>NC_143054.1:11257500-21257500 GCF_052426305.1 Pelodiscus sinensis
TGGAGTTTGGGACGACGTCATTGGAAGCTGGGGGATTTTGCTAGGGGGTGGGAACAGGACTCAACAGCCTCCCTGCCCAGACTGCATAGCAATTAGCAACCTGTTGTTTCAAGCAGCTGCAGCTGCTCTGTAGTAAGGATGCTAGCGAGGCAGCCGCGGGCTGGATAAGGAGGCTTGGTGGGCTGGATAAGGCCTGTTAGCCACCTCTTGCCCACCCATGGTTTAAGATAATAAATAAAATAGATGAATGAGAACTACTTCTCTTAAAATTCTTGGGAGCTAAACATGTAATT
Source organism: Pelodiscus sinensis (assembly GCF_052426305.1). Taxonomy (NCBI): domain Eukaryota; kingdom Metazoa; phylum Chordata; order Testudines; family Trionychidae; genus Pelodiscus; species Pelodiscus sinensis. The sequence goes on from NC_143054.1 coordinate 11,257,794, forward strand.
GTGAGAGCATAGTTATAAATGTAGAAGCATTCATAGAATCATAGAATACTAGAACTGGAAGGGACCACAAGAGGTCATCAAGTCCAGTTCCCTGCCCTCATAGTAGGCCACCACATAGGTGTAGGTCAGGTTAGGTGGCACAGGTGGCAAATTCAATGTCTGAAGAACCATGGCGGTAATCCACCATCTGTGCTATCTCCATCCTATAACTGACTTATTTCAACCAATGGAATTATTATATGCTGATTAGCTCTAGAGTAAGGATAGTGATTGGTTGAGTTACCTCTGCTATCACAGGGGTGTAAGACTGTTGGCGTGGAAGATACAGCACATACATACCTCACTATCCGATGGGTATAATTCATAGAGTTAAATGGCTGAGGATATACAAATTGGACAGTAATAGGCCGAGAAGCCTAGAGAGGACTGAACCTAGTGATATTCTAAGCAGAATGATCTCTCATCTATGCTGGTAGCTGTTTCCTTTACCCTTCACAGATTCAGATATTCTAGGTTTCAGACAGTCCTGGAATCTTATTATACAGATAACTGTGTGTGTTATATGGTTAAAGAAATTAGGCAACAGTTCTAAAAGGAAGAGAAATAATGGAGAGGGTCACTTTTCCTTCACTAGCTGCTACATGACTTTAATGTAGTCAATGAGTTCATGACATCATCCCATGATTTTATATTTTGTACACAAAGATAACATATAAACACACAGAAAGAACTAAATGCTGATCTTTCAAGCAGGTGCTGCTTTCAGCTGAAGTTTCCTGTGAACATTCACCACAGATGTGGGGTGAGGGATAGCTTAGGCTACGTCTAGACTGCATCCCTCTGTCGACAGAGGGATGCAAATCAAGCACATTGAAATTTCGAATGAAGCAGGGATTTAAATAACGTGTGCCTCATTAGCATAAACATGGCCACCACTTTTTTTCGAAACGGAGTTTTTTTGATGTGGCTCTGTTGAAAATAAACCCTTTTTCAACAGATCCTGAAAACCTCATTTTTTGAGGAATACAGGATCTGTCGAAAAAGGGTTTATTTTTGACAGAGCCACGTCTAGACTGCCTTTTTTTTTTCAAAAAAACTCCGTTTAGAAAAAAAGCAGCAGCCATGTTTATGCAAATGAGGTACGGGATATTTAAATCACTGCTTCATTAGAAATTTCAATGTGCTTGATTTGCATCCCTCTGTTAACAGAGGGATGCAGTCTAGACGTAGCTTTAGTAGTTTAAGCATTGGCCTGCTAACCCCAGCTTTGTGAGTTCAATCCTTGAGGGAGCCACTTAGAGATCTGGAGCAAATCTGTCAGGAATGGTACTGGGTCCTGCTGTGAGAACAGGACCCAATGATCTCTGAAGGCCCCTTCCATGTCTATGAAATGGGTATATCTCCATGTATTTAAATTTTGGCCTAATCTATTATTACTGGTATATTGCCCAAGGGAAAACACAGCTCTGGTGGCTCCTAGAATATTGCCCATTTCCTTCTGATATTGCCCTTCCAAGATGGCTGGCATTTCTGACAGTGTACCTCAATGGTAATGAATGAAAAGGTTACCAAAATTATATTGTTTCAATTATATTTAGCTATGTCATAAATATTACATTGAAAAGGTGATAAGTGAGAACTCGTTTCTCAAAGATATTTTATACATTTTTTGGGGGAAGTCACATGCTTCCTGGTGGCTCTGAAGCATGTGATAGCATATGGTTGGACATTCTATCCCTGCTACCTAGACTATTGCCATTGGCTGTCAGTTTGGAGAGCAACCTGACATAATGGGGGTTTTGTCATGTGATATATTTTAAATTAATCAGATTGATTATAAAATCCAAAGTGTTGAAAACATAAAATACATGTATTTAGCCAGCTTACACACTGATATGTTTCAAGTAATGAATATATTAGTTTTTGGAGAATTCTGTAATGTTACTATGTGGCTCCAAATGCAACAAATGCAGAGTTCCCCTGGGAACTAATATATTATGTGTAACAAAAATAGTAAATACATGTACCTCATCTCCAGATAATTCAATAAGTCCTTGTTAGAAGCTTTACCAAAGAAGCATCTGCTGGTTAGAGCACAAGAACAGGAGTCAGTAGATCGGCATTCTAGTCTTGTTCCCGACACTCATTTTCTGAATGATGCTGGGCAAACCGCTTGTGTGAATTTCCCTAGGAGGTATCTGATTTTTGGTAACAGCAGGAATCTTACAAGAACTGATCTCTGAATATTTCTGTCATTCAAAAAGGCTGACGTATCAGCCTGTTCTCTGACGTCTGTGAGATCAACTCTTTGGGGATAGAAGTCTTATGATAGTAGCATGTGAGTCCAACCCAAACTGCAATACTGGGTTGTGTCATCATGAAACCTCGCCCAAATCTGATCGAGATGTTCACAGCCGCTCCTCAGTCTACTGATATAATATCTGAGACTCAGCGGACACTGTGAACAGCTCTGATTGTTTATCACACTGAGGTTGGGGGTAAATGTCATCACTGCATTGCAATTGGAATCTAGGATGGTCCGTAACCTGGACGTGGATATTGGCCCTACCCTGACACTCAGTCATGGTGAAACTGTCAACTTTCCCTTACTTCATTGTATTGCACCACAGTGGTAGGCTTCTCAAATTCCATACCTTACTGCTCAGAGCACAGCCACATGAGACTCAATAACTGTTTGCTTTTCAGTCCATTCCCAGGGAAGAGATATTCTTAGCTGCTTCACTCCCTTATGCTCCTGCCCTTTATCCTCTGAGAACTGACTCCCAGAGAGTGTGCCGTCTTCTAGGATGGAGTTGTGTTACGAGAACAAGATGAAATTTTTCCATCATAAGGTCACTTTACAGAAAAACATACTTTTGTTAAAAGTAAAACTTTTAAACCAAAACCCCATTTTTTTCAGTAACATTGAAGGTAAAATACAAAAGTAAATTTTTGACAGCCACAAATTTTTACTCAAAAAGGAAAAATGCTTTTTCTATAAACAGTTTTGAAAACATTTTTCCCCACTGACAAGTAAACTAAACTATGTTCATGGGATTTTTAGACAAAACTGGTTTTCAAAAAAATCCCTTAAAAAAATATTGGCATTTTCTGACCAGCTCAGGTTGTGAGGTGACACAATTGATAACGCTGCAGCACTACACATCATCAAAGTTCACCTCTTGGGATTCCAATTTTATGTGCAGATGTACAGACAGGGCACAGTAAGGCAGATGTATATTTCTCACCCTCTTTGTCTACCCTACTTTTAAAAACTTCTTATCTCATTTTATTTCATACATGCTTTCAATGTCTGAGTCAGATGCTGATCTCAATTCTATGCGTTTAAACTTGGCATAATTCTCTGGAATTGTCTCTTTAGCTTTTATCCCTGTGCTAATGTCAGAATAAATTAAATCTGGTCCCCAACTCTCCAGCAAAATGGCGGAGCTTTTTGAGAGTGAAGACATCTATCACAGACAGTATGGATTATTGATCAGAATGACAATGTTCTCACCCTTAGCAAGAGGGGACTTGTTGGTTTGAGAGAGGCTAAGCTAAAGTTTGGGCAATGCCTTTGGAAACTCTTTTCTTTCTATGTCATGTTTCTCTTCCGAGATGGCAACTTGGCCTGTCACTTTTTTTGTCACTGGTTATTTATGCCATAAATGTCATTTGGAATGACAACGCTAGGAAAAGGTCAGGGCTATTACTGCACATGCTTAAGCCCTGGAGCTCAATACACTGTGTTTCACCTCCTAGGAGTGGCTAGAGAGACAGCATCAAGAAGAAATAGGTGTGTTGCAGTTCTACTCCATGGAAATCATTCCTTGGGGCTCCAAATGGGACAGCTCAGAGTGGCCTTTTAATTTTGATCCAGGTAAGGTAAATTGATGGATTAGATGCAACTGTTAGCATTGCTTCCATAGAAGCAGAGCTGTCTGTGTCTTCTTAGTTGTTTGCAGTGCTGTTGTAAGCTGCATTGGTCCCAGGATATGAGAAAAAAATGGGCAACACAACATCTTTGTTGGACCAGCTTCAGTTGGTGAAAGACGCAAGTTTTCATGATGCAGGAGACCTAAAGTTGAGTGCTGTGGAGCTCAAAAGCTTTTCTCCTTCACCAACAGGAGTTGATCCCATACAAGATATTACCTCACTCACTTTCTCTCTCTTTATTAGAGCATGGAAACTGAATGTTGGTCATATGACAAGATGTATTCGATATGTTAGTTATGATTGTTCTCCATTGGCTTCAGTCCCTGGACTCTGATGTGTGATTGTGTGTTGTCCTTGCCCATTTCTACTTACTTGGGAGTTGCTGTTCTTGGGAGGGAGGGATAAAAGAGGAAAGGGAGGAAGAAAATTAAATTCCAGATTAATAAGAGGAGGAGAAAATCGAGCTAAAGGCCACTTCCTAACATCTGTGGTTTTGTTCAGGAAACTCATGACTAAGTGACTCTCCAAGTGTTAATACATTCCCTTTATGATTTTTTTTAAAAAAAATCCACGTGAAATATACAATCACACTATTTGATCAACAGTAGCCCAATCTGTGTACATATCACAAGCTTTTGATTGTCTCAGAAGAGTACCCGCGTTAGTCTGTAACTGAAACAATTTAACAAACAGCAAATCATTCTGCAGCACCTTAGGGACTAACAAAACATGTAGATGGTGTTGCAGAACGATTTGTTGTTTTTTAAGCTTTTGATTGATTCATGACAAGTCTAGGTAGGAGAAAGTATTTGTTTTTCATGGAGTTCTCTAGAACCTTGTTTCCTCCCTCCCTTGGTAATCATAGAATACCAGAATTGGAAGGGACCTCAATAGGTCATCAAGTCCAGCCTCCTGCCCTCACAGCAGGACCAAGCACCATCTAGATAATCTCTGATAAATGCCAACCTAACCTGCTCTTAAATATCTCCAGTGATGGAGAATCCCTAGGTAATTTATTCCAGTGTTTAACCACTCTGACAAGCAGGAAGTTTTTCCTACTGTCAAACCTAAACCTCCCTTACTACAATTTAAGACCATTGCTTCTTGTAATATAGAAACTTCTCATCCCTCACCAGCTTTGCCCAGCCCTGAGAGGCATGGTTTTCATTACACTACAGGTTTTCAGGTCTGAATCTAGCGAGCACCTGTTTAAAATAAAAAATCCATTGCTTTAAAGCCGGACGGGGTGGTTTGGTACTTGTCTCTATTCACATTGATATTGACACTACATTGGGTCCTTCTCTAGTCAAACATCACCCCAAAGCAGGATGAAAGTGTGTTATCTTGCAACTGACAAGTTCATTGTGTGGTTTGCGGCATCAGTGTAGCTGCGATGGTCCCAGGTTATGAGAGACACAAAGTAAATGAGGTAATATATTTTATTGGACTAGCATTTGCTGATGGGAGGTTCACAGAGCTTTTTCAGGTCTGAATACCTATGAGGCTCAAAAGCTTGTCTCTTCCACCAAAAGAAGTCGATCCAATAAGGAATATTACTTCCCCTCCCTGTCTCAAGTTTATTATGGGCAGCAGGTGGTTGGGGTTCAACTCACTCTCCACAATCAATACAGAGTTGTTGTAAGCCATGTTTTAAATAAAATACCACACTTGCCTGTAAAAGCGAACCACACAAAACAGAACGGATCTCTTTAGGACTTTATGAACTTTTATAGAACCTCCATCTTCCATCTCCCTGTTGTTAAAACAACATAAAATTTACAGTAAAGAGAAAAAAAATCCTCAACATTTTACATGATGCTCAGGATGGTTTTCTTGATCACAAATTTTGGAAAGCACAAAATGGGCAGCTGCTGCACTTATTTATATCATTTTAATAATTTATTTCCATTTTACAAGCATTTACTTAGCAATCATGGCAAGTCATGGTCCATGAAAATAGGGCTAGAAATTCAAATCGATCCAGACCTACCCAAAATTTCCTGGTTTACTTTCAGTAAAGCTAGAATCAGAACTCCCAGTGGTCTTGCTAGACCATGCGTGAAGACAACAGAGACACTTTAATAATTATTATTCCATTGGAACAAACTAAAATTTGCATTAAGAATCTTTGATTGGTCCCTCTGTAACAGTACATTCTTGGCACATTTTCAATGGAACTTTCCATTCACCAATGCAGCTAGTGTTCTTTCTTTTTCAAGAAAGATATCATAGAATCATAGAATACTAGGACTGGAAGGTACCTCGAGAGGTCATCGAGTCCAGTCCCTTACCCTCACGGCAGGACCAAATACTGTCTAGACCATCCATGATAGACATTTATCAAACCTACTCTTAAACAAGAAGCAATGGGCTTAAACTGCAGCAAGAGAGGTTTAGGTTGGACATTAGGAAAAAGTTCCTAACTGTCAGGGTGGTCAAACACTGGAATAAATTGCCCAGGGAGGTTGTGGAATCCCCATCTCTGGAGATATTTAAGAATAGGTTAGATAAATGTCTATCAGGGATGGTCTAGACAGTATTTGGTCTTGCCATGAGGGCAGGGGACTGGACTCGATGACCTCTCGAGGTCCCTTCCAGTCCTAGTATTCTATGATTCTATATCTCCAGAGATGGAGATTCCATAACCTCCCTGGGCAATTTATTCCAGTGTTTAACTACCCTGACAGTTAGCAACTTTTTCCTAATGTCCAACCTAAACCTCCCTTGCTGCAGTTTAAGTCCATTGCTTCTTGTTCTATCCTCAGAGGCCAAGATGAACAAGTTTTCTCCCTCCTCCTTATGACACCCTTTTAGATACCTGAAAACGGCTATCATGTCCCCTCTCAGTCTTCTCTTTTCTAAACTAAACACACCCAATTCTTTCAGCCTTCCTTCATAGGTCATGTTCTCTAGACCATTAATCATTCTTGTTGCTCTTCTCTGAACCCTCTCCAATTTCTTCACATCTTTCTTGAAAATTGTTTATAAAATGCACATTATTTATACGGACTTGGGGGAGAGGGGTCATTTATCTGCAGCCATTCACCTAACTCTGATAACCCTACTGCCTTTGATGAAAAGAAATACCTAGTTCTGGTGAGGAATTAAAGGAAGGCCCTTCAGCAGCTTTCTATGTACTATACCAGTGGTATTGTTAGGCATAACATATAGTACATATACTATACCTGGGTTTACGTCACAGCAGTCTGACTGTACTAGGGATGGAATCAAATGGGATGTTTTTTGGTCTTAGAATAGATCCAATTCCAATGAATCAGACTCATGAGACTCCCTTCTCCAGCCCTCATAAACAACTGTTGCAAATGTAGGAACATCAGGGAGCAGTACTGTTAATGTTAGTTATTCCAATCCCAGCTCCAATTTGAATTTCTTCTGGGAGTTGTGATGATTTCCTTAACTCTTTGAAGGCAAACAAATAGTGAATTTGTGCAGCCAAGACAACATAGCAGGGGACAGGAAGCAAACCCGTCTCGAATGAAACCATCTGACCCACTATAGGGAAAAAAAAAAGAATTATTGCCTATTTTGCACTAGGTGCAAAATCCCGGTAGATTTTTCTGTTTTGATAAACAGCACGGAACATTAATATTTTATTGAAGAAGGTGGGAGGCAGGGAAGGTGAGACTAAACTGTGATTCCCCATCGCAGCCCGCATTGCAGAATTAAAGGCTTCACTTGACCTCTTTCCTATGCAAGGCCCTGGTTTCAGTCTCTGTGGTGCTGGGAATAGGTATTTCTTACCCTTGGAAATTAACAGCAGCAATTTGGGGAATATTAGGTGGGGAATTTTGCACACAGTCATGCACTGCTTCGTTAAAGCTAATTGGGGATGTGCAGCTATTGTGTTCACACAACCGTCTGCAGATGTACCAATAAGGCACTAGAGGACTGGGTTACATTATTGGGACACAGGGCTATTAGTGTACCATGAGTTAGGGCGGGGTAGGCAAATACCAGCCCCACAGGCCGCATATAGTCTGCCAGAGTTAGCCCCCGGCAGACCCCCACACTGCCGTATTTACCTGCACCTCCACAGGCACAGGGAATCGCAGCTCCCATTGCCCTGTGGATCACTGTTCCTGACCAATGGGAGCTGCTATTGTGGAGGCATGGGTGAATATAGTGGCAGCGGCCCACCAGGGGCTAACTCTGGTGAACCTCCACTGTTTTATTGCCCACCCCTGGGTTAAGGAGTGGGTCAGATGGAGTGACAAGACCTGGATTATATTTCTAGATGTACTCCAGGCTCAATTGGCTGATATTGGGTAAATTTACCTTCCTGTTGTCTCAGTTTCTCTAGTTCTATTGATAAACTTCAACATGTTATTTTCTTGAAGCCCCATTACAAGGATTTAATTTTATTCAGCTTTGAGTAGAATTTTTAAGGCTGGAATAAGTCCCAGTTACCCACCCAGACATGGTAGTTAGGCTTGTTGCATGCAAACCTATTGCTTCTTTAATTTGCACAGGGGTCTATGCAACACCACAGAATACAATAGGAAAACTGCCTTCGGTATGGCAATTGGCCTACAGTAAACAGAAAGACCGCGGTGTCTGAAAAGTAATATGGAGCAGGGATGGATGGATTGCGTTGCAAGATGAATGGAAAGCGGTGTGGTCTGGGGATTGTTCGGATTTTTTCTTTTGGTTTCAAAAGGAATTTTTTACCCCAGGCCAGAAGCCTGTGTGTCAGGGAGACTGTCTCATTTCTCTGCTCAAAGGCTGTCAGAGATGACTGAGATGTGAAAAAGCTTTCTGATGTTGATGAGGTCAAGGGAGGCAGTGCTGCTAACCATCAGTCACTGCGTCACTGGTGAGCTGAGATGACACGTGAAAGTGGAAAAAAAACCCCACATGAAGCGGTGATCTCTGGAGGACGAGGGAAGAAATAAAATAAAATAAAAATTAGGAAAGAAAGAAGAGCTGCAGGTCAAACGGTCACACCAGAGTTTATGGCATTAGTATTCAGCTGGAATAAGGGAAAGTATCTCAGTTCCCAGTTGGAAATGTTCTGAAGAAAGGGAAACTGACTGGAGGCAAAAGATATATTAATATTACTCCACTTAATCAATACATAAAATCCTCCAATGTATTTTTGAACAAGCCTTCTCTGCAAAGTTAGCATCTGTGAGTAGTTGCTGATTCTATTGAACTCTGCTTGCAACAGGTTAAGTCAGGGCTGCCCAAAACAATGGGCAACAGAAAAAGGTCATGCAAGCTGGCAGCTGAGCAGCCTGAGGGCTGCACTTGATTGGCCTAGAATAGAGCAGTGTCACTTTAAAAGTGAAAGGCAGAGTTTATTGGTCCCAGCTTTCCATGAGCCAAGTGGGAACTGCTCATAACAAGGTGATGCCGCACAAGCGCTGAGGTTTAGTCACCACTGTTCACATGGTTCCAGAAGGAACATTGCATGCTGGAACCTGTAGTCCCTGGGGACTGCACTTCTGTTTTAAGCAGTTAAGTAGGATAACTGGCCTTAAGAGACATCAATTAAATCATAGCATGCAATTATCTCAGAGTAAGGGCACATCTACCCTGCTCTGGAGAGGTTGATCTGGCATTCGATTTAGCAGGTCTGGTAAGGACCTGCTTAATCAAATGCTGAGGGCTCCCCTGTCGACACCAGAACTCCTTGCAGTTGTGAGGAGTAAGGGAAATTGACAGGAGAATCTTCCCCATCCACCTCCCCCTGCGGGGCCACCCCAGAAAATCGATGCAAGGTATATTGTCTCCAGCTACTCAATTCACGTAGCTGTAGTTGCGAATCTGGCATTGATTTTCTTCGCCAATATAGACCTCGCTTAAGCAATCATGAATAGGAAGGGGTGATGCTATGCATATTTACCTATATTGTTTGAGAGTTGCATCTTATTTAAAAAAAAAGTCTCCTGCAGATATGAGGCCTAAATCTGAGAGCCTGTCTCTATTGCAGACCCCTACTGTCATAGCTATATCACACAGCGGGGTGAGAAGGCCTGATCCCTGAATGAAAGTATAGCACCAGCAGAAGTCCTTCATGCAGACAGTCATGCCAGCAAAGTGGTGCTTTTACCAGTACTGCTTCTTTCACTCCTGCAGAGTGGTTTTATTGTGTCGGTGCCAAGCACAGCCTTGCTGGTATGGAGTATCATTGGAGTACTTGGCCACTATAGCATAGCAGTATTCCTAAACTGGCAAAGCATTCCTAGGGTAGGTCACACTTTTTTCAATATAAGCTTTTCTGGAAGAAATACTTGGAAATAGATTATTTCAAAATAGCATGTCTACACTATATTGAAACCTCAGAATTAGTCCAAGGCAGGCTTCCCTAATGTGGCTGTGCTACCTCGATTTAGAACCCCAGGCGGCACTGGGGAGTAATTAGTTTGAATGGCGCTGGGGAGGAACTATTTCGAAATAGCAGCAGTGGCGAGTCCACACTACCGTTATTTCGAAATAGCTATTTCGGAGTAGGAATTATTACTCGTAGAATGAAGTTTACCAATTTCAGAATAAGCCGTCCGTTATTTCAAAATTGTTTTGAAATAATGGAATGACTGTGTAGACGTTTGCATTGTTATTTCAAAATTATGCTAGTTAACTTGAAATAGTGGCGCAGTGTAGATGCACTCCTAGTGCAAACGCAGGCCAAATCTCTTTGGACATCTGGGAGCATCTACTTCACACAGGGAGTGCCTAAGAGCTCCAGCAGATTCAAAAGCCAGGGGAAAACTCAGCCGAAATGGCCCGTTCTGCTTCATAATTGGTCAGACTCGATTCTCATTTTCGCTGAGGCCTATTTTTTCCAGCTTTGGCATTGTAAAGTGGCCTTTGTATGGGTTTCAGTGACACTGTAGAGTTGAATTTCTACTAAAAAATGGCCTAGTTCTCTCAAAATCCACATGTGCCTGGCTGACTGAATGCAGGCTAGCTCATGGCTAGGGCCTGATCAAATTCATGGCCATGAAAAATGTGTGAAATCTGGTCTCTTGCTGTGAAATCTGATCTTTTGTGTGCTTTTGCTCTATTCTATACAGATTTCATGGGGGAGACCAGCTTTTCTCAGCTTGGGGGGTTCTGACACAAAAGGATGCTACAGGGGAGTTACAAGGATATTTATGGGAGGGGCACCCTTATGTCTGTGCAGTCTTCAGAGGTGGGTACCTAGAGACTGGTAGCTGCTGACCATAGTTCCTTCTAATTTTCCCCACCCCCATGCATCAATATGGTGGTGAAGTGTGACACATCGCTTTCCTATTGGTGCACAAAATGCAGTAGCGGTGGTGCTAAGGGGTTCTGAATGAGGCCGGTGACAGAGGGTTAGGGTGAAGTGGCATGAGGACGTGCAACAACTTCAAGGCTTGGGGAGAGGTATCGCTCCATGCTGCAGCCCTGAGTTCCTATGCGAGGTTTAATAGTCCCTGCATGGGGATTCAGGGGAAGCTGCATGTCGATGCACTTTAATGGGAACTTAGTGGCTGACCTAGAGTCCAGCTCTGCAGGAAGTTCAGCAGAAGGAAGAGTGGCAATACTGAACAGGGAACACTGCTCACTAGCTCTCAGTACATTCAGGAACCTATTTGAAAAACTTGGCCTGAAAAATCAAAAGAAAAAATACGATTTTTTTTCTAATCTTTAAACTGCCCCTCCTGATACAATGTATTTGAGTGGGATAAGGAATCATTTGCCCCTTACATTAAAATCCCATCAGCATGCATTTTAAATACAGCATTTTTTTTCTTTCCCACAGGGGAAATTTTTGGGGTGTCTATCTGGTTTCAGACAGCTACAGGACTTGTCACAATTACAAAGGAAAACAACTTTCCCCTTGTAACAAGATTTTACTTTGGAGTAAAATATATTTTTATTCTGGATAGTTTTCATTTACATGGCTACAATCAGCCTGTATTTGAATTTTGGGGCTTTTTTTTTTATTGGTCATCCAGAAGTAATTTACATTAGTCATTTAAAAAAATCAGACTTTCTATTAAAACTAGAGACACAGCGCGAGTACCCAACAACAACGTGGAGCTGATTTACAGTTCTGCAGCCTTTGCGCTTTGCCCCGGAGCCTGATGGGACTCTGGTGTCCTTGGAGGAATGGCAGAAGGAAATGCTAGGGGCCAATTGCTGATTTTATCATTCAAACACAAAATTTGTTACACCACTTTATCGGTCACAGGGAAAGCAATTATAGTGTGGTTCAATTTTCCACTCAATGGCTGTACTGGGGATCAAAGTCAGTTTTTATGATGGGAAAAAATGTTTTGCTATTTTATTTGTTATTTAAAACTAAAAAAGCTAGCTTTTTCTGTACAATACATTCTGGGGATATTTTTTCCTCACCATGAGATAAGCCAAAAGAATCACTGCTTTCTCCTTTTATAAGAATCAGTGCCTCCCCCCCCCCCCCACACACACACCACTTTCCTATCATAGCGTTAAGCCTATTGCAATGTAGAAATGAAATTGCCACGCTTAAAAGCAATACAGCATTAGAACTCTAATCACAAAGACTGGAGGTGAAATTGACAGTATGCCACACTGTTTATAATGAGTTTGTTTCTTTTTCCTTTTTTGTGTTTTTTTTAAAGGATGTTCAGTAAGTGTGTCTATCCTCATAAATTAATTTCCACAGAGATATAAAATACTTTGGCAGTGGAAGAACATCTGATCAGTTTGTAAAACCAGACTGATTTGTTTTGTGGTCCTAGGAGACAGTTTTCTTTGGATTGCATTACTGCAAACTGATCACCCCAATTAAACATGCATTCTCTCTTTTGTTGTAAAACATTTATTTATTTCTCAACAAGGGAAACAGGCTACAAGACAACTGAGAAAATACACCCTAGCCATGCTGTACGTGTAATAATAACACTTAGAGTAGCCACTTATAAAGAGCTTTTCATCTCCAAAGCTCTTTACAAACATTAACTAATAAATCCTTAAAACATCCCTGTGAGGTAGGAGAGTGTGAGCAGTAAGAGCAAAATGTCACCACATCAAAGAAAATCGTATCAAATATTTAGTCAAATATTTTAATCACACATTGTCAGAATGCAAGACAATTTTATGACTGTTTTTTTGCTTTTTCAACTTATTTGACGTGTTGTCTTTCCTAGATTTGCTGGATAACTGAATACCACAGACCAATTGGCCATTTTAGGTTCATTAGTGGTCCTCCACTTTTGCAAATGTAACTTCTTCCCTTTTTGAAATCAGAGGTGTCCTTGCTAAGAAATGGTTCCTGGGCTAATATTTAGGCCCTGCTACAGCTGAGTGCTAATGCAAGTGCTCAACTTTTAAGATTTAAAACTTTTGCACTGAAGGCCACAGGCCCACTCCTGCTTAAAGTTAAGCCTGGGCTTGGCTAGATGAGGGCTTCACTACAGAAATCACCAGCCAGATAAATGGATATAGAACAGTTTTGTAAATGGGGACACTGTGTAGCTCATCTCCCAGTGCAGCTGGTCTGCTCCACAATCCACAGGAAGCCCTCACCACATCATAGGGTCTGGCTCCAATCCTTCAGGGAAAAAAGAATTTCAGCATGAAAGGCAAATAGTGCTCAACACCATATTTGCTCTGATTGTTTTCCCCTTGCTTATATCCATTGACCCAGTATTCGAGTATGTTCTTAACAGAGCATTTTCTTGGAACAAGTCTACATGTGGAGAAAAATCAATGCAAGATATACAACTCCAACCACGTGAATTGCATAGCTGAAGTCAACGGACCTTGAATCAATTTTCTAGGGTGCTCCCACATCAAGAAGTCAATGGGAAAAACTCTCCCTTCAACTTTCCTTTCTCTTTGTGACAGATAGAAGTGCCTTGATTGACATGAGTGCCTTCAGCATTCAATTTAGCGAGTCTTTACTAGACCTGCTAAATCAAACCCTGGAAGATTGATCACTGGAGCATCAATCCTCCTCTAAGTGGCTCACTTTTCCAGGTTGTCTAGGGGAAGTATGCTGCTGCCCAAGTGCTATATTTTACTTGAGTGGGGTTCTGGAGCACTTAAGCAAAGGTGGAATTTGTTCTGAACAGAAGTTCTCAGTGGAACTAGTTGAAAAAAAAACAATCAACACTAAACACTTCATAGAATCATAGAACTGGAAGGAACCTCGAGAGGTCACTGAGTATAGTCCAATGCCCTCACGCTAGGACCAAGCACTGTCTAGACCATCCCTGATAGATATCTATCGAACTTGCTATTAAATATCTCCAGCGATAGCGCTTCCACAACCTCACTAGGCAATGTATTCCAGTGTTTAACCACCTTAACAGGTAGGAACTTTTTCCTAATGTCCAACTTAAACCTCCCTTACTTCAGTTTAAGCCCATTACTTCTTGTCCTATCCTAAGAGGACAAGGAGAACAATTTTTCTCCCTCCTACTTGTAACACTGTTTTGACTACTTGAAAACCGCTAGCATGTCCCCTCTCGGTCTTCTCTTTTCTAAATTAAACAAGCCCAGTTCTTTCAGTCTTTCCTCATAGCTCATGTTTTCTGGACCTTAATCAATCTTGTTGCTCTTCTCTGGACCTTTTCCTTCATCTTTCTTCAAATGTGGTGCTGAGAATTGGACACAATAGTCCAATGGAGGCCTAGTCAGCACAAAGTAGAGCAGAAGAATGACTTCTCATGTTTTGCTCACAACACTCCGGTTAATGCATCACAGAATCGTGTTTGCTTTTTTTGCAACAGCGTCACACTGTTGATTCATATTTAGTTTGTGGTTCACTATAATCTCTAGATCCTTTTCTGCAGTACTCTCTCCTAGACAATCACTTCCCATTTTGCATGTATGAAACTGATTTTTCCTTCCTAAGTGGAGTACTTTGCATTTGTCCTTAATAAACTTCATCCTATTACCTCAGACCATTTCTCCAGTTCATCCAGATCATTTTGAATTATGACCCTATTCTCCAAAGAAGTTGCAATCCCTCCCAGTTTGGTATCATTTGCAAACTTAATAAGCATACTCTCTATGCCAATATCTAAATCATTGATGAAAATATTGAACAGAATCGGTCCCTGCAAACTCCACTTGTTATGCCCTTCCAGCACAATTGTGAACCATTAATAACTACTTTCTGGGAATGGTTATCCAGCCAGTTATGCACACAGCTTATAGTAGCTCCATCTAAGTTGTATATACCTAGTTTATTGATAAGAAGATCATGCAAGATTGTATCAAATGCTTTATTAAAGTCTAGTTATACCATGTCCACCACTTCTCCCTTATCCACAAGACTTATTATCCTATTAAAGAAAATTATCAGATTGGTTTGACGTGATTTGTTCTTTACAAATCCATGCTGGCTATTACCTATCACCTTATTTTCTTCCAGATGTTTGCAGATGGATTCATTAATTACTTTTTCCATTATCTTTCCATTATCATTTCAATGTTATTTCTTTTTTTTCGGTGTTCAAAATGGATCCTTTTTCTGAAACTTTGGCTTCAAAGCTGCCCTTGAAGAATTTGGTTGACAAATCTGGTTCTTGAGAGAGAGAGAGATTTTCTTTTTTAATAAAAAAAAAGCAAATGTCTTATTTTTCCAGGTTTGAGGTGTGCATTTTGATTGAAAAATGTGCTTTGTTTTAAAACTTTAGACATGCTTTGGTGCTCACATACTATGGAGAAGACTGCCAAGGTAGAACTCTTGAAAAAACAAACAAAGCCCCAATCTTTCTGTGAAATCAAACACAGGTAGAGGTGCTCCTTTCTGCCTGGATGTGGCTTTATTTGGGAATTACTGGAACAAGAAACTCGCCCTGGAAGTGCCAGCAAGAAAGGAACCCATGGAAATAGGAGGAACCTTTTTGTGTGGAAGCCTTTTTGTTTCCTGTTTTTTTTATGAATCCTGGAGTCTAGGCTTTTTATTCCTTTCCTATGACATCCTCAGATCCCAAAGCCTCCTGAAGAACCTCCCCTCCCCCGCCAGCACAGCAGCAGCGGAACAGCTTAAGGCTGATGTAAACCCTCCAGTAAACCATGGGGTTGCAGCATAAACCGTTTTTGAAATGTGAGGATTGAAGGGGCAGGTGTAGCCATGGCACAAATGCTCAATGCTCCAACTATTCTGGATTGCAGAGCTGTCCATAGCAAACTATGTAAAGGTCCTGTTTTACTGGTTTAGAGCAGCCTTCAGGTTGCCTTTATTTTCTCATAGGGTCAGCACCAGCATTAGGGTGAGCAAAGTTTGGGGTGTTATAAAAATTAGGGTCCCACTTGTGTTATGGCATAGCCCAGGATCTGGCCCAGTAAAGGGAAAGAATTCAATTTAAAAAGGAAAAAAAATCTAGAAGGACTTAAGCCAACTATATAAGTGTGTGTATGTATATCTTTAATATGGTCTCTCCCCTGCTCTTCAAAATGTGAGCCCTGAATTGAGATCCAACAATGCCAGTTTCTACGATAGCTAGTGTGTTAAAAAAAGCTTCCTGCCCAGTGATTGTTTTAGATACCCATTTTCCCTTTAATATATTTGCCTTCTTATAGTGAAAAAATAAAAATTCATTACTTTGTCCTCCCCAGCAATAAAAAAGCACAAGATGCTTTGCTCTGACACATTTAAATTAGTGGAAAGGGTCTCCCACAAGGGAGATGGCAGCCATGGCCTGTGGTCAGAGATAAATTTTTCAGTGAGTCTGCACCTACGGTGATTAAGGGAAACCTCCTGATTTTATCCTTTCACTGCTGAGCAGATAATGCAGCAGTGTTGCCTTCTGTCTGTCCCCGTTGGTGTCAGGCTAGGGGAGAGAGGTCAGCGATGTTTGGTGGCTGCTAGAGAGCAGCTAAACTTGTTCCAACACATGATTGTGGGTGAGCAACTGCTGTGTTGCTACATGCCATTGGGTTGTTTCAGCTGTTTCCTCCAGCTAATATCATCCCGTCAAATTGAATAGTAAGGAAGAAGAAGTCTCAGAGAAGGAGCTGTGTTAGTCTGTAGCTTTAAAAACAATGAGTAGTCCTGTGGTACCTTAGGGTAAATCTACACAGTGGCGCTAGCTCAAAGTAAGCTACACAATTTACGCAAATTGCGTAGCTTATTTCGAGATAGTTGACCCAGCGCCAAATTTCAAAATAGAGCGCTATTCCGACAAGGCCCTTAATCCTCATGGAACAAGGCTTACCAGGATGTCCGAATAGCAAGCCCGTTATTTTGATGGCATTTTGAAATAACGGGCATGCTGTTAAGACACGGAAAACACTATTTCGGGATACCGAATATATCCCAAAATAGAGCCGCTCTCTAGATGTATCCTTAGGGCATATCTAGACTGCACGAAATGGTCAAAAGAGGATATGCAAATTCCACAGGAAATATATTCAAAACCTCATTTTTTCAGGTTTACGCAGCTTTTCAACAAAGGGGGGAGTCACCGAAAAAGCTGCGTCTAAACTACTTTCACTTTTGAAAGCTCAGCTTTCGAAAGTGCGATCGGAATGTCTGTGGGAATTTGCATATCTTCTTCCGATCGTTCCGCGTAGTCTAGATGAGCCCTTAGAGACTAAAAAAAAAAAAAAGAGTTTTCCTTTCAGTCAACACTCTATTGACATGAAAAGCTAAGTATGAAAACTTGCAGCTCACTCAATTAGCCTCATTAGCACTGGGACTGCAATTGACAGGTATATCTTTTTTTTCCCTTCCCCTCCCTTCTTACTCTAAGGGACTCCCTTTTTGTCTTTTCATTCAAGATCATCTCATCTAAAGAGGTGGGTTTTGCTATGAAAGCTTGTGATATATATTATGTATTTGTTAGTCTCTACGGGTATGTCTACACTACCCCGCTAGTTCGAACTTCGAACTTTGAATTTCCCGGGCTTCATTAGCATAAAGCTGGCTCCGCCATTTTTAAAAGCCGGCTAGTGCGAACCCCGTGCCGCGCGGCTACACGCGGCACGGGCTAGATAGTTCAAACTACATAGTTGTTCCGAACTATCTGTACGCCTCGTGGAAGGTGTATGTTTACACTGCACGGTTATTTTGGAATAAACTATTCTGGAATAGTTATTCCGAAATAACTTATTTTGAAATAGCACGGCTAAACTGAAGAGAAGCCTCAAAATTAGTCCAAGGCAGGCTCCCCTAGTGTAGCTGTTCTCTCTCGATTTAGAGCCCCAGGAGGAATGACTTAGAGTGGCCCTGGTGAGAAGCTATTTCAAAATAGCAGAAGAGGAGCATCTACACAGGCCTTATTTTGAAATAGCTGTTTCAAAATAGACATTATTCTTTGCAGAATAAGGTTTACAGGAGTCAGAATAAGCTGTCCATTATTTTGAAATTATTTTGAAATAATGGAATTGCTTCGTAGATGCTCGCATAGTTATTTTGGAATAGCAGCTGTTATTCTGAAAAAAACTTTGCTGTGTAGACACACCCTAAGGTGCCACGGGACTACTTGTTTTTTAAGTGGAAGAAGGTAATTGCTCCCAATTTCATTTCTATACCTCTGATAAAACTAACTGTGTTTATGCACTGGGAACGCATCACACACTCACCCACATGTATTGTCCTGGCACCTTAGCTTGGTTTCACACGGGAGTAAGCAGCACTAATGTATGTCAGGAGTTATACCATGGCAGCAGGGATTGGCACTATGATAGAAGCACCCAGCATAGACAAGGCTTTCCACATAGTTCCATGAACAGGTGGATTCTCACCAACCTCAGGGAGATCCATGGACAATCACTACAATGACTTGACCCTCTGGCTCAGATCCACATCTCACAGTGTCACCATTGCTTGGTGGCCCCAGAAAAGCTCACCCCACAGAAAGGATTTGGAGCAGGGGGACAAAGGACACCAGGGAGAACATGGGGTACTTATAACAAGGTACCATCAGACTATCTATCATCAGCTACAGCCAAAGTCTTTAATCCTATTTCCTCACAAATTCTCGTATCTCTCAGGCAAGTCCTAAATCTCTAGAGGAGATAAGCCTCAGATTTGGTGCTTTCCCCTTTGACTTTTTCAGCATCCAGTCTTCTCAGGTACAGGCTGAACCTCTGTAGTCCACCACCTTTGGGACCTGACTGGTTCTGAACCACAGGAGGTCATTCTTGTCTAGCAGCATTTTCAACACTTCCACTGCGTCCTGAGCTCCTAGAAGAGATTTAGGGGTAAACTAGAGCTAAATAACAGCACAGAATACTAAGAACGAGGACTGGTCTTATGAAACGAACTTTATGAAACCACAGGAAACTTGGTCACACCCATGAAAGTGGACATCTGGCTAACTAAAATCATTCCGGACGATGGATGTTTCCGGACCAGAAAGTACTGGACTAGAGAGGTTCAACCTGTATTACCTGGGGCTGCCTTATGTAGAATCCCAGCTGCCTCATGTTCCCAGGATCATGAGACAGGATATTCCATTGGAGTCATCTGCTGCTTGTTTTGCTTGGTTTTGTTGTTGATGTTGTTTACTACCATGTGACAATTCACACTTTCACAAGCTCTAGTGTGACTATGCCCATTTGCATAGATTTCCTGGATCTTAATATTTTCTCTCTCAAGAGACTCAGCATTAGGGGTCATGTGATTAAATGAGTTACTCAGCTTCCATTTACAGCCCCTCCCCCCCAAAAAAAGTGGGAGCAGTTCTAGCCTTCAGGCTTGAGGGGAAAAAAGCCCAAAGTCCAGGGGACAAATACAAAGAATCCCAAATGTTATTTCTTTCAAGTCCCATGATTTTAAAGACAATCATGCTTTGTAGGGGCTCGAGTCATGATTTTTGGATGTTATGGATTGGTAAGGAGCATCAGGAGGTAGCCAAGTTAGTCCGTTACAGAAAAAACAACAAATGGTCTGGTAGCACTTTATAGACTAACAAAACATGTAGATGTATCATGAGCTTTCGTGGGCACAGCCCACTGCTAATAGTAATACACACTTTTCTCTTGGAAGGAAAAAAAGCTAAGCAAGTAACTGAGGGTATGTCTACACTACAGCGCTAATTCAAACTAACTTAGTTCGAATTAGTTAATTCAAACTAAGCTAATTCGAACTAACGCATCCAGACTAAAAAACTAATTCGAATTAGCGTTTTGCTAATTCGAACTAGCATATCCACATTAAGTGGACCCTTAGCCGGGGTTAAGGATGGCCAGAAGCAGTGCCGGCAGGGCATCAGAGGAGGACTTAGAGCGTGGAGCTGCTGTCTCAGGCTAGCCGAGGGCTGTGCTTAAAGGGACATGACCCCCACCCCAGACAGACAGTTCTCAGGGGTGCCCCACTTGCAAAGCAGTCCTGGCTTGGATTGCCCGGAGTACCCACACTGGGCACATCACAGCACTTGGCCATCAGACCGGCTGCACTTGCCGCAGGCTGCCATCTGGGGAGAGGGGGCAATTGGGGGGCTGCAGGAGAGGTTCCACCCCTAGAAGCCCGCAGAGCCAGCCTAGTCCTCCCCATCGGGAGCTCGTACCCCATTCCTCCCTCACCTCCTTCCACTTACCCCTCCCTAGCCCCCCTTCCTGATGTACAAAATAAAGGACAATTGTGTTCAAAAATAGAATCTCTCTTTATTGAACAAAACTGGGGGAGACTGGGAAAAGGAGGTGGGAGAGGGGAAGAGAGAGGGTGGGAGAGGGGAGGGCAACTAAAATGATCAGGGGTTTGGAACAGGTCCCATATGAAGAGAGGCTAAAGAGACTGGGACTTTTCAGCTTAGAAAAGAGGAGACGGAGGGGGGATATGATAGAGGTCTATAAAAGCATGAGTGGGGTGGAGAGGGTGCATACAGAAAAGTTCTTAATTGGTTCCCATAATAGAAGGACTAGAGGACACCAAAGGAAAGGAATGGGTAGCAGGCTTCAGACTAGTAACAGAAAGTTGTTCTTCACAAAGCAAAGAGTCAACCTCTGGAACTCCTTGCTGCAGGAGGCTGTGAAGGCTAGAACTAGAACAGAGTTTAAAGAGAAGTGAGAGAAAGTGATGGAGGTTGGGTCCGTGGAGTGGTATTAGCCAGGGGGTAGGAGTGGCCCAAAGTTTGCGGAGGCTGGAGAGGGATGGCACGAGACAAATGGCTTGGTCACTGTCTTCGGTCCATCCCCTCCAGGGTCCTTAGAGTTGGCCGCTGTCGGCAGACAGGCTACTAGGCTTGATGGACCTTTGGTCTGACCCAGTACGGCCATTGTAAGCTCAGGGCTCAGGGTCAGGGGTCTCAGTGGACCACCTTGATTTTCATGCAAATCTGCTCCTGGGTGGCCAGGCTGGCAGCTCTCCTGCCCTAGACGGCCGCTTTCCTGTGCCTAGTGCAGAGGTCGTGGATGAGGTCCACGATGTCCGCACTAGACCAGGCGGGTGCCCACCTCTTGCGGTCCCGGGCAAGCTCCCGGGAGCCGCCAGCCTGGTCCCGGGAAGAGGGGGAGGGATGGGGGGCATCGGGTGGCTGGCTCTAGCCGTGCCAGGTGCAGGGTCTGCTAGCTGGGTGCTGGCAGGCTTGCACCTGGCACGGGCACCGTAGCCAGCCTGTGCCCCTTTAAGGGGTCTGGGGCCGGGAGGGGGGCAATAGAGTTTCCCTGGTGTTGGCCAGAGTGGCCACCAGGGAAAGCTGGGGAGGGCTATACTCCCACTAGTTCGAATTAAGGGGCTCCACACCCCTTAATTCGAACTAGTAAGTTCGAACTAGTCTTAGTCCTCGTAGAATTAAGTTCAAACTAGTGGAGCGCTTGTGTAGCGCCTATCAAAGTTAATTCGAACTAACGTCCGTTAGTTCGAATTAACTTTGTAGTGTAGACATACCCTGGGGTAATTATGAATAAGCTGAACTTTCGGTAGTTAGACTGGGTACTATCGACAGTTGCTCGGGGGGGGGGGGGGAGGAGGGAGAATTTGTTTTAGTTGGAAAATACCAATTTGCCGAAACTGAAGTTTCATGGAAACTTTCTAGATCTGACAAAATTTTTCTTGAGAAGTGCAGGATGGAATTTTAGGTCTTATGTTGTGACAGAGAGTAACCCACGAATAAGGGCACAGAATTAAAGAGAGGAAGGACACAAACATTAATTGGTGAAGAGAAAGTATGACAGGCTGCAGAGCTTACTGGGTAGGCCAGCTACCTGAATTGTAGGAGAGCCAGGTTTAAATCCTTGTTCTAAATCAGAGTGGGAGGGGAACCTCTGTTATTCTGACAGGGGCTGAAGTAAGAGTGATAATCTCACTCCTTTGTTATATTGCCAGGGGAGGTTAACAGGAAATCAGTCCTTTATTCCTAAGCAATATTAGCAACACTACTGTATTATCTTTTGCATAAAAACGGAGGATAAAGTGTATTGTTAGTTGCTTGCTAGCTTGCTTAGTTTTGAGCCCCAAAATGATCACCCTCCACAATTCTATGTCTTACAGGAAAGAAACACTAATATTTGGTGGCATTTCCTTGACAAGTTGTCAGGTATCAATCTAAATTAAAACCAGATCTGACACACTGAAAACCTCATCTTGATCTGTCTTGTTTTGAGAATGCCAGTCCATGATGATTTACATTTTATAACCTGAAATCCATCTCTTGAGGCCATCTAACTAGATTCGTCGAGGCAATGAGGTTTATGTATTGGCATGTGGTCAGTAAAAGCACTGGCTAATGTGATACAGCAGAGACTATCCCTGCTTGAAAGTAGAAGCACTATTTTGTTTCTTTGAGGGCTTTCAGCATTCCCCTGCATAATACATGCATATGCCTAATAATGCAACAATTACAAACACGAGTAATGGTTAGATTACTTCCTTTCTCAAACGGATGTGGTTTATGGCGGGCAGTCTGGCACAGTAGCTAAGCACAGGGCTAGGGGAAGACAAAAGGAGGAGGGAGAAAACTTGTTCATCTTGGCCTCTGAGGATAGAACAAGAAGCAATGGGCTTAAACTACAGCAAGGGAGGTTTAGGATGGACATTAGGAAAAAGTTCCTAACTGTCAGGGTGGTCAAACACTGGAATAAATTGCCCAGAGAGGTTGTGGAACCCCCATCTCTGGAGATATTTAAGAGTAGGTTAGATAAATGTCTGTTAGGGATGGTGTAGACAGTATTTGGTCCGGCCATGAGGGCAGGGGACTGGACTCGATGACCTCTTGAGGTCCCTTCCAGTCCTAGTATTCTATGATTCTATGAAAAGAGTTGGCTGTCACTTCTAGCTCTACCATCAACTCATGGCAGGACCTTTGTAATCACTGTAAGATTTGTATGCCTCAGTTTCCCCTCTCCATAAAACAGAGATAATCCCCGCTTTGCAGAAGAGCGTTGAGGATGTGCATGCAGAGTACTAAGCTTTATCAATCCTATTTAACTCAATGGAGCTATTTATATGAATAAAAGTTGCAGGAAGATTGGGTTACAGTAAAAATGTGAATTGATACCCGGGAGGAGCGGGGTGAGATAAAACTTATTGTGAATTCTCTGCCTTTTTATTTGTTCTGAGCATTATGAGGTGTGGAGCGAATTAGCTCATAGATCAGGTTGTCCTGTGACAAGTTGATAAGTACCATGGGTCCAAGAAACTATGTTTTTCTCCATTGGGCCTCCTCATTGAGGGAAGACTTTTGTTCTCCTGTGAAAGAAAGCAAAGTTCCGAGTCACAAACCAAATGGATATCCACAATCCGATTCTCTGCACAGAGAGCCTGTGGTTCTGCCATTGTATTCACAATCCTGCTTCCCTACCCGCCAGCTCCTCGAAGCACAGCTCCATCACAGCCATGTTAGCAAGGTGTCCAATGTGGGGGGCTTCCCAAGGACTCTTTCAAACTGGGAATTCATCATCATGTATGTTCATAGAATCATAAAACTGGAAGGGACCTTGAGATGTCATCGAGTCCAGTCTCCTGCCTTCACAGCAGAACCATCTAGACCATCCCTGAGAGATGACTATCTAACCTGCTCTTAATTCTCTCCAGTGATGGAGATTCCACAACCTCCCCTAGGGTTGAGGGTTTGGCGAGGTGTTAACGTTCCAAAGGGAAGTCCTCAAGCCTGGTAGACGTATAGTATAAACATAATTAATTCTGCCTATCACTTCCTCTACTCAGAGATAGTCAGTTGGGGAAGGAGGTGTTTTTTTATGCCCACCTTCCTACACTGAGAGATTTGTACATAGGTATCCAGCATATGATGTGGAACACTGTGTTTTATGGGTGAAGACCTGGGCACATTAGATCATTTTGAACAAGTAGATTCCTTCTCTCAAACTGGAGAGAGAAGTCTCTCTCTTTGCCATAACCACACACCCAATACTCTTTATGACCTGAGAAGGGCCATCAGGTGAGCCACAATCACTGTTTAGGGAAAACATGCACAGAGGAATTAAGCTGGGCAGACAGGTGAGGAAAGGAGGGAAAAGAACAAGTTGACAAAATGCTGCCTATTCAGAAAATGTTCCAGAGTTTTGTAAAGGCTAAGCCAGATTGCATAAGAAAGAAGTCAATAGTAGTTCTGGGCAGCATCTCCAGGAAAGCTGGATTAATATTAACTCTCCTGATTATGAAGAGTCAATGCACATTTTACTGCAGTGTGGGTCACTGCCTTGAAATTGAATTTATTCAAAGAAAACTCATAGGGAAATACTTCACAAGGCTTTTGTTCAGGTACAGGCTTAGGATGTGTGTTGCCAAACATACCTTTCTTATGTGCACGACACGCTACCTTTCCATTTCATAGTTTTTATTCTTTTTCTACCCACTTTGGAGCTAGTCCTTGTAATTCTGCCTCTGCTCTGCATATGCTCCCTTTTGCATTTCCACTCATCCCATTGTGCCCCTTTACACTGGGTAGTGTTTTTGTTTCATGCAGTGGGGCTGCTTTGTTTCCCACTGCAAGTGTCAGGTACGTCAGTGGCTTTATCAAGCTCTTCCAGTGTAATGTTCTCAGTAAACCTCTGCAGTCTTTGTGGTTGCAGCCTTAATTTCCTGGACTTCTTTAGCTTGTGGCTTGCTTCATACAGAAAAAGCACAGAACCCCATT
Source organism: Pelodiscus sinensis (assembly GCF_052426305.1). Lineage (NCBI taxonomy): Eukaryota > Metazoa > Chordata > Testudines > Trionychidae > Pelodiscus > Pelodiscus sinensis. The sequence goes on from NC_143054.1 coordinate 11,282,699, forward strand.
TCATTCCTTTAATATCTTACACTTTCTGTAAAGCACAGAGACTTAGTAGTGACATATAGTTTTTTGGTCCCTCTTTCTGACTTCCCTGGCGGAGTCTTTACTTCCAGCAGCACTGCAGACTGCCAGCTATAGGGATTGACTCCATAAAGTCTTGCATCATGAACTCTTGGTCATGATGTGTTGTTTTAACAAAAGTCTTCTCTGAAAGTTCCACCATAGCTCAGGTATCCTGTAGCCGGTTACCTAGCTGGGATAGGGGTGAGCTTTTCCTACAGTGACAGTCCCATCCTCGAGCAGAAGAAGAGATGGTGGCAGGAAACAGCATTTCCTACCAATCTAACCAATTAGGCTTTTTTTTTTAACAGGGGTTCCTCTCTTTTCCTCTGCCCTAAACGAACAGGCTCTTGAAAGACAGGTACAGATCTTTTTCCAAAAGGCAGCCACGCTATTGACACAGAGAAAAAGGGTTTCACACAATATGTAGAGAGTCCTGGGCAGACACAAAATGTGTATCCACATCTGAATCTGCAAAAATGATCAGAGGCTATCCCCTTCAACATTCACAGATAAGGAAACCCGTGGATATAAAGTGAATATCCATGGATTTGCAGGGCTCTAACAATATCTATCATATGTTTATTCTGAGTGATGCATACAGATGGATAGCTTTAAACCCAGACTTACACCTTTTGAAATTAATGGGTACAATCTGTTTCTTGAGACATTGTTGATTTTGATGGCACCAGTGGGCCTGGTTGCAGAGGATGGACTTGCTGTAACAGAAGCAAGATGCATCTTATATGCTTTGATATTGAATTAAGAAAGTAAGAACAATGTCTTTTATTCAGCTGAACATAGCGTTCTGTTGACTTAAAATGCAAATTAACTGTGGCACAATATATTGCAAGTGCTGATAATTACTAGGGACCTCAACTCAAAATATGTCATTATATCTGCAAACATTTGGAACGTGACATATCGGAAGTGTCTGCTAATTGTTATGAATAATTATAGCCAAGATTTTCCTTTCACATTAAAAAAAGAGATAAGAGATCCAAAATATTTCTTCTTTGATAAGGTAATCAAGAAGCAGAGATTTCTGTAACTCATTGGCCAAGACATGAATATTTTTGTTTTTGATTTGTCCACAGTCACTTAGCACACGGATATATACATACACAATCTGATTGCTTACCAAGGCTACAGTCCTTATTATGTGGAACTGTGAGAAGATAGTTTCTTGCACAGCCTCATCACATGAGAGTTTCCAGCCAATCGTAAACCTGGATTTTCCGGCATGTAAGAGGCAATAGGTTTTGTGTGCAGTACTGAAACTCATCCTGGATGCCTAGCTTCAGAGTGACTCGATGACCTCTCGAGGTCCCTTCCAGTCCTATAATTCTATGATTCTATGATTCTATCTTTGACAGGTTCGGTGTTGCTTTGGTTGCACTTTAAATAGCTGACAGACATATCAATGGCTCTTGTGCTTTTTCAGGTTAAGTCATTCCTTTAAGGTGTTGAGTCATAAGTAGTTGATGGAACGTCAAACTTAATGATGTGAAACCTGGGAAAAAAAAGATAACATGGATGCCATGCTGAGCAGCCCAAATCAAGATATTTTCTATTTGCAATAAAAGAAAGAGATTCAGATGTACCAGTTCTTACATAAAAATGGCATGGTTTGGAAGATCCCATTTGTGAAGGAGAAAAAAGTTGCTTATTAGTGATGGAAGAAACAGATTATGATATTTCCATTTAAAATGAAATGAAGACCACTGTTTTAAGAACAGACAATTGTTTAATATGTTCTGACATGGAATATCATTGAAAAAGTTCCTCTGAATTAATTTAGAGCCAAAGTATCGATTGCAGATGCACATAGCTTGACTGTCTTGGAAACATGGGATATGAAGTGACTTGCTGGTATTTGCATTCACAGAGATGGCAGCTTTACAAAAGAGAGATAATGGAATAGTTGAGACAGAGAGTAGAATATATCATACCATGTCTAGCTATGATTAAAAGCCTGTGCTTATTAGATGCATAAAATGTATTACTTAATCATTTTGGGGACATATAATTTTCCGATTATTTATGCATCACAGTAATTAATGATAGGAGGGACAAAGTTAATGATTCACTATGTAACACATTGGTAGTTACCTGGGGAGGAAAAAATTACAGTACTACCAATTATTTGCTTTAATGTTTTTGTAATTATGCCCTACACCCAAGTTGAAAAATTCTTTTTTTAAACTCCATTCCTATCAATGAAACTGCTTTCCTTTTAGGCCTTCAATTAAGCCTCATTTCTAAGCTGCCATCTAAAAACATTGAATTCCATAAAAACCTCATTTGTCATTTCGTTTAGCTGGCAATATACAGCAATTGTGAAATCCTGCTCTTAAAATGTTGTCTTGATAAGCTAATGTAGAGAGGTGAAGGATGATCTTAATAGATGGAGCTGGGCCTCGGGTGTTGTGGGTTTAATTTCTGATTTGGCCCCAGATGCAGGACCTCAGTCAAAGTTTTTTGTGGCCAATATTATTGGGTGAAAGCGCACCATTGTGTGTGGTGGGTGGGAAAGAGCAGTGTGGAATCCACAACAGTCTCACTCTAATCCCAAATCTCCTTGGCTACGTCTAGACTGGCACGAATTTCCAGAAATGCTTTTAACGGAAAAGTTTTCCGTTAAACGCATTTTTGGAAAAGAGCATCTAGACTGGCACGGACGCTTCTCCGCAAAAGCACTTTTTGCGGAAAAGCGTCTGTGGTGAATCTAGACACGCTTTTGCACAAAAAAGCCCCGATCGCCATTTTCGCGATCAGGGCTTTTTTTGCGGAAAACAAATCTCAGCTATCTACACTGGCCCTTTTGTGCAAAAGTTTTGTGCGAAAGGGACTTTTGCCCGAATGGGAGCAGCATAGTATTTCCGCAAAAAGCACTGATTTCTTACAGTAGGAAGTCAGTGCTTTTGCGGAAATTCAAGCGGCCAGTGTAGACAGCTGGCAAGTTTTTCTGGAAAAGCGGCTGATTTTCCAGAAAAACAGGCCAGTCTAGACACAGCCCTTGGGTATGTCTACACTACTGAGGAAGTTCAAAGCTGCTGCTGTCGATCTTCCAGGGTTCGAATTAGCGGGTCTAGTTAAGATAGCTCATTTGAAGTGAAAGGGTCACTCCAATTGATGTCAGTAATCCTTATTTCAGGAGGAGCAAGGGAAGTTGAAGGAAGAGTGTTTTCCCTTCGACTTCCTGTAATGTAGACAGAGCCAGAAGCAGAGTTAAACTTCTTTGATTTCAGCTACACAATTAACATAGCTGAAGTTGCGTACCTTAATTCAACATTGTCCCACAGGGTAGACATACTACAATCCACTCTGAAAGGTTAGGAGAAGATTAGGTACAACGTCCAGGATGGAGGTTGTCCAACAGCAGGGGAATGAAGGCTTTGGTGGGGGGGACTTACAATCACCCCCATCTCTGAAGAAGTAAAACTTGGAAAACTGCAGTAAAACTGTAGTTAGTTCTTCCACCGATTCCCAGCATGCTGAGGAATGCCTGGTGGAGAAGTGCTTTATGTCCATATGTAAATAATTACAGGATAAAGTGCTAGTAGGTAACATTCACAAATGTTTAGAATTGTTCTTAGATTTTGTAGGACCAATACACCTTATTCCTCTGCACTGCAAGTGTGTTCCATGGTGCAGCTCTGTATCTGTGCCTTCATGGGTCACAAATGAACAGGGCTCGACAAATCAGGCAATCTACTCACCCGTGGCAAGTAGATTTTAGCCTGATGCGGCCGCTCAGCGCGATCTGCGCATGCACAGTGTGCGCTTCCTAGTGGCTTGAGAGCTGGGCTCGCCGCCGCTTGGCGAGCCCTGAAAATGGGAATGCCAAAATCAGAACAAACTGCTGAGAAATAGGGCAGACAGTCCTCAAAGCTGGTGTCTATTCTCCCATAAGATATACCAAACCAGTAACATAAGTTAACTTCTGTTTCAGCACAATGACTAGCAAGAAGTAATAAATGTCCCAGAGGGGTAGCTGTGTTAGTCTGTATCTGAAAAAACAACAAGAAGTCCTGTGGTACCTTAGAGATGAAAGCTTATGCCCTAATAAATCTGTTAACCCTGGTCTATACTAGGGAGTTATTACGAAATAACCCCTCCAGATCAAATTTATAACACGAGCGTCCACTCTACTCCTGCTTTCATCAGGGAATAACACTAATTTCAAAATGGTTATTTTGAAATAGTGTAGTTGGGACACTCTGCTGCTATTTTGAAAAAAACTACTCACCAGGGTAATTTGAACTAAATTACTCCCCAGTGCTTCCTAATTTGAGGGAGCACATCCACATTAATGGAGCCTGCCTCAGACTAATTTTGAGGCTTCCCTGTAGTATAGACTCGCTATTTCAATTTTTTTATTTTAGGAGTTATATTGATTTTCGTTATTTCAAAATAGTTTCATAATGTAGACATGCCGTAATTAGTCTCTAAGCCCTGGTCTACACTAGGGCATTATTTTGAAATAACCCCCCTTAGGTCGAATTAATAAGCAGAGCATCCACACTACCAAGCTCATTATTTTGAAATAACAGGATGCTTATTTCAAAATATGTACTCCTGCTTTTCTCAAGGAATAACTCTAATTTTGAAATAGTGTGGATGCTCTAGTGCTGCTGTTTCAAAATAATTGAACTAATTATTCCCCGGTGCTTTCTGGGGCTCTAAGTTGAGGTAGTGCATCCACATTAACAGAACCTGCCTCAAACTAATTTTAAGACTTCCCCATAGTATGGACATGATATTTCAAATTTGTTATTTCAGGAGTTATTAAATCAATTTTAGTTATTTCAAAATAGTTTCCTAGTGTAGACATGCCCTCTAAGGTGTCACAGGACTCCTCATTTTTTGAAGAAGCCTTAAAAGCAGTTTCCTTAGGAATTCTAGTCCTTTTACTACCACCAAAAACACTGAACTTAATGATAAATTGTTATTAAATACCAATTTCATGAAATAAAATATTATTTTGATCCCAAAGGATGAGCTATATATTCAGGTCAATATGTCACTCAGATCTTACCTAATAATTACGCTGTTGCCAATCTTTTATTATAAAAAATCTAAAGGTTTATTTGTAGAAAGAAAGAAAGAAAGAAAGAAAGAAAGAAAGAAAGAAAGAAAGAAAGAAAGAAAGAAAGAAAGAAAGAAAGAAAGAAAGAAAGAAAGAAAGAAAGAAAGAAAGAAAGAAAGAAAGAAATTAAAGGGGTCAAATATATACAATAATTTCAAAGTTCTTGGTTCAGGGAGTTAGCAGTGATGGAATAAACTGCTGGTTTAAATCAAGTCTCTGGTTGATTCCAAATCATTCAAAGGCCCTCCATTTTCTTAGTTATATCGATTTGATTAGTACAAGTTTGCAGTCCAGAAGTTTGAGCAGGAAAGAGGTCGGAGCAGGAAACAGGCAAAAATGGAGGGAATCTCATGGTTTTTACTGGTTACAGGTAATTACAGGTAAAGATGAAATATGGAGTAACATATCTATGCATAATCTTGCTTCATCACAGCAGTGACCATTACCAATATTTCAGATGGAATGTCCACAGGAAAGTCCATTCAATGTATATGAGAGTCTTCCACTACAGTGAACCCTCGTTTATCGCGGTAGATAGGTTCCAAACCCGACCGCAATAGCTGAAAATCCGCAAAGTAGGGACACCATATTTACGTATTTATTTAACATGTATATTCAGACTTTTAAAACCCTCCCTTTACGTAGTACTGTTAACAAACCACCCTTTAATGTACAGAACACTTAATGCATGTACTACAGTACCCTAAACTAAAACAGGCACAAATATTAAAATGTTAGAATATTAACTGCATCTGATTTGTGTTTCATGTTCGATTTAATTTTACTACGTATACTGAATTATCGTATGATCACATTCTCTTTTCGTGTTTTATTTCTTTCTGTACTGAATTATATGTCATATGTAATGCAATGAACCATCAGTAAGAGCAGATATTACTAATTATTAATGGAATTAACGAAATATTTGGGGTCTTCATATATCGCGGCTATTTTCGAAATTTCCGGAAAATCCGCGATATATTTCTTTTATAATATATACATACGTAATGAAAAAAGTCCGCGAAGTCGTGAATCCGCGATGGTCGAACCGCGAAGTAGCGAGGGCTCACTGTATTCACTGCCAGTTAAGTATCCCTCAGTGAGCCACTTAAATTGAGCAAACATTGGAAATATGGGTAGAGAACTAACACTCGTAACTTCAAATATAAAAAGACACATGCATACAAATATCTGATTAAAATGTAACTGCAAAATAATTGCTCCAAGCACTGTTATCTGTACACAACAATTCCTGTTCCAAGGTGGTTCAGTAAGGTGTCTATGGAAAGGTTATGATTTTCTGAACATGAGTATGCTAACATCACAATCTCCTTACACCTGTTCTTAACATGTACATCTCCTTCCAGCGGGTCCCTACTACAGCAGCAGAGGGAAAAGTCCTAATATGGGGTTTCTTAGTGCCATGATTCACAAGGAACAATCTGCAGTGTGGTGACCTGACATAAACCTTCCTATTCCCAACATCTCCCTAACCCCATCAAAACCTCCATTTTGTTGTCAGAGGCCACAGATGAGTATATCTCTCTAAACCAGCTTTGCTGATGATTGTGCTCCAAACATTTAACCCTTTGGAGAAGAAAATGTATTATGTTAGGCCTGGTCTACGATAGGACCTCAGTCTGAAATAACTATCCTACTCCCTGGGTTGAATTTGTAAGCAATGTGTCCACTCTACCAAGCCCATTATTCAAGAATAATAACTCAAACGCTGTATTCTGCTTTTCATGAGGAATAACACTATTCCTGAACAAGTCCAAAATAACATTAGTATGGATGCTCCAGCACTATTAATTCAAACTAATTGACCTCCAGGAGACCTCTGGCAACTCCCCAAAGTTCTTCCTGGGGCTCTGAGTCTGAGGTAGCGCGTCCTTATTAATGGAGCCTGCCTTGGCCTACATTTGATTCTTTCCTGTAGTGAGAACATGGAAGTTCAAATTTGTAAAATCAGTTGCCCAGAAATCAAACTTAGTAAATTTGAAATAATCTCCTAGGGGATGTCTACACTAGCTTGTTAATTCGAGCGAGGTAGGCAAATGAAGCGACCGGAGTTGCAAATGAAGCCCGGGATTTAAATATCCTGGACTTTATTTGCATGTTCCTGTCTGGTCGCCATTTTGAAATTTCACTAGCCCGAACTCACTGCTGCGCTGCTACACACGGCAGTGAAACGTTAATTCGAACTAATTCCTTAGTTCAAATTAACTGTTACTCCTCATTCCACGATGAGTTCGGGCTAGTGAAATTTCAAAATGGCGACCGGACCGGAACATGCAAATAAAGCCCGGGATATTTAAATCCCGGGCTTCATTTGCAACTCTGGTCTCCTCATTTGCCTACCTCGCTCGAATTAACGAGCTAGTGTAGACATACCCCTAGTGTACACATGGCCTTAGAGAGATGCCCAACAACAGTTGCCAGTCAAACTTAGTACTGTTTGAAGATTTCTTTAGACTTCCCCTAACAACAACAACAACAACAGAGAGAGAGAGAGAGCTTGGAGGCTTACAGTGTCTCATGAAGACTTTTTTTAAATGTAGCACATTTCGGCAGGTCATGTGGGTGGCATATAAAACAATAAAACCTCCAGCTGTACAAAACCTTTGGGTGCAAACACTTGTGTTGAGATGTTTTGTTTATTATTTATTCCAAAAACAGCTAAATCTGAATAGGTTTTGATTCCTGCCAAGAAATCAGTATGTATCCTCGCACAAACCAGATCCCTGCTGTGCTCCAGGTTTACTATAGAGAAAACATTCATTTATTGCAAGTATTCATAAGGCAGAACTGTTGATCTTAATGCTGAAGGATTTGAGTGATATTTCCCTGTCTGTATTTAGACATACCTGGCAATAAAGAGTATAGTCATGCAATGCTTGGTTCATATGTATGTTCTGTACCTAGATTGCTGGTTAAATGCAATGCCAGTTAGAATAGCAGAGATACCACTGGTTTTAATTGGTCCTGAGATACTTGTGTTTTAAGGGCTTTTTCTGTTTGGTGCTGCTTGTGTGTATTAACACCAGGTCCAGGCCTTAGTGTCCTAATTCCCCCTAATAAGCACAGCTTTCATGTTTGGTTTCTGTATTTTCATGGAAACTCCTTACAGCAATGTTTCCTCAAACACCCATGCCTTTGTTAGGTACGAAGGGAATAAAAGGAGCTGAAAACTCACTCAAATAGCTAACATCTGTCAAAGGGAAGGGGCCGTGCTCAATTTATACTATTGCCCCTCCTTCTATCCCAGCTGAAATCTTTATTCTGAGATACCGAACATATTATCGCACATTTAAAAAAAGTCAGACTCTGTGTGAAAGGGAATCGTGAGGTTTTCAGTTGCACAGGGGAGGGAAGGAGGTGGGGGAATCAGGCAATGGCTCTTGCTTTGCTAGGAAGGCTCGTGGCCAGGGGATTCGGTGAGCACACCTGCACTGTGGCTGGGAGGTGTGATTCCCAACATGCATACTTGTGCGAAGTGCACTCCAAGAGTGCTAAAAATAAGAATGGGTCAGTCCAAATGTCCATCTAGCCCAGTATCCTGTCCTCTGGCAATGGACAGTGCCAGCTGCCCCAGAGGGAATGAACACAAAAGGGAATCATCCAATGATCCATTCTCTGTTGTACATTCCCAACTTTTAACCAATAGGCTAGAGATACCATCTCTGCCCATCCTCACTAATAACCATTGGTGGACTTATCCTCCATGAATCTACCTAATTCTTTTTTTGAACATTATTATAATCTTGGCCTTCACCACATCCTCTGGAAAGGAGTTCCACTGATTAACTGTGCATTGTGTGAAGAAAGATTTTCTTTGTTTTAAACCCACTGCCTATTAATTTCATTTGGTGACCCTTAGTTCTTGTATTACGAGGAATAAATAACACTCTCTTATAAACTTTGTCATGATTTTCTAGATCTCAATCATATACGCCTTTAGTCATCAATTTGCCAAGCTGAAAAGTCCCAGTCTTATTAATCTCTCCTCAAATGGAAGCTGTTCCATACCCCCAGATAATTTTTGTTGCCACATCTATCTCCAATGTATCTTTTTTGAGACCCCCATCTCAAAAATCAGACTCAGATATAGAACAGAGTCATAAAGAGAGTAAGGGGCCAGATCCCAGGTATTTAGACTACTAAAGAGGCAGGCTGGCTAGTGGACTGCACAAGAAGGCCAAACCAGGTTGGATATCTGTTTCCAGCTTTAGGCAGCTGAATGAATTGGCAAGGGCTTGTCTACACGAAGGAGTCATATGCCCTTAAGTGCACCAAGGTGTTGTTCACTCACTGGCCCATGCCCTAGTGTGTATTAATGTAGTCCTATTTGGGAACAGCACTATGTTAATGCACAATAGGAAACTTTTAGTTGTACCAATTGGCTCTATGCAGGCCCCTGAGCATGCAACACATTGATGCACTTTAGAAATCATAGCCCTCTTGTTGCATTGCTTCTCCACATAGACAAGCCCAGAAGAATCGAGGGCAGAGTAGGGAATTCAACCTGGATCTTCTAAATGCTGGACCAGCACCCTAATTCCTAGATCCTTCCATCCCAGTTTAAATGCAAGGATAGTCCCACTTCAGCGTTGTTTCCTACTAGTCAATTTTTCCGTTCGTATTTTTTGTTATTCTCTTCCTCCTCCACTTCTGTAGCTTTGACGCATCTTTTATTCCATGTGGTGCAGTGGATAGTTATTAATGTCTCCTCTCATTCCCAGGCCCTTCTGCATCTCTGTCCTGTTGTTGCCTCCAGTGACATGCAATGATGATAATGGGCTGCATTGCCACTGGCAGGCTGCTCCAAAGCCCTGCATGGACTAGTTCAGAGGTGCACACTTGCTTAGAAATCCAGGAGCTGCTCTACCCAAGGGGGAGAAAGAGAGATCACTTGCTGTATTAGGAGCGGAACATTCCCTGCCACTTCCTAGCAGAATAGTTTAGGCTCAAGTTGCATTGGATGATAATTGTTTTAACTACCCTTGTGGCTCTGTTTTTTATCCAGGGGCATAGCTAGAGAAGCTGAGCAATGCTGGGTAACTAATGTCTCCCTTATTCTGAGAGGATTCATAATTGGGTGGGATAGCTCACCTCTGGCATTCAGCAGCAGATTGGTCTTTTATTTAAAGCTTTTCAGTTCAAGTTTATGCCTCTTCTCCCTCCTGCCATAGGAAGAAAAAACAAACACACACCAAGTCGCTTTGCTTCTCAAGAGAGACAGGAGTGGCAATTCCATTGTTTTGTTACACAAATAAGGGTTTAAAAAACTCTGGGCTGGGGGAAGTCTTTAAAAATGCCAGTGCACTTAAAAATAGCTCCCCTCAATGAATGGCTGTATGCAAGGAAAAATAAGTGTTGTTAGACTGCTGAGCCAGCTTCATTCAGAAGAAAAATGAAAGCACATGGTAAGCCAGTAGTTGTGCTCTTTTCTTTTGAGAGTGATTTTTTTAGTTGCTGTGAAGAAACACTGGATTGTCATCCCTGGAGCCTCAAAGGACGAGTCTCCTTTAGCCACAAGAAAATAGCAGAGTCAGCAACAGCACAATTTATTTCTATTACAGTAGTTGATAAGTGGCCCCACAGAGATCAGGGCCCTGCTGTGTTAGGTGCTGTACGAACAAATACAACTGTTGGTGCTCCTGAGAGCTTACAACCTGAAGAGACAAGACAAAGAGGTGCCAGTTGGTGAAGCATCTGGACCAAGGTCACGGCAAATCTTGGGCAGCACCAGAAAGAGAAATCAGATTTCCTGAATCCTAGTCAAGTGCTCCATCCCCTGGCCAATGGTGCCTCACGCTAACAGAAGCTTCCCCATTACACTCATGTCAACGTGCTGCAGTTCAGGCTTGACGTCATCACATCTGGACCAAGCAGGTGTTTTTACCAATTCAACCTTCTGGTTGTTCTCTCTCTCATGGGCCGGCAAGCAGAATTTCCCCTCTACCATGTGTAACCCTTCTGCCAGGTGAAGAGGGCAGCAGTCAGAGCCAGGTTCAATATCTGGGAAGTTTCTAGGGTTTGTTTGGAAGTTGAAGCGGCAACCAGACAGCAAGCAGGGAGCTAGAGAAGCTTGAAGCAGGGACAGAGGCAGAGCCATGTGGGGATTAGGCTGTGTTTCATGAGTGTTATAGCCGGGTATGGATCTGAATGAGATATATGAGAGAACAGAAGCAGTTAGCAGGAAGCTTGTGGAGCAAGGCCCCAATGAAAGACACTCACTGAGCCTGGCTGAGAAACCTGAAAGTATTTGCTCACAATACAGACTGGATTAGAGAAGATACCTAAGTACTGGATTGAAAGATCCTTCACTTTGATTGGGTAGAACCAGGGACCCAAACAAGAACCACTGTAGCTCACTCTGAACTGTAATTGTTCTTAGGGTTATTGCATTCTTTCCTTTTTTGCCAATCCTAGTGAACCACTTTGCTATGTGTGAGTAGTTACTGATGCCTCTCATGCTTAGTGCCTACAAGGCCTAGTATTTGAAGCATCCCAGAATCTTTTTGAAAATTACTTTGATGTCTTCTTCTCTGAGGATGATGACCTGGAGAGTACAGGCTTGATCGCATGGGATTAGGACTGACGATGCCAGACCTGTGAGAGTGGGATCACAGAGGATCCCAATCCATCACAAGCAAAGTTCTGTGAACAAATGCAACAGATGGCAGAAAGCTTTCTGTGAGCTCATGAACAGCCATAGTCTTGGTAAAAAAAGATGGAGGGACACACATGTGAGGACCATTGATGAGTGAATGGCGTTACTATGAGAGATGCATATTCCCTCTCTAGGACTGATGACTCTTAAGACTTGCTATCAAAAGGTCTATTGGTTCTGCATCCTAGATCTGGCCAGTGGCTACTGCAAAGTGGAAGTGCTCCCTATCATTGGCAGAAGAGAGCATTCATTGCCAAAGAGGGGCTCTTTTAATTTAGTGTCATGCCTTTTAGACTCAAACTCCCCTGGAACATTCCAAAGGCTGATCAGTAACATGCTGGCATATCTGCAGTACACATTTTTCTAAACTTAAACTTAAAAAAACAGCCCACGAAAGCCCATGAAAGCTCATGATACCATCTACGTGTTTTGTTAGTCTATAAAGTGCTACCAGACCATTTGTTGTTTTTTAAGTTTATCCTGTACAGACTAACGTGGCTACCTCCTGGAACTTCTGGACATTTTTCTAAGAGTATCTTGATATCGCCATTTTGGGGGGTTGTTCTAAGAGCCCTTCCAGAAGCTGGTTTTGTGCTCAAGAGATTGTTCCAAGCCAACTTAAAGGTAAAACCATCCAAATGCATTTTTTCTGTGACTAGACAAATTACCATCACTTGATTTATATGACCTAAGTATAGGGAGAGACTCTGAACAGATGGAAAACATCTGATCCTCGTTGGTGCCATATTTTGACACTGAAGGTACAGAGTTGCATTGGCTTGGCTTCATTCTACCATAGACTCATTGTTGACTGTCACAATGGCACAACCACTGTGCAAGTTGGCAGAGAAAGGGCAAACATTTGAGTGGACTATCCCATGCCAACATGCCTTTTTGGAACTAAAGCAGAGGCTCATGTCTGCACCCATATAGGTCTACCCAGATCCTCAGTTGCAATCTGTGTGTGTGCTACATGGCACTGAATGTAAGAACATAAGAACGGTCATATTAGGTCAGACCAACGGTCTGTCCAGCCCAGTAACTTGTCTGCTGACAGTGGCCAATACCAGATGCCCCAGAGGGAGGAAACACAACAGGTAATCCTCACATGATCCCTCCCCTGTCACTTACCTCCAGAGAATCAGAGGCTAGAGACACCATTCCTACCAATCCTGGCTAATAGCCATTGATGGACCTAATCTCCATGAATCTATCTAGCACTTTTTTGAACCCTGTTAAAGTCCTAGCCTACACTTCATCCTCTGGCAAGGAGTTCCACAGATTGACTGTGCGCTGAGTGAAGAAAAACTTGCTTTTATTTTTCTGAGGCTACATCTACACTACCGGGTTTTTTTTAAATAAATTAGTTTGAAATACTAACTCTCAAAATAACTATTTCAAAATGACACATCCACACAATGAGGAAGCCTTGAAATTAGATTGAGGCAGGATCCCTTATTGTGGACATGCTATCTCAACTTGCAGCCCCAGGAATCACTGGAGTGTGGTTACTTTGAATGAGTCTGGGGAGCAGTTATTTTGGAATTATAGAATCTGAGCATCCACACTAACCCTCTCTCAAAATGGTAGTAATTTTGAAATAATGGGCTTTCTGTGTGGATGCTCACCATGTTATTTCAAAATAACTCTGTAGTGTAAACATGCTCTGAGAGAAGCAGCTGGTACTGCTTCATGATACCAGATTGCTTTGCCAAATCGGCAGAGGTTTATCCACTGCCTAACCAAGATAGGGTATGTCTACACTACAACGTTAATTCGAACTAACTTAGTTCGAATTAGTTAATTCGAACTAAGCTAATTCGAACTAACGGATCCAGACTAAAAAACTAGTTCGAATTAGCGTTTTGCTAATTCGAACTAGCATGTACACATTAAGTGGACCCTGAACCGGGGTTAAGGATGGCCGGAAGCAGTGCCGGCAGGGCATCAGAGGAGGACTTAGAGAGTGGAGATGCTGTCTCAGGCTAGCCGAGGGCTGTGCTTAAAGGGACCCGACCCCCACCCCGGACAGACAGTTCTCAGGGGTGCCCCGCTTGCAAAGCAGTCCTGGCTTGGATTGCCCGGAGTACCCACACTCGGCACATCACAGCACTTGGCCATCAGACCGGCTGCACTTGCCGCAGGCTGCCATCTGGGGAGAGGGGGCAATCGGGGGGCTGCAGGAGAGCTTCTACTCCGAGGAGCCTGCAGAGCCAGCCCAGTCCTCCCCATCGGGGGCTCGTACCCCATTCCACCCTCACCTCCTTCCACTTACCCTTCCCTAGCCCCCCTTCCTGATGTACAAAATAAAGGACACGTGTCCTTAATAAAGGACACGTGTCCTTAAATAAACTCTTTATTTAACAAAACTGGGGGAAACTGGGAAAAGGAGGTGGGAGAGGGGAAGAGAGAGGGTGGGAGAGGGGAGGGGGAAAACTGGGAGGAGGGAGCTGGAAGGGGGAAGCAAGGGGAAGGAGGGGGTGGGGAAACTCAAGGATAAGGGGTGGGGGTCTCGCCGGGTCAACTGCCTCCCAGCACGGCGAGGGAAGGGGCCTCGGCGTCCCCGGGTGGATGGGGTGGATGGTGCGGAGGTTGAGGTGGGGGGTGTGGACATTGAGGAAGAGGGTGTGGGGGTTGAGGAGGAAGAGGTGGGAGGGGGGCAGGAGTGGGAGGAGGGACAGCAGTTGGGGGGGGCAGCAGGCGCAGGACCGGCACGGGGCACCATGCTCTGCAGCAGGAGCTGCAGGTTTGTGCTCAGCCCTTGGACCTCAGCCAGCAGCTCGTGGCGGAGCTGGAGGTCTGCCCGCATCCAGGCCTGCAGTGTGCGGTGCACGGCTCGCAAGGACCCCAGGTGCTGGTCCCAGTACTCCTGCTCTGTGCTGGCGGTCCGGAGCAGGCCACGGGTGCGGGAGCATGTCCCAGGCAAGGTGGTGCACCCTGCACGAGCAGCTGGTGCAGCTGTAGAGAAAGAAGAGAAGTGGTCAGTTCTCCCTGGGGACGCAGAGGATGATGCCCAGCCCTCTCCCCCACCCTGCAACGTGAGGGTGACCATGTCCTGCACCGTCAGAGCCGCAGTGCTTGTACAGAGTCCATGGTCAGGATGTCTGGCTCTACCCGGGACTGGGAGCTGCCCCAGGACCACACCCATGTCCCTGTGCCATGTATAGTGTGGCTGGGGCGGCGGGGGGGAGGGGGAGATGTCCCCTGCCTCCGTGTAGAGGGGACATGTGAAGGGAAAGCATCCTGCTGGGTCCTGCCCCGGGATTGGGAGCATGTCAGGTCTCTTCGCACAAGCATGTGCCTATTGGGCCATGGCCCCTGGGTGTCACGCAGCTGGAGCCACCTGCCCAAGGGTGGCATGGAATGTGCTCGCACGTGCACAGGTGTCTGCGTGATCCGTGAAGGCATGGCCCACGCGCGCGCTCTCTGGTCTCCCTCCCGCCTCCCCACCCCCGAACTACTTAATTCAAACTACTTACCCGGTACGGTCTCCCTGGACACTGGGACATCCTGCGGTGGCCCCTCCGGTGTGCCCGGGTCAGGGCTCTCCGGTCCCGGCTCGCTGTCCCCCGGGCTGGCACGGACCGCCCCGCCCCCCAAGAGTCTGTCGAGGGCGGGGAAGTAGGGGCAGGTATCAGCCCCTGCAGCGGCGCCGCCCCTGGTGGCCCTGGCGTACCCCTGCCACAGCTGCTTCACTTTAATGCGCACCTGCTCCCGGGAGCGCCTGTGTCCCTTTCAGGCCATGGCAGTCGCTATGCGGCCATAGACGGCCGCATTCCTCCTCCTAGTGCGGAGATCATGGAGATTGGGGGCCTGCCCCCAAACCTCAATGAGGTCCATGACCTCCGCACTAGTCCAGGGGGCCGCGCACCATCTACGGCCCCTGGCTGGCCCCTGGGTGCTGGGGGACTGGGCAGGAGATGGCTCGCTGCCACTGGCTGCCTGGCTCATGGTGGGGCCACTGGGTCAGGGGCAGAGACCACTGGCAGGGCTGGCTGTCTCAAGTGCCGTCTGGCCAGAGTCTACCCCTTTAAGGGCCCGGGGCTGGGGGAGAGGAGAGGCGTTTTCCTGGTTGTGCCCAGAGAGGCCACCAGGGGGAACCTGGGGAGGGCTAGCCTCCCACTAGTTCGAATTAAGGGTCTACACAGCCCTTAATTCGAACTAGTAAGTTCGAACTAGGCTTAGTCCTCGTGGAATGAGGTTTACCTAGTTCGAACTAAGCGCTCCGTTAGTTTGAATTAAGTTCGAACTAACGGAGCGTTAGTGTAGCGCCTATCAAAGTTAATTCGAACTAACGTCCGTTAGTTCGAATTAACTTTGTAGTGTAGACATACCCACAGCTACTATAGTATTTGTTAAGCAGTTTGCCACTGTGGCATATTTCACTCCTTGTACCCTGACTAAAGATGGAACTTTGAGTCCTGTTTATTTCTAGAGGTGTATGACCTCTTCACGGTAAAAATGACCCTCAAACCACCTTACACCTAAAGTCAGATGAGCAAGTTAAAGGTCTGAACCATGTACTGATGACTGTGTTATCCTTTGTGGGTGACAATTGACAGAATTGGGACAGCTTGTTTCCCTACATCACGATGGACTAGTGGTAGTTGTCAATGGACTTGTCAACACAGATGATGATGTTTGTTTTGTTTCTACACTCAAGATAAGATAATCACACAGTAAACCAGCATAGCTGGCAGACATGCTCAGCACTGTTAAAGCATCATCACAGAAAGAACACTAACAGTGCATTTACACAGCACCTGAAACTCGAAATAATATATGCAATTTGCACTATGCAAATTGAATAGCTTATTCTGAAATAGGCTACATAGCACCAAATTTCAAAATACAGCACTATTTTGAGCCATTCCTTACTCTTCGTAGAATTTTGATTTACAGGGATGACGAAATAGCGTGTCTGCTATATTTTGAAATAGCAGACGCATTCGAAAGACCTCCAGTATCCTGAAATAGCACTGCAGAGTAGACATACCCCAAGAGACTGAAGGACCACTATGATTTAAGTGTTTCTGTCCAGCTATACCAGGAGGATGAATTGGTTTTGAACAGGGCCACAAAAGGAAGAAGACTTGGAGCACCAATTACAACAGATTTTCAAGGGTCTATACAGGAGGTCAACTTCCTGTCAGGTGTATTCTACATACTAGCACCTGCTCTGGGAACAGTTTTGTCCTACACTATAAAACAGGCTAGAATCCTACTTGGGTTCTCGTGGAACTGACGGTTTGATCAACTTGCAACAGTGGACCAGAGCAATGTTTGAAAAAAACGTATTGGTCAAAAAGGGCAGCAAACAGGACAGTACCTGGGTCATTGTTAGCATGTGTGTGCCAGCTACTAGGGCCAATCGCTGGTATGGCTTTTCCAACTGTAGTGTATCACGGGAGACCAAGTTGGGTGATGGGATACAACTGGGGGTGGAGTTACTCCACCAACAGAACCTACCCCACAGAGTGGAGATGAACCTATAACTAACCCAGAGTGTCACAAGTCACCCCACTTTTGAGAGTGAGGGGGGGGGAAGGGGTAAGAAGCTCCCCCCGTACTCAATATGCCCGTTACGACTCACGCCGGTCGCGATATCACACGCCCTGGCGGCGGGGTGGGGGGTCCGGGCCCACCCTCTCTCCGGACCCCGACCCAGGGCCCTAACACTAGGAGCGCAATACTCCTGGTGGTAGCAGGTGGGGTCTTGCCCCTAAACTCGCCTGCTCTCGGGTTTCACGGCCCACCCTGGGTCGCTGCCAACCCCGCCAGCGGGTCTAGCCCACATCCCATCTCCACCTCCTCACCGGGATCCCCCGTATGTCTGCGATGTCCCTCCGTCCGATCTCCCCTCCCTGCGGGGACTCCTCTCCTTTTGTATCCCTCCCCGCCTCTGCCGGCCCTGGCGCACTTCCGGGTGCCCCGCTCCCCTCTGGCGTCGCTCCGCTGACGTCATCCGGCATGCCTGTCGCACTCGGATGACGATTGGTCTCCCGGCGGGCCTTCAGCGCCCGCTCCCTCAGGCTAACGTCCCCCGCTCCATTAGCCACGCCCGCGTCTCCGGGTCATGTTGAGTGGCGGGGTTGACTCACCCCGTCATACAGAGCAAAGGGGAAACTTGAGGTCAGAGAGAGCGCAGTCCCCAGCTATCATCTGGATTGCTATGTGGATTAGCACTGAATGTGCGGACACATCCTTTTCAGAGAGGAGGACAGTGTGATGGAGCTGCAATGCAGGGGATTACTGCTTTGACAAGCCCACTTTCCTTTCGCCAGGAAGGGGAGAGATCCTGCATCAGGAAGTGATTGGGGTCTGTTTGGAAGATGAAGCATCATCCACACGGCAAGCAGAGAGCCAGAGAGAAGCCTGAGGAGCTTTTGACAAAGCCATGTGTGGTACAGATTGTGGCTACAAGAGTATACAGCCAGGCTCAGGCCTGTGTGGGGAATGAGAAGGAGCAGCAGTAGCTGGGCGAGGGTTGGTGTGCCCTTTCTGTAAAAGTGCTCCGACCTACCTGAGACTCTCTCAGAAGAACAGTAAAATATTAACTGATGTGAGGCTCACAAATGCAGGATACAGAATGAGCACAGGAAGCAGGACATAGACTAAGATATTGATTCCTGCTGGACACAAGGATGATTCTGGATTTCATTTAACTAAATTATGGGCCTGGTCCAAAGCCTAGGCTTGACTCACCACTAGATCATTAATTTCTTTTTTATTCAGAGAGGAGCCAGGACAAAGATCCAGACTGAGGTGATATGCTCATAAACCATTTTACTAAGCACTCATGATGTTTTGCACCAGTTGAAAGTATTTCAGGCTACATGCCTTCGTGCCTGATTATGCGTTAAAATAGTCAGAGCTGGAGATGGTGTGTTTATTGTTTTGTATCCAATTGGTCTGCATCCAATAGGTTGGGGACTGTCACTTGGACACTTGCTGAATGAAGTTGGGTTTTTTGGCAACAATGGCCATCTGAGAATGCAAACAACCCTGTTTTGCCAAAGCCATTTAGGATAATCATGCTGTCATCCCACCTACTTACCTCCATACCTAGATCTCACGTATACGCTGGAGAGTATGGAACCTAGGAAGAAGACAGTTTTGAGCTTTTTAGACTAAACTAAACAGGGACACATTGGAACAGAGACAATTATTTTCTGTACATGTGTAGTGCTGAACTCACTGGGACTCTGATATGGTTAGGCTCTGAGATGCTACTGCAATATGGGTATTTCATGATGAGCCCTTAGTGGAACTTTATAAAGAATATCAAAGCACAATGGGAACTACCACTCCTCCATTGATAACTATCTTTTCTTGGGATGAATGATCTGCTTTTTTTTCCCTAGCCCATCCATTGTTCCAATCAGACACCGTTGCTGTGGTGCTAAGTTGCGAGAGAAAACATATTTTAAAACAAGAACACAACCTTTAGGACGTGAACTTGGTGCCCATGCAATAGTCAAGTGACGCCATGGAATTCCATGTTGATTTGTCTCAAACACTGTCAGCCCAACCAAGGGACTCAGAATCTTAAAGTCAAGCAGGGTTCTTTCTTTCTGTCTGGTCACTGTGAGTGAAATGTTTTACAGACAAATTTATTCCATCACTTCTCACTATTCAATCCCATTGTCTGCAAAATATTCTGTCAGTGAGATTAATAGGTAGCATTTTTGCAACCAATTAATCCTGAATCTGAAGTGTAAATTGTTGGCATGGGAGTAAGAAAAAAAAAGTCCAAGTCATTTGATCTGAGCTGTGTTTGATCCACAGGGGAAACAGAAGTAACCAGTAGTGCATCCACAGCCAGAGTCTCAAATTACTGTGAATTAATAATCTGAAAAAATGAGACAGGGTCAATTAAAACGTTGTTTCAATTTTAAGCTTATTATGCTTACCTTAAAGTAATGCATTTTAAAGTGACGAGTTGTTTTGAACCAGTAAACGAGATTTGTTGTTGTTTCAGGAGTATCCAGATGGGATGTTTTTATAACTTCAACACTTTTTTCAACATTTTTGGAAATGGGAAATTGGTTGAAAACTGACCCTGACAGTTTTTGTCAAATCCACATTCTCTGACCAAAAAGCATTGCCGAAGTAATGTCAATCAAATAAATTGAGATTAGCCAGAGGAAGGATCAGGGACTTGCTGGGATTAACAACTAAAGAAAAATTAAAGGTGTTGGATGTGACCAACAGGAGAAACTACAGCTTATGAGTATTTGAAGAACATTAATATCATTTGGGATAATACAAAATTACCCTTTAATTTGATTCAATTCTTTCTATTTAAATCTAGGATATAACCCAAGATAAAGATTCCTCACATCCATATCTATTCCCTACAAGCAATCAAAATGGAGGATTACAAGGGAGAAAAAAGTCAATATAGAGGCTATAACATGTGTGTGCTGAGTGATGCACACCTGCCATGAGTACCTCCTATCATACGTTTCCCGCCTTTCCTCTTTTTCCCCACTCTTTTCTGACAGGAGGCTGGCCTCCATTTTAAAGAGAAAAACAAAATGGAGGACATAAAAAACCCGACACCCCTCCCCCAACATTTGCAGTGCTGTAAACTTTTCCTCCTATTCCTGGCAACTTCTATAAGATGATGACATCAATAGATAAGTCTTCAGTGACTCAGGCCTCCACTAATCCACACAGTCAAAACTGAATGAATCTCCTCTGGGTATAGAAGAGCTCAGCAAAACTATCTGCCTTCACTAGAGTCTTCAGCTCTGTCTCTGGGATCTTTACATCTAGCCCTTTTTCTTGGTCTTTTTAGACTAGTTTAATCTCCTTTTGAGTGACATTGGCCACTCCAGCACTGGCTGGCTTGTTTGGGGATCTAGGCCCACTCATTACTCTTGGCCCCAGCCCATGGACCCTGTATGCAGCAGCCATGTACCACTGTCCCCAGAGTGCTTCCTCTATTCCCTGGGTCTTTTCCCACATAACCCCTTTCTTTTTACTCATTACTAGTCTATCCATGGCAGGTGTTTATATAACCTGTTCTTAAAAATTTCCAGTAATGGAGATTTCACAACCTGTCTAGGTAACACATTAACTACCCTTATAGTTAGGACGCTTTTCCCAATTGCATCAAGTCCCCTAGCCCCTTGGAAC
Organism: Pelodiscus sinensis; assembly: GCF_052426305.1. Lineage (NCBI taxonomy): Eukaryota > Metazoa > Chordata > Testudines > Trionychidae > Pelodiscus > Pelodiscus sinensis. Next base: position 11,303,665 of record NC_143054.1, read on the forward strand.
ATTTGCTCTTTCATTCTTCAGTGGAGAATTGTGTTGTCTTCGCAAGTTGTGATGGGGTTTAGTGCAACAATGCTTTGTAACATTATTCAGCCCTCAGCCCCACCCAGTAGCTAACCGAAGGGGATAAAAAGCCTAACTGATATGAACTGGGGTTCTTCTCCTTTATTAAAAAGGCTATCTGGAAGGGAAAGAGGGAGAAAAGAGAGAGAGAGACAGAGAGAACTTTTCCCCCCCTCTTCTCCTCTGAAGGAAGCAGCAGTGTCTCCTTGCAGAACGACACCCCTCAGGATACAGCAGTTGTCTTCAAATCTGTGACCATAAAAAATCATTATCTCTGTGAAATACAGCAATTTGGGAGATAATCAAACAGTGACCAGGGGGCATAGCTGCCAATCTGAAGGATTATGCTCTGTGCACGCTTGATTCCGTCTGACCTTCCTCCGAGCCAGCTGTCAGCTTGGCGAAAACGCACACGGATCGACTCAGGGCACATTCATTAGACTGTCTTCGGTGAAGAAGTCATTTGCATAAAACCCCAGCTTTCTTAATTAGTACTTCATTTTTCCCTTGACTTATTTTGTGGCTAAGTTCACTCGATTTTTCTCTCTCTTTTTTTTAAACTTGCCAAAAAATGTAGTGGAGGGGATGGTGTGGTTATAATAAAAAAGGTGGGGGAAGGAAGGAATATGATTTGCAAATTGACTTGGTGATAATTAGCCTATTAACATTTTCAGAGATGTCAGAGGTTTCTAAGTGCACAAAAAATAAGAAGGTGTAAATGGGGAATATTGTATTTGAGATTCATCATCTAAACATCTAGGTTGGGAATATTACATTGTTGGGAAGGAAAGTCTGCACCTCCTATGCACTGAAAGACCTCACACTTTCCTCCTTGTCCCAGATCTTGTACATATGATCAAAAGTAATTCAATAAAATTCTCCTCCTCCACTTTTCCAGTATTGGTCATCTCCTTTCAGTTGGACAAATAACCCCCTTCTCCCCCCGCCCCCCACTATGGCTAAGGATGGGAGAAGAGCTTTTCCTTGAGATACATTGCCCACATGTTCTGGCTTTACCAGGACAATCCTATTTTTTTCATATGTTCCAAGAATTTCTTCCATATGGAAATATCCAAGTTTTGAATTTCATCATTCAAGACATTTGTTTGTTCAGGATATGTGGCTATATAAATTAGAATTTGCTTTGTGTTCAGTAGAAGTGTGCACGTAAGGGGAATAAATGTTCCATGTGACTAGTGCAGTTTGGACTAAACAGGAACATTGAATGAGTATAGACACTATCAAAGCTCTTATTTTGTTGTAGGTGGATATGACTGGCACCCAGACCTGAAGAAGACCTGTGTAAGCTTCAAAGTTTGTCAGCTTCACCAATGGAAATTGGTCCAATAAAAGCTATTACCTCACCACTTTGTCTCATTGACACTTGTATGTTTCATAATACTCATTCAGGAGAGCATGTGCCTTGATTTAAGATGGTATGTACCTAACTTTATTCCCATGACTAGTCCCATTTATGCTTAAGTACGTTCCTGAATCAGAATCTAATTTATTGGGGGGAAGAGAGGGGAAGAAACAGAGTGAATCCACATTTTTTCTTAGGAATGCTTTCATGCTTGTAGCCCTGTAAGTCTTTCAAGTGCTACCGGACTCCTTGTTGTTTTTGTTGAAACAGATTAACCCATTTGTTAGTAAATTTGTTAGTCTTGTTTTTTCATAGGACTATTTTCCAAACCTATAAGATGGTACCACAGACATGAGTCTGAGACATTGTCTGAGTTTTTAGATATTTCTTGTACAATGTTGAATTCAGGTCAAATTTCTTCTCTTAGATATGCATTTCTGATTTCAGCCTCAGTTCCCAATTCTTTCACAATGGTGTAATTACAGATTGGCTCATGCTGGAAAATGTGTGTGGATTTAATATACCTGAAAGTTTGGGAGTGTATGGACTCAATGTTTGGGCTAGGCCCAGCTTGGTCTATTACTAGATGGAAATGGCAAAATTATCAATAGTAATGCCGAAAAGTGTTCAATAAATATTTCTGTTATGTATTTAGGGAAGAACAATAATTGATATGTTGATTATAGGACTCTATAGGTTGGATATCTCTTATCCAGCATCCTCAGGACCTGACTTCTCCCAAACCAAGGATTTTGCTGGACTAGAGAAGATCGCTGCTACATCCCCCAGGTGCCGACTCTGCTAGCTGCAGGGTGGGAGGCAGAAGGACTACCTCCAGGCCTTATCAGGCTGCCTGCTGGGTCCCTGGCCCAGATGCTTCTGTGGGGTGCTGGGGACTGACTCTGGCCCTGGTTGGGCTGCTGAGGGCTCAGGCTCTGGTCCCAGACCTGCGGTGCCTGTGGGCTCTAGCCCCACTTCCATGGGTTGTCTTGGGTTCCGTCCCCATGCTGCCATGTGTTGCTGATGCTACCCCAGCCCTAGCCCCAGTCCCACTGCCATGGGCTGCTGAAAGTGCAGGCTCCTGCCCTGTGGCAGCCTGCAGGCTCTGGCCCTGCTTCCGCAGGCTGCCTGAGGCTCTGGCCCTAATTCTGCACTTGCCATGGGCTGTCACTGGCCTGATCCTGCACAGCCGGGGGCTTCCCCGACCCAGTCTCCATGCCACAGGATATTGGGAGCTGATGGATGCTGCTGTCAGCTGCAGCACCACTGCTTCAGGCTGCTGGAGGCTGCTGCCAGCCCCTGCCCGTGCCCTGTCCTGCTGCTTCAGCCTGGCCCCTCCTGGATTGCCCTCCTGCCACTAGGCTACCCGGGTTCTCTGATTATTGAACATCTGTGGTCATGCTGGACCATGGATGTTGTCAAACCATAAAATTCCAGTTTTGGGAGGTGCAACCTGTAGTATTTTTGGAGATGTTAAATAGAAGCCACTAAATTTTGACATTTTTAAAGCACCAGGCCAAGATAACATGGATCCAAGAGTTTTAAAAGAGCTGACTGAGGAGTTTGCAGGACTGTAAAAGCTGATTTTCACTAAGGCTTGGAGCACTGAGGAAGTTGCACAAGACTGGAAAATAGGTAATGCTGAGACAGTTTTTCAAATGTCTAAATGCGATAACCTAGGCAATCATAGGCTGATCTGCCTGGCATTGCTCTTTGGAGAAATAATGGAGAAGCTGATATGGGATTTGATTAATAAAGATTTAAAGAAGGGTAATGCAATTAACGTGAATTGACATGGAAAATAGCTCTTATCTATTTAACTTGATAGCTTTTTACGCAGAGATTACAAGTTTGGTTGATAAAAGTTATAGTGTTAATGTAAGATCTATGTAACCCAAAATCTAGTCTCTCCCAATAGATGTTGGCCCCTTAAATGATATTACCTCACCCACCTTGTATGTTTAGACTTCTGTAAAGCATTTGAGTTGGTAATATGCAACATTTTGATTAAAAAACTAAAACATTATAGAATGTACATGTCACACCTTAACTCAATTAAAAACTGGCTAATCAAAATGTGATAGTAAACATGGAATTGTCATTAAAAGGGGATGTTTCTAGTGGATTCCCACAGGGATTGCTTGTTGGCTCTACATTATTTAATATTTTATCAGTGACCTGGAAGAAAACATAAAATCATCATTGATAAAGTTTGTAGATGACACATAAATTGGGGAAGTGCTAAATAATGATGACTGCTTATTGATTCAGAGTGATCTTGGATCACTTGATAAACTAGACAAAAGCAAGTAATTTAAGTTTTAATGAGGCTAAACTTAAATGTATCCATCTAGGAACAAAGAATATAGGCCACACTTACAGAATGCAAGACTCTAACCTGGTACTCAGTGGTTCAAAAAGATTTGGAGTTTGCGATTGTCAAGCAGTTGAACATGAGCTCCCAATATAACCACAACATCTAACTACATTCCCCTGTTTATGCAACCCAGAATTATAAGTAGAAATAGTAGAGAAGCTATTTTAGCTTTGTAATTGTCATTGGAATGCTCTATCCAGTTCTGGTGCCCACAGTTGAAGAAGGATGTTGGTAAATTGGAGATGGTTCAGAGAAGAGCCACAATAGTGATTACAAGATTGGAAAGCATGCTTGATAGTGACAGACTCAAGGAGGTCAATTTATGTATCTTAACAAAGAAATAAGAACTAGGGGTCACCAAAGGAAATTAATAGGCATCAGGTTTAAAAGAAACAAAAGGAAGTTTTTCTTCACTCAGTGCACAGTCAACCTGTGGAACTCCTTTCCAGAGGATGTGGTGAAGGCTAGGACTTTAACAGGGTTCAAAAAAAGAGCTAGATAGATTCATGGAGGTTAGGTCCATCAATGGCTATTAGCCAGGATTGGTAGGAATGGTGCCCCTAGCCTCTGTTTGTCTGGAAATGAGTGACAGGAGAGGGAGCACGTGTGGACTACCTGTTATGATTCCTCCTTCTGGGGCATCTGGTATTGACCACTGTTGGCAGAGAGGATACTGGGCCGGATGGACCGTTGGTCTGACCCAGTATGGCCGTTCTTATGTTCTTATGTTTTTTAAGAGAAAATTAAGGGGTGACTTGGTCTTAATCTATAAGTAGCTACGTGGAGAACAAATATTTAATAATGAGCCTTTCAGTCAAGCAGAGGGAGGTATATTACCATCCAAAGGCTGGAAGCTGAAACTAGACAAATTCAAACTGGAAATAAGGAGTACATTTTTGACAGTGAGAGTACTTAACCACTGGAACAATTCACCTAGGATTGTGAAGGCTTTCCATCACAATTTTTAAATCAACGTTGGATTTTTTTTCTAACAGATCTGCTTTTGGAATTATTTTGGGGACATTCTGTCATCTGCGCTATTATAAAGGAAGTTGGGCTAGATGAGCACAACGATTCCTTCTGAACTTAGAATCCATGCATCTCTTACTGGAGTAGAGTTTGAACCCATGTGTGGTGGACAAAGAATCAGACTTGACAAGTCCTTCAAATGTTACCATCAGATGGCTTGACAGAGATGGTCCAGAGCAGCCATTCCCAAATAATCCATTTAAAATGGTTTACACTGTATAGCAATTTGTACGATTCCAAATATTTTCATGCTGCTCTATGTATTATTAGTTATTATATACAAAGGTTAATAAAATAGTAATAATACCACATGAGTAAATGGCACTTCGTAGCCAGAATAAAAGAGGCCTGATTCTTTTCTTATAATCAAGAATTATACATCAGTCTCTGGATTAGCTTTCAGTGGACTTACTCATGATTTATACTGTTACAGGACCCAGTATGCCTGTCTACATAACTTAGTTAAAAAAAATGAAACAACTGCCTCACATTTCTTCAAATCTCCAAAAGACACGTGCACTCTTAGAGAACTAATGCAAAGTATATTGAAGTCAAAGGAAAGATGCTATTTCCTTTAATAATGCTGCTCTTACACTTTTGCTGTCCCCAAAAAACTTGAAAGTGTATGAAAAGCTGTAAAGAAAAATTTCTAGCATTTAGTTCTAGACCAAAGAGGCTGAAATAAGATAGTAATCCAATTAGAGCTGGTCAAACAGTGGGAAAAACTGTAAAAAAAAATATAAATGATTGCCATCTTACACGATTCAAATAGAGTTTTTAATTTTTTTTCTAACATATTTTTTGAAAAATTTTAAACATACCAAATTTCAAAAGTTTGACATTTAATTTCTCTCTTCTATCCCGTTTTCCCCTTTTTGCCACTGCATGCCCTCTCTCCCCTCCCCCTTTTCATAATTTAACTTTACAAAACTTCACCAACTGTGAAAAGGTTAGAGCAGTAAAAGTAAAAAAGAGTAACACTGTAAATCTGCCACTCTGTAACTGTCCTTACTTCTGACCAGCTTTACATTCAAGAGTTTGGGATTCTTATTAAAAGCAAAGGGAATGTTTCAACCTCTTCTGAGGAGTCCATGATTTCTTGGTTGTGTGTGAGAGGAGGGAAGATTAATTGAAAGTTATGGTCCAGGCCAAGAAGTTTTGCTTTCTAAGCACTGATCCTGGATTCTTTTGAAACCTCACTTTGGATTGGAAAGCATGCTTGATAGTGCATTTTCCCAATTTCCCCATTTTTAAAATGAAGATTACTACTGCTTGTTGGGAAGTTAGTTTTTTTCTGCTCCATAAAAATTAGATGAACATGAAAAAAATTATTGAAATGTTTACTGGAACATTTGATTTTTCAAAATACTTTTGCAAAATACTTTGAACACCAAAATATTTTGGCAGGAAATTAAAATATTTAATTTAGGATATGCTGCTTCAGTGGTGCTGCATGCTCCCATTCTTTTCTGGGTTCCTTAGTAGGACTACATGTCCCATTATGCATGACGGTCTTCAGTCTTGGAGAAGGGAGGTGGTATATCATGGAAGCCTCTGGTACATCATGGAAAATATAGTCCATCCAGGGAGTATGTTCCATATAAGAGATGGGGGCATGATGCAACCATATGACATCTCCCAAGATGTACTGAAGCAACATATCATAAATGAAACATTTCAGTTTTCATTTGAAATATTTTGGTTTCAGGTCATTCCATTTTTTGATGAAAATTTTAAATTTTCCACAGAAAAACAGTTTTGTTATAAAGTCAAGATTCCAATTTTCCATTGAAAAACAATTCATATGGAAAATTTCCATCCAGCCCTAATAACAACATTTATTTCCCTCATAGCTGGCTGCTATGAGGCTTAATTCATCAATGTTTGTAAAATGCTTGGGGAGTCTCATATAAAAAGGTTCCTGGAGAAGAGTCAAGTCATGTAGATGACCTCGTTTCAATGAGTGGCTGGGACTGCAGTGATATTCAAGGCCTCGTTAGACAGTAGGCAGTATTCTAGGTGTGCCATAAGGGCAGAAGCAATCACAGTAGCTCAGAGGCAAGCACTGAAATACTCCAAACACTAGGGGGCCCAGACTCTAGCTCTCAGTGGATTCCCATAATGCTCTGTTACTGACAATTTGTCTGAGATACAGCAGTAGCATATAGCCTAGGCACAATTGATTTAGCAATTAGAACTAAAGAGGAACCTCTCTCAGTGCCCAACTCAGGCTCTCTGGTCTAGACTCTCATTCTTCTCATACCATTCCTTGCCTCAGATCACAGCCCTGTGGCAGCTACAGCTTGTTCTCTGGCTTCCTCCTGAGAGTTGTCCCCACCAGACTTCCAGTTGTACCTCCTTTTCCATACCCTGGGAATTATGGAGTCTTCTTCCAGCTGAGTCTGGAATTGGATAGCACAATGCCTTTCCCTCTAGCTCAGCCCAGATGGAGGGAAGGTAACCAGATCAGGTGCCTTATGCTATATTGTTAGCATTCACCAATCATCAGACTTCAAAGAGTGGTTCATGTGTTGCTCAGAAGTTGGCGTAATGTGATAGCCATTTTATTTCATAGAATCCTAGAGCTGGAAGAGACCTCAGGAGGTCATCAAGTCTAACCCCCTGCCCAAAGCAGGACCAATCCCAACTACATCAACCCAGCTAGGACTTTGTCGAGGTGGGACTTAAAAACCTCTAGGGACGAAGATTTCACCACCTCCTCAGGTAACCCATTCCAGTGCTTCACCACCCTCCTAGTGAAATAGTTTTTCCTAATATCCAACCTAGACCTCCCCCACTGTAATTTGTGACCATTGATCCTTGTTTTGCCATCTGTCATTACTGAGAACAGCCTCTTTCCATCCTCTTTGGAACATCCCTTTAGGAATCTGAAGGCTGCTATCAAATCCCCCCTCATTCTTTTCTGCAGACTAAATAAGACCAAATCCCCAGTCTCTCCTTGTATTTCCCCAGATAACCATTCATTTTCTCATTTACTCTTGGGGTGTGTCTACACAGCAAAGCCTTTCAGAATAACAGCTGTTATTCTAAAATAACTATGTGAGTGTCTACACATGAATTCCATTATCTCAAAATTTTTTTGAAATAACGGACAGCTTATTGTGACTTCTTTAAACCTCATTCTACGAAGAATAACGCCTATTCCAAAATAGCTATTTTGAAATAAGGTGTGTGTAGATGCTCCACTTCTGCTATTTTGAAATAGCCCCTCACCAGGGCCATTCTAAGTTAGTCCTCCTGGGGCTCTAAAAAAAGATAGCACATCTACATTAGGGAAGTCTGCCTCGGACAAATGTTGAGGCTTCCCTGCAGTGTAGATATGCTATTTCAAAATAATCTATTTTGGAATAACTATTCTGGAATAGCTTATTCTGAAATAACTGTGCAGTGTAGAAGTAGCCTTAGAAAAGGAAACCTGGCTCCTTGTCAGAGTAGGAAAATTCAAAGCTGTTTTCACTGGTATCTCCAAAGTTACAATAAGTCAACTGAGTTTAAAAGCTGATTCATTGTCTCAGTCTTGTAGTTCATGAGCTTCTGGGAAAAGACTAGAATATGCAGAGTTTGATACAAAGATCCACAAAAACTAGGGGTTATTTTAGTAACTATTAGTCAGATGCTTATAATTAATTATAGGTTTCCAGCAGCACCCATGATGTATTACGCATTTTACAAGCAGAAGAAAGGACAATCCCTCCCTTGAGATGGACAAATACACAAAGACACAGCAGTCACAATATATGTATGACTGTGTTTACAAAATAACATAGTTGAAATCATTCTACAAGTTTGTCACTATGGTACATCTAGATAGCTATCCCATGTCTTTTAAACATGCCCATTATTTCAAAATATTTTTTGAAATAACAGGCATGGTTAATACTCAGGCACATTGCCTGGTATAACAGTGACAGGCATAAGGATCTTGTGCAAAATGGGGTTTTTGCGCAACAATAAAATGTCCACACTGCTTCCTTTTGTGCAAAAACCCCTTGCACAAAAAGAAATGGCAAAAAATATGCTAATGAGATCACAACTCATGCTAATTATCAGAGAGGTAGCCGTGTTAGTCTGAATCTGCAAAAGCGGTGAGGAGTCCTGTGGCACCTTATAGACTAACTGAAGTGCTGGAGCATAAGCTTTCGTGGGCAAAGACCCACTTCGTCAGATGCATCTGACGAAGTGGGTCTTTGCCCACGAAAGCTTATGCTCCAACACTTCAGTTAGTCTATGAGGTGCCACAGGACTCCTCACCACTCATGCTAATGAGTCCCTCATTAGCATATTTTATGCAGAAAAAACTTGCAGTGAAGACGAAGCCTCTGTGTTGAGTGGCCTAGAACTTTCATTGTTTTTAGCTGAAATTTGCCCTATCCAGCCAACAGATATGTTGGAATATGCGGTTAATTTTCACCCACAGGGTTTTTTTTTTCCCCAAACTCAGAGCTGATAATATCACTCAGTGGGATTTAAGAACATGATTAAATGCTTTCCTAAATCAGGACCTATGCCATGAATGAACCATCCCTGTTAATTTGTGTCTAGTCTCAGCTTTGAATATCTCAAGAGATGATTCCACATGCTCCCACGACATCTTATTTCCATTCCCTGAATTTTTTTTTGTAGTTGTTCTTTTGGCTTTTTAACAGAAATTTAACCTAAATTTTCCTACTGCAGTTTAATGCCATTACTTCTTGTTCTGTCCTGGTTGACTAATGAGGATAATTATTGAACTATTTTTCAATGTGAATTATCTACTACGGCTAAGATGAAACCACCAATCTCATTTCAGTGAAAATCCCCAGGCAGGCCAACAACTGCAATTCCTGAAATAAAATAACAGGGTTTTATTTACTAAGGTTTTCAGTCTATTCACTAGTTTTTATTGGCATCGAAATAGCATTTGGGTGAGATTATATTGCAGATTTCTTTAATATGGCTGTTAGAAGGCTCACAATTAAAAAGCCTCTGTTAATACTCTGAGACTTCCATCAAAAGCAGAAAGGGATTAGTTCCAGGGTTCTATGCTATGAAAGCAAGCTCATGAGATCTCACACAGGCTCTCTGTGATGTTCACTTCCAGAAAAAATGGGACATGGAAATCAGATTTAAAAAAAAAATGAGCACAGTTGCAGGCAAAGGGCCAAATTCTGTCCTCTTGACACCAGAAACTGATTGCACTAACCAGCTGAGAATTCACCCAGCATGGGAATTGTGTCCGAGAGTTTAAAGTCAGCATAGCTAACACCTACATCTACCAGTATATGGTGTATTTCATTTTCCTAAATGTAAATCTAGGATAATAGCACTGCATTGCCTCACTGGGGTGTTGTGAAAATAAAAATGAATTAAAAGCTTGTGAAGTGCTTTCAGATACGCTGAAAGAAAGTTCCATAGAAGAGACAGGATTCTATCTATCATACCTTTGGAAGTCACAGCTGATAACAAGCAGGCATTCCTTGGAACACCTGCTTATAGGAATGTAAACCAGATGGAACAGCAAAGACAATATATTTTTTTTCAGTAACAGCTAGCAAAAGAGAAAGCTATTAGGCATCATACAGGCTCTGAATTAAGTGGGTTGTTTGACACAAAATGTCAGTTTCAAGGGCAAGTCTGAAACTGTTCTTCCATGGATTAAAAACAGCAATCTTAAAATGACTGACATATAGTGATTGATGCTCTTGAAGGACTTGAGAGCACTTGTTATTGGAAAGTAAATGTAATTTGGGGCCAAATTCTACACTTGCTTATATTAATATAGACTGGAAAGACTTCATTCATGCAAATGGACTTATTTCAGATTTAGAGCCGAATTGGAGCAACAAAGAACGACTTTAAGTGCTCAAACACATTCATCGATGCTAACTGAATGTCACCTTTTATTATTAGCATCTCAGTTGTGCCTACAACTTCCAACCAAGAGCCTCATTGTGTTAGGTGCTATACAAATACATAGTAAGAGACAGTCCGTGACTAGAAGAGTTTGCAGCTTGAATAAATAACATCAGTAAAAGCTGGGAGGAAAGAAAGTATTATTATCCTATTTTATAGGGGTGGAGATGAGGTATAATGAAATTACAGGCCAGATTTTAACTCCCATCAAGTTAGGTGAATCAATACTTTTAAAAATCCGGCCCTCAGGCCAGTGTACAGTACGTGGAAGATCGACTCTGCCATGGGTGATCTTCAGAGGTTCGATTTAGCAGGTCTAGTGAAGACATGCTAAATCAAACTCACATTAACATAGCTGGAATTGAGTATCTTAAATTGACCTTTTGCTCTAGCATAGGCCAGGCCACAGTGATGCAGCCAAGGTTACACAAGGGTCTGTTACAGAGCAAGGAATTCAAATCCAAATCTCATGATTCACAATCCAAACATAAGATCATTCTTCCTCTCTGCAAAGTACAGTCCTCTCTCTTGACATTGTTAAAGATATGAAATAGAAAATGTATTTTAAAAGAAATTAAAAAGTTTTAATCTTATCAGTTAACTAGATTTCCCCCATTTTCCTCTTAGAATATTCTGCTTTTTGCATATGTCTCAAACTGAGATCTAACATAAGTGTAAAATAATACAGAAATAAAATAAAAATAAAATTGCTACCTAAATACCATTACCTGGAATTTCAAACCATTAAGACTTCAAAAGGGTTAATTAATTACATTAGCTGTGTCATTATCCTGGCAACATTTTGCCTTTAGGGCATATGGATCCATTCAGCGGCTGAGCTCATGAGAGCTGTGTCCTTCTTTCACAGAAGAAAATTCATCAGACATTAAAAACACAGTCATTAGCAGAACATATTGTTTTCTCTCTACCAGATTGGAGAACATCAGATGAAACAATCAAAAACAAATATCAAATAAATAATTTTAAAGCAAAACCCATGGCCGAGGATTCATTGTCATTTGCAATAGAAACTTTAATAGTAAATAACCACTCATATTTATTGAATATAGAGGACCCTGATTCACCACTTTTTTGCACCTTGTTTCATCATTTTCATTAGCTTCCCCAATTATCACCCTTAATGTCATTACCTCACAGACACTAACCTTCCCTCCTCACCCCCACTCTGTTCTAAAATTTGATTTGTCAATCTTATGTGTTCACTTTTTTTGACTGTATCACTTTGGTATACATGGTCGTGCCAATTTTCTTCCACAAATTGATCTGAGGAAGTAGGTCTGGCCCACGAAAGCTCATCACCTAATAAACAATCTTGTTAGTCTTTAAAGTGCCAAACTGCATAGGTGCTTTTGTATTACCAAACAGATGCCTGTCTGAATCACAAGGCACCTGAATGCCATTATAACTCTGACCCTTTTCATCTTAAAGATCAGATGGGAATTTTCTTAAGAGAAGGGGTTTGTACAGTGATATTCTGGCTAAAAGGGTTCTTTTCTTCCCCTCATGTTCCTTAACCACGCCAGCTCATCCTAAACTTTTCAAACATGGACACCTAAATAAGCGAACTGTTTTGAGAAGGGCTGAGTATCAAGAGGGTCCATTCACCATGGATTTTGGTGACTAATTTTAGGCAAACCACATTTGAAAAGTTTGGCTTCATAGGATACATCTACACAGCAGCATTATTTTGCAATAACTGTGTTATTCCGAAATAACATAGTATGCATCTGCACTACAAGCCTTTATTTTGAAATAATGTCGAGCTGGAGGACTTCTTACTTCAACTCATGGTAACCCTTGCTTCATGAAGTGCAAGGTAATTGATATAGCCGAAGTTACGTAGCTTAATTGGACATTAGCCCTGCTGTGTAGACGTGCCCACTGATGTCCAGAAAGCTGTGAGATAAAAATGGATGGTGATGAAATCCTGTGTGTTTCTCTATCTATAGTCTTTGTTACCCAGTCTTGGTGGAATTCTGCAATATGACTATAGCTCCAAATGGAACAACTGCAGAATTCCCACAGGTTATACATTATCATATTATCCACACCCCCAATTTAGAGTCTGAGGCCCAGATCCTCAGATCTTTGAACTCAGTGGAAATTAGGAGACCAGGTAACTGAGGTTTTGGGTCACAGTGCGTACTCCCACTTAAGTCAGTGAAAGCCTTGCAACTGAAATCAGGGGAGCAGGAACGGACCCACTACGTGAAAGTCATCACACTGGTGCCAAGAGCCTAAGACCTATGTATTACTGAAGCCCCATTCTGAATGTGTTAGTTGTACAGATGCTTTGTGGCCAGCCTCTACATGAGGGTAAATTTCACCTACAGTTTGCAAAATGCTTTGTGATCTTTAGGGATGAAAGGTGCTGCATAATGGCAATTTATGTATGATTCCCTATAGTAAATAATATGAAACAGTAACTCCAATGGCTGGAAAATAAATAACTTTTTTCCCATGAATATTCAGTGCAGGTAGATGGAGGGTGGAAAGCCCGAACTTGGCTTTTTTGCAGATAATTTATTGGAGAAAAATGAAATATTAAGCAGGAATATTACAGAATGGCTTTTTGTTTCACCAGCGGATGACAAATGAAGTAGAGCAGGTACCTGTTGAGGTTGCAGGGCCATCAATCAACGGCCGACATGACCCACAGCTGTCAGCGCCATATAAATTAATGTTTACCATTTTTAAATATGTACATCTGGAGAGGAGGGGAAAATATAAAACAGAGCCTGTGCTTTTGTGGGGGAATTGCAGGGAGCCTACTATATCAAAAGCTAATTATAGCTCAAGCCAGTTCGAATGTCATTCTTCAATGGTGAATTATAGGCATAAGGCTGTGGCGCTTCAGTCTCTTGCACGTCACAATATCAGAACCCTTTTAAGCTTTAATTAATCTGCTTAGCTTTAGTTGCAAGAGGGTGGATGGGAGGGAGGCAGATTAACCCTTAAACTGCCACGCCCCTCCAAAATATCTCCTCTTGGACTTGCTGTCTCCCTGAGGTACTTAAAAAAAAAGTACTATTAGTCTCACAGAGGGGCCTATTAGAAGCAAATTTTTCTTTTCTTGTTTTTTCTTTTAAATTTGCCAAAGTCTAGATAGTTCCATCTTTTTCACTGTCAGAAACCAATTAATTTTCTGTAAAAGCATCAAACTAATTACAAAATAATATGGAAATAAGAAGAATGGAGAGATGTCTCTCGTCTCCCATTCCCCTCCCCCCACCTCATTATGGGAAATATATCAGGCCCTTTGGCAGCAAAACACGATTAAGGAACTACAAATTGTTGAGTTCCTTATTTAAAAACCCATTGGTGGTGTCAAGAGACTTCTAGAAATGTGGTTTTAAGTCCTTCTCTGCATCTTCCTTTTTCCACATTTGATCACAGCATCTTCCTCACTTCACCACCAACCCGCCACGGGATGGTTGTCATGGCAACTGCATGTTTCAGACAGGGTAGCTGAAAAGTGAAGACCCTGTTCTGGAAATGTTGGCGCTTGGGAGAAACTTTAGGGATACCCAGAGAAGGGCCATCATAGCACCTGTCTTTAAAAAGGGCAACATAGAGGATGTGAGAAATTATAGACTAGTCATGTTTCCCCTTCCTCCCTCCCCTCCCCCCCAATACCTGGAAAGATATAGAGCACATGATAAAACAATCAGTTTGTAAGCACATGGAGGATAATAGTGATTGTAAGGAATAGCCAACATGGATTTGTCAGGAACAAGGCATGCCAAACCAGCCCAATTTCTTTCTTTGACAGGATTACTGGACTACTGGATGGGGGAATGCAAGAGATGTAATACATCTTGTTTTTATTAAGGCTTATAGCACAGTCTCATGTGACAGTCTCATAAACAAATGAGGAAAATGTGGTCTAGATTAAATTACTGTAACATAACATAATTTGCAGGTGGTTGAACGACCATATTCAAATAGTAGTTATCAATGGTTCACCTTCAGACTGGGAGGGTGTATCTTCTGGACCCCCAGAGGAGTCATTTCTGGGCCTAGTGCTACTCAGTTTTTTCATTAGTGATTTAGTGAAAGGAGTGGTAAATATGTGTAACCACCACCAGGCAGATTTGAACCTGGGACCTCTGAAGCAAAATACAGGAGCCTTTACCCTCTGAACTAAAAGCCAACTGCCTCCCAGCCAATGCTGTAGAAGTCTCTTGATCTTAACTGTTGCTGTGGTCTCGGTACCACACTAGGGCTATGCCTACAGTGGCGGGTTCTTGTGCCATAAGTATGCAAATGAGGCTAAGCGTGGAATATCACCTAGCCTGATTTGCATACCTAATGAGCCTCCATTTTTGCAGAAGAGGCTCTTGCGCCAGAAGGAGCTGTCTACACTGCCCCTTCTTGCACAAGAAAAACCCTCTTGAGCAATGCTGCTACACTGATTATTTTCAGGGGAGTCCCCAGCTGATCTGGAATCCACGTGGTGCTTTCACCTTTGAAGTTGCTACACTTCAAAGGAGGAAGCGCCCTATTAACTAATCAAATAGTCAATGCAAAAATGCATCAACTATTTGATTAGTCAATTAGTCGATATTTAACATCCCTAGGCGGGGATGATTTAGTTGGGATTGGTTCTGCTTTTAGCAGGGCGTTGCACTCGACAATTTCCTGAGGTCTCTTCCAAACATATGATACTATGATTCTATAACCAGGACTGGACTTTCATAAGGATGACAACTCCCTTGATTTATCATAAGGCTTAAAATACTCCAACAACTAGGATTCTCGGAAGGGATATAAATTCTCCCAATTTAGGGCAGAAGCCTAAACTTTCAAGGGGAGTAGGCACCAGATGAGAGCAGGTTATTCTTTAACTGCCTACCATCAGATTTCATATACTTTCCTCAGAAGTAGCTGGTGCTGGCCACTGTTGGGCATAGTTTTGGGGTTAGATGGACCTCTGGTCCAATCTGGGATGGCAGTCATGTTGTTCCATTTCCAGATTTGTAAGGAGTTCAGTTCATTCTTTACTCTGTACATCATGGAAGTGATGGCCATTGAAGACAGAGGTCTTAATTCCCCCAGGGCTATATGTGTGTGCTTGAAGGATCAGAAAGGCCCTCGACAATCACTTTGCTTAAGTTAAGTTGTGTTTAACTGCTTTACTGGATTAGGGCTATGGCTCCTCTGACACTGAATTTCAGAGATCTATGCCAAGGCTATGTCTAGACTGCATTCCTCTCTCTAAAGAGGAGTCCAAATGAACCAGATTGAAAAGTCAAATGAAACGCGGATTTGCAAATCTCACGCTTCATTTGCATAATCACATGAGAGTGCTTTTTCTAAAGAGGATTTTTGGAAAAAACCTGCTGTCTAGATGGGTTTTTTTTTTTTAAAAACGCTTTTTTGAAAGAACCCATACTCTTCGTTTTTTCAGGAGTATGGGTTCTTTCAAAAAAAGGGGTTTATTTTTTCGAAAGAACCTCATCTAGACAGTGGGGTTTTTTTTTTTTTGAAAAACCCTTCTTCAAAGAATGTTCTCACACAATTAGGCAAATGAAGTGCGAGATTTGTAAATCTGTGCTTCATTTGAATTTTCGATCTGCTTCATTTGCATTCCTCTTCCGAAAGAGGAATGCAGTCTAGACGAACCCCAAATATACTATGTATTTACGTACATAACACTGCTGTTAAGAATAATAAGGCAATAATGTGATAGCATTTCCTATCACAATCAGCTGGACCAGATTCAAAGCAAGGAAAATGGAAAGAGAGCAGGGTAGAGCTTTGATTAAAAATCTGGGAGAGAGACCTCCTGTGATTAAACCTGTTTCTGTGCTCATTCCTTCTCTGACGTTGGCCCTCCCATGTCCCTGAGCATGCGAGGCCATAATACCTAACTGCCCATTGGTTTCTGAAAAGCAGGTATCTGCCAATGCTTTGAAGATTACAAGTGCTGAGTTCTCTCCCTGTTTCTTGTTTTCCACTGTTGGCTTGTATGTCATTCCAAGATTTGTATCCCCAAGCAGTATTTTAGCCTTTTCTTTGATGGACATAAATTATACATTTTACTACATTGTTAAAAAAAGTGAAGAGAATAAAAAGCCTGTTTGATTCTTAACATGCAGTGAAAACTTAAGCTGGCATAGTAATTGCTAAAAGACTAAAGCTGCATCTGATGCAGTCAGCTTTAGAGAGCAAGTCAAAACAGGACTGGATAAATATTTAAAGTGTTTAGAAGACATTAGGCTCCTACTTTGGGTCAGATCCACAGCTGGTATAAATCAGTCCGGTACTATTGACATTGCTGGAGTGACAGCAGTTTCCACCAGCTGAAGGGGTCTATGTTTTGAACGCTTCCTCGAGTAACAAGTGCATGGAATTTCTGAGTAACAGTGTCTCCAAATCCAGACACCTCCTACTGGCCCTTTTTTATTAACAATCTCTCATGTTGACTGTAAATTGGATGCTCAGTAAAGGCGATACTTATGTGGCAAATAGCTGATGTCACAGGCTGCAGCAATCATGGTGCAGCTCAGGGGTTGAAGCAGTGGCAAGTAGGCCTAGTGGTCAGAACAACAGTATCAGAAGCCAGTGTCAAGCCAGGGTCAGGAATAGAGAGTCAATGCCACAGGTTAGAGTGGGAGTCAGGCACCAAGCAGGGGAGCAGAGCTGGAGAGGACTACAGCTGGGCTGAAGCAAGACTCAGAACAAGGCAGGCACAGGAGTGATCACTGCTATGGGCAGCCCACCGACAAGGGGGGCAAAGAAGGTAGTTGCCCCAGGGCTCAGGGATTCAAAGGGGCCTGGAGTTTCTAGCCACTGACTCTGCTACTGCAGCAGTGGCTGGAGCTCTAGCTCCTTTGAATTACCTCCAGAGCACAGTTCCATGTGTCTCTGCAGGCTGGGGGGGAAGAGGGGGATTGTCATGCCATGGTCTGGGTGGCACTAAGGGCTGACTGTGCTTGGCCCTGCCCCTTCTGCCCAAAGCCCCACCAGCAGAACCAGACATGCCAGCACACAACACTCCCACATTCATTCCAATGTACATACCTCTAGGGTGGACTAATGCACTGTGGAGACAAACCCTCAAAGGGAACTCGTTAGTAATAACCCTTGTCTTCTGTGCAGGGTTCGGGGGTATTTTTGCCTCATGTCAATGTTTTGATTGATATAATGAGCGCATAAGGAGAAACCCATGGTTCCACGGGCAAAGTTCTATTCACATTAAAGAGGTGACAATGTGATCACAGCGCAAGATATTTGTGATGGGTAATTGCACAACTCAAACATTATGAAATACATTTCCATAAAAAATATGGGGGTGGAACATGACAGAGTGTGTTTCTAATATGAATATGCATAATTTCAGCATACTTTGTGCAGAATGAAGCATGTCACCTCTCATTGGAAAGCTTGTAGGCTTGCTGAGTGTGTGCATGTTGTATTTGTATGCTTCATTTTTGTATGTGAAGTTAGAAATATGAAGTGTAGAAGTGTAAACCTGTTTATTAATCTAAGTCTTCTAGTGAAAGTCATTAGTGGTACTTAAGGAAATTAATGGCCCGATGCTCAAGACACTGATTTGTAAATAGTCTTGTTTTTCCTGTAAGACTGTACTATGGTTGGTCTTGTCAGGACATGTGTCCAGGTCATCTGATTACAACTGATTGTGTAATCCTCCACGCATTGACTTGGACATAATACCTAAGCCAGAAGGAGGCATGAGAAGTTGGCTGAACAACTAAGTGACACTGATCTAGTGCTGTGACTGTGTCATGCCATGGTATTGGTTCCCTGACTTCACTTTGATCCTGAATCCAACTCGACCTTGGGCATGGCTATCTGATCCTGGCTCCATTCCTGATCATCAGTGTAACTGCTGATGCAGATTCCAAGTCAGCCGCTAGTATGGCTCCTGACCCTAGGCCTTGATGTGATTCTGTCTCTGACTTTGACTGCTGACTCTAACCAGTAGGTGTTACAGCCCAGGCCCAGTTCCTGCAAGCTACTTCAACTGTGCGGGACACAGCATTTGGAACAATATGTAAAATCAGCTATAGCTTTTTCATCACTGGCAACTGTGGGCCTTCAGACTGCAAATTGTTTAGGCTAGGGGCCTGTTACTTATTTGGCTCTAATCACTCATTATTTTGTCCCATGTACATTTAAGTGATACAAATAATATAATATATCCAAGGTCAGTTTAAATTAAAGTCGCTGAACAAGCAAATTTAAAAACTGTGGAGCTTTTAATGTTAGTTATGGGGATCAGAAACAAAACCTAAAAAGACTGATTAAAAAATGAGAGATCCTTTATTCTTCCAATTACCTGCCTCTCCCACCCCCATCCTCATTCCCCAGCTACGCATGGACACACACATCAAAAGGACCATTGCCCCAGCTCTCTAAAACCAGCAAAACAAGTGCAAGTGGTAAACCCATGTTTAATGAAGACTTTGGAGTGGATCGCTCGACTGAGACACATTTGGATGCAGTCATGTTTCACATCCTCTGACTCTTAACACACACATTCATACAGCCAATAAGGGATCTCATTGAAAATTCAGGAGCTTGGGAGCAGGGATTTAATAACAAAACTGGCACCTGTCCTTTCTTCATATTGGATGCACTTGAGTGCTCTGACCATTAAAAATAACTCATCTGGGAAAGAAAAAGAAATATAAACAGTTTAATTCTATTGCCCTGCAAGAGAAGAGAACCTTAGTGAAATAGCATGCACAGTATTCACAGCTACAGAGTGAGCAGCAGCTTTCTGAAAACCTTCTGGATTTCACATTCTCTTCATGTTATTCCCCTATATGTAAATGAGAACATGTGCCTGATTCTGCAATCTACTACTGAAGTTTTATGGATAAGTTCTGGGATCACAGAATATTAGAACTGGAAGGGATCTCGAGAGGTCATCAAGTCTAGGTCCCTACCCTCACAGCAGGACCAAGCACCATATAGGTCATCCCTGATAAAAGTTTATCTAACCTGCTCTTAAATGTCTCCAATGATGGAGAATAGTAATAGAGATGTAGCCGTGTTAGTCTAGTATAGCTGAAACAAAAAACAGGACTATGTAGCACTTTAAAGACTAACAAGATGGTTTATTCGGTGATGAGCTTTCGTGGGCCAGACCCACTTCCTCATCACCTAATAAACCATCTTGTTAGTCTTTAAAGTGCTACTTAGTCCTGTTTTTTGTTCCAATGATGGAGATTCCATAACAACCTCCCTAAGCAATTTATTCCGGTGTTTAACCACCCTGACAGTTACGAAGTTTTTCCTAATGTCCAACCTTAATCTACCTTGCTGCAATTTAAGCCCGTTGCTTCTTGTCCTGTCATCAGAGGTCAAGGAGAACAATTTTTCTCCCTCCTCCTTGTAACACCCTTTTAGGTACTTGAATACCTCTATCATCTTCTCTCTCACTCTTATCTTTTCCAAACTATACAAACTCAGTTCTTTTAGTCTTCCCTCATAGGTCATGTTCTCTAGACCTTTAATCATTTTTGTTGCTCTTCTCTGGGCCTTCTCCAATTTCTCCACATTTTTCTTGAAATGTAGTGCCCAGAACTGGGCATAATACTCCAACTGAGGTCTAATCAGTGGAGAGTAGAGCAGAAGAATGACTTCTCCTGTCTTGCTCACAACACTGAGGTTAATATATCCCAGAATCATGTTTGCTTTTTTTTTTTTCTCTAGCTGGTCTCCCCCAGGTCTTCACTCTAGGCTCTCCATTCCGGACCCGTGTTACTCTCAGGCCATGGCGTTCCCCTCATTATTGTCTCATTGTTTCCCTACAATCCCCACCAGTCTGTACGTACTCATCCAGCGGTGCCCATGATTGTTGTCTCTCATCCCTCTTCCAACGGGGATGTTTATCAGTCTCCGCATTCTGGGGTCCTCTCCTCCCAGGGAATCCCCAATTCCCCTACAATCACCTTGCCTCAGTCACCCACTGCCAATCTTCATCTAGCCCCTGCCACAGGGGCAAACTGCAGCCTGAAATAGCCACTCATCATTGGCAAGGGGATGGACCTGCTGCCTTTGCCTATTCTGCCCACCTCCCCTCAGCTCTAGAATCCTGAGGCCTTGCTTCAGGCCCTGCAGCCTGGGAGTGAGGCCAGATCTGAGCACCCTAGCACTGCTCTGTCCGAGGAAGCTCCCAACTTCCCTGGCAGCCAGGTCCTTCCTCCTCCCTAGCAAGAGCAAAACTCTCTTCCATCCTCCTGGAGTCCTTATTTATGTAGTCCCAACTGGGCCCTAATTGGCTACTATCTGCCACAGCTGTGGGCTTTGCTCTCCGCCCTCTCCCAGGGCTGATGCCCATCATGGCCTCTTCTCACCCAATGTATCTTTTCTCATTCAGTACCAAAAGGTCAACTCCAGTCACTGATTGGATCATAATGCCAGACTCCATAGCTCGTTTATTATGTTTTCAAGCAAGCACCATCACATGCTGCTCCTCATGTTTGAGAAGCACTCCCTGTCAACATTCAATGCCCTTCTTCAATGTCCTTCTTCAAATCCCTCCTGAATGCTGTCCTTTGCCCTGATGCCTACAAACAGCTTGAGAATGGTGAGATGGCTGATGTGCTGAGATCACGGCAAGTAATGCTGGCCATGATTGTCTTCTTGTTTCCATACTATCCCCCTCAGTCTGTCTGTACTCATCCATTGTCTCTTGTCTTATCCTCAGATTGTAAGCTCCTTGGGACAGGCACTGTATTTTAATTCTTTGTACAGTGCATAGCACAAGAGTCATGGCCCACGTGCAGCGATTCCATTCCCGACAATAATGCAAACAATCAATAATAATTAGAAGGAATCCAGCTGCTATTGGGTAGGCTAGAAGGAAGTTATCCACCTGGGCCCTGCTTTGAGAAAGAGTAGATCTTTGGAACCCAGCTGTCGGTGGGTAGAGTAGATTTTACCTTTAGGAAACTTGTAACACCACAAGTGCCCCCATCTCTTGCTCAGAAAATAAGGGAGAGCCATGCAAAAGCCTGTAAGACTTTTTCATTTATTTTTCTGTCAACCACATAAAAGATCAGATATTAAAATTCCCCACCATTTTGCTGATCCAGCATTCATTGCAGTAATATGTAGCAAAAATATTCTCAGCCATGCAATGCTCTTTCAGCACAAATCATTTATCCCAGGGAAGAGGCTGTGTGGGGTGATCAGCGTCAAACCATAAATCCTGTTTGCTCCGGGTTCCCCTCTTTGAAGACAGCTACAAATAATAGGAACCTCAGAGTAAGTAAGAGGAGCATTCTTCGAGATGGTTCCCTATATTATTTGGTAGCTCAGACACATGGATTAGAGTAACACATGCTATGATACTAATAGAACAAAAATGTCCAAGAGGCTTCAATTTGGGCTCTAAAAAACAGTCTTCTGTTTTTCACATCTGCATATTTGCACTCATATCCAAATTGGATTTGACCTGGAGTATGTATGAGAATAAAAGCAGTGCTTCAATTACAAAAGACATGGCTATACAACACTACTTTAGAACCCGATCCTAGGCCATATTCACATTCCATCCCAGCCTCACACACTCTCTGACATAGGTATTATTAGTCATTTTTAGAAATGGAGAAACTGAGGCTCAACAACATTCAGGTAACATGTTCAGTTTCACATAAGGTTGATCTTCCTGATCAGTTCTCGGTTCTAATCACTGGCCTTTGCTGCATTTCACAATAATGCACTGAAATAAAACCCAAAATGCAATTTCTCCACTCCC
This sequence comes from Pelodiscus sinensis, assembly GCF_052426305.1. Lineage (NCBI taxonomy): Eukaryota > Metazoa > Chordata > Testudines > Trionychidae > Pelodiscus > Pelodiscus sinensis. The sequence continues at coordinate 11,326,165 of NC_143054.1, forward strand.
CTGAAAAAGAAAAATGGCAACTAGCAACCTTTACCTGCACCAATGCAAAACTGGTATTTGTCAGCATATAGTAGACAGAGATTTTCTGTCCCATTTTAGATCCTGATGAAGTTACAGTATTTCCCCCCAATGTGTTACTGTATCGGAAAGTATTCTTTCATGATTGAAAAGATCTTTATTTTTCAGCCACACTCCCAGTTCATGTTGGGTGCCTTGATAGCTATTCACCTAAGATGGTTTAGGCCATAACTTATTAAACTTATAATGCACCAGTCTCACATAGTTTCTTCTTCAGGTGGAAGGAAAGGTTTTAACAAAATGCAGCATAAGAGGCAGCTAGATAGGGCATGGGACTGGGCATTAGAAGCCTAAGGCACAGGAAGTAGGGCCGTAGAGGGTGCTGCAACCCCCCCAAGTGCTGCACCAGGATTATCCATGCCCGGAGGCTAGCCCTGCTGCCAGCTCCTGCAGCCCTAGACCCGGGCCTCCAGGCAGTCTCTGCGGGGTCCTGCCAGGCCTACGTGCTTTCCCAGCCCCCTGGGATCCTGCTGCCAGGCTTTGCTGGCTCCACTGGCCCTTGCAGTCTTGTCACCCTCCAGGCCCATGTGCTCCTCCAGCCCTCTGGGTCCTGCTGTCTTAGCCCTGTCAGCTTACCAGCCCCAGGTTCCACCGCTAGCCCAGGGGTCTGAAGCTGCCCCCCACCTGTGGTCCCAGCCTGGGATGGTGAGGGTTGCTAACTCTCCCAGACTGAATGGACCAGTTGTTATTGCAGCAATGGAGTCTGGTCCACCTGGTCCAGGAGAGTTGGCAACCCGATCTCAACAGGTCTAAAGGGGGGGTGCAGCTCAACACCCCCGTGCCAACAATAGTTCCCGTGCCACTATTTCCATTCTGTCACTCATTTGATGTGTGTAGCACAGCTATAGCTGTATCAGTCCTAGGACAATAGACATTCTAGGTGGATGAGGTAATATTTTCATTGGACCAGCTTTTATAGTGTGGGGCTCAAAATTTTGTCTCTCCCTCTAACAGAAGATTTGTCCAGTAAAAGATGTTACTTCACTCACTGTGACTTGATGTATCATTTGGGTGAAATGCCTTCACCTTTCTGACTTGGTTTAGCTATCTGTAAAATGGGACTTACAAAAGGCACATTAAAGAGAGAAACATGGATCTTTGAAAAACATTTTAGTATCCATGGATAAAACCCTATTCAATGTTGCTATATGTGCTTCGCTGTACATCTGTATAGTGATGTTCTGCTAAGGAAATATACAAATACACCCACATCCCATTCACCCATTCCTTTAGGTATTCCTTTCCATTAAGTCAGTATTAGTTTTGTAGACATCTCAGGTTGGGAAACACCCAGATTTCACCAAACCAGTTTAACTTCAATTTAAGCATTTGAATGGCAAATATAGCCTAATATTTTCTACCCAGGCTAATTCAAAGTTTCATAAGAATACACTATGGCAAGTACATGAGGAGCACGAGCACAAAGATAGAAGCTTTATTTAGGATAAAGAAGGATAATCAGGAATAATTCTCTGAAATTAAGTAGATGACAAGAAATGAGCACAATTTCCTAATGGTGAGATCTACACTATTAGGATATGTCTACACTAGGGTTTTTTTTTTTTTTTTTTTTTTGCAGAAGAGGCAATGCAAATGAAGAGCTCATTAGCATTTTCTCATGCTTCATTTGCATAATGTCTTCCGATCTATTTTGCAAAAGAGGTTTTTGTGCAAAAAAAGTAGCATAGAATCATAGAATAATAGGACTGGAAGGGACCTCGAGAGGTCATCGAGTCCAGCCCCCCGCCCTCAAGGCAGGATCAAGCTCCGTCTACACCATCCCTGACAGATGTCTATCTAACCTGTTCTTAAATATCTCCAGAGAGGGAGATTCCACCACCTCCCTTGGCAATTTATTCCAATATTTGACCACCCTGACAGTTAGGAATTTTTTCCTAATGTCCAATCTAAACCTCCCCTGCTGCACTTTAAGCCCATTACTCCTTGTCCTGTCCTCAGAAACCAAGAGGAACAAATTTTCTCCTTCCTCCTTGTGACACCCTTTTAGATATTTGAAAACCGCTATCATGTCCCCCCTTAATCTTCTTTTTTCCAAACTAAACAAGTCCAGTTCATGAAGCCTGGCTTCATAGGTCATGTTCTCTAAACCTTTAATCATTCTTGTCGCTCTTCTCTGTACCCTTTCCAATTTCTCCACATCTTTCTTGAAATGTGGTGCCCAGAACTGGACACAGTACTCCAGCTGAGGCCTAACTAGTGCAGAGTAGAGCGGCAGAATGACTTCACGAGTTTTGCTTACAACACACCTGTTGATACAACCTAGAATCATATTTGCTTTTTTTGCAACAGCATCACACTGTTGGCTCATATTCAACTTGTGGTCCACTATGACCCCTAGATCCCTTTCCGCCATGCTCCTTCCTAGACAGTCGCTTCCCATCTTGTATGTATGGAACTGATTGTTCCTTCCTAAGTGGAGCACTTTGAATTTCTCTTTATTAAACCTCATCCTGTTTACCTCTGACCATTTCTCTAACTTGCTAAGGTCATTTTGAATTATGTCCCTATCCTCCAAAGAAGTTGCAACCCCACCCAGTTTGGTATCATCTGCAAACTTAATAAGCGTACTCTCTATCCCAATATCTACATCATTGATGAAGATATTGAACAGTACGGGTCCCAAAACAGACCCTTGAGGAACTCCACTTGTTATCCCTTTCCAGCAGGATTTAGAACCATTAACAACAACTCTCTGACTACGGTTATCCAGCCAATTATGCACCCACCTTATCGTGGCCCTATCTAAGTTATATTTGCCTAGTTTATCAATAAGAATATCATGCGAGATCGTATCAAATGCCTTACTAAAGTCTAGGTATATGACATCCACCGCTTCTCCCTTATCCACAAGGCTCGTTATCTTATCAAAGAAAGCTATCAGATTAGTTTGGCATGACTTGTTCTTCACAAACCCATGCTGGCTATTCCCTATCACTTTATTACCTTCCAAGTGTTTGCATATGATTTCCTTAATTACCTGCTCCATTATCTTCCCTGGGACAGACGTTAAACTGACCGGTCTGTAGTTTCCTGGGTTGTTCTTATTCCCCTTTTTATAGATGGGCACAATATTTGCCCTTTTCCAGTCTTCTGGAATCTCCCCTGTCTGCCATGATTTTTCAAAGATCATAGCTAAAGGCTGAGATACCTCCTCTATCAGCTCCTTGAGTATCCTGGGATGCATTTCATCAGGACCTGGTGACTTGCTGACATCTAACTTTCCTACGTGATTTTTAACTTGTTCTTTGTGTATCCTATCTTCTAAACTTACCCTCTCTCTGCTTGTATTCACTACGTTAGGCACACCTCCAGACTTCTCGGTGAAGACCGAAACAAAGAAGTCATTGAGCATCTCCGCCATTTCCAAGTTCCCTGTTACTGCTTCTCCCTCCTCACTAAGCAGTGGGCCTACCCTGTCCTTGGTCTTCCTCTTGCTTTTAATGTATTTATAAAAGGTCTTCTTGTTTCCCTTTATGCCTGTAGCTAGTTTGATCTCATTTTGTGCCTTTGCCTTTCTAATCTTGCCCCTGCATTCCCGTGTTGCTTGCCTATATTCCTCCTTTGTTAATTGTCCTAGTTTCCATTTTTTATATGACTCCTTTTTTATTTTGAGATCGTGCAAGATCTCCTTGTTAAGCCAAGCTGGTCTTTTGCCATATTTTCTATCTTTCCTACACAGCGGAATTGTTTGCTTTTGGGCCCTTAACAACGTCCCTTTGAAATACTTCCAACTCTCCTCAGTTGTTTTTCCCTTCAGTCTTGCTTCCCATGGGACCTTACCTACAAGTTCTCTGAGCTTATCAAAATCTGCCTTCCTGAAATCCATTACCTCAATTGTGCTGGTCTCCCTTCTACCTTTCCTTAAGATCATGAACTCTATTATTTCGTGATCACTGTCCCCTATACTGTCTTCCACTTTCAAGTTCTCAACTAGTTCCTCCCTATTTGTTAAAACCAAATCCAGAACAGCTTCTCCTCTGGTAGCTTTTTCAACCTTCTGAAACAGAAAGTTGTCTCCAATGTAGTCCAGAAACTTATTGGATAGCCTGTGCCTCGCTGTGTTAGTTTCCCAACATATGTCTGGATAGTTGAAGTCCCCCATCACCACCAAATCTTGGGCTTTGGATAGTTTTGTTAATTGTTTAAAAAAGGCCTCATCCACCTCTTCCACCTGGCTAGGTGGCCTGTAGTAGACTCCTAGCATATCACCCTCGTTTTTTACCCCTTTTAGCTTAACCCAGAGACTCTCTACACAGCTATCTCCTACATTCATCTCCACTTCAGTCCAAGTGTGTACATTTTTAATATACAAGGCAACCCCTCCTCCCTTTTTTCCCTGTCTGTCCTTCCTGAGCAAGCCGTACCCTTCCATACCAACATTCCAATCATGCGTCCCATCCCACCAGGTTTCTGTAATACCAATGATATCATAGTTGTATTTATTGGTTAGCAATTCCAGTTCTTCCTGCTTATTACCCATACTTCTCGCATTTGTATATAGGCATCTAAGATACTGATTTGATCTTGCCTCCCTGTTGTGCCCTGACCCTCCTTTCTCCTTCCCATTATAGGCCGTAGTCCCCCCCATTTCCAACCCATCTCCCAGTCCCGCACATGCAGCACTTACCTGTGGGCTTTGTTCACCTGCCCCCAACAAACCTAGTTTAAAGCCCTCCTCACAAGGTTAGCCAGTCTGTGTCCAAACAAGGCCTTCCTGCTCCTGGAAAGGTGAACTCCATCTCCGCCAAGCAGTCCTTCCTGGAAGAGCACCCCGTGATCAAGGAAGCCGAATCCCTCCTGGCGACACCATCGTCGCAGCCAGGCATTCACCTCCAGGATGCACCTCTCTCTGCCCGGGCCCCTACCTTTGACAGGAAGGATAGAAGAGAATACCACCTGCGCTCCAAACTCCTTCACCCGTACTCCCAAAGCCCTGTAGTCACACTTGATCCACTCAGTGTCACACCTGGCAGTATCATTTGTGCCCACGTGGATGAGTAGCATGGGGTAGTAGTCAGAGGGCCGGATAATCCTCGACAATGCCTCCGTAACATCTCCGATACAGGCCCCTGGCAGACAGCATACCTCTCGAGATGAGCTGTCAGGGCGACAGATGGGTGCCTCCGTTCCCCTCAGAAGAGAGTCTCCAACCACCACTACCCTACGCTTCCTCCTCGCAGTGGTGGCAGGAGACTGCTCAACCTTGGTGGTGCAAGGCCTGGTCTCCTCCACTGTGGGGGGTGACTCCTTGTCTCCTGCTGAAAGTAAAGTGTAACGGTTATGTAACAACACAGTGGGAGGTTTAGGAGCAGGGGTGGAACACTACCTGCTGCCGGAAGTAACCAGCTGCCAGTTCTCACCCTGCACCACCGCCTCCTCCATAAGTGGCTGGTCAACAGTCCCACATCCTAGGACAGTGACCTCCGCGGACTCCACAGGAATACTGTCCAGGAATTCCTCATGGCTTCGAATGCACCTCAGCCTGGCCACCTCCTCCTGTAGCTCTCCCACCTGCTGCCTGAGAGATTCCACCAGCAGGCACCTTTCACAACGGTTGTCTCCCCCAGCCTGGAGATCACTCAGTGGGAATTGCAAGCCACAAATACAGCAAGACCACACCAGGACCTGGGTAGAGGCATCCATGCTCAGGTTCTCTGTCTGGATACAGGCACAGGTGGAGGAGACAGGAGAAGTACTGGCATAAACAGATCCGTTTTGCACAAAAACTCCCTTTTTCACAAGATCCTTACGCTTCAAAAAATGAGGTACACAGATCTTGTGCAAAAGGATTTTTTGCGCAAAAACTTCTTCCGCAAAATGGATCGGAAGAGATTGTGCAAATGTTGCGTGAGAAAATGCTAATGAGTGCTTCATTTGCATCGCCTCTTCCACAAAAAAACCTTAGTGTAGACATAGCCTTTGTGGGTAATGCTTATGGTAACACTACTTTGAGTCTTTTCACACTGTTTCCAGGGAGCTAGGAAACAGACTGTAGGAAGTACTCCTTGAAGTGGAAGGAAACAAATTAGATGATTATCTCTAATTTTTCCCCAGTTTTACCCATATCATAGACATACTTTTGTCAACTTCTTTGTAAAACTGCTGGAGTAAGATCTGAATATGAAAAGTGAGTAAAGATCTCAGAAACTGGCCCTAGAGTTCCACAAAGATGAATATGGCTTGCATCAGAATCATACTTTATTTCATCTAGTAAAGGCTAGATTGTGATGCCCTTATGCAAAAAGTAGGTCCACTGAATCAGTGGGACCACTCAGCAGATATGATACTTCTCAGTGTGAATAATTCTGGCCCTTTGACTCAGACTCAGTCAGGAATGACACGTTTAAATTCACACACAGAAAAACAAGTCAGCACTGAGTAATTGGAATCCAGGATGGAAAATCACTTTATATATTCTAACAGCTATGACAAGCGGCAATGTGGCCTGAAAAAATGCAGCATTTTGCAAAAGTCCGTAAAATGGCAAAAATGTGGAAAAATGCAAGCAAGAAATCCTCCCTTAAGCAAGGCATGTCAGTTGCATGGGTACAGCTTAGGAAAACATTTACTTAAAGACTGTGACTTTTGAACTTCTGAGATGGAGGCATAACTAGTGCCATTGGGGTATATTAAGATGAGAAACAAATTAAACAAAAATAAGCAGAAAACTGGAAGAGTCTAGTAAAGTTTCTGAGGTGGAAGAAGACATGCCCTAGGAAAAGATACAAAGATGGGCTGAGAAAAACTTCCCCCCATAGGCATAGGCCCTGTCTATTATATTTTAAAATATTTCAGAACTTAGATTAGAAGACAGTGCATTAGAAGTTGGCAAAAAACACTCTTTCCAGCTTGCAAAACCTGTGTGCGCATGCACATGCACACACAACCGAAACTGATAGTCTGTATACCATGGATATATGTATCCTCTCTTCAGACATCTCATGGAAAATGTAGATTTGGTTATATTCTGCAACGTTCGTGTCAGTTTAATTGACATAGAATTGTTTTAGTGAAAATGATTAAAAATCCCCCAAATTTAAAAAAAAAACTGTTTTCATATTTTCAAAATGAAACTTCTTGATTTGAGGAGGTGGAAGCAGCACTTTAGTACAACATTTTGTTTCAAATTTTATTTAATTTTATTTTTTAAAATAAATCAGACATTTTAAATATTGTTTCAATAAAATAAAATGTTTCATTTCATTTAAATAATGTTTTGTTCACCCTCAAATGATTTTTCCAATGTTTTAATCCACTGAAAATTTTGAAAACTTTTGGCTTTGTTTTGACGCAAAACTATTTTTTGGTGTTTTAGAATTGACATGGAACTGAAAAAAATCTATAATCACCCAGCTCCAGATGTACCATTAATTCATAAAATGGTTTGAAATGTTATATAGCAGCTTATAAGAAAAAGGATCTGATCTAAAAGGATAGTCTGTCGATCAAAGTCTTGTACAAAAAGATGTCAGGTCTTGGTCCTTTTCTAAATTACTTAATGGGGTAACATATTTTAGTTGAAACTTTTTTTTGCCAAAAAATGTAGATTCAAGACAATAGAGACATTTCATGAATTCATGTCAGTTTTAAATGGTTGTTTTAGTAGAAACCAAATGTGGGTTGTTTTTTTTATTTGGAAATTTCAAAATGACTTGAAATCAGAGGAAAGCATTTCAATTTTTCAGGCCAGAAACACAAGGAAATTTTAGCTCACTTCACAGGAGGAAGAAGAGATGGAGTTGGCATCCTTTTTCTACCTGACCCAATAGGTCGGTGCGTGGAGTAGCTAGCCACAATCTGGTGCATTTAGGTTCAATTCCCCCACCCTTGAGCTGAGAGTAGAAACCAGATCTCCCCTACCTAATGAGTCTCTTAACCCCCAGTCTGGAAGGCTTTGGGTAATGGGGCCTTCATAAAACCTTCTTCTGAAACTTTTCTGCTTTGTGAATATAAATCAATAAATAACCATTGGAGCAGGACCCAGAAACTGGATGTCCCTCCCCAGGTGAGTGTCCTCATTGACAAAAACATTTAGACAAAAACATCGGTTTGACCCAAATTGATTTTTTTCCCCCAGAACTGCCAGCAAACAGAACAATCAGTTATTCATCTGGCTCAGTGTTCTAATATCGACTCTTTCCCAGGGATGTTCCGAAGTGCTCAAAAGGTATGGGGGTCTCACACACACACACATACATTTCACTTACAAAAATATCCTTTTTCTTAGGAATTAAGCACTGTCTTCTACTAGATGCTGCTCTGCGTATGTTGAGTCCATGAGATTGATTTATAGACAGCTAGAAGATTTACCTGGTATTGCTCAGGTTCTGAACTCAATCAATTTTTATTTTGTTGGAAAATAAAATGAAAATGTCCATACTTCATTTAAATCATTGTTCTGGGATGGGGCTGAGGATTAGGATGAGGATGAGTCTGTAGGCTGCCCCAGGGAGAAAGGACTAGTCCAGCCCTCTCTCTCCACTGCAGCTTGGGGCCAGGTGAGAAGAGCTCCAATGGGCACAGCTGGGGGAGAGGTGCATGTCCCCCAGCTGGGCAGGTCCAGCTTTGTCTGCCCCCTGCATTCCCCAGCCAGAGTGAAGAACGCAGCAAACTGTGCACTGTCCCCTTGCTCTCTGAAGAAGGGGAACAACCAGCAATGTTTCCATATGAATTGGGGGGAGGGGAGAGATTTACCCCTCCTGCGCTTATGAAAGGGCACTTGGAGGGTGGGAGGCTTGGGGCTGAAGCAGTCCTGGATGGGGGGTGCACCCCCAGCCAGCCCCTTTCACTGGTCTTGTGATCTGTCTCTTTTCTGTATGGTTGTACGAGAAGTAATCCCATTCCAGCTACATCCCAGCTACGTCTACATTGGCCCCTATTCCGTAATAGGGATGCTAATGTAGCACTTGGGAATAGGCAAATTTGCGGGGAATTTAAAAATCCCCCGCGGGATTTGCATTTTCATGGCTGCCGCTTTTTTCTGGCTTGTAGATAAGCCAGAGAAAAGCGCCAGTCTGGACACGATCCTCCGGAAAATAAGCTCTTTTCCGGAGGATCTCTTATTCCTACTTTCAAGGAAAGTACTTTCAAGTAGGAATAAGAGATCCTCCGGAAAAGAGCTTATTTTCCGGAGGATCGCGTCCAGACTGGCGCTTTTCTCCAGCTTATCTACAAGCCGGAAAAAAGCGGCAGCCATGAAAATGCAAATGCCGCGGGGGATATTTAAATCCCCCGCGGATTTGTGTATTTCCAAGTGCTACATTAGCATCCCTATTACGGAATAGGGGCCAATGTAGACGTAGCCCCCATGTTCCCAGCATAACCAAACCCTTATCATGCTTTAAGTAATGATAAGAGAAAGCTGTCTGCCAAATTTGGTGGTTCTAGCACTTACTGTTTAGGAGGAGTTCTTGAACAAATAGATAGATGCATAGGCAATCTCTCTCAAATATATAGTAGATATCCATAGTGCATAAGGAAAGAGCTATGGATGCATTTATGGATGTCATTAAAATGTAAGCCATCGTGCAATATCATTGTGCTAACAGAATCAGATTCTACACCTGCTCTTTCCACTGACTTCCATCTTGTCTTTAGGGAAGCAGGTTGAACATCAGCCCCATAGTAACAAATGTCATTCAAAGGAGAGAAAGGGGAGGCTGGCTGAAAAATGGATTGTGTGATGGATTGTGTGACGATGAAATACACATGTAACTCATATGGTTAGGAGCAGCCACATAACTCACACATCTTAAATTTTGGTAATACAATATTTGGCCTTCCCCCCATATCTCTATCTCTTTGTATATGTGCAGAAGATACATGATGGTGTAATTTATAGTTTTATTGGCTTGGGGACATAGTTTTACTGGGACACCAACATTACTCATGTGTGAGCTACACAACTCATCTCTCCAAACCTGGCAATGAAAACTTTATACGTTGCGACATCACTGTATATCCCATGTATACTTCATAGTGGCTGTGTCTAGACTACATAGTTCTTTCAGAAAAAGATATGCAAATTGAGAACCACAATTTGCGTAGATTTTCCTCTTCTGTTTTCAGAAGAGGCTTTTCTGACATTTGGCCTGACTACACTGCGCCAAATGTCAGGGGAAAAAAATTTTTTTGGAACATCCCTTCTTCCTCGTAAAATGAGGTTTACAGGGATGCTGAAAAAAATGCATCTGCTCTTCCGAAAAAAATTTCAGAAGAGCAGACACATTCCTTGGACATGGAAGAGTTTTTCCGAGATCGTCTAGAAAAGCTCTACAGTCTAGACATACCCATATTTGCGAGGGGAGGAAAGAAAGGAGGAGAACAATGCTATTTTAAATAGTTTTAACTGGAATCACAGTCTGCACTGAAGTTATATAGACATCAAAACAGGCAAGTGTTTTATTATGTATTAGTTTTATCATTTTATTATGTACTCGTCATAGGGAAAATTCAATCAATCTTACTCTTGTTGCTACTTTGTGAGTAATTCCTTTGCAAGCAGTGGGGCTTTTCTTGGTGTCCGGTTCTACTCAGTGTATGTGCGATAGGAGCTGGCCTTAAAGTATTGTGTAATTGTCCACCTTAGTTTTCTTATATTAAGAATTTCTTGTATTAAATTGAATACGGGGAAGGAAAGGAAAACATGCCAGTTGGAGGGTGATTATTTCACCATGCCCCTCATTGACTAAACAGGCACGTAGGCTGTGAGGGTCAGAACAATACTTAGCCCATCTATCATATCCACTGGATTAGAAGCAATTTGTAATGGACAGCAACTATGGACCAACTGAGATTGTTGAAACCTTACAATATGGGTCAACTTCCTTAGATAGTCTGTGCCAATATTTTGAAGATAACGACCATGGGTCAAACCAGTCATTTTGCCTTCACTGACTGGAATCTCAAAGAAATAATGTGCTATCATGCACCGTAGACTCTACCCCAGGCAATAACCAATACAGTGTTTGGTTAATCAGAGAGAAATGGGGAAGTAAATGTCATAAGAACATAAGAACGGCCGTACTGGGTCAGACCAAAGGTCCATCTAGCTCAGTATCCTGTCTGCCAACAGTGGCCAGCACCAGGTGCCCCAAAGAGGGTGGACCGAAGACAATGATCAAGTGATTTGTCTCCTGCCATCCCTCTCCAGCCTCTGACAAACAGAGGACGAGGACACCATTTTATCCCCTGGCTAATAGCCTTTTATGGACCTAACCTCCATGAAATTATCTAGCTTCTCTTTAAACTCTATTATAGTCCTAGCTTTCACAGCCTCCTCTGTCACTTTGTGCTGCCACCCACTACTGGTTAGAATGCAAATGTTCAGATTCCATAAAAGGAATCGGCATGATGCAGATTCCAGTTCCTCTGATGTTGCGGATACAAAAAAACTGTCATGGCACTCCTGGACATGGTTTTGAATCATAGAATCATAGATTCCTAGGACTGGAAGAGACCTTGGGAGGTTATCGAGTCCAACCCCCTGCCCAAAGCAGAACCAATCCCAACTAAATCAACTCAGCCAGGGCTTTGTCAAGCCGAGACTTAAAAACCTCTAGGGATAGAAATTCCACCACTTCCCTAGGTAACCCATTCCAGTGTTATATCCAATATAGACACCCCCACTGAGTCTGAATGATGCTTTCAGACTCAGATTAGAATGCTGAATTTGTCCTAAGGTATTCACACAGAATCCCTGGCTTACACTGGAGCCAGTCCTTTCACTGAAATATAACATTCAGACTGCCACCTCTGTTGAAACCGGGATGAGTGATGCAGCTGAACAACAGAGCAAACGCAGAGGCTGCTGGAATAATGCACTAACTGTCATCAAAAGTCAGGCAAAATATGGCTTTTGCAAGGATCTCCCGTTCCTTCTGATTCAAGATAAAGACCCTGTGAAATACGTACCAACAATGAATGCACCTCACATAGTTTCTAACACACATCTGGATAAATGCGTTCCTTGGAATCCTATTGAAAGAGAAACCTGTTTTATGTGATGGATTGTTGGGAATATGCATAAGTGCCATGGAAAACTTCACATATGTATGAAAACTCCAAAGAGTATCCTTCAAAGACTGACCAAAACAGATTTGTCCAGCAATAGTTTAACTTTGAATACATGTAATAGGTTACTGTTGCTTTGGGTGCAAAGAATATTTCTTACAGGATTTATCAAATTTAGCAGTGTTGCCTAGCGATTAAATCATGGGGCTGGAAGATCGGACACTTAGCTCTGGACTACACTAGGTCTTTATTTTGAAATAACCTCCCTTAGGTCGAACTAATAAGTGGAGTATCCACTCTACCAACCCTGTTATTTCAAAATAATGGGCCACTTATTTCAAAATCTGTACTCCTGCTTTTCTCGGGAAATAACACTAATTTCAAAATAGTTATTTTAAAAGAGTGGTAGTGTGGACACTCTGGTTCTGCTATTTTGAAATAACTGTTCCCCAGAGTAATTTGAACTAATTACTCCCTGGTGCTTCCTCTGGCTCTAAATTGAGGTAATGAGTTCACATTAATGTAGCCTGCCTTGGACTAATTTCAGTGCTTCCCTGTAGTATGGACATGCTATTTTGATTTTGTTATTTTGGAAGTAAATACACAATTTTAGTTATTTTGAAATAGTTTCCAAGTGTAGACATGTCCCTAGAGTTTATTCTTGTTCTGCCATTGACTCGTGAGGCCTTGGATAACTCCCTTATTTTCTTTGTGACTCTGGTTTCAGATATGTCAATTAGTGACACCAACACCTGCTTTTTTAAAGCCCCCTGAGATCTACATAAATGCCGAGCATTATTTTTACTTTATTATTATTGCTCCCAGAATCTTTATCAATCACATTACCATTCCTACTGATGGCACCTACAGTGCCAAATGTTTCAAAGAATTGTAGTGCAGTACCAGATGTTGTACAGCCATTTCCAGCGGGGCAGCTGTTTTAAGTCAATGGGTGCTGCTGGGGGTTGACACCTCTGAAAAACAAGCCACTTATTTTGGTTCCTAAATATGGATCTATATGCATACATTTGCACACATTTTCAAAAAGCTGGGTTGTGCTACTTAGCCAAAAGCAGCAAAGTCTCCTTATTCATATATTGCAGGCTAGAACTGGTTAATACTGAAAAGTGTTTAATGACATTAATTTTGTTTGACTATTTAGATTGTAAGCTCTTCAGGGAAGGACTGTCACTTACTCTGTGTACTATGCTTTGCACAGCAGGGCCCTCATGATGGTTTGGGACCTTTAGGTTCCACTATAATATAAGGCCATGTGTAGACTACAGAGAAGATAGATGCTGTGACAGTTGATCATCCGGCATTTGATTTAGCAGGTCTAGTAAAGACCCACTAAATTGAACACTGAGGGCACCCCCATCAATGCCAGAACTCCTACTTCTTGATAGGAGAAAGGAAGTCAGCAGGAGCATTTCCCCCATCCACCTCCCACTGGGAGAATGGTGCCGAAGTTTGGCTTAAGATATGTTGACCCCAGCTATGTTTTTTACGTAGTTTGAATTGAGTACCTTAAGCCAATCTTCAGCTGTAGTGTAGACGTGGCCTAAGTAATTATAAAGCCTGGATTTTTCCTTGAAATAGTCTCATGTAAATTATTCTCCTTAGCAATTTTTCATTTGGAAAATTCTGGCTTTGCCACAGGAAGTTCCAAAAACCTGCCTAAGTGGTTTCTTTCCTACATTCCTACACTCTCTTACTGTTTCCCAATGGTTCCCTCTCCCCCCTCCCCCCCGCCCCGCCTCTGGAAAACAGTAAAAAGGTATGAAACTCACTTTTCCATATATTCAAGTTTCAACAAGAAATTTTTTCCTTTGGGAAAATTTTGACCAGCTCTAATAATGATCTTTTCAAATGGAGTGGGTGGGGCTTGTTCATTTTGTCTCACCCACTAGACAAAAGAATCAGGCTCACTGATTCTTTGGTGAGTATCTTTCTTTGAGGCAATCCAGTAAGTGTTTTGTGTCCAGTCTGTATCAATGGGAGTTGCCACTGCTGGGTAGTACAGCCTGGGCCCATTCTCTGGCTGAGCACTGTGCTACTGGGCATTTGTCATGAAGCTGTTCAGCTAATAGGCAGGTTGCCTTGCCTTGTGTACTTAGATAAGACCCAGTGAACTATAGGTGAATTGGATGAGGATGGGAAAAGTATTAGAATCCAGAACTGTTCTAATTGTTGGGCAGAAGCTGTGGGGTGCTATGAAGGAATGGATACAAGGAGTTGGCAATGGACAGACCTTTAATTGCCTTTGAGACACAAGATAATAAGGAATAAAGATTTATCTCTGGTGGTTTTCCAGAGTCCCCTTCCTCTTTCATATTTATATCTATATCTCAACCTATGTATGATGTATTGGTTGCCTCCCATGTGGCTCTTTGGGGACAGATGTCCACAGTCTCACTTGAAGAATGAAAGGGCTGGGAGACTGAATTATTCTGTCGCCCCTAGCCGTGGTTGATCACTGCAGGTCAAACTCAAGGCAGCGTAGGGGAAGCTTGCTCTGCTGTAGCCTGTATTATATCAGATTTGTAGCTCAGCTTCCGGGGCTGGTTCACCTCTTTGATGTTGGTCAGGAGTATCTACTGAAATCAATGGAGATGCTTGGGTATAAGCCTGATTGTGACCTCAGGTCCTCGGTGTCCCAAGCTTACATCTACACCATTCACAAGTCATGTATGGTCCAGTTCTACCACTTGACTCAGGATGTGTGTTGTCTTGTTACACAACTAGTCCCACTGAGTCTAAAGGAGCTGCTTGGGAGGTAAGGTATTACCAAAAGTGAACTATGCTGACCCTCTGCATGCAAAGGATTTTGCTTTTGATACCATTACACAGCGTTAGCCTCTTACTATGCATGTAGTCCTAGATCCTCCACCTCCCATTGTGAGTAAGTTTATCAGTATCTGTCCCCAAAGGCTCAGAGATTTTGTGCTCTTGTTTGCCTATTCACTGACAGGACATATCTAAGGCTATGTCTAGACTGCAGCGCTTTTCCGGGATACCGAAGGTATCCCAGAAAAGCAATGCCATATCCAAGGAACGTGTCTGCTTTTTTGAAAAATTTTCGGAAAAGTGGACGCACTTTTTTGCCATCCCTGTTAACCTCATTCTATGAGGAAGAAGGGATGTGTCAAAAGAGCAGATTTTTCAAAAAAATTTCCAACTTACCTTTGTAATCTAGAAATAGCTTAAAGGAATTGGTTCACCCAGCAAGCTATGCTTTTTGAAACTGGGAGGGTAGGCCATATGGACAGGAGAAGGTGGGAAAGATGTTTCAGCGTGTCTTTCCCAATGAACCCCTGAGCTAAGAATGAAATGATCATCCACTGGAGGAAAAAAAAAAAGATAAAAAATTATTTTGGATGCAAATTGCCAGCAAGATGCAACTCCTGACATTCATATCCCAAAAGAAGCGAAATGCTGAAGCTGACAGATGTCATCAGCTGACTTAAAAGGCTGTATCAAAATTCACAACGTAAGTCTTTTATCTACAAAACCCGCATGTTAAAAAAAAAAAGTGCCAGTGGATATGGACTGCTACTTTGATTGGTAAAGCCTCTGTGACCAACAATTTGATGGATAAACAGTTGTAAATGTTGTGCCTTGTTAGACCCCTTCAACAATACCAATAATTGTAATAAAACGTTAAAAACAAATATTTTAAAAGAGAAAAAAATAAGCAATGACCTTCTGATAGGCTTGTTCTTTTATGAGCCAATGTGTAACATTTTTTATGGGCTATATGTCTGAAAGGAGGCATATATAATGATATTTAATGCATAGTTGTGAGGGAAATTATTATAGTTTTATATATGGGGAAGCCATATAACAAAGAGCACTAGCTAGTGTTTGCCCTTATATGAGATGCAGTCGTATAATAGAGAGCCTTAAAGCTAGAGTTTACTGTACTTTGGGAATTAATCACATAAACTATAAATTGGGTTCAACAGGCTGGCTGGGTAAATAGGCGCAGCTAATGAGGACACTATGAGATCTTATAAGAGTACTGACTGCCCCAGGACAAATGTGCTGAGCTGCACCTGATGGAAAACTAGAAGACATCAAAGCATAAAGGATTAGTGCTCTCACAGTGTTGAGAAATGGCCAGGGGGAGATTCACCAACTTATTACCCACATCCAAGCTAATCCTGTTATCTGCAAAATATAACTGTGTTCAGGAACTGCCACCACCTCAACTTGCAGGAGACTAATTCTGTGTTTACATGGACAGAAGTGCAGGGAATTTTTGTCTAGGCAAAGAATAGAAGAGACAAACTTTTTAAGAGGTTTTTTGGATCAAATTTTGGGGAGGGAGGGCAAAAGGTGCCATTAGTTATTTAAAGGCTATATTGTATCCGCTCTGTGTATCCTATATGAATGAAGGGTCTTTCAAAAGAGTATAGTGCATCAGTCATAAATGATTTATCCTCTCCCCTCTTCATCTGGACAACATTTCTACTTTTGTACAGGACAACCAAAATACGTCGAAAGCAATTTTTAATAGAAAGACAAGATGAGGAAAAAAGGCCAGCAATGCCCAACATTCCCACTCTCCTGGAAATCTAGGAAATCTATTGTGTGGCCCATGCCCATCCCCACTTACAGAGTCAGGAGAAGGCAAAAAAAAAATTCCCAAGGTCCCTGCCAATATACTACAAAGGGAAATCCTTTCCTGATTTCATAATGGGCAGCTCAGCTCAAATGAAGAGAGCAAGAGGCACCAGTACTACAAATCTAATAGTTTATAAAAAAAAAAAAAAAAAAACCCTACTGAGACATAGAATCATAGAACCATAGAGCTGGAAGAGACCTCAGAAGGTCATCAAGTCCAGCCCCCTGCTCTAGGCAGGACCAATCCCAACTAAATCAACCCGGCCAGGGCTCTGTCAAGCTGAGACTTAAACACCTCTAGGGATGGAGACTCCACTACTTCCCTAGGTAAACCATTCCAGTGCTTCACCACCCTCATAGTGAAAGAGTTTTTCCTAATATCCAACATGGACCTCTCCCACCACAACTTGAGACCATTGCTCCTTGTTCTACCATCTGTCACTGCTGAGAACAGCCTCTCTCCATCCTCTTTGGAAGCTCCCTTCAGGAAGTTGAAGGCTGCTATCAAATCCCCCCTCACTCTTCGCTTCCGCAGACTAAACAGACCCAACTCCCTCAGCCTCCCCTCATAAGTCATATGCTCCAACTCCCTAATCATTTTGGTTGCCTTCCGCTGGACCCTCTCCAATGCGTCCACATCCTTTTTGTAGTGGGGGGCCCAGAACTGGACACAATACTCCAGATGTGACCTCACCAGAGCCGAATAAAGGGGAATAATGACATCTCTGGATCTGCTGGCAATGCTCCTCTTAATGCAACCTAATATGCCATTAGCCTTCTTGGCTACAAGGGCACACTGTTGACTCATAACATCTGAGATTAACATCTGTGTTAAATAATGGTCCATATTTTTCTCTAAATTCCAAAGAAGTGGATCCAACTTCCTGGAAAAGAGAATTCCAAGTATTAGGTAGAAAATCCTCACTATACATGCATTTCCCTTCCTCTGATGGTTCACCACAGCCCAAGCTGGCTGCCTTCAAGGGAGAAATTAAAGAATAATTACCGGACAGGTCCTTGGCTAAGTATTTGTATGGTATTAGGAGTACATATAGCACATAGCTATAACCGTTAAATCTTGAAGCCAGGAGTTTCTCTAATCATCAGAAGGGAAAGGATTCATTTTGTAGGTGCTGATTTTTAGAGATGTGAGGATGCAAAGGAATGATGGGCTGATGGAAAAGCCTCTAAAAGGAAATGCATATATTTTGAGTGGACATTCATGGGTTTTCCTTATTGTTGCTTCTTTTCAATGCACCTCTATCTAAATTGGTGGAATATTTATTGGTGGGAATATCCTTCCCAGTAGGAATTAATAATTAACATTATGATGTCAACTCCCTGGGTGTGTCTAGACTATACCTCTCTGTTGACAGAGAGATGTAGATTAGGCACATCGAAATTGCTAATGAAGCCGGGATTTAAATATCCAACGCCTCAATAGCATAAACATGGCCGCCGCTTTTTTTGAAACTGAGGTTGTTGGGGTTTTTTCAAAAAAAAATGGCAGTCTAGATGCAGATCTGTAGAAAGTAAAGCCTTTTTTGACAGATCCTGTAAACCTCATTTTTTGAGGAATACAGGATACAGGATCTATCAAAAAAGTCTTTATTTTTGATAGATCAGTGTCTAGACTGCTGGGTTTTTTAAAAAAAACTCTGTTTTGAAAAAAAAGCAGTGGCCATGTTTATGCTAATGAGGTGTGGGATATTTAAATCCCTGCTTCATTAGCAATTTCGATGTGCTTGATTTGAATCCCTCTGTCAACAGAGGGATGCAGTCTATACGTAACCCCCAAGAGCTGCTAAACCCCATCTAGAGGCGTGCATAAGGATTTGTTTGTCATTAGAGGGATGATTGGAGAGAGATTTGAATTTCCCTCCACCTAGGTTTCTTGCCCTTTCTTAGGTCCCAGCTCCTCTCCCTCCATTCCTCTCCTTCTTCCCATCATACAGCAGTAGGACCTGTTAACTGCTGGCTATCTCTTTTAGTCCCGACGTGCACAGTGCCTCCTTGTCCAGTACACACATAACCAGATCAGGGATACCCCAGGAGTCAGAGTCTTGTGGATTAAAGAGAACAAGGATACTAGTCACATGTATAAGAACGTGGGATGGGGGAAGAAATGGAGGACTGAAGACCAGCTTGAATTGGGAAGCAAGAGGAGCTGGCAAAAGATTAAAAAAGGATTCTAGGAAACAGGGAAATGCAAGGCCCAGATATAAATCAGCACAGCAACATGCACCTCCATGGAGCTGTATCAGCTAACACCAGCTGAGGCATTAGTACTTAAAAGTTTCTGAGCTCTTCTTATTCAGGTGTGGGACTGAAGTTCTTACACTAGTATTTTTCCTTACAATTTGAAGAAACAATGATCACAGCAGAGGAGAAGTAGGCGTGTCAACAGATTATATTAATGAAACCGATGATACCACTTCTAACCTTCAACACCTACCGCCCAAAATGAAAGAGGAAAGTAATAACATCTTTTAAAAAACCGACACATTTCCCTGAAGCAGTTTTGACTCCCCCCACTCCCTAAATAAGGGAGGCATGCTAGAGACTCCATTAAGTCTACTAGGCACTTTGTTATTCCTATTAACTGTATGTGGAAGATGTTCCAGTACTATGGGGACTGATGCCCCAACTAAACCCCAAGACAGTAATAATAATAATTAGAGATCACGCTATTGCTTCATACAGTAAATTACACACACTACTAGAGCGAGTGAGATTATACATATTATACACATACACATACAGAGAGAGAGAGAGAGATTCCGTTAAGTGATTCCAGCTTATTCTTCATCCCTAATAAGTTACTTTGGAGAGATCATAGATAAAACTCCAGTGATAAAGCCTATGCTATTTCACTTTTCTGCTATGACAAGTAGAAAAAGGTGATGGATTTGACTGAGAGTAAGACTAGAGTCCAATTTCTCTTTCTATTTATAGCTCTCAAGATTAAATTTGAACACACTTATTGCCAGGAGTTTTGTTTGATTTTTAGAAATGATTTCACTCTTGCATAATTACATTTGTCCTTTTTGTACTTAGACAGAAACAAATATTCTCTCTACATAATGTCAGTTTTAATGACAGAAAAGCTCCCATCACTAATTATTATAAGTAGATTTGGCTTCAGTTCATGGGTTTAATGGTTTTGCTTAAGAAAAAATTGCACCCAGCTAAAATGTCTCTAAAATATCCAGCATATTACCTGGGGACTGACTGTCATTTCCAAGCATTGTTTTTTGTGTGTCCATTTAAAAAAATATTAAATGGGCATGTGAATCCAGATTTAGATACAGAGGAACTTAAGTGTATGCCTAACTTAATTATGGGGATCGTACCATTGACTGCTTTGGAAGACTTTGTTGGAGCTACTGACATGTTTAAAATTAATAAGCCTGAGAATAAATCTCAAAAGCTCTTTATGGAGAAGATTAGCATAATTATTTCCATTTTACAGATAAGAAAACAGTCATAGAAAGTTGAAGTGATTTGTCCAAGATCAGCGACAGAGTTAACAATAGAGCCTAGGTCTCTTAAGTCTCAGGCCTGACCTGGGACCATAAATCTGTATTCTGATTTCCTGAAGCACTGAGAGCTTGCATCTCCCAATGACCGTACAGGTTGCTATGTGTGCTCAGGACCTCTGAAAATCAGGCCAGAATTGGATACACATACATGTAAATAATTGCCTAACTTTTAAGTGCTGGAGTTGGAAAATGTAGACCTCAAAGCATTCGTTTGACAATCCTGAAAAAGAAAGCCCTCTGTTTATGCATGGAACTGGTGGCCTCATGACACTACTCTGTGAATAGTCTCAGTACTGCTCTAGAGAATTTACTTTCCAGACACATTCATAGTATAAACCCTCTGCTGAGATTGCCAGCCAGACTGACGATTGGCACCAGATGTGGCTGCGGCATTGTGATGTGGTCACCTGTCTACCTGGAGCTGGACTGAGCTCAATAACTAATGGTCAAAGATGGGATCTAGCTGCATGACTCAAAATGAATAATTTGACCTTTTTCACTTGCTCATTTGAGAGGAAGGATGGTCTAGGCCAGGAGTCTGTCATTTCAGAGATGGGGGATCAAATTCCTGCTTGGCTACAAACATCCTGTATTATCCTATCTAGGTCATTTAGCCTCTTTGTGCCCCTGTAATCCACTTATGAACAGGGAATAGTAGCACTTCCCTGACTCAGCGGAGTGTTGTGAGGATCAATACATTAAAGAACGTGAGGTGCTCCGGCTACGTTTACACTGCATGTGTTTTCTGGCAGAAGATATCCAAATGGAGCACTCATTTGCATATTTTTCACTCTCATTTGCATATCCTTTTCTGATCCTTTTTGCGGAAGAGGTTTTTTCAATAAAAAGCCCAGACAGGGCCATTTGTCAGAAAAAAACCCTGTGCGCAAGAGCTTGTAAACCTCATTTTTTGAGGAATAAGGACTCTTGTGCAAAAGGGTTTTTTCCCGACAATTGGCCCCATCTACACAGAGCTTTTTATTGCAAAAACCTCTTCCACAAAAAGGATCAGAAGAGGATATGCAAATGAGAGCACGAGATATGGAAACGAGCACTGTATTTGCATATCTTCTGCCGAAAAAAACATGCCGTGTAGACGTAGCCTCAGATACCATGGTGCCATGTAATAATTAATGAGCATAGACTCAATAGAAACACTGGTTTTATGTTTCATTACAACACTCTATAACCTGCTAACTCTCCTTCGTCCTGTGACTGCAGAGATAATGGTTCAACTAATTTTAAATGATTGCTCACAACATGCCTTAGGGTATGTCTATACTACCACCCTAGTTCGAACTAGGGTGGTAATGTAGTCAACCGGAGTTGCAAATGAAGCCCGGGATTTGAATTTCCCGGGCTTCATTTGCATGTTGCCAGGCGCCGCCTTTTTTAAATGTCCGCTAGTTCGGACTCCGTGCCCGAACCTACACGCGGCACGAACTAGGTAGTTCGTATTAGGCTTCCTATTCCAAACAACCTCGTTCTACCTCGTTCCATGAGGAGTACAGGTAGTTCAGAATAGGAAGCCTAATCCGAACTACCTAATTCGTGCCGCGTGTAGCCGCGGGCATGGAGTCCAAACTAGCGGATATTTAAAAATGGCGGTGCCCGGCAACATGCAAATGAAGCCCGGGAAATTCAAATCCTGAGCTTCATTTGCAACTCCAGTTGCCTACATTAACCACCCTAGTTCGAACTACGGTGGTAGTGTAGACATACCCTAAGGGACCTTCAGAGATCATCCTAGTCTATCTCCCTGTGCTGATGCAGGATAAAGAATACCTAGACCATCTCTGCCAAGTATTTGACTAACCTATTCTTAAAAAGCTCTAGTGATGGAGATTCTACAACCTCCTTTGGTAACCTGTTGTAGTGCTTAACGAGCCTTATAGTCAGAAAGATTTTCCTTATTTCTAGGTCAATCTTGCTGGCTGACTACTTCTAATTTTACCTTCAGTAGACATGGAGAACAATTGATCACCATCCTCTATGGAATAGTACAAGTTTACTCCCTTCCCTACCTTTTATCACTCAAGAAACTTCTTCATATTTAAAGATTATCATCATATTCCCTATCATCCATCTCTGAATTAAATCTGCCCAGTTCTTTCAACCTACCTTAAAAGGTTGAAATATTTTCTAAACCTGGTATCATGTTTAATGCTTTCCTCAGATGGTCTCTCAAATCTTTCTTAAAAAGAGTCCCAAACTAAACATAATACTTCAACGATGGAAACCTCCCCAGTGCTAAATAGAATAAAATAATTACCTCTCTTGTCTTACATATGACACCCTGTTTAATGTATCCCAGAATGACATTTGCCTTTTTCTGAACATCACACTATTAATTAATCTTCAATTTCTGATATAGTATAATCCACAGATCTTTTTCTGCAAAGCTGATGCCTACTTAATATGCCCTTTTTGTATTTGGGCATAGATGCACTGTTTTGCATTTGTCTTTATTGAACGTTATTTTATGGATTTCAGACTCCAATCTCACATGATCAGTTTGAATTCTAATCCTGTCCTCTGAAATGTGTACAATCCCTCCCAGCTTGGTGTCGTCCACAAATTTTATAAGCATCTTCTCCATTTTCCAAATTGCTAAGGGAAATATTGAATAGTATCACACACAGGACAGATCCCCATTTGATATATTCTGCCAGTTTGATAGCATTACTCTTTAGGTGTGGTCTTTCAACCAGTTGTGCAAACCCATTTTATTGTAATTTCATCTAGACCACATTTCCCTCATTTGCTTATGAGTGTGTCATGTATAACTATGTCAAAAGCTTTACTAACATCAGCATAAAGTCACATCTACTACTTCCCATTAAACATTTCAGCCTTCTCTATGTCATCTGTCATTTGCTCAGCTTCATGTTAAGAAAGTGACTTAGATTTTCATTTGTCATGATATTATATCCGCTAAATGAGGGTATGTCTACACTACTCCGCTAGTTCGAACTAGCGGGGTAATGTAGGCATACCGCACTTGCAAATGAAGCCCGGGATTTGAATTTCCCAGGCTTCATTTGCATAAGCGGGGAGCCGCCATTTTTAAAACACCGCTGGTTCAAACCCCGTGCAGTGCGGCTACACGGGGCTCGAACTAGGTAGTTCGGACTAGGTGTACTGGTGTACTAGGTGTACACGAGGTGTACCGGTAGTTCGGAATAGGAATCCTAGTCCGAACTACCTAGTTCGAGCCCCGTGTAGCCGCGCTGCACGGGGTTCGAACCAGCGGGGTTTTAAAAATGGCGGCTCCCCGCTTATGCAAATGAAGCCCGGGAAATTCAAATCCCGGGCTTCATTTGCAAGTGCGGTATGCCTACATTACCCTCCTAGTTCGAACTAGGAGGGTAGTGTAGACATACCCTGAATGACTAGAAAACCCAGTCTGGACTGGGTTAAGACATCTCTAAAATACAATATCACACAGGTCCTACTAACTAGGTGTTAGATTCTGTTCTCTGTTACATTGTTGCACATGGCTGATTTCACTGAAGTTACTCTAGAATAACTTTTGTGTAACTGAGATTAGAATTTGATCCTTACATGGTACAAAACTCTGTTTATGGGAACTCCTCCTTCATCCTGACTGTACACTTTTACTTTTGGGTATGTATTAAAAATTGGGAAATTTTATAGTGCTCTCACAATGAGGCTGTGTCTAGACTGCAGGGTTTTTTCAAAAAAAGTGGCCTTTTTTTTAAAAAACTTCACCTGCGTCTAGACTACATCTGTGTTCTTTCGAAATTAAATCGAAAGAAAGTGGCTTTTCTTTTGACGGCGGTACTCCTCATTTCACGAGGAAGAACGCCTTTTTTCGAAAGTGCTTTTTCGAAAAAAGGCATTCTTGAATGCAAACAGGGCTTTTTCAAAAGAGAGCATCCAGACTGCTTGGGTGCTCTCTTCCGAAAAAGCGGCTCACTTTTCTGAAAGAAGAGGTTGCAGTCTAGATGCTCTTTTTCAAAAGAAGCTTTTTCGAAAGTATCTTTTGAACAAGCCTCTTTGGAAAGAAGCTTGCAGTCTAGACGTAGCCTGGGTGGCTTGAATTTTTCAATGTTTGTGTGAATCTGAAATGCCAAGAAATTAAACATCACAACCCGAGTGATCTAAACCCTTTGAATTTTGAGTCACTCAAACTGGTGGATTTCTCTCAGTTTTACTGCTCAGTCCTTTGAGGGAGGGAGGTAGTACAATTTGAACATGTACATTTACTGTTAAGCACGTGGCTTTATTTTACAAAAGTAGTGTGTATATGAGAGTCATACTGGGTGTTGTAATGTGAGATATCATGGGAACTGAGATTCTGCAGCTGTTATTTAGGGATACCACTTGCATGTACTGCAGTTTGTGAATCAAACTGTCTCCTTGCTAATGAGAATTGCAACTCCAGAGTTTTAATTTGATGATAAAAACACTGTTAAGTTACCGATTGGTAATAAGTGGTGATGTCTCTACATTTAAATATTATTGTGTATTTGTATTACAATATCACCAGGCAGTCGTAACTGAGATTAGGGCCCCACTGTGGTAAGTGGTGTGTATATATAGGAAGAGACATTGCCTGCTGCAAAGAGCTTACAGTCTTAATAAGTAAAATAAAGGAAGCATTTTCAGCCTGTTTATTGATGTATAGAGAGACCAAATTAGACACTCAGGATGACACACAGAAAGTCTGAGGTGGATTCAAACATTCAATCCATACCTTTGAGTCCTAGGCCGAAGACTTAACCACAAGACCTCCCTTCCTCTTAACTGTTATTCCTCCAAGAGAAACATTTAAAAATCCCCCTCAGACATCCTTGCCATAGCTTCACAGAGCTGTAACAAGCATTTGGAGCAGACTTAGTGACAACCACTCCTCTCTTTTCAGTTACCCTGAAAAAAACCCTGTTGGTGTAAATGCGAGGTGTACAAGGCCCGACATTTTGGGGTCACTGGTAGGGGCAGCGAGTAGGAGCTCTGCTAACCTTAAGAAGAAAATTCAGAACTTTCCAATGGAGTGGGGAGTAGAAAAGGCCTGAGGTGAATGCATCTTTGGAGTGGTGGATGTACTCCAGACCTGCTCATGGGCATCTTCAAGTGGAAAACTAATTAGATTTGAGATATTTGGCTAGGAGGCACAAAGCTTAAAATATTACCTTTTTAAACAAGCGCCTATGTTTGGAATGCAAATTATTCTCTTATTTGGAGGTACTTTCTGGGTAAATCCTTTTCCAGTGTGATGATTTGTTTTGGATTACTCAATGTAAAAATGCTCCAGGTTGAATTTCTTTAGTCTGATGCTCTCTGGGCTAACAACATCCATAGTCCGGCATGATTTTAGTTAGCTTACTATGTGTGTGGCCAAGTTTCCCGCTGTCCCATAAAGTTTGTTTACAGCCACCAGTCCTAGCACTCAGTGTTCTGTTCTGTTATTTAGCTCTAATTTACCCCTAAATCTCTTCTAAGAGCCCAAAAGTCTTAGAGGGGTAGCCGTGTTAGTCTGCAACTGAAACCACTTAAAAAGCAATGAATTGTCTTGCAACATCTTAGAGACTAATAAAAAATGTAGCTGGTATCATGAACTTTCGTGGGCACAACCCACTTCTTCAGATGAAGGGAGCAAGGGGTCTAGAGTTGCAAATAAATAGCAGAAAAAAAAGGGATGGGGAGGGAAAGAGAAGGGGGGAAATTGTCAATTAAAGGGGATGAGGAGAGAAAAAGGAAGGGAAAAATTGTCAATTAGATTGTCTGTGATAAATGAGTCTAACTGAGTGGGCAGTAAATGCCCAATACTTAATTTGCAATGTCATTAGGGTGTTGAATATAGCGCCCTATCCACCTAAGGTCTTTGTTCAGACCCTGATTAAAGGTGTCAAATTTGCAGATGAAAGCAATTTCTGCAGCTTCTCTTTCTAGCTGTTTTTTAAATAGCTTTGTAACAGGATGGTCACTTTTAGATCCAGTAGTGAATGCCTGGGCACGTTAAAATGTTCCCCAATAGGTTTCTGTGTGTTAACATTTTGAATATCTGATTTGTGTTCATTACAATAGTCCAGGGAAGGAATTATAATTACCCTCTCAGTGACAATTCCTCCATATTGCCTGTCATGTGTAGTGGGGCATTTTCCTATGCCATCCCCTTACTGGACATGGCAGACAGTTCCTCTGGCATTCAACCAGCTTTGCTGGTTAGCACCTGGAGAAAAGAAGAGACAAAGCCATCTACTCTCACTCTTCTTTTCAGGGGCATATTGGCCACAAAGGCCATGCTCTCTCCTGCCCCTCACCTACTGCATCCAGACTCAGGAGCTCAGTTTAAGTGTAAGCAAGAGCTGAATCAATGCTTCCATTGCAGCCAGCTGGAATGGGAAAGGAATCCTGGTTGTGGTTATGTAAATACACTTCACTCAAGTTGCTTAGGCCTGCTAGATATTCAATTATTAGAATGGTGTTTTGCCTATCATAACCAATTTGTCTGTACTGTGTTTACCCTAAATGTAGGAATTGTAAAGATATGGCCACAATGCTTGAAGTTATTGGGAATGCAGAAAAGTCAGACCATGTTTAACTCAGTTCAAAGGAGAGAAACTGTCAGAGTAAAGAATGTCAGATGGACAAGGCTTCCTCTGCCAGACTATATGGGGGGGAAGGGCAGATCTCTGAACCAGCAGGCTAACCACCTGAGTTGAACCTGCTCAACTCCCTGGGTCTGAACTTTGGTGTCTTGTCCAAGCTGCGATTCATGCTGCAATATTTACAATGCTACTTTTAGCACACTGGCTTGAGCAGAGAAACTGGCTGTCGGCTGTGGTGTAACACATACCGTCAGAGGACAGGGTATATGGATGGGCGCAGGACTTCAACCCCCTGAGTCACTTGCTTGTCCCCCTAGGGACAACTTACAGTCTTGCCCGTTGGGTTTTTATCTCATTCACTCATTTCAGATCTGTAATTTAACCTGTGGTGAGGTGAGAAAAACTGTTTATAGTAAAAATTCCTTCTTAGTTGCAACAGTGTAAATCTGGAAAAACTCCACTGATGTCAATGGCATTACTCAAGATTTTCACTGTTGTAACAGCGAGCAGAACTCAGCCAAATGACTAATGCTGTATCATGCATGCCAAGTACCAAAAAGGAAAAGGCAACAAACAGGAGGATGCAAAAATATGGAATCTTTGGGGGCACTTACTTTAACTTATGCTCTTCCGTGCTTTCTTCTGGACTCCTCATTGACTTCCATGTGAGGCTCAGATGCAGACGGAGTGTAGTCTAAAATGTGACTGCAATTTGAAAACACGTCTGGGAAATATTTATATTACAAAGAAAAAAATTGTCACATACTATAACAATCTTTCAAAACCTCTTTTTTCATACCTAGTCAATTACTATTTTCGTATTAGTAGATCGTAGTAGTAGCAAATATGTACAGATAAAAATCACTAAAAAAGCTTCTATTTATATAATGAATTTCAGTAGTGCCAAGAGGACTCAAAAATAAACCAGGGACCCATTGTGCATGGTGCTATATATACTTATAAAACAAACCCTGTCCCAAATACAGAACAAAAATATGGTCCTGCCCCAAGGAGCTTAGACTTCAATGTCCCAGTCCTGCAAAAACTTTCATACAAGTGTAACTCTACTTATTGGTAGTCCAATTAAACCTCATGGGAGTGATCACACAAGTAAAATTTTTCAGTTGTTATTATGTTTATACGGTAAGGTTGCGTCTACACTAGCATGATTTTGCGCAAATACTTTTAACCAAAAAGTTTTTCCGTTAAAAGTATTTGTGCAAGAGAGCGTCTATACTGGCATGTGCCTTTGCGCAAAAGCATCCGTGCCAGTGTAGACGCTCTCTTGCGCAAAAAAGCTCCGATGGCCATTTTAGCCATTGGGCTTTCTTGAGCAAGAAATTGATGTTACCTGTCTACACTGGCCTCTTGCGCAAGAACACTTGCACAAGAGGACTTATGCCTGAGTGGGAGCATCAAAGTATTTGCGCAAGAAGCACTGATTTCATATAGCAGAACATCAGTGTTCTTGCGCAAATACTCGCGGCCAGTGTAGACAGGCGGCAAGATTTTGTGCAAAAGCAGCCGCTTTTGCCCAAAATCTTGCCAATGTAGACACAGCCTAAGTGTTTAAATGTCTGATGGGAGATGTATGGGTAGGAATGGTGTCCCTAGCCTCCGTTTCTCTGGAGGTGGGTGACAGGGGAGGGATCACATGAGGATTACCCGTTGTGTCCCCTCCCTCTGCGGCATCTGGTATTGGCCATGGTCAGCAGACAGGATACTGGGCTGGATGAACCATTGGTCTGACCCAGTATGGCCGTTCTTATGTTCTTAAATAGAGTTACAAACTGCAGTCTAATATGTATTTTAATCCCAATATGTATTTTCCCTAATATGTAAATTACTATGGTTGCATTTGTTGTTTGTTATGATTTATAAATATATTTATCAAAAAAAACCTTAAAA
This sequence comes from Pelodiscus sinensis, assembly GCF_052426305.1. NCBI lineage: Eukaryota > Metazoa > Chordata > Testudines > Trionychidae > Pelodiscus > Pelodiscus sinensis. The sequence goes on from NC_143054.1 coordinate 11,354,927, forward strand.
TTTGATCACAGGCCTGACTCCTACATACGCATTCGAGTCAGTGGGAAATCCCGTCAAAAGAAGCACTATTATTCTCCAGAGGAAGGTCCACATTCAGGAAAACATCCATATTCCAGAGAGCACTTATCCGTGTGACTGAGTCTCTTGTATATCACTATAGAATGATGCTTAAAGTTAGTCTCTTTTTTTTTTCATGAGTAGGAGCTGGGGAATCTAAGAAAAACACCAAATATCATGAGACTCACAATAGTAACAGAACAGTTGGCATCACAGATTGGAAGACAAACACTCCCACCCCTCCCCGACATTTCTTTTGTTTTGAAATGTCCAGACAGCATTCCTAGTCATCAAGAGTTTTATAAAACTTATTAAAAATTATTTCTATACTTGAATCTGCAATGTTGTCTCTAAAACTATCTGATAATGTCCATTTAAGCATGGCACTTTGTCCTTAATTAACACTGTAATGTTTTTAAATGAGACCTGGTATGCACTTAAACATAAGTTGAATTTGAGTAAATTGCTTAAGGCAGTGAAAATATGTTGTACCCTGAATACTATCCTCATGTTGACCAAATACCTGGTGTAGACACAACTAAATTGATGGAAGAATTCTTCCATTGACCTAGTTACGGCTTCCCAGGGCAGTGGATTAACTATATCAACAAATAGTCCTGTGGCACCTTAGGCTACGTCTAGACTGCAAGCCTCTTTCAAAGAGGCTTTTTCGAAAGACACTTTCAAAAAAGCCTCTTTCGAAAGAGTGCGTCTTGACTACAAGCAGATTTTTCAAAAAAGCAAGCCGCTTTTTCGAAAGAGAGTCTAGACTCTCTCTTTCGAAAAAGCACAGCTTGCATTACATACTGCCTTTTTTTGAAAGAGCATTTTTCAAAAAAAAGGCGTTATTCCTTTTAAAATGAGGTTTACTGTGATAAAACTGCCACATTCTTTCAATTAACTTTTGAAAGAATGCGGCTGCAGTCTAGACGCAGGTGAAGTTTTTTCGAAAAAAGGCCACTTTAAAAAAAAAAAGGTATTCTAGACACACCCTTAGGGTGTGTCTAGACTACATGCCTCCTTCGACGGAGGCATGTAGATTAGCCAGATCGGAAGAGGGAAATGAAGCCGCGATTAAAATAATCGCGGCTTCATTTAAATTTAAATAGCTGCCCCGATCTGCCGATCAGCTGTTTGTCGGCAGATCGGGGGAGTCTGGACGCGATGCCCCGACAAAGAAGCCTTTCTTCATCGACACAGGTAAACCTGGTTTCACGAGGCTTACCTGTGTCGATGAAGAAAGGCTTCTTTGTCGGGGCATCGCGTCCAGACTCCCCCGATCTGCCGACAAACAGCTGATCGGCAGATCGGGGCAGCTATTTAAATTTAAATGAAGCCGCGATTATTTTAATCGCGGCTTCATTTCCCTCTTCCGATCTGGCTAATCTACATGCCTCCGTCGAAGGAGGCATGTAGTCTAGACACACCCTTAGAGACTAACAAAAATCTATATGGTAGATTTAGACAAGGGAAGTCTTTGTCAACCGCTTCCTTATGCCTTGTGAAACAAGGTTTACAGGAGCATTCTACAAAGGCTTCCCTTGTCGATAGATCCGCGTCTTGACTCGCGCGCTCTGCCGATGATCAGCTGAGCCGGCACAGCGCGGCGGCCATTTTTATTTTAATGAAGCCGGGGATATTTAAATCCCAGCTTCATTGACCATGTCGGGTAGCCTATTTTACGTGCCTCTGTCAGCAGAGGCATGTAATCTAGATGTACCCTAAGGTGCCACAGGACTACTCCTTGTTTTTAAAGTTACAGACTGACACAGCTACCCCTCTGTGACTTTATATCAACAGAAAAAAACCTTCTGCCAGTGCAGGAAAGGTCTATAACACTATGGTGCTATAGCAATCCAGCAGTCTACCATAGCTGTGCTGCTCTATCACAGACATCCCTTTTACCAGGTTAAATAAAAGACCTGGTTTATGATGGACTGTAAGTACCTTGGGCTTATAATTTTTTGTTTAATTCCCTCAACATCAGGAACGGGGGGCTGAGTGTAACTATCAGATAGGAACAGACAAGTTCGCCTGCTCACCGACCAGGGATGTTAAAATGCAGTTAATTAAGTAATTCTGTAACTGCTGAAAATCTCAGTGGTTACTCGCTGCAGGGTCTGCAGTACAAGCTTTATACTGCAGTGCCCGCAGTGTGGGGTGGCAGCTGGCTCTCTGGGAGTCGGTATGCACAGGGAGCTGGCATAAAAGCTGGCTCCCGGTGGCGTGTACCAGTTTTCACCTGCTGACCTCACTCCCAGGAAGCCGACTTCTGCCCCACATTGCTACCTCTGTTACAGAAGCAGCAGTGCCAGGTAGGAGCTGGCTCCCGAGGAGGGGGCCAGGAGCTGTTGTGTAACAGGTGTGGTAACCAATAAACTCATGCTTATTGGTTAATCATTTAAATGGTTATACTATTACATCCCTACCGCTACAGTGTGGGGCAAAAGGGACAATTACCCTGGGTCCCAGCAATTTTAAAGGGTCTGGGGTTTCCGTCTGCCCATAGCCTTTATTGCAGCAGCAGCTAGAGCCCTAAGCCCTATGGGAGTGCCACATGCCGCACTCAGGACAGCCCTGAGAGCTGGCGAGGGGTACTGTCCAGACAGCACTTGGGGCTGGCTGCTCCAGTCGTACCTCTTCCCCTGATTCCAACAGCACAATGCCCCTCTCCTATTGTCAAGGCGCCCGGTAGTCCTGTCAGCTACCTTGCAAGTCCAGTGTTGTGTGTTCTTATGCCATCTCTGAATAATTTGGTCAGAAGCTATTTTGCTCTTTGTTCTACCTCTCGTTATTGAGACTCAATCCTGCAAACACGTACGAATGCACGTGGAGTAATTGCTCGGGGGATTGCTCTGTCGACTCACTGCATAAATGTACTCATGGTGAGTTTGCAGAATCATGCCCGTAAGCCATAATTGCATCCACAAAATGCTGATCCCAGATATGCCGCCCTATCTTGATGGATGTCTTGTAAACTCATTTGCTGTGATGGTATCTTGCATCTCTGCTAGCCGATTCTGCAGACAAGGGGATGTAGTCTCGCCTCCATACAGCCACATATGCCTTTTGGGGGGTAAATGGGGCTGGAATTGTGCCATAAGAGATCAGAGGAGAATTCCCTCAGTATAGGCACAGCAGAGGGCTGCCTCTTGGAAAGCGACAGAGCAGAGGGGGAACGCCACAGGTCAGAGTGGGTGTCTCTATGATGCACCCCATTACAAACGCAAAGTACTCCATGAAGGAAGGAACAATCAGTTTCACACACACAAAATGGGAAATGGCTGCCTAAGAAGGGGCATTGCGGAAAGGGATCTAGGATGTCATAGTGGACTGTAAGCTAAATACGAGTCCACTATAAAAGCTATAACACTATTGCAAAAAAAGTGATGATCAGGCCTTATCTGGAGTACTGTGTGCAATTCTGGGCACCACATTTCAGGAAAGATGTGGAGAAATTGGAGAAGGTTTAGAAAAGAGAAGACTGAGAGGGGACATGATAACAGCTTTCAAATACCTACAAGGGTATTACAAGGAGGAGGGAGAAAAATTGTTCTCCTTCACCTCTCATGATAGGACAAGCAGCAATGGGCTTAAATGACAAAGAGGGAAATTCCTAACTGTCCGCATGATTAAGCCCTGGAATAAGTTGATCAGGGAGGTTGTGGAATCTCCATCACTAGAGATTTTTAAAAGCAGGTTAGACAAACACCTATCAGTGGTGCTGGGTCCTGACATGAGGGCCAGGGATTGGACTTGATGACCTCTTGAAGTTCTTTTCTATTACTCTAAGTTTCTATCTTACATATGTAGCCACTTTTGTACTGCTCCCCTCCTGGCTGTTCATTCTGTGCTGCACCATGCTCTGTGGAGCTCAAAATTAAAACAAAAGCAGAATACTGGCTTCTTACTACTCCACAGCAGTTCCTACTGCACTCTTACCATGACACGTAACCTGAACTGTCAGCGTTTGCATAGTGCTGTGTACATGTTTTTAATGATTATTGTAGCCAGAAGCCTTTCCTATTCTGTTTGAGTTTCTGGCTATACCTTTCCACTGATTCTAGGTGAAGTGGTAGTACAATACCCACAATTCCTCCTGCCCTGCTACCCACTGTAGCATCAGCTCTAGTAGCTGACAATGTAATTCTCATTCAGCAGCTGATTATAATTAAAAATATCAGAATAATTAAAGTCCTCAGCTTGACAAGCAGAGCCATAACTTTGCCTTCAGACATTCCTCTCTAATTAGTTAATTAATCCTAATGCAAATTATAAGCAATAATTAGTCAGCCAAGCTTGACATAAAAGTCTGCTGACTTACAGCTAAAAAGGCTTTCTGGTTCTTGGTTTGGAGCTTCTTAAAGAGTCTTTTGTCCACTCATGGCTTCTGTGACCACGCTTCTGCTAATTTGGACTTAATATATAGATATGCAAATTATTTTGCCCAGTAGAAAAAATGCAGTTTTAAAAACCTGCACTACCATTGACATTATTCAGTTTACCTTAATAAATGGACATTTGCTATCTTTATTGAATATTATACAATATGGAGAAATTATATATATTTCCCCCACTCCAAAAGTTTCTGGTACAATATGTTGTCCTTCATGTGCTTTGGGTTCTTTTGGCCATGACATACTGTAAATTCTAATGTGATTCTGAGATTAAGATAGACTGTGATATAACACTATCGTAAATGAAATCAAATTCTTTTGTAACAAGATAACCAGTATCTGATCCACAATTCTGTGTAGGTTTAACAGATCTGGAATCTGTTAAAATGAGATAATTTGAATTATCGTCAGGTCAATCAAAAGTGTGAACATTGCATTTCACATAGTGATGCTGCTTATATTGATGTATTGCATTCCAGAATAGAAGTGTTCATTTATTACAGAAATGTTCAGGTTGAAAATTAACTGTTGTTTTTTTTTAATTTCTTAGAACACCCTGAATGTGAGAAGTGACATATAGGGACTGTTTGTCCATTGATGGCCTCACGGATCTTTATCTGAAAATTTAAGGAGAACAAGTTACATTGCTAAAAAAGGAATAAAAGGCTCAGGGCAGAGTCCAGGAGCATATGGTACTGAATGTCTCTTCTTAAGCACTGACAATAAGTCTCTGATCCTGCACACATCAATGCTGACTTCATGGGACTGGTCCTATTCTTAAAATTCAAGCATGTGCCTATTACTAATACTTGGTTCTAAGACAGAATTTTTGTCAGTAGATCTCTAAAGTGCTTTACAAAGGAGGTCAGTATTACCCCATTTTATAGATAGGGACAATGAGGCACAGAGCAGAGAAGTCACATTCCCCAGGTCACGTTGCAGGCCAGTGGCTGAGCTAGAATAGATTCCAAGATTTCCGAGTACCTGTCTAGTGCTCTATCTACTAGGAAATACTACCTCCCTTAATGTATGTAGGATCAACCCCTTACCATTCTCCGGGCACACACAGGCATTCAACTGGCTTTACAACAAGGGCTCAGTCTTACAAAGTAGCCAAGACTCTAATCTCAATCCAGCAAAGCACTTAAAGTGTGTGCCTAACTCGTTCCTTCTGGGATGTGAGCCCTAAAGCATTAGCTCCACTTGCCTCAAGAATGTAGTAGCACAAATAAATAAAATCACAATTCTCCCTGGATTTTGAGGGTTGATATATAAAGAGACTGAGTTTGTAACTACCCATAGTTTGGGTTCTGCAAAAACAAAACTCACCTGATGAACGTGACAAAACAAAAAAACAATTCTTAGTTTCTCCACTTTAGAATCAAAACCATATAAAGCTATACTTAGTAAAACACCTCATCCAAGATGTGACAGTTTGATGGTGTGGATAAACCCAGCATGAATACACAGGCACATTTGGTAAAACGACTTCAGTAGTAAAAGGTATAATATTCAGTAAGGCTACGTCTACACTGCACGATTATTTCGGAATAAGATATTCTGGAAGAAATACTCCGAAACAGCTTATTTTGAAATAGCATGTCTATACTACAGGGAAGCCTGGAAATTAGTCCAAGGCAGGCTTCCCTAATGTGGATGCACTACCTCAATTTAGAGCCCCAGGAAGTACTAGGAAGTAATTACTTTGAACGGCCTTGGGGAAGAGTTATTCCAAAATAGCTATTTCAGAAGAGGCATTATTCCTCATGGAATGAGGTCTACAAATGCCAAAATAAGCTCCGCATTATTCTGAAATTATTTTGAAATAACGGGTTAGCTTGTAGATGCTGGCATTGTTATTTCAAAATAACAGTCATTATTCCAAAATAACGCTGCTGTGTAGAAGTACCCTAAATGAGGCTATGCATTTCAGAAGCATCCACACTGTGTCATTGCATCTTGGAAACTGTACGTTGCAAAGGGGAGAGTCAAGTCATCCAGCTAAACTCTCTCATGGACTTTACCCGGAGTTCTGTAACAATGGGAAGAATAGACTCATGAAGACTTCAGGGAATTGCTTCCAAGCTCAAATACAAAATATACCAATGCATATATTAGCAGAGCCGGTGGGGTTTTTCTCAGATGCTTTGAGCCCATTATAACATCAGTTCATGGACTTTCTCTGGATTTACACCAGTGTAACTGAGATTACAATCTGACCAATGGGTCTTTCGTTAGGATTGGTTGTGCACATTTGGTCAATTTGCCCACAATGGTGAAATCTGCTTGTCACAGAAGGAGGGCTAGGTTGTTAGTGAGGTCGTTTGGCTCTGTGATTGTATGTCCTGTCCAGCTCCATCCCCCGTATAAGATTAGAGAAGCCACTGGGGCTGATCGATTTATGCCAGCTGGAAATGGTCTTTAAGGGACTATCTACTAGCTGAGAATTGCCAGAATTCGAACTAGTTTCACTTCCAACACTGATGCACTCCTTATACTGGACTTAACAAAGTAGGTCAGGATCTGGTCGTACCAGCATTACATCAGATAAGAACACCATTCTATGAAAAGGAATTCTTAGAGTGATTTCAAGAGGAAAATCAAGCTCACTGTGAAAATAATGGGTAATAATCTGCCCCTAATTTTGTTGCATTTCTGCACTCTGTAATTTAAGTCTCTGTTTTTTTTAACTTGGCTTTCATTATACTGAACTTTATGGAGGTGATTTTTGACTTCCACAGAACAGAAGCTCTGTGAATTTGGGTGCTAGTGGAAAGCGGGAAGTGATTAATAAAAGCCAAGAAATTAGGGTATATTCTCCTTTCAGTACAACTGTGTATGAATGGGAGTTACTCTATCATGTCAAGGAGAAAATAGATTAAGTATTTTGGAATGCACAACTCAACAGGGATAGTTAATCCTGTTCTTGACAATAGCAAATGTGATACATACAAATGAGGGGAAGCATTATGCATGATTTTCCTCATTTTACATACAGAACAATATCTTATTTTCCAGCTTTTAATTCACATCTTCATTAAGTAAAATTGCTCTAAGATTAGCTGTAGCATCCTGTAGATCTGAAATAGGGCTAATATCTACATAGTGGCAAATCCATGTTTAAAAAATGTTTTCAATGATGGCCATTATATAGGAGAAGAAAGTGAAAGGGATAAACAGTGAGGTTGCAGAGTGTGCAGAAAATACACAACTAATCAAGATAACTGCATTCAAAGTGACAGAGGTGATATATAGGCATTTCACTAACCTGGATGACTAGGCAACAAAATAGCAGATGAAAGTCAATTCTGATCAAAGTAATGCACATTGGAAAACATAATCCCAAGTGTATATAGAAATGATAGGGTCTAAATAAGTTGTTACTGCTCATGTAGGAGATCTTTGAATCATTGTGGAGAAATCTCTGCTCAATATAATATAAAATATCTGCTCCATGAGCAATGGTAGTTGAAAGAGTTAACCATTTTAGAAACCATTACAAGACATACCTAATAACACAGAAAATACGATAATGCCACTATTTAAATCCATGGTATGCCCACACCTTGAATACTGAAAAAAGATAAATTAGAATTGAAAATTTCAGAGAAGGGTAACAAAAATTATTAGGGATTTGAGACAGTTTCCATATCAGGAGAGATTAAAAAGACTGGAACTGTATATCTTAGAAAACAGACAATAAAGTGCATATGATAGGGTTCTATAATATATGAATAGTGTGGAAAAAGTGAATAAGGAAGCATCATTTATCTCTTCACACAATACAAGAAAAAGGTTAATATATTCTACATAGATCAACATGAGGAAGCTTACATCAAACTAATTACATTATACACTACAGCTTTATCCAGCTGATATAAGTGCCATACTATACCTACATCATAACTCTACCTCCACCACAAGCTGTTGCTTGTGTCGGTATAGTTAGGTCAACATGGTATCTGTGTAGACACTGTGGTACTTACATTGGCTGTTGGCTATCTTGTCAATTTCATGGCATGGACCTAACACAATGAGGTCCTGGGATCACTGTGGTTTCTAAGCACTGGGATAGTATTAATAATAGTTTCCAGTGGTACATATTTCCCAAATCTCCTCATGAAGTATCATACCTTGAACTACCCAAGGTAGTGAAGACGGGCCATCATAGACCCCTTAGAAATCTAATGATAGGTATCAACTTCTTTGGTGCAAAGAGATCTCAGAGAAGTCTTAAAATAATGTTCCTCATTGTGAAGGCAGTCCTCAAGTTGGTGTAAAGTCAACATTATTTTCTGGTACTCTATCCTCCCCTCTGGCAGATGGGCCATAGGGTTAGGCTGGGGAGGGGAAGGGAGAGAGTGTCTACACTGCAGGGCTTAACTCAAAATACGCTATGCAAATTGAGCTACGTCAATTGCGTATCTTATTTTGAAATAGCTTATTTCAAAATAGGGAACATCTACACAACACTTACTTTTAAATAGATCACTCTTCCTCTGACTTCCCTTATTCCTCGTACAATGAGGGTTACAGGAGTCAGAGTAAGAAGTCCTCCAGCTTGACAGTATTTTGACACTATTTCAAAATAACTGCCTGCTGTGTAGACACAGACTAAGTTATTTCAGAATTGCACTAGTTAATTTGAAATAGCGTTGCAGTGTAGACATACCTGGAGAGAGAACCTGAAGGCATTAAAGCCCAGGTAGCAGAATATTTCCTTGGGGTTATCATAGCTGCTGTATCTGAGAACCAATCTGGCGCTGCTCCAATTTACCACTAGAATCAATTTTTTCCGTGGTCTATCCCAGGATTGGGGGAGGCACAAAAGTGTTTTAAAGTTACTTCTTTTATCTTCTTGTTTTAAGCATAAATTTAGGGAAGCTACAGATATGGCTCAGAAGGTGAGCTATCATATGCTCATAGGTATCTAAAAGGGTGTCATAAGGAGGAGGGAGAAAACTTGTTCATCTTGGCCTCTGAGGATAGAACAAGAAACAATGGGCGTAAACTGCAGCAAGGGAGGTTTAGGTTGGACATTAGGAAAAAATTCCTAATTGTCAGGATAATTAAACACTGGAATAAATTGCCCAGGGAGGCTGTGGAATCCCCATCTCTGGAGATATTTAAGAGTAGGTTAGATAAATGTCTATCAGGGATGGTCTAGACAGTGTTTGGTCCTGCCATGGGGGTAGGGGACTGGACTCAATGACCTGTCGAGGTCCCTTCCAGTCCTAGTATTCTATGATTCTATATCATATCATGTGCTATCATAGGGCATATCTTCACAGCAGGGCAAAAGTCGAATGAAGCTATGGAACTTCAGCTATGTCAATTGTGTAGCTGAAGTTGAAATAGCTTAATTAGGCTTTTGGTCCTATCTACACAGCAGGAAGTTGAAGGAAGAACACTTTTCCTTTGACTTCCTTTACTCCTCATGAAATGAGGGTTACAGAAGTAAGAGTAAGAAGTCATCCAGCTCACAATTATTTCAAAATAATGGCTTGCTGTGTAGACGCACTCTTTGCTTTTTCGGAATAACATCAGTTATTCCAAAATAATGCTGCTGTGTAGACATATCCAGAGAGTTTCTTACTACTACTATTTAAGCTATGTATATTTTTAATTATTTACCCACTATTTAAGAAGCAATTTAAAATGTCACAGTAAACATGTTACTATATGAGTAACAACTTCAATTACTTCAGGTTAATTATTGTCAAGTTCAGCACAAACTACAAGAAGATTATTAAACATTAGCCAGCAAGATATTTAACAGTAGGGTATGACAATAACAAGGAACTTTCTTTTCTTTTTTAAATTGCCGAAGACTACAAATTTACTCAGAAGCAATTGTCTAAACCATTACCCAATAGTGACATTATTATTCAACATATGAATGAACACATCTGAAGATCAAATTGCATTCCTTCCTGTTGCTAAACGAAGAGCAGTTTCTTCATAAGTAGTGCTAGTGACAGGTAAGGTTTGACATGAATCGTCTTAATATATCTCTGAGTGAAAAAAAAGATGCAAACTGTCTAAAGTTGCTGTAATGTCTGCATGGCACCAGATACAATTTGTAATCTAAGAGCTACCTACCAAGGAGGATACAGAAATGGCTAGTGGAAGTGTTGGTTCCACCGATAACAAAATATAATGAGGAATGCCATGTAAGCTCTCTTACCATAGAACGTTTCGAATATTGAACCTGCGGATCTCACCTTGACTGCTAGAGCAGAGGCAGGCAATAAGCATCTCATGGGCCAGACATATTTCACCATGGTTAGCTCTTGTTGGGTTGTCAGCACTTTATTTATCTGTACAGCCACAGGTATGGTGCTTGTCTGTTGGCCATGGATTGCCGTTCTTGGTCAAAAGGAGCTGCGGGTTGTGGTCTTCTAGTTGGTGAGGAACAGCAACTGAAAGTCAATGGAAGTTGCAAGCAGCCATACCTATGAACGCGCCAGTAAATAAAGTGCCAGCAGCCAACCAGGGCCTAACCCTTGTGAACTGTGTCTGGCCTGTGAGCTACTTATTGCCCACCGCTGGACTAGAGTGTAAGGCCTTTGGGACTGATTGTATTTGTACAGTGCTGAAGTCAATAGAAAGCGTCTAATTGATTTCAGTGGGAGGTGGATCAGGCTTTTTTATTATAGTCTTCAGATGTGCCATGGGCCACAGGAATAGAAATAATTAATTGTCACCTTTGGATCAAACCTTTGGATTCCATTGGTAATTAGCTGGTGCGGTAGAACATCACCTATATTAAATTAAAGATTTTAGAATTGAACTTTGAGGCTCTTGTTAAAAAAAAACCAAACTCTTTGGGTTTCTGCCATTTAGCAGTTCAGATGAGACTGAGACAGAAAATGTATATTTGGATCAAGATTTTGAATCCCCCATTGTTTTGCCTGAAACAGCATTGTGTTATAAACATAAGGGACAACTCAGAACTTCAAACACGGATCCAGCTTCAAAGTCCAAAGTTTGACAATGTCAGAATTTGGGTTTTGATGTTAATCTTACAGCTTAAATAATTTTTTACTTTTTCATGTACCTCACCACCACCACCATCGTTCAAGGAACATCAACTTTCCCTATCCCTCCAGAAATGTTTTGAATATAGTTCAAAGTGTCTGCATAGCTGCCGGATTGTTCTTATTTGATCTTAACCAATTTCCCTGTTTCTTTAGACAAAGGGATCAGGTAAGCACCTGACAATTCATTCCTCTCCTACAAAACATTTTGGAATGAATGCATCAAAGTGCATTTAGCTGGAAGAAAACTGCCGGATAGACAGTTTCATATCACAGTGCGGTGGGTGCGTCTAAAACAGATTAGCTTAACAAGAGCAGTAGCTTGCACAGTTGCATTTCTGGAACGCGTGCCAGCTGGCCACAATCATTCTGAATGCCCTCAGAAACTGGGTGAACTCTCTTGGTAATGGGATTAAATTGTTATCCCAGTGCCCTTCCCTTCTGTCTCAAGTCTCAAACCTTCAGCCCTTCCTCGGGCAACAAAATTCCCACTAGGCCCAGCCCTGAAAGATGCTGCATAGACCTGGATAAGATTTTTTTCACATGCACGTTTGGTTCACTAGAAATGATTCACAAATGTGATTAGATTGGGACAAATTGTTTCAGCTGAAACAAAAAAATTGGAAATGTCAAAATGATTTATTATCAGACGGAAACATTTTGATTTGGGGTCTAAAGTTAGAAGGGACTTTAGGTACCACTCACAAAACTGGAAGCAATGTCCCCCTTAGAACTTTTAGTCCCTGGGGGTATGTCTACACTACCCCCCTAGTTCGAACTAGGGGGGTAATGTATGCATACCGAACTTGCTAATGAAGCCCGGGATTTGAATTTCCCGGGCTTCATTAGCATAAAGCCGGCGCCGACATTTTTAAAAGCCGGCTAGTGCGAACCCCGTGCCGCGCGGCTACACGCGGCACGGGCTAGATAGTTCAGACTAGCAAGCTACTCCGAACTATCTGTACGCCTCGTGGAACGAGGCGTACAGATAGTTCGGAATGGCTTGTTAGTCCGAACTATCTAGCCCATGCCGCGTGTAGCCGCGCGGCACGGGGTTCGCACTAGCCGGCTTTTAAAAATGGTGGCACCGGCTTTATGCTAATGAAGCCCGGGAAATTCAAATCCCGGGCTTCATTAGCAAGTTCGGTATGCATACATTACCCTCCTAGTTCGAACTAGGGGGGTAGTGTAGACATACCCTTGTTTAGCACTCTCATGTCATGCAGGCAGGTCTGAATTGCTGAGCTGGGACAGGAACTTGAATGGAGACATTCCTTTCCAGCCAAGTAGTCTAACCACCAGGTTGTAGGATATTCTCCATTAAGATGCCCACAATATCTCCTTTTATGAAACTTTTCCATTTTGTGTAATAGATATTTACTGAAACAGAGACTTGAAACCTGGTTTCTACACACACACACACACACACACACACACACACACACACACACACACACACACACACACACACACACACCTGTCGGCAATGGAGTGATCTCACCATTAGATTAGAGAGTCATTTTTCTGACTCAATGGCTGTGTCTAGACTGGCATGATTTTCCGCAAATGCTTTTAACGGAAAAGTTTTTCCGTTAAAAGCATTTGCAGAAAAGAGTGTCTAAATTGGCACGGACGCTTTTCCATGAAAGCACTTTTTGCAGAAAAGCATCCGTGCCAATCTAGACGCGGTTTTGCGCAAGAAAGCCCCGATCGCCATTTTTGCAATCGGGGCTTTTGTGCGCAAAACAGTACTGCGTTGTCTACACTGGCCCTCTTGTGCAAAAGCATTTGCGCAAGAGGGCTTTTGCCCGAACAGGAGCAGCATAGCATTTCTGCAAGAACACTGACAATCTTACATGAGATCGTTAGTGTTCTTGCAGAAATTCAAGTGGCCAATGTAGACAGCTGGCAAGTTTTTCCACAAAAGCAGGTGCTTTTGCAGAAAAACTTGCCAGTCTAGATGCAGCCATTCACTATTCAAGTATTATGCAAAGAGGAACAGCTTCACGAGGAGAGTAGGAAAGTGGGCCTGCCCTAGAAAACCCAATAGTCTGATGATTAGGGCACTCACCTTAGCAGAAGACTTGGATTTAAATCCTGCTGCAATGTAGGGATTCAAATGGAGACCTCTTAAGTGAATATTTTAACCACTGACCTAAAGATTATAAGGTGGAGGGATCCTTCTTCCTTTGTTTTGTGAATCTAGCCCTTTGTTTGTTTGGGGATTTGTAATTAAAAATACCCCAGAATGGAAGAAGTTGTCCCATTTTGGGTCAAACCTTCTAAGTAGAAATGTATCCTGGGACCTGATTCTCCATAGCCTTGCACCATGAGCAGCTATCTGTGCAGAGCTGACTGGAAAATACTACCTAATCAGCCAGTTCATGTTTATTTGCACAGGGGTAAATGTCTACAAGAAGTAGAGAATTAAGCCCTAAGGTCACTAGCAAGATTTTAACAGGAGGTTTGGTGCTGGGCTTCTGTAAGTCCCTTTGATGTGCAGGGGTAATGTGGGTGTTTAGCAGCTCTTTTGTAGCACCTATGGTTCCTAAATAAACTCTAGAGAGGGGACATATGGTTGTAAAAGTCTCCATGAGTATTTGTTGATTACACAGATGATCTTATTTCTCTGTTCTTATTTCACTCGTTTAACGTCGACTTTGGCCACAATCATAAATACACTGAGACTACGTCTACACTGCCGGTTTTGCCGGCAGTGAGTATGCAACTGAGGTGCATATTAGCATATCACCATGCCTCATTTGCATAATTTATGCAACCTGTTTTTGCAGAAAAAAAGTAGTGTGGACATTTTCTTTTTGTGCAACAGCCCCTTTTCCCACCAGATTGGTAAACCTCCTTTTTGGGGGTATAAGGAAAAAATATGGTTTGCATAAATTATGCAAATGAGGTACACCTCATTTGCATACTCACTGCCAGCAAAACTGGCAGTGTAGACGTAGCCTACGTGTTAAAGCAAGTCAGGCCCAAAAATCTGTGCAGATAAATAAAGCCCAGAAGAATTTTTCAAGCATCATATTTTTTTAAAAATGTCTTTGCAGAAGTCTTGAATCTGCAGCTCTGTTTGTGTTGCTTTTTAGCTGCAGACTTGAGTTCAACCATGAGACCACCTGCCCATGTGAGAGATCGAAAATATTCTGGACTATTGAGCACTCAGAAAATTTTCACACAGATCAGCAAAAAGCTATTTATCCCAGGTTTTTTAATAATGATCCATCAGGGAAACGTCTTCTGACTCGTGCTCCCACCGAAGCGGTGGTCTAATGTGAGTGAACTGCAGTGCAGCAGAAATCCCAGAGGAACATTGTCAGGTTCAAAAACTGTTCAAGGTCTTTTCTTACTCTGCATGGTACAGCCATGCTCATGGCTAACGAGCCTCCAGCATGTGCCACGTGAGCAAGAGCATAATGGGAGTTTATAAAACATTTTGAATGTTGCTTTCCTGGATTTGGAGAGTGCCTTGTGAACTATTCAGCTCAACAGGCAAAGCGGATCCTTTGTGGCCTGGATTATGAAAGAAGTGTCCTGTCATTCTTGGGAGTTATGAATCACCTTCTGCTGCAGGAGGTAGATATTGCCCCCTGGATGCACTAATCAGACCGTCATAGCAGAATACAATCCTGCCGAGTTGGAGTAGGGTTGCCAGGTGTCTGGTATTCTGATGGACAGTCGGGTTTTTGCGGCCTCTGTCCGGTAAAAAAAATTAGAAAATACCAGACATGTGCAATATCCGGTTGTTACGGGGTCCGTGAGCCCACCCCGTCCTGGGCAGTCACACTCCCACGGTTGCCGTCCCGGAAGGTCCCAGTCTCGGTGCCGCGGCGCCGGGTCGGCCCTCCCGGTGGTTGCCCCGAGGATCCCGCGAGCGAGGAGGTGAGGGGGGTCCGGGCCCTCCCTCTCTCCAGACCCCAGCCCAGGGCCCTAAGGCGGGGAAGATGCTCTTCTCTCCCCCGACCTGGCTGATGGGGCACAGAGCCGCAACGCATCAACCCTCGGGCTCCAGTACACCCGCCCTGGGCTGCTTCCTCACGCCCTCGCTCGTCCGCTCACCAGCTGGCTGGTCTCGCCGCCTCCTCAGTGTCTCTCAGTCTCTGACTCCAGCGTCCTCCTTCTCCTCCTCCCCTGCTTCCGCCTCTCCTGACTTTATACCTGGGGAAGGTGCCGCCCCGCCCCTCCAGAACACTCACACCTGTGCTCATCCACGGCCCCAGCTTCTCCTCCCCAGCTGTTTCTCCTCACCCCCCAGCGTTCTCTCCCTCTCCTGCAGCTGTGGGGCATAGGGCCGGCTGGGGCGCCCGCGGGGCTGCCCGCCCCGAGGCTGGTGGGGTGCCGTCCCTGCCCGGTTGTCCCCACTAACCTTGCCGGGGGGGGGTTCTTCCCCCGCGCTGTCCCGGGCTGCGTCCCTGGAGCCGCCAGCCTGGCGGCATGTCCCAGCTGCCCTGCTGCCTGCGTCCCCGGCGGCAGCAGGTCCAGCCGTGGCGTCTCTTCCTGCCCCGCTGGGGGGGGGCCCTCCTCGGTGCGGGGTTGCCTCACCCCGTCACCGCCCTCCCCTATGTTGCTCGGGGTCCCGCCCGCTCGCCCGCCTGCCGAGCGGCGCGTCCCGGTTACCCCACCGGACGCGTCCTCGGCGGCGGCGAGACAAGCCGCGCCGCTTTCCCCTGCCTCGCTGGGGGGGGCCCTTCCAGTGCGGGGTTGCCTCACCCCGTCACACACCTCCCCCCGTAAGTCGAGCTCTGGGGGTCCTTTCGTCCCCTCAGCCTCCTTTATACTTCGCGATAGGAAGTCCGCGTTCTGGTGCGCCGCCCCCGGGCGGTGTACCACTTGGAAACAGTATGGTTGGAGAGCTAAATACCACCGCATTATTCGTGCATTAGTCTCTTTCATCGACTGGATCCACTTCAACGGTGCGTGGTCTGTGATCAACAGGAACCGGTCCCCTAGAAGGTAATAACGTAAAGCCTCAATGGCCCATTTAACTGCCAGGGCCTCTTTCTCAATAGTCGCATAGTTCTTTTCCCGATCGAACAGTTTGCGACTCAGGTATAGTATGGGATGCTCCCCCCCTTCGACTTCCTGCGCTAACACTGCCCCGAGCCCCACCTCTGAGGCGTCCGTCTGCAGGATGAATGGTCTTGAAAAGTCGGGTTGTCGTAATATAGGGGCGGACACCAGGCGTCGTTTGATCGTCTCAAATGCCTGCCTGCCCCTTTCGGTCCATCTTACTTTTTGGGGTTGGTTGTTCCGCGTCATGTCTGTCAACGGGGCCGCTAGGGTGGCGAAGTCGGCTATAAATCGTCTGTAGTACCCCGCTAACCCCAGGAACTGACGTATCTGTCTCTTGGTTGTGGGTAAAGGCCAATCCCGTACCGCACTCACCTTGTCGACTAAGGGCTTTAGGCGCCCTCCCCCCACGGTGTAGCCTAGATATGACACTTCCCGGCGTCCGAATTTGCATTTCTTTGGGTTTGCTGTTAAACCCGCCTCCGCTAAGGTTTTGAGGATGGCCTGCACATGTTTCAGGTGTTGCTCCCAGGTTGTGCTAAATATGACGATGTCGTCAATATACGCGACGGCGAAGGCCTGGTGCTGCCGCAGTATTCGGTCCATGAGCCGTTGGAATGTTGCCGCGGCGCCATGGAGCCCGAATGGCATCGTCACAAATTGGTACAGCCCAAAGGGAGTGGCAAAGGCGGTCTTTTCCCTGGCTCCGGGGGTCAGAGGAATTTGCCAGTAGCCTTTCGTGAGGTCAATCGTGGAGAGGTACTGGGCTTCTCCAATACGCTCGAGCAACTCCTCCACCCGGGGCATGGGGTAGGCGTCGAAGCGCGAGATCGCATTCACCCCCCGGAAGTCTATACAGAACCGTAATGTCTTGTCTGCCTTTGGAACCAGCACTATCGGGCTCCGCCAGTCACTATGCGATTCTTCTACCACCCCCCACTGTAACATCAGCTGTAACTCCTGTTTCACGGGCTCCCATAACTTCCGTGGTAATGGCCTGAGCGGGTTGCGGACTCTCTTCCCGGGCTCCGTGTCTATCTCATGGGCGGCGAGGGTCGTCTTACCTGGATGGCTTGTTAGTACGTGTGGAAACGTCTGTAGCAGCTGTTCCATCTCTTTCCTCTGCGCGGGCGCCAGTTCTCCCTCTATCCAGGGTTTTTCCTCTGGCTCACACCAAGGGCCGAGGTCTAACTCGAGGGGCCGCGGATCCACCAATAGTGCTTCTCGGGGCTTCCACCTCTTTAAGAGGTTTACATGGTATATCTGGGTGTCCTTCCTTTTCCCTTGTAACCTCAGTTCATAGTCCACCTTCCCAACCCTCCGGAGAACCTCAAATGGGCCCTGCCACCTCGCCATCAGCTTGGAATCTCGGTCTGGCAATAGCAACAGGACCCGATCTCCTGGTGCGAATTCCCTCAAACGGGCCCCCTGGTTGTAGCGTCTTTCCTGGTGCTCCTGAGCCTTTTCTAGATTGTTTTTCGCTAACTCCCCCAGTGCTCTCAACCTTTCCCGGAGTTGCAGCACATAGTGGACTGTCCCCCGGGCCCTCGACTCTTGCTCCTCCCAGTTCTCTTTCACCAGGTCTAATATTCCCCGTGGTTGCCGCCCGTACAACAATTCAAATGGGGAATACCCCGAGGAGGCCTGGGGCACTTCCCTGACAGCAAACAACAGGGCCGGCAACATCTTATCCCATTCCCGGGGGTCGTCATGTATAAACCGTCTTATCATTGCTTTCAGCGTCTTGTTAAATCGTTCTACGAGGCCATCCGTTTGGGGGTGGTACACGGAGGTGCGTAAGGTTTTAATCCGCAGCATCCGACAGAGTTCGCTCATTACCCGGGATGTGACATTTGGGCCCTGGTCCGTTAACACCTCCCGAGGGAGCCCTACCCTCGCGAAGATTTTTACCAGCTCTCCCGCGATCACGGACGCCGTGGTGGACCGCAATGGAACGGCCTCGGGATACCGAGTTGCGTAGTCTATTAAAACCAATATAAATTGGTGCCCCCATCCTGACTTCTCGACCGGCCCTACCAGGTCGAAAGCCACCCGCTCGAAAGGGACACCCACCACCGGGAGCGGGATGAGCGGGGCCCTCGGGATCCCTGCTGGGGCCGTCAGCTGGCACTGTGGGCAGGAGTCACAAAAGTCCCGGACAGCCCGATATACCCCTGGCCAGAAGAACCTTTGCAGCACGCGCTGTTGGGTCTTCTCCCGCCCCAGGTGCCCGGCCCAGGGGTGGGCGTGCGCCAATTCCAAGACCCGCCACCTATACCTGGTGGGGACTAATAGCTGGCGGACCGTCTCACGCCCCTCCCTCTCCTGGGTCACCCGGTATAATCGATCCCCGCGTACCTCAAATCGGGGATTCTGGCCATAGGTCTCCTGAGGCCCGTCTCCTTCACCCGGGGCCGTAGCTTGGTCCCAGGCTCGCTGAAGCGAGGGGTCTTCCCGCTGAAGCTGGATGAAGTCCCCTTCGTCTACCTCCAGATTAGACAGCTGGGTATCCTCTCCGGTACCAGCCGGCGTAGCCCCTCCCGTAGGGTGCCCGCTAGTCGGGGCCTGGGCTTCTTCCCCCTGCGCCACCTCCGGCACCCTTTCCCCGGGGTCGTCCTCGGGTGATGTCACGGCCTGCCCCCATTGTCGGAGCAAGGGGCCCAGGCCCGGCCAGTCGTATCCCAGCAGGGCGGGGTACGCCAGGTTTGGGGCTAACGCCACTCGCCACGTCTCGGTATGCCGTCCGTCCTCTATCTGGACCCAAGCCGTCGGATAAGGGCGGACGTCCCCGTGGACACACTGCATCCAGATGGGCCCTCCCGTAGCTGCTCCCCCTTCGACCAGGTCTGCCCGTACCATCGTCTGTCCGCAGCCGGAGTCCACCAGCGCCTCCACAATACGGCCCCCCACTTTTACCCTGGCCATCACCTTACTCGGCAGGGGTTTCGCCTTCTGGGCCTCCGAGGTCATCACCCTTCCGAAAGTACAGTCCATTACAGGGCACTCCCGGCGGAAGTGGCCCTCCTGCCCGCACTGGAAGCAGACCAGCTTATTAGGTGGCCCCACCTTCCGTCCGTTGTCTCCCTCGGGGGCGAGCCCCCTCTTCTCCGCCCTGGGTTCTTCTGCTGGGTTCCGCCATACGGGTGCTAACTTCCGTCCCCAGACTGGCCCCGGTTCCGCCGACTGCCTTCGCTCTCCCCTCCCGGCGGGGCCCTTACTTGCAATTGACGCTCTCCCGGGCGGACCACTCACCGGATTCTTCCCGCGCTCCTCCGTTCCTTCTGCGGCCACAAAATCCTCCATCAACGTCACGGCTTCAGCTAACGTGGAGGGCCGGTGACGCCGAACCCACCTCTGTCCTTCCCCCGGGAGCACCTGTATAAACTGTTCCAAAATGACGAGCTCCGCCACCTGCATCCCCGTCTTGGGCTCGGGTTCCAGCCACCGCATCCCGGACTCTTTCAGGCGATGGGCCACTGCGCGGGGCCAGTCTCCTGGCCGGTATCGTTCTTGCCGGAACCGCTGGCGGTACGTTTCGGGGGTTATCCCTACCTGGTCTAATATGGCCTCCTTCACTTTATAGTAGTGGAGCGCCTCCCTCGCGGGCAACCCCCGATATGCCATCTGGGCCGGTCCGGACAAGTAGGGAGCTACTATAGTCGCCCAGTGTTCTTCCGGTCATCTTGCCGCCGTGGCCACTCGCTCAAAGGTTACGAGGAAGGCCTCCACGTCATCCGCCGGGCCTAACTTAGCTAAACGAACGGGCGGCTGGACTCCTCCCGCTGTGTCTTCTTCCCCTGGCCAGGGGGCTTCCCCTCTCCCTCGGCGGGCCCCTACCGCCTGTTGGTGTTCCGTGAGCTCTCTAACCAGTTGCCGTTGTTGCTCTTGAAACTGCGCCGCCAGCTGTTGCACGATCTGCGTCTGTTGTTGCTGCTGCTGCCGCTGGTTTTCCATCACCCACTCCAACACCTTTGCCGGCTCCATCTGGGCGGCCCCCTTAGAGAGAAGACCACAAACCTCCACCCTTATCTGTGCCCAAGAGCCACCCCTGCTCCGCTAGCGCCCCCCTTCCGTTCGGGGGCCCTGTGCCCACATTCTCCACCACGTGTTACGGGGTCCGTGAGCCCACCCCGTCCTGGGCAGTCACACTCCCACGGTTGCCGTCCCGGAAGGTCCCAGTCTCGGTGCCGCGGCGCCGGGTCGGCCCTCCCGGTGGTTGCCCCGAGGATCCCGCGAGCGAGGAGGTGAGGGGGGTCCGGGCCCTCCCTCTCTCCAGACCCCAGCCCAGGGCCCTAAGGCGGGGAAGATGCTCTTCTCTCCCCCGACCTGGCTGATGGGGCACAGAGCCGCAACGCATCAACCCTCGGGCTCCAGTACACCCGCCCTGGGCTGCTTCCTCACGCCCTCGCTCGTCCGCTCACCAGCTGGCTGGTCTCGCCGCCTCCTCAGTGTCTCTCAGTCTCTGACTCCAGCATCCTCCTTCTCCTCCTCCCCTGCTTCCGCCTCTCCTGACTTTATACCTGGGGAAGGTGCCGCCCCGCCCCTCCAGAACACTCACACCTGTGCTCATCCACGGCCCCAGCTTCTCCTCCCCAGCTGTTTCTCCTCACCCCCCAGCGTTCTCTCCCTCTCCTGCAGCTGTGGGGCATAGGGCCGGCTGGGGCGCCCGCGGGGCTGCCCGCCCCGAGGCTGGTGGGGTGCCGTCCCTGCCCGGTTGTCCCCACTAACCTTGCCGGGGGGGGGTTCTTCCCCCGCGCTGTCCCGGGCTGCGTCCCTGGAGCCGCCAGCCTGGCGGCATGTCCCGGCTGCCCTGCTGCCTGCGTCCCCGGCGGCAGCAGGTCCAGCCGTGGCGTCTCTTCCTGCCCCGCTGGGGGGGGGCCCTCCTCGGTGCGGGGTTGCCTCACCCCGTCACCGCCCTCCCCTATGTTGCTCGGGGTCCCGCCCGCTCGCCCGCCTGCCGAGCGGCGCGTCCCGGTTACCCCACCGGACGCGTCCTCGGCGGCGGCGAGACAAGCCGCGCCGCTTTCCCCTGCCTCGCTGGGGGGGGCCCTTCCAGTGCGGGGTTGCCTCACCCCGTCACACCGGTATTTTCTGGTTTTCTGGCGTGGCGCTAGATGGAAACCTGGTCGGGGCGGGGAGAGTGGCTGGGGGGTGGGGCATGATCAGCGCTGTGAGCCTCTGGTTGGGTCTGAGGAGGAGGAGGAGAAGCCCTGTCCCTGCTCCTGAGCGCTGGTCAAGCATTTGGTGGAGGTGCAGCCAGACTCGCTTCACCAGGACCATGCGTGGGACAGGCAGTGCCCTGGAATCTGCACGTGCCCAGGTCAGTCCTGCTCTCCACCGGCAGATTCATTCCCCCCGCCACCCGGCCAGCACTGCTCTACCCGATCCCTCCCCCCAGTCAGCTCTGCTTCCCACCGGCCGCCCCTCCACCAATCTCCCCAGGCCAGCCCCACTGCACCCGCCCCTTCCCGCTGCCCTCAACCTTCCCCCCCGCCAGCTCTGCTTCCCGCTAGCGGCTTCTCCCCCAATCTCCCCCGACCCCTTCTCCCCCGCCAGCTCTGCTTCCCATCCACCCTCTTCATCCTGGCCTTCCCTGCCCTGCTCCCCTCCCAGCTGGTCCCTCCCTCCCTCCCCCCCATCCCTGATCAAGTGTGTCCGGTATTTGTTTTTAGATTACCTGGTAACCCTAGTTGGAGGGCCTCATTAAAATTTTAATATGGAAGCTGAGTCTTCAGACCAACATGGAGGATTTGGTGCCAAAGTCCCTTAGACAGCCTTGAAAATCACAGTTAGCATCTAGATCTAAAGGCACATCTACAAAGCAAGGCAAAAGTCAAATTAAGATACGTAACTTCAGCTACATCAATTGCACAGCTGAAATCAAAATATCTTAATTTGGCTTTTGGCGCTATCTACACAGCAGGACGTCAGAGGAAGAACACTTTTCCTTCAACTTCCCTTACTCCTCTTGAAATGAGGGTTACAGGAGTTGGAGTAAATAGTTCTTCATCTCAAAATTATTTCAAAATAACAGCTTGCTGTGTAGACACACACTTTGTTATTTTGAAATAATGTCAGTTATTCCAAAATAATGCTGCTGTGTAAGTATACTCAAATGGGTGTGAGGCAGGAAGAGCCTTGACATGTTAAAACAAATAACAGTAAATAATGAGCTGTGCAAAACTCATCAGTTTTACTTCACATGGTTCCTGCAATTAGTCCTTTGGTTTTGACCCATGATGTTTGCACCAGCGAGATTCACTTTATGTGAACAAATCCCAACCCTTGACTGTAAAACTCAGTAAAACCTATTGGGTCTCCTCAAAGTTTGTGAAGAAAGGGAGGACTGGACTGTGGTTGAAGCAATCCATTCAGATTAATAAGATCTTTTTTCTGTTCCCTGCGATGCTATATAGACTTTCCATCTGAACTTAAGCAAATCACTTTGATTCTGCATAAATAGACCTCTGAACCCATTAACTTGAACAGGGTTCAATGTGGGCAGAGAGCTCAGCTTGTACACAGCTAGTTGCAGGACTGGGGATCGTTCAAACCAAGCATTTTGTACTAAAAAACTACAATTCCCATAAGGCACCATGGAAGGGAAGCACCACAGTGTATCATAGCACAAGTGGTTGAGCCATGGAGCAAGGCCTTTAAGAGTTAATGGGGACACAAGGGATTCAGAACTACAAATCCCATAAGACACCATGCTAGCACAGGCAAATGGAAACATTAAAACCAATAGAAAGGAAACATTTAGTTTCTGGTTGACAGAGAAAACAGAAAGTTTTTATGTAGGAAATATCAAAATCTTTCCTAATGATCATTTCAATGTAAATTTTTTAAAAAAAATTTCATTCCATGAAAACTTAACATTGACTGTTTATCCTAATTCAGGATGAAAATGAGTGTTAAAATATCCAAATTTCCTGCAGGATGGAATTTTTGTTTTCCTTAGATCTCCTTGTTTCTTTTCCCCAGCTATACCATGCACATGATAATAGTTTCCTATCCTAGGGGGTAATTTTGAAAACAAATTCTTTCATGTCAATGAGGCTCTGAGACACTATGCTGAACCCCATAAAACATATAAATAAGTAAAATAATATTACCCACAAAACAGTGTATTTGGACCCAATCTATACACTGATCTACACAGTCACTGAAAATTGGACTTAGGTTGATTCCAAAGACTTGAGACACTTAGCAAACTTTGTGGTGAATATAGTTTGAGTGTGAAATTTGTGATAAAATGTGAAATGAGAGGAGTATTGTCTTATTTTAGTCTTCCCTAGTGTAAACTCTTTGCCTGGTTTTCAAGTTCTGCCAAGATTTAAGCATATGGAAGTATGTTGACAACTTTAATAGTCAACTTAATTCCATCATGTGGATTATATCAGCCAAATTAAAATCTATACCTGCACAATGGTTACTGGTTCTCTGCAACGTTGCTCCACCCAGTGCAGAGAGGAAAGCATAGTAAAACCTGTGCCAAAATTGTATGATGTGCCCACCTTATGGTCATCTGCCCTAATGTTATCCACTGTGGATAAGCTTACCAGGGGAGGGATTTATGATATAGGATGTGCGGCAAGCTTCCTGGTGCACAGAGAACATGACAAATAATTATTTTGCCCCAGACCGCATTCAGTATCAGCTTGGGTTTGATTTACCATGGAGGCAATGGAGCCTTCTCATTGCTGAGGATTGCAAAATGACTCACCTTTCTGGCGATGATCATGCCTTGATCATTGTTGATGAGAACACTGTGGCTTGGCTTGACTGTATTGCATACACCAAATAATAACAACAGTAACAACAACCTGGTATGAAAAACAATTGTTCCTCCAAACCTGCAACCTTCCCTTGTACTGATTCTGAACTAAATTTGTTTGGCAGCATGGAAAAGTTCAGTTAAGTATTATCAACTCAAGGGAGAGGTATTTGGTCTGTTAACTCAAGCAATAGCAGTGCATGCCTTTAGATCGAGGGGGAGGAGGGTCTCAAACTTTGGTTTGGGAACTTTCAGGGAATTGTGATATTACTATATGGAGGGTCCCAAGCTGTCAACCTCCACCTCAAACCCCACTTTGCCTCCAGCATTTAGAATGGTGTTGAATATATTTTTAAATGTATTTTTAATTTATAGGGGCTGGGGGTCTCACTCAGAGGCTTGCTATGGGAAAGGAGTCATCAGTATAAAAGTATAAGAACCACTGGTTTAGACTTACATGTTGCGAGTTGAGCACCTGAATAATTCACAATAAGGTACAAACAGGGAAGTGATTTTGAAAACACACTTGAATCAAAAAGATAGGTCTGTTGTTTGTAATGTGGGCAAAAAGTACAGGGTTGGGGAAGTCTCTAGCATCCTATTTGATATGAACCCATTAACCAATTCCCAGTGCAATCTCAGGAGACACTGATTTTCCTAAAGAAGTGGCAGTTGTCTTATTGCATGTCTGTGTACATAATATCAACCTCATGTTTATTTATACATTGTAAAGATTTTATTATTTACATTTAAATATTTATAACATTTCTGCACAAGCAGCCGAAAAGAAGTTCATCTTTGCCCTTTAGGAACTAAGCAATTTCATTTTACCAGGTAGACTTTATTCCAAATAAATAATTGACATTATGTAAAAGATGCCCTGATTTCACACACTGTCTTGATGTTATTTCAATACTTTCCTAAATGAAAGTGGGTAATGAACTAACCATCTGGGCACTGGGAAAGGGAGTGGTGGGAAAATAATGAAGAAAATAATATTCAATTCAGATTGCCAGGCCATCTCCTTAGCATTGCAGGGTCCAGAAGACAGAACTAAAAAGCATAGTTGTGAGAACTTTAGCTGTTTCAATTTGTAGAAATTCATGGCACCCTCTCCTGCTATTTTGTTCCCACCAGTTGCTCCTTCTAGTTTTCATTCAGGTTTGAAGGACTAACCTGCAAACCTATAAACTCCAAGTAAAATTATGCCCAGAATAGGATTTCCACCTCATTTTGTGATGAAACCAGGCAAACCCATGAGAACGGCCATATTGAAACAGACCAATGATCCGTGTAGTACAGTATTCTGTCTTTCAACATATTCCAATGCCATGTGCTCCAAAGGAAATGAACAGAACAGGAAATCTCTAAGTGATCCATCCCTGGTTGTCCATTCCCAATTTCTGGTGCACAGAGGCTAGGGACATGTGCAGCATAGAGTTGTGTCCCGGCCCATCCTGTGTAATAGCCATTGATGGACCTGTCCTCTAGGAATTTATTTAGTTCTTTTTTGAACCCTGTTTATAGTTTTGGCCTTCAAAACATCCCCTTGTAGAGTTCCACAGGTTGACTATCCTGTGTGACGAAGTGCTTCTTTTGGCTTGTTTTAACCCTGCTGCCTATTAATTTAACTGGGTGACCTTTGCTCTTGTGTTACACGAAGGGGTAAATAATGTTTCCTTATGCATGTTCTCCACACCACCATATCCCCCCTCCGAGGCACCAGCTCTGGGGGTGCTCTAAATCTGGAGCACTCACGGGGAAAAATGACAGCAGCACCAGAGATCAGTGCATCCCCCACTCCTCAGTGCCTCCTTCCCACCACCAGCGCAAGTGAACAGCTCCTTCCATTCCCTCACAACACCTGCCTGCTGCCGTGAGTGGTTTGGCAACGTGCACCAGTTGCAAGGGGGAGATGGGGGCAGGGAGGGGAAGGGAACTCGGGGGGAAAGATAGAGGGAAAGCAGGAGGGGGAAGGGACAGGAAGAGGAGGATTAAAAGGGGGCATGGGAAAGGGGTCAAGAGGGGATAGGGTCTGGGGAGGAGTGAGGGTTGAGCACCCTCGGAAACAGGGGAAGTAGGCACCTATGTTCCCTCTTAGTTGTCTTTTTCCAAAGCTAAAAAGTTCCAATCTTTTTAATTTTTCCTACGGAAGCTGTTTCATAACCCCAGTTATTTTGACTGGCCTTTTCCTAATTCCAATATATCTTTTTTGAGATGGGGCAACCAGATTTGCATGCAGTATTCAAAATGGGAGCATACCATGGATTTGTATTTTGACATAATGGCATTTTCTGTCTTGTCTTGCCTTTCCTAATAGTTCCTAATTTCCAGCTAGCTTTTTTTCTGACTTCTGCTGCACAGAGAGCAATCTACAATGACTCCAAGATCCCTTTGTGTGGTAACAGCTAATTTAGACCCCCATCACCGTAGATGTACAGTTAGGATTATGTTTTCCAATGTTCACTACTTTGCATTTATCAACATTTACTTTCATCTGCTTTTTTGTTGCCACAAGTTCCATGGGCATGCAGTTGGACATCTATGCTCACCAAAACCCTGGAAAGATGTTCAGAATCTAAAGAATCAGATTTGAAGTTTTTAGGCCCCTCTGTAATTTTAGTGAATTTTTCAAAAGTTGTAATGCCAGAAGGATCATCTACTCTGATTTCCTGCACAAGGTAGGGAAGGGAGCAACCCTGAATTAACTCATGCTTCACATCCAATAGCTGTTATTGAACCGCTGTGCATCTTTTAGCAAGACAGCCCATTTCATTCAAAGCTTACCACTGATGGACTACTCTTGGTTAGCTGGTTTGAATGCCAGGCAGTGTTCACACTGCACTGAGTTTCAAATCCACCACAACACCAAGGGGGGGTTGACTCAGGTCTGCAAAAACTATGCCACATAAGCAGGGCCCCGATACAGCAAAGCATTCAGACAAGTATTTAGCCACCTTCCTCCCTTTATCTAGCCTTTGGCCCTATTCTGCCATTCAGAGCAGGAGTTTGCTATGACTTCATGGAGCACCATTGTCTTCAGCAAAGGTTGCTGGAGGCACACCTGTCTGCTCATCTGCAAAAATGGCAGGATTGGGGCCTTACATATGTCCTTCACTTGTACTGTGCGTGTTTCTGTTGAACATGATGAAACTACTCACATGTTTAAAATGACATATGTGCTTAAGTGCTTTGTTGGCGCAGGACCTAAGACAGAAAGGAGAAATAACACTTTGCTGAGGAAACACTCCTTTTTGGTCTTCATGTTCTCTGCTGCTGCTTTTTGGACTATATAATCAGCTAATGAAATTTCCAGCTCTCCGGGCAACAAGACAAATCATGCTCTGAGAAGAGCAGTTCCTACATCCATTGAGATGCATTCTTCTACTATTAAGAAATAGCGACGAGGAGTCCTGTGGCACCTTATAGACTAACTGAAGTGTAGGAGCATAAGCTTTCGTGGGCAAAGACCCACGTCGTCAGATGCATGTAGTGGAAATTTCCAGAGGCAGGAATAAATATGCAGGCCAGGATCAGGCTGGAGATGACCAGGTGGATCCAATCAAGGAGGATGAGGCCCACTTCTAGCAGCTGATCTGGAGGTGTGAATTCCAAGAGAATAGAAGCTGCTTTTGTAGTTAGCAAGCCTCGTCACTTTTGCAGATTCAGACTAACACGGCTACCCCTCTGATATTAAGAAATAGTTTACAGTGCAGTGTGTTTAAACAAATATTAAATTCACACAATTGTTAATCGGTGTGCCATCTGGAAACATGCAAAAGTTTAGATTCTTAATTGCTTGAATCTCATAAATGTTCAAAAATGTTGCATGCTATGGGCTATCATGCAGTTAGGACTTTTGAGAAGAAAGACGTGTAATTAAAACCCGAGCCATGAACACCTTCTAGCAGCTGTTATGAGAGCTGTAACCTCCTTTTCTATTAATCTTCAGGGATTTGAAGTATGGGATGCTCAAAATCAGGGTCAGCGACATGCCACTACATTTGAATCCCCCCATTTGATGAAGCATCAGCATTCTTTTTTGAAATTCTTTCATGTGACTGACAGTTACATCCATTTCTTCCCCAGGCCACGCTTTAAATTCCTTTGTACTTGTAGAAGCAAGTTTGCTGGCTCAAGAATTTTGTCTTAACTCTGCCTCTAAGACTTGTCAACAGCAAATTAGGACACAAAATTCTAATTTATGTTTCAAAAGCTCTCATGGTAGTAAGAGGAACTATTTTTATTTACATTTTTTTTAAAGTGTCAAACGAAAGACCCCTATAATTATACGATTTCAGGAGGTGTCACATTATGTTGACTTTGGAGTGGGGGAGGGTTCACCATAGTAAAGTTAAATGAAATACACAAAGGATTCTTATCCATAGGAAATGTTATTCACAAAACAATCTCAGCAAAGAAATAGAAAGATATATGAGAAAATGCAACAGGGTGATAGATACCCTAGCATAGAAATCCTAGATCACAGAGCTGGAAAAAGCCTTTTGAAGTAAGACTAACCTGCATGGACTGTA
This sequence comes from Pelodiscus sinensis, assembly GCF_052426305.1. Lineage (NCBI taxonomy): Eukaryota > Metazoa > Chordata > Testudines > Trionychidae > Pelodiscus > Pelodiscus sinensis. The sequence continues at coordinate 11,383,755 of NC_143054.1, forward strand.
AGAGATGTACAGGATTTGTCCAGTCATCAGACATTCCAGGGTTTTGACCTGCCTAATTTGACATGATTCAAGTGGTGGCGTGTCTATTGCTATGCTCCTAGTCCAAATATTCACAACATTTTTAATAACAACACTGGCTATGTTGGCTGCTGTTTAGTATGAATATTGAGGCTGCTCATTAATAAAGTTCTCCTAAGGCCCCACTAGAAAGCTAAGTGTATGATGGCATGGAGGCAAGCATAGCAGGTGTTTCAGCACCAATGCCTTGTAGGCATTGCTTAGTCCTGGTGGAGCCCAATAACCATGGAGACAAATGGCTAAGAGGAAATCCATCTGCACATCCTCTAATGGGTTATATACCATCAATTGCCAGCAATGCCTCTGTGCCATGCATATTAGCCAAACTGGACAGTCTCTGCGATGAAGGATAAATGGACACAAATCGGACATCAGAAATGATAACACATAAATCTGTAGGGGAATATTTTAACCTGCCTGGTCACTCATTCATGGATTTAAAAAAGCCATTCTTCTACGAAGGAATTTCACTAACCAATTACAGAGTGAGTCTACAGAACTGGAATTTATCTATAGATTTGACATCATTACACTGGGCTTAAACAATGACATTAACTGCTCGGTGTGTTACAAAGCCAATTTCTCCTGCCATAAGCATCTGCATTTCCACACCAAAAGCTATGTATGGGACACATCCAGCCCAATTAATTAGCCTCCTTAACACACGAGGTGGTTCTTCTGCTGTTACATGTATCTCTTGGCTTTGTTATTTCCTCTTAAGTCATTTGATGGAGTGGGTTTTGCCCATGAAAGCTCATGATTCTATATATTTGATTGGTCTCTAAGGGTATGTCTACACTAGCCCCCTAGTTCGAACTAGGGAGGTTAATGTAGGCATTCGAACTTGCAAATGAAGCCCAGGATTTAAATATCCCAGGCTTTATTTGCATGCTCACGTCCGGTCGCCATTTTTCAATGCCACTAGTCCGGACTAACTGCCCGCAGCTACATGCAGCAGTTAAATGGTAATTCGAACTAAGTTTTTAGTTTGAATTACCTGTTACTCCGCCTGGAAGGACTTAGTTCAAATTACCAATTAACTGCCGCAGGTAGCCGCGGGCAGTTAGTCCGGACTAGTGGCATTTAAAAATGGCGACTGGATGGGAACATGCAAATAAAGCCTGGGATACTTAAATCCTGGGCTTCATTTGCAAGTTCGAATGCCTACATTAACCTCCCTAGTTCGAACTAGGGGACTAGTGTAGACATTCCCTAAGATGCCACAGGACCACTAGTTTTTAAGAGGAAAACATGTTTTACTAAGGCTGGCCACTGAAGTCTATGGGAGTCTTTCCAGTATCTTAAAAGTCATCAGTGCAGTACCATTAATGTCAATTTCTTTATCTCTGTATCTACAGGGATCTTTACACAAGCGATGGACCCAAGAGCCAGTTTGTGGAAACAGATCTTGTACAGAAGTAGTGTTCCATTTTGAGGACAAATTGGGATTTGGGGACTCTGGTTTTGATTTGACATTTCTGCTTTTTAGGGATGAACTCTCATGAAATTAGCTGATCTCAGGTACTTTCCATACAAACTCTTAGCAGAAAGGCATTTGTAGCAATATTTTAGGCACTTGTGAAGCAGAACTAGAAAATTAGGTCACTTTCATGATTGACTCTGACCATAGGTGCATCTCACCATTAAATCTTAGGGTTTGTTGCAGTGTACTTGTTCCACTACTTAGCATGATGCTTATACCAACATTCTGCTCATTTTCTTTTTCTCTCCTTTTATAGAGCTTATTCATTTGTTTTAAAGAGATTTTCTGCAGTATATGGGATCCCTGGACTGGAAGGGTTTAAAAACAGAAAAAAGTTCTTTGTCTTTCTGAGGAAGGCTGAAGAAAAAGTTAAACCTCCTTCTTGCCCTGCCTGCTGTCTGGAGCATTTTGTAATAGTAGTGCAAGGGAGAAGCAAGAAAGCAGCCTTTGATCTTATTATGTTGTGTCAATGCTTGTATGTGACAGTGAGCAAAGGAATCTGTTGCCTGTCCATAATACCACTAATACCAGGAACCTTAAGGCAATAAGTGCTCAGGGCCTTGATTGATTAAGAGAGTCTTATTAACCCTTTATACCAGGGGTGTGGAACCTTTTTTGGGCCGGGGACACTGACCCACAGAAAAATCAGTCGGGGAGGGGGGCACACACAAGTGAGAAGCAGTGGATTGGAGCATCAGTGCAGGTTCCCAAATGCTCGAGGGGGGACCCTGAGCCTTGGGGGGTGGAATCAGGCAATCTGAGGGCTACCTCCAGCCCTTGAGCCTTAGCTTCCCCACCCCTTCTTTATATCATTTTTATTGCAGTTGCAACTGGAAGCTAGAACTTCATAGTCATAGTTAGAAACAGTCCCTTCTCCAAAGAGCTTACAATACAAGAAAAGATCAAGCTATGTCTAGACTACATCCCTCTTTCAAAAGAGGAATGTAAATTAGTGAGATCGAAATTGCAAAGGAAGCCGGGATTTGAATTTCCTACACTTCATTTGCATAATGGCAGCAACGCGTTCTTTTGAAAACGGGTATTTTGAAAGTGAAACCTCCATCTAGACGAGGTTCTTTCGAAAAAAACCCACTTTTTCAAAAGATCCTGTGCTCCTCAAAAAATGAGGTTTACAGGATCTTTTGAAAAAGGGTGGTTTTTTTTTTTAAAGAACTGCATCTAGACAGTGGTTTCACTTTCAAAATACCTGTTTTTGAAAGAACGTGCGGCCGCTGTCATGCAAATGAAGCACGGGAAATTCAAATCCTGGCTTTATTTGCAATTTCGATCTCTCTAATTTACATCCCTCTTTTGAAAGAGGGATGTAGTTTAGACATGCCCAGAGCTGTGTCCAAATTCCCTGTTGAGTTCTAGTTCAGTTCCTTAGACACTGGGCAGCACTGCTCTGCAAGTAATGTTTATGATCTAACTAAGTGGATTTGGCCAGTGGAAAAAGGTGGCTTGTTCAGAGCCAGTTCAGCTGACCTCCCTGCTCCTTTGGGAGCATTCAGAAAAAGGAGGGGAGCATTAAATGCAAGTTGGTTTGGCAGAATTTTATTTTTTTTATAATTTTGATAAAAATAAACATGGATTTTATCTAGGCATTTTTATATTTTTAGCCATTTCAATTGCAAGACACTGGGGGTGGGGGAATCAGACAGTAATTATTGAATGACAGTAGAAATTGAGATTCAAAAGGTTAAAGCTTTATACCCATTAAAACATGTCACACCATATGTCAAGATATAACAAAAATGTGCTTAAATCAAACTCTAGTAAGGTCTCATGTAGCATTTTTCTTATTTCGCCTGTCTGTAAATTTCTATTAGCAACGGAAATGTTGTTTTCAGTTGGTTTGTGTGTCTTTGGTGAAAATGACCTTTACTACTGACATTTATTGATAACAACCTAACCCTTTCCCAGCCTCAATATAAAGTTTTACTCAATCCATTGCTTAGCAAGCGGGGCACTGTCCAGGGCAGGAGACCTGTGTCCTATTCTCAGCACTCAGTCTACACAGTGCCAAATTTCGAAATAACCCATTATTCTGAATCATCCCTTAGTCCTCGTGGAATGAGGTTTACAGGGAAATTGGAATAGCGAGCCCATTATATTTTGAAATAATGGGCTTGCTGTAAAGGTCACAGAATAGCCATTTCAGAATACCACTGGTATCCCAAAATAGTGCTGAGCTGTGTCTACACTGGCATGAATTTCCGGAAATGCTTAAAACGGAATACTATTCCGTTTTCAGTTTTTCCGGAAAAGGAGCGTCTACATTGGCAGGCTGCTTTTCCGGAAAAGCCCTTTTTCCGGAAAAGCATCTGTGGCCAATTTAGACGCGCTTTTCCGGAAAAGAGCCCTGATCGCCATTTTCGCGATCGGGGCTTTTTTCCGGAAAAGACTACTGGGCTGTCTACACTGGTCCTTTTCCGGAACAGTGTTCTGGAATAAGGATTTATGCCCGAGCGGGAGCAGAATATTTTTTCCGGAATAGCAGCTGATTTTGTACAGTAGAGCATCGTTGCTTTTCCGGAAATTCAAGGGCCAGTGTAGACAGCTCGCAGCTTATTCCGGAAAAGCGGCTGATTTTCCGAATAAGGGTACGTCTACACTACATGCCTCTGTCGGCAGAGGCTTGTAGATTTGTTTATTCAGCAAAGGTAAATGAAGCCGCGATTTAAATCATCGCGGCTTCATTTACATTTACATGGCTGCCGCGCTGAGCCGACAAACAGCTGATCAGCTGTTTGTCGGCTCGCCGCTAGTCTGGATGTTCCCCCTGTCGACATCAAAGCCCTTTGTCGGCAGCCCCAGTAAACCTCATTCCACGAGGAATAACGGGGCTGCTGACAAAGGGCTTTGATGTCGACAGGGGGAACGTCCAGACTAGCGGCGAGCCGACAAACAGCTGATCAGTGTTTGTCGACTCAGCGCGGCAGCCATGTAAATGTAAATGAAGCCGCAATCATTTAAATCGCGGCTTCATTTACCTTTGCCTACAACCCTAACCTACATGCCTCTGCCGACAGAGGCATGTAGTCTAGACACAGCCTAATTGGCCCAGTGTAGACACAGCTGCAGTGTAAATGTAGCCTACGTGTTTCAGACCAACTGGGTTGGCACTGACACAAATAAAGAGTGCTACCAGTTTTGGTGTCACATGACGGACAGCTGAACGTCGTACTAGGAGGAATTCTTTGGTTTGGTTTGTTTCCATTGCCATTTATCAAGGTGACACGCACAACACACCTGACATTATCATGACTTTTTACATGTCCACTGGCTTCCTGCTGCAATCCTCAGGACAAATGTCTTCCACTCCTTGGATTGCTCTTGCGGTAGCACAGGAGTGACTGTAAATGCCATTAGATCCAAGGAGAGATCCTTAAGGGGCCTCCTGTTTTACCTCCAGTTCATTTGCCACCCCTCTGTCAACACTTTCAGATTTCGCATCACTCACCTACTATTGTGCTTGACAGATCAGATTCATTCCTTTCAATTCTTCTTTTCCAGGTGAGGTGTTATAGTGTCTAGAGAGGGCCGGATTAAGGGCCGGATTAAGCAGGGTGCCAACCTATGGGGAGCACCCGATGGCAGCTGTAAGGGGTGCTGCGCACCTGGGGCTGGGGACCACGCAGTGCCCCTTGGAGCTGCAATCAGGTGCCGCGTGCCTGATTGCAGCTGTAAGGTGCACAGCACATCGGGGGGTGGGGCCACGCATGAGCCGTGTGCCCGGGGGCAGAGCCGCGCATGCGTCATGCACCAGCTGCCCAGGGCACAGGAATGGCTCAAGCCGGCCCTGTCTAGGAGTCCTGATTTAGTACCCTGAATGCATGTATGCTTGCAGAGGTAAACCATCTGTGTTCAGACATTCACCGTTCCTGTCTAAGATCTCTGCTCACCTCTCAGTCCTTGTTGCATAGTAACCTTCAATCCCATGTATCATTGGATGAGGAGGTGCTTGGCATACACTTCCTTTTGCAATGCATTTTTGTGCCTGCCTTTTACCCTGGGTGCTAGTTTTGTGACTGAGGAATAATCCCCTTCTAAACATTGGAGAAAGCAACGGAATTGTTGTCCATACAGCAAAAGGAGACATAGGCTATGTCTACATTGCAACACTATTTTGGAACACCAGAGTATCCCAAAATAGCTATCCCATGTCTTCACAGCAAGCTCATTACTTTGGGCTCACTATTCTGAGGTCCCTGTAAATCTTCTATGAGGAGTAAGAGACTTTTTGGAATAGTGCTTTGTTTTGAAATTTGGCACTGTGTAAACAGCCCCAAATGACAAAGTAAGCTATTTCAAAATAGCATTGAAATAAGATGCTATTTTGCATAGCTCAAATTGCATATCTTATTTCAAGTTACAATGCAGTGTAGATGTGTAACCACCACCCACAGATGCACCCACAAAGACTAAAGGGTGTAGGAAAAGAGCATCTCCCCTCTACTCTCCATGCAAAATTCCTTCTATGGTAGGTCTCATGGCATTACCTGGTTCACCACTCCACAGTAATCTCCCCAACCTGTGAGTTGATGGCAGAGTTTGCATTCACTTCAGCGAGAGCCCAACTTCTCCCTAAAGCTTGCTCACAGTAATTGATTGGCCATGTACTTCTCATTACGCATTTATAGTAAGCATGACACTAACCATTGGTCAAGCTGGAGAAAAGACAGGGTCTCCATCCAGGTACCAGAGTGAGACACAGTCAAGCTTGTTTCCAGGTTTCCAGGATAGATTTCCAGGGTTGGTGCCTTAATTTTAGATGTTCATAAGAATTGTCAGACTGGATCAGATCAGCGATCCGTCTGGTGCCCTATCCTGTCACTGACATTGTCCAGAGCTACATACCACAGCGGATGGAGGAAGAACACTCCTGTGGCAATATGCAGCATAATCTGCCCCCACCCCAACTCACAATCAGTCTGATATTGGTGTCTAGTAGTTAGAGATTAGCTTAAGCCTTGAAGCACAAGACATTGTATCCCCTCAGACATTTTTATTTTATTTATTATTAAGAGAGGAAGTGGTAACTTCTTTGCCAATGGGGAATGTGATATGGTTTAAGTGATGTAGACATGGATAACAAATGAGAGACTGCTTTGACCTCCATGTACAATGTTCACCATTTCTAAATCAATAGAGATTGTCGTATCAGAGGATCCTACTGTGAGACTGGGGACCCTACATAGGAGCAGGGTAATCAGATAAAGTCATGTAGTATCTACATATGGGCATCCATAAGAATGGCCACACTGGGTCAGACCAAAGGCTCCATCTAGCCCAGTATCCTTTCTTCCCACTGAGGCCAATGCCAGGTGCCCCAGAGGGAATGAACAGATCAGGTAACTCTTAAGTGAACCCTTTCCTGTCACCCATTCCGAGCCTCTGACAAACTGACAAACTGGCTCATAGCCAGTGATGGACCTGTCCTCCATGAATTTATCTAGCACTTTTTTTAAACCCTGTTAAAGTCCTGGTCTTTACAATATCCATGAAATGAGTGCCGGCAGAATGGAGATCTAGACCAATTGGGGTACAGATAAGCAAATGGTCCCTAGTTTGAGATTCCTGAGTTGTTCCCACTTCTTTTATCTGCTCCTGTAATGGGAGCTGGGCCTGAATCATAGACCTTTTGCAACTCATGAACGTTTGTAACCAACACGTGCATGTCACTACAACACGCAACTTGTAGGGTTTCGTGATTCATAGGAATGATGGGTCTTTACCTGAGCTGCAGTTCATTAATTGGATAGTGAACAAAGCTGCATAGCATGTTGTTCTTTCCTCTCAAAATAATTACACCCACAAATAACGGCTGGATTTAATTACAGAAAAGCAAAGGTTACACCTTAGAGAAACAGTCAGCTTGGTTCATGGAAGAGGTTATGTGAAATGCTAGGTAGGCTGAGAAGTTCTCCTTAACTTCACTAAAATATCTGCAATTAGCACAGCAAGAAATGACTTTCCAGCTTGTGATTCATATTATGGGTATGGGAGTCATAAAATACTGAGCCTTCATGCCCTGTTCTCTTATTAAAGAAGTGGTAAAAGACGTAATTTACATAATGAACCTGATAGAGCTGAAGTAATGAAATAAACATTGAGTTTGGCTTAAGATCAGTTAATTGGTCTTGTTTAGATGAGCTTGGGTTTAGTCCAAACAAGCTAAACTCATTTTCCTAATTCAGTAATGTGGTCACATTATTGACCAGCTTCTAAATGAATAAAAAACAGCAGGCTGTTGCTTATCATGTAACTAATTTTCAGCTAATGCCATTTTTTCAGCCACATCAGTCACCAATTCTGTAACAAAAAGAACAGAACTATACATAAAAAACAAATGATCTAGCAGCACCTTAAAGACTAACAAAGCATGTAGATGGCATCATGAGCTTCTGTGGGTACAACTCACTTCTTCAGATGAATGGAGTATTAAAAGTCCAATTCCAAAATAAATAGGGGATGGAGGAGGGGAGAAGGAAGGGAAAAAATAGCGAATTAGATTGTTCATGTTACATAAAGCTGATAGAGAAACTCCAAATTGTTTGGTTGGTTAAGTCATCACCTGGAAGGTAGTGTGCTAGCCAGGTGATGTCTTTTTTCATACCTTTGTGATGAGTCCCAAACTTATAAATGAAGTTAAGTTCCAACACTTCCCTGTATATTTGGCTTATGGAATTGGCCTGAAACAACACAGTGACTTTGAGATCCATCAGTGAGTGCCCGGGCAGGTTAAAGTGTTCTGCCTATATATATATAGCTGGTAGCTAGGCATACAAGGCCTCCTGTACTTGTTTGCTTCACACAACTCTCATCTAGAAAGTCTCTTCCCCATAAGGTCTGGGATTCTCTGCAGAAGCATTTTCAGAAGCTCCAAAAGGTTCCAAATGACGCTGTCAGGTGAATGTTAAACACGTAAGGCTGGCATTTTCAAAGTGCAGGCTCTTGAAACCAGTGTGGCCGAACTGAAGGAGCTAAGGGAGATAGAGAAGTACAAAAGCAGATTTCCAGGGGCACAGTAGAGCGACCTCCACTCTTGATCAGACAGCCTCTGTGTTATTGAGGAGGATGAATGTCTTAGGGAAGGAGAGGATCAAACTGGAACAGAGGGGGAAAAATCCCATAGCGAGGCTTGACCTTCCAGATGATGTTGTGGTATCCCCTCATGCTGAAGATACCCTGCAAAGGAAAGGAACCTCTGTTATTAGGAAGAGACAGACAATAGTAATGGGGCAGTCAACTAATATATAGGTAACGTGGTTTGTGAAGAGCAGGAAAACTGCATGGTGACTTGTCTGCTGAGGGTGATAGCTACAGCACTCCTGAGACATTGAGACAGACCTATGTGCAGTGCTGGGGCAGAGATGATGGTCATGGTACATGTTGGTATCAGTAACATAGGGAAAGGTATCAGGAAGGTAATGAGGGGTGGGGTGGGGGGCAAACGTAGGCTGCTAGGTAAGAGAGTGGAGTCTAGGACGTCCATGGTAGCATTCTCTGAAATGCCTCCACTTCCACACGTGTAGTTCGACAGGCAGGACAGCAGGGTCTTGATGAGTGGATGAGATGGTGCTTGGAAGAGGGATTTATCATTAGGAACTGAGGATCCTTTGGGGGAAAGAAAGAGCCTATACAGGAAGGATGAGCTCCTCCTCTAACAAAACACACCAGATTGCTCACATGTAAAATTCAAAAGGTTGCAAAGCAGTTTTTAAACTAAGGGTTGGGGAAAGCTGATGTATGAAGGTACACAGTTTAAACAGAGATATCCTTTACGGAAGGATTTATTTAAGGGAATTCTCTATGGGTACGTCTACACTAGCCCCCTAGTTCAAACTATTACGAAGTAACCATTCCATGAGGTTAAACCATTTCCAAACCTCATGGAATGGTATAACTGTTAATTCGAACTAAGGGGTTTATCTCGGAATCGCGCTTCTCTGCAGCGTGTAGACGCGGGCAGTTATTTCCGGCTAGTCAGTTTCCAAAATGGTGACCATCCGGGAATATGCTAATCAAGCGTGGGATATTTAAATCCCGTGCTTCATTAGCAATTTCAGCCGCCCTCATTAGCCTCCCTAGTTCGAACTAGGGGGCTAGTGTAGACGTACCCTATATCCCTAGTAAAGAGGCAAGGATAAAGGTTGATAGAGTAAAGCTAAAAGCTGAATAGAAACAGTAACATGAAAAAACAAATCCCATCTATGAAGGCAGACAACTAATCACTGAGAAATTTTCAAATGCTTGAATACAAATACTAGAAATCTAAACACTAAGATAGGTGAAGTAAAGTGCCTGGTATTACATGACAATATTGATGTAGTAGGCATTACACAAACGTTGTGGAATGGTGATACTCAGTAGGACAGGACAATACCACAGTACATAATATAAAGGAATGGCAAAGTAGGCTGTTCTTCTGGGGGAGTAGCACTGGGTGTGAAAGAAAGCATAGAGACAATATAGTAAACTTTTTCACTGTCCCATAGATATCTATGGATAGAAAGTCCATGAGTACATGGGCACCCTGTGGCTTAGGCGGGGAAAGGCTCTGCCTTCCCAAACCACCAGCCTGGCTCCACCCATACTCCACCCCAGAATACCTGCTATAGGCGTTCTGGGGGCAGAGTGTTGCTTCCTCCAGCACCCACCCTCCCCTGTGCTCTGGGGTGGCTCAGGCCACCATGCCGCCTCCCTCCTGCTGCTTCCGGGTGCGGGGAGGCTTGGGTCAGCTCGGGCCATAGCCGCCTCCCTTCCCGCTGCTCCTGGGGCTGGAGAGGCTTGGGCTATGTGGCTTCTTCCCTCCCGGCTGCTCTGGGGGTGCTGGGGTGCATATGTGTTTTTCCCCTTCCTGTGATTGGAGGGGTGCTTGGTGTGCTGCTCCTGCTCCTCCTCCTCCTCTCAGTGGGGGCAAGGCCTCAGCAGAGGGGGTGGGGCTGTAGGTGTAGCTGGGGGAGGCTGGCTGCACTTACCACCCATGCATGTTTGAATAATAGGAGTACAGCATAGAAACCACCACCTGACAAGGATGGTGATAGTGATTATGAAATGTTCAGGGACATTAGAAAGAAAACCCAATGATAATGGGGGGGGGGCGTGTTCAATTATCGCCATATAGACCTGTCACCTCAAGAGAGGATGCAATCTGTTAAAGTTTCTAGATGTTGTTGACGACTAGTTCCTGGAGCAGTTAGTCCCACAAAGAGAAGGGCAATTCTTGATTTAGTCTTAAGTGAGCTGAAAACGGGTGAGCAGTGAGGGGACAAAGTGTGCAAATGATACAAAACTAACCAAGATAGTTAACTCCAAAGCTGACTGTGAAGAGTCACAAAAGGCATCTCACAAAACTGGGTGAGTGGGCAGCAAAATGGCAGATGATGCTCAATGTTGATAAATGCAAAGGAAGGCACTTTGAAAAACATAATCCTGACGACACATACAAAATGTCTAAATGAGCTGTTACACCTCAAGAGAGCGATCTTGGAGTCATTGTGGCTAGTTTTCTGAACACTTCTTCCCAGTGCGCAGTGGCACTCAAGAAAGCTAACAGAAGGCTGGGAACCATGAAGCAAGGGCAAGATAATAAGACAGAAATTATGATAATGCCACTATATGCGGTATGCCCACATCTTGAAGACTCCACAGAGTTCTGAAAAAGATACGTTAGAATTGGAAAGGGTATAGAAAAGGACAACAAAAAGTATTAGAAGTATGGAACAGCTTTCATATGAGGAGAAATTAAAAAGGGCTGGAGTGTTTAGGTTAGAAAAGGGTAGAAAAGGGATGACTAAGGGGAGATATGATAGAGGTCTATAAAATCATGCCTCGTGTGGAGGAAAGTGAAAAGTGAAGTGTTATTTTTCTCTCTCATAACAGAGGAACTAGGAAAAAACAGCAAGCAAATGGTCTGGTAGCACTTTATAGACTAACAAAACATGTAGATGGTATCATGAGCTTTCGAGGGCACAGCCCACTTCTAAGTCATCCAATGAAATTAATAGGCAGCAGGTTTAAAACTATAGTAAGAAGGTACTTCTTCACATAAGACTCAGCCAGCCTGTAAAACTTGCTGCTGGGGAATGCTGTGAAGGTCAAAAGTGAAACTGGAGTCAAAAAAGAATTGGAGAGGTCTACCGATGACTATTAGATGATATGGTTAGAGACATAACCCAATGCTCTGGGGCTATGTATACACTGTCGGTTTGCCTATGCAAATGAGGTGCAGATTAGCATATTGCCACAACTCATTAACATAATTTATGCACACCGGTTTTGCGCAAGGTTTTTTGTGGGAAAAAAAGCACACGCTACTTTTTTCCACAAAAACCCTTGTGCAAAAATTGTGTGAATAAATTATGCAAATGAGGTACGGTGATAGGCTAATCCCTGTCTCATTTGCATACTCACTGCCAGCAAAACCAGCAGTGTAAACGAAGCCTGGGTGTCCTGAATCTCTGACTGACAAAATCATGTGGATGACAAGGGATGGCTGACTTGATAATTACCCTGTTATGTTTATTCCCTCTGAAGCATCTGGCACAGGCCAGTGTAGATCATTGGATCCAACCCAGTATGACTGATCTTACTATGTATGATACATGCCACACACGACAAGAAAAAGAAAGAGAAAAATTGTTTCAGAGGAGTTTGGGGGACTTCAGTTCCAACCCACTGCCGCCTCATCCCCCACCAGGAAAGCCAGGTACCTTGGCTACCATCAAACCAACTGTAAGGCTGTGTCTAGACTACATGCCTCGGTCGGCAGAGGCATGTAGATTAGACAGATCAGCAAAGGCAAATGAAGCCGCGATTTAAATGATCGCGGCTTCATTTACATTTACATGGCTGCCGCGCTGAGCCGACAAACAGCTGATCAGCTGTTTGTCCGCTCAGCGCGCTAGTCTGGACGCTCCCCTGCCAACATCAAAGCCCTTTGTCGGCAGCCCCGGTAAACCTCATCCCACGAGGAATAACGGGTCTGCCGACAAACGGCTTTGATGTCAGCAGGAGAGCATCCAGACTAGCGCGCTGAGCGGACAAACAGCTAATCAGCTGTTTGTCGGCTCAGCGCGGCAGCCATGTAAATTTAAATGAAGCCGCGATCATTTAAATCACGGCTTCATTTACCTTTGCTGAACAAACAAATCTACATGCCTCTGCCGACAGAGGCATGTAGTGTAGACGTACCCTAAAGGTTAGAAAACTGTATAGACCATATAAAATCCCATAAAGAGGCATAATTTGACTTTTCTAAACATAAAATTGTCACAACTTTAAAGTTGTCTAGCCCTGGAGGAGCCTAGGATAGTAAAGAAAGCTGGGGATCATTGTAAAATTGGGAATCTGCACTTTCTGGCCTTTCAGAGCTGCCAAATAACAGATTTTAATGTTTTGGCATGTTGGTTTACCTAGAAAGCACTGTTGCTGTAGGAAATAATTTTGTCTCCCTCATGTCTCTAGCAGTGATCATTTGGGAAGGCATCCATATTCAGCAGGAAAGAAGAAAAAAAACTTCTCAGGACATTTGTGTGTATGGGTCTGAGTGAGCATGCACTTAAAGTCACAAGGTAAGTCACTTACAATGTTAGACTATATCCCTGGTGGAAGGAAGAGTGGGGTGAAGAGAAGGGGGAGTCATCAGAGGTTCATGCAAACGTATTACATGGCTTTGCAATAGCAACCCTGTTTCCAATTTTAAAATGTATCATGGTAGGAGATCAACTCACAGACCAGCACAACCCCCACCCTGTTCCCTCTGGTTGTGTAGTAGCATAGCAGGTGCTCCTTATCTGGTGTCCCCATTGACAGCCACCTCAGCCGTAGAACAGTCTGTTTCTTCTCATGACTTAGCCCTCAGGCCAGATCACTTTAAAGTCTCGCTTCTTCTGGGGCAACAGAGTCCAACACAAAAGTTGAATGGCTTCATGACAAGTCTTTGATCTGAGTCTACACTTGCTATTCCTTCCCTCCCTGGTTTTTGGGTCTTCTTGCCACCTTTCTCAGTGGGCTTGTAGGGAATCTCAGGCCCTTCCTCTCCTCTGGATTTCTACCAAGAGATCCTGGCATAAGCAAGCAAGGTCAGTCTTTTCAGACCCCATTTCTGCATCCTTGGAATACTTCCTGCCTTAACATGTTTCTAGGAACTTTCCCACAGCCCCTTCCTGGGCCCACTGTGTACCTTCGTTCGTCCCAGAATCCTACAGTCTGTCTAGCTTCACCTTTCCTTCAAGGCAGGCACTCTCAGGGTATGTCTACACTACCACCCTAGTTCAAACTAGGTTGGTTAATGTAGGCAACCGAAGTTGCAAATGAAGCCCAGGATTTGAATTTCCCTGGCTTCATTTGCATGTTGCCGGGCGCCGCCATTTTTAAATCCCCGCTAGTTCGGACTCCGTGCCCGCAGCTACACGCGGCACGGACTAGGTAGTTCGGATTAGGCTTCCTATTCCGAACTACTTGTACTCCTCGTGGAACGAGGTGTACCGGTAGTTCAGAATAGGAAGCCTAATCCGAACTACCTAGTCCATGCCGCGTGTAGCCGCGGGCACGGAGTCCGAACTAGCGGGGATTTAAAAATGGCGGCGCCCGGCAACATGCAAATGAAGCCCGGGAAATTCAAATCCCGGGCTTCATTTGCAACTTCGGTTGCCTACATTAACCACCCTAGTTTGAACTAGGGTGGTAGTGTAGACATACCCTCAGAGCTCCCCCTTGCATTCCAACAATCTTAAATGAAAATAGAAACTTAACCCACTCCTAGCCCTGATGGTTTGGATCTTACCAGTTCCTCAGAGATCCCTGCCTGAGTTTGGTCCACCCAGTGGCTTCTCCATCTCTCTCCTTTCCTCTTGCTAGAGTTCTGGCTCCCAGGACCAGCCCTCCCCGTAGACTTCTTCCTTGATTCTGCAGAGCTCTCTATGGTCATGAAAGGGACATCAGAGTTTTTTTCTCTTTCTCCCTACAGACATTGTTGTTCTCTGGGCGTCCCTTCTTTAGAGTAACCACCCCACTGGGATTCATCTTTAATTGGACCTGGGTCCCTTTCTGTTTTATAACCAGGTGCTGTACTTGAGCTCTGTAGCTCCAGTTAACGCCTTCAGAATACACACACACACACACACACACACACACACCAATACATTTTTCTGAGTATGTGATACCTATCAGACAAATATCTTGCCTTTATAACACACTGGAAATATTTTCAAACCAGTATACACATGAGCATTGATTTACTTTGATGTATTTAAATTGTAGGATTTCAAAGGAAGGGACGGGGGATTTTTGGTTTTGTGTTTGTAGAGCTCCAGGTACAATGGAAGCTCTGTTTCATGGTTGAGGCTCCTGTACTGCAAATATTATTAGTTATTATCTACTATATATTTGAGTCTATCTGTCCATCTGTCTGTCTGTTCAAGAACTCCTCCTGCACAGTAAGCGCTAGGACTACCAAATTTGGTATACAGCTTCCTCTTATCATAACTTAAAGGAAGGTAAGGATTTGGCTATGCCAGAGAAATGGGATATGTCTGGAATGGGACTGGTTCTCAGAAAACATACAGAAAGGAGTCAATCACCAAGCAAGTGGAAAGGGCTAAATGAGGACACCCATCTCTGTCTTGGACTGTCCCAGCCTCACCCTCAAACCCTCGAAGTGCCTTTTATGGAGGGGGAAGAGGGACTGATGCTCCCCCCACACATATAGGAACATTACTGGCTGTTCCCCTTCATCAGGGAGTGAGAGAAAAGTGCACAGTGGCTGCATTACTCACTCTGGGGTGGGGAGTGCACGGGGCAAACAAACCTGGACCTGCCACAGCCAGGGGCATGTACCCCTCCATTGACTGTGCCCACTGGAGCTGCAGCAACCATGGAGAGGTGCTTCTCACCTGCCCAAGCTGCTTCAGTGAGAGAAGTCTGGGGTTGTCCTCTCTACCCGGGGCAGCCTGCATACTAAACCTCTCCTCTTCAGCCTTACCCCAGAGCAATGATTTAAATGTAGCATGGACATTTTCATTTTATTTAAAAAAAATAATTGAATTAAGGACTGAAGCAATACTGGGAAAACTTGTAGTTACTCATTAAAAATAGCAACACTGAATCAAAGACAACAAACAGGAAGCCATCAGGGCTGCCTTGGACAGACCAAGATAGCAAATACTTGCATTAAAATGTGATCCCATTTGATAGGATGTAATCAATACAAACCACTGTTCGGATATTCTATCATTTCAATAACATGCTCCCGTATGATGGTATCTATAATAAATAATAGTTAATTGGTAGTAAGCCAGTTTCCCAAGAACACACAGTAAGTCAGAGACAGCCACAATAAAATCCTGAGAATCTGTCAACTATTGCTCAACAGTCTTTTTCTGATATTAATAAAAGGGTGATAATTTAAATAGAACTATTGACACTAATCACTTTATCTGTTTTCCTTATATTGTTAATAGACCCCTTCGCATTTCCAGAATCCATTACAATATCATGTTCCGTGCTATTTAGAGAACCTTGAAAGACGGAGTTGTCAAATAACGTAAAACCCAATATGTCTCAAGCTCGACAGCCATATGACTTAGCCTTGTGTTTTAGCCATACGGATGAGGAAGGCAACTGTGATTACTTCTCCTGAAAGGGGGAAATGAGACAAGTTCGCTAATGTCAGCCTGGTTTATCAAGTGTAACCAAGCCTGCAGAATTGCTGAGCGGCATACCCAAGGGTACATCAAACCTGGATAATGTCCATAAAAGAGGACACTTTATCACATGGCACTTTGAACCATCCAGAGAAAATGTGTGGCTCACAACAGATGTGCCGTGTTAAAGATAGTACCCAGAAATGGTCAGCTGCCAGCAGAACAAGTGTGAGAGCTGATCCTCCCAGCAGGAACCAATTTCAGTGAAACAAACTGGCAAAGCAGTTGGCTTGTCTTGTATCTGAATGCCAGCTCTGACGTCTGCAGGCTTGCAGCACAGAGGAAGGAACATCCAGATTTCAACCCCTAATGGATGCCAGGCCTCCCAAGAAGAGATATCTCACGTTAGTCTCTGGGAAGTGGCAATGTGATCTGATAAACTCCTTCGAAATGTCGGGCAATCAGTAGTGTTGTGAGATGCTCTGTCGCAGCTCAACAATACATCCACTTTCAGGATCCATGGTCATTCTGAAGCTGTGCTCGAATGGCTGCTTCTTTGCAGGTGAGTGTGGAAATACCGACAGTCCAGACAACCCTGGCAAGTGCACTGTTGTTAATATATAAGCGTTCATACTGGGCTGGACTCATCACTTCCAAGGGGAGTTTTGCCTTAATACAGATTGCAGCTGATTGTGCCCAATAGCCACATGTTCAACCAGAAGTTGTCACTTGCTGCAATTCTTCCACTGGTGTGCAAATAAGGGCCATAGATTTGACAATTGGCCAGAAGAGAGGTGTAGTAAAGGATAAGAAGCAAATTCATGCTGAAAACCTCCTAATCATGGGTGTGAATGTCTCTCCTGGGAAGAGATCTCAGAGGGGTAGCCGTGTTAGTCTGTAACTTTGAAAACAATGAGTAGTCCTGTGGCAACTTAGGCTATGTCTAGACTGCAGGGTTTTTGCAGGATACTGGAGGTATCCCACAAAAACCCCGCTGCATCCAAGGAATATGTTTGTTCTGCTTTTTTTCATGGAAGAGCAAATGCACTCTTTCGGAAAGCCCTGTATACCTCGTTTCATGAGGCATAAGGGCTCTGTCGAAAGAGGAGGCTTTTCCGCCATTTGACCCTGTCTAGATGGGACCAAATGGCAGAAAAGACTCTTCCGAAAAAAAAGCAGAAGAAGCCACAGTCTAGACCTAGCCTTAGAGACTAACAAAAAATGCATGGAATTATGAGTTTTTGTGGGTAAAGCCCACTTCATCAGATGAGTTAGAGTGGAAATAATAGAATCCAAGACATATATAACAGCAAAAGCAGATATCTGTCAATTGTAGGACACATGCTAATGAAGCTAATTAAATGGGCTGTTATGTGCCTCCATAACTCTTGGTGTGGAAATGTGGATGTTAAAGGCAAGGAAAATTGGCTTTGGAGTGGGTTAACCAGTTAATGTCTCTATTCAAGCCCAGGGTAAGTGTGTCAATTTTTCAAATGAATTCCAGCTCCACAGTCTCTCTCTGTAACTGGGCAGTGAAATTCCTTTGTAGAAGAATAGCTACTTTTAAATCTATGACTGAGTGTCCAGGCAGATTAAAATAGTCCCCTACTATTTCTGATGTCTGATTTTTGTCCATTTACCCTTTGTTGTAGAGACTGTTTGGTTTGGCCTATATACATGGTCTGGGAAGGAAAAGCATAGCATGGGGTGTTTGGGGGACAATAGGAATTATTTGTGGGTAGTGAACATGCATTGCTTGGGGCAGAAAATGGGATGCTGTTAGATTCTAGTTGCAAATTTAGAGCTGGCGAGAGTTGCCGCAGCAGTTCGTATTCAGACACTGCTATGGTGGGCAAGTTGTAAGAATAGACAGAATAGAACTGGAGGCCCAGAGGCAGGGGAGACAGAGAAAGAAATTCTTTCCTCTGGAGGTAAATTAACTGACTTGCTAGCTGATCACACTGGTTGGAACTATAGCTGAGGACTGGACTAGGAGGAACTCTTACAACAAAGTCATAAAGAATCCAAAATAAACTGGCCGAGGCTGACAGCTACTAGTTGGAAAACTGGGATTGAGGAAACTGAATTTTGAAAGAAAATGAACCTGGAAACCTTTTTCTTTTCATTTCCCTTAGTGGAACATTTCTTAGGTCAAGCAAGAGAGAGTCTGAAAGGGATACCCAGAGGGGCTGAGATTCTGGGGAATCAAATTAAACACACAACATAGTAAACCAACTACTTTGGGTTATTTGGGGACATTTATGTTTTTGCCTGATGTTTGGAGGGGCTCAGATGCTGCTATCATTGAGCCCAAAACTGATATAGATAGTCAATAAATACATTTTAGGCCTGATATACCACTATATTCCAGTGGTAGTCATGTATCTCTGTTGATGGTATAGAAAGGTAATAACTCAGTGAGAATGAGGTCCTTTGAATATTTTGCATTGAAAGGACACCAAAAATGTTTAGATCTGTATTTACAGCTCTGATTTGTTAGCTTTTTCTATTTGCCAACCATAGGTGTTACTAATGCATTTGGAAGGGATAGTGCTTTATCACCAATTACCTTGACACGGTATTGTGAAAAATGTATTGAAGGAATTTTTTCCAGTGTTAGGTGTAAACTGTTACATGTTTCCAATTTCAAAGCTTTGCAGATGACACCTGTAGGTATTTACTGTTTGTTTATTTGGCTGGCAGAGAGAGGGCAACTCTGTTAGTAGGTAACTCAGACCTGCGGTGTTCAGGATAATATTTTCAAAAGTGACAAAGAGGGTGTCTTCTCTGGACAGCTAATCCTGGCTCTTAATCAGGTTTTAGTTGAACCCTCCCCAACAACCATCCACACAGAAAAGTCTCTGACTCAAGTTTGAAGATGCTTTAAGCTTAAAGTCTCCAACCTTGTTCCTGGTATATATTAGCATCTGGTCTCTGCTTTTGTTCAGGCGAGAAACTGCTCTCTTTGCAGTGCAGACCTAGGAAAAATAATTACCCCGGTGCTGATAGTCCCATCCCACTGTTCCTGCCTGAAGGCTACAGATGTTCTCCCTCAATCAACACAACTGACTGGGAAAGAATGACAAGTGGTCCTGTAGCACCTGAGGGTATGTCTACACTACAGGAATTAAAGCTCCTAATTCGAACTACCGTTGCTCCTCCTACAATGAGGAATAACGGTAGTTCGAATTAGGTGCTTTAATTCGAACTACCTAGTCCATGCCGCGTGTAGCTGTGGGCAGGTAGTTTGAACTACGGGGCATTAAAAAATGGCGGCACCTGGAAACATGCAAATAAAGCCCAGGATATTTAAATCCTAGGCTTCATTTGCAAGTTCGAATGCCTACATTAGGCACCCTAGTTCAAACTAGGGTGGCAGTGTAGACATACCCTTAATGTCTTTATTCAAGCCCAGGGTAACACTTTTGTAGATTAAATCCAGTTCTGGAGTCTCTATCTGTAATTGGGTGGTGCAATTCTGTTGTGAAAGAATAACTACTTTTAAATCCATGACTTATTGACTGATAGATAGATACTCTTCGGAGTTTGGAGTCCCAATGAAAGTTAATGGGACTCATGTGACTTGGTTGCTTTAGGAAATTTTACTTCAGATATGTCTGCACAGCAATTACAAAATCATGGCTTGCCTGGATAAGCTCATTCGGGCTCAGACTGCACGACTGTAAAACTGCAGTCTGACATTTGGGATTGGTTTGGAGACTGAGTTCTGGGATCCATAGCCCAGGCTCAAATGTCTAACCACAGCAATTTCACAGGGTCTTTCATCCAGTGTAGACATACCCCCTGAGTCCCAGATCCTCAGAGGTATTTAGAAGTTTAAGTACCTTTGAGGATAGGAGCTTGAAAGTTTATAGTCTTACAATGGGATTTTCAGAAGAAACAGGAGGACTGATGTTCCCACGCTCACTGAACTTCAGCAGAGCCTGCTAACCTAGCTCCTTTTACATCTTTTAAAAAACCCAAGTCCCCTGATCCACCTGGGCAGGATCTTATGCTCACTAGGAGTGAGGCCTTGCTGTGTATTCTTTCATTGTAAACTTTTTCTCTTTTGTTTAAATAAAATTTGTCCACATTTTTTAAAATAGGTCTTTATTGACTTTCAGAATTCAAACCTCTGATGTACAGCTCTGTGAAGTCAGGGAGATAGATTAACATCTCACATCCTGGTGATGGATTTAATGTTTTTCAGAACATTCCTTAGTCACTTAAAAAAATTGACTGGCACCTGAAGGGAAAGCTAAAATAAATTGTATTGATTAATCCAATTCCTTGTAAAATCCTAAGATTTTCTGTTACAGAAAGTATATATTTTTCCAATAAGCACATGGTCACATGAGCTGCATTCTGGATTTTATTTCCTGCAGAAAATAAGAACCACCAAACAAACCTCTACAATTTAATTTTGCAGAGGTACATGCCAGTAATTTGTGTGTGTTTGGGAAAAAAGAAAAAGCAAATTTCTAGCCTTAAGGTTTCACTGTAAAGAGATGCAAAAAACCCAAAAGACTGGTCATAAAAATACCTAGGTCTTATACAGGACTTTTCATCAATAGCTCTCAAAGAGTGTGTCCACAAAACAAGGTTCTTTCGAAATAATGGCTGTTATTCCAAAATGCCTATGCAAGTATCTACAGGCAGCTTATTCCGACTTCTGTAAACCTCATTCTACAAAGAATAATGCCTGTTCCAAAATAGCTATTTCAACATAAGGCATGTGTAGATGCTCCACTTCTGCTATTTCGAAATAGCCCTTCACCAGGGCCATTCTACATTATTCCTCCTGGGTCTCTAAATCGAGATAGCACGTCTACATTAGGGAAGCCTTCCTCGGACTAATTTTGAGGCTTCCCTGCAGTGTAGATGTGCTATTTCGAAATAAGCCATTTCAGAATAACTATTACGGAATAATCAGAAGGGTAGCCGTGTTAGTCTGAATCTGCAAAAGCGGCGAGGAGTCCTGTGGCACCTACAGACTAACTGAAGTGTAGGAGCATAAGCTTTCGTGGGCAAAGACCCACTTCATCAGATTCATCTGACGAAGTGGGTCTTTGCCCATGAAAGCTTATGCTCCTACACTTCAGTTAGTCTATTAGGTGCCACATGACTCCTCACCGCTATTACGGAATAATTTATTCCGAAATAACTATGCAGTGCAGATGTACCCCTGGACACCCTCCATTGCCTGTGGACTCCCAGGAGCAGTGCTGGAGCCTGGTAGGCCCCCAGGGGAAACTGGGAAGTGTCCTAGGGATAGCCGATCCCATGGCGGCTGAGGAGATGGAGGTCGGGTGAGTAGCATGTTGTGGCCTGGATCCCCACTGACCCTCGACCTAGTCGGCTGGATCCCCGTTACCCAGTGGCTGCAACGCTGCCACTATCAAGTCCCTGGGCTGGGACGCAGTGGAGTGGGTGGGCCTTTGTCCCCCCTGCTATCTTCCCTGTGGGTCAAAAACCTCTGGGCTCATCAGCTCTCCTGGAGTGAGGAGACCTCTGCCCAGCTGGGACTCGGCCGGAGCTTTAACCGCTGAACAACTTGTAATAGATTCTTGTCACCCTGACCGATGGCTGTGCCTTACACTGTGAACTATTGAACTATTTTTGTTAACGCCTTGTCTGTCTGCCCACCCTGACCTAGGGCTGGGACTCATAAACTGTCGCTCAGCCAATGGCTAGGCTGAGGCATGCTGCACCAACTTGTGGGCATTCTAGCGAGTCAGTGTGGCCTCCCGCTGACAGTGGACCCTGGACACCCTCACTTTCCAACTACTGTCTCTTAGCTGATAATAAGGCATCTTGTCACATGATGATCAAGTGAGATGTGGGTATATTTTTGTAGGTCAGTTTTCCTTTGATGATTCCTTTTTTAAAACAAATGTTGCCTACAGAAATTTTTGCCCCGAATTATTACTAACAGCGGATGTCTATATAAAACCCAACGTGTTAAACTGAAAATTATTTGCATAATTCCAAATTAATAACAATTACAAGTGGACAAATATTCCAAAAGGTTGCTGTACACTTGGGGTATGTCTACACTACAAAGTTAATTCGAACTAACGGATGTTAGTTCGAATTAACTTTGATAGGCGCTACACTAGCGCTCCACTAGTTCGAACTTAATTCGAACTAGCGGAGCGCTTAGTTCGAACTAGGTAAACCTCATTCTACGAGGACTAAACCTGGTTCGAACTTACTAGTTCGAATTAAGGGGTGTGGAGCCCCTTAATTCGAACTAGTGGGAGGCTAGCCCTCCCCAGCTTTCCCTGGTGGCCACTCTGACCAACACCATGGAAACTCGTATGCCCCCCTCCCGGCCCCAGACTCCTTAAAGGGGCACGGGCTGGCTACGGTGCCCGTGCCAGGTGCAAGCCTGCCAGCACCCAGCTAGCAGACCCTGAACGTGGCACGGCTCGAGCCAGCCACCTGATGCCCCCCAGCCCTCCCCCTCTTCCCGGGACCAGGCTGGCGGCTCCCAGGAGCTTGCCTGGGACCGCAAGAGGCGGGCACCCGCCTGGGCTAGTGCGGACATCGTGGACCTCGTCCATCCTTAAGCCCGGTTCAGGGTCCACTTAATGTGGACATGCTAGTTCGAATTAGCAACACGCTAATTCGAACTAGTTTTTTAGTCTGGATCCGTTAGTTCGAATTAGCTTAGTTCGAATTTAACGTTGTAGTGTAGACATACCCTATGAATTCGATTTGTGAAATAAATTCACATTGGTCATATTCACACCACATTTGCTTTTCTTTACTTCTGGAGAGCTAATAAGAACAATTACACCAGAAGTATGACTGTAGGAGTTTTATTCAGCTAATTATGCCATGCAACGTATGTGTCTATTCTATTACATATAGGTTCTTATCCCACACACATCACTGTTCAGCTGAAATAGAGCAATACAACTCGAAGTTTGCATTTTAAAATATCAAGCCATGGGTTATAGAAAAAGTGTGCAAAAAAAGAGAAGATACTTTTGATTCATGTTTAATTTTGTTTAAAATTGATTTCTTTGCAAGTCATCTGTGAACATGAAAGAAGCAAAAATTATTAAATCATTTATTCCCATAGCTCCAACAAATGTCCTGTGTTCACTGGGCTCATTCCTTTGCTTATAAAAGTAATGAGTATTTATATGGGCCCCATCAAAGCAATATCTGAGCACCTCAGAGTCATCAATGGATTTAGCATTTATTGCCTGACCTTACTATAGCAAAACAAGCCTGTTCTCTCCTTGATGTGTTTTGCCATAATCAAGTCTGCATTTATGCCAAGTACCGTGCCCAAGAATTGCACTAAATGTTATAAGACTGGCCACATTTGGTGGGACCAAAGGTCCTTCTAGTCCCACATCCTTTCCTGAGATAGTGGCCAGTGCCAGGGGCTTCAGAGAGCATGAATGGATCAAGACAATTTATTGAATGACCCCATGCCCTGTCATCTAGCTTCAGCGTCTGCTTGCTGGAGCAATGTTACTCAGCTGTAGCAATTAATTTTTTCAAAATAATAATGAGGAGACGGTTACCCACCTTCTATCAAGCACTTTTCATTAGTAGAGTCCAAAGTGCTTTTCAAAAGAGGTAACTATCATTTTACAGGTAGGAAAACTGAGGCATGGGGGGCAGTAACTTACAAAATAGGTCAGTGACATGACAGAGTCCAGATTTAATGCATACAAGGGTCTGAGGGAGATGAAAAATGTCATTTCAGAGCCTTTAGCCATTATCTTTGAAAACTTGTGGAGATCAGGAGCAGTGCTGGATGATTGGAAAAAAGCTAATGTAGTGCCAATCTTTAAAAAAGGGAAGAAGAACAATCCAGGGAACTACAGACCAATCAGCTTTACCTCAGTCTCTGGAAAAATCATGGAAAGGATCCTCAAGAAATCCATTTTGAAGCACTTGGAAGAGGGGAAAGTGATCAGGAAGAGTCAACATGGATTCACCAAGGGCAAAACGTGTCTGACCAATCTGGTTAGCTCCTATGTTGAGGCAACTGGCTCTGTTGACATGGGGAAGTCAGTGGATGTGATATATCTTGACTATATAAAGCTTTTGATAAGGTCTTCCACAATATTTTTGCCAGCAAGTTAAGGAAGTATGGATTGGATAAATGGACTGTAAGGTGGATAGAAAGCTGGCTAGATTGTCGGGGCCAATGGGTAGTGATCAATGGCTTGACGTCTGGTTGGTGGTCGGTTTCAAGTGAAATGCCCCAAGGATCGGTTCTAGGGCCGGTTTTGTTCAATATCTTTATTAATTACCTGGATGAGGGGACGATTGCATCCTCAGCAAGTTTGTGGATGACACTAAGATGGGGGAGAGGTGGATATGTTGGAGGGCAGGGATAGGGTCCAGAGTGAGCTAGACAAATTAGAGGATTAGGCCAAAAGAAATCGGATGAAGTTCAACAAGAACAAGTGCAGAGTCTATACTTGGGATGGAAGACTCCCAAGCACTGTTAGGCTGTGTCGAGACTACATGCCTCTGTCGGCAGAGGCATGTAGATTAGACAGATCAGGAAAGGCAAATGAAGCTGCGATTTAAATGATCGCGGCTTCATTTACATTTACATGGCTGCCGCGCTGAGCCGACAAACAGCTGATCAGCTGTTTGTCGGCTCGCGCGCTAGTCTGGACGTTCCCCCTGTCGACATCAAAGCCCTTTGTCGGCAGCCCCGTTATTCCTCGTAGAATGAGGTTTACCGGGGCTGCCGACAAAGGGCTTTGATGTCGACAGGGGGAACGTCCAGACTAGCACGCGAGCCGACAAACAGCTGATCAGCTGTTTGTCGGCTCAGCGCGGCAGCCATGTAAATGTAAATGAAGCCGGGATCATTTAAATCGCGGCTTCATTTGCCTTTGCTGAACAAACAAATCTACATGCCTCTGCCGACAGAGGCATTTAGTTTAGACGTACCCTTAGAAGCTGGGGACTGACTGGCTAAATAGCAGTTTGATGGAAAAGGATTACAGTGTATGATAAGCTGGATGTGAGTCAACAGTGTGCCCCTGTAGACCACAAAGCTAATGGAATATTAGGGTGCATTAGAAGGAGCATTGCCAGCAGATCTAGAGAAGTGATTATTCCCCTTTATTTGGAATTAGTGAGGCCACATCTCGAGTATTGTGTCCAGTTCTGGGCTTCCCACTATAAAAAGGATGTGGACACATTGGAGAGGGTCCAGCAGAGGGCAACCAAAATGATGAGGGGGCTAGAGCACATAACCGATGAGGAGAGACTGAGGGATTTGGGCTTATTTAGTCTGCAGAAGAGCAGAATCATAGACTCATAGGACTGGAAGGGACCTCGAGAGGTCATCGAGTCCAGCCCCCTGCCCTCAAGGCAGGACAAAGCTCCGTCTACACCATCCCTGACAGATGTCTATCTAACCTGTTCTTAAATATCTCCAGAGAGGGAGATTCCACCACCTCCCTTGGCAATTTATTCCAATATTTGACCACCCTGACAGTTAGGAATTTTTTCCTAATGTCCAATCTAAACCTCCCTTGCTGCATTTTAAGCCCATTACTCCTTGTCCTGTCCTCAGAAACCAAGAGGAACAAATTTTCTCCTTCCTCCTTGTGACACCAGAGCGAGAGGGGATTTGATAGCAGCCTTCAACTTCTTGAAGGGAGGTTCCAAAGAGGATGGAGAGAGGCCATTCTCAGTAGTGACGGATGGCAGAACTAGGATATTAGGAAAAACTATTTCTCTAGGAGGGTGGTGAAGCACTGGAATGGGTTACCTAGGGAGATGGTGGAATCTCCATCCCTGGAGTTTTTAAGTCCAAGCTTGACAAAGCCCTGGCTGCAATGGTTTATTTGGGATTGGTCCTACTTTGGGCAGGGAGCTGGACTCGTTGACCTCCTGAGGTCTCTTCCAGCCCTAGGATTCTATGATGTTACTGCGAATAGAACAAAGATCTCAAGGCCCTTTCCAGTGCACAATCTGCTAAGCAACGCTGTCTACCTAAGAAGAACACTATTTCTCTAAGGCACTAATGAGAAGGAAAAGCTGATTTGTGATTAAACGAGTGCAAAGGCAGAAATTTGCCCCGATCTGGTAGCCTACACAATCCCTTATTTGGAGGGCCTTTTAGCGCTGCTGACCTGAAACCTTTTCATTGGCTCTCTACAGGGGATGAATTTTGCTAATAAGTCTCTTGCCACCATGATGGCTCCGTTTTTCCAAGCATTGGGCTTATGAAATAGTGATATGTAGCCATAAGTTGTCTGTAAAACAGATCCCTCAGATGCGATACTTAGTCACCTGTGATATGATCCATAAAATCACACTGAACACTATTTCATCTACACGGAGCTCTCTGTTTTTGTTCAGTCTTCATTTTGTTTAGCGAGGGACTGAACTTTTAAGAAACCATTAGCCATGTAAACATTTTGACCTGTGATAAAAACTGAATGATTGCAGTGAGCTAATAGGGAAGAAGAAGAAGAAAAGGAGCCAAACTGAAAGGCTATTTGTTGGGTGGAAATTTCCCCTAAGCAAAGGAGAAAATATGAGTATTAAAGAGTCACTGATCCCACATAAAACAAATTGGGAGATAGTCTATTGGAAAATGATACTGCTTTATGTATTTCATTTGCCCTTAAACCTGTGAGCAAATGTAAAGAACATAAAAGAGGAGGAGGGGGGTCTCCATATGTCCATACTGAAGAGAAGTATATTTCAGGAGCCTAGTATTCCCTGCTCTGACTCAGAAGAGAGTTATGAGCATTTTTGTAAAGTGTTTTGAGATCCTCAAATAAATACACTTAATCTTGAATAGAACTCAGCGGGAAACAGTTTTTCTGTTTAACAGGATTTCCAATCACTGTGACGGCACCTCCCAGTGTCCAAGCCTGGTAAAATGGATCTTGCTGTATCGGGTGTCCTTTCTGCCTTTGATCGATCTGAGGTAGTCTCCCTTCTGGTAACTTGACCTTCTGGCCAGGTCCCCCATTTTTAACGCACCCTGTTCAGGGTTACAACGGCCAATGGGACAACTATCCAGATGCCTTTTCTAGATGGCATCCAGCTGCACCTTGGGGCACAGTGCCACTAGACTAATGGTTGTCAGGAAACCTGGGTTTACCCTCTACACCAAGTTCTGGCCCAGGGACCCCGTAACAAGCAATGTAGGTCTGCTCCATCGTTGACACTGTTACTGTTTCTCTGGACTCCTTCCTAACCAGTCTCTCTTCCTTTGCCTGTTTCTGGATTTACCATGGGATCCTACTCCACTCCCTGTGGATACTTCACCCTCTCCCAGTTTCTTTCTATATTCCTTACTCCAGGGCAGTATCTCAGGACTTAGTCTCCCTGGGTATGTCTACACTGCCACCCTAGTTCGAACTAGGGTGGCTAATGTAGGCAATCGAAGTTGCAAATGAAGCCCGGGATTTAAATATCCCGGGCTTCATTTGCATCTTGCCGGCGTCGCCATTTTTAAATCCCCGTTAGTGCGGACTCTGTGCCCGCGGCTACACATGGCACGGAGTAGGTAGTTCGAATTAGGCTCTCTAATTCGAACTACCATTACACCTCATTCCACGTGGAAAGACGTATAACGGTAGTTCGAATTAGAGAGTCTAATTCAAGCTACCTACTCCATGCCACGTGTAGCCGCGGGCACGGAGTCTGCACTAATGGGGATTTAAAAATGGCGGCGCCCGGCAAGATGCAAATGAAGCCCGGGATATTTAAATCCCAGGCTTCATTTGCAACTTCGATTGCCTACATTAGCCACCCTAGTTTGAACAAGGGTGGCAGTGTAGACATACCCCCTCAGATTACCTGCTTGCCCTGGATGACCTCCCTTATCCTAGGGAGTGACTTCTTCTGGCTTCTCCTGCAGCCTCCTTTTGGCTTTCAGCTTCATGGCTTTGTAGTGTTGTCCTCAGTCCTCCTCCACTTGGGCTTCACTCTGTTGACCCTGGCCCTCCCTCTTGAATTGATGTCAGGTCATTGGCTTCTCTGGTCTTTATTTACCCTATCAGGGATGGTGAAGGATGCATACTCCATCATGCCATCCCATGAGTTTTTTTTAAATTTCAAAAAAAGAATTCCATCCTAAATCAAGATAGAAAGTTGAAATAGCTAAACTTTTCACAAACCAATATTCACATTAAAAAAAAATCAGAGCAATGTTTCATTTTCATATCAACCTTTAAAACATACACACACACACACACATATACAAATGAAAAAAAAACCTGTTTTAGTGTAAATTACCTAACATTCTGAAGGGGAAAAATCTTTACAAATCAAAAAATAGAACTGTCAAAATGGGACATTTCTATCATTTTGAACCTTTTTTCTAATTTTATAACAAGTCAGGATATTCGTCAAAACAGACCCATTCCTGCAAACAGTTTTTGGATTCAACAAATCAGTATTTTCTAAGGAAAACAATGTTTCAGTGGAAAATTTCCAAACATTGGAAAATTTTCAACTCGGTAGCCTGTTTAATAGATGGAATATCTTGATCCTAGCATAGTTTGTCACTGCTCCATTTTCAGCACTGGTTACATAAACCTGAAGGTTTAATCCATACTACCCTAAATAGCTGAGGGCTTGGATACTCAAGAGATGACTCTTCCCCCACTGTCAGTCCTCCATAACTGAGTAGTAGGAACTGAAGCCCCATTGGCTCATCTGAGAAAAAAATGGTCTATGACATTTTGGAACTCACTCCCTTTCTTGGCCCAAAGGGATTCAAATCTGGTGACCTGCAGCGCATGCTGCAAAACATTTTTTCCTCAGCCATTTGAAAATGGGAGGGAATTTTAAATGTAGGAAATTACTGAATTTAAGTTTTTAAAGTTGCGGGACTCACTGTCAGTGGGTTGAATTGTACAGTTGAATTTCTTTTAAAGTATTTTTAAATTTACATACCTATGTTGATGCAATGTGGCTTTTTGTCCCCACCTATTGGATAAGTAGAAGGTTATGAATTTACTTACATTCCATGCTAACACACCGGGCCTTTTATCTTTAGAAGCTCCTCCTCTAGCCTCCTGGATTCAGTCCCCACATGCAGGCCGCTTAGGCTACGTCTATACTGCAGCCTTCTTCCGCAAAAGCTTATGCAAATGAAGCATGGAGTAGTATATCACTGCACTTCATTTGCATAATTAATTAGCAGCCATTTTTGCACAAGAGGCTTTTGCACAAAAAGGAGCTGTGTAGACGGCTCCTTTTTGCACAAAACTGCCCTCTTGCACAAGAGCCAGTCTTCCTAATTTTTTCAAGAAGAACGGCTCTTGTGCAAGAGGGTTTTTTTGTGCAAAAAGGAGCCGTCTACACAGCAAAAGCATCTTGCTCAAAAACAGTTGCTGGTTAATTATGCAAATGAAATGTGGCCATATTCTACTCCACACTTCATATGCATAAGCTTTTGCAGAAGACCACTGCAGTATAGACGTAGCCTTAGAGACTTTATTACATCATGTTGAAAGTATCATTATAAAATATTTCTATTATTCTATTGCACATGTCCTTTACCTTTCTCAAGCTTTGCCAGCGGTCTCATTAACTGTGTGATCGATATAATCCATGGCATTGTTATCTTAAATTGACCTCTTTTGAGCAGTGATGGCTTGATCCAGTACTTACTGAGGTCAACAGAAAGACTTCTACTAGGTTCAATAGGCTTTGGCAAAGGCCCTCACTGCCAACCATTTTGTATTGTTTTGTGAAGAAAAGGTGAAAATGCAATTCTCTGACACAGGCCCATTTGTAATCAAATGCAGGATTTTAAAATGGGTCTTGCCGGGTAAAGTCCCAAAGCAGAAACTCACGGTGCTTCATATCCTCTGAGAAATATATTAAACCTTTGTAAAGAAAACAATTCTTTCTCTGCAACATTATCTGTAATTCCCTAGATTTCATGCAAGTGTTGTAAATATAGACTTATGGCCTGCCAGAGTTCATGTGTGACTG
This sequence comes from Pelodiscus sinensis, assembly GCF_052426305.1. Lineage (NCBI taxonomy): Eukaryota > Metazoa > Chordata > Testudines > Trionychidae > Pelodiscus > Pelodiscus sinensis. Next base: position 11,413,929 of record NC_143054.1, read on the forward strand.
ATGATATTCCTCAGACATAGCCAAATCAGCCATAGGCAGCACAATTCCATTGACTTTCAAAAGCACAACCTGTTGGGCAGGACCATGACAATATTTTAACACAAATTTGTGGTCATCCTCTTTTTCCTCTGGCCACAAATATGCATAAAGTACCCAGAAAGACACCCTCTACAATCCTTATCCATTATAAATAACAAAGCCATCTCTGTCCTTTCATCTGGACTAGACCATGGATTCAATAGTTTAACTGGAATATTAGCATTCATTGTTTGTGCTAAATTTGAAAAATTCAGCCCAGATTGTCTTCAAGTTCCTTCTCTTCAAAGAAGCAGCAACAATACATTTAAAATCCCAACCAAGAATGAACTTATTCTAAAATTTTCTCCAGTGTAAAGCAATCATTTCACCCATCACTTAAATGGAGCTGCTTCTGGAATGGAACATATTGACTAATCTACAATGAGCAACAATTCATGGCAGGAATTGAAGAAGAAAAGATATCCAGTTTGAAATCCCAAGGGGAATTTAAGCAGATGGATTAGTAAAGCATTTTGCATCAATTTTTACGAGGAGAGGAAAAGGGAAAAACTCAACGAAGAGTTAAAAACCTCTTGGACTAACATTAAATTGTGACTTTTCATTGCTACAGAAGAAATGGTCAAGGTTTCATTAGAAATGGATGCTTTCCTCTCTTACTCAGTACAGATCCACACCTGACTTAGGTAACTTGATTGAAAGGAAGGATATGCAGAGGAGATTGCTGATGGCTGTTTCGTGTCAAGGTGTAATGCGGGGGAGGGAGGATTGTAATAAAATAATTAACATTTCCTTTTGTGCAGTTAATACAAATGCTTCTAACTCTAAGCTCAATCCAAAGGATGCTGTTCTATGCTCACCCAGCCTGATTAATCCCCTGCTATTATTGGCAAGAAATGTGCCAGCACTAGGAAGAGAGCACATTTCTAAAAGAGATGGAGCCAAGAGGAGTGTGTGACAGCTTGTAATGGACGTTGTTTGACTTCAAGGGAATTTGTAATGGGAGAGCAAGAGGTTCACTTTTAGGTCATTGGTTGAAATCTGATCCAGGTCATTTTGACTCTGCATTGTTATCTGCTGATGCTTATGTGATGACCTACTCTACACAAAGTGACTCCTCAGCCTCAGCTTCTACCTATGCCCCCCCCCAAATTAATTACTAAATGGGGTGTCCCTACATGACCACTTCCTGTCTTCCTGCACCTCTCCCCGCCTCAGGCTCCAGGTGCCATGGGTGAAGATGAGGACAACAAAAACCAACCAGCACAAGTGGCACTATCTGGCATCATTGCTGGCAGTAGTAGCAGGGGGCATGGATGGTGATTGGGCACTGTGGGAATGTTTCCACTCTGGAGGATTGGTGGAGGGATGTGGAAGCTCACAGTGAGGAACAGTTTCTTCAGGATCCCCTGTGCGCAGTGGACAAGGATTCTTTAAAGAGAATTCTCCTGCTCTTGCATGACTCATAAATCAGGCAAAAGTCCTTGTATCACCATTAGCACAGGAGCCTCTCCCTTCTTATTTTTCTGGGGGTGAGAGCAAATGTCTCCCAAAATAGGTGTGTTATGTGGGAAGTGAGAAGTTGGAAGTAGCTAGTGGATTTGGGGGCTGTGCACACAAGGGCTAATGGAGATCAGACTGAGATCCAAAGACTTGTGTAGCTCTACAGTTTCATGCTGCAGGCATTTGTGCAAGCATATTCTTCTCTTTCCTTCTCTAGGCACTTTACTCTGAGAGTTAAGATTCTAAATACACTCAAAAATTCCTAACCAAAATTAAAGTGTACTCCACTTGGTTTTGTGCTGAAACTACACCTCTTCCATGCTTTAAATGTGAAACTTCATTGCAATATTCTCTGGAAAGGTCTATGGACCTTTGCAAGCTCTTCAGTGACTCTGGCCTGAGGATCAAGCTTGTAACAAAACCCCAAACTAGCTGATTTTCATGAGGTTTTGCATTTCTCTGCAAACATGTTATGCAGCTCTCACTAAAAGCAATATGCTGATGTAAGTGGGTGCAGCTATGTTGGAGTCAATATTATTACTAGCCATCTGTACTACAGTAGTGTTTAGACATCCTACAGAAGATCAGGACTCCGCTGTGCTAATCACTGCACATACACATCCTGAGACAATCCCAAGTTTTTATGGTCTAAAGAAAGGATGAACTGATAAGGAACTGAGTCAGAGTCAGCCCTGAGTTCACACAGAAAGTCTGTGTCAGAGCCAGGAATTGAATCCATTTCTCCTGAACCTTAATCCAGTGCCTGAAACACAGGTTCATCCTTCCTTCAACATCCTCTCTTGAATTGTGCCTGGCAACCTTAAAGAGAGATTTTTGGCTCTAAATCTCTGATAGGTGTGTGAGCGTATGATATAAAAGCCCTGTAGGGGGGATGCAGCATTTTGGTAAAAGTTTAGAGAAATGTTAATTTGACTACTCATCCAACTTAATTCCCCATCGACCGTGACCTGATGAACTGCAGAGGAAAAAGGAAAGATTCTGTTAATTAAAGCTCATCCAAGTCCTGGTGACTAAATTGCTTCTAAGGAGCTAAAAATAATTTACACTGACCACCCGTCATCTGAATGTGTGTCAGAAGAATTGTAATCAATGCTCTCTAAAGGAATGAAACACATTGGATGTTAATTTTATAAAGCTGTGGGTCTGCCTCCATTGGTTGTGTACACGTTGAAAAATTGAAAAGCTATATTAAATTTGCGTCTCTTTGAGATATATGGCTCCATGCTATTTGTTAAAGTTTAAGATTGAAAAACAAACCAACCAACCCTTCACATCCTCTAATCTTATTTCTCTGCATCGTCTCTTGAATTATTTTGCTGCTAATTCACACCTAGTCTGCTGCTCTCATCTCATTTCACTTTGAATCCCATGCTGATAAATTAGCATGGCCCATTCAATGTGGGAGGAAAGACTGTTATGAGCATCCCTACACATGTCCAGTTTAGGCTGGATTCGGGGATTCATCGAGGTTGGGTAGGGTTGCTGTGGTTGCTGCTTTCTGGCCTCTGTATATATCTTTGAGTTTCCCCTTTTAGACTGAACATACAAGCCAGAGAGGTTGGATCTGCAGTGAAGTGTATGTGGGTGGTAAGGAATATGAAGGAAAAGGCATGCTGAGCTATGCCAGGAACAAAGTGCAAAGAGCTAGAGAGTCACTAGGAACTTGGTTTCATCGTAACAACTTCCAAGGCCTAAAATTGGACGAGAGGGGAATAAATTCAATACTGCTCTGGCAAGTTTACTGGTCCACAGTCTGCCAAGTTGCTATAGTATGTATATTGTCTGTGTCTACTCCCTTTGCTGCCTGGTGAGACACTGATTTACATAAACTTCAGCAGGCAGCAACACCAATGCAAAGTCTGAATGCCTGTCTACCTGAGACCCTTTTGAACTTTTCAGCTTCAAGCTCTTCCTGAGGAAACTAGACTACTCAGTGATGCTCACTTGTGTTCTTACTGATGCTCTTACAGCTAGGACAGAGGTGGGGAACCTCCAGAGCGCTGGCAGGGTGGAGATCATCAGGGTTAGCCACTCATAGGCCACCAGGCACTTTGTTTATGTAAGTGTCTGCAGGATCTGCCGCTCCCAGCGGCTATGGTTCACCATTCTTGGCCTCACCTCTGAGCTAGGACATTGCAGGCTAGAATTCCAAAGGACACTCAGGCTATGTCTACCCTGCACAGCTATTTCAAAATAAACTATTCCGGAATAGTTATTCCAAAATAGCTTATTTCAAAATAGCAGATCTACATTGCAGGGAAACCTCAAAATGAGTCTGAGGCAGGCATCACTAATGCAGATATGATATCTTGATTTAGAGCCCAAGGAGGCACTGGGGAGGAATAACTTAGAATGACCCTGGTGAGGGGCTATTTCGAAATAGCAGCAGTGGAGCTTCTACACATGTTTTATTTCAAAATAGCTATTTTGGAATCAGTGTTATTCCTCATAAAATGAGGTTTAAAGATTTCAGAATAAGCCGTCCATTATTTCAAAATTATTTCAACATATCGGAATGGTTGTATAGACACTCACATGGTTATCTTGAAATAACAGTGCAGTGTAGACACACCCTAAGGGAGATGGATGTCTACATCCCATTGAAATTAACTGAATGGGAATGGGAGGGATTTTAAAAGGCATTAAGGGCAGCTAGGCACTCAACCCCATGCCTCAAAAAGTAAATGGGAACCAGGAGCCAAATTAGCAAAGGAATGTAGCAACTTAAAAATGCAGATAGGCCCAAAGTAGGGTTTCAGAAAGCACCTACACAGATCAGGTGCCTAATTCTTTACTGAGCTACAGAAGAGGAGTCCATAATTCCAGAGAATAGCCTCATGTTTGGCTCTTCAACCCAGACAGGGGCATTTAGTCAAGAGCTTGAGTTTGAAAAATGAGGAGCACTCAGCAGCTCACCATGAACTCAAGAGATGTTCCAAGGAGCCAAGCCACTCTCAGAATTTAGGCTACCTATTAGATACCTAAATCAGAATGAGGGGCCCTGTGCAGGCTCCCTGCAATGTGACAGACCAGGGCTATCATAGCAAAGGCAACCTGCCTGTAGAACTTGCTCCCTCTTTGAATGTCTGCTGGGCCCTGAGTCTGATGGTCTTCTAGGCACTGTAGCAGGCTTTCCTCTTTCCTTCAGGCAGAAGCATTCTGTCAGGCTGAGGGATCACAGCAGAACAAAACAAGGGATAGTAGTTTAACTTGGTTGATTTGATACCATTCTTTGTTCACCCGGTATGGGCTGCTCCAGCTGCTGAAATGATACCTTGATGTGCAGCATGAGTTTCACCAGATGCTCTCCAAGAGCATCACAAACATGAATAAACCATCCTCACAGCCCTCCACTTGCGAGAGAGATTGTTAATATGATTGACATTGTGCCCATCAGGATGGTGAAGCACAGCAAGATTAATGACTTCCCCAACATCACCTGTAATTGGAGCCCAGACCTGCATGTCCTGAGTTCCTATCCTGCACCTTAGTCACAAAATCATCCTTCCCTTTGTTTGCCCACTAACCAACTGATTTAGATTCGGAATGCTGCAACAGAGAGGGAGCAGATAATAAGCATGGGGGGACAGCAATTTTTTGGACAACCTAAGATTCTTAAATTAAGGAGATCGGAGATGGGCAATATGGAATTATATCCCATTAACAAATGAAGTACGCACCTATTTTTAGGACACAACACAATGCTGGTAGGCAACATGAGACTCTGATTAGCTTCATCCAAGTGTTTAATGGCCATCTACACATCCTGTGTGCATTGTTTTAGTCGTTGCTGCTAAATTCCCCCAACTTTCCCTCTTCCCAAATTGCTTTTCCCTTCTACGTAGATTACTAAAAGAGAAAACACAATTGTCATAGGCCTGCACTTGATAAGCCAGTCTACATTTTTTTCTTACATTGCATCTCTGGGAGAGAGGGGGGAAGGAAGGTAGGGATTTGCAGTGAGGGGAAGGGGGGAAAAGAAAATATTTCCTTTGGCAATTCTGTTTCAGTTGCGAAAGGGACTACTTTCTTCATTATTTATCCCAACTGACAAGTACAAGCACTTTGGGCCCTAACTGGATGTGAACATTGTCAAAAGAAATTTGGGCTAAAGAAAGGCATCTGCAGCTCTGTTCCTATTGCATTTGGTGCTGAAGCCACTTTTGCCAACGTGGCAGGTTGGCTGGTGGGCAGACACCAGTACAGATGGGAGTTTCACATACTGTACGCATCATGACCAACTATAAAAACAGTCACAACAAATCAGCTGCTACAGAGCTCGTCTCCTCGGAACCTTCACATTCAATTTCAATCTCGCTGACATCCATAGCTTACAGTGAGCTTTTGTGTTTAAGCATCAGGACAGTATTAATGCAGGAGCAAAGGCACTCTGGCTTGCCATTGCATAAAATTAACCACTGATCTCAGCCAGTGGTTTGAAGGGTGGAGCAGTTCAGGGGGATTGTGTAACTGGACTTTGCATAAATGGAAAAAGGTGAGAAGGGGGAGAGGGGAGAACCAGACTAGGCGGGCTGTTTTTTGGCATTCTGAGCCTACAGATAGTTGGGGATTTCAGGAAAATGAAATAGACATTGCAAACAGTAATTTAGTGCTCAAGATAATCCCGGAATGACAGCTACTCCCCACTCAAGAACTGAGGATAAATATTACTTTTAAAAAATGAAAGGTGTGGCAGCCTTCACAGCTTACCTTTTTCTTCAAAGGGGAGATGATGGAAGGCAGCGCTGAGGTAAATTGACAACTTGGAATTAACCGATGGCTGGCGTGGCTCAGGTAAAGGTTTGACAGTAACCTGAGCTTTCAAAAAATGTTTCCAAACTGGAGTATTATGAGAAGGTAAATTATGTTTTGTATTTGTGACTGAAAGCATTTTATTTTAAAGCCAGCGCTGCCGATCCTGTCAAGGTGGAGATCCTAGCTTTATGTACAGTGCCTCTAGCCCTGTATTGTGAGTGAGGCAACATGACAGCTTGTAATAAGTAATTTTTATACAGTTGCATTTATCACTCAAGTAGGGTTGGCAATATTAAACACAGACCTTAAAATGCTTCAGAAGAGGAAGGACAGGGGCTGGAGGGCATATATATTGCATGGGCATGTGCGGGCGTGTGGGTAACTTTCTTTTCCTTTAAGCAGGTTCCTGTTAATGTGGCACTTTTTAAGTTATGCAATGAAATGCCTCTAAATTGTTAATACATCACTAAAAGTTGACAAAGGAAAACAACCCCATTTAGCCCAAAGGATGTTATTTTAGGCTTTAATGAATTAGTCATTGCTACCATTTTCAGGCAAAAATCAATTGCCTCAATTAACAAGTTTGTCCCAGTCCAAATATTTACAGAAAAGGCCTTCTGCCTTGGTTTCACTCACTCTCCTTCAACCCTTGCTCAGCTATTTCCTCATTAACATCCTGGTTTCCATGAATGCATGAGGTAGTTGTTCTTTTTGTGACTTAGCAGGATCCCAAGAGCTGATGACTTTGGGGGAGGGGGTCCCCCCTTTTTGGAACCTCCCTCTTTTCTATTAACGTTAAGGGTTGTTTTATTCCTTTGTCACGAATAAATCAATGCTAGAAAGAAAGAAAGAAAGAAAGAAAGAAAGAAAGAAAGAAAGAAAGAAAGAAAGAAAGAAAGAAAGAAAGAAAGAAAGAAAGAAAGAAAGAAAGAAAGAAAGAAAGAAAGAAAGAAAGAAAGAAAGAAAGAAAGAAAGAAAATCCTCTATAGAGAATCAATAAAAAAATTGCCTCATGAGCAGAAGTGGGAAAAGTGAGACAATTGATAATGCACTGTGGTTCTGTCCTATAGATATATGTAAATTCCAGCCTGTGTTTGACTGAAGAGGGATTGAAAATTTATAGCCCGATGGCTAACCCTTTGAAAACTCTCTCTCCCATGAAGAACACTGAGATGACCCGATTCTCTTCTCTCTTACATTCATCTCAGAGGATTCGCTGGAGTTACAGTGATAAGAGGTATGCAAGAGGAGAACAACTCCCCACCCACACACTTCATTGCTATTTATAGGACAATAACACCTACAGGCCCCAAACAAGTTCAGAGCTCCATTGTGCTAGGTTCTGTACAAACGCATAGTAAGAACGAGCTCCTGCCTAGAAAACTTAGCCTCTAAATGCAAAACACAGCAAAGAGGGTGGGTGGGGAACAGACATTACCAAAGTACAGACATCAAGTTAGTGACAGAGCTAGAAACAGAGGCCATATCTCCTCAATTCCCAGGCCCAGGCCCTCTCCCTAGATCACAAAACCTCTCACGTGATCCTTAATTCTGTTTGATACATCTGTCTCTCATCTCTCTTCACAGTGATGTGATAGGAGCTCCTGGTAAAGATTCTGCCACCATAATTCAAAAAAGATATGGCTAATCTCATTCTTTGTTAGAAATCTGCCCCCATTCTCCAGACATTGGTAATATTCCTCTCCTAGATCTGATTTCCAGCCACTGTTTAGCCAGAGCAATTTCTTTGCCTTTACAATGTTCTAGATTCTATCCAGCATCAGGTAATTACCAAAAACATTTCCGGAGAACATCATCTTGTTTTTTCTAACAGATCTTCGCATGCCCCAGCCCTTCAGTTTCTAGCAGTCCAAGCTGAGCCTTTTGCTGTACTGCCAACATACTCAGGATTCACAGACCATAAATCTTTCCAACAAAGTACACTACATGCAGTTTGGTTTGCCACATGGTGCTGCTGTCCTCTTCAATTAGCACTATTAGAAACGGCTTGTTTTTGAGTGGGCAAAGACATGACTAGATTCTCAGAGTCTTAATTTAGTTCTAGGAAAAGGGAAATAGAAAACATGAGAAAATTTGACAGAGGATTTCAGGCCTGATATTTGAAACTATTTTCACTCATAATGTACACAAATACACACACACACACACACACACACACACACACACACACACACACATACACACACACGATGTCAAGATGCAGTGTTCCTTTAATGTCTGCAACGTTGATTGGGATCCTTGAGAAAAGATGCTGTATGTGTGCAATTTTTTATTAATGAAACTCTTTGGAATGCGGGGGTCAGACTTTAGATCTATTTGTACAGCGCCTAGCACAATGGGGTCCTCATTTATGATCAAGCCTATCCCAATACAAGTTGATGATAATGCATATGCTTTATTTACACCTCTGTTATAAAAGGCTTACAGGATAAACGCGTGGCCCAGTGCCACTTGAAACCAATTAAAAGACTCTCCTTGACTTCCATGAGTTTTTGGATCATCAGACCCTAGTGGAGAACACAGCTGAGGGAGGTTCCTCTTATTAACATACTGGCCATCCCTCTCTCAGCTATCTATTCTGAAACCTTTCAAGATCATCAAAAGTGCATTGCCATACACAAAGGGATATACAAAACACAGGAAGCGTTAAATATTCATTTCACTGCTACTGTTGCAATGAGACCAAATCACAAATGGCAGAAGGATAGCCTTGACATGAAGTCTTGTGCCTAGGAGCTGAAAGTATTATTTTCTGTGCTTAGTATTAACACTCATTTTTGTTATGACTTTAGACTTAGCCTCTGATTTGGAAAAATACATAAGAACATGTAGAACTTTAAGCACCAGGGTAACTCCACTGAAATCATTGGACCTACTTGTGGGCTTAGGTATCTTGTGCAGATCCACACTCCTCTGTGCCTTGGTTTCCCTGTGTGTAAAATGAAGAGCATAACCTTAATTAAGCCTCCTAATGCCCCAGAGCTAAATAAAAATGACCCTGTCAATCTAAAGATCACACTTCCTTTGATCGTTTTTAATTTACTGTTGCTTCCATAATTACCTAAACTTAGCATAATTACAAGAGAATAGAACAAAAGCTATTTTCTCCATTACTTGCTTGTTTACTTTGTGTAATTTAACTGTGTTTGTATGCCAGTTTCACCCTTTCTCCTGCTGTGTCAGCTGGGAATTATTAATAAAAATAGACTATTGTCATTTATTCTCTGGCTGTTTATTGGTATTGAAAGTAGAATTAAAGGGCCTAATTGGAATTGTGGACTGTTGTGTCAGGTACTGTAAAAAATATATACAAACAAGCAAAAATGTCCAATCAATTTTCTCTGTTGTCTGTATGTGTCTTTTACACACCAATCCAAGAGATGAAAACATTTAAAGTTATAGGAAAAGGGAATTAGAAAAACACAGAAAATTTGACAGAAGAATTCAGGCTTGATATTTGAAACTATTTTTACTCTTTATACACACATATGTACACACAGAATTTTAAGACACAGTGTTCCTTTAATGTCTGCACGGTTGATTGAGATCCTTGGGGAAAAGATGCTATACATGTGCACATTTTTATTAATGGAGCTATAGTTACTATATGCTATGGGCCAGATCAGAGTGATGCTAATTTATACCACATAAAGATCTGACTCCTTTTTGTCTTGTTGCATCTATTTGTACATTAATAGTTTTTAAAGGCTGCTGCTGCTACTAAATAAGTCTTTCTGTTGAATTAAATGAGCTTTGAACCATGCTTGAAGTGGTGATAGCAAAATATTACGTGGACAGAGATTGTTTTCATTTACAGAGTATCCATGCCACATTTCTCTATACATCCTCTTGCCCCTGGTTTTTCCTTTCCACAGGAAGTTACTTTCTCAGTTCTACAAGCTAGTGTTTGGGAAAGGGCAGTTAAGGATATCAGCCTACAATAGCATGTGTCTTTCATTCTAAAGCACTTAGCTGTAGCTAATTCATAGCAGCCTACAACTCCAGTCTGAGAGATCAGAGAAGTGTTTGTCTTTTAAATTCGTGTCAACCCTGATGATTTTAGCTTCACCATCCGCCTAGTTGGTACATTGTCCATATTTTACAGGCAGGGATATTCAGTCACACAAAGGTTAAAAGCCATATTATCAAAAGCTGCCATTGAGTCTTATTTGCCTCAGATTTTGAGTGCCCCACTTCAAACATGCAGGGTATGTCTATACAGCAAAAACAAGCCAAACAAAAATAATGGAATCACAGAATACTAGAACTGAAAGGGATTTCAAGAAGTCATCAAACCCAGTCCCCTGTCCCCATGGCAGGACCCATCACCATCTAGATCATCCCTGGTAGATGTTTGTCTAACCTGCCCTTAAATATTTCCAGAGATGGAGATTTCACAACCTCCTTAGGCAATTTATTCCAGTGTTTAACCACCCTGAAGTTTTTCCTAATGTCCAACCTAAACCTCCCTTGCTGCGTTTTAAGCCCATTGCTTCTTGTCCTACAGCAGCTTGTCTCAGATCCTACAGACTTATATTCTTGTACAAAAAATGTCCATGTAGATGTTCTATTGAGGATGGGAACTTGGGCCCCAGCCTGGTGAAAGGTCATATCTCAGGGTATGTCTAAACTACATGGCTCCATCGATGGAGCCATGTAGATTAGGCTGATCAGCAAAGGGAAATGAAGCCGCGATTTAAATTTACATGGCTGCCGCACTGAGCCGACAAACAGCTGCGATTGGCTTTGGGAGCCCTGTGGTCATGCGCAAAAGCCAGGTGGGGCAGGGGCAGGGGCCGGGACTTCCAACCACTCCCCCCAGCCGGGCTTTTGCATGGGACCAGAGGTTCCCAGTGCCAACCATGGCCCATCTCCCAGGTGGGAGCATCTGGTTGTGAGCAGAAGCCAGGCAGGGGGAGTGGCTCCCAGCCCCGCCCCTGCCAGGCTCCTGCTGGCAAGTAAAGGGAGCGCCTGCCGGGTACGCAGCCGAGAGGAGTCTGGCTGTTGCCAGTGGCTGCACCCCCCCCACCAGGTCTGCTTCCCGCCCCCTTTCCTCTGTCCCCCCCTCCTCCCATCCAGCCCCAAAGCCCCCGATTCCCTTCCCAGTTCTGCAACCCCAAACGGCCACCTGCTGCTGCTTGCTCCCCCGCCGGGGCCCAGCTGAGCGGCGCAGCATTCGGCTGAGCTGCCACGGAGAGAGGGGAAGGGGGGGCGGGGCGCTGACATACACAGCCAGGGGGCGTGGCCATGTATGTCAGCGTTACAGATGCACAGACAATGGGCTACTATATATATGATATGGCAACATGATAGAAAACATCAGACCAACCCTGCAAACACTTACATATATACTTGCTAGCACATGTTCAAGAAGCCCCATGGAAAACTACGGGATTTCCTAAAGCAATGAAGTTAGGCATGTGCACAATAGAGGATGGAGACAATAGAGTATAAATCAATGAAAGAGGAGAATGGGATTCCATGGCACCTTTTATATTCAAGTTGACCCAAAGCATGTTATAGTCATGCGTTAGCTGCTGCAGGAGGTCAGTGCAAGATTATTCATGACTTAAGACCTACAGAAGCCACATTTGAGGTCCTAAGCAATCTAACAGTGGCACCCAGAACCTTAGGTAGAATCCTCGCACAGAATTCTACCCTTTTGTGAAATGTCACCTGGCTGTCTATGAGGGTACATCTACACGGGTTCTTGATTCCCTAGACTTTAGTTCTTTTGTGAAGCAGGGATGCCGAATCTCGTGAACCTCTTTGATGTCGCATTTGGAAGTGGTCAGAGAAGAGGACATAATACCTAAGTAGGTGTCTTTGCAGGATACCAGTTTGAGACAATTGCTTGTGTCCTCATTAAATGGGAATAGTAATTAGTTATCGCATTCCAAAGGAGCAGGATTCTGAAGTTTCACATGCCACACAGGCAGCCATGAGGAAGGCAATTATATGCAATTTGTACCATGTTCTCTAGTCCAAATAGAACACAATGAAATTGTGACAGTAATGCACACGGCATGTTTACTTTAACTGGCATCAGGCTACAGAGATTCTAATAGAATCTGACAGTTGGCAGGATTTATCTATTCATGCTGTGATGTTGAGCCTCAGCATGATGATCGGGGGGGGGGGGGAGACCAGAAATTTACTTGAAGGAAGCTATTATCTCTGTTTCTGTCTGATGAACAGTGAGAGGTAAAGAACTTAGAATACATGTCTGGTCGCTCTGATTTGATAGCTTCAGTGCCTGTTAATCTTGGGTTAACTTCTCTGTATTAGGTCAATCAATCAAGTCAATGTCACCGAAAGTTTGAACATTCATCTGTTCATCTGAAATCCAGAGTCCATGGGTTCTAGCCACAATAGCTCAATGGGCATATTGCATGCCTTAGTGGAGCTGTATTATACTTTTTCCATACAAATATTGGCTGCATCAACCCCAGAGAACACAACTCTGGTCCTGACCTCTTTTTTCCCCTCTCTCTTCCTTACATCCACCCACTGAGGATCAAGCGACACCTGTTCAGACAACCCTAAAGTCAAGGCCATCACAGATACTGAGTGGACTCCAGCAATTGAATGGACAGAGAACATATGGATGTCCATTTTTTGAGGCAGGGCTCTTTATAACTAAAAGAACCAAAATAAGACTTAAGAGAGAATGGGACATGTCATCTAAGTAAAACGTTCAGGTGAGCCTAATACAGGATCTACTACCTCAATGAGAACCAGAATTCCTTTTGGTTCACCTACTGAAGCTACTGAGTATGAAGCAGGAAGGCCCGTGTTTGAGTCTCCTACAGTAGTATACATAGTGAATCAAACTGCCCAGAAGCTGACTCCACTAGTTTGTTCTATTACTGCCCTATTATTTGGCAACCACAACAAAAGTCAGGTGAGAGCACTGTGTTCATCCTGGCTGTTGGATGTTATCTGAAATTGACATATAATTGTGTCTGTTTCATCACGTCTAGGGAGAATAAGTCTATTTCACATGCAAAGGGAAAACAAACAATGCGAAAGTAGGTCTATCAATGGTCAGATTCAAATGGCATGATCATTTCATCCCTGAGCCATTCATATTAGTTTTTTATCTCCTATTTGTTATCACAGTAGTACTGAGAGGTCCCAGTCAGGATGAGGGCCCTGAGAGGTTAGGTACTGGAGAAACACAGTGTACTGAACTTTAAAACGCATGAGCCGTCATGCTGAAGTCAGCAAGACTGGTTGTAAGTGTCGAATTAAGCACATTCTTATGCACGTGCAGGATTGAGGGCAGAAAAGTGGTTACTGCCATCCCTTTCCCAAAGAAGTTACAATGGTCTTGATAACTCCACTCCAGTCCATTTAAAATGCAGGGACGCAGCTGTCTCAGCTCTGTCCTGGCTTGTGTCGGTCAGGGAGAAACCCCCACTGCGGCTCTCCAGTTTAAATATAGTAGGAGCCGGGCTGCCTGCCTGCCTGGTTCTTGCTACATTTAACCTAAGGAACCGCAGTGGGGGTAGCTTCTGGATTGGGACAAGCCACTATAGAGTGCCTTCCCTTATCGACTAATCGTGTAGTCGATGCAAATTGCATCGATTACACAATTAGTCAATTTCCCGCCTCTTAACATTGTTAACCTGAAAAATGAGGCCTTTGGTGTCACTATCACGTACTGGCCGTAAGAAATGCATTTCCAAAGGCAGTTATGAACATTCTAGGGTGGTTCACTGATTAGGGGGCTCAAAGCCAATCAATTAGGAGACTCGGGTTCCATTCCCTATTCATCCCAAACTCACTGTGTTACTTCAAGCTAGTCACCTCACCTGTCAATTCCTTGTCTGTAAAATGGAGATAATAGCTATTTTTCCCCTGAGAGGTAGGATATGAGCTGAATACATTCAGATGGGGAGGGGCTGAGATAGTACAGTGATGGGCCCAAATACCTTGAATTAGCTAGCTACTTGTCAAAAAGTATCAGTACAGTGAAATAGCGATTTACATGGGGTAACTGACCATGTGAATGACTTATGCAATGAGCAGGTTTGCATGCTAGAAAGTTGCTCACATGCATGCATGTGTATTTCTGTGGGTGCATGCCTCTTTGCAGTGAACTGTGCAAACTCTGGCCTTCTGAGAACAATACATCAGAGTCCAACAGGAATTACAAAGCTTCAAATGGAAGAAGTGTGGTAGCCTACAGACCTCTGACTATAAAGTTTTCCTAACTATGCAAATGTTTTACAATAGTATGAATTAAAATCTAAAATATTTTCCTGCAATCATTTAAAAATGTCACTTTCGGAGCTATTGGGAATAGATTGGGTGGAAGTCAGGATAAACAAAGATTTCATTAATCAGATGGCAGGAAGCTTCAGCTAGTCGCTAGGAATGTGGTTCTTTTCTCTTAAAGACATGTGAACATATACAAAAGGAAACAAGAGAGAGTGGACAACAAACTGCAGTCGAGAGATGAGCAGCTTTCTTAAAGCTCTCCAATAATCACTGAAGCTAAAAAAGGCTTTAGGCCTTTTTCCCCGCCTTGGTCCTCCAAGATGTGACATCATTGCGTATGACACAACACCTCGGAAGGAACCATATGGGGAAACACAGACATGTTGCTAATGAAATGTGAGCTCTTTTGCAATGTGAAAAAGCTCATTCCCAGCCAAACTCTAGGTGCTCTTAATCCTGGATGACTCAGACAGCCGAGCTGACATTTCTACTTCAAGGAAGTTTTTCATTTTTAATGCTGATTTGTGGTCCCTAGAGATTAGGTCGGGGTGGGGAAAAGAATGAAGAATTATTTTCCTTTTAATCCATCTGAACAGTTCAAATCAAGATGCTGATCCAAATCTGAATTCTATAAAATGTGTGACATGTTCTGGTCCAGGTTTTCATTTGGTCTTTTATGGGCCTGATCTAAAACTCCAAAGCCTGTTAAAGCTGTTGGGAGTTTTTCCTACTGATTTAATGGAGCAATACGCTTTGGCTCTATCTAATCTTCGAACTATAAGCATCAACCATAATCCAGATTTGTACCCAAATCCTACTTTCTCCCCTTGTGCAGAGGTGATTAGATCTGGGGCCTTGCTTTATCTCATGTGTGGTGCAACACAATTGTATTTTGCTTAATGACTAGCATTCAAACGGTTTCCCAAAATGATTTATGACGATAAATCATAATTACAGAGACATAGCCTGATTCATCCTACAGGTGATCTTTGACTGCAGGTGCAATTTAGATTTTGTAGGATTACATTCCTATTCTATGAGGGGCACAAGACAAAAAGTATTGGCAAGAAAAAAAACAGGAGGCAAATTCTTGGCCCAGATGCCTAATTAACCAGAGAAAACCTCAATACTCAAATCTTTTGTCTTCACTCCCTTCCGTTCTATTATCGAATGAGTTGTTAGAAGATTCCAAGCTGTAATAGATAAAACAAGTCTAAAATCTATCCTGCACTAGCTATCCATTAGTGGCATTAATGAAATGCACTAAACACTAAATTTCCCAGTCCCACAACTAGATCTGCATGAGGTATCTATGCTTCCAAGTTCAGCTCCCATTAATTCCAGGGTCCAGAAATGGGACCATGTATGGCTAAAAAATAATCAGTTTGAAAATCCAAAAACTTCTGGGACTTATCTGAATGTTTAGAGCTTTTTTTTTTTTTTGGTATTTGTGTATGGCAACTAATTGCAATATTGGAGAAAAAATTTACAAATGTCACGAAGGGAATGAAAATGATAGAAACTTTGCACAAGAATTAATAGACAATTTTAGTTTATGGTTCATTTACTTTGTGGTTATGACTAAACTGTTCTGTCATCACTGTATGCTAAATATAGAGTTAAACTGTAGGATTGTTAAAGTAGAACACTGATCAGTGTTTAGAAGAATCATGTATTAGACATAAATAAGACAAGCAGAAATGTGAGAAGCTGTAGACTGAGGCCTGCAAGATTTTTGCTTAGCTATTTTGGGTTCTATAGACATTAAATAATGACATAAGCCAATGGCTGAGAAATAACCTGATACCCTAAGATTATAGGAAAAGAGGTACCAAGTGGAAAATTGTACAAAATTCCCAGAAGAATTATATTAGATCATAAATATACTGTAAAGGCACATCTGTCTCTAACACATGTCCACTCCATGTCCTATCCACTCACCTATGCTAATGAGAATAAAGGGTACTTATGCAACCTATATAAATTGGGGTGCCTTAATTTTCCAGGGGACACAGACCAATGAGAGAAAAGAGGATGGACACTTTTGTGGACGCACGCAGAATATAGACAGAATCACAAAATGAGAAGGGGATGCCCAGAATGGGAAAACTGAGTACCCTATGGGAGATGCCAGCAGGAATCATTCCTCTCCTGATGATCAAGCTAGGACAGAGACCCATCAGACCCTAAATCTATTGTCAAGGATGTGAGTATAATTTTGTTTGTTAATCCATGTATAGATCAGTATAGAATGTGTAGATGCTTGGGCAATCCAAGCTTCAATTGGAACCTTAATAAAACCTGTAAAACAGACTAGACCTTGGGCTTGTGAATGTATGTGTGGTCATCACTACACTTGGTCATTATGTGTTCCTAGAGACTCTAACTCTAAAACAAGTAGAGGTGACTTTCATTTGGTTGAACTTGAATCTATCGCTGAGGGAGCCGAACCCATAGTGGTGTGATATCACATTAAAAATTCACTTTAAATAACAGAAAAGTCTACCACGGATACCATTAATTTGTTAAAAAACAAAAAAAGAATAGGAGATTGAGAATTTCACAGAGATCTAGTACCAAATATTACATCCCCTTGGGCACCAAACCAGCAAAGAAATGGGGCCTAATTAATCAAAAATGTAAGCTCGTGAGTAGTTCCAGAAATATGAGTAGGACTATCCACATGCATCAAGCTATGTACCTTTTGAAGTTTTTTGCAGGATTGGGTCCTGAAGCCCATTTTTTATTTTAATGGAACTGCCTGTGATACTGACTCGGGAAAGCACATAAACACATCATGTTAATTAATTAAGCAGGTGGCTAAACCGCACTAAAATCAGGAGGACTTAAACACATGATTAATATTATGCATAGGCCTCCATGCATTCCTGAATGAGCATGCTGCCCTGAATTGGACTGCACATGTGAAGAGTTTAAGCAAATGCTTAAGGGCTTTGCTGGATCCAGATCTTGAAGATGAAAAGTTACATTGTTACATCAGTATTTCAACCACCACTCTAATCCTGAGCCAGGAAACACCTTGACATACAGTCAGCCCCCACCGAAAAATAATGATAATAAAGGAATCTAAGTTATTTAAAGCTGTGTATTGGGGTGGGGTCATTAATAGTCTGAGGTGAAGGTCTGAGCTGATACATGTTTCACTGGGCTACATACTTCATTTGGCCCAGATCCTCAAAAGCTTCTAGGTTCTTAAGTCCATTGTTTTCAATCTAAATATTTTTTGAGGATCTAGAATTTATGACTACTTATTTAGCCTTTCCCATAGAAATGGAGACACCATAGCCATGCAGATACATATTGGCTACATCTAGATTGGCATGATATTCTGCAAATGCTTTTAACAGAAAAGTTTTCCATTAAAAGCATTTGTGGAACAGAGCGTCTAGATTGGCACGGATGCTTTTCCGCAAAAGCACTTTTTGAAGAAAAGCGTCCGTGCCAATCTAGCTGTGCTTTTGCGCAAAAAAGCCCCGATCGCCATTTTTGCAATCAGGGCTTTTTTGCGCAAAACAAATCTGAGCTGTCTACACTGGCCCTTTTGCACAAAAACTTTGCGCAAAAGGACATTTGCCCGAACGGGAGTAGCATAGTATTTCCGCAAGAAGCACTGATTTCTTACATGAGATTGTCAGTGTTCTTGCGGAAATTCAAGCAGCCAGTGTAGACAACTGGCAAGTTTTTCCGCAAAAGCACTTGCTTTTTCAGAAAAACTTGCCAGTCTAGACACAGACATTGTGTTCTACCACTCAACTTTTCAGTTTGATCTGTTCAGAGTAATATATTTTCATTTACATTTTGAAAGTCCTCAGTGTTTCAAATTCATATGGTGTCTAAGTAGATTTAGCCTTATGATAACACACCCGAGATGCAGGGAAGCAGTATCCCCATTTTACAGGTTAAATGGCTTGCCCAAAGTCACACATGAAGCCTCTGGCTGAGTTAAGAACTTAAGACAGGTCCCCAGAGGTCTCGTCCCGTTCCTGCCCTGTACACTGGGATCCGGGCTGCTGCCCCTGTATCTGGGTTCCCATCTGCCGCCATGCGCGCTGGGGGTTCTACTGTTGGCCCCATGCACCAAGGTCCCAGCTGTCATCCCAGTGCACCAGGACTTTGCTCCTGGCTTCAGCACTGATTGGGGACAAAACAGGGGAAAGAGGGCTGGATTTCAGCACCCCCATTCTTTAAAATATTCCCATGTCACTGCTAAAAAAAAATCACTATTGTCCAGGATAGGAAGGGAGGATTCTAAAGAAAATTCAATTTTCACCCATAAAAAAAATTATTACCAAAAATTGAATGTTTTAGACTGTTTCAATATTTTTCAGAATTGGTGGGCAAAAGGTAAAAAATTGGGAGAATGGTGGGGTTTGTGTTGCTAGCTAGACTGAAGTCACAGGCAGAAGTGTTTTCAGGATCAGGACCTGAGTAAGAACTGCAGAATTTAGACAAATAATGTTTAACTCTTGTGTATCATTTTACATTTTGAAACGATTATACCCACTTCCGTATTAATGCGTCTGTCCCAAAATGGCAGAAATATCATGAGATCAGCTGTTTCCTTGATATTTCTATCATCTCAATTTGAAATCTGGAGAACAACATTTCTGCAAAATATACTGGCCCCTCTGCAGTAATCCTAACCTCAGGTTTTCAAAAATCTTGAGTCAGGCCCCTCAAAAATCACAAGATTGGCTTATGAACACGGAGAGTAAAAATCTCCTTTCCTTAATGTTACTTTTTGGGTTCTGAGTCCTTCTGATTCATCTTTTCAAGATTTTCAATGGCTAGAGACTTACGTTTTTGTTTCTGGTCTTTTAACGAAAGCTGAGATTCTCAGAATCACCTGATTCCAGAAGCTGGGGTTTTAAGAAAAACCATGCATCAAATTGGGAGAGATGGCAACATTGCTCTGCCTTGTCACTCTATATGGAACATAGACCCACTTTGGAGCTGCCCTGGAACCAAACACACAAGGGCGTCCAAACAATAGCCTATTCAGAGATGGTATTTTGGAGCAGAATGAATAGTGACATGAAGGTTCCTCCCAGCTGCTGCCCTGCTCCAGTGGAGAGAAAGAGAGGCCATCAAGCCAGGTGCCTTTCTTTGGGCCTTCTGGGAGAGTGTGGAAAGGCTCTTAGTTGTGCACTGTGTCTGTAGCAAGTTCTGGTTGCTTTATGGAAGGATCCCTCAGGACCTAGAGACTCCCATAATCTGTTCCCTACAAACTCCTCCTGGCTGTCTCACCAACAAGAGGGGAAGGCATCTTGGAGACAGGTCCCTTTGGGTGCAATGGTGGAAAAGAAGCAAGGCTGTAAAGCTTTCATTTACTCTATGCTGTTGGCTCCCTAGTCCAGTAAAAAGTTCTCTCGCACAACAAACCTCATTGTATGCTGCTTTTTCTTGGGTGCAGAATTCTGCTGGCCTTCATAGGTCTACTCCTATGAGTAAGGTTAGTATCTCATATCCGTGCTCAACAGTAAACCCTACAGGGAAACCAAAAAGCCAATCATTATTTCACAGAATTTCAAGTCAATATTTTTATTGTTTATTACAGGGAGATTTTTGTCTGTCCAAAATGTTTTGTTTTATTTGCTGTGCAGTCTTCCAGCTGGCCCCTTGGACACTTTACAGCTTTCCAGGGCACACTGATCTTTGCTTGCCTCTATGGATTTAGAAATTTTTCAGTTTTCCAAACTCATTCTAGTTCAATTTGAAAAAAAGGTCATGGGGAGAGAACAGGGGGCAGAAGGTCATTGATTCACATGAGAAAAGCAGACCACTTTCAAAAATTTGAAATAAGGCACAGAGAAGCTTTACTGTATTCAGACTAATATCTACAGGTTGCAATAGAAATTAGGACCCTATTGGACTAAGCCCAGTGCACAATAAGTCATAAGAGACAGGTGCTGCCCCTAAGAGCGAACAATCTAAACAGGTGAAACAGAAAGTGTTGGAAAAAGGATAGGCTTTAGCCAAGATTGCAAGCTGGTCAGTGAAACAGCCAGGAGCAGAACCCAAATCTCCTCAGAACTAGCCCATTAGCCTTTTTCACTACATCCACTCAGGACAAATTGTACACACACATAGTGCATGGCTTCTTATCAACTGCTCTTGGGTCAAGCTGCCTCCCAACTTATCTCCCTCTATTCATCCCCAACTAGGCCAATCCATTACCTTAACTTAAAATAAGTAAATTAGGCCTTAACCCCCAAGGCTTGTTGTTCTCCCTATTGGTTTCCTAGTAGCAGCCTAGCAGTGTGCTATTTATTAACCCTCATACTGAAGATTTTCTAGCTACTCTCTGCTCGTCTTCCTTCCTTTATAGCTGCATTTGTTTTCCTTATTGGCCCCAGCTGCGAGAGCATGCCTCCATAACTGGCATTGCCGGCAGCTGAGACCAGACTGGCTGTCTGTGAATGAGTAAGACACTTTTCTTCCTATTCTCAGCATGGGGTTTATAAACCATGGGGTTTGTTATCCCTCTAAATGAACAACACCAGAGATGTGTGTGTTAAGGGTGTGGTAAAAAGACATGGTACACTGTTCTGCCAGATAAGATTTTCACTCGTCGATGTTCAAAGACCTATATTTATATGGGCCCCTATTAAAAGGACTGGATTTTCAAACGTACAAGGCAGCCAGCTTCTCATTTCAAAGTCAAAGGAGCTGTTGAGCAATCAGCACTCTTGAAAAATAGGGCACATATTTAGATATGTGAACTATAGAGCTCCAAGGGGTGTGTGTTGGGGGGGGGGAAATCAAATGTGCCTAAGCTCCTTGGGGTAGGGCCCCTTTTGCTCTGTTTGTGCAGCACCTAGCACAATGGAGACCTGATCCATGTAGAGTGCCTAGGAATTATGGCAGTGGCTTTGAACCAGGGGTATGTTTACTCCTGGGCTACATCTACACCGTAGGTTTCTTGTGCAAGAACTGTTTTGTGCAAAAGTTCTTGTGCAAGAGTGCATCCATACTGCCATGTGTTTTTGCACAAGAGCTGTGCTTTTGCACAAGCATGTCCGTGGCAGCGTGGACGCTCTCTTGCACAAGAAAGCTTTGATGGCCATTTTAGCCATAGGGGTTTCTTGCGCAAGAAACCCCTGTTTCTTGTCCACACTGCCTTCTTGTGTAAGAGGGCTTATTCCTCATGGGGAGAGGAATAACTCTTGCGCAAGAAGCCCTCTTTTCTCATGCTTTACTGTAAATTTACTTACACAAGAACACATGTGCAGTGTAAACGCTCTGCACGTTTTTGCGCAAGAACGGCCATTCTTGTGCAAAAAGCCTGCAGTGTAGACATAGCCCTGGGGTATACAGAGGCCTTCAAGGGAGCAGATCAACTCCTTTGTCTAGGTTTACAAGAGGCTACATAAAAATCGCTAGCAAAGACAGTACAAACCAGAAGTTCATAGAGATAATTATTACGTGCTTACATTCCTCTATATACTGTACATTGATATGTGAATACAATTTTTCTATTCCAATTGGTTTATTTTTATAAATGCTGAAAGGAGAAAGACAGTAGGTTGTCAGTAATAGTGTGCTGTGAAACGTTTGTCTTTTTATGTCTGATTTTGTAAGCAAGAAGTTTTTAAATGAGGTGAAGTTTTGAGGGTGTGGAAAGACATCAGATTCCTGAAAAGGTACAGTAGTATGGAAAGGCTGAGGGCTATTGGAATATGGTAATAATAATTAATAATACAGTAATGAGTCTCAGTTACAAAAGTGATTTTAGCAATTGCACCATGTAAGTGAACTGGGAAATGTTACCCCATGTCTAGGCATCCACTTTTCAAAGTCCGAACTTCACTTTTCCCATTTCATATTTTCCCCAATTGCTTGTATTTATTCCTTTCAGTGCAGGCAACCTCAGAACATTGAGATGTGCAGGTGAAACAACCTCACCTCCTCCTCTGACAGCATTTCATGTTCCTTTTTCTTCCTTGTGCATACCCGTGCTGCTTAAAAAGAGCACCCAGGTTCAATGAGTGACAAATCATTACAGACCGCACAGTGTAATTAAAAAAGCATAGCCATTGATCAGCTGTGAGCTAAACCTGAGACAAAAAAAAAGTGAGAGACCCAGAATAGCTGGCAAAACTTCTCATTGAATCTGTCTGAAATGGAAGATGTTCTCCCTGCAGGCATGGAGTGCGGCCTATTGTGCATTTCCATTAGAGATACATACTGACTCAGAGCATGCCATTGATGTTGGCCTATTTATGAAAGGCTGTTGAAAGAGGTTTCAGAGTTAATTGAAAAGAGCTGTTTCTGAAGTAAAGTAACTTCAAACAACACGGCTCTGAAATGTGTTTTAATGGACTGGAAATTGGTGAATTTTCCATATTGTGCATGAAATAAAAATGGATGACGTGAAATGAAAGCTGCATTTGGTGAGCTCTCTCTCTAAGTATATAGTTACTGTGGGCAGGTGACAGAATAGCTAAACTCTAGACTGATTACAGCAGCATCCACTAGGATCTGTCAGGATTTTCATTATATCTCTATTTTCACAAATATACAATGCAAGCTACCTACAGAAACTCTGTCACACTTGATACTCTGACAGCATTTCATGTACATATAGAGCGAAAGGTCTTAAAGGGACACTTGTCACATGGCTTTATGTTGCAAAGCCTTGATTTGAGCAAAGCATCATAAAAATGCAACTCTGACTGTTATGAAACTTAAATTGATATTTAAATTTAAGCATCGGCTTAACTTGTTTTCCTGAATCATGGTCATAAGCCCATGCTTAACTTTAAGCATGTTATAAAGTACATACATGCTCAGAAAAGTTTGTGCTTCAGTCTTATGAAATTTAAATGTGTTTTTAAAATTAATCCTGAACTTAATACTTGCTGAATCATGGCCCAAATTATATTCTGTTTAAAAAAAATAAAAGTTGCATAACTTGTAATAGAAATCGTTACCAGCAGTAAAAGTAACTTAACATTTCTTACAGGTACTGCCCTATTGCAACCCGGTTCCCTGCTAGCTCTTTCAGTAGTTCCCTGCTGGCTTTTGCCACAGCTCAGCCAGCTCTTGCCGGAGCGGCGCACCAGGCCACACCTGTTTACTTTCACCTTGAATTGTTGCACTGAATTTTTTTTTAAATTTCATCTCTTTCTTAAAGAGGGGAAAGAAGGAAAGAATGAAATCATTGCCTGGCAGTCATATTAATGAAGACAACATTATATTTGTGCAAAAGGTGAAAAGGCCATGATCTGTTACCCATACTTGTGCTAATACTGTATGTATCAAATAATCCCATGGATTTCAGTGTATCTATTTGGTAGGTAAAATGCTAATCCCTGTAACAAGAATTAGTCAGCAAATGGAATTTTTATTCTGTGGGAAATTCTGACATTTCAAAATTTGTTGTCCTCTCAAAGCAGGCTGAGAAGTCGAAATGTCAGGACTCTTTTCATGCAGTGTTGTAGCCAGGTGGGTCGTAGGATATTAGAGAGACAAGATGGGTGATGTAATATCTTTTATTGGAATAGCTTGCATGGGTGAGAGAGACCACTGGAGCTGCCAGGAAAAGGAGCCCCTCCCCTGAGCCGGTTTAAGCCCACTGGAATTTCTGTGGGCGTGGAGAGGAACATGAACAGTCACACCCAACTGAGAGACTGTCTTAGGTTCTAACAAGTAATAAATAGTAGCTGCTATCACATGCAAACTCTCTATAATCTGGAGAATAGGGTCATAATTCAAAGTGATCTGGACAAATTGGAGAAATGGTCTGAGGTAAACAGGATGAAGTTTAATAAAGACAAATACAAAGTGCTCCACTTAGGAAGGAACAATCAGTTTCATGCATACAGAATGGGAAGCGACTGTCTAGGAAGGAGTACGGCAGAAAGTGATCTAGGGGTTATAGTGGACCACAAGCTGAATATGAGTCAGCAGTGTGATGCGGTTGCAAAAAAAGCAAACACGATTCTGGGATGCATTAATAGATGTGTTGAGAGCAAGACACGAGAAGTCATTCTTCCGCTCTACTCTGCACTAGTTAGGCCTCAGTTGAAGTATTGTGTCCAGTTCTGGGCACTACATTTCAAGAAAGATGTGGAGAAATTGGAGAGGGTCCAGATCAGAGCAACAAAAATGATTTAAGGTCTAGAGAACATGACCTATGAAGGAAGGCTGAAAAAATTGGGTTTGTTTAGTTTAGAAAAGAGAAGATTGAGGGGGGACATGATAGCAGTTTTCAGGTATCTAAAAGGGTGTCATAAGGAGGAGGGAGAAAACTTGTTCATCTTGGCCTCTGGGGATAGAACAAGAAGCAATGGGCTTAAACTGCAGCAAAGGAGGTTTAGGTTGGACATTAGGAAAAAGTTCCTAATTGTCAGGGTAGTCAAACAATGGAATAAATTGCTCAGGGAGGTTGTGGAATCTCCATCTGTGGAGATATTTAAGAGTAGGTTAGATAAATATCTATCAGGGATGGTCTAGACAGTATTTGGTCCTGCCATGAGGGCAGGGACTGGACTCAATGACCTCTCGAGGTCCTTCCAGTCCTAGTATTCTGTGATTCTATGTTCTTTAGGGCTAACCCAAGCCAGCAATATGGGGATCCCTTATTAATACTCAGAAATATTCCCCTTTTTGAATCTCAAGCAGCACAGTGAAATACAATTCCTTCTTGTTAGGCATATTTATTCCCTTTCCACAGAGTTCTGATCAAATGAGTTTGCATGGAGGTCTTCTCATAATGGGCAAGTGTGGAGAAGGGGGCAGAGCAATCAATAAAGCCCCTGTCCTCTGATGTTTCACAAGAGCTCATTTGACTTCCATGGGCTTTCTTGGGTGCAGGATCAGCCCCTTACACTAATTAATGTGTCTTTCCTGTTGGATGAATTACACAGTTTGCAGAGGTTTACAGTGGGCTTAATACAATTTCATACTATGGGCCACAGATGTTACAAATGAGATCAATACATGCAGCATTTCACAAGCATTTCATCAAGTCTGTGTTAATAATGCTAATAAACAGGTGAGCTAAACTGCTTTCCTGCTATGTACTTGTTCAGTGAGGCCTGGGGGGCCTTGGTATCAGCTGGCACCAATTCTGCCAGCTTCACAGCAAATGCTCAGGATTTTGTTGAGTGTTTTGCCATATTTATCATTTTTCTTATAGCCCCAGCTCCTGGAATCAGGTGGTTATATGAGAATAATTTGTCCTTTTTTAAAAAAAACATGGTTTCCAGGTAAAGAAGGAAAATAACATTGCAGAGCACCCTAAAGGCTCTGAAACCAGAAACAAACAAGTGAGAGACAAACAACATGCATTATTTGTAAAATCTTATTATTTTCCTCTCCATTTCATTATTTTTCAGGTTGTGCTTCATGATTTTGAACATTTATAGTGGACAATATTGCTTTAGCATATGCTTAACTTTAGATCCGAACCCAATGGAAACTGCAGGTGCTCAATACCTTTGAGAAATCAAGCCATTGTCTAAGCTGCCTAAGTGCCAAACTTTGTTTGAAAGTGTTGGCCTGTAAAATTAACCTTCCAAATACCTCTGTGGTCTAGACAGCAAGTATTATAATTTCCAATTACAGATAGGGAAATTGAAGCATAGTGGTTTAGAATGGGATTTTCCAAAGCACTAGACATTGGCCTACCTCTGCTTCAAATAGGGGTTGAGTTAGGCTGGAGTTGAACCTTTTGTAAATCCCAGCCTGTGTGATTGCTAAGATCATGGTGCAAAGTGGTGACAGAGCCAGAATTCAGGGAGCCATGGCCTTCAGTCCTGTGCTCCAACCATTACCTCATACTTCTCCCAAAAGATGAGGTACAGGCTGAGTAGAAGAAAAAAACACCAGATATTTCATAAGAGACTTTCAGCTTAGCCATTCATTTGAGTAAACATCAGGGGGCAAACAGATCCTGGGTGAACTTCTACTGACTACAGTGGAGCCATACCAAGCATGAATTTGGTTCTGAAATTCTGGTTATTTGTAGAGCCCTGTAAATCCTCAGATATTCAATTAATATCCCAGGGTATCCACATCCGCAGATCTGCATGGGGATAACCACAACTCATTTTTTTGGCCGACATGGATGTGGATGCAGATACAAACTTCAGATCTAGAACCCTGCAGATTTGCAGATATCTGCTTTATACCCACCGATATTCGCCTCCACAGAGTCAATACGGATCTTCATGGCTCGTTTTGGTGGATACAGATGTGGGTACAAATTTTGTATCTGTACAAGACTCTAGTTATTTGATGAAAACACAAAATCTTTAGAGACTCTTCAGTCATAGATCACGCCCTCTAAGACAGAGAAGATAAAACATTGACTGGAGCCAGTATTAAGGCCTAAACGTTGGTTTTGTAAAATGCTTGGCTGTGAAATTCTTTATACTTTTTAACTAGTAAACTGTCTAGAAAGCCTGAGCACAATGAATTACAGTTATCCTGCCAAGATGCAATAAAGATATGAATTAAAGCCTTTGGAATCCACAGTGATCATAAGCTTGCTATGACTGGGGATGAAAGGATGAGGTCTTGGTCACAGAGGCAATCAGCTGAGACAATGATAATCCCAAGGTTAGAAGCCTAGGTAGTCGATTGTATGATGTTTCCATTGTTCTGGAGGACGGTGGTAGGAAACGAAAAGCTATGTCTAGACTGCTGCTTTTTATCAAAAAAAGGTATGCAAATTGCACTCCACAATTTATGGACCTTTTTCTGATAGTTTTGTTGGAAGAAGCTTTGCTGAAATTTGGCCCATCTACACTCTGCCAAATTTTAGATAAACCTCCTCTTTCGGAAGAGCCCTTCTTCCTTGTGACATGAGGAAGACAGGGCTTCTGAAAGAGCGTGTCTGCTGTGCTACTAAAGAGTCAGAAGAGCAGATTCATTCCCTGGATGCAGCAGAGTTTTTCCTCTGGTATCCTGGAAAAACTCCGTAGTCTAGACCTAGCCAATATGAGCTGTTTTCTCAGCGTTCAACTTTAGGAAAAGTTTCACCGACTGAATGTCACCTCGTCATTTAATTGACTCAGAAATTAGTTCCCTAGGGTCAGCTGAGATCAAAACATAAACCTATGTATATTCAGCATAACAACGTTAGCTGAAATTATGCATCTGAATGATAGCACCTAATAGAAGCGTAGGGCAAAGTTTCCCTAAAAAGATATTAGAAAAATGTGCTGCCTTTTCAATAGAGTATGATCGTGGGTGAGATGCTGTTTGCATAATTCAAAGTGAACTGTAAGACCAGATGAATTTCACACACTCACCACTCTCTGACCTTCGGATTCCATTACCCTTCTTCACTAAGCCAGAAACATTGACAAAACAGAGCAATTATAAACAGATGGAGATATAAACAAATGTGGAATTTGGTTCTGAGGTTACAAATGTACAACTCTACTCCCAGGTTCAGAGATGAAGACAGTGGACTCACCAGAAGCTGAGTTCAGGGTAAGCTTTCACATCACTCATAATATTTGCACAATAATGTAATTTTTTTGCACTTTCCTCTGAATCATCTATGATCAACCCTAGTCTTACAGGGAATGTAAGACTAGTCCTCATATTGGTCTGCAGAGTTCCTATATGGCAAATTCAATGTTACTAGATATGATCTGGAAGTATGATTAGGCGGTCTGAAAGGATATGGTAGATGCCAAGATTGGTAGGCACTATAACAGCGAACGATAATGCATGAGAAGTTGTATGTACCTGTAATAAATGTGTGATCTATAATGTTTTAAACTCATTACTAGATTTATCCCAGTCTGGAATTAAAACCTAGAGAGATCACAAAGTCTAAAATATGTCCCTTACTGTTGTTCCTGAATCTATGTGGGGGAGGGAGGAGGAGAGAAAGAAAAGCCTCCAGCACAGACATAAATTTTCATGTGAGGCAATCTGAAGGGGATATCAAAGTGAATATTAAAATCACCCAGGACAACCTTACAAACCAAATCTAACATCAGCTCTGAAAACTCAGTGGTAAATTCATGGCTGCATATAAGTGAATGACTTTCTCTTCATATTATGCGCAAATCAGATTGTCAAAGGTTTTAAAGAGGAAACGTACTTCATTATTATTAGGGCCAGTTGTCTGTCATGGCAAAAAGTAGAAGTCACTATTTTTTTAAAGGAAGAAACAGTTTTTCATTTCATATTTTGATTTTTTCATAGAAAATTATTAAAAGGGCAAAGGAAATATGAAAAGTGATTACTTCTGCACTTTGGAGTATTATTAGTCAGCTGAAAGAGGGGGACTGTCCCTCATCATGAATATGAAAGCTGAAGAGCCAAAGAAAGTTCTAGAAAGTTAGAAGCACAGAGCAAAATTCATTTGGCAAGATTTTTAACTATACCGGGGAAAGCAGTTTTTTCAATCTGTCCTCCTTGTGAATCCATGGGTCTTCCTCCAGCACCAGAGGCTGGTGCACACAAGAAGATGAGTCTACTACAGCATCCAGTGAATGGAGTGATTATTTAAGTGAAGTATCAGAATCCTATGACTGTGACTGTGAAGGTCTTGATAATTTGTGCTGATGATTTGTGTATGGCTGTAGGCACAAATTGTGCTTATGTTTGCAAATGGAGTGTAAAAAAGCCTGTGTGTAACCAAACTGTGTAAAAATCCAGGCTATGTCTAGACTGCAGGCTTCTTTTGGAAGAAGCTTTTCTGGAAGAGGTCTTCCAAAAGAGAGAGTCCACACTGCCAAAGAGCATTAAAAAAGCAATCTGCTTTTTCAAAGATAGCGTCCCCACTGAATGGACAATATCTCGCATTTAAGCTGTGATTACTATGGACAGAGTGGCTGGCCACCAGGGCACCTGTGTTTTTTCCTCTTCTTTTGAAAGAACTCCCTCTTCCTCTTGGCTGTGTCTAGACTGCAGGGTTTTTTCGAAAAAAGTAGCCTTTTTTCGAAAAAACTTCACCTGCGTCTAGACTACAGCCGCATTCTTTCAAAATTAAATCGAAAGACAGCGGCTTTTCTTTCGATGACCGTAATCCTCATTTCATCACGAATAACACCTTTTTTTGAAAGTGTTCTTTCGAAAAAAGATGTTCTTGAATGCAAACAGGGTTTTTTCAAAACAGAGCATCCAGACTGCCTGGGTGCTCTCTTTCGAAAAAGCGGCTCACTTTTTCAAAGAAAGAGGTTGCAGTCTAGACGCTCTCTTTTGAAAGAGGCTTGTAGTCTAGACATACCCCTTCAGAAAAAGGCTTCTTCTTTGTAGAAAGAGGTTTACCAATGTCAGAAAAAACCCTCTGTTCTTTTGACTTTTCTTCCCAAAAGAACATGATTGCAGTGTGGATGTAAATGAAGCTTTTTCAGAAAAACAGCCATTTTTCTGGGGAAAAAAACCATCTGTAGTGTAGGCATGACCCCAGTGATGGAGCATCTCCAAAATATTTGGAGTGTGAAACCCTATCTGAACCTATGGAAGACCTTACCAAAATATGTAATCTTCTGCCCTCACACAGCATTAACAGCTGTGAGAACCAGTGATGGGTTTGAAGTTTTGCAGAAAGATGTTCTTATTCCCATCCCAGCAGATGGCCAAATGTGTGGAAGAATGAGTAGGAGGGAGAGAAGAGAGCCTAGAAGCAGCATCTAATGCACTGAAAGTTATTCCATTAAAATAATTTTATTTTAATTTAATTAAGAGAATTTTCTCTAGCTTTGCAAAATATTTCCTTCAAAAATTCCATACACTTTTCACAATTAGGGCACATCTACACAGAAGGGCTAAAGCCAAAATAAGCTACACAACTTCAGCTACGTCAATTGCGTAGCTTGAATCGAAATAGCTTATTTTGACTTTGACGCTGTCTGCACAGCAGTAAGTCTGAGAACACTCTTCCTCTGACTTCCCTTGCTTCTTGCAAAATTAGGGTTACAAGAGTTGGAATAAGAAGTCTTCCAGGTCGGCATGATTTCAACATTGTCGAAATTACTGCTTCTAGTGTAGTCGCGGACTGTGTTATTTCAGTATAACATCAGTTATTCCGAAATAACACCACTGTGTAGATGTACCCTTAGGCTAAGTCTAGACTACATGGCTCCATAGACGGAGCCATGTAAAATAGTTTATTCAGCATAGTCAAAGAAGCGGAAATTTAAATAATCCCCGCTTCATTAAAATAAAAATGGCCGCCACACTGTGCTGACGATCAGCTGATCCGGCACAGCGTGGCAGTCTAGACGTGGCACGATCAACAAGGAAGCCTTGTGATAAAGGAAGCCGGTATGCCTTGTGAAACCATGCCTTCCTTCTTTGACTATGCCGAATAAACTATTTTACATGGCTTTGTCGACGCAGCCATGTAGTCTAGATGTAGCCTTAGTGAAAGCCTTATTTCACTAAGAAATCTTTGTGAAAGGAAAGAACATTGTTTAGTTTAATTGTGTATAAAACTGTAAGCTCTTTGGAGCAGGGGCTATATATTTTTTCTTTCTTCATATACATTGCTTACCACATACTCCTAGATGGGGCTTCTAGATGTAACATAGACAAATCTTAATACTGTAGGTCAATGCAGAAGCTAGACTTTCAACTGTCATTCATATGTGTCACTTTTTAAAACTTTCTTCATTTATTTTTAACAAAGAGATTTGAATATTTTTAACAGTATTAAAATCAAGCCATTCTTTTCAGGACATAAAGTTTTAGTAAGCTCACACTAAGCAGTTAGCTTAGTGCACATAAGAAGAAATGTGGCTTAACTGAAATGTATTTAAAGCCCCAACAATGAAGATACATACACTATTCTTAATACTTGGGCATTGTTTTTAGTTGGGGAAATCTATTCCTGTGCAGAAGACCAACATGAGGCCTGGCCAACACTTACAGCTTCAGAATAGGTCATTAAGCCCTGATCTATATTAGGGCTTTATTTTGAAACTAATAAGCAGAGTGACCACACTACCAAGCCCGTTACTTTGAAATAACAGGACACTTAGTTCCAAATCTGTACTCCTGCTTTCCTGGAGGAATAACACTAATTCCAAAATAGTTATTTTGAAATAGTGGTAGCATGGATGCTCCAGTGCTCCTATTTCGAAATAACGACTCCCTAGAGTAATTCAAAGCTCAGGTTAGTACATCTACATTAACGGATTCTGCCATGGACTAATTTCAAGGCTTCATGCTATTTCGATTTTATTTCACGAGTTATTAAATCAATTTTAGTTATTTCAAAATAGTTTCCTAGTATAGACATATTTTAAGAGGTTCCTAGAACTTGAACTGATGAATTTCACCCATTGACATCCCTTGATGTGTGAATGGATTAAGGACAATATATACAGCCTTGTGCCATTTATTGACAATCAAACCCAAGAAATGGGACAATATATAATTCCTCATCCCTGCATTCCTTCTGCCTTGTGTGTTGGAGGCTGCAGTAACAATAGAATATTTCTACATTATCCTCATTATCTATATTCACCTTCGTAGTTTCTCTTCTTGTTCACAGCTCACAGGCTCCCTGAAAGTTTCATCTGAAGAAATGGGTTACGCTCACAAAAGCGCAGGATGCCATCTACATATTTTGTTCATCTTTAAGGTGCTGCAAGACTATCTATTTGTTTCTTTTCAGTATCCCTGAAAATTATACAATGTTGTTAATAGCTTTTTAGCTATTCTTATGAACATTGATCTCTAAGCAGCAAAGGAAAATGAACAAATCTGTTTAAAAAAAACCAAAAACCAGATATTAAAGAGCAGGTTAGATAGATATATATATGGGATGGTCTAGACAGTACTGGGTCCTGCCATGAGGGCAGGGGACTGGACT
Organism: Pelodiscus sinensis; assembly: GCF_052426305.1. NCBI lineage: Eukaryota > Metazoa > Chordata > Testudines > Trionychidae > Pelodiscus > Pelodiscus sinensis. The sequence goes on from NC_143054.1 coordinate 11,446,303, forward strand.
CGATGACCTCTCGAGGTCCCTTCCAGTGCTAGTATTCTACGATTCCTAGCCATTAACTCCTCTTATTCAGCCAGTTGAAAAAGGAGCTCTGCATTTGGTGCAAGATAACACTGCTTCTGTGTGCTCTGAGCTGAACTTCCTTCAACTGCCCAGACATCATGCCAGAAATATGGAAATATCAAAAGAAACATGAAGCATTAAGGGACTCAGGCTCTTTTTATTTGATCACACGTGGATAAGCAAGACCACATTTCTCTAGGGAAAGGAAATGTCTCTATGACAAGAGACATCTCATAAAGTTCACTATCACTTTGCATAGGCAGACCCCCATTTAGCCAGATAGACTCCTTCCTCCATTTTCGAAACACAGCATGGACAGGTTCCTCTGTGGCATGTCTTCATGAGGGCAAAAATTGGGACAGCTAGTCCTATAGGTCCCATTTCAGGAAAGAATACTTATTCAGTACAATTTGTAGGTATACATTTAAATTTAGATATGTGCTTAAGTGGCAAATGTATTCTCCAACTAATGGTTTGTTGCAGCCACTTTATAGTGCATGAAGGTGCATTTTGTTCTCTAGAAGGTTTTAAAAAAGCACAGAGAATGAGTTAGATGACAGGAGAATAGAGAGATGGAGGGATGAAGGAGGGAGAGATGAAGAGTTTTTTGTATTTTTAAATGAAGACTGAGACTTCCTCCATTTTGTGTTTGCTAAAATGCATGCTTGTGACTATGAACAAATATTTTCTGATATTTACTTTAGGTTTCCCCCTAGTAAATTCACTCAATGTGGATGTGGAAAGCAATCTGATATTAAGAGTTACCCTCACACAATTAGGGACCGGAAATATGCCAAGTAACATATGAATTAGCCTAAAAATGAAGAATATTCAAAGACATTCCAGGTTGTTAATTTTGAGCAAAGTAATTTTTTTTATGCAATTTCACACAATTTGCACACACAAAAGGAAAATAAATGGTTCCTTATAAATTATGCTTAGATAGAAAATGAAACACCTTTGAAAATGAATGCCAACAAAACACTCTGGGCTTTGGATGGAGAGACTTTATTACCAACAAGGACAGTTGAGTAACTAGCAACTAGTAGCTCATCTCTACTAGATAGGGAAGGAAGCATTGGACACATATGGCATGTTCTCCAGATGCAAACACACAGAATCCCATATAGAAAATTAGAACTAGAAGGGACTTCAAGTCATGATTTCCAGTCCCCTTCCTTCACGGCAGGACCAAGCACCATTTAGCTCATCCCTGATAGATCTTAAAAAATAATGAATGGACTAACAAAAAGTGTTAGTCTCTAAGGTGCTACAAGACCATTCATTGTTTAAGTTTGTTTCAGTTACATACTAACACGGCTACCCCTCTGACACTTTTAAAAATCCTGATAGATGTTTATCTAACCTACTCTTAGCTATCTCCAGTGTTGGAGATTCCACAACTTCCCCACACCATTTATTCCAGTGTTTAGTCACCCTGACAGGAAGTTTTTCCTAATGTCCAACCTAACCTCCCTTGCTGCAATTTAAGCCCATTGCTTTTGTCCTATCATCAGAGGTCAAGAAGAACCATTTTTCTCCCTCCTCCTTCTAACAACCTTTTAAGTACTTGAAAACTTCTATCATGTCCCCTCTCAGTCTTCTCTCTTCCTAACTAAACAAACCCAATTCTTTAAGCCTTTCCTCATAGGCCATGTTTTTAAGACCTATAAACATTTTTGTTGCTCTTCTCTGGACCCTCTCCCATTTCTCCATCTTTCTTGAAATGAAATGCCCAGAACTAGACACAATACTCCAATTGAGGCCTAATCAACTTAGAGTAGAGCAGAAGAATGACTTCTCGTGTCTTTCTTCCAAACCCCCTGCAACACGCTGCTTATATTTAGCCTGTGGTCCACTATAACCTCTAGATCCCTTTCTGCAGTTCTCCTTCCTAGACATGAAAAAGATGTTAACTGGGAACCAACTTGTGTGAGGAAATTAGGGCACCCAAGAGAAACCTGAAGAAGAGCAGTAGCAGGGAGGACAGAACAGTAAATCTGAACACCATAGATCAGAATGAAGCAATAGCTAATGACAGAGGGATGGAACAGAGCGGGTTCCAGCCTGTGTACCAATGCTTCTGTGAACAGAACATAATAAATAATACTTGTCTATAGCAATAGCACATTACTGATCCTTTCTCTGCACAGTGTGTGTGTATCAATTCACCTGAATTGCCCATGCACACACTAATAGGCATGTGTTTTGTTTCCACCTAACTATAATTCTCCTTCAGCTGCTGATTTTGTGTGAAATTATCCTTTTCGTCTACCTCTAGCCTGAAGGGTTAATCACATGACTCCTTTCAGAATCACTGCCAAGTTTATTTATGCTACTGTTTCAGAGCAGTAGGTGAGTAATATACGGTTTCCCTCCTCCGCCCTCCAAGACAGCTTGTTTTGAAGTTAGAGGCAGGACATATGCTCAATTAAAATCAGGGCACTGTGTGAAAGGTAGCTCATATCCCTATAATCTGACATTCAGAAACCCACCCTAAACATTATGCTCTCTTAGCAGCATAAAGTTTAAAACACACCCATTTCCCCAGCTATCTTGGAAGGGAGCTCAGATACAATAAAGTGCAGACAGATCAGATTTTTAAACTTAGGACTGTCAATAGTCTTTACAGAAAGCTTCTGTATACAACTAGAGATAGGTGAGCACTTGGGGGTAAGAGCCAAATCCTCAGGTGGTGTGGACTGGCAGTGCTCCCTTGATCTGTCACAACAACTCTTCTTCTCGCTGTGGCATTATCCATATCTAGAGCTGATGTCAAACCAAAGTCCATTAAGGGTATGTCTACACTACAAGCTTCTTTTGGAATAAGCTTTTCTGGATGATATCTTCTGGAAAAGTGTGTTTTGAAATAGAGCATCCACACTACAGGAAGCCTCAAACTTAGTCTGAGGCAGGCTCCCCTAATATAGACATGCTATCTTGACTTAGAGTCCCAGGAGGCACTGGAGAGGAATAACTTTAGAATGGCCTTGGTGAGGAGCTATTTCAACATTGCAGCAGAAGAGCATCTTACATACACCCTCTTCCAAAAAAGCTTTTTCAGAAAAGGGCTTATTCCTCATGGAATGAGGTTTACCACGATTGGAAAAAGCCAATGAAATAAAACAACTGCAGTGTGGATGCTAGTATTGTTTTTCCAGAATAACAGCCATTATTCTGGAAAAACGGTGCAGTATAAACACGCCCTAAAATTCCTTTGTGTTCAGAGGTGGGGTTTTTCACTTGAAGTTTAAGGCCAGGTCTATTGCCAGAAATAAAACTATCAAAATACTGTGCAAAATAAGGGTTATATTTTCAGCAAAATCAAGAAGCAAGTCTGCAAGAAATCTTGGGGAGAGATCACTTTGCATCCTATTTCCTGGCCAATTTTGCATGGGGAAAAATGTTGCCTCTAAAACAAACAGAAGAATTTACAAATGAACTATGCAATCATTATGTGCACACAGTGATTTTGCACAAGCTCAGATGCAAACCAAACTGAGGTCCCTTTGAAAATGTAATGCGAGGCATTCACTGGTTAAATGTTAAACATATCTCCATCCATATTAGAATGGCTTGTTGGCTAAACTCTGAATTGGACTAAGAGGACTTAGGTTTCATATTGCCACAAGCAACGTATCTACTACGGGCAAGACAATTCATCTCTCTCTGTTTATATTCTCCAAAGCCAATAATAATCCTTCCCTTCTCCTTTTCTAGATCTTGTCTATTTAGACTTCAGGCTGTTAAGGACAAGGACTGTCTCTTACTCTGTATGTACAGTGCTTTGTATAACCGAGACCTGCTATTGGTCGATTCCTTGGTGCTATCATAATGACAATAGCAAATAATTAATCCCAGATGCCCTGCTTGTTCCCACATGTGCACTATTGTGAACACAAAGTTCTATTTCATGTTGGCAATATTTGGCTCATGGTTCATTGTCCAGGATGAATGTATAAGACTTTGAAAAAAAAACAGATTTTTTTTAAAGGTAGATGTGATTCCTCTGAATGCTCTGAAAGCAAGAATGCAAGTGAACATTGTGTGGACTGCAGTCTCTCTCAGGCCACCGCTGAACACTGGTTCCTGCATGTGGACAATCCTAAAGGACACCTTTGAGTAAGAACTAAAAAGACCTTTGTCATGTACTAAAAATCCTACAAGGGGTGGAGTGTGTTTTCTGGAAGAAATAGCTGACAACTTTGTTATAATACATGACAATGTGACCTTAAGCTGAAAAGAATTTGAATGAATGTGTTGCCAAATCTACTGAAAAAAGATTCACAGTAATAGCTAGCTCTTATATAGTGCTTTCCATCAGGAGATCTCAAAGGGAAGGTCTGTACCATTATTTCCATTTTACAGAATGGGAAACTGAGGTAAGAACTGAAACAATTTGTCTAAGATCAATGATAGAGTCAGGAATAAAACCCAATTGTTTTAAGTCCCCATACAGTGTTTTATCCATTAAGGAGGAGGACCCTACTAGATACAACACCTCTCATACAGCTACCTCAAATGAGATTTACAGGATCTTTCGAAAAAACTCCCCATTTTTCAAGACCACAGTTTTACTTTCAAAATGGCACTTGTTCGAAAGAACACCATTACTTGATTATGAAAATGAAGCGTGGGATATTTAAATCCCCATTTCATTTGCAATCGAGTGGATGATGCTTTGGTAACATTAGAAAACCTACCTCAATTGCTCTTACCTGGAATATGCTAGCCAGTCTTATGGGATTGACCCATATAATGAAACCAATAGGTCCAGTTGTGAAATTCAGCTCAGAATCCATCCAGCATTGATGGATGGAGACCTACTTATGAACAGAATTCGTTCCACAATTTTTTTCCTTACCTAAGTACTTTGCCATTGTGCTTTCTACTTAAAATAAATCTAAGGTGATTCCAAGATATACATCTTTGGTAATATTGCAGAGCCATAATAAACAACCTTCAATGTGGGGCCTGATCGAACCCCTCTGAACTCAATGGAAACACTCTCATTGACTTCAGTTAGTTTGGGAGCAAGTCCATAGAGACTATTCCCACAAGATGCTTACTTTATTAGAGGTTCTCAGGCCTCTTCTGAAGAGGCTCATAGACCCAAATTCTGAAGATTTACACACATACTTAAGGCTGTGTCTAGACTACATGCCTCTGTCGGCAGAGGCATGTAGATTAGACAGATCAGCAAAGGCAAAGGAAGCCGCGATTTAAATGATCGCGGCTTCATTTACATTTACATGGCTGCCGCGCTGAGCCGACAAACAGCTGATTAGCTGTTTGTCGGCTCGCTGCTAGTCTGGACGTTCCCCCTGTCGACATCAAAGCCCTTTGTCGGCAGCCCCGGTTATTCCTCGTGGAATGAGGTTTACCGGGGCTGCCGACAAAGGGCTTTGATGTCGACAGGGGGAACGTCCAGACTAGCGCGCGAGCCGACAAACAGCTGATCAGCTGTTTGTCGGCTCAGCGCGGCAGCCATGTAAATGTAAATGAAGCCGCGATCATTTAAATCGCGGCTTCATTTACCTTTGCTGAACAAACAAATCTACATGCCTCCGCCGACAGAGGCATGTAGCGTAGACATACCCTAAATGTGTACATAGTAGTCCTGTTGATTTTAATGGGTCTACTTGAACGAATAAAATTAAGCCTCCTCTTCCTTTGAATTATTTCAATGGAACTAATCATATGTGTAAACACCTTTGTAACTCTTTGCAGAATCAAGGTGCAAACTCCCAATTTCTGTTACTATCCTGCAAATAAGTATTTTGCCCTTACACCCGTCTTTTTAGGAGGATGAGAATCTGGGGGAGGGTAAATTTCAGATTATTGGACAGGCCACTTTTGAGATATAGGCATTTGAAAAATTGTCTATAGTCACTTTGTTTTAGTCTTCCACTATTTCTTGTTAAGCATATGTTTCAAAAATGGCTCTCTAAACTTATTAGCAGATTATGTAATATAACTCATTTATACAGAACTTTCTTATCATATAAGTGCTAACCATCCACCAATTAACTACTCTTTATAATTCTCCTGTCAGATATGTAAACTGAGGAAAATATTTACCTATGGTGAAATATCAGAGTGCCTAAATGAGAGTTACATCTATTTAATTTAAGATGTGATTTTAAACAGATTTGGTTAAACTGGTGTAAACCTGTGAATTATACACTCGTAGGGTGTGTCTAAACTACAGCCCTCTGCTGACAGAGGGATGTAGATTAGGCACATCGCTATTGCAAATGAAGCGGGGAAATAAATATCCCATGTTTCATTTGAATAAAAATGGCCACCACTTTTTACTGACATGGCACTTTCCTGGCAAAAAGCGGCAGTCTAGATGGGGATCGGCTGACAAGGAAAGCCTTTTCTGACCAATCCCTTATGTCTTGTGCAATGAGGTTCACAGGATCGGTTGGAAAAGGCTTTCCTTGTTGACTGATCCCTGTCTAGACTGTCTCTTTGTGCTGGCAAAGTGCCACATTGGCAAAACACGGCGGCCATTTTTATTCAAATGAAGTGCGGGATATTTAAATCCCTGCTTCATTTGCAATAGTAATGTGCCTAATCTACATCCCTCTGTCAGCAGAGGGCTGTAATTTAGATACATTTAGTTTAACCCACACTAAAGGTGTAATAAACTTGGTTTAACTTGATTAGCAATGGGTTTACATTAAATCAAAATAAGCTAAATATGAGCATCCACACAGGGCTTTGCACAGATTTAATTGAACTGGTTTAATTAAACTAGGGCAAGTTGGTGTGTGAATAAGGTCTGAGATGCTAAGCCATTACGTCTCAATTGTTTAGCATGTCCACTTATACCAGAGACAGGCAAGATCTGGCCTGCCAGGCCTCTTAATCTGACCCATGGCCCACCCCACTAATACCCTCCAGCACAGAGCAACTCCACACCATTCAGAGCAGCTGGCTGCTCCATGTGGCTTCCTGCACTGCGTGCTGGAGAAAAGGGGGAAGCCTTATGTGTTGTCCTTGTGCCCAGCACAATCCCTCTGCTCCTATTGGCCAGAAACAAGCCAATGGGAGCTGAGAGATTGTGCTGGGGGTGTAGACACTGTATGAAGCCGCATGGAACAGTCCGGCCACTTTGAATGGTCTGGGGCTGCTGGCAGGCAGGGAGCCTGCCCGAGGATCCCAGTGGGCTGCCAGACAGGAGCTGCCAAGGTGAATGCCTAGGTAAAGCCTGCCTCTGGAACCCTGTCCCTTCCTGCATCTCAACTCCCTACCACATGTCACCACCCCCTTCTGCTCCAGGTCACAACTCCCTCCCAGATCCTGAACGCCTCTCCTGTGCCCGTATCCCCTCCCCAGTCATGCAGCTCAAGCCCCTGCCCCAGGTCACAACCCCCTCCTCAGTCCAAACTCCTTCTCACATCCCACACCTCTACTAACCCCAATCCCCTATCAAGCTCCTTCTGTACTCCATCCCAGATCCTATACTCCCTCCATAGAAAAATGCGGCCCTTGACCACTTACCAAAATCTTGGAGTGGCCCCCCATCAAAAATTCATGCCCGTCCCTGATTTTGTGCAGATTATCTAAGCAACAGTGCATGGCCATTTCACTCATTTCCTATTTTGCTTAGTGTGGCTAAAATCAACCTGTTCTGGTGCTATTTCTTCTAGCCATAGTCACATTTTCTCATTTTATATAAAGTGCAAGTGCCACAGGCCCTTCAGACACTGTCACACATGATGAACCCACCTTTAAAAATGGTCTTCATAAATCTTTCTCATCACCTTAATTTTGCAATCATTAAACTTGGGGTGGGGAGGAGGAAGCGGAGAAAGGAATCCTCTTATAGTCTATTGCAAACTCGTTTTTATAACAAGTCTCAATTTCTCCTGTTTTATTGGGTGGTTTTTTTTCTCTTTTACTCTAAGTCATCTTTTCACATTGCAAACCCAAGTTAATATTTCCTGGAGGTTTACACAGGAAGCCTCAGATTGTCAGTTCGTTTAATGTCACTTCACTTTATGCTTCATGCCAGTTTTAAAGCTCAGCAAGAATTGACAATGCAAGCCTTTCACGGCATCAGCTGCCTGTGCTCTCTTTGACAGCGAGATTTCAAATCAAGGATTTAATCAACTCAAAGCTATTCCAGTTAGCGGGGAAATGTTCTTTCAATTCTGCCACTTAAGAAACATCAAACAGGCCTCAGCTACACAGTTACGATCATAGCTAAATCTGAAATGCAGTTTATTTGCATGCACAGTATCGCCTGGCTTGAATGCAAGAGGAAAGGGTGAAAGGGTGTGAAAACTTAATTTACCTTCTTAAAATAAAAGGGAGGGTGTGATGTGAGGGAACAGAGGTGATACAAAAGATGGTGTAAGTTACCCACTGCTGAAAGTATAGGTAAATATAAGGGAAGATGAATTTAAGGTGCTATAACTTATATGTTGAGCCAATTGGGGAAACAAAAGGGCTACATCTAGACTGGCCACAAATTCTGGAAAAGGGATGCAAATCAGGTAAGTCAGCATAGGGAAATCCGTGGGGGATTTAAATATCCCCCGCGGATTTAAATAAACATGTCTGCCGCTTTTTTTCCGGCTTGGGGAAAGCCGGAAAAAAAGCGTCTAGACTGGCGCGATCCTCCGGAATAAAGCCCTTTTCCGGAGGATCTCTTATTCAAGTAGGAATAAGAGATCCTCTGGAAAAGGGCTTTATTCCGGAGGATCGCGCCAGTCTAGATGCTTTTTTTCCGGCTTTTCCCCAAGCCGGAAAAAAAGCGGCGGACATGTTTATTTAAATTTCCCTATGCTGACTTACCTGATTTGCATCCCTTTTCTGGAATTTGTGGCCAGTCTAGACGTAGCCAAGGTGTTTAACTCACTTAGATTAGTTTAAACTAATCTAATTTGCAGTGCACTCAGTGTTTGTTACACTAAATTAAACTCCGTTCCTATGTCTTGTCCTAGTTCACATATCACCTCTCAATTTGTCCCAGGGTTCACAGACAGTTTGTGGAAGGGGAAAACTGGCTCTAAAGCATCGACAAGAAAAAGCAGGAAGTCCAGTAGATGTTCCCATCTAAAGAAGTCAATGAAAAGGCTCGTGAGTGTGTGTCTCGTTTTATGTTGTGTCACATGGTCACTTCTCCTCCCAATCAAAAAGGAGAATGATAAATTGTAGAAGCATGTGCAAACTCTTACAGTTCATCTGCAGATGTTGTTCTATGGTACTGATTCAGTGGGAAAATGGCAAGTACAATAGCCCTCAGGCTCACATTTCCACCTGTTCACTCACGATTGTTGTCCAGGGCTGTGATACAAAATAAGCAAGAGTATGGCTGGAGAGAGTTTTCTTTGGTTGCATGAGTTTCATTGTTTCCATAATTACACTGTGGCTAGTGCATTTTTAAAAGAGGCGCTATGAGATTTACAAGGGTCCCCTTGGTGCTTGTTTGGGGGAGGAACATAACCTCTGAATGAAGTATTTGCTATAAGTCACTGTTGGACAGGGCACTAGACTCTATGGCTATGTCTAGACTGGCATGATTTTCTGCAAATGCTTTTAACGGAAAAGTTTTCCGTTAAAAGCATTTGCGGAAAAGAGCGTCTAGATTGGTACGGATGCTATTCAGCAAAAGCACTTTTTGCGGAAAAGTGTCCATGCCAATCTAGACACGCTTTTGTGCAAAAACGCCCCGATCACCATTTTTGCGATCGGGGCTTTTTTGCACAAAACAAATCTGAGCTGTCTACACTGGCCCTTTTGCTCAAAAGCTTTTGCGCAAAAGGACTTTTTCCCGAATGGGAGCAGCATAGTATTTCCGCAAGAAGCACTGATTTCTTACATGAGATCATCAGTGTTCTTGCGGAAATTCAAGCGGCCAGTGTAGACAGCTGGCAAGTTTTTCCGCAAAAGCAACTGCTTTTGCGGAAAACTTGCCAGTCTAGACACAGCCTATGGGATTTGCTGCCTTCTTGCTTGGCAAACGTATGTGTCTTCCATACTCTAATAAATGCATTGAAGATGTGAATAAAATATTCCCTCTTTTAAAGCTGCATTTTGGTGGATCGACAGGAATTAAAACATTTCTTTGTTTTCTTCTTTAGGCTTAGATCATGGCTTTAGGCACAACATTCAACTGGGATCATTCATTAGCTCCTTTGCTCCAGATGCCGCCCTGGGAGGCTTTGTGACTTCATGCCACCCTTCTGAGGCTACGTCTACACTATGAGTATTTTTGGCAGAAAATATACTAATGAGTGCCTCATTAGCATAAGTTGCAATCTTATTTGCATATTTTCTGCTACTCTATTTTTGCACTAGGGGTTTTTGCACAAAAACAAGCAGTGTGGACGTTTTCTTTTTGCGTAAAGCCCCCTTTTTCCATAAGATCCTTATGTATACCGATCTTGCTGAAAAAGGTTTTTTTGTGCAAAAAAAACCCCCATCCACATTGCGGCTACGTCTAGACTGGCATGATTTTCTGGAAATGCTTTTAACGGAAAAGTTTTCCGTTAAAACCATTTTCAGAAAAGTGCGTCTAGATTGGCAGGACACTTTTCCGGAAAAGCACTTTTTCCAGAAAAGCATCCGTAGCCAATTTAGACGTGTTTTTCTGCAAAAAAGCCCCACTCGCCATTTTCATGATCAGGGCTTTTTTGCGGAAAACAGTACTGTGCTGTCTACACTGGCCCTTTTGCGCAAAAGTCTTTCAGAAAAAGACGTTTTCCCGAATGGGAGCAGCATAGTATTTCCGGAAAATCACTGACGATCTTACATGAGATCAGCAGTGCTTTTCCGGAAATTCAAGCGGCCAGTGTAGACAGCTGGCAAGTTTTTCCGGAAAAGCGGCTGATTTTCCGGAAAAAGTGGCCAGTCTAGACACAGCCTGCTTGTTTTTGTGCAAAAACCCCTAGTGCAAAAACGGAGCAGCAGAAAATATGCAAAGGAGATTGCAACTTATGCTAATGAGTCCATTAGCATATTTTCTGCCGAAAAAAAATGCAGTGTAGATGTTGCCTAAATCACAGTTTCATCCCTGGTTCCTCCCCCTTGCCTGCCTCGCTCTACAGGAGGAACAAGTAACTTTGCATCTTTTAGTGGAACAACTTATGCCTTCCTTTGCGACCAATCAGCTGTCCTAGCTTGCACATGAGGAGCGATCCAAAGCATCTCCCACTCATTTCCCCTCTTTGCTACTCTGACAAGCCCTCTCCCAAATCTTTGGTCTTCTAGTGTATCCCAGCAATTCACTCACCCCAGCCCAATGGCAACACAGCTCATGTCCATGTCCCTTAGTTGGCTCTCACCAGAGTCCCTTCACCCTTTGGCAGCTCTTCTCAAAGCTGCAAAGGTTCCCTTCTCAGTGGAGATGTTTCTGTGAAATATCCCATATAACCACAATCTTAACCAGCCCTGAATTTGTAAGGGCATGTCTTCACTTGCCACGCGAGAGATTGGCATTCGATTTAGCGGGTCTAGTATAGACCTGTAAATCAAACACTGAAAGCAGCTCTGGCTGATGCCTGTACTGGCAGTCGTGAGGAGCAAGAGAAGCTGATGGGCGCATTTGCTCCTGTCGGCCTCCTGCTGTGGGGACACCACTAAACTCAACTTAAGGTAAGCTGACTCTAGCTATATAGTCTACATAGCGGGAGTTGCGTTCCATAAGCCGACCTTCCAGGTCTAGTGTAGAACTGGCCTACGAAATAGAGAGAAACTGGAATTAAAAGAAATGGTTTATTCAGCATATGCTTCTTACAAGCTAAACTTAGGCCAGGTCTACACTAGACCTGGAAGGTCGGCTTATGGTACGCACTTCCAGCTACGTACAATATGTAGCTGGAGTCATCTTACCTTATGCCAAGTTTGGTGGCATCTTCACAATGGGAGGCCAGTGGGAGCAAATGCTCCTGTCAGCTTCCCTTACTCCTCATGACCGCAAGGAGTACAGGCACTGGACACAGCTGCCCTTAGCATTCAATTTATGGGCCTATAATAGACCTGCTAAATCAAACGCCAGAACTTCGATCTCTGGCATGGCAAGTAGAGGCCCTTAGTAAAGGCCTCCTCAGCTCTGGTACAGAGAAGTAAAGGAAAGAGAATAGTGTACATCACCTGGAAACAACAGCCTCTTAAGTAACTCTGATCTGCCTCAGCTGCTGTCTAGGTAGCTGCTCCCTTTTCTGTGTTCAGATTTTTTTCCATCAGTTGCCTGGATCTGGGTCGGCTTGCCTATTCAGAAATGTCTCCCCTACTCCAGGACAGCTACCCCTGCCTTTCAAGGCAGTTTTCTCAGGTTCATCTTCACACCCAATAGGGGTTGGTAAAACAATTTCTCCACCCAAGGATTGTCTACTGAAGAGAAGCTGACCCATAGTAATTAATGATTCCCTTTCAAAGGCTTCATGGCCTGGCTCAAATGCCTCTTTTCACATATCCGGTTGATCTGGGTCATCTGGCCCCTGGTTCAGCCCCTCAAAGCACTTTTCTTTTACCAAGAAATACGCATTATGGGTAGTCACAGCTTCCTCCCACTCACATTCTCAAAGCTTCCTTCCTTCTTGGGAGAGCAGCCCTTACGCATTCGGCCATGTCTGGAGTCACAAACTCAGCAGGGCTTGTGTAAGAGAATAAAGGCAGTGACAACCTTACCTTCGATGCCTGATCCTACTCAGCAATTCTTCCTAAACGATTTGATGGGAATGGAAGTGTCCTTCTGTACCCCTAACTAGTCTCCCATGATACATTTTTGAAAAATTCAGACCTAAACAGGGCAATCTGAAACAGGGCAATCTTTTTTAGGGCCCCCAGGGTGCTGTGTCCACTCTTCCTCCAAATACCGAGTACCAGCTTTTCTTGCACAACAGAATTTCTTCATCAGCACATAGTTAATCAATGAGGTGGTCTAATTAAATGATTTTGTATGAGAAGAGGGGGTTCAGACATACCTGGAAAACATGGGTAGTACTGTTTTCCCACCCAAGGGAGTAGAAATCAACATCTCTGTAAAGTAGCCATTGGTGATGCTACATCCTAACTCTGTAACCAAAGCCACATTGTTAAAATGTAAAGATCAAACTTGCCTGCTGGAGAATTTGTCCCACTTGCCCTTTGGGATGAACACCTCTATATAAAACCCAATGAGCAGAGATGCTTATGAGGCTGCCACCATGTCAAGAACCTTGAGAGGCAAATGAAACACTGTAGGCCAGGTTCTCTACACTGGCTAAGGTAAGCTTGGTGCAAGACCAGAGAAGATGAGGCAAGGAGGGCTTTCAACATCTTTGTACTGCCCTGATCCTGAGCCAGGTAAGATCTGGGCTGGTTCCTACTATAAGTTTAAGTAGCCCCAAAGGATCAAAAGATCATAGGTTTGGAGAAGACCTCAGGGGATCATCAAGTCCAACCCCCTGCTAAAAGTAGGACCACTCCCAACTAAATCATCTGAGCCATGGCTGTGTTGAGCTGGGACTTAAAAAACTCTAAGGATAGAGATTCCACCACCCATCCCAGTGCTTCACTATCCTCCTAGTGAAATATTTTTCCTAATATCCATCCTAGACCTCCCCCTACTGTAACTTGAGACCATTGCTCTTCGTTCTGTCATTTGACACTGAGAACAGCTTCTGTGATTTTATAACATTTCAGTTCGGAGCAGTGAGATATTACACATAATGTATTCCAAAACATATACTTACATCAAATAACACCTTACCTTACAGGAAATATGAGAACAAGTTGTGGAGTTTGGTGCAACTCAACGCCAGTAGAGTACCAGAAACCGATACAAGTAGATAATTCTTGATCTGCACAGCCACACTATGCTGATGCCTCTGATCAGCCACCATAAAGAATTAGAGGCGCATTAAAGTTATTTTACAACTGATGCTATGTTAAGATACTTCTGATACTACATTGAACAGAGTACCCCATTTGTAGTGCTCAGCAACTACACGGAATCCTAGATTAGGGTTGGAAGAGACCTCAGGGGGTCATCTGGTCTAACCCCTAGCTCAAAGCAGGACCAACTCCAACCAAATCACTCCAGCCAGGGCTTTGTCAAGCCTGGTCTTACAAATCTCTAAAGATGGAGATACCACCACTTCTCTAGGCAACCCATTCCAGTGCTTTACCACCCACCTAGTGAAATCTACAATCTAGACCTCCCCCACTGCAATCTGAGACCATTGCTCCTTGTTCTGTCATCTGCTGCTACTGCCTATGTCTACACTACAAGTTTTTGCAGCAGAGTATGCTAATGATGGACTCATAAGCATATTTTCTGCTGATGCTTTTTGCACAAGGGGCTTTTGCAGAAGAAGAGGCAGTGTAGCAACTTCAGTTTTGCACAGAAACCCCCTTTTGTGCAAGATCCTGAAGATCTGAGAGGGCCCCTGATCAGGGAGGGAGGGAAAGCAAATTCCCTGATGCCTGGCAATTGGTCCTGCAAAGCCATGAATCATGCTACAAAGCCTTGAGAAACCATCTACTGGCATTTTCTGGAGTAGCTATGGATAGATAAAAGCGGCGAGGAGTCCTGTGGCACCTTATAAACTAACTGAAGTGTTACACTTCAGTTAGTCTATAAGGTGCCACAGGAATCCTCGCCGCTTTTGCAGATTCAGACTAACACAGCTACCCCTCTGATATATGGATAGATACAGAATCATAGAGCACTCGTGTAACACTATTATTTCTGTTTCCCACTGGGAGGTCTAATGCACAACACGAATTGCAACCATTTCCAAGAACGGTACAATTCAAACACTGTGCTATCTTCATTCGCGGTACGTCTAAACTAAATTTTTTTTGAAAGAGGATATTCAAATTCCACAGGAATTTGCATATCTTCTTTCGATCTCACTTTTGAAAGAGGATCTTTTGAAAGTGAAAGTAGTCTGGATGCATTTTTTGGGGGGGGGAACCTTTTTTTTAAAAAAAAAAAAAATGCGTAAACCTCATTTTTTAAGGAAGAACATTTTTTTTTCAAAAAAGGGTATTTTCCAAAAAAAAAAACCATGTCCAGACTACTTTCACTTTCAAACGATCCTCTTTTGAAAGTGAGATCCCATGGAATTTGCATATCCTCTTTCAAAAAAACATATTCTAGACACAGCCTCATATTACATCACACAGCCTTGTTTCTATGAACTGCCACCTAAACAATTTAGATAACTCGCACACATGTTGTAAAGTGAGAATTTTAGAATAAAATATACAATTGGAAATTTGCCCACAGTGAGCTTTGGAACATTCAAGCTTGAAATTAACTTTTTGTTTCTGCCCTACTGAAAGGACATGCACGCAAATGCCTGTGGAAAGCAAACACAAAAGGATGGTGAATATGATCACATTGAAAATGGCTTTGGAATTCAGACATTTATGAAGAAAAAAATCATTTAGCTCAAGCCACAGGTCACAAAACTATAGGAATTGGTGAGGGAAAAAAATGCAGCTGTCCACAATCACAATTCTGCCAGTTAGGTTCATGAGTATTGATGTCAATGGGAGCAGGACTGAGCCCCTGTATTTCACATAGTCCAGAAGAAATAAATATATGCTCCATGTTCCCTGTCATTGAGGAATTGCTTCTCTTCTTACTGCTATTACTCAGTTTTGCTGTTGTCCTGTGTGACCTGGGGCAATTCACTGAGTCTCTCTATGCCTCCGTTCCTTATCAGTAAAATGGGATAATAGTTCTGCCCTACCTCCTAAGGAGTATAAATGCATTTCAAATTGTGAGGGGATCAAATACTATGTTGATGGGAGACAGAAATGTACCTAAGATGGATAAATATTCATCATAGTTGTGGCTTGACCAGTTTTATGTTATTCCCACAATATTTCTCAATGCCTACTACAAAATCTCACCATTAAGAAATGCAAACAGGTGTGTGGAAGTTTAGTAGTTGCTTGGGAAGTATATTCAGTGGGATAGATCCTCACTCAGCTGGTGTAAATCAATGTCACTTCTTGCTGACATCAATGGAGATGTGTCAATATATGCCAGCTGAAAATCTGGCCTAGTTCTCTCCGCCCATCTCCAGTTGTTGGTGATCCACTCTCTTCAATGGTACTAAAGTGGATGGAATGTTTTCATGAATTATGTTATGTTGGCAAAGGAGTCATTGAAATTACAGGCTGGGGTTTGCAATGGAGCCCAAGGGGATTAGGCATCTCTGAAAATCACAGCTATGGATGATATTTGATTTGTTTTATAAAACATGTAGTGCACGCTACACTTTGAGAGAGTATAGTCACTTTCTTGTGAAATGCTCACCCTTTAAGCTGATGTTTAACTGCAATCAGAATTCTATTGACTTCAGTGGAATGCAGGCCAGGCCCTATAAGCAATTGCTCATATAATTCTTTGAAAGGATTTTAAAATTGAGACCCATTCTAAAAAGGATTTCTCAGTATAGCTATCCTGGCAATGCCTCTTTCTTCAGCAACAGAAAGGCAAGCCCTCCTATGTGGAGATGAAGCATGGGAAGATATAGCTGATACCTGTTCTTGGGGGGGAGGGAGGGAAGTTATACCAGCAAAAGGACTTTTTTTCCAGTAAAATAGTGTCTACACTGTGGTTTATGTTCCTAACCAACATAACTCTGCTAGCAAAGCCTTTAAGTGTAGACCAGGAATTTTGTTTTCCTGTCAACCCCATTCTAGAATTTTTTTTACCCTCCTATCAGTATCTTTTGGGAATGCCTTGCTTTGTTATGCCCTGAAACACTAAGCATTAACAGGCTTTTAGAGAGTGCCAACACATGGTGAAGGGTAGCTACCAACTCAGTTTTCCATAAAATTGGTGTTAATGGGCTCTGGAGGGGTCCCTCAGTAAGGAACTAGGGACTTCAAACATTTATTAACTGACTTGATTCTCCTAGAATGCTCCCAAGGGGGAAACCCTAAATCTGGAGAAAAGCCATGTTTGTAAACACAAATGAGAAGCTACTAATGAAGTATTTTTACAGTTCAGACGTGTGACCTTGTAAAAAGCTGATTAATGGCTATTGTGTTTTCATCCAACCTGTTTGATAATTTGTTTAAGTGGCTCAGCAGAGTCACAGGTGAATACTCTTGAAATCACACTGCTGGAAGAGTTAAAATTACAGGTCTGCACTTTGGGGGGTTACGTTGTGTATCCATGGCAAGCTGACAGCTTTAAAAAAAAAAGAAATTGGTGAAATTCTGTAAAATAATGAAACATGAGCTTTCGTGGGTAAAACCCACTTCATTAGATGAATTGGAGTGTTTTTTAAAGTTACAGGCTAACACAGTCCTTTGGGATTAGTAAAATAATGAAACAAGAAAAACAGCTTGAATTATGTAGCTCTTACAACAATATTTTTGAAGCCATTCTGCTTATTGTTATTGAGACTTTTAGAAAGTGCTCAGACGACAGCAGTAAAATAAGAGTTTACTGTTTTTTATTTATTCATTCATTCATTTATAGGGCTTCCAACCTCATTTCAAGGCTTTGTGTAAGAGAGGTTGTTTCTGGGTTGGATTAACAATTAACTCGGAATGGCTGACCTATCATACTAGAAGAGCAATGATGTAATTGAGCTGGCCCCTGAAGACAGCAGGCTGGAAAATTGCAGGCCACATTTTTCAGAGGCAATGAGCGTAATTCTTAGGAAGGGCTGGGGAAATTGCTCTAGAATTTTTACCCATTCCTACATCTAAACTCAAATCTGGGCACTTTTAAGATTCTTAAAAGGTCCAACTGACACAGGAAGAAGTGTCAAACCTGCATTGCCAAGCTAAAGTCCCAGTCCTGCAAACAGACTAACATGTATGGACAGCTAGGTTCACAAAGAACCATGTTGACTTCAAGCCAATGAGAATGTTTGTTGTGATTAAAAATAACTGACTAAATATCTCAGGATTAGGTCCTAGGTGTTTATCATTTTACAATATTTATACATTATATTTTAGCAGTTACAGTAAAACTCCGATAATCCGTCATCCAATTGTATGGCACTTCCGATAATCCGGCATCAAAATGGCAAGAGCCTAGTGAGTGACCTTCGGCAAAAAACGAGTCATGAGGCAGCAGCGGCAGCAGCAGAACCAAGCAAAAAGGGTAAAAAACGGTTAAAAAAACAAAAACATTACAGTATACTGTATACAGTATGTACAATAAAAAGGATTAAAATCACTTTATATACAGTATATACTGTATATAGTATATATATAACCAGTTTATAGTACTGCCTGATAGTCTGGCATATCCAATAATCCGGCACTACCTAGGTCCCAAAGGTTCCGGATTATCGGAAGTCTACTGTACCTTGAATGGCACACAGTTGACAACAAGGTTGCAAATTATACCCATCCCTTTTAAAGCAAATGCTTTAGACTTAAAGTAGAGCTGATTAAAAAACAACCACCTGGTTTTCAAGAGAAATTTGTGGAGGTTGACTAATTTTTTTTCCAAAATGGAAAAAATATTTTTGTAAAAAAAAAAAAAAAGCCTGAAAACTAAAATATTTTGACCACAACCAAAATATTATGAATGAAAATCAAACTATTTTGATTCAAATATTCCTCCATTTTTTTCATGGGGTTGGGTTTGAATTTCCTCTGTGTTCTGGTCTTCCTAGCCAGATAACATCTCCCATGAGTACCAAGGCCTGGGACCTCATGATGCACCCACATCCTTTTCCCTGAGTGTAGGCCATGGTGCATCATGGGAAAGGTAGTCTGACCAGGGAATCCAGACTACAGAGGAGAATGAGAGAATGGGCACCCAAACTTACATTCTCATGAAGAACCACAGCAACATTTCTGAAGCAAAATATGTTAGTTTCCATCTGAAATATTTCAGGTTTTTTTTATTTTTCTCTGAAAAGTAAAAATGTCTAGTGAAAAAAGCCAATTTTCCGATTCCCTGTGCTAAGAAGGTGTGACCTTATGTTCCCATGATTGGACAGATAAGGATCACGGTAAGATATTCTGCCAGGATTGCTCCCATTTATGGGTTCAGTACAGAAAAAGTGGATGTGATCTTCCTGAAAGAAGGGATGAGGGAAGTTAGATCCTTAGAGTTCCATAGATAGGAGCTCAGTAGAGTTGGATCATTGCTCTTTGGGGCACCCATAAAATGGGAAATGATGTCCTGGAAAGCAGTGACTCTCAAAAGGGTTTTGGTTTCATAATGGACAAGCAACTCCACATAAACTCCCTGTGCAATGCTATGGAATAAAGGTCTAATGTGATCTTTGGGTGCATATAAGAACGGCCATTCTGGGTTAGACCAAAGATCCATCTCGCCCAGTGCCCAATGCCAAGTGCCCCAGAGGGAGTGAACAGAACAGACAATCATCAAGTGATCTCTCCCCTGTCACCTATTTCCAGGATCTGACAAACAGAGGCTAGGGACACCATTCTTACCCATCCTGGCTAATGGCCATTAATGGACCTGTCCTCCATGAATTTATCTAATTCTTTTTTTAACCCTGTTAAAGTTCTGGTCTTCACAATATCCTCTGGCAAGGAGTTCCACAGGTTGACTGTGCACTGCATGAATAAATGCTTCCTTTTGTTTATTTTAAACCTGCTACCTATTAATTCCATTTGGGGACCACTAATTCTGTATAAACAGAGAAGTAATGAGTAGGAGTAAGAAGGTGATTTGGTCTCTGTAGTTGTAAATGTTGAGTCTGGTACTGGAATACTTCATCCAGTTTTGGTGTCTAGATTTTATAGAGGATATAAAAAAACTGGTGATGATCACAAATTGAATAGTCCCAAAACTAATTTGAGGGCTGGAGAAATGCCTTACAGTGAGTGAGGGACTCAAAGAGTTCAAACTGTTCAGTTTATCACAAAGAAGATTGAGAGGTAACGTGGTTACAATGTCTAAGCACTTTCATGGAGAAAAAAATACCAGGCACTAAAAGGGTCTTTAATCTAGCAGAGAAAAAGCATATAAGAATTAATGGCTGATTGCTGAATCCAGACAATTTTAAATGGAAAATTAGACACAATTCTTTAGGTGATTAATCAGTGGAACAAACTCAGAGGGAAATGATGGAATGTCCATTTCTTGATGTGTTCATATCAAGACTGGCTGCCTCTCTGCTTTAGTCAAAAACAAAATGTTGGAATGGTAGCCTTGTTAGTCTGTAACTTTAAAAACTAGTGGTCCTGTGGCACCTTAGGGTATATCCACACTAGGGAGTTATTTCAGAATAACAAGATGAGTGTCCACATAGCAAGCCCACTATTTCAAAATTATTTTGAAATAACAGGCTTATTATTTCAAAATAATAACCCCTGCTTGTGATGAGGAATGATGCCTATTTTGACACAGTTATTTCAGGAGTTATTATTTTGAAATAAGTTATTTTGAGATAACTATCTCCTAATGTAGACATAGCCTAAGGTACCACAGGACCACAAAATACTGAGTTTAATATAGGAGGTAAGTCTGTGAAACTTAGCAACCTGTGATATACGTGGGGTTAGGACAAGCTATTCCTTCCAATGATCTTGTCTAGCCATAAACTCAATGAACCTATTGAATCTAATAAACCTATTAATCATCTGTAGGGTAGATTTGACTCTTAAAAAGTCAAAATTACAATCCTAATTCATTGTATTGTGTACTTGATTTTTTTTTATGATGGAATATAACCACAACAGTGTTTTCAGAAACATGGTAATCAAATTATTTACCAGTCCAAGAATGCACTGGTACAGTCGCAGTGCTTTGATTGCATTTTAGAAATGAGAGAGAGGGAGAAAGAGAGATCTTCTTGCTCTTACACTGTTTGTTGTTATTTCATATGTATTAAGCCCAAATTTCTGAACACATGTGAAGGATAAAATGTTAAGCCCTCAAAAGTTAAGAAATGCTAGAATTATGGTGGTTGATGCACCTTCATTTGGCCCCCTTCTCCCTATGCATTATGATTTACATTTACATTTAATTACCTGATCGTATAGTATATTTTCTGTTTCATTGACTGCCCGAGACAGGTGCGGCTACCCGATAGGAAGATCTTCAATATTTCTTTTTGTCCTCACTATTCAGTGTGTGGCCTGGTGCATTATTTACTGCACTCCATCCAAACCTTGTACTGAAGTAGAGAATTATTAATTTATTCATGGGGTTTTCTGTGGTGCTCTCACGATCATATCTGTTCTTTGCAGACATTAATGGGTGTGTCTTCACAACACCTCTAGGAGGTGAGGGGTATTATCATCTCCATTCTACACATAGGGGAGTGAGGTATAGAGATTAAAGCCAAAAGTAACACTCAATTTGAGTATCCATATTGAAAAGCCCAGTGCTGATTTTTTCAGAGCGCTTTTATGTGCAAATCACAGCTCCCATTGACCTCTGTTACGTTTGTGAATACTCCGCACTGCTGCAAATCATACCCCAGGGCTGTGTCTAGACTGGCCAGTTTTTCCGGAAAATCAGCCGCTTTTCCGGAAAAACTTACCAGCTGTCTACACTGGCCGCTTGAATTTCCGCAAAAGCACTGACTTCCTACTGTAAGAAATCAGTGCTTTTTGCGGAAATACTATGCTGCTCCTGTTGGGGCAAAAGTCCCTTTTGCACAAAACTTTTGCGCAAAAGGGCAAGTGTAGACAGCTGAGATTTGTTTTCCGCAAAAAAGCCCCAATTGCGAAAATGGCAATTGGGGCTTTTTTGCACAAAAGCGCATCTAGATTGGCCACAGATGCTTTTCTGCAAAAAGTGCTTTTGTGGAAAAGCATCCGTGCCGATCTAGACGCTCTTTTCTGAAAATGATTTTAACGGAAAACTTTTCTGTTAAAAGCATTTGAGGAAAATCATGCCAGTCTAGATGTAGCCCAGGTGTCTCATGATGAGTAGCCCAGGAAATGAAGAACATGCAGTTAGTGGCCAGGAGTGAAAAGTCTGGTTTATGTGACTTGCCCAGTGTCACAGAGGAACTCCGTGGCAGAAGTAGGGAAGGGACAGACTAGTTTCACCAGGGCAGCATTCAATGGCCTTAACTATAAGGCCATCCTTCTTCCCGAATTCCTCTGCCTCATTTACTACATATCTTTCCTCTTCAGCCACAAATGAGGCATGGGTCAACCAGGCAGCTTCCTCCTTCGCTGCACAACCCTTGTTTGCTGCCAGAGCAATGTCTTTTCTGTGCAGTGAATGGAGCAGAATTCTTGTGGAAAATGTAGTGTCTTCCACATGGAAACTGACCCTGGTTCTCCTCACTTCCAGTCCCAGACCCTATCCATTGAGCTCTGCTGCAGCTCATCATCTATGTGCTACATATTATAGAGATTTTTCACATCTGATGCCATTATTATATTTTTTCTGCATGCTGGGTTGAAAGAAGCAGAAAAATAAGGGCTCTTTAATAAGACCTGCCTCTTATTAAGAGCTTTTCGTCAGCAAGCTCAAAGTGCTTTGCATTATTATCATTTTACAGGTGGGAAAACTAAGGCAAAAGGAGGGGTAAGGGACGTACCCAAGGTCATCTAGCAGGGCAGTGGCAGAGCTATAAACACAAAACACATGTCTTGAGACCCAATCCAGTAAGCTCTCTCCTACTGGAAAATGCAGCCACTCTTAGGTAAACATTATTTTAATTCTTCTTTATGTAGTACATGTGCTTTCACTAAAACCGCAGTCACATCACTTTCTCTTCACACTGGAAATATCACAGCTTCACAGATGTTTAGGCCCAGAAGGGACCATTATGATCATCTATGCTGACCTCCTGTATAATACAGGACAAAGCATTTCACCCAAAATTTCCACAGATTTGACAGGTTGCTGTTTACCTGTTCTTGCTTTTGATTTTTTTTTTTTTTGGTCCCTTGGTACTATTTTATCCCGTAGGAAACAATCAGAGTCTATAATCCTTGTCATCCATATATGTAACATGTTGCATCTGTTGCTTAGAAGATGTGTTGAAAATATAACATTGTGTGTGTAAAGTTTTAAATGATTCCTTCTTTTGTAGAGATTAAAAAAAAGTAGCTGAGATGTGAATTGCTATCCTTTGTCACAGAGAGAGAGAGAGAGAGAGAGAGAGAGAGAGAGAGCTGGCTCCACGTGGGGACTTTTTGCTTACAGCTATGAGACAGTACTGCACTTTCTCCTAATAACCTTGACCTGCTTTTCCTGGCTCAGCAGTAGCATCTGTGTCACATCGGCTTAGCATCTGTTTATCAATCTAACTGCACAAACCTAATTCCTGCTTCTATTCTCTTTGGTGCCCAAGATATTAAAATGACTGAATTAAACCAGCAGAGTTCAGGAAACACAAGACTTAGAGAATGGAGCAGAGCTGTAAAAAAGAAAGGGGGGGGGGGGAGATTTGTAAAGATGACATTGATTTATACTCAACAGACCTTTAATATAGATTCATACCCGATTATCTCCACTACAAACACTTTTGCAGAAAGGAGGAGCACCTTGACTGAACCAGCAAAGTTTGCTTTGTTTTGTTGTTTATATCCTTAAAAGTACAAGCTGGCCAAATAATATAATAGATTGCAGGCGGTCTGTATTTAATCTTTCATCATGTGTTTCCTATGATTGTCTGCCTTAGTTGAAGGAGCAATAGAATAGGACACAATTTTTAGATTTGATTTTTATTCATAAGTAGTTGCAAGGAAAGATGGAAACTCTGAAAGCGGCTTCCATGTTACCAGTTATACATTATTATTTCTGCTCTAGCAGTACATTTATAGGGGCCCACATTGTTAGAAACACTCCATCCCCCTCATCCACCCCACAATGCAGGACTGAACCACCAGAACTCAATGTTACTGTTATTTATTGTATTCTGATGATGCCTAGAGGACCCAACGAAGATCAAGGCCCCATTGTGCTAGGTGGAGTACAAATATAACATGAGATACAGGCCCTACCACCAAAGGACTTGCTATCTAGAAATATATGACAGGCAACAGGGAAAAAAAAGTATTGGGATGGGGAACTGAGGCACAGAGAAATTAAATGACTTGCCAAACATTATACAGGGATTGCGTATAGATCCCTGCTGGGCATTGACTGCAGAGCTCTTCAATTCCATGTTGGCGTCTTCATCCCAAGACCTTCCTTCCCGTGAATGGAAACAGCAGTGATGCAGTGTGAAAATATAGCTGATGAGGGTATACAGTTCCATAGTGTTGCACCTCTGTGAGACAAAGAAGGCTAGAATGTCCGATAACATATGGGATACCTAATAACTACAGATAGTCAGGAATATATTTCAGCATTATAATTTTCCTTAATGCGAGGCTAGAGAATATGTTGTATACAGACTTGCGGAGGAATGCCACCTTCTAAAGCACTAACACCTACTTACAGGGGCATTGTATGCTACTCTTTGAATGTCTCTCATCCCTCTGCACTGGGAAGACCACAGTTGGAGTACTGTGTCTGCTTTTCAACATCATACTTTAAACAGAGAGATGGATATGTTGGAAAGAGTCCAGAGAAGAACAAAAATAAGAGGCTTAGAAAACTAGACCTATGAGGAAACATTGAAATAATCTAGTACATTTAATCTAGAGAAGACTGATGTAATATAAGAAATCTTCCTTAAAATATATAAAAAGTTATTCAAATAAATTAGTGACCAATTTCTTTCACCAAGTCCACTAGGGTAGGGCAAGACATAGTTGGCTTGGCTGGCTTGCAGCAAGGGATATTAAGGACTTGTCTTCACTTACTGGGAGATTGATGCTGCGAAGATTGATCCCCAGGTTCAATTTAGCAGGTCTAGATCAACCAGTGCTAAATCAACCACTGATGGTGCCCCCGTCAACTCTGGTACTCCCCTGGGTTGCGAGAAGTAAGAGAAACTGCTGGGAGAGTTTCTCCCATTGACCTCCTGAAGTGGAGATGCCACAGGAACTCAACCTCAAGGACATCGACTCCAACTATGCTATTCTCATAGCTGGAGTTGCGTATCTTAGGTCAACTTTCTCCAGTAGAGTAGACCTGAATTTTTAACTATAAGATTAGTTAAGGACTGGAGCCAGCTACTTAGAAAGGTTGTGGAATCCCGGTCACTACAGAGCAGGTTAGATAAACACCTCTCAGGCATGTCTAGGAATATTTAATCCTTCCTCAGCATGATGAATGAACTACATAATCTCTTGAGGCTCTCTTTCCATGTTTCTTTGAATGGCCTTGTTTAGGTTGTGAGATAAGAACAAAGGGCATGGTGGTATGACTGAATGCCACTGATAGATCAGTATATAAATCATTATATATGGTTTCTTGAATAAGCAAAAGGAATACTTTGGACCAGCTCCACAATGATAAAAGTTGTGCTGCTTGGCTATATTTTCAACACCTATGATTTGCTGATTGTAAAAGAGTGTAGTAAGTAAAGGGGAAGTAAATGGGGGGGAAGGGTCCTTGTGCTTGTGCAAAGCATCAGCTACCAAGAGCATATGACGAGGTTTCAGTGGGAGGCATATCCATGATTTATGGGTTAACTCGCAGCTCAAGCCACCTCCAACTGTGAGCTTAGCTTATGGATGAGATGAGTGAGAAAAAGAAAACTAGTGTGAACAATTGCTGAATCCTTCAAAGAAGTTTTTTTTTTCTTGAAGGGAACCAAAGGACACAATGGTTTGAAAAGGAGTGTTTGTCTGAAGATCTATGAAGATGGCGGAGTTTCTAATTTGAGTTTGATCCAAGTTACTGTTCTTCCAGAGCTCTGCAACATACGATGGTGCACAGGAGTTGGTCATAAGATGAATGAGAAAGCTGACCATTTGGGGCATTTGTTTCTTTTTAATGCCTTTACACTGTTTCAGTTTTTCTTCCAATTTTGCATTAGAACAATCTCCAAACCACAAAACTCCTCAAAAATCATTGGGTTTTATCTGGCTATGAGTGAAAATCACTGAATTTCACTTGGTTCCTATTCAAACCCATAAATAGTACCAGGTATACTGTTTATGACAGGTACTTCATCTGATGAAATGGGTTTCACCCATGAAATTTCATGGTTCTATATATTTTGGTTAGTCTCTAAGGGTATGTCTACACTACCCCGCTAGTTCGAACTAGCGGGGTAATGTAGGCATACCGCACTTGCAAATGAAGCCCGGGATTTGAATTTCCCGGGCTTCATTTGCATAAGCGGGGAGCCACCATTTTTAAAACCGCGCTGGTTCGAACCCCGTGCAGCGTGGCTACACGGGGCTCGAACTAGGTAGTTCGGACTAGGATTCCTATTCCGAACTACCGGTACACCTCGTTCCACTACACCTCGTTCCACTCATTCCACCTCGTTCCAATAGGAATCCTAGTCCGAACTACCTAGTTCGAGCCCCGTGTAGCCGCGCTGCACAGGGTTCGAACCAGCGGTTTTTTAAAAATGGCGGCTCCCCGCTTATGCAAATGAAGTCCTGGAAATTCAAATCCCGGGCTTCATTTGCAAGTGCGGTATGCCTACATTACCCTCCTAGTTCGAACTAGGAGGGTAGTGTAGACATACCCAAAGACTATGTCTAGACTACAGGGGTTTTTTCGAAAAAAAAGTGGCCTTTTTTCAAAAAAACTTCACCTGCGTCTAGACTGCCACTGCGTTCTTTCGAAATTAAATCGAAAGAATGTGGTGGTTTTTTCAACAGTGGTAAATTTCATTTTATAAGGAAGAACGCCTTTTTTCAAAAGAGCTCTTTTGAAAAAAGGCATTCTTGACTGCAAACAGGACTTTTTCAAAAGAGCGCATCCAGATTGCCTGGGTGCTCTCTTTCGAAGAAGCGGATCGCTTTTTCAAAAAAAGTTGTGGCTGTCTAGTGGACGATCTCTTTTTTAAAGATTCTTTCAAAAAACTTCTTTCCAAAGAAGCATGTAGTCTTCATGTACCCTAAGGTGCCACAGGACTTCTCATTGTTTTTTAAAGTTACAGACTAACATGGCTACCCCTCTGAAATAATACCAGGATCACTCAAAATCCTTCCCTGCCAGATTAACTAGGAAATTGGATCAAGATTAACTTGGAGAAGTCTGGATAATTAGTCTGGATAATAAA
Organism: Pelodiscus sinensis; assembly: GCF_052426305.1. Taxonomy (NCBI): domain Eukaryota; kingdom Metazoa; phylum Chordata; order Testudines; family Trionychidae; genus Pelodiscus; species Pelodiscus sinensis. The sequence goes on from NC_143054.1 coordinate 11,473,374, forward strand.
GCCTCTTCTAAAGTTCATTGAAGTGAATTGAGAGATTTCTATTGGCTTGAGTACACTTTGGATAAGATTTCTAGTGGGAGATTTACAGTACTTTCTCTTTTAGTCAGAAGAAATTAACAGGGGCACATGTTTTCCTGTATAATTTAGCTATACTCTCTCAGTTTTGATCAGCTTCCATTAATCTGAACTGATTTACTGATTGCTGCTGGTCATTCGATTTCCACTCCATGGTTCTTCAGCTGAGTTTGGGAATAAATCGTTTCTGAACACAGTTAAAATACACAGTGTGTAAGAGACACGTAGGTTCTAAAAACCAGAAGAAGCCACTATGATCTTCAAGTCTCATCTCCTGCACAACACACATCACATGGTTTGACCCAGCAATTCCTGCAATGAGTCCAACAACTTACGGTTCATAAAATCATAGAGCTGGAAGAGACCTCAGAAGGTCATCAAGTCCGGTTGAGTTGGAACACCGCTTTAGAAAGACACCGGACTCAATTTAAGGGCTGTACATGGTGGAAAATTTACCTCAGCCTTTGGTAATCTGGACATGTATCAGGGTCCAGCAATGACTATGGATTCTTTCAGTTCTAGGTCACTAGTTCAAATTCAGCCCAGGATACATAGGGACTAAGTTGTGTTTCTGTCGGATGGATGTTTAGCTATCACTTACCAGCCACTCTTAGGCTATGTCTAGACTGCAAGCCTCTTTGGAAAAAAAAGCGTCTAGACTGCAAGTAGTACTTTCAAAAAAGCAAGCCACTTTTTCAAAAGAGAGCACCCAGGCAGTCTGGGTGCTCCCTTTCGAAAAAGCCCTGTTTCCATTCAAGAACACCTTTTTTCAAAAGAGCACTTTCAAAAAAAGGTGTTCTTCCTCGTGAAATGAGGAGTACCGCCGTCGAAAGAAAAGCTGCATTCTTTTGATTTAATTTCGAAAGAACGCGGCTGTAGTCTAGACGCAGGTGAAGTTTTTTTCGAAAAAAGACCCTGCAGTCTAGACACAGCCTTAGAGAAGAAATACCAGCAGGGAGACAAGGTGAGAGTCATGGGTATGGCACTTTCTAATGTGCTGCATGTTAGCTAGTTCAGTAACAGAAAAACGTTGCCTAGAGGAGAGTATAAAGTACTGCAGCTCTTAGAAAACACACCATAACGTGGGCTTTGAATGTCTTTAAAACATGAAATGTGCATTCAGAATTCAGAGGGCTAGTTCATAAGAATGGCCATACTGGGTCAGACCAAAGGTCCATCTAGCCCAGTATCCTGTCTGCTGACAGTGACCAATACCAGATGCCCCAGAGGGGGGGAACACAACAGGTAATCCTCACGTAATCCCTCTCTTGTCACCCAAGATTTTCATCATTGTTTAGCACTCTCCACACAATTGAAACTTTCCACCTTGGCGCTGGTACTTTCTCTAATGGTGTATTTATTCCTCCCAGACTACGGTCGTCCTGAAGAATATTTATGTCGTAGTAAAGAACATTCAGAGAAAGCCGTTGGAATCTAATCGACTCGGGTATTGCAACACATCTCTACTTGCCATGTGTCATGTTGAATTACAGCGTGGCCTGGCTGTGACAGCAGCCCATAATGGGACCTGTGTAACGCAGGTTGAAACGGAGTGCAATGGGAGGTGAATGTAAAGAGGAGCCTTCCCCTTTTGTGAAGGATAATGCCTTCAGAGTCCATAAAGAAAACTATCCCCAAGTAATAAGGAATTAATAGAGGGGAGAAGGTTGAGTGGCACATCAGCTGTTTGCCTACTGGGGAAATAGAATTCCCCTTAGTGTATTCATAAATAAATAGATACCAATGATAATAAAAATAAATGAGTTTCGGATATGCGATAAATATTGCCTTTTGTACAAGATTCTCCAGTCATGGAATAAACATTAAGGAATCTAACCTGGCGGATTAATTGAACCCACATTCAGGGTAGCAAATAAAAGCTCAGGGAGGATAAATGGTCTGCAGGAAGTCCAGGACAGAGCCAGGACCACAGGGGTCCTGATTCTCAGTACAGTGCTTTCATTTATAGGCAACACTACCTCTCCAAATGGTCCACTAACTCTGGTATACCCTGCTTCTGGCTACAGCATGTACCTGCTACTCTACAGGATGGAGTAGAGGCAAAGGCTTGAAAAGGCCTGTTCTCTCTAGAGCCATGATGCTGTTTGCCTGGTAGAAGGAAAAAAGCTGTTTTTCACTGGCAGACATGGTGAAATTTCACCCTTCAGCAATTTGGTGAAAACTGATGGTTCTGGACATTTCTAAGCCTGGGCAGCAGAGCAAAAGGCTGCACCATGCTAGCTGGCAGATGCAAAGAGACAATAAGAGGCATTCCGAGGCTGTGTACCAGACTGTCCGGTTTAGTTAATTTGCTTTGCAAACCCTACAGTGCTGACACAAGGCTAGAGCACCAGCTAGCACAAACAAGAATTATTCCTTTGGCTCCCGTGAAGATGTGTTCACTTACATCAGCTGAGGATCTTGTTCCTTAGACACAGCAAGAATTACAGCAGATTCAGCATGCCTCCGTTTCCTCCATGGGCATGGAAGGCCCTTCCAGCAGCGGAATAACCATGTAGGAGGCAGAATTTTGGGAGGCCTTGTGAACCATACAGACAGAGACCAGTCCTGTCAGGTTAGCTGCCCTGCCCTGCTGTGTTGGGATAGACAGGGGGTGGGAAAGTGAAGGGCTGCTGGAATCTGCAATATGCAGATCCCCAACTGTGAGGGAGAGGAGGTGGGGAAAGTTATCAGGTGGGCCGTGCATAAACTCCTTCCCCACTGCAATAATTCCAGATTGGGTGGGCAGAAGGAACATTTGGGCCTTATCCTCGATTGGCTTGAACCTTCAGAAGCAATTCACACCAGTGGGAGAAGGTGCTACCACTCTGATTTGCACTGGCATAAATCATTATATCAAAGTGCAGGGCAATGAGAATCAACCCACTTACTGAACAACGAAGGTTGAAAAAATATGGCCAGAACAGTTAGTCCATCAGATAGCATAACTCCATTGAAATTCAAATGTCTCATGGGAATGTGAGAGGGACCAGGTGGGCGAGACATGCATCAGGGATGCGTCAGTTTTGATGGAACCACCCAAAGCATTTCAATGCATTTCATTTGGACTTTTATCTTACATTAAAGTGGTCGTTTTTTATTATGCTATATTATGCTAGAAGATTTACCCAGTGTTGCTCGGGTAATTAACTCAATTTTTGGTTTACTTCATTTGAAGCACGGCTCTGTGGTGGTGGTGGAGATGAGGGGCCCAGTGGGCAGGCTGCCCTGGGAAGAGAGGACTATCCTACTCTTCTCTGATCACAGCAGCTTGGGGCCAGGGGAGAAGCGCCTCTCTATGGTTGCTGCAGTTCCAGGGGGCACAGCCGGGGCAGGGATGCACGTCCCCCAGCTAGGACAGGTCCAGGTGCATCTTCCACCTGCACTCCCCAGCCAGAGTGAGGAATGCAGCAAACTGTGCACTGTCCCCTCGCTTCCTGAGGAAGGGGAACAGCCAGCAATGTTCCCATATGAATCAGGAGGGGGAAGCTTCAGCCCTCCCTCACTCTCCCTAAAGGGCAACTGGGGAGTGGGAGCCTTGGGGCTGAGGCAGCCCTAAAAAGCAGGGGGGTGCCCCCAGCCATCCTATTTCACCTGCCTAGTGATTCTGTCTCTTTTTTGTTTGGTTTTATTGGCTCCGTATGAAGAGGGGAGAGCTGCAGCCTCCCCACCCTCCCTAAAGGATGCCTGAATAATGAGAGGCACAGGACTGGTGCAGTCCCAGATGGAGGGGTGCAGAGGTGCCTCCAGCCAGCCTCTTTCACCTACCTGGTGAGTCCGTCTCTTTTTTTCTGTAGAAGCAATCCCATTCTGGGTGCATCCTATTTTCTTGGCACAATCACACCCCAACCGTGGCTGTAAATTACCATAAGGGGAAGCTTCCTGACGAATTATGTGGCCCTCGTTCTTACCATTTAGGAGGATTCTGGGACAGACAGACCGACTCATGCCCAGATCTCCTCTCTCAGACACATAGTCGATTTAGACACATTCATATTGGTGCTTTGTGTACAACAAAATGAATCAAATTGTTCACACAAAAGTGAAACATTACAAAGGGTTCAAGTTGGTGGTGGTGGGTTTTACTTTAAAAACAAATGTTTTCCTTTGCAGTTTTTCAATTGAGAACAAATATATGGGGCTTTCCCAGGCAATGGGCATTCTGGTTCCCACCCAGCTCGATTACTCAATAATGTCCGAAGGCCAGAATTCCAACCGAGCACAGGACCGCACTGCATTGTTACAATGGAGACATGGTATATGAGCACCCTGTGCAGTCACTGTCTAATGCATTTGATGGGTGCCCTCCTGGAAAGTGCCCTTCTATAATGCACTCTACTGAGGCTCACCAGACAGCTGCAGAGTACAAACAAAATCAATAGGAATGATGGGGTGAGTGCACCGTAGCAGAACAACTGGGGACATTGGTTTGGATGGACATTTGAGATTGCATTTGGAGGGCAGGTCAATTTTATCGCCAAGACCCACCATTAAGCATTTAAAAGGAGAATTTAGTCCATGGGCATGTAAATCAAACAGCATACACTTGTGTACAAATGTATGTTTACTATTTTCATAGTGTGAACAATCATGTTGCTTTCCCTCTGCAGTCTGCTGAGTGTGAAAACAACCATCTCACTGTTGTTCGGTCGGTCTTAAGCTCCATCCACACCATGCGATGATTTTGAAATAAGCTATTTTGATAGAATAATAAGCCCCAAAATAACTATTTTGAAATAATGTATCCACACTACCAGGCACCATCAAAATAGCGCAGCTTTATATCAAAATAGCGTGTCCGCACTGATTGGAGGCTGAATATCATTTAAAGCCCCATTCTCCCCCCACCCCACCCCACCCCAAGCATTCCAGGCAGGGCATCAGGAACTCTGTCACTTCCTGGAGCTGCATCCTGAGGCTAGCTGAGACTCGTGCTTAAAGGGGCCCCTCTCTGCAGCCATCTCACACTCCTCCACTGCCTACCTCCTTGAGGGACAGCAAACTCACACCACATGCTCTGGTAGCCCTTGAGGAAGTCACAGCACTTCCAACATGGAGCCGCAGCTGCTGCAAAGCAGTGCTAGTCTCTTTGATCCCCCATTGTGCCTCCTGGCACAGTTCATGCAGACTGTTCACACGGGGCTGAAGGAGGAAGATGACCAGGCCGGAATGGGGAACCTCCTCACCTTGGCCCGGTGCTCCTGATTCACCAAATTCTCTTCCATCCTCCCCTGTACACTGTGGAATGCCGCTTCCAGCAGAAGGAGACGAGTTCCCTCTGGAGGGACTCCATCTTCGTGGAGCAGGGGGATGATCAGAAGTGGCTTCAGAACTTCCGCATGTGGAAGGCCACCCTCCTGGAGCTCTGCGTGTGGCTTGCCCCTGCCCTCCAGCAATGGGACACCCACATGAGACCCACCATCCCCCTGCAGAAAAGCATCACCATTGCACTATGGAAGCTCGCCACACTGGACAGCTACCTCTCTGTCAGAAACCAGTTCAGCATGGGAGATCAACTGTCCGGGACGTACTCATGCAGGTTTGACTCCTTACTATTTTACTAGAAGGGGGAGGCACTGGAATGGGTTCCCTAGGGAGGAGGGTAGAATCTCTGACCTTAGAGGTTTTCCTTCCCGGCTTCACAAAGCCCTGGCTGGGATGGTTTAGTTGGGGTTGGTCCTGCTTGGGGAAGTGGGTTGGACTCAAGGACCTCCCAAGGGCTCTTGCAACCCTATGATTCTGTCTCTTTGCTTCTATAGGCGATGAAGGCCATCAATGCCATCCTGCTGCAGAGAGTTATCACTCTGGGCCATGTCAACCCCATCATCACTGGCTTTGCCTCCATGGGCTTCCCCAATGGCAGGGGGCCATTGATGGCACCTGCATCCTCATCCTGGCTCCTGAATGCATCAATAGAAAGGGGTACTTCTCAATGGTGCTGCAGGCCCTCATGGACCACAGGGGCTAGTTCACGGATATTTACGTTGGGTGGTCTGGGAGGGCACATGACACCCCCTTTTCAGGAACTCCTGCCTCTTTCAGAGGATGCACGCTGGCATTTTTTTCATCCCCTCCATTTCCCTGACCATAGCATCAGGGAAGGGGAGGTGGACATGCCCATGTGCATCATAGTCAATGCAGCCTACCCCTCCACACATGGAGGGTTCAAAAAAGAGCTAGATGAATTCATGGAGGTTAGGTCCATCAATGGCTATTAGCCATTAGGGTAGGAATGGTGTCCCTAGCCTGTTCATCTGGAAATGGGTGAGAGGGGACGGATCATGGGGTGATTACCTGTTGTGTTCCCCCCCTCTGGGCATCTGGCATTGGCTACTGGCAGCAGACCAGATACTGGGCTAGATGGACCTTTGGTCTGACTCAGTCTGGCAGTTCTTATGTTCTTGTTATTTCAAAATAAGGGGAGTTATTTTGAAACAACTCCCCGGTGTAGACGTGCCCTTAGAGATTTATCTTGTTGCTTCTCTCATGTTAATAGCTGAGTGCTTTCCATGTAAAATCAATAGCAATAGTGAAGTCCCTACTGTACGTCATAGTCTCTGTGGCACTTCCCCCTTTGTGGAGTCAAAGCCGTGCTTGAGGGAGAGTCTATTTAATTTTTTTTTTTAGATTTTATTTATTTCCTCTCTCTATTCTGGTTGGTAGGTACGTAAGGGGAGGACGAACTATCAGGTTGGTGAGTGTGCTTCTTGGGTTGAGCTAGCTGGATGCAGGGACTAGCCGGGGGACTCCGCAGATGAGCAGTGGTGTTCTTGCTGCACAGCCTTTTAGGGAACGCCAGCAGGTTCACTCCCTCTCCGCACAAGGGAAGCATCCTGCTTTGCTGAGCAATAATGGCACCCAGAGCTCTGCCCTTCCCCTCGGCCCTACTCCAGGCTGGGACTTAAAAGCGTTTGCTATTTAATAATGGAGTCCCTGTACAGGTACGTCTACACTGCGCTACAATCCCAGGCCAGTGAATCTCAGCACCCAGGCCAATTGACCTAGGCTTGTGGGACTAGAAATGGCAGTGTAGATATGTGGGACTGGATGGGAGTGTGAGCTCTGAGACTCAGCAAGAGTGGTGTGTTTCAGAGCCCACATCTAAGCCTAAACATTCTACCTGGCAATTTTTAAGCCCCACAAGCCTGAATCAGCTGAGCTGGGCCAGCCACAACTGTGTCTTGGGTCTTTTATTGCAATGTAGAGGTACTCTACAGCTCCATCTAGCACAATATCTGCCCCCGTCACAGTGTTTCTGGAGCCACCCCAGAGCCAAGTAATCTAATAAAAATACGAACTCCAACAAGCTATGCAGATTCCTCTGCAGTGCAGTCAGCGAGGACAATCTTTTCTTTCTTTTAATAAAGCCTTTATTGGAGAAATTTAACAGAATTATGCCCTAATTATAGTAGTTTTATTTGCTACTAGCATGAAACACGCCAGATGAAGCTGTCTGAGTTCATGGTTTGTATGGCATATTAAATGCTTCCAACTGCTGTCTTTTGTGGTTGTTAACAAGTCGGGACCAGACATGCATGCATTTTCTGAGCGCCTTTTGAAGATGGCATGGATTACACTTATTTCTACTCATTTCCCTTCTGTAATTTTTTTAAGGCTGATCAACTTCTTTGCTGAGAAATAATATCCAGTTGTGTTTTTAGAACTGTACTCTATTAACTACGTAAAAAGAAACATGTAACCCTCAAGTCATGTGCATTATTCCCTTAGGGTTTGACCCAAAGCCCCTGAAGTCAATGGAATGACTTCAGTTCTATGAGGTTTGGATCAGAGCCCCAATATACCACAAGTTCTTACTGTCTTCCTCATCCTTGTCCTCCTCCTCCTTGAGAACCATTTGTGTTATTGATTCTTCAGTGGTGTTCAACATGGGCACATGGCTAACCCCCAGGGTTCAGATTGTAGCAACTGGCTCTTAGATTATGAACTGCAGATTTTGGCCAACCTTCTCAAAAGTGATTCCCGGTGTCGTGGTTCTTGAGCACTCAAACTGAGAAATTTTAAAAAGACTTGGTGTTAATAAATTGCTGAACATCCACTCACACCCCTTGAAATTTAAGCCCTTTGAAGGTATTTCAAGTTGAACATGCAAAAATTGTGTTACCAAAACCACTGACTAATCGTGAATATATTCTTGCAAAAGCACTATGCACCATCTTGCTACAGTGGCATAATAAAGGCATTGCTTCTCTTCTCACTTACGCCGACATGAATTAGGAGGAGTAACTTGAATGAAGCCAAATAACTAAGTATGTGGGGGATTATGAAATATTGGCAAGTCCTACAGAAAACAGTCAAGGTAAGCATTTATGACACATAAGATTAAGGAGGAAAATTCTCATCTCAAAAAGAGCCATTTGAATTGCATGCGTAAGTCAGAGTATTCCGCTGATTGATTTTAGATCCCATACTATGGTTGGGCAAGTCACAGCGACTAATTTAATTAGCTCTTTATCCCTTAATCAAATTATGGGCAACAGCAACAAGCCTGAAACTCATTTTCAACAAACATTTGTACCAACTGTACAGCTATTCCAGGGAAAACCAGGAAATAAAGTAGTGAAATTAATTTAGGTTTTGACAAGCTTTTATTCATATAATTTCTCACAACTCTTCCCTCCCAGGCCTTTTCCATACCAGACAACCTATACAGACTAGAGCTAGAATAGGCACAGCTGGAAAAGGCATAGCTAGCTTATTTTGTCACTCCCTTCTGCCCAGTGGTAGCTTGTTCTCTGTGGTATATTCATAAATGCTTTATCTTAATACATCAGCAAAAAAGGGATGGTCTTTTCTGTTGTGTCCACACATGCACTTGCTCAACAAAATGTTTGTCATTCATGGGTGTTTAACACCATTCCCCCATCCATAAATGGTCCAGCATGATTTTACTTAGCCATATGTCCATTTATCATAGGTGAGGCCAACTTTCCTATGGTCCCATAAAGTTTGTTTTACAACCACCATGCCTGGCTCTCAGTGTTCTGTGCTGTTGTTTATCTCTAATTTACCCCTCAATATCTTCTAAGACCCCAGTAAGCAGTGGAAGTGTTGGTAATTCTGCTAGACAATATTGACCTCCAGTGTCTGGAAAATTCTCTGGCTCAGCACCAATCAGGTCCTGAGGGTGCTGGCTTAGAGAGGTTCAGCCTGTAGGAGCACTCACCTGCTGACAAAGCAAAACTCGTAAATATTTTGTCGGCAAAAGTGCTAACATAGCCATGCCACTGAAAGCTGAGTAGTGTAGACACACATTTAGGCTATGTCTAGACTGCAGGCTTCTTTCGAAAGAGGCTCTTTCGAAAGCATCTTTCGAAAGAGCCTCTTTAGAAAGATCGCGTCTAGACTGCAGGCGGATCTTTCGAAAGAGAAATCCGCTTTTCGAAAGAGAGCACCCAGCGAGTCTGGATGCTCTCTTTCGAAGACGGCCTCTTTACATTGTAGAACGCCTTCTTTCGAAAGAGGAACTTTCGAAAGAAGGCGTTCTTCCTCGTGAAACGAGGTTTACCGCCATCGAAAGAAAAGCCGCGTTCTTTCGAAATAATTTCGAAAGAACGCGGCTTGAGTCTGGACGCAGGGGAAGTTTTTTCGGGAAAAGGCTACTTTTCCCGAAAAAAACCCTGAGTCTGGACACGGCCTTGGTGACAGCATTTAACTCCGTCTCCAGCTCCAATCCTCATGTTTGCTTTAAACTTCCTGTATGGCTTAGACAAGGCATTTAATTTGTCTCTGATTAGTTCCTTTAGATAGATGATGGGGTAATGACAGTTCCTTTCCTCTCAGAAGTATTGTGTGGTTATATCCATTATTGTTTGCTCGAGGCCTAGATGCTGAGCTGATGGAGGACATATGATTACTCAGATAGTTGCTAATAAATGACTCCGCCAATGGAGATTCTACTGCTTCCTTTGGGAGCTTGCTTCACAAAGTGTCTAACAGACACTTAAGAAGTGTGTGCTGATATCCAACCACAATTTCCCTTTGCTTAGTTTCATCTCGTTGCTCCTAGTGATGGTTCCTTGGACCACCATAAACAATTCTTCTCCCTCCTGGCTGTTCGCCTCTTTCAAATGCTTGTAGAGCTGCGAACAGTTTGGCACAGCTCATCTGGGGGCAGTGGGAGGGGGGAAGAGAGTATCTCCTTCTCCCCCTCCCCCCGAGCATTTCAGAAGACATAGTGCTGCCTGCAGAGATGCTCATGTGGTTCATCAGTATTGGAGCTCCGAGCACCTGAGGAGAAAATCCACCTGGTGAGTGAGCTCGCTTTCATTTAAAAAAAAAATCTTCAAATTGTGTTTGCTTCACAATCTGAATTCCAGCACGTAATTAAAGCCAACCGAGGATTCAAACGTGAAGAGAAAAATTAGAGCAACAACTTTTTTAATGATGCTGTCGGAGGTCTCGCTTTCTCTCTCTCTCAAAATCAAACATCCCCTCCCCTAAACACACATTTAAAACATGGTGACAGGGAGATGTTACTGGTTGGATTCTGTTTTGCCCTTCTGCAGGGGAGAAATACAGATGATACGGGGCTTCCGACAAATGTCATGGCCTGAATAATAGTAGCATTCCAGAATAAGGGAATGGTTTTCTCTGAATTTGTCCTATTGTGGGCAAGCGGAGCAGGAAATAGAGGGAGCTGTCATTCCTCCCTCTCACCTCCCCCACCTGCACCAGCCAAAAGAATTGTCTGGTTAAGCAAGGGGCATTTTGCTGCATCTCTTTCAGGGGTGGAGCAGGTTGTGTGCTTTGCAGATGTTGGAAGAGACAGCAACCTTCTTGTGGGCCCTGAGGAGATCTACCACCTCATTATACCTGACAAAAACCTGAGCCAAAAACAAAAGACAGGACTATGCAGCACTTTAAAGACTAACAAGATGGTTTATTAGCTGATGAGCTTTCATGGGCCAGACCCACTTCCAAGGCACGTTCTAATCCCAAAGTGTAACTAGATTCTTTCCTGGTTTACCAGTTCCTGCATCACGGCCTAGTACATGGAGTATCTCCAGTGCTCTGCCTGTTCCTGCTTTGCTTTCTAGTCAAGTGGGTGTGGCAGGGGGGCCACTCATCCATTATGGAAGTTCCTGCATGGGAAGATGATGTGTAATTCTGCTCTGAACTCCAAGCAGGAGATCCTTTCACTGATGTTACTGGAGTGCTACCACGTAGGTTCAGGGGTCTGCCTATGTGCAGCTCAGTACAGGAATGGGGCCTTAAGGAGGTGAGTCTCATACCACATGTAGAAGATGATAAGATTAGAGCTCATCATGAGTCTCTGCAAAATTTGGATTAAGATTTCAAGCAACCCTGCTCCCCGTCCTGATCCTACCTCATCATAGATGGAGGTATTGGAGGACAGGATTTGCTGGTTTGCAACCATCTCTAGCCATGACTTTACTTCAGGGGGTGTTTTTGAAATGTCAAAGTGTTGAAACCAGGAGGATGAGGGAGATGGGTGGGTTGAAGAGCTGGAGATGACAGGATTTCTCAACTCACCCCTGCAAGCTCTGTTAGGAGAGAACCCTCCTGGGTTTTGTTCAGAACACACATCGTTCTTCTCAAGCGGTCTGCAATAGCTAACGGATGGTTCTGAGGTGCAAACAAAATGACAGGGAGTAAGTGGGGAGGGGGGTGGCACATGGGCAGGGTTTCAGAGCTGGATATAATTCTGTAGTGGCCTTTCATTTCTAAGAACCTACCGCTGTGTGCAAAAGACCAGATGACTCATGTCTCAGACACTTTAGGACACTGGACTGAGGTTATTTCTTGGCTTCACTTCCCTCATTTGTCCAAAATGGTTGGGATGGTGTATCTACATCACTTAGTCTCTGAGGACAGAGTATCCCAGTTGCTTCCCACCATCACTTGTTCTCATGGCAGCTAGAAGAGTGATACAGCCCCCCATCTCACCCCCCACATTGAGCTTAAATGACATATTTCATAATTGTCTGAATGGGACACAATGCAGTTCATTTGAAAGCACAAGATCCAGTCACAGTTTGTTCCCTACCATGCCCTCATGCTTCAAGTGATGTAAAGAAGACTCCTCTCCAGACAAATCATGTTCTATTTCCTTGATTTATTTACTTGATGTAAATACAACTTCCTTGGTCCCACCATTTGTTTGTGTTGTCTGTTTCTATAGCAAGTTCTTTTGTGATTGTCTCTTGCTGTGTACAATGCCTAGCACAATGGGGCCTTTATTTGGGTTGTGGTTTCTTAATACTGTACTAGGACTAATAGCCACAGACTGAACTTCTCTAATCCAGCACCGTCTGGTCCAGCAACATCCATGGTCCGGCATGATTCTAGACAGCCAGATGTCCACTTATTGTGGGTGTGGCCAAGTTTCCTGCAGTCCCATAAAGTTTGTTTACAGCCACAAGTCCTGGCTCTTAAGTGTTCTATAATGGGGCTTATAGGGTATGTCTACACTACCCCCCTAGTTCGAACTAGGGTGGGTAATGTAGTCATACGGAGTTGCAAATGAAGCCCGGGATTTGAATTTCCCGGGCTTCATTTGCATAAAGCCGGCCGGCGCCATTTTTAAATGCCGGCTAGTTCGGACCCCGTGCCGCACGCCTACCCGCGGCACGGACTAGCTAGTTCGGATTAGGCTTCCTAATCCGAACTAGCTAGTCTGGGATGCAAATGAAGCCATGTGGAACGAGGTGTACAGGTAGTGTGGAAGAGGAAGCCTAATCCGAACTACCTAGTCCCTGCCGTGTGTAGCTGCGGGCACGGAGTCCGAACTATCCGGCATTTAAAAATGGCGGTGCCTGGCAACATGTAAATGAAGCCCGGGAAATTCAAATCCCGGGCTTCATTTGCAACTCCGGTTGACTACATTAACCACCCTAGTTCGAACTAGGGTGGTAGTGTAGACATACCCAAGAATAGGACAGAAAGGAAAAATGCAAGAAAATGTAGCTTGAATGCCTCGTCTCTTTTAAGACATTTAAAACTAAACTTGTGAAAGCACTAAAAAGAATATATTGCAATAAAACCATGCATTGTGAGACAGGAGGAATAGGTGAGCTTAAAGGATTTTTTTGTGAGTGCTGACATCTGTTATATGATTGCATGGTTCTGCAGACAGAGGGACTGTCACATCTCCCTGTCACTTCAGTGCTAAAACACTTCCTAATTCCCATGTCATTTTCATACCTGAAAGGTGCAGAGACTCAAATTGTAACAGTCAGAAAATACCTCCTTATGCTATTGTACTGTCTTTGAAGGAAGCAATATTAGAGGAGAATCATGAGTGATTACGGACCAAGTTCTGCTCTGAGCAATGCATGTGCACTCAATGGCGCTGCCCACGTAGCTCTGATGCCACAAATTTAATATCATCCAATGACTATGGGCTCTTTTCTTGTCACTTTCTGTTCTCATTAGAATCTCCAAAAGAATGTGAAGGGTGTATCCTTGAGAATTCTCTCTCGCTCTCTCACTCTCATTTGAATTCATCTTTTCAGCAGGATAGGTAACTATCTAGCCTTTATCTCAATTATTTCACAACTTGGGATTTTAACATGAGCAATTTGACAAGAATAGCAAATAGTACATATAAAACAGGTTGAATAAACTAAAAATCACCAAACTCCTTTTCTGCAATTTGAAAATATCTTTTTAATTCCAACGTTGGATAAATTTCATAAGATTTAGACTGAGGTACAGAGGAAACATGTAAGGTAGGGGCAAGCTGAGGGTTGTGGATGGGATTTCCAAAAATACCCGGTTATAGTCTCAATGGCGAAGCTCCTCCAGATTTCAATGGTGGCGTATTAGAGTCAGATCAACACTCCATACTTTTGAAAAGGCCTGGAATTCTTACAAAACCAGGCATTCTTGCACAATTTCCAGCTTTTCTTGCCTCCCAGCAAGCCAGTTAATCCTGGTAAATAACATTTCTCTCATCAACATGGTTGCTTCCAGTTTTGTTTAGAAACTGGAACTGCAGCTATTCATGATAACAGCAGATTAGCCCAAGACATGCACTAAGAAATGGGTCTCCATTGATTTCAGTGCATTTATTCCTGCTTCACACCATTATAATTGAGAGCAGGAACACTAACTTTTTCTATATTCCATGTAAATTTGCTTAGGGTATGATAGTGAGAATGAACATTTGCCTTCTTGCAGTACACAGGGGGCTATATAGAAACATTAATCGCTGAAGAAAACAGTACAAAATTGATCAGGCATAAAAAATTATGTACATATGGGTTTGAATCTAATCTTTCCAGAGCATTTACAGCTTAAGCTAAAAAAGCAACCTCACGAACTAGCAGCTGTAAAAGATTTTTCTTCTTATGTAGTTTAGCCACATAAAAAGAGAAAATCCTACTACAGATTACACAAGGACTAGTGAAAAGTGCCAAACTGAGAGCCCTGAAAACTGATGTCCTTATTTAACCACAGAGCAAGTAGATCATTGGTAAGAGCAGTAATAATTTTCTCTATGTCATCCCACATATTTTACTTTTATTCTGACCATAACAATGAAAGGATTGTTCAATCTTCATGACTTTATATCAGTGTTTCTTAAACTCTTTGGCTACGTCTACATTGGCCCCCTATTACGGAATAGGGATGCAAATGTAGCACTTGGGAAGAGGCAAATGCGTGGGGGATTTAAATATCCCCCGCGGCATTTGCAGTTTCATGGCCGCCGCTTTTTTCCGGCTTGGAGATAAGCCGGAGAAATGCGTCCAGACTGGCGCGATCCTCCGGAATAAAGCCCTACTTGCAGTAGGAATAAGAGATCCTCCGGAATAGGGCTTTATTCCGGAGGATCGCGCCAGTCTGGACGCTTTTCTCCGGCTTATCTCCAAGCCGGAAAAAAGCGGCGGCCATGAAAATGCAAATGCCGCGGGGGATATTTAAATCCCCCGCGCATTTGCCTCTTCCCAAGTGCTACATTTGCATCCCTATTCCGTAATAGGGGGCCAATGTAGACATAGCCTTTAAGTCTGAGGAATGCCAAACAAATTTTTTTTATGAGGAACACCAAGGATTTTTGGTTGAGCAAAAAAAAAAGGTGGTGGGGGGGAAGTTATTGAGCAGAAACAACAACAAAAAAAGGGTCGCCTGCCCCTTTAAGGGTGACCATTTTGAATTCTGTTGTTCTCCACGGCACACCTCCTACTGCCTTGCGGCACACCAGTGTGCCATGGACCACAGTTTAAGAAACACTGCTTTATATCCTCATTTAGTCTTTGGCATTTCTGGTAAGACAGCCAGCAAGACTGCCACTAGAAACTGATCTGAAAAGTCTTATTTATTCCATAGAGGAAAATTAACATCTCTTGATATGATTTTTAGATGGTCTTCAGAAAAAACAGGGACAAATTGGGGTTAATCCAGAGGACAGTAATAACAATGGTAAACAGTTTACAAACCCTGTGCTAGGAGAAAGCATTAAGACATCTGTCCCTGTTAGGGTACATCTAGACTACAGGCTTTTGTCGACAAAGAGCATCTACACTACATTCAGTTCTGTCGACAAAGCAAGCTGCTTTGTCGACATGGTAGTGTAGACGCAAAGGACAGTTTACATGCAATAACACCTTCTGTCGACAGAAACTCTGTCGACAGAAGGTGTTATGCCTCGTAAAATGAGGTTTACCAGCGTCGACAAAATTGCTGAGTTCTGTCGACGTTATGTCGACAGAACTCAGCGGTAGTGTAGACGCACGTATAGTTTTGTCAACAAAAGTCCACTTTTGTCGACAAAACTCTGTAGTCTAGACACACCCTTAGTCTTTAGAGAAGATTACTGAGAAGAGACCAGATAACCATCTTCAAAGGTGGTAAGGGCTGTTATAAAGGGGATGGTGATCAGTTGTTCTCAGTGTCCACTGAAGGTAAGGCAAGAAGCAATGACCTTAGCAGTGAAGGAGATTCAGGTCACATATTAGGAAGGCTTTCTGACTAGGAGGGTAGCTAAGCTCTGGAAATGACTGCCAAGGGGGATTGTAGAATCCTCATAGAATCCTAGGGCTGGAAGAGACCTCAGGAGGTCATCAAGTTCAGCCCCCTGCCCAAAGCAGGACCAATCCCAACTAAATCAACCCAGCCAGGGCTTTGTCAAGCCAAGACTTAAAAATCTCTATGGATAGAAATTCCATCACCTCTGTAGGTAACCCGTTCCATTACTTCACCACCCTCCTAGTGAAATAGTTTTTCCTAATATCCAACCTCGACCTCCCCCATTGTAACTTGAAGCCATTGCTCCTTTTTCTGCCATTCCTCATTGGAGTCTTTTAAGAACAAATATCTGTTGGGGATGGTCTGGGTTTACTTGGTCTCGCCTCCAGGAAGCAGGACTTGATGACTTCTCTAGGTCCCTTTCAGTCCCACATTTTTTTGATTATAAGATTCAGTGGCTGTTTTATGGAGGACTTTGCAATAAGATTCACTTAGAAAGAGCTCTTTAAAAAGTACATAGCTTTTTCTGCTACTCCTTATCTAGTTGGTGATTGGTATCGGTTTGAGATGTGAAAAGGTAGGATTGCCAGTGCTGAAAAGTAAGAAAGTGCCTGTATCACTGATCTGTAAGTATTTGAATTATTATGTGGATTACCTCTGCAAAGTTGTGTACACTGCGCAGACAGTAGTTCGGTGTATTAATTCCTGAGGCAAATGAATAAAATCACAGATACAAGTAAGCATGCATGCTGCTGTAGTAGGCAAAGGATGAACTGGTTCAGTAAAAATCAGATCTGTACCTCTGAACAATGGCAAGGCAGGCTCTTAGCAGCCTAATAACCCTAAACTCACAGCACTGGTAAAAGGAAACATAAAGCTCCTGACTGGAAACTCAAGACAATGAGCCCGATTCTCATCTCACTTATACTGGTGTTATACAGGAGTAACTTTGCTGAAGGCAAGATGTTATAGATCTCACAGAAAAATTGAACTCTCAAGATTTCCACCTTCTGGGCTGACAACTTGTGAGAACAGCACCTAAGGCTCCCGAACAAGAAATGAAGTCTTGACGAGGGCTTCAACTGTAACCTTTGCCAAATCGAGATCAGGATGCAGACTCTATCATATTTAATATCGATAAATTGTGATTCAGGATTCCCTTAAGAAGCCCATGAAGTTTCTCCTGACAATTTAAACCAAAGCTGGTTTCCAAACTGAGATTTTGCATGGTTTAGCCGTACAGAAAATTGTCTTCTCCCAAGAGAGATATTTCAAACAATCTCAGACAGTTTTTCTGTATTGTGTCCAGTTCTGGGCACCACATTTTAAGAAAGATATGGAGAAATAAGAGAGGATCCAGAAAAGAGACACAAAAATGGTTAAAGGTCTAGAAAACATGACCTATTCGAGAAGCCTGAAACAACTGGGCTTGTTTAGTTTGGAAGGAGAAAACAGAGAGGTGACATGATAGCAGTTTTCAGGTATCTAACAGGATGTCACAAGGAAGAGGGAGAAAATTGTTCTCTTTGGACTCTGAGGATAGGACAAGAAGCAATGGGCTTAAATTGCAGCAAGGGATGTTTAGGTAGGATATTAGAAAAAATTCCGTCAGGGTGAATAAATGGTGGAATAAATTTCTTAGGGACGTTGTGGAATCTCCATCATTGGAGATATTTAAGAACACCTTTGAGATAGACATCTATCAGGCATGATATAAATAGTGCTTAGTCCTGCCGTGAGGGCAGGGGACTGATGACCTCTCAAGATCCCTTCCAGTTCTAGTATTCTATGATTCTATTATCTGAATTGTGGCTAAGTACTGAAAGGCCTAATCCTAATTCAGCTGAAGTCAGTGGTAAAGCACAAATGCATTGGATGGCATTACAGGAGGAAATACTGCACGGAAAGGATAAGGGGGTTTCAGATGCCTTCTGCTTTGTTTGTTTTTAAGAGCACCATTCTATGACCACTGATGAGTTGACAGGAACACAATTCCTTGTCCAAGTGACATCAATAGGACATTACCTAGGAAGAGAACTGTGTTGTAACACAGTGCAGGAAGATATAGCAGTTGCCTTTATTTGACAACATGACTGTTCTCTAAACACTCATCCACCAACGGGGCCATCCTTAGGATTTATGGGGCCCTATACAGTACTATTAAACTGGTGTCCCTTTGCCTGATGGCAACAGAGAGGGACGACAAGATGTGATTTAGAGATGTGATTTTATAATCTTCCGCAATGCATTAATAAAATATTTTTAAAACAAATTTTAAACTAAGGTCCTGTAGACTAAGACAGTAAATTCAGAAACGGATAGTTCGGTATGTACCTGGTTTTGAAAAATGCCTGTTACATGGCTTTATTACAACTTGAATCACTCTTTCACACGTTCAGTGTTCTGAAAATAGGTCTTATTCATTTTTATGTTAACTAGATCCTCTCCAGAGGAAGTGAAATCACAGACCAGAGATAGGTAGAGGAGGGAGAGTGGATAGTGAGACCCAGTGGTTTCCCAAATTTTTGGGTGCCTTACGCAGCTACATATTCTATGTATGGGTAAGGACGTCCCTGTCCACCAGCCTGATAAAAAATTGTAGGTACTGACCTTCAGATTCAACTTCAGCCGGGGCAGTTCCACCGATGTCAGCAGAATTGTATCTATTTACTTTCATGGTGAAGTCGGCCCCAAGACTTCTTTAAAGGAACAAATGGCTAATTGTCCTACAAACCAGAGCCCAACTTTTATTCATATGTGATTGATCACATATAGTTTGACCCATGATTTTTAACATCGACATCAAGAAAAAATATAAAACCAGATTTATGAGCAGTGAATGCATAAATTGAGTAAATACAGTACTGTGAAGATGTACAAATATGCCCAAATTCCAATGAAATCTTCAGGCTTCATGGGTTTAAATGATGGTCTAAATTTTGTCATTCCCTGATGCTATTGCTAGGCACTGTAAAAACTAGAAAGGCAATCCCTGCACACCATGGCTTTTGAATTTCTTTTAAAAATGTAGCTTGACCTAGAAACTCCAAATGTGTGTTAATCTCTTTTTTTTTTGTCTTGTGAAATGCCTTTCACTAGTTTGTGGAAAAGGGGTGGAAGAAGTATTTAGTCACTATTGGCACATCTATGCTGCAGGGCAAAAGTCCAATTAAGATACATAACTTAAGATACATCAATTTTATAGCTGAAGTTGAAATAGTGACTTCATAACTTAAGATAAATCAATTTTTTAGCTGAAGTTGAAATAGCTTAATTTGGCTTTTGGTGCTGTCTTCACCACAGGAAATAAAAGGAAGAACACTCTGACCCAAACCTTTTTTTTTTTTGGTAAATCAAAAATTGATAAAAATTATATTAGGTCAATTAAAATGTTTTGTATGTCCTGAACAAAATATTTCATTCCATTTTTAAGCTTTTAAAAACATTGTTAATAACAAGTAAGTAAATTTCAGAACTGAAATGTCATTTTCAATAGAAAAATTAACACGTATTTTCATTTTTTTTTAAATTGATTTTAGTTTTTTCTCTCTCTCTGTTAAAACAATTCAGTGAAATTGATTCAGATTTGCGGGTTTCATAAAAAAAAATTGGATAAGAATTTTTGGATAAAAATTTTGCCCTGCTCTTGTGAATAGGACTATTCCAGGGGGTAAGGATCAATATTCTTGTGTGGATTTTTTCCATGCAAGAGCAGAATAAATTTTTAGGTGCACCGAGACATGTGTGAATGTCCACCAATAATAGAAGGAAAAAAACCTCACTGTGGGCACTCTGCTAATCAGCTGAATGGCATTTGAATCTCTGCTGAGTGGCAGCACAAGCGCATGGCATACAGGGAATACTGGTAAGGATTATACATGTGAAGTGTCTATCTTCACTCTTGTGTTTCCTTAACAGGTGAGAGGTTTTGTGTTTGAGGATTTCTTTTTTGTCTTTTTTTTTAATCAGCTCAGCCTAACTTTTTCTCTACATACCTCTTTCTCTACAGTCCCTCTCTGATAATTTTGCTAAGTCAGACCCTTCACTACAAATAGCATCGTTGCAAGAAAACAGGATTCTTTTTTTCTTTTCTTTTTTTTAAACTGGAGCATATTTAATGATCCAGAGGAAAGCCCTGTCCAGTAACGTTTGTCCCAGCCTCAAATAACAACAGCAAGGCAGCATCAGCCTTCTCTTATTCAGCCATGAGCAGAGGAACTGCGCCAGTCTACAAGTGACATGCATATCCCATGCATCAAAGTAGCAGTTCAATCTGTACTGCAATAACATTCTTTCACGTCTCAGCATGGGTGCTGGCCCTGAGCTGCAGTTCCAGTAATTGACATAGTTGCCCAATGCTAGAAAACAAACTCGGGAACTATTCTCATTAGACGTCTCCCTGGTTTGCTACTTGGTTATTGTAAAACCCAAACACTGAGCTTCCTACCAGCGTGGTTCTGTTTTTAATTAGTTCTGATGGCACTGGGCTATGCGCCAAGGAAAAAAAATGAACTTCCTGTGATTTGAGGCTTGTTGCTCAGTATGTTGCTTCCTCTACATAGAGATTGTTTTCACAACAGTTTCTGAAAGGGAGTACTGACATAAATAATATAAGTTTTTACTGCTTTTGATTTTTTTTCTCCTTTTCACGCTTATAAAAGGCAGCTCAAAGTCAGGAATCCTAAAGTTACAATGCCATTATTTCGCCTTTGTGTGATCTGCTGATTAAAGACATCCTAACAGAATCATTTTTAATAGAATAAACACAGGATCCTGTTAAAAATGTAATGCCATGGACTTTTTAGTGTTTTAAGTAAATTAATGTGGATTTTTTTAATAGCATAAGTTGCCTCAACATGTTTATGGGTTGTAGCGAAAAAAGACATGAACACATTCCAGCCACGGAGAGTTCAAAGCATCGTGAGTGATTCAGAGATAAGGAATTCGATGTCGCATTGCAATCCTTTTCTTTTTCTTGCTATTTTTTTAAGCAGGCACATCAGATGGAAAGGTAACAAACATTGCACATGCATTGCTGTGATACTTGATCCAAAGTCTGCAAAGTGCAGAAATGATTAGATCCCCCCCCCCCCCAATGCAAATATCATGGTGATGTGCTTGTTCAATGTTGTTTCTACCCATTCACAGAGTCCTCGACCTTCTCAAAGCAAGGAAAAACGTGTATCATTCCAGAAGATGGATCTCTGCTCTGTCAAAAACAGAGAGAGACCGGGGGGGAGGGAGGAAAGAAGGTGAAATAATATCTTTTATTGGACCAACTTCTGTGACTCCTTTGCCTGTCTGCTGAGAATACCAAGAAGAGTGGCGATTAGGACAAGAGGGATTAATGTTGAGGGTTGTTTTTTAAAGCTTGGAAACTATTCATATGTCTACACAGTGAAGAAAAAGCCCCATGACTAGCCTATACCAGACAACTTGGGTTCATAGGGCTTGGGCTGCAGAGCTTTTTCGTTGATATGTAGACTTCTGGGCTTGAGCTCTAGCCCTGGCTTTAAGGCCCTATGAGGTGGAAAGGTCCTAGAGTCTGGACTCCATCATCCCTGCAGACCAAGCCCCATAAGACTGAGTCTCCTGGCATGGGCCAGCTGCAGGTTTTCCTTTGCTAGGTAGACATACCCTTTAAGACTGGGAGGTACAATTCATTTAACATGGGCCACCAAACAGCTTTTAAATGCTGATAAATTGCGATAGGAGATAATGTGTTAATACTGGATCAATCTTGAAGGGAACAGTGCTGCCATGAACACTTTTTTATTTTTTATGAACTCTAAAACTGAGATTCTGACTAGTTGAGGCCTTTAAAGACCTAGCAATCCCACTGGTAATAGTAGAAGTGCTAACTCTGTTTTCCTGGCCAGTTTCTAGTCTGGGAAGTTATGTTCTGACTCTACAGTCCCATGAGTTTTGATTAGAAACAATATTGTCCTTCACTTTCTGTCTTTAGGCCTCATCTGTGAGGTGCTGACCATCTTCATTTCCCAGTGATTGTAAAGTCAATGGGAGTGGGATGTGTTCAGTGTGTTGCTGGGTTGGGCCCTCAAGCTTCTATGTAGTATTGCTTTGGGCTGTTGAATAGCGGCAAAACAAGTGTGGCTCCATTTTAGATGATCATTTTCTTTCTCTTATTTCTTTTTCCTCCCCGGAGAATAGCAAGTTTAACTATTTACACATTCAAAGCCTGTATCCTTATTCCATTTTCCCCTCAACGATCCAGTCCGTCTCTCCCTTCTCTAAAATGTCTCCTCAACGTGGCCTTCATTCAAAAGACCTGTGGACCCACATTTTCAGAACGCTGCATAAAGATTTTGGTGTCCTGTCATAAGTTTTTAGATGGTGATTTGAGGCACTCATCTCCTATGGGCGTCTGGCTCTCATTGGTTCATTTGAAACTCCCTGCCTTAAAAAGCACATAAATACATACTGACAAATGCTTGTAACTTTACTTGTATCATATAAGACTTTACTCCACAAGCAGATTTCCAGATTTCCAACAGGACTGTTTACTCAGCAAGCTGCTTCCTGATTTGAACAGGAGTATACAACTCTGACCCTTAGAAACACGTCTATTCATATCTAGTATAGATATTTGAAGACACGAGGGGTAACATTCTTCAGGGCTGTAGCTCCACTAAAGACAGTAGAATTACACCAGGGCTTAATTTGGCCCTCTATTTTTATATACTGCATGTGTATCAATCCCTGAAAATACTCAATTATAGTTGATGCTAATCTTTTAAGTTAATTACTAGTTAGGCCCCTTACAAAGACAGCCTTTGCCTAGGCCACTTTTAAGAGACTGTTACCCATCCAGTGTGGAAAGATTTATGCACTTACCATCCATTAGCATTAATAAGAGTGGTCCATATAAATCACTCAGCACCAATAAGGGAAGATAAAGCCTCTCTACATATTAGAGAATAAACAGCTTTCAAAAATCAATTTTGGACCAAAAAATAAAAGGAACTGAATGTGATTATATCTGTGTTATAACTCTGAGGTATGTAATAACACAGTCCACACTACAGCTGCTTCAATGCGTGGTAAACATTTTTTTCTCGAAATTTATTTTTATCAATAATATTACCTTTATACTAAACACATCAGCAAAATATTTGAATGGATAAGTACAAGAAATAAGAAGGAAAATACTTTAAAACAGCAAACAATAATGTTAAGTATGGTTACAGAATCAAGTATAGTATGACGATACAAAAAGTAGAGAACAAATTCTCCTTGCGCTTATGCAGGTGCAAATCTGGAGTAACTCCAGAGAAGTTACAAATGGACTTACATTGGATTTTTGCCAGAGTAAAATAACAAAATTGGAGCCATAATGTTTCATATGATAAATATTTGATCCATGTGTATATAGTTGATCATTACTGTTGCCTTTTTATACGGGTCCTACACAATGGTATCCAAATCAAAGTCTTGCATCCTGTTACTCATTGATGTATTCTTCCTTGATGTAACCATTCATGATTATAGTCATATGAGGACCTTTAATAAAGTTATATGAACCTAGACACATCACACACCAATTTAGATGCATTTTAGATACTTAAAACAAAACTGCACTTACACGGCTACCTAAAAACTACTTAAATTACCTAATGAAAAGGATTAGTTAGAGCTCACTATTCGAGGTGATCTGCTATTAAAACAGGAGCACTGAGTGTGGGGGCAAAGTGAGCAACTGCCCTGGGGCCTGGCATAAGAACATAAGAACGGTCATACTGGGTCAGACCAATGGTCCATCTAGCCCAGTGTCCTGTCTGCCGACAGTGGTCAATACCAGATGCCCCAGAGGGAGGGAATACAACAGGTAATCCTCATGTGATCTCTCTCCTGTCACCCATTTACAGACAAACAGAGGCTAGGGACACCATTCCTATCCAGGCTACTAGCCATTGATGGACATAACCTCCATTAATCTATCTATATCTTTTTTAAACCCAGTTAAAGTCCCAGGGTATGTTTACACTAGCACCCTATTTCAAACTAGGGAGGCTAATGAGGGCGACCGAAATTGCAAATGAAGCGCAGGATTTAAATATCCCGTGCTTCATTAGTATGTTCCCGGGCGGTCCCCATTTTGGAAATTGACTATCCCAGAGTAACTGCCTGCATCTACCCGCGTCAGTGAAATGGGAGTTCAAAGTAAACCCCTTAACTCGAATTAGCTGTTACTCCTCCTGGAATGAGGTTTAACAGCTAATTCGAGTTAAGGAGTTACTTCGAACTCCCATTTCACTGCTGCGGGTAGACGCAGGCAGTTACTCCGAGCTAGTCAATTTCCAAAATGGCGACCGCCCGGGAACATGCTAATGAAGCACGGGATATTTAAATCCCGTGCTTCATTAGCAATTTCGGTCGCCCTCATTAGCCTCCTTAGTTCAAACTAGGGGGCTAGTGTAGACATACCCCCAGTGTTCACCACATCCCCTGGCAAGGAGTTCCACAGGCTGACTGTTCACTGAGTGAAGAAAAACTTCTTTTTGTTTGTTTTAAGCCTGCTACCTATAAATTTCATTTGATAACCCCTAGTTCTTATATTATGGGAACAAGTAAATAATTTTTCCTAATTCACCTTTTCTATACCAGTCATGATTTTAAAGACCTCTATCATATCCCCCCTTAGTCTCCTCTTTTCTAAGGTGAAAAGTCCAAGTCTTTTTAATCTCTCTTCATATGGAAACCAAAATGGAAACCTCTCTTCATTCCAAACCCCTAATCATTTTTGTTGCCCTTCTCTGAACCTTTTCCAAAGCCATTATATCTTTTTTGAGATGGGGTGACCACATCTGTATGCAGCAGGGGCAGATGACCGTTTTGCGGGGCCCCAGGCAGCATAATTCTGCGGGGACCCCCTTTGCCATGGCGCATGCGCAGTGACGCCATGCGCATGCACAGCGGCACCACGGCGCATGCGCGGGGCTTTCTGAAGCATGGGGCCTGGGGCGGCTGCCCCATTCGCCCTGCCGTATATCCGCCCCTGGTATGCAGTATTCAAGATGTGAGTGTACCATGGTTTTATAGAGTGGCAATAAGATATTTTCTGTCTTATTCTCTGTCCCTTTTTTAATTATTCCTAACATTCTATTTGTTTTTTTGGCTGCTGCTGCACACTGAGTGGACATCTTCAGAGAACTATCCACAATAACTCCAAGATCTCTTTCCTGATTAGTTGTAGCTAAATTAGGCCCCATCATATTTACATTTATCAACATTTAATTTCCTTTGCCATTTTGTTGCCCAATCACTTAGTTTGATGAGATTTTTTTGAAGCTCTTCACAGTCTGCCTTGACTATCTTGAGCAGTTTAGTATCATCTGCAAATTTTGCCACCTCACTGTTTACCCCTTTCTCTAGATCATTTATGTGTAACCCTTCTGCCAGGCCGAGTTAATAGCAGCACGGGCCGGGTTCAGTATCTAGGGGTCTCCTCCCAACAAGGTAATACAACCCCGGCTCGAGCCCCCACCCAGTGACCTGGGAAATCTTAAATACACCTCTGGGTGCCTCAAAGAGGCAATTCTTCCCCTCTCGCAAGCACAGAGCCTCAGTATAGCAGCAAACCTTTAATAACATGAGGTAACCAACATCAGCATTAACTTGGGAAAACACCACAACTCGGATTCATAGACCAAACGTGAGAAAAGACCCTCCCCCCAGCCACGAATCCCCCAAAGTCCCAAAAGTCCAACTCCCCAAGAGTCTCTGCCCTTGGTCAGTATCGCCCCAGGGTTCAAAAGTTCACCCGGCAGGGTTTCACCATCCCAACCTGGAGGAGTAGGGATCGGTTTACCCGGCAGGGTTTCACCATCCCAACCTGGAGGAGTAGGGATCGATACACCTTACGTGGTCCGCCGATGGCTCCGCCTTTCCGTAGGGTTCTGCTGCCGCCGTCAACGTGAGTCACTCCGCCACACTCCACCTGTTGTCCAGTGAGCTGCCTCCACTGTCCGGCCCTGCCAGCCGTCTCGGTCCACGACCCTGGCTGTCAGCTGGTTGCTCCTGCCGCTGCTCCACTGGCTGTCTGCTGCCACTCCTACCAACCACAGGTCGTCCCCACCAGCTGCTCTGCTGTCCACCTGCACCCACTGGTCGTTCGCTCTGCTGTCCGCCTGAGCTTTGCTGGTTGTCCCTTGAAAGCTGCTCTGCTAGTAGCCCAGCAGCTTAGCACCAAGCTCCCCTCAGCAACAGTGATTTCAGCTCATAACAGAGGAGCCTTAGCACTAGTGCTCTACTGGCCCACAGTGAAATTAACTCCACAGCTCACAACTAGACTTCTAATGGAATCCAACTTAATTTTGATATTCCATAGTGAAGAGAGGAGGGGGTAAAATCAGTGTTGTTTAGACCCTCAGACAGGGCATGGCACACCCCTCCCCAATACAAAGACCTGTTCCCAGCTTCTCTCAATTTGACTGGGTTTGGAACCCATGCCCCTTGTCTAGCGAGTGCTACTTAGTTTATGGCGAATCCCTCTGTCATAAACAGTTCCACCATTCCATTGTCCTTGATTCGCATAATCAGGGTAACAACACTTTTATCCCCCCTGCCTCAATAACAGAGAGACTGGGGATCCCACAGTCGCCAAAGTGACCATTTGGGCTGCTGTGAGCACATATTAGACAGGGTGGGTGTGTCTATGCAAATTGGGATCAGCCCCTGAAGTCTCTTTGTACCACTCGCCACAGTTCACCACCAGATGTAAGGGTAAAGCTTACCCTGACCCTGCTTACATCTGAATGAGTTGAATAGGATTGGTCCCAGGACAGACCCTTGGAGGACACCACTAGTTACCTTTCTCCACTCTGAAAACTTAGCATTTATTCCTATCCTTTGTTTCCTGTCTTTTAACCAGTTCGCAATCCATGAAAGGACCTTCCCTGTTATCCCATGACAACTTACTTTACTTAAGAGCCTTTGGTGAGACACCTTGTCAAAGGCTTTCTGAAAATCTAACCCCCTTGTCCACATGTTTGTTGACTCC
The DNA here is from genome assembly GCF_052426305.1 of Pelodiscus sinensis. NCBI lineage: Eukaryota > Metazoa > Chordata > Testudines > Trionychidae > Pelodiscus > Pelodiscus sinensis. The sequence continues at coordinate 11,500,420 of NC_143054.1, forward strand.
CTCAAAGAACTCTAGGGGCTCGTCTACATTGTCCCCTTTTCCGGAAGGGGCATGGTAATTTTTGAAATCGCAATAGGGAAATGCGCGGGGGATTTAAATATCCCCCGCGGCATTTAAATAAAAATGTCCACCGCTTTTTTCCAGCTTTTAGAAAAGCCGGAAAAGAGCGTCTACACTGGCCCCGATCCTCTGGAAAAAGCGCCCTTTTCCGGAGGCTTCAAAGTAGGAATAAGATCCTCCGGAAAAGGGCGCTTTTTCCGGAGGATCGGGGCCAGGGTAGACGCTCTTTTCTGGCTTTTCTAAAAGCCGGAAGAAGGCGGCGGACATTTTTATTTAAATGCCGCGGGGGATATTTAAATCCCCCGCGGATTTCCCTATTACGATCTCTGAAATTAACATGCCCCTTTCGGAAAAGGGGCCAGTGTAGACGTAGCCTAGTAGATTATTAAAGCATAATTTCCCTTTCCAAAAACCATGTTGACTTTCCCCCAACAAATTATGTTCATCTATGTGTCTGACAATTTTATTCTTTACTAGAGTTTCAATTAATTTGCCCGGTACTGACATTAGACTTACCAGACTGTAATTGCCAGGATCACCTTTAGAGCCTGTTTTAAATATTGGTGTCAAATTAGCTATCTTCCAATCATTAGGTACGAAGCTGATTTAAAGGATAGATTACAAACCACAGTTAATAGTTCCGCAATTTCCCATTTGAGTTCTTTCAGAACTCTTGGGTGAATGTCATCTAGTCCCAGTGACTTGTCACTGTTAATTATCAATTTTTTCCAGAACCTCCTCTCATGACACCTCAATTTGGGACAATTCCTCAGATTTGTCACCTCAAAAAGCTACAGAAAAAGGCCCAGAGCTCCCGGCTGCCCCTGCCACTACTGCAGCAGCAATGGCGGCCGGAGCCCTGGGCCCTTTAAATCACTACTGGAGTGCCAGACTGTTCACTCCGGGCAACACTGAGGGCTGGAAGGGAGGCTGCTGAGAGATGCCTAGCCCAAGCCCCCACTCCCACTTCCATCTCAGGCCCCGCCCCTTCCAGGGGCATGGAACAGCCCCCTCCACACCTTGTCCAGAGGCCCAGGAAGGCTGTCAGCTCTGTTGCATTAAAATAATCACCTATTATGATAAACTTGTTATAATCACAGAATCTTAAAAAGTTAAGGCTACAAGGGACCTCAAGACATCATCCAGTTCAGCTCTCTGTGCAGAGCTAGGACCAAGTATAACTAGACCATCCCTGACAGCTATTTGTCTAACCTGCTCCTAGAAACTTTCAGTCACAGTGACTCCGTATATTCCCCTGGAAGCTTGTTCCAGAAGTGTAACAATACTGATATAACATTCTTCCTGATATCTAACCTACATCTTCTGTGCTTAAGATCAAGCTGAGTTCCCCTTAATAACGTCCCTTAACATATTTGAAAACTATTAACAGGTACCCTCCAGGTCTTCTTTTCTCAAGACTAAACAAACACAGGTTTTTTCACCTTTTCTCATAGGTCGGATTTTCTAAACCTTTTTATTTTTTTCTTGTTGCTTTTCACATTTGTCTTAAAAGATGGGGGCTTATAACTCCAGATGAGGCCTCACTAGTGCCAAATAGTGCCAAATAGAGTGAGACAGTTACATCCATGCCGTGTATGTAACACTTGTGTTACTGTACCCCACACGACTCTTGGAAGCAGGTTCCAGGTCCTTCTGGTGTCCCCCTAGGTGACCAGGAAGGCCTGCAGGTGTGAGGGCAGCACATAAAGCCTCCCTGGCTACCACCCTTCTTCCAGGAGCCACAGTAAGTGCTGCTTGGACTCTGCACCCCTCCTGCACCCAATTCCTTGCCACAGCCCAGAATATCCTCCTTCACCCTGGCCCCACCCCAGAGCCCGCAATCCCAGCCAGAGCCCTCAAACCTCTGTACCCCAACCCCCAGTTCAGGATATCCTCCCACACTCAAAGTCTCTTCCAGAGCCAGCAACACCCACCCACCCACCCACACACACACACACACACACACTTCTACAACACCCCAACCTTCTGCCCCAAACAGGAGCTCCTTCCTCACCCCAAATCACTCATTCCCGGCCCAGTCCACAGCCAGAGCCCTCCCATGCCTCCCATACTCCAACTCCCCTGCCCCAGCTCAGTAAAGGTGAAAGAGGGTGAAGGAGAGCGAGCAACAGAGGGAAGGGGGATGGAGTAACTGGGCCTGAGAAGGGATAATGTAGTAGGACCTCTGTCAAGGGGTGGTGCAAGGGGTCTCCAAAAAGCTTAAATCAAATGGGAGGCCTCAGTTTGCTAATGTTTGAGAACCGCTGATCTGTAATGTTAGGTGGTGCAAGAAATGGACATTTTTACACATAATAACTGATCATCTGTGTAATAATAACTAATACATTCATAAAGCAAATGAGTCAAAAAATGTCAATAGACCTGTTTTCCTATGAAAAAATGAAGTTTCCAATCATTAAAATGTTTCATGAGGACAAATGCACTTCAAAAAAATGTCAATAGGAAAGTGTAAAAAACCAAACATTTTCACTTTTTTTGTTTCATTTTATTTTGCTTTGACTATTTATACTTTAATAGAATAGAATAGAATAGAATAGAATAGAATAGAATAGAATAGAAGACTGCACCCCCTGCTTGCTATGCTCACCAGCCCCCCTCTCTCTGGGGTTGTACAACCCCGGGTCTCCCCGCCAGCCACCGGGGTGGGCTGGGATGAGGCGGTGCCAACCCCAGCTCTCTCCCCACCCACCTCCCCAACCCTCCGGCTGTGCCAGCCCTGGCTTCTCCCCACCCCGACCTCCGGCCCAGGCCACACCGGCCCTGGCTCTTAACTCCACCCAGGCCTAATTCTAACTCCACTCCCGGCGGCTGAGGAGGGCAGAGCCTCAGGCCTGCTTTGGTGGCCCATGGACATGTAATTGACATGTAACATTTCAAACAGGTCCTGCTATTGGGGAAGGTAGCCTGGCTGCCACTTAGGCTGCTGTCTGTGCGGGGCTGGCAGAGCCCGAAGCATCTGAACCCCAGGAAGTGGGTGGAGATTGTGGCCTGGAGTTGAGGGTGGGGCAATGTGAGTGATGTGCTGACATCATTCTGTTGTCCTACAGAAAAATATGTACAGAAAGAGAGATGTTCTGATGTTATGTGGTGATGTCATGTTTTGCCAAAAATTGACATGTAGCATTTCAAACTGTTTTATATTTCTGAATTTTCTCTTTACTTTTCATTCCATGAGAAAATTCAAAGCTTTGACTTTTTCCAAATGGAAACAGATTTCCAACTGTTGTAATTTCCCATTGGAAGGCAATTCCATTTTCTTCCCAGCTCTATTCATATATTGTAAGGCCGGAACAGACCATTTTGATCATCTAGTCTCTCCTTACTAGCACATACCATAGAATTCCACTATCTCCACCTAGTTATTCCTCCACTGATTGCAGTAACTTGTATATTAAAATATGTCTTTTAGAACAACACTCTTGACTTTAAAATGATGGCGAAACCAACACCCTTGGTAAGATGTTTTGAGGGTTAATTATCCTGTTAAAATTGGCACTTTTTTCCCAGGTTTTTTTGGGGGGGAGGGGTGATTAAACTTCAGCTTCCAGCCACTGGATCTTACCCTACCTTTATGGCCAATATTAAAGAGCCTTCCATATTTCTTCTCCCTAAGTAGCCAGCTCTTTATCTGGTATGGATATATGGATATAAAGCTGCTAATATAATAAATTCACTAGTTTGTTTTGGTTGAAACCCCTCAAAAATATTCCCTTCAAAAACTGAAACATTTGTTTTGACATTTTGAAAAGGAAACATTTCAATGTTTTTATTTAGAAAAATTCAAAAATAAAACAAAATGTATCTTTCACCCAGAAACTATTTTTTTTAATTATTTTCCCTTTTCATTCCCCCCAAAAATGTTTAAAAAAATCCATTTTGGATCAATGTGATACAATTCATCCCACACACACACACTTTTTGGTTCATACAGCAAATTAAAAAAAATAATGTATTCACACCACTCTGCTTTAAGCTCTATACTTTTAACAAGATGCTTCTTTGTTATTCATTTTTAGGCTTGTCTGCCTTGTCTTTTTTACTGAGCATTCTGGGACAGGACTTGCCAGCACAGTAAAGTATTTATTCGAATTGAGTGCCACTGTAATGATTGATAGATAGATAGATAGATAGATAGATAGATAGATAGATAGATAGATAGATAGATAGATAGATAGATAGATAGATAGATAGATAGATAGATAGATAGATGCTAATGACCTGATTCTTACCTTATTTACATTGGTTTTACCCCAGAGTACCTTGGTCAGTGTACCTGCCTTTATACCATTTTGGCAATGTAAAAGGGCCTTAAAGTGAGTATAAATGTAATGTGCACTGCCAGAAAGGTGGAAGGGTCTTTAATGTAAATAAAAAGAAAGCCGTGCAATTAGATTTGACTTACATGAGGATAAGTGAAAGGAGAGTCAGGCTCCAATATTTACAGTATGAAGCTGTTAAACTGTGATATTGTTTTTCATGTTCCCCTTTAAATATAATACTGTAATTTTTGTCTCATCCTTCCCCTTTTATGGTAGACGCACGTTGATGTGAAGCTGCACACAGACATCTACTACAGCTACAGTTAAAAAATGCCTATCACCAAAACAACAACAAAAAAAGAATATGAAGTTGAAAATAAAAAAACAAAATTTCATTGTTATAGCAATCAGTTATTTGCTAACAAAAATAGAAAAGAAATGTATATTGAAGAAAGAAAGAAAGAAAGAAAGAAAGAAAGAAAGAAAGAAAGAAAGAAAGAAAGAAAGAAAGAAAGAAAGAAAAATTCGGTGCAGTGATGAGGGAATTGATAAAGATGATGAAGGATGAAAATCAGATCGAGATGATCAAGGGAGAAAAATCCAAAATAGAACAGAAATGGCTGATTCTCTCTTTGTGACATATTTTCTCTCTCAGCCTTGCATATTTGCATTAAAGTGATTGTGAATAATGTACATTTGACCAGTGCTGTCTGCGGAACTAATGCCTATTAAAGTGATGGGAAGTAGCATATGTTGTGCCTAGGGCAGAGAAAGTCCAATCACCCCCACTGTGTGAGTCTCCAACTAAAATGCAGGACAGCCTGGGCTTTATCCTAAATGAACCCAGCAGGAAGAAACAGGGCAGAGTCCCTCATTCTACATTTAAGCTTCTAAACTAAGACTTTAAGTGTTCAGTTCAGAAAAGGAAACTGTAGCACCCATCATTTAATTTATACTTGGTGCTAATCTTCCCTTTATCTTATACCTGCTCTATAAATACAAGAGAAACCATTAATGCAAGGAAAGGGAATACATGTATTCAGTTGTTTCAAGAATCAAGATGCATTCACTTTATCGCCACCAAAGCAAAATTCCTCCTCTGCTCCAGTTATTCCTTCAGATTTTCTGCCAGTGCACAATTTTGTCAGTAATTGCAAAACGATTTGGGTTTGTGGTTTCACTTTTATGTTCCTGCACTGTACTAGAAATGTTCTGCTATTTGAACAGTTTGGAAGGCTTTTTGAATTCTATTACATAATCTCTCTAACGACCTCCAGCATCAAGTTCAGATCCAAAACAGCCTTTCTTCTACCTGTGTGAACTTGATAGCTGGGGAAAAAAAGGCAATTATAGAAATGTGTGAGACTAACAAATTCAGCTGAACTAAGGAAATAAAAGTTGCAAAATTGTCATGTTTAGATCTGTCGCAATGCCTTTTGCCTCATTAACTGCAGCATTACAAAGGGGGGGAAAGTGCTGGGATTTCTTTTTCATACAGCATCCATCCCACAATTTATTTCTGTCACCAGTAAAATAAAATTTACCTTTAATAGAATCACATGAATTTATGATGTAGAAAAACATACTCTCCCAGTAGGTCAGGAGTCACTCAATTGAAGTCAAAGGGACAGAATATGATCCCCTATTTAAAGGTGTAAATCCAGAGATACTCCACTGACTTTAAATCAGTGCATTGAGAGGGAGACTAGAAGCCTTTATTAGGTATATTGTAGAAATGAAATAAGCTTGAACATGTAGGCTCTTAAATCCACACTCAAATGTCCCATATTTTGGGGTAGTAATTTCATATCTCAGGTTTTCAATTATCTCTTTACAGAGAAACAAGAATAGCTAAAGTAACAGTGAGATGACCCATATAAAGGGTAGTTGAAAAATTCAGATACAGGTTTGGAACCTGAAATGTTCCAGAGGCCATGTCTACACTATGCAGAAGACCAATGCTTTTGGGGTTCGAATTAACAGGTCTAGTGAAGGCCTGTTAATTCAAACTGAGAGGGTGCTCCTGAAGACACTGTAGTCCTGCTCTTCATGAGGAATAAGGGAAGCCGATGGCAGTGTGTGCTCCCATCGAGCTCCCGCTTTGTGGATGGTGGGAAAACTCAATTTAAGATACTTCAACTCTAGCTACATAATTAGTGTAGCTGGAGCTGTGTATCTTAAGTTGACGTTCTGCTTTTGTATAGACCAGGCCAAAATGTTTAGATCTGGAATGATCATTTGGTCTCATTTTCAGGACACTGACCATGCTGAAGCAATATACAAACTTCCTGATTATGGCTGCTATTATCTCACTTTTTAAAGATAATGGATAAATAGTAAAAAAAACATAGTTACAAGATAATTGTTTCCAAAACAACATGTTGAACCTCTCTCATCTGGCACTCCAGGGACCTGTCTGGTGTTGAACCAGAGAATTTGCCGGACCATGGGAAGTCAATATTGTCTAGCAGTATTACCAACACTTCCATTGCTTACTGGGCTCTTAGAAGATATTTAGGAGTAAATTAGAGCTAAATCACAATACAGAACACTGCGAGCCAGCTTTAGTAAACAAACTGTATGGAACTGCAGGAAACTTGGCCACACCCATACATGGACATGCAGCTAACTACAATCATGCTGGACCATGGATGTTGCCGGAACAGAACATACCAGACTAGAGAGGTTCAACCTGTAGTCCCTATCAACATAACTAAAAGTTCTGATTATAATTCTATTATTATTCTTATTTTTCATAAAAAATACTGGCTACCTTTAAAGTGATTATTTTATATTTTACTTCTCTCTCTTTTCTTTCTTTTTTGTCAATAACAACAATAGAATGTGGATAAGCTTTATTAATTATTATTATTATTATTATTATTGTCTACAACTGAAATTGGGGTCCCATTGTTTTGGGGAACACTGCAATCACATAGTAATGAACAATCCCTTCCCAAAAGACCTTATAAACTACACAGACAAGAAAAAAACTCAATCCCATTTTACAGATAGATAATTGAGAGATTGACAACTGACTTGCCCAAGGTCACACAGGATGGGTGTGGCAGAGCAGATAATGGAAACTGGGACTCTTGAACCTCAGTGCAATGCCTTAACAAAAATGCTACTAGCAAGAGGACAAGGGATATGTAAATAAAATGATGTGTATTCTTACTCTTGCAAGCTTGCCCACTCCTCATGTATCCACACAGAGTCTCACCAACACAAATATTCACACTCTGCTTTGACTGTTGTGCTTTTCATGGCTAATGATGGGTTTACACAAGATTCAGATAAGGCCAAACATGGAGAGGAGAATCATAACTAAAAAGTACTTGAAATCAGCTTTAGTTCAAGATCAAAATGCATCCATTCATCCATCCATCAGCTAATAGAATTTGCCCATTTTTTCCATTTACATGGACGCCAGATTTCATTTCTGAATTAACAAGAGAATTCTGATCGTAGGGGAATATCTAAACCATAAAATCTAAAATTATCATGTAATTATGTTAGGCAATATATAGATTAGTAAGGACCTAATTCCCAATAATCTCAACAGAAGCTTCTTAGCATGTGGCAAAATAGATACCGTATCTGACTTTTGTTGTCAAGGTATTTTGAGTTTGAGCCTGATACACTGGGGTAGGTCAAATTATGTATATCACGTTGTCTGTTTCCTATGTCCCTGATCGTCTCAATCTATACGATGCAATTAGGAGTCTCAACATTGTTCAACAGAAGCCAAAAGTGAATGCATTTCAGTGGTGCTCCTTCATGCAGTGAAAAGTCAATCATAGAAATATTGGACAAATCAGATGTCTTTTATTTATTCCCTGTACATGTATGATTCTAACACGCAGTGGGCCTGACATATGCTACCAGGTGGTTCCTCAGATTATTGGGAACTAGCTTCTTACTCATTTGTATTTTGCCTAACATAATTACATGATAACTTTAGATTTTATGTTTTAGATATTTCCCTAAAATCAGAATCCTCTTGCTAATTCAGAAATGAAATCTGGAGTCCATGTATACTTGTTAGGAGTGGAGATACTGTCCTATAATTCTTGGCAGATATTGGGAATTCTTTCCTCGTCATTTCATTGTGCTGCCATCACATTTACCGCATTTCCCTGTTTCACAATAGAAAATTATTTTCCTTTCTTTAAGAGACTTTTTTTGCAGCAGCAGCAGAGGTCTAGATGCATAGAATTTAGGGTCTGATGGGACTGTTGTGCTAATGTAGTCTGACAGGCTGCATAATATAGGCAGTAGAATTTCATCTACCGATTCCTGTGTCTAAGACAATAATCTATGTTATGCCTTGTCCCATATCTAGCTCTGATGTAAGCGTACATCCGTACAAACAGCTATGATCCATATCTTGCTCACAAGTTTAAAAACCAAATTCATCTATGGGGAAAACGAGTCCATTCAGACTCCAAAGTTTTGTTCTTTAGGACAATCAAGCCTAGGCACTGATAAACAAAATGCCATAAACCGTGCTGTGTCACACCACACTTGGGGGGGGGGGGCATTGTATCTACAACATTGTGCAAGCATAAAAGCCTTCCCCTATTGAAGTCAATGGGCGATTTGCCATTGACTTCAAAGGGGCAAGGATTTGCCCCAGGAAATAGCATCCCATACCACTGAAGGGAGGTATACAAGAATAAATGCTGACATTGCCAACAGATTTGTGGTGCTGCTAAGTCAGTCTCAAAATCAGTATCTTCTGCAAAGATGCCAAATTTGGATAAGACAAAGATTGGGCAATGTTATCATTTTTGTACTGATATTTTCAATATGCATTCATTAAGAGTGGATATGTGCCCTGAGTCCGTAAGGACATTACAAGCAGCTACCACAGGACACAGCTGTTCATTGTGATCATAGATAGCAACATACATAACCAGTCTACTGCTGAATCACTTCTCTAAGGGAACAGTATATTTTGCTGTCATTCAAAATCCTTATCCTGATAACGGATAGCTCAGTAATTATTTTGCCAGTAGGGCTGGCAGAATATTTTGTTGTGATGGAAGCATTTGCCATTATTCATCACACTACTTCATCCTCCCTCTATTTCTTTTTATTTTGGCACAATATTCAAAACCCATGAATCTTGTAGACTCCTAGCAGCCAAATTTAGACTACACAAAATCAGAGCTATGACATGGAAAGGGGGCATTCTGATTAAAAGCAAAAAAGGATGCTTCAGAGACCTTTTGTTAAGTGAAATGAACATTGGAAAAAACCCAAGAGCCAGTAATCACCCTTGTCAAGTGAGAAAGCCCCTATGTATTGATTATAATGTTACAATTGAATTTATTAGTTACACTTATCTCTGTTTATAGATTAACTGGTTTATTGAAATGTGCATTCATTTCTCTTGCCAAGAGCTGGTTAGTTTTTGGTTTAAACAAACATTGTAAAATGTTCACTTCATCTTCGTCTTTAAGCGAATTTAGGATGTGTGAAAGGATCCTGGACTCAAAGCCCTAGAAAATGAGCATCTCTGGGTACCCACTAAACCAAATACAGCAACACTGAAAATTTCCAATACTACTTTGCCAGCTGCATCTAACTTCAGAGGGATCATATTTAGAGGAGATAAAGTTGTTCAGTCTTTGGCTATGTCTACACTACAGGGTTTTTGCGCAAAAACCCACGGCGCATCCATACCTCAAGCGCGTTTTTGCACAAGAAAATCTACAGTCAATCAACAGAAGAGAGGACTTTTTGTGGTGTCGGTATGCTTCCTTCTATGAGGCATAACACCTTTTGCACAAGAGTTCTTGCACAAAAAGGTGTGTCTGTACGCTCAACAGGGGTTTCTTGCGCAAAAACAGCCTATCACCAAAAGCACAGGTGCTCTGATGGCCATTCTGTGAATGGCCATCAGAACTTTCTTGCGCACGAGAGTCATGCAGTGTGGACACTCTCTTGTGCAAAAGCACATCGCTTTTTTGATGCGCTTTTGAAGTGTGGATGTGTTTTGCGCAATAAGTTTTTGCGGAAGAGCTCTTCCGCAAAAAGCTTCTTGCTCAAAAACCCTGTGGTGTAGACAATGCATTTGTGTCCATTTCCTCTTGTGCCTTTTGGCTGAGTCTCTCACCACAAAGGGCGATACAGTCCAATAAAGAATAGGGTTTAATGACCTTTGTAAGTGGTTACCTCTAAATAAAAAATGGGACTGAGGCAGCCAACTTCTGCTATGTGATCTAGCTTGTACTTGATATCAGCTCTGCGGAGAGATAGAAACAAATGACCTAGAAATGAAAGACCCTGCTGAAAAGCCTCAAATGATCCAACCCCTCTCCCCTTAAATGTATATATTCATTTCAACTTCTATCTGTTTATCTATGTTAAGGTTTTACATGCCCACCTACCATCATTGTGTCTGAGCATCTTCTATGCAAAAATGAGAGCAAGAGAGATGTCCCAAGTGAACTTCATGGAGTCTCTGGAACTTTCCGTTTTTCAGGGTAAAATGTTTGTTTGGTGCAAATATTTTGACTTTTTAAATTTAATAAATGAATTTGATTTTTGTTGTTAATGATACTTATCTCTTGCATAGTGTTTTTATCCATATATCCCAAAATACTTTACAAAGGAAATAAAGTATCTTTCTCCTTATTTTACATATGGGGAAATTGAGGCATGGGAATCTGAAGTGACTTGTCTGAAGTCCACCACCAAATGAATGGCAGAGAAAGCAACAGAATGCAGGTTTTTTGAGTTCCAGGCCAATGCTCCATTGCTTTGCAATATTGTAACAACATATGTCAAGAAGTAGCCTCCTTATTCTTAGTTAACTCCAGAAGAGTCAATCTTTTTTATTGTCTAACATCTTTGTGATTTAATCTGAAGTAAATGTAATGATAGATTGTGCATGGACCATTGTAATATCCCCTGGGAAGTTAAAAGCCACATGGAGAACAAAACAAAAAAGAGCAGTATTTTAATGTGACGACGTATAGCTCTTTCATAGTGTGATTATGTCTATTTTTATGCAAGGGACACGTGCTTTTTTCAGGTGATGCTTTTATTAAAAATACATTGCTTTCAAGATTTTACATCTGTTTATGCAGCATTAAATCATCAAGAGGGTGTACTCATTTTTAATTTCTGGTTTAATGTATCAGAGCAGATTTTGAAGTGTGATTTGCTTCCTGCAAACTGTTTTGATCAGCTGTGTATATCATGCTACCTTGTGGTTCCTTTTCAGCAAAGACAGACATGTTAGGAAACTGACTTTGATCACTCCAAATTTCAATTCCTTTATCTGGGATTCATTTTCAGTCCCCTGTACCTTGATCTAAGCTTATACAATCAGGATAGGGTGTGACATTGGCGACTTTTCCTCTGCAGACATTATATTCATTCTCATCTTTTTGCAGCAAGGTAGAACAGGATGGATAAGGTACAAACTGAAGCACAACTCTCATTTCCCATTGTAAATTTAGGCCAATGCTGCTCACTGACATAGGAAGAAAATTATTATTCTTTGAAAGATGCTTAAGAAGCCAGTTTAATAGCCAGGAATACCAATGGGTGGAAACAGTAATGCGTAACTCACTGTTTCTAGTTCCAAAATCTCACTGGGGCACATATTTGTACTTCCACATGCTGATTGCTATCTCTTTAAAAGAGCACATACAAAATGTCTCCATATTAAAGCAAAAAAACATAATATTCCATGGTCCTGAGTCCAAGCACCGTGTAGCTAGAGCTAAACAAAGAGACCCATTGGCAGGCACACTTAGCTGACTGCTAGAGAAGTGTGATCCAATCAAAAAGCACGGGACCAAAAACCATGCCCTTCTGAAGTCTAGTCTTGATGCTGACCATCTTGGTGGCTTTGGGCAAATAACTGAATAGCCTCAATTTTTCCAGCGTACATATTAAAACCATGTTATGGAATGTTGGGAGGCCTATTCAGAGATTACGGGAAATGTTAAGCATGTGCAGATCCCATTTATTTTAACTGGAATTTTCAGGTCTCAGCACTATTAACAATCAAGACCATAAGGAGGAATAAGGGATATGACTCATTAGAAATGCAGGAATCACAAAGCAGGAATGAACCATTCCCTCATTAATCACAGATTCGTAAATGATACCCATGGCAGCAGAACCTCTGAGTTCTTTTAGCCTGTCCCCTGACTCTAGTCCTCTTCCCAAACCCCATAAAAAGTATTATCTAATCTACTTTTGAATGCCTTTATTGAACAGGGATAGCTGACAATGCACATACAAGAGAAAACGGATGAACCTTTGCCTGTTTTCACGCCTAACTCAAACCAGACCTTCAGCGAGACTTTGAAATGTTCTTTTATTTCTGGTTTTAAGCTGGGACAGGCACTGAAAATGCTAAAGTAACACAAAGGTGGCTGAATCTTTTGTCTTTCCCCAACTGAAGTTGGCCCAATAAAAAATATTGCGGTTCATCGTTTCCAGGGACCAACATGGCAACAACAACATTGCAAAAAAGTGTCACGAGGCGGGCAGCTCCCCTGGCAGGAAGAGAAGCAGATGTGCTGGAAATCTCAGGAAAGAGGCTCTTCTCATTGGAATTTCAGCCCATATGTGGCTAAAATTAGGTTCTTGAAGCCTAATGTTTACAAAACGGGGTCATGTTTTTTGCATCCCTCTGGTTTTTGGGAGTTCCACTTGAGACCCCGTAAATGGGCCTGATTTTCACAAGTCAGGAGCCCAACACTTTTTTCAGAACAGATCCCTTGAAGGAAGGCTGGGCAACCAGTGGAGCCGACAGCTTCCGTGGGCCCCCAGCCACCTGAATGGGTGGGGTTTTGCATAGAGGGAACAGTAACAGGAGCAGCCATCCCTCAGTGTCACCTGAACTGTGAGGCTGGGCTACTTCCAGTCCTCACAGCTGCATGGAACACGCAGAACAAAGGGCTCTGGCGGTGATTTAAAGGCCCCAGGGATCTGTCCGCTGCCACAGTAGCAGTGGTAGCAACCAGGAGCCCCATCCCCCTTTCAATGACTGTCCCCCGGGACTATCGCTCCATGGGCAGGCCTAGGGGCACCAGTAACTGGAGCCACCCAGAATTACCAGTCAGGGTCAAAAATGTAGGCCGCAATCCATATTTAGGCCCCTAAGCTAGATTTTTCAAAGAGACCTAGAAGAGGGAGCTCTCTCGGAAAGTCTATGAGCCTACAGGCCCATTTGAAACCCCACCCCCTAAATTAGTGGCCTGATTTTCAAAAGCGCTGAGCACCCAGCTGCTCCCATTGAGATCAATGTGGATTTAGTGGTGCTCAGTAGCTTTTCAAATCAAGCCATCATTCCAGGGAGCCGGTCCAGTGATTGGAGTAGTGGGACACGTTTCCTTTCATTTTAAAAATGGGTAAACGGAGTCAAGGCAAGGAAGGGTCTTTCTCCTGGCCACAGAAAGAGTTAGTCGAAAAGGTGGCAGCTCAGAATCCTCTGCTTCACGCACTTACAGCAACCTGCCATAGTCAATGAAACACGTGTAGGAACTGTTCCTAGCAGTCCCAGCTGCAGTCATGAATGGAACCATCTTTCTTCATTCCCCTAAGAGACAATACTTGGAGTAATAGATGAGACTGCAGGAGGACACCACGCAGCATAAGCTCTCCCTAGAACTGAACTCCAACACTGGGGTCTCCTACAGCTCTGCGGAGTTTATGATATTGAAATGATCATCTGCTACACAATGCAGGCACATGGATGCAGAGATCTCTGTAATGGCCTGATGCTGAGAAGTACTTGGTCCTAACAAACTCCATTAAAGTTAACAGGAGATTTAAGTCCTGGACCAGCAAGGCACTTTTAAGGCTGCTCATCATAACTTTAAACATATGGGTAATCCCACCGGTGTCAAATGGTGCTTCTTATGTGCATAAAGTTACTCATGTGATAAGTACTCTGCTGAATCAACACTTTACAGACATATTTAATGGCTTCTGAAGTTATTTGGGGGATCTTGTTCCAGTAGAATTGGCTAATGTTTAGAAACTGGTTAAGAACTTGGGGTCAATCTCATATTCTGCCACGGACTTTCCCTGTTACCAAGGGTGAGTTCTTTAGTTCTTTGTGGAAATAGAAATTACTTCCGTATGTCACAGGAGGTTTGTGCAACTACATTCAAGACCATGAGATACTTAGATTCCAGCGATGGTGACCATGAAAGCACATTAGATAGATTGGATCAGTCCCTTTATTATTAGTTCTACCATGTCATATGCTTTTCCAACACAAATAATCATTTCGATTAACAACAGAAAAATACTAATGTGAGAATTACCAACATAAACTCTCCATTTTGGACTCCAATCAATCCCAGCTTTTTAATGCCATTTGGATTAAATCAAACACTAAGCTAACCTGTGAGCTGGCATGGGGAAATTTCCACTGCAAAGAGCACTTTAGTAACATGTGCCAACAATTTAAACTCTGTCCCCAGTTGGCAAGATTTTGGGAGTGATACACAAATGTATGTTACTGATGCTTTATATATATATATGTGTGTGTGTGTGTGTGTGTGTGTGTGTGTGTATACATACACACACAGCAAACCTTATGTGTATCAACACACTTGTTTAAACAGCTTTTCAAATCTTAGTCACAAACTTCATGAATGAATAAAAAGTCCCAGATGTTTAAAATGTCAGTGTAAAACCAGCTTTGTTCTGCATTTGTAGCCTGACATGCAAAGGGGGCATATTGATTAGAATTATTGGCATGCTGATTATTTTAATTTTACCGCTTCCGACTGAGTGCAATTTGCTCTGAAAAGACTAATTTTTCTGTTATTTATTCCAAGCATGGTGCTTTCAGGACATGGTTGCTTTGCAAATTCTCTTTATAAAAGTTCCTAGACATTTTAGAATGGACTGCTGATTTGCAGGTGCAAGTTCAGAGAATGAGGGAGGGGATGGTGAGTGAATGGGAGAAAGAAAGAAAGAAAGAAAGAAAGAAAGAAAGAAAGAAAGAAAGAAAGAAAGAAAGAAAGAAAGAAAGAAAGAAAGAAAGAAAGAAAGAAAGAAAGAAAGAAAGAAAGAAAGAAAGAAAGAAAGAAACTAAAATTATGTCAGAAAAGAGATTCTGAGGCCTCCTCTACACGACATGGGAAGGGCGAAGTAAGATACGTAAATTGTGTAACTGGACTTGTTGTATCTTACATCGTGTTTCTGCGCTGTCCCCACAGTGGGAGGCCACAGGGAGCAAACACTCCCCTCAGCTTCCCTTACTCCTTGTGAGGAACAGAACTACGGACACCGACGGGGGAGCCCTTCGAGTTCAATCTAGTAAGTCTATACTAGACCCGCTAAATCAACCCCCAGATGATTAACTGCAGCTGCGTCAATCTTCTGCGTAGTGTCGACGTGCCCCTGGGTGTAACAGTGGGCCCTTCATGGGTGAGGAATTATCAAGCAGAGTCCTAATATATGAACACATTGATGGGATGAACTTGAAAAATGCCAGATTAATAGACTTGAAAATTAGCACTTTATGAATGTACAGAACCAATCGGAATGGAGACTACAAACCTCTCTAAATAGCCCTGCCAATGTATCTGAATGCTGACACGGAGGGAACACCTCTAAGTGTGTGGTTCTCCATGTCCAGTCAGGTCTCTCTTCTGAGACTACAAGCATAGATGATAAGGAGATCCCAGTCCTCTGCTACGCAGATATAACTTGTATGACTGAGGGGTGAATGTGAGAAAGATTTGGTTTTGTAATATGGAAACCTCTTCACTAAGCCACAACCAAACTGAGTTCACATACTCTGCTGTAGTGGTGAGCAATCTACCGCCTGAGGGCTGAAAGTGGCTCAGTGGAGTTTTATGTGTGGCCCACGAGACATTTTATTTACTGTTGCTGTGCACAGGTTTGCCAGATTCTGCTAATTTTCATCCACATGGTTGAGGGTTTTTTTTTTCATATTAAAGTGACACACACTTAAATCAAGGGTACGTGAAGTGAGGGGTGTGCTGACTACACACAACATTGGCTGTGAGAGCCATGCGCTCCCTCTGCATCCAATCAAAGTGGAGCTACCTTTCACTCAGCATTCTTACCCTCCATTCCCCCCACCCCTGGAAAATTCAAGGTATACAAGCGCAGTAAGCAAAACTACCCTAAACCAGGAGACCCTCCTAGGTCTGACAAACTTGCAGCCCACGCAGATGAAGGGTCACTCATGCTGCCCACTCACTAGCTTAGGTTGCCCCTTACTACTCTACAGTACAGCCTTCAGGTGGTCCTGTCATTGGGCTGTATTTGAAGCAATAGCCAAGGGGGAAAAGTTTCTATAACCTCTTAGCAAGCCCATGAGCCCGGTTATTGTGTAGAATAGTGCTGTCTCATAGCCTTTCCTTCCCCAGAAGCAAATTTTGATTTGCTGTTGTGTCTGTTTGGGTTTTCAGCAGCAATTGATAATTACTTCACCCTCCCCTTCTATAAATAAAAATTAGAATCTCTGTGTGTATAACGCACCATGCATGTATTTTATGGGATTTGTCTCTGCATATAGAGAACATTTGGAAGTGTTGCAAAATCTTCAAGTTTCTATGGCTGAAATTTAAGCAGTATCCTTTTTGCGCATGATCTATTTGCCCCAGCCATACACTGTTGCTTTAAAGTCTACCAAATTATTATTTGATTTATGTTCCTTCAGGTTATTTTAAAGCCAGGACCTCATAGACTCTGTATTTGGGTTGTCCTGGAATTCTTGAGTCATATCGTCCCTTTAACCTATCTTTTTTTTGGTCCCAACATAGTCAGTGGAGGCTTTTAAAGTCAGAATTTAAATTAACCTTTTTGCTATTGCATCTTATAAATGTACTGATCTGTACTCAAGTGTTCATTACCGATAGCCAGTGATTTGTCAGATGCAGGGCCAGAACAGCGAGCTTTGTTCAGCGTTTAATACCAATAGCAAAATTCCAAACAAACAAAAATGTATTGCCATAATAATATAGGATGGAATTATTGGCAGTGAAATATATTGCCAGATAAATACACAGCTTGGATTCCAAATGGATTAGCCTTTCACGCCATTTAAAGGAAGAAAACTATTTTGTAATATGAAAATTATTTGTATATCTCTGATCTCACCTGGTGCATTTTCCCTTCTATTCTGCTGATAATTTCAATACATACGAAGAGCAATTCCAGACTCCATTATTGTTCCAAGTTGTGATAGTCTCACAGGAAATGAAAAACTGCCAAACCTTCCTTCCTGCTCATGAAGTCCTGAAAGACGTGGATAAGCCCAGAGAATCTTCTGACTTAGGAAACATTCTTTATTTGTTTGTTTACATAAATCCCCAAGGCAGGAAGGAGAAGACAAAAGTTTCAAGCTCAGTTTCAAATATCTCATTTGCAATGGTTGCCTCAGTGTTACAGAGTTGCTGCCAAAGAGCATAACGAGAGACATGTAGAATAACTTGGTATTAAAAGACAAGGAAGGGAGGGCTGATGACAACTTCAGATTTTTAAAAATACAAAAGTATTATAGAAAGCCTCCACAGGGGGATCAATGATTTCTTTGGATTCCAGAGACACACAGATCTAATCCCCTTTCCATCATGGCAGTGCTGCAATCTCTGGGGTGGAACACCAGAGTTCTTCAATGGGACACAACAACATACAACAGTTTAGTTTGCTCTGGCAAAGCCTCAGAAGCGCGGGAACCCGCCCAGTGCCCCTGGTCTGCTGGAGCAGCTTACGAACGGGGCTTTCTCACCCCGGAGCTCGCAGGTAGCAATCCGCCACCTCGACCTCCGGGGTGAGAAAGCCCCATTCGTAAGTGCGGATCCGACATAAGTCGGATCCGCGTAAGTCGGGGACTGCCTGTAATATGGAACATCCCCGGGTAGAATTTGGCAGGGAAACAGAGGTTAATATCTATATTTGTAATCAAAGGGTCATGGAATTCTGATGGCTGGCTAGAAAGAGCAATAGTCTCCCTTTTATACCTCATCTGACAATGAGCCCCTCCAGTAACACTGATCCCATCACTGTGTCAGTATATTGGTCCAGTACTAAAGGGAAGAGAGTATCATCTACCAAGTCACCAGCAACACTTCCTAGTAAACCAAGGTCAGACACCTCCCCTCTTCTGGGAAGCCCAATGCCAAATCAAAACTTTGTGGTTCAAGCTCATCTTTACTGCCTGGGTTTCCTTGGAAAGTCCCATTCAGTGACTGATCTGGTTCAGCATTCCTCAGGTGTATAGGGCTGATAAAATCACAGCCCCAGATAACATGAGACTTCCGGGGAGAAAATAGAGATGAGGGCTCAGGGAACATCGAGAGCGCTCATCCATTCTAGATTTAAATTGGCTTGAACTCTCAGCTGCATTGTGAATCAGCAGTCCTGTGACCCGCAATGTGAAGAATCTTTAGAAGGTGAAATTGTTGATGGGCCTTGCTCATTTTAAGCTCACTTCCCTCCTTGGCAGTGGTTCTCATTGAATAGTGGGTTCTCGGTCTCTCCTGTAGACTGAAGCTGAACCACATATTTCACCTTACGTATGAATTACTCTCACCATCACTTCTTTGGTATCCAGCATAAGAAGTACAGATTTCAAAGATACGAACCCTCTAAGGATAGTCAGGACCCCAATTGCAGCAAAAATACATGATAGTTTCTTGGAAGCGTGACCATCCTAGTTCCCAGTCCCAGGCACTTTGAAATTAATTGGTCAGGCACAGGCACAGTCTTAGGGCAAAGCGAGCAAGGCGGTTGCTTTGGGTCCTGCCCCTCCAGGGCTCCGCGCTGCCCGGCGCCCGTCTGCCTAGCTGCTGGCTCACTGTCCTGGCTGGGAGCTGCCTGGCCATCCAGCACAGCCGCTGTCAGCATGCCGCCTTGGACCCCACAAACTCTTTGGCTGGGCCTGGTCAGGCCTCAAAAGGGACGGATATTCCATAGATCTAGAAACTCCATAGTTCTCTGGGTACTACAGTGCAAAGCTCCAGAGCCAGGCTCTGTGAGGGACACTGAAAAGAGTCTTTGTGGATGGACAGCAGAGTGGAAGTACATGGTGCAGTACATCGCCAATGGTCTCACACTCTGCATAGCAGGAAGTGCTAAAGACTGTGTTTACTAATCCTTTCATATCCAATAGCAGTAACGTTAGCTTAGCTGGGATCTATTCTTGTAATTCCCTCTCCACAGTGATGTCATTTGCACTTGCAAAGCCCTTGTTATACACAGGGCATGTGAGAGGGGAAAGGAGTATTTGGTCCAGTTATTTCCAAACAACTCCTATTCATTTGTGCCCATATCCCAAAGAAAATGACACTCCTGCCATGACATTAAAGCCACATTCCTATGACAAGCTAAGAAAGAAAGAAAGAAACGTTACTAAGGGTATATCTAGACAGCGGGGCTATTTTGGGGTATCAGCGGTATCCCGAAATAGCTACCCCACATCTTTTAAACATGCCTGTTATTTCAAAATATAATATTCCAAATATTTTTTGAAATAATGGGTACATTATTTCGAAATCCTGGTAACCCTCGTTCCACGAGGGTTAAAGAGAATTTTGGAATAGTGTGTTATTTTGAAATTTGGCACTTTGTAGACAGCGCCAAATTACAAAATAAGTTATTTTGAAATACACTCAAAATTTGTGTAATGCAAATTACGTAGCTTATTTCAAACTAAGAGGGCTGTGTAGACACACTCTTACAGACCTTGTTATCTCTACTTTTCCCCAGTTTGAGCCCACATCCAAATATTTATTTTAGACAATATCTGTGTGATACATAGAATACCATATTGCTCTTCAACAATACAATGCAATAGCCATTAACTAGTTAATGTTTGGGAAGTTCTTTGAGCATTCCAAGTTGCATAACAATGCTAAGAACTATTATTATTTCCATGTGAGAGCTGTTGCTCCATGAATCTTCTCAGTTAAAGGTGGAGTATGTAGTTGCTCAGATTACGTATGCTGAATATTGTGTGCATATGTGTCCTTTGCACTGGGACTGATAATTGCAAAGTACAGGTAGGAAATGGGTGTTGTGCCCTATCCTGCAAAACACATGCTCACCTTTTGGGCTTCGGGAAAGCAGAGAACTTTTTTCTGCATTCTGCTGCTGCTTTCCTAGTGATGGCCACTCTCGTTCAGATGCTGAGAGACTTGTCTGATATTGTTGCTGTTGGTACAAAGACTAAGTAAAGTCAATGGACCAGGTTGTCAACAGGTAGGATTGAACCTGTGACCTTGGGGGCTAAAGCCATGTGCCTCTACAGATTAATTGAAGGCAAGGGCCCCTTAGCAAAAGCTGTAGAGCAGACTTCACTTTCCCTTGTCAGTGGTCTCAGGGACAAATGCATGGCCTGAGAAGGACATTGCCAGTCCTTCCTTTCATCCTACATTAGAAAAACTCAGAAGAAAGCTTAGGTTTGCCCTACTGAGCACTGTAATCTGACTCAAGTTTCACCATAGCTTCCAGAAATTTTAATTAACTAACTGGCTAGCTCTAGGAATAGCCCTCCTCCCATTCACTTTATGGAAAAGATCCTGCTGTCAGGAACTATGAAACTCTCAACACCTTGAGCACAACTAGGATGATTGTCACCTCCCAGGATGGCACTTTTCCAACTCTATTTCTATTTCTACACAGCAGCATTATTTCGGAATAACAAAGAGCGTGTCTATATGACAAGCCTTTATTTCAAAATAATGGTGAGCAGGAGGACTTCTTGCTCCGACTCCGGTAACCCTCATTTTATGAGGAGTAAGGGAAGTCGAAGGTTAGAGTGTTCTTCCTTCAACTTCCTGCTGTGTAGACAGCACCAAAAGCTGAATTAAGCTATTTCGACTTAAGCGACGCAATTGATGTAGATCAAGTTGCGGAGCTTAATTCGACTTTAGCCCTGCTGTGTAGATGTGCCCTTAGGGGTGGTGCAAACCTCTCAGTCAACCACAGCAACAAGTCTGCAGCAGATGTAATATCAAGCTCTCCAAGGAGAACATCAGTGATTCTATTCATGAGGGAGGTCTGGAACTGAAACCACTTCCCTGGAGTATGTTATTTTTAATCAGGTCATTTCCCTTTGAAACCTCTATAGACATGTGCAGTGATTCATTCTTCAAGACTGATATATGAAGGACCCAACCGTGCACCACTGGTGTCAACAGGAGTGGAGCCACTGGTTTGAACTGGTACAGGATCAGAGTCCAGGGACCTGATTTTCAGTGGTTTTCTATCCACCACTCTAGTTAAAATCAGTGGACCTTGTAGGCACTGAAACCCAGACACTAAAAACTGGGTCTACTGAAGCAGAGATACTGAGTGTCCCTCACTTATAAAATACTCTCAATTTTTTTCTGCCGGGTTTGGAGGTGCAATAATCAGTGGAGGATTTTCACTGCTGTTGCTGCTACTCTTCAGAGCACTATGTTTCCAAACTGCTAGCAAACATCCCTATTTTAGGAAATGGCCTATCTTTAAACTGTAGCCCCTGTCACATTGTCTTTTTCTGGTTATTTTCACATTTCTTTGTGCCTGTGCTCAGCTCTGCAGATGATTCAAAGCCAAAAAGGCATGTAGTGAGGTATAAATAGCACAGCAGAGTGTACATACAATAGGAGAGCACACACACACATCATTAACTATTAGGAAAACTCCTATCCTACCTCATATTTGGGACAGAGAAAATAGCTCCTTTTGGTATTGGGCCCAACATATGTACCCTGATACTTCTGTACAAAAACTCTTCTCAGCTCAGGGGTATACAGATAAATGCTGTGACATTTGGACACTCCTAGATTTGTGCAGCATGAGGTGGGGGTGATGCTGAATTCTGGATCCAGATGGGTATTTTTCAGCTTGGGCTTCTACTCCGGATTGAATTAGGTCTCATAAATGAAATCCTTATAGGCTTCTTACAGCAAAGAGGAACACGATGTTACAGAGATGGTATGAAAGTCTTGAATACTTATACATCTGTTTGTAAAATTATAATAATACCGATGTTTTGCACAGTGTAGGCCTCAAAGTGATTCACAAAGGAAAGTTGGGAGTTTTAGGATTTTTCTGGTCTCGTTTATGGAAGAACTGAGTGATGAAGGGCTACCACAAGCTAGGAACTCATAGAATCATAAAACACTAGAACTGGAAGGGACCTCCAGAGATCTTCAAGTCCAGTTCCCTGCCCTCGCAGCAGGACTGAGCACCATATAGATCTAGATGTCTGTCTAATCAGCTCTTAAATATCTCCAGCGATGGAGATTCTACAACCTCCATAGGCAATTTATTCCAGTGTTTAACCACCCTGACAGTTGGGAAGTTTTTCCTAATGTCCAACCTAAGCCTCCCTTGCAGAAGTTTAAGTCCATTGCTTCTTGTCCGATCCTCAGAGGCAAAGGAGAACAATTTTTTCCCTCCTTGTGACACTCTTTTAGATACCTGAAAACTGCTATAATGTCACCTCTCAGTCTTCTCTTTTCTAAACTAAATAAGCCCAATTCCTTCAGCCTTGCTTTATAGCTCATGTTTTCTTGACCTTTAATCGTTTTATTGTCTTCTCTGGACCTTCTCCAATTTCTCCACAGCTTTCTTGAAATGTGATGCACAGAAATGGGCACAATACTCCAATTGAGGCCTAATCAGCACAGAGTAGAGTGGAAGAATGACTTCTCGTGCCTTGCTCACAACATTCCTGTTAATCCATCCCAGAATCATGTTTGCTTTTTTTGCAACTGCGTCACACTGTTGACTCATATTTAGCCTGTGGTCCAGTATGACCCCTAGATCCCTTTCTGCCGTACTCCTTCCTAGACAGTCACTTCCCATTCTGTGTGTGTGAAATGGCTTGTTCCTTCCTAAGTGGAGCACTTTGCATTTGTCCTTATTAAACTTAATTCTATTTACCTCAGACCATTTGACTTATATATGTTCACATTGGGCCTGTTTTTACAACTTTTTCTCCTGGTGCTAAGCACGTACTGATCCATCTACCTCACCTTACAATCAATGAGACTGATTTCGCTGTAGCTGATGTGTGTATAAACACAACCAAAGTTCAACTGCGGTTTTCTGTGATGAAGTGGTAGATTGTACAACCCTGATGTTGGTAAACACAGGAAGAAACAATCTACCCATTTTCATAACAATCAGTCTATCACATGTCTGTTCAGTCATATATACATTCAGCCTCACTCTCACCTTCAATTACAATCATCCACTCTTATCACCATTAATTAACATAGACTCAGTCAGATACTTTCACATTCAGTTACATGCCCATTCCCCAACACTCAGATTGGCTTATACTCACAGAGCTACACCCACACCTAATTAAAATCACACCCTCACGCTCCCATTCCATTATACTACCAATACTACCCCCACACTTAATTACAATCACATTCAATTAAACCCACAATTCTGCATCTAGAGTGTAATCCTTCCCTTACATTCACATCCACTTACAGTCAATAACTCTCATTGGGATGCACATGCCTGCTCATCATATTCAGAAACACACTGGAAAGGTCCAGCTGTCATTTTGGCCCCACAGAAAACAAAGTAATTGCAGTTGGCTACCTATACACAAGAGCAGGTCCACTGATGGGGGAGACAAAGAGGGCAACTGCTCTGGGACCCAGCAATTCTAACGGGCCCAGGGCTCGCAGCCAGTGCACCGGGCTGGAGTGCTGCATGGTGCATTCCGAGCCGCGTTGAGTGCTGGCTGCCAGGCCCCGCCTCACCCTTCTCTGCCCCGCCCCTTCCACCCAAGGCCTCACCCCTTCTGGGAGCAGGAAGCCTCCCACCCAAACACACACTTTGACCAGGAATCCAGCAAGGCTGTCGGCCCCCTTCTCAAGGAGGACCACTGTCCCCAGGGCATTACCTCCTTCCCATTAAAATACTCTTTGGGGTGTCCTGAACTGCTAGATACTACTATCAGCAATGAGATACTGTTTGTAACATTAATTTTAATAAGAATTTGAGCATGACAGCAACTATTCAAGGTTCCACTGTGCCAGATGCTGTACAAACACAGTGAGACAGTCCCCTCCTCAGCTCACCAACTCAATAAATAAGACAGACAAAGGTTAGAGGGAAGGGCCCCGTCTCACCACAGTGCACATGCCTCTCACTACCATTAATGTGTTCATCTGCACCATATGTCTTTGGGAAAATTATTATTTCCATTTTGTAGAGGAGGAACCTGGACACAGAGTGAGTGGGTAATTTGAGGGTCACACATGAGCTGCGTGGTAGTGTAGGGAATGGAATTCTGACCTCCAGTTCAGCACCATGATCATAAACATGAAACTATCTCTTTCCTTTTTTGGCCCCACAATTTTGTTAATGAAAGACCTCAGGCCCAGACAGTCTTTTAATTTCAATGGTAATTTGGTCCCAGAAAACTTATTCTGGCAAGATTCAACACCAGCAGGCTGACTAGTGAGGTGTTAGATCTAATTACCATCTAGGCCAAATGTCAGAGGAAGGGTTATCTTTGTTCATGACGTTTAAATCAATGGCTTTGCACAATGATTTTGAATATTATGAGGGAGTGGACCAAATCACAAAAAATAGCGATGGTACACAAACACACCGCTGAACTTTCACCTGTGCTTAGAAAAAAAATCTGATCTGAACTTTTTTTTGGGGGGGGGGTAGTTCTTTAAGCTCTTTTCACCCCAGTTTTCCTATTCCATTGCTCTTCCTGCTTCCAGATTGCAAGTAGAAGCCCCTGGAGTCTGGTATGACTTCCTGCTCTTGAAAAATTTCTACAGAAATTTTGACTCACAGAGATTGGCAAAGCTCTGGATAAACTGCCAGGTGCTTATCCAAACGGACCCTCTGATCTTTGTCAAGTTGCACTGGGAAAAGAAAATGAAATGCTACTATTATTCAGGCAATTTTTGTGGCAGTCAGATTTAGGATTATTTTATATTTCTAAATTTAGAATACAGTCAAGTAGAAATCCCACTGACACTCTTAGTGGTTCTGCTTCAGAACTGGGCCCAATCTATGTCTATATGAATGTTCCCACAACAGAAGACTCGTAATCTGTTCTGAGATCTTTTTGCTGAAGGCCAGGCCACAAATAAAGAGAGACGTTGGGTAGAATAAAATCACCAACTGAGACAAACCATCCAAACCTAAATACATTGTGAGGTCTTTGTTGATCCTGACCAGGACTAATAGGTGACGATTACCTGGTTCCTGTGATTACCACTTCACACCCAACCATTCTGCCTTCTGATTCCCAGTTTTATGCATGGAAAAGGGGGAAGAGGAGTAGAGGCAGGACCCTCAAGCAGTGCTTGAGACAAAAGTGGTATCATAAAGGTACAGAGCCAAGAGAGGGGTGCCTGGCAAAGTCAAGGGCTGGGGACAACTGAAAAAAGCCAGATGCTGTTGCTTTTTTTATTTTAGTGGAATTATAGTAGGGATTAATTTGGCCGGATGAGTTTAATGATATTTCTTTGTATGGGAAAAAATAATAATCATAGTACATTCAACAGTTATTAGAAACAACAAGTAATAAAGTTACAGTATGGAAGGACCAGAGCGAGTCTTTATTGTTGAAGGATCAAAAGGAATATTTTGATTTCCTCAACACAAAACTTAATATCAATATCTTTCTATTTTAAAGGGCTTTGGGGTGGTGTGTGTGGTTGGTTTGGTTTCTGCTGTGGTTATTCCAGGTTTGCTTTTGTGCGTATTTCAGTTGCAAGTATTAATTCAGCTGCTCAACCATTTTGGTTTGCCCTTGTCACCCTTTCATATGCCAAAAACTCTTTCTATGTACATTTTCAAAAGTGACTAGTGATTTTAGTGCCTTCTTTGCAGGGGGAGGGGCAGGGATCCCACCTGCAAAGTACCCAACCATACAAAGTCAGGCCCTGCTAAACTATCAGGAATTAACCACCCTCACCATGGAAGCACCCCAACTCTCCAGCCACTTTTGAAAACATAACTTTAGCCTAATCTTGGTCAGTGAGCATTAGGGATGCTTGTCTATATGTGGTTGCTGGATCACGACCAAAAATTGGAGGTCTAGGTGCGCTATGGATGTATCATTGGAATGAGAAGAAAGCAAACTAGTTTATGGGAAAACTTTAAAAACAACCAGTAGTCTTGCACCACCTTAGAAACTAACAAAACATGTAGATGGTTTCATGAGCATTCGTGGGCACAACTCACTTCTTCAGACGAATGGCATTTGAGGGGTCCAGTTTTCAGATAACTAGCACAGAGAGGGGATGGGAGGGGGAAAGAGGAGGAAAAAATTAGAAAAAAGGGTGAAAGAAATTGTCAATTAGAGTGCCCATGCTAAATGAAGCTGGTAAGAGCACTGAGTACCCACTCGAAGTACCCTTTGTCTGTTTTGTATGTCATTAGGATGTGGAACATAGTGGGAAAAGACATTGGCTGGGTGGCCACAGCCTAATGACATAAAAACCAACAAAGGGTACTTAGAGTGGGTATTAAGTGTTCTTACCAGCTTCATTTAGCATGGACATCTGACAATTTCTTCCCCTTTTTTTCCTTCTTTTTTTCCTTTTTTTCCTCTTCTTCTCCCTCCTCCCACCCCCCATGCTCTCTGTGCTATTTATTTGAAAATTGGACCCCTTAAACTCCACTCATCTGAAGAAGTGGGCTGTGCCCACGAAAGCTCATGGTACCATCTACATGTTTTGTTAGTCTCTCAAGTGCTACAAGACTATTGGTTGTTTTTTAAGTTTTTCCACTTACAGACTAATACAGCTGCCCCTTTGAACTTAGTGAGTTTGTGATAACTTATGTGTTTGTTATTCCTCATTTACTGTTTTAATTATGAGCATTGTTGTTGGGCACGGTCACATTTTACTATAGAACAACGTAGGATCGCAAGGTCTGTGGCCATAGCCGGACTCACAAATGCAAAGCCTGGGCCACCTCGCCTTTAATTCTCTCGCTGCTGTTTTGTAAGGCTGTGTCATGCCTCTCAGTTCAAACACGCTTGGGCTCTTTATTATTCATGGCCCTTTTTCTCAGTCAGTGGTGTTGAATAATAAAACAGCCCAGGATCAAATGGGCCAATTCTCCACGCCTGACACCAACTGCTACTGTTCGCTGGGCTCTGCCAAGCGTTGCCTCGGATAATGAGTGGGATTTGGTTAAACAGTAAATTAATGAATAATGAAATATCCAGGTTGATCAGTTAGAGAGCACGCTTGCTTCGCCCCTGGCTCCACGCTTGGGGCAGAAATTACTCTCAAGCGGCACTTGCCTGTCTGCTGGTCTGGATAACTATTTTACAGCCTATTGCTTGACAGAATGCTGGGGAAAGGGGGGAGGGTAGAAGATAGGGGGGATAAAAAAGGAAGGGGGAGGGACGCCGGCAGGACAACCTAGTTATCACCTGGCTACTTAATGCATCTAGGGACCGATTTCCAAACAAGGTTCTGAAAGTCAAAACAGTGGGAAAAGCGTGGACGCTGGAGAGCCAACTAATCTCACTAGAGGGAGGGCGGAAATCAGAGCCCTTCTTGCAGCAAGCAAAGCCTCTTTTATAATTATTTTTAGACAGCAACTTTGCCAGAAGCAGAGCCCAGTTCTACCTGGCCTGGGAGCCAATAGGAGGTTTGGCATTCACTTCAATGGGCTTGGGATCAGGCCCACTGAATGGCTCTACATTTTCTAAAGCTTGGGTATTAATATCCCACTCCCTGGACAAATCACAGACTCCTAGAATCATACTGGGACTTGGAGGGGTCCTTGAGAGCTCATCGAGCACTCACGGCAGGACCAAACACCATCTAGACCATCCTTGATAGATGTCTAGCTCACCTGCTCTTAAATTTCTCCACTGCTGGAGATTCCACAATCTTTGCCCTTCTTCTCCTGAGTGAAGCTGCTGCGCATAACAAATAAAAGCTCTGCGTGCAATACTGAGGGGATGTGGAAGGAGGTCGGTGTGAGCTTACATTAGACAGTACAAATAGCCTCGCCTCCCCCCCTCCCCCATCCAGCTTGCAGTTGAGTGAAAGAGTCCCTTGCTCTAAAATGGATTGAAAGTTACACTCCATCCTACCGCATCCCATAGATGTCCAAGGACCGCGGTCACAGGAAAGAAACTCAGAATGACTCTCTGTGCGCATGGAATGTGGCGACCTGTTTGGTCTAAAGTAAATTGAAAGAAAAAGACTAATGCAGACGGGAGAAAATAACACTATAGTCTTAATTTTCTACTCCGGAAAAGACAAATAGCAGTAACATACTCCCTGCGGGTCAATAACCCACCTACATACACAGCCGCACAGAACCATCATGTACCTATAGCTACAGAAAAAAATCTAATTGGCACATATGCCCGCCTTAGAATTACGCAGAGGTAGGGGCTGTTCCTTTCTCGAAGTCATTAGAATATACATTTTAAGTTAGAATATCCTGTCAACAGGAGAAAGATCCATCAACCCAATCCCACTCTTGCTTATTCTTCTTATTTCCAAACTTTGGAATCAAATTCCGCTTTCACGAGATAGGGAGAAAGTAAACGAGCAATGCTTATAAAATACAGCCTAGAGTTCGGTGCTTGTTTAGGGTCTCTGGAAAGGTATCACGGAAAGTTACGGGTTAAACAATCCTTAGAAACGTAAACCATTTCCCCACCAACATAAATGAAGGGATAGGAACACGCTTCCTTTATTTGAACAACTGAGTTCTATGTCAGCAAAAGTGTGTGAATTAAATTGACTGGACCCATCTGGGTTTCTCTCCATTTTTTAAGTTATATTTATTCGTACTTTTGAGTGTATATGATCATACATACACACTAGATAACTAATGTCCCAGTCAAGTTAAAAGCGGTTTATTTTAACTATGCACATCACACACCAAAAATGATCCGTAATATTATATCCCCAAAAGTCAATGTTTATAATACATAATAAACAATCGGTTTAGAACAGCTCTCTTTTCCTCTTGCTTGTATTGTTCCAATTATAAATATTAAACTAATGTTAAACCAGACTATGTATATGAACGATATGTGCCAGGCACCCATTCCCAAAAGTTGTATCATCAAGCAATCTGTCTTTTCCATTATTATTAGCCGCTGAATCATGCTGTCATGTTTTAATACGCATCTGGACATGCTCCTTTTCCATCACCTAAATCGAGCGAACTCTGGAATCAAACAACAGAAACATCAGACTAAAGGCGAGATCGATCATTATTCTCATCCTGATTGTTGCTCTCTGCTTTTAACCTATTTTGAACCGGAACTAGAGTCCATGCTCCTGTGAAACTCACACTGATGTCAACAGGAGAATGCATTTAAGTCAATGAAACGTCTCTTAGCACAAGGACTCCAGCGAAAACCTCTTTATGACGAACTAAAAAGTACCGAGAGCTAGACTCGGGGGTGATTCCATGAAGCAAATATACAGTAACTGATTTTAATATACTTTGTAAACAATCACATTTCTTCCCCTTTTCCTCCCGGTCCGGACGGATGGACACACCCACCCACCTACCCACCCACCCACACACACACACACCTCATGCTACAATTTGAATCAAGTCACCATTTCTAAATAAAAATGCGAAAGTTACTGACATGACATAGGATTTTCTTTGTCAGTCTGATTATCTGGCGTACACTCAGATGGAAATATCAAACCCCTCATCTATTCAATTAAATGTTCCCTTGTATTGGGCATTTGTTTGCTCCTGTATTCGAAAATATATCAGAAATAAATAATCATAGCAATCAATAATACTATAATTCAGAACTGAGTCCCAATCAAGCATGCGACCTGTTCCTGCATCAGAAAGGCAACAAACGGTATACATCATTCTGCACCAGAGATAACGCGTTGTTTAATCTAATTTTGACATTGCTTTTTCAACTCTTGTAAAGAATTTAATTCCCTTCTTCAAATTAATGGAGATATCTGAACGTGGATATTTGATCTCTCCTGGTGGGGATATAAACCTATCAGTGCAAGTGTGAAATAATTCGGAGATTTTTTTTGGGGGGGGGAGCAAAATTAATTAGACCCAACGCCATTGTGTAGAGAGATTGAATGGAAACTACAAACTCCATCCTGTAGGGAGCACCTTATAGACAGTATCCTATGATGAAATGGTCATGTGAACACTTAATTTGTAAACAGAGGGATTTTATAGGTGATAGTTAAGAGACGACAATTACAAGTAGAGGGACCATCCTGGCTCGCATCAAAATCAAAGGAAACTTTGCCTTGGTTTAAATGGGAGCTGGAACAGGACCATAGTCGTGTGTGTGTGTGTGTGTGTGTGTGTGTGTGTGTGTGTGTGTGTGTGTGTGTGTGTGTGTGTGTGTGTGTGTGTGTTGCCTAGTCTCGTGTGTGTGTGTGTGTTGCCTATGAAATTTGGAGACATGAAAGGGCGTCAGAACTGTTATCATTTACTTAGCGCCGCATTACGTTTAGCAGCTTCTGCCTCGGGTCCATATGTAAATAAAGAAAACTCGGCTGCACATAGCAGCTCACTATTTGCAGTCGTTTTCCCTTTTAGCAACGGAGTCTAAACCTAAAGAGGTTCAAAAGGAAAGGCAAAATAAACTACTTTTCTAACCGCTTCTTCACAAAGTCTGTTAGTTTCT
Organism: Pelodiscus sinensis; assembly: GCF_052426305.1. Classification (NCBI taxonomy): domain Eukaryota; kingdom Metazoa; phylum Chordata; order Testudines; family Trionychidae; genus Pelodiscus; species Pelodiscus sinensis. Next base: position 11,531,383 of record NC_143054.1, read on the forward strand.
GGTGATAGCATGTTGCATGTAAATAATGCAGAATTTGGAGGAACAGCAACAAAGAAATTGTGTTTTATTTCTTTGAAACGAGGTGGTCTGAAATGTCCTGATTTCCATACATATGTATCCAACTCTAGAAACCTCTATATGCCTACTAATGGGACGGGGAAGGAGGGTCCAATGAAGAGATTTGCAGTGTGGAAAGACATTTGACTATTTTCAGCATAGGGACAAAAGAGGTGTTATGTATGGGACCCTGTATAAATGTGGATCACTCACTGTAGTTGGGCAAGAAAGGAGTTCGCCCCAAATGGGTACGAAAGACAAAAAGGATGTTTACGACTATATACATCACTGTGAAGTTCTGTAATAGGAAATAGAACTAGCAAAAGTTTTGCAACGATACTGGTGTGTATTTTTAAGACAGACAGACAGATATCCGGGGCCTGATCCGGATGGATTCAAGCCCATGGAAAAAGGGAGGTGAGAACAGGACTAGACCGTAGGATTGTTTTGCTTCCTGCTAGTGCATTTCCAGAGCACGTGCCAATGTACTTAGCCAAGCCATACATTGGTCTCGATAACTGCGATTCTAAAAGCTGATGGCCAGAAGTTACGATCTCATGAACGAGCCTCTGATTATTGCCACAATATACAGCCCGATCCTGCCATGTTAGTGGAAAGACCCCCTCTGGGCTTGCGAAACTTCTCCGGGCCCTTTCAGGGTGTTTTCACAGGAATTTCGCATCAGGCCACTGGCTTTCTAAAGAGCTGGTGAGTTGCCCTGGTTGGCGGGACAAAAGAATTGTTACGCAATGGTTGCAGGATAACAGAGGAACTTCCTAGTCCCCTCCCCATTCCCATCCCTCCACCTATTAGTCGTGGGACTTTTCTGTTTCTTGCAGAACAACAGAACGCGCTTTGGAAACAAACGCAAGGGTCTAAAGTTAACTGAGCGATTCCAGGGTGAAGCACGAATCCCTTTCCTGCCCAGGGCTGGGTGAAATAGACTTCTTGATTGTTTTTCGTACCCAGTGCCAGCAGTAGGTGCGCTACTGTGGCGTTAATTGCCACGATCTGAGAGTCGCTATTCCCTCTGCACTGGTCTTTCCTGCTTTCGTTAAGGCTACACTACTTCACCCCACTGTCTATGGATCCCTGAAATACTTTCTATGTGCGCATTTTTGTCACACGGGTGAACCTTTCCCAGAGACACGAAAGTAGGTCACAGTTGACTCCAGCCCTTGCTTGGCTGATGCAAACGGCGCCTAGAATTCTTCATAAAACAGACTTGGGTTTTTTTTTCTTATCTTGTTTTGTAAATTATTTCTATTCGAGGAGTCAAATCGGTGGGACTGGATAGTGTCGCTGTGTCGAAATTTAAAGCAAAATACTTCCAACCAATCCCCTGGCATCTCCCGGCCGCCCACTACCAGGAAAATAAATCCAGCTGGAATGTTCATTCAGTCTGAACAGAGTCCAATGGGGCATGAATTATCCCAGATTCCTTGGCTACTCAATGTTTTATATTTGTCTAAATACACCTCTAGTTCTAAGAGGCAAGAGACTGAGGGTCCACAAAAGCTCTAGCAGGGACTAATCTCGTACTTCTCCCACTTCTAATCTGCTTCACAACATTGTAAAACACTTGTCATTTACCCTCAGTGTGAATCCGGAGTCAATCCAATGCCACTCCTGATTCAGATTTGTGCAAATGAGACCAGGATCTGTCCCTAGCTGATATGTTCCTTATAAGTGTCAATTCCAACAAAAAAAAAATCTGCTCGGGAAGTCTTTTTACTGTGATTTCATTCCTGGTGCTGCAATTATACAACAGGAGAGCGTAGCTAACCATTCCTCGTAAATATCAGCACCAAGCTTGATCAATTGAACATATCAATAGAGAAGAAATATCCAACCACACACACACACACAAATATAACTGGAACGGGTTACAGTGATACAGCAGTAGAGATCATCATCTAGGACATTTCCCCCTTGTTATTGCAGTGTTATAAATAATACAGAGAACTTTGTTTTACTTGGGATTGAGAAGATTTACCAGTAATCTAGCGAGGACCGGCAAAATTAAACAAAAAGATCATGTTAACATGGCATGAGGTTTATTGTGTCTGTTTAGAAAGAGGAGGAAAGGGTGGCAAAATGATAGACAGCTCTGAGTCAGACAGAAAAAATGCCAACATTTCTGAGAAGCAATATTTATTGTCATTTTTTTTAAATGTAGAGACATGTCCTGAATTTCCCCAAACCCAGATTGGGAAAATAAAGACTTCTTGGCTTTATAAGTAAATCCGTCTGCAGAATTGAAGCAGCACCAACATTCAAAAAAACTGAAGAGGAAAATACAACAAAACACAACATTTTTCTTATTATTATTATTTATGTAAATCAGATCATCACTGGACAAGAAACCAATTTCTACCCATTACCATAACAGCTTGTCTATAAAGAACAGAAAAAAATTCAGATCGGATACTATCTAGAGTCAAGCGAGTTTTTTTTTCTTTTTTCTTTTTTTCTTTTTTTTCTTTTTTCTTTTTAAATTCCCCCACCCGTTCACAGAGGTATAGATTCACAGATAAATAACCCAAAACTACTTGCTCGCCATATTTACACATTCCCGTTAAATTAAGCATAAATAAATATATACAAACTTAACATTGAATGCCTCTCCGCATTTCTTCTTAGGAAGAGTCGCTAAACTGATATTTCTCACTATTCAAGGTGATCCAAAAAGGAATCAATTTTGGCATAGAAAGGAGGATTGTATCAGTTCCACTTTTTGAGTTTTCATGTTTGTTTTTATATCTATTTTTGTGTGTTTATTTTTTTTAACGCATAGACATACTTTGGCACACAAGGGCTATGGGAGCTGGGCTCTGTAGTATCGTCAGATATTTCTAAAATGTGGTATTGGCTATTTTCTTTAACATTGCTACAGTGTATGAGAACATAGAAAAATGTTAGGGTCTCTTTAAGCCTGAAGGAGTGAAGGGGTATTTTGTTGGACAACCTTGTAAGAGAAAACTACTTTTTTCAGTAAGCTTAGGTGATCTTTATGGTCTGAAATTAGCATTATTGTATCCAAGTAAATTAGTTGTTGGGACCTCCCCTCCAGTGTACAGAAAATTAAAGATGTTATAAAATAAGAATCTAAGAAAGCCCGCTAAAACATCAGCAGGGTAACAGTCTTAACAGCTTTGTTGTTTTCACGTTCGTGAGCATATTTCATGACTTCAGAACAAATAAAAAGTTCCAGGTATTTTGTTTCAGAATTTGTTCAAGATACAAGAAGGTCATTTTTTTAAATATATAACACACAGGTACATGTAATTGCCTGACTAATCGCTGGCCATGGACCTTATTGCGCTATCAGATTTCGATTCAATAAAGACTTGCAATAACATGATATGGCCCAATATTATTAAATACCCAGTTTCCCCCCATCCTTTGGGGCGGGTCCCCAGACATGACGTATGTGACAAACTGACCTCTGGGTTCTTTTCCATCTCGTGTTAAGCTTATCAGTAGAGCTACAGTTTGCACAGAAACTGAGTTGTTCAACATGGGATATACAAGTATGCATTCAACAAATTATTTAAGGGTGAAATTAAATTTACAAGTGACCCACTCGTTTGGTTTGAAAACAAACTTTTCAAGGTCTCTGTTTAAACGTTTCCTCTGAGTTAAAAGCAAAGCTGTCATGTTAATCCCCCCTGTTTATTGATTTATGATCCCGAGGAAACCAAATCTTTTAATAACTCAATTATCAAATAAACGTCAAAGATGCCTAGTCTGGGGAAGTGCAAAAAGATTGGGTAAGGCCTTGCAATTAAGTTACACTTTAGTGACACTCTGAGAGCAGAAGGCTGAATTATGTGTTCAGAGGGGTAGCTTGTTCAGCCATGTTATAATAATCAGCAACGGACGCCTGCTACCAGTTGCCAAATATTAGATTATGGGGAAATCAATTAGGTTTTAAACCCATGCCATGTTTCTGCAATTGAGAAATCTCCACGAGCTTTGTCTCATTACTGGGATAAGGAACTGGGGGAATATTCCACTGAGCAAAGAGGTGGGTGGAGGTTTTCTCTTCCCACCCCCTAGATATGTTTAATTAGACCCCAATCCAAAGTCTGGTGAATTAAACTCCTGTGGACTTCACTAGGTTTTTCGGATCAAATTGTACGGGACTGATCCCGCTCCCACCTCACTCAAAGTGAGTTTTATCCCCGGGTAGTGTGTTTATATTGCATCTGCTCCGAAATACCTTGCAAAGGGCATACACTTTGCAGAGAAGCTAATCAGCTGACCTGCAAATTCTTTGGGGGCAGGAACTTGTGTCTTGCGATCTGTTGGTACAGATTGGGAGCTTGTCGTGACTGGGGCTTCCCGGAGCTACTTAATAAACATTTTTGAAGAACAGCCATTTCTGTCCAAGGTAACAGCACCTTTTGCATTCAAGAAGGCCACTTCGGCTGTTGCGCGTGAGCTATCCTGTGTGGTACATTGGACATGCTCTTTACAGGGACCAGCTGCTACGACCGTTGGGGACAGGTTTCCAGAACAGAATTGTCTCCCACTAACAGAAGAGAGAGAGACAGGCCTTGAAAGAAATGCTAGTGGGATCAATTTCCACTCAAGTATCCTCCCCCACCTCACACAGGTGGGTAGGCTGTTTCGTAAGGAGACTGCCTTATGATGCCCCTAGTCTAAAACCCGCTGACTTCTCTTACAGGAGCGAAATCAAGGGGATTATTGGGAAGGATTTGGTTCCTGCAGTTCAGATGCCGTGTTAACGCTCAGAACTCAAGATATCCGTGAGCTGGCTCTGGCTCCCAACCATGGAAACTCCTAGACTCTCACCCTGGTTCTTGACTTGCTGTGAGCCTTTGGGAAGACATCTAACCTTTCTGAGCCTCGATTTACCTCTTCTGCAAAATGGGAATAACCATGTTTGTCTCCCGATCTTTAAATTCGGATTGAATTAGGACTAAACCGTGAAGGGTTAATATCCCCTTGGGGTAGAATGGGGATTTTCCTGTAAATTAAGGTCAGTGAGATTTGGTTTCTGCATGCTCAAGTCCCTGGTTTGAAAGGCAAGGTAAATTTCTCCTCTTGCTTGAAGATAATCCTCTATATTAACAGTAGCAAGAGACCTCAATGGTGAGTATCTAGAAAGTGTAGTATTCGTAGCTAAACACGCGTGGCTCTGTCAGGGGCCCGAAAGACAGGTGCTTTTAAGAAATAATTTATGGGGAAAGGGAGACAGGGGACATCAGCTCCTCCTCCTCCCCCCCCCCCCCCAGGTATTTAGAAAATAAAGACCACGTCCAGAGGATTGACTTTCTTCTCTTTGGGATTTGAGGCCAGCCTTGAGCCACAATTAATTCAATATCTTATCTTAAGTTGAAACAGAGGGTGAAATCCAGGCCCTGCTGAAGTCAATGGGAGCTTTGCCATAAACTTGAATGGAGCCAGGATTTCACCCGGAGACAGTCGCTTTTCTGACATAAGTGAAAGGATTCTTTAATGCATGAAACTCTACCCCCACTGAATAGATACAATTATCCAAGCTGAAATTCATCTCCTTAAGCATAAGTGTTATTTTCCATATATGCCATAACACATCATGTAATACACCCCATTACTGAAAAGCAACTTAAACAAACACCCCCGCAATACCGGTGGATTTTTTTCCTCTCCCGTTGAATTTGTTCTAAAGCAACTCACAGAAACATTGTAATAACTTTCTAGCGAGACACAATAGGGCTTTATCCTGCAATCCCACCCAACCCTTAGCTCGCACACACACAATTGCATATCGCAGCTGCCTTGGCTCTGAGTATCAACTACTCATACCCCAGCAAGTCTTTGCAAGCACCCTCGGACAAAACTGTATTCTTCTCAATAGGACATCTCGATTTCGGTTATTTTTAGCTGGTTTCAATTATTCCCTTTGAGCTTCTTTAAAGAAGTACACCCGCAGAATTCTGAAACGACTGGCTTTGATTTAAGGGGGGGAAAAAGTATCAGAATTGTGGATTATTTTTCTCTGTACCTGATATATTGTGTAGGGAGCTCTAGTCCTCTTTGAAGAAGCTCATAAGCCAAGCGGGCAAAGCTTTGGGAAACAGAAGAAAATAAAAATAGTGCATACTCCTGAGAAGGAATTACATACTCAGTTTTAGTTACTAGCACTTTTTTTAAAAAAAAAGGGTAGATCTCTCTCAATACACCCCCATAACTAAATTAAATATATAAACACTAGGATTGTTGAGAATATAAACCCTTTAGAGGAAATTAGGATACTTTACACATAAGAATAGGAGTTTCAAACAGCATTAACATCTGACTGCACCTTATTTTCAAATTTTGCACCCTGAGAGCCAATGAAGTTTTACCATAAAAGCTAAATACCAAATTAAGCCTAGATAGCTGTAAACACTGGTAATCACAGGGTCTGTCTAGACCAGGAAAAAGGGGTGTCTTTTAAAAAGCGAGTTAGCTAACTGGATTGAGCTAACATGAATTGAAACACCCAATATACTGTAATTAATGTAGACATTGTAATTAATGTAGAAACAGTTTAATACATTTACAATTCTATTAGCAAGTTATAGCCTTTGCTACCCAAAACACCCCTTTCCTAGTCTAGATAGATACAGAGTGGCAAGATAAGATGAGGCAGGGAGGGGGGAATGAGGATGCTGGAATGGAAATGTCCCAGATAATATCACTGGAAGATTTGTTTTTTTTCCTAGTGTAGACACAGGATATAGTTTAATTTAAAAAAAAAAGATATACTGTACATTTGAGCCCAAACAAGAAATCAAAGCACTGACACCAAAATGTTTCTCTGATTTCTTCCAATAAGTTATTTGTTTCTTCCTTTTTTATTATTATTTTATCCCCCCCTCCAAAAATCATTTTTAAAAAAGTGAGAACAGAAGTGGAAAAATCCTGGTGGTTGTCTTCAAATGTTCCTTGTAAGAGACATTGAGCCACAGTTCTTGCTCCTTTGTGCGCCTCTGACCTTAAGTTAGTCTTTCTTTTTATCGTTATTATTATCCTGCCTAATATAATTCTTCCAAAACCCAATCCAATATTTTAAAGCTAAAATTAAAACGGTTTTGTTTTAAAAGATTCTCTCTCTCTTTTATTTATTAATTTTTTCTGCTTTTATTTTTTTCATTTTCTGTGTTTCTCTTCCTTGTCTCCAGTTTTACTACCTGGTCCTTCCCCAGATGTGTGCCTGTTAGCGGTGTTGTTGTTCAAGAACATCTTGTCCATGCCTTTGAGAGCTTCAGTCAGGTAGTTCTGGAGGGCTGTGAGGGCAGCACAGATGGCTGGGGCCCCAAAGCCATGGGTGATGAGGCTGAAGTGAGTCAAGCAGCTCTGAATGCCTGGTTCCAAAATGGGGCTGGGCCTGCTGTTGCCAATGGGCGTCCTGTCCTGGGCCAAGAGATCTGTGAATTCTTTACAAAGTTGCCTGCAAGGAGAGAGAAGAGAAGAGGAGAGAAATTCCCAGCATGGTCAGAGTCACTTCACAATGGCTAGTACTTTGTTCACAGCCTGAGTGCGTCTACACAGCACCCTACACTCAAACTAGCTTATTTTGAAATTTGGCATGTCTACATAGCACCAAATTTTGAAATAACGTGTTATTTCAAGTCATCCCTTAACCCTCGTGCAATGAGATTTACCAGGATGGTGAAATAGCACACTCGTTATTTCAAAAAATATTTCAAAATAATGGGCAGCTTGTGTAGATGAAGGGCAGCTATTTTGGGATACCAGAGATGTGCAGTGTAGACATAACCCCAGAGACTTCCAAGGGGTTTGGCATGTATTAAGTAACAAAGACAGGGAGCCACCTCTCATCCCTTCTTCCTCCAAGCTTCAACCCCACCTAAGCGTGCGGGCGCGCACACACACACACACACACACACACACACACACACACAGAAAATCTATTATCCTCATTTTACACATCAATAAACTAAGGTGCAAGGAGGCTGAGGGCCTGGTCCAAAGCATATTGAAACTAATGACTCAAACAAGGGCAACACAGACACTCAGCAATGAAGCTGGATACACAACAAAAGCCTCTTTATTCCCACACACATTCCCTCCAACAACAACGGGAAGGATGCTGATTTTGTGACCTGATGCTGTACTCCTTCCCCAGCCACAACTCCCGGTTGTCCAAAGGAGCAGGAGGGCTGCAAGAGTAGGCCCTGGCCTGACTACTTCCTTAGAGGGTTTGATTAGCGGAGGGAAGAAGCATTCCTAGTAGAGTTCATCCGAATCTCTGAAGCACACCCCTTCTCCCCTGACCTAGAGAATTTGTATTCTAGGACCAGAAAGATGCTTCTGAAATGCCATTTATCCTTTTTTGGGGGGGGGGGAAATGTATTATTTAGTCTGGGTATCATCTTTAGAAGTAGCCAGATTCTTTCTGAAAGAAAGAAAGAAAGAAAGAAAGAAAGAAAGAAAGAAAGAAAGAAAGAAAGAAAGCTTTATCCTGGCATTATTTGTTAGTTTTTTTATTTAGGAGTGAGAACTTTTGGGGGGCTCGGAGGCTGCTGCCCCACAGAAAAAAAAAATCAGTCGGGGGCGACACACAAGTGAGAAACAAAACAACCACCCCCTCTCCCTGACGTGGCCCCCAGCTGAGACACTCCCTTCACACACGGGGTGGGGGTGGGGGAAAGGGGCTAGTAGATTGTTTGTGCTCCAGCCTCACAGAGGTTATGGGGGGGGGGCGCTGGAGTGTCTGCACGGCTCCCCAGTGCTGGGCGGGGGAGCCCGGAGCCTCAGAGGCCGAATCCAGGCAAGCCGGCCTTAGTTCCCCAGCCCTGATGTGGTTCCTCAGAGATGAATAGAACCCGGCCTTCCTGTGCAGACTCTGCCACCCACAGCCTGTAAATGACCCATTGGGGTGACTGCTGCGTAGCCTTGCTGAATGGCAGATGTAGGCAGGTCCTGAATGAACTCTTCCAGGAAGCTGGGGGGGGGGGAGGGGAGGAAATGTGTCAATGATATAAACCAAGAGTTGCCAAGGTGACCGGAGAGTCTGGGTACCCCTGTTTGCAGAGTGTCCGGAGCAGCCACCTTCTGGAGTGGACACCCAGCCCCTCTGATGGCGTCTCAAGGCGAGCAAAGTTCAAACCTCAGACTCCCCCAAATCACTTTGGAAACTGGGCCTGGCCTCACATTCCGTCAGAGGCTACAGAGGCGTCTGTCAAACGGGCAGCTTGGAGCAGATGCGGTGCCGAGAGGGGCTAGTTGGTAGAATACCATGGAGGGGGGAGGGGAGACCCCCTGATCATCTGACTCAGTTCCCTTTGACCCCGCGTCTCGCCGCACCTTGCTGCCCCCCCCGGCATCTGGGGCGCTGCTCTTCCCATCCCACCCGCGGAGCATCGGCCTTTCACAGCTCCCAAGCCCTACAGGGGAGAGCAAGTCGCCGTACAAGACAGCAAGCTCCACAAGCGAAAAGGGGGAGTACCCAGCAGACGCAGTCCACCTGGTACAGCGAAGCGGGGGGTGTCAGACCTAAGCCACAAAGGTCTCCCCACCGAGAGGAAGCCTTTGCCCATGACTTTGACCGGCTGCTGCTCTATTCTTGCCTGAATTTTTAAAAAACCCACCCTTTGGGGGAACGCCTGATTCAAAGCAGCGGGTCTGACATTTGGTTCTTGTTTATAACAGCTCGTTTGCCACCTTGGGGGAGGAAAATTGAATCCTTCCCTCTTCATTTGGTCACTTCCTATTGTTAAACCTCCTTTCACCCCATCCCCAAGATCTTCAGTTCAACAGGTGCATCGTCACAAGGCAAAATAGAAACCCAGAGGGGAAATTATATTTCCTTCCAAATAACAGGGACACTGACTAGGCGTCTGCACAATCCCCCTAGAAGAGAAACGTTCGTCTAGGATCTTCTGACAGTCCCATGGGTGAAAGATTTCAGAGGGAGGCGAACAATTAAGGTTTAACTCTCTCTGTCTTATCCATTAAGAAAGTGCAAAAGAGGAAACTGCGTTTGGAGAGCAAACAGTAATGAGCCAGCCCTTTTATATCTTCAAAGAGCAAGGCAGGGTCTGTGAGCAATTAAAGTTCTGGGACATTAATATCTTTTGACCCTGCGGAAAAGGGCAATCAAATTCCAATCACGTCTAAAAAAAACATCTGGACAAATTTGAGCAAACGATTTTTTCCAAGCCTCAATATATTTCTTTAAATTACGCTGTCAACGGAGCAAACCGGAGCCGAAATAAATGAGCCCTGTTTGGGTCTTGCCTGCGAGCCAGAACAGGGGGATACACCGAGAGTTCCTCACCAAAATCCCGGGCTAGCCTAAAAACACCCAACAATGCAGCACGGGACTGGCAGATTTACAAGCCTGCCTCCTCCCCCGGAACGGCCGCTGCAAATTTCTCGAGTCTACAGGTGATTAATGGTAAACATTTTGGAGAGGGGAGAGTGTAAATCAAGTTGCTCAGGGTGTTTGACAGAGAAGGCTGCTGAGTTTCTCTTAGTTTGGCTTCAGTTGGGAGTGGAGTCAAAGCCTACCCACACTCCCCGTGCACACCCCCAAACCAAACAAGAGCCATGCCCGGAGGAAAGACGCACAGAAAGAGAGAGAGAGATGCAAACTCATTCACTAGCAAAGAAACACAGAGGCTGGAAAGGGGGAGGGGGAGAGAGACACACACAAACACAGGGACACGTGCACGCTCACACAGCGGGAAAAAGTCACCCCCCCCCCTCCGCGTTTCATATGCACATTGCTACGAACCCGGGTTGTTACCGCTGCAGCGCCGAGCACACCCCCGCAGCGTTCCGCTGTCCAATTAGCCACGCTGCCAGGCTCACCCACTCAGAGCCCAACCACTCCCTCCGCACTGGGGAAGGGGACAGCAGAGCACAAGGGGGAGGGAGAAAAGAAGAAAACTAGCCTCTTCCCCCCCCCCCCCCCCCGAGAAAGCTCTGCTGGCCCCCTTTGCAAAAAAACAGGAGGAGGCGGAATGAATTTCAAGCCGGCTGAGGGCGGGTCCTACTCACTTTGTAGCAAGCAGCATGTTCTTTCTGGAGTGGAGATCGCTGGGGTCCGTGTGCTGTCGGTTCAGGTACTCGGAAACAGCTTTGGCTGGAAACTCCGTTTCACAGATGTATCCAAAATCCCGAGCTAAGTGAACCGCTTCCCCTGGCGAGAGAGCGCCTTGGATTAGCAAGGTTGTGTAGCAAGGAGGCTACGTAAAGAATCTGGGCAAGCACCGTATTGCTGGTGGTGCTGGCTTGGAAAAGATCTTGGTCTGACCCAGTCTGGGTCAGTATCCTTCCTTTCTACAGTGGCAAATGCCAGGTGCCCCAGAGAGAAGGGCAGAACAGGTAGCCCACATGGGCTGTCACCCATTCCCCAGCTTCTGGCGAACAGGGACTAGGAACACCTTCATTACCAAGAAGTAGGTCATGCAGACTTTTAAGTGTGTGAAAAACAAAAGAGCTGCCCTGAGAAGTAAAAAGACCCAGACTTTAAGTGTGCAGAGTAGGTTTGTATTTTAATATGCAAGAAAAATGGCCCAAGAGCCATACCACAAAGCATCATACCCCGTTTGTCTGTGTGTATATTGTACACGCACCATTATAGCCACATCTGGAAATCAAAGCAGCCCAGTATATTGTATCCAATGGGAAGTGCAGTTTTGCGGCATAGAGCTGATCACATTGCGATAGAATCTACCCATTCTATCCTCACCCTATTACAAAAAAATTCCCAAGGAATGAGCACCTTTCACGTGAAGAATAATTATTATTCTAGCAATAATTCTAATTGTCATTTCCTCTGCCTGGTTTCAGGTTTCTACCCTCCAGAGGTTCATGTCATCAAACTCCTACTGATGTGCTTTCTATCACAAGAAGAAGACACCGTAGCTGAAGAAAAAGGGGAAAACAGACTCTAGGGGGATTCCATCCGATTATGGCTCACCCCCTCTAGAATAAAGCATTGAACTCTTTAAAGCACAGCCCGGAGGACCAGGAGGAAGATTTCCAACACCTAACCTAGCTATGCTTAATCATTCTAGTGCCAAATTCGTTTTAACGATCGGAGCTTACTTTAAAATGCCATTTTTTAAAAAGAAAAGTTTCTCATTGTTCACCAAAAAGATTAATCATATTGCCGGCCAAATACTAGAATTTCACCGGATGGTTATTCCCCTCCCCCTTCCCTTCCCTACTCTCCCCTCCCCCCTGCCACCGCCCCTCAAATTATGTGCAGAGTCAACACCCTCATTGCTTTTTGTTAATCCTGGTCAGAGATGAGTGAAACATTTATGCTATAGGCAATATAAATTAACAAGAAAAAAAAATCTTTAGCGGCAGACAAGAAGATCAGTCGAGAGCCGGTGCAACTTCCTATATAAGAAGGGAAATCTTTGTAAGGTAAAGTATTGGTTTGTAAGTAAATCATAGGACAGTACCACCATCACATGGTATGATATACACTTTGTATAGTTTATGTATCATACTGTGCGTGTATGTATGTATTTAGGGATGTGCACATACATTTACGCTATAGGGCCAACTTCTTCTGATTTTGCTATTAATGTGAATGCATAGTGTTACACACACTGTATGTACACAAGTGTAGTTTGTACTTGGGATATGTATGTAAAACTAGGTATTAATCTATATGAATATCAGACAGTGTATTTTCACACAATGTAAATGTGTCTTTAACTGTTCATTAATAGTTAGATACGCATTTCCATGTAATTTACCACGAATTATAACTATATAAACTTAAAAAACAACAAAGGCTCTAGTAGCACTTTATATATGTGCTACCAGAGCATGTTGTTGTTTTTTAACTTTATCCTGTACAGACTAACTCGGCTACCCCCTGAAGCTTATGACTATATAGATATACTGTATTACCAAAAGAGAAACATAACTAGAATGAAAGAGTTATTATCTGTCTCAAAATAGAGTCTAGATTTTCGTTTCACACCTGAATGTGTAACTATAGATTAGATTTATAATTAAATCAGGAGTAAAAGTTAACAATACAAATCTATATGCACATGGATCTGATATATGGCAGTGTGTTATTGTGCATATTTAATGTTACTCCATCTTTGTGTATGTATAAATAATAAAATTCGTAATTATAGCCACAACACATTAGTTATCATTTGCCCCAGAATATCTAATATATATGTTTTTAAAAAAACAAATTAGAGTCAGTGAATTCCACGTTTCCATACTGTACCAACAAGTCAAAGCATCACATCAAGTATAAAATAGCACTTGTTCATTTCAGATGAGATATAACTCAGTGTTCCATTTTAAAAATCTTTTCTTTCTTTCTTTCTTTCTTTCTTTCTTTCTTTCTTTCTTTCTTTCCCCGCCCCTCCACTTCTTAAAAAAGAGCTTGCTTGTTTCTTTGTTAAATTTAAACTCTAACCATCACTCTCAGGAAAACTCTACTTATAACTGTGAATTTTCAACAACTTCTTTCCTTTGCTGAAATAAAAATAATTGAGTTCTTTATTGTTTTCGTTCAATGGCCGGATTGCAATGTGCATCTGTCATAATTAAGTTGGAAGTAATGAATTAGCCAAAGACCTAGACTCAGCACAGACTTGACTATTATTCAAAGGGAACCGCCTGGAAATCCACAACTCAAGGGGACTAGAATATTTGGATAACTGCAGCTACAGTTCGATTCTACAGAGGTCATTACTGGAGTCAATGGGAGTTTGATCAGTGAATTCAGCGTGCTTTAAATGGGGCCCTTAATTACTCCCCGTATTTTGCATGTTAAACAGGTCTTAATGCCACCGCTGCAACAGTTGCTCCCTAATCCATGAAATTTTGCAAAATGCCAAACTCCCCACACCGAAAAGAGGTCGGAGCAGTCAATGGTGTGAAGCAAGTTTGCAATTCAGCGCTTACCTTCCACCAGGGAGGTGAGTAAAGTGACATTTGCAGCCTTACGCCTGCCGGCTGGTAAATTCAAACCGATTTTTTCTAGCCTCTCTCTCAACGATCTCCCCCCATTTTTCGATTTGGCTCTGGAATTGCAAAGAAATTAACATTCTGATTAACCTCGGAATGTCCCTGAAACAAACTTTTAGGCTGTGCAATCTAAGGATCACTGGAGCTTGAAGGGGTTTTAACTTGAGGTTAGCACATTGTGTGCTTGCTGTTACAGTTTGCTGAGGTTTGCTTAATTTTTGCCACACACAACCAACCAGGTTCCCCCCTCCCTCTTTAACTTGCGGAAAACAAATTCATAGAACGAAATAATTACTCGGCAAGCTGCTGTGACGGAAGAAACCAAACTGGTTCCTAGAGTGTAAGGCTCCGGGGTATTAGGATAAGATTATATATCTAGGTGGAAAAGTAGAAGTATGGGATGAACTGACAGGGTGGGAGGGCACCTAAAGAAAGCATGGAAGAGACATAGGAAATTATAAGAACACCTAAAGGAAGAAATATACATAATTTAGAAATGCTGACCTCTCTACTGGACCTCTCCCCTACATTATATATGGGTCATGGCTATATAGTGATAAGAAAACCTAATGGAATCTATATATGTATAGGGGATTATTAACAGGAACATTAAAAAGACTGAAACATACCTGGGAAATGCAGAGCTATATTAGGACCAGGTATAGTTTTGCAGTTCACATAGAATCCGGGGATAACATCCTAGCTCTATGGAAATCAAAGGCAGTTTTCCCATTGACCCAGCAGGATTTCTCCCTAAATCTTGTATGGCGAACAGGTTGGGTTTTTTTTTAATGGAATATACGGAATATGAAAGGAAATCAAAATCCTGCAGAGAAAGTCTCCTCTCCTACACTCTGATCTCTCAGAATTTTATGTCAAAGTAGATAGGAACCAATGGTACAGTGGTAAGGCAGAAGCCACCTGTTTTTCATATCCTCAGAAATATAGTTATGTAATAAAAAACTTCTCTAAAATTCAAACTCAAGATGCAAAAGAAAATCAGCAGGGGTCCACTGTTTGGGGCTTCTCCAGAAATCATTGAGGCTCAGTGATGGAGGGGTGGGGGAGTGTTCTTCACAACTTAGGTTGTCTGTTTAAAATCTCTTTTGCAGATACTCCTTGCTCCACTTTCTAATACAATACATAGTAGGCGGATTAGAGTCTGTCAGTAAAAAACCGGGCTTCTTCTTTCCTAACTACAATATGTCCATATCTGGCACCCTGGGAGAAGAACATGGGCAAACAAGCCATCGCAGAGAAAGGGCAAAGAGGACTAGCAACCTCTGTCTAGATCACGATAAAATAAATAAAACTACCCGGGTAGATAGATGTGTATGTGTGTGTGTTGGGATTAAATGTTGGAAATTACGGTTAAAATGGAGATGTTATGTATCTATTATGGACATGTTTGTCATTACAAAGTGTTGGGATAAAACCTGTAACTAAATATCACACATTTCTGGATATGTATCACCAAATAACGCTTTAGTAATCCTTCAAGGGCTTCCCAGTGGAATCGGTCACACACAAGAGGAAATAAAGGATTAATCTGTCATCTGCTAATTGTTACACACACGCTAGAAAGGACATATTCGAGACTTTGTAATGCTGCTGACTCTGGGATGGAGTGACACCCATTTTTAACAGAAATATCTAATTGCTATATTCTTGTATGATGTCTTTTTAAACCAAAGCTTGCTGTTGTCAAGAGTGCTCTGTTTCTGATATTTACTCGTCAAGCACTTATAAAACTTCTTAAAACTTCCTAAATAAGTATGTGAATAGCAATTTGTGTTTGTTGCTTCAGTTGAGCTTCCTTACCTATATTCCAGCATTCATAGGGAGGACCTTTTATTTATAGAAACCTTCCTCTAAAATATGTGTTGAGTAGGTGAATGTGTGTAGGGGAGAGGTAGAGAGGGCTGGGTAGAAAGTGTGTGTGAGTGACATCCCCATGCGTTATAGATTTTAAGATGAGCTGCCTTAGCATAGTCTTGTACACTGAGAAAACCATGAATTAACGTTGTACATTAATTTCCATGTTTTCACGCTGCTGCTTATTTGTGCCTTGCGTGCTACACACACCACGAAAAATAACAACAGATCATATATGCAAATGCCTGTACCATAGGATAGACTTTAGACAAAATGCTTAGTCTGTGTGTGTGTGTGTCTATATAAATACACAGACTTGCTGCAAGTCCTTACCTTCTAAGTACTCCTCCTAGGAGAGATGCATTCAGACACTCTGGAGGAGAAAGGCGTCTTTGAACTTCTCCCACCGTTACTTTATACTTTGAAGTGGAACTGAGCAAGGACAAGCGGCCAGGTACTGAGCAAAACACCTCTCCGGTATTGACTGACATTCCACCCAGGAAGCCATCTTTATTCATCATCAGAGAAGTAACTGATTTTGGAGGAACCGGAACTGGAGAGAGACAAAAGGGGTGAGGGGAGGTGTATAGCAAGATGACACATAAGAGTACCAACTGGCTAGTCTGACAGCCATCGCCTGGCAGAAGAAAAGTGAATGCATAGGTCTTGAGTTTCTTAGTAGCTATACCAACAAGAAAAGCCACCTTTGAGTCCACAGGAAATTGGCCTGGGGTGATAATGGATAAGTAGAGGTGCATCGGAGTACAGCTAGTGTGCATTGGTTTGACGATTAGAGAAAAAAATGGTTTTCTTATATTATAAGTGTACTTTAAGTGTGTTTCTCCCTACGTTATTTATTTGATGCAGGAGCTGTATCTTCAGCGCTTGCCACACTACTACTGTGTTACAAGAATATTAATTCTCTTCTACTACTACAGCAATGATAATTTCTAGGAATACATCTACTAAAGTTAAAGAGATTGCCAGTTTAGATGAAAATCGGGACTTACAGAATTTAACAAGGAGAGGATTACTGTATTATTGTTTGGGATTTTTCTTAAGACACTAGGACTTTTTTTTCTTCTTAAAAGGTGTATTAGAAAATAATCCGGTATCGCATCAATTAGCATATGACTAACAGAAAAATTGGCAATATTCAGTTTCTAAACAAAGCTGGTCTGATTACCGCAACAAAAATACTAAGATGTTCTTTAAAAAATCCCCCTGCCCCCTCTCCAAACTAATACCAGACAAATTACTTAATTTCTATCAGATACAAATAAGATTGTTTTTAGGAATACCAAAAGAGAGATAACATTCTAATATGTACACCACCAAACAGACATAATTAAGCTCTAACACTTTTTTTACTAAATTAAAAATGAAAGCAATTTCCTTCTGATATGAATTTTGTTTACAAATCAACATGACTAGCTTGTTCATAATTGTGGGTAACTATTATGATTTACAGCAGGTGCGCTAATCAATCAACCAATCACTTTAATTTATAGACAGCGCCGCTGCCTTCTCCCAGTTGTTTCATTTCTGCAAGTAATTGATAACAAACCATACTTAAGGTATGTTTTATGCAGGAGTTAATAAGAGCTGGCAGCTGCTACTGCTGCTTCCTTTTGGAGTCACTGCAGCCTCATTTCCTTATAGAGCGTGTATTCCTAAATTCTAGATTTGCTGGTGGGAGTCTAGGGGGCATATTTTACAGAGAAGACTAATTGATTACACACCCCCTGCACAGCAGATTCTCCTTTGCAATATCGCTTTGCCAGTCAATCAATTGCAAAACCAATTTTGCAAGTAATAGGTTCTCCTACACAAATATGCCAGTTATTTAGGCGCCTCTAATGCATGTCAGTTAGATCATAAAACCCTATTTATTTGCAACATGTCTGGAGATTCAAAGCAGTGGAGTTGGGGGAACATTCAAGTCGTTTGGGGCTGCTAAAGAAAAGGATCGAGGAGCCTAATACGTTAACAAGTGCTAACAACTGGGCAACTGCCAATTTTATCACCTCGATGTATGGAATAGACACAACAGTGTTTCGCTGTTTTTATTATAATTTCCTACCGCCAGACCAGACTCCCACAATAAAAGCTCGATTACAGCGAAAACCCAAAACGCATGTAGGCATCGTGTATACATATTGCTTCCTACAGACTGTAAATAGCCTCCCATGCAAACAAATTATATTGAGTGGCTTTACTGAGAGGGACTCAGACACGGACACGGACTGTCATTTCTCTATTATTTTTAGTAGGACAATGTATACCACTTATAAAGGACGTTTCCAGCTTCTTCATTCTGGCCCAACTTGAAATTGGCCCCAATACAGTTACAAAAGAGGGGAAGAGACTATTAATAGGAATGCTGTCGTTGATTTCATAGATCAGTCCGATCCTTTGGTTTTAGGGCGCTTTAAGGGGATATGTTACACACACCCGCTATATTTTTCAATAATATGTTTGCAGAGTGACTCAGCCGGCCCCATTAAGACCAAAAAATCGAGTTGTTTTGAAAAGACATGAATTTACGCACGCTGCGAAATGGCTAATCTGTTAAAGAACCCACTAACAACTGAGGTCATTTCACGTGGCAATTTTCTCCAAGCCAACAAACACACACAAAGGTTTTGAAACACCTTTACGACACCTATATTTAGTGACTCGTTTATCAGGTCACTGTCCAGTGAACTGAGAAATTAAACAAGACACAACAGCACTAAGAAAATGTGATCTTAGCCTAAACTCACAATAGGGAGAGCTATACACATGCCTATGTTTAAATATATCTCACCGCATTTGCTTTGCCCCTTTTGGAGCATGTATTACATTAGTTAACCTTTGAAATAAGGATTTTGCAGGTTTGATATATATTTTCATGCAAATGTAAGCGAGTTAGTCCTCCCGCTATGCTTTTCAAACGTCAGCAGTTGTTCTGTACAGTATCTATACAAAAAGAGGACTGGTTATAGATCAAGATCACTTGAGTCTAATAATTCTCAACACATTCAGGAGTCTGGCAAGCCTACACAAGCACATCTATTGCAATTTCATAGCTTCAGACACAGGCATTCTAATCTGTACGGTATCTTTTGTAAATTACCTACCACTTCCAAAATAAGTGAGTTTGCTATAGAGTGAATTATTGACCTATATTATTACAGATAATAGAATTAATACCGGAGATAACACTATTTTGAGATTTTAGAGGCTGAACGTGTGTGGGTAAAATATATGCTAAAAAGGTTAATTTAGACAATTAAACACTATTTCGTAGCCTATTTTACCTACCCCATCTACTTTGCAAATCTGCTTTTATGCGTCATAATTGGCCATAGAAGAACACACACATACACACGGTTTCTGCTTACTTCATCCATGTGTTATTTTGTCTAATATATGCGGATCTTGTCACTTTCACAAAATAGTTTAATCCAAGATTCTTTTGTGTACCTCTCCTTTCCTATCCCCACCTAATACTTCCCGACTACCTTTCGGGGGGAGGGGAACTCATTCCTCTGGTCCTTTCGACCTTTTTGTCATTTCCCCTCCCATTGCTCTTCAGCTTATCAATAAACCGAGAGAGCAACAGTAGCCGCTTGATTTGTTAGTAATTATGAGCATACTGTTCCTGCAAACGGAATCACTAGATGAGTGAGAACTCTTTAAAACGACAGCAGGAAATGGTAAGGAAATGGAGCATGGCAAAACTCAGCGTGAAGCTTTCAGTTCTTTACATGTTTACTATTTTCTGTGCATACATTAAGGCTTAGTCTTTCTTCGTTTCTCTGTTGGGTTGCTCTACACAACTGCGAGGCGATGCCGAAGAAGTAGTCTCCCTCATACTCTCTCTTACTTACACACACACACACACACACAAATAATAAATAAATAGTATTTACGTATTCATCATCACTCCAGCATTCACACAATCCTACAAGACAAACCCACCTTTTAAAGAAATAGTGTTAACCATCTGGGCTGGACAGAAACTAATGGTATCATATCAAACTTTCCTCTACCAATCTTCGTAAGTATTAACTGAATTTAGAAGTAGCCTTCATTAGACAGATAATTTTATGTCCATCATAGCAGTCAGTGACTGGGCTTGGCTTGGTAGGGAAACCTAGAAACCCGAGAAAATAGACTACCCCTGCCACTAAAACTCGATCCTTATTTCAAAAATCAATCTATCGTGGGTTCATGAGCTGTTTGCAAGAGTTCTTATTCCTCGACCTCTCCTCGCATTTGAAGCTGGGAGTTAATTTAAGAGGGAAATCTATTTACCCTGCCATTGTGTTCCATTAAAGTAAACGTAACAATAAAATACACGGAGTGTGCCAGGAAAAGAACCAACCAACAAACAAACGAATCTAGGCAAATTTTGTAAGTTACATTTCAACCGGTTCACCACTCCCATCGCCTGAAAAGCTGTAACTAGATATCGTGTTGTTTAGTCAATCATTTATTGATGGCCGGTTCAGGAAGCAGAAGAAAAAAAACCCCACAACCTTATTCTGCTCTATTGAGAGAGTGACTTTTTTCAGTGTGTGTGTGTATGTGTGTAGCCAATTTACAGAAATAGTCTAAACGTAAACACATCAGGGTACTTTTAAGGTCACTGGCTATGCCCCAAAGTCACAAAAATTGAACTTTGGACTCAGGCCACGCAAGATTTTGAAAGGGGACAACTTATTTTGTCATTGATCACGCCAAACAAACAACAGATGAGCTGCTGATAAGGGGAACCGATGCTGCCTTCTGTACACACCAAAAACTCCCCTTGATTTTAGCAGGAACCTGGGTGTCAGGGAAAGTGAGACTAAAAACAAAGAATCTGTCACTGATCTGTAAAGCGGAGATAAACCCAGAATTAATATTCTTGATGATCATTTTTTCTAGACTTCCTCTCTTTCCTCTCCACCACGCCAATCTTAATGGAACTGAGTTAAGAATGATTTTTTAATGTCTCGTTGGATTTTTAGACTGTTAATGTACCGCATCCTTCTCATTATTACTTTATTGATTGCTCATTGACCAGACCCCTTCAAATCGTATTAGCCACCCTCTGCCAGTTTAGATTAGGGGAGTTTAAAAAGCACCTTTCATTATTTCGCCACCACTCCTAGTACCTCCTCCCCTCCCCTCCCCACACGAGCTTGGCAACTTAATGCGCTCTCTAATGGGGCAGCTAAGAGACGAGAGGCCGCGGTCCCTGCCTATTGCATTAATAGCTCAAAGGGGGCTAATACAGAAAATTAGCCTTAAACGAGCTCTGGAGATCTCCAAATGAAAGAGCCATTTATCACGCTGGCTACCTTCACTCCACTCGTTTGCTCTCTCTACTGGGAACAACTCATTTCCTCTTAACTAAATTACTTCAGAAATGTCAAGACAGACCAGATAGCAAACATAACGAGAGGGTGAGCGCATAATCCATTGTGTGGGATCAACGCGGCTGATAAACTAAACAGTGCAAGAGGAGGAGGAAATTCATTTTACAAGGGCTTCTTCAGATTTTAGGCGAGCTTTTTGGAACAGACCGATCGATGATCCTCATGACTGCCCAAAGATCAGAACAATGTACGCGCTCACATCCGAGAGGATGGATGAAATGTTTGGGTTAAGAATTTAGTTCTAGATCTTCTCCTTGACACTGTATTTTTACGGGAACGTTTTAAACAGTAACCTAAGCTCTTTTGAAACAGGCAAATCCCTCTGCCTCCTCTTGTCTAGATTTCATTTATCGTTAAGTGTACTTTATTGGAAATACCCAAGACTCTCTATCTATCCCCCCTCCCTCTCCACACACTCACCCACCCACCCACCATCTATCTATCTATCCAACTAACATCTGCCAGCAAGAATGATGTGCGGATCTTTAATAACTTATTCTTATTTCAAAGGACTCTGCTATGGCTGGATAGTGTTGAGACCACCACCACATTCAATCCCACACCCTTTCTAGTTTGCACCTTCTGTCGGTCTGATCTCATATTGTCAGCCCCAGATGTGACCCCAGGTGTCTCTATCATATGCCTCTGCCTTTTAAGCCATGTACGAGAGAATGTCGGTATCTTTTTACGGATATGATTTTAAAAGCGCGTATAGATGCTTTAAATATGGAGGTTATAATTCTATGGAGCTTCTGCTAAAGATAGTAGGTTAAGAATACTTTTGTGGGGGTGGGTATATTCAGATGTGTCCACGCATTCACATACACACTGGAATCACCAGCATCTCTCTCGCTTTCCCTCCATGTATTTAACATAACTGTACACATTATGAGACTTGCTTAACTGTCTGACACTACCTTTCGAGCCACAATCAGTGCGCATTGAAAACAAATATTCCCGCTACCCTTTTCATTAAGAAAACACACACCCTGTTTTAACGAAGTGGTCATATACAACACACGAGAGTGTTCTGCACATAACTACACGGAGGATGTGGGTACGAGACAACGGAAACACGAAGGCAGATAGATCAACGTTAAAAAGAGGGCCCTCCGTCACAAATCAACCACCAATTAATCAAGAAGACCCCAGAGGAAACACACAGAGAGAATACATTCGCAAACCCATATGTTAGACACCTAAACACATAGACACGCAAACTGAAGTGGTTACATAAAAGAGCAGCACAATTATTTTTCTTAAAGATAATTCACTCTTTCCCACAGACCTCTACATTATGTTGTCACAAGAGCTTCGGGTTTCCCTCCACCCTCCTCCAAAGTTATGATCGCTCCAATTTACATAATTACCATTTTAAAGGAAACAACCTCCCCCCCAAACCGTCACCCTGCCTTGAATTCTTATTCCTCTAACACCCTTGCGTTCTGTTCTTAATATTCTAGGAACTGATCTCTATTAAAGTATCGGTAATTTTCATGTGCATTACAAGAAGAAGCCACTGAAGATAAGTGCTGTTGATAGTAAACATAAGGGCCAGCATTGCTAGGCGTCAACTCTAGTATTTAAAACTGAATCTAGAAATAGAAATTCCTTGGCTAATTAAAGATAGCTCTCCCAAATTGTGCAGTGTGTGAGCTGTTTAATGTCGATCTGCATAACACATACTAATCGCCATACATCTTCAAGTGACTGTCAGAGAAGTGTAGAAAAATGAAGCAGCTGCAACACGCCCAAAATGAGTTATTGTAATTACATTTAATTAGTTTAATTAGTTAATTATTTTGCTTACAGCTGTACAAAAGACTGCAAACATTTGTTAATATCACATTCTCTTTACCAGTATGGGGTGATTCTGCAGTTACGCTAAATCATGTATGCATATGCAGGATGATTTTTAACATGGGCATGTTGGAGGAGGAGGTTCTATTTCCATAAGCATGTGTTTCTTTCTCCCAATACATTTGGCACGACTGGAAAAAGGCATAAAAGCCACACATGGAATCAAACGGTTCCTAAGAGTCACCCAGAGCAGTTCAAGAGCTACTAGAGGTGAAAAGTTAAAGTATATTTGTGGTGCCGTTTTCACACCAATAACAAAATAGGAATTACTGGGAAATTCAAAACGTGCTTTACTTATTTTAAATCAGTTGGCCAAAATTAAAAGAAATATTTAAGATAAGACGTAATTATTTAACTCCTAGACAAGAAAATACTCGTTGCTTTTAGCTTCTCTTTTCTGTTCTCCCTCTTTTCCTTCCTATCTATCTATCTATCTATCTATCTAGTAATCTAATTGCTTCAAAATAAAATCATATTAGAAAGACATTGCTACACAGTAAAAGTTTGTCGAGCTTGTTGGAATAATCCATACCTTTTTTAATGACAGACTGGTCCAATAGGTTCATGCCGCTGTTATTGGCATCTTCAACTGACTGTGAATATAAAAACATCACTATTCAAATTGACTGGATATTAAAGAATGGCTTACATAAATCATGTCATTCCAAACTGGAGTTTCTGTTATTTCCATTTATATTAATTCACCAGGGGAAGAAAGGTTTATTATTATTATTGTTATTATTCCACCAAATCGACATGGAAATGAAATTCTTCTAAATTATATGGTCTTCTAATAAAAAAAAAGAGGTGTGAAGCATATGGGGTGCAATAGTGTTTTTGTTATCTTATAAAACATAGATATTACATAGTCTATTTTGCATTCAATAAAGCTTTATATTTCTTTGAAATTCTGGCAATTTGGTAACATATCCAAGATACAATATATAAATGAACACAATTAAGGACAACTTAGAGGTTTTAAAAACATTTTTGACCCTGCTGCATCATAATAACTCAAGGACCATCTACTTTTTATATAGGAAGCTTTACATTATAGAGTTTTAATTGAAGTTTGAGTCATTCAGATTGGAATACAACACCCACATAACATTGGAAACAAATAGAAAGACATTAACAGCTTTCATTGTTGGGTTACAAAGTTATACGTGTGTGTAAGAAAGAGAGCGAGAGAGATGGGGGAAGGGAATTACACAGACACAAAATATAAAAGCTGTTAAATCGATTGCCTAGAAAAGTCATCTCTCCCCTCTACCTGTCTATTTTCAGCCTGGTTAGAAGCACACCTGTTATTATGGCATTAACTTCTTAAGCAGGAAAACCAAGATGGTTACTCTGTGCAGGGCAAATGTTAGGTTTTATTTCCTGTAATGTAACTAGCCTGGTACAGAATCCCTCTTAAGTGGACAACAACAACCATAACCGAGAACAGAAGTGTCTAAAGAACCGTTTCTAATAGCTGTCGATAAGTGGTTCCGTTCTGTGGTCAGTTCCAAACTGCGGGGGTAGATAAGTAGATAGATGGCTTTGTTTTGGTTTTGTTTTCTTTCCCAAAGACTCAATAAGAATCTTTAAGTCATTGAATTTCCCTCTTAGTCTAACTTCATCTTTCCACATTGTGTCTTACTGGATCCTAACCAAGTCCTTATCTACATGTCTGTCTATTCTCGAGGGACCTCCATCTATGAGGGACAATGAGTTAGGAGAAAATTATATTTCCAACAGCACATCCAAAGTGTGACGGAATAGGTCACACCCATCCCTCTTGACCCCAGACTTCCAACTGCCCCCTTCTCCACCTTCTCCCCCCCCTTCCTTTTGTCTTTTTACTCCCTCTTAATCAATAGTCCACATACCTAAAGGGTATCAAAGAAAATAAGAGGGCAAATATGAAACACAATTATAAGGTCTATTCTTCTCCTCCCCCTCCTTTAGTAGCTTTTATACTGTCTTTAAAGAGACAGAGGAAGATGAACAAATTGTGCAGCCCGGTGGAGAGCATCATTTTTGCAACAAGAGGCCATAAAAATGGAGGCAAATATTAAGCGCCATCTTTCTTTCTTTTTTTTTTAACCTCACCTTATCCAGATAATGTCTGCATGTGTGTATGGAAACATATATGTATGTGTGTGCACGCCACTCGCTTCATCAGCAACGTGGGTTAGTTGTTGCAGTTAATGAGAAGACTCTTGTCTGATTTTCTATCTAATTACGCCCTCCTGCTGGGTTTTTGTACAGGATATTCGCGCAGCATGCTGGCAGTTAATAGTCACAGAGAGGATCGTAAAGATTTAATTAGGACTGCATGCGGAAACGTGGAAAAACAACTCAGACTTTTAATTACTAGACTTCTTTAGTTAAAAGTGATACCAGGGGTTACTTTATAAGAGACTCGGGTGTTGTGGTGCAACTTAACTTTCAGCCTCCCTAGCTTGCATACACAGAAGGTGATTGCGGGGGCGTATGCATGTGGCGGGGGGAGGTGTGCAGTGGAGGAAGGAAAGGAATAGAGGTTGTAATGGGGGAGGAGATGGGGAGTTTCTAACATAAGTTTAGCAAATCTGGACGTAGATTTTGGCAAATAAACTTGATAGCACTGGCCCGTTCTAAACATCTTCTCTTTACTCCACAGGTGTAACATAATCTAACTGAAATAAAACCCGCAGAGTTTGTCAGTTGTTTTGCAAAGTAAAATGTGTGTGTGTGATTGTGTGAGTATCAGAGAGAGAGAGAGTGAGAGAGAAGGTTGTTTCTTCCCTGAACCTTTGGCTCTCACAATCCACGAGTTCCCATCAAAGATAAAAGGTGCAGATCTCCTAATCAGTAACAAATAAGGATGAAGTTGTAATGGCTCTTTTATTATTTTTCTATTAGGGGATGCATATTTGTTTTCAACGTGCAGGCACTTTTTCTATGCATGTTTTGTCGGTTGTAAATCTCAGCTTGAAAACCTCATTGTCGCAAAGGAGAGCATAGGGTTTATAGTAACAGAACCGATATTACAACCACTGAATGATGTTCCTTTGGACAATGGATTACACATGGCCTGGAATTGAGTTTATATAATATCACATTTCCCTCTCTCTCTCGCTCGCTCTTTCTCTCCTTCGGCCAGCCAAACGCACACTTAATGAAATCTATGTAATCAGATGGTGTTAAAAAACTTTACTCAAAAAGTAAAACTTTGTGAGAAAACCCCCTCTCAATAATATTCCTCAAGGAAAGTTTTTTTCTCAGAAGGCATAGAAAGTAAGTACATTTATCGGCTAGATAGGATTCTTAATTGTATCTGTCATAGAAAGAGTCCATATTACGAATCACAACCGCCAACTTAACCTGGCTCGCAAACACACATGGAAAATAATAGAAAATGCCTGACAATAAATACAACCCTACCACCAGCTCTGTGACTACTTATACTAACTTGAAGATGAGAGCTTTCGTCTTCATAAATTATCCCCTGGACTACTTTTTTTCCAGTTTAAGGTCCAGCCTTTACAAATAAGTACGTGCCTTCTTCTCCCAGCGCAGTATCTCGTATAAACATAGTGTACAGAATTCCAGAGATTGCTTCACTAAAACACCCGGTTTACAACGCCTTCCACGTTAGCTATCAGGCTGATTAATTCAGTCACACTAGCCTCTCCACATTGTAGGCTATGGATATATTATGTGTTAAGAAAATGACCATGCGACTTACGCCTTATTTTTATTCACAACCTTGCGCCTTATTGACTGAGCAGGGAAGTTTAATAGAAGGATCCGTTTTGCTTTATATATCTGAATCCAACCGCTCCCATTCCCTACCTACCTTATCACCCGATTCGAGATCAGAAGCGCAACGAGCAAGCCAGGTAATCTGGGTAGTTTTCTTGTGGGGGTTGTAAATGTCAGTGCACTCATATTGTCTGTATTTTATGGTACTAGAGATAGAGAAAAACTTAAAAACAACAAATAGTCTAGGAGCACCTTAAAGACTAACAAAACATGTAGATGGCATCATGAGCTTTCGTGTGCACAACCCACTTCTTCCAGTCATCTGAAGAAGTGGGTTGTGCCCACGAAAGCTCATGATACACTCTACATGTTTTGTTAGTCTTTAAGGTGCTGCTAGACGATTTGTTGTTTCATGGTTTTTCCTGTTATAGACTAACTCAGCTACCCCTCTGAAGCTTTAAATATAGAGAGGCGGGGACTCTTATTCGGTTGTCCTTCCTCATGCACAACTGCCATTGCCCAGTTTGTATGGATAAGGAATGTAAGATGAGCCCCATAAACAGGGAGTCGGGTAGGTCAGGGAGTCCGCCTGGGTCTGGCAAAGTTTTAAATTAACGCTCAATTTGCCAGTGACTTGAAGGAGACAGAGGACAAATACCAAGGAAAGCCTTTTCCATGGCCCTCTGTATATTAGTAATCGTCGCAAAAACTGACGCTCGGGGCTTGCGAGTCTTTAAAGCGACATCCAAGCAAATCAAAGCAACCTATTTACAGTTCTCTCCTTCCACTGATTTTATTTCCAACGGTCTTGCATCCTGAAAGCGGAGCGATAATACCTCTTAGCTTCTGTCTGGTAAAGAATTCCTCCTGGTTCTTCGGTGCTTTTGTGTCGAATGGGGCTGGGCCACGTGTATTTCAATGGCTCACTAGGGAGTTCTTTAGTCTAATTTGTGCAGATTTCTTTCTCGCGGGTTCTAAAAATCCTGTAAAGCACTTTTAAATCTCTGCCTCGGCCACACCAACATTTCAAACACCTTCAAAAGCATCCATCCGCTCTCGTGTAAAATGTGGGCCGAAGCGTCCCCCGACAGTGGGAGCTGGATTCTAGTAAGGTCCGAGCCGAGCTATTTGGAGTGAAAATGTTGTGGGGCTTTTGTTTTAAGGAAATAGCCTGCGGTGACTTCGGCTTGGGGGAATGAGAGAAGTGGGAATATATTGTACCTCAAAGACCATGAAACGCCATTGTTTCAAAAAGGATGGAACAGAACAATGATATCGGTTGTTGACACACTTACAAACACACCCCATTTAAAACCAATGCTTTCTACCATCCTTGTATATACCTTTGAGCCTAAACACAAGGTTTTTCTTTTGCCTAACTGTCATTTTTTTTAAAAAATTCTCATTCTAAAAGATCTCACTGAAATCCAAAACTGCAAAAACCTGGTTAGGAGACCTATACTTTCACATGACTTAATATCACAAATAAGAACAGCTTGCATAAACTTTATCCCTTTTCAAAATACCTAGATTACCCAGAAAAGTCTTTTTCTTTCTTTCTTTCTTTCTCATTATTTTAGCTTTTATTTTTAATGTATTATGGGGTATGTGTGGGGGGTGGAAAGAAAGAAAGAAAGAAATATTATTTTAGGTAAAATATTGGAAAATAGAAGTAGGGAACAATCCTGCAGAAGGGTAACCCAGTAGCACTTTCCGTTCTCTAACTGCTATGATTCATAATTGATCATTGTTGACTATGTGTCTCTCAGCTGCTAAGGTTTCTTCAGGCTCCCTGGCAGGAGTGGGGGAAGGAGCAGGCTCGCCTTACCTGCACGTCCTCCATTCCTGGGTGTCCGATGCCATGCAGAGAAAGGCTGTCTCCCATGCCGGAATCCAGGCCATGATGTGCCGAGTGAAGAAGAACATCTGGCCTCCTCACTGAGTGGTAGTCCCGCCTGGGGTCCAGTCCCGAGAGCTGAGGCAAAGCGGCCCGAGGCTGTGGCAGGAGTGAGCCGGCTTCTGATCCCACCTCTTGCCTCTGCCTTTGTCCCCAAGGGTGCTGCTGGGGCTGATGCAAGGGGTTCAGGGAGTAAGGGTCATTGACATGGGAGTACGGGTCCTGGCTTTGGTGGTAAGGAAGAGGCTGGTAGGGGGGTGGGAAGTAAGGCGGCTGGAAATCCGAGGACGGGGTGTGAGACAACGGTGGGGCGCTGGAGTAGGGTCCCTGGGAGACAGAGCCCAGCTGAGACAACCTGGAGCTGTGGCTGGGGACTCCGTCATGCCGGTCCTACAAAAAAAAAAATGGGACAGGAATAAAAAAAAGAGGAAAGAAAAAATAAAGAGGAAATTAAAAACCAAATCACTCACCACAGGCGCAAACAAAATATGCATTGAAACCGACCCCCTTAAATCCCTCGAACTCGCAATAGTCCAGCCTTGCCCGTCCTGATCATGTGGAGTTTCCAAGAACAGGCGAGGAAGGGGGAGAGAAAGACCCTAAAATGTCCTGATTAAAAATGTAGCAGTGGTGTTCTCTGTGTATGTACAGTGTGTGGGGCTTTGATCCGTTCTTTGGCTGTCTAGTCCCGTCCAAACCACAGGGTATAAAGTTTTCAAACTCACTCCCCTTCACCACTCAACTCCTAAAAAAAAAAAAAAGTCACCAACTCATTCTGCCTTGCAAGGTCAGAAGAAGTGTTGTCATAGTAGGATGCCAAGGACAGGGTGAAAATAACTTGAAAATGGGTGTGCGTGTCAAGTCAGCCCTGTGGGTTTTTTAAAAAATAAATAACTACATATATTTTTTAAATTAAACATAAGTCCCGAAGAAGTCCAACCTCTGTGATTTCTGCAGCAACTTCCAACTATCTGCAAATATTATTTTCATCCAAAGAGGGAGGGGGAGTGGGACATTAAAATTATAATCAAAAGTCTTGCTGTGTGGTTTTTTTGGGGGGGGGGAGAGGGATGCGAAAGTCTTCAGAGAAAGTGTGGGAGAGGAGTTTTGTCTAACGCCATCCTCGTTGAGTAAACAAGCAAATATCTAGTCCACAAAGTGGTGTCCAAATCCCCACCAGCGATGACAAAAAAAAAAAGTTTTCCCTCCCCCCCCAGCTCAAACCCAGAACACACAATGCAAAAAGGAGAAGCAGCTGCAAGCCTCCTCCAATTATTGTGCTAAATTACCAAGCCAAAGGCGAGAGAGAGAGAGAGAGAGAGAGAGAGAGAGCATGCAATTCGGGTACAACATGGATCCAAACTCACCATGGCGGAATAGGTGTGGACTAACATCTGGAAATAAAAAAAAGTCTTGTAACAGCTACAAATAAAAGAGTGGCGATGATAATAATAGTAATCAGAGGAGGAAAAAATAATCAAGGAGCTCGGCAAAGGGACGTGTTGGACACAGGAGAACAGCTCGAGGTATTTCCAAGTCTAGCCATCCAAAATAATAATAAAAAATTAGCCAGTGCGCCCCCCCTCCAAAAATTGATATTGGAACCCTAGGCAGACATCTATGATTCCAACTCCTCCCCCCCTCTTTCTGGGGTGATTTATTTATTTATTTGCCCCCCCTCCTCCCCCATGCGCTTCCAGATGCAATCCTCTTCCACCCAAGGCTAGGCTGAGACTGCTCCGATGCCCCTTCCTCCCTGTCCTCCTCTACACCGCCTCGTAATAATTGATATTCATGACTATTAATATTACACGACTACTTTAAAGGGAGAATGCAGGGCCAAATGGAGCGTGAAGCCAGCAGCCAGCGCGAGAGCTCCCCTACCATTGTAAATGACGTTCATTCAGTGGAGAATTACTAGATGTAATCAGACGAGGGGGGCTGGCAGAAGCCGAGCTGGGGGAGAGAGGGAGAAGGTGCGGAGAAGGGGAGGGGGTAAGAGAAGTTTAGAGAGGAAAAGACATAAGTTCAATTAACTCCGGCAGAGGAAGAAGTGTAAACTAGACACTGGCTGGGTTGGAGCAAGGAAATGCTATGGAGCAATGCTAGAGGCTAAGAGGGAAAAAAAATCATATTTCCTTCTTTTGCATTTAATTATGCATTCAAATAGGCGAAATGGATTGCCCTGGGTGCTTTTGTTCATCCAGCTACATGTTCCGTAAACAAATAACGGGGGAGGGGGAGCGTTCCTGGTCCCCGTTTAAAAATAAATACATAAAGGAGGCAGCCGCTGTAATTTGTCTGTTTGCAGCGGCAATTAAAGCCCTTTGACTGAATATTACACATCGCATTGGTATTAAAAGCAAAATATCGCAAACGTACAAACAAATCAGCGTTAAGTTGGGCGCCATTCAATTCTCCATGCTAATTTGCCCCCTAACTATGCCAGAAATGCGCCCAGTTTTCACCCAGATGTAAAATTTATGCAATGCATTTTAAAGGATACTAAATTTATAGTTTCTAGGCAAAGCCAGGGGCGATCTAAAACCCTTTTGATGTTTCAGGAACTCGTTCAACTGGCCTGCCTGCCATTTCTGTTAAAGTTCAACTCGCCTTCCTTCCTAAAGAGACCCACGCTTCTCACAGCAAGTTCGTTTGCTACTTTTGTTTTAAGAACACGTCAAAGTAAGGAGTTAGAGTTTCTGTAGACCAGAGCATTATAAATGAGAGAGAGAGAGAGAGAGAGAGAGTGAGAGAGAGATTTTAAAAGCCCTGGGAAGATTAAAATTATCTATCTATCTATCTATCTATCTATCTATCTATCTATCTATCTATCTATCTATCTATCTATCTATCTATCTATCACAGTATTCCTAGGGAAAACAGTGGGTTGGGGTTTTGGGGTTTTTTTTTTTTGTTAACTCCAGACATTACAGAATCACTTTCCAAGCACCACTAAGTTAGACTATATCATTTTTTCAAGACAAAACACAAGCACAATCTACCCCCTGCTGAATTCCCTGCTTGCAAGATCACACAAACCTACGTGTAGACATTATAACATTTTAAGCAGGCAAAACAGCCTTAAAAGTGCCCTCTTTAAAAAGAGAGTCCAGTGACATCTCTGCTTAGGGATGGCTGCATTGTGATCCTGGCATTCCAATTAATAATGAGTCGGAAAGGAAGGCACTTGAGAAAATACAGGAGTGGGCTGAGGTATTATCCGAAGGGGAGAGAATTGTATCTGTGCGCCGCTGCTAATTCTGCATATGCTGGATTTTGCAAGCGTTCAGTTGATAATTAGCCTGACGGGAGCTTTTGAGAGTTGAGGCATTCCTGCTATCGGAGAAGACGGCTCCCCGCCGGGATCATAGGACTGGTTAGGGAGCATACACTGAATCGTATTCACTACGGTTTTACTCTCGGGCATGAAGCACTTTCCTAACCTTTGTACATTTCATCTGGATCACTTAATATTATGAAATACTTCCTAAAATTCACGCCCCTTCAAAAGTTTTCTTTCTTTCTTTCTTTCTTTCTTTCTTTCTTTCTTTCTTTCTTTCTTTCTTTCTTTCTTTCTTTCTTTCTTTCTTTCTTTCTTTCTTTCTTTCTTTCTTTCTTTCTTTCCCCTTCAGCTCTCTGGATTAAATATTAACTCCCTTCTACATTAAGTCCTTAAAGGCTCTGACTTTGGACCAGGATATGGTATCCACTCCACCGACTGCAGGGAAGAGGGCTCCTTTCCTCCGACAAACCCTCCATAGAGACTTTACAGACAGGGCTAAAACCATTAAGCCGGTCCCGTATCCTCCGGTTTGGAACCAGTTCTGTTAACGCCACAGACCCCACTGTAATGAAACTGAAGGGTTCTTAAAATCTCCTTCGCAAAAGCGCTGCTCACATTTTCAAAGTAACCCCCAAAAAGAGAGCGATCGAGACAAAACAAACGTCTTTTCTTTACGCATCTTTTTTCCATTCTGCGAAAATGTAGCTGCTGATTAACTTAAAAGAACCACATTTACGAAGCAGTTTTAAAATCCAGGTAATGAAGCAGTGCAAAATTAGCAAACGTTTTACATGTTTTGCTTTTGAGTTTCAAAAATCAAAGCAGCCTGAATAATCCATAAAACTTTTACTGTTCTCTGACTATATTTATGTAGCTACCTCTGACTATAGTTGTATATGTACTGATGTATGTATACATTTGAGTGTATTTGTGAAATTATCATGCAGATGCATCTTAGGAAGGCACAAGAAGAAAAAGAACAACCTTAGGTTGCCTTGAGACTGAGGCTGAAACTCGAAAAATCAAACCCCCAGAAATGTATCCAAGCATAAGGTTACTGGACGGTGTTTCCTTTCTTAAGCTTTTTTCCTTGACATTTGTCCGCGTTTAATCGAATTATGTTTCATCTGAGAGCTAAAAATCAAACTCTTGCGTTTAAGTTGCCTTGTTCCAATCCCCCAGATCATTTCTTTAATGTTTTAAATCTCATCAAACAGCTTTAAAAAAGTTAAGGGCTTGCCTAGCTGAATGAAAAAAAATGCAAATAAATAAGCATATGAACATTTACTCTGGATTTCCTGAATGTATATGTGTGTATCTATATAGCTGTCTATCTGTACGTATCTAACTGTCTATGGATTGTATATACGTACATATAAACATGTAGATGTATAGTTAAATATACATATACTCTCTCATATACATGCATATTATATACTCACCTCATAGATATCTTCATACTTGACATTTTCAACCAGTTTCCAGAGCATGATGGCAGTCTGTTCTCTAGGAGGTGAGTGCATTCATGTGAAGAGCAGATGTCTGGATTCTCAGTACTTCTCTGTCTGTAATGATCCATCTATAATTGGAAATGGGGGACAGACACCAAATCCGACGTTCCTCTTCCATCGCAACTTATATCTGTTGTCTGAAACAATAGGCTGGGGAAGTAAACCTCAATCGGATAGTAAAATCATTATTGGTTATATATATACACACACTCGCATATGCATGTGTATGAGTGTATATATATTATCTCACAACTGTACACATATAAACATATATACATATAGAAATAGTCGAATATTTACACACAAATACACGTACACACATCTATAGATGCATTGATGTGTATAGATCATATTGTGTGTACACATACTATATATACCTATATACATATATACATACAGATATAGTCGCATATGTGCACACAAATACGTGCCTACAAATAGCATAGATATATAGATATAGATGATATAGATATAGATATAGACACAAATACATAAATACATACATTCGTGTGTATAGATCACAGTTGTGTATATATATTTATCTACACTTACACGAATACACATACTAACATGTGAGACTCACAACGACACACACATATGTGTATAGTTGTGTGTATCACAATATATGAATATGAGTGTGTATATATGTACACACACTTATTAATATCCATTATTCTCTCGGCTGTATGTGTTTATACAGAGCAGATAGAGTAGTGGGCACTTGTATATCCTTATTTATCTTAAAACAGAGACTATTTTGCCTGCGTACGAAGCGATTCTTTATTATGTTTTCCTCCACATACTTTGCTTTTATGTACGTGTCCAGAAATTCTCTCTCTTATGCAGTAAGACATGAAAGCGGAGATTTAGAGACGTGAACATGAAAATGGAAGCTGGGAATCTGAAGTAAAAGCTTTTCATCTGGAATCCTTCTACTTATGGCTCGAGCGAGCTATTTTATCACTCGGAACATTTTCTCGGCACAGCATAGATCTGAGTAGGATCCCCAACCCCTTTGAAAGACCTAGTAGCTACTTTCCATAGACATGAACCCCGTGAAGTTATATTTGCACTTTTACATGTCTCCGATGATTTGGTGCGTGGGGACAGAGCTAATAGTCATCCGTTTACATTGTCCATTTTTAGTCTGTTCTAGTGCCAAGACACGAGCAGTGACTAAGGGCAAGTCGAGACCAGCTCTTGCCTTGAAAGCAAACAGAGAACTAATACGTAAGAAAAGGAGGTGTTTCTCTGTGCAGGGTCCTATCTGTGGAACTGCAGGGCGACTGTGATGTCCCTGCACATCTTTATCAATCAATAAGTGACCCCTAGGAGGAATATATAGACTCTCTGGACTTTTTAATCTTCTAAAACGCGGGTTCGGTTGAATAAGAAAAACCTCCGAGCTTTCATCCCCGCAAACTGCTGGAAAGTATAAATTCGCCCTTCCCCTCCCTCCCTTCCCAACTTTCTCCCCTATTACACCCCATTTCCAAGCAGGCGTCTCTAAGCAGAAGCTCAGCCCACCAAGGGGAAGAAACAAATAGGAGATAGAGGATCAGGGCATTTTTTTTGTGTGGTGGGAAGTTATTAAAGCAGATAAGAGGGATTCTCAGCAAAGATTATGTGGTTTTCCATTGCTGAGTGGGGTTAGAAGCTCGGAGAGGGCTGATCTTTAATGGATTTGAGAGCGACCTCCGTCCCGGGCAGTAGTACTAATAGGATACTGAAAAGGGAGATATATGTGTGCTGTTTCCATTGGGTAGGCGTCCACATTAAGTTACACACGCGCACACACAGGGTTCTGCGCGCAGTGAGCAATCATTTAAAAAAAATCAGATTAAGGGACTCTTTGGCACCATTTTTGCTGAAATCTATGGCTCGTGCTCTAAAATGCGGGTCCTGCAGAGAGACTCTGTTTTATGACATATTTGTGCTTTACAGTGAGTTGCAATTGAGTAGTACCGGAGATTCTGTGTCACGTATCAGAAAACAAAGTAATAATAAATTTAAAAAAAGACAAAATCGATATATCGACCAATGCTACTCCACTAGTAAAATGCTTTAGAATGTACATTCTAATTCGCAAATCTCATGTTTATTAGATTGCAGAGGTACCGGTGTTAGTCTGTTTCAGCAAAAACAACGAGGAATGAGGTGGCACCTTAAATATTATTTTCTTGTTACGTAAGAGTCGCAATTTATTTCATCTGTGGCAACTCAAGGGAAGTTTCTGCCATAATAAAATGGCTAGTTTTTAAGTGCCGGACTCCTTGATATATTTATTAGTACTCGGATTAACAAAATGCAATAGATCCATAGTTCTGATAATCTTTTTGAAAACGATTTGATTCATCCAGGATTTTCCTCCCCCACCCCCGGAGATTATTTCAGATTAATTTAATAATTTAAAATAGAAACAGTTATATTATTTTATCTAAAAGCTACAAAACATTTCATATTAAATATGTTACATGTATAATAATTAATATAAATATGCTGCTTACGTTTTACAATGTTTGCCGTTAGTGTCTGAAACTTATTTTAATATATATTTTAAAATTAATACAAGCGTTTTAATGTCAAACTGCTCAGAATTGTTGGAACGGATGAAAAGATATTATTTTCAGTATAATGTTTGTTTTGTTTTATTCTTCAGGATCATATTTGGAAGAGTGAATGGGTATTTTAAAAGCAGGTTATCAACATGGGATAAAAACATCCCATCACTAAGCCTCACCGTATTTACGACTAAAATCTAAGCAAATTGTTCCAAACTGACCACATCTGAAAAATCCTACATATTTTAATATGAAGCTTTAAATTCCCTTTGAAATCCATCATTGAACGGGGTAATAGCGCCCTCTGTTGGGTCTTTGCTTAACACCTTAACTTGACTACCGTACACAGATTAAAATTTAGTTTGTTAGTTTTTGTGGTTCTTGCAGACTGCCGGCTGCAACTTAGAGTAACAAATAGCTATTTCGCTCCCTCGATTTTAGAAATGACATTGATAGCCATTTTAGTACAGATTTCTTTCGAAGAACACATTTACGAAATGCTAAATGAAAATCAAGTCAAAATGCACTGTCAAAATCTCAAGTTTTATCTTTTCACGGCCAAAGAACAATGGATCTTTTATGCTCTCTTTTAAATGTGTATAAAAAGAAAATAAGTAACATTGTCTATGTATACATGTTAATAACGTCTTCTAATCCACCCAGTAAGGCAATACTATATCAGTTCAAGTATTCTATTTTAACTGCCATTTTATTTAATATTTTGGTGATTGATTTATCTATCGCGGTCTAATAAGCTTGTAGCTATTCCCTACATTTTGAAACAAGAATAGACCTTAAATAATTTTTCTCTCTCTCTCTCTCCAATGTGTTATCTCTACAGTTTAAAATAAAATCAATTTAGTGCAGCGCCCTCTGCTGGAGGCTCGTATCGAAAGTGAAAAAAAACCCGAAAATGCCTTTTATTCGGTAGTTATGGACATTATCAAGTTTCTCTCTCTGTGTCTGTCTGTCTCTTTCTCACCCATACACCGTTTCGAATCCAGCCCTTCTTTTATACTCTTTAAGCTTTATTCCTTTGGAAAAATGTGGAATTACGACCCATAGTTAAGTTTATAGTTAAGTTACAGTTAAGATTCCAATGACACAATTTATCTGCTTATATTTGTTTTCCACCAGAAACCTATGTTATTCTTCTACTAGGCCTGGTACCATTCAGCTCTCCTGCCCATGAATGAGGTAATATACACATATTTCTATTGCTGATTTTATTCCCTGGTAAATGCATACTCTTCATTTATATTTTTCAATGGGCAGTCTACAAAAGTCATCAGTGCTCCTTTATGAAAAGTAATCTAGAAGCTGCACCTGCTATTATATGGCAGGAATGTTTTGGGTCAAGCCCATAAACCTAAGTGATTATTCAAATTCTTACAAGTAGTTAAAATTATTTGCCTATCTTAGGGTATGTCTACACTACCCCGCTAGTTCGAACTAGCGGGGTAATGTATGCATACTGAACGTGCAAATGAAGCCCGGATTTGAATTTCCCGGGCTTCATTTGCATAAGCCGGCCGGCGCCATTTTTAAATGCCGGCTTGTTCGAACCCCGTGCCGCGCGGCTACACGCGGCACGGGCTAGATAGTTTGAACTAGCAAGCCATTCTGAACTATCTGTACGCCTCGTGGAGCAGAGGGCGCCTCGTGGAACGAGGTGTACAGATAGTTCAGAATGGCTTGCTAGTTCGAACTATCTAGCCCGTGCCGCGTGTAGCCGCGCGGCACGGGGTTCGAACAAGCCGGCATTTAAAAATGGTGCCGGCCGGCTTATGTAAATGAAGCCTGGGAAATTCAAATCCCGGGCTTCATTTGCACGTTCGGTATGCATACATTACCCCGCTAGTTCGAACTAGCGGGGTAGTGTAGACATACCCTTAAAGAGTGGATCTTTCTTGAAGAACATAAGAACAGCCACACTGGGTCAGAGCAAAGGTCCATCTAGCCCAATATCCTGTCTGCCAACAATGGCCAATACCAGATGTCCCAGAGGGAGGGAACACAGCGGGTAATCCTCCCATGAGCCCTCTCCTGTCACTCATTTCCAGACAAACAGAGGCTAGGGACACCAATTCTACCCATCATGGCTAATAGCCATTGATGGACCTAACCTCTATGAATCTATCTAGCTCTTTTTTGATCCCTGTTAAAGTCCTAGTCTTCACCACATCTTCTGGAAAGCAGTTCCACAGGTCAACTGTGCACTGAGTGAAGAAAAACTTCCTTTTGGTTGTTTTAAACCTGCTGCCTATTAAAGAGACTGATCCAAATGTGGATATAGAAATCTTCCACTGTTATTGACT
This sequence comes from Pelodiscus sinensis, assembly GCF_052426305.1. Lineage (NCBI taxonomy): Eukaryota > Metazoa > Chordata > Testudines > Trionychidae > Pelodiscus > Pelodiscus sinensis. The sequence continues at coordinate 11,569,877 of NC_143054.1, forward strand.
GCATACTTTCAATTTCCAGTGATTTTCCATCATAGCCACTCTCACAATATCTTTTTAAAAATAGGGCATAATCCTTATAATTTATTACCATATATTAAGACAATAGTAAATTAAAGTTCTCTTTAGTTTGGAGGCTGCATTACAGATTCACTGCCTTGCATGCTAGGCTGGCTACAATCTGAAAGAGCAGAATATAATGATTAAGTCAGTTCTCAATATGATCATAATCAGGTCATGGAGGAACATACTACAAAAGATCTACCAAAGAAGACAGCTTGATAAGAGATAGATGTGATCAGAGTGGTAACCAATGTTACCTGTTTTTACCCCATCAAGGCAGAATGTTAGAATACCAGAAGTCCATTAAGGACTTCACTACTGTCAATGGTTTTACATGGAAGGTGCTCAGATTTTACTTTGATTGTAGTATAAAACCCTATGACAAATAGAAAAAAAGGGAAACTGTCACTTAAACAGTCACAAAACATAAATACATCTCTCTCTCTCTTTTTTTTCTCTCTCTCTGTCAGTGTGCATGATTTATAATTGTCTGGCAAAATCAGCTAATACTTTGCTGCCTTGTTCACAATTTAGAAAAGAAGCCTATTAATAAATCATACCCACTGTGTTCTAAGGCCCTTAAACATTTCTATGAATACTGTTTGCTGTCTTTTGCTAAAAGTTTTCTTTATCCTTTTCTACATCTCTGTGTATCAGGACAATGGAAGGAAATAGCTCTGGAAAATTCAATAGAATATCATGTAAGCTCCAACTCCTACCTCTAGGAGGTACTTCAGGTCTCCTGGGTAAATGTGACCTGGAGGTGAATAGTCTATTTTGTTTTAGAGAACAAGGTAACATCTTCAAATGTGTAATAATGGAGAATTTCAGAGAGGGAGGAGGCAAAAGGTGCAGATAGACAGACAGACAGAGATAGTAGACACACTGATGGGGAGGGGGAGAAGGCCTTTGCCCTGACCCAGGGATAGCAGTGGCAGCGGTCAGAACCCCACATTCTTTAAATCATTGTGGGAGTGCTATGCCACATGCTCTGGGCAGCACTAAGGACTGGGAGGGGGAGCAGCACTGAGGGCTACTGGGGGCTAGAGTGGTGTGATCTGGGAGACCTGACCCCTTCCCCTCAGGCCTGTCCATTCCCCCCACCCACCTTGCCTATGGGCCTGCAGAGACTGTCGGCTCCCCCGATAGAGAGAGAGCAAGAGAGATCTGAGCAATGGCTGTTTTTAAAAATGGTCTGAGATGAAGAACAGAAAATAAATACATTGCACATAAAATCGGGTTTGGAGAGATTTGTATTAATTCTCTATTCACAACCAAGTAACCCCAAACAAACAGAGCAGAAGTTAAAGAATGCTGACCAGAAATGGACTCTTTACTATATAAATAAATGTCCTTTGAACTCAACAATGCAGTGTTTAAAATTAAAATGTTTACATTTGGGATAAAATTATTGGACCCGAAGCTAATATTAATTTGCTCACATTTGCTATCTAAGACACTTCTATAGCCCTCATCACAGTGGTAGCTGGATACCTCTTTACTGTATTTAGCCTCATACCCCACTGTCCGGTACAGCAGCGTTACTATCCTCCTTTTACAGATTGGGAACTGAGGCACAGACAAAGAACTTGCCCAAAGTTAGGTGGAAAGCAGGTAATTGATCCCTGAAGTTCTCAAGATACAGGCTCAAGCCCTAATCACTGGCTACTCCTTCTTCTACATTCTTCCATTTTTGTAACCATTAAGAACATAGGTTCTGGAACTAGTGGAGGGTGGGGAAGGGAGAAGAGATAGCACTGCTACACCTCCTCGCTTGGCATGGTTTCCATTATACATAGGGCTTAAAGTTTGTTTCTATGCCTCTTAGCCCTCCCACTATACAATTTCTTCCAGCCCTCCTGCTTAAAACTATGATAGAATCATCTTTGGTTTAACAGACCCGGATTGTTTTTAAGCAGATTCATACTGGAAGCAAACACAAAAAAAGTGTTATTATTGATCATGTTAAAATAACCTAGTACTATGTATATTTGTAATCAATACTTGATTTTAATGGAGATAATATTCAAACTCTAAAACCTGAAGGACATTTTCAGTCTGTTCAAACATTCAGTGGTAAAGTCAGAGAGTCAGACGTTCTGATTTTATTTGTTTTACTTCAGTTCCATTGTATACATTTTGATACAGAGGAAAACCCCCTTTTGCACAAGATCCTTATGCCTCCAAAAAGGGGGTATACCGATTTTGCACAAAAAGAGTTTTTTGCACAAAAAGGAAATGTCCACACTGCTTGGTTTTGCGCAAAAACCCCTAGCGCAAAAGCAGATCAGCAGAGAGTATGTAAATGAGACCCTCATTAGCATATTTTCTGCTGCAAAAACTGTCAGTGTAGACGTAGCCTTAGAGCCAGGATGGGTGGCTGTAAACAAACTTTATGGGATGGCAGGAAACTTGCCACACCCATGATAAATGGACATCTGGCTAATTAAAATCATGCTGGACCATGGATGTTGTCAGACAAGAGAGTGCCAGATTAGAGAGATTCAACCTGTACTATGATCCTTGGTATTATTATTAGAAACTGCTTAGATGAAATGGATGAACTCAAAATCAGAGAATACTAGAACTGAAAGGGACCTCAAGAGGTCATCAAGTCCAATCTCCTTCCTTCACAACAGGACCAAGCACTGTCTAGATCATCCCTGATAGATGTTTATCTAATCTGTTCTTACATACCTCCAATGATGGAGATTCCACAACCTCCCTCTGCTCTACGGTACAAGTACGAATGCTCCACAGCATAAGAATGAACGCTGAATGATATCTGGAATTTCTGTCCCACTGGAAATTCTAACTTTTCAACATCTGGTTTTTGCCACAAAATGGGGAAAAAAAGATGAAATTCTTTTTGTAGTGAACATTCTGACCCATTTTGTTTCAGAAATGGCAGAAGGTTTCATTTCAGCATTGTTGTCTGAAACAGATCAGAGTGACGTTCCAGAAACCACAATATTTCACTTTGCTGAGGTGACTCTGAACACTTCCTTTCTGATTCAGATGAGTATCAAAAATGCACTTCTCTTGCCTTCTGGAAGTTGTCATTCAAGTATCCATGGCATTCTATGAGCCAGGCTTCCTGGAGGACTGTATATCCCATAGGGTGGTGTGGACCAGCCCACAGAGCTGTCTGGCGCATAAGAGGAGTCATCTGAGATGGGGGACATCAAGGTATAGTCCTGTCAGGGAGACTGGCCCACTGGGGACAAAGAGAGAATCTTGCTGGGTTATATATCCCATCATACACTAGCACAGCCCCATCAGGGTTGCCAACTCTTGCAGTATGTTGGGATTGAGGGGAATATGGGTGCAGGCTGGAAAAACCTTTCTACTCTGAAACAAAAAACAGGACTGTGTAGCACTTTAAAGACTAACAAGATGGTTTAATAGGTGATGAGCTTTCGTGGGCCAGACCCACTTCCTCAGATCAAATAGTGGAAGAAAATTGCCACAACCATATATACCAAAGGGTACAATTTAAAAAATGAACACATATGAAAAGGACAAATCAAATTTCAGAACAGAAGGGGAATGGGGATGGGGGAAGTGGAGGAGGTAAATGTCTGTGAGCTAATGATATTAGAGGTGATAATTGGGGAAGCTATCTTTGTAATGGGTAAGATAATTAGCGTCTTTATTCAAATTTGGGTGTAAAGTGTCGAATATAATCATGAATGACAGTTCAGAGGATTCTCTTTGAAGTGAAGTCTTGAAAGGTCTTTGAAGCAGGAAGCAGGTAATCAAGTCGTTGAGACAATGTCCTTTCTGGTTGAAATGGCAAGAAACTTTTTTCTTTGTGATCCTGTCTGATATCTGTTTTGTGGTTATTGATCCTTTGGCGAAGTGTCTGAGACGTTTGTCCAATGTACGTAGCGGACGGATACTTTCAGCACATGATTGCATAAATTTACCTCTCCCCTTCCCCCCCTCCATCCACCTTCTGTTCTGAAATTTGATTTGTCCTTTTCATATGTGTTCATTTTTTTAATTGTATCCTTTGGTATATATGGTTGTGACAATTTTCTTCCACTATTTGATCTGAGGAATTGGGTCTGGCCCACAAAAGCCTATTAAACCATCTTGTTAGTCTTTAAAGTGCTACACAGTCCTGTTTTTTGTTTCAGCTGCACCAGACTAACCCGGCTACATTTCTACCACTTTTCTACTCCAGTCCCTCTAGCAACTTTGAACTCTCTGATTGGCTTTTCTCCTTCAGGGAAGGGGGAGAGGGGAGAATCAGAGCTGCAGAAGGCAGAGCTCTCTATTCCTCTCAGCAACTTGACACCATCCTCATTGGAAGGGGGGGGGACTACAGAGCCCAGCAGTTTAGGATGATTCCCTCCTCTCCTGAGAGCAATAGGGACAGGATGGGTCTTATCCACCTCCCACCCTGCTACATGTGACCTGATCAGGGGTGGAGTGTGTGTGTCTGAGGAACTCCAGCTCCCCAGGCTGGAAGGGGTAAAGGGGACCTCAGGGCAACCCCCCAGCCTAGGAGAGGGCACTGAAGAACCTCAGGAGGAGGCCTGAGGAGATGGGCCGGGGAATTCAAGAATCAAGACAGATCAAAACAAACCATCTCCACCCACACAACACTGACTTCATAATATTTATTATTCTTTTTAGCCCAGTTTCAATTCTGGAGGCTGGGCTGCAGGGGGAGGGAGGGAGGAGGGAGGTTGCCTCATTATTTTTTTTTCTCTCCTGAGACTGGGAATACTGCAAACCCAGTTGCCTATGATGTCTGGGAAGCTGCATGCCCCATGAACTGGTGGGAATGTAACTCAGATCCTTTTGCTCAAAAGGTCCAAGCTCCTACCATATCAGCTAAGTGAGAAAACTCTTTAGCTTCCACAGAATAGGGTCTTACACATACCATGGATAATTTCTGGTTCCATCCAGTACAGTGCGGAGGAATACATACACGCTGCCAATTCCTTATCATTTCTTTATCTTGATGGTGTGCCTTTAATTGCTCCATTCCATGCTATTCAATTTAGGTTCTTATTACAGTGGGTCAGGAATTTTCCATCCAAGGGTGCATTTACACAGCAACCTTACCTCCAACAAGCTACGCAATTTGTGCTTTGCAAATTGCGTAGCTTACTTTGAGGTTATTTCAAAATAGCTTATTTTGAAATTTCAAAATAAAGTGCTATTCCGACAAGTCTCTTAACCCTCGTGGAATGAGGGTCTACAGGGACATCGGAATAGCATGGCCATTTTTTCAAAATATATTTTGAAATAATGGGTGTGTTTAAAGACATGGAATTGCTATTTCAGGATACTTGCAGTATCCTGAAATATCCCCACTGTCTAGACATAGCCTGAATGACTTTCCAATGGAAACTGAAGTTTCCATAGAAAAAAAACCCCAAAATGAAATATTTTGGTTTTCATCCATTCAAACCGAATCAGAATATTTTTATTGAGTTGAACTGAGATGAAATGTTTAGTTTCAAATCAGCTACAAATAAAATAATTTAACTACATTTTCCTAGTGTAATACCTCATGGGAGTTATAGTTCAGTCCATATTGTCTGCAGTGTGCTGGGCTCTCTCCCTGAAGGACTACATCACCCACAATGCCATGTGGACCTTTTAGCCCTGCCTGAATCCAGGAGAGATAACATGGTAGTTAAAGTGCAGTCACTCTACTTTTGCTAGTGCTCTCATTGGATTTATGAATGGTGGGAAAGCCGAGGGGCAAAAGGGGTAATGTAGACAAGCTCTGATAATGTGCAGTACACACGGTCAGTAGGCGAGGCCATTGACAATCAGTTTTAAAGTCTGTTTGGGCTCCAGAACAGACAAACATGAGAACCTGTGTGAGTAAGGCAGAGAGAATCATGTAATACTCAGACTGAAAAGTGAGGTTCCCAGGGGGGAGTGATATGTGGCCGGGCTGCTTAAGCTACATGAGACTAGTGAAGAGGATGTGAAAGTATATGATGGAGTTGGGTGGCTTGAAGCTGACAGGACTAAAGACCCTGTTTGTTATAAATAGAGGTGGGTGAATAAAGGAATTTTTGGTTCATTCTCAATTCTGAAAAATTGGGGGAAATAATTTCAGGTCAAACCAAAACTGACATGTTTTGAAATGTTTGGTAAATCAAAAGTCAGAAAATATTTGTTGTTTGGTTGAACAAAACTTTGAATATTTGTTGTTTGGTTTGAACAAAAGTTTGGTTTGACCTGATTATTATTATTATTATTTTGGTTTTCATTTCAGGCAGTTTTAACACGAAGCAAAGACAGACTAGCTTCCTGAAAGTGCAGAAAGAGGATGAGGTAGGAGAGCTAGTGTCTGTCTCATAACTTTTAGCCCAGTGGTCCAGACACTCATGTGACTGGGAGACCCAACTTCAGATCCCTTTTCCACATCAGACAAAGGGGCACCTGAGTGTCCCACATCTCAGGTGAGTGCCCTAATGACTTGTCTAAAAGTTATAAAAAGGTCACTACATCACCACCACCTTCTCCTCCTTTGGCCCTTTTGTGATTCCAGCCCGAAAAACAGAAATGTTTTGGCAATGTCAAAACAAACCGTTTCATTTTGACATTAATAAAACATTTTGATTTTTCAATTCTGTAAAATGTCAAAGTACTCGAATAAGACAACCATGGCTCTGCAATTCCCCGGGCCTTCTTAGCTCCCCTTCTTAAAGATAAGTACTAGATTTGTCCTCTTCTAGTCCTCTGGGATTCCACCCATTCTCCAAGAGTTTTTGAAGATAACTGCTAATGGTTCCGAGATTGCCTTATCCAATTCTTTCATTACTCTAGGGTGAATATTGTCAGATCCTTGACACCTGTGAGTTGAATACATCTAACTAGTTCAATAGATAAACTAATAAGGATAAAAGCAAAATATTTCACTTAGGAAGGAATAACGCACACATACAAAATGGGAAATGAATACCGAGGAAGGAACACAGTGGAAAGAGATCTAAGGATCTGTCCTACAAGCTAAATATGTCAACAGTATGACATTGTTGCATTGTTGTGGGATGTATTAGCCAGAGTGTTGGAAGCAAGACATGAGAAGTCATTCTTCCTCTTTACTCTGCACTGATTAAGCTTGAACTGGAGTGTTGCGACAATTGTGGGTGCCACATTCCAGGAAAGATGTGGACAAATTGGAGAAGGTCCAGAAAAGAGGAACAAAAATCATTAAACACCTGGAAAACATGACCTAGGAGGGACAATTGAAAGAACTGGGTTTGTTTAATTTGGAAAAGAGAAGACTGAGAGGGGAGACGATAACAGTTTTCAAATATCTGAAAAATTTTTACAAGGAGGAGACAGAAAAATTGTTCTCTTTATCTCCTGATGATAAAGCAAGGAGCAATTGGGCTCAAATTGTAGCAAGGGAGATTCAGATTGGGCATTAAGAAAAACCTCCTAACTGTCATGGTCATTAAACAATGGGATAAATTGCTTAAGGAGGTTGTGGAATCTCCATCATTACAGTTTTTTAAGAGCAGGTTAGACAAACATCTGTGGGGATGGTTTAGATGGTGCTGGATGCCTCCATGGGACCAGGGGACCTGACTTGGTGACCTATTGAGGTTTCTTTCAGTCCTGTAGTTCTAGGATTCTAACACAAAAATGGAGGTTATGGAATGATCATCATTGGAATAGGTTAAAGTCAGACAAATATCTGTTAGAGTTGGCCTAGTTTTATTGCATCCTGCTTCAGCATGTGAGCTGGACCAGATGCTTTCTTGAGATCCCACAGATCCCTACCACATTTCTATGTTTCTCTATTTCATTTCCATGGATATTCTTGTTAGATATAATAGATAGATTCTCTGCCACACATTATATTGGTAGCATTTTCAAGAAGAGGTGACAATATGAATCCGGGGGAGTAAGGGGAGCTGATGTTCAAGTAATGCAAAAAACCACCCTGCTCAGTTTCAACAATATTTTAGATGGCATGAATGGCTATGAAAGAAACATGCTGCTTGAAAAGGCGAGTATTGTGGTTGTCACTTATTTCATACTGTTGTAGCCATTATAACCTGACACATGGATATTTACCTCAGACACATAGAAAGGCTGCTTGGAAGAGAAAGAGCTGACTATCCAATATGTATGTCTGTAAAGACCTGGGCGGTGTCTAGACTGGCAAGTTTTTCCGCAAAATCATCTGCTTTTGCGGAAAAATTTGTCAGCTGTCTACACTGGCTGCTTGAATTTCTGCAAAAGCACTGACGATCTTATGTAAGATTGTCAGTGCTTTTGTGGAAATACTATGCTGCTCCTGTTCGGACAAAAGTCTTTTTCCAATAAACTTTTGCGCAAAAGGGACAGTGTAGACAGCAGAGATTTGTTTTCTGCAAAAAAGCCCCGATCGTGAAAATGGAGATCGGGGCTTTTTTGCAGAAAAGCACGTCTAGATTGGTCACGGACACTTTTCCGCAAAAAGTGCTTTTGTGGAAAAGAGTCCTACCAATCTAGATGCGCTTTTCTGAAAATGCTTTTAACGGAAAACTTTTCCGTTAAAAGCATTTCCGGAAAATCATGCCAGTGTAGACGTAGCCCTGAAGTATTATTGTTTTGTTTAAGGAATATGGTTCAATAGTAGAGCTGGTTAGAAGAAAGAAATTTCCATTCCATGGAAAGTTCTAACGGTTCAAAACAAAAAACATTCCATATTTGAATGGAGACGTCAACATTTCCCATGAAATGGAAATTCTGAACAAAATATGATGAAGAAACGTTGAAGTATTTCACTTTGAGAAGGCTGAAATGTGCTGTTTTGCTAGAGTCAAAACCTAATGATGTACTTTAATATGGCACAGAGTCTTAATTATGATATAGAATATAGAAATGTAATATTACCATCAATATTCTAATATAAATGTCAAAACCAAATGCCGTGGAACACAAATGGGGAAACAGAAACCTTTCAACATTATGGCTGTGTCTACACTGGGCCACTTATTCCAGAAAATCAGCCGCTTTTCCGGAATAAGCTGCAAGCTGTCTACACTGGCCCTTGAATTTCCGGAAAAGCAACGATGCTCTACTGTACAAAATCAGCCGCTATTCCGGAAAAACTATTCTGCTCCCACTCAGGCATAAGTCCTTATTCCGGAACACTGTTCTGGAAAAGGGCCAGTGTACACAGCCCAGTAGTCTTTTCCAGAAAAGCGCGTCTACATTGGCCACAGACGCTTTTCCGGAAAAAGGGCTTTTCCAGAAAATCAGCCTGCCAATGTAGACGCTCCTTTTCTGGAAAAACTGAAAACGGAATAGTATTCCGTTTTAAGCATTTCTGGAAATTCATGCCAGTGTAGACACAGCCTATCAGAATGAAACCTTTTGGCGATTCCGAATCCCAATGGGAAAGCCAGAGCAAACTGTTTCAAATGTTTCCAAAGAAAAATATGTCAGAATCAACATGTTCCTGTGGAATATTTCTATTTCAGCAAAACAACATATTCCAGTGCAAAACTGCCCCACTGATGAACAGCTCTGTTAAATAGTTGAAGCTCCAAAGTGATTAGATTTTGAGAGGAATAAGGGATCTTCCGGAAAAGGCTTTATTTTCCGGAAGATCCCGTCTAGACTGGCGCTTTTCTCCGGCAAAGCCCCGAGCCTGAAAAAAGCGGCAGCCATGTTCATGCAAATGCCGCGGGGGATATTTAAATTTGCAATTCTGACTGGTCTCATTAGCATCCCTTTTCCGGAAAAGGGTGCCAATGTAGACACAGCCATAGAGTTTAAGGCCAAAAGGGACCATTAGATCACCTATTCATTTCTCCTGTATAACAGAGGGCATTGAATGTCACCCTTATATTGATCCCAATAGTTTATGTGTGACTGAAGGCATGAATTCTTGGTTTGAAGGAGAATCCATCATTCCTTGTGATAGTTTTTTCCCCAATGTTTGATTATCCTCACTGTTAAACATATATATCTTACTAGAGGATTTACCTGACATTGTGCTGATCCTTAACTGGAATGATTTTTTTTTTGTTTTTCTTCATTTAGATCATTTCTCTGGGGTGGGGCTGGGGATGAGGGTTTCAATATGCAGGCTGCCCTGGGGAGAGAGGAAAACCCCTGCTTTCTGTCACTACAGCAGCTTGGGGCCAGATGAGAAACCTCTGTCCATGTCTACTACAGCTGCAGTGGGCCCCACTCAGGGGAGGAGTTCATATCCCCTGGCATGGAGACAGACAGATACACAAACAGGCAAACTCTCTCAAACATATAGTAGATAGCTTTCACTTTCTCCACTCCTGCCACCTGCTGCCCCAATGGGGTTATTGATGTCCTGGTCCACATCTCTGATCCCTTACTGCCCTTCTGTGGTCATTTTATGGTGTAACGGTCCCTGACAGCAGATGCCTTCCTTTCCATTTTATGAGAAACAATTGAATTCCATGCATATCCCATTGTCCGTCACAACCAATATCTTACCTTGGTTTAAGTTATGATAAGAGGAAGCTGCATACCAAATTTGGTGTTCCTAGCTCTTACCGCTCAGGAGGAGTTTTTGAACAAACTGACTCACAGACAGAAGGACAAGCAGACAGACACACAAACTCACTCAAATATATAGTATATACAGTTGGAATTTGCAGGGCTTCAACTTCCAGCCATTGGTTCTTGTTATACCTTTTTTCTACTAGACCCATTTAGTACCTGATGTTTTCTTCCCATGAAGATACTTATACACTATAATCAAGTCATCTTTCAATCTACTTTTTGAACAGATGAACAGATTAAGCTTGTTAAGTCTCTCAATGGGTATGTCTCCTCAGTGTGGGTAGACAGACAAGTGCTCACTCTGACTGAGATAGGGAGATAAAAATAGCCACGTGGTCATAGCAGCATCTTAAGCTAACTTCTGTAATACATACTCAAGGGCTTGAACCACCACCCAATTTACTCTGGTCACATGGCTCTTTTTAGTGAACTAGTGTGGGTCTGTCTATCCAGAGTGCAAAGCCCCTTGCTGCCATTATATATCAGAATAATTGAATATTAGAACTGGAAGGGACCTGAAGAGGTCATCAAGTCCAGTCCCCTGCCCTCACGGCAGGACCAATCAAAATCTAGGTCATTCCTGCTCTTAAAAATCTCCAATAATGGAGATTCCACAATCTTGCTAGGCCATTTATTCCAGTGTTTAAACACCTTGACAGCTAGGAAATGTTTCCCAATGTTCTACCTATACTTCCCTTGCTACAATTTGAGCCCATTTCATCTTGTCCTATCATCAGAGATTAAGGAAAGTAGAACATAAGAACAGCCATAGTGGGTCAGGCCAAAGGTTCAACTAGTCCAGTATCCTCCTGTCTTCTAACAGTGGCCAATGCCAGATGCCCCAGAGGGAGTGAACAGAACAAGGAATCTTCAAGCAATCCTTTTCCCATCTCCCATACCCAGCCTCTGACAGAGGCTAGGGACACCTTTCTTATCCATCCTGGCTAACAGCTATTGATGGACCTGTCCTCCATGAATTTATCTAACCCTGTTCAAATCCTGGTCTTCAGCACCATCTCTGGCAAGGAGTTTCACAGGCCTACCATGCGCTGTGTGAAGAAAAACTTCCTTTTGTTTGTTTTAAACTTGCTACCTATTAATTTCATTTCTCTAGTTCTTATATTATGGAATCACATTTCCCACACCAGTTGTGATTTTATAGACCTCTATCATATCCCCCCTTAGTCTCCTCATTTCTAAGATGAAAAGTCCCAGTCTTTTTAATCTCTCTTATTATGGGACCCATTCCAACCCCCTAATCATTTTTGTTGCCCTTTTCTGACCCTTTTCCAATGCTAATATATCCTTTTTGAGATGAGGCGACCACATCTGCATACAGTATTCAAGATGTGGGCATACCATGGTTTAAAATATAATTTTTCTCCCTCCTTGTAACACCTTTTTAGGTTCTTGAAAGCTATTGTGGTATTGTAGCCAGACAGGAATCCCCACCTGTAACATCCATCTTGCTTGCCTGGAGTATACAGGGCACACACAGAGCAGTAAAATCAGCATAGTCTTTGAAGCCTTGACAGGAGGCCCAGATATGCTAGCTCACAGTGACACTAGAAGGCTGTAAAGAGAGATATGCCAATTGTTGACCTCGAGGCTACGAGAACTGCTTTGGCTGGCACCTATATTGATACGAGCACGCACTCTTCCGGGGGGAGGAATCTCCCGCCCAGTAAAGAATGTCCAGTACTCACAATTTACTTATCTCTCTTGCAAGTGTAAATTAAGTTGAAACTCCCTTGTAAGAACTGGCGTCACAAAGATGGACCAACACAATTTGGCATCTTAGATAAGAAAGAGGATACGGGCCCCTATGGGTATAAAGATGGGTCCAGCAGCACACTTACTCTGAGCGTCAATCTACCATCTATCTGCTGGTCAGGCTAGGTGACTGGCCTCCCAAGGTTCCACCTCGTATTCGTCTTTCCTAGGAATTGAGGGACCAGCCCTGGCCTGACATGCTGGAGTTGAGAGACGCAGAAGGGGGTTAAAATTGTGCCCTTATGTGTCCTTTTGTTTTGAGTGCATGCATAGAATAGAGCTCTTTAAAGATTAAGCTGCCACTTGGTACCATTATTTTCTACCTTCTCTTTCCTTTGTAACCATTTTCTTTTTTTTTAAGACCTGTATTTGTCAATAATTAAGAAGTAGAGCAATAGCCATTGTAACCACATGCTTTATAAGTTTCCTTAATAAACCTGTAACTGGTTAAGTTTTAACCTGACTCCTTCAGTTGCTGTAACAGAACCAAACACAATTTAAAAGAACTCCAGCCGGTCATAGGGCAGACGCAGGCAGAGCTGGGCGTTTGGATTGTGTCACCTCCAGGGGGCAGATCCGTAGGGGCATCCGTCAGCCTTCCATAGGCTGCCCGCTGCGGAGTGACCCAGGTCTTAGCAGCTAAAGACAAGGGTGTAATAAGCTCTCCCTGCAAACTTTGGGGCATCTGTCAGCCTGTAGGCTGCCCGCTGCGAAGGGAACTGGTCCTAGCAGCTAAAGACACGGATGTAAAACTTTGGGGTGTCTGTCAGCCTGTAGGCTGCCCGCTGCAAAGGGACCCGGTCCTAGCAACTAAAGACACGGACGTAAAACTTTGGGGCACCCATCGGCTTTCCCTAGGCTGCCCGCTGCAAAGGAACATTGAGTTCTAGCAGTTGAAGGCTCGGGTGTATAACACGCACACACACACATACCACGCACTGCCCTGACCATCGGCTAACAGGTGTCCCCTTTCAGTCTTCTCTTTTCCAGAATAAACAAAGACAATTCTTTCAATCTTCCTTCATAGGTCATATTTTCTACACCTTTAATCATTTTTGTTGCTCTTCTCTGGACCTTCTCCAATTTCTCCACAACTTTCCTGAAATGTGGAGCCCAAAACTGGACACAATAGTCCAGTTGAGGCCCAATCAGCGAAGAGTAAAATGGAAAAATTATTTCTCATGACTTGCTTATAACACTCTTGTAAAGCACCCCAGAATGATGTTTGCTTCTTTTGCAATAGTGGCACAGTGTTGACTAATATTTAGCTTGTGGTCCACTGTGATCCTTAAATCCCTTTCTGCAGTGTGTTAGAAAAGAAACAGGCAATTCAGGAGTGGATGGGGTAAACGGAACTGCTTTATTGCCCATGCACATTTACCTCGGAAGTTCAACACAACATCCAAGTGGCAACAAGTTAGCACCGATCACACCCTTTTATCTATTTTAGTATGTTAATTCACACATCTATCGCTACTTTTCCTAAAGCCTTATTTAGTAATGTTAACTCCCATGAAATGAATATTAATAAGCCAGTAATGAATACCATTATATCCGTCCCTAATTACTATTTACAAAATTTCTGATTGAATCAGAACTTTCTTCACAACAAACTTTCTAAATCAACAGATTACAGAGATTACAAGACATTTAACCCTGAAATTATTTTATACTGCACCAGTGAGGATAAGCAAAAGACACAGCAAAGTAGAGCAGCTACATGCTTATCTGTTTTTCTAGGCTGCAAAAATGAAGAGAAAGAGCATGTTCAAGGGTATTGCCTTCTGTGGCTGTCCTCCTTACCACTCTCCCAGACCCTTATTCATTTTACATATCCCAACACAGTGCTCCTTCCTAGATATCACTTCCCATTTTGGATGTGTGGAACTGATTGTTCCTTCCTAAGTGCATTTAAGTAACTTAAAATTTCTTACAGGTACTGTCTTATTGCAACCCAGGTCCCTGATTGCTCTTTAAGTAGCTCTCTGCTGGCTTTTGCCACAGCTCAGCCAATACTTCCCAGAGCTGTGCACCAGGGCACACCTGCTTTCTTTCACCTCTGAACATACCATCATGCTTGAAAGTGTCTGTATTTACTAAGTAGACTCACCAACAGTCTATCTATAGCTCTTTCATCTCCATTTACACAACAGATGTTGACCAATGCTAATTTCTCATGCGGTTTTATTACTCGCTCCACAGTATATGGTAATTGGTAAATTCTTTATGTCTTGATGACTCCTTCATTCCAGTGGTCATAATGACATTGCCTACGGTGGTTAATTAATATTTTTATTAAATATGTATTCATAAAAACATATGGAGCCCAGATGGCTCACAGGTGGGAACAGTAATGGGCCGTGGAGTATTTCGTCAAGGTCATTATTGCAAATCCAGCCCAAATCAGTACTAAGCAAAAGTCATTATCTTCTGTCTGTAGAGTGGTTTCTGTAAAATGAGTTTTTGTGATCACTGTTACAGGGATCTAGGTCATACATACACGTCTTTTAATAGTTTTAGGAGTGGCTCAAGATTTTATGGACACACTGACTGAATTATCTTGTCCCTCCTAGAGATGGGCCTTCAAAGCCATGGATCCAGAAACGGACGCAGGCTTGGAGAATGTGCATTGCTACCATTCTTGCTCAGCCTGCTCTGGCAATACGCTGTTTCATTGCTGCCCATCAAACTGCTTTCCCATTCATGAAACCTCCTTAAAAAAGTCTGAAACAGAGATGGGCAACCTAGACTAGTGAGTGGGCCACATGAGTGCCCCTCCTTCTTCTCAGTGGACCACAAGATTGTCATAACCAAAATGGTCTCCTGGGATAGGGTAGTTTTGCTCACTGTGCTTGCATGCCTAGAATTTGTGGGGGGTTCCGACTGAACAGCGCTTTGATTGGATGCAGAGGGAGAGCATGGCTCTCACAGTCTATGTTATGTGCAATCAGCATGCTCCTCACTTCATGTGCCCTTGTTTTACATGCGTGTCACTTTAGTAATATCAGCAGGAAAAAAATACACAAAGGGAAACCAGCAGAATCTGATAACTGTGTGGGCAATGATAAATAAAATGTCTTGTGGGCCACACATAGAATTCCAATGGGCCACATGCTGCCCATGGGACACAGGCCACCCACCCCTGGTCTGAAACAAGATAGGCAATTTTGCTGATGTCGTAGGGTAGAAGCGAGGAAGCCTGAGCGCCAGCCAGTACCTCTGAGCAGACATGGGAGAGGAACACTGTAAAAAGTGGCAGCATGTGGGAATGCTGATATGGGATGCCATCAGTAAAGAATAAAAGGATGGTAGCAAAACTTGCTTGTGTAGAAAATAGATCTTGCCAAATGAACGTTATATTGGGTAATGTTTTGGAAAGCACCAGGATTCCCAGATTGTAAGGCCAGAAGGGTTCACTGTGATCATCTAGTCTGACCTCCTGCATATATCAGGTCATAGAACTTCCCTGAATTAATTCCTGATTCATTTCCTATTGCTGTGGATCAGTGGTACTCCACTTGTCCAGACCGCTGTTCCCCTTTCAGGAGTCAGATTTGTCTTGTGTGCCCCAAGTGTCACCTTATTTTAAAAGCTACTTGCTTACAAAATCAGGCATAAAAAGTGTCATCACACACTGTTACTGAAAAATTCTCATTTTGTCTGTATGAATTTTTAATTTGTAGGGACTTGATGGTGCTTTTTATGTTGCCTTCTGCAAAACGAGGCAAATATTTAGATGAGTTGATTTATCTCCTGGAAGTCCTTTGAGTACTCCGAGGGGTAAACGTACCCATGGTTCAGAATTACTAAATAAGAGCATAATCCAACCTTGATTTTAAAATTTCTAGTGGTGGAGAACCAATCACAAACCTCGGTAAGGTGCTCCAACAGTTAATTATCCTTGTTGCTAAAAATTTGTACCTTTTTTAGTCTGAATTTTTCTAGCTTAAACTTCCACCCATTTTATCTTGTTTTACCTTTGTCTGATAGATTGAAGAGACCATGTTTCTGTCTCCCATGTTACATACTTATAGAATGTAATCAAGCCATCTCATAACTTTCTCTTTGCTTGGCAAAATCAATTGAATTCCTTGACTCTATCACTAATAGGCATGTTTTCTAATCCTTTAATTGTTCTCACAGCTCTTCTATTAATCCTCTGTAATTTTTCAACATGCTTCTTGACCCGAGCACTGTATTCCAGCAGTGATTACAACCGTGCCAAATATAGAGGTAATGTAACATCTTTACTCCTGTGCAGCATTCCCATTTATACATCCAAGGATCACATTAGCCCTTTTGGCCCAGTGTCACACTGAGAGTTAGGTTCGTAGGAGCCTTCAAAAATCTCATTGTGTACTTATTATTTGCATCCCTATTCACCTAAGTACCTTTAAAAATCTGAATCCTAAAATATATAGCTTGTTTTGATTATTTTACTTCATTTTTAAGAGATTACTGTGTTGACATAAAAGATTTATGGAAGGCATTTTTATTTAGTTCTGTGTAACTGGTGAAAAAAGTAGCACTATCCAAAATCAATGCAGTATATACTGCAGTAAACTTCTGATAATCTGTCACCTTTAGGACCCACGGGGTGCCAGTTTATCAGATATGCCGGAGTACCGGAAGGGGGGCTATGAGGAGTCTGTGGTGGGGGTGGAAGTCGTCGGGGAACTGCGCAGCGTGGGAGAGGGTGGCTCTGTGGGACCACCCCAGCAGCACCCCAGATGCTCTGCCTTCGGCTTCCCCAAGTCAACCGCTACTGACCGGTGGCGGACTTGGGGAAGCCAGGGGCAGAGCAGCTCCAATTGTCCGGCCGGCCAGAGCACTTCCGGGTTCCAGTTGGTGCCGGACTATCAGGAGTGCCAGACCACTGGATGCCGGACAATTGTAGTTTTACTGTAGATAGATCACAAAGTATCTAATTCACGAATCTTGAAAAAGTAACTGCAAATGGGGCATCATTGTTCTATAGAGTATTTCTAGTGTGGTCCCTTGGGAATTGGTTCTTATCCCAATGCTTTTATATTCCTTTATCTATGATCAGGCAGAAAAAAATATGGCTTGCAAAGTTTGCACAATGCAAAAATTGGTGGAATGTTAAATAATAAGAACACTTATTGCTCCATTTTTTCCTGGTTTCTGGCCATTTCTCTGACTTGTCCAGATCATTATGAATCCTGTCCTCCAAAGCACTTGCAACCCCTCCCAGTTTGGTATTATCCACAGTTTTTTTAAGTGTACTCTCTAAGCCATTATCTAAACCTTTGATGAAGATACTGAATAAAACTGGTCCCAGAAAGGATCCCTGAAGAACCCCACTTGTTATGCACTTCCAGCATCATTGTGAACTATTGATAACTACTCTCTGGGAAAGGTTGGCTAACCAGCTATTCCCCCGTCTTATAATAGCCCCATCTAGATTGTATTTCCCTAGTTTGCTAATGAGCAAGATCTTGTGAGACTGTATCAAATGCCTTACTAAAGTCTAGATAAGCCACATCTAACACTTTCCCCTTATGCAAAAGGATTGTTATCCTATCAAAGAAAGCTATCTGAATGGTTTGACATGATTTATTCTTTACAATTCCATGCTGACTATTACTTACCAGCCTTATTTACTCCAGATGTCATAGATCTTTCATGATGACATTGCTCAGAAGAAGCTGGACCACATCATTACAGATTATAGGCATTTCTTTGCCTCCTGTAGAACATAATGTAGTGTGGAATGAGTGGTAAATATAGATCATCATCAAGTGGTCTTCTGTATGACATTGGTGCTCCAAAAAACAAGTAAGCCCTCTGGGATGATGACAAAGTTTGACATCAACACACACTGCATGCCAGGTTTTGCCAGCAGGTTTTATATTGACATCAGCAGCAGATTATTGGCGCTAGCTAATCTGTCAGATAACATGGAGATGGCCTGTTTCCTGTTCACTTCTATCTTCAACCAATCCACTGAGTAGACACTTGGCTATAGACAATTGGAGGAGGCCTTCCAAATAACTAAATTGAATGCCACATGGTAATAAGCACATTCATAATGAGTGAAGTGAAAATTAAGCACCCTGGCACTCATGCAATCACAAGGCACATTATCACCAAGTGGCAGCTGATGTCAAATTTTGCTTAGGCAGGGGTGACTTGGAGAAAACATCCCACGCCAGCCTCAATCTCAGAGGTCAAGAAGCCGTGACGACAAACAACATCTTGAACAACAGGCAAGGCCATCCGAGTAAATGGGATGATGACATTCTCTCACACTGGGAGGAACATTACCATCGTGTCCTGAGCTACCCTCCAGCTGCTGCATGTTCAGATCTGCATGAGCTGGCAGGCACTGAAGTTCTGGATGCAGACATTTGTACTGATACCCCACCACTGGATGAAGAGGAGTGTGTTATCTGTAAACCAAAAAAAGCGATAATTGTATCCCATCAGTGCTGCTAAAATGTTCTCTTGATCCTGGGGCAGAGTCGCTTCTGGGCATCGTTCATCTGATGTAAAGACCTGGAATGTTGCAAACTACGTGGAAGCACAGTATTCTGATTTCACTCTATAAGGGCCAGGGGCCACCCAGGGCATATAAGAGCTACAGGCCAATTATCCAGGATTCCGTTCCAGGGACAGTGTTTGTGCACGTTTTGTTGGCATGCCTAGAGTCTCTGCTGCATTGGAAGAATCATCCCCAACAGCCAGGCTTTACAAGGAACAGGTCCACATGAGATGCCATTTTTGCCCTTCGCTTGTCATCAAAGATACCTCACGAGTTCAGAAAGCCCCTGAATGCAGTGTATGTTGGTCTGAAGACAGCATTCAATTCAGTAGACGGTGTCACATTGTGGAAGGCCTTAAAGGACATAGAAGTCCCTACCATGCAGCTGGACCACATCATTACAGACAATACGCATTCCTTTACCTCCTATAAAGCATAACGTGGTATGGAATGTGCAGCAAACACAGATCACAATGACCCATGTAATGAAACCACCACTGTGTTTGTCTGGGGAACCAGATGTCAGGGCTTTTTAATTCAGTAGCCTGTGTTGTGCAGGTTTATGTTCTGGCCCCATGCATGCTTGATGGACAATGGATATCATCCAGCAGCATTCTGTTAGGTCCATAAGCAATGAGATAGGTAATCTCTCTCACACAGGCCTTGACTATAGTGATGACATTGGTCTTTTAGTACTGAGTCCTAACAGGTTTCATTAGGTTCTGAGGAGTCAGCTAAGATTGGGTTCCATGTTTCACAGTCAAAGTCTGCTTCTGTCCTTGTGTCTGTCTGCCAGTCCATTTTTTTTCAAGAACTCCCTAAACAGTAAGACCTAGGTATGCAAATTTGGCATGCAGCTTCCTCTTATCCTAACTTAAAGCAAGGTCTGGATTTGGGTGTGACAGGAAAATGGGATGTGCCTGGACTTTGATAGTTTTCCATAGCATGGAAAGGGAATGGATTTGACAACCAAGTTCAGGATATGTTCAAGCTGTATCCTTCTTATACGCTAGAAGCACGATGGCCAGGAAATGCCTTTGCAAAGCCTTTTCTTGTGTGATATCTAGCAAAACTTTCGCAAACCCGAGTGCTCTGAATAATTCAGATGAACATTTAAGATGGAGCTGAGCTGAACTAACATGTCCAAGAAATTGGGATTTAGATCTAGATGCAAAATTTTGTACAACATGGATCTGAATGCTTCTCAGAATCCTGGATCTGAATATGGACTGGAGTTTTGCAGTTGGTACCCACCGATCAGCCAAACCATTGATTACCCACCCAAAAGAGAATTTGAATTTCAGATCTTTTTAGGTTCTCTCACAGACATGTGCCTAAGGCACTATGTAGGAACTCATGAGATCTGAGTTCAGCTCTTGGTATTGTTACAGACTTAGAACGTAAGCATGGGCAAACTACTTCCTTTCTCTAAGCCTCTGTTCTCCAACTGTATAATGGGTGTATGATACTTCCATTCCTTCACTTGCATGTTTTTTGTTTCATCTATCTAGACTGTCAGCTCTTTAAGGCAAATATTGTCTCTTAGTGCATGTGTGTGCCTAGCACAATGGAGCCTCATTCTTAGTTGGGGCATCCTCTGGGTACTACTACAATACAAGTACATAATATAGTAGTGCTGGTTTCTGTCACATAGGGTATGTCTACACTGCCACCCTAGTTCGAACTAGGGTGGCTAATGTAGGCATTCAAAGTTGCAAATGAAGCCCGGGATTTAAATATCCCGGGCTTCATTTTTATCTTGCCAGGCACCGCCATTTTTAAATCCCCGTTAGTGCGGACTCCGTGCCCGTGGCTACACGAGGCATTGAGTAGGTAGTTCAAATTAGGCTCTCTAATTTGAACTACCAGAATACCTCATTCCGCGTGTAGCCATGGGCACGGAGTCCGCACTAACGGGGATTTAAAAATGGCGGTGCCCGGCAAGATGCAAATGAAGCCCGGGATATTTAAATCCCGGGCTTCATTTGCAACTTTGAATGCCTACATTAGCCACCCTAGTTCGAACTAGGGGGCTAGTGTAGACATACCCATGACTGTCTTCATACACAGAAATTATTTTCTAGCATCAGACAACAGGTTAAATCAACATAGATTTTATTGCCATGAAATGTTCAATTGGATGTGGTTGTTATCCTCAGAAACTCATGTAAAACAGACCTGTCGTATAGGAAATAGAAATACAAAGTATTATGTTTTTTTAACACTGAATTATAAATTAAATTAAATTAAATTGAAGGAGAAAATCAAAACCTAATCCCAAATCAATAAATCGAACATTGCTTGTTTGTGACCAAGTGCACAGTCACATTTAATACAATCACAACAGCTGCTGTACAGAATGGAATTCTTCGTACACACTAAATCAAATTTTGAAAAAAACAATACCAATAAAAATGGTCGATTATTTCAAAATGACTTTCACTCTGCAAAGGAAATGAAATCATATTCTTCTCCCTCCCAATCAGCTATATGTTGAGTCTTGTAGATTCTGTAATGGAGGCAGAGGAGAGGAGATGGTTATAATTACAGTCCTAAATAATTATTGTCATTGATTTTCCTTTGTGTAGCAAGGTTGTATCATCTATTAATACTGTTTTTTCTCTTCCTTTAAAGTAAATAATTAGAGCAGGAGAGTTGCCTCTCTGAAGGATAAAAGAAAGTCAGATTTTCTTGGAATTAATCACCAGACAATTTGGATTGCTGATTTATAAGACCAAAAAAAAAAAAAAAAAGTCTAATATGATGAGAAAAAGCTTTCAGAGATAACAAACTCCCAGGAAATAAAAATGCCATTTCATTAATTACACGGTAGCTGTGTCAGGGAGTCAATTTCAAAAGGAAGAGATGATCTGGGGCAATATTTACACAAAGGTTGACAATTTGAGAGGACTATTGTGTTTGAGTGTCATATCTTTCAGTAAAAATTGGATGAGAAACTTCAAAGAATGGTTGTCTTGTTGGGTTTGGAGATCTGACAAGCTTTTCTCAATGGATATTTGGAGTTCACCTACGGTGGGGGCAAGTTAGGGGCCGAATTCATCTGTGGTGTCACTCTATCAAAATGATGGAGTGACACTAGCAAGGAGTTTAGACACAAAAGCTGCAGAAATCTGCTTGCCAGTGTTTCAGCATCAAGAACAAGTCTCTCTGAGGTCTTCACACTTTAGTTGGTAGAGATATGACTAATCTTCTTCTGGGCTCACTCACCACCATAGGAATTCCATTAAAACTCTCCCTACTTGCGGTGTAAAGGGCATATGTTATTCTCTCCTTAATATGCATCTGTGGCTTTTAATAACATTATGAAGTGCTACATGTGAACACGGTGGTCTAATATTTAGCACAGGGGCTCGAGGTGTGGATGAGAGGATTTTACTTTCAGTTCTGTCACTGATTTACTGTCTGACCTTGGGCAAATGACTTGGGGTGAGTGTTGGCTCTCCTTACTCCGAGTGAATTAAGGTCATCACTATTAGTCAATGGGACTACTCACAGAATAAGCGTCTACTGAATCAAAGTAAGAGTAGCTCTATCTGGTCCTTCATCTCTGTCAAAGGAAGAATTAAACTAATTTATTTACCATTTCTTGGGTTTTCTGAGGGTGACTTTACAAAGCTTTGCAGAGTGTGTTGGAAGGAAGATGCCATGTAAGTGCAAAGATTCTTAATAGTGTTGCCACTGAGAGCAGATGCTAACAGAGCGGCTGTAATGTCAGAGGCTAGGCTATCTAGAGACCTGATTCAAACATTCACGCAAAACTTGAACCACAAATCTGTTTTGGGGGTTAAAAAAATGTTGGGGTTTTTTTGTCTTAGATTTCAGCCATGAGAAAGATATTTCTCACCTGGGTAGAGCAAGGAATTCCTGAATATCTCATGCGAGAGCTTGTTCTAGCCTTAATTTTAATCAGAAAGGCACACATGGATTTGAGTATAGTTTAGATTAACACTCCACATACTCGATTCTTCTTTAAATCAAACTTTGGGCCATTGCCCATCATTCAGGCTGATCTCATTTATGAATGGATTGTCATGCTTTTCTCTAGTGGCAAGCCTGAAACAAGCAGTAACCCTCAAAAAGCTAAAATGACCTAAGCAAGTTTGAAACTAGTTTCAGTGCATTTGCATTGGTGTAAGTAGCTTGATTTTAAATCGGTTCAGTTACTTTGGTGCAACTTTTCTATCCAGACAAGGCCTGAAAGAAAGGAAAAGAAGGAGAAAGGTTTGTTTGCATGTGCACATTCACATGTATAGGTGGGGTGAATAAGAATTTAGCCTGGGATTTTCAAAGAATTTAAAGGAATGAGTTGCTCAAATCCCATTGAAATTGAAGGTATTTTCACACCTAGTTCTCTTAATTTCTTTGAAAAGTCCAGCCATTTAAACAGCACTTAAAATATTTTCCCCCTGAAAAGTAAATAAACAAATTCATTGGAAAGACTGAGAACAAATAAATATGCACAGAGAATGCATGAGCTTCAATTGGGTTCCCAAAAAATGGTTTGAAGTATTTTGCATTCAGAAGGTATGAGGGGATCAAAGAAGAGAAAGAGGAGCATGAGCTATAAGAATCAGTGTGAAAAACTATCAATGAAAAGAATCTCTTGAGTTGCACATGTTTTGGGTCAGGCCTTAAAAGATTCCTTTCTAAGAATTGCTCGCAGACAACAGAACATAATTGTTTAATAAGTTGCACATAATTTCTATTAATGTTACATGAGTAGAAGTGTAATGTAAGATGCAAATAATATGGTCCATTGACAGTCAGTGATTGTGTTCCAACAGAAAACGTAAGTATTTTAAAAAGGTAAATATTATAGAGGCATTGGAATATATATCAAATACCATATTACTATCAATAGGGTTATGTAAGTATTATTTCTGGGCTTAAATATTTGGTCAATATTCTAACTGAATGCAGTATCTGGGCAGAATTCATGACCACAGATACTTGGATGTCTTTTTACTACGTATTTCAGATTTTGAAATGTGAACGGAAAACAATGGGGGGAAAATTGAGAAGGTGTTAGTAGAGGGTCCCCTCCCATTTCATAGAACAAGCTACACGGCTTATGGAAAAATATTGGTTTATTCAAGTTTTTCAGAGCTAGGGAATGTGCCTTTTTTATTTTTCAACTGAATTTCCTTATATTTTCATAAAGAGATCGATATTTTTAAAAAGAAATTGACATCAGTGGGTTACTGTCCTCTTAAAAAATCTGGGCCAAATCCTGAGAAATACTGAGTGCCTGTAACTGCCAACAGTTTGGGGGAGTCAGGCTGAACACACAGTATAGCTTTTTTTGTTTAATTAGGCTATATCTACAGAGTAGTGTTGTTTTGGAATAACTGATGTTATTCCGAAATAGCATAGTGTTACACTACAAGCAAGGCTACACTACAAGCCTTTATTCTGAAATAATATCAAGCTGGAGGACTTCTTACTCCGACTCACGGTAACCCTCATTTCACGAGGAGTAAGGGAATCAAAGGAAGAATTCTCTTCCTTCGACTTTCTGCTGTGTAGACAGTGCCAAAAGCTGAATTAAGCTATTTCGACTTCAGCTACACAATTGACTTAGCAGAAGTTGCGTATTTTAATTTGACTTTAGCCCTGCTGTGTAGACATGCACTTAGTTATTTTTTGTATTTCTCTCAGCTTGGGAATGAAAATTGATGCATGAATTTCTGGTTTGCTTATAGTCAGTGCCTAATGTATTTCATTTTCTCATGCTCTAGCAGAATCCTGCAATGTCTGAATTGCAAATGCTGCATGAAAACATTTGTCTTTCACAATTGCTTCCACAAATATGACTCAGTAATGACTCTTTAACAGTTGGTAGGTTCTTTGAAACTCAATCAGTCTCAATAAAAGTAGTCAAAAAGGCCTAGAATCCTCCTCCCAATGAAATGAATGACATATCTCCCAGTGGTTTAAATAGGAAAAGATAGGGCCACAATTGGCTTCTTCCTCCAATACTTCAACTCTTTCTGAAGGCAATATTTTGTAATTCAAGTTTGGTTGATCTACCTGTTCGCAGCCACACTTTGAAACAATATTTTTTCTTACCCAACAGAGACATGCTGGAATCCTTAAAAAAAGAAGTGGTGAGCTAATGAAATTCCATTGGCATGAATTGGCGGAATGGCATTAACCCAAGGCAAAAGCAGAATCAGATTGGAGGCACTTTGGGTGCATCTGCACGGCACCCTTAGCTCAAAGTAAGCTACACAATTTGGGCTATGCAAATTGCATTGCTTATTTTGATTTTTTTTTTTTTTTTGCTGTATACACAGCACTTATTTTAAAATAAATCGCTATTCTGAAATGTCCCTTACTCCTCATGGAATGAGGTTTACAGGGACATTGGAATAGCGAGCCCATTATATTTTGAAATAACAGGCGTGCTCAAAAGACAAATAATAGCTATTTCGGTATCCCGTAATAGTGCTGCAGTGTAGATGTAGCCTTTTAGCATGAAGTGAGTTGAACACAGAGGATCCTATGACTGTCTCCATTTTGGATGATGAGTGTGGCAGGTGGTAAAGTGATGCTTTTGAAACACGTCAGCAAGACCTTTAAAGCTCTGATTGCTGAGGACATAACCAATCTATCCCTAGACATAATTTGTTCGAAATGGGATTTTTTATTTGTTTTTAGAACCTTGGAGTGGGCATTTTGGAACCTCCCAAGTCCCAGCTGCATTGCTAAAGACAATCAAGCTGCAGACACAAGCCACCGAAGAAAAGAAAAACATTGTAAAATCAAAGCAAAACAAAAGATCTCTCCAACCACCTGCATCGATCTATTTGAACACAGACACAGAGATGGTGGCTTTCAGTTTTGAAATGTATCTGCCAATACTAGGGTCCAATAAGGAATAAGGGATAGAAGCCTTTCATTCAATCTGACCGCCAATGGTTGGAGTTACTGGGGCTTTCGCTGGAACGATCAAAGCTCTTGCATTTTAGAGGGTGATGGCCTTCACATGAGAAGCATCAGGGCTGCTTTTTGAATGATCAGGACAGTTACCTGGCTTGCTTTGGCATAATGCCAATGCAGATGTATCATAAATTCCCACACAGGGCTGTACAGCCCAATTATTGAGTGGTTCATTATTCCCAGGACATAAAGGTTCATCTTCTTCTCAAGTTTCCATACTGTCTCCTGATGGCCGTCTGATTGGGCCAGCTTGGTGGGACAAAGGAGGCACTCTTTCCATTTTATCCATTGCATGGGTAAAGTTATTGTGACCCAGAGGCATAGAGATGACTAGCCTTTTCGCTCATGCTGTAGAGGCACATGGCTTTAGTTCTGAAGGGCCCAGGTTCAATCCCACCTGCTGATGACCCAGGTTCATCGGTTTTACATTATGATGACAAATCTGTGTATCCCATGACACTGGTGCGTTCCCATCCCTACCTATGCTGCTGGATAAGAAAGTGCTTCAGGTTAGCCCCTGAGAAATCAGACATGCCATCTTATCTGAGTCTGGAAGTGCTTATAAAAAACCGTGTTAGTGTATCATTGGGAACGATCAAACACTACGTGCACAAAAAAATTGTTTAGCGCAACAGAAATAAAAAAGTGACAATTTCATCACACAATTACTGTACACTGCTTTTTCTCAGGGTGTTTTTTTTTTCTTATCTTTTCCTTTTTTCACCTTCCCCCACCTTTTTTTTTTGTTTTGTTTTGTTTTTTTGGTCCACTGGAGATAAATCACCCGCAACGATATATATTTATATATATATTTAAAAAAAGAAAAAAAATATCAGCAGCAAGACTCTCTGGAAATAGATTCTGTTTGATGTAGCTAGTCTGTCTTTTCTGTTTTGCCCTCTTTCACAGCAGCCTCTGAAGTTTTCCGCAGGGGGGCTTTTTCCGAGTTGGCGTGTCCTTGGCCGGATTCTGCTGCTCCTCCGTTTTTGTGCGACGTGTGTTTTTCCAAGTAGTTCAGCATTTCACTGAGAACAGTTTGGAAAGTGCTGAGGGCAGCACATATTGCAGGCGTTCCAAAGCCGTGAGTGATCAAACTATAAATAGGAGAGAGACAGGGAGACAGGAAGGAAAGAAACATTGAAGAGTTTACTGTACATTGATTATCTTACAGTGAAATTCAAGACTTTTCTTCTAAAATATTTATTGCCTTTGGGGGAAAGAAATAAAAGAAAACCAGACTAGATGCAACTTCAAAGGGGTTTTTTTTTGCAATAGGAAGATCAAGTTTGAAACACCTTCAGCCAGCTTCTCAGCTGACGTAGCATTATTGGCTTCAATGGGGCTATGGCGATTCACACTAGCTGGAATTGCTGAGTTTGAATCACCGTAAGGTTAAAAACATCTTCTTGTGGCATATTAAATACATTTGATATAGTTTGCTGAGTCTTCCAGATGAGCCCATTAAAAACCAAGGACCTGACTGCTATGCACAGACATTATAAATGCTAAGTAGTTTTAGACAAGATGGTTTGTCCTAGTGTTATTGTAATCATGACAGACTTCAGTAGTCAGGAGCAAACTCTGGACCTGTGAAGCTTAGTCTGTGAGCTTCTACTGTACTATGTGAGATGACAGCCAGCTATCTCTTAGCTAAGGCTGTAGCAGACTCATTAATCTCTAGATGGCTTAGGCACCACCAGAGGGGGACAGTGTAGGCAAATCTAATTATTTTCTTTCTGTAGGGAAAGACAGTGACTTCATTTGTGTTTTGAAAGTGCCTGGCACATTGAACAAAAGCTTATTATTTACTCAAGTATTGCTATCCAATATGATATTAACTGTTTTTCTTCAAGTCCGTGCTTCTGGAATCATGTGATTACAAAGGATCTCAATTTACATTCTTACATAAATTTCAAGCCCTCAGGCCTTATGTAAGAATGTACATTGGAGAAAAGTTCTAAAGTTCCAAAGTGGAGAAAAGTGGAGAAAAGTTCTAAAATACAAATCGTAAAGGCTACAACACCCAATGGTAAATAAAAGGAATCGCAAATGTCAGGTGTGTGGGGAGGTTAATCTCACTATTTTAAGCCACTCTCCTGATTTTTTAGGGCCTGATTCATGATTTTGCAATGGCCAGGATTGTGCACATGGGAATACAGAAGAAACATTTGTTAGCTTATAGTCAAGTGAAAGCTATGAATCTTCTTAGGTGGTTGCCACTAGGTGCTGTCATTTTGTTTGTTTTCTACGTAAGTACAGTAAAGCCAAAGGTCCAGGCATATGTAAGAATGTGCAGCTGTGAAAAGGACTGAATGCCCTGTCACTGTTTTTAAATATTCTGGTCATCGAGCGAGGGAATAGAAACAATACCACATGACTAAGATGGCTTGTTACATCATGAAGGGCAAGGAGGGAATACTCTACTGAAAACTCCTATTGAAAAGCTCACCACAGGTGGGCAGATCTCAAATATCGAACAGAACAGTAAAACCATGCAAGTGTTGGGGAAATGGTCTACGTTTGGCATCAAACCAGTCAACATCATGACTAGAGCTGACTGGAAAACGTATTTTTCTGTGGAAAGAAATCACATTTTCTATGGAAAGTCAAAAAGCCAAATATTTTGATTCTGAAGTGTTGCCCCAAGGCCTCACAGGGACTGTAGCTGAGGTGCCTCAGGCTCCCATTCTTCTCTGTAGCCTGGGCCCCCTCCTAGGACGGCATCTCCCGCTGTGCACCCCAAGCACACGACTCCCATTGTACACTGCCTCCTTTTCTCGAAAAGAAACCATTTGGAAGACAATGTTCTGAGCAGCCCCACTGTGTGTAATTTATCACCCCCCTTTTTACTAAGGAGGCACAGTGAGTTTGAGTGAAAAATGTCCTTGATTCTTTATCATAGTAGTTCACCTCCCCCCCCCCCATTTTTGTAACCCTGAGCAAATGCTGGGAAGCTTGAATAATTTCCCTTTGCCAATAACACTAAAGTTTATTCCAGTCAGAGGAGAAAGGATGGCTTGTTTAAAGCACAGGCCTGGGAGACTGAAGGCTTCAGGCAAAGTATTTAACTGCAGGTCCATAGCATCCACATTTCGGTACCTACATAAAAGAGGCCTGGAGATGCTGAGCTCCTAGGGAAGACAGTATAACCTGGGGGGGTGTTCAACACTGGATCAAGTCATTTTTATGAAGATGCCTAAATATGACTTGAGCAGCCTCCGATGAAGCAGTTCAGTTTGGAAATCTTGGACTTGGATATTTTCAAGTCTGCTCCCCTCCTCCATGTGTGACCTCTAAGCAAGTCCCTTCACTTTCCAGAATGGGGGGAATAATACATCACAGGAATATTGCAAGGCTAGATGAACTGGTTTGTATACCATGCATTGGGATCTTCCCATGAAAGAAGTTATATAGGGCCATTATTGCTTTACTGCAGCGGTTTTCAAACTTTTTTTTCTCATGAGCCAGTTGAAGGAAACTAGAGTGTGGGCTCCAAGGTGGGGCTGAGGATTAAAGTTTTGGGGGTGAAGAAGGGGGCTCCAGCTTTGAGGGAGTCAGGGTTGGAGCAAGAAGAACTTACCTTGAATGGCTCCCAGTCAGCAGTGCAGCAGGGGTGCTAAGGCAGCTTCCTGCCTCTCCTGGCACCGCAGACCATGCTGCCCCCAGAAGCTGCCAGCAGCAGGTTCCCAGCCAAAGGGAGTGTGGAGCTAGTGCTCAGGGCAGGGGCAGTGTGCAGAGCCCTGTGTGCTCTCTGCTCCACACCTAGAAGCTGGGCCTATAGCGGGCCACTTCGGGGGTGCAACACAGTCTGCAGTGCCAGGACAGGCAGGTAGCTGCCTTAGCACCCCTGCTGGTCACCTGATCCCCTGCAGCAATGAGACCAAGTGCCTGGCACTCCACCACCCAGTCCTGAGTTGCGACCCGTCGTCTGAAAACCACTGGTCTAGCACACCCAGCATTTATTCCTGCCTACAGGCATTCTAGTGTTATGATGCAATTATGGCTGCTCATGTTTTAATGATGTCCTGGCTTAAAATGAAAACATCCCCATGTGCCTGGGGGCTTGGACTCTAGTTTAGCAGCTACCTCGAGCCCTCCTGCTCACCCCAGGAGGCTGGAACGTCACCGCACTGCAAAAGTAACATACTCATTCTCCACGGGTGGTGCCATCTGCACCGATTTTTAATAGCCTAATTAAAAAAAAAGCAAAAACAAAACCAGGCACCCACTGCCCACGCTTCTGGGAACATGAAAGTCTCTAAAAAACACCCACAAGTGTCCAAAATTCACAGCACGCTACAGGTGGCTGGCAACAACCAAAGACAACTCTGAGATGAGATCCCAGGAAATGAAGAGAACTAAAACAGATCCTGATTTCCTTCTTCATACCAATTGGCACCTTACCCCGCCAGTGTTCCTGTTCACGTCAAGAATCCATTTGTTTTTCATTTGGAGGCTGCCTGTACGAGCTAAGGGCTTGATTCAGCTCCCTTTCCTCAGGTAGAGTGGGTATTAAGAAGCCTATGGGACCATTGGCAGTGTAAGATGCCACTGAGCATGAGTAAAGGTATCAGATGCTACAGGGATAGAAGGATTATAAACTAATCAAAGAGCCTGTGAGCTCCAAGACCACCACCAGTGAAGACTACCACCAGTCAGCAAACACACATTAAGAATATACCATCATAAAGGGATGTTTTTTTCCTCCCCATGCAGCGCAAAAGTGAATTCTGGTGACAGGGCTCTAGCATCTAGGGACCTCCACCAAAAACATCCTGCTCCAGTCCCACATTGCTCAAGTCTTGTGGTGAATTTCACTTATCACGAGTGTCCATATGGAGCAACCATCTCCAAGGCAGCCAAGACCCAAGCCATAAAATGTTTGTAACAGGATGGCCAATGCTTGGAATCTCACTTGAGAGCAAACAAAAAGCTAGTTCCCCCTCTCCACCATAGTATAGTGTCCACGAGCTTTTATGTTCAGCACTTGCTGAAGTTGCTGGGAGTTATGAAAGGGTAGTCTCAAGAAGAGCACTTTCTAGGGCAGCTGTCAGACTAGAGATTCTAAGGGGCTGGATATCCAGGGGGCAGTCTGGATCTGAAAGAAAAAGTAAAAAACTTCTGGCTAAGTGTGGGTGAAAAGCATTGTCCTGGGCACCGTTTGCTCCCTGACAATCCAGGTGCAAATAGAGGCCCTAAAGAACTCCTAGGCTGAAGACTGAAGACTGCTTTATCAAAGGGTGGGCTCAAACAGATCAACTGCTCTCCAGGTCTTCTTCCACCTGTGTATCAACATCACCTCTGACTCATGTGGCAGACAAACCAGAGGTGATAAACTCAATGAGCTTCAAACAATTCACCACCATCCACACCCCTCTTCAGGCAACCAGCACAGAAGAGGAAATGAGCTGTCAGAGTCTGATGAAAAAGAGAGTTTTGGTGCCATAAGCACATTGACGGCAGTGCAGTATCTCCAGTCCCAAGTGTTCAGAAACCACAAGTAAGGCCGCAGAATCACAAGAGTTGAAAAATGACAGGTTCTTTTCATTTGCCTTCTAGTTTTTGAACTTTAGGGGTCACATTCCTCAGCTTTCCTCCACAAACACAAGGGCTAGAGATTTATTCTCTCAAAACATTGAGAACTGAGATTCTAAGACTATGTCTAGACTACAGGGTTTTGTCAACAAAAGTGGACTTTTGTCAACAAACCTACACCTGCGTCTACACTACCGCCGAGTTCTGTCAACATAACATCGACAGAACTCGGCAGTTTTGTCCACAGCGGTAAACTTCATTTTACGAGGAATAATGCCTTTTGTCAACAGAGTTCTGTTGACAGAAGGCATTATTGCATCTACACTGTCCTTTGCGTCTACATTCTCATGTCGACAAAGTGGCTTGCTTTGTCGACAGAACTGGATGTCGTCTAGACGCTCTTTGTTGACAGAAGCTTTGTCGACAGTATCTGTCAACAAAGCCTCTGTCGACAAAAGCCTGTAGTCTAGACGTACCCTAATAGAATCACTTGACTCCTGGAATTGTGGCTTCCAGGAAATTGTGGCTTTCAGGAAATCACCAGACTCCCAATAAAATCATGAGAGCTGGCAACACTGAGATACAGTCTTCTCCACCCCAAATCATTCATTTCCAGTGTCCACGGAGAAGGTGACAAAATGACAGCTCCTTAAAGCTAGATGAATGAGACCTTGGGCAAGCACATGAAGAAAATCCTAGCCAAAGGAACTCTACTGTCCATTTCTGCCTGGACCAGTAGTATAGTTTATACCTGGTTATCTAGGCCAATGTCAACCAGTGGTACGAGTATCCTTAGGGGTACTCGCGAGAAGTCTGGGGGGTACGTCAGAACAACTGAAATTTGGAGAAAACTGAATTTTTGTGTTAAGTTTTACAGCTTTTTATTATTTTTGTACTTTTTACACCCCAAAATGTAATCACCTGGCTAGCTACTACTAAGTTGTTTAAACAAATGTTTTGCAATGGTAGAAAAAAATTGTGTGTGTCTGAAAACTGTAGGTACTGGGGGTACTTATTTTTTTTAGAAAAGGGGTACTTTATAAAAAAAAAAGGTTGAGGAACACTGATCAAGGCTACCAAAGACAGCTAATAAGAAAATAGAAAAGATCAGTGTGGACAGCCTTGGTCTTTCACCAGGTCACTGGCCAGGAGAACCAATGTAAATTCCATAGTATAACCAGGCCTAAAGCCATGCTGAAATTGGAAAGCTCTAGAGGGCGCTAGAGCTTTGTGACCACAAACATCTTAACGCACATGGCTTCTTCCAGTCCATGCACCTACAATGAAGGCAACCTTCAATAAGCAAGAGAAATGGAATCAAGATACCAGCTGCTAAACATGTGATAAAGGGGAAGTGGTATAAATGGAGTAGGTGGGTGTGTAGTGAAAACATCAGCAGGGCTCTTGAGTTTGAGTATAATATGGGAGTTTTAAAACTTGACGAATCTTGAAACTTGTTGTATTGATTTTTTTTTAAATTTTTTGAAAAAGAAGGACATTACCACAGCCCTGCTCTTGAGTTTTGCGCCTCTGGTTTCTAGCACATCACTTTCATTATCATCCTCTCCATACCATGCCAAAAAACCATAGGAAATTGGCAACCTCAGCCACAGATATCCAGTGACAAAAATGCCAATTGAAAGTTGGTTTGTATTATCCAGAGTGTTCTTCAGAAAACAATTTCAGTCACAATTATGCTGATTATATTTTACAGTATGTTTTGAACCTGTTATTTTATTTTTCCATTTACTTCAGATTGCCAAAGATTGCTTCTTTTACCCGTTCCTCTTTCCCCTACTGCCACAAGAAAATAATATTTCTAATGCCCCATCCTAATTTTCATATCATCTGGCTCCTGAAGCTGGAACTTAAAAGTAAAATACTAATTATTGTGGGACCAGCAATACAACTGTGGGGCTTGGCAATACTGGATTTTTACAGAACCATTTTTCAGAGTAATAATACCAGCGAAGAGTGGAATTTGAAGAGCACCTAAGTGATTTGTGAGCACAAGTCCCACTGATTGGATCTCTGCTCCTACATCACTTAGGCCTTGTTTAAAAACAAAGATTGTTCCTCTTTAATAATATCAGTTTAATTAAAGTGTTACAACATTCATCATGTGGGTCCGGTTGTGCTAATAAAAATGTGCATTGGAAAAGGTCAATGAAAATGATTAAAGGCTTGAAACGGGTGCCATATGCAGAGAGATTAAAAAAACGGAGACTTTTCAGTTAGAAACATGTAAAGTTTTCTATGCTGACATTAACCTGGATTTTCCTTAAATAACCTAATAAAACATTTCATTTTACTTTGCTTTCATGACTTATGACTACTTTGGGAATAGCCAGAATGTGAGAGGCAGTGTGGGAAGATGGGCCATGGCCTTTCAGGCCACAAAATCCCTTTGAGTTCCTTTTTTGCTAATGTACTTTTGCTCTTAGGGAGATTTTTCTTTAAAAGAGAATGCCTTGAAAACTTCCACACAGTGTGCAGAGGCGGTCAAAAAGGCAAATAGGATGCTAGGAATTATTAGGAAAGGGATAGAAGATAAGACACAGAATATCTTACTGCCCCTGTATAAAACTATGGTACACCCACATCTGGAATACTGTGTACAGATGTGGTCTCCTCACCTCAAAAAAGATATTTTGGCCTTGGAAAGGGTTCAGAAAAGGGCAACTAAAATGATTAGGGGTTTGGAACGGGTCCCATATGAAGAGAGGTTAAAGCGACTGGGACTTTTCAGTTTAGAAAAGATGAGACTGAGGGGGGATATGATAGAGGTTTATAAAATCAGGAGTGGTGTGGAGAGGGCTGATAAAGAAAAGTTATTTATTAGTTTCCATAATAGAAGAACTAGAGGACACCAAATGAAATTAATGGGTAGCAAGTTTAAAACTAATAAAAGAAAGTTCTTCTTCACACAATGCGTAGTCAACCTGTGGAACTCCTTGCCAGAGGAGGCTGTGAAGGCTAGGACTATAACAGAGTTTAAAGAGAAGCTAGATAATTTCATGGAGGTTAGGTCCATAAAACGCTATTAGCCAGGGGATAGAAATGGTGTCCCTGGCCTCTGTTTGTCAGAGGATGGAGAAGGATGGCAGGAGACAAATCGCTTGATCATTGTCTTTGGTCCACCCTCTCTGCGGCAGCTGGTGCTCGCCACTGTCGACAGACAGGCTACTCGACTAGATGGACCTTTGGTCTGACCCAGTACAGCCGTTCTTATGTTCTTATGCCTGTGGCAGGGTTGATGACAAAACATGTTCAAGGGTAATTTGGATCCCATGAAATATGTTTTTACTAGTGCGAGTCTTCAGTTCAGGATCTCTATTTATTGATGAATAAGACACCACTTCTCAAATTAAAAGGCAAAGGTAATAGCAGACTCATACACTTCTATATGTGGGCTGGTCACTAGCGCTATGTCTACACTGCGTGGCTATTTCGGGATACTGGAAGTATCCTGAGATAGCTACTCCGTGTCTACACAAGCCACCCGTTATTTTGAAATATTTTTTGAAACAATGGACATGCTATTTCACCATCCCGGTAAATCTTGTTTCACAAGGGATAAGGGATGGCTCAAAATAGTGTGTTATTTCGAAATCTGGCACTGTGTAGACACGCCAAATTTTGAAATAAGCTATTTTGGAATAGATTTGAAATAAGATACTCAATTTGTGTAGTGAAAATTTGCGTATCTTATTTCAATTTTAGGGTGCAGTGTAGACATACCCAAGTCTACACAACACTTTTTCCTCAAAATAAGCTACACAATTTGTGCTATGCAAATTGCATAGCTTAATCTGAGGTAATTTCGAAATTTGGTGCTGCCTACACATCACCTAACTTCAAAATAAAGCACAATTCCGACAAGTCCCTTATCCCTCGTGGAACAAGGGTTATAGGGATGCCAGAATACATTGCCTGATACATTGAAAAATATTTTGTAATAACGGGCGCATTTAAGGACATGGACTTGGTATTTCGGGATACTTCCGATACCCCAAAATAGCACCGCTGTCTAGACATAGCCTAGAAGTGAACAAAATGCCACTGTGAGGCAGATCTCAACGTGGTTTCACAAACTCTCTGAATTTTTGGATGGCGTTGAGTCTCCCCAGGATCTGCACGCTTGCTTCCTGAACTGTGATACTTTCTGCCCCAAGCTGTGCAAAAGCTCTTCCTTCAGTCCTGTCTGTACTAAAGTCTTTCATCATATTTGTTGCCAGGTTATGGGATGATTAACTCCAAACCTAGTTCATAGCCACACGTGACATGGACACACATTTCCTAACTCTGGGCTCTGCAGCGTGTACCAACGTTTGCTGCCTAGCAGCTAACCCATGTAATCACCATCCTTTTAACTTGGACCTAGCCTGATCCTTTTGTAGTGCAGATGAGAACCCCTAACTATGCTTTTGTAAACCAGTTTAGCACTTCCACTTCCCAATTCTCTTGGCAGGAGGCCATCTCAGAGGACATTGACAAGAAAATCTTGAAAAGCACCCCAAATCCTCTATCCAGACTCGTGTGCGATAGGATAATTGCTCACATTTTCCCACCGAGTGCACTGATCTCAACATGGCTGCATGGTATCAGTGGATGGTCAAACACAATAAATACACTGTGCACCTGTAGCATAAAGCTGCTCAAACTGTGTTTTCTGTATTCAGGTCAGGTAGGCATGTCAGAAACTAGATGCACAAAATTGGTTGTATCAGTAGTGTAGATGAGCCTATGGTTTATGCCTGTCTACTGGAGCTGTGTGAAACTCAGCAGTTTTTAGGCTCACAGGGGATTTCTTTGAAGTTTTTCCTTGCTTTCTGTTTGAATGAGCTTTGAGTTTTATGTCTGAGCAAACCTAGAAACTCTTATTCCTTCAGTGGGACTATTCCTGTCCTTAAACACATGCACCAGTATATTGATGGGCAGGGATCTCTAAAAGAAACACCACTGCTTGATTTGAGATGAAGAATTAAAATACTGGAACATCGGAATTCCCGAACTACAGACCCAGGGTCCATCAGCTAGTTACTGATATTCATTAGCACCAGATGTAAGAAACTGCAGCTAGCAGTTATGGGATAAGCTTGTTCCCAAAGAAAAAAAATCCTTCTAATATTTGACAAATAAAGGCTAGATTGTGCTCCATGCACGTGAGTTTATATCCCTCCCAAAACTCTTGTTTATGCCCTAATATTTATTATAGCTCTCGAAATGTATGTTGTTTGTATGAATGTGCAGGGTTGTTTTTCCCCAGTTCTGTTAGACTCTTTATCAGTTTTGTATTTGCCATCTTCCTTTTTCATCCCACATTACCTTGCTCTTGTCTTATGAGAGAGAGTAAACAGAAATTTCCAGTCCATTATCTCAATATTAAACCTAAGGTCATGTCTCCATTTTCTGCAGGACTGATGCTTTACAGATCGATCCACTGGGGTTCGATTTAGTAGGTCTAGTAAAGACCGGCTAAATTGAAGGCTGAGAGGGCTCCCATAGGCACTGAAACACCTCGCTGATGTGAGGAGTAAGGGAAGTCAATGGGAGCATTTCTCCCATCAACCTCCCACTGTGGGGCCACTACAGAAAATCAGTGCAACGTATGTCGACTCTAGCTACGCAATTCATGTAGCTGGAGTAGCATATCTTGCATTGAGTTTCTCAGCCAGTGTAGATCTAGCCTAATTGAAACTACATCAGTTTTGCATGGTTTCCACCTAAAGTCGTCATCAGGGTGAGGAGTTATGTTTTGTAACAATTTCTCTTAGTGTATGAGGCATAACTGGCGTGTTTTGTTTTAATTTTGCTTAGTAACTTCTGTTATCCCTTGCAATCACATAAGTCCTACTTTTATATATTTAATTAAAATACTTTTGTTTATTATCAAACCCAGTGTAAATAATAGTTACCTGGGGCGGGGTATTACAGCAGTGCATAGCTCTTTCACTGATAAAGAGAGCAAACTCTATGAGCTTTCTCGATGTAAAACTTTTCTATAGAATAAGATGAATTTATTTGGGGTTTTAGTCTCTATTTGGGGCTGTGCCCCTGGGTGCTGTCAAGTCTCTGTAGCGGAGCCCTTCCAGAGCTGTTATCACTGTCTGTGTTACTTTGCTGGGGGCTGTTACACCAACTCTGGGCCTTTGCCAGGGGAACCCTGACTATCTGGCCCAGAAGGAGAATGTGTTGCGACACTTCAGAGGACAGGTAGGTGGGCTAAATGGAATGATCCGCACAATGGGTGGCTGTCGCAGGGGATCTGTATGATCCAACCTGTCACAATGCT
The DNA here is from genome assembly GCF_052426305.1 of Pelodiscus sinensis. Classification (NCBI taxonomy): domain Eukaryota; kingdom Metazoa; phylum Chordata; order Testudines; family Trionychidae; genus Pelodiscus; species Pelodiscus sinensis. The sequence continues at coordinate 11,607,532 of NC_143054.1, forward strand.
GACCTACCTGTGTTGGGAGTGCAGTACTCACAAGCCTCTCTGCTTCTCTTGATCAAGTAGCTTCTATTGCTAGGGTATAGTGATGAAGGGCTACCTCTCTGTATGAGCGCTAGAGGGCATCAGAGCGCCCTGGAATGATAGCAACCAGGCCTCAGGCTGTCGTGGATATTTTTAGGAAGTCATGCACAGGTCACAGGCAATAAATACATTAAAAAAAATCATGGAAGCCCATGATCTGTCCCTGATTTTCACTGAAATATTCCTGGCAAAATAGGAAGGAGGCTTCGGGGTGCTCCGCTGTTGCAGTGAGAGGGAGCTCCAGGGTCCTCTCCCCCTTGTGTGAGCTCCAGGGAATCCCACAACCACCTACCACAGCTGGGAGCTATAGGGTCTGTCTGCTGTGGCTGGGTAGCTGTGCGTGATTTCCCCACTGCTTCCCACAGCTGAGCAACTGCAGGGTCCCTCCACTAAGGCAGGACCTGGGAGCTCAGGTGGGAGGATGGCTGGGAATAATAGAATCGTAAAGTCACAGAATACTAGAACTGGAAGGGACCTCGAGAGAGGTTATACTGTAATTGGGTAATTACAGGAAGCTAAAAGATTCCCATTGAATTGGCATTTAGAGAAAACTAAAGAAAAAGAACATTTGCTCCAGTCTCAGCAATAGACCCCCTTTCTGTAACTGCCTCTGAATATTATTCTGCAAATCACATTTTTCTTTTTATCCCAATTATTTTTAGAGTGTAAGGAAAATATAAAGGAAACTGTCTGTATTTCAGAACATATTCACAGTAATTCCTTCTTCTAGCTACATCATCACCAGCCTTCTTTTTTCCTAGGAAGGATGTCAGGATTTGGTGCACAATTAAAACAAATAAATTACGTATCACTGTAAATTTCACAGAATCAAGGAATCATTGCATCCGAGATCTGGAAGGGACCTTAAGACGTCATCAAGTTCAGTCCCCTTCCTCCAAGGCAGGACCAATCACCATTTAGATCAGTGATTCTCAACCAGTGGTATGAGTACCCTTAGGGGTGCTTGAGAGAAGTCTGGGGGGGGGCACATCAGTACAACTGAAATTTGGAGAAAACTGAATTTTTGTTTTAAGTTTTTACAGCGTTTTATTATTTTTGTACTTTTTACACCCAAAAATTTCATCGGCCAGCTACGATTAAGTTGTTTAGTGTTGCAACAGTAGAAAAAAAAAGTGTGTGTCTGAAAACTAGGTACTGGGGGTACTTATAATTTTTTTTTTTGAAAAAGGGGTACTTTATAAAAAAAAAAAGGTTGAGAAACACTGTTCTAGATCCTCCCTGATAGATGTCTATTTAACTAGCTCTGAATATCTCCAGTGATGGAAATTCCACATCCTCCCTAGGCAATTTATTCCAGTTTTTAACCACCCTGACAGGACATTTTTCCTAATGTCCAGTCTAAACCTCCCTTGCAGCAATTTAAGCCTATTGCTTCTTGTCCTATCATCAGAGGTCAAGGAGAATAATTTTTCTCCCTCCTCCTTGTAACACTCTTTTAGATACTTGAACTTGTGACACCCAACCACAGGGCAGAAAATGTCATGGAAGTCAATGGAAGTCATAGATTCTGTGACTTCTGTGACTCCCCAGGATATAGCACTAGTCTTAACCATATATTAGAAAAGGATCTAAGTCTGGATAACATTTCATTTAAAGATGGGTCCAAGCCCATCCCAACATTTCAGGGTTTTTAGACATAGAAATTGGCTTGTCCATTAGAGTTACAGGACAGATCTGAAATTCGGACTCAGGTTCAGATTCCAAGTGCCACTCCCTAAACTGGAGAGTGTCAGGTTAAACCCCATTTCTTATTTTATTGTTCTAGATTTTTTTTTACTCTCTTAAACTCACCTATTGACTAATATAAACCTCCTCAGGGCCCAAGCCAAAAAAGTGACCAGTGAAGGAAATTCTGCCTTAGGTTCGAATTCAGACAAGTCCTCCAACACATGTCTAAATGTAAGCACCTGAGTAGTCCCACAGAAGACACACTGAAAAGTTAAGCTTGCTTAAGGATAGGCTGGCAGTGAAGTCCCAGTGTAGCAGGGTAGTGAAGGGGGAAATGGGAATCTTGACTTCAGTATTTGGTCCATTCCCCCCATGTCCCTTTTAAATCTCATATAATCTAATGTGTAAAACACACAGTGATTAGCTGCATTGGGTCACATTGGCTTTGTGTGCATATAATGTGTCTTATCCTTTTCCTCACAGGATGGTCCCATTTAAACCATCTTATGATTGATGGGAGCTGCGTGTGTGTGTGTGTGTGTGTGTGTGTCTGTGTGTAAGTAAAGGTGTAAAAAGACCCCAGAGAAACTGCATGGAGCTCAATCCAGGGGTAAGAACAGAAAGCCATTACTGTTATAAGAGTGTGCTGTGAATAAGAGTGTATGTGTAGTTAATTACAGGTAGTCCCCGAGTTACGCGGATCCGACATATGTCGGATCCGCACTTACGAATGGGGCTTTCTCGCCCCGGAGCTCGCAGGCAGCGGGACCGCCCAGAGCACAGCGGTCCCGCCACCTCGACCTCCGGGGCGAGAAAAGCTGCTCCGGGTGCCCCTGGTCTGCTGGGGACCGTCTCCAGCAGACCTGGGACACCGGGAGCAAAGCCGCAGCGGCGGCGGGGTCCCGGGCCTCTGAGGCTTTGCCAGAGCAAAGCCTCAGAGGCGCGGCACCCCGCCGCCGCTGCGGCTTTGCTCCCCGTGTCCCTGGTCTGCTGGGGGGGGGGGCGCAGCTAGTGCGCCCCCCCCCCCCCAGCAGACCAGGCTTTTGTTGTGGACCCTGGGGTAGAGCAGCTGGGGTGCTGCCGGGTTGGTCCTGCAGGGACCTACCTGGCAGCCCAGCTGTTCTGTCCCAGACTCGAGATTCAGCCGCTGTTGAAACTGATCAGTGGCTGATTCCAGGAAGCTGGGGGCAGAGCAATTCTGCCTCCAGCTTCCTGTAGTCAGCCCCTGGTCAGTTTCAGCAGCACCGGCTGAATCTGGAGCCAGTTCCGACTTACATACAAATTCAACTTAAGAACAAACCTATAGTCCCTATCTTGTATGTAACCCGGGGACTGCCTGTAATTGAAAAGCTGACAGTAGATGGTGCTAGAGAGCATGCAGCATTTCTTGGGTTTTGGAGCACTAATATAATCTGTTGGCATGGCTACATGTGGGAGCAGTTTACATGTAGCTCTTAGCAACTATGACTGTCCAGTTCCTTACATAAAATAAATTGATAGTGTCCAGTAACTTAATTTTCATACAGGTACTGTTGTATCACACCCCTGTGGGGTATTCAGGGCAAGGGGGGGGGGGCGGTTGTGATACGACTGTACTTGTAGGAAATCTAAATGTAATGTGGAGCATGGAGATCATAATAGCAGGTTGTGGAGGAAGTGGGTGTGGAGGGAGCTCAGGGCAGGAGGTGGGGTGTGGGGTGCAGGAATCAGGGCAGGATTTTGGGTTGTGGGGGCTCAGGAGTCAAGGTGGGAGTGTGTGAGGAGGGGCTCAGGAAGAGGGTTTGGGTGTGAGGAGGGGCTCAGGGAAGAGGGTTTGGGTGTGTGAGGAGGGGTTCAGGGAAGAGGGTTTGGGTGTGAGGAGGGGCTCAGGAAGAGGGTTTGGGTGTGTGAGGAGGGGCTCAGGAAGAGGGTTTGGGTGTGAGGGGTCAGGGAAGAGGGTTTGGGTGTGTGAGGAGGGGCTCAGGAAGAGGGTTTGGGTGTGAGGAGGGGTCAGGGAAGAGGGTTTGGGTGTGTGAGGAGGGGTTCAGGGAAGAGGGTTTGGGTGTGTGAGGAGGGGCTCAGGGAAGAGGGTTTGGGTGTGTGAGGAGGGGTTCAGGGAAGAGGGTTTGGGTGTGAGGAGGGGCTCAGGGAAGAGGGTTTGGGTGTGAGGAGGGGCTCAGGGAAGAGGGTTTGGGTGTGTGAGGAGGGGCTCAGGGAAGAGGGTTTGGGTGTGTGAGGAGGGGTTCAGGGAAGAGGGTTTGGGTGTGTGAGGAGGGGCTCAGGGAAGAGTGTTTGGGTGTGTGAGGAGGGGTCAGGGAAGAGGGTTTGGGTGTGAGGAGGGGTCAGGGAAGACGGTTTGGGTGTGAGGAGGAGGGGCTCAATGAAGAGGGTTAGGGTGTGTGAGGAGGGGGTCAGGGAGGGAATGCTCCATGTCTCCTCCTGAAGCAGAGTACCCCAGGTGGCTGGCTCCTGCTTTTCAGAGCAGCACAACCGGCAGTGAAAGTCACTTAAACATTTCTTACAGGTACTGTCCTAGTGCAACCTGGGTTGGTGCCAGCTCTTTAAATAGCTCCTGCTGGTTTTTGCCACTGCTTAGCCAGCTCTTGCTGGAGCTACGCACCAGGGCACACCCGCTTACTTCCACCTCTGGGCTCAATAGGGCCCACCAATCTACTTTTACTTCTGGTTTCCATCAAGTTATGTAGTGGTTAAATATCCACTGCACAGAAACAGTCACCACTAGCTGTAACCAGCAGCTTTGGTGGTCATCGCAGCAGAGTCCAGGAACTGCTGAACCACAAAGACTTCATCATCCTCTCGGTCAGGGCTGAGATCTAACTACAGGATGAGATAAAGCTTGTTCTGCTACTATCCCAGTCCTGTGCAAAAATACTTCAGGGCTGCCTGGCTGACCTAAACTGAAGTTCTTGGTAGTTTATATGTGAAGAGGGGATGAAGAGATTGGACTAGTAATTGGGAGCGTCAGGTTCTGGCCCCTGCTCTACCATAGATCTTAGCCAAGTTACTTGGGGCCCAATTTTCCAAGGTGCCTAAATATGCAGATGGGCACCCAGCACCGCCCTTGTAGCCCAAACTGTGGGGAGATAAGAGAACAGGTGCCAGTGTATTTGTATGCAGAGTCCTTATGAAAATCCCGCCTTAGAATGTTGTCCTTCCAAGCAGAAACAAAAGATCTGCCAGTTCCTGTAGAAGAAATTCAGTTTAAAAAGCTTCCCAAGATCACTCCAAGAATCTTCCTATTCAGTTAACCTTAGTCTTATCTTTCTTTGGGAAGTTGCACCACAAAACTACTTCAAAGGTCATACCTGAAGTGTGTTAAATGTCTCTGGATATCGAGGTCTAATATTGGAGTTGGTCTTGAGGATCCGAGGGGCGATCTGTCTTGACTCAATAGGTCCTGGAATTCTTTACATATTTGTCTAAAAGGAAAGGATAATCATTTACAAGGGATCCATGCAGTCTCTGTTGGGAGGCTGACACCCACACCAGACATCAGAACAATTCAGCTTTATTGTGAGTAGCATCATGAAGCTGCAGAGCTTAGCCTTAACACAAATATGGTGCAGAGTGAAATGATCTGTGTAACAGCAACAACAAAAAAAAACCCAAAGCATCAATAAACATTGCTGGCAGAACCATCACAAGCCTCTATTTAAGTGTGCCATAATGATCCCTTCAGGCTGAAATCTGAGCTCTGTGTCCATCCCCTCCTAGGGTATGTCTACACTGCAACCCTAGTTCGAACTAGGGTGGCTAATGTAGTCATTCGAACTTGCAAATGAAGCCCGGGATTAAAATATCCCGGGCTTTATTTGAATGTTCACGGGCGCTGCCATTTTTAAATGCCCAGCAGTTCGAACTTACTCTCCGCGGCTACACGCGGCACGGGCTAGGTAGTTCGAATTAAAGCTCCTAATTTGAACTACCCTTACTCCTCCTGCAATGAGGAGTAATGGTAGTTCAAATTAGGAGCTTTAATTCGAACTACCTAGCCCGTGCCGCGTGTAGCCGCGGGCACGGAGTTCGAACTACCAGGCATTTAAAAATGGCGGCGCCCGTGAACATGCAAATAAAGCCCGGGATATTTTAATCCCGGGCTTCATTTGCAAGTTCGAATGACTACATTAGCCACCCTAGTTCGAACTAGGGTGGCAGTGTAGACATATCCCTAGTTAAGCCTGATTAAAAGGAGAGTGTTTCATCCCACGTGACTCGGAGGGTATGTTTAGACTACATGCCTCTGTCGCCAAAGGCATGTAAATTAGACTACCCAACATAGTCAATGAAGACGGGATTTAAATATTCCCAGCTTCATTAAAATAAAAATGGACGCCGTGCTGTGCCGGCTCAGCTGATCGTCGGCACAGAGCGCGAGTCAAGACGCGGATCGGTCAACAAGGGAAGCCTTTGTCGACCGCTCCTGTAAACCTCACTATTGGCAGCAATAGTGGTGAGTTGGTGTCTCCTTGCAGAAAGGATGCTGAAGGGATCTGTGCCAACATACGTTACACAGCCCTGCTGTTAGAATAATCGTGCGCTGCATATCTGAGGCCTATTAATGTTTGAGCCCTTTCAGATACTACTTTTGCAATGAATCCCCTCAGGGGTTATCCAGTGGGTTTGAACATGGGGTGTTCAATACCACAGCCCCCTTAAGATAAAAGAGAGGTGGTGGAATCTCCATCCCTAGAGGTTTTTAATCCCGGCTTAACAAAGCCCTGGCTGGGATGATTTAGTTAGGGTTGGTCATGTTTTAGCAGGGGGCGGCACTCAATGACCTCATGAGGTCTCTTCCAACCCTAGGATTCTATGACTCTATGAAAGGTGTAACCCCCAAAGCCACTAGCTATAACAGGCTAGTAGCCTTTGTGCCTGTCTGCGTTTACCCAGCCTGCCTCTTGTAAATGGCTGCCGTGAGTATGGCTCTGCAAGTCGACTTGTTGAAAGGATTGCGTCAGTGCAGACTTTTATCCTATTCAGCACTTTTTCTGGTAAAATTACAGAGGGGAGTATGCATATGGAGTATAGAGTTTTAATGAATCAGGCCCTTAGAGATGGGGAAAAAAGACCCTTTTAACAACAGAAATCAGTCAAGAGCTTTGGCTTATAAATGATCTAACACACCTACGATGCCTGTCAGTTCTACCTCCAGGTTCTACCTGTTGGAAGCCGTCAGCTTAAAAGTTGTTAGGATTTGACAACGGCAAGTGTCAGAACTGAGCCAAGTGCGCGGTTCCTGTCTCTTCCAGCTGAACATGTCAGAAGTCGTTAAATAGGGCTCCGGATTGAAGGGGGAGAAAAGCAGCTTTACATTATACATGAAAACTGACAGAGAGCCGTAACCTACTTTAAAGTGGCTTCCCAGGGAGGGAAGTGTCTCTGGAAAAGCGACGCTGTGGGGTCCTGTAGTCACTCACTCTGGGACAGCATGTGGTTCCGCAGACACCCTGACTAACGGGTGGCACATTGGAATGCTAGTGACCAGAGAGTGAGTCAAAGAGACACTACCCATGCTCTAAGGCATAGCGAGTTCCTCCTCCGTCCTGTGGTGCCACCTGCTCCTCGCCAGCATCAATCAGCTACTCAGGCCAGGCCAGCAGTGTTTCTGTAAGCTGTGCACTTGTGTGGCTGCTCATGAGAGATGCCGGTGCCATCCAGCTGATTAGCAGAGCACCCACACCAAGGTTTGGGGTTTTTTTTGTTTCTACTGGTGGTGCACATTCACACATGTTTAGGTGATATAAAAATTATTCCACACATGAATGGAAAAATCCACACAGGGATGGAAAAGTTTAGAGGGAACATTGCAGGCCCGTGTTCTCCCACTGCTTACCCCTTCACCACCCACTTGGGTTCATCCCTAACCAATGCTCTACCTACTGCTTCCTCCCCTCGCCCTGCTCCCTTGCTCACAGCCAGCTGTATCAGACGAGCTCCCCCAGCTCTCCTCCTCAGCTAGGGTACATCTAGACAGTGGCACTATTTCAGGATAACGTTCATTCTCCCGAAGTTCTGTGCATCTTAACAGCAAGCCTTTTTTTTTCAAAAGGGCTTGTTATTCTGTCGTCCCGTAAACCTCGTTGCACAAAATTAGTGCTGTTTAGACAGCGCCAAATTTCGAAATAGGCTATTTCAAAATAAGCTACGCAATTTCCGTAGCTCAAATTGCGTAGCTTATTTCGAGCCATGTGCTACTGTGTAGATGTACCCCTACAGCACCAAGCAGGGGAGTGAGGGCTGCTTTACAACCATGGCTACATGAGGACTGTTAGAGCATGTCTACCCAGCAGAGCTAAAGTCGAAATAAGCTATACAACTTGAGCTGTGTCAGTTGTGTAACTGAAGTCAAAATAGCTTATTTCAGCTTTTGACACTGTCTACATAGCAGGAAGTCCGAGAAAGAGAACTCTTCCTCCGACTTCCCTTATTCCTGCTACAATGAAGGTTAGAGAAGTCGGAGTAAGAAGTCTTCCAGCTCACCATTATTTCAACATTATGTCAAAATAACTGTTTGCAGTACAGACGCGGACTTTGTTATTTCGGAATAACATCAGCTATTCTGAAATAATGCTGCTGTGTAGATATAGCCTTAGTAATTTAGGGGGTACATTCCAAAAGGCTTATTTCCTGTGCCACAAAACTTGCTCCTTTTTTTCCATTTCACATTCCCCCTTGTACACCTGCAGCTGAATTTTGGGTGCCAATCAGAGGGTGGATGTGTTCAGATATCCAGTCCACGTGCTAATCAGTTTTGCAGATGCAAAGAAGGTCTGTGAATAGGAGGATGGGTGTCTACCCAGCTGAACGTAAACTCCTTGCTGGCTCTACCACAAACCTGCTCAAGTTATGAAACAATTGTTTCCTTTACTGCCAGGGATGGGCAAACCAATCTGTGAGATATTAGAACCCACCGGAACTTACACCCAAATTTCAGAACTGAGTAACAAGTTATGAAGTTCGATGAAGTTTGACTCGCTCTATGCGTATGATAATGTCCATTAGTGCTGCCTCAAGATTTCACAGGAAATCATTGCATGTGATGAACTCAACCTGTTTTGCAATACCTACAATATCTGCAGCTGTGATCAGATTGCTATTTTCTCCAATTTTCTCTCAGTTCATCCTAAATTCAGGTGATGAACAAAATAACCTTAAGTAATCTCTGATTACTTTCTCGGATGCACAAACAAATACCAGAGAAAGCAAGCACACAGCCATTGCTATCTTCGAATAACGCACACAAATGTTAATTTTCTATCTAGCTGTGTGTCAATGAAAGTAGCACTAATCACCATAGTACCCTAGCTGTATTTTGTGTCCTTCACTGAATAATGGCCATGCAATGGAGTGGAAGATGATGGTACAGAAAATCTCACCTGTTTTGTGCCAGAGGTGTGAGAGGCCGGCCTATGTTACCATGTTCCTTGTGCAGTGAGCTATACAGTAATTCCTCATTTAACACTATAGATGTTTCAGAAAATGATCGTGTTAAGTGAAAACGTGTTATGCGGGGTCATTTTTCCCATTGATTAAATTATGGAAAAGGTGGGAGTTGTATTTCAAGCGGTGGTGTCTGTTGGGACTGGGACATAAGGTGGGGGGAGAAAGGGGACTGGGTTACAGCAGGGAGGCGGGGTGCTTGGCTCTGGGGAAGGGAAGGAGATGAGAGGGGAGAGGGTTGGGGTTGGGAGTATGCTCCTGTGATGGGTCTACTGGGTCCCACACTACTTCCGGCGAGGGGCAGTCACCAGGGAATGGCACGGTGAGCAGTGAACCTTTGGCCACTTTGAAGGGAGGCAGAGGAAGCCCCGCACAGCCGCTGGCAATGGGCAGGCTGGGGAAACCCAGCCGCTGGCCTTCAAAAGGGGGAAGAGGAGAGGGGGCAAGGCGTCCAGCGAGAGGGAGTCAGCAGGGAATGGCGTGGCAAGCAGCGAACCCTCCGCTGCTTTGCAAGGAGGCGGAGGAAGCCCCACGCAGCTGCCGGTGATGGGCCAGCTGGAGAAATCGTGTTATTCCGGGGACGGTCGTGTTATTCAAAAAACAGCTTTGTCCACATATTCACTCTGCTGACACCATTATTGGGCCTAACCAAGTGAGTTATAAGATCAAGAACACAGATTCCTGAGCCTCCAGAAATATAATCTATGCTATCATGTGCCGAAAGTGTCCGTCTGCTATGTACATTGGACAAACGTCTCTGACACTTCGCTAAAGAATCAATGCCCACAAAACAGACATTAGACAGGATCACAAAGAAAAAACAGTTTCTTGCCATTTCAACCAGAAAGGACACTGTCTTAATGACCTAATCACATGCATCCTACTTCAGAAGACTTTCAAATCTGCACTTGAAAGGGAATCCTCTGAACTGGCATTCATGCTAAAATTCAACACTCTCCGCAGGGGGCTGAACAAAGACCCCAACTACCTTACCCATTACAAAGATAGCTTCCCCAATTATCACCTCTAATACCATTAACTCACAGACATCTACCCTTCCCCACCTCTAATATCATTAACTCACAGGCATTCACCTTCCCCCCCCCCCCCCCCCGCATCCCCCTTCTGTTCTGAAATGTGATTTGTCCTTTTCATATGTGTTCTTTTTTTTTTAATTGTATCCTTTAGTATACATGGTTGTGACTATTTTCTTCCATTATTTGATCTGAGGAAGTGGGTCTGGCCCACGAAAGCTCATCATCTAATAAACCATCTTGTTAGTCTTTAAAGTGCTACATAGTCCTGTATTTTGTCTGTTTATAGATTTTCAACATTTCACTATATATACAGTGAATGCCAGTAAAAATGATATCCTGTTTGTCTCCATTTTAAGTCAGTGGTGTGTTTTCTGGACTAGTGAATACACTAGTTGTACAGCCTTTTATCTTGTAACACATCTGTGGTTGCCCACAACTTAAATCATTGCCCCTGGACAGTGCACCACAGTTTGTTAGATGAGAAGCTCTTTGGTTCAGGGGAGCTTTTGTTGTTGTTGTGTGTTTGTACAGGTTGTTGTGTGTTTGTATAGTACCTAGAACAATGGGGTCCTGGTCCAGAAATGATCATCCATGGCATCCAAATAATAAATAATAAAAATCTGGAACTTCACAAAGCAAGTGAGGCTAGAACTCTAATCTTACTGCTCCCCTACCATTTGAGCAAGGGTGCATCTACACTGCAGCCTTAGCTTGGAATAATCTATACAATCTGAGCTATGCAAATTGAATAGTTTATTTCAAGTTAATTACAAAATAGCTTATTGATAGGGAGCGAAGTTTACCGGGACATCAGAATAGTGAGCACATTATATTTTGAAATAATGGGCTTGCTCAAAAGATGCAGAATAGCTATTTCTGGATACCAGAAGTATCCCGAAATAGCACTGCAGTGTAGATGTGCCTCTAAGGAGCAATCTTCAGCAGATTGCTAATAACTAGTGCCAGTAAAATAAACCAATCAAAAGTAGAAAAAAATATTTTTGCTGATTTTTCAAACCTGCACAGATCTTCACCTTTTGGTGGCAAAGAAATGTTCACAAGATGATTGTGAAACCTGAACATTTTCATTGAGGAACTTCCTTGTTAATGCAAAAAGGAAAAACTTAAAAATACAACAAATAGTCTAGTGGCACCTTAAAGACTAACCAAACATGTAGATGGTATCATGAACTTTCGTGGGCAAAACCTATTTCTTCAGATGGTACTCCAGTCATCTGAAGAAGTGGGTTTTGCCCACAAAAGCTCATGATATCATCTACATGTTTTGTTAGTCTTTAAGGTGCTACTAGACTATTTGTTGTTTTTTAAATATAGTTAAGCAGTTCTGATTCTATCCAGCAGAGGGCAGTGCCCAGCAACCTACCCACCAGTTCATTTACTTCCTTAGTAGTTAGACAACTATAGATTTAAGGGACAGAGAAAATAACTAGGTGAGAGTAAGGCAGCTGGCAGGTTAGGATGTGTTAGTGAATATAGTGAATGAAAGATATTTGCACCATATGGAAGATGGGAGGCGTGCTATGCAAGCAAGCATTGCTTTGGGTGCACCCTAGAGCAATCGGAGGAGGTGAGGAAGGCCAAGGAAGAATTGGCAGAAGACAGTAACAGAGGATATTGATTGCACTGGCATCTTGTGGGAAGATGTACCATACTCAGCAAGCAACTGTAATCAGTGGAGGAGCTAGACTGTGCAGTGCATCAGTGGCAGAGGCTGAACTAAGGTAAGAAGATAAGAACATAAGAATACTGGGTCAATACTAGGTCAGACAAAAGGTCCATCTAGCCCCGTATCCTGTCTGCTGACAGTGGCCAATGCTAGGTACCCTCAGAGGGAAGACACAGAAGAGGGAATCATCAAATGATCCCATCTCTGTCACCCATTCCCAGTTTCTGACAAACAGGCTAGGGACACCTTCCCTGCCCCATCCTGGCTAATAGACATCAATGGACTTATCCTCCATGAACGTATCTAGCTGTCTTTTGAGGCTGGACACAGCATATCCTTGAGGGTCTCTGGTGCCCAGGAATTTCAGTTTAATTCCCGATACTGTAACTATCCAGAGCTTACTAGCTGTCACTAGTATACACCATGGAAGCTATGAACTTCTTGTCAAAAGCTAGGCTACAGCACAGATTCTTCTGCTTCATGACTTGACCCCAAAACTTGAGCTAATGGATAATGTTCATTATTAGCACAGTTATGGATGGATTATTTATTATAGATGTTGTTGTATTTGGGGTCACAAGCACACAAGGCCTGTGATACTATGGGGTGCAGTTCTAATTGCACCCAGCAGAGGGTACAGGTAACAGACACACCAGACAGTCCAGTACACAACGTCAATCATCCTACATACAGTATGATAAATGATATTGTTACTTGACCACTTTGACCAGCTACTTAGTACTTGTGTGCAGTGGAGGGGAAATACAGCATCTCTTTCCCTGAAAACATGATTACATCATGGCAGCAGCGGTTGCTTTAAGAATCAGGGAGCACTTCCGTTTTAAACTATGTACTTCCCTCTTTATTTATTTCATCCATATCAGTGAATCATGAGTACAGAGTGAACTGAAATGATACAGAGATGGATCACGGCTAGGTTATGATGTGGACTATGCACCAGCACTGGTGGATAAGAGAACCTCTTTTAGCCCTCAGTTGGACTGGCTGGATTGTGGATCTGGATAAGCAGAACTAAGTGGACTTTCTGTGCCTACTACTCTTCACTCCCTCTGTGAGCAGGTGGCTGGTGAATTGAGACAGGAGCAGGGGAATGGGCAGACCTGTCACCCAATAGGTCAGCTGGTGCAGCTGACCCAACCTGGGGGAGGATGGTAATTTGTTGGTGGTATAAGCCAGAGGCAATTTACTATCTCCCGAGGGCAGGGAGAAAGAATAGCAGAATCTTTGCCTCAGAGGGGTGATGCTGACTCACAGTGTCTCCTGGGATATGCCTGGGGTGGTGCAGCTTACATATCCAACCCCCTTGCTCAGGGCTATGCCTGGAGGCACAATAAAGCCCTAAATACTTAACATAACCAAAACGGTAGCTTCAATGAGCCACATGATGTTTTAGCCACTTCTTGGTTATTTACTGATTCCCACATCTGCTAAATGTGTCCGACAGCTGATATATGTGAGGGAAGAACGTACGTATAATAATAGCAATACTTATGCATTCCCTCTTCCCTTGTCCCCGATGCTCTCCAAGGGATGTAGAGCCATGAATGAATAAAACTTCCCATCAAGCCAGTGACTTACAATCCATGCACACGTTATTCTCAGACTGAGCATGGAACTTCCATTTGCCACAGAAGGAATCTCATATCCAGAGCATTAGATTTCATAGCCATCGGTGGGCTTTTCTGCTTAGCCCTCGGAGAAGTCTTGGCTCTGACTCACGCATGGCATTGGGTATATAAACTAGGCAATGGCAGCAAAAGTCTGCTCTAAGTCTATGTCTACACTACAAGGTTTTTGTGCAAAACCAGCCATTTTTGCGTAAAAATCAGCAGACCATCCACACCTCAAGAGCGTTTTTGTGCAAAAAAAAAAAAAATACAGTAAATGGACAGGACAGAGGGCTCTTGCTGGTAGTTATTTTTTTCCCCATGAGGAATAACTCCTTTTTGCGCTACAGCTCTTGTGCAAAAAGGCGTGTTGTGGACGCTCCGCAGGGGTTTCTTGCACAAAAAAACCCCCCTACAGGTGCTCTGATGGCCATTCTGTTAATGGCCATCAGAGCTTTCTTGCGCAAGAGCATCCATGCAGGGTGGATACTCTCTTGCGCAAAAGCACATTACTTTTGAGGTGTGGACGCACTTTTGCACAAGAATATTTTGTGGAAGATCTCTTCAACAAACAGCTTCTTGCACAAAAACCCTGCAGTGTAGACAAAGCCTGTTGGGACAAAGATACTTGTGTTCCAACAGTACATGAAAAATTGTAACTGTTGATGTGTCTTGACCTCAATGAGGCAGAGTCATCTTGTGAACTGGGAATTCAGGAGGGCTGGCGTCAGTTCCTGGCTCTGCCACAAACTTCCATTATGATGTCGGGCAAGTCACCTAGCATTTAGGCATGACTTTGTTTGACATCACAATGCCTCCTAATTCATTTAAGAGCCTAATCTAATTTACAAAGGGATGTAGGAATTTAAGAGTGCAAATCCCATCAGCAGTCAAGAGCTAAACTCCTCAGCACCAAATTCCCTTTGGAAAATGGGCTGGCACCCAGATCTGTTAGGCTTTGTGATGCTGAGTGCAGCAAGGCCTACATTTTTTAAAAATCAGGGCCTTCAGCTCTCTGGTGGATATCCTCAGTTGGTGTAAATTGTCATAGCTCCATGGACATCAGTGGACCTGTGACAATTGTGCCAGCTCAGGATCCACCCACCAGTGTCTCAGTTCCTCCTCTACATTGAGAATAATTAATACATTGCTTAAATTGTGGCAAGGGAGATTTACACTGGATATTAGGAAAAACTTCCTAACTGTCAGGGTGGTTAAACACTGGAATAAATTGCCTAGGGAGGTTGTGGAATCTCCATCACTGGAGATATTTAAGAGCAGGTTAGACAGACATCTATCAGGGATGATCTAGATGGTGCTTGATCCTGCCGTGAGGACAGGGGACTGGACTTGATGACCTCTCAAGGTCCCTGCCAGTTTTAGGATTCTATGATGCTATGATTATTTATTAGTTGTGATGTGGTTACAGATTGGAGCCCTAGTCATGGAACAGGGATCCCATTGTGCAAACACAGAGATGGCCTCTGCCCCGGTGAGCCCATATTGGAATAATGCTCGTTTCCTATATAAGCCCCAATCCTGCAAAGACTTATGCACATGCGTAACTTCCTGCACTGTGAGCAGTCCCATTGTAAGCTCTTTGGGTTAAAAGCTATCTCTTTCTGTGTTTTGACAGCACTTAGCACAAAGGGGCCTTGATCTTGCTGGTGGCCTCTGGGGGCTGTTGTAACACAAATAATAATAAACCTCCCATGTTCCAAATGAAAAGCGTCCGGACACATTTCTTGTGTTGAATGATTTTTCTTGCTTACTTTGTTGCTAGGATCATCTTTTTCCTTGCTGTCTGTTCTTTCTGTTCCATATGCTGTCTGGCAAGATGTTCTCCCACTGCCTTGGCTGGGAACTCTGTTTCGCAAGTGTACCCAAAATCCCTGGCCAAATGTAAGGCTTCCCCTGCAGGAAGAAAAAATAAGTCAATCAGGTTATACAGAAAGTTTTTTTAAAAGACATTTTTTCAGCTACATTTTTTTTTAAAAAAAGGAACAATAGGTTACTGCAGTGTGAATACATCCCTGATCTCAGTTTCTTCTACATAACTGAGGCTAGGTGTACACTACAGGGGAAGGTTGAACTAAGATACGCAACTTCACCTGGGTTAATTAAGTAGCTGGAATTGACATACCTTAATTTGTGTTTCTGTGTGGTCTCTACAAATGCTCCCCTCAACTTCTCTTACTCCACATTAGGAGCAGGAGTATCTACACCAATGGGGGCACCCTTTGGGTACGTCTAGACTACAGGCTTCTGTCGACAGAAGTTTTGTCGACAGATACTGTCGACAAAATTTCTGTCGACAAAGAGCGTCTAGACTACATTGAGTTCTGTCGACAAAGCAAGCTGCTTTGTCAACATGGTAGTGTAGACGCAAAGGACAGTTTACATGCAATAACACCTTCTGTCGACAGAAACTCTGTCGACAGAAGTCGTTATGCCTCGTAAAATGAGGTTTACAAGCGTCGACAAAACTGCTGAGTTCTGTCGACGTTATGTCGACAGAACTCAGCAGTAGAGTGGATGCAGGTATAGTATTGTCGACAAAAGTCCACTTTTGTCGACAAAACCCCGTAGTCTAGACACACCCTATGAGTTCAATTTAGCCAGTCTTTATTAGACCAGCTAAATCAAACTCCAGAAGATTGACCGTGACAGTGTCGACCTTTTGTGAAGACATGGCCTGAGACCAAGTTCTGGCCTCTTCAGCCTGCTGTTATTTGTGGCCCATATAATGGGGTGGGGGGGGGCATAGCGGAACTACCAAGAAGTGAGTCCAGGTTCGCTGAACTTCCAGAGTGAGGTGTCAGTTCATTAATACCTCTTTCCTTTCAGAAAATACTGCTACTGCCATTCTCACTTAAATGTTTTCAGCCACAGGAATATCTTCATTTTCCACATGCAATCCACTCCCCCCCACACACTGTCTTCATAAATCAAGTGTTCATCTACCAGATCACATGCATAAACCAATTAAATGCATGCACTGATCATATGACACTCATGTGATATAAGTTGACATTGAATTTTGCCAGCACATTCTGTTTTGGGCAGAGAGCCCTGTCAGCATTGTGCTTGTGTGGCTGCTCAGAAGAGCAATGTTCCCTCTAATCTTATCCATCCATGGGTGGATTTTTTCAATCCATGTGTGGAATAAATATTATGATGAGTACTGAAGTGTGGGATTTGAACCCACCAACCCTATGCTCTTGAGGTAAAGGCCCTAGCCCTTAGCTACAACAGAACCAACCCCACCCTCCTGCTTTCAGGGTATCCCTTATCCCACCATGGTGTGTGCCAATGTGTCCAACAGTAGAAATTTAAAAAAAATAGCTGTAAGTGCTCTGGTAATCAATTGAACAGCATCTGAATATCCTGTAACAAGGTCAGGATAGAGGGCTACAGGAGAGTGGTAGAAAACAAGTACATTAGCCCCAGATTAAATAGGTATATTTTCCCGGGTTAAATTAGAAAGGGCTAATCCAGAACAGTCAGGAATTTGCCAGAATCAATTAGGGCAGACAGGCCAATTAAGACACCCAAAGTCAATCAGGTACTTTCCATAACCAATTAAGACTGGTGTCAAGTAACAGAGGGGTAGCCGTGTTAGTCTGAATCTGCAAAAGTGACGAGGAGTCCTGTGGCACCTTATAGACTAACAGATTTATTGGAGCATAAGATTTCATGGGCAAAGACCCACTTCAAAGAGAAACTGCTGAGCTACAGTTCATCTGAAAATTTGACACCATCATTTTAGGATTAAACAAAGACTATGAATGGCTAGCCAAGTACAAAAGCAGTTTCTCCTCTCTTGGTCTTCACACCTCCACATCAGCTGCTAGAAGTGGGCCTCATCCTCCCCAACTGAATTGACCTCGTTATCTGTAGCCTTATTCTTGATTGGTATTCTTTTCTTATGCCTGTATATTTATACCTGCTTCTGGAATTTCCACTACATGCATCTGACGAAGTGGGTCTTTGCCTATGAAAGCTTATGCTCCAATAAATCTGTTAGGGTGTCTAGACTATGGGGTTTTGTCGACAAAAGTGGACTTTTGTCAACAAAACTATACCTGCGTCTACACTACCACTGAGTTCTGTCGACATAACATCGACAGAACTCAGCAGTTTTGTCGACGGCTGTAAACCTCATTTTACGAGGAATAAAGCCTTTTGTGTTGACAGAGTTCTGTCGACAGAAGGCGTTATTGCATCTACTCTGTCCTTTGCGTCTACACTCTCATGTCGATAGAGCGGCTTGCTTTGTCGACAGAACTGGATGTAGTCTAGATGCTCTTTGTCGACAGTATCTCTCGACAAAACTTCTGTTGACAAAAGCCTGTAATCTAGACGTACCCACTAGTGTCTATAAGGTGCCACAGTATTCCTCATCGCTAATTAAGTTTGGCTAATCAGGACACCCGGAGCCAATTAAGAAGCAGCTAGTACAGGTTGAAAAAACTCCCCTTCTGTTAGCTCACTCTGTGCAAGGAGCTGGGTAAGAAGGCACTGTGAAAGATCTGGGAGGTACAAACACTATCAAGGACCAGAAGGAAGGGCCTGTGATAAGCGAGGTTCTGGGGAGGGCTGTGGGGAAGTGTTCCAGGGAATCATAGCTGTCATGCAGCTGATACTGGGGGTATTACAGGAAGCTTCTATCATAGGGTCTGCAATCTGGAGTAGGGGGCAGGCCCATGTTCACCCCATCCCCAACTCCCTGTTCACCACAAGAGAGTTGATTTGGATAGTGGGATGCACCAGAGGAGGCCTAATCTGGGAAAGAGTCTGTCCTGTCCCTGAATCGCTCCGAAGGGCAGCAGAGACTAAGGGTTTCAATCGCCTCTCTTTTCCCCATACTGGCCAATGATGAGGGTGGCTAAATAAATGGCAAGTTTGTGCCCCCAAGGAAAGTGTCTAAATCAAGGGTCGCCATGAGCCTCTGAGGTGAGCAGTACGCCAGAAAGCGCAGGCCCCACCAAGGCAGAGAAGGAGCTTTGCCACGCTTTCCTGCAGCATTCCCTGTGAGCTGAGCACTTGAGTGGCCACCCTGAACAGATTCAGATGCTACCCATTTAATGAGCAGAGCACCCTCTGCGCCCACAGATGGCAGCATGTGTTTTTACTGGTGGTGCACATCTGCACATACTTTGGTGCACATAACAAAATGTATTCTGCATATGGATGGGAAAAATTAGAGGGAACCTTGGCAGTCAGTTATGTTACAGGACCTGGAATAATAACGCTAGCATTTGAATAACATTTTCCAGTACACGCAGGAGAAAGGAAAGCAAATGTGATTACAGTTGTAAATACTGTACACCAGCTGACTGAGCGTATCATACCAGGGCTGAAAACAGAGCTGTGGGGACGTTCGTGCCAAGGTGATTATTAATTTTGAATTTTCTATCTTGAGACGATACTCCAGTTCTGTTTGGGTGTTACTTCTGTACAAATTAGTCATAATAACATCTTTCTCCCCTTTCTCTCTCTCTGGCTATGTCTAGACTCCAGGCTTTTTGTGCAAGAAGCTTTTGTCGGAAGAGATCTTCCGCAAAAACTTCTTGCGCAAGAGCACGTCCACACTGCAAAAGCGCATTGAAAAAGCGATGCACTTTTGCGAAAGAGAGTGTCCAGACTGCATGGACGCTCTCTCAAAAGTAAGCACTGATTGGTATGCACAAAATAGCCACCAGAGCACCTGTGCTTTTTTCCTCTTTCCTCTTTTTGCGCAACCCCCTCTTCTGTGTCCACACACGCCTTTTTGCAAAAGAACTCTTTCGCAAAAAGGCATTCTTTCTCGTAGAAAGAAAAATACCAATTGTGTAAAAACCCCTCTGTTCTTTCAATTCTCTTGCACAAAAACGTGCTTGAGCTGTAGACGCTCTGTGAGTTTTTGCAGAAAACCTGCTGTTTTTCCTAAGAAAACATAGCCTAAGAATGTATGTGTATCTGTGTCTGCATGCATTATGTGCATGTACATATATTTGTATATATTCATACAAACACATCTCTTTAAAATTACATATTGACTGGAAAGAGAAAACTGATGTTGATTTTATGTAGCACTTTACTGAGACATGCCATGAGAAAGGAGCTTTCTGTGTTAAACTTTTGGATTCTAAACGCTAACGCCTATAGGGTCTGATTCTTCATGCACCCTCTGAATTGAGCCAGTACCAATACCAGTGCATGAATTATTTAGATGCAGCTCTTACATCTTTAGATTCGTGCCAGTAGTGCACATTCTCTTGATTGCTGCTTGCTGGAGTTCTTGATTGTACATAGGGTGGAAAAATAAGAATCACATTGCAGGAAATGTCACTTAACATGTTTCCCTTTTGTCCCATCAACATTGTCACAAAAACAGAGATTGGAAAATCAATGAAAGTTTGGGCAATGTTGAGGAGCTGGGTCAGGTCTCATTTTCCATGTCTGCTTATCATCTTGATGATTTCACTGTGGTTTCTTCCTTTCCTGGCTTGCGATTGCTGATTTCAGCGGTGTGCTAGTGGGGCCCCAGTAAAGAGGGCTGCTAGCATCCCTTGAAATGCCATGCATTTGCCAATCAATTGCCCTGTTTAAAGACAAATCAATGACTTTGTTTGCTAATAGTCAGAGCCTTCTTCCTGAGTCGGAGACAAAAGATGGAGTCAGGGATCACTCATTATTTCCCATTGCATCTGGGGCGCTGCCTTGTTTACAGCTCTAGACAGCGCTGAACGGCAACACGTCCCTATCGCGTTTGACAATTGACCAGGAAGATTTGCATGATTGAAAGGGACAGTTGCTGAGGCTGAGCTGGCACAAGCCCCACTGGAGGGACCAGGCTGTGTACCTTGACAGGCTTCTGACGGCAGGTGCATGGAGCCGCGTGAAGCTCTCCTGGGCCTAGCCAAGACTGAGGGATGCTTCTATCCAGAGTGAAAGCAGAGGCAGTTTCCCAGGAGAGGTACGCTCTGGATCTGAGCCTCTTCTCCTCCTTGGCTTTCCCTCAATCTGATGCTACTATCCAGCAGAGCCCCCAGACAAGGAGCGGAGGTGGGAGGGGGAAGGTTGTCTTTCCCCTCCCAGGATGGGAAGGGAGGTGGGAGGGAGGGAGGGATGTGAAAACAAAGGCTGAAGGAAGGGATAAGAAAGAATATGATGGTTTATATCAGTGCAGACAAAAGAGCTTTCTCATCTGCACTGATATAAACCATCATGTTCTGCTGATATAAACCATCATATTTAGCTGACCTATTTACCAGGAAGAGCAAAGCATAGAATACCACGTGGAGGGATACTGATAATTGAAAAGATACGTGTAGGGTACAGCAAAACTGATCTCTGTGTGGTCTGGCAGAAAAAATCCCTGGTTGTCTTTTTTTAAGATAAAACCAGCGTTTGTGCTTTGTTTAAAGCTCCCATTGCTAAGTAATCACTCTTGGGGTACGTCTAGACTGTGGGGTACATCTAGACTCCAGTTTCCCAAAAAACTCCACTGCATCTGGGGAACGCGTTTGCTCATCCGCTTTTTTTTGCGGAAGAACAGACATGTTCTTTCGGAATCCCTGTCTTCCTTATTCCATGAAGACGATGGGATCTTCCAAAAGAGTGTGTTTTTCCAAAATTTAGCCCAGTGTAGATGGGCCAAATTTCAGAAAAGCCTCTTCCGGAAAAAAAAAAAAAGTGGAAAAAGGTATGCAAATTGTGGAGCTCGTTTTGCGTCCCTTTTTCCAAAAAATAGTTGTAGTCTAGACATAGCCATACAATTTTTCACCTTGTGAACCCATAGTATGGCTGGATTTTTCCTCCTGTGAGACAGCCTCTCCAAGCATGTGTTGCATTTTTGCATGCTTCCTTCAAACCCAACCTGGGTCTTGATCTCAGGAATTTTGCCTATAAGAGGAGAACTTGCTATATTCTGGCAGCAAACAAACTAGCTCTGCCAGCTGGCTATTGTTGAAGACTCATAAATCTTTTATACATGCCAGCCCTTGGAAAGGAACAAAGGCTATGTCTAGACTACAGGCTTCTTGCACAAGAAGCTTTTTTTGGAAGAGATCTTCCCAAAAAACTTCTTGCAAAAAAGCGCATCCACAGTGCAAAAGCTCATCAAAAAAGTGATGTGCTTTTTTGAAAGATAGCATCCAGACTGCGTGGACGCTATCTTACATGTAAGCAGTGATTCCTATGGACATAATGGCCACCAGGGCACCTGTGCTTTCACCTCTTCCCTCTTCTTCCAAAAAATCTCTCTCTTCCCCATCCATACATGCTTTTATGCAAAAGAGCTCTTTCGCAAAAAGGCTTCTTCCATGTAGAATGAGGATTACCAATTGAGCAAAAAGCCTTCTGTTCTTTCAATTTACTATAGAAAGAACATGGTTGCAGTGTGGACATAACTCAAGTTTTGTCCGAAAAATATCCATTTTTTTGATAAAACTCTCTAGTCTAGACACAGCCAAAGAGAGGCATTCTGGTGCAGGATGCACTATATGATGTCCTAAGTCGATGGGAGATTCTGCTTTTTCTGTGGCAGGACTAGGTGTGGATTTTACTCCTCCTGAAATCCATCACCTTCAACCATTTTGCTTTATTTGTTTCGATTTCAGCAAGGCCACATGAAAAGAACTCCTGGCTCCAAGTGTCCTTGATAGAGAAGTGAAAATACAATCTGATGAAACCCCGTCCTGATGAAGCAAATCAGCCGCTTTCTTCTACACAAAAGAAGCCACAAAACCCAACATTTCCCTACTTCAGCTTCCATAAAAGCCATGTCCTCACTCATGAAACACACAGAAATTCCAGTATTAGATAAGGTGTATGATGGGCCCCAAAGACCAACAGATTCCAGCAATTTGAAATCCCAGGAAGCAGAAGAGTGAATTTCTAAGGACTTTGTGGAGAATTCCCCACTAAGGCTGTGTCCAGACTCAGGGTTTTTTTTGAAAAAAGTAGCCTTTTTTCGAAAAAACTTCACCTGCATTTAGACTGCAGCCGCGTTCTTTCGAAATTAAATCAAAAGAACGCGGCTATTCTTTCGATGTCGGTAAACCTCATTTCATGAGGAAGAACGCCTTTTTTCGAAAGTGCTCTTTCAAAAAAAGGCATTCTTGAATGCCAACAGGGCTTTTTAGAAAGAGAGCATCGAGACTCACTCGCTGCTTTCTTTCGAAAAAGCGGCTTGCTTTTTCGAAAGTACTGCTTGCTGTCTAGATGCTCTTTTTCAAAAGAGGCTTTTTCGAAAGATACTTTTGAAAAAGCCTCTTTTGAAAGAGGCTTGCAGTCTAGACATAGCCTATGGGTGCCTTCTGTTATGTACTTCTCGCGCCCTTTATGTTGTTTCATTTCTTAGTGGTCATAATTGGCAAGGTGAACAGAAGGAAAAGCCATAAATAGGGGCTTGACAAACAGTACAGTGCAGTCAGAATCTCTGTACTAGTTAGGATAATCAGTAACACTTTGATGAAAGGGATTACAGACAACATAAACATGTTGGCTGTGTCTACACTGGCATCCCTTTCCGGAAAAGTGATGCTAATGTAGCACTTTGGAATAGGCAAATCCGCGGGAGATTTAAATATCCCCCACGGTATTTACATTAACATGGCTGCCGCTTTTTTCCGGCTTGGAGATAAGCCGGGGAAAAGCACCAGTCTAGACATGATTCTCCGCAAAATAAAGCCTTTTCTGGAGGATCTCTTATTCTTGAAAGTAGGATTAAGAGATCCTCCAGAAAAGGCCTTATTTTCCGGAGAATCATGTCTAGACTGGCGCTTTTCTCCGGCTTATCTCCAAGCCGGAAAAAAGCGGCAGCCATGTTAATGCAAATCCGCGGGGGATATTTAAATCCCCCGCAAATTTGCCTATTCCAAAGTGCTCCATTAAAAGCATTTCCGGAAAAGGGTGCCAGTGTAGACGTAGCCATTGTGTCAACACTGGTGCAATCTCACACAAAAGCGGCCGCTCTTGTGCAAAAACTTGCTGCCTGTCTACACTGGCCGCGTGTTCTTGTGCAAGTAAACTGACGTTCTAATGTATAAAATCAGGGCTTCTTGTGCCAGAACTCTGACGCGCCCACTCAGGAAGAAGCCCTTTTGCGCAAGAGCTCTTCCAGAAGAGGCCAGTGTAGACAGGCAACATGAATTTCTTGCACAAGAAAGCCCTTTGGTTAAAATGGCCAACAGAGCTTTCTTGCACAAGAGAGCGTCTACACTGGCATGGATGCTCTTGCACAAAAGCACATATCTTGTGCAAAAGCACATGCCAGTGTAGATGCTCTCTTCTGGAAGAGTTTTTGCAGAAGAACTCTTCCGCAAAAGAGTTTTTGCATGAGAACGCCAGTGTAGATGTAGCCGGAATGTAAAAATCAGGTTCCATGTGAACAGCGCACAGGTAGAACATGCTGTCCAGGGATTGGTTCCTGGACAGTAACCAAGCCATTCCAAGAACATGTGATTCAGCATAGAACAAATGCAATGTGAAGTGTAAGTGCACATAACGGAAGAGGTTGTTTATGTACCTTTGTCTGGGTGGGGTGCCCTATGCTTAAGTCTGATTGACCCAGTATCTCTTTGCTGTATGCCAAATAAAAATTCCCGAGTGAGGAAATTCGGAGTTGAACTGAATGTTTGAGAGCCCAGAGAAACAGATGTGGGGTTCTCTCAGAACTGGGCAAGGTGTTCTGGATAATCCAAGTGGAAAGGTTTTGGGAGGAATCTCAACTCCCCTATTGCATCAGGAGAGAGCCAGTTTCTCATGTAGGCTGACCTCTATTTTGGGCTTTATAGCTCACAGTCAGCATTTCAGATTCCACCCGGAAACGAATGAGCAGCCCATGCCAATCCTGGAGCACTGGTGTAGTGTTCATTATGTGATGCATGGCTTAACAAGCAAGCTGCCACTTTCTGCACCAGCTTCCAAGTAGTTTTAAGTTTGCTCCCCTACCATGCCCATTGTAATAACTTAATACTAAGGAGTGGCCCATGGTTTTGAGGGGTAGGTAGAGATTCAGTTCAATTCCTTGCTTTCCTACAGATTGCCACATAGCTTCTGGACAGATTGCCACATTGGTTCTGGGATGTGGAAGTGCTGCAGAACCTGCTGGCTTGAAATGGTTTACGTTATTTACAGTTTGGTTCAATGGCTCACAGCATCCCCACTGTACAAATTGTTCCAGCCCCCCTTAATTGCCATTATGACCTCAGGCAAGTCTCTCTGGTTTGGTTCCTCATCTGTAAATTAGGGGTAATAGCACTTCCCTACCTCTCAGGGTGCGTCTACACAGCACCCTAAACGCAAGTCTTATTTCAATTCTATTTTGAAATAGCTTCTTTTGAAATGTGGCATGTCTACACAGTGCCAAATTTCAAAATAACGCACTATTTCAAGATATCCCTTAACCCTTGTAGAACGAGGGTTGTAGGGATGCCGAAATTATGCTCCCGTTATTTCAAAAAATATTTCAAAATAACGGGTGGCTTGTGTAGATGCGGGGTAACTATTTTGAGGATACCTCCAATATCCCGAAATAGCCACGCTATGTAGACGTGCCCTCAGAGATCTTGGGAAAGTAAATGCATTAAAACTTCACTGAGATGCTACAGTAATGGGAGTGCTTGTTGAAAGCCTTTTGACCAGCAAATAACTCTGTGGAAATTTTTTTAGCTGCTTGTGGGCAATTCTAGATTTGAAAAAAAGATTGTTTTCTGACAAAAGTTCTTTGTTGAAAAATATCTTCCTTTTTTAGGGGGAAATTGTTAATATTTTGAACCAGTTATAAGCAATTCACAAAGACACACACACAAAAAGGAAACATTTAAATAACCCAAACTATAGATTGGGTATAGAATCCTTATCTACCTTACAACAGCATTATGACACTTCTTTGGTTCATGTGTGAGATTCTCTGAGCAGAAAGCATTATACAAATGTGAAGGGAAGCACAGTATAATGACTAAGCTCCTGGAATGGGAGATAGGAGACTTGAGTTTTAACTCCTATCTCGCCAGTGATTCACTTATGGACTTTGTCAAGTCACTTTTGCTCTTTATGCAAAATGGGGATGAAGACATTTAAACCTAGAAGGATGGAAGGGGTCAGCAATGCAATGCAAATGATTACATAGACAAAGATAGGGGTTAGCATCTTTTGTTGGATCAACCTCATTGGTGAATGGGACAAGATTTCAAGTTATTCAGACCTCAGAACTTGTCTCTCTCACCAACAGAAGTTTGTCCAATAAAAGACATGTCTTCACCCACCTCATCTCTTTAACATCCTGGGGCCAACATGGCTACCACAACATTGCAAACACATTATTACAGAACAGAAGTATTACAGTATGTTATCATATAGCCTACCTTCAACCAAGGAAGTCAGAAGGGTGACATTTGCTGCTTTCCTTCTTCCTGCAGGCAAATTCAGTCCCAATCTGTCCAATTTTTCTCGCAGACAGCGTCCCCCATTCTTGGATTTTGCTCTGTCATAAGAGAATGGAATTTTTAAAAATCCCACCTTGATTTTATTCCTAGATTCCTAGATTGTAATATCAGAAATTCCTATTCTAACCTTTTTTATAACATAGGCCATACGAGTTCTCCAAAATCATTCCTGAAGGAGATCAACTTGTTTGTTTATTACACACCAATCTAAAATTTCCATTCACCCCTTTTGCTAATCTAGGGTTTATCCCATCACTGATGGTGTCAATGAAAAATCAGTCAGGGCCAGATCCTTATTCCCTTACTCACACTGAGTAGTGACTTAATCTAAAAGTGGTCCCTTTAACATGCCGTTTGGGTAAGGTGATATTCAGCATGGGTACGGCGACCAGAATCCAGCTTTAAATGACTCCAGACGATGACTATCCACACAGTTGGAGCAAAAGTTTTCACATAAATGATGCTACTCTAAAAGTAGCCTCCTGACCAGAAATGGGCAAAATTGATCAGCTGAAAGTTTTTCTGGTGCAAAATGCATTTTAGGCAACAACGAAATATTCTGTGAATCTATGTTGATTCCAACAAATTGTTCTTTTGGAAGCATCCCCATCTCCCAGAAAATCCAAACAAACAGAACCATTTTGTTTTGATGTTTTCTGTGTGAAAACGTTTCAATTTTTTTTCCAGTTTGAAACAACTTTCAAAAATTATTTTTAATATTTTGAAACCATTCAAAAATATTTTAAAATGATCAGCATTGAAACAAAGCATTCCATTCATCAAATGTAGTTTTTGCTTAGGGCTCGTCTTCACTCTACGGCGGATCCACTGGAGGTCAAGTTATCGTGTCTGCTTGGACACCATAAATAGAACTCCAAGCACTCTCCCGTAGACTTGTAGGATGAGAAGAGTAGCTGGCATCAACAGAAGTAGCTGGCATCAAACCCCACCAACCTTGCCACGTAGAAGAGGGTTCAGTAAGTATGTTGACTTCAGCTATACTATTTATATAGCTGAAGTTGCATAGATTAGATTGAAGGAGGTTGGGAGTTTAGTGTGGAGTACTGACATACCCCTTATCCAGACTCCTCACAATTTACTCCAGTTTTCTCCCTTGTTGTGTGAGAGCTGTAGTAAGTTGAAGTAGATCAGCTCACTGCCTGTTGAATACCTAATCGGCTCTTCTGGCTGGTAAGAAATTTGAAGGGAAACAAGACCTTGCCCACTGCCTTATTCTTTCTGCCATTTTGTCCCATGATAGGAAATCAGGCAAGTAGCCTCACCTTACTCCATCATGGCTAGAGTCAAAGGCTGAGCAAGGCTGAGTAGTGGGCCTTACTCGCTCATATTCCCTTGTGTGGCTAAATAAGGGCTGTGACTAGGGCTTGTGGGTAATTTTCCATCAACATTCTTTTTCAATAGTAAGTTTAGATTTTTGACTAAATGAACTTTTCCATGCCAAAAAGAGTCTGCTTTCCATGGAACATTTGGTCTTATTGAGGAAAATTTGATTTTTTTAAATTAAAAGTCTATTTTTCCTTCAGAAAATGTTGGTAAAAAGAATTTTTTATTTGTTTTCATTGACATTTTCCTTAGAAGTTGCTGCCTTTCAATCCGTTTTCTGAGCTACTCTATCTAGGTGATCCAGAGGAAAAATCTAGAAGCAAAAGAATTACAGTACCTGTACTACCTTGAATCTGCTACACCTGACCTTATCTTACCTTCTCAAAATACCTCCCAAGAGTGAAGCATTGAGGCATTCAGGTGGAGAGAGGCGCCTCTTCACCTCCGCAATGGTCACTTTGTATTTAGAAGTGGAGCTGAGTAGAGATAAGCGTCCAGGTACAGAGCAAAAAAGGTCTGTGGGGTTAACAACACAGGTGCCACCTACAAAACAAAAGGCACATGCCTTAGGTTAGAAGGCAGAATCAAAGTATTGTCACTGAGATGTTCTCCTTTGCATAAAGGCACAAGTTTCTTTCTTTCTTTCTTTCTTTCTTTCTTTCTTTCTTTCTTTCTTTCTTTCTTTCTTTCTTTCTTTCTTTCTTTCTTTCTTTCTTTCTTTCTTTCTTTCTTTCTTTCTTTCTACAGTTTTGAGAAGACCTACTAGATTGCAGTCTAATTGGAGGAGGAAATTAACCATTTAAAAAAAATTTTTTTAAGCCAAAACACACCACTATGATTAACCAGTCTAATATGCACAAGACTACTGTGGCATAACACCCAGTAATTCCTGGATCTAGCATGACAAAAACTTAAGGCTGAACTAAAGCACCTGCTTGAGACACTTGGTCAAGAGTTAGAAACTCATCAAGTGATGGAGCCTTTACCACACCCTTGAAGATCTGTTCCAATGGTAAATAACCAACACCGCTGAAAGGCTGCATTTTAACATTTACAACACTATATAAGATCATTCAGGAACACTGGTGTCCTGTTTAGTTTAGGAGAAATGGATGTGTAATGATTATAGGGTATATTTTTTAATCTGAATGGTTCCGGAGGTCTTAGAAGCCTCAACCACTTTGACTTTCATTAGGCCAGCCCTTCATCTGGTGTATCAGCATAACTCACTGGAGCTATACTGGTTTATCCCCAGATGAGTTCTGGACCAATATATCCCCTGTCCTTAACATCTGTTTAGTCAACTAGGACATTGCCAAAAGCTTGTGGTTGCAGAATATGATCAACAACTCTGCTTTTCAGGAACAATGGAACTTTCTACCACAAGAATAAAGCTAATCTCTGCAGGAGACAGCTTTCTGCAGGGCTGGTCTGAGAGTTTGGATGAATTCCTCCATTAACTAATGATCTCCAAGTGCAAGGTGTATTTCTATGAACTGCCTTCTCTAATGTGCAAGCTCTGCTACGTATGTGAACCCAAATTTGAGCAGGCATCTAGGTGTTTGTACAGAGAAGTCAAGCATGCATGCAGTGGAGTTTGTACATGAACAAGTCTGGGTTGTATAAAAGTCCATGCCCATTTTCACATGAGCATTTTAAAGTTTCTGGTCTCTGATGTGTAGTTGCAAAATGCAATGCAAATTTGGTGATGGCTTTGGATGTTTAGCTGATCTCTCCACTCTGATAAATTTCAGTATAGCATTGTTGTATGTATATAATGTATTTACACACACACATGCATTTAAGTATAGAGGAGTTATAGATAGAGATCTGTTTATGTTAAAGTAAGAAGAAAATGCCTTGTATGTTTTACAAACAATGGGACTGTACTGAAATTAATGAAATATCAACATTTCTCTCTGTTTCTTAAATTAAACCCATATGTGCACAAGTAATTTACACTGAATAAATAATTGTTCCTTTAAAATGAAAATATTTTGGTCCCACCTTAGCTTTCTGTCCTTAACTTGTGCTTGTTGAAAACCTTGTCGTTAATCTGTAGCTGTAAATACCTTACAACTAAAATGTTTAAAACCACATTTATCATATACTGCAATCCCATTAAAAACAATACAGAGGGGGAACATGTATGGGAACATGTGTGTTTTTTCTTCAAAACAAAAATTTTGAACAGCGAAAGTAGGGTTTTTTATATAAACACTGAAAACAATATGCAAATTAGAACACGATAAAATCTGTTGCATATAATTATTGCACTATGTTAATTATTCATTGATACTGCACCATGGAGGAAGGTGGAATTTACAAAGATTGCTCCAAAAATAGGCCTCAAGGAGCAGGCAATCTTCTCGCAATCTGCTTTTCAGCCCTTACTCACATGGATACTTCCACTTGGGACAAGAGAGAATAAAGACTCTAGGACTGGCCCTTAAATCCAACAGACGGGACCAAGCAGTGTCAATAAACAAAGGGAGAGCAGGTCAGAATAGACCAGAAAGGACAAGTACAGCGGCAGTGAAAGATCACAAGTTATGCATCTTGTAGCATGCACATATTTCTTGCTTCCAGTTCTTTTTTAGTTACTATACTAAAATGAAGAGATGAAGTTGAGGGGAAGCCGAGGTCAGCAATGAAAGCCCTGACTGTGCATTATTTCCTATAAAAGAGCAATGACAGCGACTGGGGTGGATCATTGCTCACCTTCAGAAACTGCGTTGTGGGCATAGAGCATCAAAGGGATTGTCCTTTTAGCTGGTATCCCACCACAGGCAGTAGGCTACAGCAGAAATGATAGAGGACAGGGCAAAAAAAAAAATCTCAGCCTCTCGTGAGCTTAATCAATGTCAGATGACCCGTGCAATCCTCGGTCACATGAGCAGTTTTCTCTCCCCTCAGTAGCTGTTCTTTACCAGATGCTGCCACTGGTACTCATGCTGAGTAGTACCTTGCCCATGAAAAATCACTGCCCTACATGAGTAAAGTGGCAGATTGTGAGCAGTTATTCACATGAGTAGTCCCGGTGAGGTCTTGAAAGGGTGCCAATGGGATTACCGTTGCTAGCAAGGCACTGACATAAATCATTTTGGGGGTGACTCGGCCCATTCACTATTTAACTGACCCCACAAACTTTTCCTTATTTATGCAAATGGACCTGATGACGACAATGGGACCATTCTCAAGATGAAGCATTATGGATAGGGGGAAGTAATAGTAGGATGATGTATGGAGCATCTAGCTTCCACTGTGGAACATGCCTATACATGTGACTAAATTACATTCTTTCTCATTGCCACATGACTTTGTCCTCTTATTTATCATCCTCATGACCATTTCCACATATATAACTGAACAGAGGAAATAGGGAAAAATGGTAGCTGTAATGTGGGGAACAGAAGACACAGGAGAGGTACGGAAGATTCTGGGCCCAATCCTCCAATGTACAGAGTACCTTCATCCACCATAAGCGATAAGGAGTCCTGTAGCATCTTATAGATTAACAGGTGTATTGGAGCATAAGCTTTCGTGGGCAAAGTGGGTCTTTGCCCATGAAAGCTTATGCTCCAATACATCTGCTAGTCTATAAGGTGCTACAGGACTCCTTGTTGCATTTGCAGATCCAGACTAACACGGCTACCTCTCTGATACTTCATCCACCATGAATTTCACTGGGAAATGAGGATGATGTTACGAATTTCCTAGCAGAACTAAGTGCTTTAATAGGAAAAGATTTCTTAATTTTAGTGCTGTAATATTTTGAGGCCCAATCCTATTCCCACTAAAGGCAAAGTGGGGAAATCTTCCCATTAACTTCAATAAGAGCAAAACTGGTTCCTTTGTGCTGGACTCTGCTTTCACTTTGTTCCTTCAATCCTGATCTGACCATCACTTCTTGAAATAGAATTAACAAGAGTTGTGCTAAATAGCCGACAAATTAACATTAAAAGGAAGTATGTGCCAGCAGTGAGAGAGTAATGGTACTTTTTCTCCCCATTACAGTGCAAAATACCAGCCACTAATAATGATAAATGCATCAAATAAAAATGGCAGGAACAACTATGTATTCCACTAACTTACTAGAAACACAGGTCAGTCCTGTCAGCACAATGAAAATGTCAGTAAATTAAGGTGTAAAGACAGGATGGGGAATTGGGGTTAAAATGTTTCCCTTTAATATTAACAGAAGATGTACACAATAATATAAGGTGGTGGAAAATAATGAAGACTGTTTCATTTAAACACATGCTTAATTTTAAATCTCATGGGCATACTTAAAATTAAGCATGCAGTTATTTGCTCTTTTGAACAGGGCACATGTGTGTCCATTTATTAATAAATCTGTGTTCTCAAATCCTTTCCCTCCATTAGTTAAAATTCTGTACATTAATTATTATTTCAATAGAAAACTATTCTATTGCTTTGTCAGAAATGTGAGACATATATTTCTCCTGCTATCACTGCATTGTGGCTGAATATGTTTCTGACCTGTAGCAAAAAGCATGCACATAATAGCAATATTATTTAATATTTGTTAGTAATAGCACCCACAATACAGGAAGTTAAATACAGACAAATAGAGGTTATTTAAAGAAACAACAAAAGGGCTTTTCTAGTAGAAGCAACATAAACCACTAGAGTCATCTTATATAAGTGATTAACAGTAAGTTCTGTTCTTTTATTATTCTATTATTCATATCTATGTGTTCCTTTAAAATAAATTTCTGGGTTATAATTCATGACAACTTCCAGAACATTTTTTTACCCTCTTCTGAAAATCTAGCAAATGTACAGTGTATTGCAAAATGGAGAAATGTAAATCCTTGTTTTCTTAAGTAATAATAGAGTTGACCAAATGGCTAATGATGAGTGATTTATTTGACACAATTTACCTCCTTTTCAGTTTATGAGTCATTGTGGGCAATTTAGAATTTTTTCAAAATTATTCATCAAATTATTCAGCAATTCATATCTGTGAATGACTGCTGTTTGTAGTTTATTTCAGAGGACTTCAATATAAATGTTCAAAATGTCAAATCCGAGCTGTTTTGGGTTATTTGTGACTGAATACATATAACTTTTGCAATCATGTTTCTTTACATTTTATAAATTCAATTTTTGTGAATATCTCTGGGAGTCATTTAACATGCTGTTTCCATGTACATTCATGTAATAAATTTATTTACCAGAATATTCATGTTCACTAAAGAAAAAAGGGAGATGAACACAGCAGAAGTGATTATATCTATATCAGTAAATATTGAGGGTGGGTTTTGTTTAGGCTTTTGCGGTTTAAGATCCCGATCTAGCCAATAATATAACCCTGTGTGTAACTGCAAAATCATGAGTAATCTGATTTTGTTCAGTAGGAGCTGCTGAGTTGTCAGTGCTTTTGAAAATCAAAGCAGGAAGAGATAGGCCTAAATAGGTGTTGAAGAGCCTAACATAGAGCACCTATGTTAGAAAGTCTTGATCTAAGAAGTTAATTCAGATGATAGGTGACTGGTGCCTGCAAAGGGGGAGGAGGGGAGAATGTAGGGAGGGCCACCCAGAGGGGCATGGAGGTGTCATGTGGGGGGCGGAGGGGCTCATTTTAGCAATTAAAATGTTGATGGAGGCATAGGGCAGCAGTGCACCTAAGAATGCCATTATAACGGATTCAAAACAAACAAAGGGATGAAGGTGCTTCTGATAGTTTAGTTGCTGGGGTTTTTTTTGCCAGAACACTACTGTAAAGATTTCTGCAAACATGCACAAAGTGCAGACACTGGGTGGAAGGAGGATGCAATCATCATGCAGTGATATTGAAGGGATTTGTGGTTTATAAGGAGAACATGAATCTGATTGTAATGATATGGGATCCAAAGGAAAATGTTCAGAGATAGAAATCAAGCCTTCTCTTTCTCTTTCAGTACATCACTCCTAAGCATTGCTAGAGTTTGCTTTGTTAATTTCACCTGTCTCCCTAATTGTCAAAGAGGTCATAAAGGAGCAGGACTTGTCTAAAAGGACTCCTAAGACATTTCGCTGTTTTAAAGCAGAAGTTGCCAGTTAATAATCTTTCTGCAGGTGTTCTAATGCTTCATCCTGCCAGAGATTTGGGGAAATGTAGGTGGGTTTGGGGTATTTGGGGGGGGGCGGGGGGGATTGTTAGTTAGTTAGTTTGTTTTTAATTTGGCATGCTGTATTTTGTGATGAGACTTTTGCACACTGTGTTGTGTTTTGTGTGGTGCTGTGTGCGCTCTCCGGTGGGTGGGTGTATCTGGTGACGAGACTTTGGCACGTTTGTTGTGTTTTGTGTTCTATGTGCTGCGCTGTGTGTGTGTGTGTGTGTGTGTGTGTGTGCTGATGAGACCTTGCATGGCGGTGTGATGTGTTTTGTGTTCCCTTTGTTGTACCGTGTTCCTTTGTCTCCCGTTGTGTTTTCTTTTGCACTCTTTTGGG
The DNA here is from genome assembly GCF_052426305.1 of Pelodiscus sinensis. NCBI lineage: Eukaryota > Metazoa > Chordata > Testudines > Trionychidae > Pelodiscus > Pelodiscus sinensis. The sequence continues at coordinate 11,641,331 of NC_143054.1, forward strand.
TTGCGTGTGTTGCTGGGCGTTGTGCTACGCTGTAGGCTCTTTCTCTTGGTGTGTGCATGTGCGTGGCTTTGTATTTGGCATATTGTATGTCTGAGTGCTGTACCCGTTGTGAGTGCGTGGCATGAGGTGCGAGCCTCTTCCCCGGCGGTTGTGTGGGTTACTTATTTTGCGTACTGCTGTGTGTTATATAGAGGCATGTGTTCTGTCCTGCGCGCATATCTGCTTGTGGGATTGTTCAGTTGTGTTGTGTTCTGTGCGCTGTGTGCACGGTGCCCTGGCCCATTCTATGCAATAGAAGTTATCTTTGTGTTGTATTGCTTACGGTGTGTGTGTGTGTGTATGTGTGTGTGGCCTGCCTGCCTACGAGTAACTCCTTCCCTGCCCCGAGGCCACAAGGAACCACGTTTCCATGTAGCTCTGGTGGAAACTGGTCGCTGGTTTCCTCCCCCAGACTTTCCCTGACAGCCTGATGTACACAAACAGCGGCTAGTTTGTGACACTTGCTCCACACAACGAGGGGCGATTTTACTGGCAAACAAACTCCACGTCCGACCAGCCTGACAAGGTGCTTGCAGATCCTGTGTAGACAAAAGCAAGCGGCCAGGATGGCTTTTTATCTGCCACCTAATGAACCCAAAAGCCGAGCTCTATCCGCATGGCCGGCCCTTCCTTCTAGCGTAATAGAGTTGATCCCTTCAACCGGTTTTTGTTGTTGTCTGTCTGAGATTATCTCTGCTGGAACCGCGAAACCCATTAATTAAACAAGTTATTAGGATTTAATGCCATTCCAATTGGCCTTTGAAAAGAGACAGCAGTGTTAATTACAGTGCATTAGAACTCGGGGCACAATTATACTTATTACAGGATTATCAAGACTAGTGTAAGGTTTTCCTGCAACAGATAAGAGCTGAAGGGAGAAAGGAGGGGGGTCTGGGAACAATAAAAAGAGAACAATTTAATTAATTGAAAGATCAAATCATCTTCCTCTATAGACTATATTATCCTTCAGTACAGGGTACCCGTATAGATCCATTTCTTATCCTTTGCCCTTAAGTATTTCGAGAAAATAAGCTTTATTTTGGCCCCAAATTTCACAATATAATTGTGGAAGGATACTTTGTCCTTTGTTAGTTAAGACTGAATTCTGCTCTTTCGGGTTCTTAACGTCTATATTTCATTTTGGATACAGAACAGCACTTCTCAAGAAAGCAGTGGAGAAATATAGCACTAGCATAGCCTATCTTGGGGAGAGACAGACACTAAAATGATCTCTCATGTCACAGAAGCAAGCAAGCACAATAAATTCCCTGTCAACTATTCTGCTACACAGGGGTTTACAATTCAAATGAAATAAAAGCAATACAAGATATTACTCTCCCTGTGTCTTCTCCGTTTTCAGGAACAACGTATAGTTTGTAGATCGGATGTATGGAAAACACCCTTTCCACCAAGATCCAGTTTATCTTTCCTCCCATGTATCACACAAGGCAGAATGTACTGGAGAGAGAGGACTTTATTTTGCTGTTTGTTTTGTGTGAACATTCCCAGAGTCCCTTGCTTAAACTCTCACCCTTAATGAGGGAGGCGTTATTAGACTGCAGCTTCGTCTCCACTTAAAATCGAAGATCAGAGAAAATGATCAAGCCACCTCGAATCCCTTTCAAATCGGAGGCAGCGCCATAAGTAAACACATAAAAGGCAGAAGAGAGAAGGGGGAAGCGTCTTTCCCACGATTTTATTGGCAGACTTTTTGGGTGACTGATGTTGGAGCTTTTAAGATTTTTTTTTAATCAAATAAGATCTGACAGTGTTCCTAGCTAGGCATTAATGCCTCCGCGTTCGCACGTCAGTCACCTCTAAGCGATTTGACAAACTCCAGATCTCTTAAAACGTGCAGAGTTCAGATCATATTAATTCCCCAAAAATGTTTTGATTCAAAGTAGTTTGTATTTTATGTTGCCAAGGGCAATCGAAAAGGAGCTACTGCCGATAGCCTGGCCCCTCTCTCGTCATGGCCCAGAGGCGATAGCAGTATTTAAGCTGCTTGAAATTAGCCTGGGGCAGGAACGATGGATGATCACAAAGCGAAACACGAGCTTTTTTTGGAGTTTGCCATCTCGATTCCATAAAACGGCGGGGGCCAAATGTCACCGTGTTGGCTTTTTAATCCAAATAGTTTGGAGCGGGGCGCACCCAAGCGGTGTGTGCTTCAGACGCAGGGGGGGATGGGAAGTGGGGCGACTAGCAAACAAGCCCCCCACAAATCAAACGCGAAGCAGGCTCTTCTGCTGTAAAATGGCAACCTAGCGAGGAATGCAAAAGAGGAGTCGATAATAATGAAAGCCTGAGACATTCACTAGGGCAAGTGTGAGAGGGGAGGACGTGGGTCCGGGTTTTGTTGTTGTTTGGTTTGGTTTTAATGATTCAAAAAAAAACCCACAGACGCCCCCTGTAAACAGAAGCTTCATTTCTTCGAGTGATTTCTTTTGAAAGAGACGATGTGAATATTCAACTTTAAGGCAAAGCTCCCGCTCTGTATGTACAACATTAATATGATCTCTGCAGAATTTGGTACTCAGAAATATTAACATATCAAAGCAGCCGCCCGAGGCTAGAGAAGCTATCGATACACGAGCAGTAGGTAAAGTAAAGATTATTGGTTCTGATGGTTAGAGTAGTGGAGCTCCGGGCTATACCCTGCACACCATTAAATGAAAGTGATAGCATGGGGATCTCTGCATCAGAATTGGTGGCAAATATTTTATCTACCGAGTAATTATCTCGCCTGCAAAAGTCTTTTGCTTTCCGTGGCTCATTAAAGAAAAACACAAAATCATGGCACTAAACAATGTCCCAGACAGCCAGGACCTACAATGTCAGACCTGCGTTCGGAGAAGGATTTTAATGTATTTGTATTTATTATAATTATTGTTCAGGTTGATAAAGAAAACCGCATTGCCTTTCGATCCCCCTTCTCTCCAGAACAATAGAATGACATTTTTCAAGGGGAAATTACATGAGGAATTATGTCCTAAAATCAATCAATCAATCAACTTCTTTCTTTCTTTCTTTCTTTCTTTCTTTCTTTCTTTCTTTCTTTCTTTCTTTCTTTCTTTCTTTCTTTCTTTCTTTCTTTCTTTCTTTCTTTCTTTCTTTCTTTCTTTTTCCAAAAAGATCAGCCAAACTTGTTTTTAAACGATATATGATATATATGTATTAACGAGAAAAAAAAATTGACATGAGACATTTAAAATATTAGGGAATTCCAGAATTGATATTTTCCTATAGATATATCGATGGAGAAGATGGGATGCTGTACAGCGCTTAGCATGGGATATTTTTAGTATTACTAATTCCTATCGCTTTTTCCGAAGTCGGACAACATATTTATCATATATTTTGTTATATATTTGAAACTTATAGACTAATCTTTGATACCTATCGCCAAGAGGTAACTTGTGTGTAGCTACAGTTCAGCATTAGTTCAGTGGAGGGAAAACTTTACATTTCCATGCTGGATTTCCTTTACTAGCGATCTTTAAACTCTTGAGCAACTTGATCGCTTTTAAAAAAGAGAAAATCGTGACTATAATCAGCCACACAGGTAACTGGTTAGCTCCTTAACCGAGAGGCGGAAATTTACTAAACCGGAGGTAAGCAGAACGGATATTCGGATCCTCTTTCCGGACAAATAATACGGACAGAACCCCCGGTCTATGGGACTATAGTTATTCTCTTTGCTAACGAGTCAGCTTCCAAGAGATCCGATTTTGGTTCAGAAGCGAAAACACTTCCTGAGTCAGAATTAATATGAACTGAATTCAGAGGAGAAAGAACTAAGGGAAAACAGGCGCGTGTATGCCCTTGTAATGGAGAGACCGCATGGGTAGGAATTGCCAACATCCCACCTCCATGTGTCTAATCACGGACAAACATTCTCCGCAACTCCTTAAAGTTTCAACCCACCATCCTTCTCCACTCCTTTCAGAGGAATGGTCCCCTCAATTTCCCTGCCTGTTTCCGACTGGTTTGGAGTTTTGCTGCTCTGGTTCATAGTTTTGCGAAATAAGAAGTAAACGCAACTTTACCTAGCGGGGGATATAATTTAAACGGCGGAAAATATACGACATGTTATAGAACAGCCCCCAGTAACAACCCCAGATGCTAGCGAAGGAAGAGGAGGACGACTGCCATTAGTGGAGCTGTTCTTTCAGCACCATCCTTGTTAATGACCGCCCTACCCGTCATCTACAGTCCAGAGAGCCTTGAATATTACCCTCTCACTTGCTTTTTAGTTAATTTGTTTGTTCTTTCAGCTGCCACGTTAATACTAACAGACCCAGGCGTGTTTATGGTGCTGGGTTTCATTGCTAAACTTTATATTATTGCTACAATGTTTTAAAGCAAATCGATCTTAAAATATAAACGGATTCAGTTTTTAGCCCGCTTCCCCCTCGGCTTTTATTTTGAGCTAATCGTTCCCTCCCACAACCACTCGGTCAAGATTTCGCTTGTTCCTGGCCACTGAAATGGGAATTTCATTCCGTGCATAAGATTTTAAAATCTGGCGGAAAAGGAAATCGGAACGGTTCACGCCCTGTGTAGGACCCCACGTGTAATTCTAGAAATTGTCTTGTTAAATGCAATTTCAGTAGCAATTCGATCCTGGATGCATTTTGTTTTTATTTAAATATATGGCATGTCCCGGCATCTGAATAATAAAATTTATTCGATTTAAGTAACACCTCACCTAATAGTGTGATGAAGAGCAATGGACTTAAAAAACCCCCAAGAAGCAGATTAATTAAGGGAAAGAATAATATTTTCCAAGAGACAGGGTCTTTGACAAATCCCTTATATTCGTTTCATTCGGAATGCATATATTTATGATAAGCATTATTTTGGGATACAGCTTGTAGCTGTATTGGCGTTGAATATATGGGCCTCAAGACAATACAGCCTACCTTTGCTTCTCTTATTCAAAACACATACTTTTCACAAATAGTCCTAAACAAGATATTCCTTAAAGAGAACAGAATCTTCCGGCTAACTTGGATTCAGGGTATTTTCAGTAGCAGATGGCATAGAGGACGTCTTTATCCAGGCAATTAACTATTTTGGCAATCACAAATTTTTCAACCTGTCTGGAACACCGAGTTATTTAGTACACTGATTCTTCCCAAACTCTCCCGCTCCCCATAAGAGATCAGACTGCAGAATATAACAGCCAAGCACTAGAAAGTCCACACATTTCTAAATTAAAGCGAGACAGCTATTTGGTGGGCGATGGGGGTGAAACAAACAGAAACCTCGATTCACCTTTAATTTCGGATAGCTGCTATGAAATGAGATGTTTGTAAATTACTGATGCACATCAAGACAGTCCATTAGTTTTAATGTGCTTCTCTTTACATAGTTATCATCTTTTTTTTCAATATACCTGTAATATTCTGCACAACGGAGAGAGAGAAAGACATGGGGTTACTTTTTTAAAACGAGTAAAATATAGGAAAATATGTTAACCTGCTTACCTCTCCTTATCACCCCACCTTGGCTGTTCAGTACTAGCCCACACTGGGCCTCCACCGACCCCTTAAATTACGAAAAATAAGCAAAAATCAGACACAAACAGACATCAAAACTCTTTAAATAAAGCAGCGTTTGTTTTAACACGGAGCTCGGCCAACAACAACAGCAAAGGCAACACACTTCTAAAATGGGAGTCAAATTGCCTGACAAAGTCTATACAGTATCAGGATAATCCCTTAATCTTCCACTATCCTAGGAAAGGTATTTATTATAGAATAAGTCTCAAGGTTGGTTGCTATTTAGACATAATTGTTGCATAGATAGATAGATAGATAGATAGATAGATAGATAGATAGATAGATAGATAGATAGATAGATAGATTTGAAAAGTCCATACTGTCTCTCTGTATACACTCATATAGCCTGTTTGTAAGTGTGCATAGTGAATACACAAAATTCCCCCAAATATCTATTTATCTTAACAAAAAATTCTGAGCAACAGTGCAGCTATCTATGTATACAGAAACGTACACTGTGTGTACAAACACATACACACTCACACAGCGTCCAAGAAAATGTGTGTGTGTGAGTGTGCTGGTATATCTATGAGGAGTTTTGTATTTCTGCATGATTCTTGCTTATACTTGCTCTATTACTCTTTTATTTTATATTCAATTCCGCTTTTCTACATATTTTTAGTAGGAACGATGGAAATGATGGAATCGTGGTTTTATTGGTTATTTTTTTAATAGTGGGGGAAAATACACCTTTTGGCCCAGTGGAAATGTGGCAAAGACGCATTTTCTTTTACAAACACACGAGATATTTGACATGAAAGAGTCCTTTAAGGGTGTTAACCTACTCAACAGCCCGTGAACAGTTAAGTAAATGCGGAGGGAGAGCCGGTGCATAATAAAAACCTCACTTTACAAAACAACCTTTACAGTCCTGGCTCTCTCCCCCAGTTTCACCATATTGGCGCTGGCCTGTAAGACCCTGCTTTTCAAGGCTCTTTCTTATTTTAAGTGTTCTGCTTTAAAGTGATTATGAAATCAATATGAAAAAAACGTGGCGACTGAGCATAAATTAAAGCGGTGACGGGAAAAGGTGTGACAGTTTCCTTTGTTGTCCATGGAAAATCTTTTTAGGGGACTGAAAGATGCCACTCCAGCCTCAAGACTGTTTGCATCTGTTAGGCTGACTTAAACCGCCCTCTAAACTATTGGACTTTCACTTAACATTCTGTGCGGGGGAAGTATATTTACATTTGTTGCATTGGAAATGAGGCATATGCTGATGAACGTTTCAAAAAGAAAGACGAAGGGGAAGGGGAAACTGTGGAGGCCACAATTTTGGTTTGTAGGACTCCTGCCCGCTCTATTTCAGCCGGCCACCAAAACACCTCGCACTAAACGCCACGTGAAATTAACAAGCCTGAAAGTGTGTTTTGAAGCTACTACACATATACAAATTCTATGCCTCAATAGAGTATCCTTTTCTCTCCAGAAAAAAAGGGGGTGAAAAATAAGTGAAAGGGAGGGTGCCAAGAGGCAAGGGGGGCGAGGGTGTTTTTAAAATGAGTTTTGATCAAATAATGAACACCCCTTCCCCCGTTTTTTGAAAGCTGATTATTTTTAATTTCTAATCAAAATGAATCTGGATCTGCCAGATTAATCGAATTTTATCAATCCTGTATTATTATTATTACTATTCGTAAGGGAACCATGTTGTTTGGTCGGATGACACTGTATACATGGCCAGTTGAATGGCACTAAGTCGAAAATTGGATAAACTATGGTGCTCTTTTGCACAGGACTTAGGCATTGTCCACAGCCTTGCAAACGTTCTTAATCCCCTCTTTTGAAAGATACAAGGCTTTGTGCTCGGAAAAGAAAAAAAATTGTACAGATACAAAAAAAATCAGCAGCAGACGCGGTTATAAAAAGGAGTAAATAGGTTTTAGTTGGGCTAAGAAGTGAATGGCAGATTTTGGTGGGGGGGGGGGTGATGGACATACGGGGAGCCTTATGGAAAATATAAAAAAAATGCCCAGCGAATATGCAATTATTTTGTGAATTTAAATGTAGACATTCAAGATTTATGGAGTTTCTCCTCCAAACGGATGGAACAGTTAAGATTCTTTGGTTGGTACTATTTTTCCCCCTAACTAATGCCTTGCTCCGAAGTAAATGGGGAGAAAAAAGCTTTTTAATGGGGCGCTTCTTAGTTCTCCAAACTAACACCTATGGATGGGGGAAAATAAGCACAGTAAATACCCTTAAATCCGTCTTAACCTGGCCACTTCTGGACTGACCATGGCTCCTTAGTTTGGTTTAAGGGAAAGTATTTGTATTTTACCTTTAAAATACGCATAATTATAAATGACAGTTTTAAAAATATATTTTAACTTGGGACAGAGAGACGGCTGGAAATGAATTCTAAATCGACAGCACCGGATATTTAGTTGACTATAAACTAGGTTATTATCTGCGTAGGTAGAGAGATACAGTGAATAGACAGAAAGTAGATACATAGATCTGCATCCATACCTATGTATTTCAAGACCTTCATTCTTTTATTGACATATATTTATTTTATTGTATGGTATATTTTTTGCTTTAACATTTCATCTGTCGTCGCTAAACTACAGACTATCTACGGGACCACATTAGATTTTTTTTAAAAAATATCTCCTAGCAGAGATACTTTTTCGGATGTTCTTCTTTCTCCTCCCTCGGTCTATTTGGATGTTTTTACGTGTCCCTCTGATAGTGAAACATACCCGTTTACTACAAAAGGGAGAAAAGGGTTTGCGGTGGATGATTTCGTAGTCATTTCGAGCGCCTTGGGTTTGGAGGGGATACGCAGAAAGATCTCCTGATTAGTGTACCAAACCTCACGTATTAAAGCGGAGCCACTGACAGTATTAAACCAGGTGTGCAGTTATTTGTCCGGCAAGAGCGCTGCTTGCTTTTGGACCCTGGAAATGGTCCTTATGACTCCCTCCCGATAGATGTGATCGGGGTGGGAGCGATCCTGAAGTGGCTGGGAGGAAGCCCCAGCGAAAGTATATCGCATGCTATTTACCTGCAAATCGTCTGCTCCCGAGGATGCAAGACCGAGGCTTGGTCCTGGCAGGAGTCTTTGATCGGGGTGCATCCCATATTGGGATCCATGGCTCATAAGAGACAAGTCGTGGCGCCGGTAAGCATCTAAGCACCCCAGCTCTCGCCTCTGCTCGTCCAAGCAAGAGGATTTGAGAGCCCGGGCGTTGTGCAGGTTAATAAAATCGGTGGGTTCCCCATGGTGGATCTGCTGGTAGTATTGCTGCGAGTGGTGGAGAGAATTCAAGGAGTACGCGTCAGGGTTGACGGCCGGGTGGCTGTGTTGGAACTCGTAGTGGAAGGATTGGTGATGAAGTGGGGTGTACTGGTGATTAGTGGAGAAATACGGGGAAGCAAACTCAGTGCCGGTGGTGGAGTAAGTTAGAGGCGAAGAGGAGGAATAGGCGACAGTTGAGTTGGCCACAGACTCCAGACATCCAAGCTGCATCAAACGGTAGCTGTTTGATCCGTCATGACGTATCTGAAAGGAAGAAGGGAAAAGGAGACCCCAAAACTGGAGGTTTGTCATTTAAAACACCGTGCGCGACTCTTCCAGGCCCTCTCTGCTGCATCGCTTCCCCCCTATTAAAAGCGCCCAACTCCAAGCCGTACGGAGGTAGTTTGCGCTTGGTGTCATGCAGATCTGTTAAAAAAATAAAGGACCCCCCCAAACCTGCCTGATTGCAGTAGAGCAAAAGGAATCCACCGCGCTGAAATACAAGGGGGAAAAAAGGGAAAACCACCAGCACAAAACTAAGACTGATCACAGCTCTGCTATCAGGGAGGGAAACAAAAAGTCAGCACACAGAAGGGCTTTCACCCCCAGAAGGGGAAAATCTCGCCATTGTGTTCTCTAGCGTTTACATATCTAGCAACAGAACCGCCACCTTCTTGTGTTTGGGACCCTGGATTCTAGCGACTCCAGCGCATTTCCCCCCTCGAATGTTCCCAGAAGAAGGCGATGCTCCGTCTTGGCCACATCTTCCCCTTTCTGGCGAGTTGATTATTTTCCCCGCAACTTCATTATATGATTAGGGGTCTTATTCTGGTTTCGTGGTGGCAACTGTTTTAACGTAGTAATGAGTTGCTCTTGCTGGTGACAGATGTCATAACGAATTTTCGCCCTATACTTCTTTAAATTGTGTCTGAAGCCAGATTATAATTAAATGTAACGGTCCAATATGGATTATTTTTAAAAAAAAATACTGGAAACAACCACAGAGGCACACACGCTCACACCCATGCACCCATACACACGCGTACACACACACACACGCACGCACAAAATACCTCTGCTTCGTGGACTAGTCCTGGAAATGTAGTTGACATTTTTTGGTTCTCCGAAAAAAAAAGGCGCAGGATAAAATTCCCTCTCAAAAAAGAAAATAAAATTAAAATAAAATTAAAATATCCAAACTGCTTGAATCCCCGCCCGATTTTTTAAGTCTATATCTAGGAGAGAATTTGCAATGTGTCTGCATAGATTAGACCGCTTCCTTTTCCATGCACCACCTTAAAAACCTGTAGGAACAAAATTTTCCCTCTGCACAAAAGCAGCTCCCTGGATCAGATTTTGTACTTGCTGGGTATTTCTTTGGCTGATGTCGTAGGTCCCTTGGTAATATAGAAGTTTTGAAAATTAAGCATCAGCACTGAGAACTGGGAGGACAATAGATAGAGGAGCTTCATCCCAGGAGACAAGGAATAAATATTGTATCTTCGCCTAATAAGGAACTGTAGGCTCTTTCAACATTTTTATACAGTTTTTCCTCCACTCTTTAGAATTTTTTTTTCGTACACAGGCTTATATGGGAGGTAATCTGATCGAAGGGGGCATTTTGAACACATTTTATCGGGAGGCTATAGATCTAATAGATATAGTAATCTATACTAACTAAATCGTCATTTTAAATAGGTAAGTGTGCTCCTTCCTGTTGGTTCTACTGCTTTTAAATACTGACCAAAAGAAAAGATTGCACAATCTCGGGGTGTTTCCTTAGCTGTATTTTTTTCTAAATTAAAACAATGTTGTTGGGCTTGATTTTTTCTTACATTTATTTCCAATTTAAGTCCACCCCACACCCCAATCTTTTTTCCCCATCCAGGTTACCAAACAATCTTAGTGTTTTTAAATACCTTTTCAAATAAGTAGCTAGTCTGAGACTATAAAGCATTATTGCACACGCACACAAACACACACACACACTAAATTACACACAATGCTACATACATACATATATATGTGATACATAAGGGGAAAATGGGGCCGTGTGAGAGAAAGGTGGACCTTTTCCCATTTAAATTAGTTTTATTTTTTATTTTTCAAGAAGTGCTATTACATTTTATTCGTGGAAAATTAATTGAGGCTGGTTAGCACTGTATTGCACATAGGAAGGTTTTACAAATGAATTTATTTATATACTTGTAGTGACATTAGTCGTAGGAGTTTTCATGCTGGGTTGGGGCTGAAACACTGTTGTTGAAGAAGAAGAAGAAGAAGAAGAAGAAGCAGCAAGGCATATTTGGAATGGGAAGTATCAAAATATAAACAAACGTTCTAAATCGAGCACAATACTGGAAAGTTGCAAATGTTCTGAGAAAGGTATTTGGCCAAATGGCATTTCCTGATGATGTGTGTCTGCTGATGGCTAGTTTCCACAAATTACAAGGCTGGAGTTAAGAGAGGGTGTAACTCGCTTTTAATTGCCCTTTAATTTGGTTTGCTTTCAAGTGTTTTAGCTACGAAGGTGTCTTAATAATAAGCCGCAGGCAAATAAGCATGTGGCTTTTTTTTTAAAGGTCTAGCTTTTGGGGAGGGTTTACTGGTATCTGTTCATGCAGGCTAACAGGACCTGTCATTCATCCCTCTTTTCTTTATACAAATGGACAAAGGCACACGACTGGAATTGAAATGCATTGTCTGAGATGGAAAAGTGCGATTATGCAGGCGTGCACAGGGGTCAGCAGCAAACACTTTCTAGCACTCCCACATTTTATTAGCGGGTTCATGTTGGCAGAATTTTCTCATCTCCCCCCCCCCCCCCCTCCCTTCACTCTTCTTAATGAAAAAGGAGGGGGGGGGGTAACAGGCAGGAAGGACGTTTTATTTACTTTGTTTCTTATAAGAGGGAATGTCGACACTGATTATTCTAACGTAATGCATTGAAATATCAAGGATCCCTTTTCTTTCCCCATGTTTGATAGTCAGGGATGATTCCACATATTAGATATTGCGGAACCTCTCAAAAGTCTGGTAGGCAAAGCCTGAAACAACGTGGAGTAAATAAATAAACTAAACTCTCCTTTAAACTATTGACCTGCTCCCAATAAATGAAATATATGTGTGTACGGTCAATACATGAGCAATAGGTCATATACACCAAAAGTTATGATAGCTTGAATAGATACTTCTGATAGATGTAAACTTTCTTCTTCTTCTTCTACTTCTACTCCCCCTACTCCTCTAATATCATCCAGACAGAAAACTATCTCTCGACACCCATCCAATATCAATATTTTCCTCACAATTATTAATGCCTAAGGATGTTATTTTTGTCCTCTACGTTTGTTTTGATTATTGTTTCTCCTCCATCACTATTTATACTAAAGAAGTTGCACTTGTTACAAAGCAAAAGGAAAAGCGCGATAAACTAAGGTGTGCATGGAAACACTGCGATATGAAAAACGTGGATGTGAGTCTATTTTTATAAGGTTAAACAGAGTTGTCTCTCCTATTAATCTATGTATGTACATCCATTTCTCAGATCAATGTTTTTAATGAACTATTTCTCCACAGAACCCATCAGCCTTCTATTTATTTATTTTGAAAACTTCCATACGGGAGTGGGGGGGGGGGGGAGAGTTATTTTATTTTGGGTTCGGCTCGGCTCATGGGCTGCCGTTACTTTTTGCACCCCAAACAAGATGTAACTGACCCTTTCGGGTCACATGTATAATTTATTTAAGTATGACCCAAGTTTCCTAAACAAGGACTGATTCTTTCAAGTACGCACCCCCCTTTTTTTTGCAGATACAAACTAACACAGTTTCCTCGCTGAGATTTAACAAAGAGAATAACTCCTCCTCCCTTCCCCCACCCCACACACGTGCTCAGTGGCAACTAAACCGAACTATGAACCTAACTTGTCCTGCGGGGGAGTTTTGATCAATTAACCAAACAACCACCAAATGCTCCTGTCTGGAGGAAAAGTTTAAGAAATCAACGTGACATATGCAGGCGCTGGTCAATTCCATCTGTTACGGTTGGTTGTGTCTCCTATGCTTTTACTCAGGAACACGGCATGTAGGCAGTTTGTTCTGAAGTCACCCCAAGCCCCATTAATAGGCCGAGGCAAGCTGCAGATCTCTTGTTAATTACTCTAAAAGAATTCCTTTCAGGAAAGTTAATTGGCATCTTTCTGTTTTCCTATCATCGCCATAAGCTAATGGCTCCAGCAGACTTTGGCGTTAGGCTTAATTGAATTAACTGGGTAAATTATTTAATAGAGCGTGCTCTCCCTTTGACGATCATGCAAAGGGTTCATCCTCGAGGAGAACCTAGCCTGATGGTTGGCGTAGGGCTGGTGAATTTCCAGAGGAAAGCTGGGCAAGCCAGACTGGATTTCTGAAAACGTGCCGCTTGTCTGGACTCATCTCCATTCATCGGGTAGCGCACTGAACTGTGTAACGGGAAGCTTGGTCTAGTTGTCTGGCGATCGTACCACGAATAACTGCCCACAACTGTCCAACAGATTGGTGTTTGACCTAAAATACTCTCAAGTATTTGGAGGCCAGCCTGGAGTTCATTTTTCCTCCCTTCCCCCGATCGTGTTCAGAGTCCCTGTTCATCTGACAAAGTGGGCTGTGCTCACGATAGTTCGTGATTCTTTATATTTTGGTTAGGACTACTGGTTGGTCTTAAAGTTACAGACTAACACAACTGAGGTTGGTGGGTTTTTTTAACACACACAGGAGTATTTCTTTTGATGACAACTCATGAGCCTGCTCTTACAGCCTTCACTGGTGCGAACCTCTCCGAGACTAGTGAGAGTTTTACCCTAGTGAAGCCGAGAACGTCCAAAGACCAAGAATCTTTACAAAGGGAGTTTGAGCATGAACAATGCGATGAAAGACTCAACGTGGATCCCCGCTGTTAAGTCCTTTTGTGAGCGTTGTAGTCACACGCCTGCATAAGAAGGGTCTCTCTCCTTCATTGGCTGACAAAGGCTGTTTACCTTTCCCCGTATGCTTGCCTTTCCCCGTGGCTTTTATTGCTTCTCAGAAGTCTGAAGGGTGTGAGCTTCGAGGAACTTCCCCTTAAAAGAAAAGGCATTTTCCTCGAAGAGAGCCCTCGGACATTTCTTTGTCCACCCTTCTTTCTAGCCTCGTAACCCCTTGCTTTCGGGAACCCCGTTGTTTGGGACTCTGTCTTATCCACCCTAAGATTCTTGCCAATAACTTTGACTCCTTCCTGGGTGAAAAGTGGACTTAGAAGGGTAAATCCAAAGAGCATCACTCTGCAGGCCGGAGTCCGGCCAACTTCCATTCTCGTGGTGCCTTTGGCAGGTTTGATATTCTTATTAAAGATGATTATTCAAGATCCTAATTTAAAACGGCATCGGTGGTTTCCCCCCTCTTATTATTCTGGGTGTGTAAGGGGCAGGGCGAGGGAATAAACATTGGCCCGCGATTTTCCCTAGCTTCTCTCGAGGAGACAAGTTAAAGAGCCGTTTGCAGAGTTTGGGGCTGCTGCCGGCCACGTTAATATTTCTGGCACAATTTGGCCTCCTAGCAGATGAACATGTGTTCCCGCTCCCCGCCCTTTCCTTTTGAACGGCAACTAACCCTTTTGCCCGCCACCACACTCCATGGTCTGTGCGCATCTGTATTCTGCTTCGACCCAGCTGCCGAGAGGCACATAATAGGAGAGGGGAAAATGCATCTGCTAGCAATTAAAACCTCTGTGAATATATTAGTCTGAAATTAAAGGGCATAACTAGTGTCTCCAGTAATTTCTTTGATAACCGCAACAATTGTGGGTTTTCTTCCACGCCAAGATTTCGACTGTGATGCAAGGGCGACTGTTCAAAGCCATCAGCAAACATCTCTGGTTTGAACCTGGACTCGATCAATATTTTCGTGCCAAGAAGGGTGCTGCCTGCGTCACCCAAGGCCGTGTTTTAGACGGACTCCGGAGTGTGGCCGGCTCTAGCCTCAACCTACTATGAATTCATCGACGTTTCCAAACATTCCTTGCATACACAGTGCTCTTAAGCTGACCAGGACAAAGCCAGAGTTCTCCCCTGGGTTGGACTCGCAACCCTTCCCAGCTTTCTTCCTCGAACCGATTCCTCTTGAAACCCCTCCGAGCAGACCCTTCTCGGTCCTAGTGCCCTATCACGCCTCCTCTCTTTGGCTATGTCTAGACTGCAGGCTTCTTTCGAAAGAGGCTCTTTCGAAAGCATCTT
Organism: Pelodiscus sinensis; assembly: GCF_052426305.1. Classification (NCBI taxonomy): domain Eukaryota; kingdom Metazoa; phylum Chordata; order Testudines; family Trionychidae; genus Pelodiscus; species Pelodiscus sinensis. The sequence goes on from NC_143054.1 coordinate 11,656,431, forward strand.
TCGAAAGAGCCTCTTTCGAAAGATCGCGTCTAGACTGCAGGCGGATCTTTCGAAAGAGAAATCGCTTTTTCGAAAGAGAGCACCCAGCGAGTCCGGATGCTCTCTTTCGAAGACGGCCTCTTTACATTGAAGAACGCCTTCCTTCGAAAGAGGAACTTTCGAAGGAAGGCATTCTTCCTCGTGAAACGAGGTTTACCGCCATCGAAAGAAAAGCCGCGTTCTTTCGAAATAATTTTGAAAGAACGTGGCTTGAGTCTGGACGCAGGGGAAGTTTTTTCGGGAAAGGCTACTTTTCCCGAAAAAACCCCTGAATCTGGACACGGCCCTAGTTCTCGTCTTCCCTTTCGGTTCCTTACTGCCTGGCCATGTGTGTCCAAACTGTCGAGCTGGCCTCCTTCCCCTTAGCTCCATCCCTTGGACTTGTGTCGTTAGCTCATTTCCTCCTCGGAATGGATGTCTCTTCTCCGCCGCACGCACTAGGCCAGACTGCCCCAGCTTGGTTCTTCTGGGCACCTTGCTGTTCCCTTCCCAGCATCGGTGTTTCTCCACACCAGCTTCCTCGTCTTGCAAGCCTCTGGCTCTCTTCGATACTTGACTCCTGCGGCAGCTCCCTCGTGGTCCTTGCTCATGTGAACTCCCTGAAGGCTATGCCTGGGGGCGGAGGTGCGAGCGCAGAACCTAGAGCGAAAGGCTGCAAAGGCACCTTTGCTCAACGATGATCGAAAATGGCCAGTGATCTCTGGCGTGTTCCCTCTTCTGCAGCCAGATCCATCAAGCGCTCTAGGCTGACTCTACCAACCTGTTCTTTCTTGAGCGCTCTTAATTTCCTTCAGAATTTTTTACTGCATCCTTTTTTTAAAGGGAACATGATCACTTGCGTGGCATCCGGCTATCAGCTACGTGTGGGAAGCCCCCTCCCCCGCCTAAATAGCAAAAGCTGCCTCTCCTGTCAATTACAGACCATTTTCCTTTCCATTGACCTCTTCTTGTACTTGAAAAAGTCTTATTGTTTTATTTATCGTAATCCCTGGTGCAAACCTCCTTTCATTCCTTAGCTTGGCAGGTCTCACATTTCTTACAGTCTCTTCCCCTCATGAGGTAAGATCCCCAGACCTCGTCTCTCTTTCCCTGACCTCTTTCCTTCACATATTTCACCTTTCTACTTTTGGACCTTTGGTCCATCCAAACCAACCTTTCTTTACTCCCAGTCTGTTCGCGGCCGAGTGTAACTGAGGGTTCCTGAGAGCACCCTAACTTCCTTTGCATCTTTTCATCCTATTCTTGTTTACCTATTGCTTTGTCACTTTACATTTCACCCCCTCTTATTTGCTCTGCTGAAAAGTAAAATTATGTTCTAATTGCAAACCCAACTAGTTTACAATCCTGTATGTGTGCCTACCTCCACCTCACTACATCTCCAGGCATATCTTCTTTGCTCATTAATGAGCCATTTCTTTTCAGTTCTTTTATGTTTGGAGAAGGAGGTGGTCCCAAATTTCTCAGTGATATTGTGTGCACTCGAGTTCATGTCCAAATAGTAAGCTAAGCTTTCCCCGGCTGCTTTCTTTGAAGTTGGGAAAATACTTTTGTATTTCTCGTCACCATATTGTTCCTTCTGAGATGTTATGTAAATAATTTCTACTGACTGTCCACTCCCCTGTAATAACTTTGTTTCTGAAAGATTTTGAGGTTTACAGGTTTGTTTTGGAGAACACACACACACACACGTTCAAATCCTTATCTTGCCTGCTTGGATCTTGTACGTGGATCTTTCAAATTCCAAGAGCATGAGCCATCCATCCATCCATCCATCCACTTGTCCTCTCTTCTTTCATCCTTAACTTGAGAGATCTTCACAGTGAAACTGACGCATTTCTCTGGGACAGCATGGCTCTTGAAAAAAATAACATCAGCAGCATTTTTCTCACCAGCTCTAGTCGCAACGCTCCAAAGTCCGCTTCTGCAGAACGTGCAATAGAAGCAAGATTAATTTGGGATGTTGCTCCAAAGGCCGTGAAAGTCAATGGAAGCATTCCCATGATCATCAGGGTACTTCGGATCAGGCCCTTGGAATTCACCATTTCCCACTGGGTACCTCACCCACAACACACTTGGTATCTAGAAGGACGAGGTGATGATACTTCACAAAGCTTGAAAATTAAGCAATGAACCCAATTAAAACAATCCTCAAGCCAGTCTCAGGTTCAGGGCAGTTTTGAGCCGTGCATCCACCCAATCAAATCAAATAGGCCCTTGAAAATGCCCCTAATCAGAGAAACTGACTAGCTAATTTAAACCAAGATGACACTATTCACATTATTTTCAGGGTGCATTTCAATATTTGAAGCCGAATTCTATCATTAAACTCCTCTCTGGTAGTGGAGAATGAAAACATCTGTAGACTGTGATGTATTAAAGATGTACCTTATATTAGAATCATCCATAATTAATGCCGACATTCCAATAAATAATACAGTGTCAGGTTCTTTAGATTATTGAGTATAATCTACTGTGCTCATATATTTATGCGCTGGCAGTAATAGCAAGCACGTTTCCTTGCCTAATTAAACACAGAGCACTACAGTATGTTTAAATAACATTAAGGTTGTGACACAAACTTAAAAGAGTAAATTCAAAGGTAAGGCTGACATCCCTGTCCTTACTCATGAGGCATGGCTTGATGGCTTTTCTCCGTATGTATATGTGTGTGCGCAATGCATCGATTTATGGATATTCATTTTAAATGTTTTCCCCGCGTCTTAATTTATAGCCTTAACACTCTTTACATTTAGGTGTACTATTATTAATATTTTTAAGACATTCTTTCCTCAAGAGCCTGGGATTCCTCTGAATAGCTTGAATACACCAGTATTTAGGTTAAGAAATATAGATATTTTAATTGAACACATATTTATTCATGTTTTCTTTAATGGGATTTTATTGACCCAAGAATCCAGGATAGTTGTAAGGAAAGCATTCTACGTTTTTGTTCAGGTTGATTCAATATTCAGGCAATTTCGATTAAAATGCATATGCTGTATCCCCCAAACTGAAGCTTGCTACTTCAGAGTCAGTTGAATCCATCAGGGGAATATATATATATATTTATGTCTTTAAAACATATCTTAATTTCCCTACTCATGCATAAATTCAATCCTGTCCCACCCCCCATTTCTCTGACTTAAAAATTGGCCATTAACATTTATTCGGCAAAAGGAAAAAGTTGTTTCCAGCAATGAAGTCTTGTCTGCAAAGTTTGATATTTCTGGAATGATCTTTTTGTTTGGAGGAGGAGCTATTCAGAACTTCCTGACAATAGCTAGTAGGCTTTCATAATGAACAAGCTGATAGTATTGCCTATGAGATCGGTTCTGCAATTCCTATTCCTGCCAGTAATCCACACTTAAAAGTCTCGACCTCCATGGGACTGTTAATTTCAGTTCAGGGTAAGGGTTGCTCTCTTGAATGAAAGGCCTGATCCAAAGTCCATTTAAAGTCAATGGGTTTTTTCATTGGTATTAATGGGCGTTAGATCAGGCCCCCAAGAAGTCTTTGTCTTTGAGTTTCTATCGTGCTTAAAATGTGAAAATTAAGGAGAGAGTAGAAAAGTAATAATTTCACAATGGAAAACAGAACGATTTCTCTATAAATGTTAGTTTCATAGTCTGAAAGCTGAAAGTCACAATGTTAAGAATATTGATACATTCTCTTTCTTTCTTTCTTTCTTTCTTTCTTTCTTTCTTTCTTTCTTTCTTTCTTTCTTCTAAAATCACTGCACATATATTAGCAACCATGAACGACATAGTTAACACATTTCTAGCACTATTTAGCTTTTGTCCATTCCTAGAGACTGAACATTTCAAGTTGATTATTCCACGACATTAAAGTGAAATATTGACAGTCAACAATTTTCGTTATAAAATTAAGTGGAAAATAAAAGGAAATGTTTTCATCTGTTTAATGGCAGCGGGCTTGAACATACTAGTTGCTCTGTCCATCCAGACCAGAATTTAAGCACCAGCTTAACTTTTATTTTCGTACTTTGAACAGAAAGAGCAAGTACATGGTTTTAATACCATAAAGCAACGTGCAGAGTGAAAACTGGGACTAATTAACAAAGTTTAAAATACAATGATGTAATTTTACAATGCGTTTATATGAGATGGTTCAAGTTATAACAATGTAGTATAGTTATGTACACAAATTCTAGTGTTATATTGCACTATAGATATATGTATGTCACACATACACTATACAGTGAGAGATAATTAGGTTTTTGGTGAAACTGAATTTCAGTGGTAGGATCAGAGTTAGGTGTGCAGTTAATTTTTATGGAGAATAATTTCTGAAGTCAGTTTACACCAGCTGAGTATCTGATCCTTTATTATGAATGCGGAGAAATGCATACGCAGTCCCCAGCATCACCCATGGGATGTGCACGCATGAAGTGTTGTATACCAGCTCTCTCGATTGGTGCACGTGCGTAATATAAGCCGTGTTGTGTGTACAGTGCAGGAACTTTTGGCATGGCTGTGCAATACGCGTACACTACAGAGAAGATATATTTCTCTATATCGGAATGATCGTCATTGATTGGATATAGGGCCCTAACCTTATCCCTGACACTAAATTTGGAACCAAACCTAGCTCTTAAAGATTTGATGAAATACACTATATTGAATGTTATTCATTGGAAACCACAAGTCCTGCTATTCAGAGAGGAGAACATATTATTCCCCTAAGTTAAAAAGATGAATGTTATAAGAAGCCAGGTTTTTATCATCAGCCTAATACCTGCTGCCCTGCAGGATGGATTCCTAAACTTGTTTCTCCTTTACTTGTCTACAAAGAGCCTCTCCCACGGTAGTTGGTTGTAATCCAAGGAAGTAAATCCACCTTTCTAGCCTGCCTCTCTTTTGTTATAGTAAGGACAGGCTGGCTGCTGTTGGGATGGGTCTGCCTCACCCCATTCTTTTCCCTTCCTGAAGGATCAGCAGGTTGGTTTCCCCAGCCGCAGTGCTGGGCGCTGGCGTGTGTGGTGAAGCCTCTTGCAGAAAGGAGCTGTCCATTCAGAACCAGACAGCCACGTGGTGCCTGCCCGCCCCAAAAAACAAAAGAGGAGCAATATTAATTAATTAAAAAGGAGAAGCAAAAGCCAATCTGCTCAATCCTCCGCCTGCAGGCAGGCTCTAACGGAAACCACATCTGCTTTCCCTCTCCCCTCCAGAAATCTTCATTTGGGCATTAGAATACTTAAAAGGATTAGTCATTAAATACTCGCACATTTGGTTTAATTCGCTAGAAACTGTATGTCACAGGGTTACATCAGAAAGCTAAGAGTTTTAATCTCATTTGCAGTATTTACCTAGATGTTTTATTTCCTCTGCTGCTTGTTCCAGGCCTAGTATTAATATCCCATGTGCCCAGAGGGAGGAGGTTAAAAAAACCTGAGCTGGTTGCTGTCTGATGGTATAAAAAATATATCAAAGGGCCTTTTAAGGTAAAACAAAAAAAAACAAAAAAAGCATGAATGGGACTGTGGTGTTCCCTTTTGCAGCCTGGTGCTTATTGATGCTTATGATGATGGTGGTTGATGATGATGTTGTAAGTAGTTTATTTCCTAGGAAGGTAGCATGGCCCTGTGGATTAAGCCCTGGTTTGGAAAATCTGGGTTCTGTCCCCATCTCTGCTCTGTGATCCCGGGCAAGTGATTTTTCTCTCTGACTCAGTTTCCCCATCTCTTAAAGATGCAGCTCCTTTGTGAAGCACTTAGAAATCCACAAGAACACCTTGCCAGATTAAGCATATAGGCTTGATCTGGTAAGGCACTGGGACTCAGAAGTAGTTAGGTGCATAACTTTCATTGATTTCCATGTGACTAAGGCACCTAAATATCTTTGGGTATGGTTACAGGTATGGCTACACTAGCCACCCTAGTCTCATCCCTTTGAGAGGTCCTCATTCAACAAGGAATATGAGCAGTCCCTTCAAATTCAATGGGACTTTTTACATTCTGGAAGTGGTGTGTACTTTGCTGAATTGTCTGGAATGACAGTAAATTGGGAAGGGTCAGTTTGTATTCCCTTATGTATGATCCACAAAGGATGTGAATCTGTTACATCACGTAGCTATACAGCTGCCTTTTAGCTCCAGATGTTGAGACTCATGCTTTTAGCTCTCTTTCAGTGCTCAGTGTGAGGGCCAATATGACAGATGTCACATGAGTACCTTATAGGACTGCACCCTAAAAAGACATTATCGAAGTAGTTTGTCCTTCAAATGTTGAGAAGTTGCAATCATAATTAGGCACCTTGTGTGATAAATAGGGTGAACTCCTGGTTCCATTGCCGTCATACAATAGCTTGTAGAGCTAGTATTTATTTTTCAGACTTTTAATATCCCCGCCCCCTCCACATGCTCAGGTTCCTGGCTCCTAAAAGGGGGCGGAGTTGAGAAAGGGCAAACCCCACCCCTTATTGGTGTTCAGGAATCAATAGCGGAATACTCCCTAACGGCCTAACCCAAGATTGCAATCTCTGGGAGTTCTCCCATTGTCTCCAAGGGGAACAATGTAATGTCCTATAATAATACATGCAGTGACAATGTGATGGCTGCCACACTGGGTGCTGACCTTTGAAACAAAAGTTAGGCTATGGTTATTGAGCCAAAGCCTGGTTGGAGAGTGCTGTAACAGTTTCCCTGTGGATCAGCACAGAATGGGACATACATGCCAGTGGGTGACAATAACACAATGTGGTGTTCTACATGTTCTAGTTTTATTAACATGAACTAACACTTATGTTACCTGGGGATGTATTATTATTACCCCCATTCTATCACCCTTAGACACTTATATGATACCAATCATCACAGTATCTGAACATATCGCAATCTTTAATGTGCATTTTCACAGACAATTTCTCCTGCCATTAACATCTGCATTTCCACATCAAAAGCTATGTATGGGACACATCCAGTCCACTTAATTAGCTTCATGAATACGGGTCCTACAATTGACAGGTGCCTCTTCTGCTGTTATATCTCTCGGTTTCTGTTATTTCCATTCTAATTCATCAGATGAAGTGGGTTTTGCCCATGAAAGTTCATGATTCTATATTTCTTGGTTAGTCTCTAAAGTGCCACAGGACTATGTGTTGTTTTTGTAGTCTTTAATGTATTTATCTTCATAGAAGTCCTGTTAATTCTTATTTTACAGAGGAGGCCAAGGCACAGAGAAGTTAAGAGTATGCTTACACCATGGATGAAGATGTGTCTGGCAGCTCATGGAGCTGTACCCATGCTAGCAGAGCTTAGATATCAGCAGCTCACCAGAGAATTGCTTGTGCAATACTTGTGCCAGCACCAAGATGTCCTCACTTATAGTGTCAGCAAATTAGCTCTGGTGTATCCCCACACCTGCCATACATATCTTGACTTCAAAAGAGAAATATCTGAGACTTGACCAAAGCCGCACAGAAAGTCTGGGGTCGAACAAGGAATTGAAGCTTGATCGCCCAAACCCAAATCAAGCATACCAATCATTGGGCCACACTTTCTCTACAGACCTGTTTTGCTCCTGCTGCTTTCAATGGGGAAAACACTGAGACTATTGTTACCCTCTTTGAGAAACTGAGGCACAGAGAGTTTCAGTGACTCGCCCAGAGTTAAACAGCAAATTCTTGATGAAAGGAGGCCGACTTTCCTGGTTCCTGATTGCAGGTGCAAGCCATTCAAGAACTCTGGATTTATAACTTTTGGAGACAGACACAGATGTGACTTTGGGATCACTGGGTAATTCAGTGGTAGTTCTTCACTGTGCCATGGATGTCATTTGCTATCTTAGGTTACAAAGTGAGCTCCTTGGAAAACAAATCTAAAAACAAAGCATGTTTCACTACTTAACAGTTACAATTTTTATTACAATAATGCCCAGAGGCCCTAATTGAGAACAGAACCTAATTGTTCCAGGCACTGCACAAATGTATGGAAACAGTCTCTGCCCTCACAAGCTCACAGTTGAAATAGACAAAACTGACACAGCATAAGAAAAAGAAAGGATTGTTGTTTTTATTTTAAAGATGGAAAACTGAGGCATAGAAAAATACAATGACTTGTCCAATGACACACAAGAAGTTTGTGGCAGAGCTGGGACTGGCTCATAGACATCCTGAGACCCTGGGCTATGCTGTAACCATTAGACTTTCTTCCTCTTGACTGGAACTCAGGTGATCATGGTTCTGTGCCCATCTCTGTCACTGAATAGCTGACTGACCTGGGGCAAGCCATGGCCACTGTCTGTGTCTCAGTTTACCTATCTGTAACATGGCGATAATGATATTGATCTCTTTTGAGATCTTACGAAAAGCACTATGTAAGAGCTAGGCATTATGAATATTATTCCACAAGGAAAAAATATACAAAGAAAAATGTTTTAGAATACCAGGCCTGTCTAATCTGGGACCATAAATACTGAAATGCCCTAACCATAATCATATTACATGGGATCATTACAGAAAAAGTTAAAGTTGTCTCCATATATTCACTGTGCAGTTCCATATTTTCCTATATCTCCACATTTCATTTAAATGTTGCCTTTTGAATTCCCTGGATTTGTAATGCTCGGTTTTGGGGATAATTATACAGTCTCTGTTTTGTTTGTTTTTTAACCTTGTAAGTTATCGATACAGACTCTCAACCTTCATATTATTTTACTGTTACAATTAAAAAGATTCCTATTTTCTACAAGGAGTTTATTATGTCGACTGGACCATTAAGAGAACAGCTGTGTCTTTCTTTGCACTACTTAGCAATGCAAAAGGGGTGCAATCTAAGTTCAGAGGCCAGGCATATCATTCCTCTTGGAGGGAAGCATCATGCTGGTGCATATGAGCAACAGCTGGACTCTATGGCTCTGTCCCTTATACATGGCATGTAAAAGGAAGTTGAGATATTATCAGGGGCAGGGAAGACCATGTCGTAGATTCCAAAGTCCAGAAGGACCCACTGTGATCATCTAGGGTGTGTCTAGACTACATGCCTCCATCGATGGAGGCATGTAGATTAGACAGATCAGCAGAGGGAAATGAAGCCGCGATTAAAATAATCGCGGCTTCATTTAAATTTAAATGGCTGCCCCGCTCTGCCGATCAGCTGTTTGTCGGCAGATAGGGGCAGTCTGGACGCGCCGCGTCGACAAAGAAGCCTTTCTTGATCGGCACAGGTAAACCTGGTTTCATGAGGCATACCTGTGCCGATCAAGAAAGGCTTCTTTGTCGACGCGGCGCGTCCAGACTGCCCCGATCTGCCGACAAACAGCTGATTGGCAGAGCGGGGCAGCCATTTAAATTTAAATGAAGCCGTGATTATTTTAATCGCGCCTTCATTTCCCTCTGCTGATCTGTCTAATCTACATGCCTCCGTCGACGGAGGCATGTAGTTTAGACGTACCCCTAGTGTGGCTGCATAACATAGACCCTCTCCCAGCTAATGCCTGCTTGAACTGCAACAGATCTGTTAGAAAAACGTCTCCAGCTGACTTTTAAATATCGCCAGGGAGGCAGATCCACCGCACCCCTTCGCAAGTTGTTGCAGTGATTAATTGACCAGTCTGCTAATAACCTTATTTCCAGTCTGAATTTGTCAAACTTCAATTTCCAGCCATGAGATCTCACTGGATCTTCGTTTGCTAAATGAAAGATTCTATTACCAAATATTTTTTCTCACTTAGGTGCTTTTAAACTGTCATAATCAAGTCACTCTTTAACCTCTTCTTTGTTAACCGAAATAGAGTAAGCTCCTCGAATTTATTACTATCAGGTGTATTTGCCAATCTTTTAATTGTTCTCATGGATGTCCTCTGAACCTCTCCAGTTTATCCCAAGAACAGAGAGGGGATATGGCTTCATTATTTCATATAGTGCTGTAGTGCCCAAAGGGGCTTTCGGTGCTGAACGGGCTCTTTAAATGTGTTGAGCCTGGTTCTTCATCGCCCTGCACCCAGTGTAGGTAGGCCTTGTCCCCTGGGCAAAGCAGGTGTAAAAATGATGTAAAACTGCGTCAGTGGGGAAGGGATCCCATGGATGGCTCTGAATGGCAGAACCCAGCCGCAAGTCTTAGAGTTTGTGTCTGCAGAGTAAGGCTTGAGCTACTGTGCTAAAAATAGTGGTGTAGATGTTTGGAGTCCAGCTCTGAAGTCCATCCCTTCCTTAGGCTTGAGAACTCAAGCTCCAGCCCAGAAGGTCTACCCCACCCCAAATGTCTGTAGACCCAGGCTCTGAAACTTGCTGTGGGAGGCTGACGCTCACTGTGTAGACATGTCCTCAGTTGTGCCAGCTAGAACAGCTTTCTGGGGACTACTCTACTGGCCAAGGGTGACTGGAGCACCATGGCCGGTGACTTTGCCCTTCATTGTGGATGGAGGTCTCCCAGGAAATGAGTCACAAACGATACCATAAACCTTGTGTTTCCCCCGGAATTTGCATGAAACCAAGGCCATTTTCAGTAAGGGCCTGAACCTCTGCATTGGCTCTGGAGTTTTAGTCTCACTCCCTGACAGCACAAAGACATTCATTTAAATAGTTCTCTCTCAAGGCTTTAGTGAATGTCACACATAAGGGATGGGTGAATGTGACACTCCTCCATTGGTCTGTTTGAAGCATGATGTGAACTGCCCTTGTCCCAGCTACGACTCTGGAGCTCACTTGTCTCTGAACCTCACTCATTCACAAGAGTTTTTGACCCCTAATTTGACCCAGATCCTCCTTGTCATACAAAGTCCATAACATCCAGGTTGGTAGGGGAAGGGAGCCTGTGTCCAAACTCTGCCACTGAACCTCAGCACAGATAGTGCAAACTGGCTGATACCAGGCTTCACCCCAGAATCCCTACCCTGTTGTGTGGGCACATGGTGTAGGTTCCCTGAGAAGTTTGTCACTGTGGCACAGGAAGACATACACCCGTTTTGTATGCTCCACCAATCCTTGCCTGCCCCACATACGTCAGCTAATACCTGTTCTATGTAATGCAACCGCACCCGTTTTGCTGCAAATGTGAGGGCAAATTTAGCTGTGATGAAGCTCACTATGATTCTATTGTAATGAATTTTCTAGGTTGAGAAAAAGTTCATTTTTGAATGTAGCTTATCCTGGTTACAAAATACCATCTGTGCCACTGCAGGCCCAAGGCAGGTCAGAAGTATTTCATACATACCAGCACCACACAGAAATCAGACAAGAACAGAAGGAGCACATGGGAAATTTATCCTTTATTAGGGCTTGATCTAAAATGGATTGAAGTCATTGGAATGACTTCCTGGCATCAGTGGAAGTTGGATCAGGCTTTTATCAAGTTCTCTTCGGCCTGGCTCTAGAAAGGCCACTACCCAATCAAAGGAGCAATTATCAATTATGCCAAAGATATGGGGGCCACGGGAGAGTTTTAGCAGAATCCTGAAAATCCACAGATATCCCCTTTATATTTGCATCCATGGATGTGGGTGTGGATATCCACAGCTCATTTTTGCAGATAGGGATACACATGCAGATACAATTTTTTTATCTAGAGCCCTGCAAATTTGTGGCTGACCGCTTTATATCAGCAGGTAGCCACATCCACGGATGTGGATGTAGGTATCTGCAGATCATTTTTGCAGCTGCAGATACCAATTCTTTATCTATGAAGGGCTCTAGCTTTAAGTGTTGTCTGCATAATATAGGTTTCCCCCCCCCCCGCTGTTTTCTCTCTCGTCTAAGAAAAAAAAACCTCCATGACTCCCTAGAATCCCCCAAGACACTTAGTTTGTTTAGTGAATCAGCCCTGATAAATTTCATCACATGTCTGAAAGCTGGACACAGTGGGTATGTCTAGACTGCATTCTTTTGTCGGCAGAGGGATGCAGATTAGGCAAGTCGACATTGCAAATGAGGCAGGGATTTAAATATCCTGTGCCTAATTTGCATAAAAATGGCCACCGCATTTTGCGGACTCAGCACTTTGTTGGCAAAAAGCGGCAGTCTAGAGGGGGATCTGTCGAGAAAGAAAGCCTTTTTCGACGGATCCTGTAAACCTCCTTACAGGAGGCATAAGGCCATTTTTATGCAAATTAGCCACAGGATATTTAAATCCCTGCCTCATTTGCAATGTCGACCTGCCTAATCTGCATCCCTCTGCCGACAGAGGGATGCAGTCTAGACATACCCAGTGTCCCCTGGTTGTACTGCTGTACTCACAGGGAAATCTCTTCAAGTTTTGCTGCCTTTTGAAATCAGTCTTTTTTGGCCTTGTGTTTTGCATAGAACATTTCATGGTAAGAGATCTCTTCCTCTTAGATGGCCTTTATTTTCCTCTGTGCTGGGAAAGATATAACCTTGGACCTCACATGAAGCTTTTCCATAGAAATGTTGTGCTCTTCCTCCTCCTCCCCCCACTCAAATGCAGGCAACTCTTTCTCATATTCAAAGCATAAATCCTGCTGCCCCTGGGACTGCTTGGATGAGGACTAGATAAGAGAATTACATTAGGGCAGAAATTCAGGTCACATCATATCAAACCCAAAGTATCCGGCCAAAGGCAGGCTTGGCTAATAGGATTTGCACGTGATCATTTTAAATGATAAGACTCTTCCTGCAGTTTGCAAAACCTGGTGCCATGGAAGCATTTTCTGTACCGTGCGAACACTTGCTAAAATACAATAGATTTGCATCTGATTTATGTTGTTTACAATTATGCTCCAAGAGTGATAGTTAGGCTAAATACAGTCATATCACTGCACTTCATCAGCTACCTTTAGAATATAAGAACATAAGAATGGCCATACTGGGTCAGACCAAAGGTCCATCTAGCCCCGTATCCTGTCTTCTGACAGTGGCCAATACTAGGTGCCCCCAGAGGGAATGAATGGAACAGGTAATCATCAACGCTACATCTATGCTGCACCATAGCTCAAAATAATATACACAATTTGGCACTGTCTATACAGTGCCAAATTTTGAAATAAGCCGCTATTCTGAAACATCCCTTATTCCTTGTGGAATGAGGTTTACAGGGACGTTAGAATAGCAAGCCTGAAATGACAGGCTTGCTGTTAAGATGTGAGATAGCTATTTTGGGATACTATCCTGAAATAGCTTTGCAGTGTAGCTGTAACCCAAGTGATCTGTCACCCATTCCCAGCTTCTAACAAACAGTGTAGGGACACTACCCCTACCCATCCTGATAATAGCCGTTGATGCACCTATCCTCCATGAATTTATCTAGCTCTTTTTGAGGCCCCTGTTAAAGTCCTGGCTTTCACAACATCCTCTGGCAAAGAGTTCCACAGGTTGACTGTGCATTGTGGGAAGTCACAGGTAGCACAAACAGAATTTAAGAAGGGGCACAACGCAGAAGTCACATTTAACATTATACAGCTCAGTTCTATGTTACTTATTCACACTCACACCAGATAATGCATATCTTTCAACTTCAGATCTCAGTTTTGAGACCTTAAATGTGTCTTTCACGGTCACACTTTTTAAATGTGTTCAAGGCATTTAGAATTATTTTACAAACAAACCTGCTAAGTTTTATACCAGACAGTCAGCATGGAATGCAGTGAGAATTTTTGAAGACTCCACAATATGTGATGAAATATGTAGCACAGTAATGCAATATATTGAGTGCGATTAAAGGAGGTCTGTGCTCAAGAGAACTGAGGTCGGTTCCTATCTCTGCCATGGACTTCCTGTTTGTCTTGGGCCAAGTTACTTTCTGTCAGCATGACTAAATTCACCATCTTCTATTTGACTCATTTTCATCCACTCTTGGTTTGGGTTGCTATCTGTTCAGTTTTCACCTGGACAGCCTAGGTTTTGGCTTGTGTATCTAGGTGCCCTTTGACAAGCTCTGTTAGGAAAGAAGGGGGTGTAGTCTTGAGGGAAGAGGTGAAACATGAGGTGGGGCCTCAGAATCCAGTTACCACCCATTAGAATGATGGCAACCTTGTCTATGTCCATCTTTTAAGAACAAAAAAAGTCCATATTGAGTCAAAGATCTGTTTAGCCGAGAGGCCAATGCCATAAGCTTCAGAGGGAGTGAACAGAACAGGTTATCTTTGAATGATCCGTCCCTGTCGCCCATTCCTGGCTTCTGGGAAACTGAGGCAAGGGATGCTATCCCCTCCTGTCCTGCCTAATATACATGGATAGAACTATCCTCCATCAACATACCTAGTTCTTTTTTGGATTCTTTTGTAATCAATTTTCTATCTAGACCCTGTTATAATCTATTTTCCGTTTACATTTTTAATTTTCTAAATTCTTCAGAGCAGGGACTGTTTCTGATTATGAACCCCAGTGCAAGGCAAACAGGGGGCATTGATCCTGGGATCTCTGGAGCTTAGTGCATGAGACTCTACTGCATGAGCTAAAATACAGCTGGCTGATCACTAGGGGCATGGCTACACTACAGAATAACTCCCGTTATTTTGAAATAAAAAGTTGAGCGTCCACACAGCAAGCCCGCCCTTTCGAAATTAGTTTGAAATAATGGGCTTGTTATTTTGAAATAATAACCCTTCATTCTATAAGGAATCATGTCTATTTTGAAATTGGTATTTCGAAATAGAGTTAGTGTGGAGGCTCAGCTGCTGTTATTTTGAAATAATTACTCCCCAGAGTCATTCAAAGTAATTACTCCTCCAGTGCTTCCTGGGACTCTAAGTCTAGGTAGCACATCCACTAGGGAGCTTGAGTCGGACTAATTTTGAGGCTTCCCTGTAGTGTGGATGCACTACTTCAAAATAGTTCTTTTGAGAGTTATTATTACGAAATATCTTATTTTGAAATAACCTGGTAGTGTTAAGACAATAGCCTAAGACAATAGAGCAAACTCATTATTCTCTCTGTAAGTGGTCTGAGTTGCACTCAAAGAGACAGTTCACCACACCCAGATGGTGTCAGGCCTTTTGTAGACTCACTGTTTCCAAGCCTAGATCTGAATGCGTTATTCACCTAGAACTGCTGGACCCAAGTTTCACAGCCGGTCTAATACAGCCAAACTGCACTGTGCAGACCTGGGCCTGTGGCTTGATATGCATCCTCACTGCAAAATGACAGGGCTTGGATCCATGTGACAGCAAGACTTGGGCTCTGACCCACTCTTCCGGGGTAGTCTTAGAACATGGGTTCTGCGAACTCGCTGACCTAAGTCAGACTGATTTGCATGTGGACAGAAAGGGTGCTTGGACCTACTGCACAGTGTTAATATCAACATTTTACCAGTACCATGCACTGTATTTTGCTACCAAAAGCAATTGTCACAAGCTGATTAAGACCCTCATATAGCTAAGTATGTGATTACATTTAATTATGTGC
This sequence comes from Pelodiscus sinensis, assembly GCF_052426305.1. Classification (NCBI taxonomy): domain Eukaryota; kingdom Metazoa; phylum Chordata; order Testudines; family Trionychidae; genus Pelodiscus; species Pelodiscus sinensis. The sequence goes on from NC_143054.1 coordinate 11,671,781, forward strand.
TTAAGGGTACTTCTGACTCATGGTCTATGCATGTTATGAAAGCTCCACACAAATTATGTCTAGATTGCGGCTCTTTCCTGGGATATCAGAGGTCCAAGGAATGCATCCGCTTTTAGGGAAAAAAAATTTGGAAAAGCGGATGTGCTTTTTTGCCATCCCTGTAAACCTCATTTTATGAAGAAGAAGGAATGTGTTGAAAGAGGAGGTTTTTCCAAAATGTGGCACTGTGTAGACATACCACATTTCGGAAAAGCCTCTTTTGAAAGAAAAGCAGAAAAAGATACGCAAATTGTGGTTTGCAATTTGAGTATCTTTTCCCAAATTTTCTTTGTAGTGTAGACATAGATACACAGAATATGACGCTACTAGCTAACAAAATTGCTCCTTTAGTTGGAGTAATAGAAGCTGGTGCTGAAAGTCTCAATTTCTATGCCCTTGAACACTAATTGAGGGCTTCACAGACAAGCCACAGAAAGGTGATTTTGGTTTTAAATGTAGCCTGATTTCCCTGATGTAAGTAGACATGACGTTTTCAGAAAAGTCAGTTGCTTTAAAAAGAAGTGAAATTCATCATAGGTACTGTGATAAATAGTAACTAAAACAGAAGGGCTCAGAGAGGGGAGAATGAGGAGTCCTGAATAAATTCATTTTCTCAGAGGGCTCTCTCCCCTAAATCTTGTGAACTACACCACAAAAAATAATCTCGCTTCTGTGGATCGCCCACAGATGACCTCTTCTTATCTAGATGGTTTAAAATCCAGCTAGAGTTTTCAAGTTTGCGCAAGGACTTGAGTATCAACAGGCAAAACTCTCTGCAGGTGTAAATAGGCAAAACATTACTGAGATTTGGAATACTTTACAACAGCAGAGATGTTGGTTCACTGCATGAGTCTACACTACAGTGAGGGCATGTCTACACTATGGAGAAGATTGACCCTGAAGAGGTTATCTTCTAGCATTTGATTTAGCGCATCTAGTGTAGACCCCCAAATTGAATGCTTAGAGCAGCCCCCGCCCGCAGCTGGCACTCCTCAATCTGTGAGGATTAAGAGAAGCTGACTGTAGCGTGTGCTCTGATTGGCCTCCCGGAGAATAGAGGCTGTGGCAGCTTGGCTAAAGGTAAGCCGATTCAGCTATGTGTTTTGCCGGAGCTCAGATTTCAGTCTGAACATCTACACTGGAATTTTTAGCCTTTCAGTCCAAGACTCACAAGCAGAGTCAATTGACCCAGACCCAGAAATTAGGTGGCTTGGGCTTTTAATTGCAATGCAAATGTACCCCGAGTCAAATGATTACCCTCTAATATCAAATGGAGCTATGTGGATTTACATGAGGTGAGGAGCTGGCTCAATCATTTTAAGTGCCCATGACTCTTTGTTATTAATTTGTATTAGGGTAGTTCCCAGTGAGGAACTGAGGCCCACTCTGCAATCATGGGACAAAAAGTCCCCCAAAACTCTCACCATAAAAAAGGAGAGAGCAGGTGGGTAGAAGAGACAGGGGAGCCCAGATAACAGTGAGAGAATGCCCAGGCATTCTGTTTCACAGATCTCATTTTGGAATGTTATTGCTTCCTGGATCTACTTTACGTTTACTCTCCAATTAAATATGATTTCTTGTTTTCTCGATTGTAAACTTACCTGCAATGTTACCAGGGACCCTCATTTCATCTCCTCAAAATCAAGCACAAGTCCGATGAAATCAAGTTAATATAAAACTGGAGTAAGTAAGATCTGAATCATGACTAATCTTCTTTCACAGAGGACACTTACAGTTTTGATAGCCTGGTCTTAAATTATTTCTTTGACTGTCCTGAAGAAGGAAAATGAATTAGAAAAGATACTGTAAGGGAAAATTCACTTGCATCTTTTGTGCATGAAGAACCTGTTGAATGACATTTAAAAGAGGATTAAAGCTGATTTCTTACACGTTGTAGAATAATCAGATTTCTAAGCTAATGTGGAATTAAGGTCCTTCAATTCATCTGCAAAGCTGACTGAAGTTGAATCATCGTTCGGTAATTTACATGTCATTTACAGGGGCATTCATTGTGCTTTTACTACTGTAAATATGATCTGAACAGCTTTTGATCTTTTGCAGCATTTGCAGGAACACATTATTGTTTCAGAGGGGGGAAAAGGCAGAGATTTATACAAAAAAATCTGGAAAGCTTTTCTACAATGTCAAAACAAATGTGTCACCCAAATGGTAATATCTGCACTAGTTTCATTTATCTGAGCTCAGTGGTTGAGAGGTTTAATGATTGTTTGTCAGGAAAATACATTTTTAAGAGAAGCAAGCAGATTGCTGAGTAGTGAACATGTTTTATGGAATATGTAACATTGTAAACGTCTTTTTTGTTCCAATAGGCTTTACAGAGGATTGTAAGACTAAGTGCATTAATATGAAAACAAGAAGGAAGAAGACAAAGGCAATATATCACTAGCTAAGTACGCTGCCATCTATTTGTTCTTGCTAGGAGGATTCAGTTGCTGCCATTAAAAGTCATGCATTCATATCTTCCCTACTGGACCAAGGAGGCAGACAGCTTTGCTGACCCTCCCAGGAAAGGTGTGGGGAGAGCCTGGCTCTGAACCCTTGGAAAGGGAAAGATCTTAGGAGAAGGGGCATGGCCCTGGCAGCCAGCCCTCAGTGGCATCAGAATTGCAGCCCCCCCCCCCAGCTGTCAGCCCCACAGAACCTGTGGAGTGGCACTCTTGCAGCAATTTAAAGGGCTTGGGGCCCAGCTGCTACTCTTGCAGTAGCAATGGTGGTGGCCAAGAGCCTCAGGCCCCTTTGAATCGCCAGGCCATGGGGCAATTGTCCCCTGTGCCTCCCTCATCAGCGGGCCAGTGCTATTTTAGTTCTGAACTGACAGCCATGCTAAAGCCCACTGAAGGCAGTGGAAAGATTCCCAGTGGCCTTGAATCAATCCCCACATCATTAACTTCAATGGAAATATCCCCATTTATACTGCCAGCTGAACTTCTCTAAGTCTTAACAAACAACAAATAGTCTGGTAGCACTTTAAAGACTAACAAAACATGTAGCTTTTGTGGGCATAGCCCACTTCTTAAAATGACTGGAGTATTAGAAGTCCAGATCCAAAATAAATAAGGAGGGGGGGGGGGGGCAGGGAGAGAGGAAAAAAATGGGAGGGGGGAACAAAAGGAGGCAGTAGGTACATAAATATCAAAGGGAAAACCAAGCTGGTTTGATCTGACCAGTGCCAAATGCCAAACCATGGGAGCTCAATATTATCTAGCAGCATTACCAACACTTCCAATGCTTATGGGGTTCTTAGAAAACACAGAGGGGTAAATTAGAGCTAAATAACAGCACAGAACACTAAGAGCCAGGACTGGGGGCTGTAAACAAACTTTATTGGCACTGCAGAAAACTTGGTCACACCCATAATAAGTAGACATCTTGCTAAGTAACGTCATGCCAGACCATGGATATTGGCAGACCAAAGAGAGCCGGACTAGAGAGGTTCAGCCTGTAGTTGAAGATCTGGCCCTCTGTTTTATTACCGTGCTCATCATCACACCATCTGAGAACCTTTCCACTACCTCTCAGGTGGACAAACACCTGTGGGAACACTGAAGCACAGCCTTGAAAGTCGGACAGAACTGGAGAATACAGGGTTTATTATATAATATATTCTAGAGCAGGCCCAATGTTCACTTGCTGAAGTAGTGGACAAGCATTACTCTATTTCTTTCTGTAAAAATATTTTTCTAATATGAAAAGAAGTTTCTGGCTGATCAACTATTACTGTACGGATGAATCGATGAATAATGGCAATGTTCAACCAATACATCACTGCCGATGTTTTCTTCTGGCATCAGACAACTTCTAATATGTATAGATCTCCATGCCGGTTGACTTTTGCTCATTTAATGCCTGCCTCTCATTATGAACAAAGGTCCAATAGCTCAAAGACATTCATCTTCAAAGAAGGTTGTACATGAAACCCTTTGTCACCCACTAATGACAGCCCTTCTTTGGCAATCAGTTGTCATAAATAACATGGACACTGGAGTATATTCAATACCCATGCAAGTCAATGGTAAGACTCCTTTTGATGTCCGTGGCCATCAGGACATGGCCATATTGCCTTTTGGGGGGTTATCCATCAACAAGTGCAGTGAGAAGATGGTATCTGAGCCTTACATTTTGGTACTCTGCTAAAGCCTCAATTCACAGCTCTCTGGTAAAGGGTTCACAATGCAATAACCACCATTGTCTTAATTTGTGAAAAATACTGAATCAGAATATACCTGTTGTACTAAGAGACACTCTTAGGCTGAAAGCTAAATGCCCAAATCCCACTGAAATTTCTTACTCCCATAGGCTTAATTGAAAATGCCAGATTGAGTCTATTTCCTGCTTTAAAGTGCTCCTTCATGGTTCAGTTGCTTAGCTAGTGTAAATCGATTGAAGCCCACACCAATTTACACCACCTGAAGTTTTTGCCCTGAATTTTGAAACTGCAAATCAGAAGACTGTTCTTAATAGTCTGGTTCTTGACTGACCCCTTTGAAACTTCCTTCCAGAAGATGATTGACAATTAGTTTTCACCAAACCAACACATCTGAACGCATTTATTATTAGTCTTTAAGCAAAATATTTTAATATGCAACACCAAGCCATGATCTGCAGGATTCCTGCTTAGATTGGCTTATTTAGGCAAAGCACCCTGCTTGTGACCATTGCATGTGTAGTCCCCTTACTAAAGGAGCTTCTGTTTTATTCTGAAAAGACCCTGTGTGCTACAACCCAGACTACAATTCCCATGAGCCCTTGGGAAAAACAGGAAGGAAGGACTCTTGGGTGAGAGAGGACTGCTCTCTCCATGTGCTTGAAGAAAAGAGGCCTAGCAGTCTGGGACTCTGCCTTGGAGTTTTGGAAACAAAGGGGGAGCCAGGCTACTGCCAAGGATATTGATCCAGTCCAGGGGCTGTTGGATGCAGCTACAGACAGGGACTAGATGCCTGTTGAAACTGGGAGTTAGCCGGCTGCTTCTGATAGGCACAGCATGAGGCAGTAAGTTTCTGGGCCTTGTTGGAAAAGTGCTGCCTGGGACAGAGCTGCTGTCTAGCCTGGACCGCATCTCCACTACAGCTGCAACATCAACACGCCAACGCAAGCAAGAGTCTGGGACTGTGAGTCTCGGGGTGTGCACACTCTGGGGTGGGGTCGCGGGTAGTACAAATGTTAGCTGTATAAACTTCAATTATTATGTGTTTTGTTAATGCTGTTCATTGCTAAATCTGTATATGATTTGTAGTTGTTCCGGAATTAGATCCGGATTTATGTTGGAATGAGTATGCTCCTGGAGGCTCTCAAGGCACACCAGTGAGTGTGTACAAGGCCAGCCAGGTGGAGGCACTGCCATTTTACATTCATTACAAGCAAGGGACTGCAGCAAGGGTGTGGATAGGGCTTTCCCCAACTAAACACCATCACCACTGGGGTGCTCAGGATCTCTTTTAGGTTAAAACATCAGGCGCCCAGGCACACCTCTGAGTGTGACCTGCTCCCCAGTAACCCGGGGAGGAAAAAGGGGCTTACATGTGTTTATTTTGTTTTTGACTAAGCAGGACTTTGGACATGTTTGCCTAAACTAATTAAAATATATTGGTATTGTGCTTGGAGACATCACTGGGCACATTGAAAGTCTAATAAGGGCTGATTCATCATGGCAGTGTTTTGGGATAACAGGTTTAATAGAATTGTGCTGGCACAAGACTCAGGCTACAGCTACACTGCCGTGTTTTTCTGGAAGAAGATATGCGAACCACGCTTGTATTTGCATATCTTCTTCCAATTCTTTTTGTGGAAGAGGCTTTGCGTAATTGCTGAAAATTAGGTTCATAATTAAAGGTGTTGTATCCCTGTTGTTTTCAATGCTATCGACATTAACAGGAGCTCAGCACTTCTGAAAAAGCAGGCCATTGATTTAGAGGTCTAAATTTAGTCACGTATGTTTGAAATGTTTTGCCTTTGTTGTGTGTTTGGTTAAATGGATCCAAAAGGAGCCAGGAAACACTCAAGAGATTCACTCATCTACCTATTTATTGTAAACATTAAATTAGTTCTACTAGCACTCAGAATAATAGTTCACGGTGGCCTCTGTTTTTCCCCACACATTGAAACACCTGCAGTGCATCTGGCAGTATAAATGGTTCAGCTTCTAGTTGCCGTTAGCAAGGTGTGTGGTTGTACCATGCTCAGTCCCTCCTAGTGATTGCCTTGCCAAAGCCTATATTTAAAATAAAAAATCAAGTTGTACCAAAACCCCATACTTTTTCACGTCAAAAGTGTCAGAGTAGAACATTTTAAGATATTCAAAATGATTTTTTCAATATTTTTTTCAGTCAAGAAATTCATCAAAACCAGCTCCTTTTCTATGGAAAGTATCATTTTTGACAAATCATAATTTCTCAAAGTAAAACCATTTAAACAAAACATTCCTAACCAACTCTACTTAAGTTTCTTTGAACTGGTTCTCTTCTACTTGATCACAACACTCCATTCTGACCTTGAAACCTATTAATCTAAAATTAAACAACTGTTTATTTCTTATTGACCTCTAAAGTTAAGCACACACTTAGGTACTTTAATGAAGAAGTACCTAACCAATTCTGAAGCCAAAATCGGTTGTACTACTGTTTCTAAGATCATAATGTGGCCTAAAGTAATGTAAAGTATGCAAGATGTTTGGCTGCAGTGTGCTTTTAATAACAATCCAGTCTCTCTCTGTCATATTCAGGTCAACATATTTGTCTTTTTCCTCATGAAAATAGAGGGGTTTGAACAAAAAAGCTATTTCTTGGCTACTGAGAGAACGTCTGTCAAAGACATATGCTAAAGCAGTTGGGCCGTTTTGAGAAGCACAACATCAGCCATCCAATCACCTAAAACAAAACAAAAATAAAAATACATAAAAACAGGCAAACCTGGGCAGTGGTTCATTTTGTATAAAATACTTTTTCATCAGACTCAAACAAATTCAGTCTACAGCCTAGTGAATTTTATTAGGAAAGTTCTACTTCAAAGAGGGGTGTTGTGAGATTTAAATTAATTGGTGTTTGTAATATGCTTTTGAGATCCTCGAATTAAAGAAATAGTGCAAAAAATAAAACAACAACAACAACAAACCAAAGAACCCTCCCCCACCAACCTAAAAACAAACCCAACAACAAACCTCAACACAAATATGCTACCGTTAAGATGCCATTATTTCAGCTCTGATTAAAGGCTGCAAGCTTTAAAAAAAAACCTGGAGCAACGAGCTTCACTGTGGCAGAATGCTATGGAACAGATTTATGACACAAAATGGGGCCATTGAGTTGATTAGCAGTGGTGTCCTTTAAAAAAAAGACTTTCTATTCACATTCAGTTTAAATAATTTAAATGGTATTTACAAGGCTCCTAAGATCTTTTGTTATCTCATTTGGCATGTGTTGCACTTCTTTTTCCCGGCAGGTCTAATAAGTGAATTGCAAACATATATTATTCTTCACCACTCTCCACTCACTTTCCCCCCACTGGCAACCAATCCACCACAATTCTCTTCCATTCCCATTAATTGGTCCTTAGAGATTCTCACTCACATACCTTTGCAGTGACAGTCAGTGAACATTTCTTAGTAATACTGAGTCAGAAGCCCTGTGATAGCTCACAAGTCACATATTGAACTGGAGCTGTTACTACTCCCTTCCATTATGTTTAATGCATGAGACTTTTTAAATGGCATGGCTAAGGTGATGGCTCAGACTTTACTTCCAGAGTTTCTCTGGTTAGTTTAAAATATATTTATATGTTTTTAAGAATAATAACTGTGTTGCAGATCATATTGTGCACAGTAGTCCGGTGAGCCACATTCTCTCTTGCTACTTGAATTTGAAAAATAATAGCGTAAGGACAAATTAAACCTATGCAGAATAAATAAATAAAAAAAACCCAGTTCTTTCCTGATACCGGTTTTGTCCACAAAGTGAAAATTTGAGCCTTGGAAAATTTTAATATAGAATCCCTGCTGATTTTCAACAGTCCAGCATTTGTTTATGCCAGTCACTTCATTGCAGTTTATACTACAGCAGTGCTGGAAGGTCCCAACCAAGGTAAATGTCACATGGTGCTAGGTACTGTACAGGCAATTAGTCAGAACCATTCCCTGTCCTGAAGAGTTACAATAGACAAAACAGACATAAAGAGTGCGAAAGCCACCGGGTCGGCCCACAACATTTTGGCACCTGAGGTGGGGAGCTCAAATGACGCCCCCATGTCCCCTCGCTTGGGCCAAAATTTTGAAAGGTCTCAATTCTGCCTTCTTCCTGTTCTACTCCTCTCATGGTACTTCAGAGAGAAAACATATGCACCAGCAACAGACATAATTTTCTACACTCTGGGTCCTAGTAGTGCCCCCCGACAGTCTGGCACCTGAGATGGCCTCCTCAGTTCGCCTCATGGTAAGGCCAGCCCTGGAAAGCAAATAGTAATATTATTAAAAGTCTAGAAAATTAACCTATGAGGAAAGATTGAAAGAACTGGGTTTGTTCACACTGGAAAAGAGAAGACTGGGAGGGGATATGAAGACCTAAAAGGGAGTTAGAAGGAAGAGGGATAAAAATTATGCTCCTTAGTGTCTGAGGATAGGACAAGAAGCAATGGGCTTAAATTGCAGGCAAAGGAGGTTTAGATTGGACATGAGTAAAAACTTTCTGTCAGGATGTTTAAACAGGAATAAACTACCCATGGAGGTTGTGGAATCTCCATCACTGGAGATATTCAAGAGCAGGTTAGATAAACATCTGTCAGAGATAAGTCTAAATTGTGTTTGGTCCGTGAGGGCAGGGGACTGGACTTGATGACGTTTCAAGGTTCCTTCGAGTTCTAGTATTGTATGATTCTATGATTCATTTCACAGATGAGGACTGAAGGCACAGAAAGATGAAGGGCTGAATGCACAAAAGGAGTCAGGCACTTGAAAAATCACTGTAATTCACCCAGAAAAGAGTTAGGGATATGGCAAATCTCCTAGTCCAAGCACAGTGTTTACAAGCAAGAAAAGTGCTTTTGCTATCAGCCAAAGTGGTTTTATGTCAGTATGGCTATGTCTACACAGCAGCGTTATTTCGGAATAACTGACGTTATTCCAAATAACAAAGAGCGCGTCTACACTGCAAGCTGTTATTTCAAAATGATGTCGAGCTGGAGGACTTCTTACTCCAACTCCTGTAACCCTCATTTCCAGAGGAGTAAGGGAAGTCAAAGGAAGAATATTCTTCCTTCAGCTTCCTGCTGTGTTGACAGCACCAAAAGCTGAATTAAGCAGTATCAACTTCAGATATGCAATTGATGTAGCTGCAGTTGCGTAGTTTAATTCAACTTTTGCCCTGCTGTGTAGACATGCTCTGAAATGGCAGCCACTCTAGGGCTTTTGCTGGTATAAAACTGTAGTGAAAAAAAAAAGATATTTACTGGCAAAAGTCTCTAGAGCAGACCAGGCCTCGGGCTTGCTCCCTGCCTCCAGGCCAGAATTTTGGCAGATTATCCTCCTATCTTAAACATTGATGTCAGTGGAGAATTGCAGAAGGAAATGAAAGGAGAATTTGTCTCCTGGACTCTGTGGGTTCATCTACATTGCACTGTAGCTCAAAATAATATAGGCAATTTGAGCTACGCAAATTGCTTATCTTATTTCAATCTCTTTTCGGAATGGCGGGTTTTTCATAATTTGGCACTGCCTATACAGTACCAAATTTTGAAATAACCCACTATTCCGAAATGTCCCTTACTCCTGGTGGAATGAAGTTTACAGGGACGTCGGAATAGAGTGCCTGAAATAACAAGCTTGCTGTTAAGATGCAGGATAGCTATTTCGGGATACTCTGGTATCCTGAAATAGCATTTCAGTGTAGATGTAGCCTGTGTGATTAAAAAAACTCTCTGGACTCAGAACTAGGATCAGGGCAGCACATCTAATTTAGTAGAAAGTCAGTCTGATAATAGCCAAACCCAGCCAGCCATGATGGAACAATACTGCACCGAGCTGAGGTCTGATAATAGAGCTGGAAATGTAGAGCAAAAGATTGTGGGGTCAAAGAATTATCATTAACAGTCACTAACCTTACCCCCACCTCCTCATGAGACACACAACATTTCAAGGCAACCTGAGTAACAGTGAAGATTTAGAGCACTAAAGAACTGCTGAGCAGAAGGCCGGTCTTAACATGGGCAAAAGCTGATGCCCATGATGTGTTTGCATAGCAGGTAGTACAATGGAGTTCCAATCTAGTGGAATCCTTTATGCACTACTGCAATATAATTGTTAGCTAATAATAATAATTCAGCTAGGTAGTTGTCTGCCTGTGGAAAACATTCAATAACAACATCACTAATCTCTGCAGAGGTATCAGTGAGAATCGCAGCAATAAGGCAATTTTTATGCATCTCATATGCAGAATAAAAGCATGTTTCGGTGCACCAAGAACAAGTCTATGACTCCACGAAGATGGACTGGATGACCTAATAGGGCTTTTCCATCTCTGAGGGTATGTCTACACTAGCCACCATAGTTTGGACTAGGGTGGCTAATGTAGTCATTCGAACTTGCAAATGAAGCCTGGGATTTAAATATCCTGGGCTTCATTTGCATGTTCCCGGGCGCCACCATTTTTAAATGCCCGGTAGTTCGAACCACCTGCCCGTGGCTCCATGCGGCATGGGCTAGGTAGTTCCAACTAAAGCTCCTAATTCAAACTACCATTCTTCCTCATTGCAGGAGAAGTAAAGATAGTTTGAATTAGGAGCTTTAGTTGGAACTACCTAGCCCGTGCCACATGTAGCTGCGGACTACACAGGTAGTTCGAACTACCGGGCATTTAAAAACGGCGGAACCCGGGAACATGCAAATGAAACCCGGGATATTTAAATCCCGGGCTTCACTTGCAAGTTCGAATGACTACTGTGATGAATACAGTGTAAAGCACACCAGGGAACAATTCTCTGGCATGCATGCCACAGGCTCCCAAATGTGGCAGGGAACTGTGATACAACTGATAGCATTTGTCACTGTACAGAGTTCTCTTAGGGTATGTCTACACTAGCTCGGTGGTTCGAGCTAGGTAGTCAAATGAGGGCAACCGGAATTGCAAATGAAGCCCTGGATTTAAATATCCCGGGCTTCATTTGCATCTTCCCGGGCGCCGCCATTTTTAAATCCCCCTTCGTCTGAACTCCGTGCCTGCAGTTACACATGGCACGGAGTAGGTAGTTCGAATTAGGACCTCTAATTCGAACTACGGGTACACCTCATTCCACGAGGAGTAACGTTAGTTCGAATTAGAGATCCTAATTCGAACTACCTACTCCGTGCCGCATATAGCTGCAGGCGCGAAGTTCGGACTAAGGGGGATTTAAAAATGGCGGCGCCCGGGAAAATGCAAATGAAGCCCGGGATATTTAAATCCCGGGCTTCATTTGCAACTCCAGTTGCCCTCATTTGCCTTCCTACTTCGAACTACTGAGCTAGTGTAGACATACCCCTACTGTTGGCATTCAACAGCCCTTCAGTAATTCAGATCACTGTCCCCATTTAGCTCCTCAAGGAGGCGTGGATATTTCAGCGTGGTGATGTACAGTCACTTTCATCTTTGTGTCTGGGTGTCTTCCCACTGAAATGTGTGTGTTTGAAAAAAAATCTGTGTGTGAAGAACATGTATATTAACAAGACACATCCCAGCATGGAGCTACCCCTCCACTCACCTGTTCCATTGTATGGAGTCCCAGTGTCACTACAACAGTCAGTGTGACATTCTTGATTGTTGGTGATTTCTTTGAGACCTTGACACGAGCTGACCTACAAGCACTTGGCCACTCCACTGTTTAGCAACTCTGTGGCTACGAAGTGTGTTCAGTCATCTAAAGGTGCAGATAATTGTTTCACAAAAGACATGGCCTCCATACTTTAGTACTTGAGAGAATTGACGCTGTATTTTTGGTAGGGTGGATAAAAACACTCCTCTGGCCAGATCACATGCCATTGGCATGGTGGGTGGGGAGGGTAGGGTGGAGACATAAAAGGGAAAAGCTAGGGTGTTTCTGTAGGGTAGTAGTTATCACCTTTGCCTAACATGTAAAAGGTCCCTAACTCAAAACTGGGCAGAAACAGAGTGTCCAGTTAGATAAACACCTGTCAGGGGTGATCTAGATGGTGCTTGGTCTTGCCGTGAGGGCAGGGGACTGGTCTTGCCGTGAGGGCAGGGGACCCCTCTTGAGGTCCCTTCCAGTTCTAAGATTGGCTCCTCATTTGACAAGGCCCCCAAACCAAGTGGCATCGTGGCTTGGTACAAACCTGAAAGGGGTAGTAACTCCAGGTCATAAAAGCTATAGCAGGGAGCCAGGCCGAGCCCCACAGGACAGGAGTCGCCAGTGCTGGGTGAATGGGGTGCGGCTTGATCTCTCACCTCCCAGCACTTCCTGTGAGTCAAATTTTGTATGGAAGGCTGGTGGGGCCCTTGGTTTCAGATTTTGCCCCAGGGCTCCATGAACCCCTGCCTTTGTAGATCTCGTAGGGTCAGCATGGGTCTGGAGGAGAAATCGGAGACATTCACCCATCTGGCGGATGACGGTGTTTGAAGATACCTAATTTCTGTATTGCGGTCGGGATGGATGAGCGTGTTCACTGATCACAAGAGCTGAGCAAACAATTAGACGGTATAGTCGCAATAGCGCCAGAAGGACTCCCACAAGTCACCGTCCAATGGTGCTCAAGTGCTATGCAAACCTATAGGCAGGCTTCCCCTCTGCCAATGGGAGGTAGGGGAAGGGCAAAGGGAGCAATTGCCCCGGGGCCCAGCAATTCAAAGGGGCCCTGGGCTTTGGCTGCTGCTATGCTCTTGAAGCAGCGGTGTTGGCCAGAGCTGCAGTGCTGCACTGCACACTTTGGACAGTGCTAAGGGCTGTGGTGGGGTGGAGGAGTCGGGCACTCCAGGCATCACTGAGGACTGTCTGGGGGATTGCATAGTGTGTTTGAGGCGGTGCTGAGGGCTGGCTGCCCCAGCCCTGCCTCTTCTGCCTGAGGCCCCACCCCTTCTGGGGGGAAGGGAGCTGGCCCCCTCCATGTTGCCCAGGGGCCCACGGAGGCTGTTGGCTCCCCTGCCTATAGGAAATATTCATTCCTGCCCCACAGACCTGAGCATCTGAGGGGCAGTCACTTCTGTAGCCAGCCAGCTATGCTATGTCCCCACCCTAAGCCTGTCTCACCCCACCGTTTTTTAGGCAGCAAGCATTCACTGGGTTGCTTACAGGAATCAGTGTCTGTTCTCTGTATCAGATTTATGTCCGGACCCTACAAAGTGCCATATAGCAAGAGGGGCAAGTCCTGGTACAACTCATTGCCTGGCACATTTGAGCCCTGAACATAGAAACGTCACACGAAAAGGACTGAAGTTCACTGATACTCTCTTCCTGCCACTGTAGGAATTAATAGCTGGGTCAGCATCCTCTGCTCCCAAAGAAGCACACCTGGGATACTGGCCAGCCCGCTGCGGGAGAAAAGAGTCCAAGGGTTAGATCCTGAGCTGGTGTCAGCATAGGCCATTGAAATCTATGTACACTGTAAGATCAGAGGGGTGAGGATGTGAGCCCCAAATTGTGCTGATCAATTCAACCCTCTGCATGTGAGAATCTCCATATTGTTAAGCACATGCCAGTCCTTGCCATATGCTTTTCCAGAAGTCAAGACAAGCCCCAGCTGTCTTGATATTCAAGGCCAGATTATTAAAAATGTTGCGACTGCAAGTTTGTGTAACACTTATGCCTCCCAGGTCAGGCTGCCATATGTCTCCTTTCTGTCACTCGCCCCTGACGTTGGCTGCTCTTGTCAAAATTCGAGGCACTTCTTCACAACAGAGACCGTTACGCAGGAGAACACCACAAATACTGATGGGTCACAATACCAAATGAGAATGAAGAGTCTCATTTCCTAGTAGTGCCAGTCGTGAGAGGCATTGGGCCTCCCCTCTTGTTACTCTCTGCCACCTTTTAATTCTTGTTATTGATGATAAAGCAGTGGTGAGTGACACAGAGCCCAAAAGTTTGCTGAGTGCTTTACAGAATATACCCAAGCACATGGCGCCAGATCCTCACAGGTATTTTGGTGTCTAATTCACTTTGAAATCAATGGGAGTGAAGCCCCCAACTATCTTTGAGTATCAGAGCCATACTCCCTGCCTCAGCGAGGTGACAGTGTGATTTTAGATGTGACAACATGGGCAAGCATGCCAAACAATGGTGGGGAATGAGGTTAGGAGGGTCAGGGTATGTCTACACTGCAGAGTTTTTTCAGAAAAAACACCGTTTTTCTGAGAAAACTTCACTTATGTCCACACTGCCATCGCATTCTTTCAAAAAAAATAATCGAAAGAATAGAGGGTTTTTCTGACACTGGTAAACCTCTTTGTGAGAAAGAAGCCTTTTTCCAAAAGAGCTATTTTGGAAAAAGGCGTGTGTGGACGGGGAAGAGGGAGTTATTTTGCAAGAAGAGGAAAGAGGAAAAAGCACAAGTGCCCTGTGGCCACTCTGCCCATAATAATCACAGTTTAAATGCGAGATAGCATCCATTCGGTGTGGATGCTATCTGTCAAAAAAGCAGATCGCTTTTTTGATGTGTAGGAGCCCTCTTTTGGAAGATGTTTTTTCAGAAGCTCTCTTCCGGAAAAGCTTCTTCCAAAAGAAGCCTGCAGTCTAGACGTAGCCTCAGGCCTGATCTACTTGGGGCGATTGCCCTAATGCAGCCCTGGGTGGCCAATCAGCAGCATATCGGCACCAGTCCCCAGGGTTTGAGTCTCCCCTCGCACCTGTGTAAATCGGGAGTCTTGTCCCTGAGGTCAGCGTAGGTTTCTCTCCGGTATAACTGAGAACAGTGGACGAAGTCCCTAGTGTAGACAGGCAAAGCTGTGATGTGCTCTAGAGGAGCTTACCCCTACTTGAGACTATTGTACAGTCTTGGCTTATAGAAGTTTACCCATAGTCCAGATATGGTATGTCAAACTTCAAAACTGTAAGCACAAATCCCAGCTCGATAAAACATACCCATGCTAGCTCTGATGGAGCTAAGTAGGCTAACAATAGAGTGTAGTCCGTGTGTCATGAGTAGTGGGAGGGGCTAGCTGCCCTATGTTTGTATCCAGCCAAGATACTAGGGGATAGGGATTGTACAGACTGCTGTGTGCTGTCTCCAGAAAGTCAGAATAAAGCATTTAAAAGCTTAAACCAGCTCCTGAGCCAGATGCAAACCCTGTCTCCTCACCTAAAAAGGAGGGGAAATGTTTAAACTACAGGTCCTATCTTTTAAAGGCTCCATCAGTAACTGAACTAGGGCAATGAGAAAGCATTGGGTGACCTATGTTTTATTCCTGGCTCTGACACTGGCTTGCTTGGTGGCCTTAGTTACATCACCTCTCTTTGGGTATGTCTACACTACCCCGCTAGTTCGAACTAGCG
This sequence comes from Pelodiscus sinensis, assembly GCF_052426305.1. Classification (NCBI taxonomy): domain Eukaryota; kingdom Metazoa; phylum Chordata; order Testudines; family Trionychidae; genus Pelodiscus; species Pelodiscus sinensis. Next base: position 11,687,300 of record NC_143054.1, read on the forward strand.
GGGTAATGTAGGCATACCGCACTTGCAAATGAAGCCCTGGATTTGAATTTCCCGGGCTTCATTTGCATAAGCGGGGAGCCGCCATTTTTAAAACCCCGCTGGTTCGAACCCCGTGCAGCGCGGCTACACGGGGCACGAACTAGGTAGTTCAAACTAGGCTTCCTAGTTCAAACTACCGTTACTCCTCATTTCACGAGGAGTAACGGTAGTTCGAACTAGGAAGCCTAGTTCGAACTACCTAGTTCGTGCCCCGTGTAGCCGCGCAGCACGGGGTTCGAACCAGCGGGGTTTTAAAAATGGCGGCTCCCCGCTTATGCAAATGAAGCCCGGGAAATTCAAATCCAGGGCTTCATTTGCAAGTGCGGTATGCCTACATTACCCTGCTAGTTCGAACTAGGAGGGTAGTGTAGACATACCCTTAGAGCCTCAGTTTTTCCATATGTAAAATGAGGGTGATTCTTGGATTACAATGGTAGAAAAGCTCACGATCTTCTAGTCTGACCTCTTGTATTACACAGATCATAGGACTTCCTTGAATTAATTCCCCTTTCAACCAAAACATCCACCAGAACACTAGGTAAGTTGTCAGAGTGGTTAATTACTGTTACTATTAAAAATTCACATGGTTCAGTCCCGGGCTGGGGGAGGAGGAAGCAGCTCTGCCTCCTCCCCTACAGCTGGGGGAATGGAAGTGCAGTGAAGTGCTTATTTGGAAGCTTTTCCCCACTGCTTCCATAGTGGCAGTGGCAAGTGGTGTGGAGAGTGAAGTCACATGTGGCCCTTGGAGTGGGGCTCCAGAAACATGCCCCATCCCGTATCCCTCATGCCTAGACCATGGCCCCATTCCTCTTATGCAGCCTCCTTGCCTCCCTCCCTCCCAGACCTTGAACCTCCCACCTCCATCTCGGACACCCATGGTCCAGAATAATCCCTAATACAGGATAGCCTCCTTCCTGAGGTTGCTGGGTTAAAGAGGTTTAAGTATATTACTAGTAGGAGCACCTGGAGGATCTCATGAGGGATGAGGGCTCCACTGAGCTGAGCACAATAAGCTGATTCCTAGCATAATGAGCTTACAATCTCATTGCATTTAGTACGATCTGCATTGGCCATGCTCCTGAGAGATGATGAGCATTCAGAAGTCCCACAGAAGTCAATGCAGGTTGCTAGCATTCAGAAACCTCTTTCTTTGTCAAGTTTTACAGACCAGTTTAGCGTCTCATGGAGGAGGTGGTTGCATTGCTGGAGTGGGTGAAGGTAGTGCAGGGATAGCCAATTATTTTTTGTCAATGTCCACATTTTTGCCTGAAGTATGGTGAATGATTGAGGACATGTCTATATTACCAGGAAGATCGACGCTGTGGTGGTTGATCTTCTGCATTCGATTTAGTGGGTCTAGTGGGAACACGCTAAATTGAACGTTGAGGGTGCCCCTTTCAATGCCGATACTCCTCGCTATTGGAAGGAGTGATGAAAGTTGATGGGAATGTTTCCTTTGATGGGACAGCACCCTACCTAGGCTTAAGGTATGTTGACTCCAGCTACATTACGTAGCTGGAATTGTGTACCTTAATCCAATCTTCCCCCGTAATGTAGATCTGCCCTGAGAGGAGTGCCTGCTAAAGAGATCATGTGCTATCAGAATTCCAACAACGGATTCCTATGCTCTGTGAAGTCAGAACAATGGGGGCCTTGAAGAATTCTCTGTTGGCCTATATCCAATTTCCCTTTTGGATGAAGGGTGAAGAAGAAAATGAATCTTCACCAGGTGGAAAGTTTTCCACAGTCAATTAGCTCTAAAAGTAATATCTCTCTCTAGATTTTTTCTAATTTCAATAGAGTGCTTAGCCTTATAAATTCTTCAGGATGTGACATTGCATGTTTCATTCATTCTTCATACACAAAATGCTTTTTTCCCACATTTCACTTTTGAAACTTTACAAGCTGTTAAAATTTCCATTCCCAGTTCTAGCACATACCATATGAATTGTTAACCCAAACACCTGCTACGCAAATGGTCCTTAAAGTCGGGTAAACAATGGAAAGCTGAGGACCACCGAGCAAAACTAGGAGTCTCTCCAGCCATGTCTACAGTACAGATAAGATCGAAGCAGCCGCCGTCGACCTTCTGGGGTTCAAATTAATGGGTGTAGTGAAGCCGTGCTAATTCAAACCGAGAGGGTGCGCCTGTCAATGCTGATAGTCCTGCTTCTGCAAGGAGTAAGGGAAGTTGAAGGGACAGTATCCTCCCTTCAACTTCCTGCAGTGTGGATGGCCCCAAAATTCGAGTTAAGATACTTCGACTTAAGACATACAATTAACGTAGCTGAAGTTGCGTATCTTAATTCAAACATACCCCATGGCTACGTCTACACTGGCCCCTTTTCCGGAAGGGGCATGTAAATTTCACCAGTCGTAGTAGGGAAATGCGCGGGGGATTTAAATATCCCCCGCGGCATTTAAATAAAAATGTCCGCCGCTTTTTTCCGGCTTTTAAAAAAGCCGGAAAAGAGCGTCTACACTGGCCCCGATCCTCCGGAAAAAGCACCCTTTTCCGGAGGCTCTTATTCCTACTTCGAAGTAGGAATAAGAGCCTCCAGAAAAGGGCGCTTTTTCCGGAGGATCGGGGCCAGTGTAGACGCTCTTTTCCGGCTTTTTTAAAACCCGGAAAAAAGCGGCGGACATTTTTATTTAAATGCCGCGGGGGATATTTAAATCCCCCGCGCATTTCCCTACTACGACTGGTGAAATTTACATGCCCCTTCCGGAAAAGGGGCCAGTGTAGACGTAGCCCAAGTGTAGGCCACGGGTCATACAGAGGAGGCCCATGGGTTAGATAGCCAACATATCTCAAGGAGGCATAGAGGCATAAAGCAGTAGGAAGGGACTGAAGGGAGGGCATTAGCTTTATCACAGATAGCAAATAGTGACTATATGGTACCCAGGAGGATGTATTGGAACCCAATGGCTTGGAACTCGGAGTGGGTAGACCTGGGATCCCTTTCCATCTCTGCTCCTACTGCAATGGGCTCTAACCACTAGGTGGGGCTGCTGTAACCACTTAACAAGGACCAGTAATACCTGTTACTATTCAATGCAAAACAAACAAATATTTCCTTTAGCTGCTCTTTACATTAGTTCTTATCTAGTGCGGGGGAAATTTTTGTTTTCAGTTAAAGAATGCAGATTCAGTCACATCAAAATGTTTCATGAATTCATGTCAGTTAATCTGAATTGTTCCTTTTAAAATTAAAAAAAAAGTCAAAGCATTTCACTTTGATAAAACGAAATACTTTTTTTTGTTTGAAACAACTTGTCATTTAAAATTTCCTCTCATTTTATTTTTCAAAAAATCCAAAAACATTAAAAATGCTCAAAATGAAATCCTTTTGGGGGGGATCAAACAAGATATTTTGTTAAACCTGAGATGATGATGGTGATTGTTGTTGTTATTATCATCTGAAACTGTTGAAATTTTTCATTTTTCATCTGAATCAAAACAAATTTTCCTCTCCAACTTTTCAAAATTGATAGTGCATCAAAAATCAATAGAACTCTGCTTCACAATACAAATGTATGAACAATGCTACACATTTTTATATGTCAGTAGGTGGTTCCATTCCTCATTAAATATCTACTTCAATATGCATGTATAAGAGTTTTTATAGAGAGCTTTTGTAACAGCCACACTCGGGGTATGTCTACACTACCCCGCTAGTTCGAACTAGCGGGGTAATGTATGCATACCGAATGTGAAAATGAAGCCCGGGATTTGAATTTCCCGGGCTTCATTTGCATAAGCCGGCCGGCGCCATTTTTAAATGCCGGCTTGTTCGAACCCCGTGCCGCGCGGCTACACGCGGCACGGGCTAGATAGTTCGAACTAGCAAGCCATTCCGAACTATCTGTACACCTCGTTCCTCGTTCCACGAGGCGTACAGATAGTTCGGAATGGCTTGCTAGTTCGAACTATCTAGCCCGTGCCGCGTGTAGCCGCGCGGCACGGGGTTCAAACAAGCCGGCATTTAAAAATGGCGCCGGCCGGCTTATGCAAATGAAGCCCGGGAAATTCAAATCCCGGGCTTCATTTTCACGTTCGGTATGCATACATTACCCCGCTAGTTCGAACTAGCGGGGTAGTGTAGACATACCCTCATTTCTTTGCTTCAAAAGCTCTGGTGGTGACAAAATGGAAGATGGAGTTGTTACCATTTTAAGACTTGCTAAATCAAACTCAGAGGGTGCCCCCCGCCATTGTCCAGTACTCCTGCTCTTGTGAGGAATAAGGAATCTGATGGGAGCATTTGCTTCCATCAGCATCCCACTGTGGGGGGGACGACACCAACCTCAACTTAAGGTAAGCTGACTCCAGCTACCTATTCCAAGTAGCTGGAGTTGCGTACCTTAAGATGAGCTGTCGGATGTAGTGTAGACCTGGCCCAAGATTCTCATTTCCCTCCATTGGCTTTGGATCAGGCTTTCATACTTATTTGTTTGTTGAGTGCAAATACTTTATAGTTTAGATAACCCTAATTGCATAAACACTTATGCAACTTGTTTAATTTGCCCATGAGTAACATAATTCTTAGGTATGTTTCCAATCAGAAATCCCCCTGAACTCAAAACAGCATGTCATGGGACCATGTCCCCAGAACCACTCAGTCATGCAAAGGAGATTTGCAAAGATGCTATGCGGATTAATGCTATGAGGACCCACTGCTTTCCCTCACTACAAGAGTTTTGAGGCTTTTCAGGTGCATTTTGGTATCCTGCACTATCTGTTCCACAAGGTAGCATGTGAGCCCATGTGGATTGACTAGAGGGGTATGTCTACACTTCATTCCTCTTCTGAGAGAGGAATGCAAATGCAGACATCCGAAATTGCAAATGAAGCGGGAATTTAAATATCCCGCACTTCATTTGCATAATTGAGTTATGGCGCTATTGTGAAATAGTGCTATTCTGAGAGAAAAAAATGGGGTTATTTCGAGATAATAACCTTCCCTCGAAATAACCCTTACTCCTCCAAAAGATGAGAAAAAGAAGTATCAGAGATAGATGGATATGATGGCTACGGCCAGTTATTTTGTGGAAGAGGATATGCAAATCATGCTCAAATTTTATCGGAAAACCTCTTCCGATTCTTTTTGCGGAAGAGGTTTTCCGATAAAAAAAGCCCCATGTGGACGGGGCCATTTGTCACAAACCCCCCTCTTTCGCAGTTCCTCGATTTATGAGGAATAAGGGGTCTTGTGAAAAAGGGTTTTTTCCCCAACAAATGGCCCTGTCTATACAGGGCTTTTTATGGGAAAAAACCTCTTCCGGAAAAAGAATTGAAAGAAGATATGCAAATCCGAGCGCTATTTGCATATCCTTTTCTGCAAAAAAACTGGCAGTGTAGCCATAGCCATCTTGTGCATCTATGTCTGATATTTCTTTTCTTTATATAGTTTCAACCAGTTTGCCTCATACTGAAATTAGACTTACTGGCCTGTAATGGCTTGGATAACCTCTAGTATCCATTTTAAAAATCAGTGTTACATTAACTATCTGTCAGCCGCCTGGTACAGAGGCCAATTGAAGCGATTGTTTACATAGCATAGTTAGTAGTTTTGCAATTTCACTCTGGAGTTCCTTCAGAATGCTTGGGTGAATACCGTCTGGTCCCGGTGATTATTGTTTAATTTATCAATTTGTTCCAAAAGCTGCGCTATTGACAGTTCAATCTGGGACAGTTCCTCAGATTCAACACTTAAAAAGAATAGCTCAAGTATGGGAACGTGCCTTTCATCTTCTTCATTGAAGATTGATGCAAAAAATTCATTTAGCACTCCACAATGACCTTGTCTTCCTTGAGTTCTCCTTTCGCACCCCAATGATCCAGTGGCCCCGCTGATCGTTTGGCAGCCTTCCTGCTTCTGATGTACTTAAAAATTGATTTTCATTTTTGCGTGATTTGAAAATTCTTTTGTGGACTGACTTTAATATTTGACTTGCCAGAGTTTATGCTCTTTTCCACTTTCCTTATTAGGGCCGTGTCCAGACTCAGGGGTTTTTTCGGGAAAAGTAGCCTTTTCCCGAAAAAACTTCCCCTGCGTCCAGACTCAAGCCGCGTTCTTTCGAAATTATTTCGAAAGAACGCGGCTTTTCTTTCGATGGCGGTAAACCTCATTTCACGAGGAAGAACGCCTTCTTTCGAAAGCTCCTCTTTCGAAAGAAGGCGTTCTTCAATGTAAAGAGGCCGTCTTCGAAAGAGAGCATCCAGACTCGCTGGGTGCTCTCTTTCGAAAAAGCGGATTTCTCTTTCGAAAGAAGCCTGCAGTCTAGACATAGCCTAGGATTTGATTTCCAATTTTAAAAAGATATATCTTTTTTTATCTATGACTCTTTTATTCCATTGTTTAGCCTTAGTGGCATTTTTGGTCCTTTTTTTTGTAATTTTGGTTATACATCTCTAGATTGAGACTATTAGGGTGCTTTTAATTTTTTTTTCCATGCAGCTTGCAGGCATTTCATTCTTGTGACTGTTGCTTTTACTTTCCATTTAAATAGCTTTCTCACTTTTGTATAGTTCCTCTTTTTGAAGTTAAGTGCTACTGTCATGCTTTTTTTTTTGCTTACTCCCCTTACAAATATGTTAAATTTCATTACATTATAGATGTTCTTACCAAGTGTCATGTGGTTTGATTTATACTTAACCACTTTCTTATTTATTGCAAGCTTTAAACAGTTATTACAGTTGTTTAAGTTTTACAATTACTATACAACTTAAACCTTAAATACTATATTCTAAAGCAATTAATACAACGCAAAGCAACACAAAAGCAATTAATAGAAGATCTACTATAATACAATAATAAATTCTAATTCACTTACACTTCACCCGGATGTACCTACAGGACCAGGCAGGAGGTAATGTTTCCTTTTCTTCCCACGCAATGGAATGCCATGCACTGAGTCACCATGTAAAGGGCCTGTTTACATCTAGTTACATCAAGTAGGACCTGTGGGTCAATCCTGCCACATTCCCCCCCATCAATTTTTCTTACTAAGCCCTTTATAGCAAAGCGAGACTTAGTCATTCTAATCATATTTACCAATTAGTTATATATTGGGTAGGATACGTAAAATGCCCAATGCCCTATTTGGAGTACATCCTACTCAGGATGTTGCTGCTATTTGCATAGTTGACAGTTGTGTGGCTGCACCTGTAATTTTTCCTTATCAGAAACAGAAGTACCAGTCCAAGGTTGCTTGTTGTGTGTTCTTGACATGGTCCTGCTGTACCACACTTAATCTGCATTGTTATTCAAAACATTCCTGCCTCCCAAACCTTGCCTGTGTGCTTATGTGCACCAGACTTGAGACAGGCCTGGGTTTTGCTTTTTTAGGGATCCACGCTTTGGACAAGGCAGACATTACCATTTATTGTCAAGGCAGGGTAGTCCAGGCTCCCCTACATCAAGCTATTCAGTTCACCCCTTTGACCAGATCCTGTGCACCACTTAGGACTAAATCAAGAATTGCTTCTCCCCTTGTGGGTTCTAGGACTAGCTGCCACAAGGAGCAGTCATTAATGGTATCTAGAAACTTTATCTCTGCATCCCTTCCTGAGGTGACAAAAATGGCAAAAGTTACATGTGGTATCTAACAGATCTGGGACCCTTTGTAACATTAGCATGGTGTTCATTTTCTCATTCTCAGTGGAGAGTGTGAAGTCATGTCTACCTTCATTACGGACTTCACTTCATTTCATGATAACTCTGCAAAGCACGGTAGGTTACCAAGCAACCAACAGCTGTCACCAAGGCTATCTGTGACAAATGCACTCCTGACACAGACATGTCATAACATCATGTGTTAAGTTCTCAGGGTTGGTGCCATAGTCATTCGTAGTGATGACTTTTGACTGGCATAATAAAACTACCTGACACTTGAGGGAACTAAAGAAATGAGTCACTTTGCAGTTAAACCAGTTTATAGATTCATATATGGACAAGGAACACACAGACTGACAACAGTGATAATATGACAAGCAGGGCACTGTGTACTGTGTAATTACAGGGACCCAGAGTTTCCTGCAGAATCTGTCCCTGAGCTGGTCATGTTGCTCTGGAATCTCAGTTTTCAGGGGTTTTTTTTTTTTAATGAAGTTTTCATTCACTATGACAAGCTGACCAATGTTAACCCAGTGAAAGCGGGAGCAGTCATGTCTCTGTGTGTCTTCAGAGTCTGAAACAATAGCTCTGAGAGGTGTGAATTGCCAACAAAACTTTGAGGTCATATTTGGAAGACAGAATAGGGGGCTAGATGGACCTCTGGTCTGATTTAGTATGTCTCTTCTTTTATTCTTCTGAAACCCATAAGATGGATCAGAGAATGTCAACATTTACATCTATTTAACATGCCCCCATGTGCTTACCCCAAAATCCCAAACTGCTTTGTATACTCTCCGGTACCAGACACTTCAATCATTCCCCATCCAGCTACCAAAATGACAAATCCTACAATGCAGACATGTGTATTCAGTACAAAATTCTGTCACATGAGTAAAAAGGAAAATAGAAGGGCAGAATAAGACATACAGAGTATGAAATTAAAGTACACAAGGAATACTAGGTGGATTGTATTGCTTATTGGCATATATAATTAAATTAAAATCTTCGTTTTAAAAACCAAATAATCTGCAAAGATGCTACAAAACAGGTGATTCTAACTAGGATGGGGGCATTTGTGATTGCTCCAAATTATACTTGTAGTTGTTTGAAAAACTATAAATATTGTCTATGAAAAAAATCCCCAAAGGAAACAAAAAGTGTCCATTGTCTGAGAACCTTAGGCTATGTCTAGACTGCAGGCTTCTTTCGAAAGAGGCTCTTTCGAAAGCATCTTTCGAAAGAGCCTCTTTCGAAAGATCGCGTCTAGACTGCAGGCGGATCTTTCGAAAGAGAAATCCGCTTTTTCGAAAGAGAGCACCCAGCGAGTCTGGATGCTCTCTTTCGAAGACGGCCTCTTTACATTGAAGAACGCCTTCTTTCGAAAGAGGAGCTTTCGAAAGAAGGCGTTCTTCCTCGTGAAACGAGGTTTACCGCCATCGAAAGAAAAGCCGCGTTCTTTCGAAATAATTTCGAAAGAACGCGGCTTGAGTCTGGACGCAGGGGAAGTTTTTTCGGGAAAAGGCTACTTTTCCCGAAAAAACCCCTGAGTCTGGACACGGCCTTAGTGTGGAGAATTTTCAGTGAATCTACATTAATGGATCTAAAAGTGACTAGAGCAATTTCAAAAAACAGCTGGAGAGAGAAGCTGCAGAACTTGATTTCATTTACAAGTTTGACAGCTGTATTCGGGGTTTGAACAAAGACCTGACTTGGATGGATTTCTATATTCCACACCCTAATAAAAAGCAAAGCACTGGGTACTTACATCCACTCTATTAGCCTCATTTAGCACGGACACTCTAATTGATAAGTTTTTTTCCCCTACTTTTTTCCTTCTCTTTCCATCCCCATCCCCTCTCTTTCTATGCTATTTATTTGTACCTTGGACCCCTTACGCCATTCATCTGAAGAAGTGCATTTTGCTTATGAAAGCTCATAATACCATCTACATGTTTTGTTAGATGTACTGCAGAACTATTTCTAAGGTGCTGCAGAACTATTTGTGTTTTTTTAAGTTTTTTCAGTTACAGACTAACACGGCTGCCCCTCTAAGACTAAGCAAATATAGTTTGCTCCTGTTTGCTTATGTTTGCTAGATACTCAGCTAGTTGAATTACAGAATCATAGAACTGGAAGGAATCTCAAGAGATCAAGTCCAATCCCCTGCATTCATTGGAAGGACAAAGCACCATCTAGATCATCTCTGACAGGTGTTTGTCTAACCTGCTCTTAAATATCTCCCATGATGGAGATTCCAAAACCTCCCTAGGCAATTTTTCCAGTGCTTAGCAGCCCTGACAGTTAGGAAGTTTTTCCTAATGACCAACATACCCTCCCTCCCCCTTCCTATAATTTAAGCCCATTGCTTCTTGTCCTTTTCTCAGAGGTTAAGGAGAATATATTTTTTCTACATTCTCCGTGTACAAACCTGGTAGGTCAGGGATGGGGAACCTTTTGGGTTAGGGGTCACTGACTTACAGAAAAATAAGTAAGAAGCCACACACAAGTGAGAAACAAACCCCCCTACCCCAAAATTAGCCTCCACAAAATAACTCACAGATATGGTCCCTAATTGAGAAGCAGAAAAAAAAAAAGAAACACTAAACTCACTTATGCAAATCCAGGTGTCAGAGTTTCCCTTGTGCTCCAGCACCATGGGAGGAGGGAGGGGTGCCAAGGCTCAGGCCCTCCCCCCTCAGGCTGGATTAACTCTTCTAGGAATTTGGAGCTAGGAGATTTTCTGGGACCTCCAGGATCTGGGATGGGGCCAAAAATGAGGGGTTCTCTGTGTTGTTGGGGGCTGCCAGGGAGGGGGCTGGAGGTGAGAGTGCAGGATCTGGGCAGGAGGTGGGGTGCAGAAGCAGTCTGGGGGGAAGTTAAGTGCGGGCAGGGGGCAGGGGATTGGGGTGCTTACCTGGAGCAGCTTCTGAGTGGGGGTGACAGGTGGATCCACACCACCCCATGCTTGCATGATTCCTGGCCAATGGGAGCCTGTAGGCAAGTGCTTCCCTGCGCCGCTGTTTCCCCAGCTGGAACTTTACTAGTATAACTGCTTCTGCCAGGGGGGCCAACAGATTTGCAGGGCCCCTGGGCAAATTGGGGGGGGGGGGCAGTTCCGTGATCCCAGAAGAGGCAGGCCTTGGGCAGAAGAGGCAGGGCTGGGGGCAGTCAGCCCTCAGCACTGCCCAGCGGGGCCAACAGTTACTGCGGGTCCCAGGGCAAGGTGTGGGAGGGCCAGTTTTGTGCCCCCGGAATGGGCGGGGCCTCAGGCAGAAGGGCAGGGCCAGGGCTGCCCACCCTCAGTGCCACTCAGGCTGTGGCACTGTCCCCTTCCCCCCAAAGCCATGCAGAGCAGCCGCTCCAGGGCTCCAGCAGGGATTCAAAGGAAAACCAGGCTCCAGCTGCTGTCACTGCAGCAACAGCAGTGGCCAGAGCCACAGGCCCTTTTGAATCACTAGGCCCCAGAGCAACTACCCTCTTTGTTGACCCTGTTGGTGGGCCAGGTGCTGCCTGGACCACATGGTGCTCCAGCGGTGATTTAAAGGGCCCAGGGTGCTGGTGGCAGTTGGGGTTTCCAGGCCCTTTTGTATCGCTAGACCCTAAAGCAACTGCCCCTTTTGTCCCCCTTGACAGCAGACCTGGCTTCTGCACTATGGGCTTCAGCCTACATTGGTCTGTCAGTCAGGAATCATGCCTCTTCACACACTGACTGATGCAATTACACTGGCAGAAGCCCTTACTATAGACCCAAACAAAATTCTTTGGCGCAGAATCGTCTTTTTTGTTATTTTTATGTACAGCATCTGACACCACAGAACCCTAATCCAGGCCTCTATTTGATACCATTAGACAAATAATAAATATGATTTTTTAAAATGTTTTTGAAGCTGCTGCAGAATCCCCAGTGTCTTGAGCCATTGGCTAAAGAAACCAGAGGACCTTGAAGCTGAATTTAGCTCAGATTTGCAAGTAAATGTGCAGACTGCATGGAGGCAACATGTTATGGCTGTTCAACAAGGCACAGAAGTCAGCACGTGCAGGATATCGTGACTTTTTTGTATAGGAGCTTACAAATGTAGAGAAGTGGAACAAGGTTATAGCATCATTCCCGACACTTGGGCTATGTCTAGACTGGCATGATTTTCCGCAAATGCTTTTAACGGAAGAGTTTTTCTGTTAAAAGCATTTGTGGAAAAGAGCGTCTAGATTGGCACGGACGCTTTTCCGCAAAAGCACTTTTTGTAGAAAAGCGTCCGTGGTAATCTAGACACAGTTTTGCGCAAGAAAGCCCCGATCGCCATTTTCGCCATTGGGACTTTTTTGCGCAAAACAGTTTTTAGCTGCCTACACTGGCCCTCTTGCGCAAGAGCATTTGCGCAAGATGGCTTTTTCCTGAGCGGGAGCAGCATAGTATTTGCGCAAGAATACTGACAATCTTACATTAGATTGTCAGTGTTCTTGCGCAAATTCAAGCAGCCACTGTAGACAGCTGGCAAGTTTTTCCGCAAAAGCAGCTGCTTTTGCGGAAAAACTTGCCAGTCTGGATGCACCCTTAGTGTTTAAGGACAGTGTTAGGAAATACATATATGTATCCTATATGTGACCCAATATAATATTGATTCAATCTACCATCATATACTAAAGTTTCTGGTAGTAGTATAATAGTAACATGTATCTATTGTAATAAATAATTGAATCAAGTAATAAATAATTGAATCAATTAATTGTATATAATATTACTGTATTATAAAACTTTACCAAGTGAGGTGCTTTAAAAAGCCTCTGACTCTGATGGTCAATATAATTATAAAATGTTTGTTTTAACACTATATAAGGTGTTATGGATACTCTTTGGCATAAGGTTTAACAATCTCTGTACAAACAAAGTCAGAAACAAATCTGTCCCAGGCAGAAGGGCACATCAAAACTATTTACTTGTCTATGATGCACATTAGATATAGTGGAATAAAAAATGGAAGTCCTATTATGTACAGCAGATGGGAAGCTCTCCAGAAGGGAAAAACAGCATGAGGTCATCTTGCCTCCAAAGCAATGTAACTGAACTTTGGAAGATATAAGCAAAGGCAGAAGCCATCTTTGGCATCCACCCCCAAGGAAACAGAGCTCTTGCAAACTGAGAAAGATGGGTGAGGTTACTGAGGTCCCTTGTAACTGAATACAAGTGATACACTAGCTTAGGTACAGATCTTTCACCTAGGAAGACAAGGAACACAAGTCCCTTGCTCTTGTGTGGAAGATCCTGACTGATGGGAATCGTCAATGGCTGGAAAGAAGAGAGATTGGTAAGAAATCTATCTTGAACCAAGGCTGTACCTTGTTTAGTCTTAGTCTTTTTACCCTAATTTATTTGTTACCATCTCTACTTTTTATTTCTTTTACTTGACATTACAACTTTTCTACTATATATTTGAGAAAATTTGTGTATATGTGTCTGTCCTTCCATCCATCTGTCTGTGAATCTGTTCAAGAACTCCTAAATGGTAAGAGCTAGGGCCACCAAATTTAGTATGCAGCTTTGTGTTATAATTTAAAGCAAGGCAAGGATCTGGGTGTGCCAGGACAATGGGATGTGCCTGGAATGTGATTGTTTTTCATAAAATGGAAAGGGAGGAGTCTGCTACCAGAGACAGTTGTACTGCATAATGGCCACAGGGGGGCAGCAAAAGGCCAGAGATGGGGATCATAACTGCATTGGGGCAGCAGGTGGCAGGGGAGGAGAAAGGGACAATTATCTACTATATATTTGAGTTTGCCTGTTTGTGTGTCTATTCCTGTCTATCTATCCCCCTGCCAGGGAACATGAACCCTGCCCCCTGGCTGTGCCCACTGGAGCTGCAGCAGCCATGGACTGGTATTTCTCACCTGGCCCCAAGCTGCAGGAGTGACACAGGGATAGGGTTGTCCTCTCTCCCTGGGGCTTCTCGACAAGTTGCACTGTGAAACAATCCCTGTAAAAAGTATACTTTGCCAGCAAATTGGAATGTTTAATTCATGAATGTTCTGGATATAATTTTTCCTTTACAGAAAAAGAATAAGAAAAGACAATAGGTTATGTATATTCACCGATTGAACTTGCTATTCAAGCAGGATATGGATATGTGACACTCTTAAAACAAACATCAGACATCTCAGAGCCAGCGCCAGCCCTTAGATGCCAAACTAAATCATGGTCAATATAGACGAGCTGTGCCAAAGATTGCTTTAGATCTTCTTCGCCCTTTCCTTGGACTTGCTTAATAAATGAGTGACACATGGATGGTCCTCCACAAAAGTACCATCAGAAACCGATCAACTTAAAAGTCAAGCACAAAACAGCTATAGCAAAAAAGTACTGCTCACATATATCAGAATGTATTATGATAACTCTACAGACATTAAAGGACACACGCCAGATTCATGCCGATGTTACTGAAAGCAGTTTCTGGCCCTGTGTGTGTTAATTGACTGTCATGTTTGGAAGTGGAATAACAAAGGAGATCCTTCTTCATTTTGCTCTTTGGTGGATTATATTTTAAAATATCATCATTTATTATTGTTGTTAGCTTGTATTTATACAGAGCCTTTTATTCCAAAAGATGTCAGCTGCTATGGGCTGGATTATGTTACTCTTCTCATGCTGAGATTTATCCTACTAGGTAATTAGTTCCACTGACTTCAGTGAGGCTCAGCAGGTAAGTGTACTGTAATGTGGCTAAAGGATTCACACTTTATCCCTGTATAAATCCAGGCATTACTTCCTCCCACTGTGCAGAACAAGTGGTATACAGGACCCTGCACAATAGTGAAGGTTGGGGAATTTTGGCCACAAACAATCCTCCAGTCTGATGGCCTGCATAAAAACAGACCAACTATTGTACCCAAATAAGAAAGGAAAGATAGAGATATGTCTGGATAGCCTGGACCATGCAGAGAAGAGTTTTAAATCTGAAGTGGTGAAGAAGCAGGATGTGAAGAGGGGTGTGAGAAAATCAGAAAGATGCCCCATGTAGATCACTGGGCTTGAACAAAGACAGTAAGGCTGTGTCTAGACTGGCCAGTTTTTCCAGAAAATCAGCCGCTTTTCCGGAAAAACTTGCCAGCTGTCTACACTGGTCGCTTGAATTTCTGCAAAAGCACTGACTTCCTACTGTCTGAAATCAATGCTTCCTGTGGAAATACTATTCTGCTCCAGTTCGGGCAAAAGTCCCTTTTGAGCAAAGCTTTTGCGCAAAAGGGCCAGTGTAGACAGCTCAGATTTGTTTTCCGCAAAAAAGCCCCGATCGTGAAAATGGCGATCAGGGCTTTTTTGTGGAAAAACGTGTCTAGATTGGCACGGATGCTTTTCCGCAAAAAGTGCTTTTGCAGAAAAGCTTCGATGCCAATCTAGATGCTCTGTTCCGAAAATGCTTTTAACGGAACACTTTTCTGTTAAAAGCATTTCCAGAAAATCATGCCAATCTAGACGCAACCTAACTGTATGTTGCATTATAAAGCCAGTCTTTCATGCCTTTAATACCTCATTGTTACATCAAAAGCTAGGTATGAGACGCTTCCAGCCCACTTAATTAGCCTCATTAGCACTGGTCCCACAATTGGTAGGTACCTTTTCTTTTTTTTTTCTTTTATTAAAATACTTGCTTTCTGTTACTCCTTTCCAGGTCATCATCTCAGGAAATGGGTTTTGCCCACGAAAACCTCATGATACTAAGCCCTGATTTACACGAGGGAGTTATTTTGAAGTAACTCTCCTTATTTCAAAATAACAAGCGGAGTGTCTCCACTGCCAAGCCTGTTATTTCAAAATAGTATTTCCAAATAGTGGTTGTATGGACACTCCACTGCTGCTATTTCAAAATAAGTACTCCCCAAAGTCATTCAAAATAATTACTGCCCAGTGCTTTCTGGGGCTAAAATTGAGGTAGAGTGTCCACATTAGCGGAGCCTGCCTTGGACTAATTTCAAGGCTTCCCAGTAGTGGGGACATGCTTTTTCAAAACAGTTATTTTGGGAATTATTATTTCAAAATAAGTTATTTCAAAATATTTTTCTAGTGTAGACATGCCTTAAGGTGCCACAGGGCTACTAGTTGTTTTGAAAGTTACAGACTAACACGGCTACACCTCTGAGACCAGTAGATCATGTTAGTGCTCTCATCAAAAAAGGTCCAAACACATAGAACTACCTGGAACTAATTAGATGGAGCTGAATCAAACCTGTTGAGATTCATACATATATTTG
Organism: Pelodiscus sinensis; assembly: GCF_052426305.1. Lineage (NCBI taxonomy): Eukaryota > Metazoa > Chordata > Testudines > Trionychidae > Pelodiscus > Pelodiscus sinensis. The sequence continues at coordinate 11,703,196 of NC_143054.1, forward strand.
CAGGCATGTATCAGGCTTGAGACAAAGGTTCCTAAGGTACCTCCTCCAGCTTGGTGTAATTGCCCTTTACTGTGCTTTGAAAGTCATTATTTCTCCAACTCACTGTGTTTTGAGAGCATTGAAAGCAATTAGGATTCAGGAATCCTCGCACAGATAATCAGCTCATGTTGATTGTTGGTGTGTTGTGCGATTTCTTATCATCACTCTCTGTTTTTCATATCCATTTCCTTGATGAAAGGAAAACTACAAATTAAGGGAAAGCCTTGGCAATTTGCTGCCACAGTGACAAGCTATGAGGTGGAATTTAAATTATTTCATCCTTTGAAGGGAGAATATCTGGACTGAGCGCTCAGTTCCAGATTGCAAGGGAAACACAATAGCAGCAATACTTGTTTTAGGTTTCATATTAACACCCAGCAGCAAAGTATCTGAGTGCCTTCCACATAAATCCACATCTTCAAAGTGATATACAAGAAATACATTGCCTCACACTTGTGGGGTGGTTAAGTATCATTGTCCTTGATTCCACAAAGCATGCAAGCATGTTTAGCCTTAAGCAGGCGAGTAATCCTATAGAAGTCAGTGGAATTATTTCCCTTCTTAAAGTAATGCATATACCAAAGAGATATTCTGAACTGGGCCTATTCTCTCCATTTCTTTCACCGGTAGAATCCCCAGGGATTTCAGTGGGATTGGAATCTGGAACTCAGAAGAGAGTATGTAAATTGCTCCAGACCGCAAAGGAAATAAATAAGTATCAGAGTTTGGATTTTGTTAGAGCCCAGGGCAAGCATACAGAAAGCTATTCTGATGCATTGCTGGAATGGAACAATTGTCTTTCCTTGAGCTCACACCCACACACAAGATATTCCTCAATGAAACCTTGGCCAAGAGCTTCCAACATGGAGAACTATTCATAGGATTCTATGTGAGCCCAGCAGATTCACCGATGGTCTCATACACGCAAGTGGCATTCCAACTACTATTAAAGGCAGAAGGCTATTTGCCAGGAGGAAAAGTGAGCCATGGTGGCAGTATAAAGAAGAATGTTTCTGAAGAAATTCAAGTAAGGGAAGTGAAGTTGGTACATTACAGCAAGCAGCAATGTGGCAGAACAACGCTGGAATAAACATCAACCACTGACAATTAGAATAAGGAAAAGCAAAGAACAGCCAAACTTACCTGCCACACCATGAATCAAGATGTGGCCCCTTGCTAACAGGGATGACTATGACCAACATAGCTGGTTGAAATCCTTTATATTTGAAATCCAACAAGAATAATTGTTAACATTTTGAACTTTCTGGAAAAAAAAACAACAAATGGTCCGGTAGCACTTTATAGACTAACAAAACATGTAGATGGTATCATAAGCTTTCGTGGGCACAGCCCACTTCTTCAGATGACCCCAGGGTCATGATACCATCTACATTTTTATGTAGATGGTATCTACAAAGCTTATGATACCATCTACATGTTTTGTTAGTCTATAAAGTGCTACCGGATCATTTTTTTTATTCTGTAACAGACTAACTTGGCTACCCCCTGAAGCTTTTGGAAAAAATATCACTGTCTCTGTAATTTCCTTGTTTCATTGCCAACTACAGAGCTGGTTGATATTTCTTGAATTGCAATGGACTTTTGGATTTTGAATTTCAGCAGAATAATAGGAGAATTGGGGAAATTAGAAAAAAACCCTCATATATTAGTTTTCTTACGAGCTCTAAAATTAAACAGAACATTTAGCATGCAAGCAGGGCTCAGCATGTCCCAAGCCTGGCACAAATATGGTTCAGTGTTGCCTCTCACCACCACTGGGAATTAACAATTATTGTGTCATGGGGTTGTTCACTCACTGCTAGGGCGCCTCCTTGTGGTGGTGTCTGCAGTGTCTGTTCAGTCTGATGCTTCCTTCTGTCCCTCATTTCTGCTGAGAATGCTCTCACACTGTAGGAGTTCCAGTGCTTTTTCTTTAGGACTCAGGATGCTCCTTCTTCATGTCTTGTCCCATCAGCCAGGTCATGATAGCATTCCCCTTTTGGGGTGTCAAACTTTCAATGGATTGGCTGACTGGGTATAATTCTCGGCAGTTCTCCAATTCCAGGCTATGTCAGTTCCCCAGTAGTGACTAGAGGAACCTTTATCACCTCTGCTCAGGTTACAGGTCAGGAACCCTACAATCAGCAACCAATGTCTACTCCATCCCTCAATCCCTGTTGCCATTTCCCTGGGCTGCTTCCTCTTCCACCTCTATAAGACTTAAGCCCTCTGGATAAACTCTGCCTTCAAGGCCAGAATCCCAGGACTTATAAACCCTTCCTGGATTTACCCCCTTTCCTCTCTAAGTCCAGAGAGTTAGACTGCTGACAACCATATTGCAGTCTCCTTGGGTACGTCTACCCCGTGTCTTAACAAGCCGCCCATTATTTCAAAATATTTTTGGAAATAATGGGTGCGCTATTTCAGCATCCTTGTAACCTTCATACCACGAGGATTAAGGGATGTCTCAAAATTGGGCATTATTTCAAAATCTGGCACTGTACATGTGCCAAATTTCAAAATAAGCTATTTTGAAATTCAGTCGACATAAGATATGCAAGTTGCATAGCACAAGTTGCATATCTTATTTCGACTTTAGGGTGCTGTGTAGATGCACCCCTTGTGTCCTCACTTCCTGACCTTACAGCAGCCCCACCTGCTCCTGCTCATCTTCAATCTGTGCTTGCCTATCAAGCTTATCTCTCTTCCAGGTGTAGCTTGTCAGTTAACCCCATCTGAGCCTCTTTAACCCTTTCCAGGCTCATGTGGGGCAGACAATTCATCTCATATTGCTAGAGCGGGGAGGAATGTGTTCTGCTTGTTCTGCTGCAAAATTAAATATATTTTGTCAGTAAACCAAATATTGGGATGAAAACCAACACATTTTCATGTGAAAACCAAAAAGTTTCCAGCGACAAATTGTTGTTTTTTAACGAATAATCAAAGCAGACACTTTTTGTGAAAAAGGTCAGTTACTCTTAAAACAAAACAAACCCCCAAAATAATTTTCCATCAAAAATGTTTCCCCAGATTTACATTAGTGTAGCTGAGGACACAATATAGAACAGCATTCCGAGGACATTCTACAGTTCTGTGATTCTGTGAACATTCTGCTATCTCTCTGTTAACTAAACAAACTAAGGGTATGTCTAGACGACAATGCTTTTGCTGAACAAGGTACACAAAATGCACTCCTTTTTTTGCAGAAAAAGGTACGCAAAGCCTTTAGGGTAAGTCTAGACTGCAGGGTTTTTTTTGAGATACCACAGGTATCCTGAAAAAATTCCACCGTGTCCAGAGAACACATTTGCTCTTCCACTTTTTTTTGTGGAAGAGCAGATGCACTTTTTCAGAAGCCCTGTCTTCCTTCCATGAGGAAGAAGGGATCTTCTAAAAAAAGGGGGTTTTCCCCCAAATCTGGCCCAGTTTGGAAAAGCCTCTTCCAAATTTTTTTTGGAAAAGCCTCTTCCAAAAAAACCACAACCAAAAGTGGAAAATGGTACGCAAAATGCAGAGTGCATTTTGCGTACCTTCTTCCACAAAAATGTTGTAGTCTAGACATACCCTTAATGTAGTGTAGATGTAACAAAAATTGTCGAACTTCATCTGTGGCATAGCTCCCTTGATTTTTGAGTTACAATTAACAATGGATTTAGTTCTTTCCTTTGAATTATTAAAGAAAGAAAGAAAGAAAGAAAGAAAGAAAGAAAGAAAGAAAGAAAGAAAGAAAGAAAGAAAGAAAGAAAGAAAGAAAGAAACTGTCTGTCTGTCTGTCTGTCTGTCGCTAACATCATGCCTAGATTTAAGCATATGAGAAACTCCATTTACTTCAACTGCCTAAGCACCTTGCTGAAGCAAGACCTATATTATTATTCAGCATGCACAGATATATATTTTTTTGCTCCTAAAAGCCAAACAATAACCCAAATTACAATGGAGTGAATCCTAAATAGTCCCCTTGACTTCAGTGGAGTTAGTCCAGATTATCATTTACACAAGATTAGTATCTGGAGCTATACAAATAAATAAGGATAATTTAGGGTGTAAACAGTTATGTTCATTCCTAACTTTAAGCATATGACTACAGCAATGATGTCTACAGTCATTACAGTTAATTGTGTACAAATCTTTGCCTGATCTGGGCCTAAAAGATTATATATATAACATATTTAGCATTTAGGCCTGAACTAGAATCTTCTCTCAGAACAGATAAAAACAAAGCCTTAGTAAGTTACAGCTAAACATAATACTACAAATTTATCCTGTGGAGTGCTAATATTGATACATGCCAACTCCACATCATTGTTAATATTTAATATTACATTATATTCTGTTGTAAAGGTAAAAGTGTCCTCAAACATAAAGGGCCAGATCCTTAAGTAGTATAAACTGGCAGAGCTCTGCTGCCTTTAATGGAGCTACACCAATGTAAATCAGCTGAGGAACTTCCGCTATATATTAAATATAACAGCTGCTTACCAAGAAATTGTAAATAAACTTAATTTAGAAATTCATACACTGTATATATATTAAACAGATATTACCATCAAAACACCATCCTTACAATCTGGTGCTGACCTCACAACATAGTCTTTGTGTTTAGCTAAGTTAGCTAATTGTATTTTTTGTTGTTGGTTTATTTTTGTTGTTTTAGCGACACGCTAGTTTCCTGTACAATTTCAACAGTAATCCAGATGAGCTTTGCCACTTAATAAGCTTAGACGCTGAAGTGGAGACTGCTGCAGGCATCTGTGCTATGATACCTGGTCAAAAAAAGGAGGAAAAGCAGGGTAAAAAAATAGCAACATTTTACTCCTTTTATATTGATTGATTCAATGTCAAATGTTTGCTTTGTTATTGATTTTGATCAGATTCACTCCTATAATGAGAAAACCACCAATCTTTTCTGCCCTCATTACTCATAAAAACAATTGCTACAACAAATTTAGACTTTTTATTTCCGACTTCAATAGCTGAAAACTAGGGATTTTTAAGGATGGTTACAAGCTTAATTTAATCATAAACTGTAAGGTGAACCATTCTAATCTGGCAAAGTAGTTCTAAAGTTATTTGTAGTTTTCTCTTAGTGGTAGATAGTATACTTACAATGCTCTAAAATTATTTCCTTTTGAAGCAGAGTTTTAGGAGAAAAGCAATATCAGTAGTATGTTGCAACTGAAAATCTTCATTGAATCAGCAAACACAGTTTTCCTAGGCTGATGTTTGACATTTTTATTAATGTAGTATTAAAAATTGTATAATTAGTGGAGACAAATAATGTAGTCAGATTATTTTAATTTGTTTAGTATTGCATCACTATTTTTATTATGTTAAATATTTTGTGTGGATGGGAGTTGGAAAATGAAAATAAAAAACCTTGGAATAGTGTTAATGAATAATATCTATCTACGTGTGTGTGTGTGTATGTATATATGTTTGTATGATAGAAATTTACATACAAACACAAACACACATCTATTTGCCCTTATATCCACCCATAGTAATAATACTAAAAGACATGAAAAGGTGTTTTACCTACCTGCACCCCCCAAAATTACTTTTTCATTGCAAATAAGTAGAATTTTTCAAGGCTTAGATATATATATAGATAGATAGATAGATAGATACTCATGCACAAAATTGTATATACAAACACATTATTGTCACACAGAAAAGAAGACATGAAAAATCACATACCATATTAAAAAAATTCTCAGTGTGATTTCATAGCACTACATAAGGTATCAAAATAAAGGCAACTAAATTACAGGAAATTCCAAATTGGATTTTCTGTTTTATTTTAAACAAGCAGTGAAAACATTTCAGGAAGGGAAATATTCAGTTGTGAGTTTATTCTCTATAAAATTCAGAATTTTTTTAATGTCTGGATTAAATTATTATTGTTGGAACAATGATCGCCACATAAAGTTCTTTGAAAGTATGCACAAGCTTTTGGGTGACTGTAATTCTGAATGAACATTATCAAACCATATTTAAGATTTCAAGTTAGTTTCTACAATTTGAGCCTTAATATTAAACAGTTATCTCTGCCAAGTATTAGTTTCATATGTTAATATCATTTTTTATTAACAGAATACAAATATCTCTTGCGGTAGTACATCTTTCATTGCTAGCGGCTTTCATATCAAATGTCACAGCAAATTTTATTTTCACTAATAGATTAAGACTTGTACATTGTATTAGTGAAAGAGAACAGTATAACTGGATGACACTAAAATTATAGAACATATTATACTACAGCACATAATGGTGTGCTAAATTACAGAGCATTTCTGTCCTACCCACGCACCAAAATGGTACCAGAAGTTCTGCCAAATATTTTTTATTGCTTCTTTGGAGAAAACTTCACCTTTCGAGAATCTCACTATACCCCTTGTCAAAATATCACATTATACAATTCACTGGAAGTGAACTTATTGCTAAATACCCATTAGGTTCCCAGGAGATGCCTTACATTAATTGTTTAGTGAAAGCACCCTGCGGCTATCACAAGGGAAGAACATTAAATGCATAAAAAGAGAAGTTGACAGAGATCCCTGTAGAACAAGATGCATCTACTGACTTAAAACTTCTCCATGAAAAATCTTGCAAGCCACTGGTCATTTCGGTTTTTGTTTCATTTCTCCCCACCCCATCTCTGCTAGTGCAAATACAATTAATTTGAAAAGAAAATCAATGATGCATCAGTAGAGAAGCTTTTAAAAAGTGTGTAAGAAAAGACACTGGGAATGGTAAACAAGGAAAAAAAAAGATACGTTGGACTTGAGGTGTCTGTTTGACTTGCAGAGGAAACCAGCAACGAATTTGGAGAACAAAGAAATTGGAGAACTAATACAGTAGTAAAGAAAATAAGAAAAACAGATCATCAGGAAAGGAGAAATACAAGCTAGAAGGAGAAGATAGGAAGATTATTACAAGAAGGATGCCTCCAGAAAAAGTTATAAGCAAAACACCAATTAGTTTTTCAAGAATAAAAAAAGTACAGTTCAGAAATAAAGGGCAACAATTTTAGCAAGTAGGTACACAATATTTTCATGACTGACATGTTAACAACTCTTATATTGGCACTGTCTTTTAAAACTACAATCAATAGTTCATCTCTTGTTTATATACATACTATCTTGTTTATTTCATTGCACCTTTCTGTTTGAAATGCTTTGGAAAAGAAATTGAACTAAGTGAAGTAGTTTTCTTGTCAATATGATATGCAGCTCGCTTTTTAGGTTCAGCACTGCTGTCAAAATGCCACTAGAGGGGGCACTAGTAAAACAAGAGACAAGAATGTAACTTTTACCCTCCCCATCACCTGTGAAAACAGAACAGATATTGGTTTTTTTCCTCTCTGAATTGGAAGATCATATTATTATCATTGTTTTGGGGCTAACTGAAGGATAAGTACAGTGAAGATGCAATAAGAAAACTACCCAAAAGCCTGGACTTTATTAAATTAAATTAATTCCCCTCTTTCAGAAATACTTTATCTGAGAAAAAACAAGAAATTTGTTTATAGTCTGTTCATAGTCTTAAGGTCTAATTATAATCAACATTAGACAACACGGTGAGTGTTGGGAAGCATATGAAATCTGTTGATTCTGTTGCAGTTTGTGCTGTTATTTACATCTGTACAAAATGAATGCAAAATAGATGTGCCAATGGGACTATTCTGATTTGGGGGGTTTTCATACTCATCTGACACCCTTGTACTGAGTCTACAACTTGCATTTGACTAAAGAATTTCAGTTCTCAGAAGACTAAAACAGATAGAAAATAAGGTGCAAGTCCTTCACAGACTTTAATTTGGCTCAGACAACTTCAGGCAAAATTGTGGTTGCTTTTCTATAGCAGCCACATGAAAGAAGAAACATGTAATTATCCCCTAGGAGGCAGGGCTCTGCTAGTGACCCCATTTTTACAGATGTGGAACCAAGAAGCTAAGTGACTTGCCCTGGGTAACACAGAAGTCAGTGGTGGAGCAAGGAATTAAAGTCACAAATCCCAACACTGAAGCTAGACTTGCTGGGCCATCCTTTCTTTGTAAGCTAAAGTCCTGGTCTTAAGAATCTATTACTGTTCTCATTAGCATCAGCTTTAGACCAATAGAGCGGCACTGTGTCTGATTCTTTCCACAACTGAAAGAGAGAAGGAATTAGGATAGGGATCTGCAATCTCACCTGACCCTAGGTCTACACTTACCCAGAGGTCAATGCTCTGGAGATCAATCTTCTGGAGTTCGATTTAGCAGGTCTAGTAAGGACCGACTAAATCAACAACTGATGGCACCCCCATTGGCCTCAGTACTCCACAGGGTTGCGATGAGTAAATTAAGTTGACAGAAAAGTTTCTCCCATTGACCTCCAGTGGTGGGAACTCCACAGAAAGATGATTTAACGTTCGTCGACTCCAGCTACGCTGTTCTTGTACCTGGAGTTGTGTACCTTGTCAGTTTTATCTGGTAGTGCAGAGCTGGCCTGAGTGTCCTAACAATTGGCCTGTGGAGCATGAGAGGTATCTTCCTCATTCTCCCCTATTGAAGCTGACCCACTTTAACTCAATAATTGATCATTCAGTTGAGACAGAAAAAGAGTTAGAATGACTCTGCTGGCCAGTTGTTAGAGCATGAAGCTGACAGGCGTTCATGTCCATTCTTCTCAAACAGGACAGGGGGAACTTGAACTAGTAGTCGCTCACATCCCAAGTGAATACCCTAACCACTGAGCTAAAAGTTGTAAGGAAAGTAGTTTCTCCCTCCATGATTTTGTGGAGTCAAGCAGTCTGTAAGCATCCCTACCAGCCTAGGCTCCACATGTAACTAGGCAGGGGAGGGGAGCACCTACCTCTCCCCACAGTTAACAGATTGCTAGCAGGAACTGGTGCCTACCTGCAACTCAGATGTTGGAACTGACCAATGAAAGAGGGCAGGGCCAGCTTCTCCCATAGGGGAGTTTCAGTGTTCCCTGTCTAGGTTGCTGACTTTTGTGGGTTGCATTCTAAGGTATCCATCTCTCCCGCATCCTTGTATTCACAACCTCAGTGCCTAGCTCAGGCTTTGTGGATCACAGAGTGATTTCCTGTGATTTCATAGGTGCCTAAAAGCTAGGCTTGGTGATGTTCAGCACTGAGGTGCTGAATTCCCTTTGCAGTTTTGGACGGCTGTGCCAGTGCTTTAGAAGACTGCTTCCCAATACCCCTTAGCACACCTGGAAATGATGTAAAAGACAAGCAAGGATCCATTGTGAGTAAATAAATTTTGAATAGCCGGAGTCTCATTCACACTTTGCTAGCAGTGAAAGCATCTTTAAAATGTATGTAGTTACAGTTACACTCACATTCAGGCCCTCGTGCACTGCCAAAGAGGTGAAAATGAGGCCTTAGTGTAAATGAGAATTAGACCATCCGGTGTTCACAGCTTTCCTAGATCTTTTAGGTTTCGTGCCTCTGGGAACTAACTGTTCTCTATGGTTTAGTTATGGCGGTACTATATAAATGAGGCAACATTAAAATCAGATTTGATTTGCAGAGATTTCTTAGTAAGGTAATGATGGAGTTTCTATTATCTGAGCCTCTCACATACGTTCATATCCCTATGAGGTGGGAAAGTGTAATTATACCCATTTTACAGATGGGAATGGAGGCACACAGAGGTTAACTAACTTGACTTAAGCCACACAGGGAGTGTGTGGCAGAGCAGGGAACTGAGCCTGTGTCCTAAAGCCCCACCTCCCAATGAAGGGGCCATCCTTCCTCCCATCCCCCTCTTGGCTAGCTAGTCTGCAGTGTGAACTTCTTGGGTTCTGGCTTCTATTCTGTGGCTCCATAAACCTCACTCTGCTTTCATGTGGACACCAATTGACACCAATGCAACATGAGCAGCAGTGAATGCACACCCAGGCCCTTTCAGCACTGTGGAAACAATACTGCACATCGGAAGACACCATCAGTGGACAAATGAGCCTGGGAACACAAGACTAATTGGACAGAAGAAATAAATCTGTTTATATGCAAGAGATCCTCAGCAGGTGTAGATCAGTGTGTTGGCAAAGCTCTTTGGGGAAAGAGTCCTCTTCCACTCTGTCTACATTGCAAATTAAAACCTGGGGTACCAAGTCTCGGCCCTGGTCTAAACTAGGGTATGTCTACACTACAAAGTTAATTCGAACTAACGGACGTTAGTTCGAATTCACTTTGATAGGCGCTACACTAGCGCTCCGCTAGTTCGAACTTAATTCGAACTAGCGGAGCTCTTAGTTCGAACTAGGTAAACCTCATTCTACGAGGACTAAGCCTAGTTCGAACTTACTAGTTCGAATTAAGGGGTGTGTAGCCCCTTAATTCAAACTAGTGGGAGGCTAGCCCTCCCCAGGTTTCCCTGGTGGCCACTCTGGCCAACACCAGGGAAACTCGTCTGCTCCCCTCCCAGCCCCGGACTCCTTAAAGGGGCACGGGCTGGCTACGGTGCCTGTGCCAGGTGCAAGCCTGCCAGCACCCAGCCAGCAGACCCTGCACCTGGCACGGATCGAGCCACCCACCCGATGCCCCCCAGCCCTCCCCCTCTTCCCGGGACCAGTCTGGTGGCTCCCGGGAGCTTGCCTGGGACCGCAAGAGGAGGGCACCCGCCTGCGCTAGTGCAGACATCGTGGACCTCATCCATGATCTCCACACTAGGCACAGGAAAGTGGCCGGCTAGGGCAGGAGAGCTGCCAGCCTGGCCACCCAGGAGCAGGTGTGCAAGAGAATCAAGGGGGTCCACTGAGACCCCCGACCCTGAGCCCTGAGCTTACAATGGCCGTCCTGGGTCAGACCAAAGGTCCATCTAGCCCAGTAGCCTGTCTGCCGACAGCGTCCAACCCTAGGGACCCTGGAGGGGATGGACTGAAGACAGTGACCAAGCCATTTGTCTCGTGCCATCCCTCTCCAGCCTTCCACAAACCTTGGCCAGGGACACCACTCCTACCCCCCTGGCTAATAGCACTCCATGGACCCAACCTCCATGATTTGATCTCACGTCCCTTTAAACTCTGTTCTAGTTCTAACCTTCACTGCCTCCTGCAGCAAGGAGTTCCACAGGTTGACTCTTTGCTTTGTGAGGAACAACTTTCTGTTACTAGCCTGAAGCCTGCTACCCATTCCTTTCCTTTGGTGTCCTACAGTCCTTCTTTATGGGAACTAATGAAGAACTTTTCTGTATGCGCTCTCTCCACCCAACTCCTGCTTTTAGAGACCTCTAGCCTGTCCCCCCACCGTCTCCTCTTTTCTAAGCTGAAAAGTCCAAGTCTCTTTAGCCTCTCTTCACATGGGACTTGTTCCCAACCCCTGATCATTTTAGTTGCCCTCCCCTCTCCCAGCCTCTCTCTTCCCCTCTCCCACCTCCTTTTCCCAGTCTCCGCCAGTTTTGTTCAATAAAGACAGATTCCATTTTGGAAGACACGTTATCTTTATTTTGTAGATCAGGAAGGGGCTCTAGGGAAGGGTAAGTGGAAGGAGGTGAGGGAGGAACGGGGTACGAGCCCCCGATGGGGAGGACTGGGCTGGCTCTGCAGGCTTCTGGGGGTGGAAGCTCTCCTGCAGCCCCCCAATTGTCCCCTCTCCCCAGATGGCAGCCTGCGGCAAGTGCAGCCGGGCTGATGGCCAAGTGCTGTGATGTGCCCAGTGTGGGTAGTCCGGGCACTCCAAGCCAGGACTGCTTTGCAAGCGGGGCACCCCTGAGAACTGTCTGTCCGGGGTGGGGGTCAGGACCCTTTAAGCACAGCCCTCGGCTAGCCTGAGACAGCATCTCCATGCTCTAAGTCCTATTCTGATGCCCTGCCGGCACTGCTTCCGGCCATCCTTAAGCCCGGTTCAGGGTCCACTTAATGTGGACATGCTAGTTCAAATTAGCAAAACGCTAATTTGAACTAATTTTTTAGTCTGGATCCGTTAGTTCGAATTAGCTTAGTTCGAATTAACTAATTTGAACTAAGTTAGTTCAAATTAACGTTGTAGTGTAGACATACCCCTAGGGAGTTATTTCAAAATAACCCTCCTTATTTAAAAATAATAAGCGGAGCATCCACACTACCAAACCCATTGTTTTGAAATCTGTACTCCTGCTTTTCTCGTGGATTAACACTTATTTCAAAATAGTGGGAGTGTGGATGCTCCGGTGCTGCTATTTCAAAAGAACTCCTCCCCAGAATAATTTGAGGCAATTACTCTCCAGGGCTTCCTGGGCCTCTAAGTTGAGGTAGCATGCCCACAATAATGGAGTGTGTCTTGGACTAACTTCGAGGCTCCCCCATAGTGGGGACGTGCTATTTCGATTTTGTTATTTCAGGAGCTATTGTTTCAAATTTAGCTATTTTGAAATAATTTCCTAGGGTACATCTACGCTGCAAGGCTATTTCAAAATAAGCTATTTCAGAATAGTTATTCCAAAATAGCTTATTTCAAAATAGCACCTCCACACTGTAGGGAAGCCTCAACATTAGCCCGAGGCAGGCTTCCCTAACGTAGACGTGCGATCTCGATTTAGAGCCCCAGGAGGCACTGGGGACAGCTATTTTGAAATAGCAGCAGTGGAGCATCTACACACATCTTATTTCAAAATAGCTATTTCCTAATAGGCATTATTCCACGTAGAATGAGGTTTACAGATTTTGGAATAAGCTGTCCATTATTTCGAAATTATTTCAAAATAACAGAATGGCTGTGTAGACGCTCGCATTGTTATTTCAAAATAACGCTAGTTATCTCAAAATAACAGTGCAGTGTAGACACACCCCTAGTGTAGACATGCCCTCAGATCCCATCGTAGTTGACTCAGCCTTGCAGGGCTTAAGCTGAGGGGCTAAAAGCAGCAGTATAAACACTCAGGCTTGGCTGGAGCTCAGAGTCTGACACCCTTCCCCCTAACCACTGGGCCAGTCTGTATTTCACTCTCATTGCGTGGCTCACCTGGGGTATTAGTTGTCAGTTCCGCCATAGAGCCATGAGCACAGCCATGTACCTGGAATGATTCATGAAGTCCCCTAACACCTGTGTTTTCTGCAGTGAGAGGCAGACCCAGGCACAAATTTACATGGAGCACATCAGATTGCAGTCCCTCTTCTGGCTCCTCACAACCAATTATAGAGGCTCTGGCTGTACTCTTCCACACCTCTCCTCTAGCACACCCCGTCTGTGACCCCCACAAAGTCATGGGACCTCTTTGGGAGCCTCCTCCTGGAGCTGGCCAAGATGTACCAGAAGCAGAAGTGTCCTGAGGCTGGCTATGGCAGCTGGCACCCCAGGCGAAAGGCGCGATCGGTGCCTCCGCCTGCACAGCCATCAATGGCCATGATGTCATCATTGGGCGCCCCGGTCCGGCGGCGCCCTAGGCAACCACCGAGTCTGCCTAGGCTCACGGGCCACCCCTGACCAGAAGGAGGAAGTTGGACCAGAATGGGGGGGTGTTCTGTGACTGTGGGGCCTGTTTCCATTCCTTGCCATGCCTCCGAGCAGAGTTCCCGCAGGCAGTGTCCCCTGACTTCCTGGAATCCTTTGAGGTGCAGTGGGCGCTGTCGGGAGTTCTGAGCTCGGTGTCCCCTTCCAGTTCCCTGATTTTCACCCTATGACCTTCACTCTCATCCCTGTTTTTTTCATTTGTCGTCCCCAGTATTCAGTAAGGGTATGTCTACACTACCACCCTAGTTCGAACTAGGGTGGTTAATGTAGGCAACCGAGGTTGCAAATGAAGCCCGGGATTTGAATTTCCTGGGCTTCATTTGCATCTTGCCGGGCACCGCCATTTTTAAATGCCGGCTAGTTCGGACTCCGTGCCCGCGGCTACACGCGGCATGGACCAGGTAGTTCGGATTAGGCTTCCTATTCCAAACTACCTGTACACCTCGTTCCACAGCAGACTTCCACAGGCTGGCGGAAGGCAGCAGACTTCCACAGGCTGGAGAGAGGCCTTCGTCTAGAAAGTGTCAGGGGGAACAGTGATGTGGATTTGTGACCTGGCCTTCTCTTGCTCAGATTGTCGCATGGAGAGGGAGAGGAGACCAGAATAAAGCACCAGCCATCTGACCATGCTGAGCAAGGCTTTCTGAGGTCTGGCTGGGTCCAACAAGGGAGCAGGGTGAATGGAACGAGGTGTACCGGTAGTTCGGAATAGGAATCCTAGTCCAAACTACCTAGTTCGAGCCCCGTGTAGCCGTGCTGCATGGGGTTCGAACCAGCGGGGTTTTAAAATTGGCAGCTCCCCGCTTATGCAAATGAAGCCCAGGAAATTCAAATCCCAGGCTTCATTTGCAAGTGCGGTATGCCTACATTACCCCGCTAGTTCGAACTAGCGGGGTAGTGTAGACATACCCTGACAGTGGGAATGGTTATCCATGCTGGAATAGCACTGAGCAATGATGGCAAGCACTTCATGCTATAAAATGCATGGTACAGGATGCAAGAAGGGAAGGCTAAAACCAAATTAACTGACCTTCCCCTCCAAAAGTGTCACCATTATGAAGACCGTCAAGGCAACACCAGCTAGCAGCATTCTTAGCCCTCTTATTTCTCTAAGAAGCAGAACAGCTTTCTCCCTTTCCAATAGACAACAGGCCTGGGGGAGCCACTTAAGCCAGTCCAAAAGGCTCTTACCTCATATCAGTCTAATTTATGGTCAGGCTTTGAAGCCCAGGTCAGGCTTGTGACCTACCAGCGAGAAGGACTATTGCCCCTGTCTCCCATGAAGAACTCTGGGTAAGCTCCAGAGCATGTCTCTCGCACCAACAGAAATTGGTCCAATAGAAAGTATTACATCATCCATCCTGCCTCTCTACTGCCCTGGGACGAATCTGGCTAAAGCTACACTTTAAATCCATCTCCCCTGCTCAGTTTCCTTTTCCTGTTTACACAGCTCACCCCCAAGGTGGGACACGGTGCTCCTTGACTTGCCTATAGTTCTTGAGCTGTAGGCACTAGATCAGGGGCAGGGAACCTTTCTTGGGCCTGGGGCCACTAACCCACAGAAAAATCAGAAGGGGAGCAGGGGGCTGCAGGGAGGCATGGGACTGGAATGCCAGTGCTGGCTTCCCAGTGCTCGGGGAGGCCCTATGCTTTAGGGGTCAGATCCAGGCAATCCAGAGGCTGCATCTGCCCCCCAGGCCTTAAGTTCCCCACCCCTGCACTAGACTGTTCTTTAAAGGAGTATTCCTGGGGGGAGGAATAGCTGAATGGTTTGAGCTTTGGCCTGCTAAACCCAGAGTTATGAGCCCAATCCTTGAAGGGGCCATTTAGGGATCCGGGGCAAATCTATCAAAGTTGGTACTTAGGTCTGCTCTGAGGGCAGGGGATCAAACTAGATGACCTCTAAAGGTCCCTTCCAGTTCTATGAGATAGGTATTTCTCTCTCTCTTGTAAATTCCTTCCATATGCACTGTGCATTTTTTAATGACCATGGTTTGCTAATGGCTCTTCATTAACCATAGTCACCTTTGCACTTCTACATCTTAGGCTGCTGTCTTCCACCTGGAGAATCTACTACTCCCCTTTTCCCCAACTCATTTCTACTTCAATTAACAATCAGTTAGGGAGGACAGAGATACAGAGTGAGACAGCGCTGACTCTTAAATACAGTTTCTTGCACTAAAGCATCATTACCATTTCACAGAACCAGAGGTTTAGAAGGGACTGCAAGGCTCATGTATTCTAACCCCCTGCCAAGAGGTAGGAGGTGTTCCTCCAGCCCGTGAGCAGTAAACAGGCTTGAGTTATTCCTTCCCAAAGACATTGCATCCTGGGGCATGCAGAAAGCGACTGGCATTCCCGCCGGGTGATAGAATGTCACCACAGATTTACCATATGGTCATTGACTCTTGTTTTCACTGACTGTTTGCAGAATGTGTCATTTCACAGGGCCCCGTTCTGGCTGTACTTATGCCAGGGCTAGTCAAAGGCCGTGGAGTTAATTCTAGCTTTGTGTTCATGTTACTGAGGCTATATCTACCCAGGATTTTTTTGTTTTTGCAGAAGAGGATACGCAAATGGCATGCTCATTTGCATATCTTCTTCTGATTCCTTTTGTGGAAGAGGTTTTGCCGAACAAAAGCCCCGTGTAGGCAGAGCCATTTGTCGGAAAAAATCCCTTTTTAGCAAGATCCCTTATTCCTCAAAAATCGAGGTTTACGGGATCTTGCAAAAAAGGTTTTTTTCCTGACAAATGGCCCTGTCTACATGGGGCCATTTATCGGCAAAACCTCTTCTGCAAAAAGATGTGGAAGAATATATGCAAATGAGCGTGCCATTTGCATATCCTCTTCCACAAAAAAACAGCAGTGTAGACATAGCCTGAGAGCAGGATTTGGCTTCAGTGTAGTCACCTCCCACTTGCATGGGTGCAGGCTAACGATCAAACCCAGAATCCACAGGATTCAAAGTGCTGGTGTAACCTACACATCTACTGGGCGTGGTGCACTCTCCCATGTAGTGACACTGAGACCACGTACAGAGAGAGAATGAGTCTGCTCTACAGTCTTTGTTGAGAGCCAGCTGGTTGAGAGCCAGGTTTGGTTCCACACGTCGGTGTCACACTGGGACAAGCATAAGCAAGACAGTTAGCCATGTTTCCTGGGGCCTTTGTAAAACATTCTGCTTTTTACTTAAGGAAACATACTTCATGCTTTAGACAGCACATAGGTCAGATGTGTGATTTGTATCTATTTTGAGCCTAATTTGCAGTGGGCTATGCATGCATAGTGCCCACTTGAGACATTCAAGTAGGCAATTTGAGAGGAATCTAAGGCCAGGTGTACACCATGGGAGAAAGTTGATCTAAGATATGCAATTCCAGCTATGTGAATATCGTAGTTGGAGTTGATGTACATTAGATTGAGTTTCTGTGGCATCCTCACTGAAGGAGGTCAATGGGAGAAACTCTCCCCTCGACTTCCCTTGTTCCTCTCAACCCAGTGGAGTACTCGGGTCAATGGGGGTGCTTTCATCAGTCAGTTTAGTAGGTCCTTATGAGACCTACTAAATGGATCTGTGAGAGATCGATCTCCACAGTATTGATATCCCAATAAGTGGAGACAAACACTAAAAGCCGCACTGCATTCAGTAGAATACACTGCAGCCATCTTGACCTTCTGGGCAGAAGAAGGACTTCTTTCAACTGGATCCAATTGTAACTCTGGATTCTTGGTTCTTGTGTCTGCCGGCTGTGCTTCCATGTCTAGCCTTTCAAAAGGAACAATGTAGTGCACACTGGAAGCTATAAACTAGGTCCAAAGCACATACCTGAGAAAGGACGCAGGTGTTTATTTTGTGGTCAGGAAAAATGGAGCTCCATCTGAAGACATAAGAAAGAGCCTACAATATATGCATTCTTCTATGGAGCATTCATTTGTACTACAGTCATAAGAACATGAGAACAGAAGAATGGCTATAGTGGGTCAGACCAAAGATCCATCTAGCCAAGTATCCTGTCTCCTGACAGTAGCCAATGCCAGGTGCCCCAGAGGAAATAAACAGAATAGGTAATCATCAAGGGTATGTCTAAACTACATCCTTTTTCGATAAAGGGATGTAAATTAGACATATCGAAATTGTAAGTGAAGCCAGGATTTGAATTTCCAACACTTCATTTGCATAATGGCGGCCACGCCTTTTTTTCAAAAAGCTGCTTTTGGAAAAAAATCGTGATCAAGACGGGGATCTTTTGAAAGAAATTCCCCATTTTGAAAGATCCTGTAAACCTCATTTTTTGAAAATATTGAAAAATGAGGTTTACGGGATTTTTTGAAATGGGGCGTTTCTGTCAAAAGATCCCTGGCTTGACCGCGATTTTTTTTCAAAAAACGGCTTTTTGAAAAAAAGGCACGGCTTCCATTATGCAAATTAAGCACAGGAAATTCAAATCCCAGTTTCATTTACAATTTCTACATGTCTCATTTACATCCCTTTATCGAAAAAGGGATGTAGTTTACACATACCCCAAGTGATCCTTCTCCTGTCACCCATTTCCTACCCATCCTGACTAATAGCCATTGATGGACCTATCCTCCATGAATTTATCTAGTTCTATTTTGAACCCTGTTAAAGTCCTGGTCTTCACAACTTCCTCTGGCAAGGAGTTCCATAGGTGGACTATGCTTTGCATGAAGAAATACTTCCTTTTGTTTGTTTTAAATCTGCTACCTATTAGTTTCATTTGATGATCCCTAGTTTTTGTGTTATGGGAGCAAGTAAATAACTTTTCCTTACTTACTTGCTCCTGACCGGTCATGATTTTATAGACCTCTATCATTTCCCCCCCCGAGTTCCCTCTTTACTAAGATGAAAACTCCTAGGCTATGTCTACACTGGGCCACTTATTCTGGAAAATCAGCTGCTTTTCCGGAATAAGCTGCGAGCTGTCTACACTGGCCCTTGAATTTCCAGAAAAGCAACGATGCTCTACTGTACAAAATCAGCCGCTATTCCGGAAAAACTATTCTGCTCCTGCTCGGGCATAAGTCCTTATTCCGGAACACTGTTCCGGAAAAGGGCCAGTGTAGACAGCCCAGTAGTCTTTTCCGGAAAAAAGCCCCAATCGCGAAAATGGCGATCGGGGCTCTTTTCCGGAAAAGCGCGTCTACATTGGCTACAGACGCTTTTCCGGAAAAAGGGCTTTTCCGGAAAAGCAGCCTGCCAATGTAGACGCTCCTTTTCCGGAAAAACTGAAAATGGAATAGTATTCCGTTTTAAGCAGTTCCGGAAATTCATGCCAGTGTAGACACAGCCCTAGTCTTTTTAATCTCTCTTCATATGGCACCCATTCACAACCCCTAATCATTTTTGTTGCCCTTTCCTGAACCTTTTCCAATGCCAATATATCTTGTTTTTTAGATGAGGTGACCACATCTGGGTGCAGTATTCAAGAGGTGGGTGTTCCATGGATTTATGTAGAAGTCTTATTCTCTATTCCCTTTGTAACGATTCTCAACATTCTGTTTGCTTTTTTGACTGCTGCTGCACACTGAGTGGATATTTTCAGAGAACTTTTCACAGTGACTCCAAACTCTCTATTTTGAGTGATAACCGCTAATTTAGTCTCCATCCTTTAGTCCCAGCTCGGGGTTCCAACCAAGATCGGAGCAGCAGTTTGCTTGGCACTGTACAAATTTATAGCAAGAGAAAGGCCCTGCTTCAATGAGATTGCAGTCTAATGACGCAAGACTGACAAAGAATGGCAGAGGAAACAGAGAGGTGAAACAAAGTGCCCACAGTCACATAATATGTCAGTGGAGAGTCAGGAATAAAGCTTAGGTTTTCCAGCTCCGCATCCTGTCCTCTGTTTCACACTGCTTCTCTAGGGCTATATCTACACAGCAGCGTTATTTTGGAATCACTAACATTATTCCGAAATAACATAGTCCATGTCTACACACAAGCAATTACTTTGACATAATGTCAAAATAATGTCGAGCTGGAGGACTGCTTACTTCGACTCCTGTATCCTTCATTGTACAAGGAGTAAGGGAAGTGGAGGGAAGAGTGCTCTATTTTGAAATAACTGCTATGTAGACAGTGCCAAAAGTCGAAATAAGCTATTCCGACTTAAGGTACGCAATTAGTATAGCTCAAGTTACGTAGCTTATTTTGATTTAGCCCTGCTGTGTAGTTGTGCCCTAGGGGAGCTACCAGAAGCAGATTATATCCTCACAATGATACCTCGTGGAGCAGTGCTGTCAGGCAGAAGAAGAGAAAGGGCAGGACACAGTGGTCTCAGGACACAAGTGGTGTGTGGGGCCAGATTTGTTCCTTCTGACACAGAGGATTAAACATTGCTCCTCTGGCAGAAGAATTGGAAGAAAGGGAGCAAGAACAATGCTACTGAGATTTGCTTTGCCTTCTACAGGAAGACATCGAATGGCCCCATGGGGATTACTTCCATCAAGCCTTTTAAGATTCAGCCTGCTCCATAAAAGAAAATAAAATGGTTTTACATCATGTAAAATGCATTTAGTCTTATTTGCACATTGACAATAAAAAGGAAAAGTAAATAAGCATCAACAACAAAATTCATGCCTAGGTTGCGTTTCATCATGGCCGCCTCCTGCTGGGCTTTGAGAGGAAAAATTTCCCTCCAGGGGTCAGAATCATGTAATTCAAGTTATAGCAGAATTCTTCAATTGTAACCTCCCTCTCTACCTCGGATTTATTGTGGCATGTAATTCATCGCTTCTGGGAGGCAATGAAATCCGAGGACCGGATTCTCAGCTGATGTGTCCATGCACTTCTAGGGGGTTATAGGTTGAACCTCTCTCATCCAGCACCCTGGGGACCGGACCAGTACAGAACCAGAGAATTTGCTAATCCACAGGAGATTAATATTGTGTAGCAGCATTACCAAAGCTTCCACTGATTACTAGACTCTTAGAAGACATTGAGGGGTAAATTAGAGCTAAATAACCACACAGAACACTGAGCGCGAGGACCAGTGGCTCTAAACAAACTTTATGGGACCACAGGAAACTTAGCCACACCCATGACAACTGGACATCTGTTTAACTAAAATCATGCTGGACCACAGATGTTGCTACATTGGAGAGTGCTGGACTACAGAGGTACAACCTGTATTTCAGTTTATGTTCCCAGATATTTTGGTCCTTAATAAATTCTAAATCTGTTTAACAGAGATATCAGTTGTAATTGTACTTTAAAGTGATGAAGGGGACAACATACGTTTATCCAGCAGCTGAGAAATTAAAATGCTACCACTGAAATGACATGCTGCTTGATGAATGAGTTCCTCTGGGACTCTGATTGTGCCTGGGACTAGGAGAGGTGTGATGATAATGGATGTAAGTCCATAATGCATTTCTTCGTAGGTGCACTTGTGCAATCTGTTCTCGCTGCCACTTTTTGGCCTTTGAAATAGTTTTTAGCATTGTTTTGCTTTGAAGCAAAGGAGCATCGTTCTTTCCCTAAAACTCCATAAAGGGAGAAAGTGAATAGAGTTCCCCAAGATATTGTGGGGATAGCTGGGAAAGGGATTCTCAGCAATTAGTAATATTTTGACATGTCAAGAATTTAAACTTGCAAGAGCTGCATGAGGCAGGTTAGTGTTATCATCCCTACATTACATATGGGGAAACTGAGGCATGGAGCAGTTACAGTGACATGCTCAAGGTCATGCAGAAAGTATACAGCAGAGCTAGATCTGTAACCCAGATCTGTAGATTCATCGCACACCCTGTGCGTTAGCCACAAAAGCATCGGTCCAACAAGTGTACCTTCTGTTGCAGTTCAGGTGAACTTTGCTTCTGGTCATCATTTACATTACGATGATATGACTTTACAAACATATTACACACATAAGGGCTGTGTCTAGACTGGCAAGTTTTTCCGCAAAATCATCTGCTTTTGCGGAAAAATTTGCCAGCTGTCTACACTGGCCTCTTGAATTTCCGCAAAAGCACTGACGATCTCAGGTAAGATTGTCAGTGCTTTTGCGGAAATACTATGCTGCTCCCATTCGTGCAAAAGTCTTTTTCCAAAAAACTTTTGCTCAAAAGGGCCAGTGTAGACAGCAGAGATTTGTTTTCCGCAAAAAAGCCCCGATCGCGAAAATGGCGATCGGGGCTTTTTTGCGGAAAAGCGCGTCTAGATTGGCCACGGACGCTTTTCCGCAAAAAGTGCTTTTGCGGAAAAGCATCCTGCCAATCTAGACGCGCTTTTCCAAAAATGCTTTTAACGGAAAACTTTAAACGGAAAACTTTTCCGTTAAAAGCATTTCCGGAAAATCATGCCAGTGTAGACGTAGCCAAGTAGTATGCCTTAAAGGTAGATTATAAGCACATCAGAAGTGGTGTTAGAAATAGTGTTGACTTATTCCCATTATGCTCTTTTACAGCTGATAAACAGTTCATTTGAACCTCTATGAATAATAATTTAACCTTTTATAAACTATTCAAAATTGCCATGTAAAGTGAGACCTGATTTCCAAAAGGAAGATATGTATGAAGGCCAAACAATATTTTTGGGGAAAATATTTATCACCTTGTTCCAGCCCACCTTTAAGATGACTTAGCTCTGGACGTTATCCTTACACTGGCTACCCTACAGGAAAGAAATTTGTTTATTTTTAAGTAACTTGGTTCTGGTGTTATGTGGACAGCCCTTTATTATTGATTAATTATTATTATTTAATTTGCATTGCTACAGGACCTAGAAGCTGTGATCATCAATCATATCCCCATTGTGTGAGGTCAGGGGTGGGCAATAATTTTTGCAGGAGGGCCACTTAATGAATTTTGGTACTTGGTCATTGGCTGGATCCACCCCCAAAAGAGGCAATGCCGGGGACTAGCCTCCTCCCAAAGTTGTCTGGGTCCAGAGGCTTTGAATTCAAAACACAGAAAAGGGCTTGCGACTCTCAGCACTGCCGCTACCATGTTTCCTGGCAGCTGCCTGGGATTGCTGTGGCTATTTACAGGCTTGTGGCTCTGGCCACTGCCAGGATAATGCTGCAACTTGGAGCCATGAACCATTGAAATAGGATCCTGAGCCACTGCCTGGAAATTTGGTGGCACAGGCAGCAGGATATAAATAGAAAGCAGCCAGTGTTAGGAAGGCCAGATCCGGCCCCCACGACGCATCGTTTTCAGTCCTGCGCTAGGTGCTATACAAACCTGTCGTAAAAATAGATTGTCTGTGCCAGAAGACTGATCTTCACTTTATCATAAGAATGGCCACCTGGGGTCAGACCAAAGGTCCATCTAGCCCAGTATCCTGTTTTCTGACAGTGACCAATGCCAGATGCACCAGAAAGAGTGAACACAACAGGTAATCATCACATGATCCCTCTTGTCATCCATTTCAGACAAACAGAGGCTAGGGACCATTCCTATCCATCCTGGTTAATAGTCATTGATAGACCTAACGGCTATGTCTACACTGGTTTGATTTTCCGGAAATGCTTTTAACGGAAAAGTTTTCCATTAAAAGCATTTTCGGAAAAGCGTGTCTAGATTGGCAGGACGCTTTTCCGCAAAAGCACTTTTTGTGGAAAAGCGTCCGTGGCCAGTCTAGACACGCTTTTCTGCAAAAAAGCCCCGATCGCCATTTTTGGCTCTGGGTGGGTAATACAAGGTCCTGAACAACTAGAACCACAGACCCTTCCAGGGCTTTATACCTCTAGAAATGCCCTGGGATTGCTTGGGAAAAGATCACAAAAGGTACGATTTCCTGTTACTGCCTGTACAGTAAAAGCATCTCTTGAGAAGGCTTCTCTCTGAAAAGCCTGGAAATTGAACAGTTTTGGCTTCCACCCTTCAGCTCCCTTCCCCCTCCAAAAAATAGGATCCAGGTGAAAAAAACCAGCCAATCGACCCTGCAATTATCCAACCGCAGACGACTTGCCGAATCCAGCTCACCTAAGCTATTTTCTTCCCCCTCCATGAGCAAAATGAATGCTGCAAGCAGGCAGAGTGCTAATGGTCTTTTTTTCACATTGTTTCCCTTGCTCCCCGAACTGAAGCAAGAACTGTAGAGACTTCGGGAGCCCCTTCATGCTATCACTTCACAGGCTGGAAGGTGACAGCTTCGCCAGGGACTAATGCAGTCCGACATAATTGAATGTGGCCTGCAGCAAAGCAGCTGCCTGGAGCCACTCTGGATTGTAGCTGTCATCAGGTGGAGCAGACTGCAGTAAAATACATTCCAGAGGAATGCCATTCTACCATGCGATTCCATGGTGATAGCTTATTTACCCTTACTCTGCTACAACAGTTTTGTAGTTAATAATTGCCAGTATCATACTGTTGAGTGAGCACAGATGCTTGGCCTCTGAATTACCACAAATCTTTCCTGTGATCTCATCTCTGGAATTAAAGTAGCGCCTTTATATTTCACATATATCTATTTGTATTTTGTGCATTTCAATATGCCCCCCCCCTCCTGTTCTTAATTGGAGTCTTATGATTTTGAAGATATTCGCCTGTGTGAGTTTATTTAATTGTCACATGGTGATGCAGAAAAATAATCTGCTAAATTAGGCATGAAGAACTGTACAGAAGGAGAAAGCTTTCCGCCTTAAAACGAAGTCATGTTAATTACAAATCCGCATAAGAAGGAATCTCATTTTACATTTGTACAGCTCTTTAGATTCCAAAGAACTCCCTTGTGCTATACAAACTATAGGTTTGATCCTGTCACTCTTATTTAGGAGATCTTACTCACAGGAGTAGACAGCGTATGAGTAAGAACTCCTCAAACAGTACACATTGTATACCTAGAATTTGGGCCATTAAAATATAGCTCAAATCCTTATTTAAACCACAATGAGCCCCAGTATAACCTGTTTTTGTTCCCTGGGATACTGATTTTTTTACAAAAGCAGGATTCACATGGTATTTCTAAATTTCAAGTATATGCTTGTTCCATGAGTCTATATGAACGAGTTGGAAAATAAATCTTTAACTGTCAAATTACTGTACTGCATATTTTTGTAAATAATATAGATCCATAACTGCAGTTTAGATCACAGCATTACCATGGTAAGGAAGTACCTATATTAGCAACTGAAACTACAGTTTAAATAGCAACAAATTCTTTTTAATATTCACCCTTTGCATTAAAATATATAAATAAAACCACACATTGATATCAATAGCTTGTAGACATCAGTAGCTTCCACATTAATCACCAACCAGACAGGAGAGAAGCTGCATGTACATCAAAGAGCACAAAGTGTGTTGATTAAAAAAGAAAAGCTATTTCTAAGGAAAATGTTTTATTTTCAAGATAACAAGCAGTATTGTCAGCCTCCATCTTCTGAAGTTTGAGATTCAGGTACTGTCATTTTTCTTGATAGAAATGTAGCCGTGTTAGTCTGGGGTAGTTGAAGCAAAATGCAGGACAATGTAGCACTTTAAAGACTAACAAGATGGTTTATTAGATGATGAGCTTTCGTGGGCCAGACCCACTTCCTCAGATCAAATAGTGGAAGAAAGTAGTCACAACCATATATACCAAAGGATACAATTTAAAAAAAATGAACAAATATGAAAAGGACAAATCACATTGCAGAACAGAAGGGGGATGCGGGGGGGTGGGAAGGGGGAGGAAGGAAGGTAAGTGTCTGTGAATTGCTGATATTAAAGGTAGGGAGAGTGGGATGTTTGTGAGTTAATGGTATTACAGGTGATAATTGGGGAAACTGTCTTGGTAATGGGTGAGAAAGTTCAAAGACTTGTTAAGTCCTTGTTGGTAAGTGTCGAATTTTAACATGAATGACAGTTCAGAGGATTCCCTTTCAAGTGCAGATGTAAAAGGTCTTTGTAGCAGAATGCAGGTGGCTAAGTCATTTAGAGAGTGTCCTTTCTGGTTAAAGTGGCAAGAAACTGTTTTCTCTTTGTGATCTTGCCTGATATCTGTTTTGTGGGCATTAATCCTTTGGCGAAGTGTCTGAGATGTTTGTCCAATGTACATAGCAGACGGACACTTTCGGCACATGATAGCGTAGATTATATTTCTGGATGCGCAGGAATATGTGTTCTTGATCTTATAACTCACTTGGTTAGGTCCAATAATGGTATCAGCAGAATGAATATGTGGACAAAGCTGGCAACGGGGTTTGTTGCAAGGGAAGGTACCAGGGTTGGTATTAGTGTGATATGTCCTGTGGTGGTTGGTAAGAATCATCTTGAGGTTAGGTGGTTGTCTATAGGAGACTATGGGTCTGTCTCCCAGAGCCTCTTTGAGTATGGTATCCTGTTCCAATATAGGCTGTAGTTTATTGATAATGTGTTGGACAGGTTTAAGTTGGGGGTTGTAGGTGAAGACAAGTGGTGTTCTATTGTTGGTTTTCTTGGGTCTGTCTTGAAGTAGATGGTTTCTAGGTATTCGTCTGGCTCTTTCAATTTGCTTTTTTGTTTCTCTGGGTGGGTAGTTTAGATTTATAAATGCTTGGTAGAGATCCTGAAGCTTCTGGTCTCTGTCAGTGGGGTTAGAGCAGATGCGGTTGTATCGAAGGGCTTGGCTATAGACGATGGATCGTGTGGTGTGTTCTGGATGGGAGCTGGATGCATGTAGGTAACTGTATGAGTCATTTTCTTGTTTGGCTGGTTTACTAGCGGGTTAGTAGACTGCTGATAATGAAATGTCTTCATTTACTTATCTACAGATACATTTTCAGCAGGGTATATTCCCCTCTTTAATTCTCCTTATAAAGAGTGAAAAAAGCATCCTCAGGAACATGTTTCTAAGCTAGCACTATTAGTACTTTCTGGGCCTAGTTTGGCTTTCAAGTAGATTGCTTTTATATCAGCCAAAACGCACTGGCCTGAGTTAAAATAGTGTAACTGAGATCACTGTTACTAGAAATTCATTCTTTTTCCTTTAAAACTGACTCCTCTATTTTTTTTCCATTTACACAATTTATCGTCTGGACTTTTGATACCTCCTACCTGTCTATATTTTGCTTGCAGGGTCAGATCCTCATCTAATATAAATTGATATGGCTCCATCTACTTCAAGGGAACGGCAGTCCTTTGAAGATCCCCAGAGCCAAATTATGTTCTCATTTACTTCTTAAATCCAGGGAAATTGCACTGACTTCACTGGCATGACTTTGGATTTACACTGTTGTAACGGAAAGTCGAATTTTGCCCTTTGTCCTGACTCTAATCTCACTCACACGATTGTAAAGTGGAAGTAAGTCTATAGAAGTCAAATAAGTTCCATTGTGAGACCAAAATTGGATCACCTGTGAAACTTTCCACCTAATAACTTGTTTACGGAAAATTTTGGGTCCAATTCTGATCTGGGTTTCACACATGTAACTGCACTGACTGCAGTGGAATTGCTCTGGTTTAGAGGCTGTTATCTTAACTGAGAGAAGAACTGGGCTCTCTATTTGTACTGATCATGACTCTGCCTGTGAAATACCTTCCTTTTCTATTGTACACTGTAGCAAAACTATTTTTTCCCAAGTTATTCTCATAGGGTATGTCTACACTACCCCCCTAGTTCGAACTGGGGGGTAATGTAGTCATACAGAGTTGCAAATGAAGCCCGGGATTTGAATTTCCCGGGCTGCATTTGCATAAAGCCAGCCGGCGCCATTTTTAAATGCTGGCTAGTTCGGACCCTGTGCCGCGCGGTGTACAGCTAGTTCGGATTTAGGAAGCCTAATCCGAACTAGCTAGTCCGTGCCGCGTATAGCCGCGTGGCACGGGGTCCGAACTAGCCGGCATTTAAAAATGGCGCCGGCCAGCTTTATGCAAATGAAGCCCGGGAAATTCAAATCCCGGGCTTCATTTGCAACTCTGTATGACTACACTACCCCCCCTAGTTCGAACTAGGGGGGTAGTGTAGACATACCCATATAGTTATATGAGGATTTTTCTCCCCCTCCTTCCTAGTTGTAATGCTTCTGTTGAATATAAAAAAATATATATGTATAAATTATACATGCTTTACCCAAAACATCTGGTATTGATGCTTTTAAATAAACATAATCATCAAGATAGGACCAAATGTTCCAGGGAAAGGATCCGCATTTTATTGCAAAACTGCTGGTTAAAGCAAGCAGCCTGAATCTCTCTTGTCAGAAAACCAGTCTCCAGCTGGCCCAAAACAAAAGTGAATGATATTTTCATAAAAATTAAAAAGTGTATTTTTAGTAGGGGACAATCCTGTCTATTCAGCTGTCTGGTTGTATTTAGATTTTGGGAGCCTGAGAGAGAATTCAAACTCCTTGTTTCTTTTCTTTTTTTTTTTTTTAATTTCTCTCGCTCTCTCTCTTTTTTGACTTGTCACTGCAATGAAGTTGGCAGCAGCTCTAGGGAGTCCTCTGTAAAGCACTATGCCCTGGGCTATGGAAGATGGAGCCCTCAATAACTGATATGAAAGGTCCTTAATTAAGCACTTAGCATTTCAAGGCATTTATCACGGCTAGCCCAGAGCCCGAGCTGGCAGTCCGTCACCACCGATAGGCCACCTAGATGACTAACGTGAGTTGAGTCGAGTCTTTTGTACTTTAGGCGAGGAGCCCTGAGGCGTAGGCTGATCTGGTGACCCTCCCAGATACACTTTCTCTGCCGGAAGGAACTGGATATCGGATGTGACAACACTGCAGACAGGAAAGATTCTCCCCACCCCCTAAAGATCAGGGATTGAAGAGAAAGTTAGAATGACAGTGGCACTTTCTTGGCTCGGCAAATCGGTATGACTATGACCAAACTAAATGAATGAATAATTATGACTGTATTATGAAAACAGAGGGGAAAATCTCACAGCTGTGATCCATTCAATTATTTCACCAATTGCATATGGCCTTTGGAGAAGTCAATTGGGAAAGAAACTATTCTTCTTCTACCCACCATCATAATGCTCTGGACATAGGAACATAAATGTTTGGGAGGAAGTTTATATTTATATTAAGGATCCGAGGAAGACTATTGCGGCATTAAAATGGAAAGGGTTAATGGAATGAACGATAGATTAAATTGTAAAGCAATCAAAGAAAACCAAACAGTTTATAGCAGACAACCATCTTCTGGTGTTTGGGTCTGTGTCAAGCCATGGATGTGGAAAATTAAAGCCATACTGAGAAAGGAAATGAACCATGTCTAATACATCCCCAGCAATAAAATGTTTTCACTAGGACTGTAAAACTGTGGCTTACATTAGGAAAAAGAAAATCAAACTATATGTCAATTCCACATCATGGGACATGAAGTGTCCACAAAAATTTATATTACTATTTAGAAGTGTTTCATTCTGGTGTTTTATTGTGATTGGATGCGCCCTTCTCAGTATCTTTTGACTGGTATGAAAATGATTTGAACTACTTTTTTAGCATTTATTTTACATCTATTACCTGTTCTATTACTTTTTATTATTTTATTGTGCTTGTGTAGAGGATTTTGCACAGTTTTCATTATAATGTAACATTAAGTCAATTTATTTGTGTATTACATGCTGTATAATTGCACCTTTTTTTGTGGAACAATTTGGATTTCATTATCCAACAAATCAGCAGTGTTACATTTGGAAAAGCTCTTGCTAGGAATCAAGTGTATTTTCTGACTAAGACAAAAGCGATCAAGTCGGCACCAAAAAAGAGTAGAAGATTTCCTGTTTATGCTTATTCATTTCATGCTGCAGTGGAGGGTCACTGAGGAAATAGAGATATTTGTTTCTTTCAGAAAATATTTAATTACTCTGGGTCAAAATCAATGAAGATCGATATTTTCAAGATGGGAAATATTGTAGAACAAGGCAGTCTGACATAGAGCAGGTTCAAAAAGAAATAGATCAAGGCAAGAACAAATGTATACATGGAACACGTCAAACAAAACAGCATTTTTGTTTATTATTGTTCTGACTTTGAACAAATCATTTTGCTCTTTAATTTATAAGTGCCATAAAGTATCCAACTAACATAGGCAAAACTGAGTGTACATTTGTGCAGATCTGTTTGCCATCAGTTATCAGGCTTAAACTTTTCACAAGAGGTGGCATAATAACTAACTCAGCAATCTCAAAGGCGAACCCACAGCTAAACTGAAAAATGTCAAATATTATTTTAAGAACCAGTTCAAGGATCAAATAGATAAGTAGGTGCAAATCAGTTCTTTTATTATTCATCTGCAGAAACCTGGGTTTAGCATTCTGTTTCTTCTGTATAGGAGGTGATAATGGCCTCATGTCTCAGGGATAAAGCAATGGTCATGAAATGAGAATTCTGGGCTCCATTTGGACTTCCTGTAAAGCCAAAGTAATTTTTAGCAAAATCAAAGCCCCACTGAAGTCAATGAGAATTTTGCCAGAGATTTCACCCCATTTCTCTCTGCTTCCCATATGTATAACAGCCCTTCTCGTCTCTGTCTTGTTTATTTAGACTGAAAGATCTTTCAGGCCGTGACTTTCTTATTATGAATTTGTGTGGTTCCTAGTGCAATGTAATTTTAATCTTATTTGTAGCCTATAAGGTCTACGATAATATAAACCAGTGTTTCTCATCCTTTTTTTAAATAAAGTACTCCCTTTTTAAAAAAAAGCACTCCTTTAAAAAAATTGTAAGTACCCCTAGTACTTACTGTTTTCAGACACACAACTTTTTTTTTCTACAATTGCAACACATTTGTTTAAACAACTTAATCATAGCCGGGCGGGTGATGAAATGTTTGGGTGTAAAAAGTACAAAAATATTAAAGCGCTGGAAAACTTAAAAGAAAAATTCAGTTTTCTCCAAGTTTCAGTTGTGTTGATATACCCCCCCAGACTTCTCTCAAGTACCCCTAAGGGTACTCATACCGCTGGTTGAGAAACACTGATATAAATAATAAGACCAACACTTAAAGCAGTGCACAGGATAATAACAACAAAAAACAAACAAAAAACCCAAACCACACAAACAAACAAAATACAAAAAAAACCCTCTCACCCCCTTCTTCTATTTTTAATGTTTTCAGCTCTTGAATGGAAAAAAAACAGTCTCTTGAACTGAAGTCTTGTTGGACACTTAAAAAAGGAACAGGTTTGCAAACAGGTTGTTTTTCAACATGATTGTATTGTATTGCACATATAGTTCTGTTACCATTTTCGAATTACAACCTTTTTGTTTTTGTCGTTAACAGATTTCCAAAAGGTTTTTAGTTTACTGTGAAATCTTGATCTGACACAAATATATTCTCTGCTCTGGCTCTTCAAGAAAACAGGGATAAAGGAGAAACCAGTTTGGTTCCTTTTTTTCAAATGTAAACACTTGTTAGGTGAACTGTCAATACAACTCCTGGGCTGAAGTTCCTAGCTTTCATCTCCTTTATAGCAGTAGCTGAGTTTTTGGGGAAAAAAGACAGATCAAGGTTTCAGTTACTAAAAAAACCACAAAACTTTAAACTAAGTTCTTAAAGTCTTAAACTTCTCTGTCTTCTCCTACAACTGCCTTGCATTCTAGTCACATGATAGTCGCCCACTCTATATGCTTTAAATAAAAATATATATTTAAAGATAGTTTGGACAAAGAATTGGGAAATACAAAGTAGGGAACAGTCTGAATTGATCACTAGGGATTGAACAATGGTGCCCAAATAACTATTTTCCAGTTTAATGATCCAGACTGTGGGGTTTTTATGTGTGCTCAGTATCAGACATTTACTGTCCTCAAAGAACTACACAATTGTTAGCTAGCTAATCTGTACAACTATAGCTGGTCAAATAATAAAAAAAAATCTAAAATGTTTCAATTTTGACTAGTTCACAGGTTTCGAAACAGGGTTTTTTTTTGCTCATCTGAAACATTTTATGACACTTTGCTATGAAAGTTTATAGTGAAACATTTATCCCAGCCATTTGTTGACACTTTTTGTTTACTGAAAAATGTGGGTTTGAGTTAAAAAAGTTTTTATCAGAATTTCAGTTAGAATTTTACAAAACTATCATAAGAAATAAATATACATATATATATATATACATATATATATATATAACAGGAAATAGTGTTGAGGAATATTTTTCATTAAAAGCACAGGTTTTTGTCAAAATGAAGTTTAGTGCTAAATATTTTGATCAGCTGTTCTCATAATATGTACTGTACATGGGTAAATATGATTATCATCATTTTGCATCTAGAGAAAATGCACTTTACCTGTGCACTTCATTTGGGAATCCAACCCCTAGGAAACTTGCCTTCAGGTACCAAAAGCATCAGTATCAGAACTCAGGTTAGAACTCAAGACTTAATTAAACCAGCTCTGAACATCCCCAAAATTCAGAAAGGGAAGAAAAAGGTCTCAGACAGATATACTCCTGTGTTGTCATTGCTGAGCCCCTGGCAGCTGTCCAGCTGTGCTAAATAGAGGTGGTGGGAGCAGGTAGTTGAGGAACCCTTACATCCAGAATGGGACAAAGGTGCTCAGATCCCACAGGGATGAAGAACAGTATTAAACCTCAAATTTTCAGAACTTATTGCTCTATGCCATGGAAAGCAGGGTGGAATAAGGATGTTCTAGTGCTTAGGTTACATGCTTACTAGTTGTGATGATTCTTAGGGTACCCAGGACTCTGGGTCACTTTGTTATTTCCTCTGCCTCCAGTGAATAGAAGACTTGCTTGAGTGAAACTGCATGTCAGCTCCCTGACAGTTGGAAACTCTAAGAACCATTGTATTTGTTATACCTGGGGTCAAGTACTTGCCTTGTTACAGACATTCTGTCTGACTTTGGGCAACCCTCTGTGTTTCTCAGTTCTTCATACAGATAACAGCACAACACATGCGTGTGGTGAGGCTAAATGCATGAAAGATTATGAGGTGCACAGATACTACACTATTGTGGGACATATGCCTACCTAAGACACATAGGCAGCGTGTGAATTGCTGGCTCAGGGAGGCTGGCTCCAGCCCTACCCCTTCCACCCATGGCCCTGCCCCTCCCACCCGGGCCTAGAACCTGGCCAACTCTAGCTGCCAGCCTCCACCCCCAGACTAGCACTTCCAGTTCTGGAGTACTGGGGCAGTGGGTATTGGAGCTCTAGGCCCCTCAAGCCTTGGAGTACTGGGTGGCTGGTGCGGCCCCAGTCTGAGGTGGGCCACAACATGAAGGAAGAGCTGAAGAGGGGGAAGCAGGAGCAGGCCTGGGGTTGGAGTGTGAGCAGGGTGACGTCTGGCTGATTACATATTACCCATCAGCCATGTTAAGACAAGTATTATTCTCCCTGTTTTATAGAGAAAGTGAAGCACACATGCCTCAGGCACCTCAGAAATAAAATGCAGCTTTCCCATCTTCCAGTGACTAGACCGCTCTCAAACCACGGTGTCCATGTGGTATTTTGCTATTTGTGGTTAGTTCCAGACTTAGCCGAACATACCATTTTAACAGCTTTTCTTCTTTCAGCTCCCATGGTTACAGTTTGGGCTGGTGACCAGAAGTGTGTCCGTGTGCTACAGAGGCTGGGGTGGGTAATCCTAACTCTTAGGAGCTTTAAACTAAGACTGAATTCAACTGTAGTTTGAGAAATGGATCATTTTTGAGATGTGAGGGAAGTGGAGATGTTGTTCTTCCTAATCCAATCCATTCCCCACTATAAATTCCATTGTGGTTGAGAAATGAATTTTCAGTGTTCACCTACAGTGAAAGAAGATGAGATAGGGACTTAAGAATTGCTCTCTCATCTAAGACCAGATGGTCTCTTGTCTCTGACAGGGGTAAGTAACAGATGCCTTAGGGACTGACATAATTACTCTATAATGGACAATTACACTATGGCTGCAACATCCAAATTTTAAGGGCCTGATCCTGCTGCAACTGGACTTACTGGGAACCTCTCATTGATTCCAATGGGAATGGAAACTAAACCCTACAACAAAGAGCTGCTGGGGTCACCAGCAGCCTCATTCAAAAATCCTTCAAGGCCAGTCCTGATCACACTGAGGTCAATAGGTGTTTTGTCCCCGACAAAAACAGTCCCTTTGTGCTAAACTAGATTGGGGTGGGGTGTTCCATGGGGCCACTGATTGTTCATAATCACAGAAAGCTAGCAGTCTGTAATGAAAGTGATTCATATCAATGCCTTTGATTCACTCATCGCCTACCTCCATCCCCCCTCCAAAAAAAGAGATGTGGTAGTTTCCACTTGGGGGTTTGAGAACTGCTGCTATGGATTCAGAGGCACTATTGCTGGGGGCAGTATTGTCCAGTGCATGTGGGAGGAGAGATGTGTCCACATAGGCTCCTCTGTGTGCACAGGTCTAGAGTATTAGGATAGACTGAGTTAAAGAACAATTTCATATAATCTAATATATAGTATATAGTATAATGATATATAAGTAAGATATGTGCAAATATCTATGGGTACATCTATACTTGCTCCCTAGTTCAAACTTAGTTTGTACCCTTAGTTATTTATATGCATACACATACACAAGTCACACACATACACACACACACACATATAATATGATTTTATAATAGTTCTGGAGGCATATTTGGCACGTTGCAACATTTGTAATTTAACTCATTACATTTTTAATAAAAAAGTATCAGTTAGACTTTTAAATATAGCTGGAATTGTGAAGTTACAAAGTTGCTGGACATTGTGGCTACGTCTACACTGGCCCCTAATTCCGGAAAAGTCATGCAAAGCAGGTAAGTCAGAATTGGGAAATCCGCGGGGGATTTAAATAAACATGTCCGCCGCTTTTTTTCCGGCTTGGGGAACAGCCGGAAAAAAGCGTCTAGACTGGCGCGATCCTCCGGAATAAAGCCCTTTTCCAGAGGATCTTTTATTCCTACATGAAAGTAGGAATAAGAGATCCTCCGGAAAAGGGCTTTATTCTGGAGGATCGCGCCAGTCTAGACGCTTTTTTCCGGCTGTTCCCCAAGCCGGAAAAAAAGCGGCGGACATGTTTATTTAAATCCGCGGGGGATATTTAAATCCCCCGCGGATTTCCCTATTCTGACTTACCTGCTTTGCATGACTTTTCCGGAATTAGGGGCCAGTGTAGACGTAGCCTGTGTGTAATAGCTTATTTCCCCCATGAACTGCATGTGAAGTAGTCAGATTAAATACATACTTGACCTGAAACTAAGAGACTTTGGTATAGATGAGAATTCAGCACATCAAGAAAGATGTGGAGAATCAAGAAAGATGTGGAGAAGTTGGAAAGGGTACAGAGAAGAGCGACAAGAATGATTAAAGGTTTAGAGAACATGACCTATGAAGCCAGGCTTCATGAACTGGGCTTGTTTAGTTTGGAAAAAAGAAGATTAAGGGGGGACATGATAGCGGTTTTCAAATATCTAAAAGGGTGTCACAAGAAGGAAGGAGAAAATTTGTTCCTCTTGGTTTCTGAGGACAGGACAAGGAGTAATGGGCTTAAAGTGCAGCAGGGGAGGTTTAGATTGGACATTAGGAATAAATTCCTAACTGTCAGGGTGGTCAAATATTGGAATAAATTGCCAAGGGAGGTGGTGGAATCTCCCTCTCTGGAGATATTTAAGAACAGGTTAGATAGACATCTGTCAGGGATGGTGTAAACGGAGCATGGTCCTGCCTTGAGGGCGGGGGGCTGGACTCGATGACCTCTCGAGGTCCCTTCCAGTCCTATTATTCTATGATTCTATGGTTTGCAGATTTTTGATTTTACAATCTGGAAGGGCTCAAAGGATTCTGGGATATGGATCATGGAAGATAAACGTGGTTGTGTCACTGGTGGCAAAGACTGACATGCAGTAGAAAGACTAGGTGACTTAGTAAAATGTTTTTCATGTCCGATTGTGGTGGGTTTCTAAAATGTACATACAGTCAACTCACACTGACGCATTAGAAATAATGTGCACATATTGGAGGACAAAATTTAGCCTGATGCCATGATAATTCTTTTAGTCATGGTGCATGCAATACAATATTCTGACATTAAAAAGGGAACACTTCTATTAAATCATCTGAGTTGGCATGATGACATCCTATCCCTATTTAAACCATACACTCATACTCAAATATCAGAGGGGTAGCCGTGTTAGTCTGAATCTGCAAAAGTGGCGAGGAGTCCTGTGGCACCTTATAGACTAACCGAAGTGTTGGAGCATAAGCTTTCCTGGGCAAAGACCCACTTCGTCAGATGCATGACATGGGTCTTTGCCCATGAAGGCTTATGTTCCAACACTTCGGTTAGTCTATAAGGTGCCACAGGACTCCTCGCCAATCATACTCAACTGTACTTATGTAGTATTGGTTTTAAAAACCAGGGGCTGGATACTCAGCTCATGTAAATAGGCACCTCTCAATTGTTTGCAGTGGAGCTATACCAATTTGTACCAACTGAAAATCTGTCCCTGAAAGTATAATCTGGCAAACCCTATTTCTGGTAAGTAATCATATAATCACAGGATATTAGAACTGGAGGGGGCCCCAAGAGGTAGTCAAGTCCAGTCCCCTGCCCTGCTGGCAGGACCAATCTATGTAGACCATCCCTGACAGGTGTTTCTCTACCCTGCTCTTAGATATCTCCAGTGATGGAGAATCCATAACCTCCCTCAGCAAGAATGATTTACGCAAGAGGGCTTTTGCCTGAACGGGAGCAGCACAGTATTTCTGCAAGAACACTGACGATCTTACATGAGATCGTCAGTGTTCTTGCGGAAATTCAAGCGGCCAGATTTTGCGGAAAAACTTGCCAGTCTAGACACAGCCTCACACTATTGACTCATATTTACAGGCTTTTGTCGACAGTAGTTTTGTCGACAGATACTGTCGAGAAAGCTTCTGCCGACAAAGAGTGTCTAGACTACGTTCAGTTCTGTTGACAAAGCAAGCTGCTTTGTTGACATGGCAGTGTAGAAGCAAAGGACAGTTTAGATGCAATAATGCCTTCTATCGACAGAACTCTATCGACAAAAGGCGTTATTCCTCGTAAAATGAGGTTTACCAGTGTTGACAAAACTGCTGAGTTCTGTCGACGTTATGTTTTGTTGACAAAAGTTCTGTCGACGTTAGATTTAGTTTTGTTGACAAAAGTCCACTTTTGTCGACAAAACCCTGAAGTCTAGACACACCCTAAATGACCAAATCCTTTCTTGGATATCACTATCCTAGCAATGAATTTAACCTAGTACCAATCTTTTTGCTCTGTGCTCAACCATTTGTGCTACGGGTTTATATCAGAAAAACCCTTGAAAGTCCCCCAAAGTGATTTTTAATAACAATTCACAAGCAGCAATACATTCATAAGTGATGTCCTATTTACATGAATTTGATTCAATGGGGAGAAAATTGCACCTAGGATGACAATGCACAAGTTAAATTTCAATCTCACTGCCTTAAAACATCTAATTTAAGATGCAGACTTTGCCACCCACATACTCACTGAGTAATCCCACTGAAATCAGAAGGTCCACTCACCTTAGCAACTTACTTCTCTGTGTCAGTAAGTTTGCAGAATCTGGCTCTGATATATCCGTCTTCCTCACCCCCACTTCCATCCTAATGCTCCTCCCCAGCAGATATTGAAAAAATGTTTATCTTGGTATTATAATAGTCTAAAGAGCTCTCATTCAGGTGGATTATGACACCTCCCACCCCCAGGCTGAAGCTATGTCTAGACTTAGACTGCAGGCTTCTTTCGGGAGAAGCTTTTCTGGAAGAGATCTTCCAAAAAAAAACATCTTCTGAAAGAGAGCGTCCACACTGCCAATGTGCATCGAAAAAGTGATCTGCTTTTCCGAAAGATAGCATCTGCACTGAATGGACGCTATTTCGCATTTAAGCTGTGATTACTATGGGTGGAGTGGCCACCAGGGCATTTGTGCTTTTTCCTCTTTCCTCTTCTTTCAAAAGAACTCCCTCTTCCCCATCCACACATACCTTTTTCCGAAAGAGCTCTTTCGGTAAAAGGCTTCTTCCTCATAGAAAGAGGTTTACCAATGTCGGAAAAATCCCCTTTGTTTTTTCGATTTTTTTCAAAAGAACGTGATTGCAGCGTGGACGTGAGTGAAGTTTTTTCAGAAAAACAGCTGTTTTTCCGAAAAAAAATTGTAGTGTAGACATAGCATCCGTCAGTACATTTGCAGAACGTGGCCCTGATGTATCACAGTCTTCCTCATTCCCTCTTCCATCCTAACTTTCTTCCCCAGCAGATATTGAAAAATGTTTACCTTGGCATTATAATAGCTTACATTATAAAGAGCAACCCCTCCCTAGAGGACTGAATGTTCAGAGTGAACTCATATTTGATTGGCACGGGTGTGTAAAAAAGGTCTATGGAAAAATAACCCCCAGCTAAAACAAGAGTTGAAGCAGCAAGGCAGGTTGGGATTTAGTAGCTTTAGTTAGGAGCTCAGGTATCTCAGTAGCGTCAATTAAAAAAAAATCTGTCCCTTATTTTGTGATCACTCATTAGGTGGTTTCAAGTGTTGCTGAAGCTGACGGAAAAAGTGGTAACGGTGAGGAGTGAAATTAGTTTAACTGAGGCTCAGATAAATAAGAGGTGGGTTTTTCACTGCACAGGACTTTTATTTATTTATTAATTTTTCTGCAGCAGTTCAGCGTTTGGAGCTGTACTGGCACGTAGCTGTTTCCTCTCTTGTGAGAAAGATGGAAGCTGACATGCCAGTGCAATTCTTTGTCAGAAATATACATCTGCATGAAGAGAGTAGAGTTAAAAATTTAATCTGCAAAGCTATTTAGAGAGTGGATAGGCCTTGACAGGCCTCCCAGATGTATTAAAAGAACAAGAACAGCAGAGTTATGGGGGGAAAAAAGCTGTTGCAAGCAAACAGAATGAAACTAAGCTTTCTTGACAGAATCAGTTTGCCAAATGACTTTAAAATTGCACTGTGTCTTGTAGTTTTTTTCTTAAATAGACTTTAATTTAAACATATAAAGCCAGGGAAAGTTCCCTGACTTCACAGATCTTCAATTTTCCCTAATCAGAAAAAAAGAACAATGACATTTTGTTAGGTCAGGAAATGGATAGTGGCTCCATCGTTGAGATGTTGGCTTGAGTTTTAAGAGATTTGGGTTCAGTTCCTGACTTTTTGTCACAGACTTTGTGTGACCTCAGGCCCGTTGGCTGATCTCTAAGGGGCCAGTCTTGTCTAAGATTTTCAATGAGATGTGGATGTTTAAGTGACTTGAAATGGGACCTAGGCTTCTAAACCACTTTGGCACTTTTGAA
Source organism: Pelodiscus sinensis (assembly GCF_052426305.1). Classification (NCBI taxonomy): domain Eukaryota; kingdom Metazoa; phylum Chordata; order Testudines; family Trionychidae; genus Pelodiscus; species Pelodiscus sinensis. The sequence goes on from NC_143054.1 coordinate 11,741,873, forward strand.
AGTTTCACCTGCTGGGCCTCACAGTTCCTCATCTGTAAATGGGGATAATAATACTCCCTTTGTTTCCCTTACCTGATCAGGCCGTAAACTCTTCCGGGGACAGACTGTCTCTTTGCACCTAGCACAGCAGAGTGAGGCTTCTCTGCAGTGCTGTAATATAAATAATATATGCAGGGTTTTTTAAACAGAGCAATTTAAGGCCCCAATGCTGAATAATTACAGACCACGGCAAGCGAAACCTGTCGTGTAGCCCACAAGCCCACAGTGCACCTCATGAAATATTTGGTGGCTGTGAAAGTAGGGGAGGCACAGAGAGGTATGTGAACTTTACAAAACCTTCACCCCTCCCCAAAAACCCTACCCCACCAAAACGTTCCACATGCTTGTTCTCCTGGGGAGACGATGAGGGAAAGAACAAACCACATGAGACAAATGTGCAGCCAGCTCAGACCCACTGACAGTGGGGGCAAAAGGGGGCACCCACCCTGGGGCCCAGTGATTTAAAATGGCCGTGGCTTCCAGGCTGCCTCCCCTGCTACTGAGGCAATGGCAGCAGCCAGAAACCCATGCCCTTTACACCACTGCCGGAGCTCACAGCTGGAGAAGGCTAACTCTAGTGCTGCTCCTTTTGTCTGAGGCCCTGGCCCTTCCAGGGCTGTGGAGCTGCTCCACCTCCCCATCTTGACCAGGGGCCTGGCACCTATGTTGGCTGCCACGAATCAGGTTAATTAATGCACTGGTAGAAAGAGCTCAGATCCTACAAAGGCAAGATCTTCAGGGTTAGAATCATAGAATTGGAAGGGACCTCGAGAGGTCATCGAGTCCAGTCCCCTGCCCTCATGGCCAGACCAAATACTGTCTAGACCATCCCTGATAGACATTTATCTAACCTGCTCTTAAATATCTCCAGAGATGGGAATTCCACAACCTCCCTGGGCAATTTATTCCAGTGTTTGACCACCCTGACAGTTAGGAACCTTTTCCTAATATCCAACCTAAACCTCCCTTGCTGCAGTTTAAGCCCATTGCTTCTTGTTCTATCCTCAGAGGCCAAGGTGAACAAGTTTTCTCCCTCATCCTCATGACACCCTTTTAGATATCTGAAAACTGCTATCGTGTCCCCCCTCAATCTTCTCTTTTCTAAACTAAACTAACCCAATTCTTTCAGAACTTCCTTCATAGGTTGTCTAATGGAAAGTATGCTGGAAAGGGCCTCAGCAGATGGGACTTCTAGTCCTGCCTCTATCACTGAAGTGCTGGATGACTGTTCTGTGCCTCTGCCTCCCAATGTGTAAGGATATTGACAATCTTTGTAAAACAGCAGATGAAAAGTATTGTGTGGGAGTTCTATTTTTTTCTATAGGAAAGCTAAAGGCATATAAGAACCTATGGAGAACAAAACAGAATTAAACATATTGCATTCTCCAGATGCATTCAGGTGAGACCTTCGTTCGTGTTAGTGAATATTCAATCGCACAAATAGCCCCTTTTGAGGCTATGAGACTAACTGTCTACGTAAAGGGCATTACCCAATCACTCTCTTCCACAGTAAAGGGCCATGTACTGCAGCTCTTAACCTTAGAGTGGTAGCACTAAGCAGCTTCTGCTTGGCTTTTATTGGGGTGCTCAGAATGGGGGCTGAAGTGGAAAGAACCATCATCCCCCTTTGGGCTGTGCCCACGAAAACTTATAATACCATCTACATGTTTTGTTAGTCTATAAAGTGCTACCAACCATCTGTTGTGTTTTAAGTTTATATGGAAGTAGGTGGGGGATGCTGTGGCCAATGGAGCTGACTGGCCATGCAGGGAAGGAGGAAGATGTGGAGAAAGCCCTACCTCTACAGAGGGATATAGCACTGGGTGCTATTTTGGGAAATAGTGTTTTCCGCATCTTAACAGCATGCCCGTTATTTTGAAATGTAATCGAAAAAACGGGCTTGCTATTCCAATGTCCCAGTAAACCTCGTTCCATAGGGATTAAGGGACTTGTCAGAATAGCACTTTATTTCGAAATTTGGCACTGCGTAGAAATCGCTGAATTTCAAAATAGACTATCTCAAAAGAAGCTCAAAAGAAGCTACACAATTTGCGTAGCTCAAATTGCGTAGCTTATTTCGAGCTAGTGCCGTTGTGAAGCCGCACCCTGGGGGACAGTCTTCCTCCTAGTTCTCTCCTGGGGTGGTGCATTCCTGCACTGCCCTTTATTTTGTACTATCCTGAAATGGCACAGTGTAACCCACTCAAACTAAGAACTAATCAGGTACTAGGTGTGAGTATAGCTATGAGAGTCAGGCGGGAAGTGTTGGCTCATCCAATTCAAGGAGATTTGCCATGTAACAGGTCGGAGAGTGCAACTCTGACTCATGCCACTCACACTTTCTCTTGTGACTAGCCCCACTGACTTCTGGCCTATGTACGTCGGATTTGCACAGCGGGGCCCTATGGATAGCTCATTGAGTGCAATTAGATTTGACAGCTATTGCAAACTCACAACTCTGCCGGTAACCCTCATGCTGACCAAGAGCAGGCTACAGGTACATGTAGAAAGGGCAGTGACATATAAACCATTAATAATGTAAGGTTTCTTTTTCATCTACATCTTGGCAGCTACAAACATATAACCACTGGAACTTTACGTTGCAACCTATACAATGCCACAATCAATCTTTAACATGTAGGAGCAAACACACCATTCTAGGTTTTCACAGAGGCATCCGCCTGAAATGGATAAATTAAGCTCCAGATGCTAAAAAACCACCGAAATCTGTCTCTGCAGCCTGGCCACTTACTGAACTTGTGGGCTCTGTTCCTTCCCTATGCTCTGCTTTTATCTATCCCATAAGATCATAAGATTCATGAATATCACATAACTGAGCACTGTGTATTCTGGTCATGGGCAAGCCACACTTGCTAACAACAAATGGGCAGGCCCTCCCACTTGACCTTAAATTGACCGTTATGTTGGCAGATGTTAGAAGGAACAGCTATGCCAGAATCAAAATTGGAGTTTGGTCTGCAGCCTGGGAAAGCTATAAATGAAGTGATCAGCTAAACTCTCAACTTCGCCATTTTTGTTTTCTTCACATTCTGCTCCATAGTTATTGGATTGTTTATGCTGAAAATATGCTAATGACATTGCAACTCATGCTAATGAGTCCATCATTAGCATACTCTCTGCCGCAAAAACCTTGAAGTGTAGACATAGCCTTAGGATGTATCAGGATAGGCCCTCCCTGTCCTCAGAAAGGAATCTTCAGGTAGTTCCTACCTTTCTTCTGCCCTTTCCTTAGAAACAAAGAATTGGAGACTCGCTCTTTTCCTTGGTCTGCCCACAAGGGATCTGTTCTGCTCCCTTTTAACCCCACATTCAGTCTCTGCATATCTTGTAGGTGGATGGGATGAATGGGCCTGGAGCAGCTCTTCAACTCCCTGTTGTCTGGTGTGAGGTTTGCAGACCCCTTAACTCTAGAGGATAGCAAAGGTTCTATATTTAAGATAAGGGGAGGAAGTGCTGTGGGTAATTGCAGACCCATGAGTCTGACCTCAATAGTATGCAAGGCTTGAGAACAAATTGAAAAGGATGATAACTAAATGTGTGGAGGCAAACAGAAAGGGGAATGCAATGGAACATGGCTGTCCTAAAGACAGACAAGCCTGATTTCCTTCTTTGAGATGATAATTTGATATTTAAGATAAAAGAAATATGGTCAGATTTAATATACTTAAACTTGAGTACAGCATTTCACCATTCCACATAGGAAATTATTAAATTAGATTATGAGTATTGATATGAAAATTGTAAGGCAGATAAAGAATTGTTAAAGGGGAGAAGACAATGTATTGTGTTTAAAGGTGACTTACTGGACGGGAAGTGGTTACCAGTGGAGTTTTAAAAGGGCTGATCTTGGGACCAATCTCATTCAATATTTGTATTACTGAGTATAGCACAAAAGGTAGGAGTGTGCCAATGAAATATGCTGATGATACAAATTTGGGAGCCATCCTCCATATGGAGGAAGATCTGGATGACCTTGAAGAATGGAGTAATGGGATAAAATTCAATAGTACAATGTACAAGGTCAAGCATGTATTAAGAATATCTGCTATAAATCAGGGACTTTTTTATTGGAAGTAACAGAGGAGGAGAGGACTATGAGCCACCAACGTGATGTTGCTGTGAAAAAGGGAAATGTGATCTTAGGATGAATTATGTGCAGCTTTTTCAGAAGAGATAGAGAACTTTTAATACCACAGAGACATCATCTGGAATATCCCATGTTCAAGAAAGATGAAATTCAAACTGGAACAGATGCAGGGAAGAGCTACCAGGATGATCAGGGCACTAGAGGGTCTATTTTACGGAAGGAGACTGGAAGAACTTTTCTTGATTAGCCTAACAAAAAGATAACTGAGGGGATATGATTGCTCTTGATAAATACATCATGGGGATAAACACCAGTGAAGGTATAAAGCTAGCTAAGCTAAAGGACAATGCTGGCACAAGAACGAATGGGTACAAACTGTCTACGAACAAATTCAGGTTAAACATTAGGGCTGTGTCTAGATTGCACCCCTTTTCCGTAAAAGGGATGCAAATTAGACACACCGCAATTGCAAATGAAGCGGGGACTTAAATCTTCCCCGCTTCATTTGCATAAACATGGCTGCCGCTTTTTTCCGGCTCGGGGTTTTGCCGGCAAAAAGCACCAGTCTAGACGGGGATCTTTTGGAAAATAAAGCCTTTTCCAAAAGATCCCTTATTCCTCTTAAAATCAGGAATAAGGGATCTTTCAGAAAAGGCTTTATTTTCCGAAAGATCCTGTCTAGATTGGCGCTTTTTGCCAGCAAAGCCCCGAGCTGGAAAAACGCAGCAGCCATGTATATGCAAATGAAGCGGGGAAGATTTAAATCCCCGCTTCATTTGCAATTGCGCTGTGTCTAATTTGGATCCCTTTTACGGAAAAGGGGTGCAATCTAGACACAGCCTAGAAGATTTCTAACTATCAGAAGAGTGAGACTCTGGAACAGCATCCCAAGAGGACCTGTGAAGCAAAACAATGTAATTAGACTTAAAAGAGTGACAAACAAATGTATGAGTGTGACTGTATGGGGGACTTGCTTGTAATGGTGGGGGTTAGGGCGTGGCAGCCCTGATGGTGCCTATCGCATTATGTCTAATGTTCCTAAAATCTCAGGGGTTAGTTTTGCCTCCTTCCTCTCATGCATCAGACATGGCCATGGCTGGAGATGGGACACTCAGCAGAGAGGACTGGTGCCCTGAGGTAGCAGTGAGCATTCTTTCCCTCAGGGACTTGGCTAGCTGGTTCTTGCTCTAATGCTCAAGGTCTAACTGATTGCCACATGTAGGGGTGGGAAGGAATTTTCTCCCAGTCAGATTGGCAGCAACCTTAGGTATTCCCCCCCCCTTTTTTGAAGGATAGGGGCTGGGTCATTTGCTGGGTATATCTCAGTAGAACAGTTCCCTCCCATTTCAGAGCCTTTAGACATTCTTGCCCCTAGGTCTCTCTTATTCTTTGTCTGTGGCACATAACAGTCTCCTGCAATATGTTGATCTAATTGTGCTTGTTGGGTTCAGTCTGTGGGTGTCAGGTGGTGTTGGCGACCTGTGATATACAGGAGGCCAAATTAAATGATATGGTGATCCCTTCTGGGCCTTAAATACTATGACTTTATGAATATGTCCATGATGGGTGACAGCTGATAACCAGTGAATTCTGAGGCTATATCCTCAGACAGTGTAAATCGGCACTGCATCCTTAGCCTCACTGACATTCATTATGCATGTTGACATTTTTGCCTTGACTTGATGGGACAAATTAAACCACCAGTCAGGCTGTGCCAGTTTGTCCCTTTATTTTTAGAGAACTTTTCGGTTTGCTGCGTTATCATTTGTGGAGGGTCCTGAGTTTTAGACAGAATTTCTTCATATTTCAAATAGAGCCTCCTGCTTCTTAAGAAGCTGAGAGTATGGCATGGCCAATATTGCGTCCTTGATACTTTACAGAACATAAAATGCCATGCCCCAGGCCCCATAGATCTATAATATCGGAGTTGAATCCTACAAACAATTAAACTCCTGAGTAACTTTATTGATATGTGTATAAGCATTTGAAAGATTATGCTTTAAATTTAGACATAAAATTATACATTACAAAAAAAGCAAAGGGAGCATATGAGAGGGAGGACTTGACTACCTACAGGATGTGCATCCCTTATTGGCATTTATTTATTATTTCTGTTGCAGTAGCATCTGGATGCTCCAGGTGAAAATGGGGCCTCATTGAGAAACAGTGTGTATTCAAAAATGCTTATAATCTGAACAGAGAAAAGAGAGAGAGGAAACATTATTGTCCCCATTTTGTCGAGAGAAGCTGTGGTACAAAGAGAGATTAAATAACTGTTCCATGATCAATCAGAAAATCTGCAATAGACACATTAAACCCAGATATCTCCAGTCTCATACTGAAGCATAGGATCCTCACTGTGTAATTTTTTTTGGTCTCAATTGAGAAAGTCACTTTTGTGGGGAGCATGGGGGATGTAATGCACAGCAGCAAGTTGAACGAAGAATTCGGTGAAAGGGGGGGAAAAAGTTGTAAGACGCAGGTAGAATTTCAGTTTAAAGGTTCCAAACCAAATGTGCCTTAAAAAATGTGGAAGAAATTACAAATAACATTCCCAATTTTTCTGTAATAGTCCACAACAGTAAAAAACAGAAAATTGAAAATGTTTCTGTTTTTGAAAAGTGAAAGGTTTTGATTTTCACTAATGAAAAACAAAAGCCAGCCAAACGTTATTAGGTTTCCAAAAAACAAAAGATTTTTAATTTTCAAAACAAAATCTGATTTTTAAGGGTTGTTTCTTGTTTTCATTTTTCACCAAACACCTGGGGAAGCTGAAAGATATCAACATGTTAATTTCTAGGGGAAAAGCAATTTTTATTTTAAAACTAAAAATCCCCAATCAGCTCTGGCTATGTCTAGACTGCAGAGCTTTTCTGGGATACCGGAAAAATGTCGGAAAAGTGAACATGTTTTTTCAGCATCCCTGTGAACCCCATTTTATGAGGAAGTAGGAATGTTCTGAAAGAGGGTTGGTTTCCAAAATTTGGCCCTGTGTAGATGGGCCAAACTTTGGAAAAGCCTCTTTCGGAAGTAAATAGGAAAAAGATACGCAATCTGCCTATTGCAAATTGCATTTCTTTTTCCATTTAATCTTTGTAGTCTAGACATAGCCTTATATCTGTTTATGAGCTGACATAGCTTGGGACAATAAAACCCCTGATTTTGCATCTTTCAGATCTGTACAGGGTCAGTGGTACTTTATCTGGGTAGACCTGGATCTGTCTGGATCCCATAGGATAGGTGATATCTAATTCTATCCTTTCAGTGATAGAATAGGTTGGCATGTTAGTTGAGGCAGTATCAAAGTTCTGAGCATTCTCAGTTTCCACTGAAGGAGCATCTTATATCATCAATGATATAGGAATGGAGAGAGCAGGACTTAAATGTGACTGTAAATTCAGATATTGTGAAGGTTTTATTATTAATATATTATGATAGCAATATTAATAGCAATATGAAATTAATATTAATACTAGAGCTCAGCATAACAGTCACAGAAATAATGTAACAGTAATGAGAATAATATATTAATAAGAATTGTTATTACTATTGATAGCACCAAGCAAAACATTGCCAGTTACATTTAGTTTGGCCAGTATCTGATTCTGCAGCCATACATCTGCATTTGTGTTCATGAAATTGGAGCAACTTTTGTTATAAAAACCAGTGACAATAGTTTTAAAAAGCAAAGCAAACAGGGTTAGCTGTTCTGATGGATGGGTAACAAGAACACCCACAGATACAACAGTTACAACTAAAAAAACCCTCCAAGTATTAAAAAGGACACAAAACCTTGTGGTTCAGTGTTCAAGGCAATTTTTCATTCCTAGGGATTAGGATGAAGACATTCCTGAAGAAGCGGCGAGGAGTCCTGTGGCACTCCTCACCGCTTTTGCAGATTCAGACTAACACAGCTACCCCTCTGATACTTGACATTCCTGAAGGTGATACATTATGGCCTACTGTGGAGTTTTATGTATCTTGTGCTGAACACTGTCAGAAATGTGACACTGCATTAGATGGCACATGATCCTAATGCAATGTGGGTTTGAAATAATGATGGGAAAATAGATATTAAAGAATTCACATAACTGCAGATATTTTTACAGCTAATTTTCCCCGTATTTTCTGAATTGCTGGTTGAATCGATTGGTTCTGATGGGTCACATAGGTTGGATGATATTGGTTCTTGTTCCCTGATGGGCTGAACTTACCTCAGGTGTTCAGAAAAGTTAACAGATTTTAAGGCCGGAACAGGGACCATTACGACGATCTAGTCTGACCTCAAATACAACACAGACTAAAGAACCTCAACCAGTAATTTCTGGTTAAATCTATAACTTCTTGTGATAGAGTGGATGAAACCAAAGACCTTCTGTGGGTGATCTCAGGGCTCTGCCACATTCATACCAGGAAAGGTGCAGTGGAGGGAACATCCAGCCAGGTTAGAATGGTTGCAGGGGAAGCAGCCAATCAGGGCACAGGAGGGCCATAAAAAAGAGCTGCAGAACACAGAAGTAGTGAGTTGCTGCTTGCCACTGGAGAAGAAAGGACCATAGGTTTGGCTACATAGCCAGAGCCAGGATGGCATACAGAGAGAACACACATGCAGCCCACAATGCACAAAATATTTGATTACTCTTTCCTTCACTCCTGTATGGGACGTGGCATTGCAATTGAGGATAGGGACACTGATTAGGTAACTGGGCCAGGGCAGAAGACAGTAGATATAGAAATAAGGAGGACAGTGAAGATCCTTACAAGGAAAAAGGCTACAAAGGAGCAAGAAGCCATCAGAGAATTGGTGTAAATAAGTGGAGCAGTATGGTGGAGGAGGGGACTTGTTGAATCTTTGAAGGAGACAAACATAAAAAGGGAAGTGACAGCCATCAAGACATATGTGCAATGCATGAGACAGCAGAAAAGGAAACCACTGAGGAATAGGGCAGATAAGGAACATAGGAATGGCCATAATGCATCGGGTACACATTCCATCTAGAGCACTGTGCTGTTTCCAACAGTGTCGAGCACACGATACATGAAATTCCATAGTAAGCATAATGTGACCTCCACTTATGCCTCATCCTAATTCTCATCAATGAGAAATTGCCTTGAACCCTGAACCATAAAGTTTTGTATCATTTCCAAAGCTATGTCTTCATTAACTGGAAGATCGATGCTTCTGCGATCAACCTTCCAGAGTTTGATTTAACAAGTCTAGTTAAGACTCACTACATTGAACTCAGAGGGTGCCCCTGCTGGCGCCTGGTACTCTCCTTCTTCTGATGGGAGCATTTGCTCCTGTCAGCCTCCTGCTGTGGGGACAGCGGAGAAACTTGAAACAAGGTACAGCAACTCCAGCTACATAATAATGTAGTTGGTATTCTGTATCTTGATTCAACATTTCCTTTTAGTGTAGACTTGGCCTGACAACTGGATTTTTTTATAGCTTTGACTGTTATGTCTCTGAATAGTCTTTCTATCCATCTAAACATCTAATCCCTTTGCTTTTCCCTTTACAACTATTTTTGTTTGTATAAAAATATAAATGCAGAATAATGCAGAATGAAAGAAAACAAAAATAAATATATGTATAATATGGAAATACCAGAGAAATAACAAAAGATAATGCTCTTGATTTCTAAAACCTGGGAAAAAATAAATCACAAACAAATAACAATCCCAATCCCATAAAGGTCATGCATGCCATCAATTATTAATGTGACCAAACAGAGAAATAAGTGAGAACATAATCTATAAATATTGTGGATTAATACACACTAAACTACAAATGGTTTCAGAGATAGCTGTATTAGTCTGTTTCAGGAAACAAAACAAAGAATCCAGTGGCACCTTGAAGACTAACATAAATTGTTGTTTTTCCTTTAAATTACAAATGTATGCAATAGTTTCAAGTGTGACCAAACATCCTCATATTTCTTCCAAGTATTTCTATTAGACAAAGCCATTTTTCTATTAATACAGTAGTAAAAAGTTAACTAAGCCAGTTTATGTATAAGGAAGGAAAAACAGATTTTCATTTTCTTAAAATAACTCTTTTGGCCCCTAAAATAGTTACTGCAATCAATGTATTAATGTTAACTGATAATACCAACTCACCTTGAATTACACAAACTTAGAGAGGAAAGATATCAACACTTAGGCTGTGTCTACATTGGCATCCCTTTCCTACACTTTCAAGTAGGAATAAGGGATCTTCCGGAAAAGGGCTTATTTTCTGGAAAATCGCATCTACACTGGTGCTTTTCTCCGGCAAAAACCCCGAGCTGGAAAAAAGCGGCAGCCATGTAAATGCAAATGCCACGGGGGATATTTAAATCCCCCGCGGATTTGCAATTCCAAAGTGTCTCATTAGCATCACTTTTCCGGAAAGGGATGCCAATGTAGACACAGCCTTAGCTTTGCCTACACTACATAGTTTCATTGAAAAATGTCAGCTTTCAGTGACACAACAGTGGAGGTGTACACACTTCAGGTCTCCTCCCGCCGGTTTAACTCTCTTGCTTTGCCAACATAATAAAACCACTTTGAAGAGAGGCATAAAGCTTTTGTGAGGAAATTGGAGAAAAGCATTGTTAGTGTAGACACTGAACTTGCTTATGTTGCCCTAAGTGACATCCAGAAGATGTCTCACAATTCCCACCATGATCGTTCTGGTCAGTGGTTTCAACTCTGCTTCCCTGTAGCCAGGTTCACAGTCATGCACTCCTCTCCCTTTAAAGTGCTAGGAATTTTTGAAATTCCACTTCCTGTTTGCTCAGCATAGTGAGTTCATAGAGCACCTTCCCAGCTGACAGGCCAGCCTACCAAGCAAATGTGCTCCCTCTTGGAATACACTGGGATTGTTTGGTCTCTGGGGAGAGGAGGGTGTTTAACCGCAGCTATGATCTAGCTGTTGATATTTTGGTATGTATGAGCATATTGCCTGTGGCATGGAAGAGGAGGGACATGAAAGGGACATGCAGTAGTGCAGTACTAAGATCAAGAAGCCAAGGCAGGCAGGCCAGAAGGCAAGAGAGGACAACTGTTGGTCTTGAGCAGTGCTGAAGAGATGATGCTTCTACAAGAAGCTGTACACCATCTTCACCCCTTGAATACTTTGGGAGAATGGAGGAAACAGCCAGTGGAGTCAACCCCAACAACAAAATGGTGGACAAGGAAATCCAGTTGAAGGAGGAGGTGGGACAAGGTCATGAAGTTGTGTGATGAGCCAGGAACGTTTTTAGACTCCAGAAAGGTCTAGCCACTCACAGTAAACTGGCTCTGGAAGATCTGATAGTGGGAAACAGGAGTTCCAGAAACTTCTCATTTTGCTTTGATATTGCACAGTGATGAGGAAGAAGTGTCCTTTATTTTGTTATATGGTACAACAGGAAGAGGAGATGGAAATTAACAAAACTAAGTTTTGTTTGCACTAGTGTCTCATGAGCTTATGCAGCTATGCAGGGGGTGCCCTGAAGAATATTTTGTTAATGCCCAGCAGGGTCCTTGAGAATCCTCCGTATAGCTCTATAGGAAATTTTCCTGAAGATACTCTGCAATCCTCTGCCTAAGATTCCTTGGCAGAACTGCTTTGTTTATTCCTTTGCCATACTAATTGGCACTAACTTATGCAGGAAACAAAGTATCACACATGTGAGCAGCACACAGACCCAGTCTGAAGCCCCATGCATGCAGGAGATACACCCTTGCATCGTTAGTTACCTTCAGTAATGAGATATCAAGTCTGATCACCCCATCTGTGGAAAATAAGGTCAGTATTCAGAATAATGTCTTGTAGTGATCTACTTCTGAAACCACTCAGTCCCTTTGTTCCTTCTTATATCCTCTCCCCCTCAGGCTGAACTCCAATGTGTAGGGCGCTTGCCAAGGAAATGTGAGAAAAAGGTGTATGTAATAATATTTTGCCAACTCATATTTTAGTCCATGTGGACAATCTAGAGCATGAATCAGGATCCATCTGCTCATCTCATGAAAATATGAGGTGCATCTTATAGTACGTCTAGACTGTGACAATCTATAGGCAAAAGATACACAAAATGCACTCTGCATTTTGCGTATCTTTTTCCGATACTTTTGTCAGAAGAGGCTTTTCTGAAATTTGGCCTGTTTAGACTGGGCCAAATTTTGGAAAAACTTCCCCTTTCGAAAGCCCCCTTCTTCCTCATGAAACAAGGAATACAGGCTTTCTGAAAGAGTGCATTTGCTCTTCCACCAAAAAAAGCAGAAGAGCAAACACATTCCCTGGACATGGCAGAGTTTTTTGGGATACCTTTGGTATCCCGACCCTCCCTCCCCCCCGTCCACAGTCTAGCTGTATCCTAGCTGACACATAAGAGCAGCTAAGAGAAAGGGGGACCAATGGTTACCAGAATTCGGTGCATCAACTTATCCAGGGGGCAGCACTGGTGGCAAAATTTAATTCCAAGGCTTCATCTCCTATCATAAAAGCATGAGTCTATGAACTGACAGCTGTTCACAGGATCCACTGTTTTACTGCATGTAATAGATGACAAGCTAGAGCTCATGTCAAAAACAATCTTAACTCCTACACTTTGAGAAGTCTTGTTTAATGCCTCACCTTCATCTTTGCTGATTTCTCCTCATTGCCTTAATTCTCCCCCCCCCCCACACAACATTTGAGGCTTCCTGGGTTCCAATATAGGAAACCATGAGGGAGAGGAGAAGGCTGGGGCTTTCAGAAGAGTCTATAGTAAGCAAATCCCAGTGTAAAATGTTAATGTTCGTTATTTCAAGCAGTGCTGCTATTCTAGTACTGGCCATGCATCTGCTAGACATTCTTCACTTACTCGCTAAATACCTCTCTGGTTTATTTTAGCATTCAATGATATTTGGGCTTCCTTTGCACATTCTTAGATTGCAAGCTGTCTGCAGGAGGGATGCTTCTTTTGTTCTGTGTTTGCATCATGCCTAAAACGGGGCGAGTGGGGGGTCTCTGTTCATGACTAGGGCTTCTAGGCATTATGGTAACACATATAATAATACATAAATTCCGAAACAAATTAGTCTTTACCTTCACAGACTCCCTTTGTATCCTTCTTCCTTCATTCTTGTATTTTAGCTTCCTTGCATAAGTTGTATACATTTGTATGCTATGGTAGCTTCTTATAGCTTGTCTGTCAGGGCCCCGTTGTGCTAGATGCCATACATACATAGACAAGGGACAACCCCAGACTTGAACAGCTTTGATGACCTTAACACTTAGAACTCCATCCCAATGACATGGGGTAGCCGCACTCTTTGTTAATATCCTCCCTTAGTAATAACAAACACCCATTTGTTCGATAGCTCCTAAAACAGACATTTTCCTTCCGGTATTTAGAAATGCTATTAGAAGAGAATAACAGCACTGTAAAAATCAGGTCAATTTACATTCAGAATGTTGGCTCTGCTCCTTTAGTGTAGCCCCTACTCATGCTGAGCAGTCACTTACTGTACATGTAGTTCCACTGAAACTAATACGGCTGGGAAAGATGCTATTCAAGGTGAATAAAAGTATTAACCTAGTCATGAGAACATTGGAATGACCATAATGGGACAGACCAAAGGTTCATCTAGCCCAGTGTCCTGTCTTCTGACAGTGGCTGAGGCCAGGGAATAAAGAGAACAGGCAATTTTTCAGTGAGGCTTGAGAAGCAGGTGCAAAACCAACCCCCAGGAACATAGGAATATTGCCATACTGGGTCAATATAAAACTTTGGACTTCTCATATACAGCCCATACTGTCTCCCACACTCTGCAGGCCCCACCCCATTTCCCTTCAGTTGTAAATCCTGTTGCAGGGACTATATTCCTCCGTATTTTATATCCCATGAAGTTCCATGTCAGTGCTTAGCAAATAACAGATAATGAAAAAAATATAGCAAGAAAATAATAATAAAAAATGGAGTAGGCTGAATAATTCACAACAAACAATTTATATGGCTAATTACCTAACTGGCATGCGAGTTGTTTCTAGGCAGACTGAGATTTTAACAAGTATCTGTGGCTTAATATTCAGGCATCGGTGGTGATTGGTCACCTCTAAGGCATGCAGTATTATTTTTAGTCCCTGATTGGATGGCCTAATGTTTATAAAGTATTTTTGCTTTCACTTCAAGGAATTGCTTTTTGTGATTAAATAAAATTGCTATTTTTTGTCTTCTGTAAAAAATGCTCAGGACAAATTTCCCTGGCCATCAGTACTGTGTGCCTATTGGTGGCAGTATGTGAATCTTTTGTCGCCTCCAAGTGGTTGGATCCAGATCAGGTTTTTGAATCTGCTACTGATAATAAATTTTGTAGCCTGGTCTTTCAGCTCAGGAAATATCTGTGGGTGGTTTTACATGTAGAAGGCTCTGACTTCAGTCCCTATATTTTGACCCTCAAACATTTGTTCAAACATGCCATCTGTCCCATAAATATGTGGAGGAAAGAAAGCAATTGACTGTGAAACTGACTCATACATACACAATATTTTTTCTGTTCATTATCCCAGCTCTTATAATAAGTACAGAATTGAGAAAAGTATAGTTTCTTAGTTTTAAAACCATAGTCAGGCTTATAAAGTCAATAGACAAAATCACTAAAGTGGGGAGGTACATGTATTGTATTATTGTACTAACTACTTATTTATCCCTAGGTGTTCTTCACAATACTGCCCTGGAACATGAGCTAAGGTTGTATTAAGAACTTTAGTACCACTGGAGTTAGACTCAGAAGCTCCACTGATTCATATATGAACAAACTGCTAATTACTTTCAGCCTAAAGCCAAGAGCAGAGGTTTTTCTAAATCTTTCATAATGCACTTAACTATAACATAACCACTTAGATTTAGTCACGTGTTTATGTAAATTAATCCACTACCTAGTTAACATTTTTTTTCCAGGCTTGAGACAGGCTACATCCCAAGTCACTGAAAAAATATTAAACCTAACTTTATGCAACATATTTATGTATTTAAACATCTAATAAAACGTTAGTCATTTCAGGATTTAAAATATTCATTAACAAGCTTCTGTAATTAAAATATTATTTTGGGGTGGATTTTTTTTCTCTTACCATGTTAGCTTTGAGAAAACAGGTCACCTCTACTGATAGATTGCAGCAATCTGATTTATGGCCAGACCTTACTGAAAAGGAATCCCTATGAAATATTCACTTTGATTCAGCTGCAATGGGAAAATGTAAAAATAGAGAAAGCTCACGACATGCTATATGAAAATAATTCATTCAGCTGTATATGAAGAACAGGAGAATCTGGCAGCATCAATGATTCATCCTCTGCTAATATAAATTCAAAGTGGAGGAAATGCTGGATTTTGTAAAACAACAGCCTGACAAGAATTGAGCTGCCAACAATTGTTTGAGATAATTATTTCCTGAAAAATGGGAAGATGATTGTTGTGTTATCACTTGATCTAGCTTATCACACTTTCTATAACCTTCCTCAAAGGAGTTTCCATCCAGACTGAACTATTTACAGATATATTAACACAGGAAACAGTTAGTGCACTGTTTTGTTATCTTTTTTTTTTCCAGTCAATGTCATTCATTTTTCTAGGAATATCATATTAATAGTTTTCTTCATCAACATGTTGGGGTCAGGTACTCCACTCTTATAAATTAATGTGGCTTCTGTCAGTGGAACTATGCCGACTTACATGAGTTGAAAATCTGGTCTATAGATTTTAGAGACAAGCAAATAATTCACAATGAATACTTTATTGCATTAATGTTACTTTCTTTTTCTGTTTATGAACATCTCTATTTTTTTTCATCGACAATGATTTGCAACATTTCCTTCAGTGAATAATTCTTAGGCTGCTGATCATTCAGTCTGTTAATAATACAGTTGGACACACAGTTCCCAGAGTGGTGATCTGAATATTGCAAAGGCTCTCAAACTTTTCAAAAGTACAGAACACCTCCCTCCATCATCTTGTCCAAATGATGTACCTTGTGGCAACAACGGCGATTACTTGTATCAGAAATTAGTGTATCCTTAGCAGACTTTGCTAAGACAATGTGCTTCTAACACCTATAAACAAAGGGAAAGATTCAACACCCTGTGATCAGTCAGCAAGAAGTGAACCAAGGGCCACAATTTGAGAACTACTGCAATACCCAGTCACAATCAAATTGAATTACACATGGCAATCTAATAATGGCAGCATGTGTCAGTAATCAGGACTGCTGCAGAGGCAGTCTCTGTGCAAGGTAAAGAGTACAGCTGGCCTGGAATACACTGCCTGATTGACACCCCTGATTGGTTGGAGGAGTCAGCAGACCAACTCTTAAACCCAGCAGGAAGTCAGTGACGGTTCAGTCTTTGTCTACAGCTGTAATAGCTTCTTCTTGGACCCTGCTCCAGCCTGGCTTTGCCCCGGGGAATCTGGTTCTGTCCTTTAGCTCTGATGACTGATCTCTGACTGTGGCAGTGACCCTTGGTTCTAGCATTTGGTCTCCGGTGCTAGGCTCCTGACTGTGGCTTTGGCCCTGGCATTTGACCTCTGATTCTGACTCTGGGCTCCAATTTCTGGCTAGCAACTCCTGTTCTAACCAATATGCCTGACTCCTGCTCCAACCACTAAGCATAAGTGCTTATGTCCTGATCATGTGACAACGTGGTCCAGTAAATAGGATACTGGGGAGACACAAATTCTATCACAGAACTTTCCACTCAAATGTTGAGTGATTATTATCAAAGCACTCTCTTCCCTGTATGTCAGTTTCTTGATCTGTAAAATGCGTTGAGATCTACAGATTAAAAGCACAATTTAAGAGTTACAAATGAATAGAGGCTAATACCATTTAGTTAAGGTTCCCTATCATTTTCAGTAATAGATGAGTAGTCCTGTGGCACGTTAGGGCATGTCTACAGTAGGAAATTATTTCAAAATAACTACATTCGAAATAATAACTCCCGAAATAAACTGTTTTGAAATAAGCTTATTCCCTGAGGAAAGCAGAAGTACAGATTTTGAAATAATCAGCCTGTTATTTTGAAATAACGGGTTTGGTAGTGTGGACAGTCTGCTCATTATTTTGAAATAAGGGGGATTATTTCGAAATAACTCCCTAGTGTAGACCAGGACTTAGAGACTAACCTAAATATTAAGGTGCCACAGAACTACTTGTTGTTTTCAAAGTGACAGACTAACACAGCCACCCTGCTGAGACAATTTTCCATTATAATCCCCCATTCTCAGTAGCTCAATAATTTTGTCAAACTTTAATTGTTTGGGCTGAAGTTTGGCAGGTAGGCAGGCAGAGCTTCAGAGTCTCAATGCATGGATGAGACGATGGTGTAGGGAAGAGGGGTTTAGATTTATTAGGAACTGGGGACACTTTTGGGAGAGGGGGAGCCTATACAGGAAGGATGGGCTCCACCTAAACTAGGGTGGAACCAGACTGCTGGCACTAAACATTAAAAAGGCCGTAGAGCAGTTTTTAAACTAAGAGATGGGGGAAAGCCAATTGGTGCGGAGATGCACGTAAATCAGAGGGAGACTTCTCTTAGAGGAGAATCTATTGATAAAGATTCTCTAGGCTGTAGTCAGAAAGAGAGGAGGGGAGAGGGCAAACCATGGGCCAGAGCAGACAAACAACCACATATAAATGAATCCAATGCATCAGGGAAGGGCACACAAATAAGCAGTGGCAAATTTTTAAAGTGCTTTACATAAATGCTAGGAGTCTGACTAATAAGATGGGTGAACTGGAGTACCTCGTATTAAATGAGGAGATTGACATAATAGGCATCACCGAAACCAGGTGGAATGAGGAAAATCTGTGGGACACAATCATACCGGGATATAAAATATATAGAAAGGATAGAGCAGGCTAGATGGGTGGCGGAGTGGCACTGTATGTGAAAGATAGTGTAGAATCAAATGAAATAAAAATATTAAGTGAATCAACATGTTCCATAGAATCACTATGGATAGTAATTTCATGCTCCAAAAATAAGAAATTAGCAGTAGGGATATATTACCGACCACCTGACCAGGACAGAGATACTGACATTGAAATGCTGAGGGAGATTAGAGAGGCTACCAAAATAGAGAACTCTATAATAATGGGAGATTTTAATTACCCCCATATTGACTGGATACATGTCACCTCAGGAAGAGAACCAGAGATAAAATTTCTCAATGGCTTAAATGACTGCTTCTTGGAGCAGCTGGTGCAGGAACCCACAAGGGGACAGGCAATTCTCGACTTAGTCCTGAGTGGAGTGCAGGATCAGGTCCAGGAAATAACCATTACAGGACCGCTTGGGAATAGTGACCATAATATAATAACATTCAACATTCTTGTGGTGGGAAGAACACCTCAGCAGTCCAGCACCCTGGCATTTAATTTCAAAAAGGGGAATTACACAAAAATGAGGAGGTTAGTTAAACAGAAATTAAAAGGCAAAGTGACTAGAGCCAAATCCCTGAAAGCTGCATGGACACTTTTCAAAGACACCATAATAGAGGCCCAATTTAAATGTATACCCCAAATTAAAAAACATAGCAAGAGACCTAAAAAAGTGTCACCGTGGCTTAACCACCATGTAAAAGAAGCAGCGAGGGACAAAAAGGTATCTCTTAAGAAGTGGAAGTCCAATTCTAGTGAGATAAATAGAAAGGAACATAAACACTGTCAGATTTTAAGGAACAGCTAGCCAAAAACTCAAAAAGAAATAACAAAATGTTTTTTAAGTACATTAGAAGCAGGAAGCCTGCTAAAAAACCTGTGGGTCCCCTAGATTATCGAGCTATAAAAGGAGCAATCAAGGACGATTAAGCCATTGCAGAGAAACTAAATGATTTCTTTGCTTCAGTCTTCACGGATGAGGATGTTGGGGAGATTCCCGAATCTGCACCGTCCTTTGTGGGTGATGAATCTGAGGAACTGTCCCGGATTGAAGTGTCATTAGGTTTTGGAACAAATAGAAAAATTTAATGTTAACAAATCTCTGGGACCGGATGGCATTCATCCAAGGGTTCTAAAAGAACTCAAATGGGAAATTGCTGAGCTATTATCTGTGGTTTGTAACCTATCCTTTAAATTGGCTTCCGTACCTAATGACTGGAAGGTAGCCAATGTGACACCAATATTTAAAAAGGGCTCCAGAGGCAATCCTGGCAATTACAGACCGGTAAGTCTAACTTCAGTACCAGGCAAATTAGTAGAAACAATAGTGAAGAATAAAATTGTGAAGCATGTAGAAGAACATAATTTGTTGGACATAAGTCAACATGGTTTCTGTAAAGGGAAATCCTGTCTTACTAATCTATTAGAGTTCTTTGAAGGGGTTAACAAACATGCAGATAAGGGGGATCCAGTAGATATAGTATACTTAGATTTTCAGAAAGCCTTTGACAAGGTCCCTCACCAAAGGCTCTTGTGTAAATTACATGGCCATGGGATAAGAGGGAAGGTCCTTTCTTGGATTGAGAACTGGTTAAAAGACAGGAAACAAAGGGTAGGAATAAATGGTAAATTTTCAGAATGAAGAGGGGTGACTAGTGGTGTCCCCCAAGGGTCAGTCCTGGGACCAATCCTTTTCAACTTATTCATAAATGATCTGGAGAAAGGGGTAAACAGTGAGGTGGTAAAGTTTGCAGATGATACCAAACTGTTTAAGATAGTCAAGACAGAAGCAGACTGTGAGGGACTCCAAGAAGATCTCACCAAACTGAGTGATTGGGCAACAAAATGGCAAATGAAATTTAATGTGGATAAGTGTAAAGTAATGCACATCGGGAAAAATAACCCCAACTATACATACAGTATGACGGGGGCTAATTTGGCTACGACAAATCAGGAAAGAGATCTTGGAGTTATCGTGGACAGTTCTCTGAAAACTTCCATGCAGTGCGCAGCGGCGGTCAAAAAGGCAAATAGGATGCTAGGAATTATTAGGAAAGGGATAGAAAATAAGACCCAGAATATTTTACTGCCCCTGTATAAAACTATGGTTCGCCCACATCTTGAATACTGTGTAGAGATGTGGTCTCCTCACCTCAAAAAAGATATTTTGGCCTTAGAAAGGGTTCAGAAAAGGGCAACTAAAATGATTAGGGGTTTGGAATGGGTCCCATATGAGGAGAGGTTAAAACGACTGGGACTTTTCAGTTTAGAGAAGAGGAGACTGAGGGGAGATATGATAGAGGTCTATAAATTCATGAGTGGTGTGGACAGGGCCAATAAAGAAAAGTTATTTATTAGTTCCCTAAATAGAAGAACTAGAGGACACCAAATGAAATTAATGGGTAGCAGGTTTAAAACGAAAGTTCTTCTTCACACAGCGTGTAGTCAACCTGTGGAACTCCTTGCCAGAGGAGGCTGTGAAGGCTAGGACTATAACAGAGTTTAAAGAGAAGCTAGATAATTTAATGGAGGTTAGGTCCATAAAAGGCTATTAGCCAGGGGATAAAATGGTGTCCTTGGCCTCTGTTTGTCAGAGGCTGGAGAGAGATGGCAGAAGACAAATCGCTTGATCGTGTCTTCGGTCCACCCTCTCTGGGGCACCTGGTGCTGGCCACTGTCGGCAGACAGGATACTGGGCTAGAAGGATCTTTGGTCTGACCCAGTACGGCCGTTCTTATGTTTCCCTGCTGGGTCTTTACTTGCAGTTTAATTTTTAAGTTTAAATAAAAATGCTTCTAACTAGGTTAGGAGAAAATAAGTAGTTTTTTGCAAGTGTTAGTTTTATTCCTTACTATTTCTTTGAGGAGCTTTTCCATGTGCAGGTTAGAGAGTTGAAACTTGGCATAGGGACAGCCCTACGGTTGGAGATAATGCCTGTTTTTGTCTCAGTGAGAAATCCATCCAGATTTGACCTAGTTATAAGTCTCTGGAAAGCATAATTTTGCATTTGCTCAGTAGTGACTTGCTGCTGGAATATCTGCATATTCCAGCTCTCCTGATCATGTTTTAAGGTCCCATGGACCCTCCCACATGTCAATTGCCTGGAATGTGTGCCAATGCCCCACAGACCTTCCTAAATATGAGGAAGGGAGAGGGAGAGAGCTCTGGAAGGCCATGTCTACACTACGAAATTATTCTGAAATTACTGAATTAGACTAAAGAACTCTTGATTTAACCAATTCAAAGTTCAGTGTCCCCGCTATGGAGAAGAATCAAATGTGTCTGAGGCAGGCTCTGTTAATGTGGACATGCTAGCTCAGTCTCAGAGCCCCAGGAAACATTCTGGGGATCTGCGGGAGGAATCTTGGAGGCCAATTAGTTCGAATTAGCAGCACCGGAGCATCCACATTAACAGAGCCTACAAGTTCGAAATTTACAAGTTTGGAATGAGCATTATTTCTGATGAAAAGCAGGAATAAGAGTTTGAATTTTATGGCCTTTTATTTCAGAGTAACAGGGTTGGTAGTGTGGCCACATCGCTTACAAATTCGAATGGAGAGGGTGTTATTTCAGACTAAGGTCCGAGTGTAGATCAGGGCTATAGGACATAGTCAAAAAAGCACCAGCCCAGCATCCTTTGGTCAAGGAAAAGGTGGCCTGATATGAGCCAGGCAGGACTTATGACCATCAGTCAGCTGAAGAGCTTATTCTGTACACTTCATGACTCTTATTCATGAGCAAAGTCCCCCTTTGTAACCTTAGGAAGCAGGTACATATCATTTCTCCCAGCTACGTATTTTGTTCACTCTATGCTCACTCCAGACAGACAGACAGAAGCCATATCCTCAGATGGAATAAATCAGAGTAGCTCCATTTATTTCAATGGTACTACACTGCATCCCATGCATTGAACATCTGGCCCACTGGTGTGGAATTAAATATTCCTGGTCTACGTGTGAATTTCCACAGGATTTGTGCAGCTTTCTGCTTTTTTGGATAAGGAAGACACTGTGGCTCAGAAAGCGTCTGGATCATTCAAAGCTGAGTCTTTATAAACCCTATTTGGAAGATGTTCCTCAAACAAAGAGAGAAATGCATTACAGAGAATGAATGGATAAATAAATAAATAAAACACTACCATACAATGTGGTGCCAGATTTTAAGAGAGAACTGTTTGCATCAGTGATGTTTCACGAAACATCCTGAATTGATACACAGCCACCACAGTGTGGTTCTGAGGTCTATACTAGGGATGTAATAGCATAGTTGTTTAAACAATTAACCGATAAGTAAAAGTGTATCAGTTAATGCTACAGATTAAATGCATCTGCCACTCCCCTGTGGCTCTGCCAGTAAATTTTTTAGAGAGCTGCAGTATGAGGTAGCTCCTGAGACCAGAGATGAGTCAGGACTGAGCGGGGCTGCCTGCTTGCTGGCTCCTAAATTACTTTTAATGCAGAGCTGCAGTGGGGATAGTTGCCAGACCTGGCACAAGTTGGGACTGAGTGCTTGCAGTGATTAAACCCTTATTGATTAATTGTGTAGGTGACAAAATTTTTGTTGACTACACAATTAACAAATTACATGCTTCTTAACATCTCTGGTCTATACTAGGGGAGAAAGTTGACCTAAGATACACAACTCCAGCTACGTGAATCATAGAATCATAGAATACTAGGACTGGAAGGGACCTTGAGAGGGCATCGAGTCCAGTCCCCTGCCCTCATGGCAGGACCAGTGTAGTGTAGCTGGAGCTGAAATACTTTAGGTCAAATTTCCTCAGTGTCCCCATTTCAGAAGGTGAACAGGAGAGCTTCTCCCATCGACTTTCCTTATGCCTTACAACCCGGTGGAGTACAAGAGTAGCCAAAGATGCCATCAGCATTCAATTTAGCAAGTCCTTGCTAGACCCACTGAATCAAACCTCAGGATATCAATCTTCGCAGCATCGACCATGGGGTAAATGGAGACAAGCCCTGAGTTCTGAAAACAAGAATCCAGCCTCTTCCCTTTCCTAGCCCCATGTGTAGTTGGCATAGCATAGGATACAATTTTCAATTCAATACCATGTTGCTTACTGAGTGGCTTTTATTTTGGAAAGTGGGCTTAGCAAGATAATCATTATTGTATGCATGGCATGCCAATCTGATCAATAGACTGCTGAAGCATGTGAGGTCTGCTCAGCCCAGCCTTCCATTTGCAGCCTAATTAGCAGCTGCTCAGAGATGGGAAACAGGTGCAGATCCGGGCCTAGGCCAGGGAAGTCTGCCTGTAATTAACAAGGAAAAAAGGGTCAGATATTGGGAAGAATATCAAATCTAGGTCCACAGGGGCTACCATGCTGGCCTCAAAGGCATAGTCACCTGAGATCTTAGGCATGCTAATGTAAATTATGCAAGCTTTCAAACAACATGGCTGCATAATCAGTTGGCAGAGAGGAAACTACTGGCTGTTTTGTATGGTTTCATCTGACTGGGCGGGAGGAGGAAGAGGGATTTCAGTTTTCTCAGTATGATGCTTTTTGTTTTGCAAATACCAATATTTTTCAGTTGTGCAAACAGGATGCAGAATGGTCGATTTCTCCAGAAAAAAAAAAGAAATGAAAAAATACAATTTATATGCTTTCCCCAGAGCAGATTTCATCTAATCATTGTTCTTGATGTGAACTTTCTTATGCTAAATAATTATTTTCAGAATTAACAACAAAGCAATAATAATTAGCAGCTAAAATACCTGCCAAATAAGTAGAAGTTATGAGGGTTATATTTCTACAGAGCTTTGCCCTTGCAAAACATTTTGTAAGTACTAAATGAATATAAATTTCACCATATCATCCCGTGTCTCTTGGATGCCAGAAACAGTATTTGAATGTTGTTAGTAGTAGTAGTAGTATGGTGATGGTGGTTAGAGGCACCTGTTAAGGTTTGGGGTCTTATTTTGCTGAGCACAGTATGAATATAATTAGAAAAAGACAGTCCTTGCTCCCATCATGCTGCCAATACGTAATGTATTAATGGCCACATAGAACCCAGTGGAGGCCTGTAAGCTACACACGACAGCCATTTAGCTCATCACTTGGTATAGAAAGCAGATCTCTGTTTTAGAAGCACTATCCCTTCCAGTTGAGCTAGAATAGAGTTCCTATTAGTTGGCAGCTGTATCTGCTGTGCCACATTGCTGAGCTGTGCCTGATTCCACACAGTCAAGGGCAGTGGCATATAAATACGTCCGTCAGCTTATCACTATACATATAATCATGCTAGTGCAAAATATGCACCCTTATGGATATATGTGAGCATGTGCATGTGTACACACACACTCTCTTACAATTAACCAAACAGAAAGGAGGAGAGATGGGGACAGAAAATACATCTAAAAAAAGGAACATGACAGACCCTTGTAAAACTTTGAGATATGCTAGGAGCAATTAAACACTTCATACTAAAGGTTTATATATTGTGAAGTAGAAAAAGAAGCATCTCCTGAACATTATTGTGGTAGAATATTCTTAGGAGAATTGAATTTATATTCTTGAGAAGGTGACAATATAATTAGAAGCAAAATGATGAACATGAACCAAACATGTCCATGCTTTGGTTCAAAATGATATTTCTATTACAAATTTAAGTTAAAAAGTCATGTTTTTAAATTAAATATTGGGCTAACAGAATTATCTGAGATGTCTACTTTTTGGCCAATATGGGGTGGGAATTTTTTTCAATATTGTGAAAATTCTCACATTAGGGAAAAAACTCAGATCTACTTGAAATATGTTAATGAGCAAGAAATAACAAGAGGGGAAGTTACAGTTCTTTATTATTTGTGCTGAGGTACCATCTTGAGGCCCCACCTTGGATCAAGCCCAGTTTTGGACAGGAAGGAATGCCCAGTGAGCTGCATGGTATCCGAGAACTTGGGGAGCTGCCGTTCAGTCCTATGCTTTTCTCTATGGCCATGTCAAAGTCACCTAAAGCTAAATTCAGAAAGGAATTTGGGCACCTAAGTGACACTTGAGATGCTGACGTCCTCAGAACGATTGCTCAACTGCCACCTAATTCCAGGCCTGCTGACAGGGGGCGGGGCTAGAGAGTGAGAAAGGAAGTAGTTTCCCCAGGGCCTGGTGATTCAAAAGGTCCCAGCGTACCTGGAGCCCTGAGCTGTTTAAATCATCACCAGAGTGCTGTGAGACAGGCTCTGGGTAGCTCTTAGGGCTGCCTGGGGCGGCAGGGGCACAATGTGGCACGCTCCAGACAGCACTTGTGGAGGAGGGGTGATGTGAGGAGGACCGGCTGTCCTCAGCTCTGCCCCTTCTGCATAAGGCCTTGCTCCTTCTGGGAGCATGGATCCAGGGCACCCACCCTACCCGGGGCCCTGTGGCTGTCCCTGCAATGTGTATGTGCAAAGCTGTGTCAATCTTAATACCACAAAGCCTCTCGGTCCATAGGCCCAGATGGAGGGATCCTCAGACTTGGATTCCTCTATCTTGCCCCGAGGCCCAATCTGGTAGGTCTTCTCAGAACACGTCTACCGTGCACAAAAGCTTAGCTGAGATGGTGGTGGAACCCCTCCATTCCAGGCAGGTCGTTCACTTGGTTTTAGGCTGGACAGCCCTGTTTTTATTTGATTTGTCCCCTCACCAGGATGGAGACAAAACCAGACCAGGTGTGTCCAGCTTTAGTATCATGTGCAGAAGATGCCATTTTTCAGCACATGCTGTCCCTCCCCTGCCAGGATGAACGTGCATACACAGCCCCTAGTGGAGGCAGGACATTCTGCAAAATGGCAACCTCCATGCAATGTGCACATGAGGTCACACTACTGGGGACAGGCACACTGAATAGATGTCTTGTATTCTGGGGATATATCAGTGGTCCCCTTATACACAACAGCTCAGTTCCTAAGGCGCTCAAGTAGGACAAACCAGGTTCACATCCCTATACTGCCTGATTCAGAAGAGAGATTTAAATCTAGGTTTCCCATCTCCCTGGTGAGTAGCTAACCACTGGGCTATACGGTGTTCTGGCTGAAATCTCTTGTTAAATCTGTTCCACAGTATATCACATAATTAAATATTTACTGTATCAGAGTGACCATGCAAATAACTCTATAGACTGGTCAGGAGGGCACCCCTCTAGGAGGTTGGGTACATGTCCCTGCTCTAGTGAATATTTACATTTTTGACTAGCTCTGTATCCAGTCTAAACAAGGAAGACCAACAAACAGTGGGAGGAAGGAACCTTTTGGTATCCCCATTTCACAATTGTTACACAGGAGGCCTGGGGCAGAGCTAGGAATGGAGGCCAGAACTCCCAATTCAAAGCCTTAATCACACGGTCATCCTCCTTCTCTAAAAGGGAAATTGCTACAGTGTACGTTAAAAGCACTCACTGAACATAAGAATTAGACTGTGCGCATATCATCCTTGTTATTCAGATACTTACAGAGGAAGCCTTTCACAATATTTAGAGTGGTTAAAAATCTATGAAACAAGTGTTGGCAATCATGACAATAATAAAATATCTTTACAGCATTTCCTTTGAAGTTTAATAAGAAGGAAGGATTAACTCAAGGAAGGGGTCTAGGGCTTGATTTTCAGGATACAAACTTAGGTATGCTGTTCTCTGGATTGCATGTACAATCTGGGAAAACAGCACCCAACAGCTGTGTACACCCTTTTGTGTTCATATTTCTTTTGTGAGTTGATAGTGCAGTAATTGCATATGGCATTATGTTCATAAACAGTTAAAATGATCTGGCCCATATTTTTCTGCCCTCGAAGTGCCTTGTTCTGACAAAATATTCTAAAAGATCTAGGAAAGCGGGATGAGTTAAAATTCTTAAGGAGCCTTTTCCCTTGCTAATACCTGTGTTTTAGTATGTGATTCCTAGTGTGTTCACCCTAGTGAGCTTCCCTAGAGTGTGCATCTCCAGCTGCCTAACTGGGTCATTGTGATGGGGCTGGAATCACTGTTGAAGGAAATCTAGACAGCGCAAGCTCTTACGAATCATCAACTCGGCTAATGAAGAGAGAAACGTTACCAAGCTCGTCTGCTGTTCTCCTCTGTCCAGTGTCACTCTGCCGTCTATCAAGAACATCAGTTCCTGAAGAACCCTGGCATATCAGTCTTGGTTGTGCACCTGAAGAACAACTCATGCAGTTCAAGAACTCAAAGAGCAGCCAGTTTGTCACCTTCTTCTTTATCCTGTCCTTTATATTCCTAGATGGGTCTATGATGGTAACAGGGGTGAAAGAACTCTGCCAGCAAGATCAAAATCATTCCTCTCAACAAGCCAAAGTTCCAACATAGAGTGCCATGTCTGACAAAGACCCCAAATGAGCAACACAAGAAAGGAAAATCACTCTGGACACTTGGCCCAATGTTAGATTCATTCATTCCTTTTGGGTCAATAATTGCAGTTTTCTGAATCTTTTGATGTCAATAATTTGCAACAATTAAAGTGAGGGGACATTAAATCTGCAGATAATGATGGAATTAAAATGAATATGTCACATGAAATGAGGGACTTTTGAGAGAGAAAAGCCTGCATTCCCTAAACGAGAATTTTTAATTTCACTTGTTTCAAAATTGCAGCATAACTTTGATTCCAGAAAGTTTATCCTTAACATGTGAAGTATAGGAAATAGGCATGTACATTTTCTGTGTATTTAGTGCCAAACATTACATTTATATATAAAACTTTTGAACTCTAAACTGATTTACGCTGATTAGTTAATTAATCTTTACAACACCCCAGACTAGAGATACTCTCTTCAATTTAGAGGTGGCAAAACAGAGACAGTCAGATGAAATAATTTGTCCAAAGACAAGAGAAAGCCATCAAGAGAGCCAAGATTAAAATTCAGGAGCTACTGACACACAACACCTTCTTTGCTCCATATTTCTTCATTAAAAATTATTAGAGATGGCACCAAAACCCTGGATGCAAACATCTCTTAACTTTAGGGAAGTTTGCACTGAAACTTTGCAACTGGTGTCTCACTCTATAAAGACTCACAAGAAAACCCTTGCATATGAACAACCTCAATCTATCTGGATTCAAACTTTATAGTTTGGACCGACATAGTAAATAAAACATCTTTATATTGTACTGTCTGATTACGGCATGTCACCCATTTCAACAATTATGTATGTGTATAATTTATGAAGCATTATGCATGTTTTTGGAAGTAAAGGATGTTCTTTAAGAGTGTGTCTACACTGCACCATTATTTCAAGATAACTAGCGTTATTTCGAAATATAAATGCGAGCGTCTACACAGCCATTCCGTTATTCCAAAATAATTTCAAAATAACAGATGGCTTATTCCGAAATCTGTAAGCCTCATTCTACAAGGAATAACACCTATTCTGAAATAGCTATTTTGAAATAAGGCGTGTGTGGACGCTCCACTTCCGCTATTTTGAAGTAGCCCCTCGCCAGACCCATTCTAAGTTATTCCTTCCCAGTGCCTCCATGGGCTCTAAATTGAGATAGCACATCTACATCAGGGAAACCTGCCTCAAACTAATTTTGAGGCTTCCGTGCAGAATAGACATGCTATTTCAAAATAAGCTATTTCGGAATACTGTAAGTTATTTTGAAATAAGCATGCAGCACAGATGTACCCGAATTGTAAAACACTGTTATTATTGATATTATTAATTCTCAGTGTGCCTTACAATTGTCTATTCCCATAGAAAACATAGTGATTACAGAAATCATTTTTCTATTCTCCTGATTGACACTGACAATCCCCTTTTGGACTGAATTTGCCAAGAGATAAGCAGTGATTATAATCGAGAATCTTGGTGTTGCTGTTAGAGTGGCTACCTGCTACTTTGAAAATTTAGCTCTGTAAGTCCAATATCCTTTCCCCTCAGTTATTATCACTAGCTCTGCACATACCAGACACATAGGTAATCCAGCACTGAGCCAGCAAATTATTGCTAGGCCATTTGCACCATCTGCTACCTAAGTGTTCATTGATGGAAGGGCAGTGGGACACCTGGTGACAAATGTCAAAACATCCAGTAGAGGGAAAGAAGTGGCAATGGGCTGTGAAAACAAAGAAGCTGAGAGCTCAAGAAACTGAGATTAGCAGAGAGAAAGGAGCAAGCAAAGCTGATCTTTCCCAGTTCTTTTTATGTGCTTCCCTCACCTGAAAGTGAAAAAAGGATTAGAGTCAGTGGTAAATTTGCAGCATTAGTAGCACTTCTAAAGCATGTGACATGACAAGTACTACAAACAGTGCCAGGTAGGAAAAGATTTTTCCCCTCCTGTGAGAGTTTTCATGATTTGAAAATATTTTCCCTTTCTGAATTGGGGCAAATCGTCTACATTTCAAAAATTCTCACCAATTAATAATCCACATATTTTAGGATCAGCTGAATTGAATCTTTTCCTTTTGACAATTTCAGAACATTTCACGTTGATTTTGACCTTTTAAATGATTTATTTTTTATTTATTTTTGCTATAAATTAACTAAAATCCAAGACACAAAACTGTATTGACTGGAAAAATCAAATGTTTCATTTTGAAAAGGTCAAAACGAGATGTTTCAACAGTTGAGAGAAAAAAAAAAGTCCACCTTTTTTTTGGAATTTGGAGTGACAGACCTCTACTGGAAATAGGTTCACTTTTGCTGCCTCAATATTTTAAAAGATATCTTGCTGCAAGAGTCCCAAACAGCTCCTACTGGGAATCTCTGGCGAATCCCTCAACTTCATAGATAGAAATAAAAATTCAAAGTAGCCACCCTTTTTTGCCTTGGATATCAGGATATATATACCTCCATATATGCAATCTGTCTTGCTAAATTGAGGCTTTCTCAATGCTGGGAGGTAAGGGTGTGATTCCCAGCTCAGGCAGACACACTCACATCAGCTTTCAGTGAGGGAGCATTCTAAAAACAGTAGTGCAGCCATGACAGACAGAATGGGCAGCAGCAGAACCAGCAGTGGCCACTGCTCCAAATACAAAGCTACTGGACCCTGTAGGTTCATACTTAGGCCAGCTAGCTCATGTTGACACTTCGGGCACGTGTTCACTAGAGGCCAGATTGACAGGGCAATGATTGATCCAGCAGCAGTCGATGTATTGTGAGATGCAATAAATTGATGTCTGATCACTCTACCGTTCATGCTGGTATACCACCAGAAGGAGAAAAGTAAGGGGAGTCGATGGGAGAGGTTTTTTTTCTGTTGAACCCATGTGGTATGGACCACGCCGGAAATAGATCTAATGTATGCTGATTTGAGTTACGCATCTAAAGTAAAGCAAATTGCATAGCTTAGATCGACCTGTCCCTGTAGCGTAAACCTGCCCTTCCTGTGCTAGTATGACAATTATTATTTTTAGTGTGCTAGGTCATACGAGAGTCATAATTCAAAATGATCTGGACAAATTGGAGAAATGGTCTGAGGTAAACAGGATAAAGTTTAATAAAGACAAATGCAAAGTGCTCCACTTAGGAAGGGACAATCAGTTTCATACTTACAGAATGGGAAGCAACTGTCTAGGAAGGAGTACGGCAGAAAGGAATCTAGAGGTTATAGTGGACCACAAGCTGAATATGAGTCAACAGTGTGATGCTGTTGCAAAAAAAGCAAACATGGTTCTGGGCTGTATTAACAGATGTGTTGTAAGCAAGACATGAGAAGTCATTCTTCTGCTCTACTCTGCGCTGCTTAGGCCTCAGTTGGAGTATTGTGTCCAGGTCTGGGCACCGCATTTCAAGAAAGATGTGGAGAAATTGGAAAGGGTCCAGAGAAGAGCAACAAGAATGATTAAAGGTCTAGAGAACAAACTTTTGCGCAAAAGGGCCTGTGTAAACAGCAGAGATTTGTTTTCCGCAAAAAAGCCCCCATCATGAAAATGGTGATCAGGGCTTTTTTGCGGAAAAGCTCGTCTAGATTGGCTATGGACATGATAAAACAGTTTTCAGGTATCTAAAAGGGTGTCATGAGGAGGAGGGAGAAAACTTGTTCATCTTGGCCTCTGAGGATAGAAGCAATGGGCTTAAACTGCAGCAAGGGAGGTTTAGGTTGGACATTAGGAAAAAGTTCCTAACTGTCAGGGTGGTCAAACACTGGAATAAATTGCCCAGGGAGGTTGTGGAATCTCCATCTGTGGAGATATTTAAGAGTAGGTTAGATAAATGTCTATCAGGGATGGTCTAGTCAGTACTTGGTCCTGCCGTGAGGGTAGGGGACTGGGCTCGATGACCTCTCGAGGTCCCTTCCAGTCCTAGTATTCTACGATTCAATGGGTCTGGCTACTGAAAGCACACCCTTGTTCCAAGTATAGGCAAACCCTCTTTACAACAAACACTGAATTGCTATTACCAAAACTGAAGAATTTTAAAATGTGACTGCCACAGCAAAAGAGATGAATATGTGACCTGTTGCCATGAAAACAAGAGCGGGCAAAATCCAGCCTGTGGACCAGATCCAGCCCATCAAACATTTAAATCCAGCCTGCCATGACCCTCTGGGCCACTAATGCCCCACAGCCTGGAGGGGCACTCAGACAGGCTATTTGCATGTGACGGCCCCACATGCTGCTCAAAGTAGCCAGCTGCTGGGGCAAATGTGTCTGTTCATGTGTAAGAGGGGGAAGTGGGTCTCTGCTGGGCATCCCAACCTCCTGCCCCAGGTTAGAACTCCCTCTTGAATCCAAACTCCCTCCCATATCCACTCCTGGACCCCAATCCCCTGCCTGGAGCTTCCTCCTGCACCCAACTTCCGTCACAGACCCCACACTCGCTCCATTAATATTGAAGAAAAGCATGGCCTGTGGTTTCTTACTAAATTCTTGGAGTAGCCCCCCTCCTGTGAAAATGATTACCCACCCTTGCATTAAAGTAATTCCTATAGAAAAAACCTATTATGAAATAGCCATTTGTAGATCATCCAAAGCATTTACTCTTTTCCTTGAAAAAGGCTATGACACAGCTATAATAAGCCTGATTGTCAGATGACCTTCCTAGCCCTTCATAAAACTCACCTCTGTCATGATGGCTGCAAAACAATCTGTAATCCCTAGGCTGTTGGTATGTTGTGATTGCTTCTCATTAGTCTTCTGACTACCATCTCACTGAACAGGTCCTATTCCTGTAACTGCCAGTCAGTACCAAAGTCCTGGACCTGAATAACATCCTCCCAGATTCTGAGATGGATCCACCAAACTTAGTGGCTCAGACACCTTTTTAAAACTCCAGTTCTTGTTTCAGTCCTGTTGTATTAGAATACGTCTACGGTACAGCAGCATTATTTCGGAATAACTGACATTATTTTGAAATAACATAGTCCGCGTCTACACACAAGCAGTTATTTCGATATAACATTGAAATAATGTCGAGCTGGAGGACTTCTTACTCTGACTCCTGTAAGGGCATGTCTACACAGCAGTGCTATTTTGGGATACTTCCAGTATCCCAAAATAGCTATTCCACTTCTTTTAAACAAGCCTGTTATATAAATATAATGGCTCGCTATTCCGACGTCCCTGTAAACCTCATTCCATGAGGATTAAGGGATGTTTTGGAATAGTGGTTTATTTCGAAATTTGGTGTAATTTGCACCAAATTACAAAATAAGCTATTTCAAAATTAACTTGAAATAAGCGATGCAATTTGCGTAGCTCAAATTGCATAACTTATTTCTAGCTAAGGGTGCAGTGTAGACGCACCCTTACTCTCAGGTTATGTCTACACTAGCATGATTTTCTGGAAATGCTTTTAATGGAAAAGCTTTCCGTTAAAAGCATTTTCAGAAAAGCGCGTCTAGATTGGCAGGACGCTTTTCCGCAAAAGCACTTTTTGCGGAAAAGCGTCCATAGCCAATCTAGACGCGCTTTTCCTCAAAAAAGCCCTGATCACCATTTTCGTGATCGGGGCTTTTTTGCGGGAAACAAATCTCTGCTGTTTACACAGGCCCTTTTGCGCAAAAGTTTTTCGGAAAAAGACTTTTGCCCGAACGGGAGCAGCATAGTATTTCCTCAAAAGCACTGACAATCTTACATGAGATCGTCAGTGCTTTTGCGGAAATTCAAACGGCCAGTGTAGACAGCTGGCAAGTTTTTCCGGAAAAGTGGCTGATTTTCCAGAAAAACTGGCCAGTCTAGACACAGCCTCATGGTATGAGGATTAAGGGAAGTCAGAGGAAGAATGCTCTATTTCAAAATAAGTGCTGTGTAGAAATGCCCAAATTCAAAAGAAGCTTTTTCGACTTAAGCCATGCAATTAGCATAGCTCAAGTT
Source organism: Pelodiscus sinensis (assembly GCF_052426305.1). Classification (NCBI taxonomy): domain Eukaryota; kingdom Metazoa; phylum Chordata; order Testudines; family Trionychidae; genus Pelodiscus; species Pelodiscus sinensis. The sequence continues at coordinate 11,775,170 of NC_143054.1, forward strand.
GCATAGCTTATTTCGAATTTAGCACTGCTGTGTAGATGTACCCTTAGTTATTCCTTTTCAGTTTTTACTCCAGTGAGCCTCAGAGCACTCATACAAGGTTCTTCTCTCATTCATGGCTTACACTGGTGAATGTAGCTGTTATTTTCCAGAACACACACAGCTGATTTGGTCTAAAGTCTGTCTGGAGCACTCTCTTTCACACACAGTATGTTAATTTCAGAAGCATCTTGGAATTATAACACCAATCTTTAAGTTGATATGATTAGGTAAGGTTTGTTGCTGGAGGCAATGTTATGCAATAGCTTAAAATCTGAAACTTACACATTTCAGAGGGTTAACATTCATTGATGGCATTTAAGTCCCTCTTTTGAGTTTTTTTTGTCTCTGCAGAGTTTTGGACTCCAGAGCATGCTTCTTGGGATGATGTTTCTCCCCTATAATCATTTTGAACATAAACAACAAATTTAGACTGATTACTTATTCAAAGTTTGGGTTGTCTTTGTTGGTTTTCAAACATGCACTGTATACTGACATAATAATATTTAGTATTTATGTGTCCAAAGTGCTGTACAAGCATTAATTAATATTCATGATCCCTGAGAACTAAGTAAGGAACCAAAAAGGACATTGAGGGTGAGTTAACAGTGCACCATAGCTCAAAATAAGATACACAATTTGAACTAAGCAAATTGCATATCTTATTGCGATCTTATATCAAAATAGCTGATTTCGTACTTTGGCGCTGTCTACATGGCACCAAATTTTGAAATAAGCAGCCATTCTGAAATATCCATTACTCCTCATGAATGAGGTTTACAGGGACATCGGAATGGCAAGCCTGAAATAACAGGCTTGATGTTAAGACACGGTATAGCTCTTGAGGGATACTCTGGTATATCGAAATACCATTGCGGTGTAGACATAGCCTGAGTTATGGAAGACAAGGGCACTCAAATTTGCCCTTCACCTGTCAAAGAAACAAATTCAATTTTACGTTGCACTGTCAGAAACATAGCACGGAAGCCACAGGAGGTGAGAGTACCTCTCTATCTAGTGCTGGTTATGCCTAAGATGGAGTAGTGTATACAATTTTGATCACCCCTGTATAGAAAGGAGGATACAGAAGGGAACGACAAAACTGCCTTTTTTCAGTTTAGAAAAAAGGAGACCGAGGGGGGATATGATAGAGGTCTATAAAATCATGAGTGGTGTGGACAGGGCCGATAAAGAAAAGTTATTTATTAGTTCCCTAAATAGAAGAACTAGAGGTCACCAAATGAAATTAATGGGTAGCAGGTTTAAAACGAATAAAAGAAAGTTCTTCACACAGCGTGTAGTCAACTTGTGGAACTCCTTGCCAGAGGAGGCTGTGAAGGCTAGGACTATAAGGGTATGTCTACACTACAGAGTTAGTTCGAACTAACGGACGTTAGTTCGAACTAACTTTAATAGGCGATACACTAGCGCTCCGCTAGTTCGAATTTAATTCGAACTAGCGGAGCGCTTAGTTTGAACTAGGTAAACCTCATTTTACGAGGATTAAGCCTAGTTCGAACTAGCTAGTTCGAATTAAGGGCTGCGTAGACCCTTAATTCGAACTAGTGGGAGGCTAAGGCTTCCCAGGTTTCCCTGGTGGCCACTCTGGCCAACACCAGGGAAATTCTATGCCCCCCTCCCGGCCCCGGCCCCCTTAAAGGGGCATGGGCTGGCTACGGTGCCCGTGCCAGGTGCAAGCCTGCCAGCACCCAGCCAGCAGACCCTGCACCTGGCATGGATCGAGCCAGCCACCCGATGCCCCCCAGCCCTCCTCCTCTTCCCGGGACCAGGCTGGCGGCTCCCGGGAGCTTGCCCAGGACTGCAAGAGGCGGGCACCCGCCTGGGCTAGTGCGGACATTGTGGACCTCATCCACGATCTCCGCACTAGGCACAGGAAGGTGGCCGTCTAGGGCAGGAGAGCTGCCAGCCTGGCCACCCAGGAGCAGAAGTGCATGAAAATCAAGGTGGTCCACTGAGACCCCTGACCCTGAGCCCTGAGCTTACAATGGCTGTCCTGGGTCAGACCAAAGGTCCATCTAGCCCAGTAGCCTGTCTGCCGACAGCGTCCAACCCTAGGGACCCTGGAGGGGATGGACCGGAGACAGTGACCAAGCCATTTGTCTCGTGCCATCCCTCTCCAGCCTTCCACAAACTTTGGGCAGGGACACCACTCCTACCCCCTGGCTAATACCACTCCATGGAACCAACCTCCATGACTTGATCTCACTTCCCTTTAAACTCTGTTCTAGTTCTAGCCTTCACAGCCTCCTGCAGCAAGGAGTTCCACAGATTGACTATTTGCTTTGTGAAGAAGAACTTTCTGTTACTAGTTTGAAGCCTGCTACCCATTCCTTTCCTTTGGTGTCCTCTAGTGCTTCTTTATGGGAACTGATGAAGAACTTTTCTGTATGCACCCTCTCCACCCAACTCCTGCTTTTAGAGACCTCTATCCTGTCCCCCCTCCGTCTCCTCTTTTCTAAGCTGAGAAGTCCCAGTCTCTTTTGCCTCTCTTCATATGGGACCTGTTCCCAACCCCTGATCATTTTAGTTGCCCTTCCCTCTCCCAGCCTCTCTCTTCCCCTCTCCCACCTCCTTTTCCAAGTCTCCTCCAATTTTGTTCAATAAAGACAGATTCCATTTTTGAACACAATTGTCCTTTATTTTGTACATCAAGAAAAGGGGCTAGGGAAGGGTAAGTGGAAGGAGGTGAGGGAGGAATGGGGTACGCGCCCCCGATGGGGAGGACTGGGCTGGCTCTGCGGGCTTCTGGGGGTGGAAGCTGTCCTGCAGCCCACCAATTGCCCCCTCTCTCCAGATGGCAGCCTGTGGCAAGTGCAGCCGGGCTGATGGCCGAGTGGTGTGATGTGCCCAGTGTGGGCACTCCCGGCACACCAAGCCAGGACTGGTTTTCAAGCGGGGCACCCCTGAGAACTGTCTGTCCGGGGTGGGGGTTGGGACCCTTTAAGCGCAGCCCTCGGCTAGCCTGAGACAGCATCTCCACGCTCTAAGTCCTCCTCTGATGCCCTGCCGGCACTGCTTCCGGCCATCCTTAAGCCCGGTTCAGGGTCCACTTAATGTGGACATGCTAGTTCAAATTAGCAAAACGCTAATTCGAACTAGTTTTTAGTTCTAGACGCATTAGTTCGAATTAGCTTAGTTCGAATTAACTAATTTGAACTAAGTTAATTTGAATTAGCGCTGTAGTGTAGACATAGTTTGGAAAAAAGAAGATTAAGGGGGGACATGATAGCGGTTTTCAAATATCTAAAAGGGTGTCACAAGGAGGAAGGCGAAAATTTGTTCCTCTTGGTTTCTGAGGACAGGACAAGGAGTAATGGGCTTAAAGTGCAGCAGGGGAGGTTTAGATTGGACATTAGGAAAAAATTCCTAACTGTCAGGGTGGTCAACTATTGGAATAAATTGCCAAGGGAGGTGGTGGAATCTCCCTCTCTGGAGATATTTAAGAACAGGTTAGATAGACATCTGTCAGGGATGGTGTAGACGGAGCTTGATCCTGCCTTGAGGGCGGGGGGCTGGACTCGATGACCTCTCGAGGTCCCTTCCAGTCCTATTATTCTATGATTCTATGATTCTATACCCTAAGAGAGTTTAAAGAGAAGCTAGATAATTTCATGGAGATTAGGTCCATAAAAGGCTATTAGCCAGGGGATAAAATGGTGTCCTTGGCCTCTGTTTGTCAGAGGCTGGAGAGAGATGGCAGGATACTGGGCTAGACAGGATACTGGGCTAGAAGGACCTTTGGAATGACCCAGTACGGCCGTTCTTATGTTCTTATGTTCTAAAGACGATCAAAGGGATGTGATGCAGGTCATAGTAGTAAAGATTGAAGGAACTGGGTATGTTTAGTTTGCACAAGTGGAAATGAAGAGGGACTTGATAGCAGACTTCAAATACTCAAAAGGCTGCCATAGAAATATGGAGAAAATGTGTTCTCTCCTGCCATTGAGGTTAGGACAAGAGGCGATGGGTTCTAATCACAAAGTAGTAGATTTACATTAAATTTCAGAAAAAGCTTCCAAACTATATGAACAGTAAGACAATGGAACAAACTGCATAGGGTGGTCATGGCTATTTCTTCATGGGACATTTTCAAAAGAAGGCTGGTTAGCCATGTGGCTTGGATGGTCTAGACAAAGCATCTTGAGATGAGTCAGGCTAGATGACCTTGGGGACCCTTCTGACACTAAAGTTCAGATTGTTGCAAAATTCAAGGCTGAATGAATAGGCCCCTCTCCTTCTGAATCACCTTTTAAAATGTGTCTATCTTTATGGTGTTTTAAGAGCGCACAATGATCCGTCTTCTCCAAGATTTCCATGAAGTCACCTTCATGAGAAATAATGGACTCATATATTGGTATCACACAGAAGGCACCCTGCTTTGCATCTTCTGTACATGAAATGTGACTGGTGGCTTTGCTGAATAGTTCCTTTCCTGACCTCCCAGGAATAACTCTTACACAGGTTTTATCTACTGTGGTTGTGCTATCAAGCCAGTGGCCTTGATTTATTAACTCCAGCTGTTGCAAGCACAGCTACTTTTTGTATTTTCCTTCCCATCTCAGTTTTAAAAAACCCCGTTAGGATCAAGATGACACAATGTTCAGACATTATGAATGGCACACTTGAGTTACACCATTCGGTTGTGAGTTTTGAGCACCTTCTAATCTGGATGTACTCAGATTTCAGATCTTTACTATCTCCCGAGGCTGAGCTGTACTCAGTACAGAAGTGGGGATATTCCTCAGTCTTGGTCCTGGGCCAGTCTATTCCACGTATTCTTTAGCGCAGCCTAAGGGAATTTTAATTTACGCCATTGCTGTGACATCCCTAAGGGTATGTCTACACAGTCATGTGTAGCTCAAAATAAGCTACTCAATTTGAGCTATGCAAATTGTGTAGCTTATTTCGAAATAGCCTATTTTTTCAAAATAGAGCGCCACTCCGGCATCTTCCTTATTCCTTGTGCAATGAGGTTTACAGCAAGACAGAATAAGGCGCCCATTATTTCAAATCTATTTTGATTGGGCATGCTGTTAAGATTCACACAACGCTATTTCAGGATTACAGACGTTATCCTGAAATAGTGCCACTATGTAGACATGCCCTAAGAGACCTTACACTAGTGAGGTAAGGCACAGTGGAACACCACTTCAGGTTGCCCTGGCACAGATCCTCCCTCCCTGATATACTTCCACAATAAGTTAGGATGCAGGGTATTTCTCTCCATATGCTGAGTGCTCCGGAAGCCACCTAGTGGAGATTCAAATGCCACCCAGCTGATTAGCAGAGCACCCAGCGTGCCCAGAGCCAAAAGCTTGTGTTTCTACTGGTGGTGGACATGTGTGTGCGCCTTGGTGCACACAACAACATTTATTCTGCACATGGATGGAAAATATTGAGGGAATATTGGGACAGGGTAGTCTAGTAGAAGGTACCTCTTCTAGGTGTACGCCATTGGAGAGTTACTTTTAACAAAGGAAAATTATGTCTGGCCATTTATGGTCAGAAATCAGCTGTTTCATACCACTCAGATGGTGCAAAGGGGAAAGATCATAAGCCAAAATCTGTCCTGGAGTTTAATTAGGTTCATTCTAGATAAAAAGGGACAGATCCCCTTCTGATATAAATTGGCATAGCTCCAGGGGAGACAACAAAGCTATGGTGATTTATACCAGGGGAGGATCTGGTTCAATATTTGGATCCAGGTTAGATTAAAATATTAAACACAATGTACTGAAAAAGTTCAGAGTTCTTAAGTGTCAAGGGTGTTTTGTTCCACAATCAACACTGAACATTAGCCAGGACTTTTTAAAGTAGACAAACCAGGGTGGAGAGGGGAGGGCTTGCAGAACTTAGAAAGGAAGTCAAATTTTAAGTCTCCTTCTTGTGTTCTGCTTCTCACTCTCCTAAAGCTTAACCTGTATCTTGAGCTTCTGGTTTCTTTGTTGCAGAGAGGATAATTTTTTATTCTCTCAAGTCCCTAGCAAAGACAATACAAATTTTAGTTGGTCACATCTGGGGAGGACACTAAATAACAACATCACATAATAAAGTTTGTCCTCTTCCTTTAGGAAGAAATTATATGTCCAATTGCTCCTACTCTGACCCCTTGTGGGAGGAAAGTCTACTTGCAAAATAGTGACATAGCAGGACTTATATATTGATTTACTCTCCCAGGACATAGTCTTCAGTGTTCCATAGTCCAGAATACCTGGCAATCCTGATTTCATAAAGCAAGACAAATTTGCAATTTCTTCTTATAATGAAGGGCTAGTAAGTTTTGTGCATCTTTCAAATAAGACATAAAATCCTTGTTCTGACCAGTGTTCCCTCTAAACTGGGCAGCATCACAGCCTCACAGATGATTCATCAGCCCCACCCAATCAGAGGCTCAGGGCTCTGTGCATGGAGCAGGCTGACTGGGCAGCTGATTAATCACCTGTGAGGCTGTGTTGCCCTGCACCTTAGAAGGAACACTGGTTCTGACCACATCTAGCTGTTAAAGATTCAATAGCAGTTTTTATCTAAGATAGTCGATCTATTACCCAGAGGCACTGAGGCCACTGACAAGGAAGAGTAAAGTCTGCTCTACAGCCTCAGCTGAGAACCATGTGGCTTTTAGCTCATACAATAGGGGCACATGGCTTTGGCCCCCTAATGTCACAGGTTCAGTTCTGGCTGCTGATGACCCCTGGTTGGCTTTACATATCTATCTGTCCCTCATCACAGTAGCATCAGAGTTTATTTGATTTCCTCAGTACTTTATTGGATTACAACTTGTATAACTCTAGTCTGCCTACATAACTTCATCTTGTGATTTCTAATGGAAACAATTTTCCTTCACATTCTATCCTGAAGTGTTCTGTAGTGGGGCCTTAGTTAAACAGTGGGGCTGTGTCTAGACTGGCAAGTTTTTCCGCAAAAGCAGCTGCTTTTGCGGAAAAACTTGCCAGCTGTCTACACTGGCCACTTGAATTTCCACAAGAACACTGACGATCTCATGTAAGATTGTCAGTGTTCTTGCGGAAATGCTATGCTGCTCCCGTTCGGGCAAAAGCCCTCTTGCGCAAATGCTTTTGCGCAAGAGGGCCAGTGTAGACAGCTGAAAACTGTTTTGCGCAAAAAGCCCCGATGGCGAAAATGGCGATCGGGGCTTTCTTGCGCAAAACCGCGTCTAGATTGGCATGGATGCTTTTCTGAAAAAAGTGCTTTTGCGGAAAAGCGTCTGTGCCAATCAAGACATTATTTTCCGCAAATGCTTTTAACGGAAAAACTTTTCCGTTAAAAGCATTTGCGGGAAATCATGCCAGTCTAGATGTAGCCTGGTTGTGTCCCACCTCAGAAGTGGCTTCACATCAGTAGTCCAACGTTACTTTATACATAGCAAAATTAATGCAGCACTTTTAACAGGGTGTCAGTGAAACATTGCCTTGAATAAGGAAAGAGTATGGGGCTTTTTGAATACACAGATAGCCTTGCAACATATAGATTTTAAATATCCTGGTATTAATCTGAGTAATGGCACAACTGAGTCTTCATTGTAACGTCTAAGACACAGAAATAATTTATCTGAACATGCAATTCATAAAATAATTACTGTGTAGAAATGTGTGACAAATATTTACTGACTACAGAGCATCTGGACAATTTTGTCATATAGGCAGCCTATTGTGTAATCTGGAATATTGTCTTATTTTCATAATAGCAAAGTTTGCCTTAGGGTTTACTGTTAATTAATCATGTCCAACTATTAATTGACATCCATTCTTGGGTGTGAGCAAAACTCCCCCGCAGGGCACTTCCTCTGTGGAAAATTTAGCATTTCCATTTTGAAAGCCAAGTCGTTGAAATACGTTTATAAAAGTGGCAATTGCGCATAAGGAAGAGAAATTTCACATTTTGGGGGGGAAGAGAGTGAGCAGTTCCAGGGAATCAAAGGAGGAAGTCCCCAGCTCTGATGAAATTTCATAAAAGAAGGGAGAAGAGTAGATTCATTTCAGCAGAGTTGGCTCTCAATTGTAGTGGTGTAAATTCAGAGTTTCTTGCTTATTTCACCTTTCCACGCTTGTAATTCTATTGACTTTAATGAAGTTATTCCAAATTTACACAGGTGTAAAGGAGAGAGAATTTAATCTATTGAGAAATCCCTTCATATTAGATTTAGATTAGCAATGTTTGACTGTGGGAGCAAAGATTCCGTTGAACAGGATTAGTCTATAAGTAATCTTAACATCAAAAATGAGTTAATAGAGAATTAATATTACAATGGTATGGCACAATATATTCAGTGTATTTGTCGTCCATCTAAATAGGAATTGAACTTTCTTAAAATTGCAATGGTACTTTACATCAGTGGCCAGTAATGGTGCAGTATTATTTTCTAGATGACACCTACAGAATGCTGTAGTTTTTGTATAAGGTACAGAAGGGATACAATGAGAAGACCTGCAGCACCTTAAAGACTAAGGCTACGTCTACACTGGCCCCTTTTTCGGAAGGGGCATGCTAATTTTGAAAGTGGGAATAGGGAAATCCGCGGGGGATTTAAATATCCCCCGCGGATTTAAATAAATATGTCTGCCGCTTTTTTTCCGGCTTGGGGAAAATCCGGAAAAAAAGCGTCTAGACTGGCCCGATCCTCCGGAATAAAGCCCTATTTCGGAGGATCTCTTATTCCTACTTCAAAGTACTTCTTCAAAGCAGAATTTCTATCATTTCAAAGTACTTTGAAGTAGGAATAAGAGATCCTCCGGAATAGGGCTTTATTCCGGAGGATCGGGCCAGTCTAGACGCTTTTTTTCCGGATTTTCCCCATGTTTATTTAAATCCGCGGGGGATATTTAAATCCCCCGCGGATTTCCCTATTCCCACTTTCAAAATTAGCATGCCCCTTCCGAAAAAGGGGCCAGTGTAGACGTAGCCTAAGGGTATGTCTACACTTGCTCCCTATCTCGAGATAGGGATGCAAATGTAGTGTACTGAAATTGCCAATGAAGCATGGGAAAAGCATGGGAAAAGCGCCAGTCTAGACGCGATTCTCCGGAAAATAAGCCCTTTTCCGGAGGATTTCTTATTCCTACTTTCAAGGAAGTATTCAAGTAGGAATAAGAAATCCTCCGGAAAAGGGCTAATTTTCCGGAGAATCGCGTCTAGTCTGGCGCTTTTCTCCGGCTTATCCCCAAGCCGGAAAAAAGCAGCAGCCATGTAAATGCAAATGCCGCGGGGGATATTTAAATCCCCCATGGATTTGCAATTCCGACTCGTCTCATTAGCATTCTTTTTCTGGAAAGGGATGCCAATGTAGACGTAGCCTTTAGGTTTTTGGGTTGGTTATTTTTTCAGTCCATTTCAGAAGTGAGAACAATTTGAAATTGCAGAATTTCAGGCAAATCCAAAAACCTGATCCCCAGTCCTTTAGCTCTGCTAACAAGACAAGATAGACTAAGAGCAAGAGAGTAGAAGAAGTTTGCCCCAACTCAGTGGAGGAATTAGGGGTTACCAATTCTCAGTTTAGTGCCCAATAAACTAGACCTTTCTGCCTTTTTGTTAAGGGTATGTCACTCTTTTTCCTTACTTACTTGAGATGCATCACTCTACACACCCACTTTCCAGAAGGCTGGTTGTAGGTACACAGGGATAGCAATTTCCTGAGCTTCATGCTGCCAGAATAAGGAATAGAACATGGATGCCCGAATTCCCAGCAGTTCATACTTAGTGTTGCTCCACACTGGTGAGTCCTGACTATTAAGGACACTTTGAATTTTCCCAATGGTTTATTTCCCAGTGAGTTTCCTCCCCACCAAAGGAATATTTTTCCTTTCTACCGTCTCAACCACCCCTTCCACATAGGTTCTTCTCCTCTTGTCGTTATACATGTTTTCTGTATTTTACTATGGTGATGGGTACATGTAACTCACATGTAACATGCATCTGACGAAGTGGGTCTTTGCCCACGAAAGCTTATGCTCCTACACTTCAGTTAGTCTATAAGGTGCCACAGGACTCCTCGTCGCTGTAACTCACTTAGTTTCTCAGGAATTCCTCACAATGCACTTATGCAAAGCACCTTTTTATCTCACATTTAAAATGGCTGCTGTTCTCTGATCATTGTTTTCATTGTATCGATAGGTCCTTTCATGACCTGTAGCTAAGGTGTCCTTTTTGACTGACAGTTAGCTCAGTCTCTCTTACTATATTTGCTGAATTGCTTTCTTGCTCTTGTAAATATATTCAACATTTCAGCTATACAAGACAGACAGTGAAGGCTCTGGCAGACTGCAACCTCAGGGAAAAAAAATACATTTTATGTCTAAATTTATATCAAGCTAGCCCTGTACGTATGTATGTTGACATCTTCATTGGTACAAATTCACTATGCTCTTGTTATGTGTGTATGAATATATATATTCTCTTGGAACAATTATGTTCTATTGGATAGACACATTCACACGTGTCTTACAGTTGGATTGTTTTCTAATCCAGATATGTTCGTTCAGTGGCTTCATCCAGTTCCAAAATGGTAATTAGGACCTGGGTTTCCCAAGGAGTTAGGCTTAACATCTGAGTCTCCTTTGAAATCTCAGCATAGGCGATTTTCTTCCAAGTCAATGCTTTGGAAGATGCTCAGATTAATTAGGGCAGCAGTTCCCAACCACTGGACTGTGGACAGGCACCAGGCCACAAACCACTGGCTGCCAGGCTGTGGTGGCTCTCAGGGCTGAGTTTGGGATACACCACCCAGTGCCTCACCTCCCACCGTGGCTGTTGGGAGAGGCGTGTCCTGCCAGGCCTCTCAGCCAACCACCTCTGCAGGCTATGGAAAAACAGTTCTCTGCACAGTGGGAGGGCCATGTGAAGCCCAGCATGGCAGCCTTAGAGCAGCCGCGAGCCAGGAAGCAGTGCTCAGATGATGGTTAGGAGGCAGTGCAGGGCTAGGTGAAGGGGGCGGGGCAGGCACTTGGGGTTCTGGGGGTGAAACTAATACTGGGGGACTGTGAGGGTGTGGCTAGTACTGGGGAGCTCTAATGGGTGGGGGGCTGACTCTGGGGGGCACTTGGCATCTGGGATGGAGAACTGTCACTGGGGGACTCTAGGAGCAGGGCTAGTAGTGAGGAAGCTATGGGAACAGGGCCAGCTGGCATGGGACCGGGGCTAATATTGGGGACTAGGGGCTGGCACGGAGCGTCTAGGGGGTTGAGTGCAGCGGGGCTTTGGAAAGAGAAGGCTGGCACTATGGTGGGGTTGGGATGAGGGGCTGGCAATTAGGAAAAATGAAATACCAGTCTGTCTGAAGAACTAGACAGGAGAAACCATCAATGAAAATGTCAGGAATTTTATTAATTATTATTATTATTTTAAAATTTCCACCAGTGTTAGTAATTTTCTTTGCTATATTAAGATTTTGGGGGGAAAAGGGCTAAAAAGGGCTTATAATTTTGTTTGTTCACTTTTTTCCATGGAAAACTATCTTTTTGTTTTGAAATACAAGATTTGTTCTGGATTCAGTTTAAGGTCCCGAGTCTGCAATTTCTTGTATGTGGGCACACATCTGCTTTTGTGCTGCATCGCAATAGTCTACCTATGGACAAAACACTATATGTGATTGGGGCCTTCAACATATTTGTGCTTCAAAGGGCACAAAATAAAGAAAATATCATATAAGGTTTTGTTTATTTTTGAAAATCAGCCATTTCACCTGGAGCATTGTAATCTATCAATGGTTTGTATTTAGGCTTGGAAGGATTAGACGTTTTAATCGGTACATGTTGATAAGCATACATTTCAAAGTACATATGCAAACTGTCAAAAAATCTTTTTTGATGTGTGATATTGACAATTTGTGCTTCAATAGTTTTAACATTAAATTTTTGAATCTAAAATGTCTGCCATTAATAATTGTCTGATACTCCTTATTTCTCACAATGATGAAAGTTTAAGTAGATTAAAAATATTTAAACCCATAGTTTTGTGGAACTGTGAATATTTAAATTTTTAAATTGAAAAAATGCTTAAAATAAACATTGATATGTCAAAATTATAAATAAATATTAACTGCCTATTGTTATTTTAATAAAAATTTGCTTTACCAACTTAACTTTCAGCTATTTTAAACACTTCCTTTTTTTTACACTACTTTTACCTTTTCTTTAAAATGATTTTAACAGTTTAATAAAAAATACCAATTGCAGAAAAAATAAACATTAAAAGGAAACAAAAAGAAAACATTTGTTAAAAGGTTACAAAACATTTACTTCTATAAAACAATTATTAACCCTCCCTTTCTAAAAGCAAGAACATTTACAGTTTGCTTTGTATGCATATTCTAAACAACTTGAACAGATTTAAGGATTTAAAAACAAACTTTTGTTTAAACCAACTTTGAAAACAATTTGATTGCCACTTCTAAGTATTTATTAAGTCTTTAGGCCTACCAATGATGCAAAGAAAGTTCTATTAACTTAGATGACATATTTAGGACAAACTTTGACATGGTCCTATATTAAATGGTTTTAAAAAAAATTAATATTCAGAGACCTTGGTTTGTTAGTTTTATAGTAAACTCACTGAAGCTCATGCCAAAGTTTAGAAATGTACAGTATTAGCTAAGATACATTAAAAAAAGAAGCTAGAACAAGGTAAAATACAGTTTAACAGCAAAACTAAATAATTATGCAAAACAAAATTAACAAAACCTATTCCCTTTTAAAGAGGGATACCAGAAAAAGAAATTATTTAACTGGACAACAGATTTTAATGGGAAGGAAGTGGTTCATTTTGTGGCTCAGTTCCAAGATCTGAAGGGCAGTTACATTTCCTGCTGTGACAGACCCACAGCAGTTGGCTACTACAGCCTGATTGAAGGTAGATTTACTAACCTCTGGATGAATACTTTCTGGTCCCTGAGTAACCAAAAGAGGGGCGACTGCTGCAACACAATCAAGAAGATCTTGGGGCCAATTAAGAGCTTGCCAGAAGCAACAGGCTATTTTGCACACCTGCAGCCCATTAAGGATCTGCTGGGGGTTAGTTTAAAAGGCTTCTCTTGAGAGCAGGCAGATGGGTCTGTGCTGTAGGAGATTGTGGTTTAGTACTAGGAGAAATTGGTTAAGGAAAGGTTGTAGCTCTGGTGGTGGTAACAACAACAGCTGCTATTATTAGGGTGGCTGGACTGGAGCAGAGAGCAGGCCTGGGTTCCCTCACTGCACCTCTATAAAGACTACTCCTGAAGTGGGATGTTGGGCCTAAAGAGGGGTTCATCCCAAATCTGACTGGCTGGCCTATCATGAATGTGGCTCAGTAGTCTGTGATGCCTTCTTCTAGCAACGGGAGAGAGACTACCTTGAGGTTCACAGTGAGCCTCTGAGGCAAGTGCCCACTACCTACAAGTGCATGAGCCCCTGAGGCAAAGTCTGAGATCTGCCACACATCTTTTTAATAAACAGATAAGTGAGGGGGTGGAGGAGGGGGGAAATGAGATAATAAAGGGAGTAGAAATATGACTTTTGCTGATGCTCTTAGTATTCCTGGTGGCAGCTCAGCTATAAATGGGTGCTCTGAGCTGGCAGATGAGATATGAGGCAGACCTGTGGGCTTTGGTTCATTTTCCCAGTCTGGGTTCTGGCATATCATTTGGCTGGTCTGTTTCCTCTCCTCTATTGTTCTCCTTCAGGCTGGGCAGAGTTGGATGGGTTTCTTAATCTCATTGTGCTGGTGTCACATGGTACAGCTGGCTTCAGGATCAGATTAGACAGAAACCAAAGAGAACAGGATAGAAAACAGCAGGGAGGCAAAGGAAGGGGAGATAGCCAGTCACATTTGAGTTTCTGCTTTATTTCCTCCTCAGCTGTGGTAGTGATACCCGATGTCCCCTCCCATCTTGGAAGGTTTGGATTGCACAACACTGAGGAAACTTTTGGGATCTCTGGGCAAATGGATGAAGCCCTTGGAGTGGAGAAGGATCCATGACTTTCCTTCTCCTTCAGGCTTTCCTATCTCTGTCCCAAAACATGTCATTTTAAGGTCCCTGAGAGGGGTGACAAGCAAAACAGCGTTTTGGCCACAAAAATTATTAGGGGATTGGAATGGCTGCCATGTGAAGAGAGATTAAAAAGACTGGGACTTTTCATCTTAGCAAAGAGGAGGTTAACAGGGAATGTAATTAAGGTCTATAAAATCATGACTGATGTGGAGAAAGTGAATAAGGAAAAGTTATTTGCTTGTTCCCATAACATAAAAACTAGGGATCACCAAATGAAATTAATAGCAGATTTAAAACAAACAAAAGGAAGTACTACTTCATGCAACACAGCCTGTGGAACTCCTTGCTAAAGGATATTGTGAAGGCCAGGACTTTAACAGGGTTCATAAAAGAGCCAGATACATTCATGGAGGTTAGTTCTATCAATGGCTATTAGCCAGGATGGGTAGGAATGGTGTCCCTAGCTGCTGTTTGTCAGGAGCTGGGAATGGACAACACTGGTGGGATCACTTGATGATTCCCTGTTCTGTTTGTTTTCTTTGGTGGCACCTAGCATTGGCCACTGTGAGAAGACAGGATACTGGGCTAGATGGAACTTTGGTCTGACCTATTATGGCCATTCAAAAAAAAATTCTGGTCACCAGTTAGGCCTAACTTCCCACATGCCTCCCCACCAATCAACATTTGCTAATATTTGTTATTCCTGGTGTCTACACCATTCTACCAGTTTTCATCCACTTTCCCACAGTTAAGGCCTACCTCAGCTGTGAGCCTTAAGCCCCAATTATTACAACATACCAGATTCTGCTGCCTTTAGTCACTGCAGCACTATTTTGGGATACTACTGGTATCCTGAAATAGCTATTCCACATCTTGATAGTGCACCCATTATTTCAAAATATCTTTTGAAATAATGGGTGCGCTATTCCGACGTCCCTGTAAACCTCATTCCATGAGGATTAGAGGACATTTTGGAATAGCAGTTTATTTCAAAATTTGGCACTGTCTACATAGCACCAAATTACAAAATAAGCTATTTCGAAATACTCTCAAAATAAGCTACGCAATTTGCATAGCTCAAATTGTGTAGCTTATTTTGATCTAGGGGTGTAGAGCAGATGCACCCACAATAAATCACTCTTAAAGAAGCACCATCAAAATCAATGGGACCAGGTACCTAGCTAGTCAGTACACAATATGGCTGCGTCTAGATTGGCATGATTTTCCAGAAATGCTTTTAACGGAAAAGTTTTCTGTTAAAAGCATTTTCGGGACAGAGCGCCTAGATTGGCACGGACGTTTTTCCGTAAAAGCACTTTTTGCGGAAAAGTGTCCGTGCCAATCTAGATGCGCTTTTGCGCAAAAAAGCCCCTATAGCCATTTTTGCGATCGGGGTGCTTTTGCAGAAAACAAATCTGAGCTGCCTACACTGGCCCTTTTGTGCAAAAGCTTTGCGTAAAAGGGACTTTTGCCCGAATGGGAGCATGTGACGGGGTGGGGCCCACCTACTCCACCGAAGCAGGCCCACCCCGCACTGATCCCGCGATCGCGCTCTCACTCCTGGGGATGGCGTGGCGGGAACTGACGACTTGCAGGCGGTGCAGCGCCGCCGTGCACCAGCCGGGCAACAGGACAGCTGGCGTTGCTAGGCAATGCGCCCCACGTGAGGGGGGAGGCATGGCGGCCGGAAGTGACGACGAGAGGCGGGGAGGAGTGACGTCAGACGCCCAGGGAAAGAGATCCGGGGTAGTATAACCCCCCCCCCCACCCCGGGAGTACTCAGGAGGGCGGTTAGGGAGAAAGGAGAGAGGAACACAGGACAAGGGATATAGGGGAACTAAAGCAGGTAGGGTGGAAGTAGCCCAGGGCAGGGCACGGAGCCGGCGCACCAGTTGGTTAAGGGGATAAACCCCTCCGGTGGGACAGGTCTGAGAGACTCTGTCCTTAGGGCCCTGGGCTGGGGTCTGGGAGTGAGGGTGGGCCCAGACTCCCCACCCCGCGCACCCTAGGTACAACGAAACAGGAAAAAAACTGCTATTAGCTATAGCCACGCAATTCGGGAAGACTACAAAAGGGAGGGGGAACAACGGGACCCCCCATAGAGCAGCATAGTATTTCTGCAAGAAGCTTTGATTTCTTACAGTAGGAAGCCAGTGCTTTTGTGGAAATTCAAGCGGCCAGTGTAGACAGCTGGCAAGTTTTTCCAAAAAGCGGCTGATTTTCCGGAAAAACAGGCCAGTCTCAACACAGCCCGTGAGTAAGGATGGAAAGACCTGGATTTTTAGTAATGACAAGTGTGACCAAGTGCCACTGTACAGGATGGATTTGAATGCAGAAAACTTGCATACAAGCTCCATTCCAAAATGCTTTAGGGAATCAAAGATAACAGGAAAATATAATAGATCCATCTGACATTGCAAGATAGTAGAGCAACTAGTAGAGAAGTTGATTAATAAAGAATTAAAGGAAGGTAAAACAGGTTGGACTCCCCTGGTCCGGCCCTCGTGACACCTGACTAGCTCCAGATTAGGGATTTTGCCTGACCAAGGGAGGTCTTCCTGTTCCCCCCTACCATCAGCCCCTCCTAGCCCTAGTTTTGCTACCGGTGGGAGACTTGCCCCCCCCGTCCACTGCCAGCCCGGTTGCCGAAGTCCCTGGCCTCACCAGGCAACTGTGCTGCTACGTGCCAGGTCCCCAGTTTCACCAGGTATTCCTGCTGCCATGAATTGGGCCCCCCAGCGTCACTGGGTATCTGCGCACCGGGCTCCCCAGCCTCTCCTATGCACCAGGCCCTGGCCTCACTGGCCTGCAAGAGTCCTGGTTACCAGTTCTCCACCAAGACTATTTGGTCCTGCAACATCAGTGCTGGACTATGGATGTTGCTGGATCAGAGAATCCCGGTTAATAGAAGTTTGACCTGAATAATTAATTCCAATCAATACATCTTTATGGAATATAGATCCTGTGAAATTAACTTGATTCCTTTTTTGATGGGATTGCAGATTTGATTGCTAAAGATAATAGTGCTGATGTAATACACTTAAAGGCTGTGTCTACACTGGGCCATTTATTCCGGAAAATCAGCCGCTTTTCCGGAATAAGCTGCGAGCTGTCTACACTGGCCCTTGAATTTCCGGAAAAGCAACGATGCTCTACTGTACAAAATCAGCCGCTATTCCGGAAAAACTATTCTGCTCCCGCTCGGGCATAAGTCCTTATTCTGGAACACTGTTCCGGAAAAGGGCCAGTGTAGACAGCCCAGGAGTCTTTTCCGGAAAAAAGCCCCGATCGCGAAAATGGCGATCGGGGCTCTTTTCCGGAAAAGCGCGTCTACATTGGCCACAGACGCTTTTCCAGAAAAAGGGCTTTTCCGGAAAAGCAGCCTGCCAATGTAGACGCTCCTTTTCCGGAAAAACTGAAAACGGAATAGTATTCCGTTTTAAGCAGTTCCGGAAATTCATGCCAGTGTAGACACAGCCTTAGGCTGTGTCTGGACTGGCATGATTTTGTGCAAATACTTTTAATGGAAAAGTTTTTCCGTTAAAAGTATTTGCGCAAGAGAGCGTCTACACTGGCATGGATGCTTTTGCGCAAAAGATGTCTTTTGCGCAAAAGCATCCGTGCCATTGTAAGACGCACTCTTGCGCAAGAAAGCTTCGATGGCCATTTTAGCCATCAGGCTTTCTTGTGCAAGAAATTAACTTGCCTGTCTACACTGGCCCTCTTGCGCAAGAATACTTGCACAAGAGGGCTTATCCCTGAGTGGGAGCGTCAAATTTTTTGTGCAAGAACCACTGATTTTGTATAGGACAAAGTCAGTGTTCTTGTGCAAATACTCGTGGCCAGTGTAGACAAGCGGCAAGACTTTGCGCAAAAACAACTGCTTTTGTGCAAAATCTTGCCAGTCTAGATGCAGCCTTAGATTCCTGTAAAGCGTTTAACTTGGTACCACATAACATTTTGATTTAAAAAAACCTGCAAAATTATAAATGAATTAAAAGTTGGCTAAGAAATAGATCAAAAAATCATCGGACTGGTGTGTTCCAGTGGGGTCCTGCAGGAACTGGTACTTTGTCCTTCACTAATTTATATTTTATTAACAAAATCATCACTGAAACCATTTTATTAACAAAACCATAACTGAAAGTTTGCAGATGACACAAAAGTGGTAAATATTAAAGAGGACAGGTCACTAATACAGAACAATCTAGATCCTTTGTAGGTTGGGTGCAGTCCAACAATATGCATTGGAATATGTCTAATTGTTAAAACTATACATCTAGGAACAAAGAATGTAAGTCACAGTTGCAGGATGGAGACCTCTATCCTCAGAAGGAGTGACCCTGAAAAAAATATTAAAGGATTGTGGTAGAGAATTAGCTGCACAGGGTGATGTTGTGGCAAAAAGTGATAATGGAATTCTAGGATACATAAACAGGAGAATCTCAAATAGAAATATTCTCTAGAAGTAAAGTTGCACAGTCAACCTGTGGAACTCTTTACCAGAGGATGTTGTGAGGGCCAAGTCTATAACGTGGTTAAAAAAAACTAGATAAATTCATGGAAGAAAGATCCATCAATTACTATTAGCCAAGATGGGCAGGGATGGTGTTTGCCAGAAGCTTGCAGTGGGTGAATCACTTGATTACCTGTTTGGTTCATTCCCTCTGAAGCACTGGGCATGGGCTCCTGTAGGAAGATCTGAAGACCTTTGCTCTGGCCCACTATGGCCATTTTTATGTTGTTTTACCTCTGTATTTGGCACGGATGCAACCACTGCTGGAGCACATTGATAAAGTCAAGAAATTCAACCTATTTAGCTTTACCAAGTGAAGGTTAAGGATGTGACAGGACATACCCCAGGGCTGTGTCTACACTGGGCCACTTATTCTGGAAAAGCATCCACTTTTCCGGAATAACTTGCCAGCTGTCTACACTGGCCCCTTGAATTTCTGGAAAAGCACTGACTATCTACTGTAAAATTGTCAGTGTTTTTCCGGAAAAACTATGCTGCTCCCGTTCGGGCAAAAGTCCTTTTCCGGAAAAACTGTTCCGGAAAAGGGCCAGTGTAGACAGCACAGTAGTGTTTTCCGCAAAAAAGCCCCGATCGCGAAAATGACGATCGGGGCTTTTTTCCGGAAGAGCGTGTCTACATTGGCCATGGACGCTTTTCTGGAAAAGCATCCTGCCAATGTAGACGTTTTTTTTCCGGAAATACTTATAATGGAAAACTGTTCCGTTTTAAGCATTTCTGGAAAAGGGTGCCAGTGTAGACGTAGCCCAGGGCTCATGTAATACCAATAGGTGGAACGAAACCTAGGATCTCTGGAGCTTAGTGCATGAGACTCTATAGCATGTGCTAAAAGCCAACTGGCTCTCATCTAAGGCTGTAGGGCAAACTCATTCTTTCTCTGTAAGTGGTCTCAATGCCACTACGTGGGCTAGTACACTGCAAACAGTAGGTGTGGGGGTTATATTCACATCCTACGTACTATTATAATCATTTTGTACAAAATATGTTTTGTGTGATATCATCTGAAAATTTAGAATTTGCCAATCAATCGTGTCCCAATACTGTGTGACAATACTGTATGTGAAGTTATAAGATTCCACTGTGCGGTACTACACATGTTCTAAGCTAAAGTTGGCAAACAGGTCTGTCTCAAACAAAGGGATGTGTGCTCTTCTTAATTTGCATTTAAATACAGTAATAAAGAATGAAGGGGAAAAAAGAAGATAAAACAGGTAAGGAAAAAGCAGCAGGGAACATCCTTTCCCATAGATGTTTTATGTCTTGATACCCAGGTGGAAACGCTTTTCAAGAGAGGAACTGAAACAAGAAGGCTAAAACACTTCAAGGCATCCCTCCCCCTCTCTCTCTGCTGCCCTTCAGAGTCTAGATTGTACCTTAGTATGTCACAAAGGGGTGATTTGATTATAATCTATTACAATAGGCGATAAGATGGAGGTGGCTTTCCAGTGTTAGTTCTTAGCAGGCCATCGGTTTTTTTATTTACCTATACATCCACAGGTAGAGCTCCTATTGGCCTCTGATCACAGTTCCTATTGGCCTCTGATCACAGTTCCTGGACAATGGGAAGTGCAGGAAGCAGTATTCCATTCCATACCACTTCCTGCAGCTCCCATTGGCTGGGAATGGTGATCTGCAGCACACTAGAGCTGCAAGCAGCTGTACCTGCAGACGTGCAGGTAAATAAATTGCCTATAGTCCGCCAGGCGCTAATCCTGGTGAACAGCATCTAGCGGCCCATGGTCCTCTCCTTGCCCACCTATAGTCTATAAGCTCCTATATGGAGAACACATATTGGATAGTGCGGTCTTCAGTCTCACATAAAAGGATAAAACATGATCCAATGACTAGAAGCTCAAACTATAAAATTCAGACTGGAAATAAGGCACCAATTAACAGTGAGAGAAATTAACCTTTGGAACAATGATCCAGGGCCGTGGCGGATTCCCTACTACTGGCCCTTTTAAAATCAAGATTGGATATTTTTCTAAAAGAGATCCTCTCAGAATTATTTTCAGAAAGTTCTAGGGCCTGTGTTACACAGGAGGGCAGACGAGGTCACAACAGTCCCTTCAGGCCTTGGGATCTGGGTCGCACCCTGGGAGCTGCAGGAGGAGCAGAGATGAGGAAGGTGGAGATTCTGGGGAATGAGAAGTTGTGAGGATTATTATAGTTTGACCACCACCTTTTTCAGGCCACTTTTGAGTATTATCAGTCACCTGACCCTAAAAAAAAAACCCAATATGAAAGCTGATGGGCTTTCTCTACTGAGCTGCTCTCAGAGAAGAACCACCAAGCCTGAAGGTGCTCTAATTTCTTGGCCATTACCCAAGTTTATGGCTCTTGTGGAAATGGTTCTATTCAAATTCAGTATCTGTATGCCTCTGAAATCAGTCCCAATTGGTCCAAAATGGCTGCCTTCACTGTCAGACCGGAGCTTGCCTGTTCATGGCTTATTGTCTGGTAAGCTGCCTCTGCATTGCTAGTCAGGAGCGTTGCTGTGTAGGCCACTCATTAGTACCTCAGGGCTCGCTGTCCTAATGTGTTCAGAGGAAGGCTTCAGTGTCATCTTCTGGTTCCAGCTTCGCCGGGTGTGGGTCTAGCTGGCCCACAGATCCATCACTCACCATGTTACCAGACTCCCAAGGCCCAACCATTTAGGTGAGCACTCTTCTTGTTGAGAGTGGGCGTCCAGACACCTCTCTTGTGTGGAAAATTATGCCTCCTGATCCTTCTGTTAGTTCTTCTTCATTTGCTGAGTCGAGCCTGAGTCTGCTTCTGCTGTTCTTGTGGCTTCTGTAGGGAGGCCATCTGCCGTACTGATCTCTGAGCTCCCAGAGTGGAGTCAGTTAATATTTCTCTTCACTGGGGACCAAAGGGCCACCTCACTCTTCTGTCAGGGTGTATTGAAATGCCTTGTGTTCTCCATCATATATCACAGGACAGGACTTCTCCCCAGCTTCCAAACACAGACCCCACCCACTCTCCTTTAATTAGATTTATCTTCCAAACATAAGCAAAACAAACCGAACACACAGTTCCTCTGATCACCCTTCTCAGCCAATTACTCTCTCCTGCTTTTTCTGAAATCTGGCCCCTGGACGATCTGCCTGAGCACCTGGGCTTTTGCTTTAAGTCCTCTGCCCCCTTCCTTCCCACAGGAGTTAGCTAGACTTCTCCCTGTCCAGGCACCGCCTGCTCCAATCACTCCCCCAGTTCCTGCCCTCTGGCTGGCCTTTACAGCCCCAGGTGTAGCCCTGTCCTCTTTAAATGGCTCAACTGGACTTACTTGCTCAGACACAGGGGCACTAGGCTTCCTCTACTCACGGGAACAACTACTTTGTGGCACCTTAATTTACCTGAGATGTAACACTGAAGTCTTGATCAATTCTTACCACAGAAAGTTGTCTGGCTTTGCTAGCATAAATAAGAGAGTTAACTTTGATATCTCACTCCACTTGCCATACAGATAACTACATTCTGCATGCCTGCCTTTGTCCTGCACATCTTGTACAAACAAGTTGTGTTGTACTGTTGGGTGCTCCTTAAAAGCTGCCATATTTCAGGTGGGAATTAGTTCTGCTTTCTCTTCTGGATGGGGTGATTTTATCCTCCATATCCTTGATGTACCCCATACAGGAGGAAGCTGTGAGACTATTAGCTAATCGTACTCTGTAGATGAAAGGTGCTCCGGAAGTGTAGGGGGTTGATGATGATTATTATTATTAGCACAAACACTCCCACCAAGTCAGCATTTGGATCTCAGGGAAAAAAATTGACACTTTTATTTTATTTTATTTTATTTTATTTTATTTTATTTTATTTTATTTTATTTTATTTTACAATACAATACAATACAATACAATACAATACAATACAATAAATAATTCTGAGTGTTAGGAGAAAACCACACATACCTGAGATTTTTTTTCATGAAAACGTTAGCTCTATTCATTTTCTATTTGAATTGTATAAAACTATTAAAACAAAATAATTTATTATCTTAGGTTTATTTGCAAGGAAGCTTCGGTTGCCCTTTATATTATTGTTATATCTCAAGACAATGTTTCTTTACTTATGAGCAGATGTTTGAAATCCTCCAGGAGATTTTTATAAGACTATGGAAATGAACTTGGCATGGGTACTGGTCTCCCAGGTGGAGCGGGTGAACACAAGCCTTCTTAGAAGTCTCAGATCAAGGCTAGACAGAGAGAGCAACAGAGCCCAGCCACCAAAAGCCGAGTGCTTTGGTGAGTGACAGGTACAGGCTCTTTCTGAAGCATAAAAAGGAATGCTAAATGATCTCACTGACAGAATAAATCTTCTATTTGTTTGGTCTGGACCAGATGTGCTACAGGCTGATGTGGAAATGTCTGCTGATGCCAATCTCAGTTAAAATCACAATTTGGCAGCAGGTTATTTAAAAAAAAAAAAGATGCAAGCCCATTTAGCACTCTTAAAAATATTTTCAGGAACGATTGCCAATAATTGGGAAGGGTATCTCTTGACGTAACTGAAACCGCCAGGAGTTGCTTTGTAGGAGATGCTGGCTGTATGTCAAAGAAGCCCCTGGAACCTCGGATGAAAAATGTGGGCTTGCCCCTCAAGGATTCACCCATTAGAGCTAGTTGTACATGCTCTAGTCTAGCTTAATGCATGTCCCAATGCTGAGGATTTTAAAAAGAGTTCATGCAGTTGGCATCTAATGAGGTCTTCCCAGAGCACTGAAAGTTAGGGGGTAGAAAAAGGGAAAGTGGGGTTTCATTAGTAAAAACAAGTACATTCTTTTTGACAATGAGAGCAGCAGGTCACAATTCCCAGAAGTTCATTTCAGATTCCATTCTTTACCACAGGACCTGTTATTCAGGAGACATTTAGAATTGTCCAGATTCTAATGCAGAAAAAAAGCAAAATTATAGGGTTAAAACTAGAGATTCTTATTTACATTAAGATGGCATTGAGGGACGCAGGTCTAGGCTCTGTTAAGTTTGGCACTGTACAAAAATGGTGAGAGACAGCCTCTGGCCCAGAGAGCTTATGATGTTGGTGTCAGACTGAGCACAACAAATAGACATGGGGAAGGAGGTGGATTGGGAGGATGAAATAACCAAATGAGATGAGTGCAGACAGACTTGTTTTGGTGTTGGCAAAACTATCAACCACAGCATTTAGCCTTTCCAGTGGCTTCAGATGCATGGCCTAGAAGAAAATGGATGATTTTTCATCTTACCAGATTTCCCTGACCATTTGTGATGAACTCATGCTGAAAAAAAAATCTCCTTTTTCCCTTTAAATAATTCTTGTCCTGCCTCTAGGACCAGGAGAAGAATAAAATAAATCAATAAAACATCCAGTCCCCAGGCTCAGAATGGTAGGTAACATATGCATGTGAAGGTGCTGCATGTGATAAATTATGGAGCCATTTACAAATGAATTTATTATGCCTCTGTGACCACCTCACCTGCCCTCTTCTCACAAAACCAATTCTTCGGGACTTATTCTACCATCTCAGACCCCTGGGCAGCTTCAGACAGATGCTTTCGCTTATCTGAAATCAAGAAAGCAAAGCAATGACATTTTCATGGCCTGAGAATGTGAAGTTTCCTCCAAGTCACAATGCCAGGTGAGATTCAGTTTGGGGGCCAGTGATAGCTTCTCTACGTCTGAGTGTTGCTGCTTTAATGTTTGTTAGTTGCTAGAAATGGGAAATGTATCTCATTTGGAAGGGGAGATTCCCAGATTCCTTATTTTACCCAATATCTAATTCTAGCCCTGAGGGGACCAAGATATCAGACTTTAAATCTACAACTGGGAGAGGGCCACTTTCTTTAAGACATTCTATGGTAAGTGGAGCTAAGGGGCTTATGTGTCATAAGAGTGAGAGAGAGGGCTAGATTCACTCACAGGATGCATGGGGAATTGGGGATTAAGACAGTGTTCCCAACAAAACTGAATCTGGAAGTGAGTCCTGGGCTGCTTTGAGTCCAACTTCATTCTGCAGCAAAGCCCTGGGGCAGCTGCCTCTTTTGCTCCCCCCCCCCTTCTGTCAGCAGGCCTGAATGGAACCCAGAATCAAGGACTAAAGATTAACATTGGTGTGGATAATAATTACCCAGGCTGGTGAGGAAACCAGCATCCCACACTTCCATGTGTAGGCACGTTCATCAGAAAAGTAATGACTATCTTCCAGCGTCAGGTCATCTCTGCCAGCATCCTGGATCCTTCACGACTGGGGTGTCAATGAAGACAAGGCAAAGTACTGGTTTTATAGGTACAGGTGCTTGACTTCTTTGTGGCACATGCTGAGGTAAACTTCAAAGTTTATATTACTAATCTGCAGATGCAGCCTTTGAGACCATCAATCAAAAGGTACTGCTAACCTACAGAAAAGACCTGTTGTGAGAAGGCCATGAAAGCTCTCTATTGGCTTGGATCATTCCTCTCACATAGATCTTAGGCAGCTCCTCCATGTTCTCAAGGCCCTTATATGTTGAATCTGACAACCATCAGTTCTGTCCTCTTTCCTTTTCAATGTCTATATCAGAGCATAAGAACGACCATACTGGTCAGAACAAAGGTCCGTCTAGCTCAGTATCCTGTCTTTCCACAATGGCTCATGCCAAGTGCCCTAGAGGGAGTGAACAGAACAGACAGACAATCATCAAGTAATCCCATCTTGGTTACCCATTCCCAGCCTTTGACAAACAGAGACTAAGGACACCATTCTTATCATTCCTGGCTAATAGCCATTGATGGACCTATCATCTATTAATGTATCTATTTTTTTGAATCCTGTTAAAGTCTTGGTCTTCACAAGATCCTCTGGCAAGGAGTTCCATAGGTTGACTGTACATTGTGTGAAGAAGTACTTCCTTTTGTTTGTTTTAAACATGCTACCCATTAATTACATTTGGTGACCTCTAGTTATTGTGTTATGGGAACAAGTAAAGAACTTTTCCTTTTTCACTTTCTCCACATCACTCATGATTTTATATACCTCTATCATATCCCCCCCTTAGTCTCCTCTTTTCTAAGCTGAAAAGCCCCAGTCTTTTTAATCTCTCTTCCTATGGCAACCATTTCAAATCCCTACTAATTTTTGTTGCCCTTTTCTGAATCCTGGTAGAGGTTAAGAGGTAACACATGCTGTAATGTCACCAATGTGCTAACAGTATCCAGCTGTATATTTTCTCAACTGATGTGACAAAGTGAAACATTCTGCGAAACTAACGGTGCTGCAACCAGCAACTTCATCAAAGGCATCAGACTTTTGAAATTGTGTGATGCCTTGCAGTCTTATTAGATGCGTCATTTCTTCTTGATAACCAATCAGCCAAAACCAGAAAAAATTTCCAATTGCTTTTACTTTTCCCCCACCTTCCAAATATTTTTTTCAGAAACTAACTGGAATGATTGAATGACAAGTCTACGTATCAGATCACTGGTAAAACCCAAGCACTCAAAACTAAGGAAATACAGAGTTAAGGATGTAATCACTCTTATGTTGCCTCTTGTGGAGAAAGGAACTTGACCTTTTTTTTAATACAGGATATGCATTGCATGAAATTCTGTTTAATCTTTTAGTTAAATAAATCTGATTTTCAAAACCAGAAGTCAGAGGCATAATAAAGTAGTGAGTTTTGCAAATATCTGCAGGGTTCTCAAAACAGAGGTAGGAGAGGCAGCAAGAATCTCCCAAGATTTACAAGCAAGTGTCCTGAAAGGAAACTTAAAGGGATAAAACAGCTATTCTTCACCCAGACAAACCAGTGTTGAATAAGGTGTATGCTCTGGGTATGTTGCACTGGATAAGAATAAATGCACTACTCTTATCCAGTACAAAGTAATATAAATTTCATCATAGCATAACAACTCTAACTTTGACTCAAAATGAACACTCTGCTTTCACAAGCAGTCTCACAACAAGGGCACCATTTTGGACATGTAGAAGGGGCAGCAGCCGTGAGCTCTGGAACGCGGCTTGCTTTTCATCCCGTTCCCTGGACACTATAAGGGAGTGAGGGGAAAGTGTGTTCCCCAGACACTAAGGGAGTGAGGGGAAAGTGCTTACATTCTGTGCATGCCTCTCACACCTGGCTGGTGAGCTCCCTTCACCAGCCAGCTGTGAGAGGAATGCACAGAATGCAAGCACTTTCCCCTCACTCCCTTAGTGTCCAGGGAACAGGATGAAAAGCAAGCCATGTCCCGGACTGCACGGCTACAGCCCCCCGATGCACCCAAAATGGCACCCTCATCTCACAATATAAATAAAACAAAAAGCCCTTCCTTAAAAAGGCACACAGAAACGATAAGCCATGTTCTCATGAGGTGTAAACTGACATAGCGTTATTGAATCATGCCAGTGGGAGGTGCGGGACATCACTTTCCCACAGCTCTTATTGGCTGGATGCTGCCAGTGGCCATACCTCTGGATGTATAGGTAAATAAAGCATCTGGCAGCCTGCCAGAAGCTAACCCTGGCAAATTGTCTCACCCGGGGGCTGCTTATTGACCACCCTGACCCAGATGCTACCTACGGTGATGAAGGTCTTACAGCAGGAGCGAGGAACCCTTTTTGTGTCAGGGGCTGCTGACCCACAGAAAAATCAGTCAGGCGGGAGTAGTGGGGGATGGAGTGCCAGCGCAGTCTCCCCAGTGCTGGGGGGGGGGGGGGAGAACCATTGAGCCCCGGGGGCCAGATCCAGGCAAGCCAGGGATCACCTCTGGGCCCTGGGCCTTAGGTACCCCACCTCTGTCCTATAGACTGAGAAATGGTAGATTTTCCTTTTCCTTCAGAGGGCATCTGGCACTTGCCAGGACAAATGAATTTCCTGGGCCAATGTTATTGGAGGGCAAATAATATAGGGCTTTATAATAGAAGGGCCTGAGCATGAACGGATCCAATTGCCATTCTGGAGTTTTAATGTGGAGCAGCTGCTGATTTTCACTACTGTAAAATGAGTTCCCGGGTGTGTCCACGTGCTACTGGAGAGATGCTCACACAACAAAGTCCAAAGACAAAAAGGAATAGAGCATGAACTTCCTCTCTTACCTTGAGAAGAGACTCTTACAGGCCTGCGATGAGTCACTTTTTCAAAGCAGCATGGAAACAGTATCCCTGCTGCTGTCTGGGCTGAACTTGTTGCTGGATAAATATTAAAGGATTCTATTTTCCAGGGCTGCTAGTGGACCTAAATTAATTGCAAAATATTGTTAACCAACAGAAAATTACCACACTTGAGAAAAAACCCCAGCTGATACTTAAAACTCTACAACAAAGCATGTTTAATAATGATCCTTCTATATCCTATTTTTCCTTCCTTCCTTTATTAGTAAGGGCACAACCATCAAAACAGTATCTTTATTTACTAATGGTTCATCTCTGTTTCTTCTGCACCAAGAACAATGGAAAAGAAGTATTTATAGTCAGTGTGATGCGAGCAGAATCATTGCTAAATAAAATATATTTTTCAAAGTTTCCCATGAGGTGCTGCTAACTTTTCAGATCTATCCAGAACTCAGTCACTGTTACCTGCCAGCTGCTGCTGGGACCTTCAAGTTGCTATGCCCTTTTTCAACACAACATGTAGAGGGAACAGTTTATACCTTCTGATATAATTCTGAAGGACATGCATACAAGCTGGAGGTGTGGGGATTTTCTCTCCATTGAATTGGCTCTATCTTAGGGTGTGTCTAGACTACATGCCTCCTTCGACGGAGGCATGTAGATTAGCCAGATCGGAAGAGGGAAATGAAGCCGCGATTAAAATAATCGCGGCTTCATTTAAATTTAAATGGCTGCCCCGATCTGCCGATCAGCTGTTTGTCGGCAGATCGGGGCAGTCTGGACGCGATGCGCCGACAAAGAAGCCTTTCTTCATCGGCACAGGTAAACCTGGTTTCACGAGGCTTACCTGTGCCGATGAAGAAAGGCTTCTTTGTCGGCGCATCGCGTCCAGACTGCCCCGATCTGCCGACAAACAGCTGATCGGCAGATCGGGGCAGCCATTTAAATTTAAATGAAGCCGCGATTATTTTAATCGCGGCTTCATTTCCCTCTTCCGATCTGGCTAATCTACATGCCTCCGTCGAAGGAGGCATGTAGTCTAGACACACCCTTACTGTATACTGACTTGGCTGGTTAAGAGGGAAGTTATCATGGTGCACAACTTCTGAAAGCAAATGCAGAATTGTAGCCTCTCTGCATAGCTGGCACCAAAATTCCTTCGTAATATACAGTCGTATTTTCTAGTCTTCCTAGTACCGGTGATTTTGCACTGCTTTCTTCCCCATCCCCCATTCAAGGAGCAGCGTGGCTGGGAGGGCAGACTGCTCCAGTCATAGTGATACTGTGGGATCCCAGAGGTGATTTCATCTCCATTGCCCCTGGTGCAGTGGCACAGGCCCATCTTGATACCAGCAGGCTAAGAGCTATTTGCACAACTTAGCCCTAAATGAAATATCCTATTACTGCTAAGAGCAATCTGCTCAAACACCTTAGAAAGCACTCAGCAAAGTTTCAATAGCAATACCTTGTTTGTTTTTTATGTGTCACAGCAGCAGTTTCTGTGAGATTAAAGGGTGCTCAGGCCCTATTGGGATAGATTTCTAGGTCATCTAGAATACACATAGAGTGATAACATCAAAATAAATGTCTAAATAACTCTGCTAGCCAGACTGCTTCATCTAAAGCTGGTGATGAATTAGGGCATTAGTAGTGGGATGCAGAATCCTTCAGCTCCAGAGACATAAAGAGTAAGAAGAAAACTTTCTACAAATATATTAGAAGCAAGTAGCAGACCATCAACAAGGTAGGGCCTGTTACTCAATGGAGAGGGGGAAAAATAATGAAAATATGGAAACGTTTTGATTTTCACCAAGAAGGCTGGTGTTTATTGGCTGCCTAATATAGTAGATGTCAGTGATAATGGCAGTTTCAGAAGCTAAAACAGAGAAATAAGTTAAAAATTACTTAGACAAGTAAGATGTCTTCATGTCACCAGGGCCTGATGAAATGCATCCTAGAATACTCAAGGTGATGACTGAAGAGATATCTGACCCATTAGCTATTGTCTTTGAAAAATCATTGAATACAGGACAGATTGCAAAAGACTGGAAAATGGCAACTATAGTTCCCAGTTATAAAAAGGGAACTAAGGACAATCCAGGGAATTATAGACCATTCCACTTAATTATGTACCAGGAAAGATAAGAGCAAATAATTAAGGAACCCATTTGCAAACATCTAGAAGATAATAAAGTGATAAGTAATAGCATGTATTTGTCAAGAACAAATTATGTCAAACCAACCTGGTAGAGTTTTTTTTGGGGGGGGGGGTGGAGGGGGGGAAGGAAGGAGAGAGAGAGAGAGAGAGTAACAAGTGTTCTGGAGAAGGGAGAAGTGCTATATCTAGACTTTACTATGGTATTTGATACAGTCTTGAATGTCCTCATTAACAAACTGAGAAAATACAGCTTAGATGGAGCTACTATAAGGTGGGTGAATCACTAGTGGATAACCAATCATTCCCAGAGAATAGTTATCAGTGGTTCACATTGTTCCCACAAAGTAGTTATCATTGCTGGAAATGCATAATAAGTGGGATTCTGCAAGTATCAGTTGTAGGACCTGTTCTGTTCAATATCTTCAGCAATGATTTAGATAATGGCATAGAGAGTATATTTATAATGTTTGCTGAATATACCAAGCTGGGAGGGGTTGCAAATTCTTTGGAGGATAGGCTTATAATTCAAAATTATCTGGACAAACTGAAGAAAGGGTCTGAGGATAAGAAGGATGAAATTCAATAAGCACAAATGCAAAGTACTCTACTTAGGAAGGAATAATCATTTTTATACACACGGAGAATGGGAAATGACAACCTAGGAGTACTGCAGAAAGGGATCTAGAGGTCATAGCTAAATATGAGTCAGAAGTGTGACACAGTTCCAAAAACAAATATCATTCTGGGATTTATTAATAAGAGTGTTGTAAGCAAGATACGAGAAGCAATTCTTCTGCTCTACTCTGTACTGATTAGACTTCACCTGGAGTACTATGTCTAGTTCTAGTCACCACATTTCATCAAAGATGTAGAGAAGGTGTAGAGAAGAACAACAAAAATGATTTTGTTGGACTTGGAAACATGACCTATGAGGGAAGACTGAAAGACTGTTTTAGTCTGGAAAAGAGAAAACAGAGAGGGGACATGATAACGTGATTACAGCTTTCAAGTACCTAAAAGGTTGTTATAAGAAGGAGCAAGAAAAGCTGTTCTGCTTAACCTCTGACAAGAAGCAATGAGCTAAAATTGCAGCAAGGGAGGTTTAGGTTGGACATTAGGAAAAACTTCCTAACTATCAGTGTATTCAAACACTGGAATAAATTGACTAGGGAAACTGTGTAATCTCCATCACTAGAGTTTTTAAAGAACAGGTTAGATAAATACCTGTCAAGAATGGTCTAGATAGTACTTGGTCCTGTCACGAGTATAGGAGTCTTGACCTGATGATGCTCAAAGTTCCTTCCAGTTCTATTATTGTATGGTTCTATGATTTATTAACAGAGTGACATACATTACAGTCTTGCAGTAAATGTGATTGACAGAACTACTTCAAGGGAAAGATCTGATGTGAGCAATGAAATTACCCATCCCAGGTGAGGAAAGGACATAAACAAGAAAATAAAAGCATAGAAGAAAATGATACGCTAATATATGGGATGGATACAAGTCAGAATAAGACAAAGAATGCAAAGGGGATCATATGTGTTATGAGTTAGGGCTTCTCATTTTTAGGGTTTATTAATTTCATTTTTCAGGGTTTATTTTTAGCAATTTTTGAGTTGTATGTATGTGTCCAAAATTCGGGGTTTCAGGCCTTTCTTTCTGTATGCACTAACGAGTAATGTATAAAACATAGCTACTACTCATTATAGCAGTATATACTGTAATGCATAATCTTTTGGTAATGTTCCCTAATGCACTTAAATATGGTTGTGTTTCAAACAGCAGTATGTTAAACTGCATTAGGGAATGTATTCACCAGAAGGGGCTACATGCACTGATTGATGTGAAACATGTTAATGCCCTTCAGAAATCGCACTTCTGTAGTCTGCATCATTCCTCCATATAGACAAATACTTATTTCTTGTGGGGGGGTTTATGGTTTTTTGGACACACACTAATTTCTCTTTTTCATGTATGTGTGTGTATGTGTTTTTATCAGTGTTTATCCAATAAAGCTTAAAATCAGATGCCTTAATTAAAAGGCACAAGAGAGACAAGTGGACAGAGTAGTAAAATGAGGTGTGTTAATGTGGGAAAACAAAAGATTCTGAGATACAGGGTACGTCTAGACTACCGCGTTTTGTCAACGGAAGTTTTGTCGACAGATACTGTCGACAAAACTTCCGTCGACAATTTGCGTACAGACACATGGAGTTCTGTCGACAAAGCAAGCCGCTTTGTCGACAGAACTCCGTAGTCTGGACGCAACGTTACAAGCAATAACACCTTCTGTTGACAGAACTCTGTCGACAGAAGGTGTTTTGCCTCGTAAAATGAGGTATACCAGCGTCGACAAAACCGCGGAGTTCTGTCGACGTTATGTCGACAGAACTCCGCGGTAGTGTAGACGCTGGTATTGTTTTGTCGACAAAAGTCCACTTTTGTCGACAAAACTAGGTAGTCTAGACACACCCACAGAATGGTTGATAAATAATTAAATATATTGTAAGTGGAACTGGGTGTCAGGAGAGTGATAATGGGACATGAAGACTTCATCTTTTGACTATTATCATTAGCAGTAGGAGTAGTAATTATAGCAACCAAATGTCCTGATCAGAATTGGGCCGTATTGGGTTAACTACTTTACACATATGTGCAATAACATGATCCATCCACCAAATAACTTCACATAGCTGGTTTGGGTCTTCCAGTAGAAGTCTGGACGGATAAGGGTCTACCTCCACAAATTCATTTGAAGGGCTAAGGCCTCAGTTATGCCTATGTAGTGATATAGGGCAAACAATAGTTTCGTCAGTCTC
Source organism: Pelodiscus sinensis (assembly GCF_052426305.1). Lineage (NCBI taxonomy): Eukaryota > Metazoa > Chordata > Testudines > Trionychidae > Pelodiscus > Pelodiscus sinensis. Next base: position 11,807,783 of record NC_143054.1, read on the forward strand.
TTTTTAAATGAAAAGATGTGGTTTCATGGGCTGAAAGGAAACCGGGAACTCATGGTGTCATAATTCCATCTTTGACACTGACTCTCTGTATGCTCTCAGGAAAGTCACTGAGGTTCAGATTTTCAAAGGGACGTCTCAATGTTCAGGGCCTGATTTAAATGCTGAAGGCCTCATTTTGAAAGATTCTGAACATTTTCTTTTCTAAGAAAGCAAGGAATCCAAAATGAGATTTTTTTTTCAGCAATCTGATCCTTAATCCCTCTGTCATGATCTGTAATGTGGAGTTAAAATTACTGACTGTATACACCTTGCAAACAAAGAATCAGAATGGTTTCCACCTTGCAAAATGGAATACTTAATGGCACATCGGACTTTGCTAAGTCCCATGTGCCATTAAGTATTCCATTCTGCACATCACAGACTGGGTAAGTAAAGCCCTCCAGGCTTCAAGCAGCTAAACACATCTATAGTTTGAAACATACATCATTTTAGGTCTAAAGTTAAGCATAAGAATAAGTGCGTGCAGGATCAGGGCCCAAATACAGACGTTTTGGGGGAAAAAATCTGTAGGGATGCTGCAAATGTGACAAAAGGAAGCAGCTATGACTTGATGTTGCTTTTAAAAATAAATGACACCATTATACCCTGCAAGTTAGACACGAGGCCCCAAATCAACCTTATTTCAGAGATGCGTTACATAAGAGTGTTACAAATCTCTTTGTACTCAGAACAGAAATTAAGGTGACAGGATACTCTTGGGCTGAAATAAGTAAAAAGGGAAATGTGTTGCAGCAATCAAGTATAAAGATGGATCTTTTACAGAACAAAACATTCTGAGGTACAAAATGGTTGATAAATATTAACTATAATATAAGTAGAATTGGATGTCAGGAGAGTGGTAATGGGACACAGAGATTTTATGTTCTAGGACCAAATGACCTGATCAGAATTGGGCCATTTTGGGTTAAATACTTTTCAAATGTATGCAATAACATGATTTTAATTTCACGTTCTCAGAGATACCATAAAAGCTATAAAGCCATTAGACCTTACTGCTCATGTTAAATAGAACATGTTAAACAAGTACTTGCAACGAGGATATAAAGTAATGCTTCAGCAAGCTGTTCTGGTATCAATTATTTGTCAACGTACTAAGATGCATGCCAACATCTGAAGCAAAAAGACAAAGAAGCAAGATTCAAAATTCACCTATGTAGGAAAAAGCCATTTGTAACTGGTGCCAAACTGAAGACCGAATGAACTTTCGGAAAGGTGCTAGACAGGATACACGAACCTATAGCATTAGGTTATTTTTTTATTTGATATACAGGTAGTCCCCGGGTTGCGAACGCATCAATTTATGACCATTCGTCCTTTTGACCAACCTCCCATTAAGCGCGTCCCCGAGTTACGAACGCAATCTGCGCTTACGAACAGCGCGGTCACATGCAAATGAATGTGGTCCAACTTATGAACAGATCAAATTATGACCAAGTGATTGGAACGTAACTCGTTCATAAGTCGGGGACTATCTGTAGTAGGTATGTCTATGCATGATAAAAAATTCCAGCACCGAGTCTGAGGCACGTCTAGACTACATGGCTCCGTCGACAAAGCCATGTAGATTAAGGTTGTAGGCAAAGGGAAATGAAGCGGCGATTTACATAATCGCCACTTCATTTAAATTAAAATGGCTGCCATGCTGTGCCAATCAGCTGTTTGGCAGCACAGCACTGTAGTCTGGATGCTCCGCGGTCGACATCAAAGGCATTTGTCAACCTCCCCGGTAAACCTCATCCCACGAGGCATAACTACATGCTATCTCATGCTACAGATTTTTACTGCATTGTAGCCACACATAGTGACAAACATGGCGGTCAGTTTTGCACTGGGTTTATATCAGTAGAAATGTCAATAGTGCCATACACACAAAACTCTTGAAGTTAAAGCTGCAGGAAATTGGGGAGGGAGAGAGGTTTTACTTGTTGGAGTAGGGGGCTAGAAGGAGGGAGAAGTTGTGGGTTCAGTTCTTAACTCTACCATTTGTTTCCTAGCCCTAGGCCCATCAGTAAAGTCTTTCCACCGTGAGCACAAATATGCGCATCATCAGTGATCTTACTGAGCTACAGAAGTCAAGCTACTTCTCCACACCCCCCTGCCCACATCCCTGTCAGAGAAGAACCCCCTGATACAGTATTATGATGTGAGGTATCATACTCCTAGTCCCTCCAGCTCCAATAAATTGAGTTCATTGCCTCACCCTTAGGTCCACCAATGGAGTGTGTGTTGGGGGTTGGGGAGCAAAGGGAGCAATTGCCCTGGCACCTGAAAATTTAAAAGGGCCCAGGGCTCCCAGCTACTACTGCCACTACTGATAAATCACTACTGGAGTACTGCACAGTGCCAGGCCCACCGACTATGGGGGCAAAGAGGGCATAGGGCACAATTTCACAGGGGCCTGGTGTTTCAAAGGGCCCAATCACTACCACATTGTAAGGCATAAATTCAGCCCAGTGTCCTGTACCAGATGCTTTAGAGAAAAAAGCATTTCTGCCTGACTTGTGAGCTCTGCTGACCAGGCAAGCATCCTCATGTAGGTATTATGCAATTACAAAATGGAGGCACCTTGACCATTTGGTGCTTGACATCTACGCAGTCAAGAGCAAACCAAATTCTCCCATGTACTTCTAGGGTGGGTGGCAGGGTTTAAAAGCAGCCAGTGTTATTCTAGCTGCTCCCACTGAAGTCAATAGTAACATTTCTATTGACTTTTAATGAGTATTGTTACAGCACCATTGAGTCGTTTCCCAAAATCTATTTACTGTTACTACTGATAAATCACTACTGGAGTACCACGCAGTGCCAGGCCCACCGACTGTGGGGGCAAACTAAAGTAGACTAGAGTTAACTAGAGTAGGGCAAAAAAACAAAAAAAGTCCCTCACTGACGTGGCCCCTGACTAAGAAGGAGAAACGTAAAAAATAACAAATAGGTAGCACTTTATAGACTAACAAAACATGTAGATGGTATCATGAGCTTTCGCACAGCCCACTTCTTCAGATGACCAGAGTGTTGGATGTCCAGAACTAAAATAAATAGGGGAGAAGTGGGGGAGAAGGGGAGGAAAAATGGGAGGGGGGGAACAAGAAGAAGTAGTGGGTATAAAAATATCAAGGGGAAAGCTGAGCTGGAATGTAACAGGAAAAACAAGTAGTCTATAATCACCTAAAGTCTAGATAGACAAAAGAGTCAGATAAGAAACATTAGTAGGCAATAGAGGAGAAGAGTACTAACACCAGATACTATACAGACAAAGAATCATTTGGTCATTTTTGGTAGGTTGATACTGTCCCAGCCATCTGGTATCTTTATTTAATCCATTAGCATGAGTATCAAACTTGTGAAAGAATTGTAGTTCCAGTCCTTCCCTGTGTATTTGTCTTCTGGAATTGGTCTGTAACAAAACAGCCTCTTGAAGATCTGTTAATGAATGCCCAGGTAGATAGAAGTGTTCCCCAACAGGTTTTTGTGTGTTCCCTTTATGGATATCTGACCAATTCCACAAGCAAAACCTCAGAGCCAGTGGCTGCATCTGGCCCCCGAGCCTTAGGATACCCACCCCTGAATTAGAGATAAAGTTTGTGTCTAATTTTGCAGTTTACCACTAGCCAAAATTTAAGTTTGCTTTAACAAGGTCTGACATCCTCACTTGGGCAAAAATCACAGTGACAATGGGAGTTTTGCCTCTATTAGGGTTCTAAGATTTGGTCCAAATTAAGTCTGAAGCTGACCACGAGGTAAGTGACATTAAAATGGGTGATAGTATCCTTTCCCATAGTAATTATAGTTGTTCTCATGTGATAGTTCACATACCAGGGTGACATGGGGGCTGTGTCTAGACTGGCAAGTTTTTCCGCAAAATCATCTGCTTTTGCGGAAAAACTTGCCAGCTGTCTACATTGGCTGCTTGAATTTCCGCAAAAGCACTGACAATCTCATGTAAGATTGTCAGTGCTTTTGCGGAAATACTATGCTGCTCCCATTCGGGCAAAAGTCTTTTTCCAACAGACTTTTGCACAAAAGGGCCAGTGTAGACAGCAGAGAGTTGTTTTCCGCAAAAAAACCCCGATCGCGGCTTTTTTGCAGAAAAGTGCATCTAGATTAGCCACAGACGCTTTTCCGCAAAAAGTGCTTATGCGGAAAAGCATCCTGCCAATCTAGATGCACTTTTCCGAAAATGCTTTTAATGGAAAACTTTTTCCGTTAAAAGCATTTCCGGAAAATCATGCCAGTGTAGATGTAGCCGTATAGTACAAGAACTAGAATTGACTAGAAAGGCAACTACTTCCGAAAACATAAATCCAAATTTAAATTTAAACTGTTCAGTGGTTCTCAGTCTACAAAACTCTCACGGGAACCTTAAGCCAAACTGAATAGAAGCAGAAGAAGATTTAAAGCAATATTACACAGTGAAATCACTCTCCAAGATTTTGGTCAACAACAGTATGAATGACATATCTCTTCCTTGTGCACGAGAGTTCAGATTGTGCTGAGCTGTCACTTTTATGCTTTGCTGCTTGCTGTGTGTGCTGTCTAGACAGAAGTGCAATATTCATCTCACAGAGGAGCAGTCAGAAAACAAAAAGCCAACCATTTCCAGAGGTCTCCGATGTGCAGCAGCACAGAGTTCAGTGCTAATCTCCATTTAACTTTTAGCACACCCTGCCATTCTGGATGAAATGCAGAGGTTGCAAAAAGAACCAGCCTGTAATGGGTGAGTGGGAATATCAGGGAAATTAAGGTACATCAAAGAGTCATTCAGCCTTTAGTATAAATAATCAGTAAATGTTAAATTACACATAACCAATTTGTATCAATTTGAAACATAAATGTGCAGAGTAAAGATAATTTTGTGATTTAGTCGGTCTAGGACTGAGAGAATCTGGGTTCCATTCCTCAGTCTTCTACAGTATTATTGTATGACACCAGGCACTGTAGTGTACGAAGAGCAAGGGTGCTGATGGCTTTTGTACCCAATTGGAAACCCTGTATATAATGGAAACCACTTAAAGCTGGGAGTGCTAAAGCACCCCCACACTCTTAGTTCCACCACCTATGATGAAGAGAGATCAGCTTGAGCAGAGATTACAGGGGAAACATTTTCAAAAGGACATATGTGATATAAAAACCAAAGTTCCATTGACTTTCAATCTGATTTAATTTATTGACTTTCAATCTGATTTAGGTTGCAAAGAAGCTAAAATCATTTTTGGAAAATGTTACTTAGGCACTGATGTCGCTTAGGTCCTTTTGAAAAGAATGACCCCAGGAATTAAGTAGAGAACCCCAGGGTACGTCTACACTGCAGGCTAAAGTCGAGTTAAGATACGCAACTTCAACTCCGTTATTTGTGTACCTGAAGTCGAAGTATCTTAACACAACTATTGGCGCTGTTTACACCGCAGGAAGTAGAAGGAAGAACACTCTTCTTTCAACTTCCTTTACTCCTTGTGAAATGAGGGTTACAGAAGTCAGAATAAGATGCCCATTACTGCAAAATGATTTTGAAATAACGGGCTTGCCTGGGGGAGGCATAAGGATCTTGTGCAAAAAGAGTTTTTTGTGCAAAAAGGAAAAGTGCGTGTTTCTGCACAAAAACGGCTTGAATAGATTATGCAAATGAAGTGTGACACAATGCTAATCAGTTCTTCATTTGCATACTCTCTGCCGGCAAAAGCCAGTAGTGTAGACATAGTCTCTGAGTTCAGCTTCACACTACAGCTCCCTTTCTTTATAATTTTAAACCTTTCTCCTAAACCAAAACAATAATAATTGAAAATAAATGCAAATAAATTACAACTAGCTGGAGTTACCCAGCGTTGCTCGGGACAGTTGATATAACTGAGGTGAGGAGACTGAAGGGAGGGAGAGGGAAGGGAGCTTCTGGCTGCTGGCGCCCGAGCCCGTCCTCCGCTTCCTTGTCCCTCCGCCAGCCTTAGTGCATGACTGGCCCCGCCGCTTTCCCCGGGAAGCCGCTTCTCCACGCACTGCCAAGCTCTATGTAGCCCCGGGGAGAGGCATCAATTTCTTATCTCTTTCCTCCCACAGTACCTTCATAGAATCATAGAATAATAGGACTGGAAGGGACCTCAAGAGGTCATCGAGTCCAGCCCCCCGCCCTCAAGGCAGGACCAAGCTCCGTCTACACCATCCCTGACAGATGTCTATCTAACCTGTTCTTAAATATCTCCAGAGAGGGAGATTCCACCACCTCCCTTGGCAATTTATTCCAATATTTGACCACCCTGACAGTTAGGAATTTTTAAAAAAAAAACCTGGCCACACTTGACGGGGGGGAGGAACTGGCCAGGAACTGGCCTTAAAACCTTCTCCTGGAGGAAAGGTTACCCCATGCAAATTTGGTTGTCGTAGCTCTTATAGTGTCCAAGTTATTAGTGCACAAACGTACAAACATTCTGCTTTATATATTAGACTAGCTGGAGTTACCTGGTATTGTTTGGTCCTGCTCCCTGCCGGCCGATTTGATTGCCCATCTGCCCTGCCAGCCCTGCTTCCTGCTGGCCGGTTGTCCTCCTCTCGATCTCCCCTAGCCAGCCCCACTCCCGCCAGCCACCCCCCCGATCTCCCCCAGCCAGCCCTGCTGCCCCCGACCCCTCACCAGCTCTGCTTCCCGCCAGCCACCCCTCCCCGATCTCCCCTAGCCAGCCCCGCTCCCCCCTCCGAACCTACCCTGCTTCCTGCCCCCCCCTTCTCCCCAGCCAGTCCCACTCGCCTCCTGGCCAGTTCCCCTCCCCCCCCCCCCCTGTCAAGTGTGGCCAGGTTTTTTTTAGATGACCTGGTAACCATAGCCACAGGGGGCAGGGCGGATGCCTGAGCCATTCTACACGTGGGGGTGGGGTGAGTCCTGGACAGCTCTTTGGGGCTGCAGACGGTGGGGACGTGACCTAGGGTGAGTGGGGCTGCCCCTGCAGCGCAGCACGGTGGGTTACTTTTTGATTTTTACAGGCTGAGATCAGGCCCCGATTGAGTCTAAAAGTACCTTAAAACCTTCTCGTGGAGGAAAAGTTATCCCATGGAAAGTTTGGTTGCAGTAGGTCTTATAGTGTCCAAGTTATTAGAGCACAAACATAAAAATGTTCTCCTTTATATATTAGATTATGTACACTGGCATTTTCTCTTGAGCCAAACCTTCTACCCTGGACTCAGCTCTTCATATGCATTTCTTTTGTGATAAACATAACTATTTTGTTGTGACTGAGTTTTTATTTTAAGTAGATGACTGTTTTTTCAGAAAACAGTACATTCACCAAAAACATGCATTTTTGAGACATCAAGACTATTTACAAATTTGTCTTGAAATTGACAAATATTTGCTGCCAAAAATCTTTTACAAATTAGAAATATCAAAATGGTTTGTGTTGACATTTCCTTAATGAAGAGTTTTGACATTGCACGCAGGAAAAATATTTTTGAAATAAACAGTGGCTTTGGTTGTTTCCAACACGTCATTCCAATGAGATGTCATTTTGAAAATGACATTTCAAATTGTCATTTTGTTTCACAATGTTGTTTTGAAATGACATTTCAAATGGCTTCCTGAATGATTTTGTTTAGGGTTTTTTTTCCAGCGAGAAAAAAGGAAAAAATGAAGTTTCACAGATTCCTCAATTCCAAGGTACAAATGTGATTGTGTAGTCTGTCCTCCTATATGGCACAGGTCACAGAACTTCCCCCAAATAATTCCTAGAGCAGATCTTTTAGTAAAAAAATCCAATCTTGCTTTAAAAATTATCAGGATCAGAGAATCCACCACTCACTATTAAAACTGTATCCCTTAAATCTAGTTGGAATTTGTCCAGCTTTACCTGCAGCTATCCCTCAATGTTATCCCTTCCTCTGTTAGACTGAAGATCCCATTCTTAAGTAAGTTTTCCCCAAGAAGCTACTTATGGACTGCAATCAAGTCTCCCCTTTCACTTCTCCTTTTAAGGCAAAAGAGATTGAGCTGCTTGGGTATTTCGCTGTAACACATATTTTTCAATCCATTAATCATTTTTGTAGCTCTTTTCTAAGTCTTCTCTAATTTACCAACTTCCTTCTTGAACTGTGGACACCAGATCTAAACACAGTGTCCCAGCAACAATCACACGAATGCCAAACACAGAAGTAGAATAATGTCTCTCCTCCTACTCAGGGGGAGCTGAGAGATTGTGCTGAGGGCAGGGGCAGCCAATGGAAACTGAAATACAGTAAAACTCCGATGGTCCGGCATCTGATGGTCCGGCACTCCTGATGGTCCAGCACCATCAGGAACCTGGAAGTGCTCCGGGCAGCCGGACCATTGGAGCTGCTCTGCCCCCAGATTCCCCGATTCAGCGGCTGCTAAAACTGACCAGGGGCTGAATCGGGGAAGCCGGGGACAGAGCAGCTGGAGTGCTGCCAGGTAGGTCCCGTAGCGCTGCCCCTCGGGGCTGCAGGACCAACCCGGCAGCACCCCAGCTGTCCCCGATTCAGCTGCTGCTGAAACTGATCAGTGGCTGACTCCAGGAAGCTCAAGGTAGAGCTGCTCTGCCCCGGGCTTCCTGGAATCAGCTGCTGGTCAGTTTCAGCAGCAGCTGACTTGGGTACACCTGGGACAGAGCAGCTGGGGTGCTACCGGGTTGGTCCAGTAGCGCCGAGGAGCGGCGCTGCCGGACCAACCCAGCAGCACCCCAGCTGCTCTGCCCCAGGCGTCCCCAAGAGCAGCTGGGGTGCTGCGGGGTTGGTCTCGCCGCGCCAAGGGTCGGCGCTACTGGACCAACCCGGCAGCACTCCAGCTGCTCTGCTGCAGGCGTCCCTGATTAAGCCGCTGCTGAAACTGACCCGCAGCAGCTGAATCAGGGACGCCTGGGGCAGAGCTGGACTATCGGAAGGGGGGTCTATGAGGGGTCTGGGACCAGTTTGAGGATTTTACAGTTTGAGGTCTATCTGTTAGACCAGACCCCTCATAGCCCCCCCTTCCGATAGTCCGGCATATCTGATAATCCGGCACCCCCTGAGTCCTAAATGTGCCAGATTATCGGAAGTTTAATGTATTATACTGGGTAGGGAGCAGCCAATGGGAACCAGCCAATGGGAAGTGAAATACTGTGCTGGGGGCAGGGGTAGCACTTAAAGCTCTCCCTTCCTCCTTCCCCCCGGCACAAAGAGGCAGCTGCTCTGAGCTCCAGGGCTGCTCCCTCCCTCAGGGTCCAGCTGGGTTGGCCATGGACTGGATTGAAAGGCTTGTCAGGCTTTATCTGGCCCATGGCTTTATCTGGCCCTGTTAAAGAGGCTTCTATTACCTTCTGAAACTAAAAATTGGAATTCATTTGCGTATGTATGTATGCCTGTTTTAACCTGGTCAATAACTTTCTTACTTTATTATCCTATTTAATAAATCTGTATATAGTTTATGATAGCATTGGTTGCAAGTGTTGTCTTGAGATAGCAGGTGCAACTGAGATGACTGGTCCTTTGGGGGTGGGAGTGACCTCAATATTGCCAATGTTCTTGATGTAAGGGACCACCCATCCCAAAGGTAGGCTCACCTGTGGCAGATCAAAGTACCCAAGGAGACTGTCTGTGATTGCATATTAAATCTGTTATAGTGCATGTGGCGATTACACTTGAGAATTGGTTTGAGAAATGTAGGCAGAAAACTCAAGACCAATTTGGGGCTTGGGCCTTAGTTGGAGACAGTCTGCCTGAGACTGGTACTCATGCTTTTGATTCACTGCAGGTAACTTGGCAGACCCCAGAAGAAACAAACACCTGCTCAATGATTTTACAGTTTGAGGCCTATCTGTTAGCCAGTTTCTAATCCATTTAGTGTGTGCCAGGTTAATTTTATACTGATCTAGGATTTTTAATCAAAATGTCATGGGGTTCCAAGTCAAATGTGTTACAGAAATTTAAGAATATTACCTCAATACTATCACTTTTGTAATCTCATTAAAGTTATCAAATTGGTTTGATAGGATATATTTTCTATAAAACCATAATGATTAGCATTAATTATATTAGCCTGCTTTAATTCTCTATTAATCCAGTCCCACAGCAGCCACTTCATTATCTTCCCACGACTGATGTCAGACTGACAAGCTCATGTCTTCCCATTTATTGACTGAATTACCCAGTCAAATCATTTACTACATAATATTAGCTTTCTTCCAGTCTTCTAGAACTTCCCCAGTGTTCCAAGATATATTTAAAAGCAACATTAATGGCCCAGAAAGTTTCTTAGTCAGCTCTTTTAAAACTCTTTCCTACAAGTTTTCAGGACCTATTGATTTGAAATTGTTTGACTTTAAAAGCTGGTCCTTAACAATCCTCCTGATTTAGTAGTAGTGGAATGGAAAGCGAGTCATATGATTGTCATTTTTTTTCCCTAAATACAGAACAGAAATGTTTATTGAAAACTTCTGCCTTTTCTGTGTTATTTATAATCCTACTATTCCTCACAGTAAAGGATCAATATCACAGTAATGGATCAATACTAGGATTCTTTTTGTTTGTAAAATACTAAAAATAACCCTTTGTATAGTCTTCAAATAATAGTCATATATCAGTCTCCTTGTGGACATTTGCTTCACTTATCAATTTTATACAGTTCCTATATTCTGATTTATATTCATGACTATCATTTCTCCTTTCCCCTATTTGTTCAATATTTTTATTACTTTTAATAGTTACCTTAGCGTCCCCTTTAAGCAATAAGATTTTTGTAACCACAAAGGCCTTTTTTCTCGATTGTGGTATTGTGCCTTTGGAGGCATCTTAAACAATTCCCTTTCTAAACCTGAAGTACATACATTACTGGTCTGAACTTTATTCTGTTTGCACATTGTTACTGTGATCAAGTCACAGACACTTGTACATAAACTATCATTATTTTTTTAGTTGTACGATCAATTCCTGTTTATTTGCCAAGACAATGTCTAATGTAGAGTTTCCCCATGGTGGATGCAACAATTTTTGAATTAGGAAAATTTCATATATAATATTTAAAAATTCCATGGTTGTTTTGGTACTGGCAACATGAGCCCTCCAGTATATGTCATTCAAACTGAAGTTCCCCATAATCATGCACTTTCCCCCTCTTCATTTCTCTTTTTCAGGTTGGCCACTGAACTGGGGAAAAAAGTTATTTGCTCCCACCTAATTTTAATCTTGCTTCCCTTTTTCCTCCTCAGCTTTGCTCTTCTCTTTGGGTTTGTTTTGTTTGCCTTTCTTTCATTTGCTTTTTATATTCAGTAGCTTAAAGTTCCCCAATAGTGCCTTAATTAAAATGACCCATCTGGCTATCTATTCTGCCTCACACTTTTTGTCAATTCCCTCTTCATAGCTCTCGCTACAGCCTTGAACTATGTCACCAATAGGTCTGTGAAGTGAGAGTGCAATTCCCCCTCTTTTTGCAGTTGTTTGTAAAATCTACTAACACCTGGATTTCTTTAACATCAGAGTAGGACCAATATTTTTCAAGGGAGATTTTAGTTTGTTTCTAGCTAATGAACTTTTCTGGGTTTGATCCAGTTTGGCATCAAGGTTGTCACATTTATGTGGTGATCTGTTAAGTCTGCTGGTGAATTCTACAGTGAGTCAAAATTATACTTTTCACTGAACTGTGCCTCAATATCTTTTCTGAGTGACTGTAATCTCGGGCCAGAGCCTGAGCTAGGATTGCAATTCCAGTGCCAATATTTGACCCATTTCCAATGCCAGACCTGGCTATGATCTCCACTCTGACCATTAGGACTGACTACCAGGATGCAACACCTGACCACTGTCCACCTTTAAATGTCCTCTCTCTCTAACTTTGGGTGTGACTAGACTACAGGAATTTTTGAAAAAAGTAGCCTTTTTTCGAAAAAAACTTCCCCTGCATTTAGACTGCTGCTGAGTTCTTTTGAAAGTAAATCGAAAGAACGCGGCAGTTTTTTCGACCGCAGGAAACCTTGTTTTACGAGGAAGAACGCCTTTTTTCGAAAAAAGGTGCTATGTAATGCAAACTATGCTTTTTCAAAAGAGAGAGCATCTAGACTGCCTGGGTGCTCTCTTTTGATAAAGCAGCTTGCTTTTTCGAAAGTACTGGTTGTAGTCTAGATGCTCTTTTTCGAAAGAGGCTTACAGTCTAGACATAGCTTTTTTTATTCTGTTTAGCTACTTTCCTACCTGGACTCTGTGTTTGTACAGTATCTAACACAGTGGTTTTTGGTTGATCCCATGGCACTATCATAATAATAATAAAATATAATATAATAATAATATAATAAGCCAAAATCGATCAAATTCAGACTTTGCATTTTTCAGGTGTGTCTTTATGGGTTTTTTTAAACAGAGCTTTGCATCTACTTATACCAGATCTGACTTTACTTTTACAAACTCTGCTTTTAATTTATGCTGTGGACACTGTACCCCACTCCAGTTATGTAAATTACATGTACACAATTTACATTCACACATTACAAAAATGTACTTGTGTAAGTGTAATTTACAAGACCTGAGTGAGATAAAGTGTCTGCAACGTAAATGTGAATCCTGGCCATATACTCAAAATTACATCTAACCTGGTGCGTTCATCTTTAGTCTAAGCAGTATGCCAAGCTGTGAGTGGTTTGCTTCTGACTGCCCCACTCATTATATTTGACTTCATCTCTTTAGTTATGTGGATTCTGGGAGGTTGCTGAAAGTTTAGAAGATCCTAGTGAAACCTGATCAATCATGCTGACATGTCCTTTTACGCCTATTAACCACCAGGGTCCCCAAATATTTTTAAACGATTTAAATACAATTTTTGAAAATAAAGCAAAACTCTTACCCAAGAAGAGTTTTGACCCCCTCCCCTGCAAGCAGGCAAGCAAGCAGTGCTGGAGAATTCATGAAGTGTCCTACAAATTTAATTGTTGCTGTCAATTTTGCCTTGAAGGGACTCAGTTATAATGGTGACATCAGGGCCGGCCCGAGACCTTTTGGCGCTCTGGGCCTGGGCATGTGGCTCTGCCCCCGGGTGCACAGCGCATGCATGGGCCAGCCACAGCCACTGGCGTGCAGCCTGGGACCCGCCCCTGGGGTGCACGGCACATGTACTGCCCAGTCCGGCCTGGCCAGCGCAGCTGGTATACGCGCTGGGCCATACAGGGGCCCACAGCTGTGGGGGGGAAGGGCGCTGCTGGCTGGCGCTGCGGGGCTGACGCTGTGGGAGCCAGGTGCGCGGCACCTGATGGCAGCTATAAGGGACGCCACATGCCCCTTACAGCTGCCATCAGGCGCCTCCCATCGGTTGACGCCCTGGGCAGCTGCCCATGCCTCAGTGATATATAAAACCTGAAGATATTTAGTCTCCCAGGTTTCATGTGCTGGATGTTCTGTTACCCACACAGATTTCTCTGGCATTCACACACACTAAGGACACACAACCTTACCCAATTCCTAGGGATCAAAGTGCAACCCTGTTAAACACCCATCCTTACCTGTTTCCTAGGGCTCAGGGCGTAACTTCCTGCAGGTTTGCAGGATCTCTTAACACAGAAAAAGCCTTATACAGTAAAATCTGTACTCTCTACTTATTGACAACTAGCAAGCAAGCAGAATACACATACCAAGTGTAGTCCCCTTACTAAAGGAGCCTCTGACTTTTACTGAGAGGATCCTTTGTGCTGCAATCTAGCCCTAAACACTACAACTCCTATGAGCCCTTGGGAAAAAAGGAGGGAATGGTGGACATGGAGAGAGAGAGTTGATGAGCTTCATTTAGGAGAGAGGAGCCACACTGCTTGCTGGGAGCTTTTTGCAGTCCTGGAGCTGCAAATGCACCTAGAGCCTGTTACTGAGAGCCTGCTGGGGCTTGAATCTAGCAGGCTGCTTCAGGGGCAGTTGATTGTTCCTAGAGGGGAGAGACTCTGGCTGTGCCTGTGGCTGAGAGGGGCCTACATAAACCTGCACAGGAGGTAACTGTGAGTAACTGGGCTCTTTGGGAAAGTGCTGTCTGGGACAGAGCACAGGAAATAGACTGACTCTGGTCCAAATAAGAAGGAGGATGACCAACCTAGTGAGCCAGAGCTGCTGACATTTGGTTGGACCTGCTCCAGAGACAGAGGGATTTTGCAGATGGCTGCCTGCCTGGACTGACACACACAGAACCTGCACAGGGCTGTTTCTGCTTCAGCTGCAGATCTTCAAGTGTGCCCATGCAAGTGTCTGGGACTCTGAATCCAGAGGGGTGCACACTCTGCAGTGGGATAAATGGTTGCAGTGTAAATGCCAGATAGATGTTTCCTTTCTTTCTGTGTACTTTAATTGATTTTATTCACTTTTAATCTGTTAAACCCTGTTTCCTGAATTTGGTAAGAAAAGGAGTGTTAATTCTAATTTAATCAATGAGATGTATACTATGTATAATTGTTGTCTTGGAGCTAGATCCAGATTATTACGAGAATAATTTTATTCCTGGAGGCTCCCAAGACACACCATTAAGTGTGTATAGGGCCAGCCAGGTAGAGGCACCACCACTGTATATTGTTTAGGAGCAAAGGACTGCAGGAAGGGGATGGATAGGGAATCCCCAACTAAACAATATCACCACTGGGGTACTCAGGATCTCCTTTTATGTTAAAAACATCAGGCACACATGTGAGTGTGACCTGCTCCCAAATAACCTAGGGAGGGAAAAGGGAGTTCCTCAGCATGCAGTGTCATGCTCACCAATCTTGATAAAGGCAGGCAAACTTCTCCTGTTGGCCAGGCAAGATCAGTCTCTCTGGATCCTAGTTGCTGCACATCACGGTCATACAGAGGAGTTCTGGTAGCTCTGGTCTTCGGCTGTGTCTGGAGATGAATTCTTTTTCCAGGTCTTCCCTCCTTCTTGCTGTTCCTTTCTTCCTTTCCTCCTTGCTCCCCTTTCCCTTTCCCATTCCCTTTTCCTTCCCTGCTGGTCTCCTTCTTGGGCCCCAGTTTATATAGTGAAACTTGAGTCTTGCTTAGCTAGTCCTTAACTAATTATTGTAGTATAATTTTGCTTACCAGTCGTAACCTACTGTAACAGAATTACCTACTCAATCATACCCTACCACCTTAGTTGATTTATACCTAGCAAAATTTATTATACGGCATACAGAAACAATTAAAAACCAGACAGATCATACAGACAATCATTAGGAAAGTGAGGACAATAATCATAGAATGAGGATTCCACAACCTCAACTATTGATGCACAGATTCTTGCCAAACGAAATGCTGTTAAACTAAGTTTTCTTTGATCATCTTGAGACCTGTTTCTTCATCTGGTGACAGTGAGGGCCATTAGAACAGGATCTCCTTCTTAACAGCGTGGTGTGACACTCTTTTAATGCAATTTAGATGGAATGTGAGTATGTGACTCCCAAGCTTTACAGCTAATGGCTGCTGCTGTTCAGTCTGGCTGAAGAGGAAGCCTTTAGGCCTTTCAATATGGCTATAGAAAAACCATGTTGTTACAATGACGAGAAGTCCTGTGGCACCTTATAGACTAACAGATTCATTGGAGCATACACTAGTTTATAAGGTGCCACAGGACTTCTTGTCATTTTTGCAGATTCAGACTAGAACTCTCATATTGTTACAGTTTGTTCTCAGTACTCTTTGACCCCCAGAGGGTGGCCAAAGTGGTTCTCAATGAGTTCGGTGTATGTCTTGGGACCACTTTCTAGCAGCCTTGCTTAGGTTGAATAGCACCTCCCACTACAAAATACTCCCACTCAAGCAAATGGAAGAAGGTGCATTTCAATGTGAGCAAGGGTATCCGAATCTGTCCCTTAGAATTCTGGCTAATAACATTAGTCATTTTTTTAAATCTCTAGATTTTCTAGGGTTTCCCTCCCCCTTATCCCATGGTCTAATCCAAAGCCCTCTGAAGCCAACAGAAGAATTTCCATGGACTTTGATCAGGCTTTTACAGGACAGTCCAACACAAAATATCAGGTGGGATCCAGCGTCTAATCAATCTTAAGATCATGAGAAATGGTACTAGCAAAGGCTAAAACTCTACTACAACTTTTTCAATCACAGTGACTTCCAGAAACTGTGAAAATAAGTTTGTGTTCTTCAAACAAGTTAACCGGCTAAGGCCTCTGAAAAATGAAAGGGATGCTAAATTGCACTATGTATGTATGTGTCCAATTATTAGTGCAAGATTGCTATCTATTTGTTATAAAAAAAATGACATCCTCTAGAATACAGCTAGGATAGTTTAAGCTACCTTAAATCACTCAACCTGCAGTACATCTGAAATGTTAATTAAGCAACTTTTTTATCCTCACCTCTGCTCTACTGGCTTTAGTAAAAGCTCGTCTGCCAGGGTAACTCTCCACAGGTACCTCCAATTCTGTTTGAAGTTGGTGATCTGGGCTTGGCTCATAACATTCACAGTAGATTTACCTGAAAGATCAATAAAAGCACGTTCAAAGCTAGACTGGCTTCATAGAGCCCAGGATTTTATTAATTTATATAAACTTCCTAAAACTTTTGCTACAAAGGAAAAAGGGAAAACTTGAAAATATTCACATTGCATAGTAGGGTAATGAAAATGGCATTGAAAAGTTTGGGAATGTGTGGCCTTTTCAACACCAACAATACACACTTGGGGATGACAAAATGATACAAACATAGGCCAACATTTTCAAAAGTGACTGGGCATTTGGGGCACCTCTATGTTTAGGTGACTCCTGATTTTCATGAAGTCTCAAGGCCCTGTCCTTTGAAAATTCAAGTTCTTTTAAGGTGTCCTGGTTATTTATTTCTCATGCTATGTGGACAGCTGAGAAGTAATAGAACCCATTGTGAGTCTTCGCGGTGTTCTGTCCTGAACCAAATCTGGTACATTATGAAGTGGAATGCCTGTTAGTTTTTAGGTCTTAGGTGGGGCCTTTTCCATCCTAGGTCAAAATCAAAGGTGATTCATGAAGAAAAGTAGATAGGCATTTGGAGCAAGTGACCATACACCTCAGAAAAAAGTGGGACCTGTTTACAAGGGTCTCTCTATTCAACTTGAAATTGAACCATTTGATATTTTCTATCAGTCAGATATTTTATCTGAGTAGGCCCATCTTTTCAAGCTTGACACGGATGAGTTATGTTTCAATTTAATAAGTCTGGCTACCGAAACATTGTGTATCCTCTGCTTCATCTCTCTACATAGCATGTTGTTGGCTGGTGAAACAGATTCTGAATCAAGTGCCTCCTTACTGCAGGACAGGCATCAAGTTAGTTCTCAATGATACCCATATTGTCCACAGCCGAGTTGAGAGAGGTGAACTCAACTGAGGGGAGAGACTCAATGGCCTCAAGTTGGGCACCAGAAAACAGAGTCACTATGTGATGGTGCAGAGCAAAAACAGCTGAAGTAGCTCTCTGGTCACTGCAGCTCCAATTAGTTGCCTTGGAGTAAATCTGACTCGGATAACCATGCTTAATTGAAAGCCAGAAAGGGGAAGGGCTGCAGAGAGCTACAAGTTTAATTATCCTATTAGGCCAGACAGCAGAAAAGGTGCAGGAAGGAAGTGTAAGGGGAAGAGAGGGCCAGAGCATCAGAGTCCCTCTTACCTCTCCTATCCTTGATGTAGCATGCTGTGGATGGTATGCAGTTGTAAAGAAGGTGCTGCACAATACTGTAAATGTGGCAAGGGAACACTGATAAACCATACATGGTGTTTACAGGCAGAGTCTGCAAGGCTGTGTCTAGACCACATCCCTCTGTCGACAGAGGGATATAGTCTAGACACAGCACAAGTGATCTGTGTGTGCAGAGGAATACAGGGAATAGGGTGCACTTATTATGCATAGGGGCTTGTTTGGACTCCTGCCTTGTTCTGTGCAGGTGCAGCCTCCCACAGAGAGGCCCGGGTGAAAGTCTGGTAGCATGGGTCATGGAGGAGACCTTGCAATGGCTGAAAAAATGGCAAAGCCTCTGGAGAGGCAGGTTCTGCTCACCTGGCAGGCAGAGAAACAAAAGTGTCTGCAGAACTACATCTGACAAGAAACACACGCAGCAGCATGACTTACAAAGGAGGGTGTGTCCTCTGGTGAAGAATGGTAACAGGGCGATGGCCCATGTAAGATGGGCCCGTGGACGATCCCAGTACATTCTTGGGTACCTTCAAGAAGATGGAGAGACAGGGCAAGCTGGGCCTTGTAGCTATCCCTGTGTTTGATCAGGGAAGCACAGGCAGCCTACATGGCTCTTAATGATGAGCAGGCCTGAGACTAGAAGGTGGTCATGGTTAAACTGGAATGGGTGGGCCTATTGACCAATACTGACAGGCTGTGTCTAGACTGCATCCCTTTTCCGTAAAAGGGATGCAAATTAGACACATCGCAATTGCAAATGAAGTAGGGATTTAAATCCCCCCTGCTTCATTTGCATAAACATGGCTGCCACTTTTTTCCGGCTTGGAGCTTTGCTGGAAAAACGCGCCAGTCTAGATGGAGATCTTTCGGAAAATAAAGCCTTTTCCGAAAGTTTCCTTATTCCTTTTTTAAGAGGAAAATAAAGCCTTTTCCGAAAGATCCCTTATTCCTTTTTTTAAGAGGAATAAGGGATCTTTCGGAAAAGGCTTTATTTTCTGAAAGATCCCCATCTAGACTGGCGCTTTTTTTTTGGCAAGCTCCGAGCTGGAAAAAAGCGGCAGCCATGTTTATGCAAATGAAGCGGGGGGATTTTAATTTGCAATTGCGATGTGTCTAATTTGCATCCCTTTTACGGAAAAGGGATGCAGTCTAGACACAGCCAGAGATTGGAGATTTGTGACCTTGGGCATGTGCTCAAAAGCTGATGGTTTGCCTGAAACTGTATATTCAGAGTGAGGGGAAATTATGGATGCTGATTTTGGAGCAATTCTTCTAGAGCCTCCCCAAGGACACATGGGTATGAGCAGATGGCATCAGCCATTAACCTTACATATGTCGGTTAAACTGACCAAAGGAATTAGTGAGCTCCACCTCCACAAGGCAAACAGTGCTTATCATTTCAGGGCTTGTATCAGGGTCAGATGTCTGGGAAACCCATTGCCAGGAAGGGCATAAAGAAGAAAATGGAAAAGCCATAAGGCGTTTTGAAAGACTCTTTCCCTTTCTTGTTTCCAGTGTGGTTGTCAGGGACATGTGAAAAGAGAATCCTCAATTTTGCAATTTTGCTGAGTTCTGCAGTTGAACTGGAACTTGTGGGCAGTGTGGCTGACTCTTATCCTTTCTATTATGTATGCGGCACAATGGGAGATTGCTTATATCAGGAAATAATTATTCTTCATTGTTAAAATGCAGTAAAGTGTACTGATTCTTTCTCCCCCCACAGCGTATAGTTTAGTAGAGTATAAAATCAGAACTTAAAAACCAATCAAGTAGTCAGGAAGACTTTGATGTCTAAAATGCTGGAATTATCTTTAATCAGAGGAGATTTATACGGGCTAAATAGTAGCTGAATTAAAGGTGGAATTCCCGTTAGGCTTTGTTCATTTAAGTTGCTCTCCTCTTCCACTAATAATAATATCCTCTCAAATATCTCCTGTTTAATTTTTGAGTGGAATTTGTAGTAGACTGCTTTCAACTTCTGTACTGGTTTATTCTCCCAGATCTTCAGTGGCAGCAGTATTAGGTCCCATGTCAGCTTGATTAGCTGCTAATCAGATTAGCTAACATGAGTCAAGAAGACACCCTTTTTTTGCCATGAAGATATACCCTAAGGTATGATGCTTGACGATAGAGGTGTGATTCCCAGCTTGAGCAAACATATTTGCACTAGCTCATCAAACCGCTATGCTAAAAATAGTAACGTTGACATGGTAATACAGATAGCAGCAAGTGCTGGCATAGGCAAGCTGCCCCTGGTATGTGCCCTTATGACATGGGATGCTTTGTACTAAGGGAGATTAGCCTGTGCAGAGACTCACTGAAGTCCCTGCTACTGTGGCTATGCTACTATTTTTAGCATGCTGGCTCAATAAAATCTAGCTCCAATACAGCTGCTCTAGCTGGGATCACACCCTCACTCCAAAGCTATGTCTACACTACACATTTTGCTGGAAAAGGCAATGCAAATGAAGTGCTGATTAGCATTTTTCTCGTGCTTCATTTGCATAATCTCTTCCGATCTGTTTTTGCGCAAGAAGTTTTTGTGCAAAAACATGCAGTACAGATGTGTCCGTTTTGCGCACAAAACCCTTTTTGCGCACGATCCTTATCCCAGAGAGGCATAAGGATCTTGTGCAAAAAAGGGGATTTGCGCAAAACGGACATGTCCACACTGCATATTTTTTGCGCAAAAACCTCTTGCACAAAAACAGATCGGAAGAGATTATGTAAATGAAGCATACAAAAATGCTAATCAGCGCTTCATTTGCATTGCCTCTTCTGGCAAAACGTGTACTGTAGACATAGCCCAAGTGTACACATACCTTCAAAAAGAGTAGAGGAAGACTATGTGGCCCTTGGGAAAAATAATTGATGTTGTTTTGATGCTCTTACGTATAACATCCAGCTCCGAATTGGAGTGCTCAGGAGTTCCGGTGCAATGCTTTTAGTCAACATTAAAGAGGCACAATGCACAAAAATGTCAACCAATATTCATTGAATGTTCTGTTTAAACCATTTCTTGCATCGCTTTGCACTTGTTTTCCACAGGTATTCTAGAAAATGGGTTTGTTGCCAAGCATGGTGGTTGCACTAGCCATTTTTATAGGAATATTGCAGACTATTCACCAAAAGAATTATGTTCACACAATCAAGGCAAATAAATAACACCATGTGATTCGGGGCTAATCAAATTGTAGAATCATAGAATACGAGAACTGGAAGGGACCTCGAGAGATCATCAGGTCCAGTCCCTTGTACTCATGGCAGGACCAAGCATGGTATAGACCATCCCTGACAGGTGTCAGTTAAGAGCAGGTTAGACAATCTCTAGTGATGGAGATTTCACAACCTCCCTACGCAATTTATTCCAGTATTTAACCACCTTGACAGTTAGGAAGTTTTTCTTAATATCCAACCTATACTTCTCTTGCTGCAGTTTAAGCCCATTGCTTCTTGTTCTATCATCAGAGGCCAAGGAGAACAATTCCCCCTCCCCCTCCTCACTGTGACATCCTTTTAGATACCTGAAAACTACTAACATGTACCCTCTCAGTCTTCACTTTTCCAAACTAAACAAGCCCAATTCCTTCAGCCTTGCCTCATAGCACTGGTGACTTGCATACACCTATCTTTTCTAAGTCATTTTTAACACGTTTTTTAAAATTTTAACTTCTGAACCTATCCCAATTCGACTAACATCCCATCACCTTCAATCTTCTTGATGGAAACCGAAGCAAAGAAGCAAAGAAGTCATTAAGCACCTCTGCTATTTCCAAGTTTCCTGTTATTGTTTCTCCCTCTTCACTAAGCAATGGGCCTACCCTGTCCTTGGTCTTCCTTTTGCTTCTAATATACTTGTAGAATGTCTTCTTGTTATGCTTTGTGTTTCTCCCTTCTCACTGAGCAATGGGCCTACCCTGTCTTTGGTGTTTCAAGCACATGAAATCAAACCAGCACATCTTGGACTCAGCATAAACTGCTCAAAAACAATAGCGAGTACAAATTATTTACAGAACTATTTACTGAGTAATTCCAAAACCTGAATAACTCTGAGGAAAAAGAAAAAAATATTATCTATCCCAGAGAAGTAGGAACCAATCCAGCAAAGACTTTAAACTTAATGTTAAGTTCTTAAACAGTCTTTGCTAATGATTAGTAATTAAAGGCATTCTGGATTTTTAAAAGTGTTTTCAATTAAAAATAACGTTTTTGGAAAATGAAAATTAACTGAAAGTTTGTTTTCCATTTTTTGACATATTCAGATATCAGAAATGTTTGTATTTGATTTTTCATGGAAAAGGTGGATTTTTTTTCCCATAAAAGAATGGAAAATAAGCAAAAAAATGAGTGGAAAAGAACCCACTGATTCTGTGAAAGTGAGAATATAGTGGGAAGAGGATCTTAGAGATGTGATTACCATAGGGACATGGTAAGGAAGACGGGATCTTTAAAAGGGATCTAGGAGTTTTGTTTTATTTTGTTTCCAATAAAACAACTGACATTAATTAATTCCCCAACCCACATGAACGGAACTGCAGGGTTGAGTCCATGAAACTCTTGGCTAACTAAACTCAGCAGGATTAGCCTTTCCTTAGAACACACTATCTGGATACTTTTGTTCCTACAGATGATTATAGCTGTAATTCTTCATGGAGCTTTACTGTCCCATACCAGGGTATAATAAGACCAAAACAAACCTCCTCTGTGAATAAAGGCTCTTATAAGTAGCATACAACTGAGTTCTGTCTAACTGTTCTGTCTTGTGAAGGTGGAATTATGAGAAATGATAAATATTCCCATAGTCTCTTTGAGAGGAGAGGTTTAACTGAGGTATACTAAGCAGGAGTTTAACATTTCTTTTTTTCCCTTTTATTTATGGCTGACTAGGAGGGCTACTCTTGTAGCTGCAAAAGAGGAAAAAGTTACCCACAGGTTCAATTTGCACACAGACAGAGAGAGCTGGACTGAGCACTGTTAACAAACATCCGAAGACAGAGCATAGCTAAAACTTCCCTTAAGGACGTAGAGAGCTGCATTATTACTGTGTTCTAATCCAGGGTGCAAGTCAGTCAAACATCTAGCTTTTCAAAAGAAAAAAATGCAGTGAGGTCCCACTTCCCAACTCCTCCCTGTTAACAGAAATCTTTATTGTTTGCCTTACTATCAGACTGGACTCTGAATGTGCTTACTGCAGGTCTCAGCACACTGGGAGATGAGATGGACAAGATAAGAGGGATGCCATTATGGCTCAGAAAGGTGATGCAGCACACAATGCAGACCTATGTCATTGATTTAGTCTCCTGGGAGAAGGTGATTTTTAAACAAAGCAATTGAATGTGATTCATAAGATGAACATTTGTAAATTATGTTTCTGTGTTTGTTACATCCTTACTAACATAGTCAAATTGTTTCCATTAAATCTATGTTTCACCATAGCAAATTAAGGGTTTATTTGTTGTCGTCATCCATTCCCCAGTCAGTTACTGCACACAGGGTTGTAGGCTCTGATTCTTCCTCAATAACAAAGTATAATTCCTTGAGCATCACTCTGACCACATCACCCACTCTCTGAATTCCTCTTTCTTGGTCAGGTTCAACCTTCCGTTCTCATTCTTCCTTTTGGTCAACTTGTGTCTCTTGCAATGTCAGCCACCTGCCTCCTGCTCTCTCCCGTTGCAGCTGGGTTTGCCCTTTCTTCAGTTTATCACACAAACATCTTCGTGCCTTGTTTCAGTCAGCCCATTGTACACACCAAGGTCTCTCTGAACTGGTCGACGAGGCCAATATCCTCTTCTCAGGACCCCATTTTCAAGGCTATAACAATAAGAAATCAGTGAGTTTTAAGACAGATTAGGGGATAGATGTGTTCACTAGCATTTAATTTATATTTTTACAGTATCTAGTCAGTTATGTTACAAAATTGAAATTGTTTGGGTGATGCTTCCAAGGGGAGCCAGGGCTGCGAAGAATCAATCCCATTACCACCTGCCCTTAGCATGAAGAAATCTTGTCTGTTGCTGATGTGGTTCAGCATCCTGACTCCACTAGCTTCTGCCAACATACGCACTCTCTTCTAGACCTATGAAGGCCTCACTGTCTCTTTTCAGGTTAGTGATAGGCATCTACCAACCTCTGACTTCTCAGCATGTCCTTCTAGAGTGACCATAACCAGATCTGCTGAACACTCACAGAATGCACAGATTCTCTACTCTCAAAGAAACAGAACACACCAGTTTACTACATAAGAATTGCCAAACTGGGTCAGACCAAAGGTCATCTTGACCAGTATCCTGTCTTCCGACAGCGGCCAAACCCAGGCACCCCAGAGGGAATGAAGCTGGTAACCATCAAGTGTTCTATTCCCTCTTGCTCGTTCCCAGCTTTTGGCAAACTGAGGCTGGGGATACCATCCCTGCCCATCCTGGCTAGATTAAACTCCAGATCACTACTCTATTTAACACACAGCACTTAAACTTATTGTTATTTTCATTATAAATATATCTCTCATCAAAGAACAGACATTCAAAAAATAATAAACAGGAATACTGGATAGAAATGCTTACATGTGAAACAAAATCAGAACACACTTTCTTAAGATTAAACTTAACTCAGAAAAAATTCTTCTGTTTCCTATGTACTAGCTTAACTCAAGTCTTTGCCCCCCGCATTTTCACCCAGCATGACTGAGATTCTGGTTTTCCTCATTTGCAGGCTCCATGGTGCATCTCTGTACCTTCAATAATACCTCAGAAGTTCATTGTCTTTACTTGTAAATAGGACAACCCTTCCTGTCTGTTTTTCTGTTGCACTGGCCATTTATTCATTAGCATTGGACTCAACTTGCAAATAGACTTCCACTGTAAGATACGCAGTTGTCAGTCATGGAGATAAGTGTCTCCTACCTGCTATCTGGAGAAGTCTGTCTCAACTCGTGCTATCTGAGTGACCTGTTGTTAACTACAAGGACTTACAAATGTAACTTTCAATATACATGCATCACTCCTTACACATGATCTGCACATATACAGGCAGTCCCCGGGTTACATGAATCCGACTTACATCGGATTCCTACTTACAAACGGGGTGAGGCAATCCCGCACTAGCTGCTTCCATCCAGCAGACCAGGGAGATGCGAAGCTAGTGCCTGCCCCAGCAGACTAGGGAGACGCGGAGCGGCTTTTCTCAGCAGACACCTCAGCTTGAGAATAAAGGACTGAGGGAAGTGAGGTGTGGGAGAATAAAACTGAGCTCTGGAGAAATGTTTGGCTAGAGTTTCCCCTACAATATGTACCAGTTCCGACTTACATACAAATTCAACTTAAGAACAAACCTACAGTCCCTATCTTGTACGTAACCTGGGGACTGCCTGTAGTTCACAATAATTATGATGACCAGTGTGACACATGCTTTCAGTTGTGATCTTATATGGCCCCATTTGGTAAACTGAGGAGATCCTTTTAAGCCTATATATCTCTGTGCCCTCTGTCAATGGACATCAAGAAGTCCTAAGGCCACATTATCTAGCGGCAATATTTGACTGTGTCCCTCTCCTGAAATTTACTGATTCATTTTGCATGGAAAGTGGTTGCAGATTAATTTTTAGGTTGTTATCTGTGTAGGAGAATTTTAAGTACCAGGATCACTATAAATTAGAATTGGTGGGAAATTATTCAATGAACAGACCTATTTCAAACAGCACAAGGGAACTTTTAGTGTGCACCACCAGGGGCCATATGGCTAGTTAGTGCATGACACACTGATGTACATTAGAATTTATACCTCTGCTGATGTGGACTAAAGTATTGTGTAGACAAGCCCTAAATTTTGTCAAGGATATAACTGAACTATCACTGAAAAAAAGAAAGAATTTCACTGTACATCAAAATTTGAGAATTGCAAGATGTTATCCACAGTTTGTTTGATAGCAACAAAAGACAAGATCTTTTCCTCTGTCAGTCACTAGGAAACCAAGCTATTGGAGAGGTTTCACAAATCATCACAAGTTGAAGGTTTAACATTGCCAGGATAAAAAAAATCGGAAAGTTTTCCTGCTGTTAATGAGACAGAGGTGACTGTAAACAATAAGATGCCTTATAGCTATTTTCAAACAGGAATCAAAGCTGTAATTAAATATAAAGCCCTGTCAGTGATAGGCCCTTTAATGTAACTTGGTTTTCTTTTCGCTATATATCAAATACCTTCACCTAGACAAAAGCTGAGTGTGACTGAAAAGAGCAGGAGAAGAAACAGTTGTGCTGAAGACTTACTTCTTGTTATATAACCATGTCTCTCAGATTCTGTAGCTTCGATAGCAAAACATTCTTGACTGTAACCTGAGTACGATCTTCTTCCAAAATGAATGTTCCTTCTAGCAACATGACTTATGTTCTGTGGGGCCATTTCTTTTGTAGGCACATAGGGATCTATTGTGACTTAGACTACTTGCCAGCAAAAGTGTGTAAGAATAGTTCTTACAACTTCTACATAAGCTCTTCTGACTTTGAACCTGGGCCATGCACATATTTACTCCCCTAACCCAGAGCAGTGAGAGGGGAGTGGGAAGTTTATGAGAGAAGCCAAGAGTGTACGGGAAGCAATACTAACTATAATTCTGGCATTAACCAGAAGTACCTTTACACACATGTTGGCACTAAGAAACAGTGGATTGTGAAACAGGTGTTATCTAAGAGACTTAATGCATAGAGCCAGGACCCTCTGGCTGCATCTAGACTGGCCTGATTTTGCAGAAATACTTTTAACAGAAAAGATTTTCCATTAAAAGTATTTCCACAAAAGAGCGTTTAGATTGGCACGGATGCCTTTGCGCAAAAAGCATCCGTGGCCAGTCTAGACGCGATTTTGCACAAGAAAGCTCCGATGGCCATTTTAGCCATCGGTCTTTCTTGCGCAAAAAATTAAGGTGCCTGTCTACACTGGCCCTCTTGCACAAGTAGTCTTGTGCAAGAGGGCTTATCCCTGAACGGGAGTGTGAAAGTATTTGTGCAAGAAGCACTGATTTTGTACATTACAAAGTGTAGACAGCTGGCAAGTGTAGACAGCTGGCAAGTTTTTGAGCAAAAGCGCCTGCTTTTGCGCAAAATCTTACCAGTCTAGATGCACCCTATGGCTACGTCTACACTGGCCCCTTTTCCGGAAGGGGCATGTAAATTTCACCAGTCGTCGTAGGGAAATCCGCGGGGGATTTAAATATCCCCCGCGGCATTTAAATAAAAATGTCCGCCGCTTTTTTCCGGCTTTTAAAAAAGCCGGAAAAGAGCGTCTACACTGGCCCCGATCCTCCGGAAAAAGTGCCCTTTTCCGGAGGGTCTTATTTCTACTTTACTAGGATCGGGGCCAGTGTAGACGCTCTTTTCCGGCTTTTTTAAAAGCCGGAAAAAAGCGGCGGACATTTTTATTTAAATGCCGCGGGGGATATTTAAATCCCCCGCGGATTTCCCTACGATGACTGGTGAAATTTACATGCCCCTTCCGGAAAAGGGGCCAGTGTAGACGTAGCCCTTGTGTCTAGAACCAGAACCTAGCCCACACATGCAAATAAAGGTGTTGGGGGAGTCTCATCAGAGTTTTAGGAAATAAACTAGAGTGGTGTTGTGCAAAGGCCAGAAGCTACATCAGTGACAATGATTAAGAATTAATTAAATTCTCCACTCAGTTACACCAGGCATAAATGACTCATGTGATGAGCCTCTTCAATTTATCAAAATCCCCCTTAAATTGTAGACACCAGAAATGGACCACAGTCATCACACCAGTGCCAAACATAGGTAAAATAACCTCTCTACTCCTATTCAATAGGCCTCTGTTTATTGTAGAATCATAGAATCATGGGAGTGGAAGAGACCTCAGTAGGTAATCGAGTCCAACCTCTTGTCCAAAGCAGGACCAACCCCAACAAAATTATCCCAGCCAGGGCTTTGTCAAGCTGGGACTTAAAACCTTTAGGGATGGAGATTCCGCCACCTCCTTAGGTAACCCCTTCCGGTGCTTCATGGTCCTCCTAGTAAAGTAGTTTTTCCTTTTAGCCAACCTAGAGCTCCCCCACTGCAACTTGAAACCATTTCTCCTCATTCATTTGTCAGTCACCACTGAGAACAGCCTCTCTCCATCCCCTTTGGAATCCCCCTTCAGGTAGTTAAAGGCTGCTATCAAATCCCCCCTCAGTCTTCTCTTCTGTAGATTAAATAAGCTCAATTCCCACCACCTCTCCTCGTAAACCACGTGATCCAGATCCCTCGTCATTTTTGTTGCCTTCCACTGGATCTTCTTCCATGTGTTCACATCGTTTCTGTAATGGGGGCCCAGAACTGGACACAATATTCCAGATGTGGTCTCACCAACACCGAATAAAGGGGAATAATCACTTCTCTAGGTCTGTCTTCAGTGCTCCTCCTAATGCACCCTAATATGCCATTAGCCTTCTTGGCTATAGGGCACCCTGTTGACTCATATCCAACTTCTGATCCACTGTAATCCCCAGGTCTTTTTCTGCTGAACTGCTGATTAGCCAGTCAGTCCCCAGCCTGTAGCAGTGCTCAGGATTCTTCCATCCCAAGTGCAGGAATGCGCATTTGTCCTTGTTGAACCTCATCAGATTTCCTTTGACCCAATCCTCCAGTTTGTCTAGGTCTCTCTGGGCCCTATCCCTACCCTCCAGTGTATCTACCCCTCCCCCTAGCTTAGTGTCATCTGTAAGCTTGCTGAGGGTACAAACCATCCCCTCAGGTCCTTAATAAAGATGTTGAAGAAAACCGGTCCCGGAACTGACCCCTGGGGCACTCTGCATCCAAGTATCATATTAGCCCTTTTGGCTACAGAATTGGACTGGGAGCTCTGGTGCAGCTGAATAGCCACAGGGACACTCAAATCTTTGTTAGAGCCACTGCTATCACTGCTAGGATAATCTCACTGTAAATACAGCCTGCATCCTTTGGCTTAGATGTCTGAATTAAGCCATATTAAATGTATATGGCTGGCTTGCACCTGTCACTGAAGGAGCTCTGGACAGTCTGACCTAGTGGTTGGACTAAGGGTCTGTCCTACTAGTTAGAGCTGAAGCCAGACTGTGCTGGCTCAGGATAAAAGCAGAAGGCCATAGCAGTATGTCAAAAAAGAAAACTTAAGTACAAGGGTTAACCAGAGTCACAATCAGAAGTCATAATGGAGGGCCACAGTCAGGAATCAGAAAGCAAAAACTGAGATGAAGGTTAAGTTGTGTTGTAGTTAGATGGTGGCACTGAGCATCCAAGCCAGGAGTCAGAGGTTGCTCTAGGAAAGCAATGAGCAGCCACTGAGCTAGTACGTCTACGGAACTTAAATAAAGGGCTGCTGACTCCTTCATCCAATCAGGTGGCACAGTCAATCAGTCAGCTTCTATCAGGGACTGATGGCTTTCTATCAATCCAGATTGCTTTGTATCAGTGGCCTGTTCTCTTCCTTACTTGCCATTCTCCCAATTTCTGAGTCACCCACATACTTCATCAGTGACGATTTTATGTTTTCTTCCAAGTTACTGATAAAAATGTTAGCGTAGGACCAGGAACAGCTCTACAGGATCTCACTAGGAACACACCAGCTCATTGCTGAGTTCCCATTTACAACCACAATTTGAGACAACTTGCCAATGAGCCAGGTGAGGGAAGCAAGAGCTCATTCATTCCACTCTCCTCCACTGGCTGCAGCCAACCTTGCTGCAGATTTCCATCTCCCTTCACCTCCTCGTGCCCATCCACAGCTCCATCCTAGATCAGCAGCCTTTCAAGTGTCTTTGTTGACATCCAAGGACCATCTTGTAAAGTACCATTTGCTGAGCAGAAGGCTCTCTTGAAATCAATGGGGTGTTCTCCCTAAAAACAAATGGCCTGAAATAACCCATGGGTTTCACAACTGCTGCATTCCCGTCATCCCATCCATGAAGGTTCCGACCTTGCAGTTAGCTCCATGCTGGCAATTTGCTGCACAAACGTCAACAAAACCCTAGCTAGGCACAGGGGCCCAACTTCACAGAACTCACTGCCCTTCTATTTAAGGTACTTCCTTGCCCTCATTACCACAGTATGGGTGTGTCTAGACTACATGCCTCCGTCGATGGAGGCATGTAGATTAGACAGATAGGCAAAGGGAAATGAAGCCGCGATTTAAATAATCGCGGCTTCATTTAAATTTACATGGCTGCCGCGCTGAGCCGACAAACAGCTAATCAGCTGTTTGTCGGCTCAGCGCGCTAGTCTGGACACTCCGCGCCGACCTGAAAGCCTTTTATCGACATCCCCCTTATGCCTCCTAGGATGAGGTTTACAGGGGATGTCGATAAAAGGCTTTCATGTCGGCAGGGGAACGTCCAGACTAGTGCGCTGAGCCGACAAACAGCTGATTAGCTGTTTGTCGGCTCAGCGCGGCAGCCATGTAAATTTTAATGAAGCGGCGATTATTTAAATCGTGGCTTCATTTTCCTTTGCCAAAAAAACAAATCTACATGGCTCCGTCGACGGAGCCATGGACTGTGTCTACAATGGGCCACTTATTCTGAAAAATCAGCCGCTTTTCCGGATTAGGCTGCGAGCTGTCTACACTGGCCCTTGAATTTCTGGAAAAGCAACGATGCTCTACTGTACAAAATCAGCTGCCATTCCAGAAAAACTATTCTGCTCCCGCTCGGGCATAAGTCCTTATTCCGGAACACTGTTCCGGAAAAGGGCTAGTGTAGACAGCCCAGTAGTCTTTTCTGGAAAAGCGCGTCTACATTGGCCACAGATGCTTTTCCGGAAAAAGGGCTTTCCGGAAAAGCAGCCTGCCAGTGTAGACGCTCCTTTTCCGGAAAAACTGAAAACGGAATAGTATTCTGTTTTAAGCAGTTCCGGAAATTCATGCCAGTGTAGACACAGCCATGTAGTTTAGACATACCCTATGTGACTACCTCACAGTCTTGATGGTATTCATCCTCACAATAATTCTATGAGGTAGGGAAATATCATTATCCTCATTTTACAGAGGGGGAATTGAGAAGTTAAATGACTAACCTAAGTTTAAAAAGGAAGCCTGTGGAGGAACAGGAAGTTGAAAAGAGCCATCCCAAGTCCTAAGCTAGTGGTCTAACCACTGGAACATTCTTTCTTTTCTGCAATAGCAAGGTTTAATTTTGTAATTGTGAAGAAGTACTCTGCAAGGCGAAACCTCTAATTTGCTCTTAGCAATGGTTCTGCTATTTTTAAACCCTTCAGCTCAGTCTTCCCTATATAAAGTTTAAAAACGATATTCAAGGGCTTTGGGTTTCAATCCCCAAACAGCCTCCAAACTTTACAAATATATCTGAAGCAGTTCACAAAAAAACTGCTTTGCCATCAGAATAAAGCATACGATGGCTTTCCTTTCAAAATAGGGGCGGTTACCTTCTTCCCAACTAATTACTGCCTACGTGCCCTGCACCATTGTGTTCTGAAAAGTCCTCTAGAACAACAGAGTTTCTATGAAGTAACATGACACGTGCATTGCACTCTGTTTTGATTGATTGATGCACCCCATTGGGGTGTACATAGTGCTGTGCTAAATGTTATATATGCCCTCAGCGGGTAATTTCAGGAAATTATGAAAATGCAGTTCTTTCAAAAGGTTTGGTAATGTAAGTCAAAGAGACACTTAACAGACTCGGCGCTGATTAGTGTGGGTGACCACAGTATACTGGCATCTTTGATATTTCTTGGCTTTTTCTTTGTTTCCCTGAGGCTCTTTGGACAAAGCAAGAAAGATGGCTGAGACACCCTTGGCCTTCTGGGAAACTCAGTGACATTTAAAGGCTGCTGGGGCCTATTCTGCTAATATCTAAACTAATTAAAATCAAATCATAATTGTAGCAGCTTGTTCACTGGAATTCTAATAAGCCTTGGAGCAGTACACACTGAAAGTTGCTATGCTAAAGGCTGTCTTCATTATGTGAGAATAGTATCCTACTATATGGAGAAATGTTCCCAGTGATTTTTCTTGATCTTACAGCCAGGTTGCTTATATAAGAATTCTTGCTCCAAATGTAAGATGAAGACTTACTTCAGTGTGTCTCTCTATATACATATAGCCATGGAAATTATTTTTACTGTGTCATGTTAGAGGATTTTCAACCCATATCTACAATCCTAATTCTCACTGGGCCAGATTATGAAGTTTTTACCTATACTGAATGGTACTTATTCCACATAAAAGCCTCACTCCAGTTAATAGGACAGCTCGTGCAGGAAGATGTTAGTTACTCAGGCCACGTCTTCACTTGCCATGCTGGAGATTGATCTTCTGGCATTTGATTTAGTTGGTCTAGTTAAGATCCACTAAGTTGAATGCGGAGGGTGGCTCCAGTTGGCACCAATACTCCTCACAGTTGTGAGGAATAAGGGAAGCCAATGCAATGTTTGCTCCCCTTGGCCTCTGTGAAGACGGCACCAAGCTCACCTCAAAGTAAGCTGACTCCAGCTACGTATTTTACGTAGCTGGAGATGCATACCATAATCTGACCATCCAGGTCTAGTGTAGACCTGGCCTCAGAAAAAGAAGAGTCCAGTGGTTAAGTAGCCAGCTTGGACTCAAGAGATGTAGGTTCATTTTCTTCCACTACTGCATACTTCCTGTGCTACTCTGGCCAAGTTATTTAGGACTGAATTCACAGACATGTCTACCTCTATTATAGTGCCTAGAAAATCAATGGGGTTCACAAGGCATAAGGGAGTGGTCAACAAAGGCGCTCCCTGTCGACTGATCCGTACCTTGAATTGCGTGCTGTGCCGATGATCAGATGAGCCGGCACAGTGTGGTGACCATTTTTATTTTAATGAATCCGGGAATATTTAAATCCCCGCTTCATTAACTATATCTGGTAGCCTATTTTACATGCCTCTGTCGGCAGGGCATGTAATCTAGACGTACCCTAAGATTCACCGCCTGGGGCCAAAACCCAAGAGCTTCACCCCTGGGCAGTATGGCTCAGGCTACAGGCATCCTACTTGGCTTTGGACTCCCCCCGCATACACCTGGAGCAGGAACCTCAGGCTTGGATCTTCCTCCTGGGTCATGTAGTAATTTTTGTTGTCAGAAGGAGGTGGAGGCACAATGCCATTTGAGAACCCCTGCCTAAGCAAATGTGCATGTGTGTGTGTGTGCATGTGTGTGTGTGGGGGGGGGGGGAAGGGAGAGGTGAGGCTTGCTCAGTCTCTCCCATGGAAGCAGTTACACTCTATATAGGTCATTAAAAAGTCATGCAAGTAGGACAAGAACCTGGGTACCCCACATTGTGAGTCTAATCACCATGCTATAGCCTCTTTCATGGTTAAAGTAGTCACCTGAAAAGTGGCTGAGCTGCATTTGGAACCCAAACTGGACCACAGGTGCATCCTCAGTGTTGCTCTGTACCATCTGTGAAATGGGGATAATTTTTCCTGATCTACAAGGGTGTGGTAAGGATCAATCCATTGCGTAGTGTTAGGTGTTCAGCTACTATGGTAAGAGGGGGTCAGATAAGATAGAATCTGGTACATAAATAGTCCCAGTGACTTCAGTGTGAATAAGCCCTCCCTTTGTAAAGGCTGCACAATCAAATCCTATGACTTTGACAGAGTTAATTGGATTACCCAGACTGTTCTTGGATGGACCTTACTTCCTCTGTGCTCTTATGATGCAAGTAAAGAAAGCAGCAAATTCCCACCCTGTAGTCCTGGGCAGACTTATTTTTGTTTCAACGTTTTGTTTGGTCCTTTACAAAATGCCCTTAACATTATTTTGTTATTAAATCACATATTAGTGGAAAACATTAAATGGTCTGGAAACACCAGGGCTGTGTCTACATTGGGCCACTTATTCCGGAAAAGCGGCCGCTTTTCCGGAATAAGCTGCGAGCTGTCTACACTGGCCCCTTGAATTTCCGGAAAAGCACTGATGATCTACTGTAAGAAATCAGCTGCTTTTCTGGAAAAACTATGCTGCTCCCGCTTGGGCAAAAGTCCTTTTTCCGGAAAACTGTTCCAGAAAAGGGCCAGTGTAGACAGCCCAGTAGTCTTTTCCGCAAAAAAGCCCAAATCGTGAAAATGATGACCGGGGCTTTTTTCCGGAAAAGCGCGTCTACATTGGCCACGGACGCTTTTCCGGAAAAAATGCTTTTCCGGAAAAGCATCCTGCCAATGTAGACGCTCTTTTTCCGGAAATACTTATAATGGAAAACTGTTCCGTTTTAAGCATTTTCGGAAAAAAGGTGCCAGTGTAGATGTAGCCCACGGTATTTTGCTAAGTTTTACTAGTGGTATACACTGGAGGGAGTTTCAAGTTCAAAAATTATCTGTAAAACCTAATATATGTTTAAACTGCCGCCGAATAACTCTAAAACACCAGGATATGAAAAGAAGCACAGTGGAATAAGATTTCTTTTGTGTGGTCCAAGGAGGACAAGGAGGAACAGAATGAAACTAGGAAGAATAAAATATAGGCTAATGGACCTTAATAAAAATGCAAGGCTCTTTTGCTGACTCAGACTAAGGAAGCTGCTGTTACTCTGCATTGAGAAATGGAGGTTTGGAGAGAGGGGGTGGGGCTTTTTTTGTTTGTTTTTTGTTGTCTGGGGGAGTTTGTTGGGTTTTTTTAAGGGGGGGCTTTTTTTTTTTTTTTTGGCTGATTCACCAGGATGTTTATCAGCTGAATTCTCTGAGTTCCAAAACAGGAGCATAAAGGGAGCCTTTATCTGCAGCAGAGGAAATTAGTGGTAAGGACAGAGGATGCCCTGAGGGAATATCCCTTAGAATACCTGAGCTTGGGAGAAAGCTTAATTCTGAGATTTATATTTTAGTACTATTTAAGTTAACAATAAAAGCAAACCATGTGAACTTGGACCGTACATCTTTAAGCAGATTTTGGTTGGCGCAGGATGGAGTTCAGGGAACACACTCGTTCCTTAGGGTGGGATTTTCAAAAGTGCTTAGTGTAGGCCTAAATCTTTAATTCTGTTCCTACTGCAGTCAATGGGAATTTCATCTTTGGCTTCCCACTGGGAGTAGAGTTAGGCCCATGCTGAGCTCCTTAAATGATTGATTGAACCCTCAGTGAAGAGTTGGAAATAAGGTTTAAGTGAAATTGCTATGAGAGCAGTTTCTAGTAAGGAATAGAAGATCTAGAACAGCATTCCAAAAGGAGCAGTGGAGGCAAATATGAGACAGTGTTTGATAAGTTTGGGAGGGGAAGGTCTAATGGGGCCACCTATGATGGCATGTAGCTCATTGGTGACAGCCAATAGCAAAAATCCTCAGCTGCTGGAGGCAGGACAGTAGATGGAAGGAGTCTCAATTACTACAGAGAAGTCAAAGTACAAAATCATCCAAAGCTCAGGCTTTGGTGGTGATGGGGAATTTCAACTACCCAGACGTACGTTGGGAAACTAACACAGCAGGACACAGATTATCCAATAAATTCGTGGACTGCACCGGAGACAATGTTTTATTTCAGAAGGCTATTAAGGGGGAAGCTGTTCTAGATTTGATTTTAACAAATAGGGAGGAACTGGTTGAAAATTTGAAAGTAGAAGGCAGCTTGGGTGAATAGGATCATGAAATCATAGAGTTCATGATTCTAAGAAATGGTGGAAGGGAGAACAGCCAAATAGAGACAATGGATTCCAGGAGGGCAGATTTTAGTAAACTCAGAGAGCTGGTAGGTAAGGTCCCATGGGAAGCAAGACTAAGAGGAAAAACAACCGGAGAGAGTTGGAAGTTTTTTAAAGGGACATTATTAAGAGCCAAAAAGCAAACTATTTCACTGTGGAGGAAAGATAGAAAGTTTGACAGGAGACTACCTTGGATCAACCAGGAGATCTTATATGATCTACAAAACAAAAGGGAGTCATATAAAAAGTACAAACTAGGTCAAATTACAAAGGATGAATATAAGTCAACAATTAAGGTACGCAGGAGCAAGATTACAAAGACAAAGGCACAAAATGAGCTCAATCTTGTTAGAGACATAAAGGGTAATAAAAAGACATTTTACAAATATATTAGAAGGAAGAGGAAGACCAAGGACAGGGTAGACCCATTGCTCAGTGAAGAGGGAGAAACAATAACAGGAAACTTAGAAATGGCAGAGGTGCTTAATGACTTTGCTTCAGTTTTCGTCAAGAATATTGATGGTGACGGGATGCTTAACATAGTGAATGCTAGAGGAATTGGAATAGATTCAGAAGTTAAAATTTAAAAAATAACATGTTAAAAATGATTTAGATATGTTAGATGTATGCAAGTCACCTGGGCCTGATTAAATGAATCTTAGAATACCCAAAGAGCTGGCTGAGGAGGTATCTGAGCCTTTAGCTATCATCTTTGAAAAGTCATGGAAGTCGGGAAAGATTCCAGAAGATTGGAAAAGGGCAAATATAGTGCCCATCTATAAAAAGAGAAATAAGAACAACCCAGGAAACTACAAACCAGCCAATTTAACTTCTGTGCCAGGGAAGATAATGGAGCAAATAATTAAGGAATCTATCTGCAAACATCTGAAAGATAACAAGGTGATAGATAACAGCTAGCATGGGTTTGTAAAGAACAAATCCATGTCAAACAAGTCTGATAGCTTTCTTTGATAGGATATCAAGCCTGATGGATAAGGGAGAAGTGGTGGACGTGGTATACCTAGAATTTAGTAAGGGATTTGATACAGTCTCACATGAACTTTTCAATTAACTAGGGAAATGCAACCTAGATGGGTGCATAACTGGCTGCATAACCACTCTCAAAGAGTAGTTATTAATGTTTCACAATCATGCTGGAAGGGCATAACAAGTGGGTCTCCACAGGGGTCTGTTTTGGAATCAGTTCCGTTCAATATCTTTATCAATGATTTACATGATGGCATAGAAAATACACTTATTAAGTTTGCAGATGATACCAAGCTGGGAGGGGTTGCAAGTTCTTTGGAGGATAGGGTCAAAATTCAAAATGATCTTGAAAAACTAGAGAAATGGTCTGAGGTAAATAGGAGGAAGTTTAATAAGGACAAATGCAAAGTAGTCCACGTAGGAAGGAACAATTAGTTTCACACTGTGATGTGGTGTACCAACTCTGCACTGGCCCAGGAGGGGTTAATAAGGCCTGCTGGGCTGAGAAGGCTTCTCCCCCACAGCCTTGTGGGCATGCTCCAACTGCAGGCCTAGTAAAAAAGCCAGAGGAGCGGCTCAGTCGGGGCTGACCATGGCTGGGGAAGAAGCTCCTGGCCAAATGTAGGAGCAGCCATCTCTGCCACAGAAGCAGCTATCATGGCAAGCAGACATCCAGGAGAACAAATAAGCTGGAGGATGCAGGTGGGGAATATGCCGGCGTGGGTAGGAAATAGCCCTGGGCGGGGAGATGAAGGCCTTCTGGTGAGCTCGGCGTTTTTGGGGCAGATTCCCCACCAAGCCAGTGATGGGAGACACCTGTCACTGACAGGGCTCTGGCCTGGGGCCTAGTGGAGAAGGAGGGCCTGGGCTCCCCTACCCCCACTTCCCTTGATCCCCGGAGGGGGGTGAACTTATCACAATAGAGAGGTGGCCATTGGGCCTTACTGCCCCACTGATTGGGGCATCATAGACTTAAACTGGGCCTTACTGCCCTGCAAACTGGAGTGCTATAAACTTGGCCACTAGGCCTTACAGCCCTGCTGACAGAGGTTACTAGAGACTAGGATGCCATGCCTTACTGACTAAGGATATTATGAACTAGGCTGCTGAGCCGTAACATCCGGCCGATAGAGTCTATAGACTGGGCCAGATTATGGGGTGAGGCACCTCACCTGATCTCCCAGGGAGGACGGGCTACCCACCAAGTCACACACACAAACAGAATGGGAAGTGATTGTCTAGGAGGGAGTACTGCTGAAAGGGATTGAGAGGTCATAGTGGACCACAAGTTAAACATGAGTCAACAGTGTGACACTGCTGGAAAAAGAAAACATGATTCTGGAATGCATTAACAGGAGTGTTGTGAGCAAGACACGAGACATCATTCTTTCGGTTTATTCTGCACTGATTAGGCCTAAATTGGGGTATTGTGTCCAGTTCTGGGCACCACATTTCAAGAAATTTGTGGCGAAATTGTGGAGGGCCCAGAGAAGAGCAACAAAAATGATTAAAGGTCTAGAGACCATGAGCTATGAGGGAAGACTAAAAGAATTGGGCTTGTTTAGTTTAGAGAAGAGAAGACCGAGAGGGGACATGATAGCAGTTTTCAAGTATCTAAAAGGGTGTTACAAGGAGGAGGGGGGAAATGTTCTCTGACTCTGATGATAGGACAAGAAGCAATAGGCTTAAATTGCAGCAAGGGACATTTAGGATGGACATTAGGAAAAACTTCCTAAATGTCAGGGTGATTAAACAGTGGAATAAATTGCCTAGAGAGGTTGTGGCATCTCCTTCACTGCAGATAGTCAAGAACAGGTTAGATAGACATCTGTCAGGGATGCTCTAGACAGTGACTGGTCCTGCCATGAGGGCAGGGAACTGGACTTGATCACCTCTCGAGGTCCCTTCCAGTTCTATGATTCTTTCATAGATATGTTTGGTGAGTCTTGTCCACATGCTTAGGGTCTAATTGATTGCAATCATTGGGGTTTGGAAGGGTTTCTTTACACTTTT
The DNA here is from genome assembly GCF_052426305.1 of Pelodiscus sinensis. Classification (NCBI taxonomy): domain Eukaryota; kingdom Metazoa; phylum Chordata; order Testudines; family Trionychidae; genus Pelodiscus; species Pelodiscus sinensis. The sequence goes on from NC_143054.1 coordinate 11,846,064, forward strand.
TTAAACCTATAAGTAAGAGGTAAGGAACCTCAGGCCCTGGCTTACCCCTCCCCTCCCAGTATGGGGGACCCACGCTGTCACTCCTTCCTCCCCACCCCCATTACCTTCCCTGCAGGGCTGGCATGATCCCAGATTAATTTTTCTGTGGGTCAGCAGCCCCCAAACCAAAAATTTTCCCCCAACCCCACTGTAAGTAGAGCTCTGCCTGGCTAGAAAATCGGTATCTCCATCTGCATGGAACACAGGTTACTTACCCATAGATTTGAAGGGCTCTACCTGTATCAGTGGCTTATTTTTGTGGATATGGCTACAGGGGCACATACATATTATGTATGTAGAATCTTGCAAATTTGCTGATATCCGCTTTATATCTGTGGGTTTCTGCAGCAGCGGACTTGGATGCAGATATCTCCAGATCATTATTGCAGATGCAGATACCAATTTTGTAACCATGCAGGGTTCTACTTTCAGGTTTAAACTAGTGTAAATGGTGAATTCTTGTTAACTTGAAATCCTTAAACCATGATTGAAAGACTTCCGTAATTCAGTCACAGATTAGGGGGGTATTTCAGGAGTGGGTGAGGTTTCGTGGCCTGCAGTGTGAAGGTCGTTAGGCTAGATCACGATGGTCCTTCCTGACCTTAACGTCTATGAATCTGAGAACTGAATGAAAATTTTATGGCTGCTGGTTATGCACTCACTTGTAGTCCCTCTTCTGAAGTCTGCCAATTCTCTTTTTAAAACAATTTGTAGTGTGTCTGTAGCTATCTAATGAAATAAGTAGGATCCATAAGACTTACCCTTCTGATAAGAGAGACACAAAATCTGATACTGATGTATTGATAATGAATCATCTTTTCACCAATGCCAATAAGATGTCCCCATCCATCCTTTTTGTCCAATCATTCTGAAGGATACCAAGGAAAAGTACAATTGCTGCGTTATAAGTAACTGTTCTTATTTGCCTGGGGTTAAATCCCATCCTTTAATTTTGTAGCCATTTTTTGTGACTTTAGAGATCATAAAGGGTTCTGTGTATCTTTCCCCATTCAGCTTTTCCAGCTAGACCAAATGGTGTGCATTTTTATGGATGGGAATTCTATTTCAATAATATGACTTTGCTGACATTACATTTTCAATACATCTTTATTAGGCTGCATTTTAATTCTATTCAGTATTAAGAACTGTTTGCTCCCGCAGGCATTTTTTTTCACGATAACTTTTAATCTACCTATTGACTCTCAAAGCTGTAAAAGTTGAAACCAATTTGAATATTTTATAGAAATCTGATAGATATTTTTCCAGTAGAACCTGAGGCTTGGATATACCAACTTGTACACTGGATGCAGTCTATTTTCTCTATCTAAGCCACTAAATACTCATGAATGAAATTAACTAACATATATGAATGTGACTGCTTTTTGGAAGACAAACTGCTTTCTTCAAAAAATAAATTTCTGTAGTTGAATTTTATTGGGGTTAGTGCTCATGGAAGCATCTCTCTGCCTAACTGTGCTGGTAAGATCCTGCTAATCCAAATATTGGATGATAGTTCAAAGTAGTAGACTTTAACATCAGTGCATTTAGTGAGGATTTCTGTATTAGCAAACACTAAGGGATAGCCAAGAGAACTTAAAGGCACCAGGGACTACCTGGAATTTCCCATCTAAAGGGTGATGGACAACTTCCCCAACAATACCTCAAATCACTACAGACCACATGAAACTGTAACCACCTTATAACCACCTATAGGTGAATTTGAACCAGTGACTTCTAGGCTGTGTCTACATTGGCACCCTTTTCCGGAAAAGGGATGCTAATGAGACACTTCGGAATTGCAAATGCCCCAGGGATTTAAATTTTCCCCGCAGCATTTGCATGAACGTGGCTGCCGCTTTTTTCCGGCTCGGGGCTTTGCCGGAGAAAAGCGCCAGTCTAGACAGGTATCTTGCGGAAAATAAACCCTTTTCCGGAAGATCCCTTATTCCTACTTGAATAAGTAGGAATTCCTTGAAAGTAGGAATAAGGGATCTTCCGGAAAAGGGTTTATTTTCCGCAAGATACCTGTCTAGACTGGCGCTTTTCTCCGGCAAAGCCCCGAGCCGGAAAAAAGCGGCAGCCACGTTCATGCAAATGCCACGGGGAAAATTTAAATCCCTGGGGCATTTGCAATTCCAAAGTGTCTCATTAGCATCCCTTTTCCGGAAAAGGGTGCCAATGTAGACACAGCCGTAGGCTACGTCTACACTGGCCCCTTCTTCAGAATAGCCATGCTAATTTAGAACTTTGGAATAGGGAAATGCGCGGGGGATTTAAATATCCCCTGCGGGATTTAAATAAACATGGCCGCCGCTTTTTTTCCGGCTTGGGGAAAAGCCGGAAAAGAGCGTCCAGACTGGCGCGATCCTCCGGAATAAAGCCCTATTCTGGAGGATCTCTTGAAAGTAGGAATCTCTTGAAAGTAGGAATAAGAGATCCTCCGGAATAGGGCTTTATTCCGGAGGATCGCGCCAGTCTGGACGCTCTTTTCCGGCTTTTCCCCAAGCCGGAAAAAAAGCGGCGGCCATGTTTATTTAAATCCCGCGGGGGATATTTAAATCCTCCGCACATTTCCCTATTCCAAAGTTCTAAATTAGCATGGCTATTCCGAAGAAGGGGCCAGTGTAGACACGGCCCTAGAGTTTAGTGTATGAGTCGCTACAGCTTGAACTATAAAGCCAGCTGGCTCTTAGTTAGGTGATAGAGTTCACTCATTCTTGTCTCTTGCTGTAGTGGTGTAAGTGCCACCACATGGGCAAGTGAACCACACCCAGTAAGTGTGTGGGTTACACAATCACCTCATGTCTCTGTATCTGGCCACAGAATGGCAAAGTATTTGGACTTTATTCGCCTTTGCAAACAAGCACATTATTGCTGACCCAATAAGCCTCACTCCCACTTTTGACCTACCATGCAAAATTTGAACTCCCCAGAACCACATCCAAACACATCATGGAAGACGAGGCTATTCAATGCACAAATGGAAAACCAAAGTCATCCCTTCATGTGGCTATGGTTGGAACATCAAAAACATTATCATACCATGCCCCACATTGGAATTCAAAGGTGAAATGGATGATATCCACAACATCACAAGGGAAGCCTTCAAATGACTCATAGTCCTACAACCCCATTTGTAAAGTGTGGCTCTGTATATGGGCAAGAAAGAACTCAGTGGACTGTTCTAGGGACTGGGAGCCTCTTTAGGGTTACCTATGGCTTGTAGCACAAGCTGGAATGCCCATAGCTGTTTGTTCTGTGGCACAATTCTCTCTTGTCCTGACCATGGCTGCATCCATGACATTATGTCTAATACCTAGATTTGTGTGTTGGCAAGGATAGGGCTGCCTAGAATGGTCCAAAACAGTACTTGCAGCAAAGGAGTTCCCACATTTTCACTTCTTGTGGATTGTCACGAGTCAGGGTTAAAATCCTTCCCTATGTTCAGACATGAATCCAGAATGGGAGATAACAATGTCACTGCTTTCTTAACAATATGCACTTATTAATAATTTTGTCTCCTTTCAATAATTGTTGCCTTGCCTCTAGGACTATGAAGGGAATACATTTTTTTTCTTTAATAAAGGTAACTTTACCATTAACAGCAAGTACATATTAAACCAGTCTTACCAGAGCAAAACTGTCTTTACATGTATAGTTGATACCAGGGTTTGAACCTGAAACCCTCAGCCACAAAGCCTGGAGCTGCTTCTAATCAAGCTAATAGACCAATTCCTCTTGCTACAAGGAGATGCATAAGTCACTTTGGATCAGCTATTAGATGAAGACATGTAACACACATGAACAGTAGGTTACAAATCACATGGTAAATCAGCCTGGATATTGTTGAACTACTTAAATACTGCAGTGATAGCTTCACTGGTAATGAGGAGACAAATAGAAGGCTTCTGCTAACATTCCTGACCTCTTGGGTAGGGGCAACCAATCAGGGAATCAAAAGCCATATAAGGCAGTTTCAACACTTTGAGACAGGTTTTCATGGTGCATTTTGAACTCCACACAGAGATTGGTCATATGGTGAAAGTCAGAGTTTTGTAGCTTTCCAGGTGGGTGTATAGACATGTTAAGTTCAGTTTTCATTGAGGTGACACATGGTATACTTCATGTTTCCAGAAATGCGCCATCAAATTAGAGCTATTCCCAGCTGAAGTTCTGGCCTTTAACATGTCACTGAATAAATTACCATGGCGCTATCCATGGCAGAGCCTCAGATAGAAATCAGGACTCCTGCCTCCATTCCTCTGCTTGGAACACAAAACTTGTCCATCTACAACTGCAGAATGTTTTCGCTTCAGTATTGTGTAGGGAAAAATACCCCTCTTAGGAATTCCTACATGTAAATGGGCAAGTCAGTCTCTCTCAAGGACTATACATTTTTACATCTATTATTATTCCTATTGAGACCTTGTTCCTACGATTATTCAGTTGATTACTCTCAAATGTTATAAACACTGCTCTGGCACAGGTTTGGAAGCTTGAGTCATGTTGTATTACTAAAGAGTTTGGGGAAAAAAAATCTCCCTTCTTGCTACACTTGCCTTCTCTCTTGGTGCTGTAACACCAATGGATATAAAACTCTGCTCTGAAGTGGTAAGTTTTTGTGTTGCCTTGACAGCTTACATGGTACTGTAGCAATTGCATTGGTGAGTGACCCCACAGTGAAATGGTTAGTCACGGCTGACAGTTATTAACAGTAGGTTCATCAATTCCTGAAGTCAGGATAACTGCAATTTCACAAGCTTGATGTACTTTGACAGCTACCAGGTAAGTTTCTAACTGCTCTACTAATTGCATAAAATACTGTGGAGACCTGGGACATGCAATACCATTGTATATATTCCACCACTGAGAGTTACAGTTTGGTTGTTAATTGTGTGTCATATTCATAATGTAATAATAAAATGGTTTGTTATGGAAAATACAGCAGAAAAATACAGAGGAAAAAATGTAACTTGATCGGACAGTATTGATCACTTGGACTTGGATTTTTACACTCATAGAACAAGGTTTACAGGGATGGTGAAAGAATGTGTCTGCTTTTCTGATTTTTTTTTTTTTCAGAAAAGCAGACGTGCTCTTTGGACGTGGCATTGCTTTTCTGGGATACCCTTCATCTAGACTACATCCCTCTTTTGAAAACCCCTTTTTCAAAAGATTCCATACTCCCATTTTTTCAGGAGTGGGGGTGTCTTTCGAAAAAGGGTTTTTTTCCCCCCAAAAGAACTGCGTCTAGACTGCAGTTTCAGTTTCAAAATACCCTTTTTTGAAAGACTGCTGGGACACGATTATGCAAATGAAGCATGGGATATTTAAATCCCTGCTTCATTTGCACTTTCGATTGGGCTCATTTACATGCCTCTTTCGAAAGAGGGATGGAGTCTAGACAAGCCCACAGTGATGCACCAAAGTGCTGCTGTCTAGCCGTAGCCTCAGAGGCCGAAGGGAAAGCAGGTAAAGCCAAACAAACAAAAAATTACTGATTTTCTCTTTGCTAATTGTGTAGTGAGGATAGTAAGCCAAGCTGACCCTTAGATTATAAGTAAGCCTTTAATTTGGCTTGTTCCACCGAACAAGTAAAATGCTCCCCTCCTTCCACTAGCTTTTGTTTTTTGACACATAAAATTGCCAATATGTCCATAGTGGGATTTTCTTTAAAAGGCTTAGTAAGTACCTATTTGCATCTCTAGGTACCTAAATACCTTTGTAAGCCTGGCTTTTAATCACATGCTTAACTTGAACAAGAGGAGTAATTGTGCTTACTTCAATGGGATTAACTACATACTTAATCTGTAAATAGAGATAGAAATGTAGCCGTGTTAGTCTCGTGTATCTGAAACAAAATACAGGACTATGTGGATTGTGCCCACAAAAGCTTATGAGACCATCTACATGTTTTGTTAGTCTTTAAGGTACTGCAGGACTATTTGTTGTTTTTTAAGTTTTTCCAGTTACAGACTAATTCGGCTACCCCTCTGAAGCTGTTGTACATACTTAATGATAGGGATGTGCTTAAGTACCTTGGTGAATCAGCACATAGGAAATGGCTATCTGCAAAGTGCCTGTGACAGTTATTGCTACATAGATGAAATAATCAGTTATCACTGTTGTTGTTGTTTTATTAGTACAAAGCTCCTGAGATTGGGGAAATCTGGCTCCTAATAAATTACAGTTAATTTCAGGATGAAATTTCTTTTTCCTCATAGGAAATCTGTGTCGCCTTTTGAAAATGGTAATATTTTCCCCATTTAATAAAATTATAAATTCTCGCAAACATGCACTAAAAAGTCAGTTTTCACAAGCTGAAATTGAAAGTTTCCCATAGTTTCATCTTTAGTTGCTTGTCCTCAGTATTCTTTTGCATTATTTGGAACTAAACAAACAAATGCTCATAAATTCTTCTTTTTCTAACTTTTCTTTTCTTAAATTTGACTCTATTGAAAAGCACTGCTTAACTATTCCAAAACTATTTTGATCATATTCCAAAACCCAAGTGGGGCATGAAGAAGAATCTTTAAGTTTTATATTTTCAAAATAATTGGATCTTTCTAATCCTAGGTGGACCTATCCCATGTGTTAGCTGGCAGAACTAAGTAAATAACCCTCTTTTGTATTTTCATTTTAATTTTCTTTTAACGATTCTCAGTCTAGGTTTGCATGCCGAGGACACTTTTTAAATATATAAATAGATGTCACTCTAGCTGTCATTTCAAAGATCTGTGATTGAATTTCTGAAAGTCTAGGAGAAATGTTAAAAGTAGCACGAAAAGAGGCAAATGACTTGACTATTGTTTCAAGTAGTTTTCATTTAAATGCATAAAAACGAAGAAATTATTTAATTATAATAATGCTGAACATTTCTATAGTGCCCTGAATCTCTAAAGTGCCAGAACAAACACCAATTAATTCAAATAATGTCCTCAAGTTTTAGATTCCAAATATTAATCTTACCAAAGTGACTATATTTGTATGTGTGGATACTCAGTTCTTCTGGAGTAGACAGATGCACAGAGGATACAGTTATTTGTCAGGTCCTCTCATAAGAAACAGAAGTGACGTCTGTCACATATTCCAGTAAACACATTAACTAAACAAAATTGGCCCCCAAAATGTTTACTCACATACTCTAATTAAATGTGACTTACTGTAGTTGAGATTTCTATGAATTAAACAGAAAATCCATGCCCTCTCCTCCCTCTGCTGTATCTCTGTGTGCAGTGGGAAAACATTTAAGCTAAAGACTGATCCTGGCCCTGACAAGGTGTATTTTTTCCTTATAGACTTGACTTGCAGTAGAAGCTGATGTGAGAGTTTGTCATGGCTGTTTTGACAGTCCGGTCATCCTAATCCTGGGATCTGGTCCCTGTGGTTTGTCAATTATCCTACTAACCCTACAGCGAGAGGAACACTCAAGGCACTGAACTGTCATCCAATAACCAAGAAATAATGTCAGCAGCCAGTGAGTGGGGAGTGAAAGAGAGGGGGGATGCTTTTGACAACAGAGCAGTGTGGATCATTTCAGCATTTGTTTTATTTATAGGCGTTCGTAACAAATTAGTTATATTTCACTGCAAGGCTTCGCTACACTTCCTGAGTCCAGACCGGCTTATGCAGGTAAAGCCAAGGGGGGAGTGTGGGCCAGTGGTTAGATCACAGCCCAGTTTGAATATTCTATTCCCAGCTTCCCCTATTCATCTCTAGTGACCTTGAGCTTGTACCTTAACCTGTCTGTGCTGCAGTTCCCCTGTGTAGAGGAAGGATTAAAACACATGCATAGTAAGAATGTTGTGAGCCTTAATCAATTAATGCTTGTAAAGTGCTTTGAGATCATTGACCACAGAATTGAATAGAAGTGCAAATTATGCAGAAGTTCTAGTAAAATGAAAAATGACTGTGCCTGAAAGAAGCGAGGAGGGGTTGACTGCAGAAGACAAGCAAGACCAGCAAATAGGATTTACACCACATTCTGAATGTGCGGGCCCGATTCTGATCTTACTTAGATCCACCTGAATTTAATGTAACATCACTGTCTCTGGAGTTAATCTGCCTGCAACACATCTTCAACAGCTGGAAATTTGCATTGCTCCCTTGAAATCAGTTTAGCTGTATTGAGAACAGCTGAGTATCTAGAACTCTAGCTTCAAATTTTCTTTCTTTCTTTCTTTCTTTCTTTCTTTCTTTCTTTCTTTCTTTCTTTCTGTGACTAAAGTATTTCTGATTTGTTGAAGCTGCTTTTTCCCCTTTCAGTTTCCAGTTGCAGATTTATCCCTATCATGTTTCAGTGAGAGAATACAAATTAGAATGCAAGGCTTTATTTACAAATAAAAATACAAGGCTTTATTTTATTCCTAAGTGGGCATCGGAACAACTAATAGGACTAGATGATGTTCCAAGGAACTGACGGCCATGGGACCTAATACCTAAAGGCTATTAGTTGAAATGTAGAACAGAATCAGCAATGACTGGTAGATGCTATTCATTACCACTGGAGTGCATTTTAGAGGAGTGTATGAAATTAGAGTAACTTTTCCCTCCTTTTCGTTGTAGACATGGTGACCACATCAGGAAAACTTCCATCACCATCAGCACCAGTCTAATTGGTCACCTTGTTTTTAATTGTGGCAAAGAGACCTAGCTGGAAGCCACCAATTCCTTTATTGTAAGAACTCAGACTTTGGATGGCTTCTACCAAACCAGAGGTTTTAAGGCAGTCTGTTAAGTTGGGCAACTCCAGCTGTGCAATGCTATGAAAGGGTGCAGAGATTGAAGTGTTATCTATAGAGGATTGAAGAACAGGGCAGTGTGATAGGTGTGGGAGACTATGTGCTTGGTTGTAGATAAAGGACCAGTGTACCCTCTAATTTTCCCCACCTGAGTGGAGTGGAATGAATTTTTTACTGTGTAACCACCACCAGGTAGATTTGAACCTGGGACCTCTGAAGCAGAGTATAGGAGCCTCTACCCTCTGAGCTAAAAATCAGCTGGCTCCCAGCCCCTGCTGTAGAGATCTCTTGGTCTTTACTGTTGCTGTGGTTTAGGTACCACTTGCATTGTCCAGTAACCACACTGGCTATGTCTACACTGGCATCCCTTCCGGAAAAGGGATGCTAATGTAGACTTTGGAATAGGAAAATCCGCAGGGGATTTAAATATCCCCCGCGGCATTTGCATTAACATGGCTGCCGTTTTTTTCCGTCTTGGCGATAAGCCGGAGAAAAGCGCCAGTCTAGACGTGATTCTCTGGAAAATAAAGCCTTTTCCGGAGGATCTCTTATTCCTACTTGAAATTAGGAATAAGAAATCCTCCGGAAAAGGCTTTATTTTCCGGAGAATCACGTCTAGACTGGCGCTTTTCTCCGGCTTATCTCCAAGCCGGAAAAAAGCGGCAGCCATGTTAATGCTAATGCCGTGGGGGATATTTAAATCCCCCGCGGATTTGCCTATTCCAAAGTGCTACATTAGCATCCCTTTTCCGGAAAGGGGTGCCAATGTAGACACAGCCACTAGGTGTGTGGGTTACATGTGCACCAATATGGAGGTGATGTGCGACATGTCACCTTCATATTGATGCACATAACTAAATTCAGGTGGTGGGTGGAGCCAAGAGATTATGAATGTGAGAAAGGAGCATAAACCTGGAATAGAGGGTTGGAATGCAGGCTGTGAGGATTCTGTCTGGGGATGCAGGCTCTGGAATGGGACAAGAGATAAGGAGCTCTGGGCTGGGATTGAGGGCTGGAATGAGGAGGGGGGCAGGCTCTGGGGTGGGGCTGGGGCAGAGGGTAGGGTGCAGTGGTGTGACGGTGGGGCTTCAGAGTTGGGCTGTGGCAGGTGGGGGCCAAGACCAGGTCATTTCAGCCATGGCAGAAGGACTTAGGGCCAGGCCAGTTGTGTTCAGGCTGGGGGAAAGGTGCCGGGTTCAGGCTGTCCTTCCCTCAGCCATGGCAGGCTGGAGGCCACCTAGGTTGGAGATAAGGCAACACTCCTCCCTGTCGTAGGTGGGTGTCTAGAGCACCTGTGCAGCACAAACTAGGCAGTTTACAGGGAACTTAGCAGAGGGTCTATTTATTTCTCTACATATTATTTCATAGCTATAAGTGCCATCACAAAAACAAATAATATTCCCCACTCATTCCCTACTTATCAGAATATTTGCTCCCCATCAAAATTAAACAGAAACACACTGTCCTTCAGGAAAGCCTTGGAAAATCTATGAGCTTTGCAGAATATCTGGAAGATTTGCAGAGCACTTGGGTTTAGATATATTAAAGGGGGAAGTGAGTTTTAGAAGCAAGCACTTTTCAAAAGAGTGCTACTTCCCAGCCTCCTTCCATGATGCTGTTGGCCCAGACACCTCTGAATCAGTAGTTTTGGTACACTACAAGGAGAGAGGTGGTTTTTAAGGTAGCTAAGATTCAACCACTCAGAGTCAGAAACTATACCCACAATCTTGAACCCACATGGAAATCAACTGAACATGAAGAAAGCAGAACACAGGCTTGATATAACGCGATGGGAATACCACTTAAGGGTTGAGTTATACTTCCAACCAGCTGCTAGTCCTGAATTTCTTCGAAGTGGTGGCCTCATGCAAAATGCATGGCAGCTTTGCAGTAATCCAACCGTGTTAGCAATAAAGGCCAGAGTACCATTGGTAAGTCCCTTAATGTTGTTCACTTCATAATCATTTCCTGTGTTCAGCCACATCAAGCTATGACGTTCTAAGGAAGACTGCACAGACATACATAGGTACAAAGCACAGGGTAGAAGTAGTGTAAAGGTACATGCGACATAATGAGATGAGGGCACATTACTCATAAATGTTGAGTTATTCTGGTCATCCCAAATGAGTGTTAGCAAACCTCTTATTACATATCACGCCATCAGGAATTCTGTGCATGACACATTTCATAAAATTCTAGTTTAGGGAAGTTTTATTGGTAGACGTTTATGTATTCTGCTTCCTGTAAATCCAGATTCCCTTGGCCATTTCTGTTTCAAAGAGAGCTGAGTGGCTAAATCCCCTTAACCTAAGTGACTTACACTCATTAAGGAAGCCTTCAGGAGAACCAAGAATAAAACCCAGATCTAGCAACCAGAGCCTTAACCACATTCAATCCTCCCTCTCTATCGCTGACTCTGGAAAGGATAATACCCATCTTGGGCCTCACGCCAGTATCTTCCAGAGGGATAAGATTGGCATTTAACTGAAAAAGGACAAGGAAGAGGCATTTACCTACTTGGTGGTTGTTTTTTTTTTTTTTAATGGAAGCTTATTGTGGCTATTCAGGTAGGTTTGGATGTTAGACATTGTCCTAGGTATGTGGATTCAGGGCCAACGTGCAGGTGAGCTGGCTGAGAAAGTGTGATCACTGCCATTTATCACATGGCTCAGGCCACTTAGGTGCTTCTATATAAATAGATAATGTTTCATAACTGTTATTCCATCAACAGTGGGTTCTTTAAACAATTTACAGGAAAGTTAGATTATCAATGAGAAACTTTAAACCTCTAAGGCTGCTACTTGACAATTTGTCACTCAACTTCAGCAAAACTATAGGGGAAAAGCGCAATGAATTAATGAATAGCAACAAATCCCCATGACAACATGTTACTTCATTAAAATTTTATCAGCATTCTTCCTAAGGAAAGCATGCCTTCTGTTCTATGCTGAGTTTCTTCTACAGTGGTTTACAGACAATCCGCAGCATTCTGGTGCTTCAAAATTAGTTCCTGTGGAGAATGAGCTACACATAGAGTCTAGATTGTGTCACACACTGGTCTCCTGTGTGCCATGATGAAGTTTTGCCTACATCTTTTTGTGTATCTCACAGCTTAAACATTAATCAAGCATTTCCCAATTGCTTTCTTTGAGAATAGGTTAATTAGCTGCAAATGCATCTCTGTGTTAATTTAAAGCAAATGCATTAAACTCCATTTCATAAATATTTTCCTAGCCTCCAAGTGAAAGCATTAAAAGGAAAATCTCTTCTGTGCTTTTGTTGGAGCTTCTTTCTTCTGCTAAGATTGAGAATATGGGAATCACAGCTCTAGCGATTTGGTATCTTTCTGGAGTCTTAGATAAATAAAAGAGCTATCCGCTATCACAGATCTCTCAATATAAGGATTTAAAATTTTTTACCTCAAAATAGTTAACTAAACCAGAAACAATATAGTATTTAATTTGAAAATTTAAATTGTTTTAAAGAAAAAAGCAGGCTAGGAAAAAGCCCCAAATCCCTATAGCAGTCCACCCAGCCAGCCGCAGGACCAATAAACTGCCCAATCTGTATCAATGGGAACTCTGTGCAGGAAAAACAGGATAATATTATTCAGCTATTTATTATTGTGTTATGGTGGTTCTAAGAGGCTTAAAGTCAGATTCAGGACCTATAGGCCAGGCATTGTATAGAAGCATAACAAGAGAGAATCCAAGCCCTAAAGCAGGGTGGGCAATAAAATGGAAGTGGTTCACCAGGGTTAGCCCGTGTCGCTATATTTACCTGCACCGCCGCAGGTACAAGCAATCGCAGCTCCCATTGGCCAGGAAGGGTGGTTTGTGGCCAATGGGAGCTGCGACCCCCTGTACCTGTGGAGGTACAAGATAAATATGGCACCGTGGGGGCAAGCCAGTACTAACTCTGCCAGACTGGATCTGGCCCATGGACCAGTATTTGCTCACCCCTACCTTAAAGACAATATAACTAGACAAGAAAGACAAAGGGTGAAGGAAGGGAACTACAGGAAAGGAAATATACTTATCTGAGATTTGCATCTGGGGACTAAGGCATGGTGAGATTAAATGAGTTGTTTAGGATCACAAAGGAAGCCCATAGTAGAGCCAATGATTAAATTAAATCAAATCAAATCAAATTAAATTAATTGCAACATCAACGTGTCTCTCAATACTGCAGCTAAAGTGCACTATGGAGCAAATCTCTCTCTCTTGTGAAGCTGCCAAAACACTGAAACATACAAAGCACAAGAGACCAATTTAGAACCCAGGGTTGTATGACGTATGAAGCACTGGGTTCTATAGACATGTGTATGTGATCCGTCACTGCCTTCTCAAGAAAGAAGAGCTACTTCTCTCTAAATATCAAATGTTCCATAGAGCAGCAGTGGTGTAGAATCAGCACTCATTCGTTTAGTCCTAACCCTGTCCGTGATTGCTTAGTTTTGTGGTGAGGAGTAGTTTGCTGGTTTCATATGCAAATTTTAAAATGTAATTCTATTTTTTATCTGTGGCAATACGTAGGTCTTAGGGGCTTGATCCAACTCCCATTGAAGTTAATGTGAGTGTCACAGTTACAGGATTAACTGCAGTTCTGACCCCTCCCTGGTCTCTTAGAATGGTCTTTCTGGTCTCTCCCTCAGGTCTGAGGCTTTTACGTCTCCTGCAGTGGAATCATGCTATTGCCTCACTCTTAGGCTGGGGCCTGGGTCTGCAGAATCTGTGTATCGACCATGTTTACCCAGCAGCTCTGACTCACTCCTCTAGTTCTGTCTTTCAGGAGTTTGTGACCAGTGGTAAGACAGGGCAGATCTACACTAGGAAATTATTTTGAAATAACTTATAAGAAGTCACAACATAACTATTTCAAAATATCATGTCCACACTACAAAGAAGCCTCGAAATTAGTCCGAGGCAGGCTCTCTTAATATGTATCAGAGGCGTAGCCGTGTTAGTCTGAATCTGCAAAAGCGGCGAGGAGTCCTGTGGCACCTTATAGACTAACTGAAGTGTAGGAGCATAAGCTTTCGTGGGCAAAGACCCACTTCGTCAGATACATGCATCTGACGAAGTGGGTCTTTGCCCATGAAAACTTATGCTCCTACACTTCAGTTAGTCTATAAGGTGCCACAGGACTCCTCGCCGCTCTCTTAATATGGACACACTACCTTGATTTAGAGCACCAGGGAGTAATTACATTGTACGACGGAGTAGTTATTTTCAAATAGCAGCAGCGGAGCGTCCACACTACCGCTTTCAAAATAACTATTTCGAGATCAGCGTTATTCCTCATGGAAAGTGGGAGTTATTTCAGAATAACCAGCCTCTTATTTTGAAATAATGGGCTTGGTAGTGTGGATGCTTCACTTGTCATTTTGAAATAAGGGGTGGAGGCTATTTTGAAATAACTCCTTAGTGTAGGCCAGGGCACATTGACCAGACAGCTTTTCCTAACCAAAGTATTGTTTAATCTTAACAGTAGAAATAAGACCTAACATGAGAGGAAATCATTATTAAAACAATCAATAGTCTATAACCCAATCTATCTTCTCTAAGGGCATGTCTACACTAGCCCCTCAGTTCGAACTAGGGAGGCTAATGTAGGCATTCGAAGTTGCAAATCAAGCCCAGGATTTAAATATCCCATGCTTGATTTTCATCTTCCTGGCTGTCGCCATTTTTGAAATATACAAGTCCAGACTAACTGTCCGCGTCTACATTCGGCAGGAACCCGGTAGTTTGAAATAAAGCCCTAGTTCGAACTACCTGTTATTCCTCCTGAAATGAGGAATTCCTCCTGCGTGTAGACGCAGGCAGTTAGTCTGGACTTTTAAATTTCAAAAAATGGCGACCGGACGGGAAAATGCAAATCAAGTGCAGGATATTTAAATCCCGGGCTTGATTTGCAACTTCGAATACCTACATTAGCCTCCTTAGTTCGAACTAGGGGGCTAGTGTAGACATACCCTAAGCTCTTTGCACTCTGTCAGGAGAGCCTGGGAAGGTGAGCTTCTTCATACATCCTACTGGGAGATTGTGGCTGTCAGTCTGTTTCCCCCATGCAATTTCTAAACAACTCCTTTGTCTTCTGAGGTATTTCTAGACTACATTGTTTTTTCAAAAAAACTGCCTTTTTTCGAAAAAACTTCACCTGCATCCACACTGCAATTGCATTCTTTTGAAACTAAATCGAAAGAACACAGGGGAGGTTTCGACTTTGGTAAACCTCAAATTACAAGGAAGAATGCCTTTTTTGAAAGAGCTCTCTTGAAAAAAGGCATGTGTGGACGCAGAACAGGAACATTTTTCGAAAGAAGAATCGAAAAAAGCACAGGTGCCCCGGTGGCCATTCTGTGAATAGCAATCAGGGTTTTCTTTTGAGAGAGCATCCATGCAGTCTGGATGCTCTCTTTCGAAAAAGCAGATCACTTTTTCAATCCGGTTTTGAAGTGTGGACGCTCTCTTCCGAAAAAAAACTTCTTTTGAAAGAAGCTTGCAGTCTAGACGTACCTGGACTGCGAATCTTGAAAAAATGTTTATGGTTCATTTAATCTATTGGTTCCCAGCACTGGCAAAACAATGTATCGTAGCTGGAGCTACGTGTCTGGACCCCAGAAGACAAGGTTGTCACACTTAAGAGCTCAGGCATTGCTTCTTAACCAACCTAATATATTTAACAGGCGGTGCCTTGTGTTGAGTATTTGTCTTCTTGATTGTTTTTATTTTTCTTCAGTCTGCTAATAAACTACATCAACATATCCATTGCAGAAATCAGACCACCCTATAGAGAACATTCAAAAAGTATTCCAAAGAACCCCCAGGGCCTTCACAGGGAGCCTTTCCATTGATTTTGGTGGGCTTTGAATCAAACGCTAGGATAGGTATGTATAATCAATATGCAAAGGAAGCCAGTTTGAATCTCCTTTTGAAAACTGAGCTCTGAAACACTCCAGCAATGGTGTTCCCCCAAATGATTAGTTAGTTAGCTTTGCAAGTTCACTTAATAAAACCACACTTGGGGGTACCCTTCCCTGGGTCATATAATAATTAATGAAGCTGGACAAAGGACTGTCCTCACATGAAAAACAAACGTCCACTGACATTACCTATAATCTTTAAATCCCACACACAGAGAAAACCCCTTGCTGCCTCCAATAAGGCATATAATAACATCGCACAACAAATATGCCTTCTTCGCCTCTCTCACCTCTTCTGCCAGTTCCCTAGAGAAGAGACGGCCATTGTGACATGTCTGAATGGTTGAAAACAAATGCCAGCTGTGGTGAACCATTGTGGGGAGGAGAGGAGCATTTCAGACTGGAAGGGCAAGCATGGAGAATGTTCTGGCAGCAAAACATAGAGGCCATCCCATCTCAGACCCCTCTCCTGACCACAACCAGGGCAGCCCTGCTTGGGAAGAGAGATGCGGTCTGATTCCCCACCCCACTGTGCTTGTCTTTTGCCACATGTCGCTCCATTGAAATCTACAATGTATCACATCTGGGGATCAGGCCTGTCACCTTCTGGAGAGAGACATTTGCAAGGTGAAAAGTGACAGTGTGAATTCTGAATGCTGTTCTTGAAATGCTGGTGTTAGACGTTCTCTCAAGATAAGATCAGCTCACTAAGGCTACGTCTACACTGCAGCGCTATTTTGAGATACTGGAGTATCCTAAAATAGCTATCCCACATCTTCACAGGAAGCCCATTATTTCGGGCTCGCTATTCTGTCATCCCTGTAAATCTCATTCTACAAGGAGTAAGGGACATTTCGGAAGAGCAGATTATTTCAAAATTTGGAGCTGTGTAGACAGCGCCAAACAACAATATAAGCTATTTTGAAATAGCATCGAAATAAAATACGCAATTCGGGTAGCTCAAATTGTTGCCTGATGTAAGAGTACATGTTAATTTCTAATTACCACCTTTAGGGTTGACAGGTTCTTTGTCCCAGGATCAGGCCCTGTATTCAATTGGGGTGTGTCTAGACTACATTCCTCTTTAGAAAGAAATGTAAATGAAGGAAATAAAAAATGCAAATGAAGCACAGATTTACAAATCTCACACTTCATTTGCATAATTGCATCCGATCGCTTTTATGAAAAAGTTTTTTTGAAAAAAAAAAAAACCAGTGTAGACGCAGTTCTTTGGAAAAAAAAAAAACCTTTTTTGAAAGAACCCTGTAAACCTTTTTTTCAGGAATAAGGGTACTTTCAAAACAGGGTTTTTTTTTTTTTAAAGAACTGCATCTAGACTGCTTTAAAAAAAAAAAAAAAAAAAGCTTTTTCAAAAAAGCTATCGGACTCGATAATGCAAATGAAGCACGAGATTTGTAAATCAGTGCTTCATTTGAATTTTCAATTTCCTTCATTTATATTCCTCTTTTAAAGAGGAATGTAGTCTAGACACACCCTTATTCTGTGGTTGGGAACCCCAATGTGCACAGAAACTCTTGTATATTTTTAATAGCACAGTCACGAACACCCCAATT
The DNA here is from genome assembly GCF_052426305.1 of Pelodiscus sinensis. Lineage (NCBI taxonomy): Eukaryota > Metazoa > Chordata > Testudines > Trionychidae > Pelodiscus > Pelodiscus sinensis. The sequence goes on from NC_143054.1 coordinate 11,863,346, forward strand.
TCATAAGATAGGGAATGTACATCCATATTTCCATACCATATACTTACATCATTCCTTCTAGAACAGTCTTAGGTGTTAGCCCATCATCTTTCTCTCTATCTTCAACTTCCCCATCATCACCCAGGGCCATCCTTCTGGTCTTTCCAAAGACAACATCTTTTTCTCCCTATCGCCCCTTGGCTGGGGTCTGACTTTTATATGTGACGCTGATACTAACATGTTTGATGCATATTCAGTAGGGGATGTTTCTAATGTTGAAGTGTCCTTTTCCTATAGGTCAATGTATCATTGCTCTCAACTTATTATCACATACGTCAATTTGTTACCATGGGCCTTTGTCGTCATCTATCACATCGTGTGTCCTGATTACTCAGCTCAGACTGAACCAGTTATTATGGGACTTTTTACATAATGATGCATCTGCTGAGTCTGAGTGTTTTTTCCCTACCATCCTATGTGGGTAGAATGTCCCAGACATAAGTTCTCCTTTTCAGTCCATGGAAGCTATAAATAAGCTGTGACCTGTGTCTGGATGAATTCTGTGTCTCAACCACGGAAATCTACTAACCTTAGCTTCTGCTGATCTTGAAAACAGCCTTTAGCAGATTTCTTGCATTACAGCTTCTAACTATTACCTCGATACTAAATCTATCCATTAATATATTAATGAATTAATCTAAATCAACACAACCATATTATTAGCATGATAGGAAAGCAACTTGATAGGCTACACAATGCTGGTATTAGAAGTGCTCTCAAGATTAGATCAGCTCATTAAGGCTATGTCTACACTGCAGCCCTATTTCAGGATACTGGAGTCTCCCTAAATAGCTACCCCGCATCTTCACAGGAAGCCCATTATTTTGGGCTTGCTATTCCAATGTCCTTGTAAACCTCATTCTATGAGGTGTAAGGGACATTTTGGAATAGTGCTTTATATTGAAATTTGGCGCTGTGTAGACAGTGCCAAATGACAAAATAAGCTGTTTCAAAATAGCATCGAAATAAGATACGCAATTTGAGTAGCTCAAATTGTGTTTCTTATTTCAAGTTATGGTACAGTGCAGATGCACCCAAAGCAGGCTGATCTGCCTTTTGCCCTCTTTTCCCTTTCCAAGTGGTCTCTAGCAGCAAATCCATGCAGCATGAATAACAGAACTCTATAGCTCAAGTTGTAGATGGAAAAAATGTTCTCTCAGTAATGACCACCCACCTGATCATCTAGCAGCAGTGTTGGGTCCAACTTACACACCAGTATTACCTGAGGCGGCTTCACTCCCTCAGTCAAGTGTGTTCACATAATCACCCCAGTTCCTCTTGTTGCTTACCCAGATTACCAGCATTACCTTGTCTTATTGGTCTTTACACTCTGCTAGCTTGCCTTCAGGTGGTCTCCAATCATTAGCAGACACCAAGTCATCCAACACAATATATACTGAGGAACTCAAGCAGCTCCATAACATTATTTCTGTAAAATCCTTTTCATTCTCTGGCTCCCTCTCGCCCTGTTTTACCTATCTCTGAACACACAGTGCCTGATTTTTCACTGCTTTACATTTTGCTTAGTCATTTGCACTGGTGCAAAGTGGATGTAAAACAGTACTGTTCTGATCTCATAGGTCCTGGAATTAGGGGACCCTCCTGGCTTGAAGTGGTTTCCAGCATATACAGGGTTTACAGTTTGGTTCAATGGCTTTCAGCACCTCCATTATACAAACTGTTCCAGAACCCTTGTCTGAGCTGGCCAATTTTCATGCATATAAATAACAAGAGACAAGATAATAGACAGTTGGACTTTGTGCATTTGATGTGCACGGGGCTGTACAAATGCAGCAGTGACAATTTCTATATAACATATTTAGAACATCAGCTCCTCAGAACATACGCTGTGTCTTCCTCTGGGTTTGTAAAGTGCCTAGTACTCTTTGGATGCAATGACAACATGAGAGTAATACATGATGACTATTGTATCATAACTGTCATTATCTTTAACCAAAGCCTAATGCATTGTATGTTATTCCTAGAGAAACCTGAGGAAATTCTCCCTTGGATAGTTCCTTTCTTCTTTTCTTTTCTTCTCCCACTTCTGAAGACTTCAATAGCTTGTGAATTAGAAACTGAGGGGAGGTGGCTTTGAGCAGGGTTCAAATAAAGCTGTCATGGGGAGCATGCGGTGCTATTTAAGTTGCCTTCTGAACTCTGCCTGCCAGTCTCCATCCTGTAGTCTTTGTGAGGCAGCCCTTGTTAAAGACGAGTCATGCCAATCAACCTCTGCAGGTGGCCTTTTTAGTTCCAGGTGTTGACAACAGGTATTTACTTTGGTCTCCTATAGTCCGTACCACAAAGACAGGTGGTTGATTACAGCTCTGACTCGCATGAAGCTGGATCGCAGTCGCTGGCTCAAGAATGATTTTTCACGTCCCCATCTCTAGCACTCGCATTTCCCATTCCAAGACAACTTACAAAAGGACAGCCTATGTTTTTTAACCTTAAAATTCAACCTGCTGTTTTGAGAGTGTCCTGTCTGAATCTCACTGAATAATAATGAGCTGCTGCTTAGACTTACAAGGCACCCCTTTTTGTCAGGAAGTATGGAATTATTAGTCTACAGGATTAATACATTAGGGGGAAAAATGTCAGTCAGACAAGTTCTCAGGTGATGTAAATCAGCATAGCTCCATTGATTTGAATGATTGACTTCAGCCATGGATGTCCCATTGTGTCAACTGAGAAACAATTCCTTTGTCTTAGAAATTAATACTATCCTTTCTATATGGAACAGACAGAGATGTGTTGATGAACAGCTCTTAGGTGGCAAACCACAGCACCGTTTTTTTATTTGTCCCAGAAATTCATATCTTCAGGATCCCAGTATTGATATTGTTAACATAGGCCCCAAATGAATGGGAACACTTAAGCATATGCCTAATTTTAAGGACATGAGCAGTGCCACTGATGTCAATAGCTCTGATTCAATACAGCAATTCTATTCAAGAAAGCACTGGAGTATATGTTTAACTTCAGGCATGTGTTTAAATTCTATTAACTCTGTGGGAGTTAAACACATGCTTAAAATTAAGTCTGTGCTTAAATGCTTTCCTGATTCAAGATCAGTGAACATACTCATGTGCATAAAGATTGGCAGGTACTTAAATGCTCAGCAGAGTGGAGAGACCAGGTAGGTGAGGCAATATCTTTTATTGGACCAACTTCTGTTTGTGAGAGAGATGTTTCCAAGCCACACACGGCTCTTCTTCCTGTCTAGGAAAGGTGTTACAGCTAAGAGCAAGGAGAAACAAATTGCTTAGCTTAAGTAGTTAACATATATTCTAAGGAACCATTCAAGGCCTGTTAACATCTCTGGAGTCATATGACAAAAAAAGGAAGTTAGCAGATTACAGATCAGGCCTGGGCAAAATACGGCCCGGGGGCTGGATCCGGCCCGCCAAGCCACCGGATCCAGCCTGTGGAGGCAGCGGGGAGCCCCAGGCAGGCTCCCCAGCTTGCCCCACAGCCCCACACACCAGGCAGAAAAGTGGCTGCAGGGCTTCATTTCTGTGTTAAAACTGGAGGGGAGGGGGGAAGTTTTAGGGGCTGCCCCACCTCCAGCACATTCCCATTGGCCAGTTTCTGGCAGAAACCGGCCAATGTGAGCTGTTCGTTAGAATAACAGGAAGCTAAGGAGAATCACGCCTCCTCCCCTGGCTCAGTTATTCATGAAGCACATGGCCAGGTAGGCTGGCTGGGAAATATTTTAAGCTCTGCAGGCAGGCAGGCTAGTTTGGCAGCTAGCAAGTAAGTCTCTTGGCCACAGCTGCCTTCTGGCACCCCAGTCCTTTCCTGCCCCAACTCTCTGCCCCCACCCTCCACTCAGCAGACCCAAACCCTCTGCCCCCCTCTTGAACTCCTACCCTCTCCCAGATCTGGCACCCCAATCTCCTGCCCCAGATCATAGTTCCCTCCTTCTCCAGGTCACATCCCAAATCTCTGCACTCCAGTCCCCTGCCCTAGGTCACAACTGCCTGCTTTATCCCAACACCCTCGCAGACTCCAGTCTCCCTCCTGCACTTCCAATCCCTTATCCCAAGCTCCCTTCTGCACCCAGCCTCCATCCCAGACCCTGCACTTCCTCCATTCATATCATGAAAGAGTGCGGCCCTCGACCACTTTCCAAAATCTTGGAGTGGTTCCCTGTCAAAAATTATTGCCCACCCCTGTTATAGATTGTTGTAATGAGCTATAAATCCAGTGTCTCTATTCAGTCCATGATTTTTAAGGCAGGTCCATGCTCAAAATGTTGCACTGGTGCAGCTGCACCACTGTAGGGCTTAAGTGAAGTCTCTTCTATGTTAAAGGGGAAGAGCTCTTCCATCAGCATCATTAATCCATCTCCCTGAGGGCAAGTCGACACTAGGGTGCTACATCAGCCTAGCTGAACCAGTGCAGTTGAGTTGCTGTAGTACATCTGATGAAGGCATGTTATGCTGATGGGGGAGACTCTCCTGTCAGCATAATTAGTCCACCTCCATGAGAGGTGGAAGCTATGTTGGTGGGAGAGGCTCTCCAGTTGACATAGTGCCAGTGTGGAGAACTTCATGATAGCCTGGTTTCTCCCACATAGTGGCATTTAGTTCACTGGATGGGGTCCACCACATGTTGTGACAGGCATAAGTAGGGTCCATAGACCTTGAAAATATGTTGTGGAGGAGGGCTTTGGAGACATGTCTGCAGGTTTTGCATTTGTTGTTCTGGAAAGGTCTGATTCTGCTTTGAGCTGGTTTGCCCTGCTTTGCAGAGAACTTAGGGAGGGAGTTATTTGAAGGCCAGAAAAGGATTTCAGGGAAGAGTTTTTTCTGGATTGGATTCCAGTCAAGTTTAAGTTGTAATTGTTTGATGGTATGGGTTCCAGTATAGGGTGGCAGGAGACAGCTAGGGGTGTGTGGTCAGAGGGTTTTTATGTCTGTTTTGCAATAGGTTCTCAGGATATTTGGGTGGCCCATTCTCTTTGGAACCCCCTTCAGGAAGTTGAAGGCTGCTATAAAATCCCCCCTCTCTCTTCGCTTCTGTAGACTAAATAAGTCCAAATACCGGTACCTCAGCAGCTTCTCATAAGTCATGTGCTCCAGACACCTCATCATTTTGTTACCCTCTGCTGGACTTTCTCCATGCATCCACATCCTTTCTGTAGTGGGGAAGAGGGACAGAATTGGATGCAATATTTAGATGTGGCCTCACTAGTGCCAAATATAGGGGAATAATCACTTCCCTAGATCTGCTGGCAATGCTCCTACTAATGTACCCCAATATGACATTTGCCTTCTTGGCTACAAGGGCACACTGTTGACTTATATCCAGCTTCTCATCCACTGTAATCTCTAGGGCTATGTCTAGACTGCAAGCCTCTTTCGGAAGAGGCTCTTTCGAAAGATACTTTCGAAAGAGAGCGTCTAGACTGCACGCGGAACTTTCGAAAGAGCAAGCTGCTTTTTCGAAAGAAAGCACCCAGTGAGTCTGGATGCTCTCTTTCGAAGAAGCCCTATTTACATTCAAGAACGCCTTCTTTCGAAAGAAGCACTTTCGAAAGAAGGCGTTCTTCCTCGTGAAATGAGGTTTACCGCCGTCGAAAGAAAAGCCGCGTTCTTTCGATTTAATTTCGAAAGAACGCGGCTACAGTCTAGACGCAGGTGAAGTTTTTTCGGAAAAAGGCTACTTTTCCCGAAAAAAAACCCTGAGTCTGGACACAGCCTAGGTCTTTTTTGGCTCAACTGCTGCTTAGCCAGTTTGCCCCAAGCCTGTAACAGTGCTTGGGATTCTTCCATCCCAAGTGTAGGACTTTGCACTTGTCCTTTTTGAACCTCCTCAGATTTCTTCTGGTCCAATCCTCCAATTTGTCTAGATCACTCTGGACCCTGCTTCTCCCCTTAGCTTAGTGTAATCTGCTAACTTGCTGAGGGTCCAATCCATCCCCTCATCCCGCTCACTAATAAAGTTGTTGAATAAAACTAGTCCCAGAACCAACCCTTGGGGCACTCCACTTGATACCAACTGCCAACCAGAGATTGAGCCATTGATCACTACCCATTGAGCCCAATGATCTAGCCAGCTTTGTATCCGCTGCACAGTCCATTTATCCAATCCATAGTTCTTTAACCTACTGACAAGCATCTCTTGTGGCGATGGAGTTGTTATATCGCAGTAGTAGGTCATTTACATTGACTGGAGCAAGGCTGTATTGTAGACTCTGACATAGTTAGGGATACGCTGCCTGATGATGACCTAGCTCTGCTGTTTAAACCAAGCCTTATACACCCTTTTCCCTCTGCATGGTCATACAGAAGATCGTTGCCCTAATTTTTCATATTATGCCCATCACTGCCGTCTGAGCCCATGAAATTAGTCCTAGAATTACAGGTACCTTTAATTTTTTTATATAATTCTACCGAGAAGCATATGGCCACTAGACTGCTACCCAAAATATCACAGAGTGCTTCTTTTCCTTCATGTTATGCTCCTACGCTGACAAACTATGAAGGAAAAGAAATCATTGAAATGGTGGGCAATAGGTGCACACACAGAAAAGCTGTCTCTAAAATGGAAAAACTGTTTTGACTTTTTGAATTTTATTCTCAAAGAAAGGTCTTTTATCGACTCGAGCTCAGTACCTTGGAGAGATGGAAGAAGTCTTGAAAAAAGGCTTTTAAACCCCAAGGTTGGCTTCTCTCCCCCCTCCCTGCCCAAGTCTTTGTAAATATTTTTCTCTTTCTGAGTAATGCACATAATTGTGGGAACTTCCAGCTTTTTAATAAGTAATAACTTCTAACTATTTCAAATCTAAAATTCACTTTTTTGGGGGGAGGGAGTTACAGAAAGAAAAGAAACGCAAAACACAAAGATGTCATTTCTTTTTAACGGGGTCAGTTTCCTGACAATACAAGCAATTTCAAAAGCTTTTTGTTGTGCATGTGCATAGGGAAAAAGAAAATGATTCTGAGCTTTCCAGGTTTCTTTTTTCTTGGTGAGGTACGTTGTAGGTAAACACATGCTTTATTTTAAAAGGGTAGGGGGAATGGTTATATTTCTAATTTATATAAAGGAATCGATTCCCCTTTCATTTACCCAGGTTTGAGTGTAGGATTCCTTCTTCCACCTGCAACTGCTGATGAGATCCAAAAACCCAGCACCACAGTGAATACAACCATGGTCTTTGAGCACAGATTTAGGCACTGATCCTGCAAACCAAAAGACACTTTTATAGCTTTACTTCCATGGACTGCTAATAGGAGTAAAGATTTGTGCAGACATAAGTGTTTACAGGATTGAGGCTGTAGATATATGTTCCAGCAGGAAGAAACCAAAAGATTATGACTGTTCCTGCCTTTATGACTGCAAGCCATACTGGTTCTATTCTGTTCTATTTTTTTTACCCTATTGACATGACCACAGGGTCTATGTACTTACTCTTAGGCCTAGTTTATACTACAGAGGAAGGTTGAATTAAGATATGCAACTCCAGCTATGTTAATTATGTATCTGGAGTCACCATATCATACATCGTGTTTTCGCACCGTCTACAGAGTGGGAGAACGATGGGAGCATTCCCTTACTCCTCACCCTGGTCTACGCTAGGACTTCAGTTTGAAATAACACCTCCTGTAGGTCGAATTGTATGATGACAATCTTTCCTCTAATCTTTTCCATTCATGTGCGGAATCCATTTGGTTATGTGCACTGAGGCATGTGCATATGTGCACCACCAGGCGTGGGCTGTGGGCATTCTGTTACTCATGTGGGAGACATTTGAATTTCTCCTGGGTGGCCACCCAAGTGCTCAGCTTAGCTGGAACTCTGCATGACAGGGTTGCTGCAGGGGTCAGGAAGGGGTCCCTCTGATATTTTCTTTTTCTCTCTCTTTTTACCTCTTCTTCCTGTGAAGCATCAGGGAGTCAAGGAGGGCTGTGGCTTGAGATGGAACATTGGGTGGGGCAGGCCAGCACTGTGAGGTAGCACCCAGCATCCTCTCTCAGATGCTTGGCTGGCTATTTCTTGCTCACATGCTCAGGGTCTGACAGTGAAATGTGTGTTCCGGAAGGAGTTTTCTCCTAGGACAGATTGGAAGAGACCTTGAGGGGGATAGGGGAGATCTTGCCTTCCTCTGCAGTGTGAGGTCAGTTGCTAGGATTATCTGAGTGTATCTCATCATTTCACTCCATTGCAGAGGTCTTGAGCTTTGATGAATGAGCACATAAGTAGCACAAAGGAGCCCTGATTCAACAGACCACTTAAGCACATGTTTAAATCTAATCCTATGTAGCAAAGCAGGCCAGCATTTGCTTAAGTGCTCTGCTGAATAAGGTGAATTTTTTCACACGCCTGAAGTTAAGCACACACCCAGTTCAGCAAGGCCAGCAGTTCTAAGAGTGTGCTTAAATTCCTCTGAAATTAATTAAATGTAATCGTTTGCTTATGGGCTGGAATTTGCAGAGGATTTAGCCTCTAGCACAATCCAGTAAAACACTTAAGCATGTGCTTAAATCTAAGCACCTAAGTATTTCCTTTGAAAACTATTGATATACTAAAAATTAAGCATATGCTTAATCAAGTGCTTTGATGAATGAGCACCTAAGTAGCATGAAGGTGCCCTGATTCAACAAATCACTTAAGCACATGTTTAAATCTAATCCTATGTAGCAAAGCATGTCAGCATTTGCTTAAGTGCTTTGCTGAATAAGAAGAATTTTTTCACATGTTTAAAGATAAGGACACACCTAAGTACTTTGCCAAATCAGGTCAAAAGGCATTTTATAAAGCTTACAAGGGCTTAGACCATCGTACATATAGATAAATATGGATGTAATACATAGTTACAGTATGGTTGCATAAGAGGTGAGTAAACGATGCAGCTATAATTTCCTAACTCTTGTTTCTTTACAGAAAACACAACATTACTTTAACACAATTTTGAAGCTATATTCATTTCAGTGTTTAAGGGAAAATAATTGAAAATGTATGATATCAGCGATTGCATATAAAAGTCCTTTATATAAGCAGGTGGTTTTGGACCTTGCCTCCAGCTATATTGTTTGATCATTTAGGGGGCTGCTGATGTACCCCAGGCAACTCACGTAAAGCAGCTATTTGTAGCTATTTAATGGTATACTTAAAACATCCCTTTAATCTATTTGCAGCTGTAATAAATCTACAGGATGGAAATATTTGAAAAAAATATTTTCACAAGTATGCCTCTTCTAGAGAAGAGCTCCTTTCCTCTTTCTTTCTTGTGTCTGTGCACGTATATGTATAAATTACACACACATGTATACAGTGGTACCTCTTAAGTTTTTTTTTCAATTGCCTTTGCAACTACATACTATTACCATAGTATTTATACTAGTCCCTAGGAATATTCAGAGAATATAGTACACTAGCAAGTGAGGCCCATCCTTGACCGGGCAAAGTCATTTTGTGTATATTATATTAATATGAAAATTCAAGAAATTAAATATATGTAATAGAATTTTTTATTAATGTGATTCCAGAGGGGAAGTAAACAAACCATTTTAAACAGGTAGGATTTCAACTTCAAGCATTATTCATACCATGCATAGTAAATTTGAATCAGAAACTTGTAAAGCTTCCATTACTCTTTCCATAATTAATTTGAATTATTTTGTGATTTGCAACAGTGAACATTTTCTTTGCCCTAAAATGACAGCTGAATGTTGTTAGCAAATTTTAGTTATATAATAGTTATGATTTTTTTTCTGATGACAAACAAAACTAATTATTTATATCGGTGTTTCTCAAAGTGGTCCATGGATCCACTCTGAGAAAACGACTACCGGGCTGCTCCAATTTGTTTACTTACTGGTTCCGCAGCCATGGAACCTTGCGGCTCCCTTTGGCTGCGGTTTGCCGTTTGCAGCCAAGGGGAGCCGTGGGAAGCAGCATGACCCTGCCTGACATGGATAAATTCCATCTAATAAACTACATTAATCAATGACCTGACCAAAGTTTAAATAACAGTCTGAAGAAGTGGGCTGTGCCCACAATGATCATGATACCATCTACATGTTTTGTTAGTCTATAAAGTGCTACCAGACCATTTGTTGTTTTTTTCTGTAATAGACAAACTCGGCTATCCCCTGAAGCTCAAGTCTTAGGTCTCACATTCATCTTGGACAAAACTTGCCTGGTTTTCTCTTAGATACACCACTGATTAACGTGGCCCAAGACTTCCAAGGTGCTAAAAGAACATGTTAGAGAACAAGTCCCTTTATTTAAAACAGAGATGAAACACTTAATTTAGCATCTCCTTCAAGTGCTTTCCGATCTATCACTGTTTGTTACCTGAATCAAAATAGTAACTACTAAATTCATGTAAATGTGAAAGAGCATTTTATAACACAAATTCATACTGTGATTTTCATTTATATAATTCTGTGACATGGTTAGCAATAAATGTGGAGTGCAAATCCATTTTTATTAATACCTCTAATTGCTTCCAGAAGGTTGGGGTATTTTATTTTGTCCAATCAACCGTGAAAATGCAATTAGATATTAGTTCACACTTTGCTATGTTTATGGTTTGTTGATAGCAACCATTATATAACAATAAAAATGTTCCTCCCTAATAATATTCTGGGGAGCCAGGTGTTTTGCCTGTTAGCAGAAGGGATGTGTTGTTTATCAATGAAAGCTTTGTGTGATGTTGCAATGAAATATGAAGGGAGCTAAGATATAGAGCATTACATTTGTCCACCTATTTGTCCTGCAGCTCGTAGGGGAGCCTGGACAGCCCTGCCTTGACAACAAATGGTTATGTGTACCTTGTCCAAAGTGTGGATCCTTAAAAAAAGCAAAACCCAGGCCTGTCTCAAGTCTGGTGCACATAAGCACGCAGGCAAGGCTCTGGGAAAGAGGGAGCTTTGAGAGGCAGGAATGTTTTGCACCATCATGCAAATACAGCATGGTACTGGTAATTTTAATTCCAATAAGCAAAAAACTGTTAACTACGCGCATAGTTATTGCAACATCCTGAATAGCAGGATGTACCTGAAATAAGGGCATTGGGCATTTTAGGTATCTTACACAATACGTAATTAATTGGTAAAATGACCAAGTCTCGCTTTGCTATAAAATGGGCTTAGTAAGAAGAATCGATGGGAGAGAGTGAGCAGGACTGACCCACAGGTCCTGTTTGTTGTAACTAGAAATAATAGACCCTTCACACAGGCTACAGCAGTGCATGGCATCCCGACGGGTGGGAATGAAAGGGGCCACGCCTTCCTGCCTAGTACTGTAAGTAGCACACAGGTGAAGTGTAAGTGAACTAGTCTTTATTATTTCATTATAGTAGATCTTCTCTTAATTGCTTTTGCAGTGTTCTGTGTTGTACTAATTGCTTTAGAATTTATAGTATTTAAGGTTTAAATTGTATGGTAATTGTTTTTAAGGCTTGTAAAATTTAAACAAATATATTAACTGTTTAAAGCATGTAATAAATAAGAAAGTGGTTAAGTCTCTCTAAAAGTGTCCTGGTTTCCCTGGGATATAAAATAAATCGAACCACATGACACAGCTTCATTTGAGGAAGGTACTTTCTGCCAGCAGTATGGCTCTTTGCTGCAGTGCTGCATTCCACGGACACACATCTTTCAGTTGTTGCCGAAGTGGTTGGTCTCTTTTTATGTAGGAGAGGAAGGTTCAGACTGGTGATCCAGAAAAGTGGACATCTATGTTGAGCTTTTTTTCAGCCTTCCTAAATGACCTTTGGCAAGCCACAGAACTCTCTCTGTCCCTTGCCTGTAAAATGAAAATGACAACATTTCCTTTGTATTTCTTGTCTATGTATATTGCTAGCCCTTTAATATAGGACACAGCCCCGCTCTACTCCCCGAAATAATAAGTGGAGCATCTACACTACCAAGCCCATTATTTTGCAATAATAACTCTGGCTTTCCACGAGGAACAACGCTTATTTCAAAATAGCAGTAGTGTGGATGCTCCACTGCCGCTATTTTTAAATAACTGCTCCCCAAAGTCATTCCAATTAATTACTCCCTAGTGCTTCCTGGGGCTCAAAATCAAGGTAGCACATCCACATTAAAGGAGCCTGTCTCAAACTAATTTCAAGGCTTCCCTGTTGTGTGGACACGCTAATTCAAAATTATTATTCTGGGAGTTATTATTTCAAAAAAAGTTCTTTTGACAGAAGTTCTTTAGAAATAATTTCCTAGTATAGACATGCCCACAAAGTGGTGGAGGGGAAAAAAAAAAGGGTAACAGCAGGCGAGACACTGGCCAGAAGGGGGTGCTCCAGAGCCGAAGAGCTAATTGCCAAGTGACCAGCAGGGGGCGATGGTGAGTCATGCTCTGTTACTTATTAGGCATGCCTATTTTTCAAGCTTATGGCTTAATTAGCAGTTACAACAGTAAATCCTTCAGACAAGGCTCTTCTAAAGCCAGATCCTGTTTAGCCCATGCAGGGTTGAGCCAACAGAGTAATCAGAAAAGTCTCTTACTACCTGGCCCAGATTTGTTCTAAAACCAAACAACCCCCAATCCATTCATGTTCACAAGATGTTGGATGCTGTTCTGTAGCAACATTGCCACTGAGATCTCCGTTCTTGCAATACCCACATACCTTGTGGGTGCAGAGCATTGTCCCATCTAGTGGCACTTGGGCCACCTACAGAGAAAAAGAATGAGTTTGTTCTACAGCCTTAGCTATGAGACAGCTGGCTTTTAGCTCAAGCTGTAGAAGCTCATACCTGGAGGTCCCAGGTTTGGTTCTCCCTCTCAGCATTATACTTGCCCTCAGCAAAAATTCCTGTCTACTGTTATGAGAATCATGAATCAAGATTAGTGGATATGTGCACAGATAACAAGATATGTGCACAGATAACAATAAACAGGCAATGCTCAAGGCCGTTTTAGTGGACTGGTCTTATGGCTGAAGGCGGCATTATCACAGGAACAAGGAGATCTGAGATCTATAACTGACTCTGCCATGGCATTTTTGTTTATCCTTGGACAAACCATTTGAATCCCCATATGTTGCAGTTTTCCCACTCATAAAGAATGGGGATTACAGTACCAACATCCAGTAGTCAATGTGGCTAAATCCATTAAAGTAAGAAAAGCATTTCAAGATCCTCAGCCTGGAAGATGCTATAGAAAAGTACACTTTAATACTACAGGCAGTCCCCGGGTTACGTACAAGATAGGGACTGTAGGTTTGTTCTTAAGTTGAATCTGTATGTAAGTCGGAACTGGCGTCCAGATTCAGCCGCTGCTGAAACTGATCAGTTTCAACAGCGGCTGAATTTGGACGCCAGTTCTGACTTACATACAGATTCAACTTAAGAACCCCAGGCATCCCCAAGTCAGCTGCTGCTGAAACTGATCAGCGCCAGGAAGCCCGGGGCAGGGGCTTCCTGTAGTCAGCCACTGGCCAGTTTCAGCAGCGGCTGACTTGGGGACGCCTGGGGCAGAGCAGCTGGGGTGCTGCTGGGTTGGTCTAGTAGCGCCGCCGCTCCTCGGTGCTACTGGACCAACCCAGCAGCACCCAAGCTGCTCTGCCCCAGGCGTCCTGATTCAGCCGCTGCTGAAACTGACCAGCAGTGGCTGAATCAGGAAGCCTGGGGCAGAGCAGCTGGGGTGCTGCCGGGTTGGTCCAGTAGCGCCCAGAGCGGTGCTACGGGACCAACCGGCAGCGCTCCAGCTGCTGTACCACAGGCATCCGGAGCAAAGCCGTGGAGCACGGGGGCAGCGGGACAGCCCAGACGCGCCGTGGCTGTCCTGCTGCCCTCGGGCTCTGTGGCTTTGCTCTGCTTTGCTCCCCGTCCCCCTGGTCTGCAGACCAGGGGGACGGGGAGCAAAGCGGAGGAACACACAGGCAGCGGACAGCCCAGACGCGTCTGGGCTGTCAGCTGCCTGCGTGCTCCGCGGCTTTGCTCTGGTTTGGTTCCGCCGCTTTGCTTCCTCTCCCTGGTCTGCTGGAGACCAGGGAGAGGGAGGGGCCCCGTTTGTAACTCGGGGACTGCCTGTACTACTAATAATAATTAATAATAAATCTTTATCTACAGCTATCATTTTATTTAGCTGAAGATGACAGCAGCTGTTCATTAAAATATATTTCTCTCTTATTTATTCCCTTTAATAAAATATGTAAGGGAAAACATACCACAAAACAGCCTGTAGAATGAGGATGAAAAAGACATGTATATTTGCAAGCAAGTAGTCAGGTGCCACCTTCTGGTTCCTGCAGAAAAAACAAAAATCAATAGCTTCACACAAATAAACCATGGCCATAATGGGCAGTTCATTGACCACTGGCACAGAATGTACTATACATGCCACTCTACTGAAGAGCCTGTGAGAATGTTAAAATAAATAAGCAAACACATAAATGAAAAGGAACTAAGTGGGGAACAAAGAGTGAAAGTGAGGAAAAAGGAGAGGAAGAGGAGCATAGGGCAATAGTCCCTCTAATCTTTACCAGGCATGTGCAGAATAATTTTATGTGCACCAAGCCATGTGCAAATGTGCACCACCAGTACAAACAATCAAACAAACAAGTGCTGGGACATTTTCCTAACCAGCTGGGTGGTATTTGATTTTCTCTCTCTAAGGCAGTGGTTCTCAACTCATTTTAGTCCATGGACCACCAGGCCAATAAAAATTTTTTTGTAGACCACCTCTTTTTTGAGACATGATAAAAAAGAGCAAACAATGAACATTTTGGTTTGAAATGTATTTCTTTCTAATAAATTTTTGGTGCCTGCCCATGCCGTGTGACTTTGGACAGTCTTCCTGTGGACCACTGAAAAAGTCACCATGGACCACCAGTTGAGAACCACAGCTCTAGGGGCAGCCACAGAAGCACATTGGTAGAGGGGCACTTCGACACTGAAAAGGAGCAAAATATTTTCTCTAGAGTCAACCCCTTTGATTCTGGGCCCAGTTTACTCTGACCACTAAGGTTTTTATAGCCTCTTCCTAGGGACCAGTGCCCAAGTTTTTCTGTAAGTTGGTAAGGCTTCCCCAGCTCTGACCAGGCCTTCAACTCATCACCAGGAGCCCATGAGTACCACATGACTGATTTTCTGCAGTTCTTTCCCTTGGTTACTCTCTGCTGCTCCTTCCATCTTTCCTCTGTGCCCAGGCATCTGTTACTTGTCCTTCCTGACTTCCTTCAGGAACTTCCTCCCTCTGGCACCCACATACCCTCTGTGAATGTAGTTGGGGTCGAGCCTACCAGTCACAGCTTTACTAGGCTCTTCCATCTTAAAGGGACAGTGTCCCTTACGGCACCATGTTTTCTAACATAAAGAAAAAGCATAGACCTGAAGAATCTGTACGTGAATGTACTGACATGTCTAAATAAAGGTGGGCAGTTAAAATGTATCCTCCATGTTATCAAGAGTGCCAGAAGTTATGTAAGGACTCTCTTTCAATGTAAATAGTCACACCCACCTGTTCTAATGGCTACGCCAGTCAATGAGAATGGCTCTTTCTTTAGGAAAATAACCACAACGTACAAATGGAAAACATTGGTTTTCTGCTCACTGATTTAAACCATGATTAAAGTTGGAGATTTAAATGAAAGTGATTTAAATTAACCCACCATGAGTAGAATGAAGACCCCGCTCAGGATTAATTTTATTTGGCCTCAGGAAACTGCTCATGGGATGAGATTTGGCAGCTCCTTAAGACTTTGCTAGAAAGGGTCTGTAGAGTCCTATCATGTGCAACCTCAAAAGGAGTTGTGGCTAAAACCCATGCAACATTTTCATTATTTACCCCCAAAACATTATTTAGCAGCCCATTGCAATGGCTTTCTTGCCCTCTTGTGAAGAGGTGCATTTAGGCCCAGTTCTGCAAACTATCCCTGTTCAGCAAAGTACTTAATCATATATTCAACTGTGATTTAAGCATACACTTAACAGTGATGCCTCAGTGCTTTCCTGAATCAGGACCTTAGTGGATATTCAACTGTATCTTAAATGAAGAAAAGAGTCATTACAGGTTGAACATCTCTAATCCAGCACCCTCGGGATGTGACTGGTGCCGAACCAGAGATGTTGCTGAACCATGGGAGGTCAATATTGTCTAGCAGCATTACCAACACTTCTGCTGCTTCCTGGGCTCTGAAAAGATATTTAGGGATAAATTAGAGCTAAATAACAGCACAGAACAGTGAGAGCCAGGCCTGGTGGCTGTAAACAAACTTTACAGAACCATGAGAAACTTGGCCACATCCATGGAAAGTGGACATCCATTAATTAAAATGATGCCGGGCTGTGGATGTTGCTGGACTAGAGAGGTTCAACCCATACTTTGGAAATCATGTGTTACTAGTTCAAATCAAGTCAGGGACAAATGCCTTAAAGGGACTCACTTAATATTGGCATATAGATCACTAATGTGCTGCAAAGAAAATGCAAAAAACACTTATTAGGGGGTTATTGATGGTCCAATATAAAGCTTTCAGTTAATTTCATTAACTGCTACTTATTCAGAAACGCTCACATTGTTTGATAGCAGTAACCTGGGCAGATGTTCAGTACAGGATCACATATGGGGATCTACACAGAACTACCTGGGGGCATTTCTCTGTTCATGTTTTCTTACATTGAGAAGTTCTAACTGACCTTTTGCTCCAACTATTTTGCTTTCCATCTCCAAGCAACTTTCTGAGTCACAGAATTTTACATCTCTCCCTTGACCACTTAGTTTCCTCTAGCACAGGACATTGTAAAAGGTTTTTTGAAAGATACGTAAATGATATCATTTACTTTTCCTTTAATTGGGTATGTTGCTGAGACACTCCATAAAAAGCTATTAAGAATCGGTTTGGAAAGATTGTCATTTGTGCATGCCAGGAAATCAACATTTATTGACAAAAATGTTAAGTACTTCCATTGATAATAACTGATATTTAGAGAAAAGCAAAGTAAGAGGACTACTGCTTGAGAATTTAAATAGGTTTTGATTTAAGCATATTTATTTTGTCTGCTATAGCATGTTATTGACAATGTGTGTAACAACAGTTTTAAAACTTTAGCATTTTGAAATCCACCTCTAGTATCATTCATAATTAGTGGCTGACCTGCCCTGTTGTTTGACTTTCCCCCTAACACCTACACACACAATTTCATACAATGAAAGCGTACATTGAAAAAAAATGAAAAAAATGCTTAACATAAACATTGATATTAACTCTAAAAAATATAAAATCATAAACACCGAATTCTGCCAAGCCTACTGAAAGAGGTTATGGTACCTGAAATGTGCAGTCGTTACAGAAAGGGGCACTATCGGAAGTGAAGATTATCAGTGGCAAGCACAAGGAGGGGCAAGTAAGGGCAAAAGAATGCAGCAGGGAGAGAAGGATCCTACAGTCCTGGCGTCTTGGCTCAGAGAGTGAGTTCTTCTGGTCCCAGAGCTGTGGGAGGGAGAGCTGGTTTGTCTAGTCACAGGGCCACAGCTGGAAGAGTGAGGCCATGGTGGGGCTATAGAACATGCTCCCCTAAAAGCAGTGAAATTTTGATTCCTGTCCTCACTCCTGAATAAACTTGCTGTGATACTCAGGCTAAAGTCATCAAACAGAAGCTTGAGGTACTTCTGCCTTAATGAGCACCAAGACTATCCAGATACCATACATTTCCTTCTGGAAACGTGCTGTTGAATCTCGTAAGAAGGAAAGAAAAATATCCTAGAGATGTTTAAATAGAGTTGTGTCATAATCAGTCTAAAAACCAATGCAACTCAACACCAAATCAGATGCTTTCTATAGGCTTCTTGAAACCATTCTGCAGAATGTTAAACAAAGGCTAAAAATTCTCTTAACTTTATGGACAGGTTCACAGATCCTTGAAAGAAATTAAATTCTAGGGGACTTTCCCATAAGGAGCTTTTAACATCAAGTCTGAGTGAGAAATAAGGGCAAGTTTTTTACCCACCATGTCATGATTTCTTTAGCTCCTGCCCTAACAGATTAGAATGAAGAGGAATGTGCAACATATGCTGCAATCTGTCTCTAACCAGGACTAACCTGTTAATGCCATAAGAAATAGGAAGAAATTTGAAATGTGGGCATGCCATGTGGGCGGCTCATGCTAAGGAAGAAATCTTCTGTAGTAATAACTACCTTCTGTGTGGTTGGTGGTTTGTGTTATGTAGAGTGGGCTGCGGTATTAAGAGACATACTTAAAAAAAGCATCCACTTTTTTGGGGGGAGCTGTCTGATAAAGGTCCCTGAGGCTACATCTAGACTGCAGGCTTTTTCAGAAGAAGCTTTTCCGGAAGAGATCTTCTGGAAAAGCTTTTTTCGAAACAAAGTGTCCACACAGCAAAAGTGCGATAAAAAGCAATCTGTTTTTTTTGAAAGGTAGCATTCACATTGATTGGACACTATCTTGCATTTAAGTTGTGATTACTAGGGATGGACTGGCCACCAGGGCACCTGTGCTTTTTCCTGGAGGCCTCTTCTTTTGAAAAAAACACTCTCTCCCGTGTCCACACATGACTTTTTCCGAAAAAGATTTTTTCAGAAAAAGGCTTCTTCCTTGTAGAATGAGATTTACCGCCATTGGAAAAAACCCTCCATTCTTTCAACTTTCTGTCTAAAGCAATAGCAGTCGGGACGTAAGTATTGTTTTTCTGGAAAAACTCTGCAGTGTAGACATACCCTGAAAAACACAAATTTAAAGGAGACCTGCAGTTTTGATCAGAACAGGTTAGACAGAGATAGAACTTCTACCATGCACACAAAGACTGTAATGTTTAGCATGGAGAGAGAGCCTTGTCAGATGAATTCTGATTACATCCTCATTTGCCTCGCTTAAACTGTTACTAAATGTTCTTTAACGCCCAGTGAACTACCCATGTTGAGAAGAACTTAGTTTGAAAGCTATTATCGGATTCATTTCTCTTACACTTCTGAGAACATTGCTTGTGGCACCTTACAAATTCCTGTGAATTCCCTTTTTAGTACCTTATATAGAGGGTGTGAAAGAGAATATGATCAAAATTAATGCTGAAACATCTCCATAGGCAAAAAAATGCCTGGAAAATCAGGCCTTAAGGAGAAAAAGTCACTCAGATCCAGCTTTACTTTTGCAGCTGAGTGTATTTTACATTCTTTATATAAAAAGTAACATAGATAGGAGTACCATGATGGTTAACCAATGAACTAGAGAATCTTCCCTCTCCTGTACACTTCATGGAGTGTTAAAATAACATGGAGCAGTGTACAACCTATAAGTAGGAGGGTCATGATGTCTGGTTGCCTAGTACCCACCACTGTGATTAAAGGAATGGGAGATGCAGGAGAGATCAATCTGCCATTACATGTCCATGATACTACATATGACAGCAACAATCATCACGTTAGTTATTAGAGTACAGTATGGATAAACACTCCAGATCCAAATGTCCTCCAAGCTTTGTGTGCGTTCACAATCTACGCCCACATCTGCATACCTAAAACAGGCAGAAAGCAATAATTTGAGTCAACACTGCTGGGAATTTGAAAACTGGATTCAGAGCTACTTTGTTGTAGGAGGGATTAGATCGCACTTCCAGCTACTCACAGAATTACTCAAATAGCGGTGATGGGTTGAAGATGCTACACCACCCATTACACACTTATTTTGCTGAGATAAGAAGCTAGCGCTGTCCCCTCTCCACATACGAGGAATGGAAATGGTTACAAATGAGACCCATATAGAATATGAAACAACATGTTACTGTGGCCCAGCACAATGAAGTGTAAATACACCAGGCTGCAAGCTTTGAAAGTGATTCATGGAGGTTAGCTCCATCAATGGCTATTAGCAACGATGGGTAGGAATGGTGTCCCTAGCCTCTGTTTCTCTGGAGGTGGGTGACAGGGGAGGGATCACGTGAGTATTACCTGTTGTGTTCCCTCCCTCTGGGGTATCTGGTATTGACCACTGTTGGCAGACAGGATACTGGGCTAGATGGACCTTTGGTCTGACCCAGTATGGCCATTCTTATGTTCTTATGATGATAGTGTGTGATTGGACAGAGCCCGACCTCCCTACTGGAGGCCTTTCAGCACCCTGGCCAGCAGCAGGAGCAGTGGAGCGGTCCTTCGAGCAGGGTAAAGGGGCAGCCTGACCTGCAGCCATTCAGGATACATCAGGCTGTAATATAAAGAGCTGCTAGTGAAGGCCAGGCCATTCCAACCTGGAGGTCAACCCAGGGAGACCTCTGGGCTGACTAGGAACACCAGCACCATGGACAGCTCCAAGGGGAGTTGAGCCTGTGCAGCTCAGTGGCGCTAGATCCTTTTGTGAAAGGCTAGCCAGCGGCAACTCTGAGGAACCCCGGACAAGGAGAGCTTTGCAACTAAGCCCTAGAGAAGGGCTGGATGAGATGGCATCCTGGGGAAGTGGTTCAGGGACGCAACCAGAATTACAGACTCTGAAACTTGGCAGGTAACTGCTACATATAGGGTCCCTGTGCCAGGATCCAGAGGAATGGGCGGGCCTTGTTTCCCCCTCCCACCTCCGATTCCTTACAAACTACACCTGAATGAGAGGGTAAAGAGGAGGTCTGGACCTCAGCCATGGATTGGACTGTGCCTTGCCTGCAAACAGGTGAGGTAATTATTGCATGACCCCCTTCAGCCACTAAGGGGACACTTAGGGTGTGTCTAGACTACAAGGTTTTGTCGACAAAAGTGGACTTTTGTCGACAAAACTATACCTGCATCCACACTGCCTTTGAGTTATGTTGACATGATGTCGACAAAACTCAGCAGTTTTGTCGACGTATGTAAACCTCATTCTACGAGGAATAACGCCTTTTGTTGACAGAGTTCTGTTGATAAAAGGCATTATTGCATCTGCATTGTCCTTTGCGTCCACACTGTTATGTTGACAAAGTGGCTTGCTTTGTCAACAGAACTGGCTGTAGTCTAGACGCTCTTTGTCAACAGCAGCTTTGTCGACAGTATCTGTCGACAAAACTTCTGTCGACAAAACCCTGTAGTCTAGACATACCCTTAGACAGGACTGAATCTGTTACATAGTGGCAGTGGCTCAATGCAGCAAATGGGTTTTAGGTGTAACTGGGTTCCCTGGGAGGGAGTGTGGGTACTGCTGCAGGGCAGTCCCCATGTGAAGGGGCGCTGTAGCCCAGGAAGGATGCAGGTCCTAATGTGATAGAGACCATAAAGGGAATGGTACTTGGTCCTGCTGTGAGGGCAGGGGACTGGACTCAAAGACCTCTCAAGGTTCCTCCCAGTTCTATGAGATAGGTATATCTCCATGTATAGGTAACAGCAGGTGGGACACCACCAGAGGAGGATTCGCCACTGCTGAGGAAAAGCTAATTCCTGGATTAACCAGCAGGTGGTTCTGTGGCAGTGAGTCAAACCCTGTCACATGGCCCAAACCAAAACCATTTTCAGATCGAGGCTCAGATCAAATTTCTTACCTTGAATCTTCAACAGGTGATATCCAAACTCCAAATTGAAAAGGGGAAGGTTCAGACTCAAAACTGTATTTCAAGCTAACTATTTCTGGATTTGACATGCAGTGGGGGTTGTCTGTTATGGAGGGACATGTGTGGATGCCGTCATGTGTCCCAGGGTGTTGGTGTGGAGCCATCACTAGCATTTTATGGAATTATGTTCTGATGAACCAAAGCAAAGGACGACTACGTGATGGAAGACTGACATGACATGGCATGGGGCTAACAATAACGTCTGATGTGGAAAGGGGTGAGGGTCAGAGAGATATTGCTGTAGGGTTCATGCCATAAAGAGTTCCTTCAGAGCAGGCATTATCTATCATCCACACTGAGAGTTCGACAGCAACTAAACACAGCAATGAAACTTTGACAGCAATGAAGAGCTATTCTTTCATTTCTAGAATTGTTTCCAATGTGGTGATGGTCAATGGCAGAAGAGTGTGGAAGAAACAGTCACTGTTAATGCCCACACTTTACCTCTTTTGTGGTACCAAGATGACACCAGTCAGATGACACCAATCTCTAATACCGTCTGTCCAACCCCTTTCAAAAGCCAAAGAAAAACAACAACACATAAGCAGACTGAAACAGCAGGAGGTCCCTAAAATATTCACTTCATTTGCATGGATCTGAATATCATGATTCTTTGAAAATCTACATTATTTCCAAATAGTTCATCACATTGGTATTAATTACATATATATGAAATGTGTCTGCTTTTTTTTCCTGTCCTAGTCCTGTTGATTGCACTGTATTTAAAAGTCAGATGAAAGGAAATGCAAGCAAACAGAGTTTTTTTCCCAATGCTTTGATGTCACTAATGTTCTGTCAACTGGCTTATTAAACCTTACACTCTTAGTACTCTAAGCAAAAGCTTGAGTGCTTTACAAGGTGTCTAAAAATATACTGTGATCCTTAAAAATACGATCATACTTATTGGACAAGACAATAAATAATATATGATGCTCAAGACCTCTTTTATATTTTATTCACCTCTAAGTTAAATCAGGGCAGCAGAATTTTCCATTTGGTGGAAGTGGAGTAGAAAAGCCTCTTGGAATTTGGAGGCGACATTTTTACGTTGTGTGTTTTAAAAACAGTTTAAATAACATCATCTAGCTAATTTTTACCACAGTGCAATTCAGGATGAAGAATGCAGGGAGAGAAGAAAATGCTCCCAGTATTATTTTATTGGGAGGGAACACAACAATTGTACATTTGGGTAAGTGGTAAACACAGAGTGCTACTGCCTGGACTGGAAGGAGACAAAGAGCTAAACTGTGTGCCAAGAATTCATGTCATAGTAGAGGATGGTGTAATTGCTAGGCCAGAAGCCCTTTTTCACTTGAAAGTAATTTATTATTGGCCTAATTCAGCTGAAAATTACTTTATATTCTTGGCTGCCACAGCTCAGTCCACTTGATGATGTGTTGATAGATTATGACAAAGCTCTGCTCACTCCTCTCCCATTTATTCTGGGGCAGTGGAGTCAGAACATGGGAACGACCCTCCTCTTTGCAATGTGAAGAAGTTAGCTGCATGGGACACACTTCCTGATCCAAATAGATAGCTCCCATTCCGTAATCCAAAAGAAAGTGAACAGAACGAAAACCCTAAACGTTTTCCAGTGTTCAGTGAAAGAAAATCTCCCCAAACCTGATTCAGCAATCAACCACTGTGCTTGTCAGCAAGAATGTATTCATTAATTATATTATATTATATTATATTATATTATATTATATTATATTATATTATATTATATTATATTATATTATATTGCCTCTTTTAAAAAATGTAACAGAAAGAAAATTCACTTCCAAATACATAGATTTCTTTCTTTCAATGTATTTCACATACAGGTTGGACCTCGCTCGTCCAGCACCCTCGGGATCTGACTGGTCCCGAACAAGAAGATTTTCTGGACCAGGGAAGGTCCCTCCCCTCATGGCCAGTGCTGCAATGGGATCCGGCCTGCCCCCGCTGCTGCCCCAGTCTCCCAGGGGTCCAGCCTGCCCCCACTGCTGCCCCAGCCCCCAGGGCTCTCTAGATGCTGCCAGCCCCACTGCTGCTAGGGCTGGAATGCCACAGCTGGAGCTCAGCAGCTGGGGCAGAATTTTGCAGCTGCCTGGCTCTGTGGCTGGGGCCAGAGCTCCGTGGCCAGTGCAGAGGCTGGGGCTGGAGCTCTGCAGCTAGGGCCAGAGATTCATGGCTGCCGCTGGGGCCGGAGCTCCCTGGATATTGGAGCCAGAATGGGGCCAGAGCTGGGGCTCTGCATCTGGGGCCGGGGCCAAAGCTCCCTGACTGCCACGCAGGTCAGAGTTCCCTCGCGGTGGCTGGAGCTCCACAGCCACTCTTGGGCTAGAGCTGGACTCCCGGCTGAGTCGCTGGCACACCCTATGGTGAGATTGCCCTGCCACCAGACCTTCCTGTCCCTGGGCTCTGTGGTCTGTGCAGAACCACAGATGTTGCCAGACCCCAGTTAAGGGAGGTACAAGCTCTACTTATATGGCTTCCCATCACCATAGAGTCTGAATGCCTCAGAATCTTTAATGAACTTGTCCTCAAGGAGGTCTGTGATGAAGGGAAGTGCTATTGACCCCATTTTACAAAGGGGAAACTGAGGCATGGAAAGATTCTCTGACTATGCCAGGGTTACACAGGATATTTGTGGCACATCAGGGCAATAAAACCTATAATTCTCATTTTACAGGCCAATGCCCTAAATAATGCATCATCCTTCCTCACTTACTTCAGTCTTAACAGAAAAGAAATCCCAAACATTAAAGAGAAAGCTTCTTCCTACTTGCACACTTCCACAACATATATTCAGGTACACAACTGCAACCAGTTATTGGAGTTTTTATCCTTGATGTTGAACTTTCCATGCTTGCTTAGGTATTGACTAATGCAATCCCTCCGTACCCATCTAATCTAACGAGCAAACCAGCCTGTTATAAACAGGTACCCAAGGATCATTTGGCCACACCCCTATGACTTGCATTTAGTTTAATACATCTGGATCACAAACAAGTCCCAGCTGGGCTATCAAAAACTCCAGGTGAAGTTAAGAGCTAGGTGGGAATGACTCCAGCAACAATGCACACCAAAATCCTTGACGTAGGAATTGGTGACATGTAGAACAAGGAGCTGTTTTAAAAGAGCAGTGGAAACAAATGGCATAGACGAGTTCAAGGGAAAGAAAATATGACCGTCCTAAGAGCTCAATTGTGCCTTTAAAGCACCGGATTTATTGAGGTGCTACATAGCCGTATTGCTTCAGCAGATAAACTCAGAGGCATTATGCCTCTAGGAAGCACAATGCCTCTAGGGTCTCCCAAGCATATAAGGAAAGTGCAGCTTCGTCTGCACAGAGATTTTGGTCAGGCGAGCATAAGGGCTGCACTTGTGAATGGCCCCCAAGCATGCATGAGAGGAACAAAGAGGGAGGAAGGCAATGGTCTGTCTTAATCTCACTCTGCACTGGAGTCTGATGATAACATGCACCCATTACCTCAGTCATAATACCTACTTGTCCACCCTTAGCAACCACTTTTTGCACACCTGCAAAGAACTCCAGAATATGCCGCACAGATGAACTGGAAACTCAAATCACCCTTAAAAGGGAGTTAATTTTGAATAGCTTTCCCAAGACCAACTGAGTGTTACAGTCAAGAGTAGAACCCAGGAACCCAGGCTTATGAATTGTGTGCTCTTCCCATTCCACAACACTTCCTCTTTGTGAAGTCAGATGACAGATGGTTTTCTATATTCTCCATTGTCCCCACAGTGTATATTGAATACTTCACTACAGCTTTGCTTGTTTTTCCACCATTTGTCTTTCTTTTTCTTTGACTCCTATACATGATGCTAAATTTTGCCCTGGTGTAAGCAGGCACACATCCATGGAATTCCCTGGAATTGGGCTCATTTACTCTAGGGAGATATCTATTCCACATGATCTAAGGTCCTCAGCTAGCCGTTTTCAAGAGAAAGCCCCAACCCTTCACATAGACTTTGAGGCTAGAAGCGCTAATCATGATTATCTAGTCTCACCTCATCTGCATTGCAGGCCTCACAAACTCACCCACCCACTTCTGCAATAGACCCATAACCTCCAAAGTGCTCAAATCTTTATTTCAGGGTGGTTAAACACTGGAATAAATTGCCTAGGGAGGTTGTGGAATCTCTAGAAATATTTAAGAGCAAGTTAGATAGAAATCTATCAGGGATGGTCTAGACAGTGCTTGGTCCTGCCGTGAGAGCAGGAGACTGGACTCGATGACCTCTCAAGAGCCCTTCCAGTTCTAGTATTCTGTTTCTATGAAATCTTGTTAGTAAAGGCTTCAATTTACAGAGAATCCATCATTTATTCTAAATGAGACTAGATTGCCACATGCTGCTAAGGAAGGCAAAAAGGCACAGGGACTCTGCCAATGTGACCGGGGAAAATTCTTTCACCATCTCAACTTTGGTAGTTAGTAATCCCCAACTAGAGTCCCATCTATAGCAGCTGGAGATATTTGCCAACTGAAATTGTTGATGGACCATACGCCATTGTAGGCAACCTCTGCATGCCATCCCATTCATAAATTAATCAATCTCAGTCTTGAAACAAGTTAGTTTTTATTTTGTCCTCACTACACTCCTTGGAAGAGTGCTCTGGAATTTCATTCCTCTGATGATTAGCAAAAGTCTGTTTTCTTACCAATGCAGCCCACTGAATTTCAGCTGCCCTTCATTTATTATGTTATATTATGGTAGCATTCACAAGCCACACTCACAGACCAGGCCCACATATTGCTACATGCTGTACAGTCACAGAAAAAAAGATGGTTCCTGTCCCAAATAGCATGCTGTCTAAGAAAGCCACTTTTTAGCTCAATGCTAGTTCATTTTTATGGCCTAAGCTTATCAGTTCATTATTTCCCTTTCTTTTTCTCCTTGGGCATATCTAGACAGCAGAGGTATCCTGAAATAGCTACCCTGCATCTTTTAAACACACCTGTTATTTCGAAATATTTTTTGAAATAACAGGCACACTATTCCGGCATCCCTGTAACCCTCATTCCACGAGGGTTAAGGGATGTCTCAAAATAGTGCGTTATTTTGAAGTTTGGTGCTGTGTAGATACACCGAATTTTGAATTAAGCTATTTTGAAATATAATCAAAATAAGATACGCAATTTGCATACCACAAATTGCATATCTTATTGCGAGTTTAGAATGCTGTGTAGACACACCCCTATATCCATCCTTTCTTCCCCATTCATTTCTTTTCCTTATCCATCAACTTTCTTAAAATAAGGGTATTATTCATTAATTATTTTTATTATTCATTAATTTTATTTATTTTGTTGCATGGAAAGTTTATTACACGTACTATGTTTTTGTATTATCTATAGTATATTGAATGTGCCAAGTCTGAGATAAGTACTGAGTAAATCAATTTAAATAAATAAAAAATATTTCAGATCTCTGTGTCCCTAACTATTCATACATCTCCCCTATACTGCTCACTGTAGGCCTTGTTGGAGATGGAGAAGACAGCATTTACATTCTGACAAATTCCTTGGCTACTTTAATGAAGTAATTTCAATTGACTAGAGGATAAATGGACAAGCACAAATACAATGGGTCAGATTCTTAAATGTCATAATTTGCCAGAAGTGAAGATCTGAGTCATGGATTTGTCTACAGTAAAGAAAATGTGAGGTCTAAAGTCATCCTTAAAACTCCCAAATGTGAGGTCTAAAGTCATCCTTAAAACTCCTACAGTTGATTCAAGCCTTGGTCAAAATCCTCACACCATTGAAAACAATGGTGAAACATCTATTGACTTCCATGGGGACAGGACTCCACCCCTTGTTCTCTTTTCAAAGTAGGGTGAAATGTTTCCTTCGCATTTTACTTTCTCTTCTTAGCCTGGCTGCATTTTTCTCCTTCTCCCTGAATAATGTTCCCAGTAAAACTGGGTCACAGGCATGAAGTAGCTTCAGAAGACTGGCAGCTATTGCTTTTTCCTGGCTTTCCGTATTGTACTGTAAGCTTGTGTAGATCTTTTAATCCTAAATCTCTGGATGGGCTTCAACAGGCTTAGCCTTATTTTTCAGACAACAAAAACATAAAAGCTCAACAAGAGCACACTAGAAAAGATTGTGTTCCCGTTCCCTTAGTTCCTTACATCATCTCTAGATCATCAAGCTTCTTTACCTATATTTTTTAATTTACTTATTCTTTATTTTGATGGCCACAACCCAGAGCTTTGTATTTTAAAGTTCACCTTGGCTCAATAAATCCATGTGGTCGTGTCGGACGGCGAATCTACATTTATAGCTCCAAATGCAGCCTCCAGGTCAGCAGGAAAACTCAGAGGTCAAAATGTTGTCAGTAATGAGAGCTCAAGAATTTGAAAAGTTCACATAGCTCTTTGTACAACACAGGAGAATCCTTCTGTATCCTCTGGTGCTGTTTCATGCTAATTTTGAAGCAGTAAGCCAGTGTGAGGAATCTCAAACTGAAATATTGGTTCATCTCAGATCCTAATTTATTGCTTTTGCAGAACATTTGGGTTGATGTTGTTGAATTGCTAAAGACAAGCACAGACAGCAACGTTTCACCCCAGTGAAATGAAAAACGAAAGAGTTACCTAAAAATGCTTTGACTCCTGATTTTGTCTTTAGCTTTTTAGGCTGCTCGGATTGTTATTGCTGATTTATTTATTGATGACCAATGTTAAGTAAGATTCAGTAAACTGGTTTGTGTTATCGATATTTATTTGCTTATTTGAGAAGAGTGCTAGGCCCACATGAAAAGACACAAGGCCTGATTTTCCTCCATTTCACTGATACAAATCAGGAGTCCGTAAGCTGAAGTCTGTAAAATCAATCCTCAAAACACCTAAGAGTGAGCTTTAAAAGTGGGGTTTTCAGAAGCTGCTAAATTACTCAGTCACAGATACCTCAAAAGTACTTAGGCACCTAACAGCCACTGACATCAATCAATCAGTCAGTCAATCTGTGCCTAAATAACTTGAGAATATGGGCCTTAGACAATTTTGAGAATCCCACTATAAGAGACCAGCATGTTTAGCAGTAATGGACCTTGCATAGAGGAAGATGTGTGCCCTGCCCGCAAAGAGCTTACACGCTCAAGGTTCCTGAACCCTGAAACACCTACCCAGACTTTATAAGCACATACAATCCCATGCTCAGATGAAAAAGAACTACTTGAGGCAGAAAGGAACACGGTGGCTACGTCTAGACTGCATCCCTCTGTCAACAGAGGGATGCAAATCAAGCATGTCGAAATTGCTAATGAAGCAGTGATTTAAAGGAGCTTTTCTGGGAAAAAATGGCAGTCTAGACGCAGATCTGTCGAAAATAAACCCTTCCTCAAAAAATGAGGTTTACAGGATCTGTCGAAAAAGGGTTTATTTTTGACAGATCTGCATCTAGACTGCCATGGTTTTTTTTCAAAAAAGCTCCATTTTGAAAAAAGCGGTGGCCATATATATGCTAATGAAGCACGAGCTATTTAAATCCCTGCTTCATTGGCAATTTTGACGTGCCTAATCTACATCTCTCTGTCGACAGAGAGGTGTA
This sequence comes from Pelodiscus sinensis, assembly GCF_052426305.1. Lineage (NCBI taxonomy): Eukaryota > Metazoa > Chordata > Testudines > Trionychidae > Pelodiscus > Pelodiscus sinensis. The sequence continues at coordinate 11,892,454 of NC_143054.1, forward strand.
GTCTTGACACAGCCAGTGTCACCAAGAATCTACAATAAGAGCACCTTAAGCTCAGGCCCACGTTTAGAAGCAACCTTTAGCCAAACTTTTATTTGAGGCTTTACTCATAGACTTTAAGGTCAGAAGGGACCATTATGATCATGTAGTCTGACCCCCTGCACAGTGCAGGCCACAGAATCTCACCCACCCCTCCTAGAATAATCCTTTCACTTATATCTCAGATATTGAAGCCTCCAAGATGCAGAGAATCCTCCAGCTGTGATCTGTGCCCCATGCTACAGAGGAAGGCGAAAAACCTCCAGGGCCTCTGCCAATCTACCCTGGAGGAAAATTCCTTCCCGACCCCAAATATGGCGATCAGCAAAACCCTGAGCATGTGGGCAAGACTCACCAGCCAGGCACCCAGAAAGTTCTCTATAGTAACTCCTATCATCCCTCCATTGACCTATTTCCCACTGATAATGAATGATCAATTAGTTACCAAGATCATGTTCTCATCAAACCATCCCCTTCATAAACCCATCTAGTTTAATCTTGAAACCTTTGCCCCCACTACTTCCCTTGGAAGGCCGTTCCAGAGCTTCACTCCTCTAATGGTTAGAAACCTTCGTCTAATCTCAAGTCTAAACTTCCTACTAGCCAGTTTATATCCATTTGTTCTTGTGTCCACATTGGTATTAAGCTTAAATAATTCCTCCCTGGTATTTATCCCTCTAATATATTTAAAGAGTGCAATCATGTCCCCCCTCAGCCTTCTTTTGGTTAAGGTAAACAAGCCAAGCTCCTTGAGTCTCCTTTCATAAGACAGGTTTTCCATTCCTCGGATCATCCTAGTGGCCCTTCTTTGTACCTGTTCCAGTTTGAATTCATCCTTCTTAAACATGGGAGACCAGAACTGCACACAGTATTCCAAATGAGGTCTCACCGATGCCTTGTATAATGGCACTAACACCTCCTTATCTCTACTGGAAATACCTCGCCTAATACATCCCAAGACCGTATTAGCCTTTTTCACAGCCATGTCACAATGGCGGCTCATAGTCATCCTATAGTCATCCTATAATCAACCAGGACTCCGAGGTCCTTCTCCTCCTCCATTACTTCCAACTGATGTGTCCCCAGCTTATAACTAAAATTCTTGTTATTAATCCCTAAATGCATAACCTTACACTTCTCACTATTAAATTTCATCCTATTGCTATCACTCCAATTTACAAGATCATCCAGATCTTCCTATATGATAGCCCGATCCTTTTCTGAATTGGCAATAGCTCCCAACTTTATGTCATCCTCAAATTTTATCAGGACACTTCCACTTTTGGTGCCAAGTTCAGCGATAAAAAGATTAAATAAAATTGGCCCCAAAACTGATCCCTGAGGAACTCTGCTGGTGACCTTCCTCCAACCTGACAGTTCACCTTTCAGTATGACCCGCTGTAGTCTCCCCTTTAACCAGTTGCTTATCCACCTCTCAATGTTCATATGAATCCCTATCTTTTCCTATTTGACCAATTTGGAACTTTATCTTGCAGTTTTCTCTCACCACTAACACGTCTATGTTCTGTCCAGAACCGTGACAAGGCTGCCTAAGAATGTTTGGTCCTGAGATCTCATTAGCCAGGAACAGAAGTAAGAATCCAAGAACCTACAGGGGGATAAGAATTTATCTGCTGTATTGGACCAGTGGTCCATCATGTCTGATAACCTGGTAACCAGCATCAGATGGTTCAGAGAAAAGTTCATGAAAGGACTAGAGACAATGTAGAAAAGAGGGGAACTAAACATGTTCTTTTTGGGATGCTATTTTTTGACACTTATTGATATTCTTCACACAGCATGTAGTCAATCTGTGGAACTCCTTGCCAGAGGAGGCTGTGAAGGCTAGGACTATAACAGAGTTTAAAGAGAAGCTAGATAATTTCCTGGAGGTTAGGTCCATAAAAGGCTATTAGCCAGGGGATAGAATTGGTGTCCCTGGCCTCTGTTTGTCAGGAGCTGGAGAGGGATGGCAGGAGACAAATCGCTTGATCATTGTCTTTGGTCCACCCTCTCTGGGGCACCTGGTGCTGGCCACTGTCAGCAGACAGGATACTGGGCTAGATGGATCTCTGGTCTGACCCAGTATGGCCGTTCTTATGTTCTTATGTATGTTCTTATGTTCTGCACAGCAGGAAAAGTTTCCTCCTGCTCCAGGTAATTTATAGGTTTCATTATACTCCAGGCCTGGAAGGTCTTTATTTCTTTCAAACATGGTGTATATTTTAAAAAATATTTATCATTATGACTGGCTATTCTCCTTATCCATATAACCTCATGTTGAAAGCCTGTTTATCTGTCATTGCCAGCCCAAGAGAGTCTAAAAAGCTTGAAACTTCTCTGAATTAAATCCAAACATCAAAACTTTTGAGGTTCACCCATCGTTGATATTTAAACCCTAATAAAGTGGATGATCTTGTCTCCCTGACCCGTCAGCGATAACTCAGATGTAAGAGATGTACATTTTTTTCTGCTTGGTTCCCTTTTAAACAAGCCAGCAGGGTCCATCTGATGTAGATTGAAGATTAAGTTATAATTACAATCAATATCATGGCCGTGCCCTCTTTGCCAAATAATATATATTTCAGGCAGTGCACTTTGGGGATTTATCTCGGCAAGGCCTGTTTCTGCCCAAATCAGTGTGTCTTTCCCTTTGATATTCCCACAGTGTTCACATATACCCTCAAACATACACAGCCCAGGGTAATATGTCTCCAATGCGCTGAAATCAATGGGAACACAGCCTTTTTTGCCTGACAGTATTGTCAGGGTGTATTATCTGGTTTAGGCTGTGGCTTCAGTTCATAGCAGTCGTCAGTTAAATTTCCCTTTCTGAAGCTGAGCAAAGTGTGGTAATGTCACAGCCACAGGCGACTGCCGCTCACAGGACGGTTTACCGGTGGAGCTTAGCCTCCTGGCTTGTCACAGTGTATATATCTCAGGGTCTTCTTTTCCTTCCTAGTCAGAGGTTTCCAAGAATGTTGCCTGGAGCAGTCATGGGATGCAAAAAAAGAGAGAGATTTTTGTTCTGCACTTAGCACATTACCACACTTCACACTCAGTTTCTGATAAGGGGAAATTTAACTGACTGCTCTGAACTAGATATACCAGATAATATACTCTGACAGTGCTGTGGATAAAGGCTGGCAAACCTACTAATTTATATTTCATTATCTCTGCACTTGGTTTAATCTGTTATCTTTTACTAAACATTACAAAGATCACAAAGAGAGCTGAACTGAACAGAAGGAAATGGAACCACAAGATACCTCTTGAATACAGGGCTGTCAGGATACCAGAAGCTAGGGCCAGGTTGACACTAGGAGAGAAAATCAATGCAAGATACACAACTGACACATGACTTGTGAACTGGAGTCAATGTACATTGCACCAATTTTCTGGGGCGGCCCCACAGAGGGTGGTAGAAAGGAGAAATGCTCCCGTCAACTTCCCTTACTCCTTGCAAGCATGAGGAGAGCCGGTATCAATGGGGCTACCATCCGCATTTGATTTAGTGGGTCTTTACTAGACCCACTAAATCGAACTCTGGAGGATCAATTGTTAGAGAGCTAATCTTCTGGCAAGTGGAGACATGGCCTAAATGTAACATTTCAATTCCGCATCCTGTCAGAAAGCTGACTTTCAGTTCTGCTATAGGAACTGTTATATCAATACAAACCAAAGCTCAGAGCCAAGTAAGAATATCCTAATACCCATGTAGTCCGATTGTCTTCCCTGGGACTCTACATGGACATGGAGGACCATTTGTAGGGATCTGACTGTACAATTGGGACACATTAGTTCACCTAGAAGGATATTGTGAGGATGGTGAGAAGGTCAGGGCTTTAACAAGGTTCAAAAACGAGATAGATAAATTCATGGAGAATAGGTACATCAATGGTTATTAGCCAGGAGGGCCAGGGTTGGTGTTCTTAGCCTCTATTTGTCAGGGCTGGGAATGGGTGAAGGGGGATAAATCACTTGATGATCAACTGTTCTATTCATTCCATCTGGGGCACCTCTCATTGGCTGCTGTCAGAAGATAGGATACTGGACTAGATGCACCTTTGGACTGACTCCGTATGGCCGTTCTTATATTCTTATTGTAGCTGCCAAGGGTGGTCAAAGGCAGAGATAAATGGGTGCTACTCTACTCTGACACAATGCACTCATTTTTTTCACTGCTATACTAGGGTGGTGCAAGTAGTAGCAGGGAGTATTTCTTTCTGATCTCAGCTAGCGATCAATTTATATCCAAAAGCCTGGGGGTTTCACAAGGCATCAGGCTTGACAAGACTATAAACTCTTTGAGGAAGGTATCATCCATTACTTTGTGTATGGACAGCAACTTGTCCAATGAAGCTCCAGTCTTGGGACTCTAAGCATTGCCATAACACTACAACTAAGAAGAAGATAAACATCTTCCCACTAAATGCCACCTCCAAAGTGTAACAGTGTGAGGAGTCACAGCCAATATAAGTTAGTGCAGAATATCTGGAGCTGTGGCATTTTTCCTGGAAGATTATTTGAGAAGAATTACTTCTGCACTACGTGGTACCATCCCAGTCAGTTTTCCGCATGCCTGTGCGTTTGTGTCGGCATAGAGGTTTGTTGTCTGCTTGCTGAGTCAAGGATTTCATTCTTTCCCATCCAGAAAACAACACCAGTTGCTAACCCAGCACTAACCTAGGAGCCAGGACACCCGTGTTCTTTCCTGGGTCTTTTAGCTGCAATACCCTTTAAAGCATGCGGAATTTTTCTTTGTTGCCCACAGAGGAAGTCAGCTCGGCTCCCTACCTTAATAAAGTGAGAGGCTTGGAGCGGGGGAGGGCAGGGGAGAGTATCTGAGGAGTAGTTCATGTGACTCTCAGGTCAAGGGGGCCATTCAAAGAGCAGAGGTGGGAGGAAGGATTGTGCAAGTGTTCAGAGTGCTAGCCTGGGGCTCAGCACACTTGTATGCAATTCCCTGCTCTGATACAATAATAATGGAAGCTAGAAAGTTAGAGAGATCTCCTTCTTTGCACACCACTGTCAGATATGTGAGTGGTTCCCTCTAGCTTTATTTGCTGCAAGCTGGACCTATGCAGTCTGACCTACTGGCCAGCGAAAAAGTTGGGAGCCAGGCTGGATGAGCTACCAAGAGATTAGAGTCTGAGAGGAGAAAGAATCAGTGTTAGGATTCAGACAGTGTCAGGTAACTAGGAACTAGGGGTCCAGTAGCACAGCAGGATCAGTCCTCTGCAGGGGAAATTGGCAAGAATAACTTCCTATGCCTGTGATTGCTTTAAATAGAAGTGGGGAACCAATCAGCACCCCTGGAACTCCACCAATCAGATCACAAGACTAGGGAACTCTGTCAGAGTGGAGCTTCTAGTTCTGGTGAATGTTGATAGGTCAGCTCAGAGCCGGTCATAACTTACTGGCTCCGAAGTGCTTTGTGGATCCCTAACGCTATTCACAAACTATCCAGGTACTTTGATTTTTTTTTTTTGGTAAGCAGTTTCCTCCATACAGATTCCAGTAATCCTTTTGTTGCTCTAGAACCAGGGCCGCTCTTTGTTTTTATGCTACTTCATCAGACAGTCACATCACAAAGAACATCAAGTCATTGTTTCTGTGTCTCTTTCCTAAGGAGAGGCTACTGCCGGTTACGGTTGCAGCATCAATTGTATCATTGCCATCTTGAACTCCATTTTAGCCTGCCAAATGTTTGTACTTATCTTTAAATGTGCATCAACCTTCAAGAAACTCAAAATGGATCTTCATTCGCTACGTAGCTAACATCCTTTTCTTACGCTTACACTGATTTCTCATTTTTTTCATTGACGGACTTCATGCACAACTTCTCATTTTTAAAAGATTGACTGGTGCTGACCAGGCTTTAGTTCATCTGATTCAATGGAAGCAGCCCTGATGAGATTGGCAAAGACTTCCTGATGTTGAATCTCAAAGTTTTCTCCAGGATCTCAAGAAATCTACCTATGTCCAGTGCCTTTCACCCAACAGGAGCACCTATCAGGAAGAAACAGCTGAGGAGGGGCTATTTTTTTCTTGCTTTGAGCTATATTCAGTGACAGCTGGTGCCCAAAGCTGGTGGAGCTGCTGGTGGCCAGAAGGCCTAGAGAGAGCAGAAAACAGATATGGACATTGGTGCAATCTACCTCTCAGGGGATGAAGTGGCACAGCTGTACTGGAGGCTACATTATCAGCTGCCTGGAGCTACCTAGTGGCAGCCTGGTGTACTTAATGTTAGCTCCAGCTGTACCAGGAAACCTCCAGCACAAGCTACATCTTCATTTAGAGCTCGGAGTGTGATTCTCAGCTCAAGGATACATGCACTACCTCTGATCAAGCTTGCATAATAGTCGCCACAGTAGCACAGGCAGCAGCAAGCACCAACACAGCCACTCCAAGTTGGTACCATGCCATCCAGGTGGGTTTGCACTCAAAGCAGCTAGCCCATAATGCCACATGTGACTGCCCAGGCTATGTTGGCTACAGTAGTATTTTTAGCACGTTTCCTGCTCAAGCTGGGAATCACATCTCTAGAGAACATGAGCTAGGAGGGAAGACTGAAAGAACTGGGCTTGTTTCGTTTAGAAAAGAGACGACTGAGAGGGGACATGATAGCAGTTTTCAAGTACCTAAAAGGGTGTTACAAGGAGAAGGGAGAAACGTTGTTCTCCTTAACCTCAGATGATAGGACAAGAAGCAATAGACTCAAATGTCAGCAAGGGAGGTTTAGGTTGGACATTAGGCAAAACTTTCTAACTGTAAGGTGGTTAAACATTGGAATGAATTACCTAGAGAGGTTGTTGAATCTCCATCTCTGGAGATACTTAAGAGCAGGTTAGACAGATATCTATCAGGGATGGTCTAAACGGTGCTTGGTCCTGCCGTGAGGGCCGGGGACTGGACTTGATGACCTCTCAATGTCCCTTCCAGTTCCAGTATCCTATGATCTCCAGCTCCAGGTGTAGGCATAATCACAACAGTGATACATTTGGGGTGTAGTTTTGTTGGCTTCTAATAGTCAGTTGTGCCTAAGCTGTGTTAGGAGATGTTGTCATTTCTTTGTTTGGCCTTTGGCCTCAGGCCAAATCTGAGATGCTCTAGAATGTGTAATCAAAACATTACATCTTGTTTTATAGTTCCACCTAATTCCAGGCAAGATAATGATGGAAACCAAGAGGATGGGTTTTAGTGTCCTCATTTCTGTTCATAAAGTGAAAGATATCCTGGTGCTTAGAGCTACAATGCTTTCGCACCACTTAAATCCCATGTAAGCTCCACTTATGCCTTTCCTTCTGACAAGAAGGCTTTATTATTATGTACACCACACCTGGGAGTTCCACCTTGAATCAGGTCCCCTTTGTAATAAGTGTAGAACAAAAAGATAGTCCTTGCCCCCAAACAGTTTATTTTATAATTGCAAAACAAGACCTCAGAGGGGATATAGTCAGGTGGGGGCAGCACAAGGAAACAGAGACAACCTTTTTGGTGGATCAAGCTTTTCTGAAGACAGTCCGATTTTGGAATACTGGAACCTTGCTTGGTAGCTTAGCCAAAGGACAAATAGCCTTGGGCCCAACTCAGAGGGGAATTGCACCCAAGACATTCACATTTTTTTCTCGTCTTTTTGGTAACCTGATATAGCTTTGTCTGAACAGCTGTAATCTTGGTCTAAATTCAGGGCAGTATTGGCAGGAGAGCAACCAAACTGACCTAATAGTTCTTTAAGTTCTCTTATGTCTGTTAAAGGAATAGAACATCCTAATGTTAAACAGGAATAAAAGAGGACCTATTTTTTTTTATAAAATGTCATCTTGAAAGCCTTTTCATGTTCAGAGTGGATCATCAAAGCATTTATTTTAACTAGGCTCAATGTGAATTTGAAAACTCCAGGATTGCTTTTTGATTTTGAGCATTTTTTAACTTTTCTATTAATCTGTTGGTAGCCCATGTAATATTCATTTGCTTAATATGTCTAAAATATGGGTAATGTGCAGTATTTTTCTTGCGAGGCTTCTGATGTTTTCTAGCCTAGAGAGGAAAGATGGGCTTGGAGTTAAGATGCCAGAGTAGGAATGAGGTGATCTGTCTGACCTTAGCTATGTGGCTCAATCTCTCCAGGCTTGTTCTCCGTTTGCTAAATGGGGAAGGCATGCCCTTACCTCACAGGGATGGGAATAAGGAAGTATCATTAAGGATTGTGTACTGCAACAGACAAGCAGGCAAAGGTGTTCCTGGAGAGTCGTTATCAGTGGTTCGCAGTCAAGTTAGACTTGTGGAGCGGGGCCTTGCACTTCTGGGTCAGGCTCTGTTCTATATCTTCATCACTGATTTAGATAATGGCATATAGTAGGGGTGGGGGGCCCCTGACTCACAGAAAAATCTCACAAGTGAGAAACCTGAAAAGTTTGGGGACTTTTGGCCTAAATTATAGCAAGGGAGATCCAGGTTGGACATTCAGAAACATTTCCAAAGTCTTGGGTTGTGTCTACACTAAACTGTAGCTCAAAGTAGGCAAATTGTAGCTCAAAGTAGGCAAAATGAACTAGGCAAATTGTGTATCTTATTTCAAAATAGATTATTTCATAATTTGGTGCTGTCTACACAGTAACAAATTTCTAAATGACCTGCTGTTCCAAAACATCCCTTACTCCTCGTGGAATGAGGTTTACAGGGACGTTGGAATAACAAGCCCGAAATAACAGGCTTGCTGTTAAGATGTGGGATAGCTATTTTGGGATATTCCGGTATCCCAAAATAGTGTTGCAATGTAGATGTAGTCTTGGAGAGGTTACACACTGGAATAAATTGCCTGGGGAGGCTGTGGAATCTCCATCACTGGAGATTTTTTAAGAGCAGGTTAGACAATACTTTTTGGGAATGGTCTGGATAATACTTAGGCCTGCCATGAGTGCAGCAGACAGGACTAGAAGACCTCTTCAGGTCCCTTCCAGACCTACAGTTTTGTGACTGAGAATACTTACAATACCCCCTTTCTGCCTGTGGCCTACTCCCCCACTCTATGCTTCTGGCCCAAACCTACATACTAGGGACTAGGAATCACATGGCATAGAGTTGTTTTGGCAACTCTATATTGGTGGAGGCAGCCTGGGGGCCATTTTAACATCTTTACATTGCCACAGGTTGGGTAATGGACAATGTTTCACTTTGTGGGGTTTGGATATTTCCTAGCCTGGGGCGGAGAGATGGATTTCCGGTCATGATGCAATTAGATAATCTGGGTTCGATTTGTTGGTTCAACGGTTGGCTGTAACTTCTTGTCCTGAGCTGAGTTGCAAGGGTTCTGTGCCCCCAACTATTTCCAGAAGAAATTGCTGTTGCTTAGCAAAATACAAATAAAAATACAAAATAAAAGAAGCTGGATGTACCTCTTAATGCCTCCTTATCCCATCTACAAAGTTAGTGTTCTCCTTACAGAACAGTTGGGTAGATCAGCAAACCAACTTCTGTTAGGTAGATCAGAGGAATACAGCTTTGAAGATATTAAGTGCTATATGTTATTAGTATAAAGTCAGTAGTTCTGCTATAGATTTTAGCAGCAGGATGGGACTCGTGTCATTTCTGCACAACAGATCCTTGTAAAAAGTAACTTTTTCACAGGGTACAATTCTCTCTTGGGCATTGAGCCAACAAAAGGCCTGGGTACTACTGAATTTCCATGGTGTATGTGGTTCATAGGCTTTTCGCTTGGTCCACCCTGCAATCATTATGGGTCTGTGAACCTCCACCACTGAATGGGACCTTGCTTCAATGAGCAGAACATCAGGGATCTGAACAGCTTTTAGATATCAGCACAACGATTGATTCTTGGGCAAGAGAGTCTTCTCAGGATGACGTAGATCTAACCTCAGCCTTGGAACTCAGTTTATTGGTAGCTGCCTGTCTCCTGTAAGTTCTGATGGATGGTCACTCAACTTCTTAGCATGCAGTATCCCAGGATCCTCCAGGTATCATGCAGGGCCCATTACCCTTTTAGCTCTAACGATACCTTGCCAACAAGAATCTTAAATGTAAGCCATTTATTCCATTACACTAAACAGGGGTAATTTGGTAAATTGAGTGTTTAAGTAGCCTTAAGTTACATATTTTTTTCCTTGGCAAAATGGCAATGTTGTCTTTAGCCTCAACAGATATGCCAAGGTTTGGGGGGGGATTTGTCTTCATTTGCTTGTAATTGTTCATAAAAGTGAAATGTTAAATATTGCCAAATCAAGAAATGTTAATTCCACCCCCTTACAAATGTTAAATAAAACTGAAATCAAGCAATGTTAAATTAAACAAAATGTTTCTTATGTACATCTCAGGGACTTTCTGTCACTCGCTTGACCCCTAGCTTTGCAGCAGGAATACAGCAGCAGGAATAGTTCTACTAAAGTATTCTAATTGATCAATCCTAAGTATATGGGATTTTAGTACAAAACAGTATATGGGATTTTAGTATCCTACAGCTTGTTGGCCCTTTGGCTTTAAAACTGTAAATTGTTACACCCGGGGCTGGTACACCCAAAACAATCTCAATGGAGTCATTCTGGGTTTGCTGTGGTTTAGCAGGGAGTAAATGCTGTCATTATAGGAGTTGTGCAGGTGAAAATATGCTTATATTTAAAATATACCCCACAACAATTACTTGTTTGTTAGTGATGTATTGAGAAGTGCCATGTGGTTTTCAGTGTCCTTATCGAAAGACATCCACAGTAGGCAAAAAGGGATCTCCATTTAATTTCTCATCTGAAGGACAGAAAACATGTATTCCGTTCTGCTTGATTGAGAAGTAACTTCCTGTAAGAGAATTGCTTTTTCAGTCTCCTGTGACATTTAAACAGGTCTGCCAATATGGGGGAAAGGGAGCAACTCCCTGAAGCGTCAGCCGCTGGAGTCCCAGGTCTTTTAAATTGCCTCTGGAGCCCGGGGCAGTGTTCTCTGGGCTGGGCTGGACTGGCTGGGGAGTGTGCATCATGGCTCAGGCAGTGCTGAGGGCTGGTTGCCCCCAGCTCCGCCCCTTTTACCTGATGCTCCACCCCATCTGGGAACATCCCCACCTTGCCCAGGGCCTGGCTCTTCTGTCACTCACCCCTCAGCATTTAAAGGAAAAATAATCTGTTACCCTTGGAAATCAGGGATGGTGTGTGTGTTTGGAGGGAGGGGTTCACATACAAAGAAGGCACCAATTACTCTGCGGCTACGTCTACACTGGCAAGATTTTCCGAAAATGCTTTTAATGGAAAACTTTTCCATTAAAAGCATTTTCGGAAAAGCACGTCTAGATTGGCAGGATGCTTTTCCGCAAAAGAACTTTGCCATTTTCGCAATCGGGGCTTTTTTGCGGAAAACAGTACCGTGCTGTCTACACTGGCCCTTTTGCGCAAAAGTCTTTCGGAAAAACACTTTTGCCCGAACGGGAGCAACATAGTATTTCTGGAAAAGAACTGATGATCTTACATGAGATCATCAGTGCTTTTGCGGAAATTCAAGCGGCCAGTGTAGACAGCTGGCAAGTTTTTCCGGAAAAGCAGATGATTTTGCAGAAAAACATGCCAGTCTAGACACAGCCTGGGTGATTAAAATTCCCAGAGCGCTATTCACACAAGTGGAAGTGCTAGTCTTGATGTCCAAATTCAATCATAGAGTAGTTTCATCCCATCTCTCTATATTCCCCTTCACTTCCACTTGGATTCAGGATTTTTCACTTCTGTTCCTATTAGTTATGTAATGTTTTTCAGCCAGAGGAGCATATTTTCAGGCAGAACTGTAAGTAATTTATCCAGGTTGAGTGCAGATCATCCAAAAGGTAACAGAATCAATCCCTTGTAGTGTAGATAGCCAACCAAAGAGAAAAATAATGTTTCCCACAAATTATTTAACCAACTCTAATTGCTACCCAACCTGTTTGCCTCAACCATTCATAAGAGTCAAAAGGTGGTTCCATTTCTTTGATTATTAATTCCTTGGCTTCTCTGTAGAAGCTGCTAAGAAGGGTGCCAAGTGCTGGCTCAAGATCATAGCAAGTCTGTAGCACAATGAACAACTGAATCCAGATCTTTTGATTCTCAAGCCACAGATGAGTTTGAAAGATAGAGCTGGAAACTTACACAGTGCCTACTTGAACTCTACAGAGCTCTTGCTGCTGCAGTTAGTCCCTTACTTTCTTATATATTAAATTCACTCGCATCTTTTAAATTCATGCACTCGGTTTTAAATAGTTTAACATGATTAATATTTTAATTCCCTGAGATGGAGGGGGACTGAGAGAAAGGAGAAACTCCTTTCTAGCCATTTTGGATTTTGCATAACTTCCTAACAGAACTGCATGAAGTGAGTTTGTTTATGCACAGGAAGGGCTGGTGTGGAAGGAGATTTAATCAGTCGTATGCCATGTACTGTACTCTCAGCATTAAAAGCATGTTTTCCTCTTTACACAAAAAAGAACAAGTCATTCGCATGGAAATAGAATAGATCCCTATGGTGATTAAAAACTCCAGTAGAAAGATACATATTTAATGAATAGATAAAATGGATAAAGGGGGAGGGTGCACTTACAGCAGAAAAGAGCTAAATAACAGATTATATTTGGGATTTATTGACTCTTGTATAGAGCAAGGAGTCGTATAAAACAGGGACTTATTAAATTGCTAAATACAAAGGCAAGGCATTTAGCAAAGAGAATGGAAGTGCTAGAGGCATGTGCATACAAAGAAGCCTATGATATTACAGAGAAAACTAAATCTTGCCTGGAAAATTATAATTGGTCTATTCATGTTAAATAAATGGTTTAACAGAGACAAACAGGAATGGAAAAGGAGATGTAATGCAGACTATATTATGCCCTATATAGAGTTCAACTCTCTTGGATTTTCAAGAAATGCAATTTTATCTACTGTTTTCTTAGCTAGAATAAAAATAAGGGTTCCTTGTCTTCATGTTTATGGGCATAAATCAATTTGAAACTCAGGCACAAGGTAGAAACTCTCATCTACAATGCACTGGCTTACATAGAGGTAATAGAAATCATAGACGTAAGGCTGGAAGAAACCACAAGAGGTCATCTAGTCCTTCCCTCTGTGCTGAGACACAGCTAAGTATACCAAGCTATAGTGTTTCCCACTTGGGGAACATGGCCTAGTAGTCATGGCTGCAACTCTTGATTGTTAAGGGGATCATAGGAAGAGTCCAGGGCCTCCCACTCCATCAGACTCCACTCAGACCCCTCTGGGCTACCAGTAGTCTGGCAACCAAGGCTGCTTATTGGTGTCCTTCCTGGACATCTTCTTCTTGTCCATGCCCCTTGGGGTCTGCTCAGTCCAAGGTTTTTCCCTGGTGGGAAAGTATATGAGTGGGTTACCACAATATGTAAGAGTGGGTTGCCACTGTCCCAAGGTACTCCCCAAGGTACTCAAGGTACTCCCCTCTATAGTTGCCTCCAGGGTGAGAGACTCTCTTCCTTCGGGGTGGGCCTCCTTGCAGACAGCTGTATCAGAGTCTCAGATTTCCCTCTGCTCTGCTGGAGCTGTGAGTTGCAGGTCTGCTTCCCTCCAGCTCTACCACCCAAATGAGCTACTTCCCTGCCTTTTAATTGCATGGAGTATTTGCCTGAGATGCGATGGAGGCAGTGATAGTCCCAAATAATCTCTCCACCCTTTTTTGCTCAGTGTAGGGTTTTTCATGCCATTTCCTTCATTAGGTGATAGGATATTTTTTCATACATCCTGAGAGGCTATCTGTATTATCTTAGGTGGTAAGTAGTCAGTTCAGCCTTCCTGTACCTCTGCACAATATAGAGGGGCAATGTTTAGTGGGACGGATCTGCCAGATGGCAGCTCTGGGCATCTAGTTTCACTATCCCCTTCTCCCACTGCCAAGCAGCAACAAATGGCCTGTGAGGGAAAGAGAGGAACTGTCTAGGGTCCAACAGTGCACTTCAGATAGGTTAGACTAGAAGACCATGCTCATGTCCAAGTCTGGATCGATCACGAGAATGTGAAGGATCTTCAGACAATGCAATGCAACATCAGATATTCAGTCCCACTCCCTCTCTCAATTTAACTACAAAGTTAAGTAATGTCCAGGAGCTAAGACAGGGAAGACAGATGCTTTGTCTTGCAGGACAAGAACCATGAATTGGAGCAGAAAGCTCTCACCATTTTCCATAAACCCTCCCACCTTGTCAATGAAATCATCACTGGTCACCTGGTCACTACTAACCATTCCTTGCTTCCAAGCAACCCATTTGTGGCCCCAATCTGCCAAGCTCTAGGAGTCACGGGTGCTTTCTCAGATTCAAAATTTCAGAAAGACCTCTTTGATCCCACGGATTGTATCTACATTCTCAATTACTCTTCCTTGCGTCAGGTGCAAAACTTCTGACATGACTGGCCCCCGAGGGGGAGAGGGGAAAGGGACAATTTAGCAAATGTAAAACCTGATCTCTGAACTCTAGGTATTTCTGGTGGCCAATCCAAAGAATTGATCTTAAGAACTACACTAATTCATGGAACTACTGCGCCAATAGGAAGAAACAACAAGCCACGCCTGTGGGCCTTTGTCAGCCCCTCCCTGCACTTATGTGCTCCCTCTAGGGCTCTTCCTAGGGACTCTTGGGGTATGTCTACACTACATGGCTCCATCGACGGAGCCATGTAGATGAGCTTTATAGACATAGCAAAATGAAGTGGCAATTTAAATAATCGCCGCTTCATTTACATCAAAATGGCTGCTGCAACTGTTTGGCAGCAGAGCGCGGTAGTCTGGACGCTCGGCGGTCAACATCAAAAGCCTTTATCGACCGCTCCGTTATGCCTCATGGGATGAGGTTTACCTGGGTGGACGACAAAGGCTTTTGATGTTGACCGCCGAGCGTCCAGACTATGGCACTGTGCCGCCAAACAGCTGATCAGCACAGCGCAACAGCGATTTTGATCTAAATGAAGTGGCGATTATTTAAATTGCCGCTTCATTTTGCTATGTCTACAAAGCTCATCTACATGGCTCCGTTGACGGGGCCATGTAGTGTAGACATACCCTTGGCTATCCTAAAAATAATTTTTCTGCTTTCTCACTACCAAGCCCCTCATTTCAGCAGTCTTCTCCACACACTTATCTGCTCTACACCCACCTGACTGGTCTCCTAATGCTTACAGACATACTTTCTGCAGTATAGTGCCATCTTCTGGGCACTATAGGACTCTAATAGGATGTAGGTTAATACCTAGAGATCAGAGATCTGGTTTTAAATTTGCTAAACTTTCCCCGTCCCACCAGGGCCAATCATGTCACAAGTTTTGTACCTGACCAAATGGCAGGACCAAATATGTGCTATGGTTATGTGTGGTTCAGAATGCCATCTTCCATTCAACCCTCTGCTGGAATTTTTGGCCAGTTTCTATGATCCATGCAAGTCTAATTTTATAAAGATCCAAGCCAAATGGAGTCTTTATGGGAGTTCATTTAGGTATGGAAGGGAGTATCAATTGAAGATGGTGATTTTGTTAAGTACTCAAGAATCAACGAGTCAGAGATCCATTCTTCTTGGCCATGAAGAAGATAAGTAATCCTGCAGGGGAAAAAGAGGGGTAGATTAATCCCTTCTGCAGATTTTCATCAAGGTATGCCCAGAGAGGACATCTCTTGTAATTGCAGCCAAAAGGAACTTCTATTTCTAGTTAAAGGTCATTTAGGCTATTGTCACTGCAGCAAAGAGGTAGAGCATCTGCTTTCTGTTTCTCAAGTATCCTGGCATGTTCTAGGTATATGGAATGGATTCTGAACGCTGAGGAAATTTTGGTTTGTGTCTCTAGATGCTTTGGGACTGGCATGTGCCATAGAATGCAATCAGCCATTGACTAGAGCATGCTCATCAGTGCCGTAAAGAAGCAGAAAAAAATGGCTCACAAGCACTTGCTAATTTGCGGGGGGAGGTCATAAAACATGAGACAGGAGATACCCAGGATAACTTATTGATGCAGAGCACAGATGAACCCAAGTGAAAGAATATAAGAACGTAAGAATGGCCATATTGGGTCAGACCAAAGATCCATCTAGCCCAGTATCCTGTCTGCTGACAGTGGCCAATGCCAGATGCCCCAGAAGGAGTAACAGACAGATAATCACCTCCTATCATCCATTTCCAGCCTCTGAAAACATTCCTACCCATCCTAGCTAGTAAGTATTGGTGGACCTAACCTTCATTAATTTATCTAGTTCTTTTTTGAACGCCATTGAAGTTCTGATCTTCACAGAATCCTCTGGCAAGGAGTTCCACAGGTTGATTGTGTACCGCATGAAGCAAAACTTCCTTTTGTTTGTTTTAACCTGTAACCTAAAGATTCCTCAGTGACTGCCAATAGTGATGACTTTTAGGAATTGTCTGTTACGTGGTGGGGCCTGAAGAGAAGAGTGACATATTGGTAGCATCTACAATCTCAAGGAAGTTCTTGTGGAGGACAGGAATCTGATGCCCCTTTACAAACTTCTGGTCAATAAGAGTGCTAAAGGCCTGGGCATGGGTCATGGCAGATTACTGGAACTGAAGAGGGAGATGCAGTGGAGTAGTATGTTTGTTAGGGATTGCTAAGATTCTGGCAGATAGGCAGCAACATGATTCACCCTTGGGAAGAATGGCCCACTCACCCATCCTTAATTCCCTGACTGGGTCTAGGCTCTAGCATTTCCTGACACTACAGGGACTAGATGTTGGCTGGGCACGGCATTCCACAATCCAGGTCCAATCCCAATGCTTGGTATCGATTCCGTCTCAAGGTGGCACCGTACTTGGTCGACTTGCACTGCTTCAGTGTCTGGTAGAGCAAAGGCACCATGGGAGATGGAAGAGTTCTGTCTGGCTGGGATCAGGTGGTGGGCTGCTTCTCTTAGGCTCACAGCATGAGCTGACCAGCAATCAAGACACAACAATCGATTTTAAGGCTTCCATTAAGCTTTGGATCTACTCATGGTTGTTCGTCTTTGATAGTCAATGAGTCCCAGCCTGAAGTGGGCCCACCCTCACTTCAGTGGGCATCTGCATCCGGACACTGAAATGGTATTGTATGTTTGGTGATGAATCTGGGACCCTGCTGGTGGGTGTGCAGAGCAACTCCTGTGGTATGTTTTCCATTAGGGTTCTCAAAGAAAGAAGAAACTTTATTAGGCAGGAGGGTATCCTGCGAGTTAAGTCTAAGCTCCAGAATGTGTGTTATGATTTTCTTTTAGGATCTTTTCCTATATTTCTTTGTGTTCTGGTCTTGGGTAAATACATTTACATTTGCTTAATCTACAGGCAAATCTAAGTGTTGTGCGGTAAGCAGAGCTGTGCTCTGTGGTGTCATTGGTAAGCTGAGGGGTATGGTTCCTTTGGAAAGAGAGGACCTGGCAATTCTGGGAGCACCTAGTGGATTGGGGATGGTGTGGGCACTCAGGGCTGATGCTTGGAAGTTTCTGGGGTTGGTGTGTGCAAATAGAGAATGAGTCCTGAAGAGGCTGGGGAGGTAGCGTTTATGTTGACAGAGGCTGGTGGGGATGGGGAACTGACCTCTGGAAGGCCTAAATGCACTTCTCTCCTTTCCCCAAGGACAAAAAGTTACCTCACAACCCAGATCATTCCCACGGAGTGTCGCACCCCTCACAGGAAAAGTTAAACATTTCATTAACATTTCAAAAAAAGCCCAAACCAGAAATTTTTCATTTTAGTGGCTTGGGGTTGTCAGAGAACTTTTCTTTTTCCCCCCAGAAAAGCAGTCGCTTTTTCTGTTTAGTCAAAACCCAAATTTTCCTCCCAAAGAGGCAGTTTGGGCAGACAATTTTCGGTCAGCCCATGTGAATATATGAACTAGGGCTGATGTAAGAACTAGGAGTCACCAAATGAAGTTAATAGGCAGCAGGTTTACAACAAACAAAAGGAAGTTTTTCTTCGCTCAGTGAACAGTTAACCTGTGGAACTCCTTGCCAGAGGATGTGG
Organism: Pelodiscus sinensis; assembly: GCF_052426305.1. Taxonomy (NCBI): domain Eukaryota; kingdom Metazoa; phylum Chordata; order Testudines; family Trionychidae; genus Pelodiscus; species Pelodiscus sinensis. Next base: position 11,910,470 of record NC_143054.1, read on the forward strand.
TGAAGGCTAGGACTTTATCAGGGTTCAAAAAAGAGCTAGATAGCTTCATGGAGGTGAGGTCCATCAATGGCTATTAGCCAGGATGGTTAGGAATGGCGTCCCTAGCCTCTGTTTCTCTTGAGGTGGGTGACAGGGGAGGGATTATGTGAGGATTACCTGTTGTCTTCACTCCCTTTGGGGCATCTAGTATTGGCCACTGTCAGACACAGACAGGATACTGGGCTAGATGGACCGTTGGTCTGACCCAGTATGGCCATTCTTATGTTCTTATGTACTGCTCTGCAGTAATGTAGTTTTTGCCCGCTTACTGTCCTCTTCTCTCCGCCCCCTACATACACAGCAAGCATTTTTACAATGAGTAGATGAACTGAGATTATAATCTAAGGAAGCATTTCTAAATAATAAATATGCTCACATTTGGGGATTCTTTTGGGGTCTGTAAAGCATTGTGGGTAAAACAGAAACTTGGTATTAGTTGGCTGTAATTAGCCCTAATAGCTTTAAGGCAGCATTCTCCTGCTCCTGGAGGTCAGAGAGAGACAGAGACAAGGAAGGAATGGTTGGGCAATTAGCTGAGAGAATGTAACTATAAGTTCATTCATGCCTCAGCAAAATCTGTTCATCAGCAACATGCTCACTTCTTCCTGAGATCTCTTAGCTGTACTCCAGTGAGAAAATTAGTATTTGGCTTGTTGCACTCACCCTAGAAAATGCACAAAATACACGCAAAAAGAATTCCTTAAAGGGGACACTAAGATAAAAATAGTCTTTTTTTCATAAAGCCCATATTTCTGTCTATAGGCTCTATTCTCGTTCAAGAATTGGGCCCTGTGTTTAATAGGCTTTAAGGCAAGAAGAGACTGTTTTGATCACCAAATGTGACCTCCTGTATAACACACGTTGGAAAACTTCACCCAGTGATTCCTGCTTGAGTCTCACTAATTTATGCCTGATCGAGAGTGATTTTCTTTTCTTTTTTTGGGGGGGGGGGAGGGGATTCTCTCTTTTATGCTGTAGAAGGAAAAAACAATCTAATTTAGGTTTTTTACTAATTAGTCCGGTTTTTTAAAAAGTGGTTTCAGATTTTGGGTGCCTGACATGAAGCATGGTGGAAGGGCCTGAACCTCTCAGCACTTACTGAAAATCGGGCCCCTTTAAGGTCTCACTTCAGCATGCCCACCCAAAATCCCTACTCACTTTTGAAAACATAGGCTTGTATTTAGGAAATTTCATAGCATCTAAGGCCAGAAGGGTTCATTAGTTCATCTAGTCTGACCTGTGTAATGCAGGCCATTACAGTTCACCCATTTCACACTTTTGTGGAGCCCAATAACTTGTGAGATTAAAACATTTCAGTCCCCTGGAGATCAACCTTTAGGCTGCGTCTAGACTGGCATGATTTTGCGGAAATACTTTTAACGGAAAAGTTTTTCCGTTAAAAGTATTTCCACAAAAGTGCGTCTAGATTGGCAGAGATGCTTTGGTGCAAAAAGTGCTTTTGCACAAAAACATCTGTGGCCAATCTAGATGGGATTTTGTGCAAGAAAGCCCCAATCGCCATTTTAGCCATCGGGGCTTTTTTGCGCAAAACAGTTCTTCCCTGTCTACACTGACCCTCTTGCGCAAGTATTCTTGCGCAAGAGGGCTTTTTCCCGAGCAGGAGCGTGAAAGTAGTTGCACAAGCAGCACTGATTTTGTACATTACAAAGTCAGTGCTCTTGCGCAAATTCAAGCGGCCAGTGTAGACAGCTGGCAAGTTTTTGCGCAAAAGCTTTTGCACAAAATCTTGCCACTCTAGATGCACCCTTAGAGTGGGGTGAGGAACCTTTTTAGGGTTGGAGCCACTGATCCACAGAAAAATCAGTTGGGGCCATACACAAGTGAGAAACAAAGACACACACACACACACACACACACTGGCCTGGCCCTCAAAAGTGAGAAGGAGAAAAAAAACCCTTCACAGATATGTCTCCCAACTAAGAAGCAAGAAAAAACCCCGCTCCTCTCAAACTGCAGCCCCACCAGGAGGAGGGGGGAGCTGAGGCTCAGGGCTTATCCTCAGGACTGAAATAACTTTTCTGGGGGGCCAGAGCTAGTGGGTTTAGTGCGCCCCCAGGGTCTGAAGTGGGGGCCAAAAATGTGGGGTTCAGTGTGTTGTGGGGAGCTGCCAGCCAGGAGTCTGGGGATAGCAGTGTGGGGTCTGGATGGGAGGTACGGTGCAGGAGCAAGCTGGGAGTTGGGATCTGAAAGGGAGGAAGGGAGAGAGGGTGCCGGAGTGGGGGAGGAGGTGCGAGAGGGGAGGGAATGTGGGTGCCAATGGGGTGCAGCTCCAGGCAGGCACAAGTGTCTGTGCGACTCTCCATGATGCAGGGAATCTCTCACTATATGTTCCACCTCCCCACTGCCACCATTGGCCACAATTCCTGGAGAATGGAAACGACAGAGCCTTGATCGGGCCTTGATCAGGCCTTTGTCCTGATTGGGCCCATGAGGCTCAGGGCTTCACCCTGCAATGGGGAGCTGATGCTGGCACTCCAGCAATAGCACCTGTCTGCCTGGCTCCTGTACCAGTGCCAGCTCACCATGAGGGTGGGAAATCCCTAAGCCTCATGGGCAGTGTTCCCTGTAAGCTGAGCACTTGGGTGGCCACTCAGGAGAAATTCAGATGCCGTCCAGCCAATTAGCAGAGTGCCCTCAGAATCCACATCTGGCAGCATGTGTGGGGGTGCACATCTGCATGTTCCTTGGTGCACATAACAAAATTTATTCAGCACACGGATGGAAAAATTAGGGGGAACACTGCTGGTGGGGTGGATGGGGGCAAGCCATTGTCTGAATTTGGCCTGTGAGACATAAAGTCCTTTTTCCAAATTGACCTGGGGGATGAGGGGTGCAATTCCTTCCTAACACTAGATCTGTAGATCAATGTGACCCTAAACATGTGAGTCCGATGCACTAACCAGGCATCTAAGAACGAGGTTTCGCTGTAGCTCTTCAGGGTGGGCAGCAGATAGTTCACCTTGTCTGGTGTCCCATCTCTACCTATAGCCAATCCTTGGTGCTTCAGAGGAAGGTGCAAAGAAAAGAAAACACACCCAATTCCAGAAAACAGAGGCGGAATTTCTTCCTGCCCCTTGAAACGTAACATTGCATTTCACTCGTCTTAGATAATGAAGTGAAATGGTTAGTACCACTTTTCCCTCTGTCTTTCAGGTGTCCCTTTAAGTCTCATCTCTCCCTCATGCATTTCTGAGTGTTTCTCTTTCAACAACTTAATTAAATATGTAACAGGCCAGAGGCTCTGGTGTAAACTGGAGTCACTCCACTGACTTCAATTGAGTTATGCCAGTTTACAGCAACTTACAGCTGCTGAGGACCTGTCCCACTACTTCCACGCAAGGAAGTTCCTTCTGTTTCCTTTCATTAGTGCAACCCTGACATCCACAGGCACAGCTCCAACAGTGCTCCAGACAAGAGATGTAATGGAGGAGTAACTTCATTTAAAGTAGCGGAACAACTTGGAACCAAACACCAACACAGTCTCGGGGCTTGTCTGAGTGAATTAAAGTAGGTTCTCTGTCTTTAATTATCTTGATTATTCTGCCCTTGTGATGAAAAAGTGTTTGCTACTTTTATTAAAGTTCAATGGCTTTTACTACCCACATTATAAAAATTGTTCCAGTGAGATGAGAGGTCAAATTTCTAGAAGGAACGTCAGCATGATAAAGGGATCTTCTCCTGAAATGTTCAGCAATATAGGATTAAAACAGAAAAAATATATGTTAAAGGCATGGCATGGGTAATGGAACAGACTTTCCAATGGGATAGAGGAGCAGAGCATTCACACAGAGAGAAGAAAGTTGAGAATTAATAACTGAATGTTTATTTACAATAAACAAAACTGCTCAACAATGGAGAGGAGGAGAATCATGAAAACTGAAAAAATTTCCCCCTCTGCCCTTTTTGGACCAAATGCAATTTTCAACCAGTGCTAGCAATACATCAGCCATATAGTATAATAGTAGGTTCATTCCCTACATCCTACCCTCTGGCAATACATCTATGAAATATTTCAAGGTTAAGTCATAAAACTGGTAGACACCTTTTCTCATTCTGCTAACATCAGAAAATTTATGATCTAACTTCAAAGAAAAAATACTGAAATAACAAGTTCGGGCAAGTGATTCTACTCGGACACTTGAGAAGGCTCAAGATGTCAAAACATTTGACATGAAAATTGTGTTCACATCTCATCATTTGAGAGGTTGCTTATGTCTCCCACATGTATCTAGGACAAAGTAGAATTTTTCAAGTAAAGTTCATCTGTTGGAGGGAGGGAGGAAGGCATAGCTATTGGTTGCAGGAGAGGCCCATTGGTGGATATTTTCATTATTTACATGGTGCCTTTAATCCTAAGAACGCTCTCAACCTTCTAAGGAAGTAGAACAAACAAACATTTAAAAAATTCTGGAGTGAAACAACAATACTCTTACAACACTGCAACATAGTGTCTGGCTGCAATTTTTGATTTTTTTGAGACAAACTTTTTGCAAAATTGTGTTTCTGTTGAAATATTATGATCTTTGTACGTGCACACATGTAATAAAAAATATTGCAAACCAAAAATACCTGGTTTTAAAAACAGAAGACTTCATTTTGTTTTCAGTTTGTTTTCAGTTTTTCATTGACAAACCAAAAGTCAATCATTCAATCAATCAATCAATCAATCTATCCATCCAGTAAAAATTTGGGGGAATGCTATAAAACTTACCATTTGCGAACCAGCTCTTATTTTAAGACCCCAGTCCTGCTCTGAGGGCAGTACCCACATGGAATAGGAGGGGTTAAGTAAGAAGATTGTCAGTGAAGCATTGAAGCAGAATTTTTTGTCATGCTCATGTAGCTGTCTTCATAGAAAAATGTTCAGCCCATGGGAGTACCAATACCACTTTCTGCACAACCTACGTGCCCAATGGAGATTTCTTGCCCAAATATTAACCCTGTCCTTCAGTGATGTGCCCTAACAGAATCACAGAACAAGTTAACATAAGAAGCTCAGCATTGCCCATGTCTCGCTCCGCCCTCTCCCCTCCTCGCCCCCGCAGTGCACAATTGTCTATCTTACTTTTTGGAGGGTTGGTCTTTATGGTAAAGCCTGGGGTACAGCAGACCTGGATTAATTTCCCCTCCATTCCAGGCTTCCTTATGTATCCTTGGGCAAGTCATCTAATCTGCATGTGGCTCCATTCCCCATCCTTTGTCTTTTTTTTTTTAGAGTGCAAATTTTTCAGGGTGGGGACTCTCTCTTATAGTGGGTTTCAGGACAAACGGAGTCTCAATCTCCGTTGCAACCTCTAGAGCAGGGGCGGGCAATAATTTTTGCCTTGGGGCCACTTCAAAAATTTTTGAAGTAGCCCCGGGCCAGGGGTGAGGCTAAACAGGAAGGGGCGGCGCTACCCCATACCTAGACCACGATTGCCCTGGAAGAGTCTTGGCATGCTCCCCTGCCCACAGGCCAATCAGAGCCTGGGGGGTGAGGGAGTGTGGGAAGTCTCCTCTTGCCCTGTGAGGAGCACGTGGTACTTTGAAGTGCCGCGGGCTCCTTTCCGGGCCGGGGCAGGATGAAGGAAGCTTCATGCACCTCCCCTGCCCCGAGGTCCTGATCCGGCCCATGGAGGCCCTTTTGCCCACCCTGCTCAAGACTATAGTACACAATACATGAAAAGAATACATTGTGCGTTTCGACAAACCCAAGAAAGCCTCTTTATTGAGGCCACTGTGAAATGTCTCCCTCTTTAAAGGATTAATAGGGGATGTTTTTAGTTTTGTCCATTTAATTTATACCTCAGAGGATGAAGCTGAAACCCAGGATACATTCAAGATAATTGCATAACATAAAAGTGCTCTGTCCCATACAACTGCCGGCTAAATGAGATGCCTCCGCTGCAGATATGCACAACTCTGCATGTGTGTGTACTTTTCAACATGTGTGAGGAAATTGCTGCTTACCAAGCACTTCATTAATACAGGAAGGTTCGAAAAATAGCATCTATAATGAGACTTACCACTTTGGTGCCCCTGCTGCCTGCCTTGGGGATTAGCTCGGCTAGGCAGGACACTCTCTGCTGGGGGTGTTTTGCCACCATTGTGTCTGCTCCAGGAGTATCATCACTCCAAGGACTGTGAAATCTTCTTCAGGACACAGCTTCTGGCTGTGCCACAATTTGTGCCCCCCCCTTCCAGGAGCCACTGTCCAGCCTCTTCTTCAATGGCAAGTGGGCAGGGGAGGGGAACCTGGGCTCATTCACAGTCCAGGTTGCACCTCAGGGACCATATATGGCAGCCACATGTTGTGTCCCCTCCAGCCTCTCAGTCTATTTCCTGCAGCCTCTTCCTCACCGACCCCACACCTTCCCTGCCCTTATCTCAGGGTCTCAACATGCCAGTATTAGCAGTCAGTCAGGAACATACTCTCATTCCCCTGATCCTATCCAGTACTGCTCTGTCTAAAGTTCCAGCATTTTTCCTCTGGCATAGCAGCCAGGTCTCCCTCCTTGAGCTCCAGGGAGCAATTGAAACTGCTCTGTCCTGCAGCCCTTCTCATATGGGCCAGCCAGTTCTTATTGGTTGCTCCTTGTAGACCCTCTGTAATAGGCTGCCTCCTTCCCAGTCTCCTGAGGGGTGAGTGTGGAAGAGATGCCCTATCTCAGCATCAATGGTACTACAGAAAGAAATTCACCAAAAATATCATCACCTAACTCATCATTCCAGTTTACTATAGAATCAGGTGAAACATTTAATCTGTCAGTCCCTACTCAGCTATTGTGAGGGTATTTAATTGCAGACAATTCACCCAGCTACATACTACAACAGAAAATAATGATGCCCAGATTCAACAAAGAATGTGTGCTTATGAGTAGTCCCATTGACTTCATTGAAACTACACATGGCCTTAGGTTAGTCAGAAACTACACATATGCCTTAGGTCAGTCAGGCATAAGGTTAGGAAGAGAGTCTCTGCATGGTTATTCCATAATTATCTACTGCAAGGTCTCTAAAACTCCTCCTCTATCCTATGACTTTGGGGGATTTTTGCCTTCCATTGCAGCATGGGGTATGAATCACTTTCCAGGGTCATCTGGGCACACCTCACTTAATCAATTACTATTGGGTGGCCTCCAGGATTCATGCACTTTGGCCTCTCCCAGGCTCTGCCTTTGGCACACAATAGTTCAGACTGCTGAAGTTTGTAACCCTACACTCTAATTATGGTTGTTGGGATTAGCATGCAATATGCATTGGGGTGGGTGCCCTGACTTTATATGACATTGTATATGGGTATGTCTAGACTACAAGCCTCTGTCGAAAGAGAGCGTCTAGACTACAACTCTGTCTTTAGAAAAAGTGAGCTGCTATTTTGAAAGAGAGCATCCAGACTGCGTGGGTGCTCTCTTTCAAAAAAGCCTTGTTTGCATTCAAGAATGCCTTTTTTTGAAAGAGCACTTTTGAAAAAAGGCATTTTTCCTCGTAAAATGAGGTTTACTGCAGCCAAAAAACCCACCACGTTCTTTTGATTTAATTTCAAAATAACGTGGCGGCAGTCTAGACACAGAGGAAGGTTTTTTTTCGAAAAAAGGCCACTTTTTTCGAAAAAACCCTCTGGTCTAGACACACCCTATGGGGCTGTCCCAGAGATTTGTGTATTTATAGTATTGACTAGATCTGGGAACTTCTCTTCACAATGCCTGGTGTGATGCCACCAATAATGGTCATTCTGGATGGCAAATGGTCCTAAATAGACGGTGCGTATCTGATGATTGATTCATCCTGTAGATGCCTAGAGGTTGGTCATGTCCTGTGATATATGTTAGGTCAGACTGAGTAATGTGATGACTCTATGACACTACAAAGCAGCTGATACTGGCCACTCTCTGATGAGATGGGACACTGGCCTAAGGTGCAACATTACTCACATCCGTGATAGTAGTGCCTATGTGTTCATTTGATTACCATCAGGTATTCTTCCTAGGTATCGCATATTTCATTTGCTTGCATTCACTGTGCGTGTTCAATGCATACTCTGGCTCAAACTATTCTCTCATTCACAGTCAGTGTCATTCCACTGAAGTTGGAGTACAAACAAGAGCAGAATTTGACCACCATCCACTCATACAAAGACAAATAACAGAACATAGGTGAGATGATTCATGATGTCTCTGTTTTTTTTTAATTACTACAAACTTGGTCTCCTTGAACATCAACCAAAATTTTAAAAATAGCTTCATTTACCTCATGTTGACTATAACTTACATTTTAACTTTGCATGTAGCCTTAGGTTTAGCTTTGCAGAGAACGCTGGGATGTTGGCAATCAAAAAAGACTTGGGGCAAATCATACTTTTTAAGCATCCTGGGGAGAATCTTAAGTAACAGGCAGACATGGGCTAATTACTTTAATGGTTTCCCATTGCTTTGATAGATGAGACAGTGTCAAACACTATACCTCCTCCTCAGTAAGGTATCATCTCTCCTTGGCACTGTTTCTTTATAACCGCTTTGTTACTTCAGGGGAACTGCGTTCTCTAAAATGCCTTTCCCCGTGGCTTAAAGTAAAGATTTTTTAAATAAATAAATACAGTTTATGTTGGGCATCTACCACTTGGAGGTCTAATGATTATTGACTACCCTCCAGCAGACATCAGGGAGCCTAGCCTCAGGCCCTTCCAACTCGCCCCCAAACATGCCGAATGTTAACACATGTTTCTAGATTCTGGCTGGGCTTGGACACAAACAAGGCAGTCAGAATGGACCATTTAGTGTACAAGTCAAGATGACAGATCTCTGCTTAATACAAGGAAGATGAAAATCCCGTATCTTATTGAAAAAGGCAGAAGAGCCCCGGGTGTTTTCACTTTGTGATTCCGCAGCAAAAAGTGGGTTGTGTCAATATAAGTCTATGTCACCAGCTCATAGCTGCCACTCTGAATTGACCCTGCTAGCTGCAGACAGAAAGGCTGTCCATTTCCAAATTCTCCCGAATGTTCATCTTTGAGGGAGTGCGCAAGATGGAAAAAAAGCCAACAAGTTACTCTTAGAGAGAAGGGGAGGAAATGCCTTAATATTGTGAGACATTCCGTTGCTTGATTTGACTGAGACAATGATAAACATTGTCAACTGAGGAGAACACTTTGACAAGATAAGCTTTATTTTTTTGCAAGTCATGTTCCTGTAATTCATTGTAAATGTCCAGATCCGCCACAGATGGGGTAGAATGACATTAAATATTTTCACAATGCTCACCAGGGTTTAATTATTAAAAGTTGAAACATCTTTTAAACTCTGCATTCTTTTGTTCTGGATCTCCCCCAAAAAAGGAAACAAAAAGTGGAATAACTATTAGTTAGGATGATGTTTTCAAAGGCACAAAAAGATAAACAATTATGAGAGTAAAAGTACTATGTATTCTTTGTATAATTATATTGTAAGGTAATAGTGCTCATTGCTGAAGCTGTATCTCCATCTGTCTCCTAGGAATTCTTTACTGTGATCAGATATTTACAGGAAAGCAGGGGGGAAAGCATCAGAGAATCACTAATTATGGAAATTAGCAAAAAAGAAAGAGCAAGCACTTCAAATGGTAAAAATCAGGATAGCTCCATTGTCTTCAATAGAGCTATGTCCATTTACATCATCCTAAAGCGCTGTCCAAAAGCTGACCCAACAAATGACTTACAAACTCGGTGAGTCTGCTTCCAAGCCTACTTACAAAATTAATTAAGCTAAAACCAAATACAGGTCACTTTAATTCTGAATAAGAAGGGCCACATAAGGTTTAAACACACTTTTAATTCACACCTTTAATTAATGTAGGTTAATTTTCCTGAATGTCCTATTGTAGATGCAATGTTAGACAAAACTCTCAATATAACCCACACAAGCTGTCTCTTAATAAGGACCGAAGGGCAGATTTTCAATGGGAGCTAAGCACTAACCAGTTCAGGTACTTCTGAAAATCCCACTAGGCATTTAACTTTTAAAAACTGGTCTTAAGATCCTGATTCATCTCAGCTCTCCTTCTTTGTAATATGAAAAGGAGTATAGACTTCTATTAGCTTGCATCAAAGATTTTCAGACTTTAACGAGAGTTCTATCGGGCTATATATGAATGAGGCTCAAAAGTAATCTTACAAATGCTGGTTTTCTTGTCATTGTTTTCCAATGCTAAAATAAAGCATAAAGAATAAATAGAAGAAAGAATAAATAGAAATTAATGGAATATCTTCAGCTGGTCTTAATTAGGTAGTGATCGGCCAAACTCAAACGGACAGAATTTAACTTCATATCACATGTACATAAAAAAATTCAGATGTTTATCTAAAATTTCTCTGGCTATATGCATGTTATGGGAAGTCCCCATTTTCCTAAGTACTGTACAGACACTGATTGAGAAGCACCAGTGCCTCAAAGAGCGTTGTCTGTATAAATTAGACAGGCAAAGTGTGGGAGTGGAAACAGAGTCCTAGTGACTTGATGAAGGTCACAAAGCAAGTCTAGTGGCAGAACCAGATATAGACACCCATTTCAGTCCACTTGGTCAGTCCACTAGACGAAGCTGTCTCAGTCCATGATGCTTATAAGGTAGGCCCCAGGCATAAAATTAACTTTATTGAGTCAATAAAAAGCAAAGCAGGGGACAAGGGTTCAAGACATTTTTACAGATTTTTTTACACTGTTTGCAAGGTATGTTGGTGCCTCATTATTTATTCATTCAATTCCGTTGCACCTCATTTATATTTATTAGATCAAAAAGGAGGAGATCTAGGTTTCTGAAAATGTTGCTGACAATTATTGGAGCACACAGAAGCAACATAAAGATGAAGGGGAAAAACATTACCCAAAAGAACAAATAAATAGCATGTGTGCAAAGCTGTCTTTGGATTTTAAAATTCCCTCCTTATCCTTCACCTAAGCATTGCCAAGCAGCTATAGATCCAGGAACTCTTCAATCACCTGAAAATAAACAACAACAACAACAACAGAATCTTACAAAAAAGTGAAAACAGATACATTGATAAGGAGGAGTACAAAAGAATAGCACAAGCAGGTGGGGACAAAACCAGAAAGGCTAAGGAAAAAATATTTACAACTAGCAACAGACATAAAAGTTGGAGACAGTTCTTTAAATACCTTATGAGCAAAAGGAAGATGAAGGAAAGTGTAGCTCCTCTTCATAACAAGGGAGGAGAACTACTAGTGGATGCCAATAAGAAGGCTCAGGTGTTTAATGCTTATTTTGCTTCAGTCTTCACTAAAAATAAGTTAGTGTTGACAACATACTCAAGACAATTAATATTAGCAATAAGGGAGAAAGAACACCAGCCAAAAAAGGGAAGAGCAGGTTCAGGCCTATTTTGATATGTCAGAGGTGCTTAATTCAGCTGGAGCTGATGAAACTCATCCTGGAGGTACTGAAGGAATTAGCTGAAGATATCTTGGCTCCATTATATTAGCATTAACTTTGAGAACTCATGGAAGAAGGGTCAGACCCACAGGATTGGAGAAGGGCAAACATACTAGCTATCTTTTAAAAGGGGAACAAAAGGGACCTAATGAATTATAGAAGAGGCAGAATAATTTCAACAGGTGGAAAGCTACTGGAACAAACTATTAAACACTTTGTAAGTACTTAGAGGATATGAGGGTTATAAGAAATATACCACATGGATTTGTCAAGAACAATCATGCCCAACCAACCTAAGTCTTTTCTGGCACAGGGTTATTGGTCTAGTGTCTGGGGAAAGGAAGAAGCAGTGGACATGACATATCTGGATTTCAGTAAGGCTTTTAATATAGTCTTACATGATATTCTCATATTAAACTAAGGAAATGTGGTCTAGATTAATTTATTGTAAGGTGGGGGAACAAGTATTTGGAAGATCATCATATATATACTAGCCCAGTGTCTGTGAGTCTGTAATGCTGATGTACATGGCCACGCCCCCTGGTCATGTGCGTCAGTGCCCCGCCCCCTTCTCCTCCCCCACAGCAGCCCGCTTCATTGGGGGGGGAGGGACCTGCTAGGAATGGAGCAGTGCTGGCTGGGAAGGGGGGGCCTGGAAACAGCTAACGGGGGGGCAGAACAATGGGGCTGGCTGGGGGAAATGGGGGGGCCAACGGGAAGCAGGAATGGTTATGGGAGGGGGGTCGGGCAGAACGGGGCTGGCCACAGGATATTGGGGGGGAGCGGCTGGGAGGGGGCAGGGCTGGCCAGGAGTAAAGGGGGGCAGGAAGCATAGCTGGGGGGGATTGGGGGCCACGAGGGTGGCCAGGAGGAAGGGGAGTGGGAAGCAGAGCTGGCGGGGGTGGAGAGAAAGGGAGAGTGAGAGGCAGGAGGGGGAGAAGAGAAAGAAAGAGACAGAGAGAGAAGCAGAAGGCGAGGGAGGCAGGAGGCGGAGGAGAGCTGAGACAGAGAGGGGGAGGCAGTAGGAGGAGAGAGAGAAAGAGAGACGGTGCAAGAGACCGGAGGCTCAGGACAGAAGACCAAGGTGGAGGAGAGACCTGAAAATCCCATCTTATGACAGGCTAATTGGCTAGTATTGAAAGAGTAAGTTATCTAAAGAGGTCCTCCAAGAATCAGTCAGAAGTTTGATACTACTGGAAAAGTCTTCCAAGAGAAGCTAGGAATCCCCATCACTGGAGGATTTTAAGAAGAAGTTAGACAAACATTACCTCTCAGGGTAATGTAGGATTATATGGTCCTGCTTAAGTACAGGGACATGAAGCTGATTATTTCTCGATGTCACTTCCTGCTGTACTTGTCTATGATTCTATGATTCCATTTCATTCTATAATGTTTCAGGTAATGCAATAAATGCAGGATATTCAAAGCAAGTTAGCCTAGCCTGATTCGTTATACACAGATAATTCTAGGAAAAGTTTATGTGGTATCAGGTCCATAGAGCTTTATATGAGCATTTCCCTTCTTTTAGTATCTCTACATCATTTAAAGCAGTTGAATTACTTTTAAATTCCAGAAGAAAATGGGATTCATCAGCTTCAGTAAGTCCAGGTAACAGATTCTACCTTATGTTCCTTCTCATTCTTTGTGGAATTGTTGGCATGCCCTATTATGCAGATATCATTGTTTTCTTCCAACACCTGCACAAAGAACAAGGGATGTGTTGTTCTCACTGGCTGTGAGACATGTTTGATTACAATAAATTATTATCCATGTTTGTTTTTCAGTCAAGCCAAAGAACACTAGAATCTAGGAATATAAGAATGGCCGTATTGGATCAGACCAATGGTCCATCTGTCTCCGTATCCTGTATCTGACAGTAGCCAGTGACAGATTCTTCAGAGGGAATGAAGAATGATGAGCTGGACATTTTTAATGATCCTTTCCTTATTGTCCAGTCCAAGCTTCTAGAAATTGATGGTTCTAGTGACACTTGAAACATGGGGTAGCATCCCGGCTCATCTTGGCTAATAGCCATTGATAGTTCTAGCCTTCGTGAACTTAGCTAGTTCTCTCTTAAAACCAGATATACTTTTGAACTTCACAATGTGTCATGACAACGAATTCCAACAAAATGTGCATGTTTCTTCTTCCTTTGTTAATTGTTCATCATGATGCAGGGTACTGAATCTCTCCAGAAAGTGTTTATTATGGAGACAAGCTTAAGTTACACAAATGTCATCTGGATCTAGATTTTCAAACATCCCATTGCTTGGGGAGGATTTATAAGCTGGATTTTGGTTGCCCCTATTATAACAATACTGCCCATTTATGAAACTGAGATCCCCATCAGAGATTGATTTTCAAACAATCACCATAGATCAGTGGTGGTGGGTGAAGGGATATCATCCAGATCCATTTCTGCAGTTTTAAGGACTTTACTTTAAAGGAAACCACCTAATTAATTCCCAAATGGCCAGATCCTCAATTGGTGTAAATTATGGTGGCTCTACTGACTTCAAAAGGGCAACAGCAATTTACACCAGCTGAAGATCTCGTCCAAAAATGCATCTCTTTACTTTAAGGTATTGTGCCAGACACTTGTACCTACAAAAAAGGACAAGCGAGTGTTACTTTTAATATCCCTGACCTTCCTCATGATTTTCTCATATTTTGCTTGTGAGCTTGATCAATACTGATTGAAGTCAGTAGGAATTTTTTTCATTGACTTCAGTGGGCATTGAGTGAGACCCTGTGTCTTTTATTAATATAAGTATTTACAGTACACAGTCTAATAATCTGATTGATTGTATATAATAGCATCATCCAACATTGCTCTCTTTTAATTACACGTACACACAAATTCATTGTGTTAAAATGCCTATAGGGTGTTTCATGCTGAAGTATGTACTTATGCAATAAAAAAACCTACCACAAAGTGTGTGTAACAGTAAAACCTCAAATAGATCTGGCCCAGTGAAGTTGCACACTTATCCTGATGTTAAATAAACTTGTACAAAGGATTTGGCTGGTACATATATATTAGCAAACCTGAGAGGCAATTTGCATTGTATCTGTAAAAGTTAGAAGTGCCTTTTAATTAAACAAATACAATACAAATGCTATCTGAAGAAAAATCCAGCAATTTTCACCCAGACTGTGGCATGTATTGATAAACGTATGTTAGCATTTAACTATTCATTCTTTTGGAGAAAACTGGTTAACCCCTTAAGTGTTTTGCCCTGAAGGCAGACATTAAAAGTTAATTATAACCACATGGGACAAACCCCTGGAGGAGCATGACAGCATTAAACTGCTCTCAACCAAGCATGCAGGATGCCCTGCGCTCTGAATAAACACCATGTACAAAAAGGATGCTGTCTCCTTGAATGAGTTTTCAGAAGTTAAAAACATGCTACTTTTTGCATGCATGGTAAAAAGGCAGATTGCAAATGTTCCACTTGGAGTGTGTGTGTGGGGAGGGGAAAGCATCCAACTGAAGAAGAATTAGAGCAAATGAAAGCACTGAGTAATGTGATTAAGCAAAATGGCACAGGGAGAGAAAACCAACATGAGTATGGTTGTACTTAGCACTTCAAGGCTGCTGTGACAAATACATCAAAATACCTTTGCTCATTATCTTACATTAATCTTCCCCAGCTCAACATAATAGTAGTAAAGGGTGATTTGTTGGTTGGCAATATCTATCCTATTTCCAAATTCTGTAAGTTTTTCCAAAGCTTTTGCAACTGCTTCATGACTAAAATCCAGTCACTCCTAGGAGTTAAGGGTGACACCAAATATCATAGGGAGGGACCTATCATAGGGTATGTCGACACTACAAAGTTAATTCGAACTAACAGACGTTAGTTCGAATTAACTTTGATAGGTGCTACACTAGCGCTCCGCTAGTTCGAACTTAATTCGAACTAGCGGAGCGCTTAGTTCGAAATAGGTAAACCTCATTCTACGAGGACTAAGCCTAGTTCAAACTTACTAGTTCGAATAAAGGGGTGTGTAGCCCCTTAATTCGAACTAGTGGGAGGCTAGCCCTCCCCAGCTTTCCTTGGTGGCCACTCTGGCCAACACCAGGGAAACTCTATTGCCCCCCTCCCGGCCCCGGACCGCTTAAAGGGGCACGGGCTGGCTACGATGCCCGTGCCAGGTGCAAACCTGCCAGCACCTAGCCAGCAGACCCTGCACCTGGCACGGATCGAGCCAGCCACCCGATGCCCCCCAGCCCTCCCCCTCTTCCCGGGACCAGGCTGGCGGCTCCCGGGAGCTTGCCCAGGACTGCAAGAGGCAGGCACCCGCCTGGTCCAGTGCAGACATTGTGGACCTCGTCCACGATCTCCGCACTAGGCACAGGAAAGCGGCCATCTAGGGCAGGAGAGCTGCCAGCCTGGCCACCCAGGAGCAGGTTTGCATGAAAATCAAGGTGGTCCACTGAGACCCCCGACCCTGAGCCCTGAGCTTAGAATGCCGTACTGGGTCAGACCAAAGGTCCTTGTAGTCCAGTAGCCTGTCTGCCGACAGCGGCCAACCCTAGGGACCCTGGAGGGGATGGACCAAAGACAGTGACTAAGCCATTTGTCTCGTGCCATCCCTCTCCAGCCTTCCACAAACTTCGGGCAGGGACACCACACCTACCCCCTGGATAATAGCACTCCATAGACCCAACCTCCATGAATTGATCTCACTTCCCTTTAAATTCTGTTCTAGTTCTAGCCTTCACAGCCTCCTGCAGCAAGGAGTTCCACAGGTTGACTCTTTGCTTTGTGAAGAAGAACTTTCTGTTACTAGTTTGAAGCCTGCTACCCATTCCTTTCCTTTGATGTCCTCTAGTCCCTCTATTATGGGAACTAATGAAGAACTTTTCTGTATGCACCCTCTCCACCCCACTTATGCTTTTATAGACCTCTATCCTATCCCCCCTCCATCTCCTCTTTTCTAAGCTGAAAAGTCCCAGTCTCTTTAGCCTCTCTTCATATGGGACCTGTTCCAAACCCCTCATCATTGTAGTTGCCCTCCCCTCTCCCACCCTCTCTCTTCCACTCTCCCACCTCCTTTTCCCAGTCTCCCCGAGTTTTGTTCAATAAAGAGAGATTCTATTTTTTAACACAATTGTCCTTTATTTTGTACATCAGGAAGGGGGGCTAGGGAGGAGTAAGTGGAAGGAGGTGAGGGAGGAATGGGGTACGAGCCCCCGATGGGGAGGACTGGGCTGGCTCTGCGGGCTTCTGGGGGTGGAAGGTCTCCTGCAGCCCCCCAATTACCCCCTCTCCCCAGATGGCAGCCTGCGGCAAGTACAGCCGGGCTGATGGCCGAGTGGTGTGATGTACCCAGTGTGGGTAGTCCGGGCAATCCAAGCCAGGACTGCTTTGCAAGCGGGGCACCCCTGAGAACTGTCTGTCCGGGGTGGGGGTCGGGTCCCTCAGACCGGCTGCACTTGCCGCAGGCTGCCATCTGGGGAGAGGGGGCAATTGGGGGGCTGCAGGAGAGCTTCCACCCCCAGAAGCCCACAGAGCGATCCCAGTCCTCCCCATCGGGGGCTCGTACCCCATTCCTCCCTCACCTCCTTCCACTTACCTCTCCCTAGCCCCCCTTCCTGATGTACAAAATAAAGAAAATGTGTGGTCAAAAATAGAATCTCTCTTTATTGAACAAAACTCGGGGAGACTGGGAAAAGGAGGTGGGAGAGGGGAAGAGAGAGGGTGGGAGAGGGGAGGGCAACTAAAATGATCAGAGGTTTGGAACAGGTCCCATATGAAGAGAGGCTAAAGAGACTGGGACTTTTCAGTTTAGAAAAGAGGAGACTGAAGGGGGATAGGATAGAGGTCTATAAAAGCATAAGTGGGGTGGAGAGGGTGCATACAGAAAAGTTCTTCATTAGTTCCCATAATAGAAGGACTAGAGGACACCAAAGAAAAGGAATGGGTAGCAGGCTTCAAACTAGTAACAGAAAGTTCTTCTTCACAAAGCAAAGAGTCAACCTGTGGAACTCCTTGCTGCAGGAGGCTGTGAAGGCTAGAACTAGAACAGAATTTAAAGGGAAGTGAGATCAATTCATGGAGGTTGGGTCCATGGAGTGGTATTATCCAGGGGGTAGGAGTGGTGTCCCTGCCCAAAGTTTGTGGAAGGCTGGAGAGGGATGGCACGAGACAAATGGCTTGGCCACTGTATTCGGTCCATCCCCTCCAGGGTTCCTAGGGCTGGCCGCTGTCGGCAGACAGGCTACTGGGCTAGATGGACCTTTGTCTGACCCAGTACGGCCATTGTAAGCTCAGGACTCAGGGTCGGGGGTCTCAGTGGACCACCTTGATTTTCATGCACACCTGCTCCTTGGTGGCCCGGCTGGCAGCTCTCCTGCCCTAGACGGCCACTTTCCTGTGCCTAGTGCAGAGGTCGTGGACGAGGTCCACGATGTCTGCACTAGACCAGGTGGGTGCCCGCCTCTTGCGGTCCCGGGCAAACTCCCAGGAGCCGCCAGCCTGGTCCTGGGAAGAGGGGAAGGGCTGCGGAGCATCAGGTGGGTGGCTCAAGCCGTGCCAGGTGCAGGGTTTGGGGTCCGGGGCCAGGAGGGGGGCAATAGAGTTTCCCTGGTGTTGGCCAGAGTGGCCACCAGGGAAAACTGGGGAGGGCTAGCCTCCCACTAGTTCGAATTAAGGGGCTACACACCCCTTAATTCGAACTAGTAAGTTCGAACTAGGCTTAGTCCTCGTAGAATGAGGTTTACCTAGTTCGAACTAAGCGCTCCGCTAGTTCGAATTAAGTTCGAACTAGCGGAGCGCTAGTGTAGCGCCTATCAAAGTTAATTCGAACTAACGTCCATTAGTCCGAATTAACTTTGTAGTGTAGACATACCCTAAATTACAAAGAAAAGCCAAAACATCTTTTAAGCAGTGCCAGATCTCAGATCCCATACCCAATCCTTAAAACAATAAAGCCTAATGAAACTACCTAAACTTTACCCTACTTACAGAAAATGAGGAATGGTGTCTTGGAGAGAGAGAGACATGCTTGTCCCTCTCTGTAGCTGCAGAGGATTCACCCAGAGAGACAAAAGGGAGAAAGGAAAAAAACCCAAATTCCTTTGTCCCAGTTTGAAAGTCCCACCTACATTCCTATTGGTCACTCCACCTGGCTAGGTGTAGTTAACCCCTTAATTCCCAGGCTGCTGGCTAACCCTCATAATCATGACAGAGGGCAATTAAAGGTAAATAACAGCACAAAGCACTGAGAGCCAAGAATGGTGGCGGTAAAACTTTATGGGATCATGGGAAAGTTGGCCACACCCATGATAAGTGGATAAATGGTGAACTAAAATGATGCTGGATGTTGTTGGACCACAGAATGCTGGATTAGAGAGGTTCAACCTGTATAAAATATTCCTGTTAAAAACAAATGAATATTTTTCCTTTTTGTTTCCTTTATTTTGATGTAGGTAGGATAGAGTGTGATTTTTGACTATCACGCCATACAAGGGAGTATGGCTCTGTGTGCCTCACTGTTCCTTTTGCATGGGCTGCTCAGACCTTGGGTCCAGGCATGTCGGAATAAGCACAGCTACCTGCTGGCTTATCCCTGCTACAGTGGCTGTGTCTAGACTACATGCCTCTGTCGTCAGAGGCATGTAGATTAGACACATAGGCAAAGGCAAATGAAGCCGCGATTTAAATGATCGCGACTTCATTTACATTTACATGGCTGCCGCGCTGAGCCGACAAACAGTTGATCAGCTGTTTGTCCACTCAGCGCGCTAGTCTGGATGCTCCCCTACCGACATCAAAGCCCTTTTTCGGCAGCCCCGTTATTCCTCGTGGGATGAGGTTTACCGGGGTGCCGACAAAGGGCTTTGATGTCGGCAGGGGAGTGTCCAGACTAGTGCGCTGAGCGGACAAACAGCTGATCAGCTGTTTGTCGGCTCAGCGTGGCAGCCATGTAAATGAAGCCGTGATCATTTAAATCACGGCTTCATTTGCCTTTGCCAAAACAACAAATCTACATGGCTCCGTCGACGGAGCCATGTAGTTTAGACATACCCAGTAAGTTGGCAAAGAAAGGGTGGGAAATGGGTGGAGCTTTCTCTCTGCTCTCTCACTTACTCTCACCCACTCAGACATGACCACCACTTACTTGCTGGCCAGAGTAGCAAAATGCCTCCTACGAATAAACAGAATAGGAATTATAATAGTGTCTGTTGAAGCGTTCCTGGCCTAACATAATTACCCACCATGCCTTTCTGGACTCTATGCCCCTATTGCTCACCTAGCACACAATAGTCACGGGAACCAATATTTTTTAAAAAGCACTAAGACATGTTCACCACTGTAATTTTGAGTTCTGTCTCATCCAAACATGATGCTCAGAAAATTGCCACTACCTGTTGTCACAAGACTGTGCAGTGGCATAAACATCATCCATAATGCATCTGAGAGATCGCTGAAACCCAGTGTCAAACGGCCCTGCAATGTATGAACATATGGCGTGGTGAGCCAACCAGCTACATGACAGCTTCACGCCCCAGGCTAGTTAGACTGGACATAGCGTAAGGAAATGTTCTGGAGGGAAGACCTCTGCATTGGCTGGGGAATTGACTAAATGGGCCTAATAAAAAAGACCTGTCTCTAATGTCTATGGGCTAGATTTAGCCCTGAGGCTCTGTCCTGAGTAAAGGCTTGCATTTAATTACTCTGATCTTAGAGAAGGTCTGAGAAGGGACTGTGACTCAGAGCTATCATTCCTCCACTCTTCTCTGTGGTGGGAGGAAGTAGTTACTGCAGCACTTGACAGGGTGAAGTTTACTTCTCTTTTTTTACCTGGCCAGCTGCTGTGCTCATTCTCCACGCAAGGGAGAGTTTATGGAGGGGGTGAAACTTTGCTCAGCATCCTTGACAGGCCCAGCAATGGGTTAGGAGTGACCTTACTCAAGGAAAAAGCACAATATAGCCCTGCAAATTTGGGGCAGAGTGTTAATCACTGTGAAGCATACCCTACCCGGAGAATAGACCAACCACAATCAATAGGACTGTGTGGAGAGTGAGGTAAGGCTGGCTGATTGTAGACCCAAGTGAGTAGTGATGGTCCTGGAATCCATAGCACTCCATCTCCTTGCTAGAAGTGCATCAATTGTACTGGACAAAATAGGAAGGATTTTTTTTTAATCACAATCCATTGTCTCTTCCTCTATTGCTAAACAGCTGCGTAATATTTGCAATGTCTTATGGAACTTCATGGTGCCCTAATTGCTCCAGGTGGCTGTTTTGTCACAAACCAATTCTACAAGCCAAACACATAGAGAGGAGTTGGAATTACAATTCATCCGCAAATTCATTTCTCACACTGATGGCCTCAATCAAGATAACGGATGGCTGGGACATTATCAACCTAACATTCAATGAAGGTGCCAACAGCTCTTTGCCTGGGTAAATTCTTGTGTTAGTACCCTTCCTATCTAATTGTTATCCTATGATCCTTATCTGCTTCTTTTAACTAGCCAATCTTTAGGTGCTTATAGATTACCAGCACTGCCTACTTGTTATCCCCTTTGATATTTTCATACCCTCTGCTCCTTGCTTCCCACCCCCTTCTTTTTTTTCCTTCCTCCTTTTTCCTTCTCCCCTATTTATTTTGGGTCTGCACATCCTAAACTCAAAACTCCAGTCATCTGAAGAAGTGGGCTGTGCCCACAAAAGCTCATGATACCATCTACATGTTTTCTTAGTCTATAAAGTGCAACCAGACCAATTTGTTGGTTTTTACTTCTATTTCTTGTACAGGTTGAATCTTTCTAGTGTGGCACTCTGATCTGGCAACATCATAGATTGGCATGATTTTAGTTAGCCAGATTTCCATTTATCATGCATTTGGCCAACTTTCTCATGGTCCCATGAAGTTTGTTTACAGCCACCAGTCCTGCTGCTCAGTGTTCTGTGCTGTTATTTAGCTCTAATTTACCTTTAAATGTTTCCTAAGAGCCCAGTAAGCAGTGGAAGTGCTGGTAATACTGCTAGACAATATCAACCTCCCCTGGTTCGGCAAATTCTCTGGTCAGGCACCCAGGGTGCTGGACTAGAGAGGTTCAGCCTGTAGTTAACAGAGGGCATTTTGAAGTAACTGCAGCACATACTCGCTTGTGGGAGATCTGAGCATTGTTACCCTCCTGAATAATCCCTGCTTTTTATAGTCAAGAGAAAGGTGAAAACGCTCCCTGCCAACATGCTTTGGAGAAAATTTTAGACTCCATTTGCCCTTTAATGATTTAAAATTAAGCTTGTTTAAATGCTACATTACATCTAAATAATTCTATAGGCTGCTAAATAACAAAAGAGGAGTCTTCATTTGAAGCACATAATAACGATGATAAACATGAAAATTGAGCAGACTATCAAACAGGAGTTCAGTCACAACAAAATTCATTCTAAAGCCATTTTCTTTTTGGTCAACAAAATGTAGACTACTCAGAGAAAATTGGGAAATGGTCCTTAGAGCTGGATCTAACCCGTATGGAGCAAGGAAGGAAAAAGCTTAGGCCCTGATCTTGCAAACATTTACACACATGCTTTACTTTACAATCAGATGTATTAATATTATTATTATTAATAATACAACTTTAGTGTTATTTGTCTGATTTATTAGTTGAATAGAGAGAGTCAAATTTCTCATATTAAAAGATTTTAAATCCATCAATGTCGTAGTCTTCATTTTTTTTCACAAAAAATTATAAACACTAGAAAACATTTTGCTTTGACATTAAATTTGCCATAGTATCTTTTTTAACCAGAAATGTTATCTACATGTTTTCAGAATGTTTTCATTTACCAAAAACCACATTACTGACATTTATGTTTTTGGTAAATGAAAACTAACATAAATAAAAAAAAGCCTTACAAATCACAGATAAAAATAGTACAGGAATTACATCAATCGCAGAAAATAGGCCCACTTGAAGTCTACAAAATGGAAAAAAAGACAACATTTCCAAATTGCTTGTGAAATCTATTTGTTGTTTTTGGATCAAATGTTATTATAAGACAGGCCTTGCCATGAGACACATGTAGAAGCACAACCCTTAACCAGGCTACAACTTATTAAATCAAAACAACTACAACCACAGACTGTGACAGATATGGCCATTCCCTGCAATATCCAGAATATATAAGAACATAAGAACGGCCATACTGGGTCAGACCAAAGCTCCATCTAGCCCAGTACACTGTCTTCTGACAGTAGCCAGTGCCAGATGCCCCAGAGGGAGTGAATTGAACAGGAAATCATCAAGTGATCTCTCTCCTGTCATCTTTTTCCAGCCCCTGACAGAGGCTAAGGACACCAATACTACTCATTCTGGCTAATAAGTATTAATGGTTCTAACCTCTATGAATTTATCTTATTGTTTTTTTGAACCCTATTAAAGTCCTGGTCTTCACAACACCCTGTAGAAAGGAGTTCCACAGGTTGACAGGCTGGGTGAAGAAAAACTTCCTTTTGTTTGTTTTCAATCTGCTACCTATTAATTTCATTTGGTGAGACTTAGTTCTTATGGTAACAAGTAAATAACTTTTCCTTTTTCACTTTCTCTGTACCTGTCATGATTTTATAGACCTCTATCATATCCCCATAGTCTCCTCTTTTCTAAGCTAAAAAGTCCCAGTCTCTTTAAAAAATCTTAGGCCAGGTCTTCACTCTACGAAAGATTAACACTGCTGTGATTGATCTTCTGGATTTTGATATAGCTAGTCTAGTTAAGTCTCACTAAATTGAACTCAGAAGGCGCCCTCACCAGCTCTTGCCAGGAGTTAGGGAAGCTGACAGAAGCATTTACTTCCATTGTCCTCCCACTGTGGGGACTCCACTAAGCTACGCTTAAGGTAAACCGACTCGAGCTACCTATTCTATGTAGCTGGGACTCCAGCTACCCGTTCTATGTAGCTGGAGTTGTGTATCTTAAGTCAAGGTGCCGGGTCTAGTGTAGACCTGGCCTTGATGAATTAAGTTTAAGTATCTTAGTAGTTCATTGCATTAAAATGCAAATGTTTATATGTTACTGGGGGATTATATATATCTTCTTTAAGGAGGTGACATGACTAACGTAAACCCTGGGAAGTGTTCTAAGTCTCAACGAACTTTTTGAAACAAAGTGCTAGACAGACAAAGTTATGTGGGATTCCTAGGAACTACATTGGAGGAGATGAAAGTAACTTCTCCCCTCCAGATCCAACCTCTTTTGAAGTTTCCCCATTAACCCACTATCTGCTGATCTGCCAAATGAGGACAAGAAAAAAGATTGAACTGTATAAAAGTGTGATTCAGAGATACATGCAGGTATTAATTCTGAGCCAGAATGGTTATGAATTTATGACCACAGAAAAAATACATGGTAGGGTTGACCTGCAAGAGCTTTTGCTGAATTTGGGATGATCTGTAGTAATTTGATTACCATGTACTCTTTTTAGTGTTTTTATTATGTTTTTTCAGTAGTGTGCTTGCTTAGAAAGAGTCCCATCTACCACAGATTCTGAGTAGTTACTGTGTCATTTACACTGATTATAGCCTTTAAAAAGAAAAGAAAAGCAGATCTACATAGGCAATCCGACTTTTCTGGGGAAATCTATGGCAGCCAACTTTGCAGCCTAGAAATAATTGCTTAGGAGTGAGAGCAAGATGTGTATCTCTACCTAGGAGAGTTGATGATTAGGGAGTTGTCCCACAATCTTAATGTAAAATTCCAATTAATTTATATTTGCAGCAGAAGGGACTGGTATGGCCAAAAATACTACTATACTACACAAAATATCAACTCCAACTGGTCTAAATCAACACAGAGCTACTGAAGTTGCTGTGCCAATTTACACCAGCTGAGGATCTAGACCTTTCATGATGTCAGAAGATTAGTTTTAGCATGTATGATTCTGGTGCTCTCCTCAAGGAGCCCAGAATAATGAGTCACTGGGTTACCTCTCTGCTTACCAGCAAATTCCATGAGACTCCGCCATTATAAAACTTGCCTTTAGGGTAACATTCAGTGAACCTGAGTTCCCCAGAGATAGCTCCCTGTAATGTTCAGTCCCATTCACTGGATACTCACAGAAATTAAGTTTGCTGTCAAGAGACAATACATACACACCTCCCTTGTGGCTCCCCAAGGACATACTCATTAACGTAGTATGCAGCACTGAGATGGTGTATGGTAGACCTAAACATAAGTGAGATTTAAGTTCCCTGAGCAAGAGAAAAGGAGACAGAGAAGGCTACGAACAAAACACAAGTGAAGCTATATTTTTTAGGGTCTAAAATATTACAATCTTGGTCTCAGGCAATTTCTCATCTACTGTCAA
The DNA here is from genome assembly GCF_052426305.1 of Pelodiscus sinensis. NCBI lineage: Eukaryota > Metazoa > Chordata > Testudines > Trionychidae > Pelodiscus > Pelodiscus sinensis. The sequence goes on from NC_143054.1 coordinate 11,935,264, forward strand.
TATCTTCAATCCATCTGGCTGAAGAATCCAACTTCCATGAATTGTAAGAGCATTTGTAACCACCTGCAGGCAGATTTGAAGCTGGGATCGCTGGAGCTTAGTGTAGAAATCTCTACAGCTTGAGCTATAAAGCCCTCTGGCTCTCAGCTTAGTCTGTAGAACTCACTCATATCTCTCAGTGTAAGTGATCTAAGTGCCACTATATGAAACAGTGAACCACACCCACTAGGCGTGTGGGTTACACATTGGCCTTTTTTGTTCCTAATGAATAACTAAGAGTCCTTCCCCTTTCTTCTTGTAGACTAGTTAAATTTTTGAGGAGAGTTCTTCTCACTTAGGGCACATCTAAACTTACAAGAAGATCGACGCTCCAGAGGTCAATCTTCTAGCATTCGATTTAGTGGGTCTAGTATAGACCCATAAATTAAACGCTGAGGGTAGCCCTCACTGGTATCCAGTACTCCTTTTCCCGCAAGTAGCAAGAGAAGCTGACGGGAGCATTTGCACCTGTCAGCCTCCTATTGTGTGAACGCAACCATGGAACTAGTGTAAACCAGGCCTTACAGTTTGTCTCTCCCTGTTGACTTCCCATCCTGCTGGTGATGCTTATATAAATAGGATTTCCACTGTTTTGTTTCTAAAATGCTTAATTTATATTTCAGAAATGGAGACATCTACTTCCCTCATATCTGGGAGAAAATATTTTCTTCTTTCGTTTCGTCATAGACTTTAAAGTGTAATTTAAGTAAGTATCCACAGTTCCATATTTAGTGTTAAAATAAATGTCACGATGACATCAATGTGTTACTGGCTTCCATAAAAGACCTTACTTGATTAATTTCGATAGTACAATTATATGGTGTATAATCAATTTATTCAACTACTTCTTTTTGAGGGTTTTAGACTTACTGTTATCCCCTTGGAGTCTCTGAACCCTGACTGTCACAGTAATGCTCAGCAATCTCAAATTTTGTTGTATTTATTTTGACATTGTTGGTGGAGAACAAATAAGCAGAATAAACCTGAATGCTGAGAACTGTAGCTCATTCCCATATATTTTAAAGGGTTGTGAAGGAAGAAGCTTAAGTTATTGGCTCAGAAATATCAAGAATTAACTCCTTCACTATTGATCATTTTACCTGAAACTGAGTAGGTGTGTTTAGAAGTATCTAATCCTTCCTAATATTCTATTCAGCTGAAAGTTTGTTCTATCTAGGAGTCATGGCTATAACTGATTATTTAATTATTTATTTTCCATGTAGCTCATTTACAACCAACTGTCCATAAAACTGAGAAAGAAAATGACATTACATCATTTTTTATTTCCAACAGCTAAAAATGAATGCCCACAATGCAGCTTGAGAGGTTTTCTGGATTGCCCCCCCCCCTTTCCTTTCCTTGCCTTTCCTTTCCTTGCCTTTCCTTTCATTAATATTTAAGTACAAAACTGAATACCTAATGATAAAGATTATTCTCAACAGTTCACAATTTGCATGTCTAATTTTAAATTCACTGCAGTGCAAAATGGTGACAGTATCAGAGGGTGAATATTTGTTTTGTGGGACCTGATTTTTAGTGCACATTATCAAAAGTCAGAGAAGGTCACCGCTACTGACCACTGGGCTGGATCGTTGGATCTTCAGATGATGTAAATTCATGTAATAGAATCATAGACTCATAGAATACGAGAATTGGAAGGGATTTCGAGAGGTCATCAAGGTCCCCTGCCCTCACAGCAGGACCAAGCACCTTCTAGATGTCTAACCAACTTGTTCTTAAATATCTCCAGTGATGTCGATCCACTGAATAATAATGGAGTTACACCAGTTGAGGATCTGGCTCATTAAGCAGTACTTTTCTCCACAGCTTGTCCCGTACAAATCAATTTTCTTCCCTTTCTCCTCCTATGGGAGACAGTTTCTTCAATCCAATAATGCTTTGATATGGGTTGACATTATTTAAGTTTGGCCTCTGTCTAGAAATGAATGATTTATCCAGAGAGCCTGATGAAAAATATTTCAGCTAATTTTGAGTATACCAACCATACCTTTTTGAAAAACAAAAACCTTGTGATATTTATGTGATGGATAAGAGGAGTACTGGCCAGCACCCAGTGACTAAGGGGTTAAACTCAGGTAGGTAGCAAGGGTGTTGGCAGGGGGCCAGAAGAACCAATGAGGATACAGTGCTGAAATTTGAATTTTAGCTAGATATCTTTCCTGCTGTCTTTGGGTATGTCTACACTACCCCCCTAGTTCGAACTAGGGGGGGTAATGTAGTCATACGGAGTTGCAAATGAATCCCGGGATTTGAATTTTCCGGGCTTCATTTGCATAAAGCCGGCCGGCGCCATTTTTAAATGCCAGCTAGTTCGGACCCCGGCTAGTTCGAACTAGGGAGGTAGTGTAGACATACCCTTTGAAAGACACTTCAAAGTACAGGGCTGCAGGGAGCAGATACTGTAATAAGAATTACCATGCCTATAAGAAATATTGGACATGGGAGTGAACTGGGTCTTGAAGTACAGATCAGCACAATTAGTGAGTAGAGGGAAAAAGTGTGTTCAGTTGTGATCAGGGGGTATTTTTGTTGTTGTTTTGGTTGTTTGGTTAAAAACATAAGAACATAAGAATGGCCATACTGCTTTAGACCAAAGGTCCATCAGGCCCAGTGTCCTTCCTTCTGACAGTGGCCAATGCCAGATGCCCCAAAGAGAGGAAACACAACAGGTAATCCTCATGTGATCCCTCTCCTGTCATCCATTTCCAGACAAACAGAGGTTAGGGACATCATTCTTACCCATCCTGACTAAAAGCCATTGGTGGGCCTAACCTCCATGAATTGATCTAGCTCTTTTTTTAACTCTGGTAAAATCTTCACCACATCTTTGGCAAGAAGTTCCACAGGTTGACTGTGTACTGAGTGAAGAAAAAAATCCTTTTTTTTTGTTTTAAACCTGCTGCCTGTTCATTTCATTTGGTGACCCCTAGTTCTTATATTGTGGGAATAAGTAAATCACTTTTCCTTATTCATTTTTTCCACACTAAGCATGATTTTACAGACCTCTATCATATCCCCACTTAGTTTAAGCTGAAAAGTCCAAATCTTTTTAAGCGCTCTTCATATGGGACCTGTTTCAAACTCCTTTTTGTTGCCCTTTTCTGAACCTGCCAATATATCTTTTTGTGAGATGAAGCGACCACATTTGTACGCAGTATTCATCATGCAGGTTAAACTTCTCTGTGTGAATCTATGCCTTCCCTCTCGCATTCACTGTCTAAGGCTACATCTAGATTGCAGTGCTTTTCCGGGATACCTCCTGGAAAAGCAATATGGTGTATAAAGAACACCTCCGCTTTTTTGGAAAATTTTTCGAAAAAGCGGATACACTCTTTCGCCATCCCTGTAAACCTCATTTTACAAGGAAGAAGGGATGTGTTGAAAGAGGACTTTTTTTCTAAAATTTGGCCCTGTGTAGATGTGCCAAATTTCGGGAAAGCCTTTTTCGACAGTAAAGTGGAAAAATATATGCAATTTGCATATCACAAATTCCGTTTCTTTTTCTGACTTACCCTTGCAGTCTAGAGATAGCCTAAGAGCATACCTAAAGATGTTCTCTGTGTTTTAATTTGTTTTACTCAGTTGCTCTGTAACACCTAGAAACTAAGTAAGCTTTATTAACTATATCTTTTTGTTTTGTTAATACAATCACCTTGTTTAAGGAGATGATTTGAGTCTTATGTCCTGGAAAGAAACAGGAGATCTGTCCGTAGGTATGTATGTATGCCTCAGACTAAGAGGTCAGTTACCAGAGACTGCAGTTGTTTTCTCTTTGTTTTCAAGCTTTCTTGTGGTAAAGGAGCATGGGAGTACTCCTCTGGAAGAAGTCCAACTTCTTTTTTCCTGGTTCAAGAAAGGGTTTTTTTTCTTTTATTTCACTTGGTGGTGGTAGCTACCCCCCAAAAAAAGTCAATGAATCTGTGACTCTGGGTGTTTTTGTAAGCAGAAACCTATAGAGGCAAGGTATTTAAGATCTTTTCCCATCTTCTGCACTCGGAGTGTCAGAGTGGAGAACAGCCCTGACCACTTAATTACAGTTTCTCAGATGAGGGAGCTGTGACCTTATTGTAACATTTGGTCAAGGAAACAGACCCTACTGAGGAAGCCTTTCAGGGCATGTCTACACAGCAGTGTTATTTCAGAATAAAAGAGTAAGATCATAAGAATGGCACAATCTGGTCCCAAATGAGTAACTGACCACCTCTGATACTTGCCCCCCCTTACCAGTTGCACAGATTCATGCCTGAGGTTTTCCAAGACCTCTTACTTTGCATCAGATTCCTCCCTCTTTATTGTGACTAGCATTTTACTCCACAAGCAGCTCTTCTGAAATCAGTTGACTGTTTCTGGTGATTACCTGAGATTCTCAGCTTTCTTTTAAAATAAAACATTCTTGTCCTTGTGTTGCAGAGAAAAATTTGCAATGTGAGCCCTACTAGCTATACCACCACAAGACAGAAAACACGAAAATTGTAATATTCAAAAATTATTTTTCCGTAGGGCTGACCCATGATGTTGTTAATGCTTGGCACTGGCAATACTGATGAACTGAAGAAGATGAAAACAAAACTTTCTTTATATGCTTGTGATGGACCAAATTGTGAACCTGAAACTCTCCCTCAGCTCACGGAGAAGTGAATTAGTCAGTGGGACCGATGAGGCAAGCAGCTGCCCATGACAGCAAATAAAAGGTGTAAAATCTGGTCCTTCTGATTTCTTTTAAAGCTGATAAAGCAATCTGCTCAAAAACTAGCTCGTATTCAGTCACTTACAGGCCTCCTCAATGAGAGCTGCTTTCATATCATAGTGTAACGTTCAGGTCCCAGGTATCTCAGCTGCAGAGCTAGTCAATTAAACATGGTAGGATTTATTTTTAATAGTAACAAGAGTTTGGAGTTTTCTTTTGTTTTCTCCCCAATTATTTTACTCAAAATTGGCTGAAACTCTTTGAATCGGTCTTTCAAAAAAACACACCAAAAAACCCCCCACCATTTACCTGCAGGCAGAGACCCAGGTTAGAAAATTTCAGCCTTTATAAGATGAAATCCTTATTAGACAGGTGGGCCTAGATCCTTCATGGCATTTGGAAGGATAACACCCAATGGGAATGAAGTGCCCAAATGTCTTTGAGGATTTGGGCCAAAATGCTTTCTTTTCGGGAAAAGATAAACTACATTGAAAGAGCTAGATTTTGTTCTCATTTATGTAGTAAATAGAACACAACTATATTGATTTTTGTGGAGCTATTCTGGATTTAGGCCCAGACCCTTGAAAGTATTTATGCACCCAACTCCCTTCGGTGCCTAGAAATCTTTTAGGACCCCGCCTTCGGGCTTGATCCAAATCCCATTAAAACCAGTGGGAGCCAGCCTTCCCACTGACTTCACTGCATTTCAGATTAGTGCCTCTCACCAGTGTTTCTCAGAGCAGACAAAGGCTGAAACAAAAAGACGTGCTCGTCACACGTAAAGCAGGTGACCCAAAACCTATTGCCAAATGATATCGCTCGGTAATGTGGGTCCTGAGGGGAAACTGCCCACACAGACTGTGTGTGAAAATGTCAAATTGATTCACTGCTTGAGCAGGACTAAGCTTTCCATCCTGAGGGCTGATGCCACTTAAGAAGCAACTGATTAGGATTCTCGCTCAATATACCTCTCTGCAAAGACAAAGCCAGTCTTCCCCTGTCAGTCCCGCTGCTATCTCCGTCCTCATATCCACTGTGAAATCTGGTAAGGATGGCGGTAGCTAAGGGTCAGAAGAGAGCAGACTATTAATATATTATAGTAAGTGATGATGTTGGGTAATTTCTCATCTGCCCTGAGGGTGTGCTAGTCTCAGAGGGGTCAGCTGCATTGTCTTTGCAATTCTTTGTCGATGCCACTCAGAGAGTTGATATGGCACAGTCCCATGAGGGGTGGCATTAGCATTCTCATGATACCTACATCTGGAGCATCCTACCAGTAACAGTCATGCTACCTTGCGGGAACAACAAATCGAGCCTACATCCATGGCAGACAGAGGAATTGCTTGTGAGTAAATGGAGATAACTTCATACTGCAACAAATAGAGAGTTTTTTTGAGGTTCAGAAGATTGTTTTATTCAGGTGCTGTGATTGAGTAAAATATTTCTCCTGCTTCACCATCCTGCGAGCAGATGCTGGGTCCTGCAAATAAGCTGAAAGTCTTGCTTGCTCAATGATACCCAGTTGCTACACCACACTTTTAACGTCAAACTTTTTACAAAGAAAGGTACCCTTGCCATAAAGCTGGAGAAACGGGGGAATAGAAAAATTAAACCATTTTCTCCAGTTCTGTGGAAAATCCTGAAATAGAGCCCAGATCTCATGACTCCCAAACCAGTATCATGGAACATATGAACGTTGTTCCTTCATTCTAAGGGAAATGAGAATAACCCTCAGTAGAAGGAGGAATCTAGGATAGATGAATCCTAAGCCAGGGCAGCAAAGCCTGGGGAGAAAATGAAGGCTAGAGTTTGAATTTAAGTTAAATGACATACAGAATATAGGCCACTACAAATAGGGCTCCTTAACCTTATCTAAATGTAAGCCAGGGATCTGAAGTACTGCTTGCAATGCAGCCAGCTGAAGTGGTTTAGCTCTGCAAGACAATTAATTGTTGATATGTAAATACAGCTCATGCTGGGATGGGGAAAGAATCCGGGGTGTGGTTATGTAAATCCAATTCAGCCAGGGCTGATGGAGGATCGGTTGTTAGAATGGAATGTGATGTATCATAACTAATTTGCGCTGTTGTGGGGTCACAAACCATGCTACCCCTAAATGTAGGAACTGTAAAATATGACACCAGTGCTTGCAGGAGAGATACCATCATTGTAAGTTGTCTCAGATAAACAAGCATCCCCCTTCCAGAGTTGAGTGTACTGAGTTTGGAGGAAAAAGTTTGAGCTGGCCTGCTTCATGCCTGCCGGGTGTGAGCTGTAAAACTGGTTCAACCTGTTTCTCCCTCTGCCCTGTTCTAAGGATAGACCTAAAGCAGATTCCATCAGGAGTCTTTTTGCTATTCCAGTGGAAACTGGAATCTTTTGCCAGCCTAGGTGGTGGCGAAAGAGTTGAAATCACTAAGAGCTGAAGTCACTGGTTTGGCCTGGAGCCAGACCCATTGTGGCCAGCAGAGCGGCTGGCAGGAATGACCAGTGGAAAGTCGGTGGAGCGGCTGGTGGGAATGAGCGGCTGGCGGGAATGACCAGTAGGAGTGGCTGCAGGCAGCCAGCAGAGCAGCTGGTGGGAACAACTGGTGGGTGGCCAGTAGGAGTGGCGTCAAGCAGAGCAAGCGGACTACCGGAGCAGCACAAAGGTGGCATGGCCTCAGGCTCAATGAGTGGCGTCATCAGGGTGATGTGTTAGGGTCTGCACTGACTGGACAGAGCTGTAAGTGGGGTGTTTGAAGCGGGGTTTTGAGAAAGTGAATGGAACTCTTACATTGTTGGACTAGTGAGCCTGAGAGGCAAAGGGCATTTCTCAATCCATTTGAGTGGGACGGTTACTTGTGGGAGGTTATGAACTCTGTTCATGGTATTTTCCCAAGCTAATGCCATGTAACCTCTCTCCCTCTTTCATTAAAAGTTTCTTTTCTACACTCAGACTCTGTGGCTGTGTCTACATTGGCCCCTATTCTGTAATAGGGATGCAAATGTAGCACTTGGGAATAGGCAAATCCGCGGGGGATTTAAATATCCCCCGCAGCATTTGCATTTTCATGGCTGCCGCTTTTTTCCGGCTTGTAGATAAGCCGGAGAAAAGCGCCAGTCTGGACGCGATCCTCCGGAAAATAAGCTCTTTTCCGGAGGATCTCTTATTCCTACTTTCAAGGATCTCTTATTCTTATTCAAGTAGGAATAAGAGATCCTCAGGAAAAGAGCTTATTTTCCAGAGGATCGCGTCCAGACTGGGGAGTGCCACTCTGGGGAGTGCTGGGAAAGATGGAAGGGAGGAGTGGAGCAAGGGCAATATGAGGGCAGAGTAAGAGGGTGGGGAGAGGTGGGGCTGGTTCTTCTTTCCTTCCTTTGCCATGCGTTATGTTGCTAACCGTCCTATCACACAAACCCAAAGACCCTTGCCATGCCTCTTCCCCGAGGCCACACCCCTGTCCCACCCCTTCTCAGAGGCTCTGTCCCGTGCTCACTCCATCCCCCCTCCCTCTGTCACACACTCCTTTCCACCTCACTCACTTTCACCAGGCTGAGGCGGGGGACTAGGCTGCAGGAAAGGGGGTGGGGGGTGGGCTGCGGGAGAGTTTGGGTGCATGAGGGAGTGTGGGGTGCAATGTGGGAGGAAGTTTGTTGAAGGAGGGGGTGAGGCATTGAGCTCTGGGAGAAAGTTTGTATGCAGGGTGCAGGCTCTATGCTGGAGCAGATGGTTGAGGTGCAAGAGGGGCTGCCGACTCTGGGAGGGAGTTTGGGTGCTAGATATATGCTCTGGGATGTGTGGTATGTGGGGGGTCAGGCTCTGGGAAGGAGTTTGAGTGCAGGATACTGGCTCTGGACTGAGGCACTGGTTGGGGCACAAGAGGAGTCAGGGGATTGGCATTTACCTTGGGCAGCTCCCGAAAGCAACCAGCACACCCCTCTGGCAGCAGTTTCTAGGCATGGGGGACAAGATGCTCCATGCACTGGTGTCCACAGTCACTGCCCTCCCCGGCTCCCATTGGCTGAAACTCCTGGCCAATGGAAGCTGTTGAGTAAATACTCATGGTGGGGCAGCACACGGAGAGGCCCCCCTTAGCCTAGGGGCCACAAGGACATGCCAGCCATTTCTGGAAGCAGCGCACAGTGAGGGCGGGCAGGAAACCTGCCTCAAGCCTGGTTAGCGCAGTGTAACACAGTGAAGGATTAGACTTGGAAAATGCATCCAGCATCCAGATTAAGGGGATCTCCTTGGCTCCAGTAGAGCAGATCTGGGTTCTGAGCTTTCCCTGGAGTTGGGTCCTTATGTACGGTGAGTGAGTGAGAGAGCTGTCAGCAAAGTAAACAGACTGGAAAGAAAACTCACAAGAGAACGTACGTGGCACAAGGACTGTGCTATGTGCATAAATACTGAGTTTAAAAAAAGATGCCGTTCTCCCAATGCGTGCATTGCACAGTTCTCACTGGCTACCCTGACAGCTGATTGAGCTGTTTCAATATTGAAAATGCCATAATTTTCCTCCACTCCGTTCCCCCTCTTCCTTTTTGCCATTTATGTTGTTTTTCTTTCTAACCTGAAAATATTAACAAGGACTAGATTTTCTTTAATTTTTTTAAAAAGTGCTAAATAACCTCTTGTGTGCAGGATTTTTACTGCTTTAGGGCACAATCTGTTGCAGTACAGTTATAATAGTTGCTAAGGTACCTATTGTCATTATAGATGCCTCCACAACAAGGGTTGTCTTGCTTCTCTTCTGAGCACAGTGATTTATTGATAATACTAATCTTGTTTGCAAGTTATAGGGCTAGTAAGTCAAACGTGTTTATAGAGAGAGAATCTTTCTTCTCAACTTTTTGTTTCAATTGCTTGGATCATAATAACTATCATTGGTGCTTGACATTGGAGGAGATCTGAATGCTTTACAAGCCTAAATTAAGCCTCACACCTGCTCCCCCCAAAAGGCAATTATTTATACACGGCTATGTCTACACTGGCATGATTTTCCGAAAATGCTTTTAACGGAAAAGTTTTCCGTTAAAAGCATTTTCGGAAAAGCACATCTAGATTGGCAGGATGTGCTTTTCCGCAAAAGCACTTTTTGCGGAAAAGCGTCCGTGGCCAATCTAGACGCGGTTTTCCGCACAAAAGCCCCGATCACCATTTTTGCCATCGGGGCTTTTTTGCGGAAAACACTACTGTGCTGTTTACACTGGCCCTTTTGCGCAAAAGTCTTTCGGAAAAAGACTTTTGCCCAAACAGGAGCAGCATAGTATTTCCGGAAAATCACTGACAATCTTACATGAGATCGTCAGTGCTTTTGTGGAAATTCAAGCGGCCAGTGTAGACAGCTGGTAAGTTTTTCCGCAAAATCAGATGATTTTGTGGAAAAACTTGCCAATCTAGACACAGCCTACGTGTTTTATGATGTGGGGAAATGGAGGCACAGAGCAATGCCTAAATATGCAGCTACACTCAGCTCATAACAAGGCCCAATCTTTATTAATAATCACTTTTATTCGTAGTGCTGAAGGACCAATCAAGAAGAAGATCCAAAAGGTCAGAAAACAGAAGTTGGCGTCTCAAATATCATGAGGCTTTTTAAAAAATTTAGTATTTTTTTCCAAACTTTAGATTTCTTTTAAATTCCTTCCACCCATCCTTAGTGTGTATGTGTGTGTTAATAGAGTTTGGAGAGTTGGCAATTTTGGCTCCCACTGTGGGAACTTTCTCTCTGATGTCCAGTGTTTCCCCAAATCCCCACATTTTAAATAATTAAATTCTGTCTTCCCCATCTGCCTATCCCCGTGTCCAGCAGTTAATTATGCATCCTCATTTGTTTCCCCTCCCAACTTCCACATCTGTTTTTCCTGCAGTTCCAAAAGGGCTTCACTCCCTCACTCAAGCAGGGACCCACGCCCACAACAGAGTCTAGTTCCCCTTTTCCCAGAAATGGAGAGTGGAGCAGGTTGACTCACATTTTACTCAAGCAGAGAGAGCAGAAGGGAATTATACTACTGGGAGCTTCCAGGGCTCTTACAGCTGGGTCCTGTGGAAATGGTATGGGAGGCCTCGTTTCCCTCACTCTCTTGCCTCCCTAAGGCCATGTCTACACTACAGACAAGATCGACAGTCAATCTTCTGGGGTTTTAATTAGCAGGTCTAGTGAAGTCATGCAAATCTGAGCTGAGAGGGTGCTCCCATCAACGCTGGTAGTCCGGCTCCTATGAGGAGTAAGGGTAGTTGAAGGGAGAGTGTGCTCCTGTCACCAAAAACTTCTGTAGGCTGCTGAGAAGATGGGGTAGAAGGTGAAGAGCACAACTGGCTTTCCTGCTTCTTCTCTGGGAAGGCTGGGACTAAATCAGGCAATTGGTGACCACATTGATTTGCTCTCCAGTTTCAGTGGGAAGAGTAGTGAGTCCTGAATAGCAAAACGGGGTATTGGGTGCTGAGCTCCCTGTTCTGTGAGTGTAACTCTTATTTGTTTTCCTCTGGTTTGGCCAGATTCTGCTACCCTTGCTTGTACTGATTAGGACTGTACTCCATGAGCAGTCTCATTAGCATAGGGGGAAAGGAAAATGGAAGGTACAGGTATGGGGGAAATATGGACACAGGTAGGATCTAGAGTCCCTGGTGAAGACAGGAAGTCTCTAAAATACAGCCTCTCCCTGACTTACGAATCGGTTACAGACCAAGCAATTGGTCCGTAACTCTGTTTGTTCATAAGTCGGACCCCACAGAGTTACACGCGACTGCGCTGTTCATAAGCGTGGATCGTGTTCGTAACTCGGGGTCCGCCATTTACGACAGCTTCAGTCGTAAATGTGAATGGTCATAAGTCGACCGTTTGCAACTCGGGGACCGGCTGTAGAGGAGAATGAGAGGGTGACACACAGGGAATTTGTAGGGAACAAAGGAGGGAAGACCCTGATATATGCAATTTTTTTCAGATTACAGCAACAGTGTGTGTGAGAACCTCTAACAGTAATGATACTCAGACCACTGGATTAGATGGTACAATTCTCTACTAACTCACAGGAGGTCAAATTCTACTACCTGAATTCTGTGAGGAATCCCATTGAAACTAATGGGGCTAAGATCCCAACCCAGAGAAATACTGAATTTTAAACTCATGACTAATCTTGTTGAACTTCACAGGACTGTTCACAAAAAAGTTACAGACCTTCGCTGGCTTTGGACCTAATTTGCTAGTATTTGAATATTGCCATTTGGAGATGGTTTAGCAATCTTGTCATTGGGCCTTATTGTTCTACTATCCCCAAGTATATGAATGGGGAGCTCTGATACAATATTTCCAATGGTTACTGATCAAATTGGTGCGAAACCACTTTCACAGACCAACCATAATGACACTAGTGAGCAATTCTTCATACAGATTGCCCTCTGGATGGCAAGTGGGAATATCTTTGTGAGTAATGCTTCACCAACGGGAGTCAGGGTCTTTTCTTTCTATTGCCTTCAGCTTTGTTTTCATCACAGCCCTCCTGGTGGAACTTCTGAGCTGGTTCTACTGTGAAGTCACACAGAGAGATACAAAAGTAAGCTCCACTCCATGCTTTTTTCAAGATGAATTGACATTCTGGCTGGATAAAAGCAATTATTCTGAAACTTCCCCATTTCCGCCCCAGTGCATCATAGACCTGAGATAGTGGAAATGCTTCCTTTCCGCTATTAAATAACCTGCAATTTGGGCCCATAAATCCTGTATTTTACTTATGCGTTGGGCTCATTACTACAGAATAGTCTCATCACTTATTTTCTATTCTGATAAGATTTTATCCAAAACTTTTAACAAAAATGAACAACCTACTTTGTTTCACTAGTACATTCCTAAATATTACTATTGCTCATATTATAACAATGCCAGATGTCCACAGGAAGCAGAAACTTTCCACAGAAAATTCCATTTAGTCACGAAAGAACAATTTTTCATCGAAAACAGTGCTGACAGAAAAATTCTGATCAAGTCTCCTGCACACCCAGAGTGAGAGACAGCCCCTGCCCTTCAGAGCTCATCATCTGAATAACCAAGACAAAGAAGGAAGTGTTACTGTCTCCAATTTACAAGTAAGGGGCAAGATGCTAAGGACCAGACTTTGATAAATAACGTACCACACTGGGGTGCTGAAAATCTTCCCTGACATTTCACAAAAGGAGCTGCTGAATCCTGAGCATTTAAATATATATATATAGCCCTTTATTTGCTATCTAAGTGGGAATAGATCTCTTTGGTAATCTGGCTTCAATTGTGCATGCTGCTAAGCAGAAGGAAAAAACTGGCCCTAATTGATTCTCCTGAGCTCACACGGGAAGTCTCTGGCATGACCAACAACTGAATCTAGACTGCCCAAATTCCATTTATGTGTCTTAACCACATGACCATCGTCTCCCCCTGTTCCTTGTTTGCAAAGCCTGTATCTGACTTCTTTCATACTAAACCAGGTCCTACCTCTTATAAGTAAGATCCATGGGAAGGGCTATGATAGGACAAAGAATAACGAGGAGTCCTGTGGGATCTTAATGACTAAGGGTACGTCTACACAGTAGGGCTAAAGTCGAATTAAGCTATGCAACTTCAGCTACATCGATTGCATAGCTTAAGTCAAAATAGCTTAATTCGGTTTTTGGCGCTGTCTATACAGCAGGAAGTCAAAACATTCTTCCTTTGAATTCCCCTACTCCTCATGAAACGAGGGTTATCAGCAGTCAGAGTAAGAAGTTCTCCAGCTCAACATTATTCTGAAATAGAGGCTTGTAGTGTAGACATGCCCTATGTTATTTTGGAATGTTAGTTATTCCAAAATAAAGCTGCTGTGTAGACATACCCTAACTGATTTATTTGGGCATTAGCTTTTGTGGGTAAAAACCACTTCATCTGAAGTGGTTTTTACAGATACAGACTAACACAGCTACTCCTCTGAGGAAAAAGAATTTTCTGGGGGTTTGTCGGGTGGGTTTTTTTTAGTCTTAGTAAAGAAGTCCACTCCTCTCACTACCACTGAGGCAATATTCAGAATTTCCCACATCGTGTTTTTGCAAATTGATCTAACGTAGCTGACCAATACCAATCAAACATTCATGACAGCACTCCCCTTCTCCCTTCTGCTGTGAACATCAGCAAGTGAGAGGAGAAGCAATTTTTCAGCCTCCTCAGTGATCTTATAAATTATCTGGAGATAAATAACCTAGAAAGCAGAGCTAAATCTTCCAGCCTTAGGTAACAATTACACCGTATGAACTTTGAGAAACCTCTTGCCAGCACTTGAAATTAGGTGCTTCATACACAAATGACTAGTGAAGACCTGGTGACAGCAACGTTTGGAAGAAACCTTCACCCCCTGCTCTGGTGTAATGATTTGTTGGAGAATGGCATTCCTCTTGGTTTCCAAACTGGGGGAAAGGTTGCAGCTGGCTTCGCTGAAAGTGCATAATATCCAGGGCCCCTCCCTCCAAAAGAAGACAAGGGAATGCTCGGGTGAACTATTCAAATGTAGGCATTTAATGTTAGGTGCTTTATTTAATCACCTAAATAAAAGCAGTGTGATTTTTTTTGTAAAGCTCTCACTGAAGTCAGTTTGAGTTACAGTTTCTCAGTGCCCCTCAAAAGTGCAAGACTGTGTCTTACTGCATGTTTTCAGGTGTTAGGTTTAGCCTAGTTTAAAATGAAACAATGTTTAAAAATAAAGCATTTCCTTTAGAATACCTCACTAGTAGAATCCTCCCACCCAACACCACTTTACCCCTCACTCCTGAATACTTACTGGCTACGTCTACACTCGCATGTTCTCACACAAAAACTTTTGCGGAAGAGTTCTTGTGCAAAAACTCTTCCAGAAGAGAGCATCTACGCTGGCATATGCTTTTGTGCAACAGATGTGCTTGCAAGCGTAGATGCCATGCAAGCGTAGATGCTCTCTTGTGCAAGAAAGCTCTGATGGCCATTTTAACCATAGGGCTTTCTTGCGTAAGAAATTCATATTGCCCGTCTACACTGGCCTCTTATGCAAGAACAGTTGCGCAAAAGGGCTTATTCCTGAGCGGGAGCATCAGAGTTCTATTGCAAGAAGCCCTGATTTCATATATGAGAACGTCAGTTTTCTTGTGCAAGAACACGCGGCCAGTGTAGACAGGCAGCAAGCTTTTGCACAAGATCGCGCCAGTGTAGACACAGCCACTCTTTTCCTTTACTTTATTTCATACCATTGTCATTAGCTGCTATGCCCTCCTAAATAGTTTGACCCTTGTTGTTTACAACTTTCAAATACTTGGAAATTGACCAGTCCTTTTCATCTTTCCTCATTAATCAATCCTTTCCTCATACGATTTTGCAGGTATATAGCTCTGCTATCCATAGAGATCAAAGCACTTCAGAAAAATGGGCAAGTATGATTTCTACTTTTCATGGGGTGGGCGGGGAACCATAGCACAGAGACACTTAAAGTTGCATCACAAACCAATGGCAGAGTGGAACAGAACAGAGGTCTCTTGAATCTCAGTTTAGTGTCCTTTCCATTAATCGGAATCTAGAATTTTATTGTCCTTTTCCAAGGATATGTCTTCATGACAGAGTCCAGGTAATCTGAACTCATGTTAGTCTCTCCCAGTAGTGAGCAGCCATATTGCTTAGCCACACCTGAGTTACTGGGTCTCCCTGGCTATGTCTACACTCGCATCTTCTTGCGCAAGTATGGCGGTTCTTGCGCAATAATCCACAGAGCATCCACACTGCCCGCCCGCTCTTGCACAAGGAAATTTACAGCGTGGTAAGAGAGGGCTTCTTGTGCAAGAGCTACACTCTTTTTTAACAGGTGTAAGCCCTCTTGTGCAGGAGCTCTTGCGCAAGAGGGCAGTGTGGACGCTCAGCAGGGATTTCTTGCGCAAGAAAGCCCTATGGCTAAAATGGCCATCAGAGCTTTCATGCACAAGAGAGCATCCACACTGCCATGGGTGCTCTTGCGCAAAAGCACAACTCGCACATGGCAGTGTGGATGTTTTCTTGTGCAAGAGTTCTTGCACTAGAACCCTTGCACAAGATGTTCTTGTGCAAGAAGCCACCAGTGGAAACATAGCCCATGAGTGCTGTTCTCACTGTGGGTTACTAGGACTTTTCGAGGCAGATCCCATGGCCCTTTGTGCTGCAGTGAGCTGAGATACTCTGCAATTCTTTCCCAGTGAATTATGGGAGAACTCATGTGTCCTCTTGGGCAGAAGGAAAGAATTGTGGGAAGGTATTGGAGGACTAGCAGCACCTGAGTGATTTAGCCTGTCTCCTCACTGCAAAGTAGGCTGAGTATCAGCCTTACTGAAAGTAAGATCCAGCTTTTACCCCTCCCCACCCCTGCCAGCTAGCCTGGGTTTACACTGCTTAATTTTGGTGAGAGGTTTTTGAATGTGGACATTAAGGGCAATACTCAGGTGCAGTCCTAAGATAACACTGAAGTGAAGATGTACCCTCACAATCTGACCAGTGAACTTCATGGGAACTTCAATATATGTGTTGATCAGGCTCTAAATTCCAATTAAGTTACAAACATCTCTCTGATTCAGAGGCCGGAATTCAGTCTAAAATCCTAGGTGTATTCTCATCATTACTTAGTGGAGAAATAATCTTCTGCCTGACTCTCTGATGTATTGCCTCTGCGTATGCCTTGCCAAATCATTTTGGCTATTTTCCTGCTAAAGCACTCTGCAGAAATGTACCTAATTTGCTATCATCAGCCTCTGTTTCTTTGGGCACTATTTTTCTAAGTATTTGCCCCTCAGTGACTATCTGTGTTTCTGATGATTTCCTCTGGATGAAGCTATGGGTATCTTGTGCCTTGTTTCTTAAGTTACATCTCCTCTGGTAACAATAGCAAATTGTTTTGGATTTCTCACTGTGAATTATTCATTAGATTCAATTTAGTGTGATTATTAATTCTAGCATCAGTGGTATGTCAATAAGCATCTCCTTGCTAAATATAAGGTCCTGAACATGCTTCCCTCAAATTAATGACCTGTCATAGAAATCTTGGTCTAACAGTCCTCAGACAGGAATAAAGCATTTTAATTACTATTAATTTAATAAAGCAATGATTGAACTAATGGTGAAAAGCTGTCAATGCTTCACCATCAATTAATAGGGAAATGAATTAGCAATGCGTATGGGGTGACACATGAGCAATCAAAACATTGCTCTCAATGGGGGTAGTTGTGAGCATGCAATTTTCTGGAGTTGAATCTGAATATTTCCCTTGTTGCCAGATATTGCTTATGGCAAGAAGAAGTCTCCGCTTTCCCTATCAACCATACTGATGTGGGATGGCTAACTTGTGTTTCTATCAGAACCCACTACTGAGTGTGTTACCAATCCCTCTCTGTGACAGTCCACATCATATATGAGTTTTTACGGACCCTAAATAGACAATTATGGCTTTTTAGCTCAAGCTGCAGCAGTTCATGCTTTTCAGTTTGGAGGACCTCAGTTTAGTCCCAGGTGTGCTGGCCAAGAGGGCAGCTGTAGTACTGTAACTTAACTTTTTTATAAGGATGGGTTGTTGACTTATCATCCAACCCAGAGGACCAGTGACCTACTTTGCATTTGGTCCCTACCTTTTGACTTGTCCCCACGAGCAGCTAAAACTCCCACTCGTGTAGGTCTCAGGAGCTGTGGAAGTCACAAACCTTCCTGCCGTGTCAAACTGCAGTCCACAGAGAAGAGGTTCTCTATATGGGAGTCTGTAGTTTAATAGGGAGCGATTTTCAATGGAATCATCCACCTATCTGACCACTGAATGTCTCCCCCATGGTTATTAATTTATATAGCGTGACAAATGTGCATGATACGGTTACAGTACAAAGATCTATTTCTTACCCTGAAGAGGTACGTTGTCAGTGGTAATTGCAATTAGAGTTGCAATTAGAAGTCATCACTTACATGAGAGGCCCAGTGTTCTAAGAGCACAAATGCACAGGAAGAGACAGGCCCTTGAAGAACTTACAATATACATTGATGAGAAAGAAAGGGAGACAGATGTGCAGTGTAGCGAAGAGACTAGCTGAAAGTCACAGCCACCAGGTCAGCCGCAGAGCCCAAGGCTATGACATGTTGTTGGACACCTATGTGGGCTGAGGCTAAAAATGAGGGGTTCAGAGTGTGAGGGGGAGCTGTGGGTTGAGGCAGGGAGTTTGGTGCAGGAAAGGGCAAGGGCTCCATCTGGGGGTGCTGGCTCTAGGGTGGGGCTGGGTTGAGGGGCTTGGGTGCAGAAGGTGGACCCAGGCTGAGGACAAGGGATTTGTAGTACAAGAAGGAGCTCAGGGCACGAGGTTGGGGTGTGGGGTCTGGGCAGGAGTTAAGGTGTGGGAGGGGCTCAGTGCTTGGGAAGACAATTGGGGTGCAGGGCACTTACCTGGGCCAGTTCCCCTTTAGTGTTGCAGGCCCCAAAAAGGGGGCAGGTGGCCCTGTGTGCTGCCCTGTACTCATATGAAGGCACCGCCCCCCGCAGCTCCCATTGGCTATGATTCCCAGCCAATGGGAGCTATGAAGGCAAACCCTGCAGGTGAGGGAAGTGTGTGGACTGAGGTTTCCAGCACTTGAAGCTCCAGCCTAGTAGGAGGGAGGGATTGCAGCGTTCTGAGCTTCCCTCCTGCCCTGGCTAGGTAGGGCTGGAAGGAACACACAGGCTTTAGTGGCTACAGCCCAGGTTTTGGGCTAAGAGTGGCCTTCCAAAATGGTGTCGCTTTTGACAGCCAGGAGACCTTTCTTTTAGGCCCCAGTTAGCTCTGGGCCCTGGGCTGCAGTCCCTAAAGCCCCTTTTTTGATCCAGCCTTGCTCCAGATATGTAATCCAATGGGACCCACTAGCACCAACCAAGTATTTATATGGAGTACAACTGATTTGACTGGAATTCTGCAAAAGCGTATGCATCTGCACTAGGAGATCAGAGTGTAGGAGCAGGACATAAATAATGAAGACACAGAAGACTAGAGTGGTGATGGATGAAGAAGAGGAGATTTTGATTATGCAATAAATTTGGAGCTTTGTGCACAGGCCGTAAGCCTATCAAATCTATAGTACAGGCAACATGTCAAAGTCAAGGTTACTAATTTTTGTATTTCTGATCTTTTTCTGATTTTTCACTATGTCATCTTAAATTAACCTACTTTGGTGTGTGCTTGTAATGTTATAAATTACATACATAAATACAGCTGAACTGTTGCAGTTGTCACATCCTCATTAGACAGCTTACCCTTTGAAGAAATGCTTCATTGCTTGGTTACTCTGATTTTGTGAGTTTGATTGCTATAATAACATCAAAACACAGTACAGCTTTTAAATATATTCACTTCAGCCTTTGTTCTTAAAAGAGACGCGTTATTTATTTGTGTCCTCTGAAGAAGCTGCTCACCCAAGCCGTGAGTCAGATGTCAGGACTGCAGTAAAGTGATAAAGAATGTCTGCTCAAAAATGGTTTCCAGAAAAGCCAGGACTAAGTCACATTGTTATTGCCTACTTCCGAAGAGTGGGGTGCTTTCTTGTGGTACAGGATGTACCTCTCTACTCTGGCACTCTCTGGTCAGGAAAAAAACATGATTTTAGCATGATTTTAGTTAGCTGGATGTCCATTTACCAGGGGGGTAGCCAACATTCCGGTGGTCCCATAAAGTTTGTTTACAGCCACCAGTCCTGGCTCTCCATGTTCTGTGCTGTTATTTAGCTCTAATTTACCCCTAAATGTCTTCTAAGGGTGTGTCTAGACTACAGGGTTTTGTCGACGAAAGTGGACTTTTGTCGACAAAACTATACCTGCGTCCACACTACCGCTGAGTTCTGTCGACATAACGTCGACAGAACTCAGCAGTTTTGTCAACGCTGGTAAACCTCATTTTACGAGGCATGACGCCTTCTGTCGACAGAATTTCTGTCGACAGAAGGTGTTATTGCATGTAAACTGTCCTTTGCGTCTACACTACCATGTCGACAAAGCAGCTTGCTTTGTCGACAGAACTCAATGTAGTCTAGAGGCTCTTTGTCGACAGAAGTTTTGTCGACAGTATCTGTCGACAAAACTTCTGTCGACAGAAGCCTGTAGTAAGAGTCCAGTAAGCAGTGGAAGTGTTGGTAATGCTGTCAGATTATATTGGCCTCCCATGGTTCAGCAAATTCTCTGATTCAGCACCGGTCAGGTCCCGAAGGTGCCGGACTAGAAAGGTTCAAGCATGCCATCTCCTTGACACCACCAGCCTTTCAGCCAAGGACACACACTTCTGTAAGCTATGCCAGCCCTTATTGCATCTTGCAGGTTTAGTCCCCTTACTAAAGGAGCTTCTGACTTCTACTGGAAGAATCTTTGTGCTGCAATCTAGCTCTAGAGACTGTAACTCCGATGAGCCCTTGCGGGCAAAGAGGGGAATGATGGCTCTTCCAAGCATGGAGAGAGAGAGTTAGGCTAGGCTCCATTTAGGAGAGAGGAGCCAGTCTGCTGGTGGGGAGCCTTTTCCAGGCCAGGAACTGTTGTGTTGCAGCTAGAGCCTGTTATTGAGAGCCTGCTGGGGCTTCAATCTAGCAGGCTGCTTTAGGGGCTGCTGGGGATTGTTCCTGGAGGGGAGAGATCCTGGCTGTGCCTGTGGCTGGGAAGAGCCTACATAACCCTGCACAGGATGAAACTGTAAGTAACTGGGCTGTTTGGAAAAGTGCTGCCTGGGATGGAGCACAGAAGACAAACTGACTCTGGGTCCAGTGACAGTCATAGTGATCTGCCCAGGGAACCAGAGCTGTTGGCAGTTGGTGGGGCTTGCTCCACTGGCAGAGGGATTTTGCAGCTGGCTGTCTGCCTGGACTGACTCCCACAAAACTTGCACGGTGCTGTCTCTGCTTCAGATGCAGATCTTCAAGTGCGCCCACCCAAGCAAGTGTCTGGGACTCTGAATCCAGAGGAGTGCACATTCTGGGGGTGGGATAAATGGCAGCTGTGTAAATGCAGATAGATACATTTATTTTCTTTCTATATACTTTAATTGATTTTATTCACTTTTAATCTGTTCAGCCCTGTTGCTTTAAGTTGTTAAGTAAAGGTGTGTTAATTCTAATTTAATCAATGAGATGTCTATTATTTAGAATTGTTATCTTGGAGTTAGATCCAGGTTATTGCTGGAATAATTTTATTCCTGGAGGCTCCCAAGGCACACCATTAAGTGTGTACAGGGCCAGCCAGGTGGAGGCACCACCATTGTATATTCTTTAGGAGTAAGGGATTGCAGCAAGGGCGTGGATAGGGAATCCCCAACAAAACAACATCACCACTGGGGTACTCAGGATCTCCTTTTATGTTAAAAACATCAGGCACCCAGGCACACATGTGAGTGTGACCTGCTCCTGAGTAACCCAGGGTATGTCTACACTACCCCCCTAGTTCGAACTAGGGGGGGTAATGTAGTCATACGGAGTTGCAAATGAAGCCCTGGATTTGAATTTCCCAAGCTTCATTTGCATAAAGCTGGCCGGCACCATTTTTAAATGCCGGCTAGGTCGGATCCCGTGCCGCGCGGCTACACGTGGCACGGACTAGCTAGTTCGGATTAGGCTTCCTATCCGAACTAGCTGTACAGCTAGTGGAACGAGGTTTCCTATCCGAACTAGCTGTACAGCTAGTGGAACGAGGTTTCCTATCCGAACTAGCTGTACAGCTAGTGGAACGAGGTGTACAGCTAGTTCGGATTAGGAAGCCTAGTCCGAACTAGCTAGTTCGTGCCGCGTGTAGCCGCGCGGCACGCAGTCCGAACTAGCCGGCATTTAAAAATGGCGCCGGCCGGCTTTATGCAAATGAATCCTGGGAAATTCAAATCCCAGGCTTCATTTGCAATTCCGTATGACTACATTACCCCCCCCCAGTTCAAACTAGGGGGGTAGTGTAGACATACCCCCAGGGAGGTAAAAGGGGGTTACACAGGTTAACAGGATGTCCACTGCAAATCTTAGTCCCTTTGAATTATTCCTCTGTGAAATCCAGCCCCTATCACTGACTGGTCCCAAAATTTCAGATTCTCTTGTGGTGCAGGGAATGCTTTCATGAGACTTTGGATCAGAGGTGAGCCAATAACAGCCCACGGGCCAGATCCAGCATGCAGAGAAGTAGTGTACTCTAGGTTACCAGTTTTACCTTCAGCCATCACTCCAGTAAACCATGCAGCACTTGCGCTGTTTGTGAGTATTGGGACAGGCAGGTGTAGGTCTGCCCAAAGCCCACTGAACGGGAGGAGCCATTTTATCCAGGCAGCAAGTGGGTAAACACAGCACTTGTGGGCTTTTATGAGAAAATAAAGGTAGATTTATTTAAGAAATAACAAAGAGTTAGCTAGTAGAGAGAGAGGGAGAGTGGTGGAAACAAGTGGTTGCAATGAAAAACACAGTCATAAATTGCAAACCGGAGTCTAAACTTACCAGTGGTTGCCTTTTCTGTTTAATAAAGTAGATTCACCAACAACTCGTGAGCATGCGCATACTCACACACGCACGCGTGCACACACACACACACACACACAAACAGACACCAAGTTCAGCCTGTTGCAGAGCTGGATGGCTTGTCAAGAACCAGGATCCTCTAAAGAAGGGGTGGGCAATAAAATAGCAGCGGTTCACCAGGGTTAGGCCTTGGTGGGCTGCTGCCAGTATATTTACCTGCACCTCCACAGGTACAGACAATCACAGCTCCCATTGGCAAGGAATGGCCATCCGTGGCCAACAGGAGCTGCGATGCCCCATATCTGCAGAGGCGCAGGTAAATATGGTGTGGAGGCCTGCCAGGGGCTAACCCTGGCTCACTGGATCCGGCCCGTGGGCTGTTATAGGCTCACCCCTGATCCAAAGGCTCATGAAAGCGTTCCCTGCACCACAGGAGTTTTTCCTAAGTGAATGAATACAGCGTGATTCTCTTTCGTCTGCACTATAATGAAAAGAGCCTATTATTTCTGTTTACAGTCAGGGTGAACCTCGCTCTTATTCCAAAATTATTTTTGTTGTTGTTGTTGTTTTGTTTTTTACTTTTAAGTTATTTTGATTTTTTTGTCCTTTCTTCTGATGACTCCCTATTCAATGTCTTAGTATTTATGCAAACAAAACAATTGAGCCTGGCACTGCATCTAAGGAAAATAGGTTAGGGTGACAACTCCTCTTTGCTTTAATGGACCATCACCAAAAAACAGTATCTACGTCATTCTCATGAAGACTTCTTTCAGTATAAATACATTGTTCCTTAAACATTATCTATGGCTATGTCTACGCTGCAGGGTTTTTTCACAAGAAGTCTTTTGCAGAAGAGTTCTTGCGCAAAAACTTCTTGCACAAAAGGGCATCTACACCTCAAAGTGCATCACTTTTGTGTTACAGAGCATCCACACTGCATGGATGCTGTTGCGCAAGAAAGCTCTGATGGCCATTCATAGAATGGCCATCAGAGCACCTGTGTTTTTTCAGATAATCTCTTTTTGCACAAGAAACCCATGAGGAGTGTTCACACATGCCTTTTTGTGCAGGAGCTGTAGTGAAAAAAAGGAGTTATGCCTCATAGAAGGAGGTATACTTATACCGCAAAAAGCCCTCTGTTCTGTCAATTAACTGTAGATTTTCTTGTGCAAAAATGCACTTCTAGGTATGGACACTCCAGGTTTTTGTGCAAAAACCTTGTAGTGTAGATGTAGCCTCTATGTACATCTTACAATGATTATGCATCTTGATGAGTTATGAGCTTTCTGACACTATGTTATACTTTCATATAAATATCCTGGAAGAATGTGTTTGGTGTAGGAAGTTTGTTTGCTCTGAAGTGAGAGATAATTGCAAAGAAAAGGGGTCTCTGGGTCAGAATGTGCTAGTATTTCATTGTTATGGAGTCCTTTTTCAATATAATAAAAGGATGCAATTATGATCAGCATTATGGTCTGCTGTTCAGATACTAGCTTAAACCAGTTTGCCTTATCTACATGTCATCCTGATGGACCAAATTCACCATCAAAATATCAGCTGCAAGCATTTAAAAATCATATCATGCCTATCATTGGATTTCATTTAAATTTGAAAATTTTAAAAAAATACATTTTGGTTTTTTTCTTGCAATTTATTTGTTGAACTTTTAGGGTACACTCAGATTATATTTTTAAGTTTTTCTTCAGAGGACTAAAAACTTACTTTTTGTTTGTTGCCAGCTCTTATGATTTTATTGCATGTCTTGACATCTGGAGTTTTCTTTTTAAAATCTCATGATTTTAAGGCAATCACATGATTTTTGAATGCTTGCAGTTGATGCTACTGAATATCACCATGGGTCCTGCACTAAAGCAAGGTGTGTCTTTCATTACACTGTAAAAGTCCCTAATCTGTGAGGTACTGAGGGCCATCATCAAAGAATAAATCCAGTTCTCTAAGACAAGGATGTAAAACCAGAAAAACTGTACTGAAGTGACTCAGATGTGTATGAATGTATCAAAGATCAGAATCAAGACCAACGAATTACATGGAAATTAAGGATGCTTCAGTGAGAAATTGTTTAAAATTACATCACTTAACAAGCTAAACCTATCTTGTACTATCAGGGCCAGAATTCCAAGTGGGCACAGTAGGCAGCATCCTAGGAGCACCTAAAAGTTAAAAGTGGGTTAAAAGTTTCATTTTTATGGAAAAATATACAGGTCACTGTAGATGGGGGAGAGAGGTGTTAAAGATGGCGTCGGTAGGGGTGCGTAACATGTCAATCTGGCCTCATGTATTATAGTGAGTTTTGAAATAACTTATGAAATGAGTCAGCATATTTAACTTCCATACTCAAGGGAATTAAAAAGCCTCCCTTTAAATACTAACAAACCTGTAATTTTCCACTGGATTTTTTTTAAATGACAAATTGCTTTGTACGAAATGTAGCAGGTGTCAGATTCCAGCAGTATGTAAAACCCAGAAATGAAAAGAGAAGGACATTTGATAAAAGTATTAGTAGAGTCAGCAACAGTCACTTTTACCTACATCCTTGGAGAGTAATTATTTAAAGTGTCTAGTCAGGACAAGCACTAGAGAAGGTGTCGTAGAGAATAATATTGAAGTGGACAAGTGTGTCTGGATTAACAGGCTTTTTCCATCTCTAATTTCTAGAGAGGTATAATGCAGAAGTTAGTTGGTTTGGATCATTTTGGATAAGGACCATAAGTTTGGATGCATGCCTGAGTTTACTCAAACTTTTTCCCCCCTTCTTTAGGGGTAAGATTTTCAGTACTTCCTAGTTTTCAGTCAGACCAGAAATATTGAAAGCAACTGTTCTTGCAGTATTTTGATATTTTAGCTATAAAATGAGAAAATGGAGGTGGGTAAGTGGGAAGAGAGAGGAAAACCCCAAAATGAGGGGATTTTGGTTTTGTTTTGTTTTCTTAGTAAATTTGTCAAGCGAGCCTTTGCAAACATTCTAGTTTTAGTGGAGTTGTATATAATTCTGTGAAAATATCTGTTCAGTGTGCAGCAACAGTGAAAATAGCTAACAATGTTAAGTACCATTAGAAGAGGGATAGATTAAAAAAAAGAAAATATCATGCCACTATATAAATCCAGGATAGGGACACACCTTGAATACTGTGTACAGTTCTGATTGTCCCATCTCAAATAAATTAAAAAACAATCTATAAGAATTAGAAAAAAATGCAGAGGGCAACAAAAATGGTTAGAGTTATGGAACATCTTGGCTGTGTCTAGACTGCATCCCTTTTCCGCAAAAGGGATGCAAATTAGACACATCGCAATTGCAAATGAAGCAGAGATTTAAATCTCCCCCGCTTCATTTGCATAAACATGGCTGTCGCTTTTTTCCGGCTCGGGGCTTTGCCAGAAAAAAGCGCCAGTCTAGACAGGGATCTTTTGGAAAATAAAGCCTTTTCCGAAAGATTCCTTATTTCTCTTTAAAAAAAGGAATAAGGGATCTTTCGGAAAAGGGTTTATTTTCCGAAAGATCCCCGTCTAGACTGGCGCTTTTTTCCTGCAAAGCCCCGAGCCGGAAAAAAGAGGAAGCCATTTTTATGCAAATGAAGCAGGGGGGATTTAAATCCCCGCTTCATTTGCAATTGCGATGTGTCTAATTTGCATCCCTTTTACAGAAAAGGGATGCAGTCTAGACACAGCTCTTCTGTACCTGTAGAGAGTAAAAAGACTGGGACTTGTTCAGTTTAGGAAAGAGGGAATTTTTTATTGACCCTTTCATATCACATAAGAACTAGCATTCACCCAATTATATTAATATGCAACAGGTTTAAAACAAACATAAGGAAGTACTTCTTCAAACAATGCCCAGTCAAACTGTGGAATTCATTGCCAAGGGATGTTATGAAGGCCAAAAGTATAATTGGCTTGAAAAAATAAAACTACCTAAGTTCATAGTGGATAGTTCTGTCAATGGCTATTAGCCAAGATAGTCAGGGGCACAGCCCCATGCTTGGATGCCTCTAAACTCTATCTGCCTGAAGATAGATTTGTACAATAGGGGATGGATCACTCTGGAATTGCCCTATTCTGTTCATTCTCTTGTGAAGCAGCTGGTACTGACCTTTGTTGAAAGACGGGTATTGGGTGAGATGTACCATTGTTCTGACCCAGTATGGCCATTCTTATGTTTTTGCGAGTGCACCTTTGGGAGATGGTGATGTCTTTGACCTGCCTTAATTCCAGTGTGGTGAATATGGTTCAGATAGTTGTGGCATGCTGTGTCTTGCACAACATATGTGAGGCTAATGGAGAATATTTCCACAATGAATGGGTGCAGAACAGAACTACTTTCTAAGCCAGGACAGGCAATCTGGTCCCACCCATGCACGCCAATAGAACCAAAAAGAATACGCATCAACCCCCACTGCATCATCAACAAATCTGACCCTTCTGTCCAATGAACATCACTGAAAGGGACAGAAACAGAGTAGCGCCACAAGTGTATTCAGCTTCCCAGGATGTTTGGATTAACACAGAGAGCTAGTCACCATTCTATTGCTAGGTGACATGGAATTCTGTTTCTTGAATGGCAGGAGAGGATACTTCACTGACCCTTGCTTCTCCTAGCATCTGCACTGAGACTCAGCGTAGGAAGAGGGCAGACACCAGGGGCTGGGCATGGTACAAAATATTTGAAATAGACACAGGGAGAATGGACTGCTTTGACTTTTCTCATACAAACCAATGGTTCCCCTTCCCTTTCTAGATCTAGGTGAGCCCATATCCAAGCCACCAATCACTCCCTCTCTCCCCACCCATTCTTCACAGCTCCTATTCATAAGGGAAGGATGGGACAGGGGTGGTGCTGGGCTTTTGCACAGCAATGTCATTTAAACTGCTTTCCTCCAACTGAGCCCATTTCTACCACATCCGTCTGTCCCTCCCTCCTTATCCCCCTCACACATTTTGCACAACCCAGTTGTGATCAAAAAGGGCCAGGAAATGCACAGAGACAGGGACATGGGGACTGTTTGTTAATACTCTATTATAGCTTCTGTTGAATGCTTTATAGAGGTTCATGGGATTTGATTTACAGCCATGCCTTGCTCAAGGACTATGGCAGAATGAAACATGAGTGAGGGCTAATGAGAGAACAGGCCTTAGACATGAATTACTGGACCGAAAGGAGATATTGCCAGGGAATGTGGGTGTCATATTATAATTTACCAGCCTTGGATTCCATTTCTGACTGTGTCACTCCAAATGACTCCTCGGGACGACTTTCCCAACTGGGCCTGCCATGTAGAAGTGCGCAATGACATGTTCCTCTTTCTCCAGGTCTCTGGGGACTTCCTCTCATGTCCCTGCTGCCTTGTTGCCCTGCCATCATACAATGAGTCCAGGAAGGCTGAAGAGAGGGTTGTTGTGACTGAATTCAGGTTCAGCAGCATTAGAGAGCAATAGTTCCACTCATCAAAATGAGGGTATGTGCTAGGTCCCTCACCCTTCAAGATGACTCTTTGTCCTTCACCCTCCAGTGCAAGAGTCTGAGGGGCTTCCTGTGCTCCATGTACTCGGACAGAATCTGGCGAATGGCTAGGTTCATGAATATCTCCGCCGATATGCGTGAAGTAAAGGAGTCTGGTATAGTCTTCTCACAGTCTAATCAGCACCTGGGGAGAACCAGAGTCTATGCAGCATCTGTTGGAACATGCTCCATGATCAATAGACATGGTTAGATAGACATCTAATAGGTTAGATAGACATCTATCAGGGATGGTCTAGATGGTACTGGATCCTGCCATGAGGGCAGGGGACTAGACTCGATGACCTCTCGAGGTCCTTTCCAGTTCTAGTGTTCTATGATTCTATGATCAATACAGTTCATGAGAGAACTGACAGTATTCAGCACAGGTTGCTAGTACTGTGGGCAACAGTGGGTCAAGGATTTATATGTCTTAGGATTAGGGTCAGGCAGAAAAGAGATCAGCAAATTAAGGGGATAGCCCTGGAGGACTATGGGTACTAATGACCTGGTACACATGCTTTGTCTGTATCCACACTGCACTGTAGAATGGGTATGGGTCCAAACCACAAGAAAGGCTGTACACATGCACATCACTCATGTGTGCTAACTTTCATGCACTACTAGGCTGTCAGATGTGGACAGTAGCAGATGGGGTTGTGGCACAGCAAAGCATATGTATGCAAGCACACTCACAAGTATAGCTGCACCCTAAGGGTGAAATCCTGGCCTTGCTGAAATCAATGGCAAAATTCCTATTCATTTTTACAGGTCTACCCTGTCTCTCTTAATCTCTCTGTGCACGGGTTCACTATATACACAAATAAAGGTAATAGTATTTCCCCTTTTCACAGGAGCCTTACAAGAGAAAATTAATTATTGTTCTCAGGTGCTCATATGCTATAGAGTTGGAGGCCAAATAAGGGGACAGAAAGATAATGACCAGCCTATTACACACTGTATTAATGTTCAAAGATATTTGTGATGGCATCAAATAATATCTTAATCTCAGGTATCCCCATGCCCCCAAATGATCCAAATTTGTTTAAGATAAAATTTCTGATATTATATTGATTTATAAAATGCCTCCGTTATGACATGTCTGAATGACAAAGGGGTTCAAATTATGATCATTACATGTCGTTCTACATTAAGTGCTCATTGTTTTTCACTGAAATATGGAGATTTTTTTTCATAATTATGCAAATATTAGCAATAGTTTTACTAGTTATTTGATTAAGCATCCCAGGAAATTATAAAGAGGGAAGACATCTTGCCAAAGATGATGATTATGCTCATTTCAGATACCAGGTGAATGCTAATATGGAAACTTTTTCTAAGTATCATCCTTGTCTATATCTATCTTAGCTTAGGTCAGTGGTCTTGAAGCAATATGCACAATTCCTAACTGATTGCAACAGTCTTATCTTCCTCGGTATTATGTACGGAATACATATTTCTCCTATGAGACCATCTCAAATAAATTGCATTAATTTTTATATTTGCTGAAACCATCTCTCTTGCTAAGACACGTGCATCCAATTATGTGAAATGGGAAATGCTTTAAAATATCACATTCTGGCATGAAGTGTTTGAAAATCTTCAGGGGATGTTAGTTTGTCTTTAATAACAAGTCCCGAAATGTGCCTAGTGGGCCTTTTCTCTGAAAACAAAGATACCAAACTGCTCTGAAAAAACTGCATTATCATATGGCTACTATCTGTCAAATAAAGAACTACTGTGTAACTATGAAGAAAGGGTGATAGCAGGGAGAAGAAGCAAAACCATTCAAAATCAAAAGCTCTTTTTAAACATAATTTTAAGGAAATATCGGGGGAGTGAAAATATTTTTAATTTCAGTCCCTTCTTCCCCGAGATTTACATTTTGTCAACTATCAGTGTTGTCAAGGTTTTTTTTAAATTAGAGCTGTGATTATCTTTTTAAAAAAGTGACTTGCCAGAATTTCTGCTTGGCATGTAAAATGCCTTTTTGTTCTGCAACCTGCTATGTTTGGCCTTTGTAAGACATACCTATTCCAGCATTAATATGCTGTTTTGTGGGTTTGTTTTATTTTTTCTTATAGTGTCAACCGATACTTGGAACATTTTGTTTAATTTTCTATCACATAGATTTGTGGAAAGTGCAAATTCACATCTAAACATCAGAGGAACTACAAAGAGATGTCCCCATTGGATAGGGATGGTTTTGTAGCAGAGATATAAACACCTACACATCTTCATGTTGGGGAAAGCAGCAGAGTGAAATGCATTGAAAAGTTTGAGCCTATTATGGTCTTGCTCTTGCTTCCAACTAAGTCTGTGCTGCTTCCACTGAGTAAATGGGTGGTTAGCCATTGATGTAAATGGGAGGTTGACAGAATATCCTTCTGATCAAGAGCGCCAAAGCATGGATCATAGTAAAAATAAGCTCTTCCATTTAGCTCACAGCTGCCCTTCACTTTTAATCCAGAAGATTGGCCACCTTAGACTGTAAATTCCAATGTGCAATTCTTTCTCTTGAGCCTGTTGAAGCAATGCATTCTGGACCCTGTAGTCTTGTCTGGCTACAGCTCCATATTGAAAATGCAGAGAGTAAAAAAATCCATCCAGTTTGAAGCAAAAGAAGCTTCAGCATGTTGCCAGTGAGGTCCTGAGTTGACCATTGTTTCCGCATTATGATTTAGATGATGAGGCATTCTGTCTCAGAAAAATCAGCATATATTAAAAAGTGTCATTACTACCACCAGGTGTTTTATGTGACCTCTGTTACCATATTCCATCCACCTCCAGACTCTTGTGACCAGCCCTCCATCTTCTTCTCCATCTTCTCATTCCTATCCACTTTTACTCTCTTCTGCCCCATGTGTCTCCTTGTTGTTACTTTATTCCCTTTTCCAACACTCCTCTCTGATCCTTTCTCCCACCATTGTTTGTCACCCACGATCGACAGGAAATCAAGAAGCACCCTATGAAGCCAACAAGACACATGTCAGTCTTCTCCCCAATTCACCAAGCTTTGATGTTGTATTTGCCTGCTGACCACTCTTCACTCACTTTAGTCCTATATATTCTGGTCCAAAACCCATTGCAATCACTGGGGGTATGTCTATACTCAACACTAATTCAAGCGAACTTAATTTGAATTAGTTAATTTGAACTAAGATAATTTGAATTAGTGCATCTAGACCTAAAAACTAATTCGAATTAGCATTTTGCTAATTCAAAATAGCATGTCCACATTGAGTGGACCCTGAACTGAAGTTAAGGCTGGCCGGAACCAGTGCTGGCAGGGCATCAGGTTAGGACTTAGAGTGTGGAGTTAAGGCTAGCCAAGGGCTGAGCTTAAATGGACCCGACCCCCACCCCAGACAGACAGTTCTCAGGGTTCCCCATTTGCTTGTCTACCTCGATGAGGGACAGCATAGCAGTCCTGTCTTGGAGTGCCCCGAGTGCCCACACTCGGCCATCAGCCTGGCTGCACTTGCCGCAAACTGCCATCCGGGGGGGGTCAATTGGGGAGCTGTCAGGATCCAGGAGGCCCTGCAGGAGAGCTTCCACCCCGAGGAGCCTGCAGAGCCACCCCAGTCCTCCCCATTGGGGGCTCGTATCCCATGTCAACCTCACCTCCTTCCACTTACCCCTCCCTAACCCCCCTTCCTGATGTACAAAATAAAGGACATGTGTGTTCAAAAATAGAAACTCTCTTTATTGAACAAAACTCAGGGAGACTGGGAAAAGGAGGTGGGAGAGGGGAAGAGAGAGGGTGGGAGAGGGGAGGGCAACTAAAATGATAGGGGTTTGGAACAGGTCCCATATGAAGAGAGGCTAAAGAGACTGGGACTTCTCAGCTTAGAAAAGAGGAGACTGAGGGGGGATATGATAGAGGTCTATAAAAGCATGAGTGGTGTGGAGAGGGTGCATAAAGAAAAGTTCTTCATTAGTTCCCATAATAGAAGGACTAGGGGACACTAAATGAAATGAATGGGTAGCAGGCTTCAAACTAATAACAGAAAGGTCTTCTTCACAAAGCAAATAGTCAACCTGTGGAACTCCTAGCTGCAGGAGGCTGTGAAGGCTAGAACTAGAACAGAGTTTAAAGAGAAGTTAGATAAATTCATAGAGGTTGGGTCCATGGAGTGGTATTAGCCAGGGGGTAGAAATGGTGTCCCTGGCCTCTGTTTGTGGAAGGCTGGAGATGGATGGCATGAGACAAATGGCTTGGTCATTATCTTCGGTCCATCCCCTCCAGGGTCCCTAGTGTTGGCCGTTGTTGGCAGACAGGCTACTGAGATAGATGGAACTTTGGTCTGACCCGGTACGGCCATTCTAAGCTCAGGGCTCAGGGTCGGGGGTCTCACTGGACCACCCTGATTTTCATGCAAACCTGCTCCTGGGTGGCCAGGCTGGCAGCTCTCCTGCCCTAGATGGCCACTTTCCTGTGCCTAGTGCAGAGGTCATGGATGAGGTCCATGATCTCCGCACTAGACCAGGTGGGCGCCTGCCTCTTGCGGACCCTGGCAGGCTCCCGGGAGCCACCAGCCTGGTCCCGGGAAGAGGCAGAGGACTGGGTGGCAGCGGGAGGCTGGTTCGTGCCGTGCCAGGTGCAGGGTCTGCTGCCTGGGTGATGGCAGGCTTGCACCTGGCACAGGCACCGTAGCCAGCCCGTGCCCCTTTAAGGGCCCAGAGTGGCCACCAGGGAAAGCTGGGGAGGGCTAGCCTCCCACTAGTTCGAATTAAGTGGCTACACAGCCCTTAATTCGAACTACTTAATTCGAACTAGGCGTTAGTCCTCGTACAATGAGGTTTACCTAGTTCGAATTAAGCGCACCGCTCGTTCGAATTAAGTTCGAACTAGCGGTTTGTATGTGTAGCGCCTATCAAAGGTAATTCGAACTAACGCGTGTTAGTTTGAATTAACTTTGTAGTGTAGACATACCCTATCATATCCCTTCTCAGTCTCCTCTTTTCTAAGCTGAAAAGTCCCAGTCTCTTTAGCCTCTCTTCATATGGGACCTGTTCCAAACCCCTAATTATTTTAGTTGCCCTTTTCTGAACCCTTTCCAAGGCCAAAATATCTTTTTTGAGGTGAGGAGACCACATCTGTACACGGTACTGAAGATATGGCGTACCATAGTTTTATACTTCTCCTCCTCCTTCTTCCCCTGGCTTCCCCCTTCCAGCTCCCTCCTCCCAGGTTTCCACCTCTCCTCTCCCACCCTCTCTCTTCCTCTCTCCTACCTCCTTTTCCCAGTCTCCCCAGAGGTTAATCTCTCTCCCCCCAATTCTATGACCCTAATCCTGATATTAGTTGAACTCTTTCAAAAAGATTACTTTTTTCCCTTTTCCTTTTATGTCTCTGGATTCTTTTGAAAAGTTAATATGTCTCATTAAACATCTGAGGAGACTCAATTCAAATCATTAACTCCAAATTCCAGATGCAAAGATTATTCAAATTACCATTAATTACCTGGACAAAAAGGCAAGGCTCAGCTTTATACAATGATCAAAGATATCTGACCCACCTTTTTTAGATCAAAGACAACCTATCCTTCAACACTAGTGAGCCATTAATACCCATCTTTTAAAAACAATCCAAATTAATATTTAAAAGGTGACTTGTAAAATATCACATCTTCATAACAGTATCATTATTAATCTTTATCTTACTTCCACACGGCAAGAACCCAACATATTTCTTTATCTTGGCAGGGAATATAGAATAAAGGTTATGAAGAATGTGTGGCTGTGTACAGACTCAAGGGCTTATTCGAAAAAAGTAGCCTTTTTTCAAAAAAACTTCACCTGCGTCTAGACTGCAGCTGCATTCTTTCGAAATTAAATTGAAAGAACGCGGCTTTTCTTTTGACAGCGGTAAACCTCATTTCACGAGGAAGAACGCCTTTTTTCGAAAGTGCTCTTTCGAAAAAAGGCATTCTTGAATGCTAACAGGGCTTTTTAGAAAAAGAGCATCCAGACTCACTCGCTGCTTTCTTTCGAAAAAGTGGCTTGCAGACTAGATGCTCTTTTTCGAAAGAGGCATTTTCGAAAGATACTTTCGAAAAAGCCTCTTTCGAAAGGCTTGCAGTCTAGACATAGCCTGTAAGAAATAGGCTTTTAATCAGATTGGAAGGATGGTTCATTGGTTAGGATGTTAACCTAGGACTTGGGTGACCGGGTTTAAAGTCTCTGCTTTGTGACAGGCTCCTTGTGTGATCATTGGTTTTGCCTTTTGGTGCCTCAGTCCTCCACCTACCTCCCAGGGGGTACTGTCAACAAAGCTTCTGTCGACAAAGAGTGACTACATCCAGTTCTGTTGACAAAGCAAGCTGCTTTGTCGACATGAGAGTGTAGACACAAAGGACAGTGTAGATGCAATAACACCTTCTGTCGACAGAACTCTGCTGACAAAAGGCGTTATTCCTCGTAGAATGAGGCTTACCGCTGTTGACAAAACCTTCAAGTTCTGTCAATGTTATTTCAACAGAACTCGGCGGTAGTGTAGATGCAGGTATAGTTTTGTTGACAAAAGTCCACTTTTGTCCACAAAACCCTGTAGTCTAGACACACCCAGGCTGTGTCTAGATTGGCAAATTTTCCACAAAAGCAACTGCTTTTGTGGAAAAACTTGCCAGCTGTCTACACTGGCCACTTGAATTTCCGCAAGAACACTGACTTCCCACTGTCTGAAATCAGTGCTTCTTGCGGAAATACTATGCTGCTCCCGTTAGGGCAAAAGTCCTTTTGCGCAAAGATTTTGTGCAAAAGGGCCAGTGTAGACAGCTCAGATTTGTTTTGCGCAAAAAAGCCCCGATTGCGAAAACAGCGATCGGGGCTTCTTTGTGGAAAAGCGCGTGTAGATTTGCACGGACGCTTTTCCGCAAAAAGTGCTTTTTTAAGTACCCAGGGGAGAAAACGCCGATCCAATTTAGTGAAGACCCTTTGATTGGAATTTTCAGAGTTACTTAAGTGAGTTAAGCACCACCTTCCCTCTCAGAATTAATGGGCGTGTGACAGGATGCAGACACAGAAGGCCCCTGGTGTGCGGATTATGCCACTGATAGCAGCTTTCTTGCTCTCTAGAGTTGCCCACCACCCTGTACTGCCAGAGAAGGCACAGAGTTGGGGTTACCACCACACCCCTGAAGAGCAATGCAGATACTGAACCACTCATGTCTGGGAGAATACCATTTTAGGGCATATTTCCACTGGGCTTGAGAGTAACAAAAGTGTCTTTATTACATACAAATGACTTCCAGCTATTTTCAAAGCTGCAGTCTATATATATTGCTCAAATATAATGGGCTTTCAAGTAGCATGGATGCTAGCATACATTTTAAATGTCCCAGCCTTTCTTGGGCTGCCTGATGCCATGTGTTTCTCCATGCCGCCCTCTGCCTGAGGAATGTAGTGCTCTCTAGCAATTTCTTCAGACACCTATTCTATTGATAAAGTTTGTTCATGGAGAGTGCTCTTTTAAGCATTCATTAGTTACAATTTGCTATCTAAGATGTATGACTGGTCACTGAAGTCACATAGTCTGGTTTCTGTTTCCCTGATTAGAGGACAGCTTGTGTCAACTTCATGAGCCCGAAATAAAGTTGTAAATTCTGCTTGTATAATTAAGACTAACAAATGATCAATTTACAAGCCAAACAGAAACAGAAAAGGGGGCACCAAAATCCAACTTATTAATCAGTTGCAAGAAACCATTTGAATGTCCCTAACTACCAACTTTGGAACCCTTATTACCAAGATTTTGAATAATACCTGGAAGTGTACATGTAATCTGTGCAGAGACTTGATCACCATATTAGGTTCACACCAACACACATTACTGAAGAGGACTAAGGGAGCAACATACTACATTAGCAGGACTTCATGTCGATTATTGAGGTCCCCATCTCTGCTGCAGGCAGGAGAATGAAACTAGGCAATGTGATGGGAAGAAGCAAAAATATCCAGTGCATGTTGAGGATGGGGCAAGAAAAAATGTCCCTTGGGTCCTTCTGATGGGTGACTAGATTGGATAAGTATCAGAGAGGTAGCCATGTAAGTCTGAATCTGCATAAACAACGAGAAGTCCTGTGGCACCTTATAGACTAACAGATTTATTGGAGTATAAGCTTTCATGGGCAAAAATCCACTTTATCAGATGCATGTTATATAGATTGGATAACATGATGGAACCACTGTGTGATTCCATAAGTGAGGGCTTTGGGGGTGGATGAATTATTAACCAGCACTCCTATCTGGGACTATTTTGAGATGAAAGAGTACATCCACTGAAGAGCCATTCCATCCTCTCCAACAGGATACCAGAAGTGAGTCACTAGTGCCTCCTGGTCAGTATAGCATCAAAAGAGACACATTACAAGAAATTGTACACGCATGTGAGTTGCGTAGCATAATATTTCCTGACCCTCCAAAAAAGGAACAGGAAAAATACACTTAATTAAAAGTCTATCCTTTAAAGAAAACTTTTAGTGCTTAAGGAGGAGATGTTGCTAGCAGTGCATGTCAACATAGCGGGGAAGCAAAGTTTAGGAGTCATATATCCAATAATGAGCTCAGTGTCTGATGGAAGCACCTCTCAGTGGAATGTTTCTATTTTCTGAATTCTTTTTTTTTTTCTTATTTTATATATCAGTGTAATTTTTCTATTATGGAAAATGAATGGCAGAATGCAGAATGCTTCACTTTATTTGTACCCCAGCCAGTGCCCATCACTACTAAAAGTATTCCCAGTGCCCTGTCAATGCACTTCCAACCTTACCTTTTTGAAAGCCCTTCTTAATTGGCTCTAGTGAAGCAAATCCAATTTCCACATCTCGGTCCTTGTACACATATATTAAGACAGCTAAATTTAAACTATTTCTGCTCAATTTTGTGGTGTCTACTCTGACACAAATGACAGAATGAGATCACCTGAATTTGCTTTATATCTTATTTTTACGACCATTTAATTGGAATGATTTTCTGCCATTGTTTCTAGGTGGTATTAAAGCAATATCCTAAAGGTGGAAAACAAATACATTATTCTACCCCATCATCCACTCACTCTGATACCACCTTCTTTACTTTTACAGCTGGAACTGATTTATATCTGAGACATAAGTATCAATAACTTGTTTTTGATGGGCGAAATACTGCCAGAAAAATGGATATAGTTGAACATTAGGCTATAAAGTGGGGTATGAAGTATAATTCAGATGGGCTTCATGACACTTGTCCCTCATATGACACACATTCTTTTCATTTCCAATTTCACTGAAACAAGGAGAAAAAACTGTTTCCAATCTGTCCCACCTCATAAAAATAGACCTGTGTTTAATTCTTCAAGACCAAAAATTATCCTTTAGGTATTGTCAACCAATCATCCAAGGAAAACGTTCCTGGACAAAGTAATAGGGAAATCTTCTGGGGATAGAGATGGCTAAAATATTGCTGTAGCTTCAGTTTTAATGGCAGCACTCAAAGTATTAGGGGAAAGCTAAATGTAGTGATAATAGTGGGATAGCCTGGTATATGCTTTTTATTATTAAATGGTGTAGTTTGGTATATTGCTGCAATTTATAAGTATAAACGATTTTGCAAAAGGGAATAGTTAATAATATTACTTCTCTATATCTAGTGGAGGAATTCTGCTATTAGAAAGAGAACATCACGGCACTATTTTAGTATATGTGATTATGATTTTTTTAAATAGCCTTTTTGTATGTGACTGGGTTTATTTGTGTTTGTGCATGTGTGGAGAGCCTAGAAAGGGAGCCTGGAGTCTTTATTAACCTTCATTTGAGATTAGCCACCATCTTCTTTCCTGTGACAGCAAATCAGAACCAAAATGGCAGTGGCTCAAAGGCAGACATGGTTGTGATCATCTGCTAGACAGGCCCTGGACTTCTTCTCAGGGCAGAATGCCAGTTGCATCAGTTTAGATCTGCTGAAGTTGTGAATCAAACTACTCAGGGTCAAAGGCCACCACTTTCAGTCACATTAGTGAGCACTTGAGCCAGGAGTTCCAAAGCTTTCCATCAGTGTATTGGGATTGGTCCTGCTTTTAGCAGGGGTTTGCTTTTAGCAGGAGGACTAGATGAACTTCCAACTCTAGGCTTCTCTGATTATATGACTGCTTGATGTGATTAAGGGGGTAGAGTAGGACCCTTAGAGCCAGATTGTGAGCATTTTTCACTGATGAACAGCTACTCACACAAGTAGTAGCCTTGCCTCGAGTGGTATTACTTGCAAGAGTCACTGTTCACCAATGGTAGCACAGATTAAATAAGGTTGTGTACAGATTAAAACTCATCCAATATGAACACACCCGCACTTTGTGGAAGGTTCTGACTGGAATCTAAAACGTCAAGGTTCATTTTCTAGCAGGAAATGGCTTATGGTCATTCAGGTCTAAGGGTGGGATTTTCCGAAGTGCTTGGCCTAATTTTGAAATCAATGATGGTTTGACTGCAGTCAGAGATGAATTGGGCCAACGCTGAGAACTTTTGAAAATCCCAGCCCGAAGGGTGAATTTAATCCAGTCTTTGATTTAAAACTGCATGTGAAATCCTAGTCCATGTAGTACCTCTTTGCAATGTCCAGAGCTAGCGCAGGAGGTAAAAATAATTGCTTTTCACTTTGAAAATCTGTGCCTGCTACATGTGGCCCTCTCAAGCAATTAGTCTATTATCTATTCATTCGCATACCATTTTACTACAGATTATAGAACAGATAAAGGAATCAATTTCTTCTGTCCCTTTTGACAAAATGCACTTCTCTTTATTCCAAAGTTCCAAATCAAATAGCATCTTCTTAAGCAGTTTTGTAAAATTTTACGAAATATTAGCTCCACACGAATAGATCCGATTTTATATATTTGTAACAGGTTACAAAGCCATTTCCATGTCTCCAGCTTCATCACATTAATTCCTGCATTGTCCCCTTGAATGATCATATTTTAAGGAAACGGCAATGAGACAAATATAAACTGGTGTAGCACCACGGGCGTCTGTAGGCTTATATTAATTTATGCCAGTAATGTTCAGAAGGCACTGTTGAATATAAAATAACTCTATTTAAACTATTCAGTAGCAGGGCTATTCCTATAAAGATTGAGGGCCAGATTGTCAGCTGGTGTAAATATGCATAGCTCCATTGAAATAAATTCCTTTGATTTATACCAGTTGAGGATCTGGTCCCTGGAGTCAAAATCATGCCTGATATAACTCCATAGAAATGAATGGATGCACCTCAGAGATTAATTTAACCCATTTTCACAGCTAAGCAGACAAAGCAAAATGCTGTCTTCCTATCACAGAGCTAAACGAGACTATTTCTGTGAGTAAAGGGCTCCTCTTCTAGCCCTAAGAGATTGAGATTCAAATTATTTTCTGATTTGCATCCCCAGCAGCACCTCAAGGTGTAAATCGGCACAGAATTCAGTCCTTTATATTTTCATTTTGTTTTGTTTTAAATACTAAAGTAAAGTTGTGGAGTAAAAGTAAAGCCTCATCCCTCAGAACAAAATTGGCAGAACCCTACTATGTGAATTAGGTGAAATAGATTGTACTATGAATATCAGGTGAAATAGATTGTTTATGAAACATACACAGACATGTGTCTCCAAGCTAATTGTCTGCTGTGCCAAATTTATTTTTTTCATTACAATCTATTTTATTTTTTAAAGGGACATAGGTTAAATTTGATACAATGCTTAGTTTATACTCAATAAACTTTCACAAAACCAAAGTCCAAAATAACTGTTCCCATTACTTATGTATTCATTTCAGTCTTCAATAGAAAGGTTATGTTTACGGAAGTAAACAATTCCTGGCACTATTTTCAGCCCAATTTGGCTCTGCACTAAATATGCAAAAACCGGAGAGTAAAACTGGCTGGAAACTGGCATTGCTTTTCAGATTGAAAGAGAAGTTGATCTATAGCATCTGAAAGAGGCAGCGTCTCCTCCTCTTGCATCTGCAGATTCACCTCTTTGACTATTGCTATGGGTGGAAGAGACACTACCTTGTTATAGGAGGAAAGTGTCCTGCACTTGGGATGGAAGAATCCCAAGCAATGCTACAGGCTGGGGACTGACTGGCTAAGCAGGAGTTCTGCAGAAAAGTCCAGTGGATGAGAAGCTGGATAGGAGTCAACAGTGTGCCCTTGTAGCCAAGAAGGCTAATGGCATATTGGGGTGCATTAGTAGGAGCACTGCAAGCAGATTTAGGGAAGTGATTATTCCCCTTTATTGGACACTGGTAAGATCACATATGGAGTATTACATCCAGTTCTGGAGCCCCCTCCATGACAGAAAGGATGTGGACACATTGGAGTGTGTCCAGCGGAGGACAACAAAAATGATTTGAAAGCTGGAACACATGACTTATGAAGGGAAGCTGAAGGATTTGGGCTTATTTAGTCTACAGAAGAGAAGTATGATGTGTGGGGGATTTAATAGCAGCCTTCAACTACCCTACCTGAAGAGGGGGTTCCAAAGAGGATGGAGAGAGGCTGTTCTGAGTGGTGACAGATGACAGAAAGAGGAACAAGGGTCTCAAGTTATAGTGGGGGAGATCTAGGTTGGATATCAGGGAAAACTATTTCACTAGTCCCTGATCTACACTAGTGAGTTATTTTGAAATAACCCCCCTCATTTTGAAATAATAAGTGGAGTGTCCACACTACCATTACTGTTATTTCAAAATAATGGGCTGGTTATTTCGAAATCTGTATTCCTGCTCTCCTCGGGGAATGACACTTATTTCAAAATACTTATTTTGAAATAGCGTTACCGTGGACACTCCGCTGCTGCTATTTTGAAATAAATGCTTCCCACAGTAATTCAAAGTAATTACTCCCCAGCACTTCCTGGGGCTCTAAGTTGAAGTAACTCCGCCACAATAATAGAGCCTACCTCGGACTAATTTCGAGGCTCTTCCATAGTGGGGACATGCTATTCTGAGTTGGTTATTTTGGGAGTTATTATTTTAAATTTAGTTATTAGTGTAGACATGCCCCAGGAGAGTGGTGGGGTACTGCAATGGGTTTCCTAGGGAGGTAGTGGAATTTTCATCACTAGAAGCTTTTAAGTCCCAGCTTGACAAAACCCTGGCTGGGATGATTTAGTTGGTATTGTGTGAAAATGTACTTCCTTATGTTCATTGCCTATTAATTTAATTTGGTGACCCCTATTTCTTGTGTTATGTAAAGAGGTAAATAACTCTTCTTCATTCACTTTTTCCATGTGTCTTGATTTTATATACCTTTATCATATCCCCTTTTATTTGCCTCTTTTCCCTGTCTTATTAATCTCTCCTCATATGGCAGCTGTTCCATTCCCCTAATCATTTTTGCTGCCCTTTATATAACCAGACAGTCCATTTTGCTCATTCATACATAGGATTCCCCCTACTGAATGTTTTTTCATGTATTCTCCTTTCCTGTAGATTTTGCAGTTTTCCTAATCAGCATCTGTCTCATTATGCAAATAGGCATATATTGACCACCAGACAGGGAGATAAGCATCTTTTACCTACTGCCTGAAAGGAACTTCTCCTGAAATATGCATATCACTTCCTGGTTACCTGTCTTAAGGCATATTTTTCAATCTAGGTTGATAACTCCTTAAATATTACCTGCACATACATTTCATAGTGATTAGGGTGACAGGCTCTCAGTAGAGACCTCACATGCCACCCATTCATGAATTATTATGCATACATCCTGCCCAAGTCATTCCTGTAAAATTCTATGCACCCCAACTGAGTCTTCTGCCAGTTGATATCAAGGAGTCCTTGGGTCACAATTTTTTGAAGGTTGTGTGCTCTTTGGAGGACAGAGTGGGTGACAGCTCTGCTACAGACTGCTGATATGATCCTAGAGATTTCATTTAATCTCTCTCTATGCCTCCATACCCCATCTGTAAAACAGAGCTAACACCTTGATGTTTCACAGGATGGCTCTAACCATAAATGAATTAACTTTTGTGAGATGTTCAGTGAGATGGGAGCTATGTAAGCATACTGGTAAAAGGACGACATTATTTATGCAGAGCATCTGGTGCATTTTTGCCACTGCTGGAATACAAATAACTAAGGCCATTATAAAAATTCACCTAACAACATGATCAGATTTTAGCTCAGAGGAATTTGCAGGCATTTTCCTTAGTTTGAAGAGGACTGGGGGAAATACTTTGGGTGGTAGAAAAGGATGTTTTAGTAGTAAAGATCAATGAAATCTCCAATATAGCTGCAAAAAATAGCAGTGTTCACCCATTTTGTGAAAGTTGTTTCTTTCAGTTTACATGTATCTTGCCCATTCTTGGAATCTCCATCTGTGGAGATATTGAAGAGTAGGTTAGATAAATGTCTATCAGGGATGGTCTAGACAGTATTTGGTCCTGCCATGAGGGCAGGGGCTGGACTCCATGACCTCTCAAGGTCCCTTCTAGTCCTAGTATTCTATGATTCTATTCTATGATTCTAAGTGCATTAAGCAAAAGTTGTTAGCCTCATTATAGAACCACATGCCCCTGGACTGAAGCACAGTCAGTCTCCTGGCAACTCAGAGGGCAGCTGGGCTTAATAGAAGCTGTCTGATTGACTGCACCACTTGATTGGCTCAAGGAATCATCAGACAGATAGTTAAGCTCAGTCGCAGCAGCATTCTGGGGCTGCTTGTGGGAGAGGACACTCCCATCACACAGAATTTGGGAGAGGCTAAGATGGCCAGGCAGGCCAATTAGTGTCAGAGGAGAGGAGCTAGGGAACTAATTGAAAGCAGGTTCAGCTGTGCACAAATAGATAAAGCCTGTATAAAAGTAGGTAGTCTGCAAGAGTCAGGGATAGTTGGGAAAGACTGCAGGCAGCTTTCAGTCCATGAGAGGAGGGAGACAGGTTTTT
The DNA here is from genome assembly GCF_052426305.1 of Pelodiscus sinensis. NCBI lineage: Eukaryota > Metazoa > Chordata > Testudines > Trionychidae > Pelodiscus > Pelodiscus sinensis. The sequence goes on from NC_143054.1 coordinate 11,977,861, forward strand.
GTCTCTGATGCACCTGAAGAAAAAGCAGGGAACCCAGTGTGTAGGAGGCAGTCCAGAGAAGGAGCAGTAAAGGCTAAGAAAAGAAAGCCCAAAACTATTAATGTGAGGGTCCCATAATAGTGGGTGAACTGGGGTTCACCTACACTTTCCAGAAGTTTGTTACTTAGGGGCAGTGAGAAGGAAGACTAGCAAGGACTGTGAAGGAGAAGTCTTTTTTACTGTGCCATGCACTTCAATTTTCATCAAAATGTACTAGGAGGCCCTTCTTCTTTTTATTTTCCTACTGTAGAGTAATTCCCAGATATTATGCCAACTGGCAATCTTCTAGTCAGAGCTGTACCTCAGATCTGTTGTAGTTCCTGTGCATAGCAGATCAGCTTTTTGACCAGCAATGGGCTGGACCTACCTCAATCCTTAAAGGAACAACCTACCCTTTGACACCATCCTATTCAGATGAGTCAAATCTTTATTGTTTAAAACTTTATTTTTAAGGGACTGACCTGAAACTTATTGGTTCACCTAATTTTGGATAAGTCTTATTCTTGTACGATGTGTCTATAGAGTATTTACCTATACACAATTATCCATTTTGTTAATGATAAAAACAGCTAATATCTAAAGTTTCTGGGCAGTCAGGAGAGTGTTGTTCAACTATTTACATGACCCAAATGTTTCTTGCACTTGGTACGACACAATTCTAAAATAAAATTCCAGTATTTTTCCGTCCTACCTTTGTTAATGCTATGCGGGAAAGGATGGCTGCATTTAGATACTCAAAGTACTAACTTCAAGTTGGATATAGATTATTTTTGACATGACAGTGGTTGAATTGCTGTACGTATATGTGTTAGCTGTTGTGTACTTCCCTTTTACTGTTTTGAGACTTTAGGACTTGGTGTATATTAATTCTTAGATAAAATAAACTATTGTAAAAATGCATCTTGTCCTATGTTCTATCAATGTAAAATAGTTTAAAATATAATACACATTCTGTTGAAGCCCCAGAGTTGTGGTTGCAAAGCTCCAAACCCAGATTTCATCCTTGAGTTACCTACAAACTGGCAGTTGATCTTAATTTTGGAGAGTAGCAAAAATGTTGGTTGCTATTATCAGACTTGCAAAAACACCTGTCAGTGGCAATAACACCACACATGGCAGATTTAAAACTTTAAATTGAATTTAAAAAACTCTTACTGACTTGTGAAAGCAATAATGACTAGCCACTATATCTATTATTTCAGAAGTCCTATCTCCCACAGTTTCGGTCACAGTATCAAAAGTATGTTAGGTAGCTATATTCCGAACTACAAACTGAGTAGTGGATACAAAAATAAAAATTTTATACTGAATGGTAGTGGTTCCATAAGATTCATATGGTTGTGTGTTTCTTTCCATTAGCTAGGAGCAGCCATGCTTCCTGGCTCAATGATCTCTTACATAATCACAAAAAATAAAATAAAAGATACCATTTATTACAGAGAGTAAGCCTCAAGAATGCTGTTTAAGAACAAAATTCCTTTGTAATCACTAGTTGTAACAAGACATGAATGATATCTTTATCATCCTCACTCTTACATCATGCTACCACTTACACTATTCAATGAGTAAGCATTTATTTTTATTCTAAGATATGTGCTACTTGTATCTCAGAAGCAGCACTGTCATCAAATTTCAATGTGGTTTGTGCAAAGGGAAAGAAGTTAACTTGGGATTTCTTCTAGATATCTCCCAAACCCACAACTGCTATTCTCAATATCCAACCATGAGCTTCATTAACTTAGTCCACATCCAGACTACAGCTGAAGTTGCCTTAAGTTATGCAATTCCAGCTATGTAAAAAACCTAACTGGAGTTGACACACCTTAAGCTGAGCTTCGGTGCTATCTTCACAGTGGGAGGTCGACGGGAGAAAGGCTCCTGTCATCTTCCCTTACTCCTTACTAAACCTGCTAAATCAAACTCCGGAAGATCAACCACCTCAGTTTTGATCTTCTGGAAAATGAAGATGTGGCCTTAAATGTGCCAAATACCAGCAGTGGTAGTAAAAGCATAGTAATGAATATTAAACAGATATGTCAGAATTCTTACTGAACCAGAATTCTTACTGAACCAATCTTGTGAGATCCTGTGCATCTCCTGAGAGGTGGTGAGCATTCTCAAATCTCATTAAAACCATATATCTCTTGAAACTTATAATGTGGTGTTTCCCATTCATCTCTGAATCTACTCCAAGATAAGTGCTTAACGAGTGATCTGGGGCAATATCTAGGACCAACTGTCTACTGGCATAAGCCCACTTGTTTAATTGAAGTTGCTCCAGATATCACATTTGTCTATCTATAAATGATAAAAGCTTTTGAAAACATGCCCTATGGCGAAAGGCTAGAAGGATCAAGATATATGCAGTTCTACCTGTGTGGAGGTATAGACTAGATGAGCTCTGAGGTTCCTTCCAACCTGTGATGGAGCAACTCCCATCCCAGTCAGAAAAAGGCTAACCAGTTCCTTTGGGTTCACCCATGGATAAGTCAGACGTCTACAGACTTTCTTGAAATACTTAGTCTCCCTATAATTAGGGCTTTTAAAGGGAAGGGAGAAATGTTGAAATGAGACCTAAAAAAGGCCAATATAGCAAACAGCTTTATATGTCTATGGCTGTATAGACTCTACTACAGTTCCTTTCCACTGTGTGAGTATATGAGTCTGTGTTTGTGCCTAGTTTGTCAGATTTGGGTGGACTTGCCTACTCTTATATTATAACAATTGGAAGGGAGTTTATATTCTTTGGTGTCCATTCAGGATGAAATTCTTGTCAAGGGAGACAGTGCACATCTTTATACACTCACTTAAACCCCATTTCAAAGTTAATTATATTGGACATCTCAATTACAATAGGTTTGGTGTATAAGTTAATGGATTCATCATTCTATGATGAATACATAATGAGGGGTATCATATGTACTGAGTGTGCCTATTTTGATCTTGCAAATGGATTGCATAAGGTTGTATAATATTGCCTACAAACATACCATGTTGTAGTGTTCTCATAATCACTGATTAAACTGATTTTTCTTTGAGACAACATATAACCAATGGATATGTGTTAAAATTTGTAACCATTCCCATGTCACCGACCCCACAATCTGCCCACCTGGTTTTGACTTGCTCTGTCATCAGTTGTGCCTATTCTTCACCAGGGAACATCTCTATGCAGCCAATCATAGAGAACCCTTCATGACAGCCCTTTTGTGTAGCTGAGGTGCAACCCAGAGGATAAAACACATTATTGATGAATGGCCTCTGACTAGGTTCAGCAGTGGTCTAGAAGAGCTGCATCGTATTACCAAAGATGCCATCACTTGGCTAGATGACTCTGCACATGCTAAATAAATACTGAAAACCCAGCAGCTCTCATTAATGTCAAGACCCTCTCTGTACAAGTTCTGTATTTCAAGTCAGAGTTTTGCTTCTTGAGCTGTGGAACCTAACAACTTTCCAAATTCAAGATGAGCAAGGGGCAGAATTTGTTTGGACAAAATGACCTGGAAAGTTTATAGTGTTTTATTTAGCCTTGTTCTCCAATTTTCAGTATATTAGCTTTTCAGTTTTATCTACACTGGTATCTTTAAATGAATGTTCAAATATGATTTATGCTGCTACAAATATAGATGCTAATTTGTTATTTCAAATTATTTGAATCCTAAATTGTCAAACCTATTTCACTTTGTTATCTGAAATACAGAACCTCTTTAATGCACGTGGTTTTTTTTTGCCAACTGATAATGGATAAATCATTTTTCCTGATTACCTTACAGTTGCTCTAAAAGTTAAATGTTGAGTGTCTGCAAAAAAAATGTTGTTTTTCCCATAACTTTCCTGTTTTTTTCTTCAAAATGCAATATCTTGATATCTGCAACTTTGAAATTTCAAAATGTGTTGGCCAGCTACAAAATGAAACAAAACTTAGGTGAGATTGAAGGTGTGTGAACACTTTACAACCTATTCAAAGTTTTATCTTTTTAATTTTCAATTCTTGTTGGAATTATGAAGTAAAACCATTTCAACCAGTTTCACAAGAATAAATAGGCACAGATTGAAAAGAAGCACTATATTTCTTGGCAGTAAGTTATCTGTTTGATACTTTTCCTCATCTGATTCCCACAGCTGGTCAGACTACTTAGACGAAAGATTAAAAGTTTTGAGAAGCACATAAAATTTTGTCAAGACTAGAAAACCAAAAGTCAGCATAAAATTTACAGATGGGTAGCTGATCCTTATATTTAAATTGTTTACAACTCTAGGCCAGCATGACATTGTTCCTAGAGTATATTGTCCAGGCCTTCATGATGTCCATGTGTAAATGTCTTACTGCTCATATGTTATGTAATCTTTCACATTAATCTGGTATCATTACATCCCCATAGGCATTAGTATCTTTTGAATAGCCTCTAATGTTATATCTACACTACAGATAAGATCGAAGCAGCCACTGTCAATCTTCTGGGATTCGAATTAGCGGATCTAGTGAATACTCACTAATTCGAACTGAGAGGATGAGCCCATCAATGCCGTTAGCTCTGCTTCCGTGAGGAGTAAGTGAAGCCAAAGGGAGAATGTGCTCCCTTCGACTTCCCACATTGTGGACAGCGCCGAAATTTGAGTTAAGATACTTTGACTTAAGTTACACAACTTCAGCTACGTTAATTGTGTATCTTAATTCAAACTTATCCCTTAGCATAAATCAGGCCTAAATGATTATACATAGGGCTCCTCAGAATCAGATTCTGATACTTTAGTGGAATTTAATCTCTTCCTATCTGAAATGAAGTAATAAACTGTTTCTGTTGGCTAATTAGTCCCATTAAAGAAGGGTGTTTTGGTAGATTTCAAGGACTGACATATAGCCTTCCAGAAAGTAGCAAATATTTCAGTATATCCAAACTTTATGATACATATTTACAAACTTATATTAAATATATTACAGCTATTGGTAACATTAATTTTATGTCATCTGATGATAAGATTACTAGTATTTTAGTTTTCATAAAATATAACCCGATTTTACGGAACCACTAGAATGTATTTAAATTGTTTAGAATTTCTTTCTCAGTTCTAAATTTAAAACTAGGCTTTTGGGGCACAAGCTGTACTTTCTCTGGGGGTGTAATTGTCATGTACATATTAATATATGCAAATAAAATCAGAGTTTCAACAGCCACTATTCCTCCAAAGGTTACATTCTCTAATTAGAGCCAAGCAATTAGTTCTAAAAGTTTTCTTTCTCTTTTTTCAGAAGCCCTGCTTTTCCTTAACAGAGAAATTACATTTCAGCTGTTTCCTTTTTTCAAGATATGAAATAATTAAAACTGTACCTTCATTTTATCTTGCCCATTAATTGTCCCCCTTTTAACACATATCATTTCCAATGGTGCCACTTTGAGATTTTATGGCTGTCTAATATGTACATGAGCGTGGCTGCAATGTTAGAACAAATTGAACTGTTCTCTGTCATTTTGACACCTTAACTCCCATGTTGCTCTCTGATGTGACTAGGGGATCGGCAATAACTAAGTCTTCAGGCTTAATCTTTTTTCAGAACAGTTTGATGTAGGAATTGTGTGAACCTGTCGCCTGTACGCCAATATAGTTAGCGATTGTGCATTTCTTCCCCTTCTGATAATGGGATATTAAGTTTAAAAATGAACTTGATTTGACCTTGGCAGGACTTTGTATTCCTTTTTTTTTAGTGGAAGAATCAACAATGCCCAGTGAAAAGGATTATAAATTATACAAAAGCAAAGCAGTTCATACAGCTAAATGGTGCACTTTATCAGTACAAACAAAGTAATGTAAAATATGGGAGGGACGAACGTGTTTTCAACTATGCCCATGCTTAGAAGGAGTAAGTTACTCAATAACCCATATTGGGGAGTATGTGGGTCTGGTCACGAATAAGTAAATGGGAACTGCACATTTGCTGCTCCTTATGCCCATAAATGGAGCCATTAACCCACTGCACCAGTGCACAGTCAGGTGCATCAGGACCAAATATATATATATATATATATATATATATAGTGTCTTAATATTACAGACTGTTCTTAATATGAGGCCTGCCACAAATTAATATCTACCTAACAATGGGGGGAAACAGGAAGTAAATTCAGGCTCAGGAGTGTCTTACAGGGACAATGAATCTTAGATAGAACTAGTGAAAGTATTCAAAAGAAACTCCTTTAAAAAAATCCAGCTAGTTCTACTCCTGGAATGGTGTACCACCAATTTCCTCAATGCTATACCTCACGGAACAGTCTTATCCACACAATTATAGCAGCTCTCATGCATATTTTCATATCTAATAAATCAGTACATGTGTATACATGGTGGCTCATTCTTTAGCAATATAAAGTCATAGATAAAGTGGGTGATGACGGGTTATGGTCACAGAAGTCCCCTTGAGATTGTTCCCCTTTTTGCTGATCATGCCTCTGACATCTGCTTTCTTCTTCTCTGGGGCTCCCCCCCACCCTGTCCTGTTGGGACAGATCCTTTGATCGCCTCCAGACAAGAGCTTCATGGTCCCCCAAACAAGAGTGTCATGATCCCCTAGACAAGGGTATCGCGGTTAGTGAGTGTATAGTCTGTTGTCTGCAACACATGTATTTGCTACTGTGACACTGTTCTTCTTCCACCAAATAAAAGGTCAGATTGTGATCCTCCTCCCCTTTGAATATAACTAGTGTACTCCATGACCAGTTAACTGACATTTGTTTCACACCGCAGGTTAGAAAGGGATATACAGCGTGAGCAAGTGTTTCAGAATCGAAACCTCCTATCCCTAAAATAGGTGGTCCCAAATTCATGAAGTCAATGGGAAATTTACTTTTAGACCCAGTGGCAGCAGGATGAAATCCTACAAGTCAATTTACCTTTTGGTTGACAACATCAGATAAATTGCAGTATGTAGATATTTGCAAATATATTAATTGTCAATAATTGCTATCAAAGACCATTACTGAAAATAAACTGTCTCCAAACAAAGGAAACAAAGCTTCATGCTCTGGCTGGATCATACATGAATAAGTTTTTGGTGTCTGATGTTATAGTTTTTATGTTACTAAAACCAGTTCCCTACTTTTTGAAAAAATAAAAGGTAATAAATAATTAGCCAATGTAAGGAAAAGAGAATAACCTAGAGTTCAACTAATTTTCTTTTTACCCTTACATAAAACATGAGGTGGTTTGGCAGTTTCTGATTTCAAACGCTTCTTTCAAGAGGTAAACCTCAGAGTGCTTGGAAATAAAAGACTAAAGCCATTGATAATTGCCACTGGGTTAAAATGGAATGATAGGGAAGAAGCTTGGAACCAGCTCCCAATTACTTATGGATAAATGCAACTAAAGAAAATAGAAAATAAACCTGGTAATTTAGGGCATGTCTACACTACAGAGGAGATTGAAGCTGCCGCTGGAAAACTTCCAGGGTTCGATTTAGCAGGTCTAGTGAAAACACATTAATTCAAATTGAGAGGGTGTTCCTTTGGCACTGGTAGTCCTGCTCCCTCTGAGGTATAAGGGAAGTAGACGAGAGTGTGTGATCCCATTAACTTCCCGCTGTGTGAATGGCACCATTTAACGATTTAAGATACTTCAACTCCAGCTACGTAATTAACGTAGCTGGCGTTATGTATCTTAATTTGACTTTCCCCTTTAGTGTAGACCAGGCCTTACAGAATCATAGTGAGAGCTATGCATTTTGGCCTCCTTCCCACCACTGATCATTATTCAGGCACCATTTACTCCTGCTTTGGTCCCTCGCCACTAAATAAGGGAATATTAAGGCTGGAATCCTGCCTCCCCTGCAGTCAATGGAAGTTTTGCCTCTCACATCAGTGAGGGCAATATGTTACCTTAAATTCATTAGTCATTCATGTTTAAAATTGACACTTTGGGTATGGGTCTTAACAAAGATGCTAATTATCTCACCCATTACAAAGACAGCTTTCCCAATTATCACCCCTAATGTCATTACCTTACAGACACTAACCTTCCCCCCTCACCCATCCTTTGTTCTTAAGCCTGATTCATCATTTTTATGTGTGTTCACTTTTTTTTTATTGTATCACTTTGGTTTTATGGTTGTGCCAATTTTCTTCCACATACTGATCTGAGGAAGTGGGTCTGGCCCACGAAAGCTCATCACCTAATAAACTATCTTGTTAGTCTTTAGAGTGCTGCATAGTCCTGTCTTTTGTTTCAGCTAAACCAGACTAACACGGCTGCAAATCTATCACCTTAAATTCTGATTTGGATTACACTCCTGCAGACGGTCACAAGGCAGTGTAACAACCCGCTTTTTCCTACATGTGCTATGCTATAGATAGACCTTGGGACTGGTCTATAGCAGCAGTTTCATTTCCTTTGGTGGGTCAAAAGGGGGAGGAGAGGTTTTGAGTCAGTTTGGTGCCTGATCTGCTTCTAAAGTGTTACAACTACATGTTGCCTCTTACTCGGGGTAGATTGTTAATCGACTGTGTTGACCTACACAATGCATTAATAATACTAACAACAATTAGCATGATAATTATTATCTGCATATTTCATCATTTGGAAATTCACTGAAAGTTTCAGTTTTTGGAAGACAACTTCCACAGTCACAGTCCCAGCAACACTGCAATGGAGCTGGCTGGAGTCTCTCTGAAATGGAATGTGGCCCTTTGTAAGTGGGACTGAGACAAAATATTTTAAAAATGTCAGAATTTCTCATCTGTTTGCTGGTGAGGATTTCCTAAGGCTGCATTCTGCCATCTAGAGTCATGTCAAAAGTAGTACATTACTCCTTGAGTAGCCTACTTGCAGAGTAAGGTATTAATCAACATGAATCAGGGTGGCAGACTATGACCCTGAAATAACAAAACACAATCTAACAGTCAAAAGCTTCTAAAATCCACTGAAATCCCATTAACAAGGTTTCTGTTTAACTTTCACTTAATTAAAGGAAAGTTTGTGCCCTCACAAAACTATCTATCAAAGACACCCATACAGAGATAGCACAAGGAACATTAGTATAGTGTAAGATGTACATCTGCATAATATTTGCATAACAATGCACTCTAACCCACCCTGTGCTTGCAAGGGGTAAATCAGTGGTAACATGTAAACTATAAACAATGAAGTGAGACAGAATGCCTCAGCAGGGGTCCCGCAATATGTAACCTCAAGATGAACAGCAGCAACAAAACACCTCCTGCAGATGCAAAAGGACATGTTTAGTTCAGAAGCTTTAGGGGGTAGCCGAGTTAGTCTGTTACAGACAAAAACAACAAATGGTCTGGTAGCACTTCATAGACTAACAAAAGATGTTGATGGTATCATGAGCTTTCGTGGGCATAGCCCACTTCTCCGTTCCCTTTTCCTCTCCTATTTATTTCTCATGTATACATCCCAAACTCATAACTCTGGTCATCTGAAGAAGTGGGCTGTACCCATGAAAGCTCATGATACCATCTACTTGTTTTTTTAGTCTATAAAGTGTTACCAGACCATTTGATGTTTAGTTCAGTAAGGGCAATTTGGACTAATTATTAAAACTAATTTAATATCATGCTGGCCAAAAAACTGACTGTTTCTGGGCCTGTCCTGAAAATTGCCATGCCGGTAAAGCCCTGAATCATTAAAAATATGAACTTCCTAAAATGGAAAACACCATCAAGCCACTTTACAGGATAGCCTGGGTGTCAATGGGAAGCCCGAGTGGCATGTTTTAGAGAGACATCTTCAAACTACTCTCAGGACGGGGATTAGGAATAGATTAATCAGAGTACATAGCCCCTCACCAATAGATCACCCATTAAAACACATCCATGAGTGGGAGTGATTGTGATTTGTCACCATTTGTGGGCCAGATTCCACTGACTTCCACGGGACTGTGACGATTTGCACCAAAGACTAGTGGGCTGAGCTAATCTCTTGTGCAATCTCTCCTCTCCCCTTCTCTGACCTCACTTCTTCAAATTTTAAACTTTTAAATTCTTCCTTCACCCTGTCAATCCAGAGTACCATGCTACTGAAGCCTCACAACAACAGTGCAAAGGGAGTATGAATGGAGAAGTAAGCCCATGATCTTTCAAGTCTTAATCCTGCAGAGATGCTGAGCACCCTGGGCCTGCTCCAGCAACTTGTTTAAGCATGTAACAGTGCAGCAGAGGAGTGAATGACTGAATGGACTGGAAAGGCTGAAGGCTTGTCTACACAAACTCTTTGCAGAAAACTGGGGTCTCGTCTCCTCCTCCTCCCCCCATTAACTTGCATAGATCAACTCTGTGTGGACTTTGATGTATATTTACAGCATATTAAGATTTTGATTGACTCCTCTCAGGGCTGCCAACGGAGTGGGGAGAGGGTGGCGGGGGAAAAAGGGCAAAGTTGGTGATTCCAAGGGGCTGCCACTGCAATGAAAGCCAGAGCACCGGGCCCTTTAAATCACCACTGAAGTCACATGCTCTAAGGGTTGCGGGGGAGGGGAGCACATGGTGTGTGGTGTGGAGAGCTGCCTTTTCTCCAACACTGCCCTTTCTACCTGAGCGGGGAGGGCACTCCAGCCGGAAGCACAGAGCCAGCCCCCTCACATGCACACACACTTACCCAGGGACCAGTGGAGGCTGTCGGTTCTCTTGACTCCTCTTTACAATGGGCTAGCTCAAATGGCATTAACAAAATAATAATGAGCATCAGCAGGGTCTACTCATCAGCAGCAGGCTAGTGTGAGGTGAAATCACATCCCACCTTGCGGTGACAGTGTAAGATCTCCTGTGCAACTGCTTTATGCAGACAGGAGAGAGGTCTCCCATCCACAGAGTTAATCCACCTCCAACAAGCAGCAGTAGCTATTTCACTGGCAGAAGCTCTCCTATAGAAATAGCACTTCCCACACTGGCACTTAGGTCAGTGTAACTTATGTTGCTCAGGGGTGCGCTTCTTGCACGTTCATAAATGACATAAGTTATCATGGTAGCATAGACATAGCCTAAGTGTTCATGTAGACAAGCCACAAAGAACTTCCCACCTTTAAGGTGATCCCACTGGATTAGGCTGACCAGACATCCCTATTTAATAGGGACAGTCCCAATATGTGGTGATTTGTCTTACATAGGCACCTCTTACCCCATCTCATTTTTCACCACTACTGCCTGGTCACCCTATACTGGGTCAAGGTTGAGGCATTCTAGCAGGACCAAGTGAGGGTGGCCTGCACTTCACTTCTGAGGAATATCAGTCTGGCAAATTGACTTTAACCAACATTACATTTAAAGCGAGTCACAAATTGGAATTTCCAAATGGCATAAAATTTTGAGATTTTGAAATTTGTTTTTATTCCAAACAAAAACTATCAGTCAGTCTTGCTTTTGTGACTTTAAATATTCCCAAAATAACTCACTTCCACCATATCAAAATGCTTCATTACAGTAAGTTCAAAATGAGGTAAAAATGTCCCAATTAAATGTAACTCTCTGTACTATTTATTTCTCTTTGATTTTTCATTCATTACATTTTTTAAAGGGGAAAACATATTAGACATATTGTTCACGTGTGTCCCGTTGGGTGTTTCTATGACATCGCTCACCCATGCTTTCTCATAATTATCCAATAGGAAAATGGTTGTTCATGATTTTTGTTATATTCATTAACTACTATGATGGGAGGAGATATACTAAGGAGCTATGGAAGTTGGAGGCCATGATTCCTTTCAGTCCTCCCTCATAACGATAAATGTTATTTAGGTATGTAATTCTCTGATAAAATGTTACATACAACACTCCTGAGAGACAGGCAAAGGTAACAGACAGTCATTTCTTGGCTGGGTAAACTAAGACAAAGAAGGCTAAGTCATAGATACACCAAGAACTGTGCATAAGTGGCATAACTGTGCCTCCCCAGGGACAAAACATGACCAATTCTGTCCCCGTTTCTGCCTATCTATGGGGGGAGGGGGGATGATCGGCTCTGCCAGATCAACTGCACTGGCTGAAACACTAAGGGACAGGGTCAGATTCTGCTCTTCCATCAAGCCTCCTACATATCTGAGTGGGTCAAGATAATCCTGCAGCAGCTGCTTTCCCCTACATACCCAATGCAGATAGTTCTCAGAAGGGAATCAGAGGGATCTTCATGCCCCTTATTCACCATCATGGGTGCATGAGACAAGTGCATGTTTGAGCTTAGAGAGATTAAGGCAAAAAACATTTGGAGTGGCTACTGATTTTGGTAGCTTCACCTGGAGCCTGAGGAAACCTCCCTCCTCATGGGGAGGGCTAATCCTAAATCCTTTTTGCACTGATAATCTCACGTTGACTTCATTGAGCTGTGATCAGTCCCACAGTGCCCAGTGGTATCATGCATATGAAGTGTGATAAGCATTCTTCTCTGTGCATGGACCATGGAGGAGAGCTGTCACTATCAGCTGCCTTGCCTATCTCAAGTGGTTGAGGTCTGTTTGAGGGCTGAAGGTCCCAGATTCAAACAATGTTGATGATCCACTGTGGGTGTTATGCAGTTCTATCACCAACTGACTGTAATAATGTCATGCTTGCTCCTTTTCCTTAGTTTGAGTAAAGGGAATAGATAAAATAACTACAGTACCTCTCTGTGGTGTATCTTTTCAGAACACAGGCTGTGAGGTGGATACAGCGACACATACGGCAAAAAGAAGGGAAAAAAAGAAAAAGCAAACCCTCTGAAAGTCAAGATCTAACTGTGACTGAAACTTAAAACAGACGAAGAACTCTTCAGTGTGAAATGCTGCTTTAACTGCAGCAGACTTGCAGTGAAGGGAAAGTTGGTGTCTCGATGCTGAGCAGGAGTTAAAATGATGAATAATCTTAATGAAGAAACCCTTGAGGGGGACTGTACAGTAGTAAACCAGATTAGAGTAATTAGCTCTCATTTAAGTTCTGCTGCTAGTTAAGAGAAATTGAATGAATTACAGTAATTCCTAATAAGCCAATCCAGTTTTTCTTGGGATAATGGATATAGTAACTCACAGTAAATAACAGTGACATTAGATATTGCCAGTGCTAAACGCTATAAAGTTTAAAGTGTTTTTATCAATAGGGAAAGCGGGGTGCAAATCCCCTCTTTTCTGTGCATTTGCAGATGTAAGATTTGACTGAATTCAGATTATGTATTTTCTGGCATAAAAAACATTAGCTAAAAATATTTTCCCCTGAAAGTTCTGTGGTTCCTACATACTAAATGTTGTAAACAAACTTTGTTCCACCACTTTGAAGTCTTTCTAACGAGTTTTCCCCAACTTAGCAAAATTATACTATTTATAAAAAGTGCATAAATTGTAATTTAAGTAAAAAGCCTTGAAAATTTTATCAAAAGCATTCAAATTAGTCTCTCCCCAGGTCAGCTAATGAGTTGTCATGAGCTGGCCTCTTACTGTAGTGCACCTCCTGCAGACTAAGACAGTTAACCATGTTTTCATCAAAGGAAATGCTCATTAGTAGAGCTTTCAGAAACTGATTTGATTATAGTTTCACTTGTTAAAGTGAAATATTTTGAGCTCATTAGGATGATTATGATTCAAGGTCATCTTTTGAAGCTAGTCCTGTCAATATAAGATAAATGGGCCCTCATCTTTTTCCCTTCTTTACGTCTGTGCTTTTTAAACTCTTCTGTGTAAAAGTTCCATAGCCATAATTAATTTTTAGTTCTTCTGTTACAAAGCTGCTTAAAAAAAAAGAACAAAGATTTTGGCTACCAAAAAGGCATTGAAGAACTATGAAGAGGAGGAGGAGGCTATCTTGTTTTAGAAAAATCAGAGAAAATCCTTGAAAAGTTCAGTGTTTTGAAATCCAGCTAGATTCTCCTTGACCTCTTCCAAAGTTTCTAAAAGGTACTTTGTACATATTTTTGCATGTCTTTTAATCTCAAAGTATAAAACTAAACTAAAAAAATACCCAAGAAGTACCCATGGCTTATTAAATATCTTCTCTTTTATGGCACATGATAAAGTTAACAATGTTTAAAGATTTTTTTCCCCTTTCCCGCTTTAAAACCATCATTAAATCTCTAAGTGGTTGAAGAGCCATTTAAACATAAAGAGAAATAATATTTATTTCTATCGACAGACGGAGAAAGATTTACATTGGACTTGCATCTTAAAACTAATTGGTCTGATATTGCCTATTGCATCAGCATAAAACAAGAGGTTAGAAGGAAGGTTTTTCTGCCAAGTATATTCAGATTTGAAAGCTTTACACTACAATGGAAAACTAGAAAAGTGGATTTGGTGTCTTCATTGAAAAGTATGAGAATCAGAATATAACATAGATTCCAATACCACACTGAACTCTGAACCTACTGTCATGCAATTCAGACTGACAAAAGATGAGTTCAGGCAGTCTTGGATGTCTTACAATCCTTTGTTGTTGCAGATCTCAACCTTGGATGCTCACAGCCAGACTACAAGCATGTATGTCACTCCCTGAATGTCTGTGTGCTAGATAGCACTTGGCCAGCAGCTCGGAACCTGGCAGTCTGACTACAACCCCACTAGGATTCCACCAGTCTGAATCACAACCAGCTAGTTGACCCCAACACACTCCCTGTTCTGAATTTCCCCCAAATTGTGTGACCTGAAGTGTCCAGCCCTCACCTGGACTGCTCAGAAAAGTATTAAGGCTCACTGCTCCTTTAAGAAATAAAAGCCCATTACAGCCAGTTAACTGGGTAACTACACCCTTCCCTTCAAACACAGCACTGATTTGCATTATAGCAAAAATAAAACACATTTATGAACAGAATATAGGCTAAGTGATGCCAAGCTCAATGAATAATGTTAGGGTGATAAACAATGACAAATAAAAATCCTTTTCAGCAGCTAAGACATAACTTAACAAGCTACAACCTTGGTTCAAAGTGTTTTGTTTTGTTTTACTGACCCTTCTTCTTTCCAGCCAGGGCTGACTTTCTTCTAGCCAGCACCTTCCAAAGAGAAACAAAGGGCTAGTTTCTCTCATCTTTCTATATGAGAGATCTTTGCTTAAAAAAACCTTCTCAAATATGTTAGTTTTCCAGAGACATCAAAACCCTCTTGGTTGAAGGATCAATCTTTCTTGGCTTGCAAGAGCTCTGTTCCCTTGTCTGTCTAGGGATGGATTCCAAAGACGGCTTCGGTCTTTGCTTATATATTCCGAAATTCAACTATTTTGTTATTTTGACAATTGTGTCTATCCAATATGTACCTGGATCCTCATGGTCTCTGCCTAATGTCCAAAATGGTTAGAGAGTAAGTGCACATTCCTTTGTCTAGGTCAGACCTATTTACTAACATCCATGACATGTCTATCTTAAATACATTTTTGTTACATTCCAGGATAGATCCATAACTATTAATTCCATACCACATACATACCTCATGAATGAATATTGGAGCTCATTATTAGTTTTTCAAAGAGATATTGCATGAAACCTTCCAGATACATAGTGAATTGGGCTACACTGATTTGGTCAGCTCAGCTGACACCCTTTACCTGATACAGGTGAGTAATGTATTCCATGCTATAAAAAAAATGTACATTTTGCTTTATAACTTTAGAAATGTTCGTCTTGAATTTGTGAGCTCAGGCACATCCACCCTATTTCATGGTCCTGTAACACCTGGGAAATGCTACGTGCAAGGTAAATTGTCCTATGGATTTGGAAGCTGAACAAAGGAAATAAAACAAAGCCACAGGAAAATGTGCATCTTTTTGGCTATTTGAACTCTGAAGGGCTCTAAACTGAAGCCAGAGATCCTAAGAGTCTGACCTAAAAGACACTTTGAATTGACAGATCACTACAACTCTGTTACTCTGAGGATCTAGATGGTAATTCATTTGTCTGTATGTGTTTGCGTATTTTAACCTGTAAATAACTCTCCCATTTCTCTTTCCTAATTAATAAACCTTTAGATAGTTTATTACAAGCTTGGCTATGGGCATTGTCCTTAGTCTAAGATGTGGGGCAAGTGACTCAACTTTGGGGACTGGAAGCAACCTATATGTGGTATGATTTTTGGTGTAAATGGCCATCTGTCACTCAGGTCAATTTGTTTGGATGGCAAGATAGACTGGAGAGTTCATGGTAAGATGGTTATATTGATCCAGGAGTTCACATTTGTTACTGACTTGGTTATATCTAATTATAGAACACACTACCCATTTGGAGAGCCCACCTTATTTTTCAGTGCTTTTCAGTTGGCATTCTCTGTCTGAGCTGCTCTGAATAGGATGACAAATATTATAGATGTAAATCTTAAAATTTCACATCTACTATGTTGCCAGATGTGTTTTATCAGGACAATATTGATCTGCCAGATGTGTTTTATCAGGACAATACTGATCAGCAAATTGTGTTTTCATATGATCTCTTACAAGAAAATATGTGTAGGGTGTGAATCATAGTGGGTGCATAACTGATTGAAAGGCAGTACTCAAAGTCATTGTCAACATTCTGTTGTCCAGCTGGGAGGGCATATCTAGTGGAGTCCTGCAGATGTTAATCTTGCTCTGGTACTATTCAATATTTTCATTACTGAGTTGGATAATGGAACAGAGAATATGTTTATAAAATTTAAAGATGACTCCAAGTTCGGAGGGGTTGCAAGCACTTTGCAGGACAGGATTAGAATTCAGAAATGACCTTGACAAATTGGTGTGAATTTAATAAGATGAAAATCAGGAAAGACAAGTGGAAAGTGCTTGTCTCAGGAAGGAAACCTCAAAAGCATAACTACAAAATGGAAAATATCTGGTTAGGTGAAAAAGGCCTTGGGGGTCACAAATTCAGTATTACCCACATGGTGATGAAATGGCTGAAAAGCTAATGTCATTCTGGGATTTAGTAATAGGAATCTTATGTAAGATATGGGAAATAATTGTCCTACTCCTACTATACTCATTACCAGTATGGCTTCTGCTGGAATACTGTGTCCAGTTTGTGCACCAAACTATAAGAAATAATATGGAAAAACTGGAAGGAGTCCAGAGAAGGCTAAAAAAATATAAAAGGTTTTGAAAACCTTCACTTATTACTTGAGTAAGCCTGGTAACTTGAACCTGATGAAAGTGTTTCTTGTAGAAAGGCACTCAGTTTTGTTTTGTAAACAGCAGGAGATGGAGAATTCATCATTTCCCATGTTGGCTTGCTCTAATGGTTAACTCCCTTACTGATAAAAATCCATTCCTTATTTCTAATCTGAGTTTGTCTAAACTTTAACTTCCAGGCTCTCTCTGTGAGATTACATAATTGATCCAGAAGTCAATGATAACATGAGACCCTCTGATACCACAAGCACAACTATACTTTACATCTTCAGAGTAGCTTAATCTGCTTGAAAATATTTAGGTTGATTATGCTGTTTCATTTAGGTTTAATGTGAAATAAAGTCACCAGAAGAGAGACAGCGTGGTCTATGCAACAAGCAATATTTTGATGACTTCCAGCTCCATAGATACTCTAGGTCACATACAGATGGTTCAGTGCACCAACTGACCCAGCATGTGAAAGGGTATGTCTACACTACAAAGTTAGTTCGAACTAATGGACGTTAGTTCGAACTAACTTTCATAGGCGCTACACTAGCGCTCCGTTAGTTCGAATTTAATTCGAACTATGGGTATGTCTACACTACAAAGTTAGTTCGAACTAACGGACGTTAGTTCGAACTAACTTTCCTAGGCGCTACACTAGCGCTCCGTTAGTTCGAACTTAATTCGAACTAACGGAGCGCTTAGTTCGAACTAGGTAAACCTCATTTTACGAGGACTAACGCCTAGTTCGAACTAGCTAGTTCGAACTAAGGGCTGTGTAGCCCTTTAGTTCAAACTAGTGGGAGGCTAGCCCTTCCCAGGTTCCCCCTGGTGGCCTCTCTGGGCACAACCAGGAAAACTCTTCTCCTCTCCCCCAGCCCCGGGCCCTTAAAGGGGTAGACTCTGGCCAGACGGCACTAGAGTCAGCCAGCCCTGCCAGGAGTCTCTGCCCCGAACCAGTGGCCCCACCATGAACCAGGCGGCCAGTGCGAGTGACACGTCCCCTGCCCAGTCCCCCAGCACCCAGGGGCCAGCCAGGGGCCGTAGACGGCGCGCGGCCTCCTGGACTAGTGTGGAGGTCATGAACCTCATTGAGGTTTGGGGGCAGGCCCCCAACGTCCATGATCTCCGCACTAGGAGGAGGAATGCGGCAGTCTATGGGCGCATAGCAGCCGCCATGGCCACCAGGGGACACAGGCGCACCCAGGAGCAGGTGCGCATTAAAATTAAAAAGCTGTGCCAGGCGTACGGCAGGGCCACAAGAGGCGGCGCCACTGCAGGGGCTGCCACCTGCCCCTACTTCACTGCCCTCCACCAAGTCTCGGGGGGCAGGGCGGTCCGTGCCAGCCCGGGGGACATCGAGCCGGGACCAGAGGGCCCTGACTTGGGCACACCAGAAGGGTCACCGCCAGCAGCGTCGTCCAGGGAGACCGTACCAGGTAACTAGTTTGAATTAAGTAGTTCGGGGGGGAGGTGGGAGGGAGACCAGGGACCGCGCGCGTGGGCCATGCCTTCCACGGATCACGCAGACACCTGTGCACGTGCGAGCACGTGCCATGCCACCCTTGGGCAGGTGGCTCCAGCTGCGTGACACCCAGGGGCCATTGCCCAATAGGCACATGCTTGTGCAAAGAGACGAGACATGCTTCCGACCCCGGGGCAGGACCCAGCAGGATGATTTCCCTTCACATGTCCCCTCTACATGGAGGCAGGGGACATCTCCCCTCCCCCCCGCTGCCCCGGCCACACTATACATGGCACAGGGACATGGGTGCGGTCTTGGGGCAGCTCCCAGTCCCGGGGAGAGCCAGACATCCTGACCATGGCCTCTGTACAAGCACAGCAGCTGTGACGGTGCAGGACATGGTCACCCTCACTTTGCGGAGTTGGGGAGGGGGCTGGGCATCATCCTCTGCGTCCCCAGGGAGAACTGACCCCTTCTCTTCTTTCTCTACAGCTGCACCAGCTGCTCGTGCAGGGCGCACCACCCTGCCTGGGACATGCTCCCGCACCCGCGGCCTGCTCCGGACTGCCAGCACGGAGCAGGAATACTGGGACCAGCACCTTGGGGCCCTGCAAGCCGTGCACCGCACACTACGGTCGTGGATGCGGGAAGACCTGCAGGTCCGCCACGAGCTGCTGGCTGAGCTCCGAGGGCTGAGCACAAACCTGCAGGTCCTGCTGCAGAGCATGGTGCCCCGTGCTGGTCCTGCACCTGCTGCCCCCCCAACTGCTATCCCTCCTCCCACTCCTGCTCCCCCTCCCACCTCTCCTTCCTCAACCCCCACAACCTCTTCCTCAATGTCCACACCCCCCACCTCAACCTCCGCACCCTCCACCCCATCCCCCCGGGGACGCCGAGGCCCCCTCCCTCACCGTACTGGGAGGCGGTCGGCCCGGCGAGACCCCCACCCCTGATCCTTCAGTTTCCCCACCCCCTCCTTTCCCTTGCTTCCCCTTTTCAGCTCCCTCCTCCCAGTTTCCCCCTCCCCTCTCCCAGCCTCTCTCTTCCCCTCTCCCACCTCCTTTTCCCAGTTTCCCCGAGTTTTGTTAAATAAACAGAGTTTCTATTTTTGAACACACGTGTCCTTTATTTTGTACATCAATAAGAAGGGGGGCTAGGGAAGGGTAAGTGGAAGGAGGTGAGGGAGGAATGGGGCACGAGCCCCCGATGGGGAGGACTGGGCTGGCTCTGCGGGCTTCTGGGGGTGGAAGCTCTCCTGCAGCCCCCCGATTGCCCCCTCTCACCAGATGGCAGCCTGCGGCAAGTGCAGCCGGTCTGATGGCCGAGTGCTGTGATGTGCCCAGTGTGGGTACTTCGGGCACTCCAAGCCAGGACTGGTTTGTAAGCGGGGAACCCCTGAGAACTGTCTGTCCGGGGTGGGGGTCGGGACCCTTTAAGCGCAGCCCTCGGCTAGCCTGAGACAGCATCTCCACGCTCTAAGTCCTCCTCTGATGCCCTGCCGGCACTGCTTCCGGTCATCCTTAAGCCCTGTTCAGAGTCCACTCAATGTGGACTTGCTAGTTCGAATTAGCAAAACGCTAATTCGAACTAGTTTTTAGTTCTAGACGCGTTAGTTCGAATTAGCTTAGTTCGAATTAACTAATTCGAACTAAGTTAGTTCGAACTAGCGCTGTAGTGTAGACGTACCCTAACGGAGCACTTAGTTCGAACTAGGTAATCCTCATTCCACGAGGATTAAGCCTAGTTCGAACTTACTAGTTCGAATTAAGGGCTGTGTAGACCCTTACTTCGAACTAGTGGGAGGCTAGCCCTCCCCAGGTTTCCCTGGTGACCACTCTGGCCAACACCAGGGAAACTCTATGCCCCCCTCCCGGCCCCGGACCCCTTAAAGGGGCACGGGCTGGCTACGGTGCCCGTGCCAGGTGCAAGCCTGCCAGCACCCAGCCAGCAGACCCTGAACCTGGCATGGATCGAACCACCCACCCGATGCTACCCAGCCCTCCCCCTCTTCCCGGGACCAGGCTGGCGGCTCCCGGGAGCTTGCCCGGGACCGCAAGAGGTGGGCACCCGCCTGGTCTAGTGCGGAGATCGTGGACCTTGTCCACGATCTCCGCACTAGGCACAGGAAAGTGGCCATCTAGGGCAGGAGAGCTGCCAGCCTGGCCACCCAGGAGCAGGTGTGCATGAAAATCAAGGGGGTCCACTGAGACCCCCGACCCTGAGCCCTGAGCTGACAATGGCCGTACTGGGTCAGACCAAAGGTCCATCTAGCCCAGTAGCCTGTCTGCCGACAGCGGCCAACCCTAGGGACCCTGGAGGGGATGGACCGAAGACAGTGACCAAGCCATTTGTCTCGTGCCATCCCTCTCCAGCCTTCCACAAACCTTGGGCAGGGACACCACTCCTACCCCCTGGATAATAGCACTCCATGGACCCAACCTCTATGACTTGATCTCACTTCCCTTTAAACTCTGTTCTAGTTGTAGCCTTCACAGCCTCCTGCAGCAAGGAGTTCCACAGGTTGACTCTTTGCTTTGTGAAGAACAACTTTCTGTTACTAGTTTGAAGCCTGCTACCCATTCCTTTCCTTTGGTGTTCTCTAGTCCTTCTTTATGGGAACTAATGAAGAACTTTTCTGTATGCACCGCCTCCACCCAACTCCTGCTTTTGGAGACCTCTGTCCTGTCCCCCCTCTGTCTCCTCTTGTCTAAGCTGAAAAGTCTCAGTCTCTTTAGCCTCTCTTCATGTGGGACCTGTTCCCAACCCCTGATCATGTTAGTTGCTCTCCTCTCTCCCAGCCTCTCTCTTCCCTTCTCCCACCTCATTTTCCCAGTTTCCCCCAATTTTGTTCAATAAAGACAGACTCCATTTTTGAACACAATTGTCCTTTATTTTGTACATCAAGAAAAGGGGCTAGGGAAGGGTAAGTGGAAGGAGGTGAGGGAGGAATGGGGTACGCGCCCCCGATGGGGAGGACTGGGCTGGCTCTGCGGGCTTCTGGGGGTGGAACCTCTCCTGCAGCCCCCCGATTGCCCTCTCTCCCCAGATGGCAGCCTGCGGCAAGTGCAGCCGGGCTGATGGCCGAGTGGTGTGATGTGCCCAGTGTGCTTTGCAAGCGGGGCACCCCTGAGAACTGTCTGTCCGGGGTGGGGGTCGGGACCCTTTAAGCGCAGCCCTCGGCTAGCCTGAGACAGCATCTCCACGCTCTAAGTCCTCCTCTGATGCCCTGCTGGCACTGCTTCCGTCCATCCTTAAGCCTGGTTCAGGGTCCACTTAATGTGGACATGCTAGTTCAAATTAGCAAAACGCTAATTCGAACTAGTTTTTTAGTCTAGATCCGTTAGTTCAAATTAGCTTAGTTCGAATTAACTAATTCGAACTAAGTTAGTTCGAATTAACGTTGTAGTGTAGACGTACCCAAAGAGAGCAGAACTTGGTTGAGAGGCTGCTGGTTTGAGCTTTTTTCAATTCATACTGAGATAATGGTGTTCATAAGAAATCAAAAACATTGATCAATATTCTGACCACATAGGCATTCAGGGGAGAAGTGGGAGCCAATGTATGCTGACGGGCTGTTACCATAGTAAGTAGTCATGTGGCCCTGGTGGACTCTGCCATCTTCCTGATGGATGAATGGCCTCAAGGAATGTACTGGAATTTGAGATTTGACTTCACTTCCAAACTCTGTCACCTGCATTCTGAGAGACGATCTTTTAGGGCATATAGTATCAATCATTTAATGTTAGCATAGTTTCTATGTATATTGTGCACACCGTAAGAGTGAGTCTGCTGTTACATTGTCAGCTCTTGGGGATTGGAGGAAATGTGTATGATATAATGAATTAGGATATTTTTTCACTGATAAAGCCTTTTCTCTGAGATGCTCCTGAGCGCTATACAAAAATTAATGAGATAAGACCTGTGTGGGATAGGTAAGTACCCCCACTACTCTTTTTGATAAGGTGAGGAATAGAGAATGTTATAGAAGGTAACTACCTGAAGGAGCTACACAGCGAGGGATAAAACCTGGAACTCCTGACTACTTGCATGTACTATAACAAATCTCCCACACCTCCTGCCATATAGTGAGCTCTATTCACTAGCCTCTAATGAGCTACAAGACAGGCTGTCTGTTGAAAGAAAGCATGAACTTGGAATCATCCTGCAGGAATCCGAATTGATTTCTCATACCAGCCAGGCCCAAAGATACACTGGCCTCCATAAAGCTGTTACTTGCTGTAAGAATCTGTGTGAGTGTCGGTTTGTATGGAGCCCTGCAGGATAACTCCAGGGGAACTCAGTTCAGGCCTGTGAAAGACCAAAGAGTTGCATCTTCTTCTGTGCTAACATGATAACAGTTGGTTTCAAACTATAACACTGAGAGAAAACCACAACTCGAGGAGTGTTATTTTTTAAATAATTTACGTCTCAGCGCAGAGGACTCATGACCGTATAAATGAGTTACCAATGATCATTTTCACCTCTGTAAAATGAGCAAAGTTGGAGATCAAAATGGAAAACTAGGTGCACGAATACAGAACTTTTCCTTTAGGTCCGTGTCACCTGGTTTATTATCATTGAAAACACCTTTCCACTCAGAAAGAAGCAACCATTTAAAGCAAGAGACGAAGGGGAGGAAGTCGATTGTACCAAAGCAAATCAGCAGGTGGGATTGAGGACTGGGCCTGGATTCAGAAATGGCCACAACATACTCATCAGGGGATGCAGTTCCAAAATGGCAGCAGCAGGGGTAGTATTCATTTGCATCACAGTCACTGCTGGACCACATCCCTCACCCTTGAGATCAGACATCCACAGTGTGGGTGTTTGTCACAGGGTGGCCTAATGCCAGGTGCACCCCTCATCGCTCCCCCACACAGAACAGCCCCTACTAGTCTACTCAGGCCTACTCACGAGTTTAGCGCACCCCTATTGGGGTAATTACAGCCCCTCAGGCCTAGTCACACAGACACAGCCTCACTCCCTTAGGGTGCAAGCAGGCTTATGGTCTGTTTCCCAGGTAAGCTTCCTCAAAATTTAGGAAAATAGTTTATGGTAGGATGGTCACTCCCAGTCTGATGACGCCCTTGCCCAGGGCTGTCGCCGCAGCTGCTGTGGTGCCTGGTGCTGCTGCGGAGGTAACTGCCACTGTGGCTGTGACTGCTGCAGCATCTGGTGCTGCTCTGGGGACAGCTGTTCCGTATCTGCAGCAGCTGTGGCGGCTGGTGCTGCTTTGGGGGTGGTTGCTCCGGGGGCTCTGGCTGCAGAGTCTGTCCAAGAGCTCCCATCTGAGCTCTTTCCCCTCCAGTGGTCCACCCCTTCTGCCCTGAGTAGCCCTCTTTTATACCCAAGCAGCGGGAGCATGCCCACCAGGCTACAGGGGGTGTGACCTCTCTGGGCCTCAGAGTGGAATCTACCACATCTGGCCTAGTGCGGGGGGAACCTACCCTGTCACAGTGTTGTACGTATACATGATAGCAGACATGCAGGGATTGTGATGGGGTATACAAACCCCTAACTAGACAGGCGGGAGTTAAAAAGCAATGCTGGACTCAGGAAACAATGCCTGTTCACTCATGTCAAGCATGCTGGGGTGGAAGCAGGTATCAAGGGGAGCCAGACAGTTCAGTTGGAGTTTGGCAGGTCAGGCAGAATGACATGATCCAGAAGTTCCAGGGCAGTGTAGGTCATGACCAGAACCCACATCAAGCTGGGGAACAAATGACCCATGGATCCCAGGAACAAGAACAAGAGCAGGGATGAAAAGTATCTGGCCGAAATGCAGATGGAGGAAGGAAGTACAGGCAGTCCCCGGGTTACATGGATCCGACTTACATCGGACCCCTACTTACAAATGCGGTGAGGCAACCCCGCACTAGCTGCCTCCCCCCAGCAGACCAGGGAGACGCGGAGCGGGCTTTTCTCAGCAGACACCTCAGCTTGAGAATAAAGGACTGAGGGAAGTGAGGTGTGGGAGAATAAAACTGAGCTCTGGGAGAAATGTTTGGCTAGAGTTTCCCCTACAATATGTACCAGTTCCGACTTACATACAAATTCAACTTAAGAACAAACCTATAGTCCCTATCTTGTACGTAACCCGGGGATTGCCTGTAACGCAGGGAAGCTGACTTGAGGTGGTTAGTAGGCCCTGAAGGGTAAGGAAAAGCCAAACTACCCTCCTAGGATGCTGGATCGGAACTTGGAGGAGTGGGTGGGCCCACATTTCCCTACCTTGCCCAGTGACTGTCCTCATGAGGTAGAGTAGCTACCCATGAAGTGCACGTATTGGGTCAACAGCCACCATGGCCACTAATCATTAGATGGATGACCCTACAATTTAGGACTAGTTCCACAAAGGGAAGTTAGGGTGCATCTACACTGCACTGTTATTTCGAGATAACTAGCATTATGTTGAAATAACTATGTGAGCGTCTACACAGCCATTCCATTATTTCGAAATAATTTTGAAATAAGACAGCTTATTTTGAAATCTGTAAACCTCATACTATGAGGAAATAGCTCTTTTGAAATAAGGTATGTGTAGACGCTCCACTGCTGCTATTTCACCACACTGGCCTTAGGGCCATTCTAAGTTATTCCTCCCCAGTGCCTCCTGGGGCTCTAAATCGACATAGCACATCTAGGCTACGTCTACACTGGCCAGTCTGTGCAAGGACATATGCAAATGAGGCACAGTGATGACTATCACCACACCCCATTTGCATACTTAATGAGCTGCCATTTTGCACAAGGGGCTTTTGCACAAGGAGTCTACACTGCTCCTTCTTGCGCAAAAACCCTCTCTTGTGCAAGAGCCATTCTGCTGCTTATTTTCAGAATAAGACACTTCCATATGTATGCGCAAAGACAGTGAATGACCCAAAAGCAGGATGAAAACCCCCATCAGTGGTGATTGAGGTGAAGGAGATAGGAGTAAATGGGAAAACTTTTCAAATATTCACTAACTAATCCGCATGCCCTCCTTGCAGTTAGGCATTACCATCTCTGTTACTGATGGGGAAAGTAAAGAAGAACGGCGAGGCCATTGTTTGAAAAATGTTGAGTGTTTATTTCATAGTTTATCCATCACAAAATGGAGCTCAGATTTAGTGGAGTTCTCCTGTGTTCTCCATACATGGTTGATTTCATGAGACTTATCAGAATTTAAATTTCACAAGAAGAGACTTTTTATGGTACTTTGTCACTTAGGACTCTAGGCCCAG
The DNA here is from genome assembly GCF_052426305.1 of Pelodiscus sinensis. Classification (NCBI taxonomy): domain Eukaryota; kingdom Metazoa; phylum Chordata; order Testudines; family Trionychidae; genus Pelodiscus; species Pelodiscus sinensis. The sequence goes on from NC_143054.1 coordinate 12,003,627, forward strand.
CTTGGAGAGATTGCTTCTTATACTAAGAACTGCCACTATGACTCTGATCAGCTGGGGAGTTTTCCTCACAGTTCCTAGAGCCGACAGTCTGGGAGATGTTACCAGGGCATTATCAACAAGGAGCCTTAAGCTTGGGAGTTTGTCTCCCTCACTTGGTCCAACACAACCTTAATCTTTTGACCTGCAGGGCACTATGTAAAGCTCATCTATGTTCTCAGGTTTTGCCTGAGGAAATGGCAATAGGGAATGTGTCTAGCTTATCCTAGGGGAGTCTATTTAAGGCTGACATTAGTCAGCATGTTTGCATTCTGTATTTAAATTATGTAAATGTGCTCAGAGGATGCTTGATGGGCACGTCCAGCAAACCAAAAAAAAAAAAAAAAAGGGCAAATAAAAATAGGTAAAATGGAGATGCATAAAAACAGAAACAAATGAAGTTGGTATCTCAGGAACTTTGCAAAAAAAGCTTCAAATGGACAAAGGTTCAAGGAAGTAGATCTTATTATTTTTTACATATACATGGTAGCAGACATGCAGGGATTTTGATGGGGTATACAAACCCCTCACTAGACAGGCGGGAGTTAAAAAATAACACTGGACTCAGGAGACCATAGGGAAAAAAACCCTATTGACTGTATTACCCAACCCGGAACCTAAGGTACTCAGGACAACAGTAACCAGAGAGAACATGTTCTCCTCAAGGAATCCACATGCAGAGTAAATGCTTTAACTGGTCCTAAAGGATTTGTTATGCCTTATCTCTTAACAAATGCTATTCAAACAGGGATTCTCCAAGTTCTCCAAATGTTGTTTGTTACCTGACAGTCAAGTGAAATCCTCCCCAGATGTGAATCTCTCAACTCTTCTAAAAAGCCAGCTGTCAGTGTAAACCACACACACCTGCTGGGTGTGGTTCACTGTCACATGTAGTGGCACTTAGACCACTGAGAGCCAACTGGCTTTTTAGCTCACGCTGTAAAGGCTAATGCACAGAGGTCCTAGGTTCGGTTCTACCAGTCAGTGTTACACCAGCATCTATGCACTCACTGTGAATACTCATTTCCCTTAAAGGCCTCTTTCTAAAGCTATATCAGCTGACTCTCTGTGTGTGTGCGTGTGTGTGTCTGTGTGTCAGTCTTTCTGGAATGAGCAGGAACATTGAAGCATGCTTGGAATGAGATTTGTGGGGGAGGGGAAGAATCAAGGCAACTGTACAACTCTGAAGATGGTACTATTCTATCCATGCTGTTTTATTTGCTGTATGTCCTGACAAAGGCATACCATTCATTGCAAAAACACAGCAACACCCATCTAGTGAAACAAACACGAGACTGTCAAAGCTGTTCCCCACTCTAGCACTCTGAGTGCAGAAGGTGGGGGCCCACAAGAGACCTTAAAATGCCTTGCCTCTATAGTCTTCTGCTTAAAAGTTCCCCAAGGTCACAGATTCCCTGGCCTTGGGAGGTAGCTGCCACCATCCTTTCTTCTTGAACCCAGGAAGAAGCACTTAGAACTTCTTCCAGAGGGATACCCCAAGCTCTTTTCCCATAAAAGAGCTTTAAAAAAGAGAAAACAAACTGCATTCTCTGATAGCTGATCTCTCAGGCTATGTCTAGACTGCAAGCCTCTTTCGAAAGAGGCTCTTTCGAAAGATACTTTCGAAAGAGCCTCTTTCGAAAGAGAGCGTCTAGACTGCACGCGGAATTTCAAAAAAGCAAGCCGCTTTTTCGAAAGAAAGCACCCAGTGAGTCTGGATGCTCTCTTTCTAAAAAGCCTGTTTGCTTTCAAGAACGCCTTCTTTCGAAAGAGCACTTTCGAAAGAAGGCGTTCTTCCTCATGGAATTAGGTTTACCACCGTCGAAAGAAAAGCCGCATTCTTTCGATTTAATTTAGAAAGAACACGGCTGCAGTCTAGACGCAGGTGAAGTTTTTTCGAAAAAAGGCTACTTTTTTCGAAAAAACCCCTGAGTCTGGACACAGCCTCAGTCTTAGACATGCATACACAAACCTCCTATTACCTTCCAGGCCACAAGAATCAAATCATCATCCACAAAAAAGGTAATTTTATTAACAAAACAAAAAATATACTTGATAAAGCATACTTGGTTGCTTAGGTGTTTTAAAGCAACTGAGAAAACAACAATTTAAAAATCCAGAGAAAATTCTATCTCTGAGATACAGTTTAAAGTACAGTGTGTGTGTGTGTGTGTGTGTGTGTATTGGGGGGGGCATGATTTAGCACAGAGAAGTTTAACCAAACAAAACAAAGAAAATAACTTCATCACATCTAAATAGACATTCCATTCCCTATCTACTCACATATCTGTGCTTCAAGGTCCAGTCCATTTCCATGGCCAGTATTCTTTGTAGAGATAGTAGTTCTGCCTGGTTCAATTCATCTTATTCTTCCAACTCCTGGCTTAAAACTCTTAAATCTTCCTCAAGATCCTTATGCCTGTAAAATAGAGGTATAAGGATCTTTCCTTATGTTTGTAAAATAGAGACATAAAGATCTTGTGCAAAAAAGGGTTTTTGCACAAAACGGACATGTCCACACTGCTTGTTTTTGCGCTAAAACCTCTTTCATAAAATGGATCAGAAGAGATTATGCAAATGAAGCACAAGAAAATGCTAATAAATGTTTCATTTGCATTGCCTCTTCAGCAAAAAACATAGTATAGATAAAACCTAAGAGTGTGAAAGTGAAATACTGGTTGCATGTGCTGGAGTTGAGGATGCTTGCAGATAGGAGCTTTCTCTCACTCTTATTTCCTGCTCTGTTGTACAAAGCCATCATGCTTCAACACATAACTAGTAAAAGAGCTTTCCCCCAACTGTTCGAAAAACTTGGATAAAGTAAGTGCTACACAGAGCTGCGGAAAAATTCTAGTGTGAAACTGAAACATCAGGCAAAATGGGTTCTTGGTTGTCTTACATGCTTGTATCCCAGTCCAGTTAAGTAAAATATTTGCAAAGACTCACTAGTCTTCCTCAATGAGCTTAATTTCAACTACTAGCGAACCTGGGACAATGTATGTGCACCAGAGCCATATGGAATTTATGGTTTCATCTCATTCTGATACAAGATGAAACTTGCCATTCTTAATTGAATTTCACTGTAGGCTTTTGGGTTCACTTAAATATGACATTCAGAGCAAAGTTTCTGTGTGCAAACTCCATGTGGATCGAAACCACAGACCAGATGAATATGAATCTCCCGGGTCAAAATAGCAGAGTCTTGTACAGCTTTCAAAATAAATCCTTCACGGCTGCTTTGGACTGATAGTCTAAATCACCTGGCCTACTAGTGTCTCTGAATGCTAAAGTTGGCAGAATGTCCAATTAACCGGTTCAATGGTTCTCCACTTACATAGTCTAAGCACCCTTCTGATAGTTTGCATCTTCTACAGAGCACAAGAATCATATGAATACATGGCATAAGCATCATGGAATAGTCTGAATCAGAGTTAAACAGTGCTAGCCTTGTTTCCTCAGTATTTATTCTCAGCAATTTGCATACAGCTGCTGTTAACTGCCAGGTTAAATAGTTTTACCAAACCCATTAGAAAAATTGTTATGACTTGTCGTGAAATGCACTATGGTAAAATCATTTTTGTCTTGCTTGCCAGTACAACTGTGTATAATGGCTACTTGGAGATATATTACAGATTCAGGCTTTTCTAATCCTCAACTACAGTTTGTCAGCGCTTCAGGAGTATTCCCTTGCTCCAATTCTTCATCCTCAGCAGGAGTGGGATTAGTAACATCAGAGTCTGCAGATGTGCATTGTTCCCCATTAGTCTCAGTTTGAGCCTGGTGTTATGTCCTTTTCATCAGGAACCTCCAAGTCCAAGTCAGTGAACCAGGACTAATTATCCCAGCCTTCCTGGGAGACATCGGAGCCTGTGTAAGTAATGTCCAGAGTCTTTGCTTCTGTTGCTGGTAGCCAGTTAATGTGCCCCTTAAGCCTCAACAATTGACTCCCATTGCATAAGTTTCTGGACCTTTTCATAGCATTTCCAAGAAAATACACATGAATATCATTTTTGAACCATCCCTTTGAACTCTTTTACCAGGACTTGCAGTTCCAGATGGCAGGAAATGGGAAAAAAATAATTTGCAAAACATCTCTGTAGTAAACAACACCAACATGGAACACTATTGCATGGAATATTATTGGCAGAATGTCTGTGCACAAGAATTGTTTGCAAATCATTGCTTGATAGGAAGAACAAATGCCAGAATTCACAAAGATAATTATTTTCAGAGGGGTAGCTCTGTTAGTCTGTAACTTTAAAAACAATAAATTGTCCTGTAGCACCTTAGAGGTTAACAAAAAATATATAGAATAAACAGCTTTCGTGGGTAAACCTCCCTTCATCAAATGTAGAAATAATAGAAACCAAGATATATATACCATCAAAAAAGTACCTGTCAATTATAGGACCCATTCTAATTAGGCTAATTATTTGGGCTGAAAGTATCTCATTCTTAGCTTTTGATATAAAAATGCAACTGTAAAAGGTATACATAAAAAACTAAGAACAGGACACTTTCAGCCCACGTAATTAGCCTAATTAGCATCGGTCCTACAATTGACAGGTACTTTTTTTTTTTTGCTGTTATATATTTCTTGATTTTTGTTATTTCCACTCCAGCTCATTTGAAGAAGTGGGGTTTATTTGCCCATGAAAGCTCATGATATAATATACATTTTTGTTAGTCCCTAAGATGCCACAGGACAACTTGTTGTTTTTAAAGGTAATTATTATTCATAGAGGATTATTCAATCAGTTCTGTTCCCCATATCAGATCAAGAAATGCATTTAAAGGGGTACTTGTAAGCAAGAGAACGATGATAATACATTATGGGCTATCCTAGACTTCTTATGCATTTTTCCTTCTCAACACAATGACTAAGGAGCTCCCTTCTGTACTTAGACGGAAGAGAGCAGATGTTATTTCTATAATGGGACCAGAAATTTGAACCTGGTGCTTTGGACTTCAACATGAGCATCTAAGACTTCCCCTCGCTGCTGTCCCATTTTCACTGTTTGCCTAAAAAAAAGTATTTTTGTGCTTTTTATGATGCCGACTGTGTGTTTCAGTGAAGTTTTTAGAATTTTCACAAATTCTTCCAAAAATGATCCGCCGTAATATTTCAGTGCACTCTGTTCCTTGATTTGCCAATCTGTTTACAAGGATTGTAATGTGATGTCAGAGCAGAAGAATGTCACTTTAATTGGCATTGCTCCCAGCTATTTAAGCAATGTGCTGAACTGTCTATCATCTAACTCGGGCAGCCAGAACAGCTCTACCCAACAACTTCATTTTAACGGTAGTCGAATACTCCATTTGTAACTCAGATAGAAATCTTTATATAAGGTTTGGGACTTTAGTCATCATTACCCATAAATCATCCTTGTCCATTGCTAACTCAACAGTTCAGCTGGGTACAGCTTATTACTTTAGCTTGCCAGTCCGTATTGCCCTGTGCCCTCTTGTGATGTCATTATTAAGGTGACCACTTTCCCCAAAATAAAAATGTGAGACTGCACAGGGCTGACCTGAGCCAACTGGCATCACAATTTTCCTGGGTCCTCCCTCCTTCCCTACCTGGCACGAGCCACCTGGGATAGCCTTTTGACTGAACCACACATCACCAAAGGCCATGTGCTTACCCGAGTTTCACACTAGCCAAGCAGACAACGGGAACCAGTTTAAAGGATCTTTCAAAAAAGGCTTCTATTGGTGAAAGAACCACGTCTAGACTGAGGTTTCACTTTCAAAATAGTACTTCCAAAGAGCGCCATGATGCGAATATACAAATGAAGTGCGGGAAATTGGCTTCATTTGCAATTTCGAAGTGTCTAATTTACATCCCTCTATCGAAAGAGGGATGTAGTCTAGACATACCCTCAATCCCCCAAACATTCCTCTATGCCCCCTGAGGGGGGTGTATTCCACTTTCTTGGCAAACTGGGTATTTGTTCCTTTTGCTATAGCAAGCTGATGATCAAAGCAAGAGCAAATGTGACAAATGCCTGTTTTTGCTAAAAAAGTTGAGACATCCGAGGCTGGGCTTAAAAATGGGATTGTCCAGGCCAAAAAGGGATGTGTGGCCATCCAAGTTATTTTTCTATTCTAGTAATGCAAGAAAAGAGAGATGGAGATAGGAACGGTAATTTTGCCTCTTTCACAGAGTCACTATTGCCCTTGAATGCCGGAGGAGATGCCCTCTGGCCCTGTGTTTTAAGGGAACATGGAGTGCTGATGAGAGGAGTGGAAGGATAGGGCTTATGTCAAGCCATTTCCCCTTCCTGCCCCTCATTATCTCTCCAGCTCCACCTACTAGATTCTCCACTCTTCTTCCTTCCTCTTGTGCCTTCTCTTCCTGTGCCTTGCCTCTGTTCTCTTGGTCAAAAAATTAGAGTGTCCGTGCTAAATGGGGCTAATAGAGTGGGCTGTAAGTACCCGGTACTTAGCTTTTTATGTAATTAGGGTGTAAGCATCTGGTACTTACAGCCCACTCTATCAGCCTTTGTTAGCAGGGACACTCTAATTGACAATAATTTTTTCCTATTTTTTCCTTCTCTTTACCTCCTCATCCCCTCTCTTTCTCTGATATTTATTTGTATCCTGAACCTCTTACTCCATTCATCTGAAGAAGTGGGTTGTGCTCACAAAAGCTCATGATACCATCTACATTATACGATTATTTCGAAACAAGCTGTTCCAGAATAGTTATTCCAAAATAGCTTATTTCAAAATACCACATCTACACAGCAGGGAAGCCTCAAAATTAGTGCAAGGCAGGCTTCCCTAATGTAGACGTGCTATCTTGATTTAAAGTCCCAGGCGGCAGTGGGGAGGAATAACTTAGGTCCTCACCAAGGACATTCTATTTCGAAATAGTAGCAGTAGAGCGTCTGCACACACCTTATTTTGAAATAGCTATTTTGGAAGAGGAGTTATTCCTCGTAGAATGAGGTGTACAGATTTTGGAATAAGCCATCCATTATTTTGATATTATTTCGAAATATCAGAGTGGCTGTATAGTCGTTCACATTGTTATTTTGAAATGCTAGTTATCTCGAAATAACAGTGCAGTCTAGATGCACCCTAAGGTGCTGCAGAACTGTTTGTTGTTTTTAAAGTTTTTTCACTTAGACTAACATGGCTACGCCTCTGAGACTTCAAGACTCAAACCTATCCGTACAAAGGTGTGTCCGTGGTCTTCAGCTGAGTGGCTTTGGTGGAAAGCTGGTGGCATACAATGCTTGGGTGTACAGTTGCTGTGACTTCTCTCCCATCTAGACGAGGCACAATTCTCTATTTTTAGGAACTGTTTGCAATGCAAATGCTGCAGGCTTTCTGGAGTATTTGGCATTATGTGAGAAATTACCACTCCTGACCTCATACTGTGAAGCATCAGTAGTTTAACAGATTGGCAGGGATGGGACAAAGTGTACAAAAACCCTGGAGGATGGAAGTGGCTGTTTAGCCAACTTGAAAGCAGCTTGACATTCTTTTGACCAATGCCATTGTTTATTTTTCTGTAATAGTTCTGTCACACAGCTAACTATAGTAGACAGATTTGCTATGAATTTCCCTTGGTATTTTAGCATAGCCAGAGAGAATTTTAATTTCCATATTTTTTTTCTTTGTACAAGGGCTTGTGTAATAGACAGAATCCAACTGCTGCTCTGAAATACCTTTGCAATCTGAAACTCGACTGCTTCTGTCGATTTTTGTAAACTCAGATCTTCTTTTGCTGGAGATTCAATGCCACCTCCAACTATTTTGAACCTTTATGATCTCTTCTAGAAGGAGATAAATGACATGCAGTTCACACCTTGCAGAACTCCAAGCATTAATTTATGACATAGATAATGAAAATACTGCCAGGTGTTGTTTGTTACAGCAGTTTTTGGATCCAGCCAATTCTATGGCAATTGGGTTTCTTAGTTCAGCACGATTCAAGTGGTGTCTAGCTCTCTCCAACCTTTGTGAACATTAGGGGCACATGTAGACTGCCCACAGCTTTCAAAAGAAGATATGCAAATTCGCCATGAAGAATTTGGAAGAGTTTTTTCAAATAACAAATGAGTCTAGGGCAGTGGTCGGCAACCCGCGGCTCGCGAGCCACATGCGGCTCTTTACACGCTTTAATGCGGCTCTTCTGTGTGCCGGGCGCCCGCTCCCCTCCCTCCTCTCGGGCGGCCGCCCCAAAAGTCTAGTTACTAGACCAAACCGCAATTCAAACCGCATTTGGAGTGGGGCGGGGCCGCAGGGGGCGGGTGGGCGTGGGCCGGGATCCAATGGGGCTCCGGGGGCGGGGCCTCACCTGGGAAGGGGGCCGGGTGGTGTTTCTCGGCACCTCCTGCTGCTCAGCGCCGCTTCGTGTGAGTGCCGGGCCGGGGGGCAATGAGACGGGGGGGCGGGAATAGGAGGGCATAGAGATAGTGGGGGGGGGGGTAAAGGAAGGGGGCTAGAGGCGGGGACGGGGGGGGCGCCGCCCGGGCAGAGTGGCGGGTGGAGGAACCGTGGGACGGAGGGGAAGATGGGGCGGGGGGAGAAGGAGGGGGCAGGGGCGGGGAAAGGAGGGCAGTGGGGCGGGGGGGGGGAATGGAGGGGGCAGGGGCGGAGGGGGAGAAAGGAGGAGGCAGGGGCAGTGGGGCGGGTGGAGAATGGAGGGGGCAGGGGTAGTGGGGCGGGTGGGGAATGGAGGGGGCAGGGGCAGTGGGGCGGGTGGGGAATGGAGGGGGCAGGGGCAGTGGGGCGGGTGGGGAATGGAGGGGGCAGGGGCGGAGGGGGAGAATGGAGGGGGCAGGGGCAGTGGGACGGGTGGGGAGAAAGGAGGGGGCAAGGGCAGTGGGGGGATGGCGCCCGGGGCAGCACGGCGCCCGGCCAGACACACAGCGGGGCGGGGGAGTGGACGAGACAGGGGCACTGGGAAGGGGCAGAGGACGGGGCGGGTCAGTGAGGCGGGCGGGGACGGAGAGGGCAGACGGGGAAGTGGCAGGAAGGGCGGGGTGCGGGAAAGGACAGTGCGGACGCGTGGAGGAGGGGCAGATCAGACACTTCTTTTCGTTGCGGGAAGTCGGGGTGTCTGCATTGTATGGTCGGGGGGTGGTGGCGTTGGGGTCTCTACACGGAGCTGCCTGTCTCTGGTGCTGGGACCCCAGTCTCTTGGGGCGGGCTGCCTTTGCTCGCGGGTCTCACTCCTTGCTTCACAGCTCGTTTGTTTTGTTGCGGAGCCTTTTCTCAGCTGAGACCCCCACCCTGGCTGGCCTGTGCTGCTGTTGCGCTTTGAACGTTATGCTAAGCATTTTGGAGCATTTAGTTTGAACCTGTGTAAAACACTCCTGGGCAGATAAACGGCCCGGGAGAGTAGAGGGGTGGATTTTAGCGATGCTTCATTCTGAATTTTTGCTTGGTCTGAAATGAGAGAAGAAGTTTCTTTCTGTGTGAATTAAACAGTCTGTAAAATACTAGTTCTTTCTTATCGTAATCACTCGGAGGGGCCTGTGCAAAGATACTCAGTGCAGAAGGTCCCTTATCATGATAGCCAGAGACCCGACAACACACAGATACCTCTAAGAAGTGTTAACAAGAACAGCCGGGATTCTGGAAACTGGAAGCTCTCTAAAAATCCAGTGCAGTCTTCACCCTTGAGGTTACTCACTTCTTGCAATTGAACAATGAAAATAGGGCGATTGGGTTGCAGGATTTGGTTTTTTTTATTGTAGCCTTTCTGTAATTGTTCCAGTGAGTTAATGCACTTCCTCATGTTTGGATTGCAGATACTGCTGGGGAAGCTTTGTTTATTTAAAACTGACCTGCTGGGAGGGGGTTGTTCCTTTTGTGCTGCTTTGTGATGTGTAACTGTAGCCTGAACATTTTAAGGTTTTATTTGCTTTCTGTGACCTTATAGTTAGGAATTTCAAGCTTGAGATGTGAATTTGGACAGAGGGAGACTGATCTGAAATACTGAGCTGGCAGCATAGAGATGGTAGTTGAACTTCTTTGCAATTTAGTTTACTTGGCTATAAGGTATAGATGAAGAGCCCTATACAACTTCCACAGAAAGATGGAGTGGGGATGAGGATTTTCAGAAAGACCTATTGATGGAGGATTAGAGATGTAGGGGAATCAGAAGAGAACAGTTCACTGCTGAGGAAAAGGGTTTTAACTCATGCTCACTAAGGCACAGCAATTTAGCTTTAAACTTGGGTTAGCAGTGCTAGCTCATCTGAGGCTGCCCTATAGACTTTAACAGTATACTAATAAGAGTTAAATGCTGTGTTGCTGTATCTTCACTGTTTTGTCCTAAATTAGCTACCCTTGAGTTAAGCATACTTTTTTTATGTAGACATACCCAAGAGTGGTGAAAAGGCATACTTGCATGCAGAATATTCTCAATAAAAACTTATTGAAACTAAAAACAGTGTACCATCCTATGTATTTTCGGGTTTAAAAATGTGGCTCTCAAAATAAATTTCAATCGTGGTTTTGGCGAGATTTGGCTCAGTTGAAAAAAAAGGTTGCCCACCACTGGTCTAGGGGTATGTCTAGACCACATGCTTCTGCCGGCAGAGGCATGTAAATTAGACTTCCAAACATAGTCAATGAAGCGGGGTTTTAAATATCCCCCCACTTCATTAAAATAAAAATGGCCGCCATGCTGTGCCAGCTCAGCTGATCGTCGGCACAATGCAGAAGTCATGATGCAGATCAGTCGACGAGGAAAGCCTTTGCCGACCAATCCCTTATGCCTTGTGAAACGAGGTTTACAGGATCAGTCGACAAAGGCTTTCCTCATCGACCGATCCTCATCTTGACTGCTACGTTGTGCCGACAATCAGCTGAGCCGGCACAGTGCAGAGACCATTTTTATTTTAATGAAGCGGGGGGATATTTAAATCCCCACTTCATTGACTATGTCGGGTAGTCTAATTTACATGCCTTTGCCGGCAGAGGCATGTAATCTAGACATACCCTAGATGCAGTTCTTTTGAGAAAAACTTCCATTTTTGAAGGAACCCTTCTTCCTAAAAAAATGAGGTGTATAGGGTTCTTTTGAAAAAGGATAGTTTTTTTTAAAAGAACTGCATCTAGACTTCTTTCGAAAAAACTCTTCCAAAAATGGGATCAAAAGAAGATATGCAAATTCACATCAAATTTGCATATCTTCTTTTGAAAGCTACGGGCAGTCTAGACCTGCCCTAGAAGTGTTTACACAACAATCCATGAGAACACTTAAACCTGTGCTTACATCCATTCCAACATAGACAAGGCTCACCCTCCATGCTTAGCTTTAAGCCCATGCTTAAATTCCATTCACATCAATGTTATTTAAGAACATACTTAAGTATTTTCCTGACTGGGAATGCTTACCTGAATCAGAGCCCATAGGAAGGTATAGCTATAGTACCTGGAGAAGCAAACCAAGCATCCATTATCTATTTAATTATTCATTATTATTAGGGCTGGTTTTCAGAGAGCACAAATAGCATTTAGGCTCCAAACTCATTAATGTTGAAGGAAGTGAGCGAACTACCTATCCCCTTTGGGCTTCTTCCCTCACACACATTACCTTAAACAATCAGAAGATATCAATAAAAATGATGAAGTCTACAGATTCCCTAACCCAGGCCTATATGGCTATGCAGCAATGGAAGGGGTTCTTCCATTGCTGCAGCAACTCTACCTCACCTAGCGACAGTAGCTGGGGGAATGGAAGAATGCTCTATATAAATATTGTGTATTTAGGTCTCCATAGCTGATGTGCACAGGGGTGTCGATTTGTCACACACTGAGGCTCTGTCTACACTGGCACCCTTTTCCAGAAAAGGGATGCAGATTAGCCAAGTCGGAATTGCAAATGCAGCGGGGATTTAAATTTTCCCCGCTGCATTTGCATGAAAATGGCTGCCGCTTTTTTCCAGCTCGGGGCTTTGCCAGAAAAAAGCGCCAGTCTAGACAGGGGTCTTTCGGAAAATAAAGCCTTTTCTGGAAGATCCCTTATTCCTCTTAAAATAAAAAATAAGGGATCTTCCGGAAAAGGCTTTATTTTCCGAAAGATCCCTGTCTAGACTTGCGCTTTTTTCCAGCAAAGCCCCGTGCCAGAAAAAAGCGGCAGCCATGTTCATGCAAATGCAGCGGGGAAAATTTAAATCCCTGCTGCATTTGCAATTCCGACTTGGCTAATCTGCATCCCTTTTCTGGAAAAGAGTGCCAGTGTAGACACAGCCGAACAGTAGTGACTATGTTAATTTAGTTTTAAGTGCACACCAGACTTCATTTTTTCAGGACTTTCTACTTTTTGTGGCAGGAATTGTCTTTTATTATGGACCTGACACACTGGGGCCTTCAGTACAAATAATTGTTAATAATATTCCTATCTAAACTACAATCTGAAGTAAAGATATGGGATTGGTAATGGAGAAGCTGCCTGAATGAAAGACCATGTTTAGATTTGTACAGTGCAGACAGTCATCCTTCTCTTTCTTTTTAAATAATTTTTGAATATTGAAGAAGAATACAAATGTTTGGTCTTTGTCACTCACCTATTACTTCCTGATAGGAATGCAAAGGTTCTTCTTTTCCCAGCACAAGCTTGGTCAAAATATTTTATTATCATAGACCATTAGGGTAGGAAGAGACCTCAGGAGGTCATCTAGCCTGAACCCCGGTTCAAAGCAGGACCAACCCTAACTAAATTATTGTTATGTATTTGTTATTTTCTCATTGCTTTTAGGGTAGATGACATGTTGACTTAGCATAGTCACCATTGCATTTTAAAAGCAAACTGACATCATTTTTCACATGTGATTTAACAACTTCTGGACCAAGTCAGAAAACAATCATCTAGTTTCCTAGGAAGTTTTGCTTTTGCTGTTAATGGGAGAAAGTTACTCGTTAGTATAATTATTATTTATGTAATTATTATTATTATTTTAATACGTTAAGTGTTTGGTAAGGCTCATTGTAAAAACTCGCCTCAAATGGTTAGGCCGGCCAACATATGCAACTAATTCTCAGTGAGGTTTTCTAGAAAACCAGTGACAAGATTGGTACTGTGGGCTAGCCCCAGGGCAGTCAGCAGTGGTAGAATGCTTCACACAGCCTCACATGTAGAGTTTCTTAACTGACACAAAGCTTAATGGAAGTGAACTCTGACAATTGTGGCCAATCGAGTGTAAGTGACATCCTGCTTGGCGTGCCATTATGCATCTCCTTCTCCCCTCCCTCCTTGAAAGTATATTATCTCCTGTGGGAAGCCTTGATGTTAAAATGCCATTGTATTCTTTGTCAGGTGATTCACCATCTACTAACTACTATACAATCAGTACAGCCACTCGAGAATGGCAAAACAGAGCAGATTATGTTTTAGAAAGAAGCAAGGAGTCAGAGCAATGTGCTAGTAAACAGGGCTACTGTAATTGTATCTTAAAATGCAGTTTGTCTGCTATGAAATTATATCAGCCAAAAATTTGCTGGGGGCAGGGAGAGATAGTTATCACAAAGATTGAGACTGCCAAGTAGATCTTTTTCACAAATATTTTTCACTGTCAATTAAGCTGGAATTTTCAGTCATATGCTCAAAGTGGGGCTCATAAATCTATATTTTGGTGACTTAGTGTGTGTCTAGACTACTGAGTTTTGTCGACAAAAGTGGACTTTTGTCGACAAAACTATACCAGTGTCTACACTACCGCTGAGTTCTGTCGACATAACGTCGACAGAACTCAGCAGTTTTGTCGACGCTGGTATACCTCATTTTACGAGGCATAACACCTTCTGTCGACAAAGTTCTGTCGACAGAAGATGTTATTGCCTGTAGGGTTGCGTCTAGACAATAGGGTTCTGTCGACAAAGCAGCTTGCTTTGTCGACAGAACTCAATGTGTCTGGACGCTCTTTGTCGACAGACACTGTCGACAAAACTTCTGTCGACAAAACCCGGTAGTCTAGACGTACCCTTAGTAGTGATTGGGATTTCAATGGGGCTAAGCCGGTGGTGGGCAGCCTGCAGTCTGAGGACCATGTGTGGCCCCTCAGGGTTCTATATGTGGCCACAAGACATTTTGTTTACTGTTGCCCACGCACGCGATTGTCACATTCTGCTGGTTTCTGTCCGCGTAGTATTTCTTACCAGTATTACTAAAGTGACATGCCCGTAAAGCCAGGGCATGTGAAGTAAGGTGTGTGCTGATTGCACACAATATTGACAGTGAGAACCGCCTCTAAGGTGTCTGAAGGGGTCCACATAGATGCCTTCCTCTTGTGAGAGCCGTGTTCTTCCTCTGCACCGAATCAAAATGCTGCTATGGTTCCATTGGCACACCCTGCAAATTCTAGATACGCAAGCGCAGTGAGTAAAACTGCCCTGTCCTGGGAGACGATCCTGGTTACAATAATCTTGTGGCCCACTAAGATGAAGGAGGGCTACTCATGCAGCCTACTCATTAGCCGAATTTGCTCTTTGCTGTGCTAAGCTCACCCACAGTTCCCTCTAGAGTCTGTGAAATCAAACCATCTTCTTTGGATCGTTTGCACACTATGCCTCATTTGGTCTTCTGATTGGATCATTAGCTAACCTGGCCCAGGCTGGGTATTGACAGGGAGTACAACATGAACACTGATCAATTCCTCCCATTTAGCTGACAAAAAATTGATTTTTATACTGCATGAACATGACAGTTTATATTTCTGTAGCACTTTTCATTAGAAGATTTCAAAGTCCTTCAAAACTTTTAGTCCTTCAAAACTTTTATGCATGAAATTGAGACCCCATTACTGTAGGCATCACACGAACATTTAATGAGACAGGCTTTGCCCTGAAAAATTTGCAATCTGATTGAACAAAACAGACAAAAGTGGGAGGGGAAACAGGGGACACCATAGTTGGGGCAGGGCTAAGAAGAGTACCCTTCTCTTCTGGCTACATCTTTGGCATTGTGGACTAGAGCAGTAAACTGAGACAATGGCTCTATTCTGAGCTTGAACACTGGCTGCCCTTCAGCAAGTCATTTTCACCTTTTCCTGCCTCAGTTTCCCCATCAGTAAAATGTGGATAAGGTACTGACCGCCCTTTTTAAAATATTTTGCACTCAGCTAATGAAAAGTGCTATAATAAAGCTGGGATGATTATTATTACAGTCCATGTTGCCTCTAGTCTTCCAATTCCCAGGAAAAAGAACAGTATTTTAATTTTACAAATGGGCAAGTTGAGACACAAATAGGTTGCATTACTCTGTCAGAAAAGGAAATAGAACCCATACTGAAAGTGGTTTGCTCCAAATATTATGAGACAGTGCTGTGTCCACTATTGAAGATTCACACCATATCCACATGGAGCACTGCCAGCGACTGCATTATCATCTTGAGTCTTGTGCTAGTGAGAGTTTTTCTTAAAGTCACAGCTCCTGGACGTGTGTGAATTGTATTCAATGATATCAGCTTGCATTTTTTTTTAAATAAGTTTTTCCAGACTTCAGTGTGACAGGTGGGAGAAATTTGACAAGGTGAACCCTCAAGACTCAGAAACCAGCAGGGTGAACCCTCAAGACTCAGAAATACTACCCTGTATATTTGTCAATGTGGGTTTTTTAACCTCATGATTATTAAACTGCTCTTATGATTTCTAGGGGTCTGACTTGTGATTTCTGGATGTTTGGGTCTGGCAGTCCTGCATTGCCGGCTACATGAAAAGATAAGCACAGCACACAGATATGATATTGTCCACAGTCTTTCATTGTGAATATACACTATTTTAGTTTGGGTGGGTGTCTTGGTGTTAGATCTACAGATAGGGTACGTCTAGACTACACACTTCTTTCGAAAGAAGCTTTTTTGAAACCATCGTTTGAAAAAGCTTCTTTTGAAAGAGATCGTCTAGACAGCCACCATTTTTTTCAAAAAAGCGATCCGCTTTTTCGAAAGAGAGCACCCAGGTAATCTGGATGCTCTCTTTCGAAAAAGCCCTGTTTGCATTCAAGATCACCTTTTTTCAAAAGGGCTCCTTCGAAAAAAGGCATTCTTCCTCGTAAAATGAGGTTTACCGCTGTCAAAAAACCCGCCGCATTCTTTTGATGTAATTTCGAGAGAACGCAGTGGCAGTCTAGACTCAAGTGAAGATTTTTTTTAAAAAAAAGGCCACTTTTTTTGAAAAACCCCCGTAGTCTAGACATAGCCAAAGCTGGGTAACATACCAAAGCGCTGTATTTTAGGGTGGGCAGGTGTTTGGTTTTCAGCTGAACACCTGGTCAAAAAGGGACCCTCCCCAGACCTCCCCAGCCTGGTGAAAATGAGCAAGTGAGTGAGGGTGGGGGAAACTGAGTGATAGAGGAAATCCCACTGATGGTGGAAGGCAGGAAATAGGGCAACTGTCTTGGGGCCTGGCGATTCTAAAGGGCAGGGAGCCCTGGGCCCCTTAAATCATCACTGGAGCGTTGCTCAGTGCGCTCCAGTCGGCTCTAAGGACTGGGGGTTGCGCTGCACTCCGGGCAATGCTGAGGGCTGTGGGGGGACTGGTATGGCGCACTTGCTGCTACCCTTCGCACCTGAGGCCCCATCCCTTCTGGGAGTACGTTGCTAAAGCCTCTCCCTCACCTTGCCCAGGGCCTGGTGTGGTAGTTGGCTTCCCTGAAGGGAGAGAAGGAGGAAGAATGGAGAGTGTGGTGTGGAGCAGGGCCTCAGAGAAGGGGAGGGGCAAGAGTGTTTGGTTTTGTTATGTCAGAAGGTTGGCCACCCTACTGTATTTCCATCTCTGCTTTTTTTACTTTGGCCGTAGCACATTGTTCCTGGCTCTGGAGAGCCAGGGTGGATTTACAGCAGGAATCTGAACTTCCTATAGTAGTTCCATGTTGAACCATGTCTTCTTTGACTCTGTGGGTCTTGCAGCCCCTGCTGTTAGTATATCCTTGCTTTGATGATTTTATAGAGATGCTATAATACTTCATTATCCATCCCAGGAATAATCATCTCATCCCATGTCTTAGTGAATGTTGGTGAACATCAGTTAGTCTTGGCAAAAAGCCACCGCAAACACTTGCAAAGAAGGAAACATTCTGAGTGCAGTGGAATGAGTTACTGCACAAAACAAACATGGAAGTGATGTATTTTGGTCACAAATTTAGACCAAATTTGAAAGAAAGAGTTTTATTTATTGCAGCTGGTGTCCGGGATGGTCCTGGACACTTGAACAATATTTGTGAAATATTTCCTTTGTCTCTTTATTTTGTGTGAGTCGCTCAGGTAATGTGAATGGAGAACTATTTTGCAGTAAGTGAGGCAGCTGTGTAGGAGTACGAATAAAGAACTCATAATTAGACAGACAAATGTAACAGAGACCAGAAATCTTGGGCTAACATCTCAATGGCTATGTCTAGACTTCCATGATTTTCCGCAAATGCTTTTAACGGAAAAGTTTTTCCGTTAAAAGCATTTGCTGAAAAGAGCATCTAGATTGGCACGGAAGCTTTTGCCCAAAAGCACTTTTGCGGAAAAGCGTCTGTGCCAATCTAGACACGGTTTTGTGCAAGAAAGCCCCGATCGCCATTTTCGCCATCGGGGCTTTTTTGCGCAAAACAGTACCGCGTTGTCTACACTGGCCCTCTTGCACAAAAGCGTTTGCGCAAGAGGGCTTTTGCCTGAATGGGAGCAGCATAGCATTTCCGCAAGAACACTGACAATCTTACATGAGATCGTCAGTGTTCTTGCGCAAATTCAAGCGGCCAGTGTAGACAGCTGGCAAGTTTTTCCGCAAAAGCAACTGCTTTTGCGGAAAAACTTGCCAGTCTAGACACAGCCAATCTGTGTAAATCAATATGGCTACACCGATTTAAATGGTGCTATGCTGACTCACATATATAGAGGGTCTGTTTCCCCTACCTCACAATGCACAGCCATTCCTCCGGGCTGTATGTGATTAGTTGCTTTTCCTAGCCCTGTACCCCAAAGGTGATGGACATTTCCCTCTTCTGTGGGCGTTTGTCATTTCTCTCTCATGGACCTCCAGAGCTTAGTTCTGAAGGGAACTTTGAGTTACCTATTGACCATTCTAGGAATAATGAACCAGCTGTCCTAGTAGTGCTATAGTTCAGGGATTATAAGATCTCTCTTATTCAGGAAGCTGGCTCCAGAGAGTGGGTGAATATTTCCCTGTTCCTGCTGCATTAAGATAGCAGAATTTCCTGGTTCTTCTGCAAAAAGGGAAAAAGATGGCCATGTACTGGGATGTTTCCTTTAGAAGTTCAGAGACTCTGTAGAGTTGTTTAATGATGAGGTGCTGCTTCTTCTCACTTTTGCATTTTGTCTCTCTCCTTGATCTCCTTTGTTGTAAGAAGAAGCAGTGTATCTAGTCGTTAGGAGTATGAGACCACCCTGAGGCCTGGATTCAGCTGCCATCTTTAACACTGCTTTGCTATGTTAACTCTGTTTTCCTCATCAGCGAAACAGAAGTGACAATATAGTTCTGGCTCCCAGCTAGTCAATAAGCATTTGTTTGAACTCTGCCAGTGAGTTATTTTCCTGTTACTAGGAAAATGAGTAGACACAGACTGGGTCTATACTTTCCCTCTCCATTTTATTTACAGTAAAAAACGTTGTTGATTTTGAATCAAGAAGGAGGATAACAGGAGCAGCAAATTTTCACCAGGCATCGCACTGTTTTCAGAGCTCAAGCAAAACAGTTCTACGTTCACACCTCCTTTACACAAACTGCCTGCAATTATTTTTGTTCCAGCCCCTCTCTAAACACATTAACATCCATTTAGTGTTGAAGCTTTTGCTGTGTACTCAGTAGGTGCATTATTAAAAAAAAACCACCATTGTTAACACCAGTTCAGCTATGCAGATATTGGAAAGTTCTTGTAACACTTTGGTATCTGACCCTGCTGAGAGCAGATCTGTTTGTTTGCTTCCATTCAGATACCTTCCTTATTAACTCATTTACTCAGACAGATGGGACATCTGAAGACCTGGAATGGCTTTTAATCCTCAATATATTCATTGATTTATATATATATATATATATATATATATATATATATATAGCTTCCACTTCCCAGCATTGAAAACCACAGTGAAAATCTTGCAGGAAAAGGTTTACCCATATGAGAAAAATTCACTAAACTCAGTAAGACATATCCATGTACGTTTTACCCATACGTGGAATCTTTCACTACTCATTGCTACAGATGATTTATTAACAAAATATATGGCAGATCATCAAGGATATCCTTAGGATTTATGGGGCTCTACATGGTACTATTAAACAGGTGCCCCTACACCCAGTAACAGCTGGAGGGGGGATAATGTTTTTTTGAGATTTTTTTTATAATCTTCCGCAACACACTAATGCAATATTTTTAAAAACAAATTTTAAGCTAAGATTCTATAGACTAACCCAGGTCCAGCCCACAACATTTTGGCACCTGAGGCAGGGAGCTCAAATGACGCCCCCATGCTCCCTATTCTCCTGCCTGCCTGTTACGTCTCTTGTGCCCTCCTTCCTCCAGCACTCCACCATCTCTGTGCATCTAGAGCAGAGAGAATACATATGCACCAGCAGCAGACACAATTCTCTACACTCTGGGTCCTAGTGGTGCCCCCCCACAGTCTGGCAACTGAGGTGGCCAACTCAGTTTGCCTCATGGTAAGGCCAGCCCTGAACTAACCCAGTACATTCAGAAACTTTGGGTTGGCACATGCCTGTTAAATGGTTTCATTACCACTTGAATGGCTCTTTCTCAGGTTCATGGTTCTGCTAATAGGTATGTCAGGCATTTTCACTTTTAAGTTAACTATATCCTCTCCAGAGAAAGGAGAGCCACAGAACAGCGATAAGGAGAGGCAGCTGGGTGAACATTAAGCCTTACCAATACCCCAAGTATTTGGGGGCCCTATGCAATAGTGTATTCCGTGTCTGGGTAAGGACAGCTCTACAGATTATTCTCCAGCAGCAAAATTGCCACTGATGCCATTATCAAAAATGACGAAAATTACATCTAAGCTTTAAAAAAAATGAACAGACGGAGGAGAAGGTGCGGGATTAGTCTCCAAGAATAGTTTTGCACCCGTAGTCAACAGTCTTTGTAACCTATTACAATGTAATGAAATACGACATAAAATAGTTCTTGCCTTCCCACTTGCAACAGCCCATCACATTTTGATATATGGTGAGGCATATTTATATCTACCATAAGTGGAGTAGCTGGACATCTCACAAATAATAATGAGCTTCAGGGGATAGCCGAGTTAGTCTGTTACAGAAAAAACAACAAATGATCTGGTAGCACTTTATAGACTAACAAAACATGTAGATGGTATCATGAGCTTTCGTGGGCACAGCCCACTTCTTCAGATGATCAGTGGGTTGTGCCCATGAAAGCTCATGATACCATCTACATGTTTTGTTAGTCTATAAAGTTCTACCAGACTATTTGTTTAAATAATAATGAGTTAATTCTCAATAACTCGTGTGGTAAGAAACTATTATGTGAGTCAACAGTGCATCCTTGTAGCCACATCTAAAGTATTACATCCAGTTCTGCACACACACCCCATTATGGAAAGGATGTGGACACATTGGAGACGGTCCAGCAGAGGGCAACAAAAATTATTAGGGGGCTGGAGCACATAACTTACGAGGAGAGGGTGCGGGATTTGGTCTTATTTAGTCTACAGGGCTGTGTCTAGAACTACATGCCTCTGTCGTCAGAAGCATGTAGATTAGACACATAGGCAAAGTCAAATGGAGCCGCGATTTAAATGATCGCGGCTTCATTTAAATTTACATGGCTGCCGCGCTGAGCCGACAAACAGCTGATCAGCTGTTTGTCCGCTCAGCGTGCTAGTCTGGATGCTCCCCTGTTGACATCAAAGCCCTTTGTCGGCAGCCTCGTTATTCCTCGTGGGATGAGGTTTACCGGGGCTGCCGACAAAGGGCTTTGATGTCAACAGGGGAGCGTCCAGACTAGCACGCTGAGCAGACAAACAGATGATCAGCTGTTTGTCGGCTCAGTGCAGCAGCCATGTAAATTTAAATGAAGCCGCGATCATTTAAATCGCGGCTTCATTTGACTTTGCCAAAACAACAAATCTACGTGCCTCTGACGACAGAGGTATGTAGTTTAGACGTACCCCAGAAGCGAAGGGTGTTTGTGTGTGTGTGTGGGTGGGTGGGGGGAGGGTTGATAGCACCCTTTAACTACCTGAAGGGGGGTTCCAAAGAGAATGGAGAGAGGCTGTTCTCAGTTGTGACAGATGACAGCATGAGGAGCAATGGTCTCAAGTTTCAGTGGGGAGGTCTAGGTGGATATGAGGAAAAACTATTTTACTAGGAGAGTGGTGAAGCACTGGAATGGGTTACCTAAGAAGATGGTGGAATCTCTATCCGTAGAGGTTTTTAAGTCCCAGCTTGACTAAGCCCTAGCAGGGATGATTTAGTTGGGATTGGTCCTACCTTGGGCAGGGGGTTGAACTTGAAGACCTCCTGAGGTCTCTTCCAACCCTATGATTCTATGATTCTATTATTTATCCCCACTTTATAGATAGGGAATTGAGTCAGAGAATAAAAGCATTGATATTGCATAGACAGGGGGTATGTCTACACTACCCCGCTAGTTCGAACTAGCGGGGTAATGTATGCATACCGCACTTGCTAATGAAGCCCGGGATTTGAATTTCCCGGGCTTCATTAGCATAAGCGGGGAGCCGCCATTTTTAAATCCCCGCTGCTTCGAACCCCGTGTAGCGCGGCTACACGGGGCTCGAACTAGGTAGTTCGGACTAGGGTCCTATTCCGAACTACCGGTACTCCTCGTGAAACGAGGTGTACCGGTAGTTCGGAATAGGCACCCTAGTCCGAACTACCTAGTTCGAGCCCCGTGTAGCCGCGCTACACGGGGTTCGAAGCAGCGGGGATTTAAAAATGGCGGCTCCCCGCTTATGCTAATGAAGCCCGGGAAATTCAAATCCCGGGCTTCATTAGCAAGTGCGGTATGCATACATTACCCTCCTAGTTCGAACTAGGAGGGTAGTGTAGACATACCCAGGTGGAAGTTACCGTGCAAGTAAAGTTACTTACATGTATAAAGAGTTTCCGGGATCAAGGCATATGTGACATATCCCAGGTCATGTAAGGAGACTGGCAGAGATGGGAATTTAACCCAGATCTTCTGGGTCCCAGTCTAATGCCTTAATCATAGGATCAGCATTCTATCTATGAATGCTATGTTATGAAACAACATAAGCTACCAAATCAAAAGTTCATTTGACTGCACATCCAGTAATTTGATCTAGGCCATCAAATACCAGCAATGCCCCACTGCTATATATATTGGACAAACTGGACAGTCTCTGAGGGAAAGAATCAATGGACACGAATCATATATACGTAAAGGAAACATACAGACATCTATTGGGGAACACTTTAATCTTCCTAATAACTGTTTAAAAGACCTTCAAGTGGCTGTCTTGTCACAAACCATTTCTACTAGCCAGATACTCAGAGAGGGTATGTCTACACTACAAAGTTAATTCGAACTAACAGCCATTAGTTCAAATTAACTTTCATAGCGTCTATACATGCAAACCGCTAGTTCAAACTTACTTCGAACTAGCGGAGGGCTTAATTCGAACTAGGTAAACCTAATTCTACGAGGACTAACGCCTAGTTCGAATTAAGTTCAGTAGTTCGGATTAAGGGCTGTGTAGCCGCTTAATTCGAACTAGTTGGAGACTAGCCCTTCCCAGCTTGACCTGGTGGCCACTCTGGGTACAACCAGGGAAACTCTTCTGCCCCCCTCCTGGCCCCGGAGCTTTTCAAGGGCCATGGTCTGGCTACGGTGCTTGTGCCAGTTGCAAGCCTGCCAACATCCAGCCAGCAGAACCTGCACCTGGCACAAGATGAGCCAGCCACCTGCTGCCACCCAGCCCTCCGCCTCTTCCCAGGACCAGGCTGGCGGCTCCTAGGAGCCTGCCCGGGGCCACAAGAGGCGGGCGCCCTCCTGGTCTAGTGCAGAGATCGTGGACCTTATTGAGGTTTGGGGGGAGTCCTTCAACATCCACGATCTCCGCACTAGCCACAGGAACGTGGCTGTCTACAGCCGCATGGCTGACAGCCTGGCCACTAGAGGCCACATGTGGACCTGGGAGCAGGTCCGCTGCAAAATTAAGGACCTGCGGCAGGCCTACTCAAGGTCCTCCCAGCCAGGGACCGACCCGGAGGCATGCCCCCATTATGAGGCCCTGGACCGCATCCTGGGGGCTCCCGCAGTGCATGCCCCCCGGATGGTGATCGACTCCGGGGCAGAGGGACCCATCCTGGACATGGAGGAGGAGGACGTGAGAGCCAGGAGCCTGCAGGGAGCCTGCCCAGGACCCAGGACCCCCAATGCACCCCACGAGCACATCGCCTGTGTCGTCTGAGGCCAGGGAGGGCTCCACATGTGAGTGCCATCATGCTCCCCTTATGTGTCTGGGATGTGTGGGGGGTGAGGGAGCCCAAGGACCGTGCACCTGGGCCTTGCCCACCTTGGAGCAGCAGCTGGGTGTCATGCAGGGGCCCTGGCCCATTCCTCACACACCAACCTCACCTTGCAGCGCGGGACTGGGTTTCACCCAGTGTGTCCCCAGGGAGAACTGACCACTGCTCTTGTTTCACCACAGCCGCAGCACCTGGGACTGCAAGGCGCACCACCCCACCTGCAATAGCCACCTGCACCTGGGCCAGCAGGCGCACCAGGAACCTGGAGGACTACCACCAGCGGCACCTGTGGCTACTGGAGCAGCAGCTCCACATCCAGGAGCACTGGGTCCGGGAGGACCTGCGGCTGCGGAAGCAGAGCTTGGAGGTGCTGGAGGAGCAGAGCAGTGCCCTCAGGGATCACCTCCAGAATCTGGTGGAGAGGTTCCTGCCTCCTCCTGCTCCAGCCCCTGCAGCCGCTCCAGCTCTCACTCCTCCTCCCACCCCTACTCCCCCTCCTGCTTCCTCCACACCCCCCGTGCCTCCTACCCCACCTTCCACACCCACTCCCCCCAGACGCCCCTGCACCCGCAGTGCTGCGAGACGGGAGAGCCAGCAGGACCCCCAACCCTGAGGTTTCCCTTCCCTTCCTCCCCTTCCTCCCCTTCCACCCCCTTCCAGCTTCCTCCTCCCAGATTTCCCCCTCCCTGGCCCATCCCCTCCTTGCAGCCTCCTTCCCCCTCGGCCTAGTGGCCGGTGGGTGCCGGACCTGCATGAGCACTGCTCCGACGGTGGATCTCTCCACGTCAAACTAGTTCCCGATGGATCGGTAGCTGTCCGGCATGGAGAGCTTCCACAGGGTGATGGCCACACGCTTCTGGAGGGGGATGGCAGGCCTCATGAGAGTGTCCCGTAGCTGCAGAGCAGGGGAGAGCCACTCGCAGAGCTCCAGGAAGGTGTCCTTCTTCATTCAGAAGTTCTGGGTCCACTGTTGGTCTCCCCAGCGCTCCAGGATGATGCGGTCCCACCAGTCGCTGCTGGTGTCCAGACGCCAGATGTGGTGGGGCACACTGGCATCCAGTCGCTGCTGCCATTTCTCCATGACCCCCGGGGAGGCCAGGGAAAGAAGCAGGGGGCTGATGTGCACTAGGTGGTGCAAGGCAGTCTCCACCCATTGTTGACAGGCTTGCAGCAGCAAGTCCAAAAACTGGAGCAGCATGCCCAGGATGAGCTCTGGCTCCATGGTGCCAACTGCGGCGGCGTCCCCAATGGGAAGCACTGACACAGGCAGGCAGAGAAAAAAACGCTTTGCTGTCCCTCGGCGAGGTAGGCAAGCAAGCAGAAAAGCTGAGAACCGGCTTTCCAGGGGGGGTCCCTTTAAGCACGGGCCTCAGACAGCAGCCACACAAAGCAATTACTGACCTGATGCCCTGCCGGAACCGGTTTCAGCTGCCCTTAAATGCCACCCAGCGTCCAATCAGTGTGGATGTGCTAGTTCGAATTAGCAAAACGCTAATTCGAATTAGTTTTTGGGTCTAGATGCGCTAATTCGAATTAGCTTAGTTCGAATTAGTGCTGTAGTGTAGACATACCCAGAAGCATTGGAATTAGAGTTCATCCACAAATTCAATTCACATGCTAATGGATTCAGTTGTGATGAAGGATGGTTGGGACACTATCAGCTTAGCAGTTGATGAAGGTACAAACAGCTTTGTGAAGATTCCTATGTCAGGAAGGATACTATCAATTGACTTTAATTCTTATCTGCTTTGTTTTAACTTCCCAGTTTTCAGATACTTACTGATTCCCTCTATTTCACTGTCGTCCACTCCCCTCCTTTTTCTCCCCCACCCACCCTATTTATTTTGGGTCTGCACATCCTAAACTCAAGACTCCGGTCATCTGAGGGAGTGGACTGTGCCCCCAAAAGCTCATGATGTCATCTACATGTTTTGTTAGTTTATAAAGTCCTACCAGACCATTTGTTGTTTTTTTCTGTACAGACTAACTCGGCTACCCCCTAGAGCAGCTGAAAGCTGTCTGTTAGCTGGAACTTTGTCTGATGTGTCAACTATTTACCCCCCACCCAAACCATTTGGATCTAGAAATGCATTTTAATCAAAAACAGCTATGTTAAATGAACCATTAAAAAATAAGCGTAGAAATGAACTGACCTGAAGAACACACTAAAATATGCCCGAGGCATCAAACGGGTTTCTATTTATTTTATTTTTTTGTGATTGGTGATGCGACAAAAGATTCCCTACATTTTGAATACTAAATAAATTAGTCATTCCTGAAATGCCACTTCAATCACTTTCCAGAAAACAAGCACCACCACAGCTACTTTTTGCTTTTATCCCTTAAGCTCACCTGGTCTGTGACATTGTGCAGAATAAGGGAAGACATGAAACACCAGTAGGTGGAAATCAGCACGGAACTCCTTTGACTCCAGTGAAACTGTGCTGATTTACACCAGCTGGTAATCTGTCAAAATACCTTCATATTAAAGGAGTAATAGGCAGTGAACAGGATTAGTGTAGTGGGTTCTTTTTCTGCCTTTTTATTTATCCACACACTGGGGGTGATTTCTAAAAATTTGCTCATTATTCATAATTGTCTAAAATGTTTATTCAAACAAATTTTAGCTTCTGGGTTTTTTGGAATCAAAGCCATGTCTACACTACAAACAGAGGTCAGTGGAAGGTATATCATTGTACAGCAGATGAAGTTTGTATATTGTTTGGGGTTGTGCATAATTGGTCACTTACATCAGTGCAACACATACTCACTAGGAGTGCTTGTGTCAGTGCAAAGGGAACCATAGATAGGAATTCCAGTGCCGCAAACAGAACTAGCCAGTACAAGACCTCCTGGGAAATTTTTGCAATGTGTTTTGGGGCAGAAATGACTTATCCAGGGGTTGCTGAGAGCTCAAGTTCCCAGCATGCAACTTTCTCCATCCCATAATGGCATCCACATCCTGTAACTTCTTGTGCCTTTTTAAGAAATAATCTGCAAACCCCTGGGGCACCTTTCTGACAGAAGCATGGATCTGCACAGCTCTGTACTAGTCTCACAAATATTGCAGACAGAGGACATACTGTTTTCATGTATTTGCAGACCTGCAGGAAATACCACAATGACTAGGACATGGCGTTGTCCTTTGAGGACAATTTGCACAGGGAGATAGTGAACAACAATTCAGGCTTGTTGAAAGTTTTTGCAGACCGCTACAAATAGTGACCCACCAGTTCTGGGCCTGAGAAATGAGCATAGATGTGATGGTTTCATAATCCAGTTGAGAGACGTTGAGCAGTGGCTGCAGAAAGGTTGAATGCAACAGACCACACTGGTGCATCTGTGTTTCTAGCTCCCACCAGCCTTTCAGTGCACAGACACCAGAATGAGAGCTGTACTGACAGGGAGAAGCAAGTGGCAATCGCATGC
The DNA here is from genome assembly GCF_052426305.1 of Pelodiscus sinensis. Taxonomy (NCBI): domain Eukaryota; kingdom Metazoa; phylum Chordata; order Testudines; family Trionychidae; genus Pelodiscus; species Pelodiscus sinensis. Next base: position 12,030,555 of record NC_143054.1, read on the forward strand.
TTGAGCTTGTAATGCCACATGGCTATCAATCAGTGGGAAATCATTTTGTTGTTGGAAAATCCATGGTAGGGACCAATGCTATGCAAGTGTCTAAGGCTGTGTGGTGCTCCCCAAACATACCCAGAGTTGGGAGGTGCTTCAATATTACCTGCCCTAAGTATGAAACTATCTTTTCTTTACCTAGTACCATTCAATTCCCTGAAGCCAACAGCCTCTGGCTACATACAAGCATTGACTTCCAGCTCTGTAAAACCTTGCTCTCTCTATGCATGCTAGTGATAGACATGCTAATTCTCAAGTCCTCAGATTTCTCTGTAGTATTCAGCTTCTGTCAACAGACCCAGAAATTATCAGATAAGCTTTCTCCGAAGAGGCTGAGTATCCTCAGTTTGAATGGTATATCTTAGGATTAGGTTCTTTATAAGATCACAGCACAGATTCACATTTACAATGAATTAATCATAAGTTTATTCTGGAAGACTTAGATTTAGGAGTCTCCATCACTGAAGATTTTTAAGAGCAAGTTACAGAAACACCTGTCAGCCATGGTCTAGATAATATTTAATCCTGCCATGAGTACAGGGGACCATAGAAGATGATATCCTGAGGTCTCTCCAGTCCTACCATCTGTGATTTAAGAGCTCTTAAGTCATGATAATAAGTGGATACAGAAATGATTACATATAATACAAAAGTATAACAAGCTTCACACAACTAAAACTTCAACAGGGTAAAATCCTAGTCTAAAGTAGTTTCTGGTGTAAAGTTTTATTTGTGTTTCCAACCCTCATATCCAGGATCCACCATTCATGGTTGCTGTCCTAGTCAGCTAAGAAGTTCTTCACCAGGTGTCCTCAACAGGGTGGGCAGTTAAGGGGAGAGATGGCTTTGGGTCTCTGTGAACCTTGGGAAGCTAACATCAAAACTGTAACAAGAGCAAGGAATGGGCCATTCTGGGGTAGCTCCTGGACGACTATTTGGGTAGATACAGGTCATGCAGTGTTTGCTCTCACACTGTGTCAGCCTCAACAGGTGGACCATGAGTCTATGACATTCAAAGATGTGGTTTTGCTGCATCATTGTAACAGGGCACTTTCATCATCTAGTGACACATTTGAGTATAGAAACATTCATGAGCAAACTGACAGGTGCAGGAAACCAAAGCCCACAGACCAAAGCCCACAGGTAAGTGAAAAACATGGAGACCTGGAGGATGGGACAGAAATGGGAGGGATCATGGGCTATAATAGCAGAGATAAAGGAGAAGCAAGGCAGAACTGGGAGGCAAAATCAAATCCGTATCTTAGATGCCTTTATACAAATGCAAGAAATATGGGTAGTTAGCAGGAAGAACTTGAAGTGCTAATAAATAAACACAACTATGACATAGTAGGTAACACAGAGACCTGGTGGGATAATACACATGATTGGAATATTTATATAGAAGGGTACAGCGGGCTCAGGAAGGATAGGTGGGGAGAAAAAGGAGGAGGTGTTGCCTTATATATTAAAAATGTTTACATTTGGACTGATGTGGAGATGGACATAGGAGAAAGACTTGTTGAAAAAAACAAGGGGTAAAAAACAAGGGTGATGTCATACTAGAGGTCTAGTACAGACCACCTACTCAGGCAGAAGAGGTGTATGAGCCTTTTTTTAAACAACAAAATTATCCATAGTGCAGGATTTGGTGGTGATGGGGGACCTTGACAATCACGACATACGTTGGGAAACTAACACAGCATGGCACAGACCATCCAATAAGTTCTTGGACTGCATTTGAGACAATATTTTATTTCAGAAGGTTGAGGAAGCTACTGCAGGGAAGCTGTTCCAGATTTGATTTTAATAAATAGGGAGGAGCTGGTTGAAAATTTGAAAGTGGAAGGCAGCTTGGATAAAAGTGATCATGAATTCATAGAGTTCATGATTCTAAGGAATGGTAGAAGGAAGAACAGCAAAATAGAGACAGTGGATTTCAGGAAGGCAGATTTTAGTAAACTCAGAGAGCTGGTAGGTAAGGTCCTTTGGGAAGAAGAATAAAAGGAAAAACAACTGAAGAGAGTTGGCAGTTTTTCAAAGGGACATTATTAAGGGCCCAAAAGCAAACTATTCCACTGCATAGAAAAGATAGAAAGTATGGCAGGGGACCACCTTGGATCAACCAGGACATCTTACATGATCTAAAAATCAAAAAGGAGTCATATGAAAAGTGGAAACTAGGTCAAATTACAAAGGATGAATATAAGCAAACAACATGGGTATGCAAGGGCATGATTACAAATGTAAAACACAAAAGGAGATCAATCTAGCTAAAGACATAAAGAGTAACAAGAAGACATTCTATTAATATATTAGAAGCAAGAGGAAGTCCAAGGACAGGGTAGACCCATTTCTCAGTGAAGAGGGAGAAACAATAAATAGTAAATAGGAAACTTGGAAATAGTAGAGTTGCTTAATGACTTCTTTGTTTCTGTCTTCAGCAAGAAGTTTGAGAATGAAGGGAGGCCTAACAAAGTGAATACTAGTGGAAATGGGGAAGGTAGAAGATTAAATTTAAAAAAAAAACAAGTTAAAATTACTTAGAAAAATTAGATGTCTTCAAGTCACCAGGGCCTGATGAAATGCATCCTAGAACACTCATGGAGCTGATAGAGGAGGTATCTGAGCCTTCAGCTTTCATCTTTGAAAAATCATGCAAGTTGGGACAGATTCCAAAGACTGGAAAGGGGCAAATATAGTGCCCATCTATAAAAAGGAAAATAAGAATAACCCAGAAAATTATAGACCAGTCAGTTGAACATCTGTGGCAGGGAAGACAATGGAGCAGGTGATTGAGGAATTCATCTGCAAACATCTGGAAGAAAATAAGGTGACAGGTAACAGTCAGCATAGATTTGTAAAAAACAAATCATGTCAAACCAATCTGATAGCTTTTTTTGATAGTATAACAAGTCCTATGGATAAGGGAGAAACGGTAGATGTGGTATAACTAGACTTTTAGTAAGGCTTTTGATACTGTCTTGCACAATAAACTAGGCAATAAACTAGGCAAATACAACTTAGATGGGGCTACTGTAAGGTTAGTGCATAACTGGCTGGATAACTGTTCTCAGAGAGTCAATATTAACAGTTCGCAGTCATGCTAGAAGGGCATAACAAATGGGGTTCTGCATGGGTCTGTTTTGGGGCCGGTTCTGTTCAATATCTTCATCAATGATTTAGATGATGGGATAGAGAGTACACTTATTAAGTTTGCATATGATACCAAGCTGGGAGTGGTTGCAAGTGCTTTGGAGTATAGGGTCATAATTCAAAATAATCTGGACAAACTGGGGAAACAGTCTGAGGTAAATAGGATGAAGTTTAATAAGGACAAATTCAAAGTTCTCCACTTAGGAAGGAACAATCAGTTTCACACATACAGAATGGAAAGTGTCTGTCTAGGAAGGAGTATGGCAGAAAGGGATCTACGGATCATAGTGGACTGAGTGGATATGAGTCAACAGTGGGACACTGTTGCAAAAAAAGCAAGCATGATTCTGGGATGCAAGCAAGACACAAGAAATCATTCTTCTACTCTACTCTGCACTGTTTAGGCCTCAATTGGAGTATTGTGTCCAGTTCAGGGCACCACATTTCAAGAAAGATGTGGAGGAATTGGAGAAAGTCCAGAGAAGAGCAGGTCTAGAAAACATGAGCTATGAGGCAAGGCTGAAGGAACTGGGCTTGTTTAGTTCAGAAAAGAGGAGACTGAGAGGGGACATGATAGTGGTTTTCAGGTATCTAAAAGGGTATCACAGGGAGGAAGAGGAAAAATTGTTCTTCTTGGCCTCTGAGGATAGGACAAGAAGCAATCAGCTTAAACTGCAGCAGGGGAGGTTTAGAGTGGACATTAGGAAAAAGTTGCTAATTGTCAGGCTGGTTAAACACTGGAATAAATTGCCTAGGGAGTTGTGGAATCTCCGTCACTGGAGATATTTAAGAGAGGTTGGATGGACATCTATCTGGGATGATCTAGACCAGTGCTACTCAACTTCGGAAGTCTCAGTGGCCACAATGATACTCACAGCACATGACGAGGGCCGCAACTTAAGTGTGGTTGCATATACATGCAAATATATATGCAGACATATGCAAATAGCTTCTTTCTCACCAATGGGCATGAATACAAAGATTAAGGCAAGACTACACAACTCGTGGGCCCCATCTAAGTCATTTCTGCTATTAATAAAATGCAATACTTACCTGATTTCCACCCATCTGACAGCACTTTTAATGAGCAATGACAGTCCAGGAATTTAACTACTAAAATGCATAACATCATAAGACCATTATACGGAATCACGATTGTGAAACATGTTCCCGGTGAAGGCCATGTTCAAAAGATCCCACCCGTTGACTGTATGTTGAGCCCTGCATAAACCCAAACCACACCCTGGGCCACAAACAAATGGGCTGAAGGCCACATGCGGCCCATGGGCCGCGTGTTGAGTAGCCCTGATCTAGACGGTGCTTGGTCTTGTCGTGAGGGTAGGGGACTGGGCTTGATGATCTCTTGATGTCCCTTCTAGTTCTAGTACTCTATGATTCTATGATTCTGTGACATAAGGTGACTTATGTTGACCTATCTTTGCAGTACAGACTAGGCCCCCATCACTGGAAACATGATTCTTTCCACTTTCACACTAAAATAAATCAATTACAATTCCACTAAAATCAATAGGGCTAAATTTTTTCTCAGTCACACATTCATTCAACCCTGTGTCAAAATAAGTACAAAGTTAGTATACAATGTTTCCATTCTGACTTGCTAGCACTTTACCCAAGGGCTGTGTCTACACGGCACCCCTTTTCTGGAAAAGGGATGCAGATTAGACACATCGGAATAGCAAAATCCGCGGGGGATTGAAATATCCCCTGCGGCATTTGCATTTACATGGCTGCCGCTTTTTTCCGGATTGGGGATAAGCCGGAGAAAAGCGCCAGTCTAGACGTTATTGAAGTAGGAATAAGCAGCAGGAGGAATAAGTAGGAATAAGAAATCCTCCGGAAAAGGGTTTATTTTCCAGAGAATAACGTCTAGACTGGCGCTTTTCTCCGGCTTTTCACCAAGCCGGAAAAAAGCGGCAGCCATGTTAATGCAAATACCGCGGGGGATATTTAAATCCCCCACGGATTTCCCTATTCCAAAGTGCTACATTAGCATCCCTTTTCCGAAAGGGGTGCCAATGTAGACGTAGCCAAGGTGTGTGTGAATTGGGAGCTGCTGCAGGATGGAAATGCAAAGGGAAAATAGAGGAGAGAGAGCCCAAGAACATGGTGAAGATGAGAAACAAAGGGCACAGATAGCATGGTTTTTGTACAGGAGAAGATTTGCTCGCTAAGCACAGCAGACTACAACAACAAGGTACCAAATGAACAGTTTTCTTAGTTCAGAAAGGCCAGAATCTGTCCTGAGTCTCTCTGTTAACTTCCCAATGACATTCATAGGAGATGGCTGTGGATTTAGGAGAATATGATGTAAAAAATGTAACCTTGCACCATGGACCATAGTTAAGCATGAAACTCGGTCCTGGGCACCAAATGAGTTTTAGAACCCTGCAGTAGGCAGTGGTGCCTCCAGATGTTTGGAGCTTATTTATTGTAGCTTCAGGGTTATTTTGGGAGTTGTCTTTAACAAAAGATTCATCTTCCTGTTTTCTCTCATTTCTTACCCTAAACAGACACACACTGCTTCTAAGCCTTAAAAAAACAGTAGAGTGGGAAAAACAAATGGGGAACTTTAAAGACCTTTGGCTGCCTCTGAGATGTTTCAGACTGGTTTTGGAATTGCTGCTTTTACTATAGAGACCCTGGCATACTCTTCCAGCATCAGCCTCTCGTCATGGGGCTAAGATAATGAAGCAAACTCATTTGGTCTTTAGCTATTCACCATAGCAAAGACTCCAGCAATGTTGGAAGTAAACTAGGTTTACTTTAAACTAGGTTTGTTGGGGGCAGGTGAGCAAAGCCCACAGGTAAGTGCTGCATGTGCGGGACTGGGAGATGGGCTGGAAATGGGGGGGACTACAGCCTATAATGGCAAGGAGAAAGGAGGGTCAGGGCACAACAGGGAGGCAAGATCAAATCAGTATCTTAGATGCCTATATACAAATGCGAGAAGTATGGGTAATAAGCAGGAAGAACTGGAATTGCTAACCAATAAATACAACTATGATATCATTGGTATTACAGAAACCTGGTGGGATGGGACGCATGATTGGAATGTTGGTATGGAAGGGTACGGCTTGGTCAGGAAGGACAGACAGGGAAAAAAGGGAGGAGGGGTTGCCTTGTATATTAAAAATGTACACACTTGGACTGAAGTGGAGATGAATGTAGGAGATAGCTGTGTAAAGAGTCTCTGGGTTAAACTAAAAGGGATAAAAAACGAGGGTGATATCATGCTAGGAGTCTACTACAGGCCACCTAGCCAGGTGGAAGAGGTGGATGAGGCCTTTTTTAAACAATTAACAAAACTATCCAAAGCCCAAGATTTGGTGGTGATGGGGGACTTCAACTATCCAGACATATGTTGGGACACTAACACAGCGAGGCACAGGCTATCCAATAAGTTTCTGGACTGCATTGGAGACAACTTTCTGTTTCAGAAGGTTGAAAAAGCTACCAGAGGAGAAGCTGTTCTGGATTTGGTTTTAACAAATAGGGAGGAACTAGTTGAGAACTTGAAAGTGGAAGACAGTATAGGGGACAGTGATCACGAAATAATAGAATTCATGATCTTAAGGAAAGGTAGAAGGGAGACCAGCACAATTGAGGTAATGGATTTCAGGAAGGCAGATTTTGATAAGCTCAGAGAACTTGTAGGTAAGGTCCCATGGGAAGTAAGACTGAAGGGAAAAACAACTGAGGAGAGTTGGAAGTATTTCAAAGGGACGTTGTTAAGGGCCCAAAAGCAAACAATTCCGCTGTGTAGGAAAGATAGAAAATATGGCAAAAGACCAGCTTGGCTTAACAAGGAGATCTTGCACGATCTCAAAATAAAAAAGGAGTCATATAAAAAATGGAAACTAGGACAACTAACAAAGGATGAATATAGGCAAGCAACACGGGAATGCAGGGGCAAGATTAAAAAGGCAAAGGCACAAAATGAGATCAAACTAGCTACAGGCATAAAGGGAAACAAGAAGACTTTTTATAAATACATTAAAAGCAAGAGGAAGACCAAGGACAGGGTAGGCCCACTGCTTAGTGAGGAGGGAGAAGCAGTAACAGGAAACTTGGAAATGGCAGAGATGCTCAATGACTTCTTTGTTTCAGTCTTCACCGAGAAGTCTGGAGGTGTGCCTAACGTAGTGAATACAAGCAGAGAGAGGGTAAGTTTAGAAGATAGGATACACAAAGAACAAGTTAAAAGTCACTTAGGAAAGTTAGATGTCAGCAAGTCACCAGGTCCTGATGAAATGCATCCCAGGATACTCAAGGAGCTGATAGAGGAGGTATCTGAGCCTTTAGCTATGATCTTTGAAAAATCATGGCAGACAGGGGAGATTCCAGAAGACTGGAAAAGGGCAAATATTGTGCCCATCTATAAAAAGGGGAATAAGAACAACCCAGGAAACTATAGACCGGTCAGTTTAACGTCTGTCCCAGGGAAGATAATGGAGCAGATAATTAAGGAAATCCTATGCAAACACTTGGAAGGTAATAAAGTGATAGGGAATAGCCAGAATGGGTTTGTGAAGAACAAGTCATGCCAAACTAATCTGATAGCTTTCTTTGATAAGATAACGAGCCTTGTGGATAAGGGAGAAGCGGTGGATGTCATATACCTAGACTTTAGTAAGGCATTTGATACGGTCTCGCATGATATTCTTATTGATAAACTAGGCAAATATAACTTAGATAGGGCCACGATAAGGTGGGTGCATAATTGGCTGGATAACCGTAGTCAGAGAGTAGTTGTTAACGGTTCTAAATCCTGCTGGAAAGGGATAACAAGTGGAGTTCCTCAAGGGTCTGTTTTGGGACCCGTACTGTTTAATATCTTCATCAATGATGTAGATATTGGGATAGAGAGTACGCTTATTAAGTTTGCAGATGATACCAAACTGGGTGGGGTTGCGACTTCTTTGGAGGATAGGGACATAATTCAAAATGACCTTAGCAAGTTAGAGAAATGGTCAGAGGTAAACAGGATGAGGTTTAATAAAGAGAAATGCAAAGTGCTCCACTTAGGAAGGAACAATCAGTTCCATACATACAAGATGGGAAGCGACTGTCTAGGAAGGAGCATGGCGGAAAGGGATCTAGGGGTCATAGTGGACCACAAGTTGAATATGAGTCAACAGTGTGATGCTGTTGCAAAAAAAGCAAATATGATTCTAGGTTGTATCAACAGGTGTGTTGTAAGCAAAACTCGTGAAGTCATTCTGCCGCTCTACTCTGCACTAGTTAGGCCTCAGCTGGAGTACTGTGTCCAGTTCTGGGCGCCACATTTCAAGAAAGATGTGGAGAAATTGGAAAGGGTACAGAGAAGAGCGACAAGAATGATTAAAGGTCTAGAGAACATGACCTATGAAGCCAGGCTTCATGAACTGGGCTTGTTTAGTTTGGAAAAAAGAAGATTAAGGGGGGACATGATAGCGGTTTTCAAATATCTAAAAGGGTGTCACAAGGAGGAAGGAGAAAATTTGTTCCTCTTGGTTTCTGAGGACAGGACAAGGAGTAATGGGCTTAAAGTGCAGCAGGGGAGGTTTAGATTGGACATTAGGAAAAAATTCCTAACTGTCAGGGTGGTCAAATATTGGAATAAATTGCCAAGGGAGGTGGTGGAATCTCCCTCTCTGGAGATATTTAAGAACAGGTTAGATAGATATCTGTCAGGGATGGTGTAGGTGGAGCTTGGTCCTGCCTTGAGGGCGGGGGGCTGGACTCGATGGCCTCTCGAGGTCCCTTCCAGTCCTATTATTCTATGATTCTATGATTCTATGAAGTACCATTCCTGGCAGCCCATCTATTGTAGTACAGTATCTAGTCTCTTGCCCATTGCGTAAATGAAGGCAAAAATTCTCCATAATGATAGGATACAATTCCATGAGAAGAACCATTTCCTTAATCCCCAGGTAGTTGATCACGTTATGCCCTGAAGCATGAGAACTGATAGCCCAAGTCACATTTATCCTAGCTATGGCAGGATAGCTGTTTATGCTGCATTTCCTCCACCCTGCCAGTCTCCTTTTTATTTAATTATTTTAATGATTTCATCTCTGTGGCATCTGGAAAGAAAACTCTCTAAAAGCAAGTATTAGATTCCATAGAATTGCTCATGATGGTCAGCGGAAATACTCCAAGTTTTTGTGCTGATCTAGCCCTTTCTTGTTGTTTCTATTAATTTGGAATCACTTGTAGGCTAACAAAATGGAATGACTAAGCCCTAGCTTGTTCTGTGTAGATGTATTAGTGGTGGAACTGGTGTCTTTTGTGGAAAAAAAAAGAATGGGAGAGGGGTGAATGAAAAGGTCACATTTCATCCAAATATTTTGTGGTATTTGTTTTCTTTGCACACACAAACAAATCAATGACTTTTTTTTCCTTTTTTGAATAGTGGGGAGGAGAGGAATCCCATACTGTAAATGTCTTTTTTTTTCTGTTAAATTCACTTGAGAAAGTCGAGACAAAAATGACTCACTCTCATGCTTCTAATTTGTTTACCGCCGAGGAAAAATGTTACTTTGTTTTTTCTGTTGTGGAAAGCAACAGAGAGTTAAAATGTGATAGCAAGTGTCATTTTTAAAGGCGAAAGCATTACTTTGACTGCAGCACTTTTAAAAAAATCTTTGGTAGATTCCAAAGCCAGAAAGGATTATATTGATCCTCTAGTCTCTTGTCTATAACACAGGCCTTAAAAATTCCCCGAAATATTTCCTAGGGAAGACTCTTTGGGGAAAAAAATATCCAGCCATGATTTTAAAATTGTCAGTGATGGTGAATCCAGCATGAGCCTTCTTAAGTTTCAGCAGTTAACTACTCTCACCATGAAAATTTTATCCCTTCTTTCCAGTCTGAATTTGTCTAGCTTCAGCTTCCAGCCATTGCATTGCATTGCCCCTTTCTCTGCTATACTGAAGAACCCATTATAAAATATTTATTTCCCATGTAGGTACTGATAGACTATGATCAAGTCAGTCCTTAACCTTCTATTTAATAAGCAAAATAGTTAAACATGATGGCTATGTCTACACTGCACCCCTTTTCCAGAAAAAGGATGCAGATTAGACACTTCGGAATTGCAAATGCCGCAGGGGATTTAAATATCCCCCACGGCATTTTCATTTACATGGAGGCCGCTTTTTTCCGGCTTGGGGATAAGCCGGAGAAAAGCGCCAGTCTAGACGTGATTCTCCAGAAAATAAGGAATAAGTAGGAAATAAGAGGATAAAGTAGGAATAAGAGATGAAAGTAGGAATAAGAGATCCTCCGGAAAAGGGCTTATTTTCCAGAGAATCATGTCTAGACTGGCGCTTTTCTCCGGCTTATCCCCAAGCCGGAAAAAAGCGGAAGCCATGTAAATGCAAATGCTGCGGGGAATATTTAAATCCACCACGGCACTTGCAATTCTGAAGTGTCTAATCTGCATCCCTTTTCTGGAAAAGGGGTGCAGTGTAGACACAGCCAAGGAGTTCAATCTCTCTAAGGCATGATTTCTAATCCTTTAATCACTCTCTCATGCAATGGTTGCACCAGCAACAATTACATTTTGAGATTGCTCACTGCAAGTTTCTAATCCATTTCATTTGTGCCATGTAAATTTGACATTGTTCTAGCATTTTCATCATAGTGTTGTGTGATATCAAGTCGAACGCCAAGTAGAAATCTAATTATATTATGTGAACACTGTTTCTTACCCATTACAAATATAGCTTCCCCAATTATCACCCCTAATATCATTATCTCATAGGGTATGTCTACACTACCCCACTAGTTCGAACTAGGGGGGGTAATGTAGTCATACGGAGTTGCAAATGAAGCCGGGATTTGAATTTCCCGGGCTTCATTTGCATGATCCCGGCCGGCGCCATTTTTAAATGCTGGCTAGTTCGGAAATTCAAATCCCGGGCTTCATTTGCAACTCCGTATGACTACATTACCCGCCCTAGTTCGAACTGGGGGGGTAGTGTAGACATACCCATAGACACTAACCTCCCCCCTTCATTCCCCCTCCATTCTAAAATCTGATTTGTCAATTTTATATGCGTTCACTTTTTTGATTGTATCCCTTTGGTATATATGGTGATGCCAATTTTCTTCCACAATTTGATCTGAGGAAGTGGGTCTGGCCCACAAAATCTCATCACCTAATAAACCATCCTGTTAGTCTTTAAAGTGCTGCATAGTCCTGTCTTTTGTTTCAGCAAGACCAGACTAACACGGTTACATCTCTATTACTAATGCTGTTAAGAGTTTGTTTTGCCTTTGTATTTGGCACTCATGATCACTTCTGAAATACTCTCAAACTTGTAATCTCATACAAAAAAAGTTTGATAGGATCTAATATGTGTACAATCCTGTTGATTTGTATTATTTAGATTACCTTCTAATTAATATAGTATCATATCACTTGTGCCATTATCTTGATCAATGTCAGGCCTACAATTACCCAGATCATCCCATTTCTCTTAAAAAGAAAAAAATCTGACATTAGTTTTCTTCTGACACTTCCCCAGTGCTCCAAGACTTAGCCAAAATCAACGTTAATGGTCCAAACAATCTCCCTTGCCAGCATTTCTTTAAAAAATGTTGAATAATTATCCTTATTGTTTGTATTCCTGTACTAGGAGCCACAGTCATAGATCAGGTTCCCATTGTACTAGGTGCTGTACAAATACAGAGCAAAAATGTGGTGCTTGCCCCAAGTGATTATGCTCTAAAGATATGCAGGAGATACAACTTGTGTAGGCCCCTAAGCAAGGTGTGGCGGGAGGGACGGCTATGTGCTTCCAGAAGGGGCGGGGCTTCGGCAGAAGGGGTGGAGCTGGAAGCAGCCAACTCTGGAGTGTGCTGTACCTTTTCCCCGCCCCCCAACGCTCAGAACCTCACGGAGTGCGCCACATAGCGCTCCAGTGGCGATTTAAAGGGCCTGGAGCTCTATATGGCTGGGAGTCTCCCTTTTCCCCCCTCCCATCAGTGGGCCTGAAGACATGTCTATGCCTCAAGCTAGTGCATAGCAACCTAGGGTGTAAATTCACGGTGCTCTAACAGGCTGTGCCCTTAAATTTCTATGATGCACTTTGACCTATTGCTTGTCCCACCATTTCTACCACTGAATTGAAAACCAGTTTTTTGTGGTCTAAGATTTACTGAATACGTTCATCCCAGTTCCAGTTATGAAAGTTTAATTCCTGTTTGTAAGGCATCCCGCACACCGCCACAGAAAGGCTCTGTAGCCATAGGAAATATTGTTTAATCAGCCCAGCTCTTCCTCTACCTCATTCTGATATTGGAAAAGGGGTTTTCAGGAGAGGTGGCAATGGGTTCTTGTGTGTTTGTATCAGCTTAGCCTTGAATACATTCTTTTTACCCTCCCCAAGCTGTGCACTGAATATTCCTTACCTAGTCAACTGTGCCGGCTGCTCCTTCGGTGATCGCTACAAAGCAGAAGCACAGCAGTGGAGGTGAGGAAGATTTGGTGGGCTCCAGCTTGTGACAGCTGCCCCTAACTCTAGGGAGATTAAATGACCTCAAAGAGAATAAGCAATGTGCAGGATCCCCCTCTCAAGGCAGCAAAAGTTCACCCTCGCTCCAACCACCTCCCATTGATGGATACAAATCACTTGATACAGAAATTTGAAATCTTGGCAACCTGCAGAGGATGAAGAAAAATCTTTAAGGAGCCCTAAAACTGCCCTTGGGCAAATTCTCTTTTCATAGGCATAATAATAATAATTAATGAAATTTCCACAGTTTTGAGAAAAAGACATAGCTTTTAATAAAAAAATACCCACCTCCGGGCTGACACATCTATTTATAAATTGTCACATACAGTAACAACACCCAGGTTGCCGAGGTGATCCAGGTCATGGCAGGCCCACAACATTACTTCACTACCGGGCAAATTGGTTGAAACTACAGTAAAGAACAGAATTATCAGACACACCGATGATCAATATGTTGGGGCAAAGTCAACATGATTTTTTTTCAAGGGAAATTATGTTTCATTCATTTATTAGCAACCTTTGAGAGGGGTATAAAAATATGTGGAGAAGGGTAAGCCATTGGATATAGTGTACTTCGACCTTCCGAAAGCTTTTTACAAGATTCCACATCAAATGTTGTTAAGAAATGAAAAAAAGTTGTAGGATAAGAAGAAAGGTCCCCTTGTGAATAGATCACTGGTTAAAAGACAGGAAATGAAGGGTCAGAGTACCTGCTTAGTTTTCAGAATGGTGAGAGGTAAATAATATGGTCCCGCCAAAGATCTGTACTGGGACTAGTGCTGTTAAACATGTTCATGAACGATCTGGGGGAAAGAGGTGAACAGTGAGGTGGCAAAGTTTGCAGATGATATATAATTACTCAAAGGAGTAGTCATGTTAGTCTGTAACTTTAAAATCAGCATCTGATGAAGCTCATTTTGGTTAGTTTCTAAGATGCCACAGGACTACTTGCTGTTTTTCAAGACGATTAAGTCCAAAGCAGATTGCAAAGAGTTACAAAAGGAACTCTTAAAACCAAGTGACTGGGCAACAAAATGGCAGATGATACTCTGTGTTGATAAATGCAAAGCAATGCACATTAGAAAACATAATCCAACTGTACATGCAAGGTAATGGGGTCTATATTAGCTCTTACCACCCATGCAAGAGATCTTAGAGCCTTTGTGAGCAGTTCTCTGAAGGTATTCACTCAATGTGCAGCAGCAGTTATATCATTTAAAAGTGGGTTAGGAATAAATAGGAAAGCGGTAGGTAATATGACTGAAAAATATCATAATGCCACTTTATAAATCCATGATACAACCACACCTTGAGTACTGCATACACTTCTGATTGCTCCATGAACTGTAAAAATAAAGAGAATAGCAACAAAAAAAAAATTATGGGGGCAGGGGACTGTTTCCATAGGAGGAGAGAATAAAAAAACTGGGAACATTCAGCATGGAAGAGAGATGACCAAAAGTTGAGGGATAGAACAGATGCCGATAAAATCATGGCTGGTGTGGGGAAAGTGACTGGGGAAGTTTATTTACCTCTTCTCATCATACAAGAAGTGGGGTGTCATCCACTGAAAATAATAGTCAGCCTCCTTTCAAGCTAAGGAAGGAGATCACAGCACCTGGCCTCTCTTCCACTAAGGATGTACATATTTAACCAGGAAAGGGATACAATATCAGGCCACTGAAGTGATTCATCTCAGAATCAAGCTCTTTATCAACCTCAAAGGAGGTCAGTATCATTAGCTTAGAGCATGGGTTCCCAAACGGGGGGGTGTGAATAAATTCAAGGGGGGGCACGAGGTGACCCAGCCTTCCCCCTCCACCCCCCATCAAGTTTTGCTGCCCTGGTCCGATTTTTTTGCTCAAGTTTTGTTACTTTTTTTGGGGGTGGAAGGGACGTGAGGGTTTTTCAAAAATCAGAAGGGGGTGTGATACTGAAAAGTTTGGGAACCACTGGCTCAGAGGCATAGAACAGGGAGGTGATTCAGAGCAGGAACACAGTTAGGATTAGTATCGTAAGAAGAGGGCCTGAAACATAAGCTTATGTGTCATAGGTCTGATGTAAGTCATGAGGCCTAGGAGCAATGGTCAAAACTTTGCTCAGATAAAGCAAAGTGGAGCTGTGAGCAAGAGGCAGGCCCTGCTCACAGAAATTGGCAAGGGTTGATTTTACAGAAACTCCTACCTAAGAGATACTAGGCATTGGCCATAAACACATTTCAGAGGGGTTGTAATGGAGCACCTTATTAAAAAACATGTCAGTACCAACCTCCTCCCCACAAATAACAGGTCTACCGACCTATGTTCAGGACTGAGTCTAAACTAACAGCATAATAAATAGTAATTGAACCCTCCCTAGTATGAGATAAGGGGTGGTAAATAACCAACAGGAGATAGTAACCTGATATGTCAGGAGTGATGTGTAACTTGTTTGTACCTGTGTATAAAAGTAAACCCCAAAGAGTTGTCTTTGTCTGGCCTAGGGGGCAGTAATAGATTCACATGTCACTGTCTGCGTCTGTCCATTGTCAGAGGTTACGTATGCATAGTGGTTCAACAAAGTCTACTGACAACTATCATTGTACTTCCTTTGACAAGAAACCTGGCCACGCACTTTCTATCCTTATTTGATCTTGTGCTCTTTGGTCAAGCCAACACGATACACAGAGGAGCATGCTCACACAGCCAACTGGTAATCATCACTGAAAGAGTAGTAGACCATCTGGATGCCTCACCCAGGACCGGTCCTAAACAATTGACAGCCCTGGGCGACCATCCGGCTCACCCGTAGGGTTGCCAGATGGTTTAAAAAAAATACTGGACAAAAATTTGTCAGGGAAAAAAAAGGAGGTGTAACCAGGGAAACCTGGGGGAAGGATTCGGGAGGTCAGGCCGAAATGTGGTCACGGCCCACCCCTAAGAACAGCTCTGTTGATGGTCCCTTGAAAATGATGGCCCCAGGAGACCGGCCGGCTTGCCCGCCCCTAAGGTCGGCTCTGGCCCCATCGATGACTCCTTCCTATTGCAACTAGAATCCAAGACTCCTAATTCCCAGCTCAGTGTTCTATCCACCAAGGCACACAACCTTAGCAAGTGCAGTTCAAAGTGCAATTTGTTGACACACAATAATCTTCAATAATATGCAATTTTGTCATGATCAAAACTCTGAACAATTCCCAAAAAGTTACAGGGGCAGGCTTTAAGGTGAATTTGATTTAAATACACACTAGAAAAAGGGATGAAATAAATTGTTTGCTATCAATGATACACTCAGCTATGCTATTACTGGAAAAGCTAAGCAGCAAAACTTTATCCTGTCCAGGTTTTGTTTTCATCCTATTAACAGAGAAAAAAAGCTGCAAAACATTTTTCTCCCTTAACCAGAGATAACTCTATTGCCAATCCCAGTTTTACAAACAATGGTGGGTCTCTATTAATTATAATACAGAAGATAAACATATCCCTGCATCCTGAGGTTAAAATATATCACCCTCGATCTTGTAGAAATTTGCCTGCAGAGGGATGATTTATAAATCATTCAGTAACAGATGATGTTATAACTAAAGCAGTGGGAGTTTTGAAATACCTACATCAGATTAGGCTTGTGTTTATTTCAAAAAAAGCTCTGATCTAGCTTGGATTTTTGGCAGACGCAACATGAGCCCAACATGAAGTAATGTAAATCAAAGCTTTTTTTGAAAGTCAAACTTGGAATGCTTCCAATCCCAATTAAAACACGCGCGCGCACAAACACACACATACCATTTGTCTTTTGGACTTCTATTGTTTAATTTTTTTTCCTTTTCACTAACCCTACTCAGATCTGTTTGTAACAACTCAGTCCCATGATGAACTCATGACATTGCAAATACTTAGGGTGTTTCGTTTAGTTTTTGGTTTTTAAAGGCATTTGCTCCTTAAACTATGTTTTTAAATGAACAAAGCAGAAAAAGGGGGAAAAAAGCACCCACACTCTTCCAAGCTAGATTAAGTGGGTTTAATACTATAAATGCAAAAAATAGCTAATCCCAGATGGCAGAAATATGGCAGAAAAGAGAGCAATTGGACAGCAGTTAAAAGTGAAGGAAGTTATTCAAGGGGACGTTTCATGCTCTTTCCTATCTTCTAGCCCTCAGAGATTTTTGTTAGCAAAATTATTTATGATTATCACCTACTGTGCATGAATAAGCCTCATAAATATGGCCCAGTAAAAACCCAATTAAGTATGCAGCCTAAGTGGTTTAGTAATTTGAGGTTAAATAATTCTGTTCAATTGGCAATGTTATTTATTTTAACCGATGTCAGTTCCAGTAAGTGATATATAAATGCAACTGCTTTATATGCAATTATTGTTTTTACAAATAAGTCAAATTAATTTAGCTTGAATCTATTATTACAGTAAATCAAGTCTGTCATATAGTCAATGTTCTTGTGACTCTTTGGGCAGACTCATCTGTCAATGGGCCTATGATCATTTATACCAGTGGTCCCCAAGCTTTTTGGGTGGCGGGCACCAGGCGGGGCTGCTGAGCCACCTGGGGGCGGGGGCGGGGGCGGTGGCCGCACATGCGCCGTGCCTCCGGGGCTAGCACTGTGCATGTGCCGCGAGCCTGGGTTGGGGGACGTGCATGCGCCACGCTTCTGGGGGCGGCGCTAGGTGGGCACACAAATGACTTGGTGGGTGCCATGGCACCCGTGGGCACCGCGTTGGGAACCACTAATTCATACCGTATGTAGATCTGGCCCATTAAAGTCACAACCTCATCTTATGTTCTTGTCACATCAAAACCACTACCTCTCAGCCTGCCAAGACTCAAATCTAGCCTACACTGAAACATCCGGAATGGTTAACCACACAGGAAATGTAAAATGTGTTGAGATTCATCCTCTTAGTGTAAAGAACGCTAGTGTCATGATTATTTCCATTATAAATAAGTTTCTATGCAAACTATGAGCTTAATGTACGAATCACTGGGTATGGGTCTCTGACTTGTGTTTACAGATCAAACAAGATGATCATAGCAGACCTTTCTGGCAATAAAATCTAGGCATTTTCAATAATCAAACTGAATTAACAAGTCTGACTTTAGTACCTGTGAAGGGGGAAAAATAACTCCCACAATGTACATTGCTTCACCAAATAGTTGAGGCTGAATGTGACTCTTAAATTACTGTTTTTTTCTTTAAATTGAGTTACTTTATATTTTGTTGTAAAGGTTTCTGTGATAGGCTGTGGTCACAGAAGACCTCTCGGGCTGCTTCCCAGAGTGCTGATAAAGCCACTTGCCTCCTTGCTTTCTGGGGCTTCTCGCCAACCTGTCCAGCTACACTAGCTCACCTGGTCTCCCCCAGCCAAGGCACAGAGCTGAAATCACCGCCCCTTCCCCCGAGGAGCAGTACAGACACCAAAACGCTTCAGATCCAAGGAAGATGCAGTTTTGAGCCCAGCTTCTAGGAAAACTGCTTCCCAAATGGGATCAGAACCCCAAATAAATTATTTAGGTAAGCCCCCTTTAACAATGAAAGCAGGATGTACACACTGGTCACTCCTACAGGTAACAATTATTTGCAGTGGGCGTGATGTAAATAAAAGTGATTGTATTAAGTACAAGCAATAGGATTTAAGTGGTTGCAAGTGAAATCAAGCAGAGCAAAGTGAATTACAAATTTAAAATGACAAAAAATGCATAGCTAATTCTTATACTTATCACAAACTTATTACAAACTCACAATAAAACTGTTCTTATTACAGCTAAACCTCCAAACCAGAGAAGTCCCCTTTTCTCTCAGGTCGTCGGTTATCCTCTTAGGTGTGCCATGACAGAAAGACCGAGAACTGAAAAACTTTGCATCTTAAATAGCCTCCCTCTTTAGGTGGTAATTCTGTTTCTATGTTCTACCCATCCATGGAAAATTACCTGGTCAGACTCTACCAGCTAGGGAGGTCACATGACTTCCTAAGACCAACCCCTGTGAAGACTTAAACGACAAAGGGGGCTGTTTAGAGGTGATCACACAGACATTGAGAGAAGCACCCTTGACGGCTTTCATTTACATATGTAAAATTGTACCTCATTCCATACTCCATATTCTTAACTCTGCATACAAGAGTAATACATAGACCATAGGTATCCCTGGCTGAGCCCTGAGAGTTCAGTGCAGGGCTGCTTTGCCCTTTCACAATCCAGTAGATTGAGACGTTAAAATTGATAGGTTACATGAGGTATTTTGTCAAAAGCATCTTCAAGTTATGCATATTCGTGTCCATAAGTCAATTTCATAAAGCATGACGGGGAGAAACCCATCACAGTTGCAATTTGTCCTTTATTTTTCTGGGCTGGCTCTGCTAATCTTCAATGAACAGAATGATTGGTTTTATGTTAATAAACCCATACTTTGTCTATTTGTGTTCTTATTTATTTTTGACCACAAAGACTCCTACTTTCCACCAGCTTCCCACGAAAGACAAAGGTCAGTAGTACTGCACCCACAGGGTAAGGAATAAATAATCACATGAATTTTTCTCATTGTATGCTAGCCTTAACCCTTAGTGTACTGACCACTAAGCAATTCCTTCCTCCACATAACCTAAATCGATAAGTTTTGCTGATGACATCGCTGAAGGACTCCAAGCATGCACAAATTAAGTTAAAGAAATGATGGAGAAGGTAGAACAGAGATTCAGTGTAAATAAATGTAAAACCATGGTAATTGGGAATTTGGATTTTCACATCGCAACTGACGATGAAAAGCTAGAAATATATAATGAAAACACAATAAGCCAAGATGATACGTGCTCTGAGGAAATAAGAATAAGCATCAGCAAAGAAACGCAGCCCTTGGTAAACTTAGGAACCTTTGGAAACTTTATACTGTATTCTTACATTCAAAACTACTCAGCCATCATTGTAGCCACAGCAACCTATGGCAGTGAAACTTGGCAACTCAAGAAAACAGATGCTCACAAGTTAGATGTGTTTCATCATAAGTGCCTGAAGAGAATATTAAGAGCGAGCTATGAGGAAAGAAAAATGAACAATAAGGTCAGATCAATGGCTAAAGTGAAGACTCTATAACAAATAATTTGTAAGAGAAGACACCAATAGCAAGGGCATGTGTTATGAGTGGATTGTAATTAACTACCAATTATGGCTTTCAATTGGAAGCCAGAAAATCCAGCAAGAAAAAGGGGTAGAACTAGGATGAGTTGGAAGTGTACAATTATCAACGACATAGAAAAATGTAATTTGAAATGAGAGGACTTGGATCACATGACAACTGACAAGTAAGCATGGAGAATGTGGGTAGCCTAATATTCTGAAGAGCATGGGATGGTCTAAAGTCTAAGATTTCTGACATATCACACCAAACGAAAATAGAGGGCTAGAAACTTGATCACCAATGGCAAGAAACATTGAAACATTAAGGATTTCTTCAAAACTATGCTTCGGCTGTCCGACAGGCTAGGAGAGACTTCCTGTCCACCTGAACTAAAGTGGTCAAATCCCACAGCAAGCAGCTATCCAGGGTGGTAAACCACTTGATCAGTTTTGTTTCTAAATGGAGCACCAAGCCCTGCCGAGAACTACCATCCTATTTTGCTGAAAAGATTCCACACCTCAGGGAAAGTTTCTCCAACAACATGGATCTGAAACTAATATCCTAGACCTGACATAATATCAGTTCAGCCCAGGACACTGATCAGAATTAAGATAAATCTGTGGGTTTTGTCTAGTATTTCATAGAGGAAGCTGGAACAGGCAGGGACATGGCCAGTCTGGCCACCAAATGCACTGAGTCTGCATGTCTAACAAGCAGACTCCACTGACCAGAGATCTTCTAAAACTTTGTGTCAAGTTGCCATCCCAATGCACCCCTTGGAGCTAAATATGGCATTACAGCAGCTGTGCCTTACTGTTCTGTGGCCTACTCTGGCCATAGGAGTGCCCACCACCTTCACTGCTTTACAGACTTCCGGAAACATAAGTCCTTTACCAAAGTCTTGAAATAACAACAATAGAAGAAACTTCCCATGGAGGGGCAAGTCCCTGCTTCCTCTCTTCTGAGTTTCCTTTCACCAACCAATCTCATCAAATATTTTATAGAAATAAGCCCTGCTATTCCCAACTGGCTTTTATTTCTAATTAATCCTGACCCACAGTCTACAAGCAGGTAAGTTAATGTCTCTCTCAGGCCCATATTAACCCTTTCTCAGCATGCGGAGGACAAACCCCTCATCACAAACCCAGCAGGATTCTATCGTTGCACTACTCAGTGGAACTGCAGAGGGAGAGTGGTGGTTTATGCCTGGTTGAACATTTTTCTGTGTTAGCGAAACCCAGGGAATCAGAGAAGTGTAAATCACACCTTTTGGTGTGGATAGGAGTGAATCCAGCTCTTTCTTTGAAATGTCTACGAATCGATGAAAGCCCTGGACACTATAGCTCCTTCCAGCAATCCTTTCAACCCTTGCCCTTTATTTTCTTTCATAAAAACAGGAAATTCCATCAGAAAGAAATATTTCATTAAAGTAGAGCTCCAAAGCTCTGGTGTACATGTTAATGGTCATTCAAGCTACCATCTGTAGGTAGCATGGAAGACATGAATGACAATAACTCTTTCTGCTCCCGCCATGTCTACTACATAGTAATCTTTCAGTGAAGAACCATACTTCACAGCTGTACAGTTGAGCATATTAGCTGGAGTTTTGGAAGCAGTCTGTTTGCTAACTTCAATGGCAACCGGACAGCTAAATGCTTCAGACAGCCTTTAAAATTTCTGCCTCCAAATCTAGAAAAGGCCAGATTAAAGGTTGTGTACTCCTGCAATTCTGATCATCTTTATGACTGAAGAGACAGGGCAAAATTATTGCTCTATTGATAATCAACGCCTCGACTTTAATGGAGCCAAGATTTGACTATGCTCTCTTTAACTATGACTGGATATTGGATGGGCATAGGCAGACAGATTTTGTACAGGTATGTGACCTTTTATTAGACATAGCTCAGATGTGCTGCAAATATGATGATCATCAGAAGTGTGGGATTCTGTTTGTTTATTTCGTTTACTATTATTTTTCTAAAGCACCTTTTGGGTTCAGTGTATATAAATTGGGAGAGTAAAGGATTACCTACGCCTCAACAAAATGAGCATATGTATGTGTGTGTATTTGATCAACGTGCCTCAGCACTTCGCTACTAAAGTTACAAGATTTTGTGACATGCAGAATGCCTCCCAGCGAAATGAATGTCACATCATTTCACTACCTCTTCCCGACTTTGCAATGCCTGTGCTACCTAGCATGTGACATGCCTCCATCAAACAACAAAATACGACATGTTTAGTTGATAGGCAATACAGTGTAATTGAAGAAACTGCATAGGAAATGTTCAGTGTCTTCACACATGATGCTCCTAAGTGGAAGCACTGCACCTGCATGGCTGAGATTTTCAAAGCAGAGTAAGGAGTTTAGCTCTACAGCTCCTATCAGTTTCACTGGGGCCTGTGGCAAACTCTCCTGGTGGGTTTGAAAACCACAACTTGTCTGCAGAGTTGTTAGGTCTATTGATTTATTCATACATGGGTAGAATTCAGGGTACTCGAGTCTCATTGTGCAAACCGTTGCATACACATTGTTGGATTGGAAGGAATAGTGTCATGGCTAGAGCACAGCACGGGGACACTGGAAGCCACAGTTCAAGTCCTGGCACAGATGCGGTCTTCTTGTCATCTCTTCATTTCCTTATCTGTAACATAGGGCAACAGTACTTCCCTACCACACAGAGGTGTTGGGAAATGGAATGCCTTCCACCGTGAGGAGCTGTTCAGATATTATTGTGATGAGGGCTATATAAGTACCGAGATACAGACAATAATCTGGTGGATGAATGGAATTGATTTGTTTCACAAACCTCAGATGTTCTTGCAGAAGGTCCACATTTTCTCAAGGGTTGGATTCTTCCAATGCCTTAGATGCTGCGTCCAGGTAGGTGTGAATAGAATACACACAGAGTCATCCTTATCCATATGCAGACAACAAAGTTGCATAGGGTACCCAAAAATTTAGGGCACCACTGGGTCTTACTGGTCGCTATCCCTGTTCTGTGGCTCTGCTTCCTCCAGAGTGGTTCTAGTTAACTTAAAAGTAAAAAGCTTTGCCAGATCTATTAGCAGAACATTGAACCTGTGAAAGACCCATTCCAGTGGTAATGAAGCCATGGAACAGGCATTTGCCACCCCCAGGTATATACTGTTGGTTTCTCAATTTAGTCTACAGAACGTTTTTTACAATTTGTTTTAAAACTATTTCATTAGTGTGTGCTGAAGATTAGAAAATCACATCGCTAAAAAATCATCGTCCTCCCCAGCTGCCATTGGGAATGGGAGCACAAGTTTAAAAGTACACCCTAAGGATGGTTCTGAGTGTGTGCACTACACAGCCTCCAGCATAGGTATAGGCCGTAGTGTAGATGGTGAGGCAAAGCTTAGGTGAGTAAAGACATGCCTGAACCCTATGTCTATGTCTATATTGTGCTCCGTTGCGCAAGAACATATGCAAATGAGGTGCAGAACGGCTCTTGCGCAAGAATACTGTGTACAGATGTGGTCTCCTCACTTCAAAAAAGATATTTTGGCCTTGGAAAGGGTTCAGAAAAGGGCAACTAAAATGATTAGGGGTTTGGAACGGGTTCCATATGAGGAGAGGCTAAAGAGACTGGGACTTTTCAGTTTAGAAAAGAGGAGACTGAGGGGGGATATGATAGAGGTCTATAAAATCATGAGTGGTGTGGAGAGGGCTGATAAAGAAAAGTTATTTATTAGTTCCCATAATAGAAGAACTAGAGGACACCAAATGAAATTAATGGGTAGCAGGTTTGAAACTAATAAAAGGAAGTTCTTCTTTACACAGCGTGTTGTCAACCTGTGGAACTCCTTGCCAGAGGAGGCGGTGAAGGCTAGGACTATAATAGAGTTTAAAGAGAAGCTGGATAAATTCATGGAGGTTAGGTCCAAAAAAGGCTATTAGCCAGGGGATAAAATGGTGTCCTTGGCCTCTGTTTGTCAGAGGCTGGAGAGGGATGGCAGGAGACAAATCGCTTGATCATTGTCTTCAGTCCACCCTCTCTGCGGCACCTGGTGCTGGCCACTGTCGGTAGACAGGATACTGGGCTAGATGGACCTTTGGTCTGACCCAGAACGGCCGTTCTTATGTTCTTATGTTATGTTCTTAAGAGGGGGTTTTTGCGCAAGAAGGATCAGTGTAGACTGCTCCTTCTTGCGCAAAAGCCCCTTGCACAAAATTGGTGGCTCATTACGTATGCAAATGAGGTGCAGCAATATTCATCGCCATGCCTCATTTGCATATGTTCTTACGCAAGAAAGTGCAGTGTAGACGTAACTTATGTTATATACTCTACATGACTCTCTACTTGTCCAAGCAGTGTCTCCCTTTCTACATGGGTATTTTTAATGCCTCCCTGTCTGCCAGAGACTTTCCCTGCTGCAGGTAGAGTCTGGACCCTTCCCCCACTATCTTGCCCATGTTAAAGCCTCTGATAGACATGTGTGACTACACACCTAAGCAAGGATGAAGCCTGCTTTTCACTGTGGTGCGTAGCTACACATGGCCTACACAGGAGATCTGCAGGCCCTAGGGCAAAGGAGCAGTTCTGCACTCATTGAAGGTGCAGAGCCTCATACAGAAAGAATGGGACTGGGAAACCAGCCCCCCACACACCCTCAGGCTATGTCTACACTATTAGGTTATTTCAGAATAATAACTCCCAAAATAACTATTTTGAAATTGCACGTCCACACTACAAGGAAGCCTCAAAATTAGTTCAAGGCAGGCTCCCTTAATATGGATTTAGGGTACATCTACACTGCAAGACTATTTCAAAATAACTAGCGCTATTCCAAATTAACCTAGTCCGCGTGTACACAGCAGGCAGTTATTTTGAAATAGTGTCAAAATACTGTCACTCGAGGGGTATGTCTACACTACCACCCTAGTTCGAACTAGGGTGGTTAATGTAGGCAACCGGAGTTGCAAATGAAGCCCGGGATTTGAATTTCCCGGGCTTCATTTGCATCTTGCCGGGCGCCACCATTTTTAAATGTCCGCTAGTTCGGACTCCGTGCCCGCGGCTACACGCGGCACAAACTAGGTAGTTCGGATTAGGCTTCCTATTCCGAACTACCGGTACACCTTGTTCCACGAGGAGTAACGGTAGTTCGGAATAGGAAGCCTAATCTGAACTACCTAGTTCTTGCCGCATGTAGCCGCGGGCATGGAGTCCGAACTAGCGGACATTTAAAAATGGCGGCGCCCGGCAAGATGCAAATGAAGCCCGGGAAATTCAAATCCCGGTCTTCATTTGCAGCTCTGGTTGCCTACATTAACCACCCTAGTTCGAACTAGGGTGGTAGTGTAGACATGCCCTAGAGGACTTCTTACTCTGACTCCTGTAACCCTCATTGTACAAGGAAGGGAAGTCAGAGGAAGAGTGCTCTATTTCAAAATAAATACTATGTAGACGCTCCATATTTCAAAATAAGTTATTTCGTAATAAGATACACAACTGGCGTAGCTCAATTTGCGCAGCTTATTTCAAGTTAAGCTTTGCAGTGTAGACACACCCTTGGAATCCCAGGAAGCACTGGGGAGTAATTACTTTGAATGACTCTGGGGAGTCGTTATTTCGAAATAACAGCAGCTGAGCATCCACACTAACCTTATTTCCAAATAGCAGTTCTGAAATAGGCGTTATTCCTCATAGAATGAGGGGTTATTATTTCAAAATAACCAGCCCATTATTTCGAAATCATTTTGAAATAACTGGCTTGTTGTCTAGACAGTCACTGAGTTATTTCAAAATAACAGGAATTATTCAGAATAACTCTGTGGTGTAGACGTGCCCTCCTCATCACATGGAGTGCACAGTGCAGCATTCTGGCGGTGATTTAAAGGGCCAGGGGCTTCAGCCAGCCACCACTGCCACAATAGTAGCGATGGCAGCAGGGAGCCCTAGCCCTCTTTAAATTGCTAGGTAACTGTCCTTTCCCATTCCCGCCCAGCAGCTGGCTTGGGCCTACTTCAAGCAGTGATACAGTGTAGATACAGTAGAATTGTATGAAAACACTGGTAGGCAAATTGTTCCATACTGATCAAATGTTTAAGAAAACACATGTATGGTTTATTGCAGCAAACGTCTGGAATACATTGTCAGGAGGGCTATGAATGGCACCTTTTTTGTTCCAGACACAACTAAATGACTTGAATAAATGAGGTAGTCACTAGTCTACCATCTAGCACAGGCCAGAGCATACTCATCCTGAGCTAGTGTAACCCACAGACCTATTGGGTGTGGTTCACTATCCCATGGAGTGACCCTTCGACCACTTACAGAGAGAGAGAGGGTATGTCTACACTTGCTCCCTAGTCCGAACTAGGGAGGCAAATGAAGCATACCGAAGTTGCTAATGAAGCGCGGGATTTAAATATCCCGCTCTTGATTATCATTTTCGCGGCCGGTCACCATTTTAAAAAGCTGGTAGCCCAAATTAACTCGCCGCGTGTAGACGCGGTAGTATGATCCAAAACCCTTCCCTCGAATTAACTTATTCCTCATTGCATGCACTTCATTAGCAACTTCGGTATGCTTCATTTGCCTCCCTAGTTCAAACTAGGGGGCAAGTGTAGACATACCCAGAGAGAGAGAGAGAGAGAGAGAGAAGGAGTCTGCTCTACAGCCTAAGCTGAGAGCCAGCTGGTTTTTAGCTCAAGCTGTAGAGGCCCATGAACTAAGCTTCAGGCTACATCTACACTGCGGGGGTTTTTCAGCAGAAGGTATGCAAATGGAGCATTCATTTGCATATCTTGCACTCTCATTTGCATATCCTCTTCCGATCCTTTTTGCGAAAAAGGTTTTGCTGTTAAAAAGCCCATGTAGACGGGGCCATTTGTCGGAAAAAAAAAACCTTTTGCGCAAGATCCTGTAAACCTTGATTTTTGAGGAATAAGGGATCTTACACAAAAGTTTTTTTTTTTCCCCAACAAATGGCTCTGTCTACACAGGGCTTTTTAACGGCAAAAAGTCTTCTGCAAAAAGGATCAGAAAAGGATATGCAAATGAGAGCACAAGATATGCAAAGTAGCACTCCATTTGCATATCTTCTGCTGAAAATATCCCGCAGTGTAGATGTAACCCCAGAGTCCCAGGTTTGGTTCTGATGGTCAGCGTTACACTAGGCTTAGTTGATTGGCTTTGGTAAGCAGCTAAATCTCTGAATGCTTGTCTATAAAGTTATTATGAAAATGGCAGCAGTGCAGACTTCATCAATAGTCTTCCAGTCAGAGGTGAAATTAACTTAAATTTCTTACCTGTGCTGTTGTATCACACTCCTGGTGGGGAGCACTAAGGGCATGGAGTTTGGGGGAGGGGAGCTATGACAGTGTGGGGCAGAGTGTGGGGGGCTCAGGGCATGTGATTGGGGCTCAGGGGGCTAGGGTATGTGTGGATAAGGGAGAGGGGAGGGGGACAAGGACACTATTGCAGGGGAGGGAAGCAGAAACTTCCCTCCCCCCCCCAAAGATTCATACCAGGATGCTGCTTGCTGTTCCCCTACTTCACTGGCAGGGAATGGCAGGGAAGTTCACACATGGGTCACTCATTCCTTGGCTGGAAATGGTGAACAGGGGCCAAGGGGAGCCACAAGGCTCTGTGGCTACAGACCCTTTAGTTAAACAAAGTGGCGTGGGCCTGCTAGCGGCTTTCCCAAAGTGGATCACAGGAAATGCTGGTCTAGATGGTGCTTGGTCCTGTCGTGAGGGCAGGGGACTGTACTCGATGACCTCTAGAGATTCCTTCCAATCCTAGTGTTCTATGATTCTATGATTCATGCTTTCTCCCTTCAGGTCCAAAGGAGTTGTGTAGATTTACCCCAGCTAAGAAGCTGGCCCATAGCTGTTAATATTTTTAGTTAAAAATAAAAATATTTTATTTTTTAGTCTTATTATCCAATTTCTTCTGAGTCATCTTGTCTCCTGTTTCCTCCTCATGCTATTTTCAGCATTTCTTTGCTGGAGTACCATTTACATCATTTACTAGAACCTTACAAAAACTGCTGGTACAGAATTAGAATAAGACAACTCCAAATAACAATTCCCATTTGTAGATACAAACCATCTTAAATTGCCATTACATATTTTGATGATTTTATAGCCTGTGGGTAATGGTACTATCGCTTACAATGTATAAGTTTTAATAAGTCAATTATAAATCTAACATATGCTGCAAATCTCACTACAGTAACAGCTTAATAAATGGGCATTTTTAAAATCTTATCCTCAAAACAGAGTTAATGTGCCATTCCCCTAATTTATAATCAAAATGCTAAGCAAAATTCAGCTTAACAGTTATAGCGCATCTAAGGGGTTTCATATCATTAACTTCCCACACCTGCAGGCAAACCTGTTTTTTCTAAGTGCAATAATAATGTTAGTATGTATATGACTGTGTGCATGTATATAATGATCTCTCTATCATGCACGCGCGCGCATACACACATCTGTTTTTTACGGAATACGTGATGCTCCGTTGCAGCGTAAAGTTTTATTAGGTTGAGTTTGGACTCTCCATATTGCCCTGGCACAAAGAAGCCATGAGTGAGATAGGCATGTGCTAAACTCTTTCAGAAGTGCCCTGCAGCCATCAGGCATATCAAACTGTCAAAAGTATGATTGCAGCATGGATAAACACACCCTCAGTGGCCACAATCCAGGGAGCATGACTGAAAATAGTAATGAGGATGTTGCAGCATGAACCCCGGAATAACTGGGAATGCGAGTACTAGGGGAGGGAGAGGGAAAGACAGGAGATTCACTGAAGAAAGTAATTGCATCTGTCTGAAACTGCTCAAGGGTTGGAAGGACTGGAATGTGTCCTGGAGAGATGGGTTAATGAGGACAGGTCAGGTGAAAGGTGTATAATAAATATATTTAGCATATGGCTTTGTAATTATCTCATGGGCATCTCCTCCAGGTATCTAATATTTATGAAGTTGAACAAGGCCAGGAGTCGGAATTCATCCTGCGAGCTGTGCATTCCCCTCTGCACTAAAACATGCTTTATCAGGTGAGGGGAACTGCTTCAAGAGAGGAAGGCAAGGAGAATAGCTGACAGGAGAGGTTGTGAAATTGATTCTTAATATTGTGTCATAGTTATGACATATCCCTCCCTCAAGGAACTCACAAAGACAAGGCCCAATCCTACAATAGTTACTTACACAAGCGGCCCCAACCTACATGAGTAGTCTCATAGTCTTCACTAGGGTGGCTTGCATGAGCATGGGTTGTAGTAATGGCCAGGGTAGTACAGTTAGTAGGCTCTGGCTTTTAATGGAGGCAAGAGCAGTTACATAGTCAGACTGTCAGGCCCTCAGTGAAGGAGAGCAGGGAACAACTAATAGGCACCAGCCTGCAAGTAGGCAGAGAGGCTAGTCAGTCTTTAAGTCACAGGTAAGAATGCACACCAGCAAAGTCTAGGGGTTTAGGTAATGGTGAATGGTAGGGTCCTAAAGGCTTCCTGATCTAGGACGAGGATGGCCCAGGGGTTGGATGGCGGAGGTAGAGAAATGCAGGATTGCCTGACTCCACCGCATCCCAGCCCAGGTACCTCTATACGGTGGGTTTTGTCTCTGTCTTAGGGAGATCCAGCCAATCCTCAGGCATGCTCCTCAGCATCTCAATTGGGCAGCAGCATTGGTCAGTTGACAGGAGGCAATCCCCCAGCTCCTCTTCAGGCTCTAGTAGCAGGCAGGATGCATCTCACTCCTGAGGCACCTCTAGCTCATTTGCGCTGAAGGGCGCACCAAGTCGGCTTGTACTCCCTGTCCACCCTTCCACCCCTAGTGGGCAGACATGAATTTCTTGGTTCTGTCCACCAGGGGGTAGATTATGGTCCCTCCCTGTCACACCCTAAGGGAGGTCTTGCTTTCTTGCTACAGGGCCCAAGGTCCCCTCACTTATATGGGTGCAACTCCTGCTGAAATAATGTCAATGTAATGAGACTTTACTGGTGTGACAAACTACCCACATGTTGCCAAAGTGTGAGGGAAAAGACAGACTGTGATGTATCTGACTGCTCCCTGGTTTGGTTTTGAACCCCATGTCACTTTCTTGTTGTTCTCCAATCTTGATCCCTTGTAACACCCCAGATGCTATGGTGATGGATGCAATATAAAAATCTAGACAGGTAAGTGAGGGCACTTCATTCTCTCCCTGCCTCCATTTCTCTCTCAGCTCACCCTGGGTTTGCACAAAATCCCGGAGACCTGGATAAGAAAGAATCAGAGGTAATTTTTTCCGACATTTGCAAAGCGTGACTTGCTTGCTGGACAAGATTTCTTAAGTCTGCCCTGTTCTAAATACGAAACCATCCTTCACTCTGCCAGTACCACTCATAGACAACAAGGAAAAAAGAGGCATTGCACAGTACACTTCCTATTTGCTGTGCTATATCTCATTTACACTTGCCTGGTGAGAGACACAACCTCTAATTAGCTCGCCCAGCTCCGCTTCCCTGTTTTCAAGGGGAAAAGGCATTTATTACCAGTTAATGTTCATTAAAACTTGTAACTAGTTTGTTTATTTAATCCAAATGGCATTTCTCTCTCTCTCTCTCTCTGTCTCTCCCCTCCCCCACCAATCTGTCACCATGCTGGATATACACGTATAGAGCGTAGGTAATTATCCAATGCATTTCAAATGAGCTTTTAAAGCAGGGATGCAAATTAGGAATGTAAATGTGCCTTTTCTAAATTGGCTATGTTAATACAAAATATGATCCTTTCTAATAGAGGGGAAGTAAGCCCCAGTGGTATTGATCTTTCCCTCTTGTCTTCAACCTCCCCCCCCCCCAGTTAATCAGCACCATGGCTTTTCACCTCCCCTCAGCGAGACTCATCTGGCCAAGCAGAACTCTTTCCCCTTATTTGCCTGTGCCGAACCATGAGCACTAAATGAAGCGAGTAATTCGGTGCATTGTTGGGAGGGGGGTGAGGGGGAGAGGGGGGCAGCTGACAGTGAATGGTGTCAGCTGCAGAGGCAGCAGAAAAAGCCGACATCTTAATAAAACAGCCTCAGGCAAAATCCCATTAAAGCCTTCAGAAGCTTGTTTCCCTGCAGTTGAGCAGGTAGGCGCTGTGCACTGCGTGGCAGCCCTGAGTGCTCTCTGGGAGCCCAGTTCAAAAAAAAAAAAAATTGAGTGCTTTTCCCCACCCGCCCTCCCCGTCTAAATCATCCGCCAGCCTCACTCCTCAGAGTCATTTGCAAGGCAGAGAGAGAGGGGGAGAGGAAAGAGTGCCTGCCTTGATGTGTAGGGACTAAAGTGCCTGTGCCGTGGCAGGAGTGGATGGCAAGCGGTGCTCTTCCATTAACGATGTAGTGCAGACCTCGGACTGACCTTTGGAGGGAAGAGGGAACAGGCAGAGCATGGGCAGAATGACAATGAGACATGGGGCACTGGTGTATCTCATTGTGTAGCTGCCTCTTTTGCTGTGGGCACACACATTGCTTTAGCATAGTTGCACCTTTTGGGGCCTG
The DNA here is from genome assembly GCF_052426305.1 of Pelodiscus sinensis. Classification (NCBI taxonomy): domain Eukaryota; kingdom Metazoa; phylum Chordata; order Testudines; family Trionychidae; genus Pelodiscus; species Pelodiscus sinensis. The sequence goes on from NC_143054.1 coordinate 12,061,877, forward strand.
GTGACTGCTTGGTTCTGCCAGCTGGGAACGTGGCGTGTGAGTGGGCTGGGATTGGGGAGCTGGGGAAGATAAAGTAGTTGTCTCTCTAAACCACTGCTAAAAAGAATCACAGACACACAGAGACTAGGGATTGGCAGATCCATACTCAGACCTTCCTTGATGGTTGTTCACAACTGATCATTAGGCTTGGAAAAATTAGATTTTTATCTGTAAATGTTGTCGATACACATCGAGTTCACTGCACACAAACGGATGGAGAAATATGTCCATCAGTAATTACAGAAAATTATAGACGGGAAAAGTAGAGAAAATGCTACTTGAGGACACATAAAAGTTTGATTTAAGGCTACTTATTTGGAATGTTTCGATGTATAATGTTGTTACTTTGTCGTTTAACAGTTATAAAGCTTTAACCTTTTGAATCTCAACATTTACCCTCATTACATACGTATTTATAAAGAATAATAAAATGTCTGACATCCTCCCTCATAATGTCCTACAAGTATGAAAATTTAGATTGATTAAAATAAGAAAATGTTTAGAAATACACATCAATAGTAGTTAAAACTATAAAAAATAGAAAGTAAACCTTGCCTACTTATAATACAACATGCAAATATTTTCCTGTGTCACTTAATACATTGTTTATTATTTGTATTGCACTCCCACTTGGACTCCAGTCATGGGCCAGGCTCTTATTGTGTTAGGACTGTATGGGTATGTCTAGACTACAGGCTTTTGTCAACAGAAGTTTTGTCAACAAAGTTTCTGTCGACAAAGAGCGTCTAGACTACATCCAGTTCTGTCGACAAAGCAAGCCGCTTTGTCGACATGACAGTGTAGACACAAAGGACAGTGTAGATGCAGTAATGCCTTCTGTCAACAGAACTTTGTCGACAAAAGGCGTTATTCCTCATAGAATGAGGTTTATAGCTCTCGACAAAACTGCTGAGTTCTGTCGACATTATGTCGACAGAACTCAGCGGCAGTGTAGATGCAGGTATAGTTTTTTCGACAAAAGTCCATTTTTGTCGACAAAACCCTGTAGTCTAGACACACCCTATAAGTATAGAGAAGAGTCACTGCCCAAACAGCTTACAATTTAAATAATCGTAATGAAAAGACCCCTTTTTCCATTTTTCTCCTACTCAAGTTATTTCTGACTTTTTGACCACACAGCCAAGCAGTATGAAATTAACTTTCTTTTTGTGTATTTGAGTTCAATGTTCAAACATTGATTTGAAAATCATTAGGGAGATTGGAATTGGGTTATCTTTGCATGTGAAATCATGGTAGCAGGAAGAACTCCTTTGGAGAGTCTTCCCCCAAATTCATAGCTTATCGGGTTCTCATAAAGTATAATAGACTATTATAGTGTAATATGCTGTGGCACATTGTACATTTAAAAGATGTGAGAACAGCCTTAATTCAAGAAAATGCACAAATTAATGTATCTTAAGCAAACTGAATGTTTCCATAGCACATTAAACAGTTGACTGGGCACTTAATGGAAAGAAATGAGGATTTCTTACATGAAGGGAACTTAACTCAACTTTCAAATGTTCTTTGTCTAATAAATCATACTGTGTTAAAGCTATGTTAAGGGCTAGCTGCATGACATTGGGGAAATAGTTGTGTCTCCCCCTTCCTCAGTTTCCCCGTTTGTAAAATAGGAAAAATAATACAGTACTTGTGTACTTCGCAAGGGTATGGTGAGACTTTATTAATTAGTCAGTGTTTCTATAGCCCTTATAATATGTAAAGCAGTACGCACATGTTCTATATTACTAATATTAAATAAAAGTAGATTATTTTCCCCTTTAACTTTAGGTATGTCTACACAGCAAAGTTATTTTGAAATAACAGCCCTTATTTTGAAATAACTTTCCTAGCAGTCAAACCGCTATTTTGAAATTAATTGGAAATAGCAGAGCGCTTATTTTGAATTTGGTAAACCTCATTCCATGAGGAATAATGCCAAATTCGAAATAGCTATTTCGAAATAAGTGCTGTGTAGACACTTATTTGAAAATAGGGACCTCCAGCTCTTCCCAGGGTGCCCTGGTGGCCACTCTGCCCTCAACCAAGAATGCTCCACTACCTCCCCTGCTCCACAGAGCCCTTAAAGGGGTTCTTAGTGCTCCTCAGGGTGGAAGTTCTCCCACAGGGCTTCCTGGATACTGACAGCCCCCTAATGGACCTCCCAGATGGCAGCCTGCAGAAAGCGCAGCCAGGCTGTGACACGCGTTGAGGTTTTCTCATCTCCTGCACCCCAATAATGGCACGGACAGACTCCACCAGCCAGTAGAATAGAGGGAGTTTATTGCTTCTCCAGGGTACAGCACAGCACAGATGTCATCTGGTTACAGGAACCAGGCCTAGGATGCCTCAGCCGCCTTTAAGATGCAGGAGACTGGGCCCCTAAATTCCAGCCCCTTTCCCTAGGCTGTCTCCTCCATGATCCCAGACAGAAACTAACTCTCTTCCAGCCCTGCCTCCCAGCCAGGGCGGCATTCCACCTTCCTTTGTTTCTCTCCCTGGGGGGTAGCTGGTCAGACAGGTTGAGAGACCCTTGACTAGTGACTCATCCCCTGTCCTGCTGGGCTGTGCTACAGACAGCAGCCAGTGGGGGTCACCCACAGCCCCAGCATAGCAACCAGCAAGGTACCAACACTATGTCACACAGACTTGCAACAACGTATCCAAGGGTATGTCTACACTACCCTCCTAGTTCGAACTAGCGGGGTAATGTAGGCATACAGCACTTGCAAATGAAGCCCGGGATTTGAATTTCCCGGGCTTCATTTGCATAAGCGGGGAGCCGCCATTTTTAAAACCCTGCTGGTTCGAACCCTGTGCAGCTACACGGGGCTCAAACTAGGTAGTTCGAACTAGGATTCCTATCCACGAGGTGTACCGGTAGTTCGGAATAGGAATCCTAGTTTGAACTACCTAGTTCGAGCCCCGTGTAGCCGCGAACCAGCCGGGTTTTAAAAATGGCAGCGCCCCGCTTATGCAAATGAAGCCCGGGAAATTCAAATCCCGGGCTTCATTTGCAAGTGCGGTATGCCTACATTACCCCGCTAGTTCGAACTAGGAGGGTAGTGTAGACATACCCTTGGATACGTTATTGCAAGTCTGTGTGACATAGTGTTGGTACCTTGCTGGTTGCTATGCTGGGGCTGTGGGTGACCCCCACTGGCTGCTGTCTGTAGCACGGCCCAGCAGGACGGGGGATGAGTCACTAGTCAAGGGTCTCTCAACCTGTCTGACCAGCTACCCCCCAAGGAGAGAAACAAAGGAAGGTGGAATGCCGCCCTGGCTGGGAGGCAGGGCTGAAAGAGAGTTAGTTTCTGTCTGGGATCATGGAGGAGACAGCCTAGGGAAAGGGGCTGGAATTTAGGGTTCCACGAGGTGTACTGGTAGTTCGGAATAGGAATCCTAGTTCGAACTACCTAGTTCGAGCCCCGTGTAGACACGCTGCATGGGGTTCGAACCAGCGGGGTTTTAAAAATGGCGGCTCCCTGCTTATGCAAATGAAGCCCGGGAAATTCAAATCCCGGGCTTCATTTGCAAGTGCGGTATGCCTACATTACCCCGCTAGTTCGAACTAGCGGGGTAGTGTAGACATACCCCAAGAGAAGCACCAGAGTGCCCAGGAATGGCTCCGGCTCCAGTTACAGAGTGCTGTGTTGTCCCGAGAGAGGGCAACCAGAGCACGCAGAGACAAAATGCTTTCCTGTCTCTCATCGAGGTAGACAAGCAAGCAGGGAAACCTGAGAACTGGCTGTCCGGGGGGGTCCCTTTAAGCACAGACCTCAGATAGCCTCAGGCAGCAGCCCCCCGCACAGTAAGTCCTGACCTGGTGCCCTGCCAGAACTGGTTCCAGCCAGCCTTAAATGCGATTCAGCATCCACTCAGTGGACGCGCTATTTCTAAATTGCAAAATGCTATTTCAAAATGCATTTTGTGTGTAGATGCGTTATTTCAAAATAAGCTATTTTGAAATAACTTTTTTGAAATAAGATATTTCGAAATAACACTGTAGTGTAGACATACCCTCTCTAAAAAGTAAACAAAATTCAAATGGGAAATGAGATTCAAGGGTAGGGCAATTATCCATTGGAACAATACACCATGGGTTATGGGGGATTCCCAGTCAAGGGTCATTTTAAAATGAAGCTCAAATGATTTTTTTCTAAGATTGTGCTCTAGTAAAATCAGGAATCAATTTGGGGATGTTCTTTGGAATTCGTGGTACAGGAAGTCAGATCCAATGACCACAGTGGTCCCCTCCAATTGGGACTTGGAACCTGTGAATCTCTAAAAAATGTTATTTCCATTTTCAGTTAGACTAAAACTCTTGATCATTGTCATAGTGAGAAAAATGTTTGTTTCAGCCTCCTGTACTATACTACACCCATCGTAACACTTCCCAGAATAGTATGTTTCACAAATATAATCTATAAAAATTTCTCTTGTATGTGATGGGAGAAGTCGCACACAATTCATGAGAACTAAGCACATCTTCTGCTATGTTTTGTATAGCATTGAACATACTGTCACACTCAACAACTGATCAATAATTATAATAATTCATAACAGCTCTGAAAGTTAGAAGCCTGTTCATACCTTAAATTACTGTGGCTTTCTTCCACTGTCACAGGATCACATTCAAGTCAGGTGTAAGAATGCAAGTCTACTTACTTCAGTGCAGCTTACACCACATCTGAATTTTGCCCCTTCACTGGATTGTACCGTCTCAAATGGTACTTGTACTGCAATTTTTCTAAAAGGTATTGAAATCAATTCCAGAACCTTCAAAATTTCCTGTACCACGTGTCTTCTCTTTTTTCACATCCTTCCTTCCTTCCTTCCTTCCTTCCTTCCTTCCTTCCTTCCTTCCTTCCTTCCTTCCTTCCTTCCTTCCTCTGTCATCCATCTTCTTGTCTTGCCTTTCTCACATTATATTTAATACTGTGCTTTTTACTCAGATGAAACCCGAAGCTCTACAGCTGAATAAATGACATCAAACTCTGTCCTGCATCCATGTACATTGGCTGAATTTGAACAAATGGGGGTCACTCATCCATCTCTGAAATGCAGCCACCTCTGGAGCACAACAGCCATTCTGCTTAGCGGCATTGTTCCATAATTCTCATGGAGGAAATCAATAATGAGCTTTTCAAGTGAAAATGCCTCTTTAGATTGGCTAGCTCATGGGGTTAGTGCTCGTCTTTATAGATGTTCAGTTCCCTAGTAGGGTGCCGAGCTTTTTGTTTGCTTTGTTTACTTTTTAAAGACACCTGTGCATTAACAGCAAGGAATGGAAAGTACAAGAAGAATGGACATCATTTAGTAGGAAGATTTTGATTAATCAAACTTTAATTTGTGCAGAAACTTAGGGTTATCATTCCTTCTCTTTTGGAAAGGTTTGTGGGTCTCTTCCATTACCCCATGCAGTTAGGATCTTGGATTTATGTTCAAACTGAAAGAAAGTGGTGTTGGGATCACTGGTTAATCTTGGGATTTGTTCCACTACTGACTGGGAGGGCAAACTGCCAGCTCCACCTTGGGCTCTCCATATGTTCATGGAAAGCTGCAATCCTGGCTCAAATATGCTTAGCACATAAGGTTTCACAAGACCACCACTAAAACCGGCTCATAATTTCATACTATTTCCAATTAGAGAGTTCTAAAAATAGACCCACTTGGACAAAATTATAAGAAGTGCTATTTTCCTACCTTTCTCTGAGTATTGTGGAATGGTTTCTATTGATTAATGACCAAAGAACACAGGCACAAAAGCTTCATCACCACAGAATACTGCAAGAAATCTTCACAAATTTGATTGATTCGAGTGTCCCAAACTTTTTTATTTTAGGTCTACCCAAACATATAGAAAGATAAGTTTGTGTATGTACTTGAATTACTCAAAGAAAGGGGTGTATGTGTGTATATAGTGTGTGTGTGTGTGTGCAGTTTTGCATGATTCATATGTGTGTATGTGTACCCATATCATTTTTTTCCTTTATTCAGATTAAAAAAGAGAAAAAAAGATAAAAGCAATGTATTTATTTTTGTGGTAGTATAGGGATTTCGGGAGCAGCAGAAAAGGAAAGCCAATGTTTTTACCATTTTCTATTTTGGGTTTAATCAATAAAGCAAAGTAACACTGTGGAGATATTTTTGTTTGTTTGTTGTGCTTTTTTTTTTGCAATTTCTTAGGGTTTATCTCTATTAAAGGGTGAATCTAGTCAAGATCCACTAAATCAACCACTGATCATTCTCCTATCAACTCCAGAATCCAGCAGAATGAGATGAGTAATGGGAGTCATCAATAGAGTTTTTTTCATTCAAGGTGTGACTAGACTACAGGGTTTTGTCGACAAAATTATACCTGAGTCTACACTACCGCCGAGTTTTGTTGACATAACATCAACAGAACTTGGCAGATTTGTCGATGGCGGTAAACCTCATTCTACAAGGAATAACGCCTGTTGACAGAAGGCGTTATTGCATCTGCACTGTCCTTTGCATCTACACTGTCATGTTGACAAAGCCTCTGTCGACAAAAGCCTGTAGTCTAGACGTACCCTCAGCTACCTGAGGACATATACCACACTGATTGTCTCTCTAAAACATATGCTATCAGAATATTTCATTCAGAAGCCTATAGACTCTAAAGATATAAGAGTGGGCATTCTGGACCAGTACTGACCCTCAGGGTTTACAGAGGCAGCAGAACTCCTAAAGAAAAAAAGTTTTAAAAGCTACTTTTCAGGAGTGTCACTAAGAATGTGAATTTGGTCAGAAAGCAAGGTGCTTAGCACTTCATAGAATCAGGCTCCTTATTCTAGCTAATAAATTGAGCAACCAAACACTACACATAAAAAACAAACACATCAGATGAATAAAAATAACTAGCAACAAGTTTTAAAGAAGAAAAGAAACCCTACAACCACTATAGAAAAAGATCTGTGGGAAAGAACAGACAGTTCTGGTTAATGTGCAATAGTGATCAAAACCTCTAACAACATGGTTGGATGTATACAGAATGGGATAGAAAATAACTCTAAATAATAAGGCTCTAAATCTGGAGAGCCTTGTTCATGTGCTTAACTTTACACACTGTGGATGAGATTTTCAGAAGCATTTGTCATTGGCTTCACTCTTTTCCCATTGAAGCCATGCACTTTTACATTTCCCACATAGAGTAGTCCCCTTGAAGTCAACAGGAAAACACATGCTAAATGTGAGTACATTTTTTCAGGATATGGGCCTAAGCAAAGATATCCCTTTTCCATATAGCCTCTTGCTGCTTCAGAAAGCAGAGCTAGCGTAGTGAGAAAGGAAATTCCCACTCTACCTCTCCACTTTCATTCAGCAATGAAATCATCATTAACCCAAGAAGACATTAGTAATTGTGCAGAGGGAGGTGAATGGTAGGAATGAATGAAACATACAAACCTACGTGAAATCTTGAGGAGAGCTTGGGGTTTGTTCCTAATAATCCTCTATAGTTTATTTTTAACACTGCAAACACAGATCCCTCTAAACTTCTTACTAAATGTTTTGGACTGTGTAGCTCAACATGAATTATCTTCTTAAAACTCTGCTGAGAAGCCTAGAATAAATGTTGTGGATGGGTTATGACCACTGCTCTATTTTGCTGGCCAATATGATCTTGCTGTTATATTGAGCACTACTTGTGTGCTTGTATCTTTTCTGTTAGGTCTGGTCTACACCGGAGGAAGCAGGTTGATTTAAAATACTCAACTCCAATACGCAAAATGTGTAGCTGAAGTCGGCTTATCTGAAACTGAGCCATGGCAGCGTCCACACAGAGGGAGGCCGATGGGAGCACACACTTCCATTGGCTTCTCTTACTCCTTGCAGAACAAGGAGTACTGGATGCCAGCTAGGGCTACCCTCAGTATTCGATCTTCTCCCTAGGGTAGACATGTCCTTAGATTTTAAACTCTTTGGCTGTGTCTACACTGGGCAACTTATTCTGGAAAATCAGCCGCTTTTCCGGAATAAGCTGCGAGCTGTCTACACTGGCCCTTGAATTTCCAGAAAAGCAACGATGCTCTACTGTACAAAATCAGCCGCTATTCCGGAAAAGCTATTCTGCTCCCGCTCAGGCATAAGTCCTTATTCCGGAACACTGTAGCCCAGTAGTCTTTTCCGGAAAAGCGCGTCTACATTGGCCACAGACACTTTTCCGGAAAAAGGGCTTTTCTGGAAAAGCAGCCTGCCAATGTAGACGCTCCTTTTCCGGAATAACTGAAAACGGAATAGTATTCCGTTTTAAGCATTTCCGGAAATTCATGCCAGTGTAGACACAGCCGTTGAGATCAGGATGCCTTTCCTGGGGAGTGTATGTGCTTGCAAGAGCCTAATTCATCATGAAATAAGTAGCACCAGAGAAGGGATGACTTTACTTGTATCCATACATACTGTTGTCGTAAATTATAAATATGTTAATTAGAATATTTGAGGAGGATTCTCAGGGGTATAGCCAACCAAAGTGTGGAGTTTGCATACTTTTCTAAGCAATAACCATGCTGTAACTATAAAGCAGACTTGTATTCTGATTAGTTGGGGCAATTCCATTCTGGTGTATAATGTCAGTGGAATGGAACATTGTCATAGAATAATGGTCTCTACTTGCTACATAGTTTTAAGCACCCAAGGAAAATGAAGCATATGTTACATCTTGTAATGAATTTCTTATTCCTGTATTCTTACACTATTTTCATTGTCATAATGATCCAGTGTATCTTTATCAACTTAGACTTTTTATAGAAGTTCTTTGCTCTCTAAGGTTTATATTTTAAATAATTTAGCCAACAGCCATGTACTATATATTTTCTCTTTACCTAGAAGCACAGGCTTCCTTAGCTGCTGTTCATGGAAGATAGTTTAGCAAAAAGTATAATTGGCCTACATATGACACAAACTTTGCGTTGCATATTTAATCTGTGCTATGTTCTGCAAGAGCCATTCACTCAGCACTTTCACCATTCACTGCGAATTTCATGGACATTAGTTCTCTGGCATACAGAGAGTTATACACAGTAATACAAGACATTAGGCATGTGTACGCAGGGTTCAGAGTGCGATGTTTTGTTATATTAATTGAAAAATCATATGGTCTCATCTCATCACAGGCTGTAGGGAGGAAGGATGGTCTTATGGTTAAAGCACTTGGCTATGACTCAGAACATTTGGATTTATTTCCTGGCTTTGTCTCAACCATCCTGGGTTACCTTGGGCAGAGTCTTAATGATTCATTTCTCTTTTAGTAAAACAGGGATGATGAGTACTTGCTTTTTGCATCCTTTTATTAATTTTTGTGGGAGGGACTATTGTATGTGTGTGTTTGTGTAAAGATTGCATGTATAACCTAATTTTAACACCGCTTGATTGACCCTTGGATGCATATCAAAGCCACCTGACTACTGTCCTGATTTTTGTGTGAAGATACCTGCAGAAAACAAAAACTTATATATATATAAAAATGAAGACATCTGCAGCAGATGTGTATATATAGTATATACATATAGTTTGTCAGCTACAGACAAGATGAAGACTTCTTCAACTGACAAATGATATGTATATTTTATATATGCATATCTGCTGCAGATATGTCTCTGTCTCTCTTTCTCTGTGTGTGTATATATGTATATATACATATATATAGTTCCAGAGAACTAGAGTCCATGAAAGTCATGTCCTTAAAGTCTTAAAAAGAATAAAATTACCAAATTGAGCACAGAATATTTGGGCTGAAGACCAAGGGAAGACTTGTTATACAAATAAAAGCAAGCAGGATCTTATGAGGGGGATAAGGCAAAAAGCCACATTTATTGTAAAGATAATAATAAAAAAATAAAGAAAAGATAGAAGCAAACAACGTTGTTTAACTACTTATTCCTATCACTACTTAACCCTTATACACTTTTATATATATATATATATATATAACCATTCATTCATACATTTATTCAGGTTCTGTGTATTTGTTATAGTTACCAGCCTGGAAGTTGCTTGTGACAGAATACTGGCCAGGTATTCTGTACACAAGTGATGGTAGTGGGGAGCGAAGTCCTGATCAGATGCGCATCTGAAGCTCCTGGTAGGCTGGCAGCAGAACCTTGGACTCTGGTTCCATAGTTTTTTAGTCCAGTTCTTATAGGAATTTCTTCCTATGCCAGTCTATGGAAATTGCTGCATCATGCTGATGTCTCCAGGGTGGCTGCCAGGTGCTCGTCAGTGATCTCATCGGGTGGACCTCCAGTTTCTCCACTTGACACCTTTTGGTTGCACTGGCACCTGACGCCTTCTTCAGCCCTTTCTTGCTGTATTCTCAGGCTGGCACCTCTCAGAACCATTCACTCATCATCCAAGCACTCTCTCTCTCTTACATACATTCCTTAATTAATGTTTCCCATACAATGTTTTTGTATAATAATAACTTTACATATATCAGAGTTGTAGGTACAAAAAGTTTCTGGGTGGTATTGCTTAAAACATTCTCTGAGTGCTGAGTAAAGTTACAATGTTTTAAAGAGAACAGGCGTCAATTAAGTAACAATGCCCTTAGTCAATTACAGGGCTTGGCTCCCATAGCAGAGTTAGTGGTTTGACAATGCATTGTTACAATGTATCTTTGCAATGTCAATTTCAAGCAGCCCCCTTGCACAAACTTGAACATGCCCTGGAGCAGGCGGGGGGGGGGGGGGGCTGTTTCTGGTTACATAGGATTATATTCTTAACAGTTCTAAGTTACATGACCTAATACATTATATTCTAAAGGGGCAATAATAATAATAAATCTAAACATTTAACAATCTTAACTAATAATAATAATAATAATAAGAAGAATTAATAATAAATCTAAACACTTTAAGTTGTGGGGAACAAATTATGGGGAGTCACTTCCATTTGGAGGAATCATTTTCAATACATTAATATGTTATCCCTACATACTCCTTTCCAAACTCCAAAATCTGTTTCACTGGAATGCATTCTTAAGGGGTGGTGCGGGAGTTCCAATACTTAAATAATTTCAAATGAATGTATACAAACTATATAAGAATATCCTTCAAGGATCAATCCCATATTCACAGAGTGATGGAGTAGCTGAACTAATAAATCGTTTCATATCTAATTTGAATGATTCTAAGACTGGAAACAGGTTGTTGTAATGAGAGCTCTTATCCCAAGGATCTAGTGCTGGGAATAATAAAGAGACTTCCAGAACCGATCCTTTTAATTCTGGCTGGAATTTGAAATGTTGAAAAACTACACAAAGATAACTTATTTTTAAGCATTATTTTTACTTGGTGATTTCACTATTTCACTCCACATGTACTTCCTAGGTTTTTATGGATACTAATGTTTGTGCATTGTCAAACCATGATACAAAAAAGGAATGCTAGAGTTTGACAGGTCATCTTGTTAAGGAAAAGGTGATGCTTGTGGAACAGATCTATTTGCTAGGCTGGCTTTTTGTCAAATTCTAGTATATTTAGAATTTACTTGGGTATATGTCTCTGCTGGATCTGATCTTTTATTTCCAGAAGTAAACTCTTAGGAGTTTAGATCTGAATTAATTTCCCGGGGATGAGCCCGCAAAAGGTCACTGCAGATCTGTGCAACCCTGCAGAGCTCATTTAATTGCTGACTAACATCTATATAGATCTATGTGTGGTAGCCTGTACCTGTAAGCACATAAGCAGTGTTTTGACAAGTGAAAAGAAAGTTAAAGCTCTGGTGATTCACCTGAGGCATCTATGCTATGTTCCTTTTGCAGAGTGAGGACAATCCCTTCCAAGGTCCCCTTTTGGGAGTCACCAGCTTCTAAGAACCTTTAAAACTCAGGTGTCAGTAGACCCAACAGTACATCAATGCCTGTGTAGATGCACTCACCAGAGTTTGCAGAATTCTGCTTTGCTCATTTTCCCTTTTACAGGAGCAACCATGGTTTGACATTGGTGCATTTGGTCAAAGGCCACTAAATGGGAAGCTAATAATATGGAGATATACCATCTCATAGAACTGGAAGGGACTTTAAGAAGTTATTGAGTCTAGTCCTCACTGCAGGACTAAGTACCACCCCTGACAGATTAGCCCTAGGTCCCTAAATAGCCTCCTTAAGGATTGAACTCACAATCCTGGGTTTACCAGGTTACTGCTCAAGCCATTGAGTTATCCCTGCACCTACCCTGCTTTTTGTTGTTTTTAGTTCCCAGGTACTACATAATAGATAGATACATGATCCAGACCAGCAAGGTGACCTTTGTGGCTTTTATATGCCTATGGGATATTCTCTCGTAATTAAGGTCTCACTGCAGAGAATGTCAGCTGTTTTGCCAAAATCAGCGTGTTTAGCAGCTATTTTACACCAGCATTTTTTAACAAAAAAGTTAAGCCTTTGACCTATGCCTCCTAGCTTTTGATGACATAGGGTATGTCTACACTAGCCCCTTAGTTCGAACTAGGTAGGCTAATGTAGGCATTCGAAGTTGCAAATGAAGCCCGGGATTTAAATATCCCAGGCTATATTTGCATGTTCCTGTCTGGTTGCCATTTTGAAATTCCACTAGCCCGAAGTAATTCCCCACGACTACACCCGGCAGTGAAAAGGCAATTCGAACTAACTCCTTAGTTCAAATTAACTGTTACACCTCATTCCAGGATCTTTGCCATGTTGAGGAGTTTGCCGAGCAGGGTTACACTTCTAATGGGCTGCTAAGCTGTGACTATGCTATAGAGACTGATAAGTGAGCATAGCTGTGGCAGTTTGTAGTGTTGTTGTTGCTATGTTAGTCCAGGGATATTAGAGACAAAGTAGACGAGGCAATGTCTTTTATTGTGCGAACTTCTGTTGGTGAAAGAGATAATCTCTCAGTCTTACACAGAGCTCTTTGGCTTTTTTCTTAGTTATGGCAGGTCCCTTGTGAATTACTGAATTCATCTGACGAAGTGAGTTTTTCCACAAAAGCTCTATGATTCTATATATTTTTGTTAGTCTCTAAAACAGCGGTGGGGAACCTCAGGCCTGAGGGCTGGATGCAAACCTGAATTTGGCCCCTGAGGCTCAGCATTGGGGAGCCTGTGCTGGTGTTCCAGCCACACAACCACACCACCCCCTGCAGGGCTGGAGCACACAAAATCTATTATCCTGGGGAAAATGTGGGGATTGTCTTTCCTTCTCAGTCAGGTGCTTCTCACTTTGCTTCTTACTTGTGTGCATCCCCCAACCGATTTTTTTCTGAGTCAGTGGCCCCTGATCCAAAAAAGGTTCCTCACCCCTGCTCTAAAAGGTGCCACAGGACTACTCATTTTTAAAGTTACAGACTAACACGGCTACCCCCTGTGAATTTTGTAAACAGTTGTATAAGGTATGTATTCTGATTAAAGCCATATTTATTCTGATAAATTCTCTTTGGAGGGCAGATAGCAATACATTTTTGTGTGCCAGACAATGTACATTAGAGTTATGCAGATCCAAACTCACTGCAAATGACCAAAGTGTGGATTAAGGTTTATTCTGGTCGGTCCAGACTGCCACGTGTTTCCCTGGGAAAGTTCACCTTGTAAATATTGAGATCTTTGCCTAAGAAAGGAGGGCATGATTCAACCATGCCCCTGCACTCTTCATCTGAGCAGGACAAAATGTTTCCAGTGCATAGTTTATTCACTGAAAAATGTGCATTGAGATTGACTGAAACTATTTGCAATTTCAGGTTAATTCACTGAAACCTTTCTATCAAAAAGGATTTTTCTGAAGTGCCAATGTTTTATTTTAACATTTTCAAAACAGAATGCTTTGATTTAGTGTCATTTTGAAATGGTTTTGTTTTAAAAGCTAACTGGAGAAAAAAAATGCCCACAAAAAAAAGAGGACAATGTAGCACTTTAAAGACTAACAAGATGGTTTATTAGATGATGAGCTTTCGTGGGCCAGACCCACTTCCTCAGATCAAATAATGGAAGAAAATTGTCACAACCATATATACCAAAGGATACCATTAAAAAAATGAACACATATGAAAAGGACAAATCAAATTTCAGAACAGAAGGGGGATGAGGGGGGGAAGGTAAATGTCTGTGAGCTAATGATATTAGAGGTGATAATTGGGGAAGCTTTCTTTGTAATGGGTATGGTAATTAGATTCTTTATTCAAACTCAGGTGTAAAGTGTCGAATTTAAGCATGAATGACAGTTCAGAGGATTCTCTTTCAAGTGTAGTCTTAAAAGGCCTTTGAAGCACGATGCAGGTAATCAAGTCGTTGAGACAATGTCCTTTCTGGTTGAAATGGCAAGAAACTGTTTTTTCTTTTCTTTTTTTTTTCTTTGTGATCCTGGTCACAAAAGGATCGTGGGATAGCTATTTTGGTATCCCGAAATAGGGTATGTCTAGACTGCCAGGCTAAGTGGTCTACATGCCACAACATGGGACAGTGACCCACACCCAGTAGGTGTGTGAATTACAATTAGACAAAAGCAACACACACATAAGACCAGGGCATGCTGGGTGCTGATGGCACACAACATTGACTTTGAGAGCCATGTGCTCCTTCTGCAGCCAATCAAAGTGCTGCTATGGTTCAATCAGCTCACCCTGAAAGTTGTAGGTACACAAGCGCAGTTAGTAAAACTACCCTATTCCGCGAAATTATCTTGATTACGACAGTCTTGCAGCCCACTGAGCCCTGGTCTACACTAGAGAGTTATTTCGAAATAACAAGTGGAGCAGCCAAACTACCAAGCGCGTTATTTTGAAATAACAGGTCGATTATTTCAAAATCTGTACTCCTGCTTTCCTTGGGGAATAATCTTATTTCAAAATAAGTATTTCAGGAGTTATTATTTTGAAATAAGTTATTGCAAAATAATTTCCTAGTGTAGACATGCCCTGAGATGAAGGAGATCCACCCATATGGCCCACTCAATAGCCTAGCTTGCCCATCGCTGCTTCAGAACATGAAAAATTTGAAGTGTTCAAATGTGATGCAAAGCTGTTTTTAAAGCTCCATGCCTCTTGGGCTATGAATTCTGAGCTGTCTCTCTGAGAGGGGTGGTCTGGAATCTCACCCTCAATGTTTAAGTTTACGTGTCTCTGTAGAGGCTACCAGATGGGGAAGGCTGGGTACTGAAGAATCTGGCCTGTTTACTAACTCCCCTTGCAACAGTCTCCAGTTGCAGGTGAGCTGCCACACAAGCAGGATAACTGCAGCAGGAAAGTGCCTGTCCTTGGCACAGTTCCTTCTCACTTCAATTACAACCCTCCTCCCACAAAATCCAGCCAGTCTAACCATTCAGAATGTTTCCGCGGCTTGAGCTGATTGCAGCTTTGGGATGGACAGAGGGTGTCCTAAACGTAGGAGCTGAATCCTAATTTGGAACGACGTTTTCTCTTGATTAAACTGCTGATAATTGGTTACAAGAGAGTACTCGTCCTGTGGAAAAGAGGCACTCCGCCTGCTCCCCCTGCCCACCCCTCCCTGCCCACCGCACTACAAAGCTTGCATTTTTCACAGTGGATTAGCAAGTCTAGACATCCTATAAAATGTCAATGAAGGTATGGATCTTCAGTGCGGATCTCCCAGGAGAGCTACGCTTGTTTGCAATGCTGCGCTTTCAGCCCAATCAATACAGTCACAATAGCCTGGTGCGTTTTCTGACAGAAGCCAGAACCCTTAATAGGTAATGCCCAAACCCCAGCCCCCAAGGTAGTTAGTCAAATACTGGAGGAAGGGTAAAAGAAGTTATATCATATCCTGAGTACCCAGGGAAGTTGTGAATAAAGTATTTTATTTTAATTATTTTTACTAGCCACTCGGAAATGAATTATCATGAGGAAATGTTACCTCTGGGGCAAGCCAAGGACTGGAGAAGGAGTGGGGGAAGAAGGCACAGCTGAGTGTTAAAACCCCCACAGGATGTGATTATCTCATGGTAACAGCATCCCCGGACTTCTTGCCATTATGAAATTTCTTTTTCCTTTTTTTTTTTAATATACACCGATACCTATATAAATAATTTAGATGATGTCTTTCAATTCCCTGCCAACTGCAAGTTTGCATTAAAATGCTTCAACTGTGAGATTCCCAGATATATTAATATCCACCTTTTTTAGGATGTTGAGCAGTCCATCAGAATAAGCTCTTCATCCTTGGCTGTTTTATGAGATTATTACAATGTATTTCCGTTGTGGAATTGCAGGGCGAGCAAGTTTTCAGAGAAATAGGCTTGTTTGGGTTCCATTGGGTTGCTGGAGGGGAAAACTCTACATAAAATAATTCTCGAAGCTCAGTAAGGCATCCTGCTTTCTCATTATTATTTTTCACCTCCAGCACAGCTCTTATTTCTTTACTCCCTTTTAGAAATCCAAAGTTCCTAGCTAACTAACTTAATAAAAAGTGAGAGCATAATGCAGCCCCAAAATGGATTTTCAGTTTCATACTGGGATTAGGATTTTGCATCTTGTTATTATGGGTAATTAAGAAAATAATTGGAGGGAGAAAATATAGGGCATGTCTACACTGGGGAGCTATTTTGAAATAACAAGGTGAGCATCCACACTGCCAAGCCTGTTATTTCAAAATAAAGGGCTTGTTATTTCAAAATAATAACTCTTGCTTGTGAAGAGGAATAAGCCTATTTTGAAATGATTATTTTGGGAGTTATTATTTCAAAATAACCTGGTATTGTAGACCTAGCCCTAGTGTGTTTGTTTTAAATAACATTTGACCCATGAACATTTGGCAGTTTAAGATATAGGGAACTAACATAAAAAAAATGGCAGGAAGGCTCTGAGATTCTGCCCTAGTTCTCCTTTACTTTCTCAGGTTTTTACACCATTTTAACTCAATTAATTTCAGGAGAATTAGGACCTGACTTGACTGCCAGAAGAACAGCAAGAGTAGTGCAATGTCTTCTCCATAAGTAGGGTTGCCAGGTGTCCCGTTTTTGCCCAGACAGTCCGGTATTTGTGGCCCCTGTCTGGTAAAAAAAAAAAGAAAAAACCCAGAAAATACCGGACATGTAAAATGTCTGGTATTTTATGTTTTTCTCTGGCGGAAGGCCAGAGGGGACATTCTTCTTCCCCCGCTGCATCTGGTGGGGGAAGCAGGAGCCGGGAGCATCTGGATTTAAAGGCACAGTGACCTTTTTTTTTCTCTCGACAATTTTGGTCCTCTGTTTTTGTTTTGGTTTTTTTTGCTCAATGAATCCCATGTTCAGGATTTTTTGTGAAACTATCTGGCAACCCTATCCACAACACTGATTAATTGCCTATAGGCTACTGTAAATAGCAATAACCCCACAATTCTTAGGACCGGATCCACAGCCCCTTAGATTCTTTACACTGATTTCAATGAGCTTTGGATCAGCCACTTAAAGATTGGAGGTCACTAATCCTGCAACTGACTCCACAGAAGAAGGATCATTATAGTCATGTGGAGTCCACTAGATTGTCAGTATGCAATCTGTTGCAAGATCTATGATCTATCCTTAGTTTGTTCCCTCCCCATTTATTTCTGTGTAAGGAGGAATTATATGGACCATGGGTCTTTCTTTCCTCTGATTTATTTTTCTGATTGCCTTAATGAAAAGTCTTCTGAGCTTGTCTCTTAAGACAAAGTCCTGTACTTTTGTCTAAATCAAGAGAAATAATGCAGAAATTAATAGGAATTAATACAATGTATTACTATAGAAATATCAAAGAGTAAGGGGTTTTGTTCATTTGTTGTTTTGAACCCTATGTAAAATTCTATAATTAGGGGAAAATCTCTCTTTATCTTGTGGGAAAATTTGTAAAATCTATAGAAAGTTGATGATTGCTACATTCTATAGAATTTCTCCATGCATATTTAGTCTCCTTCACAAAGGTTTTTCCAAAGCACTCACAACATTGAGTATATATAAATGACGGGGAATTAAGCTACCCTGATGCACATTTCAAAAGCTCTGATTCACCTCTCACTTGGTGTAAACCATAAATAAGGGCCTAATGGAAAGATGGACTTCAGCAGACTTTGAATCAAGCATTTATTCCTCCTTTACACCAGTTGAAGCCAAATGCTGTAATGTTATGATCCTCTTGTTTAATCTTCTCTGAGGTACAAAGAAAATAATGTGTGTTTCTCTCCTCTCTCAGATGGTGAGGATGGGGAGGACAGATTCTGTTGTAAAAAGAACTTTTTAATTTTCATTCCAGTTCCTGAATTCTTAGCTGTTTCTGGGCCTGATTCAGGTCTCATGTGGATGTTGGCTTCAAGTCACTGATGCTAACTACATTATGCCTGGTACATACAGATATAAATAAAACCACGATCATGATTAGCTGTGCTAATAAGCAGACAGCACAGCTGAAAGGATCTACTTTGTAGAGGTCAGATAGATTAACCCAACTGATGATCTTCACTTTACTTTATTTTACTTCATTTCACTGAAAAAGTGAATTTATTAACTTTATAAATATAAATTCCACTAACAAAAACACCTCAATATAGAGAGCCTGTCTGCTCAGGAAATTGGTGAAGTTTCCTCATTGTAAAGTGGAAATAAAAGACTAGATCTCCATCTGGGAATAAATTACTTAATTAAAATCAGTGGATATACAGGGCATCTCCACTTTAAGTTGTCCTGGTATACAACCATTCTGCATGAAAGCCATTGATGCTTGTAAGAACTGATCCTCCCATTCCCTGCTCTTAAATCACCCAAAAAGAAAAAAACCAATTTGTACAAATTGAAGTCAGCCGGGGGGGGGGGGGGGAATCCCTGCTTTAGGTTGTTTTGCTTTCAGTCCAAGTTTTTTGGAACCTATCTTGGATAATTAAGGAAATAATCTGTAAACACTTGGAAGGTGGCAAGGTGATAGGGAACAGCCAGACTATTTGTAAAGAACAAATCATGTCAAACCAGTCTGATAGCTTTCTTTGATAGGATAACGAGTCTTGTGGATAAGGGAGAATAGGTGGATGATGATATTCTTATCAATAAACTAGGCAAATACAACTTAGATGGGGCTACTATAAGGTGGGTGCATAACTGGCTGGATAACCATACTCAGAGAGTAGTTATTAATGGTTCACAATCCTGCTGGAAAGGTATAACAAGTGGGGTTCTGCAGGGATCTGTTTTGGGACTGGCTCTGTTCAATATCTTCATCAACGATTTAGATATTGGCATAGAAATTAGGCTTATTAAGTTTGCAGATGATACCAAACTGGGAGGGGTTGAGACTAATCTGGAGGATAGGGTCATAATTCAAAATGATCTGGACAAATTGGAGAAATGGTCTGAGGTAAACAGGATGAAGTTTAATAAAGACAAATGCAAAGTGCTCCACTTAGGAAGGAACAATCAGTTTCACACACACAGAATGGGAAGCTACTGTCTAGGAAGGAGTACGGCAGGAAGGGATTGAGGGGTTATAGTGAACCACAAGCTGAATATGAGTCAGCAGTGTGATACTGTTGCAAAAAAAGCAAACATGATTCTGGGATACATTAACAGGTGTGTTGTGAGCAGGACACGAGAAGTCATTCTTCCACTCTGGGCTGGTTAGGCCTCAGTTGGAGTACTGTGTCCAGTTCTGGGCACCGCATTTCAAGAAAGATGTGGAGAAATTGGAGAGGGTCCAGAGAAGAGCAAGAAGAATGATTAAAGGTCTAGAGAACATGACCTATGAAGGAAAGCTGAAAGAATTGGGTTTGTTTAGTTTAGAAAAGTGAAGATTGAGGGGGGACATGATAGCCGTTTTCAGGTAAATAAAAGGGTGTCATAAGGAGGAGGGAGAAAACTTGTTCATCTTGGCCTCTGAGGATAGAACAAGAAGCAATGGGCTTAAACTGCAGCAAGGGAGGTTTAGGTTGAACATTAGGAAAAAGTTCCTGTCAGGGTAGGCAAACACTGGAATAAATTGCCCAGGGAGGTTGTGGAATCTCCATCTGTGGAGATATTTAATAGTAGGTTAGATAAATGTCTATCAGGGATGGTCTAGACAGTATTTGGTCCTGCCATGAGAGCAGGGGACTGGACTCGATGACCTCTCAAGTCCAGTCCTTCCAATCCTAGTATTCTATGATTCTATCACTCTATAACGAGGACAGCCTGTACAGCAGCTGAGGATCTGGTCCAAATCTGACCCACCATTTTCTGTTGAAATTGAAGAGGCCACATAGGGAAGGTCCACGCAGAAAAATAAAATTAGAAACAACGGAGGCAGCAAGTCTCAGAATCCGGGTTCACTTGGGGCAATGCCCGGGGTCTAAAAAAAGCAGTGTGGACATTCCTATTTGGAGTAGAGTTTGACCACTTAGACCCACCCGCTTTGCTAGGTTTCAAAGTGCAGGCTCTAGACTGAGCAGGAATGTCAACACAGTAATTTTACCCCCATAGCAGAAGCCTCCTGAACCAGAGTCAGTCCAACCAGACATGAACATTTGCTTATGAGTTTTAAGGGGGGGGGGCATTTCTTTTCATTGGTTTTTGTAGCATAGATGTGCCCTATATGGCCCCATTAAATTTCAGCTGAGGATAATGATTCTGATCCTGGGCTAGATCCCCAGCAGATGTAAATCAGCTTGGCTCTATCTGATTCATCTGAGCTACAATAATTTATACCAGCACATGATCTGGTTCAGGAAGACATGTCCTCCCTGCCCTGAATTTTACCCATTCAAGTACAAACTGGCAAAGCACAGAGATCATCGCTAACTCTTGAAAAATAACTCAACTTCATCTTCTCTCATTGCAGACGTCTGAACCAGATTACTTGCTTGGCGTTACATGCTGCTACAAAAGAGCTCGTGCTCCTACACTTGCAGCAGTCTTGGAGCACTGACTTCTAAGATTGATGCCCCATGAGTGTTTCTTCCAGAATAGCTTATTCCGAAATAATCGTGCAGTGTAGATGTGATCTGAGAGAGCGCCGCCAAGTTCTGGGAGTTTAGTTTGCTCTCTCCTAGGATTACTCATCTCTTTCAGATACATTATTTCTGCATAAGTGGATAATGAACATTTGTGCAAGACTGCAAGACCCTAGTCACATCTCATCAGAAACTCCTCTCCAGAGATGTGTTCCACCCAGATTTGTGGACTCCTTAATCCAGGTAGATGTTTGGAGTTGAGATGAACTTCCAAAGTTCTTCATTCTCTAGTTACCTAAATGCACTAGGATTCAGTGTAGAAGAAACTTCCTTCCTGTTAAGATGTCAGGATAGGGTACTCTGCTTAAGTATTTAGGGTGAAATCTGGACAAGTGAATTTAATGGGAGTCTTATTATTGACTTCCATCAGACCAGGATTTCACCATTGCAGATGGATGTCTCTCAATTCCCACTACAAGCTAAAATATAGGTGTTGCACACACAGACCAAATAAATGATCTTCATTGCCCTGAAGGAAAACAAATTCTTTATGACCCCACAACTTTATGCTGTAAATATGAAGCTTGTTAAACCTTTTCAGTGCTATGATAAGTAGTGTAAATGCATATTGCAAAAGTATTTATAGTTTAGTGAATGGCCCAAGATATGTGTTCTACTTCCTTATAATGGAAGGAATCATAGCTCTCTGCTGTTAACAGCTGGTAGAGCAGGAACATCTGGGTTATATCCATGCCCATGGTATGCAGCATAATGACAATGATGACTCCTAGGTAGTCACTGACTGGATAGAATGTTGCAATAATTACTTTTTTTATTTAAAAAACCTCTCATTGGGTTCCACTGGTTAATTGTAAATTACATTATAAAGGTAAATGTTCTAATTTTAAATGTCATCCACTAGTCAATTGGACTGGGGACTAATGATCAAGATTTCCTGTTTGTCTTTCATCTAATATTTTATTGACCTGTAGAATACTAAACCCTGCTTTTCCCCTTCCATTAGAAATACTCCTAAATCAAATTTTGAGATAAGACCCATATAATTTCTATTTTCATTTTTATTTTCATGGTCTCCCTTTTACTACTAAGTCTTTTTTTCTTAGATGGTACACAAACCTGAATCCTAGTCCAGGAGAGGCTATATTCATATATATAATGGAATTAAAATATTTGTTTCATGCTGGGTAATTCTTTTTGCCTAAAGCAACTAATTGACTTTGGAGCCTAACTCTCACTGAAGGTCAATGGGTTTGGGGCTCCTTGGGGATTTAGAGAATTATGGGCAAAGGTTTTCAAATCTCCCTTCATAATATTTTCTAAATTCTTAATCACACTTTTCTGACCACTGCTGCTCATTGAGCAAATATCTTCATTGAGCCATTTATGATCACTCCTAGAGCTTTCTAGAGATAGGACATAATTAGCCTGGATCTCGTCACCAGATATGCATAGTTTTTAGACTGTTCTTCCCACTGCACATCACCTCCCACTTGTCTGTGTTGAATTTCATCTTCCATTGTGTAACCCAGTTACCTACAGTGGTTTTGTCAGGTTCGGCTGGAGCACCTAACAATCTTCTCTTTGGCCTTGATTTAGCTTACATCGTTGCAAACTAGTGTCATCATAAGCACAAAACAACCTTGTGTTAAAATAATTTTTGTAAATGTGTATTTCCAACATTTGTCCTGTGTGCAGCTGAAAGAGAGTCTCTCTGGATAGCACAGGTCTTTTTGCCTCAAGGACTCCCCTATTGTACACCTGCGCTTGACAGACTGAGGCCTAAAACAGTGCAGCTTTGTCACATACTAAGCAGCATGAAGTAAGTCTCTGCCTTTTATTACTGCCTGCATACTAGCTTAGTATTTAGAATTCAGTCCTACCTATAAAACAACATCAGAGCATACAACCCAGTGTGTTCAGGAGCTTTGTTTAAACATCAAAGGAAGAACACAGACAAGCACTATGATAGAAATATAACTAATCACTTGCAAATACATCTTTCCTGTCAGTGGGAGCTTAACCTTTTTGTTTAATGTTACTGGGGGGGAAATGCACTTATTTCCATTCTATCTGTTGTCTTTAAAGCTATATAAAGCTTTACTGTGAAAAATGATCATATTTGTTCTTAACATAACACAAGCCTCAGCAAATAGGATTCCATCCATCATGCTTCAACAAAATCTTCTCAAACCTATGATTAGCAAATTTTAAAGACAATAGGATGACTAATGAAGGGCACAAAGCACAAGATTTCTAAACCTTTCTGGCTAGCCCCTCACTTGGTAAAAATGGCAGTTTATTAAGGAGGTGAGAAACATCTGGGACTGTAGCTTGTTTGTTGACTAGTGATGAATACAACATGATTGCATGTGGCACATTGATTGGATCAATTTAACTTCACACACTGCTTCTGGCTTTACTTGTTCCTGAGGGATACTGGTAGGATTTAGCCAGGGTGTGCAGAAAATCCTAGAATCTATAGACCATTCCTTTTAATTTGAATGCTGCAGATTATGGATGAAAGTTTGGTCACCTGTAGGATTTAAGAGTTCAAAGCAAATAAAAAATAAAAAGATACGTAGAGGAGAAAAAATAAACAAAAAACCCCTTTGAGGAAGAGGTGGAAATGCAACTTTCTATAAGAAGCAGGAGGTGGTTCAATATAGCCATTGGGTCTGATTTTCCTCACCTTCAGATTAGTTATATTTTCTGGAA
Source organism: Pelodiscus sinensis (assembly GCF_052426305.1). Classification (NCBI taxonomy): domain Eukaryota; kingdom Metazoa; phylum Chordata; order Testudines; family Trionychidae; genus Pelodiscus; species Pelodiscus sinensis. The sequence goes on from NC_143054.1 coordinate 12,085,511, forward strand.
CTCCATTGCCTTCAAAGACATTACTCCTGATTGATTCTGGGGTACGCAAGAATAAAATCGAGCTCATTGTCTCTAATCTAGTGTAACTCGGTACCTGAAAATGGACCTGAAAGTGCTTACTACATTTGCTGGTATTCAGATATCTTTTAAGTTTGCTCCTTCTTTCCATTCCAGTCAATAGAAGTTTTGAAAGTTGACTTAAATGGGAGCAGGATCAAGACAATTACATTCTTCATAATCCATTTCCTAAACAATAAAAAAGTATGTTTCTCAATGGATATGTTTTGTATGAATTGTATAGTTGATATGGGGCCAGAGCCTTAGCTGGTACAATTTGCTACAGCTTTGCTCAAGTATAAACTCCATTAATGTAGGTTATCCAATCCATATCACTCAAAATCTATAAAGAAAATTGTTTCAGTGAGTAATTACCTTCTCTGTTAGAAAAGGTATACCTTATTGTAAATGTAGACCACTAGTGAACATCATGGGATGTACAAATCATTATAGATAAAGTTGTGTATGGCACAGTATTCTAGATATATGTTATGAAAGCCTTCTAGATAAATTATATTAAAACTATTGCAAACATTAGTGGTTTGGACCATTTTTGTAGAATATGATCGTATTTTTCTAAAACAACTTTGAGAAACAGCAGATACAAGCAAAGCAAGCAAAACAAAGCAATGAAAGGAAGTTAGGAAAAAGAAATAGCCAAAGAGTGAAAGTTTTCAAAGGGCAAGATTCTGCCTCAATAACGTCTATTAACTACTTAAATTTAAGCTTGATAGGGCCCAGCTTTATGTCCCGTGTTTGTATATCACCTAGCACAATGTAGTATTTTTGCATGACTGGGCCCCTAGACATGTTGGTAATACAAATAATAAGCATCCACCAAGAGATGCTAGATGCTTTTGCATCCCTGTTGAAATAACAGGGAAGTGAAAGCACTAAGAATCTCAGTGAAAGCAGGCAGGTCAAGGGCAAACCCCTCTTTCCACTACCACCACCACCATCAAACCTTAGTGGAAGCAAGATCAGGCCCCGCCTCGCTCTTGTTACTGTGGCAAACCTATGCATGCAACTGAAGCATATGGAAAGTGACACATTAAAAGGATGCTTCAATGTTTTAAGGTCTAAGGAAAAGAGCAAAATCTACTCCAGAGTGCAGAACTACCTCAACAGCTGTGTAAATGGCCATGGACAAAAATGGCGCCTTATTACAGGTCTTGCTTTTTTAGAAAAGACAACAAAGTCCAAGCAGGCACACGTTTTCACATTTGGCCTGATTTATATATATATATATATATTCCTCTGCTGCTGAGGTCAGCAAGGCAACACAAAAATGCAGAAGGATTAAGATGCCAGAAATCTTATCACTGGCATAACTTCTCCCTAACATTCAGCTTGGTTTAAATAGAAACAGTAAGAAACACTAAATAGAATAGAAACACAATAGAAACACTTGATCGATACAAGTGCCATAATCTGCAATTATTTACCTCTAGATTCCCCCTTTGCCTACTGGAAATCTACTCTTCTGCAATCTACTTTTGTTCAGTCTTTAGGCCTACTGATATATTATCTGGGATACTGTAACATGATGGGGCCTATACGTTAGAAAAGAACAGGTTACCCAGTGGCAGATGGGAGAGCAGGGCACTTTTATTGAAGATATTCATTCCGTCTTCAACTCTCCTCCCCAAACTTGGGTGTTGAGTGACCAACAAATTAACCACAGGGTCACTTTTTTATTTTAGTATGTAAATACACTTATCAATTCCATCACCCTTTAAACCCTAATTTAATAATGTGAACACCCATCTATTGCATAATCATAAGCATGCAATGAATATAATTATACCTACCCTTGTTTACTGATTATGGCTTTTTAGTTGATGTAAGTTCTCACATCACAGAACTCCTTACATCAGCAGCTTACAGGAGGGAAGGAGATCTAACCCTGAATATGTTTCAGAGTGAATGGGAATGGATAAGCGGGTAGGGAGAAACTAAGAGCATAAGAACGGCCGTACTAGGTCAGACCAAAGGTCCATCTAGCCCAGTATCCTCTCTGCTGACAGTGACCAATGCCAGATGCCCCAGAGAGAGTGAATACAATTTATTTAACACATGGAACATTCATTAAAAGTTACCTCTTTGGTACAAGCTATGTTTTTATCTATTCCAAGCAAGCAGGAAAGGAGGAAAACATGTCTATAAAGCAATAGGGAGAGGGCCTGCCCATGCTGTATCCCCATCAACATGGTAGCAAGTACACAGATCCCTTCTTTAACCCATACACACCCCAACACTATAGATGTGTTATTCATACTCGAACATGAATCCAGATACATATGGAAAGACATTGCTGAGCTTGGCACCAGTCCTACAACCACTGATTTGCATGCTTAACTTTAAGCACATGAATAGTCCCATTGAAATGAATAGGACTACTCAGCTCCTTCAAGCTGATTGTGTGCATACGTGACTGGTGGATCAGGCGCCCAGTGCCAATCGACCTCCATCAATTAATTCACACAAGCAAATAACTGCCTGCGAGGGTGTTTCCTTTCATTCTGGTGACCTGAAGCTCACTGGGTAGTAAATTTGTCTCATTTATTCTTCCATTGAAATCGAGTGCAAACCTCCCACTGTTATAGTGGGAGCAGGATTGGATCCCATCATGCTAATTCTTTGTGAGGCTGCAGGGGATATTATTTTTGTATAGCTATGATTCCGAAACTATGGGTCTGAATGGATACATGATACTGGCTCCTCTAGATTTCCAGCTACTAACTTCATCGAAAACACTCTGACGCAACACAAAATATTTTCCTTAATATTCTGTTTCCATGTGTGCACTTGCTCCAGGAACGCTGAGTCAGATCTTCCATAGGAGTAAATCAGCACAGTTCCACTGAAATTAGAGGAGCTATCCCAGTTATATCAGATAAAGATCAGGTTCAATAGGTGCTCAAGAATGGGCAGGGAAGTGATCTGTCAAATTACCACTGCCCTCAGACCACACAGAGAAGGGCAGGGGAAGGACAGGAATAGAATGCATGGGAGATGTCTACAAAACATCTATTTTGTGCCTCGACCTTTCCAGGAAGAATAAGTGGAAACACTACGTTTTGATTTATGTCCAGTAACTTTCCTGGTAAATGCTTTTGCTAGCTTGCAGCTTGAGTGTGCATTCCAATGGTCTGGAGTAAATGAAACTAGAGACAGCCACACTGGGAGGCTGATCGGATTAATAATCTGCAACGTGCGAGCCGGAGCCCATCTAGTGGAGACAGTATATCTAGTGGCAGATTGCAGTGGAACCATATGTGCCTGTGCATAAACACTCCATCCACTCCTTTCTTGCCATGGGGCAATTGCCTGCACATTGAAAACAGGAAAGTCTCTGCCATGCCAATTACCATTGCAAACTGGAGATGCTAAAATTGTGATACACAGTTAAACCTGCACAGCATTTGTTATGAACTCACGTTTCTGGCGGAGAAGCCTTCTACAGTTATTGCATTTGAATATTTCTTGGTGAGGATGCAGTGAAGACCTGTGCTGGAAAAGGGACTGATCCTGCACAATGCTCAACATCATCTGCATGCTTTGACTTCGCCGATGCTCAGCACTTGTCGAGATTGGCCACAGAATAAGCCAAATTCATCCTTCTTGTGAATATAATTGGGCTGCATCTTCAGCTGGTGCAAACCAGAGTGGGTTTCAATGAAAGTGCAACAGTTTACACTAGCTGAGGTTCTGGCACGTTGATGATAATGAAATTCTTCCCAGGATGAATTTTGGCCGGAATGTTTCTGTAAGCACTTGCAGATAAAAAGAACAAAAACAAATCAAACAAACAAACAAAAATCCTGTGTAAGTGTATGAGGACAATTAACTAAGTATCCTTTTCCACATACATAACTATTATTGTTTAATTTTAATTGTTAATGTCTCTGTTATTTGTGTTTCCCTCTGATTGGAATATTTAAGAGCATGACCATTATCCTTTGAAAGACTCACAGGGGTAACTGTGTTAGTCTGTATCTACACAAATAACAAGGAGGCCCGTGGCACCTTGAAATTTAACAGATTTATTTGGGCATTAGCTGAAAGACTGAAGTGCCCACAAAAGCTGATGCCCAAATAAATCTGGTAGCCTTTAAGGTGCTACAGGACTCCTTACTGCTTTTGCTTTTAAAGTGAAATCCATAGCCAAAGCCCAAGCAACTCAGCCCTAAGCCTTTTCCCATTTCCCATAAGCAGTAACTAATCTTTAGCAACACGGAAGGACATTCTAGTTTGCAGACTGTCAAATCAATTAGATATGTTCTCAGTGAAGAAGAAGAAAAGAGGAGATTATTAAACACAATGCATCTCCTCCTAGTGGCAGCACGAGGGAAATCACAAATTCACTGAATTGTACCACTGTGACAGAATGTCATTCCAATTGCCTTATTAACCATATGAAAAAATATATCACAACAGTGAGAAAACTTCTCCGTTATCTATATCTTATGCCTTAGGCTATTGTCATGAGTCAGTGGCATACTAAGAAGAGAGCACTAATTCAGTTGTCAGCTGCCTTGCCTATTAAACAGGGGGGAAAAATACCAGCAACAAAACTGAAACAAGTAATATGAATAAGGGAAAGGTCTGACTAAACTTGTCCACTTGTACTCTTGAATTGAGCAAACGAACCTGTTTGCGTCGTTTCCCCCATCACTTAGCATTGTACCAGTACCAGAGTGTTAGGCTGTAATTGAGTGTTTACTGTGTTCAGAACGCAACAGCTATTGCACTTTAAAAGCAGAAGTCCTGGAATATTGCATTCCAAGTTCATGACCTGCATTGTAAACCATAAGAGGATCTGCTAAGGCAAAACATGTTCAAGGTCTGGAAAGAGCAGACTCATACAGCTAGCCAAGGATGGAAGGAAGCAAGTGGTTTATTGAAACGTAGGTTGGGCCATTTGGATTCATGGTTCATTGAACTGAACTGACTTCTGAAATATGCTCATGTCCTCTCTAAGAAAAATACCACTGGTCTGGTTGTCCATTACTCTTCATAGTCATTTATATCAGTTCAAAGGGATAGACATAGTCCAAATGTCTGGTGTAACCTGCAAACTTTTCTTATAATGATAGAAGTACAACAGTGCTCCAGAATCAACTTGAGCACTTAGTCTGAGAAAATGCACAACCTAGTCCACCAAAAAACATCTGTAGAGAGATTACAGTATAATCCCTCCCTTCCTTAAATATTAGAAATGCATTACATGGATGGAAGAGAGCTACCAGAAAAAGCTGATTGGATTTTTTTTTACTGGAAAAGGGTCTGCTTGAAGAACAAGTTGCCAAAATCAGCAAGAGCCAACATGATTGAACTTGAATGGGAGGGGGGTTTGTGGGTTAGGAACTGTTAAGAACTGGAACTCAGAAGAGTGGATTCCATTTCCTGCCACAGGCTTGCCATGTGATGTTGGGCCAGTCACTTAGGGCATGTCAGCTCTACTAGTGCCATAACAGCACAGCGGCAGCACTGCAGCGAGGCCTCTGCAGCACTTCAATGCAGGTGAGCCCCAGAAAGGAAGGGATTTTCTCATCGCGAAAGTAAATCCACCGCCGCAAGAGACATGAGCTAGGTTGTAGAACCCAGCATGGATAGAACATTTGCATTTGTGGATGGGGATAACAGCAGACATAAATTGGGTATCCATGGATCTACAGGGCCAAAGGGTATCCCCTCTTTTGTAACAAGCTGTAAGCAATTTGTAATTAGATCTTCCATGCCAGGAGGGGGAAGTGACCCATAGCGTACCTATGGCAGCATGGGACCAGATACCCAGCTGGTGAGAGTTGGAGGCAGCACTACTAAAGTCAAGAGAGGGGTTCTGATTGACACCAGCAGTGATCTGAAACTCTGTCCAAAACCTAGAGTTCAGAGCAGTTACAAGTAGTTTGATCAGGCTGTAGCAGATTTGGGAAGGAAACATGGATAAAAGAGGATATGTGTGAGTGGGTGACCAACAATCAACCAGAGGGAGAGCAACACGAAGAGTAATGTGTGCACATGGAGAAGCCTTACTGTGGAAGAGCAGGAAATAGCGCATATGCCTATACGACAATAAATATGGCATGGATCACCTAATTTTGGCTCACATGGCTCAATCTATCTATTGACTTTGATCTTTAGCTGTTTAGGTTAGCACCCATTCTCCAGATATTTAAAGAAAAAACGGGGGGGTGGGGAGAGCAACTTTTCTCCCTCCCTCCCCCTTCTCAAGGGGGGACATGATAGCGGTTTTCAAATATCTAAAAGGGTGTCACAAGGAGGAAGGCGAAAATTTGTTCCTCTTGGTTTCTGAGGACAGGACAAGGAGTAATGGGCTTAAAGTGCAGCAGGGGAGGTTTAGATTGGACATTAGGAAAAAATTCCTAACTGTCAGGGTGGTCAAATATTGGAATAAATTGCCAAGGGAGGTGGTGGAATCTCCCTCTCTGGAGATATTTAAGAACAGGTTAGATAGACATCTGTCAGGGATGGTGTAGACGGAGCTTGGTCCTGCCTTGAGGGCGGGGGGCTGGACTCGATGACCTCTCGAGGTCCCTTCCAGTCCTATTATTCTATGATTCTATGATTCTATGATTCTCCTATTTATTTTGAGTTTTCATATCCCCTACTCATAACTCGGGTCATCTGAAGAAGTGGGCTGTTCCTACAAAAGCTCATGATACCATCGACATGTTTTGTTAGTCTATAAAGTGCTACCAGACCGTTTGCCACACTGCAGTTTTATAGGAAAAAAACAACAGTCTGGTTTGGGCTGGAACCTGAGACCTCCAGACCCAGGTGGGGGTGGGGAGGCCCCATAGTCAGATAGCCAGACCACAAGGAACAGGGAATGTAGCAAAGACAGAAGTCTTGCAAAAACTTCTAGAGATCTAGAGAGAGCCTAAGATTCCAGTGTAAAAATCCATTCACTTTTTTGGGGATTAGCTTTTACATTAACAAACCTAAGAAGCATACCATTCTTGTAAGCAGCTCTGCCTCCCAGCTAATTAAACACACAATTAAAGGGAGAATGTTAGTGTAAAACAATGTGACAATGTCACTTTATCCCAAGCACTTCCAGTCACTAGACCCAAAGCAATATGGATTCTTTTTTTCCCCCAGTATGTGCATTAATACATAATTAACCCTGCCTCTACTAGGCTAAAATGTGACTTTCTGCAAAGAACATGTCTAACAAATTTGAAGGAAAGAAACAAGTCAGTTGTGAGCATTGTAACAACCAACTGGCTGGATTGTATGAGTCAGCCCAGGAGAATAACAGCAGCAATAAGGGTTAGAGAATTAGGATCCTCCAGAAAATTAAGAGTGGAGCAATATAATGAACCTTGAGTAAAGCAGCCCCTTATAACATGTCCAATAGACTGTGGCTGTTGGAATTGAACCTGGGACTTCCAGGGCACAAGCCATGTGCCTTTACAGCATCAGCTAAAAGCCACCTACTAGTTAGCTCAGGCTGTAGAGCAGACTTCACCCTCTGTCTCAGTGGTCTCATTGCCTCTGGATTACAAACATAAAGGCTGTGTCTAGAATGGCCAGTTTTTCTGGAAAATCAGCCGCTTTTCCAGAAAAACTTGCCAGCTGTCTACACTGGCAGCTTGAATTTCCGCAAAAGCACTGACTTCCTACTGTAAGAAATTAGTGCTTTTTGCAGAAATACTATGCTGCTCCCATTCGGGCAAAAGTCCCTTTTGCACAAAACTTTTGCACAAAAGGGCCAGTGTAGACAGCTGAGATTTGTTTTGCGCAAAAAAGCCCCGATCGCGAAAATGGCGATTGGGGCTTTTTTGCGCAAAAGCGCATCTAGATTAGCCACGGACGCTTTTCCGCAAAAAGTGATTTTGCGGAAAAGCGTCCATGCCAATCTAGATGCTCTTTTCTGAAAATGCTTTTAATGGAAAACTTTTCCGTTAAAAGCATTTCCGGAAAATCATGCCAGTCTAGACGTAGCCAAAGAGTTACAAAACTCCCCACCCCCAAAGACTACTAGGCTATGTCTACACAGCAGTGTTATTTAAGAATCACTGATGTTATTCGGAAATAACATTGTCCGCATCTACACACAAGAAGTTATGTCACAATAATGGAGAGCTGGAGGGCTGCTTTCTCTGACTCCTGTAACCCTCATTGTATACGTAAGGGAAGTCAGGGAGGAGAGTGCTCTATCTCGGAATAACTGCTGTGTGGACAGATCCAAAAGTCAAAATAAGCTCTTTCGACTTAAGCTACGCAATTAGCATAGCTCAAGTTGCATAGTTTATTTTGAGTTCAGCCCTGCTGTGTAGAGCAGTCACCCATAGAACTCCCGGCCAGAAAGTGGAGATGAAACACATGATCAGCTAGCTCAACTGGTAACTTCATGAACAAGATGGAGATGTTTCTTGATTACAGTCTATGAACACATTCATGGGGAGAGTATACACAGGCTCTTTAATCAAGCACAGAAAACAAGAACCAATGGCCGGAAGCTGAAGCCAGGCAAAGCAATGTAGGAACTAAGGCATACGCTGTTAGTGAGGGAACAAACTAGCACAGGAAGTGTTGAATTCTCTGTCACTTGAGCTCTTCAGATTAAGACGGCATGCCTTTCTACCAGATACACTGAAGCCCAATATGAGTTACTGGGCTCAATATAAGAGTAAATGGGTGAAATATAATGAATGGTTTGTGATATACAAAAAGTCAGACTAGATCAGGGTGGGCAATAAGCGGCTGTGGTGGAGGGGCAGAATTAGACCCCAGGTGGGCTGCTGGATGCTTTATTTATCTGCACATCCACAGGTATGGTTGCTAGCTGCAGTTCATCATTCCCAGCTTGCAGGAGCTGCAGGAAGTGGCGTGGACCATGACACCACTTCCTGGAGCTCTCACTGGCTTGCAACAGCAAACTGTGGCCAACAGGCACTGTGAGCAGATCTACCTGTGGATATGCAAGTAAATAAAGCATCTGGCAGCCTGCCAGGGGCTAACCCTGGTGAACCATATCTGGCTCATGGGCTGCTTATCGCCCATCCTTAGACAGACGATCTATTGTTCCACTCTGGCCTTAAACTCTATGGAGACATCTACACTATAGGACAAAGTCGAATTAAGAAATGCAACTTCAGCTAGATTAATTGCGTAACTGAAGTTGAAGTACTTAACTCGGCTTTTGGAGCTGTTTACACTGCAGGAAGTAGAAGGAAGAGCACTCTTCCTTCGACTTCCCTTCCTCTTCATAGAAACAGGGTTGCCAGCATTGACCGAAGTGCCGCCCTCACTTCAAATTAGTTGTCTTAACTAAACTGATAATTTGAAACCTGGAAGATCCACAGCGACAGCTTTAATCTTCCTCTGTAATGTAGACGTATCCTATGAATCTAAGAAATGTCGTGAGGAAAGTGATTACTCAGATTATGAGCTCTTTGGGACAGGGCAGGGTTGGGCAAAAGGGCCTCCATGAGCTGGATCTGACCTGCCAAGAGTGTTGATCCAGCTCGCGGAGGCCCTGCCGCTCTTCTGCTCCCAGGCCAATTATGGCCTGGGGGTAGCGGGGGAGTGCATGAAGTTTCCTCTGCCCTGCCCCTGCTTTGCAAGTGAACGTCCAAAATAAAAATCTAGAGCAGCTGCATAGTGCTAAGGCATGTTTTGCCCACGTGCATCAGTTCCATTGAGCATTGTTGGGCACCGAGTGTTTTAATTCACCATAGTGGTCCCAACTTGGTTCGTCAAGTGCATGATTGTGTGTGGGGGAGGGGTTAAGTGCTATTTTGGGGCACATTCATAATCAGAGTGATTTTGTTGGTAGGTTAAATGGAAAAAGCTAATGCTACATATAGCTAGGGCTATTTCTCTAACTTGAATTAACAGTGAAACTTTAAGAAGACAGTGTGTGGGGGACACTATCATAAAGGGAAAAGAAAAGCAATCTTTGATTATGATAAATTCAACCAAACACTAGCAGACCAGAATCTGATCCAAGTTTCACCATTATACAAATGTCAATTAAATCAATTAGATTACTCCAGTTTTACACCAATGTATTTTAGCAGAATCTAACCCTCTTAAAACAATGGTCTAAATTAATTCACTGGAGTGGATTGATTTACACTGCATTTACAACAATGCAATGCCATTTAGAACAAAATGTAGCATTACTGAAGCTAGTCATAGATTCATGAATTGCAAGGCCATAGACTTCTCCCAAAGTAATTCCTCTAGCAGAGCTTATAGGAAAAAAAATCCTATTTTGATCAGGCCTGCACGTTCTCTGGGATAGGAATTGTCTTCTAGGTGCCTATGCAGTTCATAGCACAAGAGATCTAGGTACAACCTTCATGAGAAAAGGTTATGGTTTTTGTTCCCGAATGGATAAGCATAGCACTAAAAGTCTGGCTTTCACAATGAGTCCTTGTGTATAGTGAATTTAAATTTGCCTCCCATGTATATTTTCCTATATGTGATTGAAATTAACTAATTCTACCTACCTATACCTACTTTCTATGGTGCATGAATATCGCTATATTGACTATCTTGATGGATGGCATATATTTTCTGTGGTGGTCTACGTTTTATATCCGCTGTACATGTCCATGGGAATTTTGAATGCTGGGTCCTTTATTTGTCCCTCAGCGCTGGGTACCCATCATTATTGACTTATACACGGATACTCCAGTTGTTGTAAGGGTATGATGGTAATGCCAAAGGTTTTCAAGTAAATTAAGTTCGGACCCAGTCACTGATCCCATTAAAAACAAACAAACAAAGCCTTATTGATATTCTAATAATAATAAAAAAGGAAAATCTGCTGATTTGAATCCAAGGCATGGAAAGTCTCTTTTTTTTCCATTGAAGCAGATTATGGCTTGTTTCAAAACATTACAAAGCACGAAAGTGTACAGACAACACTTTCTTTTGATTGAACAACTGCTTTAATCAGTTTGGTATGTAATCCTTCCGGAATTTATGGTTCCAAAAGTGGCAGGAAGGCTAAAGCTTCTTGCTTAATGAACCTGGAGAAGCCCTGGTTTATGTAGCTGCTTATTTGAAAGGCTGTACTTTGCAGTTGAAGGAAAAGAGGTGCTTCTGTTTTCTTCTTCCTAATTACTGTTTTATGCCACACTGGTAATACATGCTGGGGTTTTCCATTAGAGCAGAGTGAAACTTACATAGTAAAACTTGCCAGGATAGGGGCACTCATTACATCAAGTTTTTGAAATTATCATTGTATATTTTTAAATAATATGGTCAGCCCATTGGGTGGAAGGTTTGGATGCTGCTGAGTTAGATACTTATAATCATAGAAATACAGAGCTAGCAGAGATGTGACAAAGCCATTAAGTCCATCCGCTTGCACTGTGGTCAGACCAAGTACATCTAGTAAACTTTCATGGATCCAATTTCTGAAGGCCAGAATTTTGAAAATATTTAAATGCCTAAAGAGGCAGTTAGACAGCTAATGAGACTTTTCTGCAGCACTTAAGGAGGTTAGATGATTTTGAAAATCCCAGTAGGAACCTATTTGTGTCTTTTGATGCCTAAATATTTTAGAAATTCTGTTCCTACACACTTCACTGACATAACAGACCTGATCTGAATTCTGTTAAAATCTGTGACAAACTTTCCTTGGATTTCCTCTTCACCTAAGTTATGGCACGGTCAGGGTTTGGTTGTGCCAGAAAAAAGGATTGTTCCTGGAATCTGATTGTTTTCCATAATATGGCAAGGGAGGGATCTGATAGCAGGGACAATTATGCTCTGCAGTGGCTACAGGGGGCTGCAAGTGTAGGGAACTGTTATAATGCAGAGTGACCACAGAGGGGTGGCTCCTCCCCCCTTCTCCCCCCCCCCCCCCAGGAGCTGCAGGTCAGGGCCAGGCTATGGAGTCTAGGCATCCCTCCCCCAAGACCCACAGGCCAGGGCTGGGAAGAGAAGTCTCAGATCCATCCACAGAGGAGCCACCATCCAGGGCCAGGCAGCCCAGGGCACCCCAGGGAGCTGCCATCACTGGAGCAGTGCCTCCATTTTCATTGAAGGCTCCCAGACCTCCCTGCCCTGAGCCCCCAAGCCTGAAGCCTCCACCCCCTGCCCTGACACCTGCACCCCACCCACTATCCTCAGCCCCTCCACACCTTCCAGCCCCTTGCCCTGACTCCTATACCCCACTCCCTGCTCTGAACCCCCCCACCAAGCCCCCTGCCCTGAGCCCCCTTGCCCGGATTCCTGCACCCCAGACTCTTCCCTGAGCCTCCCATACTTCCCATCCCCCTGCCTGACTCCTGCATGTCCATCCCCTGCCCTGAGCCCCCATACCTAACACCCTTCCTTGAGCCCCCACTCCTCCCAGCCCTCTGTCCTGACTCCTGTCCCTGCCCCCACCTCTGCCCTGAGCCCCCACAAGGATCCAAGCAACACCGAATAAATCTTCTAGTAAAGAGAGAGACAGAGAAACTGTTTCTGACGTTCTGGGTAATTAACTGTAGCAGAAGCCAGTGAGACTTTAATAAGCTGAAATATCTAATATCAGATCTTTAAACTCTTCCTCCTTTAGCTATTTTGAATTTTTCTTCCAATATCTGCACAACTTTCCTCTACTATCAAAGTCTCTCAGGCTAAGTCTACACTGCAACGTTAAATCGGAAAAAGAAACGCAATTTGCAGTACGCACATTGCGTATCTTTTTCCGATTTACTTTTAAAGGAGGCTTTTCCGTAATTTGGTGCATCTCCACATCTACATGGCGCCAAATTTCAGAAAAAAGTGCCCTTTCAACACATCCCTTATTCCTTGTAGAATGAGGTTTACCGCATCCTCTTTTTTGAACTTTTTTTTCGAAAAAGCAGACACGTTCCTTGGACGTGGCATTGCTTTTCTGGGATACCTCCAGTATCCCAAAAAAGCAATGCAGTCTAGACGTAGCCTCATTGTATGCTCCAGTGATTATATGGTAAAAAAATCTGATAAAGACCACCTAAGAGAAATGGCTACATTTCATCCTTCCACTTTGCCTTCAACCTGTATGTTATAGTTTTGGGAAGCAAATAAAATCAGTTGTTTTCACACCACTAGCTGAAATAATGATTTTTTTTTTCTACTGGCACATGTAGCCATGACTCTACAGGACTGAACCATTTCCTCCACAATTTTAACCACCTATCATAAGTATTAATGTCCTAATGGTACCTGCCAATAAAATGCTGTTGGCCAAAGTAGTTGAAGTTAAGAATTTACTTGGGGGCTATAGAAATTCTCCAGAGAGAGGCTGGGGAACTCTTTCACAGGAAAATGTCAAAGCAAAATGAAATTTCTCCATCTTTTGGAAAGGCTCACAGAACAGAATTATAGATTTTTTTTTCCTTTTGCCAGCTTGGAATTTTTGTCTAAAACTGGAGATGTTTTGGAACAAAAAAGAAACAACTTACACAGTGAATAAAGGGAAAGGGGGAAAGGGAAGATGAAGAAACCTCTAAACAGTGGAGCGGAGAAACTTGCCGGGCCCCTGTGCAAGGCAGGGGAAGGGCTCTGTAGTCCAAGAAGGGGTGAAGCCTGAGTTGGAAGCAGCACTGCCCAGAGCATGCCACGGCACCTTCTCCGCCCCCCCCCCTCAGCCAGCCCTCAGAGCTGCCCAGAGCATGCCGTGCCACCTTCTCCCCCCACCCAGCCAGCCCTCAGAGCTTCCCAGAGTATGCCGTGTGGTGCTCCAGCAGCAATTTAAAGGGCCCAGGGCTGTAGCCACTGCCACACCTTTTTGAAAAGTCAGGCTCCAGGTCAACTGCCCCTTTAGTCGGTGGGCCTGGCTCTAATTTTACCCTTTTAAGTACAAACCCATACCATCGATGGGAACCACCAGTGAGATTCTGACCTCAGTTATCCCACTGTGCTGTCCAAATCCATGGAAAGACCCCCACATATACCCACTACCGTGATCTTTGGATCAGAACTTATATCCAAAATAAATCTGTTTTAATGGGTTACTTTGGATTTATGTCAGACAAACCGAGATCAGAATCTGGACCCAAAATTCTAGAGAGTAATTCTGTGTCTCCATACTACAAATTTTGTCACCTTTTTGAGTAAATGAAGACCCGCAGTTTTCTCCCAGCCAGTAAGAACATGTGTCTAACTCCTTTAGATTGGCAATATTCTTGTCGGTTTACAGGCTAATTAATACTCTGTGGAACCACACTGTGAAAATCTATTCTAGAAACTGACCTGACAAATGCAGAGTGGCACAGTAGCTACTTAACGAATGATGAAGCTGATAAAAGCTTACTCATGCTAGAAAACAAAGATCACATAAAGCACATAGGGTGAACATAACTAGATAGTTTAGACACTCAGGGCCAAGTCCTCTTCTGGTGCAAATTCAAGCAGACTCAATGGCTACGTCTACACTGGCCCCTTTTCCGGAAGGGGCATGTAAATTTCACGAGTCGTCGTAGGGAAATCCGCGGGGGATTTAAATATCCCCCGCGGCATTTAAATAAAAATGTCCGCCGCTTTTTTCCGGCTTTTAAAAAAGCCGGAAAAGAGCGTCTAGACTGGCCCCGATCCTCCGGAAAAAGTGCCCTTTTCCGGAGGCTCTTATTCTTACTTCAAAGAATATTCTTACTTCATAGAATGAGGGGTTATTATTTTAAAACAACAACAATAATTTCAAAATAACAGGTTTGCTGTGTGGACGATCACCTTGTTTGAAATAAGGAGTGTTATTTCGAAATTATTCTGCAGTGTAGACATGCCCTCAGAGTCACTGAGATCACTGAGAAAGAGAGCAAAGTCATTTGGCTTCACTTTCATTTTAGTTTCCCATCTTGGAGTATGGTGCATTAGGGTTTTAACTTTGCATTGGAGCATGGTGCATTAAGTTTTAATCAAGAAGAAAGCCCAGTTGCTGCATTTACTTGCATAATGTAGCACTAACAAACCTAAATAGTACCATGGACCACAACTGATTTCAAAGGGATTTCTCCAGTCAGTAAATGCTACCGAGCATGAGGAAAGGGAAAAGGACTGGGCACAGAGGAAGATGGGTTTTATGTTAGGAGTGGAAATTACAATAGCTGAATCAAGTTTTTCTTCATCATTCTTTTGAGGATCTCTAATATTTTCCTTTAAAATGAGTGTATTTTTATGATTCCAAAGTTGACTCCTAAATGTTCAGTTTGCTTTTTACTCCGTTTACCATTTGAGGTCTCTGGGATTGTGGGGTTTACTCTAAAGAGAAGTAATATGAATGCTTCTGAAAGGTGTCAGTTACAAGGCTGTGTAGGGGGCAGATCAAAAGCTCTGGAGATGGACGTCCTCTCTTTGTTTTTTCCAGGAGCAGTAAACAGCAGCAGTTCATGCTTTCCCAGCCTCTCCTTCTACTTTGACTTGAGAGGACCCCAGGCTACTGGTAAAATGGTAGCTCTTTCTCACTGTTCATTCCGTCTTTGGCTCTATTGCTGGTAATCTCAGGTGAAAAGTAAAGTTGCGGTATTGGTGATGGTGGTTTTATATAGATGAATACCTGTCTATTCAGAAGAGGACTTAGGCCACCAAGCTGATTTCACATAGTCAACAAAGATATGGTAGCAATGCTTTAAACTTCCGCACTGACTAAAAAGAATCATTCCAGAATCATTCCAGTTTGCAGAGAGCATAAAATACTTGTCACCAACTAGCTAAGAGTTTTCATTGTAACAACATTGCCACCTAGTGTTCTAATATTATTCACAATATGATTTTTCATTTTAACAGCTGAATGGGAAACAGAGGGAAAATTAATCCAACAGACCTTGGAGCAGTGGAGGGGAGGCAAGTGAGTATTTGGGTTGCATGCTACTGCTTTGTATCTAGTACTAGTAGTAGTGTAGCCTAGTGTATAGAACACTGCACTGGGAATAGTGAGCCCTTAGCTCTGCTGCTAGTGACTTGACAAGTCATGTTGCCACCCCAATGCCTCAGTTTTTCCAATCTGTAAAATGGGGGAAGTGATACCAGTCTCCTTTCTTAACATACTTGGAGATCTTACTGTGCATTATTGTTCTCCATGTAAAGTAGTTGTAAAATGTAATTGTCACTGTAGAAGAGCTGTTATGGTAACATTTTCTTTGCACCAGTGTTAGTAACTACACCTGAAAATGAAAGGCAGTAGAGACTCTGTTAGGGTATGTCTACACTACCCTCCTAGTTCGAACTAGGAGGGTAATGTAGGCATACCGCACTTGCAAATGAAGCCCGGGATTTGAATTTCCCGGGCTTCATTTGCATAAGTGGGGAGCCGCCATTTTTAAATCCCCGCTGCTTCGAACCCCGTGCAGCGCAGCTACACGGGGCTCGAACTAGGTAGTTCGGACTAGGTTCCTATTCCGAACTACCGTTACTCCTCGTGAAATGAGGTGTACCGGTAGTTTGGAATAGGCACCCTAGTCCGAACTACCTAGTTCGAGCCCCGTGTAGCCGCGCTGCACGGGGTTCGAAGCAGCGGGGATTTAAAAATGGCGGCTCCCCGCTTATGCTAATGAAGCCCGGGAAATTCAAATCCCGGGCTTCATTTGCAAGTGCGGTATGCCTACATCACCCCGCTAGTTCGAACTAGCGGGGTAGTGTAGACATACCCTTAGAAATTTTTCTGCCTGGGGCTTATGGTTGTTTCAAAATCTAATCACATAAAATTTTCATATTATTTTCTTTTATCTAGGGGTCCCAAAGCACTTTATAAACATCTCAAGGTCTCTTCAAGCCCTACATTTCTATAGTTCTAAGTGCCTTGCTCAATAATGGGAAACCAGAACAAGAACATAAGAAAAGCCCTATTGCATCAGACAAAGGTCTATCTAGCCCAGGATTCTGTGTTCCACCGGTGGTAAATGCAAGGTGTATGGGAGAGAATGAACAGTATAGGGAATCAAGTGAGCCCTCCCGTTGCCCATTCCCAGCTTCTGACTAGCAGAGGCTAGGGACACCATTCCTGCCCATCCTGGCTAATAGCCATTGATGGACCTAATCTCCATGAATCTATCTAGTTCTTTTTTGAACTGTGTTAAAGTCCTGGCCTTCACAACATCCTCTAGCAAAGAGTTCCACAGGATGACTGTGCATTGTGTGACGAAACACTTCCTTTTGATTTTTTTAAACCTATTAATTTCATTTGATGATCCCTAGTTCTTCTATTTTCAAATACAAGGTGGTAAAGTGTTTTGCCTTGAAGTCAAACATCCCCATTTGTATTATGATGTTGGGTGTAAGTGCCTACGTTTGGACACACCAGCTTTGAAAATGTTGGCCCATAAGAGCGGGTTAGACAAGCAACTCTCAAGGATTGTCAATGTAATACTTAGTCCTACCTTGAGTTCAGGGAACTGTACTAGAAAACCTCTCAAGGTCCATTCCAATCCGATGATTCTATGATCATTCTACTCTACTCTAATTCCCTCTCTGAAAAATGTTCATCTGGAGAACTTTAGGTAAAAGAAATCCAGGAGCTGGTTCCACCTATCAATAAAATATTTCAAGAACACTTTATTGGTTGTATCTAAGACTACATCTAGATTGCAGTGTAAAATCAAAAAAGATACGCAATTTGCACTACACAATTTGAGTATCTTTTTCGATTTAATTTTGAAAGAGGTCTATTTCAATATTTGGCGCATCTACACGGCACCAAATTTCAAAATAAAGTGCTCTTTTGAGCCATCCTTTATTTCTTGTAGAATGAGGTTTACAGGGATGATGAAAGAATGTGTCTGTTATTTCAAAAAAAAATTGAAATAGCGGATGCATTCTTTGGATGTAGCGTTGCTATTTCGGGATACTTCCGGTATCCCCAAATAGCAATACAATCTAAACGTATCTTAGACACAGGGCACATCTTAGGGAGAACTATCTGGTGGAATCATTTGGGGAGGTGAAAGCACTGATATTTGCCATGGTTTACAATAATATGCTATGTATCTTACACCTGTATCTGGAAATGCAAAGCACTTAGTAAGTTAGTCATTTTTTTTCTTGTGGGCCTTGTTGTTCTTGAACTGGGGAAGTATTCCTCTGTGTCTTGGCTATCATATGTTTGACAGATTTGGGAATGGGATGTAACAAGGTGTGCGAAATTATCCAAAGTAGATTCTCCTTCAATACTAAAAATCTGCCGCATTGATTTGGATCGTTTATCAAGCAATATGTGCATTGTGAAACAAACTGCTAAACTGGCTGAATGTGACTGCAGGTTCTATCACTGATTTGCTGTCTGTGAAGGGGAATTTGCCTGTTTTGTTTTTTGTTTTACAAAGCAGTTTTCCTTGTTTAAGAACAAACAGTAATGAGACAGAGGTTGAGCACACCGGTATCTCTTGTTTGAAAACATCCCTAGTGATTTAGAATTCATTATCATGGATCTGATTCTACTTTGGTTCTACTTTTCACTTGCTGTAACTGTATTCACTCGAGTGGAGCTTCTCTCAATTTACATTGAAATGAGAGACGAATAAGGTCTTCTGTAGCTACAGTGGAGCTGGACAAAATGTTTGTCTGCAACTTTTTTTAAAAAAAGCAAAACAAAATGTTGATTTAGGGACATGGAAACCCCTTTCACATTTATGAGTTTCATCAAATTGTTTCAATGGAATCAAGCAAAACCTTTCAAAATGATATTTTCAAAATGAAATGTTTTGATTTTTCAGGGTATTACTTTTTGATTGAAAATGCAATTTAATTCTACTGAATGCACAATCAAAATGGGTTTAAAAGGGCAAAATCAAAATGTTTCAATTTCGATGAAAGGAAACTTTTTTCTCTCTCTTCTACCACTGTTCACCAGCAGTATATTTCATTTTCAGTTTGACCCCAAATAAATTTATTTTTAGTTTCTGGAATGTCCAGAGAGACAAAATATTCCATTATCCACCTAATCGAAAGTGAGCATTAGGAAGACTGTGTTGTAAATTGGGTTGGACATGTCACTTCCAGACTATGTGAGTTGTATTTACCATCTGCATCTAAAAATAAATTAATGGGAACTGATTCTCCATTGCATTGCATCTTGCATTGACTAGAGAAAATTGAGACCACTGCAGGTATAAAATACTACCAAATGCGAGGGGACAGCAGATCCAAAGAGGTCAGTTAACCTTTTTCACTGAAGTGTTACTCCTCTTCTTTTATGCCGGTGTGATTTGATTCAGATCAATAGATCACTTGGTGTTCTGTTCATTGGACACTGTGGCAAGTTAGGATAAGAACATAAGAACATAAGAACGGCCGTACTGGGTCAGACCAAAGGTCCTTCTATCCCAGTATCCTGTCTACTGACAGAGCCAGCACCAGGTGCCCCAGAGAGGGTGGACCGAAGACAATGTTCAAGCGATTTGTCTCCTGCCATCTCTCCCAGCCTCTGACAAACAGAGGCCAAGGACACCATTTTATCCCCTGGCTAATAGCCTTTTATGGACCTAACCTCCATGAAATTATCTATCTTCTCTTTAAACTCTATTATAGTCCTAGCCTTCACCGCCTCCTCTGGCAAGGAGTTCCACAGGTTGAATACACGCTGTGTGAAGAACTTTCTTTTATTCGTTTTAAACCTGCTACCCATGAATTTCATTTGGTGACCTCTAGTTCTTCTATTTAGGGAACTAATAAATAACTTTTCTTTATCGGCTCTCTCCACACCACTCATGATTTTATAGACCTCTATCATATCCCCCCTGTCTCCTTTTTTCTAAACTGAAAAGTCCCAGTCGCTTTAACCTCTCCTCATATGGGACCCGTTCCAAACCCCTAATCATTTTAGTTGCCCTTTTCTGAACCCTTTCCAAGGCCAAAATATCTTTTTTGAGGTGAGGAGACCACATCTGTACACAGTATTCAAGATTTGGGCGTACCATAGTTTTATACAGGGGCAGTAAGATATTCTGTGTCTTATTTTCTATCCCTTTCCTAATAATTCCTAGCATCCTATTTGCCTTTTTGACCGCCACTGCACACTGCGTGGAAGTTTTCAGAGAACTGTCCATGATAACTCCAAGATCCCTTTCCTGATTTGTCGTAGCCAAATTAGCCCCCATCATACTGTACGTATAGTTGGGGTTATTTTTCCCAATGTGCATTACTTTACACTTATCTACATTAAATTTCATTTGCCATTTTGCTGCCCAATCACTCAGTTTGGTGAGATCTTCTTGGAGTCCCTCACAGTCTGCTTCTGTCTTGACTATCCTAAACAGTTTGGTATCATCTGCGAACTTTACTACCTCACTGCTTACCCCTTTCTCCAGATCATTTATGAATAAGTTGAAAAGGATTGGTCTCAGGACTGACCCTTGGGGGACACCACTAGTTACCCCTCTCCAATCTGAAAATTTACCATTTATTCCTACCCTTTGTTTCCTGTCTTTTAAGCAGTTCTCAATCCAAGAAAGGACCTTTCCTCTTATCCCATGGCCATGTAATTTACACAAGAGCCTTTGGTGAGGGACCTTGTCAACGGCTTTCTGAAAATCCAAGGATATATATCTACTGGATCCCCCTTATCCGCATGCTTGTTAACCCCTTCAAAGAACTCTAACAGATTAGTAAGACGTGATTTCCCTTTACAGAAACCATGTTGACTTTTGTCCAACAAATTATGTTCTTCTACATGCTTCACAATTTTATTCTTTACTATTGTTTCGACTAATTTGCCCGGTACTGAAGTTAGACCTAACGATCTGTAGTTGCCAGGATCGCCTCTAGAGCCCTTTTTAAATACTGGTGTCACGTTGGCTACCTTCCAGTCATTAGGTACGGAAGCCGATTTAAAGGATAGGTTACAAACTACAGATAATAGCTCAGCAATTTCCCATTTGAGTTCTTTTAGAACCCTTGGATGAATGCTATCCGGTCCCGGAGATTTGTTAACATTAAGTTTTTCTATTTGTTCCAAAACCTCCTCTAATGACACTTCAACCCGGGACAGTTCCTCAGATTCACCACCCACAAAGGACGGTGCAGATTCGGGAATCTCCGCAACGTCCTCAGCCGTGAAGACTGAAGCAAAGAAATCATTTAGTTTCTCTGCAATGGCTTTATCATCCTTGATTGCTCCTTTTATAGCTTGTTCATCTAGGGGACCCACAAGTTTTTTAGCAGGCTTCCTGCTTCTAATGTACTTAAAAAACATTTTGTTATTTCTTTTTGAGTTTTTGGCTAGCTGTTCCTCAAAATCTTTTTTTGCTTTTCTTATTACATTTTTACACTTGATTTGACAGGGTTTATGTTCCTTTCTATTTATCTCACTAGGATTGGACTTCCACTTCTTAAACGATACCTTTTTGTCCCTCGCTGCTTCTTTTACATGGTGGTTAAGCCACGGTGACACTGTTTTAGGTCTCTTGCTATGTTCTTTAATTTGGGGGTATACATTTAAGTTGGGCCTCTATTATGGTGTCTTTAAAAATTTTCCATGCAGCTTTCAGGGATTTGTCTCTAGTCACTGCCTTTTAATTTCTGTTTAACTAACCTCCTCATTTTTGTGTAATTCCCCTTTTTGAAATTAAATGCCAGGGTGCTGGACTGCTGAGGTGTTCTTCCCACCACAGGAATGTTGAATGTTATTATATTATGGTCACTATTCCCAAGCGGTCCTGTAATGGTTGTTTCCTGGACCTGATTCTGCACTCCACTCAGGACTAAATCGAGAATTGCCTCTCCCCTTGTGGGTTCCTGCACCAGCTGCTCCAAGAAGCAGTCATTTAAGCCATTGAGAAATTTTATCTCCGCTTCTCTTCCTTAGGTGACATGTATCCAGTCAATATGGGGGTAATTAAAATCCCCCATTATTATAGAGTTCTCTATTTTGGTAGCCTCTCTAATCTCCCTCAGCATTTCAATGTCAGTATCGCTGTCCTGGTCAGGTGGTCGGTAATATATCCCTACTGCTAATTTCTTATTATTGGAGCATGGAATTTCTATCCATAGCGATTCTATGGAACATGTTGATTCATTTAATATTTTTATTTCATTTGATTCTACACTATCTTTCACATACAGTGCCACTCCGCCACCCACCTGGCCTGCTCTATCCTTTCGATATATTTTATATCCCGGTATGATTGTGTCCCACAGATTTTCCTCATTCCACCAGGTTTCAGTGATGTCTATTATGTCAATCTCCTCATTTAATATGAGGTACTCCAGTTCACCCATCTTATTAGTCAGACTCCTAGCATTTGTGTACAAGCACTTTAAAAATTTGCCACTGCTTATTTGTCTGCCCTTCCCTGATGCATTGGATTCCTTTGAATGCGGTTGTTTGTCTGCTCTGGCCCATGGTTTGTCTTCTCCCCTCCTCTCTTTCTGACTACAGCTTAGAGAGTTTCTATCAATGGATTCTCCTCTAAGAGAAGTCTCCCTCCGATTTACGTGCATCTCCGCACCAATCGACTTTCCCCTATCTCTTAGTTTAAAAACTGCTCTACAGCCTTTTTAATGTTTAGTGTCAGCAGTCTGGTTCCACCCTGGTTTAGGTGGAGCCCATCCTTCCTGTATAGGCTCCCCCTCTCCCAGAAGTGTTCCCAGTTCCTAATAAATCTGAACCCCTCTTCCCTACACCATTGTCTCATCCACGCATTGAGACTCTGAAGCTCTGCCTGCCTACCTGGCCCTGCGCGTGGAACTGGAAGCATTTCCGAGAATGCCACCATAGAGGTTCTGGATTTCAGTCTCTTTCCTAGCAGCCTAAATTTGGCCTCCAGGACATCTCTCCTACCCTTCCCTATGTCATTGGTACCGACATGTACCACGACCACCGGCTCCTCCCCAGCACTACACATAAGTCTATCTAGATGCCTCGAGAGATCTGCAACCTTCGCACCAGACAGGCAAGTGACCATATGGTTCTCCCAGTCATCACAAACCCAATTATCTATGTTTCTAACAATCGAATCACCCACTACTAACACCTGCCTCCTACTAACTGGCATTCCCTCCTCCTCAGAGGTATCCTCAGTGCGAGAGGATACCGCAACATCCTCTGGGAGGAGGGTCCCAACTACGGGATGGTTTCCCTCTGCTCCCATTGAATGCCCTGTTCTCTTGAGACTTTCATCCTCCTTAAGAGCACTGGGGCTCTCAGACTGGAGGTGGGACAGTACTACAGTGTCCCGGAAAGACTCATCAACATAGCTCTCTACCTCCCTTAGCTCCTGCAGTTCAGCCACCCTGGCCTCCAAAGCCCGAACTTGGTCTCTGAGGGTCAGCAGCTCCTTGCAACGAGTGCACACATACGCCACCCGCCCACAGGGCAGGTAATCATACATGTTACACTCGACGCAATAAACAGGATAGCCCCCACTCTGCTGCTGGGCTTCTGTCTCCATTTTTCTAATGAATAAGTTTAGGTGTGTAACCCTTCTGCCAGGCCGAGTAAATAGCAGCAAGGGCCGGGTTCAGTATCTAGGGGTCTCCTCCCAACGAGGTAATACAACACCGGCTCGAGCCCCCAGCTCGAGCCCCCACCCAGTGACCTGGGAAATCTTACATACACCTCTGGGTGCCTCAAAAGAGGCAATTCTTCCCCTCTCGCAAGCACAGAGCCTCAGTATAGTAGCAAACCTTTAATAACATGAGGTAACGGACATCTGCATTAAATTGGGGAAACACCACAACTCGGATTTACCGACCAAACAATGAGCAAAGGCCCTCCCCCCAGCCACAAATCTCCCCAACGTCCCAAAAGTCCAACACCCCAAAAGTCTCTGCCCTGGGTCAATGCCGCCCCAGGGTTCAAAAGTCCACCTGGCAGGGTTTCACCATCCCAACCTGGAGGGGTGGGGATCGATGCGCCTTACGTGGTCCGGTGGTGGCCCCGTCTCTCCACGGGGTTCTGCCGCCGCCTCCGCCACACTCAGGCGATCCACCTCCACTCTCCGGCTCCGCAAATCCGCCAACCGTCTCGGTCCACGCTCCAGGCTGCCAGCCGGCTGCTCCTGCCGCTGCTCCGTCAGCTGCCCGCACTCGCAGGTCGCCCTGCCAGCTGCATCTACTGTCCGCCTGCGCTTGCTGGTTGTCGCTTGCAAACTGCTCTGCTAGTAGCCCAGCGCCAAGCTCCCCTCAGCAACAGTGGTTTCAGCTCTAGCCCGCAGCACAGTGCCAGGCTCCTCTCAGCAACAGTGATTTCAGGGCCAGGCTCCTCTCAGCAACAGTGATTTCAGCTCCAGCCCAGCACCAGACTCCGCACAGCAACAGTGATTTCAGCTCTCGTTCACAGCATAGCATACAGTGATTTCAGCTCATAACAGACTCCTAATAGAATCTAAATTAACTCTGATATTCCACCATGGAGAGAGTGCAATCAGTGTTGTTTAGGCCCTTAAACAGGACCCCACCACCAAGTACAAAGACCTGTCCCCAACCTCTCTCAAATTGACTGGGTTTGGATCCCATGCCCCTTGTCTAGCAAGTGCTACTTAGTTTATGGCGAATCCCTCTGGCATAAACAGCTCCACCATTCCATTGTCCTTGATTCGCATAATCAGGGTAACAACACTTTTATCCCCCCTGCCTTAATAAGAGAGAGACTGGGGCTCCCACAGTGGCCAAAGTGACGATTTGGGATGCTGTGAGCACATACTAGACAGGGTGGGTGTGTCTATGCAAATTGGGCTCAGCCCCTGAAGTCTCTTTGCACCACTTGCCACAGTTCGCCACTAGATGTCAGGATAGAGTTTACCCTGACCCTGCTTACAGGTGTAAATGGGATTCTTTTTAAACCTCTGGAATATAGATTATTCTAAGAGTTATGTTTTAAAGAAGGCCCGAAGTCACTAGTGCCCTCTAACCTCCATCTCCAAACTTTCCTGTTAGCTGTTCCTGTTCGCAAGCTCCCTGGTTGCTGAGTCACCGGCTTATATAGCTCTGGTAGCCCCTCCCCCTGACTGAGGCTCAGCCAATTAACAGAGGTTTCTAGGTTTCAAACCTTTTAGAAGCTCCTTCAAACAATCAAACAAACCACCAAACAGACAAACACCAGCTCAGCACACAGCAAATAACTCCCCCCCACACAAACACACACTTTAGACAGCCACTTACCACAAGGGTCCCGTTTTTACTCCCTCTTTTACCTGGAGAACTCCCTCTCCAAACTCTCCTGTTAGCTGTTCCTGGTCGCAAGCTCCATCTATTGGTCTAGATGGCCCATTGGTCTGACCCAATAAGGCCGTTGCTATGTTCTTGTAATGAAGTTACAGCAGAGTAAAACTGGGGTAATGGAGCAATGATTCAGACCTGGTGGCACTGTAGCTTCTTAACACCTGGATTTGGTCCTACACACCAAGAACCATTGAAACAAGCCCTACTCTTAGACCGAAGAGAGCAGCAATGAGACAGAGCACAGATCCTGCTTGGCAGTGGGGGAAGGAAAAAATTGGACTAAGCAAACCTCTGCATTCATGAAGGGGCTTTGGAACTTTAAATATGCAAACAGGCTAAAATCCTCTACCCAATTGAATTTGCTGGGCTAGGCAACTAGGAAGTTGCTGAGCGTGAAAATGGATAGCAATCTTTTCCTCAGAAGGCCATGTTTCAGAGCTGGTCCAGCTTTATAAAATAAGGCAGGATCATCTTGTCCCACAGCTCACCCAGTCAGCCCATTTCCCCTTGACATTGCTATAATAGGTGAGCTTTGTAGGCTTCCTAATCAGCTCCCCTTATCTTGCATCCTTGTGCATCTGCACCACATTAGTTTCATCACTGGGGCAACCATACATCTGCAGACCCAGGGCTTTGGCCAAAGAGCAGATAGAATAGCCCAGGATTCCAACTGAACCTGAAATATTTAAAGATTTGAACAAGTTTGAGCAATTTTCTAAATAAGAGATGTAAGTTTTGTGTGGGTTTCTGTGCAGTCCAGTGGCTCGAGTGCGTTGCATGAGCCTTTGGAGACGTCTAAACTATGGGGGGTTTTTGAAAGAGGATATGAAAATTCCATGGGAGTTTGCATATCTTCTTCCAATCTCACTTTCGAAAGAGGATCTTTTGAAAGTGAAAGTAGACTGGATACGTTTTTTTGGGGGAAAAAAAACCTTTTTCAGGGGAAAAAAACCCCGTGTAAACCTTATTTTTTAAGGAAGAGTGATTTTTTTCAAAAAAGGTTTTTTTTTCTGAAAAAAACTGCGTCCAAGCTACTTTCACTTTCAAAAGATCCTCTTTTGAAAGTGAGATCGGAAGAAAATATGCAAACTTCCATGGAATTTGCATATCCTCTTTTGAAAATTCGACGTAGTCTAGACATAGCCTTACAACCTGGCTCATTAGCTGAAGCTTTGCCAACTCATGGTCTAGATTAGGAACTCCTTGCCAGAGGAGGATGTGAAGGCTAGGACTATAACAGAGTTTAAAGAGAAGCTAGATAATTTCATGGAGGTTAGGTCCATAAAAGGCTATTAGCCAGGGGTTAGAAATGGTGTCCCTGGCCTCTGTTTGTCAGAGGCTGGAGAAGGATGACAGGAGACAAATCGCTTGAACATTGTCTTCGGTCCACCCTCTCTGGGGCACCTGGTGCTGGCCACTGTCGGCAGACAGGCTACTGGGCTAGATGGACCTTTGGTCTGACCCAGTACGGCTGTTCTTATGTTCTTATCTAGATTATCAAGCTATCTAGGCATCTGTGCCCAACTCCGATTGATTTAGGCATCTATGTGCCCATCTCTAGGCCCCTAAATATATTTGAAAATCTGACCTT
Source organism: Pelodiscus sinensis (assembly GCF_052426305.1). Classification (NCBI taxonomy): domain Eukaryota; kingdom Metazoa; phylum Chordata; order Testudines; family Trionychidae; genus Pelodiscus; species Pelodiscus sinensis. Next base: position 12,112,269 of record NC_143054.1, read on the forward strand.
TCGTTCTGAAGACCCCCATCTACGACAGCCAAGATGGCGGCCAACACATCACCACTACCCAGCACTACCCTGTTCAGCCAAGAACCCAAAGAGCTGTAATAGCCTGAAAATGGCTGATTCTTATGTTGTTTCCAACCTGGCCAAAATCAGGAGTTTTGCCTAATCTCTGCCACTCCGGAAAACACAACTTTTAAAATGTTTACAGTAATGAGTGGATCACCAACAACTCGACTTAAGGATTTTACCCTCATAATAGTCTCATATCCTATCTACCCAACCTGTGTCCTCAGAGAAAGCCTTAGTGAAGGGAAAGGTTTTGGGAAGTGCCCTGAAAACAAACACAATTAAATTGGATCATACCCATTAGGAAGTAAAGTCTGAGTTGGACAGCACATTGCTGAGAACAAGCCCACCTCCACTTCCAAACAAACAAATCGAGGTACTTGGAGCTCTACTGTCCATGCCTATCTCACATGAAGGGAGCCAGTACTCCAGACATACTGGATCTGATCTACAGAGGGCTTAATTGTGAGAAATTTTATTTGAAAGAAAATCTGTCACTTTTCTGAAGACGCAGGTCCAACCAGTCTTCTCAGCACAGTTGTCTATCTGCTGGGAAATTTCTACAACCCAACTGATTCCATGATTAACATTTTGGGGTGTGCCATTTTTGTAACTCCTGTACCTTGGTGGGAGCTGTAGCATTCTCCAAGGTAAAGAAGAGGCAGTATTTGATTATAGTGAATTCAAAATAGATTTATGTAGCGACTGGGGGATCCAAGGGTTCTTCCTACTACTCTAATTCACAGGCTACCGAACAAAATCATGCTGTCAGGATACAAGCTTTCCTCTCCTTCCCCACAAAAGTAAGTCAGACAGAAACGATGCAACAGCCTCTGGCCAGCATTGCTGTCTGTATAGCCTGGACAGAGGAAAACTGTGCTATGAGGGAAAAGCTGGGAAGAAGCAACACCAGTCACAGAGCAAAAACTCCTAATCACTGGTGTGATTGTTTGGGGCAGATGAAGGACATTCTTCAGAGAGGAAGTTCATCCCCAAAATGTGCCAAGGGAGTGCATCCGTGCTGCTGTGGGAGAAGGCTAGGAATGGAAACCTCTCTGGCTACAACTTCTGGCTGACAGCCCTGTCAGATGGTCTCACAATATTCACAGCCATTATGATTTACATCCTAATTTCTAGACCAATTTCTTGCTTGCGGAGGTATGGGCAAGTTGGGAAAATCTCTGGATAAACTTCCAATCTAAACCACCAGTGGGTATACTCTGCAATTCAGAGTTTGATTTGAAAGCACAAAAAATTAGGAAAATTCTAATTAGCTACTCAGATTGTTTCTTGAAAGTATGTCCCACTGAGGTATACTAAAGGGTCTGTAGGACTCTGTTGTATTTGCACTAGAAGGAGAAGAAGAGAACAACTTAGGAAGTGTGAAGAACTACCAAGCAAAATACTTGAAGTTAGATAGAAGTTAGAAAAGATATTTTTCAAATCTCAAGAATTTGATAGCATGTATTTAAGCTATCATTAGCCTTTTGCCATTCCACAATCCTATAGAAGTGGGAAGTGACTGTCTAGGAAGGAGCGGAAAGAGACATAGGGGTCATAGTGGACCACAGTGTTGTAAGAAGACACAAGAAGTAATTTTTCCTCTGTACTAAGCCTCAAATGGAGTATTGTGTGCAATTCTGGATACCATGTTTCAGGAAAGATGTGGGAAAACTGGAGAAGGCCCAGAGAAGAGCAACAAAAATGATTAAAGGTCTAAAAAAAACATGAGCTGTGAAGGAAGACTGAAGGAATTGGGTTTGTTTCGTTTGGAAAAGAGAAGACTGAAAGAGGATATGATAGAAACTTTCAATTATCTAAATGTTTGTTACAAGGAAGAGGGAGAAAAATTATTCTCCTTAATCTCTGATGATAGGACAAGAAGCAATGGTCTTAAATTGCAGCAAAAGAGGTTTAAACTGGACATTAGGAAAAACTTCCTAACTGTCAGGGGGTATGTCTACACTACCACCCTAGTTCAAACTAGGGTGGTTAATGTAGTCATACGAACTTACAAATGAAGTCCGGGATTTGAATTTCCCGGGCTTCATTTGCATGTTGCCGGGCGCCGCCATTTTTAAATGTCCGCTAGTGCGGACTCCGTGCCCGCGGCTACACGCAGCACAAACTAGGTAGTTCGGACTAGGCTTCCTATTCCAAACTACCCGTACGCCTCGTTCCACGAGGAAATTCAAACCCCAGGCTTCATTTGCAAGTTTGTATGACTACATTAACCACCCTAGTTCGAACTAGGGTGGTAGTGTAGACATACCAGGGTGATTAAGCACTGGAATAAATTTCCTAGGGAGGTGATTTCCTAGGGAGATAAATTTCCAACACTGGAGACATTTAAGAACTGGATAAACAGACATCTCTCAAGGATGGTCTTGATGATCCTGCTGTGAGGGCAGGAGACTGAATTTGATGACCTCTTGAGGTCCCTTCCAATTCTAGGATTCTATGTCAACACATGAGCACTGTTTTCACTAGGGTACAGCTCTTCATCATATGCCAGCCATATAGCAACCAGGGATTTCCTTCAAATAGGGCGCTGGGTCAAACTTTTAAGCCTTTTACAGATACAGTTTTTCGGCAACATTTTCACCAAGATTTTTGCACTCATAACCACTGTATGAGTGTCTCAGTGAATGTAAGGCAGTGAATGTAGGAAATGAGCCCAGCATGCAGGAAATGGGAATTGAGCAGGGGCCCAGGCTACAGTTGTGATGGACAGGTTGTCGATTGCGGGATTGGTCTTTGTGTCTTGAGCCTAACAGAAAGGAGGCTATTGGGGTGAAAAGGTAAAGTGTCTTGAACAAACTAGATGTCTGCCATTTGAATACTGTTGAGAGAGCATGGAGGGAGTTAGGGCTGCTGATTATGATGCATAGAACTGGTATCACAATTGTAGACGGACACTTTAAATGTCAAGGGGGATTCTTGGTTCTGTTGCAGGGCAGAGGGCTCAGTAGAGAAGTGTATGATCAGAATCTAGCAGCAGCTGCTCAGCAGCTAGACAGCCTAGAATAGTGGTTCCCAAACTTTTTGGCTTGCAATCCACCCTGCTCAATCCAAACCTGTCCACGGACCAGTAGCCAACCACTCATGATGACAAAGTGGGTGCAGGAGTGGGCTGAGGGTGGGGTCTGACTGGGTGCAGGAGCAAGCTTAGGGTGGATGTCTGGCCAGGATTCCAGCCAGTAGGAGCAGTGGGGAAAGCCTCCAGGTGAAACATTTCCTGCCCTGCTGTTTCCCCAGTGCGGGGAGGGTGAGCAGCAGTGCACAGAGCCACTTCCCCTCCCATGAGCTAGATCTGGCCCGCAAGGCTTGCCTCCCTTCCCCTGCAGCAGGAAGCCAACCTCGCAGGGAGACTTCCCACTGCAGGGCGAGGGAGAGCCCTGAGCCTGCACCCACCTACAAGATGGTTGCAAACTACTAGTGATCTGAGGAACACACTTGGGCTACATCTACACTGCAGGCTTCTTGCACAAGAACTGTTTTGCGGAAGAGTTTTTGTGCCAAAAATCTTCCACAAGAGCGTGTCCACACTGCCATGTGCTTTTGCGCAAGAGATGTTCTTTTGCGCAAGAGCGTCCATGGCAGTGTGGACACTTTCTTCCACAAGAAAGCTCTGATGGCCATTTTAACCATAAGAGCTTCTTGCACAAGAAATTCATGTTGCCTGTCTACACTGCCCTCTTGTGGAAGAGCTCTTGCTTGAGAGAGCTTATTCGTCATGGGGAGAGGAATAACTCTTCAGGAAGAAGCCCTGTTTTCCGACGCTATACTGTAAAATTACTTATGCAAAAACATGCGTGCAGTATAGACAGTCGGCAAGTTTTTGCGCAAGAATGGCTGTTCTTGTGCAAGAAGCATGCAATGTAGACACAGCCTGGCTACGTCTCCACTGGCATGATTTTCTGGAAATGCTGTTAAAGGAAAAGGTTTCTGTTAAAAGCATTTTCGGAAAAGCACGTCTAGATTGGCAGGACGCTTTTCTGCAAAAGCACTTTTTGCGGAAAAGCATCCGTGGCCAATCTAGACGTGCTTTTCCACAAAAAAGCCCCGATTGCCATTTTCGCGATCGGGGCTTTTTTGCAGAAAACAAATCTCTGCTGTCTACACTGGCCCTTTTGCACAAAAGTTTTTCGGAAAAAGACTTTTGCCCGAATGGGAGCAGCATAGTATTTCCGCAAAAGCACTGACAATCTTACATGAGATCGTCAGTGCTTTTGCGGAAATTCAAGCGGCCAGTGTAGACAGCTGGCAAGTTTTTCCGCAAAAGCAGATGATTTTGCAGAAAAACTTGCCAGTCTAGACACAGCCCCTTTGAGAACCACTGGCTTAGAATAAGCTGAGATAAGTTGGGCCATTCTGTTTTAGGGAGCAGCCTGCTTTGTGTCTCTATATTTTGGGATTCTTGCGTGTTATTCTGAATGCTAAGAAATAAAGTCACTTTGCAACCTGCCAGCGAAAGTCTTTATGCTTTTTTATCTAGCTTATCCCTGTGTATGCCTTGAAACATAACACTGATGATTGTAGAGGCAATGATAGTTATACTGAGACAGAGATTTAGACCTTCAGCACATTAAGATCTTTGCCAAATGCCAGGAGAAGATTTTTTACCTTTCTCCTTCTTTCTTCTTAACAAATAACCATTTCCTCCCTTCCAGAATCCTGTGCACCGAAAACCACAATTTAAATTGTCAATTTGAATATTTAATAACTTTTGTAGGGAATAGGATTCTGGAGGTGTCATCTCAGAAAAAAACAAATGTGAAGCAGACAGATAAAAAGCGCTCTAGGACACTCAGGTTTGATCGCAGGCTTTCTATAAGGGAATCACTGCCAACAGCAGGATTTTCAGAACAACCTATTGACTTAGCCTCATGGAGTCTCAAACCATCAGCTAGAAATTCTGTCATGTGAATTCACACAAAGCATATTTCTTGGGTCAGGCATGAAATCAAAATTCCTTTAAGGAAGCAAAGACTTAAAACACTTGCTGTCTGAAAAAAAAAGTCTCTGAAGGGCTCATCTCACATATAATATAGTCACAAACATCTGCTTTAGTTTCAGTTTTTCCTTCTGTTAAAAACTAAAGGGAGTATTTCCAGATCCCTGGAGCAGCTGTCCTTTTTAAACTAGCTACATAAAAAATGTGACACACACTGTGGATGGCAAAGTGCTGTATTTACCAAAACAGACCATTTTTATCTCCTCTCTTAGGGTACGTCTACACTGCATGGCTATTTTGGGATTCGTCCAGTATTCATCCAGTCTTAACAAGCTGCCCATTATTCTGAAATATTTTTTGAAATAATAGGCATGCTATTTTAGCATTCCTGTAACCCTTGTTCCACGAGGGCTAAGGGGATGTATCAAAGTAGTGTGTTATTTTGAAATTTGGCACTGTATAGACACACCAAATTTCAAAATAAGCTATTTTGAAATAGAATTGAAATAAAATATGCAATTTTTGTAGCACACGTTGCATATCTTATTTTGAGTTTAGGGTGCTATGTAGATGCACCCCTGGAGAATTATCTGAATGTCTACAACCAGTTTTTTCATACGCTAGCTTGAATTCTAAATTTGCATCTGTTTTGGAGCTGTCTAATAATTATGGCATGATATTTCTTGAGATTTTTATCAACAGCAAAAAGTGAGATGCAAATTTCATCTAGCATTTACTGTTTAATCTTCATTAAGCAATGCCTTGCTGTCCACTTTATCTGGATAAGGAGACAGAAAACACGATTCATTAGGGGAACCTTAATTTGAAGTCCCGGCAGATCTGTTCCAACCAGTCCATTAGATTCTATACCAGAAAACTGGATCATTCCATTTTTCTTATATCACTTGTAGGTGTGTCTTGTGTTCACTAGCTTTACTTGTAATGTGAGGATCTAGCTGAAGAATGCCTGCCTGGTTTTTAAAACCCTCTTTTGGCTTCTTCACCACTCTCTTTCTGATCCTTCTCTCTTCTCCTGGGAAGGGCACTTTACAAGATAGTTCTGTATCACAGCATACTATTGCATAACGTTGCATGTGATAGATCTCATGAAGGATAATCTTATGCTTAAGCATACCAGGAAATGGTGGTTCATTTCCCAGGGCTGCTATAAATCTTCTGCATGACCTTGGGCAAATCACTTAATCCCACTCATGCCTCAGATCCCCATATGTACAATGACGATGATACTCCTTCCTTTGCTTCAAAGGGGTAGCTGGGTTAGTCTGTAACAGGAAAACCTTAAAAAACAAGTAGTCTAGTAGTGCCTTAAAGAGTAACAAAACATGTAGATGGTATCATGAGCTTACGTGGGCACAGCCCACTTCTTCAGATGACAGGAGTGTAGAAGTCCAGATCCAAGAATAAATAATGGAAGGGGCGGGGGGGGGGGGGGCAGAAGGAAAAAAGAAAAAAGGAGAAAAAAGGAGGGGGGAGACAGTGAGTAGATAAGCTTCAGAAGATAGCTGAGTTAGTCTGTAACAAGAAAAACTAAAAAACGGAGGAATAGTCTATTAGCACCTTGAAGACTAAATAGTTACAAGAGGCTGATAAGAACCATTAGCACCTTCATTGCTTGCTTGGTTGGTTAAGTCATTAACATGTGGAAGATAATGTCTAGTTTAGATCTGAGAAAAAAAGCTTGTCTCATCCTATGTGTACATATTGCACAATGGGGGCCTGTTCTATGTTGTGGCCTCTAGGTCCTACTATAAGAATGTCAAATATCAGAGATAAAATGCAGGACTATGTAGCACTTTAAAGACTAACAAGATGGTTTACTAGATGATGAGCTTGCCATTTCAACCAGAAAGGACACTGTCTCAACGACTTGACCACCTGCGTTCTTCTACAAAGACCTTTTACATCTGCACTTGAAAGGGAATCCTCTGAACTGTCATTCATGTTAAAATTCAACACTCTCCGGGGGGGCGGAATGAACAAAGACCCCAACTATCTTACCCATTACCAGGATAGCTTCCCCAATTATCACCTCTAATACCATTAGCTCACAAACATCTAACTTTCCCCACCTCTAATATCATTAACTCACAGATACTTACCTTCCTTCCTCCCCCCCCCCCCCCATCCTCCTTCTGTTCTGAAATGTGATTTGTCCTTTTCATATGTGTTCATTTTTTTAAATTGTATCCTTTGGTATATATGGTTGTGACTATTTTCTTCCACTATTTGATCTGAGGAAGTGGGTCTGGCCCATGAAAGCTCATCATCTAATAAACCATCTTGTTAGTCTTTAAAGTGCTACATAGTCCTGCATTTTACTTCAGCTACACCAGACTAACACGGCTACATTTCTATTACTAAATATCAGAGAGGTAGCCGTGTTAGTCTGAATCTGTAAAAGCAACAAGGAGTCCTGTAGCACCTTATAGACTAACAGATGTATGGGAGTATAAGTTTTCGTGGGCAAAGGCCCACTTCATCAGGTGCATGTAGTGGAAATTTCCAGAGGCAGGTATAAATATGCAGGCCAGAATCAGGCTGGAGATAACAAGGTAAATTCAATCAGGGAGAATGAGCTACTTCTAGGAGCTGATCTGGAGGTGTGAACACCAAGAGAGGAGAAACTGCTTTTGTAATTGGCTAGCCATTCACAGTCTTTGTTTAATCCTGAGCTGATGGTGTCACATTTGCAGATGAACTGCAGCTCAGCAGTTTCTCTCTGAAGTCTGATCCTGAATTTTTTTGCTACAGGATGGCTACCTTTAAATCTGTTATTGTGAGTCCAGGGAGATTGAGGTGTTTTTGTATACTGCCATTCCTAATATCTGATTTGTATCCATTTGTTCCTTTGCGTAGGGACTGTCCAGTTTGGACAATGTATGTAGCAGAGGGGGATTGATGGCACATGATGGTGTATATTACATTGGTAGATGTGCAGATGAATGAGCCAGTGATGGTGTGGCTGATCTGGTTAGGTTCTGTGATGGTGTCGCTGGCAGAGTTATGTGGGCAGAGTTGGCACCGAGGTTTGTTGCAGGGATTGGTTCCTGAGCTAGAGTTACTGTGGTGCGGGGTATAGTTGCTGGTGAGAATATGCTTCAGGTTGGCGGGTTGCCTGTGGGTGGCTGTGAAAGTGAGGGATCCTTGTCCGGGATGCGTTGTAGATGCAGGAGGCTTCTGGGTACACGTCTGGCTCTGTTGATCTGTCTCCTAACTTCCTCAAGTGGGTATTGTAGATTCAAGAATGCTTGTTGAAGATCTTGTAGGTGTTGGTCTCTGTCTGAGAGGTTGGAGCAAATGCGGTTGTACCTCAGTGCTTAGCTGTGGACAATGGATCGTTTGGTGTGTCCGGGATGGAAGCAGGAAGCATGAAGGTAGGCATAGTGGTCAGTAGGTTTTCGGTATGGGGTGGTGTTTATGTGACCGCCACTTATTTGTACCGTGGTGTCCAGGAAGTGGACCTCCTGTGTAGACTGGTACCGGCTGAGGTTGATGGTGGGGTGGAAGCTGTTGAAATCATGGTGGAATTCTTCCAGGATTTCCTTCCCATGGGTCCAGATGATGAAGCATAGGTAGAGAAGGGGCGTGAGTGGACGAGAGCTGAGGAAGCGTTGTTCCAGGTCAGCCATAAAAATGTTGGCATATTGTAGGGCCATGCGGGTGCCCATAGCAGTGCCACTGGTCTGGAGGTATATATTGTCACCAAATTTGAAATAATTGTGTATGAGGATAAAGTCACAGAGCTCAGCCACCAGTTGTGCTGTGGCATCATCAGGGATACTGTTCCTGATAGCTTGTATTCCATCTGTGTGTGGGATGTTTGGGTAGAGAGCCTCTACATCCATGGTGTCTAGGATCATGTTTTCTGGCAGATCACCAATGCATTGTAGTTTTCTCAGGAAATCAGTGGTGTCATGAAGATAGCTGGGAGTGCTGATGGCGTAGGATAAGAATATGTACATGTATGTGATGCTGCACATTGATTTCACATCTCTCCTTCTCTTTGTTTTCATCATGGTACCAAGCTATATATTAGTATATCTATGTCAGATAGGGGTCTAATTCTTTTATCAATTTAGATATACTAGTATAAGCTCTAGTGTGGGTGCGGTTATATCCATATATAGGTGCCTTATACTGGTATTATATAAAACCTCACCACTTTGTTTCCCTAATATCCTGGGACCAACATGGCAAAACAACAATTATATTGGTATTGTTTATTTAACAGCTCACTAATCATCCTCTGACTTAGTCTACACTTGAGAGTTATATCCACACTGCTACTCCAGTAAGGGGTGTGAAAACAACATACGTCTGTGACAGGTTCCCTTCCCCCAGGATGCGACCTAGAACTGGGTCACTGCTGAGCAATCTGTTTTACCAACCTGGGTTCCCTTTCACACTCACAAGCTGTGAGACCCTGCAAGTTTGCCCTCCTACAAAAAAACACAGGCATGGGCCTCACGTGACTGAATTCGTGAGTGCTCTAGCCAGTCACTGCATGAACAGTAGAGAAGCTCCAGTCACAATACCCCGCACTCTGCAGCCTAGGATCCCAGAATTCTACTGTCCTGCCCTGCTCGCAAGCCTGAACAACATGTGAATTATTACCTGGGCCGCACTTCTACACAGGAAAGTGGAATCGGGCCTGCTGACAATTGTGGGGGGAGGGCGTAATTGTCCCAGCATTTCTAAAGGGCTTGGGCTCCCAGCCACCACTGCTACTCCTGAAGCAGCAGAAGTGGCAGTGACCAGAGCCACGGGCCCTTCAGAATTGCCGCCAGAGCACTGTGTGACACACTGCAGGGCCCTGAGCCGTGCACTCCAGCTGGTTCATATTCTTGTTATGACTTTCTATGGTAGATTAAAAGGCCCTTTAGTCCCAGGTATTTTCTCCCCATGAAATTATTTAGATACCATGATGCATGCATTTCTCAGCCTTCTTTTCAGAGAACTAAACAAATTTAGTGCACTAGCCCTTTCACTGTACAGAAGTTTCTCAGGCCTCAAATCATATTATAAAATGTGGAGACCTGAACTAGGCCCAGTCTTCCAATATTGGTCTCATGCATGTAACCTACAAAGGTAAAGCCATGTCCACACACCTACTCATTATTTTCCTGTTTATACGTCCCAGGATCACATTTCACCGTTTTGCCACAGCATTTCACTGGGAGCTCATGTGGAATTATCTGTATAAGTCTGTGACCCCTAATCCTTTTCAGAGACACTACTTTTCAAGATACAGTCCTCCATGCTGCAGATGTGCCCGGCATTCCTTGTTTCTGGATGTCAGACCTTGCAATTGTCTGTATTAAAATGCATTTAGTTTGAATAGGCTCAGTTTACCAAGTGATCCAGATTGTTCTGGAAGACCGTAGTCAAATCTGTTCCTTCCAGTCACAGGGGCTACAATTTTTGCTACAAAAATCCCCCTATTTTCCTGTTCACTGCAAAACAAGTTTCCTCAAAACAAGCTGCTTTTCCCCCTGCGCAACATGCACTCTCTTAACACAAGCACGCTCACCAGATTTAGCTCAGTCTTCAACTTTTCTGATTCAGGGCACATTATTTATAAGGTTTATGATGAATCCACAGTGGAGTCTGTTGGACTCCTCAGCTTTCCTTAATGACTTTCAGCTGAAATTTCAGCTTGCCTCTTCCACTCTCAGCCCAATGATATCTGAATTCCTGGCTGTGATATAATGACCACAAGCTGAATGTTCTTTATCTCCGAGGATATGTTCAGCACATTGCAAACTTAGCTTATTCTTGAGATTTTATAGTTGCATTGGCTACAGGAAAGAAAATCTGTATTCATTAAAAACCAAACAGAAAACATCCAGACTGGGATAACATTAATTTCTATAACAACTGGCAATGGCACTGTCTTACCTCCTTGGTCTGTTTCTTTTTCTATAAAGTGAGTGAAAAACTGAGTCTTCATTTCCAGCCTCCCCTCTGATCCTCAGCCCAGCTGTGTGAACCGTATGTAGGAATTCACATTTGTACTTGCTACAAAATAACCAGGACCTCTGAACCCTTCTTTGGCCCTATATAACGTTAAAATAAAACCATTTGTCATTTCACTTAATACCACTTGCTTCTGGAGTTCAATATCTCTCCTAATGAGATGTTACTCTCTCTGGGATTGTTTATCCTTGATTATTACAACTCCCTCTATGCAGGTCTCCCTTGAGCTTTAATTATGGAACTGAAGCATGTTCCAGATGCCACTGCTGACGTTCCCACTTGTTTCAGAGATAGCAGTTTCATTGTTATCTTGAATGTCCTCCATTCACTCCATTGATTTCCCAGACAATATATTTATTATTATCATGACATTTCATTGTCCATATCATCTTCCTCCCTCTTACTTTGTCTGAGTTGTTAGAAGACTATGTTTACTTTGTTTTCACTGTTCCTTCAGTTAGAAGATCCTTTAATTCTCTCTTTTGGGGGCCAGGTCTACACTAGGGAAGAAAGTCAAACTAAAATATGCAACTCCAGATACATGAATAGCATAGCTGGAGTTGATGTACTTTAGTTTGAGTTTCCATGATGGCCCCACTGTGGGAGGTAGATGGGAGAAACTATCATTACTCCTTTGCGATCCAATGGAGTACTGGAGTTTACAGGGGAATCATCAATGGTCGATTTAGCAGGTCCTTGCCAGACTCACTAAATCAAACCCAGGGAGACTGATCTCTACTGCATCCATCTCCCGGCAAATGGAGACAAGCCCTGGTTTAACGCTTCTGTGATGAGACTTTGTGTTTCTCTGCTTCTTTACTTTTGAACATTTTACTCGGGCCACTAGTGAGAATCTGGATTTTGATGGCATTTAAGTCAAATTTTAAACTGTATTTGCAATGTGCCTGTACTGAAACTGCCTTGCTTTTATATTTGTATTGGCTTGAATTGTAGAACATGGTACTTTTTCATGATCAGAATGTCCGTCATATCACCTAACATGAAATTATGCTTATCTAGGCCTGGAGACCATGAGCAAAATTCTACTCCTCAAGCACAGTAGAGCTCTACTCATGACTGGTAGAGCCTTGAACAGATACATAGTGTATCCGCATCTTCATCTGCAAAAATGATCTGTGGCTAGACACCTGCACATCTGCAGATGTGGATACCCACGGATATAAAGTGGATGTCTTCAAATATGCAAGATTCTAGATACAAAATTTGTAACCACCTCTATATCTGCAAAAATGAGCTGTGGATATCTGCATTCACATCTGTGGACACAGACACCCGTAGATATCCAAAGAGTTGTAGTACAGTAATTACCCCTTTAACTCGTGCCCTCTTAACACGTTTTCGCAATAGCACAATTTTTTTAGGGAACGTTTTTTGAATAACATGATCGTCCGTGAAATGACATGAAAATAATCAAGTGGTGGACTACTTCATGTGTCAGTAAAAGTTGGTGAAAACAGTGGTAATATACATGAGCGGATGAATACACATGGGCTGTGTCTACACTGCACCCTTTTTCCGGAAAAGGGATGCAGATTAGACCAGCCGGAATTGCAAATCCGCGGGGGATTTAAATGTCCCCCGCGGCATTTTCATTTACATGGCTGCCGCTTTTTTCCGGCTTGGGGATAAGCCGGAGAAAAGCGCCAGTCTAGACGTGATTCTCCGGAAAATAAGCCCTTTTCCGGAGGATCTCTTATTCCTACTTAAAATAAAACCTTGAAAGTAGGAATAAGAGATCCTCCGGAAAAGGGCTTATTTTCCAGAGAATCACATCTAGACTGGAGCTTTTCTGCGGCTTATCCCCAAGCCGGAAAAAAGCGGCAGCCATGTAAATGCAAATGCCGCGGGGGATATTTAAATCCCCCGTGGATTTGCAATTGCGATGTGTCTCATTAGCATCCCTTTTCTGGAAAGGGATGCCAATGTAGACACAGCCATGGTCACAGAGCTCCTTCTCTCACAGCGCTCCTCCGTGTTTGACGTTGACAACCCCATACCAATAAAAAATTGACTTTGCCACCACCACTACCTGAAATACAACCCCCACCTTTTCCATTATTTTGAATGGGAAAAATGACCCCACATAGCACGTTTTCACTCAGTACGAACATTTTCAGAAATGCATCTATAGTGTTAAATGAGGAATTACTGGACTGCTGCAAATAATAACAGAGATAACCATGTAATATTCACCTGCAGTATTCTGCCCTTCCTGAATATACACATTTTTGTCACTGATGTAGGGAGAGTGGAACACAGAGGCTGTGTCGAGACTGGCCACTTTTTCCAGAAAAGCAGCCGCTTTTCCAGAAAAACTTACCAGCTGTCTACATTGGCTGCTTGAATTTCTGAAAAAGCATTGACAATCTCATGTAAGATTGTCAGTGCTTTTGCGGAAATACTATGCTGCTCCCGTTCGGGCAAAAGTCTTTTTCCAAAAGACTTTTGCGCAAAAGGGCCAGTGTAGACAGCAGAGATTTCTTTTCCGCAAAAAAAACGTGATCGTGAAAATGGCGATCGGGGCTTTTTTGCGGAAAAGCGTCCGTGGCAAATCTAGACACGCTTTTCCGAAAATGCTTTTAACGGAAAACTTTTCCGTTAAAAGCATTTCCGGAAAATTATGCCAGTGTAGACATAGCCAGAGAGTAGGGGACTTTTCTGCATACCTGTATGATAAAGCAGTTCAAATCGACAATGTATCTCAAAGAGAGGGAAGTAGTTCATCTAGAGGCATGTCACTTTGTCCTGAAGGGATTGGTCTGTAATGACAGTTAAGAGACCTCCAAGGACCATCTGAGTTCTTCTGTAAGGAGAGGAGGACTCAATATTTCATGCTCTTTCTTCTCATTCAGTATTGCTAAGGGAGCAATATAATATTCCCGAAAGATGGCATGAGACCTAAAATCAAACTCATGACCATTTGCACTCATTAAAAATCCCAAGGCATTCCTCATTAGAGTTAGGGTGTCTTCATTAAATTCCAAATCAGATAATTACATTTTGCCTAATTAAAATAATCACTTAAGTTTTGTTCAGACATTCATTATCCATTTCCTCTCCAGAAACACTATCCAATGTTTCTGTTAACATATAACCTGACACGCTCTGTATTTTGCTGCAATTCAGTGATTGGGTGATGCAACTGATGTGTAAAATATTACATTTCGGATCTTTCAAAATGAAAAGCCCTATTTAAGCATATGTCCTGAGTTTTGCAATGGTGATGAGTAGAGCCAGTCAGATTATTTTGGGGGTGGGGTTTGAAATGGATTACTTTTCAATCTGATATTTTGAAATATAAATAAAATCTGATTTCTGATGGAATTTTTTTAAATTTTAGACCTGGTTAAAATTTATCAAAAGTTCAAACAATTTAAAAAAGGGTATTATGTTTTTGCAAACATTTTCATTATCTTCACTTTTTTTGGAGCAGTTCCAGCATTGATAATCTGCAGCTTCTATGGACTCCAACCAGAACTGAAGTTAACAGCGTCTCTCAAAATCAGGTCAGACACATTTGTTTGAAAGGTTTTGAGATCCTCATTTAATTTCCATTTATGTCAGGAAAGAGAAACAAAAATTTTCTGTTGCTTAATTGGAAGATAAAATGCTGCTACTCTATTTCGCCCAAATTAGATTTTTGCCCTATTTCCATTCATAAAAACCTGCCAAGTACATGTACGATTGCACTATTAACTTGTTAGCAGAAGTATGTAAATAATGTTTCACAATTTTTTTGACAAATTTCACCTCTTTTTTCAGTAAATCTCCATGAACAAATAATGATTTTTTTAAAATATGTTCATTATTTGAAATTATTAAATAAATCATTTCTGCTGATAATTTTTGATCTCTGCTTTATGAGCAATTCTATGTTCCAAACTTGCTTTGGTTCAATTTATCACACAATAAAGTTTTTTTGCCCCATCGTCAGGAATCAACATAACTTAGAACTCAATTCCTGATGTGAATCCTCACAGTTAAGCTGAATTTCACTTTTCATCAATATTTTGCAATATGGCCTTAAAACAAGTTTCAGAAACCTTTCCTCCCAGTAAATCATCGACTAGAGTATTTACATCTGTAAACACACTTATACTAAACTCATTAAAAAATGTGGATGGATCTTTGCAGGATGCTTTTTGCATTTTTACCCAGTTTTACATAGATCAAATCTGCTAAAATACCTTCTTCCCTGACTCTTTTAAACCAGTATCAAGCACAACTGCAATGTGAATTTGAGGCAAAATCTTTCTTTGACTTCAATCAATAAGAGTTTTGCTATTGACTTCAGTGGCATCTAGATTTTAAGACTAGTGTTTATGTGCATATTTTTAAAAAATATTTTTAAATCCAGAATCTCACGAGTTGTCATATAAACTGTTAATTTAATTAAGTTTGTTAAGACTCAGAACAATAAAACTAAGTTAAATGACATACATTTGTATGGCTCAAATGCCATACGGGGTGATGTGTATGTAGCAGAACCCAAAACATTCATGTTACATGCTGGTATAGGAGTGTGTATGTAAGGGACTCTAATTGTGCATAAAATGCACGAGGGGGTCTGGAAGATAGTAGAAGTTACAACTTCTTAAGCATATTTGGACATGTCTGAATTTGGCTCTCTAGGTTGCAAGCTGATTGGCTAATGAAGGTTTCAGCCTTGATGGTCATAGGTCAAAATGCTGGCGATGGATCAGAGCTTCAAGCTTTTCATCTGCATTCAGATTCAGAACCTGGGTAGTCCTTTTCCAAGTTTTTGCCAACCCATTACAAATTCAAATCTACTTTCCAAGTCCTCAGAAACTTTTGGGATGGTTAAGAAACTTGGTTTCTAGTTCAGACCTGTCTGCGATAAATGCATGGCCACACATTATGAAACAAATCTATACCACCATAACCTCACATGTCACTTTACTAGTACCCAACAGAGACATGTCCCTGCTACAAGAAGGTTCAAGTAGGGGAAAATTCCTTCAGAATCATTCCCCTTACTTTTGTCTTTATTCATATGAATATTATCTTTCAATCTCTGCCAAAGATGACACCTTTTTCTATCCTTCTGTGGACCTCCCAGGTACATCACAAGAATGACAATGCTGGAATCATAGATGGGACAGAAACAGATGAATTTAAAACAAATAAGTCTTAAATGGGGGCTTAAGTCGCAGCTCAGGCACAGAGCTGGAGGGCAGTGTGGAGGCTCCTAGAGGGATGGTTTAAGGTAGACGTGTCAAGGACATCCCAGAAGGATCTGTAAGTTAAGGCAACTCAACCCTGGAGCTTCTTCTACTGGGGTCACAGCATGCCTGCCATCATTATGCAAGTTATTCCTCACAGATGTGAATAGAGTCCTAATATAGCACTCATGAGGGCCAAGCTGGGGGGATACTGCTAAGCCATCTCTTCCTCTCATGCAGGAGCTAGGCCCGACTTTGTGGTAGGTTCAGATTTGGATCCTCTTACTTCACTTTGGTAAAACTAGGTAGTCCCATTCATTTCCATAGGAGCACTTTGATAGTAAGGTGCTATTCAATGTTAATCAAGTTAGCAAAATCTGGCCCTTAATTTGGGATGGTTCCTCTCCCACCTCCATAATTTCTTCCTTTGCTAACATTAACAGAAAACACTAAGCCAACTGGAACATAGAATTGGTGATTAAGAAAAAAACTTTCCAGTGATTTGGAGGGTCAGATGGTATAACATTATCTGCCCTGGGTTGTTCCAAAGTCAGATGGATCACATCCATGGCTTAAGACATATGCCTTGTATTGTTGGCTGACTGAAATCCCTTTTGCTAAAAGAGCCATTCATCAAGAGAGAATTGCCAGATTTGGCTAACTCTGAATCCTAAGGAAAGCTGGGGCACTTTTTTACATTGTCAAAGACAGTTGTTCATCTCATGGCAGCTGCAGATTCAGAACTGCAGTTGCTAAGCGATTTGTTAAATTTTTCATTCGCAGAAAAAACAAACACGAAAGTAAAACAAAGTACTGCTCATATTTCAATTTTATAGTGATACACAGCATGTAAGGCACTAGCACAGAAGAATAATTCTCATTGGCCAGCAGCTGTTGGATTCTATCAGAGGAACTGGAAAGTAGAAATTCACAAGCCTTTTCATATTTAAAATGGGTTAGATCCTGAGCAAAACAAGTTTCTACTTAAGAAAAAAACTCCACTGTTGAGTTTAAAAAACCAGTATGTTAACATTATCTATACATTACCACGAATTTCAGAAGATAATTTTATTTCTTTAAATGAATCAATATGTTTTATCCACATTGAAAAAAATCAAGATATTTGCACAGCAACACTAATTATTGGCTGACTTTACCTTTGCTGCTATCCTGAGTTTCCCTGTTCACCCCGCTTCTCAGTTTTTAATCGCTTCTCTATAGCAATTTTACCTATAAAGTCATCTACAGTTTTTCACAGAGCTAAATGTAGTTATGTAAGTTATGCTGTATAATGAAGGCTGTATAATGAATGCAACCTTTGATAGAAATGATATATGTTGACTTCAGGAAAACGTAAAATATTCTGCAAAATGATCTCATTCTATATATAGCGCTACATTTAACAGTTTTACAAACCTGCAAAAGTTGGTTCCTGTAGAAAACTACCAGTCTACATACGAGGAAATCTGGAATCGTAATACCAGAGAGCTGTCAGTCAGCCATCCATCCATCTAATTGGCTTCTTACCATCCTTCCATCATGTTTTTTTTATAGCTGGTCGCCTCTGGCTAAAATGCAAATCATGAGGAAGAGCCGTCTAGAAAAAGCTGCTGCTTTCTTAATTATCTGTCAGAGTATGGACCAGTGGACCCTGGGCCACAGAGTGGAGTTATGCTAAGCAGCAAGGCATCATGGGAATTAGAGTGACAGCTCATTTTCCTCCTGTGTTTTTCCGTATTCGAATGACAATGCAGAAATATGGGTTTTTCCCACACTTTCTCTGAACACCTGGGCCAATGCTCAGGGGAACACAAAACCAGAACTGTCACATTTCCAGACATGGTCTTATTGCTGTCACTGTGACAGGATTGTTGACAAATGCCAGCAGTCATCTCAGCATCTTGGGAAATGTCTGCCGTGGTTGTGTCAACAGCCTGACAGAAATTGTTAATGTTTAAACTTCTTCCACTGACAGAATCCTGTCTTGCTGACAGTATTTGTCATATGAAACTCAATCTTTGTCAAACTTGCTTAAAAATTAACACTTCCTCCATTGCTTTTGCACTTCTCCGCCTAGCAGTGCTTCTCTGTTTGGGGTGTTTTTTTAAGTAATAAGATTTCAACACGGTAATATTCCACAGTCCACAATGAGTCCAAATACACAAGCACATTATGAACTTACGGCCAACTTGTCCTTTTGACCTCCGCTACAATGATAATTATGCTTTTATTCCTTGCCCATTTTTTGCCTTAGGAATCAAAGTTCTGAATTATTCAAGAGCTATAAAAATCCTATTTCTCAGTGTACAATGTGGAAAATCAATTAAACAGAGTCAGTTTAGTACTTATATAAAAATCAAGTTACAAGTTTGTAGATATACATTAACTGAGTCCTTTCCCAACTTTGATTTTGAAGGTCAGTCCAACTAGCTAGAGAAACAAATAGTTCACAACTTAAAAAACAGGTTTCATCTAAGAGAGCTTTCCCAGCTCTAAGCAGCATGGGAATTCCTTGCTTGTGCACACATTCCTGTGTCCAGATGAAAAGTTAAGTGATAGTTTGTAATAAACATTGTATATGCATTAAAAGTGAAGAAAGAGCAGTGGTTTTTGAACAATGGATTGTGACCCAGTGGTGGAATGTCAGGCACTGGGGGTATGTCTACACTACAGAGTTAGTTCGAAATAACTTACTTTGAATTAGTTAATTCGAACTAAGCTAATTCGAACTAACGCGTCTAGAACTAAAAACTAGTTGGAATTAGAGTTTAGCTAATTCGAACTAGCAAGTAAACATTGAGTGGACCCTGAACAGGGCTTAAGGATGGCCGGAAGCAGTGCCGGCAGGGCATCAGAGGAGGACTTAGAGCGTGGAGATGCTGTCTCAGGCTAGCCGACGGCTGCGCTTAAAGGGACCTGACCCCCACCCCGGACAGACAGTTCTCAGGGGTGCCCCGCTTGAAAACCAGTCCTGGCTTGGAGAGCCCGGAGTGCCCACACTGGGCACATCACAGCACTCGGCCATCAGACCGGCTGCACTTGCCGCAGGCTGCCATATGGGGAGAGGGGGCAATTGGGGGGCTGCAGGAGAGCTTCCACCCCCAGAAGCCCGCAGAGCCAGCCCAGTCCTCCCCATCGGGGGCTCGTACCCCATTCCTCCCTCACCTCCTTCCACTTACCCTTCCCTAGCCCCCCTTCCTGATGTACAAAATAAAGATAACGTTTCTTCCAACATTGACTCTGTCTTGAACAAAACTGGGGGAGACTGGGAAAAGGAGGTGGGAGAGGGGAAGAGAAAGGCTGGGAGAGGGGAGGGCAACTAACATGATCAGGGGTTGGGAACAGGATGAAGAGAGGCTACAGAGACTGGGACTGTTCAGCTTAGAAAAGAGGAGATGGAGCGGGGACAGGATAGAGGTCTCTAAAAGCAGGGGTTGGGTGGAGAGGGTGCATTCAGAAAAGTTCTTCATGAGTTCCCATAAAGAAGGACTAGAGGACACCAAAGGAAAGGAATGGGTAGCAAGCTTCAAACTACTAAGAGAAAGTTGTTCTTCACAAAGCAAAGAGTCAACCTGTGGAACTCCTTGCTGCAGGTAATTCACCAAGCTGTAGGTAATTGACTAAATTTTCACAAGACCTGGACATGTAACACTTCTACCAAAGTCCATAACAGGAAACAGTGAAGGCTAGAACTAGAACAGAGTTTAAAGGGAAGTGAGATCAAGTCATGGAGGTTGGGTCCATGGAGTAGTCTTAGCCAGGGGGTAGGAGTGGTGTCCCTGCCCAAAGTTTGTGGAAGGCTGGAGAGGGATGGCACGAGACAAATGGCTTGGTCACTGTCTTCGGTCCATCCCCTCCAGGGTGCCTAGGGTTGGCCGCTGTCGGCAGACAGGCTACTGGGCTAGATGGACCTTTGGTCTGACCCAGGACGGCCATTGTAAGCTCAGGGCTCAGGGTCGGGGGTCTCACTGGACTACCCTGATTTTCATGCACACCTGCTCCTGGGTGGCCAGGCTGGCAGCTCTCCTGCCCTAGACGGCCACTTTCTTGTGCCTAGTGCGGAGATCGTGGACGAGGTCCACGATGTCTGCACTAGCCCAGGAAGGTGCCCGCCTCTTGCGGTCCCAGGCAAGCTCCCGGGAGCCGCCAGCCTGGTCCCGGGAAGAGGGGGTGGGCTGGGGGACATCGGGTGGGTGTCTCTGTGCCGTACTCTGTTTCACGAGGAGTAATGGTAGTTCGGAATAGGAACCTTGTCCGAACTACCTAGTTCGAGCCCCGTGTAGCCACGCTGCACGGGGTTCGAAGCAGCGGGTATTTAAAAATGGCGGCTCCCCGCTTATGCTAATGAAGCCCGGGAAATTCAAATCCCGGGCTTCATTAGCAAGTGCGGTATGCATACATTATCCCGCTAGTTCGAACTAGCGGGGTAGTGTAGACATATCCTGAGTGATTAGCAGAGCTAGACTCACAATCAAGCTTTTCTAGCCCCCAGTGTCTTGTGGTAATCAGTTGACCATGCTGTGGGTAAATTAAGGTTATTGAGAGAGCTTTAACTTTTGCATATTTTGATTTCTGAGCGTTTAATATTCAGATACTACAGTGATGGATGCCGTGGAGCTATCTAACAATATACTGTAAATTTAGCAATACTCTGTCCCCTTGTTTGCCTTTTGAAGTGAAGATCTCCATGCTTGTGTCTATCTAAAGGATACTCTGGAGAGTTTGCTCCTAATTTCTTTAGCCTTTTATGAACTAGATGTGAGTGAAAATCATATACTGATCTATTAAAAAAAAAAACTTCTGACCATGATCTATCTTTCTTAGCTATCAGGCTTTGTCAAAAATGGCTGAAGTTTGAAAGCTGAAAGTTGGTTAATAATTACTTTTTTTAATGAGTAATGTGAATGCTTGGCTGGAAACAATAGTTTTGATAAAACATTGACCGTTATAGAGCAGGCATGACATGAAAACTATAAATTATGTGGAGTATATCCTAAGCAGTTGTAAACGAGTGTAGCTATTGATCCTTATGTAAATTGAGATTCAAAGAATGTATATCTGTGACTCTTTGGGAAGCATAGAGGCTGTGAGGCCAGGTCTATACTAGACCCAGAAGGTCAGCTGAAGGTACACAACTCCAGTTATGTAAATAACGTAGCTGAAGTCGATATACCTTAAGCCAAACTTGGCACTGTCTTCACCATGGGAGGTCAATGGGAACAAACACTCCTGTCAGCTTCCCTTACTCCTCATGACTGTGAGGGCTACTGGCGCCAACCTGGGGCACCTTCAGTGTTCAATTTAGCAAGTCTTTACTAGACCTGCTAAATCAAAGGCCAGAAGATCAATCTCCAGTGTGGCGAGTGGAAACATGACCTAAAAGGATAGAAACTGAGGACCCAATCTGGGCCTTTACTCTCCCTCACCAGCCTTGCAACATCATTATTCTCACTCAAAACAGTGACCCATCTGTATTGTCTCTCTGAGACTAGTGATCACCTGCACCAAGTGAAGTAGAAAATCCTTCATTCTCCTTGACAGAGCTACAAAGATATAAAGAGGGGAACAGAATTGAAAAGCCTATGAGAGCAGAACAGAGTGTGCAACAATGAGTCCTGGGCTAAATAATTATCTCCGGGTATTGTATTATTTGCATAATTAAAAAGTTTGGCTGAATTTCCGACATGCCGTCTACTGCATTGGGGAGACAGTGGAGGCGAGTTAATCAGCAGGAGAAAAGTGAAGGTTAATGAATTGTTATTCAGATGGTGCAGGCCCTGTGAGATTTGTGGATAATTGATACCATTTGGGAGCTAAGGCAGAGTAGAAGAGAAGAGATGAGCTGCCACAGCAGCAAAACTCAGAAAGAACGAACAAATGATAAGTTAGCCTCAATTATCATTTTGATGGGTTTGTTTGCTTTTTTTTCTTCCCTTCCCCCTTCAGTTGGATGAAGTTTAGATGGATGCAAAAGAACCATTCGAAATGCAAATGTCTGATAGTTGTTGTTCAATCTGGCCAGCGAAAGAACAGAAAATGATGCCAGATAAACTGTTACTTGGAGTGTGGAAAATAAAATTGGTGGGAGCTGTCAGTAAGACAGCAGCCTCTGTTCAGAGAGATTTCTCATGACCCTTTGACTTCACCTGCAGTTCTTCCCAACAGATGAAATTTGTCTCTTTGCAGAGAGCCAGGGCAATCCCCATTCAATACAAAAGGGGCTATTATAAATTGTTTATATTATACAATAGTGTCTAAAGGGAGCTAACGGAGATCAGTCCCCACTGGGCTTTTTCACTGATCAAAACCATATTAAGAGACAGTTCCTATCCAAAGAACTAGACAAGATAGAGAAAAGGGAGATACAGAGAGGTGAAGTAACTTGCCCCAAATTATGCAACCCATTAGTGGCAGGAATAGAAGTCACTAGGAATAATAGAGTCATGGAATACTAGAACTGGAAGGGACCTTGAGAAGTCATCAAGTCCAGTCCACTGCCCTACCAGCTGGACCAAGCACTGTCTAGATCTCCTGAGTCCCAGACTTGTAGGCCATATCACGTCCATAAATCTTGCACTAGCCTTCTCGGAAAAGGCATAACAGACCCAGTGGGCATTCCAGTTGCTCAACACATCTCATGTCCTATCAGAGAAAAATATATATACACAATTAAAAATGAAATGCATAAGTAACATTCAAATCTATATACAGTACCTGGATGCCTGTGGCTGAAAATCGGTGAGGTAGGACAAAGACAAACTTGGGACTTGTCATAGAAACAGAACTGTATGGAGGTGGGAATACTACCTAGCATTCACCTAAAATCAAGAAAAGTCCTGCAACTTATTGACTTTCCTTTGATAAGGGGCTTGGGCCAAACTTCCTTTAGAGAAAACTAGGGGGCTGCACTCCCTGCTCGCTATGTTCACCAACCCCCCCTCTCTCTGGGGGTAGGCAGCCCCGGCTCTCCCCACAGCCACCAGGGAGGGCCAGGCCAAGGTGTGGCAGCCCTGGCTTGCCCTCCATTTGCCCCATCCCCACCAAGACATGGGTCATACCAGCCTGGATCTACCCCCTCTTCCGTAGCTGTGCCATCCCCAGCTCTCCTCCACACCCCCAGCCACATCATCCCCAGCTCTACCCACTCCCTTCCAACTGCTGTGGGGTTGGGCTGGGCTGAGGCCTCACTAGGCATGGCTCTCGCTCTCGACTGCCAGCGGGTTGGTCCAGGCCAAGGCCGCAGCACAGCAGATCCTGGCTATCTCCCAAAGCACCAGGGCGGGGAGAGGAGGGAGGCTCCACAGCACCCTTCTCCCTAGAACCATGGTGGGGGGGAAAGGAGGGAGGAGGCAGGTGAGATGCAAAGTAGTGTGATGACGTCACTCTCATGCTGCAGGAAAAAAAATTATATAGAGAGACTACCGAAATCAAATTTTAACTAATGATCCATTTTAACTCAGAACGTGAGTTAGAGTTCCAGTGCAAAACTCAGTGAAACAACGTAAAGAATGGGGTCTCACTAAGATCTTCCCAATGCTGAGGTAGCTGGTAGAGAGAAAGCCTCATCATTAGCGTATAACAAACAGAACATTGACTAGAAGAAATCTGTACTTTTATTCTAGACATCAATTTTCACACAGTAACTCAAAAGAAAACTATATAACTCCTAGGGATAAAGCAGAAACTTACCTCTAGCAATGCCGAATAGTGATAGAAATGTAGCCGTGTTAGTCTGGGGTAGCTGAAGCAAAATGCAGGACAATGTAGCACTTTAAAGACTAACAAGATAGTTTATTAGATGATGAGCTTTCGTGGGCCAGACCCACTTCTTCAGATCAAATAGTGGAAGAAAATAGTCACAACCATATAAACCAAAGGATACAATTAAAAAAAATGAACACATATGAAAAGGACAAATCACATTTCAGAACAGAAGGGGTATGCGGGGGGGGGGGGGGGAAGGAAGGAAGGTAAGTGTCTGTGAATTGATGATGTTAGAGGTGGGGAGAGTGGGATGTTTGTGAGTTAATGGTATTAGAGGTGATAATTGGGGAAGCTATCTTGGTAATGGGTAAGATAGTTTGAGTGTTTGTTTTTAGTTCTAGACGCGTTAGTTCGAATTAGCTTAGTTCGAATTAACTAATTTGGACTAAGTTAGTTCGAATTAGCGCTGTAGTGTAGACGTACCCTAAGAGTACATCTACACAGCAGTATTATTTTGGAATACCTCGTGATATTCCAAAATAACATCTACACAGCAAGCCATTATTTCGAAATAATGTCAAGCTGGAGGACTTCTTACTCTGACTCATGCTAACCCTCATTTCAGGAGGAATAAGGAAAGTTGAAGGACGACTGTTCTTCCTTCGACTTCCTGCTGTGTAGATAGCACCAAAATTAAGCTGTTTCACCTTAAGCTACGCAATTGACCTAACTGAAGTTGCGTAGCTTAATTTGACTTTACCCCTGTGGTGTAGACGTACCCTTGAGGTGATCAGGAGGGGTGTGATAATCAAACCACTGGCAATAATATAAGGGAGCCCAGAATTTAACTTGACCATCTCAAGTTATGTGAAATATAGTTTTGTTTACTTTATAGTTATTATTGGCTCTGGAGTCTCGATTTTGACTATGCCTTGACCGAGAAATGTGGATCTTGATAAAAAATAGTTGATTAGTAGGAGTCACACTTCCCACCCTATCAGTGAAATCCTGCAGTGTTCAGTAAACATTTTTGATGACTTACACTGAAAAATTTCTCTGTGCCTTACCAGCCCCATGGGCAAAAGGCCAACAGGGATGTTACAGCAAGCTTTCCCACTGCCTCCATCAGTTCTTCTCACCAGCAAGGACAGCTCAGCTGTAACCAGCTGTGTCTCACATTCTAGTCATCGGGATCTTTTGACAGATTTTCCTTCTCTTACATCTGTGTAAATCTGCAGTAACTCTGCTGAGTTTATTAGGTCCTATCAAGTTATGATCACATTCCTCCCAGCCAGCCTGTCTGACTCGCTTTGAACTTTTTTCATACCACAGGTTCCTGCACCTTTGAGACTTCTGCAACTTCAGTAAAGTTTTATTTATTTATTGAATAAAAAATTCAGTGGAAAAACACACATGCATTCATATATTCTGATGGTACCAGAATCTGGGGCACAGCTCTTGCAATATTGAGAAAGATGACAAATGCCCCCTGCTGCAGTGTCTGACTAAAGGTCTTGGACTGAATTTAAGGAGGATGCTAGCAACTTCAAGGAGAAACCTACCTGAAATATTTAATTGCAATTAAAATAGACAGCATGCTACTCAAGCTAGTTATAGAGAGCAAATGTGCAAATTAGCCTTAGAGCAGCAACACACATTTTGGGTGAAGAGTATTGCTGCTAAAGATATATTTTGTCTGATTCAAATGTTGAGACAGACTATACAGAAGACTGGTCTTGATTTAATAAAATACTAAAAACTAGTATTCCCAGCGGTGCCACAAATCCTCTTACAAATACATGGTTTTCAGAATAGTAGATAGTAACGATGGGAATATCTTTAAAAAAAGAAAATTATATATTTACACACACAAACACACACATACCATGACATTTTGCTGTTTGGGGAGAAACATATAAAGTAACTTGAGCATGATCCTATACTAGAGGGAAAAGGTATATGGGGTTGATTTAATCTAGCAGGAAATGTCAAGTAAGTTCCAGTGTCTGGAAGTTAAAGTAAGAAAAGATCAAACTTGAAATAAGGCATACATTTTTAACAGTGATGGTAATTAATTGCTGCAACACACCACCAGTGGACATAAAAGATTCTCCATCACTTGAACTCTCTAAATTGAGATCGGTTGTCTTTTTCAAAGATATTCTACAATCAAAGTACAAGTTGTTGCTCTGTGGCGGGAACTACTGAGCAAAGTCCTGCAAATTACTTTTGCTTTTAAGGAGGTTAGTCAAAAGGCTGAACTAAACTATATACATATGTTGAATGTAGTCTCTTAAGATGAGAAATTCAAATATATAAATCAGAAGATGCTAGATGTTGTTAGTGCATCTGAGGACAGGGATACATTATAGCCACTGTTGGGGAAAAGCTATGGTGCTGCTCTACCATGGAGTAGACACATCCTACGTCAAAGGAAGGGGGATTTCGATCAATGTAGTAAATATTTCTCTCTGAAATGCAGTAGCTAGGTCAACAGATGAATTGTTCTATCAACCTAGCTGTGTCTACACAGGGAGGTTAGGTTGTGCTAACTGCACTGTTCAGGGAACCAAATGTTTCTCAGTCTTGAGCAAAGTAGCTAGCTCACTGTATTTTTTAATGGCTGCCCAGGGCTAAGTTGAACAATGTTGTTTAAAAATTGCCCTGCTGTAGAACCCCTGATCTGAACACCCCAAACTTCATGAAAATTCCAATTTGGAGCTCAATGCAAGCTCATCAAATCCATCTTATAGGTATAACGGGTCCAAGGAGAAACCTCCTGAATCAAGTCACCACACAAAGACAGGCAATGTTGAGATTTAGATTCAAATACAGCTCAAAGCCTTACAGCTTGAGTCTATTTCCAGTATGGTTATACGGTTGAACAATGGCAGGTGACACTGTGAAAATCAGTGAGGAAGTTAAAGATTTTCAGCCTGCTTCTCCAGTGATGAACAAGTTTGCTTGCAAATTTAATACAATTATTCAAGTTTATTGTGGTAGTGCTTCAGAGATAATGAGCAATGGGGTGCCATCGTGCTAGGCACTGTACAAACCAGGCAGTTGATGGTCCCTTCCCAGGAGGAGCTTAGAGCTGAAACAGACAAGAGAGACCCAGGGCAGGAGAAGGCATAGAACACACAAGCTGATCTGACTGTGGCAAACATCATGTCAGTTCCACGCTTTTTTTAATCCATTTCATTCTCCTTCCTGTCCATGCTTGAGAGAGCCAGGATAGAGTATTCAATACAAAATTCGATCTGATATAGGGCCTTGACTTCTCAAACTGATCCCATAAATGCCACAAGAAAGTTTTCAGCTACTATCTACTGAGCTAGAAACTTCTGCTTTAATGGGGCTAGTGCAAATTTTATTATTTTCTCTCTTTTAATTTCCAGAAAATAATTGCAGAACCTATGCATCTGTTCCTAGCATTATTAAAATAAAAGTCCAGGCCCTAGTATCTGAGAGAGCTGTGCTCCTGAGATGCCATCAGAGAAATCCATGTTTGCAAATACAAGAGGAAAAATAAAGCCAGACTGTTATTTTCTCCTATCCTATTGGTGGAAGAGACAGGAGCAGAGAATGTGGAACTCAATTTGGGGCTTTTTTTTAGCTAACCTAGTGCATTTCCCCCAAAGAATAGTTCTTCTGCATTGACAGCTGCACAGTAAAAAATGTGCCATATGTTAAAATATGCAAATGATTTGCACATGTGTATTTCTTTCTCTCCTACTGGGCATGGAATTATGCAAACCTAAATTTGAAATGAAAAAATGAGATGATCCCAATGAAATGAATCTCAGGCCAATACTCATGCCGACGAATTGTGCTGCATTTGATCTACCGCGGTGTGGGTAAGGAGACCAGCAAAGGGCAAATCCAGGCAGATACACACACAGGCAATGGTGCTGATGCTCAGATTGGCAAATGCAAGAGACATGAGGGAAGAGAGGCCACTGGAGTAAAATTAGCCAGCTAAGTCATTACTCCCTGAGATATGTAAAATAAATGTTAATTATTTTTAAAGCAAAAATTCAACTAAGTAGACCATCAGAAGAGAGCTAGTGAGCTGAATAGCAAAGTAAAAGTTGCCTGGGGCAAAAAAGTTTTTCATTTTATTTTAAACTTCCACCTCTCTGCTGTCTTCTGTATTGTGACATAAGATTCCCACAAAGATCAGAACTGTCGATAAGTTAAGCAGAGCAGGGAGAACCACAACCTGGAAGCCTTTCGCTGCTGCTTGTTTGTTGGCTTTGTCTCTCAAGCTCTTGGGTTAACTAAGCTTAGTGACAATTAAGATAGGAAAAACTTAAAAAACAACAACTAGTCTGGTAGCACTTTAAAGACTAACAAAACGTGTAGTTGGTCTCATGAGCTTTCGTGGACCCCAAGTGGAATTAGCAAAAGCGCTCAGCATGGGCCTAGCTCTGCTCCCATTGAAATCAGTGTATTGACTTTCATGGTAACAGAGTGTGGGGCTCTTTTGAAGATCTCAGCTACATTCATTTATAACTAGCCAATTAGCCCGTCATAAGATGGGATTTTCAGATCTCTCCTCCATGTCGGTCTTCTCTCCTGAGCCTCCGGTCTCTCGCTCCATGTCTCTTTCTCTCTCTCTCCTCCTCCTCCTACTGCCTCCCCCCTTCTCTCTCAGCTCTCCTCCACCTCCTGCCTCTCTCTCCATCTCTCTCTTTCTCTTCTCCCCCTCCTGCCTCTCACTCTCTCTCTGCTCTCCTCTGTCTCCTTCGGGGATGCACGCTCATCCAGGCCCTGACCCATGGGCATGTACGTCACCGCCCTGCCCCCCTTCGCCTCCTACCGTGGTGCTCAGCTTACTTCTGCCCCACTCAGCTAGGCCTCCGCGCAAGAGCGAGTGGCCAGCATTTCAGCGTTACAGAGTCACAGACATTGGGCTACTATATATATGATTCTCCTTGGAAAGCAAAAGGTTAGGGTGTGTGGGTATGTGAGTGCGGGGGTGTGCACCCTCATGTGGGGGTGTGCTCTGTGTTGCAAAAGGCCTCAGTTTTTAGAAAATCCTTTGTAAAAATATTCAAAATCTTTACACTCACTTTTAGGGTCCAGGATGGGTGAGATGTCGTTGCCTACCCCCTATTTGCTACATTCTCCACCACTCTAATCTCCCTCAGTGTATTTTTCCATCCATACCAGGCCTGACCCAAAGCCCATAAATCTTAGTTTTGGAGCAAAGGAGGAAGTTCATATCTGAGTTTTACAAAGTGGCTGCAGGTTGATGTGTGCACACTTCCATTCCACTTCCTCTTCCTCGCTTTGTCATGGCCCTGCTGTGTGACCTTGGGCTATTGCCATGGCTCCATGCCCCAGTTTCCCCAGTGTTAAAATAAAAGCAGGGGAGATGATATTGATCTCCTTTGAGAAGCGTATTGAGATCTCCTGATCAAAAGTTTTATTGTTTTTGTTGCTATATAATGCATAAGGGCACTAGAGCCAGATCCGATAAACAGATAGTAAGGGGGGAGCCATGAGAAGTGGTTTGAGCACAACTCATTATTACATAGAAGGATTATTGATATAATTAGGGCCAGCAGACTTGGAAAATTTTCTCTTGACAGCAATTCTGGATCCTTCAGCCAAACATATGACTTGCAGGAAAAGATAAATTCAGACGTCCTTCTATTAGAAGTTCTATATACAGCTGTGAGTCCTGCCTGCCATATGCAAAATACATCCACCTGTCCAATAGTTTACAAGTGGGGTGAACTTGTAGGGAGATTAATTAGAGAAAATCTTCTATGGCTCAATGCAAGAACATTTACATTTTTGTTGTAATCCATAAAAAACTGCTTGTTTTTGCACAATAACGACTTGGAATAGATTATGCAAATGAAGTATGACCAAATGCTAATCAATGCTTCATTTGCATTGCCTCTTCCGGCAAAAGCCATAGTGTAGACAAAGCCTGAGAGTAAATGACCATGGGAACAATTTGCTCAGAGTCATCACTGAGGATTTTAAAATCAAGATTGATTTTTTAAAAAGATGCTATAGTCCGAAAGGAATTATTTTGGGGGTGTTCTATGATCTCTGTTCTAGAATCTCCTCTCTCTTAACTCTGATGAAGATCTGAGAAAATTCCACTCAAGCTAAGAGCGTAACTTCGGATTTTTTCCAGTGTTATGGGCACCAGATTTTGACCCATTGGATTTTCGAAAAGTCTGAGAACCAGATTTCAAATGTACATCATACACATTGGGGGCCCCATTTTCAAAAGAGCTCAGCATGAAATATGTTTTTTTAATATCTGACCCTTATTTCGTTGCCTGAGAGGAGGCTGGACTCTTCTGAAAATCTGGACAGAGTTATTACGATCATCCTTTTGAAAAGCTCTCCCTAAATTTGCGTCTCTGTCCTTTAACAAAGTTATAATTTCTACCCTATATTTGTCATGAAGCCAATGTAGGTAAATTAATTCAATATTGATTTCATTTGTTCTAATACTCCTGTCTTTGTGTTTATTAACATTTCCTCGCAAATCATTTTCACAGACTGATTAGCATACTCTCGTTATTTCAAAGATACCCCTCTATCCATTCACTTTACCTTGCAACCAAAATACTATATTTACAAAATGCAGGATATTATACAGAACAGTGATTAAAAGTACATTTCTTCCATCTGATCTGAGAGTAATGTAGATAAGGCCTGACATTTCAGTCAACAGAAAATGTACCACTTTGGCTTTAGCATTAAATGAAACTAGCAATGATTATTTTGCCTCTGGCTGCTAATTATTATTGTACAGTACTTCAGAAATACTTAAAGCCACAGCATGTGCAAACCTACAGCAGAGCTTACCAAATCGCATAGATTAATAAAGTACCTGCAACGTGATGGTGGTTGGCTAACCCTTTTTTAACTCCTGTGCATTAGCTGAAACCCCAAATGCTACAACGTAGCATCTTGTTGAGCTGATTTCTGGAGTGTTCAAAGGACCATTTTAGTCTAGTTTATTTTTCTCTGTGCTGGTAATCCATGAAAATAGAAGGATATTGGTTAACTCCATCAAGCATGCTAGATATTAGTATTGCTATTCTGCTGCACCAGTGTTCATTTAAATCAATAGCAAAACTCCTACTGACTTTAGAGGTATGAGATCAGGCAAATAAAATACACCATACACTAAATTTTTCAAAAGTCAAGGCCTGAGTCCTCCTCATTTTTCACAGAAGCTATCTGAACTTGCAAAATGTGCTTCTCCCACTGAGTTGCAGGTGCAAATGACGTAATGGAGTTCAACAGCAGATGCAGATTTTTCAAATGAACATCGGCACTCTCTCGAAACAAAAGCTTCTCTTTTGCAAATTTGATGGAATTCACTTTTAGAGAAATAACCATATGGTATCAACCAGAAGATTTAAGGGCCAATGCTTCAATTGGAGTAAAATGATGTAACACTTTTGAAGTCACAAAAAATTCTTGTTCTCTTGTTATTGTTGAGATTTACCTTTGTTCATCTATCAAAAAACAGAGTGCTTTTTAGTCATATAATTAAAGTGCAGTCTGTATCATGACTTATGTGACATCTGTGTTGTAGAAAGGATTGTATGCAATTTCAAGTTCTCAATTTAGCTATTAAGCAATCCAGATTTAAACCACTCTGATAAAATAATCTATACTTTTAAGCTTAGATATTTAAAGTCTCAAGAGACATGGGCCAATTATTTTCAGTGAGTATATCTTGAAAGATTCCTAAGGTTTAAATAGCCTTTTCCATGAGATATGACAGCGTATATTGTTAAATGTGACCATTTATTAAGATGTCTTACTAAGGCCACCTGTGCTTTCCCAGTAGTATTTATATTCTTTTTCTATATTGCTATTGATTGCAATATATTTAATTACTATATCGTCTGAGGGCACTATTCTGTGAAGCCTTCCTGCCTGTATGGATGGAAACAGCCTTTCAAGTTTTACCACACCAAGGCCCCCATCTCTGGTGCTTGTATATATGAAGTTATTGCAGGTGTCTTTGGGTAGACGAAGCCACTGTTTGACAGATGCTCTTATATTTTCATCGAGGGAAAACAGCAAATTCTTCTTGACCTCTGTATGGTCAGCAAGATAGATTAGTCTAGGGATTGTGAAAGTGTTTAGCATCACCAATTTCTGAGAGGACTTGAGTGATGCCTGGCTTATTCTTTTTAGCCATGTGTCCGGTTTATCAGAAAGAGCTGGTTTTGCATATCCAGTCCAAGGGTCGATCTTTAATCCCAAGTATTTTTCCAATTCTCCTGGCATAATCATGTTGAGTTTTTCATTATTGATATTCCAAGCTTCACAGTTATTCACTGTGTAAGAGTCTTGAGTTGGATTTATATAAAAGCATGGTATTTTTTGGCTTGACCTTTCAGTCCCGAGAGTTTGCAGAAGGGTTTCAAAATTTGGATGTTAGCACTCATATCCTCCCAAGTGTTACTTAACATCCCAGGTCATCTGCAAAAGTGAGTGTCAAGATGTACTTAGTTTCAAACGTGAATCCCTTGTTTGCATGTTCTAAAGTTGTTATCAATGGGTCCAATGCCAGATTAAACAGTAAGGGTGACATAGGGTCTCCCTGTTTAACTCCAACTTTTATATTGATTGGTGGAGTAAGATTCTGACCAACTTCCATTTGCGTGCTTATATTTGTATATGAATCTTTTAACAGTTTTATGATGTGTTCATCTACGCCTCTTTCTTGCAGAACCCACATAATGTGATCATGGAAAACAGAGTCAAAGGCTTTGGCAATATCAATGAATACAACTCCAATGTGTTTCTTTTCTCTTTTTGCCTCTTTTACAATAGTATGTAAAATTTTAAGATTTTCCAAACATCCTGGTGCAGCTATAAATCCCCTTTGCCTCGGGTTTAGAGGACAGGTTTTTGTTAGCCTGGCTGTAATTATCCTGGAAAAAAGCCTCAATATGATGGGCCCAATGGTCAATGGTCTCCAATTTCCCAGATCTTTCAAGGCCTCAATGTCCATAGACTTAGGTATTAATAGTGAGCGGCCTTCTTTTACTCCATCTGGGATCATAACTTGTGATCAGCCATGTGTTGAAAAGTTTAGCTAATTTGTCCCCTTCTGGATCTACTTTTAATAAATCTTTTAATCTTATTTTGTCAGGGCCGGGAGCAGGGTTCTTATTCATCTCCTTCATGTTCTTCAAAACCTCTTTGTGAGATATTAACATTTTAAACGCCTCATTGTCCATCATTTTATATGAGCTGAACTGGCCCAAGTTTTGGAAGGGAGTTTCAGTCTCCCATTTGGTTTTAAATATCTCCTATACTTCTTTAAGAGGGATTTGACATTGGAGGCACTCGACCCCATCTAGTATTATTGAAGATAATTTGCATCTGTCTGTCCTGAAGAGGTATTGGTATCTTTTATAGGTACCTCTTCGAATTGCCCTTTTTTTCATCCAAGCCTTATCGTTCGTAGTTTTCTTCACTTTTGACAAGACCTTCCTTTTAAAGTTGGGCTTCTGGTGGGACTCAGGATCTTTTATAAGGAAGTGCGATAGAGTATCTGTGGTTGTTTCCTCAATTAGTTTTCTAACGCTCGGATCTCCAGTGACCCAGGCATTTATGATGGGAATTTTATAATGCCTGTGGGACTGTTTGTCTTTTTCCAAGACTTCCTTTTGGTCCTTTATCACTCTGAATATCTGAAGCTTTTAATCCCTTTGTTACAGGTAGTGCCATTATTGGACTTAGCAGATCTGTCAAATCAGAGCCAGTATTTATTTTCATGCTTTTCATGCTTTGAGAATTGATGTGACGCCTTTTATCAGCTATTTGTTTAGCAGTTTTAGTTTTTAGCTCATCAGCGATTAACTTATTAATGTTCTTCCTGCCAGAGAACATTTTCTCAAAGTCTACAAGCAGCTGTTCCTCCTGTGCTGTCCAACAGCTCTTGTGCTTGCCACGTTGCGAATTCGTCTTAGGTTGACTAGCTGTAATACGCTCAGCATTTCTCATTTCAGGGTGTTCAATTCTTTTGTGCTGAGAAAGCCCTCTTTTGGTGGAAAAGCAGGAGTGACAATCTTCACAAATCCAGTCACCTTCAGGTTTAAGTGTTCCAGCCCCTTTGCATTTTGGAACGTGGCATAATATGCTATGCACTTTTTCATTGGTTATTCCACATAGGGAACACTGGAATGCTACTGGATTACCACCGTGGGATGTTCTAAGGTGGGTGCTCAAAGCAGTTGGTTTTCCAACATGTTCTTTACAGAAGGGACATGCAGGTTTGTCATTCGGCAGTTCAACCAGCACTTTATCCAGTTCAGAGTGATGGTTCACTGGATTCTCAGGGTTAGTGGCAGAATGGGTGGCAGTGGTAACAGTGTTTAAAAAATATGACAAATTATCAAAGTCATCATATTCTTTTGAGTCATTAGCATTCAGATCTTGTTTTGTTGAGGGGTCCTCTGACTCCAGCAAGTTCTTAAAACTGCTGTTGATGATAACTCTTGTACAAATTGGTCGTGATTTCTCACGTGTTCTTACAGTCACTGTCGATTCTGTGGTCTGCAAAGTTTTCTGGTTGTTAACTTCATCTCTGATATTTTCAAGGCCTTCGATGTTGTCAAGGCCCTCTGTTTGGGTTGCCATTGATACGACTTGCACCACTGAATGCAAATGAAGGACTCTAAGACCTACAAAAAAAACCTAACAAAAAGAGAAAAAAGCTAGGGAGAGAAATCATATCTTAAGGTACATTTCCAAGGTTTGCGTTCTTCTATTTTGGGGGGGAAGGAGGGTGGCAGAGAAGAAACCGGCACATCTCTCACTTTACTTCCTAAGAGACAGTGGACTTGATTCACGAAAGTGGGATCTCAACCAGTCTTCGCTGAAAATGCTAGAAAGGACTTTAGTGAGATAAGTTTGTTTAGACAGGAGATCAACCTGTTGGTTAAGTATAGTCTCTAGAAAGTGCATTATGATTTGTTTTACATGTAATCATTTGATTCCGATATCATTCCTTCGCATTACGTGAATCTCTAGTCTGATATTAAACTTACTCTTGTTTTCACTGTAACTATATTTCAGCACTGTGGCGATAAGCAAGGTGACGATCTTATGTGAATCACACAAGCTGGTGTTTACTGTTAGTTTCACAACAACAGGCCTAGTAATTCTGAGTGTTCAGAGGATACAGGTATCTGCTGCTTACAAAGAATGAATATAAGCAAACAACACAAGTATGCAGGGGCAAGATTAGAAAGGCAAAAGCACAAAACGAGCTAAATCTAGCTAGAGGCATAAAAGGGGAACAAGAAGATGGTCTACAGGTATATTAGAAGCAAGAGGAAGACCAAAGACTGGGTAGGCCCACTGCTCAGTGAAGATGAAGAAACAATAACAAGTAAACTAGGAAATGGCAGAGATGCTTAATGACTTCTTTGTTTCGGTTTTCATCAATAAGACGGATGGTGACAAGATGCCTACACAGTGAATGCTATTGAAAATGGGGTAGGTTTAGAAGTTAAAACAAAAGAACAAGTTAAAAATTACTTAGTAAAGTTAGATGTCTGCAAGTCACCAGGGCCTGATTAAATGCATCCTAGAATACTCAAAGAGCTGACAGAGGAGATGTCGGAGTCTTTAGCTATCATCTTTCAAAAATCATGGAAGTCAAGAGAGACACCAGAAGACTGGAAAAGGGCAAATATAGTGCTCATCTATAAAAAAGGGGAATAAGAACAATCCACAAAACTATAGACCAGTCAGTTTAACTTCTGTGCCAGGAAAGATAATGGGGCAAGAAATTAAGGAATCCATGTGCAAGCATCTGGAAGATAATAAGGTGATAGGTAACAGCCAGCATGGATTTGTAAAGAACAAATCATGTCAAACCAGTCAGATAACTTACTTTCATAGGATAAGCCTTGTGGATAAGGGAGAAGCAGTGGACATGGTACACCTAAACCTTAGTTAGACATTTGACAAGGTCTCACAACACCTTCTTATCAATAAACAGGAAATACAACCTTGATGGGGCTACTATAAGGTGGGTGCATAACTGGCTGGATAAAACTACTCTCTGAGAACCGTTAACAGTTCACAGTCATGCTGGAAGGGCATAATGAGTGGGGTTCTCCAGAGGTCTATTTTGGGTCCGGTTCTGTTCAATATCTTCATCAATGATTTAGATGATGGCATAGAGAGTATGATTATTAAGTTTGCAGATCACACCAAGATGGGAGGGGTTGCAAGTGCTTTTGAGGATAGGATCAAAATTCAAAATGATCTGGACAAACTAGAGAAATGGTCTGAAGTAAACAGGATGAAGTTTAATAAGGACAAATGCAAAGTACTCCACTTAGGAACTAACAATCATTTGCACACATACAAAATGGGAACTGATTGTCTAGGAAGGAGTGCTGCTGAAAAGGATTTAGGAGTCATAGTGGACCACAAGTTAAACATGAGTCAACAGTGTGACACTGTTGCAAAAAAAAGCAAATATGATTCTGGAATGTATTAACAGGAGTGTTGTGAGCAAGACACAAGAAGTCATTCTTCCGCTCTACTCTGCGCTCATTAGGTCCCAATTGGAGTATTTTGCCCAGTTCCGGGGACCACATTTCAAGAAAGATGTGGAGAAATTGGAGAAGGTCCAGAGAAAGGCAACAAAAATTATTAAAGGTCTAGAAAGCATGACTCAGGGAAGACTGAAAGAACTGGGCTTGTTTAGTTTGGAAAACAGAAGACTTAGAGGCGACATGATAGTGGTTTTCAAGTACAGGCAGTCCCCGGGTTACGTACAAGATAGGGACTGTAGGTTTGTTCTTAAGTTGAATTTGTATGAAAGTCGGAACTGGTACATATTGTAGGGGAAACTCTAGCCAAACATTTCTCCAGAGCTCAGTTTTATTCTCCCACACCTCACTTCCCTCAGTCCTTTATTCTCCAGCTGAGGTGTCTGCTGAGAAAAGCCGCTCTGCATCTCCCTGGTCTGCTTGGGGAGGGGGCGCAGCTAGTGGGGGGTTGCCTCACCCCGTTTGTAAGTAGGGATCCGATGTAAGTCGGATCCATGTAACCCGGGGACTGCCTGTATCTAAAAGCATGTTACAAGGAGGAGGAAGAAAAATTGTTTTCCTTGTCCTATCAGCAGAGGAGAAGCAGCAATGGGCTTAAATTGCAGCAAGGGAGGTTTAGGTTGGATATTAGGAAAAACATCCTAACGGTCAAGGTGGTTAAGCTTTGGAATAAATTGCCTAGCGGGGTTGTGGAATCTCCATCACTGGAGATCTTTAAAAGCAGGTTAGACAGACATCTATCAGGGATGATCTAGACGGTGCTTGGTCCTGCCATGAGAGCAGGGGACTGGACTCGATGGCCTCTCGAGGTCCCTTCCAGTTCTCGAATTCTATGATTCTATGACTTTAGCCCGATATCGAGCTAGGGGCTCATTAGGTCGAAAACTGCACCAACCCCATGGGACAGTCTTCTTTTCCAGCCATGTCGATTCTAGCCCTCGAGACTTCCCTGCAGTGTAGACGTACTATTTCAAAATAAGCTATTTCGGAATAACTATTCTGGAATAGTTTATTTCAAAATAGCCATGCAGTGTACATGTACCCTTAGGGACTTGTGCTTTTGACGCTAAAGACTCCTCTCCCAGCTCTCTTGGTAGGAAGAATACTCTTGTGGTTAAGGCACTGGCATGTAATCTGGGGCACAGATTTCATGCGCAAGTCACAAAGGCCAAGATAATTCCAGAGTGTTACAGGCATAAATACCGTTGAAGATCTGGGCCTTCAATTCTCTGTGCTTTGGTTCCCCATTTGTAAAATGAGGATAACAATGATTCCAGTATCTGTCATTTTCGTCAGACTGTAATCTCTTCAGTGCAAGATCTGGTGCTATGGGGCTAGTGCCATGGAGTAGGCGTCTCTCCTGAAATACAAAATTCTAATGATAGAATCCATGCTGAGGACCATGTTCTCTGTGTATAAATAAGGCCAGTGTAAGTTATACGTAGAATAAAAGTGTATGTTAAAGCCCCTTTGCCTGTGACATCTGAAGCTAAACTAGAGATCTGAAGACTATCCTATAAGAAACACTCTTGTGCTGGCTGGAACAAGGAATAAATTACATAACCAGACTTTTTCAGCTCTAACTTATATGATTCTAAAAATCCAGGGAAGGTTTTTTTTTCCCCATAAGTAGCTGACATTTTCCAAATATATGCAACTCTGAGGTTCTCCATGTAATTTTTTGTTGCTCCCCCATCAATGGTGCATAGTCCACTGTCAAGTTACCCATTTTTCATTTGGAAAGCAAAGTCCTGTCCAATGTACAGCAGAAGTACCAGAAAGGATGTGAAATAGTTAACTTCTTTTGAGGTGTTGGTTGTTGTTTGTATAAAAAAATGGCTGAACAGATCCGAGATTTTCTTTTCTTTCAAATTTGGAGATATATAGATATAGATATAGATACATAGATATTTATTTCTTTTTCTGGCTCAGATCTTTCAACTAGGAGTGAATTTTTATGGTCAAATTATAAAACCGTGAAAATAGGAGTTTATAATGGAAACGCTGATACAACCGTAACTATGGTATTGCAATTGCATCACTATAAGGAAATTGGTTTAGATAATATAACCTTCTGGAATGATTGCAGTTCTAAATGATCCTGCATCTCCATAAATCTAAGTTAACTCAGTAATTCAAAATTACTAAGATTTAAGTTTAGTACCAATAAGCAATAAACTTATGGCTATTGCTATCATAACGGCTGGTCTGCGCTCCCTTATTTCACAGCAGGTGGTCTTCAGGCTAGTTGGCAGGCGGAATGAAAATGCTTCAAAACTAATTCTGAACTAATTCCTAAAGTAGAGTGGAGACAGATTTCCAAACTCCCTCAACAAAAAGGGTTTTTTTTATTTGAACCGATGGCTCCAGAATATCATCCCTTTTTACATTGTTTTATACTAATATGCTACCCAGTGACAGCTGTCACATTGCATTACTGCAATCTGTCAGGAGAAAGCCACTGTGGGATATGTCACGTTACTCTAGACAAACTACATTTCTTTGTATCGACGTAAAACTTTATTTTAGATTCCTTTAACACAGAGAGCAGTAGAAATCTCGATGCCTGATTCTCCTGCCAGTCACATCAGCGTTACTTTGCTGTTACCCCACTGAACTCGGGGGAGTTACTCCTAAGGATTCAGGTCCATTAGGCCTATGATGGCGAGTACAAACTCCACATTGAGTCTGAAAAGGTTAAAGGAAAATTCGGGGCCCAGGTAGCCCCTCTCCTCCAAACTTGCACACAATGTGCTGAGAGCATTTGGGGCTGGTAGATTAGTCCTCTGTTTTGTTTTGTTTTGTTTTGTTACCTTATATTGCACTTGACACGGTGGGGGAAGATGGATGGCAGGAAGGCCTGGGCTCCCCTAATAACAGCCCCTGCTGCAGGAAGGACATAAGCCGCATATTACACACACACACATCCTGTGTAGTTATGAGAGGGAAATAATAGTTCAAACCCTGTGGTGAAGCTAAGTTTCCTTCAAAGGCTGGGAACCAGTCTGAAAAGCCTTCCTGAAGGGAGGCAAGGCTGAGAACAGGACATATTAGTTACCAGGCTGATTGGTCCTGCAGGGTCTCAATTATAAGGCCTAATCCTCATACCACTGGAGCCCTGGGCATTGCCCATCCATAAGGTCGGCCCTGCTTCCCCCAATAAAGAGATGGCAACCTGCAATTGTGATGCTCCCTTCTGCATGGCTGTTAGCAGCAGCTCTGGCTTTAGAGCTGACTTTTTAATGCCTCCATTAGCAGCAGTGCAGAAGTAAGAGTGGCAATCCTGTGTCCCCCTACAATAGTTTTCCAGCCCAGTTTGGCCCCCTTGGGCTATAACATCATGAAATTTCAAATGTAAACCTTGAAACCATGAAACTGGCTATTTTTAAAATCCCAAGATTGTGAAATTTAACAAAATGGGCCATGATTTTATTAAAACTCTTAGGGTGTGTCCAGACTACAGGGATTTTTCGAAAAATGTGGCCTTTTTTTTGAAAAATCTTTACCTCTGTCTAGACTGCTTTTGCATTCTTTTGAAATCCAAATCGAAAGACCGCAGTTGTTTTTTCGACCGTGGAGAACCTCATTTTACCTTTCAAAAAAAGGCGCTATGTAATGTAAACTGTGCTTTTTCGAAAGAGAGCATCCAGACTGCCTGGGTGCTCTCTTTAGAAAAAGTGGCTTGCTTTTTCGAAAATACTGGTTGTAGTCTAGACGCTCTTTTTCGAAAGAGGCTACTACTTCTGGAAAAGACAGTGCTGCTGTGTGGGGTTTCAGAAGGAAAGGGGCTATTCAGCATTAGGTTAGGAACACTGTGACTAAAGAGTCATCTTTTGTGGTTGTTTACTATAGGGGGGCAGGTATCCAAATCATGAACTTAAGTATCACTAATTGTCTGAGACAGATGCAAGCTCATTCCACAAACCCTACTGCTCCAGCCTGGCAGCCACAACCTCTGCGTAGATGCAGAAGACCTCCCACGTGTAAGGAACTGCATCAGGATCAATGTAGTCAACTAGAAAACATACTTAGGATGGCCTTGATTTTGCAAATCCACCATTATCTCAGTGAATTGCCATGCCTCCCTGCCTGGCTGCTCTTTTTGTCTCATACCTACATGGTGAAAAAATAGTAGAAATAGTAGGTAAAATACCGTGTGATTTGGGTGAGCAATTCTACAACCCACATAGCAAATTACAAACAGGAAAAACTCCACACAGTAACTGCAGTGAACGTTGGACAAATCTCTAGGTTGAAATATGTTCACATGCATCATCCATGGAATAACTCTAAGTAGTGAAGACTGTCAACAGTGTATCATTTATGATGAGAAAGGTCTAAATTCTTCCCTGCAAAAGGCTAAATTCTCTGTTGGTATAAATCAATGAAGCTCCTGACTTCTGGTTAAGCAGCCTATTTATACCAAGCAAGAATTTTACCCCAATTATTCACACCACACTGGGCAACATTGCCGCAGACTGGTAGCCAATTAGTCTACATTTAAAATGGTTATCCTTAGCCATAAGTCCCTTCAGTAACACAAAAGAAAGTTTTCAAACTTCCTACAAAAAAGCCATTTTCAGCTGTATATCTTCTCTTGTCGCTTACTCTCCATTTCCCTCTGCCTAAGCAGTTTTAGACTGTATTTAAATGTTGCATTTCCAAGTGTTCGTGATTCTATGCAAAGCTCATCACACATCACTCATGCCTTATTTTGTGGGCTGAGCTGGTAATTAGCATATTTCACAATTAGCCAGTGTATTTGCTCTGCTAATTTCATTCTATGATGAAGGTGCTAAGATGGCGTGAAGCTGTAATGTACTCGTTGATTTATTAAGCCTCCTCTGATTGATGAAAATCACATGCCGTGTCTTTACTGTCGGGGACGTTAACAACATCCATTTGTAAGAGATAGTATTTGAAAAGTGATGTTGGTGTGATTGAATGTGTAATGAAGCCAGCTCATATAGCAGCTTCCCGATGAAATTGTATTAAAGTTTCACTGAAGTTTCTGCTTTAAAGTACACTCTGACTCTAAACTGTAGAGCAAAGCAACTAACACACTTCCTTCTTAACAAAGTAACATAAGATTTATAAAAAACAACAAGGAGACCTGCGGCACCTTAAAGACTAAGGGAATGTCTACACTACCCTCCTATTTCGAAATAGGAGGGTAATGTAGGCATACCGCAATTGCAAATGAAGCCCGGGATTTGAATTTCCCGGGCTTCATTTGCATAAGCGGGGCGCCGCCATTTTTAAATCCCCGCTGGTTCGAACCCCGTGCCGCGTGTAGCCTCATTCCATGAGGAGTAACGGTAGTTCGAACTAGGAAGCCTATGTCGAACTACCTAGTTCGTGCCGCGTGTAGCCGCGCGGCACGGGGTTCGAACCAGTGGGGATTTAAAAATGACGGCGCCTCGCTTATGCAAATGAAGCCTGGGAAATTCAAATCCCGGGCTTCATTTGCAATTGCGGTATGCCTACATTACCCCGCTAGTTCGAACTAGTGGGGTAGTGTAGACATACCCTAACAGATTTATTTGGGCATAAGCTTTCATGGGTAAAAACCACTCTATTAGATGCATGGAGCAGAAATCACAGAGGATGGGATAATGGGGATGGGATGGATGGCACCCTCAACACCTGAATGATGCTGAACCACGGAGTTTGCTGGACCAGGGAAGGTCAAGGCTTCCTACCTGGCTGTAGACTCTACTCAGGCTGGGGCTGCTACTTTTAAATCTGTTACTTTCAAGCATTCAAGTAGGAATAAGGGATCTTCCGGAAACGGGCTTATTTTCTGGAAAATCGCGTCTAGACTGGCGCTTTTCTTCAGCAAAACCCCGAGCCAGAAAAAAGCGGTAGCCATGTAAATGCAAATGCCGTGGGGGATATTTAAATCCCCTGCGGAATTTGCAATTCCGACTGGTCTCATTAGCATCCCTTTTCCGGAAAGGGGTGCCAATGTAGACACAGCCTTCAGGTTTCCCTGATGTGGTGGGGTTATCGCCATACCAAATAACTCCCCCACCTCAGCAAACGGCTATTCCTCAGGGTTGTATTCCAAATCCCTTTGAGACTGTTTGGAGTGCTATAGCTAGTTTCAATTCCTGTCTACAGTTCCAACTGTATTTGTCAATATTTTTCCTTAAAGGTACATTCACACAAG
This sequence comes from Pelodiscus sinensis, assembly GCF_052426305.1. Lineage (NCBI taxonomy): Eukaryota > Metazoa > Chordata > Testudines > Trionychidae > Pelodiscus > Pelodiscus sinensis. The sequence continues at coordinate 12,154,944 of NC_143054.1, forward strand.
TACGGACTTTCAGACCACATTCATTGTATTCCCCCATGTCTGCTAGAAGATTGTCTGTGGTTTGAAGAAATCTTCTGGGTATGCCAATACATCTTTTTGATGATTGCTCCCTGACAAAAAGTGCAAGATTGAATGAAGCTCTCTCTCTTTAAAGCTACTATACTTGCATGTTTTGTACAGTTGTCCCTTATCAGTATTTTCTACTGTGCATCAAATCTGAATCCTTGACAAGTTAGCACCAATCTGTCAGTGCACCATGTTCTGGTACACAAAGGATCCAACAGTAAGGCACAGATTGTCCTGGATCAAAGTCTGTGTGAAGGATCACGACACCTTGTTTTCTTCCCACATGAGGCAAGCAGAAAAAATTGAGCTCCTGACTGAAGAGAAAGGGCCCAGGAAACAGCTAGCAAAAGAAATAAGAACCCCAGTCTATGTCTACACTGTGGGGTTCTCAGACAAACTTTGGTTTTCCTTCGGTATCCCAGAAAAACTCCACCGCATCCAGGGAACACGTTTGCTCTTTCGCCCTCCCCCCCCTTATTTTTTGCAGAAGAGCAGATGCGCTCTTTCAGAAGCCCTGTCTTGCTCCTCCTGTGAAGAAGAAGGACTCTTCCAAAGAGGGTTTTTTTTTCTGAAATATGGTCAAATGGGCCAAATTTCAGAAAAGCCTCTTTCAAAAAAACTATTGGAAAAAGGTAAGCAAATTGTGGAATGCAATTTGTGTACCTTTTTCTGATAAAGCCCCATAGTATAGACATAGTCCCAGTTTGTTAAAAAAAAGAGCACAACACCATGGTTCAGCTGCAGTCAACATGTAGTTTGCTGTTGGGTCTTTTGAGTTTATTCCAGTTTTCCCTTTTTGTCTCTCTATTATCATCTGCTCAGTCAAATAACTTTGTTTTCCAAGCATCATTCACATCAAATAATATTATTAAATAATAATAATGGCCCTGATTCAGGAAAGCAGATAAGCACAAGCCTAAATCAATCTATGCTCAGGACAGCACTTATATGTATGCACAATAGCTATTGACTTCCAAGCAACTAAAGCACATCTATTGCAGGATGGCTGTCCCCTTTAAGAGTGAGTAGTGTCCAGTGCACCTGTGACTTATTAGCTGCCTTCTGATTGGGTTTAGGAGAAGGCTTCTGGGCCACATCAAGAGGAAGATAGAAAAGGGCAGGTAAGAGCTGAAATTAATAGGCAGCAGGTTTAAAACAAACAAAAGGAAGTTTTTCTTCTCTCAGAGCACAGTCAACCTGTGGAACTCCTTGCCAGAGGATGGAGTGAAGGCTAGGACTTTAACTGGGTTCCAAAAAAGAGCTAGATAGATTCATGGAGGTTAAATCCATCAATGGCTATTAGCCAGGATGGGTAGGAATGGCATCCCTAGCCTCTGTTTCTCTGGAGGTGAGTGACAGGAGAGGGATTATGTAAGGATTACCTGTTGTGTTCCTTCCCTCTGGGGCATCTGGTATTGGCCACTGTCGGCAGACAGGATACTGGGCTGCATGGACCGTTGGTCTGACCCAGTATGGTCATTCTTATGTTCTTATGAAAGCATTAGGAACACAGGGTATGTCTACACTACAATGTTAGTTCAAACTAACGGACGTTAGTTCGAACTAACATTCATAGCTGCTACACTAGCGCTCCGCTAGTTCGAATTTGAATCGAACTAGCGGAGCGCTTAGTTCGAACTAGGAAAACCTCATTTTACGAGGATTAAGCCTAGTTCGAACTTACTAGTTCGAATTAAGGGGTGTGTAGCCCCTTAATTCGAACTAGTGGGAGGCTAGCCCTCCCCAGGTTTCCCTGGTGGCCACTCTGGCCAACACCAGGGAAACTCTATAGCCCCCCTCCCGGCCCCGGACCCCTTAAAGTGGCACGGGCTGGCTACGGTGCCCGTGCCAGGTGCAAGCCTGCCAGCACCCAGCCAGCAGACCCTGCACCTGGCACGGCACAGAACCACCCACCCGATGTCCCCCAGCCCACCCCCTCTTCCCGGGACCAGGCTGGCGGCTCCCGGGAGCTTGCCCTGGACCGCAAGAGGCGGGCACCTTCCTGGGCTAGTGCAGACATCGTGGACCTCATCCACGATCTCCGCACTAGGCACAGGAAAGTGGCCGTCTAGGGCAGGAGAGCTGCCAGCCTGGCCACCCAGGAGCAGGTGTGCATGAAAATCAAGGGGGTCCACTGAGACCCCCGACCAAGAGCCCTGAGCTTACAATGACCGTCCTGGGTCAGACCAAAGGTCCATCTAGCCCAGCAGCCTGTCTGCCGACAGCGGCCAACCCTAGGGACCCTGGAGGGGATGGACCGAAGACAGTGACCAAGCCATTTGTCTCGTGCCATCCCTCTCCAGCCTTCCACGAACTTTGGGCAGGGACACCACTCCTACCCCCTGGCTAAGACTACTCCATGGACCCAACCTCCATGACTTGATCTCACTTCCCTTTAAACTCTGTTCTAGTTGTAGCCTTCACAGCCTCCTGCAGCAAGGAGTTCCACAGGTTGACTCTTTGCTTTGTGAAGAGGAACTGTCTCTTACTAGTTTCAAGCCTGCTACCCATTCCTTTCCTTTGGTGTCCTCTAGTCCTTCTTTAGGGGAACTCAGGAAGAACTTTTATGAATGCACCCTCTCCACCCAACCCCTGCTTTTGGAGACCTCTATCCTGTCCCCGCTCCATCTCCTCTTTTCTAAACTGAACAGTCCCAGTCTCTGTAGCCTCTGTTCATCTGGGACCTGTTTCCAACCCCTGATCATGTTAGTTGCCCTCCCTTCTCCCAGCCTTTCTCTTCCCCTCTCCCACCTCCTTTTCCCAGTCTCCCCCAGTTTTGTTCAATAAAGACAGAGTCAATGTTGGAAGAAACGTTATCTTTATTTTGTACATCAATAAGAAGGGGGGCTAGGGAAGGGTAAGTGGAAGGAGGTGAGGAAGGAATGGGGTACGAGCCCCCGATGGGGAGGACTGGGCTGGCTCTGCGGGCTTCTGGGGGTGGAAGCTCTCCTGCAGCCCCCCATTTGCCCCCTCTTCCCAGATGGCAGCCTGAGGCAAGTGCAGCCGGGCTGATGACCGAGTGGTGTGATGTGCCCAGTGTGGGTACTCCGGGCACTCCAAGCCAGGACTGCTTTGCAAGCGGGGCACCCCTTAGAACTGTCTGTCCGGGGTGGGGATCGGGACCCTTTAAGCGCAGCCCTCAGCTAGCCTGAGACAGCATCTCCACGCTCTAAGTCCTCCTCTGATGCCCTGCCGGCACTGCTTCCGGCCATCCTTAAGCCCTGTTCAGGGTCCACTCAATGTGGACTTGCTAGTTCGAATTAGCGTTTTGCTAATTCGAACTAGTTTTGAGTTCTAGACGCGTTAGTTCGAATTAGCTTAGTTCGAATTAGCGCTGTAGTGTAGACGTACCCTCAGTGACCATGGGTTAGGAGACTGGGGAGCCCTGCCAAGTTGCAGGAACACTTGTGCAGAGGCCTTAGGAGCAAGGGGGAAAACAATCATGATCAGTGTAAGCCTGGTCCAAAAACAAGGGGCTGACCCTCGAGGGAGGTCTCAAGGACCAGGGGCAGGACTTGCTGGTGAGGAAGCCTGAGGTAGTGAAAAGTTGCAAGTAGCCCTCTCATGGGAGATCTGTCATGGGGCTATGGGAGAGAACTAAGCGAGGCCTAGAAACGGGGGTTAAGTAACTAGGGCAGAGTGACTCCTAGGGTTGTGACCTGGGAAAGGTGACCTTTGAATAGAACTGAAGATCTGCTTTCCTGTAACCATGTTATACTTTGGAGATTTAGTAAGAACAGTTTCTCTCATGAGAGCTCTGTGGATTTGTGGCAGTCTGTATTTGAAGGGTTGAGTTGACTGCTTAAGGAGATAATATTCCTTTGTGCATGTGGATGAAAGGGAAGGTGATGCAGGTATTGCACTGTAGGATTTAATGGTATGTTTTATCAAGTATGTTGCTCAGACTAACACTGACCAATAATTTATGAACAACTTGCCAGGAAGGGTGGTGGATTCCCCATCACTTTAAGTCTTTGATTCGAGACTGGATGTCTTGCTAAGAGAGATGCTGCCACTCAAACAAAAGTCATGGGCTTGATGAAGAAATGGCTGAGTAAGTTTATTCATCCTATCTCATGTAGCTGGTCAGACTAGAAGACCATGATGGTCCTTTCTGTCCCTAAATATTAAGAATACCTAAAACTTAGAGCAATTGTACCTTAGTATATGCTAAACAGGTTGCGTTGAAGGTAGGCTACCAGACAGCTTCAACTAAACCAAGCTAGCACATGCCTTGTCTTGCCTTGTCTTGACTAGAGTTTGAGGATATTAGACTTAGCTAGTCAGTATAAATCCTAGTTGGAATTAAGTTGAAAGGGGGGGAGGTTGTATAGAAATATAGATCTAACCTGGGTGTCGGTGAATTGTGGTTTTAAACTGAGTTTGGATGTCAACAAGGGTGATAGGTTTAAGGCACGTTATCAAAAAAATTAATGAGAAAAAGTGTTTGTGTTACACTGCCAGCATTATATAAGGTTTGGACTGAGATAATAGAAATAAAGAAAATATGGTTAGTTGGTCATCAGGTGCAGCGAATCATTGGTTATATATGGTTTGTTTAAAACACTGGTCACCAACCAGTAGATCGGGATCTACTAGTAGATCTTGGAGCCTCTGACAGGTGAGGCCTCTGACAGCCTCTGACTGGTTTGGCCACATAGCTATCAAGTGCCAGCACTTCAGCTGCTCCTCTTCCCACTGCTGCACAGCTCCTGCCCTCTGCCTTGGAGCTGTTCCCCCAGGAGCCTCCTGCTTGATGTGCAGGGCAGGGGAGGGAGAGGAGGGTGCTGATGTCAATGTGCCATCTTCTCCCACCCTGTATCCTATCTCCACAGAGCAAAGAGGGGGCACAACAGGACTTGGGGTGGAGTTTTCTGGCTGCTTTTGGAGTGGTGCAGGGCTGGGGCAGGACTGAGCCTGCCTTATCCCCACTGCACCATCACCCAGAAGCCACCTGAGGTAAGCAGTGCCCAACTGGAGTCCACATCCTGAACCCCTACCCAAGACATGAACCTCCTCCTACACCTCAAGCCCCTGCTCTAGCCCTGAGCTCTCATGCATCCAAACACCCTCCCTACAGCTAGAACCCCCTCCTGCAACCCAACTGCCTGCCCCAAGCTCAGCTCAGAGCCTCTCACACTCTTAACCCAAGACGAGAACCTGCACCCCAACCTTCTGCCCAAGCCTGGTGAAAGTGAATGAGGATGGAGGAGGGAGGGATGACGGAGTGAGCAGGGGCGGGGCCTCAGAGGGAGGCGGGACACGGAGCACCAAGGAGGTGGGGAAAGGATATTTAGGTCTGAGGTAGATCTTGGATTGCACTTAAATTCAAAAAGTGATCTTATGCTTAAAAAGGTTGGCGATCACTGGTTTAAAAGAATGCTTAATCGAGCAGTTAGGGAGAAATATGGCAAAGTGAGGAAAGAAGAAAACCCTGAAGTGGGCACAGGTCAGCCTTTAATTGTTTCATCTCTTTAGCTAAGGTCCAGTAACCAGCAGTGACATCATCTGTTTGTTCTCATGTATAAAAAGTGAGGTTTCTGGAGTCTGCACTATCGAAGCTCTTCCTTACTCCTGTGGAGTCACATCATGATGGAAAGGTGTCTACCAGGCCTGATCTTTTGCAGGTATTTTGGCCAATGCTTATATATGCATTGCTTTGATATAGAATGTATGGCTATATCTATATTATAGAGTTTTTGCAGAAAAACAGCCATTTTTCCACAAAAATTTGCAGAGCATCCACACCTCCAGCGCATTTTGTGCAAAGAAATCGAAAGATCAGAGGGGGTTTTGCATAATTGGTAATCTTCTTGCACAAAAAGGCATGTGTGGATGGAAAAGGGGGGGGAGTTTGCACAAGAAGAGAGAAGAGGAAAAAGCACAGGTGCACTGGTGGCCATTCTGTTCATAGCAATCACTGCTTACTTGCAAGAGAGCATCCAGGCAGTCTGCTCTTTTGCACAAAAGCGCATCACTTTTTCAATGTGCTTTTACAGTGTGGATGCACTCTTGTTCAAGAAGTTTTTGCAGAAGATCTCTTCCGACAAAAGCTTCTTGTACAAAAAGCTTGCAGTCTAGACATAGCCTAAGTGTGTTCATGTTCATATCCATATTTTGGAGATAGCCAATATCAAGTGGCCTTTGGACTAAGAAAGAAAAGCTAGTGTGTGGAAATTGAGTCATGCTAAACCTTAAACTTATTAGAGAAATTACAACATGAGGAGCACAATGAGAAGAGAGGAGAAACAATTTCTAAAGAGCAGGAAAAGTGCAACAATTTTGAGTGTTTGTTTTCAGCTGGCCGGGAGAGAAAACTATGATTATTTTAATATCAAGATAACTGTCCTGATGTAAAATCCTAGTGGAAACAATGCACGTCTTATTTTAAATTCTGGGTAACTGAGGTCAAACCTATATCTCCCATCTCCAGTTCCCTTTTTCTAGCTATGTTGACATAAAAACTATAGTACATTGTCTCCACTAGGCTTTTGTCTTGAGTTAACTGTCTCAATACAAAAACCACACCTTTTTTTGCAGGGATGGCATCGTGTGACAGAAATTTATGAGTGATGTTTTCCATAGAAGTCCCCCCTGAAATTCTACACCTCAAAAACAGATGCTGGGTAGTTTATTTAATCTCACCTGTCACACTGCATGAAGTACTTTTGGAATTATGTGACAATCAAGGACAAAGGGTGTTTTCATTTTAAAACTGTCTTGAGCTCTGGAGAAAGTCTTGATATTTAGCATGGAGTTGGCAGGCAAATAGGATTCCTTCTTCCTGTGTTTTCATACGCAAAAATTGAACTGATTATGTCAATGATTTGGGATTAAGATACCGCCGTTATAATTTCAAATATGATCTATATAAGATGATCCAATGTGGAGACACCACAATCAAAGTTCAGTCTGGTTTTCCTCTGAAAAAAGTATCACAAGTTTCACCATTTCCCTGCAGTCTTGCAGCTAACTGCTGAGCTCAGAATATGAGCCCATCAAGGATTCTAGAAGTAATAGTCGCATAAAGTTCTCCGTACCAGCGATCTCTGTGAGGCCTTTGCCAGCAGCATACTGAGGAAATAAAGCTCATAGGGTATGTCTACACTTGCCCCCTAACTTGAGATAGGAATACAAATGTAGCAGAACGAAATTGCTAATGAAGAGGGGATTTAAATATCCTGCACTTCATTAGCATAATCTCACCCGTGCGCTCCTCAAAAAATGAGGAGTAACGTTAGTTCGAACCAAGGGATTTGGTTCGAACTAATGCATCCCGGAGCACACTTCCTGGTTCGAATCAGCTGGCGAGCGGAGTAGCACGGGGACGAGATTATGCTAATGAAGCGCGGGATATTTAAATCCCCACTTCATTAGCAATTTTGGTCGCCTACATTTGCATCCCTATCTTGAGATAGGGAGCAAATGTAGACATATCATCCATATAAGGGCATGGATCCAATGTGGAGACACCACAATCAGTATGGTTTTCCTCTGAAAAAAGTATCAAGTTTCACCATTTCCCTGCAGTCTTGCAGCTAACTGCAGAGCTCAGAACACGAGCCCATCAAGGATTCTAGAAGTAATAGTCACATAAAGTTCTGGGTACCAGCAATCTCTGTAAGGCCTTTGCCAGCAGCACACTGAGGAAATAAAGCTCATAGGGTATGTCTACACTTGCTCCATAACTTGAGATAGGGATGCAGATGTAGCCGAACGAAATTGCTAATGAAGCAGGGATTTAAATATCCTGCACTTCATTAGCATAATCTTGCCCATGTGCTCCTCAAAAAATGAGGAGTAACATTAGTTCGAACCAAGGGATTTGGTTCGAACTAACGCGTCCCAGAGCACACTTCCTGGTTCGAATCAGCTGGCGAGCAGAGTAGCGCGGGGCGAGATTATGCTAATGAAGCGCGGGATATTTAAATCCCCGCTTTATTAGCAATTTCGGTCACCTACATTTGCATCTCTATCTTGAGATAGGGAGCAAGTGTAAATGTACCCACAGTGCGGAAGGGATGCCAACCCTTATCTGATCTTGTACATGTGCACAGGTGGGAAGGGGCCTAGGCCCACAGTGACAGAGATGACGGTATCCTGGGCAAAGCTTATTTAATTAAGTTTAAGTATTTTAGGAGTTCCCTGTGTTAAAAATGCAAAGGTTGATTTGTTTTTGAGGGATTATATGGACTTCACTGGGGTAGGGAGACAACAGCCCTCAAGGAGCTTGGATAAATGCATTCAGGTTTTAATAATATCTCCAGAGAGCTACCACCACCTGAGCAGAAGCTCACATATGCTGGTTCAGCCTGAATTCTCCAGGGAACAGCAGACAAAGAAAAGACTTTGCTAAATAGATTAATTTAAAAGTCACTCAGAGCCTTCTTTCCTGATCCAGCTAATGCGTAGGGCCCCAAGTCCATAGCATAGGATGGGAAGGACCTGGCCTATTGAGGCTCCATGAGTCTGGGTGCTTTTTGTGAGCAAAGGGTGTGATGAACTTAAACCACAAAAAAAAAAAAAAAACCCTGTGTGCGGTTTGAGGGACTCCTCACCTGACACAGCTCATGTCAGTGTTGAGGTGATCTCTGGTGACTTTATTAGAACACATGCAGATTCTTTTATTGCCTTTTTTACTGTCATCTCTGGAATGATTTCACCTTAAGAATAAAATCTTCTTGCTTAGAGCTGTGTGGTAACTCAACCGTGGCAATTATACTGTTCACCAATTCTGAGAAGAATTAGTAGCCCCATGGCACTATAGAGTACATCTCTACACAACAGAACTAAAGTCAAATTAAACTATGCAACTTCAGTGACATCAATTGCGTAGCTGAAGTCAAAATAGCTTAATTCGGGTTTTGGCTCTGTCTACCCACTAGGAAGTTGAAGGAAGAACACTCTTGACTTGACTTGACTGCTCTTACTTCTCGAGAAACGAGGGTTGCCACGAGCCAGAGTAAGAAGTCCCCCAGCCTGACATTAGGCTTACAGTGTAGACGTGCACTATGTTTTTTCAAAATAATGTCAGTTATTCTGAAATAATGAGTTTTAATTAAACAGCAGAAGAAACCTGTCAATTATAGGACCCATGTTAAAGAGGCTAATGAAGTGGGCTGGATGTGTTCCATACATAGGTTTTGATGTGGAAATGTGGATGTTAAAGGCCTGAGAAATTGGCCAAAAGGAGGAGCCATCTTGAGTGAGTAACTGAGCACACAGAGGGAGGAAGAGACTGCTGTTCTTTAAAGAGCAATGTCAGTCAGTCCACATAGAGAAGAAAGGTGAATGAGGACGGGGCCTTCCCCTTCTTTCCTCATGGAGAATCCCAGTCCAAGGACGCTCCTGGGAGTAAGAGCTGAAAGGCAGTTGAATGAGCTTGACAGATTATCATCTTGGATAGTCTCTTCCTACTTTAGCAGGGGCACGATGGACCAATTCATGAGGGCAGGGGACTGGACTGGATGACCTCTCGAGGCCCAAATCATGCCCAAATCAGTATGGTTGGTGGGTCTTCTTCCTCCTCATTCTCCTCACACCTAAGGGAGAATCATAGAATCATAGAACACTAGGACTGGAAGGGACCTCGAGAGGTCATCGAGTCCAGTCCCCAGCACCATGGCAGGACCAAAATCTGCAACAGCAGCCCTAGTCTCACCTACCCCTAGATTAAGTAGTCTGCTGCCTGTGGGATGGCACCAGCTAGGGGCAGATGACCATTTTGCGGGGCCCAGGGCAGCACAATTTCGCGGGGCCCCCCTTTGCCATGGCGCATGCACGGTGGCGCCACGGTGCATGCGTGGGGCTTCTTGAAGCACGGGACCCAAGGCAGCCGCCCCGCTCGCCCTGCCCTGCCCTGCCCTATATCCGCCCCTGGCACCAGCCATGGCCCATGGAGTCTCTGGGCAGCCAAAAACAGCAAGGATGGTGGATGGAGCATCTAAGCAGCAGGCAATTCATGGCGGAGAGCACCCAGCACCATGGCAAGAGGAAGGAGGGTCCTACCAAAGCAGGGTGAGGAAAAGGGAGGGTGAGAGGCATCTGCTGTTGAAAGATGAAGAAACCAGGAGGCAGGAATGATTCTTTGGTGTCGGAAAAGTCTCCATAGATGAGGAGCCTGCAGCCATGGGAGGTATGTATGGCCCACAGGTCTTTGGGTAAATATGCACAAGCATTTGTTGCTAAGGGCCCATTAGGTGCGGCACTCCCCAGTCCCGTTTATGGGTTGGATGGATGATGACAAGGCAGTCAGACCACCAGTATGGTGGGATGTATACAGCTGAGGGACAAGGGAGCCATTACGGGTGAGGAGCCTGCTTCCATAAAGTAAGGAATCCATGATCAGGGGAGATTTCAGCCACTGCAGGATGGGAAGATAAGTGTGGGAGCAGCAACCCTTCTGAGATGATGTGACTAGGAAGGGTATTTCCTATTATGAGTAGGGGAGACTCCAAGGCAGAGGTGTTATAGTCTGGATTTGTAAGGCCACCAGGTGTGGGAGAAGCAAGCCAATGCAGAGCCTCTAGCTTGGGAGAGGGTATAAACAATCCTTGGCTAACAAGGTAAGTGACTGATTTCTGTCATTGATGGTGCCTTTTTCTGCTAGGCTGAGCACTTCGCCTTCAGGCAATCTGATTTGCTATTTAAACAAGGCAAGGAAGCCCACATCTCCTAATATAAAGGGACACATGATCTTTTTATGGAAGAAGGGACATAATAGCATGTTTCCTTTCCAGGAACATTCTAGATGTCACTTTTGCCATGGTACCTAAGCATCTGCATAATATTAGCAGAGACACAATTGGCATAATAGATGATTTCTGGGGAATCTGAATAAAATGGGTGCAGTTTTCTTTTAAATAAGTGACGTACCTTAAATAAGATGAGCACTACTGTAGGAGAGAGAAACCAGGACACTCAAAGGTTTTGTTCCAAGGTAGCGTACCTATTGCCTTCTGTGCACCGAACGCATTTTGCAGTGAGAGAGGATGCAGAGAAATGCTAAATGACTAAACTCCCATTGACTTCAGTAGATCCAGATTTTTCACCTCGCTGTATGCAAACTCAATCAGGTGCCACTAGATGGTGCCACATCACTGCTGTTAAAACATCCATTGCTCAGAATGATATGATCCCAGGTTTTTCTAGTGGTAATTTCAACTTCTAGTGGTAATTTCATGGAGTCACTTCAAAGGGCTTTAAAACATATCCAAGAACATGTTGGGATGCAGAGTGCCTGTGAGAAGACTAACAATAGGCCCTGGGCAGATTCGGTAGGCCTTTTGCATGTGAGAACCCCGGGGCATCCGGTGGGAGTTCTGCATTATTTATTTTTTGTCTTACAGTAGAGATTGGGGTTCTTTTGACACCGTACATACTTATTCTGGGAGATAGCTCCTAGCACAAGGAGTTTGTAATCTAGATAAAGAACGCTGAGAGAGGGTGGAAGAAAGGTATTACTGCCCTCACTTTGTAGGAAAGGAGGTGAAAGATTTAAGTTTTCCAAAATTGCATAAGAAGTTTGTAATGGCAGCAGGACATGGTCCCAATAGGCCTAAGAATAAAATGAGTGGGTGCCCACTTCTTGGCACATTTTGTCAGTTCTCTATAGGCTTTCTGGTGGCTATCGGACTTCTCAGGCCTGCCGACACAGGGGCAAAAGGGGAAATTGTATAGAGGCCTGGTGGAATGAAGGGTGTTCAGGGTTGCCATGTGGCAGCGGCTGTCCTGACCCAGTCATTTTTGATAGCACTGCTCTAGCAGTGTTGCAGCAGCTGTGAGGAGCCCCAGAGCTTGGCTCCATGAGGCAGCAAGGTGAGAGCGGGGTAGGGTGCCCTGTGCTCAAATTGGCAGAGCGGCGGCAGTGGCAGCACAGGGGAGGGAGGAATGCAGAGTGACCAGAGAGGGAAGAGCCAGGTAGGATTGGAGGGGAGAGCCAGGCTGGAAAGAGTGAGCTGAGATCTGGGCGCAGAGCTGGGCACAGGACTGCAGGGAGCGAGACCTGAGGAACCGGGTTAGGGAGGCAAAAAGAGCAGAGGGTAGGCAGGGACAGCTGGGAGAAAGGTGCCAAAGGGGAACACAGGACTGTGGGAGTGGCTGAGGGGGGCAAAGAGGGGAACAAGGGTGGGAGGGGCACCTTCAGGCCGTCGGAGGATGAGGGAGTGACTGACCAGAAGGGCCTCTGACTGAGAGGTGGTACTCAGGGTTTCTCTGAGCAGAGACTGGGATGACTTGTGGCACCCACTGAGGCAGGGGGATAGTGGTCCCATTGATGTGTTGTCCTAGGGCCTGGAATTCCTGTCCACGGGTCTGGGACATCTGAGAGAAATAGTGAAAACAGAATCCCTGTAACTGTCTGTCTGCTGGAGGAGACATGGATATTTGAATACCAGGGTGTGGAGAACTGTAAGATGCAGCTGGGGTAAGAGGTCTATTACTAATCCTTTGATGGCCTGATGTAGATCACAAATTAAGCCTCTTTAATTGGAATATCTCCCTCTAACGGGCTCTGGCTAATTCATGTTTTCTACTTCAGATAGCCCTTTGTGATATCCTTCTTTAGGAGTAAATATAGCCTACAACCAAAAGGTATCCTTTGAGAAGAATTTTCCTCTCTTGCTGGTAAGTCTGGTATAGTGACAGCATTGTCTTATTTTGCAGCATTGTCCTCCTTCTAATATATAGCTCACTCAGATTACAAAGCAGAAATACTATTTCTGTAGAGATAATAAAAATAAAACACACTTATAGAATCATAGGGTTAGAAAGGATCATCCAGTCTAACTCCCTGCCAAGAACCAGGATTTGTTGTGTTTAAACTGTCCCAGACAGCTGGCTCTCCAGCCTCCTTTTGAAAACCTCCAGTGAAGGAGGTTTCACAACCCAGCAGGGAGTCTGTTCCTTTGTCTTGCTGTTTGTCCAGTTTGGAAACTTTTCCTCAGATTTAATCTAGATCTGCTATGTGGTAGTTTGAATCCATTGCCTCATCTCCTGCCAGTCCAGTGATCTCCCATTCTCACTTTGGGTGCATCTAGACTGGCAAGATTTTGCACAAAAACGGCCGTTTTTGCGCAAAAACTTGCCAACTGTCTACACTGGCCGCTTGAATTTGCGCAAGAGCGACGCTCTAATGTAAGAATTCAGTGCTTGTGCAAATACTTTGATGCTCCCACTGAGGGATAAGCCCTCTTGCGCAAGAGGGCCAGTGTAGATAGGCACCTTAATTTTTTGCGCAAGAAAGCCCGATGGCTAAAATGCTGAAGCACTTTTTGCGCAAAAGCATCCGTGCCAATCTGGACGCTCTTTTGCGGAAATACTTTTAACGGAAAAACTTTTCCGTTAAAAGTATTTCTGTAAAATCATGCCAGTCTAGATGCAGCCTTTGTGCTTTTGGTTCTTTCTTCCCTAAGTATAGCACTTTACACTTTACACTATAGCACTTTCTTCCCTAAGTATAGCTGAATTTCATTCCGTTGTCTGTAGCCCATTTCTCCAATTTATCAAGAGCCCTCTGAATTTTAGCTCTGGCCTCCAAAGTATTGGCAACACCCTGATAGCTATGTGACATCTGCCAACTTGATTAGCATGCCCTCTATTCCTACATCCAGGTTATTCATAAACACGTGAAAGAACTCCAGAGCCAGAACAGATTCCTGAGGAAGTCCATTTGAGACCACCCAGTGATCTGACATCATTCCATTAATAATTACTCTTTGTTTGAAGTTGCTTAACCAATTGTGTATTCACTTAATGGTAGTTCTACTGAGCCCACATTTCTCCATCTTACTTATGAGAATGTCATGTGAGACTGTGTCAGAAGCTTTGCTGAAGTTCAGGTATATTATGTCCGCTGCATCCCCTCATCTACCAAACCTGTTACCTGGTCAAAGAAGGAAATTAAGCTGGTTTCACAGAACATATTCTTACCAAATCCATTATGGCTGCTAGCGATCACCCACCCCTTCCTCCTCCAGGTATTCACAAATGGAATATTTTATACAGTGCCCAAGTAGCATTCCAGGTTGACTGGTCTATAGTTCCCTAGCTTCTCTTTTCCCTCTTTTTTAATCATGAGCACTATGTTAGCCCTCCTCCAGTTTTCTGGGACTTCTGTTATTGAGGTATTTCCAAATGTTATTGCCTGTGTCTCTGAGATTTCTTCAGTAAAGTCCTTCAATACCGTGGGGGGAATAGCATCAGGCCCCACTGACTTGAATTAATTGAAATTGGTCAGAAGATCTGTGCTTTTTATTTTTCCCAATCTGCATCCCTTCCCCTTTATTGTCTATGGTAACTTTGCTAGTCATCTGGTCACATGTTATTTTTTGTGTGAAGAAGTGAAACAAAATAGCAATTGAGAAACTCTGACATCCTATCTTCTTCAGTTGCCAGGACACCCACCATCCCTCAGCTTTCTTTTTTGTCTCACATCCTTGGAAAACCCCTTCTTGTTGTCTATAATATTCCTTGCCGGCTGTAACTCATTTTTTTGTCTTGGCTTTCCTGAGCTTGCACTATCCCCATATATAGTTCTTTGGTGTCGTGCCTCTCCTTCCATTTCCTGCATGTATCCCTTTTACTTTTTTAGATAGCTACAAGCCTCCTTCCCTTGGTAGCTTATTCCAATGTTTAATCCCTTGAGCTATTAAAAAAACACGTCTTGTTTCTAATTTGAGTGTCTGGCTTGAACCTCCAGTAATTGGTGCTCGTTATGACTCTCACTTTTAAAGAACCCTTAAGTATCTGATATTTTCTCCAAACGTACATACTTAGACACCATCAAGTCACCTCACACTGAAATCAAGCTATCTTTTTCACAGGAGCCAGACTGAGCCCTTTAATGTGATGTTTGACTTCCAAAATAACAAAAAAAGGACTGTGTTGTTGCTCTTTCCAAATTACAGCTGCAGCTATAGCATTTCCTGGCTCCAGCTATGAATCAGAAGCAGACAGATGTCTCCAGCTGGATGCAATATCTTGGCAACTGGAAGCATAGGCTTTGTTTCAATTCCTGATGTCAACAACAACCCTTAAGGCATGTTAGGGAGGTATGGCAACATTCTAGAAGTGCCAAGAGTAGGCAGGTCTAGTTACTGGATTGGCAGCACAAAAGGAATATAATCTGTGATGAGTACAGAACAAGTCCTGAAAAACAAACCATTGTCATTTAGTTGGCTAGTCACTTTTGTCTTGCTAATGTTTAAGTAATACCAGTTTGTGTTCCTCATAAGATTATAGAACCTAGGATTACATGGGTTGGTGCAGCTAAGATATCCCAAGTATCAGAGGGGTAGCCGTGTTAGTCTGAATCTGCAAAAGCGGCGAGGGTTCCTGTGGCACCTTAGTTCTAACAGCCGTTAGTTCGAATTAACTTTGATAGGCGCTACACATACAAACCGCTAGTTCGAACTTAATTCGAACTAGCGGAGCGCTTAATTCGAACTAGGTAAACCTCATTCTATGAGGACTAACGCCTAGTTCGAATTAACTAGTTCGAATTAAGGGCTGTGTAGCCACTTAATTCAAACTAGTGGGAGGCTAGCCCTCCCCAGCTTTCCCTGGTGGCCACTCTGGGCACCACCAGGGAAACTCGTCTGCCCCCCTCCCGGCCCCGGAGCCCTTAAAGGGGCACGGTCTGGCTACGGTGCCCGTGCCAGGTGCAAGCCTGCCAGCACCCAGCCAGCAGACCCAGCACGAGCCAGCCATCCTCTGCCACCCAGCCCTCCGCCTCTTCCCGGGACGAGGCTGGCATCTCCCAGGAGCCTGCCCGGGGCACAAGAGGCGGGCGCCTGCCTGGTCTAGTGCGGACATCATTGACCTCATCGAGGTTTGGGGGGAAGCCTCCAACGTCCACGACCTCCGCACTAGGCACAGGAAAGTGGCCGTCTAGGGCAGGATAGCTGCCAGCCTGGCCACCCAGAGGCAGGTTTGCATGAAAATCAAGGTGGTCCAGTGAGACCCTGACCCTGAGCCCTGAGCTTAGAACATAAAAACATAAGAATGGCCGTACTGGGTCAGACCAAAGGTCCATCTAGCCCAGTAGCCTGTCTGCCGACAGTGGCCAACACTAGGTACCCTGGAGGGGATGGACCGAAGACAATGACCAAGCCATTTGTCTCGTGCCATCCATCTCCAGCCTTCCACAAACAGAGGCCAGGGACACCATTTCTACCCCCTGGCTAATACCACTCCATGGACCCAGCCTCCATGAATTTATCTAACTTCTCTTTAAACTCTGTTCCAGTTCTAGCCTTCACAGCCTCCAGCAGCAAGGAGTTCCACAGCTTGACTATTTGCTTTGTGAAGAAGAACTTTCTGTTATTAGTTTGAAGCCTGCTACCCATTCATTTCATTTAGTGTCCTCTAGTCCTTCTATTATGGGAACTAATGAAGAACTTTTCTTTATGCATCCTCTCCACACCACTCATACTTTTATAGACCTCTATCATATCCCCCCTCCGTCTCCTCTTTTCTAAGCTGAAAAGTCCCAGTGTCTTTAGCCTCTCTTCATATGGGACCTGTTCCAAACCCCTGATCATTTTAGTTGCCCTTTTCTGAACCCTTTCCAAGGCCAAAATATCTTTTCTGGGGTGAGGAGATCACATCTGTACACAGTACTGAAGATATGGCGTACCATAGTTTGATACTTCCCCTCCTCCTTCTTCCCCTGGCTACCCCTTCCAGCTCCATCCTCCCAGGTTTCCTCCTCCCCTTTCCACCCTCTCTCTCCCCCTCTCCCACCTCCTTTTCCCAGTCTCCCTGAGTTTTGTTCAATAAAGAGAGTTTCTATTTTTGAACACACATGTCCTTTATTTTGTACATCAGGAAGGGGGGCTAGGGAGGCATAAGTGGAAGGAGGTGAGGGAGGAATGGGGTATGAGCCCCCGATGGGGAGGACTGGGGTGGCTCTGTGGGCTCCTCGGGGTGGAAGCTCTCCTGCAGCCCCCCGATTGACTCCCCCGGATGGCAGCCTGCGGCAAGTGCAGCTGGGCTGATGGCCGAATGCTGTGATGTGCCGAGTGTGGGCATTCAGGGCACTCCAAGCCAGGACTGCTTTGCTGTCCCTCATCGAGGTAGACAAGCAAGCGGGGAACCCTGAGAACTGTCTGTCCGCGGTGGGGGTCGGGTCCCTTTAAGCGCAGCCCTCGGCTAGCCTGAGACAGCAGCTCCACGTTCTAAATCCTAATCTGATGCCCTGCCAGCACTGCTTCTGGCCATCCTTAACCTCAGTTCAGGGTCCACTCAATGTGGACATGCTAGTTCGAATTAGCAAAATGCTAATTCGGACTAGTTTTTAGATCTAGATGCACTAGTTTGAATTAGCTTAGTTCGAATTAACTAATTCGAATTAAGTTAGTTCAAATTAGTGCTGTAGTGTAGACATACCCTTATAGACTAACTGAAGTGTAGGAGCATAAGCTTTCGTGGGCAAAGACCCACTTCGTCAGATGCAAGATATCCCAGTGCCTATTCTGCAATCTCAAGTCCAATACTCGATAACAATTATCTTATTCCTTTGCCTTTTCATACACTGTATATGTCTACACTGCACCCTTAGCTTGAAATATGCTACGTAAATTGCGTAGCTTATTTCAAGTTAATTTTGAAATATCTTATTTTGTAACTTGGTGCTGTCTACACATGACGCTGTCTACACATCCTCATGGAACGAGGTTTACAGGGATGTCGGAATAGTGCTCCCATTATTTCGAAAGATATTTCAGAATAACGGGCATGTTCAAAAGACACTGAATAGCTATTTCGGGAAATCGGAAGTATCCCAAAATAGGGCCACAGTGTAGACATAACCTATGTGTGCTAGTCCTCAAACTGAGACTCTATTGAGAGACTTATGTTACAAGGCTTCATATAAACATGCTGTTCTTTGCCCAGTGCATGCATATTGTAAGGCAAAGTGTTTTCTGTGAAAGGAGAGATGTGAATTATTTTTTATTGTGGTGCTATAGGCTCTGGGAGTCTTATTCATGGACTAGGACCCCCATTGTGTGAGGTGCTGTAGAAATGCAGCACAAAAATACAGCCCATACCCCCTAAAACACTTTCAATGTAAACCAAAAAAAAAGTCCACGGATGGATGGAGAGAGACAGACACAGGAGTGCAAGACAGTCATGAGACAGTATGGGGAAGCATGCCAGGCAGTGGACTCGGTGTAACCCACATTCCTTCTGGGCATCTGATAATCCACTAGCAGGCACCTAAACGCATTAGCATTAGCTGCAAAAAACTCAGCCATCCCCCTACCAACATTTGCCCTTTGTACCTGGACTCCTCGTAAGAGGAATGTTCAGTCAGAAGAGGATTTAGACTAAAACATACCATGCTCTGGCACGGGGTTGCTGCAATGACATGGGGCCCCCAGGGGCCAGGCAGTCCAGCACTGGGTCCGACACCTCCCTGCATGGGGAGAAGGAAGAACAGTCCCTCTATAGAGAGGGTTGTGGGGGGAGGACAGGAAAGCAAGGAGGCTCACCTGCAGCCTCAGGTGATCCGTCAGGAGGCAGTGAGCAGCGCAAACATGGGTTGGAAGTCCTCAAAGGAGCACGGGGCAACCGTACAATTGGGCAGAGAAAAGTGGTGCTTGGAGGAGGGAAAGTGCCTCTTCTCTCCAGTCGTTAGCTGTGCAGCTACCCAGTGCTCCTCTGAAGCCTCCCAGCCCATGTTTGTACTGCTGGCCACCACTTGGTGAGGGATGGCTGCCTACAGGCAAGGGGGAGAGCAGACGGGGGATGGAGAGCTCGGGGTGCGGGGAGCAATCCAATGGTCAATGGAACTGTGTGTCTCCCCTCACCTTTAGGTAGAGTACATGTGAGTGTCTGTCCACTTCTCCAAGCCAGCCAGAACAGGGCCACTGGAGCACCAGAAGTCGTCCTTTGTAGTCATGGAGATTTTTTTTTTTTTAAATCTCTTATCCAAAGCACTTCACAGTAGTTATCTAATGGTACAAACAAGATTTGGAAAGTTCATTAAGTGGGCCCACCCAAGACCTTCAGCAATTTTCAAGTGGTCTGTGGAAAAAAAGAAAGTTAGACTACAAAAACAATCAAGGCACCTCACTTTATTTTCATTTACTTCTTATTACTTATAATCAGGGCTGAACAAATAATACAATCTACTCGCCCGGGTTCAGGCGATCTGCGCATGTGCAGAACGCTGGACAGCGGGGCTGGCAAGCGGGGCTCGCTGCGGTTCAGCGAGCCCTGCTTATAATATAGAAGGAGGATGAAGAAAAAAGAATGAAAAATGGATGCGACGGGAAGAGTGAATGTTCTTTTGCTGGGCTGGTTCCCCAGGGAGGGCCCCAAAAAGAAACCTGAGCACATGGCTCCACTAACTCTAAATGTGCCACTGTGCTCAGTGGTTTGTGAAATAAACATGAGCTCTTTAAGCATTTTTTTTCCACTAGCCTTTCAATACAAAAGAAGATAAACCAGAGCAAACAGAAGGCCGGATGTGGACTCCTTTCTATATAATTTGTGTATCTCTTTAAACTCATGGAGTCACTCATGCCTTTAAGGTTAGATTTTGAAAACTGCCTCCTCCTTTGTGTTCTTTATTTGTGAACATAACTGATGTCACTTGGATACGTACATACAGCTGATTTACAGATGCAGCCAGGTACATGGATATCTGGATAACATTAATGGTGGCATTACATAACAGAGGTATGTACCAAACAAATAAGAATTCCTGGTTTGGAAATGAGCATCATCCCAGCTTTACTCTTTTGCTCCTACAAACTGCAGGTGCAAAATTGTGGGTGAAAAATGAGAGTATGATGTCCCGTTCAACGATCAGGATTTTAGACTTTAAGTTCTTCCATGTGTTTGTGCTACACTCCCATGTAATAAGAATCATTTTGCTTTAGTTCAAATGATTTCAACAGAACAGCTTGATTAATAGTATGTGAATTATTCATAAGGTACTTTCAGCAAGACACCTGTTATCTAGACTTACTAAACTGGTTTTTCACTAGACAAGCTTGGTTGGTTGCTTGCCATGGATCTAGCTAAGAAAAGGGGGAAACCCACTTTGTTTTTGTTGATTGTAATTTGTTCTAGAGCAGCGGTTCTTAAGCAGTGGGTTGTGACCCCATTTTAATTTGTTCTAGAGAAGTGTTAAACTCAGTGGATTCCCAGGTTGAAGCCAAAACATGGGGCAGAGAGGGCTTTACCCTCCCTTCCTGGACTGAGGCTCTCAGACTTTGGTTTCAGTCCCCTGAACCCAGGGAAGAGGACTCAGGCTATGATGTTGGCCTAGGTGGGGTCTTGTAGGAATTTTTGTGGTCAGAAAGGGGTCACGGTAGAATGAAGTTCAAGAACTGCTGTTCCAGAGATTGATGTTGATCTTATTTGTTGAGACAAGATGGTGACACTTCAGTTACCCTGCAAGATTTACTAACAGAGCTTTCTTTTACTGATTATAATTACAGGAAAAGACAAAAATCCGTGGATCAAAACACACATTGAAGAGTAAAACTACATCACTAAGGGTTGGGGGAGGAGGATGGGTTTTTTTTTTTACTAAGGCACTGGCCAGGGATGCAGGCGGTCTAGCTCTGCTCTAGACTCAGTGTGATACCGTGAGCAAGTTACTAAGGGCTGGATTTTTAAAGGTGTTTAGATGCCAGAGATGCAAATAGGCCCCCAGCTGCTTTGTGTGATTTTCAAAAGCACCTGTCTGCACCACTGTGCATCTCAATTCCTTTAAAAATCTAGCTGTTTGTTCCTCAGCCCCTGATTTAAATGTTTAAATTCTTTAAGGCTGCTGTGAGACTAAATTAATGGATACAAGTCAATTGATCCATTATAATAGGGACAGATACCACAGAAGACATTGATCACCAGCTCTGGATTCTTCATTGAATTGCATCTTAAAAGGATATCCCTGAATTTCTGTTATGGAGGAGGAGTTGTCATGATGCATGGAGCTCTTCCAAATCAACACGAGCAAAGGAAACGCCTCCAGACTGGTACGTGGCAGGTGACAATTGAAGAAGTTCATTCAGCTGCTACTATTGTATCCACATTATACGTGGCTGACAACAAGCTTCTCTGAAAGTCTGGGTGGAGCCCTCAGTAAATAAAACTAAAACTCTTAGGCCGGAGGAAAGGTTAAGCAAATACCATAATCCCAATAAAGAAGCAGCATGGTTAGTTCAATCATAAACAATTATATAAGGAAAACCTCCACAAAAATCCTTCAAGTAAGCACATTACAACCAAAACTAACCGTGTGCTCTTGTAACCCTGGCAGTCCTATCCACTCCCCAGTATTAACTTCCCTTCAAGCTATACCTTTACTTAAATTTGTAATATCTTCAAAGCAGGAACATTGTTCTCAGTTCATGCCTATGGTGGAGAGATTACAAATGGCACAAAATTTACAGGGGCTCTACTAGAGTCTAAATCAACATTTCCCCAAAACTAGTCACTTGGGGGCTTTACAAGTTGGCTATTGCTGTCTATCACTACAGATGGTGCTCCACTCTCCCGAGCCAGACTTATTACTGGTGCATTGTGGGGAGCTGTACACTGCCACTGGTAATGGCAATGTCAGTGTGTGATACTTAATGGCAGTGTCAAGACTCAATGTTTTCAGTCTCTTACAATATGCTGGTACTATATTAACAGCAGTAAAGCTCCGTAGCTACATGGGTGAGAAATACCCTTTGAAGACTACTCAGAAGTGACAACTGGTGCAGAATGTCGCACCCTATTTACTTAGCATGACTGGCCTTAGGGTGCATCTACGCAGCACCCTAAACTCGAAATAAAATACACAATTTGCATTACACAAATTGCGTAACTTATCTCAAATCTATTTCAAAATAGCTTATTTTGAAATTTGGCGTGTCAGCACATTATTTTGAAATTTGGTGCTGTGTAATTTTGAGCTATCCCTTATCTCTCGTATAACGAGGTTTACCAGGATGATGAAATAGCGTGCCCGTTATTTCAAAAAAATATTCCAAAGTAATGGGTGGCTTATGTAGACATGGGGTAGCTATTTTGGGATACTGGAGGTATCCTGAAATAGCAATGTAGACGTACCCTCAGAGAATATTATGCTGGTGTTCCACTCAACGCACAAATTTCAAAGGCTTGGGTCCCAGATAGCTGGGAAATCTCCTCTTTCTCTGTACGAAAGAGAGCTTTTTGCATTTCAGCCCGACGGGGATGGAGGCTTTTCACCTTAGGGAGGTGATATAAAGTCATTCTGCCCCCTGACTTTTGCCTGAGTTTATAAGACAGCTGAGGGAATTTCTTAATAAAACATGAATGTTGGCTAATATTATGAATGCTTCCATATAAATGTAGATTCCACCATGAAGTGATGGGACCTATGTCATGTACCTCCCAGCTCAGGTACAATGAGAGTGCAGAGGAATTCAGTAAATGTCTGGTCAATGAATTAGCTGAGGCCAGATTGGCTGAAACTAGTTTTGCCCTATTTGTCTGCAGGGGGCTGCACTTGACAGAAATTTTATTCTGAAATAACGCTGCTGTGTAGACATGTCCTTAGAATTCAAAAACATTTTTTTAAAAAGCTCCTTCTGGAGAGAGATTTTTATCACAACTGGGGTCCACTGTGATAAGATATAATTTAAACTCTTCCTGGGTGGATGGAGTGAAAAATTGACAGTATTTGGCCCACAATTTGTTGACCATGCCGCATCTAGACTGCCATGCTGTGCCGGATCAGCTGATCATCGGCACAGCGCTGTGGCCATTTTTATTTTGATGAAGCAGGGATTATTTAAATTCCTGGTTCTTTGACTATGCCGAATAAACTGTTTTACATGGCTCTGTCGATGGAGCCATGTAGTCTAGATGTAGCCTCAGGGGAAGGGGCAGAGCAAGAAAAGGTGGAGTGGAGGCAGGGCCTCAGGGGCGGGTGTGGAGCCAGTGTGGGACACCCATTAGCAAAACCAAGAGTGAGCTCCTGTGGACACAGATAAGTAGGACTAAGAGATGCCACATCCTACCAGTATGCCATAAAGTCTAAACTAATTCTCATTGCTCTAATATCTATGTGGACTATGCTAGCACACAGCTGAGCCACACTGTTTTCCAGCTATGAATCTGTCCATCTGCAATGCGTCCCAGGGCCTTAGGATAAGTTGGTACAGGGTCTGCCAGCATTGCAGCCATAGGCACAGGTCTGTTGCTCCAGGTGAAAGTACAAAAAACATTTTGTGTGATGGAGGCAAGACAAATGGGCTCAGATAATTTGTTTGTATAAGCAGCACACGATGGGCAGCCGCCGTACAATAATTATACAACATGGGGCCACGTCATTCCTGAAGCTGAAACCATATTTGCTGACTTAGTTGGAAAGAACAAACAGTTGGTTTGCCCGAGGAGTGTGAAAAAGCCAAGCTTAAACTCAAGACCAGGAGCGGGTACCCTTGCTCACTATGAGTCACATTTTTCTCCATAGGTGGATCTGCAAATATGAATTTGAAAGGTGCTGTTTGGTGGGAGTAAGGGTATCAGCATTTGGACTTAGGTCAGGCTGAACTATTCTAAGTCTATATTTTTTAGGGTTCAGTATGGTTCACCAAGCACAGCAAGCACAGTTTCCATCCAAGCGTAAAATGATTCTATTAGAAAGGAAAGTCCAGTGCTTAAGGTATTAGCCTAGGCCTTAGTATACAGGGGTTCAGTTCCTGCCATGTGTCACATAGGCCCAGATTTTAAAGTTATTTAGCCATTGCTGCTAACAGTGCTGCTACATTTCCCTGAGCTAGAAGGCTGAGTTTCATTTTCAAACAATAAACACTTAGAAGCCAAAATCCCAATGACTGTGAATGGGCTTTAGAGTTCTAAGAGCCTAAACCACTTTTGACAATGAGACTTATACATTGGTTTGGAGTTGCAATGTTGAGTGCAGCAATGCCTAACAACCTTTAAAATCTGGACTTTGCCCCCTCTGTGTCTCCGTCCCCCATCTCTAAAATGGGGAAAATAGCACGTCCCCAACCACGCATCTATTGTGAGGATAAAAATACTGTGAGGTGTTCCAGTGGAATGGTAATGAGGTCCAGATGAGTTCCACAGGTAGCGATAAAAGGATGATGAGCCCAGTCCTGTGTTAGTAGAAGGAATAATACAATTCCAAATGTCTTCAAAAGGATCTAGGTAGACTCATGATGCTCATAGACAAGAGAGAGGGTTTCCTTAGCCACTGCTGAAAGCTGCCATACAACCCTTGGCGTAAATTCTTTTCCTCTCAAGGAATCTCTTGACACGGAAGGATGCTTATTATGTAGACAAGGCAAAATAAGGGAAACTTCAGCATTTGAGAACACGTAAAGCTCAGTTTGGTGCTGGGGCCAATCCATGTTCAGTCGTGGTACTGACCAGGGACCAGTTTGTTCCACGATATAAAAGAGCAATAAGCTTGCTGGGCAAAGAGGGCAACTGTTATGGGGTCCAGAATTCAAAAGAGCCTGGTGTTCCTGAGCACCATGGCTGTTACTGGAGCAGTAGTGGCCGCCGGTCCCCCGGGCCCTTTAAACTGTTGCTGGGCGATGCACATTAGATGGCATTCAAGGGCTAACTGGGGAGCTTATCCCATAGCTCCACCTCTTCTTCCCAAAGCCCCACCCCTTTTAGAAGCATGGATCTGGGCTCCTTCCTCCTTATTCAGGTCCCTAGTAATTCTGTTGACCCCCCCCCCCCCGCCCAAGATGCTGATTTGGTCTCCTAAAATCACTCAATATTTTGTGTCATTTATTCACCTAAATCAGCCCTGCAGTAGCAAGCCATTGATTGAGATGCCTAACTTTTAGAATTCAAGTTGAAAATCAGGTTTTATAGCTATAGAAATGAATTATATTGGCATTGGAAAAGGTTCAGAAAAGGGCAACAAAAATTATTAGAGTTTGGAACAGATCCCATATGAGAAGAGATTAAAAAGACTTGGAATTTTCATCTTAGAAAAGAGGAGACTAAGGAGGGATACGATAGAAGTCTATAAAATCATGACCGGTATGGAAAAAGTGAATAAGGAAAACTTATTTACTTATTTCCCTAATATCAGAACTAGGGGTCACCAAATGAAATTAATAGGCTGCAGGTGTAAAACAAACAAAAAGAAGTTTTTCTTCACTCAGCGCAAAGTCAACCTATGGAACTCCTTGCCAGAGGATGTGGTGAAAGCTAGAACTTTAACAGGGTTCAAAAAAGAGCTAGATTGATTCATGGAGGTTAGGTCCATTAACAGCTATTAGCCAGGATGAGTAGGAATGGTGTTTCTAGCCTCTGTTTCTCTGGAAGTGGGTAACAGGGGAGGAATCACGTGAGGATTACCTATTGTGATCCATCCCTCTAGGGAAGCTGGTATTGGTCACTGTCCGCAGACAGGATACTGGGCTATATGGACCATTGCTCTGACCCAGTCTGGACATTCGTATGTTCTTATGTAATGTGCTATGACTTGGAACTTCATATCTTTAAATAAGATAATCTAATGCGGGACAACTTAAGCAGGAAAACAAAGTTATCATCTAATACTTGTTCATATTCGTACATGATCTGAGTTGATCTCTCTGTCTTCTTGTTCCAAAACCACTCCACCACTTTTGTCATCGGTAGAGTCAGAGAGGTCAAAGATTGCCTCCCTGTCAGTGTAATACCAATCCTTTGGTACACTTTCCAGAACAGGATTGAAGAATGTCGGTGGAGCAGTGGGAAGAAATCATATTGTATAATCATGAGTCAGCAGTGCCAGCTATTGTAAATTCATGATGAATCATCATGGTGTTTTTTCACTACTGGGAGCAGTCTGACAATTATATCTAATTCAGGGGATTAAAAGAGATTATAGGGGATGATCACCTGATGATTACCTGTTCTCTTCATTCCCTCTGAAGCACCTGCATTGACCACTGTTGGAAGGTAGGATACTGAGCAAGACAGACCTTTGGTCTGACCTAGTCTGGACATTTTTATTTTAGTATCTTCTTATGTTAGCTGGTAACCCCTTCTCAAATACCTCTCAAAGAAGAGGAAACTGAACAATAGGAACAAATTGTGCAAGTGGACTATCAGGTCGCGTGATATCAATGTGACAGCAGATTTAGAAACAACAGAAACAAAACACACTTAGTGTAACTCAAGTTGCATAGCTTATTTCACATTTAGCCCTGGTGTGTAGACAAACCCTAAATGACGATAAGGCTCAATCTGAGAGAGAACCACCCACTCTCTTGGTCATCTATGTTAGTGGATCTACAAAATAATTATATCTTACCTTTCTGTTAAAAAAATAATTATACCTTAATAGAGCAATTAACCATTGAAACAATTTACCATGAAGCTTGGTGGATTCTCAATCTACAAATCTGAACTGGATCAGGAATCTAAGAGACCTCCTGCAGGAATTATTTTGGGGATGTTTTTGATAAACTTAACAGTAAGAGGTCACTGGAACACAATAGCATTCACCTGAGTTCTGAAAAAAACCTCATATATGAAATTGCGGAATTATTTACAGTGGTTTATAACCTTACCTTTAAATCAGCTTCCATACCTAATGGCTGGAAGATAGCTAATGTGACGCCACTGTTTAAAAGGGGCTGTAGAGGAGAACCTGAAAATTACAGACTGGTAAGTTTAACATCAGTTCTGGGTAAATTAGTTGAAACTATAGTTAAAAATAGAATTGTCATACACATAGAAGAACATAATTTGTTGGGGAAAAATCAACATGGATTCTGTAAAGGGAAATCATGCCTTACTAATCTACTAGAGTTATTTTGAGGGGGTCAACAAGCATGTGGACAAGAAGGGTTCAATACATACAGTGTACTTAGATTTCCAGAAAGCCTTTGACAAGGTCCCTCACCAAAGGTTCTTAAGTAAAGTTAGTTGTCATGGGATAATAGGGAAGGTTCTTTTATAGATTGATAACTGGTTAAAAGACAGGAAACAAAGGGTAGGAATAAATGGTCAGTTTTCAGAATGGAGAGAGGTGGTGTTCCTCAAAGATCTGGACTGGAACCAATCCTATTTAATCTATTTGTAAATTATCTGAAGAAAGGGGTAAACAGTGAGGTGGCAGATGATACTGAACTGCTCAAGATAGTTAAGACCAAAGCAGCCTGTAAAGGGGTTCAAATTGATCTCACAAAACTAAGACATTTTGGACAACAAAATGGCAAATAAATTTTAATGTTGATAAAGTAATGCACATTGGAAAAAATAATCCCAACTATACGTACAAAATGATGGGGACTAATTTAGTTACAACTACTCAAGAGAGAGATCTTGGAGTCATTGTAGATAGTTCTCTGAAAACATCCACTCAGTGTTCAGCAGCAGTCAAAAAAGCAAACAGAATGTTAGAAATCATTAAAAAAGGGATAGAGAATAAGACAGAAAATATCTTATTGCCTCTATATAAAACTATGGTACACCCATGTCTTAGGTGTGTTTAGGCTACATGGCTCTGTCGATGGAACCATGTAGATTTGTTTACTCGGCAAAGGGAAATTAAGTGGTGATTTAAATAATCGCCACTTCATTTAAATTTAAATGGCTGCCGTGCTGTGCCAATCAGCTGTTTGGTGGCACAGCGCTGTAGTCTAGACACTCCACTGTCGACATCAAAGGCATTTGTTGACCTCCCCGTTATGCCTCGTGGGAAGAGGTTTACCGGGGAGGTCGACAAATGACTTTGATGTCGACCACGGAGCACTCATACTACAGCGCTGTGCCACCAAACAGCTGATCTGCACAGCGCGGCAGCCATTTTAATTTAAATGAAGCGGCAATTATTTAAATCGCTGCTTCATTACCCTTTACCTACAACCCTAATCTACATGGCTCCATAGACAGAGCCATGTAGTCTAGACGTGCCCTTTAATATTGTGTACAGATGTGGTCGCCTCATCTCAAGAAAGATATATTGGCATTGGAAAGTGTTCAGAAAAGGGCAACAAAAATGATTACGGGTTTGGAATTGGTGCCATATGAAGAGAGATTAAAAAGACTGGGACTTTTCAATTTAGGAAAGTGGAGACTAAGGGAGGATATGGCAGAGGCCATATGACAGAGGGGATATGACAGAGGTTATCTGTCAGATCATGATAGATAAAAAGGAAGTGAATAAGGAAAAGTTATTTACTTTTCCCCATAACATAAGAACTAGGGGGTCACCAAATCAAATTAATAGGTAGCAGATTTAAACCAACAAAGGGAAGTTTTTTCTTCACACAGTGTGGTCAACCTGTGGAACTCCTAATACAGGATGTGGTGAAGGCTAGGACTTTAACGGGTTTCATAAAAGAACTAGATAAATTTATGGAAGTTAGGTCCATCAATACTTATTAGCCAGAATGGGTAGGAATGGTGTCCCTAGCTTCTGTTCATCAGAGGCTGGGAACTGATGACAGGAGAGGGATCACTTGATGATTACCTATTTCAGTTCATTCCCCCTATGGCATCTGGTATTGGCTGCTGTCAGAAGACAGGATACTGAACTAGATGGACCTTTGGTCTGATCCAGTCTGGCCATTCTGTGAGCTGTGTACAGAACATTAGACTAGATGAAGGCAATGTTCTCTTCTAGCCGTGGACTCCACAGATCTACAGTCTGTCTCATGTAACTCACTCTGTGGATTGTTTACAGGGTACTAGGGAGCAGTCCAAAATGCTATGCACGTAGTAATTTCAATTCCATATTTTCAGAACTTTGAGAGATGCTCTGTTTTTACCTGATATTTTCATTTATAAGATGGTTTATTTTTATCCGGAGCAACCGGATAAACAGTTATGTAACAGCCCTAAAAACTTACTATTATTAATTGTTGATTCTCTAGCCCCTCACAAAAATATATTCACTTGCCTCGTAAAGATATAGGACAAGTACTGTAAATACAAACTTGTATCAACATCTGGCTTAAAACAAAACCTCATCCCACCCTGCAAAAATGAGAGCTTTCTTATTTGCCTTGGGGTCAAGGTCCACAAATTGAGGCTCTGATAGATCAAAGAGGGAAGTTAAATTGTATTAGATCCAGAGATAGCACTGTATTTAGAGCAAAATATAGTATTGTCTCTGGAGGACTCTTTATGGTGTCTCTGGGTGTTTCCAAACAGATCCCTTGCTTTGACTTGCCAGTGGTCAGGTTTGTCAGGATGTTCCATGCATTACCCCTTTTCTTGTTGTTTATCTTAATCAGCAGACTTAGTGCAGCTATGCACAAAATACATAAATGTAAGCCAATGCCAGCCACACAAATGAACAACCACCTTATTGTATTAAAGAGTGCACTGTATACACTCAAGTATAGTGCGCTTTTCAGTTCAGTTGTTCGACCCTTCAAATCATATTCTATGATTCTATGATTTGACTTTTCATTCCTGGGGTCAAATTTGCTTGTCCTTTTCAATCTTTCCCCAGAAGTCTTTTCTGCTGACTTTGCCTCCCTATAAGGTACAGTATCTTCCCAATACCGGGTATGCATGTTTTGGCTGGCTAGGGAGTTAAAGTTCTGTCAGCCGACGGTCAGGGCAGGGTGTGTTCCTATACCTGAGAGAATGGTGCAAAATTTAGCTAATATTCAAGTGACAATCTGCTATCTATTTGAACAGATTATCTCAACCTGGAATTGCAAAAGGATGCAATGGATAAACAATCCCACCAATCTTACAACAAATTGGTGTCTAACAAACTGCCAAAGGACAATCTGTAGCAGAATTCCTTCAGAAACGTATCCTTCAGACGTAGTTTAAAAACCAGGGAAAATTCAGCATGTACAGAGGTTTTCAATTTGCTAGGCTTGTAGAGGAGCTCTCTGTGTCTCTTTCACTATCTGAAGTTGGTCCAGTAAGTTATAATCTTACCCACTTTGTTTTTCAAAAAGAAATAAAATAAACATATTTTTGATTATCTGATTAAAGGGGTAGTGTCTTGTCAGGTTTTACAGAGGATGGAGGCTGCAGGTACTTAGAACAGGAAACTGATAGGAATCCTTTGTCCTTTTCTAAGTACTTCACCTCTGACTTGGTCAGCTCAAGTCAATTTGGTCAAAATTTGGTGGTTAAAGACAGGCCATATTTAGGTGCCTTTTAGTTAAGTCCTCAGTGTAAATATAGGCACCTAGTTTTATGATAATTGAATATTTTGGACTTAAATATTATTTATGACACATTTGTAAGATAGGAAACAGCGATCTCAGGGAAGCGTCCAGACTGCCCTGATCTGCCGACAAACAGCTGATCGGCAGAGCGGGGCTGCCATTTAAATTTAAATGAAGTCGCGATTATTTAAATCGCGGCTTCATTTCCCTTTGCCGAACAAACAAATCTACATGGCTCCATCGACGGAGCCATGTAGTCTAGACGTACCCTCTGACAGCATATAGCTGGCTGTAGCAACTCAAAAGGCTCAAATGACCTCTCTACTTGACTGGATCTCTTGGAGGTAGAGTCCTGAACCAGTCCCAGTGTGTGCTCTGAGAACAGGCTTTGACACTCAGTCCTTTAGATTTTTATCCTTCAGTGAGCTGAGTTCTTCTGGGATGACCCTCAACTACCTCTGCTGCCACTGAAACCAGTGGGAACTGCATCTGGTAAGGGATGAATTTGTCCCAGAGAGTTAAAACGAAGGTTTCTTTGTAGTAGTGTATGGTACATAGTTGAATTGGAAGCTGAGGACTTTCTCCCATGCTACCTTGAGTGTTGAATTGATCTATCATCTATTTGAACAAGACAGCTTGCATGTGTTCAGAACTGAATCAGGTATTAGTGACAGAATGCACCTATTCTCCTTCTGGGTTTATCACTGACTTGTGGGCCACATTCTCTTCTTTGCTCCAACTGTTTTAATCTCCTGTGGTAACACATGAAAGCAATGGGTCTTCCTATGTTGGAAGACACCCCAGTGGGTGAACAGTCTGTAGAGCCACCAACCCCTGCAGCCCATAGCATAATGGTAGAATGGTAAGAGAATATGGGGATAGAAGGAATACTGCTTACCCCTTAATCCCAGCACCTGGAGCCCATAGCCAGTTGATGTCCTTTAAGGCCTCCCAAGGTCAGGATAGTGCTAGCACAGAACTTGCCCCAGGGATCCTACTGGTGTCCATTGGAGACCTCTTGTTAGAAGCACATAGTGGAATTTGATTGCAAATAAGAATATAAGCCTCTATCGTCCCCTCGTTTCCTTTAATTCTAAAAGAAATACAGGCAAATCCTTTCTTAATCCTTTATATTTGTCTATTACAAACACTTCACGCATGATAGAAATTTAGATGTGTCCCTCCCTTGGGAAGGCATGGGAGCCCTTCTAAACTGCTTGAGCGTGGCTTAATTATGAAAGTTGTTTCTAATTTAAAAACATACATTTCTGGATACGGCAAAGATTTTGTGGAATATACAACAAATGTTGTACAAAAAAAATCCATATCTGCCACTAAAAGTTGTTTAAAGCCTTTTAGGAAAATCCATTACAAATGCCATGCCAGAGTAACTCACCTGAGTTACATAAGAGTTTGCACAAGCAGACAACACCAAATCCGGAACTAGGTGGGCTATATATACAGTATCACTCCATGTAAAAATATTGCTAATTTCTACCATCTTCCTAAGGAGCCAGAAGGGACAGTCCAACATATCTGCCTGCAAGTTGATAAGGTACCAAGCATTGATTTTAACATAAAATATTATAACATAAAAAGCAAAATATTTTGGCTTTTTTTTACAGAATATTACATTGATCATTTCATTATATAACTACATTATCACTGAAATGTAATTATATGAATTGTTTTTAACCAAAATAATACCAGTTTTAGTCATTCAGTTCAGTGATTGAATATTGGAAATAGAGTTTATTGGAATTTTTTAACAAAAAAAGTCCCTTTTTTTCAATAATGAAAATATTTCCCAAAACATTTATTGATTTTCCATTTTTTGAATATTTTCATTAGAGATTTTAAACAGTAGAAAGCAGCCTGGTAGCTGTTATGCAAGATGTTTTCCCCTCATAACCCACATCTTTTTAGAAAAGGTGCAAGGTTTTTATGGGACTCATTTCTCATTTTAACATACTTTATACATTTTCAGCTTTGCTTGATCATATTCATCAAATGATTGAATGTTTTTTCAAAATCCTACCAATTCCTGTTTGATAATTCCCAAATTTCAAAAATGTATTTTTCTTCTTCAAAACAGGGAGTTGTCAGAAAACAGAACTTTTTAAATACAATTACGAAAAACATAGAATCAAAGTGCTTTCACAGAAATGTTGGGCATTTCTCTTTTTCAACCAACTCTAATTATAAATATCACTAATCAAAATGCAGTTTTGTGTATTCAGAGCTTTCTTTGTGTGGAAAACCCAAGAATGCATCTTTTTAAATACCAGTCTAGAAAATGTATGGCCTGACAAATTTGAAATAGGTATATATCATGTGATTGCAGAATTTATGTTCATTAAAATTAAGGGAATATTCATGTTTGTAAATAATGGATCTTAAAGGAAAGCAAGATGGCTAGCTTTGAATGATCATCAGCAAACTTACAGCTCTTCATATCGTGGACCCTCCTAATGATTGTCTTAATTATAAAGATGCTAAGTGTACACATTTCTTGATATACAGTCACAAGGTCTAATTCAGTGCTACAGTGAATGGGCCGTCCGTAGAACTGCCACATTTAAAACTGCATGGAATTTGGTCCCCAGAGTCTCAAACTTCAGCAACAATAAGGGTATGTCTAGACTACAGGTTTCTGTCGACAGAGGCTTTGTCAACAGATACTGTCAACAAAGCTTCTGTCGACAAAGAGCATCTAGACTACATCCAGCTCTGTTGACAAAGCAAGCTGCTTTGTCGACATGAGAGTGTAGACGCAAAGGACAGTGTAGATGCAATAACACCTTCTGTCAATAGAACTCTGTCGACAAAAGGTGTTATTCCTCGTAGAATGAGGTTTACCACCATCGACAAAACTGCGGAGTTCTGTTGACGTTATGTCGACAGAACTCGGCGGTAGTGTAGACACAGGTATAGTTTTGTGGACAAAAGTCCACTTTTGTCGACAAAACCCTGTATTCTAGACACACCCCTAAGTTATAAAAGTATTTATCAAATAACAGCTCCATCTAAAATTGTGATTTAAGCCTCAGAACTGGATGGTTGATTGTTGTTATATGTCATGCAACTGGTTGATTACAAAATCTCCTTTGGGAGAATCTGAAACATACAAGAGCATTCATGCATGGCATGATATACACTCTAAAGAATGCTAAGAATGGGATGGACTTGAATTTACAATATACTGATGGAGTCCCATACAATACTTTTGTGTAATATACGGAAAGAACATTCTCCTCTTCCATCATTGAATGTTAAACTATGAGGCACTTGTGGAATCAGAAGTATTTTTAAAAAATAGATTATTTTCTGTATCCCAAATAATCTGCTTCGTATGTCTGTCATCCACATGGGACAGCTGAGGTTGATTGGAGGAGCACAGGTCTGGTGGTTAGGAAACCTGGCTTTATTGACCTCAGTGAATTACACTGATTTAGACAGTAATTTAGACAGACCCCTTTCAAAGACTCAAACCTGGATCTGGTGTGTGGTCTTGGGAAAGTTACATCACCTCACAGGTCCTTACTTTCTCCCCATATGAAAAAAGGGCTATGTCTAGACTGCAAGCCTCTTTCAAAAGAGGCTTTTTCGAAAGATACTTTCGAAAAAGCCTCTTTCAAAAGAGAGCATCTAGACTGCACGCGGAACTTTCGAAAAAGCAAGCCGCTTTTTCGAAAGAAAGCAGCAAGTGAGTCTGGATGCTCTCTTTTGAAAAAGCCTTGTTTGCTTTCAAGAACACCTTTTTTGAAAAGAGCACTTTCGAAAAAAGGCGTTCTTCCTCGTGAAATGAGGTTTACCGCCGTCGAAAGAAAAGCCGCGTTCTTTCAATTTAATTTCGAAAGAACGCGGCTGCAGTCTAGACACAGGTGAAGTTTTTTCGAAAAAAACCCTGAGTCTGGACACAGCCATGGGGATAATGTTGCCTCCTCCCCTTTGCACAGCACTTTGAGATGTGTAGACAAAAGGTGTGACATAATGCAAAATAGTGTTTTATTATACTTTATAGAATATTTTAGTTAGCATATGTTCAAGTGTAAAACATGCTAGTATATTTCAAAATATACAGACTGTCAATGATGTATTTATACCCACAAATGTGCACATGCACACACACACACACTGCAATCACCTTTAAAGTCAGAGAGTACATATAATTCTGTAGTAATGCTAATTACACCCAAATGGCAAATACTGTATAGCATTTCAGTTGACACCACTGTTTCAATGTGACGGATGTCATCATCAAACAAAGGGCCTTTAAAGAACAAGAACATGGGATCCCATATCCTTCTAGAAGCCTTTCTCTATTGTTACTATCCTCCCCATTATACACAAGTTTGACAAAAATCAGTTTCGTAAATCATTCAGTTCAACTGCTGTAAGCCCTGGTGTGGACACACTTTTAGCGGGGGAAGCAATGGAGCCTAGTGGGTAGCACAGTGGATTAGGATTCTGGAGATGTGGATACTGGTCTAAACTCATTTAAAATGGTCTCAATCTACTTTCTCAGGGGAAAAACCAGCCCCTCTTGCTGCACAGATCCCAAAGGCAATGAAACTAGTTTGGTTCTACTGCACAGGAAAGGGTGGGAGGCTCCAGGCAGGCAGGTTAGACCCTATGTGCACTGTGGAGCTCAGCTCTGCTGAGACTCTGGGGTAAGCTGGACAAGGCACGGGGAGCAGGGTTGTATGATCCAACACAGCTGTATCCTCCCATCCGGCCCACCACAGCAGAGTTGAGTTATGAGTCCACAGCACTACTTCTGCTACAGGATCCTCCATAGAGTGATGTTCCAACTATTCCCCCAGATGTGGGTAAGGAAGCTTCCCTGCTTCGTTCCATCCCTCCTAGTCTAGGCAGGCACCAGCTGAGTTGTTTATGCCCTGATTCAGCATGGGTATGTCTACACTACCCCGCTAGTTCGAACTAGCGGGGTAATGTATGCATACCGAACTTGCTAATGAAGCCCGTGATTTGAATTTCCCGGGCTTCATTAGCATAAAGCCGGCGCCGCCATTTTTAAAAGCCGGCTAGTGCGAACCCCGTGCCGCGTGGCTACACGCGGCACGGGCTAGATAGTTCGAACTACGTTCCACGAGGAGTACAGATAGTTCGGAATGGCTACGTAGTTCAAATGGCTACGGGGTTCGCACTAGCCGGCTTTTAAAAATGGCGGCGCCGGCTTTATGCTAATGAAGCCTGGGAAATTCAAATCCCGGGCTTCATTAGCAAGTTCGGTATGCATACATTACCCCGCTAGTTCGAACTAGCGGGGTAGTGTAGACATACCCAAAGATATCAGTATTCAGCCAGCACTTAAACACATGCTTATATCTACTAACATCTCAAAGACATTTGATTTACACATGCGCTTAAATCTGAGCCCATGCTTGATTGTGGTGCTGAATCAGGATGAGCTAAAGCATGTCATTAAATGGTTTGTCAAAATGGGGCCTTGGCACTCGGTTATTTGGCAAAATCAAAGAATCGAATTAAAAGAATCTAGAAGTAAAAGATCAAAATGGCAGCCAGCAATTGAGAGCAAGAAGTTGTCAGATCAGTTCAGCTCAGCCATCTCTTTTCAGCCCCCTGCCCTTCAGATGGGTGGAGGACAGCTGGACACGATTCGTTAGATTACTGAGATGGATGTCAGGGAATTGTTGCTCCTCTCAACCAATCACTACCCAATGTGGTATCAGATCAGACAGTATCTTTATTTGGGTAGAGGTTTGCTATTCAAATCTAAATATCAGAACATCAGATGTCCATTCCCCTTCTTCATTCTTGTTTCATAGAGATGTGACCTCTGCCCCATAAACTTTGTATGTCTTGTGAGATGTCTTGGGGAAGATTCCCTTGTAATGGCCAAGCAGATTATCAATTGTTCTTTCCTTTTTCAGAAATGGTTCTGCTAACTGCACTTGTGTGTTTGGCCATTTGGCTACCTCAGTCTGTTGGACAGGTATGAGCCTTACACTTTATGTACCTCCAAATGCTTTGGTTCTTAGATGTCTACAGGCAAAAACAATACTTGGCCAGCAGCACGATTAACTATAATCCTTCTGGGGTTTTTTCCTGATTATTTTGGAAGAATCTGTTCCAAGTTTTCACCAAGAACAAATTTCTTTCTGTTCTCATTCTTGCCAGCAGTTGGTCTCAACCATTTCTTCCTCTGACATAAAATGCTTGAGCACCCAAGCATATTGATGGTCTGGAAGAGGGTCTACCATCATACTATCCGAGTACTTCACTATCGTTAATATTGGAATCCCCAGCACACTTTTGAGGCAGGGAAATATTATCCTCACCATTTGACTGCTAATACTTCAGCATTTCTGTTCTCACCTTTTAAATACAAATAATTAATTGCATGCAAACTATTTTCTTTGCATTTCCTCCTAAAAATGTTTCCATTGATCTTAGGGTTTTGTGTCTTCAGAAGCTTACCTCTACAATACCTTAAATTCTGGTCCAGAGTTGTTGTTTTTTTCCTGAAATAGAAACTTACAAATCACACTTGTAAAATCTGCATAATCAGTCACTGAGGGCAGGTTGACACAGCAGGGTGAAAGTCAAATTAAGCTATGCAACATGAGTTACATCAATTAAGTCGAAATAGCTTAATTCGGTTTTTGACACTGTCTACGCAGCAGGAAGTTGAAGGAAGAACACTCTTCCTTTGATTTCCCTTGCTCTTTGTGAAATGAGAGTTACAGGAGTTGGAGTAAGAAGTCCTCCAGCTCACCATTATTTCAAAATAGTGGCTTGAAGTATAGACACATTCTTTATTATTTCAGAATAATGTGAGTTATTCCAAAATAATGCTGCTGTGTCGACATAGCCTGACACAGAGAATATTTTGTGAACAGGTACATGATGCATTATTTCATTTTAGGGTCCAGCTCCAGCAAATACTGCTATGTCTACTGACTTCCCAGAAATACAAAGAGAGATCACCGACAAGCACAATGAACTTAGGAGATCAGTAAATCCAATGGCTGGCAACATGCTGAAGATGGTAAGATTTTATACAGAACCTATTATGTTACTATAGAACAGTTGTTTTCAAACATCTCCATAATTGGACCCACCCAGAAGTCACTCCTTATTTGCTAAGCTCTAGCTGGGGCCTCCAGGCCATACAACACATTTGGTTGTTATTTCCAGAGTCCTTCCTGTGAGCTGGTTGGAAACTACTACATTCAGAATGAGAACTCAGGGTACGTCTACACTGCATCCCTAGTTCGAACTAGGGATGCAAATGGAGACAACCGAAGTAGTTAATGAAGCGGGGATTTAAATATCCCGCGCTCCATTAACATGATCTCGCTGGCGCGCTAGTTCGAATCATAACTGATTCAAACCAGGAAGTGCGCGCCGGGACGCGTTAGTTCGGACTAAAGCCCTTAGTCCGAACTAATGTTACTCCTCATTTTTTGTAACATTAGTTCGGACTAAGGGCTTTAGTCCGAACTACCGCGTCCCGGCGCGCACTTCCTGGTTCAAATCAGCTGTGATTCGAACTAGCGCGCCGGCGAGATCATGTTAATGGAGCGCGGGATATTTAAATCCCCGCTTCATTAACTACTTCGGTTGTCTCCATTTGCATCCCTTAGTTCGAACTAGGAATGCAGTGTAGACGTACCCTCAGGTATTAGCGATTGAGAAGCAGCTCTTTGCTGCCATAATGAGAACATAAGAATGGCCAGACTGGGTCGGACCATAGGTCCATCTAGCCCAGTATCTTGTCTGCCGACAGTGGCTAATACCGGATGCCCCAGAGGGAGGGATCACAATCCCCATGTGATCTTCCCCTATCACCCATCTCCAGAGAAACAGAGGTTAGGGATACCATTCCTACCTATCTGGAGGGTAGGAAAATGGTCTTCCTTTTGGTTCAATACAGAAATATCTTACTTGTTCAGCTAGTTGCATCATGATTCTCTATATTCCATGCAAGATAGTGCCCTGGATACTCAGTCTATTTGATTGCAATATGTTCTGCATCTGTAAACTTGTGGAGAACTGAAGAATCAGATTGTTTTAAAGTACTTGTGAAAACTAAAAAATGAGAACATTGCAATGGAAACTGAAGTACTCTGGCCACAAAAGAAAAGTGCATCACTTAAACAATGTACCAATCCTGCAAGTCAGTATGGCTCCATTTTGGAGAACCAGTCTAAGGAGTGCAAAGCTCTGTCCTCATGAAAATGCACTTAGTTTATCTAGTTTTTGTCCTCAATCAAGGTGATAAGGATGAAAATTTGCACCACCATAACTGATGCTTTTTTTGGATCACATACTTATCCAATAGGTTCATAGCTGAGACCAACAATCTAATTAGCATAGATCAGTAAAGAGTCACATTAATGTCCACCTCAGCCATTCTGGATACTAATTATACTGACAAGCCTAGATGTGTGGGCCAATTTTCAGAAATTCTGAGACCTAAACAGATCCCACTGGAATAAAATTAAGCATATACACTCATAACCTCTGAAAAAAATCAAGCCACCTTTCTTTTTTATGCCTATCTACAGATTATGGTTTGATTAGAAAATTTAGGCACACAATTTCCATTTGTCAGCTTTGAAAATCTCAATTGGGGTTTCTAACTTCAGGCAAATCAAATTCACATTTGTTGTTTGTTTTACCCTTTAAGTTGCTTAAGTATGCCCAATATCTTTAATTTCGTTAAGGCCTGGAGTGCTGAAGCTGCAAAGAATGCAAAAAGTTGGGCAGATCAATGTACTTATTTCCATAGTCCCGAATCCAGAAGAAAAGTCAGAAGTAAGTAAAATATCACTTTTAGCAAGCAGGCTGGACTACAGGAGAGAAAATAAAGGGAGCACTTTCCCCATTAGGACATAAGGGATGCATATAAGATAGTTCCCAGAACTGGGGAGACCATCATAGTGGAGAAAAAAAAAGGAAAGTGAGTCTGTATCCCACTGTAAAGGCCAGTCCATAAAGGAGAGGAATCTATTATGTCTCCTAACAAGAGTAGTTTGACTCTCCACAACTGAGAAAGGTGGGAATCACATATTATAGTGATGGATGCTATCTAGGTATTATCTCTCTGCAAACATAGGAGAGGTGGCCGGGGAAGAGGTGGAAGTAGAGATGGGACTTGAAGACTAGAGAGGCTACAGTTAGCTCTGAGAATTTGGAACCTAGAATTTCCAATACAGCTTAAAAGAGCCTTCATCTAAATGAGGATGAGCCCCCAGGTGTTTAGTGTGCACTTACCTTAGATGTGCAAGCACACACAGAGCATTGTTCATGAGGGTGTTTTTGGAGCCTGGTACAATTTCAAAGCCATCCGTCTTTCTTCAAAGTTGATTTTTCTCCTGAACTATGAAGGTTTTACAATAATTCCAGCAGTTCTTCATTATATTATTAGTGAACTGTCTTTCCATTATTTAGATATCACCTGTGGTGAAAATCTCTGTACTTCAAGTTTTCCCGGATCATGGTCAACAGTACTCCAGTGGTGGTTCAATGAGAAAGATAATTTCATATTTAATATTGGACCAGCATCATCAAATGTAGAGGTTGGACACTATACTCAGGTATGGACAGTGTCTATTATACAACATTCCATATTTATTAGAGGCCTCTAAACTTGTGTCAGAAGTCTTATGTGGGCAAAGGCTGGCATGAGAACATGCAAACAATTGCATATCTAACTAACTGCTTTTTCTCATGTGAATCCAGATTAGGGGCATACCACTAATTTCCTTGATCACAATTAGATGCTTAACAGTTTGCATGCACAAAATTGATGACACACCTTTAGGAGCCATACTAAGGTAATCTGGAATTGTGTTTAATTTGGATCATTCTTAAATTCATAATTTAAGAAAGAAACAGATGCAGCCCTTGACATGAGGTACATTAACTTTCCCACAATGGATTCTCCAACATCACTCCTTGAATAGTGATATTTAGCCTACTATATTTCAGCAAGAAGGCACCCCTTTCTAGTCCTTGTCATAACAGATATGATCCATGGAAGGGCAGTAGATCCCAAGTAGTCCTTATTTGACAGACAAAGATTCAAAGAAGTGTCTCATCAATAAGATCAACTGGATACTTTTCTAGTGTTTTCCCTTCAAAATGCAGCATCCTC
The DNA here is from genome assembly GCF_052426305.1 of Pelodiscus sinensis. Classification (NCBI taxonomy): domain Eukaryota; kingdom Metazoa; phylum Chordata; order Testudines; family Trionychidae; genus Pelodiscus; species Pelodiscus sinensis. Next base: position 12,195,273 of record NC_143054.1, read on the forward strand.
TTGCACTTCTGGAGGAATAGAATTTGTAGGCGGGGGTAGGATGCTGCTCTAGATGTGAGCTGGGAAGTGGGAGCAAGTAGCAACACTATCTTCCCTAGAATCTCATCTCTAACGCCATCTAACTATCTCAGGATTTTCGTTTAGATTTAACATCTGGATTGCAGTGAAGTTCTGCTTACCTTCCAGACATGAGGCCATCTGTGGTGCCTTTATAACATAGAGGACACAGCCTAGACATGAATCTCCCATATAAGTCTAGCTCCCAGTCCTTCGCTCCAAATAGCAGAGCACATAATTTCTTTAAATACTGATTGAAACTAATTTGAAATGTGCTTCTGTGCTAATGACCCTTTTTCTGGTGAGATCACAGATACACTTGTCAAATATACTTGCTTTTAGAAGCCCTCACTTAATCAATGTTATGGTATATGCACAAAATGAAGAAAACAAGAGGCAGCTCCTAAACTGATGTAAATCAGGGGAGGATGAGTGAAGCCAATGGTATGATTTGATTTATAGCAGCTAAGGAATTAGCCTATGAAATTCACATATTTTAAAAAATTCTACCCTCTTTCCTGCTGTCCATGGATTACACTCATTCTCATAAAAGTGATATCTAGTGATTAAAGCAAGGATTAGCTAGATGAGGAACTGTGCCACTGGCTACATCTAGACTGCATTGCTTTTCCGGGATACCTTCGGTGTCCCGGAAAAGCAATGCTACATCCAAGGAATGCATCTGCCTTTTCAATTTTTTTTTCGAAAAACTGGATGCACTCTTTCGCCATTCCTGAAAACCTCATTGTACAAGCCATAAGGAATGTGTCAAAAGAGCACCTCTTTCAAAAATAAATCGGAAAAAGATACACAATTTGTGTACCTTTCTCTGATTTAACTCTGCAGTCTAGTAGCCATGGCTACATCCATACCGCAGTGCTATTTTGAGATAACTTCGGTATCCCGAAATAGCTATCCCATGTCTTAACAGTAAGCCCGTTATTTCAAAATATAACAGGTTCTCTAGTCTGATGTTCCTGTAAATCTCATTCCACAAGAAGTGAGGGACATTTTGGAATAGTGGGTTATTTTGAAATTTGGCACTGTGTAGACAGCACTAAATTACAAAATAAGCTATTTTGAAATAAGATTGAAATAAGATACGCAATTTGTGTAGCTCAAGTTGCGTATCTTATTTCAAGCTATGGTGCAGAGTAGACGCACCCCATGTGTTTGTAGGCAGAGTGTTTCAACCTCGTGCCTCAGGATCAATATTTGTAAACGATAGAGAATGGACTATGAACATATTTCTTTGAGAGCCTTAATATTACGTCTGCATCATACAATGATTCTGTGCAAAAAAATCTGTTACAAAGTTAAATATCACTGTTAAAAATGTGGATATTATCATTATTGTTCTTTAAGACAATAGCTCACATTATTTAATACTTTTATTTTCATATTTACAGATGGCTTGGTATAAATCTTTTGAGATTGGATGTGCAGCTGCTTTCTGTGCAAACACGTACTATTATGTTTGCCATTACTGCCCTGCGTATGTATTAACTGTGGAGTTTTGTCATTTTCAAAACCCCTTTTGTCATTTCATTTTTTAAATAACTCAGCAATCCTTCAGCATGCATGATAATTACCATGTATGCTTATGCATGAATTTAGTGTGATAAGGATCAGATATGTGATTCTCTTGAAAAAAACATACAGGGATACTCAAGCAAAAATTAACTCCTTCACTTTTAAAATCCCCAGCAGAATATCATGAAGACTATCTTTCAGTTCCATAATTTTTCTGCATTAGAGAAGTAAGGCCCTCCTGGGCTACGTCTACACTGGCCCCAAATTCCAGAAAAGGGATGCAAAGCAGGTAAGTCAGCATAGGGAAATCCGCGGGGGATTTAAATATCCCCCGTGGATTTAAATAAACATGTCCGCCGCTATTTTTCCGGCTTGGGGAAAAGCCGGAAAAAAGCATCTAGACTGGTGCGATCCTCCGGAATAAAGCCCTTTTCCTTCAGGTAGGAATAAGAGATCCTCCGGAAAAGGACTTTATTCTGGAGGATCGCGCCAGTCTAGACACTTTTTTCCGGCTTTTCCCCAAGCCGGAAAAAAAGCGGCGGACATGTTTATTTAAATCCGCGGGGGATATTTAAATCCCCCACGGATTTCCCTATGCTGACTTACCTGCTTTGCATCCCTTTTCCGGAATTTGGGGCCAGTGTAGATGTAGCCCTGGTGTGTAACCCTCTCAAACTAAGCCTGATATTGCTGATGCAGAGCAGGGGCGGGCAATAATTTTCACAGGGAGACCACTAAATTAATTTTGGTACAGGGCAATGGTCCAGCTTCACCCCCAGAAGGGGTGGGGCCTGAGGTGGAAGGGGAGGGGCTGGGAGCTAGCTACCCCCCAGAGTTGTTTGGTGCCAGAGGCTTCTAAATAAAAGCACAGCAAAGGGTTCCCAGGCCTCAACCCCACCACTACAATGTTGCCTGTCAGCCACTTGAGGTTTCTGAGACTATTAAAAAGGCTTACAGTTCTGGAGCCTGCCAGGGAAGCACTGTAATTAGAAGCCACGGATTTCAGGAAGGAAGATTTTGGTAAACTCAGGAAGCTGGTAGGTAAGGTCCCATAGGAAGCAAGAATAAGAGGAAAAACAACTGACGAGAGCTGGCAGTTTTTCAAAGGGACATTATTAAGGGCCCAGAAAAGCTATTTCGCTGTGTAGAAAAGATAGAAAGCATGGCAGAAAACCACCTTGGCTTAACCAAGAGATCTTGCATGATCTAAAAATCAAAAAAGAAGTAATATGAAAAGTGGAAACTAGGTCAAATTACAAAGGATGAATATAAGCAAACAATACAGGTATGCAGGGGCAAGATTAGAAAGGCAAAGGTACAAAATGAGCTAAATCTAGCTAGAGACATAAAGAGTAACAAGAAGACTTTCTATAAATATATTAGAAGCAAGAGGAAGACCGAGGACAGGGTAGGCCCATTACTCTGTGAAGAGGGAGAAACAACAACAGGAAATTTGGAAATGGCAGAGGTGCTTAATGACTTCTTTCTTTTGGTTTTCATCCAGAAGTCTGAAGAAATGCCTAACTGAATGCTAGTGAGAATGGTGTAGGTTTAGAAGATAAAATGAAAAAAAGAATAAGTTAAAAATTACTTAGAAAAGTTGGATGTCTGCAAGTAACCAGGGCCTGATTAAATGCATCATAGAATACTCAAGGAGCTGATAGAGGAGATATCTGAGCCTTTAGCTATCATCTTTGAAAAATTATGGAAGACAGGAGAGATTCCAGAAGACTGGAAAAGGGCAAATATAGTGCCCATCTATAAAAAGGGAAATAAGAACAACCCAGGAAACTAGTGATGAGTCAATTTAACTTCTGTGCCAGGCAAGATGGAGCAAGTAATTAAGGAATTCATCTACAAACTTCTCAGAGAAAATAAGGTGATACGTAACAGTCCGCATGGATTTAGAAAGAACAAATCATATCAAACCAATCTGATACCTTTCTTTGATAATATAACAAGATTTGTGGATAAGGGAGAAGCAGTGGACGTGTTATACCTAGATTTTATTGATAAGAAGATCATGCGAGACAATATCAAAAGCCTTACTAAACTAGGCAAATACAACTTAAAGGGGACTACTATAAAGTGGGTGCATAACTAGCTGTATAACCATTCTCAGAGAGTATTTATTAACGGTTCACAATCATGCTGGAAGGGCATAACAAGTGGGGTTCCGCAGGGGGTCTCTTTTGGGACCAGTTCTGCTCAATATCTTCATCAATAGTTTAGATATTCACATAGGGTATGTCTACACTACCACCCTAGTTCGAACTAGGGTGGTAATGTAGTTAACCGGAGTTGCAAATGAAGCCTGGGATTTGAATTTCCCGGGCTTCATTTGCATGTTGCCGGGCGCCGCCATTTTTAAATGTCCGCTAGTTCGGACTTCGTGCCCCGTGGCTACATGCGGCACGAACCAGGTAGTTCGGACTAGGCTTCCTAGTGGAAAGAGGAGTACAGGTAGTTCGGACTAGGAAACCTAGTCCGAACTACCTGGTTCGTGCCGCGTGTAGCCATGGGGCACGGAGTCCGAACTAGCGGACATTTAAAAATGGCGGCGCCTGGCAACATGCAAATTCTCTGTGGAGTAAAGAATGGTGATTGGTTGAGTTGCGTCTGATATCACAATGGTCTGGGATTCTTCGCATGACATAGATACATGCTTTAGTGTAGCTATACACTGCATGGGTGTAATTTGTAAATGCAAAATGACTGAGAATTTATCGGACTGTGAAATCCAGTGATGTCTCAGCCTCCTGATACTGTGAACAAATGAGCCATTAATCGAGTTTGTATCTATTGCCACCACTTTTCACTGACTCAACAGGCATTTTAGTTTTCAGAGTACTAGAGAGGTAGCCGTGTTAGTCTGATCTTGGTAAAACAAAAGGAAAAAATATGTAGCACTTTAAAGACTAACAAGCTAGTTTATTAGCTAATGAGCTTTCTTGGGGCAGACCCACTTCTTCAGATCATATTCTGAAAGTGAATTGGCATGACTCTATATAATAAAGGAATATAATGAAGAAAGTAAACAAATGATGTGCTGACAAATCAGATATTAGAACAGAAGGTGGGGGTGTTTTAGTTTTCAGAGTGACATAGAGTGAAATTCATGGAATAGATTACATTTATTTGAAATTATAAAATCAAAATAAAATCTTTTGATCTTAGTGATCCAGTTCATTGATTTTCCATTAAAAATATTGTTAAACTTGATATGCAGTGTTTAAATTTCAATGAAAATGCAGTGTGGTCACATAAAACATTAACGAGTTATGCTTACATAAACATGCATGCATACAGCAAGTGATAAATTTATGAACATGCACAATTGTACTCACCTAATTTGAATAATGGTGTCAGAATCAACACCTTTTTATGTATTCTGGATTGAACTTTAAAGTATGAATGAAAAATAAGATTTGTCATACATTTTATAAAATAATGAGTTGTCCTGTAGCACCTAAGCACCTAGCAACTAACCCAACTAACTCTCTCTCTATGTGTATATATATATATATATATAAATTACCTTCATATGCAAATTTAACATTATCTCTAATGGCTTGAACAAAGACCTGAACAGGAGGGGCCATTATAAAACTTGCTTTCCTTACATTCAATACCCATTTGACATCAAAAGCTAGGTATGGGACACTTCCAGCCTGCTCAATGAGCCTCATTAGCACCAGCACTAAAATTGACAGGTACTTCCCCCCCCCTTCCCCTCTTTTTCTGTTATAAATTGTGAGGGTCCCCCCCTTTTCTCTCCATTCTGTTCATCTGAGGAAGTTGGTTTTGCCCACGAAAGGTCATGATGCTATATTGTCACTAAGGAGCTATAGGACTACTCGATTTTTTAAAGTTAGTCTAAGACGGCTACCTCTTTGAGACATTTATACATTTTATGTTATTTTAAAATTTTAGGGGAAATATGAAAGGAGCGATTTACACACCTTACAAAATGGGAGACCCGTGTAGTGACTGTCCTGATGCTTGTGACAACGGACTGTGCAGTAAGTTAAAATATTATTGTATCCCCTATATGTTTGTGGTGTGTTTCATGAAATGCTGAATTTCCTAATCCAGTTCAAGTAGAGCATGGGGATTTTGCTCCTCTTCTGTTTGCAATGTGCAGTGAGATATACAGACTCCACATTCTCTGGTTCAGGGCATTACAACCAGTGTTCCAGATCTAGCAGACGGCTCTTCCTCTTTCACCTGCAGGATTGTTATTTTTGCTGTATTCTTGCTGTCACTCTAAAGCAGCCGCTGCATAATGTGAATGTAGTTAAACTCCCTCCCATCCATTTCCTCAGTGTGATAGGTTCACTGGATACTGATGACATGAACTGTGGACCTTACCCTTCATAAGGGTAAAATTCACCCCTGTATCATCAAAAAGCTTGTATCAGAGGGGTAGCCGTGTTAGTCTGAATCTCCAATCAGGGAGGATGAGGCCCACTTCTGGTAGCTGATCTGGAGGTGTGAATACCAAGAGAGGAGAAGCTGCTTTTGTAGTTACAAATGTGAATGGCTAGCTCCCTGATTGGATCCACCTCGTCATCTCTAGCCTGATTCTGGCCTGCATATTTATATCTGCCTCTGGAAATTTCCACTACATGCATCTGACGAAGTGGGTCTTTGCCCACGAAAGCTTATGCTCCAACACTTTGATTAGTCTATAAGGTGCCACAGGACTCCTCGCTGCTTTTGCAAAAAGCTTGTGTAACACAAATTCCAGTTAATCACCACAGGTCTTGCACACAGGTGTAAATTTCACCTAAATGATTGGTGAAAAAATTGCAAGCTAGAATTGCTCTGCTGATGAAAGAGGCTATATCAGTGCTGTTAAGAGCAAATAAAAAATTGCAGCCCGAATGACCTTCAAGGTAGATTACTGTAAGCAATACAAAATAACAAAAGTAAAGTCTCCATAGAGAGCACTGTAGGTGTGTGCCTCAGAGCCAGTGCTAGCCATTGGGGGCCCTCAGCAGGAATATTCCCCCCTTCCTAAAGCAGGCAAGTTCTTAGAATAAGAAGCTAGTTGGGTAGGGGCAGGGCTTAGAACAGCTTGGAGCCCTGAGCAATGCTTAACCAACTGAGACCTAGAACTGGTGCTGCTGTGTCTCCTCTAAAACACGATGCAGAAGCTCTCCTGCTCAGATTGGTTGTTTGTCTTGGCAGGCAAGAGAGTTCTTAGAGACTGAAACACAACAAATGGGTCATATAGCAAAATAACTCCTGTTAACTATGTGCTTCCTTTTCTTTCAGCCAATCCATGCCTGTATGAAGATACATACTCCCTCTGTCCTCAATTAAAAGAGCAATATACCTGTAATAACAGATTTGTCCTAAAATATTGTGTTGCTTCCTGTCAGTGCACCACTAAAATACAATAATACCTTGACTTATTTAACGTTAGCCCCTGCAGTACAATGAAAATAAATAAAGTCAGATATTTCCAAAATAGATACAATTCTAAATGATTATAACAATGTATTCTGCATTGTATGCTATGATTGTGCTCTGGTATAAGTTTCATGCCCTGTTAAATTTCACTTAATTACTAACTAGATCTATTCTCTCTTTTCAATCTGCCTGTTGAATTATTTCCATGTCAATCAAATGCCCCCAATGAAATAAAATTGTACCCTCTTATTGGTGTTGTTCTTGGACTTCAGACAGTTGTATTTGGAAAATTTTAAAACTTTTGATAAAATTAGTCCACAGGTTTTCATTTAATACTCATTCAGGCACTGATGGCTTTTATTTTTGTTTTAAATTCTGCACTTGTTGTAGGAGCTGATCAAATTTAAACAGGAGTAAAATCCCATGTAACTCCATTGGATTCAGTAGAGTTATTCCAGATTTATTCCAGTATAAATAAGATCAGAATCTAGCCCAGAGACTCAGCTCCCAATTCTCTGTGATCTTTGTTTTATGTAAGACTCCAGTTTAATTCCTGAAGGAGCTGATTGAAGGCATTTATTTGAAAAAATAAGTATTTTTAAGTTCTTATGAAAGCAAAACAATCATTGGCTTGAAGCTCACTGAAGAAAGAAACCTGAAACTTAAGTATACTAATTTCACTTGATAACTTGATTTTGGGATTGTGACCTTTCTCTTTGCCAGCAACCTGCAAATTAAAAGTATTTTTAATTATTGTAATTGGAGCATAATCCGTACTTTCCACTGTATCTGGCAATGCAAATAATGTTGCAACTACCTGGGAAATATTATAGCAGGCTCACAAAAGCCATTTGTTACCTTTGTGCATGTGAAATGCTATTGTTGACAAAAGCAAATAACCTAGATTACAAACAAAAAGTGACTAATTCCTTTTAATTCCACAGAGACACCAATTCAGGGCATTTGCCTAATTTAAAGCATCTGAGCTGTCCCACTGTTTTCACCACCTCTGCTCATATGCTTAGAATTAGGTGTGTGTTTAGGTGTGTGTTCAATTACCTCAGCTTGCTGAACTGAGGCCAGAGTTTGTAGCTGGTTAGTCCAGGGAATGAAGAACTGGGTTGTGTTGATCCACTTGGGGAAAATAACGTGGTAGGAGAGCTGGACACACAAGGGAAATGCCATGAGCTTATGCTTGGGGTGTTTCAGATGTATCAGAAAGCCAGGAGAAGCAAGGTTTGCCACTCTGTCTAGTAACCAGGGGACTTGGACCTCCAACCCTATGAGCCTCATCAAGTCTGCAAGTAAATCTATTGCACCTCAAGAGGACACTGGAGGGCTGATGAATCCATGCAAGGAGACAAACTTTCTCTGCCACTCCCTGGGCTTTATGTTTCCATGGTGGCATGACTTACTCAGAACCCTTATTAGCAAAGTGTTGTCCATTCTGGACATTCCTCCTCTCTTCATCATGAATATCATTCTGCAATGTATTGACTGGAGAGTCTTATGTAACACGGGGAGGTAAATGTCCCACTCTCCTGGGCACTGGTGAACCCTCAGATGCCAATTCTGGGTATCACATTTTAGGATAAATGTGGACAGATTGGTGAGATCCAGAGGGGAGCAGCAAAAATTTAAAACAGTTTAAAATCCTTAACCTATGGGGGAAACTTTAAAAAACTGAATATATTTAGGTTTGAGAGAAGACGGCAATGAGGGATCTGTTAACAGTGTCCACTTAAGGCAGGACAAGAAGTAACGACTTTAATCTGCAGCAGGGGAAATTTAAGAGAGATATTAGGAAAACAGTTCTAACTTAAAGGGTAAAAAATTGAATAGTCCTGTAGCACCTTAGAGACGAACTAACTAAACCATCTATACATATACAGGTTATACCTCCCTTAAACAGGATTCCCTGGTTGGGTAACATCCGTGGTCTGGCATGGACCAGGGATGTTCCTAGACCACAGAGCCCAAGAACAGGGAAGTCTGGTCTCCAGACGTGGTGCTCCATCCTGCCAGCAGTGGGTCCAGCGGCATCTAGATAGCCCCAGGGGGAGAGGGGCTGGGGTAGCAGTGGGGGAAGGCTACAGCCCTAACCTGGTGGCAGCATGGGCCAGGATGGGGGGGGGGGGCCTTCCCTGGTCCAGCAAATCTCCTTATTCAGGACCCAAGCTTATGCTTGTTAAGCTCTGGACTAGCATTTCATGGGAGTCTGTGGAATCCCATCACTGGAGTTTTTAAGAAAAGTTTGAACTAATATTCCTCAGGGATAGTCTGGGTGTACTTGGTTCTGCCTCATTCCAGGCAGCTGGACCTCATGACTTCTTGAGGTCTCTTCCAGATCTATAATTACCCATCTCGTACAGACAGTTGTAACATGTAGACTCCACAGTTACTAACTCTGCCAAAATCAGCATTACTCTCTATTGCACACCCTTGTGGCCTTGCAAGGAAATCAAGCCAACTAGAAAGAATTGCTTTCTTAGCTTCACATCTTCTCCACCTACTCACATTACGTTAGCATTGATTCAAAAGGATGCATGCCACTGCTGATTCTACACGATCGTTTCATGCAGCTCACACAGGCTTTTCTATGTTTCTCACCTTAGTACTGACCTTGCTTACCCCCTGCTGAATATTTGGAGATTTCAGGTGGAGAGATCAATATTGGACAATAGTTTAACAAGGGTCAAAATTAAAGTTCTTTGTGAAACCTGAACTATGACTTTCTTGACATGCCAACATTTTGTCATAACTACATAATTTTAATAATATCATTTTAATATAACTGTTACATTTAGAATTGTCACAGAATTGTAATGAAGGATAGGGAATTATAACTACTTGGAGGAGCTAATAAACTAACAAGCACCTCTGCTGATTCTTCCAAATTTGGCACACTTATAGTGCAAAAGATGTCCCAGCTATCTATGCTGCACCATAAAGTATTGGTCACTGCCAAGAGAGAGATGAAGGTGTTAAGGAGAGGATGGCTGTAGATATACATGTAGTCACAGTTCTCTTGGCCAGTGTGAAGGTGATACAGGGAGCATCAGCAGTCTAAATCAAGAGGTTGAATTCTTCCGGAAGGACATGATTACTAGTCTCACTAATTAATGAGCTGCCTCTCATCACAAAATAAAGAAATTTCTATTCATATCCTCAGACTCCTGGATAATTTGGCTTTGACTATGTCTAAATGGTTGGAAAGCCAAGAATGCTATTCATTGTGAATAACTGGTTTGTATAAACACCAAGGCCCAGATCCAAAAAAAGGTACTTAGGAACGGTGACACACCACACTCAACATTACAATAACAATGCTTTCAGGCATCTACACAACATTACTATGCAATGCTTTCAGACATCTACACAATCACAGGAACAAAACCACAATTCCTGTGTCTGAGTTGCAGGGTGATGCCTATCTCAGCTTGTGATTCACAAACCAGGGCAAACAGCAGTATGTCTGTCTAAATCACTGGACCCTGAACTAGTACACGTTCTCAGTGTTTTGTTTTGTTAAATGATGTTAGATGTACCCTTGCAGGGATTTAAATATCCCACGCTTCATTAGCATAATCTCACCCGCACGCTATTCTGATCGCCAGCTGATTCGAACCAGGAAGTGTGCTCCAGGCCATGTTAATTTGAATCAAACCGCTTGGTTTGAACTAACGTTACTTCTCAAACCAAGGGGTTTGATTTGAACTAACACAGTCCAGAGCTCACTTCCTGGTTCGAATCAGCTGGCGATCGGAATAGCACGCTGGTGAGATTATGCTAATGAAGCACGGGATATTTAAATTTCCATTTCATTAGCAATTATGGTTGGCTGCATTTACATGCCTATCTCGAGATAGGGTATGTCTATACTTGCTCCCTAAAACTTGTATAATAAAGTCATAGAATCTTAGAATACTAGAACTAGAAGGAACCTTGTGAGATCATCAAGTCCAGTCCCCTGCACTCATGGCAGGATCAAGCACCTTGTGGATCAACCATGCCAGGTGTTTCTTTAACCAGCTCTTAAAAATCTTACTAGGCAAATTATTCCAGTTCTTAACCACCCTGACAGGAAGTTTTTCATAATATCCAACCTAAACCTCCCTTGCTGCAATTTAAGCCCATTGCTTCTTGTCCTATCATCAGGAGTTAAGGAGAATATTTTTTGTCTCCCCTCCTTGTAACACCCTTTTAGATACTTGAAAGCTGTTATCATGTTCCCTCTCAGGCTATGTCTAGACTGCAGGCTTCTTTCGAAAGAGGCTCTTTCGAAAGCATCTTTCGAAAGAGCCTCTTTCGAAAGATCGCGTCTAGACTGCAGGCGGATCTTTCGAAAGAGCAATCCGCTTTTTCGAAAGAGAGCACCCAGCGAGTCTGGATGCTCTCTTTCGAGGAAGCCCTATTTACATTGAAGAACACCTTCTTTCGAAAGAGGAACTTTCGAAAGAAGGCGTTCTTCCTCGTGAAACGAGGTTTACCGCCATCGAAAGAAAAGCCGCGTTCTTTCGAAATTATTTCGAAAGAATGCGGCTTGAGTCTGGACGCAGGGGAAGTTTTTTCGGGAAAAGGCTACTTTTCCCGAAAAAACCCCTGAGTCTGGACACAGCCTCAGTCTTCTCTTTTTCAGACTAAACAAACCCAATTATTTCAGTATTCCCTCATAGATGATATTTTAGAACATAAGAACGGCTATACTGGGTCAGACCAAAGGTCCATCCAGCCCAGTATCCTGTCTGCCAACAGTGGCCAGTGCCAGGTGTCCCAGAGGGAGTGAATTGAACAGGTAATGATCAAGCAATCTCTCTCCTGCCATCCATCTCCACCCTCTGACAAACAGAATCTAGGGACATCATTCCTTACCCATACTGGCTAATAGCCATTAAAGGACTTAACCTCCATGAATTTATCTAGTTCTCTTTTATACCCTATTACAATCCTAGCCTTCACAACCTCCTCAGGCAAGGAGTTCCGCAGATTGACTATGTGCTGTGTGAAGAACTTCCTTTTATTTGTTTTAAACCTACTACCCATTAGTTTCATTTGGTGGCCCCTATTTCTTATATTATGGGAACAAGTAAATAGCTTTTCCTTATTCACTTTCTCCACACCACTCATGATTTTATATACCTCTATCATATCCCCCCTTAATCTCCTCTTTTCCAAGCTGAAAAGTCCCAGTCTCTTCAATCTCTCCTCATATGGGACCTGTTCCAAACCCCTAATCATTTTAGTTGTCCTTCTCTGAACCTTTTCTAATGCTGGTATATCTTTTTTGAGATGAGGAGACCACATCTGTACTCAGTATTCAAGATGTGGACATACCATGGATTTATATAAGGGCAATAAGATATTCTCCATCTTATTCTCTGTCCCTTTTTAAATGATTCCTAACATCCTGTTTGCTTTTTTGACTGCCGCTGCACACTACATGGATGTCTTCAGAGAACTATCCATGATGACTAAGTTGACGACTTAGTTGTAGCTAAATTAGCCCCCATCATATTATATGTGTAGTCGGGGTTAGTTTTTTCCAATGTGCATTACTTTACACTTATCCACATTTAATTTCATTTGCCATTTTGTTGCCCAATCACTTAGTTTTGTGAGATCTTTTTGAAGTTCTTCACAGTCTGCTTTGGTCTTAACTATCTTGAGCAGTTCAGTATCATCTGCAAACTTTGCCACCTCACTGTTTACCCCTTTCTCCAGATCACTTATGAATAAGTTGAATAGGATTAGTCCTAGGACTGACCTTTGGGGAACACCACTAGTTACCCCTCTCCATTCTGAAAATTTACCATTTATTCCTACCCTTTGTTTCCTTTTCTAGATCTTTTTCTTCAACATGATTATTAAAAGTAAATTAAAGCCTGCATCTGACGAAGTGGGTCTTTGCCCACGAAAGCTTATACTCCAACCCGCCAGTAAGTCTATAAGGTGCCACAGGACTCCTTGCCGCTTTTGCAATTCAGACTAACACGGCTACCCCTCTGATACTTAAAGCCTGCTTGTTACTTTGAGTGCATCAGTTTGCAATAGATTTAGTCCCCCAGAAAAATATTATATTGCTTTCTGATCAAATAAACAAACACATGTTATCTACCAAATCCACCAGCAGACAAAAGTAGTTGATTAATTATGATGATTTTGAGGTGAAAGTCATGTGCACTTGGAGAGTACATATTTTTAATTTTCTGCATATGTATTTAATTTCTCAGCAATTATAGGATTAGCTGTGCATATTGAAGGTCACTGAATAATTTGATTATTTCTAATAATTACCTTCAGATAAAGGATGCCTGTTAAATATGGGTTGTTCTGGAGATTGAATGTGGGAGAAGGGGCCTACCAGGTTCCTGAGCATTGGTCCCATTATTTTTTTCCATTTGTGTGCAGAATACATTTTATTATGTGCACAAAGGCAAGTGCAGATATGTACCACCAGCAGAAATACTTGCTGCTGTCTGTGGGTTGCTGTGCACACTCTCTTAATCAGCTGGGAGGCACCTGAATCTTTCCTGGGTGGCTGCCAAAGCACGCAACTTACAGGGAACACTGCCCTTCAAGTAACCCCCAGGCTGCCCTGAGCCTTGCCCATAGGGCAGTTGACGGAATGGCTCTGTGTTCACCTAGCACTTGATGTTCTAAGTTACTTCATTAATTTTTTCATGTAGTTTCCTAAAGACCATTGAGCAGGACATTAATGCCTACTCTGATCCTACCTTCTATATTGGTTATACCTCTTGGGCTCTTTCGTTTTAAAAATAAACATGGAGGAGCACGGCTCTGTTATATTAAGCAAACTATGTCCAAATGACAGAACCCAATCTAACCAAGAGTTGAATGCTTTCAAAGTTTGGTTGATCAATGCCCACATATTTTCAAAGCATGGCCTCCACCTTCAACATTATCTGATATTTGCTAGTTGATCTAATGGATCTTTTCCACCTCTATTGTACTACTGAGTGAATTTCAGTCATGCTTGCAGCCCAACAAACTCATCAGCAGATGGGTACTATTGTAGATGTAAAAGCGACGAGGAGTCCTGTGGCACCTTATAGACTAACTGAAGTGTAGGAGCATAAGCTTTCGTGGGCAAAGACCCACTTCGTCAGATGCATGTAGTGGAAATTTCCAGAGGCAGGTATAAATATGCAGGCCAGAATCAGGCTGGAGATGACGAGGTGGATCCAATCAAGGAGGATGAGGCCCACTTCTAGTAGCTGATCTGGAGGTGTGAATTCCAAGAGAGCTTGTAGATGTGAGTGTGAATGTTCAGCTATAATGCAGGACACGATCTAGGAATGGGCCAACGTATAGTTACTCAGCTATACTGCAGGGTTTTTTGGAAAAACTGCCGGTTTTCTGAAAAAAACTTCACTTACATCCACACTGCTATTGCATTCTTTCAAAAGAAAATCGAAAGAATGCAGGGGGGTTTCTGACATTGGTAAACCTCATTCTATGAGGAAGAACACCTTTTCCAAAGGAGCTCTTTCAGAAAAAGGCGTGTGTGGATGCAGAAGAGATAATTTTTTCGAAAAAAGAGACCTCCAGGAAAAGTCACAGGAGCACTGGTGGTCACTCAGTCCATAGTAATCACAGCTTACATGTGAGAGAGCTTCCAATGAGTGTGGATGCTCTCTTTCGAAAAAGCAGATCACTTTTTCAATGCGCTTTTGAAGTCTGGATGCTCTCTTTTGGAAGATCTCTTCCGAAAATAATTATTTTGAAAGAAGCTTGCAGTCTAGACGTACCCAGACTGGAACTAAAGTTCAAGATGAGTGAAAGAAGATATAGGCACTTTTCCTAAGTCTACACTAGACCAGGCAGCTTGGCTTAAGTTATTCCATCTAGCTAGTTTTCAAATGCACCTTATAAGACATGCTTTGTACAAAGATCATTAAAAGAGTGGACACTGGGGTATAATTGCTCCCTTACAAAGCTGCAGACATGTCAGTCACTCACTGAACTGGAAATAGCAAGTCAGAGCCATCTTTTCCACACGGGATATCTGCCACCACATTTTCTTTCCCTTTATAGGCATAATTTTCATATCAAATTATTACAGTATAACATTCCATTTGAATATTTAGTTTTATATAGCCAGATTAATGGTGAAATGATTTGATAAGACACTGGACTTTCTGCAAAAAAAAAAAAAAAAAAAAAAAAAAGAAGGATCTTAATTACTTGACTGTCTACATGATAGCATAGCATTCCTTTTCTATGACAGTTGGCATCAGCAATTTGTTGAAAAAAACAACTGTGAGCTTCCTGGTGTTCTCCTCTGTTTGCATCAGCACAGCACCTAGACCAATGCCTGATACATCTGTACATAGTTCAACCATTTTGCCCAAATCTGGAGTAGGTAGTACAATCTTTTAAGACAAGAGTCCTTCTCAAACCCACCTGACACCTCCAACCATACAACTTTGTTTGCCTTATTATTTTTTCATAGGTCTGGGATTACAGATACTGTATCACACAACTCAGTGTTCCAAATAAGGAATTCAAGTTGCTCCACTGTTACATTTAGAATAGTGATAGAAATGTAGCCGTGTTAGTCTGGGTAGCTGAAGCAAAATGCAGGACAATGTAGCACTTTAAAGACTAACAAGATGGTTTATTAGATGATGAGCTTTCGTGGGCCAGACCCACTTCCTCAGATCAAATAGTGGAAGAAAATAGTCACAACCCATGAATCTATCCCCTGGAGGCAACATGATCCAAATGCCCAGCTCTGCCTGCATCTACTCCCTATGACCAGCTGGAGTTCTTTTAAATTGTGCTTGGTTCTGTTACAGCAGCTGAAGGAGTCAGGTTAAAGCTTAAATAGTTACAGGTTTATTAAAAGGCTTATAAAAAGCATGTAATTACAATGGCTATTGTTCTATTTCTTAACTGCAAGCAAATAGAGATCTTAAAAATGGTTGCAAAGGAAAAGAAAGATAGGAAATAATGGTGCCAAGTGACAGCTTAATCTTTAAAGAGCTCTGATTCTATGTATATACTTAGAAGCAAAGGACACATACAGGTACAATTTTTACCCCCTTCTACGCCTCTCAACTCCAGCATGTCAGGCCAGGGCCGGTCCTTCAATTCCTCAGAAAGATGAATACGAGGTGGGCGTCCCCGTGGAACCTCGGGAAGCTAATCACCTAAGATGGCCAGCAGGTAGATGGCAGATTGACACTCAGAGTGAGCGTGCTGCTGGACCCATCTATATACCCATAGGGGCCCGTATCTTCTTTCTTATCTAGGATGCCAGATTGTACTGGTCCGTCTTTGTGACGCCAGTTCTTACAAGGGAGTTTCAAATAATTTACACTTGTAAGAGAGAGATAACTAAATTAGGAGTACTGGACATTCTTTGCTGGGTGGGAGATTCCTCCTCCTCCCCTCCCCCGGACGAGTGTGTGATCGTATCAATATGGGTTTCAGTCAAGGGCACTCCTCGGCAGCCTCTTGGTCAACGATTAGCTTGACCACCCTCTTATCTCTGCTTACAGTTGTCCAGGGTCACTGTGAGCTAGCATATCCAGGCCTCCTGTCAAGGCTTCAAAGACTATGCTGGTTTTACTGCTCTGTGTGACCTGTATGCTTCCAGGCAAGCAAGATGGATGTTATGGGGGGTTCCTGTCTGGCTACACTCCTATCTGAGTCACCGCCCCCCTGCCACACTCTTGCCCCCATAGCCAGACCTCACTATATCTGGACTCTGTGGTCCAGGAACATCCATGGTCCTGCAAGACCATAGGTGTTGCCAGACCAAAAAGTCCCTGTTAAGGGAGGTACAACCTGTACAAGAAATATGGAGAATAGATAAGAAGAAATTGAAATGCTAGTTAATATACAACTATGACACAGCTGGCATCACAGAAACTTGGTGGGATAATACTCGTGACTGGAATACTGATATAGAAAGGTACAGGTTGCTCGGGAAGGACCAGAAAGAAAAAAGGGAAGTATTACCTTATATATACTTGGACTGAGGTTGAGATGGACATAGGAGATACACATTTTGAAAGTCTTTGGGAAAAGATAAAATGTACAAAAAACAAGGATAATGTCATTGTAGGGGGCTACAGATCACTTAACAGAAAAAGAGGAGGATGAAGCTATTTTTTTTAAATAACTAACAAAACTGTCCAATACACAGAACTTGGTGGTAATGGGGGACTTCAAGTACCAAGACATCAGATTATCTTGGAACGTACTGTAATAATTTATTTTTATTTCAGAAAGTAGAAAAGCTACTGGGCAAGAGGCTGGTTTAGGTTTGATTAAAACGGGGAGGAACTGGTTGAGAATTTGAACATGGAAGACAGGTTAGGGTAAAGGGATCACAAAATGGTAGAGTTCATGATTCTAAGTAATGATAGGTGGGAAAAGAGTGCAATAAAAATAATGAATTTCAATCAGGCAAACTTTAGCAAACTCAGGGAGTTTGTAGGTCAGAATCCTTGGGAAGCAAGTCTAAGAGGAAAACAAAAGACATTATTTCAAAAAGACATTATTAAGAGCACAAGATCAAACTACTCCTTATATACCAGACATATGTTGGGAAACGAACACAGCGGGCCACAGGCTATCCAATACGTTTCTGGACTGCATTGGAGACAACTTTCTGTTTCAGAAGGTTGAAAAAGCTACCAGAGGAGAAGCTGTTCTGGATTTGGTTTTAACAAATAGGGAGGAACTAGTTGAGAACTTGAAAGTGGAAGACAATATAGGGGACAGTGATCACGAAATTATAGAGTTCATGATCTTAAGGAAAGGTAGAAGGGAGACCAGCACAATTGAGGTAATGGATTTCAGGAAGGCAGATTTTGATAAGCTCAGAGAACTTGTAGGTAAGGTCCCATGGGAAGCAAGACTGAAGGGAAAAACAACTGAGGAGAGTTGGAAGTATTTCAAAGGGACATTGTTAAGGGCCCAAAAGCAAACAATTCCGCTGTGTAGGAAAGATAGAAAATATGGCAAAAGACCAGCTTGGCTTAACAAGGAGTCCTATAAAAAATGGAAACTAGGACAAATAAAAAAGGAGTCCTATAAAAAATGGAAACTAGGACAAATAACAAAGGATGATTATAGGCAAGCAACACGGGAATGCAGGGGCAAGATTAGAAAGGCAAAGGCACAAAATGAGATCAAACTAGCTACAGGCATAAAGGGAAACAAGAAGATCTTTTATAAATACATTAAAAGCAAGAGGAAGACCAAGGACAGGGTAGGCCCACTGCTTAGTGAGGAGGGAGAAGCAGTATCAGGAAACTTGGAAATGGCAGAATAGCTCAATGACTTCTTTGTTTCGGTCTTCACCAAGAAGTCTGGAGGTGTGCCTAACGTAGTGAATACAAGCAGAGAGAGGGTAAGTTTAGAAGATAGGATACACAAAGAACAAGTTAAAAATCACTTAGGAAAGTTAGATGTCAGCAAGTCACCAGGTCCTCATGAAATGCATCCCAGGAGCTGACAGAGGAGGTATCTGAGCCTTTAGCTATGATCTTTGAAAAATCATGGCAGACAGGGGAGATTCCAGAAGACTGGAAAAGGGCAAATATTGTGCCCATCTATAAAAAGGGGAATAAGAACAACCCAGGAAACTACAGACCGGTCAGTTTAACGTCTGTCCCAGGGAAGATAATGGAGCAGGTAATTAAGGAAATCCTATGCAAACACTTGGAAAGTAATAAAGTGATAGCGAATAGCCAGCATGGGTTTGTGAAGAACAAGTCATGCCAAACTAATCTGATAGCTTTCTTTGATAAGATAACGAGCCTTGTGGATAAGGGAGAAGTGGTGGATGTCATATACCTAGACTTTAGTAAGGCATTTGATACGGTCTTGCATGATATTCTTATTGATAAACTAGGCAAATATAACTTAGATAGGGCCACAATAAGGTGGGTGCATAATTGGCTGGATAACCGTAGTCAGAGAGTTGTTGTTAACGGTTCTAAATCCTACTGGAAAGGGATAACAAGTGGAGTTCCTCAAGGGTCTGTTTTGGGACCCGTACTGTTCAATATCTTCATCAATGATGTAGATATTGGGATAGAGAGTACACTTATTAAGTTTGCAGATGATACCAAACTGGGTGGGGTTGCAACTTCTTTGGAGGATAGGGACATAATTCAAAATGACCTTAGCAAGTTAGAGAAATGGTCAGAGGTTTTGTTAATTGTTTAAAAAAGGCCTCATCCATCTCTTCCACCTGGGTAGGTGGCCTGTAGTGGACTCCTAGCATGACATCACCCTCATTTTTTACCTCTTTTAGCTTAACCCAGAGACTCTCTACACAACTATCTCCTACGTTCATCTCCACTTCAGTCCAAGTGTGTACATTTTTAATATACAAGGCAACCCCTCCTCCCTTTTTTCCCTGTCTGTCCTTCCTGAGCAAGCCGTACCCTTCCATACCAACATTCCAATCGTGCGTCCCATCCCACCAGGTTTCTGTAATACCAATGATATCATAGTTGTATTTATTTGTTAGCAATTCCAGTTCTTCCTGCTTATTACCCATATTTCTCGCATTTGTATATAGGCATCTAAGATACTAATCAATGCAGAGTAGAGAAGAAGAATTACTTAGAGTGTCATGCTTACAACACACCTGTTAATACATCCCAGAATGATACTTGCTCATACTGTTGGTTGACTCATATTTAGTTTGTGATCCATTATGACACCTAGATTTCTTTGTGCAGTACTCCTTCCTAAGCAGTAATCTCCCATGCTGAATGTGTGCAATTGACTGCTGTTTCTTAAATGGAGTAATTTGCATTTGCCATTATTGAATTTCATCCAATTTACCTCAGACCAATTCTCCAGTTTGTCCAGATCATTTGAATGATAACCCTATCCTCCAAGCTTGGTATCAACCATAAACTGTACAAGTGCACTCTCTATGCAATTGTCTAAATCATTGATGAAGATATTGAATGGAACCAGTCTCCAATCTGATGCCTGAGGAACCCCACCTCAAGCTTCACTGTGAATCATTGATAACTGTTCCGTGGGGCTACGTCTAGACTGCAAGCTTCTTTCGAAAAAGAGCATCTAGACTACAACCAGTACTTTCGAAAAAGCAAGTTGCTTTTTTAAAAGAGAGCACCCAGGCAGTCTGGATGCTCTCTCTGGAAAAAGCACAGTTTGCATTACATAGCACCTTTTTTTTGAATGAGAACTTTAAAAAAAAAGGCGTTCTTCCTCATAAAATGAGGTTTTCTGTGGTCGAAAAAACTGCCGCGTTCTTTTGATTTACTTTCGAAAGAACGCTGCAGCAGTCTAGACGCAGGGGAAGTTTTTTCGAAAAAAGGCCACTTTAAAAAAAACCCTGTAGTCTAGACATACCATGGAAATGGTTATACAACCAGTTATATACCCATCTTATAATAGCCCCATCTCGGTTGTGTTTCCCTGGTTTATTAATTTCTTATACTGAAGAAATGTTCTTGAGCAAAGAGAGCAAACAATTGTCATAATCCTCAACTTCTTTCCCCATTTTCTCATTGGGTCACATGTCATAGAATCATAGAGCTGGAAGAGACCTCACGAGGTCATCAAGTCCAGCTCCCTGCCCAAGTCAGGACCAATCCCAACTAAGTCAATCCAACCGGGGCTTTGTCAAGCCGAGACATATGTCTTATAGGCATATTCAGCATGACTCATGCCATCATCTTTCCTGAGATCTCTGAATGTTGTCTTATGCAGTTTGGGATATTAAATTCAGTAAATATCAATGGTGTTTATGGCTCTTCTCTCAATGAAATGTTGATCCCGCTCCTAGATCCTTAGACTCCAACCTATCACCATAATCTGATTACCCTGAAGTATTCCTTCTGAGGTTGATACTGACACATGACTTGAAGCAAGGAGTGGCAAGTGATCCCTCTAAGACCTCCTCCAACCATGCTCTACCAATCGGAGTGGGGTTTAGCCCATAGGTACTCCCCTAGAACAGGTTTGAACAATTCAGACAAGTTCCAAAGATGTGATTTGCCCGCTCTGGAAATGTGTTATGTGAGCTTCTCTAAGAGCACCTCCCACCATCTTCTACGAATCAGGGAAGATTTTACCTTCTTAAACCCACACACAAGGGAAACATGTGCCAATCAGAATAGGTATAAGATCAGGGTCTAAATCAGAACCCTTCATCTCTGGAGATGGAGGGTTGGGAGACCACTATCACCCCCTCTGGAAACCCTGGTGATGAAGGAAAGCGGTCATCTCATTTCAAGAACATATTTCTCATTTGAGAAAATGCTGAGGGGAACCATGACATCCTTCATCACCTCTGTAAAACGAGGTGTAGAGGGGGCTTCTGAAAGAGGATTTTTTCCAACATTTGGCCCTGTGTAGACAGCCAAATATCGGAAAATCCTCTTCCAGAAAAAAAATGGAAGAAGATATGCAAATGTGAGTGCAATTTGCATACCTTCTTCTTGAACCCCACCCCCCACCCCCACAGTGTAACCATATCCTCAGTCTCAAAATATAATGTGTCCCATATCCTTAGCCCTCCGATTACATTTTTTTCCTGATGAATGCTGAAAGCTTTGTGTCCTCCCCTACAAACCCCATCCCTCGCCAAAGACAAAGAGCTTTTTCTGTCATTTTCTGATCATTATCATTGCTCCTGTCTCAGAGTTGGCTCCTCTCCTTCCCAACGCTGCCTTCACGATGTCTGACTTCGCCAGTCCTGAGATAGGGCCTAGGAATCCAAAGCAGGATGAGACACAGAATAGCAAGAGAGAAGCATGGGTGTGAAGGGTGAATTCACAGGCAAGGGAAGGCAGAGACAGGTGAGACTCATTCTTGATAGGATGAAGAAACAAAAAATTACCCTCCCCAATAAATGAGGTCAATGGGGAGAAGATGAATGCCAGGAAAGAATGAAGTTCTCTGTATTTAAATCTCAAAGGAAGAAACTCCACTGAAACCACCTTACTGTGTAATACCTCACTCCCAACACATTGCACTCTGTGCTCATACAAACAATACCAGTGTTTATCTGGCACACACTCCCATTATAGGACAGAGAGTCTAATCAAAATCAATTATCACTGAGCACTCAGTGCATGACACAATTTTTTACAGGTTGGACCTCCCTTGTCTAGCACCCTTGGGATGTGACTGGTCCCAGATGAGGGATTTTGTGGAACCAGGAGAGGTCATTTCTGGCCTCCCTGCTGTTGCTCTCCCTCCCCACGTCTTGTCCCTCCACCAGGGCTTCCTGGCTCCCCCTACAGAACAGCTGAGCTGCTGCTGTCTGCCCCACAGCCCAGCTGAGCCAGCTCCTGGCTCACCCCACAGCTTAACTGAGCTGTGCACTGGCTCCCGGTATCCCTCTTCCCTCCACTGCCCAGCTGAGCTATGTGCCAGCATCTGGTTCCCCACCAATTCATCTGAGCCGTATGCTTGGCTTCTTGGTTCTTCCCCCACAGCCCACCTGGGCTGCACATCACCACCTGTCCCCTCCCCCACACATTGCACCAGGCTCCCAGTCCCTCCCCTCCCCCACAACGCACCAGGCTCCCAGTCCGTCCTCCCCCCCACATCGCGCCAGGCTCCCAGTCCCTCCTCCCCCACAGTATGCTGGGACTCTGTAAGCCTAGAACATCCATGGTCCTTCTGAACCACAGATATTGCCAGACCAGAGCGTTCCGGTTTATAGAGGTGCAACCTGTATTATTTATTTGTATTTCAGTAGCAGCTGGGAGTCCCAGTCAGTACCCTTCTGTGGAACTGCAGGACAAACACGGAACAAAAGGGCCATCCCTACCCCAACTCTAAGACAGGAGGCAAAGGGTGGACACAGGCAGACAAATGAAAGAGCACATGAAAAGAGACAGTTTTGGTCATCGTGATGGGCTAGTCTCAACACAACAGCAGTCTAAGTGATGTCACTTTTTCTAGGCATCACTGATTGTAACCTATCCTTTAAATCAGTTTCTGTACCCAAGACAGGAAGACAGCTAGCATAACACCAATATTTAAAAAGGGTTCTAGAGGCGACCCTGGCAATTACAACCAGTAAGTCTAACGTCAGTACTAGGAAAATTAGTTGAAACAATAGTAAAGAATAAAATTGTCAGACACATCGAAGAACATAATTTGTTGGGCAAAATCCAACATCATTTCTGTAAAGGGAAATCATGTCTTACTAATTTAT
Organism: Pelodiscus sinensis; assembly: GCF_052426305.1. Taxonomy (NCBI): domain Eukaryota; kingdom Metazoa; phylum Chordata; order Testudines; family Trionychidae; genus Pelodiscus; species Pelodiscus sinensis. The sequence continues at coordinate 12,218,476 of NC_143054.1, forward strand.
TAGAGTTCTTTGAAGGAGTTAACAAACATGTGGACAAGAGGGATCTAGTAGATATAGCATACTTAGATTTCCAGAAAGCCTTTGACAAGGTCCCTCACCAAAAGCTCTTGTGTACATTAGGTTGTCGTGGGATAAGAGGGAAGATCCTTTTATAGATTGAGAACTGGTTAAAAGACAGGAAACAAATGGTAGGAATAAATGGTAAATTTTCAGAATGGAGAGGGGTGACTAGTGGTGTTCCCCAAGGATTGGTCCTAGGACCAATACTATTCAACTTATTCATAAACCATCTAGAGAAAGGGGTAAACAGTGAGGTGGCAAAGTTTGCGGACGATACTAAACTGTTCAAGATAGTCAAGACCAAAGCAGATCGTGAAGAACTTCAAAAAGATCTCAGGAAACTGAGTGACTGGGCAACAGAATGGCAAATGAAATTGAATGTGGAGAAGTATAAAGTAATGCACATTGGGAAAAATAACCCCAACTATACATCCAATATGATGGGAGCTAATTTAGCTACAACTAATCAGGAAAGAGATCTTGGAGTTATTGTGGATAGTTCTCTTGAAAACGTCCATGCAGTGTGCAGCAGCAATCAAAAAAAGCCAATAGGATGCTAAGAATTATTTTAAAAGGGATAGAAAATAAGACGAAGAATATCTTACTGCCCCTATATAAAACTATAGTACGCCCACATCTTGAATATTGCATACAGATGTGGTCTCCTCACCTCAAAAAAGATATTTTGGCAAGGTTCAGAAAAGAGCGATTAAAATGATTAGGCGTTAGGAACAGGTTCCATATGAGGAGAGGCTAAAGAGACTGGGACTTTTCAGTTTAGAAAAGAGGAGACTGAGGGGGGATATGATAGAGGTATATAAAATCATGACTGTTGTGGAGAGGGTGAATAAAGAAAAGTTATTTACTTGTTCCCATAATATAAGAACTAGAGGACACCAAATGAAATTAATGGGTAGCAGGTTTAAAACTAATTAAAGAAAGTTATTCTTTTCACAGCGCACAGTCAACCTATGGAACTCCTTGCCAGAGGAGGCTAGGACTATAACAGAGTTTAAAAAAGAGCTAGATAAATTCATGAAAGTTAGGTCCATAAAAGGCTATTAGCCAGGGGGTAAGGAATGGTGCCCCTGGCCTCTGTTTATTAAAGGCTGGAGAAGGATGGCAGGAGACAAATTACTTGATCATTGTCTTCGGTCCACCCCTTCTGGGGCATCTGGCACTGGCCACTGTCGGCAGACAGGATACTGGGCTAGAAGGACCTTTGGTCTGATCCAGTATGGCCATTCTTATGTGCTTATGTTCTTATAAGCGTCCAAGATACTTCCAGATGGTTCCTCCCAAAGACAGCATGAGAGACAGCTACAAAATTACTGGTTTGAAAATTGAATGAGTGGGCGATACAGACTGAGATCCTTACCTAAATGGAGATGGCAGGATGTGTGTGACAGAGGCATTCCACAGGCTTCATGCAAATATGCTTGTGATATGAATATGGCATAACTGAGACATACATCATGCAAGATGGCTCATGTAAAGTATCATTTGAACAATAATGATTTACTGAATATTATTATGCCATACGTATTCATATAATCATTTTGGTGATGTCGTGAGACATATTTAGCTGTGTATCTGTATTTCATATTTGCTGCTTTGGTTCACTCCAATAGAGGACACTCCAATGGCTGACACCGAGGCTAGTGAGAGGGCCACATGAGTGGCCCTTCTTCATTCCAGTGGGTCACAAGATTATTGTAACCAATATGGTCACCCAGGATAGGATGCTTTTGCTAACTGAATTTGCAACATGTGCCGACTGAACCACAGCAGTGCTTTGATTGGCTGCAGAGGGAGCACATGGCTCTCTCAGTCAGTGTTGTGTGCAATCAGCACGTACCTCACAGCAGGTGCACTTGCTTTATGGGTGTCACTTTCGTAATACTGGCAGGAAAAAAACGTCATGAAAGGAAACTAGCACAATCTGGAAACCCTGAGATGGGCAACGATGAACAAAATGTCTGGGGGGCTATACACAGAACCCCGATGGCCTATATGCAGCCCATGGGCTGCAAGTTGGCCACCACTGTTTCAGGGACTACAAAGGAAAAACAACACAGGTAGAACAATTGGATGGGAATTGGCTAATTCCATTCTGCTACTGACTCATGGACAATGGAGTCAGGTGACTTGGTCACCTGACACTAAGCTGCTTCTTGGACTGCTGTTCCACAGGGGAGGGAAATTCTAGATAAGGCAGGGAAGGAAAACAGTCATTGTCTTCAGCTTGGCTTTTATTCTGCCTCCTCACCCCAAAGAGATACTGTTGGTCCTAGGCCAAGAGACACCCAATGTTCCCCGTAATTTTTCCATGTGCAGTGTAAATTTTGTTATGTACCCTTAGGCACTAGTAGAAACACTTGCTGGTGGCTGTGAATGCTGTGAGCACTCTACTTATCAGCTGTGCTCATTTGAATCTCTCCTGGGCAGCTGCCTAAGTGCTCATCTTACAGGGAACACTACACCATGCCTAGGAAGTAGTATGTAGGGTGAACATTTATTATTTACAATCAGTTCTTAGATTGTATGCTTTGTATAATTTGCTTACTAATTTGCTTTGTTCTATTTGCTATCTCTTTAACAATTTAAATTACATCTTTTCATACTTATTGATAATTAATACACTTATTTAGAATATTTATAATATAACCCAGATTATGTAATTTCCAACTGCGAATAGGGGCAAGAGAGAATGTATACTTTCCTTCACATCAGGGAAGGAAGCCAATGTACTATAAATTTGGGTTTGAAACGCAAAGTTGGGGCAAACACTTGAGTGATAGAATAAATCCTTTAAGATTAGTCTTCCCAGAGCTGTTCTCAGTGTTTGTATCTGCAGCTGTGTGTGGCCTTGTCTGTGGGTTTTACAAGGGGATACTGGAAAGCCTGACTCAGCAAGACCAGGTAACAGGGGGCCCAGGCTGGCAGAGAAAGGAAGGAAGGGAACGGCCATGACTTCCCAGGGGTTCTGACCCATCGCTGTGAGGATTAGGCTATGAAGGGTCTTGAAAGTGAAGGCAAGCAACTTGTGTTTCCTGCAGGGAGGAAGGGAATCCAGTGGAGGTGTACAGAGGAAGAGCAGGAGTTAAGTTGATGCTAGCAACATTATAGTTATGATTCTATCATAAACATTAATTATTTGTTTCTCATAGGTTGACTTCATTAGGAAAGAACTGATCTTGATACAGTATTTAGATACCAAGGATAACAAGTTATTTGATTGCAACATAGTACAGAACTGACTTCACAGGACACAGTAGTACAGGGGAAATGGATTCAGCTAAGCAAATGCTATAGAACTAAGAATTCCACTCTGTCTGATGCCACAGGAAGAAATATTAAAATTCAAGAGGATGCGGGAAAACCTAGAAATTCTTTCATTTGGTAATAAAAGACCAACAGAGACTATGATTCCTCTCCAAAAACAAAAAGACACCCATTCAAAACCTGAAACTGGATGTTATCAATATGAATGTTATCAATATGGAATTATGTCAGGAGGCAGGTGTTATTCCAGATTTACAGCTATATATCTGAGAACACATTCTGTCCCTAAAACTACAATGCACAATGAATTCACTCCCGTTTCATGACGATGTCACTGAGCTAAACTGGAGAGGGTTCAAAGAATGGACATGTGCATGACTGAAGGATTTGAAAACATTCATGGGTGGAAGATCTAAGGACAATCTGTTTAGCTTATCAAAGAAAGGGCTAAAGAGTGATTTGATCAAGGTCTTTCAGTGCCTACATGGGGAACAGAAATTTTGTGCCAAAGTATTCTTTCATTTAGCCGACAAATATATAACATCCACTGACTGGCACAGGAAACTGGACAAATTACAACAGTCCTGCTAATACATCCCAGAAGGATGAATGGTTTTTTTTGTCACAATGTTACACTGTTGACTCGTATTTAGCTTAAGCTCACTATGATCAACATATTATTTTCCACAGTACTCCTTCATTTTTCCCATTTCTGTGCTATTTTTCTCATTTTCTTGTGTTGCTTATGTTTCATTTCTAGCTTCTGGTGTTTCGTGAATTTTTCTATAATAATGCATAACAGAGAACACATTGTGTCTTCAGCCCATCATCAGTAATTTTATGTCCAAACAATAAGTATGTCACAGTACTTATATATATTTTACATTTTAATTCATGTGTTTGAATAGTTTCACTTGAACTTGAGTCACTCTCGTTATTTTTACGTGTTAACCAGGAATCCATAATTAATTTTGAGTACATTGACAACGGGGAGCACAATTCACTTACTGCTAAATTATTGTCAAGAAAATTGATTTGTAAAGAGCTGTTATATATATATATACACACACACACACACACACACACACACACACACACACACACACACACACAACTAAATATAACCTTCGATACAAACTGACCAAAACAAAACAAAGAGGCAGTTGGTAACGTATAAAGATTACTCCAGTATTGCCAGTTGCTGAAAAAGAAATCCCGCAATATTTTTGAGGGATATTTGGTATTGTTCGTGGTATTTCAAAATTTTTATTTATTTATTCCACAATTTTTCGTGGATCCCCTGATGTTGGTCTGCGGAACCCCAGGGTTCCATGGAACCCTGTTTGGGAAACACTGGTCTAGACGGTGCTTGGTCCTGCTGAAAGGGCAGAGGACTGGATTTGATGACTCTCGAGGTTCCTTTCAGTCCTAGGACTCTATGATTCTATATTTCAAATGCATATTCCCTTTTTTAACAAGAATTTTGCATCTGAATCCCACATGAGGCTATGGAAGGTTCAGAATTTTAAAATTAAATGGCATTGTCATTGGGAAATGACAGCTTATCATGGGAAATGGGTAGTTTTGACAAATCTTTTGCCAGGAAGGTTTCCGGTATATGGATAGATAGGTGATCAGGGCACTCACAATATGGGTTGTAGGAAACCCAGATTAAGTCACTGCTTTTCCTGATTTAAACCAAGGATTCTAATGTCTAAACCACCAGTCTATGTTGTGAGTCTCTTTCAGAGCCACTGAATGTGTAATTATACAAGAGGAAAAGTTCCTACTGATATTTTCAAGAGCTACCAATCCTAAAACAGCCCACTGGGTTAAGTAAAACATCTGGAACAAGGAATGTCAAATTCAAGTCAATGCAGTGCATGTCTCGGGATAAGGACTTGAACCCAGATCTATCACATCCTCATAGCATGTTCTGACAAAGGTTTTGGCTACACTGCACACTTATTTCAAAATAACTCATGTTTGAAATAACAGAGTACGCATCTCCACAGATTTTGAAATAACAGGCATCTTACCCTGACTTCTGTAACTCTCATTTCAGGAGGAGTAAGGGAAGTCGAAGGAAGAGTGTTCTTCCTTCAACTTCCTGCAGTATAGACAGTGCTGAAAGCTGAGTTAAGGTACTTTGACTTCAGCTATGCAATTAACATAGCTGCAATTGTGTATCTTAATTCAACTTTAGCCCATAGTGTAGATATAACCTAACTGAGCTCTGAGGTATTCAGGAGTGAGCCACTCTCCCTCTGTTTTAATTACAAGTTTTCCGTGTTCTCAGTTTTAACCAATGAGGAATGGGATATTCTTCAAATCTCATAAATATTCACAGGAGAGGAAAATTCTTATCCATCATACTTTATATTAGGATATACTCTCATTTATACCAAGGCCTTTTTACTCCACTCTGAACTTTATACTTCTGCACTGATGTGGAAAGAGGCCCTGGTGTAAAGAGGAATCTGTTCATTGTATTTCTAATACCGAGACAATGACTTATGATCTCTCTCTCTCTCTCTCTCTCAGTTATACCATCTCAATTATGCCCACTTACTCCCATGACTAGCTAAATTCATTATTATTGGTGTAGAGGAATAACAGATCCACTACACCTTAGGGATAGAGTGTTGACACATTTTGTTAATAGCCTTTGCATTGTAAATTACTTGTAACTGTTCATTATAATTTCATTATGTATAAGAAACTCAGGTCAAATTAACTTGTAAAGCAAAGATTTCTTGGCACTCTGTGCAATAGGATGAAGTAAAAATCAAACACAACATCTTTTTGAAAGAAAGTAATGGAAACCCAATGTTCTATCCAGTTCCAATTAGGGTTTTATAATAGCTTCTGTAGCAGTGACTCACCTTGCCACCTCAGTAAACAGGTGAGCTATATATATTATGGTACAGCAAAGAAATCCGTCCACTTCCACAAATTCCTGAAGGGTGCAGAAGACTTCTCCCACCTGCCCAGAAAAGCAAGGTAACATTTGCATTCCTTTATTTAAAATGTGGTGTCCATAATCTCAGGTCTTAAAATAGAATCTGCTACAAAGAAGGCCATTCAAAACATTGGGGAGCTAAGAGAAATACCTTGCTTTTTTCAATTAAATCATACAGTTTAAAAAAATACTCAGAGCATCAGCAAAAGTAAGAAGAGAAAATATGGAAAGAATCAAGAAACAATAAAAAGTGGCTTTGTCAGAGGTGGATAGATAGATAGATAGATAGATAGATAGATAGATAGATAGATAGATAGATAGATAGATAGATAGATAGATAGATAGATAGATAGATTCCAGTACATCTTTGTGTGCATTATTCGCTTAGATGACATTTTCTAAGGGTGTGTCTACACAGCAAAGTTATTGAGGAATAAATATGCAAGCATCTACACAGCAATTCCGTTATTTCAAAATAATTTTGAAATTATTCCAACTTCTGTAAACCTCTGCTACGAGGCATAACGGCTATTCCAAAATAGCTATTTCAAAATAAGTCGTGTGTAGATGCTCCACTGCTGCGATTTTGAAATAGCTCCTTACCAGGGCCGTTCTAAGTTATTCCTCTTGGGGCTCTAAATCGAGATAGTATGTCTACATTAGGAAAGCCTGCCTCAGACTAATTTTGAGGCTTCCCAGCAGTGTAGACGTGCTATTTCGAAATAAGCTATTTCAGAATAATTATTCCGGAATAGCTTATTCCTAAATAACTGTGCAGTGTAGATGTAGACTAACAGAGAACAGAGATTATGTCTCTTTACATATCCATAAACTGACTTGCACACATATAAACTATCTAAAGAACAATAATAAGGAATAATTATAAAGCAATTTCAAGAGATAGTAAACAATGAATGAGAGATTGCACTTTTGCAGAGAGGAACATAGTATGGTTTGTATGAATAATTCAGGCAAGACTGAGTCTTTTCAGGATTCAGCCATTGGGAGGGGAACAGAATTGCACCCAAAAGGTATTCTGCCTGAACACCTGAAATAATACAAGCTGGAGGTCCTGCAGAGGTGCCAATGGGCCATTCCAATGAAGTTAATGGAATTTTTCACACGTACAATTTACACAGCTGACTATAGGATTAGAGTCAAAAGTTTAACTCTTAGATCAATTAGGTCTACATTTTCTGAAGTAAAAGTATTTGTTTGAACATTTCAGGATGTCACTTTTCTAAAGCATCTAAGAGACTTATCAGTATGAGTCCTATTGATTTTCAATATGATCTGCAGTTCTTTTTGTAAGTTTGCAGGGAGCATGCACAAAACTCATATTTAGTTTTTCTTACTAAAATTTAGAGCAACATTTTTTGCCATTTCCTTGGGGGAGATTCCTCAGTCCTAGCTGCAAATTTAACCATATTCACAATTTCAATTACGTGGTTAATTTCACCTCAGAACATGACATATCATATATTTCATAAGTTTTGGAAGCCAGTCACTAGTTTGTGAAAAAGGATTTTTTTTTACATAGATAACACAGTTTGCTCTTAGGGTATGTCTACACTACAAAGTTTTTTCAGATAATCATCAATTTTTCTGAAAAAACTTCATTTGTGTCCACACTGCAATTGTATTCCTTCAAAAAAAAATCATAGAATCATAAAATACTAGGACTGGAAGGAACCTCGAGAGGTCATCGAGTCCAGTCCCCTGCCCTCATGGCAGGACTAAATACTGTCTAGACCATTCCTGATAGACATTTATCTAACCTACTCTTAAATATCTCCACAGATGGAGATTCCACAACCTCCCTGGGCAATTTATTCCAGCGTTTGACTACCCTGACAGTTAGGAACCTTTTCCTAATATCCAACCTAAACCTCCCTTGCTGCAGTTTAAGCTCATTGCTTCTTGTTCTATCCTCAGAGGTCAAGATTAACAAGTTTTCTCCCTCCTCCTTATGACACCCTTTTAGATACCTGAAAACTGCTATTATGTCCCCCCTCAATCTTCTCTTTTCTAAACTAAACAAAACCAATTCGTTCAGCCTTCCTTCACAGGTCATGTTCTCTAGATCTTTAATCATTCTTGTTGCTCTTCTCTGGACCCTCTCCAATTTCTCCACATCTTTCTTGAAATGCGGTGCCCAGAACTGGACACAATACTCCAACTGAGGCCTAACCAGCGCAGAATAGAGCGGAAGAATGACTTCTCATGTCTTGCTTACAACACACCTGTTAATGCACCCCAGAATCATGTTTGCTTTTTTTGCCACAACATCACATTGCTGACTCATATTCAGCTTGTGGTCCACTATAACCTCTAGATCCCTTTCTGCCATACTCCTTCCTAGACAGTTGCTTCCCATTCTGTATGGGTTGTCTAGACTACAGGGTTTTGTCGACAAAAGTGGACTTTTGTCGACAAAACTATACCTGCATCCACACTGCCTTTGAGTTATGTCAACATAACGTCGACAAAACTCAGCCGTTTTGTCGACATATGTAAACCTCATTCTACGAGGAATAACGCCTTTTGTCCACAGAGTTCTGTCGATAGAAGGCATTATTGCATCTACACTGTCCTTTGCATCCACACTGTTATGTCGACAAAGCGGCTTGCTTTGTCAACAGAACTGGATGTAGTCTAGATGCTCTTTGTCGACAGGTCGACAAAACTTCTGTCGACAAAACCCTGTAGTCTAGACGTACCCTATATGTGAAACTGATGGTTCCTTCCTAAGTGGAGCACTTTGCATTTGTCTTTATTAAACTTCATTCTGTTTACCTCAGACCATTTCTCCAATTTGTCCAGATCATTTTGAATTATGACCCTATCCTCCAGAAGCGACGAGGAGTCCTGTGGCACCTTATAGACTAACTGAAGTGTAGGAGCATAAGCTTTCGTGGGCAAAGACCCACTTCGTCAGATGCATGTCATGCATCTGACGAAGTGGGTCTTTGCCCACGAAAGCTTATGCTCCTACACTTCAGTTAGTCTATAAGGTGCCACAGGACTCCTCGTCGCTTTTGCAGATTCAGACTAACACGGCTACCCCTCTGATACCTATCCTCCAGATTAGTCTCAACCTCTCCCAGCTTGGTATCATCTGCAAACATAATAAGTGTACTTTCTATGCCAATATCTAAATCGTTGATGAAGATATTGAATAGAGCCGGTCCCGAAACATTCTTTCCTGAGGGGGACGGAGGCGCCCTTCTGTTGCCCTGACATTTCATCTCGGGAGCTATGCTGTCTGCCAGGGTTCCCATATCTGAGATGTTACAGAGGCATTGTCAAGGATTATCTAGCCCTCTGACTACTACCCCATGCTACTCATCCATGTGGGTCACAAATAATACCACAAGGTGTGACACTGAGATGATCAAGAGTGACTACAGGGCTCTGGGAGTATGAGTGAAGGAGTTTGGAGTACAGGTGGTAGAGGCATATAAATTAGACATACCGACATAGTCAATGAAGTGAGGGATTTAAATATCCCCCGCTTCATTAGAATAAAAATGGCTGCCACGTTGTGCCGGCTCAGCTGTTTGCTGGCACGAACCGGCAGTCAAGATGGGGATTGGTCGGCAAGGAAAGCCTGTGCCGACTGATCCTGTAAACTTCCTTGCACGAGGTATAAAGAATCGGTCAGCAAAGGCTTTCCTTGCCAACTGAGCCCCATCTTGACTGCTGGTTCGTGCTGACAAACAGCTGAGCCACCACAATGCGGCAGCCATTTTTATTCTAATGAAGCGGGGAATATTTAAATCCCCGCTTCACTGACTATGTTGGTATGTCTAATTTACATGCCTCTGGCAACAGAGGCATGTTGTCTAGACATACCCCTACTACAATATATGGCAGCACACTTCTGCTTCAATGTGTTTAGATACAGATAAGCTGGCGACTAGAAGGAGAACTAAGCAGGTTGTTTTTCTCTTTTCAGAGATGATTCTGCTCGCTGCATTCCTGGGTCTGGCAGCTATGCTGCAGCGAACCGTCGGAGAGGAAGCACAAGAGGTGAGTGGGGAACACATTTCTAAACACATTAAAACTGAGAATGTGTCTTGTCCTCAATCAGGACAAAAAATTAAAAAATCGAATATTTTTGCAAACTGGTGAAGAAAAAAGCTATTGGTTCACCTTATTCAAAACATTCCACTTCACTCATTTCAAAGCATTTCATACTGATTTAGACTATTCGGGGGGTGATGGTGACATTTTAAACCCCACTAAATCCCTAAAGCAACAGAAGCATTTGAGGCAATTCAAGTCCTTAAAGTAGCACAAGTGTTCAACGCAAACTAAAGGCCAGATCCTGCAAATACACCCATGATTAACTTTACTCACGTAAAAAACAACAAATAATCTAGCAACACCTTAAACGTGTAGATGGTATCGTGAGCTCTCGTGGGTACAGCCCACTTTGCTGCTAGGCTATTCTTTGTTTTTTTAGTTTTTCCTGTTACAGGCTAGCTCGGTATCCCTCTGAAGCTTTACTCACATAAGCAGTCCTCTCTATGGCAACAAGATTACTCATGTCATTAAAGTCAGACACATGAATAAGCAATTTTAGGATTAGGGCCTCAAACCCTTTGGTTAAGAAAGGCTGAATGAAAAAGTGAAATAATATTAACAGATCTTAGAAGTTCATAATTGGGAAAACTGAGAGTTGCAATGAAATTTATTTTCAAATCTTACATATATCATTCACTATAAAGAAGAAATGTTATACCGCAATAAAGAACTGAAATGTTTCATTCTATTTTCCCACATGTGAAAGGAGTAAGAATTTGAAAGTGATAAAAGCTTCAGGCAATATTTTAAAAAAATGTTTAATAGTCACATACCTCCATTAAATTGTGATAGAGATGCAGCCGTGTTAGTCTGGTCTAGCTGAAACAAAAGACAGAACTATGTAGCACTTTAAAGACTAATAAGATGGTTTATTAGGTGATGAGCTTTCGTGGGCCAGACCCACTTCCTCAGATCAATTTGTGGAAGAAAATTGACACAACCATATGTACTAGTGATGCGATCAAAAAAATGAATGCATGTGAAATTGACAAATCAAATTTTAGAACAGAGTGGGGGTGAGGGGAGAAGGTTAGGAGTAGCTTTGCTATATCTCCATGTAGTACTTAACACTGTGGGATCTTCATACATGACTGGGGTTTCTAGAAGCAGCTAAAATGTAAATGCATAAATAATAAAATATACATAGTTGTTCCTTTCTTTACCAGCATTGAATTTGGCTAAATACACAGTATTTAAAAGAATCCAGCAGTCTAGGCAAAATCCTAAGCTTAGATAATAATATTACTTTCTCAATTCTAAATTGAGCTCACCAGGACAACACAAGAAGATGGGTGCAACATAACATAGAATAAAGACATTAGAATCTGACCCATAATTCAGTAACTAATGATTGATTCATTCTGATTAAATTAATTTTAAAATATTTCATAAGCTAATGTTGCTTGCAAAGGCTCGTTAACTGGAATGCATTCCTAGGGTCACATATAAGAACATAAGAAGTACATAAAATACTTTAGGCTCACACACCCATATTCACTGGGGAAAAAACTATTGCATTTTTTTCATTTAGACACCTGATTTTGCTGCCCTGTCTACTGACAATGAAGATCAACAAAGGGAAATTGTTGACAAGCACAATGCCCTAAGGAGAGAAGTGAAGCCAACTGCTGGCAACATGCTGAAGATGGTAAGATGCATTATGCGAAAGCAATGAGATCAGAGCATGTGTCCTGGCAGAAAACATGCCATGTGAATCCTTTTCCCAGTAAGATGTTAGAGGCTATAGGAGTTATCAAGGGAAAGGAGCAGGTTGGGGATGATAAGTCTAACTATTCATGAACAATAATGTCTCCTTTGGAAGTGAACAGAAGAGCCACTAGCTCTGGTCTGCCAGGTTACCCTGTGATGTATTCTCCACCTAGCTAATCACCTAGCCTCTTCCTGAGGTGTGCAGCTCCTGAGCTAACCTCCCTTTGCTATCCAAAAGAAAGACAAGGAATTGTTGAAAAGATTTTAAACATGGAAAATGCATTTTCCAAGTATATGTTCTCTTTTACATTCTGCACTATGAAGTATGAAGCGATACACATCTAAACATCTGGTATTTCACATTTCATCCAGGAATGGAGCACCAAAGCTGCAGAGAATGCCAAGATTTGGGCAAATGAGTGTACTTTATCCCACAGTCCCCCAAACAGGAGGAAAACCAGTAAGTAAACTGTCAGTTTTAAATGAATAATACATAATTCAACCCATTACAAGAACAATTTTTCAGGAAATATTACCCTATTCATATTAAATAGGTATTACTATTTTGCTGAAAATATTATAACATTGGACTGTATGGATTCATCTATCCTGCAATAAGACTGGACGATGTTTAGTGTTTAGTATTTCTGAATATAGGCACATTTTTTCAACAATAAACAAATAATGTAAAATTTCCAAGAAAGCTCATCATTTGGGGGAAAAGGTGGAAATATATGCAATTGTTTTCAAATTTATCTCCTTCCAATTCCCCTCCTCCTGCACTTTATCCCCAAATAGCTCTTTTACAGTAGTATCATAGAATCATAGAACACTAGAACTGAGCTCCTAGTTAAGCCAAGGTGGTCTTTTCCATACTTTCTATAGTTCCTACACAGTGGAATATCTTGCTTTTTTGGCTCTTAATAATGTACCTTTGAAAAACTGCCAACTCTCTTCAGTTGTTTTTCCTCTTAGTCTTGCTTTCCATGGGACCTTACCTACCAGCTCTCTGGGTTTACCAAAATCTGCTCTCCTGAAATCCATTGTCTCTATTTTGCTTTTCTCCCTTCTACCCTTCCTTAGAATTATTGAACTCTATGATTTCATGATCACTTTCACCAAAGCTGACTTTCACTTCCAGATTCTCAACCAGTTCCTCCCTATTTGTTAAAATCAAAACTACAACAGCTTCCCCCCAGTAGCTTTTTCAACCTTCTGAAATAAAAGTTCTTTAAAAGACTAGATAAAAAACAAAATCTTCTAGACACACAAGGGTTTGAATGCAGATCCAAATTTAGGCTTTGATTCTGATTTATGTTGCACCATTTTATACAGCTGTAATTTCACTGACTTCCATTGAGTTAAACCCGAGTCCCCATTTAAGAAACTTTGCAAGAATACCAATTGTCCCAATTCCAATTAAGAGCAAGGTGGATTAACAGTAGCTCCATGAAATGCTATTCTGGTTGCATTGGACTAGGAATCAGGGTTCAATGTCCAGGAATATATTTTTGTGCTCACAGCAATGTTTGTCTAGCGCAAGGACAGCTCAGTGTGTTCGAGATCTCTTGGCATTTTTGGTGGATCTGGAATCTGTTGCCTTATTGATGCCATGGAGGTTCAGGTGTACATTTGAATCTATTTATATTCCTGAGAATCAAAGTTAGCCTTTGACACACAGGGAATTACCCAACACTATTCACCCATGATCTGGAGAGTGACGAAGGGCAGGAAGGAGAGTGTGGGTATTCTGGAAATGAAACAGATTCTTCCCACCTGGCTGCCCTTGAATCTTCTGCTCATTCTCCACCTCTTTCCCAACCCCAGGCTGAAGTTCTTGCATCTTCTTAAGCCCCTTTCCTCAGGTTTTGTGAATGGTTTCCTTTCCAATTTCAGCTCTGAGCTGTGGAGAAAATCTCTTGATGTCCGTTGCACCTCATCCATGGTCGATTGTCATTCAAAGTTGGTACAATGAGGTGGAAAATTTCAAGCATGGCATTGGGTTAACCAAACCAGGAGAAGACACTGGCCATTTTACTCAGGTATGGACCAAAGCTCCATTAGTTACAATCATGTTTTCACGGATACATATTTAGGTAAATGATGAATGAGGGTAGTAGAATTAAGAGCTTCAATATATTTTTAGAGAATAAACACTATGAAGGATAATAATCATTCCAACAGAGCAAAAGTAATGGAACAAAAAAATGGAAAATTAAAATATGAATACGAGAGACTAAATATTATGACCAACTTATTATATCAAATGAATTTGTGGAAACCCCTTCTCTTAGTTAATTTAAAACTTAGCTAGACTGAGCTCTGAAAATTTAGGTAATAATATCACTCTGGCAGAGGGATAGACTTGATAATCTACTTGATTTTTTTCTTGCGGAAATACTGTTGTTCTTGCTGTACCAATGGCAAAATAGGCACCAAGTTGTTATTTTCCCTTAGCATTCCTTCAGACACATACACATTCACAATTTACAAATCAATTCCAACTAAATTACTACAGGCTAGGAAGGAAGAATGTCTGAGAGAATTTAATTGTGTTTTTAAAATATTTTGGAAACAATAGGTTGTTCCTGGAATAAAGGCAAAAAAGAACCTTGATAAATAAATCAGTTGGTTCACAAACCATCTGTAGAATTTTATTCTTTTACACATACCTTGCAGGAGCAGTTTCTTACAATCCTGCCAATCGGAAACTGCTACAAGTTGAAAATTCCTAGGAGCATTTCTATATAAAGAACTGTATGTAGCTGCTCGCAGTAGGATTGTGCAATTTCTGGTAGCAATATATTATAGGAGCAGTTCCTTAGGATCATACCAATCAGAAACTGCTACCAGTAGCACAGTCTTACAATTTTAGCTAGTGAATCCTGCTTCTTACTGAATAATCTGTGGTTGAACCAGAGTTTGTGTATGTATGTATGTATATGATTTCATTTAAATATTCCAGATGACTGAGAATCTACCATGTTGCTTTGGTTTCATTCCTATTATATCCTATAAATTGTGAATAAGACCATACAAACAGTACATAGGGTTTCTTCTTCTTTTTTGTTTTGTTTTTTGTTTTTCTTCTACAAGATGTGACGTATATTCTGCCAGATGGTGTAATAACACAAAGGTGCATCTACACTGCACCCGTAGGTTGAAATAAGATATGCAATTTGAGCAATTCAAATTGTGTGTCTTATTTCAATCTATTTTTGACATTGCTTATTTCAAAATTTGGCTCTGTATTTTGAAATAAAGTGCTATTCCAATAAGTCTCCTAATCCTGTAACGAGGGTTACAGGGACACCAGGATAGCACACCATTTATTTCAAAATCTTTTTTGAAATAACGGGCACATTTAAAGACATGGAATAGCTTTTTCTGGATACTTCTGGTATCCTGAAATAGTGCCTCTGTCTAGATGTAGCTACATTGTGCGCAAATCTAGCTTCAAAGAAAATCTCTTCAAATACATATTTTCGATTAAAAATATTGAGCCCTTCACATTTACTCATGTATTTCCTCTTCTGTCTCCAGGTTGTATGGTACAGTTCTTACGAGGTTGGATGTGCAGTTGCTTATTGTCCTGAAAAATATTTCAAGTACTATTACGTTTGCCAGTACTGCCCTCAGTACGTATTAGCTATAGATTTAATTGATTATTAGAATTCTCTGTGTTTTAATTCATCAAAATGTTGCAGCTACATCATACCATATACAATTTTATGTGTGTTTATGATCAGAGGGGAAATTCAATAATAATAGTACTTAGAAGCACACGTGGAAATTACAATCTAAAATTAAAATAAAACTACCCACAAAACCAATTGCCCCATAAGGTCTCCTCTGCTTAAACATATACATATTTTTCTAACTGCTTAGAAAGTGAAAATGAAGATGTGTGTATTTCTAGCTATTGGGGATCTGCAAGAAGTTTTCCCTGGGGCATTGTATCCAATAAATGCCTCCTGCAGCATTCAATGCACCTAAGTTCTGAAGTAGCAGTGCTGGTCACCACGAGCCTTCTGTTCAGGATGGCACACATGAACTTGCAAATATCATAAGCAATCCATGATTGGCAATAAAGCCAACAAGAAAGAGTTTCAAAACAGAGCAGGTTGTTTGACCACTCATCTTTGATTCATATTAATACGGTAGTTACACTCTGAAATTTGAAATTGTTGCAGGGCATGCACTGGAGAAAGGGTGTGTTTACACTGCAGCTGGAGGGATGACTATGGGTACGTCTAGACTACCGCGTTTTGTCGACGGAACTCAGCGGTAGTGTAGACGCTGGTATAGTTTTGTCAACAAAAGTCCACTTTTGTCGACAAAACTAGGTAGTCTAGACACACCCTAGATGAGCTGCAATCGCACCTGAGCTAGTTTTATCCTAGCTAACTTTCAAAAAATAATAGTGAGTGTGCATCAAAACAGGCTTCAGCCCAGTCTGTATAAGGATGCCTGGCCTCTGTGGGCACATATTCACTTGTGTAGTCTTGGCTGTGCTTGTTCTAGGGCATCTTTGCTATTTTAACATTGTGGTTAGAGTCGAACTAGCGCAGGAATATCTACACAAACTGCAAAGCACACCTCCCCCTGACTGCAGCATCAATGAAAATGTGTGTTGTATATTGGCTTTGCATTTTATGCTGTTTCATTTTACCATTTCAGGGGGAACAATTTACACTTAATAAACACACCTTACAAAGCCGGAACAGCATGCGAACATTGCCCGGATGCTTGTGACAATGGACTATGTAGTAAGTTTTAGCAGCATTTAAATATGGTAGTAGCATAGTTGTCGCTGACTAAAACAATGCTTCATTCCATTGACGGGAAGACTTTGGAAAACGATCCACTCAAAAACCACAAATAAGGAGCTAATCTGTAATTCCCGTACACAAATTCATGGCTGGGCATGTTATGTTTCAAAATGAGCAAAGGCCACCTCCTGTCCCATGTAGAGGCACTTTGACCATTTAGGCATGTCTACACTAGGAAATTATTTCGAAATAACTAAATTCAAAATAATAACTCCCAAAATAACCAAATCTAAATGGGTATGTCTACACAGCAAAGTTAATTTGAAATCACAGCCATTATTTCAAATTAACTTTAACAGCGTCTATACATACAAACAGCTATTTTGAAATTAATTAGAAATAGCAGAGTGCTTAATTCAAATTTGGTAAACCTCATTCTACGAGGAGTAACACCAAATTTGAAATAGCTATTTTGAATTAAGTGCTGTGTAGAGACTTAATTCGAAATAGGAGGCCTCTAGCCCTTCCCAGGGAGCCCTGGTGGCCACTCTGGGCACAACCAGGAAAACTTACTCTCCTTTCCTCCAGCCCCAGAGCCATTAAAGGGGTAGAGTCTGGCCACAGTGCCTGTGCCAGCTCCAAGCCTGCCAGCCCGGAGCCAGCAGTGGCCACTGGGGCCCCTGACCCAGTGACCCCAAAACATGAGCCAGCAAGCCACTGGCAGCCAGCCCTCCACCGCTTCCCAGGAGCAGTCTGCCAGCTCGCAGGAGCCTGACAGGGACTGGAGAAGGCGGGCCCCTTCCTGGTCCAGGATGGAGATCATGGACCTTATTCAGGTTTGGGGGGGATGCCCCCAATGTCCATGATCTCTGGACTAGATGGAGGAATGTGGCAGGATAGCTGCCAGCCTGGCCACCAAAGGCCACATGCAAACCAAGCAGCAGGTTTGCATGTAAATCAAGTTGGTCCAGCAAGACCCCCACCCTAGGCCCTGAACTTCCCCTCCCCCTTCTTCCCCTTGCTTCCCCCTTCCAGCTCCCTCCTCCCAGGTTTCCCCCTCCCCTCTTCCACCCTCTCTCTTCCCCTCTCCCACCTCCTTTTCTCAGGGTATGTCTACACTACCCCGCTAGTTCGAACTAGGAGGGTAATGTAGGCATACCGCACTTGCAAATGAAGCCCGGGATTTGAATTTCCCGGGCTTCATTTGCATAAGCGGGGAGCCGCCATTTTTAAAACCCCGCTGGTTCGAACCCCGTGCAGCGCGGCTACACGGGGCTCGAACTAGGTAGTTCGGACTAGGATTCCTATTCCGAACTACCAGTACACCTCATGGAAGCACTGGAGAATAATTACTTTAAATTGCTCTGAGGTGTAGTTATTTCGAAATACAAGCAAGGGAGCATCCATACTAACCCTATTTTGAAATAACTATTTCAAAGTAAGCGTTATTCCCCAAGGAAAGCAGGACTACAGATTTTGAAATAACCAGCCTGTTATTTTCAAATAATGGGTTTGGTAGTGTGGACATTCCTCTTGTTGTTTTGAAATAAGGGTTAGTGTAGAACAGGGTTTACAGAGAGAGAGAATGAGTCTGCTCTACAGCCTGAGCTGAGAGGCAGATGGCTTTATAGCTCAAGTGGTAGAGGCTTATGTCCTGAGGTCCCAAGCTCAGCTCCACCTGTAGGTGTTACATAAGGGCCTCTTGGAGGAGGATGGTACCTGCTGTGTTTGGGAAATGTCATAATATTATCATGTCCCCCTCAAAGAAAAGACTGAGGGGGACATAATAGTCTGCAAATACATGCAATTTTGTTATAAAGGAGATGATGCTTGATTGTTCTCCACATCCTGCTCAGATAGGACAAGAATTAATTGGCTTAATTTCCAGTAAGGGTGCAGCTACACTATACCGTTATTTTGAGATAACTGGCATTATTTCAAAATAACAATGTGAGCACATAGATAACAGAATAACACAGACATTCTGTTATTTTGAAAAAATTTCAAAATAACGGACGGCTTATTCTGAAATCTGTAAATCTCATTCTACGAGGAATAACACCTATTCCAAAATAGCTATTTCGAAATAAAGCGTTTGTAGATGCTCCACTGCTGCTATTTCAAAATAGCCTCTCACCAGGGCCATTCTAAGTTATTCCTCCCCAGTGCCTCCTGAGGCTAAATTGAGATATCACATCTATATTAGGGAAGCCTGCCCTGGACTAATTTTGAGGCTTCCCTGCAGTGTAGACATGCTATTTTGAAATAGCTGTCCCATGTACATGTACCCTAAAAGAGATGTACATATTAGGAAAATATTTCTAACTGTAAGAAGAGTATCAGAGGGGTAGCCGTGTTAGTCTGAATCTGAAAAAGTGGTGAGGAGTCCTGTGGCATCTTATAGACTAACTGAAGTGTAGGAGCATGCATCTGATGAAGTGGGTCTTTGCCCACGAAAGCTTATGCTCCTACACTTCAGTTAGTCTATAAGGTGCCACAGGACTCCTCGCCACTTTTGTAAGAAGAGTGAAACACAGGCAATGGCTGCTAAGGATGTAATAGAATCCCCATCACAGGATATAGCTGGTGTTTTTGTTGGTTTTTTTGAAGAAGAGCAAGATTAATTTGTCAGCAAGTCTGCTGATAGAGGAGCCTGTGGGATGGTCGCTATGGCAATAGCTCTGGCAAAAAAACATCACTTGAGTGAAAAACTGTTGTGCTATGTCCTGCCAGACATAACCCTAACCCTAAGCCTGCCGGACCAGAGATGTTGCCATACCAGAGAACCCCAGACAAGAGAAGTTTAACTTGTAATAAGCTGTATAAAGCTAAAAGTACTATTCTACCCAACAGAATGCCTTGAACTATATATTCTCTAGTTAGACATTTACAACCTTACTTGGGAATAAGTAAAACTGTGCTGAAAATGGATAGTAAAAATGTTTAGTTAGTCAAAATATGCTTTTTCAAGAAGGAAATATCCTAAACCATTTTCTTTACTGTCTAATCTCATTCTGTGTTTCATTTTCAGCCAACCCTTGTAAATATGAGGATGTTTTTGGAAACTGCAATGATTTAAAAAAGTCTCCTGGATGTGGATACCTAGTGATCAGGGCAGGCTGCCATGCTTCCTGTGTTTGTACCACTGAAATACACTAACAGCCTTTGATTCCTCCCTTCATGGATGTTCTTCCTTTTAATGACAGCACTATCTCAAAATCCAGCGTTCCATCTTGCAGCCCTGATGTATGTAATGTTGGTGACTTCATTAGGGCTACTCAGCTGACTTGTAAGAACTGACCATTCAACTTATGTTCTTTATCTAGTTTAATTCTTTGTTTAAAAAATTCATAGATTTTTTCTTCCTTGCTTCAAATGAAGCACCTTGCATGCTAGACTTATATAGTATTCAATTACCGAGATTTCGTCTCTATCAATACCAACTTTACTCACTACAAAATACCATGTGAAGTACTTTCAATTTACAGATCAGTTCCTGCCAAGAAGATATCCATGTATAGTTCTTATTCTGGAAGTAATACCGTTCATACAGTGGGCCAAACATCTCCATCGTCAGTCATTCACCTTACTGCGCAAGTGTTCCCACTAGCTGAAACAGGAATACAAGGGTTATAAGTGTAACCCCCTTTTTCCTCCTTGGGTTACTCGGCAGCAGGTCACACTCACAGGTTTGCCTGGGCACCTGATGTTTTGAACGTAAAAGGAAATCCTGAGTACCCCAGTTGTGATGTTGTTTAGTTGGATTCCCTATCCACCGCCTTGCTGCAGTCCCTTGCTTCTAAAAGAATATTCAATAGCGGTGCCCTGTACACACTTAATGGTGTGTCTTGGGAGCCTCCAGGAATAAAATTATTCATGTAATAATCTAGATCTAATTTTAAAACAACAATTTTAAATAATATACATATAAGTGATCAAATTAGAATTAACATACCTTTACTTACTTTACTTAACATAAAGAAACAGGGTTGAACAGATTAAAAGTGAATAAAATCAATTAACAAAGTACACAGAAAGAAAGGAAACTTATTTATCTGCATTTACACTGCTATCATTTATCCCACCCTAGAGCGTGCCCGCCTCTGAATTCAGACACTTGCGTGGGCGCGCTTGAAGGTCTGCAGCTGGAGTGGAGACAGCCCTGTGCAGGTTCTGTGTGCGTCAGTCCAAGCTGAGAAGCCAGCTGCAAAATCCCTCTGCCATAGGAGCAGGCCCCACCAACTGCCAACAGCTCTGGTTCCCTGGGCAGATCACTACGGCTCTCACTGGACCCGGAGTCAGTTTGTCTTCTGTGCTCCATCCCAGGCAGCACTTTTCCAAACTGCCCAGTTACTTCCTGTGCATGTCACAATTACTTCCTGTGCACGGTTATGTAGGCTCTTCCCAGCCACAGGTACAGCCAGTATCTCTCCCCTCCAGGGACAATCAACAGCCGCTGAAGCAGCCTGCAAGATCCAAGCCCCAGCAGGCTTGCAGTAACAGGCTCTAGCTGCAACATAACAGCTCCTGGGATGGAAAAGGCTCCCCACCAGCAGTCTGGCTCCTCTCTCCAAAATAGAGCCTAGCCTAACGCTCTCTCTCCATGCCTGGAAGAGCCACCATTCCCCCATTTTCCCCTAGGGCTCATGGGAGCTGTAGTCTCTAGGGCTAGATTGTAAAACAAAGGATCTTCCCAGTAAAAGTCAGAATCTCCTTTAGTAAGAGGACTACACAAGTTTCTACTCAAAGGCAGTAAGGATAACAGAAACGTTCCCACTAAAAGGACTGAGGGCTGGATTCTGTCGAGCTTGATCACAATGGAGCAAATAACTCCATGGACTGCATCATAAAGGATGTCAGAATTTGGTCCACTGAAATTTTTGGGACTACTCCTAGAATGAGAGACTACAAAGTATGAGTAAGAATGTCAAAATCTGACTCTCAGGGAAAGAGGGCTGTTGGAAGAATGAGATCAATAAGTCTGTACTTGAAAGTAATTATTATTTAAAAAAGGATGGGTTATAAGATAGGGAAATGTTCTTCTAATAACAGAGCTCTATCATCTGAGTTACCTTTAAATCATTTGTGTTTTCTGTATTACTCATTAAATCACTTGTTCATCACTGCACAACTTGTTTGGGCTTTTATTACTTTTGCATCATATGTTTAGCCAACTTCCATGGGTGTAAGTGTCTACCAGAATGCTTTGTCCATATAGCCTTGGTGTTGCAACCACTGTTTGACTGATATACCTAGAAACACGCAGAAGACCTATAACACTCAGTTATATTTTGTAAAGAGGAAGTTTCTCAGGTAGAAAAAACCAAAGAATGTAGAGAAGGGAGAAGCAATTCAAGTTAAAGTAACAGCATAAAAGTTCTGAGGTTCACTAATAAAAGACCTAGTGTAGTTGTTCTCAAATTTTTGCCCTGTGGCCCAGTCCCGTCAATGCAAACCGTTTCAGGGAACACCAGCTGATAATGGAAACTCAATTTTAAATATGTATTTACACCCAAACCATTTCTACTAGTCCTGCAACGAGGGAGAATGGTTTAATTTAACCACTAAGAAAGGAAACACTAATCAAAATTATTAAACAAATTAAACACTTTAACATTTTCATGTTAGTTTACCAAACTTCATTTTTAATAAAGTAAACTATTAATTCATGTTCAACACAAAAGGTTTCAACGCTTTCTTTATTTATGGCAGAGGTGGGGAACCTTTTTTGGGTTGGGGGCCACTGACCCACAGGAAAATCAGTCAGGAACCACACAAGTAAGAGGGAAATCCCCGCCCCCCCCCCAAAAAAAACCCACAACATCCCACACTTCCAGAAACTCCAGCCCTCACTGATGTGGCCCCCAACTGAGACATGTCACTTCCCTGGTGCTCCAGTCCATTGTGGGGGGAGAGAGGCAGAGGGACAAGGAGGACTGAGGTTTAGGGCTTCCCATAGGCCAGATTAACTCTTCTGAGGTTCCAGGGTGAGTGGATTTTGTGCCCCCGTAGGCTCTGAGGTGAAGCCAGAAATGAGGGCTCAGTGTGTGGGATGGAGCTGCCAGTGAGTGAATTAGAGATGGGAGCGCAGGTGAGGGTGAGGATGCAAGATCTGGCTGGTAGGTAGAGTGCAGGAGCAGGCTGGGAGTAGGGTATCTGACTGGGGGATTTTCAGGTCTTCTCTCCTGATCTCTCTCTCTCTCTCCTCCTACTGCCTCTCCCCTCTCTCTCAGCGCTCCTCCGCCTCCTGCCTCTCTCTCCGTCTCTTTCTTTCTCTTCTCCCACTCCTGCTTCTCATTCTCCCTTTCTCTTCTCCTCCTCCTCCTGCCTCTCTCTTCCCTCTGTCTGTCCCTGATCCCTTTCCCCTTCTCTTTCGCCTTCCCCTTCCCTCCCGCCGTGGCACTCGGCTGAGTGCTGCCTGCTCAGCCGGGCTGCCGCAAGGGAGGGGGGCGGGGTGGTGATGTACACGGCCAGGGGGCCTTCCCCTCCCACCGCGGGGGAGCCCAAATGGCCCTTGCGCTGCTGGCTTCCCTGGCAGCACGGCTGAGGGGCGCAGCACTTAGTTGAGCGCCACAGCAGGAGGGGAAGGGAGGGTGGTGATGTACACAGCCTCACCCCCTGGCTGTGTACGTCACTTGAAACCAGGCACATTTTTGCTTGCAATACTTGTATACAGCTACAAGTTTACAAAAACAAAAACAAAACAAAACAAAACAAAAACAAAAAACCACAACCTCTCATTCTCTAGTGAAAAATTAAATGCAGGAAAAATCATTTTAATTAAGAATATTCATTTAAACGCAAGTATTGGGGGTAGTCATGCATGATATTGCATTTGGAAATAGGAAGCAAATGTTAAAAAGTATCAAATGTATGGTAACGATACTTTAGAATCAAACGCAGCATTATAAAATATATGACTAGGAAAGAAAATGTGTGCTTATTTACCCTTAAGATAACCACTAGCCCATTTAGTGTCTGTATGTTTTAGAGATTTAGGCCAAATTCTTAGTTGGTGAAAATCAAGATAGTTGCACTGACAGCTGAAGAACTGGCCCATAATGGAGTCATATGTCACAGACAGTTACAAGGGTTATTTATTGTACATGTACATATCTATGTCTGGCAACCTGAGAGTAGAACTTCGGTTCTAAAGCTGAAGAAAACCCAGGGCTAATTCATTCAAGCTCATCAGAAGAAGTGGGTTTTCCCCACAAAAACTAACACAATATAGATTTTGCTAGTCTCTAAGGTGCCACAGGGCTACTCATTTTCTGAGGACTAATACAGTTCAGACACAAATAGAAGCCCTTATCTTCCATATGAGCCAATATCAGAAGGCTATTATACTGTTAGATTTCCAATACCTCTAACCAGATATGTGATAGACATGTAGCCGTGTTAGTCTGGTGTAGCTGAAACAAAAAACAGGACTGTGTAGCACTTTAAAGACTAACAAGATGGTTTAATAGGTCTGGCCCACGAAAGCTCATCACCTATTAAACCATCTTGTTAGTCTTTAAAGTGCTACATAGTCCTGTTTTTTGTCCCACCAGATATGTGTCTAAATACACAATACCTTGTCCTAGAGGAATGAAGGCAGACCTCACAGAGTAGTTCCCAGGCTGGTATAAATGGTAAAAAAAGAACTCTTTAGCTTCAGTGAAGTTATACTCAACTAAGAAGAGTGGTTGTTAACGGAAGTTATACTCAACTAAGAAGAGTCAGAGAGTGGTTGTTAACGGTTCTAAATCCTGCTGGAAAGGGATAACAAGTGGAGTTCCTCAAGGGTCTGTTTTGGGACCCATACTGTTCAATATCTTCATCAATGATGTAGATATTGGGATAGAGAGTACGCTTATTAAGTTTGCAGATGATACCAAACTGGGTGGGGTTGCGACTTCTTTGGAGGATAGGGACATAATTCAGAATGACCTTAGCAAGTTAGAGAAATGGTCGGAGGTAAACAGGATGAGGTTTAATAGAGAGAAATGCAAAGTGCTCCACTTAGGAAGGAACAATCAGTTCCATACATACAAGATGGGAAGCGACTGTCTAGGAAGGAGCATGGCAGAAAGGGATCTAGGGGTCATAGTGGACCACAAGTTGAATATGAGTCAACAGTGTGATGCTGTTGCAAAAAAAGCAAATATGATTCTAGGTTGTATTAACAGGTGTGTTGTAAGCAAAACTCGTGAAGTCATTCTGCTGCTCTACTCTGCACTAGTTAGGCCTCAGCTGGAGTACTGTGTCCAGTTCTGGGCGCCACATTTCAAGAAAGATGTGGAGAAATTGGAAAGGGTACAGAGAAGAGCGACAAGAATGATTAAAGGTTTAGAGAACATGACCTATGAAGCCAGGCTTCATGAACTGGGCTTGTTTAGTTTGGAAAAAAGAAGATTAAGGGGGGACATGATAGCGGCTTTCAAATATCTAAAAGGGTGTCACAAGGAGGAAGGAGAAAATTTGTTCCTCTTGGTTTCTGAGGACAGGACAAGGAGTAATGGGCTTAAAGTGCAGCAGGGGAGGTTTAGATTGGACATTAGGAAAAAATTCCTAACTGTCAGGGTGGTCAAATATTGGAATAAATTGCCAAGGGAGGTGGTGGAATCTCCCTCTCTGGAGATATTTAAGAACAGGTTAGATAGACATCTGTCAGGGATGGTGTAGACGGAGCTTGATCCTGCCTTGAGGGCAGGGGGCTGGACTCGATGACCTCTCGAGGTCCCTTCCAGTCCTATGATTCTATGATTCTATGATTCTAAGAATGTGGTTCATTTCTTCCTGTGTTATAGTACTGAGAGTCAAAGCCTTCAGGCTGGTGCTCAGTTCAATAACAGGGAGCAAAGATCCTGAGAGATAACTGGGTCTTGGGCCTCACAAAGATTTAAATGCTTCAGGGGGTAGCGGAGTCCATTTGTTGTTTTTTTAAAGATTTAAATGAGTGGCACCCAGGATCAAAGAGCAATGGAATGTAAGGATTCAAGCACGTCTCATATGTGAGAAGCAAAATGCAGGACAATGTAGCACTTTAAAGACTAACAAGATAGTTTATTAGATGATGAGCTTTCGTGGGCCAGACCCACTTCCTCAGATCAAATAGTGGAAGAAAGTAGTCACAACCATATATACCAAAGGACACAATTAAAAAAATGAACAAATATGAAAAGGACAAATCACATTGCAGAACAGAAGGGGGATGCGGGGGGGTGGGAAGGGGGAGGAAGGAAGGTAAGTGTCTATGAATTGCTGATATTAAAGGTAGGGAGAGTGGGATGTTTGTGAGTTAATGGTATTACAGGTGATAATTGGGGAAACTGTCTTGGTAATGGGTGAGAAAGTTCAAAGTCTTGTTAAGTCCTTGTTGGCAAGTGCAGATGTAAAAGGCATCTGCTCTAACCCCACTGACAGAGACCAGAAGCTTCAGGATCTCTATCATGTGCCGAAAGTGTCCGTCTGCTATGTACATTGGACAAACATCTCAGACACTTCGCCAAAGGATTAATGCCCACAAAACAGATATCAGACAAGATCACAAAGAGAAAACAGTTTCTTGCCACTTTAACCAGAAAGGACACTCTCTAAATGACTTAGCCACCTGCATTCTGCTACAAAGACCTTTTACATCTGCACTTGAAAGGGAATCCTCTGAACTGTCATTCATGTTAAAATTCGACACTTGCCAACAAGGACTTAACAAGACTTTGAACTTTCTCACCCATTACCAAGACAGTTTCCCCAATTATCACCTGTAATACCATTAACTCACAAACATCCCACTCTCCCTACCTTTAATATCAGCAATTCACAGACACTTACCTTCCTTCCTCCCCCTTCCCACCCCCCGCATCCCCCTTCTGTTCTGCAATGTGATTTGTCCTTTTCATATTTGTTCATTTTTTTAATTGTATCCTTTGGTATATATGGTTGTGACTACTTTCTTCCACTATTTGATCTGAGGAAGTGGGTCTGGCCCACGAAAGCTCATCATCTAATAAACCATCTTGTTAGTCTTTAAAGTGCTACATTGTCCTGCATTTTGCTTCAACTACCCCAGACTAACACGGCTACATTTCTATCACTATTCATATGTGAGAGACCTGTCAAGTTCAAGGATTTAGCACCTGCCCTTATTCACTGGCCAGAACAATGAGGAAAGCTATTGGGAGCTGGAAATAGAAGTTTATACTGTCCCTGGGAGGAAGGAGAAAGCAAGGGAGGACTTGAGAGAGGGATTTCTCTTAAGGATACTTCTAGGAGCTTATACACCACCCCTTGCTCAAAATTGTATCTCAAGTCAACATCTAGTGCTAAATCTTACTTTCCTCCTATGCAGCCAGCCATCTTCTGGATGTCAGTCATACACAACGGGCACTGGTGTGAGCAAAACATAAGAGGCTACGTTCAAACTGGGATTGAACTGGCTTCTGCTTAACTCAAGCACATGGTCCCAGTAGGAAAAAGTCTTCTGGGCAGACTTCTCCCCCTGAACCAAGCATAAAAATATGCTAATAATCTTCAACACAGCCTGCACAATGGGACACAGTGTGGACAAGTGCAATCCTGTAAGTGGCCAGAATGGGAATATTACAAAAGTGGCTAGTGAGTGTGCAAATTCAGTGCCTCCTCTCTGCGGTCTCCACCAGAAAGATTCCTATGAAGCTCTAGCTGGAAATGAAAACTATACACCCATAATAAAACTCACAAGGGAGATTGGAGCTGTAATGATGTCTCCTTTTCCATCATACAGGGAAATTAGTATCTTCCTCTGAACAACTCGGGCCACTGTTAGAGAACAGTCTAAAAGGAAACCCCTCTAGTATAAGATCATGCACAGTAAGGAAAACATGGGAAACTGGTTGGTTCCCTGTGATCTTAGAAGTAACAGAGAGACAAAGAAAAATTTATAATGAGACAGTGTCAAAACCTTCCCTTGCCGATTGAGAAAAACCCTAGACATATACAGCATATGGCTGTATGCTTCTGCTGCAATGTGTCTAAATTAACGTCCTAGAGAAAGGAAGGAGAACTAAGCAGGTTGTTCTTCCCTTTTCAGAGATGATTTTGCTTTCTGCCTTCCTGGGCCTGACGGCTGTGATGCAACAAACCATCAGACCGGTAGGATGAGAGCTGAGTGGGGAACATATTTCCAGTCTCATTAAAACTGAGAATGTATCTTGTCCTGAATCAGGACAAAAAATAAACATTTCAAATATTATTGCAAACCAGTGAAGAAAAAAAAATTGGATCATGCCATTCAAAACATTCTACTTCAGGAATTTCAAAGCATTTCATGATGATTACTATTTTAGGGGTCATGGTGACATTTTAAATGCCGTTAAATCGCAAAAGCAACAGAAGCATTTAAGGTGATTTATGTCCTTAAGCGGCACAAGTGCTCAATACAAAGTAAAGGACAGATCCTACAAATATGCCCATGATTAACTTTACTCGCATAAGTAGTCCTCTCCATGGCAATAGGACCATTCATGTCATTAATAAGCAATTAATACACATTATTAAGCAGTTTTGAGATTAGGGCCTAAAACCCTTAGGCTAACGGAGACTGAATGAAAAATGAAGTAATATTAACAGAGCTTAGAAGTTCATAATTGGGGAAATTGAGAGTTATAATGAAAACTATGTTGTAACCTTACATATAACATTCAATATTATGTAGAAAAGCTATACTACAATAAAGAATTGAAATGTTCCATTCTATTTTCCACATGTGAAAGGAGTAAGACTTTGAAAATGATAAAGATTTCAGGCAATATTTCCGAAAAAGATACTTAATAGTTACATAGCTCCATTCAGTAGTATATTTGTTATATATTCATACATGACTGGGGTTCCTAGAAGCAACCAAAATATAAATGCATAAATAATAAAATATACACAGTTTTCCCTGTCTTTACCAGCATTGAATTTGGCCAAATACACAGTATTTAAAAGAATCCAGCAGTGTAGGCAATATACTAAGATTATTTAATAATATTACTTTCTCAATTCCAAATTATGCCTATTTATACCTGCCTCTGGAAATTTCCACTACATGCATCTGAAGAAGTGGGTCTTTGCCCACGAAAGCTTATGCTCCAACACTTCAGTTAGAGTATGAGGTGCCACAGGACTCCTCGCCGCTATAACATAGAATAAAGACATTAGAATCTCACCCATAATTTAGTAATTAGTGATTGATTCATTCTGATTAAATTAATTTTAAAATATTTCATGAGCTAATGTTACTTGAAAAAGGCTCATTAACTGGAATGCATTCCTAGGGTCACATATAAAATACTTTAGGTTCACACACATGAGCCTAAAGTCCATGGGGAAAAAAAACTAGTGTACTTTTTTTTTTTCATTTAGACACCCAATTTTGCTGCTCTGTCAATTGACAATGAAGATCAACAAAAAGAGATTGTTGAGAAGCACAATGTCCTAAGGAGAGGGGTGAAGCCAATTGCTGGCAACATACTAAGGATGGTAAGATGCATTCTGCTAAAGCAATCCGTGATGACTCTGTCAAAGGTGCTAAGGAGTTTGCGAGATCAGAGCATGTGTCCTGGCAGAAAACATGCCACGTGAATCCTTTTCCCCAATAAGATGTCAGAGGCTGTAGGACTTATAAAGAGAAGGGAGCAGATGATATGTCTAACTATTCATGAACAAGTTTCAGAGGGGTAGCTTTGTTTGTCTGAATCTGCATAAACAACGAGAAGTCCTGTGGCACCTTAGGGTGTGTCTAGACTACATGGCTCTGTCAATGGAGCCATGTAGATTAGAGTTGTAGACATAGCAAAATGAAGCGGTGATTTAAATAATTTAAATCAAAATGGCCCCCACGCTGTGCCGATCAGCTGTTTCTCGGCACAGCGCGGCAGTCTAGATGGGGATCTGCCGACCCCAGAACCTTTCATCAGCAGATCCTGTAAGCCTGGTTTCACACCACGAAGGGTTCTGGGGTTGGCAGATCCCCGTCTAGACTGCCGCACTGTGCTGACAAACAGCTGATTGGCACAGCACGGTGGCCATTTTGGTTTAAATGAAGCAGAGATTATTTAAATCATCACTTCATTTCCCTTTTTTGAATAAACTAATCTACATAGCTCCGTTGATGGAGCAATGGGTATGTCTACACTACCCCGCTAGTTCGAACTACCGGGGTAATGTAGGCATATTGCACTTGCAAATGAAGCCCGGGATTTGAATTTCCCGGGCTTCATTTGCATAAGCCGGGCGCGGCCATTTTTAAATCCCGGCTGGTTCGAACCCCGTGCCGCGTGGCTACACGCAGCATGAACTAGGTAGTTCGGACTAGGCTTCATGAGGAGTAATGAGGAGTAATGGTAGGAAGGCTAGTCCGAACTACCTAGTTCGTGCCGCGTGTAGCCGCGCGGCACAGGGTTCGAACCAGCCGGGATTTAAAAATGGTGGCGCCCGGCTTATGCAAATGAAGCCCGGGAAATTCAAATCCCGGGCTTCATTTGCAAGTGTGGTATGCCTACATTACCCTCCTACTTAAAAAAGGGATAGAGAATACGACACAGAATATCTTATTGCCTCTATATAAATCCGTGGTATGCTCACATCTTGAATACTACATACAGATATGGTCACCTCATTTCAAAAACAATATATTAGTACTAGAAAAGGTTCAGAAAAGGGCAACAAAAAAGATCGGGGATTTGGAACAGATGCCATATGAAGAGAGATTAAAAAGACAGAGGATACATCTACACTGCAGGCTTATTTCAAAATAAGATATTCCGGAATAGTTATTTTGAAATAGCTTATTTCAAAATAGCATGTCTGTACTGATAGGAAGCCTCAAAATTAGTCCTAGGCAGGCTTCCCTAATCTAGACGTGATATCTCGATTTACATCCCCAGGAGGCACCGGGGAGGAATAACTTAGAATGGCCCTGATGAAGGGCTATTTCGAAGTAACATCAGTGGAGTGTCTACACACGCCTTATTTCGAAATAGCTATTTCAGAATAGGAGTATTCCTAGTAGATTGAGATTTACAGATTTCAGAATAAGCCATCCATTATTTTGAAATTATTTCAAAATAACAGAATGGCTGTGTAGACGCTCGCATGGCTATTTCAGAATAACGCTAGTTATCTGAAAATAACGGTGCAATGTAGGCTCACCCTGAGACTTTTCATCTTAGAAAAGAGGAGACTAAGGGGGGATATGTTAGAGGTCTATAAAACTGTGATAGGTATGGAGAAAGCGAACAAGTTAAAGTTATTTACTTGTTCCCATAACATAAAAAGCAAATGAAATTAATGAATGAAATTAAATGAAATTAATAGGTAGCCAGTTTAAAACAAACAAAGGGAAGAATTTCATCACACAATGCACATCAACCTGTGGAACTCCTTGTCAGAGGATATGGTGAAGACCAGGATTTTAACAGGGTTCAAAAAAGAACTAGATAAATTCATGGAGGTTGGGTCCATCAATATTTATAAGCCAGAATGGATAAAAATGGTGTCCCTAGACTCGTTATGTCAGGGGCAGGAAATGGATGACAGGAGAGGGATCACTTATGATTACCTTTTCTGTTCACTCCCTCTGGGACATTGGCATTTGCCTCTATCAGAACACAGGATACTAGTCTAGACGTTTGGTCTGACCCAGTCTGGCCGTTCTTATGTTCTCATGTTCTTATGACATTTAAAATCGTTGCTGGACATGCACCAGACAAAGGGTGTGTTTACACTGCAACTGGAGGGATGACTACATCAGCTGCAACTGCATGTGTGGTAGCTCTTTGTGCAGATTTGGGAGTGGATCATAAAACTCTTTTGTTTCACACGGAGGTACAATGGCTTTCCAAAGGTAACATGCTTTTCAGATTATTCAAACTGAAAGATTAAGTGGAAATTTTCCTCAAGCAACAGAAGAAAGAAGAGTTATATCATGTGTTTACGAATCAAACGTTTCAACTTTCACTGGCATACCTCATCGATGTTTTTGAATCTTTGAACAACCTCAATTTGAAGCTGCAAAGAAACAACACTGCAAACATTATTGTGCACCATAATGCCATCAAAGCATTTATGGGAAAAAATCCAGCTTTGGAAACATCAAACATAAGCTCAGACACCTAACTTTTCGTCTTTTCCAACATTGTCATAGCTCACTGAAAATAAAGGTTTCCAAGAACTTTGTAAAGAGGAAGCACAGAACAAAATTGTGTTTCATTGGAACTGCCTTGCTGACAGATTAATCCACTATTTTCCAGACAACTTTTCTGGCAATCCCATTCATAAATTAGTACGCAATCCATTCAACTTTTATGTTGATTCATTGCCAGAAGTATTGCAAGAACAAGCTATTTCTTGTGTTAAATTACATTTTTATTAAATTTTTGTGACAAGAAAAACTATTTGTGCTTATTTTTAATTTTAAATAAAAAATTATGAAAGATAATTTAGAAAACTCAAGCTTGGAGGAATTTTGGATAAAATATATCCCAATTTGCTCTAAAGGTGGAGAAGAAGCGCTATGTGTTATTCTTCCGTTTTCATCGATGTACCTCTGTGAAAAAAGCTTTTTAAGTTTAGTCACATTAAAAATGAAACAAAGAAATTGACTGGATGTTGAAAACAATTTGTGTTGCACACTGTGACGTCATCATCGGGCTCCCAGGCCAGAAGCACCCTAGGCAACTGCCTAGTTTGCCTAGGTTCACGGGCCACCCCGATTATATTTCAATAAAATGGGCTTGCTCTTAAGATGTGGAATAGCTATTTTGGGATACCAAAGGTATCCTGAAATAGCTCCACAGTGTAGATGTAGCCTAAAAGTCTTGAGGGCTGGATTCTACCAAGCTTGATCAAAATGGAGCAAATAACTCCATGGGACATGGAATTTGCATATCTTCTTCTGATCTCACTTTTGAAATTTGAGGTTTACACAGCTTTTAGACAAATGGAGGGGGTTCTCCGAAAAAGCCACGTCTAAACTACTTTCACTTTTGAAAGTTCTGCTTTGGAAAGTGAGATCGGAAGAAGATATTGGAAAAATCCCACGGAATTTGCGTGTACTCTTTCAACACTCTAGCATAGTCTAGATGAGCCATATATACTGTTTAGACAACTTCCATGGGTGTAAGTCTCTATCACAATGCTTTGTCCATGTAGCCTTGGTGTCGCTACATGGACAGTGTCAAAATGGGACATGTTAACAGCTTCAAAACTGCTTTCAAATATTTTTTTCAAAAACTTTTCTTGCAAGATAGGGTAAGAGTATTTTATGCAAGTGGAAAGCTGGGAACCCTACCTGTATTTTGGTTGTGATTTTTACTTTTTAATTCTAAATTTTTATTTTGATAGCACAAGTTTATTCTGTGGGTTCATGCGACTTCCAGTCTGGTAGATTTCCCAGCCTGGTGTCAAACTCTTCATCCACCAGTAGGGATTACCTTTTTCAATGGTGATTTTGCCTCTCAATTCAGCCCTTAGTGCATGTCAGTGCTTTTGTGTAGCACTTAATTCTCAAATAGCAGCTAAGGGCAGTACTGTTATCAAAGGTCACATTCTCAAAGGAAACAAATGTACTCCTTGTTTTGCTGAATGCTCATGCGGGTCAGACCTATAGTTCATTAAGCACAATAGACTGTCTTCCAAGAGTAGCCAGTGACAGGTGCTTCAGAGGAAATGAATAGAACAATGATCCTATTGTTCACTCCCAGACTCCTGCAGTCTGAGGATAGGGATATGGACACACAGAAAACAAGTTTTCACCCTCACCATCTTGGCTAACAGCTATTGAGGCACCTGTCCTCTTGAAATGTATCTAATTCTTTTTTTTTAATCCAATCACTTTTTGGACCCAGTTATTCCTATAGATTAAATCCTAATGATACATAGGTAGTGCAATTTTTTTAAAGCAATAAAGAAAAAAATTTACCTCCCAAGTAAATGAAATCCATGGAAAGAGAGTGAATGTTAGGAAAGAATGGGAGCAAAGACAGAGTTCAGGAAATTATCCTCACTTTGTTTGTATGACTTTTTCTGATTTAATAAAATCAAAAGTAGAAACCATAGAAAGGCACACACACTCTGGGTATGTCTACACTACAGCGCTAATTCGAACTAACTTAGTTCGAATTAGTTAATTCGAACTAAGCTAATTCGAATTAGTGCAGCTAGACTTAAAAACTAGTTCGAATTAGCGTTTTGCTAATTCGAACTAACATGTCCACACAGAGTGGACCCTGAACAGAGGTTAAGGATGGCCGGAAGTAGTGCCGGCAGGGCATCAGATGAGGACTTAGAGCGTGGAGCTGCTGTCTCAGGCTAGCCGAGGGCTGTGCTTAAAGGGACCCGACCCCCACCCCGGACAGACAGTTCTCAGGGTTCCCCGCTTGCAAAGCAGTCCTGGCTTTGAGTGCCCTGAGTGCCCACACGCGGAACATCACAGCACTCGGCCATCACCCCGGCTGCACTTGCCATCCGGGGGGAGGCGGCAATCGGGGGGGCTGCAGGAGAGCTTCCACCCTGAGAAGCCCGCAGAGCCAGCCCAGTCCTCCCCATTGGGGGCGCGTACCCCATTCCTTCCTCACCTCCTTCCACTTACCCTTCCCTAGCTCCCCTTCCTGATGTACAAAATAAAGAAAATGTGTGTTCAAAAATAGAATCTTTCTTTATTGAACAAAACTGGGGGAGACTGGAAAAAGGAGGTGGGAGAGGGGAAGAGAGAGGCTGGGAGAGGGGAGGGCAACTACAATGATCAGGGGTTGGGAACAGGTCCCATATGAAGAGAGGCTAAAGAGACTGGGACTTTTCAGCTTAGAAAAGAGGAGACGTAAGGGGGAGGTTGGGTCCATGGAGTGGTATTAGCCAGGGGGTAGGAGTGGTGTCCCTGCCCAAGGTTTGTGGAAGGCTGGAGAGGGATGGCACGAGACAAATGGCTTGGTCACTGTCTTTGGTCCATCCCCTCCAGGGTACCTAGGGTTGGCTGCTGTTGGCAGATAGGCTACTGGACTAGATGGACCTTTGGTCTGACCCAGGACGGCCATTCTAAGCTCAGGGCTCACAGTCGGGGGTCTTAGTGGACCCCCTTGATTTTCATGCCAACCTGCTCCTGGGTGGCCAGGCTGGCAGCTCTCCTGCCCTAGATGGCCACTTTCCTGTGCCTAGTGCAGAGTTCATGGATGAGGTCCACGATGTCTGCACTAGACCAGGCCCGTGCCCGCCTCTTGCGGTGCTGGCCAGGCTCCCGAGAGCCGCCAGCCTGGTCCCGGGAAGAGGGGGAGGGCTGGGGGGCATCGGATGGCTGGCTCGAGCTGTGCCAGGTGCAGGGTCTGCTAGCTGGGTGCTGGCAAGCTTGCTCCTGGCACGGGCACTGTAGCCAGCCCGTGCCCCTTTAAGGGGTCCGGGGCCGGGAGGGGGGCAGACGAGTTTCCCTGGTGTTGGCCAGAGTGGCCACCAGGGAAAGCTGGGGAGGGCTAGCCTCCCACTAGTTCGAATTAAGAGGCTTCACAGTCCTTAATTCAAACTAGTAAGTTCAAACTAGGCTTAGTCCTCGTGCAATGAGGTTTACCTAGTTCGAACTAAGCGCTCCACTAGTTCGAATTAAGTTCGAACTAGCGGAGCGCTAGTGTAGCGCCTATGAAAGTTTATTCGTACTAACGTCCGTTAGTTCGAATTAACTTTGTAGTGTAGACATACCGTCTGACTCTTCCCTAGGGCTCAATTTCACATTTACATATATAAATCTGGAAAAAGTTGACAGCAAAGCACAGACACAGAGGCATACAGTCACCGACAACCATTTAATATCTTCTCCTATCATTCTGATTGCTTGTGCCCAGACAGTAGAGGGTCATACTTCCTTTATGGGTTAGGGGTAATTATTCCCTTGTTAGCCTTTAGGCTTGTCAGTCTGGTTCTTACTTATTTCCTCTTTACACACTTTTTATCTTTGATTATTTGCCAGGTGCTCTGTTCTATTGCAAATTTCCTATCTCCACATCCCTTGCTAGGCAGTGTTTTACTCTCTTGTTTGTTTCATATCTTGCAGCTAGTACCTTGCTAAAATATTTCCTAGAACACTTTTCAAAATATGGGAAAGGCTAGTGGTTGGCAAAATTTCACTCTCTGAAGTTAGCTTCATCTTATCTGCCAGACATCATGAGTGTCTGGCGCCCAGGCAAGACTTAAAATCTTCCTTTGGCTATTTTACGTGTCAGCATAACTAAAGGAAGAATGGCGCCAGCTCCACTAATAAAAATGGCTTATCTGCTACCATGCAGAACAAGTTTCCATCGTGCTTTTATGCAAGTGTAAGCAACAGAGCAGCAAAACTAGTCATACCAGCTTACCCAATAGCATCAGTGTACAGACTCTCTAAGAAATAATCAATAGTGGGTCTCTTGCCCTCTCTATGGCTGGTTTCTCATGAAAAAAAAGAACAGTCTCAATTTGATCCCAATGATGAATGGAACAGTCTTCAAATATCATAAACGTT
The DNA here is from genome assembly GCF_052426305.1 of Pelodiscus sinensis. Lineage (NCBI taxonomy): Eukaryota > Metazoa > Chordata > Testudines > Trionychidae > Pelodiscus > Pelodiscus sinensis. Next base: position 12,254,846 of record NC_143054.1, read on the forward strand.
CAAAGGACTGGAAAAAACATTTCTGACCCTGCTCTATATTGGTAAAGATTCTCATTTATAACAAGACCACTCTGATTTTCATACTTCTTACAGTGATTGGAGCGGCCTTAGCGTAAGCAAGAGTATGGCTCATTATCTTTTTAATACAAAGAGAGTAGCCCAGATTCTCTTTCAGTTAAACCTGCTACACCTTTAACTAATTAAATTAATTGAATCAGTTGTTTTCAAGCATTTAAGGATCTATACTGCATCCCTTTCCAAATAGGTTGCCTTCCAGGTACCTATATCCAAAATAGGCAGAGATGATGTACAGGAGGAGCACATGTGGTCATATGCAGGCCACCCCAGATTTCCACTTTCTCTTTTGTAACAGCTCCTCAAGGTTTTCAAATAAAAGGGGCACAGGAGAACATTCAGGGAGCTGAGCAGCAATGCCAGTGGCTTGAGCTAGTCCTATGTGGAGGGAATGCCACCTCCACCCCCTAACTCAACACAGCAGACCACCTAGTCTGTCTAGGTCAGAGAGGTGGAACCAAAATTTGCAAGTCAAATGAGCTGAGCCTCTCCTGCAAGTTCCAATTGTTGGTTTTAGTCCTCGAGCCTAAACAGACTCGGTGGTCTGCTGAGATAAGTTAGGGGGTGGAGGTGGTAATTCCTGAGCCCTGCCCCACAGGTCTGGCCCTACACACCTGGCATCACCAGCCTGAGATGCCCCAATAAAAAATAAACTTCTGTATTAAAGAAAATGTCTTGTTCATCATTACATGATTTTTCATGAACCCCCTGAAAAGAGCTCATGTACCCAAGTTTGAAAGACACTGATGTAGATGTATATTAGATTCACTGAGACTTAGAGATACCTAGATGTGCCAACTCTTGTGAAGATCCTTTCTGACATGAGATTATATTGTTCACTCTAATTGTGAAAATTACTTATAATTAGCAATATTTAACTCAGATCAGCTTAACTGAAAGCAGAAATTTCTTAGCGCTTTCCAAATATACAATATTAGGCAGTAAAAATCAAAGGCAAATAACATATTTTTGGAAGAATGTTTAACAAAACCGGTGTTCCATACAGTTTCAATTAATGTTTTATTGTGCCTGCTATGATGCTGAGTCACTTTCCCAAAGCAGGAAACAGGCGAGCTATATATAATGGTTTAAACAAAAAATCCATTCACTTCCACAGCCTCTTTAAAGGTGCTGGAAGACATTTTCTATCTGCCCAGAAAGAACAGGTAAGCTTTACATTCCTTTCCTTAACACAGAGAGACCTTATTCACAGGTTTTCAGATAGAATCTGCTACAAAGAAGTCTTCTTGAAACGTTAGGACATTCAGAGAATTACAATGACATTTCCTTAGATGTGGGGAAGGGTAAAAAGCCGTTAGAGGACTAGAAAAAGTAAGAGAAAATATGGAAATATAAAGTAAAAAATTAAAAAGTCTTTAACAGTATGAGTGAATAGGTAACAAAACAGGAATTAAGCAGAGGCATTAAATAATAGATATGTATAAATTCCAGTACTTTGTACGCATTATTGGCTTAGATAAAATTCTCTTAAGGGCAGGGACCGTTTCTCCTTACATAGCCATAAACTACCTTGAACATATAAAATGCTGCCTAAAGAACAATTGTAGGGTGTATAATTATAAAATAGCTTCAAGAGATAATTAATAATGAATTCAAGTTGCATTACTGTAAGAAATAGAGGGAGATAGCCTGATATATGTAATGAATAGTGTAGGTTGCACTGAGTTGTTCCAACACTCAGTCTTTGCGAGGGGAAAAAAAGCACACACAAGATTTCTTCCCTTAATGCTCACCTAATACAGGTTGGAAGTGTAGGTTGGACCTCTCTAGACCAGCACTCTATGGTCCAGCAACATATGTGATCTGGAATGATTTCAGTTAGCCAAAGGTCCACTTAGCATGGGTGTGGCCAAGTTTCCTGTGGTCCCATAAAGTTGTTTACAGCCACCAGTCCTGGCTCTCAGTGTTCTGTGCTGTTATTTAGCTCTAATTTTCCCCTAAATGCCATCTAAGAGCCCAGTAAGGAGTGGAAGCGTTGGTAAAGCTGCTAGACAATATTGACCTCCGATGGTTCAGCAAATTCTCAAGTTCTGCACGAGTCAAATCCCAAGGGTGCCTGTGACAGGGCAGGTGGACCACCCGCTCTACCCCACACTGGGATGGCCTCCGAGGAGAGGGGCGAAGGCCCGGAGGGGGAATTAAGCGTCTGGGGGTGCACCGCCGAGAGCCAAAAGATGGCGCCGAGCGACGGCGTGGCCGATGGTCCGCAGCCCAGTCCGGTGTCTCCTCGTGATGTCAGCAGGGGCGCCGGCTGGGACACCGAGGAGGGCGGGGGCCAGGGCGCAGAAGTGACGTCGGCCCAAGGCACCGACCAGCGGGAGATTCAAAAGGGCCGCAGCCGTGGCCAGGAGGGGGGAAGTGTTCGGCCCTGGGAGGAACCCCAGGCCCTGGCAAGGAGTCCGGACCCTGAGAGGTACAGGCTGCCAGGAACCCCCCGAAGTGGGAGGTGGAGGGTAAGCTTATCCCCACACAGGGGGAACCAGTAAGGGACTGACTGGGAAGAAGGGACCCAGGGCGGGGCCATGAACCCCGCGAGTGGAGGGTTTGGGGGATCTTGACCCCCTCCACTGACAGGGGACGCATGTCCCCTTCTTAGGGCCCTGGGTCGGAGCTCGGAGAGAGGGAGGTCCTGAGCCCCCTTCCCGGTCCCCCTGGGACCCACGCAGGCTCGGATCACGCCTAAGGTACGGGAGATACGCCGGGGCCAAGAGGCCAACCATAGAGCAAAGCTCCCACATAAGACAATTGCCCACCCAAACTCGGGGTGGCCTTTAAGGGGACGGTTACAGTGCCAGACTAGAGAGGTTCAACCTGTATTAAGGGACTGATCCTGCAATAATGTACATGGCTCAATAAGATCCATGGGACTTAGCACATGTACAAAGCACTGAGGTGATTGCAGGATCAGGCAATAAGGTTTAACTCTCAGAGCAAGTATATTTATCCCTTCTAATGCAAGGGTTCCTAAAATGTGATAAGCAAGCCCCTAGGGGTATGTGAGACATCTGACAGTAGAGCGGGAAAAGAAGTATGCAGGAGAAATCATGTAATAGTGCGTTTTCATAATAGGCTGCTCATATGAAGCTTCAAAACTCAGTGGGAGTTTCTTATACAAAATAGAGTAGTTAATTTATTTCAAGATGTACCAATGAGAATGCAGATACACAGAGAAGAGGACATATGAGGCCTTACTCTTAATCACCATACACCACAGATGCCATTGCCTAGAAATCATCCAGTTTGACTGAACTCAGAACTTAATCAAGGTTTTTAACAGCTGTACACATTGTGCTATAGCTATATCTCTTATGCAACAGTGAAACATAGACAACAAGTTAAACACCGGGGCTGCGTCTAGACCGGCATGATTTTACACAAAAGCAGTAGCTTTTGCGCAAAATCGTGCCGCCTGTCTACACTGGCCGTGAGTATTTGCGCAAGAACATTGACTTTGTAATGTACAAAATCAGTGGTTCTTGTGCAAATACTCTGATGCTCCCGCTCAGGGATAAGCCCTCTTGCGCAAGTATAACTTGCAAGGAGTATTCTTGCGCAAGAGGGCCAGTGTAGGCAGCCACGTTAATTTCTTGCGCAAGAAAGCCTGATGGATAAAATGGCCATTGGAGCCTTCTTGCTCAAGAGAGCATCTACACTGGCATGGATGCTTTTGCGCAAAAGATTTGCTTTTGTGGAAAGGCACATGCCAGTATAGACATTCTCTTGCGCAAATACTTTTAACGGGAAAACTTTTCCATTAAAAGTATTTGCGCAAAATCATGCCAGTCTATATGCAGCCTGGCAGTGTCACAAAGACTACACTAAGAGTGTGTCTACACTGGGCCATTATTTCGGAATAACTACAGTTATTCCAAAATAACAATGTGAGCGTCTACACACCCACTTCGTCAGATGCATGTAGTGGAAATTCCAGAGGCAGGTATAAATATACAGACATAAGCAAAGAGTTCCAATCAAGAGTAAGGCTAGAGATAATGAGGTCAATTCAGTCAAGGGGGATGAGGCCACCTTCCAGCAGCTGATGTGGAGGTGTGAACACCAAGGGATGCGAAACTGCTTTTGTAATTTGATAGCCATTCACAGTCTTTGTATAATCCAAAACTGATAGAGTCAAATTTGCAGATGAATTGTAGCTCTGAAGTTTCTCTTTGAAGTCTGTTTTTAAAGTTTTTTTTGTTGCAGGATGGCTACTTTTAAATCTGCCACTGTGTGTCCAGGGAGACTGAAGTGTTCTCCTACAGGTTTTTGTGTGTTGCCATTCCTGAGATCCAATTTGTGTCCTTTTATTCTTTTACGTAGGGACTGTCCAGTTTGGCTGATGTACATGGCAGAGGGACATTGTTGGCACATGACCGCATATATTATATTGGTAGATGTGCAGGTGAATGAGCTCATGATGGTGTGGCTGATCTAGTTAGGTCCTGTGATGGTGTCACTGGTGTAGATAAGCGGGCAGAGAACACCTGCCTCTGGAATTTCCACTACATTCATCTGATGAAGTGGGTCTTTGCCAATGAAAGCTTATGCTCCAATAAATCTGTTAGTCTGTAAGGGTATGTCTAGACTGCATCCCTCTGTCAGCAGAGGGATGCAGATTAGGCAGGTCGACATTGCAAATGAGGCAGGGATTTAAATATTCCACGCCTAATTTGCATAAAAATGCCGCTGCATTTTTCCGACTCAGCACTTTGTTGCCAAAAAGCGGCAGTCTAGAGGGGGATCTGTCGAGAAAGAAAGCCTTTTTCGACAGATCTCTTATGCCTCCTGCAAGGAGGTTTATAGGATCTGTCGAAAAAGGCTTTCTATTCAAATGAAGCACGAGATATTTAAATCCCTGCTTCATTTGCAATGGTTATGTGCCTAATCTACACCCCTCTGTCAGCACAGCGGGAATAGGAGTTTATTTCAAAATTTGGTGCTGTGTAGACAGCGCCAAATTACGAAATAAGCTATTTTGAAATTGACTTGAAATGAGCTATGCAATTTGCATAGCTCAAATTGCGTAGAGCTAAGGGTTCAGTGTAGATGCACAGACAAAGGCATTTTTGTAACTTGTAAAAAACGTGAAAAACCTTATTTATATTTTGTTTTTCTTACAAAATTTTAGGATGAACATTTTTGCCATTACCTTGGTGGAGATTTCTCAGTCCAATTTACAAATTTACCCAAATAAACAATTTCAATGAGTTGGTTATTTTCACCTCAGAACATGTCACAGCATATATTTTCCCAAGTTTAGCATACCAAAGTAACTTTAAAAAAACATATTTCCCATTTCAAAAGAGACACATTTTAACTTGAAATACTTGTGTACAGGTACAACTGTATCAAAAAAGCTTTTGTATAGTACTGAGTGGAATGCAAGAAAAATATCTCCTTTTTCATTTTATTGGGCATATATCTTTAATCTCTAGTACTGGAGCAGTCATGCATAATATTAATTTGGAAAATAGCAACATAAAGTTATAAGATAAGAAATGTATTACCAGGAAAGAAAATTTACATCTATTAACTGTAATGACCTGCATTAATCTGGTTAGTGTTTAGGGCCAGATCCTTCACTACTGAGGAACTGGCCCAAAATGGATCCATATGCCACAGTCAGATACAGTGATTAGACTATTTTTTTATTTGGGTCCGCTACTAGCAGACAATGTCACCAGGCCATTATATTGCTAGTTTACCAATACCTTTCATCAGATAAGTCTACCCCTCTCCTAGAGAAGTGCTGGCAGACATTAAGATTGTGCAAGATATGGTGGAGCAATTCCTTATTCAGTGTAAATGGGTTCAGTTTCATGGATGTCGAAAGACCTCCAGAGAGTGATGTTGATAGAGTTACAGGTGAAGATATGGCCCATTGCTTCCCAGTGTCACGCAGTCAATGTGGGGAGCAGTGGAACTTGCTATGCCTGTAGGAAAAATACATGCTCTCTTTGCAAGTAGCTCTAGAGACCCACTCTTGCTGCAGATAGAAATGTCATCCAGCTCCCTCCTCATTTTACCAGGAATACCTGAAACCAGAGCCATCAACCTTCCTGCTAAATCAAACATAAAATGAAGTCAGCAACAAATTACCCTGGCATCATGCAGAGCCTACTTAGACTGGAGCTTGGCCAATGGAAGTGAATTCCAGCCCAGCCAGTATCCAAACCAGTTAAACCATAAACACTGAGAGCTAAAGCCTCCCAGGCGATGCTAATTGAAATAATAGCCAGAGATAATTGGATCCTGGACCTTACAGGGATTTAAAAATACTCTCAAGCACTTTACGATTTGCACCCAGAATTTCAGATTCTTTTGAAATAACCCTTATTCCCTAAAAAATGAGATTTAAGGGAAATTTCGAAAGATGGGTTTTTTTTTCAAAATAACCCAGTCTACACAGCATTTTTTTTCAAAATAGGGCATTTCAAAAAAGAGTCCAGATGCCATTATGCAAATGAAGTGCAAGTTTTGTAAATTCGTGCTTCATTTGCAATTTAGCTCGGCTGCATTTGCATTCCTCTCTCAAAAGAGGAATGCAGTGTAGACATACCCTAACAGTGGTGAGAAGAAACAAAAAACAGGACTATATAGCACTTTAAAGACTAACAAGATGGTTTATTAGGTGATGAGCTTTCGTGGGCCAGAACCACTTCCTCAGATCAAATAGTGGAAGAAAATTGTCACAACCATATATACCAAAGGATACAATTTAAAAAATGAACACATATGAAAAGGACAAATCAAATTTCAGAACAGAAGGAGTATGGGGGGGGAGGCAAATGTCTGTGAGCTAATGATATTACAGGTGATAATTGGGGAAGCTATCTTTGTAATGGGTACGATAATTAAAGTCTTTATTCAAACTTAGGCGTAAAGTATCGAATTTAAGCATGGATGACAGTTCATAGGATTCTCTTTCAAGTGTAGTCTTAAAAGGCCTTTGAAGCAGGATGCAGGTAATCAAGTCATTGAGACAGTGTCCTTTCTGGTTGAAATGGCAAGAAACTGTTTTCTCTTTGTGATCCTGTCTAATATCTGTTTTGTGGGCATTGATCTTTTGGCGAAGTATCTGAGACGTTTGTCCAATGTACATGGCAGACGGACACTTTCGGCACATGATAGCATAAATTATATTTCTGGATGTGCATGAATATGTGTTCTTGATCTTATAATTCACTTGGTTAGGTCCAATAATGGTATCAGCTGAGTGAATATGTGGACAAAGCTGGCAATGGGGTTTGTTGCAAGGAAAGGTACCAGGGTTGGTATTAGTGTGGTATGTCCTGTGGTTGTTGGTAAGTATCATATTGAGGTTAGGTGGTTAGGGTCATCTTGAGGTTAGTATCATCTTGAGGTTAGGGTCTGTCTCCCAGAGCCTCTTGGAGTTTAGTATCCTGTTCCAGTATAGGCTGTAGTTTATTGATAATGTATTGGACAGGTTTAAGTTGGGAGCTGTAGGTGATGACAAGTGGTGTTCTATTGTTGGTTTTCTTGGGTGTGTCTTGACATAGATGGTTTCTAGGTATTGGTGCATAATTTCATATGTTCCATTAATGGGTGTGCTTATGAATGAGCCTTTGAGGATACAGCTGATGTGATTAGGTCCTGTGACAGTGTCATGAGAGTAATGTTTGGATAGCTGGTTGCCTCATAGTGCTGTGGAAAGTAACACAGAGAAACAACAGAAGATTTTTCTCTCTAGTATAAAGACCTGGTGATAAAATCCCAATTTCCCAATTGAGAAAAACCCTAGGCATACACAACATGTTGCAGCATAATTGCATACTGTGCTTAAATAAATATAAGCTAGAGACAAGAAAGGCAATTAAGCAGGTTTTTCTTCTCTTTTCAGAAATGATTCTGCTCACTGCATTCTTGTGCCTGGCTGCTGTGCTGCAGCAAACCACCGGACAGGTAGGACAAGAACTTGATGGGAAACATTTTTCCAATCCCATTAATATTTTAAGATTTCTGAACCCCAAGGAAAAATAAAAATGTCAAATATTTTTGCAAACTGATAAAGAGAAGTGCATTTGTTCACACCTTGTGAAATGTTCCACGTCAGTAATTTCAAAACACTTAGGCTGTGTCTAGACTGGCAAGTTTTTCCGCAAAATCAAATGATTTTGCGGAAAAACTTGCCAGCTGTCTACACTGGCCGCTTGAATTTCCGCAAAAGCACTGACGATGTAATGTAAAATCATCAGTGCTTTTCTGGAAATACTATGCTGCTCCCATTCGGGCAAAAGTCTTTTTCCGAAAGACTTTTGCACAAAAGGGCCAGTGTAGACAGCACAGTACTGTTTTCTGTAAAAATGCCCCGATCGCGAAAATGGCGATCGGGGCTTTTTTGCGGAAAACCGCGTCTAGATTGGCCACGGATGCTTTTCCGCAAAAAGTGCTTTTGCGGAAATGCATCCTGCCAATCTAGACGTGCTTTTCCGAAAATGCTTTTAACGGAAAACTTTTCTGTTAAAAGCATTTCCGGAAAATCATGCCAGTGTAGACGTAGCCTTCGACTGTGTCTATACTGCACCCCTTTTCCAGAAAAGGGATGCAGATGAGACAAGTCGGAATTGCAAATGAAGCGGGGATTTAAATTTTCCCCGCTTCATTTGTATAAACATGGCTGCCGCTTTTTTCCGGCTCGGGGCTTTGCTGGAAATAAGCGCTAGTCTAGATGGGGATCTTTCAGAAAATAAAGCCTTTTCTGAAAGGTCCCTTATTCCTGATTTTAAGAGTAATAAGGGACCTTTCGGAAAAGGTTTTATTTTCTGAAAGATCCCCATCTAGACTGGCGCTTTTTTCCGGCAAAGCCCCGAGCTGGAAAAAAGTGGCAGCCATGTTCATGCAAATGAAGAGGGGAAAATTTAACTCCCCGCTTCATTTGCAATTCCGACTTGTCTCATCTGCATCCCTTTTCCAGAAAAGGGGTCCAGTGTAGACAGCCTTCATGTTGGTTTTGACCATTCTGGGGGGGAAGAGGAGTGAAATGTTAAGCTCAGTTAAATTCCTAAATGAATGCAAGCACTCAGATCAGATTAAGTCCATTAAATGGCATAAGTGTTCATGGCAAACTAATTCAATGGCTTCCAACCTTCCCAAACTACAGTACCACTTTCAGGAATCTGATTTGTCTTGTGTACCCCCAGGTTTTACCTCACTTAAAAGCTACTTGCTTACCTCAGAAAAAAATTACGAAAGTATCATAGTACACTATTACTGAAAAACTGCTGACTTTCTCCTTTTTACAATATAATTATAAAATAATTCAGTTACAATATAAATATTGTACTTACATTTCAATTTATAGTATATAATGCAGTATAAACAAGCCATTATCTACATGAAATTTTAGTTTGTACAAAATTTGCTGATGCTTTTTTTAGAGCCTGTCGTGAAACTAGGAAAATATCTAGATGAGTTGATGTGCTTGTGGAAAACATCTGCGTATTCTCACGGGTATACACACTCTTGGTTGAGAAACACTGAAGTAAAGAACAGATCCTGCAAATATTTTCCCATCTGTTACTCATATGAGTTATCTTCTCAATAGCAATAGAATTATTATCGTCAGTAAAGCCAGGCACATGAAGATGTTATCATAGGATCAGGGATTAATATGCTTGGCTTAGTGAGCGTTACAAAGGAAAAGTGACATGACACAAATATGCAGTAAGAATTCAGAGATTAGAGATTAGAGGTTCATAACTGGGAGCATTTTGGGGTATTTTCATGGATGTGAAAGAAGTAAGACTTTCAACATGTCTTCCATAAAATGTTTTAAAGAGATGCTTAACTGTCACATAGCTTCATATCTCAATTTCTTTGTGCTTGTTTATGCAGTGCCAAGCACAATGGGATCCTCAATCTATGAGCAATTAGGCTGTAAATAAAGGGATGAATAATATATTCTGTGGAGGGTTCCCCTCCCCATCTCCTGTATTTGGCTTGATATATTTCAAAGAACTTGAGAGTCTAAAAATTCTAAGATTAGATAATGCTATCAGTTTCTAACTGCTAAATTGTGCTTATTAGTATCATACCTGAAGATATCACATAGAGTCTGATCTATAATTAATGAATTGATGATTGATTGACAGATTTATTCTGATGAAATTAAGTTCATAAACATAATTAGTTCATGAAATATTTCAAAAACACACTCATTGGAGTCGATTCCTATATTTGTGTATACAATATTTCCGATTCACAGAACCAATACAAGAAAAATGATTGTACATTCTATTTATTTAGATTTCAAATGTAGCTTCTCTGTCAACTGACAATGCGGTTCAACAAAAGGAGATTGTTGACAAGCACAATGCCCTAAGGAGAGCGGTTAAGCCGACCGCTCGCAACATGCTGAGGATGGTAAGAAGTATTTTGCAAAGCAATCTGTAATGCATAGAGACTCTGTTACTCGGAAATTTGCAATGGCACAGCATTCCACGTGGCAGAAACATGTCATTTGAATCCTTCCCTCCCCAAAATATTGAAGAACCCTAGAATTATCAAGGGAAGGGAGCAGATTGGATATGACAAATCTAGCTGCTCATGAACAATAATTTCAAAGGGGTAGCCGAGTTAATCTGTAACTGACAGATTAAACAACAAATAGTCTAGCAGCACCTTAAAGACTAACAAAACATGTACATGGTACCGTAAGCTTTTGTGGGTATAACACACTTCTTCAGATGTACTCACAAAAGCTCATGATACCATCTACATGTTTTATTAGTCTTTAAGATGCTGCTAGACTATTCTTGTTTTTTAAGTTTTTCCATGAATAATGTCTTCTTTTGAAGAGAAGAGAAAAACCAAGAGCGTCTGGTGTTCCATGATGCCCTATGTATTCTCCATCAAATTAATCACCCTAATATCTAGCTTCCACCTGAGGTCTGCAGCTATTGAGTTGCTTCTCCTTTTACCATCCTAATGAAAAAGAAATTGTCCAAAAGATTTTAAACGTGGAAAATGCAATTTCCAACTATATTGTTCCACATTCTGAAGTACTAAGAGATGCACATCTGACCATCGGGTGTTTCTCATTTCATTAAGGAATGGAGTCATGCAGCTGCCAAGAATGCCAAGCGTTGGGCAAATGAATGCACTTTATCCCACAGTCCCCCAGCTGAGCGATCAACTAGTAAGTAAAGTGTCAGTTTTAAACAATCAATGACTATTGAACCCATTATAAGAAATATTTTCACATGATGTAACCCAATTCATATTTAAGTGGTAATAATATTTTACTAAATGAACAACATTTATAACATTGGAGTATATGGATTAATCTATTCTACAATAAGACTGCATTATATTTAGATATATAAATTTCAACATTAAAAAAAGAAACAATTCACTGAAATGTCACAATTTTTAATTTTTGAAGAAAAATTGGGGATTTTCTTTTTAGTTTTATCCTCTTCAATATCCCTCCTCCCACTCATTATCCCCAAAGAGTTCTAATAATACGAAAAGTGCTTTGTGTGAACGTAAACCCCTTTTCATTGATGTCACAGATTGATGACTCTCCTGGAAATTTCTGAATCTTGTACTGCTTCTCCCCACAAGAACATGCAAGGGCTTTCACATAAATCCCCTTCATGAAGCTTTGTGAATTATTTCCTTTCTATTTTCAGGTACGGGCTGTGGTGAAAATCTCTACATGTCAACTAAACCCCATTCCTGGTCAGATGCAATTCAATCCTGGTACAGTGAGGTGGAAAATTTTGTGTATGGCACTGGGCCAACCACACCAGATGCAGTGATTGGCCATTATACTCAGGTAGGGACGATGGTACCACTTATTAAATTTGTGCTTTAAGTCATATATATTTGGCTAAGTGAATACCAGGAGTAGTAGAAAAAGCAGCCTCAATGCATTTAAAGGGAATAAACACCATGGAGGATAAGAATTATTTCAACACAGCAAATGTAATGGGGCAATATATAAACTGCAGACTATTAGACTCCTCACAGTGAAGTCTATTACACTGAGAGATGCAGTGGAAAACTCTATTATTTAACCCTAGGTTAGACCAAGTTCTCTAAGTTGTAACCATATTGGCAGAGATTTTTCTTCTTGTGGAAATAATGTTGTTGCTGTATTGGTAGCAGAATCTGGCCCTAAATCACCATAATCTTCCCTTAGCTTTCCTTCAGTGAATTCTTCAGACATATACAAGTTCATTAAAATGCACCAATTATAAACTAATCAAGCTAATGCCCCTACAGGCTAGGTAGGAAGAAAGTGTGAGGGAGACTTTATTTGTATTTTTTTTAATTTGCTGTTTGGTTACTCCATGAATGGAGCATTTGGTTATTCCTGGGATGAGGGAAAAGATAAGAACCCCAAGGGGATAAACAATTGTAGGTTGGCTTATCCTGCACAACTGTATCATCTTAAATTTCATGACCAAAAGGGGACATTATGACTACCTAGTCTCACCAGTTGTGTGCAACACACAGCGGCTAATTTTATCTAATGATTCCTGCACTTCATCCAACTATTTGTGGTTGAACCAGTGTACATGTTTGTATGTATATGTCCTGATTAAAAACACCAAGGCTACGCCTACACTGGCATGAATTTCCGAAAATGCTTTTAACAGAAAAGTTTTCCGTTAAAAGCATTTTCAGAAAAGCACGTCTAGATTGGCAAGATGCTTTTCCGCAAAAGCACTTTCTGCGGAAAAGCATCCGTGGCCAATCTAGACACGCTTTTCCGCAAAAAAGCCCCGATCACCATTTTCGCGATCGGAGCTTTTTTGTGGAAAACAGTACTATGCTGTCTACACTGGCCCTTTTGGGCAAAAGTCTTTTGGGAAAAGACTTTTGCCCGAACGGGAGCAGCATAGTTTTTCTGGAAAAGCACTGATGATTTTACATGCTATCGTCAGTGCTTTTCCGGAAATTCAAGTGGCCAGTGTAGACAGCTGGCAAGTTTTTCCAGAAAAGCAGATGATTTTCCAGAAAAACTTGCCAGTCTAGACACAGCCCAAGGGTACGTCTAGACTACAGGCTTTTGTCGACAGAGGCTTTGTTAACAGATACTGTCAACAAAGCTTCCATCGACAAAGAGCATCTAGACCACATCCAGTTCTGTCGACAAAGCAAGCCACTTTCTCAACATGATAGTGTAGACACAAAGGACAGTGTAGATGCAATAACACCTTCTGTTGACAGAACTCTGTCGACAAAAGGCGTTATTCCTCGTAGAATGAGGTTTACCACCGTCGACAAAACTGCTGAGTTCTGTCGACACTCGGCGGTAGTGTAGACACAGGTATAGGTTTGTCGTCAAAAGTCCATTTCTGTCGACAAAACCCTGTAGCCCAGACACACCCCACGTGACTGAGGATCTACAATGTTACTTGGTTTCATCCCCATTAGATCCCAGATTGGTTCTAAGAAGGTTAAATAAGACCATATGAAAACAACACAGGGTTCTGTTTTTTTCCTAGAAGATGTAACATATTCTGCCATACCATGTAATAAAATAATATACCCAAATCTCAAGTTAATTTAGAAAATGTTTATTAATGTATATTTTATTAGACAGACACTCACCAAGTTACAAATGTTTGAGTTATGACCACCCCACAAACACAATTCTGCAGGCTCAGCATGGCTTTGGCATGTAATGCTGCCCCGCCCAGCAACCCTCCTCTTAGCCCCATCCCCCAGCTGCCCTGCCCAGCCATGTAGGGGCTCCCCTCTCCTCCAGCCTGTGCTCAGACAACCTCCCAGTGAGCAGATGGGGAAGGCTGGTTGTAGAGACCGTAGGGTCACGGCTGGAAGATGGGGCTGGGATGGCCGGAGCCTGTGCTGAACCAAAGGATGGAGACAGGGGGCAGCTGGAGCCAATGCTAAGCCCGAGGTGAGAGTGGGGTTTGCCAGTGGATGGAGCTGGGGGCTGCCCAACCCAATGCTGAGCCTGTGGGAAGAGGGAGTTTGCTGGTGGATGGAGCTAGGGCCAACTGGAGCTGATGTTGAGCCCTCAGGCGGCTGGGGCTGAGGCTGCCCAAGCTGGTGCTGATCCCACAGGCGGGGAAGGGGGGCTGCCTGAGCTGGTGGTGATCCCATGGGCAGCTGGGGAATAGGCCTGGGGCTGTCCATGCTGGTGGTGATCCTGTGGGTGAGGCAGGGCATGTGGCTGGCTGTAGGAGCCAGCACAGAGTGCATGGGGGGCAGGCGGTGGAGCCGGCCAGGGCTGGCTTAACACAGGGGTTTAAGGTGCAGCCTAGAGACCCAGGCTAAGATTTCTGGGACACCAAAAATGTGGATCTTTCCATGGGCCCCTCTTACTCCCAGGATCAGAGCTGCAGGTGCTAAAGATCCTGAGTTCTGACCTTGCTTGGCAAGGAGGGGATTCGGCTCCTAACTCTGCCATTGCCCCTTCCCCAGGGTTGGAGCAGTAAGCACTGGGGAGCTTCCCTTCATCCCTCACCTGAAGGCTCAGCCTCAGCAGCTCCTATTAGCTGGGAATCTGGGGAAAAAAGGAGCTGTGAGGGGCGGTGCCTGCAGACGAGAGCAGGCCAGCACATAAAGCCACCTGCCCTGCCCTGCCCTGGCCTCCTTTCCCCGGCCTGAGCCACCACAGGGGAGCTGCCCAGTTAAATGTCCCACCCTCCAACCCTCTGCCCCAGCCCTGAGCCCTCTCCCACACAAAAACTGTGGGCCCCAGCCTGGAGCCCCCTCCTCTACCCCAAAGGCCTCTAGAGCCTAAGCCTCCTTCTCCCCCAAAATCTAACAGCCCCAGAAGAGTTAATCTAGCCCTGTGCTCCGGGGATATCCAGAAGTCCCCTTTCAGGATCTCCACCTACCTCCTCGTCTTCCTCTCTGTGATGGGGCGCCCCGGCCCTGCACTGTAGGTCAGCCTGTGGGTGGGACCCAGCTGGCTGAGAGTGCCCCTCCCCCTCGGCCTTGCTGAGCATGCTCCCTGGTGAGCAGCACTATAAAAGGCCCTGAGACAGCTCACTCAGGGCTTACTGCTGAAGGGGAAGGACCTGCAGAGCCAGCTCTAGAGCCAGAGGAGCCCACACAGCCTGAACCGACGCCACAGCCACTAGAACCCCAGCAGACACTGCCGCAGCCACAGCTGCAGCCACAGCCCCAGTGCTCGGCAGGATGAGGGGAGAAACTCCTGGCTGAGCAGGCAGAGGACTGAGCCACTGCTAATAGAGCTCTGGGCTGGGACCCGGTGGAGTGGGAGGGCCCGGGTCCCCTCTCTTCTTCCCCCTCCCTCTACAGTGCTCTGGAGCAGAGGAAGTCCCGAAAGCCTAAGGACTAGGCCACAAGGCTGTATTTACCCTGAGAGGGGAGACTTACAGAGACTAGGCCACAGGGCCAGATTGGTGTTGACAGAGGGGTGTCATTTATGCTGGCCCCAGTCATTAGGGCCGTGTGGACCCCGAAAAACAGGCTCACGGGGAACTCTACAGAGTGACCCCCGTCCGAGAGGGCTGTGCCCCTCGACATTCTGTTTAAACCTGCCCTTCCTCAAGCACCAGCATTCACTGTTAAATCAAAAACTCTTTCTGAGTCAATGTTACTGTTTTTCTTCTCTGTTTAATTACTAGTATTGCAACAGTATTCTTGTCTACTATTTTTCATTGAAAATACACTGTATTTCATCATCATTATGGGTTAATAAGCTTTGGTGAGCTAGCCTGGGAATCTAACCACGATGTAGAGCCTTGTTTCTATATGAAAATGCATTCCAAGTTCCAAACAGCTGACTTCTAAACAACTTTTGGAACACTGCCAGTTTGTAAGTTGGGCACCTCCTGTATTAAAAATACAAGAGCCCCTAATACTTACTCATGTGTTTACTTTTTCTCTCTCCAGGTGGTTTGGTACACATCTTACCAGGTTGGATGCGCAATTGCCGTTTGTCTTGAGAGTGAATTCAACTACTATTATGTTTGCCATTACTGCCCAGCGTATGTATTAATGTCATTGATTATGGGAACTCCTTTGTGCTTTATTTCACTGAAATGATCCAAGAGTCTGTCAGCGACATTGCAGCATGTAGCATAATTTTTAAGGGAGCTTATGGACAAAGAGGCAATACAGTAATAATGGAATACCAAAGCACACACAGAAATTACAATCCAAAGTAAAACAGTCCCTAAGCCCCCCAATAATTGTCCAGTGCAGTCTGCTCTGCCTAAGATTCTAAGCATTTTTTTCTGACAGCTAGGTAACTGAAAAGATGATTCTGGTATTTCTAACTAATAGGGGTCTTCAAGAAACTTTCCCTAAGGCCTCTTAGCCAATAACTGTCTCCCACCAGGTTTATAACACCTTCCTCTGAAGTAGCAGTGCCAGTCACTGTGACTCTGTTAGGGAAGCATTTGCAAGTACCATAAGCTATCTATCGTTAACATTACAGCCAAATGGGTAACATTTTTAAAGCAGTCACAGTGGTTTTGTCCACAAATCCTTAATTCAATTCAATATTTACATGTTGCCATGTGAAATTATTGTTTGACATTTACCAGACTAAGGGTATGTCTACACTACCCTCCTAGTTCGAACTAGCAGGGTAATGTAGGCATACCGCACTTGCAAATGAAGCCCGGGATTTGAATTTCCCGGGCTTCATTTGCATAAGCGGGGAGCCGCCATTTTTAAAACCCCGCTGGTTCGAACCCCGTGCCGCGCGGCTACACGGGGCTCGAACTAGGTAGTTCAGACTAGGATTCCTATTCTGAACTACCGGTACACCTTGTACACTACCGGTGCTACCTAGTTCGAGCCCCGTGTAGCCGCGCTGCACGGGGTTCGAACCAGCGGGGTTTTAAAAAAGGCGGCTCCCCGCTTATGCAAATGAAGCCCGGGAAATTCAAATCCCGGGCTTCATTTGCAAGTGCGGTATGCCTACATTACCCCGCTAGTTCGAACTAGTGGGGTAGTGTAGACATACCCTAAGGGAGTGTGATTGCAGCACATGCAGATGTGCTTGTGTTCATTTTATTCTAGATAGCTTGCCAAAAATAGCAGAGAGCGTGCTAGGGCTGGCATTAGCTCAGGCTGTATGCCTGCCTCACCCCTCTGAGCACATACTCACTTGCACACACTAACACTACTGTGGGGATGTCTGCAGAACCTGCAAATCATGCCTCTGATGGCAATTAATGTCCCTTGTGTGTAAATGAACGTGTGTGCTGAAGACTGGCTTTCCATTTTATGCTGTTTCATTCTACCATTGTAGGGGGAATTACAGAAAGTTAATGAAGACACCTTACAAAGCAGGGCCAGCATGTGGAGATTGCCCTAAAGCTTGTGACAATGGACTATGTAGTAAGTTTTTTTGATATTTAAGTATGGCAGGGGCGTAACTTTCACTCACTAAAATGATGCTTCATTCCCTTGAAGGAAGGCATTGAGAACTTATCAAATCTGCCTACAGAGGCTGAGTGCGAGGCCCTTACACATGCTCACTGGTAGGCATGTTATGTTGAAAAAATGAGCATGTGTAGGGACTCACATAAGAGCTTCTGGAGTGGGAGAGGGGGGGTTGTTATCTTGTCAGGGGACTGTCATCACGTTCTCATGTCCCCAGAAGAAGAGAAGACTGTGGAGGACACGATGACAGTCTTCAGACATGTCACGTTTCATTATAAAGGAAAATAGGATCGATTGTTCTGCCTGGCCTCCCGGGGTAGGACAAGAAGTAATCAGCTCCATTCACAGCCAGGGAGATAGAAGGAATTTCCTACTATATAGTAAAGCATGGAAACAGGTTATTAGGGAGCATGTGGAATCCTCATCATTGGAAGTTTAACTTTTTTCAGAACAGGCTAAGTATGTACGTCAGAAATGGTACGTGCTCCTCAGCCTGGGGACAGGTCCCTTCTAGCCCTACATTTCTATGATGCTGTACTAAATAGGCCTTTGTCTCTATTCATAATTATTATTTGTTTTGTGATAACACTTAGGAGCCACTCTCATGGGCCAGGACACTGTTGGATATGTATATACACAGGTATATGACTAGGATCTTACCAAATGCAAGGCTACAGGAATTTCAAAATCACAGTGTTCATGACTTCAGCTATTTAAATCTGAAATGTCACAGAGTTGTAATTGTAGGAATCCTGACCTTAAAAGGAGTTGTGAGGAGCAGATGCCAGGTTATTGTCTGTGTGTGTAGAAGGGTGGAGGGTTGTAATATTGCTTCCCTTGCTTCTGTACTGCTGCTGGCATTGGCTCTGCTTTCAGAGCTAGGCAGCTGGAGAATCACAGAATCACAGAACACTAGAACTGGAAGGGACCTCGAGAGGTCATCGAGTCCAGTCCCCTGCCCTCATGGCAGGACCCAGAACCATCTAGACCATCCCATATAGATGTCTATCTAACCTGCTCTTAAATATCTCCAGAGATGGAGATTCCACAACCTCCCTAGGCAACTTAGTCCAGTGTTTAACCACCCTGACAGGAAGTTTTTCCTAATGTCTAACCTAAACCTTCCTTACTGCACTTTAAGCCCATTGCTTCTTCTTCTATCCTCCGAGACCAAGGAGAACAATTTTTCTCCCTCCTCCTTGTGACACCCTTTTAGATACCTGTAAACTGCTATTGTGTCTCTGGGCTTATCTAGACTATGCCAAAGTGTGGAAAGATGATATGCAAATTCAGCGGGAATCCGCACACCCTCCCCCGATCCCACCCTGAAAGCAGAGCCTTCGAAAGTGAAAGCAGTTCAGACACAGCCCCCTCGGCAAACCTCCCCCTTTGTTGAAAAACCACATAAACATCATTTTTTGAGGCAGAGAGGCTTTTTGACAAAGGGGGAGGGTCTCACTGAAAAAGCCGAATCCAAACCACCCCCACCTTCAAAAGTCCAGTTCTAGAAAGTGAGATTGGAAGAAGACATGCAAACTCCCACAGAACCTGCCTATCCTCCCTCGACACCCCAGCATAGTATAGATAAGCCCTCTCTGTCTGCTCTTTTCCAAACTAAACAAGCCTGGCAGTGTTTGGTTGGGAGCCCAGCTCTGAAGGCAGAGCCGTCATTAGAAGCAGTATAGAAATAAGGGTGGTATAATATGGTATTTCCTCCCTCACTTCTGCATTGCTGCTGACAGATGCTGCTTTCAGAGCTGGGTGCTTGGCCAACAGCTGCTACTCTCCAGTCTCTCAGCTCTGAAGGCTGCACAGAAGTAAGGGTAGCAATTTGGTGATCCTCCCCCCCCCTTAAAATAACCTTATAATGCCCCTAAATCTTCCTTTTTGATCAGTACCCCGAGTTTGAGAAGTGCTGGTCTCCCCCTATAAAATCTATACAATATAGACTACAAAGCACAAAATAAAGACCAGATTTCTTAGACAACAAGATTTCACAGTCTGTGATGCCTGTTTTATGGCTGTGAATTTGGTAAGGCTCTCTACACAATGAATCATTCTATGAAATTGGTGAGAACCTGTGCAGTACATTATAGAGAGAGATCCCGTATATAGAGATAGCTGTACATATGCTGCTTAATGTGCATCAGAATAGCCTCATCATGTTCCCCACCTCCACCTCCTAGAAAACAAAAGGGAACCAGTGTCCATGTTAAAAATATTGAACACTGACAATGGCTAGAGAAAGTCCCCACAAGGGTTTTAGAACAAGTCATTTGTCCAGGCCATGAGGAAAATGGCATTTTCCTACCGTCATTCTGAGTAGTATGGCCTCGGTGTAGAACTTTTCCTGACCCTGCAGAGTACTAGCATGCAAGTAGCTCCATTGACTTCAGAGGAACTAAGTGTTCCACCATGTGAGTGAGCGTCATATATTCTAGCCCATGGGTGGCTAGTCTGTTAGGTGAGGGAAGGCATTGCCTTCCCAAACCACCAACCTGGCCCTGCCCACACGCTGCCCCCAAAATGCCTGTTGTAGGCACACTGGGGGCAGAGTGTTACTGTCCCCCAGCACCTTCCTTTCCCTGAGCTGCAAGGCTGGAGAGGCTGGGGGGGGGAGGGCACACACCCTCCTCCCTCCCCATGGTGCGGCAGGGGGAGGAGTGCAGAGGAGGCTTGGCTCCCATGAGGGGTGGGGCCTTGGCAGAAGGGGCAGGTCTGGAGGTGGGGCTGGGGGCTTGCCTTCACCCACTGCCCATGCAATAGCCCTTTGTGTTTTATATATCAGGCCCTTGGCCTCTGAGAAACACATTTCTTCTAAGACTGCTGCAGTGACTCTACCTACAGCAGCTGCCAGGTGGTGTGTGAGAAAAAGCTGGCCCAATAGCTGAGTGTCTCTTCATCTATTCTGTCCTCTAATGTGCCCTCCCAAGCAGGGGTTCTCATCTCCTCCTCCTCCCCGCACCTCAGAGATGGTCAGTGCCTTTTGCTAACAACCAAAGTCACCTGTATTTGTAAACAGAACTGCAGAATGTACAGGCTTGTAAACCTGGGTAGCTCATTCTTAAGACGAAACTCTCCTGAGAAATCGTAAAGAGAACGGATCTATTCCGGTTCAAATGAACCTGACTTCCAGACCTGACTGGTTCCATTTTGTACTTGTTTTGTAGCAAGCAGTATTAAAACAAAGTATTGCTCCACTTGGTAAAATGCCTTAAACCAAGTGAACAATGTTTCTGTTACAGCTTGATTGGGAATAAAAAATACAGTGAAAAATGCTTATTCCATCAAAATATGCTTTAAAGGAAACAGTGTCAGGTTTTTTCCCCTCTCCTCTTGTTAGTGCCTAATCTCATGGTCTCCTTCATTTCCAGCCAATCCTTGTAACTATGTGGATGTGTTCTCAAACTGTCCTGCTTTAAAAAGCTTCTTTGGATGTTCACACCCCCTGGTCAAGAAAAAATGTCCTGCCTCCTGCCTTTGCACCACTGAAATAAAGTAACAGCCTCTGATTCCTCCCATCATGGAACTTCTTCAGTTTAAGGACAGCACCTTTTAGAAAATTAAGGTCACATCTTGCTGCCCTTATCTAGGAAGTCCTGCTGACTGCAATGGGATTACTCATCTGAGTAAAGGCTGTTGGATCTGGCCTTTCACCTCACATTTTATCCTGGTTTAATTCTTTCTTTTAAAATGTAGTAGATTTTTTTCTTCTGGGCCTGACATTCAGCATTTCACATGCTAGACTTGTACAACATTTAATGACTGAGATTTCTTATTGATCAATATCAACTTCATCCTTTACAAAAAAAAAAAAAAAAAAAAAAACACTGAAAGGTCTCCTGCTGGGATATACTCATAGAGTCCTGATTCCAAAAACAATCCCACTGATACAGTGAGCCAGACTTCTCCATTGTCATTCATGTTGAGAGCCAACTTACTGGGCACCTTTCTGTTCTTGAAATAATTTTCACAAAGGGAAGGAAGGATGGGATAGGAAAATGTTCTCCTAATAAAAAGTAGAGCTGTGTCACCTGAAATATTTTCAAATGATTTATCACTTCTCTATCACTCATTAAATTACTCATTCAATACTGCATAACTTGTTTTTGCTTGTTATTACTTTTGCTTCATGTAAAATGCAATTTAGCCAAATTCCATAGGTATTTTTATCAGAATTCTTCATTTGTATTGCCTTGATACTGCAAGCTCTGTTTGGAAACAGCATATGCCTGGAAACACTGCAGAAGATCCATAACATTCTCATATACCTTGAAGAGGGGATATTTTTCTGGTAGAAATAGACAAAGACTGTTGGGGTGAGAGAAGCAGTTTTAGTTAAAGAAAAACAAGAAGAGTTCTGAGCCTCACAAATAAGGGGCCAAGTGGAATGAGGAAAGTCTTTTCAAGTAAGTTGGTGGAATTTTATTAAGAATGAATTCAGGCTTCTCTCTCATTCTTACATTCAGTCAGGTACATGCTGGGTTTCTTTCCACCTCACTATCACAAAAAGAGAGTCCCCGAGATAGAACAGACTCTTCTGCCGGGCTGAGTGTGTAGTTGGAAAGATTGACGATATTGCTGGGTGAGTTAGGGGTACCACTATTGTGGCCCCATGTGGCAGGTAGGATTTTAGACAGCTTACAGTCCTTTTTCCTCTGTAGAGAAGTGAAGTGTGTAATATAAATCTCCTAAACAAAGACTGTGAATGGCTCGCTAACTACAAAAGCAGCTTCTCCTCTCTTGGAATTCACACCTCCAGATCAGCTACTAGAAGTGGGCCTCATCCTCCCTGATTGTATCCCCCTGCTCATCTCCAGCCTGATTCTGGCCTGCATATTTATACCTGCCTCTGGAAATTTCCACTACATGCATCTGACGAAGTGAGCTTATGCTCCAATACTTTGGTTAGTCTATAAGGTGCCACAGGACTGTTCGCTGCTTCATCGAAGAGAGTGCATGAAATGAACCTGCAGTTTCCATAGCCTCCTGTTAGTTCAAGAAGGGGCAGGGCAATGAGCAGAAGGGGCGAGGCCTGGGGCAGCCAACCCACAGCCCCTCACATAGCAGCATGCCATGCCCCCTCCTACCCCTACTCACTCCTCCCCTCCCCCCTCGGCAGCCCTCAGAGCCACCTGGAGAGCACTGCACAGCATTCCCATAGTGATACAAAGGGCTCAGGGCTCCAGTTGCTGCACTTGCCGCCCTAGCAGGAGCCATGGGCTCTTTTGAATCTTCAGGCCCTGGGGCAATTTGCCCCATTTCCCCTCTCCTTCACCCATCATTGCGTCTCTCCAAATCCTCTAGACTGTGCTCAAGCCACTCACCACTGCCTGATGAAGGGTGGCTGGGAGCAGCCAGTAGGGGGACTGCCTAGGCAATGGGAGCTGTCTGCTAGAGCTGGCATTCCCTGACTCCCCATCTCACTGACTGCACTGCAAGCTGTTTCTCTTCCCATCTGTGGTTGGGAAGGGGCCAGTAGGAGGCCCTGACGAGGAGGGGAGGCTGTGGCCACACCTACCTGTCCCTGGGGATCTCGCTGTGCGATATGGAGTCTCTCTTCCCCCAGCCCTTCATTTCATTGGGGTTTTGTCAGGTCAGCAGTTAAAGCCGCTTCTAGCATCCTTATCGCTCGAAAAAGGAGGTATAGAGGATCTTGCGCAAAAGAGGGGGTTTTGTGCAAAATGGCCCTATCTACACTGCAGGTTTTTTCCACAAAAAAACTCTTCCACAAAACAGATTGGAAGAGACTATTCAAATGAAAGTGTGAGAAATGCTAATGAGTGCTTCATTTGCATTTCCTCTTTTGCAAACATGCTACAATGTAGACATAGCTACATATGCAACATGCAGCTGCCTAGGACACCACAAAAACTGGGGCAATTTGGTGTCCTGAATTTCAAGGTGCCCTCCACAGCTGCCTATCAGTAGGGATGGCCCTGTATATCACACTGTCAAAAACACATTTTGCCTAATGTGGAGAGGACTCCTCTGGTTTACATTTTGATTGCAACACATACTAAACATAGCTCATCTTTCAGCTGACACAGCTTTGAGTGGTGCGGCTTTTCTGAACTGCAGGAAATTGGAATCAAGGTTGTGTTGGCAGAATTGTTTTTGTTACTGGTGAATTTTGTCTTTGTTTCATGTGGAATCTCAGACTTCCTTCAAAACACCAGAGTGTCAAGTGTCTTTAGTGTTATTCGTTTTTTCATATTAAGTAGAAGAGAGTAATTAAGATACAGAACTTGTCTGCTCCACTCAGATATCTGCTGGATACCTCCTTAGGACTGATCTTGTATTATGATCTGTACAAATTGACTGCTACTCCCGGACAGAGCTACTCTGCATTCAATGGGGCTCTGTCAGGATGCACAGATGAATCAGAAGGCAGAATCGGGGTCCGTGCAGGTTTGCTGAGGATCAAATGTTGGACATCTGCATTTACCATCCACAAAGAGCTTCCTGAGTCCAAAGGATTTATTGGGAAAAATAAACCAAAATAAGGAACTAAAAACAGGAATGTGTATGAAATCACAGTTTAGTAATCAACAAACCTCCATCTCATCTATGAATCCCCTTGTTCCCTCCAAACCCAGATACACAGGATATGTCTAGACTACATTGGTTTTTCAAAAAAACTGCCCTTTCTTTGAAAAAACTTCACCTGCATCCACACTGCAATCGTGTTCTTCCTAAATTAAATTGAAAGAACACAGGGGTTTTTGACATTAGTAAACCTTAAATGACGAGGCAGAATGCCTTTTTCAAAAGAGCTCTTTTGAAAAAAGGCGTGTGGGGATGCAGAACAGGGACATTTTTCGAAAGAAGAGGCAATCGAAAAAAGCACTGGTGCCCTGGTGGCCATTCTGTGAATAGCAATCAGAGCTTTCTTTCGAGAGAGTGTCCATGCAGTCTGTACGCTCTCTTTCAAAAAAGCAACTCACTTTTTTGATCCGGTTTTCAGGTGTGGATGCTCTCTTTCGAAAGAAGCTTGCAGTCTAGATGTACCCATAGTGTGGTAATAGGGGGGCATCTATCTGACCATTTCATAATCTCTAATCCATTTATCATCACAACATACCTGGGAAGTAGTAAAACACCATTATCCCCATATTACAAAAGGAGAACTCAAGCACAAATGCATAGATCCACAGAAGTATTTAGACTTCTGTGGACCAAAGAGGCTAAAGCCTGGATTTGGTCCAGCAAGATCCAACCTGTAGTTCCCATAGCACTCTGTTAGTTCTAGAAGGGGCAGGGCATTTGGCAGAAGGGGTGAGGCCTGGGGCAGCCAACCCACAGTCCAGACCAGAGCATGCCAAACCTCCTCCCACTTCTCCAGAAGCCCTCAGAGATTTGGTCCGGCAACATCCATTGGCTGGAAGTTCAAATGGGACAAATTCAGAATGCAATTATGGCAAATATTTATATCAATGAAGGTAATTAAGTATTGGAACAAATTCTTGAGGATCATGAGGGTTTCTCTATCACTGTCAATTCTTGAAATAAGGTTTCAAGTTTACTTTAAAGATTAGCGCTGTTCTAAACAGTGATTATTTTGGGGAACTTCTCTGATCTTTTTCATAAATAATGTGTTTAGACTACAGGGTTTTGTCGACAAAAGTGGACTTTTGTCGACAAACTATACCTGTGTCTACACTACCGCCAAGTTCTGTCAACATAACGTCGACAGAACTCGGCAGTTTTGTTGACAGCGGTAAACCTCATTCTACAAGGAATAACGCCTTTTGTCAACAGAGTTCTGTCGACAGAAGGCATTATTGCATCTACGCTGTCCTTTGCGTCTACACTCACATGTTGACAAAGCAACTTGCTTTGTCGACAGAACTGGATGTAGTCTAGACGCTCTTTGTCAACAGAAGCCTTGTCGACAGTATGGGTGTGTCTAGACTACATTCCTCCGTCAACGGAGGCATGTAGATTAGACAGATCGGCAGAGGGAAATGAAGTCGCGATTAAAATAATCGCGGCATCATTTAAATTTAAATGGCTGCCCCGCTCTGCCGATCAGCTGTTTGTCGGCAGATCGGGGCAGTCTGGACGCGCCACGTCGACAAAGAAGCCTTTCTTGATCGGCACAGGTAAACCTGGAGGCATGTAGTTTAGACGTACCCTATGGGTACATCTAGACTACAGGCTTTTGTTGACAGAGGCTTTGTCGACAGATACTGTTGACAAAGCCTCTGTCGACAAAGAGCATCTAGACTACAGCCAGTTCTGTCGACAAAGCAAACCACTTTTTCGACAGAGAGTCTAGACGCTCTCTTTTGAAAAAGAAGAGTGTGGATGCAATAGCGTCTTTTGTCGACAGAACTCTGTGGACAAAAGGCATTATTCCTCGTAGAATGAGGTTTACTGCTGTTGACAAAACTTCCATGTTCTTGTATCCTTTGGTATATATGGTTGTGACTACTTTCTTCCACTATTTGATCTGAGGAAGTGGGTCTGGCCCACGAAAGCTCACTTAATAAACCATCTTGTTAGTCTTTAAAGTGCTACATTGTCCTGCATTTTGCTTCATGTTCTATCGACTTACTGTCGACAGAACTCGGCGGTAGTGTAGACGCAGGTATAGTTTTGTTGTCAAAAGTCCACTTCTATCAACAAAACCCTGTAGTCTAGACACACCCTATCTGTCAACAAAGACTCTGTCGACAAAAGCCTGTAGTCTAGACATACCCAAAGAAGGCCAAACTAAATGAGCAGAGCAATCCCTTTTTGCCTATTCATTCCATTTTCTATTTTTATATTTATTTCTAGAATTTAAGTGACTGCTCCCTGTTTTCAGACCTTCGTTATCCTTAAATCTGCTCAAAAGTGGATCTGGCTCAATGAAAAATCAGTTCAATTTCTAAGGTGAACTAAAGAGCGCAACAATTGCCCCAGATATGGATGCATTAAGGAAATAGTTGGATTTCTCCCAATACACCCACAGTAGTCAACAGACATTGCACCACAAAAGATAATTAGTTCATTCACGTTTCTCTTATCCCAAACCACAAGGAATAATTTTGCAATCCCCCACATCAGTGAATTGAATGATGTAACTAGGTAACCCGCCCACATATATCTCCTCCTAGATCACAATTGCTGTGTTCCTGTCCATCACACGGAGTCTACCCAGCTACTGCAATCTATTTTCTTGCCTTACAAAATAATTGTCTGTGTCCATCACCATTGCAGTTACTGGGGTGAGGCAGTTGGGCAAAAGGAACCGCAGCTGCAGAAATGCAGGTCAAATTGAAATCCTTTAAAAAAGTCAGGCCTTAAGTCAATAAATTGAGACATGGTTGAGAAGTATCGTTATTGGGCCAGAATCTGAGACTTTCAGTTACAGTGAGTGGTACCTTGTAAAAAGTCTTATTGGTTCTGATGGGGCTATTAATTGTGAGAGGAATTATTCGATGTAAATTTATTACTTATAACTATAGGCCTGACTGTATTCAGGAGGAGACCTTCATGGTAGCATCTGAGCAGTGGCTATGGAATGTGTAATTCTGTATTCTCTGTGTACAGGAAAAAATACAAACCAATAGCCCCTCCCTTTCTAAGCTTCCTTATTTTGTTCATTCTGCTTTTTTTGCGTGTGCCATGATGCAAGCAGGGCAGAGATACTGGTTCATGGTTCACCCTTTTTGTTCCTTTATTGTAAATATCATTGTGTGAATTAATTCAAAGCCGCATCACTCATGGTTCCTGTGATCTCCGTTAGCCCCAACACCGTGTAACATTGGCAGACATATCTGTCTGCTGCCATTTAGCTATCCCCTTAAGGATGGGGGCCTGAGGTGTCTAATATTGCAGAGAACAGGTGGCTCTCATCTAACCTCATTTGTGTTTCAGAGCACTTCTGAATGGTTCACAGGTGGGGCAGACTGGGGGAGGCTCAACCTCCCCAAACAGCCAAGCATGGCCTCGCCTATGCCCTGCCCCGCTTCAGTCATACCACTGGCCTCATGGGACTGGGGCCACACTGCCCACTGTGCGCTCTCCCTCCCAGTGCTCCAGGGTTAGAGGGAAAGGGGCTGTGGCACTTGTCAGCCTGGGGTGGGGGCTTACAGCCATGGTGAGGGGATTCTAGGGTGGGCATGAACAGCGGGGCCACAGAGGGAATGGATGCAAGCAAGCCTACCCCAGACAGTGGCTCATGAGCCATCCATGCACTTATGTTTTAGGATGTTACGCTATGTCTAAACAACACCCCTCTTTCGGCAGAGTGATGTAAATTAGACATTTCGAAAGTGCAAATGAAGCGGGGATTTAAATATCCCGTGCTTCATTTGCATAATCATGTTCTGGCACTGTTTCAAACAAGCTCCATTTCGAAACTGAAACTGCGGTTTAGACGCGGTTTTTCTGACAACGGGAAGATTTTTCGAAAGATCCTGTACTCCCAAAGATCTTGTACAGGCTCTTTCAAAAAATTGCCCCATTGTTGGAAAAACCACGTCTAAACCGCGGTTTCAATTTTGAAATGGTGCGTGTTCGAAACAGCGCCAGAATGTGAGTATGCAAATGAAGCCCTAGATATTTAAATCCCTGCTTCATTTACACTTTCAAAACGTTTAATTTACATCCCTCTGCCGATAGAGTAGTGTAGTTTAGACACAGGCTCAATGTGATCCATGGCATCTGATAGAGCCCATTCAAGGAAGACCTTCACTGCTTGTCAATGGCAACGGTTGGGGAAGGATATGGGGGGGGGGGGAGTGCAACAGTCACATGCCTGCCCCCTCAATGACTACTCTCCCCCCCTAGCCTGGGGGAAAGTGCCACCTCTTCCCATCCCCATCACTCCATGTCCTTGCCCCTCTGTCCACCTCTTCCTCCTCCTGCCCTGCCCCATCCCTGACTTCCCCCATCCTACCTCACTCCACCTCTTCTTACCAGCATCCTCCCATGAGCAACACAGCCCTGGTGCTGGTTACTGGGGTCAGCCCCTCCCCCACACTCGATCATGGAGGTGGATGCAAACAGAGTGAACCACCCCCCAACCCACTCCACTCTCTTCTGCTCCCAGGCACAGTGCACCAGTTCTCACCGCCAGTGAGTACAACGGGCAGTTCCCCCCCTTTTCCCTGAGCAATGCAGCTGGGAGCTGGGGGAGTGGAGCAGCCTGGGGCAGGGTCCCTTCCCACCCCCACCCGTGAGCGTGGGGATAGGCCTAATGCCTGGACCCTGCGCCAGGTCCTCCACTAGCTCCCCAGGCTACCCTGGACCCCTAACACCCCCAAGCACGGCATCTTATGCAGTTGGACAAACTGTCCATTGGCTGCTGGACCCTTGCCCCTCCCCCCTCAGTATTGAGGGGCCTTTGATCCTCCATGCTCCCCCCATGTATCATATTTACCAGTTCATTAGTGCTCCTAGGCAGGTTTCTAGGACAGTGGGTGTCCAAAATGCAGGGCTCACAGGGGAGAAGTGAAGTGACTCCCTGCCCTCCTTCAGGGGAGAACCCTAACATCTTGCACAGCTAACCAGGCAAATGCACAGGGTGTGTTCCTGCAAATTGCATCTCAGGTGGAAGTGAGTCTAGTCCAGGATGCCTGTTCTGCGCTTGACAGTGTCATACACAGCAGATCATTTATTCTGGGAACATGACTGATGATTTTGGAATGACAGGCACTGTCCTGGCACGCTAGTAAATGTTTTGTTTTCCCTCTGAATAAGGCCCATGGATTTTCTCTTTTTAAGGTTTATCAACCTGTTTTCCCACTCTTGTTGATATGCAGGGAGCATGGCATTGCCAAGGAGGTGAGCAAGCCAACAGGTTCCTTTTTTTTTCTTTTGTTTTGTTTTGTTTATGTGTAGGTGAGTTTAACAAGCAGTTTCATAACAAAAGAGAGGAGACGCCTGACTACGAGATGCAGTCTCCATCAGACTGATGCACAGCCTGTGTTTTATTAGGGAGGAAGCCAAACCTTGGGTTTGGGCATTGTTGATTCTAGATAACAGGAGTTTTCAAAATGTGGGATTGGCTCCATAGCTTCTCTCTTTGTTAGCAGTTTATAACAGTGAATTGCCTCATTAGCATCCTGGTTAAGCCTGCACCTCGTTTAGTGCTACAGCTCCCACAGTGACCATTTTGCTACGAATAGTCCCTATCCTAACCTCATGGGCACAGTACTTCTTTTATATACCTCACAATATAGAATTCTGAGCAATAATAGCTACTTTCATTATTATACAGACTCAGCACTGAGTATGTTGTGGCAAATCTAAATCTACCAATTAGTTAATGGAAATGGGGAGGAAATGCACTACATTTAAAAAACAGAAGGCCATGTTATTATCCTCAAGTATAAATTCACTTTTAGCTGTTTGGAAACAGGAGGGGGAATGCAATATCTTTGTGAAGGTATTTTTTTGTCTTTTTTCTTTTCTTTTCTTTTGAAAGTGTTGACCATACCCATACAAAGGTTGAACAAGGAAAAAGTCACATGTTTTTTTCCGTTTCGAAATTTAAAATTTAGCTAATTGTCAAAACTATAAACTTACAAAACAAAAACTGGTCTGGTAGCACTTTATAGACTATATGTCGATGGTATCATGAGCTTTCATGGGCACAGCCCACTTCTTCAGATGACCAGAGTTTTGAATTTAGGATGTGCAGACCCAAAATAAATAGGGAAGAAGGGAGAAAGAAAAAAAAGGAGAGGGCCGGGAAACAAGGAGCAGAGGTTATGAAAAAATCAAAGGGAAAAACAGGAAGGCAGAACTGGCTATCAGTAAGCACCTGAAGATTGAATAGTTAAAACGAAGCAGCTAAAGATCAAAGTCAATAGATAAGGGGGATACTAACACAAGAATCTACATAAAGAGCTGTTTGCACCTTCATTGAATGTTTGCTTGGTAATGGCCAAGCCATTCCTCATCCCAATTGAGCCCATTAGTATGAGACTTGAACTCGCAGATGAACTGTAATTCCAACACTTCTCTGAGTATTTGACTGGTAGAATTTGTTTGTGACAAGACAGTCACCTGGAGATCTTTTAAAAAGTGATTAGGTAGATTGAAGTGCTGTCCAACAGGTTTCTGTATGTTCCCTTTATGTATATCTGATTTGTGTCCATTGATTCTTTTCTGTAGCAACTGTCCAGTTTGTCCAATATATATAGCAGTAGGGCATTGCTGGCATTTGATGGCATAGATCAAATTACTGGATGTGTAGCTGAATGATCCCTTGATTTGGTAGCTTATATTGTGGACTCCAGTAATGATTTCGCTTGTATATATATGTGGGCAGAGTTGGCACCGCTGCTGATGTGGTTGTGTAGCATGGTTACCAGAAAGAATCTGTTTCAGGTTGGGGGGTTATCTGTAAGCGAGAATAGGCTTTTCCCCAAAGATTTCTGAGAGTGAGGGATCATTTTGCATAATGGGTTGCAGATTGTGTATAATGTGATGGAGGGGTTTGAGTTGTGGACTATAGGTAATAACAAGTGGAATTCTGTTATTCTTCCTTCTGGGTATGTCTACACTACAGAGTTAGTTCGAACTAACGGACGTTAGTTCGAACTAACTTTAATAGGTGCTATACTAGCGCTCCGCTAGTTCAAATTTAATTCGAACTAGCGGAGCGCTTAGTTCGAACTAGGTAAACCTCATTTTACGAGGATTAAGCCTAGTTCGAACTAGCTAGTTCGAATTAAGGGGTGTGTAGACCCTTAATTCGAACTAGTGGGAGGCTAGCCCTCCCCAGATTTCCCTGGTGGCCACTCTGGCCAACACCAGGGAAACTCTATGCCCCCCTCCCGGCCCTGGACCCCTTAAAGGGGCACGGGCTGGCTACGGTGCCCGTGCCAGGTGCAAGCCTGCCAGCACCCAGCCAGCAGACCCTGCACCTGGCACGGATCGAGCCACCCACCCGATGCCCCCCAGCCCTCCCCCTCTTCCCGGGACCAGGCTGGCGGCTCCTGGGAGCTTGCCCAGGACCGCAAGAGGTGGGCACCCGCCTGGGCTAGTGTGGACATCATGGACCTTGTCCACGATCTCTGCACTAGGCACAGGAAAGTGGCCAGCTTGGGCAGGAGAGCTGCCAGCCTGGCCACCCAGGAGCAGGTGTGCATGAAAATCAAGGGGGTCCAGTGAGGCCCCCGACCCTGAGCCCTGAGCTTACAATGGCCATACTGGGTCAGACCAAAGATCCATCTAGCCCAGTAGCCTGTCTGCCGACAGCGGCCAACCCTAGGGACCCTGGAGGGGATGGACCGAAGACAGTGACCAAGCCATTTGTCTCGTGCCATCCCTCTCCAGCCTTCCACAAACTTTGGGCAGGGACACCACTCCTACCCCCTGGCTAATACCACTCCATGGACCCAGCCTCCATGACTTGATCTCACTTCCCTTTAAACTCTGTTCTAGTTCTAGCCTTCACAGCCTCCTGCAGCAAGGAGTTCCACAGATTGACTCTTTGCTTTCTGAAGAACAACTTTCTGTTACTAGTTTGAAGCCTGCTACCCATTCCTTTCCTTTGGTGTCCTCTAGTCCTTCTTTATGGGAACTAATGAAGAACTTTTCTGTATGCACCCTCTCCACCCAACTCCTGCTTTTAGAGACCTCTATCCTGTCCCCCCTCCGTCTCCTCTTTTCTAAGCTGAGAAGTCCCAGTCTCTTTAGCCTCTCTTCATATGGGACCTGTTCCCAACCCCTGATCATTTTAGTTTCCCTCCCCTCTCCCAGCCTCTCTCTTCCCCTCTCCCACCTCCTTTTCCCAGTCTCCCCCAGTTTTGTTCAATAAAGACAGATTCCATTTTTGAACACAATTGTCCTTTATTTTGTACATCAAGAAAAGGGGCTAGGGAAGGTTAAGTGGAAGGAGGTGAGGGAGGAATGGGGTATGAGCCCCCGATGGGGAGGACTAGGCTGGCTCTGCGGGCTTCTGGGGGTGGAAGCTCTCCTGCAGCCCCCCAATTACTCCCTCTCCCCAGATGGCAGCCTGCGGCAAGTGCAGCCGGGCTGATGGCCGAGTGGTGTGATGTGCCCAGTGTGGGCACTCCAAGCCAGGACTGGTTTGCAAGCGGGGCACCCCTGAGAACTGTCTGTCCAGGGTGGGGGTCGGGACCCTTTAAGCGCAGCCCTTGGCTAGCCTGAGACAGCATCTCCACGCTCTAAGTCCTCCTCTGATGCCCTGCCGGCACTGCTTCCGGTCATCCTTAAGCCCTGTTCAGGGTCCACTTAATGTGGACATGCTAGTTCGAATTAGCAAAACGCTAATTCGAACTAGTTTTTTAGTTCTAGACGCATTAGTTCGAATTAGCTTAGTTCGAATTAGCTTAGTTCGAATTAACTAATTCGAACTAAGTTAGTTCGAACTAACTCTGTAGTGTAGATATACCCTCTGAGTCTGTCTTGAAGTAGTTCATGTCTGGGTACTTTTTTGGCTCTGTCAATCTGTTGTTTCACTTCTCTAGGTGGGTATTTCAGTTTTAGGAATGCTCTATATAGCTCCTGTAGGTGTTTTTCTCTGTCTATGGGATCAGAGCAAATCCAGTTATATCTTAGGGTTTGGCTGTATACAATAGACTGAGAAATGTGTCTGGGATGGAAGCTTGAGGCATGAAGGTAAGTGTAGCGATCGATGGGTTTTCGGTATAGGGTGGTAGAGATTTGTCCATTATTTAATTATACTGTAGTGTCCAGGAAGTGGATTTCTCATGTGGACTGGTCCCGGCTGAGGTTGATGGTTGGGTGGAAGTTGTTGAAATCCCTGTGAAATTCTTCAAGAGTCTCTTTTCCGTGGGTCCATATGATGAAGATGTCATTGATGTAGCATAAGTAAAATAGAAGTGTTAGGGGGTGAGAGCTGAGGAAACGTTGTTCAAGGTCAGCTATAAAGATGTTGGCATATTGTGGTAAATTTTAAAATCTTTAACTTCAAAAACACACTCAACTTTGTGATCTATTTGTACTAAACAGGAAGGAGTGACAAAAATAATATAGAAAAAAACAAGAAATGGTCTGGTAGCACTTTATAGACTAACAAAACATGTAGATGGTATCATGAGCTTTCGTGGGCACAAAGCTCATGATACTATCTACATGTTTTGTTAGTCTATAAAGTGCTACCAGACCATTTCTTGTTTTTTTCTGTAACAGACTAACTCGGCTACCCCCTGAAGCGTCTAAAAATAATATATTAAAGGAATATTTGTTAGAATAATTCAGAAATTAAGAGGATAGAAACTCAAATAGAAACTTAAATTGGCTCGAAGTGGCCTTATTTAGATACCAAAGCACTTGAACTGTACCAGAGTAGCCACAGTAAACAGCAATAATCTATATTGGTATAAGGTGCCTTTACACCATTGTAATTGTATCCACACTCAGGTGTGGACAGGTAAAAAAATCACATTGATAACCATTATTAAAGGACTAAGACTCAAATTCCCAGGCTTAAACTGATTCATAGAAAGATGATCTGAAGAGCTATTCCTGCTGCTCTAGTTGAAGCAGCTCTAATCTCTCAGAGGAAACGCAGTCCAGAAAAACAATAATTTTATCAATTGGTGTGTTGCTGAGACAGACTATACAGTACCATGACATCACAATGATTAATTACAATTCAAGAATGTGATCCTAGCAGCATCCCAATGTAAGAGGTCAAAGGCCTTAATCAAACTGGTGGTGAGTGTCCCATGACATGACCAGTTCAGGGTACC
This sequence comes from Pelodiscus sinensis, assembly GCF_052426305.1. Lineage (NCBI taxonomy): Eukaryota > Metazoa > Chordata > Testudines > Trionychidae > Pelodiscus > Pelodiscus sinensis. Next base: position 12,288,991 of record NC_143054.1, read on the forward strand.
CCCTGAACTCACTAATGTCAGAGCCTGTATCCAAAAGGCTTCATGCAAAATATCAATGGAAAGCTAATAACCTCAGATCATTAATGTTATTGTGTGAAGGAGAAATTCAGAATTAGAAACATATTGGATATTATGTTCGTTTAAATTATGTCTGCCAGCTACGCCACCCTAGACAATGGAATGTGGTTCTGCCATCTTGGAGGCATTTCCAGGAAACATTGAAAGACAATGGAAATGCAATTTATGTTAGAGTTAAACAGTCCCACTGGGACACTAATGAGTAGCATTATTATTCATGCTGTTTAACCTGGGGTGCTGTTTGCACTGCTTCGCTGCAGTAGTCTCCAGCCTGGACTGTCAACAAACAGTCTTCAGCATGCAAGTCATTCCCAGATATGTCTGTGTACACCAGCTACACCCTAGCTTTTACCAGCCTGGGTTATACTGCAGGTTGACCACAATACACTGCAATCTTAGAACAGATTTCCCGCCTGAAATATATTTCCTTTATGACCTGGCCCTTTCTTGGACAAAACAAATTATATAGTCTGTTGACCTAAATAATAGGCATATAACTTAGCACCCCAAATGGAATGTCACAAACACACTGGCTTAGATAAACACACTGGCTTAGATAAAAATAAATGAAACACTTTTATTAGCTAAAGAGATAGATTGAAGGGGAATACAAATAATACAGCATAAAGGCAGAAACAGTTATGAGAAAATAAACTTAAAAGTCTGCTGGTGACTAACATAACAAACCACATCAGATTCCAATAAAGTTTCCCATCACATCCTTTCCGCAGTCGTACTGAACAAACATCTTAGGTCTGGATCCCATCTCTCATTATCCAACAAATACCTTCATTTTCCCTTCTCGTGCCATGGATTTGAAGAGCAGGAAGGAGAGATGTGCATTGCAGTGTTTGTCCCTCCTTTTTTATTGTGTCTGTCCCACTCTCCAAAACACATTTCCAGTCGAGATTCAGAAGAAAAGAGCCAATGGAGAAGTATTTTCCCTGCTACTTTTCCTCCTCTGTTTGCTTTTAAGCTGCAAACTGAGTCATCAAGCAGAAAGGGTAGGTAAAGCCCAAAGTAAGCAGAGGACACATGCCTTTGAGACAGACCTGTTTGCCTACCTCTGCTGCATTTTGGAACATGTGTTAATATCATCACTCAGGGAAATCTGATAACGTCACACACAATGTTGCCATATATATTTCATCAGGACAGTACTGATCCCAGTTTCTGATTTCTAACTCTGGTTTGACCCTTAGCTCTGGCATCTGGTATTTAGCCTTGGCTCCAACCCTGAACTTCAATTTCTGATTCTGACTCTGGCTTTTCCCTTGGATGCGGTCATTATCAGTTGACTCTAGTGCTCACCGTTGGCTTCATTTCCCAAACTGGACTCCTGCTTTGATTCCAAACTGGACTCCTGCTTTGACTACTTGGTCAAGCTGCCTCCATTCCAATCCATCACAGTGCATAGCTATGCATGTCCTGATGTGTCAGGGACTACATTTTCCAGCATTCATTATCAACTGTCTTTTCATCTACATCTCAGTTTTGCCCATCAAAAAAAAATTATTTCTCCTAGAAAACCATCAACTCTAACCAGCTGCCTCAAAGCTAGAACGGCCGCTGCTTAGGCCATTGAACCTCCTCAAAATAATTCCTGCTCAGACTAATGCATTTCTTTTAGAAAAAAAGCATCCACGCTTGATTTTAAAATTTCCAGTCATGTAGAATCTACCATGACTCTCCCTAAATTGATGCAATGATTAATTACCCTCATTGCTGAAACTGCATTTTGTTTGTAGCCTGAATTTGTATAGCTGCCACTTCCTGTCATTAGATCTTGTTATACATTTGTCTGCAGAAAGTGCCAGACGAAAGGACGTATCTCTGTGAATTGTCACAGAGTTCAACAACTAACAGCACAGAAGTACAGTAACCATCCATCTATGAAGACATGTCTGAAGTCTGAATCTAAGGAAGGATGAAACTTGGGAATTCAAAGTATGGAAAAAGATAAGAGCTCTGTTGACACTGTTAAAGAGCAAGGACTACATATTATCGGAAGCTGGAGTAAGAGTTGGCATCTGAGAGTAAGTCTACGCTACCGAGGTTTTTTTGGAAAAACAGCTGTTTTTCTGAAAAAAAATTAATTACGTCCACACTGTAATCGCATTTTTTTGAAATAAAATCGAAAGAACAGAGGGGTTTTTCCAACATTGGTAAATCTCTTTCTGTGAGGAAGAAGCCTTTTTCCTAAAGAGCTTTCGGGAAAAGGCGTGTGTGGATGGGGAAGAGGAAGTTCTTTCGCAAGAAGAGGAAAGAGGAAAAATCACAGGTGCCCTGATGGCCATTCCACCCATAGTAATCACAGCTTACATGCAAGATAGTGTCCATTAAGTGTGGATGCTAGCTTTCTAAAAAGCAGATCGCTTTTTTGATGTGCTTTGGCACTGTGGATGCTTTCTTTCGGAAGAAGTTTTTTCAGAAGATCTCTTTTGGAAAAGCTTCTTCCAAAAGAAGTCTTCAGTCTGTACATAGCCTGAATCACATCATTGATCCAAGAAGTTCCTACAATAATGGAGCTTGATAGCAGAGCTGCCATTTCATTGACTTACTTCATCTACCAACCTCCAGAGTTTGTCAGACATTCCTTTGAAAGAAACTTCCATGGTTTCGAAGATGTATACGAGAGAAAAACTAGTCTCAGAAGGGAGACTCAAGGTGAAAGTTCAATTAGATGGACAACCAATCATTTTATTGTTGTACGTGATTGAATGAAAGTATCCACCACTATTTGGCAGAACTTGGTATGAGAAGCACAAGGGCAATTACACTGAGATAAGGATGATCACAAAAACATCTGGTAATCTTCAAGAAATAATAGACATGCACTCTAATATTTTTGAAAAAGAACTTGAACAGATGAGCAATGTCAGTGATGCTTACTGTCTACCAGCCAGTTAAAATAATGCAAGCCGAGAATTGTGCCACATGCTCTGAAGACTCTGGTGGAAGCTGATTTGGACTGTTTCATTAACATCAGAGTCTTTTGAGAGGTTTCACAGACAGAGTGGACTATCACTGACCCATCATATCACTAATCTGAATTTGTGGAGATTTCAAAGTGACACCGAATCCGGTTTCAGATGTAAACCAGAATCTACTACCGGATGTTGAAAATTTGTTTTTGCAGCTCTTAGTGAAGGACAGTGTTTCAGTAAATTGTATTTACTTCCTTTATCCTGACAAATGGTTATTGATCCAGCATCTTACAAATATCTCACAATCTACACGCAAAAAGCCTTATTTTGTTACAACAGATGTATTTTGTTGCCCTTTGATATTATATCAGCACCTGCTATGTTCCAGAAAACCACGGATGAAATTTTAAAAGGACTGAATGAAGGTCAGTGTTATTTGGGTGACATTCTTGTTATAGGAAAGGATCAAGAGAATCATCTTTGAAATTTTGATGCCATCTTCCAAAGTGTGAGGAAGACCATGATCTGAAAGTACCTGGAGACAAATGTGATTTTTCAAACCTTTATCTGAATATCTTGGAAATGTAATTGATGCCATGTGCATAAAGAAATTGTCAGGGAAAAAGAAGTCAGTTCTTAAAGCATATTTGTCAGAGAACATATAATAGTTACACGCATTCTGAAGACAGCTTAACTACTACAGTATAATTCTGTATAATATGGCAACAGTATTGGTACCTTTTGGACTAAAGAGTGAGAGTGAGCAGGTAGGCAGCAAAGAAACTTTTGATGTCACCAAAAGATCCTACACACTTTGAGGCTTTGCCACCATTGTGATAGACTTGTGATGCTTTGCGATCTGTAGTGAGTACAATTATTCTTTCTCACGTTTTCCCAGTTGAGATCTAGAAACCAATTGCCTTTGCTTCATGAACACTCCCCATTCCTAATAACTATGGATAAATAGAGAAACTCTCAGCAATATTTTTGGAATTCAGGAGTTTCATACCTATCTGTATCGTAGACCTTTTGCTTTGATGACATCTCATTGCCCATTACATTCAATACAGGCAGTCCCCGGGTAACGTACAAGATAGGGACTGTAGGTTTGTTCTTAAGTTGAATCTGTATGTAAGTCGGAACTGGCATCCAGATTCAGCCTGCTGAAACTGACCAGCGGCTGACTACAGGAAGCCCGAGGCAGAGTTGCTTCCTGTAGTCAGCGCTGGTCAGTTTCAGCAGCGGCTGACTTGGGGACGCTTGGGGCAGAGCAGCTGGGGTGCTTCTGGGTTGCTCCAGTAGCGCCGAGGAACGGCACTACTGGACCAATCCACCAGCACCCCAGCTGCTCTGCCCCAGGCATCCTGATTCAACCACTGCTGAAAATGACCAGCAGCGGCTGAATCAGGACGCCTGGGGCAGAGCAGCTGGGGTGCTGCCGGGTTGGTCCAGTAGCGCCCAGAGCGGCGCTGAGGGACCAACCGGCAGCGCCCCAGCTGCTCTACCACAGGCGTCTGGAGAAAAGCCTGGACTTCTGGGGGGGAGGGGCATACTACCTGCCCCCCCCCCCCAAGCAGACCAGGGAGACGCAGGCGGGAGACCGAGATGCACCGTGGTCCTGCCGCCCGGGTCCTCTGCGGCTTTGCTCCGCATCTCCCTGGTCTGCTGGAGATACGTGGTCTGGGGATACGTGGAGCAAAGCCGCGGAGCACGCGGGCAGCGGACAGCCCAGACGTGCCGCGGCTGTCCCGCTGCCAGCGTCCTCAGAGGCTTTGCTTCCCATCTCCCTGGTCTGCTGGTCTTCAGCAGACCAGGGAGACGGGCAGCAAACCCCGTTTGTAACTGCAGATCCGACATAAGTCGGATCCACGTAACTCGGGGACTGCCTGTATTTAGATCAAAACAGGGAATTGCATTGTTAGCTGCTACTCTTATGCAGTGAAGGGCCTTGCTACATCAGCTCAGTCATATATTATTCAGTAACATGAAGGAATTTGGCACAATGACATCAATAGGATGTCATGCTGCCAACTCAAATGAACTTCGGATGACGTGTTCTATGTCATTTGGATGGATAGATTGACCATTATGAGCACAAATAGCAACAAAGAATCCACTAAGGATGATGGGCTGTCTCTTGTGAAAGGAATGTTATTACAGCATGCAACGTTGTCTAGTAAGAATCCCCTGTTGCGTAATTCATGTCACATCAGTGTGACTTATCTATGAAACATGGTTACATTTTATGGTGAATGTGAGGGCAGGTCTACACCATGAGGGAAGCTGAGCTGAAGATACGCAATTTCAGCTACATAAATAACATTGCTAGAGTCGACATATCTTAAACTGAACCAGGGCTCCCTCCTCGCTATGGGAGGTTGATGGGAGAAATGCTCTCAGTGACTTCCCTTACTCCTCACGACAGCGAGGAGTACTGGTATTGACAAAGGCACCCTCAGCATTCAATTTAGCGTGTCCCCACTAATCCACCAAATCGAATGTCGGAAGATCAACCACCGCAGTGTCAATCTTCCCAATAATTTAGTGATCATTCCGAGATCCCTTCAGTTTTCCAAGCTTTTCATGAAGGTCATTTGAGCATTGTATGTATAAAGGTCATAGCTTGCAAACAGGGTTGGTGGCAAGGGATCAACCAAGACACGGAGAGGAAGGCAAAGTACTATGCTGGGGTACTCAACGTGCAGCCCGTGGCTCGTTTGTTTGCGGCCCACGGGGAGGTTTGGGTTTACACGGGGCTCAATGCACGGCCTGCGGGTGGGATCCTTTGAACATGGCATCCACTGGGAACACACTCCACAACAGCAAGGCATCTCCCAGGTAGGGTAAGCACTGAAAGATGCAAGCAAGTAGTCTGGCTGGAACAGACGGGTGCAGGGTGTCGGTGTTTGTAGCCCCAGGGAGGAGGTGCTGGGAGCGCCGGGGCACTGTGAGAAGTGCTTTGTATTCATGCCAGTCAGTGTGAAAGAAGTTATTTGCATATATTTACATATATATTTGCATGGATATACAACCACACTTAAGTTGTGGCCCTCGACATGTGCTGTGAGTATCATCATGACCCCCAGGGCTTCCAAAGTTGAGTAGCCCTGTACTATACTATGGGTCAGCATGACCCTGCCCAGTTCATCTACACCCGTGACCTCAAAGCCTTGGGCAAGTATCATATGGACTTTGCTGGGCCTTGAAAAGGTTACCATTTCTGATCAAAACTGACTCCCATTGGAAATGGCCTGAAGTTTTCAAAATGATTTCTATTATAGCTCCCAAGACCATTGGACACTTCTGTACCTTGTTTAACCAATTTGTTTTACCATTACAGTGGGTAAATGACAATGAACCTCAATTCTGTTTGGAAAAATTTCAGAGGCTTCTAAAGTCTTAGCACTTTTTTTGGTCACCTACCATCCTAATACAAACACACTAGAGACATATCTTTTAGAGACACTTACACACGCCCTAAGAGCTAACAAGTCTGTTTTGACTTGTCAACAGAAACTGGGCTTCTCTTTAGGAGCATTCTGCTTCTGCTACCTGGGATTGCAGCTGTTTTCTTGAAGTGATCTTTGTGTACCTAACAGGACCTGCTACATCAGGGGTCAGCAACCTTTCAGAAGTGGTGTGCCGAGATTTAACTTATTTACCTGTAGTACGAGTCTGAGTACCGATGATACTTATTAAAGTCAATAATAGTCCTACTTACAGCAGCTTCATTAATAAATCAATAAAGATGCAGATCTTACTGTTTAGTGTGCTCCTTGGCCTTGCTTTGCCTTGCTGAGTTCTCTGATCTTGGGCTCGTAGTTTGATGCTTTACGTAGCACACAACCCTCTGAGTATTCAGTCAGACACCCCAAATAAACTGTCCCCTGCTGCTATCTCACCACACAGATGCCAGCACCCACCCACCTCCTCTTCCCCCACCCACCTCTGTAGAATCTGCTCCCCCCAGCCCAGATGGGAGCTGGGATAAAATCCTGCTTCTAAAAGTAGCAGGCGCCAGCCATCTGTCCTGTCCTAACTCCCAGGTAAAGCACAAACAAATTATCCACCCCTCTTCCACCTCACAGCACAGACAAACTACCTCTCTGCCTCCACCTCACCCCAATGCCAGCACCCACCCATCTCCTCTTTCTCCCACCCACCCCATGCAGACATACACATGCAGCTCCCATCTCCAGCTGGGATGCTGGGCTGCCTCTGCCCCACTATGACAGCTCCTTTACATCATGGGACTGCTCCCGGCTGCCAAGCCAGCACACACATACTGCTCCCATCCCCAGCAGGGTTGCCAGGCTGCTCCTGCCCCACTACTGCAGCTCCATTACCAGAGGAGCAGCCACATTGGTCCAAGCCCCCATCCCGGCTACCCAGGAGCAGCTCCCCACCCCAGTCTCAGACCTAATGCCAAGGAGCAGCCCATGTGGCCCAAGTCCCGGCTACTGGAGCTTGCCCAGCTGTGCCCCCACATGCCAATCACCACCAACAGCAGCAGCAACAGCTCATCTGCTTTCACCGCCTCACTGCTGCTTCCACCGGATCACTTCTGTAATGGAGTTGGGCGGGCGGAGAAGGGGGAGAGCACCGACCCCTGGCTGGTGCACAGCCCACTCTGCAGCCTCACTGCCTGCCCCCTGGTGCTGGTGCTGTGGCTTTGCACCGGCCGCTCCCACAGCCCAATCAGCAATTTCCCCACCTGCTCCCCCCCTCCTGAGCTGGTGCTGCGGCTGTGCACCAACCACAAGGCTCAAGTGGCAGCGCAGGTGCTCGTTGTGCAGGGGAGGAGGGGTGGAGCTGAGCTTCCACCCTGTGTGCCAGTAAAAATGGGCTTGCCTGCCACCTGAGGCATGTGTGCCAGGGGTTGCTGACCCTGTGCTACCTCCTAATGTTGCCTCATGTGTAGCCAAATCCCAAGTTAGTCATAGACAGAATCAAGTACAAACATTTGTTACCGGAGATCCTTTCAGCATAAAGCTCTTAGTAGCTTTACGCTGTGTGAGATGGAGTCAGGAAATAAATCAGTGGAGTCATGGCCATCCCACTGATAGGTGGCTAGTGCACACAATATAATACAAAAGCACTCTCATTTAAGCTACACTTTACTTAGACTCTAGCATTTACACACATCTGCAACATGGTACTAAAGCTCCTGCAACCCTAAATAATAACTGAAGTTTGATGTAGCTCTCCAGTGGTATATTGGTAGTCTTCCAACTGGCCCATCTTTCACCTAGGAACTTGGCAAAATTAAACTAAGTCCATAAAGCAAACCCAAAGAATCCATAAGAACAGGAGAATGTCCATATTGGGTCAGACCAAAGGTCCATCTAGCCCAGTATCCTGTCTGCTGACAGTGGCCAGCACTAGGTGCCCCAGAGAGGGTGGACTGAAGACAATGATCAATCGATTTGTCTCCTGCCATCCATCTCCAGCCTCTGACAAACAGAGGCCAGGGACACCATTTTATCCCCTGGCCAATAGCCTTTTATGGACCTAACCTCCATGAAATTATCTAGCTTCTCTTTAAACTCTGTTATAGAGAACTTCTATTCTTCCAAACTTCTCCCCTTGTATTTATCCTTGTTAGTAGATATTGACTTGTCAATCAAAAAGCTGGTTAGACGAGCAATTTCAAAAGTTCAGCAAAAGATCTCCTCAGATTACTAATTACCCAGATGTATTCCTGAGGGTATGCGTGTTTTGAGGCCCTTGACACATCCCATAAGGCAAATGTAGATAAAAGCGTCTTGCTTTTCTCCTAAACTCGGACCTCACCACATCCAAAGGAGATTTCATCAGGGAGGGGAGGTTGAGCAGGAGGCTTAGCCTTTCTAGCTCAGTCATGCTAAGGCTGTACAGGTCTGCAAAAATGCCTATTAGTTTGGCTTCTGTTAAAAATAAGTATGATTATCAACAGTAAACACTATTGATAGTGCTCAAATGTCTTTTACTGGTCCATCAAAGTCTCCATGTACATATTTGGGAAGCTTCTAAAATACGGTGGAGAAATCTGATGCCGTGTTCATTTAAATATCTGGGCATTCTGTGCTCTCCTCTCAATACAAATCCTCAATTTTGTTTTAGTATCGGTTTTGCTGCCGGAAAATTAAAGCCAGCAAAGCAGACATTTGAGTTTCAATTAGCTCACTCTGTCTCTCTGTGACTCTTTCTACTGGGTTCAAACATAACAGATGACATCCAAAAATGACAAAGGGGTAGCTATGTTAGTCTGTCGCTTTAAAAACACTGGATAGTCCTGTTGTGCCTTAAAAAACTAACCAAAATATATAGAATCATGAATTTTCATGGGTAATCCCCACTTCATCAGATGATTTGGTTTTTACACATGAAATCTCATGATTCTATATATTCTATTCAATCTTTAAGGTGCCACAGGACTATCTGTTGATCCAAAAATGAGTTCTTCTCTCAATTTGGATTAGTCAGCAAAAAATGATGCTTCAGTGTTTCAATCACTGTGCTCATTATTGCAGCATCTGGAAAGTCTGGCATGGAGCAAAAGTCTTAGCAGTTCCCAACCATGTTCAACAGACTCCCTGCTGGCTTGACTAGAGTTGTCGTAATCATGCTCTGACTTGGCCTGGTATGCACCTTACACAGTCTGTGTGGCACAGAATTGCACCCAATGACTCATGCGGTGGAATAATGCCCAACCCAACATCTGGAGGACAGGCTACAATGCCTAACTGTCTCTAGGCTAAGGTCCAGGTCCTAGGAGCTGCTGTTTATAGTTAAGCACATGCCTAGGTGGCAGCAGGATTGGGGGGGGGGGCTACCAAATGAATATCCACAATGTTCTGTTGTGTTATTTCATCTGTCCATACCTGAGGACAGCGCCTGTTAGGATCTAGATATTCAGGTCTGCCTCATATGACCTATAATTTAAGAATTCTGGTGTATTTTTACAGGGGTATAGAAACAAGGAATCAAAATCACAATATGATGGTCTGAGGCCTTGTTCTTGAACTAAGGATTTTGGTTAAACATCAGGGACAGCAATAAGCAGGAAGCTAGTCTTGACACATTCCAAACCAGTCATCTTGAACAGATGAAGAGAAGAGCCTGGAAACTAAGGCTGCTAGCTTTCTGTCTGGCAAGGACCCACTTATCAGTAGTTGGGGTTGTGAAATCCATAGTTCTTTATTGCTTCGTTATTATCTTCATGGCTCTGTCTGGTTCTTTGATTTTTTATCCTGTCTCATGTATAATTAATTTTTCTGGGTGTAAACCAAGTAAGGTGGTGGGATATAACTGGATAGATTATCATGTTACAATATGTTAGGATTAATTAGTTACATTTCAGTAGAATGATTGGTTAAAGTATACCTGAAACTATGCCCAGAACCACTGGAGAAGATTTATAACACTGCCTAATATTTTGAAGTGGTGTCATTGTTTTGATATAAAAAGTCAAATAATTTTGGGATGAAAATAGCAAACTCAGTTAAAATAATGCCAACAAAATCTGAAGTTCACAAATAAAGGGCCAGTGTTATCATAGAATCATAGAATACTAGGGCTGGAAGGGACCTCGAGAGGTCATCAAGTCCAGTCCCCTGCCCTCATGGCAGGACTCAGCACTGTCTAGACCATCCCTGATAGACATTTATCTAACCCTGGGTATGTCTACACTACCCTCCTAGTTCGAACTAGGAGGGTAATGTAGGCATACCGCACTTGCAAATGAAGCCCGGGATTTGAATTTCCCGGGCTTCATTTGCATAAGCGGGGAGCCGCCATTTTTAAAACCCTGCTGGTTCGAACCCCGTGCAGCGCGGCTACACGGGGCTCGAACTAGGTAGTTCGGACTAGGATTCCTATTCTGAACTACCGGTACACCTCGTACACTACCGGTACTACCTAGTTCGAGCCCTGTGTAGCCGCACTGCACGGGGTTCGAACCAGTGGGGTTTTAAAAATGGCGGCTCCCCGCTTATGCAAATGAAGCCCGGGAAATTCAAATCCCGGGCTTCATTTGCAAGTGCGGTATGCCTACATTACCCCGCTAGTTCGAACTAGCGGGGAAGTGTAGACATACCCCCTCTTCCTAGTCAGTTGCTTCCCATTCTGTATGTGTGAAACTGATTGTTCCTTCCTAAGTGGAACACTTTGCATTTGTCTTTATTAAACTTCATCTGTTTACCTCAGACCATTTCTCCAACTTGTCCAGATCATTTTGAATTATCACCCTGTCCTCCAAAGCAGTTACAAGCCCTCCCACCTTGGTATCATCTGCAAACTTAATAGCTACGTCTACACTGGCCCCTTTTCCGAAAGGGGCATGCTAATTTTAAACTTCGTAATAGGGAAATCCGCGGGGGATTTAAATATCCCCCGCGGGATTTAAATAAAGATGTCCGCCGCTTTTTTCCGGCTTGTAGAAAAGCCGGAAAAGAGCATCTAGACTGGCCCGATCCTCCGGAATAAAGCCCTATTCCACGAGGAGTAACGGTAGTTCGGACGAAGAAGCCTAGTCCAAACTACCTAGTTCGTGCCGCGTCTAGCCGCGCGGCACGGGGTTCGAACGAGCGGGGATTTAAAAATGGTGGCGTTATGCAAATGAAGCCTGGGAAATTCAAATCCCGGGCTTCATTTGCAAGTGCGGTAGGCCTACATTACTCCGCTAGTTCGAACTAGCGGGGTAGTGTAGACATACCCTGAGAATGGTTATCCAGCCAGTTATGCACCCCCCTTATAGTGGCCCCATCTAAGTTGTATTTGCCTAGTTTATTGATAAGAATATCATTAGAGACCATATCAAATGCCTTCCTAAAGTCTAGGTGTACCACATCCACCGCTTCTCCCTGAGGGGGAAATCTCGCTCCCCTGGGGTACAGAGCCCCCAGAAGGGTCCGAGGCAGGAGGTCAAATCAGTGAGGCAGGAGAGAAATCTAGAAGGAAAAACTTTATGATGCATGCATGCAGGCTGTCACTTCCAAGAGTGAAAGCAGCCCTGAGATACAGGTTTAGGTATCCTTTATACAGAATGCTTAGTCAGTTCAGTTGTTGATTGTTTTTCTTTAACATATCAAAGTCTCAGCAGAAATACTCTGAGACTTCTGTTCACCCCAGGAGTGCTAGAAGTAAGTTTTACAAAACAAAGGCACATGAGAATGTGGAGTGAGTAGTCTTACAAGGCAAACTGTGACAAAGATAAGAGTATACATGATAATTTGTGACAGACTAGGAGTATCCATGAATTTGAGATAGGCATTTGTAAGGGTCTTTGATTAGAGTTAATTTGATTTCTCTCTGTTACAGGGAGAGAGGCCTGAAAAGCTTTTAACCCTTACAGCAGTTTTCTTTTAGAGAGTTTTGATTTCTGCACAGTTCCCCCTTTAGACACAATTGGAGTTATTTGATTTTTCTCCCACATCCCTTATACACAAGACTCGTTATCCTATCAAAGAAAGCTATCAGATTGGTTTGACATGATTTCTTCTTTACAAATCCATGCTGGCTGGTCCCTATCACCTTGCCATCTTCCAAGCATTTACAGATGATTTCCTTAATTACTTGCTCCATTATCTTTCCTGGCACAGAAATTAAACTGACCGGTCTGTAGTTTCCTCGGTTGTTCTTATTTCCCTTTTTATAGATGGACACTATATTTGCCCTTTTCCAGTCTTCTGGAATCTCTCCTGTCTTCCATGATTTTCCGAAGATGATAGCTAAAGTCTGAGATACCTCCTCTACCAGGTCATTGAGTATTCTAGGATGCATTTCATCAGGCCCTGGTGACGTGCAGGCATCTAACTTTTCTAGGTGATTTTTAACTTGTTCTTTTTTTATTATATCTTCTAAACCTACCTCCTTCCCATTAGCATTCACTGTGTTAGGCATTCCTTCATCAAACTTCTCGGTGAAGACCGAAACAAAGAAGTCATTAAGCATCCCTGCTATTTCCAGGTTTCCTGTTACTGTTTCTCCCTCCTCACTGAGCAATGGGCCTACCTTGTCCTTGGTCGTCCTCTTGCTTCTAATATATTTATGGACTGTCTTCTTATTTCCCTTTATGCCTGTAGCTAGTTTGAGCTCGTTTTGTGCCTTTGCCTTTCTAATCTTGCCACTGCATTCCTGAATTGTTTGCCTATAGTCATCCTTTGTAATTTGTCCTAATTTCCGTTTTTATATAACTCCTTTTTTGTAGTTGACTAAAAAGTATTTTACACAAAGTAAAAATAATAAAAGCCAAAACAAGTTTTGTAGCATTGAATGAGTAATTTAATGAGCAAATAAGAAATGACAAAATATTTGAAAGTAAGTCAGATGACAGCTCTGTATTTGTTATTAGGAGAATATTCCCCTGTCCCACAATACATCCTTCTGTCTTTTCTTCTTTCCTTCCTTCCTTGTGCTATATTTACTTTTAAGAAAAGATTTGATCCCATTGATTGTACATTAAGGTGGCTCTCATGAATGATAGAGAAGTCAATGTCTCACTGGGATTGTTGACAGAATAAGAACTTCACAAGTGTTTCTTGGAAGGAAGTGACACCAGTAGATATTATTTGGTAAAGGATGATGTTGATATCGATGAGATTTCAAATCTATTCATTCAACATTGTACAAGTTAAGCTTGTAAAATGCTGAACATCAGGCATGGAAGAAAACTCTACTACAATTTGAAACAAAGAATTAAAGCATGATATAACATGAGGTAAAAGGTCAGAGCTTTCAGCCTTTACTCAGATGAGTAACCCAATTGATGTCAGCAGGAATTCACATCTAAAAGATGCAAAATGTAACCCTTATTTTCTAAAAGGTTCTGTTATTAAAAAGCAGAATTTCCATGAATGGAGGAATCAGAGGTTGTTATTTTATTTCAGTGTTGCAACGGCAGGAGGCAAGGCAATTTTCCTTGACAAACGGGTCTTCACATCCGGGGGAATTTTTTAAATCAGGACAGTTTGCGTAAACGTCTTCATATGTACAAGGATTAGCTGAAAATAAAAGAGAGCATGAAATTAGGCATTAACAAGAGGAAGGGGAAATGCATGACGCTGTTTCTTTTAAATCCTAATTTGATTGAGTAAGCATGCATCAGAGTATTTGTTTCTCTTCACTTTTATTTGTTCACCAGTAAAACTGCTAAAGTCTAACAGAAAAATTGCTCACCTAGTTTCACACATTTTGTCGCGTGGAACAATACTTTGTTCTAATACAGCTTATTACAATATAATTACAAGATGGACAAATCTGATTTGGTGGTCAGTCTCCCTGTAATAAAACTAGATCAGTTCTCTTTTACTATTTCCCATTAGAGTTTTGTCTGAAGAATAATCTATCCAGATTTCAAACCTAGTGTATTCTGTGAAGAGTACCATTATATCTGACTGGTACTCCAGGAGAAAGAAGTCATAAGTAACTGTCCTACCTCTCTTGTGGCTTTGCTTAGTGACTTTGAACAATCTAACTTTGGGTACCTCTACACAGCGGTGCTATTTTAGAATATTTCCGGTATCTCAGAATAGCTATTCCTCATCTTGACAGTACACCCATTATTTCAAAACATCTTTCAAAATAACAGGTGCACTATTCCTACATTCCTGTAAACCTCATTCCATGAGGAGTACGGGACATTTTGGAATAGTGGTTTATTCCACCATGTCAGGGGGCGGAGATGAGAGCCTCCTCTCTCTGTCTAAGGAGGTTCACACACCACTTGGCAGCTTCTGTAGGTAGAGAGTCACTGAGGAGTCTTAGAATAAACTTGTTGCTCAGAGGCAAAGTGCTTGGTGCATGAAATACAAAGGGCTAAAATGTGTGATGCTCACTCATGTGGTGGAAAACATAGTTCTTCTGAAGGGAGTACAGCTACTTGTTTACAGTAGTTCAACCATGAGGCCCAAAGGCTATTACTCAGAATGAAAACAGGAAAATGTCATTTCCTTTATGGACTGAATGAATTGGTTGGTGGGAAGCAATTCTCTGTGGGAACTTCCTCTAGCCCATGTAGGTGTTAAATATTTTTAACATTGACACAAGGTTCTTTTTCTTTTTTGACGAGTGGAGATGGGGAAATTGATGAGGATCTCCTGATGCCTAATAAGCAGCATATATATAAATACATCTCTCTATGTAATCTCTCTGTATAACGTATTCCATAAGTTCTCTCGTTCCTTTCAACAGGACTATTTATTAGGTATTTATGTAGTTCCTAGCACAACAGGGTCTCAGCCACAATAGTGGATTATAAGGGTTATCACAAAATAATACATGCAAGTAATGGCAAAGGCCTATTCAGTACAAAATCAAAAATGCAGGGATGGAAGGGACTGAGGCAGCATTCAGTATTCCTAGACTATTCTTGATATACTTACCTAACCAGTCCCAGCCATAGGGCAAGGTGAACAAGGTGGTTGCTTTGGGCCCCATGCCTTCAGGGGCCCGGGCTGCCTTATGCCCACCCGCCCGGCTGCTCGCCCCGCTGCCCTGGCTGTGAGGACTCACTGAGATGATTACTTCTTGTCCTATCCTGAGAGGACATGCAAAACAATCAATCCCATTCTCCTTTATATTGAAATGTGACATATGAGAAACCTGTCTTCATGTCCTCCTCAGAATTCTCGTTGGTGGGGACATGAGAACATGATGACAGTCCCCTCGCAAGATAACAATCCCCCTCCTCAGAAGCCTTTACATAAGCCCCTATACCTGCTCATTTTTCAACATAACATGGCTAACAATGAGGGTGAGTAAGGGCCCCATGGTTAGTCTCCATAGGAAAGATGTTTGAGGGGATAATTCCCCAAATCTTTCCGGCCAAGTGAATTAAACATTGTCATAATAAATGACAACTTCACCATTGCCATACTTAAATTCTGCTAAAACTTACTGCATAGTCCATTGTCACAAGCATTAGGGCAATCGCCACACGGTGTCCCTGATTGATACGGTGTGTTTATTCTGCCTTGAATATTCCCCCTGAAATGTTAAAATGAAAGAGAATAAGATGTAAAGCCAGCATGCAGCGCACATCTTCCATTATATGCAGGAATATTTACACTGCAGTCTGGGATGTGATTTACAGCTACTGTAGACATCCCCTCACTAGATGTACTATCTCCCCTCCCTACCTGTACCTAGCTGCCTTCCTACCCTGCTAAAATAATGACAATACTATGAGTCTGCAAAAGTGAATAAGGGTGCTCAGGTGTCAGACAGCCTTATACCACCTGGGCTGATGCCTGTTGTATCATATGCTCATTGCAAGATTTTACAAGCTAAGCTAGAATCAAATGAGTACCTTTGTATCTACATGTGCTGCAAACACACCTCTGGCTATAGTGTGGTATGCATCACACAGATATTTCATATGCCAACATGCCACTATTAAAATGTGTCAAAAGATGTGTGGCCAAACCTTGCACTTCTTTGAAATTCTCACTCATTGGCTTCACTGGGAAGGAGAGATTGCTTACGATACATGCAAGTGCTTAAGTCCCATCCTGAAGAGAGGACTCACAGTGACCAGCACTGCTACTTCAGAGGAAGATGCAACAAACCCTGCAAGTTAACATTCCATAGGGAAAGTTTCTTACAGACCCCTAAGGATTTAGAAATTGGAGTATTTCCTTTTTCACTTACCCAGCTGTTAAGAAAAATGCTTAGAGTTTTCATCAGAGCAGACCTCACTGGGAAATTATTGAGGCTTTGGAGGATGCCTATATTTTCAGAATGTAATTCCTGCATAATATTATTCCTGAATTGCCCCCCTCTGCCCATAAGCATGCTTAAAGATTAGGCTGCAGTGTAGATGAAAGTTTCTTGGGTCATTTCAATGAATTAAAGCACTAAGGAATTCCACTAATCAATGAAATCCAAAGTTAATACATACGCAGGGCAGTACTGGCAAACGTAATAGTACTGGAATGGTTGGTCAGGGCAATAAGCAACTGCACATCCAATCTGGTAAGACTTGTACCAAACCACCTGGAGACAGAATAAATACATGAATGAATATGAAGGACTCTATATTTCAATATAATAAAATATACATTTAAAAACCCTTTAGTATGAAGTTGAGATTTTGGCATGCGATATTATTATACATTTGGCTGACTAAAAGGTCCCTCCTATATAAAATAACCTGAAAATCTATATAATTTTCACTTGGTTTTACTGATCCTTTATAGAAAGGCCATATAGAATGTAATGAGGATAGAATCCAAGCTCATGGTACCTTCTCATTCACTTGGAATCTTTAAATCTGGACATAAAAAAAACAATAAATATATTGATTTAACCACAAATTGTTGAGCTCAAAGAGGAATCAGTGGATAAAAATATTTGGATGTTGTTATATGAAGCTCATAAGATTAGATGGTCATAATGGCCCATTCTGGTCCTGAAATCTAAGAAATACAATTCTACAGAACAATTGTAAACCAACCTATAGATATTTATCTCTCTAGTTTCTTATCTTGCCCCATTCCAGTAATATCCAAATGCCTACAAAATATATACAAATACAAACAAATTCTCTCTCACTCTCTCTTTCTTCCCTGGTGGGTAGGACAATCAGCTTGATTAGTTTATAACCAATTTATGTGAAGATGCGCATACATGTCTGAAGAACATATAGAAGGAAAGCTAACAGAAGGTAAGATTTAGGGCCTGATTCTGCCTTCTATCCATCAAGAACAACATTACTTCCACAAGAAAAAATCTAGAGGAGTATCTCTGCCAATGTGATCTCACTTCTTTAAATGAGGTGGGTTCTTTCATCTATCTCTCTGCCAAAATTGTGTGCGTCCTTATTTCTTAAAATGAGGTTAGACCAAGCTGATTTAAATGATCAAATCGTAGTGTATCCGCCACTTCCTTTGGTCTAATAGACCTCCCTGTGAGGATGCTGGTCAGGATATTTAGTCTACAGTTTCCACAGTTTTATTTTGTTATTTCTCCCATAACTTCTGCTCTGTTGGAATAATTCTTATCCTTTTCTCTGTTTATTCCTTTTAAATATATTTAGGCTGTTATTACTCCTACACCTGGAAATCATTTAGCCCAAAGATGTATCCATTAAATCATGACTATTACAAGTTGTGCTATGGTGCTTACCTGAGTATAATGGCCTATCACTGCTTCTGGTGGATTTGCCCCCGTGCCATATATGAAATTTTCCACCTCATTGTACCAGCCTTGGATGGCATCTGACCAGGAATTGGGTGCAGTTGACATGTAGAGATTTTCACCACATCCCACCGCTGGAAATGGAAAGGAGAGCATTCACAAAAGCTGATGAGAAGGACTTAAGAAGATGCAAGTGTTTTATAATATATGGAGATACATCTCATAGAACTGGAAGGGATGTTGAGAGGTCATCAAGTCCAGTCCCCTGCCCTCACAGAGGAAGGCGAAAAACCTCCAGGGCCTCCGCCAATCTACCCTGGAGGAAAATTCCTTCCCGACCCCAAATAGCGTTGGGAAAATCCCAAAGGTTCAAAAGTTACCTTTGGTTCTCAGAAGTATTCAACGATTCAGCTGTTTGTCTAAATCTCCATGCTAAAGACAAATTAGCCTAGATCTGCCTAAATGCCAAGGATCCCCCAAACTTCCATTACTGTCAGCACAAGACAATTCCTTGACATTGCAACTTGGTTCCTTCTCCAATGTGTCCTGAATAGTCTAATACTGACTATTCCTACAGTATTCATCATACTGTTAACCAATGTAAATGACCTCAGTGAAAAGTGAATGAGTGTGAAACACAGAATTATTCATATCATTGGACATGTTTGCCGATAAACGGTAGGAGACGGGGGAGTAGAAAGAGATTCCTCTAAAAAATAAATGTTCCCAGTTTTTTCAAAAGTTGAAAATTGCAAAATTTCATGGAAATATTCTGTCTTCACAATGTGCTCTTTAATGCTAAATATGATGCAGTCTTATTTCAGAATAGATAAATTCATTCATCCAGAATAGTAAATATTATTCATTCACCATAATACTAACACCACTGAAATAAGAAATAGTTATATTACCAGGAAGCTGTTCATATAAATGGTTCAGTGATGCATTTACTATTTCAAATTAACATTTTACTTACTAGTGGTCCTTTGCTCTTGGGGGCTGTGGGATAAAGTGCACTGATTTGCCCAATTCTTGGCATTCTTTGCAGCGTCAGCATTCCATTCCTTAATGAAATGAGAAACTTTAGATGTTCAGCTGCGTACCTCTTAGTGAGTAAACAGACACTTGGAAACAGTGTTTTCTTCATAATTACTTCTCTTTCATCTGGATCAAAAAAAGGAGCAGCGCTCTATGGCTGCATCACATAGGAGGAAACTAAAAATCATGGTGATTAGCTCCATGGAGAACATCTCACAAGACAACCTGGCAGACCAGAGCTAGTTGTTTTCCTCTTCACTTCCAAAGGAGACATCATAATTCACAAGCTGCAAGATTTATCATATCCAGCTGCTCCCTTCCCTTCACAAGTCCTATGCTGGATAACATTTTAGGCAAGAAAGGAGTCACATGGCATATTTTCTGCCACTGAAATGTTGTGCCCTTGAAAATTCTCTAGTAACATTAGCAGGGTCTGGGTACATCACAGATTACTTTGCAAAATGCATCTTACCATCCTCAGCATGTTGCTAGCAGTTGGGTTCACCCCTCTCCTTAGGGTATTATGCTTGTCAACAATCTCATTTTGCTGATCTGCCTTGTCAGTGGACAGGGCATCAAAACCTGGTTCCTAAATTAAAGAAATGTACGATAGTCATTGTTGTATGTGGTTGTGTGAGTCTAAAATATTGAGTTCATTTTGGTATGAAAATATTGGAAGAGTTTGTTTCCTTGCAAAGATTCTTAAATCAGCAGTAACTCAGTGGAAGTCAGTACAATCAATTCTAATTAATGTGTCCTTATAAACATCAGATCATGAAATGTTTACAGTTAATTTAATCAGAATGAATCTATCAATCAGGCAGTAATTATGGGTGAGATCCTGATATCTTTGGTCTATGATATGTGGCATTTTATTCATGTCTGGTCCAAGTGTGACCAATTTTACAATAAGACGCTGATGCTAATATTTAATCTTAGGATTTTTAGACTGACAAACTCTTTTAAAATATATTGGGTCAAATCCAGTGCTGGTAAAGACAGAACTGGCTCTGCCTCACCTATTTATTAATTACATTGTGGTTGCTAGATTTGGCCTTTAGTCTGTCTTGAACACTTGTGTTGTTTTTGTGCTTTAGGGACTCAATGGTTTTGCAATTTCACTTTCCCACCTGAAAAAAATGACCAGTCAAAATCGAGAGTTCTGAAATTCCTGAAGTGAAATGCTTTATCTCATGGGAACAAATGTTTTCTTTTTTCAGATTTTCAATTTGCAAAACTATTTGAAAATTTTAACTTTTGTTGGAAACATGTTCCTCACCCAGCTCTCATCTTACCTGTCCGGTTGTTTGCTGCAGCACAGCAGCCAGGCCCAGGAGTAGAGCGAGCAGAATCATCTCTGAAAAGGGAAGAACAACCTCCTTCGTTCTCTGTGTATTTAAACCTATTACAGCAAAAATAAGCTGCCATATGCTATAGATACCTAAGGATATTTTCATTCAGGAAGGGGATGATTTTGACACCACTTCATTATACACTAGAGCAAGGTTTCCCAACCTATGGGTCAGGACCCAAATATGGGTCACCATTACATTTCAAAAGGGTTGCAAAGTGTCTCCCCAGGTGGCTCTGCCCCTTTTTGTCCCCCTTTTTTTGAATTGCCTTGGGTTACCAAGTCTTCTCGAATTGTCAAAGTGGGTTCCTATCTGGAAAAGGTTGGGAACCGCTGCACTAGAGAGAAAAAGCCTCCTGTCTTTCTCTGTTACTTTTAAAAGTACTAGGAACCAACCAGCCTCCTGTGTTTTTCCTCTCTGCACATGCTGGTATACAAGAGGGCTGTCTTTTAGACCATGGCCTAATGCAGTGGTGGTCTGAATTAAATGAGGAGGGAGTTTCAAATTTCCTTGCAGGAAGAAAGGGGAGACATTACCACCGACGCCACCCCATCCTGGGGCTTTCATTACATGGCGACAGGTTTAGCTTCCACCTCGAGCTCCATAGGAATTTTTTCTATAGAGACTGCAGAAGTGATGTACTGACTTACCAGATGTACTACCTAACTCAGTAATATGCCCTTGCTAGACACATAAGGCTGTGTCTACACTGGCCACTTATTCCGGAAAATCAGCCACTTTTCCGGAATAACTTGCTAGCTGTGTACACTGGCCTCTTGAATTTCCGGAAAAGCACTGACGATCTACTGTAAAATCATCAGTGCTTTTCTGGAAAAACTTTTGGGGTGAACTATGCACAGCAACACAAGCCAGTGCAAATGTGGATTCAATTTAGCCCCTTAGGTGTAGTTCACACAAGTGCCCCCTGTTTGTAATATAAAGCAGGGAGGTGGCCATCTGCACAGAAGGAAAGATTTACAGCCAGATGACAGCATCACATACAATCCTGAACAAGGGATGGTGTATAAGCTCCCAGAAGTATCCTTAGGAGACATTCTTCTCTGCTTCAGTTCCTACCTGGATTTCGCCTTGCTTCTTTACCTAATAATGTATTGCTGGTCTATAGCACGAATGTAAACTTCTATTCTCAGCTCCCACAGCTTTGTCCATTACTCTGGCCACTGAGTACGGGCAGCTGCTATATCTTTTTTCTTTCTCCTGCTACCTGCTCTGAAGACAGACTAAATGGATAAGTAAATACACCTACAGGTACCTCATCTTTGAGTAGTCCATATGTAAATGGTGAGAGGAGATTCCTTCTCTCCAGTGCAAATGCAGAGTCCTGATCACAATCTACCTAAAGATTCATTGATGTGTTTGCGGTGTTCGTGTTCAATGGGTCAGTGGTAATTTCCCACCACGGGTATATTGCTATGCAGTCATCAGGGACTGGGTCAGAATTGTGTCCCAGGAAAGATGAGTTGCTTCAGGACTTTCGTTACAGAAGTTTTGCCCATAGTGTAATTGTGTGAATGGGACACCGCAATGGTTTTTCACCCAAGGATGAGCTGATGAGGTGCAGGGCTGCCCTTGATGTTCACATGGAGCCATATCCATTGCAGATGGCAGCTGTCCACTTCTTCCACTGCACAGGGCTCTTAGCAGTTGGGATGTGGGCTTGAACTGCATTTCTTACTTTGCCTTTCTACCTGAAGCTGGGTGCAATTCCAAAAGTGCTTGGGAGTATTTTGAAATCACTATAAGGCCCAGGATCCAATTAGCCCTGTTATTGTAGTTAATATCCACTTAGAGGCTTTGACTCTCAGTGCTTACAATTTACCTGGCTTGAGTATTGGCTGGGATGGAATTCACTTCCATCGACCCTGTGCCCAACCCCCAGACTAGGCAGGTTCTTATATTGTTGGCTTCATTTTATGTTTGGTGTAGTGGGATGGTGTAGTGGTGATGGTTCTGGTTTGAGATTTTCCTGGTATAATGAGGCAGACATTCCCATATGCTGCTGGAGGGAATCTCCAGGACAGGCATAAGGATCTTGCGCAAAACAGGGGCCTTGCACAAAACGGAAGCAGGAACACTGCTTCTTTTTGCGCAAAAAGAAAAGGCAGAAAATATGCTAATGACATCATGACTCATACTAATGAGTCCCTCATTAGCATATTTTCTGCGGCAAAAACTCGCAGTGTAGACATAGCCTAATAGTATAATGGCCTGGTGACATCATCCTCCGGTAGCTGACCTTACTGCAAACAATAAGAGTTTCTGCTTCATTTGAACTAGTTTAATCCTGAGTTTTATGCAATTTTAGACCCAAGTTTCAAATCTCAGCTCCCCAGATACAGATTTGAAATAAAAAGTTTTGAATTGTCATATCTGTCTGTGGCACATGGATTTATTATGGGCCAGTTCCTAAGATGGTAATGGAATCAAGTTTTCATTAGCTGAGCATCTGGCCATAACCTCTAAAATATATAAACATTACACAATTTAATGTCGATACTTAGGGTTGAGAGATGTAAATTATCTTTCGTGGTAATACATTTTATGGTACTGCATTTAGTTAACTAAGCTATAAGAACAGGTTGAACTTCTCTAGTCTCGGCTCATCTGAGGAAGTGGGTGTTGCCCATGAAAGTTCATGATGATTAGAGAGAAAGAGAGACAGACAGACAGACAGAAACTAAGGTGCTACAGGACTTCTCATTGTTTGTAAAGCTACAGATGAACATGGCTACCCCTCTACCCCTCTTAGATTCCCTAGTCCAGCATTCTCTGGTCTGGCAACATCTATGGTTCTGCATGATTTTGGTTAGCCAGAGGTCCACTGATCATGGGTGTGGCCAAGTTTCCTGTGGCCCCCATAAAGTTTGTTTACAGCCACCAGTCCTGGCTCTCAGTGTTCTGTGCTGTTATTTAGCTCTAATTAACCCCTAAATGTCGTCTAAGGACCCAGTAAGCAGTGGAAATATTGATAATGCTGCTAGACAATATTGACCTCCTTTGGGTCAATAAATTCGCTGGGTCAGCACCAGTCAGTTTCTGAGATACCAGATTAGAGAGGTTCAAGCTGCACTATGCATTTCTTACCATAGACCTTTATTTTGCTATTTCCTAATGTAATAGTATGCATGACTTCCCCAGCACTATTGTCACAAGAAATAATATCAATAATATAAAAAAAATTCTTGCATTTTGTTCAGCACTTGGGAGGTGGTGTTTTTGCTAAATTTGTAGCTATCCGTAAGTATTAAAAGCAAAAACGTGTCTGATCTTGGATGAAACCAGGAAACAACTGTTGTCTCAGCCAAGTGAAAAACATAATTTTTCACATACAAATGGTGCTGGCATTAAAACTCAGGAAAATAAATGTTGTGGCAGGTTCTGAAGTGGAAATAACCCACTCATTGAAATTTTAAATATTGTTAAATTTGCAAATAAGGCTGAGAAGTGTCCTCCAAAGATATGGCAGAAGTGTTTCTGTTATCAATTTTGTAAATAAAGAAAATACAACTGATTGTACATGATTCTAAGAAGTTACAAAAAGGCCTGTTGTAATATACTGAAAGTCAGTGGGACTCCTACTTACATACATGTTTAGAAAAACTTTCATTCAAATGTCTTTGCTTAGCATAGAGGTGGCCAAGCTTTGCTTGTTCTGTAGCCCCTTGTGGACCTATCAGCCACCAGAGTACCGCTTCCCTTGTCATCACGGATAATTTGTGTGTTTTTTACACTACCTATTTTTAACTAGCTGTGATGTACAAATAGAGTGCGATCAGCTTTCTGCTCTGTATCTGTGCAAAGCTTCACTGACCTCTTTGGATGGATCCATGTGCACCATTGCTGGATCAGTGCCTTAATATCTCCAGGGTGTATTATTTCAGCATTACAGGCAGAAATCTTCTAGTGTGTGCTTCTGTTCCCCTCCCTTGGGAAGACTCGGTCTAGCCTAACGTATTCATACAAACTGAACAGCTTTCCTCTTGATCTCACAATTCAGTTGTATTATTACTTATCTCTTGATACACTTACAATTTCTACTTGGGTAGTTTATGGCTATGTAAGGAGACAAGATCCTTATCCAGAGGATAATTTTATCTAAGCCAGGAGTGAGTACAAAGAACTTGAATGTAAAGGGAAGATTTACACTTATGAGAGGATTGATGCTCTGGAGGTCAATCTTGTAGTGCAGGGTTGGGGAACCTAAGGTCTGGGGGTTGCATGCAGCCCTGGGTTGCCTGGATCTGGCTCCCAAGGCTTAGGGCCTCCCCACTATTGGGGAGCCCATGCTGGTGCTTCAGCTCCCCGCCCCCACGCCACTTCCCTGCAGACTTCTTACTTTTGCTAACTAGCCCTTTAGCTATTTATTACCTTGCCTCATTTCATTGAAAATAAAATCCAGCCATTTGAGCACTCTAATATTTCAAACGGTCTTCTCTATAGAAGATTATATTTAAAAACCTGAGAACAAGGTCTTCATGTGTTAAATAAAGCAACAGAAAGCTTACCTGTTCTTTCGGGGCAGATAGGAAATGTCTTCTGTGCCTGTCAACAGTTTGCGGCGATGAATGGATTGCTTCTCTGGACCATTATATATAGCTCACCAGTTTCCTGCTTTGGCAAGATGATTCAGTGTCACAACAGGTGAAATAATTCCCTAACTGGAACTGGATGGCACACTGGCTTTGTCATACACACTCCCCCAAAATATGTTATTTGTATTTGATTTTTACTTCCTTCTTGGTGTATTTTGAAAGAATCATGATAAATACATTGCACAATCAGAGCGAACTGCATAATCTCATGTCAGGAAGGGTTACTACAAATAGTTGACACACTTAAGTATCTCTACATCACAGTGGATCTAATATTCATCTACACCAGTGGATTTCAAACTTGAGTACTGTTAGAAAAAGTACAGGTGACCCAGAAGCAGATAAAGTAGATGGGTGTCTTTATTGTAGATACTCATTCTGCCAAAACTCTGGTCTGAGTGAGCGATACATTAACCGCAGATATATTCTTTTATCCAGGTTAGTATGTAAATACACATATGTATTACAACTCCCCTTAAGCCCTACTTAGAGGTGTAAACATGCATTAAATAACAATGTGATGAATAGAATTATACCTGTCCATTTACTGTGTACAGCACTTTTAGTGGAAGCATGTTCCCTAAATCAGAAGAGGTGGGGAGACACGACCCTGTTTGCATACTTTATGAATCTGGGAAGTGGGAAGATAATGCTACTTTTATACACAGAGTATTCATTAGAAAGTTACATTCTTTGTTCATTCCTTATCTACCCTAACAAGGAGGAAGGGAAAGGCTAGCAAACTCTGTCTAGCAAGCAGAAGAAATTGTGTTGCCTTTGCTAGTCTTTCCTATATCATTGTAACACTTTCCAACACCCCCTAGTTAGCCCTTACAGATTCCAAAACTCCCCCACTCTCTTCAAAGAAGGGCTCAGGCACTTTTCCTTCCAGCACACTGGCCAGCAGGACCCTCGGGCTAAAGGCCCTGAATCCAATTGCTCAATATCTTAGTCCACCAGTCATGCTATGGGGAGGCAGAAAAGGTGGGTTATGAAATGAGTGGGTCTTACTTTAAAAGTATGAGTTTTGGGGAGAGGCTAAGGCAGCACATTGCTTCAACAACCCATTACTGTGACTGATAATATAATTTGTACAAGCAATATCCCTACAGCGTGAGTAATACAACCAGGAAGGAAATGAGTGTCTGTTAGGTATGTTGAAAGGTCACAAGCTACTTCAATCCAAGCAGGCAGTTCAGTTGTCAGTCTGAATGACATCCCAGGCTACATCCCACTGCATTTGGCATTCTTTGGCCAGGAGCTGCCTTAGCAAGTGTGTTAAAAGGTCCCAGTTCATCCAGGTAGATTCCAGTACTGCTTCAGTCCGGTTAATTGGCCTTGTTGGGCGCCCAATTACGTGAAGCTGTTGCACAGCAGGGACATGGGTTTGGTAAGTGGAGTTTCCCAGCTACAAGGAGAAGTTTCCCTGTCTAAACCCCACCCACCCCACACATCTCCCGCTCTCCAGAGTCTGGCCATTAAGCACAGCTGATCCCTCCCAGCCAATTCTATTTCCCTGCTGCACGCAATGTTGGGTAGCACACTGGTTCTATACTTTGCAAGGAGGCTGGTTCTTGTGACCACCCCTCCCAGGTGTTTCCTGGTCCTGCCTGTACTAACCCATATGTGGTAGCATACCTCAGACCCTATTAGCAATCAAGTGTTGTATGCTCCAAGTTGAACTTGCCAGACTGGTTCTCAGGTCCATTTGCTTCTACAACTACCCCCAATCCTTGGCTTTAGAAGGGTGGCTGAGACCCAGTTCCCTCCAGCCACTCCCGTGATAGTAAAGGTACATCAGCCTTATCATGAGTGTGCATTCCCCCAGGGCTGTGCGCCAGGTGTGCCTAAAGGGCCAGTACTCTTTTAATTGGCTGGCTACATTAGTCCCTTCCAATTCAGTAGGCCATAGCCCAGCAGGCATCTTATAGGGCTTACAAGGTGACTGGTCAGGGTTTGTTGAACCTGGCCACAGGCTTCTCCTCCCCATAAGATAGCCTTTACACTGTTTACAAGTTCAGCCATGAGGGACTTAGTGATATTCCCAACGATTAAAATGATATCCCTCAGTAGAGGATCAGCTGAATAAAGTGCAGACCCCTGCAATAGCCCTCCCCTATCTAGTAACCCCAGAGCACGTTCCAGATGCTGAATTTGAGAAGTGGAATCAGCTCCCTGTAGCGAGCTCCAACCGTCCCATATATAGTGTGTAAGGACTCGCCATCTCCATGTGCTCTTTCCACCAAGTTTGTAAATGCCCAAGGCAGCATCTTTTCTCCTACTTTGGTAAACTGGGAACTTACTCCAACGCCTGTAACCCTCGTTGTTCGAGGAATAAAGGAAGTCAGAGGCAGAATGCTCTATTTAGAAAGAAGTGCTGTGTAGCAGCTCCCTATTTCAAAAGAAGCTATTTTGAAATAAGATACTCAATTGATGTGGCTCAATTTCCATAGCTTATTTCGAGTTAAGCCCTGCAGTACAGATGCACCCTAAGATATCAATCGGTGGGGAACAGGGCGATCGATAGATATCTGGAAACATGATGCATTAAGAAGTACAGGCCTAGAGATGGGTGTGTGACCAATAATTTGGCAGGAGATGGAGGGCAGGCAGAGGAAGTGGTTTAATTAGCCCTGATCTACACAAGGACTTTCTTATTTTGAAATAACTTCCCTTATGTCAAATTGATAAGCAGAACGTCCACACTAGGAACCCAGTTCTGCAGGCTGTCTGAGGGGCACCAGGCTCTGGAGGCTGCTTCCTCCTCCAGTGGCCTCTTCCGTGGTCTGCACGCTGTTGGGATAGGGGGTAAGGATCTGGGGTTTCCCTCAGCCTGCAATGGTCCCTCTCTGGCCTGTACACTATGTGTAGAGGTGTGAGTCCCTTCCCCCTCCAGTAACCTCCCCACAGCCTGCAGATGGAGCCCTCCATGCTCTGCAAACTGACTAAGGGAGGCCAGGTTCCGGGTTCTGCCTCCCCCTCCCCCAGTCTGCAGACTCCCCATAGTGGAGGCAGGCTCCACATTTGGGGCTGGGAGCTACTCACCTGGTCTGGAGGCAGGCAAGATGGTGGAACCCCAGCTCTGCTGGCCACTCTCTTGGTGCTGCAGCTACCCCCAGTGCCCAAATCTAGTATTGCATCCCTCTTCTCTCTGCTCCCTCCCTTTCTCTGTTCTGGAAAACAGTCATGAGGCTACATCTACACAGACTTTTCTTTTGGCAAAAGATATGCAAATCGCGCTTTCATTTGCATATCTTCTGCCTATCCTTTTTGCGGAAGAGGTTTTGCCTCTAAAAGCCCCATATAGACGGGGCCATTTGTTGGAACAAAAATCTTTTTCGTGAGATCCTGTAAAGTTCCTTTTTTTGAGGAATGAGGGATCTTGTGAAAAAAGGGTTTTTTTCCAACAAATGGCCCTGTCTACATGGGGCTTTTTCATGGCAAAACGTCTTCCGCAAAACCCTCCCAGCAGTGTAAACATAGCCTCACATTCCCACCACTTCCCATTTTACAGGCACAACCACAAACTGATCTTGGTTTAAGTTATGGTAAGAGGAAGTTGCACACCAAATTTGGTGCTCCTAGCTCTTACAGTTCAGGAGATCTTGAACAAATGGATTCACAGATACACAAACAGATGAACTCACAGATAGACAGATGCACTCTAAAATATATAGAGATACTGGAACGTGTCTGTCTATGAGACTGTCTGCGAGTCCATTTGTTCAAGAACTCCTCCTAATTGGTGAGAGCTAGGGCTACCAGATTTGGTCTGCAGCTTCCTCTTACCCTATCTTAAGGTCAGAGGTTGGTTGTGCAAGGAAAATGTCAAGTGCTGAGAATGGGACTGTTTTCTAGAAAGGAAAAGGGCAGAAAGGAGTGGCAGAATACTCACAGTGACCACTGGGGGCAGCAAGCACAGGGGAGAGCTATACTTAGAGTGACCACTGGGGGCTGCTGCACCACCAAGAGTGAGGCCAACTGGGGCTAAGGCTTTCATTTTGCCTGTCACTAGAGCCGTTCTCCACCCCAGCCCCTGGCCACATCACTGGGGGAGGGGGAGCCCTTGGTGGATGGGGAGAAGAGTCCCTGCCAGTCAGGGGAGGCTAGGGGAAGAGAGAAGGTCTCTGCCAACCAGGGAGGTGGGGGAAGCTGAAGTGAGAGAAAAGTCCTCAGCTGGCCAATAGAAGTTGTGGGGGGATAAGCCCCCTAGTGGCCAGAAAGCTGGGGAGAGAGAAAAGGCCCCTGATGGTCGGAAAGGCTGGGGATAGGGCAGGAAGGCCTATCTGGCAGAGGAGGGGAGAGAGAAAGCCCTGCTAGATGGGACGCCCTGTCTTGAGTCCCTCCTCAACCCCCCCTCCCTGACTACTGCATCTGCCCCCAGTATCCTCCTCTGTTACTATATCTGCAAGGCCCCATAGAACTCAGTCAATGCTAGGTAAGTCTTCTAATTAGGTATAATTACTTTTCTTTGAGTGATATCAATGTAACTCACTCTACCCCTAAATTCATGGGTAGCCAACAACTCAAAAATTAATTACAACAAAATTTAAGTTCATGACACACAGGAAGACTGCTAAACAACCTATGGGGGAAGAGTCAGCATGTTTTCTAAAGGGAAATTGGCTCACCAACCTACTATCATTCCTTGAGGAGGCCAAAAAGTAAGTGGATAGAGTGGCTATAATGCACTTACATTTTTAGAAAGCCTTCGAGAAGGTCCCTCACCAAAGACTCTTAAGGAAAGTAAATGCCATGGGAGAATATCTAAACAACTAGTGGGGCCCTTGAATGATGGCGATGCTAAAGGAGCACTCAAACATGATAAAGTCATTGCGGAGAAGCTAATAGAATTCTTTACTTCAGTCTTCACAGCTGGGGAGATTCCTAAACTTGAGCGATTCCTGTTAGGTGACAAATTTGCGGAATTATCCCAGACTGAGGTGTCATTAGAAGAGGTTTTGGAACAAATTAATAAACTTAATAGTAACAAGTCACCGGGACCAGATGGCATTCACCCAAGAGTTCTGAAAGAATTCAAATGGGAAGTTGTGGAACTAACAACTCTGGTTTGTAACCTATCCTTAAATCGGCTTCCGTACCAAATGATTGGAAGATAGCTAAAGTGATGCCAATATTTAAAAAGGGTTCTAGCAGTGATCCTGGCAATTACAGAGCTGTAAATCTAATGTCAGTACTGGGCAAAGTAGTTGAAAGTATAGTGAAGAATAAAATTGTCAGACACATGGATGAATATCATTTGTTATGGAAAAGTCAACTTGGTTTTTGTAAAGGGAAATCATGCCTTACTAATCTGCTAGGGTATGTCTACACTGCCAGCCTAGTTCAAACTAGGGTGGCTAATGTCGGCATTTGAACTCGCAAATGAAGCCCGGGATATAAGTATCCTGGGCGTCGCCATTTTTAAATGCCCCATAGTTCGAACTACCTGCCCGCGGCTACACGCGGCACGCACTAGGTAGTTCGAATTAAAGCTCTAATTCAAACAACCATAACATTATGGTAATTCGAATTAGGAGCTTTAATTCGAACTACCTAGTCCATGCCGCATGTAGCCGGGGGCAGATAGTTCGAACTAGGGCCCTTTAAAAATGGTGGCCCCTGGGAAAATGGAAATAAAGCCCGGGATATTTAAATCGCGGGCTTCATTTGCAAGTTCAAATGCCTATATTAGCCACCCTAGTTCGAACTAGGATGGCAGTGTAGACACACATAGAGTTTTTTGAAGGGATCAACAAATATGTGGACAAGGGGGATCCAGTGGATATAGTACACTTAGATTTCCAGAAAGCCTTTGACAAGATCTCTCACCAAAGGCTGTTAAGTAAAGTAAGTTGTCATGGGATAAGAGGGAAGGTCCTTTCCTGTACTGATAACTCGTTAAAAGACAGGAACCAAATGGTAGGAATAAATGGTAAGTTTTCTGAGTGCAGAGAGGTAACTAGTGGCATCCCTCTAGGGTCTTTCTTGGGACCCATCCTATTCAATTTATTTATAAATGATCTAGAGGAAGGGGTAAACTGTGAGGGGGCAAAATTTGCAGATGATACCAAACTGCTCAAGGTAGTTAAAACTAAAATAGACTGTGAAAAGCTTCAAAAAGATCTCACCAAACTAAGTGATTGGGCAACAAAATGGCAAATGAAATTTAATATTGATAAATGTAAAGTAATGCACATTGGAAAAAATAATCCCAACTATATATACAATATGATGGGGATTAATTTAGCTATAACTCCTCAGGAGAAATATCTTCGAGTCATTGCGGATAGTTCTCTGAAACATCCACTCAGTGTACAGTGGCAGTCAAAAAAGCAAATAGAATGTTAGGAGTCATTTAAAAAGGGGTAGAGAATAAGATAGAATACTTTATTGTCTCTATATAAAACCATGGTACGCCCACATCTTGAATACTGCATACAGATGTGGTCGCCTCATTTCAAAAAAGATATATTGGCATTGGAAAAGATTCAGAAAAGGCCAACAAAAATGATTATGGGTTTGAAAGGGTCCCATATGAAGAGAGATTAAAAAGACTTAAACTTTCCATCTTAGAAAAGAGGAGGCTAAGGGGGGACATGATAAAAGTATATAAAATCATGACTGGTATGGAAAAAGTGAATAAGGAAAAGTTATTTACTTATTCCCACAATAAAAGAACCTGGAGGGTCACCAAAAGAAATAATAGGCAGCAGATTTAAAACAATTATAAGGAAGTTTTTCTTCATTCAGGTCATAGTCAACCTGTAGAACTCCTTGCCAGAGGATGTGGTGAAGGCTAGGACTTTAACAGGGTTCAAAAAAGAGCTAGATAGCCATTGATGGGCCTAATCTCCATTAATCTATTAGCTAGGATGAGTAGGAATGGTATTCCTAGCCTGTTTCTCTGGAGGTGGGTGACTGGGGAGGGATCACATGAATATTACCTGTTGTGATCCCTCCCTCTGGGGCATCTGGTATTGGCCACTGTCGGCAGACAGGATACTGAGCTAGATGGACCTTTGGTCTGACCCAGCATAGCCATTCTTACATTCTTAATAGGGAAAGTCTTCTCTTGGATTGGTGACTGGTTAAAATATAGGAAACAAAACATATGAGAGAAAATGGGCAATCTTCAGTATGGAGAAAGGTAAATATTGGTGTCCCCCAGAAGTCTGCACTGGGACCTTTACTGGTGCTACCTAACCACATCACGGTTTATACTGGTTTATAAAATGGAGACTCAGGTCTTTGATTCACCTGGAGTGCACTGGAAATTTCCACCACTAACTGACCTGGTCCACTGTAAAGAATATACAGATGTTAAAGGTCCTGTAGAGACTATAGGATACAAGGACCACATGCAGTTAACAATAAACCTAGACAACTACCTTTGCTACTAAATCAGTATGTGGATTAATTAGGCAATCAGATAAAAATCTGCTTTGCCAATTATTTGGGTAGGGCTGGGACAGCACACAGAAAGAACATGCATAATAGCCCTCATATGACAACAACTGTATTTTGGGACTATTGCAAAAAGAAAAATCAGGTTTTAGAGATGAATGCACATTCCGTACATAGTGACACTAGCTCAATGGGTTGATGTCTGTTATTCACAGGTAATATAGAAATTGCCAAACTGTATCAGATCAGGGGTACATCTAATATCCCATCTCTCACAGTGTCCAGTACTAGCTAGTTCAGAGGAAGCAAAAAGCCCAATGGTTCCCTATTCCCCAAAAAAGCTTTCATTCTTGGCTCGAGTTCTTGGAATTTGGTTTACCCTGAAGCAAAATTTTTTCTGAATATTCCTTCTAAAACAAACTTTGGATGTTCTTGTGATCCACATGTAAAACTTTCTGTCAGGTGAGCTCCTGAATCAATTGCACAAAATACCAGTCATAGACCCCTGTGCAGATACAAAATGTGTATCCACATTCGTATCTATATGCACAAACATGAAAGATGGATGTCCGCATCTATATCCCTGGATGCTGATACCTGTGGATATAAAGCAAATATCTACAGATCTGGTAACCCTTTGTAGGAGGTGTCCCTGAGCAAAGAATTCAAAATTCATTTTGTATTTAAGGGGGCGAGGAGCAGGGAAGTCCACCTGAGCAATTGTCTTAACCCAAGGAAGACCTTTCTAAATAAAAATGAATTATATTGCCTCTTTCTTCCTACAATCCCTACAAAACTCACAAAAGAAAAATTCACTGAGAAGTCTCTCCATTGGCATCAGGGGCCTTGAATGAGGCCCTGTGACCAAGCAGAGAGAGAGAGACTTTGCTACTAAATCAGATCTGTGGTTTAATCGAGTGGTTAGATCAAAATTTGCTGGGCCAACTATTTGCACTGAGCTGGGACAGTGCACAGAAAGACCACATGGACACAGTCATCATCTGACAACAAGTGTATTTGTCACAGTTACCAAAAAAAAAATCATGTTTATAATGATGGGTTAACATTACATCCATCATGCCACTTACACAATGAGTTGGTATCTGTTAGGGTCCATTTACACTGTACTGTAGGTCGAAATAAGATACGCAATTGGAGCTATGCAAATTGCATATCTTATTTTGAAATAGATTATTTCGTAATTTGGCACTATCTACAGAATGCCAAATTTCAAAATAACCCGCCATTCTGAACTGTCCCTTACTCCTCATGGAATGAGGTTTACAAGGACATTGGAATAGCGAGCTCGTTATATTTTGAAATAATGGGCTTTCTGTTCAGCCATAGGATACCTATGGATACCTCCAGTATCCCTGTGACAGGGCCGCAGCGGCATCCCACATTCCGGTGCTTTGGGCGAAAAGCCACCATGGCTTCTGCACCAGCTGGGCCGAGTGTTCTCCTCAGCTGCTGGCAGCGTCATACTCCCGAGGGGGCCGCGAGGAGCGGAAGGAGGAGGAACCAGAAGCGACGTCACTGGATCCCCGATGGCGGGGACATCGGTCTGGAGGGATGTAGCTGCGAGCAGTTAGTCTGGACTAGTGAGATTTCAAAATGGCGACCGGACGGGAACATGCAAATAAAGCCCAGGATATTTAAATCCCGGGCTTCGTTTGCAACTTCGAATGCCTACGTTAGCCTATCTAGTTCGAACTAGAGGGCTAGTGTAGACATACCCATAAGGACCATAGGTGATGGGGTGTAGGACTTTCTAACGGGATGTGCCAGGGAAAAGGGATGCTCAGGGAACCGCGGAGGACCTTTGGGGAGTTCTAAAGGGACTGACTTGTGGGTTCGCCCTTAGGGAGCACGCCTTAGCTGGTCCTGTGACACCCCTGTGCCGGGTGGAGGCTCCCGATTGAGGGGCAGAGGAAGATAGATGCTGATTCTGGGGAGAGGAGCCCGGCCTGGCACAAAGAAGCCCAGGGGGCAGCCATTCAACAATCCCAAAATAGCGCTGCAGTGTAGACATAGCCTTATTCACCGGAAATGTAAGAATTGCCAAACTGGATCAGATCAGGGGACCTTCTAATCTAATATCCTGTCTCTGAAAGTGTCCAATACCAGCTAGTTCAGAGGAAATTTAAGAACTCAGTGGTCCCCTTTTCCCCACAACAACTCTCATTCTTAGCTCTAGTTGTTGGAATTTGTCATAGCCCTGAAGCACAAGGTTGAATAGTCCTACTAAAAGAAACATTGGATGTTCTTGTGATCACTAGGTAAAGCTTTTTGGTCAGGTGTAAAATGAATGAATGATCTATTCACTAATTGTGCTTTTGACCTTGATTCAGCAAAACAGTCACGTGCTCAACAGCAAGCATTTCCTTACATACCAGTGAAGGTTCAAGGTCACAAGCATGCACTTGAAGTTTAGTATCTGCAAAAGTTATCTCGGGAATTCATCTTCTTTAAGCAAGAGGAGTGCCCAGAAGGCAGAGTGCTTAAAAGAGCATTTGCAACTTCAAATGCCTACATTAGCCTTCCTAGTTTGAACTAGGGGGCTAGTGTAGACATACCCTCAGGTGCCATAGGACTATCTGTTGATCCAAAAATGAATTCTTCTCTCAATTTGGATTAGTCACCAAAAATTGGTGCTTCAGTGTTTCAATCACTGTGCTCATTATTCCAGCATCTGGAAAGTCTGGCATGGAGCAAAAGACTTAGCAGTTCCCAGCCATACTCAAGAGACTCCCTGATGGCTTGAGTAGAGTTGTCATAACCATGCTCTGACTTGGCCTGGTATGCGCCTTACACAGTCTGTGAGGCACAGCATTGAACCCAGTGACTCATGCAATGGAATAATACCAAATCCAGAGAGCAGGCTACAATGCCTAACTGTCTCCTGGCTAAGGTCCAGGTTCTATGAGCTGCTGCTTATAGCTAAGCACATGCCTAAGTGGCAGCAGGATTGGCGGGGGCCGGGCATACCAAATGAATATCCACAATATTCTGTTGTGTTATTTCATCTTTCCATACCTGAGGACAGCGCCTGTTAGGATCGAGATATTCAGGCCTGCCTCATATGACCTATAATTTAAGAATTCTGATGTATTTTTACAGGGATAAAAAAACAAGGAATCAAAATCACAATATGATGGTCTGATGCCTTGTTCTTGAACTAAGGATTTTGGTAAAGCAGAAAGGACAGCAATAAGCAGGAAGCTAGTCTTGACACATTCCAAACCAGTCATATTGAAGAGATGAAGGGAAGAGCCTAGAAACTAAGGCTGCTAGCTTTCTGTCTAGCAAGGACCCACTTATCAATAGTTGGGGTTGTGAAATCCATAATTCTTTATTGCTGTGTTATTATGCACCCCTTCTCTCTATTGTTTATCTTCATGGCTCTGTCTGGTTCTTTGATTTTTTTTTTCCTGTCTCATGTATAATTAAGTTTGTTGGGTGTAAACCAAGTAAGGTTGTGGGATGTAACTGGATAGATAATCATGTTACAGTATGTTAGGATTGGTTAATTACATTTAAGTAGAATAATTGATTAAAATATACCTGAAGCTATGCCCAGAACCACTGGAGAAGATTTATAACACTGCCTAATATTTTGAAGTGGTGTCATTGTTCTGATAGAAAAAGTCAAATAATTTTGGGATGAAAATAGCAAACTCAGTTAGAATAAAGCCAAACAAAGGTCTCAAATAAAGGGCCAGTGTTATCATAGAATACTAGGACTGGAAGGGACCTCGAGAGGTCATCATGTCAAGTCTCCTGCCCTCATGGCAGGACCCAGTACTGTCTAGACCATCCCTGATAGACATTTATCTAACCTCCTTCCTAGACAGTCGTTTCCCTTTCTGTTTGAGTAAAACTGATTGTTCCTTCCTAAGTGGAGCACTTTGCATTTGTCCTTATTAAACTTCATCTGATTTATCTCAGACCATTTCTCCAATTTGTCCAGATCATTTTGAATTATGACCCTATCCTTCAAAGCAGTTGCAACCCCTCCCACCTTGGTATCATCTGCAAACTTAATAAGCATGCTCTCTATGCTGATATTTAAATCGTTGATGAAGATATTGAACAAAACCAGTCCCAAAACAGACCTCTGCAGAACCCCACTTATTATACATTTCCAGCAGGATTGTGAACTGTTAATAACTACTCTCTGAGGGTATGTCTACACTACCCTCCTAGTTCGAACTAGGAGGGTAATGTATGCATACCGCACTTGCTAATGAAGCCCGGGATTTGAATTTCCCGGGCTTCATTAGCATAAGCGGGGAGCCGCCATTTTTAAATCCCCGCTGCTTCGAACCCCGTGTAGCGCGGCTACACGGGGCTCGAACTAGGTAGTTCGGACTAGGGTCCTATTCCGAACTACCGGTACTCCTCGTTTCACGAGGAGTAACGGTAGTTCGGAATAGGACCCTAGTCCGAACTACCTAGTTCGAGCCCCGTGTAGCCGCGCTACACGGGGTTCGAAGCAGCGGGGATTTAAAAATGGCGGCTCCCCGCTTATGCTAATGAAGCCCGGGAAATTCAAATCCCGAGCTTCATTAGCAAGTGCGGTATGCATACATTACCCCGCTAGTTCGAACTAGCGGGGTAGTGTAGACATACCCTGAGAATGGATATCCAGCCAGTTATGCACCCACCTTACAATAGCCTCATCTAAGTTGTATTTGCCTAGTTTATTGATAAGAATATCATGAGAGACCATATCAAATGCCTTACTAAAGTCTAGGTATACCACATCTACCCCTTCTCCCTTATGCACAAGATTCATTATCCTATCAAAGAAAGCTATCAAATTGGTTTGACATGATTTGTTTTTACAAATCCATGCTGGCTGTACCCTATCACTTTATTATTTGCCAAGTGTTTGCAGATGATTTCCTTAATTATTTGCTCCATTATCTTTCCTGGCATAGAAATTAAAGTGACTGGTCTGTAGTTTCCTGGGTTGTTTTTATTTCCCTTTTTATAGATGGGCACTATATTTGCCCTTTTCCAGTCTTCTGGAATCTCTCCTGTCTTCCATGATTTTCCAAAGATGATAGCTAAAGTCTCAGATACCTCCTCTATCAGCACCTTTGGTATTCTAGGATGCATTCATCAGGATCTGGTGACCTGCAGGCATCTAACTTTTCTAGGTGATTTTTAACTTGTTCTTTTTTTATTTTATCTTTTAAACCTACTCCCTTCCCAATAGCATTCACTATGTTAGGCATTCCTTCATCAGACTTCTCGGTGAAGACTGAAACAAAGAAGTCATTAAGCATCTCTGCCATTTCCAAGTTTCCTGTTTCTTCCTCCCCACTTAGCAATGGGCCTACCTTGTCATTGGTATTCCTCATGCTTCTAATATATTTATAGAATATCTTCTTGTTTCCCTTTATGCCTATGCCTGTAGCTAGTTTGAGCTCGTTTTGTGCCTTTGCCTTTCCAATCTTGCCCCTTCATTCCTGTACTGTTTGCCTATATTCATCCTTTGTAATTTGTGTTAGTTTCCATTTTTTATTTGATTCCTTTTTTACAGTTTTCTAAACAGTATTTTACACAAAATAAAAATAACAACAAGTTTTGTAGCATTGAATGAGTAATTTAATGACCAAATAAGAAATGACAAATCATTTGAAAGTAAGTCAGGTGATAGCTCTGTATTTGTTATGAAGAGAATAGTCCCCGATCCCATAGAATCATAGAACCATAGAGCTGAAAGAGATCTTAGAAGGCCATAAAGTCCAGCACCCTGCACAAGGCAGGGCCAATCCTCATTAAATCAACCCAGCAAGGGCTTTGTCAAGCCAAGACTTAAACACATCCATCCTTCCTTCCATGAGCTATATTTACTTTTAAGAACAGATTTGATCCCATTGATTATATATTAAGATGGCTCTCATGAATAATAGAGAAGTCAATGTTTCATTGGGATTGTTGACAGAATAAGAACTTCACAAGTGTTTCTTGGAAGGAAGTGACACCTTTAGATATTATTTGGTAAAGGCTGATGTTGATATTGATGAGATTTCAAATCTATTCATTCAACATTGTACAAGTCAAGCTTCTAAAATGCTGAATTTCAGGCATGGAAGAAAACTCTACTACAATTGGAAAGAAAGAACTAAAGCAGGATACAACATGAGGTAAAAGGTCAGAGCTTACAGCCTTTACTCAGATAAGAAACCCCATTGACATCAGCAGGAATACACATCTCAAAGATTCAAAATGTAACCCTAATTTTCTAAAAGATTCTGTTATTAGAAAGCAGAATTTCCATGAACGGAGGAATCAGAGGCTGTTATTTTATTTCAGTGTTGCAACAGCAGGAGGCAAAGCACTTTTCCTTGACCAACGGGTCTTCACATCCATGCTTTTTTTTTAATTAGGACAGTTTGAATAAATGTCTTCATATGTTCAAGGTTTGGCTGAAAATAAAAGAAAGCATGAAATTAGGCATTAACAAGAGGAAATGGAAATGCATGACGCCATTTCTTTTAAATCGTATTTTGATTGAATAAGCATGTCTCAGAGTATTTGTTTCTCTTCACTTTTATTTGTTCATCAGTAAAACTGCAAAAGTCTAACAGAAAAATTGTTCACTCAGTTTCGCGCATTTTATGAGGTGGAACAATACTTTGTTCTAATACAGCTTATTACAGTATAATTACAAGATGGACAACTCTGGTTTGGTGGTGAGTCTCCCTGAAATAAAACTAGATCAGTTCTCACTTTTACTATTTCCCAGTAGAGTTTTTTCTGAAGAATAATCCCACCATGGCTTCTCGACTAGCCCACTCGACTAACTTCTGAACCACTCAGCTGGGTTGCCATGTGGGAGCAAGCAGCACAAGCGGCTGATTGGGCCCAGTGCTACCCATGCAGCACCTCTGTGCTGCACGCGGAGTGCAGACTCCAAAGAGCTGCTTGCACTTCTTGCTCCCACGCGGCAGTCCACCTGAGCGGCGCAGAAGTCAACCAAGTGCCACAGCGGGTGGTAACAGAGCCACCCAGAGGGAACAGCCAGTGTTTCAGCGTTACAGAATCACAGACATTGGGCTACTATTTATATGATTTGACACTGTGTAGACAGCACCAAATTACATGAAATAAGCTATTTCAACATACACTCAGAAGAGCTACAGATTTTGGATCTAACTGAATTTGCAACAGACTTTGGAAGTTAGCAAAAGTCTGTGACAATCCACCATGGCAGGGGGCAGAGGTGAGAGCCTCCTCTCTCTGTCTAGGGAGGTTCACACACCACTTGGCAGCTTCTGTAGGTAGAGAGTCACCGAAGAGCCTTAGAATAAACTTGTTGCTCAGAGGCAAAGTGCTTCGTGCACGAAATACAAAGGGCTAAAATGTGTGATACTCACTCACGTGGTGGACCACGT
Organism: Pelodiscus sinensis; assembly: GCF_052426305.1. Classification (NCBI taxonomy): domain Eukaryota; kingdom Metazoa; phylum Chordata; order Testudines; family Trionychidae; genus Pelodiscus; species Pelodiscus sinensis. The sequence goes on from NC_143054.1 coordinate 12,328,932, forward strand.
AGTTCTTCTGAAGTGAGTACAGCTACTTGCTTACAGTAGTTCAACTGTGAGGCCCAAAGGCTATTACTCAGAACGACAACAGGAAAATGTCATTTCCTTTATGGACTGAATGAATTGGTTGGTGGGAAGCAATTCTCTGTGGGAACTTCCTCTAGCCCATGTAGGTGTTAAATATTTTTAACATTGACACAAGGTTCTTTTTCTTTTTTGACGAGTGGAGGTAGGGAAATTAATGAGGATCTCCTGATTCCTAGTAAGCAGCATATATATAGCTATATCTCTCTCTGTAATCTCTCTGTATAACGTATTCCATAAATTCTCTCATTCCTTTCAACAGGACTATTTATTAGGTATTTATGTAGTGCCTAGCACAACAGGGTCTCGGACACAATAGTGGATTATAAGGATTATCACAAAATAATACATGCAAGTAATGGCAAAGGCCTATTCAGTACAGAATCAGAAATGCAGGGATGGAAGGGACTGAGGCAGCATTCAGTATTCCTAGACTATTCCTGATATACTTACCTAACCAGGCGTAGCTTTAGGGCAAGGCAAACAAGGTGGTTGCCTTGGGCCCCATGCCTTCAGGGGCCTGCGCTGCCTGGCACCCCCCCTCCCCCCCCGCCCGGCTGCTCGCCCCGCTGCCCTGGCTGTGAAGACTCACTGAGATGATTACTGCTTGTCCTATCCTGAGAGGACATGCAAAACAATCAATCCCATTCTCCTTTATATTGAAATGTGACATATGTGAAACCTGTCTTCATGTCCTCCTCAGACTTCTTCTTGGTGGGGACATGAGACCAGGATGACAGTCCCCTCGCAAGATAACAATCCCCCTCCTCAGAAGCCTTTACATAAGCTCCTACACCTGCTCATGTTTCAATATAACATGCCTAACAATGAGGGTGAGTAAGGGCCCCATGGTTAGTCTCCATAGGCAAGATGTTTGAGGGGATAATACCCCAAATCTTTCCGGCCAAGTGAATTAAACATTGTCATAATAAATGACAACTTCACCATTGCCATATTTAAATTCTGCTAAAACTTACTGCATAGTCCATTGTCGCAAGCATCAGGGCAATCGCCACACGGTGTCCCTGATTTATATGGTGTGTTCATTCTGCCTTGGATATTCCCCCTGAAATGTTAAAATGAAAGAGAATAAGATGTAAAGCCAGCATGCAGAGCACATCTTCCATTACATGCAGGGACATTTACACTGCAGTCCGGGATATGATTTACAGCTACTGTAGACATCCCCTCACTAGCTGTACCTATCTCCCCTCCCTGTCTGTACCTAGCTCCCTTCCTACTCTGCTAGAATAATGACAATACTATGGGTCTGCAAAAGTGAATAAGGGTGCTCCGGTGTCACACAACCTTATACCACCTGGGCTGATGCCCATTACAAGATTTTAGAAACTAAGCTAGAATCAAATGAGTACCTTTGTATCTACATGTGCTGCAAACACACCTCTGGCTGTAGTGTGGTATGCATCAGACAGATATTTCAAATGCCAACTTGCCACTATTAAAATGTGTCAAAAGATGTGTGGCCAAACCCTTGCACTGCTTTGAAATTCTCACTCATTGGCTTCACTGGGAAGGAGAGATTGCTTACGACATGTGCAAGTGCTTAAGTCCCATCCTGAAGAGAGGACTCACAGTGACCAGCACTGCTACTTCAGAGGAAGATGCAACAAACCCTGCAAGTTAACATTCCATAGGGAAAGTTTCTTACAGACCCCTAAGGATTTAGAAATTGGAGTATTTCCTTTTTCACTTACCCAGCTGTTAAGAAAAATGCTTAGAGTTTTCATCAGAGCAGACCTCACTGGGAAATTATTGAGGGTTTGGTGGATGCCTATATTTTCAGAATGTAATTCCTGCATAATATTATTCCTGAATTGCCCCCTCTGCCCATAAGCATGCTTAAAGATTATGCTGCAGTGTAGATGAAAGTTTCTTGGGTCATTTCAATGAATTAAAGCACTAAGGAATTCCACTAATCAATGAAATCCATAGTTAATACATACGCAGGGCAGTACTGGCAAACGTAATAGTACTTGTATTCTTTGTCAGGGCAATAAGCAACTGCACATCCAATCTGGTAAGACTCATCCCAAACCACCTGGAGACAGAATAAATACATGAATGAATATGAAGGACTCTATATTTCAATATAATAAAATATACATTTAAAAACACTTTAGTATGAAGTTGAGATTTTGGCACACGATCTTATACATTCGGATGACTAAAAGTCCCCTCCTATATAAAAGAATCTGAACATGTATGTAATTTTCACATGGTTTTACTGATCCTTTATAGAAAGGCCATATAGAATGTAATGAGGATAGAATCCAAGCTCATGATACCTTCACATTCACCTGGAATCTATAAATCTGGACATAAAAATAACAATAAATATATTGGTTTAACCACAGATTGTGGAGCTCGAAGAGGAATCAGTGGATAAAAATATTTGGATGTTGTTATATGAAGTTCATAAGATTAGATGGTCATAATGGCCCATTCTGGTCCTGAAATCTAAGAAATACAATTCTACAGAACAATTGTAAACCAACCTATAGATATTTATCTCTCTAGTTTCTTATCTTGCCCCATTCCAGTAATATCCAAATGCCTACAAAATATATACAAATACAAACAAATTCTCTCTCACTCTCTCTTTCTTCCCTGGTGGGTAGGACTATCAACTTGATTAGTTTATAACCAATTTATGTGAAGATGCACATACATGTCTGAAGAACATATAGAAGGAAAGCTAACAGAAGGTGAGATTTAGGGCCTGATTCTGCCTTCTATCCATCAAGAACAACATTACTTCCACAAGGAAAAATCTAGAGGATTATCTCTGCCAATGTGATCTCACTTCTTTGAATGTGGTGGGTTCTCTTATCTATCACTCTGTCAATGTTGTGTGCATCCTTATTTCTTAAAATGAGGTTAGACCAAGCTGATTTAAATGATCAAATCGTAGTGTTTCCACCACTATCTTTGGTCTAATAGACCTCCCTGTGAGGATGCTGGTCAGGATATTTAGTCTACAGTTTCCACAGTTTTATTTTGTTATTTCTCCCATAACGTCTGCTCTGTTGGAATAATTCTTATCCTTTTCTCTGTTTATTCCTTTTAAATATATTTAGGCTGTTATTACTCCTACACCTGGAAATCATTTAGCCCAAAGATGTATCCATTAAATCATGACTATTACGAATTGTGCTATGGTGCTTACCTGAGTATAATGGCCTATCACTGCTTCTGGTGGATTTGCCCCAGTGCCATATACGAACTTTTCCACCTCATTGTACCAGGTTTGGATGGCATCTGACCAGGAATTGGGTGCACTTGACATGTAGAGATTTTCACCACATCCCACCGCTGGAAATGGAAAGGAAAGCATTCACAAAAGCTGATGAGAAGGACTTAAGAAGATGCAAGTGTTTTCTAATATATGGAGATACATCTCATAGAACTGGAAGGGATCTTGAGAGGTCATCAAGTCCAGTCCCCTGCCCTCACAACAGGACACATGAGGAGAACCAGCTGAAGATTTAGGAATTTCTAGGAAAGCCTGGTGGAAAGAATCTGTTTCATGTACTGAATACTAATACCCTCAACCTGCCCTTTGTCATTCTTCAGATCACAAGTGAATAGACTCATAGACTTTAAGGTCAGAAGGGACCATTATGATCATCTAGTCTGACCCCCTGCACAGTACAGGCCACAGAATCTCACCCATCCCTCCCAGAATAATCGTCTCACCTATATCTCAGATATTGAAGCCTTCAAATACTTTGAAGACCCCATGATGCAGAGAATCCTCTAGCTGTGATCTGTACCCCATGCTACAGAGGAAGGCGAAAAACCTCCAGGGCCTCCGCCAATCTACCCTGGAGGAAAATTCCTTCCTGACCCCAAATAGTGTTGGGAAAATCCCAAAAGTTCAAAGGTTACCTTTGGTTCTCATAAGTATTCAACAATTCAGCTGTTTGTCTAAATCCCCATGCTAAAGACAAATTAGCCTAGATCTGCCTAAATGCCAAGGATCCCCCAAACTTCCATTACTGTCAGCACAAGACAATTCCTTGACATTGCAACTTGGTTCCTTCTCCAATGTGTCCTGAATAGTCTAATACTGACTATTCCTACAGTATTCATCATACTGTTAACCAATGTAAATGACCTCAGTGAAAAGTGATTGTGTGTGAAACACAGAATTATTCATATCATTGGACATGTTTGCAGATAAACGGTAGGAGATGGGGGAGTAGAAAGAGATTCCTTTAAAAAATAAATGTTCCTAGTTTTTTCAAAAGTTGAAAATTGCAAAATTTCATGGAAATATTCTGTCTTCACAAAGAGATGCTTAACGCTAAATATGATGCAGTCTTATTTCAGAATAGATAAATTCATTCATCCAGAATAGTAAATATTATTCATTCACCATAATACTAATACCACTGAAATAAGAAATAGTTATATTACCAGGACACTGTTCATATAAATGGTTCAATGATGCATTTACTATTTCAAATTAACATTTTACTTACTAGTGGTCCTTTGCTCTTGGGGGCTGTGGGATAAAGTGCACTGATTTGCCCAATTCTTGGCATTCTTTGCAGCATCAGCATTCCATTCCTTAATGAAATGAGAAACGTTAGATGTTCAGCTGCGTACCTCTTAGTGAGTAAACAGACACTTGGAAACAGTGTTTTCTTCATAATTCCTTCTCTTTCATCTGGATCATAAAAGGAGCAGCGCTCTATGGCTGCATCGCCTAGGAGGAAACTAAAAATCATGGTGATTAGCTCCATGGAGAACATCTCACAAGACAACCTGGCAGACCAGAGCTAGTTGTTTTCCTCTTCACTTCCAAAGGAGACATCATAATTCACAAGCTGCAAGATTTATCATATCCAACCTGCTCCCTTCCCCTCACAAGTCCTGTGCCGGATAACATTTTAGGCAAGAAAGGAGTCACATGGCATATTTTCTGCCACTGAAATGTTGAGCCTTTGAAAATTCTCTAGTAACATTAGCAGGGTCTGGGTACATCACAAATTACTTTGCAAAATGTATCTTACCATCCTCAGCATCTTGCTAGCAGTGGGGTTCACCCCTCTCCTTAGGGTATTATGCTTGTCAACAATCTCCTTTTGCTGATCTGCTTTGTCAGTGGACAGGGCATCAACACCTGGTTCCTAAATTAAAGAAATGTACGATAGTCATTGTTGTATGTGGTTGTGTGAGTCTAAAATATTGAGTTCATTTTGGTATGAAAATATAGGAAGAGTTTGTTTCCTTACAAAGATTTTTAAATCAGCAGTAACTCAGTGGAAGTCAATAACATCAATTCTAATGAATGTGTCCTCATAAACATCAGCTCATGAAATGTTTACAGTTAATTTAATCAGAATGAATCTATCAATCAGGCAGTAATTATGGGTAAGATCCTGATATCTTTGGTCTATGATATGTGGCATTTTATTCATGTCTGGTCCAAGTGTGACCAATTTAACAATAAGACGCTGATGCTAATATTTAATCTTAGGATTTTTAGACTGACAAACTCTTTTAAAATATATTGGGTCATATTCAGTGCTGGTAAAGACAGGCTTGGCTCTGCCTCATCTAATTATTAATTACATTGTGGTTGCCAGATTTGGCCTTTAGTCTGTCTTGAACACTTGTGTTGTTTTTGTGCTTTAGGGACTCAATGGTTTTGCAATTTCACTTTCCCACCTGAAAAAAATGACCAGTCAAAATCGAGAGTTCTGAAATTCCTGAAGTGAAATGCTTTATCTCATGGGAACAAATGTTTTCTTTTTTCAGATTTTCAATTTGCAAAACTATTTGAAAATTTTAACTTTTGTTGGAAACATGTTCCTCACCCTGCTCTCATCTTACCTGTCCGGTTGTTTGCTGCAGCACAGCAGCCAGGCCCAGGAGTACAGCGAGTAGAATCATTTCTGAAAAGGGAAGAACAACCTGCTTTGTTGTCTGTGCATTTAAACCTATTACAGGAAAAGTAAGCTGCCATATGCTATAGATATCTAAGGATATTTTCATTCAGGAAGGGGATGATTTTGACACCACTTCATTATACAGTAGAGCAAGGTTTCCCAACATATGGGTCACCATTTCATTTCAAAAGGGTTACAAAGTGTCGCCCCAGGTGGCTCTGCCCCTTCTTGTCCCCCCGTTTTTGAATTGCCTTGGGTTACCAAGTCTTCCTGAATTGTCAAAATGGGTCCCCATCTGGTAAAGGTTGGGAACCGCTGCACTAGAGAGAAAAAGCCTCCTTTCTTTCTCTGTTACTTTTAAAAGTACTAGGAACCAACCAGCCTCCTGTTTTTTTCCTCTCTGCACATGCTGGTATACAAGAGGGCTGTCTTTTAGACCGTGGCCTAATGCAGTGGTGGTCTGAATTAAATGAGGAGGAAGTTTCAAATTTCCCTGCAGGAAGAAAGGGGAGACATTACCACCGACGCCACCCCATTCTGGGGCTTTCATTACATGGCGACAGGTTTAGCTTCCACCTCGAGCTCCATAGGAATCTTGTCTCTAGAGACTGCAGAAGTGATGTACTGACTTACCAGATGCACTACCTAACTCGGTAATATGCCCTTGCTAGACACATACGGCTGTGTCTACATTGGCCACTTATTCCGGAAAATCAGCCGCTTTTCCGGAATAACTTGCCAGCTGTCTACACTGGCCTCTTGAATTTCCAGAAAAGCACTGACGATCTACTGTAAAATCATCAGTGCTTTTCCGGAAAAACTTTTGGGGTGAACTATGCACAGCAACACAAGCCAGTGCAAATGTGGTGTAGTGGGATGGTGTAGTGGTGATGGTTCTGGTTTGAGATTTTCCTGGTATAATGAGGTGGCAGCTGGCAGACATTCCCATATGCTGCTGGAGGGAGTCTCCAAGACAGGCATAAGGATCTTGTGCAAAACAGAGGCCTTGCACAAAACGGAAGCAGCAACACTGCTTCTTTTTGCGCAAAAACCCCTTGCGCAAAAAGAAAAGGCAGAAAATATGCTAATGACATCATGACTCATGCTAATGAGTCCCTCATAAGCATATTTTCTGCTGCAAAAACTCGCAGTGTAGACATAGCCTAATAGTATAATGGCCTGTTGACATCATCCTCTGGTAGCTGACCTTACTGCAAACAATAAGAGTTTCTGCTTCATTTAAACTGGTTTAATCCTGAGTTTTATGTGATTTTAGAACCAAGGTTCTAATCTCAGCTCCCCAGATACAGATTTGAACATAGAAAGTTTTGAATTGTCATATCTGTCTGTGGCATATGGATTTATTATGGGCTAGTTCCTAAACTGGTAATGGAACCAAGTTTTCATTAGCTGAGCATCTGGCCATAACCTCTAAAATATATAAACATTATACAATTTAATGTTGATACTTAGGGTTGATAGATATACATTTTCTTTCGTGGTAATACATTTTACGGTACTGCATTTAGTTGACTAAGCTATAAGGACAGGTTGAACTTCTCTAGTCTCGGCTCATCTGAGTAAGTGGGTGTTGCCCATGAAAGTTCATGATGATTAGAGAAAAAGACAGACAGACAGACACACACACACTAAGGTGCTTCAGGACTTCTCATTGTTAGTAAAGCTACAAACGAGCATGGCTACCCCTCTACCCCTCTTAGGATTCCTTGTCCAGCATTCTCTGGTCTGGCAATATCTATGGTTCTGCATGATTTTGGTTAGCCAGAGGTCCACTGATCATGGGTGTGGCCAAGTTTCCTGTGGCCCCATAAAGTTTGTTTACAGCCACCAGTCCTGGCTCTCAGTGTTCTGTGCTGTTATTTAGCTCTAATGAACCCCTAAATGTCTTCTAAGGTCCCAGTAAGCAGTGGAAATATTGATAATGCTGCTAGACAATATTGACCTCCTGTGGGTCAATACATTCTCTGGTTCGGCACCAGTCAGTTTCTGAGGTACCAGATTAGAGAGGTTCAAGCTGTACTATGCATTTCTTACCGTAGACCTTTATTTTGCTATTTCCTAATGTAATAGTATGTATGACTTTCCCAGCATTATTGACTAAAGAAATAATATCAATAATATAAAAAAAATTCTTGCATTTCGTTCAGCACTTGGGAGGTGGTGTTTTTGCTAAATTTGTAGCTATCCGTAAGTATTAAAAGCAAAAACGTGTCTGATCTTGGATGAAACCAGGAAACAACTGTGGTCTCAGCCAAGTGAAAAAAAATCATTTTTCACATACCAATGGTGCTGGCATTAAAACTCAGGAAAATAAATGTTGTGTCAGGTTCTGAAGTGAAAATAACCCACTCATTGAAATTTTAAATATTGTTAAATTTGCAAATAAGGCTGAGAAGTGTCCTCCAAAGATATGGCAGAAGTGTTTCTGTTATCAATTTTGTTAATAAACAAAATACAACTGATTTGTACATGATTCGGAGAAGTTACAAAAATGCCTGTTGTAATATACTGAAAGTCAGTGCGACTCCTACTTACATACATGTATAGAAAAACTTTCATCCAAATGTCTTTGCTTAGCATAGAGGTGGCCAAGCTTTGCTTGTTCTGTAGCCCCCTGTGGAACTATCAGCTGCCAGAGTACCGCTTCCCTTGTCATCACGGATAATTTGTGTGTTTTTTACACTACCTATTTTTAACTAGCTGCGATGTACAGATAGAGTGCAATCAACTGTCTGCTCTGTATCTGTGCAAAGCTTCACTGACCTCTTTGGACGGATCCATGTGCACCATTGCTGGATCAGTGCCTTAATATCTCCAGGGTGTATTATTTCAGCATTACAGGCAGAAATCTTCTAGTGTGTACATCTGTTCCCCTCCCTGCAGACTTCTTACTTTTGCTAAATAGCCCCTTAGCTATTTTTTACCTTGCTTCATTTCACTGAAAATAAAATCAAGGCATTTGAGCACTCTAATATTTCAAACAGTCTTCTCGATAGAAGATTATATTTAAAAACCTGAGAACAAGGTCTTCATGTGTTAAATAAAGGAACAGAAAGCTTACCTGTTCTTTCAGGGCAGATAGGAAATGTCTTCTGTGCCTGTCAACAGTTTGTGGCGGTGAATGGATTGCTTCTCTGGACCATTATATATAGCTCACCAGTTTCCTGCTTTGGCAAGGTGATTCAATGTCACAACAGGTGAAATAATTCCCTAACTGGAACTGGATAGCACACTGGCTTTGTCGTACACACTCCCCCAAAACTTGTTATTTGTATTTGATTTTTACTTCCTTCTTTGGTGTATTTTGAAAGAATCAAGAAATCGCTACCTCCAGGTGAGCTGACTTGAGTTCCTTATATATTGTTCATGATAAATACATTTCACAAGCAGAGCGAACTGCATAATCTCATGTCAGGAGGAGTTATTACAAATAGTTGACACACTTAAGAATCTCTACATCATAGTGGATCTAATATTCATCTACACCAGTGGATTTCAAACTTGAATACTGTTAGAAAAAGTACAGGTGACCCAGAAGCAGATAAAGTAGATGGGTTTCTTTATTGTAGATACTCATTCTGCCAAAACTCTGGTCTGAGTGAGCGATACATTAACTGCAGGTATATTCTTTTATCCAGGTTACTATGTAAATACACATATGTATTACAACTCCCCTTAAGCCCTACTTAGAGATGTGAACATGCATAAAATGTGATGAATAGAATTATACCTGTCCATTTACTGTGTACAGCACTTTTAGTGGAAGCATGTCGTTCTCACACCACAAATTCCCTAAATCAGAAGAGGTGGGGAGACACGACCCTGTTTGCATACGTTATGAATCTGGGAAGTGGGAAGATAATGCTACTTTTATACACAGAGTATTCATTAGAAAGTTACATTCTTTGTTCATTCCTTATCTACCCTAACAAGGAGGAAGGGAAAGGGTAGCAAACTCTGTCTAGCAAGCAGAAGAAATTGTGTTGCCTTTGCTAGTCTTTCCTATATCATTGTAACACTTTCCAACACCCCCTAGTTAGCCCTTACAGATTCCAAAACTCCCCCACTCTCTTCAAAGAAGGGCTCAGGCACTTTTCCTTCCAGCACACTGGCCAGCAGGGCCCTCGGGCTAAAGGCCCTGAATCTAATTGCTCAATACCTTAGTCCACCAGTCATGCTATGGGGAGGCAGAAAAGGTGGGTTATGAAATGAGTGGTTCATACTTTAAAAGTATGAGTTTTGGGGAGAGCCTAAGGTAGCACACTACTTCAACAACCCATTACTGTGACTGATAATACAATTTGTACAAGCAATATCCCTACAGCGTGAGTATTACAACCAAGAAGGAAATGAGTGTCTGTTAGGTATGTTCAAAGGTCACAGGCTACTTCAATCCAAGCAGGCAGTTCAGTTGTCAGTCGGAATGACATCCCAAGCTACATCCCACTGCATTTGGAACTCTTTGGCCAGGAGCTGCCTTAGCAAGTAGGAATAAGGGATCTTCCAAAAAAGGGTTTATTTTCTGCAAGATCCCGTCTAGACTGGCACTTTTTTCAGGTAAAACCCCGAGCCAGAAAAAAGTGGCAGCCATGTTCATGCAAATGCTGCGGGGGATATTTAAATCCCCCGCGGCATTTGCAATTCCGAAGTGTCTCATTAGCATCCGTTTTCCGGAAAGGGGTGCCAATGTAGACATAGCCTAAGTGTAAGGGTGCGAGTCCCTTCCCCCTCCAGTGATCTCCCCACAGTCTGCAGGTGAAGCCAGGCTTTGGGGGGCGTCCTTATTCTGCAGCGGCTTCCCTCCCCATGACTTGTAGGCTTTCTGGGAAGGGGCCAGGCTCCAGCTGCCCCCCTCCATTACCGGTGGCTAGCAGGCTGTCTGAGAAGGACCAGGCTCCGAAGGCTGACACCCCTCCAGTGCCTCTCCTGGAGTCTGTACGCTGTCTGGGCCAGAGGTGAGACTCTGGGAACTGCCCACAAAGCCCAGCTGCCCTTCTGCAGCCTGCAAGCTGCTGTGGGGGAAAAGGCTCTGGGATGTTGTCCTCTCACTGCCCACCTGTGACCTGCAAGCTCAGAGGGGAGGGGAGGAGCATGCTCTGGGAGCTGTGTCCACTTCCAACTGCCGTCCATGGTCTGCAAGCTGACTAAGGGAGGCCAGGTTTCAGGTTCTGCCTCCCTCTCCCCCGGTCTGCAGACTCTCCATAGTGGAGGCAGGCTCCAGATTTGGGGCTGGGAGCTACTCATCTGGTCTGGAGGCAGGCAAGATGGTGGAGCCCCAGCTCTGCTGGCCGCTCTCTTGGTGCTGCAGCTGCCCCCAGTGCCCAAATCTCAGTATTGCATCCCTCTTCTCTCTGCTCCCTCCCTTTCCATGTTCTGGAAAACAGTCATGAGGCTATGTCTAAACAGACTTTTTTTTTTTTTTGCCAAAAGATATGCAAATCATGGTCTCATTTGCATATCGTTTGCCGATCCTTTTTGCAGAAGAGGTTTTGCCTCTAAAAGCCCCATATAGACGGGGCCATTTGTCGGAAAAAAAACCTTTTTCGTGAGATCTTGTAAACTTCCGTTTTTTGAGGAATAAGGGATCGTGTGAAAAAAGGGTTTTTTTCCAACAAATGGCCCTGTCTACTTGGGGCTTTTTCGTGGCAAAACGTCTTCTGCAAAAAGAATTAGCAGAGGATTAGGAATTTGCATATCTGCTGCCAAAACCCTCCCAGCAGTGTAAACATAGCCTCACATTCCCACCACTTCCCATTTTACAGGCACAACCACAAACTGATCTTGATTTAAGTTATGGTAAGAGGAAGCTGCACACCAAATTTGGTGCTCCTAGCTCTTACAGTTCAGGAGATCTTGAACAAATGGATTCACAGATACACACACAGATGAACTCACAGATAGACAGATGCAATCTAAGTTATATAGAGATACTGGAATGTGTCTGTCTGTCTATGAGTCTGTCTGCTAGTCTGTCTGCAAGTCTATTTGTTCAAGAACTCCTCCTAATTGGTGAGAGCTAGGGCTACCAAATTTGGTCTGCAGCTTCCTCTTACCCTAACTTAAGGTCAGAGGTTGGTTGTGCAAGGAAAATGTCAAGTGCTGAGAATGGGACTGTTTTCTAGAAAGGAAAAGGGCAGAAAGGAGTGGCAGAATACTCACAGTGACCACTGGGGGCAGCAAGCACAGGGGAGAGCTATACTTAGAGTGACCACTGGGGGCTGCTGCACCACCAAGAGTGAGGCCAACTGGGGCTAAGGCTTTCATTTTGCCTGTCACTAAAGCCGTTCTCCACCCCAGCCCCTGGCCACATCACTGGAGGAGGGGGAGCCCTTGGTGGATGGGGAGAAGAGTCCCTGCCAGTCAGGGGAGGCTAGGGGAAGAAAGAAGGTCTCTGCCAACCAGGGAGGTGGGGGAAGCTGAAGTGAGAGAAAAGGCCTCTGATGTCCAATAGAAATGGTGGGGGGATAAGCCCCCTACTGGCCAGAAAGCTGGGGAGAGAGAAAAGGCCCCTGCTGGTCGGGAAGGCTTGGGGTAGGGCGGGAAGGCCTATATGGCAGGGGAGGGGAGAGAGAAAGCCCTACTAGATGGGACGCCCTGCCTTGAGTCCCTCCAAAAACTACTCCCTGACTACTGCACCTGCCCTCAGTATCCTCCTCTGTTACTATATCTGCAAGGTCCCATAGAACTCAGTCAATGCTACGTAAGTCTTCTAGTTCGGTATAGTTACTTTTCTTTGAGTGATATCAATGTAACTCACTCTACCCCTAAATTCATGGGTAGCCAATGACTCAAAAATTAATTACAACAAAATTTAAGTACATGACAAACAGGAAAACTGCTAAACAAACTATGGGGAAGAGTCAGCATGTTTTCTAAAGGGAAATTGGCTCACCAACCTACTATCATTCCTTGAGGAGGCCAAAAAGTAAGTGGATAGAGTGGATATAATGTACTTACGTTTTTAGAAAGCCTTCAAGAAGGTCCCTCACCAAAGACTCTCAAGGAAAGTAAATGCCATGGGAGAATATCTAAACAACTAGTGGGGCCCTTGGATGATGGAGATGCTAAAGGAGCACTCAAACATGATAAAGTCATTGCAGAGAAGCTAATAGAATTCTTTACTTCAGTCTTCACAGCTGGGGAGATACCCAAACCTGAGCAATTCCTGTTAGGTGACAAATCTGAGGAATTATCCTGGATTGAGGTGTTATTAGTAGAGGTTTTGGAACAAATTAATAAACTTAATAGTAACAAGTCACCGGGACCAGATGGCATTCACCCAAGAGTTCTGAAAGAATTCAAATGGGAAATTGTGAAACTAGCAACTCTGGTTTCTAACCTATACTTAAATCGGCTTCCATACCAAATGATTGGAAAATAGCTAATGTGCTGCCAATATTTTAAAAGGGCTCTAACAATGATCCTGGCAATTACAGAGCTGTAAATCTAATGTCAGTATTGGGCAAATTAGTTGAAACTATAGTGAAGAATAAAATTGTCAGACACAGGGATGAATATCATTTGTTAGGGAAAAGTCAACTTGGTTTCTGTAGAGGGAAATCATGCCTTACTATTCTGCTAGTGTTCTTTGAAGGGGTCAACAAATCTGTGGACAAGGGGGATCCAGTGGATATAGTACACTTAGATTTCCAGAAAGCCTTTGACAAGGTCCCTCACCAAAGGCTGTTAAGTAAAGTGAGTTGTCATGGGATAAGAGGGAAGGTCCTTTCATGGATTGATAACTCGTTAAAAGACAGGAACAAAAAGGTAGGAATAAATGTTAAGTTTTCTGAGTGGAGAGAGGTAACTAGTGGCATCCCTCTAGGGTCTGTCTTGGAACCCATCCTATTCAATTTATTTATAAATGATCTAAAAGAAGACGTAAACAATGAGGGGGCAAAATTTGCAGACGATACCAAACTGTTCAAGGTAGTGAAGACTAAAACTGACTGTGAAGAGCTTCAAAATTATCTCACCAAACTAAGTGATTGGGCAACAAAATGGCAAATGAAATTTAATATTGATAAATGTAAAGTAATGCACCTTGGACAAAATAATCCCAACTATATATACAATATGATGGGGATTAATTTAGCTACAACTACTCAAAAGAAATATCTTCGAATCATTGTGTATAGTTCTCTGAAAACATCCACTCAGTGTGCAGTGGCAGTCAAAAAGCAAATAGAATGTTAGGAGTCATTAAAAAAGGGGTACAGAATAAGCCAGAATACTTTATTGTCTCTACATAAAGCCATGGTACTGCATACAGATGTGGTCACCTCATTTCAAAAAAGATATATTGGCATTGGAAAAGGTTTAGAAATGGCCAACAAAAAAGATTAAGGGTTTGGAAGGGTCCCATATGAAGAGAGATTAAAAAGACTTAAACTTTCCATCTTAGAAAAGAGGGTGTTAAATTTCATGATAAAAGTATATAAAATCATGACTAGTATGGAAAAAGTGAATAAGGAAAAGTTATTTACTTATTCCCACAATGAAAGAACCTGGGAGGTCACCAAATGAAATTAATAGGCAGCAGATTTAAAACAAATATAAGGAAGTTTTTTCTTCACTCAGTGACAAGTCAACCTGTGGAACTCCTTGCCAGAGGATGTGGTGAAGGCTAGGACTTTAACATGGTTCAAAAAAGAGCTAGATAGATTCATGGAGGTTAGGTCCATCAATGGCTATTAGCTAGGATGAGTAGGAATGGTGTTCCTAGCCTCTGTTTCTCTGGAGGTGGGTGACAGAGGCGGGATCACATGAATATTACCTGTTGTGATCCCTCCCTCTGGGGCATCTGGTATTGGCCACTGTCAGCAGACAGGATACTGGGCTAGATGGACCTTTGGTCTGACCCAGTATGGCCATTCTTACATTCTTAATAGGGAAAGTCTTCTCTTGGATTGGTGACTGGTTAAAATATAGGAAACAAAACATATGAGAGAAAATGGGCAATCTTCAGTATGGAGAAAGGTAAATATTGGTGTCCCCCAGAAGTCTGTATTGGGACCTCTACTGGTGCTACCTAACCACATCACGGTTTCTACTGGTGTATAAAATGGAGACTCAGGTCTTTGATTCACCTAGAGTGCACTGGAAAATTCCACCACTAACCAACCTTGTCCACTGTAAAGGACATACATATGTTAAAGGTCCTGTAGAGGCTATAGGATACAAGGACCACATGCAGTTAACAATAAACCTAGACAACTGCCTTTGCTACTAAATCAGTATGTGGATTAATTAGGCAATCAGATAAAAATCTGCTTTGCCAATTATTTGCGCGGGGCTGGGACAGCGCACAGAAAGAACATACATAATAGCCCTCATGTGACAACAACTATATTTTGGAACTGTTGCAAAAAGGAATATCAGGTTTTAGAGATGAATGCACATTCTATACATAGTGACGCTAGCGCAATGGGTTGATGTCTGTTATTCACAGGTAATATAAAAATTGCCAAACTGGATCAGATCAGGGGGACATCTAATATCCCATCTCTCACAGTGTCCAATATACGAACATATAAGAACGGCCATTCTGGGTCAGACCAAAGGTCCATCTAGTCCAGTATCCTGTCTGCCGACAGTGGACAGCACCAGGTGTCCCAGAGAGGGTGGATCGAAGACAATGATCAAGTGATTTGTCCTCTGCCATCCTTCTCCAGCCTCTGACAGAGGACAGGGACACCATTTCTATCCCCTGGCTAATAGCCTTTTATGAAACCTCCATGAAATTATCTAGCTTCTCTTTAAACTCTGTTATAGTCCTAGCTTTCACAGCCTCCTCTGGCAAGGAGTCCCACAGGTTAACTACACGCTGTGTGAAGAAGAACTTTCTTTTATTAGTTTTAAACCTGCTACCCATTAATTTCATTTGGTGTCCTCTAGTTCTTCTATTATGGGAACTAATAAATAACTATTCTTTATCCGCCCTCCCTACACCACTCATGATTTTATAGACCTCTATCATATCCCCCCTAAGTCTCCTATTTCTAAACTGAAAAACCTCAGTCGCTTTAACCTCTCCTCATATAGGACCCGTTCCAAACCCCTAATCATTTTAATTGCCCTTTTCTGAACCCTTTCCAAGGCCAAAATATCTTTTATGAGGTGAGGAGACCACATCTGTACACAGTATTCAAGACGTGGGCGTACCATAGTTTTATACAGGGGCAGGAAGATATTCTGTGTCTTATTTTCTATCCTTTTCTTAATAATTCCTAGCATCCTATTTGCCTTTTTGACCACTGCTGCACACTGTGTGGAAGTTTCAGAGAACTATCCATGATAACTCCAAGATCTCTTTCCTGATTTGTCGTAGTCAAATTAGCCCCCATCATACTGTACCTATAATTAGGGTTATTTTTACCAATGTGCATTACTTTACACTTACCCACATTAAATATCATTTGCCATTTTGTTGCCCAATCACTCAGTTTGGTGAGATCTTTTTGGAGTCCCTCACAGTCTGCTTCTGTCTTGACTATCCTAAACAGTTTGGTATCATCCGCAAACTTTACCACCTCACTGCTTACCCCTTTCTCCAGATCATTTATGAATAAGTTGAACAGGATTGGTCCCAGGACTGACCCTTGGGGATACCACTAGTTACCCCTCTCCATTCTGAAAATTTACCATTTATTCCTACCCTTTGTTTCCTGTCTTTTAACCAGTTCTCAATCCAAGAAAGGACCTATACTAGCTAGTTCAGAGGAAGCAAAAAGCCCAATGGTTCCCTATTCCCCACAACAGCTCTCATTCTTGGCTCGAGTTCTTGGAATTTGGTTTAGCCCCGAAGCACAATTTTTTTTAATATTCCTCCTAAAACAAACTTTGGATGTTCTTTTGATCCACATGTAAAACTTTCTGTCAGGTGAGCTCCTGAATCAATTGCACTAAATACCAGTCATAGACCCCTGTGCAGATACAAAATGTGTATCCACATTCGTATCTATATGCACAAACATGAAAGATGGATGTCCGCAGCTATATCCCTGGATGCTGATACCTGTGGATATAAAGCAAATATCTACAGATCTGGTAACCCTTTGCAGGAGGTGTGCCTGAGCAAAGAATTCAAAATTCATTTTGTATTTAAGGGGGCGAGGAGCAGGGAAGTCCACCTGAGCAATTGTCTTAACCCAAAGAAGACCTTTCTATATAAAAATGAATTATATTGCCCCTTTCTTCCTACAATCCCTACAAAACTCACAGAAGAGAAATTCACTGAGAAGTCTCTCCATTAGCATCAGAGGCGTTGAATGAGGCCCTGTGACCAAGCAGAGAGAGAGAGACTTTGTTACTACATCAGATCTGTAGTTTAAGCGAGTGGTTAGATCAAAATTTGCTGGGCCAACTATTTGCACTGAGCTGGGACAGGGCACAGAAAGACCACATGGACACAGTCATCATCTGACAATAACTATATTTGTCACAGTTACCAAAAAAAAAATCATGTTTATAATGATGGGTTCACATTCCATCCATCATGCCACTTACACAATGGGCTGGTGTCTTTTGGGGTCCATTTACACTGCACTGTAGGTCGAAATAAGATACGCAAGTGGAACTATGCAAATTGCATATCTTATTTTGAAATAGATTATTTCATAATTTGGCGCTTTCTACAGAACGCCAAATTTCAAAATAACCCGCTATTCTGAACTGTCCCTTACTCCTCATGGAATGAGGTTTACAAGGACGTTTGAATAACAAACTCGTTATATTTTGAAATAATAGGTTTGCTGTTCAGACACAGGATAGCTACTTCAGGATAGCTCCAGTATCCAGGATAGCTGTGACAGGGCCACAGCATAGTCCTGCACTCCGGTGCTTTGGGCGAAAAGCCACCATGGCTTCTGCCGCAGCTGGGCCGAGTGTTCTCCTCAGCCGCCAGCAGCATCAGACTCCCGAGCGGGCTGAATGAGGAGCATAAGGGGGAGGAACCGGAAGTGACATCACTGGATCCCCAACGGCGGGGACATCGGTCTGGCGGGATGTTTAAACAAAGTGCCGTCGCACCAACAAAGGGGGGAGGGAAGGAGGAGAGAGGTGAACACCCAGTACTGGAGACGGAGGGTTGTCAGAGCCTCAGAAAGTAGGAAGTGGCCCAGGGCAGGGTGCTTAGAGGAGCCCGGGGGGGTTGATGCATTAAGGAAGACTCCCCACCAACTGGACAGGGTTTCGCCCCCTGTCCTTAGGTCCCTGGGCCTGGACCCAGAGTGAGGGTGGGCCCAGGTCCCCCTACCACACTTATAGAATCATAGAACTGGAAGAGACCTCAGAAGATCATCAAGTCCAACCCCCTGCTCTAGGCAGGACCAATTCCAACTAAATCAACCTGGCCAGGGCTTTGTCAAGCCGAGACTTAAACACCTCTAGGGATGGAGACTTCACTACTTCCCTAGGTAACCCATTCCAGTGCTTCACCACCCTCCTAGTGAAATAGTTTTTCCTAATATCCAACCTGGACCTCTCCCACCACAACTTGAGACCATTGCTCCTTGTTTTACCATCTGTCACTACTGAGAACAGCCTCTCTCCATCCTCTTTGGAACCTCCCTTCAGGAAGTTGAAGGCTGCTATCAAATCCCCCCTCACTCTTCGCTTCTGCAGACTAAATAGCCCCAAGTCCCTCAGCCTCTCCTCATAAGTCATATGCTCCAGCCCCCTAATCATTTTGGTTGTCCTCCGCTAGACCCTCTCCAATGCGTCCACATCCTTTTTGTAGTGGGGGGCCCAGAACTGGACACAATACTCCAGATGTGGCCTCACCAAAGCCGAATAAAGCGGAATAATGACATCTCTGGATCTACTGGCAATGCTGCTCTTAATGCAACCTAATATGCCATTAGCCTTCTTGGCTACAAGGGCACACTGTTGACTCATATCTAGCTTCCCATCCACTGTAACCCCCAGGTCCCTTTCTGCAGAACTACTACATAGCTGGTTGGTCCCCAGCTTGTAACTATGCTTGGGGTTCTTCCATCCCAAGTGCAGGATTCTGCACTTGTCCTTGTTGAACCTCATCAGATTTCTTGTGGCCCAATCCTCCAATTGTTTAAGTCATTCTGGACCCTATCTCTGCCCTTAAGCGTATCTACCTCTCCCCCCAGCTTAGTGTCATCCGCAAACTTGCTTAGGGTGCAATCCATCCCCTCATCCAGGTCATTAATAAAGATATTGAACAAAACCGGTCCTAGAACCAAACCTTGGGGCACTCCACTGGAAACCGACCGCCATCCTGACATCGAGCCGTTGATCACTACCAGCTGGGCCCGGCCTTCTAGCCATCTTTCTATCCATCTTACCGTCCATTTATCCAATCCATATTCCCTTAACTTGCTGGCAAAAATATTGTGCAACAAATGCAGCGTGGTCAGTGCTTGGCGACAGGAAAGTGTGGACTATTCTGGCTGGGACTAGCTGGTCAACTGGACTAAACTGTAGGACTCATAAGGACCATGGATGATGGGGTGTGGGACTTTCAAACGGGATGTGACAGGGAAACGGGATGCTCGGGGAACTGCAGTGGACCTTTGGGGAGTTCTAAAGGGGCCAACTTGTGGGTTTAGCCTTGGAGAGCACCCCTTGGCTGGTCCTGTGACCCCCCGTGACAGGTAGGGGCTCCCAACTGAGGGGCAGAGAAACATAGATGCCGATTCTGGAGGGAGGAGCCCAACCTGGCACAAAGAAGCCTGCGGGGCAGTCATTTGACAATCCCAAAATAGCACTGCAGTGTAGATGTAGCCTTATTAACAGTTAATGTAAGAATTGCCAAACTAGATCAGATCAGGGGACCTTCTAATCTAATATCCTGTCTCTGAAAGTGTCCAATACCAGCTAGTTCAGAGGAAATTTAAGAACTCAATGGTCCCCTTTTCCCCACAACAGCTCTCATTCTTAGCTCTAGTTGTTGGAATTTGGCATAGCCCTGAAGCACAAGGTTGAATAGTCCTACTAAAACAAGCATTGGATGTTCTTGTGATCACTAGGTAAAGCTTTTTGTCAGGTGTAAAATGAATTAATGATCTATTCACTAAGGGTGTGTCTAGACTACATGCCTCCGTCGACGAGGTATGTAGATTAGACAGATCGGCAGAGGGAAATGAAGCCGCGATTAAAATAATTCATTTAATTTAAATGGCTGCCCCACTCTGCCGATCAGCTGTTTGTCGGCAGATCGGGGCAGTCTGGACGCGCCGCGTCGACAAAGAAGCCTTTCTTGATCGGCACAGGTATGCCGAAACCAGGTTTACCTGTGCCGATCAAGAAAGACTTCTTTGTCGACACGGCGCGTCCAGACTGCCCCGATCTGCCGACAAACAGCTGATCGGCAGAGCGGGGCAGCCATTTAAATTTAAATGAAGCCGCGATTATTTTAATCGCGGCTTCATTTCCCTCTGCCGATCTGTCTAATCTGCATGCCTCCGTCGACTGAGGCATGTAGTTTAGACGTACCCTAATTGTGCTTTTAGCCTTGATTCAGCAAAACAGTCACATGCTTAACAGGAAGCATTTCCTTACATGCCTGTGAAGGTTAAAGGTCACAATCATGCACTTGAAGTGCGGACTATTCTGGCTGGGACTAGCTGGTCAACTGGACTAAACTGTAGGACTCATAGGGTATGTCTACACTACACCCCTAGTTCGAACTAGGGGGGTTAATGTAGTCATACGGAGTTGCAAATGAAGCCCGGGATTTGAATTTCCTGGGCTTCATTTGCATAAAGCCGGCCGGTGCCATTTTTAAATGCTGGCTAGTTCGGACCCCGTGCCGCGCGACTATACGCGGCATGGACTAGTTAGTTCGGATTAGGCTTCCTAATCCGAACTAGCTGTACACCTCGTGCACTATCAAAACTTCAGAAGTTTTTGTAGTGGCCCTGGGCCACTTCAGAAGGGATGGGGCCTCAAGTGGAAGGGCCAGGGCAAGGATACTTTGCTGCTTCCCCACCCACATACCATGATTGATCTGAGGGTGGGAGAGCGCCTTTTCCCTCTCTTCCCCCCCAGACATATCCCCTGGGCGCCTATGGCCTTGGTGCAGGGCGTGGACAAGGTGGAGGAAATTTCATGTTCTTGCTCCTGTCCCCAGGCCCCAATTGTCCTGGAGTGCGGGGAGCAGCAGGGCCTCTGCAGGCCAGATCAATGCGCTTGGTGGGTCGGATCTGGTCTGCAGAGGTCCTTTAGCCCACCTCAATTTAGATTTTTCTCCCTTTCTTACTTTTGGTCTGGAACCTCCTTCATTTCCTTTCACCTCACCATCACAGAGAGTGAATGTTATAGGCAATCCAAACTCTGCATTGGCCTTTGGGGAAGAGCTGTTGCATTGGATGATGAGCAAATAGTGGAAGATAATAAACCTGGTTGGAAGATAATAAACCAAATCAGTTTGGTTCATTAAATCACTTCTCTTTTAAGCACTCTGCCTTCGGGCACACCTCTTGCTTAAAAAAGATGGATTCCTGAGATAACTTTTGCAGATACTAAACTTCAAACTTCAAAAAACAGGTCTATGTAGCACAGTACACAGATGTTATTGAGTAGAGTGGTAAGGTGGTATGACTAATGTTACTGCTATTTTGCTGATACTTTCCATTACCATAATGGAAACTGGTTCTGCTTGATAAGATACATACTATTTTAACTGGCTGAGCTGGGAAACTTTTCCCCTGGTTACGCTGACCTATTAGATAAACCTAGAAACATTAGAGAAACCTAGGAGCAAGGCTTGCATGTTCAGATGGTATTCGTCCAAGAGTGCTGAAGAAAATCAAATGTAAAATTGCAGAAGTATTAACAGTGGCTTGTAATGTATTGTTTAAGTCAGCTTCTGTAGCATAAGACTGGAGGATAGTTGATGTGATGCCAATGTTTTAAAAGGGCTCCAGAGGTGAACTGACCGTTCAACTCATGTTCTTATCCTAATTTAATTGCAGTTAAGATGAAGCTAACTTTAGAGAGTGGAAATTTGCCAAGCATTAATCATTACCATGTTTTGAAAACTGTTCTAAGAGGTATTTTAGCAAGGTACTAGTCTCAAGGTATGAAATAAGTAAGTATTTCTAAAAAGGGCAAATAATGACTAACCATCAGATGCTGAGGTGGTACGAAATTTGTAATGGAACAGAGAACCTTGCAAATAGCTTCAGATATGAAGTGTCAACCAAAAAGAGGAATAAATAAGGACCAGCCTGACAAACATAAAGGTGTAACGGCCGTACATCTTCGAGGAAGTAGGACCATCTGCAGTCTGGATCAGGGAGCCAACAGACTTTGCTGGATCCTGAGCAAGCTGTGGGAGATGGCTTTGGGCCCCTGGATGGGGTGGGGTCTTAGGTGGAAGGGGCAGGCTAGGAGCTAGATTCCTCCAAATATCCCCTTCAGTGCTGCACAGAGCTCCAGTTCCAGTTTATAGGGTCCAGTTGCTGATGTTGCTGCTGTAGCAATAGCCGGCAACTGGGAGCCCTGCACCCTTTCAAAACACTGATCCCGAGGGTAGCTGCCCCTTTTGCTCCCTCTCCCCCATCTGGATCCAGGCTGTCAGAGAATGGTAGTGGAAGATTTTCAACAGATATTAGTAAATGTATCTGTTCTTTGCTGCTACCTATTAGTCAATAAACTCAATCAAAGCTGATTGATGTGAGGTTTTCCTATTATTCAACTAAATCAGGTCAGGGGAGCATTCTTATTAAATATATAACCCTGGTTCTACAATTTTTTAGAAGTCGTCTGCTTCAGAGATAAAATGTGCTATTTATTATGTATTTTGATGTGCTGAATTCAAATATGACAATTAAAACAACTGATTGGCTACTGTTTCCAAGATATTTAAGTTTTTACATTTTACGTCTATGTATATTGTTTAGATAATAGAGTTTTAATCATAAATTGTAAACCTAGGTCTTTTCATGTGTTTGTGGTTGCTTTACATGATAATATTTCACCTGCCCTGTTTATGTAACACTTTCAAAATAATTTTATTTATATAACCCTTTGGCTGATTTTTAAACAAAAGGCAAAAAACTATTATGTACATAGTTTAGTCCTATTCAGTGTCTACTTGGCACTTCTTGGCTTGTCTCTTGTATTCATTAAATGGAGCATCTCTTGTCACTGTCCAGCAATAGTCTGCAAGCATTGATGGGCTCCATTTGTCCCGATAGCATTTCTCCATTGTTGCAATGTCCTGGTGAAATCGCTCGCTGTGCTCGTCGCTCACTGCTCCGCAGTTCGGTGGAAAAAAGTCTAGACGAGAGTGCAAAAAATGTATCTTTAGTGACATGTTGCAACCAAGGCTTTTGTATGCCTTGAGGAGGTTTTCCACCAACAACCTATAGTTGTCTGCCTTGTTGTGTCCGAGAAAATTTATTGCCACTAACTGGAAGGCTTTCCATGCCGTCTTTTCCTTGCCACGCAGTGCATGGTCAAATACATAATCTCGAAGAAATTCACAAATCTGAACACCAACAAAGACACCTTCCTTTATCTTAGCTTCACTTAACCTTGGAAATTTTCCACGGAGGTACTTGAAAGCTGCTTGTGTTTTATCCATGGCCTTGACAAAATTCTTCATCAGACCCAGCTTGATGTGTAAGGGCGGTAACAAAATCTTCCTTGATTCAACAAGTGGTGGATGCTGAACACTGTTCCTTCCAGGCTACAATGACTGTCGGAGTGGCCAATCTATCTGGATGTAGTGGGAATCTCTTGCACGACTATCCCATTCACAGAGAAAACAACAGTACTTTGTGTATCCAGTCTTGGGACCAAGCAAGAGAGCAACAACCTTCAAATTGCCACAAAGCTGCCACTGATGTTGGTCATAGCTTATGCACCTCAAAAGTTGTTTCATGTTGTCATAGGTTTCCTTCATATGGACTGCATGACCAACTGGAATTGATGGCAAAACATTGCCATTATGCAGCAAAACATCCATGACTTCTAGGAATAACATGATGCAATTCATATAATGCATGACACAATGCCAGCTTCAGATTGCATTATTCATTGTTTTGCCTAAAAAGCAAGTACTTTCCAAACTGAGTCATAGATTTATTCATAGATCCAGTCAAAGATGTATTTTAGTCATTTCTGGTTTAAATTGAGATCTCTTCCCTTTATAACTCACTTATCCTCCGCCGTTCGCAAGTTTAGGGTCGTATATACTGACCCAATAGCATATCTTGAAAACTAGAGCCAATCAACAATTTTAAGCATCATTTTCGTTCTCAGTGACCCAGAATTAGTAAAGTTTGACTACATTTATTTCAGAAGCATTTTGGCTGTAGAGCAGTGTAATCACAGTTTCTCTTGGAACAAATTGATAAATGAAATGGTCTTAATCCATGTTCAGATAGTATTCATCCAAGAATGCTGAAGAAAATCAAATGTAAAATGTCAGAAGTGCTAACAGTGGCTTTTAATGTATTATTTAAATCAGCTTCTGTAGCAAATGACTGGAGGATAGTTGATGTGATGCCAATGTTTTAAAAGGGCTCCAGAGGTGATCTGACCATTCAACTCATGTTCTTACCCTAATTTAATCCTTTGCTGAAAAATATAGATTATTCTTCCTTGCTTCAGATTCAGCATCAAAGTTTGAAGTAGGAATAAGAGATCCTCCGGAAAAGGGTTTATTCCGGAGGATCGGGCCAGTCTAGACGCTTTTTTCCGGCTTTTCCCCAAGCCGGAAAAAAGCGGCGGACATCTTTATTTAAATCCCGCGGGGGATATTTAAATACCCCGCGGATTTCCCTATTACGAAGTTTAAAATTAGCATGCCCCTTTCGTAAAAGGGGCCAGTGTAGACGTAGCCATATATTTGTTCCATCTGTGAGGTGGTTAGTTACCACCCTCTCCTTTGCATATGTGGGTTCAATCAAAACATCTCTTCCCATCACATTGTCAGCCCGTATTTATATTAAAGCCGTGTTTTCCTGTCCTCTATGGGGATTATATCTATACCATAATTGGTATCAGGGTGTCCGGGTACCACCCTTTTAGAATATGTGTGTTCTCTGTGTAACACTTCTTTGGAAACTGTTTGGTTTTGCAATACCTGCCCTGTTCTTGACAGGTTCTGTGAGCTTGCAAGCAGGCATGTTTATATCAGGGCCCACCTACTCTTCACAGCCTGACTTTTTCTTCTTGTTTTAGCAAATCTTGACCACTACTTTAATTCAGGCCTCAGACTTAAGTTCTGACAAAAGGCCTTATTTTGCAAGTGTTTTTTCTACTACAACAGTCTATCTCTGCTTGGTCACAGGGCCTCATTCTAAGCCCCAGATGCCAATGGAGAGACTTCTCAGTGAATTTCTCTTTTGTGAATTTTGTAGGGATTGTAGGAAGACAGGGACAACATAATTCAGTTTTATATACAAAGGTCTTCCTTGCGCTACGAAAATTGCTCAGCCAAATTTCTGCCCCCTCTCCTTGCTCCATTAAGTATAAAATAGATTTTGAATTCTTTACCCAGGCACACCTCCTGGGAAGGGTAACAAAATCTGTGGATATCCTCTTTATATCCACAGAGGCCTGGATATAGATGTGGATGTGGAAATAAATTACACTACAAAAAGGCCAATGCAGAGTGTGGATTGCCTATAACATTCACTCTCTGTGATAGTGAGGTGAAAGGAAATGAAGGAGGTTCCAGACCAAAAGAAAGAAAGGGAGAAAAGTCTAAATTGACGTGGGCTAAAGGACCTCTGCAGGACAGATCCGACCCACCAAGCGCATTGATCTGGCCTGCAGAGGCTCTGCTGCTCCCCGCACTCCAGGCAAGGGGGCAACGTAGACAGCTCCTTCTTGTGTAAGAACCTCTTCTGCAAAAATGGCAGCTCATTAGGTATGCAAATGAGGCTCGGCGATATTCCACACTTAGCCTCATTTGCACATTTCTGGTGCAAGAACCCGCCTGTGTAGACATAGCCACAGTGTTTGCAGAACCAAGGCTATATGGCCAAAGAATTCTGATAGAGACTTCACCCATGGAAGTCAGCTAAATAATTTTGCTTCTGTAAAATACTAATAAAAGTTAACAAAAAATCATGCAATATTGAATGAGTAAATTTAATGAGTAAAAAGACAAATAATTGCATGGGATGCAACTAGCCCAGGATGTGGTGGTTTCTCCAGAAATCTTCTGTGTTGGTTGTGGAAACTAAGCCAAATTACAAAGGATGTGACCTGAGACCCCGATACCATTAGAGCCTTGCACAGGATATCAATTCATAGAGCACTGTGCGGACACAAAATTTATATCCACATCCACATCTATATCCAGGCCTCTGTAGATATAAAGAGGATATCCACAGATTTTGTTACCCTTCCCTGGAGGTGTGCCTGGGTAAAGAATTCAAAATCCATTTTGTACTTAATGAAGCAATGGGCAGAAATTTGGCTGAGCAATTTTCATAGTGCAAGGAAGACCTTTGTATATAAAACTGAATTATGTTGTCCCTGTCTTCCTACAATCCCTACAAAACTCACAAAAGAGAAATTCACTGAGAAGTCTCTCCATTGGCATCTGGGGCTTAGAATGAGGCCCTGTGACCAAGCAGAGATAGACTGTTGTAGTAGAAAAAACACTTGCAAAATAAGGCCTTTTGTCAGAACTTAAGTCTGAGGCCTGAATTAAAGTAGTGGTCAAGATTTGCTAAAACAAGAAGAAAAAGTCAGGCTGTGAGGAGTAGGTGGGCCCTGCTATAAACATGCCTGCTTGCAAGCTCACAGAACCTGTCAAGAACAGGGCAGGTATTGCAAAACCAAACAGTTTCCAAAGAAGTGTTACACAGAGAACACTCATATTCTAAAAGGGTGGTACCCGGACACCCTGATACCAAATATGGTACAGATATAATCCCCATAGAGGACAGGAAAACATTGACACTGCTTTAATATAAATACAGGCTTACAATGTGATGGGAAGAGATGTTTTGATTGAACCCACATATGCAAAGGAGATAGTGGTAACTAACCACCTCACAGATGGAACACATATAGGGTTGCCAGGTTTCCGGTATTGGCCAGGTCAGTCTGGTATTTGTGGCCTCTGTCTGGTAAAAAAACCAGAAAATACTAGACATGTGAAAAGTCCAATATTTCCTGTTTCCCTTGGACGGAAGCCCGATGGGCACAATTTTCCCCTGCTGCATCTGGCAGGGCAGCGAGGAGCGCGGCAGAGGCATAGCGAAGGGGGACAGAAGGGAACACTTGCCCCCGGGTGCCACACTAAAGGGGGGGTGCTGGGCTGGGGTGGAAGTGGAGCTCACACCGCTCTGGTCCACATGACGCTTTGAGCAGAAACCCAGGAGCTGGTCACGTGATGCCTCCCTCTACACACTGTGACCCAAGGCAGCCAAGCCAGGCAGCAGTAGTGGTGACTTTAAAAGTAAGATTTCCTTATCCGGCCATCCCATTCTTCCGGTGCCTGGCTCTGCGTGGAGGAGAGGGAGGATTTGATTGGGGTGGGGCACTCTTGGTGTTGGGGATGCCTGGCTCTGGCAGAGAGGTGAGTGCACTGGGATAGGGGCAGCTGAGCACGGTGCCATTTAAAGGTGCAGCACCCTTTTTTTTGTGCTCAACTTTGTTCTCCCCCATTTTTTTCTTAACATAATTTTTTCCCTGTGGTTTTTTTTTTTTTTTTGCAGGGGGTGTATTTTTTGCTAAACCATCTGGGATAGCTCAGTGTTTTGAGCATTGGCCTGCTAAACCCAGGGTTGTGAGTTCAATCCTTGAGGGGGCCATTTAGGGATCTGGGGCAAAAATCTGTCAGGGCTGGTACTTGGTCCTGCTGTGAGGGCATGGGACTGGACTTGATGACCTCTCACGGTCCCTTCCAGTTCTATGAGATAGATAGGTAAACACATAACTTGTTTCTACTAGTGTATAAAATGGAGTCTCAGAGGGAATGTCTTTGTCTGGTTTAGGTGGTAGTGGAAAGTCCCACCTTGACTGAACTACCCCTTTGTAATTGTCATTCATGTGTGAGTGGTCTTGTACTGCCTACAGGATACTCAGATTGTGCTTTATTAACAATAAACCCTGCCGGTAGCATTCACTACTAAATAAGGTCTGTGGTTTAATTGGGAGGATAGATCAAGTTCTACTTTGCCCACCCTGTGTACAGAACTGGGGCAGCACCCAGAGAGATCACACACATGCAGCCAACATCTAATAGCTACTGTATTTTGAGACAGCTGCCAACAAGCCAACATGAGGCTTTAGAAAGAAAGTCACACTCCATATCAACCCTCTGGCCCGTTGTTTCAATGGGATTACTTACAGACAAAGGACTATCTAGGTATATCTTGGCATGAACTAATCTTTAGATGGATAGATAGTACTTTAAACTGCAATCTGTAGAGAGTAGAAAGTTGGTATCAATGGAAAAGAAATCTCAGTCACTGAATGCAGATGCTGAATCTGAAGCAAGGAAGAAAAATCTATATTTTTCAGCAAAGGATTAAATTAGGGTAAGAACATGAGTTGAACGGTCAGATCACCTCTGGAGCCCTTTTAAAACATTGGCATCACATCAACTATCCTCCAGTCATTTGCTACAGAAGCTGATTTAAATAATACATTAAAAGCCACTGTTAACACTTCTGACATTTTACATTTGATTTTCTTCAGCATTCTTGGATGAATACCATCTGAACATGGATTAAGACCATTTCATTTATCAATTTGTTCCAAGAGAAACTGTGATTACACTGCTCTACAGCCAAAATGCTTCTGAAATAAATGTAGTCAAACTTTACTAATTCTGGGTCACTGAGAACGAAAATGATGCTTAAAATTGTTGATTGGCTCTAGTTTTCAAGATATGCTATTGGGTCAGTATATACGACCCTAAACTTGCGAACGGCGGAGGATAAGTGAGTTATAAAGGGAAGAGATCTCAATTTAAACCAGAAATGACTAAAATACATCTTTGACTGGATCTATAAATAAATCTATGACTGGGTTTGGAAAGTACTTGCTTTTTAGGCGAAACAATAAATGATGCAATCTGAAGCTGGCATTGCGTCATGTATTATATGAATTGCATCATGTTATTCCTAGAAGTCATGGATATTTTGCTGCATAATGGCAATGTTTTGCCATCAATTCCAGTTAGTCATGCAGTCCATATGAAGGAAACCTATGACAACATGAAACAACTTTTGAGGTGCATTAGCTATGACCAACATCAGTGGCAGCTTTGTGGCAATTTGAAGGTTGTTGCTCTCTTGCTTGGTCCCCAGACTGGATATACAAAGTACTGTTGTTTTCTCTGCGAATGGGATAGTCGTGCAAGAGATTCCCACTACATCCAGATAGATTGGCCACTCCGACAGTCATTGAAGCCTGGACGAAAAAGTGTTCAGCATCCACCACTTGTTGAATCAAGGAAAATTTTTTTACCGCCCTTACACATCAAGCTGGGTCTGATGAAGAATTTTGTCAAGGCCATGGACAAAACACAAGCAGCTTTCAAGTACCTCCGTGGAAAATTTCCAAGGTTAAGTGAAGCAAAGATAAAGGAAGGTGTCTTTGTTGGTCCTCAGATTCGTGAATTTCTTCGAGATGATGTATTTGACCATGCACTGCGTGGCAAGGAAAAGACGGCATGGAAAGCCTTCCAGTTAGTGGCAATAAATTTTCTCGGACACAACAAGGCAGACAACTATAGGTTGTTGGTGGAAAACCTCCTCAAGGCATACAAAAGCCTTGGTTGCAACATGTCACTAAAGATACATTTTTTGCACTCTCGTCTAGACTTTTTTCCACCGAACTGTGGACCAGTGAGCGACGAGCACGGCGAGCGATTTCACCAGGAGATTGCAACAATGGAGAAATGCTATCGGGGCAAATGGAGCCCATCAATGCTTGCAGACTATTGCTGGACAGTGACAAGAGATGCTCCATTTAATGAATACAAGAGAAAAGCCAGGAAGCGCCGAGTAGACACTGAATAGGACTAAACTATGTACATAATAGTTTTTTGCCTTTTGTTTAAAAATCAGCAAAAGAGTTATATAAATAAAATTATTTTGAAAGTATTACATAAACAGGGTAGGTGAAATATTATCATGTAAAGCAACCACAAACACATGAAAAGACCTAGGTTTACAATTTATGATTAAATCTCTACTATCTAAACAATATACATAGACGTAAAATGTAAAAACTTAAATATCTTGTGGTATATCTACACTACCCCGCTAGTTCGAACTAGCGGGGTAATGTAGGCATACTGCACTTGCAAATGAAGCCCGGGATTTGAATTTCCCGGGCTTCATTTACATAAGCCGGGCGCCGCCATTTTTAAATCCAGGCTGGTTTGAACCCCGTGCCGCGCGGCTACACGTGGCACGAACTGGGTAGTTCCGACTTGGCTTCCTAGTTCGAACTACCGTTACTCCTCGCAGCTACACGCGGCACGGGGTTCGAACCAGCCGGGACTTAAAAATGGCGGGGCCCGGCTTATGTAAATGAAGCCCGGGAAATTCAAATCCCGGGCTTCATTTGCAAGTGCGGTATGCCTACATTACCCCGCTAGGTCTAGCGGGGTAGTGCAGACATACCCTTGGAAACTGTAGCCAATCAGTTGTTTTAATTGTCATATTTGAATTCAGCACATCAAAATACATAATAAATAGCACATTTTATCTCTGAAGCAGACGACTTCTAAAAAATTGTAGAACCAGGGTTATATATTTAATAAGAATACTCCCCTGACCTGATTTAGTTGAATAATAGGAAAACCTCACCTAAATCAGCTTTGATTGGGTTTATTGACTAATAGTTAGCAGCAAAGAACAGATACATTTACTAATATCTGTTGAAAATCTTCCACTACCATTCTCTGACAGCCTGGGTCCAGATAGGGGAGACGGAGCAAAAGAGGCAGCTACCCTCAGGACCAGTGTTTTGAAAGGGTGCAGGGCTCCCAGTTGCCGGCTATTGCTTTAAACTGCCACTGGAGCTCTGTGGAGCACTGAAGGGGCTATTTGGAGGAATCTAGCTCCCAGCCTCCCCCTTCCACCTGAGACCCCACCCCATCCAGGGGCCCAAAGCCGTCTCCCACAGCTTGCTAAGGTCCAGCAAGGTCTGTTGGCTCCCTGATCCAGACTGCAGATGGTCCTACTTCCTCAATGATGTACGGCCGTTACACCTTTATGTTTGTCAGGCTGGTCCTTATTTATTCCTCTTTTTGGTTCACACTTCTTATCTGAAGCTATTTGCAAGGTTCTCTGTTCCATTACAAATTTCGTACCACCTCAGCATCTAATGCTTAGTCATAAATTTGCCCTTTTTTTCAATACTTATTTCATACCTTGAAACTAGTACCTTGCTAAAATATCTCTTAGAACAGTTTTCAAAACATGGTAATGATTAATGCTTGACAAATTTCCACTCTCTAAAGTTAGCTTCATCTTAACTGCAATTAAATTAGGATAAGAACATGAGTTGAACGGTCAGATCACCTCTGGAGCCCTTTTAAAACATTGGCATCACATCAACTATCCTCCAGTCATTTGCTACAGAAGCTGACTTAAACGATACATTACAAGCCACTTTTAATACTTCTGCAATTTTACATTTGATTTTCTTCAGCACTCTTGGACGAATACCATCTGAACATGAATGCCTTGCTCCTAGGTTTCTCTAATGTTTCTAGGTTTATCTAATAGGTCAGCGTAACCAGGGGAAAAGTTTCCCAGCTCAGCTAGTTAAAATAGTATGTATCTTATCAAGCAGAACCAGTTTCCATTATGGTAATGGAAAGTATCAGCAAAATAGCAGTAACATTAGTCATACCACCTTACCACTCTACTCAGTAACATCTGTGTACTGTGCTACATAGACCTGTTTTTTGTTCCAGTTACACCGGTCTAACACGGCTACATTTCTATCACTAGGAAATAATTATAAGTCTCTTGCCCTCTCCCCAACTGTTTTTTTCATGAAAAAGTTTTCAATGGTTTCAGTTTTACCCAATGAGGAATGAAATGCCCTATGCTGGCACAGATTCTCATTTATAGTGATATGCAGAGGCCCTATTGTAAACAAGAGTTTGGCCCATTATCTTTTCGATACAAAGACAGTGACTCGGGTCTCTCTCAGTTAAACCAGCTCAGTTATGCCCAGTTACTCTGTCTGGGTTAGGAGTGGGCAGAATCAAAATTTGGAACTCAAATAAGCTGAGCCTGCTCTGCGAGTTACAATTTTTGTTTGCACCCACTCCCAACCCAAATAGGTTAGGTGGCTTGCTGAGGTAAGTCAGGGGGTGAAGGTGGCCTTCCCTCCCTGAAGCCTGCCCCATGAGCCTGGCCCTAGCTAGCTGGCATCCCCATCTTGAGCCACCCCACATTTTAAATATACCTCTATACTAACTCTAAAATCTTGTTCACCATTACAGAATTTTTCGTGCTTCAGGGGGTAGCTGAGTTAGTCTGTTACAGAATAAACAACAACAAATGGTCTGGTAGCACTTTATAGACCAACAAAACATGTAGATTTTCATGTAGGCCCTAACAAGAGCTCAGGTACCTGGTTTGAAAGTCACTAGTGGAGATGGATTCTACATCCACTGAGACTCATAGATAACTAGATGTGTCAACTCTGATGTGAAATTATATGTGATTATGCAATTAAGTTATAATTAGCAAAGTATAAGACACTCAGGTAAGCTTATCAGGAAGCAGAGATTTCTTAACAGTTTCCCAATACACAGCAGAAGGAAGTAAAAATCAAATACCAATAACATCTTTTTAGAAGAGTATATTACAAAACCAGTGTGATAGCCAGTTCCAGTTAAATCTTTATACCGTCTGTGACAGTCTGCGACTGTACCAAAGCAGGAAATTGGTGAGCTGTATATAATATATATTGTTTCCGGAAAAGAAATCCATTCACTTCCACAAACGCTTGAAAGGAGCAGAAGACATTGCCTATCTATCCAGAAAGGAAAAGGTAAGATTTACATCCGTGGGTTTTGCCCATGAAAGCTTATGACACTATTTATATGTATAGTTTGTTATCTCAAAGGTGCCACAAGACTACTCCTCTGAGGCTACATCTAGACTACAAGCCTCTTTCAAAAGAGAGAATCTAGACTGCAACCACTTCTTTTGAAAAAACAAGCCACTTTTTTTTTTCAAAAAACCATGCTGTCTGGTCCCTATCATCTTATTATCTTCCAAGTGTTTGCAGATGATTTCCATTATCTTTCCTGCACAGAAGTTAAATTGACTGGTCTGTAGTTTCCTGGGTTGTTCTTTTTTCCCTTTTTATAGATGGGCACTGTATTTGCCCTTTTCCAGTCTTCTGGAATCCCTCCTGTCTCCCATGATTTTCCAAAGGTGATAGCTAAAGGCTCAGATACCTCCTCTATCAGCTCCTTAAGTATTCTAGGATTCATTTCATCAGGCTCTGGTGACCTGAAGACATCTAACTTTTCTAAGTGATTTTTAACTTGTTATTTTTTTATTTTATCTTCTAAACCTATCCCTTTCTCCCTAGCATTCACTATGTTAGGCATTCCTTCATCAGACTTCTTGGTTAAGACTGAAACAAAGAAGTCATTAAGCACCTCTGCCATTTCCAAGTTTCCTGTTACTGTTTCTTTCTCCTCACTGAGCAATGGGCCTACCCTGTCCTTGGTCTTCCTCTTGCTTCTAATATAGTTATAGAATGTCTTCTTGTTCCCTTTATGCCTGTAGCTAGTTTGAGTTCGTTTTGTGCCTTTGCCTTTCTAATCTTGTCCCTGCATTCCTGTATTGTTTACCTATAGTGATCCTTTGTAATTTGTCCTAGTTTCCATTTTTTATGTGACTCTTTTTTTATTTTTAGATCATGCAAAATCTCCTGATTAAGCCAACGTGGCCTTTTGCCAAATTTTCTATCTTTCCTATGCAGGGGAATAGCTTGTTCTTTCAAAGGGAATAATGTCCCTTTGAAAAATTTCCAACTCTCTTCAGTTCTTTTTCCCCTCAGTCCTGCCTCCCATGGGACCTTACCTATTAGCTGTCTGAGCTTACTAAAATCTGCCTTCCTGAAATCCATTGTTTCTAATTTGCTGTTCTCCCTTCTATTATAGCTTAGAATCAGGAACTCTATGATTTCATGATCACTTTCACCCAAGCTGCCTTCCACTTTCAAATTCTCAACCAGTTCCTCCCTATTTGTTAAAATCAAATCTAGAACAGCTTCCCCCCAGTAGCTTTTCTAACCTTCTGAAATAAAAAGTTGTCTCCAATGCAATCCAAGAACTTATTGGATAGTCTGTGCCCTGCTGTGTTAGTTTTCCAACATACATCTGTATAGTTGAAGTCCCCCATCACCACCAAATCCTGCACTTTGGATGTTTTTGTTAGTTGCTTAAAAAAAGCCTCATCCACCTCTTCCACCAGGGTAGGTGGCCTGTACTAGACCTCTAGCATGACATCACCGTTGTTTTTTACCCCTTTTAGCCTAACCCAGAGACTCTCAACATGTTCGTCTCCTACGTCCATCTTCACCTCAGACCAAGGGTATGTCTAGACTACAAGCCTCTTTCGAAAGAGGCTTTTTCAAAGGAATCTTTTGAAAAAGCCTCTTTTGAAACAGAATGTCTAGACTGCAACCACTTCTTTTGAAAAAGCAAGCCGCTATTTCAAAAGAGAGCACCCAGGCAGTCTGGATGCTCTCTTTCGAAAAAGCCCCATTTGCATTCAAGAATGCCTTTTTTCGAAAGAGCACTTTCGAAAAAGGCATTCTTCCTCGTAAAATGAGGTTTACTACGGTCAAAAAAACCGCTGCGTTCTTTCGATTTAATTTCGAAAGAACGCAGTAGCAGTCTAGACGCAGGGGAAGTTTTTTCACAGAAAGGCCACTTTTTTCAAAAAACCTATAGTCTAGACACACCCCAAGTGTATACATTTTTAATATATAAGGCCACACCTCCTCCTATTTTTCCCCTCCATAATCTCTGCCCGATGCTTTTTGTGCAAGAGGTTTTTGTGCAAAAACAAGCAGTGTAGACGGGTCCATTTTGCATAAAAAAAAAACCCCTTTTGCACAAGATCCTTATGCCTCAAAAAAAGACGTATACAGATCTTGCACAAAAAGTGGACTCGTCTCCACTGCTTGTTTTTGTGCAAAAACCTCTTCGCAAAAAGCATCGGGCAGAGATTATGCAAATGAAGCATGAGAAGTTGCTAATGAGCACTTCATTAGCATACTCTCTGCCGGAAAAAGAGGTGGGGTAGTTGTAGCCTGGGATGGGCACGATGGGCAAGTGCAATCCTAGAAGTGAGCAGCAAGGGGACACTGCAAAGGTATATAGTGCATGAGCTAATTCAGTGCATCCTCTTTGCAGTCTCCACAGGGCAGATTCCTATGGGGCTCTGGCTGGAAATTAAAGCTGTTGCCACATAACAAAAGCCTCAGGACAGGGTGGCAGCAGAAGTGATGTCTCCTCTACTCCCATGCAGGTAAATTAGAAACTCACTGCACTGTTAACTCAGCCCATACTCTAAAAGAGAACCCTGTAGTATAGGAGTACTGTAGTATAGTGAGGAAAATGCAGGAGGCTGGTTGGTTCCTGGTGCTCTTAGGAGAGACAGAGAGCGGAAATAAAAAATCCCCTAGACATATCTAATATATGAAGGAGAATGTTTGTAAGTTTGTGCGCTAATAACTTGGCCACTATAAGACCTACTGCAATTAAACTTTCCATGGGATAACCTTTCCTCCAAAAAGTTTTAAGGGACTGTCAGAGGAAAGAGATGAGAAACCGATGCCTCTCCCCGGGGCTGCACGCGCTTGGCAGTGTGGGGAGAAGTGGCTTCCCAGTCATTGCTGGAAGCATATGGAGGCCCTTCTTCAATGCTCTGATTGGCTTGGGTCCTGGCGGCCGAACAATGGGCGGGCGGGTTACTGCTGGGGCTCGCTCTAGGCTTAGGGGGTGGGGCTGGTGTTACCGCTTAGCTGCCATTTTGAAAAAATTTCTGGAAGGAGGTGCATTGGGAACCCAAAGGTAAGGGGGGGAGGGAATGAATGGAGGGGCTGATCCGGGGGACTGGACTGTTGAGGGGGCACGTGGGGAGGAGGGCAGGATGGAGGGGCTGGATCGTTGGGGAGCGGGCTGGTGCAGGTAGGCTGAACCATTGGAAGCAAGTGGGGGAGAGCAGGATTGTGTGTGGGGAGTGGGGATGGACTGTTGGGAGCGAGTGGGGAAGGGCAGGATTGTAGGGGGATGAAGGAAGTGGGGCTGGACAATCCTGCAGGCAGTGAGTGAGAAATGAAGCCCATGGTGGAGGGAGGATCTCCTTTTAGGGGCACTGGCCCAAGGCTCAGCACTGGATGATGCTGGGTGGGTGAGAAATTAATCCAAGGCGGGCGGGATCCCTCAAATCTGGGCACTGGTCCTGGCTTTCATACTGGATGATCCTGGAGGTGTGAGAGATGCAGTCCATGGGAGGGGCAGCTAGTCAAGGGGGTGGTGCTGGAGGAGGGACTATAGAGGTGCCATCAGGCTCAGGTACTTGACTCATAGTTTCATCAAAAAAGATGGGAGACGAGTTTGAGGTGTCACTTTGAAATCTCTCAGATTCAGTAGGGCCAGCCCCATTGATTGAGGCATCCCTATGCTCAGCTCTTGGATGAGAATTTGCAGACCCAGCATGCCTATCCCCTACTTCCCTACCTAAAATACATTAGCTTCTACAAGGATAATTAGCAAAAATACCATCTGATAGGAAGCAAAACATTGCACTATTGAAGAGGGGCTTCCATATGCTTCCAGCAATGGTGGGAAAACAAGCTATGGTGATTTGGGGGCTCTCCCTTGCACTGTGCTTTTAATGGCTCCAAGACTCATGCCATGGGAAGAAAACAGAGACATAGTTTCTATTGTTACTTTGCTATCTGAGGGTATGTCTACACTATAAATTTAATTTGAACTAACGGACGTTAGTTCGAATTAACTTTGATAGGCACTACACTAGCGCTCCGCTAGTTGGAATTTAATTTGAACTAGCGGAGAGCTTAGTTCGAACTAGGTAAACCTCATTTTACGAGGCCTAAGCCTAGTTTAAACTTACTAGTTCGAATTAAGGGGTGTGTAGCCCCTTAATTCGAATTAGTGGGAGGCTAGCCCTCCCCAGGTTTCCCTGGTGGCCACTCTGGCCAACACCAAGGAAACTCTATTGCCTCCCTCCCAGCCCCGGACCCCTTGAAGGGGCACGGGCTGGCTACAGTGCCCGTGCCAGGTGCAAGCCTGCCAGCACCCAGCCAGCAGACCCTGCACCTGGCACGGCTCGAGCCAGCCACCCGATGCCCCCCAAACCCTCCCCCTCTTTCCGGGACAAGGTTGGTGGCTCCCAGGAGCTTGCCCGGGACCACAAGAGGCGGGCACCCGCCTGGTCTAGTGCAGACATCATGGACCTCGTCCATGATCTCCGCACTATGCACAGGAAAGTGGCCGTCTAGGGCAGGAGAGCTGCCAGCCTGGCCACCCAGGAGCAGGTGTGCATGAAAATCAAGGTGGTCCACTGAGACCCCCGACCCTGAGCCCTGAGCTTACAATGGCCGTACTGGGTCAGACCAAAGGTCCATCTAGCCCAGTAGCCTGTCTGCCGAAAGCGGCCAACACTAGGGACCCTGGAGGGGATGGACCGAAGAAAGTGACCAAGCCATTTGTATTGTGCCATCCCTCTCCAGCCTTCCACAAACAAAGGCCAGGGACACCATTTCTACCCCCTGGCTAATAGCACTGCATGGACCCAACCTCCATTAATTTATCTCCCTTCTCTTTAAACTCTGTTCTAGTTCTAGCCTTCACAGCCTCCTGCAGCAAGGAGTTCCACAGGTTGACTATTTGCTTTGTGAAGAAGAACTTTCTATTGTTAGTTTGAAGCCTGCTACCTATTCATTTCATTTGGTGTCCTCTAGTCCTTCTGTTATGGGAACTAATGAAGAACTTTTCTTTATGCACCCTCTCCACACCACTCATGCTTTTATAGACCTCTATCATATCCCCCCTCCATCTCCTCTTTTCTAAGCTGAAAAGTCCCAGTCTCTTTAGCCTCTCTTCATATGGGACCTGTTCCAAACCTCTGATCATTTTAGTTGCCCTCCCCTCTCCCAGCCTCTCTCTTCCCCTCTCCCACCTCCTTTTCCCAGTCTCCCCCAGTTTTGTTCAATAAAGACAGAGTCAATGTTGGAAGAAACGTTATCTTTATTTTGTACATCAGGAAGGGGGGCTAGGGAAGGGTAAATGGAAGGAGGTGAGGGAGGAATGGGGTACGAGCTCCCGATGGGGAGGACTGGGCTGGCTCTGTGGGCTTCTGGGGGTGGAAGCTCTCCTGCAGCCCCCCAATTACCCCCTCTCTCCAGATGGCAGCCTGCGGCAAGTGCAGCCGGTCTGATGGCCGAGTGCTGTGATGTGCCCCGTGTGGCACTTAAGGCACTCCAAGACAGGATTGCTTTGCAAGCGGGGCACCCCTGAGAACTGTGTGTCCGGGGTGGGGGTTGGGTCCCTTTAAGCACAGCCCTCAGCTAGCCTGAGGCAGCAGCTCCACGCTCTAAGTCCTCATCTGATGCCCTGCCGGCACTGCTTCCAGCCATCCTTAACCCCAGTTCAGGGTCCACTTAATGTGGACATGCTATTTCGAATTAGCAAAACGCTAATTCGAACTAGTTTTTTAGTCTGGATGCGTTAGTTCGAATTAGCTTAGTTCGAATTAACTAATTCGAACTAAGTTAGTTCGAACTAGCGCTGTTGTGTAGACATACCCTAAGTTTGCCAAGTCAAATAGCTCTGATTCTTAACATTGCAATGCCTCTTTTTTGAGTCAGAAATTTTGCATTATGAAGCAGTAGAAAAGTATGGGAGTCTACCATAATGCACTGGCAGCTGCGGTGTGGCTGCAGGATGTTAGCACCAGCTTCTGTTTTTTTAAATTTTGTTCCTCCGGTTGCCCAGGCAATGCCGGGTAAGTCCAGCTAGTTATTCAATAAAATGAATAATGTTTGAAGTTGCAATGCTACAAATTTAAAACTGTTCTTTTACTTCTCTTTTGCAAGCACATTAATACAAAATTCGATTACATATATTTAATTTCTTGAACTTTCCTGTAAGTATAATCTACACAAAACAACTTTGCCTGATCATCAGTGGATATCTCCTGCTAATACAGCATATGCCTCCCTCCCTCCCACCGCTTCCCAATTGAGAAAAACTTAGACTTCTACAGCATATAGCAGAATACTTCTTCTGCAATGTGTTCAAATACACAGAGAACTAAGCAGGTTGTTCTTCCCTTTTCAGAGATGATTCTGCTCACTGCATTCTTGGGCCTGGTTGCTGTGTTGCAGCAAACCACTGGACAGGTAAGATGAGAGCTGGGTGAGGAATATGGTTCCAATCCGGTGAGAGTTGATAAAAAATGACAAAAGGTTAAAATTTCAAATAGTTTTGCAAGCTGAAAATCTGAAAAAAGAAAACATTTGTTCCCATGAGATAAAACATTACACTTCAGGAATTTCAAAACTCTCCATTTTGGCTGGTCATTTTTTTCAGGTGGGAAAGTGAAACTGCAAAACATTGAGTCCCTAAAACACCAAAATGGCATAAGTGTCCAACACTGACTAAAGGCCAAATCTTGCAACCACGATGCAATTAAATAAATAGGTAAGGCAGAGCCAATCCTGTCTTTACAAGGATTGAATTTGTCTCAATATATTTAAAAGAAGCTGGCAATCTTAACAAGCCCAAATATTAAATAATAGCAGCAGTTTTTCATTGTCAAAATGATTACACTTGAATCACATAGAAATAAGTTGCTACATAATATAGAATAAATATATCACACTCTAACTCATAATTAATCGATGCCTAATAGATTAATTTTAATGAAATTGACTACATATTTTATGAGCTGATGTTCATGAAGACACATTATTTGGAATTGTTTCATAGTACACGTACAAAATATTTTAGACTCACACAGCCAATTTCAATGATAACTGTTGTATATTTCCTTAATTTAGAGACCAGATTTTGCTGCCCTGTCAACTGACAAGGCTGAACAACAAAAGGAGATTGTTGACACGCACAACTCCATAAGGAGATGGGTGAGGCCAACTGCTAGCAACATGCTGAAGATGGTAAGATGCATTTTGCCAGGAAATCAATGATATACACAGAGCCTTCTAATGTCATGAGAGAACTTGCAAGAGCACAGCATTTAAGTTACAGAAGATCCTGTGAATCCTTGTCCCAATAAGATGTTATCCAACAGAGCAGTTATGCAGGGAGGAGAGCAAATTGGATATGACAATTCTTGCTGCTCATGAACAATGATGTTTCTTTTGGCCATGAAGGGAAAAACCATTATCTGCGGTCTGCCAGGTTGTCTTTTGATGTTCTCCATGGAGTTAATCACCATGGGCATGTCTACACAACAAGGTTTAACTCGAATTTTGAAATAAGCTACGCAATATTTCAAAATAGCTTATTTCAAGTTTTGGTGCTGTCTACACAGCACTTTTTTTGAAATAGAGCACTCTTCCTCTGACTTATTTTATTCCTCATAATAAAATTAGGGTTACAGGAGTCGGAGTAAGAAGTCCTCCAGAAGACATAATGTCGAAATAACTGCCGGCTGTGTAAACGTGGACTGTGTTATTTCCAAATAACTCTAGTTATTTCAAAATAAAGTTGTTGTGTAGACATAACCCATGATATCTAGTCTCCTCCTAAGCCATGCCACCATAAAGCAGCTCCTCCTTTTATTGTCCAAATCAGGCAGAAGGAATTCTCAGGAAATGTTTAATTCTGACAATGCAGTTTCCAAGTGTATGTTCCCTTTCTAAGAGGTACTCATCTGAACAGCTAATGTTTCTCATTTCACTAAGGAATGGAATGCTGCTGCTGCAGAGTTTGCCAACAGTTGGGCAAATCAGTGCACTTTTACTAGCAGCCTCCAAGACAGAAGAAAACCTAGTAAGTAAAGTATCCATTGGAACGAAATAATTAATCATTCATCAATTTATATTAACACTTTTTAGATACTATCACTCCATTCATATCTAAGTGGTATTAATATTTTTGGAGAACAGATAACATTTACTTTTCTAGAATACATAGATGCATGTACTGTGCAATAAGATTTCATCATATTTACAGTTGAGCAACACTTTGAGAACACTGTTAAAGAACTAATTGAAAAATTCCATGAAATTACACAATGGTTAACTTTTGGGAAAATGGGAAAACTTCTTTTTTTAGATTATTCTCCCTGTTATTTCCTTTCTCCCATGCTTTATCTGAAAACATGTCTAATGATGTGAAAAATACTGTGCTTGACAATAAATCACTTTTCATTAGGGTGATTTACACTGGCTGACTAATTAAGACTGGACCTAAAACAATCCTGATAAATGAAAAAGTTTTCATCCAGATCCAAATGTAGGCTTTGATTCTGAACCACTTTGGTTTTATACTGGTGGGTCCACTGACTTCCATGGGTGTATTTCATAGCTTTTGGGATCCCTTAGCATTTTGGTGGATCTGGGCTCTGCTACTTTATTGCTGCCGTAGGGCCAAAGATAACCTTTGATCTTTTGAGATTTACCCAATGCTATTCACTTGTGAACTGGAAAGAGGCAAAGGGCAGGTGGGGTATGCAGGAAATGAAACAAATTCTTCCCAACTGATTCGCCTGGAAATTCCTAAATCTTTTGCTGGACCTTCCCATGTGCTAAAGTTCTTGCATCTTTTTAACCCCTTCTCATCAGTTTTTCTGAATAGTTTTCTTTCCATTTTGCAGTGGGCTGTGGAGAAAATCTTTACATGTCAAATACACCCATTCCTTGGTCAAATGCCATTCAAGGCTGGTACAAGAAAGTGGCAAATTTCTTATATGGCGCTGAGCAAATTGTACCAGGAGCAGCGATTGACCAATATACTCAGGTAGGCACCATAGCCTCTCTTGTTACCTTTCATATTTCAACAGATGCATGTTTAGCTTAATGATTACAAGGGGTAGGAGAAATAACAGCCACAACACATTTAAAGGGAATAAACATTACGGGCTCATCTACACTGGCCCCTTTTCCGGAAGGGGCATGTAAATTTCACCAGTCGTCATAGAAAAATCCGCGGGGGATTTAAATATGCCCCGCGGCATTTAAATAAAAATTCCTTTTTTTAAGAGGAATAAGGGATCTTTCGGAAAAGGCTTTATTTTCTGAAAGATCCGTGTCTAGACTGGCGCTTTTCTCCAGCAAAGCCCCGAGCCGGGAAAAAAGCAGCAGCCATGTTTATGCAAATGAAGTGGGGGGGATTTAAATCCCTGCTTCATTTGCAATTGCAATGTGTCTAATTTGCATCCCTTTTACGGAAAAAGGATGCAGTCTAGACATAGCCTATAGGTTTTATAGTTTCTTTTCTATAAGATGCAACTTTTAGGCTGCTATATGTGTAATAAGATACTGTGCCCAAATCTTAACTTCACAGTAAAATGTTTTTAAAATGTGTATTTTATTGTGTTAAACTATAGAGGCCTTCATTTTCACTCATGTATTTATTCTTCTATTTCCAGATGATTTTGTACAAGTCGTACGAAATTGGATGTGCGGTTGCTTATTGTCCTGAGAGTAAATACAACTACTTTTACGTTTGCCATTACTGCCCTGTGTACGTATTAACAATGGGTTTCATTGATTATTGGAATTCCTTAGTGCTTTAATTCATTGAAATGACCTTAGAAACTTTCAGCTACACTGCAGTATGTGGCATAATTTTTAAGTGGGGTTA
Source organism: Pelodiscus sinensis (assembly GCF_052426305.1). Classification (NCBI taxonomy): domain Eukaryota; kingdom Metazoa; phylum Chordata; order Testudines; family Trionychidae; genus Pelodiscus; species Pelodiscus sinensis. Next base: position 12,371,757 of record NC_143054.1, read on the forward strand.
GAGTCAAAGCAGCAATTTAGTAATAATGTTATGCAGATGAGCACATGGAATCTGCGTTCTGAAATTAAATAACTCACAAAACCCCCAATAATTGACCAGTCAGATATGCTTTCCTTTTCTTAACCATTGCGTAACTGAAAAGGAGATCCCCATATTTCCAACTCCTAGGGATCTACAGGAAACTTTCCCTAGGGCATGCTACTTAATAACAGCCTGATGCAGGGTTTACTGCACCTTCCTCTGAAGTAGCCGTGCTGGTCATTCTCTTCAGGATGCCACATAAGCACTTCCACATATCGTAAGAAATCTCCTCTCACCACATAATCCAACAAGTGAGAATTTCAAAGCAGAGCAAAGTCTGGCCCAAAACTTCCGACACATCTATTAGTGACACATTGACATATGAAATATTTGTGTGACACGTACCATACTATGAGGGTGGGGGGAGGTGTACACTGCAGCCTGGGGTGTGATTGCAGCTCTTTTAGATGTACCTGTGCTTATTTTATTCTAGCTTAGCTTGCAATAAAAAGCAATGAGTGTAGGTACAACAGGCATCAGCCCAAGCCATACAATCCTGTCTGACCACTCAACACCCATATTGGCTTGTGCAGCCTATGCTGAAAACAGCCCCATAGGATACTCACTATTTTAGCATGGTAGGGAGATCACAGCTAGGGAAGGGATGTCTATGGGTATGTCTACACTACCCTCCTAGTTCGAACTAGGAGGGTAATGTATGCATACCGCACTTGCTAATGAAGCCCGGGATTTGAATTTCCCGGGCTTCATTAGCATAAGCGGGGAGCCGCCATTTTTAAATCCCCGCTGGTTCGACCCCGTGTAGCGCGGCTACACGGGGCTCGAACTAGGTAGTTCGGACTAGGGTGCCTATTCCGAACTACCGGTACACCTTGTTTCACGAGGAGTAACGGTAGTTCGGAATAGGACCCTAGTCCGAACTACCTAGTTCGAGCCCCGTGTAGCCGCGCTGCACGGGGTTCGAATCAGCGGGGATTTAAAAATGGCGGCTCCCCGCTTATGCTAATGAAGCCCGGGAAATTCAAATCCCGGGCTTCATTAGCAAGTGCGGTATGCATACATTACCCCGCTAGTTCGAACTAGCGGGGTAGTGTAGACATACCCCCTGGCAGCTGTAAATCACCTCAGAGACTGCAGTGCAAATGTCCCCAAGCATAATAAAAGACATTTGCTGCATGCTGGCTTTACATCTTATTCTCTTTCATTTTAATGTTTCAGGGAGAACATCGCAAACTTAATAAAAACGCCGTACAAATCAGGGACACCGTGTGGCGATTGCCCTGATGCTTGTGACAATGGACTATGCAGTAAGTTTTATCAGAATTTAAGTAGGGTGGTGGCAAAGTTGTCACTGAATAAATCGATCTTTAATTCCTTTGGATGGAAGGATTTTGGGAATTATCAAGTGACACATCTGCCTAGGCCCTTACACATGCTGATTGTTAGGCATGTGATGCTGGGGAATGACCCTGTGTAGGGCTTGTGTGAGGGCTTCTGAGGGAGACTGTTATCCTCCTGAATAGATAGAGGAGGACACGATGACAGTCTTCAGACATGTCACGTTTCACTACAAAGGAGAACGTTATTGATTGTTCCACATGTCCTCCTGGGGTAGGACTAGAAGTTATCAGCTCAGTTCACAGAGGCAGAGCATTATGTTAGATATTCATAACATCTTTCTAGCTATAAAAATAAGTGTGGGAAGAAGTGGAATCCCATCATTAGAAGGTAGTTGTTTTTAAAACACAAGCTAAGAACAGGTATGTCTAAACTACATCCCTCTTTCGAAAGAGGGATGCAAATTAGAAAAATCGAAATTGCAAATGAAGCCAGGATTTGAATTCCCCATGCTTCATTTGCATAATGGCGGCCGCGCGTTCTTTCGAAAATGGGTATTCTGAAAGTGAAACCACCGTGTAGATGCAGTTCTTTTTAAAAAAAACAAACAAACCTTTTTCGAAAGATCCTGTACTCCTCTCTCTTAAGGGGCTAGGCCCTGTCATGCTAAACACTACATAAGTACATAATGAATAGTCTTATTGGAATGAATGAGAGAATTTATGAAGTGAATTATAGAGAGAGACTGTATGCATATAGTATGTATAAAGCTGCAGCTTAATGAACCAGGAGATCCTCATCAAGATCCGACCTCCAACTCATCAAGTTCCCCAATTCAAAAGAAAAGGGATCTAGTGTGGCATAGATCAAAATATTTAACACTGTCAGTGGCTAGAAGAAGTTCCCACAAGGGTTTAGATCAAGTCATTCATCCAGTCCATGAGGGAAATGGCATTTTCCTACAGTCACTCTGAATAGTAGCCTCAGTGTAGAACTTTTCCTCACCCTGGTGACCTCTAGTGCATGCTAGTAGCTCCATTGACTTCAGAGAACTAAGTATTCATGTGAGTGAGCATCACACATTTCAGTCCTTTGTATTTCATTTCACTTTTGCACTTGTAACATATGAGAGCCACAAAGGGAAAGATCAGCATTGGAGGGGTAGCCATGTTAGTCTGTGTCTGCAAAAACAAACAGTAGTCCTGGGGCACCTTAAAGACTAACCAATTTATTGGCACATAAACTTACATGGGTGAATACCCACTTTGGGTTGCAGAACTCCTGGAGCCTGGTGTCTGAGGCAGGCACAAGTCTTCTGGGAGGAAAGGGACAGTCTGGCTGCTCTCAGAGGGTATGTCTACACTACCTTCCTAGTTCGAACTAGGGGGGTAATGTAGGCATACCGCACTTGCAAATGAAGTCCGGGATTTGAATTTCCCGGGCTTCATTTGCATAAGCGGGGAGCCGCCATTTTTAAATCCCCGCTGGTTCAAACCCCGTGTAGCGTGGCTACACGGGGCTCAAACTAGGTAGTTCGGACTAGGATTCCTAATAGGATTCCTAATAGGAACCTAGTCCGAACTACCTAGTTCGAGCCCCGTGTAGCCGTGCTACATGGGGTTCGAAACAGCGGGGATTTAAAAATGGCGGCTCCCCGCTTATGCAAATGAAGCCTGGGAAATTCAAATCCCGGGCTTCATTTGCAAGTGCGGTATGCCTACATTACCCTCCTAGTTCGAACTAGGAGGGTAGTGTAGACATACCCAGAGTGAGATTGTGCAAAGCTACAAATACGACAGATACTCGTGGCCTCTTTCTCCTGCACTACCAGGTAGATTTGATGACACACTCCAGGGTATATTCTGCTGGGAAATAGAAGGAGAGGGAATTGATCCAGTCTTATTAAAGTGAGAGTGACCCCCAAACCTGACTTTGGCCATCTTCTAATTGTACTGTAATAAGCTGTATTAAAACAAATTATTGCCTCACCTGATAAAATGCTTTTAAAAAAATTAGACTTTTGCAACATCTCTGGGGAACAAATAAAATTGAACAGAGAAAAATACAGTGAAACATACTATGGCTGTCAAGCGATTAAAAATTTTACTTGAGATTAATCGCATGATTAATAAATTTAATAGCGGTTAATTGCATGACTAATTGCGTGCAACTCCCCTTTGAAATGCCATGGTGGCGTTTCAAAGAGGTAGCATAGCATGGAGCCCAAGATCAGCTGGAGTTCCCAGCAGACCCCTCGCTCCATGCAGCACTGCCCCTTAGAAAAGCTGAAGCAGCACTTCAAAGGGGCAGCACAAGCAGAGCCTGGGACTCCAGCTGATCCCCGACTCCTAATGTACTTCCCCTTCAAAGCTCCAAACTGCACTTCAAAGGGGCAGTCCAAGCAGAACCGGGGATCGGCTAGAATCCCCAGCTGATTCCCGGCTCCACGTTTCAAAGCCCCTTTGAAGTGCCGCTTCAGCACTTCAAAATGGCTTTGCAAAAAGGGATATAGGGATCAGTCCCCAGCTGTTCTCTAGCTCCTAATGTATTGCCACTTTAATGTGCCAAAACAGCACTTCAAAGGGGCTTTGCAACAGAACAATTGGGGATCAGCTGCGGACTCCAGCTGATCCCCGGCTTCACTTGGGCTTTCCCTTTGAAGTGCCATATTGGCATTTTAAAGGGGTAGTGCATTAGGAGCCGGGGATCATCTGGGGACTGATCTCCTGCTCCATTGTTGCACACCCTCTTTGAAGTGCCGGAGCTGCATTTTAAAGGGGCTTAGCAACACGGAACTGGAGATCAGCTGGGGATTCCAGCTGATCCCCGGCTCCACTTGTACTGCCCCTTTGAAGTGTCTGAATGGCTCTTCAAAGAGGCAGTGCAGCATTAACACCTGCAAATAACACATTATATTTTACCGTGTTAATCCTGTCCCGCCTTAATCGCAGCCATAAATGCAGGTCAATTCACAGCCCTAAAACATACTTATTCAGTCAAAATAGGATTTAAAGAAAACAGTGTTGGACTTTTTCCCTCTCCTCTTATTAATGCCTAATCTCATGCTGTCTTTCATTTTCAGCCAATCCTTGTACGTACAGCGACATTTACTCTAACTGTCCTTATCTAAAAATAGTCTTTGGATGCAAACACTCCACAGTGAAGAAAAGCTGTCAAGCCTCCTGCCATTGCACCACAGAAATAAAATAACAGCCTCTGGTTTTTCCTTTCTGTGTAAGGACAGCACTTGTAAAAAATTAGGGTCACATCTTCCCTCCATTATATAGGAAGGCCTGCTGACTCAATGGGATTACTCACCTGAGTAAAGGCTGTAGGATCTGACAGTACACCTCGGCTACGTCTACACTGGCCCCTTCTTCAGAAGGGGCATGCTAATTTTGAAAGTGGGAATAGGGAAATCCGCGGGGGATTTAAATATCCCCCGCGGGATTTAAATAAACATGTTCGCTGCTTTTTTTCCGGCTTGGGGAAAAGCTGGAAAAAAGCGTCTAGACTGGCCCGATCCTCCGGAATAAAGCCCTATTCCAGAGGATCTCTTATTCCTACTTTGAAGGAATAAGCTCCAGGAACGTCTCCATGCAGAAGTTTTGGAACCATTGCTGGTCGTCCCATTCAGAACTGGTGTCCAGCCTCCAGAAGCATCGCTCCACCATGGGATGTGGTTGCAAGGGCATCACTCCTGCACACAGGCAGAGGTTCTCCACAATGAGCTCAGGCTTGAGCTCATGCAAGGGCAGGAAGACGGCCTGCAGAAACTGCTGCAGAAACTACAGCACAGCAGCACGGGGCCATCGCTTGCTCAGAGACAGCACTGGTTCCATAGCATTGTGTTCTGTTGTATCCAAAGGTAGGGCTACCTGAGCACACAGAGGAAATGCTTAGCTGTCCCTCAGAGAGGTAGGTAAACAAGCAGAAGAACCAGAGAAACCGCTGTCTTGGGGGGTCCCTTTAAGCCAGCATCTCAGATAGCATTAGACAGCAGCTACCGGAAGCAACTGTTGACCTAATGCCCTGCCTGAACTGTTTCCAGGTGGCCTTAAACGTGAGATAGTATCCAATCAATGTGGACACTAGCTTTAGAAATAGCACATAACTATTTTGTTGCACTTTTTGCATGGGGATGCTCTAGTTCAAAATAAGCTTTTCCGGATGATATCTTCCAGAAAAGCTTATTCTGAAAGAAGATTGCAATGTAGACATACCCTCTCATACATAATTCCCTCCCAAAACAGGGACTTTAGGTATCCATGGAATTTTGCCCTTCCTATTCTCTGCCTGTGGTATACAACAGTTTAGTCTCTAGAAAACTGTTGAAGTTTGGCCTCTTTCTATTGCTGGGCTTATTTGAGTTTGATGGTGCTGGTGGCCAATGATAAATGGGATGTGAGAATGGATGAAGTGGCGGTCTCTTCTGGTCTTAAACCCTATTACTCTACTGTAAGATAATTGATAAAATCAAACTACAAGAACATAAGGTCCTTTTAACCCATTATTGTGCCTTTCAACAGTGGCCAATGTCAGGTGACCTGTGGGGAACAAGCAGAGCAGGTAACTGATCCTTCCCCTGTCACCCATTCCCAGCTTTGGGAAAACAGAGGCTAGAGAGAGCAGCCCTTCCCATTCTGTCCAATAGCCATTGATGGACCTGTCGTCCCATATATTGTTCTAATTCCTTTTTAGCTCTTTTTAGAACCCTGTTAACATTTAGTTCCTTTTCTCCACTCTGATGATCGACCATTTATTTCTTCTCTTTGTTTCCTATCTTTTAAACAGTTACGGATCAATGAGAGGATGTTCCCTCTTATCCCAGATCAGTTTACTTTGTGTGAGAGATTTTGGTGAAGGACCTGGTCAAAGACTTTGTAAAGTAAACTGTCTCCATTGGATCACCCTTGTCCACATGCTTGTTGACCCCTTCAAAGAATTCTAATAGATTGAGGAGGCATGATTTTCCTTTCCAAAAAAACAACTCTTGATATTCTGTGGCTGAAAATTGTTCGCCTGTGTGGCCGACACTTCTGTTCCTTATAATAGTTTCAATCAATTTTCCTTTCTCTGAACTCAGGCTTACTGGCCTGTAATTCCCAGGGTCAGAAATGGATTAGCCATTCTTCAGTCATTTGGTACAAACACTGATTAAAAAGATACGTTACAAACCACAGTCAGTAGTTCTTCAATTTCATATTCAAGATCTTTCAGAACTCTGTGATAAATCCCATCTGGTCCTTGTGTCTTATTACTCTTTAATTTATCATTTTGTTGCAAAAAAACTTCCTGTATTGATACCTCAATCTGGAATAGTTCCCCAGATTTCCTACCAAAAAAGAATGACTTGGGTTTGAGAAGCTCCCTCACCTCCTCTGCAGTAAAGACTGATTTATATAGTTTGTTCACAATGGCCTTATCATCCTAGAGTGGTAGCTTAGGACCTTAATTGTGTAGTGGCCTAATTGGCTGCTTACCAATGTTTGTTATTTGTTTTTAGGTATTACTTTTTAAATATTTGGCTAACCATAGGTTACGTAATAATGAAGTTTAGCAGCACCTTAGTGACTAACAAAACATGTAAATGGCATCATAAGCTTTATATGTTATCTACATGTTTTATAAGTCTCTCAAGTGCTGCTAGACTATTCATTGTTTTTCAAGTTTTTCCAGTTACAGACCAACTTGGCTACCTCTCTGAAGGATAGGTTAGGTAGATCGAGTCACATCGATATCATTCAAAGAAAGTGGAATATATCTAACTAGAAAGAACACATGAGAAATGGACACACACACATGAGCAAGTACTTACTAGGTATAAAGCAAAAAGTTAACTGCTCATTTAATTATCTTTCTGGGCTGTTGATGAAAAGTTAAAAAGCAGATGTAGTTGGGAACCCAAATGTTTGTTTATCAACAGGAAATATAACTATGAATTTAGTGAGCCTGCACATGCCCCATCCTTTCAAAAGGGCTCCCCCACTGATGTGAATGAGCCATTGATATAAGAAAGAACAGATGTATTAAAACTTTTCAGGTGGTATGGCTCACCAAATAATTCAAAACTAATTTTATAGTTAAGCAGTGGGGAAGGGAGAAATACAGCTAAGCCATGTTCTTAGTCCAGGGAAACTTTTCTAATTTAAAAATGAATAATGTTGCCCCCCTCCTCTTCCAGTACCTTGAAAATTTGAAAAGCAGACACTCACTGGGAATTTTTCCCATTGGTTTCAGGAGTTTTAAATGAGGCCCTGTCACCAAACAGAAGGAAAGCCTGTTTACAATAAGGCCAAGTGTAAGGTCTAAAGACTGAACTAAAGCAGTGGTCAAAATTTGCTGATATAAAGCAGTTAGCAAAAGTCAGGCACTGAGCAGAAGAAAGGACCTGCTATTAGAACATAAGAACATAAGAACGGCCATACTGGGTCAGACCAAAGGTCCATCTAGCCCAGTATCCTGTCTACCAACAGTGGCCAGCACCAGGTACCCCAGAGAGGGTTGACCGAAGACAATGATCAAGCGATTTGTCTCCTGCCATCCCTCTACAGCCTCTGACAAACAGAGGCCAATGACACCATTTTATCCCCTGGCTAATAGCCTTTTATGGACCTAACCTCCATGAATTTATTCAGCTTCTCTTTAAACTCTATTATAGTCCTAGCCTTCACCGCCTCCTCTGGCAAGGAGTTCCACAGGTTGACAACACGCTGTGTGAAGAAGAACTTCCTTTTATTAGTTTTAAACCTGCTACCCATTAATTTCATTTGGTGTCCTCTAGTTCTTCTATTATGGGAACTAATAAATAACTTTTCTTTATCAGTCCTCTCCACACCACTCATGATTTTATAGACCTCTATCATATCCCCCCTCAGTCTCCTCTTTTCTAAACTGAAAAGTCCCAGTCTCTTTAGCCTCTCCTCATATGGGACCTGTTCCAAACCCCTAATCATTTTAAGTTGCCCTTTTCTGAACCCTTTCCAAGGCCAAAATATCTTTTTTGAGGTGAGGAGACCACATCTGTACACAGTATTCAAGATGTGGGCGTACCATAGTTTTATACAGGGGCAGTAAGATGTTCTGGGTCTTATTTTCTATCCCTTTCCTAATAATTCCTAGCATCCTATTTGCCTTTTTGACCGCCGCTGCACACTGTGTGGAAGTTTTCAGAGAATTGTCCACGATAACTCCAAGATCTCTTTCCTGAGTTGTCGTAGCCAAATTAGCCCCCATCATACTGTACGTATAGTTGGGGTTATTTTTCCCGATGTGCATTACTTTACACTTATCCACATTAAATTTCATTTGCCATTTTGTTGCCCAATCACTCAGTTTGGTGAGATCTTCTTGGAGTCCCTCACAGTCTGCTTCTGTCTTGACTATCCTAAACAGTTTGGTATCATCTGCAAACTTTACTACGTCACTGCTTACCCCTTTCTCCAGATCATTTATGAATAAATTGAAAAGGATTGGTCCCAGGACTGACCCTTGGGGTACACCACTAGTTACCCCTCTCCAATCTGAAAATTTACCATTTATTCCTACCCTTTGTTTCCTGTCTTTTAACCAGTTCTCAATCCAAGAAAGGACCTTCCCTGTTATCCCATGGCCATGTAATTTACACAAGAGCCTTCGGTGAGGGACCTTGTCAAAGGCTTTCTGAAAATCCAAGTATATTATATCTACTGGATCCCCCTTGTCCGCATTTTTGTTAACCCCTTCAAAGAACTCTATTAGATTAGTAAGACAGGATTTCCCTTTACAGAAACCATGTTGACTTTTGTCCAACAAATTATGTTCTTCTATATGATTCACAATTTTATTCTTTACTATTGTTTCGACTAATTTGCCCGGTACTGAAGCTAGACTTACCGGTCTGTAATTGCCAGGATCGCCTCTAGAGCCCTTTTTAAATATTGGTGTCACGTTGGCTACCTTCCAGTCATTAGGTACGGAAGCCGATTTAAAGGATAGGTTACAAACCACAGATAATAGCTCAGCAATTTCCCATTTAAGTTCTTTTAGAACCCTTGGATGAATGCCATCCGGTCCCGGAGATTTGTTAACATTAAGTTTTTCTATTTGTTCCAAAACCTCCTCTAATGACACTTCAATACGGGACAGTTCCTCGGATTCATCACCCACAAAGGACGGTGCAGATTCAGGAATCTCCCCAACGTCCTCAGCCTTGAAGACTGAAGGAAAGAAATCATTTAGTTTCTCCGCAATGGCTTTATCGTCCTTGATTGCTCCTTTTATAGCTCGATCATCTAGGGGACCCACAGGCTTTTTAGCAGGCTTCCTGCTTCTAATGTACTTAAAAAACATTTTGTTATTTCTTTTTGAGTTTTTGGCTAGCTGTTCCTCAAAATCTTTTTTTGCTTTTCTTATTACATGTTTACACTTGATTTGACAGTGTTTATGTTCCTTTCTATTTATCTCACTAGGATTGGACTTCCACTTCTTAAAAGATACCTTTTTGTCCCTCACTGCTTCTTTTCCATGGTGGTTAAGCCACGGTGACTCTTTTTTAGGTCTCTTGCTATGTTTTTTAATTTGGGGTATACATTTAAGTTGGGCCTCTATTATGGTGTCTTTAAAAAGTTTCCATGCAGCTTTCAGGGATTTGGCTCGAGTCACTGTGCCTTTTAATTTCTGTTTAAACACACCAGCTTGCAAGTTCACACAACCTGCCAAGAAGAGGGTTGCAAAACCACATCTTTTCCTGGGAAGTGTTAGGCAAAGGACACTCACACAAATATATTCTAAAAGGGAGGTACCAGAACACCCAGAAAATAAGCCTGGTACACTCATAATTACCAAAGATGACAGGAACACACTGATCCCTCCTAGAGATAAGGCCATGATGACAGAGTGATGAATGGAGATGTTTTGATTGAACCCACATATGCAAAGTATGGGTGGTAATACATGACTTTTTATATTGGTATACCAAATGGAGCCTCAGAAGGAGTGTCTTTGGCTGGTGTAAGGGGCAGTGGAAAGTCCCATACTGATGGAGCTGGCCCATTGCAATAGGCATGCATGTGTTACTACTCCTATAGAAACTATGGGATATTAGTAGTGTGCTTCGTTACCAATAAGTCTGGCCAAAAACCTTCAAAACTCAGCTCTGTGGTTTTATTTGGATGTTCAAGCCACGTCTGTTGTTTCAACTGTCTGAGCAGTATTGAGGCAGCACACCGAGAGAACGCATCCTGGGGCTGCTGCCTGAGGCTGAAACGAAAGTTTAATAGGACCCACGTGGACAGCCATTTCTCAGGTTTTTCTGCTTGCTTGCCTACCTCTCAGAGTCACCAAAGCATTTTGTCTGCATGCTTTGGTTGCCTGCTTCAGGGCACCACACACAGCACTCCCTCCCGTGGAGCCGTAGCTGCCTCTGGGCATGTAATGGCCCCACATGGCTGTGCTATAGTTTCTGCAGTCTGCCTTTCTGGGCCTGCATGAGCTCGAACCCAAGCTCATCCTTGAGAATATCTGTCTGTGTGCACGAGCAATGCCTTTGCAACCATAGCCCACGGTGGATTAAAGTTTCTGGAAGGTGGACACCAGTTTCAACTGGTGGAACTGGCTGATGATGGAGCAATGGGACTGGGAGCAGGTGCTGTCTTGAGCATGCAGGCTTGCCTGTGTGCAGCACGCCTCAGTCTGTCTGTCTGTCTGTGTATCCTTGCCCTTCGCCTCCTTCCAGCAGTGGCCTGTGATGGGAGTGTGCCCCCTCTGAGGGTCAGAAGTGTGGGCAACCTCCCCAGAGTCTGTGAGCAGGAGCCCTGGGGTGCTCCGGTGCTGCCTCCCGAGGCTGCGGGAGACAGACTGGCACTGTACATAGATCCACATGCACAAACTTCAGCTCAATGTCCAGGCCAACTAACTAACACACCCCATCCCTTCAGTGCCCGCCACCCTCACCCTGTGTGTGTGAAAAAACTAAGACCACTCACCTGATGATCCCTCCCCAGCCTTTGAAGATGCCTGGGACACATCCAGGCCGTGGGATACAGGCTCCATGGTGATGGTGATCAGCGTGCTGGCCACAACCTCCCCCTCCTCGTTCTACACCTCCTGGGCTGGGACCCCTGGGTGGTCAATGATGGGCATCTTCAGCCTCAAGTCCACCACTGGAGTGGGGAAGAGCCTGCACCACCCCCAGGATGTGGTGCAGGTCCTCAAAAAAAGGGCAAGAGAGGAGTCCTGCCCTGGAGCGGGAGCTGCACTTCCTCACTGTGGTGTCGGCCTGCCAGAACTCTTTTTACTTTGCTCCGGACCTGCTCCAGAGTACTGGTGTGAACCTTTGTGGCCAAGTTCTTAGCCATGCAGCCATATATAATCGGTGTTGCGCCATCTGGAGTGGAGAACCTGGAAGTACTCCTCGTCACCCCACACCTCTGGGAGGGCCAGGATCTCCGCCCCAGACCAGGATCTCCGCCCCAGACCAGGATAGCGCATGCCTCTTGTGGACCCTGGCAGGCTCCTGGGAGCCCTGTGCATGCTCCCTGGGGTGGGCAGGAGAGTCTTGAGGGACCTATGGCTGGGATATAGTGCCAAGATGTCAGGCTCTGGCATCTGCGCAGTGGATGGAGACTGTGAGGATCAGCTTCCTGCTACAAGCCCTGTCTCCTGTGTCTGAAGCTTTAAGAGCTGCAGGGGAACAGAAGCTATAGGGCAGTGGTTCCCAAACTTCTCGGCATCATGCCCCCTTTCTGATTTTTGAGAAACCCTCATTCCCTCCCTCCCAAAAAAATAGCAGCAAAACTTGGGGTGTGATTGACAAGAGTGTATGTGTCTGGGTCGCCTCACACCCCCCTGGAATTTCTTCACGCCCCCGAGTTTGGGAACCCAAGGTGTACCGGTAGTTCGGAATAGGAATCCTAGTTCGAACTACCTAGCTCGAGCCCCGTGTAGCCGCGCTGCACGGGGTTTGAACCAGCGGGGATTTAAAAATGGCGGCTCCCCGCTTATGCAAATGAAGCCCGGGAAATTCAAATCCCGGGCTTCATTTGCAAGTGCAGTATGCCTACATTACCCCGCTAGTTCGAACTAGCGGGGTAGTGTAGACATACCATCCGAGAGGAAGTGACATTTAATATAGAGGATGTTGCGAAGCCCAGGACTTTAGCAAGGTTCAAAAAAAGGGCTAGATAAAATCATGAAGGATAGATCCATTGATGGCCATTAGCCAGGATGGGCAGTTCCGGTGTCCCTAGCCTCTGTTTGTCAGGGGCTGGAAATGGCTGACAAGGGTGAGATCACCTGATGATTCTCTGTTCTGTTCATTCCCTCTGGGATACCTGACAGTGGCCATTGTCAGAAGACAGGATACTGGGCTAAAGGGACCTTTGGTCTGATCCAGTGTGGCCATTCTTATTTTACGCCCAGTTACTCCATTAAGTAGCTACATTAACTGGAATAGGTACAGATTAGTAGTTTTCAAACTTTCTAGGCTATGTATCCCTTTCCAAATAGCAATGCCTACCATACTCACATTTGAGAAAGGCAGAGGTAACACACATTGGGAAGCACGTAGGGCAGGAGTGGCCAACCCGCGGCTCATGAGTTGCATGCAGCTCTTCTCCCCCAAAAGTGTAGCTCGCAAAGCCACTCCTGCATGCCCCCCCAATGGCCCCGGATTCCCCTCGACCCCCAACTGCTCTGTGCTCATCGGGGTAGCAATTCAAAATGGTGCCCAAGATGGCGGCTGTTAACAGTAGCCTGATAGGGCCAAAAAGTTTGTTTCTTAAAGGGACGGCCTCTTTTCCACTGCTCTTTGTTAAATGGGTTGGCCACCCGTGATGTAGGGTCTCGTTTTTCCCCTCCCCACTCCCAGATTTCTGTCTTGCCTCTTGCAACAGCTTCTAGCAGTTTTCAGACTGTGGAACACATCTGTTGGCGATGGGGGAAAGAAGGGTCACAGAAGACCCTTCAGGTGAGTGAACAGCAATGCCAGTGGCTTGGGTCGGCCTTGTAGAGCAGGACTCAGGGAGGGAATACCTCCACTGCCCCCAAATTCAGCTCAGCAGGCCAGCCAGCCTATCTCAGGGTATGTCTACACTACAGAGTTAGTTCGAACTAACTTAGTTCGAATTAGTTAATTCGAACTAAGCTAATTCGAACTAACGCATCTAGAACTAAAAACTAGTTCGAATTAGCGTTTTGCTAATTCGAACTAGCATGTCCACATTGAGTGGACCCTGAACAGGGCTTAAGGATGGCCGGAAGCAGTGCTGGCAGGGCATCAGAGGAGGACTTAGAGCGTGGAGATGATGTCTCAGGCTAGCTGAGGGCTGCGCTTAAAGGGACCCAACCCCCACCCCGGACACACAGTTCTCAGGAGTGCCCCGCTTGAAAACCAGTCCTGGCTTGGAGTGCTTGGAGTGCCCACACTGGGCACATCACAGTACTCGGCCATCAGACCGGCTACACTTGCCGCAGGCTGCCATCTGGGGAGAGGGGGCAATTGGGGGGCTGCAGGAGAGCTTCCACCCCCAGAAGCCCACAGAGCCAGCCCAGTCCTCCCCATCGGGGGCTCGTACCCCATTCCTCCCTCACCTCCTTCCACTTACCCTTTCCTAGCCCCCCTTCCTGATGTGCAAAATAAAGATAACGTTTCTTCCAACATTGACTCTGTCTTTATTGAACAAAACTGGGGGAGACTGGGAAAAGAAGGTGGGAGAAGGGAAGAGAAAGGCTGGGAGAGGGGAGGGCAACTAGCATGATCAGGGGTTGGGAACAGGTCCCAGATGAAGAGAGGCTACAGAGACTGGGACTGTACAGCTTAGAAAAGAGGAGACGGAGGGGGGACAGCATAGATGTCTCTAAAAGCAGGGGTTGGGTGGAGAGGGTGCATTCATAAAAGTTGCATCTGATGAAGTGGGTCTTTGCCCACGAAAGCTTATGCTCCTACACTTCAGTTAGTCTATAAGGTGCCACAGGACTCCTCGTCGCTTTTGCAGATTCAGACTAACACGGCTACCCCTCTGATACTTCATAAAAGTTCTTCATGAGTTCCCATAAAGAAGGACTAGAGGACACCAAAGGAAAGGAATGGGTAGCAGGCTTCAAACTAGTAACAGAAAGTTGTTGTTCACAAAGCAAATAGTTAACCTGTGGAACTCCTTGCTGCAGGAGGCTGTGAAGGCTACAACTAGAACAGAGTTTAAAGGGAACTGAGATCAAGTCATGGAGGTTGGGTCCATGGAGTAGTCTTAGCCAGGGCGTAGGAGTGGTGTCCCTGTCCAAGTTTGTGGAAGGCTGGAGAGGGATGGCATGAGACAAATGGCTTGGTCACTGTCTTCGGTCCATCCACTCCAGGGTCCCTAGGGTTGGCCGCTGTCGGCAGACAGGCTACTGGGCTAGATGGACGTTTGGTCTAACCCAGGACGGCCATTGTAAGCTCAGGGCTCAGGGTTGGGGGTCTCAGTGGACCACCTTGATTTTCATGCACACCTGCTCCTGGGTGGCTAGGCAGGTAGCTCTCCTGCCCTAGACAGCCACTTTTCTGTGCCTAGTGCGGAGATCGTGGACGAGGTCCACGATGTCCGCATTAGCCCAGGAAGGTGCCCGCCTCTTGTGGTCCCGGGCAAGCTCCCGGGAGCCGCCAGCCTGGTCCCGGGAAGAGGGGGTGGGCTGGGGGACATCGGGTGGGTGGCTCTGTGCCGTGCCAGGTGCAGGGTCTGCTGGCTGGGTGCTGGCAGGCTTGCACCTGGCACGGGCACCGTAGCCAGCCCGTGCCCCTTTAGGGGTCCGGGGCTGGGAGGGGGGCATAGACTTTCCCTGGTGTTGGCCAGAGTGGCCACCAGGGAAACCTGGGGAGGGCTAGCCTCCCACTAGTTCGAATTAAGGGGCTACACAGCCCTTAATTCGAACTAGTAAGTTCGAACTAGGCTTAATTCTCGTAAAATGAGGTTTTCCTAGTTCGAACTAAGCGCTCCGCTAGTTCAATTTAAATTCGAACTAGCGGAGCGCTAGAGTAGCGCCTATGAATGTTAGTTCGAACTAACGTCTGTTAGTTCGAACTAACATTGTAGTGTAGACATACCCTCAATTAGGAGTGGGCAGACCCTAATTTGTAATTCAAATGAGATGAGCTTTCTCTGGAAGCTAGAATTTTTAATTATGCCCACACTCAATCCAGACAGGCTGAATGAACTGCCAAGCTGAGTTAAGGAGGGAACGACACCTCCTCCCCCTACGTTCTGCTTATAATTAAATACGCAATAGAAGGAAGTAAAAATCAAATGCAAATAGCATCATAATCAGAAGAGTGGATTACAAACCCAGTTGTTTTATCTTCTAATTAGGAATTTATTAAACCTGCTTTGATGCCAAGCCAGCTTGCCAGAGCAGTAAACAGGTGAGCTATAAGTAATGGTCCAGAGAAGAAATCCATTCACTTCCACAAACTTCTGAAAGGTGCAGAAGACATTTCCTATCTGCCCAGAAAGGAAAAGGTAAGATTGACATTCCTTTATTTAACACATGGAGACCTTGTCCTCAGGTTTTAATATAGAACCTATGACAAAGAAAGCTTTTTGAATGGTTTAGTATATGTCTGAATAGTTTAAGCCTCTAGAGAGATGAAAGCCCGCCTATGGGAGGAGGGAAATTTATATTTCGATTATATTTAATTTAATAAAATTTAAAAATTTACATTTCTTTCATTTCCTTGGGGGATATTTCTTTGTCAAATGTAGCCATAATTGTCATGTCAATGAGCTGGATATTTTTACTTCAGAACATGCCACAACATACACATACTTGTAGGTGAAAAATTATTTTTTGATTGAAAGCAGGCAAATATTTACTTGAAATACTTATGTACAGATACAAATTTAGAAAGAAAATGCTTAGATTGTCTAATGCAAAATGAAATGCAAGAAAACATATTTTTTCCATTTTATGGAGAGTATTTTATAGAATGCAAGCACTTTCCCCTCACTCCCTGTGTAGTAACAGGATGAAAAACAAGTCACATCCTGGGGCACACGGCTCCCAAAATGCCGCCCTTTCCAAACACGCGTCAGGGATGTTTAGTATCTGAATATTTTAGAGGCTAGAACCAGATTCTTAATTAGTGAAAATGAGCCTACTTAAACTGCCAGCTTAGGAACTGGTCTATACTGAATCCATATATACTATACTATTCTATAACAAAAATCCTAAAAATCTTTCCTGAGACAATTCCTGGGTTAGCTCCTAATGATCCCATAGCAATGCCCCTGTGGTGGCCATTAACCACCAACCCTTTGAACACAAATACAGCATACACATTAGTTGGGCTTGGTCCTGCCTAGAGCAGGGGGCTGGACTCGATGACCTTCTGAGGTCTCTTCCAGCTCTATGGTTCTATGATTCTAGGTAGATTGTGACTAGGATGATGCATTTGCACTGGGGAGAAGGAACCTCCTCATACCACTTTCATATGGGCGGCTCAAAGTTCAGTTACATGTAGGTGTATTTACTTACCCACTTGGTCCCTCTCTAGAGCAGGTAGAAGGGAAATGACCAGAGATTTAGCACCTGTCCTTACTGACTGGCCAGAGTGATGAGGAAAGCTGTGGGACATGCAGATAGAAGTATACATTGATGCTATAGACTAGCAATGAATTACTGTCCCTATAAGCAAGGAGAAAGCAAGGGAGGAATTCAGGCAACGAAGGATGTCTCTTAAGGATACTTCTAGACACGCTAAACATATGTTGTGTGGCAGCACACTTCCACTGCAATGTGTTTAAATACACAGAGAACTAAGCAGGTTGTTCTTCCCTTTTCAGAGATGATTCTGCTCACTGCATTCTTGGTCCTGGCTGCTGTGCTGCAGCAAACCACCGGACAGGTAGGAAGAGTGGGGAACAGGTTTCCAATCCCATGAGAACTGAGAGATTTTTGAAATGTTTCTTGTCCTGAAACAGGGCAAAAGGTAAAAAATTCAAATATTTTTGCATATTGAAAATCTGCACATTTGATTCATGTGATTTGAAATGTTCCACTTCAGGAATTTCAAACCACTTCATTTTGACTGGCCTTTTTTTTCAGGTGGGCAAGTGAAGAACTCAAATGGCACAAGTGTTCAACACAAACTAAAGGCCAGTCAGCAATTAACTGAAGTGAAGGGTCATGTTACCTCTACAAAACGTTGTTTGAGGGTATGTCTTCACTTGCAGCCTAATTTGAACGAGGGCTGCAAATGTAGGCATTCGGAATTGCAAATCAAGCCTGGGATTTAAATATCCCACGCTTGATTTGCATCTTCCCGGCTGGGCACCATTTTTGAAATTTACAAGCCCGAAGTAATTGCCAGGGTCTACACACGGCAGTGAAACGGGCATTCGAAATAAAGCCCTAGTTAAAACTACCTGTTAAACCTCATTGCAGGAGGAATAACAGGTAGTTCGAACTTGGGCTTTATTTCGAACGCCCATTTCACTGCCACATGTAGATGCGGGCAGTTACTTTGGGCTTGTAAATTTCAAAAATGGCACCCGGCCGAGAAGATGCAAATCAAGCGTGGGATATTTAAATCCCGGGCTTGATTTGCAATTCGGAATGCCTACATTTGCAGCCCTAGTTCGAATTAGGCTGCCAGTGTAGACATACCCAGAGAATGGAGACCTTTGCTCTCACCACCTGTTTCTGTCCCTTTCCCTAGGCTCAGCAAGAGAGGATGGTGTGGACCCAGCCAAACAGAATTTAGGAGAGGAATGAACAGAGACAGATCTCTTCAGCTCCTCACTTGATCTGATAGCTCTGTAGGAAAAGATCATGCAGAGATCAGATACAATTTGCCTGCTGCTCTCTGAATTGCTCTAGGAGGGTATGTCTACACTACCACCCTAGTTCGAACTAGGGTGGTTAATGTAGGCATCCGAAGTTGCAAATGAAGCCTGGGATTTAAATTTCCCGGGCTTCATTTGCATCTTGCCGGGCACCGCCATTTTTAAGTGCCCGTTAGTGCGGACTCCGTGCCCGCGGCTACATGCGGCACGGAGTAGGTAGTTCAGATTAGGCTCTCGGATTAGAGACTCCAATTGGCAGCAGAGGGCTTGGGGGATCAGGTTTTCAGTTTCTTTATTATGGGTATCACAAGAAATCATTTTCTGACATAATGCAAATTGACCTGAGGAACTCACTGCCTGTAAACATAACTAAAAGAAAGCATTTACTGCAGTTCAGAAAAGAGGATTGGAAAATATAGAGATAATGAGAGCATCCTTTGCTATATAACGTGGAATGAAAGGTAAAGCAGAGAGAATGTTTCATGGTAAAAACTAACCGGTAACTGTTGGAAGTCAGGATGAAACTTCCCCTATGAGATGGTTAAATCAGAACTGTCCACGATGGACTTCCCTGTGCCTTTCTTTGAAACAGCAGGTACTGACCTCCATCAGAAACAGAGCACTGGGCTAGAAGGACCAATGAGCTAGGCTATGTTATATTTGTTATTCTCTTGCATCACTCTCACAACAGTAGGGGGAAAAAAGAAACTTAAAGCAAAAAATTGAGAGGAGGTTTTAGGACTTATCTAAAACTGCTGCTAACTTTTCCTTTTTTACACCAACTATCCTTCACACTGATGGTGCCCCTTTAAGGTAAATGTAACTAATATTCATTTCATCAAGATAACAAGCAAGCTGGTAGGAACTTAGGGTGATGGTAGGTGTGTCACTAAATTGACACACAGTTGATATGAACTGTTTAAAATTCACAAAGCCTGATAAGAAAATCATTTTGTCTCCTTTTTTTAGTCTCTTCTTCCTTCATTGTAAACTCTGCTCCACACCCATTAATGGCTGTGTCTACACTGGGCCACTTATGCAGCCGCTTTTCTGGAATAAGCTGCAAGCTGTCTACACTGGCCCCTTGAATTTCCGGAAAAGCACTGACGATCTACTGTAAAATTGTCAGTGTTTTTCCAGAAAAACTATGCTGCTCCCGCTCGGTCAAAAGTCCTTTTTCCGGAAAACTGTTCCAGAAAAGGGCCAGTGTAGACAGCACAGTAGTCTTTTCCGGAAAAAAGCTCCGATCGCGAAAATGATGATCGGGACTTTTTTCCAGAAAAGCGTGTCTACATTGGCCACGGACGCTTTTCCAGAAAAAGGGCTTTTCCGGAAAAGCATCCTGCCAATGTAGATGCTCTTTTCCGGAAATACTTATAACGGAAAATTGTTCTGTTTTAGCATTTCCGGAAAAGGGTGCCAGTGTAGACGTAGGGATTGTGTATTGACATGGGAGTTCCCATTCAATGAAATGGCAAATAATGTCTTGTTTGTTCATTGAAGAGAAAGCTGTCGTTGTTCCATGTGTGCTTGTGCAGAGACTACCCCTCCATATTCATCTGAAAGTAATAGCGTGGAAGTTTCATCAGCAGAACTGTGGAAAACACTGGAGGAGGCTAAAGAAGGAGATAAGACAAAACAAAAACTTGGCTGTCTTCCGAATGTGCTTCATTATTCACCCCCTACTAAAGCCTTCCAGTAAAGGAGATGTCAAACACTAGTGTGTAAGAGGGGAAAAAACTAATATGTAATTCACCGGCTGAGCTTACTACAAATTGCAAGAGGTGACAAGCAGAATCTTCTCTGACATCTATTTTGTGGCTATAATCTTCAGCATTTAAAGTTCCAGTCATCAGTGCTACAGATCACCTATCCAGAGGTGGATAGGGGAGATTATATAGGGGGAATGATGCAGAAAACTACAAGAAAACAAACTTGGCATCAATTCTGAGCTTGCAAAAGTCAGAAAGGATTCTCCTACTCCTCCCATCTTTGGTAAAATTGCACTTATGGGACCGCAAGCCAGATATTTAGATCATTTAAAGCAGCATGGCTCCTTTGAAGTCAAAAGACAGGACTATGCAGCACTTTAAAGACTAACAAGATGGTTTATTAGGTGATGAGCTTTCGTGGGCCAGACCCACGAAAGCTCATCACCTAATAAACCATCTTGTTAGTCTTAAAAGTGCTGCATAGTCCTGTCTTTTGTTTCAGCTAGATCAGACTAACGAAGCTATTACCTTTGAAGTCAGTAACACTATGCCAGCTTATTCCAGCTAAGGATCTGGCCATCCACCTCTACATAGATTGTGAGCCTGTGGGTGGGCAGGCCTTCTGTTCAGCATTGTGAAATGTAATGTTCCATCTGACAGCAGGAACTGGGTATATTTAAGAGAAGATTCTTACAAAGAATTATTAAAATCATTTGACATATTCTTTACTCCTGTCACCAACTTCTGTAAATGTTAGTACACTGTAGTACACTGACAGTCACACTTTCTAGTTCAGTTCCACCAAATTTCCAGCTCAATTTTATAATACACACGTGGATACTAACTTGTGTGTTCATTGTAAACTGAAGACAATATTGTTTCAAGGCAATTTCCCCTCTCTTGATATTCACATCTCCACATCAAATGCTGCAAATGAGACATCCCCTCTGACTTGATTAGCCTCATTAACACCAGTCCTACACTTGACAAGTAACTTATGTTGTTCTTATATCTACCTCTGCCTCTGTAATTTCCACTCCAACTAGTCAGATGATGTGGTTTTTACCCATGACAGATTATGACCAGATAAATCTGCCACAGGACACCTCATTGTTTCTGCAGATACAGACTAACATGGCTACCCCTCTGAGATTGTTTCAAGTCATATACTTGAGTAACGTATAACAATGTCCTGTATGTAGCAATAAAAATACTTTAGTCGTTATTTCTGATCTTTGTTTTCATGTTAATGTTCATGGCACTAAAGGTTCTCTGCTGGAGACAAATCCAGAGCATGACCATGCTCAGCAACATCGTACTTCCAAGCAATAAGACTTGTACTAGAGACAAAATTGGCTCATTATTTACAGCGAAGGTTTCTTTGATCCCCACCAGAACATGTGCAGACTGAACATCTTCTGAACAAGTCTTTCACAAGAAAAATATAACACCTAAAACTGAAAAACTGATAAGGAAGACCTCTTGTAAAAGTAATAATTTAAAAGAAGGTTAAGGGATACAAGGAAAATTTGAACAGATGCAACCTTGGGCATGTGGGTAAAAAAAAAAGTATGACCAATTCAGGCTGTACCAAAGATTGGGAACAAGGGGAAGGTAGAGGGAAAGGAAAGGAAAGGAAAGGAAAGGAAAGGAAAGGAAAGGAAAGGAAAGGAAAGGAAAGGAAAGGAAAGGAAAGGAAAAAGGTAAGCTCAGAGAGGATAGGTCCAGGAATGGGTTTTAGCAATGATGGTCAGAGATGTTGTCCATGCTCTGGGTGTCCCCAAACTTCCAACTGACAGAAGCTAGGAGTGGATGACTAGAGATGGATCACTTGAAATTGCTCTGCTTTGTTCATTCCCTCTGGATATGTCTACACTGCAAAGTTAATTAGGAATAACAGCCGTTATTCCGAATTAACTTCCATAAGCAAACCGGTATTTTGAATTAAATTCAAAATAGCAGGGCACTTAATTTGAGTTTGGTAAACCTCATTCTACAAGGAGTAACGCCAAACTCGAATTAGCTAATTCGGAATAAGCACTGTGTAGATACTTAGTCCAAATTAGCTGGCCTCCAGCCTTCCCAGTTTCCCCTGGTGGCCACTCTGGGCCAAACCAAGAAAACTCTTCTCCCTCCCCGCAGGAGCCCTTAAAGGGGCAGACTCTGGCCACAGTGCCTGTGCCAGCTCCAAGCCTGCTGGCCTAGAGCCAGGAGTCACAGCCCTGACCCAGTGGCCCCAAAACAGGAGCCAGCAAGCCACTGGCAGCCAGCCTTCCACTGCACCCCAGGAGCAGTCTGCCAGCTCCTAGGAGCCTGCCAGGGTCTGGAGAAGGCGGGCGCCTTCATGGGCTAGGGTGGAGATCAGAGTGGACCGTACTCAGGTTTGGGGGGATGCCCCCAACGTCCATGATCAAGAAATGATCAAGAAATGTATTTTTATTTGACATCAGGAAGGGGGGTTAGGGAGGGATAAGTAGAAGGACGTGAGGGAGGAATGAGGCACAAGCTCCCAGTGGGGCAGACCAGGGAGGCTCTTAGTGCTCCTCAGGGTGGAAGATCTCCTGCAGGGCCTCCTGGATACTGACAGCGCCCCGATGGACCTCCGGGATGGCAACCTGCAGAAAGTGCAGCCAGGCTCGCAGCAACATGTTCACAAGAAGCACCAGAGTACCCAGAGGCAGCTCTAGCTCCATGCTGAAGAATGCTGTGGTGTCCCGAGTGAAGGCAACCAGAGCACGCAGAGACACAAATGCTTTGCTGTCCCTCATTGAGGCAGGCAAGCAAGCAGGGACCCCTGAGAACTGGCTCCCCAGGGAGCGGGGGGAGGTGTCTATTTAAGCACAGACATCACATAGCCTCAGGCAGCAGCCATACACAGACCTTCCTGACCTGATGCCTTGCCTGACCTGGTTCTGGATGGCCTTAAATCCAATTCTGTGTCCAGTCCAATGCTAATTCAAGCTGCATTTTGTGTGTAGACACATTAATTCGAATTAGCATAATTCAAATTAACTATTTTGAATTAAGATAACTCGAATTAATGCTGTAGTGTAGACATACCCTCTGATACATCTGGTTACAGTCCACTGTCAGAGACAGGATGCTGGGCTGGATGGACCCAGTGTAACTCTTATGGATCCCTCATATTCTCATAGACTCAGACTCCAGGGTCAGAAGGGACCATTATGATCATCTAGTCTGACCCCCTGCACAGTGCAGGCCACAAAATCTCACCCACCCTTCCTAGAATAACCCTCTCACCTATATCTCAGATATTGAAGCCTTCAAATACTTTGAAGACCCCAAGATGCAGAGATCCTCTAGCTGTGATCTGTACCCCATGCTACAGAGGAAGGCGAAAAACCTCCAGGGCCTCTGCCAATCTACCCTGGAGGAAAATTCCTTCCCGACCCCAAATATGGCGATCAACTAAACCCTGAGCATGTGGGCAAGACTCATCAGCCAGACACCCAGAAAGTTCTCTATAGTAACTCCTATCATCCCTCCATTGACCTATTTCCCACTGATAATGAATGGTCAATTAGATACCATTTTAGTTCAAGGCTGAGTCTCAGCTGACTTACTCCTCAAGGCCCTAGTCCTACCCAAGTATGGGAAACACCTTTGAATGCACATTCTGGGCTGGGTAAGCAGACTTTGAGGCTGGCTGTCCTCAGATTTAACCTGCAGCAACCCAGCACAGAAAGTCCCCAGTTCACTGCAACAGGGCTTAGACGTATGTAATAATCATGGACTGCTGCCCTCACTCACTGGGTTTTGTGAGCCAGTGGATCTCTGCAGTTCATGGACCTGTCCCACCTACTACACCCACTCCCTTTTCTTTGCTGCCAAGATGTGGGACACTGTGGAGCAGGGACTCTCAGCCTTTTTCCTTTTGAGCTACCCAATCCCCAACATGCTATACAAATTCCATAGCCCACACATGCCACAACAACTGCTCTACTGTATATTAAAAGCCAGGGCCAATGCTAGGGGGTAGCAACCAGAACAATTGCCCAGTGCCTCATGCCACAAGGGACTCAGCAAAGTGAAATTGCTTCATCTTTAGCTCAGGGAGGAGGGACTCACACTTCAGCTTTAGCTCTGACCAGCAGAGCATGGGATTCGGTTTTCTGCCCTGGGCCTCAGTGAGTCTAATGTTTGCTCTTCTCTTTGATTTATTTGGGTGGATCCTCTGAATCCTGAATCCCGATCACAGTCCCCCTTGGAATTCCTGTTGCTCTAGAGTTCAATTTTGTATAGGAAGCTCCATACCAGAGGCTAACCTCTCTACAGTGTGTCACAGCAGTCCCGCTTTTTTTGCAGGCCTCTGCAATTCCAATAGGAGGCAAAATGTAACCATGGATACCAATAGGGCTGCCCAGTAAGCCCAATTCCACTAGCCCGCCCCCCCCCCCCCACAAAAGTACCAAAGAGACAAAGACATTCTAACAAATCTACTGAGGCTATGTCTAGACTGCAGGCTTCTTTCGAAAGAGGCTCTTTTGAAAGAGAGCGTCTAGACTGCACGGAGAAATTTCGAAAAAGCGGCTTGCTTTTTCGAAAGAAAGCATCCAGTGAGTCTGGATGCTCTCTTTTGAAGAAGCCCTATTTACATTGAAGAACGCCTTCTTTCGAAAGAGGAACTTTCGAAAGAAGGCGTTCTTCCTCGTGAAATGAGGTTTACCGCCATCGAAAGAAAAGCCGCGTTCTTTCGAATTAATTTCGAAAGAACGCGGCTTGAGTCTGGATGCAGGGGAAGTTTTTTCGAAAAAAGGCTACTTTTTTCGGAAAAACCCCTGAGTCTGGACACAGCCTAAGGGAATAGAGGCCGTACAAGAGATTCTGAGCCTATTTCTCTTCTCACTATTTGTTGAAGCTCCATTGACTTTACTGGCATTACTTCTCCTCTGCTGCAGTTTCAGAGGACACTCGTGTTCTTTGTTTTATCTAAGCCACAGGAGCAAGAAGATTTCAAGCTGCCTCCTCAAAACATAATGAGGACTGGGCAAGAACTGAACATTTTCTGCCTCCCACAAGAGCTGCACAATTGCTGTCCTGAGCATCTCCTCCTCCTCCAGGTACAACCAGTATTTCTCCAGTTGTGCAACTACTGTCAAAAAACCAAAGTTGCTTAGACAATGTACAAATACCCCACCCGGAGAGAATGCTTGGTTAGGTTTAGTCATTTAAATCCATAGGTTTTTTCCAAAGGTATTTCAATTTTTCAAAAATCATATTTCTAAGTAAGAATGGGGACCTTGTGGACAGGCAGTATCTGTTTTTTCCTTAGAAAATCTCTCTCCCTTGGTCTTCCTCTCCCCACTCAGTTTCCTTCTTTAATATATTATTTTTATTCATATTCTACCAGATCCTCCACTTCATAAGTGTGATGGGATGCTCTGGTGCCACGCTGTAGATCAGCCTGTGGGCCCCTCCCTCACGGCCTTGCCGGGCATGCTCCCTGGTGAGCAGCACTATAAAAGGCCCTGAGACAGCTCGCTCAAGGATGACCGCTGAAGGGAAAGGATCTACAGAGCCAGCTCCAGAGCCAGAGGAGCCCACACAACCTGAACTGATGCCGCTACAGCCCTGGCAGAAACCGCCACAGCGACAGCAACAGACAGGGGGGAGGTATGGCAGCAGAGAGATGCAAGGAGGTAGGAAGCAGCCCAGGGTGGGGAATGGCACTCCCCACAGCAAGATGAGGGAAGGAACCCGTGGCTGACCAAGCAGTGGACTGAGCCACTGCTAACAGGGCCCTGGGCTGGGACCCAGTGGAGTGGAAAGAT
This sequence comes from Pelodiscus sinensis, assembly GCF_052426305.1. Taxonomy (NCBI): domain Eukaryota; kingdom Metazoa; phylum Chordata; order Testudines; family Trionychidae; genus Pelodiscus; species Pelodiscus sinensis. Next base: position 12,397,437 of record NC_143054.1, read on the forward strand.
GACACCAGATCCCAGTCCTGGAGGAGGAGACCCAGTGGGAGCAATGCAACTGCCACCCATTCACTTGACTAAGACACGACTCGGCAATGACCCTGAGGCTTTCCTTGTTACCTTTGATAGGCTAGTGATGGTAGCTAGATGGCCTGAGGAACTCTGGGCTACCATTCTGGCCCCATATCTGATGGGCCCTGCCCAAGTGGCGTTTCTCAACCTAGACCCCAGGGATGCCTTGGATTACCATAAGATAAAGGGGGCAATACTGGACCAAAAGGGTGTCCCCGCTGAAAAGTACTGGCAGCGGTTTCGACAGGAGAAGTATCCCCTAGAGTCAGGCCCCGTGCGGTGGTACAGAGACTCTGCAACTTCTGCTGGTGGTGGGTGGAGCCTGAGAAGAAGACAGGGGACCAAGTGGCGGAGGCGATGGTCCTGGAGCAATTTCTGCAAATTCTCCCAGCAGGGGAGGAGGAGAAGGCGGCGGAGGGAGGAAATGGTTATGCCGACGTCACCCCACTTCCCTCAACAAAGCCATGACCCTCATGGAGGAATTTATGGCTGCGTAAGATCCAGAGGCAAAGGGAAAAGGCACCAGGGAACACCCGGCTCCAAGACCTCGGACAGGGGAACACAACAGCCCATGAGACTCCAGGACCCCAAGGAGCTACTTCACCTCATCACAGCAGAGGGAAGCAAGGAGGAGATGGCCATTGGGAAGTCAAACCTGGGAATGAGACATGATAGCCCAGCTAAACGATGCAGGGAGAAAAGAGCCAGTGAAGTCAGAAGGAGCAGATAGTAACCGCTACTGTAAATGTGGACAAGAGGAGCACTTTCGCCGAGACTGCCTCCACAGGACTGTAGCTATGGGCAAGTACTAACAGCAGGGCATAGAGCTAGGGGACGGGACCTGACAAAGGTAGTAGCCTACATAGTGGTAGAAGGGATGCCAACTTTAGTCCTCGTCAATTCTGGGTGCAGCCAGACTTTGGTCCAGGCCATGAAAAACCCTGAACCTGCGGGAGCCCCCATCCTGATGCACCCCTCACTCCTACCTCACAGCCTGGGTGCAGTTGTCAAACAACTGAGAAGAGGCCATTTGCAGAGTGGAGTTGGCGCCACAACTAGCTTAGCCTGTGATTTTAGGCCAGGATTGCCAGGGCTTCCAGAGGATAATTTTGGGAGTGGAATCAGCAAGAGCCACCCGATGTTGGAGGTCAAGAGGGAAGGTGGGTGATGATCACCCACTGGGACGAGAGGAACCCAGACAGGGACTCCAGCACTGGGCCAGAGAGCTCTCCCCAACAGGATCCTGGGGGAGGTGGATGGTTGGAAACTGAAGCCGAGTGGCTGGAGATGGAGGGAGACTTCCTACGCAAACAGTGGGAAGACCCCACGTTAAGTCGAGCCTGGGAGCAGGTGACAGAATCCGTGACAGGAGGGGATGTGGTGGAGCAGAGACCTCAAGGCCCCTGATTTGAGGTACGGGAAGACTATCTACACTAAACAGACAAGACCCTCAAACCCGAGGGGAGGTGTGGCAACTCCTGGTCCCCAGTATAGGTGGTTTGTACTGAAACTGGCCCACGCAAACACTTGGACTGGGCACCGGAGCCAGGAAGAGACTTTACAAGTGTGACCTAAAGGTTCTTCTGGCCAGGGATACACCGGGAGTTTCGCAATTTTTGTGAAACCTGACCTGAATGCCAGAAGACCAGCAAAAAGGGAACACCCAAAGCCCTGTGGGTAGCCCTGCCAGTGGTAGGGGTCCCCTTTGAGAGGATTCATAGAATCATAGAATACTAGGACCAGAAGGCACCTTGAGAGGACATCGAGTCCAGTCCCCTGCCACCATGGCAGGACCAAATACTGTCTAGACCATCCCTGATAGACATTTATCTAACCTACTCTCAAATATCTCCACAGATGGAGATTCCACAACCTCCCTGGGCAATTTATTCCAGTGTTTAACAACCCTGACAGTTAGTTACGTTTTCCTAATGTCCAACCTAAACCTCCCTTGCTGCAGTTTAAGCCCATTGCTTCTTGTTCTATCCTTAGAGGCCAAGATGAACAAGGTTTCTCCCTCCTCCTTATGACACCCTTTTAGATACCTGAAAACTGCTATCATGTCCCCCCTCAGTCGTCTCTTTTCTAAACTAAACAAACCCAATTCTTTCAGCCTTCCTTCACAGGTCACGTTCTCTAGACCTTTAACAACCTCTTGTTGTTCTTCTCTGGACCTTCTCCAATTTCTCCACATCCTTCTTGAAATGCGGTGTCCAGAACTGGACACAATACTCCAACTGAGGCCTAGCTAGTGCCGAGTAGAGTGGAAGAATGACTTGTCATGTCTTGCTCACAACACACCTGTTAATACATCCCAGAATCATGTTTGCTTTTTTTGCAACAGTATCACACTGCTGACTCATATTCAACCTGTGGTCCACTATAACCCCTAGATCCCTTTCTGCCATACTCCTTCCTAAACAGTCGCTTCCCATTCTGTATGTGTGAAACTGATAGTTCCTTCCTAAGTGGAGCACTTTGCATTTGTCTTTATTAAACTTCATCCTGTTTACCTCAGACCATTTCTCCAATTTATCCAGATCATTTTGAATTATGACCCTATCCTCCAGATTAGTCTCAACCCCTCCCAACTTGGTATCATCTGCAAACTTCATAAGCGTACTTTCTATGCCAATATCTAAATCATTGATGAAGATATTGAACAGAGCCGGTCCCAAAACAGACCCCTGCGGAACCCCACTTGTTATATCTTTCCAACCGGATTGTGAACCATTAATAACTACTCTCTGGTTATGGTTATCCAGCCAGTTATGCACCCACCTTATAGTAGCCCCATCTAAGTTGTATTTGCCTAGTTTATTGGTAAGAATCCAGGAGTGAGTGGCAGAGTCCTATTGTGCTGGTCTCAAAGTCGGAGGGCCCGATAAGGTTTTGTATTGACTTAAGAAAAGTAAACGCCATATTGCGATTCGACGCCTATTCAATGACAAAGGTCGATGAGCTACTAGAGCGTTTGGGAGGACTGAAGTATATCTCCATCCTCAACCTAATGAAGGGGTACTGGCAGATCCCATTGACACCAGTCTCCAAGGAGAAGACAACCTTTCCCACCCCCTTCTGCTTGTTTCATTTCTGTTACTCTGCCTTTCGGTATACATGGGGTGGCGGCAACTTTCCAACAGCTGATGAACTGACTACTGCAACCCGACCATCAATATGCAACAACCTATATTGTTGATACAGTGATATACAGCCAGACGTAGGCCAAGCATCTTCAACATCTGGGGCGATCTTACAAATGCTGGGGGAAACTGGACTTACAGCAAATCTGAGCAAGTGCTATCTGGGGAGATGTGAAGTGACCTCTCTCGGCTACATGGTAAGACACGGGACTCTGTAGTCCCTCATAGATAAAGTGCAAGCCCTAAAAGACTACACAGCACCCATGACAAAGACACAGAAACAGGTGAGGCAATTCTTGAGGTTGGCGGGGTATTACCAATGTTTCATGCCAGACTTCGCCACTCTGGCGGCCCCCCTGTCTGACCTGACCAAAAATTCGCAGCCCCGAAAAGTCCAGTGGTCAGACGCACGTGAGCGAGCCTTTCAAGCCCTCAAAGATTGCCTAATGAATGCTCCCTTGTTATTCCAGCCTGCTTTTGAGAAGCTTTTTATCTTTTAGACGGATGCATCAGAAGTGGGACTGGAAGCCATGTTGTCCCAGGAGAGTGGGGGAAAAGAGCACCCCATCCTGTACATGAGTAGGAAGCTATTCCCCAGAGAGCAGAGGTATTCTACGATAGAGAAGGAGGCCCTAGCGGTAAAATGGGCCATCAATGCCTGGAGATACTACTTACTAGGCAATTCCTTCCAGCTGATCACTGACCACGCCCCATTGAGATGGCTCAACGGTATGAAAGAGACCAACCCACAGATAATGAGGTGGTACTTCTCACTGCAGCCCTACATCTTCAGTGTCACCCACCGACCAGGTAAGATGCATACAAATACGGACTTCTTTTCTTGTGCTATAGGGGAGGAACCCAATCCTGAACAGGCCACAGCTACCCGCTTAAGCAGGAAGGTGTGTGACGGGGTAGATCACTCACTCCCTGGTGAGCAGCACTGTAAAAGGCCCTGAAACAGCTCACTCGGGGTTGACCATTGAAGGGGAAGGTCCTGCAGAGCCAGCTCCAGAGCCAGAGGAGCCCACGTAGCCTGAACTGATGCTGCAGCCGCTACAACCCCAGAAGCAACTACTGCTGCCACAGCAACAGCCCCAGCCTCGGAGACAGGGGAGAGGTACAGCAGCCTATGGACTAAGCTGCAGGGCTGTATTTACCCCAAGAGGGGAACCTTCTATGGACTAGGTTGTAGGGCCGTATTTACCCCAAGAGGAGAACCTGATATGAACTAGGTCTCAGGGCCATATTTACCCCAAGAAGGGAGCCTGAGATTTACTAGGCCTCAGGGCCGTATTTGCCTCAATAGGGGAGCACCATAGAGACCGAGCCCCAGGGCAGTATTCTCCTGGACAGGGGGTAGTGTCTGAGACCCAAACGCCAGCCATTGGGCCGCACAGACCCTGATAGGTGGACCCACGGGGGTATTTTAATGGTGGGACCCCACTCAAGGAAGCCACACCCCTCAGCAATAAGGCACTGGACAAACAATAGACTTTCTTCTAAGTTTGTTTAAACCAGGACACATGCAGCAGTAGGTATCACAAAAGAGATTCAGCAGAGGAAAAAAGGCAATAGAAACAGCAATAGGAGAAGTCACTGGCTCGCACCAGCATTATCCAGAGTTAGAATCATCAAAGATATCAGAAGCTAATAATATTGTCTCATTGCCTATCAACTTAATCATTATCACTTACCCTGTTTCCCTGGCTATTTTTCTCTGCCCCTCTCCTCTGGAGACTATAAAGCCAATAATGTTAGAGTTGATATTTGAAAGATTAGACAAAATTAGATCACCTAGTCCCATTCCAGATCATGATGCTGATGGGCACAGGGTACAATCAAATGGGCATGTCTACACAGCAGGGCTAAAGACAAAATAAGCTATGCAACTTGAGCTATGTCAATTGCGTAACTTAAGTCGAAATATCCTATTTTGGCTTTCGGGGCTGTCTACACAGCAGGAAGTCTGAGAGAGCACTCTTCCTGCAACTTCCCTTATTCCTCATTCCTTATTCCTCCAGCTCAACATTATTTCGGCATTATGTCAAACTAACTGCTTGTAGTGTAGAGGCGGACGATGTTATTTTGGAATAACGTCATTTATTCCAAAATAACACTGCTCTGTAGACGTACCCAAGAGGCTTATCTTATTTGAAGATAAACCTCTCTCCATGGGCTTACATTTATGACTTATTTAAAGACTTGTTTGTGTACGTTACTGTCACTGCCAGGGTGGAATAGATTCTCACTAGAGATGGGCATGATTGAGGCAGAGCAGCAAGGCCAGGCAGGGAGGGTTAGGGAAGAAGATGAGGCTTGTACAATCTTAAGTCAGATCATGCTCCTGGGAGATCCTAAATGCAAACCCCAAGTTATGCCTAGAGCAAATGTGGTTGCTTTCTCTCTCTCACTTTCACTCTCTCACACCCCCACTCCCTGCTGGCTATGGAGATGAGGTTATTTGGTTAGAACTGCAGCAGAGGGTGAGTTGTAGGATGACTATAGATAGGGATGATTGGAAAAATGGATTTTCTACCCTGCAAAATATTTTGAGATTTCATTTTTTCCACCATCTTTAATTGGGGAAAAAGCCCAAAATTTGAAAGTTATATACCCCACACCTCCTACCATTATCATTTCATCCATCTTTTCAATGTTGATTTTTTATATACACAAAATAAAGTACTTTCAAAATGAAAAAAAGTGAACATTTTTCATTCTGAGGGTGTCAAAATGGGCTGTCATAAGAAGATTTTACCAATCCTTTTGGAGAAAGATGTTTTGGATAAATTGATATTACCTCATGAAAAATTTTTGTTCGGAAAACTGCTTTCAATGATGTTTTCAACTAGTTCTAACTAGAGGCATAGACATACCAATACACATAAATGATAACAAGGCAGGAAATGATACCTCATGTAAATTACACACACAAATTATGAACCATTCGACTCTGCAATGCACTTTTCTGAAAGGGGAGCAATCATCTAATCAGATTGAGATGGTGGCTAGCTAATTAAAGTGCAAGCCGCAATTCAACCATAGGCATTGGCATTACAAATGTCTAGTGGGATAAACCTGGTAAACACTCCCTAACTTGATTGCTCAAAAATCAGGAGTCAGGGTCTCCCAAAATCAAGTCACTTAAAAATATATAGGCAGGTGCTCTGATTATTTGCCTTCTAGTTTTCAACTCTATAAAGTTCACATTTGTCTGCTTTTTCTCTGCAGTCATGAGGGCTAGAAACTTTTTTTAATTCTCATAATCATGAGTCAAGTTGTGGCTTGAAGGAAAACAACAAATATCACTAGAGCTGCCACCTGTGAGCTTGGATAAGAGGAAGAACATATGGAAAGCATAGCTTTAAACCTACAGTGAGAAATGAATGTGGAACAGAACATGGAAAGTTAGCTGTGGGAAATCTAAAGATTCTTAAAAATACATAGGATGGGAAAGTGTGTGGGTTGTTTGGTTGGTTTTTCTTTTTGGCTGAATAAATATCCATTTTCCAATTCATTTATCCATAACTGGCCAAGACAAAGCTTTCTGAGATTAATAATTAATCTGGAAAAGAAAAAGGAGATTTCCAGTTGGCTGCCATCAGGCAATTTGCAGGATGTTTTGGAGCAGTTTGAGTATGTAACAACTGCACTTGACATAGTCAGGGCTGGAAGAAAGCATATTTTCTAATAACTAAGGGCATGTCTAGAGTACATGGCTCCATCGACAGAGCCATATAAACTAGTTTACCCGGCATAGGCAAAGACACAGGGATTTAAATAATCCCCGCTTCATTAAAATAAACATGGCCACCATGCTGTGCCAACAATCAGCTGATCCAGCACAGCGTAGCAGTCTAGATGTGGATCTGTCAGCTGGGGAAGCCTTTGCCGACCGATCCCTTATGCCTTGTGAAACGAGGCTTACAGACTCAGTAGGCAAAGGCTTTCCTAGTCGACGGAGCCATGTAGTCTAGACATACCCTTAGTGACAAGGAAAGTTTTAGAAATTCTCTTGTTAAACAGTTATATAGGAAAGTAAGAAGATTTCTGGGGAAAGAATTCCACAAGTGCAAGAGCTACAGTTTTAAGACAAAACAAATCAATGATCATTAAAATTCTGGTTTAACAGAGAACTTGTAGAAGAGCCTTAAGATGTGGAGAGAAACAAAATCAGAGGTAAAGAAAAACTTATTTTCAAGGAAAAAATGATTGAAAGGAAATAGAGCAAAAGAATGACTATTCATCTAGAACCAGACATTTAAGAGGACATGGGGCTACCCTTAAAACCGTACTCACTTCAAAGGAAGTCCTCAGATCCTGAGTCAGGAAAACGTTTAAGCATATATGTGAGCCCCTCTCTAGTCACAGGAAGCCAGTTAAGCACATGCTTAATTTTAAGCTTTGGCTTCACCAAAATGAGAATGTCTCAAACACATACTGAAGTGATTCTGTCTCAGGTCACTCTATCTGCCACTGGGGCGCCCTCTTCTGGCCACTCTGGGCATTAGCACCTTCGTGTGTTCCACCCCCCTCTGGCGCGTACTTCACCCTTCTCTGCAACTTGTCACTCCAGCCAGGCCACTATACATTCTATCCTCTTCTGGGGTGTCAAGGCCTTGCACGGCAAATGGTCCCACGCATTCTACTGCCTGGCCTTGTGCCATTTCCCCAATACCTATTAAGGGAACCAGGATCTATCCTCTGCTCCAGGGTCCACTTCAGGGACTCGCTGATGAGCAGCCAAGCCTTTCTGCTTTTCCCCAGAAACTTTTCTACATCTCTGGTTCTCTTCCCCTTCTCTGGAACCTATGAGTATCTTTCCCAGATCTGAGGCAGAACTCTGTGTAGCTTGTCTGTCACTCACCCCCAGAAGCTTGGCCAATAAACAAATTTACCTCAAGGATCTTGTCCCTCTAATATCCTGGGACTGACAGCTACTACAACACTGCATTCAATATTGAATAACACGGGTCTGAGAACTTTTCCCAGTGACTCATGAATGGAGCTCTAAAAGGTATAATTAAAATGGTAGAACTTAACTTCTAGAAAGGAGTTCCAAATTTGATTTAACATCTCCAAGTGATGAAGAATCTGCCTCATCCCTTTGTAAATTACTCCAGTGGCTAATTACTTGCACTTCCAAATGTGTGCTTTAATTTCATTTCGAATGTTAGTAGCCTCAGTTTTCAAACAACTGGAACTTGTTATGCCTTTCTGTATTGCACTAAAGATCACTTCTCCATATATGGGATGGTCTAGACTGTATTTGGTCCTGCCATGAAGGCAGGGGACTGGACTCGATGACCTCTCAAGGTCCCTTCCAGTCCTAATATTCTATGATTCTATATTGCACATAGAGACTGATCAAGTAACTCTGAACTTTCCCTTTGACAAGCTAAATATATTGAGCCCCTTCAGTCTCTCACTGTAAAACATTTTCCAGACCTCAAAACACTTCTATGTCGTTCCTTGGAATCCTTTGCCATTTTTCTACATCCTTCTAAAGTGTAGATACCAAAAATGTAACCCAGTATTTCAGTAGTGGTCTTACGAATGCAATGTACTGAGACCATACCATCATCCTACCTCCACTCAATATTTCCTGGCTTATTCAACCAAAGATCACATTTACTCTTTCAGCCACAGCCTCACACTGGGAATTCATAACATTTAGTTATCTATGGTGCAGTGACCCCTAAGTCCTTTTTGGGGTCACTGTCGTTCTAAAGATAATTCCCTCGTCTGCAAACAAAGATTACATTATTTTTCCCTCTGTGTGTAGATAGAAACCTTGCATTTGTTTGCATTAAAATTCATGTTTTTGTGGCTGTGCCCACGTTTCCAAACTTCTCCGTATTAGCAGTCTGCCATCATCAATATTCACCACTCCCTTGATCCATGTCATCAGCAGATTTTATTAGCCATTATTTTATATTTTGTTAAAAATCATTGATAAAAATACTGACTCGATTTGGGCTGAGAAACAATCCCCATGGAACCTGACTAGAAATATCGCCTCTTTTTGAGAGCCCCATTAACAACTGTGCTTTGAAATCAATCAGTAAATCAGTTCTTAGGCCACTGTTAATTAAAGCAGATGAGAAACTGGTTCTGGGATGTTTGTGGGAGACGTGGGAGAAAAAAAAGCCTGTTTCAGGTGATTTATCCATAATCGGAGAGCAAAGTTCCCACATTAGACCCTGGACAAAGCCTGTATCAGGCTGCTAACCCAGAATGAAGTGAGCTTAGGCAATAATTAAATAAATCAATAATGTCATCTTGACCCTGGAACATTTCATACTTCCCCTTTTAGTCAGTCAGCTCCTATTTTGAGTGGGTCTCCTCCCACCAGGGGCGATAGAATCTCAGAAAGTATGCAATTATTAGAGAGGAAAAAATCCTAATAAATCACTCCCAGGAAATTTTTTTAAAATAATACTAAACTTCACTTGGTATAATGAGACTAGAGTCTAGGACTGACCCAGTTTGCCTAATTCAGCTGAAGACCCTCACAGTTGGTTGGTTGTCTTCTTCTTCAGCAGTCATTTCTTCACAGGAGACTACCTGCTAAATCTCTTGAGCAAAGATTTAAGAAATCATTATAAATATCTAACTTGCTGAGCTTTATTATAATGGCAAAACCATTACTGGAAACAATGCCCTTAGATTTCCCTCCCCGATGCCAATTAAATGGTTATTGGTATTATTGTATTTATGGTCTGGAACAAAAGAGAAAGTCTTCACTATATAACCAATTTTCAAATAGCCCTACACAGGTGAGGATAATCTGGGCCATGTCCTTTAGCTGGTGTATAGTGTAGGCCAATGCAACAAAGAAATACTTTCCCAGAAATTGCTGGTCAAGTGGCATCTGCTTTGTTAGCCTTGGTCTATGTTAAAGATTACATTCTGCCTTCAAGGATACATATGGAACATTCTGTACATGGAATCTCTGGGAGAAATTTTGTCTGATTCAGCCAGATTTCCTAATGGTAGGGCAGTTAACCTTCCTGGAAAGGTGAGAAAGATTGGTGAATTAAATTATATAAATGCTGTGTCTATTATAACTTGTTACTGCTACTAAGTTTTTCAAGTTCCTTTGTTAAAGTACAGACCGGAGAATTATGAATGCATGAGTTTTAATTGGTCAAAATAGCTTTGAAAGCAAATGAGAAATTACAGCAAACAAAATAAAGATTAGATGACAGTGTTCACAATGTCCAAAATTGAATTCATCTCAGGATGTTGCAGTTTTCAACAGCCAAGAAAACAGTTCAATTAATTGTTGGCTTCATTTCAGTTTTTCCCCCAAAGGCAAATTTTCATCCTACCATAGTGTGGGAAGTGGATTGCAGCATCACCAAAGAAATATGGATCCCAAATATAACCCATTGGCAGATACACTTGATTGGAAGTTAACTAGGATCTATGTCACTGCTCATGTCACTTGAACCCAAAAAATTCTAAAGTATAATGGGGAAATTAAGGACATGTTCCTTAATTATCAAAGAACATCCATTCAGTTCAAAAGTACTGTGCCCAGTTGACCCTAATAGCCAACTATTACCACACATTAAACCCAAAATTATACAGGTGCTAATGTTAACATTTTAATTTTTCTGGAATTTCACCAGATCTATAAGCTCTTGTGCCATTTAAAACATAGATTCAAATAATGGTGAAACCCACAGCTTTCTAGTCAATTCAAAACTTCTTCCTCTTTTCGTCTAAGAAGCTGTTGATTCTCTTGACCACACAATCTGTGTGATTTTTTTAAGCTGAATTTTTCAAAGCACGGGATTTTTTTACAGCTAACTTTTGCTGTAAAGTAGCAAAGGTCCTATCACAAACAGTGTTAGGCTTTAGTTAGTGTAATGGAGGGATGGGGAACCTAAGGCCTGGGAGCCAGATCCAGGTAAAAGCTGGGGGCTGTATTTGGCCCCTGAGGCTCAAGCTCCCCCCTCCCCCCAGCATTGGGAGGCCTATATTGGCACTCCAGCCTCGTCCCCTTCTCCTCCCCCACGGCTGGAGCACACAAAATCTACTAGCCTGGGCTCCAATGGGCTCTGGTGTGCAAAAGAAATGTGAGAAGGGTTTTTCTCCTTCTTAGCTGGGAGTGGGGCACATCGGTAGTGGTTTGGGGTTTTTTTGCTTTTCACTTCTGCGCAGACCCCGAATGATTTTTCTGTGGTCAGTGGCCCCTGACCCAAAAACACTTCCCCACCCATGGTGTAATGAGATTCTCCAATCTTAATGTTCTCAGTTACTGATGTTGTATAACTTCTAACCAAGACTAAATGTATTAGTGAATTACCAAGTACACATCATGAATATTATTTTCAGAGGTTTTAACGTAGGAAAGTTCTTTCTGAAAAGTGTTGGCATAACCAAGCTGTCACATGAGTAAACACCACAGCTACATCTAGACTGGCATGATTTTCTGCAAATGCTTTTAACGGAAAAGTTTTCCGTTAAAAGCATTTGCGGAAAAGAGCATCTAGGTTGGCAGGGACGCTTTTCCGCAAAAGCACTTTTTGCGGAAAAGCGTCTGTGCCAATCTAGACGCGCTTTTGCGCAAAAAAGCCCCGATCGCCATTTTCGTGATCGGGGCTTTTTTGCGCAAAACAAATCTGAGCTGTTTACACTGGCCCTTTTGCACAAAAGCTTTGTGCAAAAGGGACTTTTGCCTGAATGGGAGTAGCATAGTATTTCCGCGAAAAGCACTGATTTCTTCCAGTAGGAAGTTAGTGCTTTTGCGGAAATTCAAGCAGCCAGTGTAGACAGCTGGCAAGTTTTTCCGGAAAAGCGGCTGATTTTCGGGAAAAACTGGCCAGTCTAGACACAGCCCACTAGTCTTTCTGCTACTTATAAACACGGGCTGGCACGAACAGGGGTACTCAGCTCAGCCACAGAATAGTAATTAACAAGTTTCTCAAGACAGAGAAAGAGTTCATTCATGTGATTCACTCCAGGTGTTATGAATTCCTCTTCACTGTCCACATTTTGCAGCTGTCTCCCTAGAGAGCACTTTAAAAGACAGGGTTAACTGAATACTTGTTGGTGACAAAATTTTAGTCATTTCCTGGTAGGGGGATCTCACTAATCCTACTCACAGTCTCTCTCATCCAAGTTTGAGCTTCAGGGAGAAATATTCAGAACAACACATTTTAGACATTTTCTTCAGGGCTGAGTGGCCTGGCTCTTTTTCTTGTCTCAGTTGGAGTATTGTCTTCAGTTCTGGGCAGCACATTTCAGGAAAGATGTGGAGAAACTGGAGAAGGCCCAGAGAAGAGCAACAAGAATGATTAAAGGTCTAGAGAACATGAGCTATGAGGGAACTAAAACAACTGGGTTTGTTTCATTTGGAAAAGAGAACACAGGGAGGGGATTATGAAAGCAGATTTCAAGTACCTATAAGGGTGTTACAAGGAGGAGGGAGAAAAATTGTTCTTTGGCCTCTGATTATAGGACAAGCAGCAATGGGCTTAAATTGCAGCAAGGAAGTTTAGGTTGGACATTAGGAAAAGCTTCCTAGCTGTCAGGGTGGTTAAGTACTGGAATAAATTGCCTAAGGAGGTTGTGGAATCTCCATCATTGGAGATATTTAAGAGCAGGGTAGACAGATCTTTGTCAGGGATGATGTAGGTGGTGCTTGGTCCGGCCATGGGGGTGAGGGACTGCACTGGATGAGCTTTCGGGGGTCCCTTCCAGTTCTATTCTAGGATTATGCCTAATGATATTGCATCAAAAAACATAGCTTGATCTCTGATATCTCAATTACAATTTTAAAGCATATTAAATAGAAGAAAAAGATGAAAGAGGAAGTTACTTCACAATTTAGCAAGAGACTGTGGTTATCTAGGCTGTTAGCTGTTGTAGTTACTCAAACTGTGTTAAACCCAGAAGGAACATATTGCTTGTCTTTTTAACGGTTTAGGCTTAAGTTATGCTAAGATATTAGCCTGGTGGCGGAGGGGTGTGTCTCTCTGCAATCCTGCTGCTAATAAGCAGTATACTTCCTACCTAATCACTGTACAAGTATGTAGCTTGCTTCCCCTCTCTGCCTTACAATCTGGATTGGAATGGCTTTATACCCACCCTGTCCCCTTTTTTTGCAACTAAAATCTTCTGGGGCACTAGAAGGGTGCAGGGTTTGTGGTCCCCAGCAAGATCTGAGTGTTTGTCAGTCCCCCATCACCATTGCACCTGATCAGCTCACAGGGCTCAATGTATTAATCCTCGTAACACCATTATTTTCCTTCAACCTATGGGGAACCTGGGAGCTAATCCAATGTACACTGAAGTTAGTAATGAATTAGAACTCTCCCATTGACTTCAATGGGAGCTGGACCAGGCCTGTGCAAACTACACGGTAGACACACTGTGGCTGTGTCTAGACTGGCCAGTTTTTCCGGAAAATCAGCCGCTTTTCCAGAAAAACTTGACAGCTGTCTACACTGGCCACTTGAATTTCTGCAAAAGCACTGACTTCCTACTGTAAGAAATCAGTGCTTTTTGCAGAAATACTATGCTGCTCCTGTTCGGGCAAAAGTCCCTTTTGCGCAAAACTTTTGCACAAAAGGGCCAGTGTAGACAGCTGAGATTGTTTTGCACAAAAAAGCCCCTATCACGAAAATGGCAATCGGGCCTTTTTTGCGGAAAAACACGTCTAGATTGGCCATGGACGCTTTTCCGCAAAAAGTGCTTTTGCGGAAAAGCGTCCGTGCCAATCTAGACGCTCTTTTCCAAAAATGCTTTTAACGGAAAACTTTTCCATTAAAAGCATTTGTGGAAAATCACGCCAATCTAGACGTAGCCTCTATGTTTTCAGTGCACACAGTAAGTTTGAAGTGACAGTAAGATTTTAGCAGCCTGTAGCAGCACCTTAACCACAAGACCATCCTTGTACATTGTGGTGAGCCTCATCCAGGGATGCAGGTTCTTCACACCCTCCCCTCTTCCACAGGTTCGGCCTCAAACTGTTCCTAAGATACAGCAACAAATTGGGAGGCCTATGGAATCCCTCTCTGACCATACCAATGGAATTATCCATCTAGTCTTTGTTCAAGGTCATGCCACTACCCAGCATGCTCCAGTCTGGTAGGTGTTCAATGCTGTTGAATCCCAGGAAACTTCATTCTGAACTTCAGTGTGGCATTTGCGTGCCTTTTTAAACCCTTTAGTTCACTGATAGGAACACACATAACTAGTAACAGTCCTCAGCCAAAACTGGACAACGCTTCTCTCTTCTGAGATATTGAGCTTGGTTCTTCCTCAGTAATAGAGATGAGTGGAGTTACTCCTGATTCTCACTGGTATGAGCAGGGGTGAATGTAACTTAAATTTCTTACAGGTACTGTCCTATTGCAACCTGGGTCATCGCCAGCTCTTTAAATAGCTCAAACAGCTCACTGAGGCACATCCCTTTACTTTCAGCTCTGGGTGTGAGTGAGTTGAAGCTCAGCCCCAACTAAACAAATCCTGTTAATTTTTACTGCCATTTGCTTGCCTAAGGACAAGATATGGTTAGAGAAAGTTGTCACGGGAAAGGCTAAAGAACTGAGGGGGTTGGCTTAGAGCCATTCAGTTCTAAGGTTTGAAGGCAGCACTTGTTCCCCTCAAGCAAAGACATATGGGAATGTGAAAATAGTTTGGATGCTATCTAATACACAACGGAGAGTGATCTTTCTGCAAGACAAAGCAAACTAGGAAGGGCAAATCTCTTAAGGGCGGAACTCATTCCCAAGCAGAGGGTAGGCCCACTCTGACATATCTGAAAGGATTAAGCCTCTGAACAAAGTGAATTTCAACGAAAGAGAAATAGAACGAAATCATGTCTCTAAGTCAATGGCAAAAATCCAATTGACTTTAATGGAACCAAGATTATACTCTTCATACTCAGATTCTAATCAAATTCTCTTAGTTATGACTTACATTAAGGGTGGGGAAGAAAGCACTTCATTATAGACCCAGCCCAACATATATAAAGCTTAATTGGTAATCCACACTTAACAAAAATTATCAGAAATATATTTGGTATATGTTTGGTATTCAATGCCTCTCCTCTTCACTTAACCATTTTCACAAGAGGCTAATTATTGTGCCAAATTGTTTTCTGTGGCTTAGTCCCAGATGTCACATTTATTGGTCGTGGGGGTTTTTCCACCTTCTTTCATCCCTGGGTAATGGGTTGCTGTGGGGTAAAAATGGTCTACACTAAAGGGATGTGACTCTATATACAAGTATGAATGCTGTAAAGGGATGACTTTGAATAAATTGTCCTTTATATAGGTGTTTGATTTTGAGTTCTAGCTAATGTAAATATGGTTTCAAATAATTACACTGTTGTTGGTATTGCAGGTTATCTGATTGTCTGGTTCACATTATCAGGCTGTGGCTTCTGTGTTTTCATATTCAATAGGGGCCTGAGAAAGTTTCTCTCCTGATAAAATACTGTGTGCTACCTCGTATGTCGGTTTTAACTAATCTAGCTCACTAATCCTGGGAGATGTGCAGTACCTGAAAGAAAACTGCCAGTCTCTTCAGAGAGTTAGCACAGCTCAAGTGACTCAAGAATCACAGGCCTCCATTCTCCCATTTTGAGGCTTACTGGGAGACCTTTTAGATGAGTGAACTCCAAAAGCTTCCGATAAGCCTCCAAAAGCAGACATGCCCATTGCTCATGCCAATCTCATCCGAACTACTCAGAACTCTTAAATGGAGATTGAGAAGCAGAATTTTTCTCCTAGCCTCATAGACCTAGGTCTTCCCACAAAGTCTCTCTCGCCTACATAATACAGACTCACTTCTTGCATTTGTACCCTGATGGGAAGGAGGAAAGGCCCAATGATTATTCCTCACAATGCTGGTCCAGGGTATGTTTGGACTCACATCAGCTGTGTCTAGACTGGCAAGTTTTTCCGCAAAATCATCTGATTTTGCAGAAAAACTTGCCAGCTGTCTACACTGGCCGCTTGAATTTCCGGAAAAGCACTGATGATCTCATGTAAAATCACCAGTGCTTTTCCGGAAATACTATGCTGCTCCCGTTTGGGCAAAAGTCTTTTTCCGAAAGACTTTTGTGCAAAAGGGCCAGTGTAGACAGCATAGTACTGTTTTCCGCAAAAAAGCCCCGATTGTGAAAATGGCGATCAGGGCTTTTTTGCAGAAAACCACGTCTAGATTGGCCACGGACGCTTTTCCGCAAAAAGTGCTTTTGCAGAAAAGCATCCTGCCAATCTAGACGCGATTTTTCCAAAAATGCTTTTAACTGAAAACTTTTCCGTTAAAAGCATTTCCGGAAAATTATGCCAGTGTAGACATAGCCAGCCATCCTCTCTTAACACAGCTCGGGGGAGCTCAGTGGTTTGAGCATTAGCCTGCTAAACCCAGGGTTGTGAGTTCAATCTTTGAGGTGGCCGACAAGGGGCAAATCTGTCAGGGATAGTACTTGGTCCTCCTGTGAGGACAAGGGACTGGACTCAATTATCTTGCAAGGTCCCTTCCAGATCTATGAGATTATATATGGAGATGTACCTATAGAAGATACTTAATTTTCTCCTTCTACTTGCTGGCAGACTGGGCAGTCTCTGGGGAGAACTGTGACTAGCTCAACCCCCTTCTCTGCACATCACAATTCTAAATTCTACTCTAGGTCATGTTGATGTTTCCTGGCTGAAAAGGCCAAACACAGCCAGCTGAGCAAGTCCAGGGCTAATGGAAGCAGCTGTGGGCCTCAGTAGCCAAAGGGCTAGATAAGCAACCAGAGGGATAGTAAGAGAGGAGAAATGAGGAGCCAGGGTGTGGCTGAATGTGTTTCCCCAGCCAGAAGTAGAGGCTGGCTGAGTTTCCTGTAAACAAAAGCTCTGAAATAGAAGGAGGTGAGAAATTAGCACTGAGAATAAAAGGCATAGGTGACTGCAGCAGAAGGGTAATAGATATGTAGCCCTGTTAGTCTGGTCTAGCTGAAACAAAAAACAGGACTATGTAGTACTTTAAAGACTAACATGATGGCTTATTAGGTGATGAGCTTTCGTGGGCCAGACCCACTTCCTCAGGTCAAATTGTGGAAGAAAATTGTCATTCATACTTAAATTTGACACTTTACACCTAGGTCATAACAAGAACACTAATTACTTTACCCATTACAAAGATAGCTTCCCCAATTAGTCCTGTTTTTTGTTGCACCAGAAGGGGTCTCTGGTTGATTTGTGGACAAAGAAGACGAGGACCTTGCCACACCAGTGATAGATAGAAAAGCTTTTCATGCTGTGGAAGGGAATTGAGAGCCTTCTTCCACAGGGAAAGGTGCAAACCAAACACTCATGTACCTTTGTGCTGGACATTTTCCAAACACAGACTGTGATGCTCTTGTTTGTGCTAGATGCTGTACAATGTAGCCCCAGTAATTTTCCCCTCTGCCCCTTAATATTTATTCCATTTGACTAGGGCTGGAAATGAAACTTAGAGCAGTCATTGTCACAGTAACTCTTCTTTCTTTTTTGTGAGGATTGGCTCTCCCCTTACTCCTTAAAGTTGAATTATCTACAGGGCAGCTTTGTGGAATATTGGCAAGGATTTTTTGCCTGGTATTGAAAGGACTGACTGTCCCAGGCCTGGCATTTGTTAGGAGAGCCAAATTCTGGTTTGGGGTTTGTTTGTTTTTTAAGCAAGAAAACCACAGTTGGACTAACTCATTTTTCAGTCAGCTGTTCCCTGATTAAAGTGAACATACTTTGAAAAAAAATGTGGCACTATGCTGATACTGTAACTTTTTTTTTCAAGTATGTGTTTATAAAACAGGAAGTAGGTGTGCTATATATATATATATATATATACACACCTCTAGAGCAAAGAGAGTTGCTAACACTTAAAGCCCTTCCAAAGATAGACAGACAAACTCTGGCTGGAGAAAGGTAACAAATTATATTTTTAAAATAAATGATATTGGAAAAATCACTTATTCAGCTCTGTCTTACAATGGCTATTTTATTCAGAATCTAAATAGTATCACAATGTCTTTACTTTTGAACTGTACATTTTTAATGGATGAATCCCACAGGGAAACTATATTAATATGTATTTTTTTATTTACCAGGCTACATTCTGATCTAAATTACATTGGTGTAAATGAGAAATATCTCATCTAAAATCAATTGAGTTAATCTGACTTGCATCCAAATCTGGTGCATGACATCAAGGCATTTTCCAGGCAAGGGTGTTAAAGTTCTTTGCAAAAATTCCCACTTTGCAAATGGTTAAGCTCAGTCACTGAAAAACTGAGGCTTCTCTCGCTTACATTGATTTTAAGCAGGTGTAACTTAAATAGAGTTACCCCTGCTTTAAACCAGAGTAACTGAACACAGGTTTTTCTCTACTGGAGAAACTAAGCAACCTGTCCAATTCTCGCTTATACAGTATATTGGACTGTATATTAAATATTGCAGTGAAAAACAAGTTAATTGTATATTTTCAGTGAATGGGAAAAAAACTAAAAGTCATACTGAATTCAATCTGAATAAACAAACCCTACCAATGACTGTTAGTTGCAAAATTATCAGGCAATTTCAAACATTAAAATAAGAACAGGTCAGAAAGCTCTCCCAGCTAAGAACAGTGCTGAGTTGTAAAAATGCAAATGTATAAATTTTCTTTCTAACTTTGTAGTGTAATAATTTTTCATAGTTAAGAAATCTAATGCATGATTAAAATTTATATAATGGCTACATTTTCAAACCCGGATACCGATGTTAACATTTTATGGATGGAATTTTCAAGAATACCTAAGGCTCAGATCCCTAAACATTTTTAGGCACCTAAAAATTGAAATCTATTGAAATTAATTCCATTCACTTGGTATAAAATTGTATTTGAGAGAATAAATATCCATTTAAGAATCTAGCTTCAGTGTCCAGGTTTCAAAACCTATGTTGGATAATATATAAGGACCTATTTATTAATATGGGTGGATTTGATTGTAAGATCTTATGAGGTGGAAATGTATATGAATATTGTAAGTTTGTGAAACAAACACTTAATTTAATTCTAATGCTAGAAATGTTTTATCTCTCTTGCCATCCATGTACTGAATAAATTTCAAGTATTATACATTAATGTTAGAATGAACTTGGAATCATCACAACAATTCAGCCTCCCTTGATCTTTTTAAAAGTGAAGATAATGTACGTACACCATCTATTTCCCTCCATCTGCAAAACTCAGACCTCAGCCTGTGTTGTATGACAGCTTTGCCACTAGCTATATTGGGCATAGTCTCAAACCCCTGGTGTGGTTTTCCTTATATATGATGTGGGGGAGGGGTTTGCACATCTGAGGTTCATGGAGCCCTGTTAAGTGCTGTGTAGACTCGATGTAGCAAGATACAGGGACTATGAAAAGCTAGAGTGTGCCAAGAAAGAGGTTCCGATGGTGTGGAGCTTCTGATCCCGCTCAACACAGCCAGGCTAAACTAGAGGTGCATGTGGATAAAGTGGTTCCATAACGATCTCATTGGCTGGCAGGGGAGAAAACAGTATTTCCCCAGTGCTTAGGAGGTTCTAGCTGCTCAGTGAGAGTGGGGGGCAGATGATGGCATGTCTTCTCATTGCTACACAATGTGGCCATATCCTGCTTGCCTCACTCACACGAACTGAACCTGTGGCTTCAGTGCAGCACTTCTACAAATGCAGCAAGCAGAGTGTCTCCTGCAAGCCAGCTTAAATCCCAGAAACTCACTTTCAAACAAACTCCTTTCAAACCTTTTCCTCCTTCTCGGTCTGGCATTTCCCTTCCACAGGCCATGGTATCACTCATGCCTGCTGTGCGGGGAACTGTAACCATCATACGGATGGCTCTGTTAGTCATAGAATCCTAGGGCTGAAAGAGACCTCAGGAGGTCACAAAGTCTAGCCCCCTGCTAAAAGCAGGACCAATCCCAATTAAATCAACCCAGCCAGGGCTTTGTCAAGCTGAGACTTAAAAACCTCTAGGGATGGAGATTCTACCACCTCCCTAGGTAACCCATCCCAGTGCTTCACCACCCGCCTAGTGAAATAGTTTTTCCTAATATCCAACTTAGACGTCCCCCATTAACTTGAGACCATTGCTCCTCATTCTGCCATCTGTCACTATGAGAAAAGTTTTTCTCCATCCTCTTTGGAACCTCCCTTCAGGAAGTTGAAAGCTGCTATCAAATCCCCCCTCACTCTTCTCTTCTGTAGACTAAATAAGCCCAAATCCCTCAGTCTCTCCTTGTAAGCCATGTGCTCCAGCCCCCTCATCATTTTGGTTGCCCTCCACTGGACCCTCTCCAATGTGTCCACATCCTTTCTGTAGTGGGAGGCCCAGGATTGGATGCAATATTCCAGATGTGGTCTCGCTAGTGCCGAATAAAGGGGACTAATCACATCTCTAGATCTCCTAGCAATGCTCCTCTTGCCATGGTAGAATGGGAAACAAAGAATCCCGAGGGGCTGGACTTTGATCTTGGCATATAACAGGGCTATCGGTTCACATTTAACATCTGTTTGTTGGTCGTTCTGCAGCAGCAGTCAGAATCCGTTGTCATATTGTAATTATTCATTGTTGCAATTTTAGATTCCTAGGCTACGTCTACACTGGCCCCTTCACCGGAAGAGGCATGCTAATTTCTAACTTTGGAATAGGGAAATCTGCGGGGGATTTAAATATCCCCCGCGGGATTTAAATAAACATGGCCGCCGCTTTTTTTCCAGCTTGGGAAAAAGCCGGAAAAGAGCGTCCAGACTGGCGCGATCCTCCGGAATAAAGCCCTATTCCGGAGGATCTCTTATAGGAAGAGGAATAAGAGATCCTCCGGAATAATAATAGGAATAAGAGATCCTCCGGAATAGGGCTTTATTCCGGAGGATCGCGTCAGTCTGGATGCTCTTTTCCGGCTTTTCCCCAAGCCGGAAAAAAAGCGGCAGCCATGTTTATTTAAATCCCGCGGGGGATATTTAAATCCCCCGCGGATTTCCCTATTCCAAAGTTAGAAATTAGCATGCCTCTTCCGGAGAAGGGGCCAGTGTAGACGTAGCCCTAGTGTGATAATAGCAAACTGGGGGAGGAAGGTGCTAAATCAGGAGCAATGCTACTGAATTAAATGGTCTAACTCCAGGTTAAGTGAGAATCAGGCCCCAGATATACAGGAAGCGTCAGCCTTTCAATAGTAAATCGCTTTCTAATGACTGTCAGGATCATGTAAATACCAGAACCTATGGAGTCACAAAATACTAATTGTCTACCCATTCATTGTAGATCATTGTGTAATCTATTTTTGTATTAACTTGCTGTTAGTACTTTGCCAAACCAGAACTGAAGTGGGGGGTGGGGGGAGCAACACAGCCTTTCTTAATTCTTGCTTAAACAGGAGTGTCTTTGTTTAGAGAACTCAGAAAAAGTTAATGCTCCCTTTTCTAGTTCATTCATATGTTTACACATTTATAACAGCTGTCTGCATTGTCGAGTCCAAATCAAATGGTTTTTCAGACCTCTGACTCATTCCTGCACTACCTAATTTCTGTGTGTACGCAACAGGCTGAAGCTAATACTTAATAGCTTTAGAGGAGTAACTGAGTTAGTCTGTAACTGGAAAAAACAAATAACTAATAGTCTTGCAGCACCATAAAGACTAACAAAACATGTACCAGGTATCATGAGCTTTTGTCGGTACAACCCACTTCTTCAGATGAAGAACTGATAAGTAATGTTATATATAATGTTGCTTCATGAGTATATTTTTAATGTATGAATGTAATAGGACTGATTAAATCTAGGAGATTGGGGGGCACAAAGAGCTTGATTTTCCTCACAAAAGTTTTATCTTTTTATAATTTCACTGTCTTCAGTAGCAGAATCAGGCCAATGGAATTTAAACATGAAAAAGATTCAGGAGGCGTCATCTCACCAGTCTTCCTTCCAGTACAGGCTAATTAAAGGATTCAGAAAAGTGTCTAGTACCAGGGGTTCAAGGAGGGTTCAGACCTGATCTATTTGTCTGCTTTCTGATATGACATTTCACCCTTTCCCACCACTCAACAAACAATTAGAGCTATGTGAAAATTTTTCATGAAAAAAAATTAAAACCCCAAAAAACAGAAAATGTTTCCACAAAACAATTTTTTTTTCTTACAGGAAAATAGCAATTGTCATAATATTTTTTCAGTCATGAAAAATCAAAGCAGCATTTTGTTTGAAGTCAGGATGACTCCAGTGGAAATATTTGCTTTGTCAAATCAAATATTTCATTTCAGGTCAATTCAACATTAATCTGTGGCTATATAAGATGCTGCACTGCCTCACAGGAGGTGTAGTTTAGGTGCCTCATCCAGCCATTCATCTGTTGGTTGGATGCTATGGCTGGACTACATCTCCCATCATGCATCTCAGTATTCCCTCTGGATGAACTGCCAAGATGCCTCAGAGTACGTGTGTAGTCGAGTCAGGGAGGCCAGTTTATAGAGGACCAAGACACCCAGGAACTAAAGCTCCCATGAGGCATTGCTAAAGCTCAGATTGAACTGAATCTACGTTGAAATGAGCTAAAATGAAATGTTTTAACATTTCTGAATATTTTTTAGCTTCCTGTTCACTGGGAAATGGTGCTATTCTAACTTTTTTGCCCAATTAAGGAGGGTGTCAAAATATCAGAACTTCCCACAGGGCAGAAATTCAGATATTTATCACCTCTACATCTCCCCCACTTCCTTGCTTCTGATTGAGGACTTCAAAGTTAGGAAGGCAAGTCAGCCATGATGGCACAGAGCCAAACTGAGGAACAGTGGGGAGTTTGAGCAACCAGCAATGAGGAGGCCATGCAGAAAAGAGGCAACTAGCAGAGCAAGAGAAGGCAATGGACAA
Organism: Pelodiscus sinensis; assembly: GCF_052426305.1. Classification (NCBI taxonomy): domain Eukaryota; kingdom Metazoa; phylum Chordata; order Testudines; family Trionychidae; genus Pelodiscus; species Pelodiscus sinensis. The sequence goes on from NC_143054.1 coordinate 12,420,527, forward strand.
ACGTTAACAAGGAATGGAATGCTATATGTAAATCAGGAGTAGACTGGGTCACCTGTTGGAGGAATGAGTGTGGGGTTGACATGGGAGAGGAAGGACAAGGAACTGAGGAGGAATATATCCATCTCAGCGCAGCATGTATTAAAACAGCCACACTCTTGTGCAACAGCTGTTCATGTCTGAGCAGAGCCGCAGTGAGATCCTGATCTGTTGCACCAGTGAACCAAACAGACTCCTTTAACAATGCCAGGAGACGACAGGCAGTAAACTGCTGCGCATTCCAAGCTATTTCAAATTATAGAAAGAGAGACAAGAGAAGCTTTTTCTAATTGAAATGTTAGTTGCCTTCATCCCTAATCACCCTCTCTTGCTCCAGAAATAGATTCCACTAACCAAAATACCAGTGCACCCAAAGCATTGACAGCAAAGAGACTAAATGACATGGTATTTATTTTTTCCTCCCCAGAGATGAGTCTGCTCACTGTGATCGTGTGCCTTGTTGCTGCACTGCACCAAGCTGTTGTACAGGTATGAACCTTCACCAGAGGTAAAGGAATAGACCTAGATTTGTTATAAGGATTGGAGAGTCCACCTCCAAAATAGTGAGTTGCTTGAAGTTCCATAAGTATCAACGGTATTTGGTCACCTGTGCTAATGAATTCAGCAGGTGCTCCAAACATCTTCACATGTTTCCCTTCAAAGAATCTACCCTTGTTTATGTACGTGCTTTCCACGGCTAAGGTCTGCTTCTCCTCTCACGCTGATCTGATGCTGGTGTAATTCCACTGTGGTCAGTGCAGTTACGCCTGATTTCAACAGGGGCAAGCAAGAGGAAATCCAACTGTGTTGCCATGAAAAAGCTGGGTGAGGTGGCGATTTCATCAGGAACCACTAATTTCTGGAACGCCTTCCTAGCACTTTGCCATCCTAATGAAAACAAACAGGAAAGCAGGTCATCTCCTGCTGACTTCTTCTAAAGAAGAGATTCTAAAGCCACTGCTTGTTCCCGGGGGACCGACCCGTCAGAATGATTCATGTACAGAGTACCTGCATGTATCTGAATCTGAACTATCTGTAGGAGCTAGTGGCAAAGTTTGATATTGGAGCCACCTCTGTGCTTTCCAACCATTATGGGGTGTTTTGATCTGGGGACACCGTCTGGTCCCATCTCTGTATTTCCAAATCCAGCTCTGGGAGTCAGAGGGGTTAGTTGAGAAAGACAGAGAGAGGGGCAGGACTTCACTGACTGTAGGAACAAGGAGGAACTCATCAGCAGATGAAAACAAAATGGGTCTCCATTGACTGATGGATCAGTAGGGGACAGCAGACAAAGGAGGATGGTCTAGAAGACAAAAGGCCAGGGGTTTGCAATGAGCAGAAAAGATGGAGGAGTTGATGAATTGGGTGAATGGAAGAGACAGACAGCAAAACTAGAGGTATAAAGAGGCAAACACATTGGCTGTGTCTAGACTGGCCAGTTTTTCCCAAAAATCAGCCGCTTTTCCGGAAAAACTTGCCAGCTGCCTACACTGGCCACTTGAATTTCCGCAAAAGCACTGACTTCCTACTGTAAGAAATCAGTGCTTTTTGCGGAAACACTATGCTGCTCCCGTTCGGGCAAAAGTCCCTTTTGCGCAAAACTTTTTGTAGACAGCTCAGATTTGTTTTGCGCAAAAAAGTCCCGATCGTGAAAATGGCAATCGGGGCTTTTTTGTGCAAAAGCGCGTCTAGATTGGCCACGGACACTTTTCTGCAAAAAGTGCTTTTGCGGAAAAGCGTCCGTGCCAATCTAGATGCTCTTTTCCAAAAATGCTTTTAATGGAAAACTTTTCCATTAAAAGCATTTCTGGAAAATCATGCCAGTCTAGACGTAGCCATTGGTTTTAGAATGGACATTATGGGAGGGGGGCAGAATCAGAGCTAAGATGGATTGGAACGCAGAGACAGACAGGGAAGTTGGGAATCTACTGACTAAATGGAGGAGAAAGGGACTGGAAGCGTAGAGATGGGAGTTCTTCTCACTAAAAAGCCTGAGTAAGGAGACTCATGTATGAACAGTGTTTCATAACCCAAGGGGATGCTTCCAAAACCAGTGAGAGGTGGAGAACATTACAGCATAGCCATTAAACAATGATTGTTAAAACAGACGACTGGGACCACTGGTTAGTGCATTGAGTGTGGTGGGATTCAGCAAACAAAAATGTGAAGAAACCTTTTGCTGTGGTTTTCTCGTTAGGCCCCAGCTTCAGGTTATGCAGCTTTGTCTCCGTTCATTGTGAATAACCAAGATGTGATCATCGACAAGCACAACGAACTTCGGCGAGGGGTGAATCCCACTGCTAGGAACATGTTGAAGATGGTAAGCTCATGGCACTGCTCCTCCTACAGATCTGAAATGCTTTCCATTGCCACAGAGCAGCAAACTTGCTAGCAGAATTCTTTCCCCGCGAAGGAGCAGCCTTCCTGTTAAGCTGGGGGAGCGTAAGCGTGGGAGAGAAGCAGGTCCTCATGGTTGGGCATCGGACTGGGGTGCTGCAAGGCCAGGGTCTACTGCAAATCAATCACAGAGCGATCTTTTCAAAACCATGGTAGTGACTTAGGAACCCAACCACAATTAGAACTTAACATCTGTGCCTCATTTTTACCATCTACAGAAGTGAATTAATAATATTCACCTACCCCCCCAGGATCTCTGGGCGTCTCATATCAACAATATTTCTAAATTGGGTTGAGATCTTTGCGTGGAAGGAGCTATAGGAGAGAAATTCCTATCCTTGTGCAGTGTAGTGTGTAGGCATGACTCCACTTACATCACATTTAAGCCCCCAGACTAAGGCTTGGGTGTTGTACATACTTGGGATAGCAGATGCTGTCCCTCCAGGCTGCCTTTGCAGGAATTGCCAGCTACTGGATCATTGTATGCTGGAACTGTGCTACAGCATACTGTCAAAGCACTCTCCAGGTTTCATGGCCTTTCTGACTCTCAAACCATCATTAAAGAAGGTTGGAAACTGGCTTGCAGACCTCTCCTTTGGCCATGGATATTGCTACCATCAGAACTGTCACTTTTCAGAACTAGGCTCTCAGCCATGGAGATTGTGGTTGGTTCATTCATGTGACTTGGGCGGAGCAGTTTTGTTTTAAGGGAACGATCCACTACAAATAGGTAGACAAAAATCTTCAGGACACTAAACGTTCATAGTCCCCAGCCAGTATAAACCTGCATAGTTGCAATGACTTCCACAGGGTTATGCTGATTGACACCCTCTTAGAAACCACAGGCTAATCCCCAGAGTTGTATTTAGTTCTACATTCCCTATTGCATGTTGGTCATTTCTCCTTGTTCCCTTAAGGAATGGAATCCTGAAGCTGCGAGCAATGCTCAGAGATGGGCAGATCAGTGTAAAATGTCCATCAGTCCTAGGAATGAGAGAGTCGTTAATGGTAAGTAAAGAGGAATTACAAGATTATGAGTGATGGTTATTTCAATCGGGAGACTTCCAGGTACAACCATATTGCTGCTGAAGTGTGATTTTAGCCGAGCAGGAACACCGCTATGGGAAAGCATAAGATTTCCCTTCCAGATCCATATAGTTAGAGGCTTATAATGCAATAAAGGGGGGAAATCCAGCTGATCTGACACCCTGGCTGTTAGCCAGTCAGTGAATGTTTTCTTTCCCATGGGAAAAAAAATCCTTCAAATGTTTTCTCCCTATTTTCCCTCCTCCAAAATCCTTCAGGAGGAAAAACAGATATTGGCTTTGGAAAGTGAGAGGAATCCATTCTGTCTACCATATCTTGACTGCTGAGACAAGAAGCTCTTTGCCGAAGGGGCTGTCTCTTCCTAGATCATTTGAGTGCCTAACAGACTTAAGCTGCAATCTCTCTTAGGGCTACTGTAAAACAAAGAATTAGTAACGTGGGACTTAAAGTGATGCTTAAGCTTTGAGTGTATCTTCTGCATGGGGATGATTTTACAAAGAAGTTCACATCAGTGGCACATGCAGCATAATCAGTTATTGGAGGGGGGAGACTATTTTAATTTAATACCTAATGCTAGTGAGAGACCAGGTGGCATCTTTTCTCTAGAAATCATTATTATTATTGTATAATCTTCCGTCCTCATGGTATTTCAATGAAGTGAATCTAGTTTAAAAAGTCTGCAAATAAACACATCTGGACATACAGTCCCTGCCCCAAGGCTTATGGAAGATAATGAGCACCTTTCTATCATCTTCATTGGGGTTGGAGCATGTTACCAGTTTCCTTCTTAGAAGTACTGGTTTATAGATGTTGCTTTGTTTAGACTGGAAAAAAGGTGTAAACTATTAACAGTGAGGTGAATTAACCATTGGAACAATTAACCAGAGAATGAGGTGGATGTTCCACCTCTGGATATTTGTAATCAAGATGGGATTTTTTTTTCAAGAAAAGATCTGTTCTAATTCAAATAGGAATTATTGTGGGGACGTTCTAAGGCCTGTGGTATACAGAAGGTCAGTCTGGCTGATCACAGTGGTCCCTTCTGGCCTCGGAATCAATGAAGTTGAGAAAATGCAAAGGGTAGAAACATGGAGGTTGGCCTAACTTTACAGTGTCTTCTGCGATTCCTACAGTCTCTCTACTTGTCCTCACAAGGTCTTGAAACAGCCTCATTTCTTTTGCAGGTGTTCTCTGTGGCGAAAACATATTGTGGGCTGATTACCCCCTCTCTTGGCCTGATTCAATCCAAAAGTGGTATAATCAAGTGGCTAATTTCAAATACGGTACAGGAGCAATCGAAGACAATGCCTCTATTAGTAGCTACACTCAGGTATGGAGATTGAAGACAAATTTCCAGCAAATGAAACACTGTTTAGCATCTGAGGAAGTGAGTTGTAACTCATGAAAGCTTATGTCCTAATACATTTGTTAGTCTTTAAAGTGTCACCAGACTCATTGTTAAGAAGGAAAATGGATACCTGTCTGGAAAAACTACATTTATGTGAAAACATGGAATCCTGTGGCACCTTAAAGACTAAACAGATTTATTTGGGCATAAGCATTCGTGGGTGAAGACTCACTTTGTCAGATGCATCTGACAAAGTGAGTCTTTGCCCACAAAAGCTACCCCTCTGAGATGTTACATTTATGTGAGCTCTCATGCACCTCCATCAAAGTCAGTGGAACTGCATCCATGCGACTAAATAAGCTTATCACTACTATTATCTATTGTTTACCGCCTGATCCAAAGTCCACTGAACTAGTTCAGAATCTTTCCATTTACATCCAAGGGACATTGGATCAGGTATTTCCAGCAGAAAAATTATTATATTTTTAATAAGTATATAATGTTTTTAAAACTGAACAAATGTCAAAGTATCTTAAGCATGTATGTAACCTTTCTGCCAGTCAGAGTTGGCAGTAACAAGACCTGGGCTCAGTAGTTAGGGGTTCCTCTTCAACAATACAACACAAAACCATCTCAAGCCCCCACCCAGTAACCTGGAACAATCATACATCATCCCCGGGACCCCTCGCACTGAGAGTCCCAGGAAACACTGGGGAGTAATTAGTTGAAATTACTCTGGGGAGTAATTATTCTGAAAGTGGCACCAGAGGGTCCACATGAACCCCATTTCAAAATAACTATTTTGAAAATAGTGTTACTCCCCTGAGAAAAGCAGGAGTACAGATTTCAAAATAAGCAGCCCAATATTTCAAAATAATGGGTGTGGTTGTGGGGACGCTTTGCTTATAAGTTGGATCTAAGGGGTGGAGGGGTATTTCAAAATAAAACCTTAGGGTATATCAGGGCAGTACTTCCCATCTTTGCAAGCACAAAGTCTGAGTGTAGCAGAAACCTTTAATAAAATGAGAAAAGAAACTCAGCATTCATTCAACACCACAACTAAGTTTCATAAACATCAATCATGAGCAAAAGACCCATCCCAAGTAGCCAAGGCAGTGTCCTTTTCCTACAGGTTCTTAAGTGCAGCAACCCAGAGGTCCCTTTAATGTGCCCGTCCCTTCTCTGCTGCACGCCACTCATAGTTGTCCTTGGTCAATGCAGCCCCAGAGTTTAGAAGTTCATCTGCATAGTTCACCTCACACCCTGGATGGAAGGGGTGGGGGCAAGGAGGTACCTTATATGCTCCACTCCCAGGTATTCTGTTGCTACCCTTCCAGCTGGTCACTATGCCTCTCTCTGGGGATCTGCTCCAGCCCTCTCCACCAGCCAGTCCTCTCTGCCAACTGGCCATGCCTCTCCAACTGGTTCCCTACTAGCACCTGCCACCCTGCTGGTCGCTCCTCTGCACCAGCTATTCACCAATATGTTTTCAGTGTCTCCCACTTAAACACACTTCTCAGTGATTTCAGCTGTTAGTGAGGCATCCTTGCTGCTAATGCACTCTGGGCAGACATCTTGCACCAAAAAACACTGTCCCAAAGTAGATGAAATACTTAAACGTAGATATCAGTGATTTCAGCTTTGCAGCAAGCAACAAATTTCTCAACTGAGGTTAAATTAGCTCTTTTATTATACCCCCAAAAAGTGTCAAGCAGTGCTCAGGACTATCAAACAGCCCCTCACACCACCAGGTACAAGTTCCTACTTCTAACCTTTTCTAACTCCCTGCAAGTTGGGACCCATGTCTTCTGCCTAGTGAGTGTTATTCAGCTGAGGGTGAGTGCCACCATTGGGGTATGCCAGGTATAGTTCTGCTGCCCTGAATGCACATGACAAAGATAACAAACCATTAGCGCTCCTGCCCCATTAATAAGGAGAGTGGGGATCCAATACTAGCCAAAAGTGAGAACCTAGCATGGGCATGTGCTGAAAACCTAGCATGGGTATGGCCATGCAAATGAGATCAGCTCCTGAAGTTCTCTTCCACAGTTCACCATTAGGGCTCACAGTTCACCATTAGGGGAGAGATCTCCCTTACTTTGCTTACAGGTACTAAATTCTGGAATGAAATGTTCTAAAAACTGATCACGTGGAAATCTCAAAACAACATATTTCAAAGCACGGATTAGAAACAAAACTTTCATTTTCCTGCCTGAAAAATCATAGAAGTGCTCTACAAAAGATGTCTGGTCACAAGATCCGCACCCCTCCTTTTCTTGTTCCCAACTGCTAAATTGGATTTTTTTAAAAGCTAAAAATTCATAATTATCTCCTGGATATTACTTTTCCAAGCAAGTTCCCACAGGTATGTAATGGGTTCATGAAGGGCTGCTATTTTGTGAGATCATGAAGGTGATCTCAGATAATCCAAGAATGAAGTGAAGCCTTTCTGATTGAATGTACTTTATTTCATGCCTGTAGGTGGTTTGGTATAATTCCTACCTGACCGGATGCGCAGTTGCCTACTGTCCTGATAGTCGGCACCAGTACTTTTATGTTTGCCAGTACTGTCCCGCGTACGTACCAATAGTTACTTTCCTTAAGATGAAACACTTTGTAAGATGTTTTCAAACCTTCTAGGGCCCCTACATGCCTTAAAAACTGGGAAACAAGGAACCATGTGCACACTCGGTGATTCCTAGAACTGATGTCAAAGAGTTGACTCAAACACTCAAACATTCACGAAAAGCAAACAGGAAAAGGCCAAAATACTTTCAAAAGCCAGTTTTGATTTCGTTTGAAATGAATATTCAGGGGGAGTGAAGGTGTCCTAATATCTGTACACCTCTAACAGTTACCTGCCTCAAAGGAAGGTTATAAGGGTGTTTTGTTTTTTTAAATGACTGCACACAATGAATTTGGAGGTCATTGAACGGAAGGTGCAGAGAATTAACTGGGATACCATACGTGCTATACAAGGACAAAGTTATTATACTGAATTTAAAAAATGATAACCACTGAAATGTGTGCTATATCCAATACATAATTTGAACTAAAATAGGGTGGTTTAGGAGCAGGTTTCACACAAATTATGGAATTAGTTCTACATTATACAGTATGTTAACTTTATGTTTGGATTTCTTTTTAATTTCAGAGGAAATAATGCAGCAGACTTGTCTAAACCTTACAAACAGGGACCGACATGTGGTGACTGTCTTAATGCCTGCGAACAAGGACTCTGCAGTAAGTTAATTTTGTTGTTGTTGTTCTTTCCAAATCTTACCTGAAGAAATACATATAAAAGCTTGATGAACTTGAATGATAAGTAAGGTCAAGATTTTGTCGCAGTGATTTTTAATAAAAGGCAGACAGGTCATGAGAAACAAAAATTCATGGGAGGCTGTGAACTGTCTAAGACTTACTAAAAATAACCAGAGGGGCAGAGGGTGGTAGGAGGGAGAAATGATAGCTGGAGTCCCGTGGGGGATTGACAGGCCACAACCTCAGCCATGGGGGATGCATAGCCCCAACTCCAAGCTGGCTGCAGCTGTGGGGTAGGGGGACACAATCCCAGCTCTAGCCACAGCAACTGGTTCACAGCCCCTGCCACAACCACCAGAGTGGAGGAGAGAGGTGGCGCATGGCCCTGTCTGCAGCCCCTTGTCTGAAGCTGTGAGGCACGGATACAGCCCATGACTGTAGCCTCTGCTGCAAACTGTGGAGAACAGGGTCAATGCAGAGGGAGCATGTGGACAAGGGCCTAGCTCACAAGCCGTACAATAAAAACTTCTTGTAACTCTCAGACTATATAAGCAGCTATTTTGGACACTATTTGATAAATAAGAATTCCTTTAGACCGCTTGTGCATAAAGGAAATCCCATCAGCTCTCTCATAGCACTAGATATGGACCCGGGTAGGGTTGCCAACTTTCTGATCTCACAAACTGTGAACACCCCTGTCCCAAAGCCCTTCTCTTCCCCCCCGTCACCTCAGTCAGCTGCTCCCCCTTCTCCATTACTCCTCTGCCTCATCCTCATTCACTCTCACCTACCTGGAGCAAGGGTTTGGAGTGTGGGAGGGGAGTTCAAGCCTGGGGATAAATGGTTTGGTGTTGAGGATGGGGCTCTAGGCTGGGATGGAGGAGGCAGAGTTGCACACAGTGGAGGGCTCTGGCTGGAGGTGCGAGCACTGGGCTGGAGTAGGGGCTTTGAGATCCCAGTGACATTTACTGCAGCTCCCAGGCAATAGCGGGCAGATTGTTGGAGCTCCAGGGGCAGGAAGATTCTGCATGCTAGTCTCCTGCCCACAGCCACTGCCGCTGCAAATCCCATTGGTCACTGATCTCAGCCAATGGGAGCTGCAGGGACAGTACCTGTGCACAAGGGCAGTGCATGGGGCCTCCAAACACCTAGGGTTGCAGAGACCTGGTGGCTGCTTCCAGAAGCCATAAGGAGCAAAGGCGGGAAGGGAGCCTGCTTTAGCCAAGGGTCCCTGCTGCACCTCTGACCAGACTTCTATTGGCCCAGTCAGCGATACTGATTGGAACTGCCAGGGCCCCTTGGGGTGCGTCTGCACTGAACCCGGAGCTCAAAACAAGCTATGCAATCTGAGTTACGCAAACTGTGTCTCTTATTTCAACCTTATTTCAAAATCTGGTGCTGTCTACACAGCACTTATTTCTATATAAATCACTATTCCGAAAGGTCCCTTAATCCTTGTGGAATGAGGTTTACAGGGACGTCGGAATAGCGAACCCGTTATATTTCAAAATAACGGGGGCACTCAAAAGTTGCAGAATCACGACTGCAGTGCAGACGTAGCCTTTTTGACCAGGCTTTCTGATAAAAAACCAGACTCCTAGGAATCCTAATGAGAGGGCAAGGTAATCTGTATAGTGCTAGCAGTGCCCTCTGCTGGAGAACTCACAATATTAAGTATTCAATCTCAGACATTTCATTTCATTTTGGGACACCAATACACAGACAAGCTGATGGATTATGTGTATCCATACAGTTTTGCAAATGCATTGGAGCTTTGAAGGCTTAAATTAAGTGTGATCAAAAATGTGTAATGGTTAAGTGCTTCCTCCCTCCCACCCCAATCTCTGAGAAAAATAATACTTCTATACTTCACTGTACATTATTAAGCTTAATTCATTAAAGCTTAAACACATTTTGAGGACTCATTGATACAACTTTACAGTTCAGTCCTGGTGTAGCTCCACTAACTTCAGTTGATATGTAACAGGTGGATTTTGGCTTGTAACACTATGTGATATGGCTGATCTTCTGTTCCAAAGCAATATTCAGAGAATGCCAGGAACCACGCTTACCTTGACCTAAACACAGCTTTGATTCTACTGTCACTTACCTCAGTTAAATCCACTGAAGCTAATTTAACTAGGCTCAGAATGAAGCCCACCAGGTAACTGCGGGTCCCAAAACAGAGAGGCAAACAAGACTACATAAATTATGGAAACAGTAGATTAAAAAATACATTTTAAAGGGAAACAATTAACTGATTTAAGTTATCACCTAACTCTCTTTTCTCACTGTTTTATTTCAGCCAACCCTTGCAAGTATCTGGATAAACACGCAAGGTGCAGCACTTTGAAAGATCTTTTTGGCTGTAATCATTCTGTGGTGAAGGAAAATTGTAAGGCTACTTGCGAATGCACCACTGAAATAAGATAATATCCTGCTATCCATCACTCTCTCTTCCTGGAGATTGTTTTAACTGAAAGAGAAAAGAACCCAGGATAAAAGAAAAAACACACACATTCACAGTATTTTCATAATTGCTTGAATTCTGGATAAAATAATAATGAGATTGCACTCTACATTATGCATTCTATGTCCTGATTGATCTTCAGTAATTTAAATTATTTCTATAATAACTTTAGAATATTCAGAAATTGTATTTTAGTTATTAATGGGCCCGGGTCTATTCCAGGAGTGGGTGGGTGAGGTTCTGTCACCTGCAATATGCAGAAGGTCAGACTAGACGATCATAATCGTTCCTATGAGTCTACTTCAAAGCATGGAACTCCCAATTTTTTTTATTATTCTTAAACAGGAAATAAAGTCATAATCGACTTGACATTTTTGTATTGCACATTTCATTTCAGTTGATTTGCCTCTAGCTTTTTCTTTGATTATAACATGAATGCAATCCTGTCAAATAAAAGCATTGTTTAACTCCATCAATGCAAAGTAATTCCTGTAATTCTTTGCCATGGTGCATGTACTATTCCACAAAGAAGTTAAGCCAATGAATACTTTCAGTTAAGCTTTACTTACCCACATTGCCTCTCCTTTTGAAGAGCAACTGATTCACCGTAAATATGATGTGAAGCCATTGAAAAAATAGCCAACAGGACAAAAATTTCACCATAATAATAAGCAAAAGTCACCATTTCATGTTCCTTATACCCTGCTGACAATACTGAGGTCGGCCATTAGAGGGCGATAGTGTTACACGTGAGCAATGGTTACAAACCTACACATGGGTATGACACACCCTGTATTCTAATTGATAGCGGGCATTAGAATGTTAGAGTCTGGTGCAGTGGTCCCCAACCTTGTGGGGCTGCTGGGCACCCGGAGGCGGGGCCACTCACATGCTGGGCACCCCGAGTTGGGGCCATTCACGTGCCGGACACCCAGTGGCAGGGCCACCCATACGCTGCATGCCCAGTGCCGGCGCCACCCGTGTGCCACACTCCCAGGGACAGCACCACTCCTGTGCCGCATGCCCAGGGACGGGGACGCCCATACGCCGCACTCCCGGGGCTGGCACGGCCTGTGCACCGCGCACCTGGGGCCAGGACTGCCCATGTGCTGCGCGCCCGGGAGTGGAGCCAGCCCCGATCGCTCCGCGGGCGCACAGAAATGGCCTGGTGAGCTCCATGGCGCCCACGGGCACTGCGTGGGGGACCACTGGTCTGGTGACTGACAGGAGGGTATATTGCAATGCTTTGCTCTTTATTTTGATGAGAGAGCAGTGTGTACTAAGATGAGAGGCTTTTATTCAGATCAGCGTTTCCCAAACTATGGGCCACCAATATGTGGAGCTGGGTCTCTCCCCCAGCTCTGCCGGGCGCAGGGCCGGCTCCTTCTCACTGCCTGCTGCTGCCCATGTGCGGCGTTGCACGTGGGCGGGGAGGATGCCCGGGCGTGACATGAAGTCACGGCCCGGGATTTTAAAATTCTTCAGAGGCACGTGGGGGGCCACGCTGCCTCCGGGGCCTGAGCGTGGCCTCTGGCCCCACAATGTGGAAGGCAGAAGGTAGGGAATGGGCTAGGGCGGCGGCGGCAGCATGGGGGGCTTGGGCGGAAGGAAAAGGGGCTTGGGCGGTGGGGAGGGGAAGGCACCAAGGGACAGGGTGCAGGAGAGACAAATGCCAGGGGGCCAAGTGCAGACAATGAGGGAAAGGGCAGGAGGGGAGGTGTCAGTGGGAGGGGGGACAGGGTGATGCTGGGAGAGGAGAGGAGAGGAGAGGGGAAGGGCATTGGGGGCTGGAGGAGGAGGTGCTGGGAGAAGGCTTGAAAGAAGGGGTGGGCATGAGAGAGGTGGGAATGGAGCAAATCATGTGTGAGGGCACAGAGGGGCAGGAGGGGATGGGGCAGAGAGTGCTGAGGGGGTGGGTATTGGGGAAAAAGAGGGCAAAGGGGGCAGGGGCATTAAGGGAAGGGGGAGGCACCAGGAGGGTGCAGGGCTAAGGGAAGGTGCAGGTGCCAGGGGATTCTAGGGTGAGGAGAAGGGGAGAGCTGGCCACCAGAAGCAGCACTGGACGGGGGAATCGGGGCAGGCTGGGGAGATTGGGGGGGCTGGTGGAAGCAGGGTTGCCAGGGGGGGTGCGAGGTTGGGGGCAGGGAGCTGGCCGGGGAAGATGTGGGGGAAGAAGCGGCTTCCGGAAGGAGGGCTGGATGTGGTCAGTGGGGCTGGCCAAGGGAGATTGGGAGGAGAAGCGGAGGAGAACTGGCTGCCCGGGAGGAGGTTGGGGGAAGTGGGGCTGGCCAGAGGCGCAGCGGGGGGAACAGTGGGGAGGAATGAATCGGCCTGCGGGGAGTGGGACTGACCCGGCCATATGTAGATCTTGGGGCGCTGCCCCCGTTCCCCCCCACAAAGCATGCGTTAGTCTGACCCGGGGATTCTATTGTGTTGCCCCCCTCCCCCCCACACACACACCCCTCGAGTAGTTGTGAACTGTCTGGCTGGTAGACACACTCATGCAGCCTGAGCACATTTACCAGCCAGGCAGTTCGAAACTACAAACTGATGCATCTAGTAATAATACAACTTACCTAATGAGGAAATACCAGACATGTTATATGTCTGGTATTTTCTCTGGTTTTTACATGTTTATATTTTTGGACTGCAAAAAGCAGAACTGAAAAAAAAAGGGTTCCAACTAAAGTAAAAAGTTTGGGAAACCCTGGTTTAACCAGCTTTGTCTGTCTTACAGTCCATTGATCCAATCCATATTCCTTAACTTGCTGGCAAGAATATTGTGGGTGACCATATCAAAAGCTTTGCTAAAGCTGGCACTGGGGGTGTTGGGAGGACCAGAAACAACTTATTTGAATATTCATCATTTGATTAATGAATATGCAAATATGCAAATGACCATTACCGGTCCTCCAAAAGTTCGTGAATGGATTTACTGGTCCCTGTGTCAAAAAGTTTGGGAACCCCTGATTTAGATTATGGTGTGATTGGCTCCTTCTGACTGGAAATTCCCCCTCCTCTCCCCCCCCCCCCGTCTCATGTTCTTTGAGTGCTCTCTGTGTGACCAAGTTGGTTCCAGTTTTGGTACACCCATTCCCCCAGCATCCCAATCCATGTCCTCCAGGAAACGAACTTTCTGACTCCAGGTCCACTGGTTCTTGTATGTCTGCAGCAACCATCCCCCTTCGGCTCCAGGAAGAAGTCTCACAAAACCACTAGGTGTCTCCCATGGATTTCTGCAGCCAAAAGGCAATTCCTCGCCCCCCCCCCCCCCCCCCCCCAGGGTAATTAGCTTTGGTTGGAGGAGCCATGGCTCCCTATTGTTTTGTGCACCACATCCTTGGTATTAACATGAGAGGAGTCAGCAGGGGAGCTGATGGGATTGCCAGACCCCTGAGCAATGTGTGGTAGGTCTGCACTCCCAAAAGGGACAGGGCCTCAGGCAGACGTAGGAGGACTAGGGCAGCCAGCCCCCATTAGTGCCGGGAGGACTCAGCACCCACCCACCTATCCCCGACAGCCTTGAGAGCCGTCCAGAGCAAGCAGTGCCTCATTCTGCTGGCAATTTTAAAGGGCCTCCAGGTTCTTTAAAATCACTGGGCTCCAGGACAATTGGTCCCTTTGCCCACCCTCTGTCAGTGGGCCCAGGACTCAGTGCTTGTTGAACTGAACTAAGTCTTTACTACAGTACATACTAGGTTGCTGCCATAGGGGCTGACAGAATTGCTGGGCCCGGGGGCAAGGCATTCCCAGAAGCTTAGGGCCCTCAGGCAGAAGGGATGGGTTTAGGGGCAACCAGCTCTCAGCACCGCCTGGATCCTGTTGCACCTCCCCTCACCAGCCCTTCCAGGCCACCCAGAGCATGCTACCTGGTGCTCCAACAGAGATTTAAAGGGTCCAGCATCAGTGTCCAGGAGCCCCAAACCTTTTTGAATCACCAGGCTGCGGGGTTAACTGCCCCCTTCCCCCTCACCCCACCCCACCCCACCAGGCCTGGCTGCTGCAATTGAACATTGTAGCCATCTGCATGCAGACTGATTATCCTGGTGCCTTTTCCAAATTATTTCTTCCAAGTCTAATACAGGTTACTAACGTTTTTTTTAACTGTCCAATTATGTCATTTGCACAACTGTTTAATTGCTTGCTTGAGCCAGAGGTCATTCGTACCTTGCCCTCCTTAGGCACACAGCCTCTCCTGCCAGCTCATTGTAGCAAGTGAGGCCTCATTTTTCTCAAAGGTGCTTGAGGTCACTTCGGTCTCCCGTGTCTTGTTTGAGTTACTCCTGTTTCCAAACTGCCACCACCTTTCGGTGGAGCGATTTCCTGGAGGCCTTAGGTGTTGTGTGCAGCTTTCCTGCCAGCACCTATCATTAATAAGATGCAAGATGTCATGCAGGCCTAATAACACTGGGAGCAAGGGGCAAAATGGAGTAGAATGGGTTGAATTTTAAGACAAATTGTGTATTTGCTGAGAAACACGTTGCTGACTGACCCACAGCTATTCATGGTCGTGGGAATTGTCTGGGTCTCTCCAGCATGGAGGAGTTTTAACTTGGGTCTCCTACATGGTAGTAGCTGCCCTAGGATGCAGCTAAGTGGACATCCAGCTTGGTTATGAGGTTTTCTGGGGAGCTGCTCTTAATCCCTCCTGCTGAAGCTGTTGCATTTTGTATAACTAAACAGACAGTCATGAGAGTCGGGACTTGAAAATGCTGTCTCCTCCATGGTCAGTGAGTGTCCCACCCACCAAGATACAGTCACTCTCACTTTTGTGCTCTGGCCCCATGACTATTCATTGTCACTGTGAATTGCTCCTATGAATGACATTGAAGAATAATACAAGATGCATCCTTCGCCAGCCAGAAAGTGTGAAAAAAATACTAGAATATCTGTGCCACAAAAATATATTTCTTTGACCCAGTCATGGTGAAACATATACAAAGCCATCAAGTAGGTGGGATCCAGGTTTCATCTCCACAAGGTTTGTCTATGCCAGTGTGCTGCAATCCCTACTACAAGCAGCGGGGGGGGGGGGGGGGGGGGGGGGGGGGAGGGGGGAAGGCAGGTTATGCCCAGAGTGAACCTTGTTGGAATTCCTCAACTTTGATGAACTTTGAAAAAGCCCTTCCTGTTGCTTGGAACTGAAATTCTGGTTCTATGGATGCCTGGTTAGAATACTTTGTTGCATTCAATTGCTTAATCCAAACTACAGAAGTATAGCATAATCAAATCAGTGAGGAATCCTTTGTTCCCTTTCATTCTTTGCATCCTCTCTAGTTGATCAACTGTAGCTATTTTGAAGCTAGTGTGTATTCTTGAAGGCCAATTACTCTGTCCAAAAAAAAAGAAAAAAAGGACAGTATTCTATTCACTAATGATAGAAATGTAGCTGTGTTAGTCTAGGGTAGCTGAAACAAAATACAGGACTATGTAGCACTTTAAAGACTAACAAGATGGTTTATTAGATGATGAGCTGTCGTGGGCCAGACCCACTTTCTTCCACTATTTGATCTGAGGAAGTGTTAGTCTTTAAAGTGCTACATAGTCCTGTATTTTGTTTCTATTCACTAATGCTGCTTATACTTAGTAGCGATGATTTTCCTACCCATCTGAAGCCCAGTGTGAACTTCTGGATTCCTGTGCAACAATATAGTTTCTATATTTACTTGTAGCTAGCAAGGCCTATCAGGGAGTCCCATTGGTGGTGTGAAGATACTCACATTATAGTTGTTCTTTTACTATGTGCAGAGGGGCAGTCTGGAGTAGGTAACTATAGTACTGTCATATGAAACTTTTGCCTCCTACATGGGACTTTTGCACGTGGATCATGGAATTCTGTCTTGTAAATTCCCATATGCTCTCTCGTGGCAGTTTCTGTCCTTTGCTCATTTTTCCATGAAGGGGACTCTCAGGGGTTAATACCCTCCACAAACTATGAAAAACTTCTGCCAAAAATAATCTTGTTTTCCTTTGTTAAGCCCCTTCAGCTCTGCCTGGCCATATTCTGGTTGATCTGATGCCTGAAAACTTTTAATAATACTGTCACCATCTTAAGGGCTCTGGACATTTTACTTCCTCCCCAGGAAGGAGGAATACTTTAGGATGTGACTTTTAACTTCTTATAACAGCTGAGCCAGAAAATAATTCAGGCCATTCCCAGCTCATCTCTCATTTTCTGTGATTCGTATCACTTAACAGCTTTTAAAATTTATGACTTTTTCCCTTCAAGCTCCTTGGAGGTTTTTTTTAAATATATTTTCTCTGGACTCCATTATCTATAGGCAAACACAGAGTCTAATGAACTGAGAGAAATCAATGCCAAAGTGTCCCAGTTACTCATTTTCGGCATTAAACATTGAGCATTTTCATTTTAAAACCACATTTTGTTTTGAACGTTGGAATGTCTTGTAAAACCTCATCTGTCGCTTTATCAGACTAATGTCCCTTAATGACTTACAAATGTTATGACTTTCTGTCTCCAAGCTCCAGGGTTCTCTCATCTTTTGTCTGGACTCTATAATCTAATATTTCATTTCCATGACCCAATGAGCTCAGATTATTTACCTTTCCTCCCCTTTGGACTATGACTTTGGTATTATGGATGGGCTAAAGCTCTTTAAAAAAAAATCCCTTGCTCTCAGAGTTGTTCAGATCCAGGTTGATGGTTCGGTTTGTTACATAGGATAGGGGCACAACTGTGAAATATGCACGTGAATATTCTCCCAAACTGGGAAAGCATCTATGTTGTTTCCTTAGTAACATTATGTATGCCCATGTTCAATTTGGTGTTGTTACCTACCTAAAAGCATTGTCAAAACAAAGAAAGATATAGTGAGGGTTGTTAAGAAAGCCAGGATGGATAAATGATGATCCTGCTTGAAAGAAGTTAAGAACTACGGTTGGGCAATCAGGGAACAAGCCACCAAGCACCATCCAAATTAGATGTATTTATAGAACCCACCTTTACACTGAATGGTCTTAATATACCCCTTAAAAACAGTATCTGTGGTCACAAGCTTACTATGAATTGGCTACACAGGTAGAAAAACCACTAAACAGGAGAAGTTTGTACACCAGAACAGGCTTAAATATGAGTTGCCTGTAGGCAGATAAAGTTAAAAAAAAAAAAGAAAAAAAAGCATACTTTGAAACATTATATCCAGCATAGCATTTTTAGAAATCGAGTGTCAGAGCTGCCCCACTCCCCACTTTGTTCATTATTTACTAGAACATATTTGAGTAAACTTGCCTTCTAAATAACAGCATGCATGTCATTTTCCATGAGGATCTATGATGTATTTATTGATAGGTTTCAAAATTTAACTACGTAATTCTGCCTGCTATGAGGTTCAACAGAAAAATTAATAGCACCAAGACTAGCCTCTATATAGTTCTGTTTTGGTTATAGATACTTTTACAACAGGCACATGTGCTGGGAGATAAGAGAAACTGCGGCAGAAAACTAAGTGTTATCTGTGGAAGCGTATGTAAGAGTGTTTAAATTGTGTGGGCTCTTCAACTAAATAAGTAACCTACTTAAATTACGAGAATTTTACATGTCAGGTTTTGAACATATGTCTTAAAGTAATTTAGCAGTCTGACATGTCCAAGTAAGAGCATTCTGAATTTTTAAAATACACCGAGGACTGTACCAACTTCTCCCAGAACACAAACATGCAGAAAACCCAACTACCTGAGAAAGGAAACAATGTGGGTTTGTTTGTTTTTTTCCAAAGTTTCCAGTAAAAGTTACTTGATCCCAGAGCCAGGAATTACTGAGTTGTAAAACCCATCTGACTAGGATTTCTGCTCTCATGTTCCAGTCTTTTTGTTGTTGTTGTTGTTGTATCAATTAGAACTTTTGGTTAGGTGGAAATAGACATACCAATGTAAACTTTAAAAAACAACAAGTAGTCCTGTGGCACTTTACATACTAACAAATATATTAGGTGGGTATAAAACCTTTTGTGGGTATAAAACCTACTTCACCAGATGAGCTGGAGTAGAAGTAACAGAAACCATGTTAGTTATAATGGGGAGGGGGGGGTACCTATCAATTGTAGGACCAGTGCTAAAGAGGCTATTTCTCCATCTCTTATGCCCTACCATTCTTTATATAATTGTGCACAGCACACTTTAGGGTGGTGGATAGTTAGCAGTGTTTAAGAAAATAGAATTAAACCCATGATTTTTATCTAAATCAGCACTTGCTGGCTTCATATTGCCATTGTAAGAGATGCAAACAGTGTCACAACAGCACATAAATCACTAGTAACTCGAGGAAATCTCAATATTCCATCTTGCAATCCTTTCCAAAACAGAACTCTCATTCTTTGGTAGCTGTATACTAGAGATGTGCAATCAGGAACAGTATCCTGTCCTGGGATAGCACCAGAATAGGTCAGTAATCCATGTGGCTGCATTTCAAGAATGGGCAAGGTGAGCCCAAATAGACAGCTATTAGAGGTTTTGGCATCCTCCAAGATTCCACATAAAGCATGCAACAAGGCAGAATATATAAAACTGGAGAATAAAGCCACTTCAGCTGAATATATGCTCCACAGTTGTGGCCATGCTCTTAAACAACTCCTCAGTTTACTATATCTAATTTCAGTGGAGCCTGTTATTTTACACTGAATATTAATAGAGTAAACTCAGAGACACTAAGGCTGCTTCTAGACTGGCAAGTTTTTCTGCAAAAGTAGGCGCTTTTGAGGAAAAACTTGCCAGCTGTCTACACTGGCCACTTGAATTTGCGCAAGAACACTGACGATCTAATCTAAGATTCATCTTTAAGTTCGACACAATCAACTCTGGATTAAACAAAGACTGTGAATGGCTTGCTAACTACAAAAGCAGCTTCTGCTCTCTTGGAATTCACACCTCCAGATCAGCTGCTAGAAGTGGGCCTCATCCTCCGTGATTGGATCCACCTGGTCATCTCCAGCCTGATCCTGGCCTGCATATTTATTCCTGCCTCTGGAAATTTCCACTACATGCATCTGACGAAGTGGGTCTTTGCCCACGAAAGCTTATGCTCCTACACTTCAGTTAGTCTATAAGGTGCCACAGGACTCCTCGTCGCTTTTGCAGATTCAGACTAACACGGCTACCCCTCTGATACTTAATCTAAGATTGTCAGTGTTCTTGCGCAAATACTTTGCTGCTCCTGCTAGGAAAAAGCCCTCTTGCACAAATGCTTTTGCGCAAGAGGGCCAGTGTAGACAGCTAAAAACTGTTTTCACAAAAAAGCCCTGATTGTGAAAATGGCGATCGGGGCTTTCTTGCGCAAAACCGCGTATAGATTGGCATGGATGCTTTTCTGCAAAAACGTCCGTGCCAATCTAGATGCTCTTTTCCGCAAATGCTTTTAACGGAAAAACTTTTAAAAGCATTTGCAGAAAATCATGCCAGTCTAGACGTAGCCTAAAAGTCTAGAATTGTTCCACCTTGAAACACAAAAAAACCCCTATTCTTCTGGATTTAATGAAGGTGCTCTGCAAAAAGAATTCTGAAAGATGGTTTCACTTCGGTGTTTTTTAATAACTAATTATAGCAACTTGTGTGTTGTAAAAACATGAGCCAATTATCCTCCACACACCCTTGAGCAGTAGCTATATTTTCCCTATGAACTTCTCAATGAGACTTGTATCTGTTTAAGTACGACTATGTCTATATTGCAGAGCTTTTGTGCAAAAACTTGCAGAGTGTCCACACTATAAGCACATTTTTGCACAAGAAAAAGTACAGTAGATTGTCAGAAGACAGGGCTTTTTGCACAAGAGTAATTCCTCTTTCTATGAGGAATAAACCTTTTTGCGCAAGAGTTCTTCTGCAAAAAGGCATGTGTAGACAGACAACAGAGGTTTCTTGCACAAGAAATGCCAACTGGAAAAAGCACAGGTGTGCTGATTGGCCATTCACAGAATGGCCATCAGAGCTTTCTTGCGCAAGAGCATCCATGGCAGTGTGGATGCTCTCTTGTGCAAAAGCTCATCTCTTGTGCAAAAGCACATGGCAGCGTGGAAGAGCTCTTGCACAAAATGTTCTTGCGCAAGAAGCCTTTAGGGTAGATGTAGCCTCAGTGTGAAATCCATAAGATCATAAAAATCAACCATGCCGGCAACTGGTACCCTAGGTGGAATGCCTCTGCCTCCATAGCCTTCAATGGTGTGACGTCATCATTGGGCACTGCGTTAAATGCAGTGCCCTAGGCAACTGCAGAGGTTGCCTACATCCACGGGCTGCCCCTGAACATCAACCTCCTCAAGAGTTTTACATGATATTCAGCCTTTGGTGCAAAAGTCCTTTCTCCTGAATGTAGACTAAAGGATGACATCTGTAGCCATGGCGACCCAGATTCTAGAATGCTGCCCTTCTCAGGAGGAAGAGATTCTGGGTACCATACCTCATGGAGGCAGATTTCCCTCAGATGCAGCACTGACCAAATAAGCCCTCCCAAAATTATTTTCATGATGGAGGAAGGAAAGGAGAGAGTTCTGGTCACACCAACACATGGTAGTTGTGTTCTCTAGAGTCCTTAAATCAAAAGAATAATCAAAGCCCCAGTTTTCTACCTCAGAGCGGCCCTCCCCATGATGGCTTGTCTCTTCTTTCCTCCCCAGACATTTCTGAAATTCAGCCTCTTTCCTGTACATCAAGTGCAATTAAGAAGTCAACCTATCGCGGTGTCCAGTTTACACGCAGGTTACGGAGAAGAAGTTAAATAATTTAGACAAGGCCACACAGCAAGTTAATTTCAGAGACAATGTCAGAGCTAAGATGCCCCCCACACCTAGTCCCCTCCTCTAGACTATGCTACCAATGCACCCCTTTAAAGGAAATGAATTTTAATTGAGAGGAGCATGGATTAATTGTAAAATACTAGCCAGGAGTCATATATCCTCTCTATATCACTCTTTCCAGCTGTAAAAGAGAGATAAAATGACACACCCTGGGGCAAAGAAAGTTAATTGCTTAATAGTTGGGAGGATCCTTAGAGGTGTTGAGTGCTGTTAATTCTAATGTCATATTTTGTAGCCATACCTCTAGTACAATTATGACTCTGTTTAACCGCAGGCAGGGAAGACACTGCACACAAGACAGAAGTAAGGCAAAGCCACATTCCATCCGCATTACACAATGGTGTTTAAACATTTACTAAATAGCAGTTGGGCTAAAGACTGGCTTAGCTATAGCGCTGTATGAGAGAAGCTGTTGGTTTGTGGAGTGTAGGAGCTACTTAGGTGACATTCAGAGGTAAAAAAGGCCTCCTTAACTCAGACATCAATAACAGACTTTGTCAACACATATTTTTAGGAGATCTGAGTTAAATCAAGATGGAAGCCTTCTAGTGCCCCTGGAAGGAATTGTCAAATTCAGATAGTCACAGTCTATGTTCATATTCATTGAAGAGAGTTTGTCTGAAAAAAAAAATCAATATTTCAAATGGGAAATTTAAGTCCTTTTTCTTTTCTTTTCTTTTTTTCCAGTTAAACCAACCAACATTTTATTTCAGTTCAAATTAAAAAGATGTTCCACCTTTTGGTGTGGCTACAGGGACTTGCTGGCCACTACTTTCTACAGGTCCCATTGGCTGGGAACGGTGAACCATGGCCAATGGGAGCTGTTGGCAGTCATACCTGTGGATGCAAGATAAACAGCCTGGCTACATCTACATTGTATTTGCGCAAGAGAGCGTCTACATTGGCATGTGCTTTTGCGCAAGAGATGTGCTTTTGCGCAAAAGCATCCGTGCCAGTGTAGATGCTCTCTTGCACAAGAAAGCTCCGGAGGCCATTTTGTGCAAAATCATGCCAATGTAGACACAGCCAGTGGCTTACCCTGGCAAATTGTGCTTGGTCGGTGGGTGAAAGGTCACTCACACTGCCCTATCCTATTCCCATTGATGTCAATGAAAGCATTAACTTCAACAGAAGCTAGAGTAGGTCCTACCAGCATAGCTAAAAGTCTCCATCTGAGACTGAGGCCTCTTTATACGCGGTACTGTACAAACTCATAGTAAAAAGTAAAGTAATACAGCAGAATTGGTCTTGCACTGCCATTCAAGGATCCAGGAACTGTGATTTGATTATCTTCTAGTAAAGAAAGAGGACTCAATGCAGAGTCATTTCTGTTCCCAGCCAAGTTCATGGGAAAGCTGCCATTGACTTCGGTAGCTGCAACACTAAGCTTAGGGACATTTTGTCAAGAGCTGCTCTGGTAATTATTTCCACTTATACAAGTTTTGCTGTATTTCTTTACAACACAGGTCTGACCACCTCAAAACATTGCCTCCCATATTACCATAAGGGATACAGCGAGGGAAAAGTGTAACAGAGGTAATACTTATTCATATCTCTACGGATTTAGGGGAAAGGTTGACTTCATTGTGCTTATTTAATGACTGAATATTATCTGTAGTGATTTACCACACTAGGCAGTTTAATAACTCTTTAATTATGGATATGCTTTATGGTATCATTTAAGAGTTCATGAGGGCCCCATCTGCTGCAGAAAGCTAAGTTTCTGTTTCCGAACAACAAAGCAGTGTGTCTATGCTGGTGAGAGGAGAGGAGATAGTTAAAGGGCTGAAGGTTTCAAAACACCAGGTCAAATTCTTCTCACAGCAATGCAACCCCTTGGCCTTAAGGGACCTGTGTGGGTGTTGCAGATCTCACAGTTTGGCATCTAGGCCTCCAGTAGGGAGGAAGACTCATTAGTGCAGAGGTTAGCTGGAGGTTGTGATGGTGTAGATCCTCATGACTGTTTTCCTCACTTTGTGGGATTGTGTCCCAGAGTTGACTAGACTTTTGCAATATTCTAGTCCATCATCACCACAAAACATCTATTCTTACTGGAGTGTACCAAGTTTTATTTACTACTTAGCACACTCTTTAAATTTATGGGACTGCTTGTGTGATTAAAGACTCCTGTATGAAAGACTGGGCTCTTGTCTCCATAGGCAATTATTCCTTTAAAAGAAAAAAGAGCTAGATACATTCATGGATGATACGACCATCAGTGCTTGTTAGCCACGTTGGGCAGGAATGATGTCCCTAGCCTCTGTCAGAGGCTGGAAATGGGTAACAGGAGAGGGATAACTTGATGATTACGTGTTCTGGTCACTCCCTCAGGGGTACCTGGCCTTGGCCACTGTCAGCAGACAGGATACTGGGTTAGATGGACTTTTGGTCTGACCCAGTATAGTCATTCTTATGCCATTGCACCCCTCCTATGTAGGATTTCTATTGTGTATTGCCGGGAATAGAAATACTTCTGCCTTCTAGTCACAATGACATTTGCCCATGAGGCTGTTTTATATTTTAATGGAGCCATGACTTCAAGAACTTAGGAGTAGCTGGAGTCTGATATCGACATGACAGTAGTTCTAACAGCTAGTCCTGTCAACATGTAGAATGGCCCTTTCTAGACCATTCACCTCTGTAAGGGAAGGACAGACTTTTGGAAAGGCACTGAACTGGGATAAAGGAAATTTGAATTCTGGTCCCTATTGTCTCATGTGACCTTGAGCAGGTCATTCATGGCCTGATCCACTGACTCTCTAAATCAGCCTCTATCTGTGCTTCAGTTCCTGATCTGTGAGTTAGGAATAATGTTGCTTCCCAACCTCACAGAGGCATTGTGAGGTTAGATGCATTAATGCCTGTGAGATATTCAGATACTGCAGAATCATAGGGCTGTAAAGCTGGAAAAGTCATTGAAGTCCAGGCAGGACAAGTAAACCTAGACCCATCCCTGACAAGTGTTTGTCCAAACTATTTTTTAAAACCTCCAGTGATGGGGATTCTACAGACTTCCCTGGAAGCCTATTCCAGAGCTTAAGTACCCTCCTAGTTAGAAATATTTTTAAATATCTAACTACAATGGCAGTGGCCACACAGAATTAGAAGTTAGGAGCCTCCTTTCTAATCTCTTGCCTTGAATGTGTGATGCTTTTGACATAGTACTAGCATCGGTAACACTGAGGAAAGGGTTTAGCACAGCAGGGAGGCAATATCTAAAAGGCTATGTCTATACTGTGGCTTTTGCCAGAAGCGGCAATGCAAATGAAGAGCTGATTAACATTTTCTCACACTTCATTTGCATAATCTATCCTGAGCTGCTTCTGCGCAAAAACAAGCAGCGTGGCCATGGACATTTTGCACAAAAACCCCTTTTTGTGCAAGATCCTTATGCTTCCCAGCCCCTTTGTCCCCAGCCCCTGTTCAGCTTCCCAGCCCCAGTCCTCCTTATGTTCCGGGGAGGCATAAGGATCTTGCACAAAAAGGAAATATCCACACTGCTTGTTTTTGTGCAAAAACCTCTTGCGCAAAAATGGCTTGGAATATATTATGCAAATGAAGTGCAACAAAATGCTAATCAGCTCTTCATTTGCATTGCCTCTTCCGGCAAAACCCATAGTATAGACGAAGCCTAAGAGCAGTATGCAGCCCTAATAAAAGAAATACCAGAATAAAGTCTATACCCTGTATGATGATGAAGTTGTATTTGTTGATGGTGCCCACTGTACTTTGTATCTGTATTCAGTTCCTTTTGCTAGAAATGGTTTTGACTTTCCTGTATGTATATCTTGCTCTCATAAAAACAGAAATTACTGAAGAAAAATCACAGCTGTTAGATCTGTTTTTATGATTTCCCTCTGACTGTTCTTTGACCATCCATAATACACATAGATTCACACCCTGTTTGCTCTCAGTCTCAACTTTTTGGACCTACAATCTTTCAGTTACTTATACAGGGTGAACCTCTCTAGTCCGGCACCCTTGGGACTTAACCGGTGCCAAACCAGAGAATTTGCTGAACCTTGGGAGATCAATATTATCGAGCAGCTTTACCCACACCTCCACTGCTTACTGGGCTCTTAGAACACACGTAGGGATAAATTAGAGCTAAATAACACAGAATGCTGAAAGCCAGGACTGGTGGCTATAAGCCATGAGGGCAGGGGACTGTACTCGATGACCTCTCGAGGTCCCTTCTAGTATTCTATGATTCTATTAAACAAACTTTATGGGTCTGTGGGAAACTTGTCCACACCCATGATAAGTGGACATCCAGCTACCTAAAATCATGCCAGAGCACAAATGTTGCCAGAGAAGACAGTTCCAGACTAGAGAGGTTCAACCTCTAATATCTTTAGAATAAAACATAAGAACTGTGTATACAGACCCATGTTTACACTCTATGTGCATCTAGGCATGGCATCTTCAGAACCTTCCCTAACCAGGGACTCCTCCACAGATCCATCTCCATTACCCTGTGTTTCATATAGACCCCACACTGCTCAGCACCCAACACACAACCTCCCTTACCCCCTGCTGCCCAGCACCCCCCCCCCAACTCCACACTGCCCAGCACCCCTCACTGCCCCCCACAAAACTCCCCAGAGACCCACTCTTCCAGGCCCTGGCTCCCAGTCATAGTTACTGGCACTGCTGGGATGTGATTGTCTCCACTGGACTGAGCAAACAGCATGGCCACGGCCAGCCAGGGATTACTCTAGCCCCTGGGAAGCAGCATAGCAAGCCAGGCTGGAGCAGGAGCTGCCCAGGCTGGGCTCCCTCACAACCGATGTACCCAGCAAGGCCCCTACAATGGGCTGCTAAGCTCTTCCCTTGCCACAGGAGGTTCCTTCACCTTCCCTGCTGGCAGGAGTTCTCCAGTCTCTCCTTCACCCCTTGCCACAACCTGGGAACAGCAAACTTTGAATTTTCAGGTGTCCCTAGAACACTGGTGCACCCAGACAGGTGTCTAATTGGCAATCCTGCCCTGTGATTATAGGATAAATTATCTCATACCAAGGTTCTGTGATACAATAGACACTAAGGGGGTGTCTATATTGCACCCCTCTTTCAGTGCTATGTAGTGCACATGCACATGTAGTCTCCACCACCCCCAGCACTAACAATAGTAGCACTGTTGACAGTGAGACATGGCTTAGACAAGCAGAGTAAAGACAGGCCTAGGAGAGCATGGATATGTACTCCTCATGGTTTTCTATTCACCCTAGCTGTAATGCCCCATCTCTGCTCTTCTCTTTACCAGAATAGCCTCCTGCTGCCTCTCCATTGCTGGTGCCTTTCTCCACCCCAGAAAAAGACTCCAATAGCTGTGGAAAGCACCATGTGATGGGCTATTTACCCCCCCCCCCCCCCCCCTGCTCAGGAAGGGTTCCTGTGGATTGAGAAGGAAGCTAACAAACCTAACAAGCCACAGCTGAGGGGACTCAGATGGCACAATCCCATGATTGAGTGAGAGAGCCCAGCTGACAAGGGTACAAGCTGGGCTTGGATTTATAAAGACAGGAAACTAGCAGTAGAAGAGTACATGGTAATAGGCTGCAGTGCTTTCCTGGGAGAAGGGAGGGCTGTTTGGAAGTGACAGAAATTTGAAGGGGAGGGAGTGGTGAGGTTGGCAGTTTGCAGGAAGTGCTAGTCAGAAGGAAAGGGCTAAGGGAAAGACCATAAGATTCAGGAACACACCTTGGCTGCTTATTAGAGAGCCCCTGAGCTGGAACCTGGAGTAGAAGTTGGGTCTGGGTTTCCTTGACAGCCTCTGAGAGAGTGGCTGTGAATGGGATGCCTGCCTATGTCCAGAATTTCAGAAGGAAGGCTTTGGTTCCCTAGGAGGAGCAAGCCCCTGCCATGATCTGGACAAAAGACTGAGGCCAGGGGTGGTCCTAGACTAGCTGCCAGCAACTGGCGCCCTAGGCGAACCATGCAATCGGCACCCCCACCTCCAAACCCCTCAATGATATTGTGCTACCACTTGGCACCCCATTTAGCTTGGTGCCCTAGGTAACTGCCTAGTTCGCCTATATGGAAAGGCCACCCCTGACTGAAGCCCCTGGAGTGAGAGAGGGGTTCCAGAACCCAGTAGAGCAGTGGAGAGAGGGCATGCCATTCTAGTAAATTGCATCAACCTCGTGAAACTAATTCCTAGCATGCCTAGGAGGAAGCACCAGCCTAGAAGTGAGTGAGGCACCGTGTCATGCTTTGCCAGAGAAAAAAGGCTCCACTAGGGGGAAGGCAGGTTGAGCTTTCCCCAACTTTGTCAGAGCTTTTCACTGATACATGTTGCAGTATGGATGTGGTGTACTTTTCCCTGTGGTATGTGGCTACACATATGCTAGATCTTGCCTGTATGGTGTCTATTGTCCCATACAACATTGCAATGAGACAGATCCCTTAGGCTACGTCTACACTGGCAGCGTCTTGTGCAAAAACTCTTCCACAAGAGAGCGTTTACACGGCCATGTGTTTTTGCGCAAGAGCATCCATGGCAGTGTGGATGCTCTCTTGCCAAGAAAGCTCTGATGGCCATTTTAACCATAGGGGTTTCTTGCGCAAGAAATTCATGTTGACTGTCTACTCTGGCCTTTTGTGGAAGAGCTCTTGTGCAAGAGGGCTTCTTCCTCATGGGGAGAGGAATAACTCTTCCGGAAGAAACCCTGTTTTATAACGCTGTACTGTAAATTTACTTCTGGAAGAACGCTCGTGCAGTGTACATAGCTGGCAAGTTTTTGCAGAAGAATGACTGTTCTTGCGCAAGAAGCTGCCAGTGTAGACATAGCCTTGGTGTCCTATATACAGTCTTTCTTTTCTATCCTAAAGATATAATAAATAGCTGAAAGATTGCTGGTCCAAATTGTGATGTGGAGTGTAGACACAGCCACCAAGTAAGCAATTACAAACAACTTCAGATCAGAACATCTGCTGTGGTGAAACTATTAATACAAAGTATGTTGCCTGTTCTTGTCAGAAAGAGCTAAGGTCTAGCACATGTCTGGGAGCCAGGGGCTCCTAATTTCTAATGCTATTGCTAACTCATATGGACTGGAGAAATGTCACCTACTTTCTTGGCCTCAGTGGAAGGTGCCCTCCCAAGAGGTTTCCACTAAGGTACAGTGTCTGTACACTGATAATCAGAAAAATAAATGTACTAATGTTGGTTACAATGAGAATTGCAAGCCTGCTCCTGCCCCTCCCCCCATGAGTTTTGCAACACAGATTCCATGTTAATGACTGATTTACAGTCAGAACAATGTTGGCATTAAGAGCTAGTTGGTGTTCTTAGTTCGGATTAACTGTTACTCCTCGTGGAATGAGGTGTAACAGTTAATCCGAACTAAGGACTTAATTCGGATTAACTTTAAACTGCCACGTGTAGCCTGGGGCAGTTCGTTCAAACTAAGGGGGATTTAGCTTTCCCTAATATCCAATCTAGATGTCCCCCACTGTAACTTGAGACCATTGCTCCTTGTTCTGTCATCTGTGACCACCGAGGACAGCCTCTCTCCGTCCTCTTTGGAACCTCTTTAGAACCCCTCTTCAGGTAGTTGAAGGCTGCTATCAAATCCTCACTCTTCTCTTCTGAAGACTAAACAAGCCCAACTCCCTCAGCCTCTCCTTGTAGGTCATGTGCTCCAGCCCCCTAATCATTTTCATTGCCCTCTGCTGGACTCCCTCCAATGCTTCCACATCCTTTCTGTAATGGGGAGCCCAGAATTGGATACAATACTCCAAATGTGGCCTCACCAAGTGCTGAATAAAGGGGAATAATCACTTCTCTACATCTGCTGGCAATGCTCCTACTAATGCACCCCAGTATGTCGCTAGCCTTCTTGGCTATAAGGACACACAAGGTTAAGGGATGATTCGATCACACTGTATAAGTAGCTACATGGGAAACAGAAATTTGATGATAACAGGCTCTTCAATATAGCAGATAAAAATACAACTGAGCATCTGTACTTAGGTGTCCCTTATTTGGGAACATCCCTAGTATGGACCCTGTCAGGGGAAGGAGGAAGTGGCTCTATGCACTCTCCCTTGTCCCAGCTAGGGGAATGGCAGCACAGTAATGCACTTAGTGGCAGGAGGTTGTGCCTGGGAGCTGCAAGACACATGGATCCACGTGTGCCCCCCAGGCGTGGGGCACCAGATAAGTGCCCAACCCTATATCCCCCTCATACCCAAACCATGCAGCTCCCTCCCTGACCTGGAAAATTCTTTAATCCAGTATATCCTGTTTCCCAGGGTTGCTGGATTAAAGAGATTCAAGTGTATAACAAAACTCAAGGGCTGGAAGTTGAAGTTAGACTAACTCAGACTATAAAAAAGACACATGGTTTTAACAGAAAGTAATTAACCATTGGAACAATTTACAAGATGGTGTGGTAGATTGGTTGGATTTAGACTCTGGTTGCTATGTAAGTGGGGCACAGAATGTGTTGAGTGCACCACCCAGTCTTTTTTCTCTGGATCAGTTTCAGCTATTGCAGACTGAGGATGTGGACAAGGTGCTTGGAGGAGTGCGACCGACCACGTGCTCACTTGACCCCTGCCCTTCATGGCTTATTAAATCCAGCCGGGAAGGGATAACTCTCTGGGTCCAGGGGATTATTGATGCATCTTTTAGATCTGGTATGGTTCCTGCTGCCTGGAAAGAGGCAGTGATAAAACCGTTACTCAAGAAGACCTCCCTGGACCCACATGACTTAAATAACTATCGCCCAATTGCTAATATTCCCTTCTTGGGCAAGGTACTCAAGCGGGCGGTGGAGCTGCAACTCCAAGCTTTCTTGGAAGGAACAGACTACTTAGATCCATTTCAGTCTGGCTGTAGGCTGGGTTTTGGAACTGAAACAGCCTTGGTCGCCCTGGTAGACAATTTACGCCGGGAGATAGACAAGGGGAGTGAATCCCTGTTCATTCTCCTAGACCTCTCTGCGGCTTTTGATACATTGACCATGATATCCTTCTGGGATGCCTAGCGGAGCTGGGTATTGGAGGCACTGTTTTGCAGTGGTTCCAGTCCTACCTATCAGGAAGCTTTCAGAAGGTGGAGCTAGGGGGCTGCTATTCGACCCTGTGATGATTGAGCTATGGGGTCCTGCGAGGTTCCATCTTGTCCCCTATGCTGTTTAATATCTACATGAAGCCGCTGGGAGAGGTCATAAGGAGTTCTGGAGGATGGTGCCATCAATACGCAGATGACACCCAACTCTATTTCCCTGTGACATTAGAACCAGGTGTGGCGGTGACAGATCTAAATTGATGTCTGGAGGCAGTGATGGTTTGGATGAAGTCAAATAAGCTGAAGTTGAACCCAGATAAGACTGAGGTCCTGTGGATCAGGAGGTCATCTGTGCGTGAATGTGGCATGGCACCTGTTCTAGATGGGGTTACTCTCCCCCTGAAAGATCAGGTACGTAGCTTGGGAGTCAATGTTTTTTAACATTTGAAAATCTGATTTCTTCAGTGGCCAGGAGTGCCTTTGGGCAACTTTGTTCGATCCGTCAGCTGTGACCCTTACTGAAAAAACATGACTTGGCCACAGTGATCCATGCTCTTGTTACATCCCGACTGGATTACTGTAATGCGCTTTATGTAGGGCTGCCTCTAAAGAGCCTTCGGAAACTTCAACTGGTCCAGAATGCGGCTGCTCAAATCTTAACTAACACTAATTATACGGAGCACATTATGCCAGAGCTTCGATAGCTGCACTGGCTTCCGGTATGTTTCTGGGCACAATTTAAGGTTTTAGTTATGACCTATGAAGCCTTAAATGAATTGGGTCCAGGGTATCTGAAGGACCGTCTTCTCCCGTATGAACCTGCCCAGGGATTAAGGTCAGCTGAAGAGGCTTTGCTTAGAGTTCCCCCACGTGTGGAAATAAGATTAACATCTACGCGGAACAGGGCATTCTCAGCTTTTGCTCCCAGGCTGTGGAATTCCCTTCCTTGGGATATTCCTCGGGATATTCACGTTGTTTCAGCGTCAGGCTAAAGCCACCCTTTTTACTCATGCTTTTATTAATGTTTGAGTCTGTATGTGTGTGTTCCTCCTCTCTATGTGTTTTTAGCTGGTTATGTCCCTCTGAGATTATGTCCTCATATTTTAAATTGTCATATTTTTAATTTTTATATATATTTGTATTTTTTTTGTTTGTTCTTGTAAGCCACCTTGAATATTTTAAACAGAAAGGCGGGGTAAAAATATTTAAATAAATAAATAAAATAGATTGTCCATCACTGGAAATATTGCAATCAAGCTTGGATTTTTTTCCTAAAAGGGTGTGTCTAGACTACATGGCTCCGTTGACGGAGCCATGTAGATGAGTTTACTCGGCAAAGGGAAATGAAGTGGTGATTTAAATAATTGCTGCGTCGTTTACATAAAAATGGCCGCCGTGCTGTGCCGATCAGCTGATTGTCGGCACAGCACGGTAGTCTAGACGGGGATCTGCCGACCCCAGAACCCTTTGTCGTCAGATCCTGTGAGCCTTATTTCACGAGGCATAAAGGATCTGACGACAAAGGATTCTGGGGTCGGCAGATCCCCATCTAGATTACTGCACTGTGCCGACAATCGGCTGATCAGCACAGCGCGGTGGCCATTTTGATGTAAATGAAGCGACGATTATTTAAATCACCGCTTCATTTCCCTTTGCCAAGTAAACTCATCTACATGGCTCCGTCGACGGAGCCATGTAGTCTAGATACACCCAAAGAGATAGTTTACTTCACATTGGAATTAATTCAGGGACAGGGAGTTCCTATTGCCTGTGTTGTAGCAGCTCAGATTAAATGACCAGAGTGGTCTCTTTTTACTGTATTATCCAGTTACAGACCAATTCTACAAGCCAAATACACAGAGAAGGGTCGGAGTTACAATTCATCCACAAATGTAAATCTCACACCTATGGCCTCAATCAAGATAATGGCTGGCTGGGACATTATCAACCGAACAAACAATGAAGGTGCCAAGAGCTCTTTGTCTGTGTAGATTCTTGTGTTAGTACTCTTCCTCTCTACTTGCTAACCTACGATCCTTATCTGCTTCTTTTAACTATTCAATTTTTAGGTGCTTATTGATTACTAGTTTTGCCTGTTTGGTTTTCCCTTTGATATTTACGTGCCCTCTGCTTCTTGTTTCCCACCCCTTCCATTTTTTTTCTTCCACCTTCTCCCCTATTTATTTTGGGTCTGGACATCCTAAACTCAAAATTCCAGTCATCTGAAGAAGTGGGCTGTGCCAATGAAAGCTCATGATACCATCTACATGTTTTGTTAGTCTATAGAGTGCTACCAGACTATTTGTTGTTTTTTAAGTTTATCCTGTATAATCCATGAATGCCAGCATCGGATTTCCAGTATCTTGCCATATCCCTATTCTGCTTGCAAGGCACACTTGTGGGGCTTATCGGTATTTTAATATGTTAGTAGAACAGAAAGCATTCTACTTGCTATCTCGCTGTTGTTCCATCAAACATTTTGATTCCAAGTGGATGACAGCAATGTAAACCATTCTAACAACTCTCTTAGGAGTGGGTCTTCAGGGATCCACTCCTGGGATGTGAGCCTTATGGACACAGCATGATGAAATCAGTTTAGGAACGAGCTTCCAGGGATGGATTATTCTCTAAAGGTAATACCATCCCCAGGGAGCTATTTGAAACCAGACAAGCTGAAAGCAGCATGCATTTGTAATGGAAATATCCCTCTAAACACCCACTTTGATTCTTCAGGCATGCATTGCCATGACAGCTTCAGAATTAGGATTATTAGCTTAACTAGCATTCATGTTCTCCTCACACTCTGTAAAACACCAGGGAAAGGAGTTCAGAGAGATGCTAAAAACATCACATGGAAAGTGAAATGAAGTGGCTCCAATAAGAACGTGCTCTATGCCTGAAAAGCAAAGAGCAGTAATACTACTATACCCATTGCTATGGTCAATGGGGCATCCCTGCAGCTGAATAGGAAGTCAATGGTGCAGAGTAGCAATCATTAAGAGAGGCTTGGTTGTGTGGTCTTCAGAAAACACCTGTAAAAAGAGAGGAGGACTCAGCTAAGATGAGGCTGCCTCTGAGGGATCTGATTTCCTCTTGCTTTTAAGAAGACCTTTTATAAATACATTAAAAGCAAGAGGAAGACCAAGGACAGGGTAGGCCCACTGCTTAGTGAGGAGGGAGAAGCAGTAGCAGGAAACTTGGAAATGGCGGAGATGCTCAATGACTTCTTTGTTTCGGTCTTCACCGAGAAGTCTGGAGGTGTGCCTAACGTAGTGAATACAAGCAGAGAGAGGGTAAGTTTAGAAGATAGGATACACAAAGAACAAGTTAAAAATCACTTAGGAAAGTTAGATGTCAGCAAGTCACCAGGTCCTGATGAAATGCATCCCAGGATACTCAAGGAGCTGATAGAGGAAGTATCTGAGACTTTAGCTATGATTTTTGAAAAATCATGGCAGACAGGGGAGATTCCAGAAGACTGGAAAAGGGCAAATATTGTGCCCATCTATAAAAAGGGGAATAAGAACAACCCAGGAAACTACAGACCAGTCAGTTTAACGTCTGTCCCAGGGAAGATAATGGAGCAGGTAATTAAGGAAATAATATGCAAACACTTGGAAGGTAATAAAGTGATAGGGAATAGCCAGCATGGGTTTGTGAAGAACAAGTCATGCCAAACTAATCTGATAGCTTTCTTTGATAGGATAACGAGCCTTGTGGATAAGGGAGAAGCGGTGGATGTCATATACCTAGACCTTAGTAAGGCACGGTCTCGCATGAAATTCTTATTGATAAACTAGGCAAATATAACTTAGATAGGGCCACGATAAGGTGGGTGCATAATTGGCTGGATAACCGTAGTCAGAGAGTTGTTGTTAACGGTGCTAAACCCTGCTGGAAAGGGATAACAAGTGGAGTTCCGCAAGGGTCTGTTTTGGGACCCGTACTGTTCAATATCTTCATCAATGACATAGATATTGGGATAGAGAGTACGCTTATTAAGTTTGCAGATGATACCAAACTGGGTGGGGTTGCAACTTCTTTGGAGGATAGGGACATAATTCAAAATGACCTTAGCAAGTTAGAGAAATGGTCAGAGGTAAACAGGATGAGGTTTAATAAAGAGAAATGCAAAGTGCTCCACTTAGGAAGGAACAATCAGTTCCATACATACAAGATGGGAAGTGACTGTCTAGGAAGGAGCATGGCGGAAAGGGATCTAGGGGTCATAGTGGACCACAAGTTGAATATGAGTCAACAGTGTGATGCTGTTGCAAAAAAAGCAAATATGATTCTAGGTTGTATCAACAGGTGTGTTGTAAGCAAAACTCATGAAGTCATTCTGCCGCTCTACTCTGCACTAGTTAGGCTTCAGCTGGAGTACTGTGTCCAGTTCTGGGTGCCACATTTCAAGAAAGATGTGGAGAAATTGGAAAGGGTACAGAGAAGAGCGACAAGAATGATTAAAGGTTTAGAGAACATGACCTATGAAGCCAGGCTTCATGAACTGGGCTTGTTTAGTTTGGAAAAAAGAAGATTAAGGGGGGACATGATAGCGGTTTTCAAATATCTAAAAGGGTGTCACAAGGAGGAAGGAGAAAATTTGTTCCTCTTGGTTTCTGAGGACAGGACAAGGAGTAATGGGC
This sequence comes from Pelodiscus sinensis, assembly GCF_052426305.1. Taxonomy (NCBI): domain Eukaryota; kingdom Metazoa; phylum Chordata; order Testudines; family Trionychidae; genus Pelodiscus; species Pelodiscus sinensis. The sequence continues at coordinate 12,455,553 of NC_143054.1, forward strand.
TTAAAGTGCAGCAGGGGGAGGTTTAGATTGGACATTAGGAAAAAATTCCTAACTGTCAGGGTGGTCAAATATTGGAATAAATTGCCAAGGGAGGTGGTGAAATCTCCCTCTCTGGAGATATTTAAGAACAGGTTAGATAGACATCTGTCAGGGATGGTGTAGACGGAGCTTGGTCCTGCCTTGAGGGCAGGGGGCTGGACTCGATGACCTCTCGAGGTCCCTTCCCGTCCTATTATTCTATGATTCTATGATTTCCAAGGGGGAAATGCAAACTGGCTCCCTATACTACAAAAAGATAGCTGGAAGCGTAGATAATATAAGTGACTTGCCCAGTGCCATGATGCTCATCAGTGGCAGGTGTAACGCTAGCAGTCAGGCATTCTTGGGCTGAGTCTACTAAGTCACATTGCTTCCCTCAAGTATTTGCTTTTACCTCTAATCTTCCTAAATCAACAGCTCCCCATCCCCAAATTTAGGTATGTGTTAGAAGTTACAATCTTGCATGGGGGTGGAGGGGGAGGGGCTCTGGAATACCTGATAGAAATTAAAGGTGGGGAAAAAAACCACGTTTCATTGTCTGTTGTTTTTCATGATACCAAAGAACAGTCCTCCATCCACAGTTTCCCACAGCAGCTACTGCTTGGCTATGATTTTCACGGCCTCTCTCAGTTGACTAGGCCACATTCCACTGGTTGCAACATAAAGCGGTTCCCTGTCACACCCAGCTGAAGAGTTCAGATAAGATTCAGCTTGGAGGCGGTTGGGAACTAAGCGGTGCAGTGTGGTTTCAACGAGAACATAAGCCTGTACATTTGTACGAGCATTTATTGCACACATGCTAGACTTTAGGCCTGATTCCCCTTTACATGGAGGGCACTTTGCACCACTCTGGCAGTGAGAAGAGGCCTGCATGGGGGGGTTCTGTTATATTCACAGCACTTTGAGGCCCCTGTCCATGACTAGAATGTTATAACGTGGCCCTTATGTAAATGAGAATGGGTGGTGTTATCTCTGGGGAGCAGCTTGCCAAGGATTTGTCATGACTCCTCTGCCTATGCTTTTGCTCTGTCTGCACATTCCTAACCCAGCAAAAGCAAAATTCAGGGCAGTGGCCTCTTTTAATATCTGACAAACTCTAGGCTCAGGATCCAACAAACAGTAACAGAGCAGGAGGCTTGAAAGGGTCGGGAGCTTCTTGTCCTTAATGTGAGCAATAGTCTTCTGTAACTGCAGCATCAGGATGTCCTATCCATTATCAATATTCCTCAGGAATAAAAACAAACTGTTCCTGATCTCTTTGGAGTCACGTGCAACTTCCACGGAGTTCAACAGGAGCAAGATAATAACACTACCTAGTTTTTCTTTATTTTTTTTCCAACAGTCAATTCCAAAGAGCTGTACCAATGAGGTCAGCTTCATTATTGGGAAAATGAGGCACAGACAGGTGGCATAGCATGCCCATGGTCAACCTGAAGGCAAGGACCAGAACCAGGAATAGGATCCAAGTCTCCCTAGACCCACAGTGTTCTATCCACTAGGTCATATTACCTTGTGTTCGCATGCTGCAGTGCTAAATTTGGGTCTCAGATATATGATGTGTTCCAAATACAAAGCACTGCTGACAGCTCCCAGTCCCAGCTCCCAGAGTTTCCTCTCAAACCCAGTCAAGAGGGTATCATGGTCATCTGGTCTGCCAAATCTCTTGACTATGGAGTCCCATAAGGGCCAATCCTGTCCCTGTTGTTCTCAGCACCCACAGGAACCACTGGAGAGCTGTCTGATACCCAGCTCTATACCTCCTTCCTGAATGCTTACCTGAGGTCATCACCTGAGCAAAGAGCAGCTGACTGAAAATGAGCCCAGGCAAGCTGGAGGAGATGCTGGTAGGAAGAGAGAAGCATGTGGAAGGACCTTCCTACATAACATCTAAAGGTACTAAAGGACACTGTAGTCCAAAAGGGAATGTGTAGCTAGAACCAGTGGCTGGAAGTTAAAGCCAGACAAGAAATAACAATAGCATTTTTTGCCACTTGCCTTGCGGATTTTGAAGTTGGTGTTACTCCCTGTTAAAAATATAAAAGAAACAGTCTAGTGGATGGTTTGGTTCTCATAATTCTGAGGAAATGGGAATCCCGATTCAATATACCTTTCCTACAGTTCAGGGAAGCTGCTGAAGTAAATGAGTGAAAGAATTGCCTACGATCACTTGAGCCTTGTATCTTAAACTGAGAAGATGTTTGTGGACTGGCTGGATGATGGTCGGGTTGAAAAGAACTGGGAATAGTTATTTCTCTGAGAAAATGTCTATTGTCTTATATTACACAAGAGAGATGAGAGTAGGGCTTGAGTCATGCCTGAACACATAGAAAAGCTGTTCTGGCACTTTATTTTGGGAAGCCAGAAAGGTCTGGTACTATTCCTCCAGTGACATATTTTACTCCTCAAGTACTGAATGTGATAAGTGTGGAGGTGTCCTCAAATACCAAAAGAAAATATGGTCAGACCTCTTCCCATTAGAATTTCAGGTGTTCTTCCTCTCTTATACCAGCCCTGGTTACAAAGTGTTTTCCTGCTGTAAATATAGTTTCCATCTTGTTTTGTTATTCAACAATGTTGTTCATACTAAATCTACCTCTTAACATTGAGCCCTAAGAATACATTGCCTTAATTTCCCTCGCCTTGTGGCTAGAGTTTCTTAAATAGAAACAATCTTATTAGATAGAGATCACCCTAACATGACTGTTATTTGTACAAAAGCTTCAGAGGGATAACCGAGTTAATCTGTAACAGGAAAAACTTAAAAAACAAGGAATAGTCTAGTAGCACCTTAAAGACTAGCAAAACATGTAGTATCATAGTATTTCTGTTTAATTCAGAGGTGACATGAGTGCTACACCTGGAGGGAGAGTGACACAACACATTGAGGTGCGCAGGAAGAGCATGAAATGTTGTCCTGGCTGTAGGGGGATCCCACTGAATTGAGGTACCCTGACACAATCCATGACGTAAAATTCTTACGGCCGGAGTTATGAAGCGTTACAAATCGCCACTTCCCTTCTCTCACTGGTGTGCGTGCCACTGGAAAATTCCACTATTGCTGGCCAAGTCAAGGTCATCTCCAATGCAGGAGCAGATCTTGCTACCAGTGCAGGAGAGGAAAATTGGCTGTGCTAAACTCCCCCAACTTGTAAATCCCCATGGGCCATTTGCCTTCCAGGTGGTGAAATAAAGGAAGTGAAATAGGCACGTTTCTCTGAAGCCATGCCACAGACACAGCAAGGGGTGACAGTGGCTAGTCCCCACTCTGAGGGCAACACATGGGACAGAGTCTCCCCCAACACCAGCAGTGGGGCAAAGAAGAAAGCACCGGGCTTTCCCCCGGTAGCCCTCAATTTACATGATAGGAAAAAACCTTCTTTTTCTAGTAGCTACCCTTGTGAGTTCTGTACTCAAGTCGTTGCTGTGTGTGCTGATTGTTAGGGGGTTCTGTCCCTAGAGATGGCTTATAAATGGGAGGGGTATCCTGGGTAAGCATAAATAAATCTGAATTTGTATTTTTTAGAGAAATCTAGGAAATTATATTCAAAATCTCCTTTATTAAGGTTGCAACCCCATCCGTCAAAAATCAAGATATGCCAGATTTCTGCTTGACAAAGCAGCTTTAACTTAGCTCCCTTGTTGTGAATGCATTTATCAATATGATCCCATGCTTGTTTTAAAACAAGATCCCTGTCTTATTCAGTGCACAGGTTGGATGCAGAAGGAGCCATAATTCAGGTTGTATAGGCAACCATAAATCTGGCATATCTGGCATAAATAGTCTGGCGCTTGATTCTGAAACCTAAATAAGGTTCTTTTGACATATTTGTGTGAGAGTTAATATACAAGTCAACATGCAGAATATTGGAAAATTGTGGCTCTGGTTAAGAGACTCAAACCTGTTCTGCTTCTCTGCACCATTAAAATGAAGCAGATAGTCATTCAAAGCATGGACATATGAATTTGATCAACCTTGATATGGCACAATGTTCTCTAGTTAGTGGCTAAAATCCTCTAAATTAAGCTCACACTTCAGCATGTTTGCAGCTAATAAATCATAATCTGATTGGGACAGACAACTGAGAAAATTCCACCATTGGAAGATGCTTTGTATCCAGAGAGCATCTTTCCCCTCCCTGCAAGTACAATCTGACAGAGTTGCTGATATCTGAACACTGAAGAGCTGGAGATTGTTTAACTTGATCTGACATGCCACACATACAAGAGGAGAGACCCTCAGCCAGAAGAGACCCACATATCTTCTGCCTTTACAGGTAAATACAGTCCATGATTAGGTCCCCTTTCAATCCTCTTTTCAATAAGCTTAAATAAACCATGCTCCTAAAATCTCTTTTGGCGTAAGGTGTGTTTTTGAGTCCTTGTCTCATTCTTGTAATACTTATCTGAATCCTTTCCTATGTAGCAGAATTCCTTTTCAACACTCCACCCCAGAACAGGACAGATTATTCCAGCCGTGCTATGTGCAGATGCATATTCCCTTCGTACTCAGTATTCTACTTTTCATACATAAAATAATTGCGTTCATTTTTGTGTCACCCAAGCATTGTACAGTGAACTCAAGAGAATAGTGAATAGCAACTCACAACTAGGGAACTCTCTGGGTTGAATGTTCATTCAAATAAAAACTTGCACTACAATTGATAAAATTTTCAGGACTGGCAAACAGTTTCACAAACACACCAGTGGCTGTCTGAATATTCATATTACCCCCTCAAATCTTAGTGAACTTCAAACATTGTTCTTTTATTCAAGAAAGTATTCACTGATCAGTATTTTTGCTAGCCCTGCAGCTTTATTGACCTATTTTTTATGTCTAAGCTAAGAGAGATGCAAACAAATAACTATAGATTCATACATTCCAAAACCAGATGGGATCATCTAGTCTGATCCCTGTATAAAACAAACCATAGAACTTCCCTGAAATAATTCCTGCTTCAACCAGGGCATAATTAAGCTGAATAGTGAAATGTGAAGTACAGCATTACAAATCTTTCAGTTTCAGAGGGGTAGCCAAGTTAGTCTGTAACAGGAAAAACTTTAAAAACAACAAATAATCTGGTAGCACTTTAAAGACTAAGAAAACACGTAGATGGTATCATGAGCTTTCGTGGGCACAGCCCACTTCTTCAGATGACCAGAGTGTTGGAAGTCCAGAACCAAAAATAAATAAGGGAAGGGAAGTGTTAGTCATCTAAGCCTTACTTGTTACAAAGTACAAGGACATTCTTTTTTAAAAATATATGGTTTAACCTCTTCCCTCTTATATTCATTAAAGATTTTCCACTTTATTCTTGCATGCTTTAGAGATGATAAAACAGAATCAAGGGGCGCGTCTTAGATTGAGTATAAACCAATTCTCTATGCCAAGACAGTCCCATTGCTAAGGGTTAAGTGATTTCTTATATTTCATACCTGATAAAGGATTCTCCCCCCCCTCCCCCCCGCCCTCCCCGCCACCTTTTTTTTTTCCATTAGAGAAAGTTATCTTGGAGAGCTGACCAAATGCTATTGCATTTTGGAGTTAATAGCTACATTCACCAGATTTCTAAACTGTTGTTTTCCTTTTTCTTAAGTACCATTGTGACAATATTACCTATGACTAGAAAAGGACTAGAAGAGAAACTTTGCACTACAAATTATGTGAAACATGTAAGTCACCCAGCTTAACCCTTGTAGCATTTAATAGCATTTTGTACCCAGAAGCAGCCTATGGAATAGAAATCAACTGACTGAACCATACTACTCCTCCTCCCCCACTGGGTGTGACACTGGGCTAGTCTCTCTTCTTGGCAATATCATCCAGCCCCATTGAAGGAGAACAGCAAACCTCTCTCTTTATCAAGCCCTTGCAGCCTAGAATGCTCTCACTATGCCTTCAGCCTTTACTACCAACATGAGGTTCAAATTCTCTCTCCTGGCGATTTTTCTGGAGGCGTTAATCATCGTTTTATTTGGGATCTTTGTAAGATACCAGGAGGACCAGCGCATCACGAAGGATGATCTATTTCTATATCCATGTAAGTATTATTGTTTGTAGAGCAGGATAAGATTTGGAGAAGCTGAGTCCTTTGAGTGATTACTAGCACCGTGCAGGAATTCTGTTAGAATGAATTATATTGTTTCTTATCAGTGCTTTAGTTCTGTTTATTCTATATAACTAACGGTACCAAGAAAGGGGAAAGATATGCAGTTACCACTGACTAGGATTCTAACCCTGGTTCTGCAAAAGATAACATTCCCTGGATCATGGCATTTGGTAAAGTTATAACATATAATCCTTACGAATTTTTGTTTGTTAGTTACACTTTAAAAAGTTTGATGCCATTTTGGCAGATTCTTTTTTCAGTCTCTCCTCCTTCCCTCACCAACATCTATTGGTTAAATGTATTTAATCTAGCCTTAAACTTCGCCTGTAAGGTCTTCAAGGCAGAGTCAGAATCTCACTATATATGTACAGCATCTAGCACAATGAGGTGTTGATATGCTTCAAGGCTTCTAGGACTAGATTAATATAGATATTAATCAGATCTACTAGTGTGAATAGCTGCACCTATCTGGAATCCCATTGGATCTGCTTGAGCATGTGACATAGAATAGGTTATTATGGATCTTCGATCACTTGAGTGGGGTCAGGTGTGGTTTGGTTGGCTCCTAGAAGACATGAAGAGGATGTAGGAGGAAGGTCCTGAAAGCAGAGCAAGCCCATGACATTTGAAGGGCCCCATGATGTAGAGTGTTGACAGCAAGGTTAAGAAGTGCAAGAGGGTTAGGGTTTGGGTTGACCGTAGAGTCCTATCAAATTTATGTCCATGAAAAACATGTCATAGACCATGAAATCTGGTCTTTTCTTTGAGCTTTTACCCTATACTATACCAATTTCACAGGGTGCCTATAGTTTCTCAAACTGAAGGTCCTGACCAAAAAGGGAGTTTCGGGAGAATCACAAGGTTATTTTAGGGGGCTCATGGTATTGCTATCCTTACATCTGTGTTACCTGCAAAATTGGGCAGCCAGGGAGTGATGGCTGTTGGCCAGAGGTCTAGCTCTAAAAGCAGTGCCCCACCAGCAGCAGTGCAGAAGCAAGGGTGGCAATACCATACCATGCTGCCCTTAGTTCTGCTCTGCTGCTGGCAATGGCTCTTCTTTCAGATCTAGGTTTCCGGCCAGCAGCTGCCACGTTCCAGCTGCGCAGCTCAGTGCAGAGGTGAGGGTAGCAGCACTGCAACCCGCCCTCCTACAATAATCTTGTGACCTCTACCCTCCCACCCCCATACACTCACACAACTGCTTTTTTGAGTCAAAACCCAATTACACCATGAAAATTCACATTTAAATAGCGGAAATCATGAAATTTGCTATTTTAAAATCCTTTGGCTATGAAATGAACCAAAATGGGTTGTTAAATTGGTAGGGTCAACATACATAAGAACATAAGAGTGGCCGTACTGGATAAAACCAAAGGTCCATCTAGCCCAGTATCCTATCTTCCGACAGTGGCCAATGCTAGATACCCTAGAGGGAGTGAACAGAACAGATCATCATCAAGTGATCCCTTTCCTGTCATCCATTTCCAGCCTCTGACAAAGAGAGGAAAGGGACACCATTCCCACTCATCCTGGCTAAGAAGTATTAATGAACCTAATCTCCATGAATTTATCTAATTCTTTTTGGAATCCTGCTAAAGACCTGGTCGTCACAACAGCACAACTCCCTAGCAGAATGCTATAGAAACTGTTCCTACAGCCCCTAGCAGGACCCTTTTGCTTGTCATTTGGAGGCTGGGACTTGGTTAGCCCAGGGCTATAGACAGCAGCTCTGCAGCAGGATGATTTTCACCCAGACATTTGCATTATTTTCATATCCTCTCTATGCAGCTAGAGCCAACTATAGGGCCGTGTCCAGACTCAGGGGGTTTTTCGGGAAAAGTAGCCTTTTCCCGAAAAAACTTCCCCTGCGTCCAGACTCAAGCCGCGTTCTTTCGAAATTATTTCGAAAGAACGCGGCTTTTCTTTCGATGGCGGTAAACCTCAATTTACGAGGAAGAACGCCTTCTTTCGAAAGTTCCTCTTTCGAAAGAAGGCGTTCTTCAATGTAAAGAGGCCGTCTTCGAAAGAGAGCATCCAGACTCGCTGGGTGCTCTCTTTCGAAAAAGCGGATTTCTCTTTCGAAAGATCCGCCTGCAGTCTAGACGCGGTCTTTTGAAAGAGGCTCTTTCGAAAGATGCTTTCGAAAGAGTCTCTTTCGAAAGAAGCCTGCAGTCTAGACATAGCCTATAAGACTGACACAGTGCAATACAATGCTTTTTCTAGGGTAGACATAGAAATATAGTTGTGCAGGGACCTTGGAGGGTCACCAGGTAAACTTAGACCACCCTGACAGATGCTTGTCCAGCCAGTTTTTAAAACCTAGTGAGTTCCACAACCTCCCTTGGAAGTTGATTCCAGAACATATTGTTAGAAGTATTTCCCTAACATCTAACCCAAATCTCTCTTATGCTGTTTAAGACCATCACTTCTTGTCCTACCCTCAGTGGACACGGAGAACAATTGATCACCATCCTCTTTATAACAGCCCTTAACATATTTGACCATTGTTATCTGGTCTCTCCCCACCCTCCCCAGTCTTCTGGCACTGTCATGCTAGATATAGATATAATTGATTGGTTAGGTTAAACAAACTTCTTTGTTTTGTTTCTTTGGCGAATGAACCGACTGTAAACAATAGCAAGTGGAATCAGAGTCTGAGTGGCTCTCCCCTGACATCTGGTGGTGAGCTCTGGAAAAGAACTTCAGAAACTGATCTCGTTTGCATGGGCTTACCCACCCTCCTCAGAGTGATGGGATTGCTTGCCCTAATGATCACTTTCAGCTCGTGTTGGATCCCCAGCTCCTTATTATGGAGGCAGAAGTAATAAAGGTTGGTTATGTGAATCCAGGACAACAAAACTACCTGGAATACCCCAATGGAGTAACTTACCCTCAGCTAAACGGCACATGCTAAGCAGGGGTCATGGGTTCCAAAGTTTAATGAGTTGAGAGTGAATGGGGATAAACATTTGTATCTAGTGGTGTAGGTACTATTTAAAGGTTGTAACCATTTGACTCTTATTCTCTCCGTGTAATAATAACAGAGCTAATTTGGTCTTTGTTGGCAGTATTGTTATATGTGGTAAAACTTAAATCACTGAAATGTAAGTCTAAGTATTAGATCTACTTTGAGACAGTGTTTCTGATGCAAAGGATTGCCTAGTGTGCACTGGCAGTGAGGCTACCCTGTGAATAGCTGAAATCACTGGCAACTGTGTTAAATAGAGGGCCCTAAAGACATTTTGGTGAATAGCCAGTCGGAGGGCTGGCAGAGAGGTGTGCCATTTGGCTGTTGGGGTCATGAGTGAGCATCAAAGCGGTGGAGCATGTAAGGTGCCTCTCAACCCCTCCCTTCCATCCAGCCTGGGAGGTGAGTTCTTCAAGTGAAATTTGAACTCTGGGTTTGCACTGACCAAAAAGAGCAACTGTGAGTGGGACACAGGGATGGTATGGACAAACTAAAGGGACTTTTGGGTTGCTGCATTTAAGAACCTGAAGGAAAAGGACGCTGCCTAGCTTACTTGCAGTGGGTCTTTTGGCTGATGATTTATTTTTATGGGCCCTAGTTGCAGTGTTTTTCCAAATGAATGCTGAGTTACTTCCTTCCTCTCATTAAAGGTTTTTGCTACACTCAGATTCTGTGCTTGCGAGAGGGGAAATATTGCCTCTTCAAAGGTCCAGGGAAGGTGTGTGATTGTCCCAGGTCACTGGGTGGGGGTTTGAGCCATTTTTTCTGTTGTATTGTTTGAAAAGGAACTTCTAGATACTGAACCCAACCCTTGTTTCTGCCAACTCTGGCTGGCAAAAGGGTTACACAAGTAACATACTGATAGTACAAACCATAACCTCCATCAGAACCTCCCCCTGCTACTCAGGGCTGTTTCTGGGAGGGACACAATTACTGTGCTGGCTGCTTCTCAGGAAATGTACATGGCGTAGGTTGACTGAGAGTAGAAAAAAGTAAGAATTTAATCATGTTGTGATGCAACATGCATTCCCACTTGGGTGTATCCAGTAACTTTACGCCACAAATGCATTTAAGTCAATGAAGTTCAACCCAGGGTTAAGTTCACAGTATCTTGTTATGCCCGCAATGAATTTTTCCGGAAGAAATAGGGAGCTACAGAAAACCCATTCCAATATTTACTTATAGAGAAGTTACCCATTCATTTCTATGAAAGCAGAGCAAACGGGCTGTTTCTCTGTAAACTCCACAATAGATGTTTTCATGCAAGTTTTACAGATGTATCCTCTGTACAGAATTTACAGAATGGCTTTGCAAGAGCCATAACACTTAATACATTCTATCTAGTTTTATGGATTACAATTTCAGGCCCTGCTCCTGCAAGCCTTTCATGGAAGAGGTGGCAGATTGACAATAGAAAGCATGTGCACATAATACTCGTGGAGAATGGAACTTCAAGCCAAGTATTCCATTTACTGTGGAGATTAAAGGAATAAATTGTTGCCTAGCAATTTTATGACTATGAGGTCAGGCCCAGAGTGAAAATTAAGTACAGAAATCTCCCCATTTTACAGACAGTAAATATATTTGAGTGGATTCTATCTATATCTTGGCTATCAGCATTGGTTGGGTGGCATAGGTCTCTAGCAAATAAAAAGACAGCTAGGTAGCGAAAGAATTGCCTCTCTGTTCCCCCAAATGCCTCCTCCTGATGGATCCCTGGTCCTTTCAGTCTTTCAGGATGTCCATGTGATGATATTTGTTGGCTTTGGTTTCTTGATGACCTTCCTGAAGAAATATGGATTCAGCAGTGTAGGGATCAACATGCTCATTGCTGCGCTTGGTCTCCAGTGGGGTACCCTGGTGCAAGGATTTTGGCACATGAAGGAACAAAAAATTCATATTAACGTGAAAAGGTGAGTGTCACTCCCTCCCAAACCCAATGGTGCCCCCAGTTAATTCCACACCAAAAATCCCCTGACCACAGTGCCACGCAATGGGCCTGGCCCCATGCCACTTAAAGTGAAGGGGAGCTTTCCCATAGATGACAATACGCTTTGGATCCAGACAGATAATAAGAGGGGAACTGTGGTGATGATAAATTGTAATAATCATTTGCATGCAAATGAGCTCTCACAATGGTTCATGGGAATCATTCTACCTACCCAAGACAAAAGGCATCTCCCAGGCCCAGCCAGTGGCTTTCTCCCCGACAGCCTGTTCGTGTTTTTGCAATGCTTGGAAGAGTATGCAAAGAATAACTAAGAGACTGGCACTAAAAGAAACAACACCCAAGTGTTTCTGATGGAGAAGCAGGAATAACATAACAGGCCTCTGAATGCCTCTCACTAGTCCCTATGGCTATGTCTAGACTGGCATGATTTTCCGGAAATGCTTTTAATGGAAAAGTTTTCCGTTAAAAGCATTTGCGGAAAAGAGCGTCTAGATTGGTCCAGATGCTTTTCCGCGAAAGCACTTTTTGCGGAAAAGCGTCCGTGCCAATCTAGACGCGCTTTTCCGCAAAAAAGCCCCCATCGCCATTTTCGCGATCGGGGCTTTTTTGCGCAAAACAAATCTGAGCTGTCTACACTGGCACTTTTGTGCAAAAGGACTTTTGTCCAAACGGGAGCAGCATAGTATTTCCGCAAGAAGCACTGATTTCTTACATGAGATCGTCAGTGTTCTTGCGGAAATTCAAGCGGCCAGTGTAGACAGCTGGCAAGCTTTTCCGCAAAAGTAGCTGCTTTTGCGGAAAAGCTTGCCAGTCTAGACACAGCCTATGGGTATATCTACACAGCACTGTTATTTTGAAATAACTGACATTATTCTGAAATAACATACTCCACGTCTGCACTACAAACTGTTATTTCAACATAATGTCGAAACAATGTCAAGCTGGAGGTCTTCTTATTCCGACTCCTGTAACCCTCGTTTTATGAGGAGTAAGGGAAGTCGGAGGAAGAGTGCTCTACCTCGGACTTCCTGCTGTGTAGACAGCGCCAAAAGCCAAAATAAGCTATTTCGACTTAACCTATGTCAATTGCGAAACCTAAGTTGCGTAGCTAATTTCGGCTTTAGCCCTGCTGTGTAGACATGCCCTAACAGAATCCATTGTGACTGCCTCCCCTTCAAGAAAATCCCTGGTCATTCTGGGGTTAACATTAAAGCTGGGGAAAATGTTTTGGAGATCTGACCTGATTAGTTTCAGTTGGGAAAACATTTTTCAGGGTCATTTTAAGAACACTGTGTTTCTTTATCTTCCTGATAAGCATTAGCCCAGTGGTTAGGGTACTTACGTTGGATATAGAGACCCAGGTTTGAATCCTGACCCTGGGGCAGGAACTTGAACTTAACTTCCCCCCTCCTGAGTGAGCAACTCCAGGCCACAGATAACTCAGCAGGGCGGTTGGTCTCGATCTCTCCTGGCCAAGCTGTTCCACTTTGTACAAGTGATTGAATAGTCAGTGGCATGAAGACTTCCATATAATTTCATCCTGCTTGGTAAGAATGCAATCTGTGCATGAATGTAACCTTCCTTGGGACCCACTATTTGTCCCACAGCACATGGTAGGCCCCATATTTTGAAACAGGACTAAGAAGCTTTTTTATCTACAACTAGCAGAACACAGTTTGCTTATATCTCACTTCTTGAGCGTTCTAGCTTTATGGTGTGTTTATACAAGTTTGGGGTCCCATTTCATTTCTGGTCTCATTAAACTGTTTTTGTTGTTGTTGTTTTTTTTCTTAAATTCAGTATGATAAATGCAGACTTCAGTACAGCAACCGTCTTGATTTCATTTGGAGCCCTCCTGGGGAAAACAAGTCCAGTCCAGATGCTGATCATGACCATTCTGGAAATCGCAATCTTTTCATGCAATGAACATCTTGTTGTGAACGTACTAAGGGTAGGAACCATACATTTACTGAGCAGGAAAAGCTACTATTGTCTAGTTATAACAAACAGTTCTTTCTGAATGGAAAATTCTATTTCCCATTGATTTGCTCTCTCACAGGGGTGAATCAGATCTCTCTCCTTCTTCTTCTTCTTCTCTTCTCCATTTGGCTTCTCCTCTCTGGATATCTCATTGTTTAGCTTCAAACTTAGATACTGCTCCAGTGTGTATGACACAACTTGGTCTTCCTCAGCTCACTTGTGAATTCTTTCTCTTGGCTAACTCATGGCTACTGAATAATTTGTGACTATTGAATGCTTCAAAGTCCTCTCCTGGTGTCCTTTTTTGGGTAAAAGATGATAGGAATATCTTGCATATTATTGGCAAATGGCTTGCAAAGAGCAATGAAGAGCAACTTAACTTTTGGGTCTAAAGGCGTGATTCTGGTTTTCTGCATCACAGAGCCCAAAGAGCAGTTTTGAAAGTAATGGTACCATCTAATTTTTTAAAGAAAGTCCCCTGCCCAGCATGAGACTTGTTCACCCAGATCTCAGGAGATCCCCTGACTCCTTTTTTCATTGTCTTTAGTTCAGACTTTACTCCCAAGACCAGGGATCTTTGAGCCATCCATCCCTTCCCCTGTCTTTCTCCTCCAATATCTGTGTACATCTGCTCAGCAGTTCCCCTAGAATGCTCTACGGCCTTGTAAAAAGTTGACAGATAAGTCTCACAGTTTATAGTATATAAGATCATTTTTAAGAAAAACTAGAGATGCTGTCTTAAGCCATTAGAACTTCCATCCAAACCCAGATTTCTAACACTCAAACATATGAAAGTGTTCCAATCTGGGGGTTTCATTCACTCACTAGTAAAAGAGGAGTCAATTTGGGACTGAGATTGTGAGCCTTCCCATGATTCATGGATGATGAGGGCCAAGGGTTAGGCTTGGACCAATCTCTGTTAAACAACTAAACTGTGTAGCATTGTTATAAATGATCACTAGAAAAGTGCCTTGTTTAAATAGTGCATAAGAGTTATTGATCCCTTTTCAATCTTTGTGTTGTTCTGTATTATCTTCAACTTCTATATCCACCACAGAAGGTGCACAACAAACTCACCCACATTCCTCCTTTGTTAGCATCCTGTCCCCTCCATGTTCCTGGTATGGATGGTGCCAGTTTTAGGATGCATATTTTTCCCTGATGCAGGCCACTGATACTGGAGCATCAATGACTATCCATGCTTTCGGAGCCTATTTTGGGTTAGCTGCAGCCCGAGTGCTGTATCGTTCCGGTCTGAAAGAGGGACATAAGAATGAAAAGTCAGCCTACCACTCAGACATATTTGCCATGATTGGTAAGTAAGAGAAGTGTACTGCCAAAAGAATGGAGAGCACTCCTTCCTTCATCTGAGACTTATTCTTTCTCTCTGTCCTTGCAGCAGACTATTTTCTGCTGCAGATGTATGTTTTCAATGCAACCCAAATTATTTTGGTTTTTCGTTGCAATAAACAACAGAAAATTCCAGTGGTGGTTTTTTTTTTTTAACAAAAAGTATACTTCAGAGAAAAAGGCAATTTTCTGTTTGGAAAAAAAATTCAATGGAAAACTCTCAACCAGCTCTAATTAATGAGGTCACATCTTGCTAAGTAGGTAACTACTAGTACTGTGTTAATTTTATAGCTAGAGAAACTTAAGCCTGGTGTACACTAAGGCTTTATTTCAAAAGAACCCCCCCTTAGATCAAATTAATAAGTGAAACGTCCACACTACCAAGCCCATTATTTCAAAATAATGGGCCACTTAGGCTATGTCTACACTGCAGGTTATTTTCAGAAAAAAGTATGCAAATTGTGAATCGCAATTTGCGTACCTATTTCCGATTCTTTTTTCGCAAGAGGTTTTTCCAACATTTGGCCCAGCTACACAGGGACAAATGTGGGGAAAATGTCCTCTTTTGGAAGAGCCCTTATTCCTCATAAAAGGACTTCCGAAAGAGCATGCCTGCTTTTTCGGAAACTGATCCAAAAAAGCGGACGTATTCATAGACTCATAGACTCATAGACTTTAAGGTCAGAAGGAACCATTATGATCATCTAGTCTGACCCCCTGCACAGTGCAGGCCACAGAATCTCACCCACCCCTCCCAGAATAATCCTCTCACCTATATCTCAGATATTGAAGCCTTCAAATACTTTGAAGACCCCAAG
This sequence comes from Pelodiscus sinensis, assembly GCF_052426305.1. Taxonomy (NCBI): domain Eukaryota; kingdom Metazoa; phylum Chordata; order Testudines; family Trionychidae; genus Pelodiscus; species Pelodiscus sinensis. Next base: position 12,470,766 of record NC_143054.1, read on the forward strand.
ATGCAGAGAATCCTCTAGCTGTGATCTGTACCCCATGCTACAAAGGAAGGCGAAAAACCTCCAGGGCCTCTGCCAATCTACCCTGGAGGAAAATTCCTTCCCAACTCCAAATATGGCGATCAGCTAAACCCTGAGCATGTGGGCAAGACTCATCAGCCAGACACCCAGAAAGTTCTCTAGTAATTCCTATCATCCCTCCATTGACCTATTTCCCACTGATAATGAATGGCCAATTAGTTACCAAGATCATGTTATCTCATCAAACCATCCCCTTCATAAACCCATCTAGTTTAATCTTGAAGCCAGATAGATCTTTTGCCCCCACTACTTCCCTTGGAAGGCCGTTCCAGAACCTCACTCCTCTAATGGTTAGAAACCTTCATCTAATCTCAAGTCTAAACTTACTACTAGCCAGCTTATATTCATTTGTTCTTGTGTCCACTTTGGTATTAAGCTTAAATAATTCCTCTCCCTCTCCCTCTTCCATTCCCTGAACACGGCAGAGTTTTTCCCGGGGTACCTCTGGTATCCCAGAAAAAACTCTGTAGTGTAGACATAGCCTTATTTAGAAATCTGTATTCCTGCTTTTTGTGAGGAATAACACTGATTTCAAAATAGTTATTTCAAAATAGCAGTAATGTGGACGCCCCGGTGCTGCTATTTCGAAATAACTACTCCCCAGAGTAATCAAACTAATTACTCCCCTGTGTTTCCTGGGGTTCTAAGTCAAGGTAGCATGTCTACATTATCGCAGACTGTTTCAGACTAATTACAAGGCTTCCCCATAGTGAGGACACACCATTTTGATTTTGTTAAATCAGGAGTTAAGTCGATTTAAGTAATTTTCAAATAGTTTTCCAGTTGAGACATCTCCTTAGACAGGCAGAGGCTACAGGCCAGATTCTGCCACTTTTATTCATATTGAGAAACTTCTCTGTGAGTATCCCCAGTGGTTCCTCTGAGAGTAGCATCCTACTCTGGGTGACTGAGCATAGCAGAATCTGGCTCTGAGTGAAGTAAGGAGAGCCATAGAGTGGGTCTTTGGGAGAACCAGCACCCAACCATCCTAAATTCCCATCCCCGTCACAGGCAGGGGGGAAAGGGAGCTCACAGAGGGTGGTTCTTTTGTCTTCTCTTTTATATGTGGTGTCAAAAGCTTCTGCATTATTTTTCCGCTCATCCGACCATTGGTTATTGCACTTCCCTGTTCACTTGCTCTGGGCTAGCTTGTTCTGCTAAATGGGATATCTGATACTGAAAACCCTCCTGCAATTCAATTGTGTTTTGCTTTCCTGCAGGTACCCTTTTCCTCTGGCTATTTTGGCCCAGTTTTAACTCTGCCATTGCAGAGACAGAGTATCTCCAACAAAGAGCAGTCATTAACACTTACTTTTCCATGGCTGCATGTACACTCACGGCCTTTGCCCTCTCAAGCCTGGTTGAACACAGAGGCAAGTTGGATATGGTAAGAGTCACAGCAAAACTTCCATGTGTACCATTGAATCTACCACAGAATTGCAATGACAGATTCTCCCTAAATGGGCTGGCTTAGAGAATGTAAGAACTAGCTGGAGCCTTTGCTCCAGACTCAGGCCAAACTAGGGCCTTTGTTTATGGTTCAAAAAAAGGTGAAGGTTACATTGTGCTGTATGTGTGTGACCCACCCTGCTCTGTGCATGTTTCCCATCTCCCTTTAGCAGGTCTGAGATCCACTGAGATTTGTGCATCTGCTACAGCTCCCAACTAGGGGACTTAATACATTGGTACAAGCTGTGTTACTGAAGGGCCAGGTTTAAAAGCCAAGTGTTGGTCCAAGGGTATGTCTAGACTGCATCCTTCTGTCAGCAAAGGGTTGCAGGTTAGGCAGGTCGACATTGCAAATGAGGCATTAAAATATCCCATACCTAATTTGCATAAAAATGGCCACCGTGTTTTGCCGACAACACTTGGTTGGCAAAAAGCGGCAGTCTAGAGGGGGATCTATCAAGACAGAAAGCCTTTTTTGACAGATCCCTTATGCCTCCTGCAGTGATCTGTCGAAAAGGCCTTTCTTTCTCAACAGATCCCCCTCTAGACTGCCGCTTTTGCCAACCAAGTGCTGAGTCGGCAAAACACGGCAGCCATTTTTATGCAAATTAGGATATTTCAATCCCTGCCTCATTTGCAATGTCGACCTGCCTAATCTGCATCCCTCTGTTGACAGAGGGATGCAGTCTAGACATACCCCAAGTGGCTATAGCAGTGGGCTATGTGTGAAGAGAAAGCAAGGATTACATTGAGGTCCATAGCAAAGACAGTCCCTCCTCATTCCCTCTTGCTGCCACCACCAGCCTCTGAGGCAAGGACATAGTTGGAGTCTTGGCCCCCTCTGTAGTGTCCTGTTCAAATGTTCCCTCAAGTAGTCATTTGAATTGGCTTCTTTTCAGGGCAAAAAAAACCTCAGTTGGTAGGTCCTGGGTGCTCTAATTCTACTAAGAGAGAGAAGGGCACTCAAAGGTCAAGCTACCTCATTGCACCTCCCTAGAGCCGACTACTGTGGGGACAGAGTGGCTGGGTTAGGTCCACACTGAAAAAGTATGTTGTCCCTGCCGTTGTCCTTGTGGCTTTTGTGGAGCTGACCTTGAAGGAGCAGCTGTTCTTCTTCCCCCACAATGTCCTAACTGATGGGAACGGGGCAGTCAACACCTGGCTACTATCCAACCTGATCCTGCTGCTGCCTCCTCTAATGAGTGGGTGCCTTTAAAGGGTCTCAGATTCTGACTTCCCTCAAAGCTGTCCTGCTTGCTAGATAGGTTAGGCAGCAGCTTTGGAAATTAAGCAGTCTGATTAATTACCCATGTAGCCTACTCTCGATGCCAATAGACATTCACGGATCTTCGTATCCGGACCCTGTATACAGATAGGGTCCCTACAGAGCAGTGATTCTGCTGTAGAATCAAAACCGGCCTCTGCTGGTCTTCATTCAGTCCTTGGCTGCCTCAGGCTATGTCCAGACTGCAGGCTTCTTTTGAAAGAAGCTTTTATGGAAGAGATCTTCTGAAAAAACTTCTTCTGAAAGAGCACATTCACACTGCCAAAGTACATCGAAAAAGAGATCTGCTTTTTTGAAAGATAGCATCTACCCTGAATGGACGCTATCTTGCATTTAAGCTGTGATTACTATGGATGGAGTGGCCACCAGGGCACCTGTGCTTTTACCTCTTTCCTCTTCTTTTGAAAGAACTCCCTCTTCTCCGTCCACACACGCCTTTTTCCAAAAGAGTTCTTTTGAAAAAAGGCTTCTTCCTCATAGAAAGAGCTTTACCAATGTCCGAAAAAAACCCTGTTCTTTCGATTTTTTTTTTTTGAAAGAATGAGATTGCAGTGTGGACATAAGTGAAGTTTTTCCGAAAAACTCTGCAATGTAGACGTACTCTCAGTCTGACGTCAGAGCATTGGAGATGCACTTTAAATTTCACTGAGAAATACTTAACAGTGTAACTATCACTTGTCAAGACAGGATGCTTGCACTGTTAATTATTCATATACAAATCCGGCTTCGATTCCATGGCTGTCCTCTTATTTTTGGGGATTTTGTGTTCTGCACAGGTTCACATTCAAAATGCCACCCTAGCAGGAGGAGTAGCGATTGGTTCCTGCGCTGACATGGACATCTATCCGTTTGGTGCTATGTTAATTGGTAGCATTGCTGGTTTCGTCTCTGTCATTGGGTTCAAATTCTTGACTGTAAGTATAAAATACAGTAGAATATGAACAAAAGAATGGCCATACTTGGTCAGACCAAAGATCCATCTAGCTCAGTATCAGGTCTGCCAACAGTGGCCAACGCCAGATGCTCCAGAGAGGGGGAACACAACAGGCAATCCTCACGTGATCCCTCTCCTGTCATCCTTTTCCAGACAATCAGCAGCTAGGGACACCATTCCTACCCATCCTGGCTAATAGCCATTGATGGAGCTAACCTACATGAATCTGTCTAGATCTTTTTTGAACCTTGAAGGACCTTGTTCTGATCTCACTTGCACCGGCTTCGTGCCACTGCAGCTTCATTGATTTTACTGGAGTTACTCCTGATATGTAGACAGAACGATCAGAATAAGGCCTGTACCATATATAGACAACGAGATCTATTCAGCAGCACGAGGGGGCTTTCCATGTGCTTCATGAAAATATGCTTATAAATATGAGATAACTGGAATATGCTTTATGTGAAATACCTCATGTGGGATATCACTGGAAAAGTTATAATCTATTGAATATGATTTTCCCATTTGTACTCATGTATCATCTCTGTAGATCAGCTTAGGAATAAACATACAAAGAGGTGCTTCCCACCCAACCCCGAGCTGCTATGGGGAGAAGGCTGGGATAGTCCGCTCTCCCCAGGGCAGCCTGCATACTGAACCTTTCATCCCCAGCCCCATCCTGGAGCAATGATTTAAATGAAGCATGGACATTTTCATTTTATTTCCCAAAAAACAAAAATTGAATTAAGCACCCAGATAAATCTTCTAGTATTTAATAAAATCACCTTTGATTACCAATAAACCCAGTGTAAATAATTGTTACCTGGGGGCTAACGAGAGCTGTGCATATCTCTCTTTACCCTGAGAGAGTGCACAAACAGCCTGGCTGTGAATATACTGGCGCGATCTCGCGCAAAAGTGGCTACTCTTGCGCAAAAACTTGTTGCCTGTCTACACTGGCCGCGTGTTCTTGCGCAAGTAAACTGACGTTCTACTGTATATAACCAGGGCTTCTTGCACAAGAACTATGATGCTCCCACTCAGGAAGAAGGCCTTTTGTGCAAGAGCTCTTCCAGAAGAGGCCAGTGTAGACAGGCAACATGAATTTCTTGCGCAAGAAAGCCCTATGGTTAAAATGGCCATCAGAGCTTTCTTGCACAAGAGAGCATCTACACTGGCATGGATGCTCTTGCGCAAAAGCACATCTCTTGTGCAAAAGCACATGCCAGTGTAGACGCTCTCTTGTGGAAGAGTTTTTGCACAAGAACTCTTCCGCAAAAGAGTTCTTGCGCAAGAAGCTGCCAGTGTAAATAGTGAGTTTATGTTGTATGAAACTTTAAGCAGCGTAATTGCTATAGAAATGACGGGAGAGACCTCAGGGTTAAGATCAAATCCTTCTCTATACATATGAAACATGTGTACGTATTTCATGTTCTCCCCCAATAAATTTGCCTAACTGGGTCAATGAAACTTGTCAACCATACACTGACGTGAAAGTGTTTTTTCCTTTCCTTTCAGCCATTCTGTTCCTCTAAACTGAAAATTCATGACACATGTGGAGTCCATAATTTACATGGTTTACCTGGATTCCTGGGAGGTCTTGCAAGCATCATTGCAGCAGCCGCGCACGTCAGATTGAAGTGAGTGAAATAAATAAATAAATAAATAAGGCAGAAGTGAGGCTTCTTTGGTGAAGCTGCATTCTACTTCGGTTTGGTTTTTTTTTTCATGTTAACCTGAAGGTCTACACTGCACCTTTATCTCGAACTAAGCCACACCATTTGAGCGACACAATTTGCATAGCTTATTTCGAGTCAATTTTGAAATCGCTTATTTCATACTTTGGCATTATCTACACAGAGCCAAATTTCGAAATAAACTACTGTTCCAAAATGGCCCTTAATCCTCATGGAACTAGGTTTACAGGGATGTTGGAATAGCACACCTGTTCTTTCAAAAGATGTTTCAAAATAAGAGGCATGCTGTGAAGATACAGAATAGCTATTTCAGGATACCAGAAGTACCCAAAGTAGTGCTGCTCTGTAGATGCACCCTAAGGGACACATTCCTTCAGATATCTCTTGCATCTAAACTAGCAGAGTACCAGCTCTGGAAATGGTAGTGGTATTGTAACCTTTCACCATTTGTCTCTTTCTCTTTTTCAGAGGCACTGACTCTCCTTCTGCTCCCATGCAGGCTGCTGCCCTAGGTTGTACCATTGGGATTGCTTTGGTAGGAGGAGCAATTACAGGTCAGTACGATGCAAACCACACCAAAATCTGTGCAACCGTTAGAGGGATGCCCAGGAAGGACTTTGTGGTGCAAACAATTTCAACCAAAAATGGGATAGAAGGGACCACTCTGATTACCCACTCTGGCCTCTTGCACAACCTCACCCACTGCTAGATGTTCAGTAAAGAATTTTAAAATGAGAATCACATTGTGAATCTCCTGGTTTTATTGAAGTGGATGCCACTGATATATGTCACATAGCTGCTGGGTTATTTTTCTATCAATAGTTAAAGAAACTTCATTAAAATAAAAGTTTGGAGCAGTGAATAATTCAATGTCTATTTCTCCATATGCCGGGGGTATAAGTCAGATAGGTTACGTAATCAGTTTTAGATTGGAATATCTAACTATGTAGCCCCGGATACACACCCAGAATCTCTGTAATCATAAGAATCTGACTGTGGAATTGTAATAAAAGAGTCTGGTTTGTTTTCCAGTATATTTGTAGGTGCATAGCATGAGTCATATAACATATCCCTTCCAAACCACCCACACTTCTATGAAATCCTGAAAACGAATCCAAGAAGCAGGCAGCAAGTTCATATGTATATATAATCTCTCAGAAATAAAAAGCTGTATAAAAGGTTAAGGTAACAAAGTATGTCACTGCATTTAATCTCCTGCAGGTTTAATTCTAAAATTGCCTTTCTTGGGACAAGCGCCGGATGAGAACTGCTACGATGATTCTGTTTACTGGGAGGTAAGATATAATTGCAAAGTAATCAGACTACCAGGCAGTTCAACTTTCATTGCCTTTTATTAGAAGATTAGAATATAACTCAGTTCTGCTTTCTTAGTGGGAGAGGGAGGACTCAATGAATCTTTGTTAAATGGGGCAGTAATTTACACGTGGGAGCCAGGCTTCAAAAATCTTCCCTGATGGCACATTTAGGATTTCTCAGGCACACTTCCAAAACTGCAAGGCATTTGGTGTTGCAGCTGTGAATGTGAATAGAGGAAAAAAAGAGAGATGGGCCCTGTATTGGCAGGCTGCAAGGGAAACAGCTCCTTAATTGCTCATGATTTTAAAAAACAAATTCCTTTTTTTATGATAAAGAGAAACTTTGGGGACAGGTCTGTGGGGTGGGAGGAGATGCAAGGATGAAAATCCAGTATACCTGGACGTTTGCTAGAATATTTTCAATTCTTAGTTCATTTCCTGGCTTTACTTTTGTAACACTGAGAAAGTCATTAACTTCCTGCATAGCTCAGGTTCCCATCTGAAGAATGGTCATAATCTGAAAGTCACTTTTTCTACCTGGCTTATTCAGATGGAAAGTCCTTCAGAGTAGGGAGAAACTCTTATTGTGGGTTTGTACCGCACAATGGGGCCTTGATCTCAATTAAGGTCTCTTGCCAGTGTATTGTCACAAATACAATAGATACCACACCCTCCCAACAACTTCCCTTAGCTTTGAGAGAGAAGGGTTTAGGCACCCAAATGCTGCTGGCCTTTTAGAAGCTGACATTGTCTTCGACCTGTCACACTCTGGTCGTGAGCGTTTGCTTGAGCTCAGGTCTCCAGTAGGTTATATTGTAGGGAGAGGGGAGCACTAGCAAACTCAGATAAAAATGTGATGGAAAGCAATGGAAGAAGAGAGAAATAAATATCTGAACATCCTGTGCTAGTTTGAGCATAAGGTGCAACAACAGAGGAAGTAAGTGAGGTAGGTTCCATCGGAAGTAAGGGCTTGTCTACACAAGAGCTATGTCTACACTGCAGGCTTCTTGCGCAAGAACAACTGTTCTTGTGCAAAAACTTGCAGAGCGTCCACACTACAAGCCTGTTCTTGTGCAAGAAAGTTTACAGTAGATCATCAGAAGAGAGGGCTTTTTGCACAAGAGTTGTTCCTCTCCCCATGAGGAATAAGCCTGTTTGTGAAAGAGCTCTTGTGCAAGAAGGCAGTGTGGACAGGAACAGGTGTTTCTTGCGCAAGAAAGGCCTATGGCTAAAATGGCCATCAGAGCTTTCTTGTGCAAGAGAGCGTCCACACTGCCATGCAAAAGCACATCTCTTGAGCATAAGCACATGGCAGTGTGAACTCACTCTTGTGCAAGAATTTTTGCACAAGAATTCTTGTGCAAAAAGTTCTTGGGCAAGAAGCCTGCAGTGTAGACATAGCCTCTGGGTGTTAGAGCAGCACAGCCCCACTGCTACACATAGAGTAGATGTTTCTTAGATCAGGGTTTTCCCATCTTGTGCTCCCTCAAGGGTAGTAGCTAAGTCAGCAGAAGAATTCTTCCATCAAGCTCAGCCATGTCTACACCATGGGCTACACTGACTTCACTACAATACTCAGGGTGTGGGTTTTTAATGGCTTTTGGCACTTTGGCATGGCTTTGAGACAGTCTCCCTACTTAAACAGACAGTAAATACCTCAGAATTGCTGATTTAGTGCAGGGCAGGGCTAGGGCATCTTTTTAATTCAACTCATGACCCAGATCTGAGAACTTCAGTATATGATGCCTTCATCACGGCATCAGCCAGACACATAGAACCATAGAATCATAGAACACTAGGACTGGAAGGGACCTCGAGAGGTCATCAAGTCCAGTCCCCTGTCTTCACGGCAGGACCAAGCACTGTCTAAATGAGGAATGTAAGAGACCAATCAACCAGTTCACCCCCCCAACAAGCAAAAGCCTATCAGACAGAAAATAAACTAGTCAACCAGTTGCTTCCCCTCCCCCCACCATTCCCATCAGAAAGAGGCAGCGGGGGGAGGGGAGGAGGAGAGGGTGCCCCCCCCAGCTCCAGCTCCACGGGAAGGGGCAGGGACGCACCGGTGGTGCTCCACCCCCAAAATGCACGAGAGCCCCTGCCGGGAGCCCCGTACACCCCAAAGCAGAAGCACCACATGGAGCCCTAGCAGACTGCACAGGTTTGACAACTGATATGATTAGAAAGAATTGTCTTTGTAACTAATGGGGGAGTGACAGGAAACAGGCCAAATGCCATCCCGTGGAATTAACCTTTGTCTGGTTTTCATGCCAGGTTCCAGAAGAAGAGACCCATCTTGTTGGCCAGTTCAGTGACTCTGAAGATCATAGAACAATCAACGTTAATGTGTAGGATGAATTCTCGATTGTTAACTCCTGTGCTAGCAGGGCTGTTTCCAGTTTCTAACTGAGAGAGAGAATTCATATATCATCCCTAGCACTTGTTGTTTTCAGTACGTAAAGGCAAACACACTTTATTCAGGATATGTCATCGCTGACAAATGTGACGTACACAATGCAAATGCAGTTGACGATCTTTGGCATACATTAATGTATCTAAACTGAAGGATGCTGACTGGCAGGCAGTATTCTTTGTATTTTAACCATCATCACTGAGGTTGTTTTAATAGACAGATTTTCTATCTGTTTCTAAGGTGCCCTTCACCCTACGACCATATTTGATGACAAAATTTCAGGTTTAGGAATGTTTCTATTTACACATTGAACATGTTGAGTCACCAAGGACTTAAAAACATACCCTCTGACCTACTAGGTGTAATCATTTAGACTGAGGCTAAAGGGAATCAGTTGATGTAGGTTATTTAGAGTTCTGAAAGGTTTTCGACTAATGTGTCCTAGGTGAGGCTATTAGGAAACCTTCCTTATCTCTCTCTGGGTCAAAAGTCAACTCTTATTATGGACTACAAACTCAATAAGTGACAGTAATCAAGTATTGGGAATATATTGCTGATTTTCAATATGAAAAATGGGTAACAGTGAGTTGTCTCAGACAGAAACAGAAAAATCAGGTTGTGATGCTGGCAGAGCCAGTACCTGGTCTTTCTGAGACATCAGGCATTAGCTAAGAACTGACAAACTCATAGCTGGAGATGAGACCAGTTCACCTGTATGTGAGTTTTGCTCAGCATATGTATTAATCATATAAGAATGTATTTAGACATTATGGAATGCTTTTTAAGCTACTGCATGCCTGGATCTCATTTGTAATGTCTATATTCTGGGCGATAAGAAAATATGAAAGTTTTGCTTTACAACTTTGAAAATGTTTCCTCTGAACCTGTGAATCCAAACAAGGGAATTCCTCCCTCCCCTAGCCCATACTGGAGAGCTGTCAAAATGTAAGTGGTTCAGAGGGATAGCCGAGTTATTCTGTTACTGGAAAAACTTAAAAAACAGCAAATAGTCTTGCAGCACCTTAAAGACTAACAAAACACGTAGATGGTATTATGAGCTTTTATGGGCAACAACCCACTTCTTCAGATGAATGGAGTTATTAAAGGTCCAGTTTCTAAATAAATGGGGGGAAGAGAGAAGGAAAAAGAAGGGGGGGGGGAGGAAAGAAATAGTCCATTAGAGGGTCCATGGTACAGGAGGCTGATAGAGGAGATGCAAATTGTTCTCAAGTACCCTTTGTTTGTTTTTTATTCATTAGGATGTGGAATGTAGTGTTCTATTCATAAAAAAAAAGAGTGCTTAAGAATAATTTGCACCTTCTCTATCAGTTTCATGTAGCATGGACACTCGAATTGACTATTTCTTTTCCCCTTTTTTTCCTTCTTTTTCTTTCTCTCTTCCCTTCACCCCATCTCCTATTTATTTAGAAACTGAACCTTTAATAACTCCATCATCTGAAGAAGTGGGTTGTGCCCACAGAAAGTTCATGATACCATCTACATAAAATGTAAGTGGGTCATTAGAAGGTAATAGCTTTGTTAATAGCCCCATCCATCCATGGAGAAGTACATGCAGAAGGACTCATCCAATTCTTCGAATGCTAGATGAGGGAAATAAAACTACTAGCCATGAAGATTTTTCATCTCTCTTGCTGTTTGGAATCTCACAGGGCCAGACAAACCAAACTGAGGCCAGAGATGTCCAGGCAGGGGAGCTGACATGGGTAAGGAGCGGAGGACGCACCGCACTCTTGGAAGGGGTGGGGCCTGTGGCAGAAGGGGTGAAGCTGAGGCCAGCCAGAACTCAGCACTGCCCGGAGCGCCTCCTCCCCCCCTCCCACCCCAGGGCTGCCTGGAGCATACTATGTAGCAGTACAGATGGTGATTTAAAGAGCTCGGGCCTTTTGAATCACTGGGCCCTAGGAAAAATGTCCCCTTTGTCCCCTCCCCCACTGGTTGGTGGGTCTGCCCTGAAAGATATTTTGAATTGACAGATCACAACAACTGTGTCACTCTTGGGATCTAGATGGTAACTCATTTGTGTGTACATGCGACAAGGAGTCCTGTGGCTTGCTTTAACCTGTAAATACCACTCTTCCTTCTTTTTCCTAGTTAATAAACCTTTAGATCATTTATTACAGGACTGGCTGCAAGTATTCTCTTTGGTGTAGGATCCAGCGTGCCAACTGATCTGGGGCCAGCGAGTGGTCTCTTGGGACTGGAAGCAACCTAAATGTGGTGTAGGATTTTGGTGTCAGTGACCATTTTGTCATAAGATAGACTAGAAAGTCTAAGGGGACTGCCTGCGATTCCATGGTAGAACAGGCACAATGATCCAGAAGTTCACATGTGCCAGTAGCAGAGAATCCAACAGCCTCTGCGAACCCCTGGGCAACATGGTGAGGGGAAACTCCTCGCTCCAGGAAGGGGTGGGGCTAAGGGAGGAAGGGGCAAGTCAGTGTCCCCCACCCCAGTCCTTAGTGCTGCTTGGAGCGTGTGGCCTGGCACTCGGGCACAGCTCTCCAGCAACAATTTAAAGGGCTGGGACAATTGTCCCCTTTGCCCCTCCCTACTCCCTACCTTATCCCCCATAGGCAGAGACACCACTAGAACACACCACCAGTTTGGGGGCATCTTCCCTGTTAACTGGCACTCTGCCCTGAGGTAGCCACTCCAGACAGCATGACAACTGGCATTCTCCCAGCACTGTTAAAAGTGTAAATCTGATAGAGAGCTTTAAGAGTTAAAGATTATGAGTCACTCATTGTGACTACTCATATGAGGGTCCTGACACAAAGACCTTGAAAATGATGTAAAAATAGGGGAATATCCCATTTTAAAGAACCCCTCAGACGAGGAACTGAGCGCTTTGCACATAGATTTGACCAAGCACCAGGGTTTGAGCAACCCCTACCTCAGATGCTCCATATATTGCCTCAATGGAACTGATTCAGCTAAAGCCCCTGTAAGCGCAGAAGGAACATGAGCACCCACTACTGATGGTGAAACTCCAGGTCAAGGAGAAGAACAAAACAGAGGAGGCTGAGAAGACAGCCTGCCAAAGACACAAAGCCACCACTGAAACTGAGGGGGAAGTTCACGGAAGACACAAGGAACAAACAAAAGGGGAGGAAAAAGCCCTGCAGAAACAAAGGGAAGCCCACACACTGCAGCAGCTCAAAGTCTTGGAGCAGTCTCAGATACCATGAACGCATCTCCTCTCACCAGGAAGGAGTGGGAGAAAGCCTGCCTAAAAATGTATCAAGACGCTGGCTACAATTGTGGAGTAACGGTGCATCTTTGAGAGACGGTGTGGAATCCATAAGGTCCCAGAGGATGACGAATTGCCTCTACTCTTAACTAAGTTGGCTGGCAGAGAGATAGCTTACGGTTGCCCTTAAAGACTCATGTAGATGCTATTTTGAGGAATTTAGTAGGGCTGACATTCACCATCAGTCCAGCGGTGAATTTCAGCCATTGTGAGTACTTATTTCAGTTGAACTGCTTACAAGTGTAGGTGCTACTGGTGCAGGGCTGTCCCTAGGCATACACCACACACACAACTATGTAGGACACCACTTTATTTGAGGGACCAGTGGGACGGGAGGGACAGACATGAAAGCGGGTAAGAGCAAGGGCAGGGAGGGTGATGGGGTCATGGAACTAGATATGTTGGCATGGCGCATTCTGAGGGAGGGTACTGCTGTGCTGGGGTCTCTGGGAAGAAATGGTGAGTCTCTTCCCTGCTGCAGACTGCTGTAACGAGGTGAGGCAGGCAGGCAGAGCCTCTGACCGTACCCTTTTTTGTTTTGTTTTGTTTTGTTTTTGCTGCCTCTTCTGCATGGTCATAATCATAAGGCATTCCTTCTTCTTTCCCCCACCCTGCAAAGCGGAGCCTACGAGTCCCAGATTTGGCCCTTCAGTGCTGAGCGCAGTACCCCCTGCGGAGTGACAGCCCTCCCCTCCCCCTAGCAGGAGGTGGGGGCTTAGGTGCTCAGGCTGGCTGCCTGCCGAGGAAGTAAAAATGAAAGTGATCAATTTCCTTGGCATCCAGCCTACACAATCACTTGGAGTGGAGCAGGGCTGGCCTTACCATGAGGTGAACTGAGGCAGTCACCTCAGGTGCCAGACTGGGGGGGGAACGCTGCCACGAGGACCCAGAGAATTGAGACCTTTCAAAGTTTGGGCCCAAGAGAGGGGCTATGGGGGCGTCATTTGAGCTCCCTATGTCAGGTGCCAACATGTTGTGGGCTGGCCCTGGAGTGGAGGGTGGTCCCCCTTGTTCCCCTGCCCCCCACTCACTGCCTCCCCTGCCCCCAACTCACTGCCTCCCCTTCCCCCACTGTCCTCCTGTTCCCTGCCCCATACTATCCCGGGTATGTCTACACTACCACCCTAGTTCGAACTAGGGTGGTAATGTAGGCAACCGTAGTTGCAAATGAAGCCCGGGATTTGAATTTCCCGGGCTTCATTTGCATAAAGCCAGGCGCCGCCATTTTTAAATGTCCGCTAGTGCGGACTCCGTGCCACGCGGCTACACTCCGTGCCACGTGCCACGCGGCTACTAGGCTTCCTACTCCGAACTACCTAGTCCATGCCACGTGTAGCCGCACGGCACGGAGTCCGCGCTAGCGGACATTTAAAAATGGCGGTGCCCGGCTTTATGCAAATGAAGCCTGGGAAATTCAAATCCCGGGCTTCATTTTCAACTACGGTTGCCTACATTACCACTCTAGTTTGAACTAGGGTGGTAGTGTAGACATACCTCCCCTAACTCCCACTCACTGACTCCATCCCACCAACCCCCCAAATTGCTGCTTTCCCCTCCCCCCAACATTCCAACTCAGCCCAGAACCATACGGCTCTCTAAGAACAAGTCAGGCATAGAGGCACCAGTTTAATATTGCTGCATAAGGCACCATAACTCCTCAGAATGGCCCTGAACCAGTGAGCAAATCATGCAGAATCAAGCCTACAGTAATGGCAAGAAAGCACAGCTCAGTACATTTAAAATAATTGATTTTAATAAATAAAATCTTTTAATCTCCAGTTCTAGTTTTGTTGACATGGTATTCTAAGAGCCGGGAGGAAGTACCTATGTCTATTGGTAAGACCATTCATTGAATGATGGGTCCAGTCCTGCTGCCCACACTTTTGAAAGATGCTGAAAACTTGGAGTGGGTTAAAAAAAAAAAAGCTTCTGGAATGATTGAACAACATGCCTTCTACTGAATGAAAATCAAAATCAATCCATGCAGCTTATTGAAGAGAAGATTAAGGAGTGATTCAGAGTGTGAACATACCAGCATGGGAAGAAGTTATCTGATCTTAAAGAGCTCATTGTGTAGCAGACAAAGGCATAACAAAATCTGGCTGGGAGTTGATGTCAGTGAAGTTCAAACTAGAAACAAGACACGCACATTAATCGGTGAGGGCAAGTAACCACCTGGTAAGTTCTCCACCGCTTGGAGTCTTGAAATGAGGCTTTTCTAAAATCTTTCCAAACGAAATGCTCTAGCTCAACCACAAGTTCCTGAGCTTCAGCAGTGCTCAAACTGTGGGTCAGGCCCAGTGTTCCTTCTAACATTTTCCATCCTTGGGCAGGCTAATTGTTCTTATATGCAACACCAGTTGTGTGTGGATGAGCACCACCAGTACAAACAAACACACCTAAGGCTGTGTCTACACTGGTGTGTTCTTTCGCAAAAACATGCTTCCTGTCTACACTGGCCACGCTTTCTTGCACAAGTAAACTGACGTTGTATTGTAGTAAATCAGGGCTTCTTGCGCGAGAACTCTGACGCTCCCACTGCGGAAGAAGACCCCTTGCGCAAGAGCTCTTCCAGAAGAGGCCAGTGTAGACAGGCAACATGAATTTCTTGTGCAAAAAGCCCCTATGGTTAAAATGGCCATCAGAGCTTTCTTGCGGAAGGGAGCGTCTATGCTGCCATGGATGCTCTTGCACAAAAACACATCTCTTGAGCAAAAACACATGCCAGTGTAGACGCTCTCTTGTGGAAGAGTTTTTGCACATGAACTCTTCCACAAAAGAGTTCTTGCGCAAGAAGCTGCCAGTGTAGACGTAACCCTAGATATTGTGACCGACTGCTGGGAGCCCTCCATCAGCTCCCTCCAGTGGACCTGAGGATCTGCATCTCTGCATCCCTCTCTATGACTCTGTGATCAGTTTATTTTGCCATGTTTAAGGAACTTCTAATGGAGATAGGAGGGAAGAGCAAGGATGCAGTATTGTTGGTGGAGGAGGTTGAACTGGGAAGAGGGGGAGGTGGCGGGGGGGCATGAGGCCAGGAAAAAGTATGATGGTGAAGCCTTGGGGAAGGAGGAGTGGGGGTGGGGTCTGGGGCAGAGCCAGGGATCGAGCACCTTCCCGCAGTTTGGAAAGTCAGTACAGGAAGTCCCCGGGTTACATACAAGATAGGGACTGTAGGTTTGTTCTTAAGTTGAATTTGTATGTAAGTCAGACCTGGTACATATTGTAGGGGAAACTCTAGCCAAACATTTCTCCAGAGCTCAGTTTTATTCTCCCACACCTCACTTCCCTCAGTCCTTTATTCTCAAGCTGAGGTGTCTGCTGAGAAAAGCCGCTCCGCGTCTCTCTGGTCTGCTGGGGGGGGGGACTAGCTTCACGTTTCCCTGGTCTGCTGGGGGGAAGCAGCTAGTGCGGGGTTGCCTCACCCCGTTTGTAAGTAGGGATCCGATGTAAATTGGATCCATGTAACCCGGGGACTGCCTGTATGTGTGCCATATCCTTAACTACATCCTAAATGGTAAGTGTTTAGGATGGTTTGCAGCAGTGTTCATAGTTGTAGACAACAATGTCACCGCAGTTGTTGCTCTTGCTTGTAAGACCCACTTTGCTGAAAAAGTTGTAGGTAAACATGAGCAAGGAAGTACTTTAACAACAGGTACTAACGAATAATGTCCACACTTAGGGAAGATTTTATATTTATTTAGTTTTGCAAGTGTTTGGGGCCTGATTCACTCCCATTGTACTCAGTTTCACACTCCCATAAATCAAATTGTTCATCATAAAATTGGAGTGAGACATATGGTGAAAAGTCTCAGGGGGGCTTACCCTATTTCTTTTTCTTCTGTTGGTGCTCTCCCTAGCTCCGCCCTCTTTTGAAGCTGACATTATGAAGGCATTGGTCACAGCTCCACGGTTAACACGGAATTGAGTTTTGTAGTTAACCAAGTGATTCAGCCACTTTGGTAGAGATGAAGGTTGCCTATGTGAAAGGGATTGTGAACTATTTTAATTTGGCATGTGCAAACAAAATCTAGTCCCAATTAGTAATTTATATAGTTGCTGCTTTAAAAAAGCTAATTTCCCAAAGCTGAAGATAATCATGAAGCTGAGAGTGAAAAATAATTAAATACAAGAAAGTATAGTAATTGGGCAGTGATTAAGAATGCTTTATTAAAGTGGCTTTCAACCTATCCAGATGACAGTATTCCTTTCAGGAGCCTGATTTGTCCTGAGTACCCCCATGTTTCACCTCACTTAAAATCTACTTGCTTATAAAATCAGACATAAAAATACAAATGTGTCACAGCAGGTTATTATTGAAAAAATGCTGATTTTCCTATTTTTACCATATAATAATAATAAAATATATCAACTGGAATATAAATATTATACTTATTTCAGTGTACAGCATATAGAGAATAGTATAACCAAGTTATTGTCTGAAATTTTAGTTTGTACTGACTTCTCTAATGCTTTATGTTGCATTAAACTAAGCAAATATCCAGATGAGCTGATGTGTTCCCTGGAAAAATATTCATGTGTACTTCTAGTTGAGAACTATTTATTTATTAGATGCCCCAAAACCCATTTCCACAATCACAAAAAAAAAGGCTTTTATTTATATAGACAGACAGACAGCCTGGCTAAAAGGACAGGTGAAAGCAACCATAAATAATAATATAAATGGTGGCGCTAATAGAAATGAGTACAAATTAGCAGCTAAGAAATGCATACAACTGATAAGGGATGCTAAAGTATCAAACTCTATGCCCATTATTATTAAGGACAATAAAAAGCAAATCTTTAAATAAATCAGGAACAAATGAAGTCTAGCAATGATACAAGAGTAATACTAGGTGAGATGATAAAATTTTCAATCATGTATTCAAGGCACAAGTATCATATATATAGTAGCCCAATGTCTGAGAGTCTGTAACACCAAAATGCTGGCTGTTCCCTCTGGGGGGGCGCTGTTGCCTGAAATGCTGGCTGTTCCCTCTGAGTGGCCTGTGCTGCATGGGGAGTGCGGGGCCCAAACAGCCACTTGCATCACTTGCTCCCCCGCAGCGGCCTGGCTGAGCGGCGCAGAAGTCAGCCGATTGCCACGGTGGGAGGGGAAGGGGGGGCAGGGCAGTGATGTGCGGTGTGACAGCGGCTGCAGGGCCCGCCCCCTGGCCGTGAACATCATCGCCCCGCCCCCCTTCGCCTCCCGCCAGGCCACCGTGTAGGAGCAAGCAGCGCAAGTGACCGTTTGGGCTCCACACACCCCCATGCAGCACGGGGAGTGCAGAGCCCAAACGGCCATTTGGGCTCCGCGGTCCCCCGAGTGAGAGGCAAGAGGGGGAGGAGAAGAGAAAGAGAGAGACAGAGAGAGAGGCAGGAGGCGGAGGAGAGCTGAGAGGGGGGAGGGGAGGAAGCAGGCGGAGGAGAGAGAGATAGAGAGACATGGAGCAAGAGACCGGAGGCTCAGGAGAGAAGACCAACATGGAGGAGAGACCTGAAAATCCCGTGTTATGACGGGCTAATTGGCTAGTTCATAAATATTTATTCTGTATTTAGAAAGAAGTAGGATATTGTGTTCACATCTTACAGTGATAATTAAATACTTTCTTTTCCATCAGTAACTAGGGAGGATGTTAGAACAACTTCATAGTTTAATAAGTCAAACATTTTTAGATCTATAAGACCAGTTGACTTGTATTCAAAAAGTTAATTAAAAGAATTGGCTGAAGAGCTCTTTAAACTCGTTAATTTTTAACAACATATGGTACACTGGGGGGAAAATCTAATGTGCCAATATTTAAGGAGGACAAAGGGGAATTATTTCCCTATTGATGGCTCACGCACTGTTTCTTCAAGGTGTCTTATCCTTGGCTTTGTTTCATTTTCAGTGAGTTTTCCTCTGAACTGCCTCCTTTGGTTTAAACCCTGGTACTTACAGATTAATATAAACCAACAACAGGAGGGTAATAGAATATTTAAGAAAACTTGACTATATAGCTTCATCATTCTCTCCAACATGCTCAAGTTCCCCATTTGCCTGACTTGTTTTGACCCCATCCCACAAAATGTCTGCATAGATATCATCTAACTATGCAAGAACAGTGAATCAGGAGGGACGTTGGAAAAAACATTGGAACATTGGGGGGTGGGGGGAAACCACATTCTCTTTAGAAATCTGTTGAACATGAAACCACAAACACTAACATGCATTAGTCCAGCCCAGAATACAAGTTGTTTAATTTTACATTGCATTGCCGCAGCATGTTTGGGGTGTAAATGTAACCCACACATCTAGGGTATGTCTAGACTACAGGGTTTTGTTGACAGAAGTTTTGTCGACAGATACTGTCAACAAAGCTTCTGTCGACAAAGAGTGTCTAGACTACATCCAGTTCTGTTGACAAAGCAAGCCGCTTTGTCGACATAACAGTGTGGACGCAAAGGACAGTGTAGATGCAATAATGCCTTCTATCAACAGAACTCTGTCGACAAAAGGCGTTATTCTCTCGTAGAATGAGGTTTACATACGTCGACAAAACTGCTGAGTTTTGTCGACGTTATGTCGACATAACTCAAAGGCAGTGTGGACGTAGGTATAGTTTTGTCGACAAAAGTCCACTTTTGTCGACAAAACCCCGTAGTCTAGACACACCCCTAGTGTGGTTCACTGGCCCATGTAGTGACACTTACAGCAAGTGATAAGAACAAGGGAGCTCTTTACCCTAAGCCAAGAGCCCGCAGGATTTTAGCTCAAGCAGTAGAGGCTCCTACTCTGAGGTCCCAGGTTTAAACCTGCCTCGTGGTTGTTACATAAGTATTTAGCTTTACCTGTGAATTCCCAAGGTTTATAGTTCTTGGAGTAGCTATAATATGCCTGCAATGTTTTACCTTAAATTCCTGATATGTACCAAATGCTAACTGCATCTTAATAGTTTTACTCTGAAAAAAATAATCTTCTAAACAATACAGAGAAGAACATAGATCACGGGTTTCATAGGCTGGATCCAGCACCCTGCTTAATTTAATCCAGCCCATGGCAAGTCTGCAGAAACCCTGAGCCTTGGTTCTCCCCACTTCTCTGCCCCCTGGTGAGCTGAAGCTGCGAGCATCACCGCCGGCTCACAGAGATCAGGGAAACTCTACATTCTGCCTGCCGGCGCTGCCTCCACAATTTAGGAGCTGCAGGAGCGGTGCCTGCAAGGATGGACTGTATATGGAACCATCTGTCTCCCACAGGGGCTGCTGGGATGTGCCAGCTGCAGCCACTTCTAGGAGTGGCAATTGCACAGGGCCAGGGCAGACAGAGAGTTAGCCATGCCTTAGCCCCACTGCATGGGAGCTACCTCAGGAAGGGCCCCACGTTCCCTCCTGCACCCAAACTCCCTCCCAGAACCCTGCCCCGATCCAGATCAGAACCTCTTCCTGCATCCTAACTCCCTCCCAGACCCCACAACCCAACCCACTGCCTGAGCCCTAAGCCCCCTTCTGCACCCAAACTGCATCCCAGAGTCTGCACCCCCATCCCCTGCCTACTCCTGCACCCTAATTCCCATCCTGACCCCATCCCCTCACCCCCATCTCAGCCTCCTTTCTGCAGCCTCCTCTTGCACCACAAAACCCTTATTTACGGTCCCTCCCAGAGCCTGCACCTTCAGTCAGAACCCCCATTCCCTCCCTGACCCAGCCTGGGAACCCCCCCAATACTTGAGCCCTTCATTTTTTACCTGAGCCTCTGCACCTTCCCCCACAGGGTTATGTGTGGCCCATGACTGATTTTTTTCCTGGGGAGCAGTGGCCCTGATAGGAAAAAGATTCTCCAACCCTGACATAGATGTAGACAAACAAGGTGAAAGAAGAGTTGAAGATGAAGAGAAGGAGTGAGGACATGAAGACAGCAGTGAAACTGATTTGTGGTTACAGTACAGTGAACTTCACTTTAAAGTGCAAGCTATCAAATTTAATATTGTTACTTTCCATGAATCAGTGACCCGTAAAGGGCAATACTAATGATCCACCTTTTAGCTCCAACATTACAAACTTGCAATGAACTTGTTTTCTTGTTAACAACAGTGAAAAAAACAGAAAATAAAGGGGGGAGGGGTAGGAGAATGATTTTGTAATCTTAACATGAGCATGATGAGAAATCTCCAGTTGTTTGTGTAACCTTTGAACCTGGGACTGCTGGAGTATAGTGTAGAGCAGTGTTTCCCAATTTTATTTGGGCATAGAACCCCTAACAGAATTTTGCAGAACCCCTAATAACAGTTTTATTTATGGAGCTGAAAAAGTAGACCACACATAAGTAAGGATAATAATAAACAAATGCTACACAAGGTCATGAGATCAACATTTAGTTTAATTGCACAAATTTAAAAATAAGAATCACATTTCATGTGTACTATTTTTTTAAATAATAAAATGTTATTGTAATGGAATTTTCTCGCGGTACCCTTATTTTCACTTCGTGAAATCCCGGGGTTCTGCGGAACACCATTTGGGAACCACTGGTGTAGAGGCTCTACAGCTTGAACTATAAAGCCAACTGGCTCTCAACCCATGCTATAGAGGTCCCTTCTTATCTGTTGCTGTAAGTGGTCTAAGTGCCACTATATGGGACAGCGAACCATACTAGGAGTGTGGGTTCCAGATATTTAAATAATGCGAATGTATTACAACATCTTACAAAGATTTTATTTTTCCAGAACAACCATAGAAGTTCTCCTTTCAGGATAGGGACTTTGTATCTCTAGCTCAGCTGATCTGCAAGAGTGTGGCTTTTCTCAGCACTGCTGACTTTGGCCGAGAGACCACTCACTAGGCTCGCTGCAGTGCTGGTCTGTCACAAAGTTCAGTCTTTTTGATAAGAGAAAATAAGTGGAATGAAAAAACAGCTCTTCTACCCCAAACTCTACCTGGGACATGCTGTTAGAGAAGAAAGAGGTGACCCTGGAGTGGATGGGGTAAACAGCACTGCTTTCTTGCCCACACACGTTACCTCAGACATTCGACACAACATCCAAGTGGCCACAAATTGACACCAGTCATGCCTTTTTATCTGTTTTAGTTTGTTAATTCACACATCTATCACTACTTTCCCTAAATCCTAATTTGGTAATGTTAACTCCTATGCAATGAATATTAAGAAGTAGGTGATGAATACAATTATACTTGCCCCTGTTTGTTGTTTACTGGTTTTAGTTGAAACCAGTATTACATACTGTCTTAATCAGCAGCTTACAGGGAGCAGGAAAGTGCATCAACCCTGAAAATATTCATACAGACAAGTGTGAACAAGACACTGTGCAGTTCAACCATCTTCCAAAGCTGCCAGGACAAAGGGAAAAAACAAGTTTAAAGGGCAATGCCTATTCTGGCTAGACCCCTTACCCACGGATATATAGTCATCCCAGACCCCTATTAATTTTTACATATCCCAGCACACGGCTCTTCCTTCTTCCCAGGGCTTGACAGGGATGGCTACACATCTCTTGACGTGTCAGAGCAGGTGTGATTCACACCCACCTTCTGCTATAGGTGACTCACCCTGAAACACTATACATGAGCTGCTTGCCCTTACCTTGCCAGCTTGTTTCCCAGAGCCTCATCCAATGAAATCACGCACTATCGTCTCCAGTTTATAATCTACTCCCCATTCTGGGTGCAGAAACCACGCTGAGACAGACCTATTCTCTTTGTTTTGCCTCTCTCTTTGCAGAGCATTCCCTCGGGTCAGCGCTACAGTGAAGTAAGTCGTCCTGCTTCCCAATGGCCATAACTGGAGACATTAATTTCTCTCTTTCTCTCATATCTGACCAACTCTCTGGTGCTACATGTTTAGGGCTTCTGTTTTTAAGGATTTAGTAAATTTGATTATGGATGATTACTGTTAGCAATGGTTTAGGTCTATATATATGCCTATACATTGGGGGACAGAGGAACCAGAGCTTTCTCTTTGGATATGCTGTAAGGAGTAATGTGTACTGTAATGAGTAATCTCTTTCATAATACTGTCTAGGGCATGGCCACATTGTACAGTTTCATGTAGCAGTGCATTAGAAAGAACCTTTACTACACACCAGCAGGCTCTCGATGGACCAATAAACGTGCAACGTATTAGTATGCTTTAGAAATCCCATCTCTGTAGTCTGTATTCCTGCTGCTTGTGAACAGATCCTTAAGCCGTAACACTCTTTTTCTTGTCTTAGAGGAGTCCTGTGGCACTGTGGGCTGACAGGCCTCCCAGAGGGGTTCCCCCGCTGCCAAGTCAGTGGGCGGCCAGTCCGCCCCAATGCACAGCCACTCAAAATAGTCCCCAAGTCAACAGTTCCCCAACCCGGCCTTGCTTCAGGTCAGGGTGAGAGGCCAATAGTCCAGGTTCCTGGCCTTCCTTTGGGTCTATATATATGCCCTAGGTAAATAGCTCAGGGGCCCGGCCTTGCTTTATATCTGGGGCCAGAAGTAAAGAGTTCAAAACAGTTTATCAGTCTGGGCCCTCGGTCAGGGCGGGGCAGCAAATAACCCCAGTCCCGCACCATGGCCTTTGGTCAGGACGGCCAGTAAATAACCATAGTTATAAACAGTAGTTCCTTAGTCCAGGCCTTGTTCCAGGCAAGGCAGCAAATAACCAGGTGAGCTCTGGGGCTCTAGGTCAGGGCGGGGCAATGAATACAATAGTCCACAAGTTCAAGAGGCCCTGGCCTGTCTCAGGCAGGAGCAATCACTCCTTAATTAGGAAGGCCCTGGCCCTGGCCCAGGGCAGAGCGGCAAACAAATAACTCAGAGTTTAGAGGCCCAGGCCTGGTAATAAATAAGGCAGGTTTGGGGTCTCCTTGTTCAGGAGCGTGGCAGGCAGTTCACCTGCAGTGGTGGTGAGGGGGAGACTGCCACCTAGTAGGTGTGTGGCAGTGGGGAGCGCAGGACCACTTGCTCCACTGCGCCCCAGCCCAGGATGCAGCACAGCAGCTGCTGCTGGCTCAGTGGGGGCTCCAGCCCGCAACGCACTAGCCTAGGGCCTTCACCAGCCCATGCTATCCCCTGGGCACTTCCTTTCTCCCCCTCAGCTGGTACCTGAGACTCGAGCAGGTCACACGGGGAGTCAAGGAGGGTCTCCTCTGGCAGGAGTCCCGGCAGTCCGACCCAGTCCTCAGCCGCTTTCAGGTCCTGGGGCTCCAGCTGGGCCTCAGGGTCCCAGGATCCAGGCTGGTGTCAGGGCTCGGGCAAGTCATAGAATGATAGAATACTAGGACTGGAAGGGA
The DNA here is from genome assembly GCF_052426305.1 of Pelodiscus sinensis. Lineage (NCBI taxonomy): Eukaryota > Metazoa > Chordata > Testudines > Trionychidae > Pelodiscus > Pelodiscus sinensis. The sequence goes on from NC_143054.1 coordinate 12,494,467, forward strand.
CCTCGAGAGGTAGAATCATAGAATAATAGGACTGGAAGGGACCTCGAGAGGTCATCGAGTCCAGCCCCCCGCCCTCAAGGCAGGACCAAGCTCCGTCTACACCATCCCTGACAGATGTCTATCTAACCTGTTCTTAAATATCTCCAGAGAGGGAGATTCCACCACCTCCCTTGGCAATTTATTCCAATATTTGACCACCCTGACAGTTAGGAATTTTTTCCTAATGTCCAATCTAAACCTCCCCTGCTGCACTTTAAGCCCATTACTCCTTGTCCTGTCCTCAGAAACCAAGAGGAACAAATTTTCTCCTTCCTCCTTGTGACACCCTTTTAGATATTTGAAAACCGCTATCATGTCCCCCCTTAATCTTCTTTTTTCCAAACTAAACAAGCCCAGTTCATGAAGCCTGGATTCATAGGTCATGTTCTCTAAACCTTTAATCATTCTTGTCGCTCTTCTCTGTACCCTTTCCAATTTCTCCACATCTTTCTTGAAATGTGGCGCCCAGAACTGGACACAGTACTCCAGCTGAGGCCTAACTAGTGCAGAGTAGAGCGGCAGAATGACTTCACGAGTTTTGCTTACAACACACCTGTTGATACAACCTAGAATCATATTTGCTTTTTTTGCAACAGCATCACACTGTTGACTCATATTCAACTTGTGGTCCACTATGACCCCTCGATCCCTTTCCGCCATGCTCCTTCCTAGACAGTCGCTTCCCATCTTGTATGTATGGAACTGAGTGTTCCTTCCTAAGTGGAGCACTTTGCATTTCTCTTTATTAAACCTCATCCTGTTTACCTCTGACCATTTCTCTAACTTGCTAAGGTCATTTTGAATTATGTCCCTATCCTCCAAAGAAGTTGCAACCCCACCCAGTTTGGTATCATCTGCAAACTTAATAAGCGTACTCTCTATCCCAATATCTACATCATTGATGAAGATATTGAACAGTACGGGTCCCAAAACAGACCCTTGAGGAACTTCACTTGTTATCCCTTTCCAGCAGGATTTAGCACCGTTAACAACAACTCTCTGACTACAGTTGTCCAGCCAATTATGCACCCACCTTATCGTGGCCCTATCTAAGTTATATCTGCCTAGTTTATCAATAAGAATATCATGCGAGACCGTATCAAATGCCTTACTAAAGTCTAGGTATATGACATCCACCGCTTCTCCCTTATCCACAAGGCTCGTTATCCTATCAAAGAAAGCTATCAGATTAGTTTGGCATGACTTGTTCTTCACAAACCCATGCTGGCTATTCCCTATCACTTTATTACCTTCCAAGTGTTTGCATATGATTTCCTTAATTACCTGCTCCATTATCTTCCCTGGGACAGACGTTAAACTGACCGGTCTGTAGTTTCCTGGGTTGTTCTTATTCCCCTTTTTATAGATGGGCACAATATTTGCCCTTTTCCAGTCTTCTGGAATCTCCCCTGTCTGCCATGATTTTTCAAAAATCATAGCTAAAGGCTCAGATACCTCCTCTACCAGCTCCTTGAGTATCCTGGGATGCATTTCATGAGGACCTGGTGACTTGCTGACATCTAACTTTCCTAAGTGATTTTTAACTTGTTCTTTGTGTATCCTATCTTCTAAACTTACCCTCTCTCTGCTTGTATTCACTACGTTAGGCACACCTCCAGACTTCTTGGTGAAGACCAAAACAAAGAAGTCATTGAGCATCTCTGCCATTTCCAAGTTTCCTGTTACTGCTTCTCCCTCCTCACTAAGCAGTGGGCCTACCCTGTCCTTGGTCTTCCTTTTGCTTTTAATGTATTTATAAAAGGGCTTCTTGTTTCCCTTTATGCCTGTAGCTAGTTTGATCTCATTTTGTGCCTTTGCCTTTCTAATCTTGCCCCTGCATTCCCGTGTTGCTTGCCTATATTCATCCTTTGTTATTTGTCCTAGTTTCCATTTTTTATACGACTCCTTTTTTATTTTGAGATCATGCAAGATCTCCTTGTTAAGCCAAGCTGGTCTTTTGCCATATTTTCTATCTTTCCTACACAGCGGAATTGTTTGCTTTTGGGCCCTTAACAACGTCCCTTTGAAATACTTCCAACTCTCCTCAGTTGTTTTTCCCTTCAGTCTTGCTTCCCATGGGACCTTACCTACAAGTTCTCTGAGCTTATCAAAATCTGCCTTCCTGAAATCCATTACCTCAATTGTGCTGGTCTCCCTTCTACCTTTCCTTAAGAGCATGAACTCTATTATTTCATGATCACTGTCCCCTATACTGTTTTCCACTTTCAAGTTCTCAACTAGTTCCTCCCTATTTGTTAAAACCAAATCCAGAACAGCTTCTCCTCTGGTAGCTTTTTCAACCTTCTGAAACAGAAAGTTGTCTCCAATGCAGTCCAGAAACTTATTGGATAGCCTGTGCCCCGCTGTGTTAGTTTCCCAACATATGTCTGGATAGTTGAAGTCCCCCATCACCACCAAATCTTGGGCTTTGGATAGTTTTGTTAATTGTTTAAAAAAGGCCTCATCCACCTCTTCCACCTGACTAGGTGGCCTGTAGTAGACTCCTAGCATGATATCACCCTCGTTTTTTACCCCTTTTAGCTTAACCCAGAGACTCTCTACACAGCTATCTCCTACGTTCATCTCCACTTCAGTCCAAGTGTGTACATTTTTAATATACAAGGCAACCCCTCCTCCCTTTTTTCCCTGTCTGTCCTTCCTGAGCAAGCCGTACCCTTCCATACCAACATTCCAATCGTGCGTCCCATCCCACCAGGTTTCTGTAATACCAATGATATCATAGTTGTATTTATTGGTTAGCAATTCCAGTTCTTCCTGCTTATTACCCATACTTCTTGCATTTGTATATAGGCATCTAAGATACTGATTTGATCTTGCCTCCCTGTTGTGCCCTGACCCTCCTTTCTCCTTGCCATTATAGGCCGTAGTCCCCCCCATTTCCAACCCATCTCCCAGTCCCGCACATTTTGCACTTACCTGTGGGCTTTGCTCACCTGTCCCCGTCGAACCTAGTTTAAAGCCCTCCTCACAAGGTTAGCCAGTCTGTGTCCAAACAAGGCCTTCCCGCTCCTGGAAAGGTGAACTCCATCTCCGCCAAGCAGTCCCTCCTGGAAGAGCACCCCGTGATCAAGAAAGCCGAATCCCTCCTGGCGACACCATCTTCGCAGCCAGGCATTCACCTCCAGGATGCACCTCTCTCTGCCTGGGCCCCTACCTTTGACAGGAAGGATCGAAGAGAATACCACCTGCGCGCCAAACTCCTTCACCCGTACTCCCAAAGCCCTGTAGTCACACTTGATCCACTCAGTGTCACACCTGGCAGTATCATTTGTGTCCACGTGGATGAGTAGCATGGGGTAGTAGTCAGAGGGCCGGATAATCCTCGACAATGCCTCCGTAACATCTCGGATACGGGCCCCTGGCAGACAGCATACCTCTCGAGATGAACTGTCAGGGCGACAGATGGGTGCTTCCGTTCCCCTCAGAAGAGAGTCTCCAACCACCACTACCCTACGTTTCTTCCTCGCAGTGGTGGCAGGAGACGGCTCAACCTTGGTGGTGTAAGGCCTGGTCTCCTCCACTGTGGGGGGTGACTCCTTGTCTCCTGCAGAAAGTAAAGTGTAACGGTTATGTAACAACACAGTGGGAGGGTTAGGAGCAGGGGTGGAACACTGCCCGCTGCCGGAAGTAACCAGCTGCCAGTGCTCACCCTGCACCACCGCCTCCTTCATAAGTGGCTGGTCAACAGTCCCACATCCTAGGACAGTGACCTCAGTGGACTCCACAGGAATACTGTCCAGGAATTCCTCATGGCCTCGAATGCACCTCAGCCTGGCCACCTCCTCCTGTAGCTCTCCCACCTGCTGCCTGAGAGATTCCACCAGCAGGCACCTTTCACAACGGTTGTCTCCCCCAGCCTGGAGATCACTCAGTGGGAATTGCAAGCCACAAATACTGCAACACCACACCAGGACCTGGGTAGAGACATCCATGATCAGGTTCTCTGTCTGGATACAGGCACAGGTGGAGGAGACAGGAGAAGTACTGGCACAAGCGCTTCGGGTCTTCATCACCATCAGTCACTCCCCCATGGCAGGACCAAATACTGTCTAGAACATCCCTGATAGACATTTATCTAACCTACTCTTAAATATCTCCAGAGATGGGAATTCCACAACCTCCCTGGGCAATTTATTCCAGTGTTTGACTACCCGGACAGTTAGGAACTTTTTCCTAATGTCCAACCTAAACCTCCCTTGCTGCAGTTTAAGCCCATTGCTTCTTGTTCTATCCCCAGAGGCCAAGATGAACAAGTTTTCTCCCTCCTACTTATGACACCCTTTTAGATACCTGAAAACTGCTATCATGTCCCCCCCTCAATCTTCTCTTTTCTAAACTAAACAAACCCAATTCCTTCAGCCTTCCCTCATAGGTCATGTTCTCTAGACCTTTAATCATTCTCGTTGCTCTTCTCTGGACCTTCTCCAATTTCTCCACATCTTTCTTGAAATGCGGTGCCCAGAACTGGACACAGTACTCCAACTGAGGCCTAACCAGTGCAGAGTAGAGCGGAAGAATGACTTCTCATGTCTTGCTCACAACACACCTGTTAGTTCTCCAGTCTAGCTCATCCTCCGGGTCTCAGGGTACAGGCAGGTGTCGGGGTTCCAGCAGGTCCTCCAGGTCTAGCTGGTCATGAGAGTGCCAGGGTGCAGGCTGGTCTCGGGGTTCAATCAGGCTCTCCAGGTCTGGCTGGTCCTCAGGGTCAGCCACAGTCAGAAGCCCGAGCCAAGCCACAGCCTTCCCAACAGGGAGCTCTAAGCAAGCCTCCAGGACAGAGGCAGGTGGTGGCCCAAACCAGGGCTCAGCCTCCCAGGCAAGGAGCTCGGTGCAGGCCTCTAGCTTCTCCAGAAGCTGGGCACTGACTGAGCTCTCAGGCTGTCCTTTTATAGCCCTAGTCCTGCCCCCTAGCTTCTGGTCAGATGATGTGGAAGGGCTGGGTTGTGCCCAAAATGACTCCTGGTGGGGTTCCTCTACCGCTAGATCATTAGGAGGCCATTCCACCCCACTACCCACACAAACCCCTTAAGTCCAGTTCCCGGCATCCAGGACTGGGCCTTTGCTCTTCCTCAATGCAGGACAGTGCATCCACATTTGCATTGTCCTTCCCTGCTCGGTGTTCTACTGTAAACACAAATGGTTGGAGGGACAGGTACCGGCGCATGATGCGGCTGTACGGATCCACAGAATGTGGGATACAATTTAAGGGAGCATGGTCAGTAAAAAGAATAAAAGAGTCTCCAAGGAGGTAATTCCTTAGTGCTTCGAGAGCCCACTTGATCACTAGGGCCTCCTTTTCAATCACAGCATACTTACGTTCTCCTAGGAATAACTTGCGGTTAATATATGGCGCAGGATGTTCTTCTTCCTCAACCTCCTGTGACAGTACTGCTCCCAGTCGCAGTCCAGTGCATCTGTCTGGACTATAAAAGATTGTGTAAAGTCCAGGCTAAACAACACAGATTCCCGGCATAGAGCATCTTTCAGGTTTTGGAAGGTGGTCTCACACTCGGCTGTCCATCTTACCTTCTGTGGGCTTTGTGAAGAGTGCAGTGAGGGGTGCTGCTAGGGACGTAAATTGTGGCACAAAGTGGAGATAATAGCCAGCCAATCCCAGAAGTTGCCTCACTTTTCTCTTGGTGGTGGGAACCGGGTAATTTTGAATGGCTTCCACCTTGCCCACTAGCGGACGTACCAGGCCCCTTCCTAACCGATACTCCAGGTACGTTATCTCTTGCCAGCCAATTTTACACTTTTTTGGGTTGGCTGTCTATCCAGCATCTCGGAAAGTCCTTAAAATGGCAGCTACTTGCAGGAGGTGTTTTTCCCAGTCTCGACCATAAATTACTACGTCGTCCAAGTTAGCTGCAACATATTTTGTATATGGAGCGAGTAAACGGTCCATCATATGTTGAAATGTGGCTGGTGCCCCATGGAGGCCTAAAGGCATCCTGACAAAATGGAATAGTCTGGAGGAAGTTGTAAAAGCAGTCTTTTCCTGAAATTCTGGGTCCAAAGGAATCTGCCAGTAACCTTTCATGAGGTCAAGGGCAGTAATAAAATTCCAAACAATCTAAAAGTTCATCTGTCCGTGGCATGAGGTACACTTCAAATTTGGATATTGTGTTCACCGTTCTAAAAATCTATGCAGAAACGGATGCTGCCATCTGGCTTCAGTACCAACACCACCAGGCTTCTCCACTCGCTCTTTAAGCATTCTACCACTCCCAATTCGAGCACTGACCAGACCTCCTGCTCAACAATTTCAAGCATCCAGCAGAGTAGTGGGCGGTTGCCTTTACGCACTACCTGTCCCAGAAGAATCCGGGTGCTGTAGGTTATCACAGTGGTATGCCCGGGCTGTGTGGTAAATGTTTTTTTGAAGGCTTCTAGAAGGCGTTGGGCTTGCTTTACCAGCTCCTTCGAAAGGGTATCCCCAAGTTATGGTTCTTCGTCATGATTTAAGTTGGGCACTTAGGGTCCCAGCTCAGGTTCGGATGGGTACGGGGTAATCATCAAACCCTGCCGGACTCGCCATGACTTCAATAGGTTTACATGATAGATCTGTTTCGTTTTCCTCCGGTCGGGCGGATAGATTTCATACTTCACGGGTCCAATCCGGCGGACGACCTCGTATGGTCCTTGCCATCGGCCGAGGATTTCTGATTCCTCAGAGGGAAGTAGAAGTAGGACCCGGTCCCTTGGCTCAAAGGTTCGTTCCTGGGACCGGCGGTTGTAATTCTGCTCCTGGGCTCCTTGGTCCACACGCAGGTTTTCCTGGGCGTGTGCACCTGCTTGCGCCAGTCGCTCATGGAGCTGAATGACATACTGGAGGAGACCTTGCGAAGGCGAGGGGGTCTGCTCCCAAGTCTCTCTTATCAGGCCCAGGATCCCCCAGGGACAATACCCATATAGCAGCTTGAATGGAGAAAATCGAGTTGATGCTTGAGATACCTCCTGCACAGCTAGCAACAGTGGGAGAAGCAGCTGGTCCCACTGTTGCACTTCGGAGGAAGGAAACCTCTTTATCATCCCCTTCAAAGTTCAATTAAATGTTCGACTAGGCCATTGGTTTGGGGATGTTTGTAGCTTCTTTATGCTACACGGAAGTTTGTACCCGGATGTGTGTAGCTTCTTTATGCCCAGCAAGGTAGAGACCTGTCAGAGTAACTGAGAGGTGAAATTAGCACCCTGGTCTGTCAGAAGCTCCCGGGGAAGTCCCACCTGAGCACAGATTTTTACCAGCTCTGATGCAATAGTCCAAGCATGGATATTTCGCAGTGGTATCACTTCAGGGAACCATATGACATAGTCGACTAGAACCAGGATGTAACGGAACCCTGCTTTTCTTTTTGCTAGGGGACCGACTAGGTCAATGGCCACCCGCTCAAAGAGGGTCCCTACTATTGGCAAGGGAACTAACGGGGCTTTCGGAAGCCCAGGGTCAGCAGCCAGCTGGAAGTCTGGGCACGACTGACAGTAGTCTTTTATCTCGCGATGTACACCCAGCCAGAAGAACCGAGATAGGACCCTTGCCAGAGTCTTCTCTGCTCCTAGATGGCCCGCCACGGGAATATCATGGGCAAGTCATAACACCGCTCTGCGATGGCACAAGGGTACAAGCAGCTGAGTCTGGGTCTCTTGGGTTCAGGGATTTTGCATGACTCGGTAGAGGCAATCAGCCTTCAACTCAAAGCGAGGCCACTGACAGGCTCATTGCGGGTCCACCACGGTGCCATTGACGCTTGCCAGCTATTCATAGGCCGCCTTCACTGTGTGGTCATCTTGTTGGTCACGAGGAAAGTCGATCAGGGCAAGAGCCTTCGCATTTGCCTCAGCAGGCAAAGGAGGGAGTGCTGGGCAGCTCGCCCCTTTCCCCTTCCTGGGGCCCCTCATCCTCGAGCAGTTCCTCTAGCTGGTCTCCCGGCGGGGTTTCCCCCAGAAGGATTCCTTCGACATTGGCTGGGCCTGACGAAGCCCTGAGTGTGATCTCTCTAAGCAGATCGTGAAATCCTGGCCTGTCCTGGCCCAGGATAACAGGGTATGGTAGTGCAGACACGATCCCTACGATCATCTCCGCGGTCCTCCCCTTCATCATGAGAAGGACCCTAGTGCAGGGATAGGCCTTCACATCCCCCACCCCACTACAGAGAAGGAGGAGCAGAGTACAGCTGCTGCTCCTTCTCTCCTGCCTCTTCCCTCTGCTCCTGCTGCCCCTGCACCAGCCGGAGCTCTCCCCGCCCTACCCAGCCACCACCCGCCTGCTGAGGCCCCTGCTGCTGGACCTGCTCTCCCTGGACACCGCTGCTGCTGCTGGTGGGGAAGGGAAGGGGCCTGCCAGCCTGCCCCCCACCCCATTCCAGAGGGAGAGGAAGAAGACCCCACCACCAAAAGCACCTACCACCTGGGATCCCCCTCCTCAGCTGGCCACCGCTCGCCTGCTGCTGCAGCTGCAGCACCTGCGCCTCGTCGGGCGAGCAAAGAGAAGAAAGACGCCAACACTCAGACCTCTGGAGGGGGTCTTTAAAGACTGAGCTTTCTTCATCTGCACTTCTGGGGTGGTGGTAAGCTGAACTGCTGAGAAGGGGCCGGGAGAGAGGCACAGAAACCTCCCCACAGTCCAGCTGCCCCCACTTCCTGTTGCCACCACCCCCAATGCCCCCTCCACCACCTTTAACACCTGGACATTCTCTTCGCCCCTCGACAGGGCTGCTACTCCATCTGAGACTGTGCTGCTGCAGCAGTGGGTAAGGTTGAGCCCCCACAAGCGCTCCCTCCCCACCCCCTGGACTTGGCCTCAGCTACATTTGGCTGGGGGCCTCCCTCACCCCTGCTCAGCCCATCCTACCTCAGCAGCTTGCCTCCTTCCCCACTGCTGCCCTGCCCTGCTGGCCCAGTTTGTTTTTCCCTCCCTCCCTACGGTTGCTTACCCACCATGCCCAGCCCCAAAGTTTGTTGCCTGTCATGCCCTTGTACCAGCTAGCTTGTTCGTGCGTGTGCCCCGCCCCTCTCAGCTGCTGCCTTGCCTCGTTCCGCCCTTAACTCCCCCAGTATCTCCCTCCTCCCCCAGCCTCCCGCTAGCCTTTTGGCACTGCCCTGCCTGTCTGATTTACCTGATTTTGGCAATAACCATGATAATCGATATTCTAATTATTGAGAATGGTCCTGGCATTTTGTTGATCTGCCAAAATCTCCCCAAACATCCTAAATCTACAAGAGGCATGATCCTGTGAGGTGCTACTGCTACTCACATGAAGAGGGCAAACCAAATTTGGCCTTTATGACATCATTTCCAAAGGAGTCTAAGATAATTTGGCTCTTAATTTTCCTTGTTAAGTCAGTAAGAGTTGGGTTCCTGACCAGCGTTCCCTTTAAGCTTTGCTTTTGCACAGCCACTCAGGAGAGATTCAAATGTCACCCAGGTGATTAGCAGAGCATCCACACACGAGGTTATTTTTTTCTACTAATGGTTCACATTTGTAAATGCCTTGGCAAACATAGAAAAATTTATTCTGCACAGAGATGGAAAAAAATCAAAATGTGGATGGAAAAGATTAGAGGGAGCATTGTTCCAGACTCCCATATAGTCCTTTGAAAATCCCTAGTGTGGCAGGGCCCCTCTTCCCAAGCTACCACTTGGTAGGCCTCTCACTCCTAACCCCTGAGTTTGGATTTTGCAACAGGTCTCTGTGGTAGGGAGCCCGGCCACGCCTCCTCAGACTCCCTCTCTAGCTGCCTCCACCTAACGCTGTTACAGATTGTTCTCTCAAACGTCTTCCTCTCTGTCTGTCCACCACCTCCTTTCAGTCCTCTCACACCTAGGGTGTGTCTAGACTACATGCCTCCATCAGCGGAGGCATGTAGATTAGACAGATCGGCAGAGGGAAATGAAGCCGCGATTTAAATAATCGCGGCTTCATTTAAATTTAAATGGCTGCCCCGCTCTGCCGATTAGCTGTTTGTCAGCAGATCGGGGCAGTCTGGACGCGTCGCAGTCGACAAAGAAGCCTTTGTCAATAGGCGCAGGTAAACCTGGTTTCATGAGGCATACTTGCGCCAATCGACAAAGGCTTCTTTGTCGACCACGGCGCGTCCAGACTGCCCCGATCTGCCGACAAACAGCTGATCGGCAGAGCGGGGCAGCCATTTAAATTTAAATGAAGCCGCGATTATTTAAATCGCGGCTTCATTTCCCTCTGCCGATCTGTCTAATCTACATGCCTCCGCTGATGGAGGCATGTAGTCTAGACACACCCCTAGGGTTGCCAGATGGTTGAAACAAAAATACCAAACACCTACCCCAAAAAAAACACCAGGAAAAAATTCTATCAAAGGGGGAAAAAATGAGGGAAGACCAAAGTTGTTGAGCAAAAAAAAAAAAAAAAAAAAGACTCCAAGGACTCTTTAAGAGTGAGTACAGAGAACAGGGAACTAAGACCCAGGGGGTCTTTTGGCCGGCAGCCATTTTGTGCCGGCAGCCTTGGGGAACCAGGTAAGCATGGGGGCTGGGGTCAGAGCGCTGGGGGATGTTGAGTGCCCCTGAGGAGAGGCTGGGTGCTGCATGTTTGTAGGATTGCCAGGTGCCCGGCATTTTTGCCTCCTGGCTGGGGAAAAATTCAGAGAACACCGGACATCTCAGGTGTCCGGTATTCTTTGATTTTTTTTTTACTGGACAGGAGCCAAAAATACCGGACTGTGCCGGTGAATACCGGACACCTGGCAACCCTACTTAATTGGCCTGCAGTTCTCTGCTTCTACTTACAGGTTTTTTACCCTTTTGGGCTGCCTTCTTCCCTCTCTGAAGCCGCTTCCTGGCCTGACCCTGCCACACTAGTTATATTAGAGAAGATCAGACATGGTCTTAGCTAGGAATGGCAGCTGAATTTAACAAACAAAACAGTGTGGAATTTTCAGAAATGTTCAGTGGTGGCAGAACTCTGTTCCTATGGAAGCCACTGATTTCAAAGGGAGTGGAGTTAAACCAATACTGAACACTTTGGGAAAATCCCACCTTTGGAGCATTGTTCAGCCAGCTTTGGCCTTGCATTAGACCACTGACTAGAGCTATGGGTTCCCTCTGGTGGGGTGTGAAGAAATTCCAGGGAGGGGCGTGAGGCAACCCAGCCCCCTCATCCATCCCCTTCCCCCCCCCCCCCAGTTGTGCTGCTATTTTTGTTTTTTGGCCCCAGTTAGTTCTTTTTTTTGGTTTGTTTGTTTTTGCCCAACAAGTTTTGCTGCTATGGGGGAGGAGGGGGGTGGCAGCATGAGTGTTTCTCAAAAATCAAAAAGGGGGCGTGATGCCAAAAAGTTTGGGAACCACTGGGACATGCATCTGACGAAGTGGGTCTTTGCCCACAAAAGCTTATGCTCCTACACTTCAGTTAGTCTATAAGGTGCCACAGGACTCCTCGTCGCTTTTACTGGACTAGACTGACTTTCTCGGGCTTTGTCTACACCTAACTGTTTAAAGCACAGCTGCAGCATCACTTTAAACAGTAGTTTCACACCCCTGAGCCAGAAAGTTAAAGCCCTGTATAACCTTGGCCTCACTAAACCAGCACATGTTGAATAGTAATAGAGAGGTAGCCGTGTTAGTTTTTCCTTTTGTTTTAGCAAGATCAGACTATGTAGCACTTTAAAGACTAACAAGATGGTTTAATAGGTAATGAGCCCACAAAAGCTCATCACCTATTAAACCATGGGTTCCCAAACTGGGAAGCGTGCCCCCCTGGGGGGGCATGAAGAAATTCCAGAGGGGTTGCGAGATGTCCCAGATCTACTCCCCTCCCCCCCCCCATCAAGTTTTGCTGGCCTGCTCAATTCCCTTTTTTTTTTTTTTTTGCTCAACAAGGTTTTTTTTGCTGGGGGGGGGCTTGAGGGTTTTTCAAAAATCAGAAAGAGGGCCATGACGCTGAAAAGTTTGGGAACCGCTGTATTAAACCATCTTGTTAGTCTTTAAAGTGCTTCATAGTTTTTCCTTTTGTTTAAACCAGCACAGTGAGATCCACAGACTTGTTTACCAACCTGTTACAAAAACCTTTGTGTCAACTTGGCCTCACTAAGACCCAGCCTCTTTCTCTGTGAATTGATCACTTATTTGCTGAATGGGGATTAGCAAATGACTGGGGAGGAGACTCGATTACTTTGCAGTCCCAAGATAGTTTAAGTACTATATTCTAGATAAGGTCTAAGCAGTAGCTAAGATGATGGGTATTAATGCTTCATGCTGCTAATTTCTGCCAATGGACACTGATCATATTTTTATTACACACTTGCATTTTACCCTGTGCAGAAAATCACTTACTGAAAGGCAATGGAGTGGCCAGATCCCACTTCCATATTTTTGGTTTTTGTCCTGACTATTATATTCATTATGAAAACTCAAAAATTCTGGAATAGCAGCTTCAGAGAGGATTTTCCCCCTGGACCAACTCCTTTACCCATCATTGGAAATCTGCATATATTGGACCGGAAGAGGCCCTATTGGACTCTGCTGGAGGTAAATCTTTTTGATCTATGTATTATCACATTGTTCACTTTATCCCAAAGGTCAGAGAGTATTTTATATTCCTTCTACCTGTCACTACCCTGATGTGTAATGCAATGGGCACCACAGACCCAAATTAATTATCCATGAAGGAAACTTTTAAAGCTGCAGGATTCATTGTTTTATGGTCAATAATTCCCTCTGGAGGTTTAAATTCATGTTCCTGGATTTTCTAATGTAAATGATTTTCAGCAATAAAAGTGAAGGACGATCTCCTCTAAGCATACAAGGGGCCCCATCCAGAGTCTGTTGAAACTTTAGGGCAGTGGCAATACCCTCTGCCAAACCCCCTTTAGGGCTTTAAGACCACTGAATTGGCAGAAGCCAGCTGTTTGCTATTCCTTTCCTGTAGGGAGAGTTTTCTGTGCTCCCCAGTCAGGCAACTGGGGTTATTCTTTATCAGTTCTATTACTACAGTGTGAGGCCAACAGGCAGAATTGAACCTGAGACTTCCTCTGGCGCTTATGCATGAGCTTCTACCCATGAGCTAAAATCAAGCAGGCACTTTGCTTAGTGCCACTAGATGAGACATAGTGATAGAAATGTAGCCGTGTTAGTCTGGTGTAGCTGAAACAAAAAACAGGACTATGTAGCACTTTAAAGACTAACAAGATGGTTTATTAGGTGATGAGCTTTCGTGGGCCAGACCCACTTCCTCAGATCAAATAGTGGAAGAAAATTGTCACAACCATGTATACCAAAGGATACAATTTTAAAAAATGAACATATATGAAAAGGACAAATCAAATTTCAGAACAGAAGGGCGATTGGGGGGAGGGGAAGATAAATGTCTGTGAGTTAATGATATTAGAGGTGATAATTGGGGAAGCTATCTTTGTAATGGGTAAGATAATTAATGTCTTTGTTTAAGCTTAGGCGTAAAGTGTCGAATTTAAACATGAATGACAGTTCAGAGGATTCTCTTTCAAGTGTAGTCTTAAAAGGTCTTTGAAGCAGGATGCAGGTAATCAAGTCGTTGAGACAATGTCCTTTCTGGTTGAAATGGCAAGAAACTGTTTTTTCTTTGTGATCCTGTCTAATATCTGTTTTGTGGGCATTGATTCTTTGGCAAAGTGTCTGAGACGTTTGTCCAATGTACATAGCAGATGGACACTTTCGGCACATGATAGTATAAATTACATTTCTGGATGAGCAGGAATATGTGTTCTTGATCTTATAACTCACTTGGTTAGGTCCAATAATGGTATCAGCAGAGTGAATATGTGGACAAAGCTGTCAACGGGGTTTGTTGCAAGGGAACAAAGATGAGACAGTGAGCCACACCCAGAAGGTATGTGAGTTCCAATAGCACCTACAAGCCCTACTTGTAGAGCAGGATTCCGTTGTGCTAAGCACTGTACAAACACCAAGGAGGCTGCCTGTCCCAAAAAGTTTACAGTCTAAGCATGGGATAAGATAGAGATTGATGGAGGTGTACAAGGAAACAATGAGACATGATTATTTAAATAGACAAGCCAGACACAGGGTGGGGGAAGGGCTATAGAACACAAGCAGAGCAAATGAGGGGATGGTGACAAACAGCCACAATGAATCCCTAACATCAGTCATGTCCAAGCGCCCAGCATTGTATATACATATTCATATGCTTATACTTGCCACATCCAGCATCAATTTGACAAAACTACTTAGTAATTCTATTATACTAGCCAATTAGCCCATCATAAGACGGGATTTTCAGGTCTCTCCTCCAGGTCGGTCTTTTCTCCTGAGCCTCCGGTCTCTCGCTCCATGTCTCTTTCTCTCTCCTCCTCCTACTGCCTCCCACTCTCTCTCTCTCAGCTGTCCTCCGCCTTCTGCCTCTCTCTCCGTCTCTCTCTTTCTCTTCTCCCCCTCCTGCCTCTCACTCTCTCTCCGCTCTCCTCTGTCTCTGTCGGGGATGCACGCTTGTCCAGGCCCCGCCTCCTGGCCGTGTACATAACCGCACTGCCCCCCACAGGAATGCTGCATGGAGACCGCGGTGCCCAAGTGGCCACTTATGAACTGGATGCAAATAGTAGTTAAACATTTTACTATGCAATTATGTGTGCAAGTTAGATGTTTCAGTACTGTAACAAGTGCACATTTGTATTCCCAAATATGAATTCCTTCCCTAAAAATCAGTCCCAGGGGAGTCAGAATTGTACTGTATGGCCATCCCTTTGAATGTTCGTCTAAATTACACCAAATAAATCCCTGGTGTAATGCCTTCAATAGATGAATGTGTTTAGCATTTAGTATTCAAGACTACACTATATAGAGAGATAAAAATAGCCCTGGATACTTATATTCACAGGGTGTGTCTAGACTACAGGGTTTTGTCGGCAAAAGTGGACTTTTGTCGACAAAACTATACCTGCGTCTACACTACCGCCGAGTTCTGTCGACATAACGTCGACAGAACTCGGCAGTTTTGTTGACGGCAGTAAACCTCATTTTATGAGGAATAACACCTTTTATTGCTTTGTCTACAGAACTGGATGTAGTCTAGATGCTCTTTGTCAACAGAAGCTTTGTCAACAGTATCTGTCGACAAAGCCTCTGTCGACAAAAGCCTGTAGTCTAGACGTACCCACACTGAATCTGAACATTTAAAATTATAGAGAACCCTGACATGAAAACACTTTTTTTGTGCCAAATTCTACTCTTTGCTGCACCAGGTTATAATTGGAGTAACCGCATCATCATTAGTGGGGTTACAATGGATTTATATGAGTGTAACTGGCTATTAATTATTATTATTATTTATTGTTACTTACAATCAGCTAGATTCAGTAAGTGTATATCTCCTGTGGTTGTTGAATTCAATGGTTTTATTCAGTGAGTGCAGACAATGATATGACCAGGCCAAGCTCAAGAACGCGGAAGTTCAAGCATCTGAAAATGTATTTGCAATGAAAATAAATCTACTTCAAGTTTGGACAAAACAGATCTGTGAAATACTGTTTACATATAGATTTCTGGTGTGTGCACATATAAACAATGAGAATATTTTCAATGCTAACTAAAGACTCTGAAACAAAACCCTCCCTACCTCTTTTTAACAGTGGGGGAGATTTTATCTGAAAGGCCTAAGGAGCATGAAACAAAAGGAAGATGGTAACATAAGAAGCACACTTAGGATTTTACCTCAAAATGAGGTTAAATGGATTAACTGATGGGGCAACTCTTTCACCATGGAGGAACAAAATGCAGGACAATGTAGCACTTTAAAGACTAACAAGATGGTTTATTAGATGATGAGCTTTCGTGGGCCAGACCCACTTCCTCAGATCAAATAGTGGAAGAAAATAGTCACAACCATATATACCAAAGGATACAATTAAAAAAAATGAACACATTTTTAATTG
The DNA here is from genome assembly GCF_052426305.1 of Pelodiscus sinensis. Lineage (NCBI taxonomy): Eukaryota > Metazoa > Chordata > Testudines > Trionychidae > Pelodiscus > Pelodiscus sinensis. Next base: position 12,510,421 of record NC_143054.1, read on the forward strand.
TATCCTTTTTTTAAATTGTATCCTTTGGTATATATGGTTGTGACTATTTTCTTCCACTATTTGATCTGAGGAAGTGGGTCTGGCCCACGAAAGCTCATCATCTAATAAACCATCTTGTTAGTCTTTAAAGTGCTACATTGTCCTGCATTTTGCTTCAGCTACCCCAGACTAACACGGCTACATTTCTATCACTATTCACCATGGAGGAAGTAATATTACAGACTCCTGGCTCACCGTCCCATGTAGCATCTGACATAGAAGTGTGAGGGGGTCTGATTGGAGAGCTGCTGTGCTCCCACAATCTCTGGCTGCTGTACATGAACCCAGGGAACTAATCTAGCAAGCTTTATACTTTAGAGCAGCCCCACCGTTGCTCTAGACAATGTCTCTGGGCAGGTGTAGAACCAGACCCCAGATCAGGAAAGTGCAGCCACTTGCTTTTCATTAGCTGTTCCCTGCTGGGCTGCAACCCGTGGATGTTGGGTACAGATGAGAATCTGTCACTATATTTTCATTCTCATCATCTGAACAGGCTGACTTAGATTATAAGATTTTAGTCATATATTTGATCAGATTTCTGCAGCATGTAGCACAGGAGGGTTTTCTAGTCCTGCTTGAACACTTTGAGGACTATAGGGTGACCAGAGAGCAAGTGTGAAAAATCAGGATGCTTTTTGAGAGGGGGGACATAGTTGCATACATAAAACAAAGCCCCTAATATCAGGATGTCTCATCACCAGTGCTGGACCGAGCCATAGTTGCGCCCTCGGCAGCGGGCGCGTGGCGCATGCGCAGCCCTGCCCCTGGGTGCACGGCGCTTCTTACCACTTCAATCAGGCACCCCCCCATAGGTTGGCACTCCGGCCAGCTAGCCCTCCCCCCCTTAATCCGGTCCTTCTCGTCACATTATGATCCAATGCGAATTAGACACTGAAATACTTTTGAGGATCCAGACCTATCCTCATGGTTCTTTTTCTCTGAGCTCAGGAAAGATTTTGACATTGAAATAACATCCAATCAGGATGGCAAAATAATTCTAAACCAGCTGTGAATGTCACTTCTAACTTTAATCCTTTTATTTTCTTCCTCGTTTAAGCTGTCAAAAAAATATGGCCCAGTCTTCAGCATTCAGATGGGATGTCAGAAGATGGTGGTGCTGTCCGGATACAAGATGGTGAAAGAGGCTCTTGTGAACCAGGCAGATGCATTTGCAGAGAGACCTAAAATCCCAGTATTTGAAGCTACTTCAAAAGGATACGGTAACAGTTTTCCTGTTACTTATAAGCCTAATTTACAAGAAGCAAGTAAAATGGTTTCTCTGTGGAGGGAGTAGATGGCTTAGAAGCTGTGATCACTGACCAATAGATCAGGACCTACTGGTAGAACCCGGAGCCTCTGACAGGTGATTCTGACTGGTTTGACCAGGCAGTTACCAAGTGCTGGCACTTGAGTTGCCCTTTCCCCCACTGTCATTTATCTCTTGCCTTCCGTCTTTGAGCTGCACCTTGGGAGCCTTTTGCTTCCTGTGCAGGGTAGCAGAGACACAGGAAGGGGGCACTGATGTCAAGGTGCCCTCCTCCCAGTACCCCATCTCCACCGAGTGAGCAGGGGCAGAGCCTTGGAGAGAGGCTGGGGAAGCAGGCGAAGCAAGAGTATTTGGATTTCAGGTAGATCCCAGACGTACTTACATTCGAAAGGTGATCTTGCACTTTAAAAGGTTGGAGATCACAGGCTTAGGGTCTAGCATGCCAATTTAGAGCAGTATTCACGTTGATCAGCATACATTAGTAATTACTTCAGAAAAGTCAGTGGACTTGAAGCTAAAAGTGGTGTGAGAACAGAAACAGCCTGAATGAGCCACAAATCCCTTAGAACTACTCGGACCCCCGTACCTACGTCTAAGGTAGACAAAGTTGAGGTCACGTGCTGCAGAAGCACAAGGAGGTGGACACTGAAATGGCAGCACTACCACCGTTTATGATATTATTAAAAGTTTCATGATAGTTGGTGTTTCTCATAAAGTCCCAGCTTCTGGAATCATGTGAAAACATTGGCTTGTATTTTTTTAAAAGTTAGTTTCCAATGGAACCTGCTGTGTTCCAGGTTTCACACTGTCTTGCTCCATAGAGCAGTGGAATCAGTACAGACTCAAATTACAGTAGCTTGGCTCTTTAGCTCAAACAGTAGCAGCTAGTGCTTTTAGCTCTGGAGGTGCTTGATTGAATCCCCTCAGTATCAGCCGTGAAGACACCTGCTACACTTGCTCTCATGGTTAAGAAAAAATTTTGAAAAAGTGAATCTTAGAGACTGAAAAGTGAGAAGGCAAGTACAGAAAAATACAATTCATTGTTTATACGAATTTATTTTTAAAATCTTATGATTTCTGGAACCCACGTGGGGATTTTTAATGCTTGTGATTGACAATATAGAAATAGTCTCCTCTCTATTTTTACTTACACCTTCCCCTGCCTCCCATCATAGGCCCTAGGTCTCAGCCACTATTATAGACTCTGATCCTGCACTGGACTTCTGTGCCCATTCAGAGCTAATTCTAGAAGAAGAGTAATTAGCCTGTTTAAAGTATTGGTAGAATTGGGTAGGTCTAGGGAAAACAATCTTCCCTATTCAGGAAAGTACATAAGTAAGTTCTTTAACGTAAGCATTTATTTTAACTTCTATTGTCATCAATTATGATGACACTTATGATCAGCTCTAGAGCATCAAATCAAATGTTCTGAGTAGCAGGTGATATTTCTAAGTGATATTAGGTAGGTGATATTTATTTTAATTATTAGAAGCTAATATTTATTTTCATTATTCTGCTGACTCTACTCTCTCCCTCCATTGTCAGGGGTTATTTTTTCTCACGGCAATAACTGGAAAGTGATGCGAAGATTTACTCTCATGACTTTACGAGACTTTGGCATGGGGAAGAGGGTCATAGAGGACCGGATCGTGGAAGAGTCTGAATTTCTAATTAAGGAAATTGAATCTCGTAAAGGTGGGTGGGCATTTCACTTCACACACATTTCCAACCTTTTCCACATATGCCTTTAAAGAGGCACCCGACAAAAGTCATCATAGTTTCACTCAACGTCCACCTTCACAGGCAATGTCGCCCTTCATATTTTGTTGACATGTGGACATCTTTTTTTCTGCAGCTGACAGAGAAGCATTTTGCGAAGTAGTGAGGTTTTACACCACGCTGCTGCTCTCTCTTTCTGCAGAGCATGCTGAAGCCACTCTTTGGATCTAGAAAGTGTGTAACCACTGCCCCTACATTAGTTCATCCCCAGCCTGTAGGACCTGGACATGTAAGGCCTCATGCACTGTGAGCTATGTGAGCAAATCCATTGGGCCAGAGTGGTACTTCAATGGACAAAATGAGTCCCTCTCTGTGAGATTCCTCCCCTAGTCACAATCTTTGATTAATTCAGAGGCACCAGGAGTTGAAGTGCAAGGTAACTACAAGCACAAAGTATCTATAAAACAAACACATTTGCTTCCCTAGTTTAACAGAGAGGCCTAAATGCCCTTTGATGCAAGACACGCTAGAAAAGAAGACATGGTCCTAGAGCCTCAAAGATATTTAGGTGAATAATTCTAACTGAAATCATATCTTTGAAGATCTGAGCAGTTCGTTTTATTTTTATGCTGTATCATCAAGTAACACTTCTTAATTGGCTTTTGACCTTTGCTGTGAATGGCAGTAAACAGCTGTTGGATTATTAGAGTGAGCATGGTGTGTTTGTAATGACGTGGGTGGCACTTATCATTATACCGCTTATGAATGCCGTTTGATGTTATCAGTTCTCTGCATATTTATGCCCTCGTGGCTGTCTTTTGGCATATTCTTGGATGATATTTCTTATGCTAAGGAGAGGGAAGCTGGGGTCTGCCTCTGCATGGGACAGTCATTAAGGCTCATCTGTTGATTGAGCTTTGCCCTAGCAGAGCAATGGGATGGTTGCAACCTAATTAAAACCAGTTTTTCAAGTGTGGACTCTGGTGAGAGAGCCTGACTGAGAACCTGCCTGCCTGTCTCCCTGCAGATAGGAGGCAACACGAGCAACCGACCACCTGATAGAAGCCCTTGGTTACCTGAGGGAGGCTTTGAGGCTGACCAGGAGGTTCACATGACAGAGGGGATTAGAAGTTATAAAAGGACCAGGTCAGCTCAGAGCAGCTCTGTCATACCTAGGGTTGCCAGATGGTTGAAACAAATATACCGACCACCCCTCCCCCCCAAAAAAAATGGTAAAAATCCTGTTGAAGGGGAAAAAAGGGGGAGAAAGACCAAAGCTGTTGAGCAAAAAACTTGTTGAGCATGTCCCCTTTAGGAGTTGGTGCAAGGATAGGAACAGGAGAGTGGTTGAGCACTAAGACCCAGGGAAAACATTGCTTCCCCTAGGTCTTTTGGGGGGCCAGAGGGCTTGGGGGGGAAGGAGGCCAGGCGCTGAGTGTGTGTAGGGTTGCCAGGTGCCCAGCATTTTCGCCTCCTGGCTGGGGAAAAATTCAGAGAATACCGGACATCTCAGGTGTCCGGTATTCTCTGAAATTTTTTACTGGACAGGAGGCGAAAATACCGAACACCTGGTAACCCTAGCACAACCAGCACAGGAAGAAGAGACTGAGCTGGAGGGAAGGAGTCTATGACAGGGGACCTGGGTGTAGGGTTGTCAACTTTCTAATTGCTGAAAACCAGACCCCGAGGTCTCTTCCCCCTGAGACCCCATTTCTGCTCCGCCTCTTCCTTCTAGGCCACGCCCCCACTCCACCTCTTCCCTAGGCCACACCCCCTGCTCACTCCTCTCCATGCCCCCACTGCTCGCTGATCTTCTCTCTCCCTCTTCCGCACCATTGAACCATCTCCCCCTCTGTTTCCTCTTCTTCCCCTGCTCTGGGGCTGGGCTAAGAGCGACAGCCTGCCTGCCTCCATGCAGAGAGGAGGCAGCACTAGCTGAGCAGAAGCTGGTGTGGGGTGATCACATTATACCTGGCCCCCTCCTTCGCCCCCCAGCTGCATTAACCTGACTTTTGGTGTCTGGTCAGAACATCTGACTGGACACTGACAGGTCCCATTTTCGACCAGACTTTCTGGCCTCTGGCAACCCTTCCTGGGACCCTGAAAAGACATTGAACAGATCCCAAAGAATGCTCAGGAGCGATGCGGAAACTGAAGCCTTCAGGGAAGGGAGGTGAGGGGTGTGCACGGGGAAGGGTGTTTGGGGGGTGCTGGCAGGTGGCGTGTGTACTGAGAGTGAGTCATTAAGGGGTGTTGAAGGGGTGTATTTGTACTGGGCAAGGGAGCGGACTGCCATGCTAGGCCCCTGGGCAAGGAGGGGGGAGTGGCTCTGTGTTCCCAGAAGTGGCAGGAACTTGGGTGTAAGGGATGAGGCCAGGGGCAGCCAGCTCTCAGCGCTGCCCAGAGTGTATCATGCCAGCCTCCCTCCCCTCCCCACAGCCCTTAGAGTCACCCAGAGGGTGCTGCTTCCCCATACCCCCCACGAGCCCTAAGAGCCACGGTGTGCTCCAGCCACAATTTAAAGGGCCCAGGGTTCTGGGTGTCATCGCTGCCACTGTAGCTGGCTGGGAGCCCCAGGCATTTTCAAATCACCAGGCCCTGGTGCAGTTACCCCCTTTGCCCCTCCCACCCTCGTTAGTGCTCCTGGTACTAGCAGATGGTATGGGGGGGGTGCTGGTGAGATGCTGGAGGGTGGGACCTGCGGCCTCACACTTAAAGAGGGAAGAACATCATACCCTGTCATGGTGGCAGGGCAGCTGACTCAGACCCAGGACACAGCACCAACCATCCGTCAGCACCTCTCTGCCAGGCTCTTCCCCTCCCCAGGGTTAGGAGCGGGGCACCTGGGTAGGTGGGATCTGGCAGCTTCAGGGGAGGACCAGTCAGGGCACAGAGACACGCTCTTTCTGAGCTGCAGTGTCTGCTCTGCAAACATCCCAGCCATGTCCTCTGCCTGGAAAAATCTGCCCAGGCAGAGGATCAAAAAGAAGAAACCTTCGGGAAAACCCAGACCTATAGTAACCCTAATTGGATCCCACTTCTGAGCAAGGATACCATGACAGAGGTGGGCAACCTGTGGCCCGAGAGCCACATGCGGCCTGTCGGGATTCTGGGGGTGGCCCACAGGACATTTTGTTTACCGTTGCTCATGCAAAGGATTGCCAAATACTGCTGGTATCTGTCCGCGTAGGTTTTTCCTACCGATATGACCAAAGTGACACGGACACAAAGCCAGGGCACGTGATGTGAAGAGCAGGCCGATTGCACACAACATTGACTGCAAGAGCCACGTGCTCCTCTGCATCCAATCAAAGTGCTGCTGCAGTTGATTGGCTACACCCCACAAATTCTACTTACGCAAGCGCAGTGAGCAAAACTGCCCTGTCTCGGGAGACAGTCTTGGTTATGACAGTCCTTGCGGTACATTGAGATGAAGGAAGGCCACTCATGTGGCCCATTCACTAGCCTAGGTTGCCCATCACCGGTCGATGCTCAGGGTATTAACCTGGAGGGGAAAGAAAGATACAGAACCAGAAGCCCACTCAAACCGCATGAGTGTACAAGCTCACAGAGCCAGCATATGGTCCAAATGCAGCAGCCTGATGAGTGCTGAGGCAAAGGACTGTTTGCCGGATCTATCACAGTAGTTAAAGATCTCAGATAAAAACAAGGTCAATGCCTGCCACTGCCTAGGGTTGCCAGATGTCCAGTTTTCACCCAGGCAGGTCGGTATTTTGGCCTTCCGTCTGGTAAAAAAAAAAACAGAGATTTTCTGTTTTCCTTGGACAGAAGGCCAGCGACATCTGCAAGGGGAAGTGAGGAGTGCAGTAATTTAAAGGCGTAGAGACCCCTTTTTTTTTTTTTGCTTAACCAATTTTTCCCTGCCTCTTCAGGATTTTTTGTGAAGGTTATCTGGCAACCCTATCTCTACCACGGGCTTCAAGAAAGTCATTTAATCTTTGTTTGCCTCAGTTTTCCAGCCATACAATGGGAATTAATAATATTTCTTTCCTGTATCCTTTCTCTGGTCTGTTTAGATTGTGAGCACTTTGAAGCAGGGACTGTTTCTCACTATGCACATGGACAATGTCTGTCACACCGGAGCTATGATCTTGATTTGCAGGCCTCTTGGTACTACCGTCATAGAAATACACTGCAATAACTCACTGTTAACCACACTGCACAATCTCTTCTTCCCTCTGAACATTGTTTTTCAGGACAGCCCTTTGAGATCACTACAGTTCTGACGGGGGCAGTTGCCAATATCATTGTGTCCATACTACTCGGAGAGCGGCTTGACTACAAAGACCCCACATTGTTAAAACTACTAAGTCTGATCAGTGAAAATGCCAGGGTGCTTGGAAGTCCCTCTGTTACGGTAATTCTGGTTATTTTAAAGTCAATTGTAGGGGGTAGGTGAAAGCCCAGCTGGGAAAGGCAAGCCCCAGCTCTGCCCCTTCCGCCGGAGGCCCTGCCCCCAGAGCCAAACCCCACCCACCCCCAGCCTGATCCTTCCTGGCCACGTGGGGAGCCAAAGATGCTCTGCTGCAGCCCTGGCCCAGCCTAGTCCTCCCTGGCGGTCATGAGAGCCGCGCTGCTGTGCCATGGCCCCATCCCTTCCCAGCAGCCAGGGAAGCCAGACTGCCACGCCATGGCCTCATCCCTCCCCAGCAGCCAGGGAAGCCAGACTGCCACGCCATGGCCTCATCCCTCCCCAGCAGCCAGGGAAGCCAGGCTGCCACACAATGGCCCCATCCCTCCCTATCAGCCAGGAAAGCCGGGCTGCCACGCCGTGGCCTCATTCCTCCCTGGAAGCCACGGAAGACAGGCTGCCACAATGTGGCCTCATCTCCCACCCCTCCCCCGGCAGCCAGGGAAGCCAAGCTGCCACGCCATAGCCTATCCCTCCCCGGCAACCGGGGAAGCCAGGCTGCCAACCTGAGGCCCCAGCCTTCCCCCGACAGCTGCGTGTTCTCACCATTCCACGGTGCTAGCCCCGGCCTGAGGTGATCGGGTGCATAGGCAGTTTTGGGAAGGCTATGCCTTCCCTTGTCTACATTACCAGCCACCCCTGTAAGTCATTATTCATGTGCATGCAGTACACACATAATAATTGTGTGCTGTATATACAGCATGGCATCAGATCATTTCTACCAATCAAACTCATCCAACAAATAAGATGATGATGTATCTGTCTAGAATAGATATGTACCCCTACATAGGTTCTAACTCTGGGGGTCCTCCAGAGCTTGAAAAAATAAATGGGTGCTCAGCAGCCCTATGTATCAGTGACTCCCCCTCCACCCGGCACTTCCTGCCCACTGGAAGACCCATTGATCAACTTCTCCCTCTTTCTCCCAGCATCTCCTTCCCAGCTGTTTAGCGGAGTGCATGAGGCACCATGGAAAAGGGGGAGGTGCAAGGGAGAGGTTTGCTCAGGGGAGGGAGGAGAATGGGCCATAGAGGGAAAGAGACGGGACAGGAGCAGGAAGAAGTAGGGTGGGAAGTTGGGGAAAGGGTGGAGTAAGGGCAGGACCTGGGGCAAAGAGGGAGTCGAGCATCTCCTAAAGATTGTGTCTATGAGCCCCTACACTTACGAACAGGGACTGTTAACAGGGAGTTTGGAGAGGGAGTTGGGAAGGGGGTGAGATACACTCACCATTCTTTAAAATCTTTTCACTACACTCCTGCCCTTCAAGGAGGCATTGAATAACAAGTGGGGAGTCTCTCCGAAGGAAAGCAGGTATGGATGGTGCTAGGTCTGGTGTCGTTACCTGCACAGCATGTGCCATGTTTGTCTTCCTCCCAGAAGACAGAAGAGATTGCATCTGCACTAAGTACAAGCTAGTCACCATTTTAGAAGAAAAAATTAGAGGACTTAAGGGCCAAGAATCAACCCTACGTACTATCAGAGAGGATGAAGACTACCTCGATAGAAGGCAGCGTTTAATCCTGCAGGCTGAAGAGCCAGTCAGGACAGTACAGGATAAGGAAGAGAACTGGCAGCATGTAACCTCTAGAAGGAGAAGGCCAACTCAAGTATCCCCCATCCCTGTATAAGTAAGTAACTGCTATCAGGCTCTCTCTACAGGCACTGCGGTGGAGAATGCTTTGGCAGGGACCTCTCAGGGAAGAAATCAGAAGGGAACACCCTCTACCGGAAGGCATGGGATGCATAGTCCTAGGGATGGGGGTTCCACAATCACCATCCGCAAAAGAAGAAGACAGAGGGTAATGGTCGGAGACTCCCTCCTAAGTGGGACTGAGTCATCCATCTGCCGTCCAGACCTGAAATCTCAAGAAGTGTGCTGCTTACTAGGAGCTCGCATTCAGGATGTGACCAAGAGTCTTCCCAAAGTGATTAAACTTCGGATCGCTAACCCTTCCTGCTTCTCCTGTAGGAACTCATGATACGGCCAACAATGACCATGAGCGGGTCACAGCAGATTATGTAGTGCTGAGAAGAAGGATCAAGGAATTTGAAGTGGAAGTGGTGTTCTCATCCATCCTTCCAGTTGAAGGAAAAGGTCCGGGTAGGGATTGTCTAATTGAGGAAGTAAATGAGTGGTTATGCAGGTGGTGTCGGAGAGAGGGCTTTGGTTTCTTTGACCATGGGACTCTATTCCGGGCACAAGGATTGTTAGGAAGAGATGGGATCCACCTAATCAAGAGAGGAAAGAGCATCTTTGCAGGCAACCTTGCAAACCTAGCGAGGAGGGCTTTAAACTAGGTTAGTTGGGGGACGGTGACCAAAGCCCGGAGGTAAGCGAGGAAGTCGGACACCGGGAAGAATCACAAGGAGGAACGAGCAACAGAGGAGGACGCCTGATTCAGATAGAGAAGTAGGGCGATCAACTGCTTATCTAAGGTGGGCTGGACTTGATGACCTCCTTAGGTCTCTTCCAGATCTATGATTCTATGACTTACCATCATAGCCAGTGGGTGTCTGCAAAGTCTTCTTGGATTTTCCCTCACAAGAGCTATGTGAAATACTATTGTCCTCATTTTACAGATGGTGAAATGAGAGACAGAGAGATTGAGTGACTTGCCCAAGGTTCCATAGGAGGTCTGTGACGGAGCTGGGAACTGAACTTACCTCTCTGAGATCCCAGCATAGCACCTTAATGACAAAGCCATTCAAACGGTCTGAGCATAATTAATTTGCAGCATAGTGGCAGTTGTGTTTCCAGCCTGGAGGACATGATCCAAACTATCTCTGAAATGAATTCCTTGGTAGTTTATACATCTGTGTATGTATATGAAATGAGTTTATATTCTAACAAATCTGGAGAGACATGGGACTTCCAGGCAGACAATCTCTTGCATGTTACACAGCGTGATGACAGTGGCAATACAAGTAAAAGCCTTCCTCTCCAAAAAACCCTGAGTCTGTCTGAATCTTCCGCAAAATCTTCTTGCGCAAGAGAGCACCCACACCGCAAAAGCGCATCGAAAAAGCAATGCGCTTTTCTGCAAGAGAGTGTCCACACTGACTGCATGGACGCTCTCTCAAAAGAAAGCTCTGATTGCTACGCACAGAATGGCCACCAGAGCACTTGTGTTTTTTTCCATTGGCTCTTTTTACACAAAACCCCCCTGTTGCCCATCCACACGCACCTTTTTGCACAAGAACTCTTGTGCAAAAAGGAGTTATTCCTCATAGGAGGAATATCTACAGCAGAAAAACCCCTCTGTTCTTTCATTTTACTTAAACACGCTTGAGGTGTGGACGCTCCACGAACCTTATAGTGTAGACCTAGCCTGAGTGTTTCAGACCACTGCTTAACAGCACCTCTAATCCTATCTGGTCTCTCCGAGCACAGCCCCTCTACATTTCATGCCCCAGCTCCGCCACTTGCCTCTCAAGACCGAATTCTCCCATGGAATTCTCCCACTTTCAGACTAGATCCTGCTTATCAACCACAATCACACCAGCAGCAAGTCTGACCTATGTAGAGGCACTGAGCATTGGTGTACCTTCATTCATTGATCATAGATTCCAAGGCCAAAAGGGAGCACTGTGATCATCTAGTCCAACCTCCAGTATCATCTGGGCTGTAGTACTCCCCCCAGCATAATTCCTAATGCAGTAAGCTCTTCGGCTACATCTACACTGGCACCCCTTTCCGGAAAAGGGATGCTAATGTAGACTTTTGAATAGGCAAATCCGCGGGGGATTTAAATATCCCCCGCGGCATTTGCATTAACATGGCTGCCGCTTTTTTCCGGCTTGGGGAAAAGCCGGAGAAAAGCGCCAGTCTAGACGTTATTCTCCGGAAAATAAAGCCTTTTCTGGAGGATTTCTTATTCCTACTTGAAAGTAGGAAAAAGAAATCCTCCGGAAAAGGCTTTATTTTCCGGAGAATAACGTCTAGACTGGCGCTTTTCTCCGGCTTTTCCTCAAGGGTAAGTCTAGATTACAGGTTTCTGTCGACAGATACTGTCGACAAAACTTCTGTCGACAAAGAGGGTACGTCTAAACTACATGCCTCCGTCGATGGAGGCATGTAGATTAGCCAGATGGGCAGAGGGAAATGAAGTCGCGATTAAAATAATCGCGGCTTCATTTAAATTTAAATGGCTGCCCCGCTCTGCCGATCAGCTGTTTGTCGGCAGATCGGGGCAGTCTGGACGCGCCGACAAAGAAGCCTTTCTTGATCGGCACAGGTATGCCTCGTGAAACCAGGTTTACCTGTGCCGATCAAAAAAGGCTTCTTTGTCGGCGCGGCGCATCCAGACTGCCCCGATCTGCCGACAAACAGCTGATCGGCAGAGCGGGGCAGCCATTTAAATTTAAATGAAGCCGTGATTATTTTAATCGCGGCTTCATTTCCCTCTGCTGATCTGGCTAATCTACATGCCTCCGTCGACGGAGGCATGTAGTCTAGACACACCCAGAGCGTCTAGACTACATTGAGTTCTGTCGACAAAGCAAGGTGCTTTGTCGACATGGTAGTGTAGACGCAAAGGACAGTTTACATGCAATAACACCTTCTGTCGACAGAAACTCTGTCGACAGAATGCGTTATGCCTCGTAAAATGAGGTTTACCAGCGTCGACAAAACTGCTGAGTTCTGTCGCTGTTATGGCGACAGAACTCAGTGGTAGTGTGGACGCAGGTATAGTTTTGTCGACAAAAGTCCACTTTTGTTGACAAAACCCTGTAGTCTAGACACACCCCAAGCCGGAAAAAAGCGGCAGCCATGTTAATGCAAATGCCACGGGGGATATTTAAATCCCCCGTGGATTTGCCTATTCCAAAGTCTACATTAGCATCCCTTTTCCGGAAAGGGGTGCCAATGTAGACACAGCCTTCCAGTAGATAAGTTACTCTCACTGTTAAAAATGTACATCTTATTTTCGGTCTGAATTTATCTAGCTCTTACTTCCAGCCATTGGATCATAGTTTGCCTCCTCTGCTAGACTGAAGTCCCCATCATCAAATATTTGTTCCCTGTGTAGCTACTTAAAAACTGTGATTGTGTCACCTCTTCGCTTTCTCTTTAGTAAGCTCAGTAAATTGAGCTCCTTGAGTCTATCACTTCAGACACTTTACCAAAGAATTAATTAACTGGTTTACTAAGGAAAAACCAGTTGCTTTTCATTTCGGCCTACCTGGACATAGTCTTAACGTTCTTACTACATGCAACTTACTTCAAAGAGACTTTAACACCAGATTACAGAGGGAAACTTCAGAACTTTCTTTCATCCTTAAATTTGACACTTTACAAATGGGCCTTAACAAAGATGCTAATTACCTTAAGCATTAAAAGATAGCTTCCCACTTCTCACCCCTGATTAGCCATTCATTGACTCAAATAGCTATTCCATCCCTCCCTGTCCCTCACCCCACCTTCTATACTAAATCTGATTTGTCAGTTTAATAATGTGTTCACTTTTTTCATTGTATTCCTTTGGTATATATGGTCATGCCAGTTTTCTTCTAGAATATGATTTGAGGAAGTGGGTCTGGCCCACGAAAGCTCATCGCCTATTAAACCATCTTGTTAGTCTTTAAAGTGCTACATAGTTTTCCCTTTTGTTACTGCAAGGCAGGCTTTTTAATCCTGTAATCCTTCTTGTGGATCTCTGAAATCTTCTCTCCATTTTTTTCAACATCCTGCTTGAATTGTGAAACCAGAACTAAACACAATATTCCAGTAGTGGTCATATCAGATACCATTTTAAAGGTAAATAACCTCTCTACACCAACTCAATATGCCCCCAGGTTATATATCCCAGGATTACATGAACTTTTTTTGGCCCCAACGTCACACTGGAAACTAATGTTCAGCTGATTGTCTACCACCACTCTCAGATCTTTTTCACTCACTGCTTCCCAAGAGAGAGTCCTTTATTGTGTAAGACTGACCTGCATTCTTTGTTCTTGGAGGTGTATATTTATTTTAGTCATACTATAACTCAGATCACTTGCTTGTGCCCAGTTTACCAAGCGAGCCTAATAGCTTTTTATCTGTGACCTGATCTCTTCGTTATTTATCATTACTCCCAATTTTGCGTCATCTGCAAATGTCAGTGACTATTTTATGTTTCCTTCCAGGCCCTTGATAACCATGTTAAAAATGTTGAACTTTGCTGAGCCCAATAACCTGAGTTAGACTAAAGCTGTGGTTCTCGACCTAATGGCCTCATAATCCCACATAATAGAGAGTTGCATACATGGCACACAATCATAAATAGATTGAAAACCACAGGACTAAAGCATTTCAGCCTCCAGGCAAGTAAACTGTTGTGTGCCACAGGCAGAAAACAAGAGACTAATAGGACATCAATACCTGAGGCTCCAACAGTGGTGGGGAAATGATTAGGGGAGATTTGCACAGCTGATCCTAACTGAGGGCAGCAGAGGAAAGTGAAATCCCATTCTTCTTAGAAGCTTTTTAATTGTTTAGTGTCCCCCAGCTTCCAAAAGGCTATTTAACTATTTTGTGTCTCCCAGCTTCCATCTTAGCAAAATGGCGCTTCAAGAAGGAGGCAAGATTCGTGAAGCCAGAATTTTGTTCTGTTGTTCCTGAAGTCTGTACTTAGTTTTTCTTATGTCAGAGGCCATTGTGTGGCTTCCTTATGTGTTCTTCCCACCGTTCCTGTTGAATTCAAGCATTACATTTTATAGCAAACATTATCCAATCCTAATATTTATTGTTATACAGTCAATCTAAATCACTAGGATTCATGTCTGTACTCATGGATTCTTACAGAGCACCTCTGACAGGATTCATAACATTTATTCCATTTCATCACCCTTTTCTGTTGCACCAAGTCTAAAAGAACAGCGAGAAGTCCTGTGGCACCTTATAGACTAACAGATTTATTGGAGCAAAAGCATATGACCAAGTGTAAAAGAGAATCTCTATTCGCAGTAGAACTGATTAAAAAACGAAATGAGACTTTTGGGGAAACAAAAGTAATTCATTTGTGTGGGTTTTTTTCTACAAATTTGACTTTTTAAGGGCTTTTTTTAGTAGTTCTAGAGAACAGTATAGAGCCTCTGATATACAGTTGGGCAGTTCTGATTCCATCCAGTAGGGGGCAGTACACACTAGATCAAACAATATATACAAAATGTGGCTATTTAATCTACTTTCTGGAATACATGGTCAAGTGATAGAAAATTCAGGATTGATTGGTGGCACATCACAGGTGCAAGAACCAGGCTGGAGAGCTAGGAATTCTTGCCCCATCCTGTACCTCCAGACACGTAAGACCTATGAGGAATGAGGGCTTGTTTGCTGCTCATACCCCCACACACAGCGTATGATCTTCCTATGCCTCAATCTCCTTATCTGCGAAATAGGTATAACAAGTCATTTGCTTTTATGAATTGCTTTTAGATCTTTGCTCTAATAAGTGTTACGTATTCTCATTACTTTGTTTTGCTTACTCTGCCATTTTAAACTATTTCAGCTATATAACATATTCCCAGCCCTGGGATTTCTTCTCAAGAATTACAAGACATTTTTGCGCAACACAAGTGAAATGCATTCTTTTATACGGCTTACTTTTATAGAATGCCTCAAAGTTCTGGACAAAAATGATCAGAGAAGTTTTATTGATGCATTCCTTGTAAGACAGCAGGAGGTAATTATGATTTCTGCAGACTTGCATGATTCATTTTCATATTTTATATTTAAAAACACATTTTATATGGAAATTTAGCAATGGTAAAGTATACACCTAATAAACTAGCAGTGCTGAGCAAATAGTTTGCTATGATTGCAATAAGAATTTCTTGGCTGGAACATTGGGCCTGCATCCCCACTAGTTTCAATTCTTGCAGCATCAGGGCCAAAATCTCTTTCATTGCTAGTTGAATATCCTTCACTTAATTGCAATTTGCTCAGATGTATTCATTGTTTGAATTTGCTTGACAAATATCTTTCCAGATGTTTACTTCCAGAAAGATGCAAACAGCTGACTGTTCTAGTTACTTCTGATTAGTCAGATGAATCACATAGTATTTATTTTTCTATTTTATTATTACACCTAGGAGTGTGAGTTATGGGCCAGGTTTTGCTAGGCACTTATCAAAAGACAGAGCAAATACCCCCCATCCCAGAAAATGTACAGTAAGACAAGAGACAACAGATGCATATGATGATGTGACGGGATGCGGCCATGGGGGAATACAGGGAAACAATATTGGCCAACATGATAGGCCATAGTCTGATTCCTGGCTTCCCTATGCTTAAAAGTTAAGTACGTGCTGATGTGCTTCGCTGAACTGGATCCAGAATGCTCAGCATTGTTCCGACTGATCCTTAGTAGCATCTGGCCCAAGGATTTTTGGCACCCTAGATGAACTATGACTTTGGCACAGGGCTCCCCACTTCCACCATTCAATAATTGGGGGCAAGCAGTGGGGAGCTGGCGCTGAAGCACCTGCATGGCTGACTTTGCCTTGTGAGGGGAGGAAGAGGCTCTGCATGCTGCCTTTGCAGTTTCCGGCCAATAGGAGCTGAGAAATTCTGCTGAAGGAAGGGGAAGCAAATGAATCCTCCTCATTCCTTCCCCCCTCCCTCCCCATGCTGAAGCAGAGCCACGTGGAGCAATCTGCCCAGCACACAGGCAAGGAGCCTGTCTCAGGTTCCTGCAGAGCTGCTGGCTGGGAGCCGCCTAGGTAAGCGCCTCTCAGCCAGAGTCTGCCTCTGGCATCCCATCCTCTTTTTTTACCCCCAACTACCTGCCCCAGGCCCAAACCCTCTGTGTCCTCTCTCCCCAACTCCTCCATGTCAAAACTCCCTCCCAGACCTTGCACACCTTTCTACACCTGTCCCCCAGGTCAGAATCCTCTCCTCCACCCATAACCCCTACACCCTGCGCTCCAAACCCCTGCACCAGATCATAACCCCCTCCTTCACCCAAACTTGTCTCACTCCCCACACTCCCTTCTGCACCCCAGTCCTCTATCCCAAGCTCCCTTCTACACCCCACCCATCATCCCTTGCCGCCACCACAAAAGTACAACCTTTGACCACTTACCAAAACCTTGGAGTGGCCCTCCATTAAAAATTATTGCTCACCCCTGACCTATATAGTTGGGAAAGTCCTGTTTAGTAGAAAAGATGCATATATGTTTCTGAGGGCATGTGAGCAAAGCCCTCTTGGTTATCTTTTTCATTTATTTTTTATGACATGGTGTGGCGGGGTCCCCAGCCCCGCCCTCTTCTCCCCAAGGTCAAAGCAGGCCCTGAGGCCTAGTCCCAGGTGAAAGCAGGCTCTGAGGCCTAGTCCACGCCAGGAGAGGATGGGGTAGGAGGGTCCGGGCCCTCCCTCTCCACTGGACCCCAAACCAGGGCCCTATTAGTGGTGGGTGGTTCCCACCACCAGCTCGGCGGGGAGTTCTCCCCATATCGTGCCGAGCCCACTGGGGGGTTCCCTGCCTCCAGCCCTGTGGCCGATGGAGACCCCACCTGCAGAAGCCGGGCTGGTGGCGGCCGCGATGTTGGCAGGTCCGGTATCTGGGGCAGCAGCAACGGGGTTGTCCACTGCAGCAGGACAGGCGACCCCCGGAGTCTGCATTGCGGGCACGCCTGACCCAGAGTTGGTAGCAGCAACGGCAGCAGTCCCAACAGCTCTGGCTCCAGCGGCAAGTCCAGCTGTGGCTCTGGAGGTTGGGCAGGAGCTTCTTCCTCCCCAGAGGTCAGCCCCAACTGAGCAGCTCAGCAGCCTTTTATACTGGGGCTGCACTGCGAGCATGCCCAGAAGGGCTGCGGGGGAGGGGCATATTCCACCCAATAGGCGGGCTTTCCGCCCCCCTGTTCAGTGTGAGGCAGGCCAGCCCCGCTACATATGGTCTAGTTTTCACAAGACTTCTTTTTGTGTTAATGCTTTTTTTTTATTTTCAGGAGAAAAGTAATGCCAATGGATATTTCCATAATAGCAACTTAATAGTCCTTGCGAACAATTTGTTTGCGGCTGGCATGGAAACCAGTTCCACCACCCTGCGCTGGGGACTTCTGCTCATGATGAAATACCCCAAAATTCAGAGTAAGTGCTTTTGTGACAGCTTCTAGTTTGGCTGGCACTGGGGTGGAGCAGGAAATATCAGGCAAAAACAACATAAACTGCTACAGCTCGAGCTAAAGAGTTAAGCTTGACCTTGAAGAGCTGTAGCAGGTTCATAGTCTCAGTAGTTCAGGCATAGAGTGGGACATAGAACCCCCACTTACCAGTGGGTTATTCTTTTATTTCCTTAGAGCAGATTCTGATCTTAGTTGCACCTGTGTAAACCTGGAGCTGTTCCATTCTAGTCATTAGAATTGCTCCAGATTCACCCTAGAATTTTGCTCATGGCAAGCAGAACAGTTCAGAGCTGAATTTACATGGTCATAGCTGTGAGCACAGTTGTAATAATTGAGGCTTCACAGACCTACTTGAATTGTGAGCCTAACCAGTGGAAAGTGGGTGAATGGTCATGAATTGTCACAGGGATCTGTTATATACAATTGTTTAAGACAAGTTTTAAGAAGGAGGCCAAGAGAATGAGTTTAAATGAGGCGGGAGGTCTTACTGGTTCCACTCAAGGACATTGCTATGCACATGGCTAGTAAACAAGAGGGAAAAGGAACCAGAAATCAACGGACCAAAATTGGTACATTGGAAATTAGACCTAATTGGTGTGCAAAATAATGAGAAGATGGATCATTCTACCCCCTACTCTTTTGGGGTGGCCCTTAAAAAGACACTTGGAAATTTAAAAAGGAACTTCTACTATCACTGCAGTTACAATAGGATTTTTACAATAACACTCAGACTTTAATATTCCCAGCCCTTTAAATCTCTGCCGGAGCCCTAGGTGGCATTGAAGAGCTGGTGGAGGGAAACTAGCCCTCAGCCCCTCCTCTTCTGCCGGAGACCCCACCCCTTCCACCTGATGCCCCACCCCTTCCAAGTGTGCAGACCCCTCTCCCCCCCACACACACACAACTTGGCCAGGGGCCTGACTCTGCAGTTGGTCAACCTGGTACTGAGACAACCCATCTAGCTCTGGTTGGCTTGAGAAGGACCAGTGAACGAGAGGGACCTGAGCCAGCCAACCAGATGGGGTGTGTCTAGACTACATGCCTCCTTCGACGGAGGCATGTAGATTAGCCAGATCGGAAGAGGG
The DNA here is from genome assembly GCF_052426305.1 of Pelodiscus sinensis. Taxonomy (NCBI): domain Eukaryota; kingdom Metazoa; phylum Chordata; order Testudines; family Trionychidae; genus Pelodiscus; species Pelodiscus sinensis. Next base: position 12,529,074 of record NC_143054.1, read on the forward strand.
AAATGAAGCCGCGATTAAAATAATCGCGGCTTCATTTAAATTTAAATGGCTGCCCCGATCTGCCGATCAGCTGTTTGTCGGCAGATCGGGGGAATCTGGACGCGATGCCCCGACAAAGAAGCCTTTCTTCATCGACACAGGTAAACCTGGTTTCACGAGGCTTACCTGTGTCGATGAAGAAAGGCTTCTTTGTCGGGGCATCGCGTCCAGACTCCCCCGATCTGCCGACAAACAGCTGATCGGCAGATCGGGGCAGCCATTTAAATTTAAATGAAGCCGCGATTATTTTAATCGCGGCTTCATTTCCCTCTTCCGATCTGGCTAATCTACATGCCTCCGTCGAAGGAGGCATGTAGTCTAGACACACCCATGATGTTCCTAGCCAGGCAAGCAATCTGGCATTCAGAGTAGCAGTTGTAATAGCCCCGCCTCTCAGCCGGAATCATCTGTCTATGATTGACCAGCTGCCCTGTTCTGAGAACATCAGCAAAAGCTGTATTTCCTCCAGGCTGTCTTATCTTCTCTCCATTCTGTGTCAGTGTGTTTTGTCAAAAGCAGAAAGTGAATATCATTCCTGACTCACAACTGAACAGCAGATATCATCCGTTTGACCCCCACCCAGAAGTACTGACTGATAGGATAAGAAACTTTAACCAATTTACCATCTCTACAAAAGTTTCTGACAGATTTTTATTGTTTAGCTTAATCACTCCGTTGCAGCTGTAATGGTTTTTGCCTTGTTTTGAGTCTTTCACTTTTGTGCAATTCATTGAAAACCCTTCAAACCATTGACATGAATTTCCTAATCTGTTTGCTATGGCACTAAGCAAACTGAGGTCTTTGTAAATGAAATTCCAAACCTTGCTTAACACTCTTCACTACTGGACGGAGATAAGGTCATATTAACGTCTATAGCTTTGTGGGCCATCCAGCGTCATGCAACAGCAGAATTTGACATTACATTTCTGGCCTCCTCCAACCTGGCAGACCATCCATGATCTTTCCCCAGATAATTAATATCATTAGAGATGGTGAGAAAATTGCAAGGAAAATGACATTTTGCCTCATCTCCTCCCACAAAAAAGATAGACAAAGATTTATGAATATTTCTATGATGGTTCTCCTATTACATCCAGCTCTATTTACTTGTTAAACCCCAGGGGTATGTTCACCACTTTACAAAATAGAAGACAGAGTCCATGCCCCCCAAGGCGTTTGCAATCCCAACAGATAAACAACATAATGCAAGATACAAAGGGACAGATCTAGCCTGTGGTGTGCCGAAGCAGTTTTAGTAAGCCATGCAACAGCTTGCTTATATGCCTTAGAGAGACAAGGTTGAGTAGATAATATCTTTCATCGTCATTGGACCAACTTCTGTAGGTGAGAGACAAGCTGCCGAGTTTACACAGAGCTCTTTTCAGGTCTAAATGCTATAGTCCATGAATTGTGACCTCATACAGGTGGCACATACAAGGTCACACTGTGCAAAGATTAGTTCAGCAAACAGAATCCTTCCAGAAGGTGGCGGGGAGGGACTACAACCCACATTGTCCCACAACCCACGTTCAGCCTGCCAGCTGGAGAACACACAGTGAATCAGGCATGATTTGCATACATAGACCACACCCACCAGCTCTCATTTACATCACTATTGCTACACTGGCTTTGATGGAATTACTCCTGATTTCAATGAAGTAAGCTCAGAATCTGGCCACCTGTGTACCGGAGGACCAAGAATCTGGTTCAGAGCAAGGGTTTTTTGGTTGCTGTTGTTACTTTTATGCTTTTTCAGTTGCTTCCCCTAACTCACCCATTGTTAGATCTTATGATAATCACCAAAAAAATGTCCTGCACATCTCAAACTCTGTTTCTGACAATAACCAGATAATTCCTTAACAGTTCTATTTGGTGACTTCTTGCCTGAAGGCTGCTTCACAGAATCACGGGAAAATCCTTTATGCATGTAATTGACAGAGTGAACAAGGAAGTCTCTGTTGCAAAGGAATTGAAAACTGTAATAAAATCCTCTACTAATCACAGGTCATGATAGCCCACAGTCCATTTTGTCCAATTAAGTACAGAATGGCATGTTCTAGTGGTCTGATCACAGGTCTGGGTGTGGGGATCACCTAGATTTTGAACCTGAGTGTGGCTTTGTCTGCCTCTAAAAATTCATCTCAGGACAGTTGGGAGGCTAGCAAATTAATGTTTGTAAGTGCTCTGAAGGTTAAAAATAGTATTGTGCAAAGTTGGAAATTCCTTTTCATGATGGCTTTTCCCACAAGAGAAAATTTAAAAAAATGTTTGGGGGGAATTGAAATATATTTTGTTTCAAAAACATTTGTATGTTGTATGTCGAAAGCTGACATATTTGAGGTAATAATTTAAATTTCTAAATAAAAAATTGTTTTGGAGCAAAACAAATATTTCATTGCAGAATTGTTACAAATGGGATATTTTTTACTTTGCCAGAACTTATGTTTTCCCAGATTTCTTCCAGAACAAAATTTCAACAGACACAATTCCATGAAGCATTTCAGTTTTAAGAGAAGTGCATAATCCAATAGACTATGTTCCATCAAAGTTTCTGCAACCAATTCTATTATTATTTGGCAAGCCAGGTAACAGGATAAGTTACCTGTGTGTATTCAGAAGTTCTCTATTTAGTTTTAATGCTGACAAACAAATGTTTATAAAGTGTAATATTATCAGCACCCAGTTATGTCTGGAAAGAGACAGATTTTGGATGGCTTACTACATCACTTTAACACAAGCTTACCTGCCTTTCAAACCCTCCATGTGCAACACTTCTCAGAGATAAATGTATCCTGATCTCTTTTATCTAACATTCTATGTTCTCAGGCAAAGTCCAAGAAGAAATTGCAAGAGTCCTAGGCTCAGCCCAGCCAAGAATTGAACATCGAACTAAAATGCCGTATACAGATGCAGTTGTCCATGAAATTCAAAGGTTCGCCAATATCCTGCCCATGAGCTTGCCTCATGAGACTACTGAGGACGTTACTCTAAAAGGCTACTTTATTCCCAAGGTGAACAGTTTGTAATATCACTTTTCTTGAGTTCTATGACATCATTAAAGTTCTAATTCAGCTGATGAACCCTTTAAAGCCCTGGTTTATTGATTAATAATAAATCACATTGGAAGTCACATGACAGTATCTGCAATAGCATCATTCACTTATTGAAACTTAAATGCTTATAACAATATGGTCAGGGGACCATATTGGCCTAAAGAATAACTCCACTGATTTGATTTACAGGGTACTTACATCATCCCCTTACTGGCCTCTGTACTACGTGATGAATCTCAATGGGAGAAACCAGATACCTTCAACCCTGAGCATTTTCTTGACTCCGAAGGGAAGTTTGTAAAGAAAGAAGCTTTCATGCCTTTTTCAGCAGGTGCTTTCTATTTTACCTTTACTGCTGGGAGGGGGTCAGTATCCAAGATTAAGTAGACTATCACATAAACTTGTGGATCTTTAAACTGCATCTTTCCTTTGCCCTGAATGTGGGATAATCTCCATTTTAAATTCTGCTACTTCTGAGAGGACGTTTGTCTCTGGCTATTCCACTGTTGTACCGAAAAGGCTGGTGATGGGTATTCCCAACCTCACAACGTATTTCAGTAACACGCACATAACAAAACTTCATAACTTCACATACAGTATTTGCACATACAATCCAATGGGATATTAATGTTCAACTGATCGAGACTTATATACTGATACCTCACAAGGCTTACTTTGTATAAAACACATCATAATTATATGACAATGGTGAATATGGGTATTCCAAGGTGCTGCTTTGAGGATGTTTGACTGTGCGTTCAGCATCATTCTATTCTGTTTCTCTGAGCTCCCCCTCCCGTGAATGTTGCCTCTTTGTTGCACAGCAATGGGTAATGTTGTGACCTGGATAGGTGGTTATCCATCTATATCTGGCTGGGAGGTTGCAAGCATTCCTTTCTAATGAGAATTTTGCTGCTATGATCCATGCCTTTGTAACTTCAATATTAGGCTACTCCAATGCACTCCACGACTGCAATTAAAGCGATTGTCAGTTGACGTCAAAGGAACTTAATCACTTGCCTAAAGCATTGTCCTGAACTGAAGCCTCTATAGGTATGTCTACATTGCAGTTAAAAACCTATGGCTGGCCCATGCCCACTGACTTGAGCTTGGGCAAATGTGCTCTTTAACTGCAGTGTGGATATTTGAACCCCAACTTCTAGGATACTGTGAGCCAGGGCAGCAGGTTTGTGAAAATGTCAGTGCCCAAAATGCCCAGCACCTGCACCCCTCCTCCACTCAAACTCTCCCCACATCCTGGACTCTCTGGCTAAGGATCTGAGAAGGAGCATGGCTGGGGGAGGAGTGCAAGCAGGGCCATCCCTAGGGCAGCGCAGAGCCTAGGGCAGTGCCCCTCTGCTGCAGGTCACACCCCGCCACCTGCTCCACCTCTGCCCCATCTCCATCCCCATTCCACCCCTTCTCCCAAACCTCATTCCCACCCCACCCTCTCACCAAAGGCCCCTCCCCAAGCAACATAGATTACTAGGAGGATGAGTGTGGGGCGGTAGCAGGAGTTGTCTCTGCCCCTCTTCCCCTCCCCTCGTTCTGCAGTCACCATGGCAGTAGGAACCTGCCGCACCCCCGCACCTCTCCCAGCCTGCTGCACTTTGCTTCTCCACAGAGGCAGAAGGTAGAGCGCCCTGGGCCAGAGCACTCTGCTGCCTGCTGCCATGGTGAAGCAGTGCCCGGCAGGCTGGGAGAGGGCAGCAGGGCAGAGTGGAGGGCAGCAGCTTGCCAGGTTATTCCAGCTCCCACTGCCACAGTGAAGGCGGGAGGGGGGACTGACCCCTGCTGCTGCCCTGAGCCAGGCCCCTCCCCCTGAGTAATTCCTGGGGCCTCCCCAGTACCCCTCTATAGGACAGTTGAAGCGGCCATGTCAGAGCCCCCAAAGCACAGGGCCTGGGGAAGCCACCCTGAACTATCCTAGGGATGGGACCGCACTGGGTGATGGCTCAGAGAGAGCGTCTGTGTGCTGGGTGCAGGCTCTGAACTGCAGCAGCGGGTTGAGGGTCAGAAGGCAGCAGGCTCTGGCAATTTAAGTGCAGAAGGCGTGAGAGGTGGAGCTCTGGTGGGGGCTTGGGTGCAGGCGGGGATCTGAGGTACAGGCTCTGGGAGGGAATATTGGTGCTGGGGGGAGGCTGAGGTGCAGGCTTTGGAGGGATTATGGATGCTAGCTCTAGACTGTGGCAGGGGGGCGAGGATCCTGGATGCTGGCTCTGGAGAGGGTCTGGGAGCAGGACAGAGAATTGGAGGGGTACAGACTCTAAAGGGAGAGGAGTACACAATGGGAATGAGGGTGCCACACTTCCCTGTGGGCATACCCCTCTGGCAGTGGCACCTGTGGAGGCCGGGCTCTCTAGGTTCTGTTTCTTCCATGTGTCCACTGTCCCCACATGTCCCCCAGCTCCCTCTGCTACCCCACACGCTCCCCCGTGCATCTCTCAGCCTTGGGGCAGGGGAGCTTTGGGATCCTGGAGCAGTGCACAGAGACCCTAGGCCATGCAACCATGGTGAGTGAGTGGCTGGAAGTTTCTTTAACCCCACTGCACTGCCAGTGAGGCCTCCTTGCACATTTTAAAAAGCTCCAGGGCTGCAGGTAAGGCTGAAGGATGTGCAGGGAGAACACATGAGGTGGCCAGAGAGCCAGGAGGTGCTAAGGGCAAGGAGCACAGCTAGCAAGTTTTGATGGAACCTAGCTCTGGGCCAGGAATATTCCTGGTGCCAGGGCTCCATGGAACCATATAATTTGACGCCTCTGCCTGCCAGGTAGGATGGTCCTATAGCTCAGGCTGGAGCCCAAGGCAAAATGTCTACACTGAAATTAAACAGGACTTTAGCTTGACTTCTGCAAGACTGAGTTAGTTGGCATGGGTCAGCCAGGGATGTCTAATTGCAGTGTATACATGCCCTTTGCAGTGACGCCTTAATCAACTCAGAAACTGCAAATTGTGGCCATTTGCTTAAGCTGAGTTTCTTACCATGCTCACAGGACCCCATGTTCTGTACGGTGCGCTGCTTCTCTGTGGGTGCAGTTTAAAATGGTCATTTTGGCTAGTGCTGATAAAATATTTCTATAAGTAGTCACAACAATTTTGAAAGTAGCTTCATGCTGTGACATTTTGAAATCAACCATTTTTCACAGAATTATGCATTTTTTTCAAAAGTTGAAGCTCTCTTAAATTTTTCAAAATGTTAAGAATATTTGTCTTGAATTTAATTCTGAAAAATTGACAATGGAGAACAAAAGAAATCCAAATCCAACACTCAAAGTGATGGATGGAGGGGAAATCCTGAATATGATGAATGAAAAACAAAAGAAAAAAAACCTTTAGTCAAAAACTTAAACACATTTTTTAAAGGGGATTTTTGTTTGTTTACTTGCTTCTTTGCTTGCTTGAGGTTTTTTAACTTCCTCTGGAATACCAGCCTTAGCCAATTACTTTTAAAAAAAATCTATATTAATTGCTGCAGCCATAATATTTTGGAAGAGCAAATTTGCACTGATTGAAATGTTTAAAATACTATATAATCAATGTCCTCTTTCTTTTTTTTTTTTTTAACTAAAAAAAGTCCTGTTTTCAGTAACATCTGTTTGTACCTGAAGTAAATCCATGTTTATGCTCTGGATTTACCTGCATGTTACTAAGAAGTTGTGCTGTGGTTTTTATTCATTCTTAAAGTTAATTAAGCAACTGGTTTTGTGGTGCATTTCGTTACAGGTCGGAGAATCTGTGCAGGTGAGAATCTTGCCAAAATGGAGCTCTTCCTCTTCTTTACAAGCCTCCTGCAAAGATTCAGTTTCCATCCTCCTCCTGGAGTTACCGCTTCAGATCTGGACCTCACCCCAGCTATTGGAATAACCACACCCCCAATGCCCTATAAACTCTGTGCTGAGCCACGCTCTTAGAGCCCCTTGCCTTGGACCGGGTCTAACAACACTGAGATAGTTAGTACCATTGTACAGCTACATTGGTCAGAAAATCACACCTGTCATAGTTACCAGGTAGCTGCAGCTTATATCAGATGAAGAATCTTTTTCATTGTCTGCTTTGTGGTTGAGAGAGGTAGTTTGAGCATCCTGGCAAAAGAACTCGTTTTACGAGCATGCATTGTGTCTCAGGTACAGGGCTTCACTAACATAGTTACACTGGTCTAGCTATCCCAGCAAAGCCTTTGAAGGTAGACTAACCCTTACTCATGTGTATCTTCATCCCTCTCTCTGCCGACTCTGCATGCACTGGTCTTTGGCTGTCATATGGTCCATGATTTGTTAGGGCCCCATCCTACCTGAGTTATACCACTGCTACACTACTGGCAGTGGTGGCTAAAACCCCAGACCCCTTTGAATCGCTGGGACCTGGGTCAGTTACCCCCTTTGCTCCTCTCCCATCTGCGGGCCTGCTATCTATGCATGCATTTCATGATACCAATGGCCAGCCTGACACTGTTTTCATGTAAGATCTTCCATAACACTCTTGGGTGAACTTGAGTGTACACACTGACATCAGGCTTTGCTTGTAACCCCTTTTCCAGTTGACACTGTGTGTTTTTAGGGTCCCACATCCATACCAGACTCCTCTATTGTTCCCCCCTCCCCCTCCAGTGTAGCCAGACAGAACCCCCCCTCCCTCCCTCTAACATCCTTAGGAGAGAGAATCCTTGAGAGCGAAACTCTGTCTTCAAAGGCTCCAGAGCCTCCAGAGGTGCTGGAATAACAATGGCCCTGGATGCTAGACAGGAACCAGATAAAAGCGACAATTGGGCCAGCAGGTGGTCAGGGGCCTATGGCTGGTACCAGTATTGATACGCCTACACACACCGTCCCAGAAGAGGAATCGGCTACCCCATCAGAAAAAGGATGTCTGGCCCTAATGATTTAGTTACCTCCACCTCACAGGTGCAAATTAAGCTTTGGACCCCCTGTGGGAATGGGCCTCACAAAGACGTTCCAACTTAATTGGCATTTTAATGACAAGAGAAGCATCTACGTGACCACAGGGGTATAAAGTGGGGCCCTGTGCCCCACTCTAATTGGAGATCCACCCATATTCTTTAACCCCATATACAGGTTTCACTGTATCAGTAGGTGACTTTTTATTGTAATTTCTGTCTTGTCCTTTTGTAGTGGCTGTGTTATCTGTAACAGCAGTAACATTTAACAGCTAAGCTTGCCTTGTAACAATAAAATAGTAACTGTTTAAGCTTTAACTTGACTCCTTCTGTTGCTGTAACAGAACCAGACACAATTAAAAGAATCATAGCCAGTCAGGGGTGAATGCAGTAAGAGCTGAGCGTTGGGTCGTGCCGTCTCCACGGGGCAGACTCTTGGGGCGCCCGTCAGCCTCCCTGGCTTCCCGCTGTGAAGAGACTTTTGTCCTAGCAGTCGAAGACTCGGGTGTAACCAGCTCTCTCTGCACCACCTTAGGGCACCCGTCAGCTTCCCTGGCTGCCTGCTGCGAAGGGACTTTGTCCTAGCAGTTGAAGACTCGGGTGTGTGATAGGGCTCACAGACCACTCACTACGCTGGCCACCGGCTAACACCCAGCCAGAGGCTGCATGAATACACCTATTTCCCACCATTCCCACTTTTCTGTCTGGAAGCTAAGCCAGCCAGGGTATCACCATGTTAAACTCTATTGGGACGATGGATACAGTTCAGAAATATGGGTATGATCATATTGGAAGGCATGAACATGCCCCTCTGCCATCTGTATAGATTATAGAGAATTGCAGAGGTATTTGAGACTATGGCTCTGCCATCAAGCTGGAAGGGGCTTCATGTGTCTCTGATTTCCCCGTTGTGGTTTTCTATTTTCCCCCAAAACCTATAGAATTCTGGCCACTGATGCCTAGGACAGTCCCTGAAATTTTGGAATTGACTAGATGTGACGTTCAAAAGTGATTGTCATACAGATAGAAAAATGTCAAGATGAGACTAAGGTTTCACATGGGTTCTCCCAGTGCTGGACCGTAGGTGACCACAGGTCCTGGTTTGGCTGGGGCACCCTTCTATCGTGATGGAGAAGTAAAGGCCAAATTTGCGGGAGTAGCATCATAACCTGTCTTGTGGTCTCAAAGCACTGTTTACGTTTGTTCTATCCTATGAATTTGGGCCCTATATAAGTGGCTAATTGTCTATGCATTAATCCAGCCCTGCCTTTGCAAGCTCAGCCAAGTAGGAAAAAGGCAAATTTGTAACTTGTTTACTAATGTGTTAAAATCCTAGTGTAGCTGCCCTTCTAATGTTTGTACCTTGACCGACTACCAAGTCTTTAAGCTACAGCTGGATTTCACTGCACATGGATTTCAACATCTATTGATATGTCAAAAGTACACTTTATTTCCTATTGCAAAGAAGACCTGCAAGGACATGTTTAGGTAGCAGGGCTAAATCTGAAATGAGTTATGCAACTTGAACTACATCAGTTGCATAGCTTAAGTTGAAATAGCTTCTTTCGGCTCTTGGCACTGCCTACACAGCAGGAAGTCCGAGTTAAAGCACTCTTCCTCCAACTTCCCTTACTCTGCATAGAATGACGGCTACAGAAGTCAGAGTAAGAAGTCCTCCGGCTTGACATTGTGTCAAAATAGCTGCTTGCGGTGTAGACGCAAACTGTTATTTCAGAATCATGTCAGTTATTCTGAGATAATGCCGCTGTATAGACATAGCCCAAGAGAAACACTGATATAGGGGTAAGGCCAAAATTTTCAATCTTGCCCAACCCTGTTTATAACTCCTTTGCCAATTGGCATTGAGGGGGTTTTAGGATCACAGCACCATACCAGAGTTCTCTAGTGTTCCACTCACCAGGGTCTATGTGCACACTCCCTCCCCCTTCCCCTGCTTTTCCTACCATTCCCACTTCTCCTCAACCATTATATTCTTTCTGTCTGGAGATGAAGTCATTCAGGATGTCAAATGATTTAGACCAGTGGTCCCCCATGTTGCGTGGCCGCCAGGCACCCGGGGGCGGGGCCACGCAGGAGCCGGGCGCCCAGGAGCGGGGCCACGCAGGAGCCGGGTGCCCAGGGGCGGGGCCACGCAGGAGCCGGGTGCCCAGGGGCGGGGCCACCCACAAGCGGCGTGCCCGGGGGCGGCACTGCGCATGTGCCGCGCGCCCGGGGCAGGGGCCGGCACCGCACCCCGGGCCGGCACCGCGCATGGGCCGCGCGCCTGGGGCCACCCACGAGCCATGCGCCCCAGGCCGGCACCACACATGTGCCCTGGGACCAGGGCTGGGGCCGCCCACGCGCCCCAGGCCGGCCCTGCGCATGTGCCGCGCGACCAGGGGAGGGGCCGCCCATGCGTCCCGGGCCTGGAGCCGGCACCATGCGTGTGCGGCGCGCCGGGGGCGGGGCCAACCCAGATGTTCCAGCGGGCGCCCAGAAATCCCCCGGCGGGTGCCATGGCGCCCGCGGGCACCGCGTTGGGGACCATGAATTTAGACAAACACCTGGCAGGACTGATCTAGTTTTCTTATGTAACCAAACTGTAATTTAGTGTTTGAGTAAGTATAATGAAGGTAATAAGTCCTATATAACAATTTGATTAGAAGTTCTGTATGCTTTTGTTTCATCCTGCTAACTACCCTTCATAATTAGCAAGAAGGAATGGTTTGTGCCATTGGTTGATAGGCATCTAGTAAGTTGATAAGTGCGTACCCATATGTTAAGGCAGGGAGAGACCATAACGTATTATGGTAATTTCTTTTTATCTTAGGACAAGGTTTTATTACACTGTTTGCAATAAGGCCTTGCTTTTTGTATGCATTACAAATTAAGTTGTAAAAGCGACGAGGAGTCCTGTGGCACCTTATAGACTAACTGAAGTGTAGGAGCATAAGCTTTCGTGGGCAAAGACCCACTTCGTCAGATGCATGTAGTGGAAATTTCCAGAGGCAGGAATAAATATGCAGGCCAGGATCAGGCTGGAGATGACCAGGTGGATCCAATCAAGGAGGATGAGGCCCACTTCTAGCAGCTGATCTGGAGGTGTGAATTCCAAGAGAATAGAAGCTGCTTTTGTAGTTAGCAAGCCATTCACAGTCTTTGTTTAATCCAGAGTTGATTGTGTCAAACTTAAAGATGAACTGTAGCTCAGCAGTTTCTCTTTGAAGTCTGGTCCTGAAGTTTTTTTGCTGCAGGATGGCTACTTTTAGATCTGCAATTGTGTGTCCAGGAAGATTGAAGTGTTCCCCTACAGGTTTTTGTATGTTGCCATTCCTAATATCAGATTTGTGTCCATTGATTCTTTTACGTAGGGACTGTCCTGTTTGGCCGATGTATATAGCAGTGGGGCATTGTTGGCACATGATGGCATATATTACGTTGGTGGATGTGCAGGAGAATGTACCAGTGACAGTATGGCTGATCTGGTTAGGTCCTGTGATGGTGTTGCTGGTGTATATATGTGGGCAGAGTTGGCACCGAGGTTTGTTGCAAGGATTGGTTCCTGAGTTCGAGTTATTATGGTGCGGTGTGTAGTTGCTGGTGAGAATATGCTTCAGGTTGGCGGGTTGTCTGTGGGCAAGGACCGGCCTACCTCCCAAGGCCTGTGAGAGCGAGGGATCATTGTCCAGGATGGGCTGAAGATCACTAATGAAATTAAGTTGTGCTTCCTATATTGTGTACAGTTCCCTTGTCATTTCTTTAGTTGCCATATAATCCTTTCTAAAATGTAATCCTGTCTGAAATGGTCTTTAAAATTATTTGGTGTAAGTGAGGAATGGATGCATAAGTGTGAAAGCCATCCCAAATGTCCAGATGGGTAAGAAGTGAGAGACTTGGAGAGCCCTGGAGACAATTAGAAAACATCCATCATGCCTGATGCTAAAACAATTAGCAGAACTGGTGACTCTGGAAATGAGGCAAGCATCCACTCTGGGACACGATTAGCTGATCTGACCAAAACCAGTTTGAGGAAATGCCCTGAAAACATCATCTAAAATGCTGATGACACGGTGATGAGGAAAACAATCTAGAGGTAAACAGTCATTCAGAAGTAATTGAATAGGACTGTAAAAACCATAGGTCTGAATCATGGCAAACCACTATAAAAATGAGTCGCTTTGCCATGGTTCTCTGGGTTAGTCCTGCCAAGCGGCCTCAGAGCATCGGATCACAACTGATAGAACCCAGCTCTTCCCACGCTTGTGTCCATCCAGCTGTCCACTAGGTTGGTCCACACCTCAGATGGTAACTATAGACATCATTAGTGGCACTGTGTGTATGACCGTGTGTCTGTGTGTTATCTAAGGCTATGTCTACACTGGTGGCTTCTTGCACAAGAACATCTTGCACAAGTGTTCTTGTGCAAGAAGTCTTGCGCAAGAAAACATCCACACTGCCATGTGTGAGCTGTGCTTTTGCGCAAGAGCGCTCATGGCAGTATGGGTGCTCTCTTGCGCAAGAAAGCCCTGATGGCCATTTTAGCCATAGGGCTTTCTTGCGCAATAAATCCCTGCTGAGCATCCACACTGCCCTCTTGCGCAAAAGCTCCTGTTAAAAAAAAGCATAGCTCTTGCGCAAGGAGCCCTCTCTTACCATGCCGTACTGTAAATTTCCTTGCACAAGAGCGGGCGGGCAGTGTGGACGCTCTGCAGATTCTTGCGCAAGAACAGCTGTACTTGTGCAAGAAGCCGCGAGTGTAGACATAGCCTAAATGTGTATGCTGAGTTTTGCATTATACTCTCAATAAATGTGGTGTATGGGCCTTATCCCCTGAAAGAATGATCCCATGTGCTTCTTATAAGCATAACACTTAGTCCTGCTTCGAGTAGAACTAGACGAGCTATTGAGGTCCCTTCCAGTCCTTACTTCTATAAAGACTCTTTCCTTCTCTTTCAGCTCTGGGAGTATGTTCCGGGGAAATGTACATTAAAAGGCTTTCAAATGATGTTGGTGTATTTAACTTAAGAGTGTGTTTCCTTTGCTAATTATGAAAATAGTCCAGATGAAGCTAACATTTGTATTCTTTATGGTCTTCTGTCAACCTGCATACAGTGATAACAGTATTTTGTTTAAATAGTCAATTCTGATCTTATCACAGCTCAAAAGTAGGGTATCTTGTCCTATAAATAAAGATTCTGTAGACACTCAAAGCCAGGGTCCATATGAAACATGTGATATATTCTGGAAGTGCTGATCACAATGAATATTCAGTGTTTCTGTAACTGATCCTTTAAAATTAAAAAGCCTGATCTAATATAACAAGCTCATGTACTGTCTAGCTTCAGTGCTGATGTTGCCTTTAATGCAGTATCTGAGTAAGGTTGGGCAATGCTACCATGCCCACTTTCACGATGGGGAATTGAAGCACAGAAAGGCTACAAGACATGCCCAAGAGCCCATAGGAAGTTTGTTGTGGAGCAGTAAACTGAACCTCTGTCTCTCAAGTCCAAGGCTCTCATCTCAGCCACTGAAACATTCTCCCTCCCCTTTCTCACTATTCAATTTTACTTTTTTATTTGTAAACCTAGTTTAAGCTGATGTGGAATGCCCATTCATAAAGATATGCTGGTTTACCTAAATCCATGCAACATCGCTAAGTAGTGACAACCGTACAAGAGTGTGTGTTAAGTAGATCCACTTATAGGGTATGTCTACACTACAAAGTTAATTCGAACTAACAGGCGTTAGTTCGAATTAACTTTAATAGGCGCTACACTAGCGCTCCGCTAGTTCGAACTTAATTCAAACTAGCGGAGCGCTTAATTCGAACTAGGTAAACCTCATTCCACGAGGACAAACGCCTAGTTCAAATTAACTAGTTCTAATTAAGGGCTGTGTAGCCCCTTAATTCGAACTAGTGGGAGGCTAGCCCTCCCCAGCTTGCCCTGGTGGCCACTCTGGGCACCACCAGAGAAACACTTCTGCCCCCCTCCCGGCCCCGGAGCCCTTAAAGGGGCACGGGCTGCCTACGGTGCCTGTGCCAGGTGCAAGCCTCCCAGCACCCAGCCAGCAAAATCTGCACCTGGCACGGCTCGATCCAACCACCCGCTGCCACCCAGCCCTCCCCCTCTTCCCGGGACCAGGCTGGCGGCTCCCGGGAGCCTGCCCAGGTCCACAAGAGGCAGGCACCCGCCTGGTCTAGTGCAGACATCGTGGACCTCATCCACGACCTCCGCACTAGGCACAGGAAAGTGGCCGACTAGGGTAGGAGAGCTGCCAGCCTGGCCACCCAGGAGCAGGTGTGCATGAAAATCAAGGTGGTCCACTGAGACCCCCGACCCTGAACCCTGAGCTTACAATGGCCGTCCTGGGTCAGACCAAAAGTCCATCTAGCCCAGTAGCCTGTCTGTCAACAGCGGCCAACACTAGGTACTCTGGAGGGGATGGACCGAAGACAATGACCAAGCCATTTGTCTCATGCCATCCATCTCCAGCCTTCCACAAACAGAGGCCAGGGACACCATTTCTACCCCCTAACTAATACCACTCCATGGACCCAACCTCCATCACTTTATCTCACTTCTCTTTAAACTCTGTTATAGTTCTAGCCTTCACAGCCTCCTGCAGCAAGGAGTTCCACAGTTTGATTATTTGCTTTGTGAAGAAGAACTTTCTGTTGTTAGTTTGAAGCCTGCTACCCATTCATTTCATTTCGTGTCCTTTAGTCCTTATATTATGGGAACTAATGAAGAACTTTTCTTTATGCACCCTCTCCACACCACTCATGCTTTTATAGACCTCTATCATATCCCCCCTCAGTCTCCTCTTTTCTAAACTGAAAAGTCCCAGTCTCTTTAGCCTCTCTTCATATGGGACCTGTTCGAAACCCCCGATCATTTTAGTTTCCCTCCCCTCTCCCACCCTCTCTCTTCCCCTCTCCCACCTCCTTTTCCCAGTCTCCCCAAGTGTTGTTCAATAAAGAGAGTTTCTATTTTTGAACACACGTGTCCTTTATTTTGTACATCAGGAAGGGGGGCTAGGGAGGGGTAAGTGGAAGGAGGTGAGGGAGGAATGGGGTACGAGCCCCCAATGGGGAGGACTGGGCTGGCTCTGCGGGCTCCTCGGGGTGGAAGCTCTCCTGCAGCCCCTTGACTGACCCCCCCTCTGGATGGCAGCCTGCGGCAAGTGCAGCTGGGCTGATGTCCGAGTGCTGTGATGTGCCAAGTGTGGGCACTCAGGGCACTCCAAGCCAGGACTGCTTTGCAAGCGGGGAACCCCTGAGAACTGTCTGTCCGGGGTGGGGGTTGGGTCCCTTTAAGCACAGTCCTCGGCTAGCCTGAGACAGCAGCTCCACGCTCTAAGTCCTCATCTGATGCCCTGCCAGCACTGCTTCCGGCCATCCTTAACCTCGGTTCAGGGTCCACTCAGTGTGGACATGTTAGTTCGAATTAGCAAAACGCTAATTTGAACTAGTTTTTAAGTCTGGATGCGCTAATTCGAATTAGCTTAGTTCGAATTAACTAATTTGAACTAAGTTAGTTCGACTTAGCGCTGTAGTGTAGACATACCCATATTTATTCCAGCACACAAATGCTTTCGGTCAGGGGTAGGCAATAATTTTTAAAAGGGGACCACATCAGAAATTTCTGAAGTGACCCCAGGCCACCTCAGAAGAGATGGAGCCTTGGGTGGAAGGGGTGGGGCCAGGAGACTTTTGATTGGTCTGGGGGAGCATGAGAAGTCTTCCCCCTCCCACTCCCACCCAACCCCCTAGAGAGAAACTTCAGCTGTTGTTTAAAAAGCTGGCGGTTTCATCTAGGTGGCTGGTGGAAGGAGATCTCACTTGCTCTCCCTTCCCCAGGCTAATCAGGCCTGTCTCTCTAGCCCAGGGGTGGGCAAAAGGTCCTCTGTAGGCTAGATCCAGCCTGCCAAGCTGGTGAATCTGGCCCCCTGCCACTCTCCCACCCCCAGGGCAATCGGCCTGGGAGCGAGAGAGTGTGTAAATTCCTCTCGTCCTCCCTCCCCCCCACACACAAGAATGCTCGGTGGCTAAAGAGACACACTGGCAGTTTTAAAACAGCCAGCATGTTTCTCTAACCTCTGCACACTCCTGGCAGGACGGGGACAGGATGCAAGAGACTTTGTGCGCAGGCCCTGATTGGCTTAGGGGTGGTGAGTGCGAAAAGCTTCCCTCCTCCCCCCCAAAAGCGTTTGGCAGCTAGAGATAAATGTAGCTGTTTTCAAACAGCCAGAGTGTCTCTCTAGCCACTGAGCACTCTTGCAGGGGCAAGGAGATTTCACAGGCACCCCTGATTGGCCTAGGGGTGCAGGAGCAGCAAGGCAGCAGATCCTCTGGCATGGTGGGCCACATCCATCCCACAGAGAGCCCTTTGCCCACTCCTGCTTTTGGTGATCTGCTTTTGATACAAACTATTTAAATGGAGCTGGGCCTATATACACCAAGAGAGGGGCTGACCCTAGATAGTATCCTTCAGCATCCTGCATGGCTGTACCATGGACCTTGTTTGTTTATTGCATCCCCCTACCTCTGATCTGCCAAGAACGCCAACTTTGCCTTCCCCTTTGATTTTTTCGCCACTTTCCATCTTGTTATAGGGATTTTGACCTAACCTAAGGGGCATGTTTGCCGAAATAAACGTGGAAATCTAGACTAGCACTTACAAGTGAGACAGTTTAAGTTAATTGGCAGACAAATACTTTGAGTTAAAATGGAGCCACAGATTCACTACTAAACCAACTCATTAGCCTTGTTCAGGAATCTAATGGTTTAGTCACCATTAGTTTTGAATTTGGCACACATAGGATCTTTATCAAAGAGCCACAGTTACATGGTTTGCTTAAGCTTCCAGTTTGTGTGAACCACCATTTTATGGCAAGGTAACTTAACACACTGTTCATAGAGTCACAGAGTTTAAGGCCAAACATAAACATAGAACATCTAATGTGATCTGTAGATCACAGACCCTTAAATTTCACTCTGTTTACCCCTATTTTGAGCACAGACTGGCTATGTCTAGACTGGCCAGTTTTTCCAGAAAATCAGGTGCTTTTCCAGAAAAACTAGCCAGCTGTCTACACTGGCCACTTGAATTTCCGCAAAAGCACTGACTTCCTACTGTAAGAAATCAGTGCTTTTTGCAGAAATACTATGCTGCTCCTGTTCGGGCAAAAGTCCCTTTTGCACAAAACTTTTGTGCAAAAGGGCCAGTGTAGACAGCTGAGATTTGTTTTCCGCAGAAAAGCCCCGATCGCGAAAATGGCGATTGGGGCTTTTTTGCGCAAAAGCGCGTCTAGATTGGCCATGGACGCGTTTCCGCAAAAAGTGCTTTTGCGGAAAAGCATCCATGCCAATCTAGACGTGCTTTTCCGAAAATGCTTTTAACGGAAAACTTTTCCGGAAAATCATGCCAGTCTAGACCTAGCCACTGTGTTTGATAAAAGCGTAACTTTCAGAAAGGCACCCAGTCTAGATCTGCAGATATCTAGAGTTGAAGAAACCATCATTTCCCTTCGTAGTCTGTTGCAGTGGTTACTTCTCCTTACTGTGGGTACGGCTATACTGCGGGGGTTTTCGGGATGTATCCCGAAAAAACTCCGCTGCGTCTAGGGAACAAGTTTGCTCTTCCACTTTTTTTTAACGGAAGAGCAAACACGCTCTTTTGGAACCCCTATATTCCTCATTCAATGAGGAAGAAGGGGGCTTTCAAAAGAGAGTTTTTTTCCAACATTTGGCCCAGTCTAGATGGTCCAAATGTCAGAAAAGCCTTTTCCGACAAAAGTATCGGAAAAACCTACACAAAATGCGGAGTGCATTTTGCGTAGCTTTTTCTGACAAACATGTAGTCTAGATATACCCTGAGCAAAGTTTATGCATTATTTCTAATTTGAGTTTGTCTGGATCCAGCTTCTAGCCATGGGTTCTTGTTATGCTTTCCTCCGGTAGAATAACAAGACCTTGCATATGCTGTATTTTCTTTCTCCTCATGAAGATACTTGTACACTATAATCAAGTCCCCTCACAATTTTCTTTTTGATAAACAAATTGAGCTCTTTAGTTGCGCACAGTATGACATTTTCTCCAGCCCTTGAATGATTTTTACAGCTCCTTTCTGTACCTTCTCCAATGTTTCAATATCCTTTTAATAATGTTCTCTCTTCTCTTTTCCTTGCTGCTCTCAGCCTTTCAGCTCAGTGACAATAGGATTTCTCCGGCCACCTCACAGGTTAGAGATGCACAAAAGGGTGGAAAGCATGAAGAGGAAGGGGCAGAATGTGTGTGGGAGAGCATTATACTCCTCCCTCTCCCTCCTCCCCCCGCAAGGTTGAAATAGACTGATTCCTACATGAGCATTAAATCCACTCCCACATGTTTTTAAAGATGACTGTTTTGGATGTACACAAATTATTTTCCAATATGTAAATTAGCCAAATTGCTTTACACAAAAATGGGGCAGAAGTGCCTTAATTTTTTCCCTAGCTGGTGGTAACTCTAGAGCAAGAATCATTTCTAAGCCAACTTGAGAGAATGGTCCCAATATTATCCCACATAGCTCACCACTCCCCATGATCACTATCTTTCATTAAAGCTGATATGTGAACAATTACTGTCACCAAGATTGACAGTCAAATGGCAGCCAGCAGAAAGGGAGGTGACATACAACCAGGTATGTCCCAGTGTTCTATTCAAACCCCAGTTACACTAGAACCAAGATAATCCTAGTAATTCAGATTGTCCAGACATTCCATCTACCAGGCTTTTCACAGGGAGGAGCTACGGAGAACCTTTTCATACCGAATGGTTTTTTACTGGCAATTATGGGGTTAAGCAAGGCATCATGGGATAGGCAGAGGAGATAAAACCTCTAGCAAACAATCATTTAACCAAAACTGATCACTCATTTTGCAGACACAGCTGCTTTACATTGCATTCTTACTTTTTTCCCTCCAAATTTCTTCCTAGCACGATACCTATCACCAAAAAATGACTCTGACAGATCCAGTTGTCTTACTGCTGCTGTTTGCCATCACTTTTGTTTCTATTTTCACTGTGAGAAGGGGGTGGAGTAAGAGAACCTGCCTCAATTACCCCCCAGGACCGAGACCTCTACCTGTCCTTGGAAATCTACACCAGCTGGACCTGAAGAGACCGTACCGAACTTTGCTTGAGGTAACACTTTCAGATGAGGTGGACTGGGCAGGCTGTCCTCGATCTCACCGTTGCAAACGGCAAAGGGAGGAATGCAAGCTAAGCAAAATGTAGGAATCCCCAGTTTTAGTGGTCCTGCATACTGGGAGGGGAAACCCCTAATGCAGACAAAGCGAGGATAGCACAGCTTATGTGTTAGTGAGTCAGTTAGGGACAAACCATTGATTTACCATTGACTTCAGTGGATCTGTGATCAGTCCCTTCATTCTGGAATTTGTATGTATGTTTATTCAGCCTGTCCAGAACTTTGATCTGTGCTGGTCATCTGCTGTCACTCAACCTGTGCAAGCCAGTCACAGATGCAGCCTCTGACTTACAAGGATCTGACCCCCGAGGCTCAGGGCTCAAACCCCTCCCCTCTAGCACTGAGGAGTTTGTGCTGGCACTCCAGCACCGCTGCCACCCTACTGTGGGGCTGGAGCACACAGAATCTACTAGCTTGGGCCCCCCTGGGCTCTGGTGAGCAAGGGGAATGTGGAGAGCGTCTTTCTCCTTCTCAGTTGGGGGTAAGATAGAATGCAACTGAATAGCCAGGTAACCATATCAAACTGTAGTGGTTACACAACTATTTGATAGTCCCTGGGTGTGGGGCAGCAGCCACTGTGCTCCTGGCCCCACTCCCAGGGAGCCCCTGCTATCTTGCACTGTTGCCTCTCTATCAGCAGTGGGGGGCAGCAGCAGCCCATCTGTCCCCATGGAGGGAGGCTGTGCCAGCACCCCACGGAGCAGCCTTTGTCCACAGCAAGCCTGGGCCCGCCATGTACCTCCCAGCAGCCTTCCCTGCCCTCCAACCCCGCTGCCTCTGCTTTTCAGGCAGTTCCCTTGGGCATTGGCTTCTGCCTGTTGTCCCCTCCTTAGATACAGAGGCAGCAAGTAGGGATGGGAATTATGTTTAGTCACCAAGATTAACTGATAAACCCAGGCTTGTTGGTTAATTGTGCAGTCGACTACATGCTGACGCCCCAAATGTCAGTGAGAGTTTATTTGGTATTTTTTTGCTTCTCACTTATGTATGGCCCCTGACTGATTTTTCTGTGGGTCAGTGGTCCCTGGCCTAAAAAAGGTTTCCCACCCCTGAAGTAGATAGTCAGTTAGTGTGCATCTACACTTCACTGTTATTTTGAAATAACTACGAGAGCATCTACACAGCCGTTCCGTTATTTTGAAATAATTTCAAAATAACAGATGGCTTATTCCAACTTCTGTAAACTTCATTCTACAAGGAATAACACTTATTCCGAAATAGCTACTTTGAAAAAAGGCGTGTGTAGACACTCTACTGTTGCTATTTTCCCAATAGCCCCTCACCAGGGCCATTCTAAGTTGTTCCTCTCCAGTGTCTCCTTGGGCTCTATATCAGAGTCAGCCTCAGACAAATTTTGAAGCTTCCCAGCAGCACAGACGTGCTATTTCAAAATGAACTATTTCGGTATAACTATTCAGGATTCGTTTATTTCAAGATAAGTATGCAGTGTATCCCTACCATCAGGGACTAATTGCTGACTTCCCATTGACTTCAGTGAATCTGCGATCAGGCCCTTCATTCTGGAATTTGTTTGTATATTTATTCAGCCTATCTAGGACTTTGATCTGTGCTGATCATCTTAAAGCAGCACTGCGTAATCCCGTCACGGATCAGAGAGAATGGGACAGAAAAGTTCATTAGTGATAATAATCAGGGCTTGACAAACGGTGGCGAAATCTACTCGCGAGCCACGCATTGCGCCTGTGCAAGACCCTCATTGTAAAATCACGTGCCACCGGTGAATGGGGCTATTACCCCAAAAATATTCTCACTTGAGACCACCCAGGGTTACACTAGTATGGGTTTATTTCCACTAAACAGAATGAAAGAGGAGAAAGCAGCCACCAAAAGTTTAAGCTAAAGAAGACAGAACTCTCTCTCACACACACGCATACAGACAAGCAAGCAAGCACACACCCCTCCATTCATTCACTCATTCACACCCATTCATTCCTGCCCTCAGGCAATCACACATTTACACAGACATATAGGTTGCAGAAGGAGCCAAGGCATGTGGATCCAGGAGGGTCTGTCTGCTCATCATGGCTGGGGAAGCTGGTCAGGAGGAAAGACACTGAAGGGGAGCTTCTCAGGATCAGTGGAAGGAAAAAGAGAGTCTCACATGTGCTCCTTCTCTTTATATAGTGTCTGAATGGCTCCTGTGACTCATTCACCTTGTCATCAGGGAGCATGCCCAGACTTCTCTTTATCCAGCAGGGAGCATGCCCCTACTGCGATGACTCATTGCCATGTGGTCCATTGTTCCAAGCCTTCTTCAAACACACTCACACTCACACTTTCTCTTCATTCACTCAGGGGAGAATGCAGCTTAGGGAAAGTTACAGGCAAGGTGGCTGCATGTTACAAAGATTACAAAGTTTCAGTTTACAGTAAGTTTGAGAATTACATAGATTACAAAGTTTGACAAAGATCACAATGAGTTACAGTTTAAAACCTTTGACCTTACAGTTTGGTGTAGTTTCAGAAAATCCATGTACATAAATCAAGTAAGCTCAGGAGGAGGCTTTTTTATGCAACAGGGGCAAGCGGCTGAAAGCTACTTGCCACAGATGAGTAGATTCAGTGATTTGTTGAGCCCTGATAATAATTAACAATATTTGCAATACAGGCTGATCCAGGGGGTGGGCAGGAAGAGGCCAGGCTGAGGGTGCATTTATCCCATCTGCCATGGCCCCCTACCTCATGTAAGCCCCCTGCCTGCAGTAGGAGCAGGTGAGCCATTGCTGGGGATAAGCCCCGCTGGGTTTACCCACCCTCACATGAAGGTGCTGTGTAGTTGCCGTGTGGACACGTGTTAAGCATAAGAAGCATATGGGATCTTTCTGAGGGGAAAAGGCAATAGGCCCTGTTTATTAACAATGCAGTATGAAATTCAGCATATGCATTTACACGCACTCATCCTGCAGATTATTTATAGTTACCAGTCTATCAGGGCTCGAGTCAATCTTACTGGCCAAGTAAGACTGAACCCTCAGTTATCCTTCCGGTTTATGGTTGGGCTTCGTTATCTTTCGTTTGTGGTCTCATCTTTGGGACTGTCTGCCTGTCTCCTGTCTCTGTTCTGCCAATTCGTTCGGCCTCGGGCACAGTGGATACTCATTGATCATCTCCAAGTGTCTTGTGTCTTTTTGACCCTCTGGAGCTTGTGATGACTTTCATACGCATTCTTCTCTCACGCCACATAGTTTTCCAGAGCAGTCCAGACAAAGGATGACATGGCTACCAAAAGTCTGTAACACAGACAAGAGACCCCGCTGAGTTTGGAATGCTAACAACAAGCATTAATTATGCTAATCATGAGAGGTGGGGTGAAATAGAAGCAGACAGAACTTATAAGCACATCATTACATGAGGCTTACTAGCAGATTTAACATGGCATTGCTCCGATGTGGAGATGGGAGCCAAGGCGCTGGCAGGGGCTGCCTGAGGCACATAGGGATGCAAAGGTTTAGTTGGGGGCAGCTCTCCTTGGCCTCCCTGGTCCGTGTAACTGTATAGGGGAGGGGTGGCACGCTGGTGAGGTAGGGGCAGGTGCCTGGCGCTGGCAGCAGTGGCAGAGATGGCGGTGCATGTTGGGGGAGCCGCGGTAAGAGCTTGTGTGCCACGTTGCTGCAGGGCTTCTCCCTGGCCCATGCTGCAAATGCAGCTGTGGCCAGCAGAGAGTCTCTGCTGCCAGACAGGGCAGAGAGGAGCCCCCAGCTGCTGCAGCTGCGGCCCCAGGGAGGCCCAGAGTTCCAGTAAGAAGGTAGGAATTAGGGAAGGAGAATCCCTGGACTCCGTAAGGAGTTGGGAACACAGGGAAACCCCAGCCTGCGGGAGGAGGGAATCCCCAGGCCCTGTAAGGAGTGGAGGGGGGGGAATCCATCCCCAGGGGGAATCCCCAGTGCACCTTGAGTTGCTCCAGAGTGCTGGGAGGGAATCTCCAGGCCCTGGGTGAAGCAGCGCAAGGGGTAATGGAAGGAGGGCATCGCTAGGCCCCCTGAGGAGCCATGGGAGGGAGGGGAAGGAACTCCCCAGGCTCCAGTTGAAGTGGTGGAAATCGCTAAGCCCCTTAGCCATAAGAGCCTCACAGTGGTGTGGGGAGGAGGGATACAATCTGCATGAAGCTGTGGGGAGCGGTGGCACTTGTTTATTCAGTGACCGGGGAGGGATCACACGAGGATTACCTGTTGTGTTCCCTCCCTCTGGGGCATTTGGTATTGGCCACTGTCCATCAGACAGGTATTGGGCTAGATGGACCATTGGTCTAACCCAGTATGGCCGTTCTTATGTTCTTCTGTGCAGGCAGAAGAGAAAAAAATAGCTCTTGCTCGTGTGCTTTAAAATCAAATTGACACCTTCCAGTTGGTCTAACAGCATGGAAACTGTTAGAGTGGTGTTATAACAAAACAGCTAATGTTTTTTTACTCTCCCTCTGATTAAGCTGTCTGAGAAATATGGCCCAGTCTTCAGCATTCAGATGGGACCAAAGAAAATGGTGGTGCTGTCAGGATATAAGATGGTGAAGGAGGCTCTTGTGAACCAGGCAGATGCATTTGCAGAAAGGCCCAAAATCCCAATATTTGAAAAGTTAGCAAAAGGACATGGTAAGATTTCTTTCTCTCTTACCTAATTATAAGATAGTTCTTTGCTCCAAGCACTAGAAACATTCTTCTTCTATCAGGGATCTGTTTGACAGGGATGAGAAAGTGGAGCAAATTGGAGAGCATACATATTGACTTGTATACTTTCATGAAGTTTTGTTGCTGGCAAAGATAAGCACAACAGACTGGGGAGTCCATGCAAAAATGTTACATCCAAACAGTCTTTATTCAACAGATGGAGTAAATTCATTACTGCCTATGGGTGAAAGACAGAGACATAGAATATGCAATTAAAAAAAACAAAAAAACAAAATCTGAGATGAAGAGTAAGGAGATGGAAGACCTGGAAGCAACTATCTCCTACTTTTTGCAGGTATCAGTCTGGAAACACTGCCCAAAACCTATGAATGTCATGACAGTTACAAAAAGTCTTAAAGAAAAAGAAAACTGGTGTAGTAGTTCAGGACAGCGATACTGGATTTACTGGTGTGGCATTTTAACAGATTTTCTGCTCTGTCAGTGATGATAAATGTTTGGCCGCGTGTTTATGTATGGTCTTAGTATATTGAGCCAGCTTTGCATGGATAGCTATCATAATAGACTTTACCAGAACCTCCAACAATCACAGACTCAGATAAGACACAAAGGCATCCGTGTTATGTTTATTGTTGAATGAAGCACATTAATAGTTGATCCCCTGCGTATTTGTACCCAGGGCAGTGGACACTAATTAATAGTATGGATTTTACTATTGCTCGCTAGGCTGGCCGAAGTGTTAAGTTGAAGTACCCCAATGTTTATAGACAGAACTGAACAATTTATTATACACACTAATGGCAATTTATTTTTCACATTAATAACACATTTGATACCTTTCCTTGTACTTCACTGGTTGTTTTTCTACTGTTCTCATGGAATGTATTTACCTACTTCATGTGCTTTTCTTAGTGCTAGCAGTTCTAGTGCCAAAAGACACTGACTTGCAGGCAAACATTTACTTCTGACAGGTCTTGCATATCCCATGTAAACATTGGAACTACTGGGGTAAAAGTTACATGGTGCTTACCACTAACCCTACCTCTGCCACTTTCACTGGGCTCAACATGTGAGACAGGCAAGTGAATACTCTGGGCCATGGATTGCTCTAAGGCTTAGGCAGGAGACAGGTGTCCAGATGCCTAGAATGAGGCCCAAAGGTAGGATCTGGGGGAATGTTTACCCTGAAAAGTTCAGGTACCTACAGAGTTTGGCAAGATTGAAGTGGAACCTGAAGTTTGGATTTAAGACCTGAAACCTGTCGGTGTTAGGGATGAAAGAAATTCTGAGGTCATCTAGTCCAACACCCACTTACAGCATGAAGGCAGGGTTAAGTACACACAGGTCTTAGCTAGACACATAACTCAGTGCATGACCATGTAACATTGAAACCAAACCAACCTCTGTAATAGTTATCCAATATGCATGATTAATCACTACTTGCCATAGACAGCTCTGAAATGGTAGCCTTGGCATTTGGAAAGCTGAGCATAATGGACACTTAACTTTAGTTGTTTTCACTATAAAAATACAATTAACTGAAGCTTGTGTTTGGTTGGGGGTTCTTTTGCATGTCAGGTATTATTTTTGCTCACGGTGAAAACTGGAAAGCGATGAGACGATTCACTCTCACGACCCTCCGGGATTTCGGGATGGGCAAAAGAACCATTGAAGACAAAATCCTGGAAGAATGTGATTATCTGATACAGGAATTTGAATCCCATGAAGGTGAGCACGTGTTGAGCTTTGCAGTGAGACACTGGTGATCATGCAAAGTCTCTCAACACATTCGGGCATGGGAAGCTTTCTTTTTGCCATGCTCATAAAGTCGCCCCACTTGGAAACTAACTCAGCCCTGACTCTTTTACCTTGATTCCAACTAGTCCGAACTTAGGGTATGTCTACACTACCCTGCTAGTTCGAACTAGCGGGGTAATGTAGGCATACCGCACTTGCAAATGAGGCCTGGGATTTGAATTTCCTGGGCTTCATTTGCATAAGCGGGGAGCCGCCATTTTTAAAACCCTGCTGGTTTGAACCCCGTGCAGCGTGGCTACATGGGGCACGAACTAGGTAGTTCGAACTAGGCTTCCTAGTTCGAACTACCGTTACTCCTCGTGAAATGAGGAGTAACGGTAGTTCGAACTAGGAAGCCTAGTTCGAACTACCTAGTTCATGCCCCGTGTAGCCGCGCTGCACGGGGTTTGAACCAGTGGGGTTTCAAAAATGGCGGCTCCCTGCTTATGCAAATGAAGCCCAGGAAATTCAAATCCCGGGCTTCATTTGCAAGTGCGGTATGCCTACATTACCCTTCTAGTTCGAACTAGGAGGGTAGTGTAGACATACCCTTCGGGAAGGAGGCTGAGCCACTTGGAGCACATTGGTGGCTGTGTAAGGAGTAGGAAGGGAAGACGCGGAAAGGATTAGCCTAATAATAACGGGCCAGTTCCTTGTTAAGACAAATCTCAGATTGACTCTTACGGAAGTTTGACCTGAGGATCTCACACAAGAGAAAGGTTTAAGGAGTCTTCCTGCTCTGCGCTAAACATTGCCTCTACTTAAAGAAGCCCAGAGACTGTTCCCTTCCGCTGTTCCCTACCCTTTGCATTAAGAGGAGCATTGCCAGCAGATCCAGAGAAGTGATTATTCCCGTTTATTCGGCTCTGGTGAGGCCACATCTGGAGTATTGTGTCCAGTTCTGGGCCCCCCACTACAAAAAGGATGTGGACGCATTGGAGAGGGTCCAGCGGAGGGCAACCAAAATGATTAGGGGGCTGGAGCATATGACTTATAAGGAGAGGCTGAGGGAGTTGAGTCTGTTTAGTCTGCAGAAGCAAAGAGTGAGGGGGGATTTGATAGCAGCCTTCAACTTCCTGAAGGGAGGTTCCAAAGAGGATGGAGAAAGGCTGTTCTCAGGGGTGGTAGATGGAAGAACAAGGAGCAATGGTCTCAAGTTGTGGTGGGAGAGATCTAGGTTGGATGTTAGGAAAAACTATTTCACTAGGAGGGGAGTGAAGTACTGGAATGGGTTACCTAGGGAAGTAGTGGCATCTCCATCCCTAGAGGTGTTTAAGTCTCGGCTTGACAAAGCTCTGGCCGGGTTGACTTAGTTGGTATTGGTCCTGCCTAGAGCAGGGGGCTGGACTTGATGACCTTCTGAGGTCTCTTCCAGCTCTATGGTTCTATGATTCTATGATTGTGTCAAGGAATGCAAGTCATGCCAAAAGGGGTCTGGAGAGAGTTGTTGATTCTGTGGTTTCAAGTAAAAAACCTATTAGATACCAACAAAATAATGGATGTTGCCACTCAATGTTTTTCAGGAAGCCCCTTTGACACCACTGAGATGATGAATGTTGCTGTTTCCAACGTCATTGTGTCGATAATGCTCGGACACCGATTTGATTATAAGGATCCTAAGTTTCTGCATCTTATCCATTTAACTATTGAAAATTTCCAGCTTGGTGGGAGTCCCGCAGTTATGGTAATGTTAGTACATATTTGGGATTTTAGAATATTTCCCAGAGAGAAATCCTAATCCCAGATTGTCCAATAGTGTGGTGATTGGAGCACTCAGTTCAGGTGTTGGGACAATCAGGCCAGGCAGTCCTTTGAAACTAGGTGTCTCATATCCTGCATGAATGCCCTAAATTCAGGGCTATTGGCTCTTGCAGGAAATTGTTTTTTTCTCTCCATCCCTTTCAAATTTGAGCAAAAAATCCATCCTGGAGCTACAAAACCTTTCCTATTGAAAACGTCATCAAAACAGTATGCTTCTTTGAAAAGTCCTAATTTTAGTGAATTTGAATGTTCTGATCAAACATTTTAATCTAAAACTTCCTGAGCCGCTCTAATCTCTCTAACAGGAAGCAGCACCATATGATCCAGAAGAAAAAGCAAGAAACCCTTATGGCAGGCAACTATGTAATAACCTGCCCATGAGAAATCCTACCCATAAATTTTCCCGCCCTCAGATAACTGACTGGCTTGTACCTTAAGCACCAGAGTTATATCCTTTCTAAAACCATCTCAATTGACACGGTTATTAAAAGGCCAGTGACTGGTCTACAGCAGCTCTCCCATTATTTCTATCATCAGCACAGCAGCACCAGTGGTAGCAACAGCATAAAATGTTATGGTGAAAAGGTTATAAACACACCCTAGGAGTCTAGCAGGCTTACCTATTGGCACATAGAAATATAGTTGTTGTCTCCATATGAAAGAGGAAGTTACTTCAAAGAGTTGTTTCATTGACCCCAATGGCAGTTTTCCATGTGAAAGGCTTATAAAATCAAGCCCCAAAATTTACAAGGTATCTAAAAGGGTGTCACAAGGAGGAAGGAGAAAAATTGTTCTCCTTGGCCTCTGAAGATAGGACAAGAAGCAATGGGCTTAAATTGCAGCAAGGGAGGTTTGGGTTGGACATTAGGAAAAACTTCCTAACTGTCAGAGTAGTTAAATGCTGGAATAAGTTGCCTAGGGAGGTTGTGGAATCTCCATTTCTGGAGATATTTAAGAGCATGTTAGACAGACATCTATCAGGGATGGTTTAGATGGTAGTGGGTCCTACCATGGACTCGTTGACCTCTCAAGGTCGCTTCCAGATCTAGTGTTCTATGAGTCTATGATTTATCACCTCAATACATACTGCTAAAAAGTCACATGTTGATCAGGAATGATTTGTTAACCATTATAATCTGCATTCCCTATTTGCTAACTGTGCTATATTCCCTTCCTTTAGCTGTTCAATACGTTTCCTGCTCTTGAATTCCTACCAGGAAATCACAAGACTGTCTTCAAAAACCTTGAAGAACTCTACTCCTTTATTCAGCAGACATTCGTCGAATACCTGAAGCAATTGGATGCCAATGACCAGAGAAGTTTTATCGATGCCTTTCTCGTCAAACAGCAGCAGGTTACAATGGGAAAGGAAGAGGTGGTTAATGTAGATATTCCCTGATTACAAATATTCCTTAAACACTAACAGAATGTTGTATTTGCAGGAAAAATCTAATCCCGATTCCCATTTCAAAAATGAGAATTTGCAAAGTCTGGTGTGTAATCTGTTCATGGCTGGTACGGAAACAACTTCCACCACACTCCGCTGGGGCCTTCTGCTTATGATGAAATACCCAGACATTCAGAGTAAGATTTTGGAGCCCTTCTGACTATTCATCATGTCTTTTGCTCTGCTCCACATGTACAGACTGTCTTCACGCATATACAAACTCCACAGGTGTCAAATGTAAGACCTCTGGCTTGGTGTTGTTCCCTTAGCATGGAGAGCAGACAGATCGGCTGTCATGAAAGTAAAAGATACTACACTTGTAAAGGGAATCCCTTAGGATATGTCTACACTAGCCCCCTAGCTCGAACTAGGGAGGCTAATGTAGGCTTTCAAAGTTACAAATCAAGCCCGGGATTTAAATAGCCCTCGCTTGATTTGCATCCTCCCAGCAAGTTGTCATTTTTTAAATTTACAAATCCGGACTAACTGCCCTACACACGGCAGGGGCCCGGTATTTCGAATTTAACAGGTAGTTTGATTTAGGGCTTTAATTCGAACTACCGGGTCCCTGCCGCGTATAGACGCAGGCAGTTAGTTCGGACTTGTAAATTTCAAAATAAAAATGACAACCGGCCGGGAAGATGCAAATCAAGCGCGGAATATTTAAATCCTGGGCTTGATTTGCAACTTTGAATGCCTACATTAGCCTCCCTAGTTTGAACTAGGGGGCTAGTGTAGACATACCCTTATTGAGGCTGCTGGACTCAGGGAGGGCCACTCAGTTTTCCTTAATCATTTAGTTCTCTGATTAAATCATTCTCTGCTGCCCTCCCCACACAGCATCTCCCTAAACCCTGGGCTGCACTCCAGATGGAAGGGACCACAGTGTATTGCAAACATCAAGAGTGACCTCAGCAGATATGGAACATACTCAGCTCTCATTAGTCAGTGGAATAAAGGGATGTTTAGCACCTCACAGGATCAAGCCCTAAAGGCTAAAGATCTACCCTTTGCACCGAGACTGTACCTTCTCTCCACTCAATTGGCTACCCTGTCTAGAAGAGATATGCTCATCTCAGTTCCCAAATTACCCATCTGCAGTTTGTTCAATTTCAGCTTTGGCAACAAAGGTTGCCAGCAGCAGCATGTTAGAAACAAGAGGTTTGTTTTCTAAAGAGTGTGGATTATATTATTTAGCAGGCATCCGTTGCATGTTTTCTTCTCTCTGTTTAATTTCTCGTAGAGGTTGCCCCGATGGTAATATACTGAGCACCTGCTTTTATTCTCTTTCAATTGTTCAGAAAAAGTCCATGAAGAAATTGAAAGAGTTCTAGGATCTGCCCGGCTTCGTTATGAGCATCGGAAACAAATGCCATATACAGACGCAGTCATCCATGAGATTCAGAGGTTTGCTAATATCCTTCCAATGAACTTGCCTCATGAGACTACGGAGGACGTTAGACTTTATGGCTATGTTATTCCTAAGGTAAGTTTTAAGAGGTACTTTAATTATCAGGACTTTTAAACTCACCAGTCAAAGTAGAATAGCAAGGGATTATTTAAATTCCTCCAAATAAGAAATCACATGACCTCGTTCAATTGGACACCGTGGTGATCTGGGGGTTGAACCGGGGACCGTCAGCACTGAACGTCTATCATCTACGTTATATCATGGAACTGGCAGCAGACTGAAATCTCTGTCAGCGTTTGGGCTTCGCATGTGGTGAGGATTTCACTGAAACCACCTCCTGCCCAAACAACAGACCCTAGCATCTCTCATCCATCACAGTCAGTTTCAGCTCATGTGGCAGGAAGCCAGCCACTCCACTTTGGGCAGCGTATTTGGTTTAATTGGACAGCTCGCATCCACAGACCAATCAGTCTTTAAACTTTCTAGCTGCTGAACCCAGAAAAAAAAATGGCTTGAAGACAATGTTGCCAAAAATGGAATTTTTCCACATTTTTTTGGTTGCCAAGAAATTATGTTTTGATTGAAATCACATTTTAATGGAAAAGTTCTAACAGTTTTTGTTTTTATTTTGTGATAATTTTCAGGGTACTTATATCATCCCCTTGCTGGCCTCTGTGTTACATGACAAGACTCAGTGGGAGAAGCCTGGTGAATTTTATCCTCAGCATTTCCTCAGCACAGATGGAAAGTTTGTGAAGAATGAGGCATTCATGCCTTTTTCAGCAGGTAACTTCTCTTCAAGGCCAGCAGTTGACCTTTCTCTTTTATCTACTCCATTCTAAAACAACATGCTGGAACTCTGTCTGCCCTTGTATTCAAGGAAGGGCTGGGCAAACCTCTCTTGGTGATGCTTTGCAGTTGGCTGGACAGAGACACTCTAGAGCAGAGGTGGGCAATAATTGCTAATGGAGGGTCAGTCCAAGATTTTCAAAAGTGGTCAAAGGCCGCACTCTTCCATGGTATTAATAGAGGAGGTGTGGGATCTGGGATGGAGGTTGGGTGCAGAAAGGAGCATGGGGTAAGGGATTGGGGTACAGGAGAGAGACTGGAGTCTGGGAGGGAGTTTGGATGAAGGAGGCAGTTTTGATCAATGGCAGGGTACTGGGGCACAGGGTTTTGGGATGTGACCTAGGGTAGGAGGGGATTTTGATCTCGGTCAAGAGATCGGTGTGCCAGATCTGGGAGGGAGTATGGGTGCATGTGGAGCAGCGGGGCAGAAGTGGGGGGCAAAGAGTTGAGAAAGGGAGGGGCTGGGGTTCCAGAGGCAGGCTCTGGCCAGGAGACTTACCAGCCTGCCTGCAGATCTAAAGGCTTGCAGAGTTTAAAATATTTCTGCCTGCTCTGCCATGTGCTTGAGTGAGTAACTGAATGGAGGGTTGTGCTTCGTGGCTGCCTGTTATTCACACAGGCAGCTCCCATTGGCCAGTTGCAGGCCAGAAACTGGCCATTGGGTCTTTGCTAGGGTTGGGGCCAGCGTCTGAATCTTCCCCTCTTTTCTTCCCCCCTCCCTTCCAGACTCATAAGGAGAAAGTAGCTGAGATTTTGAGCAGCGTGCGTGGTTGCAGGGCAAGCAGGGGAGCTTTCGTGGGGCTCCCCACTGCCTCCATGGGCCGGATCCGGTGGCTTGGTGGGCCGGATCTGACCCGCGGGCTGTATTTGCGCACGCCTGCTCCAGAGCAATGCTAGATACTCCTTGTCTCTGTGAGTTGAGTTTGCTAATTCCATTGTACTTCTAAACCCTGCTGAGTAAGAGACATAAAAGGACTAAGGAGAAAAATTACACTGTTTCCAAAGATGGACCAAAATCTAGAACCAAACCCTCTGAAATCTTAGAGGATGTGGAATTTGAACCCCAAGCCAAAGGAGAGCAGGAAATAGGTTTTGAAAAAAGTTATCATTACTATTCCTTAAGCACGTTAGAATAGTCCTTTGAGTGACTAGAGCTTGCTACATTTCCAGTCTTTAAGCCAAGGGTAGTCAAGGAGGGGCCACTTAATGAAGTTTGGTATTGGTCATGGGCCGGCTCTAACCTCCACTCAAGAAGGGGAGAGGCCTGGAGACTAGCTCCCCGCTCCCGCCATTTGTCTGGGGCTTGGAAGTAAAAACAGAGCAAAAGATACACGGCGCCCAGCCTCACCACTATCACATTGCCTGGCAGCCACCCAAGGTTACTACAGCTATTTAAAGGGCTCCCAGTCACGGTGCTCCTCCAGCAAGGACCTGAGCCACAAGCCCTTTAAATAGCAGCAGCAACCCAGGTGCCTGCTAGTCAACGTGGTAGCGGAAGGTCAGGGAGCTGCACACTCTTTAAATAGCAGCAATGTAAAGGTCTTGCAGCTGGCAGACCCATCACTGCCATGTTGCCTGGCATCCTCCCGAGATTGCTGCAGCTATTTAAGACTTGCAGCCCTGGCCTCTGCCAGGATAGCACCATGACCGGGAGTCAGGAGCATTTAAATAGGATCCTGCTGCCTGAGCCACTGCCTGGAAATTTGTTGGCACGTGCAGCAGGGTATAAATAGAAAGTAGCCAGATGCAGTCCAGGGGCTGGATGAAAGCATTAGGCAGGCTGGATCCAGATCTTGCCCAGCTCTGCGTTAGGCTGTTCATAAGGTTAATGCCCCTGTCCATTGCATAGGGGCACTAGCTGACTTGGCTGATCTTCTGGACTGGTGGACTGCGCAAGGCACTAGGAATGGGAAACTTTTGCTTTCTAGTCCTACCTCTGCCTGGTACCTCTGGTGTGATCTCAGAGGTCACTTATCCTCTTGATGCCATATGTTCCCCTCTGTAAAATGGGGGTGATAACTCTTGCTCTTTGAGACTGGTGTTGTGAGGATGAATTAGCTCATAAAAGCTAAGCACTACTCTACAACTCTTGTGTAGAATTAAAAACCAAATCTGTTGTGTTATGTATACTTTTTGAAACACTTCCATCCTTGATTCATTTTATTACAGGTCGGAGAATCTGTGCAGGCGAGACTCTTGCCAAAATGGAGCTCTTTCTCTTCTTTACAAGCCTCATGCAGAAGTTCACTTTCCATCCTCCTCCTGGAGTTACCGCTTCAGACCTGGACCTCACCCCAGCCGTAGGGTTTACCACGCCCCCCATGCCTCATAAGATATGTGCTGAGTCACGTTTTTAGAGCCCGTTGCCTTGGGCTGGGTTTAACTACAATGTTTTGCACATATAGCTATGCTGATCAGAAAATCACATTTGTTGTACCTATGCCAGCAACATGCCTCCAGCTTATGCTGGAGTCTTCCTGATGTTGTAATTTATGTTGTTCAGGGGGATAGCTTAAGCATCCAGGCAAAATAACTCATTTTACTAGCATACCTTTTGTCTCCAATGTTTGTACCTTGACAAGCTAACAAATGTTTTAACTAAAACTGCACGAGGATTTCAACATTTATTGATATGTTAAAAGTACACTTTATTTCTGACTGCAAAGAAGCCCTGCAAGAAAAAAACTGAGGCAGGGGTAAGGCCAAAATTTTCAAACTTTCCCAAATTTGTTTATAACTCATTTGCCAATTGCACTGAAGGGTTTTTTTGGGTCACAACCCCATACCAGGATTCTCTTGTCTCCCCTTAGTGTGTATCCTCCCATTTTCTGTCATTCCTACTTCTCTATAACCGTTATCTTCTTTATGTCTGGAGATAAAGTCTTTCAGGGTATCAGAGGGTTTAAAGAAACACCTGGCAGGAAATAATTGATTACAACATGAGTGTGTAAAACCCATAGACCTGAACCAGGAGAAACCACTATAAAAATGAGTTGCTTTGTTTTGATTCTCTGGGTTAGTCCTGCCAAGCAGTCCTGCAGCATCAGATCACATCTGACAGAACCCAGCTCTCTCCACTCTCCCATCCATCCAACTGGCCACTAGGTTGATCCAAGCTTCAGATTGGTAATGATATCATAATTGGAGAGACTGTGTGTGTGTGACTATGTGAATATCTAAACATACATGAATAGTGATAGAAATGTAGCCGTGTTAGTCTGGTGTAGTCCTGTATTTTGTTTAAACAATGCTGATTCTTGCATTATATCAATAAATATAAATGCAATATATCAATAAATGTATCAATAAATGATATAAATAAATATCATTATATCAATAAATGTGGCATATTGCCTTATCCTCTAAAAAAGATCCTATGTGCTTCTTATAAACATAACACTTCGTCCTACATTGAGGACAAGGGGCTGGACTAGAACTAGATGAACTACGGAGGTCCCTTCCAGTCCTTACTTCAATAAAACCTGGAGTATAAATTCTAGAGCATTGTGTCCAAATCGGCTTTTCCCACCCCACCCCCAATTACAGAAAAGATGTGGACGCATTTGAGAAAGTCCAGGGGAGGGTAACAAAAATGATTAGGAGGCTGGAGCACATGAGGCTGCGGGATTTGGGCTTATTTAATCTACCAAAGAGAAGAGTGAGGTGGGATTCAACCTTTAACTACCTCAAGGGGTTTTCCAAAGTGGGTGGAGAGAGGCTGTTCCCAGTCATGACAGATACAAAACAAGGAGCAATGGTCTCAAGTTGCAGTGTGCGAGGTGTAAATTAAATATTAGGAAAAACTATTTCACTAGGAGGGTGGTGAAGCACTGGAATGGGTTACCTAGGGAGGCGGTGGAATCTCCATTCCTAGAGGTTTTTAAGTCCCAGCTTGACAAAGCCCTGGCTTGGTTTATTTAGTTGGGATTGGTCCTGCTTTGGGCAGGGAGTTGGATTCAACGATCTCCTGAGGTCTTGTCCAGACCTAGGATTCTAGAACTGAAGAACCCATCACTTCTTTAGTAGTTTGTTGCAGCGGTTAATCCTCCTCCCTGAACAATTCATTCATTGTTTCAGAGAGGTAGACGTATTAGACTGCTTCAGCAAAAACAACAAGGAGTGTGGTTTCACTTTAAAGACTAATAAATGTATTCGGGTATTAAGAGCATAAGCTTTCATGAGCTAGAGCTCACTTCCACAGATGCAGTCTTTTCTTGAGGTTTTTCTGTCTGAGAAAGGCAACTTGCAAGTCTGAAACAGTGTTCTCTGGGAGATTAAAATGCTCCCCACACTGGCTTTTGGATGTTGCCATTTTTAGTGTCTGACTTGTGTCCGTTTATTCTTTTGTGTAGAGACTGTCCAGTTTGTCCGATATACCTGGCAGAATGCCACTGTTGGCACATGCTGGCATAAATTACATTTATAGATGTGCACGTGAATGAGCCTTTGATGAGGATGTGGTTAAATCTGTGATAGTGTTACTAGGGGAGATGTGTGGACAGAGTTTGTTGGTCATGGGGTTTGTTGCAGGGATAGGTTCTTTGATTAATGTTACTATTGTGGGGTGTGAAGTTGGTGGTGAGTATTTGCCTCGGGCTGGGGATCTGTCTGTAAGTGTGGACAAAGCAGCCTCTCAAGGTCTGTGAGAGCGAGGGATCATCACCTGTGACAAGTTGTAGTCTTGTGACGATGTGTGGGAGAGGCTTTAGCTGGGGGCTGTAGGAAATGGCTAGTGGTGTTCTGTTGCTTTATTTGTTGGGTCTGTCCTCTAGGTGACAGATTGCTAAAGCCAGGTGGATACCCAGAGGCCATCTAGAGCAGTGGTACCCGACCTTTTTTAAACCATGGACCAGCAAACCATTCACAAGCTTTTGGTGGACTAGTAACATTTTATTTGCATGTTTGCATAGTCATTATGCAAATATGAATATTCAAATATGCACATAAAGGGTTACCAGTCCACCAAAAGCTCTGGCCCCCAGAGCTGCTGCAAACAGCCAGCCTCAGCTCCAGCAGTTCCCATGTGGCGGGCAGATGCTGCAGCTGAACCTGGCTGTTTGCAGTGGCTCTGGGGGCTGGGGCTGGAGTACGTCCTGGCCTCCTAAGCCTTCCAATGCCAGCCTTAATCCCTAAAGCCCCCCACCTCTCCACTACCCCCCAGAGCCAGTGTCTGACCCGAGTTCCCTGCACCTAACCCCCCCGTGCCAGCCTCCTCCCTTCAGCGCCTCCCAGTGCCAGCCCCCATCCCATAAGCCTTAGCGCCAGCCCCCACTCCTTAGAGCGCCCCACCACCAGACCCTCAGTGCCAGCCCGTTTCCAGAGCCCCATTGTACCCAACTCTCCCAGAATCTCCCCCAGCACCAGCACCAGCCCGTAGTCCCCAATATTACCCCATCCCCAGTGCCAGCCCTGCCCCTGTAGCCCCTCCACTACTGGCCCGGTCCCCAGAACTCCCCAGTGCACTCCGGACACTCCAATGTCTCCGCCCACCTCTTAGAGCCCCCATGCCCCTAGAGCTCCCTAGCACTAGCCCCGCCTCTCTCACCTAGTCCTGCACTGCCTCCAGCCACCAGCTGAGCACTGGAGTCATGGCTGCTCTAAGGCTGCCATGTCAGGCTCCATGTGACCCTCCCACAATGCAGGGAACTACTCTTCTGCATCTGGGAAGAGACCCCGCCCCTGCCTGATGCTGGTTGGCTGAGAGGTGGGGCAGGACACACATCTTCCAAAAGCTACAGCAGGAGGAGAAGCACTGGGGGGTGTACTTCAGCACCAGCCCCCAGAGCAGCTGTGGCCTGGCAGCCAGTGGTTCACGGCCTGGCACCAGTCCGCGTGTGGATAAATCTCTGCAACATTTCCATATAACCATGTATCACTCTCATATAACTTTGTATTAAGATAAATTTTATCAGTCTTTATATAGCTAGATCTTGTACAGATCTTTGCTTTTTATAGACCATAGAAACTTTATATTAAGCTCTTCATGTTATAGGCCTTAGGAATAGGAAAATGTCTTTCTCTAGGAGTAGAATAGATCTCTCCCCTTTCATTGAGTGTCCTGTTGAAATGAATGAGGTATGAATGGAGAAGCCTTGAGAGGTGAGCACCTCCAGCAGCAGTTACAAGGTTGGAGAGGGGCTGGTAGCCAGATCCAGACAACAAGACTTGTGAAGCGAGCTCACTGAAAAGAAGGTTGGACATATAGACGGCCTTGGGAGTCAAGCATCAAGTGCCTGCCCTTGGAAGGACTCTCTTTGAAGCAGCATTAAACAAGGTGAGGTGATGACTAACTGGCTTCATGAGAGGGATAAATATGAGGCATCTTGCAGAGGGACCCTGGGTTTTAGTCTTGTCAATATGGGTGCATCGATCTGGATCAGCAGAAGCCCGGCTCCAGCCCTACCCCATCTAACTCACCTGGCCAATGCAGTTAGGGGGAGCAACTATTGGTAACAACAAGACAGCGTGTGCTTGTGTGTGTGTGTGTGTGTGAGTACATGAGTGTAATGTATCATATGCATATGATAAAGTATTGATTGGTCTATGTATGTTCAATAAATACAGTGTGTTATCTTATCCCCTGAAAAAAATCCCTTTTTGCTTCTTTTAAACACAACACGCAGACCTGCAGTTGGGAACTGCTGACCTAGAGGAAGGGGCAGCATGTGGGGGGGTGCTATTCACCCCCACAAGGCTGAAATAGGCTGATACCTGCACTAACATTAAATCCACACCCACATGTCTTAAAGGTGAAGTTTTAAGATGTATGCACATTATTTTCCAATATGCAAATTAACCATTTTGATTTAAAAATTAATAGGTACAAGTTCCTTAATTTTCTCACTAGCTGGTGGCAACTCTAGAACAAGGATCATTTCTAAGCCAAACTGAGCGAATGGTCCCAATATTATCCCCCATTGCTCACCACACCCCATGCTCACTATCTTTCATTAAAACTGATGTGTGGTCAGTTACTGTGGCCAAGACTGACAGTCAAATGGCAGCCAGCAGAAAGGAAGGTGACATACAGCCAGGTATGACTGAGACCATTCCATGGCAGATGTCCCTGTGTTCTACTCAAACCCCAGTTACACTAGAACCAAGATAATTCCAGTAAATCAGATGGTCCAGACATTCCATCTACCAAACTTTTTAAAGGAAGGAGTTGCAAATAACATTTCCATACTGAATGGTTTTTCACTGGCAATTATGGGGTTAAGCTAGGCATCATGAGTTAGGGAGAGGAGTTACAACCTGTAGCAAACAGACATTTTAAACAAAAGCCAATCATTCAGTTTGCAGACACAGCTGCTTTCTGCTGCATTCTTACCATATTTTTTTAATTCCTCCCTTGCACAAAATCTATTACCAAAAAAATGATTCTGGAAGATCCAGTTGTCTTACTGCTGCTGTTTGCTGTCACTTTTATTTCTATTTTCACTGTGAAAAGGGGGTGGAGTAAGAGAACCTGCCTCAATTACCCCCCAGGACCGAGACCTCTACCTGTCCTTGGAAATCTACACCAGCTGAACCTGAAGAGACCGTACCGAACTTTGCTTGAGGTAACACTTTCAGATGAGGTGGACTGGGCAGGCTGTCCTCGATTTCACCATTGCAAACGGCAGAGGGAGGAATGCAAGCTAAGCAAAATATAGGAATCCCCAGTTTTAGAGATCCTGCGTATTGGGAAGGGAAACCTCTAATGCAGACAAAGTGAGGATAGCACAGCTTATGAGTTAGTGAGTCAGTTGAAGACAAACTATTGATTTACCATTGACTTTAGTGGATTTGTGATCAGTCCCTTCTTTATGGAATTTGTATGTATGTTTATTCAGCCTATCCAGAACTTTGATCTGTGCTGGTCATCTGCTGTCACTCAACCTATCTTAAAACAGCATGGCGCAAGCCAGTCATGGATCAGAGAGAATGGGACAGAAAAGTTAGTTAGGGATAATAATTAACAGTATCTGCAGAACACGCTGATCCAGAGGGGTGGACAGGAAGAAACTGGGCAGAGGGTGCATTTATCCTGCCTGCTGTGGAGCCGTACCCCATGTAAGCGTCCTGCCTACAACAGGAGCAGGTGGGGCGTTGTTGGGGATAAGCCTCCCTAGGCTCCTCCTGCCTCGCGTGGAGGTGCTGTGTAAGTGCCCTATGGCTTTGTGGACACTTTCAGCCATTGAGCTGAAGTGGACTTGGTAAAGCTGCTCTGTTCCCCAGGGGTTTGACTAATCCAGTGTTTCTCAAGTGGTCCTGGAGAGCTTTTTGTGCAGCCATGACAGGCTCCTAGGTGGTGACAGGGGAGAGGGGGCAGCAAGCATTGGCACAGCCCCTGGACACAGGTGGGGCATAGCACAGCAGGAGCATGTCGAGATCTCTTCTCTACCTATGGGAGAAGGGAGGGTTGAGCCCTGGGATGGTTCAGAGGTAGCTCCAGCAGCAGGAATTAGGGAGCCTAGCTGTGCAGATCAGGGCTTCAGCCATGAGTTCGTACCTCCAGTTCCAGGACTCTGGCTGCTGGCAGTG
Source organism: Pelodiscus sinensis (assembly GCF_052426305.1). Classification (NCBI taxonomy): domain Eukaryota; kingdom Metazoa; phylum Chordata; order Testudines; family Trionychidae; genus Pelodiscus; species Pelodiscus sinensis. The sequence continues at coordinate 12,568,742 of NC_143054.1, forward strand.
ACCTCCCCTCCCCCATGCAGCTCCAGCCCCTTTCAAGCAATGACCCCAGCTCTGGCCATATAGCCCTAGTCTTCAGCCATGGGGCTTCAGTTCAGATCCTGCAGCGTCAGGCTCCAATCCCTGGTTCTGGCCACATGGTGCAAACCCAGGCCCTGGCCACAGGCACTGACCCCCGGTCACAGGTCACCAGCTGCCAAGCCCCAGTACAGCTAAGGGCTCACCTCCCACCCTCATCTCACCTGCCTCCCCCCACCCCGCCCCGGCTCATGCACAATATGTCCATTAATGGCTATTAGCCCAGATATACAGGGATGCAACTCCATCCTTTGGGTGTCCCTAAACCTCAGATTGACAGAATCTGAGACTGGATGACAAGGGCTGGATCACTCAAACCAGCCCTTGTATTCTCATTCCCTCTGAAGCATCTGGCACTGACCAAGATCAAAAGACAGGACCTTTGCTCTGACCCAGTTTGGCCATTCTTCTGAGACAGTCCCAGTGCTCAAGTGTTTACATTAGATGGACTGATACATTCACTTCTCAACCCATTCCCTCTTGCTATCGCCCATGCCCCATCCTTCATCACTTCCTTGTCTATTTGGGCCTTAATCCTGCATCAGGATCTGGTGGCACAAGCCTCTTTGCCCATGCTGAGCCACAGGCTACATAGATTATATGTACATTGGAGCAAGGCCCATCATAATGTTCTGTGTTTGTATATTTGCACGATGGGGTGCTGGTTCCTGATGAGGGCTCCTAGATTCTATAGTAACTGGTATTATGTAGCCCATTATATTGTCTGTGATTGCTGAATGCAGGTAGAACCACAGGCTTACAAAGCTAATGAATGTATATGATAGGTTTTTCATAGAGAAACAGTACAAAGCTTGATGCCATATTTCAATAAGTAGGGCACTAGCTATGACTTAGAAGACTTGGCTTCATTCCCTGCTCTGCCAAAGACTCCATGAGTGACCTTGGGCAAGTCTCTCTGTGCCTCAGTTCCCTTCCTGAAAATGAGATAACTGCTTCCCTACCTCACAGGAGGTTGGCAGGTACACTAAAGATTGTTTCAATGAGCATTAGACACACTCTATGTACCCAGCATACATAAGCCCAATGCACAAATTGTAGCAATACTTAAAACCTTACCATGTTTTTTCCACACAAAATAAACAGCAGCAGGACAGCAGTGGTGTGTTTAACTCTCTCTTGTCCAAATGCTGAACCTGGCACTTATTCATTCTGATACATATGCAGGCAGAAGAAAAAGAAATAGCTCTAGCTTGTGTGCTCTAAAATCAAACTGACACCTTCCAGTTGGTCAAACAGTTGGCGTGAAAACATATAAAGCTTTTTTAATCTCCCTGTGTTTAAGCTGTCTGAGAAATATGGCCCAGTCTTCAGCATTCAGATGGGACCAAAGAAAATGGTGGTGCTGTCAGGATATAAGATGGTGAAGGAGGCTCTTGTGAACCAGGCAGATGCATTTGCAGAAAGGCCCAGAATCCCAATATTTGAAAAGTTAGCAAGAGGATATGGTAAGATTTCTTTTGTCTCTTACATAATTATGACAGTTTTATGCTCTGACCACTGGAAACAGTCGTCATCTGTCAGGGATCTGTTCTGCAAAGATGAGAAATCAGAAGAGTCTGGACACCATACATTTTTACTTGTATACTTCCATGCAGTAGTTTTGTTGTTGGCAAGGCTAAGACCAAGGAAGTGGGGATTCCAAATGCCTAACTTTTAGTCATCTAGAAAATCAGAAGAACAGCACTGCATAAATCCTGAATCAGGCATATCATGCATTGTTTAGGGAAATGTATAATTGATTCCAAAAGCCAGCATGCTAGGCAGGGAGCTTCCTGAATTAGCCAAAGGGAGATGAGGATGAGAGTGGTGTATCCCAAGCCCCACACCCTTATTGGGATCGGTTCCTAAGTCTGGGCTGCGGTAAGGCAATCAGTTCTGCTAGCCATCCACAGATAGAAGCTCTTCTCCTGGAATCAGGCAGATTAGGTGTGTAAGTCAGTGGTAGATGCCTGCCTGACTCTGCACAACAGCAGGAAGAGGAGGTGCTAGTGCCACCATCCACCTTATAATTTTTGGCCCAGTGGTTAGAGCACTCATCTGGATGTGGGAGAGGCAGGGTCAATTTCTTCCTCAGGCAGCGGGGGAACAAAAGATTGGGAGAGGATTTGCCATCCCTCCGGAGAGTGCTTCACCCACTAAGCAATGGGATAGTCTGAGCTAGGGTTCTTTCAATCTCTCCTGCTGCAGTGGTTCCATTTTGGATAACAGTCTTTGGGGGAGACAGCAAGGATGTCTCTTAGCATCGTGATCAGGGCACTCAACTGGGAGACCTAGTGGCCAGTCCTTGTCCAGTGACTCCTATTATCTATTCATAGTGGAACAGCTTCAATAGGAGAGGTTGGAGGCTATCCCACAGATGGATGGCGAGTGCATTCTCTGAAGAGGTAGATCCCTGTTCAAATCTCTTCTCTGCCTCAGGGGGCAACTGAAACTAGGACTCCCACATCCTAGGTAACCGCTGGAACTACTGGGCCAAAAGTTACAAGGTGGTTGCCACTAATTCCACCTCTGCCTCTTCCACGGGGCTCAACATGTGAGATAGGCAGGTGAATACTCCAGGTCATGGATTGCACCAGGGCGTAGGTAAGAGACAGGTGTCCAGATGTCTAGGAGGAAGCAGAAAGGTAGGAGCCTGTGGAATGTTTACCCTGAAAATTTTGGCACCAAATAAGTTCAGGCACCTACAGACTTTGGCAGGATCTCAGCGGGGACTGAAGTTGGAATTTAGGAGCCTAAACCTGTGAGTAGTTTAGGCACCTCAGTACTTTCATGAATCCCATCCTCCGCCCCCGCCCTGTAAGAGGCTATAGAACCAGAAATGTAGGGCTGAAAGGAACTCTGAGGTTAACTAGTCCAGCCCCTGCTCTAAGGCACGATTAAGTACAAGCTTGTCTTACCTAGACATGTAACTCAACACATGACCATATGACGTGGAAAGCAAAGAAATCCATGAAATAGTTACTCTATATGCATGATGAAACGGTTACTTGCCTTTCATAACTGTTATTTGTCGAGATGTGTTGCTCAAGTCCATTCCATTTAAGTGTGTGTGTGCCGCATGCATTATTGTTGGAAGGTTTTTCCCCTCAACAATACCTGTCAAGCCGTTCCCTAGAGTGGTGCCTCAATAGAAGTGCACATATACCACTGCGGGCTCTCCACCCCCTCAGTTCCTTCCTGCCCGAACTCTCCAATGACGAGGAGCTGGGTGATTTGATATGGACATGAGGAACACATCTTGAACAACAGTTTTGAAAGTCAGGTAACTGTTTTTCTCTTCTTTGGGGGATTGCTCATGTCCATTCCATTTCAGTGGATTGCAAGCTGTAATAGAGGAGGTGGGATCAGAGACTAACGGAAAATGGACTGCAACACAGCTCTACCAAAAGCTGTGTCATCCCCAACCTGCTGGGTAATGGCATAGTGGCTGTTGAATGTATGTATGGAAACCAGATAGCTGTCCTGCATAGGAGGGGCTATAAGTGCCGGCGGTGGCATTTAGCAAAGGTCATAACAGGTCCTAATGCAGGCCAAGATCCACAAAGATATACGCTGAGTGGAGACTGGCATACCTTTCATCCTCTCTGCTATGGAGATAAAGAGTTGTGGAGATCTACAGAATAGTTTTGATCTCTCTAAATAAAATGCCAACACATGTCTCAGATCCAGAGTGTGGAGAGCTCTTTCTCGGCTATCAGCAAGTGGTTTAGGAAAGGAACCAGGATATCTTTCTCTCAGTTTTGTATGAAATTGGGACACCACCTTGGATAAAAATGCTGGATAACTTGACCCTTGTCTTTAAAGAAAACCATGTAAGGGGGCTCTGAGGTTAGAGCTCAAAGTTTTGACACCCTTCTAGCTAATGTGATCGCCACAAGAATGCCACTTTGCATAGGAGATGTAGCAAAGAGCAAGTAGCTAATGGCTCAAAAGGTGGCCCCATTAATTTTGTGAGGACAACATTAAGGTCTGAGGGAGAAACAGGTTGCCACACCTGTGGGTACAACCTATCTAGGCCCTTCAGAAAGCACCATACTGTTGGGTAGTGAAAACTGACTTACTTTGAATACCTGGTTGAAAGACAAAGATAGCTGCTAGGTGGACCTTGAAAGAGGATAGGGTATGTCTACACTACCACCCTAATTCGAACTAGGGTGGTTAATGTAGGCAACCGGAGTTGCAAATGAAGTCCGGGATTTGAATTTCCCGGGCTTCATTTGCATCTTGCAAATCCCCGCTAGTTCGGACTCCGTGCCTGTGGCTACACGCGGCACGGAATAGGTAGTTTGGATTAGGCTTCCTATTCCGAACTACCTAGTCCGTGCCGCGTGTAGCCGCAGGCACAGAGTCCGAACTAGACGGCATTTAAAAATGGCGGCACCCGGCAACATGCAAATGAAGCCCGGGAAATTCAAATCCCGGGCTTCATTTGCAACTTCGGTTGCCTACATTAACCACCCTAGTTCGAACTAGGATGGTAGTGTAGACATAGGAATATAGATAAACTTTGTGTCCTGAGCACCAATAAGTAACCCAGTATGAAAAGGACCCGAACTCCCCTTGAGGGGCCATGCCCTTCTGGAGGGACCAAATCAAAAACCGTTTCCATTTGACCATATAAGGGCCGTAGTGGAGGGTTTTCTACAGCCCAAGAGCACCTCCTTTACTGACTCCAAACATTGTTGATCCACCCAACCATGGAGCTTCCAGGCCATTAGGTGGAGGGACTGTAGGTTGGGGTGATATAACTGATTGTGGGCCTGGGTAATTAAGCCTGGGAATATGGGGAGAGCTATATGGTCCACCACTGAGAGCTCCAGAAGAGTGGTGAACCAATGTTGGTGGGGCCAGTTCTATATTGCCACACTCTGAGGATAACGCTGTGTATGATGGGGAAAGGAGGAAAGGTGTATATCAGGTGGGATATCCAGGGTACCTGAAAAACACTCTTAGGGAACTCGGACTGTGCTTTAGATAAGAGCAAAAATGCTGGCACTTTCTGTTGCTCTTTGTTGCAAATAGGTCTGCCAGCACATTCTGAATTCCTGGGAGGTATGTGACCTCCAAGTGGAAGGATACAAAATGTTGGATACAAAAACTCTCACAGACAGAGGGCTTCCTGACAGAGGGGAGAAGAATGAGTCCAACCTTTCTGTTTATATAAAATATTGCTGCTGTGTTGCCCATCAGTACTGAAACGCACTTGCCTCAGAAATGGGTTAGAAATGTCTGACATGCACCCAAGCTAGCACAACATACATAAATGCTTCTATGTGGCCCAGCAGTCTCACACAATTCATGGCTATTGTAATCAGGGAGAATTGTAGATGTTATGATAGGTAGGAACCAGGATCTTGGAAGGGAGGCCCTGGAGTCCTACAAGGCTCTCATAAACTCTATCTGCTGCATGGGGACAAGGGTAAACTTGGCCTTGTTTAAGGGTAAAGGCTTGAGGGAAGGCTTGGGGAAATCCTTTTGGCGGCTGTGACTGGACTCTGACCCAGAGCTGTGCCCTGGAAAAGATGTGGCAGATGAGGCACCATGTCCAGGCTGAGTAGAACGATGCTGCTCTAGATGTTGATGGGCCCTGGGTCTGATAGGCCCAAGGAGTCCAAAAGAACCACTGCATGGAGGACTGCCACTGAAGTGGCCAGGTGGCTTGTGGAGGCTGAGGAGCTGTGCTTGGGTGCCGGGAGTGGGAACGGTGCCCAGTTGGGCAGGAGGTGATGGACTCTGCTTCCAATTCTGAGAAATACTCAGAGGTTGACCAAAGTAGTGCTGAAAAGGTCAGTGCCAGTGATTGGTGCTGTGAAGCATGCCAAGACATCAATGGTGGTTTGCCTTGATGCCAAACTGTCAGGTTGGTGCAAGGCAAGCAGTGGTGGCCAGGAATGCAGTCTCATTGTGGAAAGGTAGGTCCATGCCAAGGAAGCAGAGGAACAAGAATCTCCTTGATCCCCCGACTTCAGTGCCATCTCCAGGGACTTGTAATTTTAATTGAGATCCCTGTCTGCCTTTGTCATAATCAGGAGTGCTAACCAGCACCCGGTGACTAAGGGCTTAACTAATGTCTCCTGTACCTAGCCAGGAATCGGGTGATCAACCAATAACAATGCAGGTAGGAATTTCAAACTGGAAAAAAGAAGTTTTTCTCTCTCTTCTGTGTTTGAGATGCAGAGCAGTTTCTTGCAAGTACTGAGGGTGATGGGAAATACTTCTCTCTCCAAGAATGGACTTCTTACAAAGTGTAAGTAGGGAAAAGTTTAGCTAGTCTGGCAGGATTCGTTGTTTTCCTTATTTGGGGATTTGGAAATAATGTCTGAACTGTTAATTGTGGATTTTTTTCTTTTATAACTAAGGCTTTTAGCCCAAAAACTTTCCCCAGTTATCTATATCAATTGGTGGCTCTTTCCATCTAGCCACTTTACTATGCTTGCAAGTGTAGTTTTGTTTTGATAGTAAAGGATTGTTTTCTTTTCTAATTAACTAGCATTGGTTGATTGTTGTGTCCTTAGGACTCAGTGCCTAGTTACAAGGGCAGAGTCTGTTGTTGTCTGTGAATTCCCTCTGTTTTTCCCAACTCCAAGTAAAACGGAGGTTGGGGCAGGAAGAGAGTTTTATCTTAGGGAGGAGATTTCCCAAGTAATCTCTTCCCTGATTTTCTTGGAATTTTTTGGGTGGTGGCAGAGGATTCCCCAAACTCCGGGTATTAGGATTTTGGGGGGGAAGTTTTGTACCAGAACCTGTAGAGGCTCTTGCGGGCCCCCACTTCTGCATTCGTCGTGCCAGTGTGGAGAACATCCATGACAGCCTCAAATGTTTCTGGGATGAAAGGCTGTTTAAAGTAGTCCCCAACTGCCTTGTACATCTTTGGGAAGTTGACTTGCACTGGGATCAACTGCAGTCTCGAGGCTGCAGAAGCGACCACTGGTGCTGGCTGAGTAGCTGATTTAGAGTGTTCCTCCTGGGGTGCATTCTGGCTGGGTGCCTAGGAGATTGTTCCCCCCCCGCCCAGTCTCCTCTTCTTCAGGGTCACTGGGAACTGTGAGCAGTGCAGCATAGACTTGCTCTGTCTCAGAGCAGGGTATGGTCTTCTTGGTGTCGAAAGTTCCCATGCTGAGGGCAGCATGCTATGCATCACATACCAACTCAGAGGCTGACTGTGGCTGAAGAGCTGCCTCCATCAGGCCTCGTGTCTTCACCTTTTTGGTGCGTGGTTTGAATCCCTGGCAAAATTTACACCAGTCCAGCTGGTGACACTCTCTTGGACAAGTTGTGCAGGTCGCCACTGAACCTAGGCTTAAAGCTCTGTGAGTAGGGCTTAAAGCTCTGAGGTCTGGGCATACCCCTATACAGGCAAGCAAACTTGGGGTGGAAAACCCCACTCACTCACACTATCACTGCTACATTACTAACACACTAAAACGATGACTACAATAACTATAAAGATGTAACTATTTACAGAAGAATCCCTAAGGGAGCCCTTGTGATGGCCAGAGGAGAGCGTTACAACAACGGTCACAGGCAATACTGGGGATGGAGGGCCAGCAGGGGTATATATGTGCTGCCATCAAGGTGCCACTCCAGGGGGCTCCCAGCTGGCCTGACAGGTACTGCTGAGGAGACAAAGCTTCTGACAATCATGCACATGGTGCACACACCTAAATGAAATGGACATGAGCAATCACTCAAAGAAGAATAGCTACTTGCCTTGGACAGCTCTAAAACTGTAGCCTTTGGTGTTTGGAAGGCTGAGCATTATGGATGCTTCAATTTAGTTGTTTTCACTGTTAAAATACAATTAACTGAAGCTTGTGTTTGGTTGGGGGTTCTTTTGCATGTCAGGTATTATTTTTGCTCACGGTGAAAACTGGAAAGCGATGAGACGATTCACTCTCACGACTCTCCGGGATTTTGGGATGGGCAAAAGGACCATTGAAGACAAAATCCTGGAAGAATGTGATTATCTGATACAGGATTTTGAATCCCACAAAGGTGAGCACATGTTGAACTTTGCAGTACAACACTGGTAATCATTCAAAGTCTTTCAACACATTTGGGCACACGAAGTCCCCTTTCTGCTAAGCTCATTGGGTTGCTACGCTTGGAAACTAACTTAGCCCTAACTCTTTTACCTTTGATTCCAACTAGTCAGGACTTAGGGAAGGAGTCTGAGCCACTTGGAACACATTGGTGGCTCTGTAAGGAGTGGGAAGGGAAGGTGATAAAGGGATTAGCCTAATAAAAGTGGGCCAGTTCCTCACTGAGGCAAATCTCAAATTGACTCTTAGAGAAATTTGACCTGAGTATCTGATGTTTGGGAAAAATTTAAGGACCTCTCCCTCTCTGCACATGAGCAATGCCCCTTCTTAAAGAAGCCCAGAGATTGCTCCCTTCTAGTGGCCAAAGGAATGCAAGTAATCCCAAAGGGACCATTTCAAAAGGGAGGGCTGTTGTTTCAATGGATTCAATATGAAACGTGCTGGATATCAACAAAATGATTGCTGTTGCCACTCAATGTTTTTCAGGAAGCCCCTTTGATACCATTAAATTGATGAATGCTGGTGTTTCCAATGTCATTGTGTCGATAATGCTCGGACACCGGTTTGATTACAAGGATCCAAATTTTCTGCGGCTTATCCATTTAATTAATGAAATTGTCCGTCTTTCCGGGAGTCCTACAGTTACGGTAATATTAGTCAGTCTGGTTTATTCCAGGAACATTTTGGAGATTTCAGAACATTTCCAAGAGAGAGATCCTATTCTCAGCTTAGCTAAGAGCATGGTGATTAGAGCACTCACATCAGATGCGGAAGAACAATGCAAAGCAGCCATTTGAACCTGAGCCTCTCATATCCTGCATGAGTACCCTAAATTCAGAGCTACTGGCTGTTATGGGAAATTGATTGTTCCTCTCTATCTCTTTCACGTTTGACCAAAAATTCAATCCTGGAGCTACAAAACCTTTCCTGTTGAAAACGTCATCAAACCAGTATGCTTCTTTGAAAGTCTTAGTTTCAATGAATTTGAATGTTCTTATTAAACCGTTTAATCTAAAACTTCCTGAGCAGCTGTAATATGTAACAGGAAATGGCACAAGACGACCCACAGGAAAAAAGCAAGAAACCATTATGACAGGCAACTGTATAATGACCTGCCTACAGTGAATAATCGGTACATGGAAAATCCTGCCCATAAACCTCACCACTATCAGATAGTTCAGTGGTTCTCAACCACCAGTCAGTGGACCGGTGCCAGGCCGTAAACTGCTGGCTACCAGGCTGTAGCACACTGCCAGGGCACATCCAGGCCTTGATGAGTGGCTCGGTGGGACTCTGGAGCAAGGCCCCGTCTGCCCAGAAACTCTTCTCCTCTTTCTGGGATTGTATCTTCTCCCTGTGCCCAGCACTATGTTGGCTTCTCTGCATGATGCTGCCTTGATGCGGGGGATGCTGCCTGAGCCCAGAGGCAGGAAGGCCCCCAGGGGCAGAGGCTGCAGTGCGAAAGGTTGCTCACTAAGACCAAGGACCAGCAGGCAGGAGCTCTGGGAGTCAGAGCTGGGCATGGACCCCACAGCAGAAAAAAACTGGCAGCCACTCCTCATGGTGACATTGGGGCCAGCTTGCAGGCTGGATCCCCGAGTCCCGGAAAGGGCTGCTGCTGGACCTTCCAGAGTCCAGACTGCTAGGAGAGGGAATCTCCAGCAGGGCCAGTCCCACTGCTCCCCAAGAGCCTCTCCCAAGCCAGCACCCCCAGCTTGGCCAGCCCAGGGCGGGCAGCACCTGGGGGCAGGGAAGAGAGACAGCTAAGAACTCTAGCTGGCTTAACTGTCTGAATATAAAATTATAGTTGTTGCTCTACATCAGCTATATGAAAGAAAGTACTTCAAAGAATTGTTTCATTGACCTCTATGGAAGCTCTGCATGTGAAAGTCTTATACAATCAGGTCCTATTATTTACAAGGTTGTATTTCTCACTTCAGTACATACTGCTAAAAAGCCACATGTTGATCAGGAATGATTTGTTAACCATTATAATCTGCATTCCCTCTTTGCTAACTGTGCTATATTCCCTTCCTTTAGCTGTTCAATATGTTTCCCGCCCTTGAGTTCCTACCAGGAAATCACAAGACTTTCTTTAAAAATCTGGAAGAACTCTACTCCTTTATTCAGCAGACGTTCATCGAACACCTGAAGCAATTAGATCCCAACGACCAGAGAAGTTTCGTTGATGCCTTCCTCGTCAAACAGCAGGAGGTTACAACAGGGAAGGAACGGGTGGGGAAGGGGGGTTAATATAGATTTTCCCTGATTGCAAATATTTTTTAAACTCTGAGAGTTTTGTACTTGCAGGAAAAATCTAATCCCAATTCCCATTTCAAAAATGAGAATTTGCGAACTTTGGTGAGTAATCTGTTCACAGCTGGGATGGAAACAACTTCCACCACACTCCGCTGGGGCCTTCTGCTTATGATGAAATACCCAGACATTCAGAGTAAGATTTTGGAGCTCTTCTGACTATTCATCATGTCTTTTGCTCTGCTCCACATGTACAGAGTGTGCTTCTGTACAGACTGTCTCCACACATATACAAACACCACAGTTCTCAAACGCAAGACCTTTGGCTTGATGTCATTCCTCACAGTAGGGAGAAGACAGACGCAGCTCAGGAAGTAAAAGGAATTCCTTATTGAGGCTGCTGGACTCAGAGAAGGCCCCGCAGGTTTCCTTGATCGTTTAGCTCTCTGATTAAATCACTTTCTGTGGCCCTCCCCACACAGGGTCTCCCTAAAACCTGGGTTGTAGTCAGGATGGAAGGGACCACAGTGTATTCCAAACACAGAGGCTGTGTCTAGACTGGTATGATTTTGTGAAAAATCTTGCCGCCTGTCTACACTGGCCGCGAGTATTTGCGCAAGAACACTGACTCTGTAATGTACAAAATCAGTGGTTCTTGCGCAAATATTCCAACGCTCCCGCTCAGGGATAAGCCGTCTTGCACAAGTATTCTTGCGCAAGAGGGCCAGTGTAGACAGCCACGTTAATTTCTTGCGCAAGAAAGCCCGATGGCTAAAATGACCATCGGAGCTTTCTTGCGCAAGGGAGTGTCTACACTGGCACAGCTGCTTTTGCGCAAAAGCAAATCTTTTGCGCAAAGGCACATGCCAGTATAGATGCTCTCTTGCGCAAATACTTTTAATGGAAAAACTTTTCCGTTAAAAGTATTTGCGCAAAATCTTGCCAGTCTAGACGCAGCCCAAGAGTGACCACAACAGATATGGGGCACACTCAACTCTCTTTAGTCAGTGGAATAAGGGGATGTTTAGCACCTCACAGGATAGAACCCTAAACACAAAAGACCTACCCTTTGCACCGAGACTGTACCTTCTCTGCACTCCATTGGCTACCCTGTCTAGAAGAGACATGCTCACTTCAGCCCCCAAATTACCCATCTGAGGTTTGTTCAATTTCAGCTATGGCAACAAAGGTTGCCAGCAGCAGCATGTTAGAAACAAGAGGTTTGTTTTCTAAAGAGTGTTGATTAGAAACAAGTTATATTGTTTAGCAGGCAATTGTTTAGTCTTCTTTCTGTCTCCTACCTCCTAGAAGTCTCAAGAGGTGTAGTTGTATTAATTTGTAACTAAAAACAATGAATAGTCCTGTGTCACCTTAGAGACTAACACAAATATATATAGTATCATGAGCTTTTGTGGGCACAACCCACTTCTTCAGATGAGCTGGAGAGGGATAACAGAAACCCAGAATTTACAACAGAAGGGGGGAAAAGGTACCTGTCAATTTTTAGGACCAGTGCAAATGAGGCTAATTAGGTGGGCTGGATGTGTCCAATACTTAAATTTGGTGTAAAAATGAGGGGTTAAATGCAGGGAAGGCTGGCTTCAGACTGCAACATCCAGTTAATAATGTCTTTGTTCAAGCCAAGGGAAACAGTGTGAAATTTGAAGGTAAATGTCAATGCTACACTCTCTGGGTATGTCTACACTACCCCGCTAGTTCGAACTAGCGGGGTAATGTAGGCATACCGCACTTGCAAATGAAGCCCGGGATTTGAATTTCCCGGGCTTCATTTGCATAAGCCGGCCGGCGCCATTTTTAAATGCCGGCTCGTTCGAACCCCGTGCCGCGCGGCTACACGCGGCACGGGGTTCGAATGAGCCGGCATTTAAAAATGGCGCCGGCCGGCTTATGCAAATGAAGCCTGGGAAATTCAAATCCCGGGCTTCATTTGCAAGTGCGGTATGCCTACATTACCACCCTAGTTCGAACTAGGGTGGTAGTGTAGACATACCCTCTGTCTGTAGTTGACTGGTAAAATTCCTTTGTAGAAGAACGGCTACTTTTAACCTCATTAATGAGTGGCCAGGCAAGTTAAAATATTCACACCAGCATAGTCTCTGAGCACCTGCTTTCATGCTCTTTTAATTGTTCAGAAAAAGTCCATGAAGAAATTGAAAGAGTTCTAGGATCTGCCCGGCTTCGTTATGAGCATCGGAAACAAATGCCATATACAGATGCAGTCATCCATGAGATTCAGAGGTTTGCTGATATCCTGCCAATGAACTTGCCTCATGAGACTACTGAGGATGTTAGACTTAATGGCTATGTTATTCCTAAAGTAAGTTATAAAAAGGTACTTTAATTACCAGGACTTTTAAACTCACCAATTAAAGCAGAATAGAAAGGGATTATTTAAATTCCTCCTGCCAAGAAATTACATGATCTCATGCGCATAACCACCATTTTGATCAGTGGGGATTGAAACTGGGGCCTTCAGCATTGAACATCTTAGCCCATCTAACTGGAGCTAAATAAGTAACTCTAAAAGCACTTGGTAATGTAGCAGACCCTTCTCCTTACAGAGCTAGCACAACCTGAGAGACTTATACAATTATATATATATAGATTTGAATTTTTTGAGTATTTCCTTCTCTCTTTAACTTAAGAGAATCAAAGAAGTTCTATCATGGAACTGACAGCATATTGAAAGCTCTGAGTATTTGAGTTTTACATGTAGTGAAGACTTCACTGAAACCAAGTCCTGCCCAAACAACACACACCACCTAACACAGTCAGTTCTAGCTCATAGGACAGGAAGCCATCCACTCCACTTCTGGCAAGATTCTTGATTTAACATAGACAACTCCCCTGCAGAGACTAATCAGCCTTAGCTGCTGAGTTCAGATAAGACAAACCACAGATTAACACATGCAGTGATGTCTGTAATGCTCTGGTTCAAACCATGACGTGTTTATGGGAAAGAGGGCAGAGGATTCAGTCTAGAGAGTTTATTAATGGTGAGGACATGAAATATTAATGAGGCAAAGTGAGAAGTGGAAAGAGCCCATGCTCTGGGCACCCTTGAAATAGTGCTGGATCTTGTTGTTGGTGAAACAGATTGTCAGCTGGTGCAAACTGGCATAATGTAATACTTGAAAGAATTTCATCGGGATATTTTTAGGGGGAATAAGGCAAAATGCCACATTTACTGACAATGTAACATTATTCTGTTATATACATATTCACACATACCCCCCACACATACATCCCATCTTGCTTTTGCTTAAAGTTACCAGTTTGTTGCTCCCATTAATTCACTGATGAGGCGAGTTAAGTGTGAGGGGAAGGAGCAAGGGCTTCTCTTGGTCCAAACCGATGCTCTGATCTTACAAGATGAGACTAGGAGATTCATGCAAGATGCCCGCATCTTTTATAAGACTTTTCTCCCATTCAGATCTCTATATTTTGCTGTGTCTGTTATTAATCATTCACCATCAATTCTGTTTATCTGGAAGTTGTTTTTCTTTATCTGACATCAGTGTGTTAGTGTCTCCTAAGTGTTTATCTGTAAAAGGGTGCTTGCTCTTAATTCCAAGGCCATCTATATGTCCTGAATTGGTCTGTTATACTGAATCCAACTGATGGTATATTGACACCTGTAAGTTTTAGGATTTCTTCTTCCCCCTTCCTTGACCATTTGAACTCCAAAAAAGTTATCTTTCCAAACACTCACTTTCCACACTCAGTCACTCCCCCTCCCTAGGAACTACATAATTGCTTGCCATAGCAAAAGGAATACAATTGTCTCAGTAAGGTAACAATCTATTTCCAATACAAAGCTTCAACTAGTACAATCTTTTAATCATTCATCATAATTTATTTATAACACAGTCTATCCCAGTGTTTCTTAAACTTTTTAAGACTGAGGAACACCAAACAATTTTTTTTTAAAATGAGGAACACCAAGGAAAAAAAAAAAGTCACCTGCTTTTAAGGGCAGCCATTTTGAACTCTGTTGCTCTCTGCGGCACACCTCCGACTGCCTTGCGGCATACTGGTGTGCCACGGAACACAGTTTAAGAAACACTGGTCTATATGATCCAAAAAGCAACAGTGTGGTCATACTGAATCACAAGAATCCTTCTGATCTCTTTCTGTTTTGCAATGAGACAGACACAAGCAGTCTGTTTAATGCTAACCAAAGAAGAAAGACAGTTATAGTTGCTTTCATTCTTACACTACCATTAAGCTATATTTTATTAAATATTTGTAAAATTCTCTACAATAACACCACTGAAGTGAGCACGGCTATGCCAATTTATGCCATATGATAATCTGGCCCACTATCTTTCTGAATGAAGCTCACAGTTTTAGGTATTTGATATTTTTAGTAGAGCTGGTAGAAAAATACCAATTTTTTTTCTATTACCGAATATTTTTTAATTGAGAGTTGTAGGGGTTTTTTTTATTTCATAGACATTTTCAGGAAAAAAACCCAGAAAAGATATGTTTTGGTTTAAAACACATTTTTTATTTTTTTTCTATTTTCAGCAATTGTTTTTAATAAAAAAATTGGTTATCAGTAAAAAAAATAAAAATTTGGGGACAAGGTTGCCTAAAATGGAATTTTTTCTCATTTTCTAGTTGCCAACAAAATACCAGTTTTGTTGAAAACACATGTCAATGGAAAAGTTCTAACAGTTTTAATTTTTTATTTTGTGATAATTTTTAGGGTACTTATATCATCCCCTTTCTGGCCTCTGTGCTGTATGACAAGACTCAGTGGGAGAAGCCTGGAGAATTTTATCCTCAGCATTTCCTTAGCACAGACAGAAAGTTTGTGAAGAATGAGGCATTCATGCCTTTTTCAGCAGGTAACTTCTCTTCAAGGACAGTAGTTGACCTTTGTCTTTTATCTTCCCCATTCTAAAACAACATGCTGGAACTCTGTCTGCCTTTGTATCCAAGGAAGGGCTGGGCAAAGTACTCTCAATGCTGCACAGCAGTTGGCTAGACAGAGACACTCCACGGCAATGATAGATATCCCTTCTTTCTGTGACAAAATACAGGACTATGTAGCACTTTAAAGACTAACAAGATGCTTTATTAGGCGATGAGCTTTCGTGGGCCAGACCCACTTCCTCAGATTAAATAGTGGAAGAAAATAGTCACAACCATATTTGCTTCTTCCATTGTTCTTCTAAGCCTCACTCAAGCTATGTCTACACTGCAGGGGTTTTCTGGGATACTGGAGGTTATCCCGGAAAAACCCCACCACATTCTGGAAATGCGTTTACTCTTCCACTTTTTTTCATGGAAGAGCAGATGCGCTCTTTCAGGGAGGCCTGTATACCTCATTCTATGAGGAATAAGGGCTATTCCGAAAGAGGAGGCTTTTCCAGAAATGCAAATGGAAAAAGCTATAGTGTAAACCTAGCTTCAGTAAGAGACTTAAAAGGACTAAGCAGGAAAATTACACTGTTTCCAGAGATGGATGAAAATCCAAAAACAAACACTCTGATATCTTAGAGGCTGTAGAATCTGGACTTAAAGCCAAAGAAGACCAAACGATGGCTCTTTCCAAAACCTATCACTACTATTCCCAAAACAAGTTAAAATAGACCTTAGACTAAAGAGAATACATCTTGCTACATTCTAGCCCTTAGGCTGTTTAGAAAGTTCGATCTGTCCCCTTGCATATGGGAAGTAACTTGCCTGCTTGATCACATCGACTAGTGGACTGAGCAAGGTATTAAGCATGGGAAACTTTTGCTTTCTAGTCTTACCTCTGTCCGGTACATCCGGTGGGACCTCAAAGAGGTCACTTACCCCCATCTGTAAAAGGAGATACTTGCTTTCCAACACACATTGTGAAGAGGAATTAGCTAATAAGGGCTAAGCACTTATCTACCACTCTTTACTAGAGTTAAAAATCAAATCTGTCGTGTTGATATTTTTTGAAACCCCTTCCATTCTTGGTGTATTTCATTACAGGTCGGAGGATCTGTGCAGGTGAGACCCTAGCCAAAATGGAACTCTTCCTCTTCTTTACAAGCCTCCTGCAGAGGTTCACTTTCCATCCTCCTCCTGGACTTACCAGTTCAGATCTCAGCCTCACTCCCGCAGTTGGCATAACCACACCCCCAATGCCCCATAAGATCTGTGCTGTACCATGCCGATGAACTACAGCTTCTGGGAAAAGACGCACAAACTCAACCTCACTTTATCCTCCTGCTTATCCACCCACATACAGCCTGCTAGAGGTGACCTATCTTTATTTTCATTGTCTATAGATATCTTAACAGCATTTTACCCTATGCCTTGTATACCCCTGTAACCTATCAATTTATATAACAAAACAATAAAAAATAAAAAAACTCTTGCAATGTTGTGAAAGATCTATTTCTAACTTTGAGCACATGGCCATTTTGGCTCCATTGTTTCATTGCAGAAGCAAGGACCATCATGAGGGCAGGGAACAGGACTTGATGAACATGATTCTCTGATTTCTTCAAACTAATAAGTATCATTGCCCAGAGAGATCGTTATTATTCAGCCATTTTGAAATATTTCATCTTACTCCTGATTATAACATCTGGGCCCAAGACGACCCTGATTACAAGATGACCTCACTGAAGAGGAATCAGGTGATTCCAATATAAAAGGCAGCAGGAAGCTGCAGGTTGTCTTGCTGTCTGTTTGAAAGCTAGCTGGGGCTAGTGGAAGGAGCTGCTCTGAGGAGCAAGTTGAGCATCTGCAGAGCCCTAGCCAGATAAAGCCAATCTAAAGGCATGGCAAGATTA
Source organism: Pelodiscus sinensis (assembly GCF_052426305.1). Lineage (NCBI taxonomy): Eukaryota > Metazoa > Chordata > Testudines > Trionychidae > Pelodiscus > Pelodiscus sinensis. The sequence continues at coordinate 12,585,939 of NC_143054.1, forward strand.
AAAGAACATTGAGAAGCAGGTCAAAAAGGCACCGGCAGGAGGCCTTACCTTTCCCCAGTGAGAATTTCAAGCTTGCTGTATTGATATCCATTAATCGTCTGCTTTGTATCTAATTTGCATACCCTGAACATTAACAGAACAGATGTGGTTCACACAGTTCTGTCAATCTTTGTACCATTTAGGAATGAACAACCTGAACTAAACTGGAAGACATTCTCCTGCCATAGAGTTAAGTGATCCAGCTGAGCAATAAAAGTGATGTGGGGGAAACAGAATTCCAGTCCCTTATAACCTCTTGGTTTTCCTTTACTTAATCTTCTCTTCTACTGCCTCTTTGTGCTTTGTCACCTCTTTATTTAGGCCTGGCTTGGCCGATAGCACTAGACTAGGCAAAACAGTGTGTGCACATTAGAGAAAGGTATGCACCCAATGCGAGTGCACATGCAGGAAGAGGTCTTTGGTGTATGGAGATTGTCTAGCACCAGGAAGGAGATCACAGAGGGTGATAGTGTTTATCTATGTCACTTAAGTGAGCTTCAGGCCCCCAGCTGCTGCTTTAGACAACTAACTCCAATTAAAAGTTTCAGAGGGGTAGCTGAGTTAGTCTGTAACAGGAAAACCTTAAAAAACAATAAATAATCTGGTAGCACTTTATAGACTAACAAAACATGTAGATGGTATCATGAGCTTTTGTGGGCACAGCCCACTTCTTCAGATGACCCGAGTGTTGGAAGTCCAAAACCAAGAATAAATAAGCGGGGGTGAGGGGAAGGGAAATAAGGAAAAACAGCAAACTTATAAATTGGGGAGAGTTACGTTGGGATCCTGGTTATTTCAATAAGTGCTCATTTCTGCCACTGACCAAACCTTCTGAAAAACAGATGAGTTTATAAAAAACAAATCTTGCTTGATTCACCCAGAGTAGAAAGCGAGTCTCCTACCCTGAATCTTCAGGTCCCATGCATAGCAACTATACGCAGGCTTTTAAATCCCCATAGCTCAGATATGTGAGTTAATTATCCCTATTTTCCTTATCCAAGAGATTGGTAGCCTGTAAATAAGAAGACAAGCAATTCCATGAGTGATCAGTATAAAGTGAACATTGTTTTTCAGATGTTAATTTAATAGAAGCATTTTGTCCTAACCAGATCGTATAATGGAAAAAATCTTTCACTGACAAACATACAAGTAGGGTCAAACCTGAGAGGAAATGCACATTTTAGTTTATTTTCCTTTTCCAAAATTAAAGGTTTCCTGAGAATAAATGAAATAAGAGGTGAGTACAGAACTCCTAAGACCAGAGATTTGTACTATACCCTTTCCTTGTCCCTGTCCATCTCCCTGCATAAACATAATCCCCTACTGAACCAGGTGTGAACACCTTTGTTATGCAATAGACTAAGTGAAAGGAATACTATTCAGCTGATAAGATGAAATGTTGATCCATTAATTTCAGGTTCCCACATAAGTGTTTTGATTTACATTTAAAGACAGGCCTAATTTTGCTTGAAAAGGGAACAATTATAGTGGATTAGCAACTATTCATTAGATAAAATGTCAATTACATCATTCAACTTCAAATAAGATGTAATTTTCTCTTTAGAATTAAAATTGGGTCCACAGAGGTGCTGAATTCACATTCTTGATATGACTGGGGTAATATAATGAAACAATCCTAGTCTTCCAAACAACACACACACCCCACATATCTAATGTGATATTAGAGCTAGTAAATTTACTGCTGAGCCCCAAAAGAGAGTCTGAAAAAGGAAAATATCAGCCATAACCAGTGTTCCCTGTAAGCTGTGCAATTGTATGGCCTCTCAGGAGAGTTTCAAATGCCACCAGGCTGATTAGCAGAGCATCCACAGCTAGGCTTTTGTTTCTACTGGTGATGCACATTTGCATGTCTTGGTGCACATAAAAAGTTAATCCGCACATGGATGGAAAAGATTAGAGTGAACGTTGGTCATAACCTAGTTTATTAATACAATATATATGCTATATAAAAGTGGTCCTTATGTGGATGAACTAAGTTGTACATGTCTGGTCTTTACACCAATGAAAAAAGCAGCGTATCACTAATGTTTGACTGGGCAACAATCAATATATTGTGCAAACATCTGTCTAATAAAAAGGTTAACAGATATTTGGTGTTTGCAGAAGGCAAGTCTTTAGAAGCAAAAAACATTTTGTCAGAGTCAACACCCGCTGGCATGAAATAAAGCTTGCCTTAGCATTGGCAGACATACAGATTCCTCAAAGCAAGTCCACCTTCTCGTAGGCCTGTTCAAGGAGAGTCAACATATTCTTCATCTCAGCTGACTGTTGGATGGAGTGTAGGTCCTTCAAAATACCTTTCTGATCTTGAATTTTCAGAATCTCTTCCTGAGGAAGAAATACAAGCGAGAAAATGAAGAATAGGTGAAAGAAAGACAAGACATATCCATTTCATTCAGGGCATATCTACAGGGAGCAATACTGCGCAGTACGGAAGGGCATTTTCGAAATCATACCCACGTATGTGTAGACAAGCCCTTAAAGAGGCCAACAGAAATTCCATCTAGTCAGACTACTTCCAGCAGAGTCCTAGCTATCTACAAGTTGAAAGGAGGATCAGAAGTCATAGGCAGGGAAGTGATCCTTAACAATTGGGTGGAAATATCTGAGACCATTTAATAAACTGCTCCCTGTTATCAGAGAGTCAGCTCTTATTCAGAATATCTTAGTCTATTCAAATGCAAATGCATTGCTCTCCCTAGGAGAGAGGAAATACAGACAATTCCTGCTAGAAAGGAAAATTTGGTTTCTGTTGTGTCCTCCTTATCGGCTGGAAGGTCACTGAAAACAGTACTCTGCCCTTGCTCACCTGAAGAATGGGTGCTTGCAGACTGTTCTTTGGGAGTTCTGGAAGGCTGAGGACCCCTGTACCGTTTGTCTGGAACACCTAGAGGAGCAAGAAAAACTCAATCTGATGACAGATGCAAACAGAGCCTTTACAAGCCACCGTTCTCCTAATTTCTTAGTCCTGAATAACAGAAATCTCCAATGTTTAGAAATCCTTGAAAATGAACATTCCTAATCCCAGGGTTTCTCTCTCCTACATAAGACCCTCTGCTGAAAAATCCTGGTTCCAGAAACATGGCCTCCTGGGATCAATGCATCAAATCTTGTTATGAGATACCTTCTTAGCCTTATCCTCAGCTTCCTCCAACCGGTTCCTGAGAGTCCGGATTTTATCCTGCAGGCTCTGAATATTCTCATCTGTATTCTCAGCAGTCTCCACAGCTGTTGCTATTTCTTCCTGGGTAAAAATGGAAAGAACAGAATAAATACAGTTAAAAACTGTTTATATGCAAAACATTGTGTTAGAGTCCTACGTAACAGACTCATTTTTTAACTTCCCTGATGTAGCCCATGGGACTGAACTACATGCTTGTCTACATATCTTTTCTTATGGATTTCTTTTTATATATATATAATTTTGTTTTACTATACTAGGTTTATATTAAAGTAGTTTGACTGCAATGTAAGGCATGTATAGACCACATCCTGTATGTTGAACTAAGGCAAAGTTAGCGTACACATATCTGGGACCTTTCATCTAGAATAGATAATGAGTTGAAGCATAAGGTTCATATATGGCTGTGACCTTTAATACACATATAGGGTGCCTTGAAGCAGCTTAGCAAAGCGGGTTTCCCAAGTTCATACCCCTTTTTAAATTTAAGTTACACCACAAGGAAAGAACCAAAATAACAGCATCACACAGTTGATTCAATCAGTTTGTGATTAACTACTACTCTCTAATCCTTTTCAGCAATACTACTGTCCAGCCAGTTGTTCACCATTTTTTAGTTGTGCATTTGACTTTTTCCTTCAGACCAATTCTTAATTTGTCAAGATCATTTTGAATTCCAATTCTGTCCTCCAAAGTGCTTGTATTTGTGTCCTTTGCAAATTTTATAAGCATCACCTTCTCTCCATTATCCAAGTCATTAATTAAGACTTTGAATAATACTTGACACAAGATGGACCATTATGGCACCCCACTATATATGTCCTTCCATTTTGGCAGTGAACTATTGATGACTACTCTGACCAAAGTCTTTCAACTAGCTTTGCACTCACTTTACTGGCCACTCACAGGATACTGAGCAGGATGGACCTTTGGTCTGATCCAGTATGTTCATGCTTATGTTATGTTCACCTCATAGTAATTTCAACTACACCACATTGCCCTAGTTTGCTTATAAGAATGTCATGTGGGATTGTGTCAAATGGCTTACTAAAACTGATATATCACATCTATAGCTCCCCCTATACCTCCATTCACTAGTAACCCAGTCGAAAAAAGGAATTAGGTTGGTTTAACAGGATTTGTTCTTTACAAATCTATGCTGGCTATTTTTATAACACTATTATCATCCATGTGCTTACAAACTGGGGGTATGTCTACACTGCCACTCTAGTTTGAACTAGGGTGGCTAATGTAAGCATTCAAACTTGCAAATGAAGCCCGGGATTAAAATATCCCGGGCTTTATTTCCATGTTCCCGGGCGCTGCCATTTTTAAATGCCCCGTAGTTTGAGCTCCCTGCCTGTGGCTACAGGTGGCACAGCCTAGGTAGTTCGAATTAAAGCTCCTAATTCGAACTACCATTATTCCTCTTGCAAGGAGGTTTAACTGTAGTTTGAATTAGGAGCCTTAATTTGAACTACCTAGTCTGTGCTGCGTGTAGCTGCGGGCAGGGAGTTCGAACTATGGGGCATTTAAAAATGGCAGCACCCGGGAACATGCAAATAAAGCCCGGGATATTTTAATCCCGGGATTCATTTGCAAGTTCGAAAGCCTACATTAGCCACCCTAGTTCGAACTAGGGTGGCAGTGTAGACATACCCTGAGAGATTAATAACTTGTTTTAGTTTCTTAGGCTGACCGGTTTATAATTCCTCAGGTAGTCATTGCTCCCCTTTGCACTGTGAGGCACACCAGGGTGCTGTTGGTTTCTGGTGGTTTTTGTTTTGTTTTAACAGAATGCCTGATAAAAGAGGTGAATAAGACCAGGATTGAGTGAACCTGGACTGAATTTCCTCTTCATCTCAGGAAACAGTAATCTCTCCAGGGGTCCTTCAATGAAGCAGTATGAAGAGAAACTCAGGAATGAGAGAATATTAACACCGAAGTTCCCCCCCCTCCCCCGGGACTAAATGGTCCTTCTATTGGAGGAGCCTCTGAGGAGGAGAACAAGGATTTATACGTATTCTTTATTCTGATCCCAATCCCTCTTTACCTCCCCATCTCCCTTACCTGCAGTAGTGCCACGGCCTCTTCATTGGATGAAAGATTCTGTTTCTCTGTCACCTTAAGACTCAGCACATTTTTCAGGTTGCTCAGCTTCCCTGTAGGCACCTTCAGGGTCTTGTAATGTCTCAGAAGCCTTGATTATAAAAAGAAAAATCATCACCTGTTTGTTCCTTAAAAAACATGATGGTCTACTAAAGACCCACATACGGAGAAGGCATATTCACCAAACATTATTCTCAACTAGCCAATAAGACGGGATTTTCAGGTCTTCTCTCCTGAGCTCTCTCGCTCTGTCTCTCTCTCCCTCCCTACTGCCTCCCCCCTCTCTCTCAGCTCTCCTCCGCCTCCTGCCTCTCTCTCCGTCTCTTTCTTTCTCTTCTCCCCCTCCTCCCTCTCACTCTCCCTTTCTCTTCTCCTCCTCCTGCCTCTCTCTCCCCTCTGTCTCTCCCCGCCTCCCTTCCCCCTCTCCCTCCCGCTGTGGCGCTTGGCTGAGTGCTGCCTGCTCAGCCAGGCTGCTGCGAAGGAGGAGGGGTGGGGCGGAGACGTACATGGCCAGGGTGCAGGGCTGTCTATGTCATCGTCCCCCCCCCCCCATCCCCCCCGCGGCGGCCCGGCTGCGGGGCACACCACTCAGCGCCACGGCGGGAGGAAGAAGGGGGTGCGGTGATGTACACGGCCCCACCCCCTGGCTGTGTACATCACTGCCCTGCCCTGCTCCCTGTCCCACCAGGCCCACCTGAGCGGTGCTCAGCTGGGCCCCGGCAGGGGAGCAAGCGGTGGCAAGCGGCCCTTTGGGGTCCGGCTGCGGCGAGTGGCTGCACCCACCCCCCCTTGCCAGGTCTACTTCCCGCCCCCCTCCTCCCGTCCAGCCCCATGGGCCCCGATCCCCCCCAGCTCTGCTTCCCACCCCTTCTTCCTGCCAGCCAGTCCCAAGGCCCCCCGGACACCTCCCCGCCAGCACTGCTTCCCTCCCCACTTCCTCTGGGCCCCCCCCACCCTCTCCTACAGCTCCTGATGTCCCCCCCGAGCTCTGCTTCCCACCCCCCTTCCAGCCAGCCCCGCCCCCTTCCCCTCCCTCCAGCCCCCCTCATCCTCCCCTCCAGCCCCACAGCCCCCAATCCCCCCTTCCCCTCCCTCCAGCCCCGCCCCTTCCCCTTCCTCCGTGGCACGCTGCGCCACTCCGACGGGAGTGGCACAGGGCGCCACGGAGGGAGGAGAAGGGGGCGGAGCTGGCCAGAAGGGGGGTGGAAAGCAGAGCTGGGGGGGATTGGGGGCTGTGGGGCTGGAGGGGAGGATGAGGGGGCCAGAGAAAGGGGGGAGGGAAGCAGCGCTGGCCAGGGGAGTGGTGTCCGGGGGCCATGGGGCTGGCCGAACCGCCGCAGAGGGAGGGAAAGGGGGGGCGGGGTGCTGATGTACACAGCTAGGGGGCATGGCCGTGTACGTCAGCGTTACAGACGCACAGACACTGGGCTACTATATATATATATATATATATATATATATATATATATATATATATATATATATATATATATATATATGATATGATGAGTTGCTGTTACTGAAGTAAAGGGCCCAAAATGTTTAAGAAAGGAGGGAGAGAGGCCTGAAATTCTCTTCCAAGTGTGGTATGGTTGAGATGCCTAAGCACAGAACTAGGAGCCAGCAACTCCAGAGTTCTTGACTATAACTATGTTGTCTGCTGTGGTCTCTCAATCTCTTTGGCTCATTGTGCTATCTGTAAGGTTAAGTAGGTTATTACTATTCTCAGGTCTTTGTTAAAATTAATTCATTTTTGTGAAGTGCTGTAGAAATTTGTAGTATCATTATTTATAGAGCCCTGCACATATCTTCACAAATGCGAACACAGTGTTTACCATCCTTGCAGACTGGACGCAGATCCTCATTTCTGTATCCACATAGGCAGGGCTCGTCAAGCCGCGGCAAGCCCCACTCGCCAGCCGCGTGGTTTGACAGACTGCACATGTGCTGACCGCACTGTGCCGGCTTGTAATCTACTCGCCACAGGTGAGTAGATTACATTAATTGATGAGCCCTGCACATAGGGATCCAACAGTGACATAGGTTGCTGACAGGGATGCAAAATCCCATTTAATTGGTTGACTGGTTAACCAAGAAATGTAACCGATTAACCAATTGGGGGGGTAAAGGAGGAGGGGACACTCCAGCCCAGATTTCCTGAAGATGCACCTGTGTCTCTTCTTCATACCACTCATTACCTTTCCTTCAGGAGGTTGAGGTGCTTTTGAATGTCATCTTTTTCTTGTACTGATTTACTCAGAATGGATCTAGAAGACAGAAAAGGCAAAGTGTTAATTTCTACCACAGAACCTGTAAGTAAAAGAACATTACTGGCATAGGATTATAAGGTCAGCAATGTCACACAAGAGATGACTGTCTGGCAACGCTTTCATGAAATAATATTGTTGAACTGTAAATACAGCCGGTTATGCTGTCAGTTTACCGAGGTCTGTCTTTATTTTTTCACTTGATCTATTCCACAATCTGTTAAATGTCACAAGGCCTTTTTACCCATCTTGAGAACGCTTTCCAAATCTCATGCTTACCAATGAAGATTTCCTGTGTCAGACAGGCAAACATGCATTATAAAGTTTAGAATTCTCAATTAGGGATATAAAATTCCATTCAATTAGTTATGAGGGCTAGTGGCTGGGAATCGGCAGCTTCGCAGGGAGAAGATCCAGGGAGAGCTGCTAGCTTCCAACACACACAGGCTGGGAATCGGCAGCGTCATGCGGGATGCAGGTGGGGGGCTGCTCCCAGGTAACAATTAACAGGTTACCCATTCACATCTCTAGCCTCAATAACTAATTAATTACTCAGACACTTTCAGAATGATTTATTCCCCCCCCCCCCCCCATCTATTACATTAAACATCCTAATTAATTGAAAAAATAGAATGAGATTCCTGGTCTTATGTGCTTGAAACCCTGGCTGGAAGTTGAGATGTGGTGATGCTTGATACTCACAATATTACTGAATCCATCATGCCTCCCAGGTGGTCCATGCTGGTGTCTGAGAGAGGCTGCCATGCTGCTGTTTTGCCAGGGGCCAACTTCACCATTTTTCTATCCTGAGCACCTGCTTCTGTTGCTATCAGAAAGAGAAGGAGAAACAGTGAAGATGTGACCTACTGGACTTGGATATAAAATGTCTGGTAAATCAGTTATTTCTCTGACTCTCAAATGACAGAGCTATCAACCCAAGAGCAGATTTTCTGTCCCAAAGAAAAACCATCTCAGACTGTTCACATTATCAGTAGTAGTAATTTGTAAAGCATAGACAGTATGTTGGGTGATGTAAAATACACAGAAGATATCTGGTCCCTGCCCCAGGAAGCTTCCATTCTAGTGATTTCCTCCCAACATATTTGATTAAACTGGTGAAAGGACTGAGAAGTAAGCCCATGAGAAGCCATTCTGGCTACTAGGGATGTTAAAATGCATTTATTTGTGTAAATGTCTAACTGCTGAAATTTTACATGCTGGGGAAGGTGGGAGCCAGTGCTTGCAGGGAGCTGGCCTTTAAGCCAGCTCCCCATGAGCATCGGTTCCCATTCCCCTCCCTCCCCCTCCCCACTTAGAGCTGCTGCCTCTATATCAGAAGTAGCAATACAAGGGGCAAGTGGATCCATGGGAGCCAGTGCTCATGCCTCCCTGCCCTCTCCCTGCCCTGCTATCTCTGTGGGAGGCAGGCAGCTCCGTGGGAACCAATTAAATGGGATTTTACATCCCTACTTCAGTGTATGGATTTCTGGGGTGAAGTACTAAAATACTGATGGGATACAGACATGGGGAGATGATAAAGAAATCTGTACCTTCAGGAGACTGCTCCCTCTGTCGCTTCTCTCTCTTCTTGGCTGTCCGTGTGACCTGGTAAAAGGGAAAATGTACACCAAAGAAAGAAATGTGCAAATGTTTTCTAGTGCATGGGACCATCCACTTGCTACCAAGAACCCATTTTGTAATAAGGGCTGTGGAGGTATTTGAATATTTGACAATGTCCTTTTGCCAATGTCTTTTTTATCTCCTGTAGAAAAGGGTTGTTTTCTGGTTTGTGCAGCCATATTCATCGAGCACACATTTTCAAATAAGATCACATCTCACACAAGTTCTGCAGGCCTTTTAAACAGGAAGAAGCAACACATAACCAGACCCCTTTAGCTCTTTCATTACAGAAGCAAGTCTGTGAATGAGAAAATTTATGAATTTCACTTCTCCTAATCTCTTTCCAAAAGCAGTTTGGGGCAGCACTGTTCATAAAGTTAGCTGAGAACGTTTAGCCAGTGAATGTGAATGTTTAACCTGCCATGGGCAGGAGCAGCTCCAGTCATCCGGAGCACCACCTGCCTGTGGTGGGGGGGCCAGCCCAGCAGCGGGATAGGGTGGGGGTGCTCCAGCTCTTCCTTTAATCAGTTAACCGGTTAATCAATGGGCTCGTCTACACTGGCCCCTTTTCCGGAAGGGGCATGTAAATTTCATGAGTCGTAGTAGGGAAATGCGCGGGGGATTTAAATATCCCCCGCGGCATTTAAATAAAAATGTCCGCCGCTTTTTTCCGGCTTTTAAAAAAGCCGGAAAAGAGCGTCTACACTGGCCCCGATCCTCCGGAAAAAGTGCCCTTTTCCGGAGGATCTTATTCCTACTTCAAAGCGGCGGACATTTTTATTTAAATGCCGCGGGGGATATTTAAATCCCCCGCGCATTTCCCTACTACGACTCATGAAATTTACATGCCCCTTCCGGAAAAGGGGCCAGTGTAGACGTAGCCAATATGTTTAACTGATTAACCGATTAAACGGGATTTTACATCCCTAGCTGAGACAAGGAGCATCTTTCGGACAGAAAGATGTGCCCTACAGATAATGAGCCAGGAGTGATCCACTTTCTACAAGGAATGATTAAGCTAAGATGTTATTGCTCTAATCATGTAGTAACTAAAGCTTCAAAGGGGTAGCCAAGTTAGTCTGTAACTGGAAAAACTTGAAAAAACAACGAATAGTCTAGCAGCACTTTAAAGACTAACAAAACATGTAGATGGTATCATGAGTTTTTGTGGGTGGTTGTACCATCCTCATGATACCATCTACATGTTTTGTTAGTCTGTAAGGTGCTGCTTGACTATTCGTTGTTTTTTTAAGTTTTTCATGTAGTAACTAATCAGTCCCAGAAAAAAATCCCTTAAACAGCAGAATGGCCAGTTGTGTTTCATTAAGTTATGTGACTACACTGCCCCCTCCTGGCCAATGACATAAAACTGAGATACAGGCAGTCCCCGGGTTACGTACAAGATAGGGACTGTAGGTTTGTTCTTAAGTTGAATCTGTATGTAAGTCGGATCTGTCCGCTGCCCGCGTGTTCCGCCGCTTTGCAGAGCAAAGACGCGGAGCACGCGGGCAGCGGACAGCCCAGAAGCGTCTGGGCTGTCCGCTGCCCGCGTGCTCCGCCGCTTTGCTTCCTCTCCCTGGTCTGCTGGAGACCAGGGAGACAGGCCCCGTTCGTAACTGCGGATCCGACATAAGTCGGATCCGCGTAACTCAGGGACTGCCTGTAGTTATTTCCTGAAGGTCCTGAGGATTTTTTCATGTCTTTCCATTCTGTCTGTGTGTTGCAGACAGAACGAATGTCCATTCTGAACAAACTGAATATTTGCTCAAATGAAGTAAATATTCACAGAAAAGCTTTCTTCCCCATGCACACATTAGTAGAAGGACAACATGTTTTCTCTTTCCACATGAATATTTTGGACTGATTAGTCTGAAATGTAATTACTTCTTTTTCTTGTCCCCGTTTTTGTCCTCCATCTGCTTTTTTGCTGGCAAGTTCTGGGTGCTGCTCTGACTTGTTTCTCTTCTGTGCTGCTCCTCCCCTGACAGACTTCCCTGCCTTAGGTGGATGAACATGGTGATGTTTCATTGCCTATAAAGCAGTGGAGAAAGAAAAAGAGGTCAACAGAAACAGAGATTTATAATCTATAAAGGAGAGTAACACACACAGATATTAAACTGGAAAACTATGTTGAATACAACATAATCCTTTGTGTATCTGAGAGCAACATTCCTTTGGTATATGTCTCCAGCTGCTGCTGCTGCTGTTGGAGAAGCCAATGGAATAATGTGCAAGCACCAAAGACACACCTCCCCCATTACTTCTCAGACCCACTAGTCACCATTTGTTTGTTATAAGATCCTAAAAACCAATGTCACATCTGTTACAGGAACTATTTTCATCACATCCTCACACTGTTTTTCCCAGGCAATTACTACAGGTGGGACATCCCTGGTCCAGCATCCTCAGCGCCTGACCAGGGGAGGTCAACGCTCCACTCCCTGCTCTTGGCCTGGCTCTCCGCATCAGGCCCGCTGCCCCCAACCCTACTGGGGCTGCGCTTCTGGCCTGGGATCTGGGCTACACTCTCCAGGATGCTAACTCTCGCTCCTTCTGGACCACGGATGTTGCCAGATCAGAGTGTCCTGGATTTTAGAGGTACAACCTGTAATATGACACAAGGGATGATGCCACTATACCATGACTTCTGGAAGCAATTGTCCTGACATGGGAGGCAATGTCATTCTGCTGAGTCTCACAGGAGTGAAAGCTGTGACATGATGGACAATCATTTCTTTGCAGCAGGGACTCTGCTGACTTCCCAGCGATCACATCTCCGCTCTCTTTTGCGGCAGCACCTCTCAAGGCACAGTGATTAGGGATGTGAAGGAAAAGTCGACTATCTGCTTATCAGATAGTCAACAGGCTAATCAACTAGTCACTTCCCCCTCCCCCCCTTGCTGCCTCTATCAGAAAGAGGTAGCTGGGGGGCGGGGGAGGTACTTCAAAGCAGCAGCGCCATGTGGAGCCTTGGGCCAGCTGAGGTGTCCCCAGGCTGCCTGCAGCATTTCAAAGTGGGAGTGCTCCCTGGAACCCGGGATCAGCTGGGGACTCTCCCACTGACACCAGCCTCCATGCGGCACTGCCGCTTTGAAACGCTGCATGGAGCCGGATGCCGGGCTCAACGCTGGGGCTGTTGCTACACTTCAAAGGCCAAGGCCCGCTATCGGCCAATGGAATAGTCGATGCAAAATGCATCGACTATTCGATTAGTCAATTACTCGCAATTTAACATCCCTACTGCAGATGATGTGATTGTCATGGAAACGGCTGGGTCTCCTGGCTGGCCTGTCACGGAACATGGGACTGTCGTGACAGTAGCTTGGATTCACCTGGGCTGTGCGTTATGCGAGCTGGGAAGCCAAGGGCTCCTAAAGCTGAAAGACTACAACTCCCAGCAGGCATTGCCATGCCTCGTCATAGAGCGCAGGCCACGGAGGGCGCATTGCATGCTGGGAAATGTAGTATGGCCGCCTAAACACCCCTTTTCTCCTCACGGCTACCTGTTGCCGTCGCGTTAACCGACCCCACCTCTGCAGCGTCCCACCGCGCGGCCCGCCTCCCCCCTCTGCGAGACTCACCGGTGCTCCTCACCCATCCGGCAGCCAGCCCAGTCTCCCGGCGGAACACGGAGCCGTTGGCAAGAGCGTTCCCGCGCTGCGGCGCGCATGCGCACGCCGGGGCCCAAGCCAGCGTCCCTCCCAGCGCCCCAGCGTGTACGGCGGAGGTGCGCCTGCGCACTCGGGTTTGTTTGGGTTTGGCTGGGGGGTGACTCGGGGCCAGACCGGGATCAGATAGGCGGGTAAGAAAATGTCCCCGAATCCCGCCGGTGACGTCACTGGGGAGTGGGCTCTGGCCGTTAACTCCCCTTCCCCCCAGCCCGCTCGCCAAGCCAGGTGTTGACACGCCTGCGCCTCAGGGGCGGGCCTGGCTCCTTGGCCCCCGCCCGCCGTAGGGCAACCGTGACGTCCGCTCGCGCGGCCAGACCCGCCCTGTGCGCTAACCGTCCCGCACGCGCAGGGACCCCGGCTCCCCTCCCGATTAGACCCCCCCCATCTCCCCCTCCCGCCTTCGCTCAGGGGGCCGGTTCCGGCCTGAGGGATTTGGGCTCCATGAGCGGGCTCTGGGCCTGGCCGAGGGAGGGGGTGAAGGCTCCGGCCCGGGGGGGTGGCAGGCTCCAGCTGCCGCCAGAAATGAGGGGCGCGGTGCGGGAGAGCGGGCTCCGGGCTGGGCTAACGGGGCGCGGTGCTGGGGGTGGAGTGACGGTCCCGGCTGAGCGATTGGGGGTTCGGGCTGAGGTCTGGGGCTGGTTGGGTGCAGGACGCCACGATCGCCATCAGGTCCCCCAGGCACAGAGGGGCGCCCTGCCCTGCCCTTGTGTCCGCAAGTGCTGCCTCTGCAGCTCCCGCTCGTGGCTCCCAGCAAATGGGAGCTGTGGAGCTGGTACTAGGGACAGTCCATGAAGCTTCCCTAGTGTCCAACCAGTTCTGCTAGAGCAAACTAGCCACCTTACTCTGAAAATGTAAATAATTTCTGAGAGCCAGCTAGCCACACTCAACTGGCCAAATAGCCACATGTGGCTAGTGTGTTGGACTCCCCGGGGCTACAGGGCTCTGGTGGCAGCTTCTGGGAGCCACACAGAGCCAGGGCAGGTGGGGAGATTGCCTTAGCCCCCTGCCTTATTGCCAATTGGAGCCACCAGGGTCCTTTTCCAACCAGGAGTTCTGGTTGAAAAGTGGATGCCTAGCAACCCTAGACCTTACCTGTGGTAAGAGAGCAGGACAGTGGCCTGGCTCATGCCTGTTAATGTACCCCAGTTCCCTTCCATCACAATACCTCTTTGCTGGCTCGTGTACCCCCAATCCTTTTTCATGCTGCTGCTGCTGCTGGCCGGCCAACTGCTCCTCTTTCTGAAGCTGACTTTCCTTCCAAAGTGCAGTGTTTTGTGCTTGTCTTTATTGCATTTCAGAGCAGCTCTCCAGTGCAGGGAGGTGTGGGGTAATTAGGGATTGAGATGGGTAACACAAAGGGGTATAATGCATGGGCACGGATAGATGAGGCTTGAAGGCATATTGTGCCTGGATTATGTTTGTTTAGACAATTAAGTTTTCCTCAAGTTCCAATACCACAATTCATTTTACTCTCATTATGTTTGAGGTTGAGTGTTTACAAATGGTTAAAGCAGGGAAATGGGTTCCATTCTTTATTTCTGGCAGTGATTTGTTGTTGGAATTTAGGCAAGCCTCTTAACTGCTGTGTGGCTCAACTTCCCCATCTGAGATCTTTGGATGAAAGACAACATGGCAGTGTCATCAAGTATTATATTTCAATTTCCCCAGCTCTTCTCACATTGGTGACCCACACAGGAAGACATGTTGAGGGCTAAGTATGGGCTTCGGCACCTCTGGCCACACTATTCCAAGTGGATGGCAGGACTACAATCCTCCAAGATCATGTGCCGTGCTCTGCACCCCGAGTGGGCTGCTATGGCTAAAAAACAGCTGAAAGGCAAGAATCCAGAAGAACTGATATGGCACACACCAGAAGGAATTGTCATCAAGCCTTTGTATTCGAGAAGGGATACAGAAGGCTTTCCTGAGGAGCTGCCAGGAGTGAAGCCTTTCACTCGGGGACCATATCCCACCATGTACACTTACAGACCCTGGACTATCCGCCAGTATGCTGGTTTCAGTACAGTGGAGGAGAGCAACAAATTCTACAAGGACAACATTAAGGGTAAAGCGAACCTTTTTATCTCTGTCTGCATACATGTAACAACCTAGCTGCATTTCTGGTTTAGCCTAGCAAGGATAGTACATAGATCATGGAACAATTTAGTGTTGTTTCATAGTCCTAATGGGAGACAAATTTACTGTGGAAAACCTGCGTTTTAATTAAACTTTTAATATTAATTCATCCTGGCATTCTAAATTTAAATATTATGCTTTGCATTTTTTTTAATTATATGTTATACTCAGAGTATAATAAGCAAGCCATTTTCCCAGCAATGACATTTTCAGGTTTTTGAGAGCAGGTTTTCCAATATTTCTTCAACATGTTAAACTTCCCAACAATTCTCTTCTATTAAATAAAATTAGATACTATGTTATAACATTTTGGATGTCAGAAGTAATTCAGCCACTGTCGAAATTGAACCACCTGGGCTCATTTAACCCCATATGTTTTCTTTCCAGTGATGCAACCTAAAACATTTTTGAGGAGAAGGGAAGTATAATTTTACCTGTCAAAGCAATAGTGGAAATCCCATTAACTAAAAAGTTCCAAACACAGAGTATTTATGGTTCACAAATTGTTCTTCAGAAAGGCTTTTTTGTATAAATGTTGTCCGCAAACTATACTTTTATCAATAAGCAAGAATACTTCTAGAGGTGTCACTGGTTAACCAGCAGACCGCACTTCTCCCCTGTGGCATAGTACAGTGGGCCTGAGTTGGCCAGAGTAGGCTACCCTGCCCATGACTGGGGGCTGCTCCAATCCAGCTGCAGCCTCTCTAACCTGGCTTGGCTAGAACAGCTCCCCACCCACCTCCATTTAAGCAGTTAACCATTAAACGTAAAGCTTAACCAGTTAACTGATTAAACAGGATTCCCTTGGTTCTTTCTGGTCTGGCTTGCTGTGTGACCTTGTCAGTCACATATTTTCTTCATTAAGTAGGTATATTTAATGCTTAACCCTAACAGGAATGTTTAATATTGCTTAATTATTTGGAAACACTCTGTGAAAAGCTCTACATAATTGCACTACATAGTGTGGGGAAGATGATGCTCTCAATCTGTCCAGAGTCCCAGAATTGCTGGATATTGATAAGAGGTAAAGATGTTTACTTCAAATTTCTATCATTAAGCATTAGAGATAATATCCCACTGAGATGAACTGGAGGCAGTTCATGCCTCTCTGAAAACTTAATATTGAAACACAAAAAGCAAGCACTGGAGGAAAAGGACTCCTCCTCCAAACTTAGTGTTTTGATATGGAGAGGTTACATACTAGGGAAGTGAATGAGTAACTGGCTGCTTGGTAAGTATTACCCTTAACAGTAAAGCATCACCCTTAACGGATATTAGTTAATCAGTACACAGGACCAGCCTTCCATCCATGGCCTGCCATAGGTTGGGGGCTGCTCCAGATGGTCCCCCTGCACTTGGGGCCACAGGCTCCTGCTGCTGGCCCCCCACATGAGTTCCCGCAGAATCAGTTAACTGGTTAAACCTAAGGTTTAACTGGTTAACTAATTAACTGAGATTTTACATTCCTGTTATATAGCAGTGCAATGGGTACTAGTAGTACAATCCATTGGCTTCAGTAGCAGTTGGTATGTGTTAAGTGTAAGATGCTGAATCCAAATAACAGTTGACATACTGGCAGCTCCATGGTACTGCCTCTGTAACACAGTTACCATTCATAAATACTACGGCCAGAAGAGACAACTGTGATCATCATTCTAGTCTGACCTGCTATGCAACAAATATGACATAACACCCCACTACAGAGCTTGTTCCTGCTGCCCAGTGTAACCAGGACAGTTATGCAGTGTCTAGGACATTTTATTCCCTTGACGCCATGTCAGCGTTTGGCTCTGAAAGTTATTTTTTCATTTTCTATGACTACAGCCTTGGAGCTGCATTGGTGCACTTTCGAAACGAGATTCTTTACCATAGTAAGAGTTAGAAACTTTTTTGAATGAAAATTTAAATTCCACAGAAACTAATAAACCTCCAGAGAAGTTTGAAGCTAGCCTGTGACACTACATATTGTATCCGTTTAGACCCTGATTATATAAAATAGTTAGTTGCCATTTCTAAATCAAGCCTGTGGTACTATTCTAATTAACTTGTTTTCATGAATTTAGCTGGCCAGCAAGGATTGTCAGTTGCCTTTGATCTGGCAACCCATCGTGGCTATGATTCAGACAATCCACGCGTTCGTGGTGATGTTGGAATGGCTGGAGTTGCTATTGATACGGTTGAAGACACCAAGATCCTTTTTGATGGAATTCCTTTAGAGAAGATGTCAGTTTCTATGACAATGAATGGTGCAGTAATTCCTATCTTAGCTACATTCATTGTAACTGGGGAAGAACAAGGAGTGCCTCAAGCCAAGCTTACTGGGACAATCCAGAATGATATACTCAAGGAGTTCATGGTCCGAAATACATACATTTTCCCTCCAGAACCATCAATGAGGATCATTGCAGACATTTTCCAGTATACATCAAAGGTATTTAATTTACTTCTATTATATTATTTATGCAGTGCTCCCCATTTGTAGAAGACACTTTACAGAATAAAGAGAAATAAACCATGGCAGCTACTAACAAAACAGGATAGGAAGTAGGGATGTTAAATTTCGATTAATTAACTAATCAAATAGTCAATGGGGCTCTTTTGCATTTCAAAGATTGAGACGCAGTGTGGAGCACGGGGCCAGCAGGGAGTGATTGAGGCAGCAAGGGAGGGGAAAGTGACTAGTCGACTAGTGCTTTTGCTTATTGGATAGTTGACTATTGATATTGACTTATCAGATAGTTGATTGGTCACTTTACTATAATCCTTGTACTTCCTAATAGGGATGTAATCTCATATTGCAATAGGGCATGTAGATCTTAATCATTTGGGGAAAATTAGATATTAATCACTATCTAAAGATAGCAAGGAAAAAGTGCAATTTAGGAAGGATGTTCATGGTGCACAGGAAAAAGCTTGATCAATGGGGTTTAAAAGGCTGTTTTGTGCCTAGAGGTCAGCATGGAGGAAGACTAAGGAAGGTGACATGGGCAGATTATGTAGGCTGGGCCAGAGTGCTGCAGAGACTTGAATGCAAGGAGAAGTTTGATATTTTTAAATGCAGGAGAAGAGGGAGCCAGTGCAGGGATTGACAGAGATTGGTTTTAATGATAGATGAGAGAGACTATTTTGGCTGTACCATTTTAGATAGGTTTGAGGGAGTTAGTGTGACGAGACGAAAAGATGATGATTTTTATAATCATTGTGGGAAATAATGAAAACTCAACAACTAATTAGTTGTTGGGCAGAACGCTAGAAATAATTTAGCTATATTAAGGAGGAAAAGCACAGAATATTAAGATGGTGAATGGAGTATGAATATCTTAAGATTTGTCCAGAAACAACTTTGCTTTGATTTGTTATTTACAATGAGTGGAGTTGTTGTTAAGTATTATGGGCTAAATTTGTAAAAGGACTTGGGCATCAAGCTGCTGTTCCAGACACCTAAATCCCAGAATCAGGCTCCACTGGGATTCGCAAGGGCTCTGCTCACTGCCCCTGAACCATGTAGCAATCTAAAGTTGTGCAGCACCTAGGGATGTAAGGGAGTAGTTGACTATTCGCATCCTCTCCCTCACCCCCTCTGCTTTAAAAGCCAATTCCCCCTCAGCACTGTCTCTGCAGTGCAGGGGCAGAGGGGGACACAGGACTACATTTAAAGTTCAGAGCTGCAGCGGGGTCCAGCAGCCCCTGTTTGTGGGGGGTCCCCCCCCACTTGCAGCCACTGATACTCGCTTCCATCCCTAGTCTAGAATTGTGGGAAAATTGATGCTGCAGTGGCCGATCTTCTGGTGTTCGATTTAGTGGGTCTAGTGAAGACCCCATCAACACCGGTACTCCTCACTGTTGCGGGGAGTAAGGGAAGTCAGTGGGAGCATTTCTCCTGTTGACCTCCCACAGTGGGAATGGCGCCGAAGTTCAGCTTAAGGTATGTCAACTACAGCTATGTTGTTTGCCTTCTGACCTTCCTCCATATTATAGACCTGGCCTTAGTCTGTTTTGCCTTTGGGGCTTGATCCAATAAGTGTGTTCAGAACTCACTTTACTGAATCTGACCTCTACAGACAAGCTTACATAAAATGGACAGAGGTGAGGGGGATTATATCCATCCTCGTAATTTTATCTCAGTTGTGAGGGTACTTACTTAGGATGTGGCAGACCCTTAATTCAGGTCCCCTCTCCACCTGAGTGGAAAAAGGAATCTGAACAAGATTTGCCACCTTTGCGGTGAGTGTATAGCCACTGTGGATCAATAATGAAAGAATGGCTGGGCCAAAGAGAGAGCAAGCATGAGAGAGACTTCTGCCTACATTTCTTCACAGGCCTAATAAGACAATTATCTGATTCTGCCTTCACTGTTTTATTGCTTTTTTGTTTACTCAGCACATGCCAAAATTTAATTCCATTTCAATCAGCGGGTATCATATGCAGGAGGCAGGAGCTGATGCCATTTTGGAATTAGCTTATACTATTGCTGATGGATTGGAGTACTGCAGAACTGGACTAAAGGCTGGCCTTACCATTGATGAATTTGCACCAAGGTAAGTAAAACAAACTCCCAGGTACTTAGCTGCCTTTCAGAAAATGAATAGAGATTCTAGGCTTTAATTTCATGTTTGGACTCTGACATTCTAAATTGTGCTACTAACAAAGGTGATATCCATATCACTGGCCAACTTTTAAATTAGTGTAATATTGCAGTGGTGCGGAGTAAAATCTGGAATGACAGACTCTTAGGGTATGTCTAGACTGCATCCCTGTGTTGGCTTAATTTGCATAAAATTGGCCGCCGTTTTTGCCGACTCAGCACTTTGTCGGCAAAAAGCAGCAGTCTATAGGGGGATCTGTCGAGAAAGAAAGCCTTTTTCGACAGATCCCTTATGCCTCCTACAAGGAGGTTTACAGGATCTGTCAAAAAAAAAGCTTTCTTTCTCAACAGGTTCCCCACTCGGCTGCTGCTTTTTGCTGACAAAATGCTGAGTCTGCAAAAACAGCAGCCATGTTTATGCAAATTAAGTGCGGGATATTTAAATCTCTGCTTCATTTGCAATGTTGACCTGCGAAATCTTCATCCCTCTGCTGACAGAAGGATGCAGTCTAGACATACCCTTAGATTTAATCAACAACTATTGCAGCCGTCTGGTGTCAGGGAGGGCAGCTTTAAGCAGTCACTGCTGTCAGATTGCTGATAGCCCTCAAATGATCCTGGGCTAGAGCCAAGTGGAGTGAGAGGGCTCCCCTACCAACAACCATCTTGCAGCTCACTGGCCTTACTCGTGACAACTAGGTGACATTACGCAACCAACCAACTCCTAAGTGAGGACTGCCCCACCCTCTTTCCAAATCATGTATAAAAATGTTGAACAATACTGGTCTCAGCACAGATCCTTTTGGTCCCTACTATTTCTGTCTCCACTGTGAAAACTGTCCATTTATTCCTACTCTTTCCCCTCCCCTTATTTTTTAACCAGTTACTGAACCATGAGAGGACCTTTCCTCTTGTCCCATGACTGCTTAGTTTACTTAAGAGTCTTTTGTGGGGAACCTTGTGAAAGGCTTTCTGAGAGTCCAAATACAATATATCCACTGGATCACCCTTGTTCACATATGTTGAACCCTCCCCCCCCTCAAAGAAATCTAATGGATTGTTCAGGCATGAGAACCCTAACATATCATGTTAATCTGTGTATCTGAGAACTCTGTTCTTTTCTATAGCTTCAACCAATCTGCCTGATAATCAGGCTTATTGGCCTACAAGTGCCAGGATTGCCTTTTGAGCTATTCTTAAAAAATCAGTGTCAGTTTAGTTCTCCTCCAGTCTATGAATAATGTGAAAAAAGTGAATAAGGAAGTGTTGTTTATCTTTTGATATGACCTAAGAACCAGGGGTCACCCAATGACAATAATAGACAGCAGGACTACAACAAACAAAAGCAAGAGCGTCTTTGCACAGCACAGTTAGCCTATGGAGCTAGTTGTGTTGTGAATGCCAAAAGTATAACGGTGTTCAACAAAGAATTCAATAATTTCATGAGAATAAGTCCATTGGTGGCTCTTAGTGAAGATTGGCAGGGTTGCAACCCCATGCTCTGGGTGTTCTTAAACCTCTGACTGCTAGAAGCTGGGAATGAGTGATGGGAATGGATCACTTGAAATTGCTCTGTTAAAGTCATTGTTTCTGAAGCATCTGGCACTGGCCACTGTTGGAAGCCAGGATACCGAGTTAGATGGATCATTGATCCGTATGACTGTTTTTCTTCCTTGATGTAATAGAGAATTCTGGGACCTATCTTTATTGCTCATTATCCTGTACAATTAAAGTCCTGGACATGTGCTCTTATTGCAGACTGTCTTTCTTCTGGGGAATTGGTATGAACTTCTACATGGAAATAGCTAAGTTAAGAGCTGGGCGACGGCTTTGGGCTCAATTAATAGAGAAAATGTTTCAGCCCAGGGATCCCAAATCTCTTCTTCTAAGAGCTCATTGTCAAACCTCAGGATGGTCCCTTACTGAGCAGGTTGGATTTTGAATTTTAAATGATTTTCCATGAATGTGATCATTTTAGGACTAAATCTACTGATTCATGCATACTAATACTCCTGCCTGTCTAATGCTTTATTGAGACAAGCAGTGTAGTAGCTCTAATAGCTTTGAACTATGTGATTTTCTCATTTACATACTGCACAGGATGACATTGTGACTAAGTTAAAAGACAACAAAATAAAACATTTACGTATAAAAAATCTGAATTTCTTTCATCTGGAAATGTTTTCTATCTGACATAATCATATCCTACTTTGCATATCAGAAATTTAACAAGCAGCCGCCATAAAATATACTGACCCAACTAGTATGATGCAGCCCTGCAAAAAAATGATATCTCAAATGAATTTAAAACAGTTAGTTTAAACTAGTGACAGCTACATATTATGATGCCTTATATACCCTACTGGCTAGATAGAATAGAGCTATTGTTTAAACATTGGCCAAGAGTTGCTAGAATGGGCAGAATATAAGGGCTTTGTCTAAACAAGATTGCTGTACCACTATAAATTAGATTGTTTTTTAAATCTTTGGTCTATGTCTACACTCGCGTCTTCTTGCGCCAGAAATATGCACCTGAGGCTAAGCGTGAAATATCGCTGAGCCTCATTTGCATATCTAATGAGTCGCCATTTTTCTGAAAGAGGCTCTTGCACCAGAAGGAGCTGTCTACACTGCCCCTTCTTGCCAACAAAAACCCTCTTGTGCAATGCCTTTATACCAATTATTTTTCAGGAAGAACAGCATTGTGCAAGAGGGTTTTTGTTGCTTAAGAAGGGGCAGTATAGACAGCTCCTTCTGGCGCAAGAGCCTCTTCTGCAAAAATGGCGACTCATTAGATAAGCAAATGAGAGGTCATCAAGTCCAGTCCCCTGCCGTGAGGGCAGGACCAAGCACCATCTAAATTATCCCTGATAGATGTTTATCTAACATGCTCTTAAATATCTCCAATGAGGGAGATTCCACAACCTCCCTAAGCAATGTATTCCATTGCTTAACCTCCCTGACAATGGCATCCTTCCTTCATTGTTTCTTTAGCCTTTCCAGTCTTATAGACTAAAGAGAGGAAAATCCTTATGTATAAAATTGAAATTAATTTTTTATAGTTTTGTCTACATCTATTCACGCTACCATTGCCTACGATCTAGGGATGTCAACGTGTAGTTGAGTACACGATTAACCAATAAATCTGGTCTTATCGGTTAACCTTATTAACTAAACGCACTCCCTCCCCTTGCTGCCTCTGTACCAGAGGCAGCAGGGGAGAGGCAGAAGCCAGTGCTATGAGCAGCCTCTGTCCACAGAAAGCTTGCCCCCTCACTCCCTGTGCAGTCAGGGTCTACTGCCACATCGCAGCCTCTGTCCACTGTGGGCCCAGGCTCGCCACAGACAGAGGCTGTTCTGTGGGATGCTGGCGTACATCCTGTCTGCAGGGAGCTCGGATCTCTTGTGGACAGGTGCTGGTGCCGCCCCATACTGCTGCCTCTATGTGAGACAGTAGTGCAGGGCAGCAGGCAGGAGCCAGTCTGCATAGGGAGCTGGTTTTTAAACCAGCTCACCTCACGAGCTGGCTCCCACCTGCCACCCCATGCTGCTGCCTCTGATATGGAGGCAGCAGTGTGAAGTAGCAGGGGGGCTCCCGGGTGTAGGGCTGGGAGCACATTGGCTGCCAGCCCTGCCCCCAGGGGCTATCAAATAGTCATGTAACTGAAAATAATTTGTGAGATTAAATGACTATTCAGTTAATCACTATCTAATATCCCTACTTAGATCACCTCAATCTGTATTATCTGTGGAGAGGTAGAGCGGTGCCCGATTTTTAAATGAGTTATGTTGAAGCTTGACAAACTATGAATTGAGAAATTCTATTTGTATTAATTCTGTGGTATTTATATAATAATTTTTATTTGCTTACGTTCATCATACATGATCATTCTGAGACAGCTAATTAAACACAATCTTTTCAAAATCCTGTTGCTGTCACTTCTCCAAATGAAAAACTACTATTGCCTTTTTTGTGTTATGGACAAATGCATTCTCAATATAAACCAAGTGAAAAAGTGATGTATAGATTCAAAATGTTCAATAGTTTCAAAAGCATTCAAAGAAAATAGTAAGGGATAGTGTGTAGAAAGGAAAACTGGAGGTTGGAATTCCTTAGATTCTTTTTCTAGCTCTTTCTGATGTGATGGATGACTTTTCACAAATAATTTATTTTTTCTGTAAAATAAGCATAACAGAGAAGCTTTATTAACTGACCTAAACCAGTGGGGGGGAGGGAGAGGGCGGCTTAGGCCCTCTGATTAAATATACTGTGAAAGTGCATCCATTCAATATACTGTGAAATGAATCTACCTAGAAATGTGAAATCAGAAACAGGTTTGTCGTACAAATTATCAGACATAATGAGATGCCACAAGAGATTAGAAGGATTTTGTTTTATATACTTGGCCAGTTTAAATGGCTGATAGCCAAATTCTAAAGATATATTTGTTTATAGAGCTTCGTCTTCATTCTTTCAGTAGAAGGTTCCTTTTATGTATCAGCTTGGTTGCATTCATATCACTGTTCTTTTCTTTTTCTAACTTGGCTGGTTTTTGTATAATATTAATTTTTATGACCCAGTTATACCAAAAAACTAACACTTTTTTCAGTGCATTAGTCTGAGGATGAAATAATCATCTCAGTTACATGGCATCCACTTCATGCTTCAGAGATTTCCTTTTGCTTTTAGGATCCCTACAACAATGTTATCCGTACTGCAATTGAAGCAATGGCAGCAGTGTTTGGAGGTACTCAGTCTTTGCATACAAATTCATTTGATGAAGCCTTGGGTTTGCCTACCGTGAAAAGTGCTCGCATTGCTCGGAATACCCAGATTATTATACAGGAGGAGTCCGGTATTCCTAAAGTGGCAGATCCATGGGGGGGTTCCTACTTAATGGAATCCCTTACCAATGACGTCTGTGAGGCCGCTTTAAAGGTCAGTTGTGCAGGTTTTAAGTTGCAGAGTCATTGATGGTTTAAGAAATGCCCTCTAAGTAGCTATTTGATACAATAGTAGATTAATTTATGTTTAAATTTCCTACCATTAAAGCCCAAAACCAACAATGCGGTTAAGCACGAGTATAGCTTTAAACATGAGTAGTCCCACTGTATTCAGAGACACTACTCACTACCTAAAGTTATAGCTATATTTAAGTGGTTTGATAGGTTGAGACCTAGGAGAATACACTATCTGTTTGGAATTAAACACATTCTAAAAGAAAATATTTACACACTGGACAAATGAAACAGACCTGGAGATTTTAGGTGCCTTCTGATGGGCTCCTGTTTGGATGCCTGCATCTGTCTGGAAAACTCAGCAGGAAATTGAGGTGAGAGGTGTCACACCTGTGCAGCTAAGCTTCTGCAATCTGTTAGGATGCTGAGGACTATAGACTTCAGCAATCTATCTGAGACTGTAAGGATTAGATGTGTTGTGGGTTCATCATATCTTCCCCTCCATACACCCTTCCAGTCCAAAGATCTCAGAGAGTGTATTGTGGAACCGCATCTTAAATACTGGATGTGCAAAAGGTGGGAGATTCACAATGTGAGAGCGAAGTATATGGGAGGAGAGCCAGCAGCAGTACCAGAGCAGCACTTGAAGATAATGAGAGACACTTAACATCACTCTTGTATGGGCATGAGTAACAGTTTACTTATATAAGTAGTTCTACTCATCTCTGTGGAACTAGTCACACGAATAAAAATAACCATTTGCAAGTTTCAGGCTTTAGGCCTTAATTCTGCAATTATCTCCATGTGAGTGGATCACGGGGCTCTGTACAAAGTCCCATTAAAGTCAGTTTGGCTCTATATGGGTGCAGATATCTCGCCATGAGAAGTTAGTTGCAGAATGTGGGAGTTGGACTATATACCCTTCAAGAGCAGAGGTGAAGGATCAGGAAAATGGTTTCTTATTTTCTTTGTAAAATACCATGCGTTAATACTGTTCTTTCTTTCTGTGTGTAAATTGAGAAAGCTAAATGATACAAATATAGGTAGCTCGAATATAAACTTTTAATTTAAAGCATGACACTTAAGTATTTTAATAGGGATTTTGGTAATACTAGATTGTAAAAAGTTAGTTTCACGAATCTTGCTATTAACCATTCTCTTAATTTTTCTTGTTACTTTTCTTAGCTTATTAATGAGATTGAAGAAATGGGTGGAATGGCCAAAGCTGTAGCTGAGGGAATTCCCAAACTCCGGATTGAAGAATGTGCTGCCCGAAGACAAGCCAGGATCGATTCTGGTAAGGACAGGGAATGGCGGAGAGACAGAGGCGTTAACTCCAAAGTACACCCTTTTAAAATATTGTAATTGTTTGGAGATCTGAGCTTTAAACAGTATTTTAGTTCATTTTCACTTCTCAGACTAGGCATAATGGAATTAAATTAATAAGAATGGACATTTTAGATAGAATGTCAGTGAAAACTTCCTGAGAGGGGGTCTATTAGTCTGTGAAATAGTCTTCCAGGGGAAGTGGTGAAAGCCAAATTGCTTGACATATATGTAAGACTAGGTTAGTCAAAGTTTTATACTATGTGGTGAAAGAATATCCTGCAATGATTGGCAATGTAATTGCCTGAGTTCTACACCAGCGACACCATCACAAGAGCTAACCAGATCAGCCACACCATCATTGGTTCATTCACCTGCACATCTACCAATATAATTTACGCCATCATGTGCCAGCAATGCCCCTCTGCTATATACATCAGCCAAACTGGACAGTGCCTACATAAAAGAATAAATGGACACAAATCAGATATTAGGAATGGCAATATGCAAAAACCTGTAGGAGAACTCTTCAATCTCCCTGGACACACAGTAGCAGATTTAAAGGTAGCCATCCTGCAGCAAAAAAACTTCAAGACCAGACTTCAAAGAGAAACTGCTGAGATACAGTTCATCTGCAAATTTGACACTATCGGCTTAGGATTAAACAAAGACTGTGAATGGCCAGCCAAGTACAAAAGCAGTTTCTCCTGTCTTGGTGTTCAGACCTCCACATCAGCTGCTAGAAGTGGGCCTCACCCTCCTTGACTGAATTAACCTCGTTATTTCTAGCCTTATTCTGGCCTGCATATTTATAACTGCCCCTGGAAATTTCTACTACATGCATCTGACGAAGTGGGTCTTTGCCCACAAAAGCTTATGCTCCAATACATCTGTTAATCTATAAGGTGCCATAGGACTCCTTGTCGCTTTTGCAGATCCAGACCATTTAAATATTAGACAGTTACTTAGATATATAAAATACTGTAACTTTTCAAAAATAGCTCAGCAGTTTGTGACTATAGTCTAAATTCTTGATCATTGTGTGGAAAATCAACAGGGTCTGAAGTAATTGTTGGAGTAAACAAGTACCAGTTAGAAAAAGAAGAGACAGTTGAAGTTTTGGCTATTGATAACAGTTCAGTCCGAACCAAGCAGATTGAGAAGCTTAAAAAGGTAAGTAGTACATTTTTGAAAAATGCAAATTCTTGTCATATTTTAAGTAGCTTTGTGTGACATTTTCTTCAGTGAGTTTGTTTGCCAAAAAAATGCATTTTTAACAGTGACAAAACTGTTCTTAAATTCAGCAATTTAGAGACAAACTTCAGCACTTCAATTTCTCTGAGGTTGATTCCTGAAATCTAGATTATTTGCATTTTGCTTATTGTTATTCTCTGTATTTAGTTAGATTAAACAAAAATTAAACTGAGTTGAAATTAAATCATAGCTCTTTCCAGCAAGAAGGAGATGATATAGTGGATTCTCTGGCCTTTTAACCTTGGATGCTTGTGTTCAAATCCTCCTTTGGACACACAGACATGAGTCTGGTCTCATCAGGACCTCTGCTGGATATTTTGCAGATCATTAATGAAATGCATTGAGACTGAATTGTGGGAAAACCTGCAAATAGCACAGGCAGATTATTATTCCCCAGATCTATGGTTAATTTGAACAAAGCTTTACCTAGACTGTAAGTTCTCTGGGACAGGGACCTACTTTTTCTGATGTGTATACAGTTCCTAGCACAATGAGGCTTTGAGGCAATAGTTCAGTGTAAATGTTAAGAAAAGCTTAAGGAAAGTACCCAGACAAATTCAGCTGAAAAATCAATGAGGGGTAGGGGGAGGAAGAACATGGCACCAGTGGACTAGTACAGGAACGAGGCCAAAGACTGAAGGGAAAGGGACAGCGGGACTATACTTTTACATTAATTCTGTCTGTGGAACATTAATGTTCTTCCAATTAACTCTTCCTTTCCTGGTCCATCACCATACTGCTTTATTAAAAATAGTCCCTTAACATCTGGGGCATCTTAACATGTCCATGGTATGTTGAGCAGCAGAGCAGACACATTCTATCTGATGCCCCGGTATTTATATATCAAGGATACTTAGTTGCAATCAGATGGTTAAAACAATTTATAATTTTAAATAGCAAGCCAAAAGTATAAATCTCAGAACGTAATAAACAAAAGACTGTTTAAATCACCAGTGGGCAACCTAGGCTGGTAAGTGGGGTGCATGAGTGGGTCTCCATCTCAGTGGGCCACAAGGTTGTTGTAACCAAGGGTGCGTCTAGACTACAGGGTTTTGTCGATGGAAGCTTCGTCGACAGATACTGTCGACAAAACTTCTGTCGACATAGAGCGTCTAGATACATTCAGTTCTGTCGACAAAGCAAGCTGCTTTGTCGACAAAACCCTGTAGTCTAGACGCAACCCTACAGGCAATAACACCTTCTGTCGACAGAACTCTGTCGACAGAAGGTGTTATGCCTCGTAAAATGAGGTTTACCAGCGTTGACAAAACTGCTGAGTTCTGTCAACGTTATGTCGACAGAACTCAGCAGTAGTGTAGACGCAGGTATAGTTTTGTCGACAAAAGTCCACTTTTGTCGACAAAACTCAGTAGTCTAGACACACCCCAAGACAGTCTCCCAGGACAGGGTAGTTTTGCTAAATGCGCTTGTGTACCTAGAATTTGTGGCATGTGCTGGTTGTACCATAGCAGCACTTTGGATGCACAGGGAGCACATGGGTCTCACAATGTGTGCAATCAGCACTCACCTCATTCACATGCCCTTGCTTTAAGTGCATGCTGCTTTTGTCATGCCAATAGGGGAAAAACATGCAAATGAAAACAGGCAGATAAGAATCTGGCAATCTTGTGCATGGGCAACAGTAAACAAAGTGTTTTGTAGGCCACATGTAGAACCTCAGTGGGCCGCATGTGGCCCTTGGGCTGCAGTTTGCTCACCACTGATTTAAAATCATGACTGTACTATTTCTGGAGCTGAAGGCTAAAGTGCCTTAAATGCTGTGTTCAGAAGATTCAGCTTTATCACTCTATAACTTCCTATTTTTAAGTGAAATGGTAGTTTGTGTGAACTATACTTATTTAAAGCTTCTTTATGGTAGAATGTCTTTAAAAAAGTTGTGGTGTCCTATGTACATAGACTTTTTTGACAGTTTGATGAGGGATGGAATATTTCTCACACCTTCACTTTTGGGATATTTTGCATATTATTCTAAAAGTAGTGATGTTTTCTTATTATTGTTTCTTACTCTTATTTGTGGAACATTTTCAATGCACTAGCACTTCAAAGCAGTTTTTTTAATTTGGCTTCCTTTGTATCCATTTATCTATTAGAGCATTAGTTTACATAAACATGCACCTTGTGCAGTTATTTGTATTGCAGTCGGATAAAGGTTCTGACCATGCAAAAAGGAATCATAACTTTTGTAAGCACTTCTAAATAGATCCCCCAAAAATTTAACTCTAAATACTTAGGCCAAGATTTTCTTAAGCGAATGCCTAGTTTCCCCTCATCCTCCTCTTTGAAATAATCTGCAATTGCCGATTTGTGCTGGGTAATCTTTAGTGTTATTGCATAAAAAAGGAATACTTACTTACTTGGAAGTTTTCATGTTACAGCACCTATCTGGGATTGATAATTACACTATTCTGAGATTTATCTGCTGTATTCATGCCTGGAATCGTGCGACATTGTTATGGAAACATTGTTATACATATGTTGATTTAGGATCTAATATTTCATGGAATGCTGGGATCAGAAGCGAATGTTATATAAATGATATATAACATCCATGTGAAAATTGCAGTGTCAAGCTGTAATACAGTGCAAAGCGTTTCTTTCTAGCTGAGACAGTTAGGAAGATCTTGGGTATTTTTAAACCATATTTTCAGTGCTTAAATACAAAAGTGGTAGCACCTTGGAAATAACTAAGTCAGAGAGAAGTGGTCTTACCATGTTGCCTTGTGCCCACTTGCATTCCTTAATTATTGTGGTATCTCTTCCTAATACCTGAGCTAGAAATCATTGCTTTGTACCAGTGTTTCTCAACCAGTGGTAAGAGTACCCTTAGGGATACTCGAAGTCTGGGGGGTGCATCAACACAACTGAAATTTGGACAAAAATCTTTTTTTGTTTTAAGTTTTACAGCGCTTTATTATTTTTGTACTTTTTACATCGAAAAATTTCGTCGCTCACCCGGCTACAATTAAGCTGTTTAAACAAATGTGTTGCAGTGGTAGAAGAAATTTTGTGTCTGAAAACTGTAGGTCCTGGGGGTACTTATAATTTTTTTTTAAAGGGGTACTTTATAAAAAAAAAAAGGTTGAGAAACACCACTTTGTGCCATCTTGGAATCCCAGCTTTCAGATGATACAATTAAAAGCTTCATTGTCTAGCTGTTTTACAGCACAGTATATGTAGGATCACATGAAGAATACTGTTGCAAAAGTACTGAGTTGGCTTTCTTGTATAAAAACATAGATTCAGGATCAGGAGACATTTCCAGGTCCTGGTCCTGTGACCTTCAACATACAGATTTTCAGCATACTAATGATAACTGTATTCTTATTTGATTCCAATACAGGCATCTTTGACTAGGGAACCTTACCAGACTCCTATTGGAATCCTTGAATGCCTTATAGTTGCTTACTTAAACTGAGTGTTTTTTCCTCCTTCATCTAAGGTAAAAGCTAGCAGAGATGAAGCAGTAGCCCAACAGTGTCTCGCTGCTTTGACAGAATGTGCTGCCACAGGCCAAGGCAACCTATTGGCACTCGCAGTAGAAGCAACACGTGCCAGGTAGGGTAAGGAAAGTTGGAATATTTAACCAATGTCAAAGTTGACTCTTTCCATTTATTTCTTTCAACTTCCCAATAATTTTTCAATATGTAGACTGCCACACATTGATATACCTTTTTTACTTTTAAAGAGGAAATAGGATATATTTTTAATGCAGAATAATATCCTTGACCACAGAGATGTATGTTTCAGAGGTCCAGATGGGCATTACTCTTTACTGTGGTTTGGTGGTGCTAACCAAATACATGTACTTTTTTCACTTTCTTAAAACTGTTTAATTTTTTTTCAAGCACATTATTGGGAACATTTTTCCCCTAAAATGTTTTTGTTCACACAAATTCTGTTTGCAGTTCAAGCTCTATCAGTTTCAGACTGTGATCAGTTTTCTTTGATGTACTGCTCTGCTGTTTTACAGGTCAGAGAGCTTGAAAAGTGTCTGAGATGTGAAAAGGGATATAGAAAAATCTTCTCACTCTGCTTTTTCCTCCTTCTTTACACCACAAATTGGTGTGAGGACATTCTGGCTAATGTAAAAAACTTGTATCTTTTATTCAAAAGCACTTACTGTCTTTTTCTCAAATAGTAATGCATCTTCTGTCACCCTGAGATACATTCACCTTTATCATCAAAGCCATCTTAACAATAGTTTAGGTTATGTCTACATTGCAATTAAAAAAACTTACTGCACTGAGTCTCAGAGCTCATGCAGCTTGGGCTATTGGGGTAAAACTAACAGTGTACACATTCAGACTCAGGCTGGAGTATGAGCCAGAGCAAGGATATGCTGCTGCTTCTGGTAGCTGTATGGAGTGGGAGAAGCCGCTAACCCCATTCCCCAACTGGCGCGCCGGAGTGGGGCAAGCCCCTAACCTCACTCCTCTGGGGAAGTTTGAGGGCCAAATTAAAAGGTGTAACAGGACAGATGCAGCCCATGGTTTTGCCCACCCCTGATCTAAAGGCACTAGGTACACTTCACGGCCCTTCCAATAAACAGCAGTGTCTAACAGAATCTGAATGTCCTGCTCCTGTTATCTAGTGAGGCTTCTGGACACACACAAGGGCCAGTTTAATGTTTAAAGTAACAGAACAATAGATAGGTGGAATGCAGAGGAAGAGAGAACCCAGCTACCTCTACTCCCAATAGCAGAAGGGAAAGGATCAATTCTAGGGCGATGTGCAGAAAGAGAGGAAGAAAAATGCCAGCCCCTGACCCTAATAGACGCAGCAGATTATATTTTGAATAGTTTAGAATCCAGTTAAATGAAAGATGCTATGTAAATATAAACCAGTAGGGTGCAAATATCAGTTCCAATCATTGTCAAAGAAATCTGACTTTCTACAATAGTCTGAAATGACTTTGCTTCTCTCTTGCTCCATTTTGCTAATTTTTCAGTAGTTATGTGATATAGGTGCATTGCAGTAACTGTGGATGAATACCATGTATTGATATTTTCTCTTTGACCTTTATGAACATGGCATATTGATTCAGTGAAATTAACAAAATGATTTAAATAGTCATTGGCAGCTGATGGAAAATTATCTCTGGGATTTCAGTTCTTGGATGTGCTTTAGATGAGCATACATATTTATCCAAATTACTTTTCAACATTCAGATTAAATTTGACAGGAACGTGGGATGTTTTGAGTCTTAGGGGAATTTAAAATTATGGCGGTAGAAGAAAATATAATGAATATTATTACTTTTGGATTAGACATGGGGTCTCCAAACTTTTCAGCCCGAGGGCCGCATTAACTATCAAACAGCAGTTCGGGGGCCGACTACACAGTTGAGGTCCAAATAAAAAACAAAACATGGATGTTGTTTTTAATTATTTATTTAATATTATTTTATTCAGTTATTATTTAATAACACATTGATACACTACACATGAACACCTGTATTAGGTTCTTAAGTTAAACTTACCTGAATATAGTGTGCAAATATATCCACTTATGGTAGAGAGATTGTTGCTTTTAATGTTTCCTCTTCAGAATATTCGAAAAATTCTTACTAAACTAACGACATTCCCATTACTTTAAACACACTGATAAGTAATTACGCGAAGGAAATTATCACTAAATAAAATAGAGTGTAACATGTTTCGAAATCAGACGCTAATTGACACCAACACCTCCTCATCGCAACAGTCAACTGCAACTGGCAAACTGTGATCAAAATAATCAAGTCTTGAACCAGCAGCAAACCATTTAAAAACTCCGCCACTAGATGGCGTTATATCATCTCATTGACTGTGAACGGAAGTAGAAAAAGTAAGCAGCGAATAAGGTTTTGCAATGTAATGATCGGTTGGAAAACATAACGCACTACTGCGTGCCTCTGTTTTAATTCGGTAAAAACATAACGTCCACGTAAGCGGCGGCTGATCTTGGCAGGATACACGTAAATTTCCATAATTTTTTTTCCGTAGACAAAAAGGTCTCCACGGGCCGGATGAGAGGGCCCGCGGGCCGTAGTTTGGAGACCCCTGGATTAGACCAATCATAACTATAAATGGAGTTTAGTTACAAAGTAATGGAAATTTTTTTGAAAACTGAGATCTGTTAGTGTGAAATTTAAAAATAGCTTGAAAATAACTAACTAGACCTACCAGGAATATGGTTTGAACAATAAAACCTAACAAAATACTAGTTTTTAATTCAACAGTGTATATGTATAGACTGAGCCGTTGATCAATGGATCTTATCTTCTATGATGTCATTGGTGAGCAACTAAGCCAATCCTTAATTGACAAATCCGATATCAGATGTTACATAAAATCTGTTACCAGTGTAAAACTATATGAGTACAAGGATTCACCCACTTATCTAACACTGTAGGATTGCAGCCCATGTTCACTGAGACAGTATCTTTTGGTATTCACGTAATTTGATTTTCCCCACATTACCAAGTAATCCTTCACAATTGGAAGTTGATCACAGCCTCCTCAGACTTTATAGGAAAGACATTGGTTACTTCATCTGTCTTCTCTAAGGTCAGATTTAGTTTCTCTCAAATGTCCCTATCAGTAAATGACACAGAAGACCAAAGCCAAGTAAGGGCTTCTTAAATATAATCAGATTTTGTGGTAAACGGCAATAACAGAGAAAAACTAATATAAAGTAGTGACAAAAACTACTTTAAACTATAGCCAACGATATTGCTGCAGAAGCAGTACTTTTGTGAGTGCTGAAAACATTGTCTCTGACTTAGCAAAAAAAAAAAATTTGGCTGTTGGTTGGTTTTAGTTCAGTATCCTAGATAAGTGTGAAACATGTTCCAGAACATGAGGTTGGTCAGTCCTCGTTGCATTTACAGGGAATAAACCCTTGTTGTCCCAAAGACTAACTTTTTATTTGAGGGTCTGATAGAACACTTAACAAAACGAATGTCAGTGATCCAAGTTCTCTTCCAACTCTTAAACTAACAAATGTGAGGTCATTGTCTCTTCAATTACCTCTTTTATATGGAATTAATTATTCTCATCTTCCTTATCTTTGAAAAGGGCCTTTGTAAGTGCTCATTTTTAGTTCCAGTCATATTCTTGAATGCACCAACTTTTTATGTGCTACAAGTTAATATTTTCCTTTGTGAAGTTAACAAATTTAAACTTCCTTGTGCAGTACTTCATTATTATGCAATGGAAAAAAGACACTTTACATGTTGCATGATTCAGGATATAGAAATATGTGAATTTAAATGTCAAATATAGAAGACCAGTTATTTAAATAAGCTTACGTTAGACCTGCTAGATGTAGTCTGTCACATGTCATTTATCACACAGTCTTAAGATATAACAAAAATCTAATTTGCAATAAT
The DNA here is from genome assembly GCF_052426305.1 of Pelodiscus sinensis. Lineage (NCBI taxonomy): Eukaryota > Metazoa > Chordata > Testudines > Trionychidae > Pelodiscus > Pelodiscus sinensis. The sequence goes on from NC_143054.1 coordinate 12,620,500, forward strand.
CTTCTACCTTTGTGATTTTATCAGTCTACTTTAGTTTTCTACATATCTTACTCAGAAACCGTGATGCCCAGGTTTCAGTCTGTTAAACTCAGTTCTCTCTTTAATGCCAAGTATGTAGTTATTTCACTACAGTGGTAAATTGTTCTCCTAACCTTTCATATTAAAATTTACCTCTACACATATTTATTTTGCAGACTTTTTTTAAAAAATTCTGTTTCTGTCCATTGTCAGGATGTAATAGTGTAGTCAATTAACTGATAAACAAATACTTATCGATTAATGCCATAGACTACACAAATTTCCCTCTTCCCCCACCCTCCGGTACAGTTTTTAGCAGGCTGGCCAGCAGGCCAGCTCAGTCCTGGCTCATGCTGGGTCCAGGACCTACTTCTGCTGCGACTCTGCATTTAAAGTGTATTAGGAGACAGGTAGGCAAACAGCCCAGCTCAGTTCCGGCTCGCACCAGGTTCAGGAGCTCAGCCCTCCTGCCTCGGACAGGGGCTGCTGCCACCCCGCACTGCTGCCTCTGATATAGAGGCAGCACCATGGCATGGCGGAGGGTTCCTCAGGAGTCGGGCCATAGTGCACTAGCTGCTGGCCCCAGGCTCGGGGACTAATGAATAGTTGAGTAACCAATACAAATTCATGAAGTTAATTGACTATTCAATTAACCAATATTTAACAGCCCTAATCCATTGGCCTCACCTCACAGTGACTGATAGGAAATGTACTCCTAAATTTATGAGTCTCATGCTCTATCAAGCAGCCATAAACACTCTATAGTATCCATCAACACATATGCAAAATTGATTCGGATTGAGGTTTTGTGGTGTTTTGTGTTGCAGTTAACACTTTGGAGGAAATAACCACTCCAAATAAGACACAGGGATCTTCCTGTGACTGCACAGGAATCCACTGTTCATTAATTTAATATTTTGCAGTTTTATAGTACCTTTTAGGATTGCAGGATGCTTTACAAACATTAACAGCCCGATATACAGAAGTGGTGCATCTCTCGTTAACTTCAGTAAGATCTGTTGGTGTTCAGGGCCTCTAAAATGAAGTGTCAATTTTATTGCTTGATGATATTATAAAATAGATGTAATTTCTGGAAGGTAAACTGCACCATTAAAAAATTAAGTGACTTGCCCAAAATCATGCAGTGAGAGAGCAATCAATCCAAAACAGAACCAGAAACCTTGGTTTCTGTTCTCTACAGCAGTGGTGCTCAACCTTTTTTAATTTGTGACCCCCGGGGCTGAGAAAATTTTGATTGAAGAAAAAAAATGCCGGGATTTTGGTTAAGCAAAACATTCCCTCAGTAGCCTGCAGCCTACATTTTAGGATACAATTTGTGCACTTCTGTTTAAAAGCATTCTAGCTGACAGCTGATATTAGCGTAATACTTTTCTTTCCTTCTGAAGAAAGCTATAAGGATAGGTAACGATCACTCTAGTTAGTAACATTTATCATCACATTGCTGACTCCATTTTAAATCAAAGTGCATCTTCCACATAAGTGTATGCTTGAATTATGAGTTTTCTATTTCTTCCAGTTATGAATGAATGTGAATTTGAAACAGACTTAGAATAGCATAAACAGAAAAAGTTTATACTGTTGACTTTCTGCCAGTGTGTTTTAAAGTTTTAGGGTGGTATTTATAAATAGATTATGAAATTCACAAAAATAAGAATAGCCTTGTTTTCAGGGTGTGAATGTGCTTTCAGGTGTCCCAATTAAGTAATTGAACATTTTATCTGAAATGCATAAGGTGTAGAGTTTGGTTAAACATGTGCTTAAGTGGAGATAAGTTACTTAATTGCCTGCTGAAGCCAGACTTTGCCCATGACCAGCTGATACAGCATTGAATATGTTTTATCACTCTTGATAACAGAATTCTGGCCCGATTTGTGGTAGGTAAGATTGGGTTGTAAGTTGATGTAATTGTCTAGTGAAGACAGGCCAATAAAAGGCAAGATTCAGCTCCATCCAAAGATCTAGTTTTAGGCCTATATACTATACAAGTCCTACTTATGTCCTCAAAATATAATTTAAGCCAGTTTAGAATACAATTGAATTTGGGCCTATTTATAACTGCGTGGCTAAATCTACCAAATATGCAACAGGTGAGTTAAAAGTAGTATGAGAAGGAGAGAGCAAAAGATAGCTGAGAATTTGAAGTAAGTATAAAGGGATTTATATGATATTTACTGTTGTTGTTGTTCGTCCATCGTATTCGAAGAGGACCTTGACATCTAACGGGTTGTGGACTGTCCACGGTGTGTCCGCAAATGGCTGATAAGGCCGATACGGGCACGGAATGTTCTGCCACATGTCGGGCAGACGTGTGGGCACCACTGTTGCAGCTTTTGCAACTCTGGCTTTACGGAGTGCTCGCTTCTCTTGTGCTATGGTTGTCCTTCTGGCTTCAGATGTTTGACAGCCTTGGTAGATCAGCGTGTGCCATGTCGGTCGGTCTTGTGCCAGGGTCTCCCAGGAGGTGGTGTCAATATCCAGGGACTTGAGAGAGGCTTTAAGCATATCTTTGTATCGCTTCTTTTGTCCCCTGTGTGATCGCTTCCCTTGAAACAGCTCACCATAGAAGAGCTGTTTAGGGATGCAATGATCTGGCATCCTTGCAACATGGCCTGCCCAGCGTGTCTGGGCTTTCATCAGCAGGGTGTAAACTGACGGCAGGCCTGCTCTAGAAAGGACTTCTGTGTCTGGCACCTTATCCTGCCACCGGATCCTCAGAAGTCTGCAGAGGCAAATCGTGTGGAAGTGGTTCAGTTGCCTAGCGTGCCTCCTGTATACAGTCCAAGTCTCACTGGCATACATCAGGATAGTTAACACTACTGCTCGATAGACTTTAAGCTTTGTAGCAAGGCTTATTCCACGGCGGTCCCACACTTTGGTCAGCAGTCTGCCGAATGCAGAGCTTGCCTTGGCGACTCTGCAGTTGACCTCGATGTCAATTGTCACTGCGCGGGAGAGGGTGCTGCCAAGATATGTAAATTGGTCCACTGCTTGCAGCTTTTGTCCCTTCACTGTGATGGTGGGCTCTTGATGTTGAGCTTTCGGAGCTGGCTGGTGCATCACTTCGGTTTTCTTTGTGTTGATGAGAAGGCTGAAGTTGTCGCATGCTACTGCGAATTTGTCCATGCTGGCTTGCATTTCCTGCTCTGATCCAGCATTCAGGGCGCAGTCGTCAGCAAAAAGGAGGTCTCATAGCACAGTCTCCTTTATCTTGGAGACAGCCTGGAGTCTTCGCAGGTTAAACAGTTTCCCATCAGTCCTGTATCTCAGTCTGATTCCCAAGGAACTGTTCTGAAAGGCGTCTGACAGCATGGCTGAAAACGTTATGCTGAACAGGGTCGGTGCCAGCACGCACCCTTGCTTGACGCCATTTGTGACGGGAAAGGCCTCTGAAGCTTCTCCATCATCCAGAACACGAGCCGTCATGCCGTCATGGAACTGACGTACCATCAGGATGAATCTGTCAGAGCACCCAAACTTCGACATGATGCGCCACAGACCTTCGCGACTGACAGTGTCAAAAGCCTTGGTGAGATCCATGAAGATGGTGTACAGTTCACGATTCTGCTCTTGACACTTCTCTTGGAACTGTCAGGCTGCGAAGATCGTATCCACTGTGCCACACTCTTTGCAGAAGCCGCACTGTGTCTCGGGTAGTAAACCCTGTTCCAGGTGGTCAATCAGGCGATTCAGCAACACACGTGCAAGGATCTTACCTGCAATGGAAAGCAGTGATATTCCTCTATGATTATCGCAAACTTGTCAATTTCCTTTCCTCTTGTAAAGGTGTACGATGGACACGTCTTTCAGTTCCTGAGGAATAGATCCTTGATTCCAGAAGGACTGGAACAACTGAGTGAGTTTGTCGACAAGCACTGCACTACCACCCTTATAGACTTCCGCTGGGATCGCATCAGATCCTGGGGCCTTGCCACTGGACAGCTGGCTGATGGCCTGTAAGGTTTCAGTCTCTGATGGTGAGACATCCAGGCTGTGGTTGATATCCGCCTGGGGCATTCTATCAATTGCCTCGTTATTAATGGAAGATGGGCGGTTCAGTACGGATTGGAAGTGCTCAGCCCAACGCTGTAAAATCAGAGTCTTCTCAGTAATGAGAGTTGCACCATCTGAGTCCAGTAGAGGGGAACTCCCTGAGGGCTGAGGTCCGTACAAGGATTTAAGGGCTTCGTAGAACTGTTTGGCATCGTTTCTATCAGCGAACTTCTGGATTTCATCTGCTTTGGCACTCAAGGAGTCCTGCATCTTGCGAAGCTTGCTCTGTACGATCCTGCGAATGTTGTTGAAGGCATTTTTCTTAGCTGTTGACGACGGGTCATTCTGATGAGCACGGTGAAGACGATGCTTTTCAGCAAGTATGGCCTTGATCTCTTCATCGTTTTCATCAAACCAGTCCTGCTGTTTCCTGTGTGAGGGTCCAAGAACCTTTAGTGCAGAAGAGTGCACAATATCCCGGAAGCGTTCCCAGTCCTTCTCAGCATTTTCCTCTAATTGCAGCTCTAAAAGTTGGTTGCCAAGATCTTCTGCTAGTGAAGCTGCTGTTTTGGGGTTCCTCAGTCTACTGACGTTGATCTTTTTCATCACAGCTTTGTTTCCCTGTGGACGTCTCTTTGGCTTGATGTGAAAGCTTAATTTGGAGATGATAAGTCTGTGGTCAGTCCAACAGTCAGCACTCGGCATGGCCTTGGTCACCCTTACATCCTGTCTGTCTTTCCTCCGCACAATGACATAATCAATGAGATGCCAGTGCTTAGAGCGTGGGTGCATCCAGGACATCTTTTTGCAAGTGGGCAGGCGGAAGATGGTATTGGTGATGATCAAATCATGAGCCGCACATGTCTTCAGTAATAGTAGGCCATTGCTGTTACATTTACCGATTCCATTTTTTCCAATGACACCATCCCAGGCAGTGTAATCAGATCCTACTCTCGCGTTGAAATCACCAAGTAGAATCAGCCTGTCGGTGCGCTTCACGGATGAGAGTAGGGCATCGAGATCTTCATAAAACTTGTCCTTTACTTCATCCGGATTCGTCATTGTGGGCGTGTAAGCGCTGATCAGTGTGGCTTGCTTTCCTCTCGGTAGTGGAAGATGCAGTGTCAAGAGTCGGTCGTTCACGCCCTTGGGAAGACTGGCAAGTTTGCGGACAAGATGATTCTTAACCGCAAAGCCAACTCCAGATTCACGACGTTCGTCACCGCTGCGTCCACGCCAGAAGAATGTGTAACCACCTCCTGTTTCCATGAGCTGACCTTCGTTTCACACAGTGCCACAATATCGATGTTAAATCTTGTGAGCTCTCTGGCGACCAGGGCTATTCTTCTTTCTGGTCGATCTGCTGAAGGGTTGTCTTGAAGCGTGCGTACGTTCCATGTGCCAATAGTGAGTGATGTCACCTTGCATTTTGTTTGAAATGTTATTGTTCGACCGCATGAGATGGGATCCCCTCCAGCCGCGGTAAGCTGGCCAGGGTTCTATGAAGCAAACAATGTTTAGGTCACCTTTTCTAGCCCCTTCCTCTTACTACAGAGGTGAGCAGTGCAATCCTAAAGAGGGCTGCTCAGTCACTCAGGTAGACGCCGAATCCAGCTGTTGCTTCGGCCAGCAAGAAGACGACCGTTAGACCTGAGCCACCTGTGTGCAGGTCCGCGGCTACAGCTCCCAGTGTATCCACACCTGCTGCTTCGTCGCTCACCCGTCGCCACAGGACTTTAAGGTTTACGGGAATTAGGGGATGTCAAGATGTCAAGACTTGCACGTGAATTGGATTAAAGTGAGGGAGAGGTGCGCATAGTCAGCCTCACTCTCTCTTCCCAGATTCCATCTTGCTCCAATGGTAGGACTAATGTCAAGACGGTTGGAGGTGGGCTGGGCGTAGTGGTTGACCAGGGCATCTTTCATGTCTTGCCGTGCTCTTAGCGTACCACATCGCTTGCAGAAACCACCTTCATGACCGTTGGTCCTATTCTAGTAGGTCTCATCCGCTCGATCCGCTGGAGTCTGTCTTCACATTTACTGTAGAATTCTTGTGAATACACCAGAACATCATCTTCAAGACACATTGGGTGCCAAGCATAGGGCTGGTTTATAGATAATATCCATTAGAACACCGATCAAGAGAAAAGGAAATGAACACAACTTCTTTGGCTATCTCTTAGAAAAAAAGCTTATGAAATAGAAGTTATAGCTTGTCTAAATTGATATCCATATTGTCCTCTGACATTTTTTTTGTACTGAGACTTAGAGGGTATTTACTCTTAAACTAGGTCACAAAACAATTTTGAGTAAGAGCATTCCTCATAGCTAAATATAATAGTAAAATATAAAAGTGCAAGTTCCAGAAGATTAAAAGTGATTAACAATAGCTGAATGGAATCTATGTATTGGTGAATTGAGAAAAGATTACAGCACAGATGGTAGAAAGAAACTGTAATTAAATGGGGTATTGTCTTTTTTATATTTATAATTAATGTGCTTTGGAAATGTGATTGTCTGTTTTCTACTTTGACAAAATTTGCAACAAGTCATATGCATTTCTTTGTTGTGTGCCATTTCTTTCTATGTCTTATTTCCCACTATCTTTTGCCATCTCAGTACATGTAATATATCCCACTGAATTTATTTTTGAAATACATAATTGCTAGCTGCTCAGTAACCTACTTCACACCATTATGCAAACGTGTTCCAGTCCTTTCCCTTGCAGGGTCAGGGAGCACTTCTGAGGTGGAGGTTATATCAGAGCTCTTTTCTCTTGTTAGCTTGTTTCTTTTTGTCAATCCCTTGCCATTGGTTTCTCTTCCACTGTAATTTGAGCAATGTATTATATTATTGCTACAGGTTATGTACTATAAATTTGGGGAAAAAACTAATTTCTCATAGAAAAGTTGAATCCTCTAGTCATTAGTATATAAGTTTATACTGCACCTAGGACAGTGGGGCCCAGCTTTATTGTGGATTTTAGATGCTGCAGCAGATAGAAATGTTGCTGTTAATAGTATAAAATAACTAACAGTAACATTGTTCTCTACCAGTATTGTTTTTTCTGAGCTCTCTTCATACAAAGCAAATCAGAGAACTCAGAATTAAAAACTAGAAGGAAAGTAAGAGGGAAAAGGTGCACAATCTTGGAGACTGAGACAAATACAGATAATAAAATGGAGGGCATCAGAGAGGCACATTTGAACAGCTCTTCCTATGTAAGCTGTGGTTTACATCTAAGTTAATTTAGCACTCTCCAGGTGCAAGTGTAAAGGAGAGAAATATATACAGCTGGTGAAGGTCATAGCAGCCAAGTTAGGTATAGTCTGTCCTCAGTACATGAGAAAAAATTGGAACAGCAAGTGTAATACCCTCAGAGGTCTGAGTAAAATGTATGTCTACACAGCAACATTATTTAGAAATAGCTAGCATTATTTTGAAATAACTTAGTCCATGTCTACACAGTAGGCAGTTATTTCAAAATAATATCTAAATACTATCAAGCTGGAGAACTTTTTACTCTGACTCCTGTAACCCTCGTATGAGGAATAAGGGAAGTCGGAGGAAGAGTGCTCTATTTCGAAGGCACTCCCAATTTTGAAATAAGCTATTTTGAAATAAGCTACGCAATTGGCGTAGCTCAATTTTGTGTACCTTATTTCAAGTTAAGCCCTGCTGTGTGGACGCACCCTTCATGTCCTTTGCTCTGATGGTCACTAGCGACTGACTACGATTCATGCTTTTTATTCCAGACAACTTTTGTGACTGTTCCTATTTCTCATGCAATTTATGTTAAGACTTTAGTCTGATCTTGTTTTATAAGGAAACCTCTTGGTGCTAGTTAGGTGAAGAATTCCTATCCTAGCACAAATACATTAGTGATCGTATAAAAAGAAATCCCTATTCCTGGCATTTGGGTTAGCTTGATGTAGGGTTTTGATATGTAACTATTCTAGATGCATGTCATTGGGATGTGCAGTTCTTAGTCAAGTCTTTTCATCAGCAGATCAAAAATTTATCTCCAAAGTACTGCTGTATATTCTATTACTGTATGGTCCTAAGGACACTACAGTTTCTATCATTGTAGAATCAAAAAAGAATAATTTGTTCAAATTTGCTCCTATGCTACAGTATAATTAATCATCAGGCTGTTGCTGGAGATTTCCACATTCTGTTTTGATTTCAGTCCCCAAGAGATGCTAACGTTTTGACTCTGTATTTTAGATGTACAGTTGGAGAAATAACAGATGCAATGAAGAAGGTGTTTGGGGAGCATAGAGCCAGTGACCGAATGGTGAGTGGAGCTTACCGCCAGGAGTTTGGAGAGAGTGATGAAATTCTTCACGCTATCAATAGGTGAGAGTTTGCTGCTAACTCATGAAGGGAGGGAAAGGCCCCATATTTGTGGTGTTTGTGATATCCTCTAAAATCCTTAGACTTTGAGAATATTTGCAGAACGATACAGGAATTTAGATTTGACTTTTTCCATACCTACTTTTGTATCTTGCCCATGTCTCATCCTTCTGTATGTGAACATGAGTACTATACACAGTTAAATGTATAGAGTCACCTCTCCCATTTGTGGACTCTGAGTGTACCTCCTCAAATATAGGACTTCATGCCATTACCTGTTGCAGGGTAGACAAGGCCTGCCATGCCAGGGCAGCCTCCCTCACAGCTGCGCAATGCTGTCTTTGATAGAGGTAGCGGGGGGAGGGAGCAGGTGGCACCGCGGAGCTGATGCTGGGGGGAACCAGCTTTTAAGCCGGCTTCCCTCAACACCGGCTCCTGCTCCCCCACCTTGTAGCTTCTGATAGAGGCAGGAAGGGGGTGGAAATGCAAGTAGTCAAGAAAATTAACCAATAAGCCTAGGCTTATTTGTTAATCATCTACTTGACTACTCATTCGCATCCCTAATCTTAATTGTTCCGAATCAATTGATGGTAACCCTAGGCAGGGTTAAGTTCTTCAGAGACTCCCAGCCTGTGCCTCTCTCTCAGCCAGGTAGCCTTCAGCAAATACCCCCCTCTCTTGAGAGAATGTCCTTTTGAAATCTGCTTGAATTCTTTTTGCTCTTCTGTGTTCTTGGCCTTTTTCTCTTCTATCATTGTCTCTGAACAGCTGTCTAATAGTTGATGATGGGTAGTTTATCCTGAGTCATTTTTTCCAAGGAGTCCCCAGTTAAACTAAACCAATATATTCATGCAACAAACAGTAGTATTCGTATTAAAAACAGTAGTATTTGTAAAAATTTTACAGAGCGGTTCCAAATCTGATATTATTAGTGGAATGTGGTGACTCCCATTTAACATTTAAGCCACATCTAGACTGCATTGCTTTTCTGGGATACCGGAGGTGTCCCGGAAAAGCAATGCCACGTCCAAGGAACACGTCTGCTTTTAAAAAAAAAAAATGAAAAAAGCAGATGCTCTCTTTCACCATCTCTGTAAACCTTGTTCAACGAGGCATAAGAGATGTCGAAAAAGCACTTTTTTCTAAAATTTGGCGCTGTGTAGATGCGCCAAATTTCAGAAAAACCTCTTTCGAAAGTAAATTGGAAAAAGATTTGTATACCACAAATTCTGTATCTTTTTCCAATTTGACAGTGAAGTCTAGACATAGCCTAACAAAGCAGAATAGATGGATTATCATCCTTATGCTTTAGAGACTGCTATGATGTTATAGGTCACTTCACCTATATATCTAGGACCGAGGTCTATATTGTGCGTAGTACGTAGGCACCTTTGAAGACAATGGAACTACTCATGCTTAAAGTTAGATGTACGTTAGTACATCAGTGCCCCAAATGCTACAAGATTTTTCCTTCATTAAGCAGCAAAGCAGTGGTGAGAATGAAAAACAAGTAAGCAATGTTTTATTTCTCAAAGCACATGACAAAGGGAATCTGTCATTGTCCATATTAAGTGAAATACTAAAATGGTAAGCGTGCTGCATGTACCAACCATTTGTTGGTTGTTAGTGTAATGTAAGGTGCAAGAGCTGCCACTAGCACCTGTCTTTTGTAGACTCTTTTGAGGAAGCACAGTGACTTAGAAGAATAAAATGTATTTTTTTAAATCAGAGTAAACAAGTTCATGGACCATGAAGGACGCAGACCTCGTCTTCTTGTTGCCAAGATGGGTCAAGATGGCCATGATAGAGGAGCTAAAGTTATTGCTACAGGATTTGCAGATATTGGCTTTGATGTGGACATAGGCCCACTCTTCCAGGTATTATTTAATCTATCCTGTCCCTTAAAGTGTATTTGCAATGCAGCTTTCTTCTCTGCCGTTCTTGTTCAGCATTCATTTTACCACTAACTGCTGTTTGCTGTTTAAATTCTCTTTAGACACCCCGGGAAGTAGCCCAGCAGGCTGTGGATGCTGATGTACACTGTGTGGGTGTGAGCACATTAGCTGCAGGTCATAAAACTCTTGTTCCTGAACTCATCAAAGAGCTGAACACACTTGGCCGTCCAGACATTCTTGTTATGTGTGGAGGTGTCATCCCCCCTCAGGTAGTGCTTTTCAGAACCAATATACCTCACAGTTATAAGAACACTCAGTGTCACTCTGCTGTTTTGTTAGCTCTTTGCTGTGCATTCTTATCATTACGGGGGAGTTACAATGCTGAAGGCTTTCCAAAACACTTGTCAGGTAGGTAGGGTCAGTTTCATGCTAATCACAGAAAAACATTGCTGATGTCAAGTTTCATGCAAGTTAAACCCTGGTTTGTCGTACCTATCCTGTTCTGGTTTAACTCGCAAAGCTTCTGGCAGGATAAAGCACTAAGCTGCTTTTGTTTAGAAAAACTAGCAGCATGGGATTATTCTACCATTGACTTCTCATTTGTTTCCCAATTTATAAATTAAAATTCAGTTCAGCACTGAAAACTGTTGCACTTTAAAAATAAGACAACTGGGCTTACTGTATATTTGATATATACTCCCGGATCTGTTTGTTTGTTCTTAGAAGAAAGGTTCACCACATTTACACATACCAGATGCAGGTATTAAAGGAACAGTGTATAATAGCTTCCATTTTCCATTACGGATTCATGTAGGAGCAGTTGCTGCTGTACTGCCAAATGCAAATGTTTCCATTAGATGGGCCTATTCTTCAGTTCTCCTGAGCAGTAGGATTTCACTCTCATATAAGCCAGAAGTCATGGTGAAGGAGCAAGCGTCTCTTTCCAAGACTGCAGCATGTGCTACAAGTAGAAGCAGGAATGATGTGCTCAGCCTGTTACTTCAGGAGTACAGGAGAGTCTTCATAATAACAATAGTTATTGTTTTGTTTATAGAGCCCAAAGGAATGCAAATTTAAGGCAAGATCCTCCTTTAGAATACATTATTATTTGTAGCGTGTGTAGCATCTAAGAACCTGTCACAGACTAGGACTTTACTGTGAGTAGAGACTTTAGGCTAACACAGATTCACAGCCCATAGTCTTACTGACCCTAATTATCCTTCCTTGTCTGGCATAGTGTGGCCATATCTCCATTCTACCAGTACTCCCAAGCTTGTTCACTGTGTTTCAGATTGCCATACAGTCCCTTTCATGCCTTCTGTCATTAAGCCCTCTAATGCCTGGTATGACTTGCCTGAGCTCACCTAAGCCCCTTTCTTGTCCACATTTAAGTTCCTGTAAGATATTTGTCTGTTATGCTGCCTGGGATTAATCAAGTTGGTCAGTATATAAATAACATATTGTTGTTCTTTCCCCTCTTTTTTTCACTCCTTTGTCCTTAGAGGGCAAACTCTTTGGATTAGGGGCTGTGCTTCAGCATTTGGGAAACACTTAACATACATTGGGCGCTACCACAGAAGATTAATTAAAGTTATTTGGCTTTCATGTCCTTTGGAGGGCCCAAATCCTCACACTGAAATGCAGTCAGCTCTTGGGTGAAACAGCTTCTGTTAACATTACACAGCTATACCATGCACCAATTTAGACAGAGAAGCATCAGAGCCACTTTCTGTGTCTCATTGAAAATGTTAGGTAATCTGATGTTAAATTGACAGAATCCTTACAGTGAAATTATTCAGAATTTATTTTTTTATGTTTGAGCTTTTTTCTGCCATTCCTAGCGAATGTTTCTGGGAGCAGTTGCAAACCTTTGATCTTAAAGCTCTTTGGAGATTTACTCATAGATACTGTAAGGATATACTTTATGTTCCAGTTTTTAACTATTTAAATCTCTCTCTGAACAGGATTATAATTTCCTCTATGAGTCTGGTGTCTCCAGTGTATTTGGTCCAGGGACTCGGATTCCAAAGGCAGCTGTACAGGTGCTTGACGATATTGAGAAGTGCCTGGATAAGAGACAGCAGACTATGTAACAGTGAAACATCATGCCACAAAATGGGCCTTATAATAATCATTTATGGAATATGATCAATCATCAGCTTGGAAGAGCCAAACACGTAAATTTGGTTACAATGTCTGGTGCCTTGTGTGCTTTCTAAGAAAGCTGTAATTGTCAGGTGTGTTCTATCTGTGAGGAATATTTTGTATGACTGTGTATATTGAAATTCTCTCTAAAGGTACAAAGGAGTTCTGTAAAATTATTCAGGATTATTTCAAGAAATCAGCTAAATAAAATACCTATTCTAATATTTTGGCTCAGGGTGGTTGATTTTCCTCCCATCATCCTCATTGCTCTGTTTTGTTTTGTTTTTAAATAAACTTAGGAATCATTAAAAAAGGGATTGAGAATAAGACGGAGAATATCTTACTGCCCTTATATAAATCCATGGTACGCCCACCTCTTGAATACTGTGTACAGATGTGGTCTCCTCATCTCAAAAAAGATATGCCGGCATTAGAAAAAGTTCAGAGGTGGGCAACTAAAATGATTAGGAGTTTGGAACCGGTCCTATATGAGGAGAGATTAAAGAGACTAGGACTTCTCAGCTTGGAAAAGAGAAGACTAAGGGGGGATATGATAGAGGTATGGGAAAAGTTATTTACTTGTTCCCATAATATAAGAACTAGAGGCCACCAAATTAAATTAAAGAGCAACAGGTTTAAAACAAATAAAAGGAAGTTCTTCACACAACGCACAGTCAATGTGTGGAACTCCTTGCCTGAGGAGGCTGTGAATGCTAGGACTATAACAGGGTTTAAAAGAGAACTAGATAAATCTATGGCGGTTAAGTCCATTAATGGCTATTAGTAGGGCTCGACAAATTATACAATCTACTCTCCTGTGGCGAGTAGATTTCAGCTGCGCGCCCCGTTCATTCGTGGCGCGTGCATGTGCAATGCGGCTCTTGTACACGCACAGTACGGGGCTGGCGAGCGGTTTTCGATGCCGTTTGTCAAGCCCTGGCTATTAGGATGGGTAAGGAATGTTGTCTCTAGCCTCTGTTTGTCAGAGAGTGGAGATGGATGGCAGGAGAGAGATCGCTTGATCATTACCTGTTCAGTTCACTCCCTCTGGGGCACCTGGCATTGGCCCCTGTCAGCAAACAGGATACTGAGCTGAGTGAACCTTTGGTCTGACCCAGTATAGCCATTCTTATGTTCTAACTTCAGTGTATTTAACTGGTGCTTTAGCTCCAGGAACCTTCGGGTAAAACCAGCTAAGTGCAGCATAAAGGTAGTAGAATCCACTAGAGTTAGTGGCATTTGGATGTTAAAGCAGTAAAGTCTAAGGAGCAAATCTTTGATTTTACTTTAGTTGGAAAGTATAAGAAAATAAACTGCAAACACTGACACCATATCGTGTGGCTGTGTGAGAAGGGGCAGGTCCTGCATTGCCTTCTCTTGGAACATGGAAACTCGTAAATGCAGCAGAACCTCATGTAGTCCCAGCATGCCTAGAGAGGCCAGACCGAGACCTGGGACTCCACAGCTCTGCTCCAGCCTCCAGTATCCACTTAATACAACAGGACTTAATTTGGGATATTTTAAGTTGTCCATTAACTTAATACAACATTGAAACTTTACTATGCAGAAGAAAAATGCTGCTTGTAACCATCTTTAGTTTCAATGAAATAAGCACAGAAAGTTTCCTTAACTTGTCAAATATTTTTTTAAAAAACTTTCCCTTTTTTGTAGTGGTTTACATCTCACACAGTACTCATGTACTTGCAGTTCCAAATGACTTGTGTGTTCAGTTCGTAACTCTGGGTTCATAACTCTGAGGTTCTGCTGTAGTTCATCCTGGCAAGTGCCAAGACTCCACCTAGCCAAGCTGCTGTAGAATCCATCTCGGCTTTGTGTCTGTCAGTCTCAGGTGAGAGCTGCTATTGCAGACCTGGCCTATGCTGAAGTTAAGTAAATGTAAGGGGCAGCAGAGTGCAGAGCTCTGGCTGTCAGCTCCAGGGGAGTTCTAGCTGTCTGCTCCATGCAGTTTAGATCCTGGAAGGGCTCCTAGTGAAGACACGTCACCAACAGAAAGCGTAATGTGGACATGAACCACTGCAGTAATTACTGTGTTGTCTGTACATCAACTTAATTTAGTTGCATAGGCTGGTCCTCAGTGATAAGAACTGGGCTTACGGCCTCCAGTCACCTTTTGATTTATTTTCCTCCTGCAGAGTTCCCTTGCTCAGAGCATCCTATCAAGTGTTCATTATGCAGCTATTAGGGCTTCCTTTGTATTTGACGATTCTCCATTGTCCTTAGCAACCCAATTATATAATGAGAATATAAGAACAGCCATACTGGGTCAGACCAACAGTCCATCAACCCATTAGTCTGTCTGCCGACAGTGGCCAATACCAGATGCCCCAGACGGAGGGGACACAACAGGTAGTATTCACATGATCGCTCCCCTGTCACCCACCTCCAAAGAAACAGACTAGGGATACCATGCCTACCTTTCCTGGATAATAGCCATTGATGGACCTATCCTCCATGGCTACATCTAGACTGCAAGCCTCTTTCAAAACCCCAGACTAACATGGCTACATTTCTATCACTCTTTCAAAAGGCTTTTTCGAAAGTATCTTTCGAAAAAGCCTCTTTTGAGAGAGAGCATCTAGACTACAACCAGTACTTTTCGAAAAAGCGAGCTGCTTTTTTTGAAAGAGAGCACTCAGGCAGTCTGCATTACATAGCACTATTTTTCGAAAGAGCACTTTCAAAAAAAGGCATTATTCCTCATAAAACAAGGTTTTCTGCTGTCGAAAAGACTGCTACGTTCGTTTGATTTACTTTCTAAAGAACGCAGCAGCAGTCTAGACGCAGGGGAAGTTTTTTCAAAAAGCCACTTTTAAAAAAAAAAAACCTGTAGTCTAGACACACTTCATGAATCAATCTAGCTCTTTTTTGAACCCTGTTAAAGTACTAGACTTCACCACATCCTCTGGCAAGGAGTTCCACAGGCTGACTGTGCACTGAGTGAAGGAAAACTTCCTCTTGTTTTCCCAAGAAAACTTCCTAATCCCAGACCCTTACATGAAACAACCCAGCTTGTCTTTTGTTCTACACCAAAAGCAGCATTTTAACCCTTCTGTACCCCCAAGCTAGCAATGGCAAAGTGATGAATACAGAGTCCTTAAGAGAGTTTCTAAAAAATATCAGACAGTTCCCTCGTTGGTCACAAAGATCCAACTGTTCTAACCCATTTACAACCTCACCCCATTTCATGCTTTTGTTTGACGCCTTTACAGACTGTCACATTTTACTAAGAGATTACAAGCTCTCTGGTACCAGAGCTAGTATCTTGTCTTGTTTTTGTAATCTGTGAGAGGCTCAACAACAATTTCCTTTATGTCAAGTGAAGTCTCCTGCAGCTGGATAAACTACTTGCTGAATTTACAAATCCCATCAATAGCATCTCCTGCTGGCTTTGAGGATTGAAATTGATGAAATCTTTAATTAAAATAGGCTGTCTGATGGAGTGTGTGCACATGGTCCTGAGCAGTGCTGCATTCTTTTGATCTTAAAGTTAACAATATTGATCCCAACCAAAAACTTTGCCTCTGGATTATGTATTCAGTTGATTCTCTTCAGGAGAGGCCTATGGGCCCGTGTCAGTGTCTGCTCCTGGACTCCCAAGTCGTGACAGAAGTAAAACACGCTTCCTTCGTCCTTCTTAGGATGGGATGTAGCCTCCTGGCCAGTGCCCAGGCCTAGCCATAGTGTTCCATGCATTTGTGACTTCTGTCTTCAATTACTGCATTGCTTTGATTCCTTTCTCAGGCCTGGCCTACACTAGAGTTATGAAAATGTATGGGATAGCAGGGCTCAGAGCTCTGGCTGTCGGCTGCATATGCTTTCCTGCCCCTCCTCAGTTATGATCCAGCTGTGTTTTCACTGAGGCTAGCCTGCTAGCCAACGTACATCTCCTGTTTCATCTGATCTGTAATGGAGTCTCTTTTCAAAACCTTTTACACCCTCTGTGCCGCCATCTGTTCCCATTGAAGTCAATGACAAAATTCCTGTTGACTTCAGTGGCAGTAGACACCAGCCACAGCCCAGGGAGGAATTGTTCCAGCCGGGCTGCAGCAGCATAGGCCCAGAGTGCCCCCTCTTTATTTGGGTAAACTTCACACTTACAGGGTTAATCAATTAAATGGGATTTTACATCCCTAATTCATACTTCAATAAACCCACAGCAGTAAGCCTCAGAGCCAGGGTGAGGAGGCTTGTAGGGATTGGCTGTGGAGCTGAAAATTGCAGTGTGTGTGGTTGGGTTGGAACTTGGGCTCAAAGACCCTACCATCTGAGCCCAAATGCTTACAGCCTTATCCCCAGAGCTAGTCAGCTGGCCCCAGGCCAACTTATGGGTATTTTACTGCAGCATGGATGAAGGCAAGTGCTATCCCAAAAGTTCTCGTGCCTTTAGAGCTAGTAGATTTTTATGGAAAAGTTAGTTGAAAAGCCCTTCTTCCAAACATCATAGTGTCACCACTGTGTGGTGTTCTCAGCTGTAAAATGAGTGACACTGAGATTGCTACTGATGAGTGCAGAGCCAGATTGTAAACCACCTATTCACAGTGATGAACTGTTACTTTCAGAGGGGTCTCTAACAGGTGAGAAATTGTTCACCCATGTGACACAAAGGCACATGATCTGACCCTTAGACTGTGTCTAGACTACATCCCTCTTTCGGCAGAGGGATGTAAATTAGACACATAGAAATTGCAAACAAAGCGGGGATTTAAATATCCCGTGCTCCATTTGCATAATTGCGTTATGGCACTATTTCGAAATAGGCCTCAGAGTGAGGGGTCATTTTCCATCCTGGAAAGGCCAGTTCTCTCCTACAGCCATTCCCCATCCTCAAACAAATTCTTCTATCTACTCGCTGTCTTTTTTTTCTCCCCTCCTTTTTTTTCTTTTTTTCCTCTCCCTCCCTCCCCCCACTCCCTTTTCCCTTATTTATTCTGTGAATGGCAAGCTAACTACAAAAGCAACTTCTCCTCTCTTGGTATTCACACCTCCAGATCAGCTGCTAGAAGTGGGCCTCATCCTCCCCGACTGAATTAACCTCGTTATCTCTAGTCTGAATCTGGCCTGCATATTTATACCTGTCTCTGGATATTTCCACTACATGCATCTGATGAAGTGGGTCTTTGCCCACGAAAGCTTATGCTCCAATACATCTGTTAGTCTATAAGGATACATCTGTTAGTCTATAAGGATACATCTACACTGCATCCCTAGTTCGGACTAGGGATGCAAATGGAGACGACCAAAGTAGTTAATGAAGCGGGGCAGAGATCACAGCTGAAGGACTCTCTGCATGTTGGGTCCTTCAAAGTATTTGAATGCTTCAATATCTTTGATATAGGTGAGAGGATTATTCTAAGAGGGGTGGTTGAGATTCTGTGGCCTGCACTGTGCAGGGGGTCAGACTAGATGATCATAATGGTCCCTTCTGACCTTAAAGTCTATGAGTCTATGAGTCTATGATCTCGCCGGCGCGCTACTTCGAATCACAGCTGTTTCAAACCAGGAAGTGCGCGCCGGGACGCGCTAGTTCGGACTAAAGCCCTTAGTCTGAACTAACGTTACTCCTCATTTTTTGAGGAGTAACGTTAGTTTGGACTAAGGGCTTTAGTCCGAACTAGTGCGCCCCGGCACGCGTTTCCTGGTTTGAATCAGCTGTGACTCGAACTAGCGCGCCGGCGAGATCATGTTAATGAAGCGCGGAATATTTAAATCCCCGCTTCATTAACTACTTTGGTCGTCTCCATTTGCAGGCCTAGTCCGAACTAGGGATGCAGTGTAGACGTACTCTAAGGTACTACAGGACTCCTTGTTGCTTAAATAGATTAAGGTGCTTATCTATGTTGCTAGAGAGATTTCATGAGACGGTCAGTAGTTCCTAAGCAAGCTAGAAGCCTAACTCCCATGGATTTTGGAGGGATTTATGCAGCCAACTTGCTTAGGTGTTACTGAAAATCTGAAAATACCCATCTGCACCTGCAGGTGCCTAAATACCTGTAAACATTTGTGGCCCAAAGTGACTCCTCTAGGGCCACAGTTTAATTGTTTGAATTACTGCAAACACAGCAGGCTAGATTCATGTCTAGTGTAACTCTATGGAAATCCCTCATACGGCAGTAGTGGTATAACACAAGCTGGCTTAGTGAGACCACAACACGCTCAGGAGGCAGTTTGTTTGATTAATTGGTGGTGGGGAGGAGGCATCCCTCTCTGAAGCCTGCATTTTACTTTTGAAATAGTCCTTGCTCATCCATTGATCCTTTATGTCTTCTCCTGAACGGATGCTGCTCCTGACAGGCATCTCAGCTGCAGCTATTGACAGGATTTAGCTACAGCCATGCGCATAATTGACCTGAACCTACTGACTTCTCAAGAAGTGAGACCATCACTGCTTCATTATCTGCCCTTTACCTGGCTCCCACTATGGATCAGATTAATCACCATTGGGTTTATTTTTAACTTTGATCATTCAAGCAAACCAGTCACTCCTATGGGTAGCTGAGTGCACTTCAGTTTCCTGTTAGGACAAAGGGTTTCCCTACTCCCTTACAAAAGGTTGAGCTTTTCAAAAGCCACTGTGAGAGTTAGCAGCACCAGTCCTCCTGAGTCACCTGATGCATACGCTTACCTGATAGTTAGTCCTAGGACTATGACTCCTAGACAGAGTACTTTATGTGGAGACTGTTCTGCTTTCCCCACTTCAGGTTGGTCAGCGTATGGGACTTTTTTTTCCCCCAGCATGTGTTTCTGGAGGCTATCCCTTTAAATCTGGCAGAGAAGCAGCTTTGCTTCTCAAGTGGCTATTGTGTAACTGGCTCTGCTTGCTGGATCTGGTTTATTTGAATTATTGGGGTTAATTCCCTTATTTGCACTACCCAGCTTACATGGACATTGAGCAGGAAGGCATGAATTTCACTACAAAACCTAGCTCATTGCTTCCTTGATCTAGCTTCAGAGTTAATGACGTGTGCCATTGTGCCTGTATTTCCCCCTCCATGGTCCACTAAAGGCACCCTCTTCAGGCTTCTGGCTCCCAGCTGTCACCTATGTTGGGTGGGGTTTCAGGTGTTACTCCCAAGTCCTGACTAGTGATTTTAAGGCTGCACAGCTCCCTGCTTTACACTGTGCTATTCCCAGCAAGTCAGATTGCCTAAACAGGCCTGCACCTCTGAAGACTATAACCAGTGTGTTGCCAACAGTTATGTTACTATATCGCTCTTTTGAAGCAAGCACATTTATTCTTAAGGTAAAAGTATTACAAAGAAACCCTATTAAAACAATACAAGAGCCCACATGCATGCTAGAAGGCTCACCAGAGGTCCCAACAATTCCAGCCTAGGGCTCTGCAAGGTTTTAGTCGTCAAACCCACAGCAGAGTTTTCCCTATGGTTACAAGTTCAGCTGTAGTAGACCCAGAATGAGAACTGAACAGATCAGCCATTTCTTTATACAGCTTGGGCCTTTGAGCTTGGTCTTCCATAACAGCCTGTGACCAACTCCTTTGGCCAAAGCTCTGAAAGGCAAGGGTTTTACATAACCAGAGGTGGGAACTTTCATTAACCTCTCCCTAGGGATTCTCCAGGAGATCCACTTAATACTGATAGACCTAAAAGTCCATATTTTTCAGGCACGTTTTCAATATAGTCATTTGAACTCCTCATTTCTACCTGTGTCACATCTCCCTCCTCAGGAGTTCACTTAGGGGGTGTCTAGATTGCACCCTTAGCGTGAAATAAGTTGCGCAATTTGAGCTGCACAAATAGCTTATTTGGAGTTAATTTTGAAAAAGCTAATTTTGTAATTTGGTGCTGTCTACACAGCGCCATATTTTGAAATAAACCGCTATTGTGAAATGTCCCTTAATCCTTGTGGAATGATGTTTACAGGAACATCAGAATAGCGAGCCCATTATATTTCAAAATAAGGGGCTTGTTTCAAAGACAAGGAATAGCTATTTTGACATACCAGAAGTATCCCAAAATAGCACTGCAGTGCAAACGTATCCTTATGGTGTCAGTGAATAATGCATAAGCTAATACAATTTGGCTACATCTACACTGCAAGTTTTTGCAGCAGCAAATATGCTAATGAGGGACTCATTTGCATGAGTCGTGATCTCAATTGCATATTTTCTGCCGTTTCTTTTTGCGCAATACTAGGTCAGGCCAATAGTTCATCTAACTCAATATCCTGGCTCCCAACAGAGACCAATGCCAGAAGCCTCAGAGAGAATAAACAGAACAGGACGACTATTGCGTGAAACCCCCCATTGTCCATTCCCAGCCTCCGGCAGTCAGGGACCTAAGGAAACCCAGACTGTTGGGTATCATCACTGGCCATTGATGGACCTTGAACCCCTAAATGAACTCACCAAATCTGTATTTGCACTCAGTTACAGTTTTGGCCTTCGCAATATCTAAGGGCCATGAGTTTCTGGGTCTTGTGTTATATGAAGAAGCAAATAACACTTTCTTGCTTACTTTCTCCACGCCATTCATCATTGTATAGATTTTATATTCCCCTTCGATATTTCTTTTCCAAGATGTACAATCTCAGTCTTTTTAATCTCTCCTCAGCTGTTCCATACCCCGGATCATTTTTGTTGCCCTTCTCTGTCCCTTTTCATTTCTAATATATCGATTTTTAACATGGGTTTGTAGGGTGAGACAATTAGCAACTCTATCTGAGACCAGCAGTAGGGCTGCCAGCCGGGGGGTCGGGCTGGCCAGCTCTGGGGCTGGGCAGGCAGTGGGAGTCTTCCAGCTGCAGGGAAGGGGGACATGGCTCTGGTGTGCAGGGGAGTGGACGTGGGTGGAAAGAGCTAGATCAGTGGGCTAACATTCCCAAAGGGGGAGGGGAAGTATTCACTTGCCATCCATGTTATTAACCAGTTAGGATCCATCAGAGGACTGCCCATCTTATCCCATGGCAGCTTACTTTACTTCAGAGCCTTTGGTGAGGGATCTTGTCAAAGGCTTTCTGAAAGTCCAAGAATCCTATACAGTAATTCCTCATTTAACACTATAGATAGGTTTCCGAAAATGATCGTGTTAAGTGAAAATGTGTTATGCGGGGTCAATTTTCCCATTGAAAATAATGGAAAAGGTGGGGGTTGCATTTCAAGTGGTGGTATCTGTTGGGACTGGGACAAAAGGTTGGAGGAGAAAGGAGACTGGGTTACAGCAGGGAGGAGAGGTGTTTGGTTCTGGGGAAGGGGAGGAAAGAAGAGGGGGATTGGGTTGGGAGTATGCCCCTGTGATGGGTCTGTCGGGACCCGCACTACGTCCGGCGAGGGGGGTCACTGGGGAACAGCACGGCAAGCGGCGAACCCTCCGCTGCTTTGCAGGGAGGAGGGGGAAGCCCCACGTAGCCACCAGCAATAGGCCAGCTGGGGAAATCGTGTTATTCCGGGATCGTGTAATTCAAAAAACGTTCCCTAAAAGAAAATCATGCTATCGTGAAAACGTGTTAAGTGGGCACATGTTAAATGAGGAATTACTGTATCCAGTGGATCATCCTTATCTACATATTTGCTGAATCCTAATGGTTTCCTTTGATAAAAGCCAAGTTGACTCTTCCCCCAAGAAATCGTGTTCATCATGGCTATGTCTACACAGCAAAGAAAAACCATCGGAGCCGACTCTGGCTCAAGGGGCTTGCGCTGTGAGGCTGTTTCATTGCTATGTAGACTTCTGGGCTCCAGCTGCGATTTAAAGGGCAGGGGGCTCCAAGCTCTGCTGAGAGAACTGGGCCCTTTTGAAGCCCCAGGGCAGTTGTCCCTTTTGTCCCCGTCCTGTCAGCAGGCCTGCCCACAGGGGCCTGAGACTCCTCTGAGTCGAGCCATTGACTCCAATGAAATCACTCCCAATTTACACTACACTTAGCAGAGAATCAAGCCTGCTCTGCGGCTAGGAGAGACTCGATGCTCCGTCCTCAGCAGGGAGCTGCTGCTATCCCTGAGGGAGACATACCCATCCCCCAGCCAGGCAGCTCCATGTGAAGAGCCCTGAGCCCCTGGATAGGGCTTATTAAGCGGCTGTGGGGCCGTTCTGCCGCGCAGCTTAGAGAGAACCTTGGACAGCAGAGCCGACAGCCTCCATAGACTCCTTGGCAACGTGGGGAGAGGACCTGGCTCTGTGATCTTGGAAGGGGTGAGGCTGAGGGCAGCAGGGGCAGGACTGAGGGCAGCTGGCCCTCAGCACTGCCAGGAGCCTGGTGCGCTCCTCCCCTTTCCAGTCCTTAATGCTGCTTGGAGCATGTGGCCTGTTGCTCCAACACCAATTTAAACAGGCTTGGGGCTCAGCCACCATTACTGTTGCTGTGGTGGTGGCCAGAGCCTTAGGCCCCTTTGATTCACCCAGCCCTGGGGCAATTACCGCTTTTGCACCCCCTCCCCATTGTCGGTGGACCTAGCTGAGGAAGTGGCATCTTCTCGTCCTCCTTTGCTTAAAGGCCTCTCATTTGAGTGGGGTCGACTTCCAGTATTCTCAGTTGTTTTCTCTTGAGGCACAGCCACGAGCTGCACAAAGATTCCAGCATCAAGTCAAGAACATAGGAAAAAAAATTAAAACCAGTCAATTGTTTTTCAAACGTAGTTCTTATTCCTCTGCAGTAGTTAAGCTGAAGCTAGTTTGGTTTGGTTTAGGGCAGGGAGGAAGCCACTGAGATTGGAATTTTCATAAAGTGAATGTCTTTCAAAAACCCCCTCTTCCCGAGCTGCTTAACGTTAAAAAAAGAAATCATGGTTCCTTACAATATTTCACGTGATTCACAGTGGCAATTTATTTTAACATACATGACAGCCCTCCAAGTGCTGATTCCCTATCATACAGGATGAAGTAGGCTTTTCCGCTGTGTTAGTAAAGCCAGCTCTGCTGCTCATTGGCTTGAGGCCTCCTGGTTGTTTGCCTTTGCGGCTGGACAAGCTCGCAAGTTTTCTCTCGCCAGCCACACCATCGACATGGGGCTTTCGATGGAGTTCTCCGTGTTAAAGAAGTGAACTCGCCAGCCAGAGCAGCACTTCATTTGCTTAATTTCACGCCGGAAAGTTTTGCTGAAGACGTAGTAGATGAAAGGGTTATAAGCCGTTGACGACTTAGCAAACAGACAGGGCAATAGCGTAAGGACAGGATGTAGGGAGCTGCTGGAGTTGAAGATGGACCAGAAGCTGACTGCTGCGTACGGCATCCAGGCACCAAGGAATCCGACGCTTACAAGCACAGCCATCTGAAAAAGGCAGAGCGTGTTCAGTCCTCAGTTAACACCGCTATCCCTCTACCCTGCCTGGGTTATGTCATAGGAGAACCAGAGAGCCTGGTCCATGTGGGAGAAGGGATCCTGAACAACTCTTATGAGGCACTGCTGGATCAAAATATTTCAGTTTTCCATATACCACGTGGATGTGTCTAGACCACAGGGTTGTTTCGAAAAAAGTGGCCTTTTTTCAAAAAAACTTCCCCTCCATCTAGACTGCTCCCGCGTTCTTTCAAAAGTAAATAAAAAGAAAAAGCGGCAGTTTTTTCAACCGCGGAAAACCTCGTTTTATGAGGAAGATCGCCTTTTTTTGAAAGTGCTCTTTTGAAAAATGGCGCTATGTAATGCAAACTGTGCTTTTTTGAAAGAGAGCATCCAGGATGCGAGCCGCTTTTTTGAAAATACTGGTTGTAGTCTAGACGCTCTTTTTTGAAAGAGGCTTTTTCAAAAGTATCTTTTGAAAAAGCCTCTTTCGAAAGAGGCTTGCATTCTAGACGTAGCCACAGAGAAGACACTTTTAATGAGCAGCTTTATTTAGTCAACACCCCAATTTTTTGTACAAAAAAAAAGTTGTGATGGAAAACTTTCAACCAGCTTTACTCAGCACCATCTGGTCTCTATGTCCATTAAAAATTCTGTAGGGCTACAAGGCAGACCCGACTCAAAATGATACATTAATATATTTGACACCCATTCCAGCATGACTGGAGATACAAACATACAAGCATAAATCAGGGGCACTGTTGTATCTTGTAGGTCTAAGGGGCAGGAAAGCATATGAGTTATATAATTCATGGCTGTGCAGTCATGCTGTTGAAACCAATGTGATTCCAAATGCTCTCTGGTTGTCTGCCCATACTGTTTAGTTCAATTTATAGAACAAGTTAATGCATTGAGGCTGAAACATGGCAAGTGGTCCTGACTCTGTGGCAGGACAACTCCTGAGGGCAGGCGCTGCACCCTTGTGAGGGGTGTGTACCCCACACCGGCAGAGTGTGTGTTAGCTGATCCAGAGAGCAATTTGAGCCCTGGCTGCACCGGGAAGGTGGACCAAGCCTAATTTAGGCTTGAGGCCCACTGGGAAGGAGCTAGGTGGCTAATAGAGGGGAAGGATGTCAGGGCAGTGGAAGAGAGGCAGGCAACGCTGAGGGGAGAAGGTCTAAGAGATCTTCATTTGGGAAAAGAATCCAGGCAAAGGTCAGGTAAGCTACCGAGAGGGATGGAAGGGCCTGTGATGGAAGGACAGGAAGTGACTCTCCAGGGAGAAAAGCCCAGGATGGGTTGCTTGCTAAAAGAGTCTGAACAGTCTGTGACGTCCTCAGAAGTGGACTGAGATAAAGGGCTGAGGGACAGGCCAAGGCAGGAAATGCTGCAGGGAAGTAGCAAGGCACTTGAGGGAGCAGACCTCAGCTGCTTGCTACAGGGTCCCTGAACTGGAATGCAGAAGAGAGGGTGGGCCTGGGGCCTATAGCTGGCCACCAAGGACAGTGGTGTGAAATCCCCCCCATCCATACACGGAGTAAAGATGATTGAAACCCCTGAGACAAGGGATGTAGGATCCACTGGACTCAGAGTCCGAGGCTGAAGACCTGGCCTGAGATCATCATAGAATCATAGAGCTGGAAGAGGCTGCAGGAGGTCATTGAGTCCAGCCCCCTGCCCTAGGCAGGGTCAATCCCAACTAAATCAACCCAGCCAGGGCTTTGTCAAGGTGAGACTTAGAAACCTCTAGGTCTGGAGATTCCACCACTTCCCTAGGTAACCCATTCCAGTGCTTCACCGCCCTCCTAGGGAAATAGTTTTTCCTAATATCCAACCTAGACCCCCGCACTGCAACTTGAGACCGTTGCTCCTTGTTCTGCATCCGTCACTACTGAGAACAGCCTCTCTCCATCCTCTTTGGAACCCCCCCTTCAAGAAGTTGAAGGCTGCTCTCAAATCCCTCCTCACTCTTCTCTTCTGCAGACTGAACAAACCCAAATCCCTCAGCCTCTCCTCATAAGCCACGTGCTCCAGCCTCAATGACCATTTTTTGAAGGCTCTGTTCCACCAGGAAGGGTCCGAACTTGACCTGGCTGGGGGGCCAAACCCCAGGAGAACCAGACTCCCACAGGGCCAGATTGGCGCTCGGCAGCGGGCACCGAGGGAATAGAGCCTGTCTCGCTTGCGGACAAGGGGCAGGGGATGCGCTGACCAGGGCATCAACGCACAAGGCATGAGTGTGTCTAACATGCATCATCTACCCTTGGGATGGGAGGCCAACTCGATCTTAATGGCAAGATCAGAGCGTTTATCATTTATCGGAGCATTAACCAAACCCCTGTGAACCCTCCTTTCTGAACTGATGAATGCTGACAGGTGCTCATGTCACAAAGCCCAGAACTCTGGAATGGCACTAATTGGATTGCCTTGGTAGCCGTCTCAGCTGAGGCTAAGAAATGAATGCAGCTGGAAGCTGACGCTGTCCAAGGTGGGGGATGGGTAGAACAAAGTATGCAAATAGCTGCTGAACTATGGGGTAGAATCGTGCAGTAACGACTTTCTCCCAGGAGTAATTCTCCCAGGAGTAATTTCTCCCAGGAGTAGGTACCAATGCTGTTATTACTTCTTTCTATTACAAGAATTCCTGTCTAGGACACTGCCTCTCTCGCTAGGAGAGGCTGCCACAGCTGCAGTCAGAGGGCTTGAGGAGATCAGGGCAACTAGAAGGGTATCTCCCGGTGGAGTCCTGAATCTTCACCCAGGGCTCCTGCTTACTTTGCTGTGTTCTGGTCACTCACCAGTGTCAGCCTCCTCTCCATCTTTGCCGCGTTCGGGATCCTGTCAAAGTTCTGTATCTCCTGGTACGTTTTGTGAACCTTCCACGCGATGCCCAGGTAACAGCTGAGGATGGTCAATGCAGGTAGGAGTGTGCACAGAACGAACATGCTCAGGATAAAAGAGAAGCCGTTGGAGGAGTTGTGGAATTCGCTCCATGCTATCGTGCAGGAGATGCCAAACGGTTCGGGGCCATAATAACCCCAACCCAGCAAAGGCAGGATGGCCCAGAGCAGTGAGCAGAGCCAGATGAACACAATCGAAATGCGAACGGCCTTCTTGTTGATAGTATTGCCTGGAAGAAAAGGAACAGCGAGTCCCTAGGAACCACCAATGGCATGGTGGACTTCCCACAAGACTATTGTCTGTCTCTCATTCGGAAGCCAAGTCTCCTCTCCTATCTGCTTTCTTTATTCGCTTCCCTTTAGTAGCGGCTGACAACACAACATTTAAAACGACAAAGTGCAGCCTACTTGGAAACAGCTGTCAGCAGCCTGCTACAAAGGGGCTCTCAAACAGCTCTGCTCTACTGCACTCTTCCTTCAGGAGACCCCCTGGCTATCACTTTAATGAAACACCCAGCTTCCACCAGCCCAGTGACTGGGGATCTTAAGGTCCCCAAGGAGCAGGGATAAATGAACCTTAAAGGATTCTGAGTTTCAGGACAAATAAGCTCCAGATTCTGGTCCGAAACCCATCACCATGGCATTGCTTGTGTTACAGCAGCACCTAGAGGCCCCATTGGGTTAGGTGCTGTACATACATGCAGTGAGAGACACTGCCTTCCCTCAAGTTATAGCCGACCTAGACGAGCTGGAAAAAGGATGGGAGGAAGGAATTACCTGCATTTAGGAAAGCTGAGGAACACAGGGTTAGGGCCATATTCACCAAAGCACTGAGGTACTGCAGTTCCTGGCTCCTGTGTACCAGGCTGTCTATTGGAATCCTCCATCCCGCATTACGTATGTAAAGAGAGAAGCCTCAGGAGCCTGCAAATATTTTGCTAGTGTGGGCCCCAGATGACTCATTGTCTTGACCCGCAGGGCCCGAACCTAGATCCACTGGAGCAGGCCTGCTTCACCCCTTCACGTGGCAGCCTGTTGATGAGTGCTGAGCCCAGACCTAGGACTGCCAGTCAGCTTGAAGCTCCACCCCTGAGGTCCTATTGGCAGAGTCCCAGAGCAGCTGATTGGCTGGCCCATCCTATTTAAGCCAGGAATAGGAAGCTGTCTGAACACCTGGGATCCACCCTGACCTGGACTGTGCATCTTGTGCCTCCACCTCCTGATGCTTCCCTGGCCTGACTTTCTGGCATCTTGATCTGGTTTGGCTCCTGACCTCTGATTTCTGGTTCTGATCTCCAGTTTGTCTCCTGCCTCTGACCCCCCTGGTATCCTGACCCAGCTGATTCTCAACTCCTGACTGTGGTCTCCATTAGGTCTGGCTGCCCAGGACCCAGCCTTGACACTCTTTTTTAATACTTACTATTAGATGTGGATGAGCTGGTTACAAGGAACCGGATCACAGCCATCATGCACAAGGTCATCATGCTGGAGACACCGAAGAGGAAACCCATCAGGGCATAGTAGATACAGGACACATCTCCTCCCAGCCAGGCATGGTTCCATGCGGAGGCAATAGCCAGCGGGTACATGCTGATGGCCATTCCCAGATCCGTCACGGCTAAATTTATTATAAGCAGCTCAGGTGACTTGAGATGGGAAGAGCGCTTCACTGCCGCAGCAAGGACTGCTGAATTCCCCAGAATCGTCAGGATCGCTGAGGGGGGCGGGGGGAAACAGTGTGGATAGTTATCATCAGTGTTTTACTAGAAGATTTACCCCATTGCTCAGGTCCTTCAAGGCAGAGGGGAGGTGGAGGAGTCAGGAGTAGGGGTGAGGAGAGGCTCAGGATGCAAGAGTCACTGCAGCGGGTGGGGGCTCAGAGCAAGGGGTTGGGAGGTGGGAGGGGCTCAGAGGAAAGGGGGACTCAAGGGAGAGCATGGGAGACAGCTGCTAGTGCTCCCTGGGGGTGGCCCAGAGTGATGGGGGCTCTGCTGGCCGATCAATGGCTACTCCCCAGGCATGGGCTGGGAACCATGCTGCTGGCTACTCCCCAGGGCTGGGCACTTGCTGCCCCCCTGTGGTCATTCTAGGATATAACTGTGCTTGCTCCCTGCCTCCCCCACCCTTGGTCATTCGTGAGGATAACTGCCCCTGCTATCACAGCCCTCCCTTTCCATTTGGTGAGAAACAATCACATTCCAGATACATCCCATTGTCCCGGAACCACCAAATCCTGACCTTGCTTTAAGTGATGATCAGAGGAAGCTGCATAACTAAGTTGGTGGTCCTAGCTCCTACCGTTTAGGAGACATTCTTGAACAAATGGACTCTCAGAAGACGGATGGACATAGACAGACCGATAGATGCACAAACTCCCTCAAATACAACACTTGATTTTAGCCAAAAGGCCGAGAAGAGATTTGTGGACATTCCAAAGAGGTGTGTGCAGCTTGACACAGCAAAAGACACAACCAGTGCCAGTTGCTGTCCTGAGATTACATTCTGAGAAACAGACACACAGGGGTGCCATTTGTAATGGTGATAGTTGCCCTCTGTCAACACTTTGATTTGCTCCCCCCTCTGAAGCTGCTAGAAGGGGCCCCATCCTCCCTGACTGAACTGACCTCGTTATCTCTAGCCTTACTCTTGATTGGAACTCTGGGTATGTCTACACTACCCCGCTAGTTCGAACTAGCGGGGTAATGTATGCATACCGCACTTGCTAATGAAGCCCGGGATTTGAATTTCCCGGGCTTCATTAGCATAAGCGGGGAGCCGCCATTTTTAAATCCCCGCTGCTTCGAACCCCGTGTAGCGCGGCTACACGGGGCTCGAACTAGGTAGTTCGGACTAGGGTGCCTATTCCGAACTACCGTTACTCCTCGTTTCACGAGGAGTAACGGTAGTTCGGAATAGGACCCTAGTCCGAACTACCTAGTTCGAGCCCCGTGTAGCCGCGCTACACGGGGTTCGAAGCAGCGGGGATTTAAAAATGGCGGCTCCCCGCTTATGCTAATGAAGCCCGGGAAATTCAAATCCCGGGCTTCATTAGCAAGTGCGGTATGCATACATTACCCCGCTAGTTCGAACTAGCGGGGTAGTGTAGACATACCCTCTTTTCTTATGCCTGGATATTTATACCTGCCTCTGGAATTTCCACTACGTGCATCTGACGAAGTGGGTCTTTGCCCATGAAAGCTTATGCTCCAATACATCTGTTAGTCTGTAACAGTGGTCCCCAACCTTTAGAGGCTCCCAGGTGCCCGGGAAGTGGGGCCACTCACGCGCTGGGCGCTCGGGGGCATGCCAGGGGACTGGGATGCTCTTGCACCCGGTGCCGGTGTGTGCCCTAGGGCCGGGGCTGGAGCCGCCCGAGCACCTTGTGCCATGGGCCCGGGGTTGGCGCTGCCACCCGAGCCACGCGCCTGGGGCCGGCACCGGTGCTGCTCGAGCACCGCGCGCCCGAGTGCCTGCATGTGCCCCGGGACTGAGGCCGCCCAAGCGCCGCGCACCCAGCGCCGGTGCGTGTTGCGCGCCTGGGGCCGGCACCTCCCGTGTGCCGGGGGCGGGGCCAGCCCAGGTTGTCGGCGGGTGCCCATGAATGCCCCGGCGGGCGTCATGGCGCCCGCGGGCACCGCGTTGGGGACCACTGGTCTATAAGGTGCCACAGGACTCCTTGTCGCTTTTGCAGATTCAGACTAACACGGATATCCCTCTGATACTAGACCAGCTTAGTACAGGCAGTCCCCGAGTTACGCGGATCTGACTTAGGTCGGATCCGCAGTTACGAACGGGGCACTTCCTCTCCCTGGTCTCGAGCAGACCAGGGAGAGGAAGCAAAGCGGCGGCGGAACGCGCGGCCAGCTGACAGCCCAGACGCGTCTGGGCTGTCAGCTGGCCGCGCACTCCGCTCTGCTCCCCCCCCCGCCCCGTCTGCAGACCAGGGGGAGGGGGAGGGGGAGGGGGAGCAGAGCGGAGCAGAGCAGAGCGGCGGAACGCGCAGCCAGCTGACAGCCCAGACGCGTCTGGGCTGTCAGCTGGCCGCGCGTTCTGCCGCTCTGCTCTACTCTGCCCCCCCTCCCCCTGGTCTGCAGACCTGGGGGACGGGGAGCAGAGCAGAGCAAAGCCGCGGAGCCCGAGGGCAGCAGGATAGCCACGGCGCGTCTGGGCTGTCCCGCTGCCCGCATGTTCTGCCGCTTTGCTCCCCGTCCCCCTGGTCTGCAGACCTGGGGGACGGGGAGCAGAGCAGAGCAAAGCCACGGAGCCCGAGGACAGCAGGATAGCCACGGCGCGTCTGGGCTGTCCCGCTGCCCCAGTGCTCCGCGGCTTTGCTCCGTACGCCTGTGGTACAGCAGCTGGGGCGCTGCCGGTTGGTCCCGTAGCGCCGCTCTGGGTGCCACTGGACCAACCCAGCAGCACCCCAGCTGCTCTGCCCCAGGTGTCCCCTAGTCAGCAGCTGCTGAAAATGACCAGTGGCTGACTACAGGAAGCCCCTGCCCCGGGCTTCCTGGAATCAGCCGCTGATCAGTTTCAGCAGCAGCTGACTTGGGGATGCCTGGGGTTCGTAAGTTGAATCTGTATGCAAGTCAGAACTGGCGTCCAGATTCAGCCACTGTTGAAACTGATCAGTTTCAGCAGCGGCTGAATCTGGACGCCAGTTCCGACTTACATACAGATTCAACTTAAGAACAAACCTACAGTCCCTATCTTATACGTAACCCGGGGACTGCCTGCACATGCAAAAGTATAACTAATCTTGTTCTGACTGGCGTTTCACAAGGCGTTGGACTGAGCTAACTTACATTCTAGGCTGCTTTAATTACGAAAATAGTCAGAAGTTGCAAATCCCTAGAAAAGCAGGCTAGCTGAGCTCAGAGAAGCAGGGGAGGAGATAAAAGTAGAAACCTCCTTCCTTGGAGGATGCTAGCACCTAGCAAACTGCTGCATTCTCGTATCATTTCTCTTGCCAAAATATTACTGCAGAGTGTTCAGAAGCAAACAATCGGGTCTGTGTTTTCTTTTCAAACAAGTATGGATCTGCAGCAAGGAGGCTGATCTTAAGTTTTCCGGTGAACACGCTCTCTAATGCCAGCAATGAAAAAAGGAAACAACAGATACTTGTTATTTACAGTGCCTTCCCTGCAGCTGTAAAAGCAGTGTGCTCAGGAACAAGATGCAGTGATATATTTGAAGGGGAAGGGGCTAGGGAAATTTCCAGCCTCTGAAAAATAAACAGTGTTCCTGTTTCCATAAATCGCCCGCAGGGGGATGTATTTCCCCCTTCTTGATAGCACTTCACATTATCCCTTCCTAAATAAATCTTGACTTACTATTTCCTTTTGTCTGTAGATATGAGACCTATTGTGTGGCTAGGAATTTAGACGGGAGTATAAGGAAGCTAAGCATGTAAATCCTATTGACATTCAATGGCTGTTGGGTACCTAATTCCCTTAAGCTCCCTGGAAAAGCCCAGCCTTAACACAGAGACCACTAAGAAGCTAGTTGGAAGCCTTCAAGAAACCCACAAGTAATCTGGACCCTGACCTGAAGCCACACTCCACGGGGCATGTATGTACTTTGCTGTAAATCTATCTTCAAAAAACACAAATAGACGGCTATACAGAACTCACATGCTAGTTGAAAACCCTCTTGCCCTTTTATATAAGGTTGTGCTATTAAAGCAGAGCTGTTCTTAAGAAGAAATGAGACCCCAAAGCGATTCCAGGATCGGACCAAGGCTGCTTTCCCGTAGGGACTCCCAAAAAACTTCCTCTTTACTCTTGATCCTTAAAGTGACTCATAAAGATCCAGCACTGAGCTGCTGAAAAGGAAGGCAGGTAATGTGTCTGGAATACAGTAGTTAGCAGTCTTGGTGCTGCAGAGAATTCTGCTGGCTGAGTTAATTATTAAAATTAGAGGCAACAAATTCTGGAAGGAATATTAAACATCATACTTCAGGGCTCAAGCCAGTCTCTAAGGATACATCTACACCACAATGTATCCTGAAATAGCTACCCCGTGTCTTTTGAACATGTCTGCTATTTCAGAATATAACAGACATGCTATTTCAGCATCCCTGTAAACCTCATTCTATGAGGGATAAGGGATGTTTCAAAATAGCCTATTTCAAAAGAGAATTGAAATAAGATACGCAATTTGCATAGTGCAAATTGCGTATATTCTTTCGAGCTAAGGGTGTAGTATAGATGCACCCTAAGTATTAAAGACCCGGATAAGATGGGGTGTGGGGTCCGGGGCAGATGCTCCCCTATTTGCCTATTCTTGCAATTTCCTCTGAAGCATCTGATACAGGCCCCGGTCAGAAACAGGACACTGGACTAGGTGGACCCCAGGTCTGATTCAATCTGGCAGTACCTATTCCCTAACAAGCACCAGTGACTGGGGAGGGAGAACTCACCTATGATCAGAAGAAACACGCCTGCTCCGTAATCCACTGTCGGATGGAGTTTGGAAAGGTATTGCTGCTCCATGGCCCCTTGTGGCAGGGGGGAAAGATTTAAATCACAGACAAAGCAATGCTAGTCAGGACGGGGAAGAGGCTCTTCCTCATGGTTTGTCCGGAGTTTGTCCACAGGTCCAGTCGGAGAGAAGGGTGAAGGGTCCCCCCTGTGCATTCTCATCTCGCCATCTCCCCGGGGCTCCCTGGCAGGCGATGAGAGTGGAGCTGGGGAATGTGCTCCTCCCAGAGAGGAGTCAGAGCTCGCCAGTCACCTCTGCACACTCGCAGCCCGACTGGCTCCCAGCGCCTCCCTCCACCCCACTGTTCTGCTCTCTGGCTTGTTAAACAAACTCTCCCTGGCAAATCCCCGCCCAGTGCATTGCAGGAGGCAAAAGCAATTGCAGCTCATCCAACAGCCACTGTAGGGAAATAGATGCTATGAAGCAGGGGACTTTTTTGAGGCATGGGGATGAGAGGACTCAAGTTTCTCTTTGCTCTGCCCTGTTACTAGGCATGGTGTTTACATCTGCAATGCCTGGGGGGGTCACAGTCCCACTCCAGCTGGCAGGGCTTCCAGAGACTAGCACAGGTGAGTACAATTCAGCTGCAGTGCCTGTCGCAGCCAAGACCCAGAATAGATTTGGAGCTGTGTGTAATTCCTAGGGTTGGGCCCAAACTAAAATCCCAGGTCCAAATACCCCAGCCTGCGATTTTGTAGCTGCGATCATGTCCAGATTTTGCAGCTGGCTGCTCTTTGTAGTTGTCCGCACATTGACTCCAAATCAGTATAAATATTCCAGAAAATTGGCTCCAGATCCAAAATGTAGTGCGGATTCTTGTCTAGTCACTTAGATTATGAAGATCCTGATTTTTTTTCAGAAGCACCCTCCGATTCTGTTCGTGCATTTTAAAAATCTGTGGGTTCCATCTTGCAGGTGCCTTTTATAGCAGGGATTGGGAACCTCAGGACTGTGGGCAGGATGTGGCCCTCAGCTTGCCTGGATCTGGCCTCTGAGGCTCAGGGCTCCCCTCTCTCCTGCATTGGGGAACTCACACTGGTGCTCCAGCCCCCCAGCTGCCCCATGGCAGGGCTGGAGCACACAAAATCTACTAGCTTGGGCCCCACTGGGCTCTGGTATGGGAGGGGAATATGGGGAGTGTATTTCTCCTTCTCAGTCAGGGGCCACGTCAGTGAGGGGTGTTTTTTTTTAATTTGTTTTGTTTTGTTTTTTTGCTTCTCACTTATGTGTGACCCCCAAATGATTTTCTGTGGGTCATTGGCTCAAAAAGGTTCCATGCCCCTGTTTTATAGCATTTACTACCAGGTGTGGGAGTGTAGCCAGATAGACAGACATCACATAAGCGCTATAAAAGAGCCCCGGTATTTGTGGCTGCTACGTTGGAGAAAGAATTGAGGTCCTTTTGATCATTAGAGTGTGGTCTAAAGATCCCATCTGCTTGTATATTTGGGGTGTGCCATGGACAGGGGCCAGCCATGCCTCTAGCACTGTCCACAAGATTAGAGCTTCCTTCAGGGACTCCCTGCTGGCTCCCAGTCTCGAGCAGCTCTCACCTGCCCAATTCCTGACTGAACCCTGGACTGTCTCAGTTTCACCCCCCATTTATATGTCCCGGGTGATTGGAGGTCAGCTGACAGTCACAGGTGCACTGAGCTCTTCCTTCTTAAAAGGCCAGCATCGCCCTGTGGGAGGTGCCACAGCCAGACCCCCTCCACAGAGAAGGCTTTGTCCCCAGTTCTCACATGCCCTATCTGGTGCTTTCTGACCTGCCTATTGAATGTGGATCCATGCAGGAAGAGAAAGCAGGGAGGCGTGTCAGGTACCAGCTCCTGCTCTCCAAAGGCCCCTCTCTGTAGGGTCCCACAGGGCTCTGTACTATCCCCTCTTCTCTTTAATATTCCTGTGGCACCACTGGAAAGAGAGTGAGATGCCCTTGACTTAGCTGCCTACAATAGCCTGGGGACACTCCTCTGTAGACCTCCTTCTGATATATGGTTGTGACAATTTTCTTCCACTGTTTGATCTGAGGAAGTGGGTCTGGCCCATGAAAGCTCATCATCTAATAAACCATCTTGTTAGTCTTTAAAGTGCTACATAGTCCTGTATTTTGTTTCAGCAAGACTGAAGTGACACTGATCGGAAAGGAGAAATGCCTGGAAGAGCTGGCCCTGGCTTGCCTCTCCCTTCCATGAAGGTGTATAGCTACAACAGAGCAGTGCAAAAGCCTCAGGTTCCTGTCTGACTCCCGGCTAAGCTGGTAGCAACCGTTTCCAAAAGTGCCTTTTGTCTCCGGCCTGCTAGGAAACATCATCCCTTCTTCCCAGAGGAGGAGCAGGCAACAGGCGTCTGTCACCTCCAGGATGGATTCCTGTCATTTATTGTACACATGAAGACAATGCAGGAGCTACGACAGAACATAGCTGTTTGCCTTCTCCAGGGCTAAGGCTGCCTTGAGCAGACCTGGTCGGTGCTCCTGCCCCTCCACAGCACGGCGACCTTCAAGGCCTCGGTCCTGATCTTCAAACCAGTCAATGGACCTAGCCACATCAGACACTGAATTTCCAGCTGTGAACTCTCATGACAGCGGTGCCCCTCTGGCACAAGGCAGGTCAGAAAGCACCAGATAGGGCATGTGAGAACTGGGGACAAAGCCTTCTCTGTGGAGGGGGTCTGGCTGTGGCACCTCCCACAGGGCGATGCTGGCCTTTTAAGAAGGAAGAGCTCAGTGCACCTGTGACTGTCAGCTGACCTCCAATCACCCGGGACATATAAATGGGGGGTGAAACTGAGACAGTCCAGGGTTCAGTCAGGAATGGGCAGGTGAGAGCTGCTTGAGACTGGGAGCCAGCAGGGAGTCCCTGAAGGAAGCTCTAATTGGTTCCTCAGAGAAGGCTGAAGAGTAGCAAGAATAGTTTGCTTGCTGACATCCCCCAGCCAGAAAGCCAGGGCCAGCGGACAGAAGGCCAGAAGGAGTTTCTTGCTGACTTCTTGCTGAAGCTGTGGGCCAGAGAGGGCTGAAGGCAGCTCTCATAGATGTGACAATTCCCTACAACATTGGGAGAGGTGGCTGCATTATGTTTATGTATCTGTGAGGGCCAGTGATTGTGTGTCATTACATGGAAGCTGATCACAGCTTTCAGGAACTATGAACAGTGGGGACTGATCAGGCAAAGTCATTCCAGTTGTAACACCTCCAGAGAGGTACCACCTCCCAAGAGAGGCTCCCCTAGACTGATTCCAGTTGAGGCCCACAGACAAAGACAGGACTTTGCCTGAGTTTAAATTGACTTGAGGGCATCTTTATGATCCAGAAAATGGGCAGGGCCACTGTCCACGAGCACCTCAGTCCTTAGGGAAGGGTTGGAAGAGTTGACATTTGCCAGAGCCTGAGGTAGGAGTCATGGTGATCTCTGGTAAGCTTCATGCAAACTTGTAGGTACTTCTATTATTCTAATGTTTTCTCTTCTGTGCTTTTACCTGAAGAATAAATGTGGTTGCTTAGAAAGGGCTGTGCAATAGCTTGTCATTGTGGGAAATTATGCTGTTTATAGCTTCTGAAGAGAGGGAGAAGCAGGCCTGCTGGGGAAGTTACAGCATAGGCAGGGAACTGGGCAGCCTGGAAAACCCCCAGTCAGGATGGAGAGGGACACAGGTCTCTGTCCAAGAGAGGTGATGGCTGGAGAGCCAGGATACTAGAGTGGGTGCCTTCAAGGGGGGAAATACATGTGTAGTTGGCCTGAACTATCATAGCAGGGGAGCCAGTCAAGGGGCTTGCTGATGCCTCCATGCTGGAGAGCAGAGGGCCTTCGGGGAATGGTGGTTGCTCCCCCTGGAAAGGAATGGTGGTTGCTCCCCCTGAAAAGGATGTGCACCCAGCAGAGAAGCTGGGAAGAGAGAGGTTGAACTCCGACCATAGGGGCTTGGAGTCCTGGAAAAAGGACAGGAAAAGACCAAAGAAGAGTCTGAGAGATGCTGGAGCATGGCATCTGGTATGTCAGTGGACTACAGGATGTGGGATTTTAAGGATTCTATCCATGGGGTGTGAGAAATGGACAATGCTAGGGACTTTTGTATGGATTATGTGTATAATTGTTGGTAATGAACAGGGTTGAGTGAGCTTCCCTCTGAAGAAGGGCAGCTGAGGGAGATGCTTCTGTTCTGGTAGGGTCTGATGCTGGAGGGTGCTTCAGATGGGGCTGCACTGTGACAGGAACCATCTTCTAGAACCTGCCCATCTTCAGGAAACATTGCAAGCCCTTCCTGTTTGAGAGAGCCATTCTACCGTGATACACAAAGGTCAAACTCCCTCCTACTCCCCAACAATAAAACCCTACCCCAGACACAGTTTTGACCCCCATAAACAGGAAAGTACCAGAAACACTACAAAGTCAACTAAAGAATTTGCTATTGGAAATGATGTTACCTCAGGTGATCCGTGGCCGGATAAGATGCTTAAGGTTTGTGCCTTTCAATATTTGATCTTCATAAGTTGATCTTCGTTCGGTTTGGCTGCGAAAGTCATGGTGTCACATTTCAGTGAAGGATGAAAAGCTTTTGTAAACAGAAGACTGCTTAAAGAAGTCACCAGAATTGAAATGATTTCAGAACAGCCTGCACAAAACATGTCTTCACATGAGCATTCACAAGACTTTCATTTTTCCATGAAAGTTCCAGTGCACAGATACATTCATTCAGACAGATATCTGTGGAAAATGAATTTAAAAGGGTGGCTGCTACCACCAAAGTCAATTTATGTTTTGTGCTCCAACTGAATGTTTGCAAATTCTTGTGGTCTCTTGTCTTCAGATGTTAACCACATATGGGAAAGATCTCAGCTACAACAGAATTCTGCTTATAGGCTCAAGTTTTGGTTGTAGGGCCAGTTTTGTTCAACATCTTTATTAATGACCTGGATGAGGGGATGGATTGCACCCTCAGCAAGTTTGCAGATGGCACTAAGTGAGGGGGAGAGGTAGTTATGTTGGAGGGTAGGGATAGGGTGCAGAGTGACCTAGACAAATTGGAGGATTGGGACAAAAGAAATCTGGTGAGGTTCAACAAGGACAAGTGCAGAGTCCTGCACTTGGGACGGAAGAATCCCAAGCATTGTTACAAGCTGGGGACCAACCAGCTATGTAGTACTTCTGCAGAAAAGGACCTGGGGGTTACAGTGGATGAGAAGCTGGATATGAGTCAACAGTGTGCCCTTGTAGCCAAGAAGGCTAATGGCATATTAGGTTGCATTAAGAGGAGCATTGCCAGCAGATCCAGAGATGTCATTATTCCCCTTTATTCGGCTATGGTGAGGCCACATCTGGAGTATTGTGTCCAGTTCTGGGCCCCACACTACAAAAAGGATGTGGACGCATTGGAGAGGGTCCAGCGGAGGGCAACCAAAATGATTAGGGGGCTGGAGAACATGATCTACGAAGAGAGGCTGAGGGATTGGGGCTTATTTAGTCTACAGAAGAGAAAAGTGAGGAGGAGGGGGAGGGGGTTGATAGCAGCTTTCAGCTTCCTGAAGGGAGGCTCCAAAGAGGATGGAGAGAGGCTGTTCTCAGTAGTGACGGATGGCAGAACAAGGAGCAATGGTCTCAAGTTACAGTGGGGGAAGTCTAGTTTGGATATTAGGAAAAACTATTTCCCTAGGAGGGTGGTGAAGCACTGGAATGGATTCCCTAGAGAAGTGGTGGTATCTCCATCCCTAGAGGTTTTTAAGTCCTGGCTTGAGAAAGCCCTGGCTGGGATGATTTAGTTGGGACTGGTCCTGCTTTGGGCAGGGGGCTGGACTCAGTGACCTCCTGGTCTCTTCCAGCCCTAGGATTCTGTGATTCTATGATTCTACAATGTAATAAAATGCCCATAGCTGGCCTAGGTTAGATGACTCAGGTTCCAGAAATTCAAACACTGGTTCTCAGGTTGGAGTCTAGGCTCTGAAACCCCGTGAAGAAGTAGAATTGGAATGGACCAGTGGATCATCTAGTCTGGTTTCATTTCTGTGACACAGTAGCTTCTAGCACTATAAGGTGTCTAACTGTGCTGTGAGTGGGGACTGTAAGATAGTGATTAGCATATCTAGTAACAGCCCCCCCCCACTTTGCCCATTATTGAGAAATGAATATAAAGTGTCTTTCAATTGCATGCAAAGCTCCTCAAAGCGAGCACATGTTCATCTGTTTACCCTGATCCTTCCCTCCATTACCCTCTCTTTAATCATTTCTGCTCTGTTTTGTCTAGCCTAATGTTAAATCAAAGGACAAACATGAGAAGTTTGCAAACTCATCGGCTACGTCTACACTGGCATGATTTTCCGGAAATGCTTAAAACGGAACAGTTTTCCGTTATAAGTATTTCTGGAAAAAGTGTGTCTACATTGGTCCCGGAGTTATCGTTATAACGATGCGCTTTTCCGGAAAAGCGTGTCTACATTGCCGGCACGCTTTTCCAGAAAAGCAGAAGCCTGGAACCATTTTGAAGAGGGCAAAGGCCGCTAGACCTTTCCGGGGGCGGGGCCGGAGCTCCGTTCAGACACGTGTTTAAAGGGGTCTCCCTGGACAGCCGTTAGTCTCCTGCTCCCGTGCCTTGGGACCTCTGCCAGGGACTGACACCCTTAGTAGATTTGGTGGTTGCCCTCTGAGTTTTGGGGACACCATCCTTTGGCCCCCAACTGCATTTTCCTGCGTTTTGTTTTGTCTGCCCTGCTCTGTCTGCCATGGAGCCGTGGGTAGCCATGTACCTGCTCGGGCCCCTGTTGGAGCTGTGCAAGTGCATGCAGCTCGTGCTGCAGGCCAGTGGCCTGCTGTTCATGGACCAGGAGGCAGAGATCGCATTGGACTTCCTCACCAGGGAGGTCATGGAGGTCATGTGGCATCAGCACCCCACCGTAAAGAGGCCAGTCTGGAGTTTGGACACCAGCACCGACTGGTGGGACCGGGTGGTCCTCGGACTGTGGGACGACCAGCAATGGCTCCGGAATTTCCACATGAGAAAGCAGACCTTCCTGCAGCTGTGCACCTGGCTCACCCCCGCGCTGCAGACAGCCGCCACCCATCCCCATTAAGAAGAGGGTTGCCATCGCGCTGTGGAAGCTGGCCACACCGGACAGCTACCGCTCGGTGGCACAGCAATTCGGGGTGGGAAGATCAACCGTCGGTGTGATCGTCATGGAGGTAAGTCCCAGGGGGAGTGGGATGGGGGGAGGGTGCTGCACTCCATGCCCAGGGACAGCCAAAACTCCAGGCTGGGTCACCCAGGGGTTTGGGCCATCCCTCCCGTGCACAGGCCCGCTGGTGGGGGGGGGGGCCCTGGTGTGTGTGTGTGTGTGTGTGTGTGCGCGTGCGCGGACAGAGGGAATCAAGGGGTGGGGGCCCAAGGGAGCGCACACTCAACCCTGCCGTATGTGATGTGTTCCCTTGTGTTTCTCTGCACCCTTCTGCAGGTCGTCCACGCCATCAACGACATCCTGCTCCCAAGAGTCATCCGCCTGCGCGACGTGGATGCTACCATGGCCGGCTTCACTGCCCTCGGGTTCCCCAACTGCGGGGGAGCCCTGGACGCAACCCACATCCCCATCTGGGCCCTGGAGCATCGAGCAGCCCATTTCACGAACAGGAAGGGGTACTGCTCCATTGTTCTGCAGGCCCTCGTGGACCACTGGGGCCGCTTCCTGGACATCTACGGAGGCTGGTCCGGTCGGGCACACGACGCCCGCATCCTCCGCAACTCTGGACTCTTTCGCAGGTTGGAGGCGGGCACCTACTTCCCCCGGCGGGACTTGACTGTCGGGGATGTGCCTATGCCCATCTGCGTTGTCGGGGACACGGCCTACCCCCTGCTGCCCTGGCTAATGTGGCCCTACACGGGGCAGCCGGACCAGAACCGGGCCCGGTTCAACGACCGCCTCAACTGGGCCCGAAATCCAGTGGAGCTCGCCTTTGGACGTTTAAAAGCCCGCTTCCGTTGTTTGCTCACCCGTCTCGAGATGAGTGAGCGGAACGCAACAGAGGTACTGGCCGCGTGCTGCGTGCTCCATAACATTGTGGAGCGCAGTGGGGAGGCCTTCCTCCCTGCATGGATGGCAGCCGAGGCACAGACATTCAACCAGCCCAACACAGCTGCCGTCCGCCAGGCACGCCAGGATGCGGTGTGCATCAGAGAGGCCCTGGTGGACATGTTTTCCCAAGCCCCATAGCAGGGTCACCTGGGTCTCCCCAGACTACTCCCTCCCATCCTCTACCCTTTCCCACCCCCTCCCCTTATCTCCCCCCAATTGTAAAGCGTCAGTTCAAAGCACATCGGCCGTCATCGTGACTGTTCGTCGAGTGCGTTGGGTGTAGTTAGGGTTTTTCTTTTTAGTTTAGGCTAGGGTTTAGGCCACCATCGCCTGTCCCGAAGAACAGGGAAGAGGATTCGGGGCTCATGCGGAAGGCTCAAGTCAGCGTACCTGATTCCGGTTGTCTTCGAGGGATCTCCTGGCTGTTCCTCTCCCGAGGCCCGGAAGGACCAAAGGATTGAGGTTGCCAGCTTCGCCGTCATCTTCCGTCAAGGGATCTCCGTCAAGGGATCTCCTGGCTGTTCCTCTCCTGAGGCCCAGAAGGACCAAAGGATTGAGGTTGCCAGCAACACCACAATCGTCCTCCCTGCGCCTAGACTATGTTTAATAATCTTTAGTGTGCATCTTTTAACTGTTCTTGCTTGTTTGTTAGCCATGTTAATATAGTTTGTGGTTTAAATTTTACTGAAAAGTCTCAGTATTTATTTATGCACCACAAACCAATGACCACTTAAAAAGGGGCCCCCCCGGTGATAGATTAAAGAATTTGTTGTCCACAGTTTGTAACCCTTTTAAATTTAAGTGGCTAATTGGCATCTCAAATCATTTCTTACAGTTACTAAAGTAACACAATAACCAACACAAGAATCAACTGAAACATAGAACTTTTTATTTACAAGGGGGAGGAGGGAAGACCTTCAACTGGGATGGGGAGGGGGGGAGACCTTCAACTGGGACGGGGAGGGGAGGGGAGCTGCTGGGACGGGTAGCCCCTGTGAGTGCTCCTTCGGGGGCGGACCTGCACATGCGGGGCAGGCCGCATCGGGGCAGGCTGCACGGGGAGGTGGGCAGGAGCTGGAGGCATACAAGCAGGAGTGGCAGGAGCAGGGGCAGGAGCTGGGGGCATACGAGCAGGGGCAGGAGCTGGGGGCATACGAGCAGGGGCCATTATGGGGGCAGGAGCTGGATAGGAGCAGGGGCCATTTCAGGGGCAGGAGGGGG
Organism: Pelodiscus sinensis; assembly: GCF_052426305.1. Taxonomy (NCBI): domain Eukaryota; kingdom Metazoa; phylum Chordata; order Testudines; family Trionychidae; genus Pelodiscus; species Pelodiscus sinensis. Next base: position 12,662,829 of record NC_143054.1, read on the forward strand.
CATGGGCTGTGCTACGGGAGGGATGGCGGGGTCATGGGGTATGGCCATGCCACAGTGCACGGCGTGAACAAAGTGTGCCGTGAGGATGTCCATGGAGTTGCCCATCCTTCGGCACTCTGTCAGGAAGGCACCCCAGCCCTTCTGCCGTCACTGCAGGTCCCCTTGCACGCGCTCGTGAATGGAGGCCTGAATTGCCTCCATCGCGATGGCAGAGCTCAGGTCTGAGGCATGCTCCTGCCACGTGTGCCCAGCAGCCTGCGTGCTCTTTAAGAGCTCAGGTTACCAGGAAGTCCAGGGCTCCTACGGGGTCTCCAGGCATCCACACCACTTTTTTCCGTTTCTTCTGCTTTTCCGGAAAAGCGTTAGCTGGCTGTCTACACTGGCCTTTTTCCGGAAAAGCTTTTCTGGAAAAAGGACTTTTGCCCGAACGGGAGCGGCATAGCTTTTCTGGAAAAGCAGCTGATTTCGTACAGTAGATCTTCATTGCTTTTCCGGAAAAGCAAGTGGCCAGTGTAGACAGCTCGCAGCTTATTCCGGAAAAGAGGCTGATTTTCCGGAATAAGTGGCCCAGTGTAGACACAGCCATCCAGTATTTCATTTATGGCAATAATGTATTTAACATCATCCAAGAGAGACTTTCCACCAGAAATTCAACACAGCAGTTCGTCTCTTCGGGGAATAATTCTACCAGAGACTTAACGGCTACGTCTACACTGGCATGAATTTCCGAAAATGCTTTTAACGGAAAAGTTTTCCGTTAAAAGCATTTTCGGAAAAGCACATCTAGAGTGACAGGATGCTTTTCCGCAAAAGCACTTTTTGCAGAAAAGCGTCCGTGGCCAATCTAAACGCGGTTTTCGGCAAAAAAGCCCCGATCGCCATTTTCGCGATCGGGGCTTTTTTGCAGAAAACACTACTATGCTGTCTACACTGGCCCTTTTGTGCAAAAGTCTTTCGGAAAAAGACTTTTGCCCAAATTGGAACAGCATAGTATTTCCTGAAAAGCACTGATGATTTTACAGGAGATCGTCAGCGCTTTTCCAGAAATTCAAGCGGCCAGTGTAGACAGCTGGGAAGTTTTTCCGCGAAATCATCTGATTTTGCGGAAAAACTTGCCAGTCTAGACACAGCCAACAAGTCCAGCCTGCATACATCAGTAATGGGAAAGGCTGGATAGCCTTGTGGCTAAGGCCCTAACCTGCAACTTAGGTGTTCTAGGTTTAATTTTGGCTCTGTCACAATCTTCCCTTGTAACGTTGGTCAAGTCACTTAATGTATTTCTGCTTTGGCTCCCTATCTTCTGCTTGTGTTTGGTATCCTTTCCCTCACTTATTTATTGAAATGGAATTCTTTACAGGAGGGGCTGTTTGGGTGTGGGCATTCGGTGACTTTGCAAAGGGGGTACCTCTAGATCACAGGTGGGGAACCAAAGGCCCAGGGGCCAGATGTGGCCCCTGACTTGCCTGGATCCAGACCCCAAGGTTCAGGGCTCCCCCACCTAGCACTGGGGAGTCCACGCTGTTGCTCCACCCTACCACAGGACTGGAGCACACAAAATCTATTAACCTGGGTCCCCCTAGGCTCTGGTGTGTGAAGGGAATGCGGGGAGTGTCTTTCTCCTTCTCAGTCGGGGGCCATGTCAACAACAGGTTTTGTTTTTGCTTCTCACTTGTGTGTGGCCCCAGACTGATTTTTCTGTGGCTCAGCAGCCCCCAACCGAAAAATGATTCCCATCCCTGCTCTAGATGCTACTGTAATTCAAATAACATTCCTCCAGTACTTATATGCTCCCCTACTGTATTTGAGCACCTTGCAATCCGGGTATTTGTCCTCACAACCGTGAGGCAGGGAAATGCTACTGAGAAAAGGGACAGATTAGACAATTTGGCCAACATCTGCCAGGACAGCATGTTTTACAGTAGGGACTTGGGCCCAGAGCTCTTGAGACACAGGCTAGCCCTCTCCTCACTGAGCCATTCTTCCTTTTGTGCAGCAGCTCATTGATTGTGCAGTCCCAAAGACAGCACTCCTATGGGGCAGGAGCACAGCAGAAGCTCAGTTCTGAAATGTAAAAAACATGATTAAAAATAGAGAATTGACTGATCTGCAATGCAATATTCATGGTCATTGAACAATAGCACTTCGTATACAGCATATGTACTTTGGCCTTTGTGGATTAACCTAGATTACTGGTTTTCAGCAAAGGGCACTGCCAAGGATTACTCTTCTGGATTATTCTATTTGAATGTGATTACATTCCAGAATTGCTTTGTAGAACGTCTATTTAATTTAGGGCAGTAAACAAATATATTACTGAAATGTGGTGACATTACACATGTGGTGTGTGGTGAAATAAAATGGCTTAAGAGGGTATATAACCCTCCACATTGGTAGAGAGAGGATCAAAGGGAGCCAGAGAGCCTAATTATTAGCCCATTCTGTGGCATTTAGAGGGGAGACAGGTGATTAAGGATTAGCCCCAGCAGAAGAATCACATTGCATAGTTCCTATAAAAAAAGGTCACATCTGGAATGTTGTGTCCAATTCTGGGCCCCCCGTTAGAGGAAAGGATGTGGATGCATTGGAGAGAGTCCAGTAGAGGACAACCAAAATGATGAGGGGGCTGGAGCATATGACCTATTAGGAGAGACTGAGGGATTTGGGTTTGTTTGGTCTGCAAAAGAGAAGAGTGAGGGGGGATCTGATAGCAGCCTTCAACTTCCAGAAGGGAAGTTCCAGAGGATGGAGAGAGGCTGTTCTCAGTAGTGATGGATGGCAGAACAAGGAGCAATGGTCTCAAGTTACAGTGGGGAAGGTCTAGGATGGACATCAGGAAAAACTATTTCACTAGGCGGGTGGTGAAGCACTGGAATGGGTTCCCTAGGGAGGGGGTGGAATCTCCATCCCTAACGGTTTTTAAGTCTCAGCTTGACAAAGCCCTGGCTGGGTTGATTTAGTTGGGATTGGTCCTGCTTTGGGCAGGGGGTTGGACTTGGTGACCTCCTGAGGTCTCATTCAGCCCTAGGATTCTATGAAAGGACTGCAGCAAAATGGTGGTAGAAGGATTGTTTTCTTTCGAAGAGAGGAACTACAGAGAGGGTTCTAGGAAGGAGTGCCCTCCTGGGGACTGCCTCTGAAGGGAAAGGAGCTCCTAATGCAGAATTGGGGGAAGGGAGTCTGTAGGGAGAAAGTCCTGAGAGTCAAGGTTGACTGGTGAGAAAGGACACAGAGGTGAAGGGAGGCACCAGTCATGTGACTGCCCTGCTCACACAACTCCTCCCATGCCACCGGAAGGGCCGGGAGAGTGCCCCCTCTACCTGAGGCCTCACTCTGCCCATGCTCCGCCCCCCATTGAGCCCTCCCTACCTCTTCCCCCTGCTATGCCCCCAACCCCATCAATGCTCCACCCTGCCCTGCCTCTTCCCCAAGCAACGTGGCCCAGGCAACTGGCGGGGCCTGGTGCCGGCACGCAGGTCCCAGCCACATCACGCCACTTCAGTAATTATTGACTTTGGCTGTGTGAAGTGGTGAGGCTCACTGAGGCTCTTCACTGGATCCTGTTGCAAAGAAAACTCAACAGGGAGCCAGTAGGCTTTGCCCATGCAGCTGTATTTAAAGGCCAGAAGATTCCAATTTGATCATCTTGTCCCGGCATTCTCCACCTTTTCCTTTTTGAGGCATCCTAACTCCTCACCGGCTCTCAAACCTCCACAGCCCAGCTGTGGCACAGGACGTGAGTTTTATGCATATAAAAGCAAGGGCTGGTGCTATGGGGTAGGAAGCAGAGTTGTTACATCAGGCTCAATTCCACAAGGGGCCCAACAAAGCTAAATTGCCCAGGATTTGGCCTTAGCCCTGGGTAGCAGAGCTGAAACTACAGGCGTTAGCACTGCATAGCATACCTTTGGCTTTCTGCCTGGGACCCCAGCAAGTTTAATGCTGGCCTTCCTGGGTGGACCCCTGAAATTTGCCTGTGGCCCCCAGGGGGGCCACCAATCCCTGGTTAAGAATAGCTGGTCTAGTCTGGTCTCTGGCACAAAACAGGCCCACAGAATTCAACCCTCTGACTGTTAAATTAATAAGATATTGCTGTAGGATTGGGCCCTAAACTAGTATGTCACACTTAGTGATGCGCAGAACAGTGATAATTCAAAGCAACAGGTAGCTCTCTTGTCTTGAAGAAATCAAAACAGATATGGTAAACAACTTTGAGGAGTGGAGGAGAATAACTTTCTCCAATTAACAGAATACTGCTTTTCACATGTGTGCTCTTGGGAGCAGGTAATATGATACCTTTTGTGCTAAGCAAACACATTTTGGATACAAATGGCAATGGAGATTAATATTGTGTCTCAGTATTGAGCTACTGCATTGCGTAAAGTAGTACCTCCTTTTTTTTGTTTTAAACCTTACAGCTTCCACCTTCTGAAACAGTGACTAATCCAAAACTGTCTGCAAAAAGTTACAAAGGGATGTCACAAAACTAGGGGTATGTCTACACTACCCCGCTAGTTCGAACTAGCGGGGTAATGTATGCATACCGCACTTGCTAATGAAGCCCGGGATTTGAATTTCCCGGGCTTCATTAGCATAAGCGGGGAGCCGCCATTTTTAAATCCCCGCTGCTTCGAACCCCGTGTAGCGCGGCTACACGGGGCTCGAACTAGGTAGTTCGGACTAGGGTCCTATTCCGAACTACCGTTACTCCTCGTGAAACGAGGAGTACCGGTAGTTCGGAATAGGCACCCTAGTCCGAACTACCTAGTTCGAGCCCCGTGTAGCCGCGCTACACGGGGTTCGAAGCAGCGGGGATTTAAAAATGGCGGCTCCCCGCTTATGCTAATGAAGCCCGGGAAATTCAAATCCCGGGCTTCATTAGCAAGTGCGGTATGCATACATTACCCTCCTAGTTCGAACTAGGAGGGTAGTGTAGACATACCCTAGGTGATTGGGCAACACAAGGGCAGATGGAATTCAGTGTTAATAAGTGGAAAGTAATGCACATGGAAAAATATACAGGCATTCCCCGGGTTACATGGATCCGACTTACATCGGATCCCTACTTACAAACGGGGTGAGGCAACCCCGCACTAGCTGCTTCCCCCCAGCAGACCAGGGAGACGTGGAGCTAGCGCCCCCCCCCAGCAGACCAGGGAGACGCGGAGCGGCTTTCCTCAGCAGACACCTCAGCTTGAGAATAAAGGACTGAGGGAAGTGAGGTGTGGGAGAATAAAACTGAGCTCTGGAGAAATGTTTGGCTAGAGTTTCCCTTACAATATGTACCAGTTCTGACTTACATACAGATTCAACTTAAGAACAAACCTACAGTCCCTATCTTGTACGTAACCCGGGGACTGCCTGTAATCCTAACTATAGATACAAAAATGATTGGGTCTAAAATAACTGTTACCACTCAAGAAAGAGATCTTTGAATCCTTGTGGAAAGTTCCCTGAAAACATCTGTTCTATGTGTAGTGGCAGTCTAAAACCTAAAAAGCTAACCGAATATTTGGAATCATTGGGAAAGGAATAGATAATAAGACAAAATACCATATTACCTCTATATAAAGTCATTGTATACCCACATCTTGAATACTGTATGCAGATTTAGTCACCCCATCTAAAAAAAGATATTTTTGTATTTGGAAAAGGTACAGAAAGGGCAACAGAAATTATTAGGGGGTAAGGAATAGCTTCCATATAAGGAGAGATTAACAAGACTGGGACTTCTCAGCTTGGGAAAGAAATGGCTAAAGGGTGGGAAGATATATCAGAGGTCTAGAAAATCATGAATGGTATAGAAAATAGAATACAGAAATGTTATTCATTCCTTCACTAATTGTAGGGAATAATTCCGGACACACTGGGTGCAGGTGAAAACAAGCAGAGGATTTATTGGCTCACACAGTTGGTGGAGTACCCATCAGGGGTTAACCTGGTGAGCACTGATTTAGCCAAAACATACATTAGATTATATAGGCAGCAGATGGGCGGAGGGGAAGTGATTTGATAGGTCTAGTGGCAGAAATGAGATGTGCACATAAGCCAATGAACTATGATGGTTACACAGGATCTCCCACCCATCACCGATTAAACATGTTATCACTAATACAGGTAGTTATTCCTAACAAGCTATATGAGCCAACATAAATAAAATGGACATGTTGATGTGAATTTGTTTAGCTGAAATTGTGATGTGTCTACTGCAAGATGACTACTTCTTTGCATTGGCACAGTCCTTGGGATCCAAGCTGATTATTCTGAAATTACAGGAGACAGTGAGAAAAACCGCGCAGCCTGGCTGGTACCAGCCAGGCCTTATCAGAGTGAGGCCCATTTGGAATGTAGTTGCCAGGGGAACCAGGGTCACAGTATCTGCCTATCTGTATGCTTCCCAGGCCTGATCTAACTATTTAGGATTTGAGTTCTACGTTCTCAGCAAGATACCCTGGACTGCCTCAGTTTACCCCTACACTAACATAACACAAGAAGTTGACCCAATTAAATGTATAGGCAGCAGATTTCAAACAAACAAACAAAATAGGTGACAAGGGATGGATCATAAGGATTGCCTCTTCTGTTTATTCCTTCTGACGCACCTGGCATGGACCACTGTTGGACGGCAGGATACTGGGCTAGAAGGACCATTGGTATGACTCATTGTGGCCATTCTGATGTTGTTATATAGAGCTGAAATGTATCTGCCCTGAGCTTTAACCCACTAGACCCCACTCCACTTCCAGAGCTGAAAGAGAGCCCAGGAGTTCCTGACAGGATCTCTCTCGCGCTTTCTCTCCACAGAGTTAGTAACAAAGTAAGAACATACATTAAAATTTTAAGGCTAACCAGTGCCCCTTAAGTGACTTGCCACAAGATAACAGAATATGCTAGTTAGAGCTGAGTGGGTATAATATTTATTTAATTTTCTTTCTTTTATATAGGAGTTAGGGTACGTCTACACTACAGCGCTAGTTCGAACTAACTTAGTTCGAATTAGTTAATTCGAACTAAGCTAGTTCGAACTAACGCATCTAGAACTAAAAACTAGTTCGAACTAGCGTTTTGCTAGTTCGAACTAGTAAGTCCACATTGAGTGGACTCTGAACAGGGCTTAAGGCTGGCCGGAAGCAGTGCCGGCAGGGCATAAAAGGAGGACTTAGAGCATGGAGATACTGTCTCAGGCTAGCCGAGGGCTGCGCTTAAAGGGTCCCGACCCCCACCCCGGACACACAGTTCTAAGGGGTGCCCCGCTTGCAAAGAAGTTCTGGCTTGGAGTGCCCTGAGTGCCCACACTGGGCACATCACACCACTCGGCCATCAGCCCGGCTGCACTTGCCGCAGGCTGCCATCTGGGGAGAGGGAGTAATTGGGGGGCTGCAGGAGAGCTTCCACCCCCAGAAGCCCGCAGAGCCAGCCCAGTCCTCCCCATCGGGGGCTCGTACCCCATTCCTCCCTCACCTCCTTCCACTTGCCCTTCCCTAGCCCCCCTTCTTATTGATGTACAAAATAAAGATAACGTTTCTTCCAACATTGACTCTGTCTTTATTGAAAAAAACTGGGGGAGACTGGGAAAAGGAGGTGGGAGAGGGGAAGAGAAAGGCTGGGAGAGGGGAGGGCAACTAACATGATCAGGGGTTGGGAACAGGTCCCAGATGAAGAGAGGCTACAGAGACTGGGACTGTTCAGCTTAGAAAAGAGGAGCCGGAGGGGGGACAGGATAGAGGTCTCTAAAAGCAGGGGTTGGGTGGAGAGGGTGCATTCAGAAAAGTTCTTCATGAGTTCCCATAAAGAAGGACTAGAGGACACCAAAGGAAAAGACTGGGTAGCAGGCTTGAAACTAGTAAGAGAAAGTTGTTGTTGTTGACAAAGCAAATAGTTAACCTGTGGAACTCCTTGCTGCAGGAGGCTGTGAAGGCTACAACTAGAACAGAGTTTAAAGGGAAGTGAGATCAAGTCATGGAGGTTGGGTCCATGGAGTGGTCTTAGCCAGGGGGTATGAGTGGTGTCCCTGCCCAAAGTTTGTGGAAGGCTGGAGAGGGATGGCACGAGACAAATGGCTTGGTCACTGTCTTCGGTCCATCCCCTCCAGGGTCCCTAGGGTTGGCCGCTGTCGGCAGACAGGCTACTGGGCTAGATGGACCTTTGGTCTGACCCAGGACGGCCATTGTAAGCTCAGGGCTCAGTGTCGGGGGTCTCAGTGGACCCCCTTGATTTTCATGCACACCTGGTCCTGGGTGGCCAGGCTGGCAGCTCTCCTGCCCTAGCCGGCCACTTTCCTGTGCCTAGTGCGGAGATCGTGGACGAGGTCCACGATGTCCGCACTAGCCCAGGAAGGTGCCCGCCTCTTGCGGTCCAGGGCAAGCTCCCGGGAGCCGCCAGCCTGGTCCCGGCAAGAGGGGGTGGGCTGGGGGGCATCGGGTGGGTGGCTCTGTGCCGTGCCAGGTGCAGGGTCTGCTAGCTGGGTGCTGGCAGGCTTGCATCTGGCACGGGCACCGTAGCCAGCCCGTGCCCCTTTAAGGGGTCCGGGGCCGGGAGGGGGGCATAGAGTTTCCCTGGTGTTGGCCAGAGTGGCCACCAGGGAAACCTGGGGAGGGCTAGCCTCCCACTAGTTCGAACTAAAGGGCTACACAGCCCTTAGTTCGAACTAGCTAGTTCGAACTAGGCGTTAGTCCTCGTAAAATGAGGTTTACCTAGTTCGAACTAAGCGCTCCGCTAGTTCGATTCAAATTCGAACTAGCGAAGCGCTAGTGTAGCGCATAGGAAAGTTAGTTCGAACTAACGTCCGTTAGTTCGAACTAACTTTCTAGTGTAGACATACCCTTAGATATAGTGCTCCTGTCAGCTAACTGCTAAGTTGTCTGCCAAAAAAAGTAGTTTTCAAGTACCTTAGTAGCCCCTGGATAGAGATGATGTGGCGGGGGGGGGGGGGGGGGGGGGAGAGGGACAACAGATGGGGTTGGTTGCCTCTTGCCCATTTGGTGCTTGGCTTGTACTGAGCATGCTCAATGACAATGCTGAAGCCTCTGTCCTTAGTCCACTCCCCCCATGTTCTCATTCTCTCCCCCCTCCTCCTGCCACCCCATCATGGCATGCACAAGTAGGCTCCCCCTTACCAAAATCTGAAATAATGCCCCTGGATGTTGCTCCAGTTTTTTCCCCTTTTCTGTCTTTATCCCCAAACTTTCAACTTATCTACCTCTCTCCTATTTTTTACCCTCTGCACAAATGTATATATACTTGATATATAATGCAACACTCCTCCCTGTTTGCCCTTCCTGAACAAGCCATAACTGCTGTACTAAAGTTCCAGTCATGAGATTTATCTCACAGGGCCTCAGGGATGCCAATTTAGTCATAACTTAGCTCATAGACTAATACTTCCAGTCCTTTGCTTTGTTCCTCTTATTCCTTCTATTTGTGCATGGATATCTAAGACCTCATGCAGATTCCCCCACTACTTTATATGCCCAAACATCAAGGAAGGAGGGGATTTGGTTGGAGTAGTTCAAAAGGGTGTAACCAGAATATATGAGGAGAAATCAGTGGGGTTTTAACTTAAATTATTTTTAAATCAAGGAATGTTTCTTAATAGCTCAGACACTCAGCTGTCCTGTTTAGCTTGTTTGACTGATAAAAGTGGTAGAGACCAATTGTCTCAAAGTTTGGAATCATTTGAGCAGCGTTCAGGTTTTGATTTATTTCTGGCACCAATTTGTAACTAAGCTCGCTCTGATAGCTAAAAAAAATCTGTCTACAAACTTACACAAAGTAGAAGTACAATTTTAATAGATTTCAAGTCGGAAGATATCACTATCCTCATCTAGTCTGATGACAACTGTGAGTGTTCAGTTAATTTATATTGTAACATTGGGCTATCATCATTTCTGCCTGTGCTCTGGGGATGTAAAATGCTGCATTCGGCATGGCAACACTTTATTCTCACTTCCATGGGTGTAATGATCTCAAGAGGTACAACAACATCCTCTATCATCAGCAACACTAACTTGCAAGACCAACCATCTAATATGTTCCACCTTTCTTTTGTTCCTGGTTGATGGCTCTGGTAGGTTTAATTTCAATATGTAATACATTTACATGCACACAATAGCTTCTAATCCTGTCTTTCTGTGTTCAGACAATGCTCAAATATTGTTTGCGAGTATAGATTTATGCCTCTGTTGTTTTTCCATAGAAAAGGACTTACTGTTAAATATGAAAAGAATCATCTGGCTTTAGAAATGCCCTATGTTACTTCAGGCTATCACATTCTTGGTAGGTATGCTCTTTGCTTACTAAAGGAAGAGCTACAAATAATGCCCTCCAACCACTTAAACCTTCTCTGGGGTTTTAAATGTTTCAGATCCGTCCTCAGGAGTTCATTCTTTTAAAACCCACAAAACAACAACCCAGCCCTATCTGCTTTTATATTGTCCCCTGTTACAGTGAAGTGACAGCAGCATAATTTAACCTAAGAGAAGGGTAATATCTTGCTTAAAAGACTGAATTCAGATCTTCTGCACCGTCACTGATTTATTTTGTTACCTGGGGCAAGTTATTAACACTGTCTGTCTCCATTTTCCATGTTTCAGATGGGATGATGAGAACTTCTGTCTACGCTGGATCTGTCCTTATCAACTCTTAGATGGTAAATTCTTTGGGACATGGATTCTCTCACTAGCCCAACAGGGCTGTAATCTTAGTTGGGGGTCTCCACGCTCCATCCCTGGATCCTTATACCAATCTGAACATAGCTTCCCTTCCCACGGGGAGGCTCTTCAGGTAGATTGAGTGGGTGGCCCATAAGTCTCCATGTCTTCATCTGGAACTGTGGATGCTCTGAAAATCAGTCCCGTGGAGTATTTTCTATGTTATTGGTGTTGCCAAATTTCATGATATTTAATGTGTATGTGGCAGGTGTGAGTGTGTGTTACTGCCCCAGCTCCTAGAGTTTTGTGATTATAATAGACTTTCAGCTTTGGGGGTGAGGGACCGAGGGAGGAGAAGAGAGTTGAGAGGAAAATTCTGAACATTTATGGAGAAAAGCTTGAATGCCTGGACTCTAAGGGTATGTCTACACTACAAAGTTAATTCGAACTAACAGCCGTTAGTTCAAATTAACTTTGATAGGCGCTACACATGCGAACCTCTAGTTCGAACTTAATTCGAACTAGCGGAGCACTTAATTCGAACTAGGTAAACCTCATTCCACGAGGACTAATGCCTAGTTTGAATTAACTAGTTCGAATTAAGGGCTGTGTAGCCACTTAATTCGAACTAGTTGGAGGCTTGCCCTCCCCAGCTTGCCCTGGTGGCCACTCTGGGCACCACCAGGGAAACTCTTCTGCCCCCCTCCCGGCCCCGGAGCCCTTAAAGGGGCACGGGCTGGCTACGGTGCCCGTGCCAGGTGCAAGCCTGCCAGCACCCAGCCAGCAGACCCTGCTCCTGGCACGGCTCGAGCCAGCCACCCGCTGCCACCCAGCCCTCCGCCTCTTCCCGGGACCAGGCTGGCGGCTCCCGGGAGCCTGCCCAGGTCCACAAGAGGCGGGTGCCTGCCTGGTCTAGTGCGGACATCGTGGACCTCATCCACGACCTCCGCAATAGGCACAGGAAAGTGGCCGTCTAGGGCAGGATAGCTGCCACCCTCGCCACCTAGGAGCAGGTTTGCATGAAAATCAAGGTGGTCCACTGAGACTCCCGACCCTGAGCCCTGAGCTTAGAACGGCCGTACTGGGTCAGACCAAAGGTCCATCTAGCCCAGCAGCCTATCTGCCGACAGCGGCCAACACTAGGTACCCTGCAGGGGATGGACCGAAGACAATGACCAAGCCATTTGTCTCGTGCCATCCATTTCCAGCCTTCCACAAACAGAGGCCAGGGACACCATTTCTACCCCCTGGCTAATAGCACTCCATGGACCCAACCTCCATGAATTTATCTCCCTTCTCTTTAAACTCTGTTCTAGTTCTAGCCTTCACAGCCTCCTGCAGCAAGGAGTTCCACAGGTCGACTATTTGCGTTGTGAAGAAGAACTTTCTGTTGTTAGTTTGAAGCCTGCTACCTATTCATTTCGTTTGGTGTCCTCTGGTCCTTCTACTATGGGAACCAATGAAGAACTTTTCTTTATGCACCCTCTCCACACCACTCATGCTTTTATAGACCTCTATCATATCCCCTCTCCGTCTCCTCTTTTCTAAGCTGAAAAGTCCCAGTCTCTTTAGCCTCCCTTCATATGGGACCTGTTCCAAACCTCTGATCATTTTAGTTGCCCTCCCCTCTCCCACCCTCTCTCTTCCCCTCTCCCACCTCCTTTTCCCAGTCTCCCTGAGTTTTATTCAATAAAGAGAGTTTATATTTTTGAACACACTTGTCCTTTATTTTGTACATCAGGAAGAGGGGCTAGGGAGGGGTAAGTGGAAGGAGATGAGGGAGGAATGGGGTACGAGCCCCCGATGGGGAGGACTGGGCTGGCTCTGCGGGCTCCTTGGGGTGGAAGCTCTCCTGCAGCCCCCCGAGTGCTCCCCCCCCCCCCGGATGGCAGCCTGCAGCAAGTGCAGCCGGGCTGATGGCTGAGTGCTGTGATGTGCCCAGTGTGGGCACTCAGGGCACTCCAAGCCAGGACTGCTTTGCAAGTGGGGAACCCCTGAGAACTGTCTGTCCGGGGTGGGGGTCGGGTCCCTTTAAGCACAGCCCTCGGCTAGCCTGAGACAGCATCTCCACGCTCTAAGTCCTAATCTGATGCCCTGCCGGCACTGCTTCCGGCCATCCTTAACCTTGGTTCAGGGTCCACTCAGTGTGGAAGTGCTAGTTTGAATTAGCAAAATGCTAATTCTAACTAGTTTTTAGGTCTAGATGCACTAGTTCGAATTAGCTTAGTTCGAATTAGTGCTGTAGTGTAGACATACCCTAAAGGATCAAGACTCAGAGACAAAGAACCCCGAGGGTACTACAATTTCAAATCTCATGACTAAATGATTATTTTTGTGGGCAGAGTCATGATTTTGTGAACTCTTTGTTAAAAGTCCAGTTGAACAAGCATTTATGTGGCCCCCACTACCACATTATCCAAGTTCTTCGATTGTTAATGTGGGGTTTCTCACTTCAAAAATGAAGGAGGGCACCACTTTGCAGATGAGGAGCTTTAGCACGGATGTCAAGTGACGGATGTCAAGTACTATAACCACTGACTCAGTCCTCTTTACATTAAAGCTAATAGTTTCAACTGTCCATTATGTGCAGCAGCCATGAGCTCAGATTGCTGTTTAGAACCTAATCTACTTTGGCTGGGCAACCTTAATTCTGCATTTACAGAGGTTTTAAGCAATTAACATAAGAACGGCCATAGTAGGTCAGACTAATGGTCCAGCTAGACCAGTAACCTGTCTTCTTACAGGGCCATAAGATTCAGAGGGAATGAACAGAGCAATTATCAAGTGATCCATCCCCTACCATCCCAGTCCCAGCTTCTGGCAGTCAGAGGTTTAGGAACAGCTGGACTTAAGCATCCAGTTTCATCCCTGACCCACTTGGCTAACAGCCTCCATGAACAAATCTAGTTCTTTTCTGAACCCACTTTATATCTTTGGCTTTTACAGGTCTCCTAGCAATGAGGTTGTCTGTGCGTGGTGTGAAGTACTTCCTTTGGTTTGTGCTAAACTTGCTGCTCAGAACCGTCCCATCCATAGGACAGTTTGGGGCGGCCCCTGCTGGTGTGGCTTATGTGGTTAGATCCTATGATGGTGTCGCTTGTATAGATATGTGGACAGAGTTGGCTGCAAGGTTTGTTGCAGGGATATCAGGGGCTCATCCACCTGCACATCCACTAACGTGATATATGTCCTCAAGGGCCAGCAATGCCCCTCTGCCATGTATATTGGCCAAACTGGACAGTCTCTTCAGCAAAGGATAAATGGATGCAAATCAGACATCAGGAATGTAACACACATAAACCTGTAGGGGAACACTTTACCCTCCCTGGACATTCAGTAATGGATTTGAAAGTAGCCATCTTTCTTCAAAACAATTTCAAAAAGCAATTACAAAGGGAGACAACTGAACTGGAATTCATTTGCAAATTCAACACTATCAATTTAGGATTGAATAAGGATCTTAGCCAGTTAACTTATTGCCAAGGCAATTTCCCCACTCTGGATTGCCAAGCCTCCACACCAAATGCTGTGAATGACCCACCCTGACTTGATTAGCTTCATTAACACAAGCAATTTCTTCTTTATATATACTCCTGCTTCTGTAACTTCCACTCCAATGGACCTGATGAAGTGGGGTTTTAACCCACAAAAGCTCATGCCCTAATAAGTCTGTTAGTCTCTAATGCCACAAGACACCTCGTTATTAGTGCTTTGAGTTAGCACTGACCATTTGATCTAGCCTTGGTTTCCTATCTTTTAACCAGTTACTGAATCACGAGAGGACCTTGCCTCTTACCACACGACTGCCTACTTTGCTTCAGAGCTTTTGGGAAAAGGTCTTGTCAAAGGCTTTCGGAAAATCCAAGTTCACTACCACCAATTACCCTGGACTACACATTGGCTGACACTCTCAAGCAAATCTAATGGACAATTTTAAAGAATTCTGTGATTTAACGATAAACATTTTAAAGTGTATCTATAGGCGCAGTGTGATTACCTGTAGGAGTAAACAAACGTTAGCTAGTTCAGATTGAGTTAGTACACTACAACTGACACCCAATAACAAATAGCAGTGTGGACATCGAAGCACTGGGAGTGGTCAGGCTAGCCACCCAACCTTAGAGTCAGGGGCTCAGGCAGACTTGAACTCTGGTGGCCAGCCTGAGCTGTCAGTTAGTGCCACAACATCCAGGCTGTTATTCTTAGCATGCTAACTCTAGATGAGCTAGAACACATCTGTCTACCCATGCTGGGAATCACTTCACCCTGCAGCAGTGTAGACACAGGGACGGCCCTAGACTAGCTGCCAGCAATTGGTGCCCTAGGTGAACCATGCAATCGGTGCCCCCACCTCCAAACCCCTCAATGATATTGCACCCCCATTTGGCACCCCATTTAACTTGGCACCCTAGGCAACCGCCTAGTTTGGCTATTTGGACGGGCCACCCCAGACACTCCCATAATGGCTCAAGTTGGGCGTGGAGGGTCACATTGCATGAGCACAAGAGTGGAAAGAATGGTTGTGTGTTTACGAGAATCCTTTGGACAGTTGCATTAGCAGTGCAGAAACACATCCCTTTTTTTAATACCACGCATCTCTTCCAGTACCTGGACAACTGGAAGGCAGACACAACATTTTTTTTTTTTTTTTGGTAAGTGAAAGCTTAAATTATTCAAAAATCTCTGCAAATGCAGCAAAAATGAGGGTAGAACTTCAATCCTCTTCTTCTGAGTTCCAGAATCTTTTCCTATTCTTAAAGCTATGTCACCTGTTATGTTGGTGTGAGCTGCCTGTTTCACCAAGACGCTTAAAATTTCCCTGAAGCAGATTGTCCCCAGAGCAGCTGGGGAGATGATAGAAGAGATGCACTAATGCATGTAGAATCACTAACATGCTACTATCTGGCTGAGGTGCTTTATCAGTAAACACAGGACCAGTAGCTTTTAGCACAAGTTTTTCCTCACTTTGGCCATCCTGAGAACTGTAAGTGCTATCGGATCAGAATGGAAGCACTTTATTCTGCATTCACTGACTGCACAGGCTGCCAATGCAATGGGGAATCCGAGCCTTGTACTTTAAACTTGATCCAGAGTTGCTTCAAACTTCTCCCAGACCAGGACCTACCAACTCAAGACAGCACCAGACCCTGCAGCCCAACAGACACGAAATGGGCAGTCCTGTCTCTGCTGCCTCCAAGATTCCCAGATCCGCCCATGTGTTTACCAAAACATGTGGTATACTTCATGCAATGCATCAACTGCCCTATAACTTTCACATCCAAATCACTGCATTCAAATGAACTGACACGGCAAAAGAAAAGAGGAAAATCGTGATATCCTGAACACCTTTCATAAAGTGACCATTTCACATCTGGTCTTTCAATATTTGTCCTCGAAGGAAACCTGCATAACACTTTCACCTGACAAGCCTTGGAACAAAAATTCTGTTGTATGCTGAAAACCATGTACTAATAAACACTGGTTGTATGGCTCATTACACCCACTTGCAACACACCACATAAAAAAGATTTGATTTGACATTACAGGTTTTTTTTCTGAGATTGACAGGAAGCAAAAAAAAAAAAAAAAACCCTAGAATGCTTATATAGATTTAATTAACATAAGTGCAAAATATGCTTTCATCCTTCATTTGTCCCTTGTGAAAATGATTGCTGGGTAGCATAACAGAAATGATTGAAGCTTTCACTGAGTAGGAAGGACTTCATGTTCATTAGGACTACTAGTGAGATGACTTGTTCGATCAGAAGAAATTACATTTTCAAAGGCTACTCAGCAATTAAGCGTAGATTAATGGTGGTTTGCAGAAAATCAGCCGCACAAGCATATATTGCTTCTTTTTAATGTCTTGTTTGCTAAGGTCAGGAGCTAGTAGGACACTTACTAGGCCTTTGTAGCTTTTGTCTGAACTGTCTCAAGCCACTGTCTGAGGCTTTGTCCCAGGAGGACCGCCTACCACATGCTCTGAGACAATGATGCTTTTCCTCTAGCAGTTGTAATAGAACTCAGGGGAACTCTGTAAGTTGCCCACATTTTTAGCACATTTTAGAAACCACAAAGTTCACGCTGATGGATTTCTCTCTAGTTTCAGTTAGTGCGACGCCTTCAGCCATTCCAAGTGAGACTATAATAGTGCATAGCTCTTACACAGATGCAAAGTGCTATACATTTCAAAACACTTTACAACAGGCATATGTATAATTGTCCCACTTTGCAGATGTGGAAACTGAGGCAGAAAAAAGTAAAATGGCTTGCTCGCGGTCACCCAGCAGGCCAGTGGCAGATCCAGAAATAAACCCTGAGCAAGGCTGCTGACAGAATCCTCCAGGCCCTGAAAGGGGCAGACCACAGGTGGACGGGGGCTAGCATCCCACAGCCAGCCCTGCAGTTCCACCCATCCACTCAGACCCTTTTAAAATCGCCATTCCGCTTGCACAGACTTTAAAATCGCCATTCCGCGGCACGGACTAGGCAGTTCGGACTAGGCTTCCTAGTCCGAACTACCGTTACTCCTCATGATACTACCGAGTCTGAACTAGTCCGAACTACCTAGTTACTCCTAGTCCAAACTACCTAGTCCGTGCCGCATGTAGCCGCGCGGCACGGAGTCCGCGCGGACATTTAAAAATGGCGGCGCCCGGCAAGATGCAAATGAAGCCCGGGAAATTCAAATCCCGGGCTTCATTTGCAACTCCGGTTGCCTACATTACCACCCTAGTTCGAACGAGGGTGGTAGTGTAGACATACCCTAAGAGTGTGTTTACACTGCACCCTTAGCTCAAAATAGCTTATTTCGTATTTTGGCGCAGTCTACGCACTGCCAAATTTCTAAATAAACCACTATTCCAACGTGTCTCTTAATCCTTGTGGAATGAGGTTTACAAAGAAGTCGGAATAGTAAACCCGTTATATTTCTAAACAGGCTTGTTTCAAAGATGCAGAATAACTATTTCGAGATACTGGAAGTATCCTGAAATAGCACCACAAGGGACATTAATACTGCAATACATTCCAGTTACTAAACTTACATTCTGCTTACCTGAAATTCCCATGCTAGCTGGGTTTAAATAATCTACTTTTCTTTTCTTTTTTTTTCTGAAATTGCCTCCCAGAGTTCCTGTGTGCTGCTTACTCCACAGGTGCCTTCATTTCAGTCACGGATGACCTCGACCCTGTTTATCTGCACAGCAGAGTTTGTGGAGGTTGTTAACTAAATGTCAGTAGTTTCTTTGTAACCATTGATGAATCAAGGACAAGCCCCAAGCTGGTCTGTATCTGCTGCTGAAGAACAACTTGGAAAATATGCACGGACTGTATTATATGTTTTGTGTAAGCATGTTGAATGTGCCTGGAGTCACTGCAGAGATACAGCTGCTGTGTGTGTACGAGACAGATAACAAAGGCTGGTACTCAAATTTGCACTGCATTTGTTGAGCCCATTTGTCAACATGCACTTTTTCTGAGCACTCATATGATGAAGTGGGTTTTACCCACAAAAGCTCATGATCCAACATATTTGCTAGTCTCTGAGGTACCACGGGACTACTAGGGGGGTTTTTAAGTTACAACTAACATGGCTACTCCCTGAGACTTTTTTCTGTGTTGTTAGGCTTTGGGCCTATTTTTAAGATTGAATGATCCTTTGGTCACTCTATTCAAGAGACTGTGATCAGTGGGGAAAGTAAGAACCACAGCTAGCTGGAACTGCTGACTCGTTGACACAGAGGGTACTGCAGCCCAAAGCCTAGTCTGAGAGTGGGAGACTCACAATTCTAGCCCAGGAAAAGCGAAAGTACCGAGCTCCATACCTGAGGGCTGTGTCTACACTGCACCACTTTTCTGGAAAAGAGATGCAGATTAGACACTTCGGAATTGCAAATCCGCGGGGGATTTAAATATCCCCCGCGGCATTCGCATTTACTTGGCTGCCGCTTTTTTCTGTCTCGGGGTTTTTGCCAGAGAAAAGCACCAGTCTATACGCGATTTTCCGGAAAATAAGCCCTTTTCTGGAGGATCCCTTATTCCTACTTTCCGGAAAAGGGGTGCAGTGTAGACACGGCCGAGGAGTGCACTCAGGGGATGTCTACACTACAGTGTTATTTTGAAATAGCTTATTTCAAAATAATGTGTCTACATACAAAATGCATTTCGAAATAGCATTTTGCTCTTTTGAAATAGCTCATCCACACTGAGTGGACTCTGAATCACATTTAAGGCTGGCCGGAACCAGTTCCGGCAGGGCACAAGGTCAGGACTTACTGTGTGGGGGGCTGCTGCCTGAGGCTATCTGAGGTCTGTGCTTAAAGGGACGACCCCCCCCCCCAGACAGCCAGTTCTCAGGTTTCCCTGCTTGCTTGCTTACCTCGATGAGGGACAGCAAAGCATTTTGTCTCTGTGTGCTGTGGTTGCCCTCACTCGGGACACCACAGCTCTCTGTAACATGGAGCCAGAACTGCCCCCTGGGCTCTCTGATGCTTCTCTTGGACACATTGCTGTGAGCCTGGCTGCACTTTCTGCAGGCTGCCATCTGGGAGATCCACTGGGGGGCTGTCAGAATCCAGGAGGCCCTGTGGGAGAGCTTACATGTGGCCTTTGGTGGACAGGCTATCCTGCCATAGAGGGCCGTGTTCCTCCATCTAGTGTGGAGATCATGGGCATTGCAGGCATCCCCCCCAAACCTGAATAAGGTGCATGATCTCCACCCTGGGCCAGAAAGGCGCCCACCTTCTCCGGGCTCCTGGGAGCTGGCAGACTGCTCCTGGGGAGCGGTGGAGGGCTGGCTGCCAGTAGCTTGCTGGCTCATGTTTTGGAGCCACTGAGTCAGGGACAATGACTGCTGGCTCTGGGCGGGCTGGCAGGCTTGGCCAGAGTCTACCCCTTTAAGGGCTCCGGGGAGTGGGGGAGGGAGAGAAGTGTTTTTGGTTGAGGCTGGAGTGGCCTCCAGGGCACCCTGAGAAGGCTGGAGGCCCCCTATTTCAAAATAAGTGTCTACACAGCACTTCTTTCGAAATAGCTATTTCGAATTTGGCGTTATTCCTCGTAGAATGAGATTTACCAAATTCGAAATAAGCGCTCCCCTATTTCGAATTAATTTTGAAATAGCGGTTTGGCTGTGTAGATGCTAGGAAAGTTATTTTGAAATAAGGGCTGTTATTTCAACCCTTATTGACCAGAGAGGGGTTGCTGTGCAGCTAGCAACCTTGACAAACGGCTATAGGGAAATGCTTGTTATAATAACAATACATTAAAAATAGGGTCAATACAGCAAGATTTTGTGACTGCTCCCTTAACTATTTGGTTAATAAATTGCCTCCCATCATCTACGACTCCTACAATTTCTTATACAGTCAGCTTACTGTAAATAAACTGTGTTAAACTCACTTCTTGTGTGTCCCTACACAGAAATAGGCAGTTTCATGCATTAGCCATGCAGTACAGTACCAGGCTACACATCAGCATGTCTCATTAAAGCAGAATGTGTGTAAATTGGAGTCCATCATTATGCTGCATTAACCATGTTACAGAAATGAATACAGAATTTCTGCCTTACTCATTTCTGAGGGAAAAAAAGCCTGCAACTTTTTTAAAAAATTAGTTTTATGAAAGGAAACAAAAAGCTTCTTTGCTTTCTCCAACTGTGAGTCGTAATTTTTTTTAACTGCAGGGCAAAATCTGCTTGTAGTAAACAGACAGGCCTGTGTCTAGTACTTTAACGCATTAAGCATCAGCAGCTACTAAATGCAACATTATGTTATAAATGCATGATCATGACTCACCTGACTTGCATAGACTGGGTCTGCTTTCTCTGGGTCTGAAGCCTCTTTACAGCACTTAACAATGTAAAATAACCTTAAAGGGGACATTAAAAGTCCACTTTCCGATACCAGAGCTGTGTAGGTGCTTCAGTGTGAATGAGAATCAGGTCCAATATACCTTATTTCTCTATACACTGGGGATAGCTAAATCCATTTGTGAATACAGACCTTTCCATTGTTGTTGACAATCTTGTCTCTCACACTCTTCTGCTTCTCCCTCAGTTCTTGCTACATTTAACCTTTCAGTTTTAGTAAATATATTGAGTCGTTATGATTTTGAAGAAGCTCATCCATATCTGAACCAAATGACAATCCATGCAGTTTTGTCTTCCTAAGTCTACAAACAGCCTAACAACTGAGGTGCAAACTGCTTTGTTTACCCTACATGGAGTTGCATTGCCAGCACTGAATTTGACTGTATTTGCAATATCTATGAAGAACTTCAAAAAGATCTCCCAAAACTAAGTGATTGGGCAACAAAATGGCAAATGAAATGTAATGTAGATAAATGTAAAGTAATTCACATTGGAAAAAATAACCCCAACTATACATATAATATGATGGGGGCTAATTTAGCTACAACTAATCAGGAAAGAGATCTTGGAGTCATCGTGGATAGTTCTTTGAAGACGTACATGCAGTTTGCAGCGGCAGTCAAAAAAGCAAACAGGATACAGTATTAGGAATCATTAAAAAGGGGATAGAGAATAAGATGGAGAGTATCGTATTACCCTTATATAAATCAATGGTACGCCCACATCTTGAATACTGCGTACAGATATAGTCTCCTCATCTCAAAAAAGATATACCGGCATTACAAAAAGTTCAGAGGCGGGCAACTAAAATGATTAGGGGTATGGAACGGGTCCCACATGAGGAGAGATTAAAGAGACTAGGACTTTTCAGCTTGGAAAAGAGGAGACTGAGGACGGATATGATAGAGGTATATAAAATCATGAGTGGTGTGGAGAAAGTGAATAAGGAAAAGTTATTTACTTGTTCCCATAATATAAGAACTAGGGGCCACCAAATGAAACTAATGGTTTAAAACAAATAAAAGGGAATTCTTTTTCACACAGCGCATAGTCAATCTGTGGAACTCCTTGCCTGAGGAGGCTGTGAAGGCTAGGACTATAACAGGGTCTAAAAGAGAACTAGATAAATTCATGGAGGTTAAGTCCATTAATGGCTATTAGCCAGTATGGGTAAGGAATGGTGTCCCTAGATTCTGTTTGACGGAGGGTGGAGATGGATGGCAGGAGAGAGATTGCTTGATCATTACCTGTTCAGTTCATTCCCTCTGGGACACCTGGCATTGTCCACTGTTGGCAGACAGGGAACTGGGCTGGATGGACCTTTGGTCTGACCCAGTATGGCCATTCTTATGTTCTTATGTTATGTTCTTACCTGCAGATACCTGACTTTTGTGCATTTAAACTTTCAGTGTGAATATTGCATTAATATACTATTTTCCTACTGAATTTCCATGTGAATTTCCAAAGTCAAGGGCTAAGACAATTCCAAAATGCCCATCACAAGAAAAGCTTTAGGGGGTAGCCGAGTTAGTCTGTACAGAATAAACTTAAAAACCAACAAATAGTCTGGCAGTACTTTAAAGACCAACATGTTTTGTTAAGTCTTTAAAATGCTACCTGACTATTTTTTTTTGGTTTTTAAGTTTATCATCACAAGAAAGGCAGTTTAAAGGTATGTCTACACTTTCACTTAATTGAAAAAACCTTTGTCATTCACCGGTGCTTAAACCTCTTCCCCCATGAACAACAAAGGTTTGCTGTGGCAAGTGAAAGCGTAAGTGTGAACGCTGCTTTGTCCTCACGAGTACTCTCCTTCTGAAAAGGCGAACCCCCCAAAAAGGGGCTGGAAGTATTTTGTTGGAAAAAGTGCCAACAAACAGCATTCACACAAACTGACTTTTAGCAACAGGACTGTGTTGCCATACGTAGTGTATGTATTGTAGACATACATGTTGCAGGTCTAAGACTTGAACAGACACAAATAACTGTGAGTTGGAGTGGAAGTCATAATGTCAAATTTGTCTTTACTGTTACCTCTCTACAGTTAAGCAATAAGGATGAATTTGGTCAGGGCCAAATTAAGGGGGGGCTAGCTGGGCAGCTGCCCGGGGTGCCAACCTATGAGGGGTGCCTGATTGCAGTTGTAAGGGGCGCTGCATGCCCAGGGGCGGGGCTGCACCTGCGCCGTGTGCCCGCTGCTCAGGGCGCAAGAATGGCTCAGGCCGGCACTGAATTTGGTCCATAACTTCGTCCTTCATCTTTTCTATCTACAGTGGCTTTTACAAAACTGCATCTTCAAGATGTTCAGTAGCATGAAGTATCAGAGGGGTAACCATGTTAGTCTGAATCTGCAAAAGCGACAAGGAGTCCTGTGGCACCTTATAGACTAACTGAAGTGTAGGAGCATAAGCTTTCGTGGGCAAAGACCCACTTCGTCAGATGCATGTGATGCATGACATGCATCTGATGAAGTGGGTCTTTGCCCACGAAAGCTTATGCTCCTACACTTCAGTTAGTCTATAAGGTGCCACAGGACTCCTCGTCGCAGTAGCATGAAGAAAGCTTCACACGCTTAGTGAGTAATGAAGATTTACATTTAACAAATATCCTCTCTAGCTTGGGCTGCCCAGCAACTGACAATTTGGCAGCCTGGTGATATTTTTTTTTTCATAATTAACCTTGTCAGTCCAAAGCCATCCTTTCTTCCTAATAGCTGCTGCTGGTCTCTTTTGACACTGTTTGACAAATGATCATAGGCACCCACGCTGTGGGTGCTTCGGGGCTTGAGCACCCACCAAACAAAATAGGGGGTGCTCAGCACCCGCCAGACCAAATTAATCTTTTGTGGGCCTACGTGCCTGGATTGAGGCCCTGCCCACCACTGCGGGCATCAGCCTTGCTCCCACTCAGCCTCTTCCCCTCCTGACGCCCTGCCTGCCCTCACACAGGGTGGGGGTGAGGAGCACCAACCAGCAAAAACAGAAGTCAGTGCCTGTGCAAGATGGTTTGTGTTTTGTTTTTTTTAATTTTCAGAGCTATCAAACGATGCTGCCAATATAACCTGTGATGCCTCTTATGTTTTCTATTGCAAGACTCTGTTTTCAGCTGCTTATAGCTGCCAAATTTAAGCCATTCACACTGAAGGTCCCACGCTCCAGATCTGTCTCAGACCTTGAAACTTAAGGGTTTCGCTAAAATGGCTCAGTCACTTCCAAGAACGAGTTACAGGAAACTTTTCTGCCTGTGAAGAAAATTCTTTCCATCTTTATGCTGAGAAACTCTAGTGCCTCCATGCTTTAGAACCAGGGTCTGAAACTAGACAACTATCCCACAGCAGGGATTGGGCCTGCCCCCCGCACTGTAGTGATAGGAAGAGGAGGGATATGGCTGCAGCCTCCTCCACTCACCTGGCTCCCAGCTGCATCGCTTAGGGGAGGAACCATCCTCTCCTTCTCCCTCCTTCTCCCCCCTCCTCCGCCCCACAATGGGAAGCAGAGTGACACAGCCAGGAGCTGGGGGAATGGAGTGGATTGGGGCTGGCTTGCACCGCTTCCCCCCACCGCTGCTGGTGAGTGTGGAGAGCCAACCCCTGCTGCCAGCCCCAGAACCCCGCTAGCTCCCTGGGCCACCTCACTCAGGGGAAGAGGCAAGGTGGGCGTGGAGCAGAGGCGGGGAAGAGGCAGTGAAGGGGGCAAAGTCGGGAAGAGGTAGGGCAGGGACAAGGCCTGGGGCAGAAGGGAAGTTGTCCCTCAGGCTTGGGGTAGCACAGGGAAGAGGCAAGTGGAGAGGCAGTCACATGGCTAGTGCCCCTCTCCCCATGTCCCTCCTCACCAGTTGCCTCTGCTTACCAGTGCTGCATAAAGAGGTGGGGCATTAGCTCCCACGTCTTACAAATGGCCCTCCTGATATCGCACTCCAGAATAATACTGTTACCTCATTTCACTGGAGACCCACCCCCTGGAGACCCACTTACGTTGATTTATTCAATGTCGCTATTGGATCAAGCAAAAAGGGAATGGAACTCCATTTACACACGCACACATTCAGACACTCACTCAGACACCCACGCATGCGACAGGTTGCACAGAGAGAGCAGAGGAAGCCACGCATGGTGGGTCCTGTGTGTCTGCCTGCAGTCACCAATCCGGGCCAGCGAGCTGATCGTACGACCCCTGGTCTGTGTGCTCTCTTCTCTTTATTGAGCTGGGCAGCCCTTGTCATGTACGCTGAGTTCTTTCTCTGTATCTGTCACTGAGAGGCCTGCCCAGATCTCATTTTCCTCATGCATATTAATTTCTTCTCATCTTCGCTGCACCTCCATTTTTGCCTTTCTCATGTGCAAGCAAAGATTACGTCAAACCCCACTTAGCCCCTGGCTCCTCTCTGTAGCCTTATAGCTCCTCTCCACAAAGGCACAGACATTACCTTATTCACACCACGTACACACCCTATTCACACCACTTACACATGCCCTATTCACACCATTTACACACACTTCCTTGTCACAGGATAGAATGTTACAGAACTTAAAGATTGAATAAGCAATAGTTACAATGCTTGCAAGAAGTTGCAGAACTTGAACCATTCATGAAAGGTACATGGTTTACAGTAACAGAAAGTTATCTAGCTCACAATGACTGAAACTTACATGACTTAGAACAACTGAGAGTTACATGGTTTACAATAGCAGAGAGTTACATGTCAAGTTACCTGACTTATAATAACTGAAAGTTACATGACTTACCCCAAAAGTTACATGTCTTACATCCACATTATACTGGATTGGGCCAAGGTTTTACACAACAGATACTAGCCTTTTTTGGAACTGCATCACATTGACTCATACTCAGTTAGGGTATGTCTACACTACCCCCCTAGTTCGAACTAGGGGGGTAATGTATGCATACCGAACTTGCTAATGAAGCCCGGGATTTGAATTTCCCGGGCTTCATTAGTATAAAGCCGGCTCCGCCATTTTTAAAAGCCGGCTTGTTTGAACCCCGTGCCGCGCGGCTACACGCGGCACGGGCTAGATAGTTCGAACTATGTAGTTATTCCGAACTATCTGTACGCCTCGTGGAACAAGGTGTACAGATAGATCGGAATGGCTACATAGTTCGAACTATCTAGCCCGTGCCGCGTGTAGCCGCGCGGCACGGGGTTCGAACAAGCCGGCTTTTAAAAATGGCGGAGCCGGCTTTATGCTAATGAAGCCCAGGAAATTCAAATCCCGGGCTTCATTAGCAAGTTCGGTATGCATACATTACCCCCCTAGTTCGAACTAGGGGGGTAGTGTAGACATACGCTGAGAGATCTGTTATAAACTCCAACTGTACTACCATCTACCCAGTTATTGCCCACTTTGTAGTGGTACATTCGATTTTTCCTTCCTAAGGACAAAGCACTACACTTACTATTACTGAATTTCATCTCGTGGATTTCAGACCAATTTTCCAATTTGTTAAAGTTTGTTTTGAAATTTAATCCTGTCCTCCAACGTGCTTACAAGCCTTCCCACTTTGATGACATCTTCAGTTTTTATAAGCACATTCTCCACTTGACTGTTCCATCATTAATGAAAACATTGAATAGTATTGGATCCAGGATTGGCCTCTGGGAGACTCCATTAAACACGGCTACCCAGTTTGACAGGTAACCATTGATAATTTTGCCTCTGATTATGCTCCTTCAACCAGTTGTGCATCCCACCTTATATTAATTTCATCTATTCTAGACCATATTTCTATGCCTTGCTAGGGAATGGTACATTATCTTTCCTGTAGAAAACTCAGAATTATGGGCTGGAACTATGCTGTCAAGATTTGCAAAAGAGAAGTCCTTGATCTACTTGGGGTATGTGGATGGCCTTGCATGCTGCTGTTCATAAGGATGTGGGCTGAAGACCACAAGAGGCAGTATGCTCCCTGTGTAACTGTGTATTTATATCGGCATAAGCAATGCGAGGGGAGTATGAGAGAGCCTATGCCCCAGATGGGATGGAGCAAGGACGGGGAGAGTGCAGAGCAGCAGTGGGGAGAGGCAGGGCCTGAGGGAAAGGTGGGTTGTCCTGGCCCTTCCCCAGGCTGGAAGGGTCACATGGCTGGAGGCTTGACTGCCCTCTTCACCAGTCGTCTCTTTATATTGCAACAACAAACAGGATCCAATCAGGATCATGTCCCGTTGTGTTTGTACAGTGAATATGAAGACATAGTTTCTGTCCTAGAGATGTCATGAAATTGCGCTCTGAATAGTTTCTTTTCTTCGGCAATAACTTGATTTCTCAAACTATAGAGGCCACTTCTGTATTGTTTTTCAAACCATATTAGCATCCCTATTTATAAGGTGAATGCTGAGCTGTTAATAAGACTAGACAACACTTCATTGTGAATTAATGTTTGGGAGTTCTCCCTCTCCCTTCTTTCAGACAGGGCTTTATATAGTTTCTTCCATATGCAAAGCTGCGGGTTGCTGGGTGGTTTTTTATCAAATCACATTTTTCAAAAATGAAATATCTCATACACTCTTTATTGCTTGTGTCATAGCTGTCTGAGGAATCAAGGGAACGCTCACCCTCGCACTTGTGACACATAGCCCTATGCAGTGATTAGTCTTACTTTGTTTGCAGTCCAAAAGTTGCATTCTCTCATGTATGAATTAGATTATTTGTTTGAAGGTAGAGCTATGGTAATCCAGAAACCCTGCTGTTCCGACTCCTTCCAGTTCCACCATCCCATGATGTAGGCACATCCATGGTTAATCTGATTCTGATTACTCAATAGCAAATTATCATTTTTATAACATGGCAGTTTGTGTACTAAAATAGTAAAGGCTACACCATCACTACCACCCCTCCCCTTGTATGCACAGACTCTGATTCTGGAGGAAGTAGAAGCCAGTATTTAAAGACTGGAGAGATACACGCTACTACTGTTGGAAGTTCAGTAGAAAGGTACTTGGCACTGTCAATAAGACAAGCCTTTCAGATTTTAAATGTGTGTGTTTCACCCCTTGACCAGGATACATTTGTTTACAACCATACATAGTGCATCAGGCATTTTAAAAACAAAGACCCCAAGCCTGCAAGACTATAATCTACACAGGCAGAGCCGTGTGGCAGCCCACTGAAAACAACAACAGAGACTCCCTTCCCAGTATCATTGTACCTGATTAGCAGCCAATTGCACAGCAATTGCACTGTGCTAGCAGTTCCTATGCTGCTTTTTATCAGCCCAGGCCAATACCTATGGGAATCTTTCCATTGACTTTAGCGGGACTAGTAGGATAATCCATACAGATTGCAGGATCGGGGCCTAAGCATGCACTGAATTAACTTTATGGCTAGTAGCAATGTTACCGTCCTGCTGCAAAATGGAGAAGAAAAATTCTCTTCTGATTTCATTTCAGCTTTTAATTAACTGGCTTTGTAGCCAAAATTAAATTTGAGTTTCCACTAAAATTATCAAATCACGGGACTGAAAAGGACCTTGAAAGATAATCTACTCCAGCACTCATGGCAGGCCTGAGTATTATCTAGACCAGGCTGCAAGATACAGCCCACAGGCCAGATCTGTCCTTCCACGCCATTTGATCCAGCCCGCCCTGCTGCACTCTTGCCCTCCAGGCCAATCGAGATCTGGGAGCAGGGGAGCATGTGAAGTCTCCTCCCCCTGCCAGGGCTGCACAGCACCAGGGGGAACCATCAGCTGTTCTAAACAGCTGGCAGTTCCCTCTAGGCGTTGCGCACCTCAGCTGGGCGGGGCAGTGGAGGGGGAGACCTCAAGTGTTTCTCTGCCCACTGGCCAATCAGGGTCTGGGGACAGGGGATCACATGAAGTTTCTTCCCCCACCAGGGGCACACAGCACCAAAGAGAACTGCCAGCTGTTCAAAACAGCAGGTGATTCCCCAACCTCACAGGGGAGCATGTGAAGTCTCCCTCCTCCTCCCGTGCTGTCCCTTCTTCCCGAGGCCCCACCCTTTCCACCTAAGGCCCTTCCGAGGCCGGCCCATGACTGCTACCCATATTGGTGAAGTGGGCCCCCTATAAATATTATTGCCCTCACTGATCTAGACCATCCCTGTCAAGTGTCTGTCTAACCCGTTCTTAATCTCAGGTGATGGAGATTCTACAACTGCCCTGGGCAATTTATTCCAGTGCTTAACCACTCTGGGTATGTCTACCTTACCATCCTAGTTCGAACTAGGGTGGTAATGTAGTCAACCGGAGTTGCAAATGAAGCCCGGGATTTGAATTTCCCGGGCTTCATTTGCATGTTGCCAGGCGCCGCCATTTTTAAATGTCCGCTAGTTCGGACTCCGTGCCCCGTGGCTACACGCGGCACGGACTAGGTAGTTCGGACTAGGCTTCCTATTCCGAACTACCGTTACTCCTCCACTCCCTCCCTTCAGTTGAAAAGTGGATGGCAATCTTGCAGGATGACTATGGAAAAATGGACTTAAGAAACCCGCCCCATGAGGCATTTCAAATCCCTTCCCAAAGTAGCCTCCCGCCAATTGCACTGTGGAATAGCTACCCAAAGTGCACTGCTCTCCATGTTGAGGCAAGAGCTGCTAGTGTGGATGTACTCTGAGGACACATGAAGCCTAGCTGTGGACATGCAATGGGGAAGGGGAGGGTTAATAAAAGAGCTGACAACAAAATTATTTCGTGTAGACAAAGCCTTAGTTTCCCTTTTTGTCACTTTCAGTTCTGGCCTCTCATTTCTCTACATTCCGGTCAATTGGCTGCAACCCCCAGCTACAGGCAGGGGCTGCACAGGCTGGATGCTGGAGCCACCCCTGCCTGCAGGGGCCCAGGGTGCCCCACAGACGGAGGTGCACTGGTATCCCGGTCAGAGCAGTCCCTGCCTTCAGGGCACCCTGGCTCACCATGGACAGGGGCTGCTCCTGCCAGGACTCCAGCATCCCTATTGGAGCAGCCCTTGTCCGTGGCAGGCCCCTCACGGGACTGAAGCAGCCCCCTGCCCACGCAGGCAGGGAGCTGCTCCAGCCCCACTAGTTAACCATAACCGGTAAGCTGCACCCAGTAAGGGTGAGGCTTACCAGTTAAACCTTCACATCCCTCCTTCCCCTGGCCCCCACTAAACTCTGGCCAAACCGGTGCCTATGTTAGGCAGCACTTAATGTATGCGGGCATTACAAAAACTTGCCAGCTGTCTACACTGACCACTTGAATTTGTGCAATGTAAGAATTTGTTCTAATGTAAGAATTCAGTGCTTCTTGCACAAATACTTTGATGCTCCCGCTCAGGGATAAGCCCTCTTGCGCAAGAATACTTGCGCAAGAGGGCCAGTGTAGACAGGCACCTTAATTGTTTGCGCAAGAAAGCACGATGGCTAAAATGGCCATCGGAGCTTTCTTGAACAAAAGCTTGTCTATACTGGGCACGGATGCTGTTGCGCAAAAGCACTTTTTGCGCAAAAGCATCCGTGCCAATCTAGATGCTCTTTTGCAGAAATACTTTTAACGGAAAAACTTTTCCGTTAAAAGTATTTCCGCAAAATCATGCCAGTCTAGATGCAGCCCAGGAGCTGACACCTCCAGGAAGAGATCTAAACAAAGCAAGCAACCCTGCCCTGGCCCCAGGCTGGGTGCCTGCCAGGGAGCATCGCGCCCCGTTCAGCTCACAGGCCACCCAGCCTGGGCCCCTAGAGCAGTGTTTCCCAATTTTTTTTGACCACGGAACCCTTTTAAACTCAGAAAAATTTCAAGGAACCCCCTAGCCAGGGATTAAGTTTGTCGAGCAAAAAAAACAAAACACCCAAACACACACAGATTGGGCAGAGCGAGCTGCCAGTACACCACAATTGGTAGTAATAAGATGCTAAATATGGTCATCAGATCACCATTCATTTAAATTCAACAAAAATCATATTAAATATGTACAAAAAATAAAGCTATCAAATAATATTAATTATATTCATAGTTTTCAATGCGAAGAGTGGTTTTTCTTCTTTTCTTGGCAAATTCTTTTAATATTTGGTTTAATACTAGAAAGTTGGATTCACATATCTGGCGCAGCATTCAGTCGATTTCTGTATTTCGTTTTCATTGCCGCATAGTTCGAGAACCCAGTTTCGCACAAGTATGTGCTGGCGAAGGGTAACAGCTGACGAATTGCGCATCTTGATAAAGATGAATATTCTTCACTTTGACATAAGTCACTCCAAAATGTAATCAGAGAAACTTCTTTAAATTTTTGTATTAATTGGCCATCTGAAGCGATTTCAGTTAGGTTTTCATAATCTTGTGTAGAAAAACTGACTGGCTTTTCTGTTAAACTGAATGGATTTCGAATCCAGTTATTGTTGTCATTGATGTTTGGAAAATACTTAATGATGTTCATGTATAAATCACGGAGATGATCTGCAATGTCGCTGCGAATATGAGTCAACAGTGTGATGCTGTTGCAAAAAAAGCAAATATGATTCTAGGTTGTATCAACAGGTGTGTTGTAAGCAAAACTCATGTAGTCATTCTGCCGCTCTACTCTGCACTAGTTAGGCCTCAGCTGGAGTACTGTGTCCAGTTCTGGGCGCCACATTTCAAGAAAGATGTGGAGAAATTGGAAAGGGTACAGAGAAGAGCGACAAGAATGATTCAAGGTTTAGAGAACATGACCTATGAAGCCAGGCTTCATGAACTGGGCTTGTTTAGTTTGGAAAAAAGAAGATTAAGGGGGGACATGATAGCGGTTTTCAAATATCTAAAAGGGTGTCACAAGGAGGAAGGAGAAAATTTGTTCCTCTTGGTTTCTGAGGACAGGACAAGGAGTAATGGGCTTAAAGTGCAGCTGGGGAGGTTTAGATTGGACATTAGGAAAAAATTCCTAACTGTCAGGGTGGTCAAATATTGGAATAAATTGCCAAGGGAGGTGGTGGAATCTCCCTCTCTGGAGATATTTAAGAACAGGTTAGATAGACATCTGTCAGGGATGGTGTAGACGGAGCTTGGTCCTGCCTTGAGGGCGGGGGGCTGGACTCGATGACCTCTCGAGGTCCCTTCCAGTCCTATTATTCTATGATTCTATGAATATCTTCAGCAAGTTTGTATCCATTTTCTTCAAGGAAATCATTCAGAGTTGATAAACAATCCAAATCATTTTGTCCTACAGACGAGAACCAAAACTGTAGCTTCCGTGACAATGACAAAATTTTGTCTTTTGCATTAAAAATATTTACATTCTTTTCTTGCAGAGACAGATTTACTTCATTTAGTTTTATAAAGATATCTGCAAGATACGCAACTCTCGATAATCACAAAAAGTCTGTTAAACGATCAGACAATTGTAATTTGTGATCCATCAGATATGTGGTGAGCTCATGACGCAACTCAAATAATCTAACCAGCACTTTTCCTCGTGATAGCCACCTGACTTCTGTATGTAGAAGCAGGGCTGTGTGCTGACTATCCATATCTTCACACATAATTTTGAACAGTCTTCATTGTAATAGTCGAGTTTTTATATAATTAATAATCTGTACTGCTTTGTCCAACACATTTTTAAGAAAGGGAGAAATATTCTTAACTACCAGAGCGTGTCTGTGGAGAATGCAGTGACTGCTGGTGCAGTTTGGTGCTACATTTTTTATTCGTGTTACAGTGCCAGCCACTGTTCCTACCATTACTTTGGCACCATCACTGCACACATCAACACATTTTTCCCAGCTTATTTGATGTGTTTTCATAAAGTTATTGATACAATTGAGTATATTCTCACCAGTTGTATTGGTTTGCAAAAATTCACATAAAAGTAAGTGTTCTTCAAAAGAACTATTAAAATCATAACGGACAAATACAAGCAGAACTGCAGGACCTGCAACGTCAGTGGACTCATCTAATTGTAATGCATATGCATCACATAAATGCAGCCGAAAAATAAGCTCCTTCTCGATGTCAGCAGCAAGATCGTGAATACGACGTGTGACAGTATTGTTTGATAGTGGCACAGCCTCAACTTTATTACTAGACTCCTGATCCAACATACACATTACAATATCTTTTGCACATGGTTTTATGAGTGATTCCCCAATAGTGTGTGCTTCTCCGGCAAGCGATATACGATAGCTTACTTTGTAAGACACCTCTGTTGCATTTTCATTATCAGATTTGGCAATTTTTGACATGAAGAGTTTACTTTTTTCAAGCGATTCAAGCTTCTGCTTAAAAAAACTAATGTCTTTATCTTTGTATTCTGGATGATAGGTTTCAAAATGTCTTCGCAATTTAGCAGGTACTAAACAACTATTAGATAATATTTTGTTGCACACTACACACTGGGCACCTGGAGCATCTTCATTTCCATTGCTTGTGAATCCAAATGACAAATGGTCCTCACAATACCGGTGTTTCTTATTAGTCAGCTGAAATTTTTCATAATTAACTTGAGCTGCCTCAGTATTTTCCTTGCTGGTTTCAGTAAAAATCTTGGAGTTTGAAGTACTCAGTTTTCTCTTTAAAGTTCCTTCTTTTAACCAACGATCCATGGGGAATTTTGATATTAGACTGAATTCTTAAACTTAAAGTCACACACAGGAGCCACGTGTCCTCACAGTGTGTATGGGGATTTGTTCCGATCCTCACAGTGAGTAGGAGTTCCGGTGTTTCACTCACTGATAGTACTCCCCCCGCCCCCCACACACACATGCTGCCTTTACCAAGGGACCTAGCAGCAGCAACAGCTGCTTGTCCTGCTTCTGCCCATCAACCCAAGATTCTTCTCCTGTGTCCTCCGCTACCACTCTGCTTTTACCAAGGGACCTAGCAGCAGCAACAGCTGCTTGTCCTGCTTCTGCCCGATCAACCCAAGATTCTTCTCCCGCGTCCCCGCTGCCACTCTGCTTTTACCAAGGGACCTAGCAGCAGCAACAGCTGCTTGTCCTGCTTCTGCCCATCAACCCAAGATTCTTCTCCTGCGTCCCCGCTACCACTCTGCTTTTACCAAGGGACCTAGCAGCAGCAACAGCTGCTTGTCCTGCTTCTGCCCATCAACCCAAGATTCTTCTCCCGCGTCCCCGCTACCACTCTGCTTTTACCAAGGGACCTAGCAGCAGCAACAGCTGCTTGTCCTGCTTCTGCCCGATCAACCCAAGATTCTTCTCCTGCATCCCCCGCTGCTGCTCTGCTTTTACCAAGGGACCTAGCAGCAGCAACAGCTGCTTGTCCTGCTTCTGCCCGATCAACCCAAGATTCTTCTCCTGCATCCCCCGCTGCTGCTCTGCTTTTACCAAGGGACCTAGCAGCAGCAACAGCTGCTTGTCCTGCTTCTGCCCGATCAACCCAAGATTCTTCTCCTGCGTCCCCGCTACCACTCTGCTTTTACCAAGGGACCTAGCAGCAGCAACAGCTGCTTGTCCTGCTTCTGCCCGATCAACCCAAGATTCTTCTCCTGCATCCCCCGCTGCTGCTCTGCTTTTACCAAGGGTCCTAGCAGCAGCAACAGCTGCTTGTCCTGCTTCTGCCCATCAACCCAAGATTCTTCTCCTGCATCCCCCGCTGCTGCTCTGCTTTTCCCAAGGGATGTAGTAAGAGCAGCAGCAGGGGACACGGGAGAGGGATCTTGGGTTGATGGGCAGAAGCAGGACAAGCAGCTGTTGCTGCTGCTAGGTCCCTTGGTAAAAGCAGAGTGGGGGGGGGGGGGACAGGAGGTGTCTGAAAGGGCAGTGGGGAATAAGAGAAGGAGCCAGCGTCTTTGCTTTATGGGGGGGGGGAGGGGAGTGTTCGGGTTCTCCCGTTTACGTTCGTGGAACCCTGGGGTTCCGGGGAGCACCGTATGGGAAACACCGCCCTAGAGACTGGCGCGCGAGCTCCTCTAGCAACCAGGCCCGCGAGAGCGGCCTAAGCAGGGAAGGGCGGGAGACGAGTCACTCCCTCGCTTGTCGCCCCCCCCCTCCGCGCCTGCGCAGGAGACGCTCTCCCTGACACGGTAAGGGCTGGAGGCTTCGCTTCCCCCCACGGCGCATGCGCGCGGAAAAGCCCGTGTGCAGGGCGTTGGGCCTGCGCCATGTCGGCGGGGCTGGGGAGTCCGGAGGCGGCGGGGAGCTGCGGTAGGCACCCGGCGTCTCCTTTGAGGTGTCGGGGAAGGGGCGGGAGGCTGCGCTGGAAGCGGGAGGAGCCCGGTTGGCTCCAGCTGAGGCGGGGCCGGGCCTGGCCCTAGTCCCAGCCTGGCTGAGGGGTGGGGCGCCCCACCCCCACTGGGGGGGCGGCGGCGGCGGGGGGGGGTCACGTTCAAAAGGAGCGTCCCTTCCCCCCCGCCCCCGGCAGGTTGTTCGTTGAAGCCCCGCCCCCTCCCGCGGGAACCGCCCCGCCCGCGGAGCGTGTGAGGACGCTGCTGCCGCCCCTTCGCCTGCCTCCCGAGGAGACCCCGTGGGGGGGGGGGGGCGCCTGGTGCGTCGCAGGCTCCTGCGGCGGGGACACCCCGGACCGAAGCGCGTGCGGCGCGCGCCGCTGGGGATGCAGAAAGCGCTTTGCCGGAGGAAGCGAGCGGCCCCCTGCAAATCTTAGCGGCTGCGCCCTGTAACTTCTACACGGCCCAGCCTGCAGCGTGGGGTGACAGCCGGGTGGGGGGGGGGCAGGGGTACTACCAAAGTGCTAGCATGGAGCTGGAACCGCAGCCAGCGAGCTGATGCTTATCGGTTCATTGCTCAAACTCTACCTTTTGTAGCCTTAATCGTAGAACCACAGCGCTGGAAGGGACCTCGGAAGGTCGTCAAGTCCAGCCCCCCGCTCTAGGCAGGACCAATCCCAACTAAATCAACCCGGCCAGGGCTTTGTCAAGCCGAGACTTAAACACCTCTAGGGATGGAGACTCCACTACTTCGCTAGGGAACCCGTTCCAGTGCTTCACCACCCTCCTAGGCTGTGTCTAGACGGCAGGGTTTTTTCGAAAAAAGTAGCCTTTTTTCGAAAAACTTCACCCGCGTCTAGACTACAGCTGCGTTCTTTCGAAATTAAATCGAAAGAACGTAGCTTTTTTGTCGACAGCGGTACTCCTCATTTCACGAGGAAGAACGCCTTTTTTCGAAAGTGCTCTTTCGAAAAAAGGCGTTCTTGAATGCAAACAAGGCGTTCTTGAATGCCTGGGTGCTCTCTTTCGAAAAAGCGGCTTGCTTTTTTGAAAGTACTGCTTGCAGTCTAGATGCTCTTTTTCAAAAGAGGCTTGCAGTCTAGATGTAGCCCTAGTGAAATAGTTTTTCCTAATATCCAACCTGGACCTTTCCCACCTCGACTTGAGATCATTGTTCCTTGTTCTGCCATCTGTCACTACTGAGAATAGCCTTTTTCCATGCTCTTTGGAACCTCCCTTCAGGAAGTTGAAGGCTGCTATCAAATCTCCCCTCACTCTTCGCTTCTGCAGACTAAACAGACTCAACTCCCTCAGCCTCTCCTCATAGGTCATAAGCGCCAACCCCCTAATCATTTTGGTTGCCCTCCGCTGGACCCTCTCCAATGCGTCCACATCCTTGATGGCTTGAGCCTGGGAGCTTTTAAGGGTTGTGAGAGATCCACTGAAATTCTCATAGTGCTAATTATAAACGGCTAACAATGTTATCACTAGGAAAGGTGAGGTAATAAGATAGAAGATACCATAGTGTTGCTATATAAATTCATAGTATGCCCACACTAGGGATGTGAATGACTAGTTGACTATCCGATGAGCAAATGCTTTTCAGAAAGAGGCAGCAAGTGGGGTGGGGGGAAGAGGAAGGAGTACTTGAAAGTGGCAGCGCCTCATGCAGACCAGGGTGTCCCCAGGCTTCACACAGCGTTTCAAAGTGGCAGCACTACATGGAGCCTGGGATCAGTTGAGGACTCCCCCAGTGATCCCGGGCTTCCTGTGGTGCTGCCACTTTGAAACCGTATGGAACCTGACGCTGGGCTC
The DNA here is from genome assembly GCF_052426305.1 of Pelodiscus sinensis. Classification (NCBI taxonomy): domain Eukaryota; kingdom Metazoa; phylum Chordata; order Testudines; family Trionychidae; genus Pelodiscus; species Pelodiscus sinensis. Next base: position 12,699,243 of record NC_143054.1, read on the forward strand.
TCCGTGGCGTTTCAAAGCGCCAGTGCTGCATGGAACCTGGGGTCAGTGGGAGAGTCCCCAGCTGACCCCAGGTTCCATGCTGCGCTTTCGCCTTTGAAGTGTAGCAACAGCCCTAAGGCTGTTGCTACGCTTCAGAGATGGAGGGGCTTTATCCACTAATCAAATAATCGATGAAAAGTGCATCAAGTATTCTATTAGTCGATTACTTGAAATTTAAAATCCCTAGTCCACTTCTGCATGCCCCATCTCAAAAAATGTATATCAGAATTTCAAAAGATAGAGAGCATGGTAACAAAAATTATTAAAGGTATGGAAGAGCTTCCAGAGCAGTAAAGGTTAAAAAGCCTGGGACTGTTCATGGAAAAGACTAACAGGGGGATATGATAGAGGTCTATAAAGCCTGAATGGTATTGAGAAAATGAAAAGGGAAGTGTTTTTTACCCCTTTACATAACACAAGAATTAGGGATCTCCTGATAAAATTAATAGGCTGCAGGTTTAAAACAACCATAAGAAAGTAATTCTTCATACTGTGCACGCTGAGTGTTATGAAGGACTAACGTGTAAGAGGGTTAAAAAAATTGATAATTGCATGGAGGATAAGTCCGTCAATGGCTATTAGATACACTAGATGGAGAGGGCTCTAAGTTACTACAGATAATTCTTTCTCAGACTGCTGGGTCTTGCCATATGCTCTGGGTCTAACTGCTTGCCATATGTGGGATTGGTAAGGAATTTTCCCTTAAGTCAGACTGATCTTTTTTTTCTTTCCTCTGAAGCATGGATTATCTGCAGGTTTAAACTAATGTAAATTATGGATTTTCTGTGACTTGACATTTTTAAACCATGATTTGAGTACTTCAGTAACTCAGCCAGAGGTTAGGGTTCCGTTACAGAAGTGGATGGGTGAGGTTCTGTGGCCTGCAATGTGCGGGAGGTCAGATTAGATGGTCCTGATTGTCCCTTCTGTCCTAAAAGTCTAAGATATGGTGATGGATGTAACACCATGCTTTGAATGTCCCTGAGCCGCTGACTGCAAAATGCTGAGTCTGGGAAAAAGGGCTGCTGACCTTGCTTCCAGGGAGGATTCCCTGGGAGCTCTGCAGCTGGCTCTCTGGGAGTGGGGTCCGCAGCCAGCAAGTAACTTGTGGGAGGTTGGGGGAAGGAGCAGATGGCTAGGCTGCCTGAACAAGGGCTGCTCATGCCCAGGGCGGGCAGGGAGCTGCTTCGCTCTGTGCTGGCTAACTGGAACCCATTAAGGGTGAGGCTTGCTGGTTAATCTTTTACATCCCTAGTGCTAATACTGTTTTTGTCTGATTTCAGAATCTGATGTATTTGAAATTGACCTTCCCATTATCATCATTGTGCTGAGTGATGATGATTTTCTAGAAAGTGAAGGTGAAGATGAAGAGCAAGAAATCTTGAGTAGTGATGATATTTTAAAGAGTGAAGAAGATGTGGCCACTTCGAATGACGGTGAGTTCCTAAAAAAAAGTGAAGAGCAAGAGCAGGTGCCTTCAAGTGGTGATGATGCTCTAAAGAGTCAGGTGCAGCCCACTTTGCAGGAAGAAAATGTTCTAAAATGTCCCAAGGAAGAGCAGGTTACTCTGAGTGTGTTTGAGAAATCAAATTCAGTCCAAGTTTCTTTAAATCATCAATATGCTCTGGACCGGAGCAAACCAAACCAAAATTATATGCCTTGTTCATCAGCTCCCAGAATGAACCTTGGAACATTAAATGTATGTGTCAGAAGCAAAGGAGGCAATTATGACATTGATTGCCAAAAGATTCCTGTTACTCTCTTGTGTGATCACAATAAGGATGGTCTGACTATTGAGACAAACAAGCAGTTGATTCCAAGAGCAATATTTAAAGGTGGACTGGAACATGAGACTTCTGCAATCAATTTCTCTGATAGCAATCAAGAGTACCAGCTAGCATTCCATTGTAAAGAAGGAGAGAGATGTGTTAAGACTGAAGGTGAGAGAGAGTGAGGACAAAGTTATGAGCTACGGTTAAAAAGCAAAAGTATGATATTGAGAGAAATTTGGGATGAAGTGAGAAAAAACACAGTAGTGGGAAAGGGGGAGGCACTGAAGATCACTCAGGATAAAGTTACACCAAATTGTATTGTAGGAAAGACTAGAGGATTTACCTGGTGTTGCTCAGGTCCTTGTAGGAGCGCAGGAATCAGGTATGTGGTGGGGGATTCAAGAGGTGTGGGGTTGACTCATAGGGCTGGGCTACCTGGTCGCCGTGGTAGCCCTAGCCAGTGTCAGCGTCTGGTGGCTCCACGGAGCTGCTACAGTAGCTGTGCTTGCCTGCCCGTTCCCCACTGCAGTGTCTGGAGCTGAGGGTGGAGAGGACTGGTTTGGGCCCTGGCTGTGGGGCATGGGGGCCAGCACAGGGGGAGTGGAAGGGAGAACAACTATGCCTAGCACCAGCACAGGAGTCTTATCTGTGGATAGTGGCCAGCAATATACAAATCCCCTCCCCCAGCTAGCCACTGTCTTATAGGTATGCCTGACCTCTTGTTGTCTTTCAGCAGTATAACTGTACCTGCTAGCAGACCCCCTCCCTTAGCATTTTATGAGAAACAATCACATTCCTTCCAGGCACATTGCATTTTCATGGCACAACCAAACCCTTACCTTGTTTTATGTTACAATAAGAGGAAGCTGCATAACAAATCTGGTGGTCCTAGCTCTTATGTTTAGGAGGAGTTGTTGAACAAACTGACTCTGACAGACAGATGCACAAGCGCTCTCAAATACATAGTAGAAAAGGTAAAGATAGGAAGAGAAAGGAAGTACAGCAAAAGCAAGAAACTTAATAAGTGGCACGAGTCAAATAGTGAACTGAAGATGTAATACCATTTTTAATATTTTGATACTTTTGTGGTATTGGATTAATGCCATAATTGATCAAGTTATAGTCAACAAATATATTGGATTAACAATGGTGGAATTAGGGATGTCAGCGACTAGTTGGCTTAACTAGTTGCTTCCCTCCCCCTGCTCCCTCTATCAGAGAGAGGCAGGGGGAGCAGGAGCCGGTGCTGGGGGGAACCGGTAAAGCTGGTAAATCTCTGTGGGGGGCAGGGGAGGCAGAAGCATAGCTGGAAATGGCGTGAGTGAGAACTGCTTCAGTCCCTGCTCTCGCAGGTTCCCACTGCAGGCACTTCTGCTTTTGAAATGTACAAGAGCCCTTCGGAATTGCTGCAGAGGGCACAGGGTGAGCAGGGACTCAAGCAGTCCCCGCTGGCTCCATGCTCTCTGTGGCACCCCCCCCACTCTTGGTGCCTCAATGAGAGGCAGCAAGGGCAGGAGGACAGGGTCTGGTGCTGGGGGGAGCCAGTTTAAAAGCCAGTTCTTCCCGACACTGTTTCCGGGATGCTGACTACTCCTCTCTCCCCTTGACTCAGAGTCAGTGTCGGGGGTGGGGAGGGATAGGGAATGCTGCTGCGAAGCAGCCCCTGTTTGCAGCGGCCAGAGCTATCTGTGGCCAGCCCTGGCTGCTGTGAACAGAGGCTGCTGGACTCAGCGCGAGCAGTTCTGGCTCATGCTGATCGGTGTGCCTCTGCATTTTAAATGTAGTAAGAGCCTAGCAGCTATACTATTAGCCAAATAATTGTATTTTAACATCCTTAGATGGAAATTGAGGTGTTTCAAAGGAATAGCCATGTTAGCCTGTTTCAGCAAAACAATGATGAGTCCCGTGGTACCTTAAAAACTAACATTTGTTTGGGCATAAGCTTTTGTGGGCTGGAACCCACTTCATCAGATCATTTTGTGTCATTTGACCTCCCCTAGTAGTGACAAACAATATGTTTATATAATAGAAAAATGACTGCCAGTGTTGTAATGGTGCACAGCTGTTCTGTTCCTTTAATTTAGAGAGGAGGGGCGCCATGGTGGACCACCCAGCCCAAAATTTCTATTCAGACTTTGTCCAACAGCAGTTTGCACTCACAAGCAGGTAAGGGCTAAAATAACAGGTGTATTGCAGGTTGGATGTTCTGTCCATATTGTTGAGGGAAGCTTGGTCTGCACCTTTCCTACATTATTTATACCTTCAATCAGTGTCTCAGTCTCTAATTTAGCACTTAACTTTGCTCACCAGTAAGCGTGAGGGTGAGAACTATGAAGATATGGCTATTGGTGAATACTCTTGGAGAACCAGTAGTTATGTTCACGTCTACTACAGCTGAATGAAATCATATAAGGAAATCATTTTACCTTTTTTTGCATCAGTGAGTGGTATTCCCTATTCTGAATACAAATTCTGATGGCAGTCAGAAATTGTCTACTTTTATCACTAGAGTGCTTCGTTTATCTGATCATAACTTAGATGGAAGTTACTGAGATTATGCTCAGCGGCAGATTACTGGATGTCATATGTATTTTCTTACATTTTTAGGTACTGCCTCTTTAGAGACTGCAAAGAATACAACAGATGACAGAACAAGAAAGAGAAGTGGTTCTAAAGATGACACTCTGAATTCTGAAATGGGTAGTAGCACTGAAGATCTGAATGGTATAAAAGAAACAAAGCAAGTCCCAAGTACTTATTTTACTTGCGCTAATGGTGATTTTTCTTCAGCAGGAGACTTGCTAGAAGAAGTAGGGGACTTGGCAAGGAATGCTTGTGATAATCCTGGATTGAATATTTCTGAAGCGCTTATTCATCAGTCAGTAATTCCATCTCCCAGGATGATGAATAAGCAAGAAGATTGTGATTTTTCTCATGTGATTATAAAACAAGAAGAGACATTCCAACTAGGTAATGAGCATAATAGTGAAACTGTTTGTGTAGGATCTACGTACAAGCATGAAAAGACACTGAATGTGAAATGCAGGTTTTGTAGCTCTGTGTGTACAAATAAAAGTATTCTAAAGAAACATGTTTATTCAGCACATCAGGATAAAAAAATTCACAAATGCTGCTTTTGCCAAAGAAGCTTTTTCTTTTCTGTCAACATTAAACGCCATCTTAAATTTCATAAGAAAATGACCAGATTGAAAAATACAAGAAAAGGTAGAAGAAGTATGAACCCTGAAAAAGCCAGGAAAGAGAACCCAGTAAAAATACACTCTGCAAATAAGAAAAAGGAAAGTAAGTATGAGAAGTTCTTCATCAAAATTGAAAGGGACTATAAAACAGCAGCTGTTCCAGTTATTTTTTCTTGCAAATTTTGTCTCTTTGCTTCACCAGATCCCAAGCTTTTTGTTTATCACATGAAGGGACATAAAGGCAGACGGCCTTATCAGTGTCCTCAGTGTGACTATTCTTGTGTTAGTTTGTCCTATATGCTAAATCACATGTACTGGCATGCTGGTTATGGATTGTATAAGTGTAGGTTCTGTACATTTTTTTCACTGTATTTTGCAAGCATGGTGAAACACAGTTATATTCATACCGGGGCTAAGCCATATTCCTGTGAATTCTGCCAGTCGTCATTCACAAGCACAAGTGGGTTAAAGAGACATACAAATATACATACTGGAAAAAAATTATGCCAAAGACAGCAATGCCTTGGCTTGTGTGTCGAGGAGAAGAGAACTAAAAGTCCTCCAAAGAGCTATACATGTGATCAGTGTAACATAGTATTTTACAGTAAAGGATTGCTCTACTTTCATAAGAAATTTCATACTCATGTTAAAGGCTGTGATGAGATGTTTGCAAATGAGAGCAATGAATACAATGCAAGCAAAACATGTAAAGGTGACAACGATTATGAAAAGGATCAGGTTTCCTCTGGTTCTAACAATAAATTGGATGATCACCTGCTTAATGGGACACTTGAAATGCTGGCTTCAGGAACAGAACTTGAACAGAAGAATGAATTTGAGAGGGAGATGAATATATCCCATGGCAAAAAAATGTGGCAAAGCAGCCAGCGAACCAACAATTTGCCTGTTGTGAGGAGCGGATCAGAAACTCTTGTGAACACCGAAATGAGTGATCAGTATGATTTACTGTTTTACAAAGAGAAGCATCTGTTCTTTGAGAAGTTCACTCAGTCACAAATTGAAGAATGTAATGAGATTATTACATATGCTCCCAAGGGCGAGGAACATGCTAAGTATGTTAATGCACAGCCTCCTTTTGGGACTTCTCACAAACTGTTCAGATGTCAACAATGTGATTATGCCACTTACATTTTTAGCAACCTGAAGCTGCATTTTAGAATGCATAGTGGTGAAAAACTATTTGAGTGTAAAGAATGCAAAAAGAGGTTTTTCAGCTCCAGCCATTTGCAGAGACATAGTCTTATGCACATAAAAAACCATCATGAATGTGACCATTGCCATTATTTGTGCAACACTTCAGACCACCTTAAGTTGCACCGTGAAATACATAAGAGCGCCTGTCCTAAAAGGGAAGATCTTAATTCCTCAAAAGACTTAAAGCATGTCCGTTCCATATTCCTCTCAAAAAACCTTCAGAAACAGATGGATGTTCATGAGGGCAAAGAAAATGAACATGTTCTGCCATCAAAAAGTCTTTCACAACTTCACAAGTGTGAACAATGTAATTACATGACTTATGTTTTAAGCAACCTCAAGCTACACACAAGGATTCATACAGGTGAAAAACCCCACAGCTGTGACACCTGTGAGAAGAAGTTTCGCACTTCAAGTCATCTAAATCGACACAAGCTTGTGCATTTAAAGATGGAGCGCCTCAAATGTAGGAACTGTGACTATTCAGCAGACAAATGGCAATCCCTTAAGCAGCATTTGGCTTCACACTCAAATGAAAAAAATCTGGCTAGTAGTAAAGTTCAAGAGAAATCACTTCAGAATATACCTGTCAAAATATACAAATGTGAGGAATGTGGCTATGCTACTGCCCATAGTGGAAACTTTAAGCAGCACTTGAGAATTCATACAGGTGAAAAGCCATACAAATGTGATCAGTGTGGTCTTGCTTTCCGCACTTCTAGCCACCTGAAGCGCCACTTACTAACTCATTTAAAGTTACGTTGCAACAAATGTGAGTTTTCCACCATGGATAAATGTGCTCTGGAGAAACATGTAAAAACACACCAAGTTAAAAAAGCATACAAATGCTAAAAGTGCAATGTAACATTTTCCACCATATGTCTCTTAGAGAAACATGAGAAACCACATTTGAAAAGTGGAAAATAAAACTGGGATTTGTTAAAATCCCCAGTAACAAGTTTGGATCTAGAAAGTGTGCCATAGTGTGGATTTGCATCTTAGCAGAAGAGTATAATTTCTGCCTCTCTTTGCCCTGTTTCCCACCTATATGAAATGTCTTCAACTGGCACTTGGTTAAAGTGACCTGATAAAGACTATGGACCAGACTCTTGAGTATTCCCACAGTGTACAGAGTGGAAGTTAAGGAATGGCATGGAATGCTGACACAAAACAATGCCCTACTACTACTAATGAGCACTACTTCCATTGCATCAGAGTGGTTTCTAAATTATGTTGGCTTATAAAAGCCACAAGGGGCTGTTTTAAACTAGCTCAGGAGTGGAATGTTCAAACAAATTTCTGCTAAAGCTCTCCTATTGAGTAAGCGCACTTTATACCACTATCGTAAGCAAGGAGAGGAGAGGGTGTGACTTTTAACACTCCTATATTGGCTGTATTCCATTGCTGGGTCACTTTTAACCAAAATATACTATGTTTTTCTGAAAGGAATTTTTAAAATTCTATTCTACCACAAATTAGTAACTGGCACATCAAAAATCTAGTTAAAATTAGTCCCTCTTATTTGCTACAACCTGCACTTACTGCTCTGAGTCTTTCAACTACTGGTATTGCTACACCTACCTAATATTGCAAGAGGACAGAATCAAGTGTGACTTTTAAAAAACCACTAGTTACAATAACTGTTTATATTTGCACATATGTAAACCTACCTATTACCCATTTCTATAAACACATTCCAGAACACAGGTTACTAATTTGGATGCAGCATTGATGAGTTCTGCCGCAATAACTTTTGAGGCTATTCTTGGTTTATACTTCGTAGAAATGCTCTTGACTGTTTTGAAGTATTGTCCTTCAAAGGCTTAATCATGTGAGATGCTGTGCCCCCTCCAAAGCACGTTGCATGATAAGTTCCAAACTGCAAGAAATGAAGTAGGAAGCACAAGATACAAATATTGGATACCTCCAACCTACCATGTGATGCCTGTTTTCCAAGAGTTCTGTTGCATATCTGAAAATCTTCATTAAGAGGATTTGATGGAAAAGCTGTGAATCTATTATGATTCCTACAGTTTAAACTTATCTCCTTCAAGGAGACTTTACTGAGAGCTGCTTGTTTGCTCATGTTCTTTGCTATTAATATAGATCATTATTCATGAAGAGTTTGTTCCAAATATCTGTTCTTTTTTCATTATTTTGGATGAAGGAAATGACTAAATTGATTTAAATATATTTAGCACAATGCTGGTGTGTTTTTCAGAAACATTCTGGGTTTTGCTTTTCAGTATCTTTTGAATGTTCCTTTTAACCCTACAAAAAAGGGAAATATGTAGTATGTATATTTCAACAATTTGTGTTAAACGGTTTAGTAAATGTTCGTAAAATGTTTTGATGCATGTTCAAATGTTTTGATGCATTAGTCTCAGAAATATGCTAAAATAATTTCCTTTATGTTGAAAGTGGGTAAAATTCAGTGTTTGCCATTAAAATATTTAACTTTGCCCTTTTAAGGAAATAATGTTACTAATCTAAGGAGTTTGGTAATATTAAAGATGTTGATGGAAAATTTGCTAAATTTTGACAAACACTTTGATATTGGAGATGTTAGATATCTTTTATTTTAGTAATTGTGTAGCTGCCCAATTTTTAGTGGTTACTCAGTTACTAAAATGTTCCCCCCGGGGGCGGAGCCGACAGCCAGTGCACACCCGGCCCCACTCCCGTGGAGCATCCTACCACCCTGCACTGCTGCCTTTGTATCACAGGCAACAGGATAGGGTGGTAGGTAGAGCTAGTCCACAAGGGGAGCTGGTTTAAAAATTAGTTCCCTGCACAGACCAGCTCTTGCCTGCCAGATTCCCGTGTATGCTGACTCCCACCTGCCTCTCCTCACCCTCTGCACTGCTGCCTCTGAAGCAGCAGCATGGTGGGGGGGGGGGGGGGGGGAACAGGCAGCTCCACAGAATCTGGTGCTGGTAGGGAGCCGGCTTTTAAGCCAGCTCCCCCTGAGCACTGGCCTCCTACCTGCCTTCCACATTGCTGCCTCTGTGGCAGGCAGCCAGCTCCGCAGAGGCACCAGCTCCTGCCTCCTCCCACCCCTTGCTGCCTCTGACACAGATGGGGGTGTGTGTGCATGTAGTTATTTGGATTAACTGATAAGCCCAGGTTTATTGGTTAATCATTTAAATGACTATTTGGTATACTTCTATAAAGCTCTCTTTAAGGTCCACTTAAAGAGCTAGCTCAACAAAGTATTTGGCTATATCTTAAAAATACAGCAAGTGGGAGACCCAAGAATGAAATTGGACTTTTCCTTTCATGCTATAAGATAAGGTGGTGTTTGATAGGGACGTAAAAGAGTAGTTGAGTCGACTACTCCCATTTCTCCCCTACCTTGCTGCCTCTCAGAAGTAGCAAGGCGGGGGGCAGAGCAGGAGCTGGTCTGGAACCAATTTAAATGCTGTTCCCCCGCCAGCACCTCTCCGCATTGTGTATGGGGTGGAGGGAAAGAGGAGGCAGAGGCACAGCTCCTGACCTACTCCTACTCCTGCTGCAGCTCTTCAGTTTAAATGTAGTAGGAGCCGGGCTTCCTGTATGCCCAGCTCAGACTACATTTAAACTGCAGAGCTGCAGTGGCCCCTTATCGACTAATTGTGCCTCGATACAAATTGTATCGAATACACGATTAGTCATTTACTTGATATTTAACATTCTTATTATTTAAGCATCTGAGTTGTATTGTGCTAAGATTTCCCCAGCACTACTTGCACCAGGGGATTTGTAATGGCAGAAATTTGTGCCCAGCATCCCTTACAATTATTGCAAATGATTAAGGGATTGGAAAATTGGAAGAGAAAGTGTAAAGAAGGGGATACCAAGAATCCCCTAATCTCCTATTTAAAGCCACAAGAACGTTGTACTGTAGATTAAATAAACAAATCTACAAAACAGGAGGGCATGAAGTATGACTACCTAAAGGTGAGATGTGGAGAACAAATTTACTTTGTGATTTTTCTCATTAATATGGCACTGAAGCATACAGACTACAGTCTTCCAGCACAAGCTGCGATCTTGATCTGAGTAGAGGGTTGGGGTCTGTTAGCTGAATCTCAGTATTACCGGAGTATGGCTTCACTGTGCTCCACTTTATGGAATTAGTTGTAGTCCTAACTGATGCTTCTGGGCTCCCATCATCTACTTACCCATTCAGTAGGCACAGGTTAGTCTAAAAGACATTTATATTTTATTTTTTTCCTTAAAAAGTGCCTCATTTTTTGTTGAGTTTTTCTTGTAGCCAATGCTTCATGCTATGCCTTTTGGCTCCTACAAGGTTTTGAAATCTCTATTGTGATGGACTAAGACTGTCCATCTCTCATCTTTCCTGATATTTCATATAGGCCAGATGTGCTTGTTACACCATAGCATCCACATTTGAAACAAAGCTTTCTTCATTTGATTTGTAATTGAAACCACAAATTCTGAACAACAAAAATAAGGCTAAAACATCAAGATATACATTATACCAGTGGGGGTCCCCCCTACTGCTGTACAGGTATAACTGCACATGTTCCACTACTTTTGATCTTACCCATCTAAACCTTGTTGAAGCAGGAAAACAGAATAGCCTTGTCAATGGGAAAAATGTGGTAATGACAGATGACTTCTACACTTTAGTCCTGTTTGTATGCAGTGCATCACAACTCTTAAAGTGGAATTGTGCCTTTTCTAGAGCACAGTGTTGTAAAAGTCATTTTTATGAAAAGTAAATGGATGTAAGTGAATTGCATAATTTCATGTAATAAATTATTCCATTACATTTATCTATTAATGGAGCTATTGGGGTAAAAAAATAAATTAATTAAAATAGGTGAAGGCTGTTCCATGTTTCTTACTGAGTTCAATGTTCATTGTGCATGGGAGAATATTAATACACATTTTTTTGAAGTTTGTGTGTTTTATAGTAAGAGCAGGCAAAAGAATGTGAATTTATATAAAAGGAATAGTCCCTTTTGGAATAAAGGTACACTTAAAGGTGTCTGTGGTATCCGTAAAGTACGTTCCTTTAGTGTTTCTTGCACAGAAAAGGCCTTCAGGGTACATGAATGTTGATGAAGGTGAAAACAAGTGTTCCCAATCAGTGTTGTTTCTTATTAATAAAGATGTGTTATTTTGTAATCAACAATCACCTGAATTTACATTTTATGGTCTGCTTAGTAACTGATCCTAGAACAGTCCGTACTCAACTAGAGAAATGTTTGAAATTTAGTCTGACTTCACTAGACTAGGGATGTTAAATTTAGTTTAGTCAACTAATTGACTAGCCAATGGAATTTCCATTGACCAGTTGATAAGCAGGGGAGTCACAGTGAGGTTAGCTTCCAGCCCCAGGAGCTAACTCTGCTGTGGCTCTTCCTTTTAAATGTATTAAGAGCTGGTAGGCCAGTGTTTCTTAAACTGTTCCGTGGCACACTGGTGTGCCATGAGGCAGTTGGAGGTGTTCAAAATGGCCACCCCTAAAGGGGCAGGCAATTTTTTGGGGGGGGGGGGGGGAGAGACTCAACAAAAAATCCTTGGTTTTCCTCATAAAAAATAATTATTGGTAAGTGTTCCTCAGTATTAAAAAGTTTAAGAAACACGGCGGTAGGCTCTTAATACATTTAAAAGGCTGAAGGGCTGAGGGAGTTGGGGGACCTAATTCAAACTAGTCTTAAGGCTTTTGTACAATGTGTAGTATACCGTTGCACCTGCTTTTACAAATGTAGGCTTGTCCTCTACGAACATTTTAAAAGACAAATCAAAGAGCAAAAATTACTCTAAGGAATATGAAGAATTGTTACATCCTGAATGGTTTGTCTTATAGGTTCACATTTTGCTTTAAAGGAAATACTTTGCATTTACAATCCCTTTTAAGAAGGCTGCAGTACTCTTATAAGCATCAAGCAAATGCCCATGTGAAATGGTTGAGACATAGGTGCTCAAATAGGTATCGTAGGAAGAAATGCCTTATTTTGAAGTTCTGACAAATTCTGGGCCTGCTTTTGAGGTAATGAGAGCCCTCTGCCATGGATTTGTGTGATAATGCAGGGTGCCCAGCAATTTCTAGCAGTATGCCCATATACAAACGAACAATACAGATTGGTATGGGAAAAGCATGGTGACTTAGTGGTGAAAAGTATACCTCATGATCCATTACAAACACATTTATTCAGCCTATCATATATAATACATAAAGTGACCATATTTCCCTGTACTGTATATGGAAGATCTGGTAAAATTACTCATTCAAGTAGAGTCAGTAACAATCAATCATACAAACATTCAAATTAACATCAAGTTGACTGAGCCCGTTAAATATGGTGTAGTTTGGTTCTTTTTACCTTCTCTCACATGGGGGAAGGGCATGACTGACCTAGTCCTTCTCTGCCCGCTATTCCTGGCTGGACTACCTCAGCACAGAGCTGTTACTCCTGGGCTACGTCTACACTGGCCCCTTTTCCGGAAGGGGCATGTAAATTTCACCAGTCGTCGTAGGGAAATCCGCGGGGGATTTAAATATCCCCCGCGGCATTTAAATAAAAATGTCCGCCGCTTTTTCCCGGCTTTTAAAAGTAGGAATAAGACCCTCCGGAAAAGGGCACTTTTTCCGGAGGATCGGGGCCAGTGTAGACGCTCTTTTCCGGCTTTTTTAAAAGCCGGAAAAAAGCGGCGGACATTTTTATTTAAATGCCGCGGGGGATATTTAAATCCCCCGCGGATTTCCCTACGACGACTGGTGAAATTTACATGCCCCTTCCGGAAAAGGGGCCAGTGTAGACGTAGCCCTGGTATTTGGCACAGCGTCTTCTTTGGGAAATAGCGGGGGTGAGGCATGTAAAGTCACATGCTGCCTTCACAGCTTTCTGCTAATGTTCACCCCAGAATGCAGCCAGCTGCAGTTCTTAGGCTCTGTGTGGGAAGCAAGGGACAGAAGCTATTTCCACCTCGGGATGGGGGAAGGGATAAATCTGGCAGCGCTCATCTCTTCCCCTGCCACTGCTCCTATGTTTAGGAGCAACTTGTCCTTTCCTGCCCATACAGTGTCAAAAGCAGCTAATACTTTCAGGCTTCTGTTTGCCACCAGCATAACCCAGCTGCCTCCTGCCCCCTGCCTACAGTGCAGGCAGGAAGGGGTTAAGACCTAAGACTGCTTTGAGCGCTAGGGCTCAGGAACCTGGCAGCAGAGGCTTCAGCAAAACCAGCCAGAGAGGTGGCTTTGCAAAGGAGGGCACCTAGGGAATGAAGCAGGACCCAGAAGTGGGTGAGGGCTGGGCAGCATGTAAATAGAACCTTCTGGCACCTGCCTGCATTCATCAACTACTGCAGCCAATGCCAGCTAGATGGGGGATGCGGCTCTGCTGATTGAGAACCAGCATGCAGCAAGAGCTGCACTGACAGACAAGCTGGGAGAGCAAGCTACCCCCCGCCCTCCAGCTTTGCAAACCCACCTCTATTGTTGGCCATTGGACCCCTTCCCACTGCTTTTGCATAAGTAGCTGGCAAGCAGGGATCCAGCCAGCCCATACAGCTGGACCCACCGTAACTGATGGGAAGGAGACACGAAATACAGAACAATTTGCCCATTTTTAAGAAAAGGTCAAGACAACTGTAGGAGGGCATAAATACAGGACAGACCTTTAAAAAATGGGACATCTGGTCACTCTTTTTACTGATGGGGAAACTGAGTCAAAGAGTGATTACATGGCCTACCACTGATAACATGGGAAAGCAAGTATATCTTAAATCTGGGTGGTTTCCAAATGGCTAAAACACTTTGGCTAATTTGTAATCATGTGAACTTGCAAGTTGCAGAAATATCTTATGCTCAAAAAGAACAGTTTCTTCATTAGAGGGATAGCAAATAATTTTTACACAGGTGGATACCTCAGCCACCAATGATGCCAGTGTCCATTGTGCTATTTTTTTAACACTATGAGGTTTATCATACCCTGATGAAATTTCAGGAACAATCTGGGATAGGCCAGCCTCAATCACCCACATTTTTAATTTGTCCAAGATGAAGACCTACTCTTCCCCAAACTACTCATCATGACTCACTACTACCCAGAACCTTGGTTTCATGTTTCAGTGGAAAGACACCACCAGAGTTCTACCTATTGTCAGACACATATGTTGTTTGAATCATGTTTGAGAAAAGAACATCCTCTTCTTCACCAAAACTTTCTTCTGCACAAGTTGGGTCTTCCTTTACTTCTTCAGTAAACACGGTAACATGTGAAAGTGTAGTCTGAGGAGAGGAGACATGGTTGCGGCAGGGGCAGTTTACACAGTTTTAAATACACCACACTCATATTAATTATTTGGCAATTATATGGCAGCACCTAGGGACCACATTAGGAACAAGATACAAGTGTGCTAGGTATTGTACATGCAGAATAAGAGTCGCCCTGCTCTAAAGAGTTTACACTGTAAATAAGCAAGACAAAGAATAATATCTAATCTTAGTAAACAATGAGATGTCAGCAATAAGGTTTTTCTTAATAGTGGGATGGAGTTATGTTGTTGAAAGCAGATTGGCTAAAAAAGGCAAAAAATTGACATTTAAGGAGGAGAAGAAATAATGGGAGCTGAGAATGAAGATGGAGTAAATGAGCAGGAATAGGGAAGCAGAAGCCAATAGACTGCCATTACAGAGGCAAGTACTGCAGTGTAAATGCTGTAAAAACCAGCAAGAAGTTGCTGACATCTACAGGTTGCTGCTGCAGCTGCTTTCCTTTGCTCTTCCTGGTTGAGTTTCTAGCTGGCTCCTGCCAGCACTTCCTTTTGTCGTAACTCACATGGTTGAGAAGTATGGGACTGCATAGGCTCTGGTGCACCAGACAGGAGGTCTCCCCTACACAGTGTTGGGTCTGGAGATGCTAGAAAAGGGAAGAAGAGCAACCTTAACTGGATTACAGTTCCTGTTTCTCTTAGTGGTACTACTGTACTTGCTTCAGCTGTTTGTTTTTCCTCTATTACTGCTGCGTAGTTGTGAAAAAATGTATAGGTGCAGCCTTCTTAGAGCTTAACCAGTGTAATACATATAGCTGTGTGTTGTGATGAAAGGACCAAGTTAGGAAAAGGTCCAAATGCTTAAAATGTAAAAATTCAAACACCTTAAATCTGGCTTCAGGTGAGCATGGATGTCACTATATCAACCAAACTTTACCATGTACCTGTATTGTAAAATTAGAGGCACAATAATACTTTGTTAAATCTATAATTACATTTAATGCAAGTTTAATTAATGCACATGAAAGAAAAATATTTCCTTTATTTTTCCAGTTTAATTGGTGTATTTGACAGCAGTTGGGTACAGATAGTCTGTTTCCTCTGTGTGGATCTTTCATACAGCAACGAGGGAGAAGAAAACATTTTTAAAGCAGTAAAAATGTGTAAAAGTCATTCTTGTCCCAAATTGACTTAAGATTGTGGTATGACCCCTGCTTTTTGTATTGGCTGTTGAATGAGCCACTGATAGTGAAGACTGCCGCAGGGTCTGGAAGAAGATCCATATTTTGAATTAATAGAGTATCATCTTCTCCCAGATGCCCTCTGAAACCTCTACAGAATGCTCCAGTTCAGATTTCTGATGTGGCTCTCTTCTATGGACATCTCAGAGGGGTAGTTGTGTTAGTCTGTAACTTTAAAAATGAGTAGTCCTGTGGCACCTTATCGATTAACAAAAATATATATAGTATCATGAGTTTCGTAGGCAAAACTCACTCATCTGAAGAAGTGGGTTTTGTCAACTAAAGCTCGCAATACTATATATATATTTGTCAGTCTGTAAGGTGCCACAGGACTACTCATTGTCTCTATGGAAGTGCTTGTCTAAGGCTCCCTTTGTAAGGAAAAGGTGGCTTCCTTGACTACCAGCTCTGCAAACGCAATGTGGAATGGGAAACCAGCCTAGGGCAATCTCAGCAATGCACACATGCATCCCACTTCAACCCAAGGGACACTTTCTTTACAGACAGGCACTTCACTTCCACACACTGCCATACCAAAGCATAGTTCTGCCTCCACAGACAGCTCCCCACCCCAAAGCACTGCCTCACCTTCAGACAGCTCCTCACCACCCTATCCTGAGAGACGCCCACCTGCACAAACAGCTCCTAGCCCCAGGAGACACCCACCTCCACAGAGAGATGAACAGCTCCCTTCCCCCAGCCTAAGAAGTATCCATCATCACAGACAGCTTCCCCCCCCCCCCCAAGAGCCACTGAACCGCAGACAGATCCGGAGATCTCACCTGCACAGGCTCCCCTCCTGAAGAGACACAATATAAACAGATGATAGACAGACAGCTTTCCACCCACCCTCCCAAGAGATACCCCCCTTGCACAGACAGACAGACAGACAGCTTCCACCCCCTCATCCTAAGGGACATCCCCCCCTTGCACAGATGGACAGACAGCTTCCCATCCCCTCATCCTAGGGGACCCCCCCCCGTTGCACAGATGGACAGCTTCCCACCCCCTCATCATAAGGGACACCCCCTCGTTGCACAGACGGACAGACAGCTTCCCACCCTCTCATCCTAGGGGACCCCCCCGTTGCACAGATGGACAGACAGCATCCCAGCCGCTCATCCTAGGGGACCCCCCCCGTTGCACAGATGGACAGACAGCATCCCAGCCGCTCATCCTAGGGGACCCCCCCGTTGCACAGATGGATAGCTTCCCACCCCCTCATCCTAAGGGACCCCCCGCCCCTTGCACAGACGGACAGACAGCTTCCCACCCCCTCATCCTAAGGGACACCCCCTCGTTGCACAGACGGACAGACAGCTTCCCACCCTCTCATCCTAGGGGACCCCCCCGTTGCACAGATGGACAGACAGCATCCCAGCCCCTCATCCTAGGGGACCCCCCCCCTCGTTGCACAGACGGACAGACAGCTTCCCACCCTCATCCTAAGGGATCCGCCGCCCCTTGCACAGACGGACAGACAGCTTCCCACCCCTCATCCTAAGGGATCCGCCGCCCCTTGCACAGACGGACAGACAGCTTCCCCCCCCTCATCCTAAGGGACACCCCCTCGTTGCACAGACGGACAGACAGCTTCCCACCCTCTCATCCTAGGGGACCCCCCCGTTGCACAGATGGACAGACAGCATCCCAGCCCCTCATCCTAGGGGACCCCCCCCCTCGTTGCACAGACGGACAGACAGCTTCCCACCCTCATCCTAAGGGATCCGCCGCCCCTTGCACAGACGGACAGACAGCTTCCCACCCCTCATCCTAAGGGATCCGCCGCCCCTTGCACAGACGGACAGACAGCTTCCCCCCCCTCATCCTAAGGGACACCCCCTCGTTGCACAGACGGACTGCTCCCCCACCGCAGTCCCAAAAGACCACCCCTGCAAAGTCAGACAGAAGGACAACTCCCCAACCCTCCCCCCGTCCCAAGAAACACTCCCCTGGACAGCCTCACTTTGCTTTATAAACCCACACACTCCCCCTCCTGCGCCCACCGTCCCACGAGGCTCCCACGTGCGGGATCAGCCCCAGCCCCACTCCCTCCTACCCGCCTCCGCCGCGTCCCTTTTCCAGCCCCTAGTGTCGGCAGCTTGCACCAGCCGGCGGGGTTCTGTGCCCGCAGCACCTCCAGGCACCAGGTGGCGCTGTGACAATTCTCCCCCGGCCTGTGCCAGCTATTCCGTCTCCCCCTCCCTCGTCCTTCACAGGAGCTGCGCACGCGCAGCGTTTGTCATCCGCCCACTAGCGGGCGCCGCGTGCCCTCTCAACGCGCCTGCGTGCAGCTTCGAGCCACGAGCTAACGGCCCGTCGGCTCGGAGTTTTGACACATTCCCTCCGCCCTCGCCCCCACGGCGCCTGCGCAGGATCTCAACCGCCCGTAGCGCGAAGAGGGGTGTCTCTACCGCGCCTCCGCCGACTCTTTTCTTCTGGAGCCCGCTCGCCTCCGCCGCCAAGATGCCGCGGATTATGATCAAAGGGGGCGTGTGGCGAAACACCGAGGTAGGGGCCGCTTCCCACCGCGGGCCTAGCCGCTGAGACGCCGCTCCGCAGCGAGAAGGGGCAGTGGCGCGCATGCGCTGAAATGGGGCGGATGGGGGTTGTGCGCATGCGCGGAGCGTGTTGTCGGCATAGTCTTAACTACTTTTATGCGCCTGGGGTTCTCTACCGCCCCTCCCCCCCCCAGCTCAGCATTCGCGGGCCCCAGGGGGCGGGGCTCGGATCCTCATGGGCCCTGTGTGCGGGGAGCTGCCCCCTCTGCAGCGTGGGGCCCCTAGTGTGTGGCATGGGCAGCTCATGGGCCCTGTGTGCGGGGAGCTGCTCCCTCTGCAGCGTGGGGCCCCTAGTGTGTGGCATGGACAGGGGCTCTGATCCTCATGGGCCCTGTGTGCGGGGAGCTGTCCCCTCTCTAGTCTGGGGCCCCTAGTGTGTGGCATGGACAGGGGCTCTGATCCTCATGGGCCCTGTGTGCGGGGAGCTGCCCCCTCTGCAGCGTGGGGCCCCTAGTGTGTGGCATGGGCAGGGGCTCTGATCCTCATGGGCCCTGTGTGCGGGGAGCTGCCCCCTCTGCAGCGTGGGGCCCCTAGTGTGTGGCATGGACAGGGGCTCTGATCCTCATGGGCCCTGTGTGCGGGGAGCTGTCCCCTCTCTAGTCTGGGGCCCCTAGTGTGTGGCATGGACAGGGGCTCTGATCCTCATGGGCCCTGTGTGCGGGGAGCTGTCCCCTCTCTAGTCTGGGGCTCTCAGTATTTAGAGTATTTAGTATTCTGTGTGTGGAGAGCTGTTCTCACTGCAGTCTAGGGTCCCTAGTATGTAGCATGGGCAGAGAACCCAAATCCACATCAGCCTTTTGTGTGTTGGGAGCTGTCCCATATGTAGTCTGCCCTCCCTCCCCCATAGCATCAACAAGGAGCACAGATCTGTACAGGCCCTGTGTACAGGAGCTGGTTCTGCTGTAGGCTGAGGTTCACAGTGTGCAGCATAACCAGGGGTCTTAGATCCATATGAGTGCCTGTGTGCTGGTAGTGGTCCCTGTGTGCATGAATGGGCAGGGACCTGTTGGAACTGGTTCTTCTGCAGCCTGGTGTCTCCAGTGTGCAGCATAAGTAGGTGGCTTGTATCCCCACGGGTCGTGCGCGCTGGGAGTTGTTCTCGCTTGCAGGCTGCTGTTCACTGCAACGTGGACAGTTGGCCAGAGCCACATGGGTCCCTGTGTGCTGGAAAGTGTTCCTGTCTGCAGTCTGCTTTACCTGCTTCCTATGAGGGAGGGTGAGGCTAAGTATAGCTTGCACTCCTATGGTAAGAAGCATTTCTGACAAAGCAAATATTTGATCCTTTACATAACTAAAGTTTGATCATATCCCGACCTAACAAGCACAAACAATTCCCTCTATTAGGCAAGACTTGTATTCTCCTATCTTCTCAGACATCCAGAGATACTCTCTCCTCTTCATCTTTATCTTCTCAGGGGATGGTGACCTAAAGACCCATCACCTCTGAGGGCTGCTATCATCTGTGGTGACTGGTTCACAGTAAACATGTGTAGCTAAATGATGGTCATGGGAAAATTGCCAGTGATTATTTTTACATCATAGCAATGTTACTTGTGGTGCTAACTTATAGCAAATGGTGTCTTATCATACTCCCCTCTCTCACTATATTATTATGCAGAGAAGACTTTTTAATTTTTTAGAAAGAGCTAAACATTCCCTTGATATAGCTCAGTCCAAATTTCAGAGCTTGCAGTTAGTCACAATGCAGTCTGAAGTAGGGATGTTAAATGTCAGTTAGTTGAATAGTCGAGTAACTTATGAATTCTCATCGATTACTCGACTATTCTATAGTCCCCAGGGGCAGGGCCAGCAGCCAGTGCAATCCAGCCCCACTCCTGAGGATCACCCTGCCACTCCATGTTGCTGCCTCTGATACAGAGGCAGCAGTGCTCAGGGCCAGGCAGAAGCTGGTCTGCGAAGGGAGCCAGTTTAAAAACCACCTCCCCTCATGGACTGACTGCCTGTCACGCTATGATGCTGCTTCTTATACAGGAGTGGCAGCAGCTCCTGTCTTGGGTGAAGGGTAGGTCTGAGCTCCTGCCTGCTTACTTCCTAATACACTTTAAATGCAGAGCCACAGCGGGGATAGGTCCCAGACTCGGTGCAAGCCAGGACTGAGACAGGCTACTGGCCAGCCTCCTAAAAATTGTACTAGGTAGCAGTGGGAAATGCATGTAGTCTATAGCATTAACCTATAAACTTTTGCTTATTGCTTAATTGGTTAATTGACTACACTGTTACTGAAGATTTACGTACACTAGGTATGTAAGCCTTGTGCTATGTGTTCTGTGGTATGAGGCTTATACTGCAGAGCCCTCAGCACAGTCAGCAAGTCAACTCCCAGTGCCTGCTGGCTCCCAGCTGTTGGCCTTCTCCCGGGGAGCCGGCTGCTGCTCCAAGCTGTGGGCTCTGAAGTATCAGAGCCTGCAGCACAAGGCAGCAGCAGGCTCCCTAGGAGTGGGGCCAGCAGCTAAGAGCTGGGGCCATTGGGTGTGTAAACCACTCCCAGTGAGCACTGCCTCTTACTCCAGCTGCTAGCCCCATTCCCGGGGAGCCAGCTGTGCTGTGGGCTCTGCAGTATAAGGCTTATAAGCTTATGCTGCAGAGTCTGCAACTCAGGGCAGCTAGCTGCCCAGGATTGGGACCAGCCACTGGAGCGGGTCTGCACTGGGAGCTGTCTTACATGCACCTGCTACTGGCCCTGCTCTCATGGATCTGGCTGCACTTCAGGCTCTGCAGTATAAGCCTTACTCTGCAGGGCCCGCAGGGACGCCCTTCCACCATCCTTCCTTCCCTAGTTCCACCCAGCCACATTGTAGTGAAGATTTCATGAACACATGGAAATTAGGGTTGTGAATGGGTAACCAGTTAATCGATTTCCTGAGTGATGCTTATACCAGTTAATCGGTACCCAGGAGCAGACCCCACCTGCAGCCCTACTGCTCCATTTCCATGGGGGTCAAGAGCCGCCACTCCTCCCCCCCCATTCTGGGGGACCAGGAGCAAAAACTCATGGGGGGGGGAAGGAAGCAGGAGCTGGCAGCCCCAAGCACAGGAGACTAGGCTTGCAAGTCAACCCCTCCCGCACTTGTGGCTGCTGGCTCATGCTGCCACTTCCCACCCTGTGCGGGATCTCACTTAATTGGTTAACTGGGATTTTACATCCCCAATGGAAATTGTATTCTCTTTCCTTTGAAGTCTTCTTGAGGGTTTGCAGTTGTTTCATTTGAAACACCCGCAAATGGGACATTTCATAAACAGCTTTCATATGCCATTGGTTGTTTAGGTTTAGTACAAGAACTTTTAGCACTCCTAAGTAATGTGGTGCCATTAAACTGTAAAATTATGCTTGTCTGCAGTTGCACTTTCACAAAGCAAGTGCTTCTGACAACATTTTGTTGCCTGCTATCTCCAAACAAGTTGTTAATCTGCCATGTATAGTATTAAATGAACTATACAAGAACAGGAACTTAGTTAGGTGTAGGATGCAAATATCATAAAGTAAGCAGTTCTAATTGTGACTCGATTGGCAACAAAGTACTTGTCTAGATATTGAGCTCTGCTTTTTAAGGCCTTCCAAATATGTTCTTTAGCCAGGTGGCTCCATTTCTATCACAAATCTGAAACTTCTACTTGAAGACATATGAAATCTACTCAATTAAAAAAAAAAGTTGAAATTGGTTTTAGGTGCCGCACGTGCCCCACTTTTCAGCTTATACAATGTCTTATTAAAATATTTCTCCACCTTTGTTGTGTGAAGGATCTACACAACCCTGGAAACTTCATGTGCAGGAGAAACAATGAGACTAACTATTCACCAAGTGCTAGCAAATGTTCAAAGTAAACAGCAATAATTTTCATTCAGCTATAGTAATTTAACATGTTAGCTGCAACATTTATGACATTGGTGAAACAGCGCTAATCTTGATGAGAGCAAAATTTTGTGAAAAAGACAATTCTTTTGCCTTTTCCACCAGTACACCACTCTTATCTATGCTTCTCCACACTGAGCTAAAAGCAAGCATTCATCTCTGATGAAGTTGTCTGATGACCCATAGTAATAAGAATTATTTTTGTTTTAAGGATGAAATTCTTAAAGCAGCTGTGATGAAATATGGCAAAAACCAATGGTCTCGTATTGCTTCCTTGTTGCACAGAAAATCAGCAAAACAATGCAAAGCCAGATGGTAAGTAGAGAAACAGCGAGTGGGAAAGTGAGATCCATTGTTAATGTGAACGCTCCTCCCCCCCCCCCCCCCCCCCCCCACGGTGGTAGGCAGCCCTGGCTCTCTCTGCCCCTTCCAGCCGCCGCGCCTGGAGCCCTAGCCTGCCCCGGCTCTCCCCTCTCTGGCTGCTGGTGAGGGTAGTGGGGTAGACCTATGCTGGCCTGGATCTTTCCCTCTGGCTGCCGGGAGATTGGGCTGAGGCCGCGCTGGCCTGGCTCTCTCCCTTTGGCTGCTGCTGGGAGCAGGTTTGGGCCAGACAGAGGCTGTGGCTGGCCTGGCTTTCTCCCTCTGGTAGGGAGGAGGAAAGGAGTGTGGAGCACTCTCCCTCTTGCTGTGTGGGGCGAGGCTGCACAACTGCCACATGCCTCACTCCCTCCAGACTGCCGCAGACACCTTATGTGTCCTGCGCGTCCCCCTCTCTTCACCCGAGTCACTGCAAGGCTTTGCAGCTCCTGTTTCCCCCCTGCCCCCGGACAGTGGAGGAGCCATGCTGCTCAGTTTAAACTCCAGCAGCCTCCCACCCATGTGGTGGCTGCCAGAGAGACATCCAACCCTGGGATAGGGGCCGGTGGTGCGGGGTGGGGGCGGCGAGGCCCATGGGGAGGGACAGAGGTCTCTACTGCAGAGGCCCACTACGGGAGGCGCCCTAGTCTGAAACAGGGCTAAATGTCCCTCTGGCATCTGCCACGTGGGTGGGCGGCTGCCAGAGGGACATCCAACTGTGGCTCGGGCTGGGGTGCTTCCTGGCCCTGGCTCTGGGCAGGGTGATCCCCAGTCTGGCCTTCCTCCACATCAGGCATCTGCAGCAGGGCACCCTGCACCCCTGTGCCACAGGCAAAATTTTAGCTCCTGGCAGCCTGCCATGGTGGCTGCCAGAGGCACATCCAGCTCCGGTCCCAACTTGGGCCAGAGTATCCCCCAGTCTGGCGCTCCCCCACAGCAGGCCTCGCCACCGCTGCCCCCCCGCCGTGCTGAACTTTTTTAGTGCTCCTTACAGCAGGCCTCTCGTGGGCCCCCCCAGAATTTTCCTCCTCCCCCTGAAGCCCATCAGCAGCAACTTACCTTCAGTGCTGCTGCTGCTCAGGAGTTACCGTTCCCTGGTGGATTAGCAGTGGGGAGGAAGGGAAGAAGCAGGGTGCCTGAAGCGGGAGGGGATGTGGGATGCCGAGTGACATGATGATGTCATTTCCTCGTCCTAGAGGAAAAACTTTTAAAAATAATATAGATAGACTCTAGAGTTTGTCAGTGGTTCAGGTCCAGAGGAGGGAGGTAGAACTTCATGATTCTTATCTGATTTCATCTTCTGTAGATATCACACATTCCTATTCCTTGAATGTAATGCGAGCCAAATAGAAAGCCATTCACTTTACAGATGACATCAGTGACATAACATAAACAGAAGATACAAGATCATTGTGAAAATTCAGTTCAAAATAACCACTTTATAGTCTGTGATTTTACATATTTTGGATGAAATATTTGTCAGAAGGAGAACTCACAGAGAAAATTCATTTAAAATAAGCTCTAAATGGTCATCTCTCAGACTGCTGAGTTTAGCCTCCTCTTTTTTAAATTTTCCAATACTAGATTAGAATGCGTACTAGAAAAAACAACCCTTAAAATTAACACACCATTCCAACTAATGCATATGAGATTTAGATTCCAGTCCTGCAGACACTGAGGCATTCATGCTAAATTTAATGGAAGCATAACCTAACGAAACTACTTGCACATGTTAAAGTTAAGTGTATGTTTAAGTATTTGCATTATTGGGGCCTTATTGTTTTCCACCATTTCTTGTAACCATTTGAAAGTAAAGACTAGATTTATTAATTCAGTCTTTTGGCAAAAACAAAAAAAAGTGAGGGTGAGGAGAGATGGGAAGACCTGAATGACAAATGAGAACAAACTATAAAGCTTTCTATGTATGAAAGTGCTATGTATACTACACATTTGTATATAGCCATAGATTTGATATATCCAGGATGAGATTCTGAAATCCCATTATAACTGATATGTGGAAGGACTATGATTTGTTCATAATCAAATTGTCATAAACTGTCTCAGAAATGCCCGCCTTTAATTTTACTGCTATGTAACAGGTACGAGTGGCTGGATCCAAGTATCAAAAAGACAGAATGGTCACGGGAAGAAGAGGAGAAACTTTTACACTTGGCCAAGCTAATGCCAACCCAGTGGAGGACCATTGCTCCAATCATTGGAAGAACAGCTGCACAGTGCTTGGAACATTATGAATTTCTGTTGTAAGTGACTCTATTTTGCTATCAATAAATAGCAGGAAAAGGTTTGTAGTTTGTTACGTGGACATACGTAGGTTGCTGGCTGGTTGTTGGACTACCTAGCTTGATGAGAGAGGTTCTTGGCCAAGGCCTGGAGGAAGGCAGAGAGAGAAATGACTGGCTCATTTCCTCTGCTGGCAGGGATTACTAACAGGCCAAATTCTCTCCTCTCCTACAAACTCTTGCTGGGACTATTGGCAGTTAGAAGCGACAAGTGAGATGTAGAGTTGTTTGCAGCAATTCTCTATTGTCTGTTTCTTTCCATATACAGCCGTTACCCACCATAGGTGAGTTCACCCCTGTCATCTTCATTAGTGCTGACTTGTCCGTTTTGCGTGTTTCATTACCTCTCTTTCCGCTATTGGTATTAAGTTTGTGATGCTTTTGTTTTAGTAGATTAGATACTAGTGATTCATAATTCTCTGCAGGTAGTGTCTGTAATATTCATTGTGAGCTACTGGCTTACATTTCGTGGGCAGTTTTGAGGGTTGGGATTTCAGGACACACTTTTTCTCCAGATTCATAAAGTGAATCTCATCACCTGAATATGCTAGTACTTCCTTGCAGAGATAAAGCTGCTCAGAGAGACAATGAGGAAGAAACTGCAGATGATCCCAGAAAACTGAAACCAGGAGAAATTGATCCAAATCCAGAAACCAAACCAGCCCGGCCAGATCCCATTGACATGGATGAAGGTAAAAATTAAGAATATATTTCATGTATCAAAAGGAAAAACTATGTAGCACTTTAAAGACTAACTAGAAGGCACAACTCAGATGGGCTGGCCATGTTGTGCGCATGTCCGATGATCGATTTCCCAAGAAGATGCTCTATGGTGAATTACAACACGGCAAGAGATCTCTTGGAGGTCAAAAGAAGATATTCAAAGACACCCTTAAGGCCTCCCTTAAGAACTGTAACATAGATCCTGGAAATTGGGAGAGTATTGCTGTTGATCGTTCCACTTGGCGCAGACAAATACATGATGGTGCAATAGCCCACAAACAAAAGAGACTGCGTTATGCTGCAGAGAAACGTCGTCTTCGCAAGTCTAGGGATGGTATCTTCTCTTCCTCTGGTCGGCAGTCTGATCTTTCATGTCTCCACTGTAACTGTCAATTTCGGGCTCAGATTGGACTAATCAGCCATCTCCGAACCCACCCCCAACTAAACTGATAACACCGGGTGGTCCTCATCGACCTCGATGGACGAACAGCAGATGGTTTAATAGGTGATGAGCTTTCGTGGGCCAGATCCACTTGGCCCACGAAAGCTCATCACCTATTAAACCATCTGGTTAGTCTTTAAAATGCTACATAGTTTTTCCTTTTGTTTTAGCAAGATCAGACTGACACGGCTACCTCTCTATTACTATTACATGTATCAGAGTGTTAAAATTAATTCTTTTGCAGTTCCTTTGATCTTTATTTGCTTCATCCTGCCTCTTTTGTTTTCTGTTTTTTCAGGTGCCTGTTTCTGCTCCTACAGTTTTTATCTTGTATTCTGCCTCAAGCCCTCTATTTCACTTTCCTCTTTCAGATTTCTTCTTTCTTTTCTTTAGTTTCATGTGGTCTCCTTCCCTCTTTGGATCTGCCCCCTCTTTGTCATCTGTGTTTCTTAGAATGGTTGTTTTTTCCCCTGCGTGGCTTTCTGCTGTTTACTGACTTCCCACTGGAAATTCTCCTCTGTGTCTTCACACGAGCTAATATCTCCTCAGTGAATTATTACTGACATGTACCAGTACAAATTATTCTGTATGTTACACCAATGATATTTTAGATTATTAGGAGGTGTAGGATTCCAGGAAGTTTCCCAGGGTGAAGACTGAATAAGGACTATTCTTGAATAGTAGTAGTTTCTCAAATGTCTTATTCCTATCATCACCATAATTGGTCACTCATTATTATCGTGTAGGCCTAAATACAAATGAAATGCTTTTCTATTATTGTGCTCAGTCTCCCTTTTACTAGGACTATTCTTATTTCAGTTTAAACAGCCTCACACATCAGTGAAATATTTCCAACATTATGAATGTTCTTGTGATCTGTTTGGGTCATCTGGTTGGTGGCTTGAGCTCTTGTGTTCATTTGATTGTGCTCATTGTAAAGAGAAAATGTAGAGGGCACGAGGATCCATACTGGCACACCAATTGCGGCAGCTTCTGGTTTTATTCTGATATTAATATTCGGCTCCAGCTCCATAATGCAACGTAAAAAATTGGTAACCTTCCTTCTCTGTGCTTTTTGCAGATGAACTTGAAATGCTGTCTGAAGCTAGAGCGCGTTTGGCTAATACTCAGGGGAAGAAGGCCAAGAGAAAAGCAAGAGAGAAGCAGCTGGAAGAAGCTAGGTAGACACACCCCATCCCCTCCACTTTCCTACTGTGTTGTCTCTTGATAATAATGTTAATTCTAATGTGTTTTTAGTTTCCCTTTCTGTTCCTTTCATCTAACCTGCTCTGTGAAGCCATTGCTGTCCTTTTTCAACTTCTCTTCAAGATCCACTTCTACTGAGATGCCAAAAAGAAATGAACAAGTTGGTGATGCTTGAAAGAAAAATGGGATTATAGTTGTCACCTTGCTTTATTTAGTTAGAATGATTTTTTAAAATTACAGATGTGTATATAACAGCAGTATATAGCGTACTCCTCTTTCTTACCCTTCATATACTGCTCATCTTAGGCCCCAAACCTGCAAAGACTTGCATGTGCTTACATTGATGCAGTGGAATTACTCAGGGTGATTTCACTGGGCCTACATGCAATCTACAAAGTAAAGCACATGCTTAAATCTTTGCTGGGTCAAGGTTTTAGATTCCAATCTTTTCAGGATGGCAGTGGTTGTGTCATTGTATCCTTTCATGTGTGTGCAATGAATTTGCAGCCTGACTGAAGCATCTGGATGCTCCTAGAATATAAACATTTAATAATGTTAGTGTTATGGTCCCTCACATTCTATAAATATCTCACCCCTAAGTACTATTTGATGGTAACAGGTGACTATTGTACAGGCGACGTTACCTTTGCATTCACTGTGTTCCTCAGACGTCTTGCTGCTCTCCAGAAGAGAAGGGAACTTAGAGCTGCAGGGATAGAGATCCAGAAGAAAAGGAAAAAGAAGAGAGGAGTGGATTACAATGCAGAAATCCCATTTGAAAAGAAGCCTGCTCCAGGCTTTTACGATACATTGGAGGAAAACTATCAGGCGCTGGATGCGGACTTCAGGAAGCTACGTCAGCAAGACCTGGATGGAGAATTAAGATCGTATGTTTGTTTTAAGTGCTCATGTAACAAAAGCCTGGTATGGGCAAGTATGTTTCTCACTGGGTATATGCCAGTGTATCTTGATTCTGACTTACAGTCCCCTTCTTGTCAGTTCTAAGTCTCTGATGATTGCTTGTCTTAGTGAATTTTGGGTCAGTTAATAATGTGGAAAATGTTGACTAGACACCAGAATGAGGTTCCCAAACTCATTTTTAATCCTTTGAATTTAAAGGCCTTAAAGAATTTAAACCATTGCATCACCTAGCACTGTCATAATTTACATCAATAAGATAATTGCATATTAGTTTTCATCAGAGCAATGACTGATTTTTCTTTCTACAGCACGTAGCTTTATTAAATTGTTTGTAAGAGAGTGTAATGGCAATACTTTGTTCGTTTGTTTTATTGCCATGTTGTTATATGAAATTGTATTATTATTAGAATCTGCTCAAGTACTTTTTCTTTATTTGAAAAATTTGTCCCAAAAATGCATGCTTGAGCGGTTTACATGCATGTTTTCAAATGGGACGGCAGAGCTAGCCAACATGCTGGTGTTTGTACTTCCACAGTTCACTTCCAGTTACTTCTGCCAACTGTTCTCTATCGAGTGGGCAGATCCAACAATCCATCCAACTTGATTTACTAGCTGTAATCTCATTAATTTTTTTACAGCAATTCCTAGCTTAGGCAATCCGTGATGTACAGTACAAATAGCAGACAGCTGTGAATTACAGAGCTGCAATTCCCATGAGAGGTTTGTGTGATTGTGAACCATAGAAGTTCAAGTGTCTTCACCAGAAATTCTTGTTGGAATTACAGTCCCTAATTCAAGTGTCTGTTTAAAAAGGGGTGAGCAGTGTAGAGATTCAGACCTGGCTCCGTGCCCTATGAACTCTTTCCCCCAACTTCCCGTGCATGATTTCATCTGCTGTTTCTCTTCGTATTCCTCCAAGGGCAGAGCCTTGTTTCCTAAGCTTCCATGACTCCCTGGTTTCCTCCTACCATTTGTGGGAAGAAGGGCAGCTCCAGCTTGCATATACAAATTCTTGGAGCTTCTTAGGATTTTTCAATACTCCTCCCTCTCCCCGCAGTCACTGACATGTTGTCTAGCACCAGTGGATCTCCACTAACTGCAGCTAAAGCAGCAAGCTTTTTTCCTAAATCGGGGTGAAAGTAACTTCCATTTTTTAATGGTACTGTTATATTGCAAACCCCAAAGGCGGTTGCTCAGGGCAGTGGGTTGGGGAGCTGCTATACAAGAGTGCCTGTAACAAACATAAGTGTGCAAAGGGTGAGGGGAGCTCAGGGCAGGGGATGTGGAGGTTCAGCAGCCAAGGCAGGGGAATGGGGTACGGGGGAGCTCATGGGAAGGAGGACCTTGGGGGCTGGGAGTGCGGTCACTGTGCTGCCTAGCTGCCTGAATCCTGGGACTAGCTGGGGCATGGTGATTACACTGTCTGGCCACAAGCACCAGGGCTGTAGCCTGGGGGTGCTGTGGCCATGCCATCCAGGGGCTCTGAGTGCTGGCTGATGACCACCTGGGGATGGGGCCACATGGGAGGTAGTGGTTTGGGCTCCTGTGGGAGAGGAGGATAAGAGAGGGAGAGGGAGCAAAGGATTTTATGCCTCTTTCTGAATTGCCGGTTTTGCTTTGCTGATCAGCTCCGAGTATTTTAAATGACTTTCTTGTCCGTTGTGACAGAGAGAAGGAAGGAAGGGAGCGTAAAAAAGACAAGCAGCATATGAAACGGAAGAAAGAATCCGACTTGCCTTCAGCTATTCTTCAGACCAGTGGAGTGTCAGAGTTTACTAAAAAAAGAAGCAAACTAGTGCTTCCAGCACCCCAGGTAAATTGTGATCAAATGGGAACTGTTACCGTCTGTTGGATATTGGTGGCCTATGTGAAAAGAGTCTAATGGTCACTGTTCCATACCCAGGACATGCAGTAGCTACAGAGACCAATTGTTCAAAGACGCATAGATAGGACATTTGTGTCATCCAGAAAAGTCCTTGTCCTAGGTTAGAGCTGACGTACATTGGCAGTGTAGGGAAGCTTGCACTGCCATTGCACCTATATTCCTTTCTTCCTCTCCACCTCACACCTTTTTATGATCATACATTTCAGGCAGGTTGTTCCTTTTCTAAATGCATTGAATAAGCATTGAAACTAGCCAGAGCATTAAGTAGGAGCAGAGTATCTACTTTAGCTGGGTTTGAGGAGAGCATTCTTTAAGTGTTCTCTTTTTCCTTGGGTATGTAGTTCTTGATACCTTTGGGCAAACAAGTTTTTCTTGCAGGTGTCTCACTGTTTGATACTTGTTTCCTTTGAAAGATTTCAGATACAGAACTCGAGGAAGTAGTGAAAGTAGGCCAGGCCAGCGAGATCGCACGTCAGACAGCTGAAGAATCTGGAATTACTAACTCTGCCTCCAGCACCCTTTTGTCTGAATACAATGTCACCAACAACAGCATCGCCCTTAGAACACCCAAAACGCCAGCAGCACAGGACAGGATCCTGCAGGTAAAAAATTAATATACAGAAGAAGCTCTGTGTTATCTGAGAGCGAGAGTTCTCAGACTTTGTCATAGCAAGCCTCCCTAAGCAAAGGAAAAAAAACAATTGTGCCACTCCAGAGTTTATTAAGACAACACGACAAGAGTGAAAACCCTATAGTTTATAAAAATAGAACTAATAAAACAGAAGAGCTTTGATCAATATACCTGTGAGCTTGAATGTTAAAAGTACTATTTTTAATTTCACAGAGCACCTTTTGTGGGATCTCTCAGTTCTCATATAAAACTTGCTTACGTAGGGAATTGTAATACCCATAGTCACTGTAGCACCACCTCATCACAAACTGAGAGGCCCTAGATTGAAGAGAGCAGGACTCATAAGCAGTAGGTTTGTGGACAGGGAGAATAGGTAACTCTCTTAGGGTACGTCTCGACTGTGGTGCTGTTTTAGAAGTATCCTGAAATAGCAACGCCATGTCTTTAAATGCACCCACTATTTCCTGAAATAGTGGGTGCGCTATTCCAGTGTTCCTGTAACCCTTGTTCTGCGAGGGTTAAGGGATTTGTCAGAAAACTGCCTTATTTTGAAATTTGGCACTATCTGCACAGCGCCAAATTTCAAAATAAGCTGTTTTGACCTGGACTTGGAATAAGCAACGTAATTTGTGTACCGCAAATTGCATAGCTAATTTTTACAGAAGGGTGCTGTCTAGATGCACCCTTACTGTGGGCAAGGGCAGCATGAGCCATGTGTAGGAGGTCTGGCCGAAGAGGCAGAGCATGGCACTCCTAGATCCACCAGTACCATAAGCTCGGTGAAGATAAGCTGCTGCAGACCAGGGCAAGGTGGTGCCACTGTCAGTGGATTAATCTCCAGCTGCACTGGCAATACATGGGAGGCAGTATATCAGCAAGGGGAGGAACCCTGTGGGGCTCCCACTTCTCTCAGGAACTGACGGTCACCTGTTCCTGCAGTATCTCGCCCCCATGTGATTACATACTTCATCATGGGGTGGAATAACCACCTGTCTCAAGCATGGAAAGATACGAGAATAGAGGGATTGTGTTCTACAGTTACAGTCCTTGTACAAAATTGTTTAATCTCCTGTTACCCTTTAGGGTTGTCTGATTTCTTTATGACCAAAGGATAAAATTGTTCTTTGTGAGAAGAAAAGGTTCTTAAAGGACCCATTTCAGGCATGTACCAAGATTTTCCAAAATGACTAAGGCCTGGTC
This sequence comes from Pelodiscus sinensis, assembly GCF_052426305.1. Classification (NCBI taxonomy): domain Eukaryota; kingdom Metazoa; phylum Chordata; order Testudines; family Trionychidae; genus Pelodiscus; species Pelodiscus sinensis. The sequence continues at coordinate 12,731,037 of NC_143054.1, forward strand.
TTCATTACAAAATTAAGTTGACCTAACTCCATCACATAGGATTTCGAAAAATTTTACCCCCATGCAAGGCTGAACTAAGCACTAGTGTAGACACTTCCAGGTCAATGGGAGAATTCATTCTTCAGTGTAGCTACTGTCTTTTGGAGAGGTGATTTATCATATCTAGATGTGGCTTTATGATGTTGATGAATTTTGCATGAACTTAAGACACCTTTAAAGGGCCCTGATTTTCAGAGGGCAGGTGAAAATCAGAGTCCTTAAAGTGTCGTTAATTGCATGTCAGAAATCACGGATCTTTTTTGGAAAATCTTAGCTGTGGTATCTACCACATTGAAGGAAACTGAAATATTAATCAGCTCCCTCATTGTTGTAACTTTTACTCTTGTGTTATACAGTAATTGGTCAGGAAGATTAAAATGCAGGTTGAACTTTCCTGGTCCAGCACCCTCGGGACTAGACTGGTTCCAAATGAGGGATACTTTCCAGCCCTTGGGAGGTCATTTGTGTCCCCACTGCTGCCGCCCTTCACCCCTGTTGTGCCACCTCCTCCCCCCAGGTTTCTGGCTTTCCCAGGCAGCCCAGCTGGGCAGCAGGATGGGCTTCCCCTCCCTGCAGTGTGCCCAGACTCTCTGATCCTAGAATGGATGTTGCCAGACCACATAGCCTTGGTTTATAGAGATGCAACCTGTACTCAGCTGTATTGCAAGATGTGTAAGTGGCCAGTGTATATGTCTTAACATTAGGAAATTTTAAATAATTTCAACAAACTACTTTCAAATTTAAATGACTATTCAGCATCCATATATAGTTTAACACTAGGTCTATTAAACTTGCATAACAGTGTTTGATTATGGAAATCCTGGTGTTATGTCCTGTGTATATTGTCTGTCTCACAGGAAGCCCAGAACTTGATGGCTCTGACGAATGTTGACACCCCCCTGAAAGGTGGTCTTAATACCCCCCTCCATGAGAGTGACTTTTCTGGAGTGACTCCCCAGAGACAAGTTGTTCAGACTCCAAATACAGTGCTTTCTACACCCTTCAGGTAAAGCAAACTATTCAGAGATGGTGGAATAGGTAGATGTTCTTACAGTACTCTAAATAACAAGACTGGATTATTGTCCTACAGCAAATACTAGCTTTTTTTTTTTTTTTTTTTAAAGACCTAATTACACCTCTTTCTTTGTCACTTTGTCAAATTGAGCCTCACATCTGTATGTGAGCGTTCATGCATACAGAATGGAAAGCGACTGTCTAGAAATAGTACTGCAGAAAGGGATCTAAGGATCATAGTGGACCATAAGCCAAATATGAGTCAACAATATAACACTGTTGCAAAAAAAGCAAACATGCATTAAGAGAAGTGTTGTAAGCAAGACATGAAAAGTTATTCTTTGCTCTACTCTGTGCTGATTAGGCCTTAGTTGGAGTATTGTGTCCAGTTCTAGGCACCACATTTCAAGAAAGATGTGGAGAAATTGGGGAGGGTCCAAAGAAGAGCAACAGAAATGATTAAAAGTCTGGAAAACATGACCTATGAGGGAAGACGGAAGTAATTGGGCTTGTTAATTTAGAAAAGAGATGACTGAGAGGGGACATAATACCCTTTTAGATACTTGAAAACAGCTATTACAAGGAAGAGGGAGAAAAATTGTTCTCCTTGGCCTCTGATGGTAGGACAAGAAGCAATGGATTTAAATTGAAGCAAAGGAGGTTTAGGTTGGACATTAGAAAGCTTTTCCCTAACTGTCAGGGTTGTTAAACACTTGAATAAGTTGCCTAGGGAGGTTGTGGAATCTCCGTCACAGGAGACATTTAAGAGCAGGTTGGATAGACATCTCTTGGGGATGATCTAGATGGTGCTTGGTCCTGCTGTGAGGGCAGGGGACTGGACTTGACGAAATCTCGAGGTCCCTTCCAGTTCTAGTTTTCTATGATTCTATGATCTTTTAATAATACTACTAATAATACTAATACAGTTACTGGTATGTTTGATATTGACGGTGGCATTCTGTATAACATCTGATCCTAATATTTCCTAAGTATCACATCTGAGTTTCAGCTGGAGAGAGAAACTGCCATGTTTTTATTTTATATATATTTGTACTGCCAATCCAAATACTATGGAATTGTTAGAATAGTGGTAGAAATGTAGAAATGGAATTGTTAGTTTGACTCTTAGAGTAGGTCCTAAATAAACATATATCCCACAAATGCCATATTCCATGGAACTGGAAAATATTAGACATCATATATTTTCTGACTGTAGTTTTTCAGCTCAAATTTTAATTTTACTTCTGTTTATTATACTTGAGAAAGTAGAAGCAAATGAACTAAAAATATTCTTATGTTAGAAACAGCATTATACAATGTCTCTTATTGAAAGGAGGCAAAGAAACAAAGCAGAACCTTTAAATCAACAGTTTTAAGATGGGTTAAATATTTATTATTTATTCTATCTGCAGAGCAAGTTTGAACATTTAAAAGCCTTTTTAAGTGAAATGTTTCCTGCACACCGGGGCAATCTGTGGCATTTCTGCAGAATACGTGGGGCCTTTAGTTATAACAATACCTCCAAAAACTAAGTTAAAAATGTTACTTCATTACATTCAGGCCTGTAATATTTTTGGCACCTGTGGAAAATTCTATTTTTTATCTGTGCATCCAGAACAAAGCTTGCTCTGGGTTAAATAAAATCAATAGGGTAAGTTAAATGGCCTTTGCCATTCTGACATGTTAAGTGTTTTATGAAGTCCCTATCCTTTCATGTCAAAGAGTATTGCAGTATCTTTCTAAATATATTTATGCAAGGCTATAGCAAGGCTTTGCATCTTAAATATGGTGCTTTGGAAGAGTAATAGATTTCTCTCTCTCTCTCTCTCTCTCTCTGAGTGTGTGTGCATCTTCCATTGTTTCTTCTATGAAAGAATCCACTTTTATTAAGCTGTCATTACAGATTGCATGGTTTTACAAAAAGTTCTGAAAATCGGATCATTTAGCTGGATCTTACTATTAAAAAGCATTCAAACTCTTTCAGAGCTGATGCCCTTTGATTAAAATATCAAATTTACTTAACTCTTTAGGACACCATCTCACGGAGCAGAAAGTTTGACCCCTCGTGGTGGAATGACTCCTAAACCAGTGGTTGGAGCAACTCCAGGTAGGACTCCATTGAGAGATAAATTGAACATCAATCCAGAAGAGGGAATGACAGATTTCAATGATCCATCTCATGCAAAACAACTGGTAAGTAGTACATGTGAGAGAAAGAAGAAAGTTCTGTTAACTTCCTGAGATGTGAAATTCATTTTCATCTCCTGTACAGCACTTGTGTTACCAGTTACTTATAAATATTCATGCATGACCTAATAAAATTACATCTTTGCATTTTCATCACATCAGGGATACACTTTAAAAAGCAAAAATCTCACCACATATGAAAAAGAAAAAACAGCTTTGAGCATACCCAGTCAGAGCTCCAACATTTTCCATCACATGAAGACATTTGGATTTAAGTAGGCCTCAGTCCCACTTGTACTTTTCAAGTGGAACAGGAAATACTTAGTCCCAAGAAAAGATTCATTTATCCTGTAATCGCACTCCACCCTCAAATCCCACATATCTTGGCTGCCAATTCTAGATATAGGACTTTCTCATCTGGGTACCCTGTTGACATAATTGAAGTAGAGAGGTTTTAAAGTTTACCCATTAGGAGCGGTAGCCCTTGAAATGCCCAATAACATAGCAGTCTGCTTCAGATTCTTTCATCACCTTTGTCAACAGATGTTTCCATTGCTGGGTATTCTGCCAGATGAATCTCATCAAATAGATGTGGTGTAAGAGGGCATAGAACTATATAGGAATTACCTCAGGAGCTCCTTTTATGTGGCAAAGTCTGAAGCCTGTACTGTGGTTTTGGATGTCTCCCACCAGAGGCACCAGTGTTTCTCTTTGGGCTAGCAAAGGATTTCCACTCCAAAGTGCTTGGTGTGTTCTTTTGAAGGAAATAGCTCTTTTTAGTCTACTATCTGAAGTTTTCTCTTAGCTTAAAGGACAAAATGTATTTTGGAGTTCTTGTGATTTTCTCAGTGCCAGCTCATTCTTTTCAAGGGTAAACTTGGCTCTTCAGTTTGGAATCATTAAACTTCAGCTTCCTAACTGTTTCCAGAAGTGTTTGTGCTTTAGCCCTTATCATAGTAGCATAGTTCCCAGATCTGTGAGCCATTACATTACAATTCTAGAGAAATGATATCTGCAAAGAAATGTTCTGGTTAGACAGTTCTCCAGAAATAGCCCTATATCCAGGCTACAGAAAAACTGTTTTGACTGTTAATTTCAATGAAATGCATGTCATCTTGAATGTCTAGTATTATGTTAAAACTGACATTGAAAAATAGGAGCCACTCCTGTCCTGTACTCCTGCACTGAATGGCTGTTTTTTCTGAATGCCTTTCCTTGAAGCTTTCACAAGCTGATTTCAGGGAAGCTTCCTTCAGTAGGCCTTGGGAGAGTATATTCATAGAGCATGAATTCTGGGGTCATCGTCCTTTGTAGAATGTGGATTAATAATGTTTATCTTTCATTTCTTTTTTCCTTACATTTTCTGATAAGTTGGCTGCATAGCTGGCTAAAATTGGTAGAAGGGAATCTGTGTACTTTTTCTCTGTATTTATGAGTGCCTTAGGAAAATTGAAATATACTAAATAATATAACCCTCTGTGCATTTAGAATGGTTAAAACTTGATGAACTTTCAACAGGAAAGAGAGACTCGTGAGCATCTGCGTCTAGGGCTTATGGGCCTTCCTGCCCCAAAGAATGACTTTGAGATTGTTTTACCGGAAAATGCAGAGAAGGAACTTGAGGAACATGAAACGGATGATACCTATATAGAAGATGCTGCTGATGTGGATGCTCGTAAACAGGTGGGAGTGCCATGTGAAATCAAAATATGCTGAGTGCCAAATTCCCACTTGCCTACACTTTACAGCCTTAAAGAACTACCAAGTAACAGTCACAGCTCTGTGAGAAGCAAGTGTCCAGATACATGTGTGGTATAAATACCAGGATAAGTAATACTGTGTTCATTTTGTGGGTGAAGGAAAACCGGGTGAGGGGCTAGGTGCACTGCTCAAGACCTGATGCTTGGCGGCATTGTGCTTTTAAAGAAACAGTACTTCTATTGGCACTGAGGGGAAGGCGTTCAAGGAGGCGGCTCTTATGCGTTTGGAAAGGTGTAGCAAATACTTCCTGCCTGCATACACACACACACACCCCTTCTCTGGCTGGTGTTTGGAAAAATGGCATAATAATAATAATTAATTAATGGCCATTGGTCCCTAAGTAGCCGACAAAGCCTGCTATCCTTTTCAGCCTTTCCAGTGTCCAGCAGTCACTTGTGCAAGTACATTGGGCAAAGTCTCTTTGTCTTTTTCTCTTCTTGCACATCCATGTGGAGCCTGCTGGTATCCTGTTTTAAGATGCAAGGCAGTGGCAAAACAGGGATTAAAATTTAGGAGATGCTAGTTACCGCCCCATAGCTTTTAAACCAGGGGTGTGCAAATACCAGCCTGCAGGCTGCATCCAGTCTGCCTGAGTTAGCTCCTGGCAGGCCCCCATTGCTATACTTACTTGCATGGCCACAGGTACCAGCAATCACAGCTGTGTTATTGCCCACTCCTGTTTTAGACAGAGATGCCTCTCCATTTTATTTGTACCTTGTGTATTGGAAAGTGTGAGACACCCCCTATACTTTCCTCCTCTGAAATTTCCATCGTTGTAGTTTAGGCAGAGACTTAGTCCCTCGATTTCATAAAGAGAAAAAGGAAGGGCCTGCCAGCAGAATGGAAGGAACCTAAGCTGGATGAGCCAGTGGATATTTCATGAGTGGAAACCAAAGGGCAGGAGGAATTTCTGAAGCAGTGGTTCCCAGTCTTTTTAATGCTGTTGACCAGCAAACCCATTCATAAACTTTTGGCAGACCAGCAGCATTTTATTTATATATTCATTATGGAGATAATGAATATGCAAATACATGAGTGAAATGTTACTTGTCATTCCAGCCCCAACCCAGCCCCTTGCTCCCCAGTGCTTAACACCTTTTGACCCCCCATCCCTATGCCCTTTGACCCTTTAACCTCTGACCCTTACAGCCTGTGCCAACACTTTTGCCCTGTGAACCCACCACATACTCACCTAATACCCTTTTGACCCAACCCCACCTCCACACTCCCCACAGAGAGGCTGCCCCTAGGAAGCATGGTCATTACTGCCACCTGGGCAGGAGGAGAGGCTGTTGCCCGCCAATGCACTCCCTCCTTCTTCTTGCCCCCTCCTTCCCCATAGGTGGGGAGGGAGGGAGTGCGGAGTCCCTGCCAGCTGCCATTGCCGAGGGGGAGGGAGGGATGCACTTCCTGCTCCACGTCCTGCCCCTGGTGGCAAAAGCGGCCACGTGGGCAGCGGGAGCAGGGCAAGAGTGCTCTCCCCCATTCTCTTACAGTATCTTGCTGTAGCCTTTTGTTAACAACAACAAAAATCAAATACTACTTCTGCAATAGTCTAGTGACATGCATCTTTTGTGTATTAGAGGGAAGCATCAGACTGTTGTGGTTGGACTAACATTTGAAATATCTGTTTAGGCGATTAGAGAGGCAGAGCGTGTAAAGGAGCTAAAGCGGATGCACAAAGCTGTTCAGAAGGATCTGCCAAGGCCCGCAGAAGTAAGTAAGAGAAGCGTCTTTCATTATGGTGGAAGATCCAAATGCTGTAAAAAGGAAAAAGAGGATTTAACGCGACATTGAGAATAGTTGTTTGGCTTTCTTTTAAACAATAGCTACAGGAGGCGTAATACAGCTAAGTTTGGATCATGAATGAATAAAATCATTCCGTTAGTATGCTAATTTCGTCATCTTGTGGCCAATTTCTGCCTTCATATGGATATAATCAGTGGGTGTTGCATACACATAACTGAAAATAAAATGTGTTTTTTAGGTAACTCTGCTGGTACAAAGTTCTTTAATCATCTGTTACACACAGCTCCGTTTTAAATGCCAACATTACTGTGTGCATTGTACTAATATATTTCGGCTAACATGACATTAATAATACATAACATTTCTGAACATATTTTATTTCTGGCTAGGTGAACGAAACGATTCTGAGACCTTTGAACGTAGAGCCTCCTCTCACAGACTTGCAGAAAAGTGAAGAGTTGATAAAGAAAGAGATGATCACCATGCTTCATTTTGATCTGCTGCATCACCCATATGGAGAGCAGCCAGGGGCCAAAAAGGGGAAAGGCCCAGGATTTGGAACCAACAGTGCAGAGCATATGACATACCTTGAACAAAATCAGTATGAGAAGTACTCCAAAGAGGAACTCAAGAAGGTAGGCACGGTGTGTCACATGATTAGCGACAAGTGGGCTCCAGGTATTATGTTTCTGCCATCTTGCAAGGAAAACAAGCTCAAGCCTGGATGAAATGTAGTGGGAAATCTCCAAACAGCATGTAGGTGTTGCAGGAAGTGTTACTGATGATGTAGCAGGTGGCACTTTTCCTTGGAGGTTATAACTGAGCCAGTGCTCCAACATGGTTTTAGGAGGCACTGTGTGGTTGGAGGTGATGTCCTTTGGATAAAATGTCCTGATCACCTGTCTGTTAGTAAATAAAAGCTCTATAGGAGCCCCTACCAGAAGTGGCTAAAGTCAAATTACGTCTTGATGATAATAATCTGTTCCATGAAATTAAATTACCCTCAAGTTTGAATTGGAGCTGATATTATTCATTTCCCATCTGCTACTGGCTGTGTAGTGGTCCTGTACACTGTTAGCGGGCAATTTTGCTGAGGTGGAAGCAAATCCATGTACTGTAAACAGGGCTTGACAGTCTATTGAATCTACTCGCCTATGGTGAGTAGATTTCAGCCCAGCGTCCCCTTTACTGGCGGCGCCCGCATGCGCAGTGCGGGGCTGACGAGCGGCTTTCGCCGCGGTTCGTCAAGCCCTGATTATAAACATAGTAATAATTAACGCATACCACTTTATATTATATATATTCAAGGCACGGGACAGGCATGAATTAAAGCTCACAGAATTCTTGTATTACCCATTTTGTGCATGGGAAAACCTGAGACAGAAAGATGAAGTGAATTTTCCAAGCCATGCAATGAGGCAGTGGCAGAGCCCAGGTTAGAATTTGGGGCTTTCTGACTCCTGCAGACTTCTCTGTCTTCCAGCCTCCATTGCCTACGTCACAGGTTGTTTTATGTGTTTTGTAACACTTGGAAAGTGCACTGAGACCTTCACATGAAAGGAGTTACAGAAGAGTGAACTATTATGTGGAGGCAGCAAGGAGTGGGGGGAGGGCGGGGGAAGGAGCAGGAACCGGTGCGGGGGAGAGCCAGCTTAAAAGCCAGTTCTCCCCAGCACTGTCTCGGGAGGGGGACAGGGGAGGTAGAGGAACAGTGGGGAAATGGCGTGAGCAGGAACTACTTAAGTCCCCGCTCACCCCATATTCCCTGCTGTGCTTCTGCCTTTTAAATGTAGTAAGAGCTCTGGGCCCACTACATTTAAAAGGCAGAGGGGCAGCCAGGATAGTAAGCGCCTCACCTCCCCTTTATCAACTAATCGAATAGTTGATTAATTGAAATTTAACATCCCTAGAAAATAATAATTCAACCTTTTTGATCCCTCTTTCTCATCTAGTCACTCAGCTTCAAAATAGACTATAGTTAATATGGCTGTAGGCTTATAGCATTTGATGTAGGCCATTGCCAAGTCTACTACTCTACATCAATATGATCTGCAATTGCAGCAACTCAGTTTAAACCATAGCTACCTGGACATGGGGGGTGCTAGGTAGGCAGAATTGGCTGCAATTGAAACAAAGAAAATTTCAGAGTTCCATTCCCACTTGCATTGTATGACCAAAATGACATATCAAGATCTCTCTGGTTCTGGGAGTAAATTTATTAAATGGCTACAGATGTTTCACTTCACAGCCAAGTGACTGACTGGCAGGTCAGAAGAAAAACCGTGGAGTTGGCTCCATGAGAGAGTTGCCATTGAGGATGTGTCAATAACCTTTAAGTAAGGGTATGTCTACACTAGGACTTCTGTCACTAAATCTTCTGTCACTCACTGGTGTGGAAAAAACAATTCCCTGACTGACAGAAGTTCAGAAAAAGAGAAGACCCTCTCCCACTGACAACGCTACCCCAGCATTGGGGAGTCCATGCTGGTGCTCCAGTCCTTTCCCCCTGCTATGGGGCACAAAATCTATTAGCCTCAGCCCCCCCTAGACTCTGGTGTGGAGGCTCTTCCCCTTGCACACCAGAGACTTGGGGTGGGATGGGGAGGCAGGCTAGAAGGGGAGAGTCTTTCTCCTTCTCAATCAGAGGCCATGTGAGTGAGGGTTTGTTAATTTTTGCTTCTCACCTGTGTGCGGCCCCCAACTGATTTTTCTGAGTCAGTGGCCCCTGACCCTAAAAAAGGTTCTCCAACCCTGGTTTACACAATTAGCCAATAAGCCTGGGCTTTCACAATTCCGTAGTCTAATTTTTCAAAGGATGTCAATCGATACTAGCAAAAAAATTACTCTTTGTTGGGATTTAGTTATATTAACCTCACTGGAACTTAGGACTGTTACAACAATTAACTGTTTTAACTCCGGGCCTGCTGCCCATTCGTGGGGTCCCACTGAAGCTGTGGGGTCCCGCCTCCTGGCCTGCTAGCTCTTCTAGGACCGGAGCTGTTCCAGCCTGGCATGATTGGCTACTACTGGAATCCACCAGCAACAGCAGGTTAATCAGTAAGGGTACTGGGAAGCCTCATGCTTACCGATATACTTACTAGTTAACTATGTAACACCTCTTTCTGAGCTACAGGCTTGTGTTGTTAAATAGCCTTTCCTTAGATTCACCAGATAAGATGATTTCAGAAATACCCAAGTAGTCTTCTTGATGGTGTGTTGCTATAAAGCATGGTTGAAGTTCAGTGATTTATCTAGTGAATCACTACATTTTGAAAACTCAGAGTTTGCCTTTTATACCTCTGTGTGATACTGTAAGAAAGGTTTAGTTATGACTCTGTCAATATTATATGTCACGTGGTAGTTTTTATTTCCCTTATGCATTTGTTATGGATAGCAGATCTGATGCTAATGCAAGTAGTCAGTTTCACTGCTACATTACACCAGCTTTCTGTCAGTGTAACTACATTTGAAGTTGAAGGAGTTACACTGATACAACAGAGCAATGAATTCTGGAACCTTACAATTCTTTTGTGCAGGGGTTTTTGTGTTGTTATGTATCAAGGGTTTTTCCTGAAGTTGGAGCACTGGATTTCTTACTTTCTTATGTTGTATTTTAGTATTTATTTTGAAATAAGCAAAGATTTTAAAAAATGACTAGTGAGTTTGGTGCCTCAGTTTTGGCATGTTCAACTTGATACTCCTTAATTGTCAGAAGACAGGTGTTTGGCACCTCCTTCAAAATCAGGCGCTTATAAGATGTGTCATGGTACCAACCCTAAAATTAAAGTACCACTTTTGAAAACTTTCCCTGTAATCTTTTATTTCTCAAACTTCATTTTGTCTCAAGAACAGTAGCAGCATTCTGTGGTTGTGAGAGGAACTTTTGAAATCTATTTGTTAGTTTGATCTTAATGTCTAAGGGCATGTCTGCACTGCAGAGCAAAAGTTGAATTAAGCTACACAACTTCAGATACTTCAATTGCGTAGTTAAAGTCAAAATAGCTTAATTCAGCTTTTGACACTGTCTCGACAGCTGGAAGTCGAAGGAAGAGCACTCTTCCTTCAACTTCCCTTTTTCCTCGTAAAATGGGGGTTACAGGAGTTGGAGTAAGAAGTCCACCAGCTTGCCATTATTTCGAAATAATTGCTTGCTGTGTAGACACGCTCTTTGTTATTTCGGAATAATGTCAGTTATTCCAGAATAGTGCTGCTGTGTAGACATGCCCCAAATGTCTCTTTCCAGGGTCATTTCAACAGACTGGAACTTGTGCAGTAGGTCTCTTTTGGAGGCATATGTATTCCGGATGGATTGTGTCATGCTTTTTGATTATGGGGGAGCAGCATGAGTCTTTTCCTCTTCCCTGTTCCTTCCTCATTGTCAAGCTGCTTATGCTGAATTGGAAATGGTAGAACATTCAAGTCCTTCTCCAAGATCAAGCTATATTTTATTCAGCTGTAATCAGAGACTTCTTTCTTGCATTGTCGCCTGTATTGCATGGAAACTTGATGATCCGTTCTTGCTAGAACAGATTTTCTAAACTGTGCCACAGAGAGCAAGAAACAGAAAATAGAAAATGATATTTTCCTTTCTTTAAGTATGTGCTAAAGCAGCTGATCTTTCTCCCCTGCTTAAGATAATTTGCTCTTATCTTTTCCCCCCTCTTGCATCAGTGCTAGACACCTCAACCTGTCTCTGCTTTTATTAAGTATAGCATATAGTTGGGATTGGTTAAATTGTGTGAAATGAGGAATAGCTCCATTGTAAGTAACCCCCTGCCAAGGTTTAATTTATATTCAACTACATTCGTGTTGCTTTTCATATTTAGCTTAACCATCCCTAATGGTGTTTAAGTCTCGGCTTGACAAAGCCCTGGCTGGGTTGATTTAGTTGGGATTGGTCCTGCCTAGAGCAGGGGGCTGTACTTGATGACCTTCTGAGGTCTCTTCCAGCGCTGTGGTTCTATGATTCTAATGTGGCCTTTTTGTATAGCAAGAGAAATTACCCCTGAAAATTGCACTCTGAAGGACTGAAAACAAGTTGTTTTCTCGTGGTCTGTGTTTTATGATTGTAATTTATTTCTCATAATTTCCAACAGGCCCAGGATATATTGGCACAAGAGATGGAAGTGGTAAAGCAAGGAATGGGACATGGAGAGCTCTCAAGTGAGGCTTATAACCAGGTGTGGGAAGAATGCTATAGCCAGGTTTTGTACCTACCAGGACAGAACCGCTACACACGAGCTAACTTGGCCAGCAAAAAAGACAGAATAGAATCACTTGAAAAAAGGCTTGAGGTGAGTATCAATTTTCTGTTTTTTCACTTGATTTCTTTTTAATACCAGCTTTCATTGTTTCTACCTATTTACAGATTACTAGGTCAAGGACTCAGCTATCACAAATGGAACTGCAGAGAAAAGAACATCAAGGAGCTTTGGAGCATCAAAAGATGTTCTGTAGTTTAAATTGCCTGCTATCCTCTACTGTTAGGGGAGAAAAGAGGACAGCGTTAGAAGCCTGATACTTCAGGTTCCCTTCTGCAAGCTTTTTTGGCATTAACTATTATAACCCTGGTTATTGTTGTTATCCAGTAAACATCCAATCTCTCGTTGAGGCCAAGAACTTCACAAGATTCAGTGACTGCCTGGGACAATAAGTCCCAGAAAAGGAGGGAAGAGAGTGGATTCCAATGATTCCAGTCCATTTAAATAGGAACCTTCAGGCTTTTTTACACGTTGGGACCTCTGGACCTGGAATGTACGTTAGGCTTTATGTACAAGTGTAAAATAAAAAATAACTACAAATGAAACGTCTCTTCAGCAAATTTAGAATAAAAAAGAGTGCAAGAGAAACAGTTTAATGGAAATCATTTGGATTTCAAAATTTCACTGTGGTGTCTACAGCCTGAATCCTTCAGCGTTGCACTAGGGCCTGGAAAGCAGAAAAAGGAAATTGCTTTTTCTGCAGATGTCTGAGTTGTGCACAGTGGCTTCCCCTGCTGTTGTCTCAGTCTGTAGGGATGTTAGCAAGTAGTTGACTAGTTCACTAGCTTAAGCTTATCAGGTAGTTGAGTGGAGTATCGACTACTCGCTTTCTTACCCCACCCTTGCTGCCTCTATAAGAGGTAACAAGGGGGAGGGGGAAACAGGAGCCAAGTGCTGGGAGGAGCCGGCGTAGAAGCTGCTGCAGGCTGAGGCTTGCTGTGGGCAGCTGCTCCAGCAGCAGTTCCTGTTCACAGCGGCCAGTGATGGCTGCACACAGGGGCGATTCTGGCCTCAGTCAGCCCTGTCTGCGGCAAAAAGGGGCTGGTGCCAGAGAAGCCTCTTCGCGGCGGACAGGGTCAGCTACAACGAAGAGAGGCTGCTGGATTCAGAATGAGACGGGATCGAGCAGTCCTGGCTCTTTCTGGTCTGGGATACTGCGCCTCTGCATTTTAAACATCGTAAGAGCCTGGCAGCTGTTACTACATTTAAAATGCAAAGCTGCAGCATGGGTGGCTCCTGGAGCCAGGACAAGCCGGGACTGCTCCATCCCAGTGCAAGCTGGCTCTTAGAGCGAGACCCCTTTGCAGCTTTGCAGAGCAGCCCTTAATTGACTACACAACTAGCCAGGTAACTGCAATTTTAACATCCTTATCTCACTCACCTCCAGCTCCTCCAAAATGCTGCATCCACAGGCCCCAATCCAGCAAAATACACAAGCACAAACATAAAAGTAGGCACATAGGACCAGAATCTTCTATATCCCCTATCTGCTAGACTAGATTACTCCCCTCCTTGAATCCCTCTGTTGGCTTACTCTTACATTCAGCATCAAATACAAGCTTGTCCTGTGCTTCAAGGCTGTGCATAACTCCTCTCCCTCTCCTACATCTCTTCTATGTTCTCATCTGTTCCTGTATCTGTCTCATTAGCCCCTTGGGTTTTTTGTTTGTTTTTGCCTTCGTGTTCTCTTTCCTGCTACCTTGTTCTTCATTAAGCTCCTCCTTCCCAATCTGCAAGGCTATAACCTTCCTTTCATTCCATCCCTTTTTTAGTCTCTTTTCTTAATCCTGCTGCTCCTGTGAAGGAGAATGCAGGCAGGGCTGGCTGACACCATCCCTGTCCCTTCCACCTGAGCTCCCACCCCTTCTGGGACCACTGAGTCCCCCTCTCTCCCACCTTGTCCAGGGGCCTGGTGAGACTTTCAGCTCCTCTGTTCAGAGCCATTAGATAATCCCTGTTTCTTCCTCTTTGTTGCTGTACAAAACACACTGATGCATACAAATAGTAAGTGCAAAATGTTCACAACATTGATAGTGTAAAATAAGATTTGCTTGAAATTATTTTTAAAGAGTGTGTGGTATCAGTAACACTCAAGGGAAGCTGATTTATTTCAAATACAATTTTAAGCCTAAATGTGTCCCTTTACATAATGCAGGCACCATATGTTTCCATGATAAAAGGAAGATATTTTTTATGTACATTCGTCAATGTTTATCATCAGCGCATCTGTTGTTGCTGGTAGTGAAGGCTCTCCAACTACCTGTACCAAGCAAATAGAGTGCAAAGCAGATCACTTAAATCTGTAACTACTTAGGCCTAGTCTCTACTACGTCAGGCTGACCTACCTTCATCCACGCATCTGAACCATGTAATTAAGCCAACCTAAGCTCCAGCAGTACGTCAACTAAAGAATTCTTTCAGCCCAGCTGCCGCCTCACGGGGAGGTGGCTTGCCTGTGCTGGGGTGGGAGGGGGGAGAATCCTTTCCGTTGGCATAGGTAGCATCTGTGGTGACTGTGCTGCGCTGTGGTAGTTCCCTTAGGGAACATTGACACAGCGGTGTTATTTTGGAATAATTAATGTTATTCTGAAATAACAAAGAGCGTGTCTACACTACAAGCCTTTAGTTCGAAATAATGTTGAGCTGCAGGACTTCTTACTTCAACTCATGGTAACCCTCATTTCACGAGGAGTAAGGGAAGTCGAAGGAAGAATGTACTTCCACTTCCTGCTGTGTAAACAGCACCAAAAGCCTAATTAAGCTATTTCGACTTAAGCTACGCAATTGACGTAGGTGAAGTTGCGCAGCCTAATTTGACTATAGCTCTGCTGTGTAGACATACCCTTAGTTCCTTCTAGGGAGCTTTGTCCCATTAATACTTGAATGGTGGTTATGTTCAGTGTCCTCCAGAAGAGGGCACTATTGCTCTGCATTAGGCTTGATGCTGTGTTGCAATGACAGTAAACTGCTGCAAATGATTTTTTTTTTTTTTAAATAAAAGGTACATCTTAATTCAGGAGCACCCAGCCTTGGTGGAGACAAGGGCCATATTGCATCTTGCCAGGAGCCTGAGGACTGCACCTAATTTATGTATAAATAGATATACATAAACTTTGCAGTTTAAATTAAGCATCACCCAAAAAAACTACAACATTACCATTGTAAGGTGAAGTCAGTCGCTGAAAAGTTAGAATGTGCTGGAATTAAGGATGCCTGTACTACTGTCGGTTGGCCCTTGGTGTCTATGCATGCCTTACAGTACAGTCTTTAATTATATGATTACTTATTTCTTTTTCTGAATGCTCATTAAGTGCACAGGATGGATTGTGCTCACCTAATGAGCAGCCATTCAATATTTTTTTTTCCGTTGTTGTTCAATGTGTGGTCCCATCCTTTATTTGCTGCATGCTATTCAAACTGTTCTGTGAAGACAGACATACTGTTTTCATGAGGGATTTTCTAAGGTGCTGTAGTATCTGAGGGCTATTCAGATATTAATTTATGTTCACAACATTCATATGGGATGCACAGCTATTATTCCCCTTTTACAAATAGAGAACTGAAATACAGAGATCAAGGTCAAAAGTTTCAGCTAATTTTGGGACCCAGTTTAAAATGACTAAGAACTGGTTTTTTTGTGGGTTTTTTTTTTCCCCTTTTTGAGTAGTGAGCATTATAGCATTTAGGGAGTCACCAGTTAACTGGCCTGGCCTGGCCCGACACACCATGGGTCGGGGGAAGGGAACACTCCCTACCCACCTGTGGTGCTGTGGGCCCAGTCTGCGCATTCCCAGCTTGGCCAGAGCAGCCTGCGGCACAGTGGGCCCAGTCAGGCTGGAACAGCCCCCTGCCCATGAGATCCAGTTTAATCAGTTAACTGGTTAAATGTAACACTTAACTGGTTAACTGATTAAATGGGATTTTACATCCCTAATAGCATTTCACATATTCAGAGAACAGCTCTCATTGGTTCAGCTGCAGCTCTGAGTGTTCAGCGCTTTGTAAACTAGACTTCCAGGTCTCAAGTTATGTGCCCAGAAAATGAGGAACACACTACTTGTGAAAAGTATGATTTAAGTGACTACGGTCACACAGGAACTCTGTGGCATAGGCAGGAATAAAATCCAGTGCTCCAGGGAAGGTTTCAACTGCCTTAACCATAACATCATCCTATCCATTTCTGCATTCCCCTATCTGACTCCTGATGTTCCTTCTAAATTCTGCAATAACAGATGAGGCAGGGCCCTACACAACAGCCTCCTTCATTATACAACCCTGATTCATCTCCAGAGCAGGTTCATCCTCCTGTGTACAGAATGAGGCAGGGTCCTATGGAAAAAACAGTATATGATCATATAATTAAGAACTGTATCTTAGTGCATGCGCACAAGGAGGTTGAATTAATGCACAGGAAACCTTAGTTCTAGCATTTCCTCATTTTTGTGTGCTTGACTCTTCAACCTTTTAACATTGTTTTGTGTGTGTAATTTCCTAAGCTTTCAAAAACAACAAAACCCCCTCATAGTCTACCATTCTGCATCATATTGGCCTCCTGATTGGTCATCCCAGGGTAGGATGGAAGGAGCATCTTTTTAACAAGTTAGTTTCTTTCCTTCTTAATTCCGACCTCAGTTGCTCTTTCTGCCAGCATTACTTTGTCTTTTGAAGACAGTTCATAATGCTGGCTTGGAGCACATTATAAATAAGCTTTATTATAAATAAGCATACATTTTATTTCCATTGTGGTAGGTATGTCATCATTTCAGTTAACTGCTAAATTATAAATGTTATTCAAATCTTGGGGCAGGAGGGGGGGGGAGAGGAAACTCTTGTTACATTGTATCCACAAAGCACAGTAACCAGTAACTTATACTTTCCACTCAGTCAGATTTGCAAATGTATCTTTTGCTGAGTAAACACAATGCACTGAAGCTACATTAGCTAGTGTTCTCTGATGATTGCTACTTTGAACTGGATAGGAATGAGCAAGACGATAAGTTTCCAGACCAGGAAAGCTATTTTTGGTTCTCTACATAGCCAAGTTTGACTCAGCTCAGTTACACTGGAAAACCAGCGAGGGGGTATCCTCCTTAGTTTGACTTCATGCTCTATGCTATTCGATGCTTCAATTATTCTTCTTTTATTTGACATACACAATATTACCGTCTCTGGTTTGTCTCTAAAGGTTAAAATGTCAAGTGGGTATTCAGATCTGGTATTGTTCTGTTGGCAGAGCTGCTCCCAGGGTATCTGTCCATAGGGTTGTCTGTTTTAGAACTGATCAACACTGGACCGTGGAGTCTGCTTATGAGGAAGAAAGTAAATTTGGTTTTATTCAGAAGTGAGCAGTTCTCTCGGTCTTTAACCTTTGGGACGCTAGGGCTAATCAGATGAGTTGGTTGCAATTGCCCTTGAGAGTGATTTACAGTAGCCCCAGCAAAGGGATTTTACTATACACATTCCATGCACTACATGAACTTTAATTGATCCTCCGCACCTTTGTAAGGAAGATACTACCTTATATATTCTGAAGGGGTGAATGAGTTCACAAAGAGGTGCTCTCACCGGGGAGATGACACAGTGGATCACTGGCAGAGCAAAAAGTGTAGATGTCTTGAATTCCTATCTCCCCAAAAAAATACGAAGTGTGAGCTAAAATGGTTGGCTTTACAGTTTGCATAATCAACTACCATTAATGAGGTGGGGATTTCTTGCTAAAACCATTGCAGTTGGCCTTTTAGGTACTATTTTGGCAAACAGCGCTTACACGTTTGGAAAGTAATAGAGAGGTAGCCGTGTTAGTCTGATCTTGCTAAAACAAAAGGAAAAACTATGTAGCAATTTAAAGACTAACAAGATGGTTTAATAGGTGATGAGCTTTCGTGAGCCAGACCCACTTCCTCAGATCATATTCTGGAAGAGAATTGGCATGACCATATATACCAAAGGAATACAATGAAAAAAGTGAACACATTATTAAACTAGCAGAGTCTCTCACTATAATCAGTACAGTATGTTGATCTTATTCATAATAGGGATCTGTGTGATTAGAAATTAGGACAATCCTTAATTGACAGAGCTGTCTGTCGTCAGAGGATTTCACAAACGCTAACTTTTAAACATTAGTTTATTTTCTGATCTGCCAGGAATCAGAATGATCAATAGTTTGAGGCCACCTTTTTGCCTGTGAAACTATCACAAAATAGTGACTTCAGTTGAAAATGCTCTAAGCGTTTACTGGATTGGCTCTAGGGTAGTCCGTTATGCATGCTGCACAGATAGCAGCAGGAATTGCTGGTATGGTAGTGATTTGCTCTTTTGCTGTGGTGCTCCAGCTGTCTGGTGATAGCCTCGTGGACCTGGATACAAGGATTTTCTAAAATCTCCTAGGTGCTCAGTTACTTCTTGTGATTAGTGTTGTATTGTGTACTAAGCCGCTAGATGGATTACTTTGTTCTTCTGATTTACTGTGTAGCTTTTTTCTCTACTTGAATTTTCATGTGATTTTTAGCATCCTTTATGTTAAACACAGAAATTGGAAAGAATGGAAGCCCATCTTTCTGATATTTTATTTAGAAAGGTAATTCTGTAATAACTCATCGCCGGTAATAACTGATTGTGCAGTCCATAAAGAAATGTTTGTTGTTAATTAAAGCTGCCATTTTGAGATAATGGTTGTTGCTATGGTCCTCCTGTGTTTCTTTGAGCGTAAATTATCATGATGACACGGAGAATGTTGTGATTTGTTTGTTTTTCATGGGCAATAAATATCTCTTGAGTTGCTAGGAGTAGAAAAACACAGGCTGTATAACAGGCGTGACCAAACCACAGCTCCTCAGCGGCATACAATTGTTTTACAGTTAAAGTGCGGTTTGCAGAGCCCCCTAAATCCCTGCCCCCCATTCGGTGCCTACCAGACTCTGGAGGGGAGCAGCTTGGAGCTTCTGCCTTGTAGCTAGGGGCTTTTGCCGTACAGGGAGGGTGTGGTTTATGGACATCCTGACAGGTGGTGTCCCATGGAGCAGGTTGTGCATGTCTTGCAGCTCTCAAGCTTCTGAAGATTTTCATATACAGTGTGGAGGGTCAGGAAGTTTGGCCATATAAGCTCAAGTGTTGTTGGACAAGTAACTTCCAAACATTCATTACAGATCCATGATCAGACATCAGAGGGGTAGCCGTGTTAGTCTGAATCTGCAAAAGCGGCGAGGAGTCCTGTGGCACCTTATAGACTAACTGAAGTGTAGGAGCATAAGCTTTCGTGGGCAAAGACCCATTTCGTCAATGCATATAGTGGAAATTTCCAGAGGCAGGTATAAATATGCAGGCCAGGATCAGGCTGGAGACCTGGCCTGCATATTTATACCTGCCTCTGGAAATTTCCACTACATGCATCTGACGAAGTGGGTCTTTGCCCACGAAAGCTTATGCTCCTACACTTCAGTTAGTCTATAAGGTGCCACAGGACTCCTCGCCACTTTTGCATGATCAGACAGAATGTTTTGATTCCTGTTCGTTTGGCAGACCATTGTGCGCTAGTATATGTACTATGTCCTGGCAGAGTGGTGAAATTTCTCTTTCTGGTCAGAGTCGTGCTGTTTTCTAGAAAAGCATTGACACTGAACTTGAATGGCTTTTGTTTGGCATAAATGGCTAATAAACAGATGTTGCCTATGGTATAGTATTGAGCTGGGGGTAGGGGAATGAGAGAACTTAAATGTTGAAGGGGGGAGGGGAAGACTTCAAAAATATTTTAAAAAATAGAGAATCCAAGGCAACACCTTTTTTTAAAAAAAAATTAAAATCACACTTTTCTAGGCTTATTTGTATTAGGATTTATCCTTATGGGCAGGGTTGTTCAGTGTATTGTAGTTAGAATAAGTAATTTCTATATAAAGATGTTAAAAGGTGATGTGATCTTACTGAATCTAGTGTGCTTATAAAAACTGCTAATGAACTTAGATCTACACATTTTTTTCTGATTACAAAATAAATCTAGAATTTAGCTAATTGGATCATCATTGTCAGAGAAAGTTATTAGCTTGTGTATTGGAACTGCCTGGGGAACATATTGTTAATGGTGCAACATTATATAAATCTTGTATTGGCTTTATTAAAAAAAAATCATGCCAAAATGTATTAGGAAACTTGAAGGTGGCTCATAACAGTCCCCACCTCCAGCAATATATTTCAGTCATAGACTGCTTTTGAATTATTAGTTGTGATCTTGGCCAAATTATTCAGGAGACAGTTTGCCACAAGTATTAATAAACAGTAGTGGTATGTAATCCACATAAAAAAGTGTAAAATAGTAATTCATCCGTAGGCTTCCTGATTGTTATATTAAATAGGAACATAAAACGTTAGCTGGCCTTTTCTCATTTGAGTTATGCACATCTGGTCTGTTTTTCATTTCTGAGATACAATTATATACAGTAATACTTCAGGGGATTTTTATTGAATGATTTTTTTTCAAAGAAAAATCAAGATTCCTGAGTAAATCAGGCTTAAAGCTCATTTTGCATAATTTTTAAGAGATGTCAAACTCAGTGCCCTTATCGAATACACTGGTAATACCCTGATCCTTGCATCCAAGCTACATTAAGAAATGCTCCTTTTCAGTATAATAGCAAAGTGCTAAGCTTAGTATGTTGAACCACATGAAATCATAGTGTTGATTAGCTGATCTTGTGCTAAAGTTGACATAATTAGTTAGTTTTTGAAGATAGCAGCCTTTACTGTCTGACCTGGCAGGCTATTTAAAACCATTGTTGTTTTATTACAGTAGACCCTGGTCTTTAGCTGAGATTAGGTCCCCATTATGCTAGTAAGATAGTGAGAGATGGGACCTGCCCCAAGGGTTTGCAATCTGAATAGGCAAAAAAACAAAAAGATGCTTGAAGGAAAGAAGATGAGGAACTGAGGCCTGGAGCTATTGGTGAGTTGCCTAAAGTGCCCCACACAGTGTGTGGCAGGGGTAAGAAATGAATCAAGAACTCCTGAGTCCCAGTCCTATACCTTAACCACAAGACTGTCCTTGCACAGTGTTCATCTAGTCAAGAAATCCTAGGGCTCTGCTTTGTTTTGTTAAAGCGGGAGTGGCACAGAAACCTAAGATTGTATAACTCCCCCTCTTTTCCAATCACTTGTTTAAGTTTTCATATCTAGGACTGAAACTTTCCATACCTGGCCTTTGCTCAAAACTGATTTATTGGCAGAAAATAATGGTACCGTCATTTGTGAGTATGAGGAGCATGGAAGGAAAAACATTTTATTTAAAAAAATAAATTCTTGTGATCTTTTGTTTGAACTGGTCTACAGCCTAAACAACTGACTGCTGATACTGGCCTGGAAAGAGCTCCCTGCGTCAGAGGACCCTGGATGCTGGGGGTCTTAGTTTACAAGGGTTAGTTTGAAAGAGTAGTGAAATTTAACTCATGTTCTGTATTACATGGTATGGGGCTACACTCTGCTTCATACTACTAGAGCTTTGTGGTGACACCCAGGTTCTCCAGAGTTATCAATTTTCAGAGTTATCAAGACTGGAGGATTTTTTCTAAAAGATCTGCTCTAGGTATTATTTTGGGGGAGTTCTATGGCCTGTGCTGTACAGGAGTTTAGACTAGAAGATCACAATAGTCCCTTTTGGCCTTGGAATCTGTTAATATAGATATTGCAGCCCTGTTGGGAGCACAAATAAATTTTTCCTCCTCCCACTCCACAGGAAATCTCCATTCCCATAACTTTTCTAACACATACTCATTCCAGATACCTTCCCATTTCCTACCTTCACCCCACAGAACTGACCTCTGGTCCCTCCTTCCCTGGACCATGAGCCAGGAATTTGGAGGAAAGGGAAAGGTTGTATATTGATAGTGATTGTGCCTGAAGTCCTCCCTGGTGAATGGTTTTGTAGGTAGCTCCAGGTTTGCTGCCAAAGGATCCAGTGCACGTCTGCAGAAATAAATACAGTACATGGGCTGGAAGCAGATAGTTCCTGTGTCTTTTTAAATTATACAAAGGTTTTACCAAGATCCAGTTATATTGCATCATTTTCCCCATGCGTGTGCACATTGTTCTGGTCCAGAATAGTGGATGCATCAGGCATCATGACCAAAATTGGCCCAGCAATAATAGGAAATAAGTAACTAAGCAGAGAAATCCTTCAAGTGTTGTTAATTTTCCTGGTATTTTCATGAGGAAACCAGTTGTCAGACTTTGCTTAAATCCATTTCTGAGTTTTAAGTAAAGAATGCATTTAAACACACCTCTCCGTAACAGCTTTGAGTTTTAGCCTGGTATCTGAGCCTTGACATTTTATGAAGTTAGCACTAAAATTATATGCAATCGTTGGCATTAATAGTGATAGAAATGTAGCCGTGTTAGTCTGGGGTAGTTGAAGCAAAATGCAGGACAATGTAGCACTTTAAAGACTAACAAGATGGTTTATTAGATGATGAGCTTTCGTGGGCCAGACCCTTGGCATTAATGCATCAGTCAGTAATTTTTAATAACACAGAATTTGTTACAAATCCCTCCTCCCCATCCCTTCCATAGGGTCCTCGAGTCTTTTAGTGTACATGTAAGCGGGAAAGGTGAGGAATCTACCAGTTTCTCAGTTACAGGCTAGGAAGGAAGGGATATATATTGTTTCTGTTTTTAATTTCTTAGGAAGCACCCATTATTACACTGAGGGGGATCTGTGATTACCTAGATAAGCAGGACACAGTTCAGAAAAGCACGGAATGAATGGCAGCTTGAGAATCTGTACATAAGTAAGAATCTGTATCTAGAAGGAAATAGAGATTCTGCACTCAATTCTGACCTTTCAAAGGTGTTAGAATTAGTAAGATTTGTTTATATGGGGCCAGCCTATGGCTGCTATGGCTGGGATTGTGGTAACATACCAAGAACGCCTAACTTCTGCAACTGACTCACCCTGCAGTCTTGTAATCCCTTTGCCTCAGCTTCCTTATCTGTAAAATGGAGATGTTTGCACTACTTCAGTGTTAGGTGTTCAGCATTTTAGTGGGAAGTTCTGTAAAGCAAACTTGGTTCTGCTATACAATCCTTCTCTTTTATAGTGAAGTCATTTCCAGCCTCTTCCTGTGAGAACCTTCATTGTAAGTGGAGATTGGCTTTTGTGAACTGTATTACAATGCAATAATGTAGTATTCTGGTCTCCTTTGCTCTAAGTGTCAGAGGGGTAGCTATGTTAGTCTGAATCTGCATAAACAACAAGAAGTCCCGTGGCACCTTATAGAGTAACAGATTTATTGGAGCATAGGCTTTCGTGGGCAAAGACCCACTTCGTCAGATGTATGTAGTGGAAATTCCAAAAGCAGATATAAATATACAGATACATCCCTTCTTTTCATGTGCCTGTATATTTATACCTGCCTCTGGAATTTTCAATACATGCATCTGACAAACTGGGTCTTTGCCCACAAAAGCTTATGCTCAAAGAAATCTGTTAGTCGATAAGGTGCCACAGGACTTCTCGTTGTTTTTCTCTGAGTAGAGTTTCATTATATCAGAATTCTCTAATCTTTCAATTCTGTGGCATCCAAGTATAAATTGATCCTAACACTTGTTTTTTAATATTGGTAATAATTTAAAAATGGTTTATTTACTACATCTCTCTATTTGTTGATGAACAATACGTTTAACCACCTGCACATTAAAGTTTTCATATGGGTTTTTTTTTTTCGATATAAAGTAATCCTAGGAAGATTCATTTATTTATTTGTGAATTTTTTTAAAGATCTTTGCAAATGTTGAGAAAGGGTCACCTCTTCACATACTCTTGATCAGAGGTTTTCAAACTGGGTGGCATGCCCCCCTGGGGAGGGGATGGTAAGTGGTGATGGCAGGTAGCTTGGGCCAGCGATGCCAAGTGGCTTGGGAAGGAAGTATCACTTCCAGCCCCTGAGTCACCTCAGTGAGCCACGCAGCGTGTTGATCAGTGTCAATATCAATGGTGGCTGCACTGATTTCTGCTCACAGCAGCCTCCTTGCTGGCTCCACCGCCAGAAACCAACACACGCACCTTCCCCCATCCTGAACATCTGAGAGGGAAGGAGCCGGTATCATGTCTCTCTTTGGCTGGATTGGGAGGTGCAACTAGAAATTGTAACTCAAAGTGAGGGCTCAGCTGAAAAAGTTTGATCTCCATTACTCTAGATACCCTGAAAATGCATTGACTAGAGCAGCAGTCCATTTCACTCTTAACTTGTGTTGGCTAGCTAGGCAGTTCAGAAGTGCAAATCTCTCACCCATGTCCTGTTATCAGTGTGGCCCCCTGACAATTTCCTTGTTTTTCTGTAGTTTGCCTATTAAAATACTGGTATGTGTTAAAAGACTCTTAATTTAATCTTAGTTCTAGAGTAGGGATGTTAAGGACTAGTCAACTATCCGATAGGCAAATGCTTATCGGATAGTCTACAGGATAGTCAACTAGTTGCTTCTCCCTCCCCCTTGCTGCCTCTATCAGATAGAGGCAGCAAGTGGGGGGTATTTCAAGCACAGAGCTCGGGACAGTGCTGCTGCTTTGAAATGCCATGGTGGCGTTTCAAAGGGGCAGTGCCATACAACTGATCCCGGATTGTAGCTACCACAGGAATGCTTTAGAGGCCTGGGCAGCACTCTCTTGGGTTAAGGTGTCTCCGTGGAGCAAGACCCCAGGAATAAGAATCAAATTCTGGTAACTAGAGGGCCTCTACCATGATGCAGATTTGTTTCTCTCATTTTAGTGCATAATTGAACCGCAGCACTAGTGCAGGAGTGCTGTTGTGTATGCTGTTAGAATTTGAAATTTCTTATAGAATAGCTTTAAAGTCTAGTTTGGGCAGGGAATTAGACAGGATGTCTTTCCACTAAGCAAAGATGAAAGTAAAGCATTGGGAAAACAAGTATAAACCATGTCTTCTCTGCTGCTTTGATATATTTAGGGTTATAATAGCTTTAACTCCTCCCCGATTACATGTCTTATGACCCAGAGCCCCACTGTTGGCACTATCCAAAAATGATGCTTCAGAAAGAGATCACTTCTTTCTAATGTACCAGTCATTCTGGTGTGTCTGTACTACTTTTTTACTGTTCACCCGCCCTATTTGCTGCACTTGGTCCTGGATTCCAGTTCAGGAGTTTTGAGTCCTTCTCCTGCTCTATGTCTAGCTTGCTGTGTGATCTTGGACAAATCATTTTACCCCTCTCTTCTTATCTGTCAATAGGACAGATACCATGTTACTTTCCCGTTTTTCTACAGTGTGTTAAGATCAGTAAGTGAAAAGCTACCACATAAGTAAGTGGTGATGGTGGTGCTATTGCGGAGGCAACTGTGTTTTTTTTAATTGTGCTTTTATTACAGAAATATGAAATGGGAGTTGCTCTACATTTTTTTTAATGCAAAAGAGCAAGTTAAATGGGACATAGTGGAGGTAGGAAGTTAAGGGGAGTCAGATTGAAGGTTTTGGCAGCCTTTATAGGTAAAGTGTGTAATATTTAAAAAGCAGAAAATATTAATCTGCTTTATTTTATTTTCTGTAGCGTTGTAGAGATTTCTCTCCCGGCTATACCCTTGAGAGTTGGTATGCAGCCATGAGCTACATGTACTGTGGCCCTGCTGTCCACTCAGCACAATTTTTTTAACAATCTTTGTCTAAAACTGTACTCTGATAGACTATAACGATGCTAGTGTTTTCTAGGGGTCATTGCAGTAGGAAAATCTGCTCCTTGCTTTAAGGTTTTAGTCCAATAATGTCTCGTCTGCCATGGGTTATTGCTCTATAGAAATAGAAGGATTTAGCATTGTTCTGCATGAATAATACACATATTTGTTTCTTTTCTATAGATAAACAGAGGACACATGACCACAGAAGCTAAGAGGGCTGCCAAGATGGAAAAGAAGATGAAGATTTTGCTTGGTGGTTACCAGTCTCGGGCAATGGGGCTCATCAAACAGTTAAGTGATTTGTGGGACCAGATTGAACAAGCTTATCTCGAGTTACGTACTTTTGAGGAGTTAAAGAAACACGAAGATGCTGCCATTCCCAGGAGACTAGAGGTAGGATTCCTAAACACCACTTATTGGATCGTCTAGAAGCACAGAAACAGAGAAATGTTTGTTTAACTGTTAAATTTGCATGCACTGCTGCTGCTCCTTGTCTACGTTAATTTTTTTAAGTAGAGCATTTCTTTAAATTAATGTCAAGGTCTTTTCTTCTTCATAATTATCTTACACTGTTTCCCATCGTTGTGGTGTCTCAGATTCTCTGGCATGTTAAAGCGGAGCCTGATCTTTTTATTGCTGCTGCTTCTCCCACCTGTGTTTAGTTTGTGCTTTGGTTTTTAATCTCCTACAACAAGTGCTGTTTGATTTAACCAAGTTATATGTTGCTTAGTTATTTTTAGTTGACTGTTCTAATACACTAGAAGATTTACCCAATGTTGCTCGACCTTAACTCAATTTTTTTTTTCATTTAAATCAT
Organism: Pelodiscus sinensis; assembly: GCF_052426305.1. Lineage (NCBI taxonomy): Eukaryota > Metazoa > Chordata > Testudines > Trionychidae > Pelodiscus > Pelodiscus sinensis. The sequence continues at coordinate 12,757,534 of NC_143054.1, forward strand.
TGTTCTGGGGTGTGGCTGGAGATGAGGGGTTCAGTATGCAGGTTGCCCCAGGGAGAGAGGACATCCCCAGCCCTCTCTCTCTGCAGCAGCTTGGGGCCAGGTGAAAAGTGCCTCTCCAGGGCTGCAGCAGCTCCAGCGGGCAAAGTTGGGGGTGGACGTGCATGTCCCTCAGTTGGGGCAGATCCAGGTTCATCCATTCCCCATGCTTTCCTGCCAGAGTGAGGAATGCAGTAAACTGTGCACTTTCCCCTCACTCCCTGAATTGGGAGATGGGAAGGAATCTAAAGGACACCTGGGGGGGGTGGGAGGCTCAGGGATTGGGCAGTCCTGGATGAGAGAATGGGGGATGGAAGTCCCAGCCAGCCCCTTTCACCTGCCTGGGGAGTCTGTCTCTTTTCTGGTTTATGAGACGCAATCCCATTCCAGGCACATCCCATTTTCCTGGCACAACCAAACCCTTATGTTGTTTTAAGTTATGATCAGAGGAAGCTGCATATACCAAATTTGGTGGTCCTAGCTCTTACCGTTTAGGAGGATCTATTGAACAAATGGACAGACAGTCAGTCAGTCTCTCTCTCTCTCTCTCTCTCTCATATATATAGATTGTATAGATTCACTATGAATCTGACAGTTTATACCATAGAGGCCTGTTATGTCTTCATATATTAGCCTTAACGAAGAGGAATATGGCTACGGTCATGTTTTTAAATTAGAATTTAAAAGAAAAAGTGGTAGAGGAACCATATCAGAATGGCATATTACTGTGTGGTATAACAACATGGGAAATTAGGTGCCTGCTTTCTTTATCTGTTCGTACACAATGAAAAAGGTTCAGTTTGAACGAGGTTGTTTCAGATAAAAAGGAATGCTTGCTACAAGCAGCATAACTTTAGCGGTTTGAAAAGAGGATATTTTTATAAGAGGTTAAAGACACTTGACTTTCACAGTTGTGTGTCATTTAAAAGCACTAACACCATGTAGCTATCTGAAGTGTAGATACATTAATTTGCCTCTGAGAATGAGCATGATCACTCTACTGGGATTTTTTTCAATATTGACATCCAACATTACTAGGTCAACCGAAGAATTATTCTGTCCACCTGACTACTGCCTCTTAGGGTAATGGATTAACTACAGAGATGGGAGAAGCCCTCCGGTCAGAAGTGAATGTGCAACAGCAGCATAGTAGCATTTTAATTGTATACATGGCCTGATCACTCTCAACTTGATCCACTGCAGAGTGAAAGCAAATTTTGAAAGGAAGGAACCGCAAAATAAAATTGTTGTCATCTTCCCATTGGCTCTAGTTAAAACTGGCAAAGCCAATAAAAGGAAATCCTTTTTCACGCAGTGTAATTGAACTGTGGAACTCTTGGCACAGGTTGTTGCTGAGGCCAAAAACTTGGCAAGAGTCAAAAAGCTAAAAATAAACTAATACAAACAGAATTTGGAAGAGACATTACATCTCAGACATGGGATTTAAACTAATTGAACCAGGCATTAGGGGAGACCTAATATGGGGAGTGCGTCTTTCCATACCTGTGCAAGGCTTCTTGCAATTCTGCTGCAGCAACTGGGGGTAGGGGGTGGGGAAAGCTACCCTAGGACAGGACACTGGACTAGATGGACCATGGCTCTGATCCAGTTTGGCAATTCATGTGTTTCTAAACCAATCAAATAGCATTTCTATCTCAAACCGACACTCTTTGATCTTAAGGAAAAATATAATCCATGCTAACTCAGTGTGTGAGAGTGCAGTTGTGGGAGAACTGACCAGCTGTTACTTTGTTTTCCTATTAGTGTCTAAAAGAAGACGTGCAGCGGCAGCAAGAGCGAGAGAAGGAGCTCCAGCAGAGATTCGCAGACTTTATGCTGGATAAGGAGACTTTTCAATCAAAATATTGAAGCACAAAATTACTTGGTTGTTCGATATAGCATATTTCAAATGCACGGATACTTCTCCCGCATCTTGCCATCCATGTCTCAGAAATCAAGTGTAGGTAAATTTGCAACTCTTCGCAACTCCTGTTTTTTATAAATGGACTGTCATTGTACTAAAAGTTCTAGGTGTGAACTTCATTCAGTATTAGAGATTTGGATTTAAATGTCCAGGGCTTTGATATTAAAAGAAGAAATCACACTGGGATTTTTTTTAGACATGTTGTTGTTTGCTAGGTTTATTGCTGATTCACGCACCTAGTGACTTACCATTCTTAAGATCTTCCCAATGAGATCTGCAGTATATGTGCTTGTGAATAATGTCTCTTGAATAAACCTGGAATGTAAAGAAATATATAAAAAGAAATGTTTGTCTCTGACTTGGAATGGAATCTTAAAAAGAAGTAAAGAAAGAAATGTCTGTTTCATGCTAATGGGAAAACCTTTCTTTTAATTAGTTGTGAAATAATTAAGGCTTATGCTCTTACCAATAACACATGTGCCCTATAACTAAACTACATAAACATAGGAAGGGAGGACTTCCCTGGGTTATCCAGTCCAATCTACTGCTATTATAGGCAAGCCACATAAAACTAAAGAATCCCAGTATTTTTAATGTCTGGATAGCCAGTGTGATGATACTGCTACACAAAAGGATTGAAGAAATAAGGTTAGCTTTACCTTTCCCACTGAGGAGTAGGATGTTTTTTTCAAAAACACTCTGCATTGGTCTGGCTGCTCCCATCAACATTAATGGGAATTTTACCTCTGATTTCAGAGTTAGGACAGTTTTGATAACTTTTGAAAATTCCACTGTAATAGTATCGCTCCTCTTGGATTAGCTGACAACTGATTTATTGAATGAAACCCTAGCCTACTTTTTGGCTCTGTAAACTGGGTCACAAGGCTGAAGCAGCCTAAAGAGGTTATGAAGGCACTTGATCTAGTTAGGGAAGAACCTGAGGAAAGCAGCCAGAGGCTGCCTTGTCAGGATCCCTAACACGCACTAGTATAGATGGCATGTTGAGGGCAGGAGAGTATAACTGGGCTATGATCACAGAACTGTAGAGATCCTGGGCAGTACTACTGACTATAGGCAGCCAGGCTCAGGGCTAACACTGAAAGTTGCTTCAACCATCCCCCTTCCCTCCCCCAAGTAGCCCAGAACTATGAGAGTGCAATGGTGGTCTGAAACCATCTTAGCCCTCCTTCTCCTGAGCTGCAAGTTTTGTATTGCGCCTTCTAGAAGCTCAGTGCAGAATTGCAACCTCTGTTTTCCGACTATTGCGCTTCTGACTGTAAAACTCCCCCTCTAAATCACAAGGGGTGGCACTTGTGTTCCTAACACACCAAGGAACTTCTCAGAGTCCCAACCAAGCCTTTTTCTCTTTGTTGTTCTGGCTAATCCGAGACAATAAAGATTTGGGTTTACTATTCTGTATGTACCCGCAGGTTTTTTAATGTTATTTTCATGCTGTTTTTTAACATTTTTTTTTTTAAACTGCATCCATTGTTTCTTTTCCCTTTTTTTCTGGTCTAGATAATCTCATCAAAAAAATCTATCCGGTTAGACAGCACCTATTTTCAATAAGCACATGTCAATTGTAGGGATGTAAAAGACTTAAAAAGGGGCTGCGGGCTCTGAAGCTGGCTCCTGTATTACCTGCAGCAAGGGGGCTAGGCAGTGCACTCTGCTGCTTAACCTAAACCGGTAAGTCTCACCCATTAAAGGTGCAGCTTACCCGTTAACCAGTGAACCTTTTTCATCCCTAGTCAATTGGCATTAATTATATTACCCTCCTTTAATTCTTTATTAATTGAATTTTTGTATACACTGCTCTGTTATCTTACCCTAGATCTGTGTTGGAGTGAGATCCTCCTATTTACCCTTTTTAAATTTCAGCACCACATTAGATTTCTTCCAGTTTATTGAACATTAGCATTAATGACCCAGGGAGCTCCTCGGCCAGCTATTCTAAAAGTTATCCATACCTGCTGATTTGAAAACAGTTGTTTGCTCTTTTATTCATGTACTCCACAAACAGCTGACTTTTTACATTCATTGAATAGTGGTGAAGAACCCATCAAGCTGCTGTGTGACTGTGCAGGGTCTCGGGTTCTACTGTAATTTTGAATTCTAAATTTTGCATGATTACAGCATGCCCATTATGTTGTAGTCCTCATGGGAAGAAATAGGAAGGTCAGCAGGAAAATCTTAGGTGTGCAGATTTCTGTTGAAGGCATCAATAGTCAGTTTCTGACTCCACGGAATATTAACGGGAGGGTTAGCAGTCCTTCAGAAAACTCCCTTTCTTCAGTAACAGATTAATTAGAGGGGGAATCTCGTCATCACTATTACCACTGCTCAGATGTATTTACTTTGGTGGATGTCTGTTTTGGTTTTTTTCACATCAGAGAAAGTGTCTTTAAAGGATAAAGAAAATAAGGATCAATCTTGCATTTTGGTTATTGTAGCCTGGGTGCATATATAAAAGGAAAATGTTGTAATGTGTATCGTGTGTGTTATACAGCCGTTCTTGTGGTTGTAGAGTAGCTGGAGATTTTAACAAAACCCCTGTTAGGTTTACCACGACCACAATTGGGATTCTTCCCTTTCTTGTTGAGGAAAGCAATAGAGTCTTTGAGGTTTCCTACATTATTTCTTGACAGTTCCAGTGCCAGGTAGGTACTCAAGCTTTCTGTCTCTGACCATATGCTCTACGATGGCTAATTAAAGGGACAGAGTTGTCAAGAAAAATCACATTTCTCTGTGTGTTCTGTAGTTACTGATATCTGAGGTTGCTGCATTTCAAAGACGTTTGCAGCAATCTTTTTCTGTGTTCTCAGTTGTTTGCCTCCTGCCTTTGACAGCACTCTCTGTATAGTCAGTTTCACTGTTTCCCTATCTTTAGTCCGATTTTGCCTTGTAGAAAAGACTCTTATTAAACATAAATTCCAGCTCTGGTCTCTTTATGCTGCTCCAGCCCTTCTGTCTAGCACAGAGGGACCCCAAGAGCCCCATATTAAGCCGGGGAGCATTCCTCTAGCACAGGCGTGGCAAAAGATGCTTCTGAGACCTCCTCACATGCCCTACTATAGGGCGTGTGCAGGAGGTCAGGGGAGTGTCTAGGCAGGACTCCTGCTTGTGGTATGTGTAGAGCAGGGATGGGAAACAAAGAGTAATGAGTGGGCCACCTGAGTGGCCCTCCTTTGTCTCAGTGGGCTGCATGATTCCAGTGGTGGGCAACCTAATATATGGAGATATACCATCTCATAGAACTGGAAGGGACCTTGAGAGGTCATCGAGTCCAGTCCCCTGCCCTCACAGCAGGACCAAGTACCATCCCTGCAGTCCACTGGGGTTCTATCTGCGACCCGCGCAACACCTCTCTGCCATCTTCCCACATGGCATGGGGGCACTGAAACCCCACACTTCCTACTTTTTCCTCTCTCCCCCCGCACTTTCAGAGAACTGTGAATCCACTGATTCGTGCTCTGCTCCTGCTCCTGCCCCTCCCTGACAGGTTGCTGACCATTGGTGTGGAGATTCTGAGCAGTGCAGTGGTCCATAGGGCAGCGAGTGGAGGCTGCAGATATTATTACCTTGTCTACAGGGAGTTATTTTGAAATAGCAATTCTTCATTAACTATTCCTGATTAGCTCCATGAGTGCATGCTCTTATTTGGGAGCAGAATGCCCGACTGAATTAGCATAATTCTGGAATAAGAGCATCTACAAGTGAGAATTGATCAGAAATAGTTTATTCACTTTAAATCTACATCCTGCCTTCTTCCAGATTAGCTTTCATGTGTAGACAAGCCCTCACTCAGGCTCTAGGGAGCCTCTCCAATCCCCAGAGCTGCCCTGGATCAGGAAAGTTCAAAGGCGTCTTAAAGCCACCGTAAGTTCATGCCTTCCTGGGCCAAGTTCTGGGCTGTGTAGTCAAGCCTTTGATTTGTATTCTGTCCTTAAAAGGAGCCTCAAACTGAAATTAAAAAAAAAGTTTAAGAAAATGGAAGTTGGTAGCATTCCTTGAAGACAATAGATAATGCACTACTAGCCAAGGCCCTTACACAGAAGTACATAAGTGCTACATTGTTAAATGTGAGCAGGAAATCGGGCCCAGACCCACAAAGGAACTTGGCTGTCACACCACTAAGTATCATGGCATCTAGTTTTTGAGGTGCTTGGAATATCACAGGAACACGACTGATCCAGCGAGTCTGAGGTGTGTGTCTAGGCAGTGGACAGGGAGAACTAGGTGCCTGATTTATACTCTGATCCACAAAGCCGCCATGCTAAGCAGGAAGCTGTTTAACTAGCCAATCAAAGACACTGATTGTGTGCTAAGCCCCTTGTCTCTCGGAATCATAGAATCACAGGGTTAGACAGGATCCTTTCCCGCTTTCCTATGTTCCTTCTATGCATTGGTGGCCAGAATTAGACACACTGCTCCAGCTGAGACTTAACCAGCACCTCATCCCCTTCTGTGACTTGCCTTTGTAAATGCAACCTAAAACTGCATTTGCTTCTTTTTATTCTTTTTCTTTTTTTTGCAACAGCATTGCATTGTTGACGCATGTGGTGGATCACAACTTTAACAGTTCCCAGATTTCTCTCAGCATTGCTGCTGCCAAGCCAGTTATCCCTCATTCTGTCTTTGTGCATTTGGTTTTTCTTTCCTAAGTGTAGCACCTGACATTTGTCTTTGTTGAATTTCATTTTGTTGTCTCTAGCCCAGTTCTCCAATCTATCAAGATCCCTCTGAATTTTAGCTCTGTCCTTCAAAGTGTTGGCAACTCCCTGTAGCTTTCTATCATCTGCAAATTTGATCAGTATGCTCTCTATTCCTACATCCAGGTCATTCATAAAGATGTTTAACCACACCAGACCAAGAACAGATCCCTGTAAAACCCCACTTGAGACACGCCCTCTGATCTGACATCATTGATAGTTACTCTTTGTGGTTGTTTAACCAATTATATATCTACTTAAGTAATTACATAGCTTATTTATCAGAATATCACGTGGAACTGTGCCAAAAGCCTTGCTGAAGTCCATGTATGTTATGTCCACCACAATCCCTTGTGCAACAGACCAGTTACCCTGTCAAAGAAGGAAATTAAGCTGTTTTGGCATGATTTATTCTTAGTAAACCCATGCTAGTGACTGCCCCCTGAATTCCTGATTCCTCCTCATCCTTCTGAGGGGCAGAAGGGATTTCACCAGGGATCTGCCACCTCTCTGGTGAATGCTCTAATCAGTAGGCTAGTTAAACAATTTAATTGGACCACTGACATTAACGTGGAACAACTTCAGTAGGAGAGAGAGAAGGAGCTTCACATCCTCAGCTGAGGCCCACTCCATTGAAGTTTAGTGAGAGACTGCTATTCCCTTCCATTGGGCTTTGGATCAGGCACATGGTGAACATAATGGGGAATTGGGCTGATTTACACCAGCTGAAGATTGGGCTGGCATCCTGCACATGACAAAATTAAACATACCCCAAAAGCAAGGTGCTGGGGGACAATTTTCCAAGGCACAAAGGGCAGCTACGCTGCCACAGAAAGTCAAAAGGGAACAGGCCCCTAACTCCCATCCATGCTTGGGAAAATTTGTTTCCTCCACAGTGAACACCACTTCCATCATGTTGACATATTACAAGTTATTAGCTAGTCGGGCACCTATCAGGGAAGCCTGGAACACACAAGCCAACATTTCAGTTCCTAATGTTTGACACCATAATCAATATTTCATCACCAATTTGGCTGGATCGTGACTACAGAACGAGTTTAGGCCACATTTTCAAAGGTGTTAAACATGGATTTTTATGCTTTATTTTTAGAATCCCAAATCTGAACATTTGGCTACAAATTGTACAGAAATACCTTACCCTAGTGTACAAATTTTGGCTTGATTTTACTCCCCAAGACAGCACAGTTGCTGAGGAGGATGGCATTGTTGTGGCCTGGACATACTCTCCCTCACACTCATCTTCAAAATCCAATGCTTGGAATTATCCCCCGTGCTGGGAGTTCAAAGCAGCCCCTGTATAGTAAGTAGGATTTAAAAGTGCAGTATCAAATCTCATTTTCCCCATTGTCTTAGTGTTGTGAAATGCTGGCTGAAAAATAGCCAGGTATTAATTCTAAAATCAAGAGCAGTTCATGGTCCCTGTAAATGGTTCCAGATTCCCCTTTCCATCATTCTAATGTTGTGACTTGCAAAGCTATTTATTAGCAACTTAGGGGCAGATCCTGCCTTCAGGAAATTCACCGGCACAGCTCAAATGGACTCTAGAAGAGAGCAAATAGACCCTGATTTCAGAAAGCACTGAAGCATGTGCTTAATTTTAAGCACGTGAGTAGATCAGTCTCTCTTCAGCAAAGTCCTGATTCAGTAATGCACTGAAGCATGGCTAAAGTTCCCTTAAGTTGAGCCGGGGCGGGGGGGGCAGGGACGAGGGACTCCGTGCGTTTAAACCTAAGCATGTGCTTAAGTGCTTTCCTGAACTGAGTCCATAGTGATTTGAAATTCTTCAACAAAACATGTGCATAGCCTCATGGCCTCATTTTGCACAGTCACGTCACGCTAGGGCCCAAGGTACCTTTCGTCTGCGCCCATATTCTTATCATTAGTTTTGCGAAGGGCTCCTAATACTTACCAGTGCCTCATCCATGATAGTGAAATGCATAACAGGTGTGAGAAATGAATCACTTGACACTTGAGCTTCATATTTGAACTCAAGGTTGCCTTTTGTCTTTCTTCCTTTCCTTTGTTTGGCTTGGATTTGTTAGTGGCTGTCACTGGGCCAAGGCTGGGCTTCTCAAGAAATCTCCCTTTCAAGTTAGTCAAAGGTTTTCTGCATCTCAGATTAGACAGAACTTGGCTCATCAGATCATTTTAACATTTACAGGTTATAACAGTGGTTCTGATGTATTCAAATCACTTAAAGATTTCTCAAAGGAAACTCAAGTACCACTTTTAAGATCATTTATGTACATTGATAGCATTTATGAATTGTGATGCATGGAAATGGAGACACTATTTCTTATTTAGTCAGTTCATATGTCAGATGCCTTGCCAAGTATATGTTACAGGTGAATATTGCTTGGGATCTGACAAAAAAGTGTTCCTAAAAAAAAAACAAAAAAAACCAAGCAAACATGTGGGGTCTATTTTGTGAAATCATTATGCCTGTAACATTTTAAATCATTGTAAACATGGAAGCTGCTTTGCTATTGATTTAATTGGAGACGAGGTTTATATCTGATGAGTTTTTCTGTAGAGAGAGAAAAAAGATCAATTTTTGAAAGACAGTCACTCTCCCTTAAATAAGCCATTCTGACAGCTCACCAGATTAAAAGGAATTCTTTTAACTTGATCTCCTGCAGGGTCTTGTTCCAGAACTAACCTTGATTAAGACGAATAGATCAACTGCTCACACACCAGATGCAAAGGCGCCGACTGAATTGTTTGTTTCACTAAATTAATATTTAGCTATCTCTTCCATTGGTGCACAGAGTCTTAGGGAAACTCAGCATCATAATTTGGAACCACCACGAAAGCATTACACGCATAGCTTGATTTAGGCCAGTGTAATTGTCACAGGATCTTGGCATGACTACCATCTTTGCTACCTCTTTGAACAAATTAGATAGCTGTATGACCATCAATCATGTTGATAGCTATGTTAGTGAAGAGTGATCTCATACTGAAAGGCAGATAAAAACTGCAGGCAAAGCCAGGAAGGGACCCTACTCCCCTTCCAGTTTCCCAAACTCAGACACAGACAAACCACCATCAAATACAAAGACCAAGTGTACAAAGCCTTAGAATATGTTTACACAGCCAAACAAAGCCCTACAGCACAAAGTCTCAGAGCCCAGGTCAACCATGTGGAGCTAAAAATAGCATTTTGGGCTTTGGCTGGAGCGTTTCAGAGCCCAGACTTTGACTCAAGCCCAAATCATGGAACTGGAAGGGATCTCGATAGGTCATCAAGTCTAGTCCCCTGGCCTCGTAGCAGGATCAAGCACCATCTAGATGAGGGATGGGCAAAACGGCCTCCGCAGGCTGGATCCGGCCTACCAAGTGGGTTGATCCAGCCTGTGAAGGCCCTACTGCCCCCGTCCCCCTCCGCCCCGTCCCCAGGCCAATTAAGTCCTGGGAGTAGGGGGAAGCGCACACAGTTTCCTTCGCACTGCCAGGAGCACACGGCACTTAGAAGCACCACGTGCTCCTGGCAGGGTGGGAGGAGACTTTGTGTGTTCCTCTGCCCCCAAGCCTTGATTGGCCTGGGGGGGGCAGAAAGGGAAGCATGTGAAGTCTCCTTGCACCACCAGGGGCATGGGTGCCTAGGGGGAACCGCTGGTGAGGGGCAAAGACTTTGTGTGCTCCCCCACACCCAGACCAGTCATGGTCTGTGAGTGGGGAAGCAGGGAAGTATCCTGACCCCGCTCCTGGCAAAAAAATTGCCTGCCTCGGATCTAGATCACTCCGATAGATGTTTATCTAACCAGCTCTTAAATAGCTCCAGTGATGGAGATTCCACAACCTCCCTATGCAGTTTATTCTAGTGTTTAACCATCCTGACAGGAAGTTTTTCCTAATGTCCAACCTAAACCTCCCTTGCTGCAATTTAAGCCCTTCGCCTCTTGCCCTATCATCAGAGGTTAAGGAGACCAATTTATCTCCTTCGTCCTTGTAACACCCTTGTAGATAATTGAAAACTGTTATCATGTCCCCTCTCAGTCTTCTCTTTTCCAGACTAAACAAGCCCAGTTCCTTCAATCTTCCCTCATAGCTCATGTTTTCTAGACCGTTAACCATTTTTGTTGCTCTTCTCTGGATCCTCTCCAATTTCTCCACATCTTCCTTGAAATGTGTATTCTGCTAATTTTAGTTGTGCAGTGTGAATCCAAGTCAGTCACCCTGGGCTCAGGCTGCTGCTATAGGATTTTGTTTGTTTTGCTGTGTAGACATAGAGCATCTAAAATCTAAATCTCAAAGATGTTCATTACCTTTTGTCTCACACTTCAATGGCACTCTTAGCTGAAAAGAGAAAACTCCTCATTTTTATTTTTTAAGTTGAGACTAAGTCAAGCTGGGAGCAGTTTATATCGTGGCAAAAGAAGAGAGACATTCATATTTCACATCTCACCGCTCTAAAATACCGATTGATCCATGCTGACAGCCGTGCATCAGAATCCATGCTGTGCTGCAGAATACTTAATAGACAAACCAACAGTGTGCAGCAGCTACCTAAATGTTTCATGTATTCTTTCATTGCCGCAGTCACCCAGGGAGAGGAGAATTGTGGGGAGACCCTTAGGTCTACATGGCAGCGTTATTTCGGAATAAATTATGTTACAGCCGCTCCCCGAGTTGCGAACGGTCGAGTTACGACTATTCGCACTTACGACCAAAGCTCCCATGGAGAAGTCGTAAAGGTGGTCCCCGAGTTACGAACGTGACCCACACTTACGAACAGCACGGTCGTGTGTAACTCAATGGGGTCCGAGTTACGAACGGATCAAGTTACGGTCAAGTGTTTGGTCCGTAACTCAGGGAGAGGCTGTATTCTGAAATGACAAAGAGCATACCTACACGTCAAGCCGTTATTTCGAAATAAGGGCGAGTTGGAAGACTTCTTACTCCGAATCCTGTAACCCTCATTTCATGCAGAGTAAGGGAAGTCGGAGGAAGAGTGTTCTCTGTTCCACTTCCTGCTGTGTAGACCTCTCCAAAAGAATCTATTTCGACTTCAGCTAAACAATTGACATAACTCAAGTTGTGTAGCTTAATTTGACTTCTGCCCTGCAGCATAGATGTGCCCTGGCAGAGAAAACGGAGAGGAAAGAACAGACATACAGCAAAAAAGATCCAGCAGCTTAAGAAAGTTCTCCCTTCTCACAGCTTTGCAGTTAGGCCCTAATAAACATGGGTATGTCTACACTACCCTCCTAGTTCGAACTGGGAGGGTAATGTAGGCATACTGCACTTGAAAATGAAGCCTGGGATTTGAATTTCCTGGGCTTCATTTGCATAAACTGGGTGCCGCCATTTTTAAATCCCTGCTCGTTCGAACCCCGTGCCGCGCGGCTACACGCGGCACGAACTAGGTAGTTCGGACTTAAAAATGGCAGCGCCCAGTTTATGCAAATGAAGCCCGGGAAATTCAAATCCCGGGCTTCATTTGCAAGTGCAGTATGCATACATTACCCCGCTAGTTCGAACTAGCAGGGTAGTGTAGACATACCCCATGAGGCTGCCTCCTTCATCTGGTGTAAGTCAGCATGGCTCCATTGCTCCAGCTTAGGGTCTGGCTCATGGAGGGAGAGTAGATGTAGCGGAGGAGTGGGTGGCAAACCACTGAGAATCACAGCACCTGTTTATTTTCTGGTGAAGCACTTTGCTGGCAGATGAGCACGTGGCCTAACTGCTTACTTAGAGCATGTTGGCTCCAAGAACAGACACAACTACGCATGGTTACTGACTAGCTTGTGGAGGAAACCAAAGGCAACACCAGTCTGTTTGGCTTGGGCCGCACACACAAGCTTAGAAGCATGAGCTCACCTGAGCTTGGAAGCAGTTTAAAAAAAAAACACAGACTGCAAACATGTGCGTGGTGTTACCATATCGGTGCAGTAACATATATTGTCAGCACTTCTGACCCAACACTTTGGAGCACATCTGCTACGTAAGCTGATCCAGTCAGATATGTTTAAGCAGGGGAAGCACGGGAGGATGATAATTCCATCTCCGGGGGATGCCTTCAGGTTAGTTGCTGAGGGGTAGTTTACTGCCTGTGTCTCAATGTCACGTTGGCTCTTCTAACAGCAGCTTACAGTCCCTCCCTCGCTGATATATGTGCATAGTGTAGTGCTTCCCCACACACCAGCTTGCTCCTTCCAGACTGACTGAATGCTCAGCTGTCCCAGTTCCAGTGCTTATTGTGTCAGCTTCACACAGCTGTCCTCTATTATGGGAAAGATGGTCTCATGCTTATCTTGGGAGCCTGGGACAGCTATGGCCCAGGTTCAAACCCCACAGCTGCCCTCTGTGAACTTAGGTAAGTTGCTTTGAGCCAAATTCACATAAATACTTAGGCGCCTCAGTCCAGTGTCTAGGTGTCATTTTTGTTCTCAAAACCGCCCCATAGCTGCCATCTCACCCTCTAGATGGCTCCATTTCGGCTTGTGGGCATGTGCAATCTGCCTAAGTCCTGGTGCATCCCTCTAGCTATTGAGCTGCTTGGAGCCATGGCCTTGAAATGGGATTCTCAGTGTGTCCCTGTGAGCATGCTCAGAGCAGGCCGGGCCCTGCTGACAATGGGGTGAGTGCTATCCAATAGCCCAGTACTTAAGGCACTGAGGTGGGAAACTGCTTTGAATCCTCCCTTTGCCTGATTCAGAGCAGAGAGTGGGACCCAAGTGTGCTGTAATCACCAGGCTAGTGGGGGCTTAGGAACACGTCTCCTCTGTTGGAACGTTGTATAAATATTGGTGTGAGATCTGAGCCTGCCTTTCCTACTGCCCAGGCTCTTGAGTTAGGCTCTCACGTTTCCCTGGCCCAGTGCGTATTTTAATTATTTAAAGGAAGCAGGACAGCTTCAGCAGGAAACACTTAGGGTGACCCATCTCAGAACTCCCCATTCACTGGTAGTCGTGGGGGGAGGGCAGCTGGATGAGCTGGGCTCAAGGATCTACTCCAAAGCAGGCAGACCAAGGCTTTAGTATGTCCTAATCAGCGGGCACTTAGCTATAATGAGTCTCTGTCTTTGGTGTATCAGGCGAAAGGGCAAAGTGGATGTAGGCACCCAACTCCAGCAGAGCTCTTCCACTTTGCATGCCAAACTAGAGAGTCACGAGCCGTGTTCCCTCTACATTTTCCCACACATGACAGAATGAGTTGACACGTCACCCCCATATTGGCGCGCATAACGTGGTGGGATAGGATGAGGCCAACGGGTTCCGAGAACGGGACAAGGCGCAGGGCCGTGACAGAGGGTTGGGGATGTGGACACTGAGGCGGGGCTGGACCTGAGGGACATAGGCCTGAGGTGTTGCACTAGGTATGAGGGGGGCCTAGGAATGAGGGGTTTGGGATGCAGGCTGCCCCAGGGCTATGGTGGTGTGAGAGGCCTCCACACAGCAACACCTAAGCTAGAGGTGGGGAAGGCACCTCTGCTTTGCCACAGCAGCTCCAGGGCTGGGACTGCAGGATAGCTGACTCTACCTCAGCAGCTCCAGGGCTGAGGGAGTGGCACCCCTCCCCTGGACCAGGCGGCAGTGCTAAACAGGCTGTTGCATAGCTGCTCAGCTTAGGTCATTAGAACCAGATGGCTAGACCCTGTGACGTCCACCGTTCAGGTGAGCGGCCTCACCGGTAGGCTGTGGTGTCATTCTCTGGCTCTCTCCTTTGTCCAATGGGCAACAGCGTCAATAGGAGAGACTGAGGGAGTCTTGCCTCGGGATGTCTTTTGGGAGAGGTGGTGGGCATTTCTCCTAAGGCCTTCCTTCTCCTGGGGCAAAGGCAGGAACCGAACGTGGGACTCCCGTTTCCCAGGTGTGTGCACTAATCACTTAAGTGGCTGACCACTATAAAGGCGGTTGAGGCTTTGCCCATCCCTTCCGCATTTTTTGTGGAATGAGACAGGAGCCTCATTCTCCCAGGAAACGGTGCTGGTGCCGAAGCCACCAAGATGCCAGGAGAGGGGGCACCAAGCGAAGCGGGGCGTAAAACATGCCCCGCTCAGCAACAGCTGTCATGGGCTAGTAGAGGCAGTGCCCCCTCTTGTGTGCTGGTTTTTTAAGGATCCCAAGAGTAAGCACCATTCATTGTATTGGGAGCCTCCATGACTCACTCAGCCTTTGCGGATGCAGCCATGTGACAGTTCTTGGTGCCTCAGTGTTAGGTGTGGCCACACTGAGAGGTGCAACACTTCAAGTCCCTTTGTGAACCTAGCCCTCAATTCCCCATGACACAGGCACAAGGAGCACTTCCCTACATCACAGGCGGTTGGAAGGATCAATGCACTAAAATCTGAGGCCCTCAGATAAGACAGTGATGCAAGACAGATAAGTACTCTAGATAGAGCTAGTGTGTTCAGGCATACTGCGTTGCCTGAGTGTAATGTAACTGTTATTGGTACCTACCTTTTACATACCACTTGTCATCCACAGCCCTCAAAGTGCTTTACAAAGGTTATTTGTATAATCAGGGCTTGACAAAGCATTGAATCTACTCACCTGTGGCAAGAAGATTTCAGCCGGGCACCCTGTTTGTTTCCGGCGTGTGCATGCGCAGTGCAGGGCTGGTGAGCAGCTTTCGCTGCCATTCGTCAATCCCTGTGTATAATTATCCCCATTTTACAGATAAGGAAACTGAGGCACGGGGCAATACAGTGACTTGCCCAACGTCACACTCACAGATACCCCAGCAAGCCAATGACAAAGCCAGGAATGGTCTCCTGAGTCACACTTCAGTTCTCTCCGATAGGTCCTGGGTGCTACAGAATTAGGCTGAAAAGCTCCCCACTTGGATGTCTTCACCGAGCAGACTCTGTGCTGTTGCTCTGAGTACCAAGCAAAGGGACAGCCCTGAAAGCTGATGGTTATTGCCAACACTTGGTCCAGACAAACACATACATACACTGAAGGAGAACATACGTGGCAACAACAGCTGGAGGGAAAGGCGAGTCAATAGCAGAACAAAGCAAGCAGGAAGTCCTAGTCAGGTGGCTGGATAGATCAATCTACTCACAAGGTCCCCTTCATTGCAAGGGCCAGATTTTTCCATCATATTTGCAGTGAGGTTTTTCAAACGTTCTAGAGCAGTTTAACACCATTCCTGTGATTTTATTGCACCTTGAGCCCTCTCACCTGTTCAGGTCATTTTGAAATACCCACTAGGCACCACTCCACATCTTTAGAATCTGAATACGTTTGGAAACCTGGACCAAAGTGCCTCACCATGGATTTTACCTTTGCAGCACTCTTTGAGGTGGGAGCCTGTTTTACAGACAGGAAACTGAGGCCCCAAGCAGATGAGGTGCTTTGCCAAAGAAGGGATGGGGCCGATATCCGCAGGACTATCCATCATGTTCTTCCTCCACAGTGAAGGTGAAGAGCTAGAGAGGGCAGTCCAGACAGCCTCAGGGTAAAGGTCCAACATTCATGGGGTTAGCTGGCGCAAAGCCAGAGATCTTCAAAATAAGGAGGGCCATTTTCAGATGAATCATTGAGAGCTTACTATGATTTGGCGGCCTGTCAGTTGTAGTCAGTAACCAGTCTGGACCCTAATGGAGTGGGAAAGAAACACAAGTTCTGTGCCATGAGCTAGTCTAGAAAATGGAGGGCTGCTTCTGCCAGTGCTGCTACAAGAGATGAAAATGGATTGCATGGGCTGGCCGGCCTTTCCGCTATCTAGGTCAGTCAGCCCCATGGCCAAGAGCTATTACACCCTGTACCGTGATGGTGTGAAAGGCAGAGCCTGATCAGTTGTATTTGTCACTTGCGCTTTTAACTTATTGGCAAGGTGCTAGGTACCCTGGCTGTTGCAGTTTCCAATGGCAACCCGCAGTGATGTTCAAAGACTTGCTTATTATGGAAACAAACCTAATGGCTTGACCCTTTCTCCTCCTATTTCTTCCCATCCTTTGAATTGTCTATGGTTTGGGTAGCAAAAGCCCCTACAACTGCACAGCTTGGAGGCTGTCAGTGTGCACAGCTGGAAGCTGTTTGCTCATGTGTTCTGAGTGCAGCTTGGCACCATGCATATCTTCGGCGGATGTCCCTGGAAAAGTGCAGCAAAGCAGGCAGTGTAATGAAACACACACACATGTACCTGCGAAAAAATAACCTGACAGCTGCAATGCAACCCAGCCAAAGGAAGGAAAACGTAACGTAAACCTGCCATTGATCTCCCTACGTTAGCCTGGCTGTTACACCATCAGCCTCGCAGAGCATCTTTTGTCTGCAGCTGATCAAAACACGTCTTGGTGAAAAAGTTACCTGGCACCATTGGCAAGAACCCTGGAGAGACTGGGAAATCTGACACCAATGGCATGAAGACAAAATAGGTTTTCTCCTGCTCAAGTATTCTGGACAGAGCACTCGAGGTTTAAGCGTGAAGTGTCCTAATATGCGTGATGCTACTGACAGAATCCCCCACTTACTCCCTCTTGTCTTACTGAATTATCCATGATCCTCCTCTCTTCCCATGTCCTGCCCTCATGCTCCTTTCCAGAGCTGAGCCATGAAGCAAGACCCACCCTCCATTCCACTCCCTCCTTAAGACCCTCATCCTCCACAAAGCCGGGAAGAAATGTACCAACAAGAGCATTTACGACAGTGAATTTTACTAGTCTATGTTAGGTGCTAGCTTCTGCTGAATAATGATGTGAGAGCAAACTCCCTGTGCTGTGATCTGCCTCTACCAACCTCACTCAACAGGCTTTGTTAACACCCACCCTTTCTGTTACATCAGGCTTGATTTTTACACTGTAAACCCTTCAGGATAGGGGCCACTTCTATTGGCAACCAATGTCATTTCTGCCCTCACACGCAGAATAGAATATAAGCACGATCACACTGTGTCAGACCAAAAGTCCATCTAGCCCATTATCCTGGCTTCTGACAAGGACCAGTGCCAGGTGTTTCAGAGGGAAATGACTGAGAGAGCCATCGCCTGATGTCTGGGTTCTGGCAATCAGAAGCCACGGACACTGAGGGCATGGGGTTGCAGCCATGCCTAGCTTGACTAAGAGCCATTGCTGAACCTAACCTCCAGGAAGGTTTGACTACAGGATAATTGTCTGGCAGAGGGGCCCTTACGTATGACATCTCCTATGCTTAAGCGTAGCTGAAAGGAGCCCAGCATGCTTTACTATTTACATGGATATACACGCTACGTGTGAGGATCAACTTTTCATCCAACCACTGCACAGGTAGAACACAGGAGTTGGAGAATGCTCAGCGACAAAGAGCAGCAGTTTAGAGCAAGAAGAAGAATACACAGCTGGGCTCTGGGTGGTGTAAATTGGGGTAACTCCATTAGTTTCAGTGGCACTATGCCATTTTACGCCATCCAATCTGGCCCTCTCGATCCAGATGGAACTACTGGACAAGTTCCGGAGGCAGGCTGGAAAAAGCCTGGTTAGAATTTGGCTGTGTTGTTCTGGAAATAACCCCGTACACGTACACACACATGCACATATGTAAGTAACATGGCTGGGACCTAAAAGTCCTGTAGCCCAGTGCATTGGTACAGAGAACAGAGCAGCCCCTAGTGACTGACTGTGGTGCCTAACCAGGTTTTCCTTTGCGGTCTCCTATCCAAATATTGGCCAGACTGGACCTAGTGAGATCTAAGAAGATCACAGTGGATGGTGGTATGGCCACAGTACAGTACTAGGATGTAGACTAGCATGATTAATTCATGATCCTTCCTCTCACAAAAGATGGCTTTTTACTGCAGCAAGCACTACAGTAATTTATTTTCATAACACGGTTTCAAGGTTTGAAATAGGTTCAAACATGTCTACTTTGCATTTAAAATGTTCGTTTTGCTGCCAATGTTATCAGCATATTCGCTCAACACATGCCCTACCTGAGCCTTTGATTGATTGGTCCCCAGAATCCTTGTTCATAAAATGTTCCAGGACTTGGAATTGATTAAATAGAGTCATGCCAGCATGTGCGTGTGGTGGTGGTGGGTTCACATATTCACTCGATATTTTTTTGGAGAGCCCAGTATTTGCAGAATTCTCCTGGCCAGCTGAGCTGCAATAATGCTGGTCTTTCAGCCTTCCATTCAGTATCTGATAGCTTTCTTTGCTAGGATCACAAGCCTTGTGGAGCAGGTGGAAGCAGTAGATGTGGTATATTTACACAAGGGGTAGGCAGGAGAGCCTCCGTGAGCCAGATCTGGCCTGCTAAGCTGGTTGATCTGTCCCGTGTTCACTCTCCGCCCCAGGCCAATTGAGAACTGGGGACAGGGGAACGTGCAGAGTCTCCTCCCAACCTGCAAGGGGCATTTGGAGTCTAGAGTGAACCACCAGCTGTTCAGAACAGCTGGAGATTCACTCTAGGCATTGCATGCCCCTTGCAGAGCAGAGGCAAGGGGCTAGAGACTTCACATGCTCCCATGTCCCCAGGCCCTGCCCCTTCCGGGGTGGCCCAGGGTCACTTCAAAAATTTGTGAAGTGGCTGCCCTTCTAAAATTGCCTACCCCTGGCTTAGAAGGAGCACTGTGTTAGCAGTTCCTATGTTGGTTTTTATCAGCCCAGGCCAACACCTATGGGAATCTTCCCATTGACTTTAGCAGGACTTGTAGGATAATCCACCCAGATCAGATGGCAGGATCGGGGCCTAAGCATGCACTGCATTAACTTTATGGCCAGTGGCAACGTTACAGTCCTGCTGCAAAATGGAGAAGAAAAATTCTGTTCTGATTTCATTTCAGCTTTTAACTGAATGACTTTGTAGCCAAAATTAAATTTGAGTTTCCACTAAAATTATCGAATCACAGGTCTGGACGGGACCTTGGGAGATAATCTACTCCAGCACTCATGGCAGGACTGAGTATTATCTAGACAAGGGGTGGGCAAGATACAGCCCGCAGGCCGAATCTGTCCGGCCAAGCCGTTTGATCCATCCCGGGGCCACCCTGCTGCACCTCCGCCCCCCCAGGCCAATCGAGATCTGGGGGCAGGGGAGTGTGTGAACCCCCTCCATATCCCTGGCCAGAGGGAACTGCCAGCTGCTCAGAACTGCTGGTGGTTCCCTCTAAGCGTCGGGCGCCTCAGCTGGGTGAGGCAGCAGGGTGGGAGAGACCTCCTGTGCTTCTCCACCCCACGGGGGAGTGTGCAAAGCCTCCTTCCCTGCACCCCCAGCCCGTAGTGCCTAGAGGGAACCCCCCATCCACCCGAGGCCCCACCCCTTATACCTAAGGCCACGCCCCTTCCAGGACCAGCCTGCATGGAAGAAGGGAGTTACCTTACATTGGAGAGCCATGGACATTGTCCCCATGCCTGTTCACATCGCTAGCTGCCTATCTATCCAGCTGTCTGTCCAGCTCTGTGCAGACTGTATCTGCATCTGTATCTGCAAAAATGGGCTGCGGAAATCCATATCCATATCTGCAGATGCAGATAGTTGCAGATATAAAGCAGATCCCTGCAAATTTTCAGGGTTCTAGATACAAAATGTGCATCTGCAGTCACATCTGTATCTGCAAAAATGAGCTGCGGAGATTTACATCCACATCCATGGATACCTGCGGACATAAAGCAGTTATCCGCGGATTTGCAAGGCTCTACAACAATGTCCCCCAAACGGTGGGGCATGCTCCCATCGAAGGGCATGGAGGAATGTTCAGGGTGTGGGGGGGAGAGGGAGGGTGCAGTGGGGTTAGGGACAGTCCTCTGGGGAAGTGTCACTCTTCCAGCCCCGCTCCATCCCCAGATCAGCTCTGCTCCTAGCCCCATTCAGCTCCCAAGCCTGCTCTGCCTCCAGGCCCAGCTCCACCCCCCATCCGCTCCATCTGCAGCTACAGCTCCTCTGGTGCTTGCTCTGCCCTCAGTCTGGCTCTGCCCTCATTCCCTCGCTGCCCCCAAACCAGCTCTGCCTCCAGTCACAGCTCCACGCTGACCTCTGCTCTGTCCCCAGCTCCTCCTTCAGACCAAGCTCCACTGCTGGGGAAGCCATAGCTGCACAGGAAAGGGGCGGGGTGACTGAAAAAAATTGATCTACATACTTACATAGTGCCCATCAGGGTGGTACCTGGATGCATTTCTTCCATTACAGTCACTAGCTGGCTACGTCTAGACTGGCATGATTTTTCGGAAATGCTTTTAACGGAAACGTTTTCCGTTAAAAGCATTTTCGGAAAAGAGCGTCTAGATTGGCACAGACACTTTTCTGCAAAAGCACTTTTTGCGGAAAAGCATCCGGGGCCAATCTAGACGCGCTTTTGCGCAAAAAAGCCCCAATCGCCATCAGGGCTTTTTTGTGCAAAACAAATCTCAGCTGTCTACACTGGCCCTTTTGCGCAAAAGGGACTTTTGCCTGAATGGGAGCAGCATAATATTTCTGCAAAAAGCACTGATTTCTTACATGAGATCGTCAGTGCTTTTGCGGAAATTCAAGCGGCCAGTGTAGACAGCTGGCAAGTTTTTCCAGAAAAGCAGCTGATTTTCCGGAAAAACTGGCCAGTCTAGACACAGCCACTCTGTATAGCTCATATTTTATAGCTCTTGTATTTTTATTTTCTCTTCCTTCCCTAAATGCTTCCTGCCTTTCACACCCTCTGTTTTTTATAATCAGGCTCCCTAAGGCATTCCCCCAATAGCTATAATTTTATTTCAGTGATTTTCTGACCCCCCCCTTTCCTTCCCAACTCCTAACAAAAGAGCAAAATGCAAGGAGACAATATTATTCCCATAAAACCGGGAGTGCATGTCACTGCAGTGTCTGCACAGGCCTTTTCTAGTGTCATCTGATTAAACATTAGTTGTACTAATGAGAAAATTATTCTAAATTGTCCCTAGGGATGGTTGTGATTAAACTGCTTGCCTTTACTTCCTGCACGGAATTAAAATAAAACAGAAAATCTGGAAAGCAGTCATAATAATGGCTTGGTAAGGTTTCAGAATTCCTAGAGATTTTTCTTTTGCTACTAAACCAGTTGATTGGACATGTTTTCATGCTGCAATTTGAAGCCAAATTGGTGATGAGATGGGGATGCTTTTTTAGAGGATGTATCAAGCTGGAATTGATCCACTTTAATTGTGTCCATGGGTGTCATTAAAGCTTCTCCTACCATCGATGAGCTTTGGCAAGGCATCAGATGGCTATTTCTTAAAAAGAGTTGGCTTTCATGGACACAAATTAATTATTTAAGCACTAATTCTTTTGAATTTTGTATAGATAAAAAAGGCCAAGTCATTGAAACGAAATCCATTTTTGCTGTTGACCATTTTCCAAAGCGAGAAAACAAAATATTGTTTATGCTTCTCTTGGATTTTTTTAACTTATCAAGGGAATAAAATAGTTCCACTGACTTTGTGTGTGTGTGTGTGTTCCTGATTGTATATGATGGTGAATAATGTATGTGCACATGTTTTTATATGTGGTTGTCTACTACAATTAACTGCATGCATGTATGCAAACTGCATGGGGCCAGATCCTTCACTAGTGTAATGGCATAGCTCAATTTAAATTTGTCTAAATGATAACAGAATAATAATATTCAGCGAGAGTCTGCTTTAAGCATAGAAAAGCAAAGAAATACTAAAGTGAAAGTTGCATGTCCAACCTGAATTCTGTTCCCTTTTGTGCACATGCGTCGTGATACCTCTTACATGAGCACATATTAGACCTTAAATAGCATATTACAAAAATATTTCTTCCCCTTTAGAGCTAGTATGGCTGTGCAGTAGTGGTGTGTCTTGCTGTATTAATCATTATGTTTAAGCCAGATAGATATGAAAGCCCATGAAAGTCAGTAATGGCAACATGCAGAGCAAATGCATTTATGTAAAACAAGACTCAGAGAGAGGCCATGAAAGTTGCTTATATTATGTACAAGATGCACAGTAAATGAGGCACGGGCTCACTGAGCACTGTGTAATACCCATAATAAATGAGGTCAGGGCTTCTGTGGGAGCAGAGTGGTCACCTTAAAAGATCTCCAGCTAACTGGATTTTTTGAGATTGTCACGTCATTTTCATTCCATGGATTTTAGTCACTCAAAATATTTGAAAATATTTTTATCATAAATGCTTGCAACAAATATTTTCATTGAAATGTTTTATTTGAAGTTTGGGCTTTTCCTCAGCCAACACTACAAAATGTTGTTTGCAAAGCATAGAGTGATTCTGTCAGCACAATTGATGGCAATAAGCATTACTATAGTGACAGCAAAATCAACGAGTAGTCCTGTGGCACCTTAGAAGAGACTAACAAAAATGTACTGACAGAAAAACTCTATCTGTTGATATAGGCTGCATCACACGAATGAGGCCTGGTACAGCAAGTCTGGTAAATCAGTGTAGACAAGCTGTGTTTCCCTGCCTCTTTTTTCTTACCCATCTCTTTTTTTACTCCTTACCCTGTGCCACTTGGGAAAGGAGTAGGGAAATGAGAGAAAAGGGAGAGGGGAGTGAAAAAACATTAAATGGGAAAAGTGAAACATAAAAACAAACAACCCAAAATGCTTTTGTTTTCTAGTTTCGTTCAGAAAACATCATCAAATGAAAAAAATACATTTAAAGAAAATGTCTTATTACAAGGGGAAATTTTTCATCAACCACGTGCTTATTCAACAATCTCAACCAGATCTACATTATAAACAGGCCTTTGCACAAAGTGATCTGTAGGGAAAAAAATCCCTGTGTGGTCCTTTTCCCCATGACACACTTGGTTAAAGAGGTGATGAAGCTCATAGATTGCTTATACATGCCGGATTGGCTGCTGGAGTAAATGGATATAGTTTCTCTGAGGATCTGGCCCAGTATGTTTATACGTATAAGTGTGGCAAGAGAGAGAGACTGTTCTGTGTATATTTTATAGCTACAAAACTATCCTTTAAATCTTCTGGTCCCTCAAGCAGAGCAGCAGTTCTGGCCTCAGCAGCAGGAATGCATTTTTAAAATGACCCCACATTTAAGCCTTAAGGCAAAGTCTTTGTGTTCTTTTTTTCCCCTCCTCTAACTGGAGGGTTATGTGTTTCTTAGCTACTGGTCAGACTGGTAATGCCTGCCAAAAAGCTTTCAGGGAATTTCCTCACCATGTAACAAATTTATGAGTCATACGAAAAACTGGGAAATGATTCAACCAGCTGTCTTTCATTGACTCAAAGATTTTTACAACACCTTTGTGCCTCATCTTTGATTTGAGCCAGCAGAATGGTTTATTGTAACATCAAATGGTCTTATGTTCACTTGAAGGAAACTTCCTACTACAAAAATGCTGTAAAGCTTGTGAAAACAGTCCACCACTAAAGGAACAATGCACAGAGCTACCGTATTTTTTTCACAATGAATTAATGAATTCGGTTGGATTTAACTTCCATCCAGTAACAGTGCAGAGAAGTCTATTCATGCTACAAGTTGCTTGGTGGCTTATGTATAGTGATGATCATGCTAATGATTTTGCCAGGTTTCTGAGCATGCCCAATGTGAACTAGCTAGTTCCAGGAATCTGAGCATAGTCTTATCGAGTTGAGTGCTCATGAGGGTAATAAGACTGAGTGTTGGCAATTCTCACAATTTTATCATGAGCTCTCACTTGTTAAAGCTGCAGGCTCCTGGATTTGTGCTGTTTAATGGGAATTTCAGTTTTCAGTTGAAAAGTCATGGAAAAAAGGAGAAGACTAGAAAAGGACCATACATGCTGTGACGTAGTGGGGGTACTTGCTGGGCTGTGGTGACCCCTGCTGTCTGGAGCAAGACCCAGCAGGGAAAACCTCACTATGCAAAGGTAGTGCCAAACTTGCTGAACCAGTGGCCAGACACCCCCCATGGAGAGGAACAAAGGAAGGTGGAATGCTGCCCTGGCTGGGGGGCAGGGCTGGAAGGGAATTTAGTTAGTTCTGTCTGAGAGCATGGAGGAGAGCCTAGGGGAAAGGGCTGGAGTTTAGGGGCCCAGTCTCCCCCATCTCAAGGGGGCCTGAAGCATCCTAGCTCAGCTCTGTGACCAGATTCCATCTGTGCTGTGCTGTATCCTGGAGAGGCAATAAACTTCCTCTATTCCACCGGCTGGTGCAGTCTGTTTGTGCCATTTCGGGGTGCAGGAGACGGGGGACCCCCAACGCGCCGTCACACTGGTGTCAGGAGTGGGATGCACTGCACCCCGTGGATGGAGCTTCCAGCGGCGAGCGACAAGGCACAGTAGAAGCAAGAGCCCTGGAGCCAGGCGTGCTGGAGACAGAGCGAAGCGGTTCCTGGGAATCGGGGGGCGCTGCAGCACTAGACTGGTGAGTCTGCACCGAGGGGACCAGCGGGCAGATGGCCTACGCCGGACTCTTGAAGGCAGAGCTGGTGGGGCTGTGCAGAGAGAGGGGCTTGCCTGTGCAGAAAGCAACCAAGGCCCAGCTGATTGCTCAGCTAGAAGAGAACGACCAGCCACAGGGCCAGGACCTTGTCCCCAGGGGAAGCAGCCAGACCCCCCCTGAGAGTGTGTCAGGCTCAGAGAGGGGGAGGAGTGCTGGAACTCACCGGAGAGATGAGACAGCTTCCCCCAGGAGGCCTGCAAGCTGCAGCCCATCTAGGGCAGGGGCCAGCCAAGCAGAGCTGTGGCGGCTGGAGATCCAGCTGCGGATCAAGGAATTGGAAGTAGAGGACCGAGAGAGGGACCGCCAGGACCGAGAAAGGGATCGCCAAGATCGAGAGAGGCAGCGGCAGCATGAGCTGGCCATGGCAGAGCGGAGAACCGGCGGGGCACCGGCTGTGCCAAGAGTGGATGGGCCACAGGGTCCCAGGACTGCCAGATGCTTGGAGAGGCTTGTGGTGGCCCAATTGAAGGACATGGGCGACATAGACGGGTTCCTCAGCTCCTTTGAGAGGGCCTGTGGACTGCAACGGGTTCCCCCAGCTGACTGGCTGCAGGAGCTCATCCCCGCACTGAACCAGGAGGCGGCCGGAGTGCTCAGTCAGCTGGAGGACCTACAGCCAGGGGATTACAACCGAGTCAAGGAGGCCCTGCTGCACAAGTTCGGGCTGACCCCCGAGATGTACAGGAAGAAGTTCCGGGGGGTACAGAAAGGGCCACGGGAGACCTATGTGGACCTGGCTTCCCGCTTGGCGCAATACTGCCGCAAGTGGGTGTCTGGAGTCGGGGCCCAGACTGCAGAGGAGCTGCTCAAGCTGGTCATGATGGAGCAGTTCTATGAAGTGTGCCCACCCAAACTGAGGCTGTGGCTCAAGGACCGGAGACCAGAGAACCCCCAAGAGGCCGGGAGACTGGCGGATGAATTCACGGAGAGCCGGTCCGGGTGTGAACGGGAGTCCCGGAGAGAAAGGGAACCGCGCAGAGACCGGATCTCGGCTGAGCGACGGAGGGAGTCAACTACGGGGCGAGACCAAGGAACAGGTCGTCTGCGCCCCAGAGAACCAGCCAGGGCCTGGACAGAGACAGCCCAAAGCCTAACTTGCCAGCGCTGTGGGCAAAAAGGCCACAAGAGGGCTCAGTGCACCAGGTCCCAGGACCGGGGACTTTCCAGGGTTAACTGGCTGGGGCGGGAGGAAGGGCAGGCTGCCCCAGAGGCAGGGGCTGGCAGGCAAACCTCAGCTCAGAGAGAGGGGAAGGATGCTCAGTGCACCTCCCCTGGGAGGTCTGATTCTCAGGAGGCGGATTTCTCCATGTACCGGGTGGGGGCAGGACGGCCCCTGCGGAACGAGTGCCTCATACCCCTGGAGGTGGATGGTAGGAAGGTGACAGGCTTCTGGGACACGGGGGCAGAGGTGACGCTGGCCCCATCCGATATAGTGGCCCCAGAGCGGATACTACCCCACACGCAGCTGACCCTGAAGGGCATAGACGGGTCCCCGTTTAAGGTGCCTGTAGCCAGGGTGCATCTGAAATGGGGGGCGAAGGAAGGCCTCAAGGAAGTGGGGGTGCACCCGCACTTGCCCACCGAGGTGCTGATGGGGAATGACCTAGAGGAGTGGCCCCATGAATCCCAGCGGGCTCTAGTCACTACCCGGAGCCAGAGCCAGCGGGGGGCTGACAACCTGGGTCCAGGGAAGGACTCCGGGCAGCGTCCTCAGGGTCCCATCCCAGTGGACACGGGGTCCAGCCAGGCTGGGACTCCGGACCTAGGCAAAGGTGGGGAACAGGTCCCGATCCCTGCCTCAGCAGCTGAATTCCAGGCTGAGGTGCAGGCAGACCCCTCCTTGCAGAGGCTGAGGGACCAGGCTGGCCTCCGTGCAGCTCGGCCCTGGGGGAGAGGTGGCCAGGAGAGATTCCTGCGGGGGCGTGGACTCCTGTTCCGTGAATGGCTTCCCCCCAGGAAGGCGACGGCATGGGGGGTCCAGCGGCAGCTGGTCGTCCCCCGAAAGTATCGCCTCAAGCTGCTGTATTTGGCCCACGATGTCCCCGTTGGGGGCCACCGGGGGATCCGGAGCGCCCGGCTGAAGCTGCTCCAGCACTTCTATTGGCCGGGAATCTTTACAGCCGTGCAGCGGTACTGCCGGTCCTGTGACTCCTGCCAGAGGGGCGGGAAGGCCCAAGACAGGAGGAAAGCGGCTTGGGGGTCTCTACCCCAGATAGACCCTCTGGGCTTGCTGAGAGAGTTATGGGAGGGGAAGACCTCCCTGGATGGAGCTTCGGGGGTGGAAGCCGCCCTGGCTGTCCAGAGAAGGCTCACTGGGCTCATGGCCCCGGCCCGAGAGACCCTGGCCAGAGATCAAGGCCAGCGGAAGGGTGGGTGTGACCCCCGAGGACAGGCCTGCGCCAGTCGCCCTGGAGCGGGGCGGCGAGTGGACAGAGGGAAGCCAGCTCATGTGGGGCCTTGCCACGGCCGGCCTGAGTCAAGGGGAGCACCCATGTCCCCGGGGCGGGTTCCCACGCAGAGGACCCGAACTTCCCTAGGTCACGAGCGGAGTGACCCTGCTCAGTTCGCTCTCGGAGGGGGGAGAACTGTGACGTAGTGGGGGTACTTGCTGGGCTGTGGTGACCCCTGCTGTCTGGAGCAAGACCCAGCAGGGAAAACCTCACTATGCAAAGGTAGTGCCAAACTTGTTGAACCAGTGGCCAGACACCCCCCCATGGAGAGGAACAAAGGAAGGTGGAATGCTGCCCTGGCTGGGGGGCAGGGCTGGAAGGGAATTTAGTTAGTTCTGTCTGAGAGCATGGAGGAGAGCCTAGGGGAAGGGGCTGGAGTTTAGGGGCCCAGTCTCCCCCATCTCAAGGGGGCCTGAGGCATCCTAGCCCAGCTCTGTGACCAGATTCCATCTGTGCTGTGCTGTATCCTGGAGAGGCAATAAACTTCCTCTATTCCACCGGCTGGTGCAGTCTGTTTGTGCCATTTCGGGGTGCAGGAGACGGGGGACCCCCAACGCGCCGTCACACATGCCCATTTATGAAAAGATAAATAAGGACGCTCAGGCAACGAACTTCTGCACCAAGAAGATTATAAAGAGATAAGTAATAGCATGGATTTGTAAAGAACAAATCATGTCAAACCAATCTAATAGCTTTCTTTGAGAGGCTAACAAGCTTTGTGGATAAGGGGGAAGTGGTAGATGTAGTATACCTAGACTTTAGTAAAGCATTTGATACACTCTCACATGACCTTCTCATTAATAAACTAGGGAATTGCAACCTAGATGGGGTTGGATAACTGTTCTCAGTGAGTAGTTATTGCTGGTTCACAGTCATGCTGCAAGGGCATAACAAGTAGGGCTCCACGGGTATCAGTTTTGGAACCTGTTCTGTTCAATATCTTCATCAACGATTTAGATAATGGCATAGAGAGAACACTAGTAACATTTGCAGATTATTCCAAGCTGGGAGATGTTGCAAGGGATTTGGAGAACAGGCTTATAATTCAAAATATCTAGAAAACTTGGAGAAATGGGCTGAAGTAAATAGGATGAAATTCAATAAGGGCAAATGCAAAAACAACTAGAGTGTTGTGTTCAGTTCTGGGCACATTTTAGGAAAGATGTGGATAGATTGAAGAAGGTCCAGAGAAGAGCAACAAAAATGATTAAATGTCTAGAAAACGTGGCCTATGAGGGGAGATTGAAAGAATTGGGCTTGTTTGGTCTGGAAAAGAGAAGACAGAGAGGGGACATGAAAACAGCTTTCAAGTACTTAAAAGGGTGTTACAAGGAGGAGGGAGAAAAATTGTTCTCCTTAATAAGAAGCTATGGGCTTATATTGCTGCAAGGGAGGTTTAGGTTTGACATTAGGAAAAGCTTTCTGACTGTCAGAATGGTTAAGCACTGGCATAAATTGCCTAGGGAGGTTGTGGAATCTCCAACATTGGAGATTTTTAAGAGCAGGTATGATAAACATCTGTCAAGGATGGTCTAGATGGTACTTGACCCCACCACGAATGCAGGGGATTGAATTTGATGACCTCTCAAGGTTTCTTCCTGTTCTATGACTGTATAAATAAAAGACGCTTCTAACCCTCAGGCTTGTGGAGAAAAAGCTTGAGAACATGACTCTAGTATATTCTGAAGGCTCAGAAACCAGAAGGCAAAGCAAAGGAAACTGAAATGTATTAACATAAAAAAAACCCTCCTGAAATTAAAGCCAGTTTTATGATCTATGAGACCTGACTCATGCTTTTTGAGTGTTTGGGGTTGGCAATAGTGCATGCAACCTGGACTCCCATGTGCTTACTAAACATTTACTGTGGCTAATTGGGAAATTTTAAGAAAAACAGAAGTGGTTCAAATGCAGCCCACAGAATTCGAACATGTTGCCTGCACTCCCCAGTCATCTGCATTACAGGTACAACTTTTCAGTCTGCAGAGACTACAGGGTCCACCGCCTAATGCTCCCTCTTAAACTGAGTGGCTTTTCCCTGAGGTGAAGCAGCATTGCGTGATGGCTTCGAAAGTCTCCAGGGCCATCAGCACTATTAAACCTGCGGATAGCTACAGAAATCATCTCCATTTACTTGAGGCACATTAGTCCTTTGGCTCCTGGAAAATTGTCACACCACAGCCCTCATCAAGCAATGTTTGGGTGCCCTGATTTTAAAAAAGTGAGAAAATTGCAGGACGGGAAAAGTGTGTGTGTGGAGGGGGGAAGGGGAAGGGCTCTCACTGTTTCTTGGTAAACATCAATATCTTCCAGCAAAGTGACTCTCTGAAACAGATATTATTTTCTTACGGTATAGCTGGATTGGACAAATAATTGTGTTGCAGAACATTATATACTGAGCTGCCTTTCTTCCACCTTCTTTGCCCTGTAGAGTTCTGAAAGATGAAGAAGAACTCTAATACATAATTTGGTAAATTCAGCACCCGTCTAATCAATTCTGTCCTAAAATATTGAAATATCTCAGTTTCATACAGATCTTTTGCACGCCAAATAATTGCAAAGCGCTTTACATACCAAGGGCCAAATATAGGCTCTTCCCCACTTCTGATGCAATCGTTATTTACTCAGATTCTTACTGACTTCATTGGGAGTTTTGAACACAAGGGCTATGTCTACACTGGCGGCTTCTTCCGCAAGAAAATGTCCACACTGCCATGTGTGAGCTGTGCTTTTTGGCAAGATATAGAGGTTAAACATTTTAAAATCAGCAAGTCCAGATAACATGCATCTACTCCTGGGGGAATTCGGTGCCACTGCACATGTGCAAAATTCATGTCCCCTTGCAATTTTGTTTTCTATGTAGAAAATTCATCCCACGAGAGAGGCACTGCAGTTATGCCTTTTCCCCACCAGGGGCTGCTGTGGCACCAGAAGAGAGGGCTGCTGGCTCACCCACGCAGAAGAGAGAGGCCAGGTGAGAAGGGTCCAGGTGAGAAGGCCTGTGATGTGTGTGTGTGGGAAGGGGGAGAGGGGAATAGAAGGGAGCATACAGGACTATTGGGGGGGCATAGTCTGGTGTTCCAAGGGCTAGTTGGGGGGCAGACTGGGATGGAGGCTGAATGGGATTGGGGGTGCATGGCTACATGGGGACAGGGGACAATGGAGGTGAGGTCCATAAAAGGCTATTAGCCAGGGGGTAAGGAATGGTGCCCCTGGCCTCTGTTTATCAAAGGCTGGAGAGAGATGGCAGGAGACAAATCGCTTGATCATTGTCTTTGGTCCACTCCCTCTGGGGCACCTGGTGTTGGCCACTGTCGGCAGACAGGCTACTGGGCTAGATGGACCTTTGGTCTGACCCATTATGGCCGTTCTTATGTTCTTATGTTTATGTTTTTATGTTGGGTGAATGGGAGTGTAAGGCCACATAGGGAGTGCATGGAAGCGGGGATGGCTTAGTGGGGTGTGCAGGGACACATAGGGATGGGGGTAGGGAGTGAAGGGACACACGAGCATGAGGCAGAAGGGTGGCTGAGTGGAGGAGCAGGAACACATGGGGACAGGGAGGAGGCGGTACAGGGAAATGGGCAGATGTTACTGAATGAATGGAAGAGATTGGGAGTCAGGTCTAGATGGGACAGGCTCCCCAGCTCCCTAACAATCCCCCCAAACCTGTTCCATACTTCTCCCTCCAAACCTAACAACCCTCCAGGCTCACTCTTAGGCTACGTCTGCACAGTTATTTCGGAATAAGCTATTCTGGCATAGTTATTCCAAAATAGCTTATTTCAAAATAGCACATCTATACTTCAGGGAAGCCTCAAAATTAGTCTGAGCCAGGTGTCCCTAATGTAGATGTGCTATCTCAATTTAGAGCCCCAGGAGGAATAACTTAGAATGGCCCTGGAGAGGGGCTACTTCGAAATAGCAGAAGTGGAGCGTCTACATACGCCTTATTTCAAAATAGCTATTTTAGAATAGGTTTTATTCTTTGTAGTATGAGGCTTACAGAAGTTGGAATAAGCCGTCCATTATTTTGAAATTATTTCGAAATAACAGAATTTCTGTGTAGGTGCGCGCATAGTTATTTCGGAATAATGGCTGTTATTTCGAAATAACTTTGCTGTGTAGGCACACCCTTAGACTCCCAACAATTACTTCTCCTTCCCACTTTATATCAGCTCCTTCTTTACCCCTGATTTCCCCCACGCCTCTGCATTGCTTCTGAGGGGTGTGAGAAATACCATTTTGCATTGTGGTTTAAGTAAATTATTCTTCAAAGTTCTTTATTAATATGCCTAGAAAGGAATCTATTTGTAAAAAAAAAAAAAATTACTAAACCTTTTTTGTTGTCTATATTATTACAGACATTCTCGTTGGCAGACATATGAATTCATTTAAAATAATTGAAACTGGCATGGTTCTATTGTTATTTTGACAAATAAAATATGCAGAATTCTGTAGACTTATAGAATTTTGATTGATTGATTGATTGATTTCCACAAAATTCCCTCTAGAGCAATGTTCCCTGAAAGCTGAGTGCTTAGGAGACCACCCTGGAGAGATTCAAATGCCACCCAGCTAATTAGCACAGTGCCCACAGCTGGCAGCATGTATGTCTCCAGTTAGTGCACATACACACATGCCTCAGTGTACATAACAAAATGTATTCTGCACATGGATGGAAAAATTTAGAGGCAACATTGCCCAGGAGTACTTGCATCCAAGAGTTTAAAAAGAGCTGGCCAAGTTACCTACTGGCCCATTAATGTAGATATTCAGGAAGTCTTGGAACAACAGGGTGATTCCAGAAGATTGGAAGAAAGGTAATATCGTGCCAGTGTTACACCAACAGGCGGAATGAAACCTGGGACCTGTGAAGGCGTGAGCCTCTACCGCATGAGCTAAAAGCCAGCTGCCTATTAACTCAGGCTGTAGAGTTATTCGCTCTGTAAGTAGTCTTGGTGCCACTAGGTGGGACACCACACCACACCCAGAAGGTGTGTGGGTTATACCAATATTTTAAAAGGGTAAACAGAATTATAGGCCTGTCAGTCTATCCATTTTGGGCAAGACATTACAATAGCTGATCCAGGACTTGACAAATAAGTATTAAAGAAGAAGAATAAAATTAATGTCAATCAACATGGGTTTATGGCAAATAGATCTTGTCAAACTATATTTTTTCTATGGGTCCATCTACACAGCAGCGTTATTTCAGAATAACGGCCGTTATTTTGAAACAACGGAAGGCTTATTTCGACTTCTGTAAACCTCATGCCTAGAGGAATAACGCCTATTCCGAAATAGCTATTTCGACATAACGGTAGTGTGGATGCTCCACTGCTGCTATTTCGAAATAGCTACTCCCCAGGGCCATTCAAAGTAATTGCTCCCTAGTGCTTCATGGGGCTCTAAATTGAGGTAGCGCATCCACATTAGGGGAGCCTGCCTCGGACTCATCTCAAGGCTTCCCTGTTGTATAGATGTGCTATTTTGAAATAAGCTATTTCAGAGTATTTCTTCAGGAATAGCTTATTCTGAAATAAGTGTCCAGTGTAGACATACTATATGAGTTTATAAATCTGGTTGATGAAGCTAACAGTGTGGACGTAGCAGACTGCTACAAGGCATGAAACTTAGTACCACCTGATGTTTTGATTAAAAACTGGAAAGATATAACGAGAGCCCTACAAATCCATGGATATCTGCTTTATATATATGCTAGTATCTGCATTTATGGATGTGGATACCCACAGATCGTTTTTGCAGATGCGGATGCGAATACCGATTTTCTATCTGCACAGGGCTCTAAATATAAAATGAACATGGCACACACTATCTGGCTAATTGATTATGAGGCGCCATCAAGAAGTGGGGGTGTGTGGGGTGGGGTCTCACACAGATCACATCTTGGCCATATGCTATTTAACATTTTTATTAATGATCTGGAAGAAAACATAAACTCATCACTGATAAAAAAAATTCTGATGACACAAAAATTGGGGAAGTGGTAAATATTGATGAGGACAGGTCATTGATTCAGATTGCTCCAGTAAGCTGTGAGCAAGTAAATTATATGTGCTATTAGATGGATAAATGTAAATGTCTGCATCTCAGAGGAATGCATGTAGGCCACAGTTACAGGATGGGGGACTCTCTTCTGGGAAGCAGTATTCTGAAAAGGATTTGGTGGGGAGTTGATAATTAGCTAAACATGAGATCCCAGTGTGAGGCTGTGGCCAAAAGGGCTAATGAGATCCTTGGATACAACGGGGGAATACTGAGTAAGAGTAGAGAGGTTATTTTACGTCTGGATTTGGCAGCAGCACGACCAGTGCGGGAATACTGTGTCCAGTTATCGAGACCACAATTGAAGAAGATTGTTGAAAACTTGGAGCAGGTTCAGAGAATGATTAAAGGATTAGAAAACCTTATAGTGACAGGCTGAAGGAGCCCATGGTATTTAACTTAACAAAGAGAAGGTTAAGGGGTGACATCACTACAGTGTATAAGTACTTACATGCAGAACAAATATTTAATAATGGGCTCTTCAGTCTAGCAGAGAAAGACATAAAATGAGCCAACGTCTGGAAGCAGAGTCATGGGAACTAGGGAGGTGGAGGGTGTTGCAGCATCTCGTTCAGGGGCTCTGATGCTGGCTCAGTCCTGGAGGCTGGCCTGGTCCTGGCTTCTAGCCCCACTGCCAGCCCGGTGCTAGCTGCCAACCCCTCTTCCGGGAACTCAGCTGCTGGCCCACTCCCAGTTGTCAGTGCCAATCCCTGGTCACCAGCTCCAGGTCCGAGGCACTGGCCTTGCACTTATGGTTCCAGCTACAAGCCCGTGTGCAGGGTCTCCGCACCCAGGTCTCCACTCCTGGCCCCAGTCTGGGGCTCTGCACCCACCCTGCTATAGCCTCAGCCTTGGTCGCCTTTCCCAAATCCATGTCTCCCCTGCTCCAGGAGCCACACCTTGCTCCCAGCCCCAGCTTGAGGGGCATGGACAGGTGGACAGGCATAAGGGAAAGCACCTTCCAGCACCCCCACACTAAAAACTGTTCCAGCACCACTGGTGGGAAGTTGAAGCTAGACCAATTCTGACAGGACAGGGGTACATTTTTAACAGTGAGAGAATTAACCACTGGAACAACTTACCAAAATTTGGGGCTTCTTCATCACTGGCAATTTTAAAATCAAGCAGGGATGTTTTTCCAAAAGGTCTGCTCTAGGGATTATTTTGGGGACATTCTGTAGCCTGTTGTATGGTCCTGTCTCCCCCATGGAATCTCTGCAGCTATGACAATTCTCTTTTGGCAGACATTCTCTGGTGTTTGCCAGAGGCTGCATCTAGACTGGCATGATTTTGCGCAAATACTTTTAACGGAAAAGTTTTTCCGTTAAACGTATTTGCGCAAGAGAGCGTCTATACTGACGTGCTTTTGCACAAAAGATTTGCTTTTGTGCAAAAGCATCCATGCCAGTGTAGATGCTCTTTTGCACAAGAAAGCTCCGATGGCCATTTTAGCCATCGGGCTTTCTTGCACAAGAAATCAACTTGGCTGTCTACACTGGCTCTCTTGCGCAAGAATACTTGAGCAAGAGGGCTTATCCCTGAGTGGGAGCGTCGGAGTATTTGCACAAGAACCACTGATTTTGTACAGTACAAAGTCAGTGTTCTTGCACAAATACTCATGGCCAGTGTAGACAGGCGGCAAGATTTTGCGCAAAAGCGGCCACTTTTGCGCAAAATCTTGCCAGTCTAGATGCAGCCTAAATCTCTCTGGATTGGCCCCCAGCAAACTCAGTGACTAGCATGTTCCTGGCAAGCCAACACAGAATGGGTCACAGAAAATTGGTTTACATTTTGAAGTATTTGAAGTAGTCACTCAGCGTATGTCTAGACTACATGGCTCTGTTGCCAGAGTCATGTAGATTAGTTTACTAGACATACCCAAATGAAGCGGCAATTTAAATAATCGCCACTTCATTTAAATTAAAATGGCTGCCGTCCTGAGCCGATCAGCTGTTTGTCAGCTCAGCATGCTAGTCTGGACACTCCGCAGTCGATATCAAAGGCATTTGTTGACCTCCCCGGTAAACCTCATGCCACGAGGCATAACGGGGCAGTCGACAAATGCCTTTAAATTGCTGCTTCATTTGGGTATGTCTAATAAACTAATCTACATGGCTCTGGTGACAGAGCCATGCAGTCTAGACATACCCTCAGTTATATTAATACACGATAGTACTAATGTCTATCTCTTTGGGAACAATCTGGGATCACTTGTAGGGGAATCAGGAACCCAGAATACACATAAAATCCCAAATGATGAGGCTGTCTTTTTGCCACATTCTACCCCAGAATATGTCTGTCCTCCTCCACCCACATCCACTAATGTGATCTATGCCATCAAGTGCCAGCAATGCCCGTCTGCCATGTATATTGGACAAACTGGACAGTCTCTACTGGAAATAATTAATGGACACAAATCAGATATCTGAAACCTTCAGAGGAATAGCTGACTTAGTATGCAACTGGAAAAACTTTAAAAAAACAACAAATAGTCTTGCAGCACCTTAAATGATTTGTTAGTCTTTAAGGTGTTGCAACACAGAAACCTGCTGGGGAACATTTTAACTTGCTTAGGCACTCACTAATCATGGAACTCAAAGTCATTGCACTGTTTCAGGTCAATTCCACAAGCCAAATACACAGGGAAGCCTTGGAACTTAACTTCATTTACAGGTTTGATTCCTATCACAAAGATATGAATAAAGACATTGGCAAATGGCCCACTACATTCCACATCCTAATGACATAAAAAAACAAACAATGGATACTTAAGAACTATTTGCAACTTCTCTATCAGCTTTATGTACAGTAAAACTCCATTAGTCCGGCATCCAATGCTCCAGGACTCCTGATGGTCCGGCACCATCAGGAACCTGGAAGTGCTCGGGCAGCCGGAAAGGCTTCCCCCATTCAGCTGCTGCTGAAACTGACCAGCAGCTGAATTGGGGAAGCCGGGAGCAGAGCAGCTGGGGTGCTGCCGGGTTGGTCTGCTAGCGCTGCCCCTCGGGGCTGCAGGACCAACCCACCAGCACCCAGCTGCTCTTGGGGACGCCTGGGGCAGCTCTGCCCCGGGCTTCCTGGAATCAGCCGCTGATCTGTTTCAGCAGCGGCTGAATCGGGGACCCCTGGGGCAGAGCAGCTAGGGTCCTGCCGGGTTGGTCCCGCAGCACCGTCCTTTGGCGCTGCGGGACCAACCTGGCAGCACTCCAGCTGCTCTGCCCCAGGCGTCCCCAAGAGCAGCTGGGTGCTGCCGGGTTGGTCCCGCAGCCCCGAGGGGCAGCTCTATGGGACCAACCGGGCAGTACCCCAGCTGCTATGTCCCAGGCGTCCCCAAGAGCAGCTGGAGTGCTGCTGGGTTGGTGCCGTAGCGCTGCCCCTCGGCGCTGCGGGACCAACCCGGCAGCACCCCAGCTGCTCTATTGCAGGCATCCCCGATTCAGCTGCTGCTGAAACTGACCAGCAGCGGCTGAATCAGGGACTCCTGGGGCAGAGCCTGACTATCATAAGGGGGGGGCTATGAGGGGTCTGGGATGGCATCCCCTCCCACCCCACTCCAGACCCCTCATAGCCCCCCCTTCTGATAGTCCGGCATATCTGATAATCCGGCACCCCCTGGGTCCTAAAGGTGCCGGATTATCGGAAGTTTACTGTAGTATGAAGACTCTAATTGACTATTTCTTTCCCTTTTTTCCCTTTTGTCCCCCTCCCCCATCTCCTATTTATTTCTATACTGGACCTTTAATAACTCCATTCATCTGAAGAAGTGGGTTATGCCCACACAAGCTCACGATACCATCTACATCAGCGGTCCCCAACCTTTTGAGGCTGCCAGGCATCCAGGGGCAGGGCCACGCACGCACCGTGCACCCGGGGGCAGCACCGCACATGCACCACGTGCCTGAGCTGGGGGCTGCACATGCGCCGGGCGCCTGGGGCCCAGGGCGCAAGAATGGCTCAGGCCGGCCCTGGTCACTAGGCGGGCACACATAAATGCCCCGGCGGGCGCCATGGCGCCTGCGGGCACCGCATTGGGGACCACTGATCTACATGTTTTGTTAGGGTATGTCTACACTACCCCGCTAGTTCGAACTAGCGGGGTAATGTAGGCATACTGCACTTGCAAATGAAGCCCGGGATTTGAATTTCCCGGGCTTCATTTGCATAAGCGGGGAGCCGCCATTTTTAAAACCCCGCTCGTTCGAACCCCGTGCAGCGCGGATACACGGGGCACGAACTAGGTAGTTCGAACTAGGCTTCCTAGTTTGAACTACCGTTACTCCTCGTGGAATGAGGAGTAACGGTAGTTCAAAGTAGGAAGCCTCGTTCGAACTATCTAGTTCGTGCCCCGTGTAGCCGCGCGGCACGGGGTTCGAACCAGCGGGGTTTTAAAAATGGCGGCGCCCCGCTTATGCAAATGAAGCCCGGGAAATTCAAATCCCGGGCTTCATTTGCAAGTGTGGTACGCCTACATTACCCTCCTAGTTCGAACTAGGAGGGTAGTGTAGACATACCCTTAGTCTTTAAGGTGTTGCAAGACCATTTGTTGTTTTTTAAGTTTTTCCAGTTACAGACTAACTCGGCTACCCCTCTGAAGCTCTCCATCCAGTCTGGCAGAACTTCCCAAGTGATTGTTACCATCATTTGTAACAGGGAGTAAAGATATTTAACTTTATTTGAGTTGGCAAATGATCTAGGTCTTAACCTAACAGTGTATGCAGAGTGCTTCTAACACACAAAATAGGTTCTCTCTTCATTGCCCTTTGGGGTTTCGTTGCTTATCAGGATATGTGTAATCACATTAAGATGTGATCCCTTGTTCACCATAAAATATCCATGAATCATAAACATAGCTTGATAACAAACTTCAGAATACTATTTAAATATGCCCACGCAGACTGGGGGGAATATATGGCTAGCGCTGTGAAGGATAGATGCTGGCAACTGATCTGAGCATCCTGCTAATAATGTTAATTAGATCCTGGAAGCATGCTCCATGCATTCTAAGGTTGGAGCCTAACTACCAGTGATGACACTGGAAAGATCAACAGCATAAAGAATCTTCTGTCACGAGGCTTCTTAAAATTCCATAAATCAGACAGAAGCAATTTGTTTCCTGCAGCATTACAAAAGGAAGTTTGCAGCTGGAATGCCTTCCAGCAGAGGATCACTGGTAGATAACAAATGTGCTTCCTAGAGCAATTAGTGATTAATAATTAAATACTGAGAGGCACTGGGGTCTAGTAGATAAGGGACTTGAAGGAAAAACATAAGACGGGGATTCTATTTCTGGTTCTGCTGTATGGTGGCTTCACTTCACTCCCTTGTCAATCTAGAGATAAGCTTTCTAGGGTTAAAGATTGTTTCTTACCATGTCTTTGTATAGACCCTAATGCAATGGGGACCCAGTCTTTGTTGGGCCTCTAGGAGCTACAAATAATAATAAAGTACCAACAAGCAGGGCAACAGAAGTAATGGACAGAGCCATCTTGGAATCGGTTGTGGGTAAGGTCTTCTCATTCTGGGCTGGCATGTTTTGTGATCTCCGGTGTACATTTTTTAGCTAGGGAGGTTGTGGAATCTCCATCACTGACATGTTTAACAGCAGATTGACAGACATCTGTCAGGGATAATCTAGAGGGTGTTTGGTCCTGCCATGAGTGCAGGAGACTGGACTTGATGACCTCTCGAGGTCCCTTCCAGTTCTAGTGCTCTATGATTCTATGATTCAGATTCACATCTCTCTTACTCTCAGTTGTACTTGAACCAAAACTCGGCAGGGATTAGCAAGTCTTTTGCTAATCGGCATGGCCCAATAAGATATGGACTGCATGCAGACCTTAAGAGAGGCCAGGAACCCATTAGAATCCTAGACCCTATTGAAAGTGTTAACATTATTATTGAATAGTGGTAACACCCAGGTGCCCCTGTGAGGGACCCAGTCCCCTTTCATTAGGGGCTATACAAACACAGAACAAAGTGATGGTCCTTATCCTGTGGACAATCTATATGACATTCTCCTAGAACCCAGGTATCCAAGGTGGAGTTTTGCATGGAGCTGGATGGGGATATATGTGGTGTGAGGGCATGTGCGTTTCTCTTGATGCCCTTTCCTGCATGCCATGTAGAACTTGCTCATAGTCTATTGACTGTCTCAACATTATCCTCTCTCCTGACAGCCTCTTCTTGTGCTGTGACCTCTAGTCCACCATATCTATGTTTGCTCCTTGCGTTATGGACAGCCCACTGCCACTCTGACTCCTTCAAAATAACTAGACCTGGAATGCATCATCCTGACATGGACAAGGGTGAAGATCATCTGTACGGGAGCCAGAACTTTCTCTGGAGGCCGGTCTGAGACTGTGGAATGAACTCCTCCCAGGAACTAAGGCCTATCAGTCACACACCTCACCACTTTCCATGTCCAAGTGCAAGGCACATTTCTCTGACCTTGCCTTCTCTAAAAAACACATCACAACAGGCCTATTTGTTTTCTCATCCTTTCCCCAGAGGGAGAAGCATGTGCAATGGGGTATCTCTTGTATTGGTAGAGTTTTATTTTTTTACAAACAACATGTGGTAGAAGTGTAGCCATGTTGCTAAATGCGCTATTGGAAGGTGCTTGAATCCCACAGTGATACGAAACTACACCAAACAGAACCTTAGGCCATGGATACGTCTTGTGGAAAACTCACCCTGGCAACACACAGCCAGCTCAAAATCCTCTGACTGATCAAACTGTCTTCTCACAATCGTACAGGGGAAGGGACCTGTTTAGAATTCAGGATGCTGCACCCCTGGCTTGATGTGGCTTCCATTACATACAGGCTGTGTCTACACTGGCCGCTTGAATTTCCGGAAAAGCACTGACAATCTAATGTAAAATCATCAGTGCTTTTCCAGAAAAACTATGCTGCTCACATTCGGGCAAAAGTCTTTTTCTTGAAAACTGTTCTGGAAAAGGGCCAGTGTAGACAGCACAGTAGTGTTTTCCGCAAAAAAGCCCCAATCGCGAAAATGACGATCGGGGCTTTTTTGCGGAAAAGCGCGTCTAGATCGGCCATGGACGCTTTTCCAGAAAAAGTGCTTTTCCGGAAAAGCGTCCTGGCAATCTAGATGCGCTTTTCCGGAAATACTTTTAACGGAAAACCTTTTCCGTTAAAAGCATTTCCGGAAAATCATGTCAGTGTAGACCTAACCACAGAGTTTATAGTTTGGTTCAATAGTTTTCAGCCCCTCACCTCCCCACCACTGTACAAATTGTTCCAGCCTCCCTGGCAATTTGGTATCTCAGGACTGTGGGTTCCTCTTCACGGCAGATAGTGTGTGAGATATGAGAGTCACAAACATGAGAGCGGTCGCTGAGGGAAGTTGACTTAAGTCTGGAGAAAAGTTTGGAGATAGGAAGGGCTGTTGAGCTGTTCAAAGAAAGAACTGGAACCCTGGAACTATAGTCAGCAGAAACTGTCCATGCAATTCATAAGAAACAGAAATAAATATCAGAGACAGCATTACTAGATGACAATGGTACAAAAGTGTGCAAGTACACTGGAAGAAAACATATAAGACAGAAAATGAGGGGGTCTGGCTTCTGGGGGGAAATGCCATAACTGTGACAAATTTAATACTTTTGCAGTCAGATGTTTGTCCAGAAAAAGGAAAAACTAATCCAAGTTACACACAGTAACTGAAGAGTGCAACAGTGAGACATTATCTGGATGACCGAGCAGTGGGTAAACACAGTACAAGAAGACCCTGTTAAGTATCAGAAACAGTTGTATGCAGCCATGTTATTTATGAAGAAAGTGATACGATTTCAATTAGATTGCGGCACAAGTTGTAATAGTATCCCAATCAGTCTCTTGTACCCAGACATACGGTTGGAAGAGACTAACCAGCTGTTAAGAATGTACTACCAGACCACTTGAAAGCCCATGGTGAAATGTACAATTAAATTAAGAAATCCAAGGAACAAAAAGAAATACCAACTGGACTTTGTGGTTATAGATGATGAGGTAGCAGTACCACTTCTGGGAAGCAAGGCCACCCAAGAGCCACAAACTTGATAAAAGTTCCATTCCAGAACATAATAATAGAATCACAGGGTTGGAAGAGACCTCAGGAGGCCATTGAGTCCAACCCTCTACTAAAAACAGGATCGACCCCAACTAAATCATCCCAGCCAGGGTTTTCTCATGCTGGGATTTAAAAACTTCTACAGGTGGAGATTCCATCACCTCTCTTGGCAACCCATTCCAGTGCTTCACCATCCTCTTAGTGACATAGTTTTTCCTAATATCCAACCTAGACCTTCTCCACTATAACGTGAGACCATTGCTCCTTGTTCTGCCATCCGTCACTACTGAGAACAGCCTCTCTCCATCCTCTTTGGAACTCCACTTCAGGTAGTTGAAGGCTGCTATCAAATCCCCCCTCACTTTTCTGCAGACTAAATAAGCCCTGTTCCCTCAGCCTCTCCTCATAAACCATGTGCTCCAGCCCTGCAATAATTTTTGTTGCCCTCCACTGGACTTTCTCCAATTTGTCCACATCCTTTCTGTAATGGGGGGACCTGAATTGTACACAGTACTCCAGATGTTGCCTCACCAGTGCTGAATAAAGGGGAATAATCACTTCCCTAGATCTGCTGGCAATGCTCTTCGTAATACACCTTAATATGCCATCAGCCTCCTTGGCAACAAGGGCACGCTGTTGACTAGTATCCAGATTCTTATCCACTGTAATCCCCAGGTCCTTTTCTGCAGAATGCAAGTGAATAGCAGAGTGGCTGAACATTATAGACCTCCTTGGGACTGTCACCTGATGTGCTGAAATACCACTGGGCTCACCTTCTTGCCATCATTGGTACCTCTCAACTGTGTCCTGCTAAATCAGGCCGTCAGGGGGCCTGACAAAGATAGTGTCACAGCCCTCAGCAGTATGATACAGACAGGGGAGATTCCAGAAGACTGGAAAAGGGCAAATATTGTGCCCATCTATAAAAAGGGGAATAAGAACAACCCAGGAAACTATAGACCGGTCAGTTTAACGTCTGTCCCAGGGAAGATAATGGAGCAGGTAATTAAGGAAATCACATGCAAACACTTGGAAGGTAATAAAGTGATAGGGAATAGCCAGCATGGGTTTGTGAAGAACAAGTCATGCCAAACTAATCTGATAGCTTTCTTTGATAGGATAACGAGCCTTGTGGATAAGGGAGAAGCGGTGGATGTCATATACCTAGACTTTAGTAAGGCATTTGATACGGTCTCGCATGATATTCTTATTGATAAACTAGGCAAATATAACTTAGATAGGGCCACGATAAGGTGGGTGCATAATTGTCTGGATAACCGTAGTCAAAGAGTTGTTGTTAACGGTTCTAAATCCTGCTGGAAAGGGATAACAAGTGGAGTTCCTCAAGGGTCTGTTTTGGGACCCGTACTGTTCAGTAGATTACAATCAATGATGTAGATATTGAAGTGTAGATTACAAGCTTTTCAATGATATCTCACATTCAATATTTTGTATAAAGCATATTCCAGTTATGTCATATATATACTCATATACATATTTTCATAAAGCATCCAGAAAGCCGCATCCCAGATATTACCTGGGGATCAGGCAATGGTACAGAGGAAGTATAGGAATGCATTTCAGGGAGATGGATAGCAAGGCAGTGTTTATAAAACAGAGATGGAAGCCAGTTAAATTGCCAAAGAGAAAAGTATCCATTCCATTACTACAGCCACTGAAATATGAACGGCAAAACCTAGAGAACCGTGGAATCATACAGCGTGTAGAGAAGAGCACAGACTGGATGAGCAGTCTTGTGGTGGTAAGAAAGCCATCTGGAAAACTAAGAACCAAAAACTTAAAACAAAGCTTTGAAAAGAAGTCATTTCCTCTTGCCTACAATAGAGGACATATTACCAGATCTATCTAAAACAGATCTATTTTTGTAGTGTAAAAAATGTATTCTGGCACATCACATGAAGAATGCTGGTGGGAGTCAACCTGGCACCAGAGATATTCCACAGCAGAATGACCCCAGTATTGGAGGGCCTGTCTGCATCTGTGTAAAAACTGTAGTAATTAGTAGTCGTGATCTTGTTGTGCTTGCTCTGGATTGCAATCCTCCTGCTCTATCAGTACTTCATCTGCTATTGTCCAGATTCCAGAGAAAAGAATATTAAAGAAGGCATACAAGCTCAGGTTGAGAGTAATGGCCATTGGTTGACTTCCAAAGATCTAGAAGCAGACGCAGAGAAAGTGAAGGTAATTAAAGAAATGCCAAGATCCAAAGATTCCAAAGATTTCTGGGAATGATCAATTACTTAGCAAAGTTTTGTAACCATATCTCTGAGAGCAGCAAGAGAGTTGCTGTGACAGCGGACACATTGAGACACCTTTGGATGAACCAACATAAGAACATAAGAACTGGGTCAGACCAAAGGTCCACCTAGCCCAATATCCTGTCTCCTGACAGTGGCCAATGCCAGATGCCCCAGAGGGAATGAACAGAATAGGTAATCATCAAGTGATGCATCTCCTGTCACCATTATCAGCTTCTGACAAACAGCAATGCATTCTAGAATACAAAAGAGATAATTGGGGGAGATCTCCCATTTTGAAATATTACCACACAGAAGAACCTTGGATGCCGCACTATGATGTATCTGAGTTGGATTTAGGGGCTATCATGCTGCAAGGGGAACAACTTGTTAAGTCTGTAAGCAGAGCATTGGCTGCAACAGAAAAGGGCTATGCTCAAATTGACGGAGAGTTGTTAGCAATACTGTTTGGAATGGAAAAATTCAGCCAATACACTTCTGGTTGCAAAGTGGACATACAATCTGACCACAAACTTCTCAAAAGCATTTAGAGAAAATCATTACTCTGTGCACTAAAGTACTTACAGCAGATGATGATGCAACTTCAGAAGTACAATGTACTGATCAACTATTGGCTAGAGACTTGTTGGCAGACACCTTGAGCCAGGAATACCTGCCAGAACCCAGCAAGAAGATATTCACAGAGGCTGATGTGGAGACAACAAATATGGTACAATAATTATGTATCTCAGTAGCAATAGACCACTTTCCCTTGCTAAGGGGTACATCCATTTCTGTGGGTGACACTCAGCAAAGATTAATGGCACTTGTTATCATGAGGGTCCGTCCTAGCCGCATGTGAGTTATGTCACACCCATGTAAAGATATTATCCTAACATGAGAAATACAGAGATTAGCATATGAGTAGTAGTTATCCATTCACTCCCATTTAGGAAAGTCCAAAAATTGCATATATTATTGCAATTTTCACCACCAGCATTAAGCTTGACATATGGTCAGTTGATACTCAGACCTAGAGTTGGCCTAAGCCTTCAGCCTTTCCTGACATGGGACTAGAAGAGTCCATATGAACCCTTCTTTTAACGAATGTTCAATAAACGACATCAGA
The DNA here is from genome assembly GCF_052426305.1 of Pelodiscus sinensis. Lineage (NCBI taxonomy): Eukaryota > Metazoa > Chordata > Testudines > Trionychidae > Pelodiscus > Pelodiscus sinensis. The sequence continues at coordinate 12,802,510 of NC_143054.1, forward strand.
AAGTACTATAAAATGCATTTCACTTCAACAATATCAACTCCACAGTGCCATTTTAAAACAAGCATGGTATACCACAGCCACTACATTACTTGGTCTATTATCTCTGAAATGCTTCTAAGAAATGTATTTTAAGGAGGGATTGGAACAGGAATGGCAGGTTGTTTGACACAGACCAGCGGTTCTCAAACTTTTTGGGCTCCGGAGCCCTTTACATGCATAAAAAATTATGCGGAGCCCCAGCGGTCCACTGATTGTATGTGTTGTACCTATTGATGTTTCCAGTTTGTCAGCCTCGCGGAGCCCCTGGAGATGTCTCGCGGAGCCCTGAAGCTTCATGGAGAACAATTTGAGAAACACTGACACAGACTATTATTGGTACTAAGGGTTCATCTACACAGCAACATTATTTCGAAATAACTAGTGTTATTTCAAAATAATGTAGTCCACGTTTACACAGCAGGCAGTTCATCTGAAATAATGTCGAAATGCTGTCAAGCTGGAAGACCTCTTACTCTGACTCCTGTAACCCCCATTGTACAAGGAGTAAGGGAAGTCAGAGCAAGAGTGCTCTACTTTGAAATAAGTGCTATGTAGACTCTCCCAATTTCAAAATAAGCTATTTCAAAATAAGATACACAATTGACGTAACTCAATTTGCGTAGCTTTTTTCAAGTTGTGTAGACACACCTTGAAAGAATAAGAAGAATAAGAATAAGAAAGTGTCTGTAGGGACTAGAAATGTTAACATGAAATTATGCCAGTAACAAAGGAAATTTTATAATGGAAATCTTATAGGACCGGAAGCTTTACCTTAAGCTCAACTCTAACTCAACCTAAACATTATCTACTATTTAGAAAGCATTTGAATAACTTCCTCTCCACCCACCCCATTATAAATCAGTGAGCCTAGAGCATATGCTTCAAGTTAAGCACATGTTTAAGTATTTTTCTGAATCAGGACCATAATGAACAAGCATTTGACAAAGTTCCTCTGTTAATTAGCTTCGAGGAAATGCACATTTGTTTTTAGTAGAAGTCTAATGAAGAGAGATTTGTTTAAGATGTCACTTGACAGAGCCAGAAACTAAGGCACATCAACAAAACAAAAGCCTGGGGTTCATTAACAACAACAAAAAACCCCATGCTGATTATACATCCAACAATACTGGTGTAATGCCTTCATTAATTTTACTCTCACATCTGACGTGATTATTTTCCTAAATGTCTTATGTTGAATGATATATGTGCACCTGTGTGACAGCAGCTGGGTAGCTATAAATTTACTGAGCTGGAAGAAACATGGAAAGTCACCTGTACTCATAACTATTTTATTTCTTTTATGACCTCAGTATGAATCCCTTTCCCTAAAAGCTACCAGTTAAGCTTACATTTGTCAGGGGAAATGTGGGTATTTTATCATACCAGCTGTTAAAAACTCCTACAACTCTACAAGCTGCTTTAGGAGTCCTTGCTTTTATCGCTACTCAGACTTTCAAGTGGTCTTTCCAGAACAAAAGAAAGAACAGCTGGGAAGTTTTTAAAACAGCAACATTCGCTGTTTCACCCAGGTTCAAGCATAATAATTAATAAAGCTCTTTCTCCCCTCCTCCATTCAAAATTAAATGCACAATCACTTTTGAATAGATGAACATGACTTCTTTGTACTGTTGACATTGGCACTTCCTTTTATATTCCAGGAACTCCATGCCCTGATCCAAAAATGCAATTAATTATTGTTATTAATAGAGCCCAATTTAGAGGCCAACCTGCTAGAGGCCCTACTGAGTTGAGTGCTGAACTATATAAGAACTAGAAGTTTTACCTGGTGTTGCTTGATCCCTCACTCAAATAATTTTTGCTTTTCTAAATTTGAAATTGCTCTGGGGATGAGCAGTTCCGTATGCAGGCTGCCTTGGGAAGAAAGGACTATCACCGCAGCAGCTTTGGATCAGGTGAGGAGCACCTCTCCATGGCTGCTGTTGCAGGCTGCAGCAGGCACAGGCAAGGGGAGGGTGCATGTCCCCCAGCTGGGGGACAGACAAGCACATGAACAGACAAACTCTTTCAATTATATAGCAGACAGCTGTCTTTTTCTCTATCTCTGCCCCCTGCTGCCCCAATGGGGTTATAGCTACCTGGGTCCTCATCTCTGGCCCCTTGCTGCCTCCCTGTGGTCATTATACATTAGGGGTATGTCTAGACTACATGCCTCTGCCGAGAGAGGCATGTAAAATAGGCTACCCAACATAGTCAATGAAGCGGGGATTTAAATATCCCCGGCTTCATTAAAATAAAAATGGTTGCCGCGCTGTGCTGGCTCAGCTGATTGTCGGCACAGCGTGGCAGTCAAGACGTGGATTGGTCGACAGGGAAAGCCTTTGTTGACCACTCCCATATGCCTCGTGGAACAAGATTTACAGGAGCAGTTGACAAAGGCTTCCCCCGTTGACCGATCCGCATCTTGACTGCCACGCTGTGCTGACAATCAGCTGAGCCAGCACAGTACGGCGGCCATTTTTAATTTAATATAGCCGGGTATATTTAAATCCCCACTTCATTGACTATGTTGGGTAGCCTATTTTACATGCATCTGTTGGCAGAGGCATGAAGTCTAGACATACCCTATAATTGTCCCTGCTTTACATCCCATATCCTCTGCTGCCCAGATGTGGTCGTTATACAACAGAACCCTCCCTTTCTGTTTTATGAGACACAGTCACAATCCCGGCACATCCCATTGTCTTTGCACAAGGAAACCTTTTCCTTGCTTTAAGTAATAAGAGGAAGTTGCATACCACATTTGGTAGTCCTAGTTCTTACCGTTTAGGAGGAGGTCTTGAATGGACGGATGGACACAGACAGACACACTCACAGACAAACTCTCTCAAATGTATAGCAGATATATGAATCTGCCAATATCTTGCTCAGCTAAGGAAGAGCGAGTGACAAACCTACCAAAAAGCTACCATAAATAGCTACATGCATAGAGAGACAAAAGGTTCATCCAATCTGGTGTCCTGAGAGTGGCCATTGCCTGATGCTCACAAGGAACCCAAACAGAAAAAAAACACCACCAAGCTTGATAATGCCCTCAATTTTGCAATAAGGCAGTGAGAGAAAATCGTTTCTTGTTATCTGTTTATCAGTTTATGCTCTGAAGTATGAGGAGTGGACTGATGCTCTTTGTAATTTATCATGATTAGCGTAATTAAAGATGCCCGGGTAGGTTTTCAAAGAAATGAATGACATAGAAAACCAATGGGAGTTACTCACCTCTGTCGATGTCAGAATGTGATACATCTGGATGCAAATGGGAGATGAATTTGGAGCCGCCAAATGATTTGACAGGCTTGAGCTGTTGCATGAATTCTAAATAAATGCCAGGCTCTAAAGAGAACAGCAGCGATGAACTTATAATGTATTAGATACTTTAACAAATACACTTACAGCAGCTTAAAAAAAAATTAAAGCATCTAAGGTGCGTCTACACAGCACACTAAACTCAAAAAATAAGATACTCAATTTGCACTATACAAATTGCGTATCTTATCTCGAATCTATTTCAAAATAGCTTATTTTGAAATTTGGCGCATCTACACAGTGCCAAATTTTGAAATAACGCGCATTTTCGAGCCATCCTTTATCCCTTGTGCAATGAGGTATACCGGGATGGTGAAATAGCGTGCCCTTTATTTTGAAAAATATTTCAAAATAATGGGCGGCTTGTGTAGACACGGGGTAGCTATTTTGGGAAACCTCTGGTATCCCAAAATAGCCGTGCAGTGTAGACGTACCCTCAGTGACTTAGGGGATGTCTACATTGGAGCTGGAGGTAGACACAGCCATGCTAATTGGGACTGAGCTAATGCTCTGAAAACAGAAGCTTAGCCAAGATGGCACGGGTAGCAAGATGAGCTAGCCACCCTAGATCCATCCTTGAAGTGGCTCCTGCTGCCACTCACACTGCCATGGGTACACTGCTATTTTTAGTACACCAACCCGATCAGAGCTAGCACGGGTATGTCTACATGACCTGGGAACTTTGCCTTTCACTCCAGTGTGGACATACCCTTGGATGCATAAAGCCCACTGAACATTAATATATACTTTCTACAGAATAGTGATAGAAATGTAGCCGTGTTAGTCTGGTGCAGCTGAAACAAAAAACAGGACTATGTAGCACTTTAAAGACTAACAAGATGGTTTAATAGGTGATGATCTTTCATGGGCCAGACCCACTTCCTCAGATCAAATAGTGGAAGAAAATTGTCACAACCATATATACCAAAGGATACAATTTAAAAAAATGAACACATATAAAAAGGACAAATCAAATTTCAGATTTCAAATTATTTAAATCGTCGCTTCATTTCCCTTTGTCGAGTAAACTAATCTACATGGCTCCGTTGACAGAGCCACGTAGTTTAGACGTACCCTCACTGAGTAAACCCCGCTAGCTTCAGTGGTGGTATTCCTGATTTACATTTAAGTATTCTTGCTTTGAAACAGAGCCTCAGTCCCTAAAGCAAGAGTGGGGAACCTATGGCCTGGGGGGCTGTATGCAGCCCACAGCTTGTCTGGATCTGGCCCCCGATGTTTAGGGTTCTCCCCCAACAGTGGGGAGCCTGCACTGGCATGCCAGGCCCAACCCCACCCCACTGCGGGTCTGGAGCACACACAATCTATTAGTCTGGCCCCCTCTAGGGTCTGGTGTGCGAGGGGAGTGTGGAGAATGTATTTCTCCTTCTCGGTCAAGGGCCACATCGGTGAGGGGGATTTCTTCGGGTTTAGGGTTTTTTTTCCTTCTCATTTATGTGTGGGCCCTGACTGATTTTTCTGTGGGTCAGTGGCCCCCAACCCAAAAAAGGTAGGTTTCCTCCCTCTCCCCTCCCCCACGCTAAAGGCATTCATGGCTTGACAGATGAACAGTGTTACTGAAAGGAAAAAAATAAGGAGCATGTGAGCAACACGGATCGCCGGGTTCCAGCCGGAGAATTTTCCAAGACAGCAACAGTGGTACTTCCAAGGCAGCATTTAAAAATCATCATTAACAAAACCAACCCCTTTAAACAGTCACTCCTGGGAACTCGGGCCTACGCTAAAATAGGCTTAAAGGAACATTCATAGACTTAAAATATAACTCATTTTTAGAATGCCACCCAAATTGTCTCCAACTTTCACACTGGCTTCGCTAACACTCTAGCCCTTCAATTACTCACCAGGAAAGAAAACAGGTTTTTGTTTTTTGTTTTGTTTTGTTTTTAAGCTATAAAAAGCCTGTGTATGAAAAAAGGCTCGAAGAAACTTGCCAAAATGCAGTCTGCCAGAGATGGGAGGGAGGGGAAGGGCTGCAGTCAATAGCGTGTGTATTCCATATTGTCATCCTAATTAGTTATATTACAGGGAGACTCAGACTTCAGTGGTTCAGGAGCCAAATTAGCCATCAATATTACCCAAAAGCGTCATAGAAGTGTGAATTCATTGTTTCATTTACTATAGTGCTATAGAATCATATTTAAGCAATACAACAGGGGAAATACACACACACACACACACACCTGTTACACTGTTTATAATATATAGATATAGTCTTCTCACAGCAAAATGGCAGAACAAGTATTTTATCAACTAATAAAATAATATGGTTAATAACTAAAATAACTAAACTAATAAAGTAAAATAAAATGGTTAATAACATAGCCAAAGCATCCCGAATAATTTAGATTGAGTAAGAATTAAACTGCACAGTGCTATAGTATCATGTGTCATAAAGAGGTGCAGGAGACACCTTCAGCTCATAGCTGCTTGTGGCTGCCAAACCTCAGTCTGCCCTATCAGGGAGCTGGAAGCTCCATTCAAGATCAAGGTCTCATTGCACGTGGTACTGTGCACAGATTTCCCCTGCCCTTGAAGAGTTTACAAACTACATGGGCAAGACAAAGGGTGGGAGTTAGAGACATTATAGATGGGGAATGGCTGCACAGCTAGATCAAATGATTTGCCCAAGGTCACACAGGAAGTCGGTGGCAGAGGAATCAGGATTTGGATTTGTCCAGTGTGTTTGGACCCCACATACAAAAGAACCCACTAATGCACATTTGGAAAGCAAGAGTTTCATTAGCCAGGATGAGTTAGCATGAATGGGAGAGAGAAAGAGTTGGAGCTCTAATAAATAGGACTAAATTCTACCCTGACTCTCTCTCTCTGTGGCTATGAGGACATTGCCTTTTAAAATACCACACCAACGAGGCTCAGAGCCCAGATCTAAGGCCAGGTCTACACTAAAAGGGAACGTTGAATCAAAATATAGTAAACTTCCGATAATCCGGCACCTTTAGAACCCAGGGGGTGCCGGATTATCAAATATACCAGACTATTGGAAGGGGGGCTATGAGGGGTCTGGGGTGGAGTGGGGGGGGTGCACCCCTCGGTGCTAGGGGACCAACCCGGCAGCACCCCAGCTGCTCTGCCCCAGGTGTCCCCGAGTCAGCCGCTGCTGAAACTGACCAGCGGCTGACTTGGGGTAGCTGGGGACAGAGCAGCTCCAATGATCCGGCTGCCCAGAGCACTTCCGGGTTCCAGAAGGTGCTGGACCATCAGGAGTACTGGACCATTGGATGCCGGACCAATGGCGTTTTACTGTACACACCTCCAGCTATGTTACTTACTTAGCTGGAGTCAACATGCCTTGTTTCAAGTTTCCCCATAACAAACTCAAGTTCCTTGCAGAAGCAGGCGTATCAGATGCAAATAGGGGCACCCTCTGAGTTTGATTAAGCGAGACTTAACTAGACTCACTAAATCAAACTCCAGAAGATCAATCGCAGCAGTGTGGATCTGCCGTTTAATGAAGACATGACCTAAACTTTGAGCTGCCAGGGCTGGTGCTACAGCACTAAAAACAGCTGTGTGGATGCAGCAATTCGGGCGGAAGCTCAGACTCTGAAACATGCCCCCCTCATCTCCTGACTTCGGAACCTGAGCACCAGCTCCAATCTGAACAGCTACAGCTGTTTCGAGTGCCATGAAGCAGCTCAGAACTGGGCCCTGTGTGCTGGCAGAGAGACTGAGTGACTCTGGGGTTTGGTCACACCACAGCTCATTTCACCTCATATTTACCAATTCCAAGCTGAGTCAGTAGTGACCAACCGTTGTTCCTGTCTAACATCTGTGTGAAATGAAGTAGTATTTCCTGTCTGGCTCCCCACGCACAATTGTCCAAACCACATAAAAATAACATGAAGTCTAACATTAATTGGCAATATTGTAATCTGCAGAGTGCAGCTCTGGACTAGGGATGTAAAAATCCTAGTTAATTAGTTCACTAGTTAAGCCTTAGGGTTAACCGATTACGCGTAATCCCCAGCCGAGGGCACCAGCAGCAGGAACTAGCAGCCCCAAGTGCGGGGAGCCGGATTCTTTTCCTTGTCCCTCTGCACTTGGGACTGCCATTGACCAGCCGTCCTATGCTTAGCTCTGCTGGCTGGTGACTGCTGGTCCCCCCATGCAGGGAGGCTGGCAGCAGGAGCCGGAATTCCCAAGCGCAGTGGGGCCAGCTCCTGTTCCTGTTCCACTATGTGTGGGGCAGCCAACCTCTGCTCCCAGCCCTCCCGCTCCTGATCCCAATGACTGCAATTTATGTATCTTTTTCCGTTTTTCTGTCAAAAGAGGCTTTTCCGAAATTTGGCGCGTCTACACGGCACCAAATTTCAGAAAAACCTGCTCTTTCGACACATCCCTTCTTCCTCGTAAATTGAGGTTTGTGGGGATGGCAAAAGAGTGCATCCGCTTTTTCAAAAAAATTTCCCAAAAAGTTCTTTGGATGCGGCATTGCTTTTCCGGGATACCTCCGGAATCCTGGAAAAGCGTGGCAGTCTAGACATAGCCCTACTGTGAGACATGTTCTGTGCAGCAGCATTTCTGACACGGGAGAAATCAGGAAGACGTAGAAACCTTGCAAGACAGCTCTTCTTCTGGAGAGCTTTCCAGCATCATTCTGCAGGCCCAGCATGTGCCAATTAACATCCAGAACTGACCCGCCTATCGCTAGCTCCTCACTAGTATAAAGAGTCACTTTTAGAGGACACATGGCACTTCCCTGCTGGCTGCTTCTTGCTCCGAGCACGCCGCCCTTTCTCCTGGCAGTGAGGGGGAGAGAGAGCGACGTGGAAATCCCTGCCATTGACGGATGACATGAGGCAGGTGAGACGCCAAGAACATCGTCACCAAAGTGCTTGCCAAGTACCTGGCGGGGGTGCCGATGATTACATCCTGCAGATAGCTCTGTCAGTTGATGAGTGCATTCCCCTCGGAGATAGAATGTCTGGCCATGCAAGCTAATGTGCTCATGATTCTTTCCTGTGCGGAGCTGTAGCAGATGTTTAAAACTCATCCTCTGGCACCCGGAAAGTGTCTATGAAGCTCTGGCTGTGAGTTTTCTTGGCATGCTTGTGTTTCTGATGAAGTGGGCTTTTTTTTTTTTCCTGTGAATGGTTATTTTCTGTCTGTCTGTAAGCACGTATGATGTGTGTCCACAGCTCACGTGTCAGGGAGTTCTCCCTCCTCGTGTGCTGCTAAGACAAAGAGCACTCTCCTCTCCCAGGGACCAGCCACATGGCCTGTTAAGACTGACATGGTGCCCCGTTCACTGAGGTGTTAGTAATTTGTAAGCTAGCAGCTCACAAAGCACTTTACAAACATGAATGTACCGGCAGCCCGCCAGAATCTCCGCTGACAACAATACTGATTTGCAAAGACTTTGATTCCCTGATGCTGTATCCCACATATTACTAAGCTGTAGTATTATGGGCTGTCACTGCCATAAGGAGGCCTCTGTGAACCATACGCTATATTTCGCCTCACTGAGCCTGTGGGGGCTGGTTGAATGACAGTTTATTTTGGGATGCAACTAGAGCAACCACAGAAAGAAGAGGCACAGCAGAGGATAGTCTTGTGGCACTGAACTGAGACACAGGAGCTCTCTTGTTCAATTCCTGCTTCTGTCCTAGCGTCATGTGTAACCTTAGTCAAGTCCCAGGGGGATAGAGGCTCAGAAGAACTCAGTAGTCACCATTCCCCAATATACTCAGCTTGAAAATATAGTGGCTTATCTTGGTACCTTCTGAGCACGTCTGAAAATGCATCACTTAATCTAGTGCTTAGCCCACGCAGCTGAAAAATGGGGAAAGTAAGAATTCCTTCTTGCCACCGTTTCCTGATTGGTCTATTTTAAATGTAAGCTTGTTGGGGGCAAGGCCTGTAGCTTACTATGTGAATGATCAATGCCTCGCACATTGGGTCCCTAGGCTTCTATTCATTACATAAATTAATATCATGACCAACTTCTCGTTAGAAGCCAACCATAGCAATGACAGAGGCTCAGAGGAAGTAACACTTCTTACCTTTCAGAGAGGTAGCCCCGTTAGTCTGCTTCCGCAAAAACAACAAAGAGCCCAGTGGCACTTTAAAGACAACAGATTTATTAGAGCTTTAGAGCATAAGCTTTTGTGAGATACATCTCACTCCCTCAGATGCTGAAGAGAAAAGAAAAGAAAAAAGGAAGGGATACAGAGATGGGAGTGTGACATCAGTGCTAAGTAAATCAGAATGGAGAAAGTGAGGATATCTGAACAGGAAATTACCTATTGCCGAGCGAGAATCACTCCAGGGCTGTGTCTACACTGGGCCACTTATTCCGGAAAATCAGCCGCTTTTCCGGAATAAGCTGCGAGATTTCTACACTGGCCCTTGAATTTCCGGAAAAGCAACGATGCTCTACTGTACAAAATCAGCTGCTATTCCGGAAAAACTATTCTGCTCCCGCTCGGGCATAAGTCCTTATTCCGGAACACTGTTCCGGAAAAGGGCCAGTGTAGACAGCCCAGTAGTCTTTTCCGGAAAAAAGCCCCGATCGCAAAAATGGCGATCAGGGCTCTTTTCCGGAAAAGCGCGTCTACATTGGCCACAGACGCTTTTCCAGAAAAAGGGCTTTTCCGGAAAAGCAGCCTGCCAATGTAGACGCTCCTTTTCCGGAAAAACTGAAAACGGAATAGTATTCCGTTTTAAGCAGTTCCGGAAATTCATGCCAGTGTAGACACAGCCCATGTGTCTATTTAAGCCTTATTTCAGGGTGTCACATTTGCATATAAATTCCAGCTGGGCAGTTTCTTGTTGCAGTCTGGTTTTGACAGTCTTTTTGTAAGCCAGCAGCTCACAAAGCACATTACAAACATGAATGTACAGGCAGCCCACCAGAATCTTCGCTGACAACAATACTGATTTGTACTTTGGTTCCCTGATGCTGTACCCCACAACAATAATGGTCCCAAACACTGCAGTCCTGGCCTCCCCAGTTTCCACACATGCCTTTTTTCAAAAGAGCTCTTGTTAGTCTTTAAAGTGCTACATAGTCCTGTATTTTGTTTCAGCTACACCAGACTAACACGGCTACATCTCTAACACTATTTGAAAAAGGCGTTCTTCCTCGTAAAAACAGGTTTACCAAATTCGAAAGAAGCACCACTTTCTTTCAATTTACTTAAGAAAGAACGCAACTGCAGTCTGGACACAGGGGAAGTTGTTTTCAAAAATGGCTACTTGCAAGTCAGAAACTCTGGGAATGTCTAAACTACAAGATTCTTTCGAAAGAAGTTTTTTTTAAAGAGATTTTTCAAAAAAGCTTCTTTCAAAAGAGTGTCCAGACTACTAAAGCGGATCAAAAAATTGATCCGCATTTTAGAAAGAGAGCGTCCAGACTCATAGGATGCTCTCTCGCAAAGAGGACACCCAGAACCACTTCTGGCAGGCCTTTTTTTTTCTCAAAAAAACTGCCTCCCCCATGTCCACACATGCCTTTTTTTGAAAGAGCTCTTTCGAAAAAGGCGTTCTTCGTTGTAAAAACAGGTTTACCAATTTTGAAAGAAGTGCCACGTTCTTTTGATTTACTTTCGAAAGAACGCAACTGTAGTCTGGACGCAGGTGAAGTTTTTTCGAAAAAAGGGCAGTTTTTTTCAAAACTCTGTTTTTTCTATGGTGCCGTTCTTAATGTCTGTTTAGTGTCCATTTATTCTTTTGCATAGAGATAGTCTGTTTGTCCGATATACATGGTAGAGGGCATTGTTGACACATGATGGAATATATTACATTAGTAGATGTGCACGTGAATGAGCTTTTGATGATGTGGCTGACGTGGTTAGGTCCTGTGATGGTGTCACTACGGTAGATGTGTGGACAGAGTTGGCAATGTGGTTTGTTGCAGGGATAAGTTCCTGGATTAGTGTTTCTGTTGTGGGGTGTGAAGTTGGTAGTATATGTCTCTGTTTGGAGAGCTCTCCGTAAGCAAGGACCTGCTTACCTCATGGTCCATGAGAGCAAGCGATTATCATCTATGATAAGGTGTAGATCCTTGATGATGTGTAGGAAAGGTTCTTGCTGGGTGCTGTAGGAAATGGCTAGTGATATTCTGTTGCATTTTTGGTTGGGTCTGTCCTGTAGTAGGAAACTTCTGGGTATCCACTGGCTTTACCAATCTGTTTTTTCACTTCTCCAGGGGGGTGCTATAGTTTTAAAGATGCTGTAGGTGTGTGTCTCTATCTGAGGGACTGAAGCAAATGTGGTTGTATCTTAGAGCTTGGTGGAAGACAACGAAATGTGTTCTGGATGAAAGCTGGAAGTGTGTAAGTAAGTATGGCGGTCAGTAGGTTTCTGATATAGGGTATGTCTAGACTACAGGCTTCTGTCGACAGAAGTTTTGTCGACAGATACTGTCGACAAAACTTCTGTCGACAAAGAGCGTCTAGACTACATTGAGTTCTGTCGACAAAGCAAACCGCTTTGTCGACATGGTAGTGTAGACGCAAAGGACAGTTTACATTCAATAACACCTTCTGTCGACAGAAACTCTGTCGACAGAAGGTGTTGTGCCTCGTAAAATCAGGTTTACCAGCGTCAAGAAAACTGCTGAGTTCTGTAGACGTTATGTCGACAGAACTCGGTGGTAGTGTAGACACAGGTATAGTTTTGTCGACAAAAGTCCACTTTTGTCGACAAAACTCTGTAGTCTAGACACACTCAAGGGTATGTCTACACTGCATCCCTAGTTCGAACTAGGGATGCAAATGGAGACAATTGAAGTAGTTAATGAAGCGGGGATTTAAATATCCCGCGCTCCATTAACATGATCTCGCCGGTGCGCTAGTTCGAATCACAGCTGATTCGAATCAGGAAGTGCGCGCCGGGACGCGTTAGTTCGGACTAAAGCCCTTAGTCCGAACTAATGTTACTCCTCAAAAAATGAGGAGTAACATTAGTTCGGACTAAGGGCTTTAGTCCGAACTAACGCGTCCCAGCGCGCACTTCCTGGTTCGAATCAGCTGTGATTCGAACTAGCGCGCCGGCGAGATCATGTTAATGGAGCGCGGGATATTTAAATCCCCGCTTCATTAACTACTTCGATTGTCTCCATTTGCATCCCTAGTTCGAACTAGGGATGCAGTGTAGACATACCCTCATAGAGTGGTATTTATGTGACCCTCAGTTATTTGCATTGTAGTATCCAGGAAGTGGCTCTCCTCTATGGACTGAGGTGGATGGTCAAACTTCTGCACCAGATTTGGACTGGCTTCAGAGCTTCTATCCTGGGGAGAGAAACAAGAGTTGTGTTCTCTTTCAGACACTTTCATGCACTGCCAGGTGTGTCTGCTAGTAACTCAGGGAAGAGATGTTACACGCAGCACCATGTAGTGGTTGAACAATATACTGCAATTTTAGTATCCCGTTGCATCTCAGAGGGGCATCCTGGTGAAATTTAGCCACTGTTTGTAAAGCACTTTGAGACTTTCAGCTGGCAAAGGTTATGCAAGTTCAGATTATTAAAGTGATGTAGGCAGCTAACTCCCTTTGATTTCACTGCTCACTGAGGATGTGTCTACACAGTTATTTGTTATTCCAAAATAATTTCAAAATAATGTCTGGCTTATTCTAACTTCTGTAAACCTCATTCTACAAAGAATAATGCCTAACCCAAAATAGCTCTTTTGAAATAAGGTGTGTGTAGACGCTCCACTTCTGGTATTTCGAAATAGTCCCTCACCGGAGCCATTCTAAATTATTCCTCTTTGGGCTCTAAATTCAGATAGCATGTCTACATTAGGGAAGCCTGCCCCCAGACTAATTTTGAGGCTTCCCTGCAGTGTAGACGTGCTATTTTGAAATAAGCTATTTCGGAATAACTATTCCAGAATAGCTTATCCTGAAATAACTGTTCAGTGTAGACATTGTCTGAGGGCCTGATCCAAAGCTCACTGGACTCAACGGGTCATAATTTAAATTATGGACAAATTGGAGAAATGGTCTGAGGTAAACAGGCTGAAGTTCAATAAAGACAAATGCAAAGTGCTCAGTTTCACACATATGGGTATGTCTACATTTGCTCCCCTTTTTTTGAGGAGTAACATTAGTTCGAACCAAGGGCTTTGGTTCAAATTACTACATCCCGGTGCGCACTTCCTGGTTCGAATCAGCTGTGATTCAGACTAGCGCGCCGGGTGAGATCTTGCTAATGAAGCACGGTATATTTACATCCCCATTTCATTAGCAATTTCGGTTGCCTACATTTGCATCCCTAGTCCGAACTAGGGAGCAAATGTAGATATACCCATAGAGAATGGGAAGCAACTGTCTAGGAAGGAGTATGGCAGAAAGGGATCTAGGGGTTATAGTGGACCACAGGCTAAATATGAGTCAACAGTGTGATGCTGTTGCAAAAAAAGCAAACATGATTCTGGGATGCATTAACAGGTATGTTGTGAGCAAGACACGAGAAGTCATTCTTCTGCTCTACTCAGCGCTGGTTAGGCCTCAGTTGGAGCATTGTGTCCAGTTCTGGGCACCACATTTCAAGAAAGATGTGTCTAGAGAACATGACCTATGAAGGAAGACTGAAAGAATTGGGTTTGTTTAGTTTAGAAAAGAGACGATTGAGGGGGGACATGATAGCAGTTTTCAGGTATATAAAAGGGTGTCATAAGGAGGAGGGAGAAAACTTGTTCATCTTGGCCTCTGAGGATAGAACAAGAAGCAAAGGGCTTAAACTGCAGCAAGGGAGGTTTAGGTTGGACATTAGGAAAACGTTCCTAACTGTCAGGGTGGTTAAACACTGGAATAAATTGCTCAGGGAGGTTGTGGAATCTCCATCTCTGGAAATATTTAAGAGTAGGTTAGATAAATGTCTATCAGGGATGGTCTAGATAGTACTTGGTCCTGCCATGAGGGCAGGGAACTGGACTCGATGGCCTCTCGAGGTCCCTTCCAGTCCTAGTATTCTATGATATGAAAGTGCCTAAGTAGAATTGAAAGGAGGTAGGACCTTAAATACCTTTAAAAATCTGATCTTTTAATTGGTTTCTATGAGCTTCGGCTCAGGCCCTTAGTGACTGAGCCAGGAGACATTTAACGCTCACTTTCAACACAGCTATTTGTCCTAGGTGCAGAGATAAAGAAAACAGACACAGATCAATTGCACATTTTAGGGCATGGCCGAGAAGTGGTACATGATAATGAAGAAATGAGGACATTCTACTAACACAGAATGAAACATGCCACTATATTTCTCCTAATGTACTGTTGTCCACTCTGCAGACTGGCTTTTAACCAAAGTATTATTAAGTATTAAGCTCAAAGAGGGGAAGGGTCTTAACCAACGCTCACTGAAATCAATACAAGTTTTGCCATGAGAGTCAATAGGAACAAAACTAAGCCCAAAGTGGTTGAGTTCCAAAGACGAGACATCCCTTGCGACCTGTAAGCCATTGTTTTCAGTTTGTGTCAGTAGACGTCAGCCTGCGCTTGATCTCCCCTGTTGTTCTGGAGTTTGTTTTTAACCGTGGATCTATACTGCATTATCTTTTTGTAGCCTGGATATACTTGAGGTTTAATTCATTAATGCTTAGAAAGTGTTTTAATATTTGCAGCTGGACAAGTGCTACATATTATTCTGATTTCTAAAAAACAGGTAAATTTGCTTCTCTCTCCTGCAAATCAACTTAAAACTTGAGTCTGAAATTAACAGCTCTGAGGTTAACAATAGGCCTAACCACCCACTAAACTGCAGCACTTATCATATCACAACATTGCCCTTATTAATTACATGCCCTGCTGTGGTTTGGGGACTGAAATCAGCTACACTTCAGATGCAGGCACCCGGACAACTCCAAGAAATGTTTGTAACTGTACAACACATATGTTAATCATGAAATTAAACAGATGGCCCATTCACTCATCAGTGAAAGTCCACCAGGGAATGTAAGAAAGAAGGAGATTTCCTATGCAACATAACAATTTGGACATCAGAAGGTTTAGAGTTACAAGTTTTTCTTTATCCCCCACCTGAAACTTTTAAGGGGTAACTTCAGGGAATTTCATCCGATCTTCAGATACTAATCTAGTTTTATGCTGGTTTGATCTGTCTGTTAAGAATTGGCAGCCAGCACTGTGGAATATATGTAAGTGTACACCGCACGGCAGATGGACGATCCTCATTCAGTGACTTGGAGATGTTTGGTGCCCACAAATCTTCCTTGTCTAGAGAAATCCGTGCACATGACGAGCTCATAAAAAAACCAAACCCCTAACTGCTGCATTTGCTGTATAATTCCATTGCTGGCTCTGATTTGAAGTCTGGTCTCATGGGCCAGATCCATCACTGGTGTAAATCAGTGTGGCTCCCCTGAAATCAAAGCTGTTAGGGTTAAATTTGAATTCAATCTCACTTCAGGCCTCTGAATGTAAATTTTATCTCGGACCTGATTCTGGGCCTTACTACCTTCCTCCATAAGTGGTGCCGACTCAGAATGACTTACAACATAAAAAGTCCAAAGAAAAAGTAGGGGGAGGGGAGAAAGGGTCATTATTAAAACTGGCCAGAAAGTCTCTGAATGAATGTCTCTTCTTCAGAACGTAGATTCATTGAAATCACAACACTTTGCACAACTGAACAAACTGCAATGGACTCCAGACTGGGGGCTCTCTTTCCTTTGGGAGGCTTTCCTAGTGTTTATTTGGGCTAAGGTGCTTTAGAGCGAGATTGTTTTCAAAAGCCACAGACAGGAGTTAGGTGCCCAACCCAGATTTAATGTCAATTCGGGCACCTGCCTGCTCTTTGTGCCTTTGAGAATCTCCCACTTAAGCTATAACAACACCTAGGGTATGTCTAAACTACATGGCTCCGTCGACGGAGCCATGTAGTTTAGACACACCCCTAGCTACTAAGGCTGGGGGGAAACACACCAGCTGTAAAGAAAATCAACCCTCCCCCCTTCCTTTGCTATTTTTCAGCTTGTAATATCCATAATGACCTTAGCACAGGGCATTTCCCAAGGATTAATGACCAGTGGGGTTAATGATCTTCAGCTGCAGTGTGAGCCATCAGCTCCTCTCAGGTGGAGAACAGCTACCCCGCATCTCAATTACTGCTGCTAAGCTCTTCAGTACAGTAGAAAGGTTTAAGAGCGAGGAACCCCTAAAAAAGGCATCGGGCTCTTCCATGCATGGACAAGATCACATGACCTGCAGAAGAGTCGTTGACATCAAGACAGCCAGCAACCGAGTCAGGAGGTATTTCCCTATGTTCCAATAGGGGTGCTGATTGGTGTGTTTTAGTTAACCATTAAAATGCAGCTGGGCTGTATTGGTGTCTGGATTTTGACCAGTACATCCAGTTGCAAAAGGACCTTGGCGGCTCTGGTCAGCACGCTGTCCTTGTCACAGAGGGTGTGTCTAAACTACATGGCTCCGTCGATGGAGCAGTGTAGATTAGGCTGATCGGCAGAGGGAAATGAAGCCACGATTTAAATAATCGCAGCTTCATTTAAATTTAAATGGCTGCCGCGCTGATCAGCTGTTTGTCGGCTCAGCGCGCTAGTATAGACGCTCCCGCACCGACCTGAAAGCCCTTTATCGACCTCCCCGTTATGCCTCGTAGGATGAGGTTTACCGGGGAGGTCGATAAAGGGCTTTTATGTCGACAGGGGAGCGTCCAGACTGCCCCGATCTGCCGACAAACAGCTGATCAGCAGAGCAGGCAGCCATTTAAATTTAAATGAAGCCGCGATTATTTAAATCGCGGCTTCATTTCCCTTTGCTGAACAAACAAATCTACATGGCTCCGTCGACGGAGCCATGTAGTCTAGACGTACCCTGAGAGGCCAGTCTGCAGTGCAGTCAGGCTACAGCAGGCTGCTTGTTGGCCGTGGCTCTGCGTGGCTCCCAGAAGCAGTGGCATGTCAGCTGGGAAGGGCTCAGCATGCTGCCTCCACCCTTAGTGCCAGCTCCACAGCTCCCATTGGCCAGGAACTATGACCAATCAGAGCTAAGGGGGTGATGCTTGCAGGTACAGGCAGCACACAGAGCTTCCCAGCCCCTCCACCAACAGGCTGCCGGGGCACACAGGGAGCCTGCGTTAGCCCTGCTAAACTGTGGACCGGGAGCTGTGTGACGTAGGCACCACCTGGCCAGAGCCTGCATCCCAACCCAGGCTGGGATCCCCTGCACCTCCTCGTGCACCCCAAGCTCCTCCATCCCCCGCCCCACCTCAGCTGAACTCCACACCCCCTTTCACGCCCCAGTCCTTTGCCCCATCCCTGAGACCTCTCCTGTACTGCAAACCCCTTGACCCTAGCCTGGAGCCCCCATCTGCACCCCAGCCCCTTTTCCCCAGCTTCCACCCTGGAGCCCGCACCCTCTCCCACTAAGCCCTGCCCCAGCCTGGTGAGGGTGGGGGAGAGCAAGTGAGAGGGGTGTAAGCAGGGGCAAGGCCTCAGAAGTGGTGGGGAGGGGGCAGGGCCTCGGGGAAGGAACAGGACAGGCGGCAGAGCAAGGCTGTTCCGATGTGTGCGATTAGCAAGTTGCCAAACCTCCAACAGGAGCCGCTCTGCAGAGCCGATGAGGCAAGGACAGGGCCAAGCCATCGCATGAGTTGCTTGGGCATTAAACTAGCCAGAGCCACTCTTTTGCCTCCATGGAAGCCCCTTTCTGGGCTTATGGAGTCAAACAAAATGCCTCTGACCACTGCAGCGGCCTAACAGAGGCTTCAGATGCTAACGCCAAGGCTATTGGACAACGGGAAGAGGAGGTTTCATTCATTGTTGCCAGTCTAGACGTTAATCTCGGGAAGATTTATAATTCACACACAGATGGGCCTATACCAAAGGTCAGGTCCCAGGAGTGTTTGGGCCTGGAGTTTCATTTTGGGCCTGTCTCTGTGCTTAGAGCCGTGAGGTTTTGACAGGGATGTGCCCCCACCAGAGAGCACGGCTGGAGCCAAGGCAGCACAGCTGCACATGGGAGGAATAAATGTGCAAGTCATAAAGCTGAAGGGGCTCTGCGAACCATTAGGCAATTAACTGGAGTGAAAAATCCGAGCACCCGGCTGCCGCTCCCACTCGATGGCTGCGATCCCTTTGGAGCCTGATTGGATAAAGTATTTTTATTAACTTCATATTTGGCCTCTCGTTTTCCTCTCTTCCCTTTCATATCCCTGGGCCCGAACACCACCACTCCTGTGGTGATGTTTATTGGCAGTGGCAGGTTGCAACACCCCTGCAGGCTTCCCACAGACAAACCCCAGAGTGCAGACCACGAAGCCAGGCAACTTCAGATGCTGCTCTTGCTGTGAAATTGCTCAGGCACTTTCCGCCTGGTTTTCCTTTCAGCTGTCCCTCTCCCCACTCCTGGGGAAGAAGCAGCAGACCCTGCACAGCAACTGCATTTGTAGGGCGTTGTCCAACCCAGCCACTTAAGGCTTACAGAGGCCGTGGTTCAGGATAGGAAATCACAGAATCCTAGGACTGGAAGAGCCCTCAGAAGGTCATCGAGTCCAGCCCTCTGCCCAAAGCAGGGCCAATCCCAAAAAATCAACCCAGCCAGAGCTTTGTCAAGCTGGGACTTAAAAACCTCTAGGGATGGAGATTCCACCACCTCCCTAGGTAACCCATCCCAGTGCTTCACCACCCTCCTAGGCTGTGTCTACACTGGCAAGCTTTTCCGGAAAATCATCTGATTTTCCGGAAAAACTTGCCAGCTGTCTACACTGGCCACTTGAATTTCCGGAAAAGCACTGACGATCTCATGTAAAATCACCAGTGCTTTTCCGGAAAAACTATGCTGCTCCCCTTCGGGCAAAAGTCTTTTTCCGAAAGACTTTTGCCCGAAAGGGCCAGTGTATACAGCATAGTTCTGTTTTCCGCAAAAAAGCCCCGATCGCGAAAATGGCGATTGGGGCTTTTTTGTGGAAAAGCGCATCTAGATTGGCCACGGATGCTTTTCCGCAAAAAGTGCTTTTCCAGAAAAGCGTCCTGCCAATCTAGATGCGCTTTTCCGAAAATGCTTTTAACAGAAAACTTTTCCGTTAAAAGCATTTCCGGAAATTCATGCCAGTGTAGACGTAGCCCTAGTGAAATAGTTTTTTCTAATATCCAACCTAGACCTCCTCCGCTGTAACTTGAGACCATTGCTCCTCCTTCTGCCATCTGTCACTACTAAGAACAGCCTCTCTCCATCCTCTTTGGAACCCCACTTCAGGAAGTTGAAGGCTGCTATCAAATCCCCCCTCACTCTTCTTTTCTGCAGACTAAATAAGCCCAAAACTCCTAGTCTCTCCTCGCAGGTCATGTGCTCCAGCTCCCTAATCATTTGTTCTCTGCTGGACCCTTTCCAATGCATCCACATCCTTTCTGTAATGGGGGGAGGGGGAAATAAACCCTCTTGCAGAGCACCAGCTTCTGCATGTGACATGATGGGCACAGAACTAGAAGAGGGAGGAGACGTGGTTTATTGGGAAGAGCAAAGGGTTAAGAGGTCTGTTCCAGGCTCTACCATCAACTCACTGCGTAGCCTTCAGAAGGTTACTTAGGCAACTCTGTGAAACATGGCTGCCTCATGCAAGGCGCCCAGCTCCATAAGCAAGCGTCCTGATTTCATGCCAACTGTGATGGGATTCATAGGTGCTCATGGCCTCTAAAAATCAAGTAACTTATCTTGGTTCTAATCATTGATTCCGGTGCTTCACTTCAGGCATCTACCTTTGCAAATGTTGGCCTTTGGCTGCTCTGAGCCTCAGTTTCCCCATGTGTAAATTGGGGATTCTTCCTTTCTCACATGGGAAGTGACTATGTTTATTTAACTACAGGCCAGATACTGAGTCCACCCTACTCCAAGTGCCGCTGATGCCAGTTGGAGCTAGGACGTGTTTGGAACGTTGCTCCTCATGTTACAGGCTACAGTTCCAGGTATTTGGAAAATTATTTGAGCTCCTCCAATGAATGGTGCCACCTGCCATTAGCATGTGATGGCCTTCAGATACCACCGTTCACAGGAGTTTGGTTATACCTAGAGATTAGGAGAAGGAAGATGGATTAGTGGTAAAGGCAAGGGTCCCAGATGTAGGCTCTGTCTACACAGCTAAGTTTAAAGTACTTTAAAGTGGAGTGTGGTCACAGTACGAGCACAGGGAGTGAGCTTTCTAGCACTGTAGGGAAACCACTTCCACAAGGGGAGAAGCTCACAGCACTGGGAACGCGGTTTCCTGAGCTGGGAGACTGTTTACACTGCTGTTTTACAGCTCTGTGAGGGTATGTCTACATTAGCCCCCTAGTTCAAACTAGGGAGGCTAATGAGGGCGACTGACATTGCAAATGAAGCGTGGGATTTAAATATCCCACGCTTCTTTAGCATGTTCCCGGGCAGTCGCCATTTTGGAAATTGACTAGCCTGGAATAACTGCCCGCATCTACACACGGCAGTGAAACAGGAGTTCAAAGTAAAGTCCTAACTCAAATTAGCTGTTATTCCTCCTGGAATGAGATTTAACAGCTAATTCGAATTAAGGGCTTTACTTCAAACTCCCGTTTCACTGCTGCGTGTAGACACGGGCAGTTATTCCGAGCTAGTCAATTTCCAAAATGGTGACAGCCCAGGAACATGCTAATGAAGCGCGGGATATTTAAATCCCATGCTTCATTTACAATGTCGGTTGCCCTCATTAGCCTCCCTAGTTCGAACTAGGGGGCTAGTGTAGACATACCCTAACTTACTGTGTTTGGGGTAAGGAAATTCACACCCCTGAGAGAGACAATTACGGGCAGCAAAGTGGCAGTGTAGATAAGCCTTTAGAACAGGGATACGGAACGTAAGACCCAGGGGCTGGATACAGCCCCCTGGCTTTGCCTGCATCCAGTCCCTGAAGCTCGGGGTTCCTGCTCGGCATTGGAGGGCTCCCCTCCCCCGCTATTCTCCCACAGGGGTGGAGCACACAGAATCCACCAGCCTGCCCCGCTCCAGGCTCTGGGGTCCAAGAGGAATGCGGGAAATGTCTGTCTCCTTCTTAATCGAAAGCCACATCAGTGAGATTATGTCTACACTGCAGCGCTAATTCGGGATACCAGAAGAACCCCGAAATAGCTATTCCGCATCTTTTGAGTGCGCCCGTTATTTCAAAACGTAATGGGCTCACTATTCCGACGTCCCTGTAAACCTCATTCCACGAGGAGTAAGGGACGTTTTGGAATAGCAATTTATTTCAAAACAAGTGCTGTGTAGACAACACCAAATTTCAAAATAAGCTTCTCTCTTGTGTGTGGCCCCTGACTGATTTTTCTGCGGGTCAGCACCCCTCCCCCCCAAAAAAAAAGTTTCCCCACCCCTGTCTCAGAAAGATACAAGTTGAATACCAGGTTGGGGTGCTATGTAACCTTGAGCAAATCGCTTACATTTCCTGTCCCCTGCCTGTAAAATACAGATGATAATACTTTCTTTTCAATGTAGATTGTAAACATCTTGGGACAAAGACTATCTTACAATGTGCATCAGAACGAGACCCTGATCTTGGTTGGAGTAGGCTGTAATATAAGATATAATAAAACCAAAAGAACTGACCTGGGTGTTTTGGACTAACTATTGGTATTGGTTTACTATAGGGAAGGACTTCCGGTGAACATGTAAAGGCATTAAGTCCCAGTGGTTAGGCATCCAACTCTCATTAACTTTCAATGGAAATTAGGCACCTAATTTAATTTGTGCCTTTGAAATTGCTCCCCCTTAATCTCAAATGGAAAGTATTTAACCTCGCCTGGTTCCTTGTTCTGCGGCAAAGTACAATAAACTTCATTTGGTTTCTAACTGGCTGAATTGATTAAATTGTCTTGTTATTCACTATGCTCACATGCGTGGGGCCAGTGAGCACCACTTGGCTACAACCCCAGCTTCCTTTTATAAAGCATTTGGTGCAGGGAGGGGACAGAGACAGGAGCAGGGGGCATTGCTTGGGTCTCTGGATGCTAGAAGGAAAATAAAGAAGCAATAAAACCCAGGGTGCTGTTGGAGAAGCAAACTAAAAAAAAAGGAAAAAAGGAGTGAATCTGTTGTACTAGCATGAGCGACCATTTTTGGTGGCACTCCAGCTGTGTGTAATAAAAGAGGGGACTGGCTCCGTCCCTGGAAGATTTATTTCAGGCCTCTGTTCTTATTGGAAGGAAGCACAAAAGATGCTTTGTTTCCTGGACAGGGAAGCCGGGCTTCTCAGGCTGGAGTCACTTCCAGCCTGCTGCCTGCTGGGGGAACTTGAGGCATTTCCCCATGTGGGATCCATTTCAGTCTGCAAACTTTACACTAAGTGTCATAGCAACACCATGATTCCACTGCCTCTGCCCTGTGTTTCCTTGCTGGGTGGGCGAGCGCCATTGTCGGCATGCTGTCGGCCAGCCTGGACCCAGCAATGCTCCATGCCGCCATGCTGACAACCACAACGAGGCAGAGGCTTCTCACGTTCTATTTCAGCTCTTCACGCTGGGTGGCCTGGATTTGGATGACAACCCACCACTTCACCAACCTGATGAGGTGCCAACAGCTGCTACGGAGGCGGAGGATGGAGAGGACGACCCCAAGCAGTAGCGTACCAACGTGTGTTGCCCCATAGCCATTGAGGAACAGATCGCCACTGCCCACTGGAAGCGGGACACTCCCCTAATTCAGCATAGGGAGGTCAACTGTTGGAGTCATTGTCATACAAATGTAAGTTATAAAGCGTAGCAGGGCTCAAAAGTCTGACGGCTTTGCATGTACGATATCCCCAAACTGTACTGGGGCAACTGACGGGACCTACATTTTTATTATTTGGCCTGTCCCCAGTGCCAGGCATTTATAAAGAAAGGGGTATTTTTTCAAGGCTGGTTGACCACCATGGCAGGTTTACCAACAAACAGAGTGCTCTTGAAGGGTCCCTGATGTTAGGTTCTTTCTGAAGCCAGCTCTACTTACCTTAATGAGAAAAGAATCATTTGTCTTCAGGATCCCTATGGACTTTAACAGTGTGCAGATTGTGCCGATTCTCCTGGGAGACCCTGTTTACGATCTGCTTTCCTGGTTAATTAAGTCCTTTCATCCAAGGATCCCAATTGGTTAAGATTGTGATGCCCATTTGACAGATTAAGAAACAGACTCAGGCATGCACAAGGTCAGGTGCTGTTGCAGGTGCAGAGCTAAGGCTACGGTTCAGGCCTGCTGCTCTCAGCACTAGATCGCGTTCCCTTTATTAAACAAAGAACGTTCCGCTTCCTCGCCTGGCTGGAAACAGAAAAAGAACCGTTTCTCCCCTCCCACGTGAGCGTTTCCAGTTCTGGGCTCAGGAATTAAATGAATCCAAAGGCGCAGGGTTGGGGCTGGCAATATTTTTTTCTGGACCATTCACCCCTGCCTACCGTTTTCGTTCACTGCAGCGTGCTGTTCTAGTTTTCTGGCACTAACCTTGAGCAAAAGAGAGAAGGCAGCTGTATGGAAGAAAGCAGCCACTGAGGCAAAGGCTGAGTGAGGAATTTGGCGAACTAAAGAAATGCCTCAGAAGTCGGTGGCTCAGCACTGGGGAGGTGGGATAGCTCAGTGGTTTGAGCATTGGCTTGCTAAACCATTGAGGGAGCCATTTAGGGATCTGGGGCAAATCTGTCATGGATGGTACTTGGTCCTGCTGTGAGGGCAGGGGACTGACTCAATGACCTCTCACGGTCCCTTCCAGCTCTATGAGATAGGTATATCTCGATATTTTATAAGCCAAACTCAAGGTTTGCAGGTTTCGGTTTGGATGGCTGAACATTGCTGGGTGCTGCCTTTCCTGTCAAGACACCACTGTCTCAGGAGGACTGGAATGCAGAGGAGGCCACACCTCTCCACTCCTTCCTCAGAGCTCGGTGGTAGGGTAATGCTAACTACATATGGAACTGACTGACCAAGCCAGGACCACTTGCCCAGGGGAGAACGCTCATATCTGCATAGGGTCACCAACACCTGACACCTAACCCCTATCGCCAGAGAGCACAGGGTCAGTTGAGCTGACATTGACAAACAGAACTCACCTGCCCTCCTAGTCCTTCTCCAGGACATTCCTTCTCGATCGATATCCCCACCGCGGTTGTTTAAACCATAGTCTGGTGGTGATTGTTGAATCTTCTCTCTCCTTTGCCCCACACATCCAGGCTGTCACCAAATCCCACTGCTTCATCCTCCTCAACATCTCTAGGGTCCATCATTCAGTTTCCATCCACATACGCAAATCTCTCGTTCAGTATCCCATTATGTCCCGTCATGACTACTGCAACATCGCCCTACCTCAGGGTAGGGAACCTCAGGCCTGGGGGCCAAATGCAGCCCCTGGCTTGCCTGGATCTGGACCTCGAGGCTCAGGGATCCCTCTGGCATGGGGGAGCTTGCGCTGGCGCTCCAGACCCCTGTCACCCATCCACAGGGCTGGAGTACACAAAATCTACTAGCCTGGGCCCCCCCAGGCTCTCGTGTATGAGGAGAATGTGAGGAGTGTCCTTTTCATTCTCAGTCAGGGGCTTCTCACTTTCCTTCTCACTTGTGTGCGGCCCCGCAACTGATTTTTCTGTGGGTCAGCAGCCCCCGACCCAAAAGAGGTTCCCCACCCCGCCCTACTTGATCTTCTGAACACACGTTTTGCCTCCCTTCAGTCCATACAAAATTCAGCCATTAGATTCACCTGCCTTGCTTACTGATTTGATCTTTGAATCCCTCACTGGGCTCCCACATGATTTAAGCTCATCAGCACCTTCGAAGCCCCGCATGACTCTGCCCTTCCTGACGTATCCTCTCTTGTCAAATGTAGTGTTGCTCCACCCTCTCTTTTGTACCATCATTCCCAAACATACCTACCTATCGACCAGCACCTCACACAATCACATCTGTGTCTTCTTCCACACAGTCCCCTCCACATGGTGCCACCTCCCTTAGCTCATTCCCACCCATATTTAAGTCTCTCAAAACCCCATTCCTGCCAAGTTGCTTACAGAGTATCAACTGGACTTCTATTAAAAATAAATTACTCCTGTACATTGGTTCTTTTCCCCTATTCTTGGGGCTGGGACCATCCCTTCTTGAATATCTGGAAACTCCCTAGTACACTGTGAGTTCTACCATAAACAAATGGAGAATATTAGTGCCATGATGAGCTTTGTGATCACCAAGCTTTGTATCTAGGGGTATGTCTACACTACACAGCTATTTAGAAATAAGCTATTCTGGAATAGTTATTTCGAAATAGCACAGCTCCACTGCAGGGAAACCTCAAAATTAGTCTGAGGCAGGCTTCCCTAATGTAGACGTGCTATGTCGAGTTAGAGCCCCAGGAGTTATTGGGGAGGAATAACTTAGAACGGCCCTGGTGAGGGGCTATTTCAAAATAGCAGCAGTGGAGCATCTACACACGGCTTATTTCGAAATAGCTATTTCAAAATAGGCATTATTCCTCACAGAATGAGGTTTACAGATTTCGGAATAAGCCGTCTGTTATTTTGAAATTATTTCGGAATAATGGAATGGCTGTGTAGATGCTCACATTGTTATTTCGAAATAACATTAGTTATCTCAAAATAACGGTCCAGTGTAGACACACCCTAGAATAGAAACATCCCAGGATTGCTCCTCACCCTCACTAAGAAAGACTTCCATCCTCAGTAGAGTCACAGATTTAAAAGGCAGAAGGAACATGAGATCCATCCAATTTGAATTCAGAGGAGCAGAATGCAGACAAAGAGCAACAAATGTGCCTCCTGTATATTGTCAGAATACTGCCAAGGGCATGGTTTGAATGAGTGACCGTAGCATGTCACCTGGGACCATGCAGTTCCAGTTATGGAAGGACATTCAGAAGCTAGTCTCATATAATTCTGGTCACCTATTTTGCCAATGGAATTATGCAACGTTATATGACACAAGCCAAGGCTGTAGATTTTTAATGATTCTCAGACAGGTCTATGTGAAAATGAGCCCTATTGCAGAAGCACTAAGGCAGGCAGGATACAGAGCCCAAAAAACTGGAAAAAATTAACTTCTGGTACAGATTTCCGATGGTCTCTTTCAGCTTACTCACTGGTGTGTTTATAATACTTCACGGTTTTCTGTGCATTTAACATGTTGGTGGGATAAAATGATTTGATTACTAGCTCCTTTTATCAGCAAGGCTCAAACTGTTCTTCTTCCCTTTAAACCAGAGATGTATTCAAATCAAAACCACAGATCTCGAAAGGCTCTGAAGATTGGGGTCCTAATTTCGTATCTTTCCCTAATTTATTAATATGTCCACATCTAAATCCCAGATCCAAATGCTTCTGACCTGTGGGAAAAGTCTCTTAAAAAAAAACCCATGAACCAGTGCTCCCGGTCCAAATAGACCTGAGTTCTGGGGAAGCTGGGTTCTGAACCACAGTTTAAGACTCATGGCCTATTCTCTGAACTGGTACAGTAGGGTGAAGTCAGATGTTCACTTCTCATGCGTTTGCAAGGAAACCATGACTTTGTTTCACAAGTTCTACTGGATGACACAGTGTTTTGAGGCAGAATAATGAAATTTTACTCTGTGGGATAGCTGCATATTTTTAGAGCTTGTTCCAAAAGGCACAGGGAAATTGCACCAATTGTTTAATGGACAATTGTCTCTGAGCAACAAGTGTCCTTTGTTTATGTTGGAGTGGTGAGTGTCACACCAGACAGTGCTGTGGCAAGAAGTTCAGGAATTTGCTTCATTCTCACTAGCGTCAATTCTTGGAGGCAGAGTTGCTTCCCAGCAATAAATCATGGGGCTGATATTCCTGAAACAGTAGATCACCCGTGTGCTGCTTGTGACCAGCTTTGCGCTGGTGGATGTGGTGTAAATATGCACGTTATGCGGGAAGGTAGCCTGACATTATGTCATTGATTGCTTCTCCAGCAAGAACAGAGGTCCAAGTCCCCAAAGTCTCTGCTACAATTCACCAGAAGGGTCACCACATAAGAGGTTTCACGACAGCACAAGCTGTTTCACAAACATGCAAAGATGGATTTCCATAGTGACAAAGTTTTTGCCTGTGTCTAATCCTGCTGCTCCCATTGAAGACAATGACAAAATTCCCCAACAACACTTCAGACCAAGATCAAACTCCATGTAAATGCACTGCCGGTGAGAGACTCCAGATTGACAACGTTGAAGACGGTTGTAGCAGATTTTCATCTTGCTCACTCTAGTGCAAACGCCACTGGCTTTGCCAATTAAGGTCCTGATTCAGCAAGGTACTTAATCTCATGAATAACTTTAGACACTTGAGTAGCCCTGCTGAAATCAATGGGTTTACGGTTATCCCTAAAGTTACATGTGTGCTTAAGGGCTTTGAGGGAGCAAGGCCTAAAAGAGATCAGAATCTTACCCTATACATCTTCCTCTTCCTCCCCCTTCCCCCAGACATTTATTACACAGTTTGCCTATGTCACCAAGTCAGTGCCACAACACTGACACAGCGTCCCTGAGCCTATGTCTAGACTGCCGCTTTTTTCCCGAAAAAGATACACAAATTGTGCTCCTTTTTCTGATTGTTTTTCGGAAGAGACTTTTCTTTTTGGAAAAACCTCCTTTTTTGGAAGAGCCCTGCTTCCTCGTGAAACAAGGAAGACAGGACTTCTGAAAGATTGTGTCTGCTCTTCCGCAAAAAATGTCAGAAGAGCAGACGCATTCCTTGGATGTGGCAGGGAAAAACTCAGTAATCTAGACATAGCTTGAGTGAAGTGAACTCCCAATAAGAAGAGTCATGACCATCTCTGTGGAAGACAGAACTTTCCCTGGAGACAGTGAAATGACCTCACTATCTTCTGTTCCAAGTGCAAGGTGCATTTCTTTGACCTTGCCTTCTCTAACCTAAGCACACAGCAACCAGATTATGCGTACACAGACTTGGTACCTTTCAGTTTAGGGCTGCAGCCTCCATACCGGGCAGTACCAGCACAACAATTTAGTGAGCATGGCAATTCACACCCCTGTTGTCTGTGGTGCAGGGCCGGGTAGACAAGCCCTTGGAGCCTTGGGAACATGGAAGTGGAACCACAAGTACCTTTTATTTGGGATAAAGGGGGCAAGACACAAGAAACATGACCCCGCACAGGTATATTCACACAGCAATATCACCAGCCATTTGTGGAAGAGGTGATACTTTTGGCCACTGTCAAAAGACAGGATATTGGGCTAGATGGACCTCTAGATTGCATTGTTAAGTCTTTACATGCCAATCTCCTGGCTCTCAGTACAGTCCAGGTCTCAGGAGCTTAGCAAACAGGGGAGGATAACGGGAGTTTACTGAGGGAGTTGTCCTGGTAAAGGAGAAGTGATCATATGACCCTTGGGGTAAGTGACTATCTGTAGTGTGTATGTGTGTTTGACTGTATCTAGACGGCTTTCCTCTTCCGAAAGAGGAAATGCGAATGAGGAAAGAGGAAATTCAAATGAAGCGCAGATTAGCATATTCTCATGCTTCATTTGCATATCCTCTTCCGATCCTTTTTTCGGAAGAGGTTTATTTTTTTAAAAAAAGCAGTCTAGATGGGGATTTTCCATGCAAAACCCCCCTTTTTCAAAAGAACCCTGCAAACCCCCGTTTTTGAGGAAGAAGGTTTCTTTGGAAAAAGGGGGGTTTTGCATGAAAAACCCCATCTAGACTGCTTTTTCTTTTAAAAAACCCTCTTCCAAAAAAGGATCGAAAGAGGATATGCAAATGAAGCGAGAGAATATGCTAATCTGCGCTGCATTTGAATTTCCTCTTTCCTCATTTGCATTTCCTCTTTCGGAAGAGAAAAGCAGTCTAGACGCAGCCTTTGTGTTTGGGGTGCACTTGCTGCTTGCCTGAAAGATACTGTGCCCTGAGCTTCTTTGTTTGGAGGTCCATGTGCTGAGCTTGTCTGAAGGACTGAGTGTTGGGGCTAGCAGCCTGCTAAGCAAAGCTGAGAGCTTCTTAAGGATACTTTGAAACCAAATCATTCTCATGCCCATCAAATCTTAACTAGGGGCCAGAGCTACCATACCAGGAAGTGTATTTCCCCCCTGAGCTATAGATTATTGGAACTGGGACTCTTGAGAGCTCTGCTGGTGAGTAAAGTACTCACATGTAAATATTTGCAGAAACGGCCCTAAAGCTGTCACGAGAACTGAGCTGCCAGGGAGAGATTTTGAAAGGAAAAAAGCTGCCTGTTTTCTCAGAGTATGAACTACTGTGTCCTACATCTCCTGCAAGTGAGCAGAAAACCATCTGGGGCTCTGCTGTATTCTGAGTCATTGTCAGTTTCCAAGAAGCTGTTTTTGTCAGCTTCTAAAAAGCTTTTTTCGACATCCATAAAGGGCAGATTTCCAAACATGCTGCCTAAGCAGACCCTGCAGAGCAGGGCCTTTTGCTTCTGAGAGCGCATTGACTTCATACAGCAGGGTTGTGCCTTCAGGGCCCAAATCTCCCTTAGCATCCGGGGAATAGGAGGAAAAGCAAGCCGCGTCCTGGAGCGCACGGCTGCTGCCTCCCACCTCCCGAAATGGCACCAATTCTAAGAGGTACTGAGCACCTGCTGTGAGAACTGCATGAGTTCACACCACCTGGATGCAGGTCCCTACTCCATGCTCTCACAGAGTTTGCAGCAAAACTTAAAAAACACCGATTTCAGAAGTAGGACCTGACTTGTTCATGAAAAAAATCAAGACTGGGATTTCTTGGAGCTCTACCCTCCCATCTCTTACATCTTGGGGCTCAGTAAAGATGCATAGCCCTGAAGCACAGAGCTCATTGGAGGGACTGGAGCCAAGGAGTTCTCTCTTTTATTCTGTTTCTCTCTTATTCTATTCGGCTTTCATCTCTCTCCTCTTTTTCTCATGCACTGTCTAGCTTTGCATCTGGTTCCCCTTTGCCTCCTCTCTCCTCACCCGTTGTTTACTTTTGTAAGCAGACTGTTGTTTTTAATTCAATTCCCTTTGGATTTCGTTTGGTTTTTCAGTTGCAGTCTTCTCTCCAGTTGTCCCATTCTTTCCTTTTACCTTCCACCCGTTAGCGTTGTCTGTGACCTGCTTCCAATTAGACTTGTTTTGTCTTGTTTACTGGGCTTTTTCTCTCCTGAATGCAGAACGGCAACTGCTTTTTCAGCTGGTTGGAAGCCAGAAAACTGTTCCTCTTCCGTCTTTGTGGGTTTTATTCATTTACTTATGTATCTCTTCCCCCTTCCCGTGAAACAACATTGATGGCTGTTTCTAAGGGTTTCAAGAATGTTTACACTTCGATTGTAGCAACTTCTTTGGAAGTTACTTCAGTGCATTTTGAAAGGTAAAATTCAATAAACATTTTTGCTTTTGTCTCAAAGCACGTCACAAACTATTGATCCTATCTTGCAAATAGTCATGTTGAACTTCTCTATTCCAGTTACCGATAGAGGGAGAGGGCAGCTGCCCCGACGATCAATGATTTAAAAGGGCCCAGGGCTTGCAGCTGCCACCACTAATACTGATACTGGCTGAGGGGAGGCTAGCCACTAGCCCCACCCCTTCTGAAAAACAACTGAAGAGAGCTGG
Source organism: Pelodiscus sinensis (assembly GCF_052426305.1). NCBI lineage: Eukaryota > Metazoa > Chordata > Testudines > Trionychidae > Pelodiscus > Pelodiscus sinensis. The sequence goes on from NC_143054.1 coordinate 12,833,411, forward strand.
CAGTTTTTTAAAAGGATATTATCAAAGGTCCAAAAGCAAACTATTCCACTATGTAGAAAAGATAGCAAGTCTGGCTGGAGACCACCTAGGATCAACTGGGAGATCTTATGTGATCTAAAAATCAAAAAGGAGTTGTATAAAAAGTGGAAACTAGGTCAAATTATAAAGGATGAAGCAAACAACACACATATGCAAGGGCAAGATTACAAAGGTAAAGGCACAAAACGAGCTAAATCTAGCTAGAGGCATAAAGGGTAACAAGAAGATGTTCTACAAGTATATTAGGAGCAAGAGGTAGACCAAGGACAGGGTAGGCCCCTCAGTGAAGAGGGAGAAACAATTACAGGAAACCTGGAAATGGCAAAGGGGCTTAATGACTTCTTTGTTTCAGTTGTTGTCAAGAAAATGGATGGTGACAGGATGTCTAACAGAGTGAATGCGAGTGGAAATGGGATAGGTTTAGAAGTTAAAATAAAAGAACAAGTTAAACATGACTTAGAAAAGTCAATGTCTGCAAGTAACCAGGGCCTGATGAAATGCATCCTAGAATACTCAAGGAGCTGATAGAGGAGATATCTGAGCCTTTAGCTATTATCTTTGGAAAATCATGGTAGTCAGAAGATTCCAGAAGACTGGAAAAGGGCAAATATAGTGCCCATCTATAAAAAGGGAAATAAGAACAACCCAGGAAATTATAGACTAGTCAGTTTAACTTCTGTGCCAGGCAAGATAATGGAGCAAGTAATTAAGGAATCCATCTGCAAACATCTGGAAGATAATAAGGTGATAGGTAACAGCCAGCATGGATTTGTAAAGAACAAATCATGTCCAACCAATTTGATAGCTTTCTCTGATAGGATATCAAGCCTTGTGGATAAGGGAGAAGCAGTGGATGTGGTATACCTAGACTTTAGTAAGGCATTTGACATGGTCTCGCAAAACTTTCTTTAACTAGGGAATAAACTAGGGAAATGCAACCTAGATGGGGCTACTATAAGGTGGGTGCATAACTGACTGGATAACCATTCCCAGAGAGTAGTTATTAATGGTTTACAATAATGCTGGAAGGACATAACAAGTGGGGTTCCACAGAGGTATGTTTTGGGACTAGTTCCATTCAATATCTTCATCAGCAATTGAGATGATGACACAGAGGGTACAATTATTAAGTTTGCAGATGATACCAAGCTGGGAGGGGTTGCACCTGCTTTGGAGGAAAGAGTCAAAATTCAAAATTATCTGAACAAACTAGAGAAATGGTCTGAGGTAAACAGGATGAAGTTTAATAAGTACAAATGTAAAGTGCTCCACTTAGGAAGGAACAATCAGTTTCACACATACAGAATGGGAAGGGATTGTCTAGGAAGGAGTACTGCAGAAAGGGATTTAGGGTTCATAGCAAAGGACAAGTTAAACATGAGTCAACAGTCTGACACACTGTTGCAAAAAAAAAAAAAAAAAGCAAACATGATTCTGGGATGCATTAACAGGAGTGTTGTGACCATGTCACAAGAAGTGATACTTCTGCTCTACTCTGCACTGATTAGGCCTCAGTTGGAGTATAGTGTCCAATTCTGGGCACCACATTTCAAGAAAGATGTGTAGAAACTGGAGAGGGTCCAGAGAAGAGCAACAAGAATGATTAAAGGTCTAGAGAAAATGACCTATGAAGGAAGGCTGTAAGAATTAGGTTTCTTTAGTTTAGAAAAGATAAGATTGAGAGGGCATGATAGCAGTTTTCAAGTATCTAAAAGGGTGTTACAAGGAGAAGGGAGAAAAAATTTTCTCCTAGGCCTCTTAGGATAGGGCAAGAAGCAATGGGCTTAAATTGCAACAAGAAAGGTTTATGCTGGACATTAGGAAAAACTTCCTGTCAGGGTGGTTAAGCACTGGAATAAATTGCCTAGTGGAGTTGTGGAATCTCTATCACTGGAGATATTTAAGAGCAGATTAGACAGATACCTCTCAGGGATGATCTAGACCAGCAGTCCTCAAACTTTTGGAGCTGCCGGGCGCCCGGGGGCGGGACCACGCATGCACCACGTGCCCGGGGGCGATGACCCCATGCGCCGTGTGTCCGGGGGCAGGCTGCCAATTTGCCACATGCCCGGGACCAGCGCCCCCTATAGCCACGCGCCCGGGGAGGGGCCACCCATGTGCCTGGGGCTGGTGCCACGCATGCATGGCGCGCCTGGGACCGGCACCACGCATGGCCCGTGCACCTGGGGCAGGGCCGGCCCTGAGCACTTGGTGGGTGCACGTAAATGCCCCGGCGGGCGCCATGGTGCCCATGGGCACCACGTTGGGGACCACTGATCTAGACAGTGCTTGGTCCTGCTGTGAGGGCAGAGGACTGGACTTGATGACCTCTCGAGGTCTCTTCCAGTTCTATGATTGTATGATTCTGGAGGTTCCGCTGCTTCTGAAGGCCCAGAGTTGAGTCTACCCCACACTGCCCAAGACTCCAGCAAGTTTTTCACCAGCCCTGCTCCCAGGGCAGTCCTCCTGGTGAACGGATGAGGAGGTGGGTGCAGGATCTGTCAGAAAAGCAATAGCAAGTTTGTCAAAACTGAACCACCCTCATGAAACATTTCTCCCATTCAGATGAATCTGTGTTCTCAAACAGAAAAGGGTTAAGCTGGAGAATCTCCTACCAGTTCTAATCAGTTTTATTTTCTGGCTCTCTTGGGTTAGTTGAATAGTTTGGTGGATCTGCTGCTATATCCTGAAGGCAGAATGCCATGAGCCCTATTCTGCTGCTACTGAAGAAAATAGGATTAACCAACATAATAAGAACTGCAGAATCACGTTCTCTGTTAATAAGAACTAGGGGGGGAATTCTCTCACCAATGTTATTTAAGAATTCCGGAAGTTATATGATGTCATGAATACTCAGAGCAGTAAGGCACTAAAGAAATCTGAACTAGCAGGGCTCAGTTTTGTTTCTTTCCACGTTTTGTTTCTCACTCTCCTCTATTATTTTTCGTGATAGATTTTTATAAAAATTTAACTCAGGGGCTTGTGAGTCAAGAGGGTTTGTTCCACTCTGGGAGTGCTTCCACACATGATCTTGTTAAAGTCACATACCGGCTGGCTGTGTCTACATTGGCACCCCTTCCCGGAAAAGGGATGCTAATGAGACACTTCGGAATTGCAAATTCCACGGGGGATTTAAATATCCCCAATGGCATTTTCATGAACATGGCTGCCGCTTTTTTCCGGCTCGGGGTTTTGCCAGAGAAAAGCGCCAGTCTAGACGGGATCTTGTGGAAAATAAGCCCTTTTCCGGAAGATCCCTTATTCCTACTAGGAATAAGGGATTTTCCTACTAGGAATAAGGGATCTTCCGGAAAAGGGCTTATTTTCCGCAAGATCCCATCTAGACTGGCGCTTTTCTCTGGCAAAACCCCGAGCCGGAAAAAAGCGGCAGCCATGTTCATGCAAATGCCACTGGGGATATTTAAATCCCCCGCGGAATTTGCAATTCCGAAGTGTCTCATTAGCATCCCTTTTCAGGGAAGGGGTGCCAATGTGGACACAGCTGCTGTGTCTAGACTGGCAAGTTTTTCCAGAAAATCAGCCGCTTTTCTGGAAAAACTTGCCAGCTGTCTACACTGGCCGCTTGAATTTCCAGAAAAGCACTGACGATTTCATGTAAAATCATCAGTGCTTTTCCGGAAAAACTATGCTGCTCCCCTTTGGGCAAAAGTCTTTTTCCGAAAGACTTTTGCCTGAAAGGGCCAGAGTAAATAGCATAGTTCTGTTTTCCTCAAAAAAGCCCAGATCGTGAAAATGGTGATCGGGGCTTTTTTGCGGAAAAGCGCGTCTAGATTGGCCACAGACGCTTTTCCGCAAAAAGTGCTTTTGTGGAAAAGCGTCCTGCCAATCTAGACGTGCTTTTCCAAAAATGCTTTTAACGGAAAACTTTTCTGTTAAAAGCATTTCCGGAAAATCATGCCAGTGTAGACGTAGCCACCATGTCTACACAAGGAAATTATTTCGAATTTACTAAATTTGACTTACGGACTCCCGATTTAACAAATTTGAACTTGCATGTCCTCGCTACGGGGAAGCATACAATGTAGTCCGAGACAGGCTCCATTAATGTGGATGCACTACCTTGGACTCAGAGCCCCAGGAAGCACTGTGGGGAGCTGCAGGAGGCTTTCTGGAGGTCAATTAGTTCCAATTAGCAGCACTGGAGCATCCACACTAAAATTATTTTGGGAATACAATTAGTTCAGAATTAGCATTATTCCTCATGAAAAGCAAGACTACAGAGTTCAAATTCCACAGCCCCTTATTTTGGAATAACGGGCATGGTAGCGTGGACACATCACTTACAAATTCTAACTTGGGGAGGTTATTTCAGACTAAGGTCCTAGTGTAGATCAGGCCTTAGAGACTGGTTTTCAGCTTTCTGATTTGCATGTATGGGTCCACGTTCAGCTAGTTTCTATGTGCATTCAATTAAGTGAGAGACAGAAACATTATAGAAAAGTCAAAAAAGCTTTATAAAAACTAAACCACAAATAGTTTTGATACCACATCAGAAACATAAATCAGCATGTTTACACTTCAATATGAGAAATGTCATAAAACAAAATGTATTTGAAAATAATTCCCTCCTTCACTTACCCACCAACTTCTCAATTAAAAGGCTTACATTTTCCCTGTCACAGATGATAACATCAGAGTCACCATAAAGGGAACATGGAGAAGAGCTCAAAAACAGTCCTAAAGGCGTAAGTCATATGGACACTCATGCACAATGAGGACAGGGCCTTCCAATACAAACAATAAAAACATCATTTCAAAAATATTAATCAGAGACATGTGAGTAGCCATGAAGATTGTAACAGTCTCATTGTTCTCCCAGGTGATAAGCCCACACCTCTGCACAGGAGCAATTTATTATACCCCATCTGCCAAAATATGGCTATGATGTAAAATATCCAGGAAGCAGCTGTTTTTCAGAGATAAGTAAAGCAGTGAAACAGCATGATCCAAAGCAATGGAAAGGCATCTAATAATGTCATTGGTCTTTGGACAAGGCACTAAATGATTCTTTATATCTAGGGCCCAGTCTGCAACCTTTTGTCACTTGTGCAGTCCTTACTCCCATACTGATGTCAAGTAAACTATTACCAGGGTTACTTGTACGTATAAGAGTTTTCCAGATTGGATCCTTAATTACTACAAATGAGAAAATAATTGGACTTCATGAGCCTAATCCTGCTGGAACTTAACTGCAAAGGTCAGAAGAAACTATTACGATAATTAAATTCAATCTCCAATATCACAGAATTATAGAATGCTAGAACTGAAGGAACCTCGAGAAGTTATCAAGTCCCATCCCCTGCACTCACGGCAGGACCAGACACCATCTAGATCATCCCTGACAGAGGTTTCTCTAACCTGTTCTTAAAAATCTCTGATGATGGAGATTCCACAACCTCCCTAGACAATTTATTCCAGGGTTTAACCACCTTGACATTTAGGAATGTTTTCCTAATGTCCAACCTAAACCTCCCTTGCTGCAATTTAAGCCCCAAAGTCATATGAGACAAGTAATAGAATTTCATCCAGTAAATTTTGCATCAAGACTTTAATTCCCGGTTGAGCTAGATGATAAAGATATACCCAAGATGACTGACTGTACTGAAGATACACCTCATTTACATGAATATAAATGAGATGAGAATCAGGTCCTAAATCTATAATGGCCTTGGTAGACCAAAAAGCAGGATATTTTGTCTGACATGTCTTTAATTCCTGGGCTTTTAAGCACATTAAAGCTCTCACAATTTCATCTTGGAATGGAGAGGATTTTAGTGACATTTGCTACTGAAAATATTCTGGAATGGATTTGTTAATAGAAGATGACTGTTGAAGACTGCAAAGGGAAAATTTAAACTAAAAGACAAGTATATTTAAGCATAATTGCCTTAAAACCAAAATACACTGTAATGTAATCTGCAGTTGATTGGAAAATGGAACAATCCAGAAGACTGATTTCAACACTGTCTAGAAAAAAACCTAATCTATTCAAGAAAAACGGAGGGATTATTCTCTCTTGCTGTCTAGGTATTAAATGTCTGAGGATCATAGGCATATAATTCAGATACTGCTATTAATGATTTGGATAAGAAATGTATTAACGTTACATTTATTAATTTAGGCAGCACTTTAGAGGAGGTCATTTGACAGATTAAATAAATCCCATTGAAAAATGGGTTGACAGCTCATTAAACAGGACACACCTGCCTCTTGTGGCCGAGTAACACCAGCGCAAGTCTTTGCAATAATTATCTTTTTTTAAACTTTATGAAAGTCTTTTTATTTTAGACTCTCCCAAACTTAGTATCCCCCCTGCAGGCTCTGTGAAACACAAAATAATATTAGCATAAAAGAGTAAAAGAGTGTTACAGAGAGGAGGGAGAAAAATTGTTCTCCTTGGCTTCTGAGGACAGGGCAAGAAGCAATGGGCTTAAATTACAGCAAGGGAGGTTTATGTTGGACATTAGGAAAAACTTCCCATCAGTGTAGTTAAACAATGGAATAAATTGGGGTATGTCTACACTACAAAGTTAGTTCGAACTAACGGACGTTAGTTCGAACTAACTTTCATAGGCGCTACACTAGTGCTCCGTTAGTTCGAACTTAATTCGAACTAACGGAGCGCTTAGTTCGAACTAGGTAATCCTCATTTTACGAGGACTAAGCCTAGTTCGAATTTACTAGTTCGAATTAAGGGCTGTGTAGCCCCTTAATTCGAACTAGTGGGAGGCTAGCCCTCCCCAGCTTGCCCTGGTGGCCACTCTGGCCAACACCAGGGAAACTCGTCTACCCCCCTCCCGGCCCCGGACCCGGACCCCTTAAAGGGGCACGGGCTGGCTACGGTGCCCGTGCCAGGTGCAAGCCTGCCAGCACCCAGCCAGCAGATCCTGTACCTGGCTCAGATCGAGCCACCCACCCGATGCCCCCCAGCCCTCCCCCTCTTCCCGGGACCAGGCTGGTGGCTCCCGGGAGCTTGCCTGGGAACGCAAGAGGCGGGCACCCGCCTGGGCTAGTGCGGACATAGAATCATAGAATCATAGAATCATAGGACTGGAAGGGACCTCGAGAGGTCATCGGGTCCAGCCCCCCGCCCTCAAGGCAGGACCAAGCTCTGTCTAGACCATCCCTGACAGATGTCTATCTAACCTGTTCTTAAATATCTCCAGAGAGGGAGATTCCACCACCTCCCTTGGCAATTTATTCCAATATTTGACCACCCTGACAGTTAGGAATTTTTTCCTAATGTCCAATCTAAACCTCCCCTGCTGCACTTTAAGCCCATTACTCCTTGTCCTGTCCTCAGAAACCAAGAGGAACAAATTTTCTCCTTCCTCCTTGTGACACCCTTTTAGATATTTGAAAACCGCTATCATGTCCCCCCTTAATCTTCTTTTTTCCAAACTAAACAAGCCCAGTTCATGAAGCCTGGCTTCATAGGTCATGTTCTCTAAACCTTTAATCATTCTTGTCGCTCTTCTCTGCACCCTTTCCAATTTCTCCACATCTTTCTTGAAATGTGGCGCCCAGAACTGGACACAGTACTCTAGCTGAGGCCTAACTAGTGCAGAGTAGAGCGGCAGAATGACTTCACGAGTTTTGCTTACAACACACCTGTTGATACAACCTAGAATCATATTTGCTTTTTTTGCAACAGCATCACACTGTTGACTCATATTCAGCTTGTGGTCCACTATGACCCCTAGATCCCTTTCCGCCATGCTCCTTCCTAGACAGTCGCTTCCCATCTTGTATGTATGGAACTGATTGTTCCTTCCTAAGTGGAGCACTTTGCATTTCTCTTTATTAAACCTCATCCTGTTTACCTCTGACCATTTCTCTAACTTGCTAAGGTCATTTTGAATTATGTCCCTATCCTCCAAAGAAGTTGCAACCCCACCCAGTTTGGTATCATCTGCAAACTTAATAAGCGTACTCTCTATCCCAATAATCTTTGGATCGTGACCTTGTCCACGATCTCCGCACTAGGTACAGGAAAGTAGCTTAGTTCGAATTAACTAATTTGAACTAAGTTAGTTCGAATTAGCGCTGTAGTGTAGACGTACCCTTGGCTAGGGGGATTGTGGAGATATCGCTGGAGATATTTAAGAGCAGATTTGACAGACATCTATCAGGGATGATCTAGATGGTGCTTGGTCCTGCCATGAGGGCAGGGGACTGGACTCGATAATCTTTTGAGGCCCCTTCCAGTTCTAGGATTCTAGGATTCATTAGCTTAGCGCTAAACACCAGTAGAAACTCTTCCCCATTGCTTTTTAATGATTAGACATGGGCCAGGAATGGAACCGTGGACATCAACCAGCTCCCATGTTGAAATCTAGGTAGATATTATGTGGTTCTGACCCACATCCTGATTTTGATTTTTAGAAAAATGCAACTTCCCTAGTTTGTATGTGAAAGATACAGGATCAAGCCAATTTATAGTCCTCCTCCAACCCACCCTGAACTTTTAAAAAAATGGAAATGGGTCTGAAATATCTCTGGGCTTGATCCAATGAACCCAAAACTAGACCAAAGATTTTTTTTGGAGGGGACCCTTCAAAACCCCTTCATAATTTTACCCATCTCGAATAATGATTGACACAATTTTGCGTTAGATACCTCTTGTGAAAGGGTGCAGATTCCTGGGATTTCTTACACCTCTTTGTGATCAATGGCATGGAATGTCAAAAGGAACGATTCTACTATGCTGCAAAGCCAAGATTCACCCACCTTTAGCAGCAGCCAGGCAGCATGACACCTGACTGGGAACGAGTCGCAAGTCATGTTCCAAAACTGAGCGTCGAACGCTTTCCTTATGAACCCTCTCGTGACCAGACAAATTAAGGTCATGTGACTCATTTTCCCCTCCTTTTCTCTTTCTTGCCTTTCCACTTTTTCCTGCTCTTTTCTGACAGGAGACAGTGACCAGGAGGCTGGCCACCATCTTAAAGAGGAAAACAAAATGGAGGACATAAAAAACAAAACCTGGTGCCCCTCCCCCAACCATGTTGACAGGTAAATGGGCTTTTACTATGGTGAGCTACTGAAAATTCATCCTTAATGTTAGAAAGCTCGTATGTGACATGAAATCATTAGTAACATCACCCTTCTGTTAGCTGCAATGGAGGAAATAATCCTGCAATTGACGGGTTTTGACTTTATCAGCAAAGGTGAAAGTGAACGGGTGCGTCCTGGTGTATAGCTCCGGCACGATCTGGCTGAGCTGTGGCAAAAGCCAGCAGGGAGCTATTGAAAGAGCCATCAGGGAGCTGGGTTGCAACAGGACAGTACCTGTAAGACATTTTAAAGTTACTTTCACCGATGTTTATCAGTACAGTAAGCTAATTCAGGCTCAGGGGCGCTGGAACAATTTGGATAGTGGGGATACTGAGAGCCATTGAATTAAGCTGTAAACCACACAGTCAGTCTCTCTCTCTCTGACTATTTAAGTATTTATCCACAAGGAAACGATTTGGCTACCGTTCATAACTAGACACAACTGATTAGCTGGCTAGTAAGCCTCGTTGGGACTAATTTGATAAGCAGTTCATCTCAAACAATATTAGGCCATTTTAGGGAGATTTTCACAGATATGGCATCTTTTTGCTACACAACACATTCAATTGCACTTGGCCACACTTACTGCTTGTGGCCAGCTTCCACTGATCAAATCCAAGGAGGTCCGTGCTTTAACTTTAGCTAAGAAATCAGCATAAAGTTTAATAACTTAAATACAGAATATCTCTAGCCTAAAAAAAAAAAAGAAATTCTGTTGTTTAGATGTCACAGTTTATTAATTCTCCACAGGAATAGTAAGCATTTGATTTTTTTTTTTATGTTGGTGTCAATTTGCTATTCCTACTGGATTAAAAATATAGGCTTGATATAGTGTCAATTAATACAATCTTTTGTTTAACTCTTCCAGAGCCATGCTTCGGTGTGCTGCTGACATTAAAGCCATAGAGCCACATTCTGCTCTCAGCTATACAAATGCAACTCCCATTCATTGGTTTTCGTTTTGAGGTTTTTGTTTTAGTTCATTTCTCAAATACCTTAGCTCCCTCTTTACTTCCCAACTCCAGTCTGGCTCATCGTTAGCTGGAAAGAGCTTAATGAACAGATCAGAAAGAAATTATGAACAGATACATTTACTACAAATCAAGGGAAATACTTCTTCATGAACATGTAGTCAGCCTGGGGAACTCACTGACACAGGAAATCATAGAATCAAAGGGCCAAATCCTGGAACCTTTAGTCAAACTAGACTCCCACTGATGTGATTGGGAACTTGTCAAAGGAGGGCTGAGCATTTTGTCCAAAAAACAGCACCACAGGTACATTTATAAAAGGCTGGATACTTTTTTTATCCCCCTAGAAGATTTACCCAGCTTTGCTTGGGTCCTTCAGTGCAGGAGGCTGGCTGTGGGGGCATGCCAGAATCAGGACAGGGGCTTGGGGATGTGTGGGGGGTGCCGGAATCAGCACAGGGGCTTGGGAATGTGTGGGGGGTGCCAGAATCACAGGGGTTTGGGGACGTGGGAGGCTCAGGGCAGGGGGCTGTAGATGTGGAGGGATTCAAGAGTCACGGTTGGAGGATGATAAGGAGTTCAGAGCAGTGGGCTGGGTGCGTATGCAGTGCAGGAGTCAGGGTTTGGGGCTGAGGGGGGGGGGTACTGGAGTCAGGGTTGAGGCATTAGTAGGGGCTCAGAGCAGAGGGCTAGGGATGTGGTGGGTGCAGGAACCAGCAGGAGCTTCACTGCCCAGGCTGTGACAAATTAGGTGGGGTTTATAAAGTCTTCTGAAGCATCAACTATTATCCACTGCACTGGGAACAGGACATCAAATCAGACAAAAGCTGTAGCGTTTTCATGTTCAGTGATCTGATCTGGTTCTTTCTATAGTTCATTTATGTATTCATAACTGCTGGGCCAGCCCCTTATCAGGTTTAATCACTGCATTTTTTTTCCTGTTGCTTTGAATCTTCTCAGGAGACCTCCCACCTTACAGCCAGCAGCATAGACCCCAGCAAAGCTGGAGGGATTTCACCAAGAAGTACTTCACATTCCTTAATCTCCTTTGCAAATTCTTTGATGTTGGGAAGTTGTTTCAGCATCAGATGAAAAAGATGAGACATTCAGTGGCCTCTAGAATATGCTTTCAGATCAGCCCATAAGATATGCAGGGCTGCAGCCAACTTACCCATAAAAGGGATCAAATACACTTGTTTGGGTTTTCTAAATTAATTCCTGTCATGTAAGGTACCAATAGAAGAATCATAGAATCATAGAATCATAGGACTGGAAGGGACCTCGAGAGGTCATCGAGTCCAGCCCCCCGCCCTCAAGGCAGGATCAAGCTCCGTCTACACCATCCCTGACAGATGTGGCAGAAGAGAATGCTGTGTAGTAGCCCCTGTGCGCTGAAGGCTATGATTACCTCCAGTGTTTGGGCTTGCTAGTGCTAGACTTTATTTAGGTGATTTATTTGGGGTTGGTCCTTCTGTAAGCAGGAAGTTGGACTAGATGACCTCCTGAGGTCTCTTCCAACCCTAATCTTCTATGATTCTATGACTTTCTTTTCTTAAAGCATTCACTTTTGCTACCAGCTTATATATAAACAAAAGGCCAACAACCACCATGTTCAAATCTGCTCAGTAGAAGTTTAGATAATATGGTTAAAATGCTGGCAGCCAGTTTACAATAGGACTCCGAGTATTGCTCCCACCAGTGGATTTCCAACAGGGGTGGGAAGAAAATGAGAGTCAAGTCTAGACATATCTTTAGCAACATCAGCCCAGTGAACTACATAGTCAACCTATAATTGACTACCTGTCCTGAGTGGACCACATGAGCATAGGATGCATATTTTGTGTAGCAAGGAAATAACTTTCTCTTGCAGTTTCATCTTTTCAGTAAGGATATGTCTACACAGTGGCGCTATTTCAGGATAACATCCATTATACTGAAATAGCATTCTGCACATCTTAACAGCACACCCTAAACATATTTGAAATAATGGGTTTCTTATCCTGGCTTCCTGTAAACCTTGTTGCATGAGGATTAAGGAAGACACCAGAATAGCAATTTATTTCTAAATTAGCACTGTGTAGACAGCACAATGTCAAAATAATCTATGCAATTTGCATAGCTCAAATTGTGTATCTTATTTTGAGGTACGTGTTACTGAGTAGACGTATCCTTATTCTTTTTCGTGCTTGCACATGGTATCAGACTGGCAAGCACTGAGGAGTGAAATTGTCCATATACCTACAGAATAGGCCGAGCAATGCCAATATAAACTTCCCCACACAGCCTGTTGTATCTTATCCTTATTCCGGATAAGCCAATAGCTAAGAAAACATGCATGAACTATAGAACATAAAGTTCTTACCACCATAAGCTTATTGTGCACCCACCCTGGCTGATATTTCTGAATGACAGCCGTCTCTGCCTAGAAAACATTAGGACCAACTCTCTGTTGAAAGTCGGATTTTGTTCTCTCCAGAATGTCCCTAAAAATGGTGATTTTTAAACACCTGCTGTGTGGCTGAAGGAGACAACTTTGTAGGTGACCTCAGACAAGCTGTTCCTGAGCTATTAGCCTTTGCGCCTCACGTCACATGCTTAGACAATGTTAATTTGTGTAAGGAGCCTAAGCCAATGATTTTGAAGAGTGAACAGTGATCTTTAGGGCATAAGTTTGGGTGGGAGGAAGGCTCCTCTTGAGATAACTGTAAGGGGCCTGATTTTCAGGAAGCAGGTGCTCAGCACTTTCTAAAATCAAACCCTTACGTAGCTCAGACTAGGCAGCTAAAGTCACCAGTCACTTTAGAGAATCCTGGACACACACAACAAGCTATCTATCCCACCAGGAGGCCTCCCCACTTCCAAGCATGGATTAACCACCATGCCCAGTGTCTGTTCCGGCCCTTCCTTTGGGCACCGTATATTATTAGCTCCAACATGCTTTAGCAAATTCCCAAATAAATCCAGCAGCTACCTTTCCCCTGAGAGCAGAGCTTCATTGACAGAACATCCCTGCTTCTGCAGCTCTACCCCACTCCTTCAAATACATGCCAGGAAACCCCCATCCCTTTCAGTGCCTGCACCAAGAATAGTGATAGAAATGTAGCCGTGTTAGTCTGGTGTATCTGCAACAAAAAACAGGACTATGTAGCACTTTAAAGACTAACAAGACTCTGCACCAAGAACTAACCCTGCTTCTTTAGCATGGCTGCAGATGAGCTCTTCCCACTGTTACAGGAATCAGGTACGAATCAGGCTCATGTGCCCTTTCCACCTGAGTCTGATAATCCTTGCTACTTGGTTCAAATACCTGTTCTTGAAGATGCTTTGCCACAATATAGGACTGGCTGTCCACAAAAGCCCCTGGTCAGTAAAGGGGCCGACTATCTTGTTACACTAGCACTAACCATTCAACAAATAGCAGCCAGAGCTGCTTTTAGTATACATCTAGAAATACAACAGACTGACAAAACGTGTGGCAGATTGAGAACGAGTGTATTCCATAAAAGTTATTTTTTTTAAACAGAGTGATGGGATACGGGGGCAGAGTTAAGGTTATTGGAGAAATCTCAACTATGTAACTACTTCTGTTCAAACAGTCCTTTTCCCTGAAGTATAATCCTAATTTAGAATTTCCTAGATTTTTAACTTTTAATTTTGTGCAACTATTATGTTCCAATAAAGATTCCTGCCCCCTTACCCATTTTTATTATCAATAAGCTCCATTGGAACCCTTAGCTCCATTGTAAAGCTACTTGTGTCTATGCCATAGTTAAGGATGAGATGAAGTTTTACATTAAAAGCAGGATTTCAACATCTTTGCTGTATATGAAGAACAGAGCATGACTTCATGAGGGGGGAAAATGAAAACAGCTAATGTGTCTTTAAAAATCAATTTAATCTAATCAGACACTGAGAATGTTATTATGCTTTAAGTGTAATTGCGCAGTAATTGAACGAGGTCATTACAGAGAACAGTTAAGGTTGTTTAGTGTCTGAACTGTTCATTTCTGTGCTTCAACATGATTGGATTCCTTTTATATTTAACATTCAATTTTTAATGAACTGGGTTTATAATGCTTGTTTGGGGATAATTACAACATCCCCGTAAGAATTTGTACCCTAAATTATTGATTTATACTCTCATTTGTAATTTTATCTTAACATAGGTTTTGTCTGAGACATTAACAATTGTTTTGTTTGTTTTAGAATCCTTGTAACTTTTAATCCAGCTTCTTAGCCAGTGCAAAGCTGCACGTGTTATTTAGTACTTGTTCATATAAACATTCAAGCGTTTAAAAATATCTCCCTGAACTCCTTAAACTCTTTGCCTCAATGATTTCCTGTGGCAGGGAATTCCTCAGGTTGATTATATGCTTTAAACAGAAGTATTTCCTTGCATCCATTTTAAATTTGCTGCCTGTCAAGCTGACTGAACATCCCCGGTTAGTTCTTGCCTTCTGGGATTGGATGAAGTGGAGCTTCCGGATGGTTTTCTACAAACTGGTCATTATTTTGTATTCCAGCATTATAAAAAAACAAAACAAAACCCCACTTACGTAAACAGGAAAATCTAGAAAGTTTTCCAATATCCTAGTCAACATCAACAAAACAACTATACAAAGGCAGCTGCACCCAGTGAAAACAGCAAATGGAAAATCTCAGATGGCCATTTCCTCTTCTTGCCTAACAATTAAAATAGATTCTCCTATGAATCCATATCCTACAATAAGAGTAGTGGCAGAAAACTCCCTTTCTTCTACTTTGATCAGATCCAAACTCCCATGGAAGTCAATCCTAAAATTCCCATAAAGGCCAGGTGACATTAAATCTATCCACAGTATGCTCATTACATAGTGCCTGAGCACTTCATAATTTGTAAAGAATTTTTCTTGCCAACATCCATGTGAGGTAAGGAAGTGCTGTTATCCCCATGTTACAAATTGGGAACTAAGGTTCAGAGATCCTAAGTGAGTTGACAAAGGTCACACAGGAAGAGTGTGGCAGAGGGTAGAATTGCACCTTGCTCTCTCATGCCCATAGTAGTTCCCTAACTCCTGAATCATCTTGCCTCCATGCCTTCATTAAACTACCAAGCGCTTTCAAATAGGAAATGGTGTATCATCTAACAAAACAAGCAACATGCTGTAGGAAGAATAAGGGAGGCATGTAACCTAGCTATGTAGCTTTATATGGATTGTAAGGCTGTTTTTTTAAATAATAATAATTAGGGCCCTACCGCAATCATGGCCATGAAAAATGTGTCATGGACTGTGAAATCTGGTCTCCTGCCATGAAATCTGGTGTTGTGTGCCTTTACCCTGTACCATACAGATTTCACAGGGAAAACCAGCATTTTTCACGTTGGGAGTCCTGAGCTACAAAGGAGCTGTAGGGAGGTCACAAGGTTATTTTAGGGCAGTATTAGCATTGCCATCTGTATTTCTGTGCTGCCTTCAGAGCTGGACAACTGGAGAGCAACAGTTATTGGCCAGGCGCCTGACTCTGGAGACAGTAGCACAGAAGTAAGGGTGTCACTACCATCCCATGCAATCCTTATTTCTGTAAAAAATGATAGCAGGTTTGCCTTCACAGCTGGGCTCCCGGCCAGCAACTGCTAGCCTCCAGCTGCCCAGCTCTGAAGGCAGTGCCGCCGCCAGCAGCAGTGCAGAAGTAAGGGTAGCAGTACCACACCCCTCTTACAATAATCTTGCAATCTCTCTTCCACCCCCCAACTCTTTTGCGGGTCAGGGCCTCTCCAATTACATCACCATGAAATTTCAGACCCAAATAGCTGAAACCATGAAATTTACAGTTTTAAAAATCCTCTGACCATGAAATTGACCAAAATGGACCAGGGCTTTGGTAGGGCCCTAATAATAACCAAGATCAATTATCCCTGACTCTCCTGGTACTGCACCATTATTAGCTGACTAACATCTTGTAGGTGTTATGGTACAAGTGGGTCTGGAAGAGGGATTTGGATCAAACATTCAGTGTCCAATCTGGCCTGCTATGTTGTGTAACTTGTGAGATCTGAAGGACCACAATACATATTGATACAGCTTCCAGCTCAAGTCCCTTTTCCATGAACTCCTCTCCCACTGACAAGAGGACAGTGTGCTAGACTCACATGTTATACCTAGCTATTCCCACGGCTCCTTCTGTGCCCTCCAGAATGTATTTTGGCCTCTGCCTTGGGCTGGTAGCTATTTCCAGTTTTGCCAGTTGAGTGTAAAATGCTGCTGAAATAGAATCATGCCCAAGTTGGCACAGACATGAATGAAGACCCACATTGCAAGGCTGTGGAGCACCAGGACCATAAAGCTAAGGCCCTGATCCTTGCAGTCATTAAGGACCCTTTGCCTGCAAGTTATGCTGGGTATGTCCAGGTTGAGATTTGTCTCTCTCAAGGACACATCCACTTCTTGTTATTCTCTTCTCCTTGCTACCCATTGTAAACATAAAGGGTGCGTCTAGACTGGCAAGATTTTGTGCAAAAGCATTTGCTTTTGCGCAAAAACTTGCCAGCTGTCTACACAGGCCGCTTGAATTTGTGCAAGAGCACTGACGTTCTAATGGAAGAATTCAGTGCTTCTTGCACAAATACTTTGATGTTTCCACTCAGGGATAAGCCCTTTTGCTCAAGAATACTAGCGCAAGAGGGCCAGTGTAGACAGGCACCTTAATTTTTTGCTCAAGAAAGCCTGAAGGCTAAAATGGCCATCAGAGCTTTCTTGCGCAAAAGCGTGTCTATACTGGGCACGGAAGCTTTTGCGCAAAAGCATCCGTGCTAATGTAGATGCTCTTTTGCGGAAATACTTTTAACAGAAAAGTTTTTCCGTTAAAAGTATTTCTGCAAAATCATGCCAGTCTAGACACAGCCAAATGGTTTAGAGAGCCCAAGTCACTTGGCAAAAGTTACAGAGGAAGGCTGTGGCAGAGAGTAGAATTCCCCCTTGATCTCCCAGCTCCCAAACTAGTACCCTAACTACCAGACCATCCTTTCTTCATGCATAGTCTTTCTTCACACCCTCTCATGTACAGATGATTAAACGGAGGCATGGAGTGCTTAAGCAACTTGCCTTAGATTATGTTCATGGCTGTGCTTCCAACCTTTGTATAACCTAAGACTCTCACTTGCTAATTTGCTTCCAAAAACCCTACCTTATTCCTTGTATTATTCTTATTAGGACAACTGGTGTTCTCAGTCAAGGCATTAAAAATAGACAAGATGTGCAAAGTAAGTGCCTTAATTTTAGACCACACTGCATCTTTAAAAAATATTTATAAACTATTGGGAAAGTGTGACCTATAGGAGAGGGACCTCTGACTCCTGAATCAAGAAATGTAGGGTCAAAGTCCTTCCTGGTGTAATTCAGCAGGCCAATTTACACCTGGAACTAATCTGGCTCACAGTGCAAAGGAAAAGGGAAACACGTTTGTATATTCTTAGCACTGGATTCAGATTGTCTGTTTCACAATAAAGGGCTTAAATCTCCAAAAAGTCACCTTCCTTGAAGGAAACCATCTATCATCCCAAAGTACAGCCCTCAAAAGGCTTATGTGACTGGGAAGTCTTTCTTTACACAATCTCTTCCAATCAGGCCCTTAAGATTTTGTGTTTAAAGTCCAGACCCCTTAGAAAAATCAATATTTTTAGCCCCATTCAGGCTCTGAACCAAACAAGAACCCACCAGTTCTCCAAAGACGTGGTTGAAGGATCAACACTGTGTCACGTCGCCTCTTGGGACAGTCAAGCTCCTTGTGGGCCACCGTACCTTTTGATACTTGCCATCAGGATATATGTGTTTAATCAGGCTCTTGACAGGTAAAGACTGTGAAAAAGAGGACAGTTTGTTCTCCCAAGCTGTTCAGTCTCTAAGCTCCCTGTTTATTTTGGACATGAATGAATAACATTGTGCTGGGAAAGGAAATTAAAAAAGCAGAGCTGTAATTTACAGTAGGGAAGAGAACAGACTTAGCCCCCCCCCCCCTCCTCCCTCGCCACTTCATGCTTTCTCCCCGGCCGCCTTTTTTCACTGCTCTGGTTCCAAACGTGCCACAGCTGAAAGAGAGAACCTCAAGCCTTCCTTATTGCTGGCAACAACAAGTGAGTTACAATTGCCAGTCTCTGTACGTCTGCCAAGAGAACAAACTGCTTCAAGGCGAAGGGCGGGGGCGGGGGAAGGGGAATTATCAAAACCAAATGCCACTGGAAATCCTAAGGCTGCAAAGCCTGGTTCAAGCTGTATTTGTAACATATCCCTAGCCATGTAAGGCAGGGGAGGAAAATGGATTCTTGAAAAGAATATTTAAAATAAAACAATTGCTCTGGAGTGAGGAATTCTCCTCTCTGGTTTTTATAAAAAGCTCTAATTTTTTTTTTCATCTCCAAGTAAACTCCCAGCCGTTTTCTTTGAAAACAGATACTGGGCTGGCACCTCTTTTTCAAAGTGTTCCACATTGTTCTAATGAGATGTGATAGGTGGTTTGGAGCAGAAGCTGGTCCAAGCAGTGGAGATAAGTATCGCTTTATTGTGTTTGTTTTTCTTTCAGAACGCAGCAATCTGGCAACGCTTTTTTTTTTCTTTTGTATGCTTTTATCATTCCTTTTTAACCTGTCCCCTGGATCCAAATCAGATCCAGCCCTCTGCCCCTATGAAGTGTTCATCCAGAAAGGTGAAAGAAGAGAAGCTCATAGGTTTTTAGCCTGATCTCCTGCATCACACAGGTCATAGAATTTCACCCAAAGTTTTCTGCGCCAAGACCATATCTTGTGCTTGAGCTAGAGCACACTTTTAAGAAGTCAGCCAGACTTGATTTAAAGACGAGATAAGCTGTCACAGTAGATAAAGAAGGCACCATTTTTAAATCATGATATTTACTTCAGAAGTTGTCTAGCTTCAATGTCCATCCATTGTCTCTTGTTATGCATTGGTCTTGCAAAGTAAGAGTTCCCAAATATCAGAAAACTCCTCCTTGGGCGGGTATTTGGAGGCCATGGTTAAGTCACTTCTTAACTTTCTCTAGGGTAAACTAATAACTTCTAAAGCCTCTTACTCAATGACATGTTGTCCAGGCCTTGAATCATTCCCATAGCCTTCTACTGAACCAGTTCCAGTTTTTCAATATCCTTTTTGAAGAATGGACACCAGAAAAGACACAGTGTTCCAGTAATGGTCTCACTATCAGGTGATAACAATTCCCTGCTGTTACTCACCCTACCCCTGCTTATGGATCAAGAATCACATTCACCTTCCCTCCATCCCCAAACCCACAGAGCCCCACTGGGAGCCCATATTCAGCTCGGTTTCTATCCAGGACTTCTAGTCCTTTACACTGTCACTGCCTTTCAGAATGCTGTCTCCCGTCTTCACTGAGGACGAGAAGGGAAAGACTGGAAATAAAGGCAGGGGAAAGAATTAGAATACAAAGGTGGGAAAATGAAAGGAAAATGGAAAAGACTTGGAGCCAAATCTCCTTGGGAAAACCATCTTACTAAGGGAGCAGCACAGTTGCCCTTTATTAGAAATAGGTGTGGGGGGACAACCTAGTTGATAGCATCTTCTTTTCATAGGAAAGTAAAAGAAGACTTTGGACAATGCTGTTATGACGTGGGCATGAAAGAGAAGGGTTAGGCTTCTTGTAAGCAGGTGATGTTCCCACCCTCCTCCAAATGAAGTCTCCACTGTACATGGTTAGATTTTTTCCCTTCCTGGAAAATGTCTTCATCAGCAGGGGTAACTAAGAGGAGCACACTATACCTTCCCATCCAACCATTCTTCCCCAGGTTCAGCTATTCCCGGAGTTCCTCCAATCCATCACCCATTCCCAGAACTTTACCAGGCACAATGAGCCAATTTTCAGCAGACAGTACTCCCTGTACACTGACTA
Organism: Pelodiscus sinensis; assembly: GCF_052426305.1. Classification (NCBI taxonomy): domain Eukaryota; kingdom Metazoa; phylum Chordata; order Testudines; family Trionychidae; genus Pelodiscus; species Pelodiscus sinensis. The sequence continues at coordinate 12,853,393 of NC_143054.1, forward strand.
TTGTCAAAGGTTACAAGCCGACGGGGCCTCGCTTTCACAGAAATGCTCATCCCAAAGCATCTCTGGCATCACAATTATCCTCACCAGCACACTAGACGGACTGACTGATTCAGGGAGGGAAATGCCACCTGCAGAATCACCAAACCCACATTCTACAGTGACAGCATTTTCCTTGGAAGGCTCTTCTTCCAAACAGACCCAGTCTTCTTTCAGGACCAAATAGCAAAGTCCAAATTGGTATAGCCTGCTAATGAGCTGGCATCGTACTGGTCTGCCATGCCCATTGTATTTCGAGCACCACATCCTTACACTAGTGGTGGAGACCCTGCAGACCATGGTCTGCGTGTGGCCCACTGGGGCTCTCCTCCCCCACGTACCTCTTCACATCGGGGCACTGGAGCATCGCACTTCCTGCTCCTCCCCCCTCCCTCCCAGCACTTTTGAAGGAGCCGTGAATCACCTGATTCATGCTCCATCCCTGCTCTTCTCCCTCCCTCCCAGAACTGGAATGCTGCAAATCAGCTGGTCACCTCATTGGGCTGCAGGTGGAACCCTTTTTGAAGAATACTGCAGCCCAGGGAGGAGAATGAGGGTCATTCATGCAACCTACCCTCCATTACTGGTTGCCCATCCCTGCCTTTGACTCTCATGCTGGGATAGTACAGGCAGTCCCCGGGTTACATGGATCCGACTTACATTGGATCCCTACTTACAAACAGGGTGAGGCAACCCCGCACTAGCTGCTTCCCCCCAGCAGACCAGGGAGACGCGAAGCTAGCGCCCCCCCCCCCCCCCCCCAGCAGACCAGGGAGATGTGGAGCGGCTTTTCTCAGCAGATACCTCAGCTTGAGAATAAAGGACTGAGGGAAGTGAGGTGTGGGAGAATAAAACTGAGCTCTGGAGAAATGTTTGGCTAGAGTTTCCCCTACAATATGTACCAGTTCCGACTTACATACAAATTCAACTTAAGAACAAACCTACAGTCCCTATCTTGTACGTAACCCGGGGACTGCCTGTAGTCAAATGCTTGTCCCTATAGCTGATGTCACTTTGCCTAGTGTTCAAAGTTTGTTTATCTCCTTTACCGCAAACCGTTAGCCTACAAGAGTGGGACACAGGCCTGTGGCAGATGTTGACCTCTCCAGAGGACAGTGCTAACAAGCCTTGTCAGCCATTCCCGGCCTTGCCAGCCATCCACAGAAATACCGGGAACTGCATGCTTTTAAAATATGGAAAAGAGAGGACCACAGAAAGAGGGAGTTCTGGGCACACATGCAGGCCCTTGCAACGCAAGCACAAGTCCTGCACGTGGTTTTCTGAGTGACGTGCTTTCGTAATTGTAACTCTGATCATCATATTTTCACTTAGTAAATCTCTTTTGCTTAATAAAACGTGCTATAAATTAATGCATCTGTTCTCCGCTGTGCATCAGCCTGATGATGTCACTGCATGGAACCCTTCCCAGTTCACCAGGCCTCCTGTTCCATTCTGTCAAACGAGAAAATGGTGAAATATCCCCTTGTTATCAGCTGCTAATGGCGTATTTTTTACACACCATGCTCCGAATGCAAAACCGTAACTGCAGCACATTAGCAGCTGTTAACACTTCACAGTTTGCATGTGCCCTGGCTGTGGAGCGCTTCTGCTCCGCAGCTGAGCTGCTCAGTTCAGTTTCAGATTAAAGGAGGCCTGAGCCTTAACTTTTGGCGCTGGAGCCAAAACTAGACCCTTTATAGAGGCTACGTTGGCATCCAGATGTGACTTCCCAAAGAGGATGGTCAAATGTCCAGAGCTTCCGTTCAAGCCAGGAGCCTCTTGCAGAGATTTAGCTCTAGGGTTGTGATTCAGGCCAGTTTCTAGTTTAGAAGCTCTTTCCTCTGAGACACTTCATGCACAGTTCCACACTTGGGTCACATCATTCTACACCCCAGATTTGGGGCTCTCCCAGATGCCTGGGTCAGTCTGTCACTGCAAGTGCCTGTTAATGGGACAGCCTTTATGTTCTTTTGCCTAAGCCATTCCAGTATGTCGACTAGTGTGGCACCCAAAACCAAGGTGCCGAAACCATGACCACTTCTTCCTCCTGGCTATCTGCTTTGACAATTTGGGTATTTTTGCACTACAGAGACGATCGCCCCTCTGTCGCATTTGATTTAGCAGGTCTAGTGTATTTTCTAAATCGAAAGCTGAGGGCAACCCCTGCTGGAGTCTGAGGGTACATCTAGACTACAGGCTTTTGTCGACAGAGGCTTTGTCGACAGATACTGTCGCCAAAGCCTCTGTTGAAAAAGAGCATCTAGGCTACACCCAGTTCTGTCGCCAAAGCAAGCCGCTTTCTCGACAGAGTCTAGATGCTCGCTTTTGAAAAAGCACAGTGTGGATGCAATAGTACCTTTTTTCAACATAACTCTGTTGAAAAAAGGCATTATTCCTTGTAGAATGAGGTTTACCGCTGTCGACAAACCTACCACGTTCTGTTGACAGAACTCGGCAGTAGTGTAGACGCAGGTATAGTTTTTTCGACAAAAGTCCACTTTGGTTGACAAAACCCTGTAGTCTAGACACACCCTGATACTCCTCCTTCTGTGAGGAGTAAGGGAAGCTGGCGCGGGCATGTGCTCCTGTTGGCCTCCTGCAGTGTGGATGGGGTTGACGGTACGTTGAATCCAGCTACACAATTAATTGGAGATAGAGTTGCGTATCTTAAGTTTGACCTTCTCCTCCAGTGTAGACCAGACCTTTGTTAGCTGCACAGCAAGAACTAACTTCTGGGAGAGAACGTGGCAAACCACCCCCTTCCAGTAACATGCAGAGGGAAATTAGTAAACTTTTGTTATTCACGAGCTACTCCATGAGGGATAAAATCTATCCAAAACTTCAAAAGAATTTTGGTAAGGGAATTTCCACAGATAAACCCAAAAGCAAAAAAAGATCCTCCCTCCCATTCTCCATCCATTGTATCGTAGTTTCAATAAATTACCAAAATAGCTGAGACCAGCATGATTATATTGCTTTACTTGAAAATACTGTGTGCAGAATGTTAAATTTTTGGCACAGAATTCCCCCAGAAGGAAAAAACAAGTCTCCCTGTGTGATTGAGACTCATCAGTGGGAAGATGGAAGAAACAAGGACAAGGGGGTGAGGCAGTTACAGAAGACAGCAAAGTAGCGGGTTTTGTTTTTGTTTATTGCAGCGTTGGAGAAGATGATGGGGATATTCCTGTTCCAAGGAATTTTTATGTCTGAATCAGAATGTGTCCTTGAGAGAGACTGATGTTTCTAAAGAAAAATCTATGGAGTAATTTGAGAAACTCAAGTGCCGTAAATCACTAGAATTGGATGGTCTTCATCCAAACGGACTAAAGGAAATATGAGGTATGAAATAACAGGGATACAAGTAGTGCCATCAGGGAGCCAATCCAATAGCTTCTGAAGTCAGCAGAAAGACTCACATGGAGTTTGCTCCACATTGAATCAGACTCTCGGGGCTTCTAGACACATGATGCGCGCCCACACCTCTGACTGAATCACTGACATGTGTTGCCTCTCCCAGGGCAATCCTAAAAGCTAAATCATCACCAGTGCCTGAACATGTACAGAAAGTTGGGTATGAGTGTAAGGAAATGCCCTCTTATGCATCTTGCACCGGCCTGTGTCTGCAGGATCAGGGGGCTCGGTGCACAATTCCTTTGAGTATGGGCTGCAGGGCTGGGGGCTGTACATTTCTAAACAGCTGGAACAGCATGTGACACTAATAACCTAGAGCCAAATGCAGACAGCCTCACTCAGTTCTAACTATGTTGACGCTCATCAGGCCAAAATCCTACAGTCGAGACATAAGAATTGCTGGGCATTGGATCCATCAAGCCCAGGGTTTCCCAACCTATGGGTTGGGACCCAAATATGGGTCTCCATTACATTTCAAAAGGGTCACTAAGTGTCTCCAGGCGGCTCTGCCCCCTCTCCTCCTCCCGTTTTTGAATTGCCTTGGGTCACCAAGAGTATGTCTACACTACAGCACTAATTCAAACTAACTTAGTTCGAATTAGTTAATTCGAATTAGTTAATTCGAACTAAGCTAATTCGAATTAGCACAGCTAGACCTAAAAACTAGTTCGAATTAGCTTTTTGCTAATTCGAACTAGCATGTCCACACTGAGTGGACCCTAAACCGAGGTTAAGGATGGCCGGAAGCAGTGCCGGACTTAGAGCGTGGAGCTGCTGTCTCAGGCTAGCTGAGGTCTGTGCTTAAAGGGACCCGAACCCCACCCCAGACAGACAGTTCTCAGGGGTGCCCCGCTTACAAAGCAGTCCTGGCTTGGAGTGCCCTGAGTGCCCATCCGGAGGTGGGGGTGAGTCAAGGGGCTGCAGGAGAGCTTCCACCCCGAGGAGCCCGCGGAGCCAGCCCAGTCCTCCCCATTGGGGGCTCGTACCCCATTCCTCCCTCACCTCCTTCCACTTACCCCTCCCTAGCCCCCCTTCCTGATGTACAAAATAAAGGACACGTGTGTTCAAAAATAGAAACTCTTTATTGAATAGAACTCGGGGAGATTGGGAAAAGGAGGTGGGAGAGGGGAAGAGAGAGGGTGGGAGAGGGGAGGGCAACTAAAATGATCAGGGGTTTGGAACAGGTCCCATATGAAGAGAGGCTAAAGAGACTGGGACTTTTCAGCTTAGAAAAGAGGAGACTGAGGGGGGATATGCTAGAGGTCTATAAAAGCATGAGTGGTGTGGAGAGGGTGCATAAAGAAAAGTTCTTCATTAGTTCCCATAATAGAAGGACTAGAGGACACCAAATGAAATGAATGAGTAGCAGGCTTCAGACTAATAACAGAAAGTTCTTCTTCACAAAGCAAATAGTCAACCTGTGGAACTCCTTGCTGCAGGAGGCTGTGAAGGCTAGAACTATAAAAGAGTTTAAAGAGAAGTTAGATAAAGTGATGGAGGTTGGGTCCATGGAGTGGTATTAGCCAGGGGGTAGAAATGGTGTCCCTGGCCTCTGTTTGTGGAAGGCTGGAGATGGATGGCACGAGACAAATGGCTTGGTCATTGTCTTCGGTACCTAGTGTTGGCCACTGTCAGCAGACAAGCTACTGGGCTAGATGGACCTTTGGTCTCACCCAGTACGGCCGTTCTAAGCTCAGGGCTCAGGGTCGGGGGTCTCATCGGACCACCCTGATTTTCATGCAAACCTGCTCCTAGGTGGCCAGACTGGCAGCTCTCCTGCCCTAGACGTCCACTTTCCTGTGCCTAGTGCAGAGGTCGTGGATGAGGTCCACGATGTCCGCACTAGACCAGGCGGGCGCCCGCCTCTTGCGGTCCAGGGCAGGCTCCTGGGAACTGCCAACCTGGTCCCGGGAAGAGTGGGAGGGCTGGGTAGCAGCAGGGGGCTGGCTCATGCTGTGCCAGGTGCAGGGTCTGCTGGCTGGGTGCTGGCAGGCTTGCACCTGGCACGGGCACCGTAGCCAGCCCGTGCCCCTTTAAGGGCTCCGGGGCTGGGAGGGGGGCAGAAGAGTTTCCCTGGTGGTGCCCAGAGTGGCCACCAGGGAAAGCTGGGGAGGGCTAGCCTCCCACTAGTTCAAATTAAGTGGCTTCACAGCCCTTAATTCGAACTAGTTAATTCGAACTAGGCATTAGTCCTCATGGAATGAGGTTTACCTAGTTTGAATTAAGCGCTCCGCTAGTTTGAATTAAGTTCAAACTAGCGGTTTGCTAGTGTAGTGCCTATTAAAGTTAATTTGAATTAACTTTGTAGTGTAGACATACCCATAGTCTTCCTGAATTGTCAAAATGGGTCCCTCTCTGGAAAAGGTTGGGAACCGCTGACTAGCCCACTGGCCTGGCTTCTGATGCCTCAGAGGGAGTGAAATAGGGCAAGTATTGTGTGATCAGTTCCCTGCCATCTAGTCCCAGCCTCTGGCTTTACTTGGACAAAGATTTCCTTGCACTAGGGGGACCAGATGGCCCCCTTTTAAAGGGACAGTCCCGCATGTAAGCCCTCCTGCAGTTGTCCCGACTTTTTCTTAAAAAAGGGAAAATTGTCTCGTATTTTGTATTGGGAAGGAGTCTAGTGGCCAACGATGGGGGTGGAGATGCAAGGTGATAGGGTAAGGAGGCAGTGTGAGGGGTTGGCTGCTCCCCCTGCTGGTCTGTCAGGGGGGCACTCAGCCATTAGAGCCCCGCCCCCTGTCCCATTTCTCGCTGGCACCGGCTGCAGTAGTTGATGAATGTGGACAGGTGCCAGGAGGTGCCATTTACATGCTGCCCACCCCCAGCCCCTTACATGCTTCCCCTCTCCGTGCTTTGCTTCTTCAACCTTCCAGCCTGCCCCACTGCTCCTCCATATCCCCCCCAGTGGGGCGTGTTCTGCTCCCAGCGCTGCACGAAGAATCGGTCCCTGTTCAGAGCATTGAATTCCCCAACAGCCTGGCTCCTTCCTTCCCCTGCTGCCTCTGGCAGGATCAGTGCTCCAGGGAAGCCCAAGACCCAAGCGCTGCCCAGGAAGAGCAGAGGCCAGTGTGTGCCAAAGACCCATGGTGGCATAGGGAGGCCTCCCCCCCCCCCCCCAGCTAAGCTCTGGAGTGGCAGGGGAGGTGGAGTGATTCCCAGCCAGTTTGCACCATCTTCACACCCCACTTGCTTCTGCACCATCAGTGGGTCCCTGCTCCCCGGGAACACAGGGCTGCTCCATTCCTTGGGCACCCTCCTTTGCTGGGTTCACTGAAGCCTCTGCAGCCAGGTTCCCTGGGTCCTATTGCACAAAGCATCTTTGGGCCTTCACCTCTTCCTGCCTGCACTGTAGCCGGGGGCAGGAGGCAGCTGGGTGACGTTGATGGCCAGCAACAGCCTGAAGATGTCAGCTGCCTTTTTTATGCTGTGTGGGACAAGCTGCTCCCAGCCACCTGGGAGCCATGGCAGGGAGAAGAGAGGAACACGACCAGAGACCATCCATTTCCCTTCCTCCCCTGCAGCTGGAAGCAGCTTCCATTCCTTCCCTCCCCCACAGGGCGTAAGAGCTGCTGCCGAACACATTGTGGTATGAACCCTGGCAGAAATCTGGGGAGGTAGCATGTGACCTTGCATTGCCCCAGGAAGGCGCTGTGCCAGGGACCAGCAGAGGCAGGTCTGTCCTGAGACCACAGCCAGGCGTGGAGAGTGCCGGGCAGGAAGAACTGGGTCCGTCATCCCCCCCCCGTGAGAGAAGGGAATGGGAATCTGTCACCCCTCCTCGTTTGTACCCTTAAGTCTTAAAGACGGCAAATAAAAAGACTCCAACTACACAGTATTGCTTTGTAGCAGGGGGCTCAAGCCACTGGATGTTCATTTAAATGTCTGTATGTTTGCTTGCCGTGGAACACACTTGAACAAGAGTCATTTTGCCAGGTGTCCTGTGTTCAGCATAGGGAAATATGGCCTTCCTTCCCTGAGATCAGCCGGCATGGCGGGTGCTCTGCACTGCTCAGAATATGGCCCCTGTTATTATTGTTCCATTCATATTACAGTATCCCCTAGTGACTCAACATTGATCAAGGTGGTCTCGTGCGTTACCTGCAAAGTTACCCTAAGGGAGAGTCCCTGCCCTGAGGAGCTGACATTTAGAACAGGCAAAAGAAAAGAAAAGAAAAAAAAGGGGGGCAAAGGGGCATAATTACCCCGTTTTACAGATGGGAAGCTAAAGTTTGGAGAGATTAATGGGCTTCCACAGGGTCGCATATCGGGTCTATAGAACAGCTTTGAGATTAACTGAAATCTACCAAGTCCCATTCTAGTGCCTTATCCAAAAGACTCCTAGGGAAGACCAGGCCCGCTTCTGATCTGACGTATGCCAGCGTAAAACGATTCTTATGCCAGTGTAAAAAGATCAGAGTCAGCTCCCCGGAGCTCATTGGGATCCAAGTTTTTGTATTTCATTATGAATATGGATTTTACAGGGGCTCAAGGTTGGAGGGATGTGGAGGAATGTGAGGGGGGCAGGAGTTAGGGCAGGAGTCTGGGGACCGTTGGGGGTTCAAGAGTCAGGGTTGGGTGTGTGAGGAGGGGCTCAAGGCAGAGGCTTGGGGTTTGTGGGGGGGGGGGGGGGGTGCAGGAGTAAAGGGATGGGGCTGGGAGTGTGGGGAGCTCAGGGCAGGGGGTTGGTGTGTGTTTGTCTGTGTAGGGAGACATGCGAGGGAGGCAAGGATTCCATTTAGGGAGGGCAGAGGGAGCTGAAGCCCTCCCTGAGATCTGGGATGCTGCTTGCTCTTCCTCTTCCCATCACTATCAGAGAGCGAGGAAAACTCACAGGTCATCTGCAATGTTCCCTCTAAGCCAATGGTTCCCAAAGTGTGCTTCACAGACCACTGGTGGTCCATGACTGTCTTGCAGGCAGGCTGTGGACTTGGGTTTGCCTTTCCCCTCTGTCATGGTCATGAGGGATGGCCAGCAGCGTGGGTATTAAGGGGTTAACTGTACCTTGCCAGGTAGCGGTCAGCCAATAGAAATGCTATTTTTGGGTTTTCTCTCCTTTGGCCCTGGGCAGTTGACTCTCCAGGTACTGAGGGGGACAGACAACATGTCCCTCTCCAAAGAAAAGACTCTTCACCATCTGTAAGTAGGGCAAAGTCTTGATAAATCCGTTAGGTTTTATTGTTTTATGGTTTGGGAATGGGAATCTGATGTCTGTGCATTTAGAAATGGGGTTTCTTCTCCTTTGTAACTAAGTTTTGGCCCATGGGAAAATTCCCCATGAGTTTATTAATTGGTGGCTCTTACCATCTAGCCAATCCAACTACGCTTGTAACAGGAGGATTGTTTTTATAATAAAAGTTCTTTCTTTGTTGTTAACCTGGTATTGGTTCAGTTCTGTGTCCTGGAAAATCTGTCTGTGGCATCTGCATGCCTCTGAGTAGGAGACAGCAGCCACACACTGCAATTTGTATTTTCTCTTTTCTTTTTCAAGCTCTTTGGTTAATTTCAAGTGTCTACCCCTGTTTGTGGGTTCAAAAGCACTTGATGGTGGCAGCGGATTTTTATCCCCCAAATCTAGGTTTTTAGGATTTTGGGGGGAAGTTTTATACCAAAGCCTGGAGAGACAAGGTTTTGGGGGACTTTTGCAGGCCCCCACTTCTGCATTCATCATGCCAGAGTGGGGAATCAGCCATGACACCCCATAGCAGGGAGTCCGTGCTGGTGCTCCAGTCCCAGACACCCCTCCACACCCTGCGAGGTTGAAGCAACAGTGCCAGCTTCCCACTGCCCCGAGCCTTGTGGGCCAGATCCAGCTGCGGGGGAAGGAAGCGGCTCCATGTGCTGCCATTCCCCCTCCTCCTGCCTGGCGGAACAGCAACGCAGGAAACCACTCACCTGGAGGCTTTTACCACCGCTCCCATTGGCCAGAATCCCAGCCAATGGGAGCAGCAGAGGGCAGGGCCAGGAACCAGCAGGGTGCATCGATCCAGTAAGTACCCCCCCATTCCTCTCATGCCCAGACCTCTCCCATCACACACGCCCCTCCTGCCCAGACCCCCAACCCCAGCTCACTCCTGCTCCCAACCTGATCAGACCCCCACCTCCAGCCCACTCCTGCACCCTTCCCACCCACCCAGACCTTGCACCCCACTCACTCCTGCACCTATTTTGCCACCATCGGTGCTTGGTTGGTAAGTCCAGGGGAAGGTTTGCGTTGAGCAGAGTGGGCCAAAAAGTTTGAGAACCACTGCTCTAACCTTTTCCGTGCGTGTGAGGAATAAATGTGTATGTGCACCGAAGCATGTGCAAATGTGCAGCACCGATAAAACCACAAAACCTAGCCCTGGGGGCACTCTGCTCAGCATTGAATCCCTCCTGAGTGGCGGTACAAGCGCACGGCTTAGAGGGTACTCTGCTTCTCTGCCCCTTCTTCTCAACAGCCAGGAGTGAGAAGAATAAATGTGTGCTTTCCTCTTGCCCCCCCGACAGAGATGGGAAGGGGAAGAAAAGCAAGCAGCATCCCAGTATGAATCTTAGGGGTGGGATTTAAGCCTCTCCTGCCCTCCATAAATGACACCTGGGAGTGCTCAGGTGTGCGGGACTTGGGGCTGGCCTGAGGCAGTCTTGATCATGGCTTGGTTTCCTGGCTGTGGACAGGTCTCTGCCCCATGCTTCTCCTGTTCCTGCGCTGCATGGTATCCAGCCGTCGGGAGAGAGGGGCAGGGCAGCACAGGCTAGGATGCAGACGCCCCACCAGGAGCTTGGTTAGGAACATGCATGCCTCTGACAGCGCATCTCTAGCCACCCCCTTTCACCCGCATGGCTGCCTGCTGCTTAGCCCGCCAGTCTGCAGGAGAGCCTGGGACCCCAGCTGGGAGCGCCCCAGAGCCAGCTGGCTCTTGTAACCGGAGAGGTGCACCGGAGCTCATCACCTCACTGTCACCTCTGGAACTTTATCCAATAAAAGGTCCCTTTTTCTCCAGTCCCACCAGAGCTGATACTTCCTTTGCCAGAGCGAGAGCCAGTATTCCCTGATTACGTGAAAAATGCCTTCTAAACCGACGTGCCGCAAGACGCAGGAGCCCAGAACTCAGTCCTGGCTTTGGGAGGCCAGAAACAGCGGGCAAGAGGAGACGACTCAAGGCTGCCAAGTATTTTATTTTATTGTCATTTCAGTTGGCGGCTGCACACGGAGCTGGAGGAGTCGCAGGGGAAGGCCTTTCTTGCTGGAGTCTGGCAATAAGAAGCCTTTCCAGCATGCTCACCTCCAAGCCCCGCTTCAGAAGGGAGGCGGCTCAGGAAACAGGACAAGGAGGGTTTGTACTGGCTGTTCCCTCTGCTGTTTTCTCACCGCATTGTGATTTACGGGCACGGAATGGCAACTCCGTCGACCCGCACTCCCTTCACATTTTCCAGGCGGGCATTGTAGGAAATGAGGCTGGAATGTGGTTGTGAAGTCCTGGTAGGCAGGCACAGTGGGAGTGTTCCTTCAGCTCGGAAATTCACTGTCAACCAGAAAACATCCCTCTCCCTTGCCGAAGCAGCACCATGGGCTTCCAGTAGCACAGTCTCAGTACTCTCCAGAGCAGCTTTCTCCAGGAAAGCGGCTTAATCAGCCTGGCCAAATGTCACCCCACTGAATTAAGGAGACGTTTGTGCCTGTCCTATAAATCACTATTCCAGAGCAATGCAAAATGGGGCTCTAGAGCCATGTTAATGCAACACAGTTAAAATCACAAAAAGCCAGAAATGCAACAGTTGATGCTAACCTCCAGTAATTAATTCAGACAGTTCCACTATATTTTATAGCCATCATTGCTGTCTGAAGGAATGCACACATGCTGAGGGGTCAACAGGTCCTGAGTACTAATATTGGACCTATCATTTACTTCATGGGTGGTCATAAGGAATTTTGTTTCACCTTCCTGCCTTAGTGTCCCCATCAGCAAATGGGGGAGGGGGGAGAGGCTAACAATACATTCCTGTCTTCCTGCAAGGGGTACGGTGAGGATTAGTTAAATAATGTCGTTGATGGGATTTGAAAGTGTTCCTGCAGTTATCCAGAAAAACAGGAGTTGGGAGCATTGTCTCACAATGGTAGCTTTACAGTGTTGGTGGAGCGTCGGTTTTTACATTTCTTGACTTTTCTGTGATTTAAACTGTCAGTGTGTGTTGCACTGATGCAAATTGTTTGCATTTAATTTCCTGGGTTTTTAAAAAAGAAGCAAAAGGAAGACATTTGAAATGAACACTTGGACCTAGAGTGCTCTAGAAAAACCCACCTTGATCAATGTAAGGGGTCAGAATTAGCTTCTGAAGTGAATGGGGTGAAGGAAGGGGTGAGTGCTCAAATTTGCTGGAAATTGTCAATTTCATCTGCTCGAATGGGAAGATGCATCAACATTTCAAAAGTTTCATTAAAGGGTTGGATCTGGAAGACAACCGTAACTCTTTCTACTGTGTTGCGAGGTGGTGGGTACGTCTACACTACATTCTATTTTCAAAAGAGGATATGTAATTCCTGTGGAATTTGCATATCTTCTTCCAATCTCACTTTCAAAAGTGGATCTTTCGAAAGTGAAAGTAGTCTGGATGCGGTTTTTTCGGGCAAAAAACCCTTTTTCGAAAAAACGGTGTAAACCTCATTTCTAAGGAAGAGCATTTTTTTCAAAAAAGGGTTTTTTTCTGAAAAAAACGTGCCCAGACTACTTTCACTTTCAAAAAATCTGCTTTTGAAAGTGAGATCAGAAGAAGATATGCAAATTTCCATGGAATTTTCATAGCCTCTTTCGAAAATAGAACATAGTCTAGACATAGCCTAGGTGTCTGGAACTATTGGAGCCTATCAGTGCTTTCCTTGAAGACAAGGAAAAATCCTATTCACAACTGAAAGATGAGCAATGGATGCAGGATCTGACATTGTTCACTGATATTATGCAGCATCTGCAAAATCTCAACTAGACACTCCAAGAAACATTATTTCTGACCTTACTCAGGCTGTCTTCAGCTTCCAGAACAAATTAAAGTTTCTCTGAAGTGGGAGTCTCAGGAGACTGCAACCACTTTCCCCATCTCAAGAGTAGGGTAAACACATTCCTTGTAATTGAGAAAGAAGATCACAAAATCGAGGAATACCGTGGTTAATTACAAGGACTGCTTGACGACTTTCAGGCCAGCTTGGAAGGCCTGAAGAAGCTAAGATCCTTCTTTGCCTTTCTTGTAAACATATTCATGGTTGATGTAATCAATGACACTGTCCGATTCCAAAAACTGTGGTTAAAGAAACATCTATTGTAGAAATGGAAATACAGGAACACCAGGAAGACTAGGATAAAAATAACTGTTATACCCAGCCGTGAGTGGGCAAGAGTCTTGTCAATTTTTATTTTAAAGGGGAAAGAAACTGGAATTTATGACTCACGATTACTAAAGGCCAAACCAGGTGCAGATCAACAACAAATTCTACCTTTCTTAAGCATAAAACTGTTAAAACTCTTCTAGTCCTCCACGACTGCTGCCTGCAGTCACTGCTGTGAGTTCATTGTGACTGCATCACGTATTTGAGTAGAAAATAGCCAAGTGCAGCTAGAAAGTGCAACTTGGACCGTTCGCTCACAACTGTATCGAGCCTTGGAGTGCATATGTCAGTAGGCTTGTTGCGACAGAGCCACAGAAGGATTTAGTCACATGGCACCTTAGGTGCCTAAATCTAGCATGTAGTATCAGTGAAATCCTCAAAACCCTTTGTAGCTGCTGGTGCTCAACAGGACCCTAAATCCTTCTGTGGATCTGGTCCAAGGCGTTTATAAACTAGGGGTTGCAACACCAAGCATTGCAATATCTAAGTCACTTTGTGGACCTATCTTATTGTGATGAAGTTTGTTATGGAAAAGCCATGATATTTCACTGTCGTGATCCAGGACAATAGCATTTCTACCAATAGATCTGGAAATGCAGACAACTCAGTGCTCAAAACCCACATTCTTTGTTGTGAAGGCATCAGTAAAATGGGGTGCTCTTCTTTTCCTCCTCACTTACTACTAATGCAAAGATGCTAATTATCCATTTGGACACTGTTGTAATGGGCCAATTCTTATTCATCATCAAAGCACTGGGCAGAGTCAATGCATTCAAACCACACAGATGGTGACTGCTGTTACAATCTGGCCTCCACATGTTCCCATGGCAGTTTCAGGCATATTGATCTAATTTTTTCTGACGTTTTGCCTTTAAGGACTCTAAAGAATGTTTGCCCTTTTCAGTTTGCCATCCCTGCATTTTTGAGCATACAAACCAGAAGCTGAAATCCAGCATAGCCCTTCCTAGTGGTTGGAAAAGCTCAAACAATAGGAGACACTGTCTTTGAACAGTAAGCCATATTAGTCATAATGATTGAGTCCATCATGAAATAGGCTCACAAATGTTTGTCTCTTGAAAAGGACCCTACCTTGTGTGACGACAGCACCTGACTCAGTTTCTGCAATATGTTTCAAATAAGTAATAGCCGCTAAATAATAGCATTAGCGTATCCCTTTCTATACTCTGTCCTGACTAGCAATACAAACCGGCTACTTGAATCATCACCTGAGATGCACCAACAAGAACTTGAAGTGTATGTGTGGTTTTTTTTTATTAAGATCTAGAGCAGAAGTTGCAGAGAACACACAAGAATACATCATCTGATCTTGTCCTGCACACCTTTTGAACAGACCATATGCTCAGCTGCATCCTCAAAACTCAGGCCATCCAGTTTTGCTTTGCGTTCTTCTGCCTTTACCCCCACCCCCAATTCCTAAAGATGCCTTTGGTATGAGATGATACATGTGTTAGCAAAGAGAGTTTCTCCTCGTATAATTCTGAACCACACACCAACTTGGTTACATACCCTATTAGTGTCAATCTATCTAGATTTTTGCAGGCATTTTTGAGCCACTTCCCACAGAGACTGTGCTATTCTCTCCACAAATCTTTCACTTGGAGGGTGTTAATATAGCTTGATCCAAACTAATTTTGGCTAGCGCAAGGTATCATATTACAAAATCTTGATACTAGCATCACATTTAGCGGTCATGAAACTGATGTTGAACAAGGCAGCAAACTTTTGGGCCAAGTTTACAGGTTTGCTCTGGCTGCTTGGTTGGCGCAGCTCCATGCAAAGCCTCTGTAAACTCAATCTACTGGCTGTTTATACCAGGTGTATGGTTGGCTTTGTATCACTGGAACAGCGCAAGTCTTCAGGAGCATCTAAATCTGGACTACAGTGTGTTCTCCAATGGGGTTAACTTCTCCAAACACCTCAAGACCAGATTTCCAGTTCTCAGGACTCACAACTGGGGACATATTTTCAAAAGAGCCCCGTTCCTATTTAAGGCACTTAAATAAATACCTGATTTTCAAAAGTATTCAGCACCAGGCAGGTCCCATTGTGGTGCTCCCAGGCAAATTTTCAAAGGACTGCAAGGGTGTGTCTACACAGCAAAGTTATTTTGGAATAATGGCTGTTATTCCGAAATAACAATGTGAGCGTTTACACAGCAATTCCGTTATTTTGAAATAATTTCAAAATAACGGACGGCTTATTCCGACTTCTGTAAACCTCATTCTACGAAAAATAATGCCTATTCCAAAATAGCTATTTCAAAATCAGGTATGTGTAAATGCTTCACTTCCACTATTTCAAAATAGCCCTTCATCGGGGTCATTCTAAGGTATTCCTCCTGGGGCTCTAAATCAAAATAGCAAGTCTACATTAGGGACACCTGTCTCGGACTAATTCTGAGGCTTCCATGCAGTGCAGATGTGCTATTTCAGAATAACTATCCTGGAATAGCTTTTCTCAAAATAACTGTGCAGTGTAGACATAGCCTAAATGTGCTCCTAACTCCCTTTTAAAAATTTCCCCTACCAACTTATTTCAGGATCGTAATGACAGTTGTAAGATCATCATGGCATGAACATTGTCTTTTTAATGTTCTGTCAAGGGCCCAACATGCTTTTGGATATTGAAAAATAAAGGCTAGCCAAAAGACGGCGTGCCAATTAATATGGCCTGGAGTGAACAGGGGGATGGTCCACAAAAAACACAGGTTTTAAACCCGCTACCTATTAATTTATTGATTAATCCTCATTCTTGGGTTATGCCCCAGCATTGGGGCAGTTCTCCTGGCAGGGCTATGGACCTCAGAAGCCCGGCTCCACAACAGCCAGTCAAGGAAACTGTCAGGTAACCTGGCTGTGATTTGCCTGATAAAGATGCAGAGAAGAGACCTGAGAATGACTAAATGATAGAAAATATGCCTTATAATGACAGACTCCAAGAGCTCTGTCTGGTGAGCTTCACAAACAGAAGGTTAGGAAGTGATTTGATTATAGTCTGCAAGTACCAATATTTAATGACAGGCTCTTCAATCTAGCAGAGGCTGGCAGTTGAATCTAGTCAAGGGGATGGTAATTAACCAGTGGAACAAATTAGCAAGGGCTATGGTGGATTCTCCAGCACTGACAATTTTCCATCAAGATTGGATGTTCTTCTAATCTACGGGATCGGCTCAAGAAATGATCTTGGGGTAGATATCGGGCCTGTGCTATGCAGGAGCTCAGACTCCATGAACACAATTGTGTTTTTTCTGGCCTTGGAATTTTTGAATCTATGATTTGCTGAAAGTTTGTCAAACCGGAAATATTTCTGCAAAATATTCTGTTTCTGTTTCATAGCTGGCCAACGTAGGCATGGAGACTAGGGCTGCAAGGGAGGAGGTGCAGCTGGCTCCACATGTCTTGGGCTCCTGCCTGCTGCCTCTCATGCCAGGGGGCTTTGCTGTTGGCCCTGTGTACCAGGATTTTGCTGCCAGCTTTAGCTGGGGAGGGGATGTACGGGATAAGGGAGCTGGATTTCAGCAACCTCACTCTTTAAAATGGTCCTGCACCACTGTTGTCCAATCAGCATTTTCTGTCAGAAAAGCCCTGACCAACTCGCATGGTAATGGAGATGCCAGAGTTACTCAACCCGACCCAGTCCTTGAGCCATTCAGCCAACCCACTGCAATTGAGGAGACTGTCTTCTCCTATGCTATTTGGTTGGAACTCTTTAATTCATTATTAATTGCCTGGATACCCTTTAGAATGGGAAACGTCTCCGTTTTCTTTGGTCACTTCCCAGAGGGGCTGTGACTTGGAAGAGAGTCACAGGGGAGAAAGGGTCAAAGCGAGGAAAAGGAACAGGCATTGTGCCTTACACTTGGCATTGCTCTCGCAACACCGTGATCCATTCGATGTCCCCTCTGCTGTCCCCACCCCCAACTACGATGAAGAAGCACAGCAGTTCTCCGCTCACTCAGGAATGCCAGATACGCAGCCACAATCAAGCTTCGATCTCTTCAGTACAGCAGGCAGTGCACCCCAGGCCACATGCTTGCTGAAAAACTGATTCTGGAGGAATGAGTTTCTGTTATAAGACCTCTTTGTGTGTGTGTGTGTGTGTGTGTGTGTGTGTGTGTGTGTGTGTGTGTGTGTGTGTGTGTGTGTGTGTGTGTGTGTGTGTGTGTGTGTGTGTGTGTGTGTGTGTGTGTGTGGAGGGGGGTATTGGTAGTTAGCATAGAATTTGTATGCTGCACACAAAGACAAGCATATAAAAGCATACGGATATGCACAGTGTCTGTTTACCTGTCCATTAGTAGCATCTCACTCTTCGCCCGCTTATAATTTCACTTTCTAACCTAGATCACGTCCCGGAAGAAGAACAAAATAAGCCAAAGAAATCTCACATTCCTGAACCCACAGGACAGACACCTCGAGCCTTATGAGTAGGGAACTAATTTATTCAAGCAGTTAGCACAATTACAATGCAATGGGAGTAAATGGTAACTTCTTAAAAAAACCCAAACAAACAAACAAACAAAAAAGAGTGAGAGAGGTTTTTGGGGGTGATCTCAGTGGACAGATGGGACCTAGAGGGGGTACTGTTGGATTTGAAGCAATTACTTCAACCCTGCCCCTTTGCTTTCTGTGATTTAGCCAAATCAGTTTCTCTGCAGAGGCTGGAGACAAGGAAGCATGTGGACAATTAGGGAGATTACATTTCCCTAGCATGAATGCAGGATGCCTGGCAAAATTACTCGTATGAAAGTGAGTTCAGAACTGTGTCGTGCAAATATGCAAATTAACGTCAAGTTGACTGAGCCTCTGTTAGAAAGAAACACTGCGTAGCTGGAGTCTTTTTATTTACCTTCTTATCATTAAGGTTCGCATGGAGAGAGGTGACACACACACTCCCGTACGCTTCTCTCACATGGGAATGGGGGTGACCCACCAAGCCGACCTAAACCTCCCTGCCCCGTGCTCGCCACTCTCCCCACCTGGCTCTGGGATGGACCCGCCTCTCCTGGGACCTCGTGCTGTGTCTTAGAGGCAACATGCAGGGGGCAGGCAGGATCAGAGGCCCTCCCTCCCCTGATTATGTGCAGAGCACAGCCAACAGCAGGCTTTCAGCACTGTGCAGAAGGGCAAGGACAGGAGCTGATTCCAGCCACCGGGCATGGGGGTGGAGGGTAGGGATGACTTGGCCTATGTTTTTGCAGAGATCATTTCTTGTCTTCCTTACTCCCCTGTGCCTAGAAGCAGCTTGTCCCTCCCTGCCCATAGAAAGGCAGCAAACACCTCCAAGCTGCTGCTGGCTACTGACATAACTCAGCCACCTCCTATCACCTGGCATGGGCAGGAAGGGGTTAGGGGTGGGGAACCTCAGGGCTGGGGGCTGTATGTGGCCCCCCAGCTTGCTTGGATCTGGCCCCAAAGGCTCAGGGCCCCCCCAGCATTGAGGAGCCCATGCTTTTGCTCCAGTTTCCCCTGCTGACCCTCTGCGGGGCTGGAGCATACCAAATCTACTAGGCTGGGCCCCCTAGGCTCTGGTGTGCAAGGGAAATGTGGGGAGTGTTTTTCTCCTCAGTTGGGGGCCTGAGGTCTTCTGCCCCTAAGCCCTAATGATGCCTTGTGCACCAGGGCCCAGGAAACCTGATTGCAGGGGCTTCAGCAAACTCGGCCAGAGAGGTGGGTCAGCAGGGGAGGACAGAGTGGACAGAGCAGGACATAGGGCAGGGTCGGAGCACAAAGAGACTAGAAATTGCTTCCCTGTCACCACTCCAGAGCTTAGCCCAGGAGTGGCGTAGCTTCCCCCTGCCAATGTAGTGCAGGGCTTTGTCACATGCAGAGCCTGGGCTCCTCTTGACCAGCATCCCGGGCCAGAGGGTCTTGAGCTGTCTGCGGCTGCCAGCCCCACCAGGAGCGGGATGGGGGAAGGAAGCAGCCAGTAAGCCAGGCTGTTGGTGAGTGAAATGCTCTGACCAGGGGCTGTTTCTCACAGTGCTGGGAGTAGGATGCACCCTTTTGGGGAGGGGGGGGGGGAAGGCTATGGAGAAGCAGCAGGGCTGAGGGGGTGTTGGGGCACAGCAGCCCGTACTCACCAGCCATGGCAGCAAGCAGCCAGTGCTAGTTAGAAAGGGGACAGGGCAGAGGAGGGGCCTGCCAGTGTTCCCTCTAAGCTGCATGGCAGCTCAGCTTCACAGGTGATTAATCAGCCCCACCCAGTCAGTCAGGTCCCTGGGCAGAGCCTTGAGCCTCTGACTGGGTGGGGCTGATTAATCACCTGTGACGCTGTGTTGCTACACAGCTTAGAGCAGTGTTTCTTAAACTGTGTTCCATGGGTGCCATGAGGCAGTCGGAGGTGTGCCGCGGAGAACAACAGATTTCAAAATGGCTGCCCTTAAAGGGGCAGGCAACCTTCTTTTTTTTGCTCAATAACTTCCCCCAACTCTTCCGCCCCCCCCCCGACTTTTTTTTTTTTTTTCTTAACCAAAACTCCTTGGTGTTCTTCATTAAAAAAAATTGTTTGGTGCTCTTTGGTCCTAAAAAGTTTAAGAAATCTTGGCTTAGAGGGAACACTGGGCAAGAGGAGGCACACAGCATGGACTGTACCAGAGGGCCAGTGGCTGGCCCCACACACTGAAGCGTTGCCTGACCACCAACCTTGCATCCCTATCCCCATTTTCAGCCTTCTTAGTCATGGGCCTCATCAGTGAGGGCTTTTGTTTTTTTTTTGTTTTGTTTTGGGGTTGGGAATTTTATTTTATTTATTTGTTTTGCTTCTCACTTCTACGCAGCCCCCGACTGATTTTTCTGTGGATCAGCATCCCTCTCCATCCTTGCACTAGATCATGAAGATATGCGATACCTGAGTTCTGGTTCTGGTTCTCTCAGAGCCTCCCTGTATAACCTTGGGCAAATCTCTTCATTTGTCTGTTCTTCATACGAAGGACGGGACTGAAATATTTCCATTGTTCCCTCTAATATCTGTCTTGCTCCTTTAGACGGTTACCCCCCTTTTAAAGGCAAGGATTCTCTCTTCCTATGTTTTCATACAGTGCCTAGCACCATAGGGACCCAATTCAACTCTTGCCTAGGCCCTACTTCCATACAAATAATTAATTAAAGCCTACTTGTGTCTGCAGCAGACTGGAAATTTGGGGCGGCCTCCTGCAAACTGAAAAATGAGATTTTTTTAAAAAATTAAATAAAAAAAATAAATAGTGCCACCAGCACAGTCCCTCCTTGTGTTCTTAATTCTGATGTGAAGAGTGTTGTACGTTATCCCTACATTTTCAGTTTGCAGCATGCCACAGATTTCTGTACTCACAACTGACAAGTTATCATGAGAGAAGCTGGAGATTTTGACAGATGGAGACAGGACAATTGGGCCTGTCAGCAAAGGGAAAGGTAGGAGAAATTGTTTTGTACTGGGGGGCAGGAGGAGGATCAAACATGTTGGTTTGATGTCTTGGACAAAACGATCTACAGTGAAATAGTGAATGGTGCATTTAAATTGCCATGATTTGGTGTCAGAGTTAAAATCACTGAGGTCAACAGGGGAATTTACACCTCCCAGAGCTTTTATTTCATGTTAACAGCCCTGCCACACTTGACATGCTGTCCGGGATTGAAAGGTGTTCTTCGCAGCCATTAGGGATAAACCTGTACATTTTGCAAAAAGGCTTCAATTTTAGTGCATGGGACCTTGGTAAGGGGTGGACTCTGTGCTAAATTCCACAGAATGTATGGGCCCCGGGGCATAAGTGGCCTCAGATGTTACTCTGAGATTTTCCAGCCTTTAATTGACAGGAAAGGGATCTTTAAATATTTTCCCACAGATATTCCCTATGCAGCTAAGCTTAGTAAAAACAGCTTGCAGGATGAAGGCCAAAATGTATCTGAATAGATGTCCCAACCTAGATCCTCCAAGGTTTTGAGAATCAATGAAGCTAGGTGTCTAAATTCCTTTGAATATCTGAACCAGAGATTCTATTCTGATACATTTAGGTTCCCATCCTGCAAGTTGTTCCACATGAGCACACACCCACATAATGCCCCACTAATTCCGGGCTTTAGGATTTCTATTTCACTGTACATTCAAAGTCTGATCATAAAGGGCTAGTAAATGATTAATAGATGTTTTAATAAATGGTTAATTGATTGTTACAGAGTTCAACAGGGCAATGGGTTTCTTATACCCATCTATAACTTCTCCTGCTGTGCTTATATGCATGACACATAAGCCTGTTACAGATGCAAACAGTATAACATCTATTAACAATTTACAAATGCAACTTTAATAGGCAGTGTGACCAGACTTTCAGTGATGTAAATGGTTTTATCAGGGAATCACAGCTTAACCTCTCCTGGCTATGCCTCAGTTTCTCACTCTGTAAAGTGGCCATAATCATTTCAAAAATTTCAACCCAATGTAGGTGTCATTAGTAGTTCTAAATTAAATTCACATTAGTCTAGATAAAGCATAAACATCATGCTTATGTTTAGCAGCATTACTAGGACTTCCACTGCTTCCTGGTTTCTTAGGCTGTGTCTGCACTTGCCAGAGGATTGATGCTCTAGCAATCAATCCTCCTGGGTTTGATTTAACAGGTCTAGTAAAGACCAGCTAAATTGAATGCTGAAGGCACCCCTGCTGGTGTCAGTACTCCTCACTGTCATAAGGAATAAGGGAAGCGGATGGGAGTGTTCTTCCCCTCGACCTCCCACTGCAGGGCTACCCCAGAAAATTGGTGCAAGGTACATCGACTCCAGCTACGCAATTCACATAGCTGGAATTGCATATCTTGCATCGATTTTCTCCACCAGTGAAGATCTGGCTTTGGAAGACAATTAGGGGTAATTTATAGCTAAATAACAGCTCAGAACATGGAGAACCAGGTCTGGTGGCTGTAAATAAAGTTTACAAGACCATGGGAAACTTAGCCACAACCATGATAAGTGGACAACTGACTAAAATCATGCCGGACCACTAACGTTACTGGACCTAATATATATATATTGCTGTATCATGAATTATTCTTTAATTATGCAATCACATGCTATTTTTTACAGGATGCCTACCTCTGCCAGTTTACAGGAGAGATGGTGCTCACTTAATAAGCAGCTATTCAATATTTAGGTTTATCTCATTGTGCAATGTCTGGCCCTGTACTTTATTTACTGCATACTGTTGAATCCTCGTTTGTAGAATTATTAATTTCCTCAGGGGGTTTTCTCTGGTGAAGAGATCTGGAGTGAGACAGGAAAGCTGCAACCAGGAAAAGATAGGAGACTAGGAAAAGGAGGACAGGAACCGGCTGGGAGGCAGTGATCGAGAAGCAGGCAAATAGACAGGGACCATTGTAACATCAAGCCATGGATTCAACTAGTTATTCACAGAACTTCCTGTTCTGCCTTCTGATTTAAGTGGTACATCCAGCCAATCGGTGCGATGAGACATCTACACCCATCATGGGCTTTCTGAGTGGGGCTCTTTACAACTTATAATTTCACTTGCCCTGTTTTCCATTTGGAAAACTACCAGTTGCTGCCCACGAGTTGAGCACTAATTTGACTCCTCCCTGGATCTGATGCCTGCACTTCCTCATGGTGAACTGGATTAATGTATGTGGTAGGGCACCTATGGTTAGGTGTTGCAATGCTGAGTTTAAGTCCCCTTTATGGATCTAGTCCACAGCCGCCTTGCATGCCAGACTTATAAAAGAAATATGAAAACACCAATGTAACTGGCTCTAGAACTCCTGGCATCTAATCATTATTTTAAAAATATCTTTTAAATGCTGCAAGAGGAACTATTTTAGTCAAAAAAGTAGTGCAGGAAATAAATGCACTTTTAATCCACCAAGAGGTGCCTGGACAGTTTATAAAAGTCATAAGCACCTGGAAAGCATTGAAATTCTGCCCATGCCTTGTTTTCCCTTTGACCAAGTTGTCACCAAGTTAATGGACAAGTTTACAAGCAGTCGGAATAGCATGACAGGATATATAAGAAACTACTTCAACATCAAAATAGGCTGGCTTCAGAATTAGATCAAGAAAGATTTTCAATGCAAATCCCAGTCTCCTTACTTCTAAGTCTTTTGTGCTCTCACTCCATTCACATGTATTAATTTTTTCACTTAAATAAAAAAAATTACCATTGCAAACAGTCAAGTGTTCAATGCTCAGCTTACTCGCTGTTACTAATGTTCATATAAATTGAAAGCCATTAAAATCTGCAAAACATATCAAGTCATCTCAGCTGCAGGGAAGAATACTGAAAGCAGAAGTAGAGAGAAAGAGCTTTGGTTGTTTCTTGGTTAGTGTTTATATTAAACTGTGATTGATAAAGTCTTTTCTACTGTAAATTGAATCTTCTTCCCCTCTCCCCAATGCACCCCTGCAAAGAAGCAGGAAATTTTTCTTTTCTCCTCAGAGAAGCAGGTGAAATCAAACCACAAGAAACTGGGCTCTGTTCAAAAATCACTGAGCCAAGTCCTGGGTCTTATACAGGAAGTCAGACTAGAAGGTCATAATGGTTTTTTGTGGCCTTAAAATTACATTTATGTTGAGTTATTCTCCAGGCTTGCAAAAAGGATGAGGAGCCAAATAAGGATCAAATAAGGACATCCCTCCAACCCCAAAAGGAAACAATGAAAAATGTATTTTTAGAACCAGATTCAATATATTGGGTTTTATGAGGGAGGGGAGAGGAAGTGGGTCTGAGAAGATACAGGCCACAGCTACAAGTCTAGTACTGGAATTCTCATTCATTTCCAAACTTTTGTTCACCATGGGGGCTGTTCACATGTGCGTTTGACTTAGCCTGTTTATGGAGATATGTTCAGTATCTCCTGAAGATGGGATGTGACTCATGATCTGACTTCGTTCAAAAGTTTTGCTTCCATCTCATGTTCTGGTGTACACCAATCATTTCACCTCCCCAACCCTGCCCCCTCAGACTGTAAAACTGTAAATACCAGATTCTCAGAGGGGTAGTTGTATTAGTCTGTAACTTTAAAAACAATGAGCAATCCTTTGGCACCTTAAGGCACGTCTACACAGCAGTGTTATTTTGGAATGACTGATGTTATTCCAAAATAACGATGAGCATGGCTACACTGAAAGACATTATTTTGGAAATAATTAAACTTCATACTTCAGATTTCTACTCTTGACTCCTGTAACCCTCATTTGATGAGGAATAAGGGAAGTCGAAGAAAGAGTGTTCTTCCACTTTTTGCTTTGTAGACAGCACCAAAAGCCGAATTAAGCTATTTCAACCTCAGCTACACAATTGAAGTAGCTCAAATTGTGTAGCTTAATTTGACTTTTGCCCTGCTATGTAGATGTGCACTTAGGCTACGTCTACACTGTGAGTTTTCATGGCAAAAATATGCTAATGGGGGACTCATTTGCATGAGTCGTGATCTAATTTGCATATTTTCTGCCAATCCATTTTTGCGCTGGGGTTTTTGCTCAAAAACAAGTAGTGTGGTCATTTTCTTTTTGTGCAAAAAGACCCTTTTTCCAGAAGATCGGTATATCTCCTTTTTTGAGGCATAAGGGAAAATTTTTTTGCGCAAAAAGAAAATGTCCACACTACTTGTTTTTGTGCAAAAACCCCAGCGCAAAAACGGATCGGCAGAAAATATCCAAATGAGACCACAACTCATGCAAATGAGTCCCTCATTAGCATATTTTTTCCTGCAAAAACTCGTAGCATAGACGTAGCCTTAGAGACTAACAAACATATTATATCATTAGCTTTTGTGTGTAAAACTCACTTTAACTCACTACAAAGGCAATTTCCGCACCTTTGATATTTGCATTTTCACATCACACACTTCGAATGAGACCCATCCAGCCTGACTTAATTAGATTCATTAACACTAGTCCTACAATTGACAAGTAACTTCTTCTGTTGTCATATATACCCTGGAATCTGTAATTTCCACTCCAACTCATCTAATGAAGTGAGTTTTACCCACAAAAGCTCATGACCTAATAAATTTGTTAGCCTCTAAGCACCACAGGACTGCCAGAAGAAAGACTGTGAAGTATTTCCAGAAAAAGGTCGAACTCACCCTGTGCAGTATCTGAGGTGTCTCTGCAGTTAAAAATATGAAACCCGATTTTCTTCCCACTGTGGAAGAGCCACACGTGCAGTTAAATCAACGTCACTTTCTCTGTTTATCCAAATCTCAACCTCAGTCTTTTTTAAATACACCTACTACTCTGTTCCGAAGAGATCTGTGATTGTCACTATTTAAAGATGGCATACAAACAGCATAAGTTACTCTACTGTAAGAAGGTGCATGAGAGGAACATACTGCTGGAAAAAGTTGGGATTTGCAATGACAAATCTCTTATATATTCAGAGTTGTCCAGACAGATGCCAGACACTCCGACTCCACAGTGATCAACAACAGGGAAAATGAACTCATCCTAACTGGCTGCCCCTGCTCACACCACATGCTCATTAAAATCAAGGTGGACTCTTCCATAGAACTCAGTATTGTCAGGGCTAAAACCACTATTTGACTTCCCTGGCAGTAGTTAGACCAATGCTGGGCACTTCGAAAAATTGCCTCCAAAGTAATTTTGGGCTGAGTATAGGAATAGCAGCCAGAGCTGCAACCAAGCTTCAGGAGTTCCTGTTGTCTCATTCTAGGAGCTGACCTCTTCTGTGCCTTAGTTTTCCCATCTGCAAAATGGAGCTATTGCTACTTGGCTGCCTGGCAACTGTTAGGATTAATTAGTTCATTAATGTGCATGAAGAGCACCAAAGATGGAAAGCACTATATGAATGCTACAAATTATTTACATATAGATTTTTAGCTTCATCTAAATAGAATTAGGAAGCATAAAATATAATTAGAAAAATAGTTAGAAATATAACTCTCTGAAAAGGGGCAGTTTGTCCAATACCGCCAAGAGCAGCAGAATATTAAAGGGCTTTGTGATGGAATAATTATGGCACAACCATCCTTAGCAGCCACTGAAATCTATGGGATGTGGGAGTACTCAACACCTCTGGAAAAAATAGGCCATTGGGGGTACATCTACACAGAAGGGCTAACGTTGAATTAAGTTACACAACTTCAGTTACTTCAATTGAGTAGCTGAAGTCAGAATAGCTTAATTTGGCTTTTGGTGCTGTCTGCACAGCAAAAAGTCGAAGGAAGAACAGTCTTCCTTAGACTTCCCTTACTCCTTGTGAAATGAGGGTTACTATGAGTTGGAGTAAGAAGTCCATCAGCTTGACATTATTTAGAAATAAAGGCTTGTTATGCAGACACACACTACTAACGCTGCTGTGTAGACATAGCCTAGAAGTTTCTATGCAGAACTTATTCTAGCTTGGTGGTATGAAAGTGAGATTTTTATTTGTGGTTTCTCCTCTTCACCCAAGTCCCCCCCCTTTCAAAGGTCTTTTTATTACTTGCCTTCACATGTTTGATATTTATGAGTAGGAATGGAAGAATTCTATTTTTCATTGGTAAAAGTCTATTTCACTGTGCCTACACAAACCAGTGAAAAAATATTCCCATTGATAATAAGGCAAATTACAAATAGAAAAAGTAAAAAACATGCTGCTTGAGAATTTATGAAAGCTTGATTTAAGGCTATTAACTTAGTAGATTTTGACATGTGACATTGGCAATTTCTTTTTTAACTGTTATGAAGCTTTAACTTTTTGATGTCAGTATCTACTGTCATTAAATAATTATTGTCTGATCTCCCCAGTTTCCCACAATTGGGGCAATTTAAATAGATTAAAATTGAAAAAAATCTTAAACTCTCATTACGCACAACTATGAAAATGTACATCAAGACACATTTTTACACTGCTTAAAATCAACGTTGATATGATCCCTCAACATGATACAAATTTAAAAATTGTCTTCTATCAGGCCTATTTACAAGTTGTAAATAGAACTATTAACACCTTTTTCCTGTTGAAATGCAAATTCAGTTTTCTGGATTGCTGCCACCACAATTAGACAACAATCAACAAGACTATACCTTACTAAAATAAGGAATAAGGAATAAGCAAAAGGATGTTCTGCATTTCTAGAGCATCTTTATTTCTGAAGAATCCCAAACAAACAACTAATTCTGCACACCCCTAGATTTTTAAGATCAGAAGGTATCGTTATGATCATTTCTGATCGCCTATGTGTGAGGAAGTGGGGAGTTTTGGGGCCTCCAAGGGGGGTGTTGCATTCAGGGGGGCATTCAGTGCCTAGAAGTTACTGGTTTAATGTGACAAAGGTGGGGAGTTGCTGTTTCAGAGAACAGCCCGGAGTTGGAGTCGTGGTGTCTGGGACCCTGGTGACCCCGACCCTGCTTAGAGAACACAGCCAGTTCTGGCCAGATGACAGACAATGGGCTGCAGAGGGGGACCCCGGCAACCTGCCCAGCTGACCCCAGTGAGGGGAGAACATTGGACGGAGGAGAGGAGGCAGAGAAGAGAGGCGATCCTCTTACCTGGGGAGAAGACAATGGCAGGGGAGGGGCTGTGGCTGGGGATATTGGAGGCTCTGCTGGGAGACTGGGGGTTGTTTTGGGGGACTGAGGGCAGTGCAGGCAGAGCCCAGCTGGCTGCAGGGAGAGGTGGACGTGTGGGCCGAGGGCTCAGGCCTACAGGCCTGAGACCCATTGCTGTGTTCAAAGTTCGATAAACCCTTCTGTTTCGTGTTGGCTGATTGTTGCTCTGGTCTAGAGAACAGGGTGGTGCTATTCCTTCTGGGAGAGGCGGCCCTGGGGGTCCAGAGAGAGTGGACCCCCCCCAAAGGGGCTCACGGCGGAGGCAGATGTGCTGAAGGCCCTGAGAGACACCATCCTGGAGGTGGGGGGGGGGGGGGGGTCAGACCCCCCCCACGTGAAAGTGGGCACCCCAAGAGAGGGTCCTTCAGCCACCTCTGAAGGAAAACATAGCAGCTGTGTGGACATGCATAGAAACATTCCACAATGATTTAGGGCAAGAAGTTCTCTCTCCAGTTAAAAACGCAGAGGGGAAATTTTAGTAAGCAGGAAGTAACCACCACAGATGTAATATGGTTATAACCCAGATGAGAATCCAGTTGTCTTCCAGGTGTGGAGATTGTTGGCCAATATGGGAGTAAATCCTGCTCTTTCGGTGCTCGAGAACGCAGCATAGGTCTGGAAGTCAAGCTGCTGTTGGGGGAAAAGGGGTGGTTCATGGCCTCTTTGAAGACACAGGAGGGAGCTGATCTGTCAGGCCGGGGCAAGGGACAGCTTGGAAGAGCCACTTTCAGGAAAAGCTGGGATTTGTGCGGAGCATGGAAGAGGGAGGAAGAACTGTGAGGGCGACAGAAGCTAAGGTGGTTTGGTGGGAAGGAGAGAAAAGTTGTGTCATTGGGGTTGACTTCCATGTTTTCTTTGGTGGGGACCACACAAAGAATGGCAATGCTCCTTCAGCTCAACAAGCCACCCACGCTGACTCCAGTGAGCTACCTGCTTAAGGATGCCCCATACCCGAGCTAGAACAAGGACAGCCCTGTTGGAGAGAACCCTTCTTCAGGCCCTGGAGAAATGTAGGAAAAGTGTTGAGAAGAGTTAGGGGAAACGAGAGGAGGTCAGAGACCGGGAAAAAGCAGAGAAACTTGGAAGGACAGAGTATTCAGGGGCAAAGACGGGAAGATCTGGGGAAAGAGAAGTGAAACATGAATGGATTAAAATGTAATAGAGGAAAGAGAATGGCATGAGGATGAAAGCAGAGAAAACAAGAAGGGAATTATATACACATAAACACTAGTATCTATGATTACACAGATGAGATGGAGATGAAGATATGTGGGAATTTGTGTATTTCCTCACAGAAATGGGGGGCACCGAACAGACCCAAGAAGGCCATTTCAAGTCCAGGGCAGGATTTGAGCAAGAAAGTGTAAAGAGGAATGAATGGAAATTGTAGATAAATTGTATCCCATGCTGGGGGCAGCATATAGTAAGAGAACTCCATGTTCCTCACCATACCACCCATATCCCCTCACTCCTACTACCACACTGAATTCAAGCACTGACCCCAAATGGGCAGGACTTCAGACTTCAGTCTCTCCTGAATGATGGTTCCTCCAGCAGCACAAAGCTCACTTAACTCTATGTGGCAGCACCACTGAACTGAGTAATGACCCTGTGGGGGAAACGCCATCCACTGAGATCCCAACCCCATCATCTCAGCACCTGGATGTCTCTTAAAAATCTCAAATCCAAGTACTTACTAGTGGGCATTTAATATTTACAGCTGTTGTACAAGGGTGGAAAAAGACCACTAGCCATTAGAAGGGGGAAAGACGCCCTAGCTTATCAGAGACTCAAATTCAGTATCAAGTGCCACCAAGCGGAGGCTGTAAAAAAGGGAGTGAGAATTTGGGCTCTTCTCCACTGATCAGCAAGAGAAAGGGGAAACCATCTGTTTTTTCCCCACTGAGCGAAGGCTGAACTGCAGGCCTCCTATTATAGAGTGAAAGTCCCTTTGAAACCTAAAATGGAGGCTTTAATTCCCATAAAGGTTTCAATTCTGGTACAATGCAGAACATCTAACCAGCTGTGAAAAGGAGCAGAGCAACAACATTCCTTCACTTTTAGGTTGAAAGCTTGCGAAATTTAGAAGACTCCATGGCTATTTACCATATTTGTTGTTTTCCAGGACTGGTGTTTTTGCTTTTCTTGCTCCCTAGAGAATTTGATACATGGAAACTTGTTTCAGTGACAGTACTCTTCTCCCGTCTTGGGAACATGCAGTATCCATTCCATAGAATCGCTGCTGCCTGACTCACATAGCCACGTTATCTGCCTGCATTTGTCACCACACACATGAATCCAGTGGACAAGCCAAAGTACTTCCACAACCTTTGTTTTTTAATCATACACTTTCCCTCTATACTGAAACCAGGAAGTGCAGACACACACAAAAATAATTCAATACCCATAGTTTTACTCTGGGTACATATACAGGCCTCCCATTGGCATGAGGGGGATTTCTGCCTGTGCATATCCAAAGTTATATTAGGTCCTTTAATTATTGCAAGTGATGGGGTTAAAGTGCAGGACTTGGATTCAGAGCCGAATTTGGTTCTGAACTGCTGAGGCATTTTGACCCATAGTTTTGTCTTGGCCCATTATAGAAACAGGAAGTTCTGGTAGTTTGGGGTGTTCAAATCTCAGGGTTTCTTGATTCAGCTTCACGGAAAACACCATTTTTTGCATGCCTCTGCACTTCCTTTTCTCAGCTGGGACTGGAAGCAGAAATGCCGTATCACAGAAAAGCTTTCCGAGTTCAAGGGGACCTATGTGCTTGTATCCAAAGATGGACTGTGGCCCAAAGCAAACAAAAGGAAAAGGTAACCAAACATTTTCAAACCCTCCCAGAGAGTTTCAGGTTCTGTTCAAGGTTTGGAGAAAGAGTTTGGGTCACTTCTTATTTTATCCAAACCTATTTGCCCATCCTTAATTGCAACAGCACATCTGGAAATGCTACAGCGAAGGCCTTGCCAGCACTTTCATTATAAACCCTCCTGTTTTCAGAGTTTTGTAACTTTTGTTGAAAAATTCCAATAGCATAAAGGCTGAAACATGATAGTAAGATTCTCAGCTGGGGAGCAATTTTTTCCCCTTCTATGTTGCAATATTTGAAGGAAATCAAATCAAACCATTTTAAGACAAGAATAAAAATTAAAAGGAGGGAGGATTTCGGGCTAGAAAGGGAAGGGGTGAACAGTGAATGTGGTTTCTGATCTTTTTTATGTACAGCCCTTCAGGGAAAATATTGCAGATAGTTTCAGTCTCCAACTCTGGCAAACACTCAGCTCTAAACCTTGATTGTTGCGTTTGGCGGAGCCCGTTAGAGGAGTGAAAGGATCCAGGTGGCATGGGAGGCTCCCCTGGTTGTGGCACCTGCTCCCAGGCTGAAGCATGGGGCTAGGAAGGGTAACAAGCATTAATCCACTTCAGGGTTGAGGATGCCTAGTGACTCTGGGACTGGGAGTGAACAGTAGGAACCTCAAGTGGGACGAAGAGGAGAGGGCATGTGGGGAGCTGATTCCTACCAGGATGTTCAGACAAAGATGAGACCACCCTCCAAAAAAATCCTTCCCAGGAGCCCCTGGGCAGCTAACCTTTTTGCCTCCCATCCACTGCTGTCAGTCCTGGCTGGGACAGAATGCAAGAGTTACTTGGGGACAGTGGGGCAATTAAAAAAGAGAATGCCGTCTACATTCCTCCCATGTCTTCTAAAATCTGTTAGAAGACATTTATCTATTTTTTAAAAAATCATTCAAACTCAACCAATATTAATGTATTTTATACATGTACATATGAAGGGTTATTTGTAGAGATGATCCTCAACCAATACTCCAAATCCAACTCAACCCCAGCTCTCCAAAAAACTCAGACCCAGCGCTGCACTTTGTCACTTGGGCCCTTGTCTAGGACCTACAGCCAAATCAAATTCAAGGCACCTTAAACAGAACTTAATGCAGTTTGATGGGGGTGGGAGAGAAGAGAATCCCGGCAGCAGTTCACTTTCACTAAGTTTAAAAACCTAGATTTGATCTAGATGGAACTCAGTGGAGTCGAGGAAGGCCGGGTGGGAAGAAGTCAGGAATTGTTTTCATAAGAGGTGGACAAACAAGTTTGGAAAAAGGAGAACACTCCTGAATCTTCTTTCATTCAGCTCTCAGGCTGAACCAAACTGGACTCTTTCTCAGGACAGAACAAGTTTAGAATAGAACTTGCAAATGCCCCTTACACCTCTGGCTTTGACGCAATCCTGGGAATTGAAATGCTGCGATTTTGCAAAAAAGACTGCTCTTGTTTTATTTCCAACATGACAAATATAGGCAGTGGTGGGAAATGCATAAGGAAAGACTTGTCCTGTACCATTATCAACCTTTTAAAGGCTGCGGATAAGTTAGGGAAAGCATTCTAAACTGCTTGGTTGCATGGACCAGATGAAACTGATCCCCTTGACAATAAGAATGTTGTCAAGATTCTGTGATTAACAACTCAAATATCTAGATTTTGCTGTTCATTCAGTTCTCCTCCTAATCTTGTTTAGTCTGTGAGTGAATAATTTATTTCCACATACTAAAGGTAGGGAATTGGTAGAGCAAATAATCAACTGCTCAGAATCACTACAGGGCAATGTCAACCAAAGGTACACAACTCCAGCTACACAAATAGCATAGCTGGAGTCAACATAGCTTCGGTTGACTTGCCATGGGGTTGATGGGAGAAATTCTCCTGTCAATTTCCCTCATGCTTCTCAGGGTACAGCTACACTGCATGGCTATTTTGGGATACCGAAATAGCTACCCTGCATCTACACAAGCCGCCCATTATTTCAAAATATTTTTTGAAATAATGGGCATGCTATTTTGCCATTCTGGTAAACCTTGTTGCATACGGGATAAGAGATGGCTTGAAATAGTGCATTATTTTGAAATTTGGCATTGTGTAGTTACACCAAATTTCAAAAAAAAGCTATTACACAAAGGTTTCAAAATAAGATACACAATTTCCATGGCATAAATTGTGTATCTTATTTCGAGTTTAGGGTGCTGTGTAGACACCATCAGTGTGGTGGAGTACTGGAGTCAACAAGAGAGCGATCAGTGGTCGATTTAGGGTTGATGTACTAGATCTGCTAAATCAACCCCACGATGATCAATCGCTGCAGTGCCAATCCCCCAGTAAGTGTAGACCTGCCATAGCAGCCATTGTACTCTGAAATACAAAT
This sequence comes from Pelodiscus sinensis, assembly GCF_052426305.1. Lineage (NCBI taxonomy): Eukaryota > Metazoa > Chordata > Testudines > Trionychidae > Pelodiscus > Pelodiscus sinensis. Next base: position 12,885,968 of record NC_143054.1, read on the forward strand.
CCACATTTGTGCCTTAGTTTGATGAAGTGGTTATCCCAGGACAGAGTTACAAGGAAACCATTCTTACATCTGCTAGAAATTTTAAAGAAGTGGGCTCAATACTCAAAGGATTAATAATGCAAGTTGCAGTATCAAAGCCTAGGTAATTATCTACTGCTCCCTAGGTTTAGTCCATTAGCCCTACTACATTAATGCATGTCAAGAATATGGATACTTCAAAGAGGCAGCATTGTTTAATTCACATATGATGAACAACATTATTTCTCCCATGGTACTTCAGGCATCAAATCCCTCCCTCCATGACCTATTACCTATTCCCATTTTGATCTGCTATTGATCATTGAGTAAGACCCTTATTCATTTAGTGAAGGTGTCCACAATGTACAGGTTTTGCCAAATGCATAAATATGCATCCCCGTGTACTGTCTAGGGGTGGGTTAAAGGCCTTTGTGAAACCCAAGGAGATTCCACTCACCCTCTCACCCTTTGTCTGCTCTTTGCTTTACAGTTTCAAAAACTTCCATCAGATTTGTCAGACAAGATTTTCCTATCCAGAACCCATGCCGGCTACTTTCTATCAGCTCATAATTTTCCAGATGTTTTGTGATCTCATCCCTTACTAATGTCTCCAAGATCTTGCCTACTGTCAAAATGAAACTTTACTACAAAAACTGTAATTCTCTGACTTCACCCTAGTGCTCTTCCTCTGGAATGGGGTTTCATTTGCTGTGTTTCAGTCCCTTAGTACCTCTGCTATTTCCAAGAAGCCATTAAGTCTTCTTTGTTGGACCAGTATCCTTTTCCGTCCTCTCTGTCATGACACTGGGGTCTAACCAGTCAAGTCCTAAATCTGTCTCTCTCATCAGTGATTTTTTTATGACCCCCAAATTGTTCTGGCTTTCAATGTCTTTTGTTTTACTTTTGGCATGTGTGTGAGCTTTTTCTGAGTAGTTTCATGAGACCTACTTATCACTGGTGCTTGGATGAGAGTTAGAGGGCCATGATTCAGATAAGAGTGAGTGAATATGGCAATGGTTTATAAAGCCTTTCACTTGTAGACCAGTAGTCCACACCCAGACCTGGCTGCACTGGCTTCTTTGAAGTGAATTGGTGATCTCATTTCAGTGACTCATAGAATCAGAGAATTGGAAGGGACCTCAAGAGATCATTTTGTCCAGTCCCGTACCCTCAAGGCAGACTAAGTATTATCTAGACCATACCTGACAGGTGCTTGTCTAACCTGCTCTTAAATATCTCCAGTTGGGAAGTTTTTCCTAATATCCAACCTAAATCTCCCTTGCCGCAATATAAGCCCATTGCTTGTTGTCGGATCTTCCGAGATTAAGAAGAATAATTCTTCTCCCTCTTTCTTGTAACAATCTTATGTACTTGAAAACTATTATCATGTCCCCCTCTGAGCCTTCTCTTTCCATGCTAACCAAACCCAATTCTTTCAATCTTCCTCATAAGTCATCTTTTCTAGACCTTTCATCTGTTTTGTTGTTCGTCTCTGGACTTGTCCATATCATTCCTGAAATGTGGTGCCCAGAACTAGTTACAATACTCCAGATGAGAACTAATCAGCACAGAGTAAAGGGGAAGAATTACTTCTTGTGTGCTGCTTACAACAGTCCTAAAATGTTCTTGACTTTTTTGCAATGGTGCTACACTGATGACTCATAATTAAGTGTCCAAGTTATTTAAAAAAACTTACCATGAAAGACATCTTCAGTAGAATGTCTAAGCATTCAACGGTCATGTTCACTAAGAAAGAATATGATGCTTGAAAACAAGCTTATTTTACCCATTATGGAAAGGTCTGATGGAATTTAATAGCAATGAAGCCAAACAGAGTTCTATATCATCACCCTAGAAACCAATGGTATTTAACAGAGAATGAGATTTATTCTATGGGGTTTTGTATACCACCCTGTACAATTCTCTGGCCAGGAAGCAATTCTCTATTAAATTCAATAGGGTGGTTAATAAATACATGTTTATTATCAAGTTCTTATTCTTATGTTCTTATCAAATTCTTCCTTACAAGACTTTTCCCTAAGGATTTATTCCCCGCTTTGGAGTGAAAGGCTAGACATTAGTTTGCAAGGTGGGCTGACACCTCCCTCAGTGTAGTTTTGATTGGACTCTCTTTGCCCCGTACTGATTGGCTGCTTCCGCCAATCCTCCCACTTCCTCTCCCTCACAGTCTCTTCATCTCAGCATCGCTCCACACTAGCCTCTCAAAGGGCATGTCTACACCAGAGTGCTTACAGCAGCACAGCTATACCGATGCAGCTGCACTGCTGTGAGGTTTCCTGTGTAGCTGCTCTGTGCCGATGGGAGAGAGCTCTCCTGCTGGCATAATTAAACCACTCCCAATGGCAGCTATGGCAGCAGGAAATGCTCCCCCACCAACAAAGCACTGTCCACCCACCATTTCTGTGGGTATAACGCTTGTCAGTCACGAGGGTGTTTTCCTCACACCCCTGAGTGATTTAAGTTATATCCACATGTTACAGCAACCTTAAGTTATTTCAAGCCAGCTTCCCACGCATATCAGCTCATGCGGTGCCACCTCCCCCACCCTGCCCCCGTGCTGCTGCCTCTCTATCAGAGGCAGCAGTGTGGGAGGAGTGGCGCAGGCAGGTACCACTACGCATGGGGATCTGGCTTTTAAACCGGCTCTGCATTCACGCCAGGTTGGCAGAGCCGCCTGTCCCCCACTTGCTGCCTCCGACAGAGGCAATGTGGGAGGGGGGCAGGCAGGAGCTGGTGCTGGAGGGAAGCCAGCTTAAAAGCCAGCTCTGCCAGCTCCCCCCCCCCCCCCCCGCACTTCTGCCTCAGAGGAACTGGATCTTGAGATCAGATCTTCTCATGTCTGTATAGCACTAGGCACACTAGCCAAGAGAAATATATCAGTGGTTGATAACAATTATAACTTCACACCACATTCAGTTCTGTGCAAATCCTTCCTGAGGATTTTTGTCTTACCACAATAGAAACTCTTTAAAGGTTAAATAGGGATAACTTTAATTGTTAGCATCTATCACTTCTCTAACTTGACCACAAACATATCAGCAAGAGCTACTTCTGATAATGCTTGACTAAAATGGCATTCCGATGTATGCCACAGAAATTCCAGGCATATGTACACAGAATGAGTTGATCCCAAATGAATTATTGCTGCATAGGCAGTCACAAGAGGGTACTGGATTTCTATGATTCTCACCCCAAAAAAGCCTTTCCATTACTCTCCTGAATTTTTGCCAGCACTTTTCAACAAGCAACAACACAGTTTTCCAAGATACTGGCCCATATCTTGGCTGGTGTAAATTGGAGCAACTTTACTGAAGCTGATGGAACTCCAACAATTGGCACCCCTGGGGCTAGTTTTAGTTCAGATAGACCTCCTATATCAGGGGTTCCCAATCTGGGGTACGCGTACCCCAGAGGATACGAGAAGCTTGTCAAGGGGGTATGCGGAATATTTGGTAAATAATTAGATTATCCTAATTGAAATATTCCAAAAGTAGTAGTGTTAGTGAAAAAAGTTGTGGGTTCTAGAGTCTAGAATTTATTTTCTTTCATATTGAATAGGGGGTACGGGAAGGTTTACTAAGATCCAAGGGGGTACTGGGACTGAAAAAGGTTGGGAACCCCTGCCCTATATAGTACCACAATATTTCTTTATTAGGCTCAGCAGAAAAGGGAGGTGGGCACAACATGCTAGACACAAAAGCAAGCTGGAGAATTTCCCAGCAATTTTCCCAGAGTCAGTTCAAAGGGAAGGGGTATCTGGCTAATCTTCCAAGGTTCCTTAGGTCTAGTCCCAAAATTGTCTTTTGAAGTTTATCCTTCTCTGGGAGGCAGATAACATTATAGGCCAAGATTTACGAACATGGGCGCCTAGGTGTAGGCACCTGCTGTGGATTTACCAGCCTACGTGGTTTGATTTTTTAATATGGTGAGCACCCAGCAGTGTCCATTGATATTGGGTGTTAAAACATTTTCTGAAAATCATCAGGCCACTTATTCAGAGGCCTACCGAGGTATTTTAGGGTTGCCCATTTTGGTTGGGTGCATTCTTGGAGGTTTCATTACATGACACAATCTTTGATTAAAGATTCATCTTTAATCCCTGGAAAATCCAGAACCATCCTGGATTTAGCTATCTAACATCAGGTCTCCTTTCTGAACATTTGGCCTTGGGCTCTCAATCTCACAAACATGGACTTGCCCTACCTCTGGGTTCCTGGGTAACACCAGTGCTCATTCCACCCTTCATAAAATCCCCTTGCTACTTTGCTGTGCTCATTGGCCCACATTCTCTTCTGGGTATTAAAGGCTGTTATGCAAAGGAAGCCATATGCAAAGGGAGCAATTTTTATTGGTGTTACAAACCCCCAGAACTGTGCGGCGTATTCTTGAGCGTCATCTACAGGTACCATACCTATTAACTACTTACCTAAAAACAAATATAGTAACACTAGGGCTACGTCTAGACTGGCATGATTTTCCGCAAATGCTTTTACCGGAAAAGTTTTCCGGTAAAAGCATTTCCGGAAAAGAGCGTCTAGATTGGCACAGACACTTTTCCACAAAAGCACTTTTTGCGGAAAAGCGTCCGTGCCAATCTAGACAAGCTTTTGCGCAAAAAAGTCCCAATTGCCATTTTCGCGATTGGGGCTTTTTTGCGCAAAACAAATCCGTTTACACTGGCCCTTTTGCGCAAAAGGACTTTTGCCTGAACGGGAGCAGCATAGTATTTCCGCAAGAAGCACTGATTTCTTACATGAGATCGTCAGTGTTCTTGAGGAAATTCAAGTGGCCAGTATAGACATTCAACTTGCCAGTCTAGACACAGCCTAGGAGTGTACCTCTCTGTAACTGACAGACTACAAGACTTCCCCCACACTCCCTGAAGTATGATGCCAAGTGCCCCCCACACCTTGTACCCTATTCCTTCTTAGCTGCTGCTGGTTCATCTCCCCAGGCCACCCAGAGGCTGTTCTTTCCCTACCATGAGCTATACTTGTGTAACAATGCCTGGTAGGGTCATATGTGGGGAAAAGGACCCAAGATCCCTGAATCTAAAAGCATGAGTCTCTACTGGTTTTCAGGACCCATTAGCATGGAGGTGGTAGCTGACCTGTAGATATTTTTGTGTGGTCTACTCAGTAGAGCACACTAGAGCCATTTTGTCTCCATCTGCACTGGCAAAGACAGGCAGCAAAAACTGTAGTGTGTTCAGGCTTGGATTGGAGTCCCAGCTCTGAAACCCTACAGGGAAGTTTCAGATAGTTCCAAGTGTTCGCATTGCTATTTTAGCTCCATAGTCTGAGCATGGCCAATTGACCCTGGCTCTGAGACCCAGGGTGCATCTACACTGCTCCGTTATTTCGAGAGAACTAGTGTTATTTCAAAACAACAATGCAGGCATCAACACAGCCATTCCATTATTTCGAAATAATTTCGAAATAGCGGCTGGCTTATTCCGAAATCTGGAAACCCCATTCGATGAGGCATAACGCCTCTTCCAAAATAGCTATTTCAAAATAAGGCGTGTGTAGAAGCTCCACGGCTGCAATTTCGAAATAGCCCCTCCCCAGTGCCTCTGGGGGCTCTAAATCGAGATAGCACATCTACATTACGGGAGCCTGTCTTGGACTAATTTTGAGACTTCGCTGCAGTGTAGACGTGCTATTTTGAAATAAGCTATTTCAGAATAACTACCCCGGAACAGCTTATTTCGAAATAGCTGTGTAGTCTAAACGTGCCCCCAGTGTTGCGAGTTTTCATTGCAGTGTAGATGCACCAACTGTATCAGCGTGAATTACGCTTGATTCCATTTGCCTGCTCCAGCCCGGTCATGTGACTGCACAGTTCTCTCCTTGATGGGCTCCTCTTCCTTCTTTAGGCCTGCCTCAGGCCAAGCACATCGATCAACACTACAAGAGTTTTACCTCTTGGCTGGAGCTTTCCTGCATGCTCATGGGCTCTGCCCGTTTAACGGGCCTTCTCTCTGCAGCAAGCTGCCTCTCTAGCTTGCCACTCACACACATGCATCCTCTAACTTCCAATTCACACACCTCCACCAGGGCATGTCTACACTAGGAAATTATTTCGAAATAACTAAAATCGATTTAACCACTCCCAAAATAACAAAATCAAAATAGCATGCCCACACTATGGGGAAGCCTTGAAATTAGTCCGAGGCAGGCTCCATTCATGTGGATGCGCTACCTCAACTTAGAGCACTGGAAAGGAAGCTCCAGGAAGCAGTGGAAAGGAATTACTTCAAATTACTTTGGGGAGTAGTTATTCCAAAATAGTGGCACCGGAGCATCCACATTACCGCTATTTCAAAATAACTATTTTGAAATTAGTGTTATTCCTGGAGAAAAGCAGGAAGGCAGATTTGAAAATAAGTGGTCCATCATTTGAAAATAAAGGGCTTGATCGTGTGGATGCTCCACTTATTAATTTAACCTAAGGGGTGTTATATTGCAGTCCAGGGCTCAGTGCTCCCCGTAAACTGTGCGCTTGTGCAGCTGCTCAGGAGAAATTCAAATGCCACCCAGCTGATTAACCCACAGCTAGGTTTTGTTTCTACTGGTGGTGCACATTCATACATGCCTCAGTGCGCATAATATTATTCCACACATGAATAGAAAAAAAATCCATACAAGAATGGAAAAAATTAGAGGGAACACTGTGCCTCATGAGAAAAGAAAGAATGAGATCACTTCCTTTTCCCACTTCTTGGCAACACAAAATGCCTCTTATTGCCTATATGACAATCTAGATCCTTTAAACTCCCCGGGGCCATCTGTGTCTGAGTTTTCATTCTCAAAGTGAGGTGGAGGGCAAGACTCCCAGTTCAGCAGGATCATGATGAATAACACAGGGCTGAGTTGTGTGTGTGAATGTTTCTTCTCCACAGTCAAAGGGAGTTCCCTCTTGGTAAGTGCAATCCTTTTACCAGCTTTCTAGAGCTGAGCTCTGAAGGGAGTAACTGTGGTTACATGTGAAGGGCAATTAAGAGAGATTGTGGTAAATTAACTCAGCTCCGCAAGAGCAAGCCATATTAAACAATTAATCGTAGCCCTCAGGGATTATTAATTAACTATTTACAGCTAATCCCATGGCTTTGACTGGACTGGAGATTTTGATGAGCTGCTGCCTGTTCATAAGGATCAATGAGAGGGCCCTGCATGACTGGAATGGTGTGAAACTTTTTGTTCAAAATGGCTTTTCAGAGGACCTACAAATTTTAATTTTGTCTTCCAGCCAAAGGAATAGCTGAGGAAGGGTTCTCCCTTTCTTCCCACACCTACACTCACACAGTTCATGCCTCTCATGCAGTTTAGTTGAAATTAAACTGTAAAGGCATGCAAGTGAACGTTACAGCTTTCTTCACGTGAGGCTTGAAATTAACCGAACGAGCAACACAGGCCAGAGATGACATGAATACGGTGTTGTGAATCCATTCAAGTCAGTGCCAGCCCGTAGATACCAAAAAAAAGAAGGGAGGAAGAGTCCTGCAGAGTATGCAGCCATTTTTTTAAAAAATGAGAAAAATATTCCTAAAAAGGTTCACAAACCCCAGTGAATGGAATATGGGGTGAGTCTCTGTCTCCTTCTAGTGGCTGGCTCATAAAAGATAAGACTCTACTGCCGTTGCCAGCCAGCAGAGTTACTCCTTTAATGTAAAGACATTCTTGCTGAAGCCCACTCAGATGTTAAAAGGCTGTCAATACATTTGCACCCACTTACACCAACTCCTGATTTGCCCCTGTGACGATGTGTCAGGGTTCCCCTGACACTGCACCCCGTAGCAGCAAGAACAGACTTTGCCAGCCAGTAGAATAGAGGGGGTTTGTTGCTTCTTCAAGATACAGCACAGCATAGACATGATGTGTCTACAGGAGTCTGGGCCAGGATGCCTCAGACCCCTTGAGATGGGTTGCTTGGGCCCATAAATTCCAGCCCCCTCCTTAGACTGGTTCCTTCATGATTCCAGCCCAAGACTGACCCTTCCCCCCGAACACTAACTTCCCTAGTTCCCTCGCTGCCCCAACTCGTCTGACCGGTTGGGTCTTTGTCTACCTGACGTAGGCAGCCCACCTGCTGGGCAGTGCTCACAGGCAGAGGCCAGTAGGGGTCATTCACAGCCCAAAACCCAAGCACAACAACCAGCAAGGTACTGACACTACATCATCACGTGTGGATGAGTCAGTGGGCATCGCACCTCACAGCGCAGGGGGACCCTGGGATACCGAGCAGACAGCACCCCCGCTGTGCCACAGCCCCCTTTTGGTTTGTTTTTGTTTTTTAAAAGTGAGCTTGACACCAATGCATTTTGCTACAGTGGAAGCACGAAGAGACAAATCAGAAATGTGACAGGCTTGTCTACATGGCAGAGTTAATGTGGAGTCCTCAAGGGTGTGAAAGTAAACCACATTAGCCACTCGGCATGAACCCGCAGCCGTACGGATGCGCTTACTCCTCACAGAGAATGGCTTTAGGCCTCTCTAGTGAATACGCTTCCAAAGCACATTAAGCGAAAGTGCATAAAGGCGCGCAGTGCAGAGTATGAGTGTCAATATGGGGGCATTAATGTAGCAGAGCTAGTGCACATTATCCACTCCACGCTCCTCCTCCCCCCCACACTTTTTGCTATGAAACAGCAAAGGAGGCCTTTTGATTGCAGTCCCTTGCTAACTGGGGGAACCTGAAAATGCAAAGGAACCTCTCAGCTTTCATTAAAATAAGCCCTTTTCCTAGCAAAGCCCATGCTGATGCAGGGTTAGTTCATGTGTATACGACTGATTTTCTATGGCTCCTACTTTCTTTTTAAAGAACTGGTTTATCTAATCCATACCCTTAGAAAACATCCTTCTCTTTATCGTTAGCGAAGCGTTCTTGTCTGTCAGTTACAGAATCACAGAATACTAGAATTGGACCGCGAGAGGTCATCAAGTCCAGTCCCCTGCCCTCGAGGAAGGATAAAGCATGATCTAGATCAGTGGTTCCCAACTGCCAGTCCACGGACTGGTGCTGGACCACAAACTGCTGGCTGCCAGGCCACAGCGGCTTCCTGCTGGGGGAGAAGAGAATGCTCCGAGCCTCGCTCCCCAATCGGGCTCGCGGGAAGAAGAGCTGCCCACCCCCTCTCCCGGCTCAGGGAAGAGCAGCTTGCGGGCAGTGCTTCTTCCCCATGAGCCAGACTGCACAGCGAGGCTCGGGGCTTTGTTCCCCCACCCCACACCGGGGAGCCGGCGCTGATGCTCCAGTTGTGGGGAGTGGGAGGGCGAGGCTGAAATGCCAGCGCTGGCTTCCCACCGAGGGGGGGAGCAAGCCTCCAGCTTCACTGCGCCATCCAGCTCACAGGGAAGAATCACTCCCCCGCTCCCGGCAGGCATGCTGCTGTTCCCCTAGCTGGGGAGACAGGGTGGGGGAGCGCTTCTTCCCCACAAACCGGATCGTGCAGCAAGGCTTGGGGCTTTCTCTCTCCCCCCACCCCACTGGGGAGCCAGCACTGGCGATCTAATGGAATCCAGCCAATAGGAGCAGAGGACGCAGTGCCTGGGACCGGTGCAGAGCACAAAGGCAAGTAAATGCCCCCCACCACCCTATGCCCAGACCCCTGCACCCTCAGCCCATTCAAACACCAATCCCCCCACCGAGAACCCTGCACCCCCAGCCTGCTCCAGCACTCTCCCTCCTTGCCACATGCTTCATCTTCCCTTGCTTCTGCACCCTCTCCCCTAGCCAGACATCCTACTCCTGCACCTTTCCTCCCATCCAGACCTCACCTCCTCACCCCTCCTACGCCCCACCTCTCCCCCAGATCTAGCACCCCCATTCCTCTTGCTGGCAGCCCTGTCCCACACACTGAACCACCTATTTTTTGTCCCAGCTGCAGAGTCTAAGGAGGTCCACAAAATCCATTAACCCTGGGCCACCAGAAGAGTAAATCTGGCCTATGGGAAATCCTGAACCTCAGTCCTCCCTGTCCCTCCCCCTCCCTCTCATCCCATGGGACTGGAATGCCAGTGGAGTGAAGTGTCTCAGTTACGGATCAGATTAGTTAGAGTTGGGGGGTTTTGGAGGATTTTTCTTCCTTTCTCACTTGTATGGTCCCCAAATGATTTTTCTGCGGGTCAGTGGCCCCCAACTCCATAAAGGTTCCCTTGAAAACATGGGAACCTTTTGGGTACATCTAAACTATGTGCTATTTTCAAAAGGATATGCAAATGCCACAGGATCTACAGCAGATCTTTTGAAAGTGAAAGTAGTCTGGATGTGTTTTTTGGGGGGAAAAAACCCCTTTTTTCAAAAAAACCGCGTAAACCTCATTTTTTAAGAAAGAGGGTTTTTTTCTGAAAAAACACCATGTCCAGACTCCTTTCACAAGATCTGCTTTCGAAAGTGTGATCGGAAGATATGCAAATTTCCGTGGAATTTGCATATCCTCTTTCAAAAATAGAACATAGTCTAGACATAGCCTTTGTGTTGGACATCAATTAATTTTACTTTATTTAAAATGAAGTCTGATAAACTAACATGAGAAACATTATTAGTTTGTTTAATAATTTAAATTAATATTTCCTTTCTTCCTGATTAAACTGTTCTGCCTAGCTTCAGCACTAACAAAATGGCTTATGCGTAATTATGTAATTAACGGTGAGTTTTCATTAGCAACTGGTGGTCCATGGTTTGCATTGAGCCAGGTGGGCCACAGCCAAAAAGTTTGCAAACTGCTGACATAAGGGGCTAGGGGATACTGGGGAGGGAGGCAATGAGGTAGGCACACTAGCAATGCAGGGCTGGAACTGGGGGTACAGGTGGGAGGGAAGTGCTGGGGTTGGGATGAAGATGGGATTGTGCAGAGGTTGGGGTGAACATGACAAAATGTTGGGGTTAGAGGGACAGTGTAGGAGTTAGGGTGCAGAAAAGGCAGGAGTTAATGGCAAAGGGAGGCACAGGATGAGGGGCAGCGGTGGGAGAGCCCATGGCAGTCAAGAGAAATGGGGGGGAGTACCATGCCCAGGGTTGGAGGGACAGAAGTGCAAACATACAAGTTCTCCCAGAGTACCATTTTCCTTAAGGCCGCCCAGCCTGGGGTACATATTTTGGCAGACTGGCAACATTGTATTTGCCTGTTTGCATATTCATTGTTTGCATAATGAATATGTACATAGGCAAATACAATGTTACCAGTCCACCAAAAGTTTGTGAATGGGTTTGCCAGTCCGTAGTATAAAAAAGATTGAGAACCATGGATCTAGAATGGATCATCCCTGAAAGATGTCTGTCTAATCTGCTCTTAAAAATCTCCAATGATGGAGATTCCACAGCCTTGCTAGGCAATGTATTCCAATGACACCCTGACAGGGAGATTTTCTTAATGTCCAACCTAAACCTCCTATGCATTAATTTAAACCCATTGCTTCTTGTCCTAACATCAGAGGTTAAGGAGAATAATCTTTTCCATTCTCCTGGTAACACCATTTTAGGTACTTGAACGCTGCTATCGTGACCCCTCTCAGTTTTCTCTTTCAAACTAAAGAATCCCATTTTTTTTAAGTCTCTCTCATGGGTCCTATTTTCTAGACCTTTAATCATTTTTATTGCTCTTCTGTGGACCTCCAATCTTTTCACATCTTTCCTGAAATGTGGTGCCCCGAACTAGACACAATATTCCAGTTGAGGTCTAATCAGAGCAGAGCAGAGCAGAGCAGAAGAATTACTTCTCGTGTCTTGATCACAACACTCCTGCTAATGCATCCCAGAATGATGTTTGGGGTTTTTTTGTAACAGTGTCACACAGTTGACTCATATGATGCACACCAAGCACAGGTGTTCCACATTTTGGCCATTTATCACATATTGTTTGACTAGCTCTATTTAAAGCCCAGTGGAGGTCTTCAGACAACTGAGAAAGGCTCTCAGGATTTGCAGCGATAAATGCAGACACGAATGCTTAGAAGTTTTCAGTATGGCAGTTTAATAGTTCAATGGGTTCCCCAAACTAAATCTAAAACTATGAGCGGCTGTACATTAGTGTCCAATAGTTCAGTAGCTGGAGATACTTCTTTGGTTTGAAATGAAAAGTTATTTCCAAGAGCTGATATTCTGTGGTTTATTCTCAATGAAGCAGAGCGGTACACAGCCAGGGTTAGAGTTGTTTAGGGATCTTCCATAAAAGGCTTTGCAGGCTGTGACATGTCATGACACACCACCATTGCGCCCCCTGCTGGTCACTTGGGGAATCAGCTCTTCAACCTCAGAGCGCCTTCTGCCGTTCCATATTGGTTCAGGCCCTGTGTTCCTTCCTGTCCATGGTGCCCTTTCCTCACAGCACTGCTCTGTGGCAGTGTCCCCCCACTCTGGAGTCCTCCCCTCCCAGGGAACCCCAAATACCCTATACCCACCTTGCCTCAGTGATGCACTGCCAGTCACCATCTAGCTCCTGCCCCAGGGGCAAACTGCAGTCTAACATGGCCATTCGTCTTTGGCAAGGGGGTGGACCTGCTGCCTTCACCTACCCTGTTTGCCTCCCTGCAGCCCTAGTACCCTCAGGCCTGGAGAGCAAAGCCTCAGCTTGGGAGTTTGCCCCAGCATTTCTCTGTCTCAGAAAGCCTCTGCAGTTTCCCTGGCAGCCAGGCCTGTCCCCCACAGCTGGAGCAAGAGTGTGATTTTTTTCCTCCCCAGGAGCTTCTATATATACAGCTCCAGTGGAGCCCTAGTTATCTGCAGCCCCTCCTGTGGCTGCCTACCACGCTGGTTTTAACTCTTGTAGGGGAGATGCCCTATCACACAGACCTAGCAAAACAATGCAAAAAATTCTGAACGATTGTTACATGGAAGGAGGTAGAAGCACAAGCTTCCTCATGTTGTCTTGACAAGAGGCTTAACCTGGGAGACGGCCACTACGGAGTAAAAAGATATTTCAGTCTGAGCTCTTCTATGCAGACTACTTACCTACCACTATGCAATGGCTCTCTTACCGTTCTGGTGTCAGGAAGTAGCTAGTCCCCAGTTTCTCCTCTGACTGGGGATAGTGGTATAGTTTGTGCTTCCATTTCTCCTCTGGCTGGGTAGCCTGTTGACGTGTTTGAGCCTTACAATGAGATCCCAGAGTCGTCGTCTTCCCTGGTAAGAAAAATATCCAAGCTAAAAACAAGCCCTACAATCTTTCACTGTGTCTAATCTGGCACTGAACAGTTCAGCATAATGTGTTCCTATAGCCTCCTTCAGCAGGCCAGCCCACAGTGACAGAGCCCTTCCCTAGTCATGGTAGAACTGTAGCGCATCCATTGAGCGTCAAAGATAGGCCGAGACTCGAACCTTGAATCTCAACTCTTAAAAAAAAGTTTTTTGAGGGCATGAGTATCAATAATTTAAACCTTCCTCTGGCACCTGTGATATAGAAGCACTGATGGATTACACAACTTGATTTCCCTCAGCTCCAGTCTGCTCCCATGTTTTGGCACTGGGTCAGGTCCAGAACTGGAAAGGGTTTATTTTCTAATACCATTCAGATGCAGGTGAAATCTCATGAGCTTTCTATCATATCCTGCCAACTCTCCACAAGAGCAGTTTTTGAGATTCTACAGCTGTCAGGTCCTAAACCCAGCTACTTTACAGCCACAAGCCCAAACCCTGAACCTGATTCAGTTCCAAACATCTCTGCGGTCTATCTGTACATTGGACATAATTTGGGGGGGGGGGGGTAGGAGGAGGTATTGCCGCTCCCAAATTGCAGACAGAGAATTTGCCCCCACACGTGGCCTGACTACAGCCAAACACCCCAATATAAATCTCAAACTATGCCTGTAATGTCTACTGACTGGCATTATATGTACTCTCAGTAACTGAAAATGCCACATTACAGCACTACATTGGGAGGAAGTCTGTCTAATGGTTAGAGCAAAGGGCTGGGATTTGGGACTCTGGAATTCTATTCCTTCTCCTGCCACAACCTCAGAGTTTGATTTTTGGTAAATCACTTTTTTGACATCTCCGTGCCTCAATTTCCCTGCCTGTAGTCACTGAGTTCTTTCACAGGACTGTTGGAAGGCTTAATTAATTACTATTTGTAAAACATTTAAAGATCTGCAGATTAAAGAGGCAAAAGATTAGATTTCATTATCTAATGCTGCTCTTGGCCTCGCATAACAATTCAACTTTGGAAAAGGCTCCATAAAACAGAAACCCTTCTTTGTGCTTGGTGTGGATGGATTATGATCATTTTAGGACTCTAGCTATGTTTGTTGGCATAAATTTAGAGAAGTTCCAAACAGCCAAATGGAAAATAAATCTTATTATTGTACATTTATACCAAGCTGGGTTCACAGTTTCCTCTTTATTTTTGTTAGATTGCTATTTTGATTTTTTAAAACAAACAGTGGAATATAGAGTTATTTTAACTTTGAAATTTATGGTCTTCCTTACAACAGGTAGTCACAGTTGCATTCTTGAAAAAGAAAACAAAATTAAAAATATAGACACAGGAAATAAAATTAATTTTAAAATATATGAAAACATTTATTCTGTGCATCAGCCCAAGTGAACAGACATGTCTCTCACTGATACCCACCACAGACTGCAGTTTCTTGAACTGATTGATTAATAAGACAGAAATGAGGAGGTGTGAATTTATTTTGGACTTGGCTAGGGTTGAAAAAGGTTTGGCACAGTTCAACGGGGCTTAATCTGCATTTTAAAGTGTATGAACGATGACCACCTATTGGCACCTTCCCGTGTGTCAGGACCCACAGAAAGGAAACATTTTTCACTAGGCTTCATTTCAGTGAATGTTCCTGGATTTATAAAGGTACTAAAAAGGCAAAGCAATTCGATTTAAAAAAAATGAAATACCCATTTCCCCTTGTAGAGCTGAAACTTGACAGCAGAACCAACTATGAGGGGAGAGTGGGGAAAAAAAATTCTCATTGTTTAGAAGCCAGTTGTTCAATGAAGATGATGTTCCACTTAAGATAAAATTAACTTTCTTTTTAGTGCTTTCGACAATAAGCACAGTAGTGAAAGGTAGTAAAAAAGCAATAAATAACAGTTAAAATGGGAAAAAGCTGCTTGCAGGGGACGTGGCGGAGTGGGGGGGGGGGGGGGAAGAGCTGAAATGTAGAGAATTTTATCTGAGATGGAAAAAAAGAATCCTAAAAGCAGAAAGATTTCACTGTGTGCCATAGCAAGGATAATTAAAAACAAAGCCGTCTTTTAAGACACAGCAGCGCTCCCCACCATCTCCTTTTCCTGGCAAACCCAGGAAACACCCTCAGAAGTAAAATAACCCTAACTAGAAAAGACATCTTCTTGAAGAATTTTGACTCATAGTTTACTGCTTTATAAGCATTTTAGTAGAAAGATGTCCCACACTCCGGCAACAAGTCAAGAATCCACATTTTTAATGCTAGTTTAGTCTTCTATGTGATTATTTTTACAACATCTGCAATTAAATACAGATTTTTCAACTCCCTGATTGTGACTGAATGGAAAGGGGTTTGGTGCATAGAGAAAGAGAGAGGAAAAAAGCCATCTTGCCCTAAAATGGTCTTCATTAAAAAACAGCTCCGCTCTGCTTCTGTTTTATTTCATTTTGATGATTGAAATTTTCCTCATCTAATAGTGGATGGTATTTTTTCTTACACTTCAGTAATGCAAAGGAAAATCAGATAGTGCAAACTTAAGCATTTTCAGGGGGTTAGCAATTTTGGTCATCAAGGGATTGTCTTGTTTTTAAAGGAGGGCTGGGGTTGGAGGGTGGAAGAAAAGAAAGACTGTAAAACTCAAGACAGCAGTTCCAAACCAAATTAATTAACACATAGATAGTGCTGTAATTTAAAATGCACCTAGTAGGCCCCTCTAGAACAGTATTTTAGTGTGCTAGAACTTACATCTTGCTTTGCCTGATATTATAATTCCCCCATTGCTGCCTTTCGCATCTGATGGGGGCATCGCAAATAAATAATTGGCATAAAATCTCCACAGCATAAAAATCATCTCAGGTCTCTTCAGCTCACAAGAAGTATTTTTATGGTACCCTGAAAATGTTGCTCACGGTTTTCTTCAGTCTCCAGTGTGATTTTAAAATGCAAGCTTGATACTGATGCATGAGGCTGTCTGCAAAGGTTAATCTTGCCCTTAGATACAGACAGCAGCACTACCAACAAGCGCTGTACACATGTAAGAGCATACAATTTGGCCCCATGTGTGAAGCAGAATGGGAAAAGTATTGGAAGAGAGAGGGACATCTGTGATTACTAGTAGATTAGAGCATTTTGTAGCCCCTGACATTTGTACTTGTCTTCAGTTAAAATGTAGCCTTACAATAAATTGCCATTATTTAAAAGTAATACAGGTCACTTGTGGCGTAACTCTACTGAATTTAGTGGAGTTACACTAGAGAAGAGTTTGGCCCAGTGCATTCCAGAATAAGAAGAGCTAGAAAAACCATGTGATACATGGAACATGCAAGGTAAAGCACATTTTCCTTTCTAGAGCGTCATCCATTGGCTATATTTATCCTAATGCTAAATGGGAATGGACCGAAGCCCAGCTTAGCCACTGCTAGAAACATTAACAGCATCTTAGAGGTGTACATCAGAGTAGCCAGTATATTTAGTGCTGACTTTTTGAATAGATACCTTCTGTTCTCCTGCTCGGGGTGCAATATTGCCAGAGACATGACGTTTGTTTCATTCAGGAAGAAGGCAAATGGGTCCAAAACACTAAAAGCTCAGCAATGGAAGACCCCTGGAAATCTGTAAAATTAGCTCAATCGCACTGCCACTGAAGTCAATGTGGTTTTGTTATCTCTCTCAGCTGCCAGAGGGGTCAACCCAATGTTTGATGACAGAGAGGATCTCCCAGAAATCTCCAAACCTAGCCCTCTGTACCTTGGAGCCCTGATGAGAAAGCTAGAAAGTGTGTTCCTCAGACCTGGACAGTGTTAGTACAACAAAGACTGTTTTTTCACCTTCATCGAGCCTTGTTCCTCAGAGCATGCATGACTTTAATAAAAATGTATCCAAGGGAGAGACAGTAGAAAGCACTCTACCTCAGAAAGAGTGTGTATGTGTGTGCACGTGATTGCTTTTGTGTGTGTGTGTGTGGTCACACATGCACATTAGTAATTACTTAAGCCCATAAACAAACACCTCACAGTCAACTACCTTGAGGAAGAAAATTCCTTTATAAGGGACAGAGTTAGTAGCTAAAAAAAGAGAGAGTATAGCCTGAGCACACAGTGGAGCAAACACTTTTAAAAATGAGAGTACTGGTTATTCACATTGTATTATTGCAGTAACCACTGAGGGCCAGCTTTTGCTGATGCTACGGGCTGAAGGATCTAATCCTGATCACTTATAAGTAACACTAAAACTTTCTAAAATCTTTTGTTTTGTTTTTTCCCCAAAACCTGCAAAAACAAAAGTTTACAAAACAGTGGGCTTTTTTAAAATAAAAATTTCCATTTTTTCTCCCTCTTTTTCTACCCTTTCTCCCCCCCCCCCTTTTGCTACTGAAAAAGGAAAAGAAAAAAGGGAAGTGAAACCAGACAAAACTCTTACCACTTTTGGATTTTGTTGAAAACAAATAAAAATGAAAAAAAAAATCACGAACGTTTCCATTTGGAGGGGAAAAACCTATGTTTGTATGCAAAAGAAAATTCATACCAGCTCCCTGTGTACATGCCGAGGTGCTCCTAAGGATTTGATTTAAATAATAGTGATAATTATGTTGTCCTCTGGTTTGTCATTCAGGGTTATAGGGTCAAGATCTAATTCTATTCTCATCCCAGTTACAACAAGAAACAAAAAAACAGAAACAGAAACAACTTGAGTAACATCAAAAGAGCGAGACCAGAGGAAAGCCAGTGTGAGGGCTCATGGTCCTAGTCCGAACATTTTGGGTGGACTGTGCCCTCATCTTCCCTGCATGATGTCATGTAAAGCATGTTACTGTATATTGTGGTGTTATTAAAAAACAAGAGGGCAAGTACTTGTTATCTGGGACAGCATGCTCAATACAGCAGTGGTGTTGTACACAGATAGCATTTTCTTCCCTCAGTTGAAGGAGATAAAAAACCCACGTCTAGAACTGAGCTGAAATGGAAAACTGCAAATTCCAGATCAAGCATTTGATCCTTTTAAAAACTGAAGTGAGAGTTTCCCTATGCCCAGCTTCGATTTCCCAAGAGTACATATAATGCACTACATTTTGGCCCATACATACTGGATATTGTCCACGGTTTTAAAGGTTGGGTTTTTGTTTTTTTTCCTCTTTTTTGGACTGTCCCATAAAAGTGTGGTTCAAGAAACAAGAAAAAGAAATAATCTACATTTGATCAATGGGAGTTTTGCCTATGCAGGGACTGTAGAATCCAAATACACTAAGTTTAGATGGGTCTCTCTTGACCTTTACATAAAGATAATCTGTACATGCAGGACAGGAAAGAAGCAGATTTTCCCTGCCATCTTCCTCAATTACCAGCCTCTCAAAAGGAAAGATTAAACATGGGAGGGAAGAGAGATAGAAAATCAAAGCAATCATGAATTTACTGTGTGCACAGTGATGAAAGCACTAACATACAGACTTTAATATAATAATTGAAAACTCTTTCCATAATACTCATAAGTTCCTAGGGCTTGCTTTCTGTTGTCCGACAAACACACAGTCATTTCTCATTATAGTCTGATTTGAAGGATACAGGCTAAAAACTGACTTTAAAATGTAGCTTTATCAGCTCCTAAACCACAAGGTGGCAACATAGCTTCAGATCTTATTGCATATTGTAAAAAGCCAGGCCAGTTAACTTACATACTTTGTACCTTTTAAGCTGTTTAAACATACTATTATAAAACACCGCTGTTCTTATAGTCTCACTTATGTTTTCTAAATATGATTTAGAATAAAATTTGCTGTTTTGCATATTTTATTATTTATATTACATAGATAATCCCATTTGCTATAGCTTTTACAAAGCATTTTAATATAGAGCATAATAGCCACTGTTTTCCAGCTAGAATTCTTTATCTCACCCACAAATGGAGAGACTTTGAGAAATGGGACCAAATAAAAACCTTGGATTCTGATCTGGATTCAGTTTTTGTCTAGGGCCCAACTTTATTTTTTTGTAGTTTCACAAACTACAAGAGAAGCCAAACTATCTCCCTCAAGAGATACTTTAATACTGTATCTTCTTTATATTCTTTACTATAGTTTCTGGCCTTAAGCTGTTGTAGAGAATGGCTCTGCTCTATGAAACAGCAGCTGTGGTCTATCAGAGAGCTGACTGCTTTTCAATGAGAAACAAAGTGTTTTGTATATGAATTAATGTAACACTAAATGTAACATTTAAATACTAGAAAAACAAGATGAGTGTGATAACATCTTTTACTGGACCAATTTCTGTTGGGGAGAGAGACCTTTCACCAACAGAAGTTGGTCCAATAAAAGATATTACCTGGCCCACTTTATCTATCTAATATCTTAGGCTCAACATGGCCCACAGCAACTTGTATACATTTAAACACCACGAAGTTAGGAAATAAAAAAGCAAAAGGGCTTTACATCAGTGTTAACAACCACCTCCCATAATATGATGTCTTACATTTTCCATATTTTCACTTTTGATCACTTATGATCCTCTCCATCTAACACTGCAGGCATGTGACTAAGTTAGTGGTTAACATTAGTGTGAAGAGAGTTTGCGTGTTCATTTCCTAACTTCATGGTGTTTAAATATATGCCGCTAGCGTAAGAGTACAAGGTCAGCTGAGAAAGAGGAACGAGATGCAAGAGAATGAAAAACAAAGGGGATAGATAGCAGGATAGTAGTTTACTCTGCTGCTCTTGGATAAACAGCATTTACAGCAAAAAAATGAGAGAAATAATCTAGGCTGCTGCCAGAGGGAATTGTGGAACTAAAGGTGTGCTTGCCATTCCAAGTGACAATAGAGCAGCAAAATACACCTTCAGTTCTGAGCCTCAGAGTCCTGTTTTCCTCTTCCAGTCTGACTCAGTCATCCCCAAAGGATTCAGGAGAAACTCAGGAGTAAAGGAATCCAGGCTGAGGATGCCCAGACATGTTACCATGCACATCGAGGCGCCTCTCCAGAAGGCTACATGGGCTTTCAGCTGAATGTTTTCCTTCTGATACCCCAGAGAGCTGACCAGAGAAACATGGGTTCAGCCATTTGAAGGATTAATAAAACTTTTCCTTCAGGGTGGCCTGGTGACAGAGCTCCGTGTTGTCATGTGAGGGTACATCCATACAACAAAGGAAAACATGTGGCTGGCCCATGCCAGCTGACTTTGGCTCATGGGCAGGCCTGCCAATTGAGGAGGGGGGGGGGCAAAGGAAACTGATGTCTGGGGTTTGGCCATTTCAAAGGGCCTAGGGCTCCCTGCCACAGACCTCCAGGCACTTACTATCACCGCTAGAGTCCTGGGCAGTGCATGCCGGGCAACACTGAAGGGCTGGCTGGAGAGGCTGCCTTCAGCCCCACCCCTTCAGCCTGAGGCCCCGCCCCTTTTGGAGCAGCCTGCTCACCTTGCTTTGGGCCCAGTGAAATCTGCCAGCCACCCTGATCGTGGGGCTTAGGTTGCAAGGCTGTTTCATAGCTCAGGCCGAAGCCCAGTGGCATGGGAGGGTCTCAGAGCTCTGGCTCTAGCCCAAACCCTGAAATCTGCATCCTACAAATCCATCTTAGCTAGCAGGGGCCAGCCCCAGGTTTTTCCTTGCTGTGTAGACATTCAACACCTGGGTTGGTTCCCATTTAACAGGCCTGCCAACCAGAACGGAAACAAATGGGCTTTGAAGAAGAATCCTATCCCGTTGCTATGAAATAGACAGATGATCTCTATGAAGTGGAGAGGTGAAGGAAGGATGGTAAGATAAGTGACTCTCTGGTGCACAGTTCTTTTGTTTATAAGGATTTGGAAGATTCCCTGAGGGACAAACAAAGGGAACAAACCCCACATTTCATTAGAGAAATGATGTCATATCACCACTAGCAGTGGATGGGATAGTATCAACCCAAACAATTCCTTATCCACCTTCTTATTCAGGCTAATGCTGTAAATTCCTACGGGTTGGGGGGGGGGGGGTCAACATTCTCCATGGACTTGCTCCAGTTTGCCTTTCTAACCACAACACTGCTCGTCAACACTTTTTTTTGTAAAAACAAAAACACACCAAAAAAACACCCCACTTTTCACCAAGAGGGAGTATTTAATCTTAGCTGACCTTTTTTTGGGTGTTCAGTGAAAAGATGGAAACTGAAAAGCTGGCAGTTTTCCATGAAAAAAGAGCATTTTTGTTTTCAAATGCTAAAGAAAAAACTTACTGAAAATCAAACCTGCCATAACTCTTGGAGATGTGTCTTATTCAGTGTGAACAGGAGTATCCAAATCTGACCTGTGATAATTGACAGCTCTTGGCATCACCCACACAATGCACGGAAACTTTTTGGCCCTCTAGAAGCAGACATGCAGAAAAAGCCATATCCTGTAGAGTCAGTACATTTGATCCTCATTTTACAGAGGAGAGAACTGAAGTCCACAGAGGTTAAGTGTTATATCCACAGTCGCACTTGCAGTATGTGGCAGATCTATGAGTTGAATCCAGACTTCCAACCCTTCCTATCCTGAGGTATCGCCACACAACCATTCTTCCTTGTGCAAAACAGTATTTTCATATTTAAAGAGACACCAAAAGCAACTTACAGCCAGACAGGCCATTTCACCACTAAAAGCAAGAGAAGAATGACAGCAGTTGTTATTCCTCCCACCCCACCTATACCCATTCCATTAATACGGCAGTGCATGTTTCAGTATCTTACCACATTTTTATAAGAGATCATCTTCCTGATTCTTGTACTCTAGGGGTGTGTCTAGACTACATGCCTCTGTCGACGGAGGCATGTAGATTAGCCAGATCGGCAGAGGGAAATGAAGCCGCGATTAAAATAATCGCGGCTTCATTTAAATTTAAATGGCTGCCCCGCTCTGCCGATCAGCTGTTTGTCGGCAGATCGGGGCAGTCTGGACGTGCCGCGCCGACAAAGAAGCCTTTCTTGATCAGCACAGGTAAACCTGGTTTCACGAGGCATACCTGTGCCGATCAAGAAAGGCTTCTTTGTCGGCGCGGCGCATCCAGACTGCCCCGATCTGCCGACAAACAGCTGATCGGCAGAGCGGGGCAGCCATTTAAATTTAAATGAAGCTGCGATTATTTTAATTGCGGCTTCATTTCCCTCTGCCGATCTGGCTAATCTACATGCCTCCGTCGACGGAGGCATGTAGTTTAGACGTACCCTAATAGGCCTCTATTGTGGGCATTGCCAAGAACCTTTTATAGGCAATATGCCTTTCTAGTCTGTTCCTTATAGGTTTGTATACAACTATCATTACCCATCTCTGCGTGCATTCCAACAGTGCATTGAGTGACGTGACTAACATCTTCGTCTTTCTCCGCAGAAGGAAAAGCCACCTCTTACTTGAACAGCTGCCACAGAAATATAAAGAAGAGGTGTCCCAAGAATCAGCAAGGTAAGGGACCTGACCTACGACATGCTTTTATGGACTTTATAAAAAGTGTTTCACTGTAAGTAAAAATTAATTCAGAGCCCAGATGCAACTACACAGGGGCCTTTTCTCCAGAATGCTGAGTGACTCATGGCAGTGATGCTCCACTCTCCTGGCTAGCTTGCAGGATTGTGGTTTCCAGTGATAAATTCAGCCCTGGGCAATTTACTGAGGAATTACACAGTGTGGTATAGGCCCCCTTCCACAAAGCAGCAAGTATACAAGCCCCAAGACTGGACAAGGTTCAGCACAATTTGGTTTCTTTGTAATAATATTAAATGTGATCTGCTTTAATAATCCCCAGCAGTTAAGTGCTTTTTATCTTCAAAGTGCTTTACAAGCACTAATTAATTCTCCTGACACTCCTATGGCAGGATTATTATCCCCATGTTGCCGATAGGGAAATTGAAGCAGGGAGGTAAAGAAATTTGTCCACAGTCACAGAAGGAGATGGTGTCAAATCTGTAAACAGAACTCATAGTCCTCTGCGAGGCGAGGCCATACCTCCTACTTTGGCAGTGCAAAGATCTGGTGTACAAAGCCCTACAAATTCCCAAAGGAGTATTTCTTTTCTTTACCCGAGCATGGTAGAGCAAGGTGAAAAATGACAACTCGGGTTCCATTCCCATGCCATCTTTGGCCTCCTTGTTAGGAACTGTGTGCATGAAAGTTTCCGTATAAAAATTGGGTTCATTGCACTCACATTAAAAATGCCAGTTGTGACGGTGATGGTTCATATGTAGAGCTGCAGCATAAAACCACCCTTTTAATAAACTATATCTACCAAGGTGACACTATGTATGTGATCCCATGAATTGTGGCCCAATTTTTATGAATGGGATTTGAATTAATTTGTGAGCGACCTTTTAAGATTTGCCTTTAGGGAATCTGTTATTGCAACTTTTTTTGAACCTTTTTTAAAAATAAATTGTAACTGAAACCCTATTTTAAACTTTGTACTGCCTTAACTCTGTTTAAAGTGTGTGTGTGTGTCTGGAGACCAGCTGCCAGCACCACCTTGATGGCTGAAGAACAATGCAAGGGAGCCCTGCAAAAGAACCCATCCAAGAAAGAGAAAAACAAAAGCTCCATCAATAAAGATCAAAGTCCTATCTGCTGTTAACTGATGACTTGGGGTCATACTGTGTTCTAGGGCAGTGGGACAGCATAAGATCTATGAACTAAACTATATAAAAAGATGGGTACCAAATATAGAATTGGGTCTTGTCTTGTCAACAACGGAGCATCAGTCCGGACCAACAGAAGCCCAACTCCTCACTTCCCATAATGAAGTATTACCAATACATTTGGCCAGGGTTGCCAGGTGTCCGGTATTGACCCAGACAGTCTGGTATTTTCATCTCCTGTCCAGTAAAAAAAATCAGAAAATACCGGACACATAAAACGTCCGGTATTTTCTGATTTTTTTATCCCTGCCAGGAGGCGAAAATACCAAACATCTGGCAACCCTACGACACACTCAGCAAGTGGGCAACCCCCCCATATCCCTCCACTTCCCCTCCCCCTGCTTACCTGGTTCGGCAGAGGCTTGTCTTGTGGCTGGAGCAGAAAGACAAGATGGCTGCCAGGAAAAAAGCCTCTTCTTAAAGGGGCCATGCTCAACAACTTTGGGGTGTCACTTTTTTTCCCCTCAACAGAATTTTTTCCCATTTTTGGGGGGGGGGAGGGGGTGTTCAGTATTTTTGGTTAAACCATCTGGCAACCCTACATGTGGCGAATCATCTTATCCTCCTTAAGAGGATCCTGTGAAGTTCTTTAAAGTACAACACAAACACAGTTTTTCATCCCGAGGTTGGAAGGACTTCCCCACAAGTGGATAAGAATCAGTAACCCCATTTTGCAGATGAGAGACTTGAAGCAAAATCAGTGGCTGTAACTTGCTCTAGATTACATGCCAGGCTAGGAACAGAACCCAGGACTCCTAAGTAACTGTTCAAGGCCCTCCCTACACACTAGACTACTCTGCCTTTCCTGCATACAGATTTCCAGGAGTTATAGTGCATCTTTTAAAGGGGAGGTGTCCTGGAGTGACAGGCCCTGTAGATCCTTCTGCCAACAAGTAGACCCAGGGAATCAGGGTTACAGAGGGTACGTCTACACTACAACGTTAATTCGAACTAACTTAGTTCGAACTAGTTAATTCGAACTAAGCTAATTCGAACTAATGCATCCAGACTAAAAAACTAGTTCGAATTAGCGTTTTGCTAATTTGAACTAGCATGTCCACATTAAGTGGACCCTGAACCGGGGTTAAAGATGGCCGGAAGCAGTGCCGGCAGGGCATCAGAGGAGGACTTAGAGCGTGGAGATGCTGTCTCAGGCTAGCCCAGGGCTGTGCTTAAAGGATCCCGACCCCCACCCCGGACAGACAGTTCTCAGGGGTGCCCCGCTTGCAAAGCAGTCCTGGCTTGGATTGCCCGGACTACCCACACTGGGCACATCACAACACTCGGCCATCAGCCCGGCTGCACTTGCCGCAGGCTGCCATCTGGGGAGAGGGGGCAATTGGGGGGCTGCAGGAGAGCTTCCACCACAGAAGCCCGCAGAGCCAGCCCAGTCCTCCCCATCGGGGGCTCGTGCCCCATTCCTCCCTCACCTCCTTCCACTTACCCTTCCCTAACCCCCCAAAATAAAGAAAATGTGTGGTCAAAACTAGAAACTCTCTTTATTTAACAAAACTCGGGGAAACTGGGAAAAGGAGGTGGGAGAGGGGAAGAGACAGGCTGGGAGAGGGGAGGGGGAAAACTGGGAGGAGGGAGCTGAAAGGGGGAAGCAAGGGAAAGGAGGAGGTGGAGAAACTCAAGGATCAGGGGTGGGGGTCTCGCCGGGCCAACCGCTTCCCAGCATGGCGAGGGAGGGGGCCTCGGCGTCCCCGGGGGGATGGGGTGGAGGGTGCGGAGGTTGAGGTGGGGGGTGTGGACATTGAGGAAGAGGTTGTGGGGGTTGAGGAGGAAGAGGTGGGAGGGGGGGCAGGAGTGGGAGGAGGGACAGTAGTTGGGGGGGCAGCAGGCGCAGGACCAGCACGGGGCACCATGCTCTGCAGCAGGAGCTGCAGGTTGGTGCTCAGCCCTCGGACCTCAGCCAGCAGCTCGTGGCGGAACTGCAGGTCTTCCCGCATCCAGGCCTGCAGTGTGCGGTGCACGGCTCTCAAGGACCCCAGGTGCTGGTCCCAATACTCCTGCTCCGTGCTGGCAGTCCGGAGCAGGCCGCGGGTGCGGGAGCATGTCCCGGGCGGGGTGGTGCGCCCTGCACGAGCAGCTGGTGCAGCTGTAGAGACAGAAGAGAAGTGGTCAGTTCTCCCTGGGGATGCAGAGGATGATGCCCAGCCCTCTCCCCCACCCCGCAACATGAAGGTGACCATGTCCTGCACCGTCACAGCTGCTGTGCTTGTACAGAGGCCATGGTCAGGATGTCTGGCTCTCCCCGAGACAGGGGCTACGTCTACACTGGCCCCTCTTCCGGAAGGGGCATGTAAATTTCACTAGTCGTCGTAGGGAAATCCGCGGGGGATTTAAATATCCCCCGCGGCATTTAAATAAAAATGTCCGCCGCTTTTTTCCGGCTTTTAAAAAAGCCGGAAAAGAGCGTCTAGACTGGCCCCGATCCTCCGGAAAAAGTGCCCTTTTCCGGAGGCTCTTATTCCTACTTCAAAGTAGGAATAAGAGCCTCCGGAAAAGGGCACTTTTTCCGGAGGATCGGGGCCAGTCTAGACGCTCTTTTCCGGCTTTCTTAAAAGCCGGAAAAAAGCGGCGGACATTTTTATTTAAATGCCGCGGGGGATATTTAAATCCCCCGCGGATTTCCCTACGACGACTAGTGAAATTTACATGCCCCTTCCGGAAGAGGGGCCAGTGTAGACGTAGCCTGGGAGCTGCCCCAAGACCACACCCATGTCCCTGTGCCATGTATAGTGTGGCTGGGGCGGCGGGGGGGAGGGGGAGATGTCCCCTGCCTCCGTGTAGAGGGGACATGTGAAGGGAAAGCATCCTGCTGGGTCCTGCCCCGGGGTCGGGAGCATGTCACGTCTCTTTGCACAAGCATGTGCCTATTGGGCCATGGCCCCTGGGTGTCACGCAGCTGGAGCCACCTGCCCAAGGGTGGCATGGCACGTGCTCGCACGTGCACAGGTGTCTGCGTGATCCGTGGAAGGCATGGCCCACGCGCGCGGTCTCTGGTCTCCCTCCCATCTCCCCCCCCGAACTACTTAATTCAAACTGCTTACCCGGTACGGTCTCCCTGGACGACCCTGCTGGAACAGCTGGCGGTGGCCCCTCCGGTGCGCCCAGGTCAGGGCCCTCCGGTCCCAGCTCGCTGTCCCCCGGGCTGGCACGGACCACCCCGCCCCCCAAGAGTTGGTGGAGGGCGGGGAAGTAGGGGCAGGTGGCAGCCCCTGCAGCGGCGCCGCCCCTGGTGGCCCTGGCGTACCCCTGCCGCAGCTGTTTCAGTTTAATTCACACCTGCTCCTGGGTGCGCCTGTGTCCCTTTCGGGCCATGGCAGTCGCTATGCGTCCATAGACGGCCACGTTCCTCCTCCTAGTGCGGAGATCATGGACACTGGGGGCCTGCCCCCAAACCTCAATGAGGTCCATGACCTCCGCACTAGTCCAGGGGGCCGCGCGCCGTCTACGGCCCCTGGCTGGCCCATGAGTGCTGGGGGACTGGGCAGGAGATGGCTCGCTGCCACTGGCTGCCTGGCTCATCGTGGGGCCACTGGCTCAGGGGCAGAGACTGCTGGCAGGGCTGGCTGTCTCCAGTGCCATCTGTCCAGAGTCTACCCCTTTAAGGGCCCGGGGCTGGGGGAGAGGAGAAGAGTTTTCCTGGTTGTGCCCAGAGAGGCCACCAGGGAAAGCTGGGGAGGGCTAGCCTCCCACTAGTTCGAATTAAGGGTCTACACAGCCCTTAATTCGAACTAGTAAGTTCGAACTAGGCTTAATCCTCGTGGAATGAGGTTTACCTAGTTCGAACTAAGCGCTCCGTTAGTTCGATTTAAATTTGAACTAACGGAGCGCTAGTGTAGCGCCTAGGAAAGTTAGTTCGAACTAACTTTGTAGTGTAGACATACTCAGAATGAACCCAGCCCACACTCACTACACAGCAGCTCCATTCCTGCAGATGTAGCCCAGATCCCTGTTCTGGCCCATTGGCCCTCACCACAGCTTGCAGACGGGGCCCTCCCTAAATAACAACCTACCCCACTCCTCTGGCCCTAGCACTGCCAGATCACCTGCTCTGAGCTGAGCAATGACAGGCCAAAAAGTGGTCAGTCTGTGACGTGGATAGGCCTCCTTGGCTCCACCTCATATGCAGACACTTCTGCATTGCATTAAGAGTACGAACGCATTTCACTGGCTGCCCTCAGGATCAGCTTTGATTGCCAGGGATTCTCTTCTTTTAATCCCCGGTGATGAGGAGTCAGTGAACTTCTCCTCCTCCTAATCTCTAGCCAGTCCCATAAACATTGAACCGTATGGGTTTCTTTTAAAAATAAAAGGCAGATTGGACCGACACAGAAGTAGGAATGTCCCTAGTTCTGTTTTTGGCTGGTCTGCCAGTCGCAGAAAATTGTACTGTGTTTGTAAGGAGAAATAACTTATTACTGTTGTAATAATAAACTCCTTCCTTTTATGCTTCAAATCAAAATGCAGTCTGGTCTGTGGAGAACACATTTCCCACTCCTCCTCCTCATTCTCATTTTCCTCTACAATGGGCTTCAAACACAAGATCCAGATGTAAGCTGTTTTTCCCCAGCCAAGGGATCCGACTTTCTGGCAAGCGCCTGAAGCTGTTGGGTGGGTGGCTTAAGACTTCCCCTGGCTCTGTCATGTGGTTAAGGCTGTCTGGTTGCTTCAAACTTCTGGACACTATTTTCTCTAGGCTCACCTTTTATTCCAGTGGAAGTTAGTAATGACTGTGCCTAGCGAACAAGATTGCATGGAAATGTACTTTGTGGCCAAGAGCATTATACTTTTAAAATCATATGATCTCCTTTGGATCTATTCACTGGAGGCTGGTGTCATTCGGCAGTCCCTGAAAACAGCTGTCTTTCTGACTGCCTTAAGCCACTTTCTACTTAGTTTACAGGCAGCTGTTTAATGAAAAATCATGCACTGTCATGTGTTACTACTTAAGCCAACAGCAGAACCCATTAAGAAGCTATTAGAAGGGCCAGATTCTACCCTGCCTATGATACTGCAATTTTCAGATTTCCAGTAAAATGGAACTGTTCAGATGACATGAAATCAGCTTCTACCCTTTCCTCTCATGCTGTGATGAAATCACTAGTATGGATTAAAGCACAAGTATTTTTGACCATGCCTGGTCCATCTTACTGACCCTCGGAGCCACATATGATAATTTTTCAGAAGTTCAAGAGCCAGAAGACACGAACAACCTTTACAGGTGGATTTTTAAAAATATGAATATCCTACTTACTGTATGGTGGCTAATTACAGCATGAGCTAGCGGGCTTGTGGGTCTTCACCCTAGTCCTATGTCTTTGGAAATCTGGTCATTATGTTGACAAGACAGTATGAAGGAGCTCAGTCAGACGTTGATTTGTAAGGACTGCATGATGTTTTGATTTTATCAACTTCATCATGGAGTATAGCAATTCACAACAATATATTGTGCCACAAATGGAAATGAGTCACACATTGGTCTTTTTGAGTTGAAGATACATCATTCCTGGCATTTGCTTCCAGAACTCCATTACAGATTGTGATTTATGCATCATCTTTAGAGTCTGGTCTTCCTGGCATTCTAGTATTTCCATTTCTACAGTAGATATTTCTGAAATCCTGGTTTTTGAACTCAGACCAGCTGTCATTGATCACATCAACCATGAATAGGTTTACAAGAAAGGCAAAGAAGGATCTTAGCGTCTTCAGGTCTTCCAACCTGGCCTGAAAGTCAGCAAGAAGTCCTTGTAATTTACCACTGTATTCCTCAAGTTTGTATACTTAGATTTCATGGAAATTTACCCTGAGATGGGAAAAGTGGTTGAAGTCTCTTGACACTCTCACTTTGCAGGGACTTTAATTTGTCCTGGAAGCTGAAGACAGCCTGAGTAAGGTCAGAAATAATCCTATAGTTCCTTAGAATGTCAACTTGAGAGTTTGCAGATGCTGCATAATATCAGTGAAAAATATCAGATCCTGCATCCATTCCTCATCTTTCAGTTGTGCATAGGATTTTTCCTTGTCTTCAAGGAAAGCATGGATAGACTCTATTAGTTCCACACACCTAGGGTATGTCTACACTACCACCCTAGTTCAAACTAGGGTGGTTAATGTAGCCATTCAAAGTTGCAAATGAAGCCCGGGATTTAAATATTCCGGGCTTCATTTGCATCTTGCCGGGTGCCGCCATTTTTAAATCCCCATTAGTGCGGACTCCATGCCCGCGGCTAGATGCGGCACGGAGTAGGTAGTTCGAATTAGGCTTTTTAATTTGAACTACCGGTATACCTCGTTCCACGAGAAATTAGAAAGCCTAATTCGAACTACCTACTCTGTGCCGCGTGTAGCCACGGGCACGGAGTCCGCACTAACGGGGATTTAAAAATGGTGGCGCCCGGCAAGATGCAAATGAAGCCCGGGATATTTAAATTCCGGGTTTCATTTGCAACTTCGAATGACTACATTAACCACCCTAGTTCGAACTAGGGTGGTGGTGTAGACATACCCCTAGTTAGTAACAACCTCACAATACAGTAGAAAGAGGCGCCGTTAGGTTTGTCTTCCAGATCCAGCTCTTTAATGAAACTTTTAAAATGTTGATGCATCTTCCCATTCGAGCCGATGAAATTGACAATTTCCAGGGCTCTTTTTGTAACATTTTCATATGTGAAGTATCTTCCTGCAAGATGCTCATGATGAACGATGCAGCGAAGAGGGAGAAACTCTTCAAAATCCAAACATTTTGGATCACTTTTGAAAAGCCCTTTAAGGCTTATTTCCCCATCATTGCAGATGCTTCCTCCGTTACAACAGTGTCATGGTTATCCAGTGTTATGCCGGCATTTGTCAATGCTTTGCCACGTGTGTTCATTATGTCAGCACAGCGGGTTGTTTCTTTTAGTGCCACTAAGTCTGATGTTTCTTCTTTCACAGAACACAAGGTCTGCCCAGCAGTAGAGTGATGCAATTTCCTGTTAGAATGAGCATGTGTCACTGAAACCAGAGCATAGCGGCCATCTGCAGGGCGGAAGCCCGGACGCAGAAGCCCCAAGCTCCTGCTCACCCCTACTCCTGCAGGACTGAAGCCCCAACCCTCAGCATTGCCCCCACAAGGCTGGATCCATGACCTTTGGCTCCCCTCTCCCTCACCTCAGCAGTTGATAGGTGCCTGCAGGGGAGGAAGTGTTGGGGGGGGCCACCCAGAAGGGTAGGAAGGCATGTGGGGGACAGCCCATGTAGCATCTCCTGAGTGCTACCATGAATCCCCTAGGCAACCCAGGCAGGGTGAAGCCCAAACTCCATATGAGTCACAGTTGACCCCTCAAAGAGCAACATGAAGCTCATGAGCCTTGGTTTGGCCATGCCTATTATAGGCACAGCCCTAGTGCCATGGCTCCAGGATTCATGTCATAACAGCAGAATCTCCCTGAGAGGGGGTGTTCCCTCCCTGCACTGAGCAGGAGGGGGGTGAAACCAGCCCCTGAGGGCTGAGAAGGCTCCACCCCTTGAGCCTTAGTGGGCATGCCCAAGCTGCTCTGCTATAAAAGAGAGCAGCCCAGCTCAGTTGTGGCTGGCAGCTGGAGGTAGAGGATGTGCCTTGCCAGCTCCAGGCAAACCACAGAGACTGCCCAAACGCCGAGGCACTGTCATGCAGGCTGGAGGCCAGATGTGTCTAGGAGACCTCACTGGTTCCAGGAGCCAGCAGAAGCAGCCAGATCCCAGACACAGGAGGGGAGCTGGTGGTTCATCAGTGAGCAGAGACACTTGAAGCAGGAAGCAGCCCAGGGACAGCGATGGCTACAGGGTGAGCGAGCTGACGCCGGAGAGTCACACTACCCCACGAAGAGAGGCAAATCATTGATTAGGACTGTTGAATTGTGTTGCCTTGCAAACTGGGGCAAGATATAGACTCTGATCATTGGGGTAAGTTATAGACTGGGGCTATGTCTACACTGGCGCGATCTTGCGCCAGAGGTATGCAAATAAGGCTAAGCGAGGAATATCGCCGAGCCTCATTTGCATACCTGATGAGTCGCCATTTTTATGAAAGAGGCTCTTGCGCCAGAAGGAGCTGTCTACACTGCCCTTGTGCAATGCCATTACGCTGATTATTTTCAGGAATAACCCACTCAGAGGGTTTTTCTTGTGCAAGAAGGGGCAGTGTAGACAGCTCCTTCTGGCGCAAGAGCCTCTTCCACAAAAATGGTGGCTCATTAGGTATGCAAATGAGGCTCAGCAGTATTCCACGCTTAGCCTCATTTGCATACTTCTGGCACAAGATCGCGCCAGTGTAGACATAGCTTGGGAGTATTGAACTGGGCTGCTCTTCAAATAGGGGAAAGTTAGGGACTCTAGTCCCTGGAGCTGGGTGATCCAATGGTCAAAGGGGTGGGCTGTGCAGACCTTAGTGAGTGAAGTGAGAGATACAGTCTAGGGAGTAAAAGTGGAAAATACAAGAAGTGACGGGTGCGAGTCGGACACTCCCACCCCACCCTGAACAGGATCTTCTTCCCAGCCATGTCACATTCTCTTTTTATTTAAATGAATATCATGTTTCTAGCCTTCCTGGTTAAGAGTCTTGAAACCAAGACTTCAGTTTGACTGAGACAGTGACATCTGCCAAAGTCTGCAGCCAACATGAAACAGTAATTCTGAGAGGAATGGATTATCTCATTCATCTAAATTGGACCCCATTTAACTCTGGAAACCCACTGTTTTAAATGGGTCTTGCATTAATGTAGATAAAATAAATGGCCCAAAGATGTTCACTCTCGCTGGCCATTGTGAATCAGCATTAAACAAGGGCTGGGATTTGGTATACACAGGACTTAGCTTGCTTAACACCACGGCAAACATGCCATTAAATGTCATTGTAAACTTTTTATTCAAAATATGGAAAAGGATTAAAAACAGTTAAAGCATTTGATAGGAATAACGAATTTACTATTTTCACAGAAAGGACACTGAATATATAAACCCAAAAGCTTTAAGTTCTCACAGGAAAGTGAGGGATATATCATTTTTACATTATGAATAAAGAAAGTTATCCCTCTTTTCATATGAATAAATGAAAAAAACTTTGATTTTTTTTCTTAGGGAAATGCAAAGTTTATCTTGACTAGATATATATCTACTTGTTGTTCTCATTTAATTTTCACTATGAAACAATGAAGTGTTGGGATTTTTCTTTTGCCATACAATAAAAATATAGCAAGGGTTCCTGAAACTGACAAGAGGGAAGCCAACACAAATTTACCTTCCTCAAGATCCATATGATGATCATGTGCAAACTCAGTTATGATGCATGGAGGGTGTATGACGCAGAAAGCAGTGTGCACACTAAAATACACAATTGTACTATCCACAGATGAAAAGAAGAACGAAAGCACTAACACTTAAGAGAATGAAGAAAAACAGGCATGAATGCACTATATGATCGAGTGAATTGGCCTGCAAACAAAAGACGGCAGCTTTCTAGCAATTACTAACCAAAGAGGGATGCTATACACGACTTCACTCCTATGATGAGTCCTGTATGAGTTTGGCAGGATTGCTTCACGACACTGCCATCTCCGACCTCACATTTTCCTGATTTTACTGGCAGTGACATTATTTATTTAAATAAGTTATGAAGGCACGGTCAGAATTTTACCAGTAGCAGCTGGCCAACAAAACGTTGCCTTAGGAGACTGATAGCAGATTTATATGTAGAAATACTAATTTTACAGGTGCAATTATTGATTTTCCCCTTCCCTCCCCTGGCCTCCTAACTGCCAATAATGAAGAATTAGTGAAGGGTTAGGGTAGGTTAAGGACATTTGTGTAGTTAGATGTGTATATTCGAATGAAAATGCCTGTATTTCTCAAACAATTTTGATACAATTTGAAACAGTCAGTTTTATTTTCTTTTTAAGAGGCTTCTCATATTGCAAGGCCTGAAGCTTGGTTAATGTATGCCTTAATCCAGCACTGCAATCCCTTCGTTATTTTGTCCACCAGTTCTGTAAGGCCAGACTTGGCTTAGGTGACTTTATTCCTATATTTTCTTATTTATTAAGTCCAACCTCCACACAGTCCATGAGCCATGTCTGTTTATAACATTCATTATGGAAAACAACTTGGCCTACTTTCAAGGGTTCATTCCCAAGTGGGCAAATGTTATAGCCCAATGCTCACTCAGATCATCTCATGAAATGACTGCGTGAGGAGTGCTTTAGTCTCCCTGCCACACAGAGCTTTTTTGAAGAGACAAAATATATAGTGTTCTTGGGGTGGGAGGAGGAGACCCTAGCCTGTCCACACAGGGGAGCAATTTCCCTTTGAAGGGGGTGGGGAGATGGTAAAGACTAGTCACTCAACACAAGTCATAGAATCACAAAATACTAGAACTGGAAGGGACCTCGAGAGGTCATCGAGTCCAGTCCCCTGCCCTCATGGCAGGACCCAGTACTGTCTAGACCATCCCTGCTAGACATTTATCTAACCTGCTCTTAAATATCTCCAGAAGGAGATTCCACAACCTCTCCAGGCAACTTATTCCAGTGTTTAACCACCCTGACAGGAAGTTTTTCCTAGTGTCCAACCTAAACCTCCCTTGCTGCAGTTTAAGCTCATTGCTTCTTGTCCTATCCTCAGAGGCCAAGAACAACAATTTTTTCT
Source organism: Pelodiscus sinensis (assembly GCF_052426305.1). Classification (NCBI taxonomy): domain Eukaryota; kingdom Metazoa; phylum Chordata; order Testudines; family Trionychidae; genus Pelodiscus; species Pelodiscus sinensis. Next base: position 12,920,446 of record NC_143054.1, read on the forward strand.
CACTCCTCCTTGTAACACCCTTTTAGATACCTGAAAACTGCTATCATGTCCCCCCTCAGTCTTCTCCTTTCCAATGTAAACAAGCCCAATTCTTTCAGTCTTCCTTCATAGGTCATGTTCTCTAGACCTTTAATCATTCTTGTTGCTCTTCTCTTGACCTGTCTGGACAGCCTGGGGTCTCCTCCTCCACCCCAAAAACACTGTTTTCTCTTTTCAGAAGAGCTGTGTGTATTAGGGGGACTAAAAGACTCCACATCCAGAGTCACTGAATAAGGCAACAGTACAGGGTCACGATTATAGGTACACCATTGGAGGGTAGACATGGAGCATTGGTTCTCCAACTTTTTGGCCCATGGACCACCTGGCTCAATGCAAACCTTTCCGCGGGCCACCAGTTGCAATGGAAACTTAGTGTTAATTACATAATTACGCCCGAGCCATTTTGCTATTGCTGCAGCTAGGGAGAATGGTTTAATTTAAATTATTAAACAGATTACGTGACTTAACTTTCTCATGTTAGTTTATCAAACATCATTTTAAGTAAAGTAAAATTTGAATGTATGTCCAATACAAAAGGTTTCAATGTTTTCTTTGTTTATGGCAGGGGCAAGAAAGCTTTTTTGGGTCCGGGTCACTGACCCACAGAAAAATCAGTTCAGGACCACACAAGTGAGAAGCAAAAAACCTCCTCCAAAAATCCCCATCGCTCACTGATGTGGCCCCCAACTGAGACACTTCCTTCCTCTGGTACTCCAGCTCCATGGGGCAAAGGGAAGGAACAGGGAGGACTGAGGTTCAGGACTTCCCCTCGGTCAGATTTACTTTTCAGGGATTTCAGAGTTAGTGGATTTTGTGGGACCCATTAGGCTCTGGAATGGGGACAAAAATGAGGGGTTCAGTGTGTGGGACAGGGCTTCCAGCAAGTGGGATAGGGATGGGCATGCAGGATCTGGGCAGGAGGAAGTGAGGGTGTGAGGTCTAGGTGGAAGGTGGGGTGCAGAAGCAGGCTAGGAATAGGATGACTGGCCAGTGGGAGGGAGCAAAAGCAAGGGAGGATGCAGTGTGTGGCCAGGAAGGAAGGGTGCAGGAGCAATGGTGGATGCAGGAGCAGGGTGGGGGTTGGTTTCTGGCAAGGGGAGAGGTGCAGGAACAAGGGAGGGTGTAAGAGCAAACTGGGAGTGAGGGGTCTTGGTGAGGGAGGGAAGTGAGGGGTATTGGGGTGCAGGGTCTGGGCATGAGGGGGCATGCTTTACCTGGCTTTGCACCCTGTTGCAGTAGGGAAAGCCTCTAGAAAGTGTATCACTGTGCTGCCATTCCTCCAGTGGGCTGGGGAGGGGGAACTCAGCTCCCTCCTGGCCAGTGAACAGCTCCTGGGCTCCCCATTCCCATGACTGTCCAATGCATTTACCCTGCCTGAGATGTTGGCACCCCCACTGCAGGACTCTCATGCACGCTTCACAGGCTACGAGAGAGCCACAGACTGTGCAGCATTGGCACTAGGGCTGGTTATACAGGGATCTCTCACCTGGTACAGAGAAGCAGCTGGCCCTGGGATGGGGTAGGGGCGTTGTTTAGGCAGAGATCTCCTGCTCAGTGCTGAGATGCCCCACTCCTCTGGGGTGGAGTTGTCTAAAAGCAGCGCTGCACTGTCATTCGGTGGGTTTCAGGAAGAACTGTTGGTTGATGCTGACCTCAGTTCCTTGATGTGATGCTAAAAGGATCAATGTTTTGTCCCCAGCTCTGTGTGTCGGGGGGGGGGGGTCTAGTTTGTTAGAGCAGGGGGTGATTTCAGAGCAACGGACTGACCTGGACATCCTTGTCCTCCCTGAAAGCAGGCCAGGCCTAGCTCCCCGACCCCCTCCCTCATCAGTCCAGGGCTGGCGCTCTGTCTGTCTGTGCTCCGCTCTCTGGCATGGGTCAAGCTAAGGGCAGTCCCTGGGGTCTGCTCCTTGCACAGCCTTCCTGTGGGGAGGGGTCACACTTTACCATGTGTCCCCAGATCCAATGATCTCTCAGCCTGACCCCATCGCCCCCCAGTTCCCAATTCCTCCATTGCTTCCTCACCCTGCCCCCTGCTTTTCCTACCCCTGAACCCCACCCCATTGCTTCCTCCTCCACTGCCTCATCACCTACCCAACCTGGCTCCACCATTGTCTCCCCCACCCTATTGTTTCCTCAGGCCCGGCACCCTCATCAGCCCCCATCCTCAGGTAAGGGTCATATGAAATAGGAACTATCCCACAACTTTGCCTAAAACTACTCTATCAGAATCTGTTTACTGAGATTTGAAAAGGTTTGATTAATTTTCCTTTGTCCCCATATAACACATTGCACCACAGCCACCTCTACACTTCCAGACTCCCAGTAAAACAATCTTCTGGTGGTATTTTTAAATGGATCAGAAGCAAGTTGAATTTCCAGAGTAGTTTTATAGTCCTAAGAGGCTCAGATAAATTGAATAAATATGAACTAAGCACTTGAAAACTTGTGAGCTCTGGGTTCTCCAGATGGTATGTACCACACATCGGCTGTGGGGCCTTGGTCAGGTAACTTATACGTTTTGGCTTAAGTGGGCACAGTTAAGCTCCTAAATATATAGCTTGATTTTTTCAAAAATGCTTAGACTCCAGCAGTTCACATTCAAATAATGGGAACTGCTCGATGCTCAGTACTCATGAAAAATCAGACCAGATATTTAGATGGCTAAATGTGGATTTAGAAGCCTGACTTTAGGTATTCGGATTTTTAGAATCTTAGTCAGAGTACTCTCAACCCCAATTTCAACATCTATAAATAGAGGATAATATTTTCTTACAGGGATGGTGCGATGTTCTATTCACACATGCTTGTGAAACATTCCGAGACCCCCAAATGGAAGGTACCATACAAGAACAACATAACATTTCCTGAGCAAAGTTTCCAAACTTTTCACTTTCACAAGAGTTCCTCCACTTCCTTTTTGTAGCCAGGCTAGAAAAGCCTCCCTTTGTGGCACTTTTCACTGCCTACATTGGCTGCAAAAACAGGAGGTGCTGAAATGTGCAAGAATTAATAGAGTTGGGAATGAAAATTATCCAAATACGTTTGAACTTCAGGAAAGGTTTCAACGGAATTGGGAGCAAAGGTGCAGAGGGTTAGTTTACCTGTTCCTAGTCACAAATGATGGGTGTGATTCTCTCCTAGCCCATGTCCCTTCACACCACTCTGGCATGAGAAGAGGCCATGAACTCTGCAGAAATATACCCCAGAGACTATAAGCACACATCCTAGGGGCATAGAGTTGCAAGAATGGCTTTACACCACTCTTCACATAGTGCCAACATAGAGAAAGGGCTTTCAGCTAGCACATTCTGACCCACACCTTCCTGGCTGTTCTGTGGAGCTGCTCGAGAAGAAGCTTACTTTTTTCATAAACCCGGTACACTTCAATGTTACTTGGAGACATATCTTCTCCTTTAGGGCCCGCATGGAGAAAAGGTAAGACAAGGGTGGCATGCAAAATAGCACTCTCAACAAGATGGTTACAACAGAGTGGGCTGCAGATCCTTCCCCTAACACTACTTCTCTGCTGAATACATTGTGTTGTGTGGACATGATCTTCTCATGCAAAGAAGCTAGATCCTGTACTTAACACCGCCTGCCACTGTATTACACAATGCTTTATATCTACCCAAATCAACAGCCTCTCCATCCTGGGAGAAATAGTTCTTCCTGTTATACACCAGGGCTGCATCTAGATTGGCAAGATACAGCCCTGGGCTGTGTCTAGACTGGCCAGTTTTTCCGGAAAATCAGCCGTTTTTCCAGAAAAACTTGCCAGCTGTCTACACTGGCCGCTTGAATTTCTGCAAAAGCACTGACTTCCTACTGTAAGAAATCAGTGCTTCTTGCAGAAATACTATGCTGCTCCCATTTGGGCAAAAGTCCTTTTGCGCAAAGCTTTTGCGCAAAAGGGCCAGTGTAGACAGCTCAGATTTGTTTTGCGCAAAAAAGCCCCAATGGCGAAAATGGCGATCGGGGCTTTTTTGCACAAAAGTGCATCTAGATTGGCACAGATGCTTTTCCGCAAAAAGTGCTTTTGCGGAAACGCGTCCATGCCAATCTAGGCGCTCTTTCCGCAAATGCTTTTAACGGAAAACTTTTCTGTTAAAAGCATTTGCGGAAAATCATGCCAGTCTAGACGTAGCCCAGAATTATTGCTAATACACTCTATTGCTAATAGAGTCGAGCACACAGGGAAATGCACATAGTCAAGACTTCTGTTATATAAAATAACACCAACACTGAGTCAACTGACGTCACAACAAAGTGTGAAAGACAACTGTTCGGTAAGACCTGTCCCATTGTCAGCAAAACAGACAATGGTTCAGTTATGTATGGCAAACAGAAGTAGAGACCAACTCCATAGCCTGTATACACCAGTTCCTGCCTTTTGAGCACCTACCACCGGTGGCAGGTCAGGCCTGGACTATATGGTGTTGCCTTAATCTACTCTACACTAGAGTTGGCCAGTCTAGTGATGCAATGACCAAGTGAGGCGACATCACTGGCCCCAATACGGTGAGAGCCGCAAAATATGAAGCATCTCCTGCAAGGCCAGCTGTTTGTGTAACCCTGGTGGAGCGCAATGATCAGGCCATTGCACATGCACAGATGTAGCAGGAAGCAGTACGAAGACACGACAAGAAGACTGGAGCTGCTCTAACTTGCTAGCAACTGGGGAAGCCACTGAACAGACCTAGAATACAATAGGAATTAAAAAGGTGTAAAATTCACCTGCATTCACTCATCCCCAGCCACACACAAGATCTCGTACCAATGCTTCTTGGGCAAAATGGAGAAACTAGGTTGCAGATGTTTTACTTGAAACCTGCTGGTTCATGTTTCCTGTGCTTTATTGCTCACTTAAACAATGTAAGAATGAGTCAGGAGCAGAAAATGGTGAGCAAAAATAAGTACACCCTACTCCCTCCTCATGCCCTCACGTAATAACAAACAGCTCTCCAAAAAGCACTTACATTCGCAAACCGTTTATAAATTCACAGACATTGATTTATAGATGTTGGCTTGACCCAATATTAGATCCTTCAGTTTCTTTTCTTTGAAGAGTGCTGCTTTTATCGTTTATGTTCTAAATATAGTCACACACCTAAAACACTTTCAGGTTCTCCCCACAGCTGCTTCTTTGCCCACAGGGGAGTTTCCATAGAGTGGTGCTTCCTGTTTCTCTGCAGGAACTCTTCCAGGTACTCAGGGAGTGATATGACGGCTCTCAAGGGAGTCTTGTCCAGGCTTTCTTGCCTGAAGGAAAGCTGGCTGGAACATGGAATATAAGACGGATCTCATGCCTCAGCATGGCAGGCCCATGTTTCCACGACTCCAATAGGGACTTGAAAGAAAAATTTGCCTGAAGCCCATGTTAATTGATTTAAACACAAGTCAGTAAATCCAAAATCAAGGAAATTCCACCCATCAGAACTCCACCCTTAAAATTTATTGCTTTGATGTGACCAGGCATATGATATTTAAGACCACCCAGTGCTAAAGGCTGAGAATAGGTTAACCCCATTTACACTAAACACAAGCAGGCAAAATAAGGATCTAGGAACCTTTTCTTTTGTTTCACATGGGTAACTTCATTGTAGGTCTTACAGAGAGATGAGTGAACTTAAAATACATCTCTGACTTCCATAGTCCTTGCATGGTTAGAACTCAACTTTAAAGTAACATATCGTTCAGTGGTTTTTTAGGGAGTCATGATCAACTCTGTTGGGTTCACAGATGGATGACAGGCTATTATGAAGGCCTCCTCATCCCTCACACCCAGATGAAAGAAAGGCAAGTTTCTTTCTCATAGATTCATAGACTTTAAGGTCAGAAGGGACCATTATGATCATCTAGTCTGACCCCCTGCACAGAGCAGGCCACAGAATCTCAACCACCCCTCTTAGAATAATCCTCTCACCTATATCAAAGATATTGAAGCATTCAAATACTTTGAAGGACCCAACATGCAGAGAGTCCTTCAGCTGTGATCTGTGCCCAATGCTACAGAGGAAGGCGAAAAACCTCCAGGGCCTCTGCCAATCTACCCTGGAGGAAAATTCCTTCCCGACCCCAAATATGGCGATCAGCTAAACCCTGAGCATGTGGGCAAGACTCACCAGCCAGACACCCAAGTTTCTGCCAAGTTATGCCATTGACTTAACATGTGACCTTGAGCAACTCACTGAACAGCTCAGCTTCCCCTTCCATGACATGGGGGGAGAACAACACGCATCTCAATCTCAGTTTAACCCACTGAAGTGCTTTGGCTGGAGGTGCTCAAGTTGTATACAATACAGACACTATGGAAATACACTGCTATTCTGAAGCTACCCACATGTCTTTACTATGGCGCAAAACTGGCACTGCTCCAATAACGCAGCATCCTCCATTTAGCAGGTCTGGTGAAGATGTGCTAAACCGATGGGAGAGGGCTCTCCTGTCAAACTCTGTACTCCACCTCCCTGAGCAACATAAGGTAAGTCAATGGAAGAGCATGTCCCGTCCACACTGCAGTGTAGATATGAGTTACATGATTCACATAACTGAAATAGCATCCCTTAGATCGATTAACTTTGGTAGAGTAGACCAGACCAGGTAAGAGGCTAGAAACTAATGAATAGAAACACGGTATTACCAAGTCTAACCAAGCAAGAACACCGTTCCAGTGGGCAACTGAAAAAGCATTAGTACATCACATGCTCTTCCAGGCCTCTAAAGCCCAGTCCCTTTCTCTAGCAGGGGATGCTACACAAGATGCCAAATGGCAGAGCTTCTCCAGTCCTTTCTCTTCCTCTTTAATATGGCAGCAGCCCTATTACAGGACACACAGTAAGAGGGCTCCTAATAGCACAGCTACCATGTTTCATATGCTGGGCTTCGGGCTCTGGAAGCCGTTTGGCTGTGCTTGTTACAGAAGCCACCCAACTGCTGCTTGACCTCTAGGATCAAGGCAGGAGCCGACCCTACAAACAGGGCCTTATCATAAACTAAAGCGACACCCTTCAGACAGGGCTGAGGGGATGGTAACATTATGTGTCGTTAGCCCCTTTCCTGGCACATGCCGTTGTGTAACTGCTACTCAAGCAGATTGAAATTTGTTTTTGAGGGCAGACTCACCACCTTGGTGCTTCCAGTCCTCGGAATTAGCACTCCAGCTCCCTCTAGCTGGGGTCTGCCTGTGTTCTCTCTCTTCCCTCCAGTCCAGACCCGGGTCATCCCCGTCAGGACACTGCCCTCCAGCAGTGCCCACGCCAATGTCTCTGCACCTCCTTCCAGGGGGAGAGAGAGAGGGTGTTGTTTCCCCAACGGCACATTCCAGGGTCTGCCCCTCCCAAGGGGCACCCGGTTCTTCTCCCATGAACACTCAGTTCCCCTGTACCCATCTTGCCTCAGTGACCCACTGCCACTCTCCATCTAGCCCCTGCCTCAGGAGCAAACTGCAGTGTGTAACAGCCACTCTTTACTGCCCTATCTATCATGGCTGCCTCTCTCCAGCCCCAGTAGCTTGAGGCCTTGCAACCTGGGTGCTTGCTTGGCCAGAGCTTCCTCAGCCATGCCTGCCTTCCCCAGCACTGCTCTACCTCCAGGAAGCCTCTTGCTTTCCAGGCAGCCAGGTCCCTCTAGCCAGAGCAAAAGTGAGCTTCCCCCTCTCCCTCAAGGAGCCCTTCTTTTTATAGCCCCCAGCTGTGCCCTTATTAGCCAGAACTGCCTCAGCTGGGGCTTCCCGCTCAGCCCTCACTCAGGGCTGGGTTTTGCCCTTAAAGGGCCAGTGCAGGGCAAGCTCCCTGTCACGGGGCGCAAATAGCTTTCACATCCAAAAATGGATTTTAATTAAAAATATAGTTTCTGTAAAAATAATATTTAATTCTAAACATTTCAAGAAAAGAGCAGGATTTTTCAATATTTTTCATTTCAAAAGGAAAATGCCCATCTCCTCTCCAGTTTGTGAACTTTTTCCTCACTTTTTTCTGTTAAAAATGAGGAAACAGGAAGACTACGTCTACGTTGGCAAGATTTTGCGCAAATACTCTTTAACACAAGAGTTTTTGCATTAGAGTATTTGCGCAAGGGAGCGTCTACACTGGCAGGTGCCTTTGCGCAAAAGATATGCCTTTGCGCAAGAGCATCCGTGCCAGTGTAGACGCTCTCTTGCACAAGAAAGCTCCGATGGCCATTTTAACTATCGGGCTTTCTTGCGCAAGAAATTCCTGTTGCCTGTCTACACTGGCCTCTTGTGCAAGTACAGTTGCACAAAAGGGCTTATTCCTGAGTGGGAACATCATAGTCCTTGAGCAAGAAGCACTGATTTCACACATTAGAACGTCAGTGTTCTTGCGCAAGAACTCCCCGCCAGTGTAAACAGGCAGCAAGTTTTTGCGCAAAAGCAGTTGCTTTTGCGCAAAATCATGCCAATGTAGACACAGCCAAAGAGTTTAAAAGTGAGAGAAAGTATCACATTTACTGTTAGAAATAACTCATTTTTTAACCGTCTCATTAAGTGGCAAAAGTTACACAAAGTAGTGACGCCCCCACTCCGATCGGGGAAAAGTATGAACAAAAGAAGATTATCCTCCCTCTTTTCTCACTGTTTTATCCGTCAGATTTCACTTCTTCCAAAACAATGATTTTTGTTAAAAAAAATCATGTCTGAGGGTGTGTCTAGACTACCTAGTTTTGTCGACAAAAGTGGACTTTTGTCGACAAAACTATACCAGCGTCTACATAACGTCGACAGAACTCAGCAGTTTTGTCGACGCTGGTATACCTCATTTTACGAGGCATAACACCTTCTGTCGACAGAACTCTGTCAACAGAAGGTGTTATTGCCTGTAACATTGCGTCCAGACTACGGAGTTCTGTCGACAAAGCAGCTTGCTTTGTCGACAGAAATCAATGTGTCTGGACGCTCTTTGTCGACGGAAGTTTTGTCGACAGTATCTGTCGACAAAACTTCCGTCGACAAAACGCGGTAGTCTAGACGTACCCTGAGTTTCCATCAGATACAAAATTAAATCATTTGAACAAAAATGTGATTAATAATTTTAAAATTAAAAATAAAAACCAGGTTTTGACCAGCTCTATCAAGGAATTTGGAGGAATTTTGGAGGAATTTTTCCTTTATTATATTTCTGAAGGCGTTGAGTTCAAGTGAAATAGCCTTTGGTCAGCTAGGCATAGAGAAGGCATGTCGCGAAAGCTTTCTCCACACAGGTAAACCCCTAGTCCAGCCCTGGACCTCTCTGAAACAGGCTGCCATTGTGCTGTGATTTTGTGAATATGAATAAACCAGGGAGTAGGCAGAAGATACTGGACACATTTTAACTTGTAATTTTAAGGCAAGATTTAAAGTCACACTCACCAAGCTGAAAGGATTCCTGGACATTCTGAAGACCCTCCAACTTCCCTCATGCTTGACGTTCATGGACGAGGAGTCCTGTGGCACCTTATAGACTAACTGAAGTGTAGGAGCATAAGCTTTCGTGGGCAAAGACCCACTTCGTCAGATGCATGTACGTTCATGGACTTGACCAATAAAAACCCAGCCTATGCAACACCTATCTCCAATAGGCAGGAGCCAGAAGATCTGGGCTCAGTTCTGGTTCTGCCACAGATTTCCTATAGAGAGTTAGTTGATCCCTCTGTGCTTCAGCTTTCCATCTCTAAAATGAAGTCAATAATGCTTTCCTATTTCACAGGGATGTCCTGAGGCTAACTACATAGTGAGTCACTCATCTACAACAGAGACAGAGGTCAAGCTGGAGATTTAAATCCCCAGGTTTGGATATATTAATAAGCTGAGTTTTGGACTTGCCTGCTGCCCTTTGGAATTCACTGGGAACTTTTTGCATTTGGGCTGGGAACTGGAGAGGCCTACTAAACATTTCTTCTGTATGGTGAAGCAGAGCAGCTAAAGAACCCACATTTGATAAATCAGTGAACAACTAGCAGACTCATGCAGAGATCCAATCACCATCAAGCAAGGCAAGAGGGCTGGTGAGATCATCCCAAAGATTATTCAGGTGTTGCAGACACTCATCAATTAAAAAAAAAAAAACTTGTGAAAACCTTAATGTAAAATAAGTTACAACAACCCACGTTCCGAACTGAAATAACTCGGCTCTTCTTTTGCACGTGTTTAAACGGAAAAGCTGAAAGGCAAAGTTCAGGTTATGGACTAATAGCCTGGAAAATTTTAGTTTAAAAAACAAAGCTGGCTTTGAGTTACACAGGAGAAGCCTGGAAAAAAACATCTGAAACCACTAGCTTCTCCCCCACTCCCCCCAACTGCATTTTTTACAACATAATATGGCTGAACTGATTTTATTATTATTATTATTATTTTATTTTAAAAACTTGCTTTAAAAAAAAACCAAGTTAAAAATCCCCTCTCTAGTATTCATGTGCCAAATTTCAGCCCAGGGCACATTTTTTACAGCTGAATTATACACCTTGAAAAATAAAGGGGGTTATAGTGACAGCATTGAGTCCCCTAACTATAGAGGCATGAATGAGAGGGAGGTATAATAATAATGGCCCATAGTGTGCAGCAGCAGCAATAAGTGAAGGAGCCCTGACTCAGCATGAGGAACTCTATATATCTTGGAAGGTTTTCATGAACCTAAACATTATTTCTAAGAAAGGAATAAACAGTTTGAACTGCTGTTGCCATTCATCTGACTCTCACACATGGTGGAATACACAAAATTATTCTCTCAAAGCCAAAACGAAATATTCCAGACATAACTCTTTCTTACTTGGAACTGGAGAAGATTTTGAACAGCTATTTGCAGTCAATTTGGAGAAATCCCCCTGCTTTTGGAGACATTCTTACAGCGAGGATGATCATTCACAGCATACCCACAACCCCCAGAGCTGAATTAGGCCTCACCACCCATTGCTGGGACATGAGCAGCTTTATCCCAAGTTGAGAAAGGAGTATTATTACCCAAGTGAAATGAAGCAGAGACGTTAGCAAAATTAACCCTAGCTCTCGGTGCCTCAATTTTAAAAGTGCCTCTACCAGGACACCCGAAGTCTGAGGCATTCCAAACCAGGTGTCCTCTTTGACATTTGTTTAATCTTTGAGGCTATGTCTAGATTACAGAGTTTTGTCAGAAAAATGGCCATTTTTCCGACAGAACTTGAGTTACGTCCACACTGCAAGTGCGTTCTTTCGACAGTAAATCGAAAGAATAGAAGGCTTTTTGCGCAATTGGTAGTCCTCATTCTACGAGGAAGAAGCCTTTCTGCGAAAGAGCTCTTTCACAAAAAGGCGTGTGCGGATGGGGAAGAGGGAGTTTTTTAGGAAGAAGAGGGAAGACGAAAAAGCACGGCTGCCACAGGCCATTCTGTCCATAGCAATCACTGCTTACATGCAAGATAGCGTCCAGGCAGCCTGGATGCTATCTTTTGAAAAGGCGCTTCACTTTTTCGTTACGCTTTGCTGTGTGGATGCTCTCTTGCACAAGAAGTTTTTTCGGATGATCTCTTCAGAAAAAAGCTTCTTGCGCAAGAAATCTGTAGTCTAGACATAGCCAGAGACTGGTGTAAGAGTGTTCAGCATCTCACTGGCATAGCTGGAACTAGAGCTGGATGGGAAATGGTTTGCTCGGCCATGAGAATGATTTTGAAAAATTCTCACCTGGAACTGGAACCAAGAGTCAAAAACTTTTTGATTTGATAACTTCAAAATGTTTTGAGTTCTTTAATTTTTTTTACTGTAAAATTATCTTAAATTTCAAAACAGATGTTACAACCTTAAAACCCCCATAATTTTTTACATTTAAAAATGTCAAAACTGGATAGTTCAAGAATTTCAAAAGTTTTCAAATTTTTTGGAAAGTGGAAATTTGTTCCAAACAATCCTTTCCTTTGAATAGTTTCATTTTATGAAAAAGAACATTTAGTTGAGAATTTCTTGCGATGTTAATTTCTGATACCAAATGTCTTGCTATAACTACTATCCACACCAATGTTTCTTGCCTTTTCTTATCAAAAGCAAAATTATTGTTGGTGGGAAGCACAGGAATTGATTCCAATTTTACACCAATTTTTAAACTGCTGACACTGTGTTGGAATTAGGCCTGATAGACACGAGTGTATGATAGATTGATAAAAGTTCCTAAATGTCTATATGCCAAGATTTGAACATGCTGACATTTTTTACATTTCACTTTGATGAGTAACACAATCCCTATATAAATTGTGTACACAAATAAATTACATTTCAAAAAGAAAGATAAAACTAGAAAACAGCCCCCAGAACTTAAATTTAAACTGCTTGATGAAAATCATTTTTTTCAACTCTGGAACCCATCCCAGCCAACTCTGTTTCTGGAGTAAGTGTCAAATTTCTGGCAGTAAATTTGAAACAACAAACAAAAACCCCAGGTGAGAGACATTTTATGTCCCCAAACTGCATGAGTTATAAAGCTAATGTTATTAAGGAAAACTCATGAGTATGATTTTTTTTCTCCTCCCATATCCGTGAAAGGACTAAAGTTTAATCAGAGAGTTTATGCAAGGCTTGGACATGGAAATTAGTAAAAAAAAAATACACGTGCATACCTTAAAAGTGATTTTTTTGTAGTGAAAGAGTATCCAAGCTTTGCATTCTTCCTTTTTAATATTTAATAAGATATCATCAAAATAAGAACTCTCACATCCTTCTGACAGATTTTTTCCCATCAACTATTGTTACTAGTGACACAGCAACAGGGGGAGAAAAACAAGAAAATGTGATTAACAAAAGTTGTACACAAACACTGGGCCAAATTCATCACTGAGATAGCTCCACCAACTTTATGGAAAAACTTAGGGATAGCATTTGCCCACTTCGTCTCATTTCACACCGGAAAATTCAGTTCCTGTGACATCATAATTCATGATGAAGGATGCAATTTTGACATCATTGTTCACCATTATGATGGAATTGATTGTGAAACCACTGTTATGAGACTATGGGCCCAATGTTGAAAGGCTCCGGGTTGAGCTGGTTGAGATTTTTCCTTCAAAATATTTTTCTTCTTCATTAAAATGGCTTTTTCAATCACCATAGAAATTACTGTGGGATTTTCAACAACATTTTTCATGATTTTTATTAAGGAAAAAAAAAAAACCCTGAAAAATTTCAGTAAAAAAAAAATGTTGCCCTGACTGGTCAAACTGTTTTGGTTTGGGGGAGGTTTTTTTTTTTGTTTTGTTTTGTTTTTTAACTAAACCTGAAAAAAATGCTTTTTTTTTTAGACTAAACTTTTTGTGGGAAATAAATTATTCTTCCCCAAGCAGTTCAAGTGGAGAGCACCCTCATCTCTAATGGCCTCCAACAAGAGGTAGGGGAGCCCAGTATCTCTAAGGTGAGGTCCATTGCAAAGGACTAGCTTGGCTGGAAGCAATGATAGGAAGAAAGGACAGAACAAATAATGTGATGATTTAATGCCTCATGGCGAACATATGCTGGTCAAGATTTGCAAAAGTGATTAGTGATTTTTGGGTGCCCAATTTCAGACACTTTTAAAAGGCTCCAATTCTCAGAAAGTGCTCAGCATTCACCACTGAAAGTCAGGTCCCCCTTTTTATAGTGTTTCAAATGGTGCACCCAGAATTGCTTTTGAAAAATCTTAGCCACCATTTTGTTATCCTCACTAGAGTGTAACAGAGGTAGCTCACAAGAACTACCAGGGATTCACACACCTTGGTATGTTTCATATACAAGCCTTTGAATAGAAGCTTTGACTTATCTTTAGTCTTTGGTTTGCTTTAGTCAAACACAAGTTATTGAGCTCCAAACAGGAATAGCTGTGAGAAAGCCAAGGGGGTGTAACATATAGGAGTCGGATTAGAGATGCCTTCTGACCTTAACCTCTGTGAATCTTCTTTCTTCTTCACCATGAGAAAAGTTATTTTCCTAGTGACACTGGCTGGACAGATGACAAGCCATCAATCAGCACACACAGTAAATATGTCTTTTAAATGAGTGTTTTGTTTATCATTTTAATATTACCAGAAACTTAACGCTTACTTCGGAAACACAGATAAGACCAGTTCTAGGAATTAAGCCCAGTCTTCGACTAATCAACCAGATATTTAAATCTGCAACACTAATTTCATAATTTGGCATCATAAATCTTAACCAGGCACATCCAAGGTGCTCTTTACCAAGTATCTATTTTCACCCACTGCGTTGCAAACTTGTTTATTTTTGGGATAAACTACTTGGCATGCTTTTGCTCTGAGCTAATATTAATAGGACAAACAGTTGCTTAACTAACTCACAGGAACAGGAAGACCGCAGCAACACTGAGAAAACTATTCTCATTTAAATATCCATGTCCTACCTCACATACGGAATAAATGGACTAAACTCAATTTTAATAAAGCCTAAATAAATTCTTATAGTAGCCTCATTACCTCGGTATCTATGCAATTCCCACGTTAAGGGTGTGTTTACACAGCAAAGTTATTTTGGAATAATAGCCGTTATTCTGAAATAACTTTGTGAGTGTCTACTCAGCAATAGCGTTATTTGAAATAAGGGGATACTTATTCCAACTTTTGTAAAACTCTTTCTATGAAGAATAATGCCTATTCTGAAATATTTATTTCGAAATAGAGGCTGTGTAAATGCTCCATTGCTGCTATTTCAAAATAGCTCGTCACCAGGGCAAGTCTAGCTTATTCCTCCCCAGTGCCTCCTGGGGCTCTAAATCGAAATAGCACGTCTACATTAGGGAATCCCACCTTGGCCTAATTTTGAGGCTTCCCTGCAGTGTAGACGTGCTATTTTGAAATAAGCTATTTCGAAATAACTTTCGGAATAGCTTATTCCAAAATAACTGTGCAGTGTAGACATAGCCTTAGTGATGTGACTAACATCAGTCATCTTCTGTTTGGTTCTTGACTTCCATGGAATTCTCAACATGTGTGACACCAGTGGAGTTCATCCAGTTTCCATCGTAAAAGACAACAATGTCCTGGCCCAGACAATGATTGTAAAAGCCCTGATCTTACAGACAAATTCATATAGCCCCACTGCACAGCATGCAGCAGCTCATGGTAATGAGTTAGGTTAGGGTCTGGTGCTAAAAATAGACATTTTAGCTCTGGCTGGAGCACAGCTCTGAAAAGCTCACCTCCATTGCTAGACTCCAGAGACTGAGTTAGACTCCAGAGACTGAGTTCCAGCCCAAACCACAAAATCTACATAGCTATTTTTTTTAAACAGGTAGCTGTTTAAAATGAGCCACAGTCTGTTGGCCTGGACTCTGAGACATGCTGTCATGGGATGCTACTCGCTGTTTAGATGTACCCCAAGGAATCAAGGCCTTAAGGAAAAAAAACCCAATTATACTATTTCTCCTGTTATTGCTAATTTTGAAGGGAAATATTATTTGTATGACAGTGGCACCTGGAGGAGCCATCTGATCTTTCACTGAGCTCTGTACCACATAAGAACATAAAAACAGCTATACTGGGTCAGACCAAAGGTTCATCTAGCCCAGTATGCTCTCTGCCAACAGTGGCCAATGCCTGAGGGACTGAACAGAACAGGGAAACATCAAGTGATCCCTCTCCTGTCTTCCATTTCCAGCCTCTGACACACAGAGGCTAGGGACACCATTCATACCTATCCTGGCTAATAAGTATTGATGAACCTAACCTCCATGAATTTATCTAGTTCTTTCTTGAACCCTCTTAAAGGGTTCTTTGTGTAGACACAGGGTAGCTATTTTGGGATACTTGCGGTATCCCAAAATAGCTGTGCAGTGTAGACGTACCGTAAGAAGACAGGAGAGAATTATTATCCCTCTTTTACACAAAAGGAGGCAATAGCATATGCTTCTATTTGAAAGACAGGCAGGAACATGCCAAATTACCATGTCCCGTTTACTGATCTTGGACGAGCGAAGAGCTAAGATAATGAGGACAGGATTCGAAACTGCGGCACCAAAAATCCTAGAAATACGGCTTGCAAAGGCCTTAAATTTGAAGGTCTTGCTCCTGCAGTGGGGTAATAGGGTTTGCCCTTAATTTTGGCAGCCATATAGAAGTGACCTGGCATCACCCGCTTCTTGAAGTCCTTAACTTCATGACTTCCGTGAGCTGCTCTGAAAACCAGGCTATTTTGATTTATGTGCCTACTAGTTGGAGTTACCCGGCATTGCTCAGGAAACCGGAGGAACAAAAATGTAGAAAAACAGTAGTCCGTTATCTTTTTTTGAATGGTAGAAAAGTTGCACCGATTTCTATAGGGATTAAAATATAGGTCCACGTCATCTCTGGGGGGAAGAGGGGGGGTGACCCTGGGTGCAGGGGAGGTTACACGTGGGAGGGGCACCCCAGCTCATGCCCGGGGCTGCACGTGCCACGGGGGGCAGGGCGGATGCCTGAGCCATTGTGTGCATGGGGGTCAGGGCATTACGTGCTGGCACGGGGGGGAGAAAAGAGGGTCGCTTATGTAACCTTGCGGGCAGGAGGGGGCAAGTCCCGGATGGTGCTGGGGGCCTCAGGCGGCGGGCACAGAACCTAGGGTGAGTGGGGCTGCCCCTGCAGTGCAGCATGGCGGGTTACTTTTTGATTTTTTCAGCTTGAGCTCAGGCCCGATTGGGTCCAAAAGTACCTTAAAACCTTCTCCTGGAGGAAAGGTTATCCCATGCAAAGTTTGGTTGCGGTAACTCGTATAGTGTCCAAGTTATTAGAGCACAAACTTACAAACATTCTCCTTTATATATTAGATATATGGCTTGATATAGAAAAAATTAGGTTTTCTTAAGTAAATGCTTCACAGAATTTGATAAAGGGTTAAAAGAAAAGTTATTCTGAAAAAGTAAAACATTTAATAGCAAATGGGGAATTTTTTCAGTCAACCTATAGAATTCTATAAGGGTAGTGGCACAGTCTGGATACACTGTCACAGGGTGTTTACACTTGAGATAATCTAGAAATCTAGATCACCCCTCAGAGCATTACAGTACTCATAATAAAATGCTCTTTTCATAAAATCCCAAAATTTTCAACTCAAAGGCCAAAGTTTTCAACTGGGGCTTAATCCTGCTCATAACGATATCAGTGATAGTTGGTCCGTTCACATGAACATACATATTATTTCTATGAGTATGTCTACACTCGCACCCTAGTTCGAACTAGGGATGCAAATGTAGGCATTCAAAATGTTAATGAAGCAGGGATTTAAATATTCCACGCTTCATTAGCATGATCTCGCCGGCACGTTACTCCGATCAACAGCTGTTTTGAAAGTGAAAGTGCGCACTGGGATACGTTAGTTCGAACCAAACCCCTTGGTTCGAACTAAAGTTACTCCTCAAAAAATGAGTAAAGTTAGTTCGAACCAAGTGGTTTGGTTCGAACTAACGCATCCCGGCACGCACTTTCACTTTCAAAACAGCTGTTGATTGGAGTAACGCACCGGCGAGATCATGCTAATGAAGCACGGGATATTTAAATCCCCGCTTCATTGACTATTTTGAATGCCTACATTTACATCCCTAGTGCGAGTGTAGACATCCCCACCAGAAAGAAGCACTACTTGTTTGCTGAGCCTCTCCTAAGAATTCATTTACTTTCACCCCATCCCTGCTCAACAAAGTTAATGGGAGCTGAAGATGTTTGTCCAACAGGTCTTAGGATACAAGACCTAGCTATACAATAAAAAGCTCTAAGGCCCCTGACTGCAGAGGGGGAAGGGAGAAGGGAAATCTATCCATAATTTACTTCACCAGCTTTTCCAGCCAGCCACATAAGCAACTGAAATGAGTGCCATGAACTGCACACTGATTTGGCATATCCTTAAAAATGGAATTTGTGCTATCCCCTTTAATATGGTGAGTTTTGTATACAATAAAGGCAAATTGCCACAATGAAACACGCTTTGCCCTCTTCGACAAGGGTGCAAGTCTGGAGTAACTCCATTGAGATCAAGGGATTCATCCCCCAGATTCACTGCTTTGCCACTGACCGGCGTGTTGGGCGCATACACTGTTGATTGTAATGGTGAGCAAACTCAAAAGTTGTGGCGTTTTATTTCAAGATAGCAAGCCAGAATTTGGGAGCAAGCCAGAGTTTGGGAGCATTTTATTTGGGGTTAGTGCAGTGGTCCCCAAACTCTGAGGCATGCCCTTAAGGGGGCATGGAGGAATGTTTGGGGGGGACACAGTAAGGCCTGGTCCAGAGCCGTCAGGGGCAGGGAGGGAGCATCTCCCAGACTCACTTTGTCTCCAGCTCAGCCCCTGCCCCACCCAGCTGTTGCACATCTCTGACTTTGCCCACAGGTCTGGCTCTGGCCTTGTCTCCTGGCTCCTGACTCAGCAGCAGCTCCATACCCAGCCAGGACCCCAGCTGCCGGTGTGGCTGCAGCTTGCTCCTGGCTGAGGCCCCAGGCCCGCCTGCCATCCTCAATCCCCAGCCACAGCCCACTCAGGGCTCGGCTTTCAGCCCCAGTTCTACTCCCAGCCACAGACCCACCCACTGTTGTGGACTGAGTCTCGGCCCCTGACCCAGCCCCAGTCCTAGTTGCAGCTAGTTGGATGAGGAGAGGCATAAACGGGGTAGTGGTGGGCCTGAGGTAAAACCACTGCGTTAATAAGGTGACACAGTACATTGCAGGATGCTTCTGAGTGCTACCCTAAGCAGTTGTTCTTACTGCCACAGTGCCCACTAGCATCAGGTCATAGTGTTAGCAGTGGATTTTCCCTCTAGCACCCATCTGGGGTGCCTTCTTGCCCCCACCCGCCGAGCTATCTGAATCCTCCATGGCCTGGCCCTCCACTCAGGTGACTTAAAATCCAGCACCCATCTTGGGTAACACAAGGTCCAAGTGTCAATCCAAATACATTTCTAATTAATAACTCTGAAGTCTTCTGCTTTTATCCCTGAGTCCTGTAGAGTTTCTCTCAGATATTTCTACCCCATCATGTTTCCTCAGTGCTTCCCTTCACCAGAGGTTCCAGCAGTTTAACTCCAGGATTTCAGTACTCTTCACAGTCCCTACAGCAAGGCTTACTGCCCCCCAAGAACCCTAGCCGCCACCACTGCCTCCTCCCTGTGGATCGCCTCAGTCCCCTTCCAGACAGGGAACTCCGCTTGCTCCTCTCTCCTGCGTCACTGCCCTCTGAGAGCACACACAGCTCCATTTAAGTAGGCCTCTGCAGTTGAGCATGGTCATTCTAATTAAGTCTCCATCATACCCAGCTGGGAGAGAGCTGCCTGGTCCCAGGCAAAGAGAAGCCCCACTTGCCTTTCAAGGCCAGCCAGCCTGTGGTACTCAGGACTGAGCTGTGGCCGTTCCAGAATCATAATAAAGATAACACACGGCTTAGTTTTCACCTAGTATTTTTCGTCTAAAGACCTTAAGGTGCTTTACAGAGGGCATGTCTGCACAGCAGCCAGGAATATGGTTCCCACTGTGGACAGACAGATATGAGCTAGTTCTGCTCAAGTTACGGTGCTAAAGCTAACACCATGGATGCAGTGGCAAGGATGGGAGGTTGGGCTAGCCACCTGAGTACAAAGTTGCCTGATCCCCTGGGTACATCCTGGCTGCATCTAGACTGGCATGATTTTCTGCAAGTGCTTTTAACGGAAAAGTTTTTCATTTGCAGAAAAGAGCATCTAGATTGGCACAGACGCTTTTGCCAAAAGCACTTTTTGCGGAAAAGTGTCCGTGCCAATCTAGATGCGGTTTTGTGCAAGAAAGCCCCGATCGCCATTTTCGCCATCGAGGCTTTTTTGCGCAAAACAGTTTTTAGCGGTCTACACTGGCCCTCGTGTGCAAATACATTTGTGCAAGAGGGCTTTTTCCCAAACGGGAGCAGCATAGTATTTGTGCAAGAACACTGACAATCTTACATTAGATCGTCAGTGTTCTTGTGCAAATTTAAGCGGACAGTGTAGACAGCTGGCAAGTTTTTCCGCAAAAGCGCCTGCTTAGGCGGAAAAACTTGCCAGTCTAGACACAGCCCCTGGGGTAGCTATTCAGAGCCAATGCACTGCTATTTTTAGCAAGCTAGCTTGAGCTCAGCTAGCATATGCCTATTGACCCATGCTGGAAAGCATGCGTCCAACTGCTGTGTAGACTTACTCCCAAGGATGATATCCTTCTTTACATGTGGGGAAACTGAGGCACAAAACAGTGAAGTGACTTCTGAAGGTCACCCTGCTGCTGCTTTAGAGCCTCTTCTGCTGCAATTTCCACATGTGAGTAAGAGAGCAGTGGCCCCATAGGGATGCTTTGATTTTAAGAGGAATCCAGTGAAACTAATAGGCATGGTCAAAAATATTCTTCTTGGGAAATATTAACATATATTTTGTTTGTGTCACTGAAATGTTCCATGAACTTGTAGTGTATTTTAGTGAAATAAACAGAAATACTTCAGGTTTTCTAAAATCATGTTCATTTAATGAATTTTGCTTTTCAGAAACCTTTTTGGTAAAAACATTCAGGTTTATGTTTAAAAAAAAAGGTTCAGGTTTTGGTTTCTTTCAAATGGCAGAAAACGTCAGCTACACTAAAGGTTTTTTTGAGAAAATTTTCAGCTTCAACAACAACAACAAAAGCCACATTTTTTTACATTTCAACAGAAAAATGTCAGACAGTTTGGGAAGCAAGAGCAGTGAACAGCAGGCAGGTTATGATTCGGAAGAGGCTAAATTCAATGGACTTATTTTTAGTTTCTCATACTTCAAAGTGAGACAGAGATCCAGGTGCCATGATGCCAGTGCAGCTGCAGGCTTGGAAGCTTATCAAACTTGTTTCTTTTGGACTTCTCACGAGAGCAGGCTTTGCTCTGTGAGAGTTCCTGTCCTTTGGAGGGACCAGAAATACTGAGATAGCTGCCTCTCTTGGGTCATATCCACCTCAGCCCAAATAAAACCACCAAGTGCAGAGGGATTTGAAAATTCAAGCATCCCTTTCACCTTCCCCCCCAAAATATTTTTTTTCAAGTTCTCAAAAAGATTGCAGTGCATTTTTAGAACAGCTTTTTTTTTTTTTAAACGTAGTTTATTCATTACACTGAGTCTAAAAGGGCAACCCCTCTCTTCATTCCATGGCGCTATTTTTGGCTGCTTAGCACTATGAGCAGGGAGGGAAGTTTATCAGGGCAGATACAATTAATGTTCCCGCTTTCGCTGTATTTCTGGACTCCAGGGACAAATCAGGAAACTTTATGTCAGCAGGAATGTGAACAATAAAGGCAATGTGGGCCGCATGATAGAAAGCCGTTTTGCTCCCTTTCTATTTTTTTGCCCACCAGTATGATGTGTTAACAATTTTGGTGGTTTAACAGTTCACACTTCCAGCACGTTTGGCCACTGGCACATGGGGGTTTTATGCCTTTAACCATTTTCTTCATTAAAGTGGGTTCCATGGTGTCTTAAAAATTGTTTTCTTTAGACTGTGTGTTTGTTATTTTATATGGTGCAGTTGAAAAGCAGCCCAACATCTCGGCCTTGGAAAATGCACGCTGGAGAGACAAATCTGGAAAAGGCTGCAGGATTAGCAAAAAGCCAACTCCATATTCTGTGAAGAAAGACTGATTGCACTTTGAAGTCCTCTGTTCTAATTGCTCAGAGCTTCTTAATTCCTTCTGAGCGTGGGCAAACTAACTGCAATTGCTGCAAGAGGAGTGGGGGGGAACTTTCCTTAAGATTTTTTGAAATGGCATTCTTCCCCCTCACAGCCCTCTAAAGCCCCCATTTTTTTAAAGGAACAGTACCAGCATTTTATTTTGTGAGGAGATTGCAGGGGGTGCACAAGAAAGGGGTAGTTAGGTCTGTAGAATGGGGGTCTGGTTCTTGTCGGCACAGGAGACACCCAGGTGTTTTCACAGCAGCCGCAGCACAGGGACCTTTTGGAGCTGATCTCAATTCCTGTTTGCCAAATTACACTTTCAAGAGGTGTCAGGTATCGAGAACCTGTTCCAAATGCCAAGTCAAGCAATGAAGTTAAAAAAAAAAAAAAGAAATGGGGGGGGGGGGCGGTGAGGAGGAAAGGAAGAGAAGGGTTGGGGAAAATATTCCTTCGAGAAGAAAAAGGTAGTTGTTCCAACTTGGCTGGTTCTTTTTTAAATAATTAGTTAAGCAGTGTATAAAAACAGGTAAGTCTGTTCTGCATTGCTCAGGGACTTGGCAGGCCCCTTTCCTTCCCCACGTTAGTGGAATTTTTGTGAACCACCAGTTCGCAGGACAGGGGAAGGGAATTGTATCACCATGACCTAAGGCAACCTAACTTGTAAGGTTAACCATAATTTTTTAAACTAACATGACCTCTGTTAACCCTTCCTCTCCAATCTCTCTCTTTTTTGAGAGAGAGAGAGAGAGGAACATGTTTACAAAACCACTAGAAAGAAAAAAAAACCCCAACAACCTGGTAGTCTCCCCCCTGCCACCTCTATGTGTGCGCATCGATAACCAGTGTTTATGGGGTCTCAGTGCCCTAGGTCTAAGGACTTGGATTTCCCGTGAGTCATGGAATCATAAAATTAAGCCATGCTGGAAAGCCAAAAAAATTCTGTTTAAAGTGTGCATTTGCAGGTTTACAGGAATTTTCACGTCTGGCTGTCTGAGTCACATATTCTCATAGTCACCACGATAGATCCCTTTTTAATGATATTGTTGGATTACTTTATTTATTTTAATTTACACATCCCCCTCTCCTTCTTCTGCAGCAGAACGTAGGCCATTTCCTTCAGCAGGGAAGCCAGCCCAAAGCAGCCCATGACCCGCTCTGCCATCCAGCTACCGAAGCCAACACCAGCATGACTGCGACCAGCTGAAAGCACTGAAGAGTCATGATTCATGCAGTTCCCCTATCAAAGCATGGATGCCAAAGGCACCCTAACCAGACTGTGTCAAGCTCTGAGATACCTGATTCTGCCTCAGGATGTAAGTAGCCACGTGTGACTCACACAAATCTGCTGGTTCTAGAACAAAAAGCAGTCACCCATTTCCCACAACCTTTCCTTATCGCCTGTCATTGCCTACTTCCATTTGAGATTCCTCTGGGATATAATTGGGACACTAGGGGTGGGTATGGATGAAGTGCTGGGCTGGAATTCATCCTGGGTTGTGCCATTTATCCTTTGATTGATAACTGTTGTCTAGTTTCCAGAAGCTATGCTGATCTAAGCCAGCTGAGCAGCAGGATGCCTCAGTTTGCCTAGGACTTTATTAATGTCATAATAATTTGGCCATTCTTAATACCAAGGGTGGGGAACCCTTTTTGCATCAGGGGCTGCTGATCTAAGAAAAATCAATCCAGGGCCGCATACAAGTGAGGAGCAAAAAAAAACCCCCTCACTGATGTGGCCCCTAACTGAGGAGAAAGAGTCTCTCCACATTCTCCTTGCACACTGGAGCTTGAGGGGGGCAGCCTAAATTTTGTGTGCTCCAGCCCCATGGGGGTGGGGAGAGGGGGCTGGAGCACTAGCATGGGCTCTTCAGTTCTGGGGGCAGCCCTAGGCCTTGGGGGCCAGATCCAGGAAATCTGGGGGCCGTATCAAGCCCCTGGCCGTGAAGTTGCCACCACTGCTTAATACACTCATTCCTTGAAGGGATGCCTTCAAGAGAAAGAGAGAGCATACGTGCAATTACTAAATATTTAGAAATTATTTTACATTAAAGGGGACTCAAAGTGAAAAATTAAGAGGATTAAAGTTAAAATCACAGAATCAGAGCCTCAGGCGTTAACCCCCCGAGGCAGATTTAAACCCAGGAGTTTAGTATAGGAGCCTCTACAGCAGGGCTACTCAACTTTGTAAGCCTCAGGGGCTACAATGATACTCACAGCACATGCCAGCGGCCACAATGTAAGTGTGGTTGCATATACATGCAAATATATATGCAAATATATGCAAATAGCTTCTTTCACACAATGCCCTGGCACTCCTGGCACCTCCTCGTTGGGGGCTAGAAACACCAACACCCTGTACCCTTCTCTTTCCAGCCAGCCCATCCACTTGCATCTTTCAGTGCTCACCCCGCCTGGGAGATGCCTCACCTTTCTGGAGCATGTTCCCAGTGGCGGCCATGTTCAAAGGATCCCACTCGCGGGCCGTGCGTTAAGTAGCCTTGCTCGAAGGCTGTAGAGTTCACTTGTCTGCATTTAGGCGCTAGGGGACATGTTGCCACATATGCGGAGCTACCCAAGGTGAGCGCCACCTGGAGCCAGCACCCCAAAACCCCCTTCCGCATCCAAACCCTCGGTCCCATCCCTGAGCCTGCCAATGGCAGGGGGACGGAAGGGGGCAAAGGGAGCAGTTGCCCCTGGGGTCCAGCAATTCAAAGGGGCCCTGCAGCAGTAACAACCACTGCCGCAGTAACATCAGCTGCGCCCCTTTGAATTGCTGCCAGAGCACTAGTCTGTGAGGATGGGGGGAGGGGGAGGGGGAGGGGGAGGTTCTGCACCACAATCCAGGTGGCACTGAGGGCTGCCCCAGCCCTGCCCTTTTTGCCCAAGACCACGTCCCTTCCAGCGCGTGAAGGCAGCCCCCCAACACCTTGCCCTGAGGCCCTCAGTGGCTGTCATCCTCGCTGCCCACACCCAAACTCCCCTCAGCCAGGATCCCAAACCTCCTCCTGTGCACCAACCACCGCCCCGGCTTGGAATCCCCTCCCATACTCTGACCCTCTTGGCTCCGCCCCAGAGCCGACAGTCCCAGCTGGAGCTCTCCCCCCCTCCCCGCATCCCAGCTCCCCTGCCCCATTCTGGAGCCTCTTTCTGCACCTCAAACCTCTCCGCCCTGGTCCCACCCCAGACCTCACCCCCCCCAACGGAGAGCCATTTGTTCCCTGAAAGAAACCAAACAAGTCACAGACTTTGTTCAAGGATAGAAACAGAAAATGCTGATGGTGAAAACTAACGTCACCCCGGGCCCAGGCTCCCCATGATGGTTCCTCAAGAGACACATGTGGGTGTGGAGGAGTTGCCATACTTGCTCCTTTTTGTGTTTCTGATAGGAAAATACATCTGTATACAGCATCTGACTGCAAAGAAACCACTCTCTGTCTGGCTTTGTGATACTTGAGAGAAAAGAGCAAACCTGCAACAGTTTTTTCAGTCTCTTCTTTCTCCTCAAAAATCTTCCATAAGTTTAGGAGGCTCAGTGTATGTCTACACTGCAGAGTTTTTCTGGAAAAAAAGTTGTTTTTCCGGAAAAAATAATACTTACATCCACACTGCTATTGCATTCTTTCGACTGAAAGTGAAAAGGATGGAGGATTTTTTCCGATGGTGGTAAACCTCATTCTCCGAGGAAGAAGACCTTTTCCATAAAAAGGCATATGGGGACATGGAAGAGAGTGGGTTTTTTGAAAGAAGAGGCCTCCTGGAAAAAGGACAGGTGCCCTGGTGGCCACTCCATCCACAGTGATCAGTACTTAAATGTTAGATAGCATCCAATCAACATGAACACTATCTTTCGAAAAAGCAGATCACTTTTTCAATGCGTTTTTGCTGTGTGGATGCTCTTTTTCTAAAGAAGTTTTTCCAGATGATCTCTTCCAGAAAAGCTTCTTCTGAAAGAAGCTTGCAGTCTAGACGTAGCCTCAGATAAAATAGCCCACAAATACGTAAAAAACGCTGATTTTGGAAAACAAAACATCAGCTGATGCATTTTGCCCATCTCCACCCAAACTATTTTTTTGTTTCACATTAATACAGGTTGAACCTCTCTAGTCCAGCACCTCGGGAAGTCAATACTGTCTAGCAGCATTGCCAACACTTCCACTGCTTACTGGGCTCTTAGAAGACATTTAGGGATAAATTAGAGCTAAATAGCAGCACAGAACATCAAGAGCCAGGACTAGTGGCTGAAAAGCTTTATGGCTATGTCTACACTGGCAGCTTCTTGCGCAAAAACTTGCCTGCTATCTATACTGCATGAGCGTTCTTGTGCAAGTAGATTTACAGTATAGCGTTGTAAAACAAGGCTTCTTCTGGAAGAGTTATTCCTCTCCCCACAAGGAATAAGCCTTCTTGCGCAAGAGCTCTTCCACAAGAGGGCAGTGTAGACAGGCAACATGAATTTCTTGCATAAGAAGCACCTACAGTTAAAATGGCCATCAGAACTTTCTTACACAAGAAAGCGTCTACACTGCCATGGATGCTCTTGTGCAAAAGCACATGGCAGTGTGGACACGCTCTTGTGGAAGATTTATTGCACAAGAACTCTTCCGCAAAAGAGTTCTTGCACAAGAAGCCACCAGTGTGTACGTAGCCCTCGAGACTGCAGGAAGCTTGGCTACACCCATGGTAGGTGGACATCCGGCTAACTAAAATCATGCCGAACCATGAATGTTGCCAGACCAGAGGGTGCCAGACCAGTGTGACTCAACCTGTATTGCAATTGGGCCTCCCTTATGCTAGGTACTGTCCCATGGTTACAGTAGCACCTCTGTTTAAGATGCTCATGTAACGGGCTGCAGGAGTAGCACCTAGTCCTGCTGAACAACAGATCAACAGCAGCTCAGTTTCCCCCTCTCTTTGCACAGGTGCTCAGGGGAAGTATTACCAGGGTGGCTGCTTGGGAGAAGCAATTATGGGGGAGAGTGTCTTTGGCAGCTAAGACTCCTCTCCCAGGCTTAGGACGGTTATAAACACTAACCCAGCAGGAAGTGACTTTGCTGACGGCAATTATTAATTTTCTCTTCTGCTGAGTCATTTCACCATCTACCAGGATGTTATGGCTAGGAGAGGAGGGTGGAACACAGACCCTGGAGGAAGTCAAAGAAATGTGCAGCATTGAAAATGATGCAGCCGCAAATAGTAGTACAGTTACTACCTTTCTAATGAGCTAGTAAGCTGATACCTCAGGCCCTGCCCACTTTTCTTCCTCTTCCCTCCTGCTTCTCCCCTCATGCCATTGTGAGTCACACGAGGAGCCTGACCCCTGTGGGTGGCAGCAGTAACTGCTTGTGTGTTGCCTTCCATTTAGGGTTGCCACAAATAAAAAAAACCTGGACCTCAGGGCTTGTCAAATGGAACCCAGACATATAGCTGAATCCTGGACTGTCTAGGTGAAAACTGGATGGATGGCAACCGTAAGTAGTAGCAATATTGCAGTATGATTGAGGCCTTCTGCTCCGCTTGCCCTTGGTGTTTTAGGAACATATTGGGGGAGACAAGACAGACATACAGGCCGTGTCCAGACTCAGGGTTTTTTTTGGGAAAAGTAGCCTTTTCCCGAAAAAACTTCCCCTGCGTCCAGACTCAAGCCGCGTTCTTTCAAAATTATTTCGAAAGAAGGCGGCTTTTCTTTCGATGGCGGTAAACCTCATTTCACGAGGAAGAACGCCTTATTTCGAAAGTTCCTCTTTCGAAAGAAGGCGTTCTTCAATGTAAAGAGGCCGTCTTCGAAAGAGAGCATCCAGACTCGCTGGGTGCTCTCTTTCGAAAAAGCGGATTTCTCTTTCGAAAGATCGGCCTGCAGTCTAGACGCGATCTTTCAAAAGAGGCTCTTTCGAAAGATGCTTTCGAAAGAGCCTCTTTCGAAAGAAGCCTGCAGTCTAGACATAGCCACAGTGGGAGAAGAAACAGTGGCATAGCAAAGAGAACCATCTTTAACAAAAGCCACCCAGCATAGCAGTGACAGTGCCAAGAACCCGGGTTTCCTGACACACAGCCCACTGCCAAATTCCCTAGACCAGTGGTCCCCAATGCGGTGCCTGCGGGCGCCATGGCGCCTGCCGGAGCATTTATGTGCGCCTGACGAAACATCTGGGCTGGCCCTGCCCCCGGCGCATGCACGGTGCCGGCCCTGGGCGCAAGGCACATGAGCGGCCCGTGCCCCAGGAGCATAGCACATGTGCAGTGCCGGTCCCGGGTGCAGGGCGCGTGGGCGGCCTCTGCCCCGGGAGCACGGCACATGCGTGGTGCCGGCCCCGGACACGCAGCACATGGGCGGCCCCGGGCATGCAGCGCATGCGTGGCCCCACCCCCAAAAGCGTGGTGCATGAGCGGCACTGTCCCTGGACGCCTGGTGCATGAATGGCCCCGCCGCCGGGCACCCAGCAGCCACGAAAGGTTGGGGACCACTGCCCTAGACTACGTTGTTTCCCCACTTCCTAACAATATACAACCGATGCTGCCTAATTCACATTTTTGGCCACTGAGATCAGCTCCTGACTAACACATATAAATATCTATTTGGTCTTCAAACTACTGCTATAATGGGAAAAAAAATCCCCCTTTCTCCCTCACCTGGAACACCTTGCAATTACATTAGAGTCAGGAGGGATAGGCAGAAGGTTTGGAACATCTTCCCTATTTCTTCTTCCCCTTTTTTCTTCACTGAGTCAGATTTAGCTAACTCATCCAGCGTGTGCTGGGATTATCATCCTTCCTCCCTTCAACTCTAAAGTGAGAAGGGAAGAGGGCTGGAATTTGTTCCAGGCCTCAGTTTATATTGGTACAGCATGTGCACATTTGAAAATCTCCCTTGGGCACTAAAAAGGAACAATTCTAAACTTTGAGGAATGCCTACGGGATGTCGACAGCCCATTCCAAATAAAACTAGTCTCTCTAATATCTCTGAAATATCAGGTTACAGAAATCCCAGATTGGGCCCCAAGATTAGTGGATATTTTTTACTCTAATCTGGGTCTCCCATAAAATATCACACCCTCTTTCCCACAAAAATGTTGTCAAGTCAAATTCATTAACATTTGGGAAGCACTCAGAAAAGCACCATAGAATGGGCCAGGAGAAAAATACCTGTTCTATATTCAGAGCAGGGTTGGAATAATGTGCAGAGATGCCTAGGATGCACAATGTTCATTGAGGTGAAAACAAAATAGCGAATAGCTACACAATAGGGCTGTGTCTACACTGGCCCCTTTTCCGAAAGGGGCATGGTAATTTTCAACTTCGTAATAGGGAAATCCGCGGGGGATTTAAATTCCTGAAGGTAGGAATAAGAGATCCTCCGGAAAAGGGCTTTATTCCGGAGGATCGGGCCAGTCTAGATGCTCTTTTCCGGCTTTTCTACAAGCCGGAAAAAAGCGGCGGACATCTTTATTTAAATCCCGCGGAGGATATTTAAATCCCCCGCGGATTTCCCTATTACGAAGTTGAAAATTACCATGCCCCTTTCGGAAAAGGGGCCAGTGTAGACACAGCCTAGGTGTACAAATAGCTACACAATAGGTGAGCCTCATCCGTTCTGTGCCTTGAGTGACGCAGGGTGTGTGTAAAAAAACATAGCATGTGATCGTATCATTAAAAAGACTACATTATGAAGTGTAAGCACAAGGGAGCCAAATACATTTGCACCAGCAGCCTTAATTCTGGCTCTTCTTCATTTCTCAGTGCTTGACTTTGAAGCTTTAATAACCTTTTACTGTCACTTTTTCTATGTAACTTCTGAGGTTGTCAATAAACAGAGGAATACTAGGTTCTCTTTCAGACCCTGAGAAGAGTATTCTCTAGCGGTTACAGCTACTTGAGCCTCTCTGATCCCCATACCTGCCAAGACAGCTCAAATCTGGAATGGAATGGAAAAGGTCACTGTGAATGGTTAAAATCTGGAAAAGGGATACACAACTGAAAACCTCCAATTGGTGCCGTGCTCCACAGCTTTGAAGTGATGATGATGTGACTTCTGGCCAGAAGAGAAGGAGCTAGGTGGTGAGCTTCTGGTCCACTGGGCCTTATAAGTAGACTGAGGAAGCTCAATAGAAGCAAACTGCAGACAAGTCAGGACTGTTCTACAGAAACAGACCCTCGGGAGCAGAATAGATGGCTGTGAGGGCTTAGACGGGGAAAATTCTGAAGTGCCTGGTGAACGGAGGCAATGGAGGAAAGCCTGCTACACAAGAACCAGTAAAGAACTCTTCATGAGCAGGTTAGTCTCCTGAGAGGAGCCTGAGGTAATGCCGGTAAGAGCACTTCAATGGAGCCTGAGGGGGAAAACGACTTGTTGGCTTCTTTGGACCTTGGATTAGACAGATTTGTTACCCCAGAAGGGGTTTTGAACTTTGTGACTTGGCTGGGAGGCTGAGTCAGGGAACACCCAGTGAGAGACAAATGAGTTTCAGGAGGTTCTGGAGCAAAGGATACTGCACCCTGATATAAGGGAACAATCTAGTGATGAGTGCACCCCATAGTATGGGTCTTAATGTTGCGTGACACTTTCCATCATACAAACAATAGAAACCCCGACTTGTGCTGCCTATTATACCACTTCTAATTCAGTTTAATGGAGTCTTTTATCACTGAGGTTGCAAGAGAATATTTATTCTTAATATCAAATCAGAGAGTAATCCACTGAAACGATAAGGATGGGGTCAGCTAGGAATGCCTTGTGGTTATAGCACTGGCCGAGGATTGAGGAGATTGGTATTCAATTCTTTGCTCTGCTATAGAGTCCCTATAAGACCTTGCATAAATCAATTAATCTCTGTGCCTTAGTTTTCTGCTTTTTGTCTGCCTTGTCTATTCACTTTGTGACTTCTTTGGAGCAGAACTGATCTGCTACCATATGTGTACAGAGAGTAGCATAAAAATACTCTGATCCCAGCTGTGGTCTCAAGATGCTGTTGTAATACAAATAAAAATCCTGCCTCCACGGAAGTCAAGGATAGCAGCTGGCCCATCGTGAGGGCTAATAAAAATTAATTCATGTTTCGAAAGAATGCACCACCAATTTAAATGCATCCAAGGAAGATGCTGAACACCGCCCATAGTAATGGCAAAATTGAACAGCCCCAGCTTGGAGTCGGGAGAATCAGGAAAATAAATCTGCATACCAGCCGAAGTGATTTCTCTGAATGAACTTGAGCCTAACAGTAGCATATAGGCACAAGCATAAGACCAAAAATAGCATTTTCTTGGCATCCACAGCGCATCTGGACAGTATTAGAGAAACATTCACTGAGCATTTTGTGAGTGACATGCTGGAAAAGAGTTGAACCAATTTACCGCAGTATTGGAATGTCCCAAACACAGTAGCTCTGAAAACAATGGAGTAAGAAGGAACACATAGTCCACAGGGTCAAAACCAACACTGCTGGCAGCAAAATACATGGCTGTAGTGACCATGCCACTATCTCTGGATATCGACACATATGTGGAAAACCTTGGCTGGCCCTGCGAATGTGAAATGCACATTTAAACTCAAATGATATTACACATTCATCGTACTATTTCAGAGGAGATTTTTCAGTCGTGCCTTTACCCATATTTGGTCACCTACAATCAGAACACTGCGTAAGTCATAGAAAGTTGGGCACGGCTCCCCATGGGAAAAATAAGATGTCTTTTGTACGGGATCATTGAAGGAGAAAGGTAAGAGTTAACAATAAAAACAATGTAGCAAGTAGCAAATATCACTTCTTTGTAAAATAAGCACTCAGATACCATGACGATAGCCACAGAATAAAAATCTAGATAGCCAGAAATATCCAATGTCTATGACACACCAGTGATCTTTATGGCTCAGCTCTTATTTACACCTCTCTCTCTCTCTCTCTCTCTCTCTCTCAATTAATTAAATAAAGACAAATGGACCAGATCTACTGAAATGGGCGAAGTGCTACTGATTTGTGTCAGCTGAGGATTTGACCCATAGCACTGGTTGGTATAACTATATGCATTTCATCTCCATTGTTCCTTCAAAGTGTAGGTTTATGGGATGAGGTTTAAATAGTTGACTTCTGCACATGTAACTCCAGCAGATCCCGGTTGTCGGTGAACGGAATCAAACCTAGGACCTCTGGAGCTTAGCGCATGAGCTTTTATCCCATGAGCTAAAAGCCAACTGGCCGGTAGCTAAGGCTGTAGAGCAGACTCCTCTCTATAAGGGCAAGATGTACAGATAAAGGGTTTTCAACCATAGTTCCCATGAGACACTCACATAGTTCAAAATAGATTGTGTGTCCAATATACAACAAATCTGCAGCTTCAAAATCAAGACTGGATGCCTTTCTGAAAAATATGCGTTAGTTACTGGGCACAATATTGGATGGAATTCTATGGCCTGTGTTATAGAAGAGATCTGACAAGATGGTCTAGTGGGCTCTGAGGGTCTTCAGAATCTATTAATCTATATAAAACCTTGTTTAAAGCTCGCTGAAGCCTATGGGAGAATTTTCACTGGGTTTGATCAGCCCACAGAGAATACATGATGGCCTGACATGGAGTAAAAGAATATTTTACTGGGCTTTTGCATGGAATAACCTACCTAATTCTCTTGTGGCTCAGTATTTCAGACATTGGAAGCCCATGCCAATACAATTATTACAATGCTTCAGAGCATACTAGAGACAAGGTGAGTGAGGTAAGACCTTAGCTGGAACCATCTTCTACTACCTCCCCTTGTCTCTAATAAACAGGGACCAACCTGGCTACCACATTACTAAAAAAATTCTCTTAGGAGGTAACACCTGATTACTCCATCAGAAGGCTGCATGTTCGAATCACAAAATCACGTTGGTGTCACCAAGGACATGTCTACACTGAGGAGTTATTTCAAAATAACTTCCCTTTATTTCGAAATAATAAGGCAAGCGTCCACACTACCAAGTCTGTTATTTTGAAATAAAGGGCTGGTTATTTCGAAATAATAACTCCTGCTCATGAAGAGGAATAAGCTTATTTTGAAATAGTTATTTTGGGAGTTATTATTTTGAATTAACCTGGTAGCGTAGACATAGCCCAATGGAGTAGTAAGGCGTTACTGATGGGTGATCCTGACAGGTCTCTTGCTCTGCCAGTGATGATAACCGTTCCACTGGGTGTGTGTTCGTGTGCTCCCTTGCTATGTTGCAGTGGCTTTGCACAAGTAGCCAGAACAGCAGACTCCAAGAGAGCTCCCACGGACACAGAGTCAGATAAGATACGAAGGCATCTGAGTCAGGTTTAATATAAATGAAGCATAGTAATAGCTTTCCCAGATCAGATGACTACAGATACGCGAAAAATGTGTGCCCATGACAATGGATCCAGCTCAGTAACATGGAGTTCTCTACTGCCCCCTAGGCAGCACAAAGAGGCAAGTCAAAGTACCCAAACATTTATAGACTGAGACAATCTATGATAGACACCTTATGTATTATCTTCTGAGTTAATGATATGTCTGTTACCTCCCCGTGTACTTGCCTCCTGATATTTCAGACAAAGCATTCCTATCCCTGCCCTTTATTGTACTTTCACTTCTTGATGTTCCAGACAAAAGTATCAATATTCATCACTTTTGTCAAACTATTTTATTGTATGCTAGGCTAGGGTGTCCTTGTTCTGTCCTGGAAGAATGTATTCACATGTTCCTTGTGTTTTAGAAGAGCTAGCAGTACCAGTGTCGAGTTCATGTCCCGGACAGTGACTTGGAGGCAAACACCCACTTTTGACAGGGCCTGCGTGTTACTCATAGTATAACTCTTGCTTACTTTGGTTCAGGCCTCCGAGCTTACACCAGGCCCATGCTTCAGGCTCTTTCTTTCTTTCTCCTACAATCTTAAATAGATGCTCTGGGTGTTTCATGCCTGCAATATCCCTGATTACCAGCTGCAGTCGTAAGTCTGTGCAAGTGTGCTCATTTGACTTGTCCTCTCTGGCTGACTCCAGCCTTGTGGTTTACGGGTTGCCTTTGTGGTTTACTAAAGGTCAGGGCCTGGATGAGTCTAAATGTTCTTAAGTGGAATTCAAACACCACAGAAGAGTATACATTCAAAGCTGTACTCTGGATGTTACCGATTCGGATTTGGTTATGTGTCCTCAGAATAGTTGCTTCCTTTGTTCTTATAGGGCTATAGGAGGATCTCTCTGTGTGTGTCTCTCTCCCTTCAGTGGCCTCAAAAATGTTTTGTTTAGAATCCAATAATGGGCCTAAAAATCTCAGGGCCGTGTCAAACCTTGAACTGCCTTTTCAAGAAACCAGCATCCCCTGAGGCTGATGCCAAGATGCTGATCCCTACTTTTGGCACAATTCATCTCCTGCAATTCTCACCCTTTTTGGCTTGCCAGTAGAGACTTTGCCTCAGCCGTAATTCAAAATTGTGAACAGATGAGTAGATTACGTACTTGAACGGCAGTCAATCCTTACATCACCCAAGTCCTGAAAATTGTAGTGTTGGCTCTGCATATGATTCTGCGTCTACTTTAGGGTTTGGCGCCAGAGCTACCAGACTTACTCACTTGCTCCATCTTACTGAATGGGGCTGCATGTTCCTCTTAAACATTCTCAGAGTCTGAGGTCAGTCAGGTTGATTTATTGATCATTCCAGCGTTCTGACTGAAGACAGAGGGTATTGAAGCTCTTGGTTCCTTCAATCCTCATCCAAAGGAGCAAGGCTACATCAACACAGTTTCCCTCTTCCACAAAAGCCTATGCAAATGAAGCGCAGATTAGCATCTTGCCATCCTTCATTTGCATAATTAATTAGGAGCCATTTTTGCACACCAAGTTTTGCGCAAAAACTCCCCTCTTGCACAAGAACCGTTCTTACTGAAAAAATTAGGAAGAATGACTCTTGCACAAGAGGAGAGTTTTGCGCAAAAATGGCTCCTAATTAATTATGCAAATGAAGTGTGGCAATATGCTAATCCTCACTTCATTTGCATAGGCTTTTGCAGAAGAGGGAAGCTGTGTAGATGTAGCCTAAGTCTGTTAACTTTTTCAAACACAGATTAAATATATTTTCTTTAAAATAATAACAGCTTGGCCTCAAGAAGACTGTCATTTTTTTCTTTCAGTTCTGGGGCTCTTTATGATGGAATCTTTGTACAGATAAATAACTTGCCTGACAGTTGTGCACATTGGGCCAATTGTCCATATTGTGCCCGGCCAACTGACGTCTGCAAAGTGCTAAGATGTATTAGTGCCCATCACCACTGTAACAATCTAGAAAAAACTGACCTACCCAATTAAGTGTAGCTCCCACTGGAGTGACTACCGTTGTTCTTCATTTATCCTGTACAACCAGGAGTGGAATGTAAGTTCTTAGGGCCTCATTTATGACAAACTCTGGCATCTGAAGGATACTTTAAAGTAGAAGCAATTTATTGTGGTATAAAGGGCCCTTGGTGTAATTAATTCAGGCCTTGTAGTCTTTCCAGATTTGGAGACTTTGCCACAACAACTGACCTTCCTAAACCTCCCCACCCCCGCACCAAGCCAATGTGGGCTGACTACACTTGTTTCTGCTGAAAGGAAGTAACTCTTTATGCATCGTTTGGTTCTGCAATGGCCATAGTTTTGACCTGTTGTTCTCTTGAGCCCTTTTCGCCCTGTGAATATTATTTGTTTGAGACCCAATGTATAATGAGCAACACATTGAGTGCCTATGATCACAAAGCTACACAGAGCTCTCTTGGGGGCAAGGTAAAAGTGACTCAGGCTAGCAATGAGATACACAGCCTTTCATTTAAGCCACTGGTTGAGATCCAGCCTAGATGGAGAATGATGGAAAACTGTTGCTATAGATGTTTGACTTGTATGATATATAATGAGCTAGTGGCCTCAGCCAAGTACTAAAAGAAGTGTCCACATCACAAAAGTCACCATTCATGACTAACCAGCACTCCTCTTGGCTGTCTCACAAAACAGATCAAGGTCTGAATAAGTGGTTATCACAACAGAGCTACCTTCGCTGTCAGTCTCTCATTCCAGCTCCCCACATAAGCACTCAACCCTAAAACTAAAGGGAAGAAAACCGACCAAAAAGGAAGTTAATGCAATGGCAGGAGTGCCTCAGCCCATCCACCACCCTGTGCCTTACAAGACACACTTTTTTAGAGATAGTTGTCTTAAGAAAAAATGCGGCATGCAGTACAGACTGAGACTATGTCTAGACTGCATAGACATACCAGAGATATCCCAGAAAAGCTCTGCCGCGTCCATAGAACACGTCTCCTTTTTTGGAACAGATTCCGAAAAATCAGGTGTGTTCTTTCAGCATCCCTGTGTTCCTCTCAGTGAGAGGAATACAGGATGTTCCCAAAGAGG
The DNA here is from genome assembly GCF_052426305.1 of Pelodiscus sinensis. NCBI lineage: Eukaryota > Metazoa > Chordata > Testudines > Trionychidae > Pelodiscus > Pelodiscus sinensis. The sequence continues at coordinate 12,956,448 of NC_143054.1, forward strand.
AGTTTTTTTCTGAAATTTGGCCCTGTGTATATGGGCCAAATTTTGGAAAAGCCTTTCAGAAAATAAGCAGAAAAAGAGATACAAATTTGCGGTTTGCAATTTGCGCATTGTTTTCCGACTTTTATCTGCAGTGTAAACATAGCCTAAGTGTGAAAATGTTCTTCCTTGTGCCTGAAAATTAAGGAAAGCACTCAATGTATCTGAGTGGGTTTGATTGTTGATACCAAGTCAAACCAAAAATTGAAAGTTTACTGTGCAACTATCTGGTTGTACAGGTGTGTGTGTGTGTGTGTGTTTGTTTGTGTTTCACATGCCAGAGTCTGGGTGTTCATAGCACATGGGAAGAGGAATACAGGGACAGCAGCAAAAATATTATGATTATGTTTGCTACCATGAGCCATTATAGTTACTTATCCATTATCAGTGCTCGTTTACTGGCTCCTCCCTTTTAAGCCACATAAAGTTCAAGTTTCTTTTCCTTACTTCTAAGGTCCTTCACAACTCTGTCTCCCCTATTTATATATACAGTAGGTCCTATGGTAAATCTTTGTGAAGTGCTCTATAACCTTAGACTCATAGAATACTAGAGCTGGAAGGGACCTTGAGAGATCATCAAATCCAGTCCCCTGCCTTCACAGCAGGACCAAGTACCATCTCAATCATCCCTGATAGATGTTCTTAAATATCTCCAGAGATGAAGATTTCACAAGCCCTATAGGCAATTTATTCCAGTGTTTAACTGCCCTGACAGTTAGGATGTTTTTCCTAATATCCAACCTAAACCTCCCTTGCTTCAGTTTAAGCCCATTGCTTCTTGTCCTATCCTCAGAAGTCAAGGAGAACAATTTTTCTCCCTTCTCCTTGTAACACCCTTTCAGATACTTGAAAACCACTGTCACATCCCCTCTCAGCCTTCTCTTTTCTAAACTGAAGGAGCCCAATTCTTTCCGTCTTCCCTCATAGGTCATGTTTTCTAGACCTTTAGTCATTTTTGTTCCTTAAAGTTTTATATCATAAAAGCTGAGTTCAGTTATTAAAATGGAACTAATACACAAGCACTCGGAGTGGCAGAAGCCCGTAACTTTAACTATAGCTTCCATCTTAGACTTCATACATACGCCAGACATGCTCCGATACAAAACTCTGGTTAATGCAACCCTGCCTTTCAATGGAAAAATAAATTAGATTTTCCCAGTTAATCCACAGAAAGGCCAAGATTGTGATTCACCACTGTGGCGGCTCCTGCTGGTTTCCTCAGGAATTAGCTCTTCAGCTTTGGAGCAACCCCTGCTGGTGGGTATCTCATTCTTAGTTATTTGTTTTCTGCCCTGGTTCAGGCCCCATGTCCCTCCCTGCCCATAGTGCCATCTCTTCACAGTACTGTCCTATGGCAGTACCTCCCCCCAACCTTTGGGTACTTCAGTCCCAGAGAACTTCAACCCCCTCCTACCCACCTTGCCTCAGTAACCTACTGTCCATTGTCATCTGGCTCCAGCCCCCAGGGCAAACTGAAATGGCCACTCATCACTGGCAAGGGGGTTGACCTGCTGCCTTCTGCTGCTCTGGCTGCCTCCCTGCACCACTAGTACTTTCAGGCCTAGAGAGCCTGGGAGTTTGCCTGGGCAGAATTTCCCAGCTCTGCCTGCCTTTCCCCAGCCCTGCTCAGTCTCAGTTACCCTTCTCTAGCTTCCTAGGCTGCTAGGCCCTTCCTGCTTCACAGCTGGAGCAAGAGTCTCTTCTTCCTCTCCAGGACCCCCAATTTATACTACCCGAGCTGAGCCTTAATTGGCTGCTACCTGCCACAGCTGCTGGCTCCAAATCCTTATCCTTCTCTCAGGGCTGGATTTAAACTTTCTTCCATCTGGAGTGGGTGGCCATACTAGGGACCAGTTTGAAAAATAACTCCTCAGAGCTCCTTGTGGGTACTTCGTGTGAAGCTCAGCATGTCATTCCTACTCCACAGACAGCCCGAGAAATCTTTTCTTTGTCATGTGCAAAGAAGGGGAGGCAGGAGAAAGGATTTTTGACATGCTTACATATCATCCAAAACAAAGACGCTGCCCAAAAGCTGTGGGTGCATTTAAATATATTAAAGCTGCCAGCAAAATCCCTTATTTGTCACACTTTGTTCCAGTTCTTCCTCACAGGCATCTCTCCACAAAATATGGCAGTCCCAGTAGTTTGGTGGCCAGATGTTCCCATTCAGGGATTCTAAACTACAGCCTGGTTTATCCGTGATGTGATTCCTTCAGAACAATTAACTCAAGATTCCGGGGTGACTTGAATAAAGTTCTCCATTATGAGGGGCTATTAAAAATTACCCAGAACCTGACCAAAGCATCCCAAATCTTTTGTTCCACCCTCACTCACCCCCTTTTAAATTCTACAGCTGTGTGATAATCCAAGTGTCATCAACATTTTTTTTAGCTTATTGTTCCCTAAGCCACTCATATTATTCACATTCCAGTTTCTAAAATGCAGATTTTTAGCAGTGATTTGATGTGGCTTGAAATGATCAAAAGTGCTTACATATTTGTAAGAAAATAATTAAAATGCCAGGGGTGGGCAGAAGTGCTATCCTTCCTCCCCCCCTCCTTCTTTCCTCCCCCTTCTGTTTTCTTCATTTCCATCATATGAAATGATTTTCGGGTCATTTAGGAACTATGATGGCAAATGTGGCTGTCTCATAAGGAGAAGGGGAAAAAAGACAGTTTATTCTTAGAATCATAGAACTGGAGGGGACCTTAAGAGGTCATCTAGTCCAGTCCCCTGCACTCATGGCAAGATTAATTATTATCAAGATCTGTGTCAGGCATTTGTCTGTACTGCTCTTAAACATCTCCAATGATGGATATTTCACAGAATCCCAAGGCAATTTGTTTCAGTTCTTAACTACCTTGACACCTAGGATCCTCTGGGCCTGTCTACACTGAGGTGTTATTTCAAAATAACTCCCCTTATTTTGTAACTACAAGATGAATGTTTATACTACCGAGCCCATTATTTTGAAATAAAGGGCTTGTTATTTCAAAATAACTCCTGCTTGTGAAGAGGAATAGATTATTTCAAAATAGTTATTTCGGGAGTTATTATTTACTTAGAAAAAACTTCCTAGTGTAGACATAACCACAATCTCCCGAGGAAATTTATTTTGGTTCTTAACCACCATAATACCCAACCTTTAAACCACCAGTGCTGCAATTTAAACTCATTACTCCTCAGAAGAATAAGAAGAATATTTTTCTCCCTCCTCCTTGTAACAGCCTTTTATGTATTTGAAAACTCTTATGTCCCCATCAGTCTGCTCTTCTCCACAGTAAACAAGCCCGCTATTTTCAATCTTTCCCCATAAGACATGTTATCTAGACCTTTACACATTTTTGTTGCTCTTCTCTGGGCTTTCCCCAAATTTTCCACATCTTCCTAAAATATGGTGCCCAGACCTGGACACAGTATCATAGAATCATAGAATCATAGAATAATAGGACTGGAAGGGACCTCGAGAGGTCATCGAGTCCAGCCCCCCACCCTCAAGGCAGGATCAAGCTCCGTCTACACCAGTACTCCAGTTGAGGCCTGATCAGCATGGAGTAGAGTGGAAGAATTAATACTTCTCATATCTTTCTTACAGAATTCCTGCTAATACATCCCAGAGTTTGATTTTTTGGGAACAGTGTCACACTGTTGATTCATATTTAGCTTGTGATCCACTATGACCCCCTAGATCCCTGTCTGCAGTACTCCTTCCTACAGTCGCTTCCCATTCTATATGTGTGACACAGATTCTTCCAAGATGGTTTAATAGACCCACTTCCTCAGATCACCTCTCTGTTACAGATTCTTCCTTCCTAATGGGAGTACTTTGCATTTGTCTTTATTGAGTTTCATCCTATTTATCCTGTTTCTCCAGATCATTTTGAATTTTAATCTTGTCTGCCAAAGCCCTTGCAACTCCTCCCAGCTTTGTATCATCCTCAGACTTTATAAGTGTACCCTCTATCTAAATCATCGATGAAGATATTGAACAGAACTGGGGCAGGATCCCATTTGATATGTCCTTTCATCTGGACTATGAACTACTGGTAACTACTCTCTGGGAATGGTTTTCCAACTTGTTAGGTACTCACCTTATAGTAGCTCCAGCTAGGTTGGATTTCCCTAGCTTGTTTATGAGATGGTCATATGAGACAGTATCAAAAGCATTACTAAAGTCAAGATCTCTACCACCATAACCCCCATCCCACAATATTTATTACCCTTTTGTGGCCAGGTCTCCCTAGTGATGGGGTGGCCTCCCGGTTAGCTCCTGGAATTAGCCAGCAGAAAAGGGTGCAGAACCCTGCCGCCGCTGCCCCTGGTCTAGAAACCCTGGCCCACGATTTTAGTATAGTCCTTGGCTATGTCTAGACTGGCATGATTTTCCGCAAATGCTTTTAACGGAAAAGTTTTCCGTTAAAAGCATTTGCAGAAAAGAGCATCTAGATTGGTACGGACGCTTTTCCGCAAAAGCACTTTTTGCGGAAAAGCGTCTGTGCCAATCTAGACGCGCTTTTGTGCAAAAAAGCCCCGATCGCCATTTTTGCGATCGGGGCTTTTTTGCACAAAACAAATCTGAGCTGTCTACACTGGCCCTTTTGCGCAAAAGCTTTGTGCAAAAGGGACTTTTGCCTGAATGGGAGCAGCATAGTATTCCCGCAAGAAGCACTGATTTCAGACAGTGGGAAGTCAGTGCTCTTGCGGAAATTCAAGTGGCCAGTGTAGACAGCTGGCAAGTTTTTCCACAAAAGCAGCTGATTTTGCAGAAAAACTTACCAGTATAGACACAGCCCTTAAGTTTGGGTTGTGGCCCCAAGAGTCCAGATTTGCACCTTACTTAGGGTTCTAGTTCCCCCCTTTGTTCCAGGGGTGGGGTTGGAGGTTTATTTGCTCCTGTGGCTGGCCCGGTAGCTGGGCTTTGGTTCCTGTCCTTCAGACTGCAGAACTGTGCTCTGTCTCCTTGTTGGTCAGCCCCTAACTGAGCCAGACTCATTCCTTTTATCATCCCTCCAGGCCTAGCATTGGCTACAGGTAAAGCAGGGTGGGGCTAGCTGGGACAAAAGGCTTCGTTTAACCCCTGTGATGCCAGGCCCTCCTCTCTTCACTCCCTCACACCTTCAAAGAAAGGGTTGATTTAATACATTTTGTTCTTGACAAAGCCAGGCTGTTACTTATCTTATTATTATCTTCTGAGTGTAAATTGATTACTTAATTATTTGCTTGATTATTTTTCTGGGACAAAAATTAAACTAACTGGTCTGTAATTCTTCAGGTTGTTCTTATTTCCCTTTTTATAGAATGGCACTTTATTTACGTGAATGGACAACCTACAGGTTAAAGGAATCTTAAAGCAATATCAGTGAACCCTATGGGTATATTGACACAGCAATAAAACACCCACCAGAGACATACCCTGCCACATCCAGATGTCCCCACCTCTGAACTGTGTAAGTCTTCAGAATATTTTTGATGAACTTCAAGGTAATCAGACACATAACCAGCCCTGTGTTCATTCAGAAGTTCAGCAGAGTTTTGTAAAATTCTGCATTCTTCTTTCAGAAGGTTTGGCACAGTAATTTTGACAAGTTTCGTATTGTACTTCTCCCACTACTTTCCTCCCTGCCCAAATTTTGCTCTGTTTGCAAATTAGACAAAATGATTGTTTCCACATTCATGTATGGGTTTTGGTGCAAAAAAAAAAATTTTTTTTTTGATTCAGAGAATTGGCCACCATTTTACCTTAGAAAAGGAGTGGGGTTTTGCCTCAAATAACAAATTAGTCCTTTTTTGCTTAAAATACTTGGGCATCTTGTAGCGAAATTCTCCACCAAACATGGGCCCATTTTCAATATTTATAATAAAAAACACATTCTAAGTTTCTCTAATATTCCTGGCCTCTATTTACAAGTTTTTAAAAACAATTTTTCTGTGCAACCACTTGCTACACTGCCGGTGGGAATTCTTCTTATCCTATCCTGAGGAAGAAGGACTGTAGAAAGAAAGCAGTGTTGGAGACTTACGACTGTTATATGATACAAAAATCCTTCTATTTTCCTGGCCACTTTCCTTTCGAGACACAGAATCCTAATTTCCAGATTCGCCGTTTCAGACACATTGCTATCTGCCAAATGAATATTTATCACAGATAATGTTTTATGTCTACTGGGAGATAATTGGAAGTCCTAAGAGAGGTTCATATTCGACAAGGAAATCCATAGATCTATTAAGGAGACACAATCCATAGCACAGACATCTGTGATTCTGTGTGCTGTTTTCAGTTTCTTCTGTTGAATTTTTCCTTTCTTGCTATGGCAAGGGAGCAGGATCACAATGAAGCAGAAATAGTCAGTCACATCTCATATTTGGTAACCCATCTGCCTAGCAATCTTAGGCAGAAATCTCTAGGTAGCTGCTATTTTGACTGTAACCTCTCAAGTATGAATGTCATATAGACTCCAGTTCAACAAAGCAGTCTAGTACATGCTTACGTTAAGCTAACCATATTCAACAAAACACATAAGCATGTGCTTAACTTCAAAGAGAATTAAGCACACGCTTCAGTATTTTGCTGAATGGGGGTGGAATGCTGATTTGGGGGTATAAATAGCACAGCATGCCACATACAAGAAATATTTCCTTCTTCCCCTCCTCTTGTTTGATACGCTATAGCAGCAGACTATAGCAGGTAAAATAAGGGACTGAAAAATTGCCGTGGTTTGAGAACTGGAACTTTCCAAGTTCAATCCTGTTATCTAGTGAACTGTGTTTAAAACATGAAGAAAATTGAACAGAAAAACCTACTTTTATGCAATATTAAGATTGCAAATTAGAATGTGAAATAGTCTGTAAATAAAAATGTTAAAGTTCTTAGCTAGCTCCTTCCCCTACTGAGCACTGCAAAGAGAGAGCGTGAGTATTTCCAATGACTGGTTATCCTGAAATATATAACAATGTATAAGATGTGCAATATGTGCAAGCTAACCTGAATATCAGAATCCATAAATCTCCAGATTCTCAGCTCTCTGTTTTAACCACTAGTGAATACTGTCTTGTATTCAGCCATGCTTTGTGGTTCTCTCACGCCTGCTGTAGAACATTCACGAGATGACACACTCATCATATGATTTTAATCACACAGCTCTGAAAAATGTGGAGCTGTCGATTTTTGTTTCAAAGTTCCTTTTGAGAGGGCTTTTTTTAATCCACACAAAGATGACTTTGAAGACAACATGAAAGCTGAACAGTGAACTCCAACTTTGATCCAAATAATACAATGAAGTAATAAGAATAAAATAGACACAGAGCCATACAGTAAGAGAATGACACAGCCAGCTTCACGCTTGAGGGAGTGTGTGTGCTAAGTGACATTTTGGGAGAACAAGGACTGAAAGATGAAAATAAAAAAAGATTATCACTGGATTCTGATCATTATTTTATGAACCCACTGGTGAATGCAAACAGGTGCTAAAGAGATTAAGTGACTTTCTTACATAAGTTGACAATTAAAGCGTTGGCAGGCCAAACGGTAGTTTCTAGTCTTTCACCAAAAAAGTTTAAAGTTCAAAGCAGGCTTTTCGCACTGTTTAGTCACGTTTCCTCCAGCTGGTAAACATGAGTCAGGAACAAGGCTCATGGTCTGAGAGCCCAGAGGTGGAGGTTAGGGGGAATCTGAATGCAAGGCAACAAGTACAGTCTAGAAAAGGGTGGGCAATAATTTTTGATGGGGGGGCACTCCAAGAATTTGGTACGTGGTCAAGGGCTGCATTCTTCTATGTTAATGGAGGAGGTGAGGAGTCTCAGATGGAAGTTGAGTACAGAAGGGAGTTTGGGGTAGGGGACTAGGGTAGAGGAAAGGATTCTGATCTTGACCAGGAGGAGGTGCAAGGGGTTTGGGTTATGACCTGGGACACGGGATTGTAGCATGAGAGGAGGAGGGGTGCCATGTGTGTGCTCTGACAAGGAGGTGCTTACCCTGTGGGGCTCCCGGCCAGAAGCCCATCAGGACCCTTGCTTGCTGCACACCTGCATACCACTCGAAGAGGCAGGCTGCTGGTGCAATGTGCTTCTCTGCATCACATGCCTGTGGAGGGAGCAGACTTTATATGATGCATATGCCCACAAGCACAGCCCAGGCAGCTCTCATTGGCTGGAAACTGGGTTCAGCGGGACATTGGTTGGGCCCAGAGTATCATGGCAGGCCAGATCTGAAGCTTTGGTGGGCCAGATTTGGCCCATGGGTGATATTTTGCCCACCCCTGCTCTAAAATAAAGGTCTCTCCAAAGCCCATAGATATTAAAAGCTTGATTAACATAATTTGGTGCTTCCTGCAAATACAGGACCCACCACGAAATACAGAGTGGGAATAACAGGAAATTTTTGTGTAACCTTTTTTTTTTTTCCCAATCATAATTACAATAAAAATTTCGTATTAGCATCACGTAGGAGGGATAAGAAAGCGTGGTAGGTGGTGACTTGATGAATTGGGATGGTCATCCCCACCATAGAAACCAAGGAAGCCAAAGGACAGGAGTGGAAAAAGAACATGAACAAATGTCTATGTTACAATCACTGGTGAAATGAAGGGAGTGGGGATGATTTCATTAGGGACAAGGCAGGAGATGTAGGTTGGGTATGAATCGTGTATCACCTAAAAGATAAAGAGAGCGCAGGATGGTGGTCTTGCCAACACTTGTAGAGAATGGGGAAAACTGAGAAAGTTTAGGAAGAATAAGAAGTTCACCCCAAGCTTGAATTGGTGATGAACCATGTCGAGGACATTTCAGAGACTAATTGAAGTGCTAGGAGACAACTGACATCCCATAATTTTTAGGGGGTGGGAGAATTCAACCTGTGCTCTGCAGCCTTCTTTTCACTCAGCAAAGCTCTGGACATCATTTTAAATAAGAGGATAGTGATGAGAGTACCAGACCTGAGACCTCAACTACTGTCAGGGTGCGTCTACACTGCACCGTTATTACGGAATAAAATAACAATGCAAGCATCTATACAGCCATTCCGCTATTTTGAAATAATTTTGAAATAATGGACGACTTATTCCGAAATCTGTAAACCTCATTCTATGATGAATAACACCTGTTCAGAAATCGCTATTTCAAAATAAGGTGTGTGTGGACCAGTGTTTCTTACATTGTGTTCTGTGGCTGAACAACAGAGTTCAAAATGGCCACCCTTAAAGGGGCAGGTGCCTTTTTTTTTTTTTTGCTTAATAACTTCCCCCCCCAACCCATTCCCCACCTTTTTTTTTGCTCAACAAAAAATCCTTGGTATTCCTCATTAAAAAAATATTGTTTGGTGTTCCGAGGTCTTAAAAAGTTTAAGAAACATTGGTATAGATGCTCCACTGCTGCTTTTTTGGAATAGCCTCTCATCAGGGCTATTCTAAGTTACTCCTCCCCTGTGCCTCCTGGGGCTCTAAATCAAGATAGCATGTCTACATTAGGGAAGCCTGCCTCACACTAATTTTGAGGCTTCCCTGTAGTGAAGACGTGCTATTTTGAAATAAACTATGTTGGAATAACTGTTCCAGAACAGCTTATTTCGAAATAAGCATGCAGTGTAGACGTACCCTCAGTGAACATAGAGACTTGGTTGGGGAGAAATGATGTGCACCAGGAACAACTGGAAGATAGAGAGAAGATGGGGGTGGGAAGAATGAAGTCTGATCAGTTTGGGACAGGGCTTAAATTCAGCCAGGACCAGCCAGAGCAAAGCTCTGGTAAATATTTTTCAAAACCATGGGAGGCCCAGAGTACTCTGTGGGGCTGAATCCCCGAGCCCTGGTTCTTCCCTGCAATGCTAAAACCCCCAGGCAGCTCGTGTAGGGGCTTGAAGCTCCTGAGACCTTCCCGCTCCACATCTGAATCCCAGAGCCCCAAACAGAGAGGGACCATGGGGAGGGCTGTGGAAAATAGCCTCTGAGAATTGACGCGCTGGTTTGGGAGGAGAGGCCTCCACATGTGGATAAGCATCCTTATGTTTATTATTTTTATAAAGATTTATCCTTTCATACCAAACCAAACTTCCAGCCCGAGGCAGAGGTTTGAGGGCAAAGCTCACAGCGACGTGTGCGCACTCCCACAACAGAAAGTGCTATTTCCCACTCATCGTCAATCATGGGATTTGAAGAAACTGCTATTTTCTGTTTCAGTTAAAAGACCTAATGAATCACTTAATGCTGAGTTACCAAAGCAGGCTGGAAAAACACTGCCAGGACTTCTTAGCCCACAGCCAGTGTAAGAGGGGGGTGGGTAGGAAGAAACGCGCTACAAAATTCACAGAGAGCTTATGTAGCCACCATTTCATCATGTAGTACTCAAATATTAACCATGTACCAAAAAAGCTGGTCACTTACTGCCTTTCCCCTACACTACGATCTCTCCAAGAAACATTCAGTGAGGCTGAGCCGAACAGATCCCCTCATTCATTACAGCCCGGTAGGATGCAAACAAGTTCACAACTTGATAATCCCTTTCAGCCCTTATTAAATCAGTAGAGCACGGCAGGTGGGACCATCAAGCTGGAAAGGAGAGACAGCCCTTTGCACACTTTCAATAAAGTATGGTTGTAGTCACCCCCCCCAAAAAAAAAGGTTTTCAAGGGCTTTCCCGGCCTGCCTTTTCTCCCGGGAGGCAGATTCCCAAAGTCCCGCAGCAGATTACCAGAGCATCATGTTTGCATTATGGGGTGGTGAGGATGTGTTTGCTCTTGGCACAGAGGGGCTGCGAAGCTGACACTAGAAATCTTTCAGCTTTCAGCTGGATTTGCAGCTTCCTCCTTTGCAATTCAGAGTGAGCACTGGGAGCACAGGGCTCTTTTGTGGCTCTAGGCCTGGGGTTTGTTTTCCCTCAAATAATGGACTTGCACCCCACAGGAGACAACCCGCTTTTCAAATACATGCCCCCTAAACAGCATTTGGATGCTTGTTTCAGAAGTTAGGCACAGGGCCAATCAGAGGAGGGACGAAAGGAGCTATTTGGCCTGGGCCTCAAATGCAAAGGGGGCCTCAAATTTAGAAACTTGTTAATTTTTTGGCATTTGATAAATTTCACAACTTGTTTTTATGCGCATCCCTATTGGACCAAAATATGACACACACACTCAGCTGAGACCTGCACCTTTAAGCAACTAAGAGATGCGATTTGGTAAAAGGCATCTTTTTTGTGTGAACAGATACAGATTTTGTCACATGAAAGAGTTAAAATGTTCATAAATATTAATAAAAACAGATCAGGTCTGATGGCACAAGATTAGACAGTGATGAATGTGTCCTCTCAGATCAGCTGATCAGCAAGTGGCTGGATCAGTGTCACCATTTTCTATTTTCATTATGTCTAGGAACTTCAAAAGCTGCACATGACCTGGGCCTCTTTGGATCTCTGAGATGGGCTTAGGTAGGCATGTGCACCTCTGTCCCAGCTTATTATATCCGCATTTGTGAATCAGATGTCTCATTTATAAGCCCAACATATAGAATAAACTATCCACTTTTTGTTAGTCTTAATGAGGGTGTGATTCTCCCTTTATATATAGAGTGTTGCCTCCCCTACAGCTGTCTACATTTAGCCAGCTAAGGAAGAATTTTCAAAAGTATTCAACAAGCTGAGTCAAGGCCAGATGTCCAGAAAAGTTCTGCTCTGGAGCTGTTCCAAAGTGTCCGTTATGCATCCCTGGAAAGGTTTATGAAAATTAGTTTTTTTTCTTCACTTGTTAATTTTCAAAATTTCCTGCAAAGGTTTTCTGGTTTCACAACAAAAAAGTGAAGCCAAAATCAGAACTCTTTTTGTATTTTGTTAAAAAGTGCAGGGAGGGGCCTGGCACAAAATGTCATTTGTTTTAAAATGAAAACTTGCCACAAAATTAGGGGATGCCAGAAAGCATTTTTTTCCCAAAATTAAAAAAAAAGTTTTGATGCAGAAATTTCAACCCGCAATACTCAGCTCCCACTTAGGCACCAAAATGAGTAGGTAGGAGCCAATCCCATTTGTAAAACGTGGCCTTTGTTTAGGTAACTAAATGGGACATGTGCTCTTAAAAATCTGGTCCTCCAATGCTTGAGATCCAGCTTGGATGAGGTTTACACTTGCATGGGCAGGCAGCAAGCACATTGCCTGCAGCTGCCTCTCCCCATCTCTCTAGTCACCCATTTTCCCTGTGGGTGTGAGTCCATTGACTGGTATTATGGAGTAGAGTCTCTATTGCTTTGGACCAGGAAATGAGATGCAACTCTCCTCTCTTCTTTCTCTGGCCTGGTCACTGAATGGGCTTATTCACTTTGGGTCTCATTCCACAAGAAGACATGTGGAACTGAGTCACAAGCTAATGGAAACAGGGCCAGCCTTTTTACATTCATAGAATCATAGAACACTAGAACTGGAAGGGACCTCAAAAGGTTATCAAGTCCAGTCCCCTGCCCTCATGCCAGGACCCAATACTGTCTAGACCATCCCGACCATCCCTGATAGAGGTCTATCTAACCTACTCTTAAATATCTCCAAAGATGGAGATTCCACAATTCCACAACCTCCCTGGGCAATTTATTCCAGTGTTTGACTACCCAGACAGCTAGGAACTTTTTCCTAATGTCCAACCTAAACCTCCCTTGCTTCAGTTTAAGCCCATTGCTTCTTGTTCTGTCCTCAGAGGCCAAGATGAACAAGTTTTCTCCCTCCTCCTTACGACACCCTTTTAGATACCTGAAAACTGCTATCACGTCCCCTCTTAGTCTTCTCCTTTCCAAACTAGACAAGCCCTAATTCTTTCAGTCTTCCTTTATAGGTCATAGTCTCTAAACAGTTAATCATTCTTGTTGCTCTTTTCTGAACCTTCTCCAAATCTTTCTTGAACTGTGGTGCCCAGAACTGAACACAATACTCCAGCTGAGGCCTAATCAGTGCAGAGTAGAGAGGAAGAATGACTTCTTGTGTCTTGCTCACAACACTCTAGTTAATTAATTAATGGAGATTGCCTATCTCCTAGAGCTGGAAGGGAGCTTGAAAGGTCATCAAGTCCAGTCCCCTGACTTCACAGCAGGATCAAGTACCATCCCTGATGAATTTTTGCCCCAAATCCCCTTCACAAGAATTGAACTCACAACCCTAGGTTTAGCAGATCAATGCCCAAACCACTGAGCTATCTCTCCCCCCACAACTATATAGTCACTGTAGACATAGCTGAAAAGGTAGGAATGGAATGGAGCTCAAGAAATCACATCCAGCCACCTGTGCTGATGCAGAACCAAGTAAACCTAGATCATTCCTGACAGGTATTTGTGCAACCGGTTCTTAAATCCGTCTATGACTAACCAGAGAGGTAGGCATTAAAGCCAAACCTTCCTCTGGTGCAACACCTTTGGCTTCAATGGAATTCCACCACGAAAGCATCTGGCTCTCAAATTTTAGGAGCAAGTTTTGTTGTGTCTTTTGCTCTCTGTGCAAAAACCACACCACAGCTCTGACTAGTTTCTAGCTTCTAAAACACAGCACACAGTACATGCTATGACAGGGCAAACAAACTATTTAAAGGGATATTACCATGTTGTTACACTTTTATACTATATTGTTTGATATGCCATTACATACTGCAGAGAAAAGTGGCACTGGGTGAAGGGTAGATAATTACACAAAAGAAATGGAAGAGGTTCCTTGTCTGCTGCTGAGATGAACCATGGAATTAAGCTATTCAGATACCATGGTGATGGACTTCAAATACCATAGAATAGAGTTGATTCCCCATTCATGTAGTTTACATTTTATTGAGTTATCATGGGAACCGGCTTGATAAGTAACTAAGTTTGGTTGTTCTTTTGCTCTTTGTTCCTCTCCCACAAGATTTATGCAGCCAGTGCTTCACAGTGCTTGGAAGTCTCTGCACAATGTCTAGCAAAAGCTATACTCTTTTGCTTTTCTTCTCTCTCTGTGAGGATGGAATCTGCACTGATATTCGCAGGAGTTTGAGAAAACCAGTGGTAACTTTAGAAATAATTTCTGCTCATACTATGGTTCTGGAAATCCCCTCAAGAGGAGTTTAGAACATTTTACCTTCTGAGATCTGAACTTGTCTTGATGCTTCTAGGATCCAACATGGAAATCACTTCCTCTAGGATTTTTGCTGCCTGCATGGCGGAGCCAATTTACAGATGTAGGGAAAGCAGGCCCTTGGATTTCTGCTGAACTTTGGATGAAGATGGGTTAACAATCTGAAACTGGATAATAAACACCTTCCTTCCTGTCCCTCAGAACTAAGGATGGATGACTTGACATACCTGCATGGTGGGAGGTAACACAGTGTGCTCTGCATTGAACAGAAGCAATGAATGGAAAATAGAGATAAAATTGGTCATGTTCATAGTCAGTTTTCTAATTTACCCCTCAAACATAAGTCACTCAGCAAATATTTAAAAAACTATAGTAGGATTGTACTAAGTATGGCCTGGAACCTAATCGAGCAAAACTGCTGCACAGATGTCTGGCTGGTACAAATCAGCACAGTTGGGTTGAAGCCAATAGAGCTATGCACATTTACACCACTCTGTTGAAGTCCGTGATGCTATGCCAATTTATACTAGCTGAGAATTTGGACCTCCACTCCTTTGTCTGTGTTTTAATGCATGTTTTGCTGATGCTTGAATAAAATACAGTCATGTAAAAATGGGCTCAGAGGTGGAAGGAGACAGAAAAACTTGGCACTGGGTCAAAGGACTTACCTGTGAAGTTGGCAAAATGGGAGTAATGGCCATTATAAAATATATATATTCTCAGTGTGGCTTTCCAGAGCTTGCTCTCTGCTCACGGCAGAAAAAGTGAATTTATTGAGGCCTTTCATCCCCTAGAAATGTGGCTACTGTAATATATTTCACAAGTGAGAGAGAAACAGACAGGGGAGACAGCAAGCAAGAAGCCAGAGCACAAGGGGAGGAGGCTTATACAAATTTATTGCCACCCAGGAGGATGTGGCTTCATAATTCACAATCATGGTTTCTCTTTTAAGCACGGGGAAAGTCCTGTCCTGTTAATGCCTGGTGCTAAATGTCCCCGTTCAAATTCTAAACTCAGTTACATTGGTGTAAAAATCCAAGTAGCTCTGTTGAAGCGGATGGAATTATTCTGCATGCATATGGCCCGACTGTGAGCAGAATTTGGAACATTCCTATTTTTAGTGGCTACAGCCTACACAGGTCCTCTGCCAGTGTAATCTGGCGTAACTCCATTGAAGACTAACAGAGAGACACTGATTTACATCACCTGAGGAGGTGGCCTTCTGTCAGTGGAATGACAATGATTTACGCCAGATGAAGATCTAGTCCTGTACTAATGGAATGACACTGATTTAGAGGAGCTAGAGATGTAGCCCTAAATGTTTATCTCTCTCTCTCTATAAAAAAGTATTTCCTGCCGGGAGGCAGAATGACTTCATCATACTTTCTGGCCGCAAAAGCGACCAGAGAGAGGGGGGTTGGTGAGTGTAGCAAGTACTGGGCACAGCCTGCTAATAATCTTTATTTTTATATTTTAGAAACAAGGTTGCCTAAAGATAAATATAGCTATACAGCTAGTTCCCGGGCTGAAGCCAGGGTGAAAGGCTTCAATGAGAAAACTAACAGCCCCAGGCCTTTTGCTGCTTTTGAAGATCTGTTTTAACAGATCTTTGAATATCTGATCTCACCCAAATGAGCCTAAGACTCATGTGTATCTTTCCCATACCTGCAAGGAGTCAGCAGTTCTTGAGGCTGGACTAAGAGAAGGAAGGGATATTTTCGGTATGTAGCAATCTCATAGCATCTAAGGGTCCTTTATGAATATTAGTTACTACAGTCACAGAGCAGCAAAGAAACAATCTTTTGTTTTTCCAAAGTTGGGAAAAATGTTAAAGGGATAGCCTGGACAAAGGGAATAAAAGCTGGAAAATCCCTATACCCAGGTAGGGGAAGCTGCTGGTGGGCCATGAGAAAGTTTATGTTGAGTGCCTGCAAGCACAACTTCCCTTGGTTCCCATTGGCCATGGTTCACCATTCCCTGCGAATGGGAGCTATAAGGAGCAGGCCACAGGGATGTGTTGACCGTCACTTCCCACAGCTCTATTTGGCCAGGATAGGCAAAACCGTGGCTGCTGGGAGCTGCAGGGGCCACACTTTGTAACTGCTCAGCCTAAACTAACTGTCTCACACAGCCCACCACGAACTTACCCTGACCGGGGGCAGGTTACCCAGCAGTGCCGTACACCCTGTTCCGTCTGCGGCACGAGGCAGGACCCAGCAGGGACAAAACAAACATCTGACATCCTGAAAAAATGTCAGCTTTCAGGAAAATGAACAGAAAGCGTTATTTTGAAATTTCATATCCAAACATTTTCAAAAAGTTATTGAATAGATTTTCCCACGAAACTTTTCATTTCCAACAACCCCCCCATTTTTTGGCTGAAACTTTTCTGCAAGTGCTACCTGCAACACACATTATACAGGGGGTCAGTCTGAGTGGTTCCTCCTGGCCTTAAAATTCAGTTAATGCGGGGAGAGGCAACCTAGACTAGTGTGTGGGTCACATGGGTGGTCCTCTTTCATCTCAGTGGGCCTCAAGATTGTTGTAACCAAGACGATCTCTAGGGACAGGGCAGTTTTGCTCGCTGCGCATGCATACCTAGAATTTGCGGGGTGTGCCGAAGGAACCACAGCAGAGGGTTTTGATTGGCTGCAGAGAGAGTGCATGGCTCTCACAATGTGGTGTGCAATCAGCATGCACCTCACTTCACCAGGCCCTTCCTTTATGTGCATGTCACTTCAGTCACACTGGAAGGGGGAAAAAAAACCTGATGCAAACAAAACACCCAGCAGAATCTGGCACCGCTGCATGAGGACAACAGTAAACAAAATGGGGCACACATAGAACCCCAATGAGCCACATGTGGGTCCTGGACTGCAGGTTTCCCACCACTGAGTTAGCAGTTCTCAAACTGTGGGTCCCAACCCCATTTTAATCAGGTCACCAGCACCAGAATGAGAATTGCTAGGACCTGTGGGGCTGAAGTCAAAGTCCAAAGTCTTCAGTCTGGGGTAGCAGGGGTGGCTCTTGAGCACGGCCTCGGAGGGGCCGGGCTCTAGCTCCGCCCTTTCCCAGAATCCTGTACTAATCTTTGTTGCAGAAAGGGGGCCACGGTGTAATGAAGTTTGAGAACCACTGCTAGGTATTGCTCTTAGGCCATGTTTCCGCTTTCGGCGGTGAGTACAGCACATACATGGCGCATCCCTTGCACGGGTGTAAATAGCAGTGTAGAAAGTGAGGCATGGCGTGAGCAGAGGAAAGGCACACCAGAGCATTAGGCTATGTCTCTAACCCAGCTCTCTACATGCCTGGCAGGCATGTCTACACTTCAGCAGTACAGTCTCCTGTTGCCTCCCCATTGCTGGAGCCTTTCCCTGCTGCCTCACCAGCTTTCAGTGCTTTGTAGCTACACACCACAGGGTGGCTGCAGCCTGCTTTTCACTGCTGTGTGCAGCCACATGTGCCATACACACCGCCCCCCCCATACAAACAAGGCCTTAGTCTGGAGACCAAATGTGCATGGCAGTGTTTATTTACATCTATTAATAAACTCACACTAATAAAATGGCAGGAGGGGTTTCTACCTACCCTCTCACTATACTTCAAGCCAATGCCCATGTCTATTCCCCCTTCTGTACACCACCCACTTTGCTGTCTGCCATGGTTTCATTAAGCCGTGAATAATAAATTGCCAGACGTCCTTATTTTAACAGGATGATCCTGCTTTGGAAGAGGATTTCCCTTGGTCTTATGAGTGGGTGTAATTGTTCCGCGACTCCTGGCTTCTCTTTGAAGCCTGTGGGAGAGCAGCATCCTATTTTGTGGCACGGCTGTGTCAAAATCTCAGCACACAGAGCTGACGAGCTCGATGTTAATTAGGGGTGCAGGGAGCACTGTCAGTGTGAAAGAAACCAGACAGGGAGCGCCTTAATGGAAAAGGTCTGCCCTAGGAAGAGGGGAAGTGAGGCAATTTTGGGGTTAAGCCACATGATTGGGAGTCAGAAGAACTGGCTACAGATGCCAAATTGAGCTTCCGATGCAAGCTCTGTGTTTGTCTTTCATCCTGGCATAGGCCATGCTAATGAAGAGAGGGTCCTGGGGCCTCTAGTGCATCTGCTGGTCACAAGAAGCCTTGGGTAAGTCCCAAGATACACCTAAGGAAGCTAAAGCATTGAGGTTGAGCGTGCCAGTGTGGTCTGCAGACATGGGATTGGGAATCAGAAGGCCTGGATTCTATTCCTGCCTCTGCTGGATGACTTCAAGCAAGACACGTCGCAAGTCTCTGCCTCAGTTTCCCCTTCCTACTCTTTGTCTCTCTTTCCTATTTAGATTGTAAGCACTTTATGGCAGGGGCTGTCTCTCACTGTACCCATACAGCACTGAATACAACGGGACTGAATTCAATCCCAGCTGGGGGCTCAAGGTGCTGCTGTGAGACAAATCAATCATTATTTTTTATTGCAATGCTGTGAGCCTTAATTCATTCGTAAAATAAGAGGGGTGTCCTAGAAATTACAGGACATTTAGCCCCGTCTCTGTGGCAGGAAACAATGCTCCATTGTTAGTAGGGTTGCCAGGTGTCCGGTATTCATCCGGACAGTCCGGTATTTGCGGGCTCCGTCCAGTACAAAAAACCAGGAAATACCGGATATGTGAAATGTCTGGTATTTCCTGTTTCCCTCGGATAGAAGTCCGGTGGGGAGAATTTTCCCCTGCCGCGTCTGGCAGTGTCATAGCTTCTGACAAACTATGACAGGGGGCACTTGCCGGGCGCCACGCTAGGGGGGCGCTGGGCTGGGGTGGGAGTGGAGTGCATGCTGCTCTGGCCCACGTGACCAGTAGAGACCCGGGAGCTGGCCACATGATGCCTCCCTCTACACAATGCGAGCTGAGGCAGCCGGGCCAGGCAGCAGGAGCAGTGACTTTAAAAGTAAGATTAACTTACCTGGCTGTCCCGTTTCTCCAGTGCCTGGCTCTGCGGGGCAGGAGGTGATTTGATTGGGGTGGGACTGGGGATGCCTAGCTCAGGGGGAGGGGTGAGTGCATTGGGATGGGGGGACTCTAGAGGGGCCTGGCTCTGGGGGAGGGGTGGGTGCATTGGTGGCTAGTGTGTGGCCCCAAACTGGAGGGAGTGGTGCAACTTTTGCTTAACAACTTTGGTCCCCCCCCTCCTTTTTTTTCCTCTCCTCAGGATTTTTCCCTGGTGTTTTTTTTGGGGGGGGGGGGGGGATTCGGTATTTTTTGTTAAACCATCTGGTTTAACAAAACCCTACTTTTGTGACTTTCAAAACCAACAACAGAAGGAACTGTGAGGGGAAAAACGTTCCTTAGCAGGGTCACAGGGAGCCTCATCTCAAAAAAGATATCTCGGCATTAGAAAAAGTTCAGAAAAGGGCAACAAAAATGATTAGGGGTATGGAACAGCTGCCATATGAGGAGAGAATAATAAAACTGGTACTTTTCAGCTTATAAATGGGAGATTAAGGAGGGATATGATAGAGATCTATAAAATCATGAATGACATGGAAAAAGTGGTTGAAGAGTTATTTATTCCTTCACATAACTAGGGGTCACCAAATAAAATAAATAGGTAGCAGGTTTAAGTACCTCACAGAAATTTACTCCTTCCCATAACATAATAACTCGGGGTCACCAAATGAAATTAATAGGAAGCAGGTTTAAGTACTTCACAAAATGCACCGACAACCTGTGGAACTCTTTGCCAAAGGGTTTTGTGAAGGTCAAGACTATAACAGGGTTCAAAAAAGAGCTAGATGAATTCATGGAGGCTAGGTCCATCAATGGCTATTAGCCAGGATGGTCATGGATGGAATGCCTAGCCTCTGTTTATCAAAAGCTGGGAATGAGCAACAGGGAATAGATAACTTGGTGATTGCCTGTTCTGTTTGTTCCTTCTGTGGCGCCTACTGCTGGCCACTGTTGGAAGATAGAATACTGGGCTGGATGGATTGACCCAGTATGGCCATTCTTATGTTTGTATGTTATGTTCTAATTCACAACAAATATTATTAGTGACAAATAGTGCAAACCACCTCTCTTTTTATAGGAGCATCTGCAAGAGTAAACTGAAGTCACAAAGCTTCACACTGCCTACAAAGTCCATTGCAGAGATGGGAAAAGAGCCCCAAAAGTCTGAGCTCACCATTTGAATGGACTGTCACTAGCTCAGTCTAATTTATTTAGAAACCTTTGCACCTTCATTAATGTTGGAGATATCAGATCATTGTTCAAACCTTGAAGATATTGATATCTGCCTCAAGGAGATACACCAGACATGGAAAAGACTTAGCAGGTCTAAAAGCAATTAGATGGCTGCAGCAAGTTACACTTTCAGCCTCCAACTCTGCAATCACATACATGTTTAACTTTATAAACGAGAATAGTTCCACAGACTACTTTGGGGTTACTCATTTGTGTAAATATTTGCAGAACTGGGGCCTAAATGTCTGCAGTGTCCCATCAAGTTACTGTAAGATTATGTCTACATTGAAACTGGAGGTGTAATTTTCAGCTCTGCTAGACTCACCGCAAGCACAATGAATTAATGTTTGGACTTCAAAGTGCTGCTTCCTTAAAGTAAACCATGGCACTCAAGTGAATGGTGCAACTTTACTAATATGGATCCTCTCAAGTAAAATGAGAAGTCAGAATTATGAACATCAGTACAAGCATTTCCTGCGGTGATCCTTACAGTAAACAGCGGATAAACCTGTCCAGGACTGGCCAAAGCTGTTTGTACTATCACCCTTCCTGCGGTCGCTTGCTTTGTTTTTGCTTACTGAACCATGCATGTAGAGAGAGGTTAGATGTACGGGTCTGAGTAAAAAGCTGGCCAACTTCTCACAGTAATCACCTGTGAAAGCATTTAGGGTTTGTATGTATTAAGCATTTAAAAAAAGAAAGGGGGCTGCAGGAAAAAAGATTTACAGCTCCTTGGTACAAGACGGGGAGAGAGAATGAGCCAGAGAAATGTCACCTTGACATGAATATATTCTGAGTACAGAACACAGAACAGTCATCAAATTGCTTTGGCGCAATCCTAGGTTTTCCTCTGCTCATATGGTGTGCACCTGCAACTTGCTAGCAGTGCATTTTGTTGCACATGGGAGAGCCCCAGAGTCAAAGCAAAGCCTTGCAACTTTCAGTTCCTGTGTGCGAGGATTATTAATAAACTTCAGATTAAAAGATCGTCACCCTTATACACTTCACATCTGAAAAAGAGACGTGACTGAATCAATACCCCAGATCCAACTCTCCCCTTACCTAACGCTTTTTGGGTTTTCACAGTACAAACCAGCAGCCAGAAGTGAATAGTACAAATGGATTCTAGCTTTGTAATGGGAGGAAGTAAAATTTCAGATCCCAGATATTAGGGAAGTTTGAGTCATGTTCCTATCTGAACTACAATACCTAGCTAACTAATTTCTCAGTTAATGAGCTGACCTAAAACCCCCACAGCTGAACACTCCTGAAGATTTGGAAACTTTGGATCCAGAACCAAACTTTGTTGCTCTGACAAAAGTCACCTTTTTAATATAACTCCAAGGTCATTTCGTTAGGGCACAGAAAACTTTCTTTGTTTGTTTCTTCGGTGTCTTTTGTCTGAGGCCTTTGTCCTTCTCATCTCAGTTGTTCTTGATTGTCGAACATCACAATAACATTTACTCTCCAGACAAGCATAGTACCTCAGTTCAAAAACACCAAAACTGCCAGTCCAAGACTCAGAGTACATCTACACATCAGCATTATATCGGAATAACTGATGTTATTCTAAAATAACAGTGCACGTCTACACAACAAGCCTTTATTTCGAAATAATGATGAGCTGGAGGACTCCTTACTCTGACTCATGGTAATCCTCATTTCACAAGGAGTAAGGGAAGTTGAAGGAAGAGTGTTCTTCCTTCAACTTCCTGCCATGTAGAAAGCGCCAAAAGCTGAATGAAGCTATTTTGACTTAAGCTACATAATCGACATAGCTGAAGTTGTGTAGCTTAATTGAACTGTAGCCCTGCTGTGTAAATGTACCCTCAGAGAACAGTATGTTGATCATCCACTCATTTCACTTTAGAGCATCACCTAGCAGACAGAAGAGCCAGTGTGGCTATGAACCTGAATTTATTTTACATAGCACCATAACGTGCCACTGGGCCACTTGATAAGGTGAATCAAGTGTCCATCTACCATGTTGCTAAGTTTCCCAAAAGATAGATGGGAACATACAAATTCTCATTCGCACTACAACTTTTTCATTCTCTGGACTTCTGAAAGGGTATAGTTAGAGTTAGAGTTAATCATATCAGATGTTCCTATTTTTAAGGGTGATTTGTACACAAAGAAGGTGAAATATGGATGGTACTTGATGAGTATGTCTCCTTCCATCCTTTGACCCTCCTGGATACTACTACATCCATTCTATCAGCGCTATCATAAGAATGGTCATACAGGGTCAGTTCAGTTAGCTCAATATCCTGTCTCTGACAGTAGCCAGTGCCAGGTGCTTCAGAAGGAGTGAACAGAACAGGGCAATTTCGAGTGATCCATCACCTGTTGTCCACTCCCAGCCTTTGGAATTTGGAGGTATAGGCACACCTAGACCATGGGGTTGCCTGTATTCCTCACTAATTTGGAAATATCCTTCAGGAATTTATCTAATTCTTTTTTGAATACTCAGCATACTTTTGGCCTGCACATACACTGACAGCAAGTTCCACACATTGTCCCTGTGTTGTGTGAGAAGTACTATTTTGTTTATTTTACATCTAATGCCTATTAATTGCATGGGGTGACCCCTGGTTCCTGTGTTATGTCTAAGGTTAATTAACACTTCTCTATTCACTTTCTCCACACCATTCATAAGTTTACAGGACTCTCTTAAAACCCCCCCCAGTTATCTCTTTTCTAAGATGAACAGTCCCAGTCTTTTTAAATGCTCCTTATATGCAAGCTTATTAATTTCTTCCCTGATAATTTTTGTTGCCCATCTCTGCACTTTTTCCATATCTATGTATCTTGAGATGAGGCCTCCAGAATTGTGCATAATATTCAAAATGAGGGCATACATGGATTAATATACAATGAGTAGTCCTTTGGCACCTTAAAGACTAATAAAAATATATAGTATTATGAGCTTTTGTGGTCAAAACCCACTTCTTCAGATGAGCTTGAATGACAAAAAGGGAGGACTCTCAGGGTACATCTACACAGCTGCGCTATTTCGGGATACTGTCCATAATCCTCAAATAACATTCTGCGCATCTTAACAGCAAACCTGTTATTTTGAAATACATTAGAAATAACAGCCTTGTTAGTCTGACATCTCATAAACCTCACTGCATGAGGATTAAGTGACTCATCGGAATAGCGCTCTATTCCGAAATTAGCAGAGTTTAGACAGTGCCAAATTTCAAAATAGGCTATCTCGAAATAAGTTACACAATCAGCTCAAATTGCATTGCTTATTTTGAGCTATGCCCTTCTGTATAGATGTACCCTCAAAATGTATAACAGAAAAAAAAGGGAGAGGGAAAAAATGTACCTGTCAGTTGTAGTACTGGTGCTAATGAATCTGTGTGGACTGGAAGCGTCCTCTACTTAGTTTTTGATGTCAATGAGGTGTTAAATGTTAGGAAGGCTGGATTAATAAAGTTTCATTTTGATTTTATCCATTCCTTACCTAATGGTTCCTAACATTGTCCACCGCGAATCATTTTATCATACTCAGTGAAGCTTGTGGGATTTTTTTTTGTCAGAATGTTTTACATCAGACAATGGTGATTTGTCAAAATGAAACTTTTCATGGGAAAATCAGCTTTAATTAATTTCTCAACTCAAAAAATGATGAACAGAAAGTTTCAGAATGGCTAAAAAAGCCCATTTTGACATTTTCCAAACAAAAAGTTTTGGCTTTTTAAATTTCAGAATGACTTTTTAGACATACATACTAATTATAGTAAAAATAATTTTAGAATCCAAAATTGGTCAAAATTGAAACAAAATATTTCAATTAAATATTTCAATTGATCTAAACTGATTTCAGATGTCTGGTTAGTTAAAATTTTGCCAATTTTGACTTTTCACCTTGATTTGGGCTCGGAATTTTTTTAATCTCTCACAGATTTTCCAGGAGAGAAAAACCATTTCCAACCCTGTTGCAATACTTACTCACTCACAGTGGGGAGGTTATCATTACCGTCTGGAAATGCAGCCCTGGGGAAAAAGTGGAGATGGCTCACTTGAAAAAAACTGGAGCATGACAAAGACAAAGCACGACTGTGCCATTTGGCAGCATGGCCATTACAGTTAGTGATGCTTCGTGATGGAGTTACAGATGCATCATTTCATGACAATGCAAATGTTATGGCACGGTGAGTCTTGGCGCCTCATATTCATTCCTTGCAGGAAAGTTTGTGACTTTCTGAGAGCAGTCAGCTACAACTTTTGCTAGTATTCATGTAATGTAGCCAAATTCATCACACAGGAAAAAGCATGATAATCACAGACATGCATGGCCTACTGGTGCCTTTGATCTTCAACTTTTCTATCCATTTTGCTCCCTCTGTTTATTGGCCTGAATGAGTTATGTCTGCAGTATATTACATCTTGTCCAAAGCTCTTTAGCTGTCCAGCACATCATGGAAAGTTCCCAGGAAAGCTCCCTGGATGAAAAGTAACAACTCTGCAACATAACTGTCATTGCCATGTGCAGTAATTTATCACTAGCACTTCTTCTGTGGAAACCAGTGGACAGATCAGTTTCAAGTGCAGGGCTGTAATGTGACCTGCCAGATAGACGGAGTTCCCTATAGAGAATTCGCTGACTGCACAAGAGAGAATACAAACTCTTATAATATTACTGCAAGAAGGAACATTTAGATTCCAATACGGCCTCAGTTTAATAGACTTTCCTCCCCACCAGTGTGCTTCATACAGTTCCTAAAACCAAATGAGAAAAACAACAACACCAACACAACCAAGTGTTTTCCTTTAGGAATTCCAATGACATCTTCAGAAAATAATCCATGCTTTGCCTGGTCCAATAAGGTGGTGACATCCCGATGAGAACTTTCTTAGTAACAAGAGAGTCTAGCCAGGGGAAAACCTTGTATGCAGAACATCTGTTCATGGATGTCTCTGAAATAATAGCCAACCTCTGCCCCCCACTTTCATTGTATTCGGTGTGAAACTAACACATACATTCCATTGAAAAATCACACCTGTGTGTCCAGGCAGTGCCTGTTTATATTGAGTGTCTTCCCTTCTCAAATCGTGCTTTTACTCTAGGAAGAAATTATCATGGCCCACACGTCTCCATGTTGAGGTAATGGGTTACAGCTCACAGGAAAGTCACATGTATAAAAATAGGGCAGAAAAAATACTTACTCCACCCAAGATTTCTTCACGTTTTTAAAAAACATCTTGAAAATACATCTTGTAAACTAATTTCAATGGAGAGATTTGGTGTGAATTTCGTACTGGTTTAAGGCACTGGATTCATAGCCATGAAGACTAGAAACCCATCCTGCTATTGTGTTGGCACCCACTGAACCTACATTAACCATATTAAGACATCATAGGGTAGGGCAGTCTTTCTGTTCATTTAATCACTGGTTTTTCTGGTGAAACACCAAAAGGTTCCCTTCAATTACTACTGGTTTGTATTAAAGTATTGCTTCAAGTCAGGGATCTGAAGCCCATTGTGTTAGGTGCTGCACACACACAAAATTTAAAAAAGCGTATCTGCCCCCAAAGAGTTCACTTGGTTAAAAACAGAAACAATTTTAAATAATTTTTTTTCAGAAACAATATTTGCAAAATATATTGTTAACATTGTTGAAGAATTTTGACCAGTTCTACTCTTTCCACAAAGAACGCTAAATGAAAGTCCAACGTATTGCCTGCACTGTCTCTTTAAAAGCCTTTTTGGTTACTCAGTCTTCCAGCCAAGTCACTCTCTGTGTAATCATAGAATCATGGAACACTAGAACTAGAAGGGACTTCAAAAAGTCCAGTCCCCTGCCCTCATGGCAGGACCAAGCACCATCTAGATCACAACCCCTTCCAGGGTACACCTAACAGCGGCCCATCCCTGTGCCCTCTGCTAGTGACTCTAAGGGTATGTCTACACTCCACGAGGAGTAACGGTAGTTCAAATTAGAGATCCTAATTCGAACTACCTACTCCGTGCCACGTGTAGCCGCGGGCACGGAGTCCGCACTAAGAGGGATTTAAAAATGGCAGCGCCCGGCAAGATGCAAATGAAGCCCGGGATATTTAAATCACGGGCTTCATTTGCAACTTCGAATGCCTACATTAGCCACCCTAGTTCGAACAAGGGTGGCAGTGTAGACATACCCTAAGTCTGTCTCTCTGTTTCCCCTCAGTTTCTTTCCTCACTCTGAAAGAATGGCACCTCCAGACCTTCCCCTCCTGAAAGCAACTTCCTCATCCTCACCATCTGCACCTTGAACTCTGCCCCACACTGTCTGCTGCTGAGCTTTGCAGCTCCTTTTGTTGGCCATGCTGGCCCGATTGGCCGGTTCCTACAGAGCCTCTCTAGCCTCTTGGAGGACTTATCTATGGCTCTTTCTGGGCTCAGGACCTTGTCCGCCCTGTCACAGCACTACTGTAATCTAAATACACTGCTGACCCATTCTGATGAGGCAGTGCACACAGTCTGTGCTCATCTTTCCAGAACTAGTTCCCCCTCAGTAGTCAGACTTTGTGGGATTTTTGTGTCTTCTGGGTAATTTTTCGCCCCCTGTTTCACTTCATCGCTGATCTAACCTTTCCTTGAGTAAGATTTCTGGTTGCATCACTCTGCAAAAGAAGCCAGGAATATGCAGATTTAGAGCACATGATACAGTCAACATAAGTCACTGCTCACCGTCTCCCCTGGGAGGTACATGACAAACTTTGGAGAAGTAAATAGCAGAGGGGCTATTTTCGGGGAGCGTAATATCAGCCTTTTGCCTTCTTGTATAGGGTCACTGTACCTTTGGGGCTTCCTAGACACTTCATCTCTTTTGGTCCATCCACCCCGTCCAGGAGGATTTTTCCAGTCAGAGGAAATGTTCAGGATTTTTTCTTGTGGAGCAGACACTGCAGCTCAGAAAGAGCTTTCTCTGTGCCCCCAGTTGGTTTCTCCCCTGCTGCTACCAGGTAAGTGGCACTGCCAAGTGCCTTTTGGTTGGACCACCTGTCCCCTGCAGAACCCTAGAGGCTGGCTGGGAGCAGTAGCAGGGCCAAGCCCCAAGCTCCCCATACTGGTGAGGGGGAGAGATACATAGGGAGATGATGACTGATGATCCAGCACTGCATCGAAGGCCTGCACCAGCCACCCTGCCACAATGACAGGGGGCATAAGACTGTCCTCACCTTAAGTGAAGCAGCAGGCACACCTCACTACCTCCCCAAATACTCCCTCCAGGATCCCCCAAATACTCCTACCCTAGTACACACATGCCCCTCCAGCCTTCCAAATACCCCATCCTTTCCCAGTATACACATGCTCCTCCAGCTTCCCCAAATGCCCCCACACTGCATGCACACCCTCTAAGACCCCAAGAAAATCTCCACTCAACACACCCACTCCATCAGCACACCCAAAATATACCTCCCAGCAAACGCATCCATCCAACATTCCCAAAATATCCCTGACCAACGTATGCATCCTCCTGTCAGCCCCAAAATATCCCCACCCAGCATGCACACTAGTCCGACACCACCAGAATATCCCCACCCAGCACATGCAACCCTCTGTTGCCCCCAGAATATCCCCACCTATCACATGCACCTTCTGAATATCCCTGCTGAGCACACACAGTCCTCTGGCAGCCCCAGAATATCCCCACCCATTATGCAAACCCATCTGACACCCGAGAATATCCTCACTCAGCAAGCAAACCCTTCTGGCACCCCCAGAATATCCCCGCCCAGCACACAAATGCTTCTGGCACCCCCAGAATATCCTCTCTCAGCGCATGCAATCCTCATCCACTCCCAGAATATCCCCACCCAGCATGAATACCCATGGCAGCAAAACACATTGTTGTAGCATGTAATTTCAGAGGGTATGTCTACACTACCCCACTAGTTCGAACTAGCGGGGTAATGTAGGCATACCGCAATTGCAAATGAAGCCCAGGATTTGAAATTCCCAGGCTTCATTTGCATAAGTGGGGCGCCGCCATTTTTAAATCCCCGCTCGTTCGAACCCCGTACACGCGGCACGGGGTTCGAACGAGCGGGGATTTAAAAATGGCGGCGCCCCGCTTATGCAAATGAAGCCTGGGAAATTTAAATCTCGGGCTTCATTTGCAATTGCGGTATGCCTACATTACCCTCCTAGTTCGAACTAGCGGGGTAGTGTAGACATACCCAGAAAGGGGAGCTGCACAAAAATGAGGAGGCTGCTAAACAGATATTAAAGGGTACAATGCCAAAAGTGAAACCCCTGCAAGCTGCATGGACACTTTTTAAAGACACCATAAAAGATGCTCAACTTAAATGTATACCCCAAATTAAAAAAAAAACATAAAAAGAAAACCAAAAACAAGGCACCATGGCTAAACCACAAAGTAAACGAAGCAGGGAGAGGCAACATTGCATTGTTTAGAAAGTGGAAGTTAAATCCCCAGTGAGGGAAATTAGAAAGATGCATAAACTCTGGCAAATGAAGAGTGAAAATATAAATAGGAAGGCAAAAAAAGAATTTGGAGAACTAGCCAAAGGGTAAAAAATTAATAGTAATTTTAAAAAGTACATCAGAAGCAGGAAGCCTGCTAAACAACCAGTGGGACCACTGGATGAGTGAGGTGCTAAAGGAGCACTCAAAGACAATAAGGTCATTGTGGAGAAACTAAATCAGTTCTTTGCATCAGTCTTCACAGCTGAGGCTGTGAGGAACATTCCTAAACCTGACCCGTTCCTTTTCAGCGACAAATCGGAGGAAACGTCCCAGATTGAAGTGTCATTACAGGATGTTTTGGAACAAATTGATACATTAAACAGTAATAAGTCACCAGGACCAGATGGCATTCACCCAAGAGTTCTGAAAGAACTCAAATGTGAAACTGCAGAACTACTAACTGTAGTTTGTAACCTAAAAGTCAGCTTCTGTACCCAGTGACTGGAAGATAGCGAATGTGACGCCAATTTTTAAATAGGGCTCCAGAGGCGATCCCGGCAATTACAGGCTATTAAGTCTGATTTCAGTACTTGGCCAAGTGGTTGAAAGTATAGTAAAAAAATATTGTCAGACATATGGACGAACATAATTTGTTGGGGGAAAAGTCAGTGTGGTTTTTGTAAAGGGAAATAATGCCTCTCCAGTCTATCATAATTCTTTCAGGTGATCAATACGGGTGATCCCGTGGATACACTGTACTTAGATTTTTCAGAAAGCCTTTGACAAGGTTCCTCACTAAAGGCTCTTAAGTAAATTCAAAGGGGTCAACAGCCTCCACGGGCCGCCGAGCAGAATGTGGTGCATGCTCCGTCCAGCCCTCAGAGCCGCACGGAGCCTGCAGTGCAGCATTCCGGCAACAATTTAAAGAGTCAGTAGCTCATGGCTGCTGCTGCTGCCATAGTAGCAGTGGCCAGCAGCCCCAAACCCCTTTGGATCACTGTGCCCTGGGGCAATTGCCCCCTTTGCTACCCTTGTCAGCAGGCCTGAGTAGAGTAAGCTGTCATGGGATAAGAAGAAAGTCCAGCTCTTGCGTTGCTAACTGCTTTAAAGATAGGAAACAAAGGGTAGGTATAAAGGGTCAGTTTTCAGAGTGGAGAGGGGTAAATCGTGGCATCCCCCCCAAGGGGTCTGTTCGGGGGCCAGTCCTCTTCAACATATTCATAAGTGATCTGGAGGAAGGGGTAAACAGTAAAGTGGAGAAATTTGCAGTGAGATGGAGAAATTTGCTGATGATACAAAACTATTCAAGATAATTAAGTCTCCAGGTAGACTTGCAGGGGCTACAAAAGATCTCTCAAAACTGGATGACTGGGCAGAAAAATGGCAGATGAAAGTTAATGTGGATAAATGCAAAGAATTGCATGCTGGAAAACATAACTCCAACTATACATATAAAATGATGGGATATACATTAGCTATTACCAGTCAAGAGAAAGATCTTGGAGTCATTGTACGTAACTTGCTGAAAACATCCACTCAATGTGCAGCAGCTGTCCAAAAAGTGAACAGAATGTTGGGAATTATGAGGAAATGAATAGGTAATAAGATAGAGAATACCATATTGCCTCTATTTAAATCCACGGTACGCCCACATCTTGAATACCTATGCAGATGTGATCTTCCCGCTCAAAAAAGACATATTGGAATTGGAAAAGGTTCAGAAAAATGCTTACAAAAATGATGAGGGGTATGGAATGATTTCTGTATAAGGAGAGATTAATAAGACTGACTTTTCAGGTTGGAAAAGAGACAACTAAGGAGGGATATTATTGAGATCTATAAAAGCATGACTGGGGTAGAAAAAGTAGATAAGGAAGTGCTATTTATTCTTTGGCTATGTCTAGACTACATTCTATTTTTGAAAGATGATAAGCAAATTCCACGGGAATTTGCATATCTTCTTCCCATCTCACTTTTGAAAGAAACCCTTTTTTGAAAAAAACGCTCTTCCTTAAAAAATGAGGTTTATGTGGTTTTTTCAAAAAAGGTATTTTTTCCTGAAAAAACTGCATCCAGACTACTTTCACTTTTGAAAGATCCTCTTTCAAAGTGAGATCAGAAGAAGATATGCAAATTCCCATGGAAAAAAATGTAGTTTAGATCCTCTCTCAAAAAAATGTAGTTTAGATGTACCCTCTGTAACACAAGAAGTAGAAGTCATCACATGAAATTAATAGGCAGCAGATTTAAAACAAACAAAAGGAAGCATTTCTTCACACAATGCACAGTTAACCTGTGGAACTCCTTACCAGGGGATGTTGTGAAGGCCAAGACATACAGGGTTCAAAAAAGAGCTAGAAAAAATTCATGGAGGGTAGGTCCATCATGGAGGATAGGTCCATGAATGGATATCAGCCAGGATGGACACAGATGGTGTTCCTAGCTTCTGTCAGGATTTGATACAGTCTCGCATGATATTCTTATCAATAAACTAGGCAAAACTTAGATGGGGCTACTATAAGGTGGGTGCATAACTGGCTGGATAACCATTCCCAGAGAATAGTTATTAATGGTTCACAATCCTGTTGGAAAGGAGTAACAAGTGGGTTTCTACAGGGGGTTTGTTTTGGGACCGGTTCTGTTCAATATCTTCATCAGCACTTTAGATATCAGCATAGAGAGTACGCTTATTAAGTTTGCAGATGATACCAAGCTTGGAGGAGTTGCAACTGTTCTGGAGGATAGTATCATAATTCAAAATGATCTGGACAAACTGGAGAAATGGTCTGAGGTAAACAGGATGAAGTTTAATAAAGACAAATGCAAAGTGCTCCACGTAGGAAGGAAAATCCGTTTCACACATACAGAATGGGAAGCGACTGTCTAGAAAGGAGTATGGCAGAAAGGGATCTAGGGGTTGTAGTGGACCACAGCTAAATACGAGTCAACAGTGTGACGCTGTTGCAAAAAAGCCAACATAATTCTAAGATGCATTAACAGGTGTGTTGTGAGCAAGACACGAGAAGTCATTCTTCCCCTCTACTCTACGCTGATTAGGCCTCAGTTGGAGTATTGTGTCCCGTTCTGGGCACCGCATTTCAAGAAAGATGTGGAGAAATTGGAGAAGGTTCAGAGAAAAGCAACAAGAATGATTAAAGGTTTAGAGAACATGACCTATGAAGGAAGACTGAAAGAATTTGGCTTGTTTAGTTTGGAAAAGAGAAGATAGAGAGGGGACATGACAGCGGTTTTCAGGTATCTAAAAGGGTGTCACAAGGAGGAGGGAGAAAACTTGTTCTTCCTGGCCTCTGAGGGTATGTCTACACCATGGCTGGACTGAGGGGTGGGTGAGCCAGGCAGCTGCCCGGGGTACCAAGCGATGGGGAGCACCTGATGGCAGCTGTAAGGGGCGCAAAGCATCCCTTATAGCTGCCATCAGGTGCCGTGCGCCTGGATTTCGCAGCACTGGCCCCACAGCATCCTTCCCCCCACGGCCGCAGGACCCTGCACAGCCCGGTGCATGCACGAGCAACGATGGCCGGGCCGGGCTGGGCAGCGCATGCGCCATGCACCCTGGGGACAGGCCCACGCATACGCCGTGTGCCGAGGTGGGGGAGCGGTATGGCTTGGGCTAGCCCTGGTCTACACAGCAAAGTTATTTCGAAATAACTTCACCAGCGTCTACACAGCCAAACTGCTATTTCAAAATTAAATTGAAATAGCGGAGGGCTTATTTTGAAATTGGTAAACCTAATTCCTTGAGGAATAGCGCCAATTTCGAAATTGCTATTTCGAAATAAGTGCTGTGTAGACGCTTATTTCAAAATAGGGGGTCTCCAGCCCTTCCAAGGGTGCCCTGGTGGCCACTCTGGGCACAACCAAGAACACTCCTCTCCCTCTCTCTCTCCCCGGAGCCCTTAAAGGGGTTGACTCTGGCCACAGTGCCTGTGCCAGCTCTAAGCCTGCCAGCCCAGAGCCAGCAGTCGCTTCACCTGACCCAGTGGCCCCAGCATGAGCCAGGCAGTCAGTGCCAGCCAGCCCTCCAGCTCCCAGGAGCCTGCCAGGGGCAGGAAAAGGTGGGCGCCTACCTGGTCCAGTGTGGAGATCCAACGTCCATGAACTCCAAACTAAATGAAGGAACACAACTGTCTACAGGCGGATGGTTGCCAGCCTGGCCACCAAAGGCCACATGTAAACCCAGGAGCAGGTTCACATGAAAATAAAGGAGCAGTGGCAGGTGTATGCCAGGGCCACAAGGGGCAACTCCCAGCCAGGGGCAGATCCAGACCCCTGCCCCTATTTTGATGCCATGGACCACATGCTGGGGGGCAGGACGGTCCATGCCTCCCAGGTGGTGATCCAACCTGGGGCAGAGCTTGCTGCCTCCTTCTGCTCCAGCCCCTCCTGCCTCCCCAGCTACCGCTCCTCCTACCACTCCTTCTCCCCCTCCTGCTTCTTCCTCCCCACCCTCCCCACATCCCCAGGGACGCTGAGGCCTCCGCGGTGCTTGGAGACAGTTGGGCCGGTAAGACCCCCAACCCTGAGCCCTGAGCTTCTCCTCCCCTTTCTTCCCTTTGCCTCCTCCTGCCAGCTTCCTCCTCCCAGGTTTCCCCCTCCCCTTTCCTACCCTCCCTCTTCCCCTCTCCCACCTTCTTCCCCCAGTCTCACCTCAGTTTCATTCCCCCACACCCCAGTTTTGTTCAATAAAGAGGCTTTGTTGTAACGAACACGTGTCTTTTATTGTACAGCAGGAAGGGGGGTTAGGAAGGGGTAAGTGGAAGGATGTGAGGGAGGAATGAGGCACAAGTCCCCAGTGGGGCACACCAGGGAGACTGTTACTGCCTGCAGAATGTGCTGCCAGGCTCCCAGCAACACGTCCAGGAGAAGCACCAGAGTGCCCAGGGGTGGCTCCTGCACCATGCTGCAGAGTGCTGTGGTATCCTGAGTGAGGGCAAACAGAGCACATAGAGAAAAAAATGCTTGTCCCTCAGCGAGGTAGGCAAGCAAGCAGGGAAATCTTAGAATCGGCTGTCCGGGGGGGTCCCTTTAAGCACAGATCTTAGACACACAGAGTAACTCCTGACCTGATGCCCTGCCAGAACCGGTTCTGGCCAGCCTTAAATGTGATTCAGCATCTCATCAATGTGGACGCGCTATTTCGAAAAAGCAAAAGGCTATTTTGAAATGCATTTTGTGTCTAGACGCGTTATTTCAAAATAAGCTACTCTGAAATAACTATTTTGAAATAAGATATTTCAAAATAACGCTGTAGTGTAGGCATACCCTGAGGATAGAACAAGAAGCAGTGGGCTTAAACTTCAGTAAGCGAGGTTTAGGTTGGACATTAGGAAAAAGTTCCTAACTGTCAGGGTGGTTAAACACGGGAATAAATTGCCGAGGGAGGTTGTAGAATCTCCATCACTGGAGATATTTAAGAGTAGGTTAGATAAATGTCTATCAGGGATGGTCTAGACAGTACTGGGTCCTGCCATGAGGGCAGGGGACTGGACTTGATGACCTCTCGAGGTCCCTTCCAGTTCTAGTGTTCTATGATTCTATGATCCTAACAGGGTGGTTGCCTTTCCGCTTGTTCCCTCTGTGGCACTTAGTGTTGGCCACAGTCAGAAGATGAAATACTGGGCTGGATGGACCTTTGATCTGATCCAGTATGGCCATTCTTATGCTCTTTTTTTTTCTTTCACACCCTCATATCCCCAGCTAGCGCACACACCCTTCCAGCACTCCAAAAGATCCCAACCCAGCACACACACACACACCCTACAACATCCCCCAAGTCTCCCTACCGAGTATACACACATCTCTCCAGCATTGCCCAAATGCCCTTTCCATCCCAGTACACAGTCTTCCAGGCTCCCCAAATGTCACCTCCCGTCCTAGTACACACACCTCTCTAGCACCCTCAAATGTCCCCTCCCATAACTGTACCCCCTCCAGCTCACCCTCCCCTGGTAGGGAATTTGAAACACAGTAATCCAAGTCTTGAATAAATCTGAAAAATGCCCACCAATGAAACAAGTGAGCAATGCACAAGTATCTGCCTCACACCACATGCAAACAACACAATGGCTTGATTTCCATTTAAACTAAGACTGCCCCCTTATGTCACGTTGGCAATGTAAACAGGCCTTGAAGTGGGTACAGATTATGCTGCCAGAGCAGCGCAAAGGGACATAGTGTAAATGAGAACCAGGCCCACGGGTTTCTAGGTTATAATCAGAAAAAATATTCACATATGGTGAATTCTGCCTGGCCCTTACAGGGGTGCGCAGTTGGGGGGGAGGCAGGGTTGGGAAGAGAATGAAAAGCATCACTTGCCGTTGTGCAGAATAACCTGGGAGAATTTGAGTGCCCGTGCTCAGGGAAGCGAGGGGCTTTTTGACACGCCGATTAAAAAGCAATCAATGCTAAATGATATTAAGAGAGCAGATGTTAAATGAATTGCGAACTCAGTGATCCCAAAAAGTCACTGCCCACAGGGCATGAAGGCATTTCTAGAGGGATCTGACATGACTCAGCACTAGGCCAATGCTAATCACCATTTTCATCAGTGATCTTAAAGCATGGATGAGACAAAGAGTGGCAGAGTAGGAAATAAAGATGAGGCAATGGCAGTTATACAGATCAAACTAAGTACGTTGGGCCCACTCAAACAAAATATATTTTAAATAAGGATTTAACCGGCACTGCTTGGGTCCTTGTGGGCCTCAGAGCAGAGGGTGGGAGGTGCAAGAGTCAAGGCTGGGGGCTAGGAGGTCTGGGGGGGTTCACCAGGGCCACCCGCCATGGCGAGGGCGGTGCTACTCTGATGATGCCAGCTCCTTGGGGCATTGGAGGCCATGTTGCCCAGCCAGCAGCTCCCCTTGGGGGGCTAGGGCTGTGCTGTTTGGCCTCAGCTGGCAGCTCTTCTTCAGGGTGCACAGGGGCTGCACTGTCCGGCCCCGTTCCCAGCCTGTGTCTCCTCAGGGGGAAGGAGGAGGGCAGCGCTGCCCAGTCCTGGCCTACGTCTCCTCCACGGAATGGGATCTAGGCCACCATGCTGGCTGGCCTCAGCAGTGCTCCCGGGGGATAGCAGGACCAGCAGGACTTCCCATCCTCAGATGCTGGAGGGGCGGGGATAAGGTAGGGGGGCTACTTTACTTACACGTGTCCAGTGTCTGGCAATATGAAGAGCT
Organism: Pelodiscus sinensis; assembly: GCF_052426305.1. Classification (NCBI taxonomy): domain Eukaryota; kingdom Metazoa; phylum Chordata; order Testudines; family Trionychidae; genus Pelodiscus; species Pelodiscus sinensis. Next base: position 12,992,382 of record NC_143054.1, read on the forward strand.
CTGGCCCCAGCTGGCCACTCTCTTCCTGGTGCGGCCACTCTTCTATAGTCATTCTTCATATAACCTTCCCCCACACTCATTGCCCCCAGTGGTCATTGCAGAGCATGACTGTCCCTACTCTCAGACCCCTCCCTTTCCATGTTATGGAAAACAGTCCCATTCCAGGCACTTCCTGTTTTCCTGACACAAACAAACCCTGACTTTGCCTTAAGTTAGGATAAGATGAAGCTGCACATCAAATTTGGTGGTTCTAGCTCTTACTGTTTCTGAGGAGATCTAGAACAGATTCACAGAAGGATGGATGGATGGACTCATGGACAGACAGACAGACAAACTCTATAAAATATATATAGAGAGATAAAAAGTTATGCATTTAGAAACAAGGAACTCAGGCCATACAGAGAAAAGGGGGGGGGGACTGTATTTTGGAAAGCAGTCACCTTGAAATGGATGTAAGGGTCATTGTGGATAAGAAATTCTACATGAGCACCCCAGTGCAATGCTGTGGCAAAAAGGGTTAATGAAATCTCTAGGGCTACATCTACACTGGCCCCTTTTCCGGAAGGGGCATGTAAATTTCACTAGTCGTCGTAGGGAAATCCGCGGGGGATTTAAATATCCCCCGCGGCATTTAAATAAAAATGTCAGCCGCTTTTTTCCGGCTTTTAAAAAAGCCGGAAAAGAGCGTCTAGACTGGCCCCGATCCTCCGGAAAAAGTGCCCTTTTCCGGAGGCTCTTATTCCTACTTTGAAGTAGGACGCCTGGGGCAGAGCAGAGCAGCTTGGGTGCTGCTGGGTTGGTCCAGTAGCGCCGAGGAGCGGCGGCGCTACTGGACCAACCCAGCAGCACCCCAGCTGCTCTGCCCCAGGCGTCCCCAAGTCAGCTGCTGCTGAAACTGATCAGCGGCTGATTCCAGGAAGCCCGGGGCAGGGGCTTCCTGTAGTCAGCCACTGGTCAGTTTCAGCAGCGGCTGACTTGGGGACGCCTGGAGCAGAGCAGCTGGGGTGCTGCTGGGTTGGTCCAGTAGCGCCGCCGCTCCTCGGCGCTACTGGACCAACCCAGCAGCACCCAAGCTGCTCTGCCCCAGGCGTCCTGATTCAGCCACTGCTGAAACTGACCAGCAGTGGCTGAATCAGGACGCCTGGGGCAGAGCAGCTGGGGTGTTGCCCGGTTGGTCCAGTAGCGCCCAGAGCGGCGCTACGGGACCAACTGGCAGCGCCCCAGTTGCTGTACCACAGGTGTCCGGAGCAAAGCCACGGAGCACGGGGGCAGCGGGACAGCCCAGACGCGCCGTGGCTGTCCTGCTGCCCTCGGGCTCCGTGGCTTTGCTCTGCTTTGCTCCCCGTCCCCCTGGTCTGCAGACCAGGGGAACGGGGGGCAAAGCCGCGGAGCACGCGGCCAGCTGACAGCCCAGACGCGTCTGGGCTGTCAGCTGGCCGCGCTCTCTGCGACTTGGCTCTGCTTTGCTCTGCTTTGCCCCCCCGTTCCCCTCCCGTCCCCCTGGTCTGCAGACCAGGGGGATGGGGGGGGGGGCAAAGTAGAGCAAAGCAGTGCCAAGCCGCGGAGCGCGTGGGCAGCGGACAGCCCTGTCCGCTGCCCGCGTGTTCCGCCACTTTGCTTCCTCTCCCTGGTCTCCTGGAGACCAGGGAGAGGAAGGGCCCCGTTCGTAACTGCGGATCCGACATAAGTCGGATCCGCGTAACTCGGGGACTGCCTGTATTTAAAAACAAAAATCACATTTAATGTGTACAAACCGTTAACGGTGGTATATAACAGGCGATCGCACCACCAACTGACTACGCACGCAGCGCTGAGTAGTGACATCATCATCCCTGCTCTCTGGCTCAGCTGGCATTACACAGGGACACATATCGTGGCAAACACAAATGAAAATTGTTTTCAATAAAATTAATAAATGCTTAAATATTAATTATTATTTTTTAATCATAAAATGTTATCATAATGGAATTTTCTCGCAGAACCCTTAGTTTCACTTCGCGGAACCCTGGGGTTCCACGGAACACCATTTGGGAAACACCGCCTGAGGCAAATAACTGTATCAATAGTAATGATCTGTATTGAAGCATCCAACACTTGTATCTATAAGCAAATCATACCAGTGGTTCAGAAATGCATGGAGTCATGGTAATGGAAGCTTAAATATTTCAATTCTTTCAAATGTTTAGGTTTTAAAATGTTAACCTTAACTTAAAATGTCTGGGATTCAAACATCTGTTAATTTGTTTAGTTAGGTTTTTGTTTGCTTTTTGAAGGGAGGAATTACTTAAACATCACTAGCCTCAATCAGACAAGGAAAAGTTATTGTAACAATTTCACAGCTCAGGTACAGGGAAGTTCAACCATGAATAGAACCTAGAATTCTGATTCCTCGTTACCTGCTCTAACCATTATGATCACTTACTGTCCAGGCAGAAGGCTGCTAAGTGAGTGCCCTATTCTAATTTTATTCTTCAGTCTGTGTTATGCGGCTGGTCATACTAAACTATCTTAATGGTCTCATTGGGCCTTAGCATCCACAAAACCTGTTTTTAAAATGTAAGGCTGCTTTCACCAACCTGCAGTGGCTTGGATTAACAATGCGGCAGGATTTAAAACAACACAACTAGACATAATGGGCAATAAGCGCAAAATAAATGGAGAGATGGAGTTGACCATGGCAAGGTTTGCTGTGCACACAGGCTGGATGTTGGTCTGCAGTTAATAGTCTTCTTCCCCCTCCCCAGACTTGGAAAGAGCACGTGTCCAGAATAATATGGGCTGGGATTTCCATTGAAAGCTAGGCACATATCTCCTTTTCAGGTCGTTTGAAACACTCAGATGCCACCGCTCATTTCTCTCTCAGATATCACATCTCAGATATTACTCAGCATTGTTCAGGCCCTTAAGGAGGAGCTTAGGGTTGGGGCTCAGGTGTGAGGGGTACAGGAGATATGGTTGGGAGGGCAAAGAGGGGCTCTGGAAAGAAGATTGTGTTTGTATGCAGAGGGGTGAATGGGAGGGGGGGCAAAAGCCCTCCCCTGAGATTTATACCAGGGCTACTGGGTTTTCCCTTTACTGTCCCTGTCAGGGAGCGAGAGCAAAGTGCACCGCTCGTCTGTCCCCTGCGCTCCCCAGCCAGAGTGAGGAATGCAGCAAACTGTGCACTTTCCCCTCACTCTCCAATGAAGGGGAACAGCCAATAAGGTCTCCACTGCTCTCCCTAAAAGGTACCTGATAGATGAGAGGCTCAGGGCTGGGGCAGTCCCAGATTGAGAGGGAGGGGGACACCCCTAACCAACCCCTTTCACCTGCCCGGTAATTCTGACTCTTTTCTGTTTGGTTTTAAGAGAAGCCATTCCCTTCCAGGCATACCCCATTTTCCTGGCACAACCAAACTCCTACATTGCTTTAACTCAGGGGTCTCCAACCTTTTTAAGCACAAGATCACTTTTTGCATTTAAGTGCAATCCAGAATCTACCTCAAATTCAAATACCCTTGCGCCACCTCCTTCCCCCATTGTCCCTCCCTTTCACCCAGCTAGGGAAGAGGGATGGGAACATGGGCTCTAGTCTTGGGCTAAGGGACTTGGAGTGTGAGAGGGGCCCTGAGCTGAGCTTGGGGTGCAGGAAGGGATTCATGACTGGGACAAGGGATTGGAGCTGGCTCCAGATGAACATAACATAAGAATGGCCGTACTGGGTCAGACCAAAGGTCCATCTAGCCCAGTATCCTGTCTACCGACAGTGGCCAACACCAGGTGCCCCAGAGAGGGTGGACCAAAGACAATGATCAAGTGATTTGCCTCCTGCCATCCCTCTCTAGCCTCTGACAAACAGAGGCCAAGGACACCATTTTATCCCCTGGCTAATAGCCTTTTATGGACCTAACCTCCATGAAATTATCTAGCTTCTCTTTAAACTCTATTATAGTCCTAGCCTTCACAGCCTCCTCTGGCAAGGAGTTCCACAGGTTGACTACACGCTGTGTGAAGAAGAACTTTCTTTTATTAGTTTTAAACCTGCTCCCCATTAATTCATTTGGTGTCCTCTAGTTCTTCTATTATGGGAACTAATAAATAACTTTTCTTTATCGGCCCTCTCCACACCACTCATGATGGACCCTGCTTTCCTCAGGTGGCTCCTGGGTGGTGGGGCTAAGGCAGGCTCCCCCCTGCCCTGTCGCCATGCACCAGTCTCAAAAGCAGCCAGCACACTCCCTCCATCCCAAGCCCTGTTGTCCCCCCACCCTCTGTTCTGTGGAGATAGGATACAGGGTGGAAGGGGGCACCCTTACATCAGTGCCCCCTCCCCTCTCTTCCATGCTCTGCACAGCAAGCAGGAGGCTCCCGGGGAGGGGCAGCTCCAAGGCAAAGGGCAGGAGTTGCGCAGCAGTGGAGCATGGGGCAGCTGAAGTGCTGCCCTTGATAACCTCTTGGCCAAACCAGTCAGGATCACCTGTCAGAGGCTCCAGGCACTACCAGTAGATCCTGATCGACCAGTTGGTGACCAGTTCTTTAACTGATATTAAGAGGAAGCTGCATAACGAATTTGGTGTTCTTAGCTCTTATCATTTAGGAGAATCTCTTGAGCAAACAAACGGACAAACAGACAAACTCTCTCAAATATATAGTCGATTAAGACGCCAGCTTTAGAAAACACATAAATCAACACAGGATAAGCTCCATAAACCAGCTCTGCTTTTTCTGGTATTGATTTTGCTTATTTTAAAGTTAAGCGTATCCGTAAATACATTCTGTGCTCCCTTGAGGTAAGTCTCATAAAGAGATATTAAAAAAAAAAAACTCAAGAATTCTTTGGCAGCAATTACCATCTCAGATAACCTGCCTGGGGTTGGGAAAGCGTGCCAACAATCTGTGCAGAAATAGCTTTCATTTGGGCTGTTTATTTTCATATGCTTTGTCTGCCACTTTACTGCTGTGGCGGGGGTACTTAACTGTCAACTTCCATTAAACACTTTGTCAGCTCTTCCCACACCAGGCAGAAACCAAAATGATTGTTCATCTCCCAATATTAATCTAAGTTGACCCACTGGCAGGAAGTGAGAGGGACAGCAAAGGAAGTCATTCTTGGGCCAAATAATGAGCTTTGATTGGCTCCTTTGCTCCTGCACTACTCATCCAGTGAACCTGCCCCTGACACTTCCCCTCCGCCCCACACACACTCGACATTAATTCCAAATGCACTGAAGCTTCAAGGTGGTGACTCTATTGTGTAACACAGTCTGGCCGAGAGAGCTACTCTGAGGTACCTCTAAGACTTCAGGTGGTCTGGAAGGCTACGTCTACACTGCACCGTAGTTCGAAATAAGATACGCAATTTGAGCTACACAAATTGCATAGCTTATTTCAATCTTATTTTGAAATAGCTTGTTTTGTAACGTGGCGCAGTCTACACAGCATCAAATTTCTAAATAACCCGTTATTTCGACATGTCCCTTACTCCTCACGGAATGGGGTTTACAGGGATGTCGGAATAGCGAACCCAAAATAACGGGCTTGCTGTGAAGATGCAGGATAGCTATTTGGGATACTCCAGTATCCCAAAATAGCGTTGCAGTGTAGATGTAGCCACAGAAAACAGCGTGTCATGGTTGTACGCTAGTTTGAAGCAATGACGCCGCTTAATCATGAACGGGATCTGTCTCATCCTGACCTAGGGCAATAATAATCAAAATACATTAGAGCGGAAAAATCATGGGCTTGGAACCACCGACATTTTTCAGATGAGTAATTTATTCAACACAATAAGGCAGTTTTAGTTGACCTGAAATTATTAATAAATTTGACATGAATAATTGTGACCATCGATAAAATGGCCCAGGAAAGAGAGTGGAAAGGGATAAGGTTACCCCAGCTGCTGCTGTCCCCCACCCTATAAACTTCAAGTCAGTGGCACTCAGCTGGGATATGCAAGAACCAGATTCAAATCCCCAGTCTGGAAGAGACCCAGAATGGACTTTTTCAGCTCACCAAAAATGTGCAGATTTGGTTCAACCAAAACAGCTATTTTTCTAACTGCCACCAAACCAAAAAGTCAGTATTCACCAGGCTGTACTTGAGTCTGCTATTTTAGAAGATCCCTTCCCTCATTTTAAAGCATTACGGTTCTTTTCATAAACAGACGTGGGACTGTAAAGTCATATCTTATAGATAGTAATGCTCTCGCACCAGATGGAATGAAAGCCCGTAGAGGCAAAACCAAACAATTCTATACAGCAAGATCTCTGATCCCCTCTCCTCGCTCCTCTTCCTAAAGAAAAATCTTTCAGTCTCACTGTATTTGCTCCCGCTCATGCTCCTCGAGCTCTGAATGGAAGTTTTGAAGCCTTCCAAGTAGCTTGTGAGCCAGAGCCCAGTCCTGATTCAAGTCTGTCCTCCTGTTCCGATTTGGGAAGTGGAATGATTAATTGATTTCCATCATCGTTCTCCCCATAAGTCACAGGCTGAGCTGCTATTTCAAGTTTCCATTGACAAAGATTTCATTATACAAAGCCATAATTTTTAACCAGAGCTGTGCAATGATTTCAGTCTTCAAGCTGAATTAGGCCCATATGTTTTAGTCCAGTGTGGTGAGTGCAAGTTGGGGGGGAAGTTGTGGCAGGGGGAACAGGTCTATCTCAGTGGCTGAATAAACTTCCACCCACATCAGAGCACAAAGGGGCTCTGACTCGGTCGTCTTAACCCTTATCTAAACAAAATAAATCAGAAATACAATTTTCAGTTTGACACGGAAAGATTTGCTATCTCAGCCGAAAAGCAATTTTAAATGCTCCCAAAGTGAGCCAGGCTGAACTCCTGACACAGTTCTTGACTTCTGAGATGGTATCGCTTGGGGTCCCCGACCTCTCATGCCATACTGCCATGAATGTTGCTGACTCATGCCCCAACCAAGTTGAAGGCCCTTTTGTGCTCGGTGTTGCACAGTGCAGAAGCAGAAACAAGTGCCACCCTATGGGTTTACCATTTAAACGAAAAAGGCAGACAAATGGTATTCAATTGGAGAGATGGGAAGTTCAGGTAGAAAGAGATTAAGAGATTAACATCCCCTCTAATTTTTTCCATCCAGGTGCAGAATACATTTTGTTATGTGCACCAACGCATGTGCAGATGTGCACCACCAGTAGGAGCTCTGTTAAACAGCTGGATGGCATTTTAATCTCTCTGGGGTACAGCTTACAGGGAACAATGGAAACCCAGCATCACACAAAACAGAGAATCAGAGACAGGGCTCCTGAACCCCACTATGGATCCTTAACCAACGAGACCAACGTTACTCTGAAGCCGATCCCTATCATTCTGTGTCCACACAATGACCACAGATTATTCCCAGCTCCCTTGCTGCAGCACAGTGTGAACAATTTACAGCTCCCTCTCCCTCCGCAGCATTTACACTTAAAGCAAGGTGTCACTGTTAGTCTGGGCTCAAGCTAGTATCTGGTAGGACCAGATCCACCATTATTCCATGATGGGATTCCACTTGTGAGTATGAAAATGTGAGATTGTCAGGCCTGCTGATGAAAGGGCAAAAGGGGACAACTGCAACAAATAAGGAGAAAACACTGTCTCCAACAGAGCCTGATCTGATGAGAAGCCCCAGGCCCAGACAATCAGGGACTTTCTAGAAAGCAGTATGATATTTGGGAAAGGAAGGGGAGACGATTAATCGAGCTGCGCAACTAAATTGATTTTTCAGTTTGGTAGACAAACCAAAATTTTCATGGAAAAAAAACCCGTTCTTTTTTTTTTTTTTTTTTAAACTACAACTGATTTTTCCCCTCCATAACAAAAAAACAAAAAAAACAAAACAAAACAAATGCATTTCAGGTAAAATGAAACAGTTTAAATATAATTTCAAAAACATATGACAACCCAGACCAAGAGTGGTAGAAGGTCCCTACGGTGGTGGAAGGTCGCTCTACACTAGGATGTTAGTCCAAAATTCGTCCCCCAAGGTCGATTTTCTACACGATGCATCCTCACTACCAAGTCTCTTATTCCGGAATAAAGGGCTGCGGTATTCAAACTCTGTACTCCTGCTTTTCACGAGGAGTAGCGCTATTCCCGAACTTGTAAGTCTGAAATAATGTTAGTGTCGATGTGCCAGTGCTGCTAATTCAAACTAATTAGCCTCCAGGAGGCCTCCTGCAGCTCCCCAGAGAGTTTCCTGTGGCTTCCTAGAGCTCTGAGTCAAAGGCAGACTCCATTAATGTGGACATGCTACTTTGGACATGGAACTTCTAATTTGTAAAATCGGGTGTCCAGAAGTCAAATTTAGTATATTTCAAATAATCACCTAGTATAGATATGGCCTAATAGTGTAGGGGCAGGGGCAGCTTGTGGCTATAGGTGGACTCGGCTGCTGCCTAGGGCGCTGCCGCCTGGGGCGCCCGATGATGATGTCATGGGGGTGCCCAGGGTGCCCGCCAATGATGTCAATCCATTGATGGCCCTGCAGGCGGGGGTGCTGATCGCGCATTCCACCTGGGGCGCCAGCTGCCGCAGCCGGCCTCAGGCCACTCCTGTGTAGGGGGAGCCCCTCTGCCACCTGAAATGTGGCCATTCCCACAATGCCCTTCTCCGAGGCTCTGCCCTCACACCAGACTTTCCCTCTGACACCCCGCCCCAGCCCATCCCTTCTCATGAGGACCCACTTTCATACCACCCCTTCTCCCTGAGCTGTCCCCTGGTGCCGCTCCTACCCCCAAGGTCCATAGTGTTACAGTTCAGCAGCCTCACCTCCACTGATTTTGCAGAATGGCCTATTTCTACCTGTCCATAACTCCAGGGAGATGGACCCGGGCAGCCCTTGCAGGTTAGGCGGCTGACCTGCCAAGACTAACCTCAGCACAGTCGTATTTGCAGCTCTGGCACTGGCAAACAGAGACATAATATTGCCCATGCCCTTCACAGAGGGACTCTTGCACAAGCTCATTCCTGGCTTAGCTGCTGACGCTGGATTTGATATTGGTAGGTATTCAGCAGCAATATGAAATTACCAAATTGTAAAACATGGGAAAACATAGTGTAAATCGCCTGTGGACAGGTCTCTCACCTCGTGACAAGTGCCTGGCTGGAGACATTCAAGCCCTTTGGAATTTCCACATTAGAACCTGGAAGACCTTCCCTAAGCAGGGTATTTTCTGCTGGCACTGAAATAATTTTATCTGAGCTAAACATCGGCATTAATGTTTCAGCCTTTATGCAGCAAACTGGCAGTTTGCAAGTCCAAATTTCATTTCTTCCCCTCTCTGTACAGTAGTTCTATTGTTTTTTTTTCTTGATAAAAGTCATTTTTCTTGTAAATGTCCTGCTTTGGCTTTTCAAACAGAAATACCCGAGGACCCAGGGGATTGGCAATGGGAATGCAGAGCCTTTACCCTGTAAGTGAAAAGCTTTATACATTTAATTGAAGCACATAGACCTAAATTGAGTATACACATGTTTCTATTATTGTAGCTCCCTCCCATTTATTGCCCCATCAGTTCCCATTGGCAGCTTGTTGGGAGAAAGGATGTTTCAGCGAGGGGAAGGATGGTTTTGTGGTTAAGGCACTGAACTGGGACTTGGAGATCTGGTTTTAATTCTTGGCTTTGCCATAGTCTTTCAGTGTGACCTTGGGCAAGTCACTCAATCTTGGTCTCTCTGCCTCAGTTCCCCATTTGTGAATGAAGATAATCACACTTTCCTTCTCCAATCCTTTTTCTCCCAGGTCTAGTGAGAAGATAAACTCTTTAGAACGATGAGCAGAGTTTTTCTTGAGGGCACAATTAGCTACCTGGGAATTTGAGAGAAATGGAGGGACCCTTCCATGCTCCTGGAAGGGGTGGAGTCTCAGATGGAAGGGGTGGAGCCTGGATAGCTGGCCCTCAGTTCCACCATGACCGCAGGGTGCCCCCCAGCTCTTAGCACTACCTGGAGCCTGCCCCACAGCCCTAAGAGTTGCCCAGAGCGAGCTGTGTGGCATTTTGGTGGTGATTTAAAGGAGCCAGGGCAGTAGCAGGAATTGCTGAGCCCAAGGGCAATTGCCCCCTTTGCTCCTCCTATTGATGGGCCTGCCCTCAGAGCGACTCGCGCTCAATGTCTCTGTTTATTTTCTGAAAGCCTAGGAAGATGGTTTCGAATAAAGGACATACGTTAAGTCAAGCATCTACATAGCACTGGGTGTTTTCTTGCCATTGCTATGGTCCCCGAACTCTGCACTGCGCTCCCCTCAGGGGCTGCGGAGGAACATTCGGGGAGTAAATAGGTCCTGGGCCAGTCCCCACACAGCGCAGGGAGGGAACCACACACCTAGCCCTCCTCTGCTCCTGGCTGCGGCCCTGGCCACAGTGCCAGCCCCAGCTTCAGCTCCGGCCTTGGCCTCAGCTCTTGGCTCCAGCCCCAACCACAGCCGCCGGCTCCCAGTCCTGAGCATGGCTCCCGACTGCGGCTCAGCTCCCAACCCCAGCTTTTGACCATGGCTTCAGCCCTGCTCCCAGCCACAGCTCTTGACCACGGTTCTTGGAGGAGAGGGGCACAGACAGGTTCCATTATGGGTAAGAGGGAGCACAACAGACAAAGCTGGGGATCACTGCTATCCCCTGTTCTTTTAACCCTCAGCTTAGACAGAATGCCCTCTGCTTAAAACTTTTATATCCTGGATCCTCTAAATGAGCAAGTCTCTTCAGAGATTATACACAGCCAGGGTCGCATAGGAGCTCCCTGTTCACAGAGCTCATTATGTAAAACACTGCATGTTAGTGCTAACCTTGGTTGATTATTCTGAAGATAAAATACAAATTTATCTATAAAGCCATCAAATGCTCCCAGGGATTTCAGAATAGTGTCCCTTGGCTGCCTCAGAAATTTATTAGCTTTACCAATATTTTCTTTCTTAGTTCTGCAAACTCAGCGAGCACTGGCGATGCAGAGCCTTGAAACCACATGTTTATTTTCCTAAGCTATAAAAAGTTTATAAGGGTAGCTGGGATCCGTATGGACCACTGTACACTGACTTGCTACTGCATTCCACGTGGACACAGAAGAGCTCTGTGTTTTATACCAGAGGGAAATCCTTGTGATACAGCTGTCCGCTAGCCAACAAGAGCACTGACATCTTCAAAAATATATCACCGATTAAAAAGTGGATCACTGAAATGGCAGAAAGCCTCACATATGGGCAAAATAAGCCTGGACAATGTGATGATTTTGTGCATCTCAATAAGAGCAGTATTTTACAACCATAACAAAGAAAACACCAGTTCAACCCTACACCCCTCTGCTTTTAAATGGTCACAGCTTCTACTTGGAAATTACATACATATTAGGGCAATAATTAAAAGCATAGTAGATGAATGCTACCTCCTCCATCTGCTTCAAGGCTCTCAGCAGATCCTGATTGGTATAAACTGAGGCTGGAGCTATGGTAATATACTTCAATGGGAGAATTTGGTCTCTTAGAGATGCAGATGGTTTCTCAAGCTCATGAGTTTTGGTGTATGCTAATTACAGCTCTGCAAACGATGATCTGAATTACATCAAGGCGGGTGTTATGAGAGAGCTCTATAGCTGCATCTATGTTAATAGCTAGTTAATACAGACAATGGCAGCAGGTGGCACTAAGGAACAGATAGCATAATTCCTAGAAAAACGATGAGTAGTCCTGTGGGACCTAAGGGCAGTGGTTCACAACCGCTAGTTCGAGGACCAGTGCCAGTCCGCAAACCGCTGGCTGCCGGTCCGCAGCACACTGCCAGGCCACACCCATGGCTTGATGATTGGCTCGGTGGGAATCTAAGTTCCCTGTAAGCTTCATGGCAGTATGGCTGCGCAGTTGCTAATTGAGCGCCGCCCAGAGGTTTAGGGCTGCTGCACAGAGAGTTTCCTGGCTGGAGAGGGGCACTCCCTCAGCAGCAGAAGCTCCCTGCTCCGAGTCCGGACAATGAGCAATCTGGTAGGGAATGCACCCCTGCATGGACCTACATGCGTCTCCCCACTATCAGCAGCTGAGCTGCAATTTCCCCCTGACCGTCTCCTCCCTGCAGGCTCAACTTGCTACTGTCCGGCTCCCCAGGCTTGGGGATTGGAGGGCGGAGGGTGGACTCCATGGTGTCTTTGGTATTTTTTAGGCAAACCACTGTTCTTAGCGGTTTCCAAAAAAAATTCTGAATTCTGTATAAGAATGCCCCACGGTCCCTTGTATTTGGAATATACTCTTGTGTGGGTGGCTTCTTAATATTTATTGGGTTGTTGCCACTGCAGTTCTGAACTCCTTGAAGTTGAAGGTCTCTTGTAATTGTGTAGTACCTTAGTCATGCTAGCTACCCTAGATTTGGCTGTTAATCAGTGGTGCCATCTACAAACAATAGTAAATGTGTTTCTATCTCATTTGTGACAACCCCTCATAAGGTGTAAATAGCCATTTTCAAGCAGTCCTGACTATCCAGTGCATCTGCTTGATGTTAACAAGCAAACAAAACCTCTCCATCCCCTGTCTCTACTAGGCAGATGATTCTAGTTAATCCCCTAGAAATGATCAATCAATGCACAATGGGAGCCAGCCCAAAGCAGGGCAAGAGCAGCAGCCTCAGCACCTGCCTTCTGGGCACAGCCCAGAGTGGAGGCTTGCACAAAACCAGGCAAATCTCTCAAGCCTATGGCATGCATCCTCCTTCCCTGGGCAAGGGGGAGGGGGGCATGCAGAGATGCTGCCTCTGTCTTGCTCCTACTGCCCTGCTGCAGCGCTCTGTCTCCTGTGGCACACAAGCCAATTTTCAGCAGCACCTGGGAGGGAGTTCAGCCCCACCCCTCTTCCCCCATGCAGCCAGTGGAGAGCACTCCCTCCCCTGCAACAGGTTAGGCTGTGGTGCAGGGAGGCAGCACTGGGGCTGAGGCTCCTCAGCGGTGCCTTGGCCGGGACCGGAGGTCCTGCTGCTGCAGCCATGCAGGCTGGAGCTGGCCCTGGAGGCGCCACTGCTGTGGCCATGCAGTCCCTGGCCAGCCCTGGAGGCGCTGCTGCTGCAGCTACGTGGTCTGGGGCTGCATGGCTGCAGCAGCGGCACCTCCGGTCTATGGGGCCAGCCCCAGACCACAGTGGCAGTGGGGCCTCTGGGGCTGGGGCCAGACCCGACCATCATGAGGGCCAGAGGTGGAACCTCCCTCTGGGGCGACTGGGATAACGAGGCTGCAGCTGTTGCTGCAAGAGGGCACAAAGCCAGGTAAGGTCCCTCCTCATGCCCAGACCTGCCCCCCCTCCTCCTGACTTCAATCCCTTCAATTTCCTACCCCCACAAGACCCGGCACCCCCCACTTATTCCAATACCCTCTTTTGTACCTGTACCTCCATCCTGGCCAGACACCCCACCCTGCTCCTTCATCCACGTTGCTCCTGCACCCTCTCTTCTGGTCACCCACGGCACCCTCACTTGCTCCTGCTCCTTCCAGCCAGACACCCTATTCCCAGCCTGCTTCTGCACCCCACCTCCCTCCCAGATTTTGCACCCCATCCCTATCCTACTTGTTGGCAGCCATGTCTTGTGCACTGTACCTCTTCTTTTTGTTCCTATCCCAGAGCCTACAGAGTTCCATAAAATCCACTAATTCCAGAACCCCAGAAAAGTAAATCTGCTCTATGGGAAGCCCTGAATCTCAGTCCCTGCTTCCCTTCCCCTCATGAGGCTGGGGCACCAGAGGAATGAGGTGTCTCAGTTGGAGGTGCCCTCAACTGATTTTTCTGTGGGTCAGTGACCTCCGATCCAAAAAGGGTTCCCCATCCCTGCCACAAATAAAGAAAACATTGAAACCTTTTGTGTTGGACATAATATTTTACTTTATTTAAAATGAAGTTTGATAAACATGAGGAAGTTAAAACGCTTAATCTGTTTCATAATTTAAATTAAACCATTCTCCCTAGCTGCAGCTGGTTCAGAAAATAAGGTCGCTGTGCCCAGCCTGCCTTAGTCTTCCCTCCCCCCTCCTTCCCCTGGTGCACAGATCCATGAATAAGTTAAATTTCTGTACGCCACTTCTGAAAGGGTACTGGCCCCTGCACTAAAAGGTAAGATCTTCATCTTAATTTATTTATTAATGAAGCTGCTGTAAGTAGGACTATTATTGACTTTAAAAAGTGTCACCGGCACTGGGACCCATGCATAGAGACGAATAAGTCAGATCTCGGCACACCATCTCTGAAAGGTTGCTTACCCCTGCCCCATATGCATTGCCTGGGAGCTGGAGATGCATGAGCCCTTGCAACTACTTCTATTTAAAGGACTCACAAATGCTGGGTGGCTGCGTTGCCTGGCGGCCACCCAGCAAACACAAGCCCTTTAAACAGAAGCAATTGGAAGGGCCCGCAGCTCTCGGTCCCACTGGCCCATGCCTGGGAGCTGCCCAGGAGGTGGGAGCCCTTTCAACTGCTCCTAGTCAATGGACTTGTGCCTGCGGGGCAGTTGCTAGGCAACAGGTTAGCAGCAGGGCCAAAGTTGTCAGCCATGTTATGTGAATTCTAAGCCTGCACCCCAGACAACTCTGGGAGGAGGCTCGCCCCCAGCACACTCCCCCTCTGCTCCAGGTCCCTTCCATTGGCCAAACAAAGCTCCCAGCGGGGTAGTTCTTAACCCCTCCCCTTCCGTCCAAGGCCCTACCCCTTCCGTAATTTCTGAAGTGGCCCCGGCTTCCAAAATTATTGACCACCCCTGTTTATGAAGCTGCTGCCTGCTGAGGAAAGCATCTGGCCATTTGTGCACACAAAAGACTCTCTTTCTGGGAGAAGGGACACAAGCTGCATACTCCAGAGCTGGGGATTTGAGCGCCATCCAGCTACAGGACTCTAGCTGCAGAAAAACCATCAGATCTGGACTCAGCTCTGCACAGAAGCAGAGCCAGTGCAAATTTTCAAAAAGAGACTTCTCCACATTGCAAAAATGGCCTGGCCTCAAAGCAGACAATGTTCGCTTCCCCCCACCCAAGAAAGAAGCAGATATAGATCAACCTGTGGAACTCCTTGCCAGAGGAGGCTGTGAAGGCTAGGACTATAATAGAATCTAAAGAGAAGCTAGATAATTTCATGGAGGCTAGGTCCATAAAAGGCTATTAGCCAGGGGATAAAATGGTGTCCTTGGCCTCTGTTTGTCAGAGGCTGGAGAGGGATGGCAGGAGACAAATCACTTGATCATTGTCTTCGGTTCACCCTCTCTGGGGCACCTGGTGCTGGCCACTGTCGGCAGACAGGATACTGGGCTAGATGGATCTTTGGTCTGACCCAGTACGGCCGTTCTTATGTTCTTAGATAACATCAACCTAGCATTTTTCATTTTTCACATGGAAACTCTTATTTTTTATTTATTTAAAAATCAAAGAACAATACAGGCCAGCCACTGATTAGATAAAAATGTTGCCATCTATTGTATGCGTACAAATGCAATGTAAAATAACATGGGACCACTTAAAATGAATTACCATAATGAATATGCAAATAAATTGATGACCATAATGGATATGCAACTGTTTCTATGCTGGTCTGCCAAACACTTTTCAATAAGTTTGCCAGTCCACGGTATAAAAAAGATTGGGAACTTATGCCTTAAGGCAGTGTTTCTCAACCTTCTTTTTTTATAAAGTACCTCTTTAAAAATAATAATTATAAGTAGCCCCAATACCTACAGTTTTCAGATGCACACAATTTTTTTTCTACCATTCCAACACATTTGTTTAAATAACTTAATTGTAGCCGGGCGAGTGATGACATTTTTGGGTAAAAAAGTACAAAAATAATAAAGCGCTGTAAAACTTAAAACAAAAATTCAGTTTTCTCCAAATTTAGGTTGGGTTGACGAACCCGCAAGACTTCTTTCAAGTACCCCTAAGGGTACTGGTACCACTGGTTGAGAAACACTGCCTTAGGGAATGTCTACACTACAGAGAAGATAGAAGCTGTTGCTTTTAATCTTCCAGGGTTTACATTAGAATATCTAGTGAAGCCACCTAATTCAAACTGAGAAGGGCATTCTGGTCGATGCCGGTAGTCCTGCTTCCACGAGGAGTAAGAGAAGTCGAAAGAAGAGTGCCCAAATTTGAAGTAAGGTACTTCGGCTTCAGCAACACACTTAACATAGCTTAAGTTGCACACCTTAATTCAACCTTATCCCATAGTGTTGACCTACCCTTAGATCAGTGGTCACCAACCAGAAGATCGGGATCTACTGGTAGATCGTGGAGCCTCTGAAAGGTGATCCTGACTGGTTTGGCCAAGAGGCTATCAAGTGCAGCACTTCAGCTGTCCCTTCCCACACTGCTGCACATCTCCTGCCCTTTTCTTTGGAGCTGCTCCTCCCTCCGGGGAGCCTCCTACTTTCTGGACAGGGCAGGAGAGGGACAGGAGGGGCGCTGATGTCAGGGTGCCCCCTCCCACTTTGTATCTTTTCTCCACAAAGCAGAGAGGCGGCACAACAGGACTTGGGAAGGAGGGAGTTTGCTGGCTGCTTTTGGGAGTGGTGCAGGGCCAGGGCAGGGGTGATTCTGTCTTAGTCTCACTGCACCATCACCCAGGAGGCCACCTGAAGTAAGCAGGGCCCAGCTGGAGCCAACATCCCGAACTCCTACCCCAGCCATGATCCCCCTCTTACACCCCAAACCCCTGCCCAACTCCCCCAGCATCCCAACTGCCTGCCGCAAGAGCAGCTCAGAGCCCCTCTCACCCTCCAGATCCCTTAATCCAAGACCAGAGCCTGCACCCCGACACTCTGCCCCAGCCTGATGAAAGTGAGTGAGGATGGGCAAGAGAGGAAGGATAGAGTGAGCAGGGGCAGGGCCTTGGAGAAGGGGCGGGAAGGGTATTTATATTTGAGGTAGATCTTGGATTGCACTTAAATTCAAAAAGTGATCTTGTGCTTAAAAAGGTTGGAGACCCCTGCCTTAGAGTATGTCTATACTACCCTGCTAGTTCGAACTAGCGGGGTAATGTAGGCATACCGCAATTGCAAATGCAGCCCGGGATTTGAATTTCCCGGGCTTCATTTGCATAAGCGGGGCGCCGCCATTTTTAAATCCCCGCCGGTTCGAACCCCGTGCCACACGGCTACACGCGGCACGAACTAGGTAGTTCGAACTAGGCTTCCTAGTTCGAACTACCGTTACTCCTCGTAGAATGAGGAGTAACGGTAGTTCATGCCGTGTGTAGCCGCGCGGCACGGGGTTCGAACCAGCGGGGATTTAAAAATGGCGGCGCCCCGCTTATGCAAATGAAGCCCGGGAAATTCAAATCCCGGGCTTCATTTGCAAGTGCGGTATGCCTACATTACCCCGCTAGTTCAAACTAGGAGGGTAGTGTAGACATACCCTTAGAGACTAACATTATTCCTGGGTTTGTATGACCAATACAACCAATACTTTTGCACACAGTAAACGGTTTTCTCTGGCCACTCTTTCCATCATCTCTTAGTCGTGGAACCACCCCTTTATGCTTCTAAGGTAAATGAACCCCTCATCATGGAATTGCTCACACCAGGGAAGGGGAATTCTTCCATAGGATACCTTAAAAGCAACGGGATGCTGACTATGTCTGTCGAGCATCCGATGGTGCTTCATGTAAGTACAGGCATTTGCTCTAGTTTCCTTGGCTAACTTTCCTCCACTCCCCTGCTGCCGGGCACTGTGCCATGTCCCCACAGGGTTGCCGTCCTCTTCATGGGGGGCAGTGCTGTTTGCATATGATTTGTAAAGCACTTTGGAAACTTGGGGGCTGAAGGGAGCTGTCATCAGCATAAATAGGATGGAGGCCCACATTTTCGCCGCTGACTCCTGGAATTGCATTTCTAGCCCTCTGCAGAGGTGTGCAACTGTTTACATGGACAAAGCTCGCTATTGTGCACCCAAAGTCCCAGCCAAAGACATTAAGTTTTGGAAGTTGCTTTGGAATATTTAGTTCTTAGATCGCAGGGAGGAACTGAAGAAAAATACACTCTTTCCTCTGTTCCTATTTCGATAGTGCCATTATACTCAAACATCCCTGACTGACCAGGTAACACTTCCAACTATGAAAGCACCCTGATTTCTTTGCACCCCCCCCAAGTTTTCCAGTCTCTTCTGCCCTCCTCAGCACTGGAAATCCACCCCAAACTTTCACCTTTATTGTCGTGCTTACCTGAGCACCTTCCCAACTGCAAGCTCTTGATGCTATGGATGAGTCGACAATTAGCAGATGAATCAGTTAGCTGGGAGAGTAGGAAACATTTTCAAAGGGATTTCCAGGACATGATGCACTCACACTGAGAATCATGGTGCCCAATTATTGTATCTCTACTTTTGCATATACCTGGTGCATACTCACAGATGTTTGCAGAGATGTATACGCAGAGTTGGGAGGGTATTTCAATGATCCCCCAAAGCATGACTGATAGATTAGGCACCTGATCCCACAATCCTAAGGCGTTAGTTCCATTGGTGGTCTCATATGACCTCAGTGGGTCTACTTGCATCAAGAGGGCTATTCAAGTGAGCAGGAGTTGCAAGCTGGAGCATACATTTGTAGTGGAGCAAACAAAACTCACGTGCCTTTAATTGTGTCCTTCACTTCTCTAAAGAAACATAGAATTTCTGGCTAGAGTGAGCCATTGCTCCCCCTAGAGCTATCACCTGCCACTTCAGAAGGAAGTGCCAACTATTTCACTTCTCAAGCGTAGAGGCATAAATGAATATTCCACTCCCCTAAATGTCACATTTCTTAGCATAGACACCGTAAGACCTCTCACAGACCCACTGTACAGGAAGTCAGAAAGTTTGACCAATGGGATGTTCTCACCAACAGAACCCTGATAGGGCTATATTCACCCATGAGCAGTCCAGTGAAATCAAGACACTGCACAGGAGAACAGTGTTAATAAGGGTGGTTGTAGCTAGCAAATAGCATATTACTCAGCTGTAAATGCTTTACTCTTTTTTAATTAAGGTTTTTCAGCTCTCAGCTTATTGACTTATCTTTCCTTCACTCCATAAAATATGGAGGGGCCACCAGCTGCTTTTGTTCAGACCATGAAATGTTTTTATTTTTATTAATTATTAATTAGTAGTAGTAGCAGCAGCATGTTAAAATATCTTCTCCAGCACTATTAACAGGAGTATAGGGCTATGTGGGTTGTTAAAACCAACCTCCAAGTGGGCAGTGAAGGGGTAAGATAGAACATAACCTGGCTTAACCCAAGGTAAGGCCACAAGAAGTGGGTAGATGCATAAATTAGCTCACAGGTGGCTACCACTACCCACAGGCTCAATACCAAGGAAAACAGCAGGCCTTGATTGTGACATTTTCAGTATATTTTCCAAGCAGACAGACATTTATTTCTGTTCTTCAGAAGTGTGGGAAGAGTTTGATTATTTTCCCCAATGGCCTCCATTCATCTGAGAACCCTCCCCAATAGATGAACATGGCATCAATCAGAATGAACCCGATTTATGCCTTTTTTGTAAACCAGCACTGGAGTTCAAAATAAAGTTTAGCCAACAACATGCTTACCATAAATCCATGCTACTTTAAAATGAGTAGGCAGCATAGACTAGTGGATAAGACACTGGACTGCAAGCTGAAGGCAATTATGCCACCTATGAAGACTTAAAAAAAGTCTTTCTATGAACACAGGAAACCTATAGTTTTTTAATCTCATGAACATTTTATTTTGGTTTCAAACTCGGCTGTTTCTACCCTGGGACAAATGTGAGCACTGAAATTTGGAAGTTCATCCCTTGTGAGAAATACACACACATACCACTGTAAACACTGCATATCATAGAATACTAGGACTGGAAGAGACCTCAAGAGGTCATCAAGTCCAGTCCCCTGCCCTCATGGCAGGACCCAGTACTGTCTAGACCATCCCTGATAGACATTTATCTAACCTACTCTTAAATATCTCCAGAGATGGAGTTTCCACAACCTCCCTGGGCAATTTATTTCAGTGTTTAACTGGAATGAGTGAGCTGGAATGTCTGGGTCTGAGTGTCCCCTCTGGAACCAGTCTTGCACTTGGCGGGGGGGGGGGTCATTACTGAGTGAGGAGCGATGCTCCCAGATCCCACCTGGTTCAGCTGCCGGCACTGGGCTTGTTCTTTTTTTAAACAATTCTACCCCTGCCGATCTAAGCATTCAAGAAGAGAGCTTGGATCCCCACCACTGGAAACTTACTACAGTGTTAGCTGGCCCCCTCACAGCCCAGTGACTCCACTGTAAGTGATCCTGCTTCTTTCAAGAGCTGCGATGCAGAATCATACACAGCAAGGACAGCTAACCACAGAGTAGACACCATGCTAATGTTCCTCTCTTTCATCAACAAATCTTTGCTCTTTTAATGCATGCCTGAGGATCATTAGCATTATGCATGAAAGCGCTTTGGTTTTGTACGGTCTCATCTGAAACTTGTATGCAGCCATGGTAAAAATAAAGGGATGGGTCATTTCTACAAGGGTGTGAATCTAGGACCCTGGATACCATAGTGTAGATGCTTAGGCCCCTTTTGGGCCTGGAACCTTGGGTGCTCAGCTGCTGCTCACACTCCTGTAGAATTCATGTAGCAAATTACAGAACAATATAGGGAGGAAGAAATAGGGAGAAACTGGTTGAGAATTTGAAAGTGGAAGGCAGCTTGGGTGAAAGTGATCATGAAATCATAGAGTTCACAATTCTAAGGAAGGGTAGAAGGGAGAACAGCAAAATAGAGACAATGGATTTCGGGAAGGCAGATTTTGGTAAGCTCAGAGAGCTGATAGGTAAGTTCCAATGGGAATCAAGACTGAGGGGAAAACCAACTGAGAAGAGTTGGCAGTTTTTCAAAGGGACATTGTTAAGGGACCAAAAGCAAGCTAGGAAAGATAGAAAATATGGCAAAAGATCACCTTGGCTTAACCACGAGATCTTGCATGATCTAAAAATAAAAAAGGAGTCATATAAAAAATGGAAAGTAGGACAAATTACAAAGAATGAATATAGGCAAACAACACAGGAATGCAGGGGCAAGATTAGAAAGGCAAAGGCACAAAATGAGCTCAAACTAGCTACGGGAACAAAAGGGAAACGAGAATACTTTTTATAAATACATTAGAAGCAAGAGGAAGACCAAGGACAGGGTAGGCCCACTGGTCAGTGAGGAGGGAGAAACAGTAACAGGAAACTTGGAAATGGCAGAGATACTTAATGACTTCTTTGTTTCGGTCTTCACCGAGAAGTCTGAAGGAATGCCTAACATAGCGAATGTTAGTGGGAAAGGGGTAGGTTTAGAAGATAAAATAAAAAAAGAACAAGTTAAAAATCACCTAGAAAAGTTAGATGCCTGCAAGTCAATAGGGCCTGATGAAATGCATCCTAGAATACTCAAGGAGCTGATAGAGGAGGTATCTGAGCCTCTAGCTATCATCTTTGGAAAATCATGGGAGACAGGAGAGATTCCAGAAGACTGGAAAAGGGCAAATATAGTGCCCATTTATAAAAAGGGAAATAAGAACAACCCAGGAAACTACAGACCAGTTAGTTTAACTTCTGTGCCAGGGAAGATAATGGAGCAAGTAATTAAGGAAATCATCTGTAAACACTTGGAAGGTGATAAGGTGATAGGGAACCGCCAGCATGGATTTATAAAGAAGAAATCATGTCAAACCAATCTGATAGCTTTCTTTGATAGATTAACGAGTCTTGTGGATAAGGGAGAAGCAGTGGATGTGGTATACTTAGACTTTAGTAAGGCATTTGATACGGTCTCGCATGAAATTCTTATCAATAAACTAGGCAAATACAACTTAGATGGGGCTACTATAAGGTGGGTGCATAACTGGCTGGATAACCATATTCAGAGAGTAGTTATTAATGGTTCACAATCCTGCTGGAAAGGTATAACAAGTGGGGTTCCACAAGGGTCTGTTCTGGGACCGGCTCTGTTCAATATCTTCATCAACGATTTAGATATTGGCATAGAAAGTATGCTTATTAAGTTTGCAAATGACACCAAGCTGGGAATGGTTGCAACTGCTCTGGAGGATAGGGTCATAATTCAAAATGATCTGGACAAATTGGAGAAATGGTCTGAGGTAAACAAGATGACGTTTAATAAAGACAAATGTAAAGTGCTCCACTTAGGAAGGAACAATCCGTTTCACACATACAATATGGGAAAAAACTGTCTAGGAAGGAGTACGGCAGAAAGGGATCTAGGGGTTATAGTGGACTACAAGCTGAATATGAGTCAGCAGTGTGATGCTGTTGCAAAAAAAGCAAACATGATTCTGGGATGCATTAACAGGTGTGTTGTGAGCAAGACACAAGAAGTCAATCTTCCCCTCTACTCTGCACTGGTTAGGCCTCAGTTGGAGTATTGTGTCCAGTTCTGGGCACCGCATTTCAAGAAAGATGTGGAGAAACTGGAGAGGGTCCAGAGAAGAGCAACAAGAATGATTAAAGGTTTAGAGAACATGACTTATGAGGGAAGGCTGAAAGAATTGGGTTTGTTTAGTTTAGAAAAGAAAATACTGAGGGGGGACATGATAGCCGTTTTCAGATATCTAAAAGGGTGTCATAAGGAGAAGGGAGAAAACTTGTTCATCTTGGCTTCTGAGGATAAAACAAGAAGCAATGGGCTTAAACTGCAGCAAGGGAGGTTTAGGTTGGACATTAGGAAAAAGTACCTAACTGTCAGGGTGGTCAAACACTGGAATAAATTGCCCAGGGAGGTTGTGGAATCCCCATCTCTGGAGATATTTAAGAGTAGGTTAGATGAATGTCTATCGGGGATGGTCTAGACAGTATTTGGTCCTGCCATGAGGGCAGGGGGCTGGACTCGATGACCTCTCGAGGTCCCTTCCAGTCCTAGTATTCTATGATTCAATGAATATGGTCTTAACTGAGGGGAGGCCTGATCCGGTGGAATTAGTTTCTCTTTTGCCCATGGCAGGAGAAAGGAATCAGAAGATACATGAAAAGGTGCCGAGGTCGCAAGTAACACAGGCTTGTGCTTTTATTGTCCTTGTTTTGTTGAAGAACAACAACATATTTTCCAGCAGCTTTCCTAGAGCGAGGTTGTATTGAGTCATTATTTGAATCTGCCTGGAGCTCACCGTACTTACCTGTGAAAGCACCAACAAGCTACGGGACTGTCCTGCGAAGTGGAGGATAAACATTCTGTGAGCAAACCTGCACAAGAAAACCGTTATTAGCAGATCAAAGGATGTTTAATAAAATCAGCTCAGACAGACACACCAGTTTCCAGAACTGGCTTCATAACTTTACTCTCATTATTGTCCCCTGGGACAGTCAAGATATTAAGAAATATTATTTCTTGATAAGCATGCCAGGCACTTTACAGTACTGTTGCAAGGCAGCTGGCGCATTGGCTTTAAAATTAGTCCAGTGCACCTGTGCCAGATCAAGTGCTCTGCATGGAGCCAATGAATGGGTTTTGGTGCAGCTGGGCTATTAAGGACCAGAGGGAACACAATAAGTGCAGAGTGAAGCCACAGGGAAGGAGGATCTCCTGCAGTGGTCCCTGAAGAAGGAAGTAAGGGCTTGGTAAGAAGATCCAGCTGAAAGTTTTGTTCGTCCTTTGGGAGAAGCCAAAGAAGGCAGGTCAGGCCTTGTCTCCCGCCAACAGCTGCTCAAACAGAATGAAAGGATGAGAACCCCTGGGATGAGGGACATGCCCAGCTTATCAGTTGGTGGAAGATTTGGTTTTCTGTTTGCTCTTTGGAACTTAGTGTCAATAAAGAAAGATGATCCCAAGAAGGGCTGTAATGGGATGAGCAAGACTGAGTGGAGTTTTGTTTTAGATGCTCAGAAGAAGAAAATAAGTACAAGGTGCTGCAGAGGTAGCCTGGGCAGAGGGCACTTGGGAGGAGGCCGCCATGTTACAAGTACAAACAGATAGACATAGGCTGTGCCCCAGAGTACCAACCTAAGGCCAGATCTATCTAGACCTGGAAGGTGGGCTTAAGGTACGTAAAATAGCTGGAGTTGTCTTACCTTGAACTCAGCTTGGCACTGTCCTCACAGCAGGAGACTGATGGGAGCAAATGCTCCCGTCAGCTTCCCTTACTCCTCATGACTATAAGGAGAACAGGCGCCAGCTGGAGCTGCCCTCAGTGTTGGATTTACAGGTCTGTACCCACTCAATCGAACACCAGAATGTCAATCTCCGGCACAGCAAGTGAAGATGTGCCCTAACTGTGGAAGCAATGCTATGGGTGGTGATGACAAGACAGTGGGGAGGGGATGGGGTCAGTTGTGGGAGGAGGTGGCATTGGTGACAGAGTTAAATGGATGAAGAAGGGTAAAATACAGGTAGTATTACCTAATAATTACAGCAGGGATCTGGGAATTTGACACTACAGTGATAAGTAGAGGAGTGCTACCAGATTCACAGCCATGAAAAGTGTCTCACAAACCGTGAAATCTGATTTTCCCTGTGAAATCTGCCTATTGGAGGGGAGACCAGATTTCAGAGTGTAGCAACTGCTGGCCAGGAGCCCAGCTTTGAAGGTAGTGCCAGCAGCATAGGAGTGAGGTTGTCACTTTTTGTGGGAGCTCAGGCCAGCTTTATGGATGGGTGAGTAGGCGACCTCTCAGGGCCCCACGATTTGGTCTACCCCCTCCACATACACACACAGCCAGACCAAAGCTCCTTTAACTCCCAAGCACAGGGCCAAGGGCAGAGCTGGGATTGTCTCAGCTGGGGGCTCCTACTTGTTGACCTCAGCTGCTAGCCATGGATGGGCTCGGGAAAGACAGGGCTTCTTCTTTCCCTGCACAGGCCACTAATGAGGCTGAGTCCGCCCCACATGTGAGAACCTCCCTTGGTTGCAGGAAGCTGCACGGCTGCTGGCTGGGAGCTCAGCTCTGAAAGCATTGCCACTGCCAGCAGAGATAAGTGAGGGTGGCTTGGCATGGTATTGCTGTCACAGTCTCACAGGTCATGCCCATACTTGGCCAGTTG
This sequence comes from Pelodiscus sinensis, assembly GCF_052426305.1. Lineage (NCBI taxonomy): Eukaryota > Metazoa > Chordata > Testudines > Trionychidae > Pelodiscus > Pelodiscus sinensis. The sequence continues at coordinate 13,017,343 of NC_143054.1, forward strand.
GTCCCCATCAGAGTGTGGTGGTGTGTAGTATGGTTTTGTTTTGTTTTTTTGTCAGAAACAAGGTGCTGGTACTCTGGGGCAAACTTGTTGAGCAAATCCCCCTCCCTCCAAAAAAACCCCACACTGGGGGCCAAAATTCGGTCACATCCCCTTTAAGAGCCACAGCACCGCGCTGGGAGCTGGAAGCATCCCAAGCAGGCTTCCGTCAGGAGCCGAGCCGCCCCAGGAAAACAGGTGCTGGTATGCGCAGGGAAATCCCATTCCCGTTCCTTTTCTATGGGCTAGGGAAATAGGTGACAGTACACCGTTCTGGGCAGTACCATCCCAAAAAAAGCACTGGTCCCCGTGTGGAACCCCAAACAATGCGACAACCCGTTCTCGGGGGTCCACTCCAGTGCGACAGCTCCTTCTCAGTGAGTCCACTCCCTCCTGGGGCTCCGCTCCTCTGCCTCCAGGATGGCATCTCTCAGGGCCTTCAGCACACCTGTCTCTGCTGTGGACCCCCTGTTCTCCAGACCAGAGCGACTCTCAGTCAGCATAAAACAGGAAGGTTTACTGAGCTTTAAATGCATCAAATGATCTCCCAGGCCTATTGGTCTCTCTTAGCCCAGCATGTCTATGAGTCTCACCTGCAGCCAGGTGGGCTCTGCTTGCTCTCCCACTGTCCAGTTCAGAAGCCCCATTGTTCCAGCTGAGCCTCCAGTATCCCCGTACAGGAGCCTCTCCCCTGTCCATTGTCTTCTATTCAGGTAAACAGGGATGCCTGGGCCCCTTGGTTCTCCACCTCGTCTCTCCTCCGCCCTTTCTTCTCCGTGGCTGGAACCAGCTGGGCAGGTCATTGACGTCTCTCTGCAGCCCATTCTCCCCCGTCTGGCCAGAACTGGCCGTGCCATCTTAGCTGGGTCTCCTGGTCACCGGTCGCTGGAGCCTCCAGTTTTGTGCTGTTCCCTGTAACAACAAATTCCTTCTCCCCTCACCTCGTTAAACCAGAAACAACCAGGGACACTGAGTGTCCCCACTCTGCATACAACCCCTTTGAACGTCCCAAAACTCGTCCATTTCCTCACAAATGCTACCCTTAATTCTGCACTGCTGCTGGCAGTGGGACTGTCCCCCCCAAGGGCAGCTTGCCAGCCACTGCCCAACTCTGAAGGCAGCAACGCCAAAGTAAGGGTGGTAACCCTGAGATATCCCTGCCCATGCCCACCTTTTCGGTCAGGACCCCCACCATTAAAACACAGTGAAATTTCAGATTTAAATATCGGAAACCAGGAAATTTACAAGCTTAAAAATCTTTTGAGACTGAAATTGACCAAAATGGATCATGAATTTGGTAGGGCCCTAGTGATAAGCCAGGTATAAATGCTTAAATAGGCACCACAAATGAAATCAGGACTCTAGTGATCTGGTCACTGCTGTGTCACTGACTCCTAGGACCAGGCCTTTCTACAGTATCAGAACAGGGCTCACCATGAAAGGGCACTTTGGTTTTGACTGCACCTACCTAGGGATACAAGAACCTGAAAATTCTAGAATCAATCACAAGGGCTTGTCACCCGTAACTCGCTACAAATCCCAAACAAGCACTTGTGTGCTGAACACATGAATGCTAAAATATTGTTCTCTGCAATGAAGACGCAGTGAAGAATAGTTATGCAAGCTACGTTGACTAGAAACATGAACATGTGTTTAAGGGAGACAAGTCTGACAGCCTAGAGACCTAATCTTTCTATTAGCAGCCTTCCGTGTCTATTACTCTGTCTCACTACATTTCCTTTTGTGTCATAGCTCGGAAGGGTTTTGCAACAGAACAAACAGACATGCCCCGAGATTTGCATAAAGATCATTCTTGATATTAAGAAAATGTTTCAAGATGTAGCTGGCACGGGGATGATTTTCTCATATGTTAGGAATCCCAGTTATCACCACCCGCCTCTCACAACCAATTGTGAAAAGCTTCTAGTCTTCCATCATTTACACATTGCCCCTCTCAGAAGGAGCTGACTTATAGGGCAAGATCTATATTTAAATGAATTGTACTCTGGAAAATGGAGAGCATCTCTCAGATCACAGGCCTGGAGCAAGAGGGAGCAGGGAAGTCACCTTTGAAACTGTGATGGTCCCCCACAAATGGAGTTATAAATAGACAAAGTGAATAATTTACCTGCCCCATGTCAGGTCCTTCATCTCTTTTTCATGTATACAGGGTTCTATGTGCAAGTGTTCAAATGCCCAGACTCAGAACCGGCACAGCCTGGAGAAATCCAGAGTGCCAAATGCAGAGAAAGTCCTGCTGAGGTGGGAGCATGCTCAGTGAGAATAGAATTTTCAAGGGCATGTGGGGAACATTGAGTGGTTCAATGGCAATTATTAGGTATGGGGGCTTCCAGAACTTCTTTAATTCAGCAATCCTGGAGAATGGAGTAGGCCAGATGAAAGATTTTGCTGGGCCATGGAGGGTGCTGTGGGGTCTGGGTGTGAGGTGCTTGCTCCATGCTTCCCAACGCTCCCTGGCACTGCCCTCCTGCCATGATGGGAGCAGTGAGGAAAAGCCTCAGGAAAAGCTGGGATGGAGGGGGAGCAGCAGCATGCATAGCTATTTCATCCTCCACACCACAGGTGTTCCTGGATTAGGAACACCCAGAATCCGGAGGTTCAGCTGTATTATTATTGCGGAGAGGATAATGCAATGTTCCCCATTAGATGAATATTTGTTCACATTTATTTTTTTATGAATTGGCTTCAGTTGCCATTTGTACATTCCAGTGGTTGGAACTTATGGATACAAATGGTCCAGGAAAGTGAATTTCAAGGGTGAATGGAAGAGTAGTCATAGGAATTGAATTTTAAATTCACATACACAGGCGCTTGTGCTGGAAGCACTTGCTGTGTTCTTTCAAGGAAAGTAATACAGACAATACCATGTGACTATCTCATCAACGCAACTAGGCAACTCTGCTCAACTGCTATTATTCACAATCAGCAACCAAAAACATTCATAATATTGGTCAAAGAAAATACACTGTCCTACGCTGCAATTGGCTCAAAGATATTTCTTAAGCACAAAAAGAGGCTACACTTGAATAAATTATTTGTGGCGAATTATTCACTTAGCTCTAGTTATTATAATTAAATTATGGTTTAATATGTAACATCTATGAAAAATTCCTCTGTTCCATATTTACTCATCATTTCATTTATCATGACTGAAAGCACTGATTAAACATTTCTTTAAAGGACCGTGATTATCTGACAAATACGCACGTTAATGGAATGTTTCCCATAGAGATTCTGAAGAAAAAAAAAAGTAAAAGTGAAACTTTTGCTGTGAGATTGAATCAGGAAACAGATACTTCCGAATTCATGAACCAGAAGAGCAGTTAGGATGGTGCATGAAGTCAAAAGTGCTTTACATATTGAAGAATTTTCACTGCTCTTCCAAGTGAACCACATTGTTTAGGGTCTTTTGACTTCTGACTATGACGTAAACATGGGGTTTTGTAAATGACTGCTTCTGAGCAGCTGAGCTTATGGGTTTTGAGGTGCGGTCTTTCTTGAGAATTCATAGGCAAACACACCTTGGTTAACATGCATCTTACAGAATCAGATGCTGGCACTACGGTGTCACAACAAAAATACCTTATTGCATGGTTTCTGAAGCTCACTGTGCATGCAGTCAACTATTGGAGTAGTAGAACATTTGGGAAAAGGGCAATGAAAGGTCTGGGCAACAGAATATGGAGAGACAAAGATGTGGGATGCAAGAAACGAGATCAAAATTTGATTCCATCTCTGGAAAAATGTTACACCTCTGGAAAATTTTGTCAGGTCTTCCTGTCCCAGAGAAGGAAACACTGGAAAAAGGGGAACTCTTCATGCACACATCCTTGCTTCAGCACCATCAAATCTATACCCAAACCTTAGCATTTGAGTGTTCAAGTCATTGCAAAGCAAGGAATGACATAATTCATACAACTGTGCCGTTTCAGTTCACAAGAGCTCATGCAAATCTTTTCTTCTGCTTTGGTTTGTGTGGGCTTATCCCCCTCTGAGTTTTGGTTTCCGATTAACTCAATAACGCAAAGTGAAACCCAGCCAAAACCAACGTGTTTTGCCGGTTTCAGGCTGAAATCACTCCGTTTCACAGGGTGTTCATCTGTAACCATAAACTGACCCAGGTGCACTCAAAGCTTTGCCCAAGAGTGGAAAAAAACCCAGCAAACTTTTCAGCATAAGTGGCCCTAAACACTGTGATTGTCACAAAACCCCAGACCAGACCTCAGTGGTTTCATGGCAAAGCTCTCTCACCGCTTTCACAAAGGAGGGCTATTGGGAGAAGAAAAAGCCTTCTTTCACATGTGCTCATGATGCCAGATGAGAGAATCTGGAAGGACTGCTGGGCCCCACAACACTCCAGCAGTGGCCAGTACCAGCTGTTTCAGGGGAAGATGCAAGAAACCGGGCAAATGGGAAGCTCTGGGATAACCTTCCCCCCACGGAAAATTTCCTCCTCATCCATAAATTGTAACTGGGTTATGCCTGGAAGCCTGGCTGGTTTCTATCCCTTCCCAAACACTTGCTTATTTCTAAAATATTTACTTGGACATTCTTGTCTTCAAACCCTGATCAGCTCTTAGCTTCAGTGGGATTCTATGCCAATGAGTTCCGAAGGCCAACTGAGCTGTGTAGAGGAAGAATTTCCATTGCCCAGGCTTGAGTTACAAGGTTGATGTTGCTTTAATAAACGATTATTTATTACTGCTTGGCCTCTCTGTTCCACCCAATCACTGCATTGCTGTTCCAGGACACAGCCATAGGGGTGATGGCTCCTCCAGAAGTTGGATGTCTTGCAAGCCAAATGTGCCCTGGAAAAAGACTATTCCTGGTTTACACTGCCCAGGACCACATGTGGAGCAAAATGGTCATTATTACAGCTCCAGAATTGGCTTCATTTCATAAGAACGGCCGTACTGGGTCAGACCAAAGGTCCATCTAGCCCAGTAGCCTGTCTGCCAACAGTGGCCAGCACAAGGTGCCCCAGAGACGGTGGACCGAAGACAATGATCAAGTGATTTGTCTCCTGCCATCCTTCTCCAGCCTCTGACAAACAGAGGCCAGGGACACCATTTCTATCCCCTGGCTAATAGTCTTTTATGGACCTAACCACCATGAAATTATCTAGCTTCTCTTTAAACTCTGTTACAGTTCTAGCCTTCACAGCCTCCTCTGGCAAGGAGTTCCACAGGTTGACTACACGCTGTGTGAAGAAGAACTTTCTTTTATTAGTTTTAAACCTGCTACCCATTAACTTCATTTGGTGTCCTCTAGTTCTTCTATTATGGGAACTAATAAATCACTTTTCTTTATTCGCCCTCTCCACACCACTCATGATTTTATATATCTCTATCATATCCTCCCTCAGTCTCCTCTTTTCTAAACTGAAAAGTCCCAGTCGTTTTAGCCTCTCTTCATATGGGACCCGTTCCAAACCCCTAATCATTTTAGTTGCCCTTTTCTGAATCCTTTCCAAGGCCAAAATATCTTTTTTGAGGTGAGGAGACCACATCTGTACACAGTATTCAAGATGTGGGTGTACCATAGTTTTATACAGGGGAAGTAAGATATTCTGTGTCTTATTTTCTATCCCTTTCTTAATAATTCCTAGCATCCTATTTGCCTTTTTGACCGCCACTGCACACTGTGTGGACGTTTTCAGAGAACTATCCATGATAACTCCAAGATCTCTTTCCTGATTTGTCATAGCCAAATTAGCCCCCATCATACTGTACGTATAGTTGGGGTTATTTTTCCTGATGTGCATTACTTTACATTTCTCCACATTAAATTTCATTTGCCATTTTGTTGCCCAATCACTCAGTTTGGTGAGATCTTTTTGGAGTCCCTCACAGTCTGCTTCTGTCTTGACTATCCTAAACAGTTTGGTATCATCCGCAAACTTTACCACCTCACTGCTTACCCCTTTCTCCAGATCATTTATGAATAAGTTGAACAGGATTGGTCCCAGGACTGAGCCTTGGGGGACACCACTAGTCACCCCTCTCCATTCTGAAAATTTACCATTTATTCCTACCCTTTGTTTCCTGTCTTTTAACCAGTTCTCAATCCATGAAAGGACCTTCCCTCTTATCCCATGGAAATGTAATTTACACAAGAGCCTTTGGTGAGGGACCTTGTAAAAGGCTTTCTGAAAATCTAAGTATACTATATCTACTGGATCCCCCTTGTCCGCATGTTTGTTAATCCGTTCAGAGAACTCTAATAGATTAGTAAGACAGGATTTCCCTTTACAGAAACCATGTTGACTTTTGTTCAACAAATGATGTTCTTCTACGTGCCTCACAATTTTATTCTTTACTATTGTTTCGACTAATTTGCCCGGCACTGAAGTTAGACTTACCGGTCTGTAATTGCCAGGATCGCCTCTACAGCCCTTTTTAAATATTGGTGTCACGTTAGCTACCTTCCAGTCATTAGGTACAGAAGCCGATTTAAAGGATAGGTTACAAACCACAGATAATAGCTCAGCAATTTCCCATTTGAGTTCTTTTAGAACCCTTGGATGAATGCCATCCAGTCCAGAGATTTCCCATTTTTCACCCACATTCTCTCTCCTGGTCTATTATGGACATCAGCTGTTTACCATGTTTTCTGGTGCTCTGGTGTACCACTTTCTGTTTTGTTAGGAACACATGCATTTCAGGTACCAAAGGGCATGGAGACACCTCCTAGGTCTACAAGGGTAGATTAATCTTATCTCTTGTCCTCTTCCTTTCGGACATACTGGTGCAAGTCTGTGAGGGTAACTTTCTTTCTGTTTCTGTGACAAAGCATTCACCTATCCTGATCTCAACAGCTTTCCTATTTGCTCTAGCCAAAATTTACTCCAGTGAATGCAAGGGACTATGGGATACTTGGCATAAGTAAGCAGGGTTATATAAAAATAATCGGGCAGTTTACGCTAGATAACTGCTATAATATTTGTGCTTAATGCTATTGGTGCCTACTGCATATCTATCTATCTATCAATCATATATTTTGGATTCATCTGTTGATTTGGGGGAAGGGGGTTAAGAAAGCCAAAAGTTCAGACCCATGAGCCACAACCCACAGATTCAGCCCCATGATCACATGGAGTCCACAGAGATGGAAGTATCGGGGATGTCAACAAAACACTTACGCACTTGCTTGATTTTATGCAACATAAACCAGCATTTTTCAGTTCAGAAGGTAATGGGGGGGAAAAGCTGTCATAGGGTATGTCTATACTGCGGGCTAAAGTTGAATTAAGATATGCAACTTCAGCTATGTTAATTGCATAGCTGAAGTTGAAGTGGCTTAACTAGGCTTTAGGTGCCGTTTACACTGCAGGAAGTCAAAGGAAGAACACTCTTCCTTCGACTTCTCTTACTCCTCGTGAAATGAGAGTTACAAGAGTCGGAATAAGAAGCCCGGTATTTTGAAATTATTTCAAAATAATGGGCTTGCTGTGTAGACACGCACTTTGTTATTTCAAAGTAACGTGAGTTATTTCGAAATAATGCTGCAGTGTAGATGTGCCCTGAGACATAAGGCCCTGCAGAAAACAAATGTAAATACTCTAGGAATCAGCTTCTCCAAAATGATCAGGAGTATGTGTGTACACACTGCCTGTGCTTATATACAGGCTTCCTTCCCCGAACAGCCACATATCAGCAACCCTGGAGCTCAAACCCAGATCAAGATCAGTTCCTATTGCTATCTAATGCATACTGTTAAAGAGAGACCCTTCTGTTTCCTGTTTCTCATATAGCAATGACATCACTGGTTAATAACTCAAAGAACAGTAACCATACTTCAAAGCCTCATTGGACTTTCTCATTAGAATTCTATAGGATTTGATTTTCCGCAAGTACAGCCCTGCCAAAGCCGTGTTAAAAATAGGGTTGGTAATACTTTTCACATTTGTAGGCTGTCATGAACAGTTAACAGGAAACAAGTCATTCAAATGCACATAACTTTATAATTAAGGCAGCTAACTTTATAAACCCCATTTTTCACAGAAACAGTGACTTTTAATAAAGTGGAAGTAGAGCTGTGGGGGGACTTTGTGGTTTCTGCCTGCAGGCTTTGTGTGAACATTTTCATTCCTGATCCCTCAGCACATACAGACCACGGTCATCACTCGGAATATTTATTTCCACTGTAAGAGCCACTTTGGTCCAGTGATTGGGACACTGGGCAGTGAGTTATGGGGTTCAGTTTTACTCCTTACTTTTCTTCACTGTGCCAATTTCCCCAACTCAGTTCAATTCCCAACTCTGTCACGGCCTCCGTGTGACCTAGGGTAAATCACAACGTTTCTGTGTCTTGGTTCCTCTCCTGCAAAATAGGGACAGTAGACCCTCCCAATCTCTCAGATAAAGACTGCGAGGCACTCAGAGACTCCAGTCATGAGGGTCATAGATCAGAGATGGGCAACTTAGGCTCGTGAGTGGGCAGTATGAGTGGTCCTCCTTCATCTCATTGGGCCACAAGATTGTCGTAACCAAAATGGTCTCCTTGGATAGGGTAGTTTTACTAACTGTGTTTGCGTACCTAGAATTTGCTGATTGAATCATAGCAGGGGTTGACTGGATGCAGAGGGAGCACATGGCTGTCACAGTCAATATTGTCTGCAATCACCATGCACCTCACTTCACATGCCCTTGGTTTATGTGTGTGTCACTTCAACAATACCGGTAGGAAAAAAATTATACAGATGGAAACCAGCAGAAACTGGCAACTGTGTGCATGGACAACAGGAGGCAAAACCCTGGGGCCACTATCATAGATGATTTAGAGTTATGCACAGCACCTAGCACAATGGGGTCCTATGTTCAATTGATGTCCCAATTGTACTGACCTAGATAAAACAATAAAACAATTTAGAAAACTACTTCACATATGTACCGTGATGCTGCACAAAGAGTTCTATTAAAAACAGAGTGTGAGAAGTCACAAAGGAGGCAGGCAAAATATTGAAAAGCCAAAGAGCAGGAAAGGAGGCTATGGCAGTGACAGTAATTACAGCTGATCCAACTCCTCAAATGCCCCCTTTCCACCTGCTGTGTTTATTTATTTAAATGTGGGAGGCGAGCTGAAAAGTGATGTCCACACCCTCCAAGCTCCATGGCAAACCTTGGTCACCAGCCTATTGAAGGGTGTGTCTAAAGACCAGTGAAGTCAGCAACATCAGATTGCAGAAAGGCATAATGGTGTGATAGGTTTTTGGCTGCTCAGGCAATGGAGGAGACAGGGCTCCTGTATTCTGCATAAGCAGCAAGTTATGGGGAGCCTATGAGAAGGAAACAAACAAACAAAAAAATCAGGATTTTTCCTTACGACGCATGCATGGCTCTGGGATAAACATGGAAGAAGGTTGAGAAAACTGTGCAGTGGACGTAAATATTTTTGTATGTTTCACACAGTTAAAAGGTGAAAAGAATGACAATCTAGAATCTGACTGTCCAGTGTAGTAGGTGTTAAGGGTTTTTTATCCACATCCTCTCAAAGTCAATAGGAGTTCTTCTATGGACTTCCATAGATTAGTACTCCAGAAATGAACAGTCCACAGAGATGGACTGACCAATACCAGTGACATCACACTAAGATCACAATTGATGCTAAACTGTAATTTCTTTAGTTGTTGCCTCTAAATACGTTATAAGGTTGTAACCACCGCCTTTGGGATTAATGGCCATTGTGGGTTAATCGCTCACAGCTGCACTTCAATAATTGATTCCTCCCACCAAGTTGTTAATTCAGGGACATATCCTTCACCTTCACTGCTTTTGCTTAATCAGAGGAAATGACAGATTTAAGGTGGCACATGCTACAAATACAACAGTGGCAAACTGAAGAATCAGTATAACCATGTTTACTGTGCATGTAGAGAATACCTTTGAAGGCCAACAGGAGAGATCATGTTCTCAACATCTGGAGGTTCCAATCTGTAAGAATGGATTAATGCACAGCATGTGGACATCTCATTGCGGTGCAATACTTAAAATGTTGCAGAAAGAGTAATAATTCCAGCTAGCTATCTTCATCTAGGTTTGAAGACTGGACTGCCACGCATATGAATTACAGGCAGTCTCTGAGTTACGGGGATCCGACTTATGTTGGATCCGCAGTTACGAACGGGGATTTTCTCGCCCCGGAGGACTGGAGCGGTGGGACTCCTGGTCCCGCTGCCCGCCTCCTCTGGGGCGAGAAAAGCTGCTCCCCATCTCCCTGGTCTGCTGGGGGAGCCAGCAGACCAGGGAGATGCTGAGCAAAGCGGCGGAGGACCCGGGGCCGGACCCGCGGGGCTTCCAGCTGATCTCCAAGCGCGGCGGTCTTGCCCGGGTCCTCCGCCACTTTGCTCCGCGTCTTCCTGGTCTGCTGGGGGGGGGGGGGGGACGCAGCTAGCCCCCCCCCAGCAGACCAGGGAGACGTGGAGCAAAGCCCGGGGCCTGTGGTAGAGCAGGTGGGGCGCTGCCAGTTGGTCCCGCAGCACCGCTCCTTGGCGCTACTGGACCAACCTGGCAGCTCCCCAGCTGCTCTGCCCCAGGAGTCCTGATTCAGCCGCTGCTGATCAGTTTCAGCAGTGGCTGAATCAGGACGCCTGGGGCAGAGCAGCTGGGGTGCTGCTGGGTTGGTCCAGTAGCGCCGAGGAGTGGCCGCGCTACTGGACCAACCCAGCAGCACCCGAGCTGACTTGGGGACCCCTGGGGTTCTTAAGTTGATCAGTTTCAGCAGCAGCTGTATGTAAGTCAGAACTGGCGGTCAGTTTCAGCCGCTGTTGAAATTGATCAGTTTCAGCAGCGGCTGAATCTGGACGCCAGTTCCGACTTACATACAGATTCAACTTAAGAACAAACCTACAGTCCCTATCTTGTACGTAACCCAAGGACTGCCTGTACCTCCATAATCACAACATTATCCTCCCTACTTCCTCCAGGCTATACTTTTTTTTTTCTTTTTAATATAGTTTCCTTAATTTTCCTCCAGGGTAGATTGGCAGAGGCCCTGGAGGTTTTTCGCCTTCTTCTGTAGCATGGGGCACAGATCACAGCTGGAGGATTCTCTGCATCTTGGGGCCTTCAAAGTATTTGAAGGCTTCAATATCTGAGACATAGGTGAGAGGATTATTCTAAGAGGGGTGGGTGAGATTCTGTGGCCTGCACTGTGCAGGGGGTCAGACTAGATGATCATAATGTTCCCTTCTGACCTTAAAGTCTATGAGTCCTTTTCTCCTTCATTCAGGCTCAGCTATAGAAAATATCCCGATTCAGGAGATTGAGAAGACAGGGACAATTCACCCCCTCAACTGGCACCTCAAGTTGTCAGCAATTTCAGCCAGACTCTGCCTCGGATATGCTTGGTTCACATTTTCAAGGGTTTTTTTGGAACTGTGAAGGCTAGAAACTTACTTTTTTGTTACATGAAAGCTGAGATTTAGAGATAATCATCTGATTCTAGGAGCTGGTACCCAAAAACCTAGAGTGCCTATGCTTTAATCCAGCTCTGATTAAAATCACTGGGCCTTAAAACAAATTTTTCAAGTGTTTAAAGCAACTGACTAAGTTCTCTCCTGAATCTGGACCTTTGAATCGATCTGCTAAATGTTGGTTCTTTGGATACACTACCATCTCGTATCAAGACCTTATCTGATCTATGCTGAGAACACTCATTTTCTCCTGATTTTAACAGGGATCCAAGCTATTCAACACTTCATATGATCAGACATCAATATAGTCAATGGACCTGAAGCTTCATATGACCATATGAGGACATATCAATGGATCTGATTCTGATGCTGTGCGTCACCAGTGTAATTCCTTTGATTCTAATGGATTTTCTCTTGATTGATGCCAGCATGATCAGAGAACTGGGCTCAAAGGCTGACTTGGGCTGCATTCACTGCTCTAGTCAAACATGCAGATTTATAAAACCAAAGCTGTTGTGGTCTCACATAAACCAGTCACAGCTTCCACATTTCAGTTTCTGCTTTTATTGTACAGAAGACAAATCATTGTTAAAAATTCTGCAGAAGTTCCCAAGCTCAGTAAAGAGAACCGTGAACAAGAAGCTCCACTCATTAGCATATCATTTGCTCCTGAGTGACTGAAATACCCTTGTCCCTGTACATCAAAGGAAACACATGCAGCATGTGATGTAGCAGCTGCTCTGGTGCTGGTACAGTGAACCCTCGTTTATCGCGGTAGATAGGTTCCAAACCCGACCGCGATAGTTGAAAATCCGCGAAGTAGGGACATGTATATTTAACATGTATACAGCGAGCCCTCGCTACTTCGCGGTTCGACCATCGCGGATTCACGTATATACATAATGTAATGAAAAAAGTCCGCGAAGTCGTGAATCCGCGATGGTCGAACCGCGAAGTAGCGAGGGTTCACTGTATTCCCTATCTTTATAACAAGAGCAACAGAAGTAGTTTTGCAAATCTTTGCTAGACTACTGCCCTGTTAGTTATTTTAGCCTTAACACTGCTGTGACCGACTTGCTTTTTCATTTGATTCTTTCACCACAAGCTTTTATTCTTATTACATATAAATCCTCGGATCCACAATGTTCCCCCTCTCTACCACCTTGCATTTTGTATGCCATTCGGTTCATCGCTTACGGTACAGCTAGACAACCAGAGGTATCCCAGAAGAACTGTTCTGTGTCCAGGGAATGCGTTTGCTCATCTGCTTTTTTTGCGGAAGAGCAAATGCGCTCTTTTGGAAGCCCCTGTATTCCTCCTTCCACGAGGAATAAGGCGGCTTCCGAAAGAGGGCTTTTTTCTGACATTTGGCCCAGTCTAGATGAGCCAAATGTCAGAAAAGCCTCTTCCGACAAAAGAATTGGACAAACCGGTGTAGTCTAGCCGTATCCATACATATTAAAAGGCAGCTGATTAGATTTGGGTTTGGATTTCAAAACTGCCAGAGTTCAAGGCAGAGCACACTTGATAAAGAGACAGTTCCTGCCCCCCAAATCTAACAGTTTTATTAGCCAAAAGGGGGCAGGATATGATATTCTTATTTTACAGATGGTAGAACTGAGGTACAGAGAGATTAAGGACCAGTACTCAGGTGCCTGATTCTGATGCTATGCATCACCATCCTTTGATTTCATTAATCGCAGTGGGTGCTATGTACCTAGATGCTTTTGAAAATCCTACAACGTGCCCAAATACCTTTAACAAGTTGGCCTTACATGGCTTGCTCAAGGTCAAACCCAGATCTCCTGAACTCCAGTCCAGTGCCTTAGCCTTCAAGACTTATTTTTAAATCACCACTTTATTGCCTGTTACTGTATTACCCTGAAATACCCAGGTAATGGAGTGGCAGCTGTTCAGCAGAGAAGGGAGAACAAATCTCATTTCTATAGCTGGAATGATCCCACTGATGACGCTTCTGACAAGGAAATAAACAGGAAAAGCTGAGCTGGCTTAAGCCCCACAAGAAACGGGGGGTAAGGGGAAAGCTGTGTTTACTAATGGAAAAGGACAAAGCAGGTAGAGAACAGAATGCTATTTTCAACTCTCCCAAAAGGATGGAGAGAAAAAGACATTAAAAAACGACTTTCCAGGCATACTTATTAGTGTCTCCTCTAAAAGGGATATAGAGTCTGATCATGCTGTTTACACCAGTTAAGGATCCATACATTCTTTGGTTTGAAAGCTTTTAAAAACTCTTGATTGTTTTGCTAGGTCTGAACTAAACCCCTGATTCCAAACCTTCCCTCCCTGCAGAGGATGTTTGGATTCAGCTCCAGAGCTAAACACTGCTCTGGCTCATGCTTCATTTTACTGACTCTCCGTGGTAGCTGAGAAATCTAGCTTGAATTTTTCCAAGACACAGTAGGAAATATTTTCTTTTAACAATGATAAATATATTCCTCTGATGCAGATGATGTGTTAAAGCAGGGGCTGACACAGAGATGGAGGAGACTTATTGGGTAATCTAGGGCCTACAACTCTGATCAGTGTGAATAGTAATTACTGACATGAGCAAACCCATGGACTTCAGTAGGGTACATTCATGGGAGTAATATTGGCAGGGTCCTTCCTCCTTTCAATTCAAGATGATTGCTGTACACAGATCAGATGTATGTCTACATAGCAAAAGCTATGAATCTAGTTACTGCAGATAACATACATAGAGATGGTTTAACCAAAAATTCCGAACACCTCCCCGCCCTCGCCCCCCCCCCCCCAAAAAAAAAACCCCACTGGAGAAAAAATTCTGTTGATGGGGAAAAAAATTGTTGAGGAAAAAAAAAGACCCAAGAGTTAAAAAAACAGCATTAAAACAGAATGGCCCCTTTTAAGTACATGCAGAGTCAGAATAGGGATAGGAAGAGGAAGGTTGAGCACTAAGACCCAGAGAAGGCATTGCTTCCCCTTGCTCAGGTCTTTAGGGTTTTTGCCAGTAACCATCTTGTTCTGTTGGTTGAGCCAGAAGGGAGCTTCCCTGCAGAACTAGGTAAGCAGGGGGTCTGAGCTTGGGGCCCAGGACCCAGCCCAGTTGCTGAGTGTGTCGTAGAGTTGCCAGTTGTCTGGCATTTTCGCCTCCTGGCAGGGAACACCCCCCCCCTAGCCCCCCCAGAAAATATAGGACATTTTTAGGTGTCCGGTATTTTCTGTATTTTTTTACTGGACAGGAGGCGAAAATACCAGACTGTCTGGGTCAATACAGTAGAGTCATATCATAGAGTCCATACTGGACTTGTATCGCCCACAGTGAAACCTGGACTGCATTGTCTTTGCTCCAGTTGTTATCTGTGTGAATTGGTTCGAAGCTATTGCAGGCAAGCACCACACAGCATTTGTTTTCTTCTGATTGTCACTGCAGAACCGGGGTAGAAAGATGGACTGGCCCTTCATGCTGCCTCACGTAGCATAAGTGTCAGAAAACAAGAGCTGATTACAAAACGTAACAAACTGATTCCAATTGCACTCTCAGATAATGCACTAAAGTCATATTGTTTTGACTTAGTGGAAACAAACCTTGATATTAGTTAATGTTCTTTATAAACAGCCAGCCACCCCAAACTCATCTGAAATCTGCATGTCACAGAATATGCAGAACTGAGTTCTTAGAGAGGAACAATCCACAGAAGAGCTCCCACTAATGCGAGTGGGACAGATTGAAGACCTACAATGACCATTTAAAAAAAAATCTTCGACTTCAATTTTGCAGTTTTGAGATTCAATCTATAAGAGATTATTGTAACTGTTTTTCATAAACGGCATACAAATTGTAGGGACTATCTCTGACCTTTCAAGGTAAGTTTAATAGTAATGTTTTTTAGTCTCCATAAATTTTTGGGTGTCACTTGCTAGGAAAAACCAGGGGAAATAGCCAATCCATATGAAAACAATAATCATGTAATATTTATTGTCTGGGATTGAAATGTTTCAAATATTCAAAGCAATAAAACGTCAGGAAAAGCTAGACTTCCTGATGTAAAAAAGGCCATAAATTTCTCCTTTCATAAGACACAAGAAGGGGGAAAAATCAATGTGATATTTTATGTGAAAGCAAGAAAGAAAAAAAACTTAAATCTAAGTTAAAGCAGTATAAAGCCCCCAGAGGGCACAATCGACTTACCTTTGGGAGTCTGAAGGAAGCAAGTGGCAGCCAAGTGCACAATTCTTGTATAATAAAATATAAGGAAATTTCAAATACAATTTCAGTAAGCAATGAGATATTTCTGTAGTGTCCAAATCTGACAACTCCTTTCGAAATATGAGTGCTGTAAAAATACCTGCTTCGGTGCACAAACCGGGAACTTAGTCTCAGTCTTTTGGTATCTTTGCTTTTCAAACAACATTTTATTAGATACTTTGAAAATAATAAAATACACTTACGTATTCAAATATGCCTTTTCCATACCATACAGAGAACTTGATTTTTTTTCCATTCAAGAAGTGGGCTCTTTTTAAAAGCTCTAAACAATGGTACTAAGCTCAAGGCAAATGAAAACAAAAAAAGAGTAAATAAATCAATACTTTACTGTCAAATTTAACTCTGCAAATACAGGTCAAGTTAAATATATTCCATGTATTGCAGACAGGATAAACCAAAATGATTTTCCCAAAACTGGATAGTTTTGTTGCATTTATGCAAAATCAGGGCTAGTTTGTGTGTTTTGGTCCTCTAGAAATATGGGGTATTTATTTTTAATTTCCTAAGTCTCCCCCACATACTTGTGAATCAAATAGTAACCATATTCTTCTTTACTCTTCAGGCGATTCTTGCCTTGTCTCTTAGACTACCAGAAAAATCCAGGAAGATGCAAACAACTCAGACAACACATTGCAAATCCACAATAGAGAATGCATAAAACATACATCAGCAAATTAACAATTCATAAAATATCAGGCACATACCCAATCTCAACTTGCTAAAATGCACATACAAATTGCAATGGCAAAAACCAAAAAGGTTCGGAATTTCCACAAGTATTCAAAAGTTTGCCAGGTTACCCACAATCTATTTTACCATAACATGGCGGATTACAACCTGCCCTATCGCCTTGTGTCTCCAGACAGTCATGTCCCATCATGATGAACAGCCTTCCTCCCTCTTTCTCAGCTATGATGGTAGTACGCACTGGCCCAATAAAGGCCCAGGGCACATTAAGGTAGGCACTGTACATACACACAGTAAAAGAGAGTCCAGCAGCACCATAAAGCTTACAATCTGATCCCTCAAGGATGGTGAATTGAAGCACAGAGAAGCTAAGTGATTTGCCAAAGATTACATAGGAAGTCTGTGGCAGAGCTGGGAACTGGTCAGAGTCCCAGCCCAATGCCTTAACCATGGTCTTTACACATAGCTCCCTCTTTCTGCCAGAGAGATCCTGACATGTTCTTACCTATAATTCTTTCCAGGAGGTGGTTGGCAAGTCCATTCTTCCTTGGATATTTTTGAAGGAGGCAAGACCTATTTCTCCTTTTAGGATCTCTGTGGAGCATCTATACTCCTGAGGCAGAAGATACCTCTCCATTTGTTTCCTGACCATCCAGTGGCCCTCTGTTTTCTTCCTATTTCTAGGAAGGTTTGCTCCAGAGAAGATTCATGGTGGCTTTCTTTGGGACACAGCAGCTGAGCAGGGCTATCAAGCGTAGATCACTGCTCCTGCTCCCGTAGCATAATAATGCAAGGAGCAATGCAACGTGGAATCTGTTGCAGAATCTCAGTTTTCTTCTAGGATGAACTAAGTTCATAACCCCTATAGCTGCAAACAATAGTCATTATCCACAACATGGGACAAAGCCCCAGATGTTGCAAAATAGGCTGGAAGCAGTGTTAAAGAGTTGTACAGCTGGGAAACTAAGGAGAATTAAGTCCCACGGAAGTATAAAGTCACATCCACCAGTGCCCTGCAGGGGTCAGGTAAAAGATGACAATGACCCTCCTCCCTCGTGCAAAAAAAAGCTCAATGGTGCCGAAAACCTAAACTGACTTGCAAAAACTGGTGCAATGCATGTGTGTGTGGTCTAGACAAAAAAATGGGGCATATTGAAAATTCAGGAGCGGCATAACATTAAAAATATTCCAAAACTTAGATCTGTGTTGAGTTTAACATTCAAATACATGCAGGGTGACACAAGGAACCTATCATGTCTCCTCAATAAAAAAAAACTCTGTTCACTTGAAGCTGCAGCAAGAGGAGTCCACATAGCACAAAATTCAGCCTTTTCAACTGCAGCAACCAGGGTGGCTTGTCCTATAGTCACAGGGCCCTATTAATGGCATCTGTGCTCTATGTGGACCTTCTTTCTGATGGACATGTGGTAGCCACAGAGCTGCTGTTTGTCCAGTTTTCTATTTTGACTCACCATCTTAGTTCACCACACATTAGCCATCATTTGATTCCAGGGTTCAGAAGAAATCATATCAGCACAAGAAATGTAACAATCTCTAGGGGTTTTTATTTTGCGGATTACTTGTGGAAATGAGAGTTAATAATGCACTTGGATAATTACCTCTTCCCTTCCAAAATCCTCCTTGCCACTCAGATGTCTTTCATTTCTTCCCCTGATGTGCTGGGAGCTGCTGCGTGATGGTGAACAGCACCTGCATTTCACCTCAGAGGTGGCTGTGTAAGCAAATGAAGTGATTCCTGCATAAAGTCCATGTTAATTTAGGTTTGCAAAGTGATTTAGAACTTATTTCTGTGATTAAAGTCTGGTTTCAGCTTTGCTGCTTTTGCTGAATTGGAACTTCAGTCGTGATTTGCAACACCTTTGCTGTTACAGTCCCAGGGTTCTCTCTAGCAAAGATTGTCAAAATCAGGTGAAGTACACCAAGCTACATGGTGAATTTGCAGTGTGAACATAAGAATAGGGTGAAACCACCAAACACATTCATATTTGTCAATTAATCTGCCTGTGAAGTCACCCAGGTTTTCTCTACTTGTAGTTTTACTAGCCCATTTTTTGCCCCGTCTAGAACACAGCAGGTTTTTAAAAATTGTACGATTGTTGCCTGCCATCTGACCCTGGCCAGCTCTCATACACTAGGCATAGGCAGGTTGTGTTCATATCTGGACAAGCAATTGTGGGGAGGACAATCGGGTAATGGAGGAAGTGGTGTTGATTAAATAATTTGCCATCTTCTGTCAGAGATTGGCAGCATGATTTTAAGGGACTGAATACTGCAGGAGCAGCCATCTCTTTGATGACGAATAATGCCTCTGTCCTTACAAGCTGTGATTATTACAGAGCCTGTGGCATTTATTAGGAGAGAAAGGATTTTACCTACTGTGTCCTGGACAATTTCCAAACTGAGTAATTACATTCCTCCTGCCCAATTTGCCTCGAAGCTCCAGCAGGATACTGTATTTGCCACCTCAAGTCCTCAGTGACTGGGCTGAGCTGTGCACAATTAAGACATCTGTGGTATTTTCACTATGCAGAAATGAAGGGTGTCCCAGAGGCCTTGGAAGATCCTGGTTCAATTCCCTGCATTCCCCCAGGTTTCTTCTGTGATCTTAGGCAAGTAACTTAGGGCCAGATCTTTACCTTTATTGAATGGCCTAAAGAAACAGGCAGACACTTTCGTGGGATTTTCAAAAGCGGCCTAGTGGTGCTTAACTCCCATTGATTTCAGTGGGGAAAGGCTCCGGTCGAAGGGAGCTGCAAGAGTCTTTCCCAACTGCAGGGGAAGACTTTGGTAGTGGGGAAAGGCTCTGGCAACAGGGAGCTCCTATTTGCAGAGAGCTGCTGGAGTCTTTCCCTGTTATTACCCCCCTGCCAGAGACTTTCACTGCCACATGTAACTATGTATGGATGCAGCCTGCTTTTCATTGCTACTTGTAGCTATATAGACCCCTCATGCCACCATCAGCATGGACGAGGCCCATGAATCAGTGTTCCATGTAAGATGAGCGCACTTGGGTGGCAGCTCAGGAGAGATTCAAGCGCCACCTGGCTGATTAGAAGAGAACCTACAGCTCTCACAGCCAGCAGCATGTGTTTCTGTTAGTTGGTACCCATCCGCACATGCCTGGGTGCACATAACAAAATTTATTCTGCAAATGGAAGGAAAAAGTTAGAGGGAACATTCCCTATGCTCGACACTTCTTCATACAGTCAGTGAGAAAGTTTGGAACATCTGGACGAAAAGTGTGATATGCGAGATTCTCATCAGTCGAAAGGTTTTCTGTCCAATAGGAATTCCGACGAATTATCAATAAATACAGACAAAAGCTATGAAATGAAAAATAAAACTGTATTATTATAAGCTCAGCTCTTGATTTTCCCCATTTATCTTTCTGGCTGTGATACCTACTTATCCCTTTTATTTAGGAAAAATGATGAATAAATGTATGGGGCTTGATTACCGAGAAAGGCAATTACTGTATTGGCTCCGAGTGCTCTTTAGGGAGTTAAAATGATTCCTAACAATAAAGTATGAAAGTTTCTTTCAAATTTGCAATCATCTGCCTTTATAAAGTTTGGTTCACTTGCCAACATTTCAATTATTTATGAAAGTTTAAGGAACTTATTCTTGCTACTTCACAACGGATTGGATTTTCTTTAAAGCAATGTCATTGTCTTCAAGCACAATAAATAAAGAGTTGCATTAGAAGATTCAGCCTTTAAAATAATAGTAGCTTTTTAAAAAGGCATCTGGCCTTATTTAAACCATCAAATTTACATTCAGTTCCTTCAGGGACGGTTTCATTGCTCAATGCTGGCTTGGTGCCTGTTGAATAAAGCCCAGGATTTAATGCATGCCACCACGTTTCACTAGCTGTATTGCTGTTCAGTACAGATGTACCGTAGGGGTATAAAAAGCCTAAACCTTGGACTCTAAAACAAGAAGATTCACTTATACAACTGTAATAGAATAGGCTTTAACTAGGGGGTAGACCTGTGACATATGTCATACTCTATTTATTCTTTATTTGTAGAAGTGTTTATGAAATATTCTGTGTGACCTAGACAGGAAGTTATAAAATATTTCACAAGATCTGCACATGACTGATGGCAGAATATTAATACAGCAGTAAGATCCCATTTAAAATCAGAGCACGCTGGAAAATAATTCTTTGCAAAGTGATTGTCATTTGACCAGTGGTACAGTATCTGAAAAACACTGCTTGTGTCTGATCCTGCAAAGGGCTAAGCATATCCTCAGAAGTTCAGAGCATCATCAGTCAGTTCACACTGAATTTGGTGGGAGCTACAAAAAGAAGAGTGACAATTCATACTGTGTGTGAAGACCAGATAACCTCCAATTAGAAATGCACTTTGCGTTTAATACCTTTTTTCTATCTAAAGATTTCAAACTGGTTTAAAAATTCAGATGTAACTTTTCCCGTTTCACAGATAGGTCGACTGAGGTATGGAAAGCATAGGAGATTCAGCCACACAGCAACTCGGAAATAGAGCTATGAATAAAACCAATGTTCTCCTACTCCAGCCCTGTTCTTTACTCATTAGTATAATCTTGGCCCTAGGGAAATCAATGGCAAAACTTCCACTGACAGGCTTTTACCCACTGTCGCCACCTTGTTCAGTTAATTTATAGCATGATGACTGATCTACAAATACTGGTTGTAATATTATAAAACCTGTTATGGGACTCAGCATTTACCAATTAAAATAATGTAAAACAAAGTTGTTAATATATGGCATTACATTTGATCATCAGCTACAAATTTTCCTAAGTGATACAAAATCATCCCATGCATTATTGTCTTAATTTTTGTGTAATGTTCCTTTGTTTTCCATGTTGCATAGGAACTTTTATAGAAAAATGGCATCAATGATGCTCACTAACATTGCCATCATTTATGTTAGGGAGGGAATCAGAGAAAGGACTACATAGCGACAGGAAAAATATATAAATGAATATTCCCCAATTCTATGAATATCTAGCCTAGTCCAAGATAGGGAGACATAACCCACCTTGTTTTATTCTAAATTCTGCTCACTGGCTTCTGGAGAGAAGTGAAAAGTTATTATATGGGTTTACTGGGAAAACCCAGATTTTATAAATAATTGCCTGTCAAACTGTTCAAGATAGACAAACATACAGCTGACCAACAAAAACATGATCTGTCATATTTCTGAGAGAAATGTATGTTGAGTCTTCATTCTCTGAGACTTTAAGTAGACCAGTAAAATATAAGCGCCAGAATTTTTCCTTCTTATGCATATTTTAAAACGTATAATATGGAAGAGATACAGCTAAGGAATGAATTTGGATTCCAGTACCCAGTGCCTGAAATGGTTTCTTCTGTCTATATGCTTGCAGATCGAAACCAAATACAATAAATGCTGGTGTCGTTTTAAAAAGTCTGGATGTTTACTGCAAGCATATAATTTTCCATGATTAGGGACGCCAAGAAAAATAGGAATGATGATAAAAAGAAAAGTTTAATCATACATTTCCACAAGCACAGATGGAACATCAGAAAACTTTTTTTCTTTTTTAATATACTGTATTGTACACATTATTTTTAGTCCTTTACATACAGATTATTTCCAGAAGGACTGGCATGTAGCAGGTAAAAAAGGAGGCAGTTTGGATGGCAGTAATATTGGATGCACTGTGATTACATTTACAATGCTTTGCAATTTTTTGATCACAAGGAAGACACACATGTTTTTAGTTTATTTTTTTTTTCACAAGTGGGTCCAGGTACTGTCTAATGAAAATATTTATAAATTATAAGAGTGTATCAGAGGAGTGGTAGAAGTTGAAACCTCACATACTAAGCACAAAGGAAACTGCTTACACTGTATGGAAGTAATACAGTCAGTTGATTTCCCAGGTCTCTTGAGTCTTCCGTCTTTCTTTAAGGTTTACTTTAGTCTTTGAGGCCCTGCCTGTGCTTTGGGACACACTAGCACTGACTTCTGTCCTCATGGGATGCCCTAGGGGCACAAATGGTACACAGTAGTAGCTTCTGATACAGAATGAAGTCCCTAGCCTTTTTGTCTCCTCAAGAATGACTTTAGTTATTTCTATATATGTACACTTTTCATGGGAAGAAGTGAATGTGCTTGTGAGACTATCAAAGACTGGAAGAGCAGAGAAGAGGGGTAAAGGGCAAGCCAGAGATTAAACAAACAAAACAAAACAAGCCCCCAAAATAAACAAAACAAAAGTGGAGCAAGAGGAATTAAAGATAAATAAGGGCCTAGTTTTTCTCCGGTATAGCAGAGCACTTAAGCAGGGCCATAACTTTAAGACTCTGAGTAGCCCCACTGAAGTCAACAAAACAATATGCTTAGTTACTTAGTTTTAAGTACCTTGTGACCTAGGGCCAAAAGGCCTGATTCAGTGATCATTAATATCAATAATAAGACTCCCACTGTCTTCAGGGGAAAGAAGACGAGAAAAGAGATTTCAATATTAAGAATTATAGATTTCAATATAGGTATTCCTTGTGTCTCTCAAATATATTTCTTTTACCTGAAACACTAAGACATGAAGTCATTTATCTGAAGTTTTCTTATCTGAAAAGCCTTATCATTTTCAATGAAAAATCCCTTGTTTGGCTAGATAGAGTATTATTGGTTTAGCATTGTCTAAGAAACTGATCTGAGAGGAATTAAATGCAAAACAATGCAGTTGTACTTTTGAAAACACAGGGAAAACATAATTAATCATCCAAATCTTTGGCATCTTTTTTGCCTTAAACTTGCTTTACAAAACAACACATCTATTAAAAAAATACAGACTTCAAAATAAAAATAAAAATGACACTGCACTTTGGATATGGGGGCTGACAGCAGTAAGCCCATTACAAATTTCAAAATTGTGTGATCTGCATTCTTGTCCACCTACACACTATCCCAAACATCCTGCCATTAATTAGCTTAACATTCCAGCTAGTAAACAAGAATAATGATTGAGGGGGCTGGAAAAGAGACAGAGTCAGCCAGTAGATAGTCACAACAAACCAGCCCACTCACTGGTACACAGACACACTAGAGCTTGTAATTTTGTTCTCTTCCATGGAGGGGAATAGAAAATCACCTTAATATCACACTGCCTTTCGTGTCGCTGCAGCCACATCCATATTAGCAGGCTAGAAAAGTCATCCCATTTCTGCAATAGACACTCTGTCAAAGAAAGAGAAAATCTGTAATCAATTATCACATCAATACAAACAAGGGAAGGAGGCAGAGAAAGTCAAGGTTTTCTTCCTGTTGTGTAGACTATTCTAGCTGCAATCTTAATAGTGTGCTTAATCTGGTCAGGAAGCTATGAGCAACCACTTTGTCTATTAAAAAATCAGTGTGGTTAACAAGTGGTTAGCGATTCTATTTCAGGAGAGCAACAGATATGCAAAAATATGCCATACTTGTTAACTGCCTTCAAAATATATGGGGACAAAAATATACTATTATGCTGAATCTGTTTGTCCTTTATAACCATGTGTTCTTTATTCAAATAGTTAAAGAATCACTTCTAACCTAAAAATCTTAATAGTCTATAAATTAGTGGCTCATTACAGCTTTTTCAGATTTAATTTATGGTCTGGGCCAAAAGCTATATAAACAGACACTAGTGCATCCTCCCCAAACCAAATTAAACTTAACGGAGTTTTGTACAGTACAGAAAACCTTGATCTCCCGTATAGTCTAGCCTAGGAATTTCCAGTGATAAAGAAATGGGAGATTTAAACAGTAGCTGAGAAAGAATTTTAATAAGTTATAATGCTCTATCTTACTAATATATTTTCTGTATACTTGTAAACATCTCCTGAATTCAGGCAGGAAACTGACTCCTTTACCCCAAAACTGGACACCACAAGTTTTAAGAGGAAGTTAAAATACATATAGTTGAAAACATATTTCTTTATTTGTGATACTAATAACATCTTCAAAATGAAAGAATTTTAAATGATTTTTCCGATGTATGCTGTTGGTTTACTTTACGTTTCTCACTTAGCTTGGGAAATGTATCATTTTGCTTATACCATAGTTCCTACTCAGGTTTACTTTCTGCTTTTTATGTAGACACATATATGTACTGTCATATATGATCAGACTGTCTAGTACAACATCCTATCTTTGGCAGTGCCTCACAAGAAAGGCTAAAATGACCATAGCAGATAATTATGCATAACAAGCATAATGATCCAAGGATCCAAGTGTTGAAGAATATATGTATGTCCACCACACAGAAATATTTTCTCCGCTGAAGTTTTTAAAAGTGGTGGAGACATTTTTACTTTTTTTAGTTTTGGAAAGCTTGGGACAGATTGAGATTGTAAAACAGATATCACTTTGAAATAATAACTTCTCCATGAAGAATAATGCTTATTTTGAAATAGTTATTTTGAAATAGCGGTAGTGTGGATGCTCCACTGTTGCTGTTTTGAAATAACTATTCCCCAGAGTCATTCAGAGTAATTATTCCCCAGTGCTTCCTTGGGCTCTAAGTGAAGGTAGCACGTCCATTTTGAGTGAGCCTGTCTCAGACTAATGTCGAGTTTTCTCTCTAGTGTGGACATGCTATTTTGAAATAGTTATTTTAGAGTTATTTCGAAATAATTTCCAAGTGTAAACATGTCCTTGATGTTTAATTCCCCTTTAGTTGTACTTATCCATTACCACCTTTGTGTCTCTATGGGTATGTCTACACTACAAAGTTAATTCGAACTAACAGACGTTAGTTCAAATTAACTTTGATAGGTGCTACACTAGCGCTCTGCTAGTTCGAACTTAATTCAAACTAGCGGAGCGCTTAATTCGAACTAGGTAAACCTCATTCCACGAGGACTAACGCCTAGTTCGAATTAGCTAGTTCGAATTAAGGGCTGTGTAGCCACTTAATTCGAACTAGTGGGAGGCTAACCCTTCCCAGCTTGCCCTGGTGGCCACTCTGGCCAACACCAGGGAAACTTGTCTGCCTCCCTCCCGGCCCCGGAGCCCTTAAAGGGGCATGGGCTAGCTACACAGGAGCCTGCTCGGGGCCGCAAGAGGCGGGCGCCCGCTTGGTCTAGTGCGGAGATCGTGGACCTCATCGAGGTTTGGGGGGAAGCCTCCAATGTCCACAATCTCCGAACTAGCCACAGGAACGCGGCTGTCTACGGTCGCATGGCTGACAGCCTGGCTGACAGAGGCCACCAGTGGACCCGGGAGCAGGTCCGCTGTAAAATAAAGGACCTGCAGCAGTCCTACTCCCGGGCCTGCCTGCCAGGGGCTGACCCGGAGGCCTGCCCCCACTTTCACGCCCTGGACCGCATCCTGGGGGCTCACGCCGTCCATGCCCCCCGGGTGGTCATCGACCCCGGGGCAGAGGAACCCGTCCTGGACACCGAGGAGGAGGAGCCGGAGGACGCCGCGAGCCAGGAGCCTGCCGGGAGCCTGCCCAGGACCCCCGAAGAACCCCACAGACAACATCTCCTGTGTCGTCCGAGGCCGGGGAGGCCTCCACCTGTGAGTACTATCATGCTCCCCTTATGTGTACGGAGGGGTGGGGGGAAGAGGGAGCCCAAGGACCATGCGCCTGGGCCTTGCCCACCATGGAGCAGCAGCTGGGTGTCATGCAGGGGCCTTGGCCTTGCAGAGGGGGGCTGGGTTTCATCCACCTTTTCCCCAGGGAGAGCTGACCGCTGCTCTTGTTTCACCACAGCCAGCAGGCGTGCCAGGAATGAGGAGGCCTACCAAAGGTTGCACCTCCGGTTCATGGAGCAGCTGCTCCGCAACCAGGAGCACTGGGTCCGGGAGGACCTTCGGCTGCACCAGCGGAGTGTGGATGCGCTGGAGGAGCAGGGCCGTGGCCTCAGAGGCCACCTCCAGACCCTGGTGGACCGGTTCCTGCCTCCTCCTGCTCCAGCCCCTGTGGCTGCCCCAGCTCTCGCTCCTCCTCCCACCCCTGCTGCCCCTGCTCCCTCTGCTGCCCCTGCTCCCTCTCCCGCTTCCTCCACACCCCCCGTCCCTCCTGCCCCACCCTCCACACCCGCTCCCCCCCAAGGCCCCCGCACCTGCAGTGTTGCGAGACGGGAGAGCCAGCCGGACCCCCAAGCCTGAGCTTTCCCTTCCCTTGCCTTCCTCCCCTTCCACCCCCTTCCAGCTCCCTCCTCCCAGGTTTCCCCCTCCCCCCCCCACCCCAGTTATGTAAAATAAAGAGAGGGTTTTTTTGCCAAAACAGGTGTCTTTATTTGACATTAGGAAGGAGGGTTAGGGAGGGGAAAGGGGGGGAGGGTGGAAGAAGGCCCAGTGGGGCATGCATGGAGAGTTCAGTCCTCCTCCTCCACCTGGAAGCTCTCCCGCAGGGCTTCCCGGATCCGGACGGCCCCCCCGCTGGGCTTCCCGGATGGCGGCGGTGCGGGGCTGAGCATACTGGCCAGCCAAGCGGTCAGCCTCAGCCATCCAGGCTGGCAGGAAAGCCTCCCCCTTTCTCTCACATAAATTGTGGAGCACACAACATGCTGCCACCACAGGAGGGATGTTGTGCTCGGCGAGGTCGAGGCGGGTGAGGAGGCACCTAAATCGGGCTTTCAGTCGC
This sequence comes from Pelodiscus sinensis, assembly GCF_052426305.1. Taxonomy (NCBI): domain Eukaryota; kingdom Metazoa; phylum Chordata; order Testudines; family Trionychidae; genus Pelodiscus; species Pelodiscus sinensis. The sequence continues at coordinate 13,044,366 of NC_143054.1, forward strand.
CCGAAGGCCCCCTCTATCACGATGCGGGCCCTGGTCAGCCTCGCATTGAAGGCCTGGCGGGAGGGGTTGAGGTGCCCCGTGTAGGGCTTCATGAGCCAGGGCTGTAGGGGATAGGCCGCATCCCCCACCAGGCAGATGGGCATGTCCACGTCCCCGACCCTGATGTGGCGGTCGTGGAAGAAGGTTACCCTGCGTGCAGCCTCTGGCACACGGCGGAGTTCCGGTACACCCTGGCGTCGTGTGCCTTGCTGGACCAGCCCACATTAATGTCCGTGAACTGTCCCCGGTGGTCACACACGGCCTGCAGGAGGATGGAGAAGTACCCCTTGCGGTTCACGTACTGGGAGGCCTGGTGTTCCAGGGCATGGATGGGGATGTGCGTCCCGTCGATGCCCCCCCCCCCCCCACAGTTGGGGAAGCCGAGGGCGCCGAACCCCCGGATGACAGCGTCCGGGTCGGCGAGGTGGACCACCCTGCGGAGCAGCACCCGGTTGATGGCCTTGACCACCTGCGGGGAGAGACAGCAAAGCGCGAATCAGTGGGGCGCCCGGGTGGCTGGGAGTGCTCGTGCCCTGGCAGTGCCCCGCGCCCCACTCCTAGGAGCAACCCCCCCCGGGCGGCGTGTAATACGGCCGGGAGAGACCGGCCCCTCCGGTGCGGGGCACTTTTGCCTCCTCCCCCCTCGTCCCCCCGTTTTCCCTGGGGCGGCCCATCCCCTCCTTGCAGCCCCCCTCGCTCCCGGCCCAGTGGCTGGCGAGTGCCGTACCTGCATGAGCACCGCTCCGACGGTGGATCTCCCCACACCGAACTGGTTCCCGACGGATCGGTAGCTGTCCAGCGTGGAGAGCTTCCAGAGGGCGATGGCCACACGCTTCTGGAGGGGGATGGCGGGCCTCATGCGAGTGTCCCTTCTGCGCAGAGCAGGGGCGAGCCTCTCGCAGAGCTCCAGGAAGGTGTCCCTCTTCATCCTGAAGTTCTGGGTCCACTGTTGGTCTCCCCAGCGCTCCAGGATGATGCGGTCCCACCAGTCGCTGCTGGTGTCCAGATACCAGATGTGGCGGGGCATGCCGGCGCCCGGGCGCCGCCGCAGCTGCACCATGGCCCCCAGGGTGGCCAGGCGGAGAGGCAGGGGGCTGATGTGCACCAGGTGGAACCAGGCAGCCTCCAGCCATTGCTGGCAGGCTTGCAGCAGCAAGTCCATAAGCTACACCAGAAAGTGCAGGGCGAGCTCTGGCTCCATGTTGCCACCTGCGGCGGCCCCCCCGAAGGGAAGCACCGACACAGACGGGCGCAGACAAAAACGCTTTGCTATCCCTTGGTGAGGTAGGCAAGCAAGCGGAAAAGCTGAGAACCGGCTGTCCAGGTGGGTCCCTTTAAGTACGAGCCTCAGATAGCCTCAGACAGCAGCCACACAAAGCAACTACTGACCTGATGCCCTACCAGAACCTGTTTCAGCCGCCCTTAAATGTGCCCCTGCATCCAATCAGTGGGGACGCGCTAGTTTGAATTAGCAAAACGCTAATTCGAACTAGTTTTTAAGTCGAGATGCGCTAGTTCGAATTAGCTTAGTTCGAATTAACTAATTCGAACTAAGTTAGTTCGAATTAGCGCTGTAGTGTAGACGTACCCTCTGAGTGTTTATATATAAACTCTGAGTTTGTTTCCTAACTAATATGAGAATATTCAATTTTCCCTCTATGGAACAGGATGTTGAATAATGGTGTTAAATGAGTACAAGGGTTAGTCTCGAGTAATTTTTTGATGTAAATGATATGTATGCTGAATTGTAAGTGAATAGGCTTGATTTAACACCAATCAATTTCTATAGAGACACATTTTCAGATACACTGAATATGCAAAAAGAAACCATACAAGCTATTTACTGTAGCACCCTCTATCACACAAGAGAGTATACGGATTGAACAGCATTAAGATATAAAAGAAGAACATTAGTCAATAGGATACACCATCAGCCAGGCCTCAGATAAGGCAATCCTACCACAAAACAAAAAACAATAAGAAAACCCAATACCCTAACATGAAATATACAAAAATAGGTCACACAATTTAATAAAAAGATACAATATACTCCTACAACTATATGCATAAACTCTCAGGGGTGCTGGATCTACTTCTTTCCCAACCCGTTATGGCTGGCAATTTGAAGTCCATGCAAAAATAATGCTTTAGCTCCTTGCCCTCAATATTTTACAGCGTTTATAACCACAGTGACACCCTTTAACACATAAATACAATATATAGGACTACTGTGCAGTTTACACTGTGATAAATGAACATGAGCCGAATGTTGGATTCACATTAAAGATAAATGGTTATATTCTGTCCTGTTATGGAAATGATTTTTCGCTGAAAGGCAGACTCAGGCTTGGCTGAAGTCACCTGGGAAATAATCAAGCTTAACATTTTCCAACATATGCAATGTTATATGGTTCCCTATACCTCAGAAGAAGTCGATTTACAAGCAAGTTTCAGGGGAGGAAAAACAACACCTTCACAAAGAAGGTCATTCCACTAGACTATATTTAGCAAGATGGTATAGTTAGTGTCCGCTATAGTTAGGGCTGTAAATGAGTTTCCTACTATTTAACTCCCTGTTTTCACTCATTCACCCTTGGGCTGAATTTTCCATCCTTTAATCTCTGCCTGAAGTTGAATTTTTCTGGAAAGACTGAACAAAATCCCTTCAGCCGTTTCGGAGTTCAGAGAGACTGAAAACAAAATTTCATCCCCTCCACTGCCTGCCAAAGTGATTTTCATCTATGCACATTTTACTGAATAACGTTTATAAATGAGTGCCACTCATTCTCAGTGGTTTCAAAGCAATTCATCTAAACACTGGTTGTATCTCCAACCTTATCCCAAAAGTGAATGTTTCCAGAAATGGGTCCTTTATAGCAGCTGGGAGCTTGAATCACACCTTTCCATAGGAAGACAACCCTAGTCCTAATATATTAAGACATCAGAACTAAGCATCTAAACACTGTTATGCATAGGAGAGCTATTTTACAGGTTTCTAAAATGTTAGACCTTAAGAGATAAATATTCTATGGCAGCTGTATTCACAGTAGAGGTTGAACCTCTCCAGTCTGGCAGCCTCAGGACCTGATTGGTGCCGAACCAGAGAATTTGCCGGACCATGGGAGGTCAACATTCTCTAGCAGCATTACCAATACTTCCACTGCTTACTGGGTTCTTAGAAGACATTTAGGGGTAAATTAGAGCTAAACAACAGCACAGAACACTGAGAGTCAGGACTGATGCTGTAAACAAACTTAATGGGACCATGGGACACTTGGCCACACCCATGATAAGTGGACGTCCGGCTAATTAATGTTATGCCAGATCATGGATGTTGCCAGACCAGAGAGTGCTGAACTAGAGAAGTTCAACTTGTACTGAATGGTTCTTCAGGCCAGCACAGGTGAAAAACAGCGCCAGCGAGTATATTACAAATTCATTACAATTCTAAAACCATTTTCTTTTTTTAAATAGGGGACAATCTGTGTTGTAACATAAAATAAAGGGTTTGTCTGGATTCTTTTTTATGCCAAGTCTACTTTATATCACTCTGGCAGTAGACAGCAGCCTTGGTGTAAAGGAAGATCTGACCCTTTGTCTTCACTTGTTTGAGATGACTTGTAGAGGCATCCGCCTGGCTTCCCATTTCTAAGGAACATGGCAATCCCAAACTCATGCCAATAAAACCTTAACACTACTACACTGTAGTCTCATGTATCTACTGTATATGTATCCTGGAAAAGAGTCACACCACCGATCTCTCAGGAACAATTACAGCCCTTAATTTATTTAAGCAGAATTATGCTTGTCGATAGCAAAAATATCCCTCTCTAGAACTCCTACTGTTACTCAATATAATTGAGGTCATCTAGTAAATGCAGTTTTTATAAATAGCATGAAATCCCTGGCATTAATTCTTTGTCAGGAGGGGAAAGTGACTCAATTTCTTTCCCTTTGTTTCGATGGGAGAGGGAAGAATTACTGTTTGTCTAGCTACAAAATGGTAGCTGCACATCATTCTTCAGAAACCAAGCTTGGAAAACAGGTATTCACCAAAGGACTTCTTGAATGCTACAAAAAGAACCTCTAATCTTTACTGCCATACATATATTTTTCTTAGGGCAGGTCTACACTACTGGGCAATGTTGACCTAAGATATGTAACTCTAGCTACATGAATAGCATAGCAGGAGTCAACATACCAAGTCTCCCTTTGACTCCCCTTACATTTCTCATTTCAGTGGAGTACTGGAATCGATGTGAGTGTAATCAGTGATCAATTTAGTGGGTTTTCCTAAACCAGCTAAATCGACTCTTGGGGGACTGATCACTGTAGCACTGATCTGCTGACACAATGACGAGAGATAGAATCATAGAATACTAGGACTGGAAGGGACCGCAAAAGGTTATCGAGTCCAGTCCCTGCCTTCATGGTAGGACCAAGTACGGTCTAGACCATCCCTGATAGACATTTATCTAACCTACTCTTAAATATCTCCAGAGATGGAGATTCCACAACCTCCCTGGGCAATTTATTCCAGTGTTTGACTACCCTGACAGTTAGGAGATTTTTCTTAATGTCCAACCCCCCCTTGCTGCAGTTTAAGCCCATTGTTTCTTGTTCTATCTTCAGAGGCCAAGATGAACAAGTTTTCTCCCTCCTCCTTATGACACCCTTTTAGATACTTGAAAACTGCTAAGATGTACAAAGAAACAAAGGCAAGAACACTACTCCTATCCCATAATAAGTGCCCAGGGTCAAACACAATGGAACACAACTTACAGTACATTTGAGGCCCATCACAATATCACTTTATTGAATGGGAAGCACAGTGAGTCACAGAGGGGGCCAGAACCAAACCCAAGAATTTGAATACTCCTGAATTTGTTAGAAATCCAGGACATACTACTAACATTGCTGGACAGATCCATCTCTAGTTAACCTCTATTACTGCATGAATTATTTCATTGCTCTCTCATGATGAGAGAGACTGAGACTGGGCTGAGAAAGAAACACCTGTGCTATGATTTTTGAGTTGGTTAGCTTGGGTTAATTTTGTCACTGTTTAAAAACATAAAAGTTTAGGAGCAGAACACCCCCAATGTACATCCCAAGAGCTAAAGTACATTGTGCCAATTTGCCCCCCCCCCCAACCAGGTGCTTTGTGCCCCTGAAAAATTCTCTCTCTCTTAATTAAGGCCCCTTTCTATACATGTTGTGCCACAGCTTTTCAAAACAGAAAGGCTTCCTTTCTTGTAATCCTTTTGTGTGTGTGTGTGTGTGTGTGTAATTCATTAGCACACACAAATACAAATAGGCTCCACATCTTGTTTGTGACATGCCATCGGCCTTTCCTTCTTTCGATAATTTTGCTCTAACCTCTGAGATTTGCATACATGTAAATTGAACCATATGAGTTTAATTTTTCTCTGATATAGGACTTATACGGAAACATTTTTCATTAAATATTTCTCCTTTCGCATTTTTACAATTTTACTGTGAAAATCGGGGAGGATTATAACTCACACAGTAGAAGCCTTTATTTAAGAACAGCGGAGGGAGCCCTGTCCTTTAAGTAAGAGACATTCTTGGATCAGATACTGGCTGGCAGGATGGAAAAAAGGATGTATCATTAACTTTCATTCCATTCCAAATAACCTGGAACCCATAAAACCTAAAGATACTCTAATTTTAAATATGCTCTGCCCCCATTCCTTCTTTCCATTTTATTTGTGGAATGTTAACTTTGAAACTTCATAAGCCCCCATAATATCAAGCAAGTCATTTTGAACAGATTCATAACTCTTTGAGCATAAAAATGTCCACATTAAAACCTCCCGTGATTAAAAGATTACTCTTCTAATTTCTCCAGCCTGCTTCATCCAACCACGTGCAAAGAAGTGACAGGTTATTTTGAGACTACAATAATAATTAACTTAAGGAGCTTAGTATAAACAGCATTGTAGGAAAAAAATCCATATGTCATTTAGAATTAATTGCTTCTGTTTAGGTCCAGCTTCACCTATGTGGATATGAATTCTCCATCTGAAAAATACATAAAAGATAACAAAAGTATATAATACTGTATGTCTCTTCTTTAATTTATGACAAAAGCAATCAAAGCTCTACTTCAACTACCCCATGTTAAATCAGTAGTCATAGCACAGATGTTTGATATTATTCCAAGTGTGTGTGTGTGTGTGTGTATTATATGTATGCATAGAAGTGCCCAGTACATACTGTTGGCATTATACAAAAAATGAATAATAAATACCACATATGTATCCATGCGTAGCAATGCTGAGCCAGCTGAATTCTGCTCCCTCCTGAATTCATGCATCTAATTTATGTTATCACCACACTGACAGTATTGTAAAATGAAGTATCTGTCCTCAAAATAGTGAGTTCATCAGAAGTCATCCATGCATGTGCTTCAATCTAATCCTAGTCACATCTAGGTATAAGCAAAAACTTCAGTATCTCTGCCTATTTATTCCTTGACTGTTGAGATTACCACAGTGGCTTCTGTGATGTGGACCTCTGCCTGCCAGGAATTGGAGCAAGATCACCAGCACATTTTATGAAGGCAACCACAGGCAAACACTGATAGAAGTGCAGTTTTGAAAAAACACCCTTCTACAATCTGAAACAAAATGTTTGTCGAGAAGTCAGTTCTGGGATGCTGCTTGCTATTTCTCTGCCAATGGTGTCAACTTTTTAATAATCACACAGAACAGAGCTGCTGTAATCACATACACTTGTATTCTAGCCATGTCGGTTAAAGAAAATAGCCTACACCCCAAATTCAAAGTAACTTAAAAACATCTTGTTTTTTTGTTGCTGAGAATAACAATTATAAACACAACAATTTCCTTTTTAAAAAATGAGACAAACTATGCGGTGGCAGAAAATAAAGGGTTTGGTGAGAGTCTTATTTACTCCAAGGCTACTTGTTTTCCCCGATTAGAGACTCTGTTTATACATAGGACCTACGAAAATCAAGGACCAAATTCTTACCTCAGTTACCCACTGAGGTTGTACAGTGAAAGCGGTTGACTTTGGCTTATGTATGGTCATGAATCAAATTTTTCCAGCTTGGAACACAGCAGGTAACTATCAAATGCTGTTTTCAGGGCTGTGCTGGTTTCATTACAATGAAGCAAAATTAAAGTAAAGTTATGATGGCTTCTGCTGCAGTAAAAAGTGGGGTGTGAAAGTAGGGTATCAATGTTTGCAAAAAGAAAAAGAACAAGACTGATAGGGAGAGAAACATGTTAATTTTCTCAGAGGTCCTGTAAACAATGGAAAGTGAAAGGAATAATTGAACCATAGAGCAATAGTTGGCAACGCGCTTTGCAAAACAAACATACTTTTACAAAGTCCTTCCCATCACTGTCACCAAATGTAATAGACTTATTTGTCAGAGAAAGAGAAAGTCTTGTGCATTGTTAAAGAAAAAGAGACATTACTTAGAGTACTGGGAAACAAATCCTGCTCTGACTCTTCTTTCATGCAGACCAAAATCTTTTTCCTAGTGCACAGTCACAGTGAGATAATAGGAACTGTGTCTCCTAGGAGACAGAGTAGATGGTGGGTTACTCCCCATGGCTTCTCCACCAAAGCAGTACAGCAACAAATCTGGTGAGCTCAACCACCACTGCCCCACATCTCTGTCCACAATCGCACACAAGGATCCTCTCCTGGATCTTCACTCCACTGTATAAGAACATAAGATTGGCCCTTTTGGGTCAAGCCAATGATCGAACTAACTCAGTATCCTGTCTTCAGAGAATGACCAAGTTCCAGGTGCTTCAAAGGGAATGAACAGAGCAGGCAATCATGGAGGGAGCCCTCCCCTGTTAGCCACTCCCAGACTCTGGTCTGAAAGTGGTATTCACCTCTGAGTGGCCTGTCCATCACAGCAGAACAGCAACATGGTCTCTCTGTTTCCATAAGAGCATGGGGCAGAATTTTTTCCCCTTACAAATGTTACCTATTAACATCCAACTGGCATGATAAAGAGTGCTGGAGTGTCCTCTTTCGATACTTCTCAACTTACTGGATTTCACTGTCACAACCATAATGTTTGTATTGGAAGTTGATTAGGTCTGAGACTGAGGATAAAGTCTTGTGACACTTGGGGAGAACTTTGATATGAGGTTGGCATCTGAAAACTACCATTTATAACCAGGAGCGGCGTGAGGCAGGCTGCGGCAGCTGGCGCCCCAGGAGGAACGCGTGATTGGCACCCCCGCCTGCATGGCCATCAATGGAGTGATGTCATCACCAGGCTCCCAGGGAACCCGGTGACATCATCATCGGGCGCCGTTGAAGGCAGTGCCCTAGGTGATGGCCGACTAGGCCTATAGCCACGGGCCGCCCCTGTTCATAACTAAGAGCACTGTGTAGAGATTTAGTCATCCAACTCTCATGTGAAAATGTGCCACAAACTTTAGGACCTCCGTGGACTTGTGACACACATTAATTCAACATGAAATGGCTTGACTGGACTCCTCTCCATAGATGGATACTTTTGGCCTTTCAAAATTTCATTTTAGTTGCTGAGGGGGGCAAAGATAAGAGTTTAATTTATGGAGATGTCATTATGCTCACAATCCCCACTTGGTCACAGAAAACATTTTTCTTGGTAGTGAGACAGTGTGGTCCAGTGACTTGAGCACAGGGGTATTAGCCAGCAAATGCTTGACTACCAGCTCTGACACTTGATGTGTAGCCTCAGACAAACCACTTAACTTTTTCATGTTTTTATTTCCCCCATCTTTGAAAGGGGAATACTACCACTCATCAAGTCAGCATGCTATATCATTATTATTTTTATTAGATTATTTCCCCCCATCAATTCTTATGAGTAAAATACTACATTTATTGAGGCAGATGTTGAAATCAGCAGCTACTGATTTAGAGGAATGACACTTTATTGGAAATGAATTAACTGACGTGGGGAAAACAATAGCTCATAAAAGGCCTTTAGCTTTACTCAGTCATTTCTTGGGATTTGATTGACTCCTTTTTAAATGTTAAATTGGAACACAGTATCCAGAGATAGCTAGCAACATATTTCTTCCTCCCTCTTCTCCCACCCTGCCCATGTGTTCTATTAATGGTTCATTCAATATATGCTATCTAAAGCATATATTCTTTAATCCAATGAATTGTTTTAGCTAGGAAAATAAGACCCTATCCAATAGCAGAGTGCAGAAAGTTGTTCTGCAAACAGAGAAATTTTCTCAGGCTCCTAGGCCGTGGCTGGTAGAGGCATTTGGGTGCGGCCAGTTCTATTACTGGTCAGCACTCATTACTGACTGATGCACTCTGTTTCCAGTGGGGTTCTTGTTCACCATAGCAGTGGGAGGTAAGAGGAGTTAAGGTAATGCATCAGTGGTTGCCAGTGGAGGAGATGGGAAGAAAAAAGGCAAAAGAAATATACTATTTCAATCAAAGTCTGAAATTTGTAGAAGTGGTTTTGGTCTCAAATATAGAAAAAATATTTATCCAAGAAACTCCTACTCGGGTGCGAACATCCTACTTCGAGTGGGATTTTATTTGGCAAAGTGCTGTGAAAGAGTGGAAGCTAATACAGAGCATGTCTATAAACAAATATATTTATTTAGTACAGATTGACACATTCACTAGAGTATTTCAGTGATTACACATATAAAACTATTTCCTACAGTGGTTTCCTTTTGTGATTCCGCTAATTTATTCAATTCCGCCCAATTTTCATGCATTGAATGTTACGAGCTATTTCAGCCACCCAGTCTGAAATGTGCATTTGGAGACTACATGCCTGTTTTTTTCATTTATTCATCCACACACAATTATTTGGTAATATTACGATTTGAACTCATATGGAAGCCAACCAACATTTTAATAGCTTAAAAATCATATAGAATGAATTCTGCCCTTAGGATAAGAATTAAGAGCCAAATCCTAAGCACCTTTACTCTATTTTTATTCACTCCTTTCTCAGGCAAAACCAGCATAAATGGCAGCTAGATCAGTTAAAAAGAGAGTCTTTACTCATGAAAAGATCCCTTTGACATTAACAGGGAGGGATTTTACCAGCGTAAAGATTGTGGTATTTGGTCCTGAGTAAGATTTCAGGATTAGTTTCTAAAACTGAACTAAATCTATCTTTCATAAGTATTTCTATACCACACATAGCTGTCGACTAAGCACGGATATAATTTATCCTGCAATATTAATCTTTTACCAGCAGTATACATTATTATGTGGCATTTGTAACATTTTAATTTGAGATGGACTGAAACCAAAACATGACACCTGATTCTCCATGAATTTTGGGAGAGTTTGGATCTAGTACTGAACTTTAAAAACTTTGTTATTGCTGTGTAATGGGCCAGAACTGGAACACCATATCCAAATATCTAGAGCACTTAGAACTAAGGCCCATCTCTAAAATAAACTGTAGTCAGGCTATGTACTATTAGAATTATTTGATCTTCAATTATACTTGGCACTTCTAATTAAATATTGAGGGTTACTTTTTATGTACTGCATGCACAGTATCTTATATACTGGGTGCACAATACAATATTCCAATTAAAAATGTGAGGGACAGCAATTAAAACACTGGTGGGACACCAATTAATTTATTCTGCAAGCTTTGTTTCTGATAACTGACAACCATAACAAAATCGCTCTCCCTTAAATAGCAAGCCAAATTAATTTAGCTTTGCTCAAGTATCTTTTCTGTAGACAGTATTTCATGTCAAAGTAATGGAAAGTATATAGTTGTATAAACACTGTATCTTAGCCTTGGCTTACAGAATAAAAACAGTGTAAAAAAGAGATAAATTAGCATACTGCAAAAGATATGGGAAGAGAAGACAACCACTTCAATAAAAATAATCAACTTGTCCACAGAGACTGGTTGATCCAATGACAGGGCCTTTAAGATAATGACCCTTGCTTTTCACTATCTCCTAGCAGTACACAACTAAGATCTCAATACTGAGATATGCTCAAAAAATACATGTATCTATCGTGTTAAGGACAAGAATGTGGATTTCTTTTTTCCTGTTGGACAGGTCAGAGAGTGCAAAAAGTATTTTCCCATTTCCACTATTTCTGTCGTGAATCACAGTTATAGTCTCTGCACTCCTTGAGGTGCAGTGCTTAGGCCCTTGGTTTGAAAGCTCTCCTCCCTCAACAACATTAGCAAGTGGAGTTCATTAGATGTAGAGAAGAGTGACTGCTTCATTCTTTTAAGTGGTGGCACTCCCTGGGAGCGGAAAATACAGAAGGTTTTTGCACAAGGCCGCATCAACAGAACAACAGAGGTATAAGAGAATCTTGGTTGTACTCAATCCAAAGAAAAAGATTAAAAAAAAAGAGAGACTCCAAAGCAATGTTCCCTCTATTTTTTTGGAGCCATGTGTAAGCGGGGGAATGGTCCCGCTATTGTGGAGAACTTTTCTGGCTTCTATACCACCCTGGTGAAATGGACCAGCGAAAGGATCTGAGTCCCCGCTCCCACTTCCTTTACCCTACGGCCTCCCTGTTCCTGAGGGCTCCCCCTCCATTCTCCTGAGCAGCAGAGTCCTTGAAGCCCCACCAAGGCTGGGCCCAGGTTTCCTGGGGCTTAATCCCCGACCTTGTAGTCACTAGGGGCAGGAGTTAAGGTGTCCCCACTCCGAGGTGCTCTCTTTACACTGCATGCTTTCTTGGCCCAGTGATCTTTTCATAAGGTTCTAAGCAAAATACAATTTATTAAACATCAACTGATTAAAGAGAAAAGAATAAGAAAAAAATGAGACTGGTTAAATGAGAACACACAGCCCTGCTCTGTAGCACAGGGACATCAAAACAGCAGCCTGCAGAGTGTAAGGACAGTTCACAGTCTCTTCCTTATAGGCCCCTTAGAGGCCCTGAATGTGCTGCAGGGGGGCTGCAGGCTGGACATGCTTGCTCTGGCAGTGACCACACAGCCTCAAGCTCTAAGTGGCCAGACCCCTCTCCCAATCTGGCTTGCTGGGCCTCTTGACTGGTGATATCTCCCTGCCCAGAACCTCTCCCCGCACTTTGCAGGTCCCAGCTGCTCACCACACCCAGCTGTAGGCTGTGCTGCCTTGTCAGTCTCCAGCTCCTTGCGTTGCTTCTCTGTCCCTTTTGGCTTCTCTGAGCACTGCCAGTCTGCTGCTCAACACAGGGTCTGCGCTCCTTGAGCTGTGTGTGTCTGGTTCTATTGCTGCAAAACTGCCTCTCCACACAGCTTGCACTCCTTGGGCTGTCTGAGTCTGGCTCTGTAGCTGCAGGACTTCTTCTGCACACAGCTTGCACTGCTCATAGCTGTCTCTCAGCTCTCTCCTTGCTCAGAGAGACCCAGAACAAAACCAAGCTCACAGGGAGGACGGGGCCTGGCCTCTTGCTTTCCTCACTGGCCTGTCCAACCTGTCAATCAGGCCGAGCTGGAGTGTTGGCTGCTTTCCATTGTCTCTGGGGTCTGTCAGTCTCAGGGCCCTGATTTCTCATGGACCCTTCCCCTTTTGACACTGGGAGCTGGTGAATCAAAGACTCCCGCAGAGTTTTAGTAAGGGGCTAACAGTCCCCTTACACATGCATGGAATAATTTGTGTTATATGCACTCAGGCATATGTGGATGTGCACCATCAGCAGAAACACATGCTGCCAGCTGTGGACGCTCTGCTAAATCAAAGCACTGATCTGCTAATCTAACAAGGAACACTGCTCTACAGACTTCCTAGGTGTAACAGCACTTCTCAGAATCCAGGATAGTCAGTTACTCATGGATGAAAGAGCAAGAGGGTGATGAGTTCTCACGTGGGGAAGCACAGGCTCCTTGTTTCTACATGAAGGACCATCCTCATTCATAAAGTGGTTCAGTTGTCTGAGAAGAGGAGGGAAAGATTCCATCCCATGCTTTCTGATGCCTGGTTCAGGTTATCCATACTTTCCAAGTGTCTGCCTGTTGTAGCGGGTTCACTCACTTTCACGCACAGCTTCTTCCCTCAGGGTGAGGAAGTCATTAGCTGCTCCGATGCCGACGTGCCCCCTTTGGGTGAGATGTTCTCTTCAGGTCACTGCCCTCTGGCAGTGACCACTCCATTCTTGGTCCGTACCCCCTTCGGGGGGGGGGGGGGAGGAGTGTCATTGTTCTTGCTTTGGTCCTCCTCCAGGGTCCTCCCTACACCCTGGGACCCCTAGTTCTTTCTGAGAACACCCAGCTCCCTCCTGGTTCCGCTGCACCCTCCTGGCCTCAGTGGCCCACTGCCAGTCCCTCTCTAGCCTCTCCAGGTAGACTGCAGTTTCTCCAGGCCCCTCCTCCCTGGCCACAGGCACACCTCTGCTACTCGGTTGCCTCCTGCAACTTTGCCTTGCAGTCATATGGCTTGGGGCTTCCCTGGCTCAAACTCCCCCAGTCTTCTGCAGCTTCCTCCGTGCCTCCTTGCAGCCCGGCCTTTTAGGGCTGCCTCCATGCGAGCCCCGGCTGCAACTGCCTCCTTGCAGTCCTGGGCCTCAGGCCAGGTAGCCTGGGTTTGTTAGGCCAAAGCCACTCACATTGCAGGCCAGCAGGCTTATCTCTCTCCTCCTCCCAGGAGCTGCTCTTAGAGCCCTCAGCTGGGCCCTCCTTATCTGCCTCAGTTGGGCTTCCCTCACTCCAGCTCCCAGCCCTTTAAAGGGCCAGTGCAGGGCAACGCCCTGCCACACTGTCTTTCTACCATTTCTAATTTATCCATCATCTTTGCAACATATCTAAGTTGTTCAGCTAAGCTAATGATCCACTATTCACTTCAATATCTCCTCTCCTATTTGCAGTATTTCCTACGTTAGTCGCCACTTAACTTCACCTTTCTTTTGAAGTGTCTGGGAATGGCCAATGTCAGAGACAAAGGAGCGGGCTAGATGGCCCATTAGTTTGATCCATTGTGGCAAAATCTATTCCATTAAAGAAAATTAGCCATCTTATATTTCTTTTGTATAAAATATTACAGCAGATATGCATGTTTAAATATACAACTAGTATTTGTCTAACAACACACTGTCTGGGCTGAGAGATCCCCCTGGCTGACTGCCATTGTTCAACCATTTAAATCTAGACATATGAATGGGGAAAGATGGATTACCCACTCATAATTCCATCAAGGGCTTTTCATGATATCACAACCCATTTTTTTTAAAAATCATATATTGAAAAAATATTTAAATCTTGTAGGAAAGATTTTTTTTTTCATAAGTACTCTTTTGATGTCAGAACATTTTGATTTGTGGGCATGCTGACACTGGAGCAGCTCGATTACTGCATGTTTTCATTTATCATGAGTGCAAAGTTGATGTCATTAGGATGTGGGATTATTGCAGCAAGTATATTTCACATGTAGTAATTACATTGACAGCAATTATTTCACTTCAGATTTTGGGGTAAGCAAAAACAGGATGCAGGTATTGTATGTATGATCGCTTATTTTGGTCTCAATAAAGACCACTTATGTTGAATCCTAAAAAATAAAGTTTTGTTTAATTAAACAAGGGAGAAAGGAGGCGCTATTAAACCCTGATCCACACTAACCTTCTACTTTCATAGTAAAGTATACGAGGATCCTGTGTGGCAGGGTGTGGCGCCTTAGCTGCATTATTCCCCATAATGGTTTAGCTCCCTTTTCCTTTGCTTTTTTTCGCCACACAATGGCTTGTGGTAAGACTGGAGTGTCAAGTCCAGGCTTTCAGCCCTACAGTAGCTCTGGATTTCCTTGTTTTTGTGGGTTTAAATCAGCCCCTTAGCATTACTTATATGCATTTGTTTTGGGTAATTGACATTAATTTTCAGGTTGCATCACTGGCATCAATCAGCAAGCTTCTCCAAGGACTGGAGTTAAGGGGCCTCTACAAAGGGTTAGACATTGTTTCTTTTGTTTTATTTTTGGAAACATCTTAACTACCATGTACTTTTCCAGTTGCTGTTATGTTCATTTTGCATAATGCAGCATAAAACATTAGTGGTTGTCTTGCTGAAAGATTATTTTGGCATTTCTGCAAATGACCTGGATCTGGAGTCTGGTGATAATCAACATCTTTGCAAAGACAAGTTGATACACTGGACCTATGTAATGCTAAAGCAGCTCTGAAACAGCAGAACATTGCTTTTCAGAAAGACACATGGCCAGCTGCAGATGTTTTCCATATGAAACGTGGAAAGTGACAGACCCCACTCATCAGTGTTCTCCCATTCCAGAACACATGCACAGACAACACTGCTGAGATATTCAGCACCAGCCTCCATTACCAGGTAGTATGGAGGAACAAGTCGATTTTCATTGTACCAAGTAGGAAAATGCACCAGCGCAGTTTATTGTGACAGTTCTGACATTTCCATCACTCCATTTTGTTCATGTACTGCATCCCTATTCAAGGGAGACCTGCCTGACTTTGAGACTAAAATGACAAAATCATCATATTCTGAAGATGAGTTAGCTGTTTCAAGGTTCCAGTTCTGCAAATCAGCAGCTAGTGTTCAACAAGAACCCTAGAAAAAATCCTCATGAATATGGAGCAACCTGCGTGGTATAAACTGCTGAGTCAGCAGTAAGGAGGACCTAAGGGAATTCAATAGGGCTAGTCCTACTTTGCCAGCAAAATAGTGCAAAGTCAGAGGTGGAAGATGACCCGAGGCCCTCCATAACACACACATTTTGTGGTAGGAAGCAGTCCATGGTTACACCCAGACTTCATGTCATCCGGGCTAATGCCTACCGCATATACAACTGAAATGTACTTTGATAAAGGGCCAGAGTTTCAAAAGAGTGTAGAGTTATGTTTTCAAGTGTTCAATATGGACAACCGAAGCAAGATTTTTAAAAGTGCTGAGCTCCCACTCAGTTTCAAAATAAGGACCAGATTTTCAAAATCATTCAACATCCAATAGTGCCCCCCACTTATGATACATAGGGATACATTTTCAAAAGAGTACAGTATCCAGTGTGCTCCTTCTCAAAATCTGGCGCTGAATGTGGATGCTGAATGCTTTTGGAAATTCTATCGATAGCATAACATTTGGGGCTTGTATGTTCGCAACTACACAAAAATATACAATGGTCTTGGCTCAGAGCCCTCCCCCCATAAAATGCATAACGTAAAAACAGTTTATCGATGGCTTGAGTCAGTTCTGCAAAATCTAAGGAATTATTTTTAGCTTGAAACAAAGCTGTACTATTACTGTCCTTCAGGCTAGGCAATAATTATAAAGCTATACATATTTAGAAACGTATATATTTTACCATATAATAACTGGCACCAATATTTATAAATTTAAAACTCTGCTGTAGATTTTAATAGCAGAGTAGAGATTTTAGCCATGCTACTCTCATTCAATTAAAAGGGAACTGTGTGGTTAAATCGGCTTTGAAATTCTCAAATAATATCTACTTTGAATTTTATTCTGCCTTCTTTCCCTTTCCTTTTCATTTTTTCCTTCTAAGTCTTGTTGCACTTTTTCACCAAGGTGTCATTTCACATCTGTTTGCCTCCCCAGATCAGTTTTCTATATGGGTACGTCCACATATCGTGCTTATTTCAAAATAAGCAATTCCGGAATAGTTATTCCGAAATAGCTTATTTCAAAATATCATGTCTACACTGCAGGGAAGCCTCAAAATTAGTCTGAGGCAGGCTTCCCTAATGTAGATGTGCTATCTTGATTTAGAGCCCCAGGAGGCACTGGGGAGGAATAACTTAGAATAGCAGCAGTGGAGTGTCTACACATGCCTTATTTCAAAATAGCTATTTTGGATTACGCATTATTCCTCATAGAATGAGGTTTACACACTTTGGAATAAGCCGTCCATTATTTTGAAATTATTTCTAAAAAATGGAATGGCTATGTAGACACTCACATTGTTATTTTTTGAAATAATGCTAGTTATCTCGAAATAACGGTGCTGTGTAGATGTACCCTAATATGTAAAAGCGTTCATCTTTCTTGATATTTCCTTTTCTTCTTCAGCTCTTTTTCCTGCTTTCTTGTCTATGCCTCTCTAGTTACTTTCTAAATCCTTTATCACAGTTTGCCTCTCCCTCTATGTGTCTCTCTATCAGTCAACCCCATCCTGCTTACAAATCCCCCACATTGTCCCAATCTCTCCTTGCCTTTCTGTCTCCCTCATTATTATTATTAGTGTGTCTCATGAGTCATTGCTTCTCTCCTGTTTCTCCTACATTCTCCCTCTACTTCTTCCAGGTCTCTTCTCCCGTAGTTCCTGGGTCTTACCAACATCAACTAGAAGTGGAGCAGCCCTGTGACTGGATCCTAGGCAGCATCTACGTTATCCTCTCCTGCAGGCAGTTCTAGTTTTACTGTAGGGCTATATTGTTAGATCTGCGGAAAATTGGATTTATTGTTTATCAAGTGGAGCGGGAGGGTTATGACAGCAGAAAAAGGGGCACTGAGAATGGAGGAGTAAAGTAAAATCAGGATGATTTTATATAAAAGGAATATTTTTGGTTGGGGTTGCTAGATGCTTTTCATGGGGGAACTGTTGACAGTTTGGAAGAGGAGTAGAAGCACTTCTGATAGGGATCTAGTGAGTTTTGCATCCTAGCACAGGTGACATTGTACAGAGCCAGCAGCTGGGGAAGGTACTGGCATCTGGGATAGGTGGGGTGCAAAGTTTTCTAGGGTTGCTGACACAGAAGCAGCCAGCCCTTCCTTCTCCCTGTGGCCTGAGAATGGGGTCTTGGCCACTTGAGGCTAACATTAATTTTCTCCTCCTTGTTGTACAGGGATGGGGCTCCATAGCGGACAGCCCTCCAAAGCCTTAGGCTGTTGCACACTCCCTACATATGCAAGCTCAGCCTTGGAACCCAAATATCAATGGAGAATTTAGTTCTCTTTTTATTGGGTCCTTGCTTAAGGAGAAAAGCATTGGGAAAATGTACATAAATACCTTATGCCTAAGAGAAGCATATTTGGGCCTAGTGCACTGCAAAAAAAAAGTTCAGATTC
This sequence comes from Pelodiscus sinensis, assembly GCF_052426305.1. Classification (NCBI taxonomy): domain Eukaryota; kingdom Metazoa; phylum Chordata; order Testudines; family Trionychidae; genus Pelodiscus; species Pelodiscus sinensis. Next base: position 13,062,406 of record NC_143054.1, read on the forward strand.
CTGAAAACATTTCCACTCCCCTGCCCCCTCCACACACATAAATAAATGCTTCTGAAGTCAGTGAAAAGCTGGAACTTCTACCACAGACCTGCTGGCCTCGTAGCTTGGCCTTGTTTTGGGACTAGACTAATTCACAAACTGCACTTTATAGCAAGTTTCTATTTGTTTTTCATGAATCAGTGTTATTTAGTTGTCTGCACCATTTCCCTTCTTTGTCTTCAGCCCTCACAGGGTATGAGTCAATGAAAATTGTGCAATTAAATCTTATGCAGCTCTTTGAAAATGCACAGATGTTATGTACCAGGGCATTCTCTTGGGGTGAAATCCACCCCTCCAAATAGGGTGTAAGCGGTGCAAACTCTTCCCTGGCCTTCTGCTGAGGGGTGAATTTCAGTTTTAAGTGGCTTCTCAGACACCCCATTTTATTTCGTGCTTATGAGACATACCAGACTGACAGAGAACCAAGTCCTTTTTTATCCACAGAACAGTCAATACAAACTTCCTCATGCTGCCCCAATGAAGTGTCTCAGTCTGAAGTGGGAAGGATGAGACAGTATTCCAGTCTCCATTACCAGCTGAGCCCTGGGCCTCTCTGTTGAAACTACATACCACGTTGCCAAATGGGGTCTTGGTTTCTTGGATATTTTTCAGCAAAGCATTAGACTTAGATAATCAACTCATTACTCCTAGGCCAGTCTTCAGTCTACTGGACTTAGGCTGGATTTAAACAGGCAACAGATTGAAAAGTCTCCATTGTACATTACCCAGTCCAGCTCTGAGACTTTGTTTCCCAGAAAACATGTAACTTGCTCAGAACAGGTTTATCAAGCAATTTCCTCTATAAACAAACTTCATGAATATTCCTTAGACTAGGCCATATATTTAACATTTTTTTTTCAAAGTTCTGAGAGAAAGAGAGAGAGAGAGATTGGTGGCAAAGTCAACCATTAATTAAAAAAATCCAATACAAACCTATGTATTTACTATAAACAAAAATACATTTTTTAATCAAAAATAATTAGATATTCAGATATAACTTGTTGCTACAATAGCCTAAATTACTTAACTAATTTAAGTGATCATCTTCTAGATGAACAGAGTATGCATAGTACTTAGATTTAAGCAAAATATGCCATGAAGTACTGCAGAATTAATTTATAGCTTTCTAAAAGATGCCAACAGTTTACTACAAAATCCAAATGCTCCTTATTAAATGTTGTTTTGTTTTTCTTTTTGTTTTCCCACTGTCGACACAAAAAAGTCTAAGCCAGATGCTCCAACTAAGTACATGGAAATAAAATTTGTGTAATTAAAAAGCTGAAGGTATGTCTGTTCACCCACTTGTGCTTTTTTCCTGAGCTACTTCTGATTTACTTATGAAAATGGAGTGAGGAAAATGGCCTCAAATTCAAACACTGACAGAATGCATTTACACTCTGGAGACATTCTAAAAACTGAAAGTTGAACAGTCTTTCATAGTCAACATTCCTTCATGGGTGCATGAAAATTAGATATTTTAGGTTAAGAACGTTTTATCATGTAAGTATGCTTGGAGTTGTGGTAAAAGAAAAAATACTTTTCATGTTGCAACTATCTTTAGCAAGCAATCTTTATCTTTCCAGTTCTCGTGTATGTTCCACCCATTTACTACCAATGTTAGAGCTGCATCAAGATTTCCCAATTTCCAAGGAATTTTGTTGTTGTTGAAAATTGGATTTAAATATTCCCCCTCCCCCAATTGTGACCAGTTCTAATGAAGATATTGCAGTGTCTGAGTTTCCACAATTTGGTTAGAATTAAGACTGAATGAGCAATATTAATCTAGAAAATTTAAAAAAACCCTGACAAATGAACTAGATTCAAGGTGCAATATAGGTGCAAAATAACTGCAACATTCCATTCACTGAAGAGGGCCAGCGCAGTTCAAAAAAGGAACTGGGGTGGGTAGAACAGTCAGCGGATGTTCTCATTCAGTGTATCAGTCAAATAGTTTCTATTGGTGAGATTTTATGGAACCCTGTATGTAACAGAACTGCGCTCCTGACCCATCCTCCACTTTGTGGCAAAAAAACCAGCTAGGGAGGGCTTGGTCCTAACACCACTTGGTTTCCCTTTGGGTGAATCAAGTGGAAGAAAGGTTCAAGTTATATCATACCTCCCTACTCTGTGTGTTCATGATCACATTATCTGGAAACAGTGCCAAGTGAACTATTAATGAAGATCTGCTATGTCTATTAAAACCAGGAATGCTATACACTGGCTCATGATGCATATGAGCTCTAATTTCTTCCCTATCATTTAATTTAGAAAGAGCCTGGCAGCTCTTACTACATTTAAAAGGCAGAGCCAAAGCAGTTGGGGATCCAGCATGAGCGGGGATGGCTTCAGTCCCTGCCTGTGCTGCGGCTGGGAAGCTCTTACTACACTTAAAAGGCAGAGCCTCAGTGCCACTGCGTCCCCCAGCACTGGCTTCTACTTCTCCCCCCTTGCTGCCACTGAATTAGAGGCAGCAAGGGCAGAGGGAGGGGGGAAAATGCAAGTAGTCGACTACTCTTTTCCATCCCTATTAACTTGGGCAGGCTTTTTGTATCATTGGGAACATGCATATTCATAGACTCAGATTTCAAGGCCAGAAGAAACAATAGACCATCTAGTCTGACCTGTATAAAATTCACCCAGTTACTCCTGCATTGAGCCCAATAACCTGGGTTGGCTAAAGCATATCTTCCAGAAATGCATCCAGTCTTGATCTGAAGACATCAAGAGTTGGAGAATCCATCACTTTCCTTGGGAGTTTATGCTAATATCTATTATGCTCTCTGTTAAAAATGTGTATCTTAACATTTGAATTTTTTTGGCTTTTATTTCCACATACTGGAGGAACAGGGTCTAAGAATGTTTCTATGCTAGCTTTTTTGACTGAACTATTGGCTTTTTGCTGACAACATAGGGCTGGTAGCAATAGAGCAGACAGAATAGATGTCATGGTGATTAAAAACACCATGAGCCAGTTTCAACAAAGTCATTTATGTTCCCAAAGATGCAGACAAGGATTAAGTCAGATTTACAAGAGCACTTAAGCGAGTTAGGCACCTAACTTCTACTGATTTTCCAGAACCCGTTCTCCAGGCTGTGTGCCAGCATAATGCAACAGGCAGAACTAAACCTGGGACCTCTGGGGCTTAGTGCATGAGCCCCTACCTTGAGCTAAAAGTCAACTGGCTCTTGTCGAGCAAACTCATTCTCTTTCTCTCTGTAAGTGGTCTAAATGCCACTTCATGGCACAGTGAACCACACCCAGAAGGTGTGTGGGTTACATCAGCAGCAACTGAGCACATTGCTAAAGAGATGCTCTGCTTTCCTGTGATGTAACCCTGAGCAGTGTACGTGTGCTTGCTTTCTACAATAAACAGAAAGATGGAAGAACGATCTCTGGAGCAAATGAACATGAGTGGGAGAAAATGTTGGGAAAAACAAGTTGAGAAGAGAGACATTTGAAATAAAAGATAATTAAAGAGGATTCATTTGTAGCATAAAAGAGGGGTACAGACTTACCAGTATCATGAACTGAATGGCTACAGAACATATCACAAGATGATACATTTACAGGCAGTCCCCGGGTTACGTACAAGATAGGGACTGTAGGTTTGTTCTTAAGTTGAATCTGTATGTAAGTCGGAACTGGCGTCCAGATTCAGCCGCTGCTGAAACTGATCAGTTTCAACAGTGGCTGAATCTGGACGCCAGTTCTGACTTACATACAGATTCAACTTAAGAACCCCAGGCATCCCCAAGTCAGCTGCTGCTGAAACTGATCAGCGGCTGATTCCTTAGAAATTAAACTTGAAACAAGCTACATTTAATCCTATTTTGGGTTTTGGACCATATCGCAAAATCAACTGATATATGAATGAACCTTTCGCCAAATTTACTTGTGGTCATTGTGTGCCTGACAAAACTAAGAGGGAGCTAAATTCCAAATGAAATGGGAAATCTGCAGTTTTGAAGAACTCCCATGACTATCTGAAGGCAGCTGGCCTTTAAAATATCAGCGAAGTGTTGGTGTTAAAAATATTTTGCAGGTCTAACATTCAGTTCCAGCCCTTCAAGGACCTACAGTAGCATAGATGGGTACCTAATTCAGATTTACCATATTCCTCTGCTTTCCTTTTTTTCTTTAATGCTGTACCAGCATTCACTTGCAATGCAGAATTAAAATGAACAGAATTATAAATTTAGGAAAGAGCCCATAATTCAGGAAGTTTCCACCATTGTTAGCAAAAAGAAATTTTATGAAAAGGGGATAGGAGGGCAGAGAAAATAATCCTACTGAATTCCGAACAAAATACGTGACATGCAAAGGATGGTAAACATGCAGGGTGATAAAGTAACAGTAGGAGAATTAGTGTCCCCAGGAAAAATATAAAAGTAAACGTGATATATTTTAATTACACAAGTCAGAATAGCTACTAACTACTTTCCTTAAGGTCTACAGTCCATGATCGTGGCTCATGGATTAAGATCCTTGCAATTAGCCTTCAATGACAGTTCTCCATACGCCCTCATGGGCTGATGCACATATGACAATATTCAAAATGGAATTTAATTGTACTCTTTGCCCCAATGAGAGCCTGGCCTTCTTACTATCCCTGGTGGAGCCATTTAGGCCTGAAAAAATACCAACTGTGATCATAGGTTCCATGTTTCATTTTCAATGCTGGGAATCAAATCTCAGTTGTAATACTACCAAGAGTTAACACACTCTAGTACAGCTGTGCCAGCTCAAACCAGTTATTTTTTTTTCTGGCTCTGTGGTGGTTTAAGTTTTCTTCCCCTCCCCCGATCAGGGACACATATGGCTGCCCAAAAGCAGCAAAGCATTTCTACCAAAATTACTCTCCTTTAGTAACAAGACCGCAAAAGACTGAAACACACAATTCTGTCTACTACCCACCCTATTTTATTTGATTATCTTTTAATAGCTACAATAAAGTTGTGTAAGGAAATAATATTCCACATGCCTGACTCTCCAGGGCAGATTATGGACAATCCCAAAGGCAAAGGGGACTTAGCTGAATCTGCTACTTTATGATTAAAACAGGAAGTTTGGTGTCCCCTTTTACTGTACATCCCCCCCACTTTTTTTGGAAAGACTGCCCAAATAATTCCAAGTTGGGTTGAGGCAAAGTTATTGATGTCAAGGAGCCAAGATCTTTCGCCATGGTTTGCTGCATGAGGAAGGGAGAAAACTGTTTGTGCTCAGCTGCCCTTTACTTCTCCAGCTCAGCTCTGAGCCAAAGAAGCAGGAAGAGGAGAAAGATGAATAAGTGAAAAGGGATAATGTTTATCTTTTAACAAAATCACAATGTTCTGCTCTCAGCCCCAGCAGCCAAAACTTGCTATTGCATTTTTAAGACAGATAGTCTCTTCTCTGAGAGACGACAGGCTAATTATAGTGCTTCTGCCAGAGGGAACTCACACATGCAAACCATTATGTAAAATATAATTTTTTTCTTTAAGAATGCTCAAGATCATTAGACATGGTTTTTTCAATGCTAGAAAATCAAGCCAAAAATGAAAATAAACAGTTTCAAGTATTTGCAACATAATTCCTTCATGCATTTATGGAAATATAGTAAAAAGCGCCCTAAATATGTGGTTTGACATTTCATGCTGCTCTGTTTTTCTATTTTTCCAGTTCTTAACATTTGCCCTCTTGTCCTGTATCATTTCAGTTTCACTGTAGTTTGAAGCTGAGCATGGTGGTAGCCATGAGCATTCATTGCAGACATAGTGTTGTTTCAGCTAAGGAGGGGCAGGAAGCAGCACAAGAAACTGTAAATTAAACAAATTCCTTATACATTAATTTTAGTATGGTGTGAATGTAAATGTGAGGCACACATGCATGACAAACCCTTCACGAGGTATACAGCACTGCTATCCCTCATAACGAACTATGCTAATTTAAGGCTAAAGTGATTATCTAGTAATTCATTTAACAGTTAAGCATGTAAACTCTTATAAAGTCTGCAATAACTTATGGGAGATCTATTACTTCCACTGCTATTTATATGAACCTCTTGTTGTTACAAGGGAAAAAAGTATTTTGGTTCACTACATCATAAAACCCAAGAAAAATATTTTAGTAGGGAATATAAAAATCTTAATAGTTAGAAATGGGATTACCCCTTTAATCTATTTTAAGACTACTAAACTCATCAGAATGTAAATGTCCAAATTGCTGTTTTTTCCTTTATTATATACATTGTGCTTAATTTTTCTTGACGCTACTAGATCACCTTCATTATCTATTCAGTTCTGTGTGTCCAGTCCATATGGATAGCTCTGCTACTAACAAGCAAGACTGCAGCCACTTTTATCAAACCATTTTTCATTGAACTATATGAATAGTATGCTGCACAATCTGACACTTTTGGGGAGAGAAGGCATTCCAAAAGGAAATAACATGGTCCTTTTCCAAGTTTGCTTCAGTCGAGAAGAGCGGGTTTAATACGCTGTTATCCCCTATAGCATTTGTTAGTTTAATAAGAATGAGCAAAGAATTCACCAGCAAGTTTCATTTACAATCACCATGTTAGATCTAAATTGGATCTTGCTTTGTCTTAATGAGGAGGGAAACAAAAAATACTCCCTCAACCTTTTCTATTCTAACCTTTTCCTAGCCAAACTAATATAGTTACTTCCAACTTCCATATGGCTTATAAAACAAAAGGAGTACTCAACTTTGTAGGTAAGACGCAGGACAGTCTAATAAGATTAAGAAAGCAACTAGGTGCTACGAATTCCTGAGGTCTAACCCTGACTCTTTCACAGCCCAGTTTCATCTGTTGGAACGTTAAGCTAATGCTTACTCATTACTTCACAACAATGATGTAAGACTGTACAGCTCTTAACAAACACAAAGTTCTAACTATGCCCCGCCTTTTATTCAAGTAAGTTTCTTCTTGGGACTTCCAATGTGGGACAATGGCCTAAGGCACCTGTCATCTTCATTTTCTTCCCAGATTTTAAGATGAATAGAGCATCCGCCACTTTCTGCTATTTATTTTGGTCTTGCGTAGATGTGTTTTGGCTTCTGAGTATCATTTTGATGGATTTGGTTTCTCTGTCTATTGATTTGTGTAATATTTCTTTAGATCACCCCCTTTTTCACTTTCCAGGTGGTGTCCATATTATCACGTCATAAAAGTCAAGTTGGTAGAATCCTTAAAGCTTGTCCTAGCTATCTCTTACCATATTTGATGCTTTAGATTGCTTTGCTCAACTTAGAATTTCTGATGGTGCAGGAAACTGTTTCCAGTGGCTTCTGAATATCTTCGGCAGGTATCATGCATGTGCTTAAGTGTTTTTTTTTTCTGGTTTGGCGTTTAAGTGTAATTTTTCTGTAAACATATCACATATGTAAGATTATTGCCATGCCAAACCATTAACATACGATGGATAAGTGTTAGAGATCACTTGGTTGAGTAACTGATCATTATTCTCATGTCACAATTATAACTCACTGAATATTCTGGTATATGAGTTATTTGTTTAAAATTGTATTTAGAGCCAGAATGTATAAATAGCTCAACTTAAAAACTAAAAAGTGTCAAAACTCACAAAATCAGTTTAACATGTTTCAGTAAACTATTTCTTACTATTGATGCATAGGCATAAGATGTTTGGCATTCTAGAAATGCCTAACAGTTTTTTTAAAAACCTGTATTTTATTAAATAAGCGAAATGTGCCTTTCCATATATTTTACATATTTATATAATTCCATAAGGCATGCCTACATAACTAGCCTTTAGAGAACAATCACACATAAAAGACAAAAGATATGGGGCTAAGGCAAGAGGCAAAAAGGTTAAATTGGTTAGAAACAGGTATTTCCTTGGTTTTAACTCATATATGATGACATAAAACTCAGAAAAAGTAGGTCTGAATTGAAAATTATTTAAATTTGCCAGCTTCAACATTCCCAGGAAGCTTGCCAGAGTTAATTTGGATTTAAGCGCAAAGTTTGCACAGCTCTAACTTTAACCTGCTATAGCCTAAAACGTGTACGAGGTAAAAGGCACAAAGATATTCAGCATAATTTAAAACAACTTACAGTTTGTTCTTAAGGTACCCAGTTTGAACTTGGAATGTTTTAGTTGTTTCCCTCAAGAAAAGAATGGTGCTATGTCTCAACTACTAAAAGGTATCCATGACAGAAATGCCTTAGCTACTAATATAATGTTACACAAGGATAATGCTCACAAGAGAGAATAGGACTTGTTTTCTAAGAAGGAACTTTTTCAGAGATATGCTTTCTATTTTTATTTGCAAATCTCCAAATTCAACACATTTTCAGCCTCTATAAACTTTTGTAGAGCCTTCTCTGAAATTCAAAGGTGTTTTTTTTTTAAATATGTAATTTGTACTTGGCAAAAATTCGTAACATTGAAACACAAGTACATTTATCTTTTTGCTGTTTTTCCAGACTTCTTCCAAAGTTAAGTTGGTTATAAAAACATAAAGGTAAATAAAAATGCTCTGCATTATAACTTACCTTTTCTTTCCCCCCATAGACAAGCAATGAAATCATTGTAAGCTCACATACATTCTCATAGCAACAGTCCGATGTCACAAGCCAAGTGCAATGACTTCATTTGATGTATGTAGTAGCAAAATACAAGATGGGTTATGTGGAAACGTTATTGAGCCTATAAAAATATTCATTTAACAGTTAAATAGATGTTTTGGATAATGTTTTAATTATTATAAGTATGAGGCACAGAAACAGACCATAGTACAGTGCACCAATGAGGTTATACATTTTCTAATACTATTTGTAGTTATAGAGTGCTTTTCATCAGAGGATCTCAAAGTAATTTCTAAATATTAATCCTTCCAATGTCCTTTGACAAAGATAAATAATATTCCCATTGTACAGCCTGATGAAAAGGAATGCGCCTAGCACACAGTCATATGAGAAGCCAGTAGTAGTGGAGAAACTAGAAGTCCTATGGGCCCGTGATAACCATAGAAAAACCTGCAGCAAGCAATATGGCATGGCAATGGGGAAACTGGGTGAAATTAATTCAAACCTGCTGTGGCATTAAGTGCACAGCTGGAGGCCTAATATTCTCAAAATCACTCCCTGTGAATTATTGGGATACATTCTTCACAATGAGAGTGCCTGATGTCAATTATTAAATGTTGTTTGGATGGTTCTAGAGGAAGGGAATACAGGTTCCTATTCAATGCATTGTTAGTTTATATATTCATTGTGCTCATTTCCCCTCCAATATTATAATGTAGAGGAAAAAGTGTAAGTTGACTCACCCAGTATAGGTAAGCTCTTCAAGATGTGACCTCCTATGAGAGCTCCACAGTAGGTGTACTTGCATTCCTGCACTGCTGATTGGAGAATTTTTGTAGCAGTGTCTGTTTGGCCAGCATGTGTGTCGTCCCCCACTTGTGCTCAGCACTACCGCAGAGTCTTTGTCCTTTATCCTAGGTTGGATATTCATCATCATCGTCATCAACAACCATGGGCTCAATGCCCATTGGTGTCTGATGCCTCCCTCACTATTTCCTTCCATCTTTCCCTGTCCAGTGCGTGCAGAATGGCTTAGTTTCTGTAGACTAGCTCCGCACCAATCTACTATATCATCTACCCATTCTCTGTGGAGTCTGCCTCTCCTATTTGGACCATCCAGTATGCCGAATACCAAGGTCTTAACTATTCGCTCGTTGTTCATTCTGCAGATATGCCTGAATAGCTGTAATTTCCATTGTATAACCATCTGCAATATATAATTCCTATATAATTCCTCATTGGTGACCTTCTGCCTCCATCCTATTTTCAGGATCTATCTATAACAACTCCTCTTCAACACCAGTATTTTTTTCTTCTAATCTTTCGTTAGATTAGAAAGATTATGTCTCACATCCGTACAACATGCTGCTAAATACACACATTTTCAAGATGCTCAGCTTTGTTCCTAAGCTAATCAGGAAGTGGTGGAATCTCCACCCTTAGAGGTTTTTAAGACCCATCTTGACAAAGCCCTGGCTGGGATGATTTAGTTGGGGTTGGACTCAATTACCCCCTGAGGTCTCTTCCAGAACTATGACTCAATGATTGTCAAGAATTCCAAAAGAAAAAGGAGAATGGGTCGTGGAGCACCCATAGAGAAACACATCTCGAACAGCCATTGTTACCATCGGGGGGGGGGGGGTGAATTAACTTTCCTTTCTTTGAGCAGTGTCCCTATGGGTACTTCACTGAAAGTAACTACCAAGCAATATCCTCAATGGGAGACTGAGACTTTGGTGTTGAGTTTGTTATGAATGACAATACTGCGAAGCTGAAGATACCATCAGAAGCAGAGTCTCTGATAATCAGATAGTGTACAAAGGTATGTGCAGGTATGTGTAGGTTGTTGTCCTGCAGATTTTCAAGATAGGGAAATTATTGAGGAAGGCCACAGAGAAGGAAACCAACTTTGTGGAGTGTGTGCAGACTCCAGATGGAGATGTTATGGTATGGTCCTGATAGCAGTGTCTGATACAGTTCGACACTCATTTGCACTATTTGGGATGTAATTCTTGTGCCTTTAGACCTTTTTCCAGTGAAGTGGAAAAGCTTAGATCTCCTGAAGGCCTTCATCCTGTCCAGGTAAAAGGCCAGGGCTCTCCTAACAACTGAGTGTGCAATACAGCCTCCTTATCATGGTGATGCTCAGGGTAAAAAGTCAAGAGGTTGAATCAGTTGGTTTATGTAAAAAGACTAAGTCATTTTGGGGGCAATTTGAGAGTAACCTTGTCTTGTCTGAAAAGACTATTGACTAAGAGGTGTGTGTTAGTAGTGCCACTAATTCTCCTACACATCTTGCTGAAGTGATTGTCACCAGGTAAGCTGTCTTCATTCATAGGAACAAATAACCATGGGTTCAAAGGACATCCTAGTCAGGCTCTTTTGAAGTAAGTTTAGGTCCCATGCTGGTGTAGGATGACTGCATTGGAGAGAAAGGTTTGCCTATACCCCTGCGGAAATCTCTTTGAGGTTGGCTGTGAGAGCACAGAATATCTTTTTATTTGCTGGTGAAAGGCTGCTATAGCTGCGTGGTGAACTTTGAGTGAACTGAGAGATAGTCCTGATTTCTTGTGAGCTAATTTATGATCTAAGACCATTGGGAGAACAGCAGATGGGGCACTTTGTCTGAGATTTCACCAGGCCTGAAACCTGGTCCACTTTTGCAGGTATGTAAGACAGGTAACCAATTCTCCTCTGTGTAGTAACACTTTTTGTATCTCCTCAGAGTGGGAGCTTTCTATGTGCCAGAATCATGAAGGAACCAAGCCTTGAGCCAGTGTACACACAGGTAGGGTGGAGAATGCATCCTTTGTTCTGCAAGAGGAGGAATGGCTTTCCCTGAAGCAACAGATGCAGCAAGAATGTTTATCTGTTACAAGGATGGTATCCTTCCATCAGAGGCACCTCTTAAAGCCCAGTGACCTGGGCATACCCTATGCAGGGGCAACCTAGACAAAATGGAAACTAAAAACTTTTCTTTCTCAAAAGAAAGAGAGAATAAAGAAAGCTCTACAACTAAGAAAGGGATTAACTAACTAATGAAGTGCTAAGAAAGGTAAAACTCTGATGAACTTACTGCTAATAGCTCTGTTTCTAGTCCAGGTGGTTGAGAAGGAACTCGGGAAGTGGAGGGGGGGGGGGGGAGGAAGGTATGTTCACACATGTGCACTAGTTAACACTGGCATAATCTCAAAAAAGATATATTGGCATTGGAAAAGGTTCAGAAAAGGGCAACAAAAATTATTAGGGGTTTAGAACGGGTCCCATATGAAGAGAGATTAAAAAGACTGGGACTTTTCAGCTTAGAAAAGAGGAGACTAAGGGGGACATGATAGAGGGCTATAAAATCATGACTAGTGTGGAAAAAGTTATTTACTTGTTCCCATAAGAACTGGAGGTCACCAAATAAAATTAATAGGTAGCAGGTTTAAAACAAACAAAAGGAAGTTTTTCTTCACACAGCGCATGGTCGGCCTGTGGAACTCCTTGCTGGAGGAGGTTGTGAAGACCAGGACTTCAACAAGGTTCAAGAAAGAACTAGATACATTCATGGAGGTTAGGTCCATCAATGGCTATTAGTCAGGATGGGTAGGAATGGTGTCCCTAGCCTCTGTCAGAGGTTGGGAATGGGTGACGGGAGAAGGATTGCTTGAATATTCCCTGTTCAGTTCATTCCCTCTGGGGCATGTGGCATTGGCCACTGTCGGCAGACAGGATACTGGGCTAGATAGACTTTTGTTCTGACACAGTATGGACATTCTTGTGTTCTTAAAATATCGTTATGCTGTAGACACTAATGAAAATGCATATTGCCCAAACCCTCAGACTCATTTTACTATTTCAGTATGGCAAAGCGGTTTGGAATAAAACAGGCCTATCTATAAAACTGAATAAGTATTCTTGCCATTACCTTCCATATTTGGATTACCTGGTTAATGTTTGAATGCACAAAGTGCCATACACATGAACATGCTAAGTATTATTACTACTTAGGGCAGGGCTACTCAACACATGGCCTGTGGGCCGCATGCAGTCTGTGGCCCACATGTGGCCCGCAGCCCGTTTATTTGAGGCCCACGGTGTGGTTTGGGTTTATGCGGGGTTCAACACGTGGCCCGCTGTTGGGAGCCAAAACAAAAAGTAGTCAATATAATGGTCCTCTGTTGATATGCATTTTAGTAGTTAAATTCCTAGATTGTCATTGCTCATTAAAAGTGCTGTCATATGGGTGGAAATAAGGTAAATACTGCCTTTTATTAATATCAGCAGAACTTACTTAAATAGGTCCTGAGTGTTGTATAGTTTTGCCTTAATCTTTGTATTCCTGCCTGTCAGCTTGAAAGAAGCTATTTGCATATATTTGCATGTATATATGCAACCACGCTTAAGTTGTGGCCCTTGGCATGTGCTGTGAGTATCATTGTGGCCGCTGGGACTTCCAAAGTTGAGTAACCCTGGGTTAGAGGGTTCTCACTGTGAGTCTGTTAACAGTGTATTTTAAAGATTAATGTCAGTGTGCAGATGCAGTTCCGAGTACAGCACTCACATGGAAGAATGCACAAAGCTGAGAGTTGGAGAAGAGTGAAATCTAAGATCATCATATATATCAGTGGTCCCCAACCTTTTGGGGCTGACGAGTGCCCGGGTAGGGGGCCGCACATGTGCCGTGCCCGGGGGTGGCACTGCGCATGCGCCATGCTCCCAGGGTGGGGGTCGTGCATGTGCCGGGCGCCCAGGGTGCAAGAATGGCTCGGGCTGGCCCTGGTCACTAGGCGGGCACACACAAATGCCCCGGCGGGCGCCATGGTGCCCATGGGCACCGTGTTGGGGACCCCTGATATATATAGTAGCCCAATGTCTGTGACTCTGTAATGCTGAATTACTGGCTGTTCCCTCTGGGTGGTGCTGTTGCCTGAGTCATGTCCTATGGGGGTGCAGCATGGGGAGTGCGGGGCCCAAACGGCCGCTTGCTCCCCCGCAGCGGCCCGGCTGAGTGGCGCAGAAGTCAGCTGAGTGCCATGGCGGGAGGAGAAGGGGGGCGGGGCGGTGATGTACACGGCCAGGGGGCAGGGCCTGGTCATGAATGTCACTGCCCCTCCCCTCTTCGCGCCCCCCCTTCACCTCCCGCCGTGGTGCTCGGCTGACTTCTGCACCGCTCAGCCGGGCCACCGCGGGGGAGCCCAAACGGCTGCTTGCTCCGCTTGCTCCCCCGCGGCGGCCTGGCGGAGCGGCGCAGAAGTCAACTGAGTGCCATGGCGGGAGTTGGGGGGGGGTGGGCGATGACGTGCGGTTTGACAGCAGCTCCAGGCCCCACCCCCTGGCTGTGAACGTCACCACCCCCTGCAGTGGCGCTCGTCTGACTTCTGCGCCGCTCAGCCGGACTGCCGCGTGGGAGCAAGTGGCGCAAGCGACCGTTTGGGCTCCGTGCTCCCCATGCAGCCATTTGGGCTCTGTGGTCCCCTGAGTGAGAGGCAGGAGGGGGAGGAGAAGAGAAAGAGAGAGACAGAGAGAGAGGCAGGAGGTGGAGGAGAGCTGGGGGGGCGGGGGAGGCAGTAAGAGGAGGAGAGAGAGAGAGACACGGAGTGAGAGACCGGAGGCTCAGGAGAGAAGACCGACGTGGAGGAGAGACCTGAAAATCCCATCTTATGACGGGCTAATTGGCTAGTTTAAAATAACAACCTACCCATCCAGCTTCATCTGTTTTTAGAAAAAGGTGACAGATGATAACATGGGCTCAGTTATCCACACCTTCATCGCTTCTCAGCTGGTCTATAGCAGTGCGATATAATTGGTATTAAGTCCTTAGCTCTTACTCCAACTGGAGCAGAACACTGCAGCATGCCTCCTTAGTAACACGGGCTACCATGAACACATCAGGTCTGTCCCTCATTTCCCACAGGATTTTGACTCAAGCTCAGGAATTCTGTCCTTATCTTCAAGGTGCTCCAAGGACTGGGCCCAGGTTAAGTAGAACAAAACAGAAGTCCTGAGATGAAAACAGTGATTGAAAACAGCACTCCTCTGAACATAATGGAATTTTCCACAATAAAAGTAAAACTCATTTGCGAAAGAGACAGAATTTCCTCTGGGGCTGGTATGAAACTGTGGAATGGTATCTACCAGTAGCCTACGGTCCATCAAAATGCCTCACCACCTTCCACTCCAAGTGCAAAGGAGCATTTCTTTGACCTTGCCATCTCTTACATAAATACATTACAAGCTACATACTTCTACCAAAACAAACCATTCCACTGCACACTCTTCTGTCCTGGGGAGAGGAAGGAGAGAACAAGATGTGACAAATGTGTAGTCCTGTCACTCAATGCACGAGTGGAAGGCGCTCAGATACTATTGTGTAAGTGCAGCATAAGGAACCACATAGAACAGAAAAGCACCTTTTTGTCACAGAAAAGGGTTTCTTTTCCATGCATAAGGTTTCAATGTAATATCACATTACAAGGTACCTATCTGAAAAGCTGGGGATCCATAAATCCACATTAACATAAGGAGAGCTGCAGGTGCTCCTCACCTCTGAAAATCACAGCTGTGGAGCCTGATTTTCAAAGGTTTAAAAATAATTAGGTGCCCAAATCCCATCAGCTCCTTTGAAAATCTCAGCACAAATAACTGGAAAAAAAGTTTCCTACTTCTGTGTCTTACTTAAAAAAAAACAACGGCAGTCAAAAGCATACACTTTACTTGCCAAAGCAGCCGATTAGCAGCCTGTCCATGTGTGAACTTTGGGGAGTGGGACAAGACCAAAACAGGTATCTATCTGATCCTAGGAAGGCTGTGTTTATGTGCTGATAAGGGTCTTGATCCACTAATGGGGAGAAAAGACCTTCACTTCCTGAAAACCTATTTTCTCTGATGCAAACCCTTCCAAAAGCAATTAAACATTAAAGGCTGTCTCCTGTCCTTGTGTATCAGAATGGTCCAACTGCTATTTTGAGCCAAATCGCCTATGGGGATGCAGACATAATATTGAATTTGGATCTGTTCTAATTTGTTTTTTGTTTATGATTCAAACTCATGAAAACAAGCAGGTTGGGAGATTCAAAAAAAAACATACACCCGTGTCTGTCACTTGACTCAATAACCATTTCATGCCTGGAATACTTTGTTCCATTAAATCACTACAAAAATAATACAGCATAAATAAAAAGGCGTTAAGAAGCAGGATAGGAATAAAGGCTTCGGGTGTCTTCCACATGAACTGAGAAAAGCTCAGGACACATTCAATGTAGAGAAGAGATAATTAAGAAAAGGACATGACAAAGAGATACAATGTCAAAGAGATACAAGAAAACAATGACTTCACAGAAAAGGTAAAATAACAGAAGACCAAAAGGACAGTCAATGAAATTGAAGAACAACACATTTAAATTGGCAAAAGGAAACTTATAATTCAACCTATAATTAGCCCACTGCTACTGAAGCCAAGGGAGTAACAAGACTCAAAACTATTAGTCACTAGAAGATTTACCCAGCATTGCTCAGCTCCTTAACTCAATTACATTTTGTTTTTCTTCATTTAAATCATTGTCTAGAGTGGGGCTGAGGATAAGGGGTTCAGGATGCAGGCTGCCCCTGGGAGAGAGGACACCCCTCACCGCAACAGCTTGGACCAGATGAGAAACACCTCTCCATGGCCGCTGCAGCTCCAGCGGGCACAGCTGGGGGAGGGGTGTATGTCCCCTCGGTGGGCAGGTCTGGGCTCATCTGCTCCCTGTGTTCCCAGCCAAAGTGAGGAATGCAGCAAACTGCACTTTCCCCTCACTCCCTGACGAAGGGGAACACCCAACAATGTTCCCATACAAATTGAGGGGAGGGAGGAAGCTTCAGTCCCCCTGCCCTCTCCCTAAAGGGTGAGGAGGGGTTGAGAGGCTTGGTGTTAGGGCAGTCCTGGATGGAGGGGCATCCCAGCCAGCCCCTTTCATGTGCCTCTATCTTTTTTCTGTATGATTTTTTAAGAGAAGCAGTCCTGTTACAGGCACATCCCATTTTCCTGGCACAACCAAGCCCTTACCTTGGTTTAAGTTGTGATAAGACGAAGCTGCATACCAAATTTGATAGCCCCAGCTCTTACCCTTCAAGAGTTCTTGAACAGACAGACAAACACACAGACAAACTGTCTCAAACATACAGTAGATCTTGGAATGCATAAGGCACTTCAAAGAAATAAGCAACAATCTGCTCCCTATCCCAAAGAACTCATGGTCTAAAGTTAGATGTGACTGAATCACCAAGCGACACAAATAGCCAGAAATGAGGTGAAAGGGAGAGGAAAAAACAAGCCAGGAACAGTAAGTTCATGCAATTAGTAGATGACAATTTGCAACTGAATCAAATATGTGAACTCCCTATTCCCATATTTTGTTGCCCCATTGCTCTCCACACTCACTCATTTTTTCCACCCACCTCTCATGTCTTGCCTGTTAGACTGCAAGGTCTTAGAGGAGGAACTGCAATTTTCGATAAGTGTGTACAGCACTCACGGTTTGTAAGCACTACTGCAAATTATAAGTACAGTTTCTGTTTCTCTCTGCCCCATCTTCAATTCTCGCTGCTCTGAGAAACAAAGGCAGGCTTTTCTAGGTTTGAATAGATTGTTCCTGAACTGTTTTAAGGTTAAAAACATTTTTTTAAAACATGCTAAGTGCCTTTTCATAAATACACATCCCATTAACAAGTAAAGGTAGTACACTTGAGTAGGTGAGAGATCCCAAAGAGCTCTTCCTAGAGGTAATCTGGGCAGCCAGGTAAATTCTCCCTTAGGCTTCTGTGAGTAGATAGCGAAGTTTCCTATTAATGGATTTGAGGTTTTTTTTAATGAACACATTGCTTCTTTCACATTAAACTTAACCTGGCAAAGACTGAGCTCCCCAACTTTCCTCTCAAAAACACTCAGTGAGTACTGTTACTGTTGAAAAGACTACTAACCAGTACGTTACCAGGCTCCCCGCTTGCATGGCTTCTTTGCCTCCTTTCTCTACTGCCTTTTCCAAATACTGCCACACCTTCGCCAAAAAAACATTCTAAAATCTAGCCCTGTTTCTAACCACGCCGTTGAAACCCTAACCGAACATCTCCAGCATGACCACTGCAGCCTCCTCCTAATGCATTCTAATAAATAAAGTTTCTGAGGTTATATCCTTTGCCTGTCATCCTGGCTCTGTCATAATGTCTCCCCAGCTTTTGAAGTACTCAGTGCTCTCCCTTCCCCCCAGTGCATCAAATCCAAGCTTCTTGTCCTAATCGGTTTTTGACCCTCTTTTCTAATTGTAACTTCTGTATCTGACTGTAACTTTCCTGAACTGCACAGATTCATTTGATCACTTTGCCCCTTCTTTCATCTTATCCCACATATTCCCAGAATTAGTCTGTGAAGCCACTATCTGGATCATAAAATTACGCATGTAGCTAGTCTGTGTAACTGTATGGGCTTTTTACCTATCTTTGTTTTCCATTGGTCTTTTCCTTTCATCTCTTTTTTGATACATTGTATCTTATACTGTAAACTCTTCGAGGTAGGGAGTTGGTTCAAGGCCACTGAAGAGGAGCTTTGGAAGAGGCCCTGTGCATTGATACTTTGCCTAACATAATGGAATCCTAGTCCTGACTGGGACCGTTGAAACATTATTACATTAGAAATTATAAATATTAAATCAGAAATCATCAGTTGTGCCCAGAGTTCAGAAGTTTGTGGTGCCCATTATTAACTTGGCACAAAAGAGTGCTGCATTTTTCTATGTATATCTATATTTGAGTGCGTGTTTCCCAAGTAAATATAAAAATCATTTAACCCTGTTAAATATGTATTTTAGTGCACTAATTGTGGTATGTAGTTTTTAGCATGTGCATTATTTAAAAGGGAAAAGACATAATGAAGTATTCTCTTGTGTGTGTATTTCTTGGCTAAATAGTTTCAAATCCATTTAAAATGCATGTTATTAAAAAAAACAATATGCATTCATCCATATAGAGTAAAAGTTTCGGTATATTTATTATTGTATATGACACAGAGAAAAATCAATTTAAAAATCAGGCTTCTAGACTAAAAACCTTTTTACTATCTATTGTTATAAGTAGACACCTAAAATAGCTATTTAAAGATAGAAGATGTTTTTTCTACGATTGAACACTTTGTCCAGTTGACATCATTTTTTATATAATAAAGTTCACTGATTCCCTTCTTCAGTAAGTTTCCTCTTTGGATATTTTTCAAAAATAAAAAAAAAATTTCTGTAACATTGACAAGGGGACTCTGATTTTATAAACCAACTAGATTTCAAATTGATGGTGTCCCTTTAAGAGGCAACCCAGATGTCATAGTATAAGAACCTGAACACAACATGACAATTAGGGTAATTACATGCATTCTTAGTATTGGCATTAACTATGAAAACATAAATACAATACCTCACATGCAAAACCCTTGCCTATGTCATCAGAGTGATATAATATTTATCATCCCATACTTAGACTAGAAAATAACCAAAATAAAAAAACCCTCAGATACTATTGTTTGGCCACTCTTAGAAAATATTTACTTCTTTAAGCACTGTACCATAACATCTTTTCTGTGTAAATGCATTAACTGACATTTTCTGGAAAACTGAAGTTAATTATATAATCTCTTTCAAACAGGTTGCTGACCTGTCTTTATTATCAATCCGATTGTCAAACCAGTCAGACTGTGAATAACGGCCTTAAAATATTTTAAATGATTTCAAATGTGGAATATACCTTTGTAAATAGAATATCCTTGTCATACACCTCCCCCCCCCCCTTCCCAATATTGGTCTTAAAAGACAAGGGTTCACACTATTGAATAACAGGCTGATAAATCTCTGAAAACAGCACAAGAAAATAAGTTCCTGAACTACAGTCACAATGCTCTTACATACCATACAAATTGTTCAAAAATATATTTTAGAACAGTTGTGCACTTTGTAAACTGACAAAAGTCTTGGTAAATTCCAAGTCTGGGGGTGTACTTAGAATGGTGGGGATTAAAGATCTTGTCTTCTACTACCTGGCAGCAATATATTCTGACCAGGGAACCATGGACTGCCTCAATTTTACTTAAGCAGTTTCCTCTGGTAGTCCTAGGAGAGTCATTGACAGGACCTAAAAGAACACCAACACCCTCTTTTGTTGTAGGGGTGGGTTGCCACATAACAAAGAGTGCAGTTAAACTACCAACAGATCTTGCAATACTCCTGTCTTGACTAGGGAGGAAAAAGTCATGCTGCTTAATTTAGGCCTAGAAAAATATCCACAACTAACATGTTAATGCCTGAAAGTCAATGCTTGGATGAAAGAGAAGCAAAATGTACACAACAAGCAAATTTAGATTTGAATAATTTGTCATGAGAAGCTATCTGAAACAAAGACCTTGGAGCCATAAAAACTGTTTACCAAGTTTCACAATGCTTATGTTTTGTTATGGACATTTTAACTCTAAGCTAAATTAAGAAATGAGCCTCAACAAGGGGTGGGCCTTAAGATATGTTATCAGGCTGTTGTGAAGCAACAGGCACATCCACCCACTGAAAGCAACAGTCTGTTATGAAACTCCCTCAGAAAAACACTGGAAAGGTTTTCAACTGATCTGAGTTTTACACAATATTGATCTTTTCAGACACAGAAATTCCTAATTTGAACACTGTCTGTCGTTCACAATTGACGGCTAATCTTTGGAGCTGAAGCCACGTCACAGCATATTTGACGCTGTCTTTGTAGAATCCGATTAGTTTGAGTGAGACCCTGGACTTATCAATGACTCACAACTTACTATGCATTTGTACAATGTGACAGCCAGAAAAAGCATGACCTTTAAATGGCAGATCAACCAAAGATTAATGTTTCGTTGGCAATATAGCTTATTATTATAACACGTTTACCCTAACTGTATACTAAAACCAAATGATGATGGATAGAGATTCCTGACACAAGACCTACCTACACCTTCATGGTTAACAACACAGCAACTATGACCAACTAGGTCAATTATTAAACTATGCTAGACCACGTTTGGGTGTAGTCTCTATTTATATTGATCAGGAAAACTGCACTAGAGCATGATTCCAACCATAACCATACCGTGGACAGGGTCAGTTTTGCTAGCATTGTAAGGAAAGGGTAGGAAGAGTATAAGGCCATCCAATCCTCTCAATGAGTATACCAATAGCAAATGAAGACTGAAATTATGGAGATTTAGGCTCATACTATTTAATTCAAGATTAGTGCCAAAAAGTCCCGAAAGTTCAAATAAATTCATAAAACACTAGAACTGGAAGGGACCGCGAGAAGTCATCAAATCTATTTCTCTGCCCTCATGGCAGGACCAAGCACTGTCTAGACCATGGGTTTCCGAACAGAGGGGCATGAAGAAATTCCAGAGGGGACACAAGGTGACCCAGCCTCACTCCTCCGGCAACTTCCCCCAAGAAAGAGCCCAGTCTGTCTGTCTGCTCAGGTGGCCGCCAGAACATGCGCAGTTCAGGATGGCTGGGGCAGACTTCAAAATGGCTGCCTTAAAAGGGCAATGCCTGCTCTGCTCTTAAAAGGGCAATTTTTTTCCCAACCAGTTTTGCTGCTATTTTGGGGGGGGGAATGGATGTGATGATTTCTCAAAAATCAGAAAGGAGGCATGATGCCAAAAAGTTTGGGAACCACTGGTCTAGACCATCCTTGAAATGTCTATCTAACCTGCTCTTAAATATCTCAAAAACTGGAGATTCCACAACCTCCCTTGGCAATTTATTCCAGTGTTTAAGCACCTTGACAACTAGGAAGTTTTTCCTAATGTCCAACCTAAAGCACCCTTGTTGCAGTTTAAGCCCATTGCTTCCTGTCCTATCCTCAGAAACCAAGGAGAACAATTTTTCTCCCTCCTCCATGTGACACCCTTTTAGCTACTTGAAAACAGCTATCATGTCCCCTCTCAGTCTTCTCCTTTCCAAACTAAACAAGCCCAATTCTTTCAGTCTTCCCTTATAGCTCATATTTTTTAGACCTTTAATCATTCTTGTTGCTCTTCTCTGGATCTTTTCCAATTTCTCCACATCTTTCTTGAAATGTGGTGCCAGAAACCACTTTTCACTATACTCCAATTGATGCCTAATTAGCGCAGGGTAGACTGGAAGAATGACTTCTCGTGTCTTGCTCACAACAAGTCTGTTAATGCATCCCAGAATCATGTTTGCCTTCTTTGCAACAGCATCATACTGCTGACTCATATTGAACTTGTGGTCCACTATAACCCCTAGATCTCTTTCTGCCGTACTCCTTCCCAACAGTCACTTCCCATTCTGTATGTGTGAGACTGACTGTTCCTTCCTAAGTGGAGTACTTTGCATTTGCCCTTATTAAAATTTCATCCTATTTACCTCAGACCATTTCTCCAGTTTATCCAGATCACTTTGAATTATGACCCTCTCCTCCAAAGCAGTTGCAACCCCTCCCAGGTTGGTATCATCTGCAAACTTAATAAGCGAACTCTTTATGTCAATATCTAAATCATTGGTGAAGATATTGAACAGAACCGGTTCCAGAACAGACCCCTGCAGAATCCCACTGGTTATGCCTTTCCAGCATGATTGTGGACCATTAATAACTACTCTCTGGGAATGGTTAACTAGCCAGTTATTCACCCAGTTTATAGTAGCCCCATCTAAGTTGTATTTGCCTAGTTTATTGATAAGATGATCATACGAGACCGTATCAAATGCCTTACTGAAGTCTAGGTATACCACATCCACCGCTTCTCCCTTATCCACAAGACTTGTTATCCTATCAAAGAAAGCTATCAGATTGGTTTGACATGATTTGTTCTTTACAAATCAATGCTGGCTGTTCCCTATCACCTTATTTTCTTCCAACTGGCAGATATCTGGACCAGAGTTCTGCTTTATTTTTTCAAACTTCTTAATTAGAACATAACATACCAGCAGAATGCAAATTTGGTTATGGATATAAAAATCCAACTCCACAACACACCAAAATATGTTATTTATGTTAGAACTAGAACACATTTAACATTTGAAATGCTAAATCCCACAAAATGTATATCTATCTATTTGAAATCAACAGAAGTAACTTCTAAAATATGAAGTGAAATGACTGACATTAATGTCGTAAGAAGTAATGTCAAACTACATCAATGGAAAATTTTAAAAATTACTTATTTCCTCCCACCACCATTTTTATCACTCTTTTTCTTCCATCTCAAACATCAAAACAGCTCCAATGTCATTACAAATGCCATGAGTTTGTTTATAATATTTTAACATTCCACACTCTATAGAAACATAACTATATTTTCCCTCCAAATAAGCCATTACATGGATGCTTATTTATATGTGCATTGAGATTACATTATATGAAAGAACTGTTACCATTTTATTCATTTTATTCATTCCTAGCCTGTTAACATTTAGACATTAATTCAAAAAATTTAAATCACATGTACTTATATATAGTCTAAAAGATACAAACCAAGTTGACAGTATGCTATTTGGAGAGAGTTGCATTGACAGCATGAGGCCAGCGAGGTACCAAGTCACTGAAATTTATGACACCCTGATGGATTTGGCACAGTCGAGTAAAGCCGAGGCTGGAGTCCTGGCACAAAGCCTGGCAAATCAGATCACTGACTTCAAATTTCTGGTCTCAGTTGTGGTTTGGGGTGATATACTGTTCCAAGGAAATATAGGCAAGGCATTACAAATTCAGTGGATGGACATCACAACAGCTATTAGTTTGATGAGAAGCTGCTTTGATTTCATTGTTTCCTACAGAGATAATGGATTTCAAGATAACATCTCCACAGCCAAAGAAATGGTGCAAAACTTAGGAGTTGAGCCTGTCCTTGAGGAAACTCATATTCATTAGAAGAAGAAACAGTTTGGTTATGAGGGCAGAAATGACCTGATGGGAAATGTGGAAGGAAAAACTGAGTTTTTTTGCTTGTTTAAGTGTCTACTGTAGAAAAGTTTGACCAAACAAAGCATCAAAAGAAGACCTGGAGGTAGGGAGGGTTGTATGACCTTAGTAAGCTCCTGACAAACAGGAAAACATTTTTGAACAATTGTACAGATCTTTACTGGACACTGGCATATGCGGACTATTCAGACATCAACGATAAAGAGCTCTATATCATATTGGGCTCATTTTGCAACAGTGGCACTCTCCACTCCAAGTTCTCCAGTTCATTCATCATGCAGAAGTGAAGGACTCTTTTCCTAAGATGTGGTGTGGATAGCTTTGAGGATCCTGCACATACTGGCAGTCACAGTCACAAATAGTGAGCACAGCTTTTTGAAGCTCCGGCTCATGAAAATATATCTTGGATCAATGATGGCCAACAAAAGACTGACATTGCTTGTGATTTTATTGCTTGAAAAGGCCATTGGCCAGTCTTTGGATCTCTCTGGCTGTGTGCTTCAGTAAACAAGAGCAAAGGCGAGAAAAGCAACCTGGTAGATTATAGGACTAGGGTAAACATGCTAAGGCTGCCACCTCCTGTGCAGGTTGAACCTCTTTAATCCAGCACTCTCTGGTCTGGCAATATCTGTGGTCCGGCATGATTTTAGTTAGCTGATGTCCACTTATCATGAGTGGGGCCAAGTCTCCCGCGGTCCTGTAAAGTTTGTTTACAGCCACTAGTCCTGGCTCTCAGTATTTAGGTCTAAATTACTACTGAATGTCTTCAAAGAGTCCAGCAAGCAGAAGAAGTTTAGGTAATGCTGCTAAATGTAAGCATGTTTTTATGCTTTATCTGCTTATTTCCTTGTGCCAATATAATGACAACACTAACACTTTATGGCTGTGTCTACACTGGCCACATAACCCGTAATAGCTATGGAAATGAGAGAAGTCAGAATAGGGAAATGCGCGGGGGATTTAAATATCTCCCGCGGGATTTAAATAAACATGGCCCCCGCTTTTTTCCGGCTTGGGGAAAAGCCGGAAAAGAGCGTCCAGACTGGCGCGATCCTCCAGAATAAAGCCCTATTCCAGAGGATCTCTTATTCCTCTTGCAAGTAGGAATAAGAGATCCTCCGGAATAGGGGTTTATTCCGGAGGATCGCGCCAGTCTGGACGCTCTTTTCCGGCTTTTTCCCAAGACGGAAAAAAGCGGCAGCCATGTTTATTTAAATCCCGCAGGGGATATTTAAATCCCCCGCACATTTCCCTATTCTGACTTCTCTCATTTCCATAGCTATTACGGGTTATGTGGCCAGTGTAGACACAGCCATTATGAAGAGAGCTGATAAGGCTTGGCTAGGTATAGGCTTATATAGGGTGTATTAATACAGTCATACATTATTAAGCAGCACTGAAAGCTCTGTTCCATTTATTCGCCTCAGTGAAACAAAAATAAAGAGACTTACTCTCCACAATATTGAGAGTAAAACCTCTCGTGGTTCGGCAAGTTCTCTGGTTTGGCACCGGTCAGATCCCAAGGGTGCTGGACTAGAGAGATTCAACCCGTAATACTATTTATTATTGGTTCACCGTATATTGGAGCACAGTTCAATTTCTTGGTGTTAGTTCATTTCAGTTATTCTTAACTGAAGCTTAAAAAGTTTCTATAAGCTTAGAGGGAATGAATTTTTCTTTGCTTATATCTTGAGATCCTTGCATGCAAATTTATTGTTTTATATGACATGGCTAAATCATGCATGCAAATCACACAGTCACAAAATGGGCTACAAATGCAATACAAATAAAGTATTCAAAAGTTTAACAAATAGAGAGGTGGCACCAAAGACACTCCTTCCTTGTGGCTCCATTTAGTTTAGGACCTGCCCTGATTGGACAGACACAGTTTGTAAATCAGGCTACATTTTTTAGCTGTATATTTGGTCTTTTGTATGCACACTTTTTTTTTTTTTTTTTTTTTTTTTAACAGTTCAGTCATGTTATTCCAAAGTAATATTGGACAAGTGTTCATTAATCATTTACATGCTGAAATCTTGTGTGTGTGTGTATATATAAAGAATGTATATATACACAAAGACACTCGGAGATCTTATAATGCAATATGTTTCTGTTATACTGAAGTCAGACTTCCTAACAGCTGCATATTTTAATATGCATAATCCCACACTTGAAAAATAATAAAATGTATTAGTTTTCCAAATTAGGCATTTATGACCTAATTTAGGAGAGTACTACATCTTTATAACTTTTAAAAGAGCCATTTTGATAAAACATCCCCATAAATAGACTGAGAAAAATCAGGGTAACTAGCATCTGTTGGTGTGTTGTGTTTTTAATGGGCTAATGACATAATGACACATTTTATAACATTTCACAACAATATAAAATATTAAAATTGAAACATATTGAAAATATGTTCTCGAGGTCCCTTTTTATTTTATTTTTCCACTATGTAAAGTTATGGTACATACCAAATTAATATTAATACATCTTAATTATGTTGACACAATGGAAATATGCCAATGACAGCCAAAGAATGGAAATAGCTTGTTATTTCCACTCCTGTAATTAAGGTGGTGTTTTAGCATGTTTTATTAATGTGTAAGAAGTGTGTACATGTGTAAGCATGAGCAAATATACTGAATGCAGCACTACATGAAAACAATGGACCACATCTTTAGCTTGTATAAATTGGCATAGTTCCATTTACTTCAAGGAGATACATTAATTTACACTAATTGCACATTTGGCCCAAACTTTATTAATACTTAGTAATGATAAGGGAGCATTCCTGACCTTCTGAGTAATGCAAGATGAGAAGTAAACAAGATCCAAATATGCCACATAACCCAGCATGAATAAATAGACAATGAACCTTCTTATTCCAAACTAACTTCCCACATTTATTATTGCACATTTTGGTAAATTATGTCACATGAAAGCCATACACCAGAACCTCACAAATTCACATTTGGTAAGTCATAAACTTGCACTTTATGTGGACATGCAGGCTAACAGTTTATTGAGTACAGTACTGCATTACTTCATAAACTATAACTCAAAGATTCATAGATTTTTAAGGCCAGAAGGGACAATCTAGACAGATTATCTACATAACATTAGACCATAGAATGTCCAATAGCTGTGGTGGATCTTGCACATTATCCTTTAAAAAGACTTCCAATCTAGATTTTAAATCTGACTATTTTAAGTAGGTTGTTCCAATGGTTAATTTACCCTCTTAAAAAGCTGCATCTCATTTCTAAACTATATTTATCTATCTTCAAATTCCAGACATTAGACTTTGTTACTTCTTTGTCTTCTTATTTGAAGAGCACATTATGAAATTTTTGTTCCCTATATAGGTACCTGTAGATTGTAAAAAAGTCATCTCTTAGCCTTCTCTTTGTTAAGCTAAATAGATTGAACTCCTTGAGTCAATCGCTATAAGGCATCTTTCCAATCCTTTAATTGTTTTCAAGGTTTCTCTCTGAATGCTATTCAACATCTTTGAATTGTGGGCATCAGAACTGGACACTGATATGTAGCAGTGGTTATACCAGCACCAAACACAGAGAGAGATATTTTAATCTGCCAACTCCTACTTGAGATTCCCCTGTTTATGATAGGGATGTAAAATCGTATTTAATCACTTAACTGGTTAAACATTACATTTAATCAGTTAACCACATAACTGGGATCCTGCATATGGGGGACTGTTTTAGCCCAGCTGGGCCTGCCACGCTGTGCACTGCTCGGGCTGGGCCAGACCAACCCCAATGTGCCGGAGCATCCCCAGCCTGCAGCACGGTGGGCCAGGCCAGGCTAGAACTATCCCAAAACCCATGGCACAGGTTGGTGGGCCTGCTGGGTTGGAGAAGCTCCCCTCTCCGTACACCTTGCCTATAGCAGGCGGGGGGCTGCTCTAGCCCAGCCAGACTGCCAGTTAACCAGTTACTGGTAAGCATCACACGCTAAGGTTAACCAGTTACATCCCTAGTTTATGCATCCATGAATTACATTAGCCTTTTTGGCTGGAGTGACGTTTTGAGAAGTGATTATCAAACATAACCCCCCAAGTCTTTTTCAGAGTAACTGCCTCTTAGGATACAATCTGTATACATGGACCACATTCTTTGTTCCAAGATATATGACCTTGCATTTGGATGTACTGAAATACATATTTGCTTGGGCCAGGTTACCAAGTGGTCAAGGTAGCATTTTGTTAACCAACAGGAGAGGTCACTATTTGCCAATCTCTAATTAACAATCCTTAAACACATTCAAGAGGGCACATTAAGCTATCACTAAAGTAATCTTGTGCAACCTGAAAAGTGAAGAGTAATAAAAATGTAAAGGTGCTGATTCTGTAGGGAGTTCTGCATCAGATATGGACCAAAGTGATCTTATGTATTTGCAAAAAAATAAAGAAGTACTCTTCTTTTAAACTTGCTAGAGCATGTGTCCAAGAAACTACTCTGATTCCTGTTCCAATGAGGGTCTCTGCTCTGATGACGTAAGTCAAAATTTTGCAAAAGTTAAAATAGCTCATTTTTTGATAACGTAGGCCTATGTGAAAGGTGCAGAACATACCAATATGCGGTGGGTTGGGGTCTGGCTGGCTAGAAGGGTGGTTGCATCTTTCAGAGCTTCCACCCTTGTAATGAGTAGCAGAGGCAGCTGGAGGAGAGGGGAAAGCTGGAAACAGAAGTCAAGAGCATGGGAAGGCTGCGATTTGCCCAGTCAAAGCAGTGCAGACTTGCTTCACGCAGGTGCCACTTCTTTCCTCATGGGGAAGGGTGTTACCCCAGAGAAGGAAATTTCAGATCATGGCAATGCCAAAGAATACACACGGGTGAGATTCACTTCAGGAAGCAGTTCCAGGCTGCACTGTTACATCCACTGCACACTGAATGAGCGTCCAATAAATCAAGCTGATCCACACACACAATTTCAGGACTCCCTGTTAAGGAGGAGAATTGAGTGGTTTATGTGCTAAACTCTGCATTTATTCCTTCTTTTTTTCAGGATCACATGGACAGGCACAACGTTGGTAACTGGATGTGGAAGCACAGTATTGTGCATTTGGCTCTCGGGTTCACAGCTGTCCCTCAGCAGTGAGACATCTCTGAGCTGGCATGGATGGAGCAGCGCTCTACAAGGAACAAGGAACGGGGTCAAGAAGAGGGATGCTCTGGGAGCAGCTGATGCCACTTGGACACTCTTTGGCAGCCCAGGAGCAGGCACTGGATGTGACTCTTTTCATACTGGCAAAAATGCTGTAGGAATATGTATGAGTGTTGACTGGGTGACCAAGGCTACGTGGGATTTGGGGCAGATCCAAGATGTTTCCCATTGGTGATTATTTAGTCAGAATGGAGTTTGCCATAGAGGGTATTATGGGGAGCCATGAAGTTGCTGCGGGGGTATAAGGCTGGGGGTATATGAAGCAGGAGGTGGACAAATTCATAGGGGACCAAGAGGATTTGTAAATACTCACCTGGACTTCTCTGACCGGTACTCAAGTTATTCAGGGATGATTGGGTACTCCCATCTGACTGGGGAGCAGATATTTTTGTCTGATATTAAGGAAGGACTTGGTAATACCTGGGAACCTGACAGGTGATGAGAAGGTGACAATCAATCCAAATTGCTGGCACATCCTTGTGGCTGATGTCTACTGAAGGCTCTCATTATGGAAGAAATATGGTTATAGGATACAATGTACCAGAAAAGGTTTTGAAGTGAAACATTCCTTACAGGAGCTGAGCCATGGGGTGTCTAAGGCTTGTATATCTCATACAGTGGGGAGCCAAACCCCTCCTTTTCTAGCCCCCTTAACCTTCATACAAGATGGCTGTGACCAGGCTGGGGATTATGTGGAAAGGATTCAAAGGGAAGCATCTTTTAAGGAAGAGAGGTTAGAGAATCCTATGTCTAGTATAGCAGGGAGAAAAGCCCCTTTCTTTTCTAGTCATGAGGGCAGAAAGACTGGGGCCCCAGCAAGAGAATAGCTGGGATCAGGTTGGAGATTATGTGGAAATGATTTATCACTATACGAGCTACGGTAGGATTCTTTTAGATATTTTAAGTAAATAAAGTTGTGGTCTCATTAGACTACATCCATTGCTGCCCGTCTTTCTTCTGGTGTGGTCAGACAATTGAAATTCCCAGTAAAATGAAGCCTTGGTTAGTTATAGAAAATTTAGCATTCCCTTCCAAAGTTGGACCATTTGAACAAGTGGTCTACAACTACAGAGTCATAGTTCATTACCAATCTGTTCAGGGTGTGCAAACTTCATGTCCCATGGGCTACATCAGGATATGGAAATTGTATGGCAGGCCATGGACGCTCCTAGAATTGGAGTTGGAATGCAGGGGGGTGAGGGCTCTAGAGGTACAGGCTCTGGGGTGGGGCCAGGAATGAGGGATTTGGGATGCAGGAGGGTGCTCTGGGCTGGGACCAAGGGGTTTGGAGGATGAGAAGGGGATGAGGGCTGATGTAGGGGAATGGGGCACAAAGGATGGTTCAAGGGTGTAGGCTCTGGGCTGTGGTTATCTCCTCAAGCAACCTCTGAAAGCAGCAGCATGTCCCTCCTCCTGCTTCTATGTGGAGACACAACCAGGGTCTGCCCCTGCTACTCCCATTGGCTGTGCTTCCTTGGTTGGGCAGGGACATTGCACAGGAGCTGAAGGTCCAGATTAATATTGTCGAAGAAGCCTGTGAGACGTAGTTTGCCCACCTCTGTGCAAACCATCCAGTTCAGCAATCACTGCAGCTGATCCAGTCACACTTATAGATGGACAGATGAATTACTTCCAAGAAAGATCTTCTTGTGCTAACACTTGTAAACACCTAAATACTATGCTGGTAAGACCTCTATGAATGCTTATCGACAGATGGATCTTTTCCTCAATAATCTAGTAAACCACTAAGCATGAAATGTCTTAAAGGGGCAGCAAACACGATCTTTCCACTGCATTTGTATTTTGCTATATGCCCCACAGCAAGAGCACTGAAACTTTCTTATCAATTCAGAAACTCTGAGAATAGGGCATTGAATTTATGACTACATACCTTTTCCCCAAAAGCTCATGCCCTGCTTCCATACTAAGTGTGTCTGCTCCTTGTGCCAAATTAAGAAACATTCCTAAGGACCTGTCATTAGTAAATATTTTTCATGCAACCAAAATATTTAGAATGGGGTTCTTTCTACTACTGCAAAATAAACAAAGCTAGCAAGCGCTACACATTTCATTTCTAGGCTATTCACACTGTAATAATTCCACCTGGATATTGTTTGCTTCTGGCAGTTTTATCGCATTCTCCTATATAACAAACACATACAGATCCCCGGAGGCCTTTATTCTTCTGTTGTCCAAATCCATTATTATCTATAATGACAATCCTGTCAACGCATCTTCACATTCAGAGCACTACCAGAGCCGTGTCAGCACTCTACTTAATATAGATTACATTTGCTATGATATGAGTTCTTCCAGCTAGTTACAGGTATCTTCTTCTTTAAGCTGTAGAGATGTTAAAAAGCTTCTAGAAGCACTTGCATGTACACATTTAATGTGTAATGCCTTCTTTTGTGCCTGCACTGTGCTCTTCAACACCACTCTTCCTGATCTACCCTGCTTCATTAATTACATAACGAGGGCAGAAATCCTTCTAAGCTGAAAAGATCTACTGTAAATTAAATGGAATATATTTTTTATCCATAACTGTTTTTTTAATGGATCAGAACATTCACTTTCTGCTGCCACATATCACAAAGAAATTAAGATGTCAAGAAGAGTCCCTGCAAATCTAAATATTAATTTTTAACTCTTGACTTCTTGCGTGTTCATAATTTCAGTGTTATACTATTAAAAAAATCAGACAGACAAGGCAAAATGCAGGACAATGTAGCACTTTAAAGACTAACAAGATGGTTTATTAGATGAGTTAATGGTATTAGAGGTGATAATTGGGGAAGCTATCTTGATATCTGAGATGTTTGTCCAATGTACATAGCAGACGGACACTATCGGCACATGATAGCATAGATTATATTTCTGGATGCGCAGGAATATGTGTTCTTGATCTTATAACTCACTTGGTTAGGTCCAATAATGGTATCATCAGAATGAATATGTGGACAAAGCTGGCAACGGGGTTTGTTGCAAGGGAAGGTACCAGGGTTGGTATTAGTGTGGTATGTCCTGTGGTTGTTGGTAAGAATCATCTTGAGGTTAGGTGGTTGTCTATAGGAGACTATGGGTCTGTCTCCCAGAGCCTCTTGGAGTATGGTATCCTGTTCCAGTATAGGCTGTAGTTTATTGATAATGTGTTGGACAGGTTTAAGTTGGGGGTTGTAGGTGATGACAAGTGGTGTTCTATTGTTGGTTTTCTTGGGTCTGTCTTGAAGTAGATGGTTTCTAGGTATTCGTCTGGCTCTTTCAATTTGCTTTTTTATTTCTCCGGGTGGGTAGGTGAGGTTTATAAATGCTTGGTAGAGATCCTGAAGCTTCTGGTCTCTGTCAGTGGGATTAGAGCAGATGCGGTTGTATCGAAGGGCTTGGCTATAGACGATGGATCTATGCTATCATGTGCCGAAAGTGTCCGTCTGCTATGTACATTGGACAAACATCTCAGACACTTCGCCAAAGGATTAATGCCCACAAAACAGATATCAGACAAGATCACAAAGAAAAAACAGTTTCTTGCCATTTTAACCAGAAAGGACACTCTCTCAATGACTTAACCACCTGCATTCTGCTACAAAGACCTTTTACATCTGCACTTGAAAGGGAATCCTCTGAACTGTCATTCATGTTAAAATTCGACACTCTCCAAAAAGGAATGAACAAACACTTGAACTATCTTACCCATTATCAAGATAGCTTCCCCAATTATCACCTCTAATACCATTAACTCACAAACATCCCACTCTCCCCACCTCTAATATCAATTCACAGACACTTACCTTCCTTCCTCCCCCCCCCCCCGCATTCCCCTCCTGTTCTGAAATGTGATTTGTCCTTTTCATATGTGTTCACTTTTTTTTAATTGTATCCTTTGGTATATATGGTTGTGACTATTTTCTTCCACTATTTGATCTGAGGAAGTGGGTCTGGCCCACGAAAGCTCATCATCTAATAAACCATCTTGTTAGTCTTTAAAGTGCTACATTGTCCTGCATTTTGCTTCAGCTACCCCAGACTAACATGGCTACATTTCTATCACTATTCAGACAGATAAGGGAATTTTAAGCCTACTTTATATGAACAAGACCCTTTACAATACTTGGTTCCTGCATTAAACTTCTATGGACTTTAAAAGAGGTTCCATGAGGTTCCAGAGTCTGGCCCACAGCTATTTCCTCTCATTCACAAAGACTCGGTTGTAAGTCTAGCTATTATTGACTATGACACTACTGATGATCAAGGCCGAAGTCAAGGATGGAATTATAATGTTGTTTTGAGTTTACTCTTTCTAGTTTATTGATATTTTTGTTATTTTTGAAATGTTAATTTCACTTTATTAGTCCATAAGTAATATTGTTACTTTAATTTTCTGCATGATACACTCAGTTATGTAAACTATTCATCTTCAGCTATATAATAGTTGCCAAAAGCAAGTATTTTTCTAATGGTATATATGAGAAAAATATAAAACAGAGAAAAGTGCTGCAAAAGTCTTATACTGGCTTAAAAAAAGAAGCGCACTATCATAATTGCAACAATATCTTTATAGTAAAAAACCAAGAAATCAACTGCCTGATGCTATAATGTTAAATCCATGTTAAATATCAAAGCCCAAAGACACTATCATCATAAACGTCAAATTTATTTCACATCGATCTATTTTGGGAATGTAGGCAGAAAAGATTAACTAATTAGAGAACGGCCCTGGGAGTAAATAAGTAAAGCACATCATGTATAACTAGCTTATAGTGGTGTGGTGAAAGTAAAAAAGTAATTTAAAAAAAAAACCTTCGACATTCTTTACAAATATTTCTACTATAATCATCTCTAAGGCTCCAGCATTTGCCTAGGTCCCATGGAAGTTAGACATTGCCAAAGTTAAGTGTGCTCTTAATAGCTTTGCTGAACTGAGACCTAAGTAAAAAGCACATCAGTCCATTAAGGTCTTACATTTAATTTCACAAAGGTAGGCCAAGTCACTAGTTTCCCATGTTCAGAGAAAGGGTGGGGAATACCCCGCTCCTCCCATAGTTCTCAAATACTGTTTAGCTGCCAAATGTCTGCCATTTTACATTAGTGCGGTGGCAAACACATTTACAGCCACTGCCAAGTGTGCAATTTGGCCCCCTGAATTAGTCCTATTTGGAGAAGAAAAAAATTTGCTATTAGGCTCATCTCCAATGTGTAAAAAGAAACATGCAGCACATAGAAGAATCAGACTCTACAGTAAAATGGAACCGCAGGTCTGTAAACTACAAAAATATGATAGACATTCACCCTCAGAATACAACGCAGTACAACATTTTCAGCAACTGAAGGACAAAAATCTATATTTATCTAACCTGGTGGGCTAGAATTCAATTATTATGTACGTCAATATGCAGCATGAAAGACTCCACTTACCATTGAGTGTTTGATATTATACATAGAGATGGGCAGACATGGTCTCTGCCCCAATGAGCTAACAAGCTCTTCTATTTATATTGCAACCTCCGTGTGGCACAGGCCATATCTTCCTGTACATAGCACACAAAGAGGTCTCAATCCTAACTGAAAGCTCTGAACAGAATCGTAGGATTAAGCTGAAAGAAAGAGAATGCTAACAGGAAGGGAAAGATATGAGAGTTCCGTAAGATGTGTTCCACAGAGTTCTATCATGGGATGCATAAACCCTATGCTTTCCTGGCAACCCCAGGGGTCAATTCAAGAACTGCTGACTAGCACTGGCACTGGCGGCCTTACAGCAGCTGGGAGGATAAAATTGCTGAGAAGCAGAGGGGCAAGAATGACTTCTAGAGGAGCAAACAGCCTGCAGAAGAAAACCCCTGCCAGCAAGCTATTGAGAAGTTGTCTAGAGAATGCACCCCAGGGAGGCGACGGTGGGATCCATAGGCTGGAGAAGCTTATAGAAAACCAGGGGAGGTAGGAAGGAGCTCAGAGCAAAGCAGGAGTTGACGACACCTGATTCTGCCTGCCTGATTTAAGGGCCCTGAACTGGTGGAGTGGGTAGGCCTGGTTCTCTTATTGGCCACTTGGAGGCTTGCGAACTGAAGGGATTTCCAGACCCCTTCAGTAGCAGTACCAAGCTGACCTCACCAAATATAAAGAGAAAAACCACTGTGACCTACTGCAACCCATGGTACCCACTACACCCACATTCACCCCAATGCATTATTATATTTTTTATATAAAGCATTTCTTGTGAAGCATCATTTGAAAAAAGTCTTGATTTAATGCACCTCACCTTGTCAAAACATATATATCATCACTGTATATAAAGTTATGAGATTTTGCTATGTGTTTTTCTTACTGAAACATGTTGTGAGTCTGGGGAATACCCACAGATTTACCCTTCAGCGAGGAAAAAGAAACCACAAACAGAGACCTTGTATGTCAAACCTCACATTGACAAAAAGTGCAAGCAAAAAATTATAATTCATAATTAAGGATGGTCAACAGCTCACATACCCCAGGAAGGCTGACTAACCTCATGACACAGCATGATTTTTCCAGCACTGAAGAAAAGTTTAATGGGGGATAGTAACATCACCAAGGGGCCTCTCTCTCTCCTTCCCCATATCAATACTTGGAAACAAGATTTTGTGGAAGACAAAAAGAATCCTCTTGGAACTAGGGGGGAAGGGATAGCCCTAAGTAGAAGGTTTCTAATTAGTATGAACTGTGAACTGAAAACTGCTTGCAATGTCCAGTAGGGTGAGAAAAATGGGTTGGTTCAAATCTTGCTTAGCCTGATAAAGTTAAGGATTTAGAATGTGTGCTTATTTATTATTTCTTATGTAGCCAAATGTGACCTTTAAGCCTGCCACTTATAATCACTTAAAATTTTCCTCTACTTAGGAAACTTATTTTGACGTTCAATCTAAACCAAAGGGCATCTGCTTGGATTAAGGAGGCTGGTGCATGTCCATTACCTTTCATGGAGTGAACTAATCAATGAGCTTGCATCGTCAAGAAGGTCTCAAGCAGCATAAAATGCATATTTCTGGGTGCAAGGGTAAGGGTAGAGGGAATTTGCTGGCACCTCTCTGAAAACAGTTTACAAGTGGCTATGTGAGCCTTCATGTAACTTTGCTGGGCATGCCTCTGCACACTGATGGCTAAGTGAACAGAACCTGGAGGGATTTGCTGTTCCTTGGCATAGCAGAGTAGCAGATAACCTGGGCAGGAGAGTTAAGGAGGGCACAGCCGTTTCACAGTAAGTCCTGGGGGTTGTCACACTCACTCATGCCAGTGGGACTAAAAGTAAACACCTTTCATAGCTCAGAATTGGACTACTATAGAGTCTTCGGCAAGAGAAGATGACAGATCACCTTGTCCAATTGCGTGAACTCTGTTCAATAGGCCATCTGACCAAAGAGGGCAATGTCACATCAGCACACAGGCGCCAAACCTACTTTGCCAGATCATCCTGTCTGCTGCTTTTCAACACACAGACGTTTCCAGGAATGTTACTTGTTTCAGCACTGTGTATCTAATACTTTTGTGGCCATAGTTATGTTGAAACTTGCAGCTTCTAATGGTTTCATGAGCTTCTTGGGGTAGAATTTTGTCAATGGAATACAACAGAAGGGCCCAGTTCTGCATCGTGATGAGCACCCTGAAATCCCACTTTCTTCAGCAATAGCTGAAGGCACTTTCGCGCCTTTCAGGAATCTCTCAGTGGCACCTGACCATGAAGCTTTCAGCTTTACATGTGCCTTGTGAAATAAAGCAAATCCAAAGTCATGCCCAAATTCAGCATCTGATCCTGCAAAGCAATGGATGTAGCTGGAATTTTCAATGGAACATGCATATTTTGCAGACATTCCTGAATTAAAACTCACAACAAGGCTTTGAAGTGGATGTTGTTATCCTTATTTTACAGCTGAGGAAATAGTCACAAAAAGAAAAGTGACTTGCGACAGGCTTGAGAGTATAAAACACACCTTCTGTCTCCCAGATGTGTTATAAAACTATTGGACAGTGTTGCCTTTCTGTTATTCCCTCTTTAGGGACTCTTGGTATACCTTAAGAGTCCAAGCTCAATACAAAAGTACAAGTCTTTCTCGTCCTAGAAACAAGATGAGATGTAAATCCAAATTCCTCACTACTTGTAGAAACTAAAAGTTCCAGGGGAATTTTCTTAAAACAGGGCCATTAATTCCAACTCAGGCAATTATATTCTAGTTTCTATAATTCCCCTGCCACTCCAACTAGATTGTTCACTTCCTGTCCTAAACAGCACTATGGCATTTCTGTGTACCATTACACAGCTGCTGCTGCATTTCACCTTAAACCAGGCTCAACCTCAGTGATGGATGAATTGACTGCTGTGTGCAGCTTAAATTTGTAAAATGCTTTGGGATCTTTCAGGAAGAAAGACAAATACATAAATGAATGATCATTCTATCAAGGGGAACTGAGGGAAGTTAAGAGACTTGTGACTATGTCAACCTATATTATTTTGCATAACGGTCCATAAAAACATAAGAATGGCCAGACTATGTCATACCAATGATCCGCCTAGCCCAGCATCTCATCTTCTGAGAGTAGCTGATGCCAGATGCTTTAGAGGGAATGAACAGAAAAGGGCAATTATCTAGTGATCCATATCTTGCCATGTAGTTCTGTATTGTGGCAATGAGAGGTTTAGGAACACCCAGAGCATGGGGTTGTGTCCCTGGTTATCTTGGCTAATAGCCAGTGATGTCCAAGTATATAAGGTTTTTATTTTATGACTACCAGGGACTAACAGACCCACCAAATATAAAAACAACAGGGAATCTCGACTATTTTTCTAACTAATGGCAAGAAAGGCATGATCTTCATAAGAATCTCTCTCACATTGTGTGGATGTATCTGCACTATCTTTTTAAAATTAACATAAGTTACAATCAATGCATAGCATGTGCATGCTTCTGTATCTAACTTTGGTATAACTGCTATATAACTGAGGGTGTATCTAGACTACAGAGTTTTGTCGACAAAAGTGGACTTTTGTCGACAAAACTATTCCTGCGTCTACACTACCGCTGAGTTCTGTCGACATAACGTCGACAGAACTCAGTAGTTTTGTCGACGCTGGTAAACCTCATTTTACGAGGCATAACGCCTTTTGTCGACAGAGTTCTGTCGACAGAAGGTGTTATTGCATCTAGGGTTGTATCTAGACTACAGGGTTTTGTCGACAAAGCAGCTTGCTTTGTCGACAGAACTGAATGTAGTCTAGACGCTCTTTGTCGACAGTATCTGTCGACAAAACTTCTGTCGACAAAAGCCTGTAGTCTAGACGTACCCTGAGATACTCTGTCATTCAGACATCTGATGGTATTTGCATCTAGTACTATACTAGTCTACAACAGCCATAAAGCGTGCATCTGTGGTGCTGCAGTGTACTATAGGCCAGTTCCACAGAAACCCCGAGTCCAGATTCTCTTTATACTACAGAGCTTTACATCACTCTGGCAGTGTGAGGAAACTTAAAGAGAGAATAAATGTAACATACTCCCACATTAAGATCCTTTTAAACTACGAAAATAAGCCTTTGATGATAATGAAAAGCTGGCCATATGGCTAAGAGGAACATTTAAAGATTAAAAATGTTTTACAACCCTAAGAGCTGCTCTGTTTCCTAAGAATATTGCAGCAAATGTAGACTTTACAGCTATCTTTCCTGTGCTTCTTTTTTCCTAATTGATTTAATACAATTTCTCACTAAGTTCTTTTATTGTGAGCTATGACTCTAAAGGAATAAACAATTAGATACATAC
The DNA here is from genome assembly GCF_052426305.1 of Pelodiscus sinensis. Taxonomy (NCBI): domain Eukaryota; kingdom Metazoa; phylum Chordata; order Testudines; family Trionychidae; genus Pelodiscus; species Pelodiscus sinensis. The sequence goes on from NC_143054.1 coordinate 13,100,918, forward strand.
GTGTGAAAGAGCAAGCTGCACACATAACTAAACAAGCATTTGCACTGCCCCCACTGTGTGTGTGAAAAGACTTTACAGTAGTGGTCTTTTGCACTCCGGTAGTGAAAACTTCATGTGCACAGTCACTTTATGCCAACATCTCCTAGCTGAACAGGACCACATCTATACCGTCTAGAAGTCTTGTAGGCTGCTTACAACAATTCATGTACTGTGTTGTGTGTTAAGACACTGATGTATGTGCAATCCAAGAATTTTAAATGTCCCCACAGGATATCAAATGCTATCCAGATCATTTGTAAATACTTTCCCAGTGCTCCACAGAAAATGAGCCAGTTCTTTTCAAATGTAATGAAATGACATTTTTGTGTTATCTAAAAATCTATGTTCCTGTTTAATAAAATTATCTAGGCAACTTACTGTTTCATCAGCACTACGTGCTAACTCTTTCATTACTAAATTCTCTTTGAGTGCTAAAATTATCCCCAGTAGAGACAGCTGGGAAACTGTAATATAAAGTCAAACAACATGTTTAATGACCATTGAACTCCTGGAAACTTAGTCCAGAATGATACATCATTGTGTCAGATACTCTTAAGCAATATGCTGCTTGGTCTCTCTTTAGAAATATGAAACCTCTTTGAAACCGCTACCACAAATAGTGAAACTTTTAAATTACTGCCAAGCCACCTGCTTTTCTCCAGGAAACTTCATAAAATCCTCCAAATTAGTAATGTCATTAAGTAAAGCTTACAAAACCTTTGTCATCCTGAAAACATTTATCTGTTGAATGTAGCGAGGGAAACAGGACTTCTTAAAATAAAAAATATTGTCATGTATACTAGACTTTCCAAATAAAATGCTTTAAAATAGTCTTAAATTCAAAAGCCTGTGTGCAGTTCTTCTGAATATTAATCCCAGGAGACAATCATATAGATCTTATTCTTAGGAGTAGTTCCATTCAGAGAGAAGTACTGGACAAGGCAGCTCCAATTTTTATCACAATCAAATACTGAACAAATCTGCAGCATTTTGCACAGTATTTTAAAGAATTGTTTGTAATAAACAAGTAGTGTCAGCTTGAGTTTCCACTGTCTAGTATTCCTTCCCAAATGGTTCCACAGAAAGTGCGTAAGAATGGATTATAGGACTGCATTCTGTCCATAAAGCAGCCAAAAATGTACCATCTAACCTTGGAGCAATTTATCCAATAAGATGATTTACAGGACAGTTCAGTGGCACCATTTTTGGAAGGCAAAAGCAGAAGGGAAGGAATATAAATCAAAGGTGACTGGCAGGTAAAGGATATATGCAGCAATCAGCCAAACCATGTGCACGCTGGCACAAATTCAACAAGATCATTTATAAAAATTTTAAGTCAGGAGTACACAAAAGGGGGTCTGGTGCTAACTAAATCCACAGATAGATTACACGCCACTGAAATAAACACTTCCAGATGCTGGCATACAAAAACCTTTTACAGAAAGAAATGTTTTCTTTCATAAATCTGAGAGGAGGAACTTTGGGGTGAGGGGAAGGGAACAAAATTTTCAAACTGAGATCTGACTTCCTTGTGTTTTTATAGAATAATAATTCATATTTTCAAATACAAAGTGTTTATATTGTAGAATAACAAGTAATGGACAATACCCTGAAATATATAAGATGGAAAAGTAACCATAACTGTTTATCATGCAAGAACAATATTCATATTTTAAAAGTGAAAAAGAAAAACCAAAACCAGAATTGTCTGATTTTTTTGTATGAACTTAAAACATATATTAACTCCTTTGCAACTGATAATATTTTGGATAACATTTTCAAAAGCACCAAAGGGACACAGAGCCTAAATTTAATTTGGAAAAATAACTTATGCACTCAGGGTGAAATCCTGGCCAAAATAAATTCAATGGCAAAAATAACATTTATTTCTATGGGTCAGGATTTCATTCACATTTTCGGTGTCTAATAACTTTAAAAACGTCACTTAGGCTTCTAAATCACTGAGGTACTTTTGAAATGTTTGCCTGTAATACTTCCAGGTACGTTTTCATACATTTGATATGGAGTGCCTGAAGTATCCTTGCTTTTCTATATTTCTCATACAATTTATCTTACCGATCTCTTGGGGTACATCTACACTGCAACACTATTCTGAAATAACTTAGTCTGTGTCTACACAGCAGGCATTTATTTCGAAATAGTGTCAAAATACTGTCAAGCTGGAGGATTTCTTACTCCGATTCCTGTAACACTCATTGTATGAGGAGTAAGGGAAGTTGGAGGAAGAGTGCTCTATTTTGAAATGAGTGCTGTGTAGATGCTCCCTATTTCGAAATAAGATATGTAATTGATGTAGCTCAATTTGCATAGCTTATTTCGGGTTAAGCTGGGGTGGGCAAGAAGCTGCCAGAGGGCCGAATCCGGCCCACAGCCCCCTCGCTGGAACCCTTAGGCAGAGATCAATTCATGTTTTAGAAAGGCAGCTGTTCTCCACTCCAGACGGCTGGGGAGGGAGGCTGTAGACTTTTTATGCTGACCCCGACCTCCAGCAAAATCTCTTACTGCCATTGCCAATCTCTCAATTTCCTGCCAATAGGAGCCAAGAGTTTTTGCTGGGCACAGGGGCAGTGTAGGATGCCTTCACCTTCCTTCCTCGTCCTTCCACCCCATTCCTCTCATGCCGAGAGCAGAGCCACGTGGAGCAGCAAGCCACCTTGGGCCAGAGCCTGCCTCTGGCACCCCAGCTCCTCCCTTCCCCAACCCTCTGCCCCCCATACCCAAACCTTTTGCCCCCTCCTGAACCCATACCCCCTTCCAGATCTGGCAGCCCAATCTCCGGCCCCTCCTAGCCTAGTTCACATCACAAACCGCTGCACTTCAGTCCCCTGCCCTAAGTCACAACTGCCTCCTTCACCCAAATTCCCTCCCAGACTCCAGTCTTCCTCCTGCACCCCAATCCCTTACCCAAAGCATCCCTCTGCACCCAACCTCCATCCCAGACCCTGCATCTCCTCCATTAATATCCTGGAAGAGTAAGGCCCTTGATCACTTTCCAAAATCTTGGCATGGCCCCCCATCAAAAATTATTGCCCACCCCTGGTTTAAGCTTTGTAATGTAGACACACCCATACAGAGTACGTACCAGTATGTTTTTTTCTTTATTGGGATACCTTTGAATCATATTACTTTATTTGTGATCCCAACAATGTGTACTGCTTTATTTAAAAAACTTTAACCCCTCTTCACCACCAAATTTCCCCCCACATTTGCCACTATTCTATTTTAACCTCAAGCAACAGCTAAGAATTGGCATTGCAATAATGCTTCATAATTTTGTTTTCTTTTTCATCAGTGAGCACTGGAAATCAGTAAATCCTAATACTTAATTGTGGCGGGGTGCCCAACCCTGCACAGTTCGGCCCTGGGGTCGAGCTTTTACACCCGCCTGCCCTGAGGCCTAGTCCCTTACAAACACAAGCCCTGAGGCCTAGTCCCAGCTCTAGGAGGATGGGGTAGGGAGGCCCAGGCCCTCCCTCTCCACTGGGCCCCAACCCAGGGCCCTATCAGTGGTGGGTGGTTCCCACCACTGGCTCGGCAGGGAGTTCTCCCTGAAACGCGCCAAGCCCGCCGGGGGTTTTCCTGCTCCCTGCCCTGGGTTGCTTCCTACCCCAGCCCCATGGCCAACAGAGATCCCACCTGCAGGCGCTGAGCTGGTGGTGGCAATGACATTGGCAGGCCTGACGACTGGGGCGGGGTTGACGAAGGCGTCAACTAGGGTTACCAGGTAGACTACCCCCAAAAAAATGGACACACTTGATTGTGGGGGGTGGGGGGAACGGTCAAAAGGGGGGCAGGGCTGGCTGGGAAGAAGGGGGGAGGGCGGGAAGCAGAGCTGGGGGCGGGGCGGGGGCCGCGGGGCTGGCCGGGAGGAAGGGGGGGGCAGGAAGCAGAGCTGGCAGGGGGAGGGGGTGCAGTGGCGCTGGCCTGGGGAGATCAGGAAGAGGAACGGGCCGGCGGGAAGCAGAGCTGAGGGGGTGGGTCGGGGGCCATGAGGCTGGCCAGGAGGAAGGGGGGCCCCGGAGGAAGGGGGGCGGGAAGCAGAGCTGGCGGGGGTGGTGGTGGTGCAGCGGTGCTGGCCTGGGGAGATCAGGAAGAGGAACAGGCCGGCAGGAAGCAGAGGTGGGGGTGGTGCAGGGGGGCTGGGTGGGGAAGATCAGGAGGGAAAGTGGGGGAGAACCAGCGGGCTGGGAAGGGGGGGGGTGAGCAAATTGGCCGGCGCAGAGTGGGACTGACCCGGGCACTTGCAGATCCCAGGGCACTGTCTGTCCCGTGCAGGCTCCTGGCCACGCACGAGCAAGGAGGAGGCTTTCCCTCCTCCTCACAATCAACCAACTGAGGCCTCCCTGCAGCAATCGCAGCCCCGCCTCCCAGCTGGGACTCCCAGCTGCTCCCCCCGCCCACGCCAGGCTTCCATCTGGTACTCAGCCGTAAAAATCAGAAAATACCGGACATTGCACATGTCCGGTATTGTCTGATTTCTTTTACTGGACAGAGCGTGCAAATACCGGACTTTCGGGTACGATACAGGACACCTGGCAACCCTAGCATCAACAGCGGCTGGGTGGGCTGCCCGCCGTGGTCAGTGTTGCGGTCGCGCTCAGCCCTGGGACTGTTGCGGCAGAGGCGTCAGGCCCGGCAGCTCTCGCTCCGGCGGCGGGTCCAGCTGGGGCTTCGGAGATTGGGCAGGAGTTCTTCCCTCTCTGGAGGCCAGCCCCAACTGAGCTGTCTCCCTTGCCTTTATCCTGGGCCACAGTTGGAGCATGCCCAGTACTGCTGCGGGGGCGAGGCCTGACCAGCCCCGCAGGCCAGTTTGCTCCTCCCTTGGCCAGTGTGGGGCTGGATTGCCCCGTCACACCAACTTTATTAAAGTTTTAAAAAGATATGACTATGTACTTCAGCGCTTTGTTGAATGGGATGCATTTAAGCATCTGCTTAAGTGATCTGCTGAATTGGTGGTAATGATCTATTTCTATAGCATCTTTCATCTTCAATGAAGTGGGAATTCTTTTTAAAGTTTACTATTTAACTGTACTATATATTACACGTGCATATAGAAAGTTAATACACACACATACACGCTAACATGCATACACAGCAGGTACCATTAACTACTACTCAATTAAATGTGTTATTTGTTATCTACACACAACATGGCCAACACTGAATGAGGTACAAATAAAATCAGTCCCTGCCCCTAATTTCCTGTGGCATTCCTTCTATGGAGGGATTAATTAGTATTCAGTCCTGTTAGTTTAAAAAAAGGTATCTGTAACTAGAAATATTTATCAAGAAAAAGGAAATTGTACCAAGCTCTTTGAATGATCTTTCACTTGTTTTTAGTTTTAGTCTAGACATACACTTTGGGTATGTCTAGACTGCATCCCTCTGTCAGCAGAGGAATGCAGATTAGACAGGTCATCATTGCAAATGAAGCGGGGATTTAAATATCCCGTGCTTAATTTGCATAAAAATGGCCACTGTTTTTGCCGACTCAGCACTTTCTCGGCAAAAAGCGGCAGTCTAGAGGAGGATCTGTTGAGAAAGAAAGCCTTTTTCGACAGATCCTGTAAACTTCCTTGCAGTCACCATCCTGATCACTCTCTCGTCTGGAAATTCCAAAACTCAGCACCATGACTTTAAAAGGAGAAATAGTCAATTGTAAACAAATAAGGGCATACGCCAAAGGAATACGAACATTTCCAAACAGATTTCCAGTCCCCTCCAATATATGCTCATTCTATACAGAATTATTATAGCTCCAAGCAAAAGTTAAGCAGTGTCCAGTGGAGGAGAAATTGAGATGATTGGACAAGATGTGCTACTTTTCAGGCACTTGAGGAGAAGGTGTGCATTCATAAATAGCATAAAAACACAGCAGATAAAAGTGGGATTTATGGGGTTTGCCAGGTGTCTGGAAAAGTCTGGTTGGTGGAGGGCTGGCAGGCTGTCTACCTCATTCTGCATAGCTCCCTGGAAGCAGTCACATGCCCCTGGGCTCCTAGGTCACAGAGGCTCTGTGAGCTGCCCCCACCCCAAGTGCTCGCTCTGCAACTCCCATTGGCAGGGAACCATGGTGAATGGGAGGAGCGGGAATAAGGAGGTTAAAATGCAGATAATCAGCGAATTGAGTAGTTGATGGAATTTCCATTGTCCACGCAATTAACTGATAAGGGGGGGAGGGTGCTTGCTGCAGTTTAAATGCAAAGCTGCACTGGGGATAGTTCCCTGGGGCGGCGTGAGTGGCTACTAAGTAGTCCCTGGGAGCTAACCCCACTGCAGCTCTGCCTTTTAAATGTAGGAAGAGCCAGCAGGCTCCTACTACATTTAAAAAGCAGATGTGCAGTGTCTAGGACTGGGCGTGAGCCAGGTATCAGCTGATTCTTGGCTCGCGCCTGGTGCTTCGCTGCACCTCTGCCTCCCCTACCCCCCCAGAGACAGTGCTCCAGGGAACCGGCTTTTAAGCCAGCTCCCCACTGCACGGGCTCCTCTCCTCCCCTGCTTTGCTGCTTCTGACAGAGGCAGCGGGGAGGGAGGGGGGGGAGGAGAAGGGGAGCAGAGGGAAGTGACTAGTCAAGTAGTGACTCGACTACCTGATAAGCCTAGTCGAGTAGTAGTCGACTACTCAACTAGTCGCTTACATCCCTATGTGGGAGCAGTGCTTGTGGGCAGAGCCAGAGCCTATGGACCTAGAAGCTGAGAGAGATGTCGTTTCTTAGGAGCCATCTGAGGTGAGCGCTGCCCAAACTCTGCTCCTCCTCCTCCTCCTGCACCTCCTCCCATGCTCCAAACCCCAGCCCTGAGCCCCCTTCCACACCCAAACTCCCTCCTGAGACCAACATCCCCAATGTGCCCCAACCCTGATGTGCCCCAGCTTAGAACCCCTTCCACACTCTGAACCTCTCACAGCCCTAGCATGAAGTCCCTTGCTGCACTCCAAACCCCTCATCCTTAGCTCTCCCCAACATCAACACTCCCACCTGGAGCCCTCTATCCTCAGCCCAGAGTCCCCCTCCCACACTCTGAACCTCTCAGCCCCAGCCTGGAGCTTCCTCCTGTACCCCAAACTCCTCATCCGCAGCCAAAGCTCTCACCTCCTTCTGCACCTCAGCCTGCAGATTCAGCCCAGAGAAAATGAGTCAGCGAGCGTGATGGAAAGTGAGTGACAAAGGGAGGGGAACTGGAGTGAATGGGGGCTGGGCCCCAGAGGGTGGGGCAAAGGCAGGGCTTCTGGCAGGGTGAGGGCCAATGGTGTTCAGTTCTGTGCATTTAGATAGTTGGCAACCCTAGAGACGTGTGTGTCCTGGCTCAAAATGATTTCAGTTACATACAATAACCTTCACATTGTGTCCTAAAGCATCCTTTATGAGTGTCCTTGTACACCAATAAACACTTGCTGAACTTCAGTTCCAATGAGACTGCATTTCTGGGCTGGACATAGCTAAGGCTTAGATTTTGTCACAGAGTTCACAGAACCGGTCGTTTCCAAACACCTCCATGACATTTTCTGCTTCAACCTCAGGGCAGCAAGGCAGGGGGTGAAGACTAGGACTTTAACAGGGTTCAAAAAAGAGCTAGATAGATTCATGGAAGTTAGGTCCACCAATGACTATTCACCAGGATGGGTAGGAACGGTGTCTCTAGCCTCTGTTTGTCTGGAAATGGATGGCAGGAGAGGGATCACATGGTGATTAGCTGTTGGGTTCTCTCCCCCTGGGACACCCGGCATTGGCCACTGTCGGCAGACAGGATACTGGGCTGGATGGACCTTTGGTCTGCCCCAGTGTGGCCGCTCTTATGTGGGGGCTCAGCAGCAAACCCACAGCTCCCAAGGGGGGCGGGTAGGCTCTCTCATAGCTCCCAGCCATCTGGCATGGCACAGAGATCCTGCAGCTCCCAGCTGCACACACCCAGCCACTGCAGGTGGTGGGGGACCCTGCAGGCTTGAGGCGTCCCCACAGCTCCAGCTGCTGCAGATGGCAGGGAGATGCCACAGGTCAGAGCCACCACAGGCAGAAGGGGTTCCTCAGAGCTCTAAGCCACAGTGAGCGCAGGGGTAACCACTCAGCTCCCAGGTACTACAGGGAGAGTCGGGACCGGGGCGTGTTCAGGCACCAAAGGCACAGTTTAGACCCTAGAGTTCCCCGCTGGCAGTGGTGCCATGGGGAACCCCACACTCTCAGCCATCGAGGGCAGCGGTGGGGATCACAGAGCCAGAGCAGCCCTGGGTGCTAGTCCCTCTCTCCCTTCCCATTTCCAGGAAAAGTCAGGAATAGGTCACAGGCTTCTGTGCATTTTTTGTATTTACCCGTGACGTGACATTCACTAAAATAATCATGACAAAAATCTTGCCTTAGCCATAACTCTCCTATACCCCGGGCATCATCATATAATGACCATTTGCCAGCCCATACTCTTTGTTACAACAGCCCCTTAAGGGCAAAACAACATGAGGGCTCCACTGAATTAAATGAAGAACACAAAGCTCAACAGCTCCTGAAAATGAGCCTCATGCAGGTGCAATAAACAGATGGAGGAACAGGGTCTGTCATTCCCAGCATTGCCAAAGCATTTCATGAACAATATGCACACAGCATCACTCAAATGCTGCCCCTGCTAGGGCAGGAGAGCACAACAAAGTGCCGCTGTGTATAACAGATGGCAAGGAGGAGGGAGACAAAGGCAATCTTTGGCTACAGACAAGGCGGAAATCCATACTCTCATAAAAATGCCACAGGACAGCAGAGAGAACTTTACTTGTTAAGGTAACACTGGAAATGTTTAACACTGAATAAATTAATGGGCATATCAGATTATATTAGAATGGCTCCCCATTGAGATGTGCACTCCAAATTCAAGCAGCTCAGCTTGAGTAATGGACACAATGCCCTAGACGGTTTCCAGTTTTAAATATTTATGGTTTGAACTCACTATTAATGACTATATTTAGATATTCTAGTCTATAAATTATCAACTCCAGTTTTGCAATGTTCCTTGAATGCAGCTCCTTTGAAAAACATATGATATGGCCAGGGTACATTACAAGGGACATCAAAGCTGGATAATTCTATATTAATCAACTGTTGACAATTTTGTAATTTACAATAATGAAGATTTTCCCTGGATTTTGTGAGGCTTAGTTAATGAGTATTTGCAAAGTGTCTGTAGAGTCTTTAAATTCACACAAGCATTATATTTACTACAGCTTCTGGATTAATGTTCATATCTATGAGAGCACTGGGCTAAATCTGATCTCACTTTCACCCAAATAAATCAGGAAAAATGCCACTGAAAGCAGTGGCATTACAATGGTGTAAAATTAGCATAAGTTAGTCTAGCATCAGAGCCTTAGCACGAACTATATACACTGATCAGGCTACAACCAAAGCAGTTTACTTTCTTCCAAAAAGACTTTTCAGTTATTTCTGATTTGACCCAAAATGTAATCCATTATTAAAGGCAAGAGAGGTAATTCACTTACACTCTTCACTACAGCTATGACCTGAGTCTATCTGAAGCAAAGATCTCAAATGAATGATGAAGTGAGCTAATTATGCAGGTGATGCCCTATAATCACCAAACTCATTCTACTTAGAACCCTGAGTTGGACTGAATGAAAGATTAAGAACTAAGATCCATGCACCCCACTCCCTTATTTCCAGCTCTGATTCATTTTAAGTAAAAAAATGTGAAAAAAATGTAATTTCATTTAATAGTGCATAAAAGCAGTACATTCAAATACATTATCTTAATTGTCTGCTCAAATATACATTCACGTCTCAGTCTAAGAAATTCTGTTAATCGTACTCTGGCAAATCTCCCACTGATTTTTGCCTGAATAAGGAAGCAAGATTTAGCCCACAATGAAATAATACAGAAATGTCTGACTGTTTTAGCTAATATGCATGTGGCACAGAAAAAAACAGATTCAGTTACAACATATGGAATTACATCATCCCACATGATGAAGAGTTACATGTTTCCCATTCCTGTCTTGCAAAATTATATGGCGCTGTGTTTTAAATCAGTCATTTACATCTTTGCTGGTTGAAAGTTGGGATCATGCTTTAAACTAGATAATAGAGGGCACCACCCATAAGCTGTCAATACAGAATATATGGATAAAATATACGTCTAGACTATCTTAGACATGATAGAGTGCAGAAGAATCTAGCATACACTTGCCGGCTTTCCATTGTGGCTTATGCTCTGAGGCAAAAAAACGAAATGCTCTAATTATGTTAGTCATTTTGACATAACTATTAAGGTTAGAATAAATGCAAACGGATCATTTTCACTACTTTAATGTTAGCACTCTGTTACCATATGATTATGAAACTTTTAAAGTCCTCTTTAGGTCCAAACCAACATCTATCAAATAATACTAGCGAATAAATTACACAAGTCAACTCTTTCTCCAAAACTGCCTTATTAATAGCACACATCACAATCATCACATGAAGGAGATGGGGAAAATGGTGAAACAACAAAATGAAAGGAGATTATATGACAGAGAATATTTCCATATTTTAAATCTTATGCACGGTGCCAAGTACATTGTTAATGCTTAACAAATAATAATAGTCATGTTGGAAAGCATATTCCCACTGGAACCTAGATTTTTTGACAAAATAACCTATGTTTCCTATGTTTGCTCTCAGGTTTCTTTTAAGCAGGAGTAGAATCAAATATGGCAGTCAGCTTCTGTGATTCAAAGTTAAAAATCAGCTAGTGAAAGGACAGTCGTCAGGGCAAGAGCTGACTGGAATGATTTTATAACAAAGGATGCCTTTTTCATAAAACAGGTATCTTCTGTGAAAAAATGTTAATTGTCTACCTGGAAAATCGAAATGATGGCTTCCTAGCTGTGACCCATGCTGGAAAGCACTAGTCAATATGACGTTTGTCCAGTGAAATTGACAAAAGCTTTCCCAGAAGATTGCACAGACCATAGTGCCCTGCCTCCCAGTTTACTATTAGCTCCAGAGGACACTGAGGCACAGAGCCAGGGTATTGTGCTTCCCCACATCCCCACAGTTCTGTGAACTGGAGAACTCCCTGGTTTTCTGCAGCTCCTGGAGAACAGTGCCCTGCCTTCCAACCTCAGTAGCTCCAAGAGAATAGCAAGAGACAATGCCAAGGAGAGCTGCTTCTCCATCTTCCTACCTCTTGCCCCAATCTCCAGGGGATAGACAGCTTCTTTCCACCTTCTGCAGCTGGGGGGGAGGTGAAGGAGAGTTGGCAGAGTACTTGGGCACTTTGCCTCTCTGGCAGCTCATCCAGCATTGGCCACTATCAGCAGACAGGATACTGGGCTAGCTGGACCTTTGGTATGAACCAGTATGGCTAGTCTTATGTTCTTATGGCCTGGAAGGTTTTCCTCAATTTCATTTGCAAAGATCCTTTCTTGAAGGCAGAGGGAAAGATATTTTTGTTCTTTGAAATGGAATTTTTCTTTAAAATCCTTTCTCGGAAAAATGTCACTTGTTCAATATTTTGTCCCGCTTTGGGGCAAAATGTTTTTTTCAGAAACACAATTTACTTAGCTGTGTTTAACTGCTGTTCTTTGAGTGGTGTTGCACATATGTATCCCACTCAGGTGTGCATACACCTAGAATGCAAAAACTAGAGAGTTTTCTGCAACAGTACCCACTACCTGCATGTCCTCTTGATCCCTACCCAGGTTGTATAAGACAGGACTGAACTGTGGTGGTGGAGTGTGACTCAAGTGAACTGCACAAAGAATATAGGCAATGGAGATCACAGAGTTTAGAAGGACCCCAATTTTCTGTGTTGGAATGAACACACATTTCCTTTAGTTTCCTCTGAGTTCCAGAGGAATGAAAAGGTGAAGAATGTACTGGACTGTGTGCAGAACCTGCTGTTAGTTCTACCCTGAACTAACCAATCATACAGGTAAGAGAAGATACAGATCCTGTTTCTTTTCTGGAATGCTGCCACTATTGTCAGCATTTGGTGAGTAGTTACAGGGCTGACAACAGGTAAAAAGGAAGTGCTGAAGATGTGTATCAATCTTTGAAACTTTCTGTGACTCAGCAACACTACCACGTAGAAATAGGTATCCTGCTAATTGAAGGCAGCAAGACAGTTGTGTTTTTGGGAAGGAATAATCATTGTTGGAAAGAACACCCAAAACCTTAGGTATCTGAGGGAATTGTTGAGATTCTGAAGATCTAGACTGGCTGTCAGATCACCACAACCTTCACCCAGAGAATGAGAATGTATCGGAAATAATCTTTTCTCCTGTTCCAGTGCTAATGGAGAACTTCCTCTACAGCCCACCAACGAAGCAGAGTCTGAATCTGTTGAGCACAGGAGAGAGGTCCCTGACAGTGTTCACTCTAAGCTGCACCGCAGCACAGCTTCACATTAATCAGCCCCATCCAGTCAGTGAGCTCCTTGCATGGAGCCCTGAGCCTCTGACTGGGCAGGGCTGATTAATCACCTGTGAAGCTGTGCTGGAGTGCAGTTTAGAGGGAACACTGGTCCATGAAGAGGAATGGGAAATGGGTTGATGCTGGATTGGAAAAAAAACTAGATAGACTATCCCTGTCCAAAAGTGAGGACCAATTTGTCCATCACTGTGAACTCCCAGGCACCGAGAAAATGGGTTGATCTGTCCACAAATGGGAAGAGAGATGAAGGGTTGATGACAGATGACTGTATTACTATCCTCAAGTCAACTAAATTATTAAATAGATGAATAAATAATGAAAGGAGAGTAATGCAATTAATGCAAATCAACACTGATTTACTGGAAATAGATCCCATCAAACTACTTGATACCTTTTTTGACAAGACTACAAGTTTGCTTGATAAAGGTAATAGTCGTGATGTAATATACTTAGACTTCTGTAAGGCATTTCACTTGGTAACCACATAACATTTTGATTAATAAATAATGATACAAAATCAACATAACACAAGTTAAATGGATTAAATACTGCCTGACAGGTCTCAAAATGTAACTGTAAATGAGGCATTGTCACTGAGTAGGTTTATTTGCAGTGGGGTCCCCAAGAATTAATTCTTGGCCCCATCTTATTTAACATATTTATTAATGATACAGAAGAAAATATAAAATAATCACTCACAAAGTTTCCAGAAAAATTGGGGGAAGAGGTAAGCAATGAGAAGGTCAGTAAACTGCATGTAAACAATCTACTTTTAATTACAGCTAAAAGTAAATATATACAGCCAGAAATAAAGAATGTGGGGCCATGCTTAGAGGATAGGAGACTACTCAAAGAAGCAGTGACTCTGCAAAGGATTTTGGAGTTGTGGCCAGCATCTGCTGAACATGAGTGCCCACTGCGATGTGCCAAAAGCGTGAATGCATAATCAAGAGAAACTCAAGTAGAAGTTGAAAGATTAAGGGGTGACTGATTATGCTTTATCGAGAGCTATGTGGAACAAATACTTAATAATTGGCTCTTCATTACCGAATAACCTGATTCAGTGGCTGGAAGCTGGAAGCTGATTCAATGGCTGGACGCTGAAGTTAGACATGCTGTATAGAAGACTGGAAATGAGAAGTGAAAATTTACCAGTGAGAGTTATCAATCACTGGAATAATTTACCAAGAGGCACGGTAGATTCTCCATCTTCAATTAAGACTGGAGGTTTTTCTAAAAGATGTGCTTTAGGAAATATTGCTGGGAAGTTTTATAGGCCCATGTTAGGCAGGAGGATAGATTAGATAATCGCAGTGGTCCCTTACACCATAGAATTTATGTATCTATGCAAAGGACTGCTTTCCTTATTTGATTGAGATTGAACTGCTAGCCCAGCACTGGAATTAGGTGATCTTGTACACCAAGTCTTATTTCTCTTCTTTGACAACTGTCTGTCTTGAAGGGTAACAAAACTGCTTATAATATTACCATTGCTACTGTACAAGTGTAGATTAATGTCTCCAGGATCTGCGGTATACACTTGTGAGGAGTCAAGATTAGCTTGAGAGTACTTACATGAACATAAGGTTTTATCCATTTTATCAGAAAACAGGGATCAGCTGTCAAAAGGAAAGGCTTCAATCATCTGAAAAGTGTCTGTAGCTTTGCCTGAGGTTTGCAAGCAGGATGCTCTCCTCATTGTTACTGCAGATGCCCTCATCAGCAGACCTCTCTAGTGATCCCTGAAGACGTATCCTCGGAGGACAGTGTGCACTGGGGAGGAGAGCGTGGTGCAGTGGCAGGATTTGGGAAATGCTAACAGACAGCCCAACACCCCAGCCCAGCAGGACTCTCGAACTGGTTTGTGCAACTACTTAGGCCAAGGATGGCCTGCGGACTGGGAATTTGAGACCATTTTTTTTTGGGGGGGGGGAGAGGAAATAAAGGAAAATAAACAATACCTCAGCCCTCTTGATGTCAAATGTTATTAGCTCTTTGTCCCTGCTAAAAGGGGACCTACACTTTTCTTCATCTTTCTTGATGCATCTTGATAAATTATGGGTATTATGCATCTTGATAAATTAGGATTATGTGACAAAACTGCCCTCAAGAGTAGGGGACTGGATGTGATGACCCAGGAGATCATTTCCAGTCAAATGTCCTATGTTCTTCTTCTTCTTATTGCAATAACTCTGAAGATTCCCAGTCCTAGCCAGAATCTGCTTGTGATAGGCACTATTGAAACACAATGAAAATATGGTCCGTGCCCTAATGAGCTTACAATCTACCTAAGGAATATAAATTACTTTCCTAAGATTACAAAGGAAATCTGTGGCTGCACCAGAAATTTAATCAAATTATCTTACTTGATGGGTAACATTTAATTTATTTAGGCGCCATCATTTTGTATGTATCACTGGGATAATATTCCTCGCCTCCCCTCGTCCCCTCACTGTGGGTGCTTAAGCTCTGGAACATCCAGTGCTTTTTTTGTGACAGTACTGCCTGGTACTCAGTACCGGCACCTCCAGATGCAGTACCAGCATCTCCAGTCAACAAATTTTCCCCTGTAGTACCGGCACCTTTTTAAAAAACAAAACAAAAAAAGCACTGGGAACACCTATGGAGTTAACACTAATTCTATCCACAGCTTTTCTTCCAGGGAGAGAAGCTATCCTATCCTATCACCCAAGACCTTTCTTCTTCCAGTCTCTGCTAGCCTTTCTGTTCTGCAATACCCTCCTGTATCTTTTATCAGTCCTCGGATGAGGACTCACCTTTAGCTTACCCAAGATGTTAGCCTGGTTAGCTAATTCCATATTGATCCCCAGTTAGCTATTCCTGGGAAAACTAATCAGTGCCAGAGTGATCAGAGTGCTGACTCACCTGTTGACTCCCAGCACTCTGTCAGAGGCAGTTAGAATTTTCACCTGTAATTTTTAATTCTCCTAACCTTAACTCTAAAGGACAGAAGTTTTTCAGTATCATTCAATTTAAACATATTTGCAGCTTCAAATTTTTGTCTGTTTCCCTCAGATATGCTGCTGATTTAAACTCAATCTGGTTGTGTAGACAAGACAGTCCTTCTAAAGATGGTATTGTTCTACTCTTAAGTGCTAAAACATGACAGGCAGTGACTTACTGCAAGATTGCTGAACACTGCAGGTGAGGCAGCATGGTAGGAAGCCAAAAATGACAGAATTAAATGAAAAGTAATCTGCCCAATGAAAAATAATCTGCCTATGCTCTGCCAGAAGCGACTTGCTGCTATGAAATGGAAATAATTTTAAAATAACATTTTTTGCAGCTACTGTCCATTTCTTATTTTGTTTTGTTATTGACCTTCTAATTTAACCATGTTTAGTAAAAGTTTAATAAAGGGGACAAAATCCTGCCATTGGCAGAAGACAGCTTTAGGTCTACTATCTTTAACTACTATAAACCCAAGAATGCTGTGTTCCAGAGTTCTGGAGTTGGCCCTAAGAGATATGGCATTTGCTGGGGAGCACAGGGTGGTGGATTCAAGTACACACTGGCCCCCACCCAAAGAGTGGCTGCCATGGCTCCGGTACAAAATGACTGACTGACTACATAAAAATCCTTATAATGAGTAGCAAAAGAATGTGAATGACAAAGGAAGCATCACATGCCTTTTGTGATCACTGTATTTTTGAATCGTAAAGGAAAGGAAACTGTAAAGGAAAGGAAATCGTAAAGGAAACTGCCCCCTTTTTTTTTCTTACTGTTGGAACTGTGTGTGACTGGAGAGGGGTGAGTGGTCCCAATAGGTACACTTCTCCCAAGAGGGGAGAATTCTTGAAGTAGAATATACATAGACTTATTTTAAATACTCTTTATATCTTTGACACAAGATCTTCCTCATCTTCATTATTAGAGGATGTGCTCTACAGCAACCTAACCTATTGACTAGATGGCCTAAAACCCCCTCTTATTTGGGCTGCCGGTGGGACCAGTCGCCTTTTTCTCATCAAGCACCAGGGGTCGAAGCTAATGTCTCAGATATATGATGGCAGTGATGCACAGATTTGGTTATTATGGGATATTAGGTTACTGTTCTGATAGTACTCTGCATTCCTGGTCTGCCATGGGGTTATAACGTACCATCTTGTCCAGCAACACAGATAGTCTACTCCTGAATTTCAAACATCTACTTATAAATTAGTTGTTTTTAGAAAAACAAAGTTGCTTCACTATAATTGGGTGCAATCAGCCTTTTCTTTTTTTACAATGTATTTCATTTCACATTATCTGCTTTTAGAGACTTCCTGCAAGGTTTTAGCGGAATATCACTAAATCTATTATTAAAGACTGTACACCACTCTGGAATATAAATTCTGTGCTAAATTGTTACATAATGTTACTCTAATAGTTGTGGGTGGCAAATGATACAGAGATTCATTAAAAACATGTATCTACAACTATCATGAATAAAATGTATATGTAATACCATATAGGCACACACAAAAAAGTACCAGACTCACCTATGACATTATGAAAATAATAATTTAGATTTACTTTTCTTAAATTTTTAAATCCTAGTTTTAAGTAGGAGATTTTTAATCCTGGGTATAATCTCTTGGGACCATCTAAACAAACCTTCTTCCTGCCAACCATTTTCAGATACTTATAGAGCGTTATCTTACATAGAAGCATATTGCATATCTTTTTATTTCTTTTAATTTTCCTTTTAAGCTATTTCCTTCAACCACTTTGTCATTTTGGAAGTTCTTTTCGCAAATCCCTCGAAGTCATCAACTTCCTTGGGGCTGTCAGATATTCAGATATGAACGTAGCATTATGTCTGAGTTTTACTGATTTAGAAGTTTATGTGAGTTGCACTCTCTTCTAAACTGTGAGACATTATGAAATAGAAAGGGCCATGGGCCACGCACAGTAAACAAGTGATAAGGAGATGCTCCTAATTTATGACATCTGATACACACCCGGCATCTTTAAAGATTACATCACCTGAAAATTTAAATAAAGAATTTGTTTGG
Source organism: Pelodiscus sinensis (assembly GCF_052426305.1). Lineage (NCBI taxonomy): Eukaryota > Metazoa > Chordata > Testudines > Trionychidae > Pelodiscus > Pelodiscus sinensis. The sequence continues at coordinate 13,118,409 of NC_143054.1, forward strand.
GCTGCTTTGAACAATGGATTTTCAATTTGTGTAGAAAATCTGATGGGAGAAACCTCACAATCTAGCAACATTTCACAGCAAGATCCATTCTATTAAGTTTCAGTGGAGGCACAAAATTGCTTAAAGAAACCAATCTACTAGTCTCCAATCCTAAATGTATCACTTGAGATTTGAACATCCAATAGGAGCAGTAGCTGACATGTAACTAATTTTAGAATGCAAAATGCCCCTCAACATACTGCAATACCTATAATTTAAACAAACAGTAAACCTAAATTTTGCAAAAACAGAAAATTTGAGCGCTAACAAAAAAAGCATAATTTGTAATTGAAAGAAAATAATATTTAAAAGAGAAAACTTTTTTGTCCTTCCAAAAAGAGACAGAAATGGCTAAGTTTTATTTCCCAAGAGAATTATGCCACTTTTGTAAAGAAAATTACTCTTGCCACAAATTGCTCTCAACAATTCTAAGGCTTCTTCATTTGACCACTTGAAAATCAAAGTTCTTTAAGATTATAAATATAACTTTTTATAACTCTGTTATTACGTACTGTGAATGGGGAAAGGGGGCCAATCTTGTGGCCGTAGCGCCGAATGGCCTCTCTGATGTGGCAGGTCTGGATGGCATCGCTTTGAGCCTCTATACCACAGGCTGCAGCGCTCTGCAACAGAAAAACACATAAATTGTTACTAAATCAAAAACACACAATAGACCTGCAGTGCATAAAATATGAAAATAAACCTTTGTAAAGTGGATGGATTTTTTTTTCTTGCGGCTAAATATCATTGTTGCCACACACTACATCTTAAAAATCTATTAACAAACCAAAGAGGACTTTTACATGACCTCTGCTTAACAGACCCAAAGAACAATCTTAAATCTTTTACCCACGGCTGATGTATATAGGAATGGAAAAGAGCAGCAAATGCTCAAATTCAAATGTAAGTCATGCTGCAATAACCACAAAAAACTATTTCTGAAACATTTCAAGTTTTCATTATAATATAAGGGGCGGCAACTATTTCAAAGCAGACACCAAGATCAAAATTAAACCTGCAACATAATTATAAAGTCACAAAGGTAAAGAAATATTTTTAAAAGATTCACATTGGAAAATTTTCAGATTCTGAATAGATTTTTGAACTAAGGGGCTGGTGCAAGAAACAGCAAATTCTATGCATGCTGGTCCATAGATGCTACAAAGATCTTCCTGACTGTGCAGGAGTAGAAGCTGTATTGTATTTTTAGTAGGCAAACTGCAACGTTGGTGTAGGTCTCAGCTGGCTACCCACAACAGCTGATTGCAAAAATTCATAGATTCCATACAGGGATTGTCATGTGATAAGACCAGGTGAATCCAGTAAGCATAACCAGTATACAACAGACACTGCATAAACACTCTGTACACAAATCCCATTTTCAGACTTGGATGCCTAAAATGAAGTGTCTGAATAAAGTGCCTGATTTTCAGAAATGTTGACCACCAGCTGGTATCAATGAATGTAAAGCAAATGTTACATAATGTGTTGGTATGTCCTTTCTAAATGACATTTGTAAAGGGAATGTGAAACCCAATGCTTTGTGTTGGTCTGAATGATGTATGAACAGCATGTAGTGTGAATAGCACTCTTTTCTAAACAGCTGGTCTATCTCAACACCTTTGCTATGCCTAGCAGACATCTGATAAAATTGCATGTGTAGTGAACCTACTGGAAACATTCCAGTAAAATGGTAAGAAAATTATAAATGTTACATTTTTAAAATGGCACCGAAGTAAGGTTATGAGTCTTTATTAAACAAATTTCAAAATGGTACCTAATGTTGTATCCTTCGCTACAATTGTATCCTTAGCTACTACTTTGGGCCTGTGAACTGCAGTGCAAATCATCCATATGAACACCAACAACCCAATGTAAAAAGGAAGGGGAAAAAGTAATATTCAGAACTCCTAAGGCAAATATTTTTACAGTTCACCAAAGAGTTCCTTACTGGTGTGTGATATGTAACAAAGTCAATGCTGACAGTTAATTTATTAGCGTGGGGAAGTTCAACTCTACGGGGGACATCTATGATTCTATGAGAAGCATCTATACACCTTGTTTACTGTTTGATAATATCAGTGTAACAATTGCTAGAGAAACGTGAGTGTTTGTTGCAAGAAAATAATGTACGTGAAAGAAACACTAATGATCCAGTTCATACATATTCACTTTGAGGAACAGTAACATATTCTCCCAAAATCTCCCAAAACATCTGAAGACTACAGCAAAAAAACACATAATCTGTTCAGTTGGAACACCTGGGATTACAGTGCAAACTAGGACTGGTAATACTGACATTAGGTATCTGGAATGTGAAGTAAAAGATACTAACATTTCATTAAAAAAAAGTATTCAAATAACTCAGCTGAATTTACCAAAATAAAATAAGGATATCTTTAAACTACATGCATATTTTACTATTGACCTTTCAAATCCAATATTTCTAATGCAAGAAAAAGATCAAAATCTTCAGCAGATATTTTGAGTGCCTATCTGCTATTGCTCATCCACACCAACCTTTTTTCTTTTTCTTTGTTTGACTTTGGTGGAGTCTTGTCCAATGCCTCCATTCCCCAAGGCTCCTGTAAGAGACTTCCCAAGGTGCTGTGGCGCTGTTGAGGCTGGAGGAGTGGGTGTAGGGGGTGGTGTGTTTTCGGGAGAGTCAAGACTGCTCTTCATACCTGTGCTCTGACCTAAGAGATGAGGCTATCAAAACAAAAAGTCAAGCAGTCATTTTTAAATGAAGATTTTTTAAAAACTGTTTCATTGCTTTCCTGGATTTACTGTTACAGGAAGTATAATACATTCGAATTGCACATTCTGAAAACTACTGTGATTGTTGATTGAGGTAATTACAGCACCTATTTCATTTGTTATTGACCAAATGTGTGAATATTAATTTCCAGTAAAGGTCCACATACAAGTAGGTTCAGGACTGACAGTGTAATTTCTATACAAGCAGAAAGAATTTTCCATTTTTTAAATGAAAAGCTGTATTTGACAGTTTTCAATACATTTGAACCTCTTTAATCTGGCAATTTTGGGAAACAGGCTTATGCCAGATTATGAAATTTTCCAGACCATGGATGTTCACCATAATGGAGGATGCTGGGATTGGAGGTACAGGGTCTGGAAGACAGGGAGGGTGCAGGATGGGGGTGCATGATCTGGGTGTGAGGGAGATGTCAGTAGGGCACTTACCTTACGCCCTGCTCCTGGGGGTACATGTGGCTCCGTGCCCCCCACCAGTCCCAGGCACTGCCTCCCACAACTATGGGAGCGGGAGGGGGAAAAGCCACCAAACCAGAGCTTCGCTGTGCTGCCATTCCCCCAGATCAGAGACGTCCAGATTACCAAGGTTCAAGTGTAGTCATCAATATGCACATTTTAAAATTTTTTTTAACATTCATAACATACAGTGATTTTTCCCATATTTGTCAGATGTGAATATGTATTCAACAAATCCAAAAAAATGTACGTACTACAGGTTGAACCTCTCTAGTCCAGCACCCTTGGGATCAGACCGGTGCTGAACCAGAGAATTTGCCAGCCCACGGGAAATCAACATTGTCTAGCAGCATTATTAACATTGCCACTGCTTACTGGGTTCTTAAAAGACATTTACGGGTAAATTAGAGCTAAATAACAGCACAGAACATTGAGAGCCAGGACTGGTGGCTGTAAACAAACTTTATGGGACCGTGGGAAACTTGGCTACACTCATGATAAGTGGACACCCAGGTAACTAAACTCATGTCGGAACACAGATGTTTCTGGATCAGAGAGTGCTGGACTAGAGAGGCTCACCTGTAATAAAATAAGTACCTCTTTCCCTGTGATATTTATTTCTACTCTTATGCAATGCTGATACACTAATAATATTAAATAAAAACAAGTATTTACCTCAGCAGGATTGTGATATTGTATAAAAGTAGCAGATATTGCATGACTGAATGGATCACCTGCCTTGGGAGCCATATCCTGTTTGACCAAAAGAGCCAAGTCCACCAACTAGAAGAGCAATAAAATGAACTATTAAAAATCAGGTTCACTGAGAAGGAATTAACTGGTTATGAATTAGCTCTCAAAAGTGAATCAAGGCACTGTGTGTTGACACAAATGATGCTAATTCTAATGTTAACTAGACAATTCAGCCTTGAAATAAGATGCAATTTTCCAAGCAGAAACAGTAATTAAATGCGGGAACAGTTTACCACAGAAGGAGGGATTCATCATTGCTTGAAGTCTTTAAGGCGAGATTAGATTATTATTCTTTTAAAGATAAGCTTTAATCAGCTTCCAGGAGAAATTCTGAAGTCGTTGTATGTAAGATGTCTATCCCTTTTGGCCTTGGAGTCTATGAATGTATGAATCCCCCTATTCATTTCCTTCCTTCATGGGCTATGGAAAGAACAGGAAATGTTCCATTTCTCTCTATATGATCACCAAACTCTGTGTGCAACTCACTCTGCAGCAGTCTAGAAGGATCCTCCCCCCCTCCAAAGTACAAGCTGGCAGGTGTATTCTGTGTTTTTTTCCCCCTCCATCTTCCTTTGAAGCATCAGGGAATGACCCCAGCTAGAGATGAGAGTACTTGGAGGTAGTGGAGAGAATCCTTTCTCTCAAATGCCTGGCTGGTGTGCCGGGCTTAAATGCTTAGGATCAACTGATCACCAGATCTGGAGTTGCGAAGGAATTTTACTTCAGGTCAGATTGATTGGAATTGTGAGCGGGTTTTCACCATCCCCTGCAGCATGAAGCATGGAACACCACTAGGATCATTAGACATATCGCTCCAAATCAGTTTCCTACCACTGAAGGGCAGCAACTCACCTGATTTATGCATGTGGCACACAGTTTAGACTTATGAAAAGTGAAACGCTTTGGTCTATCCCCGGTTATTGTGTAACTGGATGAAATTTAAAGGCTTGTTATACATGAGGCCAGACAAGATGATCTAATGGCCCTTTCTCGCCTGAAAATCCAGGAAACTATAAATGCCTCCTTAGAAGAGACTAAACTGCAATGAGTTATTTTAACTTAAAGAACTGGACATTTCTCATCTCTAACAGGAAGTTCTTTGAGATGCGTGGTTCCTGTCTGTATTCCACACATGGTATGCATGTGCACCATGCATCTGAGTCCACAGATTCTTAACATGCAGTGTTCATTGGCATTCACACATGCAGTTGCTCTCCTTATGCTCCACACCAAAGGCATGAGAGATAGTGGTGGCTGATACTTCTCCCACCATGAATTCAACAGGATTTGAAGCAGAGGGGACAGAGGGCGGGTAGTGGAACACAGATTGGGTACATTCCAAAGAACTTAGTTACAAGTAAGTACACTCCATTTCTTCAAGTGTTGGTCCCTATGTGTATTCCCTATGTGTAATTCAGGTGGGTGAATGACAAGCAGTATTTAGACCAGCGTATGGTGCAGCGGTGAAGAACTGCAGTCCCCATCACTAGATCTTGTAACAGAGGACTGAACTAATACTGTGCAATGTTTTTTGTGAACATGTGAGTGGAACTCCATATACTTCCCAGAGATTCTCCTTCTTCCATCAGGACGAGGGAAATGCACTAACTGGTGGTATGCAATGATGCAACCAAAAATCAATGTATTGATTCTCTGAGGGAATATTTTTTGTCCATATGACCTTTCTACTATAGTGAGCAATAGTCCTGGAGATTTTCTGATTGGTTTGGTCCTTGGCAGGTGGAACTCCCGGTCACACTTGACATCTGGGGAATGAAGTCTTTTCAATAGAAGCTTTGGGTTTGTGAAGGAAACAGAAATGCAGTGAGCAGTTTACGGTGAAGACCTTGTGAAAAAGGGCATATGGTGGATCAGCCATTAGTGCTTCCATCTTGTTCATCCTTCTGGACTAAAAATGTGACCTTCATGGAAGGTGAAAGATAAAGCCTGCAGCCAAAATTTCAAATGGTAATTTGGTGAGTATTAACAGGACTAGCCAATTAGCCCGTCATAAGATGGGATTTTCAGGTCTCTCCTCCACGTCGGTCTTCTCTCCTGAGCCTCCGGTCTCTCGTTCCGTATCTCTCTCTCTCCCCCCCCCCCTCCTCATACTGCGTCCCCCCCCCCTCTCAGCTCTTCTCTGCCTCCTGCCTCTCTTTCTGTCTCTCTCTTTCTCTTTTCCTCCCCCTCCTGCCTCTCACTCGGGGGACCGCGGAGCCTAAATGGCCGTTTGGGCGCCGCACTCCCTGTGCTGCATGAGGGGTGTGGAGCCCAAAAGGTTGCTTGCTCCCACACGGTGGCCGCGCAGAAGTCATCCGAGCACCACGGCGGGAGGCGAAGGGGGGTGGGGTGGTAATGTTCACGGCCGGGGGCAGGGCCTGGAGCCGCTGTCACACTGCCCATCACTGCCCTGCCCCCTTCAGCTCCTGCCATGGCTCTTGGCTGATTTCTGCACCGCTCAGCTGGGCCGCCGCGGGGGAAACAAGTGGCGCAAGCGGCCATTTGGGCCCCACACTCCCCATGGAGCAAGGGCCGCCTAGAGGGAACAACCAGCATTTCAGGCAACAGCGCCCTCCAGAGGGAGCAGCCAGCATTTCAGCGTTACAGACTCTCAGACATTGGGCTACTATATATATGATGAGACTGAGATCCCATTGAGGTGTTGGATTAGCCCCTGATGGAAATGCTCTGGTTGCACTTAGCTAGTATTCGACAGCAACACCAGTTTGTGCTTGTAAATTTGTTCTGGGGTAGTTACACAGGGAGAAAAAGAGCAGACACAAGAAAGAGAAAAGGGAAAGAATGAATGTAAACTCTTCGAAAGAGTGAATGGAATAAATCTTACGTTTGTTGTTGTCAACTTTCCTGAGTCTTCCTCAAAGGGGTACTAGTACAAAGTCCTAACTAGATTCATCAGGAATCTAATTACTGTTGGGTGAATAAAAATGGAATGCCCATGTAAGGAGGAAGGAATGCACTGATCTCTGCAAGATGGACCTACAAAGAGCTAAGGAAAAGACTCAAGTTCTTAAGTGACAGGAGATAATTTAAAATGCCTGGAATAGATGCAGAGTCTGACCAAGACTAATTGTGCTGTGGCCAGGTATAGAAGCATCTCCATTTAGCTTGGAAGAAGCTCCTAGCTGAATCTTTATAATCTGAGTTCCTCGGCCAGCTGCAGCAAGAAGCGGGATGTCCCCACAAGTGACAGCTTCCGCAGCCCACAGGGCCCCTCAGCCCACAACTCTTAACTACCACAAATTGGGGGACCCCCACACACCTCCCCAGCAGAGGCCCCCCCCATAGCTCACAGGGTTGGGCCACAGTTCCCAGCTGCTGCATGCTGTGGGATAGGGTGCTGGATTGTCTTCCCTCTATTTTTTGAGGGATGTTTGTCAGTGTCCACATATTCCACGGTTCAGGATGTACAGGAAGTCAGGACTGATGATTAGGAAAAACTATTTCACTAGGAGGGTGGTGAAGGACTGGAATGGATTACCTAGGTAGGTGGCAGAATCTCCATCCTTAGATGTTTTTAAGTCTCCACTTGACAAAGCCCGGCTGGGTTGATTTAATTAGGGTTAGTCCTGCTTTGGGAAGGGGGCTGGACTTGATGATCTCCTGAGGTCTCTTCCAGACCTATGATTCTATTATTACAATTCTGATGTCTGTTTCAAGTGGTTGACACTAAGAAGGGTGGGCCAGGACAGTCATAGATCAGGTGCAGCATTCTTAGATGGAGCCAATGGTTGCTGGTCTTTACGTTTATAAGTCAGAGCAATCAACAGAACTGACAGATCCTCCTTCTCCTGTGTTTCACTCTCCTGCCTGCCTGGTGCCTTAAGCAATTCGGAGCCAGGGGGATGTGTGAGTGAAGGTTTGCCCAACACTGATGGGGTTGGGGAGAGATCTCTTCTCTCAGAAATAGACCTGTGTGGGACTCTGCTTCCAAGCTCATGCTTAGAGGGCAATGGCACATAGGTAGGCCAAAGGACCTCTGGACTTTGGCACATGTGGAATACACATTGGGATCAGCACTCGCAGAACCACTGTCTCATTACGTTTTACAAATGTATTGAGTAATTTGTATAGGTAAAAAGACTTGTCTCTTAGCTTCCAAAAATTCTTTTATTTACAATTGGGATGACTTGCCAAGTGAATTGCCAGAACGCATGTGAGTGGTTTCAGTGGCCTAGTGGCTGCTAATCTTTTGCTATAACCATTAGCCAAAAGCGCCACTTACACACCAGAGCAATAAGCATGGTACAGTACAAAAGTTCAGATACAGCAGATTCCATGAAAGTTAGAAAGAAAACAGGAAACAGTCCCTTAAAAGGTCAAACACATGTTTAAGAAACATTAATACAGTGTGAAGTATTTGCTGAGACTACTTGAAAGATGTTTAAGATTACTAGTTATGTTTCTTCTGCTGTATCACAACAGGTACAGCTCATTCCCTTACCTGTGCCACAGTCTCATATGCTAAATATGCCAAAATCTCCATGGCAACTGCATTTGGTTTTATTTCCATGCTGCTGCAGTCCAACCAATCACGAAACTTGGAAGCTTTCTTGGCTATCAGTCCAAAACAATGAACAGATGGACAGAAGTTAAGGTTAGCAATAGATTTACATTCTTATTTGCTTAATTCTACATCTGAAAGTCAAACCCTAAAATTGAACTTGATGTGAAAGACAAGAACTAGCCAGTGGAAAGATTCAAACAAGGATTGAGTCAGATTAATGGGAAAAGAGGATAATTTCACAGGCAGCATTTTGGGTAGCCTATAAGGGAAGGCTTTGACCATCATGAAGGAGAGAGAGAAAAAAAAGATGCAGGAATCAATGCAGGAGATTGCAGTTGGGACAGAAAGGAAAGACTGGATTTACTATATATTATGAGAAAACTAAAAAATAGACTTGTGTCACCCATTGGATGAATGGCAATAAATATAGGAATCCAAGAGGACTGAGTCTGCAATCTGAGTGAGAAGGATAACAGTGTTTTTGACAGCAATGAAGAAAGGTGGAAGTGATTTAGAAGGAAAATTAAGGAGCTGAGTTTTAACTATGTTAAGGTTTTAGATGACGACAAGGTATTCAGTATGATTCGCTGGATATGTCTGAAATGTGCTCATAGGCAGAGGGAAATACAAGGGACAGCTGTGTAGATCTATAAATCATCAACACGGAAATCTCTGTATGATCTCACACTCTCTTAACATACTTCAGGAAAGGCAAAGAAAAAAAGAAGAGATGGGCAAAGGCAGAGTGCTGTGTGGGGCTTGCTCAAAGTAGGGAGGAGGTGGGAAGGCCAAAAGTGACACTGAAGGAATGGCAGGAAAATTAAGAGGAGAATCAGGAAAGGACAAAGGAAAGATAAAATGCTGTTAAGGAGAGAGTGATCAATCGAGAGTGTTCATTCCCGCAGGAACACCTGGCATTGGCTACTGTTGGAAGACAGGTTAATAGGGTAGATGGACCTTTGATCTGACCCAGTATAGCCATTGTTATGGTCTTATGTAGATCAATGGCCAGAGAAAGTAAAAAAAAAAAAACGTAGCGAGGAAGAAGTCCTCAGTGCCTTTGGTGCGACTAGTCTCAGGCCATGTCTACACTACAGAGTTTTTTCAGAAAAACAGTCGTTTAACATACCTTGCAGTAATATGGGTCTATTTTAAAAACACTGCAAATTTTAAATTCAATTTCTACTACAACTAAGGGAATCAAAGAAAAAGTAATTTGTCTTAATTTATAATAAAAGGCCATGTGCCATTTAGCATCTTAACTATAGGCAGTCCCCGGGTTACATGGATCCGACTTACAACGGATCCCTACTTACAAACGGGGTGAGGCAACCCCGCACTAGCTGCTTCCCCCCAGCAGACCAGAGAGACGCGAAGCTAGCGCCCCTCCCAGCAGACCAGGGAGACGTGGAGCGGCTTTTCTCAGCAGACACCTCAGCTTGAGAATAAAGGACTGAGGGAAGTGAGGTGTGGGAGAATAAAACTGAGCTCTGGAGAAATGTTTGGCTAGAGTTTCCCCTACAATATGTACCAGTTCCGACTTACATACAAATTCAACTTAAGAACAAACCTACAGTCCCTATCTTGTACATAACCTGGGGACTGCCTGTATATTATCTGGTTTGCTTTATGCTAGGTAAAATCGTGAATATGCTTCTTTTCACTGGTATTGCATCAGTAAAACCCCATTGATATCAACTAACAACTTGATTGATATTAATTGTGAGGGGGAAATGAGGCTATGGTTATTCAAAAATGTAGAAATAGTATCCATCAGATCATTTAAAAAATAACTATGATCTTCAGTTCATCAGCATTCAATGTTATTTTGTAAACTGAAGACTTCTATTTTGTGCTGAGTTCTGATTATAATTTTTAGGTTTAAAAATGGCATTATCACTAACCCCTCATTGGATGAAATAATCCAGTCTGAAGGACCATTTACCTAATGGCTCACAGATGTGTGATGCTCAATCACAGCTCAGCTTTCAAAGCATACTGAATAAGAAAAAGAATAAATGCTTAAAAATATGTTTTCCTACATTTGCTGACATTTACACAGAGTGCTCTTTTGGATGTGTCATGGATTTGTACTTTATGATACATAAATGAATCACTCATGTACCCAATTCAAATGCCTGGTTATAAAGAACAAGATACACATCTCTCATTTAAAGACACCATTGTGTTCAATTTTGTATTGTGAGGGTCATGTGCTATTTTGTCATGCTTTACTGGCTCTTTCACCTCACTTTCTCTCTGACCTTTAACCTAAAGCCTTAATCATCACATAACTGCTTCTGTAATGATATTTTGCTACATGATCAAACCCATTAATTTATAACCCATTATAGCTGCAGCCCATATGACTACTAGTAAGCTTGTCTTCAGAGTTAGTAAAGCCCTAATACTGTCATCATATTATTTGTCTTGGAATTGCGTGCTCTGATGAATTTGGCTAATGCTGAATAAAGTCCACAGCAGAAGACTATGGCTTAAAATAGAAAAAAGACTCTTTACTATGTTCTTTGTATGTCTATGGATGCAGAAATAAAAAGGAAAATTTGCTACCATTAGATCATTTTAGATGCCTTCAGGAGTAATCACAACCTGGAGGGTACACTTCATTAATCAGCTGTGTGTAATAATGCTGACGTAAGCTGTAAACAGACACGGTTGTTTTAACACATAAGCCGATTGAAATTTTATGTATGTGTGCGTTTATGTTATATTAGCACTCAGCACCAGAGTATTTTTCTTATATGAAATCTGTAAAATATAAAAATAAATAAAATAGTCTGCCTGATCTCAATACAGCAGAATAAATTAGCATCACTTAGCAGTTATGAGGTCAGAGAACCTAACACACTCTTTCGCAGATTAAATAAATACATATTCAATAAATAAATGGAAGGTTCTGCAGTGTACATAAAATAACTACACACCTCTATACTATACAGGTGTTATATAACAGTACTTACAAAAGCTTAACTGGCGACTTTCACAAAATTCTGCATACTGGGCTGAGTCCATCATTCGTGTTTGTCTTTCTGCTCTCTGCAAAACAACAGGTAGATTTTTAAATAATGCATTTTATTCAAACAAGAACCACATACTGCAAACTAAATGCCATTCACAAAATTCTTGCAGGCATCAATCATTCTGAAGTTCACTCAGAAATTAATTATGGTTTTAACAGAATTAAAGTGCAGAAAAATAACACGGGTGGGGTTAATTTCTCATGGGTAAAATTTGACAATGGTAAGAGCAAGAATTTTGATTCCAGAAGTTTGCTTATATTTGTTCCTTATGCAGAACAGCACTTAGGGCTCAAGCTTGCAAGGAGCTATATACTCTGACACTGACTCAGGGAAATACGCATTTAAGTCAGTGAGTAGGCCCACTGTGTGCTTCATGTTAAACACGTACTTGTGTAGAGGTTTAGCATCTTGTCTAACTGAGGCTATGGCTACATTAGAGAGCTTACAGAAGTGCAGTTGCACCAATGCAGCTGTGCCACTGTAACTTCTCTAGTACAGCAGTTCTAAGATGACAGGAGAGAGGTCTCCCGTCAACTTAATTAATACATCTCCAATGAGTATGTTGGTATGTTGTTGGGAAAAGCTTTCACATTGACATAGCACTGTCCACACCAGCGCTTCAGTCAGGGTATGTCTACACTACCCTCCTAGTTTGAACTAGGAGGGTAATGTAGGCATACCGCACTTGCAAATGAAGCCCGGGATTTGAATTTCTCGGGCTTCATTTGCATAAACTGGGCGCCGCCATTTTTAAATCCCTGCTCGCTCGAACCCCGTGCCGCGCGGCTACACGCGGCACGAACTAGGTAGTTCGGACTAGGCTTCCTAGTCTGAACTACCGTTACTCCTCGTGGAATGAGGAGTAACGGTAGTTCGGACTAGGAAGCCTAGTCCGAACTACCTAGTTCGTGCCGCATGTAGCCGCGCGGCACGGGGTTCGAACGAGCAGGGATTTAAAAATGGTGGCGCCCAGTTTATGCAAATGAAGTCAAATCCCGGGCTTCATTTGCAAGTGCGGTATGCCTACATTACCCCGCTAGTTCAAACTAGGAGGGTAGTGTAGACATACCCTCAGTGTCACTCTTGGGGTGGCTAATTCGCACGCCATTGGCATCAGCAGCAGACCCGGTCGGGCTCCCCTCTGGGCACCATGCTTCCATCCGGCTCCACTGCTGGTCTGGACGCCATTTTGGCTTCCCTTCTGCTCGCCAGCTCTGGTTGCCAGGATCCCTGCCCCTGGGCCACTGCCCCCATTGGGACTGCACTGCTGGTCTGGCCCTGGATCCAGACGCTAGGCTCCACACCCCCGCCAGGGCTGGGCTGGCTCCGAATGCCAAGCTCTAAACCTCTGGGCAGGCTGCGCTGCCAGCCCTGGCTCCTCTCCAGGTCTCTGGACACACAATTGCTGGGGTTCTCTGGTCCAGGTGCTCTCTGGTCCAGCAACATCCATGGGCCTGCTGGACCACACATGTTGCCAGACCAGAGAGTCCCAGACAAGAGAGGTGCAATCTATAGGATGAAATTCAATAAGGACAAATGCAAAGTAATCCACTTAGGAAGGAACAGTTAATTGCACACGTATAAAATGGGAAATGACTCCTAGGAAGAAGTAGTCCAATGAAGGATCTAGGCTCTGGGAACACTATGAAGGTTTGGTGACAAAAGTGCAGTCGATATGCAAATGTTGCCAAAAGTGAAAAACTGGTCAAATCGGTTTTTCTGCCTCCCATTGTTGGCATTTCATGGCCATGTTGCTAGCACCTTGACAACAGACAGAGCAAAGCAACATGGGTAAGCATCCCACAGTTCAGTGTTATGGGAAGGCAAAGTTGCTTCCTGAGCATCTTGGCATTCCCACATAGCTCTGTGAGCTTTCCATGCAGTCTGCCTGCTGCTGTGTTCCTAGCAGGGCAGAACAGGAGCACTCCAATTATTTGTTTTTTGTTTGTTCCCCTTGCTCAGCTGTCAGACACTTCCTGGAGCTTTGAAAGGGGAGGAGAGCATGGTTGCAGGGCAGCAGAGATCACAAAACAGTAAGCACAGCTATCAGGGCTGGCATTGTGGGATACTGGCAGAAGCCAGTTTTCTTGACAAAACAAACAGCAGAATCCATACTGGCATTTTACAATAAAGGGAGGGGAAAAGAAAAGAAAAGTCTCTCGCAAAGGTGAAAGTGTTTTGTCACTGAAACGGGATGTTTTCCCTGACAAAAGTTGCAGTGAAGTGTGAACACTCTGTTTTGTCACCAAATGGCAATTTTTGGTGACAAAACATGTGAGTGTAGACACAGCTCTAGGAAGCATAGTGAATCACAAGCTAAAAATAAATCAACATTAAAACACTGTTGCAGGAAAAAAAAGCGAACATAATTCTGAGATGGATTAGCAGTGGTATTCTCAGTAAGATGCAAGAAGTAAGTCTTCCACTTTACTTTGCACTGATAAGGCCTCAACTGGAATAATGTTTCCATTTCAGAAGCTACATTTCAGGAAAGATGTGGACAAATTGGAAAAAGTTCAATGGACAGTAACAAAAAAGATTAAAGGTCTAAGCAAACATGACCGACAGTGAAAGATTTAACAAAATGGGCTTGTTTAGTCTGGAGAGAAGGCTGAGAGGGTACATGACAACAGTTTCCAAGCACATAAAAAGTTTTTACAAGGAGAAGGGTGGAAAATTGTTCTTGTTAACCTCAGTGGCTAGGATAAGAATTGACGGGTTTGATTTGCAGCATGGGAGGTTAGGACTATACGTTAGGAAACACTTCCTATCAAGGGACTTAAGCATTGGAGCAAATTGCCTCAGGAGGTGTGAATTCTCAGGCTTTCGAGGCTTTTAAAAATAGTTTGGATCAGCAGTTCACAAAGAGTGGGTCATGAGCTCATTTTAAGGAGGTTGCCAGGGATGGTGTTAGATTTGCCAGGGCCCAGGGCAGAAAGTTGAAGCTGGTGCCTAGCCGCCCATGCAGGGCTGAACCCAAAGCTTGAGTAACTTAGCTTCAAGGGATCCCCTATAGTGTGAGGCACTGGGCAATTGCCTTGCTTGCCACCCTGTAATGCTGGCCCTATTCACCACTTCTTTTCTCAGGCATATGCCTCTCAGAACTCTGAAACGATTATCTAGGAACTGATTGAGCATGTTGCAGTTGAAGCCAGTTTGAAAATTTACTGCAGATACACATTTAGCAAAGGATCGTTTTCTGAAGAAAATTGGAGAAAAGTGGGGAGCTGATTGCCACTCACAGCCAAAGAAGGATTGACAGAAAGGATTCTAACAGCAGTAAAAAACCAAGATACCACAAATATGATGTGAAACATTTGGAATATGGATTTACATGGACTGATTTTGAGAAGTACCCACGACCACAGTGTCTGGTGTATACTGAAGTTCCGGCAAAGGATAGCTTAAGACCTTCTAAAATGTTATGGCACTTGCAGATATGGCACAGTTCTCTTCAAACAAAACCACTTGATTTTTTTTTTAAGCAAAAACTGAGTGCGCTACAGGGCCAGAAAACAGTACTGAGAACAGCAGCTCCCACAAATGAGAAAACCCTTGAGGCATCTTTTGATGTGTCACATTGGATAACTAAAACTGGGAAACCACACACTATTGGAGAAAAGGTTTTTTTGCCACGTGCCAAGAAAATGGTTTTGATTATGTTGGGGCAAGGTGCAGTGATTCAACTTGATTTGATTCCCCTGTCTAACGACACTATTGCCAGGCAAATATGGCAAATGACGACACTGAACAAGTGATTGCTAAAATCAAGTGAAGTCCTTTTCTCCCCCCCATTCAACTTAATGAAATAACAAATGTATCAGGTGCTACTCAGAGGCTGACACACATAAAATTTGAAAATGACAAAAAACTCCAAGAGGAGTTTCTGTTTCGTTGGTCATTGCCAGAGTGTGCTATAGGGGAACAGCTCTTCACACTTTTGGAAACTTTTGTCTCGGATTATGGCTTGGAATGGTAGCAGTGTATACAGGAATTTGCAGCAACAGTTCTTGTGCAATTGTAACGCTGATAGATAGGACTGAACCTGGAACCATATCACCTGAACTAAAAGCTAGCCGGCTCTCAGGTAAGGCTGTAGAGCTCACTCATTCTTTCTCTGTGTAAGTGGTGTAAGTGCCACTAAATGGGAAAGTACACCACACCCAGAAGATGTGTGGGTTACATACTGACTAGAAAAAACATCAGGCTAGTCATCTAAGTGCAGGCAGTTGCACCATAAGCAGTTTGGACTGCTTGTATTATACACAGGAAAGCCCGACTTGCCCCCCCCCCCAAAAACATACAAAAAGTAGCCACCTGTTCTAAAACAAGTTCTCAATGAAGCTGTTTGCACAGTCAGCTTCTTCAAGAGTAGCTCAACGACTGTATGTCTATGTGAAGCTCTGTGAACATGTTCGATATTAGCGATTAATTTTTTTTTGTCACCAAAATGACTAGAAAAATATCCAGGTGTTCGTTGTCTCTTCAGTCACTCTGACTTGTAGGGAAGTTTTAGTGTTAACGTTTAATGCCTCATATTTATTCTCTTTTGTGAGACCTAACTGCAAGGACAGATGTTGTTGTGTTTCATTATTTTATGCTCTAAGTTCCTTTGCTGTGTAACAGTCTTTCCTTCACCTCCTCTGTTCTGTCTGTGTGGGTTTACATTTTGGAGCAATTGCTGTTTCAGATTTCTCGCTGGATGTGATAACCTCTCAAGGTTTCTTCCATCTCTATGATTTAGTCAAGGACTGAGAGCTGAAGACTTTGCTACAAAATTTCTTTCCATTTCTGCTCCTCTTTCTACCCAAATGCATAAGCATGATTTTAGTATTATTTCTTATTGTCTAAAAAAATTATTTTAACATGTGTTCCAGCTCAGTACTTCTTGTAATGATACTGTAACAGTGATTTATTCTGGAGGACACTTTACCACTTCCATGTTAAGTCACACATTTTAAGAAACCATTACAATACCTGGTCTGAGCTTTATAATGCAAGCTATAGAATTTCACCAACTGATTCTAACATCAAGCCCACAATTTCTGGTTGAGTGCCAGCATTCCTTTTAGAAAAACATCTAATAATAGAGGATTTGTCACATCCTAGTTAATAATTACCCTCATTTTTAAATAATTCACCGTATACATACTCTGATTTACTGCCATTGGATTCTGCTTTGTTTTGCCACAACAACAAGCTGTCTCCTATCAGACATCTTCCTATGTAACCTCTTACATCTCTGCTGGCTAAACTAACTAGATTCGGCTTCTTTAGTTCCTGCTGTAAATAAACAGTAGTTTCTTCTGAAAAATGTACATCAGTAAATGCCTTGGTGTGAATTAACAATAATTATCCATTAGATTCTGTATGCCCAGTAGTTCAAATGGTTCCAACTTTATTTACTTGTGTTTGACGTATCTATAGGTTATGCAGGTCAAATCATGTACCAAGATCACACACTCATTCAACACAAGACAGTTACAGGGAGTCTTGAACACGTAATAAATGGACAACCTTCACAATGTAGCCCAGAGCAAGACTGGTAAACAAGAACTGTTACTCAGGCACAAAGAGGTAAATTAGTAACTTTGTCTGAATAACCATTGGCAGCTTCATTGTGTACATAGGAAAATAAATAGACAAGGAAAAAAAGATGTATATGAGAGGTTACAAGACAGGAAAAATTCCTGCTGCCACACCACTGAATTCAAAAAGAAAAAATAAATCTAGCATAACCACATCACCTTGGGATATACAACAGTGACACTTCAACACAAAATCACAGGCTTTATGTCCAACAGCATCTAGCACCCCACAGTTCCTGTAACATACAGCAGCAAGACCACAAGTCCATGATCAGCCTCATAAACTGAACCTGAGAGCAGTTATGGGACAGCAACAACCTATGGTAATCAAACAGGCAAATTGTTGGTATGCTTTCAGATTGTATTTCCTTAGAAAGATCAGGGACCAGGTGAAACCTGAAAATTCTCTGATGCAGGTCTCACAAGAGCTCTACTACTGAAGAGAATGCAGGTTTCTTCATACATTAGGGTATCTGTCTAATCCCACAAACCCTTGCCCCTCCCCCTTCACTGTCCCTTCCCTGAGGTCATGTCCTTGCCCCGCCCCTTCTCTGAAGCCCCACCCGCACTCACCTCATCCTCTTTCCATCGCTTGCTCTCCCCCCACCCTCACTCACTTTCACCAGGCTGGGGCAGAGGGTTAGGGAGGAGATGAAGACTGCAGGCTCTGGGAGAGTTTGGTTATGAGAGGGGGTGACGGGTTGGGCTCTGGGAGGGAGTTTGGATGCAGGCTCGGGCCTGGGGCAGTGGGTTGGAGTGAGGGAGGGAGCGCAGGATCTGGGAGGTAGTTGATGCTTACTTTGGGCAGCTTTCAAAAGTAAAAGATGCTTACCTCTGGCAGCTGCTCCGGAGTTGGGAGGCGGAGGGCATGAAGTCTCTGTGTGCCACTGTCTACAGGCACTGTCTCCACAGTTCCTGGCCAATGGAAGCTGAGGAGTTGGTGCTCAAGGAGGGGGCAATGTACAGTGACCCTTATCCCGGGAGCTGAAGGAACAGAGCTGGCCACTTTTGGGAGTGGTGTGGAGCCAAGGTAAGTAAGGGAATCTTCCTTAGCTCCACTGCTGCACTAGACTGTTAGTGCCCAAAATCTCCTGGTTTGTCTGAAGTAGCCTCTGGCAGACAGGGTGCGATTCCAGGAGACTCCAAGAGAAAGGAGAAGGGTTGGCAACCCTATATACATTGAAATGTTTATATCATAAACAAATAGGACCCGTTCCAATTTTGTTTTCTTCTAACTTTCCACAGGTAAGTTGCATGAAAGTTCCTTATTCTAGACTTCATTTTCAGCTCTCACCTACGAAGTGAATAATTATGTTTCCCTCATGGTAAAAGTACAGTACCTGCCACTTCTGAAACAATACATTTTCCTTTACTTTTTCTCTTTCGTAGAAGAAGCCTGCATAAAATGATCTTCTGGTATTAACAACAGTTTACTTAAAATACGCTTCATTCGTATACCATATATTATTTAATACACAGTATTCTTCTCTCATATAAAAGTTAATATGACATCATGTCACTAGAGTTATAATAAAACTAGGGCCTACACCTTTTTAACAGCTCTTATTTCACACTCCTGCAAATCTGAGTGGTTATTCCAGACTACATCTCAGAGGATATAGTTTGTCATTCCACCTCTAATACAGCTCTTCATAACATCTATAAATAGGTGAGATGCAAAATGTTTTTCTTTTAAAATAGTCTAGTATCAGAACTCCACTGTTTATCCATTTAGGATTCCAGCATCTCCATGTTTACCTAAAAATGCTACATTTGCTAACCCTAACCATAGAATCACTAACATGACAAGATAAAAATAGTGAGGGGATGAGGAGGAGGAAGAAACTTTTCTGTGCAAGTCCACAAGTTCTGGAACTTACCCATAGGTAGTCACATGTAAAGAAAACAAAATTTGAGATTACAGAAGTTGTAGAAAGCTTGTAAAGTGTTATTTTTATAAGCAATGTTAATATGTTCCAGTGCATACACAGACTTGCTTTTTCCTGCCACCTTTGTTTTTGTGGCTACAGTCCCTACAACACATACTTTTCTAAGAAATGCAGTGCTCCAGGGGGAAGTCTCCTCACTCTGTTCCAAGGGAAAGGTAGCAAGTACCTCCAAAAAACAAAAGACTTTCTGGCTCCAGTATAAAAATACATTTGCTTGGTGGGGCTTAACTGAAGTGTGAAAGCTATGAAACCCTAGAGATAGGCTCGCTACAAACCATTGCAGGTTGATGTATTTTGTTTCATTTCTGGACTCAGGTACAAGGAATGACGTGGGTGACACTTTCCGAATGGTTTATCTGAAGGAAAATAAAAACCAACTTAAGACAGTGACCATCCACTTTGTATTAGTCATTCAAAGCAGTTAAGCTGAATGATGTGGCATACAGCACAATTAAAATATTCTGTATGCTTTCCTTGGAACTTGTTGAAGGCTGCAGCGGATAGGAGCTCACACTGTAAATGTATACAGACTCTTTAAAAAATGTGTTGCATTGTATCTTACTTTCAGTATGAAGAACTAAACAGGAAGACCAAAAGAAAAAAAGGTATAGCATTACCTGTTGTCTCCTACTATCTAGGATGAAAAATATTTTTATTTTTATTTCATTTGAAAGATTTTACAGTTGGCATATGCAGACAAAAATTTTGTTTGTGATGGTAAAAGGCCAGATGTTATCTTAGGCCTGATCTACACTAGGAATTTACACCTAATTTGGTAAGTTTTTAGTGTTTGGAGGAAATTTATCAAGTAACTGCTACAGTGAAACATGATTTTCAAAAATGTACGTACCACCACTGGGACACCTCCCTCCTTGGTGTTTGGCAACATTTGTGATGAAATTGCTGGCTTCACAAACTACTTGCATATTTCTATGGTGTCAGGAGTTCCTATTTCCAAAGACCTCTTCATTGTGTAGCTTCAAAGGCACTAGGAATGTACTAAAGAGAAAAAAAGCTTTGCCCTGTGTTGGCTGGAATTTCTATGAAGTAAAAGGAGAAAATGAGGCATTTATTTTAAAAGAACAAATGCCTCATGGCCTCAGACATTGGTGTCTGAAAATGTGTGCCATTTGCCAGTAATGTTCTAACAGAGTGGTTTTCTTTTAGGGTACTAGAACCAGTGCAGTGACATTTACTGTACTTGTGAGATCTCACATATCAAATCTGAAAAGGTGTTCACCTGGGGGGGAAGAGAGACTGTAATGTAGCCCAATGGCATAGAATTAGCAGAAGTATGTTGAAAATACAATGCAAATCCTATCTGTCTTGGAAATGTTATCTGGGGCTTTTCATTATTTAAATTTCAAAGAAAAAATGGACTTGGTCTTCTTAAAACAACTTTTAATGTAAGTGGTTGCAAAGAAAAAGAGGTTTAAGGAGTAAGCCTTCAAAAAGATTAAACATTCTCAGGATTTTATATGGAAAATAATAATGTCACTTTGGAATGGATAGATGGATGTTGGGATAAAACTTACTGCAAGTTTGGCCATAAAGTACAAAATATACAGGCAATTCTTTGTTATCTTCCTTACCCTTGCCTTATAAAACATATTGTACATTCTGTGCTATCCATTAGTTTGAGTGAGTCCATACAACAATCGTTAGATCTTTGATGTCATGCTGTTTTGGCCCGGCTTTCTTGTAGGGATAGCTTACATAGGCGTTTTGCCCTAATATCTTCACTCTGGTATAATGAGACAATCTCAATTTTAATAAATGTGTACAGCAAACATGAATTTTCAGAAACATAAAATTGATTTACAGAATTTAAATTTTTAAGGGATGATTTTCAGAGGAGCTGAAAGGAAAAGCAGGCACTTAAAATGCATATATTATTGTGAAAGATCAGCATTCTGCACAATCTTTCCACTTGTACAATTGGTTATGAAGTACTGAAGTTCCTTAAGAAAGAAGTTGCTGTCTGTGTGAATGACATGATGTTTGTCAGAATCCTTAAACTATATCTGATATGAGTCATAGTTGAGTGTTGAATCTGTAACTCTTTATGAGTTATCACAGGATAGTTTGAATACAGTATATGCATTTTTTTAAAGAGAGAGACACTTCTGTATAAGACAGAGGAAAAAGATTAGGGCTGTTTAGCTTAAGGAAAAATTATTAAGGGGGGATATAACAGAGGTGTATAAAATCATGAATGGTGTGGAAATAGTGAATTGTGAAGTGTGTCAGTTTTTTCCCACAATACAAAACCCAAAGGTCACCCGATGAAATTAATAGGCAGCAGTTTTAATACAAACACGAGGAAATAATTTTTCACACAATGTACAATTAACCTGTGGAACTCACTGCCATGGGATGCTGTCCCCTCTCCTCCCCTTCAATGCACCAATCAGTGTAGCTAAGTTAATATGTTTGAGTTAAACAGAAAATGAAATCTTTTGAAAATTTCAGGAAATTGAAAAGTAAAAAAAATATAAATAGCAGTCAAATGAAAGATTTGGTTTTGAATATTTAAAAAATTCAAAAATAAAATTAACAAAAATGTCTGAATAAAAGTCATTCTGAAATTTAGAAAATCAAAACATTTCATACAGAAAACACTAAGACCATGTCTACACTAGGAAATTATTTCAAAATTACTAAATTTGCCTTAAGAACTCCCAATTTAACAAATTCGAACTTGCCTGTTCTCACTATGGGGAAGCATTGAAATTAGTCCAAGGCAGGTTCCATTAATGTGGAGGTGCTACATTGGACTCAGAGCCCCAGGAAGCATTCTGGAGAGATGTGGGAGGCCTCCTGAAGGCCATTGGTTGGAATTAGTGGCACCGGATTGTCCACACTAACATTATTTCGGACCTATAAGTTCAGAATCAATGTTATCCCTGATGAAAGCAGGAGTACAGAGTTTGAATTCTGCAGCCCCTTATTCAGGAATAACGGGCTTGATAGTGTGCACGCGCCGCTTCTAATTCAAATTTTGGGGTTTATTTCGGACTAAGGTCCTAATGTTGACTACAGCTGAAACAAAATATTTGGGTTTTTTTTCAGATTTTTTAAAATTTTATTTTATTTTAGGTTTCTTTCCTACCAAACAGTCTGGGGAAACCATCATGAATTTCTGAAGTATTTATGTGTGTCTGACTCTACACATTTTACCGAAAAATAGTTTCAGTTAAAAATTGTCGATCTGATTTAATTTTAACGTTCATGGGAGTAAGATTATTGTCAAGCAACGTTTAGACAATGTGAAAAGTTTTGAGAGAATTTATAAGTAATTTATAAATCCTGTAACTAACAAAAAGTATTCTTCCCCATAAAGTATAATTTCAACGTTTAAAGAATATATACAACATGACTTAAGTTACATGCTCATTGTTCCTTCAGTATTGGGTATGCCAAGTATACATATATAATCTCTAAATATTGAATGTATTTGAACATAGGTCCATATTGGATTCAAATTTCCTTCTCTAAATGTATTACTTCTGGTGTGAAATAGGGAGCTGGAACCTGTAAATGAAACATTTCCTGTTCATAGAATACCTTTGATTTCACAAGGAAAATATTTTTCTCTAATCCTAAATACATCTCAATGTATGTTGTAAATCATGTGTTAAATTTATGACTGATTTCTACCAATGTTTTCCAAAAGCTGTTAAATAATATTGGATAAGCCATGCTAGCAAACAACATAAAATTATGTGTGGCTCATTACCACACTAATAAATTAAGAAGACCAACCTTTTACTTTTGTGATTGAGGATGCTGTAACTTTTTTTTTCTGTGGTTTCCAATTGGCTATACATCAAAAACTCTACATACTAGGTTAATATGCAAGAGACCTTTATGTTTGCTGAGTAGCATTTTTCTAATCTTCTTCTACTTTTACATCAGTTTCCATATCAGATAAAAATAAACAACTCTAAACAATCACCCATAAAAGCATGGCCACAGTTCAATCTTTTGGTCATTTAGGATAAACTTCAAAGTATTGCCTGGGAGATACATACAGCACACAAAAGCTCTTTTTCTGCACAATGGTGTTTTCTTTATTATCTTCCACTCAGAGGCTAAAACTGTCACTTGTGCTCTTGCTGTTTAATATTGACACAACTACTCCAGAGACAGACTCTGTAAGAAACTGAAACTTGGAGACAATTAACACACATTTCTTTTTCACTGCACGATAAAACCTGTATCTAAAAAAAATCATTTAAGGTCTGAAGGTTGTTAATAAGCCAGGTGATGTCTCATTTTGTTCATGCAAACCTAAGTCTATATACAATTACAATGTTTTACAAATTTTTAAATATGAAACCCCCCAGGAATTCTTGTTCCCTTACTATTATTGTCTTCCTTGTGTCATTTTCAGAAGTTTTATTTTAGATCCCAATTTTGGGTGGAATCCAAGGAGAAATAATTAAGCACTCAAGAGAGCAAACAGATATTTGAAGACCTGTGTTAAACACAATAGTAATAGTAACAGTAATTCCAAAATATAATGGCAACATATGTGTGCTCAAAGTCAAAGAATTCAAATCACAGAAATCTATACAAGTCACATGAGTTATTATACAAATCACCTTTTATAAGGTGAGGTTTGATGTTTTTTAAAATCATAATACTGACCACTGCTATCACTCTTACTTTCTAACAATAAACCACATTCAAGCCACTCTGAGTGCAATTCCACTGATTTCATATATCTGAAGTCTGAATTCAGCCATTTGTTTATGGGAAAATCCTGGTTTCACTAAAGTCAGTAGCAAAACAAACATTAACTGCTGTAAAGACAGCACAAATGTATCTTACACATTTTTAATTTGGTAAAAAAATGTACAACTTTCACACACAGAAAATCCTTTTTTAAAAACGTGTGAGAGTCACCAGAACATTGAATTCAATAAGGCCAGTTTTATAGAACATAATCATGCTAAGTGTCTAGCACCAACACTGATATCTGCTGAACAAATTCTATCCTTAGATGCAGGCACTTGATATGTGTAGCCACCAGGAGTGTGTCTAGACTACTGGGTTTTGTCGGCAAAACTATATCTGCGTCAACACTGCCGCTGAGTTCTGTCAACATAACGACGACAGAACTCAGCAGTTTTGTTGACGGCTGTAAACCTCATTGTATGAGGAATAACGCCTTTTGTCAACAGAGTTCTGTCGACAGAAGGCATTATTGCATCTACACTGTCCTTTGCATCTACACACTCATGTCGACAAAGCGACTTGCTTTGTCGACAGAACTGGCTGTAGTCTAGACGCTCTTTGTCGACAGAAGCTTTGTCAACAGTATCTGTCGACAAAACTTCTGTCGACAAAAGCCTGTAGTCTAGACGTACCCCAGGAGCTAAGCGCATGCACCTCAGTTCAATTAAACTAAGACAAGCTGCCTGCTTTTTTCACTTTGACATCTGAGATCAGTCAAACTGTTTCTCCACATAAAGGCACAATAAAGATTGCGAAAACTTATTATTCATGAACAAATCTGGATTCAAATTTAGTACAATGAAAAAGTCAACAAATTCTGAAAGCATGGTTTTCTTTTCAAAAACACTATGACACACAAAATACATTCAAAGAGACAAGCTGGATGAAAATATGAATATTATTATAGGATCACTGTAAGCATCAATAGCAATAACCATGTAAGAGCATATGGATGTTTTGAAAGATTCTGTAACAGGAAAAACCTCTTACAATTGGGTGCCATCTGAATTAAGATTACAAAATATTCTTGATTTAAGATTGTCATCCAAAGTGAATGTTCCTAATCATTTTAAAAGATGCAGGGTTTTTATTAAGATTGTGCTAAATTGTTTTCATGCGTCACAAGTAAATATGTTCCTCAACAGAACTCTGCGACGTAGGCAGATATAGCTAAAGTCTAAGTTAACAAAGAAAAAATAATAAAATGCATCTCTAGTTATGCCTAGTTTCACTCATTATCCATGCATACCTGGAAGGTCAAATTATGATATGGAACTCTAGCTACATTAATTGCATAGCTGGAGTCAACGTACTTTAATTTAACCTTCAGTACCGTCTGCTCAGCAAATGCTCCCATCAACTTCCCTTACTCCTCACGAATTGAGGAGTACCATCATGCGGGGCGGTGGGGGGGTGGGGAGGGAGGAGGGGAGAGCGGGCACCCTCAACCAGAGAAACAAGGTGAAAGGTTACAAAGCAATTTTCAGGAAGGATCCAAACTAAGTCTTTAATAATTTGCTATAAGCTACTACTGGTGAATTTTGAATCACGGCACATGCACAGAACTCATGGCCCCGGCATACCTCTTTGTTTTCCTACAGAAAAACGACATCTGATGCGGAAGCAAAGGGAAGCCGCAGGAGCAAGTTAGACATTCCTCCCCAGCAATGCAGGTAGGTCAGTTTGGGTGCCTGGAACAACCAATAGACATGTAAACTACTGCAAGGATGAGAGGTCTTTGAGGCTATGTCTAGACTATGGGATTTTTCCATCCAGAGAATGCGTTTGCTCTTCTGCTTTTATTTGTGGAAGAGCAGATGCGCTCTTTCGAAAGCCCTGTCTTCCACGTCCCACGAGGAAGAAGGGCTCTTCCGAAAGAGGATTTTTTCCCGAAATTTGGCCCAGTGTAGAATGTCAAAGCCCTGTCTGAAAAAACGATCAAGAAAAAGATAGGCACATTCTGATAAAGCCCCATAGTGTAGACATAGTCTGAAAGAAAGAGACTGTCTGACCCTTTTACTTGCTATTACAGCACGTCACACTGAGGGGCAGAGTTTTGGAGTGTTTCTGAGGAGGTAGGTGTGGTACAGGCTCTGTCCCCTCAGGCAGAGACCAGAGTAGCAGCTGGCCTGTTTAGTGAATTATTCCCATTGTTCGTAGTGAATTCCCCCAAGAATATAAAATAGGTGTAAACATTTTAAAATTCATTTACGTTGCCAGAGTGGTGTATAAAGGAGCCTTATTGCAAAGGACAACATGGCCTTATAAATGCTTATGATGGTCTAGTGATAAGAAGTGGATACTTTTTTTTTTGACTGAAAAGTAAATGTCTATCAAAATGTGCTCCTGGAACTGTTTGCTATTTCCCTCTTTATAGATGGTCAGTAGTCAACATAACTTGTTTGAATCCCCAGCCCTCACTTTCTCTTCAGTTTTCTATGACGTAACACTGAGAATATGGCTGCATATATTTGTCGACTAATAACTAGAAGTAAAGGGTCAATACTAGCTACATTATTGTTAGATAGAGGGATTTGGGGGATTTCTTCCAATGCTCCCGCTTCCCATTCTCCATCCATTATACTGTAGTTTAAATAAATTAACAAGATAAATGAAACCAGTTTGATTATGTTGCATTGTTTGAACAAATAAAGTATGCAGAATTTTAAAATACAAGTTGAAACCCTCTAGGCCGGCACTCCAAGGACCTGAACAGTGCCAAACCAGAGAATTTGCCGGACCACAGGAGGTCAACATTGTCTAGCAGCATTACCAACACTTCCACTGCTTACTGGGCTCTTAGAACACTGATAGGGGTAAATTAGAGCTAAATAACAGCACAGAACACTGAGAGCCAGGACTGGTGGCAGTAAACAAACTTTATGGGACCACAGGAAACTTTGTCACACCCATGATAAGTGGACATCTGGCCAACTAAAATCATCCTGGACCACAGATGTTGCTGGACCAGAGAGTGCCAGACTAGAGAGCTTCAACATGTATTGTGTGCAGAATTTTTAAGTTTTTGTACAGAAGTCCTCCAAGTATAATTATAAATTTGTACAAGAAGACATTTTATATAGAGGTGTTATAGATTTGTTTTCCCTCTTCTTCTTCTTCTATTACTTTGGCCATATTGGGTCCCTGAGCGTCTTGGCTAATAGCCATTACTCTATCAACTTCTCATGATAAAGTGATTTCACCTATTGACTAAATTAGAACTGGTGTCACACTGCCTTCTCTGTATCAATTTTTTCCTTCTTCAGCATCTGATAAACTGTGCTACTGGACTTTTTTTTTTTTTTTTTAATGAAACAGAGAAACATTGCTACATTTCTGAAACTACAATACTTCTACCAAGTGAATTCAAAACTACTATTTTTAAAAAATTTTTTACAATGCAAATATTTGTAATAAAAATAAGTAAAGTAAGCACTGTATACTTTGTATTCTGGGTTGCAAATGACATTGGTACATTTGAAAATGTAATCCCCACCTAAAATATAATACATTTTAATGGGTATTTTATTATTAATGTTGTGAGTAAAACTGTGATTAATTGGATCGATTTTTAAATCTAATTAATTTGATATGCATTAATCACTTGAGTTCACTGTGGTTTGCAGCCCAATTTTCTAATAAACTGGCGAGGCATGATTTTTCTTTACAAAAGCTGTTTCTATTCTTCCCCAGCTTCTTGTATTTATTGATGGGTCTGATAAATCTGCACCTTTAGTATAGTTTCAACCAACTGTGCTGAAGTGATAGCTATTTATTGCACACTGTGCACCGAGCTACATTCAGTAAATTTTCTGCAACGCATTATTAAAATGAATTGTTTAATATATTACAGATTACTATGTACACAGTGCGGACCAGATCTTCCTCCCATTGAAATGAATAATAAAACTAGCACCGACTTGAGTTAAGTCAACTACATGTGATCAGCATGCTACAACATTACATGCAAATACTCTTTGGGAAGCTGCAGTATGAATTCAGTACACAAGTGATACATGATTCCAAACATAGGTATGTGTGTGAGTGTCCAGATGCCTGAGCAAGGGATGGGGCACTAGCCTGCTAGGTCCTATTTGTGGCACTGCCACCAAATTACCATGCGACTTTAGAGACAAGAGTCAGTGAGTTTGGTATAAGCAAATGTTTGTTAGGCATTTGCTGATCACTGCATGGTTATTAAAGATGCTTAAAAATAAGGTAAATGTTAGGGCTTGATTCTCAGTTATTCTGAACCTTTTGTTGTTATTGACATCAGAACAAAGTGAATGCAGAGAGGTATGCATAAGACTCCCAAGTCAGAAACACAGCAGTTTAAACTCATTTTACAGCAGCGTAAAAAGCTACACAAGGTGTAGGACAATGGAGAATCAAACCCTCAGCCTGAAAACTGAAGGCTGACTTTCTTTAATTCTACAAAGATAATATTGAGGATGTACATATGTAACTGAGAGCAGGATTTGACTCACAGTGTATACTTCATAAATCAAATGCTAATCTGTGTGACCTTTTAATGTTTGTTTGTTTACTTGTGTAGGATTTTCCATGGTATTCATACCACCATATCAGAATAGCTCACGGCCATTAATGAATTTAGCATCACAGAACCCTCAGTGTAAATTTCCCAAAGTGCAGTGCTTTAATCATAAGACTTTCTCTTTTCCAATGGTTGCAAAAAAGGTTGGAGGCAAACCCTTGGAATAAATTAAATGATTCAGAATTAGCTCTTCAATTTGCCTCAGTCGATGCAATTAGAAAATCAAGCAAAACTGGGATATCATTCTCAATTTAATTTGTCTTGGCTTTTGAGCCCAAGAATAAGCAACTCACAACATTACAAAGTATTCATATAAAACCAAAAACCCAACTAAGCCAGATGCTATGAAACTTTCTGCATAAAGAAATAAATAAGTAAACAAACAAACAAAGTCCAAAGTATTTTTGTTTACCGAAATTTTACCAACTTCGACTTTTTGATGAGTCTGGGTTCATTTATGGATTAAGGATGGAAACTGCATTAAAATTTATGGTTTCCAAAATAAAACCAGTGAGACTTGATTATTTCAGCTGATATTAGAGAATCGCTTTAAATTTGAAGTTTGCTCACACTTGAAACACAATGAGATGTAAACCCATGCAAACCAAAAAAAACCTTCCAAAAAATAAACCCCTGAAGAAAAAGTTTGCAAAACCCTTATATGTGGAAATTGGTATATTTTTGCAGGATTCCATTTAGTGCCCAAAACGTGGATATTCCACACTGCAAAAATTAATTTTCCTGGTAATGGCTCTCCAATAAACCAGGTATTAAATCATGTCTACCATTTCATGGCACATAGAGTATTTATATTTTTGGAGAGCGGTACAGAGCATCATAACTTTCATTGACTTCAAGGGAGGGAGCGGGTCCTACACATTTCTCAGAGCTGAGTCTTTGCTTTGTGACACTATAAATAAATATCCTAATACTTATGTTTTATGTATTTATAAAAATAAAATACTATACAATAGTTTTGAAAGGTATATTTCCTGGAATGGAGAAAGGGAGAGCAACGAGCATCTACTATATGTGGATTAATTAGCATAAGCTTTACTGATAGTTTATCCTGTTTCCTAATGAAATCAAAAAAATCACCATCTCTCTATTAAAAAGCAATCAGATTTGGTATGCTGGTGACACTTTAAAGAGCACATTATGTGGGAAAACAAAATAAACATTTACCCTGGCAAATGCAAGTGGATTTGGGGTTTTGACATACTTGGCAAGCAGGTAGAATTATATTCATGTCAAGTATGCAGAAAAGCTAATACAATATTTAAATATTTTTTTAAGTAGTATAATATTTAAAGCAACCCATTAGAAGAAACATTTCTCTTAAATTAGTTCAAAGCTTTTTTAATTAAAGCACACTACACAAAAGCAATGTTTAGTTGAAATCACTTCTTTTGCTCCCTTTGTCAAAATTTCACTTACTTTCCTTATGGTAAGTGTCTTCATCCTCTTTAACAGCCAACACTTGTTTACATTTCCAGAACAAAAGCAGTTTTATAGTGATGATTTACACTGATAATGGGTATGTGCAGCTTTTCAAAGATCCAGACATTGAAAACCATAATGTTAGAAATGTAGATATATACGATCAGTTAATGCTTGCTGGCCATGTACTCAAGTAGATGTCATGTGCCTTTAGATGTTTAATACACAGGTTCATTTCAAAACTTTCTAATTCTGCATCAAAATGTACTCTCTCTTTCTCTCTCTCTCTGGACAGGTTTGCAAAGTCACCTACACAAATCAACCATATTGCATATCATGGATCCAACTTATAAATGGGACTATCTAAAGAAGACATCCCATGTCTGCATATTTTGCACACTTAAGTGGGTTCTTAGTCACTAAGGCCTGGGTTTGAGTGTCCACAATCAGGATTGGGATGTCCTGTTTACATGTTTGAAAATGTTGCATCTCAGTGCATATACAGGTATATTAGACACCCAGTATACACACAGACATACGCAAACAAGACCATCCATCCATGTTAGCAGAAGCTGCAAGGGTGACGTTTAATATCCATTATAAGCCTTCATCAGTATCAATTACTCATAGTAGTGCACTGAACAATTTCATTTGTGTAGGAGATTTTCCATGAATTTCCTCAGCTCTTAGGAGTGGGTCGGAAAAATATGTAGCAAAATTTGTTCCGCTACTTTCTCAGCTGTATTTGAGTAAAAATAAAATAAAAATTAACACTTTTGCTATACATTTTAGACACACACAAATTTAAAACTTACTTAGAAAAAAATGTTGGAAGTTTTGCAAATCTCATTGAGACGTAAGCAAATTCTAGCTATAAGGGGCAGAGCTCCACAGATTTCATCACTGAAGAAACTACAGCTCTCCTGACACTAGCAATTCAAAGCAATACACAAAGGGATGATATTACAAGGCCAAACAAACTTGCTCGGTCCCTGGGCAAGGTGGGGGAGGCTGGCTCCGCACTCCTGGAAGGGGCAGGACCTTGGGCACAAGGGGCGAGGCTCTGGCAGGCAGCCCTCGGAGCCACTCGGAGAGCACCACCCATCACTCAGGTGGTAACTTAAAGGGTCCAGGGTACCAGCCGCTGCCACTGTTGCAGTTGCAGCAGTGGCAGGCAGGAGCCTTGGGCCCTTTTGAAACCTGCCCCCATTGGTGAACCTGTTCAAGGTTTAAATATAAAGGGACAGTTTTGAAAGTTCAATTTTATCCATTATATTTATTGCATTAACAATCATTTTTGCATAAAATATTCATACACATAAACACTGGCTGAGGAAGTCAACATAACAAGAGTCTATTCTCTGCAAATTCTCTTACAATGAGATCTAATAAAAAGAACAGGTTCCAGATACTTTTGGGTAGTTAAACTACATATGCCAAGTTTCCAGATACATGCCACATGCAAATATTATTAATACAGTGAAAGTGTGTGAATGTTAGATGTAAATTCTTTTTGTGGGTTGATAAATGAAATCTATGCATCTATCTACATGCTCACACCATTTTCCTGTGCTTTCAATACAGGTGCATTTGAAATTCAGAATCCTGGGTATACTGTATTCAGCTTGTACAGAACAACAACTTTAATGATACTATTTCTGAGCCTTGGCTGCCAGAACTAATATTCTTATGGATTGGCGGGTAGTTGAGTTAGCCTGTACAGGATAAACTTAAAAAACAAATAGTCTGGTAGTATTTTATAGTCTTAACAAAACATGTAGATGGTATTATGAGCTTTCATGGGCTCAGCCCAGTTCTTCAGATGACCAGAGTTTTTTATTCTATTCTTATAGCAGTCACCACCCAAAATCACACTATCGCCACAATTACCACACCATGTTATCTGAACCGTGATATCCTATATGCTATACTATGGTAATTTTGGGTTATCATGCTGATTCTGTAGTGATGACTGCTCCTACGTGCTTTGGGTGTTTGGCTTTATCATGGCTCTTTGAAAGTCATATTTGGGATCTCTCATTCAAAATGGTATCCCGTTAAGTTAAAAATATTAAAGCTATCAAAATGATCAAGTATATTGTTATATTATTTCCCTGAGAACTTTACTCAAGTTCAGTAACTAAAAAACAGCTCTCCCTCTTTAGAATGCACAGGGAAAGATTGTGCAACTAACACTTCCATTTTGAAACAATTAGTCCTGTGAGAAGTTGCATGTATGGAAAACAGTCTGACTTCTATACATCTGACAATACTATTATAATTATAATATATAAAATAATTAGCTTCTGATATGAATTGACAGCTAAAACATCTATGGTATACATTTTTTCCAAGCGGATGTAGTGTCTGTGTGTCTCTTTTTTCTAAATCGTTTGATTTGGTCTTCCTGAGGAGTTGGGACCTAACGCCAGCTGCTGTGTGTAGTACAATGTTTTCCGGCAGATGTCTGCAGCCTGAGAGAATCAACAGGGCTTTGAATAACATCTCCAGCATAAGAGTCTTCTTGTCACAGTTGCTGTATGTTATAGGATATGAATCCCACACAAGTGGATGAACCAATTTTAAATAATACCATCTGACAATGGCAGAAAAAATTGTTAAAAGGTCTGACAAAGTCCTGGAGATGGCTGTTAGCCTTGGGAAATAAAATCCAGCCCACTGACAAAGTCTTCTCATCCTTCTTTTGTTTGATCAGAAGAAAATCCAAATTTAATGATTCCTTTCTAAGATCGAGAGGCAATGTTTCAACAGCATTTAAATGGACTGCCAAGGAACATTCATTTTTGCCCTTTAAATATGCCATTCAAAAGAATATTTCAGAAAGATGCTAATAGTAAGAACCATCTGAATATACTATAGCAGGCATCTTCATATGTTTTTGATATTAACGTGATTTCACATTCACAATTAATGTCATAGTTTGTTATGAAATTATTTTTAGAATTAAAAAGAATAACTATGCTAAGACTCAAATCTGGTACTGACAATATTGATCCCAGACTACCAAGAAAACTATAAGAGCAAGAAACAATCTGTATAAAAGGGGTCAACATCATCTTCCTCGAGTCAGTAATTCCAAAGGCTGGAGTTAGGGGCTCTTTTCTACAAGTAAAAATAAACCAAGTCCCCTATTTTAGACCGAAAACAATCCCCCAAGTTCATAGCAATTTATTTCTAGTAGGGCATGTCTAGAATACAGTTTTCTTTTGAAAGAAGATATGCAAATTCGGTGTGAATTTGCATATCTTCTTCCCATCGCTTTTTCGAAAGAGGTTTTTTCGAAAAAGCAAGCAGACTAGATGCGGTTCTTTTGAAAAAAACCCTCCCTTTTTCGAAAGAATGCTGTAAACCTAATTTTTTGAGGAAGAAGGGTTCTTTGGAAAAACGATGTTTTTTTTTTTAAAGAACCGCATCTAGACTGCTTGCTTTTTTGAAAAAAATTTCCTTCGAAAAAGCGATTGGAAGAAGATATGCAAATTGGCGCCAAATTCACATATCTTCTTTCAAAAGAAAAACGTCGTCTAGATGTGCCCATAGTGATAGCACAGGACCGGAGCTATTTCTTCACTGGAAATACTTGGAGATAGCTAATTCAATATAGCTATTTTGAGGTAAAATCATAGTGGCTATAATGGACATTTCACTAGGAGACTGGGTTATGTAGGGAGGTAGTGGATCTCCATTCCTAGAGGTTTTGAAGTCCCAGCTTGATAAAGCCCTGGCTGGGATGATTTAGTTGTGATTGGTCCTGCTTTTAGCAGGGGGTTGGACTCTATAACCTCCTGAAGTATTTCTATGATTGTATGATAAGATACTGTAGTCATTACCTTGATATAGCTAGTTGAGGTAAATCCCAAACTGGAGGAGGAGGTTATAGTGTTAACCTGACTACCTGCAATGATGTTAAAAATCACCTGTTATCTTAATTCCACTAAGATTTTATACTGAGATAAGTAGCTCAAGCAGGCAATCTTAACGTAAAAATATAACTTATGTAGCAGTAAAGACGGAGCCTGAGAATCAGTACTTGTAGATTCTGCTCCCAGGTCTTTGAGTAACTGATTTCACCTCTTTGTGCTCAGTTTACCTAAATGTAAAACAAATTAAGTAATAATTATCTACACTAAATGCTACTGTGAAGATTAATTATTTAACATTTGTAAAGAGTTGCATGATTTTTTGGTTTAAAAAACTCAAATAAGTATAGTTTCATTATTGTAAATAGTCACTAAATTATAAAAAAAATCTATTGTAATGGGAAATGTGCATGGTTATTGCCTAAATCCCTTAAAAAGAGGCCATACCATTTGCCATGCCATCTGATCTCACTATCTGAGAGGTGTCTGTATAAGTCAGAACTTGAATGGGACCTCTAAGGAATCCCTATGTCCTGGAGAAATGGTACTGATGATTAAATATATAGCATTCCTTGTGAGTCAGCCTGATTCAGTACCCAAGATAGCTTGGTATAAAAGGGCTATATGGTGCTGAAGACATAGGAATGTAGGTCCTGGCAATCCTGTGATAATTAAATATCCAGTGAGACTTTTCAGAAGAATGAGAAAATTATCCCAAATGTCCTGGCCAATTTCCAGCATGGATTAGTTACAATCTGTCTAATTCACTTTGGGTATGTCTACATAGCAGGGCTAAAGTTGAATTAAGCTACGCAACTTCAGTTGCGTCAATGGCGTAGCGTAAGTCGAAATAGCTTAACTCGGCTTAACACTTCATTCGATTCCCTTACTCATTGTGAAATGAGGGTTACCATGAGTCAAAGTAAGAAGTCCTCCAGCTCGACATTATTTTGAAATAAAGGCTTGTAGTGTAGCACTATGTTATTTCGGAATGATGTCAGTTATTCCAAAATAACACTGCTGTGTAGACATACCCTTTCTTTGTAGCATCAAAAGTACACACGTTTTCTTTACTTCCCACCCTAGAAGTCTGCTTTAATCCACATAATTGTAAAAATGTAGTACAGACTGGAAATGTAGAAAAAACAGCCCTACAACCCAGCATATATATGTAATAGCTCATATCAGCCACAAAGTTTTTACAGATATGAAAATAAGAAATAGTGAGGATACCACTGACCAGTTTGAAGACAAATTTGGTTGGCTGCAAGACATCCTGCGGAGTGCATCCGACTGTATGTTCCCCTCTTGTACTAGGTGTACTGCCAACAGGTGAATTTGACGGTGAATATACCAGAGCCACCATTTCCCTATTACCATGGAGGGGGCTTAGGAATGGGCTCCCCACTGTTTGTTGATGTGGAAAAGGGCCATGCTATTGCCTACCAGCACCTATACTACACACTGTTTTGTGGACTGGCGGAAGGATTTTGGTGCACATCTTATAGTCCTAAGATCCAGAACACTGATGTGGAGTTGGACTCCCAGGTGTGCCAGTGGCCATGCGTGCACACGTCCTGACAATGAGAACACCAACCTAGGCATCTGTGATTGGTTTAACAGTAGGAGATGCAGGAATTAATGATACCCCTTGCAATACATTGTTTTTGATCTCCCACCAGCAAAGCTATTGAAGTAGTTTAGGCAATATGATTAGCTTCCTTTTCAAAATGATGAGATGTTACTTAGGCCACATCTACACTGCTGATTTACTGTGCTGCGACTTTCTCCATCAGGGTATGAAAAAACACCCCCTCCTCTGCCCCTCCCCCAAAAATGCAGCAAGTTATAGCACTGTAAAGCAGCAGTGCAAACAGGCTCCCAGTGCTAGGAGCTGGCCCCTAATTTAGCTTGTTTCCACAGAGAGCTAGGAGAGCTCTCTCTCAGTGCTGGGCCTGTGGCCAAGCTTTAATGTTTTAAGTGTAGACATAGTCTTAGTGTTGTAGGAGTCACATCATTTCCAGATGAACAAAGGGTGTAGCAGAAGTTGAAGAGGCCATACAACTTAGTACTACAGATGTAACCAGGTTAACTGATAACCGGTTTACTGGCACCTGGTCCAGATCCAGCAGTCCCACAGTTAACCATGTAACTGATAGACTGGTGTTCCATTGGAGATCGATGGACACAATAATTTAGTTATATTGATTTATTTATTCATATTTAACAAAAAAGGGGATCTAAAAGATGCATAAAAACCAACATGCTTGGCAGGTACCACTAACATTAGACAAGTATGGAAAATATCCACCATATAGTCAATAAGACTACTCACATATCATTCACATACAGAACTGTTTGCAGAAGGGTCAGGGTCTTTTTGGATAGCACTTGATTTTCGTCTACAATACCATAATAAGGAAAATATTCTTCTGTAGTATACTTATGATTATCCCATATACATATCCCCCTCCACCCAGAGAAATGAAAGCAGAATTAAACAAATTGATTTTGCTCTAGATCATAAGAAAAGCAGTAAGGACAAACTTGCACGCAACTGGAACTTTCCTGGGTTTTTACACCATTTCCTGTTTTCCAATGTGCACATTTAATGGACAAGTAATTTTTGGGGTTGTCAGAGCCAATGTATAGTGAATGTACTCTATGATATGCTTCCCCTCCCCATTCTAACTCCTGTATGTATGTCTCTATTTGTGATGCATCAATATATACTATCTAGGCAACATACACTGTACAATGCATTGATAAAAAGAGTTCAAAATACCCAAACATTAGGAAAATATTTCACTTTGGTTATGTCTAGACTGCATCCCTCTGTCTACAGAGGGATGCCGATTAGGCAGGTCGACATTGCAAATGAGGCAGGAATTTAAATATCCTGTGCCTAATTTGCATAAAAATGGCCACCGCGTTTTGCCGTCTCAGCACTTTGTCGGCAAAAAGTGTCAGTCTAGAGGCGAAATCTGTTGAGGAAAAAAAGACTTTTTTGACAGATCTCTTATGCCTCCTGCAAGGAGGTTTACAGGAACTGTCAAAAAAGGCTTTCTTTCTCAACAGATATCCCTCTGGACTGCCACTTTTTGCCCACAAAGTGCTGAGTCAAAATGCAGTGGCCATTTTTATGCAAATTAGGCATGGGATATTTAAATCCCTGCCTCATTTGCAATGTTGACCTGCCTAATCTGCATCCCTCTGCCGACAGAGGGATGCAGTCTAGTCATACCCTTCATGTTTGACTGCTAATTATCTTCACCAGAAATACGGATTTCTATGAACCATGTTTCCTTTAAAAAGTTAAACTACGCTTAAAAATGCAGGTATGTAGGTGTCAGATATGCAAAACACAAAGGCCCAGATTCTATCCTTTCATCAGAAAAAACAAGTAGTAGAAAAAGATTCTCAATACCTCAAAAACACGTCCAAAATATAGTAAATGAAATAGTACCCTCTTCTCCCAGCAAAACCATAAAGTTTGCAATGTAAGCTTTGTTCTCTCAAATGCTCTAAAATCATCATTTACTATGACTGGAAATCCAAACAACCACCAGACTACATGTGACCATAATAATAAGCCATGGACAAAACCCCTAATAACCTAAGCACAATAGTTGAATAAGGTTCTATTCATTTCACTGGCCTCAGTTGAAAACTTGTTCCATTTGAAATCTATTTACTGGTTCCACTGTAAAATTGGTAAATAATATACTCTTTCTGCATACTATTCACTATCGTAACAGTTACTGAACATCAGTATACTACAACACTAATAATCATGTCACTTCACCAGTGAAGCATTCATACCCATACATTCCTTTCTCAGAATAAACAGTATAAAAGTAC
The DNA here is from genome assembly GCF_052426305.1 of Pelodiscus sinensis. Classification (NCBI taxonomy): domain Eukaryota; kingdom Metazoa; phylum Chordata; order Testudines; family Trionychidae; genus Pelodiscus; species Pelodiscus sinensis. Next base: position 13,156,012 of record NC_143054.1, read on the forward strand.
TCTAAGATCCAGACAGCTGGTATAATAAGGAAATGTTAGGAATGAGGACCTGCAGCTGCACCTGGGATCAACTAATTAACTGCTACTAATTGGCCAAATCTCATCATTGGCTGAGTGGGGTTGCCAGAATTGCTCTTGATGACACCTGGAGCTGCAACCAATCCTGTGAGAGGTCTACCCAGTAGGCCTGATTGCGCACACATTGGTCTATGACAGGTAATATCCATAAGGCCGCTATGTCAATGCTCAAGTAAAACTAATTTTCCATCATTGCCTCAGGCAGGAGGGGTGGGCCAGGCTGGGGACTAGCCCCTTAAGGTTGCCAAATTTCAAGGCAATATGATCCAGTCTGTCTGGTAGGGAAAGCTGGCAACCCTAAGCTTTCACAAGCTCAAGGTTTACATTGCCTATGCTCAAAGAAAATGCCCATCGTTTTGCTGTGAGGATAATAATCCAGTATGGGCGGCATATATTTAGGTTGTCCAGTACTTTCTATTATAAAGGATTCTTGCAACCTTTCATTGGAGAAGTATTAACATTCCCATTGTTTGCAATAGGCCTTTGCTCTCTTCTGTGAAATTCCATTAATGTTTAGTTGAGTAGTAAAGTGTTGAAAATCACCATTTCTGTTCTCTCGCTCGAGTGCCACAGGAAAATTCTGTCAGCATGAGTGTTCTAAAGAGCCCAGCTCATGCTGCCACCAAAGCAGTGGAAGTGGACTTTGTATTAGAAATGCATAGGAGCAGCTATAAGCGGAAGAGAGAGTGGCAGCCATGTTGGGCTTCCCCCTCACACATGGCTCCATCAACCCATATTCTGTGGTGGCACATTATGCAACAGGAGCACCCCAACTCTGTGGAGGGTCAGATGGACAGAGACAAGGCAGGCGCTCTGTAAAATTACCTCTCCTGCTACATCTGTTACAGTCCCAGCATACTATCCCCCACACCCCTCCCTCTGGGGCATAGCACTGGAAAGGAAATCCCCCAACTCCTGGCAGCCCATCCCCCACAACAGTTGAATTAAATAGGGTAGGAACCCCAACCTAACAGAAAGGGAAGGAAAACAGCAGCATTGAGCCTTGCTGCATCCCACTACTACCTGGACCCAGTCCATGGAGCCAGCAACCCAATCCTCAGCTCTAGGACAAGTGCCTTCGTTGAGGCCAGCTAATCCAATGAGCCCTGTAAAGTCTCAGAGGGGTAGTCGTGTTAGCTTGTTCCTGCAAAAACAACGAGGAGTCCGGTGGCACTTTAGAGACTAACAGCTGACGTGGATTTTATGCACGAAAGCTTATGCCCTAATAAATCTGTTAGTCTCTAAGGCTGTGTCTAGATTACATCCCTTTTCTCAAAAAAGGGATATAAATTAGACACTTCAAAATTGCAATGAAGCCAGGATTTAAATTTCCTGCACTTCATTTGCATAATGGCAGCCGCGGGTTTTTTTTTTTAAATGAGGCTTTTTGGAAGAAAAACGGCAGTTTAAACGGGAATTGATCAAAAATAAAAACCTTTTTCAAAAGATCCTGTACTCCTCATTTTTTGATGCCAATGACATTTTTTGAGGCATACAGGAAAACCCCGTTTCAAAAAAACTACAGCCACCATTATGCAAATGAAGTGCAGGAAATTTAAATCCCGGCTTCATTTGCAATTTCAAAGTGGCTAATTTACATCCCTTTTTCGAGAAAAGGGATGTAATCTAGACACAGCCTAAGGTGCCACAGGACTCCTCATGGTTTTTTCATAAGGCCTGTAGTTCAGGTCAAGTAGGTCTGGGTGGTAGTGCTGAGGCTCAAGGTTCAAACCCTGCTAATGATATAAATGGGGAGACTTTGTGGGAGCTATACAAAACAGAATTTGTTTTTACCTTTACCTTTAAAAAGTACAACTTGGAAATTACAAACGAAAATGTCTTCAAAGGAATGTTATTAAGGTTGCAATGCCAAGTTTAATGGTTGACTGAGCAACTTTTGCTTGATCCCATTGTGCATATGACTTTAATTACGTGATCATCTGGGATGTGATCGTAAGCACACATTTTTCCAGGAGACCCCAATCTCATTCAGTGCCAAAGAACATTGAATTAAGGTTGCATGGGCAACTCTAAATCTGGCATTTCCTAATTTTTGAGAGTATGACTTTGCAGCCTAAATAACATTGTTTGGGGTTTTATTTAGTTTAATTTCTGTGTGTATATCTTTTACACACACAAATTTCATTAGAATAATGTTATTAAGGTTGAAATGTCAACCACTCAAAAGTGAGGAAATGCTAGAATTAAGGCTGTCTGGAAATATGCATTATGATGCTGTCTTTAATCACGATACTATTTTTTCCCATAGGATTCCTTTCTCATTCAATGAATAGAATCATTGCTGCTCACTTAAGCCTTGTCTACACTATACGATGCCACCGATCTACTTTAGCTATGCAAACAGCATAGCTGAAGTTGACATATGAACTGAGGAGCTTTGTGTGCGGGAAGATCAGCGGAGGAGAGGGAGGGGGGGCTACTCTCCTGTCAACACCGGCTCTTCTCATCATGGTGGAGTACTGGCATTGCCAGGAGTGTGCTTAGAGATCAATTTATCACGTCTAAGCAGACTCAATAAATCAATGGCCAGTGGATCGATCTCTATAGTGATGATCCACCGGATAGTGTAGACAAGGCCTTACTTCCCAGCACTTCCCAGTCTTCTTGCCCACCCAATTCCTTTATTTCTCACAGTTCTCTTTCTGTCTCCTTTCTGAAGCAGCCTTGGTCTTGCCCCTTTAGCTTCCAGTGGATTTTCCATCCCTCCCTCTCATCCCGGTTTTACTAGACTGCCTATTCAAATGTACGTCTCTCTCTCCATTCCTGGCCAGGCTGTTCCCTCTGCGTTTTAATCAGATGGTTTCCTCTTCCAGGAAGTAGTCATTGAGAGCACAGAAGACATGGTCTCTCTGCTCTCACTTTCAGTGTCCAGACCCCAACCTGGTCCACAGCAGCTGGGGGCAGAAATGTATGTTGTATATGAGTATAATGGACAAGGTATTTGGGCCTCACACTTCTATTTGAAACTCCACACTCACTGTTTCTACAGAACACACAAGAAATTAATCTCTCTTCTTGTTGAGAGATTAAGACAGAATTCCTTGCAAATCAATCAATTTTGAGAAAGAGTGATTGAAATTAGTTTCTTTTCTGTGAACTATGCACAGCTCACTATAGGCTTTTCAATGAATGCAAGTATTTCTATTAGTTCCATTGGGAGTGTATACAGACAATTGGGTCTACACTGAATATGAATCTGTAGATGTTAGAACAGGTGGTATACTGGCCTACTTCACTTTTAAATATGTCTTGTGTGTAATTTTATAGGACAATGTCTTTTAACAAGCCACACATTTTGCCTATCCCTTTCCAAGTATAACCAGGCTTTAACTTTTTCTTGGCTTAAAGCCTGCTTTCTAAAGGTACTGTATTCTTCTATTGAAGTTATTTTCCCTCCACTGTTTATTCAAAAATGCAATGTACTATGAAAGCATTATGGTGGCTACTCCTGCTGAATTATTGCTATATAAAATCTGAGTGTTGGAAATATATCCCTAAACTAGCAGACAGAGTGACAGATGAATGGTGTTCCTTTTAATCCTAAGGGAACAACAACTGAAATACAGCATTCACAGTGTGATGCTGTTTGCATTCCTTTGCATGTCAGTTCAGATTTCTGATGGGAAGGCTTTTTCCCTGTGGGAGAGATATCACCATTATAAAACAAATGACGGCAAATGACTTTTTTTAGAAAGGAAAAGAAAGCTTCTACATTAAATTACATTTAAAACGGGTCTTTTTTTTGCAATTACTTTAGCTGAAAATAAACAAGAGTTCTGGTTATTAAAACGTGTTGCTTATTTTTATCAGCATATAGTAGTAATTTTGACACATTTTTATGTGAAAGATGTTAAGCAAACTTTATGCTAGTATTCTCAAAAGCAGCTAAGGGAATCCAGAACACAAGCCCCACAGACTTTCCAAGGGGCTTGTCCTCCTAATTCCTTTAGATGCTTTTGAAAATGCCCTGTATTTGAACAGTTAAGCTCTCAGAAGTAAGAAAACACCAACAGCATCCTCACTTCACATTATGATTCCATATACAATTTTTATAGCCAAATACACATATATAGCATTTTGTAAATGCTGTGGTTTACTCCGTGTATGTGTACAGCAGAATCCATAAGGACTACGGAGGTAAATTGTACTTACGTACAATGTACTAAGATTGAAAAACAGATTCTTTTCACCGATCCAGGCCATTTCCCCATCGAGGAGGTGCAGAAGGGCCACATATTAACCATATCTATCCATCTGTGAATTCCCCTGGCAGGGGGGATATCTCCGCTGACATAAATCCAGCATAATATGCTCCTACGCCACCTCACCATTTGGTCAGACATAAGCGATGAGCCTCAAGAAGCATGACTCATTGGTTGCAATACTTATTGGTGGATGGCCTGTTGGGAACTGTTACCAGCTGACAGGTTAGTTCTTCTAACTCATGCTGGGGCTGAAGTTGTGCAGGGCAGTGAATCAGAACATTGTAGTTTATCTATACCTACCCCAAATAAAAGAGTACTTTCACTCTGTACTTCTTGACAGTAAAGTGTTCCTCTTCTTAACCTCAACAACTTACTACTACTTTTTTTAAGGGCCCATCCTCCACACATTAAGATCTTATTATTTAGAAGGTGGGAAATGGTGGCACCAATCACACATACATAGAAAAGAGAGAGAGAGAGAAAGAGAGAGAGAGAGATTGCCTCAAATCGAAGACCACAGCAGCCTGTGTTATGAGAGGTAAGAGAGTGGCCATTCTAATATTTATGTAAATAGGCCACCTGAAAAGCTCAGAGTACCAGCGCAGGCACATGCACACACCCTGGTCAGTAAATGAAAAGACAAACACAAAGAGCTTACACCAACCAGCACCTGACGGTCAGCTCACTCCATGTCATACAGAAATTCCAATTCTAACCCATTCTCTCGTCTCAAGTGCAATGTTTAAGACACAAAGGAAAGCAACATTTTAGTGTTTCATTGTGCTTGTGGATTCTGTGGTACACAAGAGGCAGCAGAAGGAAAATTCATTCACAGTGTGATGCCAATTGTGATGATTTTACTGCATTTTAAAGGCAAGAGGCCGAAATCCATGAGCTACATGGTTTCAGACTACCACGGCTGTGGTTCACTCTGGCAAAACTATAACTTTTAAAACAGAAACAGGTAATTTCTATGCCCCTGACAGTTCCACTTTCTACGGTCTACAGTCAAGTAATGTCTATGAGGTGGAATAGTTTTTCCAGCTACAGCTTTGGGAAGCATAAATATGGGTTGTTTACCATTAGCTTGGGACACTGAAGTTCTTAATGATTCAGTGATACAGAATCATTAATTCACTTTTCTTGACAAGGCAGCTGACTGCTGCAACTATTTATTGCTGGTTTTGATACTTTCTTATATTGATTACACTGATTGTAATATGTAATACAATTGCAATGTAATCTCATACCTAACTGAACTGAGAATGATTCTTCTACTCTCAATTACTTTTACAGCCTTAAATTTTAAAATTATTCAGCTTTCACTTGTACCCTTTTGATTCCTACCATTGCTAGAGCTAATATGCTTGTGTCAGATTAACATTATAGAAAAATGCCTCTAGATACAAGATAATCTGATTATACAATGCCCCTGTTAGGCAAATCTACAGTTAGCTGGCATTTTTCAATCAAGCTGTAAAGCTACTAGTTCTACTTCATTAGTGCTTGAAAGTGGGTTGGAGCTTTTCTTAATCTTCAGTGATTGAAATATGTGATGGACATCATAGAAGAGGAAGACAATTCATGTAATTTCAGTTATAATTGTATCAAATGTTTTTTAAAGAAATAACGCATAGAGAATATTTGCTTTTGGTATCATAAGTGAAACCATACCACTAAACAATCATATCCTGTTTAGCCCATAATGACATCAGAAATATATGTTTATCATTTGCTCTGGACAACTTAGCATGTTTTTGGCCTTGGGCAAACTCGAACTGAAACCATTTGCAGTTGTCCAAACCAAGATAACCACACATTTCTGAGGTAATTGATACCTAAAAGGAACACTACTTTTAGATTACAGTTCACGATTTAAGTACACTAATTCCTTAAAGAAGGTTGTTAAAGTTTTTAAAGTATGTATGTCTATTGGACTTCCTCCAAAACATAGCATGGGTAAATCATAATCTATTGCACACAGAAAATGTGATACAGTACACTACTTAACATACTAACAGCTCTTCTTTTAAGGAATGGAATACATTCCCTGTAATTGCTTATTTCTCCGGATCCATTCCAAAAATTAAAAAAAAAAACAAAACTGTGCACGGGGGCAAAATTTTGAGCTCTTTGAAGTAATATGCATCACAAACTAGATTTCTGGTTCTGTTACAAACTGTATGGGATATTTAAACACTGTCTAAGCACGTCATGGTGTTTCAACTAGTGTAAATGTACTGTGAAAGCTATAGGGCATGGCTTCTTTCTTACACTGGTGCAAATCATGAATAAATTAATTGAAACTAATGTAAGAAGATCACTGTAAAACCAGCACGAGAGGAGAATCAATTCTATTATGAATTTATTTGCATCCCCTACATTAGGGGTGAGAAATCTAAGGCCCGGAGGCCAGACACGGCCCCTGGGTTGCTTGGATCTAGCCCCCAAGGCTTAGGACCTCCCCCTGCATTAGAGAGCTCACACTGGCAATCCAGCTCCTTCCCCCAACCCGCTGCCTCCCCGCAGCTCCCAGCCCCTGACTGATTTTCCTGTGAGTCATTGATCCCCGACCCAAAAAAGGTTTCCCACCCCTGCCCTACATGAACCCAACTTTTAGGAAGGGGGACAAAGGTCCTGAAGCTTAGCCTATGGCATAGGAGCAGGTTTCTCAGCAGGCTGATAGAAAAGAATTATCTAGAAAGGGCTCCTCCAGAAGGGTCTTCCCCTTTTTTCCAAAACAACTCCTATGGTTTACGTGATTAATATGTAGGCTGTACTGGCACAAGTAAATGGAAAGCAATGAACACTTGTGGGCCAGAGCACAGAACAGTTGCACTCTCATTAATATAGTATTACTACTTGTATACTGAGCCGAAAGCATGCATGGTGCTGTACAGAACCAATCAAAGGAAATGTCCTTCCAGAGCAGCAGAAAGGGAAGATCTTAAATGACTAGTCTGAACGACCATTCCAGCTACAGAGGCTGGAAACTACTGCTCTATGGCAAGGTTTCCCCACCTGGGAGTCACAACCACCCAGCCCTCCCCACATGATTAAATGGGAGGGAGATACTAGCAAGATTCTGCTTGATTAGGATGGGAGATCCCAGTACAGAAAAGAGAGTACAATGCAGGAAAAACTGAAAACTACTACTCTAGCACAGGATGAAAGTCAAGTTATTTCTTATCCATGCTTCTTAGGAAATCCACCAGCAGACAGAAAAACCAAGACAACATAGTTTACAAATACGGCTCAATATGTCAGGCAGATCACCATAAAGAACCAAACCAAAAAGAAAAAAAATCCCCCAAACTCTCTATCCTACCTACCTTTCTATCCCTGAAAACTTATACATTCTTTTTTAAAAAAAACCCCACTTTACAGATATTATAAATTCCAGAAAGAACTCTGAAGTAATAATGAAGACAGATTTTAAATGTATACATAGGAAAGGAAGATGATCTTAAAGAAAGAATGGTAAGCTGAAGATGGCGTGGGAGCAGACCACTTTCCACCTGATTTCTAAGCCATGGAAAAATGGAAGATGATTATATATTCTTTAAAAACATTTTCCCATATAAAAGGAGTAATCAGAAGGACTTCCTCACAACTGGCACTATCCAAACCACAATATTTTGAAATAGAATTTGCTGTATATCCAAGGGAAACAGAGCTAAGATGGACTAAAAGATCTATCACTACATTTAGTCTACTCCCTCCCTGCCTCCCAGCATGCATACATAGGTAATCAAGAAACATTCACTTCTGGGAAGCAATATGGAAATAAGATTCTGTTTATACCATCTACCTAGAAAAGCATCAAAGGCTTAAAAAGGGTAAGAAAAATATATTAGAATAGCATGATGTATGAATCTATTACATGTTTCCTTTCTATTCTGGGATTGGGTCCGAGTGGAGAAAAAGACAGAAATTACCTCCATCCGCTCTTGTTTAACATCATCAATTTCATCATCTTCAAACATGGCCAAGAGCTCCCCGGTCTGATCAATAGAGTTCAGAAAGTCTTGAGCCAGCTTCTGACGTTTGTTGACACTGCTATTGCTGAATTTGTCTGCAGAAAGGCAAACAAAATTACAAATCAGTATGCCATTTTGGTTAAGAACATACATAAGAACATAAGAATGGCTGTACTGGGTCAGACCAAAGGTCCATCTAGCCCAGTAGCCTGTCTGCCAACAGTGGCCAACACCAGGTGCTCCAGAGAGGGTGGACCGAAGACAATGATCAAGCGATTTGTCTCCTGCCATCTCTCTCCAGCCTCTGACAAACAGAGGCCAGGGACACCATTTCTATCCTCTGGCTAATAGCCTTTTATGGACCTAACCTCCATGAAATTATCTAGCTTCTCTTTAAACTCTGTTATAGTCCTAGCCTTCACAGCCTCCTCTGGCAAGGAGTTCTACAGGTTGACTACACGCTGTGTGAAGAAGAACTTTCTTTTATTAGTTTTAAACCTGATACCCATTAATTTCATTTGGTGTCTTCTTGACATCTTTGGTTCATCTTTACATCTGCAAGACATACTTTAATAACATTAAACATGAGGACTTGTTTGAATAATACAGTGCTTCCCATTCTGATGACAAATATATTTTAAATGTTCTGTTAGTCTCTAATTTTAAACCCTCCTTTGGGAAAAAAAAGAGAGAGAGAGAGAGATCTGGGCTGAAAAGCAAGGCAAAAAGGAGGAGAAAATTAGCTTCATTTTATTTTCTTTCACTTTCAGCTTCAAACAAGATTCCAAGCTGTAACTTCAGAGAATATTTCTGCTCATGGGAGGTGCTGTACCTGTACACAGTTATGAGGGTCTGCTTTTACTTATATCTTCACATCATCCTTATCTTCTTCTGACCCCTAATGTATGTCTGAGCTTGGAAAATCAGGCAATAACATCCACTGATGTTACTGCAACATTAATACTAATATCACAGGTTTTCACAACCAGAATGCACTATGAAAGTGAACTGTATCAAATATGGCACTACCAGCTAATCATCTGAGCCCAAATTGCCCTAGGTCCAATAATAACTGATATGCTCCCTGCCTTGCTACTCATAAGCAAACACTCTTAAGCCGTTTCTCGTTACTAGATGATCTGCACGGAATCTTCCCGGGAAGGTGATGCCTCTCTCATGTGCATGCATATACTCAGCCAATGTAACGTGGGGGAGAAAATTCCTTCCCAAACCTATATATGACTATCCCTCAATCTTAAAGGCTTTTCTGTTCTAAAAGCATTCATCAAACAAACCTCAAAATGCAACTGTGCTGCTAACACAAGAGATAAAATGCATCACCCTCAGCCACACTCCAGAAGACCCTGGGTAAAGAGTTAACTAAACTGTTGGCATTAGAGTAGGAGTGGCTCCACAGATAGTCTTTTTTATCCTACTGTCAACTGCTGAAATAGTTGGCCACACAACCTGTTTACCAAAAGGACAATCTCCTCCCAATAAAGAAAAACAAACGAGAAAAAAGGGGAAGGAAGATGACAAGCCAGTTGCTAAGTAGTCCATGAGGAATTCCTGGCACAGGATGACCTATCTCTATGAAGGCTGGGAACATCATTTTGCTATAAATAATGAAAATTCACCAAGTACAGAAGACCACAAAAATGAGGATCGCATTTTCAAATGGGGCTTCCATAGTTCCATCGGGAAAATGTGCACATACTCTGTGGGTGTGTATATATATAACAGTGTGCTTAAAATTCATGGCTGCAACTGCAAAGCCCCATTTGAAAAATAAACCCTTAATTTTCAGAGGAAATTTATTTTTAGGTGGCATTTTCAAAAGCTTATTTTTAGGTGGCATTTTCAAAAGCTCCCAATGTACAGAAGATTGATGTATGAAAATTGTAACTCACTACTTCATTCAAATCAATTCAGCTCAATTTAGTGAGACTTTATTGGCATGAAAAGCTACATAAGTGTGGCCAAAGTGTAAAACAGAAAGACTCCCTTCCTCAACTTTCTATTAGAAGTAAGAAAGATTTACCTCAAATAGGGTCTAGCTTTACTATTTGTAAATTAGAGACTAGCTCTTCAACTAGTGTAAATCACCATAGTTTCCCTGACTTCAGTGGAGTTAAATGGATATTTACTAACTGAGGATTTGGCCCACGATAAAACCAAAATCTACTCAGATTAAAAATTACGCACATTTGTTATAAATTCCGTGACTTGGTTATGAAATGGAGAAGGAAGAGTGTTTCCAATTCTTTAAACTATACATTGGTTCCTTAACACTTCAAACAACACAGGAAGAAAGTCCTGGTCATATATCAGTATTAAGTGACTTTAGATTATGATTGCTTCATAAAATATGTCAAACCCCTTGATAATAAATTAACAAATGTCCATTCAAATGAATGTCAAATCCATGCAACCTCCCCTCCCCCGCACACTGGAGCTGCCACATTTAAATTACACACGCTGAAATCAATTAGCCTTTTAATCAGCACCAGTTTTTTAGTTCAGCACAGTTCTGACATTAAACAGCCCCACTTATCATGTGGATGGTGAATGGAAATATTGAACTTTTATGAAGTAATCTGAATGGAAAAGCACCAGGTTAAATAGACTTGCCAACTAAACTAATATTTTGAGTGAAAACTAGTTAGATGGCTATATATTTTTGTTGGGATACACAGTGCACAATTTGATTATTTCTTTACAAAAGTATCTTAAAAGATTTTCTACCTTCAATTAGATCATCTTCTTCAATGCCTTTGACAATTTTAGATTTGTAGTCTCGGAAGAACATATATTTGAGCAGCCTTCTAAGTTTTTTCTATGGGAGGGAAAAATACATTGACAATTATTAAAATGTATACAAAAAATTGCTTTACAGAATAGGTATCATTATGGAACACACACTGTGTGTGTGTAGCAAGAGACAGAAAGTATATTATTCCATGTAATACATAATATTAACTAAATATATCCAGATTCTTCAATTTTGCAGCAGCCCAATGCATAGGAAATCCCACTGACTGTAAAAAATCATAAATGTGAGCAGCTGTTAATTTGGGCCCTCTATACATATATTCTAGTGGTAAAAATTCTATTGACTCTGGCCTAAATTTTCAAAAGTGACAAGTGATTTTTGGTGCCAAACCACGAAGGGGTCTAATTTTCAGAAGACTAATGCTCAATAGTTTCTGAAAATCAGGTCTACTTCATGTATCTCAAGTTGGGCACCCAAAATCATAATTTTCTTGTGAAAAATTTAGGCCTATAAACACTCAGTTCCAGGAGCTCCTAATGAACATTAACCAATTTCCTCAAACACCTCTTGGTGGTTTCTACTGTGTGCATGTCATATCCTATTATTAGAGAGGAATAATTTCAAATGATATGCCCAAAAAGCCCATTTTTCAAAATGAATGTTTGTTTTAACAAAATTAGAAAATACAAACAATAGATGTTTCTCAGCTTTTCAGATTTCTTTGGTTTATTGTTTTTCCTTTACCTCTCTTTTCTATCCTTTCCCTATTTACTGACAAAAGGAAAAAAAGGGTGGGGGCTAAAAAAGGAGAAAGTGGGGAAGAGAAAAAGAAGAGGTATAAAGAAAATGGGGGAAAAAAGGAAACACATACTTTGAAAAAACTCAAAGAAAAGTTAGAATACAGGGCATCTTCCTCTATAAGTCACATTCATTCTGCATTAAAGTCGTTGAGGCTTGTAGGAACTGATGCGTTATAAGCCCTCCCATTCCTAGGGCTGCCAGATGGTTTAACCAAAAATACCGAAAACACTCTCTACCTCCCCCCCCCCTGCAAAAATACACCAGGGAAAAAATTCTGTTGAGAAAAGAAAGAGGGAGACCAAAAGACCCCAAGAGTTTTAAGCAAAAAAAAATTAAAAAATTTAAAAAACAGCATGGCCCCTTTAAGAAATGCTTTTGAGGTTTTTTGGCCCTAAAAGGCTGCCGGCAGCCATCCGTCATCTTGTCTTCCTGCTCCGGGCCAAACCAGGTAAGCACCTGGTATTTTCACCTCCTGGGAAAATAGGTGTCCGGTATTTTCTGAATTTTTTTACCAGACAGGAGGCAAAAATACCGGACTGTCCGGGTCAATACCGGACACCTGGCAACCTTACCCATTCCCCATTCTTAAGTTGCACAAACCTTTCCCCCCACCACCAATTTGTACAAGTAGATGTCAGCTGCAGGAAAAAAATCCCCGGTTTAAGTTGTTTCACTATGGGTACATCTAAACTACATGGCTCCGTCGACGGAGCCATGTAGATTTGTTTTTTTGGCAAAGGCAAATGAAGCCGCGATTTAAATGATCGCAGCTTCATTTAAATTTACATGGCTGCCACGCTGAGCCGACAAACAGCTGATCAGCTGTTTGTCGGCTCAGCGCGCTAGTCTGAACGCTCCCCTGCCGACATCAAAGCCCTTTGTCGGCAGCCCCGGTAAACCTCATCCCACGAGGAATAACGGGGCTGCCGACAAAGGGCTTTGATGTCGGCAGGGGAGCGTCCAGACTAGCACGCTGAGCCGACAAACAGCTGATCAGCTGTTTGTCGGCTCAGTGCGGCAGCCATGTAAATTTAAATGAAGCCACGATCATTTAAATCGCGGCTTCATTTGCCTTTTCCTATCTGTCTAATCTACATGGCTCCATTGATGGAGCCATGTAGTCTAGACACAGCCTATAAGTCCAAGTTTTTTTTGAACGTATCTTGGACTTATAATGATGATGGCCTTTACGTGAAAACTTGATTGTTTTGTAAATCTGGGGAATGAAAATAATTGCAATGTTTAATCAAAGATCTTGCATTTATTGACTAGAGCACTTATTCATAGATTCCAAGGCCAGAAGGGAACATTGTGATCATCTAGTCTGACCTTCTCTATAGCACAAGTCTTCGGTTACCAACCATCCCCCGTTTCCCCAGGAGTCTCCTGGAATCTGGCTATATTTCCTGGAGGCCTGAGAAGCCAAACTGGGAGGTTTTAGGGTAATAAAATCTGGTGGAGCAATGGGGCAAGGCAGAGTATCCTGCATTCCCTAGGGGGTGGAGGCTCAGGATAGGGTTGCCAGGTGTCTGGTTGAAAAGGAACCCTGGCAACTCTGGTCACCATGGCTCACTGGGCTATTAAAAGTCCAACTGGTGACGGGGGATGAGGAGAGGGCCTGCAGCAGCTCTCTCTAAGGTGCTTGGAGGCAATGCAAGCCCCAGCGAGCAGGGGACAGATCCCAGCAGAGGGGCTGGAAAAGGCAGCCAGCTGGGACCAGCAGGATTAATCCAGCCAGCAGCCACCCTGGTGGCCAGGGGCTCCCTGTGGAACAGGTATTGTGGCCTTTAAGGAAGTCATGTCATCCCCCTCCCTGCCAGGCCTGCTGCTCACCAGCCAACAGGAAAAGAAAGAGGAGCCAGGCCCAGGTCCTATCTGGCTGCAAGCAGCTGGTGGCAGGAAGGGGGCAGGGTGCACACGGCACTGTAGCCCACCCCCTTCGGGCTCCTGCCCCAGGCTCATCTCAGAACCATACAACCATCAGGTAAGGAGCTGTGAGCTTGTCAGTCTCCTCCCGGATGAATGGACTATGCAGAATCATGGGGCTAAGGCTGGGCTGCTCTCCCCAGGAACAGGTCCATGCATAGTTGGGCAGAAGCTGGGCTGGGGGAGTATGAAGGAGATGGTCTGAGGTTCACTGCAAACAGAGGGGAATGGAGCTGGAGCTCCTTGGAAATGCTGTGAATTGGGCGACAGTGGGGGCCCCAGTGAGCCAGGGCAGCAGAGTTTACATTTGCCCATGGAATCTTAATTTTCAGCTTGGAATGTTTGTATTGCATATTTAATTTCATGGCCACAAACTATTTCTTCCACAGAACCCCTGCGTCATTTAGTGCTCAGGATGGACAAAGCAGCTACTCAATATTTTATTTTCTCCTCATTGTTCAGTTTCCATACTTTTGAGTGCTTGACTTTGCAACCTTAACAATGTTCCTTGAACATACGTTTTGCTTGTAACTTTCTACTTTCTTAAAAAGCAAACTAATAAAAATGGAATATCCATTCTGTGGCATTATATTGCCACCTCATGGGTCATCAGAAAGGTTGGAGTCTGTAGATCCACCACACAGACCTCTGCCCTTTAGACAAGGTACTATGTGACAGCAGTAGCAATTAGCACCCCTCTACTAGAGGGGAATGAAATTTTTTTTGTCAGTGAATTTCATAGATATTTGCTGAAAGTAGATGAATGGTGGGAATCTTGGGTTCCATTTCAGACTCTGGAGGAGAACCTATTTTACCATTTCTTTGCAAAGCTGTCCCTCCAACTTTTGCTCCCAGTCTTAGTCTACTTGCCTAGCCATCCAGTTCCTTCCCACCCCAACACCTCCTTGTCTTCAGACTCCTTGATCAGTGAGTTTCCGTTCCCCCATACTGGCTGAAACTTTGATGTCTTTCTTCCTTCCCTCCATCTCCAGGTGACCCCTTTCTTAAGTTACTCCCTTTGATGTCTTGTTCCCCCTTATTCATATGAGCTCCTCCTTGCACCTAGTTTTTTGTCCCAGTGCCTTTGGCTAGCCAATCCCAGCAGTCCTTCTGCATCCTAACTCCTTATCAGATCTCTTTCTTCTCCCCCACACCATCTCCATTACACTGTTTCCCATTTTCTGTATTCTTGTCCAGCCAGTCTTTATCCCTTGCTCCCAATACATGTCTCCTTGTCCAGTCAGACCCACTTCCCCCAAAATCTATTTCCAGTCTCAGTCATGGGCTCCCCCGAACTCCTTGTTCCAATTTATTCTCCCCCATGGCAGCTTTGTCTTCTGTCCTCTCTGCATTTATACTGGACAGCTTCTTCCTTCAAGCTAACAAGGGGACACTGAAAGCACAGAGACAGGTTTCCTAGTCTCGGGCCATGTCTTCATTAAATAGAAGATCAATATTGCCACAATCAATCTTCTGGAATTTGATTTAGCAAGTCTAGTTAATTAGAAGGTGCCCTGGTCAGTTGCCAGTACTCTTCCTTCTGTGAGGAGGAAGGGAAGTTGACAGCAGCATTTACTTCCATCAACTTCCCACTGTGAGGATGGCAGGGAAATGCAAAACAAGGTACATCAACTTCAGCTAAATAATTAAGGTAGCTTGATTTGCGTATCTTGATTTGACATTCCCTTGTAGAGTAGACCGGGCCTCAGTTCTTGTAGCCTACCCAACATGTCCTGCATCAGCCCAGAGCTGACACAGTATGGAAAATCATGCTCAGTCACATCAGCTGGGGCATGACCATTATAAATGTAGTCCTTGGCATTGTTATCTGTTAACCTCTAGCAAGTCTCTACTGCACATGTGCAAACTGATTTTTCATAGGTTCATAACTTGACCTAATTTGGGTGCTTTTTCATGGGGATGGCAAAAACCGTATTCCTGACATGTCTGTCAAATTTCACATTCATATTTCTCAGCATGAAGGGACTAGATCGTCTCAAAGCAAAAGTGGCCAAAACAGTGTATTTGTCCCTTGCTTAGTTCTTAGAAGTGTCAAAAACATTTTAGTCGCAATTTTCCAAAAATTTCAGCCTGAGGCAGACAAGAAAATTTTCCATCCAAATAGTTAAAGTTCAGAAATGTTATAAGCAACTGAAAATAAAGTCTTATAAAAGGCCACCTTAGGAACAGACGATGCTAGTAGCCCCTGATATAATAAAGAAACAATGGTCCCTGTTCCAAAAAGCTTATTATCTAAGTAGACAAGACAATGAGATACAACTGTGAAGAAAGAGGGGTTGTATATCTTGTTAATTCCTGGCCTTAAAATACTTTAGAATAATGTTGAATTGGCTAGAAGTCTATTAGATAGACTAGTTTATTTTAATAAAATATTATGTTCTTATTTTGAGGAAATTGAGGGTAAGAGGAAGGAAGTGAAGGTCAGTAGTGGAAGATTAATCAAGAGAAGAATTTGAAGGAGAAATGGCAAACAGGAACAGAGAAGGCATTTCATGTTTGGTGACAGTGCAAACAATTGTTGGTTGTGGAAGATGGCTGTCAATTAATAGACATTTTAAATGTCATGTAAAAGGAGATCAGAGGCCTGCAGAAGGATTGAAATTAGAAGGAACCATTCATAATAATGAAAGTAGAAGATGATTTTAGCTGCAATATGCAGGATTAACCAGAGCATACAGTTTGAAGGTGACAGTACTTAAAATGAGAGAGGAATAGGAAATTAACCAGGGTTTTAGAAGCTTCTTTGGGAGGGCAGGAGAGGGAAGAGAGATGGTTTGGGGAAATATAAAAATAGACATGATTTACCGACATCCTACATGCAGAGATGAGAAAGGACAGTGTGTGCCCAGTGTCACATCAGGATCCAGAGTTCAGTTAGTAGAAGCATGTTAGAATGATTGACAGTGATACAAATGGAGGGGAGGAAGGGGGAGATATAGGCTGAGGCTCATCATAGTGTTAATTATTATTGGAGAAGAAAACAACTCACTAGATCAAGTTTCCATCACTCTCCTAGGGCAGGTGAAAACAATCAAATGAAAAATCTACTGATATGTTGAAATTATTCTAGGTAATAAAACTAAACTAATAATGAAATTATTCTTATTATAAATTGCTATTCATAAGGATGCCTCCCCTGGTTTAAACTAAGTAAATGCATTAAACTAACAAATGCATTGTCTAACTTACAATTTATAACAAAAACTGACTAGCTTGTTACTGTACCTTATCTTTGCGCATCAAAAACAGAAGATCTTCAGCAGAGATAACTCGAGCTCCTCTTAGCTGAGAAACTTCAGCTGCTTGCTGCAACTAATAAAAACAAAGAAATGTTAAACTACTGCTTCTCTAACATAGGTTGTATTTACTATGTTTCAAAATAAGTTCAGATAAATACACTGTGGTGACATGCTGGAAAATATATATCATCTTAAAAATATAGGCTGGGACTTTCAAAAGTGCCTAAGGGAGTCAGTCATCCAACTCCCATTAGCCAAAATTCCAGCCATAAATTATATAAAGACAGAAAAACTTCTGGCATATCTCAGTAATCATAATGCTGCATTTAAAAGTAAAACCTCTTGTTTCTCAGCATACACCATTGTAATTTCTACCTTGTTTATTTTCTCTAATTCATTTGCTAGTGCACTGTAAAAAACAGACATGAGACCTCTAATGCAAAAAAGTAAAAAGCAAAGCTCTTTGTATAAATGGGCCAGACCAGCTAGCTGATCCTGCTGAGAATCTCTGAGCAATAGCAAATATTAATCTTATAAATATACATAAAGTCATTTTTGGGGAACGTGCTTCACTTCCAACCATATCAGTATTATCCATAACTTAGAAACCTTTTACACTCAGACTTGAAGGACACAAGAAAGAAATTTCATAGACTTATATCATGGCTGCCAACAGAGTGCAAAGGGAAAGAACTGCCTTCATCTACAGTGTCATCACTGTTGCCTAAAAGTTGTGCCTTTACAGATCAGCAAGACTTCCAAGTCCATGAGTCTTCTGTCCATGGATCATAGATCTCCTGAGAAAGCCTTTAACATATAATAATAATTAAAAAAACCCTTTTCATGAACGGCAGAGGGAGTGGCTTCAAGAAATCTGGGGTGAGTCCACTTTCAAGTCCCAAAGTAATCCACTTTAAAGACAATATAACACCAGTTGGCACTAGGCCTATGGCAAACTTATAAAGACCAAGTTGTCGGGCTAATAAGGACTAATCCAAAACTCAATAAAGTCACTGGATTCCTTCCCCTGAATCTAATGGATTTTGAATCAGGATGATGGTCACTTTGAATACCAGGTGGGGAGACCTAGAGTTCCAAGGTTTGGGAACATTTTCTTCCAGTTAGGAGGATTTCATTATATGATGTTGGCTTTCATAATTGTCTCTGTCAACTGGTAGGAGGAATACAATTGCATTAAAACTCATGTATACACCTGCAATATTATACAAAAGTATAAATCTCATTTCTTCTCATGCAAAAATGCCTTCATACTCCACTTTCAGAAATACATTAATGCACCTGAAAATAATTTGAAGAAATTCTATCCTTCATACTCATGCTAGCAATGGTTTCACTCAGCATCACTGGCTGAATAAGTATATTATTAATCTGAGCTCCCATGCTGCTATGTCTTGAAATAGACCTATTCAGAAGTTTAAAAGATCAACAAAAACAGTAGCTGTTTCTAATATCCAAAGGAGGGGAAAAAAAAGATTTTCATTTTGGCAAGTGTTCAGTGGGCAAAGGATTCAGTCCATAAATCATAATACTGGACTGCATTAATTTTTTTCCACACTAATCACATGCACACAAAACGTTAACTGTATCTGGTATATACAACACAAAACATACTGCATGAAAAGCTTCAGATTTTTCCTTGAAATGCTCACTTGGGCCTTTACAGCTACAGAGACCAGAGAGTTTTCAGGAATTCAGAAGTCACAGTAACATAATCTTACTTGAAACTGAACTGGAAAATGTAAGAATGTGAAAAATGATAGTTCTATTTTTTTGGCAAAGGCAAAACTGCTTCTTATTCTGATTAGTCTGAGGGCACACAAGGTACTTATATTTCCAGCATAAAATATAAAGAGGCAGGGTAAAAATATAAAAAGAATGGGTTGCATTTATCCCTGGTGTAACTCAATTCAAATCAATAGAGTTATCCTATGGGTGAATTTGGGCCAATACATTTATAAGTGTTTCAAAAACTGACCTTGGCATGGGCAATAATGCAACACAGCTTTTTCAAATATCATATAAAGCTGTAGAACTATTGAAACTGAAAAGATATCCTAGCGCAACTCTTTTCTGTGCAGAAAATACCATTGTTTAAGATACTTGCATTATCCTTACAACATTCTTCTAATCCCCCAAAAATTACATTTTAATTTTTGTCAAGTGCAAACAAAGCTTATTTTAAATTATAATGAAGGTGTGATCATGATACAAACAAATAAGGTGATGGCTTAAGTTTCTTTTACAACAAAATAATGGTATAAGCTAAGCACAAGGAGACTCAAGGAGTTCCTGAAATACTGTACAGGCAGTCCCCGACTTACGCGGATCCGACTTATGTTGGATCCGCACATATGAACGGGGCTTTCTCGCCCCGGAGCTCACAGGCAGCGGTCAGCCACCTCGACCTCTGGGGTGAGAAAAGCTGCTCCCGGTGCCCCTGGTCTGCTGGGGACTGTCTCCAGCAGACCAGGGGCACCGGGAGCAAAGCGGTCCCGCGCCAGGGCAAAGCCTCAGAGGCGAGGCACCCCCCCGCTGCCGCTTTGCTCCCTGTGTCCCTGGTCTGCTGAGGGGGGGGGGGCGCAGCTAGTGTGCCCCCCCCAGCAGACCAGGCTTTTCTTGTGGACCCTGGGGCAGAGCAGCTGGGGTGCTGCCGGTTGGTCCTGCAGCGCCGCTCTGGGCACTACTGGACCAACCCGGCAGCACCCCAGCTGCTCTGCCCCAGGCGTCCTGATTCAGCTGCTGCTGGTCAGTTTCAGCAGCGGCTGAATCAGGACTCCTGGGGCAGAGCAGCTGGGGTGCTGCTGGGTTGGTCCAGTAGCGCCGAGGAGCAGTGCTACTGGAGCAACCCAGCAGCACCCCAGCTGCTCTGCTCCAGACGTCCCCAAGTCAGCCGTTGCTGAAACTGACCAGCGCTGACTACAGGAAGCCCGAGGCACAGTTGCTCTGCCCCGGGCTTCCTGGAATCAGCTGCTGATTAGTTTCAGCAGCAGCTGACTTGGGGTTCTTAAGTTGAATCTGTATGTAAGTCAGAACTGGCGGTCAGTTTCAGCAGCGGCTGAATCTGGACGCCAGTTCCGACTTACATACAGATTCAACTTAAGAACAAACCTACAGTCCCTATCTTGTACGTAACCCGGGGACTGCCTGTACTGATTTCAACAGAATTATTCTAGGTTTACACTGGTATAAGTAAGATCAAAATCTGTCTTAATGTCCTTCGTTCATATCAATATTTTCTCTATTTTTTTCCATCCGTGTGCAGAATAAGTTTTGTCACGTGCACCAAAGCAGGTGCAGATGTGTACCACCCATAGAAACACATGCTGCCAACTGTGGGCACTCTACTAATCAGCTGTGCATCATCTGAATTGCTCCTAAGCATCTACCAAGCACACAGCTTACAGGGAACACTTGTTCATACCAACACAATAGGAGCCACATCCCTGAATTTTCTTGCTCTTGATGGCTGGTGCACCTCCTTACTTTAGTGAAAGCACAATGAAGCTCTGTATTTCATTTCTTCAATTTAAAAAAAAGGCAAAACAGAAGAGTATTTCTTGCATGCAAGGTTATAAAATATGAATTATTTATTCAGAGACCATAACTCCAAACATATTTATATGAGTAACTGGAATACATTCAGATAAATATGTATTTAGGCATTTTTTAAAAAGTATATACCACAGAGTCCACGTTGGGGGCAAAATAGGTATTTATAGTTTTAACCTACAGGTAATTGACTCATACAACCAGAATATCTGAGTGCAAAGCTGTAATTAGCATTATAATTAACTGTCCTATGTAACTGCCACAGAATTACTATTAATATGCAACACATTTCTTCGCTTCCTAGGGACTGAGGGACCTGTCTAAAGTAGGATGCCTATGATCACATTTCATGGGAAATGGGGATATCAGGAAATTGCACAGAGGGCATATACTTTCACCATGCTCTGTAGTAGGGATGTAAAATCTTGGTTAATTGGTTAACCGATTAAGAGGGATCCCACTCCCCCTTGCCCTTGAACTTGGAGGTAGCTGGCAGCCAAAAGTGCGGCGGGGGGGGGGGGGGTTCTTCTGCTCCCGGCCTCCCTGCATGGGGGGTGGCTAGCTCCCAACCCCTGTGGGACTGGAGCAGCCCTCTGCCCATGATAGGTCAAAGGAGGGGGACTGCTCCTGGCTACCAGTTAACTGGTACCCAGTAAGCATCACCTGGTAACCTGTTCACATCCCTACTCTGCAGAACTCAGCTCTCTAGTAACTCCATGTGCATCATTGTGGCCTGTGGGAGTTTTGACTTCAATGGGAGCAAAATCAGCCTCTCAAGCGTAGTGGCATTTTTAAGGGTGGAACAGCCAGTGATGGACAAGTGGGTCTAATGCCACTGACCGTGTGTGTGTGTGTGTGTGTGTGTGTGTGTGTATACACGTGCGCACATGTGGGGGGACTAGTATAGGGGCTATGAAGATTATTCTCATTTTGAGGAGGGAGTAACAACTGGGAGTGACACTAGTGTCCTGGCCCCAGGTGAAGATGTAGAATTGTTTCCTACCATCGCCTTCTGGAGTTCCCTTGGCCTTACCCTAATCTAACGAGAGCATTCAGTGCTAACAATAGAACTTCCTGTAGTCTGACTACTGTACATTTTTATTTTTAAATTATTAAAAATGCTTAGTCTGTATTTGAAAACATTTGATTTTGAGCTATATTAATGCACAGGAAGCAACCAGATATATTGAGCCTTTTAAGAAAAAAAATCAAGCCCAAATTTCTCAAACTAAAAAAAAAAAAAAAGACCTCAGACTAGAATTATACTTTTATCACAGTCAAATCATGAATTTCTGAAAATGAAAATGCTGAAATAACCATTACTATAATGGTGCAAACGACTTCACGAAAAATAAGTGTATTTCACAGTCTTGCATATTACAAAGAAAGTAGTAAATACTGTAACTATATTTTAAAATGTGAGAATACTGGGGAATAATATTTTAAAACTAGAGTGATTAACTAGAGTATGCTAATATCACTGTAGGGCTGTTTAGTTTTCATTCTCTTTCCTTCTTTTTGTAACTTCTGCAAAATATAAATTTGGTTAAAGAAGAACTCACACAGCTGTGACAAAAACAGTTACTTCAGTCAGTTACTGTCTGTTTTTTCACAATGAACTTTTTCATAGACTACCGTATTTTCCGGCGTATAAGGCGACTGGGCGTATAAGACGACCCCCTAATTTTCTAGTTAAAAGATAGGTTTTCGTCTTATACTCGCTGTATAAGACTACCCCCCCCTTAAGAGGCCAACCGGCAGCGCCCCAGCGCCCCTCCACCTCTCCGGCTTTGCTCCCGGTGTCCCTGGTCTGCTGGAGACGGTCCCCAGCAGACCAGGGGCACCGGGAGCAAAGCCGAAGCGGCGGCGGGGTGCCGCGCTTCTGAGGCTTTGCTCTGGCAAAGCCTGAGAGGCACAGGACCCCGCCACGGCTGCGGCTTTGCTCCCGGTGTCCCTGGTCTGCTGGAGACGGTCCCCAGCAGACCAGAGGCACCGGGAGCAAAGCCGCAGCCAGGGAGATGCGGAGCAGCTTTTCTCGCCCCGGAGTACACGGGCGGCGGGACCGCGAGGTCCCGCAATCTGTGTCCTCCGGGGCGAGAAAAGCCCCATTCCTACCTGCAAGTCGGGGACTGCCTGTATACCCGGCGTATAAGACGACCCCCGATTTTGGGGGGATGTTTTTTAGCATAAAAAGTCGTCTTATACGCCAGAAAATACGGTACATCTAGACTGCAGGCTTCTTTCAGAAGAAGCTTTTCTGGAAGAGATCTTCCGAAAAAACTTTTCCAAAGGAGCGCGTCCATGCTGCGAAAGCGCATTGAAAAAGCGACCTGCTTTTTCAAAACTGAATGGACACTATCTCACATTTAAACTGTGATTACTATAGAGGAAGTGGCCACCAGGGCACCAGCTTTTTTTCCGCTTTCCTCCTATTCCGAAAGGACTCCCTCTTCCCTGTCCACACTCGCCTTTTTCCACATAGAAAGAGGATTACCAAGGCTGGAAAAACCCCTCTGTTCTTTTGATTTTCTTTCGAAAGAATGCGATTACAGTGTGGACGTAATTGAAGTTTTTTCAGAAAAATAGCTGTTTTTCTGAAAAAACAAACAAACCTCTGTAGTGTAGACATACCCATAGTGCACAACTGTTGCACACATTTTTAAGAAAATATTTTAATAAAACAGATAAAAGGCCGGAAACCAAACAGGCTATATTGGTGGAACAATCATTATAGTTCTTAAATTACCTTTAAAGTGGTTACAGTAAAAAATAATGCTTTAGGAAATTGTGTTTTTGCTTTCATTATGAGGGTACATTAAATCTCAGTTCACCTTGTTACACCTTTGGGATTTTTATGGATTATCAAAAAAACAATTATTTTCATCTTCCACTATGCTAGAAAGGTGCAACAATAGCTTATTTTGAACTCAGGTACAGTGCTGTAAATAGCTCTTAGTATATTCTGTACATGCCACCCCTTTACCCTTTGAAATCATATAATTGTCAGATGCAAACATAGTTTTTAATTTTAGGCTTTTTCATATGCACCATTTTTATAAGCAACTAAAGCCTTCTCCAGAAATTCTAGTTTTAATTTACAGTAGTAGGGAATAATATTAATAAATAGTTTTACAAGTCAGCACTATATACTCTTTACACTGAGACACAGTGCACAGAGAATAACTACCTGTACATTATGTGGTCTATTACCACAGCACTATTGTAGGTAAAGATTTGGGAGAAACACAGTCTTTAAAATGCGCAACTAAATTCCTTCACTGTGTTCTGAAAAAGTAAGCTTCATTTGCAGGTTGATGGATTTCTGTTAATTTTTTCCAATGATCAGGAAGACATAATCAAGACTAATATATTTTCTTGAAGTGTATGTAATGGAGCAACAAGGTGCAAAACTTAGAGACTACAGCCTTATATTATATGCTGAGGTCCTTAGCGGGGTATAGACCTTTGCTAACCCTCCTCAGAGGGAGAATTTCAGCACTCTAAATTGACATTGTGACATGTATCTCAACCGTAATCTGGACAAGGAGAGTTTAGTTCATCCTCCATTGCAATTCAGTTTTTGGACGTTCAGATGACACTGCCTTCAAGTATCATTTGTGATTTTTTTTTAAATGTGGATATTTGCTCACTAGCATCTAGACAGAAGCCACAATGTTATTTTCATGATTCCCTCATGGTAGCCATGAGAGAATAGCTTTCAGATGTCACAGCTTGGGCAATATTCAGAGCAGGGATGTCGACCATAAAGGAGCAGCAGCACTTGCCAAATTTTCAAGGTTGTCAGCTTCCTTTTTATCTTTCTACATGTGTTTCAGGATCTAGCTCTCTGTTCGGTACTAAAAATAAGCAGGTGGTTTAGGGTGCGAAGAGGACAACTACAAGAAAACAGAAAGCTGTTTGTGGCCGTGATACATGTAAAGGGCTAGAAATCTGAACAGACTTTGGGCCAGGTTAGACCTGGAAGGTCAGCTTAAGGTACACAACTCCAGCTATGCAAAATGTGTAGCTGGAGTCGGCTTACCTTAAGCCAAGGGTGAGGAACCTTTTTTGGGTTGGGGACTGCTGACCCACAGAAAAATCAGTCAGGAGGCTCACACCAGTAAGAAGCAAACAGAACAAAATAAAACAACAACAAACAAAAAACCCACTTATGTGGCCCCCGACTGAGAAGGAGGAGGACACTCCACACTTTCCCCTCCATACCAGAGCCCAGTGGGGCTCAGGATAGATTTCGTGTGCTCCAGCCCCAAAGTGCAGGGACTGGAGTGCCAGCGTGGGCTCCCCAGTGCTGGGGGCGGAGGGAGCCCTGGGCCTTGGGACCTGATACAGGGAAGCTGAGGGCCACTCCAGCCCCCAGGCCTGAACTTCCGCACCCTGCCGTAAGCCAAGCCGGGGCAGTGTCCACACTGAGGGAAGCCAATGGAAGCAAACTCTCCCATTGGCTTCTCTTACTTCTCAGAAAAGGAGGAGTATTAGAGGCTGGCGGGAGCTGCTCTCAGTGTTCAATTTACGGGTCTATACTAGACCTGCTAAATGGAATGCTTTCAGAAGATCAACCTCCAGCGCGTTGATCTCCTGGTAAGTATAGATGTGCACTGAGAGCGCCACTTATTCAGGAACGTTGGCAAGAAACCTGACTTCCTTGTATAGCAGTAACTCCCAGAGGCCCCCATTGTGAATTTCCAATGAACCACCCGGAGAACAAAAAGAATGTGGCCAAGAAGTGGCTTTGAAAATACTGTAATACAGACAAGTATTTGGCAGGATAGAACCCTGCACCCCAATTTTTTCACTTATTCCAGCGAAAGAGAACCCCTCAATTTGAAAATCGCTGATTTGAAAATCCTCTTATTTCATCAGCCTCACCTGAGCACACAGTCTATCTGGCTCCAGTGGTATATCAACCTAAAGGCATAGAGATGCCACAGAGCAGTCTTCAGATTATTCTAATGTATGTTGGGGAGGACGAGCCTTACATCAGATTGCAGGATGAATGGAGGAACTTTGCACTCCTATCTCCAGAACTACACCATGTACATATTGTCTATATTCCAGAAACCGGCCTCCTGATTCCCTCTGAACGTTTAAAAATCTATTATGGTTATAAAAATAAATCCTACCGATTACTGTAATGAAGAGAGCATAGTGGGAAGTCGTACCAGCCTGTTTGTATTGTGCACTTCACAAATTTTGAATATAGTCAGCTTCACTATTTTATTGATTTTACAAATCCCTTCTTAGGGCTTGTAAAAGGGCATTTGCCAATGACAACAGATCTGAAACAGAAGAGTTAGCAAGCAGCATGCATACGTTTACAGGAATTAAAAAGGGAAGAGAAGTGTTTTTCAGCCTGTTCCATGCTGTTGCTCCTTATCTCTTGCAAAAGACTCTTTTAAACATAAAGGTTGCGTCTATACAGCAGTTATTTTGGAATAACGACCATTATTCCGAAATAACAATATAAGCGGCTACACAACAATTCCGTTATTTCGAAATAAATTCAAAATAACAGACAGCTTATTCCAACTTCTGTAAACTTCATTCAAAGAGGAATAACGCCTATTCCAAAATAGCTATTTCAGAATAGCAGTAGTGTGAACGCTCCACTGCTGCTATTTCAAAATAGCTCCTCCACAGGGTCATTCAAAGTAATCACTCCCTAGGGCCGCCTGGTGCTCTAAATCAAGGTAGCATGTCCACATTAGGGAAGCATTCCTCGGGCTAATTATGAGGCTTCCCTGTAGTGTGGATGTGCTATTTCGAAATAAGCTATTTCAGAGTATTTCTTCTGGAATAGCATATTTCAAAATAAGCGTGTAACGTAGACATACCCAAACAGAAAAGAAAAATCCAGCCAGTCATTTTTTTAAACTTGATGGATCAAGTGGAGTAATAGTTTACACATAGTGTGGAGTGAATTTCATACCAGTAGACATCCCTGCACAAACCCTGAGTTCTACTCTGGGGGCTGAGATGGGCATAGGATATATTTCATCTACGGAGAACATTAAAAAAGGAGGGGAAAAAAGAAAATAAAGAGAGATAACTGAATGCTACTTATTAAACAACATCTATGGTGCAAGCTAAAAGGGTTTGCTATCTTTACACTGAGGCATGATGAATATTACAATCCACATCTGACTCAAAGTGCTGGACAAGCAATCCAGCCCAAACTGTGTTACCTAGTTCCACTTTGTGTATTTAAGGAGCACATTCCTTCTAAATAAATATGTCTGACTGCCCAGTCATGATTCCATAGTGCTGCTTTTCCATACAAATTAATTTATAAAGCTATTAGAAATACATAACTGAACCATTCTTTGAGGTTTTCTTAAATAGGCACTGAATACAGTTTATGTTTTCTGATACTTAAGCTATTAGTTTAAATGTTATTTCTTCTGTGCTGATTATTTCTATTCTTCCCCCAGTGTTTATTACAATATGCATGAGGTTTACATTATACAGGTTGAACCTGTCTAGTCCAGCACTATCTAGTCTGTCAACATCCAGAGACTGGCATGATTTTAGTTACTTGGTATCCGCTTATCATGGGTGTGGCCAAGTTTCCTATGAAGTTTGTTTACAGCCATCAGTCCTGGCGCTCTTAGTGTTCTGTGCTGTTATTTTTCTCTAATTTACCCATAAATGTCTTCTTAGAGACCAGAGAGCAGTGGAAGTGCTGGTAATGCTGCTAGGCATAAGCTTGTTTTTATGCAGTATCTGCTTATTCCCTTGTGTCAATACAGTAACAACACTAATATTTTGTTATGAAGAGAGCTGATAAGCTTTGGCCAGGCATAGACTTATATAGGATGTGTCAGTACAGTCATACAATAGGCAGCATTTCAAGTGCTGTTCCACCATTTATTTGCCTTAGTGAAACAAAAATAAAGAGACCTAAAACTACAATATTCACCTCCTGTGGTTCAGCAAATTTTCTGGTTCAGCACCAGTCAGGTCCTGAGGATGCTGGACTAGAGAGATTCAACTAGTATTGCAATTTATTCTCCTATGATTTCAAATGCACTTGACAGCTAAAGCCAGGCACCATTTAGGATTATTTTGATGTAATTCCTCTACTTTACAAAATTAGGTAATTGTTCTTTGTTGGGTTACACTCTATGCTAAGATTGTAAAATTAAAAGGGTCAAGGAGTCCTGTAGCACCTTATAGACTAACAGATGTATTGGAGCATAAGCTTTCGTGGGCAAAGACCCACTTCGTCAGATGCATGTAGTGGAAATTTCCAGAGGCAGGTATAAATATGCAGGCCAGAATAAGGCTAGAGATAACGAGATTAATTCAGTCAAGGAGGGTGAGGCCCACTTCTAGCAGCTGATGTGGAGGTGTGAACACCAAGAGAGCAGAAATTGCTTTTGTACTTGGCTAGCCATTCACAGTCTTTGTTTAATCCTAAACTGACGGTGTCAAATTTGCAGATGAACTGTAGCTCGGCAGTTTCTCTTTGAAGTGTACCGGTAGTTCGGAATAGGAATCCTAGTCTGAACTACCTAGTTCGAGCCCCGTGTAGCCGTGCTGCACGGGGTTCGAACCAGCGGGGTTTTAAAAATGGCGGCTCCCCACTTATGCAAATGAAGCCCGGGAAATTCAAATCCCGGGCTTCATTTGCAAGTGCGGTATGCCTACATTACCCTCCTAGTTCGAACTAGGGGGGTAGTGTAGACATACCCTATGAGGGCAGAGTTGGCACCGAGGTTTGTTGCATGGATTGGTTCCTGAGTTAGAGTTATTGTGGTGCGGTGTATAGTTGCTGGTGAGAATTTGCTTCAGGTTGGCAGGTTGCCTGTGGGTGAGGACTGGCCTGCCTCCCAAGGCTTGTGAAAGTGAGGGATCATTGTTAAGGATGGGTTTTAGATCACTGATGATGCATTGGAGAGGTTTTAGCTGAAGACTGTAGGTGATGGCCAGTGGTGTTCTGTTGGTTTCCTTCTTGGGCTTGTTTTGTAGTAGGAGTCTTCTGGGTACATGTCTGGCTCTGTTAATCGATTTCCTCAGTTCCTTGTGCGGGTATCGTAGTTTCAAGAATGCTTGGTGGAGATCTTGTAGGTGTTGGTCTCTGTCTGAGGGGTTGGAGCAGATGCGGCTGTACCTTAGTGCTTGGCTGTAGACAATAGATTGTGTGATGTAGACAATGGATCTCCCTGGACACACAGTAGCAGATTTAAAGGTAACCATCCTGCAGCAAAAAACTGTCAAGACCAGACTTCAAAGAGAAACTGGTGAGCTACAGTTCATCTGCAAATTTGATACCATCAGTTTAGGATTAAACAAAGACTGTGAATGGCTAGCCAAGTACAAAAGCAGTTTCTCCTCTCTTGGTGTTCACCCCTCCACATCAGCTGCTAGAAGTGGGCCTCACCCTCCTTGACTGAATTAATCTCATTATCTCTAGCCTTATTCTGGCCTGCATATTTATACCTGCCTCTGGAAATTTCCACTACATGCATCTGACGAAGTGGGTCTTTGCCCACGAAAGCTTATGCTCCAATACATCTGTTAGTCTATAAGGTGCCACAGGACTCCTTGTCGCTTTTGCAGATCTAGACTAACACGGCTACCCCTCTGACTGTAAAATTATGAAGTCTCGAAAGGGTAGCCATGTTAGTCTGCAACTAAAAAAGCTTACAACAACTGTACAATGGTCCTGTAGCACCTTAGAGACTAACAAAATATATAAATAGTATTTTGAGCTTTCATGGACACAAACCACTTCTTAAGATGCAGAATATGTTGAGGGACTGGATGGGCCATTATATTCAACACCCAAATTACGTCAAAAGCTAAGTATCAGGCATTTACAGCCTACTCTATAAGCCTCATTTACCACGGACATTTTAACTGACACGATTTTTCCTTTCTCTTCCTCCTCTCCCCTCTTTTTCTGCTTTATATTTCAAACTCTATGTAACTCTTGCTCCATAGTTGTTATCTGAAGAAGTGGGTTGTGCCCTCGAAGGCTCATGATGCCATCTACATGTTTTGTTAGTCTTTAAGGTGCTGCAAGACTATTAGGGGGGGGGGGGTTTAAGTTTTTTCTAGTTACAGACTAATTAAGCTACTCCTCTGAAGCTTTTTTTTTTAAGTTATTCTAATTATGTGCATCGTTGTTAGCATATGAATGTTTCCTCCCTATGGTGTTACACAGGAGTGGGCAAAAGGGCCTCCACAAGCTGGATCTGGCCTGTCAAGCACGTGAAGTCTCCTCCCACCCTGCAAGGGGCTCAGCACTTAAAGTCAACCACCAGTTACTGCTCAGCTGATGGTTAACTCTAAGCACGGCGCTTCCTTGCAGGGCGGGGCAGGGAGCCAGAGACTTCATGTGCACCCTTTCCCCAGGCCCTGATTGAGCTAGGGGCAGCCGGGGGGAGCACGAGAAGTCTCCTCCCACTGCCAGGGGCATGGGTACCTAGAGGGAACCACCAGCTGTTCAAAACAGCTGGCGGTTCTCTCTGGAGGTGGGGCAAAGACTTTGAACGCTCTCTCCACCCCCAGACAAATCAGGGTCTGTGCGTGGGGAAGCATGGAAGTGTCCTGGCCCTGCACTTCCACCCGAGGCCCTGTCCCTTTCGGGTAGCCCGGGGCCACGTCAAACATTTCTGAAGTGGCCCCTGATCAAAAATTATTACCCACCCCTGGTGTTACAGAAAGTAGCATTTATTCAAATGCTGTATCATTAAATTGATTATACAGGGAAACAGTATTTATTCTATATTTATTTAATCAAATTAGATGCAAGATACTAAATAAATACAATTCTCTCTTGTGTCAGTGCTATTCAGTGACCTTTAGCAGGGTTACCCTGGAGAGGCTTTAGCTTAAATAAAACGGTAGATATAGCAAACCTTTACAGATATATAAAGCAGAGCTGGTTGAAAATGTGTTCTATGTAATTCAAAACGAAGCAATACTTATCTGGTTTCCATTTTTGTCATAAACCAGGAAATTAATACACATTCACCTATTCAAAAATGAAGATTAAACTCATTTTTGGTATGCCCGAAGTTCACAAAATATTACCAGGGAGGAAAAAAAAATTCAAATGAAAATCAAAGCAGCATTCAGCCGCTTTCTCATGGAATGTGATGCAAAGAGAGCAGACAGACCAAATGCTTAAGATAAAATTTAAGTTGTGAAGAACTAGGGCACTGACTATAGAGAACACATACAACAAATGGTTAAGAAAGAGTTTCACTGTTAGGTGGGCAAAATGGAAAAAACATTAAGATTTGACCAAACAGAACAAAATGGTGGCAAAATGGATATCAATAAAGGGCTTAAGAATCATTAACAAGGCTAGCCAAGGAGCCATTTAGTGTACCCAGAGATAAAATGATTTATTATGCTAGCCTTAAAACCCTGATTAAACATATAATTCTGCCTCCTACCTGATAGTTCTGTCCCAGTGGACAGGGGGAGCAAAGTTTCGACCTCTCAGGTGATCTTTCAAGTGAAGAACTGAATTTGTAAGGATTTGTGCTGCACTGCAGTTTTCAGACTGAAAGGCCAATTTCTAATTCTCGCCCAAGAAAGCCCTTCACCAGGATTAGAAGATATAAAAATCAAAGACGTCATCAGTATGACACTGAAAATTTCTTCATAATGAACTTCAAGATTATTCCAAAGCAATGTATCACAAAAATAAAGTTAACATGGATTCTGAAACAAAATTGATATTCTAGAGTTTTGGCCACAAAAGCACAAGAGTTAAAAATTAGTTGTAATCCTTGGTACACGATTATATAATCAAGTAACTAATTAAGGAGATACTAATGTTTCTGTAATACTCTACAACTAAAATGTCCAAGGAAATGAAATGTAAACAAAATATAAATGAGATAATTAACTAAAATAACATTTTTCAGAAGAAATGACATTAAGGCCTTCTCTCCAAATCTCACCTTCAAAGCTTGGAGGAGTAATGGTAGTTTGGACTAGGAACGGTAGGAAGCCTAGTCCGAACTACCTAGTTCGTGCCGCGTGTAGCCGCGCGGCACGGGGTTCGAACCAGCCGGGATTTAAAAATGGCGGCGCCCGGCTTATGCAAATGAAGCCCGGGAAATTCAAATCCCGGGCTTCATTTGCAAGTGCGGTATGCCTACATTACCCCGCTAGTTCGAACTAGCGGGGTAGTGTAGACATACCCTTAGTCACTTAGGTGCTTTTGAAAACTCTACCCGACTGCTCGAAAAGAAAACTAAATGTCGGTATCACATATACCTTACTACTGTACCTACTTAAAGGCAGCTGAGGAAAGGCTAAGACTAGTTGTGGGGAACAAGCTTGCTTTCTTGATAATTATTCTCAAACTGAATTTATCTAAAACATTTTTGACATGAAGCTAGCATAAAAATCTTTTTATCTTCGGGTACATTGATTGGCTTCTTGACAAGCATAACTATTCAAACAAAAGGAAACAAGCTTATTTAGCAACATCATCTGTTTCAGGAAGATATGTTTCTGCTAACTAATTTTGTATTTGCGTTTCCAATTCACCATATCACTTAAATAATGTTCATACTAATTCTTCAAGAAATAGGAGGAATCCATTTTTTTCTGGAGACTTTGTTTTCATTGCATTAGAGAGTATTGTGAAGTAATTATAGTAACTAATACAAATTAACAGTATGATTTCATGATAAATATAATTACAAAAGACAAAAATGAGATTTCATTAGAATATCAATATAAGCAGCATGCAAACGAAGTTAGAATAAGAAATGCACAAAGCATTTAGTTTCAGCATTCTGTTTTTAGCAGTATAACATATAGTTAAACTAATATATAATTTGATAGTTACAGTTATCCCCCAAAATACTTCAATCGTTGATTCAATTTTTTATTCACAGTATTAAGGGAAACTATCTTTCAGTTCGTAAAGGAAGTATGATCAGAATATATACAAATATGATTTACGGAAAACAAAACTCTCTTCACAGGAAATATTTAAAGTCACAAAATCTCCACTTAGTTTCAACATGAATGATATTTAACAAATAAAGGCTAAAATGTGAGGATAGCAACACTGTTAAATATGAGCTTTCTGGGGCAGCAATGGTCTTATTACTCATGTATAATACCTCTCACAACAAGGCCCTGAATCCCCTTGGGCCCTGCCTGCACTTCTGTAATAGACAAATAATGAATATAATTTTAATATTTTGGATAAGTATTTAAGATATAAATTTAATGAACTGACAACAGCACACGACTCTTCAAAAACATAAGTCAGCAAAATTCCCCTCAGAACTACTTAAATATCTTGCACTTAAGACAGATGGAGACACAACATGAGTAAGTATCCATGTAAGTAATGTGGGCTAGGGAAAGTGTTGGCCAGAAAAATTCCATCCACATGAAACTGTGATGAAAATAAGAACAATAAATTGATGGAATTTGTGGAAAATATTTCTCTTTTCCCATGAGTTCCAGATTTTTAAAAAATGCAAATGGGGAACTGCATAAGAAAAATTGTTTTGTTTTTCAACCAACCGAGTATTACTGTTGTTACAGGCATCTTATTGAAGTGATTTTTTTTAAATAGCCATCAAAGAATTGTGCTGTAATAAGAATATGGAAGAAGGTGTGAAGATCAGAATTGGATTTTTCAGAGGTGGATGAAAAACAGTGAAGTAGAAGATAAGAGAAAAATGCAGGTCAAATGAAAAGAATACAAAGAAATGCAAAGTAGCATAAACATGAACTTTGAACAAGAGATATTTCTACATGAAAAATAGCACAGAATCCCAAGTTTTATTTAATGTGCATTCTTTAATTAGCATTCATTTCCCAAGGACATTGATTTGAATGGGCTGTTTCACATCACAGACAGAAAGGATCACTTTTAAGCTGTGAAAGGGCACAGAAAAAAATAAACAAGCCTGCTGAACATAATTTCCTCTTTATTGCTACTGCAAAGTTATGAAATGAAATCTATTATTTAATTACATTGGATCAAGCAACAGGAAGAGAAGGGAGTGTTCAAGTCACAACATCCCTATAAGAATAAATTACTATACTTCCTTTTGAGCAGAAGACAGTTTAAATGTATGGGTTCAAATTATCCAAACAGTTCAAATCAAACTACTAAGGTGGTGAGGGACTTCTTTATTGAGGCACAGAACACTGCAAATGCACTCTAAAAATGTTAATCAAAATATATGTTGAAAGTAGAAAATAAAAATCAGCCATTTCTACCAGAACACCCTTTCAACATTTGGGAAAAACAAAACCTCCGCCTTCATTCAATATTCTCCTATAACTTGAAGAGAGCCTCACAACTGTACAACAATTTCTAATATTGGTTTGCCTTTTACATTTTCTGTGTTGAAGACTGTTTTAGTTTGTTTACCATCAAACCGCCAAAATTTGTCTGGCTATTACAACCAAAGTTTTATTAGCCACACAGGATTTACCTTAGTTATGCTTGAGTAATGTTCGCTAGATCTTCCAAATGTAATACATTAGGAAATAAACCCCTTTAACTTTTTCTCTGTGGATTATATTCTTGGCAGAAAGAGAGTTTGGATTTCTTAAACATTAATGAAAAGATAAGTGTCATTCTATCATACTTTGCATCTGGCATAGACCCCCCCACAACTGAAAGAGCATTAGTCACATTCTGTAGTCTCTTATATCATACATAGTCCTATTGACTTCAGTGTAGGTCATCTGGAATATGAGTAGAGAATTACACCAGATAGTATTTAGTTATTAAAAGTATTTCATCTACTAAAGTATAAAACTTTGCTTCTAAGGGATTCGTACTATAAGAAATAAATAACACTCCATGCAATGGCTGCACTTAAAAAATTAGGTTTTTTTTTAATATATTTTAAAATTTAGAGAGGCATTCCCTACACTAGAAAGGGAGAATACTGCTTGACTGCTAATATTTGTCAAAACTGAAAACAAATATTAAAGTAGAATTGTACTTCACAGATAACCTTCAAGTAAAACATAACAATGAATTATTTGGAAGCAATTGCATATAAGTTTCAAGTCCCGATGTGAAAAATGTTTATCATAGAATCATAGAATACTAGAACTGGAAGGGACCTTGAGAGATCATCAAGTCCAGTCCCCTGCCCATATGGCAGGACAAAGCACCATCTAAATCATCCCTGATAAATGTCTGCCCAACTTGCTCTTAAATATCTCCAGTGATGGAGATTCCACAACCACCTTAGGCAATTTATTCCAGTGTTTGACCACCCTGACAATTAGTAAATTTTCCCTACTGTCCAACCTAAACCTCCCTTGCTGCAATTTAAGTCTATTGCTTCTTGTCCTATCCTCAAAGGCCAAAGAGAACAATTTTTCTCCCTCCTCCTTGTAACATCCTTTTAGATACTTGACAACTGATATCATGTCCTCTCTCTGTCTTCACTTTTGAAACTAAACAAGCCCAATTCTTTCAGTCTTCCCTCATAGGTCATGTTTTCTAGACCCTTAATAATTTTTGTTGCTCTTCTCTGGACTTTCTCCAATTTTTCCACATATTTCTTGAAATGTGGTGCCCAGAACTGAACACAATACTCCAACTGAGGACTAATCGGTGCAGAGTAGAACAGAAGAATGATTTCTTGTGTCTTGTTCACAACACTCCTGTTAATGCATCCCAGAATCATGTTTGCTTGTTTTTGCAACAGTGTCACACTGTTGACTCATATTTATCTTGTGTTCCACTATGACCTCTAGATCTCTTTCTGCAGTACTCCTTCCTAGACAGTCGCTTCCCATTCTGTATGTTTGGAACGGATTGTTTCTTCCTAAGTGCACTACTTTACATTTGTCCTTATTAAACTTCATCCTATTTACCTCAGAACATTTATCTAGTTTGTCCAGATCATTTTGAATTATGATCCTATCTTCCAAAGCACTTGCAACCCTTCCCAGCTTGGTATCATCTGCAGACTTAATCATCGTACTCTCTATGCCATCATCTTAACTGTTGAAGAAGATATTGAATAGATATCGGTCCCAGAGCAGACCTCTGCAGAACCCCACTTGTTATGCCCATCTAGCAGGATTGTGAACCGTTAATAACTACTCTCTGAGAATGGTTATCCAGCAAGTTATGCACCACTACTACAGCAGCCGTGGCCGACAGAGACCTGGGCCTTTCAAATCACTCCCAGAGCTTCAAGAATTGTACTCCAGGTGGTGCTGAAGGGCTGACTGAGCTAGTTCCACCAGAGGCCCCACCCCTTCCAGGGCACAGAGCCACCCCACCATCTTGCCCAGTTGCACGGCAAATCTGTTGGCCACTCTTCATCATTCCGCTTCTTGTCTGGCAGCACCAGTGCCAGCGATGACCAACCTCTTATCTGTTCCTTCCAGAAGTATCACTAGGCTTTCTACTTTGCCATCCCTTATGCCAAAACTAACCTCTCCTCCTTCACAAAGGTCTGGAGAGCCACTTGTGCCCGTAAGAAATCAACCAAAGTACTATGGCTAAGCTCATGGGAAAATGTGCAAAACTGATATTTATTTATGCAATTACAAAACAAAAAATTAGAATGTCACAAATGTACATACAGTTATTATTCATAAGGATTCCACTAGCGCAAACATAATTCTGCATGCTTAACTTTGTAAATTTAACATTCTCTTAATGTAAATTAACTTATTTTGTTTTTGGAAGGAATGACTCCTACCTTCTTAGATTTTAAGGCCAAGAGGGACCATTAGATCATGTAGTCTGATCTCCTGTAAAACACAGGTTATAGACTGTCATCCACTACCTTAGCACTGACCCAAAAAACTTGAGTTTGACTAATGTGTATCTTCCATAAAGGTATTCACTCATGATGTGACAACATCAAAAACTAGAGAACCCACCACTTCCCTTAGTACTTGGTTCCAATAGTAAATTACCCTCCCTGTTAAAATTGTCTCCCTCACTTCTAATTTGAATATGTATGGTTTAAAGTTCCAGATGTTGTTTCTTATTAAGACACAGGAAATAACTGCACCATTCTGCTAGCTTTGGTAAGGCCTCAGACATTTTGGCTAGGTCTACACTGCAAAGATAAATCAGAAAAAGAACCGTATCAAATTGCGTATTTTTCCCGCTTTACTGTCGAAAGAGGCTCTTCCGAAATCTGGCACATGTATACAGATCCAAATTTCGGAAAAAAGTCCCTCTTTCGACACATCCCTTCTTCCTCCTAAAATGAGGTTTACAGGAACGGTGAAATAGCAAGTTTTCGAAAATTTTCGAAAATTTTTCTGAAAAAGTGGATGCATTCCTTGGATGCAGCATTACTTTTCGAGGATACCACTGCAGTCTAGACATAGTCATCATGTCCGGTTGTGGACAGACTAGATAGAAACCAGAGGAGAACAACAAAAATGATAAAGGTTAACAAAATCCTGACCTATGAGGAAAGGTTAAAAAAACTGGGTTGTTTAGTCTTGGAAAACAAGAATGCAGGGAGAACAGGTAATAGTTTTCAAATATGCTAAGGGCTGTTATAAAAGGACATTGATCAATTGTTCTCCATGTTCACTGAAGATAAAAACAAGAAGTAATGGACAAGGTTGGTTGTGGAACAGCTATCACTAGAGGTTTTTAAGAACACGTTAGAGAGACATCAGCCAGGGATGGCTTGTCTCAATTCAGGACACTGGCTTAGAGGCCCTCTTACGGTTCCTTCTATGTTTCTATAAATCTATAATTTTAATCAACTGTAATAAGTCATTCAACAGCAGCTGGGGGTCCAAAACATTTCTAACTTTACTAACCTTAAAAACTAACAGTGTGAGCACATTTTTGTAGTCAAAGGCAGAAAACTTCATTGCATTTTGGGATTACTGCCCCAATCTACCTTCATCACCTCGTTAAGCCTCTTCTATTCCATGCCCCACTCTCTTACATTGTGTGTAGTATGCAACACCACAGCCTGGGATGGATAAGACAAGCAGTGGTTTTCAACTTTTTTTCATTTGCAGACCTGTAAAAACTTCTGAATGGAGGTGTGGATGCCTCTGGAAATCTTAGAGAATAGTCTTTGGACCCCCAAAGATACACAGACCACAGATTTGAAAACCACTGAAATGGAGAAACAGAGTCCATACCTCCTTACAAACCCTCATAGTGGTCCCAGATGTACACTGAACAAGGAGGACGACAGGATGGAATTTGCTTACTCCTTCAGTAAATAATAACTGGTTCATCTGCAGCAAGTAATCCAGGTTGATGAATGGCAGTTGTGTGTAAAATGAGTTGAACAGGGTTATTGAGGCGAGGGTTTCTTTTGAAAGAACTTGAATGAAAATCAGCCTTCTACAAGGGTGTAAGTATTCCCAGAATAGAGTCCTTAATTATTTGCAGTCTTGGTTCATTCAGATAAACAGGCTGCACTAATATAAGTTTGAGCTTCATTTAAGGGGGGGAGAAACGTATTAATTACAGATGTGAGTATCTCTGGTTTGAATACTTTGCCACATGCTACAGAAAAGTGGTTCAGTTTTCGCTGCTAACTTTATATTTTCGGCAAGTCTTTTCCTCCTTCTTAAAACTCTATGGGTTATATCTTAAAGGCCTCACTGAAGTTTTATGCAGCGTAACCTAAAAAAGGGCAAAAGGTCTCTGTGTGGCTTGAAAGATTGTCTTCCTCCCCAAAGAAGTTGGTCCAATGAAAGATATTAATCTGACAGAGTAAGAACTTCAGAAGTTGGGCCTTTTAAACTGAACCATGTAAACAATGCTGTTGTTTTTCAGACCAGAGATAATTTGATACACCTACTGATCAAATTAAGTTCTAAGATTTTTAGAATTCCTTTTGAAATAATTTATTATATAATTTTTACTATACCAGTATATGAAAAAAAATTATCGTATGAAAAAGTAGAAGTATAGACAATCTTCTCCATGACTCCCCCCTCCTACTTTTTACATGCTATTCATTAGAAAAACCCTGGATGTGAGAAAGCTGAGGTTGGATTAGCATCAAAGACTGATGGGACTAAGACTTCAGGTCACCAACTCCTAAGAAATATCAGATTTTATTTATAATGATGAATAATAACATTACTTTTATATATTGCTTTTTATCAGTGGACTGCAAAAACAGTTTATAAAGGAGTCAGTATCACTGTGCCCATTTTGCAGATGGGAAAATCAAGGCACAGAACAATGAAATAACTTACCTAAAATCATGCAACCAATGGGCAGCAAAAGCCCAAAATAGAATTCAGATCCCAATCCAGTGCACTAGCCATGCAGTCACTTTGCCCAATAGATTCAGTTCAGATTTTCCAATACCTCCTTGATGTATACTGTATCTAGGGATGTAAAAGGTTAACCAGTAATCCTCGACCTTAACTGGTAGGGGATGGAGCAGCTCCCTGCCTCCCCAGGCAGGAGGCTCCTCCAGCCCCACAGGGCCCACCATAGACAGGGGCTGCTCTTGGCTGGCCCTCCCACTGAAGGTTACACGCCTTGGCTCCCAGAAAGTCTGCTGCAGAGCCCGCAGCCCTTCCTGGCCCCGGTCTCAGGGAGGCGACTTCGCTACAGAACCTGGTATATCGGCTCACTTTGCCATTTAGGTTTGCTCACCCCTTTGTGAGGCATTCACTCAAATTTGGCCAAGCCACATCAGAAAAGTGGTTGAGCCAAACCTAAGTGGTATTGCGACATTGTGCATCAGATCACAATGCCTAATGGGGGGAGAGGGAATTTGTCCTGCAGACCAGGAGCCTCTACGATTGGATAAGTGCAGTGTGGGTTCACTCGCTATCCTGTTGCACTTAAAGAAACAGAACTAGCAGAATCTTGTTCAGGGGATAAGGCAATATGCCTCATTTACTGTGAAAGCTGAATTCATTTACTGACTGTAGCTCAGGGCTGGACAACAGCCAACCCTGCTGCATCCTCATCCCCAGGCCAATCAAGACCCCAGGGTGGGAGAGCGCATAAAGTCTCCTCCCCCCACCAGGGGTGTGTGGCGCCAGAGGGAACAATGTGCTCCTGGAAGGGCAGGGTGGAGGGAAAGAGACGCCCTGTGCTCCCCTGCCCCACAGGGGAGTGTGCGAAGTCTCCCCCCCGACACATGATGCCTAGAGGGAACTGCCCCTTCTGCCTGAGGCCTTGCCCCTTCTGGGGCTGGCCTGTGACCACTACCAACATTGGTGAAAGGCCGCCCTACAAAAATTATTGCTCACCTTTGCTCTAGCTACTAAAACTATCCCTCCCACACACGCACACAATTCCGTGGATGGGATATAATTATCAATCTCCCTTGCACATGCTAGACCACGGGCCAGGTGGTCTAGACATGAGGAAGAGAGCGGGTCGTGCGGTGCGCATTGATGCTACTGGCGGATGATTGTAGAACCAAGAGACCCAATCCTATAGTTTTGCATCCATCTTTTTAATATGTTTTAGTCCATAGATACTGTCCTGTCTCACTGCCCCAGGGCACTGTATGACCAGGAGTCATCACTTAACGGCAGCTGCAACTTTGCTCTTCCTTTCTTGATGGGGTTTTTCTCTCTC
Source organism: Pelodiscus sinensis (assembly GCF_052426305.1). Lineage (NCBI taxonomy): Eukaryota > Metazoa > Chordata > Testudines > Trionychidae > Pelodiscus > Pelodiscus sinensis. The sequence continues at coordinate 13,196,169 of NC_143054.1, forward strand.
TCTTCCTTGCATGGGTTCATTTGCAGGACTTGCCTGCATTGCTCTTCAGCCATGAGGTTGGTTGGTGCTAATAGCTGGTCACCCACCCATATTCACACTTTTAAATGAGATGACATACACACATAGCTATCTTTTTAAAGAAGAGTTAAGGTAATAGAAAGTTTAAAATGGGGTTTTCAGTTACAATATGGGGTTACATAATCTCACATTGCTAGCTATATTAATTGAAAGGGCAATTTCATTCTTCAACCCTATAATCTCACTCCCCCAAATCCCTCTACTCCAGGCTGGGATTATAGTTGCAGTGCAGGGGTGAAGCAGGATGACAACAGCATTGACCTGTGATTTTGTCTCTCCAGCCCTCCTGAATTTGGACCATGAGTGAGTCATGAAAAAAAAAAAGGAATTGGTGGGTCACCTTACTAGAAACATGGTCCTTTCTGGCATTAAAACGTATGAATTAATTTTGCCTTCAGAGGATCTGTGCCCTTCAAGGATCTACATACCACCCTGAATATGCCTATTGCCATAACTTTTAATGGTTTTTCCTATAAAGAGAAAATGATGGTGCCCTGCATGGACTACAGACTAGGGTTTAAATTAGTAATTTACAACCATAACTGTTTACATTATAATTAGAAATTTAGAAATGTAGTACTAAATTCTGCCATCAAATATGCATGCACAGCTTCTACTGATTTCCCAAGGTGACTCAGAGTGGCATGGTTGATTTCAATATAGCTCTGCTTGTGTATATGAGGGCAAGAATTTAGCCTTAATAGAGCTTCATATTTATTCATTTCCATTGTTCCCTTTTACGCTCTGGCAAAGCATGAAGTAGCTATGGGACACTACAAGATCACTAAATGTTCAAAACCTTTTTACATACTGCTTTCTTCTGTGGTAAGTTTTTCAGAGTCATGTCATAAAGAACTAAGGCCTTGATCTACCAAAGTATGTCAGCACATATTTAACGCATAGCACATGAGCAATCTCTTTGGTTTCAACAGAGATACCCCTGTGCTATAACTAAGCATGTGCTCAAGTGCTTTGCTGGAATAGGACCCAAGTTTCCCATTTGATAAAGGCAATCTTGGTATAATTACTGTATGTGCACGTTATTACTGGTGCCAATATAGTTTGTTTTCCTCCAAGTACAATTTTTATACTCCTGGTGTCACAAAGTATTTGAAAAGCTGTTCTATACTCTAATTACATCTCTCATTTTAATGTAACTATGCTAATACCAGGTGCATGGACTTAACCCATCTAAGCAAAGCTTGTGATGTTTTATACAGTTTGCCTCTCTCTCTTCAGGGAAATAGTCTAAACTCTGTTTACTTTAATGGGAAAGTATTCAAACAAAATAATCATGTTTCAAACTATTTTTATGTTCTACTTCATCATCTATCCTCAACCCTTTTCTAACCTCCTGCACCAGTAGCTGTTCAAATTATGAGTAAGATTAAGGCCACTTTTACCAGCACACTTCACTTTCACCTCTGGGCCCACAACTCTAATCTAATCTGAAGTACTAAATTAAATCAGCTTCTGATGTTTAGCTGCCATCCACATCACAACCCTCCCCCGCGCCAATACATAATTCACTGCAATTTGACATCATTGGCAGCCTGGCTCAGGAAACGACTAGTACAGCCTTAATTATCTCTAAAATCCAAGCCAAGGTTGAGGTCACTGGTGAGGAAGTGGGGAAAATTTCATATTGTAGCCAACTGCACTTGTACCTCACCTTTGGATAAATATAGTTCTGCAACTTTCTAATACAGCTACGCTTTCTTTTCTCAGAAGCACAGATATTCAATCTCAAAAGTGTTTAATGTCCTTACGATTTTACAAAAACATTTATGCAACATAAGCCATGCCATTGGTATAAACATTGGTTAGTAAAACATGAAGCACATTCAAAATAATCCCAACCCCATGGTTTCAAAAACAAAACAACAATACAACAACAAAACCAATATTTGACTGGCTTCATATGGCACTTTAGTTTAGATGCCCTTGCCAGAGTTGCTAGAAACATTTGCATTATGTTTCATATATATAGCAACCAATTCTAAAACAGTTTGTTTACCTTTTAAAATAGATTACTGTGAATGCTGTAGAGAAAATCTTAAGCAGCTTTCATTATAAATCCTGTCTTCACCTGTTTATAACTTTCTAAAAAAAATTGTGTTCTGAAATATTGTATGCCTGCTCTAACTCCAAGGATGTATATATTTTGAAAAGTTAAGGAAAATTCACTCAGCCATTTTCAAGTTATCCCAGATGGGGAAAAATAACACTTTTTTCATTTTAAAAATACGTTTAAGAATGTCTGATGTACAGACTCACAAATATTTGATACCGAAATTCTGAGCTTGTTTATCTCTAGACATCAGTAAGGAGTTATTGGATAAGTTTGAAAAAATGTTAAATTAAGTATGGTATTAGACTAATCTACACTACACTAAAGACTTCATTCATGCACTTTAAAATGTTTCCTACACATTTTAATTTTTATCTATTTCATCATTTTCTTAGAACTAGCAAGTTAAATACCAAAAAAGTTAAGTTGAAACAATATGAAACCTGCAAATAAATAAACCACAAAAGTCAGGAAAGGAAAAATTTAAGATATCATTGCAATTTTAATCCAGTCTTGTATTTATTAAAAATACAAACAATTATTTAACTGCCATTGAAGAGGTCAAGACTCACCTTAGATGGTCAAGGTAGGGGCCTAGATGAGAAATTTGGCAGCAGGAAAGAAAGGACACTCTGTCTCTGAAGTGTTATGTAGGAAATACAGGCAACATTTGGGCATGACCTAGAAGAACCATCTAGAGAAAGGGCGAACCAAAACCACTCAGATTGAGGGCCTGAAAATCTGTGAGGATGGTGGCATTATCCAGTGCTGACAGAGAAGGGAAGAAAGCTGAGAATCTGGGTTTTGGTCTTGTTGAGTTTCAGCTGATGAGAAGACATATATAAGGAGATGTCAGAGAAAGGCACACATGCAGATATGGATGGAGAGAAACAGTTCAGGAATGAACAGAAGCAGTTTCCAAAGAGAAGCAAAATAGTCCTCATTAGACAGTCTGTCTTCACTGGGGAACTGAGTGTAGTCAGGGAACCGTGCAGCCTAGAATACCCAGGTCAGGAGGGGAAGAGATGGTGGTAACCACCCAAGAGAGTTGGAAGTTTGAGTACAGTCTGCAACCATATGGTACAGTCTGCAACACAAGGGCAGTTGCCCTGAACTGTCACACAAGGGTTCAGAAGCAGCTGAACATGGAGATTGGGATGAGCAGCTGAAGAAGGGACAGGATGGGGGATTGGGCTGGGGAGATGGAGAACTGGGATTAGGATAAGGAGCAGAGGTCCATAAACTGGGCAGGTGGGGAGAGGACCGTTTTGAGGGAGGTGCAGCTGAGACCTGGGCCAGCCGCACCACCCCCAAGACGTAGGGAGGGAATGCCACCCAACCCGTTCTGCTCCACCCCTCATTCCCTTCCATAGTTCCCCTCTCCAGACTCAGCACAGCTTCACTCCTGACCCCACCTCCAGTCTCCACCCTGGTTGTGTCTCCAGTGTTGCTCCCAGCCCCAGCCCCACCACCCCTTGGTCCAAATGTCAGCTCCTTTAGTCCTGTCCATGTCCCCCACACAAGCCATGGCCCTACTCCCAGACCCACCTCCGGGGGGGGCATGACACTCAAAAGTTTGGGGTCACTGGTGCGGAGCTTGCAAATGGAGGAGAGGCACGGTGACTTGTAGTCAGGGTTTAGCATGTGTAGAGGGGGAGCAAGCAAGGAGGAATGGCACAAGAACAGGTTGCAAGGGACAGAAGGCTCTGGGGTGGGCAGAGGCAAAGAGTCTGTGCGCAATACCGCACACACTTCTGCAAAACCTGAAATGGAAGCCAAGACTCCAGAGTCTCACCATTCCATTGCTGTCAGCAATATCTGTGAAATTCACTGGCAAAATGTGTCTCTCATCTTGCTCTACTGGCTGGTTCACATTACCCATAAAACCTACTACAGTTATCAGTCATTCTTTTGCATAAAACAAGGGCTATTGTGTGGATCGAAGATTCTACCACTGTGATGAATCAAGTGGGATCCATATGGTTCCATGTGATGGAATTTGTCTTTTCAGTTGGCTTCTTTAACAGCCTAGGAAATTACATACCAAAAATAGCCTTTAAAAGAATGCTAAGGCTTTACCCTCCTGCCTCCTTAAAAGCCTCAGGCCTTTCTCCTATTTGATTTACTTGAAAAAGAATAACCGTTAACGGGTATGTAGTATGTTATTCATATCTCTCAAAACTGTATGTATCTGTATTCCTGCTTCACAGAGAAGGAATGTGAGGCACAGAGGGGCTAGGCGATTTGCAACACTTTGTACTATTAAATCAACAGTGAAGCCCAGCACAGAATCCAGATTTTGTCCTAGTCATTGGGTCTAAGCAAGGGCTTAATCTGTGACACTTGTATAGCACAGCCTTCTCTACACTGTTACTGGGGAGAGGGGGGAGAAGGAGGGGAAAGTACTGGGTTTCTCAGTGTAGAAGCACTTGTCATGCTCATGCTGAATGACTGGCAGGGCTCGCAGAATACACAGTCCTTTATCTGCTATCAAAATGTACTTCATTAAAACATCATGCACATGTGGATGGATTACCAGAGCACAGCAGAAGGCAGAGTACAGGTTCTGTTGCAGGATCATTGCTGAATAATAAAGAATTGATCAACAGACAGGCAGAAGGAGTCAGTTCATTCCATTATGAAGGAGACACTGTAATTAACAGGTAAGTTTCTCTCACCTAAATAGGCCCACTGTCAGACAATTTTATCTGGGCATTTCTGTTACTAGAATTAGATGACACAACCATGCAGGCTGTAAAGACAACAAGTCCTTGCCATGAAGAATTTAGAACTGCAGCATTCGATCTTGTAAGATTCCAAGCACTTTAAGATAACCATTGAACTACATCAAGTGGGATTCACTCAGCCCCATGAAAAATGAGGCCCTAAATTAGACAATTAGATTCAGAGAATGGTGAAATTGACAAGGGGAGCATGTATGGAGTGGGAGTGCAAAGGGCAAGGATGAGAGGAGATATAGGAGAAGGATTTCCCCACTGAAAGATCATGCGATGTACTTAATACACAGCTTGTTAGTTCCTGTATTGATTTTATTTAATTTTTTTAGATAAAATGATTTATTCAGTGAATCTAGTATGCTTATTGGAACAAGTTATTCTTATTTCAAATGTATGACATCCATAAATCAGAAATTAACATGTATGCTTTCCTACATATATAATGAACATATAATTTTAATGCCTGATAACTACCTTAGTTATTTTAGAACGCATCAAATCTTTATTCAAATCCAACTTCAGTAATTCTGGGCTAATCTGTTTCACTGAATTCACCTTTAATGTGTTTATAACCATAGCATCTTTGAAAAAAGCATTCACTGACCTGAGTTGTTAAATTCAGAGTTATAATCCAAAATCAACTGTCCCTTAACCAGCTTTCTATCAGCTATGTCTTTTGTTTGGCAAGGACTCAACTTAAAATGAAGGGGATTTATTGGGGTGATAATTTGCTGTATGAGCACCTATAGGGTTGTTAAAAGAGAGGTGCTGTGCCATATGCAGGTGTTTCAACTTTCTTAAACAAACAGTTCTGCCAGTATCCCCAATACACTTGCAATTACAAAATAAGCAAGCTAAGTAACAGCAATTTCTCATCTAGCATTTAGCTTGGAGCCTAGCCTGGCAAACAGCACGGATTCCTGTTCTAAAGCACATCACTTTGGCTCACATGATCATAATGTGGTGTAAGAGGCTGTATTAAGCGCTAGGTCAAACAAGTTATTCTTATTTCAAATTGTCAAGTAAGCTTTGCAATTTTACACTTCTTAAGGTGCACTGCAGTGCAGCAACAATTCAGGTCTTTGGACCATAAAAAAGTTCCTGTGATCACTTATTTTTGTATTTGTTGAGTGACTAATATTAGTGGAGGGGTTTTGCTGGTGGATCCATACAGTTGCAAATGTATTGGCCAGATTCCTTCCCCCGTCAGCTTGCCCACCGCTTCTTGCAAGCTTTGTATCTCTAAGCTTTTCCAGGCAGGTTTTACCTTTGGGCAAAATTTTACTCTCAAACCTGCAGAACAGACCTTGGTTTTGAAACATGGTTTCATAGAACTCGCACCATCATCAATAGGAAATCAGCACACATACTGCAAAAAGAATTTAAAAGTCAGTATGTGTCCATTGTTACCACAGTTAGTTTTCCTCTGTGAACAGAAAAAAAATGGTTACTTAACTTTTGTAATTGTTGTTCTTCAAGATGTGTTGCTCTCTATTCTCTAGACAGCAACCTCGACTGCCAACGGAAGATTGGTGCCGAGGCGAGTGCAGAGGTGGAGAGTGGCATACTCCCCAGAGTGACAGGAGGAGTATGAGTGGTGCCGAGACCCGTGGTGCTGTGATTGGCATTGGTACCAAGAGGTTTGGGATCTGACTAGGTTAGAGGATCCAGATCCTGACTAGGAATGGGTATCTGAGATACTCTGAACGAGCCTAGCTCAGTAAGTCCTACTTCAGGACCATTGCTGGTGAGTCACTCTGTTGCCGCAAGACTGACCAACACCACTCACAGGGGCAGCACTGGGACTCCAAGGAGCTGGTTGTAAACACTGGCACTGGTGGGCCAACCATGGCAGGTTTCCCCTTGGAAGGTGGATGGGAAAGGGGCTATGACCTATCTCAGAAAACAGAGGACGTAGGCTCTGTGCTTCTATGAGGCCCTGAGCTGCTTCAAATGTGTCCAGAGTGGAGGAGGGTCCAATCTCCAATGGCTCCATACACAGGGAGCCCAGCAAGATCAAGCTCAGCTCCCAAGATAGATGCGGCACCGGAGGTCCTCGAGACTTGGATGAAGAGGAACATTCAGGTGCTGTTGGGACCAGAGCCAGCTGGGGTGCAGTCTTGATCTGGTAGATTTTGCCAGGGAGTCTGATTGGTTCTGGGAGGTCAACAGCTTTGGTGAACGGCGATACCAAGGCTGTTGTACTGAGTCGGCCTTCTGCATCAAATCAACCGATGTCGGTGTACTGCACACCAATACACTCGGAACTGGATCCTGCTGTTGCAGGTGGAGAGCAGACTCCATAAGGAGCTGTTTAAGTCTAAAGTCCTGTTCCTTCCTAGTTCGAGGTTTGAATGCTTTGCAGATCTTGCTCTAGTCAGCCTGAAGGGCTTCTCCCAGATACCATAAGCAAGAGTTGTGGGGATCACTTGTAGTCAGAGTGTCATATACAGGCAGTCCCCAGGTTACGTACAAGATAGGGACTGTAGGTTTGTTCTTAAGTTGAATTTGTATGTAAGTCGGAACTGGTACATATTGTAGGGGAAACTCGAGCCAAACATTTCTCCAGAGCTCAGTTTTATTCTCCCCCATCTCACTTCCCTCAGTCCTTTATTCTCAAGCTGAGGTGTCTGCTGAGAAAAGCCGCTCCGCATCTCCCTGGTCTGCTGGGGGGGCGCTAGCTTCACATCTCCCTGGTCTGCTGGGGGGAAGCAGCTAGTGCGGGGTTGCCTCACCCCGTTTGTAAGTAGGGATCCGATGTAAGTCGGATCCATGTAACCCGGGGACTGCCTGTATAGTGCACCTCACCGGTGCCAATCTAAGGGGTTCCATAGCCAGCCTGGCAGGTAGCAGCTAGGGGAAAACTTTCCAACAGTTGTGCACATGGTGTGTGCAAACCTAACTGCAACTGATCTGAGCAAGCACTCAAAGAAGAACAAGAGTTATGGGATTCTTGGATACCATAGAATGGTTTATAGAGTAATAGATAACAAGGTCAGAAGGGATAATTGTGATCTAGTCTGACCATCTGTTCAGCATAGACTATACACCTTCCCCAAAATTTCTGTTTGAACTATCGTACATTTTTGGGGGGAAAATCCAATCTTTACACCTTATTTTCAGTTCAAATTTGTCTTCAACTTCCAACCACTGGACCCTGTTATACCTTTGTTCATAGATTGACAAGCACTTTATTAAATATTTATTCCCCATGGTGGTATTTATAGACTATAATTCAAGTCACTCCTCACCCTTCTCTTTGTTAAACAAAACAGATTGAGTTCCTTGAGTCTATCACTCTAAAGCATATATTCCAATCCCTTAATCATTCTCATGGCTCTTCTGATATTTATTAGTTTCCTTTTTGAATTATGGACCCCAAGATTCAACACAGTATTTCAGCAGCTGTTGCACCAATGCCAAATACAGAAGTAAGAATCCTCCTAACTCCTACTCAAGATTCCCATTTTCAAAGGATTGCATTAGCCCTGTGAGTTAGCCAGGTTTTAATCCAGTTAATGGGTAGCATTAATTTTTTATCAGTGTAGTTTCTTAATCAAAATTTTGTGCAGTATATAGTTCAATGCCTTTCAGAAGTCTGTTATATTAATAGTATTATCAACCATATAAAGTAACTGTTGGCAAATGCAGAGTTTTTAGCAGCAGCTCTTCTAGAGCAGAATTTCAGAGATAAGGCATCTACAGTGTACAGTAATTCCTCATTTAACACTATAGATATGTTTCAGAAAATGATCATGTTAAGTGAAAACATGTTATGCGGGGTCCATTTTCCCATTGAAAATAATGGAAAAGGTGGGGGTTGCATTTCAAGCGGTGGTGTCTGTTGGGACCAGGACATAAGGTTGGGGGGAGAAAGGGGACTGGGTTACAGCAGGGAGGGGAGGTGTTTGGCTCTGGGGAACGGAAGGGGAGGGGAGGGAAGGGGGATTGGATTGGGAGTATGCCCCTGTGACAGGTCTGCCAGGACCCGCACTGTCTGGCAAGGGGGGGTTACCAGGGAAAAGCACGGCAAGCAGCGAACCCTCCGCTGCTTTGCAGGGAGGCGGGGGAAGCACTGCGCAGCCACCAGCAATGGGCCGGCTGAGGAAACCCAGCCGCCGGCCCACAAGCAGGGGCCGTAGGAGAGGGGGCAAGGTGTCCGGCAAGGGGGAGTCAGCAGGCAACGGTGCAGCGAGAGGCAACCCCCCCGCTGCTTTACGGGGAGGCAGGGGAAGCCCCGCACAGCTGCCGGCAACGGGTCGGCTGGGGAAATCATGTTATTCCGGGGACGGTTGTATAATTCAAAAAACGTTCCCTAAAAAAAAAATCATGCTATCGCGAAAACGTGTTAAGCGGGCACGTGTTAAATGAGGAATTACTGTATATCGGATGAGAATTTTTCCATCTGTGTATAAGTAATATTATTTGCACTACTGCAGTTTCTCAGAGAATAATGTTTGCTACTTTCTCTTTTGATACGTGTGTTTCAGTCATGTTATTTGTCACAGAAGAAAGGTATGAAATTCCTGCTTATGATACTAAATGAAAAATCGTGAATGTTAGTTTTATTATTCTTCCATTTTAGAGCTTTGAGGGATTAATTTTTTGACATATTGAGAAATTCAATGTAATAGAGAAACATACTATCAAAAAGGCACCACTGTTGAAATACTCTTCATCAGTGACCAAAAGAAAATATACACTAACATTTGTTTTGAGCTAGAATGTTAGAAAGGAGCATTATTGCGTATTTCATGTAACTCAGAGCCACTTAATGAGCCTGATTATCAGTGCTGAAACATACAGTCCCAAGGAGTGTAGTAAGATAAACTCTGTAAATCTCACTTGTATGGTACGAGATGTCTTCTTAATTTTCAAATGATAAAACAGCTCACTGCCTTTCCAACATGTCAATAAGATACCAGATATCTCTCTGTGTAGAACAAGCTACTAATTGGATGAAATGAAAACTCCTCTTGTTCTACTGTTTTGAAAATTATTTTTATACTGATCCACTTTGCTAATAAAAATAACAAATGTGTACACATACCAGACTATTTGCTTCACTCGCACTTGCTGTATTTCCAAAATACTAGGGGAGAGGAATAATAAAATCAAGCACTTGTGGTGGATACAAGTGCTTTGGAAAACCACGTGGCTCAATACCAAAGATGAGAAATGCCCTTGGCCACTGAGCCTGCCTGGTATTTATGACCAACACTTTGTTTTCACCAACTGAGAACACTTAGAATCAACAACAATGCTAATCATTCTCAAAACACTTGTTGAATTGCAAACATTTTCTCAGAGAATAATGTTTGCTACTTTCTCTTTTGATATGTGTGTTTCAGTCATGTTATTTGTCACAAAAGAAAGGCATGAAATTCCTGCTTATGATACTAAATGAAAAATCTTGAATGTTAGTGTCTTGGGTATTATTTACTATTGTAAATTCTAGGATGTGAATGTATACCCACATACACAGTTAACCAATGAGTCTGGCTCATTGGTTAATCCCATGTAGCCACTGCCCTCCGAGTCTCATACATGCAGGGAAGTGGGGCGGGAGGGAGGCAGGAGCCAGTGCTCCCAGGGATCTGTCTTTTAAGCCAGCTCCCTGCAGAGCACTCCCCCCCCCCCTCACCCCGCACTGCTGCCTCCCATAGAGACTTAAATGTCCACTCTCTGCAAGAACTGGCTCCTGACGCCTGACCCCCCCCCTCATCCCGAGTGTAAACATGTAATCACTGTAAATTTCAGTGGCTACACATTTACAAAAATAAATGCATTTTAGCATCCCTAGTAAATACATATGGCTTTATAGGTTATTTTAAAAAATAATTTAAAATTACTATGGTAATAACTACTATGCAAGGTCCCCAGTGCAGGAATCTATATCACCCTAGTCAACTCACAGCACTAGAGTTACAATTGCATTTTAACTATGAATACATAAATAACACCTTTCTCTGTCAGGACTGCAATACACAAATCCTTTCTGTGAAATTTATCAGGCTATTTTCCCCTCATACTAATAAATACTGATCTAGAATCAGCAATTTTGGTATTTACTAGGGACTCAAACTTAATTCATAACTCAACCTAATACCTAAGTGGGCAGTGCTACAATAATTTTATATAACTAGTTTACATCATATATTTAATTGTCAGTAACTTTACACATTTAGCTGGCAAGTCTCTCTATTTGCTTTTATTAAATGCCACACGTTTAAATAAGAAATTGTATTTCAACCTAATGTTTACATTTTGACTGCGCCTAAAATGTCCTCATTGTAGTACACTGCATCAATAAATGAACAATTATTTCTCAGTGGCATGTAAAACACATAGTGATGTCAGCAACATTAAATTCTAGTGCCAAGTAGGGAAACAGTTAAACTTAGTTTTACTATAAAATCAATATTATACTAATTTTAATAAAAGGAAAAGATTTACCTTGTTTTTTGCTCAGACATGAAGTCATGTGCAAGGAAATTCAATACCCACTGTATAAAATATGAACTATGAAAATGTTTTACAGCTGGTTTTGATCAGCTTCCTTTGTTTAACATTAGGAGCTAACCTCCAGAAGATGCATACAAGCTGCACATCCTACAGGTAATAGTATCCAGATGGGATATTCTCCCTGAACATCATGGCTGGTAACATAAAGAATATGCTGTGAAAAAAGCACCTTGGCATAAATTCTAATGACATCTTGTTTTCGGTGGCACCATAGCTCACCATAGCCACTGCATATACAAGTTTGGAAAATCTACAACAGAAAAACAGCCTGCAGTCAGACAATTCTTTAAGCTGATTGCTTGGCTGTGGCAGCAGCTAAACAGAGAAGCGATACTTTTACGTATTAATACCTTACTCTGGTGAAATTGCTCACTTCAGCTTTAAGGTAAAACATTCTGCTACGACTGTGGGCATGTCCCATTATGGGTCCTTAGAACTAACATTTTCAAGTGGATGCAGAACTGAGTGGGAAGCAAGTGCATACTGCAGGACACCCATGTAATGTTTTCATCATCTTGGCACTCACGGTTATGTGACATAAAAGATACAGCTTCTTCCTTAATTTCATATTCTGTCCCAAATCAACAAGTGACTTATGCAGGCCATCTTTACACTACCCCATAAAACATTTGATCCAGGTGTTCATGACAAGGGCAGAGTTAAGGTCATTTGGCGATCGTAGCTGTGAATTCTCACACTTTTAAAGGTCTGGATTCCTTATGTGCTTAAGCTTAAATCTGAAATGTCTTAATTTTTGTTTTTCTATTTCTTATATTATCATCATTATTATTAGCACTGCAGTAGAGCACTGTTCTATCACTGTCCTACCTAGTGCTAAGTTCTGCACAATCAAACAACAGAGATGTTACCTGCCTTGGAGCAGAGGCAAAGCCATGGGTGGGCCTGAGTGGGCTGTGGCCCACCCACTTTGCATCCATGACCACTTCCACAGCCCCCCACGGCTCTCCTCATCCCCCAACACTTGTCCCACTCTGCTAGCCTGTCCAGCTGGGGAGTGGGATTGGAGCACAGGTGCTTATCCTGCTCTGCCAGCTGCTACAGGCTGCAAGCGGGATGGAAAGCTAGGCTTTCTGAATCTGGTGCTGCGGCTGGGGAACAGGGTTGAGACCGCTGGGGCCTCTCCTGCTCCACATGACACTCCAGCCAGGGAGTGGGGCCAAGGGTTTGCCTCGCTCTGTCTTCCCACCCGGCGCTCAAACCAGGGAGTGAGATCAGGACACACTCCAGCTGGGAAGCGGGGTTGGGGGTAGGAAGAGCAGGGCTAGAACCTGCTCTGGGACCCTGTTCTCCGGCTGGAGCACCAGGAAGGTGGGTGGAACACGGCAAGCCCCTGTGAGTTGATACCACTCTCTGGGTGTGCCCCTGGGGCTGTGGTCTCGGTTACCCTGGCCAGCCTATCCATCCTCTCCTCCTCGGATACTTATGGGAAGGGATGCAGCCCCATTCCTCCCATCACTCCTCTTCCCTGTGGCTCCCACCACCTCAGGGAGTGCGGAAGAGCCTGACTGCTGCTGCTGCCCCGTGCAAGGCCCCCTGGTAATCCTGTAAGCCACATCCCTTGGGGGACAGTGTCTGAGGGTGGGGAGGTAGGATGGGATTTGGAAGATGAGAAATGACAGGATTCCCAGGCCAGATGCACAGCTGCCCTGGCTGGGGATGGCCAATGGGCCATGAGTTCGAGACTCGATCTACAAGATAATATGCAGCATCTCTCATAAATAAAGATCCCAAAGGGCTTTCCAAACTATGTACATAAATACTAAGGAAGCATAAAAAAGAACACTCAAGGAATTCAAGTACTAAAACTATGCTGAAGCAACACTGAAGGCATGCGTTAAACCCATGAAAGGAAGGAAATAATAGTTTAGGCTAAAACTCCAGCCTCCACACACAGAGAGAAGACAGAGTTAGGCAAGCTATACAAATCAAGACTCCAGTGTCAGCATGGATTTCCAGTTTTAACTCTGATTTGTGACAGATTAGAAGATACTTTGTTTCATAATTTTTCCATACAGCTGCAGGGTAGAGACAGTCTGGAATTTATCCAACCTACTTAGGTACATTGGGTAATGAGGTCTACTATCTCAAATGAGGTGCCTAATTTAAACAAAGAAAATCTTGAAAGTAACATTTCTAAAAATCATAGCATTACATTTAGCTGTGTTGCCTTTCACAATGAATTACTCCTTGAAGTGCCAGCATTTTGGAGCAGTACTTTTTACAGTGACTTCTTATTATGACACCCGTATTAATCAAAGTGTACTCTCTTACTGTTCTAAAATGGTTGGTATCATGTGCCGTAAACCAATGGAAGATTCCTGTTTGCAGTACAGATGATGGGAGACGTATCCCTCCCAATCCCGGCTTGCAGCATTCAGAGACACACATGGTCCCTACAGTTGGTGCAGGGGCATGGAAGGCAGGGATTCTAGCTGAGGAACCTGCTAGACTGCTGGCTGAGAGCTGCTCAGGTAAGCACCTCCCAGCCAGAATCTGCCTCTGGCATCCCAACCCTTCCTCTCCGCAACGCTCTGCCCCGCTCCTGTACCTCTACTCCACGTAACCAAAACCCTCTGTCACCCTCCTGCACTTATACCCCCTCCCAGACCCGGCACTCCAATCCCCTGTACCTCCTCCTGCATCCCTGCCACAGGTCACATCCCCTCCTGGACCCTGCACCCCTTCCTGCACCCCAATCTCCTGTCCCAGGTCACATCTCCCTCCTTCACCTAAACTCCCTCCCACATGCTCTCCTGCAACCAATCTCTTACCCCAAGCTCCCTTCTGCACCAAACCTTCATCCCAGACCCCAGCCCTCATCCATTAATATCATAGAACAGTGTGGCCTTGACCACGTAGCAAATTCTTGGAATGACTCCCCCATCAAATATTATTGCTTACCCTTGTACTAGGGCAAGCACAGGACACACTGCCTGAGTTTTAGTACAGAAGATAAAGTTTACATATTGGCTCAACGTCTGGTTGGTAGCTGGTATCAAGCGGAGTGAATAAGAGTTGGTTCTAGGGACGGTTTTGTTTAACATCTTTATTAACGACCAGGATGAGGGGATGAACTGCACCCTCAGCATGTTCACAGATGACACTAAACTGGGGAGCAAGGTAGATACGATGGAGGGCAGGGATAAGGACCAGAGTGACCTAGACAAATTGGAGGATTGGGCCAAAAGAAATCTGATGAGGTTCAACAAGGACAAGTGCAGAGTCCTGCATTTGGGATGGAAGAATCCCAAGCACTGTTACAGGCTGGGGACCAACTGGCTAAGCATCAGATTAGCAGAAAAGGACCCGGAGATTACAGTGGATGAGAAGATGGATATGAGTCAACAGTGTGCTCTTTTAGGCAACAAGGTAAAAATGAAAGAAGGCAAAGCTGGCCACAGCAGGAAGCCAAGAAGTCTGAGAAAGAGAATATATTTAATAAAATCAAAGGATACTGAAAACCTGATATATGCATAACCCAAAAGCTATGATGTAAATCATTTGAGGTCTACACTTCAGCAGTTTATGTCATCATCAAACCATCTATCTCCTACTTTGGTAAAATTACATTGTAGAGAACAATTTCTAATGAAAAATGTAAGGCTCTCTATATTAGTTAAGGATGGAAAGATTGTGCTAGATTGAGTCCATCTTCCAACATGGCACAATATAGCTTTCTTTCTTTCTCTTTCACATACACCTCCATCCTTTGTAAATAGAGACATATATAATGACATATACTCCCTCAAGATTTCAAGTACTTTGAAAACTATGCAGCGAATACAAGCATAATAAAGAAACAATATAGAATTTTAAAGTATTTTATATTGGTTTCTACAAATCCTGTGAAAACTCTATTGTTATTGCACATCTAAGGTATGTTCTGGGCCATTTTAATTAGCTAAATCATTCAGAGTTCTACCTTAAAAAGTAGCTTTGTGAAACTGCAGTAGTTGCAGAATATTTTACTCCTGGGCTTGATAAAACACTAAACCAGAAACTGCTTTAAAATAACTGCCTGCCACAGCAGTTTTAGCCAACTTTTGCACCTGGTGCTGAGAGAAAAAGCCAAGTGAACTTTCACTCACTTGTTGCATGTCAGCTTCAATGTGATGTCTTTCTTCTGTTGTGTTTGGGTTTCTAACTGGAAGAGACAACTAAGCTAAACTAGCAGCCAATCAATTCATAAATTCTAAGAATGCAATAAAATTTGATACCAATAAATCTTTTCTTTTAACAGCCAGAAGAGATTAACAAAGTTATGTGAAATTTTATCCTCCTCTGTTCTTTCAATAGGACGATCACCTGACAATCCAGTTGAATCAACTGACAAAATTAAAAGGGACACAATTAAGCTTATATATACATAGAGACAGGATACACATTTATGCATATCCCTAATGGGTCCTCCAACAGTTATTACTCCTGGTGAATTTTTTCTTCCTCTCACTATAAAAGTTATTGCACCTTTGGATTGTCAAATAAAAATCTAAATGGCTGAGACAAAGACCATCAATATTAAAAAGCTTTGCAATGTTTTCCTCTCAGCTACAGCTGGTTAATTGTCTTCGGCTCTGCTACAAACTCACTCTGTGACCTTGGAAAACGTACTTATATGTCTCTGTGCCTCAGTTTCCCTCTCCATAAAATGACCCAGTTTTTTTATAAGTTGAGATAGTGATGGCATGTTTATACCATCTTAGTGTAAGCATTTGTAACACTTGCAGAAATAGGTTTTCAGAAACTATATGGATGAAATGAAGGACACAGTATTATTTAAGGTCATATCCAATAATTAGAAATTAAGAAAAATATACTTATTAGACATATATACAAGATGACTGCTAGCAGCTGAGTTGCTAACTTGACAATGAAAGAAAAATGTGCATTTTAACATCAGTCCCTATATTATCAAGCAGTTTTACTAATCTCATATCCCAACTACTGTAAATGTATTTATACATGAATGTGAATTTACACTCATATATGTGGTGATAATATCCATGGTGTGACATTTATCACATGATTCTCCATTTAATGATGCTTCTTTGGATTTTAAATACTTCATCCTCCTTTTCCAGTCAACCTCTTACTCTAATCTCCTGTGACTTCAATTTACATATAAATGTCTCATTTGACTCAGCAGCTTCCTGCCTCCTGGCTCTCACCTCTGATCATCATTTAACCTCTTTCAACACCACTGACTTCCCACTGCTAGTAATTTTTCAACCCAGCTCTTCTGCAACCTCCATTCTACCAGCAGTGAAGATTTCTATGCCACTGCTCAGCATCCTGCTCCAAGCTCTCTCATTCCTCATTTTAGGAGATGCACTTGTTTATTCCCGCCACTCTACTCTCATTCATTCACCCTTAATTCCCAGGCCCCTCTCTTCCACCAAAATATGCACCCCACTAAGATAACTTTGGATCAGATTCAGCATCCACTTCCACCAGTCCTGTTCTTATCCTCTGAATGCTGCTGGAAAAAGTCTCATGACTTCCCTCCTTCCATCCCTCCACTGTAGATGTGTTCTCTCCTCCTCCAATTCTGCCATCTCCCTAGCCAAACAAAACTTCACTGTATTCAAGTCCCAACAATGTTGTCACTTACCTGCAGTCTTTGCCTCCTTCATTATCACATCTCCCTATCCCTCTCTGCACAGATAAAGAGCAAAAAATCCAGAAAAAAACTTTCCTTTCTCAACACTATCTCCTGTTACTGACCCTGATTTCTCTAGCTTTCTCTCCACCACTGACCCTGCCTAACCATCTTTCTTAGCTATTTTAATTCCCAACATCTCATTGACCTCTGGCTCCTTTCCCTCACAATATAAGGATGCCCCAAATCTCCCTTCTCCTCAAAAAAATATTTCAAACCTACCTGCCCCTCCAAATACCTCCCCATCTCTTCTTCCCTTCTTCTCCAAAAGTCTTCTAACCAATGCACTGGCATCCTCTCCTCTTAACTCCATCTTGGATGTAGTCTAACTTGGCTTTTGACAACTCCATGTCACTGAAACGGATCACAGCAGTGTCCATAATGATTTCTTTGTAGTCAAAACTCTGGGCCTCTACCCCAACCTCATCATCTTCAATCTCTACTGCTTTTGACACTGTCGATTATTCTCTTCTTTTTGACATCGTATCCTGACTGGATTTCTGAGATACTGTTCACTCCTGGTTCTCTTTCTACTTCTCTGACCAATCCTTCAGTGTATTTTTGGTCAGTTCTCTTGCTTCTCTTTTCCCTTACCTTCTGTGGCACTATCCTTTACCCTTTGCTTTTCCTACCTTACACACACACTCTCGTTCTCTGGGAGATCTCTTTAGTTCACACGGTAGTTATGGTATCTACAAGGAAATCATGCAAATCTATTTGCCCACCATTCACTTTCCATCTTCCATTTTGTCCCATATGGTACCCTGCCTCTATTAAGTTTAATCTTAGGTGCTCCATAATCATTTAAAATGTAACATGGCCAAAACATAATTCTCTACTACTTCTCCAAAATCTTCTCCTCTTCTCTCCTTTACTATTATGGTTTACACCACCCTCCTATATCTTTCTTGAGTCCAGACTAAAGTTACACTTTGTATCCTTTCCCCCCATTGTCCCACACATCCAGACTGTGTCCAAGCCCTGCTGCTGCTTCTTCCTCAGTGCCTCCTTCATTGGTCTTTCTCTCTTCACCCACATAGCCAAATCACTTGTTCAGGCCTTCTTTAACTACCCTGACTCAATGATTGCAACCTGCTCTTCTGTGGACCCCCAAACACACACATTCCTCAACTTCAATCCATACAAATGTACAACTTCCTGAATCTGGGTGTGCCAGGCCCTTCTATGAATCCCGCCACTGATTCCCAATCTGCTACTACATCAAAGAGAAGCCCCATGTTACCACCTTCAAAACTCCACATAACTTTGCCCTTCCCTGTTTTCTTCCTTTGTCAAGTTCTGTGTTGCTCTCTATCCTGCCAGTGTTTTTATCTTGTTCTACCCACCAGCTTCTCTCACAATCACTCCTTTGCCATCTTCCAGACAACTTCCTTTGCATGGTACAACCTCCCTTGCCTCATCCACCAACTTGCCTGTCTTTCCACTGTAAGGTCCTAAAAATGTCCACTGCCATAACAAACTTTTAGCAGCTCATGGGCACTTTATCCTTCTAAGCAGTTTCAAATAGCTGCTATTTTATTTTTCAAAAGAACTTGTCAAAGACATTTTTCTGGACCCTCCCTCCCCCCATGCAGAATCTCATTTCATTTAACTGAAATGCATATGGCCAATTCCCCATTATAACACTCAATTATACAGCTTGAAGTCTGACCTCAGCTAGGTCAAGATAAACTGCTTCTAGAGAAACATGTAGTAAACTCTCTAAAATGTGACTGGCAGATAAAAAAAAGGAGAGTCCAGGATGTGAGAAAATGGAGGAGGTGCCATGGCTGATTATGCTTTGTCACTGAAAGGGAGTTTTGATAGAGCAGAGCCATCTTTGAGGATATATGGGTGTTGAGGTACAGCAGCTAAGACTGACATCTGTTGTGAATGTGGGTGTAATTGGTATATTTTTGGAAATGTAATGATTATTTTGACAGGAAAGGCAATTAGGCAAGATTAATTGTAAATTATTTACTTTTTAATATTGGGGATTTTCTCAGTTATTAACAAATAAGTATCTATCAATTCAGATAGCCACATTTTAACAATTATTCCTATACCTTCCTGCATAGCCTCCTTCCTGCAGTCTTGTTCACCCAGAGAGCATGCATTGCCCCACCTCCTCTGAATAGTCTGATACTGCACCCATATCTTCCAATCCCTCAGTTCACTCATCTTTTAAACAATAGAATCATAGAATCATAGAACTGGAAGAGACCTCAGAAGGTCATCAAGTCCAGCCCCCTGCTCTAGGCAGGACCAGTTCCAACTAAATCAACCCGGCCAGGGCTTTGTCAAGCCGAGACTTGAACACCTCTAGGGATGGAGACTCCACTACTTCCCTAGGTAACCCATTCCAGTGCTTCACCACCCTCCTAGTGAAATAGTTTTTCCTAATATCCAACCTGGACCTCTCCCACCACAACTTGAGACCATTGCTCCTTGTTCTGCCATCTGTCACTACTGAGAACAGCCTCTCTCCATCCTCTTTGGAACCTCCCTTCAGGAAGTTGAAGGCTGCTATCAAATCCCCCCTCACTCTTCGCTTCTGCAGACTAAACAGACCCAAGTCCCTCAGCCTCTCCTCATAAGTCATATGCTCCAGCCCCCTAATCATTTTGGTTGCCCTCTGCTGGACCCTCTCCAATGTGTCCACATCCTTTTTGTAGTGGGGGGCCCAGAACTGGACACAATACTCCAGATGCGGCCTCACCAAAGCCGAATAAAGGGGAATGATGACATCTCTGGATCTGCTGGCAATGCTCCTCTTAATGCAACCTAATATGCCATTAGTCTTCTTGGCTACAAGGGCACACTGTTGACTCATATCTAGCTTCTCATCCACTGTAACCCCCAGGTCCTTTTCTGCAGAATTACTACTTAACCGGTTGGTCCCCAGCTTGTAACAATACTTGGGATTCTTCCGTCCCAAGTGCAGGACTCTACACTTGTCCTTGTTGAACCTCATCAGATTTCTTGTGGCCCAATCCTCCAATTTGTCTAAGTCATTCTGTACCCTATCTCTGCCCTTAAGGGTATCTACCTCTCCCCCAGCTTAGTGTCATCCGCAAACTTGCTGAGGGTGCAATCCATCCCCTCATCCAGATAATTAATAAAGATATTGAACAAAACCGGTCCTAGAACCGAACCTTGGGGCACTCCGCTAGAAACCGACCGCCATCCTGACATCGAGCCATTGATCACTACCCGCTGGGCCCGGCCTTCTAGCCATCTTTCTATCCATTTTACCGTCCATTTATCCAATCCACAATCCCTTAACTTGATGGCAAGAATATTGTGGGAGACCGTATCAAAAGCCTTGCTAAAGTCAAGGTATATAACATCCACTGACTTCCCCATGTCCACCGAGCCAGTTACGTCATCATAGAAGCTAATCAGATTGGTCAGGCACGACTTGCCCTTTGTGAATCCATGCTGACTATTCCTAATCTCTTTCCTCTCATCCAAGTGCCTCAATATGGATTCCTTAAGGATTCCTTCCATGATTTTTCCAGGAACCGAGGTAAGACTGACAGGCCTATAGTTCCCTGGATCATCCTTCTTCCCTTTTTTGAAGATGGGCACTACATTTGCCTTTTTCCAGTCATCTGGGATTTCTCCCGATCTCCACAACTTTTCAAAGATAATAGCCAAAGGCTCCACAATGACATTTGCCAACTCCCTCAGTACCCTCGGATGCACTAAGTCCGGACCCATGGATTTGTGTATGTTTCCTAACCTGTTCTTTACCCACCACGGGCTGTCCATCTTCATCCCATCTTGCGTCACTTAGCGCAGAAGTCCAGGAGCTGACCTTGTCCGTGAATACAGAGGCAAAGAAAGCATTGAGTACTTCAGCTTTCCCCACATCATCTGTCACTAGGTTACCTCCTTCATCCATTAGGGGCTGCACACCCTCTCTGATCACCTTCTTCTTGTTAACATACCTGTAGAAACTTTCTTGTTATCCTGCACATCCTTAGCCAGTCGCAATTCCATTTGCGCTTTTGCCTTCCTGATAACCCCCCGGCATTCTCAAGCTATACCTTTAAACTGCTCCCCGGTCATTTGTCCAAGTTTCCACTCTTTGTAAGCTTCCTTTTTGTGCTTAAGTTCACCAAGGATTTCCCCTGTAAGCCAGTCTGGTCTCCTACCATGTTTGCCTCTCTTGCAACGCATCGGGATGGTTTCTTTCTGTGCCTTCAATAAGGCTTCTTTAAAATACTGCCAGCTGTCCTGGACTCCTTTCCCCTTCATGTTAACATCCCAGGGGATTCTGCCCATCAGATCTCGGAGGGAGTCAAAATCTGCTTTTTTGAAGTCCAAGGTGTGTATTTTACTACTCTCTTCTCTTCCTTTGGTCAGGATCCTGAAATCTACCATCTCATGATCACTGCTTCCCAGGTTGTCACCCACCTCCACTTCCCCTATTAGTTCCTCCCTGTTTGTGAGCAGAAGGTCACAATGATAAACACAAGCATTTTAAAAATTAAATAGGCAAGCAAGGATCTAGGGTGAGAAGGGACCAAGAGGGGGAAGTCCTTGGGGGTAGGGATGGAATATGGCATCAGTGGAGAAGTATATCTTCAGCTGGAGGTTAGAGAAGTGAATCCAGAGAGTAGCTCCTCTTTGAAGAGTTTCCAAATTTTGCCCAAACAGAGGGTATGTTTGGGCCCATTTTTCCCCTTTCAGGTCTGTGGACTCCTGGAGGGAGTTGAAGGGGTAATAAAGTGGGGAGCCTGAATGGGGTGACAAACAGAAGGGTCCTGGGAAACAGACCATTATCTCTGTAGCAAAACACTGAAGCTTCAAAGATTTCCCACAGAACCGCTGCCTGGTTTGCTGCAAAAGCCAAGGCAGCTGTGCTGTGGCAATGACTGAAACACCAATGCCTTTGTGCAAAAACTCCACTCCTTTGGTGCACCTGGCCACAGCACCATGAAGAGCCAAAGGCAAATCCAATCAAGAAATTAAAAAATTAGTAACCAAACCAAAATGTATCTTTATCTACAGTCAGAAAATGCTATATGAACAAAACAGAGGACCATGACATGCACAAACCAAAAACTCTTCTGATAAAAGCTTATAGTCTGTTCAAAGATCACTTGCATGAATAGATATTTTCTATGTGCCGGCACATTTTTGCTTATTTTTCATCCTTCTGTAAAACTTAGCAGTCTCCCAAGTCAGTGATAGTTTAAGATAACCCATATGCAATTCCCAAAAGTAGCATTACCTTATAATTAATGTTTTAGTAGTGATACATGAACCTCAGTGAAGGCATTAGCATGGGATAGTGTAAACTTCAGACATTTCTAAATCAAATTACCAACCTTATCAGAAACTCTGAGCAATTCACAATCTGAGTGTTTTCTTATTTCTGCCCCTCTGTTAAGCAATGGTTGTTTTGTACTGGATTTTGTAACTTTGTTATCTTCGGTCTACTCAAGGACTGTGTTAACATCAACAGACCCATCGGGCGAGACTTGTGACTTGAAGATAAAATAATCACAAATAAAAAGCATGAGATTTTTCACATACAGAAACAAACACTGACATATTTAAGACTTTATTGGTGTTTTTGTCCATGATTTCCTTGGACACAAATTAGTTACATTTTCCAAAATAGAGCAATTTCAATATTTAGAAAATGTACTAAGAAGTTTTGAAAGGTACAGTAACTTTAGCAATGTTTTCCACTAGTTCTGTTAAAGTAAGATTTTGCAAACTATGGTATTGTGTGTGTCTGAAAATATTGGGGGTTTCCTGAGAAGGGAGGAAATTACAGAGGTATATAATCTTAGCCTTGTCAGCTATTTACTAACAAAGCATAGTATCAGAAAACTCAAGAACTGTGAACACTAGGTGTCAGTGTAAGAAATGGGAAAATATTTTTTTTAAAAAACCTGTTGTTTTCAATCAGGTGGATTAGCTAAGAAACCAGAAACAGCTGTAACCACATTTACTTGTAACTGCATAATACTGTTAACAAGGCAATCTTCCTAAAAAATTATTGCAAAACCATCAGGTTTGTTTGAAATCAGATAAAGTAGCTGTGAGAAATGATAATGAGTTAGCTCTATAAAACACAAAAAGTTGATCTTAAACATTTGAAAGCACATTTATGTACCTTGCAATATTATGTATTAATGTAATTTGTCATGTACAGGCAGTCCCCGGGTTACATATAAGATAGGGACTGTAGGTTTGTTCTTAAGTTGAATTTGTATGTAAGTCGGAACTGGTACATATTGTAGGGGAAACTCTAGCCAAACATTTCTCCAGAGCTCAGTTTTATTCTCCCATACCTCACTTCCCTCAGTCCTTTATTCTCAAACTGAGGTGTCTGTTGAGAAAAGCTGCTCCGCGTCTCCCTGGTCTGCTGGGGGGGGGGTCGCTAGCTTCGCGTCTCCCTGGTCTGCTGGGGGGAAGCAGCTAGTGCGAGGTTGCCTCACCCCGTTTGTAAGTAGGGATCCGATGTAAGTCGGATCCATGTAACCTGGGGACTGCCTGTATATCCATTAATTTGTTCAAGTCATCCGTGACTGCAAGTTGCAAAAATTCTGTATTACACAATTATGAAATAACACAGTAGAAACTAAAAGTAGTTCCAAAATCTTGACGTGTGTGGACACACACAGAAAGAAGACTGTATATGCTATATATATACACCTCTGTCATTTCCTCCCTTCTCAGGAAACCCCCAATATTTTCAGACACACACAACCATAATTTGCAAAATCTTACTTTATCAGAACTAGTGGAAAACATTGCTAAAGTTACTGTACCTCTCAAAACTACTTAGTATGTTTTCTAAATATTGAAATTGCTCTGTTTTGGCAAATATAACTAATTTGTGGCCATGGAAATCAAGTCTTGGATATGTCAGTGTTTGTTTCTGTGTGTGAAAAATCTCACACTTGTGTTTATATTATTCTTGGAAATACAGCAAACAAGAAGGATCAAATTTCAAAGTGCCTTATCACTTATGTTTTTGAAAATTTTACCTGAAGTTGCCAACTCAGATATCCTAATCAGATGGTATTTTGACAAGTCTCAAAAAAGTTGAGGCATATAGTACTTCCAGGAAAGATAATTAAATACAATTGTATGTTATATTTGAACATGTGAGATGTATTGTGATGGCTCTCGGGTAAAGGAGGGTTTTTGCTCCCAAACCATTTTAAAATAATTAAGCAGTCACAAATATGGGAATATTCCATATGGCATCCTCCACTGATCCATCTAGTCTGGTATTCTGAATATGGTATTGGCTAGTCAACATAATTTCAAAAGAAGAGAAAAATTCCCCCAAGAGCATATTTATATAGACAAAGAAACTGATCTTGAACCTGACAGATTATTGCTTAAACTCTGGAAACTTGAGATGTGATCATTTTTTACAGATATTACTAATTAGTGATCATACAATTTTACATCTCCTTTTCAAATCCAGCCAAAGTTCAATACAAATTAAAGTAAAAAGTTTTTTGTGTCACTATTTTAATTACAGTAAAAAATGAGCTAGGCAAGTATTAATAACATTATCTGTAAATAAAACAACACTTAAAGTAGAACTACATGCAAAAGTTTGATTTAGTCTAGTCCAGTGTTTCTCAAAGTGGTCCGTGGACCCACTCTGAGAAAGCTGCTACCGGGTCACTCTAGTTTGTTTTCTTACTGGTTCCACAGCCACAGAGCCTTGCGGCTCTCATTAGCTGCAGTTCACCATTTGCAGCCAAGGGGAGTGCAGGAAGCAATGGCCCAGGTCACGCTGCTTCCTGCAACTCCCCTTGGCTGCAAATGGTGATCCGCAACCAATGGGAGCTGCGAGGCTCTGTGGCTGCAGAGCTGGTAAGTAAACAAACCGGAGCGGCCCGGTAGCAGCTCTCAGTGTGGGTCCACAGACCACTTTGAAAAACACTGATCTAGTCAAATTTCTATAATGTAATATATGCAAGGTTGCTGTAGCTTTGTCAGATCTAGGACTTTAGAGAGACAAGGCAGGAGAAGTAATAATTAGGGATGTGAAGGACTAGTCGCTTCCCCCCCCGCCCCCACACACACTGCCTCTATCAGATAGTGGCAGCAAGAGGGGGGAAGAAGAGAGGGTACTTCAAAGCGGCAGAGTCGCTTGAAACCTGAGGCCAGATCCCAGGCTCCATGTAGCGCTGCCACTTTGAAAAGCCACATGCAGCCTAGGGCCAGCTGGAGTGTCCCCAGGCAGCATGCAGCATTTCAAAGAGGCAGCACCGCATGGAGCCCGGGATCAGCTGGGGTGTCTCCAGCTGACCCCATGCAACACACGTCACTTTTGCCTTTGAAGTGTAGCTCTGTTGCTACACTTAAAAGGCAGAGGTGCCCTATCGACTAATCAAATAGTCAATGCAAAAGACAACAACTATTTGATTAGTCAGCTACCTGATACTTAACATCCTTAGTAATAACCTTGCCACCACAGATGTCATCTTCCTACATACCAACATCCCTCAACATATGTTGGTCCAATGAAAGATATTTCATCACCCATAATACAATATAATCATTTATGTAACATCATATCATATAGATTACTCCCCTTCTCATAAACAAGTAGTCCTGTGGCACCTTAGAGGGAATAAAAATATACAGTATCACAAGTTTTTGTGATCAAAATACGCATGTGCATCAGATTTTTCAAGACATTCTCCCAGTACTCCACCACACTCCAGGAAAATGTATAGCTTCCAAGGCTAAGAAATACCTTTGTGATCACCTAGCCTGATATCCTGTACAACACAGACTACAGAACTCCCCCCCTCCCCACTCCCCACAATAGTTTCTAGAGCATATCTTCTTAAAGAACATCCAATCTGGATAGTGCAGTCTCCCTGTTAGACAGTAAAACCTCTGGTCTCCCACATAACAGAAAAGATTCTCATCAAACATATTAATGAGGAAGGAGCTACTAATGAGGAAAGACTGGATTATTAGTGTGAAATAATAGATTGCAGCAATGTAGTTCATCAAAGCAATCTGGACACTGAACAACTGAACATCACAGTTGATCATAAATTATCAAAAAAATAACTATTAGTCTATTTTACAACTACCAAAGTATATGTTAAACATCAAATAAAAGTCATTTCAAAAACATTTATATTTATAAAATCCAATCCAGGTCCCAACAAATCTTCAATGTACTTAAACGCAAGTGTAACTTTAGGCACGGTCCCACTGACCACACTATTTGAAGTGACATATGTACTACTCCATTCCTTCGTTACACTCCAGCCTAAACACATTAAAAGAACATAATTAAGGTTGCACAGTCAAGCACTCAAAACTTAGGAAATTTTAGAGCAAAGGCTGTGCCTGTGCAACTTTAATTCAGCCTCTTTATGGGTACACATTATGATACCGTCTTTAATGACACGTTTTTCTACAGGACCTTTCCCTATCTCATACAATGGACACGATGATGTACACTATTCAAATCCTGCTATGATGAGAGAATTATTAATTTCCTTATGAGTTATTGTATGGCACTCCTCATTACAGAGTCTGAGTGCTTCTCTAATGTTGTTATATTTATTTCAAAGCACCCTTCTGAAATAAGACAGGTAGCAAGGTCGGGTAGTCAAGAGCTCTTTAATCTAGCAAAGGCACATCTAGAACTTATGGCTAGAAGCTGGAGCCAGACAAATTCAAAGAGAAACAGGCACAACTTTTTTTTAGGATAATTAATCAGTGGACTAAACAGCCAACAGCAGTGGTAGATTCTCCATCTCTTCATGTCTTCACACTAAGAACAGATTCTTCAGCCAGTCCCAAATTATTTGGATTAATGTGGGGTAACAGGGTGAAATTAATGGCTTGTTATATACAGGAGGACAGATTAAGTTATCTCATCATGCTTTCTGGCTTTGGACTTTCAAGAATTTATGTTTTCCCCTTTTTTTGCATTATGTCCTAGAGATCCATAATTACAGCTTGCCTAGCTGCAGAAATCCATATACTAATTAAGCAGCAGAAATCTTAAGTGTCAGGACACCCTCTACTGGGGCTTAATTGTCATGAAAGTAAATGATACCTGAGCTCAGGAAGAGCAAGGAGAGAAAGTTGAGACTATTCTAATTCTTCATCTAAGATCAATGGTATAATAGAAAGTCCAGTCTAGTCTTCTGTAAACAGGGTACTTTTCTTTAGTCTATGAGAAACATCCTACTTTAGTAACATTTCTGCTTGCTTAGAACCATTGCCTGAAACTGATCTTCAAATTTGTTTAACAATACACACATCAGGAAATTCTCCAAAATTTTATTGGAACACAAAGGTAGAGAGGCCATATCAAGTTACCACTACTGTGTGTCATATTAGTGTATGACCTTATCATTAGTAGTGCAAGAACACAAAACACATAATGACCACATCTTATTAAAGTGCACTTCTAGTTAAAAATATGTGATTGATTATCAGACAATCATAAGTCCTCTCTCTCTCTCTCCTCATCCAAGTGAAATACCAATAAAATGCTATTATCAGTACTCAGGGAAATATTTGTATAATAGGATTATTTTCTACTTTGTTTTACTCCAAGCAGGTGTGTCAGGAGTCTGCTATAATTGCATGTATGCTGTTTAATTTATCCTACAGTATGAACAAACTAGTACTTGAGGATTTTTCCCAGATGTTTTTTGTGAACTCCTTTCTCCTATTCATGTAAACACACAGTGTGTTCCGGTTTGCTGAGTTGTATATACACTCTATGACTTAGTACAAAGTCTGAATGTTTAGTTAGCCAGAAGATTGTTTCCATCCTGTGATTCATTAGGTCCCTATGGTACCTCTACTTCCTTTATTTTATACAATCACAAATTCTATTAGTTTGTCTTATTTTGATAACCCCTCTAATTAATGTTCTGCACAGGAAACTTTATTACTGTTTTAAAATAGTCTCATAAAACAAGGTCTTTTCCCATTATTGGTTGGCAGAAGTGACATTTGGAAATAACTTAGTGACAAAGACTGAACAGTGCTTTCCACTGATTGTTTACGAGTCAGTAATTTATGTAAATTAATGCACTATTTTCACATTTAAATCCCCTCTTTTTTAAGAATGTCAGACATTTTAAAATTTAAGTGTCTAACATTACAGCTAACATTAAAAATGCAGTAAGATGAGCTTTAAATCATAATTTTGATGTATTTAATATAGAGGACTAGACAGGTTATAACAGTTTGAGAATGAGGAATTAGTGTAATTTGGTTTCAGAAAAAAAGTATAAGAATATATGGTCAAGGACCAATACAACAGCACAACTCCTATCTAAGTGTCAGTTTTCATTTTCTCCTACTTTCCTACCAATTCCACTCCTGTCTATGCTACATCTTACCAATTCCACTCCGGTCTATGCTACATCTATGCCTCTCTTTTGAATGTACACAAAGGTTTTTTTCTTCTCCTGGCCTTGTGACTGCTTTCATTCTGCTCTAAAATGTTTATTAAGGGTAGGAATCAAGTATAGAAGAGGAAAAGGCACTGAATTTTTATGAACTTAACTCAGACCATTCAGAAAATGCTCAAGCTTCTGAAAACAACACTTCACACCAGGCATGTTTTAGAACTTAACACATCACACTGATAAACTTCCCGTACCATTGTTCTTACCCAGAGCTATACTTTCAACTCCCCAATGTCTCCTATTTCTGTGTGTGTTAAGCAAGTACCTCCCCATTCTTCATTAAAAATGTTCCCCTTTAATCAAACTTTAATCCACAAGGTCTTTCACAGTTAATCCACTTTAAAAAAAAATATGGCTAAAAAACTCAATCATACTACTTTGGAGAGTGAACAATTTACAGATAATTCACTGATTTTAAGGATACAAACAGAAGAATTGCATCCTCCAAATTCCTTTATTGAACTGTCTTGGCTATCAGGATTACCACAGCCTTGCCCCTCTTGATCTAGAACACTATCCAGAGAGTAGGGGAAATTGGTGGAAAAGCACAGAGAAGTCATTGAGACAATTGGGGAAAAGAGACCTATCAACAATTCCAGATTCGTGCACCTCTAGAGCAGAAATATGAGCACTTGGGGAAAGTTGTTATAGGTCTCTATTTCTTCTTTCAGAATGAAGCGAGGGATGAGAGTAAAGGAAAAGAGTACCACACAGTGTTTTGATCAAATCATTAAATCTTTTCCAACAAATGTAAGCTCCATAAAATGTTTTTAAGTAATTCCACTCCACTCAGTCAAACCCTTTTCTGCACACAAGAATGAGAAAACGGAAAAGCAGCTCAAAAAACAAGAAAAACGATTTCTCTCAAAGGTTTGAAGGGAGCAACTGTGCAAGGAGCTTGCACCAAATAAAGGTGGCACAGAACTAATGTGAGCTGGGGGACAGAGACTCAGAGTCTTTAGTTTATCAGCTGGTTCTGAATTTTAAAAAAAAGCTTAAGGACTCATCCTAATGCTAGCTCTGTAGCTACAGCATCACAAGCAGCTGGAGGGGCTAGCTGCTCAAATGAGTGTCCTGAGACACTAGGAACATTCTTAGGATGACTACTCCCTACTTTCTCTCGCACCATTGTGGATGCAGTATATTTTTATTATGCTAGTTTAATTGCAGCTAGCACAGACACATCTTAACTTCTACAGTTCGATGCACGTGGTAGTTCGAGTTATGTAAGGATTTAAGCTTGAGCTAGCTAGTCCATCAGTGTAGCTATGTTGAAGCACTGATGCTAATATTGTATAGGACAATAACAGCATGGCATTTGGTGCTCTCTTGTGACTCCAGGCATTGATCTGCAAGGAATAAGGTCAAAAACAGATGCCACACAGAAATGTGTAGATCCACCGTAAATTTGGATGATGCTCGTCCCGTTTTGAGTCAGGTTTTTGCAATTTTCATGCCCAAAGTGTTCACAACTTTTATTGATAGTTGTTTTCCATTCAGGTCTATGCACAGCTTTGACTTCAAATTATAACATGAACTGAGATTGTGCAAATGGTATCTAGGAAGCATTTACAGCGATTGCCCTTCCTGCATTTTGGGTTTCAACTCACCATAAAGGACTTCTTTGGAAGTATGTCATTACCCATTGCGATTACATTACTCATCCATCTAAACTGAGCTTTGATTATCATTTTCTTGATGTAAATTGTTTTTGCTCTTTCAAGGATTTTAATGTTTGATATTTTGCTTTGCAAGTGAACCTTTCAAATAGAATGAAGACAGCACATATGACATTTTTCAACGTGCCTGATTTCTTAGTGGTAAACTGCCTATTTTTACCTCCATGTAAAAGAGGCACTATTATTACTATACTGTATGACATCAGAGGGGATTTTTTTGACAGTTTGATGACATCCTGATTGAGTAACCTGGGTTGTCTTTCATATTTTGTTACTTCTTGATCTAAGAAAATGTTACTTCAGATATTGCCGCCACTGTATATAACATGCTTGACTTTATGTAGTTTTCCCCAATCATATAGACGTGCATTTTCCTGGTGATGGTGTGATTCTTGACGCAAGATCTTTTGTACTTTATTCTGCCTTGCAAAATCTTCTGAAAATCATCCTGCATTATCCTGGGGCTCTGAACTCTGACTTTCCCAAATCCATTTAAAAACTCAACCATCGTATCCATCTGCATCTCCAAGCCTTGGATCGTCTCTTACCTCAGCTCCACTTCATACAAATAAAGCTCTTTTTAGGTACTTGCACTAGAATCATGTACATTCCACAGCTTCCATATTTGGTCATTTTCTTTGTATCTTCCATCAGGTGGGTCACTGCTGCTCTGCATTTGTCATAGCCTTCCCACATAAATTCCTGCCATGGAAAAAGGGGTAAAAAAACAAAACAAGACTAGGCCACCACATACTCCTTCCCTCTCACTCCCAACTCTGACCTAAACTCTCTAGTTTACAGCGCTGGTGGCTGACTCCTTTGCCACTGGTCTGGGCTATTGTCTGACTGGCTGCATTTATAAGCCCCTAGCCAGGGAAGCCCCACCTATTAATCAGGACTCTGCTTCTCTCATAGCACACTGTCCCCTACCAGTCTCTACAAACGGAACAAGGAAAAAACCCCACACAGAAAAGAAACACTCAGCACTCCCCAAAAATTAATTAATTGCTCCTAAGAATGGGGCTTGCCTCCTCCCTTTTCTTCCAACAAAACTCCTCACACATAATATTCTGTCCCTTAGCAGGCTCTACCCACCGAACAAAATAACTCAGAAAACACATAATACCTACACAAATTCCTTCACTGCCCTCGAAGAACAAGGGTTTTACTCTTCCCTTCTCTTCCCCCTCTGCAATACTCACTTCAATACCTTGGAACTGACATGGCTACAGCAACCTGGGGTGCAACAAAATAATGACTGCTGTGTTTTGACCGCAGGTAAATTCACACTCGACCTATGGTAGAAGCTTCTCAGATACTGTTTCAAGAAGACAACTGAACAAAACACAAGTGAGAATTTTACCTCTGAGAGAGAGCTAGTAATGCAGTGAGTGTGCAACAGCATCAGCAGCTAATGCTATTACTCTGTGCTGCTAATCAAATCTGTCTCATGTTGTTTCGAAATGTGGTCACTCTTATTTGAGGTAGTCTAACTTGAGATAGATTGATGTGATAACATACCCTCTGACAGCTGATGCCCAGGCCTTCATACAGCCAAGAACACCAAGAATCTCACAACTAAATATGATTAACTTCCTATCCCTGCAACTAGGCTCAGAAGGTGCCCCAAACAGTGTAACAGTGAAATATATAGATCTTCTATTCATCTGTAGCTGTGCGGAAATCACCTGTCCTGCAATGATCCAGAGTCATCTTGACAAGGGTTCCCTTTGAGAGGGTCTCTGTTATTCCAACAGCTTCTGCTACTGTAATAGGAGTGACATACTGAATCTCTTGGCTCAGAATGTGTGTAGGAGAAGTGCAGAACTGCTAAAACAATAATAGCCAGAGACAAGTCTCAGAGGGGTAGCTGTGTTATCTGCAAAAACAATAAGGAGTCCTGTGGCACCTTAAAGACTAATAGATTTACTGGGGCATAAGCTTTCATGGGTAAAAACCACTTTGTCAGATGCATGGACCAGTCTGAGAGTCCCAGAAGAACTAAAAGTAACACCTTGACCTATAAAATCATATGTCTAAATATGAACAAGGAAAGGGGACCAGGAAGAATAAAAAGCATCACAAATGAAAATTAAGTCTAGCCAGTTAAACTTAGAAAACTCTACCAACTTGAGACACTAAGCCCCATGTGCATATTTAGTTGTCCTCTTTTAAAGAAAAAATTGCATCTCAAAAGCTTTTCTCTCTGTATTAGCTGGTAAGAGAACCTTTACATCCTGAATGAAATTACAGTTTCACTTAAGTCAACAGCTAAACTCCTAGAAACTTTAATGGGGTCAGGGTTTCACCTGAAATAGCAAACATGGACTTATAGAATGGGGTCTTTCCTTAAGTGAAATAAGAAGGGATCTTCATGCCTCAACAATGGAAGCCAAGATCTTCAGGTTGTTTGCTAGGTGGAAAGGGAGACTGACAATCACTTCTGTATATTAGCTGTTTTTCATTGCAATATTTTAAGTGTCTCTGATGTACAAGAACACTAAACAATAATAATGCACAGCTCATAAGCAGCACTGTTATCTTCAAAATATTTAATCCACACAATGGATACATACTGAGTTACATATTCACCTTTGTGTTAAAGATGGGGAAACATGGGCAGCCAAATTGTACGTTACTTGCTCAAATGCAGAGAAACTCAGCTTCATAGCTGAGATTTCTTCCTCAGAGTCCTGTGCTCAGACCATGCCTCTCATGAAATAAAATTTCACTACTCTTTAGAAAATATGAGGAATGATAAACAGTTTACTAGTAAGCATGCCGGTAAGCATGAGGCTTATTGGTATGCTTACTGGTTAACTGGCCCTTGCCTGTTAACTGCGGCACCCTGGCTGCAGATGGACCTCACAGCCATGATGGGATCAGCAGTGGGACTCCATGGCTATGGCTGGGATGGGTGGTGGGACAGGCGATGGGAACTAGGTTAAAACGGTTAACTAGTTAAATGCTATTGTTTAACTGATTAACCATTTTTACAGCCTTACTAAATATTTTTAAAGTCTTGTCAATATATGGAAACTAATAAAAATAACACTAGAATGTTGGAGTAAATTCTTCATAAACAATGAGAAGTCCTGTGGCACATTATAGACTAACAGACTTATTGGGGCAGACACTTTTGTGGGCAAAGACCCATTTTGTCAGATGCACGTAGTGGAATTTCCAGAGGCAGGTATAAATATACACGCATATGAAAAGAGTACCAATCAAGATTAAAGCTAGAGATAACAAGGTCAATTCAGTCAGGGAGGATGAGGCCCACTTCTAGCAGCTGATGTGGAAGTGTGAACACCAAGAGAGGAGAAACTGCTTTTGTAGTTGGCTAGCCATTCAGTCTTTGTTTAATCCTAAATCGATAAGTGTCAAATTTGCAAATGAATTGTAGCTCTGCAGTTTCTCTTTGAAGTCTGTTTTTGAAGTTTTTTTGTTACTGGATGGCTACTTTTAAATCTGTTACTGTGTGTCCAGGGAGATTGAAGTGTTCTCCTACAGGTTTTTGTATGTTACTATTCCTGAGATCTGATTTGTGTCCGTTTATTCTTTTACATAGGGACTGTCCAGTTTGACCAATGTATATGGCAGAGGAGCATTGCTCGCACATGATTGCATATATTACATTGGTAGATGTACAGGTGAATGAGCCTGGGATGGTGTAGCTGATGTGGTTAGGTCCTGTGATGTTGCTGGTGTAGATATGTGGGCAGAGTTGGCAACGAGGTTTGTTGCAGGGATTGGTTCCAGAGTGGGAGTTACTGTGATGTGGCGTATAGTTGCTGGTGAGAATTTGCTTCAGGTTGGCGGGCTGTCTGTGGGCAAGGATTGGCCTGCCTCCCAAAGTCTGTGAGAGTGATGGATCATTGTCCAAGATGGGTTATAGATCACTGATGATGCGTTGGAGAGGTTTTAGCTGGGGACTGTAGATGATGGC
The DNA here is from genome assembly GCF_052426305.1 of Pelodiscus sinensis. Lineage (NCBI taxonomy): Eukaryota > Metazoa > Chordata > Testudines > Trionychidae > Pelodiscus > Pelodiscus sinensis. Next base: position 13,230,339 of record NC_143054.1, read on the forward strand.
CAGTGGTGTTCTGTTATTTCCTTTGTTGGGCCTGTCTTGTAGCAGGAGGCTTCTGGGTACACGTCTGGCTCTGTCAATCTGTTACCTCACTTCCTTGGGTGGGTATTGTAGTTTTAAGAATGCTTGGTGAAGACCTTGTAGGTGTTTGTCTCTGTCTCAGGGGTTGGAGCAAATGCAGTTGTACCTTAGTGCTTGGCTATAGACAATGGATCGTGCGGTGTGTCCGGGATGGAAGCTGGAGGCATGTAGGTAAGCATAGAAGTCAGTAGGCTTTTGGTATAGGGTGGTGTTTATGTGACCATCACTTATTCGCATTGTAGTGTCCAGGAAGTGGATCTCTTGGAGTAAATTCTGTCTTCAGATATCATGGAATCATAGAACACTAGAACTGGAAGGGACCTTGAGAGGTCATCGAGTCCAGTCCCCTGCCCGCATGGGGAAGCCCTCATGTTAGACCAACCCTCATGTTAGGACCCGGTACCGTCTAGACCCAGTACTGTCTAGACATGTCCTCTCTTAAATCACGGGAGGCACTTGTGCAGAGTCGAGGACAGAATATAACCCCTTAAGCATAGAAAAATACCATACATTGCACAGAAATGAGTGAATGTACTGACAGAAGAATGCCATTCAGACAGCACAATATGGTGGACAGTACTTAGTAGCACAGTGCTTTCAGTTCTTCTGTTCTTGTTACTTCTGCATTTGGACTGCTTCTAGTTCTTTATATGAACTTTACCCAGCATTTCCTGTTTTGTTTCCCAGAATCTGCTGCTGTAATTGATGCATCGATAAGAATTACATTTAGTACTATAATTGTTTGCAACAAGCTGTAAACAGATGAAAGCTCATAAACAGTACCCCATATATTACACGTCTGGAGACAGGCAATCAGGATATGCAGCATTCTCCTTCAGCACCATCCCCTAAGCCCTTTCCTATTTACTACTCTCTGATCCAGGAAATCACAGATTCTACAATATTGTGTTAATTAAATACAGGTATTAAATTCAATATGTTCCCTTCTGCTTCCAAATTTTCCATTTATTGCAGATTTATGGTAATGTCTAACCACACTACAGATGTTTTCAGATAGAAAAAAGAATTTTGGCAGTCAGAGACAACTGGGGCATTTGGCATCAGGAGGGAGCCCAGTGAGATACTTTTTGTTACTGGCATTCAAGAGATTGATGAGCTTTTTTGCTATTTGGCAAGGAAAACATCTCCATTTTCCTTCTCCCTTTTGGGTTAGGGCAGCTCTACATTTGGAGGCATGGGATTTGAATTCCTCCTTTCCTACTGCTGCAACCTGTATCATAATAAGCAGGGATGGGGTTCACCTTTCAAGAAAGGGGAAGAGAATATTTGGACACAGATTGGCTAACCTACTGAGAAGGGTTTTAAACTAGGTTCGATGAGGGCAGGTGACCAAAGCCCACAGGTAAGTGAAAAACGTGGAGACTTGAGAGATGGGTCAGAAATGGGAGGGAGCATGGGCTATAATAGCAGAGATAAAGGAGGGATAAGGCAGAACTGAGGGTGGGGGCAAAATCAAATCAGTATCTTCAAGGCCTGTATTGAAATGCCATGTGGAGCCTGGGGTCAGCTGGGAACTGCCGAGCTGTCCTGGGCTCCATGTGTCATTCCCCGGAACCCGAGATCAGCTGGGGAGTACCCAGCTGACCTCAGTCTCCATACAGCATTTCCGCAAAACCCAGAGTCAGCTGGGGAGTCCGCAGCTGATCACGGCCTCCACTCGGCATTTCAAAGTGGCAGCACCGCACGGAGCCTGGGAACAGATAGAGATTCCCCTGCTGACCATGGGCTCCACGCAGCACTTCTGCTTTGAAACATCGCAGAGGCGTTTCAAAGGGGCAGCACTGCACAGCTGATCCTGGGCTCTGTGTGGCACTGCCCCTCCTTTGAAACATCACTGCGGCAGCACTGCACCTGGGGTCAGCTCTGTGTGGCGCTGCCCCTTTGAAATGCCACCATGACATTTCAAGGCATTTCAAAGTGGCACGGAGCCTGGATATGAGCTCCATGCAGCGCTGACACTTTGAATTACCCCCCCTCTGATAGAGGCAGCAAGGGGGGGGCGAATTGACTAGTCAACTCAACTGTCCGATAAGCATCTGCTTATCGAATAGTTGATTGGTCAACTAGTCTTAAGCATCCTTACTACAATTACTAAGTTTGCAGATGATAATAAGCTGGCAGGCACTGCAAGTCCTTCGGAGGATAGGGTCATAATTCAAAATGATTCGGACAAACTAGAGACATGGTCTGAGGTAAATAGGGTGAAGTTCAATAAGGACAAATGCAAAGTACTGCATTTAGGAACGAACAATCAGTTTCACACATACAGAATGGGAAGCGACTGTCTAGGAAGGAGTATGTCAGAAAGGAATCTAAGGGTCATAGTGGACCACAAGCTAAATATGAGTCAACATATGACACTGTTGCAAAGAAAGAAAACATCATTCTGGGATGCATTAACAGGACTGTAGTGAGCAAGACACGAAGTCATTCTTCTGCTCTGATCTGCACTGATTAGGCCTCAGTTGGAGTATCGTGTCCAGTTCTGGGCACCACATTTCAAGAAAGTTGTGGTAAAATTGGAGAGGTCCAGAGAAGAGCAACAAAAATGATTAAAGGTCTAGAACAGCGTTTCCCAAACGATGGGTACCGGGCCGCGGGAAAAAAATACCGGGCCTCAGCATGCCTGGTGGCTGCTGGCAGGGCCGGCCTTAGGCCGATTTGGGCCCTGCGCCCCTGAACCTGGAAGTGCCGGCGAGTTCCAGAGCCTGGGGCCCTGCTCCACCGATATGTGGAACTGGGTATCTCCCCTGGCTCTGCCTGGCATGGACGTGGCCCCGCAATGTGGAAGGCAGAAGGTAAAGAACGGGCTTGGGCGGAGGCAGCAGCGGGCTTGCGCGGAGGGGGAAGAGTGGAAGGAGAAGGGGCTTGGGAGGGGAAGGCACCAAGGAACAGGGTGCAGGAGAGAGAGACAAATGCCAGGGGGCCAAGTGCAGACAATGAGGGAAAGGACAGGAGGGGAGGTGTCAGTGGGAGGGGGGACAGGGTGATGCTGGGAGAGGAAAGGAGAGGAGAGGAGAGAGGAAGGGCATTGGGGGCTGGAGGAGGAGGTGCTGGGAGAAGGCTTGAAAGAAGGGGTGGGCATGAGAGAGGTGGGGATGGAGCAAGTCATGTGTGAGGGCACAGAGGGGCAGGAGGGGATGGGGCAGAGAGTGCTGAGGTGGCAGGTGTCAGGGAAAGAGAGGGCAAAGGGGATAGGAGAAGTAAGGGAAGGGGGAGGCACCAGGAGGGTGCAGGGCTAAGGGAAGGTGCAGGTGCCAGGGGATTCTGGGGTGAGGAGGAGGGGAGAGCTGGCCACCAGAAGCAGCACTGGACGGGGGAATCGGGGCAGGCTGGGGAGATTGGGAGGCTGGTGGAAGCAGGCTGCCAGGGGGTGCGAGGTTGGGGGCAGGGAACTGGCTGGGGAAGATGGCGGGGGGGAAGAAGCGGCCGCCGGAAGGAGGGCTGGATGCAGGCAGCGGGGCTGGCCAAGGGAGATTGGGAGGAGAAGCGGGGGGGGACCTGGCTGCCCGGGAGGGGGTTGGAGGAAGTAGGGCTGGCCAGAGGCACAGCTGGGGGAGCAGGGGGGAGGAATGAATCGGCCTGCAGAGAGTGGAACTGACCTGGCCATATGTAGATCTTGGGACGCTGCCCCTGTTCCCTCTCCCTCCCGCAAAGCACAAAGCTTGAGTTAGTCCGGCCTGGGGATTCTATTGTCCCCCCCACACATGCCCCTCGACTAGTTGCGAACTGTCTGACTGGTAGACACACTCATGCAGCCTGAGCACATTTACCAGCCAGGCAGTTCGAAACTACAAACTGATACATCTAGTAATAATACAACTTACCTAATGAGAAAATACCAGACATGTTATATGTCTGGTATTTTCTCAGTTTGTTTTTTATGTGTTTATATTTTTGGGCTGCAAAAAGCAGTACTGAAAAAAAAGGGTTCCAACTAAAGTACAAAGTTTGGGAAACCCTGGTCTAACCAGCTTTCTGTCCGTCTTACAGTCCATTTATCCAATCCATATTCTTTAACTTGCTGGCAAGAATATTGTGGGTGACCATATCAAAAGCTTTGCTAAAGCTAGCACTGGGGGTTTTGGGAGGACCAGAAACAACATATTTGAATATTCATCATTTGATTGATGAATATGCAAATATGCAAATGAACATTACAGGTCCTCCAAAAGTTCGTGAATGAATTTACTGGTCCCTGTGTCAAAAAGTTTGGGAACCCCTGGTCTAGAAAACATGAGCTATGAGGCAAGGCTGATGGAATTGGTCTTGTTTAAGTTTAGAAAAGAGAAGGCTGAGAGGGACATGATAGCTATTTTCAAGTACTCTAGAGAGGAGGGGAAAAAATTGTTCTCCTTGGCCTCAAAGGATAGGACAAGAAGGAATGGGCTTAAATTGCAGCAAGGAAGGTTTTGAATTGGACATTAGGAAAAACTTCCTGTCAGGGTTGTTAAACACTGGAATAAATTGCCTAGGGAGGTGGAATCTTTATCTCTGGAGATATTTAAGAGCAGGTTAGACAGACATCTATCAGGAATGATCAAGATAGTGCTTGGTCCTGCCGTGAGAGCAGGGGACTGGACTTGATAACCTCTCGAGGTCCCTTCCAATTCTAGTATTCTATGATTCTATAATTAGCCACCTCACCGCACCTTCTCCAGAATCTACCTTTACATCCAACAAAAGTGAATATACTACTTTTTAGGAGTACTGCCCCTACTACTGAAAATATCTGTTTGATCAATAAGCAGTAACCTATCCAGGAGCAATCAGTTTCCTTCAGCTTAGATTTCAAGTTCTTTGGAGCAATGGCTTCTATTCGTCTGTGCACAACATCCAGTACAATAAAGCTTTGAAAGGAGCATCTAAGTGCTATTGAAATACAAATAAAGAAAGAAAATCTAAGAATTATTAATTAGTTTGCCTGTCTATCCGTTCAAGAACTCCTCCTAAACAGTAAGAGCTAGGACCACCAAACTCGGGATACAGCTATCTCTTACAACTTAAAGCAAGGAAGAGTTTGGTTGTGCCAGAAAAATGGCATGTGCCTAGAAGGGGATTACTTCTCATAAAACCATACAGAAAAGAGACAGAGTCACCAGGCAGGTGAAAGCAGCTGGCTGGGAGCATGCTCTTCTCCTCTGTGATTGCCCCAGCTCAAGTCTCCCACCCCTCAGGTGCCCTTTAGGGAGGGAGGATGGGCTGAAACTTCCCCCCTTCCTCTCTGGTTCCTATGGGAACTTTGCTGGCTATTCCACTTTTGTCAGGCTGGCTATTCCACTTTTCTGTGCTCACGGGAGCTGCAGCAGCCATGGAGAGGCACTTCTCACCTGCCCCCCCATAGTGCTGTGCTCAGAGCGGGCTGGGGTTGTCCTCCCTCCCTGGGGCAGACTGAACCCCTCATCTCCAGCCCCAACCCAGAGTTATGATTTAAATGAAGCATGGACATTTTCATTCCTTTTTCCAAACCCCCCAAATTAATTGAGTTAAGGACCTGAGCAACACCGAGTAAATCTTCTAGTGTATAAATAAATGCACATCAGTTTTTAAACATTTGAACAAAAGCTTTCATTCAGCAAGGCTCTTCCCTGGAAATGTGCTCCAGATTGCTAATGAACTTGACTTTAGAATAAACACTTCGCTATTGTGCAATGTGGGAGAGGAAATGTAATTAATTTTTTGAACTTTAAAATATGATCTTTTAAAAATATAATTATTTTGCTATATTGAGACTATGTTTAGGCAAAGTTTCATGTGCCTATTTTCATTCTATTCTTGCTCATTGTTTTTGTTTTCTATTAAGAGTTCTGCCAGTATTCAAAAATGTATTATGATAGATGTAGATATAGATATACGTATTGTGGCAGGCCAAGAGCAGGGGGCTGCAGAAGCCTTCTGGAACATAGGGAGTTGGGTGTGTGGGTTTATGTTCCCAGAGTAGGCTGCCAAAGACTGCAGCCCAGCCATTAGGACACCTGAAGCCTATCTGAAGTCAGCCTGGAGGGTGGACTAATTAGAGCACCTGCCCCCGGTTAAGGCTATGGGCACACAGAAAAGGGACCAACCAGAGGAGAGGAGAGGAGAGGAGAGAAGACAGGACAGGACAGGACAAGACAAGCTGAGCAAAACAGGAGACAGACCCAAGGCAGCTTGCAACAGGGCCTGGTCCAAGGCTTCAGGGAGAAGGTACCCAGGAAGGGTTGGGGAAGTGGCCCAAGGAGAAGCCGGTATTCAGTGGGGTCAGGGCCAAGCCTCACAGCCCACTCGGGGCTACTCCTTACAGGGTCCTGGGCCAGAACCCGGAGCAAGTGGGTGGGACCAGGTTCTCCCCAACCCTCCTCCTGGCTGGTAGGCTGCCAGAAAGGGAAAAGGGGAGCCCTGTGAACTACCGGATGGACTGACCTCCAAAACCTGGCTGGCCAATGATGAAAAGGGCTCTTGGAGCAGGGTACCCTTGCCTTCTTGGCAGTGGTAGGGACACCGCAAGCCTCTGAGGCACACACAAAGACCCACCAGGAAGCGCAGAACCCAAGGGGCTTAGCCCAGACTTGCCACAAGATACATATTACAGGTTGAACCTCTCTAATCCAGAACACTCTCATCCAGAAACATGTGTCGTCCGGAATGATTTCAGTTAGCTGGATGTCCACTTTTCATGGATGTGGCCAAGTTTCCTGCGGTCCCATAAAGTTTGTTTACAGCCACCATTCCTAGCTCTCAGTGTTCTGTGTCGTTATTTAGCTCTAATTTACCTCTAAATGTCCTCTAGCAGCACAGCAAGCAGTGGAAGTGTTAGTAATGCTGTTCGACAATATTGACCTCCCGTAGTCCAGAAAATTCTCTCATTCAGAACCAGTCAGATCTCCAGGGTTCTGGAGTAGAGAGGTTCAACCTGTATTACCATCGTTAATTTCCTAGTATTATTATAGTAACTTAGGCCATTTGCATGTACTAGTATACTGAGCTTGTATGTGTGTGCCTAGGATAGCATAGCACCTGCTAGAATTATACAATAATAGTAACAAATTGGCCATTTTTTTTCCAGTGCATTATTCAGTGCATCAAAAAGATTCTGGTAGCAATCATGATGCATTAATCTCAAAGCAGTGTGCTTTCCAAGGATTTGTCTTGTGCTGTCATCTCCCAAGGCAGCCAGATTTCATGATACACAGAATGGTTCAAAATAGCTACCATATAAATCTGTTCAAACTAGGCCCTCTTATAAGGGATCTGGTAAATTTTTAAAAACAGGAAGTCAGAGCTACAAACTTGAGAGATGTTGAAAGTAAACCCCTCAAGTGCTTATCAAGATGATAACTTATTTGGGAAATCAGAAGCTCCTATCTAGATTTAACAAGTATTCTCTCTTCCTACAAATGTCTACCAAGAAAAATGTAAACAAAAACATGTTAGCCTTGCATCACACGTATGCAAACAATTTCTTAAATGTAATAGTTAACAAATATGTCAAATATTTATCATATGCTAAATACGTAGCATAGTTAGAGTGACCAAGTGTCCCGTTTGGAACTGGAACACCTGGCCAAAAGAGGATCCTCACAGCTCCGGTCTGCATCACTGACAGGGCCACTGATGGTACATCTCCACACAGTGTAATTTCGGAATAACTGACATTATTCTGAAATAACATAGTCCATGTCTACACTACAAGCAATTATTTCAAATATGTCAAAATAATGTTGAGTTGGAGGACTTCTGACTCCAACTCCTGTAACCTTCATTTTATGAGGAGTAAGGGAAGTCGAAGAAAGAGTGCTCTAACTCAGACTTCCTGCTGTGTAGACAGTGCCAAAAACCAAAATAAGCTATTTGGACTTAAGCTGAGCAACTGATGTAGCTCAAGTTACATAGCTTATCTCGGCTTTTGCCCTGCTGTGTAGACATGCCCTGACTGTCCAGCTGGGGGTGCCATGCAGGGGGGCTGGCAGGCTCCCTGGAAGCATCTGTGCTGTGCGACTCCTGGGAAGGAGCCAGCATGTCCCCCTTCCAGCACCTATGTGTAGGAGTAGCCAGGGGGGTTCTTCATGCTGCACCCACCCAAGCACTGCCCCTGCTGCTCCCATTGCCAGAGCCAACTACCCTTCCCAGCCAGGGGCATCATCCCCTCCCCTTGAGCCAGCCCAGTGAAAATGAGTGAGTGAGGGCAGCAGGGGGGAGGAGAAAGGAGCGAGGGGGCAGCGCGTTGGAGAAGGAATGGGGCATGTGTAGAGCTTAAGAGGAGTGGTGGGCAGAGGGCAGGATATGGGTGCTGGGTTTTGTGTGAGTAGAAAGTTGGTGACCCTAAAGCCCAGTATTTTGAGGAACATGAATAAAACATGGGTACTGTGCATAAACTCACATTTGCAAGAAGAATTTATTACACAGTTAGTGGGTTTTTAACCCTCTCATATAGGTATATATAGTTATCTAAAAATGAGAACAAACAGTATGAATATTCAATAACAGCTCAGTAAGAATGTGAAATATTATAGGATAATGAATATGCAAAAATGATTTCCAGAAGCCCACCATGTCATATAAAAAGACCATGATTTAAGAGTTCCGTCCTTTAGGTGTCAAAGGTCAAAGCAATGAGCTATTAAAGATACTTTCACTTCCCCTGAAATAAAGTGCTGTCTTGGGCCAAAAGGTGAGAGGTTAGAAAAGCAGTTTGTCTGCTGGTCTAGTCCCATTCTTCCTCCTGACAGGAAATCACACACGCTCCTACACAGCGTTCAGGGTTAACCTAGGGTCATGGCCATCAACTAAGTACCCAGCTAAAGAAATACATTATTTATTAAGAAGAAAAGGCTGTACAGGCCACAGGTTAAATTTCTGTCAAACACAAATTTTACTCTAAAGTGCAGCTAAGGATTAATGTAAAAAAAAACAAATAATCCACCTTCCACTGCAGCTAAATAGTGCAGCTGTGGCCATAATCTCTTATGCTTAAAGAGGCAACCATAACAAAAAAAAAAATTACGACACAATAGATTAGTTGTTAGGTCAAGACAACAATTAATTTTTCAAAATATTTATAAGATCAGAATTGGAAATGTCATCTTATCTTTTATGATGTGGCTCAAGCCAAATCTTACTATCTCCAATACAGATTTTTTTAAAATAAACTATAAAAAAATACATTATTAATTTGTAGTGAGATTCACTATATTTATAGCGAGGTGCATGTCCACAAGACTAAATATGTTCCATTAGGCTTGCACAAGTATTGGGGACACATGAGTCAATAATATAGCTAAAAGTGTTATAAAAATGCAAATAAGATAACATTTTTAAATGATCACCTGGACAGTCTTAAGGAGTTGCAATAATTTTGAGTGTCATAATACAGGGAGCAAGAATTTCTGCTTCTGGTCTGAAACCATCATTTCTTAATACAGGTTGGCCCTCGCTGGTCCAGCACCCTTGGGACTTGACTGGTCCCAAACAAGGGGATTTGCCGGAGTAGGGAAGGTCACTCCCCTCCTGGCTGTTCTGGCACCGGGTCAGGGCTCCAGCCTGCCCCCGCTGCCCCTCTAGATGCTGCCAACCCTGCTGCTGCCAGGGCAGAGCACCATCAATGGAGTTCCGCAGCTGCCCCGTTCCATGGTTGGAGCTTTGTAGCCACCCGGTTCTATGACCGGAGCTGTGCAGCCAAGGCTGGGACTGAGAGCTGGGGACAGAGTTCCCTGGCCACTACTGGGGCCAGAATGCCCTGCTGTGCTGTCTGTTCCCACCTCCTCCTCCCCCCACATGCACACTGGATTGCTCCTGCCCCACTGCCAGACCTCCCTTTTCCTGGGCTCTGTGTTCCAAGAACATCTGTGGTCCGGCATGGACCACGGATGTTGCCAGACGAGGGAGACCAGGTTAAGGGAGGTACAGCCTGTATAGAGTTCTCAGTAAAGATGACTGTTTAACTAACCAAAAAAAAAAAAATCAAAATTTCAAATTTGCTTGAATTTCACAGGGTTCAGAACAAGCCTATTTTGTTTTCTACGCAACTTTTTGGTCACAGTCTGCAATATAATCAGGAGGTCTTTTAATGAAAATATTACCAGTTTTTAATTAAGTATACTGTAAGCAAAATGCCCATAACCATTTGATAATGTCTTTGATAATTGTTTTATACCATCGCACACAAATGAAAATATCAATACTTTGAGAAATCCTTTAGTTTTGAAAAGGAAAATACCATTTTGCAATTGAAAATCTATTATTTGAAAAATGTCAACCAGCTTTAAGCCCACTTTAGCTGGGTCTGGAATTATTTACATATAAATTACACAGCACCAGAGAACCGGAAACAAACTGGGTCTGGTATCAGAGGGGTAGCCATGTTAGTCTGGATCTGCAAAAACGATGAGGAGTCCTGTGGCACCTTATAGATTAACAGATTTATTGGAGCATAAGCTTTCGTGGGCAAAGACCCACTTCTAGTCATCCGGAGTTCTTCAGATGACCAGTCTACATGTTTTGTTAGTCTATAAAGCGCTACCAGATATCATACACTATGTATGATGCGCTAAGGCTATGTCTGTGCAATTTATCAGACTGATATTGCAAAACTGTATTATGGCCAAGTGCGTATTGTAAAAGTGTATAAATATGTTGGCCTACCACTGTTGACAAGTCCTGTAGCACATAAACCCAAGACAATTACAATGGGAATGAAAGGTTAATGACAGTACTTAAACTTGTCAAAAGGTTATGTTATAAAAGCAGCTCAAGGCTTGCAAATCCACTTTAGCTGAAGGAAGGAGAAAGATAAGAACTGTGGAAAGTTACTCAGGACAGAAGAAAGGAAGCCAGGTTGGACCAGCCCAGCCATAGAGGAACAGGAGGACCAGACAGGACCAAAAAGAAAAGGTAAGAAAAGGCAAGGTCACAGATATGGGAAAGGGGCTCCAGAAAGTGAGGGCAACCAGCAAGTAGCAACTCTGTGGAGTAGGGAGCCCTACACACAATTTCCTAGATGGCCTCAAGGACTCTGGACAGCCCTAAAAACTCAGACTCAAACCAAAGAGTGCCCTGGAGTGAAGAAGAAACTGAGGCAATGACATACATATAATGTGTATTGTTTTGTATGAACTGTACTCTCCTGGGCTTTACATGATTAAAGATAAAAGAGCATTCATATGTTAAACACATGGCCTGAAAGAGTTAACTGCAGATGAGAAGTTTCATACCTTTGGGATGGAGTTCTGGGCCTAGAAGGGCCAGGATGCTGTACAGCATGTTCCAACTTTGGAAGAGGGTGTCAGATAAGAGAACTATATCCCAAGTGTGTGTTGAAGGACCCAAGATTGGAGCAGTGGTCGGATTCTGTGCAGGTGCAGCAGCTTAAAACATCCCAGGGAATCCAGAGCACAGAGGCTTGGATTCCTCCACATAGCATTTCTAGTGGCTGGCTGAAAAGGGTGCTCACAGATTGTAAAGGCAATCCTCCTTTTCTCTATGTACAGTCACTGAGGCTATGTCTAGACTGCAGGCTTCTTTCGAAAGAGGCTCTTTCGAAAGCATCTTTCGAAAGAGGCTCTTTCGAAAGCATCTTTCGAAAGAGCCTCTTTCGAAAGATCGCGTCTAGACTGCAGGTGGATCTTTCGAAAGAGAAATCCGCTTTTTCGAAAGACAGCACCCAGCGAGTCTGGATGCTCTCTTTCGAAGACGGCCTCTTTACATTGAAGAACGCCTTCTTTCGAAAGAGGAACTTTCAAAAGAAGGCGTTCTTCCTCGTAAATTGAGGTTTACCGCCATTGAAAGAAAAGCCGCGTTCTTTCGAAATAATTCCGAAAGAACGCGGCTTGAGTCTGGACGCAGGGGAAGTTCTTTCGAAAAAAGGCTACTTTTTTCGAAAGAACCCCTGAGTCTGGACACGGCCTACATGATCACATACCACCTTAAGAACAAGAGGTAGAACATTCTCAATAGTCTTACGGGAAAGACTGGGTGGCAATCCCAAGGAACACATTGTAATCAAAGGCTAAAGAGAGTCTTACCAAATTAATCAGTTGCGTGTGGATGATATCTTCCACTAATACTGCTGATTCATGGAGAGGTCTGCGAGCATCCCCTAAGGAAAACCTGAAAGAAAATTGTTTCACATAAGTTTACCAAACTGTTAGAAGAAAAGCAAAAACCTTACATTAAACCAAGTAAAAAAGAAAGGATCACCTGTATTTAAACTACTGAATTGAAAATTGTTTAGTGTGGTACAAGGAAGTATACATAAAAATAATTGGATTAAATGAAGAAAGAACACTGAGGATAAATATCAGAAAAGAAAATCCTAGCATAGTGACATAAATTATAGAGTGTAACGGACACTGAAGAGAAGACATGTAATTCCACCTATTAGGGACAAACCTAGGCTAGCCCAAGTTGTAGTAAATGTACTGTAGTGTTATTAGGTCTTAACCACCATTAATTTCAATTAAGCACCTTCAGCCACGTCATGGTATTGTATTGAAGAACAAGGATATAATTCCTTCTTCCTTTTACAAACTGACACACAGCCATTTAAGTTTTTACTCAATTTACATTAAATGTTTATGTTAGTGTCTTCTTCTCCCAAAGCTAAATGCTAAGTAGCGCATACTTTTAGAAGAAAGTGTAACTGAAAAAAAGAAATTTTTATAAATTATCAAATGCCTTTTAAAGTGAATTATCTTATATGATATTTAAAATTCAGTCTTACAACACACTGTACATAACTATTTCAAAATGCATAGTATTTACAGTAACAGGAATAATTACAGACAGTTGTTGTGGTAGGTTTGAAAAGAAAGAGATACGAGTAGAAAAATTAAGGATTTAGGTGAAATGCTGGTAAAAACAAAGAGAAAGCTTTACAACAAAGGATAATTTTTGTCAGACTATGGCAAGAATAGGCGAGAGCTGCTGCTCATGGGGAGTCTGCTTTCTAGCTCATTATCCTGTCTTATGACAGTGGCCAATAGTAGGTGCCCCAGAGGGAATGAACAGAAGTAATCATCAAGTGATCCTAACCTTGTTGCCCATTCCCAGCTTCTGACAAACAGAGGCTAGGGACACTATTCCTGCCCATCCTGGCTGTTAGCCCCGGATGGACCTATCCTCCATGAATTTATCTACCTCTTTTTTGAACCCTGGTAAAGTCCTGGTCTTCACAACATCCTCTGGCAAGGAGATCCACAGGTTCACTGTGTGATGTGTAAAGAAATATTCCCTTTTGTTCGTTTTAATCCTGTTATTAATTTCATTTGGTGGCCCCTAGTGCTTACATTATGGAAAGGAGTCAATAACTTTTCCTTCATTTACTTTCTCCACACCTGCCATGATTTTATAAACCTCTATCATATCCCCCCTTAGTCACCTCTTTTCCAAGCTGAGAAGTCCCAGTTTCATTAATCTCTTCTCATATGGCAGCCATTACTTACACCCCCATATAATTTCTGTTGCCCTTTTTTGAACTTTTTCCAATGCCAAGGTATCTTTTTTGATAAAAGGTGGCCACATCTGCACACAGTATTCAAGATGTGGATGTACCATGGATTTATATAGGGGCTATATGATATTCTCTGTCTTATTCTCTATCGCTTTCTTAATGATTCCCAACATTCTGTTTACTTTTTTGAACACTGCTGCACATTGAGTGGATGTTTTCAGAGAAATATCCACAATGACTTCAAGATCTCTCTCAAGTGACAACAGCTAATTTAGTCCCTATCATTTTATATCTTTAATTGTTTTTCAAGATGCATTACTTTGCATTTATCAACATTAAAATTCACCTGCCATTTTGTTACCCAGTCACCTAGTTTTATGAGATCCTTTTGAAGCTCTTTACAGTCTGCTTTGGACTTGAGCAGTGTTGTATCATCTGCAAATTTTGCGACCTCATTGTTTAGCCTTTTCTCCAAATCATTTATGAATATGTTGAATAGGATTGGTCCCAGTACAGACCACTGCAGTACACCACTAGTTACTGTTCTCCATTCTGAAAACTGAGCATTTATTCCTTCCCTTTGTTTCCTATCTTTTAACCATCCATAAGAGGACCTTAAGAGGAAATCTTATCCCATGACAGCTTACTTTGCTTAAGAAAGTTTAGCGACAGTCTTTGTCAAAGGCTTTCTGGAAATGTAAGTACAGTGAAACCTTTGTTATCCGGCACTCTATTAACCAGAAAACTTTGTTAACCGTCATTGCCCCCAGCCACAATACTGTCACATCTTCAGGCGCACAGGCCTGGCTTGGTTTACCATGATTGGCTTAACATTTTTTTATTTAAGAAGTACTAATCATCTTTAACTCAAAATAGAAATGTGAGATCAACTGCCTCACACTACAAAACTACCAATATTAAAAACCTGACTTTTACTATTATTGTCCATTGGCTTTTCCTAGGTTGATGGGACCCTCAGATAATCAGAATTTTTAGATAACAGGAACGCCCTAATCCCTGAGCATGCCAGATAACACAGGTTTTACTGTACAATATATCCACTGGATTCCCTTTGTCCACACGCTTGTTGACCTCCTTAAAGAATTCTAGTAGATTGGTGAGGAATGGTTTCCCTTTACAGAAACCATGTTGACATTCCCCTAACAAATTATGTTCTTATGAGTCTGACAATTTTGTTCTTTACTATAGATTCAAAAAGATTGCCCAGCACTGAAGTTAGACATACCAGCCTGTAATTGCCAGGATCACCTCTACAGTGCTTTTAAAAAATTGGCATCACATTATCTATCTTGCAGTTATTTGGTACAAAAGATGATTTAAAGGAGGTTAGAAGCCCAAACCCCACTCAAGGAGAAATGGAGTATCCAGGATTCTGACTGTGGGGTTCTGCTTACCATGTCATCATTACACTAACACTTTGACAAAAATTTTAAATACATAACAACAGCTCAATTGAATTACTGTAAAATACACACATAAATTAGAACCGACTTTTTAACACATCAGCCAAATTACACTTTGAAAGAGGCAGCTATAAAATAGATAACAGTACTCAGCCCTTGCCTACTTTACATACAAATCCCATAAATTTAAGAACCAAAGAGTTCTTTAAAAAAAAAATCATTCTCACTTTTCCTTCACCTCAATTCCTCCTTCCACATAAAAATAAGACAAAAACCATTTATTTCCAGGCATGAAGTGAAGGACCATGGGTTACTACTACCTGGAAAAGATACTCTCTCTATATAACAACGCTTTATTAGTACCTCTTGATTCAAACTAAACAGAGTAGCTGTAACATCTGACATCTGGAGCAGCCCCTGTCTGCAGCAGGCCATCCTGCAGGACTGAGGCAGCCCCTCCCACACACACCCAACAGCAGGGGAGCTGCTACAGTCCGATTGGTAAACAGGTTAAACCTTCACATTCCTAATCTAAACTAAAAGGATTTAAAACAGTCATGAGCAGACCGCACTGATCATTATTATATACCAATATTTTTAAATTTAAAACTATTGCCTGTGTTGCTAAGACTTTAGAAGACATGAAACCAAATTTGGAACAGAGCAAATAAATGGCTGGCAACTAACAAGTTGGATGCAACAGACCATGGTCTATATTAATATTATTCTATGAACATTAAATAAAGATATTAATAAATTAACAATTTCTCTGAAAAGAACAAAAAATTGAGGGCAAATTTCTGCTCTCTGATCAGAGAACTGGCTCTCCTCTGAGATAACGTGTTACCCTGCCTGCATAGATGTCCCACCAATGTAACTGACAGATCTCCACATGTAACAGGAGTGAAGAATCAGCAGACAAGATCCAATATACAGAACTAAGATGTGAATTTTGCCCCACATTTTTTTTTTTTTTTTTTTTTGGTCTATTCAGATTTGCAAAAGGATATATCAAGTTTGATTGCTGGAATTCCATATTCCAGCAACCATTAACTAGAGATATGTAAAAGCAGATTCACTACTACTACTACCACTACCACCAAACACACACACACAGACAAACACACACTCATTCTTTTTCTTTTCATATTTAAAAGGTATGTGTATCTCAGTTTCTCTTTTTCCCACGTTACTGTTGCCAACTTTCTTCCCACACAGGGAAAGCTAGATATTGGCATGATGGTTTCTGCAAAAAAATAAAATAAAAACCGCCATATGTACCCACAGCCACTTCCTTTTTCTCAGTAATGCACGGTGGATTTTCAAGCTACTGAAAAAAAATTAAATCTGAATAATTGTTAATGATATTTTAGCATCTATCCATTACCCTATTAGCCTCTGGATTCTGTTTAATTAATAATAATTGTTTCTATGTCAAACAGGAATGTTTCTGCCCCTTCCTATTTCCTGGGATATGCATCTGACATGAAACTGACAAATACACGTACATTGAAAAGTTTAGATTTTAATTCCTTTCTTTACTTAAGCTGTTGTAGCTGAATAAATGGTAAACTAAAACTTGGAATAGGAGGGGAAGAGGATTCACCAAACTACGACCTAGATGGTAGGTAGAGGACAGAACATAACTTAATGTGTTGCTTTTGGGGTTGAAATCAGACTTGGTTTAATATTACTTTGTGTGTTTCTTTTCCTATGGGCTTTTTTTCTCCCCAAATGGCACAGTAGACAGCACTTAAAAAAATTCTATACCTGATCAAGGAAAAGATTTGTTAAATAAACACATTTACTGCACACCTAACCATTATACATCCATACAACAACAAATCCTTCTTAGATAACCTCATTTCAAAGAGCTTTTTTTAAAAAACTGCAAGTTTGGGTGCAACAAGGTTATCAATGCAAAAGTTATTAACCAGAGAGTAAAAATAATTATGGTGTGGGGAAAGACTGCAGCAGTCTTTTGTATTTAGTTGCTTCCATTTCCATTCTGTCTCTATCCATGTCATGATCTCTCAAGGTATATCAAAAGATGTCAATGTCCCACCCACTCACACACTTCATCAGAATAATGCTGACAGTATATCCTAAGGAAGATGTTACATCAGTCCATGCCAGGGGGAGATAAAAGGATCCAGGCTGCCGGTCACCGCAGGCTCTGGGCGGCGGGATTCCGGCCTTCGACATTCATGTAGCTGCCAGGCTGCTGGCTGCCTCTGGCCCTGCAAACTCTTGGCTGCCCACTCGCACTCCCTAGCAGAGTTTAATTGGCAACAGGAACCGATAAGTATTAGCTTATTGGTTAACCGGTTAAACTCTTGCATCCCTAAATATTACGCTATAGATATGGTTGGGGCTAAAACAACATAGTGGTTGTTCAGACTACGCTTTCTAGCAGCATTAATTCAATGTAAAAGTTTTGTGTAAGAATTTCCCAGATATTATCTACTACATATTTGAGAGACTCTGACTGTCCATCTGTTTGTCTACCAGTTCAAGAACTCTGCGTAAACTATAAGAACTAGGACCACCAAACTCGGAATTCAGGTTCTGCTTATCAAAACTTAAATCAAGGCAAGGGTTTGGTTGTACCAGGAAAATGGCATGTGCCTGGAATGGGACTGTGTCTCAGTAAAGAATGCAGAAAAGTGACAGAATCAGTAGGCATGGGAAAAAGGCTGGCTGGGGACACTGAGACTCCCACACTCCAGATGCCCTCTACGGGGGGTGGGGACTGAAGCTCCCCCCACCCCCCAATTTGTACAGGGAGATTACTAGCTGTTCCCCTTCATCAGGGAGTGAGAGGAAAGCACACAGTTTGCTGCATTCCTCACTATCTGTGGAGTGAAGGGGGAAGGCGCTTTTCATCTGGCCCCAAGCTGCTGCTGTGAGAGAGGGCTGGAATTAGGGTTGCCAGATGGTCTCCCAAAAAATACCTAACACACGGGCTAAAAATTTGTCGAGCAAAAAAAAGAAGCAGAAATTCCACCCCCGTCAGTTTTGGCTGAGAGCCTGTGGAAGGTGCCTAAATGCAACCACAAAGCACCTGCGGGCTTCTCTCTTGGACTACGGTGCCACAACGTGCTTGACCAGCGCTCAGGAGCAGAGGCAGGGCTTCTCCTCCTCCCCAAGGCGTCATTCCTCCTCAGATGCAATCAGCTGAGGGCTCCCAGCGCTGATCGCGCCCCGCCTCCCAGCCCCTTCTCTCACCCCCGCCATGCTTTTGCACGCTACCACAGGCTCCCAGCGCCGATCGCGCCCCGCCTCCCAGCCACTTCCCCCGCCCCCACCAGGCTTTTGCACACTACCACAGGCTCACAGCGCCAATCACGCCCCGCATCCCAGCCATTCCCCTCGCCCCCGCCAGACTTTTGCATGCTACCACAGGCTCCCAGCGCCGATCGCGCCCCACCTCCCAGACACTCTCCCCACCCCCGCCAGGCTTCCGTCTGGCACCTAGCCAGAAAAACAGAAAATACTGGACGTTGTACGTGTCCGGTATTTTCTGAATTTTTTTATCTGACAGAGGGCACAAAAACTGGTCTGTTTGGTAGAATACCGGACACCTGGTAACCCTAGTAAGTACTCTCTCCCTGGGACAGCCTGCAGACCGAGCTTCTCCTCCAAGCAATGATTTAAATGAAGCATGCACATTTTCATTTTATTTTCCAAGAGACAAAAATTAATTGTGTTAGGGATCAGAGCAATGCCAGGTAAATCTTCCAGTCTCCTATATATTTCAGAGAGTTTGTCTGTCTATCTTCTTTGTTCACAGACATCCCCAAACCACTATGCCCATAGCTGATCCCAGCAGAGTTGCACTTAATTTTCTCCCCAGCCTCTATAGACACCTACCCTTGTCCATGTTGTTTCTGAAATATCTCTGCTTTCCACTACACCATTTTCTACTTCTCAAATCAGAACATACAGCACCTGAACGTACCTGTTCTAATGAGAATAGGCTGTTCTGAGTGTACCGTGTCCTCCTCAGACTCCATGGTGCTCAAAACCTTGTTCTCCTACCCACCTCCTCTTTGTACTGTGAGCTGAATCCTGCAAAGTGCATAATGCCCGTGGCACTTGCTGATAATGCACACAGTCCTGCCAGGAGAACGCACACAGCACAAAGGTGGGCGAGTGGTGGGATGGCTCGTTTGGGTGTGGAGGGAGGGAAGCAACTTTAATTTCCAGAAGGGTTTCAGTCGGAGCCTGGCTGTGTGAAGATGTTGAAAGGCTGTGATAGCTGGAGGCTTCTCCCAGCCACAATTAGCAAGATCAGACCCCAGCCAGCATCAGCCACATTTGGGTCTCTCCTGGAGACCTCCTGGTGCCCTAGTATAGGGGAGGTTGCTGATTCTCTGCCCCACTGCAGCCTCTCCCCCATGGGCTTTCCTTTGATAGTGCTGCAGGTGGTCATATGCTTTATCTCTAGGGTCTCCCAGTTGCAGTTTATATGACATGCTTAACAGAAGAGTCCAGCAAATGCCTATGATCAGGCGCTCCTAAAAGCTAATTATCATTGGAACCAATTTCAAGATATAACCAATCCAGTTATTTAAGTTAGGAAATCAGTAGTATCTGTGCAAAATTTGGTGTTTGTAGCTCTTACTGTTTCGGAGATCTTTCGGAATTATCAGTGGGCCCAATTGGGGCTTTGGGGGAACTAGGGGAACCGATTTTGAGGTATAACCAATCCAGTTATCTAAGTTAGGAAATCAGTTGTATCTGTGCAAAATTTGGTGTTTCTAGCGCTTACCATTTCTGAGATCTTTTGGGACAAACAAACAAACAAAAACCACAAATTTTCCGAAATATTTATAAGATGACTAGAACTAGAAGAGACCTTGAGAGGTCATCAAATCCAGTCCCTTGCCCTCATGGCAGGACCAAGAACCATCTAGATCAGTGGTGGGCAATAAAAAACACAACAGCCTGCGGTGTTAGTCCTTGGCGGGCCATCGCCACTATGTTTACCTGTACCTCTGCAGGTATCAGAGAATCACAGCTCTCGTTAGCTGCAAAATAACCATTTGTGACCATTTGCATTGGCCGTGAATGGTGATTCACGGGCAACCAGAGCTGTGATCCTCCAATACATGTGGAGGTGCAGGTAAACATAGCAGTGGTGGCCCACCAGGGACTAACCCTACGGACCAGATCCGGCCCGTGGGCCGGAATTTGCCCACCCTTGATCTAGATCTTTCCTGATAGACGTCTGTCTAACCTGCCCTTAAATATCTCCAGATATGCAGATTCCACAGCCTCCCTAGGCAATTTATTCCTGTGTTTAACCACCTGGACAGTTAGGAAGTTTTATCCTCTGGAATGCCATGGAAGCATGAATGTTTAGCACATCTGGCATTAAATATCTTGTGATGTCAGCTACAACAGTCCAATGCAAATGAATGCCTGTTCTCACTTTCACGTTACCCTTTAAACAAGAAGCGGGCAGCATTATCTCCTGTAAATTGTAACCAAACTTGTTTGTCTGAGTGACTAGCTGAACAAGAAGTAAGACTGAGTGGACTTTAGTCTCTAAAGTTTTATACTGTTTTATTTTTAATACAATTATTTTTTTACATAATTCTGCATTTGTAAGTTCACATCTCATGCTAAAGAGATTGCACTACACTACTTGTATTTGTTCTTACAGTGCAAATATTTGTAATCAAAATTAATATAATGTGAACACTGTACATTTTGTATTCTGTGTTGTAATTTAAATCAATACATTTGATTTAATGTAGAAAACATCCAAAATATGTAAATAAATGGTATTCTTTCATTAACAGTGCAATTAATCACTTTTTTTAAAATTGCTTGACAAACCCAGTAATAAGACTGAAAAATGCCAGGTAGGTACATAGGCTTAATAGCACCTTTGAGAGCTTGCTGATGGACTCTCCAAACATTCTTCCTCCAGTAAACATACTTAAGCCTCCAGGCCTCCCTGTGTACCACACTGAATATGCTACAGCCCCAAAGAGCTCCATAATAGAACAACCCACTGGGATCTCAGACACAGAGTTAGAGCACCAAATAGGAAAATGATGCACCACAGTTACAGCAACTGCTGTCCCCTCTTGGGGAAAGCAGGGTTATTATAAAATTAAGTGACAGGTGTGAGCTTATTTGCCCCTCTTCTCTATGGATTTTTGATGAATGTGGTAAAGCGTCTTTCCATACAGTTCCAATCTACTTTAAGCACTGAGGGAATATGTTCTACATGGCGGGTAAAGACCATGAATTCTGGTCTGAGCTCTTCCTCTGACAATCATTCTGAGTAACAGACAGCCCTTACCACTGAATAATGTCTCCTGCCCCTGTACTGGGAGGCAAGATAGTAAAATTCTTCTTCCATTTACAGATGGGATCGCTTGAGGCTTTGCACTGGGTGAGTTATGGAAGAACTAGGAATAGAACTTGGAAGCCCAATTCTGTGCAGCCACAGAGGGAGCAGAGCACAAAGCCTCCCAGATTCTAGAAGCTGAGCTGATATTCAGTGTCAGAGCAAAAAGAAGCTTTTTTGAAGAGGCAGAACAGGGCCCTAACTCTGTAATGCAGCAGAGCTAAGTTTCATCCCCTTAGTCATACTGCCTTTAAGATTTAATCTGCCAAATCTATAGGCTTGCTTGTGCCATTTGTAACTACTAAATCATACTCTCCTCCAGAGCCAGGAATAGAACCCAAGAGTCTCAATTCCTAACGTGCTTCCAGAAATGCTTGGCATGACTGGAACCCTGGATCTTTTCAGTTCACAGCACAGAGCTATGCCACTTGAACTAAAGGAGAAATGGTAGCAGTGACAGACTATTATCCTGTATGCGGACTAGCCACTGGAGGGAGGTGCACACACACTTCACTTCATTGAGTCTCATTTACTATGATATACTCCTTAATGACATGATCACAAATGGAAGGACATGTTAGTACTGAAACAGATACTGAATCTCTCACAGTCTCTGATGTAGAAAGTATTGGCAGGGAGCAGAGCTCAGATGACTCGTGTGGTGGAAAGTCCATTGGTGCCGGACACAACAGTGTCTGTTCTAGTGCCAGAGTCAACAGCTCTGGATGAGTTGCAGAGATCTCAGAATGAGCTCTTGTGGGTCACATTCTGCTAGGGTCAATTTGCCTAGTGACTTCAGAGTTGGGACCTTCCTCATCTGTCTTCTTCTGCTTCTTTCTCGGCACCAGCGTTGAAAAGCAGTACCAAGAGACACTTGCTGGGGTGATCTTTTGTGGCACCAGGAATGATAGTGCCAGGAGTCTTGAGAAGCAAAAGCAGTTGGACAACATGGAACAACTCTGAGTCTCCCTAATTGAAGTCAGGGAGCCTCTGATTAAGGCTGAAGAACTCAATGCCAAGTTAGAGTGACTCAGCTCTGAGGAGGGACAAGTGCTACCTCCATGAGGCGAAACCTAAGTCTGGTGTCCCTATTTTTTTTTTTTTTTTTTTGGATGGGTTCCTGAAGTCTGCAGATTTTGCAGCAATCCCACAAATGAGTTTCTCCCCGACATTTAAAGTAAACAAATCCCTTTCTTTTGTGTCTTGTGCTTTGGGACTGCTGTTCCACCTGTTCCCTTTCATTGGCAGCTGGCATAACTGGAGCTCCTCAAGGCAGAGGTGGAATGGGAGTAGAGAAACTCAAATCACAGAGCGTGAACAGAGTATTTATGTTCAGCCCTTCCTGCAGAAGGAGCAAGGGATGAAGTTATCAGGTATAAGATCTATGGGTGCATCTACACTGCACCGTTATTTAAAGATAACTAGTATTATTTCAAAATAACAATGCAAGTGACTACACAGCCATTCCATTATTTTGAACGGCTATACTGGGCGAGACCAATAGTCCATCTACCCCGGGATCCTGTCTTCCAACAGTGGCCAATACCAGACACTCCAGAAGCAATGAACAGAACAGGCAAACATCAAGTGATCCTTCCACTGTTATCCAGTCTCAGCTTTGGGGAAACATATGATAGGGACACTCCAAGCATGGGGTTGCATTCATGAACATCTTGGCTAATAGCCAACAGCGGAACAAGCTTCAGTGATGGAACAAGCCTCGATGACACTATTTCATTGTTGACTCATATGTAGTTTGTGATCAACTGGAGCCACCAGATACCTTTCTGCATTTCTTCCTAGGCAGTCATTTCTCATTTTGTGTTTGTTCAAGTGGTTATTTCTTTTTAAGGGTAGTACAGTAAAGTCTCGGTTATCCAACTTTCACTATCCGACCTTCAGTTTTATCCAATGGTGCCGCATGTCACGTGAAGGCACGGGGCTCTAGAGACACTTCATACCACAATGGCACTCAGCATGGGCTCGGCAACCCTACCTCCCCACCCCACGCCTGGGACAGCTCACGCCCGTGCTGCGGACTCACCCGGAGCTCAGGTACGCTGGGCCCATGTCCCGCTCGGGGCCCAATCCTGGCCATCCTGCCGTGTTAGTGGCTCCGCTTTTAGGAGCGGGCCTGGACCCAGCCAGAGCAAGCAGGGAGCCCAGGCCGAAGCAGGAAGGGAAAGGGGTGTGTGTGTGGCAAGGGGAGGCAGGAGCGCCGGGGCCTTGGGCTCATCCAGGTGGCTCGGGCGAGAAAGAGAAAGGAGGAGGCTGGGGGGGGGGGGAAGGGAGGGAGTTGCCCCCCTGAAGAGCGAGCCTGGCTCCTGGCCGGAGCAAGCAGAGAGTCCGGGCGGAGGCAGGAAGGGAAGGGGAAAGGGGGGTGTGGCGAGGAGAGGCAGGAGCGCCGGGGCCTTGGGCATGTCCAGGCAGCCCGGAGTTCGGGCCGAGCCAGGAAAGGAAGGGAAGGGGGTGGCAAGGGGAGGGCCGCCACCGGGCTGAGGAGGGCAGGAGCACCGGGGAGGAAGAGAAAGAGGGAGGATGTGACATCCAGAATCCACCGGGGAGGGGGCAGCACACGCGCCAACTGCCCCTGAGACAAAGAGCAGAGCCTGCTTGGGAGGCTCCTCCCACAGCTGCCACTGCTGTCCCTATTATCCGACATTTCTGGTTATCCGACCATCCTCCGGTCCCGTTTAGGCCGGATAACCAAGACTTTACTGTACTTTGCATTTGCCCTTATTGCATTTCATCCTCTTTACTTCCAGTTTGTCAAGATCATTTTGAATTCTAGACCTGTCTTCTAAAGTGCTTGCGACCCTTTCCAGCTTGGTATTGCCTACAAACTTTGTAAATTGTACCCTCTATGCTATTTTCCATATCATTTATGAAGATACTGAATAGAGTCTGACCCAGGACAGATGCCTATGGGATCCCATTTAATATGCCTTTCCAGCTTGACTGTGAACCATGGATAAATATTCTCTGCGCAATTTTCCTACCACTTGTGCATCCACTTTATAGTAGATTCATCTAGGTTGAATTTCCCTAATTTGCTTATAAGAAGATCATGTGAGCATGTATCCAAACCCTTACTAATGTTGAGATATATAACATCTAATGCTACACCACTGTGAAGCTGGGGTAAGTGAGATTAGAATCAGAACCTTGGAATACAAAATTGTTACATTTCCACTTACGCGTTTGAAACATAGATTAATTATATAAATCCTTATGACTGCCAAAAGGAAAACATATATAATTTACTCCAGTTGTAGAGTATAATGTGTTCCATTTGTTCATTCACAAAGGGCTTCAGTTTGGATCAGTAAATAAATGAGTGAATTGTCTTTCTAGAGTATGAAGACTGGATTGTGATCAGTTATTTCTGATCTATGAAAAAGTTCATCTCCAGTCTCAACAATACAAAGGGAATTTAACAAGGCCAAAAGAGATGAATTTTCAGTTTGCTCTCAAGAGGATAGGATAAAAAAGTGATGAGGAGAGGAGGAAGTCAAAACATAATTCCACTGTATATATATATTTTAAGTGTTAATGGAATGTGGAAATCCCTAGCTATGTTTAATCTAAATCAAAAGCACGGAACAATTCCAAAATACAAGCTAGTATAGATGTCTTGTATAAATCTTAAATTCATTACTTTTAAATTATTTTAAATATTCTATTCATATTTCTGTAAGAGAATTCTTGTATATTCATTTCTTTAAAAGTCAGTTTCAAATTTATATGACAGATTAAGCCGATTCTATACTAGGCTAAACTCTTTACTGAAAAACTCCCTCAGAGATTGTGATTTTAAAATTCCTAATAATAAATATCACCTAGTGGCAATTTTTTTTTTACAAAAACACATGGCTACAGGTAGGTTTCTGACTCTTCAAGCATCTAATTAAAATACATGATATTTTAAAGATGCTGAACACTCAGCAGTTTTCTAAGATGTCAATGATCACTTCAGGGTATTCAGCACTTTTAAAAGACAAGTTATGCATGTAGGTAGCAGTTAATTTCATTTATTATTCCTTGTAACAGCTCTTACATAGTTATTTCTCCATAGCTGATATGAATAAGGTAACAGACAAAGAGAGGTTAAGTAGTGTGACAAAGGCTACACACACCAAGTTACTGGCAGAGCTGTGAATCAGACTCCCCTCAGTTAAACAGATCTCTCAGCCTCCCAAATAAAATAATAAAGTAGCCTGAAAGATTATTCACCAATTACTCCATGTCATCATTACTGTTTTCAGTGAGTAAAAGAATTTATTCACAAACGGGCACATATAGAATAAATCTGTCTAAATAGCAAAATTATACTCCAAATACAACATATTTGCTTAGAATAATTAGCTTTATCTTCACTTGTACATTAGCTATTAAATTCAGAGAACCAAATTCTGCACTATGATGTACCATTTCCAATATCATAAGTATGTTATAAATAAAAAAAAGCTTTTTAAAATTATTATTTTTATTAATGCAATCTATGTAACATGCTTCCCTAGAGTAAAAAACTAAAAATCCCGTGATGATCTCTTTTCACAAAAGCCAGTAAACTGTCATATCAGTGTTGTGCTCTTTTCCCTGGTTTCAAACAGAATACTTAAATGTTTAAAAATGTTATAACCCACAATAATCTGTTCCAGGCACCAACGAAAAGGAAGAAAAAAAATTACAGAAGTCAAGATGTCGCCTGGAAGCACTTTATGGCAAACATTATAAAGATAACACAGAACAGAAAAGCCCTAGTTCAATCCATTATAAATACCCCATTCTTCTTAAAATCACAAAAATGTATTTATACTTAAGAACTCTTACATGGTTTTTCCTTAAAAGACTTCATTTAAGTACAATTTGGCAGGATTTTTGGAACAAGAAAAGAAGAATTTTATAAAATATTGATGTTTTAAAGTCACCCTAGTTTTGATCTATTTGCTATAAAAACAAAAGCATGGAGTTTGGAAGATGACCACATCCGTGTTCATTAATTATAATTTGGTTTCTGACTTTGTCCCAGAAAGTGCTCCAGCAGTTATATTCAGCTTTAATGCCGTGTCATCATCAAAACAATCATATCCTATTGAAAAAAAAGTGGGATAATTTTCTACAGTTTACTCATACATATATACTGAAATGCTTAACAGAGGAAAACAAGCAGCAATCTTACTACGGGTGTGTTTACACTGCACCGTTATTTTGAGATAACTAGTGTTACTTTTAAATAAAAATGCGAGCGTCTAAACAGCCATTAAGTTATTTTGAAATAACGGCCAGCTTATACCTAAATGCGTAAACCTCATTCTACAAGAAATAACGCTATTACGAAATAGCTATTTCAAAATAAGGCGTGGGTAGATGCTCCATTGCTGCTATTGCAAAATAGCCCCTCACCAGGGCCATTCTAAGTTATTCCTCCCCAGTGCCTCCTGTGGCTCTAAATCGAAATAGCACATCTACATTAGGGGAGCCTGCCTCAGACTAATTTTGAGGCTTCCCTGCAATGTAGACATGCTATTTCGAAATTAGCTATTTCAGAATAACTACCCCGGAACAGCTTATTTTGAAATAAGTGTGTAGTGTAGACGTACCCTAAGTGTAAAAATCTAGGTCCCAGACAACCTTAAGGTTGTGAAATCAAACACCTGAAAACCAGAAAATTTCCAATGATAATCTTCACTTAGTAACATTAATACAAGCACATTGTTGAGTTGGTTGAAATTGGAATTTATCTTCCATGGGAAATGTTGTTTAAAAATTTCCTTTAGTCACAAATCAGAACAAAAAGCCCAAATTCCAAAAAAGTCTTCAAACACATCTACATTTATTTTCTTTCAAAATATCAAAGTGGCCTTCTCAAAATTGATTTTGACTTGCTTCATTTTTTCTTAATAAAGGAATCAAAATGATAAAGTTGAAATAAAGTGCTTTAACTTTATTGAAACCAAATATTTTGATCATTCTTCAAACATTTTGATGCACTAGATAGGTACCTCTAAAACCTTTCTATTTGGTCAAATCAGCATTTCTAATTGAAAACTGTTCCATCAGGTATTTTTCAACCAGCTGCAGCAAATTGTACATCAAAGATAGTATGGAAGCTAGGAAACCAACTAGGGGTATAATAATGTAGTCGATTAACCAATTAACCTATAAGCAAAAGCTTATCAGTTAATGCTATAGACTACATGCATTTCCCTCTCCCTTCCCTTGCCAGTAAATTTTTTAGCAGGCTGGCCAGCAGCCTGGCTCAGTCCCAGCTTGCGCCGGGTCTGGGACCTACGCCTGCTGTGGGACTGTGTATTAGGAACTGGGCGGGCAGGCAGCACAGGTCAGTTCTGGCTCAGTCCAGGAGCTCAGACCCCCTCTCACATGGGAGGTGAGGGAGAAGGCTCTTAAAGGAACTTTCTCTCTCTCTCTCTCTCTTTTTCCTCCCTTTGGTCCAGACAAGCAATACCTGGCTTCAGTGACTGAGCTAAATTATCCCAGGAAAAGTGGTGTTTTCCATTCAGTGAAGCAACCCTGTGGTAAACATGCAAAAATGAAAATGATTGCTGTTTTGGGTGTAGATAGTAATTATTGTTTTCATTCGTGCTATAGATGTCAGATTTCGACCTTCTACATGAGAAGCCATAGGTGCTTTGGCAATACAGAGGCACTCAATTTCTCCTGTTGCCATTGAATTTGTCAGACAACAGCTTCAGGAAGTAATGTACTAATGGGTTTAGGGCTTTGTTTTGTTCTGTTTTGTTTTTTTAAAGGATGGCTCCATTTCTCTGTCCAGCCACAGACATTACTTCTTAGAACTCTAACCTGGCATCAGTGAGTGTACAAGCAATAGCATGCATTACTGAATAATTTGTGTGGTCTATTTTAACCTCTGCTTCTTCAAAAATGTGTGGTATCATACCAGAATTTATTTAAACCTAATTCTCTTGGGCACACCATGTAAATTTGTTGTTTATGATTTGCCTGGATAGCCTTCTGGGGTAAAGGTAATAGCAAGTGGGATTGGTCCTGCCTTGGGCAGGGGGCTGGACTTGATGACCTCCTGAGGTCTCTTCCAGCTCTATGATTCTGTGAATTGGGTAACAATTTACAACATATTCCAAAGCAGGTAATAAGATACATCCGGCTGGATGGTTGCAACCAATGGTTCCCGGAGCATATTGCTGGTAATCCATTGAGAGATGGATGGTAACATGGTGCCAGCTCTCCTTGTTTCCAGATGATAACTCATATGCAATGTATTTTAGCTTTACTTAATATTTTTCCTAATATTACTTTTCCATGTGGGCAACACATAGGCTACAGGAAAGTTATACAGTTGCCAGTGAGAGGAGAGATGGCCCTTATAACTGTGAATGGGAAAAGAGGAAATCCACAAGACAACCTCCTTATGATGATGTAATTCAAGTATTTAAAAGTTTGAGAACCCTTGTCTTAGCACTTTTATTTATTCCCCTTTCAATGTAATTATATCCTTCAGTTTTTCATTGAAAGATCTGCTGACATGTTGGCCATCACTGCTGAACACAAAGGAAAATGTAATAAAATTAATGAGAGTAAGAATTACATTTCTTGACCTAATGCCATTACATACAAGGAGGAAAGCTCCAAGTCATATTCTTTCCTAGTTATGTCTTCATCAGTAGCTGGATACATAGGAAAGATGAATATTAATTGGGATCAAATATCTGTAGGTTATATTGGCTGAGTTATTTTCTAGGTTTATAAAATATTAGTAGATCACAGATTTACAAGTGAAACTCGAGATCACTAATGATAAAACAGACAGAAGGACACAGATGATTCCTGCACAGCTGGCACATCAGTGTAATAAAAGGAACTAGAATCATAGTAATTCAACAACAGAGAAAAGCTGCATTTCATAAAGGACGGAATGTTATATGACAAATGCATAACAGTAGCATGTGGAAAATTGTCACAATGCACAATACATTTGCTACTCAAATATTTCTTTTAGGAGCTATCTCAATAGTTTCTAAGATCTAAAGTCACTTAACATGCACAGTGAGTTTCTCCAGACAACCTATAAGGTTTTTGACAGAGCCCCAAATGACACTCAAACAAATTGGTCATAGATGAAATGTGGTCTAGATGAAACTACAATAAGGTGGGTGAAAGATCACACTCTCAAACATGGAGGGTCCATCTAGTGGGATCCCAAAGGGTTCAGTTCCAGATTCAATACAAGTTAATATTTTCATTAATGACCTGGACAATGGAATGGAGAGTATGCTTCTAAAATCTGTGGATAACACCACAGTGGGAGGGGTTGCAAGCACTTTGGAAGACAGGATTACGATTCAAAACCACTGTACCAAATTGAACAATTGGTCTGAAATCAGGAGGGCGAAATTCAGTCAAACCAGGTCCAATATGCTACACTTGGGAAAGAAAAATCAAATTCCCAAGTACAAAGTAGGGAATAACCAGCTAAGTAATAGTGCTTCTGAAAAGGAACTGGGGACAATAGCAGATCACAAGCTGAATCTGAGTCAACAATATGATGCAGTTGCAAAAAAAGACTAATATTGTTCTGGGGTGTATTAACAGGATTGTCATAGATAAGTCTCAGGAGGTAAATGTCTCATTCAACAGTGGTGAGACTTCAGCTGGTGCACTATGACCACTTCTGGGCACGACACCTGAGAAAAGATGTGGACAAATCGAAGAGAGTCCAAAGAAAAGCAACAAAAATAACAATCAGTTTAAAAAACCAGACCTATGACAAAATATTTAAAAAACAGGCTATGAGAAAAAACAACTATGGGAGGAACTAGTAACAGTTTTCAAATATGTTAAGGGAGGCTATAAAGAGAAGTGTGATAAATTGTTCTCCAGGTCCAGTGAAGGGATGAGGAGGAGGAGGAGGAATGGGCTTACCTTGCAGCAAAACAGATTTAAGTTAAATATAGGATTTTTTTCAAATATAAAATCAGTTAAGAACTGGAATAAGCTTCCAAGGGAGGTTGTGGAACCCCCTACATTGGAGGTTTTATAGAACAGATTGGACAAACATCTTCCAGGATTACTTGGCCCTGCTTCAAGGGTCTGGACTTGGTGACTTCTTGAGGACCCTTCCAGCCCTACATTTCTGTGATTCTATATCCACTTTCTGAATATTCCCCGGCCTGTATGCTCCCTAAAAAACATCTGAGGAAGTACAATAGGTCAACTGAAGCCAAGTAGCAGAAATGGAGTGGGAGCCTATACAAACATTTGCAATACAAAAACCAGTTCATTGCTCTTTTGCAAAACTATCTTATACTACCAAATTCTGCACTTATTTATACCCATCAAACTACACTGAATTAAACATGCTAGCAAAGGTGTAACCAAGGGAAGAAGTCAGCCCATGAGGATGACACACATACTCTCTACATTTTGTGCATTAAAAACATACAGCAAAAGAATATTAAGCCTGCTGATAAGCACTCAAAAGACAGGAAATGACAGAATTAAGACAGCCTGTACAAACTTAGTTCATCCTCCTTCATTTTGACATATTCTTTATTTCCACGATCACATACTATTAATTCCACAGGATACTTAACTCATTCAGGGCACAGAATGGATTGTGCTCACTTAATGAGCAGTTGCTCAGAAGCCTTCCGTTGTTCAATTTGTGGACCCAAGGCATATTCGGTGGATACTACTCAAACCCTGCTCTGAAGAAAGAAATATTAATTTCTTCATGGGTGTTTCTATGCCACTCATTTACCCATTTGCCCACATTTTATTAATTGGGAACTAAGGCCTTATCTATACTTACCCGAAGATCAACACTTCGGAGATCAAACTTCCAGGGTTCGATTTAGCAGGTCTAATAAAATTGAACGCTGATGGCATCACCGTCGACCTTGGTAAGGGAAGTCAATGGGAGAGTTTCTCCCATCAATCTCCTACAGCAGGGACACCACAGAAATCCAGTTTAAGAAACATCAACCCCAGCTGTTCTATTCTCATAGCAGAAGTTGCACATCTTAAATCGAATTTCTCCCCCAAATAGATTAAATTCAACATCTCTAGGAATTCTGGGTGTTCAATTTGAGACATTTGGGGTCTCATTTTTTCACCGCAATTAGTATTATATAGTATTTTACATCAGTGGTGGGAAACGTTTTTTGGCTTGGGGGGTCGCTGACCCACAGAAAAATCAGTTGGGGGCTGCAACTGTGATTTTAAGAGGAATAAGGGATCTTCCGGAAAAGGCTTTATTTTCCGAAAGATCCCATCTAGGCTGGTGCTTTTCTCCAGCAAAGCCCCGAGCCGAAAAAAGCGGCAGCCATGTTCATGCAAATGCCGCGGGGGATATTTAAATCCCCCGCGGCATTTGCAATTCCGACTTGTCTCATTAGCATCCCTTTTCCGGAAAAGGGTGCCAATGTAGACACAGCCTGCGGGTCTTGCACCACTGGCAGATAGTGTTAGTCTCAAAGGCTCACTGTGGCCTTCCACACGGCCTCTTTCTCCTTACTTCAAGCAGGAGCCACAGCCTACTGAGCCATGCTCATTACAGGCTAGTTCATAAGTTTGGGGTCAACTCCCCTCTGGAGCTCTGATCTCCCTTCTGGAGGCAGAGGTTGAGATGTTGTGGGGAGGATGGGGAGAACCTGGGCCAGCCCACTATTCTGGGTTCCAGCCCAGGGACCCTAAGGTAGCGGCAACAGGCAGGGTTACTGCCACTCTCAATCTGGCAGTTTTTCCCTGGTCCACTTCCCCAAACAATCCTTCCCTGCACCTTTCCTTTGGTACCTGCTCGTCAGTCCTCCGCTCACACCCACACAGCACATCCTTCTTCCAGTCCTTTGCTCTTTAGGGGGAGCCCTTTTAAAGTGGCACCACAGGATTAAATTGGCTGCAGGTGATTAATCAGCCTGTAGCTTCTAGCAAGTTCTAAGTGACCCAAGGTGTCTGCCTGATTATGCTGGACTTAGGCATGGCCTTTTTCTACTCACTAAAGAGAAAGCTGTTCATCCAAGCTCCAGCATGTATTCCCTCCATCAGTGAGCAGCAGACTAGGGATGTAAAATTTGGATTAATTAGCTAATTGAATAGTCAATGCAATTCGCATCGACTATTCAATTAGTTGATAAGGGGACCTCCTCCTTTGAAGTGTAGCAACAGGCCCAGGGCCTGTGTTTCCAAGTGGCACATCCCAGGCTCTACGAGGCGCTGCTGCTTTCAAACGCCCATCTCATGCAGCCCGGGGCTGGCCCCAGGCTGCACATGGCATTTCAAAGCTGTAGTGACACGTGGAGCCCAGGGTCTGGCCCTGGGCTGAATGCAGTGCTACAACTTTGAAGACCCCCTTCGCTTCCCCTCCCTCTTGCTGCCTCTTTCTGATAGAGGTAGCAAGGGGGAGAAGCAACCTGTCGACTAGCATGTCGACTATCCAATAAATATTTGCTTATCGGATAGTCTACTAGTCGTTCACATCCCTACGGCAGACAGCTAGTTTGGGTCTGTCACACTATGCATTTTGTGTAACTGGGGTTGCGTACTTTAAGCTGACCTTCCTTGTCTAGCATACCAGGCCTACATGTATTCTCAGAACTATAATTAATATGTTTTCTCTCCTTTCTCCCCCCCCCCTTTTCCTCCTGCACTCATCATTTGGTCCAAGAAGGGAGGCAAGGTAATAGAATTCTAGTGGAGTCCCTAGAGCCTCAGACAGAAGAAAAAGAAACCAAGGGGTGATTATACTGTGCAACCATGAGCCTGCTTTGTATGCTCAGGAAATTCTCATGAGTTTCCTTAATGAAAAAGTTGCTAAAAAAAGATTTGCTGTAAATATCTTCTGAGCCATGACAAAGTACCTTATAAAATATAACCATTCATAAACAGTCAAGCCTCTGGAATTAAAACACTGACACTTTCTATTAAAAGGTGCTTAGTCACAGGTCACTAAATATTTACAACGAATCACTTATTCTGTAATTTCATTGACTTTACTGCAGCTTGCAAAACTCAAGAAAATTTCTTGCATGTGTGTGAATGACTTGTGCATGCAAACCATAGTTCGCAAAGTCAATTTTTGGGAGGCCCAAAGATTTCCACATAACACCAATAGGTCCTCCTCTTCAACAGCCACCTATGGGCAATTTTGCTTGGGATTCCACTGAGTACAAAGATTTTTACACTAACTTTGGAAGAAGCCAATTTAACATTATTGTCATATGTTTTAGAATAAAGTGGGGGAGGGAGGAAAGGTTAATTCACTCCTCAAGTTTTCACAAAAAATATCGAGACATAAATCTTGAGTGTCCTTACTTATTTCTACTCAGTCAAACGCTCATTCAATTAAATAAGAGTTTCCCAGAATAGGGAACTTTTTGGTTGTTATCATATAAAGTACTTTGATAGCCCTTTACATCTGTGTAATCTGAGAAAAATACACAGGATTTGACCTATGAACATATACAGCTATTTCACCACATGAATGTAGGATGAATTTTTTTTATTAAAATATCCCGATGAAGCTGGATTCTAACTACTCTGTTCACTATAGTACTCCAACACAATATATATTCTTTTCACTTTTGTGGTAAATTAGGTACCTATGAAAATAAACATCTCTGTCAAAGATGCTGGCTTAATATTATCAGAAAACAGGGGAGCTCCCACACTCAGCTCTGCCAACATACTTTTTGAATGTGCTTCTCCTAAACAGAGGTTGCTAGCTGGATGAAATGTGGTGGTTTTGTGATGGAGGAATGTCTATTCACTAAGGATTAGACTGAAACCACCAAATTTATTTATATTGCAGTTTAAATCCGATTTGAACCCAACTCTCCAGATGTGAAAGTCCTCTGTTTTTAATCCTTCCAGCACATTTTATACTTTTTTGGAAAGCATTTGTAAAGAGAGTAGAATTTGTTACAGATATAATGAGGAAGAAAGTCACAGATCCTAATATTTAGTGTTTGTCAACACTATAACCCATACTCCCAAAGCAAAGTTCATATTCAATTGAGAGTTCAACAAAAAAATATAGACGGTGTTCCTTGCATAAGACTCCCTCAATGGACAATTCCTTTATATTGATATGTAAACACTGTTTAGAAACAGGTTACAAGTCTTGGAGACAACCCAAATACAATTTTTAGCACATTAATGTTATTTGCACAATGAATACCAGAGTTGGAACTGTTCAACAATCACAGGACTCTAGTCACAGTTTTGTCGAAGGAACTAAACATAATATATTATTCATTCAAGAAGTGTCAACAATGCCAGCATTGTCATGGAAGTGCAAGACGTCAGGGTTATTTTGGTAATTTTGCCAATTCTGACTTCTCGTTACCACAACTGCTCCTTTCAATTCCTCTACTGTGTCTGATGCACTGTAAAGGCCAAAAAATATGAATTATCCATGCACATCAAGAAGAACTCATGTAAGCTACATCTTTGCCAATGATTTCGACTATTACTTTTATGCACCTGATTCCAAAATCTGTCCCTAACCCCAGCCACTCCCTCTTTGCTCATTTTCATATCATGAACCATCTCTCAGGCATGAGCTCTTTGCTGCCATTTAAATTCGGACTCTCCAAAATTGATTGCCTTCATTTCCCCCTATTCCCTTTGTGCTATATTTCCTTTAGGCTATTTTTCATCCCTTCTGGAGTGTCCCTTTATATTTTGCACTCTGCACCCACTCTCTCTAAACTCACACTCACCTCTCTACCACTCTGTGTGTAAGGGAAGAAAGATGCCTTTGTTAAGAGCTATGCTGAGGAAGAGTTGAGGATTATAAAGAGCTGCGTCCGGCCAGAGCTCTGAAAAGGATTCTATTGTATTTTTGTCAGTATCAACAGTTCCCAAGTCTTAGTTCTGTGAAAGTCTTGCTGATACAGGTTGAATCTCTCTAGTACGGCACCCTTGGGACCTGACCAGTGCTGAACCAGAGAATTTGCTGCACCATAGTAGATCAATATTGTCTAGCAGCATTACCAATACTTCCACTGCTTACTGGGCTGTTAAAGGGGTAAATTTGAGCTAAACAACAGCACAAAACACTGAGAGCTAGGACTGGTAGCTGTAAACAACCTTTATGGGACCGTGGGAAACTTGGCCACACTCATGATATGTGGATATCCAGCTAACTAAAATCATGCCAGACCAGGGATGTTGCTGGACCAGAGAGTGCCTGGACTAGAGAGGTTCAACTTGTAGCATACGTATGGAGATCTTGTAAGAAAGAAAA
The DNA here is from genome assembly GCF_052426305.1 of Pelodiscus sinensis. Lineage (NCBI taxonomy): Eukaryota > Metazoa > Chordata > Testudines > Trionychidae > Pelodiscus > Pelodiscus sinensis. The sequence continues at coordinate 13,265,903 of NC_143054.1, forward strand.
AGGTGGACCACTGATGTATCTGTACTGAAACTGAGAAAAAGACAGAAACTCATTCACTGAAAGTCTATACACCTTTACCAAGGATATCTCCCACAATTGATGATTCAGGGAGAAAAATAACAAAAATGTATTTATTAAGCTGCATATTTTCAATGTGTCCAATAGACACAACTGAAACCTTTATGCACAATTAAAAAATGATATATGCATCTTTAAAACAAAACAAAAAATCAAGTTACAATAAAAACTTAAGAAGAAAATCTCACCAGTAGTTTCCAAGTAAGGATATTAATATCATTCTCACATATAACTGAGATGTACTTTAGCAGGTATGAAAGTAGAATAGACCTTGAAAATGATCTTGTTTAATTTATGCTATCTATGTCTTATTTTTTTCAAAGTATTTCAAACAGTCCTGTATCTATTATTAATATTTGCAAGAGAAAGGAATGGAAAAAGCAGCATTTAAAAATGTAGCTGAAATACTATTCCTATCTCCTTCTGCACTGGTAATGCAACCTCTCCAAAAGACACAATAGGATATGGCTAAAAAAGGAAAAGAACCTCTAAAATGTATAGGACTGTATTTCTAAAACACAATACTTTATAGGCCACTGCACTTCTGCCTGCAGTTTTGTTTAACTTTTTACATGCCAATCAGAGACATATCTAGTTGGCATATGCTCGCAAATGAAAAGTTTTCAACACACAAATTCTGGCACAGTTTATCACATCAGGGTGCAAACAAACGTTCCAGTTCTCAGGAACAAGGGTCTTATGTCTAGAAAAAGACATTAAACATCAGGATTTTTGTGTTCTATTTCCAGTTATATGAAGGATTCACTATGTGACTTTGGCAAAAATTTGACCTCAATTTGCATCAAATTATGTATCCATGTAATGGACACAATAATTACCAACTTCACAGAGGTGTAATCAATTAAAAATGTTTACAAAGTGGCATGAAATCCACAGATTCAGCTAGATGGGTTAGGAGCAGTATATTTTCATGGCCTCTTAGGGACATCATATTTTTCTTAATTTTGAACCATATCTTTGATTTATTGATATGTCAGTGTCAGGGTGAATTTTGGTTTAAATCATTATTTAAACGTTTTGCACTCATGGATTCTTTTATGATTTCTTTCCAATATTTCAACATCTTTTCTGAAGTGCATAAACCAAAACTGGGCAGAACATTCTAGCAATGAAATACAGGACTATGTAGCACTTTAAAGACTAACAAGATGGCTTATTAGATGATGAGCTTTCGTGGGCCAGACCCACTTCCTCAGATCAAATAGTGGAAGAAAATAGTCACAGCTATATATACCAAAGGATACAATTTAAAAAATGAACACATATGAAAAGGACAAATCACATTTCAGAACAGAAGGGGGATGCGGGGGGCGGGCGGGGAAGGAAGGTGAATGCCAGTGAGTTAATGATATTAGAGGTGGGGAAGGGTAGATGTCTGTGAGTTAATAGTATTAGAGGTGATAATTGGAGAAGTTATCTTTGTAATGGGTAAGTTAGCTTCCCCAATTATCACTTCTAATACTATTAACTCACAGACATCTACCCTTCCCCACCTCTAATATCATTAACTCACTGGCATTCACCTTCCTTCCCCCCCCCCTCCTCCCCCGCATCCCCCTTCTGTTCTGAAATGTGATTTGTCCTTTTCATATGTGTTCATTTTTTAAATTGTATCCTTTGGTATATATGGTTGTGACTATTTTCTTCCACTATTTGATCTGAGGAAGTGGGTCTGGCCCACGAAAGCTCATCATCTAATAAACCATCTTGTTAGTCTTTAAAGTGCTACATAGACCTGTATTTTGTTTCAGCTACACCAGACTAACACAGCTACATTTCTATCACTATTCTAGCAATGATTTGTCTAATGCCATAAAGAGAGACAATACCATCTCCCCATACCTACTTGATAGTACCCTCCTTATACGTCCAAGGATAATGTTCACCATTTTAGGAGGAACACCACAGTGGAAGGTGATTTCAATTTGCTATCTGCTGCAGCATTTCTCAGTCTTTTCAGATTAGTGACTATTGTTGGAAGACAAATATTTCCACAAGTCCTTTACATTTATTAGAAAAATAAAAAAGCAATGATATCAATAAGTCAATTTGTTTGTTTTGAGAGGCTGATATGATTTTGAAAGGGTAAAAGGGTATACAGAAAGTGGGAGAGTAAAATATTCTCGGGATTAGATTATAATAAAATTTGGAACTAACCTACAGTCTTATAAATACTGATTTAGCATGATCCCCATTGTCTTCAGGACAATTTGCTTTATTCCAGGATACAGATCCTCTTCTTGTAAGTGTGGACCACGTCTTTTTTCCTGGACATATGACCTTGCATTTTACTGTATTAAAATATATGTTGTTAAATGGATAGCTGACTTGTCACCATCATTCGTTAAAACTCCAGTAACGTGAGTCATCTATATATGTTAGAAGTAGCCATTTTTTATTTTTGTGTAGATCATTGGTAAAGATACTGAATAGTATTGGCACAAAAACAGATGTCCTGCAGTGTAGATTCCCACAGAAGTTAAAGTGGCCCAAGAATCCTATAGGGTCTGGAGAAAAAAATCTGACTTCTCTGCAGAGAGCTCAGACCCTTCAAACTGGAGAGCTTCTGCAGCTTTGAGCAACCCAGAAAGGTATGGCCAAGAAGCCCGCATCATTACTATGAGGATAATCTTGGTTTTGTCTGTTTTTATCTTGTGTAATGTGTGTCACAACGGGAATCAGTGGGCTCATACAACTACACAGCCTCTCATGTGATATATGCCATCAAGTACCAGAAATGCTCCTCTTCCATATATATTAGCCAAACTGGACAGTCTCTGTTACAAAGGATAAAGATAACATAAGCCCATGTAGCACAGGCTTGGTCTGAGGCCTGAGGCCTAGCTAACAACAGATAAAACATGGCTAAGCTGTGAGCAAGAGACAGGCTCCTGCTCACAGAACTTGGCATGAACAGGGCTGAGTGTGCAAACACTAAGGCTGTGTCTACACTGGGCCACTTATTCCGGAAAATCAGTCGCTTTTCCGGAATAAGCTGCGAGCTGTCTACACTGGCCCTTGAATTTCCGGAAAAGCAACGATGCTCTACTGTACAAAATCAGCTGCTATTCCGGAAAAACTATTCTGCTCCCGCTCGGGCCTAAGTCCTTATTCCGGAACACTGTTCCAGAAAAGGGCCAGTGTAGACAGCCCAGTAGTCTTTTCCGGAAAAAAGCCCCTATCGCAAAAATGGTGCTCGGGGCTCTTTCCGGAAAAGCGCGTCTACATTGGCCACAGACGCTTTTCCGGAAAAAGGGCTTTTCCGGAAAAGCAGCCTGCCAATGTAGATGCTCCTTTTCCGGAAAAACTGAAAACGGAATAGTATTCCGTTTTAAGCATTTCCGGAAATTCATGCCAGTGTAGACACAGCCTAACTGGGCTCAAGTGTAAAACAGTAATTGGTGCTAGGTACCAACTGCTGAACAATAATTGGTACTGGTCAGAAGTGGAAAGTACATGGCAACACCAGCTTGTTAAAAAAGACCTTGGTACCCACTCCTCACAGATACAGACCCAGGTTCTGGATGGAGTCTAAAATGACAGCATAATGGATAGAGACAATCTAATCAAACCATGAGATACAGGGTGATGGGTGGTATCCAAGTAGTGTCAGAGGGTGGTAACCTGACAACATCAGAGGCTGGCATCTTGATACATCAACAGTGACGTGTAAGTTGTTAGTACCTGCATATAAAGTGGTGTCTTGGGGGGGACAGTCTTTGTATGACCTAGGGGGCAGTGGAAATTTCCCACCGACTGAGCCATTTCATTGTTACGGGGTACATATGCGTAGTGGTTCTGCAGAGTCTACTGACAACTCTCACTGTACTTCGCTTAACAATAAACCTGGCTGGGTGCCTTCGATTCTTATGTGGTTTGTGGTCTTAGGGGGCTCTCTTGGGGTCCGCTGTGGAGGCTAAGTGCACAAGTCAACATTTCATTGAGCACACACGCAAGCAGCCTTCTGGTTATCATCATGAATGGAGCCAAAGACCCATGACAACACTTCTGCAGCATATCATAGCCCCCAGCTGACTAACTGCAGACACAAATCATCAAAAATGATTACACACATAAACCTGTAGGTGAACATTTAAACCTACCAGGTTACTCAATCATGAATTTAAAAGTAGCTATTCTTCTACAAAGGAATTTCACTACCCAATTACAGAGAAAGACTGCTAACTTGGAATTCATCTATGAATGTGACACTGTTGCCCTGGGCTTGAATAAAGACATGAACTGGTTAACACATTTCAAAGCCAATTTCCCCTGCCTTTGACATCCACATTTTCACATCAAAAGCTATGAATGGGACACATCCCACCCACTATCGACCTCCAACTGTGAAGTAGACACAAAAGACTGAATTAAGGTATGTTGACGCTAACTACGCAACTAACGTAACTGGAATTGCATATCTTAATTCGAAATTCTGAGTAAGTATAGATTTGTCCTTAGTTTCCCTGGTGATACTTGTTACTGTTCACTCCAGATATAAGCATTCCAATGGCTGTATCTTTTTCTTTCTGCAGCTTAGCTCTATTTACAATGGTCAGTGTTCTTTCTCTTCTTCTGAGTGTGATTAATTTGTGTTGCAATAAAAATGACATACGTGTGATGTTCTTTACATCTCTTACAGTTTCTAAGCCTCTTTCTTGTTATTTGACTATATTTCAGGATTTAGAGCCAGTTGACACTGGTTCAAAATTTGGGCTTTTATGGGCAGCGTTGTTTGTTATTTCAGAAACAATTTGTCTTAGTTGTATACACAGTTGGGGATATTTTACTCTTTCATTAAGAGGAAATGAAAGCCTAAGCCCGTTTATAATATTAAATAAGCAGAAGTGGCATAAAGGTAACATTGGAATAGCACTGTAAAGAGTTGCTTGGTACACTATAATTCCTTTAACATACATGGCATTAATATAAATGTCATCTTCTAGTTTACTTCTTTTGCATTTGTCACACGCTATGTAATGCTTATGTTATTGGTTCTCAATAAAATAATGCACATTGTGATGGCCAGATATTAATGTGTATTTTTGTCAAGTCATGTTACTTGAGATATATTTCAGGTATTTTATGTCATCACATACTATTCCCTTTTGGCATTTTTGTATGGTTAGGACATGTGTTACTGGTCAGGCAAAGTATTACTAAATGACAAAAAAATTACAAATTATGTTGAGATTTTGGAAGAGTTGCTTACTATACTACTATTTGTTCAGAATGCCTTTTGTATCATATATATAATGCTTCTAAAAGGATTCATAGCAACTTGCTTAAACCAATCTTTAAAGAAAATCTTCCCTAAGAATATTTTTTATATTTTTATATGAATAAAATGTTTAATGCATATATATGTATTGTTTGAATGTAGTTAGGGTGAAATGCAGCCATGCCAACAGGACCCACATAAGGACTTGGATCCTCAAAAGAAAGCTCTAGTGGAACTTAAGTTGTTCAGACAGCTTGTACTGGCCTTCTGTGCAGTGGTGATTCCCTATTAACCCCTGAAAAGCAAAAAGTAGTATTTTCTGCCATGGTGGAGTGGTTATGAATACCAGATTTAAGTCAGGTAGATGCTTTTAATTGTAAAATTAAGCTGAAAATTTGTGATATGTGACAGACTCAGACCAGCTGGTTGCAGTAGTCTGGTAGAAGGCAAGTATACTGGCCACTGAATGAATAGTTTTCTGTTCCTAGAGTGACCAGGGCAGGGGTTGCTCCAGAACAATCAAGAATGTGCTAGAACCAATTAAGTCAGGCAGACACCATAAAACACCTGGAGCCAATTAAGAACTTGCTAGAAGCAATTAAGAGAGACAGGCTAATCAGAACACCTGCAACCTATTGAGAACCTGCTGGGACTAGTTTAAAAAGGCTCTTCTTCTGGAGGGTGGTTGGTGAGAAGATGGGAATAAGGTGATGTGCTGTGGAGAGCTGGGAAGATGAGCATCAGTTACCAGAAGGAGGCACTGGGAGAGGCCATTTGGGGAAGTGACCCAAGACAGGGCTATTGCTCTGGTAGTGGAGGAAAAACTATCTGTTGCTACTGTCATTAGGGTCCCTGGTCACTCTCTCTTCCTCTATACATATATGCCTAGTCACTTATGGTAGAATATCTTCCTTGGATTTTACAAAACTGCTATAGACAAAGCAAATTATTGAAAAGGCACTGAACCTAGAATCTGCAAATACTTAAGTAAGCTTGTAACTTTCCTTCCATTAGCTCCTCATATTCTTAAGTCATGCATGTGCGAAAGTGTTTGCAATATTTGGAATTAAAACTATTTTTATTTTAATGCCCTTTTTAATGGTACAAAATATTTTCATTTAAGGACAACATTCGTTTAACATTTACAATATGTTGTTTAGACTTTCAATACATTACCTCAATTATTGTAAAGTTTTCCACATTCACAGAGCCAGAATTTTAAGAATAAGCCCACACTTTTAGTGTGTACGCAAGAGTAGAGCATAAGTGAAAAAACAATATTATCTCATCAGAACTGTTCTTATATCTACTATATATTTGAGACAGTATGTCTGTCTGTCTGCCCAAGAACTTCTCGTAAGTGGTGAGAGCTAGGACCCCCAAATTTGGTATGCAGCTTCCTCTTATCATAACTTAAAGCAAGGTAAGGATTTGGTTGTGCCAGGGCAATGGGCTGTGCCTGGAATTCAGTTGTTTCAAATAAAACTGAAAGGGAAGGGCTTTGCTAGCAGGGACAGTTATACTTTATAATGATTGCAGGGGATCAGGACAGCTATAACCGCATTGGAGCAGCAGGTGGGCAGAGATGGAGAAAGGGATTGCTATCTACTATATAACGGAGAGAGTTATCTGTGTGTCTGTCTGTGCCTGGAATGGAACTGGTTCTCATAAAACCATACAGACAAGAGACAGAATCATCAGGCAGATGAATGGGATTATCTGGGGCTGTCCCAGTACTGCGCCTCCCGCTCTCAGGCACCCTTTAGGGAAGGCAGAGGGGGGACTCAAGCACCCTCCCTCCCCCCCATCCCTTATTTATATGGCCCAACACCTAAACTATGCCTCTGTTTTTAATAAGGCTAATGAAGAACTTCAGATAGTGGTATGGTGGCAAAAAAAGCTAACTTGATTCAAGACTGAGCTTGATAAAATGGAGCGGGGATGACACCCTGAACTGCTCACATCAGCATACAGCCAATCTTTAGTCGTTAGCAGCAAATATCTTCAGAGGTAATGATGTGATGGAACACTAGATGGGGAGGGCTCTGAGTCAGTCTCAGCCACATGCTCAGGATCTGATTGTCATATTTGAGGTTGAGAAGGAATTTCTCCTCTGGGACAGACTGGCAGAAACCGGGGGTGGGGGGTGGGGGAAGGGTTGTTCCTTTCTTTGTTGCATGGGGTCACTTGCAGCTTGAAACTAGTGTAACTGGTGGATTCTCTGTAACTTGAACTCTTTAAATCATGATTTGAAGACATCAGTAACTCCGAGGTTAGGATCTAGTACAGTGGTGGGTGGGTGAGGTTCTGTGGCCTGAAATATACAGGAAGTCAGATTAGATGATCATGCTGGTCCCTTCTGATCTTAAAGTGTATGAGTCTATGATGGGGTGGGTAATAAGAAAGCAGCAATTTGCCAGGATTAGCCCCTGGTGGGCTGCCGCCACTATATTTACCTGCACCAACACAGGTATGGGTGATTGCAGCTCCCATTGGCTGCAGATCACTATTTGCAGCCAATGGGAGCTGCAGGAAGTGGCGAAGACAAGGACACCATCCATACCTGTGGGGGCACAGATATATGTAGTGGTAGTGGCCTGCTAGGGACTAACCCTGGGGAACTGGATCCAGTCTGCAAGCCAGTATTTGCCCACTCCTGGTCTATTAGTTTAGATCAATCACTTGGTTTGTTGCCCAATACAGTTTCAATTTCACTGGTTGATGATACCTCTTGAAGTGCAGTGTAAGCAAACTACTCAAGTTAGAGACTGAGTTTCTGTACTTGGTGTAATGTTTTGTTAAATGAAACAGAGAATTTGCCAGAGCAGAGGAAGTCAAGTTTAACATTAAGTTTGTGCAAAACAAGACAATATTATCTGGAAAATACTTTTTAAACAATTGGAGAAGTCTCAGGGGGTAGCCATGTTAGTCTGTAAGGGCATATCTACACAGCAGGGTAAAAGTCGAATTAAGCTACACAATCCGAGCTATGTCAATTGCGTAGCTTAAGTCAAAATAGTTTATTTTGACTTTTGGCAGTGTCTACACAGCAGGAAGTCAAAGGAAGAACATCCTTCCTTTGACTTCCGTTACTCCTTGTAAAATGAGGGTTATAGGAGTCGGAGTAAGAAGTCCTCCAGCTCACCATTATTTCGAAATAATGGTTTGCAGTGTAGATGTGCTGTTTGCTATTTCAGAATGTCAGTTATTCCAAAATAACGCTGCTGTGTAGACGTACCCTAACTGAAAAAAACTTTAAAAACAACAAATGATCCTGCAGCACCGTAAAGACTAACATTTTTTGTTAGTACTGCAGGACCATTCATTGTTTCTTAAATGGGGAAGTGAAAATGCAAAAAAGGAGCTGGAACTTTAATATATACGAAGTCTATTCTATACTGATGATAATAAACCAATTACCACACATAGAGAACAAAAGACTGATGTCCTTCCTCTGTTCATTCTCTCCCACAATGTGCAACTACCAGACGTCTGTCATGAGTCACATACCTCAAAACCTCAGTTGCAAATGTTAGTGGACTCTCTCTCGTCATTTTCCTATGAAGATATATATATACACACACACACACACACACACACACACACACACACACACACGCACACACACACTTTTTCATCCCAGTGTTCAATTATCAAGACTTAAAAATCAAATGCAAAGGCCACTGGAAAGTAGGAGGCTTTTGCACACGTGCATCCACTTTGTGCAGAATTTAAACGTTAAAGAACAAAAAAAGATAAACGTTTAACCATTAAGATGGCAAAAATAATCCATCAGTTTGTGTTCAGAATATGATATACTCTTAACTGAAGACATCACAAGACTACTGCTACTATTTGTCATAACAAATATTTGAGTAAGTTATTGTTTAAAAACTTTATAAAGTAGAAATGTCACAATATGCTATAATTTAATATAGTACTCAAACAGGAAGTAAGAGCTTCCTTCCCTGAAATTGCAGAGAATGTGGCAGGCTGTCCCCAACCCACCCATGACTAGTAATCATGGGTGAAGCTTTTATAAAAGAGTGTGTATCAACAGGCAAGGGAGAACACACACATCTATCTAAGTATACCATATATGTTATATCTCATATGTAATTATCTAGAAGTGATGAAAATCATGAGCTGTTACCAGTTAAAGTGATTTTTTAAAGTCATTTTTGCTTAATGTTGCAATGTAAATGATGACACATACGTTGTTACAGTTGATGGTATAAAATATCTCTTAGCTCACAAAATATTGCTGATTACTGCTGAATGATACAGATTAATATACATAAACTAATACTAGAGCAGGGGGTGCAAACATTTTTGGCCAAGTGAAGCCACTGCACTTGATGGAACTTTTCAGAGTATCTGTTTGGATGTAATATAATCTCTTTTGAACACCAAAACCAATTAATTCCAAGAGCTCAGGGAATGTTCTAAGTATCACTGGGCAGAACCCTACCAATCTTTGGGAAAATGGGAAAGCATGAAATGGGGACACACGGAGACTCCAGCATCTGGTTAGCAGATCAAGCATCTTCAACAACCTCTGTAAACTGTACAGATCAAAGAATCAGTTGATGATAGCCATTAACACCACAGAACATAATATCCTCCCCCAAACGCATTTCTGCCCATCCTCCTGGTAGATCTCATCTGCCAAACAATGGTGGGGATGAGAGAATGGGGCACATGAGGGCAGGAAGGGCAAGAGATTCCCTGTAATGGAAGACATGAAAGGAAGGAGGTTACACAGAGTCCCTGTTGTTGCGATAGAATGAGGAATGGGAGCACAGAACCCTGGCAGGGGCAGTCTGTGAATCCTGGTATGGGGGACACAGAGAACCGGAGGGAACATGTAAGCCTTTGGGCACAGAGAAAAGGGACCATGTTGTGGAAAGGGGAGAAGAGAGGCCACAAAGAGTCCCTAACATAGGGGCAGAGGGAGCTAGGAGCAGCTCATAGCACTCCTAGCAGGAAGGAGGAGGTAGGAGAGTTTACAAAGAAGTCTCTTAAATAAAGGGGGATGGAAGAGTAGCCTGGGGGTGGGGCCTGGAGGAACACAAAGAGCCCCTACTATTTGTGCAATAGTCCCTCTTACACACCCACAGTATATTAAAGCACATTAGATCCCTTTCATATTTTGTTTTCTCCTCATAGCATGATACTAGTTCAAAGGTAAAATTATCAGGGAAAGAAACAAAACACTTCCAGTGCAATAAACACCATACAAATTCACTTCAGTGTAATATATAGACCTGTTTGAGGATTCTTGCCATTGTCAGCTAAATATGATCCTTAATTAACAATCCAGAGATAAAAGGCATTGGAGAACCAGGGATGAGATTCTGTACTGTGCTTCCAAAAAGTGTAGCACAAAACTCACAGGGGAGGAATGGAGGCAGCAAAGGTAACTTTAAGTCACCTTTGCAACCAGCACAAAACACCACACCTTGCTGCACCTTATATTTTAACAGATAATATATTTTGTTGAATTTTTAGGCATAGCACTACTCATTTTCATAAATACATGGTCGTTTTATTCTATGCCGAATAGAAAGACAGTAGTGGTTAATTGTCTTGCACCTCAGACAGTATGTAAGGCACTAAACCACTAATCAGACAATCTCACTCATATGATAAAAATAAAAAATGAAGTATTATCCCTTTTTCTCACCAGCTAGAGGGTTCACTCTTGGTCATTAATGTCATCAACCTAGACTCCGGAAAGCAGTTTGGGTAATGCTGTCACGAAAAGGCAAGCCATAGAAATCACATGTCTAGAACTTATGAGAGAGCAGGGCGTAACTATGGAGAATACAGAAATATTGCTTGTTTTGCATACTCTACTTGCTTCCCCTGTGTCTGGAACTAGCAGGACCAAAGAAACCCACATCCTAAGCCACAGACTGTAGGCACCTGGGCTTGCTCTTCATACAGGATGACAAAGTGCTTTCAATTCACTAATGTCATGTAACATCCTCTGCATTTGTATAGTGTTTTTAACTAACAAAATGCTTAGCTCCTTCCTGTGCTCTATTGTCAGGAGCTAGATGCAAAAATTGAATGGTTCTTTTGATAACTTGTTCTTCATTTAAAGAGAAATTGTCAAGGTTCGCAGGCCCCAAAAAATGTACCTACGTTTTTTCTTTATATATCTATTTAAAAAATCTGATTACTTTGTGATGTGAGTTTTCAAAATAAACACATTAGATTTTTCTTTTTTTAAAAGAATGAATGACACCATCCATTATTCTCTAACAATCACCCAATAACAAACAATCCATGTGTTCACATACACATGGAAAGGTGAAGGTGAGAAAGGAAAGGGTACATTACAAACTTTACTTCAATTACACAGTCACAAGAATGATTATGTATTCCTTACATATAATTATACCTAGAAAATTCTGTGAAACTGTCCTTTCTGCACAGAAAAGTGTATTGCTGTTAATCATATGTGACAGGGTGGAAATGCCCTGCACCCATACTCTCTTGATCGCCACCTGTCTAGCGGCATCTGAGAGGGAGTACCGGCGGTGCAGCAGCTGCTCCATAGCCGCCGCACAGTTGAGCCACAGGAGGGGCCCTGAGCCCCGGAGCATCTCAGGGGTGGGGCGCCTTCACTTGGGAGATGGACGCCGGTGTTCCGGAAGGGTGGGAGAAGGAAGAGGGTGGAGCCTCCATCGAGCGGCCACCGGCGGGGAAATTTAAATGCGGCCCCCAGCCGCAAAAGGGAGAGAGGGAGGCGGAAGAGCCCTCCCCGGGGAGGAGACTGCCAGGGGACCAGACCGCTGGTAAGCCAGAACAGCCTGTCAGGTCGAGGCTGCCTTAGGGTGGGACAGTCAGTGTCAGGGAGAGGAAGCAGCCCAGAGTGGGCGAAAAGAGCCTGTGGGCTGGCGCATTACGGCAGGAAGCCCAGCCAGCTGGACCGGACCACAATTGAGTCCGCATCCTTAGGGCCCTGGGCTGGGATCCGTGAGAGAGGGCGGGCCCGGACCCCCCCTCCCTGTCGTGGGGTACGATGGTCATGCAGCCAGAGCGCAGAGTGTCGGTATGAGAGAGGCGAAAGGGGCCATTTGAGGTCAATTATAAAAAGACAAAGACGCAAGGGTGGGGAGCCGGGGACTTCCGGGGACTCGTTTACACATATTAATTAACTTTTACATTTATTGTTTAACTACTACAGTGTTATTTCTGAGCAAAATGTATAAACATGTAGCATTCCCATTACTTACAACAACAAATGAATAAGCATGTGATATTACAATCTCATTTAGCTTCATTTAATTCTGGTCTCTTAATTTTTAAGAAAGATTAGTTCAAACTGCAACAAGTGTAGAGTAGGGATGTAAAATCCCTGTTAATCAGTTAACCATGTAAACCTTAGGTTTAACCGGTTAAACAATTAAGCATGATTCAGCCCTCACCCCTATCTCTCCATGCATGGAGCTGCCTCTCTCCCCTCCCCCCATGCTTGGAGGGAAGCCCTGACCCCAACAGATCTCTGGAAGGGGGGCTGCTTCTTGGTACTAGTTATCCAGATAACCAGTTATTTGTTCATACTCCCTCATAGAAAGAGGAGTACTGCTGTCGGAAAAACTCTTCTGTTCTTTCAATTTACTTTCAAAAGAACGTGATTGCAGTGTGGACGTAACTCAAGTTTTGTTGGAAAAACAGCTGTTTTCCCGACAAAACTCTGTAGTGTAGACATTCCTTCAGGGTCCATCTGGGAGTGCTCTAACATGCATTACATTCTAATGTGTTAGAGCACTCTACAATTCATAGCCTTGTAGAGAACACTGCAGCACAGTGTAAACAAGTCCAAAGAGAACATGAGATCCAAACTGAAAATACATTATATAGTGGAAAAGATAACAATCTAATATTTGATTAGTCGATAAGGGTGCCTTCGGCTTTGAAATGTAGCAAGAGCCCCGCCAGCTTCTGCTACATTTCAAAGGCAGAAGCGCCGTGGGGAGCACAGCCAGTGAGGGACTCAAGAAGTCCCTCTCTGGCTCCATGCTCCCTGCTTTTTTAATGTACAAGAGCCTCAGGAGGCTGTTGGAGATGTGCGCTCCTAGCAGTTGCAGATTAACAATATTCCATTATAGGCAGTCTCATCATTCCATAAACTTCTCGATATCAATCTAGATATTAAGTTAACATGAATGTTAAATCAAAAGCAGAATACCACTGTGTCAATGAGATGTAAATGCTAGAAGCATTCTCTCTCACCAGAACATCAATCCTGTTAGCATGAACTGACTCCTGGATATACCTGTTCTATACTGAATGCGTATAATATTTTGGAGCAAGGCATAAAGAAGTTTTAGCAAATATCTTTTTTAATTTTTGTGTAAAATTAGCTTATTAAAATAAACGTTTAGATGTAAAGATTTTCCATAAAAAGGAATAAGAGCATTGGTAGATTTTGCTAGCATAGCAGAACTGAAAACCAAAAATATTGTTTTAGCTGGTGAAAACAAATCTCTTTGCATATGTAAGTGAATTGTGGTGGGATTTCCTGTTGCCTACAATATTTTTTTAAGAGATAGATTTTTTTTTTCTTGTTAAAGGTAACAGAAGAGGCAGGAGTACTACAGAAGATAAAATGAGTATAACTAGGAAATAACAACAAAATCACAAAATTAAACAAAAAATAATGGATGGTCCTGCAGCACCTTAAAGACTAACAAAAAATGTAGATGTTATCCCACTTGATACCATCTACATTTTTTGTTAGTCTCTAAGGTGCTGCAAGACTATTTGTTATTTTTAACGTTTTTTTAGTTACCCCCAACACAGCTACCCCTCTGAAGCTTTAGGACATGCAAGGCAGGAAATCAAACAAAGGCTGTGAAAATGCTGGTGGGTATTGAAATTACAACTTTTGAGACAAGAATCAGAGAAACTGTTTTTTAATCCATAGTTTTTAATTAATAGTTTTACATTTCTAATTGATGATAGGCTGCAATGGTGGCACCACTAATAATTAAGGTTGCCCGGCTCTTTCCATTACAAAACCCTGTTTTGAGTTGCTTATAACTTTACCAAATTTCAACTATGCCAGCTCAGATTTTACATACTGGGTATCTGCCGCCAACTGATTTTTCTTCCTTCCAAGTTTCCGCAAAAGCAGTTCAGTGGTTTTCTAAACATTGGTTAGGAAATAATACGTTTTGCCCATGTTAAATAAAAAGGTTGTAAATGACGTGACTTTTGGCATCACATGAAAATCTGCCAAAATTTGGCCTATTCAGAAGACTCCACATATATTACAGTTTGCCTATAAGCAGTGAAACTTGCTAGATGAGCATCAGCCTTTCAACTTTCCATATGCACTGAGTTTGCTCCTACATGAAGATAAAGGTGCACATGAAACATTCCCAAGTGATCATGCATGCTCCATCCAAAAAATATAGAGTCTGAGGCAGACAGGACATGACCCAAAGGTGAACGGGAATAAAAGAGTCTGTAACCACTAACTCCCTCCAGAATGAGACTCAATTTTGAGTCTCACCATTTCATTGCTATCTAGCAAACAGCTGTGAATCGCACCAGCAAAAATGGTTCTTTCTTCTAGGGGCTGCTCAACTGACAAAGATGTCAGTCAGATCAAATGCTGGAGGTTTATGCTGTGAATCTACAGATTCCAGTTTTCTTGGGGACCTATTTGGGAGCCAGTCTGTTCCCTCTCAGACAATATGTTTTGTTTAAAAAAATGGGAAATTACATTTAAAATATACATTAAAAGAATACTTATTTATGTTGAACATTCAAGTGCACAAAATGTAGGAAACACCAGACTTCAGGCTGCCTGTACAAACTTAATTTGGGCCTCTTAAATGTATGCATTATGATATCTCTAATTACAAGTTCACACACTATTTTTTCCACAGTACCAGTGCCTTATTCATTTCACAGGACTTAAAGTGCTCAGGGAGTGAACGAGGGGTAGGCAGAGAAATAGGCTGTTGTTTGTAGGACATGACCACTGACTTTCATGGGTCTGCTATGGTGGCTTAGATAAAATGACCATCAGTGTCAACTGTCATGGTGATTTTTGCAATTTAGATCCACCAGGAATAGGAATAAGAAGCACTCGTTTCATCCAACCGTTGAAAGCCTTAAAAGCCTTGAGAAAATATATTTGAATCTGAATGATTAAACACTGTTTGCATATTTTAAGCAGAAGTACTTTTTTCACTTCCTTTATTAAAAAGCAAACATTTTAATTGAGTAACATGCACCCCTGTAGGGCTATACTATTAGCAGACACCTTTTAGTTGACTAGAAAACAAATCATGTCAGGAACCAACTTTAAAAATAATCAAGTTGCTTCCTATATTTTTTTAAAGTTGCAGTACAGACTCTATGATCAATTCATGAAAAAAAGACCCAAACTATATTTCACAAAGTACAAACCTTACCCTCTCCTCTCACTGTCTTCATCCCACAGTGAGAAATGAACAGAGCTCACAGACTCTGAGAAATATCACTTTCTAAAATTACATAAAATATTTTGCTTTATCCTTTCTTATAATAGGAGGAAATAATCATGATAGTTTCTAACATTTATAAAATTTTTATAGGGAGACATAAAATTGCACAAAGGTGCTTATCAGTATCCCTATTTTAAAATGGGTAAGTAAAGTGCAAAGAAGTTAAATGAATTGCTTACAGTCACTCAAGTTAAATTAGGAAAACAGAACAGAAAGTTGAGTTAAAAACACTACTGGTTTTCTAAAATAAAGTATTCCTTTACAAAACTGTGAATTATGTTGAAGTAAGTATGGCTGTTTCTTTAAGAGCCCTCTTTGACACTTGCTACTCAAGCAAAACTCCCAGTGAAAATAATGGGAATTCAGCTTAAGCAGAAATTCTTAAATAGAACCATAAAAAAGGCATTCTGGGGGGACAAGAAGCACAAAATGGTTTAAATATTCTGGAGAGTTGGATGGGTCTAGAGAAACAATGAACTCAGTGATCAAATCCAGGTTACTTATAGATGCCTGTCCACGTCATAGACTACCACACAGTTCTATCCAAATGTCTGTCTTTGCTCAACAGATGCCCAGTACTGGAACAGGACACGTTTGACTAATCACTCATGAGTAAGGCAAAACTCCGGTGTCAGATATTTTTAGTAAAAGTCATGACCAACTCATGGTTACGTACAAGATAGGGACTATAGGTTTGTTCTTAAGTTGAATTTGTACGTAACTCGGAACTGGCTCCAGATTCAGCCACTGTTGCTGAAACTGACCAGGGGCTGACTACAGGAAGCCCGAGGCAGAGTTGCTCTGCCCCCAGCTTCCTGGAATCAGCCACTGATCAGTTTCAACAGCGGCTGAATCTGGAGCCTGGGACAGAACAGCTGGGGCGCTGCCGGGTAGGTCCCCACAGGACCAACCCGGCAGCACCCCAGCTGCTCTACCCCAGGCATCCACAACAAAAGCCTGGTCTGCTGGGGGGGGGGCACTAGCTGCGCCCCCCCCAGCAGACCAAGGAGACCAGGAGCAAAGCCGGGGAGGCAGCGGGGTCCCGCGCCTCCGCGGCTTTGCTCTGGGTGTCCCTGGTCTGCTCGGGGTGTCCCTGGTCTGCTGGGAGGGGTCCCCAGCAGACCAGGGACACCCCGAGCAAAGCCGCAGAGGCGGCGGGGTCCCGCGCAGCAGACCAGGGACACCCCGAGCAGACCAGGGACACCCGGAGCAAAGCTGCGGAGGCGGCGGGGTCCCCGCCACTTCTGCGGCTTTGCTCCGGGTGTCCCTGGAGCAGCTTCTCTTGCTCTGGAGGATGCGGTGGCGGGACCACTGCGCGTCTGGGTGGTCCCGCCGCCCGCGAGTTCGAGGGCGAGAAAAGCCCCGTTCGTAAGTGCCGAAAGTCGGATCCGCGTAACTCGGGGACTGCCTGTAACCCTGACAGAACAGGGATGGGA
Source organism: Pelodiscus sinensis (assembly GCF_052426305.1). NCBI lineage: Eukaryota > Metazoa > Chordata > Testudines > Trionychidae > Pelodiscus > Pelodiscus sinensis. The sequence continues at coordinate 13,283,173 of NC_143054.1, forward strand.
GGTGGATTCAGCACTTTGTTGGCAATGTTCCATCTAATTTTTTTTTCCATTCAGGTGCAGAATACATTTTGCTATGTGCACCAAGACATGTGCAGATGTGCACCACAGCATAAACACATGCTGCTGGCTACAGCCAGCTATAGGCACTCTGTTAATCAGCTGGATGGCATTTGAATCTCTCCTGGGCGGACACCCAACCAATCAGCTTAGTGGCTACACTGCCAGTGATGCTCCGAGTACCCTCCACCACCTGTGACAAGGTCCCCCACTGCTCACAGGAGCTAAGCTGCTGCAGGGTCTCCTCCCCCCCATCCCCCACCATATTCGAGAGTTGCAGGGCTCCTCACCAACTCTTCACAGATGAGTGACTGTGGAGGGGGGTCCCCTTGGAACTCCAATCCTGGGAGAGAAAATGTCGTGGAGGCCTCTGGAAGTCCAAATACATGACAACCGTGACCACCATAACATAATCATAGCCTTACTCACGAGGACTATTAGCAGTCCATGCACAAAACTGCATCTAACACTACCCTTCCAATACATGCTTCTAATGCTAAAAGAATCTCACATTCATGACTCCAAATTATCATACAATGAGGACACAAGTGTCTCAAAAGTGGACTGTTATGCAAGGCCTGCAAGAATAGGGAAAGGTGAAAATATCAGGTTACCGTTACTGAGAGTACATTTTTAGACCATTTTTTCAGCTGTCTCTTCCTCTTAATTATAGAAAATGTATATGAGACAGAGCGAGCGAGCGAGAGAGAGAGAGAGAGAGAGAGAGAGAGAGAGAGAGAGAGAAAGCATGAGTGAGAACAAGCAAGCTGTAAATAACTGGTTTAGCTAACTGTGACCACTCTTTTGGAATTCCGCATCCCTGGAAAGAAAAGCTGAGACATGTGAGCAGCAGGAAAAAGGTTTAATGAATTTCAGAATGTAATTTCCCTTGCAGATGAAAATGTTCCTTTACTACACACACACAGCTATTACATTTCTATAAAGCAATCTATAGCCAGGATACATTTTGGTAAACAGATGAAAGAAATACAAACATGAACTGTTAGCAACAGTGTTCAGAATTCATATCAGGGGTATGATTTACTACAGCTTCTGTCTCGAGCATACTATGTATCGTTTTATTTAGATTCAGTCTAGATATTTTTAATAAAAAAATCATATAGTCCTAATGACTGCCTGACACATAGATGAATCTACCATCATTATATATTATGCATCTTATAACCTGAGGACATAACTAGGGATGTAAATGTTTAAATGGTTAACCAGTTGCACAGTAAACCAGAGGTGAGGAACCTACAGCTTCTCTAAATATGGCCTCCATACCGTGGGGCTTCCCTCCCCCACTGCATTCGGGACCCTGCACTAGCGCTCCAGCTCCCTCCTCTCCCCACCATCTTCCTACAGGGCTGGAGTACACAAAATCTACTAGCCTGGGCCCTCCTAGGTTCATGTGTGCAAGGAGAGCACGGGGAGTGTCCTTCTTCTTAGAGAAGAAGTGCTGTTTGTACTCTTTATGGTACAGTGATTGTTTGAAAATGAATCTGTTTTTCCAGAATAGAATGACAGTTCCAAATATTCGAGTTGACATGTTTGCAGGATTTCAGTTTATCTGGGCATCAAAATCCTTATAAATCCTAGACTGTTCACTATTCACATAGTTTTGAGCTAATTGCTAAGATTTCCTCTGGACTGACACCTTTTACGGTGATAGCTTCTAAGATGTCTAATTCAGTGTCTTTGAACCTTCCCAGACTATTGTACCCATTTTGGAAGCTGGATTTGTCTTGTGTATCACCCCCAACTTGGGGGGATTTGAGGGTTGCCAGGTGTCCGGTATTGAACCAGACAGTCTGGTATTTTTGCCTCCTGTCCAGTAAAAAAAATCAGAAAATACCAGACACCTAAAATGTCCAGTATTTTCTGATTTTTTCCCGGCCAGGAGGTAACAATCCTAGATTCTTACCAGGTTCCTCAGGGGAGCTGTCCAGCCCGGCACAAGGAGACAAGATGGTGTGCGGCCACCAGCAGCCTGTTATGGCCAAAAAGCCTCAAAAGCGTTTCTTAAAGGGGCCACACTTTTTCCTCAACAATTTTGGTTTCACTCTTTTTTTTCCCCCCCCTCAACAGAATTTTTTCCCCAGTATTTTTTTTGGGGGGGGAGGGGGTTCACTTCAGTATTTTTGGTTAAATCATCTGGCTTTTATGGCCCCGGGGACTGCTCTAGCTCTGTTATGCCACAAGGGGCAGGCTTCTCCAGCCCTATGGGCTGGGGGTTTGTTTTGGGGGGGGGGGGGGGGGTTTTTTTTTTTTTTTTTTGCTTCTCACTTGTGTGTGGCTCCAGATTATTCTGTGGGTCAGTGGCCCATGACTCAAAAAGGTTCCCTTTGTCTGCGGTAAGCATTAGCCTTACCAGCATGCCACCTGGTAACCAGTTAATTGGAGGGCCTGGACAGCAGGAGTAAACATCACCCCCCCACACCTACGGTGGTCAAGCCAGCAGAGCCCCAGCCATGGTAGTATGGCGGATCTGAAACAGCCCCCAGCCCACAGGGCTGTAGAAGCCTGCCCCCTGTAGTGCGGCAAAGCTAGAGCAATCCACAGGGCCATAGAAGCCTCCAGCACAGTGGGGTCGGAAGAGGAAGTTACTCACCCTGTGAAGTAACGATTGCTCTTCGAGATGTGCCCCGTGCATGCTCCACTCTAGGTGTTGGGTCCTGTCCCGGCGCCGCGGCTCAGAGATTTCTCATAGCCGTGCTCTGCCGGCTCGCGCGTGCGTGCTTCCCCAGCGAGGCATTCGCACCTTTGATCAGTCGCATGCGAGCCGGCAACCGTCAGTTCCTCTCACCCGCTCATCTGAAATAAATAAATAAACAATTCCGGAGCTGGGAGGAAGGGCGGGTCGTGGAGCACCCACGCGGCACATCTTGAAGAACAATCGTTACTTCACAGGGTGAGTAACTTCCTCTTCTTCTTCGAGTGGCCCCGTGGGTGCTCCACTCTAGGAGAATCCGGAGCAGTACCTATGACAAAGTTAGAATGCTCCGGAGTCAAGACTATCAGCACGATTAAGTACTGCTGTAGCCACAGAAGAGTCTGAAGCAAACTGATTGATTATAGCATAATGCTTCATAAAAGTCACATTAGAAGACCATGTTTCTGCTCTGCAAATGTCACGAAAAGACACTCCGCTCAGAAAAGCTGTGGTCGTAGTAACTGCTCTAGTTGAATGAGCCCTCAGAAGAGAAGGGAGAGTTTCCCTCGTAGCGAGTGACACATGGATATGCATGAAACTATCAGCCTGGAGATACGCTGAGAAGTTAGAGGTTGTCCCTTTGAATGGTGTGCTAATGATACCAGTAAGCAGTCTGTCTTTCTAAAAACCCACATTCTATCAATGTAAAATGCTAAGCATCTCCTCATGTCCAACGTGTATAGCAGTGCTGCTTGCGTTGAGGTATGGGGCTTAGGCGAGAAACATGGTAAAACCACCGGTTCATTTATATGGAATTCAGAAGAAACCTTAGGAATAAACACCAGATGGGTCCTCAGCATCACTGAATCCTTGGAAAAAATTGTATATAGAGGTGAGGCCATAAAAGCTGCTCTCTCACTCACTCTGCGAGCAGATGTGAGGGCTAGGAGGAAGAGAAGCTTGACAGTAAGTAAATGCAACGGTACTGTAGCCAAAGGCTCAAAGGGAGGACGAGTCAAAGTTTGTAGGACTAGATCCAAGACCCTTAGAGGTGGAGGAGGTCTCCGCGAAGGATGAAGATTCAAAAATCTTCAAAAATCTTTTTGTAATGGGGTGCGCAAACAAAGAGACATCCCCATCCCTACGATGGAATGCATTAATTGCTGCTAAATGTACTAGCAGAGATGCGACTGCCAGGCCGTTGTCATGCAGTTGCAAGAGGTATTGTAATATACAGGGTAGAGTTGCGGAACGAGGATCTACAGCATTATCCACACACCATGCCTGGAACCTGGACCACTTAGCTCTATAAGCTGATTGGGTAGATTGTTTCCTACTATGCATTAAGACTTCCCTGACTCGCTGAGAACAGGACTGCTCGGAATCGGTAAACCAACAAACATCCACGCTGTGAGGTGCAGAACTTCAGGTCTCGGGTGATTGAGAGATCCGTTGTCTTGGCTCAACAGAATTGGAAGAGAAGGCAGAGGATACGTTGCTCTCACTGACATACGGTGGAGCATTGAAAACCAAGGCTGACGAGCCCACGCCGGAGCTAGAAGGATTACCCAGGCTGTGTCTGTGTTGATCTTCTGGAGAACCTTGGAAATCAAGACTACTGGGGGAAAGGCATATAGTAATGACCTTCCCCAGTAGAGAAGGAAGGCGTCCCCCAGAGAATGACGTCCTATTCCAGCTCTTGAACAATAGGTGGGACATTTCTCATTGTGTTCCATCGTGAATAAATCTATCACCAGAAACCGCCATCAGGCAAAAATACGAGTCAGTACGTCCGTGTGAATCTCCCACTCGTGGTCGTGAGGAAAACGCCTGCTGAGAGAGTCCGCTATTAAGTTGTAGACACCTGGAAGATACGAAGCTGTTAGAACGGTGTTGTTGCTGATACAGCAATTCCATAATCGAATGGACACAAGACAGCCAGGCACAGAATAGCAGTGGAGCGGTGCCAGGGAGAGCAGCTGTTGCTGCCGGTGCCAGCAGAGTGTCCAGTGCTGGAGTCAGCAGCGGTCCCGGGTCTGAGGCATCAAGACATTCTGCCTCGGAGCCCGGTGCCAGAGGAGACGGTGCCGTGGAGGATGGTGCCGCCATAACTGGGGCCAGTGAGGCAGGCGCTGTTATAGCCGGTGCCACTGAAGCTGGTGCAGAGCGGTTGGTCAATTGCGGCACTGGCGTCAATTTCACAGAGCGCACAGCTGAGGCCGGTGCAGACTTGCCGGCTAGCTGCAGCACCACTCCCGATGCCGGCACCGAAGCCTCTCTCGCTCTCAGCAGTGGGGGCTCTCTGATGGCCACTCCAGCAGATTGTCCTGACCCCCCAGGGGTCATTTTGGACACCCCTGAAACCGTTGCAGTTGCTGAAGGGAAGGATCGCGCTGGAGACGGCTTAGATTACTGAGAGCCGGCTGGTCCCGGGGAAGCTGCCCTGCGTTTTTGTTCGGGGGCTTTTGTGGCTGCGGGAGGGATCGGGTCAGGCTGCAACACCTTCCCGAACATCAGCATTCTTATCTTCATCTCCTACTCCCTCCAGGCTCTCGATGTTAATTTTCTACAGTGAGAGCACTACTCGGGGACATGAGCTTCCCCCAGGCACCTAATGCAGGTGTCATGGCCATCAGCCATTGTCATGGGCTCACGGCATGCCAAAAGCTTTTTAAAACCAGTTGATCCAGGCATTTTCAAAACTAGTACAGAATAAATGCCTTTATAAGCCCTGTGTGAAGCCTTGTCAATTTCACTTTTAGCGCTTTGCGCAGCACTTTAAGATAAGCGGCTTGAGGAAAAAAACTTCTTATTTTTCTTTCTTTTTTTTTTAAACTTTCTTATGAACAGGAGAACAAACTAGGAGGAACACGACTAATACTAACAAATTTAACTATTTACAGATGCAAAAACTGACTGAAAACATTCTGAAGAGAAATACTCAGGGAGCTCTGAACACAACCTGAGGTGGTTGAGAGGAACTGACAGTTGCCGGCTCGCGCACAGCTGATCAAAGGCACGAACTCCTCGCTGGGGAAGCACGCATGCGCGAGCTGGCGGAGCACGGCTATGAGAAATCTCCGAGCCGCGGCGCCGGGATGGGACCCAACACCTAGAGTGGAGCACCCATGGGGCCACTCAAAGAAGAACAGCCCCTGTCACCCGTGGTGTGGTCAGGCCAGAGCAGACCCTGACACCTGCGACTCAGTGGGCTAGAGCAGCCCCTAATGCCCGTGGCGCTAGAACAGTCCCCTGCCCGCAGCAGGCTGGTCAGCAGACCCCCTACTGCTGGGATCCACCAGCCCTCCGTGATTAACTGGTTAAATTATTACAATTACACTGTTTAACCCGTTAACTTTTTTCCTGGGTATTTACATCCCTAGATATAATATGATCGGGTCAGATTTGCCGAAGATTTTTGTTTTGTCATCTCAGCAACTTCCCTAAAGAGTGGATAAGTAAACCTATGCTTAGAGAAGAAGTGCTGTTTGTACTCTTGATGGTACAGTGGTTGTCTGAAAATGAATCTGTTTTTCCAGAATTGGGTGACAGTTCCAAATATTCAAGTCTACATGTTTACAGGAGCAAAGCCGGGGAGGCGGAGGGGTCCTGCGCCTCTGAGGCTTTGCTCTGGCAAAGCCTCAGAGGCGCGGGACCCCGCCGCGGCTGCGGCTTTGCTCCTGGTGCCCTTGGTCTGCTGGGGACCGTCTCCAGCAGACCAGGGACGCTCAGAGGCGCGGCACCCCGCTGCCGCTGTGGCACCCCGCTGCGGCACCCCGCTGCCGCTGCAGCACCCCGCTGCTGCTGCGGCACCCCGCTACCGCTGCGGCATTGCTCCCCGTGTCCCTGGTCTGCTGAGGGGGGGGCGCAGCTAGTTCGCCCCCCCCCCCCCCCAGCAGACCAGGCTTTTGTTGTGGACCCTGGGGCAGAGCAGCTGGCCGGTTGGCCTCTTAAGTGGGGGTAGTCTTATACGGTGAGTATAGGCGAAAACCTATGTTTTAACTAGAAAATTAGGGGGTCATCTTATACGCCCAGTCGCCTTATACGCCGGAAAATACTGTACTCATTAGCTATATGAAATTTTATTTTGTCCTGATTTCACTGGTGATGTTTATATAGCCCTGCAAAACTAGGCAAATATCTAAATGAGATGGCACAACCCTTGGAAGATCTCTGTTTATTCCTGAGAAAGAACCACTGTTCTAGTCTTCCTGGTACAGTAAACCTTAGCTCAGCGACCCTCAGAATGTTTCCAATTATTTATTTTTTTTAAATGTTGAGGATATCTTCCTGGAGATCAAATACCTTGCACCCTAAGAAGCAGCTCTGAAAACAGAACAAAGTTTCAGCTCCTTTTTGAGAATAGATATATACCAGAATCGTTTGCTCTCTTGACTAGAAAATATGTTTAAAACATGATCATCTTGCTTGGATATCCCTTGTTTTTCTAAATACAAATTTCTGAAACTTAGTCTTCCCATTTTCACCTTTACTGACTTAGATTGCTTCAAGCCATAGAGTGGACAACTTGATCATTTTGCTGTAGGCCTAATATACTGGCTTTATTTTTTAAGTTTAGCACTGCTAATTCAGTGAGTTTCTAGGTCTACAGGAAATAATTTGCATGAAAGTGGAACTGGTATGGAACACTGAATATTCCAGGGATTGAAACAGTGGCATAATGGGAACCAAAGTAGCAGTCTTGTGGAAGAATCATAATCAAAATTCCAGTGAGCAGTTACAGGCCTGGAACCACACAGTCAGTACAGCTACCGCAGGACACAGCCTTCAAAACTGCTGAGAATCTTCACCTCCTGTCGATTTCAGCAGAAGTTGGAAGGTCAGACCCACAGTTTCGAGGAATCTGTTCATGGCCATTTGTGAACACACAACACATCCTGATTAAAGACTGAAATTCAAATTATGTAATAAACTTCGTCAAAACTTAGGCACCTAGTAGAGACAAGACACACCCTGGGAATGCCACTGGGAAACAGAGGAATCTTACCTTTCTCCCCTCACCGGGTAACTAAAACAAGCTAACTACTTAAGGAGAGTGGAGGTTTGATTGCAGGGGGGGGGGGCCCATATTCTTAGCATGACATCTGCACCACCCTTACAAATTCATCAGTGAATAATCTCATGGCCTTTTGGATGCCTTAAGTAGCAGGAGCTAGGGTAGGACACAAGGTCTCTTGATAACAGGCTAGGGTTAAAAGAAAGTATAAATTTCATCACCACACATTTACAACAATGTCTTAGGCCTAACTAGCTATTTTAATCCAACGGTGGACATTAGGTTAAAACGAAACTAGATTATTAGTCACTGTGTCTAATTACAATTATAGACTAATAAAGTAGGATATGGTCCAGGTCAGCAGCTCAGGTCACTGTTAAGTAGGCCAGTGTTACCTCAGGGTTAAGCTCAGCCATTCATCACTCTTCCTCTCCAATTAATTCATGTGATGCAAATGTACAAATTAAATTAAATCACTGGAATAAATGTGCACTCAAAAGCCTCTGAAGTGGCACTATCACTGTTAGCAAATGCTCTGTGGTTGCAAGCAGTGAAATTAAGGGCAAGATTCATTAGTACGCTCTGACTAGTTTGTGCTGTCCTGGAGAGGTATATCTGGTCTTAAATGATTGGGCTGGTTTGTTGTTTGTTTTGCAATGATTAACTGCATATCTTCAATTCATTAGAGTTACCATATGGCGGCATTCTCTTCAGTGTTAATGTATACTTTTTTAATAACTAAAAATAGGAAATGTCTACACTGAAAAAAAAATCCTACATTACACTGAGTTAAGACTGAGTGCACATTTACTAATTTAAAGGCAATTATCCCAGAAGCAAGCACTGCCAACACAAGAAGTAGACACAATGCAATTAAAGTAGATGACTATATTTATGATTAAGGTATTTTAGAGTTTGTGGTCGCAGATTTTTAAAAATACACTGTTTCTGAAAGTTAATTCAGTTTTCTTTTTTCCCCTGCATGATACCACTCTCTCTATGTACCATTATGCCACGTGTGGCCAGCCTGAGAAGGATCCACAGTTTACCAATGTACATTGCCAAAGAGCTACAGTAATTTGTCAGCAGCCCCCACGAGGTGCCTCCTTTTTGCCCAACAGCAGCCCCATCGACCAGCGTCTCCTCTTCCCTTCCCCGCGCCTCCTGCCCACTGCAATCAGCTGTTTCATGACACTCGGCAGTCTCGGTGGGAGAGAGAAGGAGCGAGGGCGCAATACGCCTGGAGGAGGAGGAAGTGAACCTAGGAGTTGAGCACTGGAAAGTTGGCACCTGTAGCTGCAGCTCTGGTGTCAGTGCCTGAGCAAGGAGCCACATATTAACTTCAGAAGAGCCATAAGTGGCTCTATCCTAATGTGGTTTAGGTGCTTTAGCTATGCATACTCACACCTTAAAATATTTGAATTTCTTAACTCTGAATTTCCTAGGCTTGTAATGCCTATTGTTGGGATAATTATAAAATGACTGGTTTTTTGTTTTTGTTTTTTTACTCTTTAAATGACTGTATCTTGAAGCACATGGCCTACACCATCCAAAGGCTTTGCCAAGGTCTGCTGCCCCATGCAGGCTGCTAGGGTTGCCAGGTGTCCAGTATTCTACCGGACAGTCCAGCATTTGCGCTCTTTGTCTGGTAAAAAAAATCAGAGAATACCGGACATGTGCAATGTCTGATATTCTCTGATTTTTCCAGCTGTGCACCAGACAGAAGCCAGGCGTGGGCAGGGGGAGCGGCTGAAAGGCGGGGCCATGATCGGTGCTAGAAGCCTGTGATTGCGCAGAAGCCTGGCGGCGAAAGAAGTGGCTGGGACTCCCAGGCTGGGAGTCCCAGCTGGGAGGCGGGGCCATGATGGCTGCTCAGGGCACTTCAGAAGCCTAGCTGGGGCAGGGGGAATGGCTGGGAGTCCCAGCCACTCCCCTCGCCCCCGCAAGGCTTCTATACAATCACAGGCTCCCAGCGCCAATTGTGGCCCCACCTCCCAGCTTGGAAGTCCCAGCTGGGAGGTGGGGTTGCGATCGCTGCTCTGGGCACCCTAGAACGGGAGGGCTTATTATCCCGCGTGTCCGGTATTTTTTGGGAGACCATCTGACAACCCTATGGATAAGAAAATGCCAAACTACACTATCTGAGGCAAGGTACCTACAAATCCAACTGCCTGAAGCACAAAAGATGTGTTGGTATTTATTCAAAAGCAATTTCTGTGGATTTTGGAGTACCAGCCAGGAATACCCGAATAACTTTTATCCCTTCAAGGGGAGTCTAACTCTGCTGCCAGGGATCACTAAGTGATCTTGTGAGAAGACAAATAAGCAAGCTATACATTTATTTAACTACCACACTTAGTTGGGTATGCTGCATAGCTGATAATCATGAAATCATTTCCAAATCCAGCCTGTCCCTAGCATAACCTCATGAGACACAAAAACATTGCAGTTACCTGTTGCCCCCTGAGCACACTACCATTACAGTAACCATTAGCCTACGAGGGATGTAGGATGAGATACTTGTGAGTAGAGGGCAAAAAAAACGCTTATTTTCACATAGTCTTCTTTCTAATGAGCCCATGTCATTCGTGTCATTCGTGCCCAATCCCAGCACTTCTTTCAGACATTAGGAATTGGTCACTGCAAGCCCTCTCAACAAAAAGATGGCTGCCATTAATGGCATGTGCAACAGAATTATATTTTACCCAACCTTGTGTCTCCTCTTTTTCCAATACTTAAATAACAAATATTCTTAGAATAAACCTATATGCTACATATGCCTTTTATTGTAATAAAAGAGCTTGCTTTGATTTGCTACTTTGTAATTACACAATTGTTTTAGATTTCATTTAAACCCAAGATTCTATCTACACCAATATCTAACAAATTTACCTTACTTTTAATTTCAATCAGGATTGTGTGTTTAATCTCAACAAATAATTTTGATAATTCTCAGTCTTTACTTTTCAGAGACCAAAATAATCTACGAATTGGTATTAAATAATCACTTTATTGGTATTAAGATGTTTTGGTGCACTCTGCTCTTCTCCGGACCCATTTCCGTTTGAATTCATCCTCCTTAAACTCAGGAGACCAGAACTGTACCCAGTATTCCAGAGGAGCTTTCACCAATGTCTTGTCTAAAGGTAAATAATGCTTCCCTACTTCTGTTGGAAATACCTCACCTGGTGCATCCTAGGATCTCATTAGCCTTTTTTATGTCCACATCATCTTGGCTGCTCACAATCATTCTGTGTCACTTGGGCATTAGCTCCCTAACACAAGCATCCTATCAGCCACTTAAGCACTTTCTTCTGAGCTAGACCAGCCCTGCCTTTGCCCCACAGGATGATAACTAATGTATCCACAATCAATAGGGTCTAACAAAAAGTATTTTTTGCTTAGTGTATGTCCTTGCATTTTGTACTATTAAATTTCATCCCATTTCCATTACTCAAGTTCTCAAAGTCACCCAGATGTTCTTGTATTATATTTCAGTGAAGCTGCTTATTGGCAATACCTCCCAATTTCACCTTCCAGCACAACCCATGACAGTCTGGCTTTGACTAATTCTTTACTCCCCTTTCAATTCTCATATAAATACCTAACCTCTAACTAATAATTTCCAGTGTGCCACTATGCCAAATGCTTTACTGAATTCCAGGTAGATTAGCTCTACTGCAGCTCCTTTGCCTTCTCAAACAAGGAGCTTGGGTTGGTCTGGCACAATCCAGCTTTTGTAAAGCCATGTTGTATTTTATCCCAATTATCATTTACACCTATGTCCTTAACTACTCGCTTTCTAAGAACCAGCATACAACTGCAAACTAACAGTCCTATAGTTTCCCCCCTACTTAAATATGGGTACTGTATTCCCATCTCTCCATAGGATACAACCACCAAGTTTATGGATTCATTATAAATCCTTGCTATTGGGCTTGCTGTCTCATGTGATGGTTCTTTCAATATTCTTGGATGCAGATTACCCAGGCCTCCCAATTTGGACCCATTAATCTGTTTTAGAGATGTACTTCTACCTCAAATATAGTAATTTCTATTTCTACATCCTTGTCCTCATGGGTCACCCTGCTACTGCTCCCGCACTTATTATCCTCATTAAAAACTGAGGCAAAGTATTCAATCAGATATTGGGCCCTATCTAGTTTATCATTAATATTTACCCCATCCTGAGTGCTTACCAGTCCCACTTCTTTTCTTGTTTTCTTTATATTTATATAGTTTTTAGTCTTGGTTTCATTTTCTTTTTCAAGGTCCAACTGTGCTTGATTCTTAGCAATTCTCACTTTTCCCCTATACTTTCTGATCTCCAAGAGGTAGCTTTCCTTGTTGATCCATCCCTTCTTCCATTCCTGGTTTTCTCCTTTCTCTTAGTAGCCTGTTTGAGACACGCGCTCACCCAGTTTCATAAATCCAATTATATGAGTGACTGCAAAATCATAATTTGATTTCCAAGCAATAACACTTGCATTTGCAGTCATTTTTATAAGGCAGATCTTACAATACCCTTAAAATAAAATTGTCACAGGATTTCTCTTTTGAACAATGTATCATTTTGCGTGTATCATCAAGCTAAGTGTTGATTTAAGTAGATTTACTATGAACAGCCCTTTTAAAAAGTGATCTTCAAATACAGAAACACAACCCAATCCAAGCATTTGGCTAAAACTTAGAAGAAAACCAAAAAGATGGGATTTGAAAAAGGAATTCTACAGTTGCTATTTCTCAGGAAAAAAGTGGGGGCAAGATCCCTTTTTCAAACCCTCAGGCCACAGACCACACAACAACATTTTAAATGGTCAAAGCTCTGAAATTCAAAGAGGAAGTCCTCTGGACCAAAGAAAACAGCACCTTGTCCAGAAAAAACTATTTATGGGGCAAATTTAGCTAAGGCCCTTAGAACTCAGACTGTTCTAAAAGAGAACAGTCTAAATTAATTAACTTAGTGAGTAATTCCTTCAGAGAAATGGCTTCATTGCCTTTTTTGAATTCAAAGGTAAAAAATCATTAGTATCCTAAAACACCTAAAAGGTGGTAAATAAGGATCCTTTTTAAGAAAATGGAAATTATGGTTAACTGACCTACAAATTACCATGCATTAAACAGGGGCCAAGTTAAATAGATGTAAGAACCTTACTTTTTTGATATATGAAGAAAGAAAATGTATAAATCATGAGAACAGAAGCATAAACAAGATCCACTTTGAAACCAAAATGATTTATAGGGTTTGCTGGTGTGAGATTTATAAGACTCCCTAAAATGAGACGCCACTAACTGGAAGTCATAGACACAGCAGGGACCTGAAAAATCTTCCATTCCAACATTTAAAGAGAACTAACCACCACTTGGAAGGATAGAGTTAACTGTCCACTGCAAAAGCAACCTTCATCTGCACTAAAGGAAGAAAGGATAATCCTTCAATCTCTGACTAAAGCAAATAGTTCAGTGGCTGAGATCAGGGTTTGGAATTTCTTCTTATTATGACTGGAAATTCAGATTCACTCTATATTAGAAACCTACAGCGATAACTGAAAAGATTAAACTGATCTCAGCAGCCCTTGGACTTTTAGTTGGTTGCTTCTCTTCTAAAAGAGTCTTGTAAATCTCTTGCCTCCAAGCCCTATAAATCATTCTGGTCTCAGAGTGCATCTCGTTGAAAATGAAGAGTAAATGTTTTTTCAACAGTAGTTCGCTTTTGAACACCTCTATAGCTAGTGCAGTGTTTCTCAACCAATGGTATGAGTACCCTTAAGGCAGGGGTGCCCAAACTTTTTTCAAAGAGGGCCAGATTTGATGAAGTGAACAAGCGTGAGGGCCGACCATTTTGCCTGACATTCTTTGAACCATTAAAATTAAATGCAAATTAACTATTTTATGCAAAGTTTATTGCAAACGGCATACTTTTCATTTCGTCACATGGATGACAAATCTAAACAGGTGTTAAATCACTCTGCCTTTCATATCTGAAGGCCAGATGAAAAAAAAATCCAGGAAGCTGAAATATATGTCAGGAACATTGTAAAGTACATTACATATTATTGGTAATAAAGGTTGTCTGTCAACTTTTAAGTTAAAAAAATATGAACAGGAACATAACACCAAGTATATATGTTGTGTCCAAATATATTTATAACTGATTTAGACCAACTGACATTAACTGAGATTTTACAATGTATTCATCTCAATACATATGGATTCGTTGGGGGCCATAAAAGATAGATATTGCCAAATTACCTGTGGGGCCGTATTAAACCGGAACACGGGCCGCAATTGGCCCGCGGGCCGGACATTGGACATGCCTGCCTTAAGGGTACTCGAGAGAAGTCTGGAGGGTATGTCAACACAACTGAAATGTGGAGAAAACTGAATTTTTGTTTTAAGTTTTACAGCATTTTATTATTTTTGTACTATTTACACCAAAAAAATTTCATCGCTTGCCTGGCTACGATTAAGTAGTTTAAACAAATGTGTTGCAATGATAGAAAAAAAATTGTGTGTCTGAAAACTGTAGATACTGAGGGTACTTCTAATTTTTTTTAAAGGGGTACTTTATAAAAAAAAAAGGTTAAGAAACACTGAGCTAGTGAACCAATTACAGGCAGTCCCCAGGTTACATCGGATCCCTACTTACAAACAGGGTAAGGCAACCCTGCACTAGCTGCTTCCCCCAGCCCCCCCCCCCCCCCCCCCCCCCCCCAGCAGACCAGGGAGACGCGGAGCGGCTTTTCTCAGAAGACACCTCAGCTTCAGAATAAAGGACTGAGGGAAGTGAGGTGTGGGAGAATAAAACTGAGCTCTGGAGAAATGTTTGGCTAGAGTTTCCCCTACAATATGTACCAGTTCTGACTTACATACAAATTCAACTTAAGAACAAACCTACAGTCCCTGTCTTGTACGTAACCCAGGGACTGCCTGTATACCTCATGGCAAGTGTTTCATTATTTAACTGATGTCTGTTGGGTAAGTTTTAACTGTTGTAATATTTCCCTTTTAATTTTAAATAAGTAATTTTAACGAAATGTATACTAGTCTTTAACAGCTAATGAGACTCTCCCTTTTATGTTTTATTTCAAATATTGTATCAAGTTGCAAATACTTGAATACTGTATCAAATTGGTCATTTCTACTACACTGTGAGCTCTTAGCAAACTCCTTCCATAACTGCTTATTCTAATTACTCTTTTCTAATCAAAATACTGTTTTAATACTGATGCCGAAAATTATTTCTTCATAAATGCATTTCCTGACAGTTTTCTAAAAAACACATAATTTCTCTAGGCTCACTAGACCCTGTTGTATTTGCCTCCCACTTTGTATTTGAAATGCCTCTTAAATCAGAACTAACTGCAAATATGAACCACATACCATGTATTTCTTCTTAAAAATCATCTACTATTTCCTACCAAGGTTTATTTTCAATAACAAATATTTGTCCTTAACTCCAAAATTCACAAGCACATAAAAAGTAACAAAGTAAGTAAAAATAGTTTAAAATATTTAGCATCAGACAACTAATTCAATGCTCACACAATACAAATATTAACAGTAAATCATCAAAACAGTACAGTTGTTCCAACTGGTGCACTGCAGAAATTGATTCTCAGGATGGAGGTATTCAAAAATGTTATACATGATCTTGAAGAAAATACAAGAACATTGTTGATACAATTTAGAGAGACAATTTGCTAGAACAGTATATAAAAACAGGTCTACACAAAGAGATCTGGATCATCTGGTAAACTGAATACAATAAAAAAAATGCTGCCAATGCAAGGATACACATCTAGGCTACATCTACACTGCACATCAATTTCGAAACAAGCTATTCCGGTATAGTTATTCCAAAATAGCTTATTTTTAAATAGTACGTCTACACTGCAGTAAAGCCTCAAAATTAGACAGAGGCAGGCTTCCCTAATGTAGATGTGCTATCTAATTTAGAGCCCCAGGAGGAATAACTTAGAATGGCCCTGGTGAGAAGCTATTTCAAAATTGTAGCAGTGGAGTGTCTACACCCGCCTTATTTCGAAATAACTGTTTCGGAATAGGCGATATTCTTCACAGAATGAGATTTACGGATTTCTGAATAAACCACCCAGCCGTTATTCCGAAATAATTTTGCTGCGTAGACATACCCCTAGAAATAAAGAACCTAGGCTATAATTGTAATGGAGAAATGTAGTCTGGTAAGAAGTAACTCTACAAAGAACTCTGGCTAGCAGCAGACATATAAAAAAAGGAGATCCCTGAAGTAATAATATATATGGCTGCTTCTTACATCAGATGGATAGACGTGTGTTAACTTTTCTCAAGTCAGCATGCCAAAAATACCAATGAAGCCAAAGGGTAGCAGCAGGTTTGCACTCTGGAGGCAAGCCCAACCTGCTCCCAGCTACACTGCTATTGTTAGTATGCTAGCTTAAGTGCAGCTGGCAGGTGTCTGTCTAATTGAGCTGAGAAGTACACTTCCAGCTGCTCTGTGGATCTAGCCTAACTGGCACTGTTGAAACAGGTATATACATGTTAAAAATATGGTGTAAAATTGGGAAGGATTCAGAGACTAGCTGTGTGAGTATTCTGAAGTTTGGAAAACATGTCTTGCAATAGGGACTTAAAGAGTTCAATCTATTTAAGAGTGCAATCCAATAAAAAAGAGTTCAGAATATGACTGTCGACCTATAATGAACCTGTCATTAATTACACAATTGAATGCTCTGTTAAAAAATAAGAGAATGTCATTTATTTAAATATTTTGGATGTTTTCTAAACTTTCCAATATATTGATTTCTGTTAAAAGACAGTATACAAAGTGTACAGTGCTCACTTTATATTTATTTTGATTATAAACATTAGCACTGTGAACAACAGGAAATATTTTTCAATTCACCTAACAGAAGTACTAAAGTACAATCTTTTTATTATGAATGAGTAGCCCTGCGGCACCTTAGCCCTCTACTCTAGGGAGCTATTTCAAAATAATTCCTCTTATTTCAATGTAACAAGCAGAGCATCCTCACTACCAAGCTTATTATTTCAAAATAATGGGCCGGTTATTTTGAAATAACTACTCCTGCTTTTCATAAGAAATAACACTTATTTCAAAATTGTTATTTCAAAATAATTGGCCTCCAGAAGCCTCACAACTGCATTTGAAGCCACTCTGGCCACACCCCTGAAAACTCCAGTGCTCCCCTTCTGTACAGTTTAAAGCTGCAGGCAGAAGGGAAATGACTTGTGGCAACAGGACAGCCTTCCCAGCCCCGTATCACACAACATCCTTTGTAGGAGCCATGGCCAACCCCAGCACTCCCTCTGCACCCACTATGGCTGCCAGCATGCCCACAGCACCCTCAGATGCCCCTGGCCAGGCACGAAAAAGGGCACCAGCAAGGACTGGTGCAGAGATCCTGGAACTCATCAAGGTCTGGGGGGAGGAGTCCAACCTCCATGATCTCCACACCAGAAGTAGGAATGTAGATGTGAACCGCTGTATGGCTGCCAGCCTGTCCGAGAAGGGACATATACGGACCCTCAGCCAGGCCCGGATGAAAATAAAAAAAACTCTGGCAGTCCTACACTAAGGTGAAGGAGGAAAATGGATGCTCTGGGGAGGATCCTCACACCTGTCGCTACTATGTCCAGCTGGATGCCATCCTGGGAGTGGGGCTGATCACACTCACTCTCCCACCACCATCATCGTCAACTCCAGCCAGAACACACCCAGCATCAGCCTCCAGGAGGGTTGTAGAAGAGCAGGAGGAGGAGGAAGAGCAGGCCAGCCAGGACACCATGGCTGCCAGCCAGGAGCTGCTCCTCACCCTGGAGCCAGGATGTCTCCCAGGGCTCAGACAATCCCAGCAAAGGAACTTCAGGTGAGTTCAATAACTTTCTCTATACACACACAGAGGCAGGTGGTGAGCTGGGAGGGGCTACACACTCCTCACTTGGCCTTCTCAGCCTGAGGATCACACAACAGCCTGTGCATGTGGGTGCACATGGAGCACCAATCTGGAGCACTCAGCTCCATGTCACTCTCACACAGGAACCACTCAATCCTTCTCACAAGGTTGCTGGAGAGGCCTGACTTACTCCGGCCTCTGGCTTGACCTTTCCACAACAAGCCACCTCTAAGGAGGCTGGAGTCATGGAAACACACAGCAGTCCCACACATGGCACAGACTCCGGCAGCATCCACTCCTGGTCAAGAATGGTGATGTGGAAGAGACTGACCCTTTGGATGGGAACCTGCTTGGGGAAGAAGAGGAGGGGACCCCAGTAGCAATCTCCCCAGAAAGTGACCTCTGCTGCTCCCACACACCTCCCCGAACACACACACCCTCCAGAGGGCAGGGATAGAATTATCTCATTGTGGAATGCTGCCGGTGCTGGACTTGGAATGTGCAGTACACAGAAGGAAGCTGAGCCACCCCATCCCCCCCTCCTGCCCACAGGCTCCTGGTTTGGCCTTCCCATGTCTGTTTGCCCCCAGGATGTGTGGGAGGCAAGGCTCCCCTGGGGCATCATCTATATCTCCTCTGGGATTGATGTTCCCCAGAGTGATGCTCCTCCGCAAGATGGTGCTGATTGCACTGACTACCTGCATACGCATGGCCCCGACCGTGGATTTCCCCATGCCAAACTGGTTCCCCAAGAGCAGTAGCTGTACGATGTGGTGAGCTTCCAGAGGGCAATGGAGATATGTTTCTACAGGGGAATGGCGGGTCCCAACAGGGTGTCCTGTTACCTGAGGGTGGAGCAAGCCACTCGTCCAGCTCCAGGAAGGTGGCCTTCTGCATGCAGAAGTTCTGGAGCCACTACTGGTCGTCCCATCAAAGCATGACTATATAGTCCCACCAGTCAGAACTGGTCTCCCTCCACCAGATGTGGCGTTTCATGGTGTGCATGGCGTTCTATGGTGTGCAGGAAATGATCCTCAATTTCCTATTTCCTGAACACCATGGAACTCCACTTCTGGCGGAGAGAGACCAGTTCCAACTGGTGGGAAAGGGTCCTACAGTTTCCTCTGTCATCGTTGCCAATAATAGAGCAGGTCCTAAAAAGGCTAATTGAGATGGCTAGAAGTGTCCTATACTTAGCTTTTGAGGTCAATGACAAGTTGAATATAATAAAGACTGATTTTATAAAGGGCCATCCAGTTAATGTCTTTGTTAAGCCCAAGGGAAACAGTGTTAAATTTGTACATGAAGGTCAATACCATGCTCTCTCTCTCTGTGTAGTTGGCTTGTGAAATACTTTTGTAGAAGAACAGCTACTTTAAAATCCATTAATGAGTGCCCTGGCAGGTTAAAATGTTCCCCTACAGGACTGTGTGTGTTTCCATCCCTGATATCTACTTATGTCGTAGGGGCCGTCCAGTTTGGAAGCATATCCTCTGGAATGATGACCTAAAGCATGAAGTGGCATACAAATGTTTGGTTTATTCTGCATCTGGCATGTAAATGCCTTACGATGCTGGCAATAAAAGTATCATGCAAATGCACAGTCTCAGTTTCAGGTGACAATGTAAACAAAAAGTGGACCGCATAACCTCCTGCAAATTGTAACCAAACTTGTTTGTCTTAGCGATTGGCTGAACAAGGGGTAGGAATGAATGGACTTGTAGGCTCTAAAGTTTTACACTTTTTTTAGTGCAATTATGTAACAAAAATGTACACCAGTAAGTTAAGCTTTCATGATAAGGATATTCCACTAGTACTTGTAGAGATGAATTGAAAAACACTATTTATGTTATCCTTCTTACAGTTCAGCTATTTGTACTTAAATATTGGAATATAAAATGAGAACTGCACACTTTGTATTCTGTCTTGTAAGAGAATCAATATATTTTAAAATCTTGAAAAATATCCAAAAATATTTAATACATTTCAATTGATACTCTATTGTTTAACAATGTGATTAATTGTGATTACGTTTTTAAATTGATTGTGTGAGTTAAATTATGAGTAATTAACAGCTTTAGTTAAGAGGTAAATAGTCTGTCAATTATATGTAGCTACACAGGGAATCAATAGCTGATAGTAGAGCTCTGCAAACTAGAAAGCTGGGAAGAAGGGACATGCACACACACACACGCACATATTCACATAGTCTCTCTCGTAGCAATTAACTATTGGAACAGTTTAACAAGGGTTGGTAAACTGAGGTTTTCATTCCAGACTTTATGTCTTTCTAAGAGACATGATCTAGTTCAACCAGTTATTGGGATCAACATATGAATTACTGTGTAAAATACAACTGTGTTATGCAGGAGATGGATTTAAAAGTCCATGAGGATCCCATTCTATCCTTAAATTTTATCAACTTGTTAATAGTTATAATATTCAACCCACAATTTGGGCCCAATTAAAAAAGACTGAAAGAGGAGTTTTCTTTTAGGTTCATATTTTCATGACCTAAAGAATTATTTTCAATTGTCTTATACTTTCTACAATATACTGTAAATATCTGGAAATAAATAATCACATTGAAATATTCTAACAGAAGATAAGCACAAATCCAAAATCACCATATGTTATTGTCTCTAGCTTTAATACATAAGAACACACGAACAGCCATATTAAGTCAGACCAAACGTCCGTTTAGCCCAATATCCTTTCTTCCAACAATGGCCAATACAAGACACCCTATGAGGAATGAACAGAATGGGTAATCAAGTGTTCATCCCACCTCCTGACAAATAGAGTCTAAAGACACCATCTCTGCCCATCCTGGCTAACACAGTGATTGATGGACCTATCTTCCATGAATTTATCTCGTTCATTTTGAACTATGTTACAGTCTTGGCTTTCACAATATCCTCTAGCAAGGAGGCCGACTCGTTAACTGTGCATTATGCAAAGAAATACTTCCTTCTGATTATTTTAAGACTGCTATTAATTTCATTTGGTAACCTCCGGTTCTTGTGTTATGAGGCGTAAACAGAACTTCCTTATTTTCTCTCTCCACACCAGCCATGATTTTATAGACCTCAATCATATCCCTCCTTTAGTCACCAGTTTTTTTCAAGTTGAAAAGTACTAGCCATATTAATTGCTCTCAATACAGAAGCCATTCCATGTCCCTAATTCTTTTGCCCTTTTATGAACTTTTTCCACATGTCTGCACACAGTATTTAAGATGTGGGTATATCTTGGATTTATACAGAGCCAATATGACATTTTCTGCTTTATTATGTATTCCTTTCGTACTGATTCCCAACATTGTTAGATTTTTTAACTGCCCCTGTATGCTGAGTGGTGCTTTCTGAGAACAATCCACAATGACTCCAAGATCTCTTCCTTGAGATTAGCAGGCATCCATTAAGAGACATAAAAATTAGTCCATTCCTGGGGCAGCTGTCTGGCTGCTCCCAGGGTGGGTGGGTGGGTGGTGGTACTCAAGTCCCCAACCCTGTGCTCCCCAGGCAAATGTTGTACCTCCTAGACCACTCCAGAACCAACCCCACCTTGCTACCTTAAGAGTGTCCCTTATCTTGCTTTCCTAGTGCAAGAGCCAGCTCTATTCCTGGGGCAGATGGTATAAGAGACATAAAAATTACTGATGTATATTTTATATAATTATTTTATTAATAAGTCCCAAACATTAGCGTATCCAGAGAAATAATAAACTAAATAGGAATAACCATAAAGCCAGATGGTTCAGACTTCCAAACCTTGATTTACCACTGACTTGCTGCATGGCTTTGGGTACATCTCTTTATCTCTTTACCTCAGTTATCCCATCTCTAAGTAGTACTTATGTACTTACCTACCCCAGAAGAATGTTGGAAGTAGTAGTTAGCAAAAGTGCTATAAATGTGTAAAGTTCTATATAAAAATAAATAGAAACCTTGTTTTAACTACAGGTTGAACCTCTCTAGTCCAGCACTGTATCGTCTGGCAACATCCATGATCCAGCATGATTTTAGTTAGTCGGATGGCCATTTATCATGCATGTGGCCAAGTTTCCCACGGTCCCATAAAGATTGTTTAGAGCCACCAGTCCTGGTTCTCAGTGTTTTGTGCTATTATTTAGCTCTAATTTACCCCCAAATGTCTTCTAAGAGACCAGTAGAAGTGTTGATAATGCTGCTAAGCATAAGCATGGGTTTTTTTATGTTTCATCTACTTATTTCCTTGTGCTGCAAAATTGTGTAACAACACTAACAATTTGGTATGAAGCGAAATGATAAGCTTTGAGTAGACGCAGGCTTATATAGGGTGTACATTTTTAAGCATCATCGAAAGCATTGTTTCATTTATTTGCTTTAGCTAAATAAAAATAGAGACACCCACTCACTACAATATTGACCTTCAGCAAATTCTCTGATTCGGCATGAGTCAGGTCCCAAGGGTGCTGGATTAGAGAGGTTCAACCTGCAGTTCAAATAGCTAAATGAAGAGCCTGAAAAGATTTGGCACAATAGTATTTACATGACTGGATTTATTTGTCAAAAAAAAAAAATCATCTAATCTCAGCTAAATTATTAAAGAACAAAATGAATGAAGATGTAATCACAATAGAATTCTGATCTTTTTTATTTATTTCCTTGCACAGAAAGACACAGTTACAACTCTGTCTTTAGAAGGACTTCTACCATTCTAAAAATACTGTCCCACAGCTGTTTAAAATTTATTTTTTTAGACCATAGCACCACTGTTTGGTTGTTTCCAATTTCTAAAACCACAAATAGTAAAAGTGTACTCAGTCTACTGCAAACATAAATAGCAAATGCACGCTTCAGCACTTTTAAAAGGATATGGAAATTGGCAACAAAAATGCAGTTCATGTTGAAAATTTACGAGGGCCCTGCCATATTTCTTCAGAAATACAATCAGGTAAAAATTAGGAAGATCTCTACCAGCTGGGTGGCATTTTTGTGTTTTTTTTTCTCTACTGTTTTCCCCCCCAAAATGAAAGACTTTCATTATGCAACTTCTGGCACTTGATAAAATAGAGCAATGGTACCTTTGCTAAAACCACAGTTTCTCTGGTTATGTTTAGCATTACACAAACATCTTTCACCTTAGATATCCTCTTGCATTACTGTGTTTAATATGAAATACTCTGAGGCGCATTAGTTTTTGCAAAATTATTCTTACTACATATTGGTTAATGGAAGTACAAATTACTTTATAGTTCCCTAATTTCATAGGCACTTATCCAAAAAAAGATAATGTATGCATTTTTAAATATTTCAAGTTTTAGAGTAATATTTTCATTATATTAGTCCAGTGTATTATACTAATACAGTGTCTTTATGAATGGGATCTCTGCTGAAAAACACGAGAGATGAGCATACACTGTGTGTGTATAGTGGTGTAGTTTAAAAATGGATGACAAGGAGGAAATATTACTAAAAGTGAGTATACCATCTTTCTAAATTTCAGAAATATAAAAGATTGCACAAGCATCTTACCCTGTTCATTTACAAGTACCGTTGGGAATTGCACCTTCTTGGGGTGAAGTCCTGGCCCCAATTAAGTCAATGGAAGTTCATCTTCAATTGGGTCAGGATTCCACTCTTATATGTCTGATCCAAAATAAATACATAAGAAAAATCCCTGTGCAATGTGAGAACATATTACGCCCTCCATGGTCACCTCTGAAGTGGTGATAGCTAATAGTCCCTATATTAAAACAGATCTCTTTGCATTTCTGCTATTTCTGTTATAAATTCCAAGATTCTAAACAGTTATTTCTAAAAAGTTACTGTAGGCAAAACTGTGTCATATCTGGTTCAAACCAAAGCAGCACAAGATATTTTTCTTTTAAAATGTGAATGTTTTCAGTGGAAGGGAAGAAAACCAGCTTAACGGTTTTAGATGTTTTCTCGCTGTCATATAAAACTCAAAAATGGCTTTGGTTAAAAATAAAACTTGACAAGAAATTAGTCCATAATATAGTCTAATAACTTTAGAGGGAAAATGATAACTGCCAAGATGGTATTTTTTATAAAAGGGATTACCCTACAGTTACTATTTGTACAGGTTTTATTATACACACTAAATGCATCTTTCAGAGTTCCAAAATATAGTTACACAATAGCACATACATTTTCTCAATCTTCAAAATAAAATGGGGCTGGGATAAGGAGGAGGACAGCTGTGGCCAATCCACGGCTCGCGAGCTGCTCCCGCATTCCTGAGAATGGCCCCCGCCTCCCAACTCTTCTGTACTCACCAGGGCAGGGGAGCCATTCGGTGCTTCCTTTTTTTTTTTTTGCTCTACAATTTTGCCCCGGCTCTTCATGCTGGATCCACTAATATCTTGGTTCTTCATCCAGAACAGGTTGGCCATCTCTGGGGTAGGCTATACAGCAACTGCTGAAAGTGGATCTAAAATTTGCTCTTTCAATTCTGTGTTGTGATCAAATGTGCTGTTCAAATTTATTGCATGTTATCTGACGAAGAAGGCTCATTTGTTGCCAAATTTAAAAAAAAATCCTGTAAAGGTTCACGTCAGAGAATGCTTATATACAGTGACTACTGATATTTTTTCACTAAAAATAATTCCATACATTCTTTTTACGTCCTTTCTCTTAACAGTCATTTTATCCAGGGGCAGAAGAAAAAAAATGATATTCTACTGTGTTGCACCGATTATAGACCCATGAACAGAAATGTACAATCTGAAATCTATAAAGTGTATGCAACTGGCTACATTGCTAGGAGATATACCCATCATTTTCAGTGTCTATGGTCTGTTAGACCAATATAGGCCATAACTTTGTTGGATTAAGGTTATATATGTTAAATCTTCAACATTTTTTTTGTTTTGTTGGCAAGCTGGTAGAGGCATTCAGAACTAGTTTTTTTTTTTTTTTTTTTTTTTTTTTTTTTTTAATTTCTGGCCTTCAGCTCCTAAAATACTATGTACTGCTGACAATAAGTAAAATCAATTTGTTTAGCATGCTGATTTTAAAAAATCGTTTCTTATTGCATTTGTGGAAATTAGACAGAGTAATAGTGAGAAAATACCACACAATACTCTTGCACTGTGTGTTCTTGTCCCTTGACTCAGAGATCAAGTCATGATCACCCCCCTACATAGTATCTATATATGCATGTTGAAGTATACTTGTAGAATGCACCACATGCCACTTTCAAACTGTTAGATTATTTCATCTATGGCTTATTTAAAACTTAATTAAAATCACAAATAGGTATTCTGCTGCCCAAATACCACCACATGTCCTTGCTTTAGAAGCTACTAGAGACTTATTTAGAGAATGTTATCTTAGGTCAAACTGCCATGAAAATTTAGGCATAAATATAATGTTATTATATTAGTAGACATGTTAGGAAAAACTAAGTGAAGACTCACACATTCTTAATTAACTAAGGCTACTGCTGTACAGATTTCCTCTAAACAATTTTACAGTGTATTAATACAGGATTATTATTAACACTGAATTTCCTTGCTGCTTGGTTTGCCTCATAACCTTAAAACTATATGTACATTGTTTTCATTTGACATTACACTTTGTGATGGGAAAACCTTTCCCAACGGCTCATTCAAAGCAAAACATTAGTTTAAAATTTGAACTGTTTGCTAAGTATAACTTTATAACCAGATTTTTCCTACTTAAATATAGAACTAAAGCTATGTGATGTGGTTAACTGCACCTGCCACCCAACAGGATTTGCAGTACTATGGACAGACCTTAAAAAGAAAGATTACTCAACATAAGCAAAAACACAAGACATTTATTTAATGGCACCATTTTCTTCTCTTTTATTAAAAAAAGAATCCAATGTACTAATATTTACATATATAAAATTTAAGTAGGCAATTTTGTATTAGTATAATAGGTAATATTAAATACACACATTTTATGTCATCCTCAGGACTAAATACATTGAAAAAAATAGAAGAAACGTATAACAACTCTGTTCTTCCTTTGAAAAGTATTTAAAGGAACAACTGAGTTAGTGAACACCTGATTCAGACAATCAAAGTGTCTCCCTCATTCCTTAAAAACCAATACTAGAAACGGGACCAAACCCCAGGGGCTGAAGCAAGAAACTGCTATAATGGGATATTCTTTAGTGCTCATCATTCTGGCATATTTGTACGTGCGTGACACATTTATTGTCAGGCACTCCTGTGAAGTAGGGAGGTATTATCTTGATTCTGTAAATGGAGCATGGAGGCTCAGAGTGATGAAGCAAATTTCTCAAAATCACAGAGCAGTGTTGTAAACAAAAATCAGATCTCCCAAAGTCCATGTTCCCTGTCTTAATCACAAACTGTACTACAATAACAGAAGATGGTATGGGCCTTGAAAGTTCAGGTAGACACATGACCAAAGAGCAGCTATATTACATGGTATTAGGTGCAAAAAATCCATTGGCTTACCACCATAACATCATCGGAAAAAGGTAGTGGTGTTAAAGCTGCTTTATCCCTCCTGGGGAAGTACAGATAAAGGTAGCACCAATATCAGCACAGTCACTGAATAAATTATGCTAGGGAAAATGGGCAGAGAGGGCAGACAGCAAAATGCCTTGGGAACTAATGGGGTTGGAGGCGGAGAGCTGGCCTGCACAGGTTCTCATGAACATGTTCTTAGTCCTTCTGCACTGCAACCCCACTCTCCAATGACAACAAAAGAGGGCAGCAGCTTCCCAAGTGTGAACTCGTTGAGTTTTTGAGGCATTATTTTTGCTGAGGGGTATCCACAGGTAGGGGTGATTTAACCCAATGACTTTCTGAAACACATCCTCAATGTAAGAAACACTTTGATAATGCGTTACTCCTAACTGACTAATCCGATAATGAGTTGTCTAAATGTATATATGAGAAATTGATATTCATGCCAAATATAATGAAATCATCTCCCCGTAATTTTTAAATAATAAATTACATATTATCCCATTTACCCATATATGGTATGTCAGAATCTAGAGATGCTGCAGCAGACCTAATAACATGAATGAGATTTATAGACAGTGTTGATGTGAAAGTTTAAAGGACTGAATTATTTGCATAATTTTAAAAGTCAAATTCTGTTCCCAATTATATCCATATAGATGAGCTGCCTGCATGGGAGTTGTTCTGATTTTACACCTGTGTAATAGAGTGGAGTATCATTCCAAGTTTACAGAATTTCAAAATAACGGGAAAGTTAAATTATTGGGAGGACTGTATCTGAGATCAGGAACACTATGATGACTCGTGACACTCAAATGATTTATTTTAATTATATCTGCATTTAGCATTTTACTGAAGTTGATTTAAAACACATGGCAAACAAAGGCCTTTTTTAGAAAAAGCAAAAAATTAAAAGATGCACAGTCCAGCTCGGGCCCAGCAAAGATATTTGCTTAACTTTACACACAATGAGAGATCTCACTGACTTTACTCAAACTAGTCCAGTGTAAAGTGAAGCCTGTACTTGGGGCCAGATCCACACTACAGACCTGATCCCCCCTGTAGACAGTGCCATGTCAAAGGCAGAGCTTCTCTTATCTACTGTATATAGCCGTTGATTGTCAGGGAGGTGAAGTAGCTACGCCAACAGGAGCTGAATCTTCACTAAAATGCTACAGCAGAGCAGGTGCACTGGCAAGATCTGTTTTCAAGACGTGCTCAGAACTCACAGCTGCACTTGAAGACAATAGCAGCTGTTTTTGTTGTTCTTGTTTTTTAACATATATGGAGTGCCATATAATGTGACAGACTCCCAAAAATCAGATCTTGGACATTTCAAATTGGGCATACAAAATTAGTAGATGTCTTTGGCCATACTCTCTGAGCTTTAGGTGCCAGTCTGTAAAATGAGGAAATCACTATCATACCCCTGATTTCACAGGAGTGCTGTAAAAATCACATCATTAATAGTTATGAAATAACTGTAGCGGCGAGTACCTCAAGAAGAGCCCACGAGGAAATGAATAATTCTGTCTTCAGAGCAGAATTTGAAAGTGGAAAAAAATAGTACATGCTTGTGGAGTTAAAGATCGTATCATATTGCATGTGTGTAACCCCGATATATGTGCAAAGGGGCCAAATTCAGTTCACACAGGCAATCTTAATTCTGGCATTTCCTAACTTTTCTGTGCTTGAGTTTGTGGTCCTTATAAGGTTCTGACGTTATTCCAAAATAACAAAAGTGCATGTCTACACTACTAGCCTTTATTTTAAAATAATATTGAACTGGAAGACTTCTTACTCCAACTCCTGGTAACCCTCATCACGAGGAGTAAGGGAAGTCAAAGGAAGTGTGTTCTTCCTTTGAATTCCTGCTGTGTAGACAGCGACAAAAGCCAAATTAAGCTATTTCAACTTCAGCTACACAATTGACATAGCTGAAGTTCTGTAGCTTAATTTGACTTTAGCCCTGATGTGTACATGTACCCTGACTGCATTAGTAAGTTGTCATCCTCCATATGGACCAACATGAGGGAGGAGAGGACTACTCTGCCAGTAGGTTTCATAAATATTGGTGACAGCAAAGGAATAGTGAGACTTAGGAATTTTGGGCTCCATTCCAGGTTCTAGAGGGAAGTGTATTCTAGTGGGTACAAACTATTCTACCCATTTTCTCCAAGCATGAGTCCTTCTCCCCATCCAGCCTCTTCCCTATACCTGAGTCATTGTCCCAGACCTTTTCTTACCTAGTCTGTCCCCATCGTCACTCCTTATGCTTCTCACCCATAACCCAGTCCTCATGTCTCCCCTCCCAACTCCCAGTCCTAAGTCTTCACACCCCATGCCAATCGGTTTCACAGCTATTTACTGACATCAGAAGGATAATGACACTCAGGAATCCTGAGTTATTCCAGGTTATGGAAGGGAGCGTGACCTAGTGACAACAAACCTTTATGTCCAACCTGTAGCATTTCCTCCTCTCTGCCCCGTTCCCCATTCTAGCAGCTTGCCTGTCCCTTTCCTCCCAACTTCCCCATAATTCTTTCACCAAGAAGATTCTTAATTAAACTGTATTCAGCTAAAGTAAGAACCTCTGCCACCTCTCTCTGCTTCTTGTGCTTCTACACTTAAGTCAATCAGATTCCTCCCCCTCGGCACCAGGAACACGGAGAGCACAAGAGATGTGTATGTAAACAGCCATTTTCAAAGATGTTATTCAGGTAAATCTGGTTGAATTTGCATGAGGAGAGCAGAAAGACAGAAGCTCAAGACAAGTGTGACTCTCACTGTCAAGTCCCTGCTCTAAAGCATGGGCTTTTCAAATAAAATTCCTCAAGATAATTTTTTTAAATATGTACATAATAATGTATTTTACTCTAGCCTGGTTCTTGGAAATAGATGAACCATTTGGCTATAGTTTTCCAGAATATTCAGCCTGAGGCTCACTCTCCGCATAGAAAATTTCAATCTAAATGTTAAAGTTTGGCAAAATTATAAATAACTGAAATGGCCATAGAGTATGAAATGTTTGGTAACCTTAGTAAGAGGCAGTGCTACCAGCCCCTTGTATAATGGTGAAATGGTGATACTGCTAAGCTATTTAAATTAAGAACAAGATTTGAATAAAGATTTTATTTTGCTGAGGACTGTATTACTTTGAGAGCAATTATTTTATCCATGAATACTGAACATTGATTAAAATTAAAAATTAAACATAAATATGCATGATGACTTATTCTGATATTTCAATGAATTAGAAAAACTGCCTAACAGAGCGTAAGGTAAAAGCCAGTATTATTTTGCTGATTTTGTCAAAATGTAATAACTCATAGTTTCTTACTATATAGGGCAAACTTGCAAACATAAGTATGATACATTTATATAATATCAAAATATAATAAAGCCATCAAAAATCTCAATTTTAGCAGGTTAAATATGTTTTGGCTTTCCTGAGACTGTGTAGAAGTTAGAAATCACATTGCCATAATATACTGAGAAATACAGAACAATTGCAATTAAGTGAAAGGCTGCAGAAGAGATATTTTGCCATAATATCCCTTCAATACAAATTCAATTCAATAAATTTCATGTAGTTTATAAACAAAACTGTTTGTTTATCTCCAAGAAGGAAAAGTACAGATAAAGCATGAACAGTGTTTAATATGGTTTTACAAAATTCAATTTTTCTCTTTTTTTTACTTTGTGGTTATATAAGACCAGCAGTCATAATGATTAGTGATCCATATCTTTACGTTACACCACTGTTAAGCCACTTATGTGTTTTACTCTGCCTGGACTGTACAAGGTTTTTTTTTTTTTTAATTTAATCTGACCATGTAACTTGGAGCCTATCTCCCATTTGCCTTTGCCTATTTTTTATTTCAATCCTATAACAAAATATTTTTTCTGTAATATACAAACATAATTTAGAAAAAAATTGTAACATGGACCTTTTGAAGTCATATTTTCAAAGATCAATTGAAAAATATATTGCTTTAAGATGAGTGCCTTATTTATATGAGTTTGTGGCTTAACTAGGGAGTATTCTTGTGCAACAAGCCAAAGCAGACAGTTTGCATCTTAAATACCATAATCCACTTTTCAACCCCTGTATACATCTGGAAGGCAACCAGTAAGTAAACTACATTACATTATATCTTTCTGGCAGTCCAAAACCAATCTATAAGATTCATTACTTGTCTCAAACACAAAAGAAAAACTATGGGAGAAGGGTGGAGGGTCAGAAATATTTCAGCTTGCAAGACAGATCAAGAAAAGTAAACAGACTTCTATTTTTAAAAATATATCTAGCAGCTATTTCTTGGTTAAATATGAAGGTGGCATATGAGGAACAGACTGACTGTTACATTTTTTATGTGAGGCCATGGGCTAAATGCTTCTGCTTTACAAGCTGTTAGGACTACGACCTCTAATTTGCTGGGAGACATGAAAACGGCACCTAGAAAAAAATTTTCAGTACATTTGAAGACTTGCTCTCTGCGCTTCTCTTACACAAGTTTGTGTAGTAACTATTCATGAGAGCGATTCTGATATGGGGCCTCTCTTGTATAACGAACTTCGCTGTTCCAGAAGCCAAGATGTGTAGATAACCATGGTTAAAGCTGTGATTTAGTCTTTTTACACAGACGCAATATCTTAGTAGAAAATACTTGTGCCTGACACAGATTTTAGATTAACGTTAAATGACCCTGTTTTGAATCTTCTTATGTTTTGGCTCCCTTTTCTCCCCTCACTCCACCTCCCCAATGAAATAATTGGAAGTACCATATAAAAATTAGACTGTACGTGTATCAGAATATCTCAATTTGAATGCAATTTAATTAAGAAGCTTCTTGGTGAAAGAAATATTAATGATTATACTGTACTATAATTTTAGCACAGTTTATTCTGAGAAACTTATCCTTATCCTTATCCTGGACTAGTCTAAGTTTTCTGAAGGTAGAAAATTATTCTTTATCCCACATCATATGCCATAACTTCTCTCTCACATTTTGGGAACAAGAAAGAAGGGAAGAGCAGAATATTGGGTTTTCATCTAAAATAGTTTTGCACTGCCACATGAAAAAGCCTGACCCATATTTTCCATGAAATAAGAAATATTAAATGAGAAACTAATCTTAGCCTAGTTTAAATTCAAAACATTATAATTTAATTAGTTAGATCTAAACTAAATTTCAGTATTAGAAGGAAGTTTGTCATGTAACCTTTCACCAAATACTCATTATTAAAAACTTTTAGAAATAAGGCATCTGTAGTTTAGGGTTATAGTTTCCCTTCAAAATTCACACATAGCCACCATTCATTTTAATCGTATATGCACTGATGGTAGCAATGCCCCTTTTTGTTTTGATTAAAACTGGATAGTGAAAGTATTGGTGTAACTTCTTAGCTATTTTTTTTAACCTTCATGTGTTGTAGCAACTTCTGCAGTTAAGTTGAAAATGATTTCTAAAATATACACATTTGGTTTTTTCTAATAAAACAGAATAAACGTCTTTATAAACTGAACTACAACTGTAAAAATATTTTAAGTTGATGCATAAGAGAACATGTTTTTATTCCTTAGTCTTGTGTTATGGGAAGGTTAAATACAGATTATCTCATTCAGTAACTCCCCACTTTACAGTAGTAGCAATTCATTCTAATTGCTTGGGTGGCAAACTCAGGAAAAAGTATTTTTCCTTTTCAATGAATTATGTTTCATGTAAGGTTAAATGCAGGAAGTTACATGACCATTGGAATGTGATTGTCTATAACTACAGTTTGTGCTTATTCATATGCATGTGTTTTGCAAAATATCAAAATGTTAGCAACTCAGCATTACATTTTCAAACTCATTTTACACATAACTAGCTAAAACTGGAAATAGATGCAGTATAATCACTGTAATTTTAAACCACGAATAATAATTTTTCACAGAATTTTATTACCCAGTATGGAGTGGATTATAGTAAATGTAATTCACACATGCTGTTTCTTATTCAGAGGGAAATACAGAATAGGATGTGGAGAATTTCTAGCCAAATCTTCATTCAGATCCAAGATCCATGGACGCCACTGTAATTGAGAGACATTCACAACCAGATAGCTGTAGACTTCATTTTCATTTAAAATAATACGTCTTCTACATCAGTTCCAACTAAAACATTAAACTTCTTAAACTTTTAGCAAACTGCCTGGAGCTGAATTTCTAGCAGATTACAGTTCCTTGTTTTAATTTTAGCAGCACTGTGTTCATAAAAAGACATTGCTCAAAGTTATTTTCACATCTACAAATTTAAAGTGCTTGCTCCTTTCAAAGCTGTATGCAATTATGTATAATTAATTACACTGTACTTTCAGAACCTGGCTCATTTGTTGAACTGTCTAGCATTTGATAATGGAAAACTAATTATACATCACGTACATTTATATGCAGAGTTTACTATATAAGCGCTCTGAGTTTATTATGAGACAGCCCTATGATTCCAATGATGCTTGTTCATAAATATAGCAGGATCTCAGATATGTGATTGTTTGAAAAACAGTTTTACTGATTTCAGACTTAAAACAAGCTATGGTTTACTTCTAATATTCTACATGTTCTGCATCTTTGATTTATGGATCTGGTTCTGTAACCATTTCAGGTTCTGTATTATGACTTATTATCAGACAATATAATCATCCATACCTGCAACTGAAATCACTTCAGTCTCTTGATTTGTGATCTTAAAAAGCCTGAAGAAAGACTCAAGTCAGGAAAACTGTTCTCAAAAGCCTTTTGTCAGTTCTGATTGAGAAACGGATCTGAACATGCGTAAAGCAAATTCATATTTTTGAAATCACAGAATCAATTTTCTTTGGCTTGCTGATCTCAAGGGGGTTTGACATTATGTCTATACACATTAAGGGTCTGTACATTGTTTCCGTACTTCGTTTATACAAAAGTGTGCCATGACTGCTGATATGATAATTTTTTCATTAAAAAAAAGTTTGAAGCAACGTTCAGTCAGGTACTAAATGAAAGTTATTTAGTGCTGAATGTCAGGTACTACCAGGTACAGAATGCTATCACAGTCACTGACTTCAAAAATGGGAGTTGAAAGTGATCGCTACCATGCAAGATCAAGCCCAACATGTATCTTTCTATAGTAATACAGCCTAGTAATTAGACATAGAATAATTTTGAATTTTTACACTACGTATTTTTGAGGAAACAAAATGTATCCATTCTACTCATTCAGAAACATACAAAATTAAATGAGGAATTAACATTGAAAAGTTTAGCAGAATAAATGTAGTAATAAATAGGGAAATTGAAGACTAATAACTCATGATTAAGTAGAACATTTACAAGGCATCTCTGGATGATAAAAGCCCAACAGAAGAATTAAACGTAAAATGTTTCCTAGCTATTTTCTCCCAAATATTTTGCTTTACATTATTAAAAATGTATAGAATTTATACTTTTAGACTATTTCTCTAACATTAAATATATTCAGTGGTAGCCATTACTATGCTTTGATCTTTGCAGCTATGTTCCAAGCACATTAGAATTCAATTTACCAGTTCAACTTCTCAGGCTGCATACTGAGATGAATGAAATGTAGGCAGCTCACCGTAAACCTTAGTAGGAAATTTCCAAAGGAGTGAAGATGGAGTAAATTATGAAGAAAGTTAAACAAAAAACCACTACAACAAAAATGCAAAACATATAAGCCCAGAAGTTGTAGGCAACTGTGGGGTAATTTCTTCATCACGTTTGCGAAACACAGTCAAAATAAGCAAGCCTCCATTTCTACAGCAAAATTGGTGCTCTAAAATGCAGCATTAGTAGAAAATGGAAATTTGAAAATTTTCAGTAAAGAAAATATTTTCCCTTAGTTCTACGTTTACTAAAATGGTACATCAACCAACAGTCATATTCAAAGCTGAATACTTTAAACAAAAAGAGTAGGCCTTCAATTACACTTATATTAGAGTAAAAAGCTATTGCCAACAGTACAATTAAATAACTTTTCTTTTTTCCCTTAGTAAGCTATGACCAAAACATATCTGCAATTGATATATGACCAAAATTTACTTCTGATATATTAATTCCTAAAATATCATTGATATCTGTAGTTATACTCTAAACACAAAAGTGTTTTTAAGACAATACATACTCATAACTATGACACACTCATTCTGAATAAAATATAAAAGACTAAATAGCATTTCTGAACTACGTATTTAAATATATTCACTCTTGCTATGTGAAAAGAAGCAAAGCAGAAAACATTATTCCAAAAACTGAAATGTCTTCTTTCACACTTTTAAGAAACGTAAGGTATAAATGCTACAGATATATTAAAATAGCTAAAATAAATGTTTTCAAAGATATTTTCCTCTTTGATCAGCAACTTTACACGTCAGAATAAATGACAGTATTACACGACAAGTAGTTTTAATATTGATTTGAAATAGCCATTTTCAAGGAACAGTTGAAATAACAAGTATGCACTGCTAGAAATGGCAAAAAAGTATCAATGGAAATTCAGTCACCACACACAGACTCCTCATTTTCCAACATCAATATACTAAGGAGAAGGTCTCACCTTAAACACTCACATTCAAAATTTATGTTACCAGCAGAGAAATCTATCCATTTTAAATTTCTGTATTTGTTAAATATGTTTTGATTTCTTGGCACTCTGTTGCCTAGGCAGAAAAATTATACTGGTGATCCCTCAATATGTTAATTTATGTTACCACAGTTCAATTCATAGCAAATAAGATACCATATATACAGCACTAAATCAAAATCTGTATATGCTATGTTTAAAAAAAATCAAGATGAATAACAAATAATAATTAAAAGAAAATAAAAAAACATATGCACACAAAACTTGAAAATCATATTAAAAAACCATACATTTTAATTCTGTGCAGACAAATTATTAATTAAAGCATCCTCTACAGTTATCCAAGATGCCAAGGTGATGTTAAATTCAACTTATTTGAGCAGGGCTGAGTTAAAGAGTAACATGACAACTTTTGAGAGGGACCACCACTTTCTAGACCATAAAATACTGTACTTCAACACCTGTTTATTCTTTTTCTATTCTTCAGAGATTCCTGTGCCATATTTGTTCACTAAATACTATCTGTCATTGTCTATTCTGATTGTTCTGTACTAATCATTTGATCTTCTATCAAAGCCACACTGTAGGGCTTAATCCCGAAATATACTGAGTGCCTCCAACAGTGGTAATACACATAAGCGGATGAATACATGTGGTCACAGCGCTCCTCTACTCACTCACGTGTTTATCTTTATGTTTTAACAAACCACGGTGACTTGTATTGCTAGTTATCGTGTATTGCTAGATATCTAATGCTGACATTGATGACCCAGCACCAACAAAAAATTGACTTTGCCACCAGCACCTGAAACGCAACCCGCACCTTTTCCATTATTTTTAATGGGAAAATTGATCCTGCATAGCATGTTTTCGCTTAGCACAAACATTTTCAGAAACACATCTATAGTGTTAAATGAGGAATTATTGTACTGCAGAAAGGGATCTAGGGGTCACAGTCGACCACAGCTAAATATGAGTCGACAACATGACCCTGTTGCAAAAAAAAAAAAAAAAACCACTGTCATTCTGGGAAGCATTAACAGGAATGCTGTGAGCAAGACAGGAGAAGTCATTCTTTCGCTCTACTCTGCGCTGAGTAGGCCTCAATTTGAGTATTGTGTCCAACTTGGAGCACCGCATTTCAAGAAACACGTGAAGAAATTGGAGACAGTCCAGAGAAGGGCAACAAAAAATATTCAAGGTCTAGAAAACATAAGCTATGAGGCAAGACTAAAGGAACTGAGCTTGTTTAGTCTGGAAAAGAGATGACTGAGAGGGGACATGATAGCAGTTTTCAAGTATCTAAAAGGGTGTTATGAAGAGGAGGGAGAAAAATTGTTCTCCTTGGCCTCTGATGACAGAACAAGAAGCAATGGGCTTAAGTTGCAGCAAGGGAGGTTTAGGTTGGACATTAGGAAAAACTTCTTAGCTGTCAGGGCAGTTAAACATTGGAATAAATTGCCTAGGGAGGTTCTGGAATCTCCATCAATGGAGCAGGTTATACAGACATCTATCAGGAATGATCTAGAGGGTGCTTGGTCCTGCCATGAGGGCAAGGAACTTGACTTGATTATCTCTCGATGTCCCTTCTAGTTCTAGTATTCTATGATTCTGGATTAAATTGTACCTCACACAGAGAAGGCTAACTAGAAATGTAAAAACTTAAAAAACAACAAATAGACTAGTAGCACCTTAAAGACTAACAAAATAGATGGTATCATGAGCTTTCGTCGACGCAACCAACTTCTTCAGATGACTGAAGTACTGGAAGTCCAGATCCAAGCATAAATAAGGGAAAGGGGAGGGGATGAAGAGGGAAAAGAAGAGGAGAAAAAACGAGGTGGGGGAGAAAAAAAAAGCGGGAGCTCAGCTACCCTTCTGAAGCTTTAGCAATGTAAAAGCCTCTTAAACCAGGATTTCAGCCAACTGTTTCATTTCTACATTTTAAGGCCTACCCTGAGAACTCTTCATTGTATAGATTAAAGAGAATTTAACCAAAAAAAATGTATCTGATATACACAATATCAAATTTTACACTTTTCTCTTCATCATTATATAAAATGAAGACTTCATACCATTGAGGAACTCTGCTTTCACATGTTTGGAAACACACAAATGACCATGCCCCATCACATACAGTGCAATCTCCAACTCTGGCACGCCATGTAAAATGCCAGACTGAAAATATTTCTCTCGAGTTATCAAACAGTTACTCAGTGTTCTTGTGCTACATAAGGAAGTGAAAACATCAGCTTGCCCTTAAACACATTTAGATCAATAGATTTTATGAACAGAAAGAACCATTATAATAGTCTAATCTAGCAGTTCTCAAACTGTTTTAATGTGGTTGCCAGGGCTGGCTTAGACTTGCTGGGCCCGGAAGTCTAGCAAGTGTCCATCATCTGGACCGAAGCCAAAGCCTGAGGCCCATCACCCAGAGCTAAAGCTGAAGCCCTTGGCTCAGTTTATAGGTTCCCTGACCTTGGCTCTGTTTATAGGTTCCCTGCCTGGGGCTGAAGCCCTTAGGCTGGCTTTGACTTTGCTCTTCTCCCGCCCCTCCCCCCCGACCTTGGACTTGGGCCCCCCTCACCTCAGGTGGAGGGTTCAGGAAGGCTCAGGCTTTGGCTCCCTTTCCTGGAGACATGTACAGGTTGAACTTCTCTGGTCCAGCTCTGGACCAGACAAGTCCCAGACAAGGGCGTTTTCCA
Organism: Pelodiscus sinensis; assembly: GCF_052426305.1. Classification (NCBI taxonomy): domain Eukaryota; kingdom Metazoa; phylum Chordata; order Testudines; family Trionychidae; genus Pelodiscus; species Pelodiscus sinensis. The sequence goes on from NC_143054.1 coordinate 13,320,628, forward strand.
GACCAGAGAAGGTCGGGGCAGGCACAAGCCTCTCTGCTGGACTCCTCTCCCCAGCTACCTAGTATCAGTGCCCTTGCCCCCTGGCCACAGCAGCCCTGCAGGCCCCACTGGTCTTACAAATTCTGGCATCCCCTCTCCCCAGCCCTGCCAGCTCCATGAGCTTCAGCAACCCTACAGGCACTTGTAACCCCACCAGACCTCCCGTTCTCACAGCCCCACCAGTACTCACAGCCCCCTTCCTGGCTCTGTCCCATTGCAAGTTCTGCTAGGCCCCCCTCGGCCCTCCTGCCAGCTTCCCAGTCCAGCCACTGTGAGCTCTGGTGCCCTGTGGGCTCTGCGCTCCTGCTAGCCCTAACAGCCAGCTCTGCTACTCTCCACCAGCAACCTCTGTGCTGAGGCTCTCTACAGACCACAGATGGTGCCAGATCAGAGAGTCCCAGACCACAGAGGTTCAATCTATAGTAATTTTTGTTGTCGGAAAGAGGATGCAGTGCAAGGAAGTTTGAGAACTCCTGATCTAACCCAACCTTCTACCTGGCATAGGCCATAAAATTTACCTCAGTAACCCCCTACACTGAGCCTAAGAATTCCTGACTGACCTTGTGTTCTAAAACCAAACTCCTAACTTTTTCCTCTAACCCCTGGTTTTGTACACTTAACTATCATTCCCATTGCTTAGATTTGTCTACGTGTCTCCCTCAGGAACTCCTAATGCATTTATCACCATCAAACCTAAGGTCGGTAGTCTTTCAATCATTTTTTTATTCCTCTTTCCCCATTATCTTTCAAAAGGCAAGGGCAAAAAGCTGGACATTAGTTGCATTCCCAAAACCCATCTGTTCTTCTCTGACCCTTCTGCCAAAACCCTGGACCATTCATCTCCCCGTTTAACCACCACAACCTCCTTTTCCTCTGGATAGCCTGTTACTCACCTCAGACTCTCTTGGTCCAATGAAATATTCTGCTCATAAACCCATCTTCATATTGACTCACTCCATGTGTAAAACCATCTATGAACACTGACTTCCCCCTCACCTTCCAATCCAAGGCAAATTTGAAATTGCTTGTATTGACCTGCAAGGTTCTGCATAACTCTGCACCTGCTTAAATTTCTATTTTCATTTCCTCCTACTCTTCACTTGGCAATTTCTCTCGTCACAGGCTTCTCCCATAAGCACTCCTTTTTGTATCTTTCTCCCACTCTCACGTTGCCACTTTCCTTCATGAAATCTCTTATGTTTGGGGGAGCAGGAGAGGGGAATGTATTGGCTCCACTTAAACAGTTCTCCTTTAAAAATCTTTGTAACACAATTCTTTTGTGGTCTTTCACAAGTGATCTAGCAATATTACTACTTAAATATATTCATTAAAATGCCATCACAATATACACATCCTGCTCTTCACAGAAAAACTGTGTTCTCCATGATCAGTATCGTTATCTCTTTGCTACTTCCTTGACTAGCTGGTTATTTTGTTCTCAAATTGATTTAGTGTATATAGTAAGCACCTCAAAACAGGGGCCATGTCTTACACTCTTCTGCAAATGCCATGCACACCAGTATTACAATGCAATAAGTCCACTGAAATCATTGGTTCTTTGTGGCTCATCACAACAGGGAATGAGAACTGAGAACTCAGCTTTGACAGCAGCCACTGAACTGGCAAACAGAGCTCTCTCTGCTTTTAATAAGCAGAATAATAACAATGTCTTAAGTCTTAACAACACTTCCAGATTAAATTTTTGCCTGCAAGAAACCCAGCGATCTACCATCACTCATCTAGATGGCATTCTGTTCTGACAGGCACTTCTTGCTTGATGGAAATTCGTATACCAATTTTAAGCTCAATGTAAATTAAAATAGACTTCATATTAAATCACAAACAATTAAATTAAAATAGAAATGTTTTGAGTAGGGCCATATCAAATTCGTGGCCATGAAAAATGCATCACGGACCATAAAATCAGATCTCCCTTGTGAAATCTAGTTGTTGTTGGGAAGGGGCAGGGCTCCTACCATGCACTAAGCTCCAGGATGGGAAGGGACAAGACTTCTTCTTTCCCTACACAGCTGCTCTTAGTAAGGGGTGGGGAATGAAAACAGCCCCACCTCTGGGTACCTCTCCTGGCTGCATCCAGCTCTGTGGCTACTACCTTCAGAGCTCCCCTTTTTTCAGGACCCCCAAGCTTACAACATTGTAAAATGCTAGGTGTAAACACATGGAACTATGAAACTGTCTCATTTTAAAAACCTATGACCATGAAGTTAACCATAACGGACTGTGAATTTGGTAGGGCCTTAGCTACAAGACAAGATGGCTCAGTGAAATGGTGATGGGCTATTAGGCCTTTCACCTTCTGGTTTCCATTTCTATTCAACCGTTTCTTGAGAATGTCTAGGGCCCCACCAAATTCACAGCCTTGCAAAATGTGTCATGGACTGTGAAATCTGGTGCACTCCCAGGAAATCTGTGTGCTCTTTTTGGGTGCTTTTACCCAATCCTATGCAGATTTCATGGAGGAGACTAGCATTTCTCAAATTGGGGGTCCTGACCAGAAAGAGAGTTGCTGGAGATCAACACATTTATTTTAGTAGGATCACGGTATTGTCACTCTTACTCTGCACTGCTTTCAGAGCTGGGCAACTGGAGAGCAATAGTTGCAATGTTGGCTGGGTGTCCAGCTCTGAAAGCAGCACCCTGCCAGCAAGGGTGCAAAAGTAAGGATGACAATACCATACCCACCATGTCACCCTTACTTCTTTACAGCTGCTTTCAGCACTGGACACCCGGGAAAGCGGCAGCTGTGTGCTGGTCAGGGTCCAATCTCTGCAGGCAGCAGTGCAGAAATAAGGGTGGCAATACCATACCATATCATCCTTTCTTCTGTGTTGTTGCTGGCGGCAGATGTACCTTCAGAGCTGGATTCCCAGCCAGTAGGCACTGCTCTCTAGCTACCCATATGAAAAGGCAGCATCAATGCCAACAGCAACACAGGTGGAAGGATAGCAGTGCCACAACCCCTTCCCCAATAATATCCTTAGTTGTGACCCTAACACAACTCCTTTTTGGGTCACAACCCCTACAGTTTCAACACCACAACATTTCAGATTTAAATGTGAACCACAAATTTGGTAGGGCTCTACTAAAGACTAAAAGTTCTTTGATCTGTATTCAGTGAATAGCTGGGCCTCATGTGGGGCTCAGTTTAGAAGTGCATGTGTCAGAATACTCCCCAACAACTGCCCCAACAAGGACTGTCCTCTGAGAAGCCCAATACAAATACTTTGTTCCTGCACAGGACTTTCATCCACAGACCACAAGTGTTTTTCAAAGAAAGTATTCTCACCATTTTACATATGGGGAAACTGAGTCATAGAGTGACTTGCCCCGAGTCGGGGCAGGACCAGGGCCAGGAACTGAAACAGAGATCTCCTGACTTCTATACTGCTGGAAGTACTGCTCAGCTTCATCCACAGAAGGAGATCAGGGTTGGGGCACATTAGCAACATAGCATTTGAGAAAATGTCCCCACCATTCTTTCATTCCCCAAGGCTTAGAACCCAGCATCATTTACCATTATAGGTTGAACCTTTCTAGTCTGGCTCCCTCAGGACCTGACCAGTGCCGAATCAAAGAATTTGCCAAACCACGAGAGGTCAATATTGTCTAGTAGCATTACCAACACTTCCACTGCTTACTGGGCTTTTAGGAGACATTTGGTGGTAAATTAGAGCTAAATAATGGCACAGAACATTGAGAGCCAGGATTACTGTCCGTAAACAAATTTTATGGGATTGCGGGAAACTTGGCCACACCCATGGTAAGTGGACATCTAGCAAACTAAAATCATGCCTGACCACAGATGTCACTGGACCAGAGAGTGCTGGACTACAGAGGGTCAACTTATAGCTAATTTAAGGCATAAAATACAAAAAGGGTGAAAGACACTACCCTGAACTCACAGCACTAGTGAATGTCTGCACAAATTTCTATGGGATCTACATGTTGAAAATAGAAGGAAAAATATCTAAGCTAGATATTCTGCAGAAAGGAGAAAGAATGTGCAAGATTCTGAAATATGGTGTTAGAAACAATAGTTATTCCAAAATACCTAACATTTACTTAAATTAACATAGCGTGTTAAGTTAAATCTTGCTGCCTACATAATAAAATCTAGCAAGGACGGTCAACCACACAGTTAGAGAACTTTATAAACCTGAAAAATGTCAATATAATGAGAGCAATTAACTGCAGGAAGAGATTTTAAACAATAAAGCTATGTATAAATGAGCAAATATGGCTCATTGCTACAGTATGAAGCTATTCAATGACCACCCAAGTACAAGTAGTTTAAAAGCAAGTAATGTGCTTCCTACAACAATCTCAAAAAACTCTTTGGCCACACACAGGCTGTGTGGCAAGAGAAAAAATATTAAGGAAAATGGCCTAACAATTTAAACAGCAGTATATAAATGCGAGTGTTTTGAAAAAGAACTATTTCCTGACCAATAGCATTCAGGAAGGCTTTATTTGAAACGTTTCAGGCACAAAGATTGGTAGAATGAGAGTTATATGGAGAAAATTCACTTCTCCCTGTGTTTCAAGAACAATTCACAAAAAAAATTAATTTTGATAATTAAAATAATTCACGTTTGCAATCCCGATAATCCACCTATCCACACATAAAACATTGCACATGTAAGCATTTGCACTAAATGTCATACAAATTAGATCAAAAGTTTCCTGCAATTATTCTGTCATAGCTGGAAATATATGCATTATGCATTATTATACAGCATTTCACAAAATGTATTTATTGAAATCAAAGGGAAGTTGGTTTTCTTCAACAAATTAGCATCTAAAATATTATTTATTATTCTCATTACACTAACACCAAGAGCCCTAAGGAGATAATATATTTTCTCTTGATTGCATATTACCTAGCAAAACAGTGACCGTAATACGTATGTACACACACACACACACAGCAGGGTAGGGTGGGGTGGGGTGGGGTAGGGTGTTGGTGCAGGCAGATCCGTGAGACATGGTGTTCATGGGGAGCTGGTTTAAAAGGGGGGCAGGAAGGATATGCAGGGAGAGCCCCCTCCCTTCTCACGTGTAAACGTGTACCTGCTGAAAATTTCAGTAGGTACATATTTACCAAAATAAATGCATTGTAACGTGGCTAGTATAAACCTTGTATTAACTATACAAAACTATGTGTTGTGGAAACATTTTTGAAACATTGAAAGAGCATGTGCAAAGTAATAGGATTTTAAAAAATGGAGATTACTTGTTTATTATTTTCCCTCTATTATCCTAAAATGCATCATACTATTTTACAGTATACATTAAAGAATGCCTTTAACATTAATGGTAACATCTAAAACAGTCCCTCATACAAAATTACCTGGGTTATGCTATAATCCAGAGACTATGCAAAGATGCTCCCTTTCTTTCAGCAACTATGTTGGCAGGCACTAAGGGTATGTCTACACTAGAAAGTTAGTTCGAACTAACGGACGTTAGTTCGAACTAACTTTCCTATGCGCTACACTAGCGCTCCGCTAGTTCGAATTTGAATCGAACTAGCGGAGCGCTTAGTTCGAACTAGGTAAACCTCATTTTACGAGGACTAACGCCTAGTTCGAACTAGCTAGTTCGAACTAAGGGCTGTGTAGCCCTTTAGTTCGAACTAGTGGGAGGCTAGCCCTCCCCAGGTTTCCCTGGTGGCCACTCTGGCCAACACCAGGGAAACTCTATGCCCCCCTCCCGGCCCCGGACCCCTTAAAGGGGCACGGGCTGGCTACGGTGCCCGTGCCAGGTGCAAGCCTGCCAGCACCCAGCTAGCAGACCCTGCACCTGGCACGGCACAGAGCCACCCACCCGATGCCCCCCAGCCCACCCCCTCTTGCCGGGACCAGGCTGGCGGCTCCCGGGAGCTTGCCCTGGACCGCAAGAGGCGGGCACCTTCCTGGGCTAGTGCGGACATCGTGGACCTCGTCCACAATCTCCGCACTAGGCACAGGAAAGTGGCCGTCTAGGGCAGGAGAGCTGCCAGCCTGGCCACCCAGGACCAGGTGTGCATGAAAATCAAGGGGGTCCACTGAGACCCCCGACACTGAGCCCTGAGCTTACAATGGCCGTCCTGGGTCAGACCAAAGGTCCATCTAGCCCAGTAGCCTGTCTGCCCACAGCGGCCAACCCTAGGGACCCTGGAGGGGATGGACCGAAGACAGTGACCAAGCCATTTGTCTCGTGCCATCCCTCTCCAGCCTTCCACAAACTTTGGGCAGGGACACCACTCCTACCCTCTGGCTAATAGGACTCCATGGACCCAACCTCCATGACTTGATCTCACTTCCCTTTAAACTCTGTTCTAGTTGTAGCCTTCACAGCCTCCTGCAGCAAGGAGTTCCACAGGTTAACTATTTGCTTTGTCAAGAACAACAACTTTCTCTTACTAGTTTCAAGCCTGCTACCCATTCCTTTCCTTTGGTGTCCTCTAGTCCTTCTTTATGGGAACTCAGGAAGAACTTTTCTGAATGCACCCTCTCCACCCAACCCCTGCTTTTAGAGACCTCTATCCTGTCCCCCCTCCGTCTCCTCTTTTCTAAGCTGAACAGTCCCAGTCTCTGTAGCCTCTCTTCATCTGGGACCTGTTCCCAACCCCTGATCATGTTAGTTGCCCTCCCCTCTCCCAGCCTTTCTCTTCCCCTCTCCCACCTCCTTTTCCCAGTCTCCCCCAGTTTTTTTCAATAAAGACAGAGTCAATGTTGGAAGAAACGTTATCTTTATTTTGTACATCAATAAGAAGGGGGGCTAGGGAAGGGCAAGTGGAAGGAGGTGAGGGAGGAATGGGGTACGAGCCCCCGATGGGGAGGACTGGGCTGGCTCTGCGGGCTTCTGGGGGTGGAAGCTCTCCTGCAGCCCCCCAATTACTCCCTCTCCCCAGATGGCAGCCTGCGGCAAGTGCAGCCGGGCTGATGGCCGAGTGGTGTGATGTGCCCAGTGTGGGCACTCAGGGCACTCCAAGCCAGAACTTCTTTGCAAGCGGGGCACCCCTTAGAACTGTGTGTCCGGGGTGGGGGTCGGGACCCTTTAAGCGCAGCCCTCGGCTAGCCTGAGACAGTATCTCCATGCTCTAAGTCCTCCTTTTATGCCCTGCCGGCACTGCTTCCGGCCATCATTAAGCCCTGTTCAGAGTCCACTCAATGTGGACTTACTAGTTCGAACTAGCAAAACGCTAGTTCGAACTAGTTTTTAGTTCTAGATGCGTTAGTTCGAACTAGCTTAGTTCGAATTAACTAATTCGAACTAAGTTAGTTCGAACTAGCGCTGTAGTGTAGACGTACCCTAAAAGAGTTAATCAAATTGAAGTGAAAAGGCCCTTAATTTATTGCAGGAAAAAATGTCATCTGCTATATATTTGAGTGAGTTTCTCTGTCTGTCTGTTTGTTCAAGAACTCCGACTAAATGGTAAGAGCTAGGACCACCAAATTCAGTATGCAGCTTCCTCTTTTATCAGACCTTAAAGCAATGTAGTAGTTTGGCTGTACCAGGAAAATGGGATTGCTTTTCATAAAGCCATACAGAAAGAGAGACAGAATCACCAGACAGGTGAAAGTGGCTGGCTGAGGGTGTGCCCCCTCCACCTCTAGACTCCGCGCCCACAGGCACCTTTAGGGAGAGCAGGGGAGAAGCTGAAGTTCCCCTGCCCTGCCCATATTGTCCAGCACAAAAAGGAATGACTCAGAATTCATCCCTCTGCTTATAATACAAGTTGTACCTCCATTAACCGGGACTCTCTGGTCGGGCAACATCAGTGGCCCAGCATGGAACATGGAGGCTCCTGGATCACCAAGCCCAGGAACAGGGAGGTCTGGCGGTGGGGAAGGAGTGCCGTGGGGGGCACTGGGCAGGTGACAAAGGGAAGGAATGGGCAGGTGAAAAAGCAAGGCATTCTGGCCTCAGTGCAGCTCCCTGGCCCTAGCAGCTGGCAACGGCCGTGGAGCTTCAGCTGCAGCCAAGGAGCGCTGATCCCAATGGTAGCCAGGGATCATGGAGCTATGGCCCTGTTCTGACTCCAGTGGCCGGGGAGCCCTTTCCCCAGCCCCAGCGGCAGCCAGGGACCTCTGGTCCATGCCACACAGCTCTGGCCCCATCCCTCAGCCCTAGCCCCAGCCAAGGTGCCAGGCAGCCACGGAATTCTGCCCCGGTTGCACAGCTCTGGCCATGGCACTCCGGCCCCGACAGCATCTAGAGAGCCCTGGGAGGGCTGAAGCAACAGCACGGGCAGGCTGGAACCCTAGCCCAGTGGCAACACAGGCCTAGGGTTGACAAATGGTTGAAACAAAAATACCAAACTCCCCCCGCTCCTGCCCCCCCAAAAAAAACACCGGGAAAAAAATCTGTTGGGCGGGGATGGGGGGGAACCAAAGTTGTTGAGCAAAAAAAAAAGAGGACTCCAAGGACTTATTAAGCCAAAAGAAATTAAAGCAAGACAGCATTAAAACAGCATGTCCCCTTTAAGTGAGTGCTGGGATAGGAACAGGGGAGAGGTTGAGCATTGTTTCCCCTAGGTCTTTTGGCCGGCAGCCATTTTGTGCCGGCAGCCTTGGGGAACCAGGTAAGCATGGGAGCTGGGAGTATTGGGGACCAGAGTGGGGCTCGGGGGAGGAGGGGAGACTGGGCGCTGAGTGTTTGTAGGGTTGCCAGGTGCTTGGCATTTTCGCCTCCTGGCTGGGGAAAAATTCAGAGAATACCCGACATCTCAGGTATCCGGTATTCTGAATTTTTTTACCGGCTAGGAAGCGAAAATACCAGACTGTCCAGGTGAATACAGGACACCTGGCAATCCTACTCAGGCCATGAGGGGAGGGACCTTCTCTGGTCCAGCAAATCCCCTCATTCGGGACCACTCAGGTCCCTAGGGTGCTGGATCAGCAAAGTTCAACCTATAGTCTCTGACTCCTCTGAAGGGTTTGTTTCATTGACTACAATCAGCTGCCCCTCAAGACAAGTCAGCATTTATTTTCAACATAAATCTATTACCATATACATTGCCATACACACACATTTCTAGATGTAAATATAAACACAATAAAATGCCCCTTTCTGACCAGATAAATAAGACTATGTTTTAAAGGATTATCAAATAACAATATGAAAATATATATTTTAATGGTGGTACAAAATTATGTAACTCACTAATTCCTACATTAGATTACTGAAATGTTAAACTTTGCTTAATAGTGTATCTAATCAGAAAAATTATTTTTGTGAATTGGACGATGAAATTTTCCTCTTACAAAATCTTCTCAATGTCACATATTTTTTCTGTTACATAAAATGGCATGTTCAAGAAATCAACACTGACACAGAAATAATTTAAAAGAATGGCTACATGCCTTACCAAGACATCCCTATGATTTAACAAAATCTCACATTTTGAGAGAGAAAAAAAATGTATCAAAATTCATCACATACAGTAGTATTTGGTCAGAAACACTAATTTCCATCAATGATTGACTAATGTTGTCAACACTTTAACATGTAAGGGTGTGGAGGGGGGAATGCCTATGGTTTACTATTATCCACTTAAAATAAATTCCAGCTTTGATACATGCAACAGCATCATAAAAATAAGCAAAGCAATCTTTATACTCTCAATTTACAGAAAAGAGTGTAATACTCAAAAGATCTTACAGAATGGTTTCCAAATACCCCAATGGAGATGATTTGCAGGTTATTTAAAACTTTATTTAATATTAAAATTACACAAATACCATCTTGTTATTCTTTAAAGTGCTACATAGTTTTCCTTTTGTTGTTACACAAATAGGGAAAATGTAAATAATTAAAACTAAGCAATGTCTTAAAATAATGATTTGAGAGGGGAAATTCCAAATAAACTTGCAAATACCAGCAGGCTGATATATATAAAAAATAATGGTCTCTAACAGCCAGTACCCAAAGAATGGAAAAATGCAATCAAACAATATTAAATACAGCATTCTAAGCTAACAGATTTTACATAACTTTCATAAGAAAAACACATTCAAAATAATGAATGCAGATTTTTTTAAATTGTCAATTAAAAAGGTTTAAGTATTTTAATTGATTTTTAAAGTTCCATGCATAATAAATATGTTTCCCATCTATGTTTTAATACATTTTATTTTCCTGATATTATAAATCTGGCAAATAAGCATTTTAATATCCATGCTCAGCATGCAAACTGTTTAGCTAAGAATCGCATATGTAAAAAAGGGCATATTTTTCTATCTTATATATCATACGGAAGTTATTTAACCTCTCTCTGAAATGCTGGCATCCTTCTATGAAAGATAATCATTAGCTAAATAACTAGAGCACCATGGTGTGGAGAAGAAGGAATTAAGATTTTCACCAAGTATTACAAAAAGTGCCACATGCACTTTAATACCTACACTGATCAGACAGGGACTTTTCTCTCACAAAAGATTCCAAAGGTTCCTAAGACTTTTTGGTAAAATTTTGGAACTGAACAGCATCAAGATAAGCTTGAAAGGATACGATTTTTAATTGATAAAAGCTGCAAATATTAATTGCACCACACACACACATGCAAAAATATGTTCACTGATCATCAACATTTACAGACAGGCAAAAAAAGAAAAATGCTGTTTGAGAACATAGAGTCAAAATCCACTGCCTTAGACTTTTAAATTACAAACACATAGTTAATCAGGTATTATGGCTATTATGTGTTTTTTAAGGGCAAATTGTAAACATCACAAGTCAAAATATGCAAAACGTTTTAACAGTTTATAAAGAGTTATCTTTTTGAATCTCGGAATCCACTGAACAACTGAATAATTGTCTGAGGCCACTCAATTTCCCACAACAATGAAAATTTAAACGGATAAAAAAAATGCTTAAAAAGCCAGCAAAGACATTATCAGTCAAAATATAAAAATATAAGGCTTGAATTCTGTCAACCTTAATTACACCTTATATCACTGAGGACCAGAGCCTGCAAGGTGCCAAATAACTCTTGTAAACTGATGACAGCCCTCAGTTCCCTCTGCAGTTAAGGTGTTGAATACCTTCAACTTTCCCTACATGAGCAGGTCTAAGACATCCCTGTTTAGCTATCAAATAATTTGGTGGCCTTCCCACAGGAACATTTAAAGGAAACAAGTTCCATCTCTGTAGTTAAAGCAAGAATTATTACTTTGTCACTTTCACACTTGTTTCCAGTACAGGCAGTCCCCGGGTTACGTACAAGATAGGGACTGTAGGTTTGTTCTTAAGTTGAATTTGTATGTAAGTCAGAACTGGTACATATTGTAGGGGAAACTCTAGCCAAACATTTCTCCAGAGCTCAGTTTTATTCTCCCACACCTCACTTCCCTCAGTCCTTTATTCTGAAGCTGAGGTGTCTGCTGAGAAAAGCCGCTCCGCGTCTCCCTAGTCTGCTGGGGGGGGGGGGGGGGCTAGCTTCGCGTCTCCCTGGTCTGCTGAGGGGAAGCAGCTAGTGCGGGGTTGCGTTACCCCGTTTGTAAGTAGAGATCTGATGTACGTCGGATCCATGTAACCCGGGGACTGCCTATAGTTACTCTTTTCAGCACCCAGAGGGTATGTCTACACAGCAACATTATTTTGGGATACCAGAGGTATCCTGAAATAGCTACTCCCCGCGTCTTTTGAACGTGTCCACTATTTTGAAATATAGCAGCTGCGCTACTTTGCCATCCCTGTAAACCTCATTCTACGAAGAGTAAGGGATGGCTCAAAACAGCACTTTATTTCAGAATTTGGTGCTGTGTAGACAGCGCCAAATGACGAAATGAGCTATTTCGAAATAGACTCAAAAAAAGCTTATTTCAAGTTTTGGGTGCCGTATAGGTACACCCAAAGTGTGCTACGCACCTCAGAGCACAAGTAGAAAATCATGTTTTATGTCCTGAAAAGCTCAGAGTCCAACTGCAAACATTATTCCACAAACAGTTAATGAAAATGAAAGAAGATGAGGAGGGTACAAGGACAGATTACAGAAATATGATTATGAAGTTAATCAAATACTTGCACATAGGACAGAGGAGCTAATAATATTTTTAGAAGAATAAAGTCTTTGGGGGAAGTCTTATATAGGCACAGCAATATATATGAATTTTACAACATTTATATATAAATATGCAGGGCTTGACAAATCACTGTTTCTACTAGCCCGTGGCAAGTAGATTGCAGCTGGTCGCCCCGTTCACCAGCAGCGCGTGCATGCACAATGCAGATCTTGCGCATGCGCAGTGCGGGGCTGACAAGTAAATTTCACCGCCATTTGTCAAGCCCTGTAAATATGTATTTTAATTCATTAATATACATCTATGCTACATGCAAGAGCATGTAAAGTCTGTATTATAATGCACAAGCACAAGACGGCTGAATTAAGGTTGCACATGTAACCTTAACTCTGGCATTTCTTAAACCTGAGTGCTTTACTTTGCAATGTTCAAATTCTTTAGACACGGATTTTAAATGTAGTTTCCACTTTTAACAAAAACGCAAAAAGAAATGGTTACTCACCTGTGCAGCAACTGTAATTTTTAATGATGTCCCTGGGGATGCTCCATTCAAGGTGTGCTTGTGCTTCCTACACCTTTGATTGGATATTTCTCATAGCAGTGACTATTTGGCCTGTGCATTCATGATACTCAATCTTGTGCTCTCTGCTCTCTGAATGAACTGCCCTCAGTTCTTTCTTGACCATGAAGCCACATAGCAGACAACTCCAAAGCAGAAGGGAAGGAAGATGAGTAATGGAGCAACCATAAGGACCACATCACAGGGTGAGCAACCATTTCTCCTTCAAGTCCTTTAGTCCTATTAAGATAAATGGTCAAGGATATCCTGACATCTATGGTGTGCCAAGGTGTAGTTTAGGGCGGCAGATAGACAGGTGAATGGGTTGCTTAATATGAAACTTGGATGACTTTTTTTAAAAAATGGGTGTGGTTATAATGTGACCTTGTCTTTGCAAATATTGGGAAAAGGGGGAATGGCATAAGGGATGCTATTTCCCCAACACTTTGCACCAATGTGATGGCTAGAATGAAGAATGGAAGAATGAACAGGTAGCCATCAATTCCAACAGTGATGTTGTAAGGCCCTTAAGACCCAGTCTGAGGTCTCAACTGGAGTAGGATGCTTGACTGGTGGAAACAGATTTCCAAGTCCCATAAAGAATCTCATTGTTGTTGTGTGAGCAAAAATAGAATAAGTTTCTATCAGAGAATGGAAAGCCACAATTACTAGTAGCTAGAGCCTAATGGCAGTCCGCAACAGTCCTGAGGGTTTTTAGTGTCGGAATATAGTCCAATATATGTGGAAGCAATGAGGTTCCTGGGAGAAGAGACCAGGAATGGCTTGGAGAATGATTGGTGAGTATCAGGAAAGTAAATCAAGTTTGTCTGGGACAAGTCAGAACTATTAAAATGACTCTGGCTTTGTCCTACCTTATTTTGAATAGAACTTTGGGCATCAGGAGTTGGGGAGAATGCATACAGATTGGTAGCACAGAACACCTCTGAACAGCACTGCGTGAATTTCTTGTTTATCCCTGTGACAATCAGGTCTATTTGAGGGATGCCACATTCCTGGAATACGTAATAGGTATGATCAGCAATCATCTACTTGTGATCTTGAGAGATGTGCCTGATGAGTATGTCTGCGATTACATTCTGAACTCCTCCTACAAGTAAGCTGTTAGGATGACGATCTGATTGTGTATGTCCCAATTCTAAACTTGATAGCCTTGCTGCAAATAGAGTACACATTGACTGGGTACATGTCACCTCAGGACAGGATACAGAGATAAACTTCCTTGACACCTAGAATGAATGCTTCTTGGAGCAGCTAGTCCTGGAACTTACAAACGAAGACGCAACTCTTGATTTAGTCCTAAATGGAGTACAAGATTTCGTCCAAGAGGTAAGCATAGGGGGACCACTTGGTAATAATTACCATAATATAGATAAATTTAAAATCCTTGTGGTGGGCTGTTGGGGTGTTTTCCCCAACATGGTAGCATTTAATTTAAAAAAGGGGGACTACAAGAAATGAGGAAGTTAGTTAAACAGAAATTAAAAGATACAGCGCCAAAAGTGAAATCCCTGCAAAATACATGAAAATATTTTAAAGATACTGTAATAGAGGCTCCACTTAAATGTATACCCCAAATTAAAAAAACATAGTAAAAGAACTCAAAAAGTGCCACCATGGCTAAGCAACAAAGTGAAGGAAGCAGTGAAAGTCAAAAAGGCACCCTTTAAAATGTCAGCATTATATTCTAATGGGGAAAATAGAAAAGAGCATAAACTCTTTAAAATAAGGTGTAATAATATAATTAGGAGGGACAAAAAAGAATCTGAAGAACAGCTAGCCAAAAATTCAAAAAGTAATAGAAAAAAAATCTTACATATTTAAAAAACAAGAAGCCTGCTAAACAATCACTGGGGTAATTGGATGACCCAGATGCCAAAGAAGCATTCAAGGACAATAAGGTCATTGTGGGGAAACTAAATGGATTTAGTGTATCGGTCTTCATGGCTGAGGACATGAGAAAGATTTCCAAACCGCACCTATTCTTTTTAGGTGACAACTCTGAAGAACTCTCCCAGATTGAGTTGTCATTAGAGGAGGTTTTGGAACAAATTGATATACTAACCCATAAATAATAAGGACCACACAGCATTCATCCAAGAGTTCTGAAGGAACTCAAATGTGAAACCTGAAGAACTACTAACACTAATCTGTAACCTGTCATTTAAATCAGCTTCTGTACCCCGTGACTGGAAGAGAGCGAATGTGACGCCAATTTTTAAATGGGGCTCCAGAGGTGGTCCCGGCAATTACATGCCATTACACCTGACTTTAGTTCTTGGCCAACTGGTTTAAACTAAGCTAAAAAACAATTTTGTCAGACATATAGATGAACATAATTTGCATATTCTATGCCCAAGGCTTTTTGCGCAAGAGATTTTTGCACAAAACTCCATTTTGTGCAAGATCTATATACCTCCTTTTTTGAGGCATAAAAATCTCGCACAAAAGGGGGGGGTTGTGCAAAACAGATCCATCTATACTGCTTGTTTTTTCACAAAAGCCTCTTTTGCAAAAAGCCTCGGGCAGAGAATATGCAAATGAAGCACGAGAAGTTGCTAATGAGAGCTTCATTAGCATACTCTCTGCTGGCAAAAGCCAGCAGTGTAGACATAGCCTTAGAGAGGGCAACAACTTGTTGACAAGGGGGATTCAGTGTATGTAGCGTAATTAGATTTCAGAAAGCCTTTGACAGGGTGCCTCACCTATGGCTCTTAAACAAAATAAGTTGCTGTTGGATAAAAAGGAAGGTCCTCTCATGGTTTGGGAACTGGTTAAAAGATAGGAAAGAAAGGGTAGTTATAAATGCTCAATTTTCAGAATGGAGAGAGGTAAATTGTGGTGTCCCCGAGCAGTCTATACCGGGATCAGTGCTATTCAACATACCAATAAATGATCTAAAAAAATGGCTGAAGAGTTGGGTATCAAAACTTGCAGATGATATAAAACTACTCAAGATAGTTAAGTCCTAGGCTGACTATGAACAACTACTAAAGGTTCTTAAACAACAGGGTGACTGGGCAATAAAATAGCAGATAAAATTCCAAGTTGATAAATACAAAATAATATGCATTCGAAAACATGATCCCATCCATATACAGTATACAATGATGGGGTCTAAATTAGCTGTTCCGCTCAAGAAAGAAAAGATCTTGGAGTCACTCTGGATACCTATTTGTAAACATCCACTCAGTGTGCTATGGCATTCAAAAAAGAGAACAATGTTAATATGTTTATTAACAATGTTCCCTTCAGTAAGAAAGGGAATAGACAAAAAGTCAAAGAATACCATTTGCCTCTATATAAATCCATGGTGCAACCGTATCTTGAGTACCCCCTGCAGATGTAGTCGCCCCTTCTCAAAAAAGGTATCTTGGCATTGGAAAAGGTTCACAACTGGCAACAAAAATGATTAGGGGTAAGGAATGACTGCTATACAAAGGGAGATTAATAAGACTAGGACTTTTCAACTTGGAAAAGGAATCAATTAAAGGGCAATATGATAGAAGTCTATGAAATTAGTAGTGGCATGGAGAAAGTAGACAAGGAAGTGTTATTTACTCCTTCTCATAACACAAGAGCTAGCAGCCACCAAATGAAAGCAATAGGCAGCAGGTTAAAAAGATAAGAACATAAGAATGGCCATACTGGTCAGACTAACGGTCCATCTAGCCCAGTATCCTGTCTGCCGATAGTAGACAATACCAGATGCCCCAGAGAGAGGGAACACAACAGGTAATCCTCACATTATCCCTCTCCTGTCACTCATTTACAGACAAAGAATGTGTGTGTGGGGGGGAGGAGGGGTTCACGCATGGGATTCCTTGCCAGAGAATGTTGTAAAGGTCAAGACAGTAGCACAGTTCAAAAAAAGAGCTAACTACATTGATGAAGGATAGGTCCATCGATCACTACTAGCCAGGATGGGTGGGAATGATGTTCTGTTTGCCAAAACTGGGAATGGCCATCAGGGATGCTCACAACCTGTTCTGTTCACTCCCTCTCAGGCATTTGGCATTGAACACTGTTGGAAGATACTGAGCAAATGGACCTTTGGGCTGACTCAGTATAGCTGTTTTTTATGTTAATACTCTTTTTAAAAGTCCTAGATAAATTTACAGGGCATGTACACAATAAAAATGGTAAGCAGAATGTGCTATGGTTTTGTCCTTACTTTACTTACAGTATTTCCTTTTCATCCTTCTAAAGCTCTTGAGTTTTAATGATTGGTCAATATATAATTAAGAACAGTTAAAGTGCAGTTCATGGACATAACATACTAGCCATGCTATGTTCTGGTTCATTCTGTGATGCTATAGTCTGCCAGGACTTAATATGTAACTGTCAGAGTACATTAAAAAAGAATATATCATTGTCCCCATATTTATAGATGGGGAAACTGAGGCATGGAGCAGTGACATGACTTGCCCAAGGTTGTCAAGTAAATCAATTACAGAACCAAGAATAGAATCCAGCTCACATGATCCCCAGTGTAGAGTCCAAGCTACTCATATGCAGGGAACATAAATTGGAACAATTTTGCTCCGTAATGGCTGTCTGTAACAATTGCTAGTAAACAAAATTAATAGTAATAGATATTCCTAATGCACTTTCCATCCAAGGATCAAGGAATTTTACACAAATATTAATCCTCACACCACATTTATAAATGGAGTAACTGAGGCTAGGAAGTTTCACCCAGGCAGTTTCTGGAAATGTTAGGAACAGACTTTCAGATATCTGATTTTAATCCCATGTTCTAAATATCAGGGCATCTTTCCTCCAACACTCAGTACCTCATCATTCAATTTAATGCTGCCTGTTTGAATCCACTGCAGATTAGCAGTGACTGATAATTACCATTTTTTGATAGTTTAGCGGTCTCAAAAGTTGTCTTACATTTTCATATTCAATTATACTAATTACATCTGTACTCAAATCTGAAGTTTTTTACTGTTTCGGTTTTTACTTTAATGTAAAGAGGGAAACAAAAGAGAATGCAAATTGGGTCTGAGCTTCAAATCTGGATTTTTGGACCAGTTACCAAAATGTGAGGAGCTTGCATTCATGATTTTAGAAAAAGGGAGAAGCTGTGAAATTCAAAACTGGCATCAAGTTGGAATTCCCAACAAATTTTGTGACTGATTAGATCTAAGGCTTTGCACTGGCCCATTCCACAGGTAAACCACCACAATAATTTCTCATGCAAGTTGTTCCCTTCTGAATTTCATTATCATTTGAGAGATTCCTGTCAACAATATAGATCCAGACAATTTTCTTAACTGTGTGATTAATTTTCCCACATTTTGGGTTAATTACCATTTGTTATCCTTCAGTCTCTAGATTTGTTTTTTGTTTTTAAAAATGTTAACAGAAAAAGAGAAAACTGTTAGTGGCCTTTAGCATTAAAAGTTGAGCCAACTTTTATTTTTAAAGTAAAACCAATCAATTAGCACATAAAGCAAAACTATGTTTTCCAATATCCATCATTTTTGACTACACATGCAAATCAGATATGGCTTCACTTTAATTCAGCTCAAAAGAACCCAGAAAAATTCACTGAGATTAAAAGTAAGCATAGAAATTTCCATCCAAAAATATTTGAGGAAGTTACAAATAAGTGGGGAAATAAAGGTTAGAACAGAAACTGAACTCATGCTTTTGTTTCCATATGTATGGGCCTATTTAGCATTACGGACTCCTTCCCTCGTTGGCTGTGTCTACACTGGCATGAATTTCCGGAAATGCTTAAAACGGAATACTATTCCGTTTTCATTTTTTCTGGAAAAGGAGCGTCTACATTGGCAGGCTGCTTTTCTGGAAAAGCCCTTTTTCCGGAAAAGTGTCTGTGGCCAATGTAGCCACGCTTTTCCGGAAAAGAGCCCCAATCGCCATTTTCACAATTGGGGCTTTTTTCCAGAAAAGACTACTGGGCTGTCTACACTGGCCCTTTTCCAGAACAGTGTTCCGGAATAAGGACTTATGCCCGAGCGGGAGCAGAATAGTTTTTCTGGAATAGTGGCTGATTTTGTACAGTAGAGCATCGTTGCTTTTCCGGAAAGTCAAGGGCCAGTGTAGACAGCTCGCAGCTTATTCCAGAAAAGCGGCTGATTTTCCGGAATAAGTGGCCCAGTGTAGACACAGCCAATAAGTATTATGTTACAAAATGACATGATCACATATCAGAGGATTAATTTCTCATCCCTTATCAGTGAGACATGTTACTAACCTGGCAATTAAAACAAACTCTCAGAAACTATTTTTCCTACTATGCACAGTTCATTCAAAATTTTAGGAAACAGTGGTAATATACATATGGGATAACCTATCAAACTATTTCAACATGTGTTTTAAAAGGAGTGGAGTTTGGAGAGTCAGAACACCCAGCCTTCCTCTGCATATTCCCAGCATCTGATCCCCTTAC
The DNA here is from genome assembly GCF_052426305.1 of Pelodiscus sinensis. NCBI lineage: Eukaryota > Metazoa > Chordata > Testudines > Trionychidae > Pelodiscus > Pelodiscus sinensis. The sequence continues at coordinate 13,339,697 of NC_143054.1, forward strand.
ATGCCACCTTAAAATTATTTTTCAAGAAAACAAAAAAATGTGTTCCATAGAGATCAAAAATAGCAAATCATTAGATACTGGAATAAAATGAATTTGTTCAGACAGGAAAAGAGAGAGAGAGGAGACATAACAGCTTTCAAGTATCTAAAAGGTTGCTGCAAGAAGGAGGGAGAAAAATGTGTCTACTTAAGCCCTGATGACAGGACAAGAAGCAATGGGCTTAAATTGCAGCAAGGGAGGTTTAGGTTGAACATTAGGAAAAACTTCCTGTCAGGGTGGTTAAACACTGGAATAAATTGCAGAGGGAGGTTGTGGAATCTCCATCTTTGGAGATTTTTAAGAGCGGGTTAGACAGACACCTATCAGGGATGGGCTAGATAATGCTTGGTCCTGTCATCAGTGCAGGCATCGGGACCTGATGAACTCTGAAGGTTCCTTCCAGTTCTGTGATCCTATGATTAAAAAATGAGCCCTAAACAGAAACCACTGCAATGATACTTATGCAGGGGAAGAAAACAACTCCTGTTTAAACTTTAAACTTAGGCTCAAATTTTAAGGGGCTTGATTACCATAGGATCATAGAAGATTTGGGTTGGAAGAGACCAAAGTTCCCTGTAAGCTGTGCAGCCACACAGCAGTTTTCTAAGTCCTTCTCAGAGGTTCAAAGCTTCTGCATGGGCAGGGAGCTCAGCTGACAGGTGGGGGAGGGGTGTCTAGCTAAGCAGCAGCTAAACAGAGCTAACTGCTTGGACTGAGGAGCTCCCAGATCAGGTAAGCAGGCAAGCTAAGGAAGGAATAAGTTGCTGGGGGGAGTGAGTGAGTGAGCGAGCGAGTGAGTAATTAATTAATTGGGTTGAGGGGGAGTCAAAGGGGAAAGGAGTTGGGAGAATCCTGTCTGCATGAGAGAGAAAGAGAGAGGGAGAAAGACAGAGGCAGAAACCCAGCACTCTCCTCAAGCCTTCTGAAGGGCGAGATAAGGGGCTGACAGCATGGGGTAGGTGGGGGAAAAGGGGATGCATGGGTGCTGGCATGGGGTGAGTTGGAGGCAGGGGCTGTTTGTTTGGGATGTCCTGATTAACTTGCTGCAGTCCTCTCTCTCTGTCTGTCTGGGTGGGGGAGGGGTTGTGCCAGGAGGACATTTGCATGATTACATTTCAAAGTTTACATAAGTGTTAATGGCTTAAGGTAAGAAAGAAAAAGATTCTTTTAACATTGTTTTTGAATGTTGCAGATATCTAAAACTCTAATCTTAATGATTTTTTAATCCTGTATTACTAATTAATACATGGTAAATTGTATTGCATTAAGGCCAGCTCTTTGGTATGTGGTAGAGTTCTGCCTCTTATGAGTCAGAAGTAGAAAGTTCGAGATGTGATGTAAGTTTTGTAGCATGAAACCTTACTTGCAAGCTCTCTGAAACACATCTGTCTATAGACCCTGAAGCCATGTGTTAATTTGTTCTGGGCCTTCTACTCTGAGTTGGTGACACACACAAGGTGAACGTTCTAAAACAGAAGAATTTTTCTCTCTTTTTACAGCATGGATCCTAAACATTACCCAGAGAAACTGTATAAGCCTTAGTGAATGCCTATTTTTCAATGTCAGTAAATACTGTATTAGTCATGCTCTCCTTGCAAATACTATTTCTAGTTAACTCATAGATTTGTTTATCATCTTAAAGTTGAGCTATATTTTACTATACATGTGGATAACATGCATTCTGGTGTGTTTACTATCTTGAATTGTTAGAAACAATGATGATACATGTACTCCAAAGGTACTGTTAATTTTCTTTTTTATTTGATTTCATATTAAATATCGTAAGCATTTCTCCTTGTTAACTATCCCTCATTTCAATATATTTTCTTCTACACATATGGACTGTTTTATATATATGCTTTTGTTTGTATTGGTGGTGCATATTCACACACTACCTCAATATTGATGTTGCACATAAGAAATTTCAACCAGCCTAAAAGAAAATTCAACCCACCCAAGGAGAGAAAATGTTAGAGGGAACACCGGAAAAGACCTCAGGAGGCAATCTAGTCTAACCTCCTGCTTAAAGCAGGACCAATTCAACTAAAACCTCATAGCCAGGCCTTATAAACATCTAACAATGGAGATTCTACCACCCTCCCAAGTAACCCATCCCAGTGCTTCATCACTCTCCTAGTGAAATAGGTTTTCCTAATATCCAAACTACACCTCCCCCATTGCAATTTGATGCCACTGCTCCTTGTTCTGCCATCTGCCACTACTGAGAACAGCCTGACTCCATCCTCTTTGGAACCTCCCCCCAGCCCACTTTAGGTTATTGCAAGTTGATATCAAATCCCCCCTCACTCTTCTCTTCTGCAGACAAAGTAAGTTCAGTTCCCTCAGCATCTCCTCATAAATCATGAGCCCCAGTCCCCTAATCATTTTTGTTGCCCTCTGCTGAATACTGTCTATTTTTTCCACATCCTTTCTGAAGTTGGGGTAGAGGGGAACTGGATGTACTCCAGATGTGGCCTCAACAGTGCCAAAGAAAGGGAAGCAAAATACAGGACTATGTAGCACTTTAAAGACTAACAAGATGGTTTATTAGATGATAAGCTTTCGTGGGCCAGACCCACTTCCTCAGATCAAATAGTGGAAGAAAATAGTCTCATAGCCTCATAGACTTTAAGGTCAGAAGGGACCATTATGATCATCTAGTCTGACCCCCTGCACAGTGCAGGTCACAAAATCTCACCCACCCCTCCTAGAATAATCCTCTCACCTATATCTCAGATATTGAAGCCTTCAAATACTTTGAAGACCCCAAGATGCAGAGAATCCTCCAGCTGTGATCTGTACCCCATGCTACAGAGGAAGGCGAAAAACCTCCAGGGCCTCTGCCAATCTACCCTGGAGAAAATTCCTTCCCGACCCCAAATATGGCGATCAGCTAAACCCTGAGCATGTGGGCAAGACTCATCAGCCAGACACCCAGAAGTTCTCTACAGTAACTCCTATCATCCCTCCATTGACCTATTTCCCATTGATAATGAATGGTCAATTAGCTACCAAGATCATGTTATCTCATCAAACCATCCCCTTCATAAACCCATCTAGTTTAATCTTGAAACCAGATAGATCTTTTGCCCCCACTACTTCCCTTGGAAGGCTGTTCCAGAACCTCACTCCTCTATCTAATGGTTAGAAACCTTTGTCTAATTTCAAGTCTAAACTTCCTACTAGCCAGCTTATATCCATTTGTTCTTGTGTCCACATTGGTACTAAACTGAAATAATTCCTCTCCGTCCCTGGTATTTATCCCTCTAATATATTTAAAAAGTGCAATCATGTCCCCGCTCAGCCTTCTTTTGGTTATAGTAAACAAGCCAAGCTCCTTGAGTCTCCTTTCATAAGACAGGTTTTCCATTCCTCGGATCATCCTAGTGGCCCTTCTTTGTACCTGTTCCAGTTTGAATTCATCCTTCTTATACATGGGAGACCAGAACTGCACACAGTATTCCAAATGGGGTCTCACCAATGCCTTGTATAATGGCACTAACACCTCCTTATCCCTACTGGAAATACCTCGCCTAAATCATCCCAAGATTGTATTAGCATTTTTCACGGCCATGTCACAATGGCGGCTCATAGTCATTCTATAATCAACCAGGACTCCGAGGTCCTTCTCCTCCTCCGTTACTTCCAACTGATGTGTCCCCAGCTTATAACTAAAATTCTTGTTATTAATCCCTAAATGCATAACCTTACACTTCTCACTATTAAATTTCATCCTATTGCTATCACTCCAATTTACAAGATCATCCAGATTTTCCTGTATGATATCCCGATCCTTTTCTGAATTGGCAATAGCTCCCAACTTTGTGTCATCCACAAATTTTATTAGAACACTTCCACTTTTGGTGCCAAGATCAACAATAAAAAGATTAAATAAAATTGGCCCCAAAACTGATCCCTGAGGAACTCCGCTAGTAACCTTCCTCCAACCTGACAGTTCACCTTTCAATATGACCCGCTGTAGTCTCCCCTTTAACCAGTTGCTTATCCACCTCTCAACTTTCATATTAATCCCTATCTTTTCCAATTTAACCAATAATTCCCCATGTGGTACTGTATCAAATGCCTGATGTCATAACCATATATACCAAAGGATACAATTTAAAAAAATGAACACATATGAAAAGGACAAATCAAATTTCAGAACAGAAGGGGGATGGAGGGAGGAGGTGAATGTCTGTGGGCTAATGATATTAGAGGTGATAATTGGGGAAGCTATCTTTGTAATGGGTAAGATAACTAGATCCTTTGTTTAGACACAGATGTAGAGTGTCGAATTTTAGCATGAATGACAGTTCAGAGGATTCCCTTTCAAGTGCGGATTTAAAAGGTCTTTGTAACAGGATGCAGGTAGTTAAGTCGTTGAGACAGTGTCCTTTCTGGTTGAAACGGCAAGATCACTTCCCTAGATCTGCTGGCAATGGTCCTAACATGCTGTGAGCCTTCTTGGCAACAGGGGCACACTGTTCACTTACATCCATCTTCTCGTCCACTGCAGTCCCCAGGTCCTTTTCTGCAGAACTGCTGCTTTGCCAGTTGGTCTCCAACCTGTAGCAATGCATGGGATTCTTCCATCCTAAATTTGGGACTCTGTACTTGTCCTTATTGAATCACATCAGATTTCTTTTGGCCCAACCCTCCAATTTGTCTAGGTCACTCTGGATCCTATCCCTACCCTCCAGAATTTCTACTACATCTACCTCTTCCCTCAGCTTAGTGTCATCCACAAACTTGCTGAAGGTGTGATCCAACCCATCATCCATGTAGGGTACAAATTTCTGAGACAGGCTATGATATTCTGTTAAGAACCCCTATTCTAAATTTAAAGTTTGGAACTGGCACACAAAACATCTATGTCTATGTCAAAGACACAGAACATGAAGGTTACCTTCCCTCCCCTACTTAGCCCCTCAGAGGAAGGTCATCATAGAGCTAACGATCCAGACAATGGGTGAGAGACAGGACATAACACATTCAATAGTGCTAGGAACAAATGCTTATGGTCTCTGCTTTAATCTTCAGGTGCAACACCAATGGATCACATCCATGCAAAGATACCTTCCTGAAGCTAACAGACACATCGCTACTTAACATATAACTGACAACTGATGTCTGCTTTGTTTAAGTACTTGTTTAAATAGATATAAGGTATCCTGTAAGCTATTGGTGGAAAACACTATGTAACCTTTAGATTATTGCTTTTATTTTGTCTCATGGTTAGCACCTATCCAGGGGGTCCAGGATCTTCCCCCCTCCCCCCCATCACTTCATCCACCCATCAACAGCTTATATAATCCATTATAACCTATTGTCTGGCAGTGTTCACCAAGCCTAATAAGCAAAGTGACACTCCACCAGCACTGTGTGTTAATAAACCCTTCTGCTTGCTTCATACACAGTGTCCAGTCTCTGTTCCAACAATCCAGATCATTAATGAAAATGTTGAACAAAACTGGCCCCAGAACCAGTGTTCCCCCTAAGCTGTGTGGAAGCACAACTTCACAGGTGATTAATCAGCTCCACCCAGTCAGTAGGCTCCATGCACAGAGCCCTGAGCCTCTGACTGGGCAGGACTGATTAATCGCCTGTGAAGCTGTGCTGCCATGCACCTTAGAGGGAACACTGCCCAGAACCAATATGTGGAGGACTCATCTTGATACCAGCTGCCAACTGGACTTTGAATCACTGATTACTACACATTGAACCAGATGATCTAGCCAACTTTCTATCCACCTTATTGTCCACTGTGGAATAGCTTTACTAAAGTCAAGGTATATCTCACTCAGCACTTTCCCTACAAAGCCAGTTATCTCATAGAACGCAATTAGGTTGGTCAGGCATGACTTGTCCTTAGTGATTCTATGTTGACTGCTCTTGCTCAACTTCCCCTCCAGTTTCAAAATGGATTTGTTGAGGACCTTCTGCATGATTTTTCTGGGACTACGGTGAGGCTGACCTGTCCGGATTGTCCTTCTTCTCTTTTTTAAAGATGGGCGCTATACTGACCTTTTTCAATCACTCAGGATCCCCCTCCCCCTTCACAATGAGTTTTCAAAGATAATGGCCAATGGCTATGCTACATAGAATCAGAGAACTGGAAGGGACCTCCAGGGCTCATCAAGTCCAATCCCCTGCCCTCACGGCAGTACCAAGCACTGTCTAGTTCATCCCTGACAGGTTTCTGTCTAACCTGCTCTTAAATATCTCTAGTGATGGAGATTCCATATCCCTCCTAGGCAATTTATTCCAGTGCTTAACCACCCTGACAGTTAGGAAGTTTTTCCTAATGTCCCACCTAAACCTCTCTTGCTGCAATTTAAGCCCATTGCTTCTTGTCCTATCCTCAGAGGGCAAGAACAATTTTTCTCCCTCCTCCTTGTAACACCCGTTTAGATACTAGAAAATCACTATCATGTCCCCTCTCAGTTTTTTCTTTTCTAAACTAAACAAGCCCAATTCTTTCAATCCTCCCTCATAGGTCATGTTTTCCAAACCTTTAATCATTTTTGTTGCTCTTCTCTGAACCTTCTCCAATTTCTCCACATCTTTCTTGAAATATGGTGCCCAGAACTGGACACAGTACTCCAGCTGAGGTACAGTATACATGTATATTTAAATGATTTGGCACTCTACTGCAGAGAAATAATAACAAAACAGCCAGTCTTCTGTAAGACAAACCGCAACATATAATGCATTAGCTCAGATGTCAGTTCTACAGCAACAGTTAAACATATACTAGTGCCAGAGATGTTCACACTCCTGCTAACATCATGAACATAGTTTATTTTTTGGATCATCAATGTTATTTATTATTGCATTTTTATTTTCTCAGAAAAATAGTTATCCCATTTGTGGCTGAAATAGTCATTTTTGGTACCTGGCTGATTAACTTTTTTGGCAAGTCATATCCCCTCCACTCAGTTTCCTCAGCAACTAGGCTAATTATACTTGCCTACCATGCAGGTTTATAGTGAAGATTACTGACTTCTATTATATAGATTGGACCTCCCTGGTCCGGCACCCTTGGGACCTGATTGATCCCGAAGAAGGGATTTTACCAGACCAGGGGAGGTCATTTCTGCCTCCCTGCTACCAGCCCTTCAGCCGGGCTCCACTTTTGCCCTGGCCTCCCAGCAGGCTCCTCCCTGCTATCCACCACAGGAGCCCATGATTCCACCCACTGGGGCTCTCAGCTTCGCCGTGGCAAACCACTGTCTCATCGCTGGTGCTCCCGGCCCTGCAATGGCTATACTGGATCCCTGCCAGACTGCCACAGTCCTGGCTTCTCAGCCACTAGGGTTCCCAACCCTGCCAGCCCTACCAGGGCAGAACCAGCCCTGCTGTGGAAGCCTCTATAACAGACCGTTGCCCTACTGGAGTCCCCTGGTATCCCAGCCATTCTGCCACCAGTTCAGCCAGACTCCTGGGGCAGGGTTCCCAGCCGCTGGACTCCCTGCAGCCAGCCTGGCTAGGTTTCCAGCCCCTGCAGGGCTCCTGCTTCTAGCATTCTACTGGAACTCTTTGGTCCAGAAACATCCGTGGTCCTACCAGATCACGCATGTTATCAGACCAGGGAGTCCCGGTTGAGAGAGATTCAACTTGTAGTAGCATCTTTTTTTTTTCTGTGCATTCTGCAAGCATATCAAAAGGTAATCTCTTGTCCAAATAGCAATATTGTGAAAAGACAAATTTTAAAAAAGGGAAAGGAAAGTTGGTATGTTTCCATTCCTGCCCTTTCCTTTTTGTCTATGTAATTGTTAACTTTGGGTTAGGAGCAGTCCTTCACAATTGGGCACCCAATTCAACCAGGGTCTTACACATTACTGTAACAACAAACAATCAAAATGGTTGAAGTGAGAAGATCCATGACCCACATGCTCATTGGCACATATACCAAGTGGTGTTAGAAGTCAGGTTTTGGACCACCACTGTTTCCCAACATTGTAACACTAAATCCAGAATGAATTTTCTGAGAATTTACAAGTGATCCAGATAGTTAATTTCTGAGTTCAATTTATTTTAAAATTATTTAAATTATTCCCTTTAGGTCAGAGAGTTTATTCTTTTTGAATAATTTCAATTGTTCAATAATGCAAATTCTGAAAGTTTCCTTATAGGTAAAACACATTGAAAATTTCTGAATTGGCAACATTTGTAAGGTTTTGTTTTTAATTAATAGTATTTTTGTTATTCATAATTTATTCATCAGCAGAAGCTGAACAAAGATGTTCTCCACAGAATTCCATAAACAACTTCTGTCCCCTATTGTTCTCAGTGGGACTGAGATCACAGATACTCCTAAAATAAACATCTTTCAAAATGGCCTCCCCCTCCCAATAAGAGTGAGGATCTGCACTCTAGGAAGATAATGCTGGTAGCGGTCATTAAGTGCCTTAACTGTGCATTTCCATGCCATAATATGTTTGACTTTCTTTTCAATTTAATCATAACTCTGGATTCCCTGGGTATATAATGCTTATTTTGGGTGTAACGACAATACCCTCTATGTTTTTATCCTTAAGTTGTTCACATATACTTGGTTTATCTTGAAATATATATTTGTCCTCTACTGAGCCATAATCAATTATGTACTTTCTTGTGTCTCTTGATGGGTCTTGAAATGGGTTTACTTTATATTTAATAGTAAAAATCAATGTATTTGGGGTATTACCTATAGACGTCTAATCAAAGAGATTCAGATACCTCTGCCAATTTCTTTACATTTCTGGGGCTTCCCAGAACTAACATCCCAAAATACACACTGCTCCTGAAAAGCTTCAAATATATAAGGTTTAAAACTCCTCACATCCTGCAAACCCTGGTATCTCAGTACCAGAGAAGCACCATACAGCAGTAGCAGCAGCTAATCAGTATTCTGACACCAGAAAGTAATAAGTATATATATGAAGAAAAGGGTCCACAAAAACTTAAGCATATCTATCAAAAAGCTCAAAAGTTTGATCCATTCTGGGAGATGAGCAAAGTGTTGGGTATGTTCTTATTTTAACTATCCTGGGGTACCCCCTACCTGAACCACACTGCAACGCATCCAATGGTACACTGTATATGGCGTAAGTGTTGACCTCTTTATCTCAAGTTTATTCAACAACCAGTTCTGCTAAACAATTACTCTGATTAGAACCCAAGGCATATACAGAGCAATTATTTGTACTCTCTATAAATGAATTCACATTTCTAGACAGGGTGGAAAAGAATCACTTTTAAATTTACAATAAAATTGTGTATTACCTTCTGAGCATTGCCTTTTTTCAGTAACTGGGATATACTTCAAGACTTTTAATCTTTAAAGGATTGACATTCAAATAAGTCTCCTCACAAATGCACATTCACGGAAGCAAAAACTTTTGTGTTTCAGCAACTTCTCTCTCCCTCTTTTTTGTTGTTTGTTTTTTTTTGGGGGGGGGGGTTGTTTTTAATTTTTTTTCATTTTAACCGCTTCATATCTAGGTGCTAGACACTGCCTGACCACAAGCAGCCAAGCGGTGCAATTATTCATACTATTGGTAATAATCATGTCTGCACAGTTGCTGCATAAACCTGTAATTACATAGGCAGGATACCCCTAAGGCTTGGGAAACAGTGTTAGCTTTACAGTATGAATTTAACAAGCTGAAACATATATGATTGAAAAATCTCTTCAAAGAAAGCTTAAACTCTGCCAATTATAAAGGGGAAACTAGAATTTTGTTGGAAAAATTATTATATAAATTTCCAGCAGTACACAAAAATTACTTTTTTCAGGGGGTGAGGACCCCAATGCATCTCAGTCTTACTCAGAGTAAAAACAGTTTCTCAGTGCATTAAAATTCCAATAAGTGAACAAACTAAAAAAGTATATTTGAATTTTTACTTCTGCATCAATATGCTCATACTTGACATAGGGAATACAACCTTAAAAACTACTGCAACTGTTAATTTACTGATGGAAGTTGCCAATAATTATAGCATGCAAAAAGCAATGTGATCTTTAATACTTTAATTAATATCAATTGGCATGGTCAACAAAATAGAATGCAACTTAATTAACCTAGTTAAGTTCAAAGCTGAATGTAAAGAATTATAAAGAGATCTCACAAAACTGGGTGACTGAGCAACAAAATGGCAGATGAAACAAAACATTGATTAAGTTCAAAGTAATGTGCATTGCAAAAAAAAAAATCCCAACTACATGTACAAAATGATAGGGTCTAAATTAATTGTTACTACTCATGAAAGATTATGGATTCATCATGGACCATTCCCTGAAAACACCTGCTCAGTGAGCAGCAGCAGAAAAAGAAGTTAACTATGTTAGGAAGCATTAAGAATAGATATGGCTAGTAAGAGAAAAATATTGTAATGTCACTACATAAATTCACAGTGCGCCCACATAATTTATTCCAACACTCGAATGACCAATAATATTAAGCAGTATAACAAATCTTAAGGCTCTGGCGGGGACTAGCGGTACTGTTAGTGTTGGTTACATGATGATGACTTCTTCTGACACAGTGTGGGTAGAAGACAGCCAGTAAGATGCCAGCAGCAGCACCCAACAGTCTGAGTAGTTATCCCAGGTAGTCCAGTATGGCTATATATATATATATATATATATATATATATGTGTGTGTGTGTCCCTGAGTATCTGTAGGAATCCAGGGTAATGGAACTACAGATCAGTGAAAGGTTCGTAACTAGGTAGTTAGGGTAGTTGTTTCCAGAATGAGAGCATGCAGTTAAGGAGGAAAGGTCCAGCTGAGAAAACCAATCAAAATGAAAGGACAGATCCATAGAGGTGGATCCTTCAGTACCAGGTGGGTGGAAGGAGGAGCAGGAGAGATTCACCCACTAGAAAGGGAAGCAGCAAGGTATCTAGGGGGTCAGAGCGTAAGGGGTAACTGGCATACACGAGCATGAGCTCACAGGTGTCACCAGTATCTGGTGTTCCTGGTATGCAGGAAACACCATGTGACAGTCCACACAGGCCCATTTGTGTCGATGGTGCTGGTGATGAATATGGTGGTGGACCGGCAATCACGATGGGAGATGACACCTGCAGCTCGCAGTGGTGTTTTGCCATAAGAGCCAGCCGGGGCTTCTATAGGGCCAGAAGAAGAAGAGCTGACACGCAACTTCTCACCTGACCTGGACTGGGGGCTGCAATGCTGCATTTAGCCCTTACGCCCATGTCCATGCTTCTTATGCTCATGGTGAGGCTTTGGAGGATACAGCAGCACCAAGGGTCCTGATACTTAGAAGAAGAGAGAAGGGCGCTTACCAGTAGTCATGGCCGCCATTCCAGAGGATCTGCTGGTCCCAGGTCTGACCAGGCACCTAGGCATATAGCTTCCTCCTTCAAATCTGAGGCAGAACTGAGTGGCAGACAGCAGCTGGCAATGGCGTGGGCTTCACTGAAGCAGTCCAGACACCGTTAGGGCTCATCGTTTACAGAAAAGGAGTACAGCTATGAAGCACAGCATTTGAAACTATGTTCCCCAGGCACAATCCTTGGTAAGTGGGTGGGGTGGGAGAGTGTTTCCCCACTGAGAGAAGAAATCCAGCTGAGGAGCTCAACTAAGAACTGTACAAAGATTCCTACAAACAAATGTAAGTTCTCAAACAACTATATACACAAACTAGAAACAGGGTTATCGCCAAAGAACTATGAGCAACAAGGAACAGGGGTTCTGAATTTTGCCATGCAACCTGAGAGAGAACTGGAGTGGTGTCGACCTGCATGTCTGTTATAGCCTCAGACACAGAAAACGCACATGTTGTAGGGATAACATATTAATGTATTGAAAATGATTCCTCCAAATGGAAGTGACTCCCCATAATTTGTTCCCCACAACTTAGTGTTTAGATTTATTATTAATTCTTCTTCTTATTATTATTATTATTTGTTAAGATTGTTAAATGTTTAGATTTATTATTATTATTGTCCCTTTAGAATATAATGTATTAGGTCATGTAACTTAGAACTGTTAAGAATATAATCCTATGTAGCCAGAAACAGCCCCCCCCCCCCCCCCCCCCCCCGTGCTCCAGGGCATGCTCAAGTTTGTGCAAGGGGCTGCTTGAAATTGACATTGCAGAGATACATTGTAACAATGCATTGTCAAGCCACTAACTCTGCTATGGGAGCCAAGCCCTGTAATTGACTAAGGGCATTGTTACTTAATTGAGGCCTGTTCTCTTTAAAACATTGTAACTTTATTCAGCACTCAGAGAATGTTTTAAGCAATACCACCCAGAAACTTTCTGTAACTACAACTTTTATTATTATACAAAATACTGTATGAATGTATGAGAGAGTGCTTGGATGATGAGTGAATGGTTCTAAGAGGTGCCAGCCTGAGAATACAGCAACAAAGGGCTGAAGAAGGCGTCAGGTGCCAGTGCAACCAAAAGGTGTCCAGTGGAGAAACTGGAGGTCCACCCGATGAGATCATTGATGAGCACCTGGCAGCCACCCTGGAGACATCAGCATGATACAGCAATTTCCATAGACTGGCATAGGAAGAAATTCCTATAAGAACTGGACTAAAAAACTATGGAATCAGAGTCCAAGGTTCTGCTGCCAGCCCACCAGGAGCTTCAGATGCGCACCTGATCAGGACTTCGCTCCCCACTACCATCACTTGTGTACAGAATACCTGGCCAGTATTCTGTCACAAGCAACTTCCAGGCTGGTAACTATACACTGAACTTGAATGAATGGATGTATGAATGAATGGTTATATATATATATATGTATAAGTGTATAAGGGTTAAGTAGTGATAGGAATAAGTAGTTAAACAACGTTGTTTGCTTCTATCTTTTCTTTATTTTTTTATTATTATCTTTACAATAAATGTGGCTTTTTGCCTTATCCCCCTCATAAGATCCTGCTTGCTTTTATTTGGTACAACAATGTGTGGGGGTCAACAGACACTATTACAAAACTATTCCGGCCCAGGCACATAGTACGTATGTACCCACTTCTGGAATATATGTAAGGACCATCACTCAAAGAAGAATTTTATTTTACACACACACAGAATTTTATTTTACACACACACACACACACACACACACACACACACACACACACACACACACACACACACACACACACACCACTATTAATGGCTCCAGAGTACTCCAAACTTTGCAAACTGACTTGCTACAGCTATGGTACAATGGCTTTTTATGGAACTGGGCACTGCCCAACTCCATAAAAACATAGAAATAGTGGTTTAGTAGACATAAAGCCCTTCTTATTAAGATGGAAATAGCCAAACAGAGAAGGCGTCTTGCAAAACTCTGTCCTAAACTCCAGAAAGTGAAAATTCCTCTCCTGGGAATTTTTAAGATTTGGGCAAAAAGACACAGAAATACCTTATGAGTTAAAAAAAATTAATCTAAGGAAGAAAACTCAGGTCAGATTTGAGAACACCAACGACTTTAAATAAAACTTCAAATAAGGTGCTGATCCACACCTTTTAAATAGCTAGTAAAATGTTCACTTTAACCATTAAAAAGTAGAAGGAAAAGAAACTCAAGATTTCAAAGAAGATTTTCAGAGGGCCTTAAGGTCAATATTGAGTTTTTATGGGGCCACCAGGTTCTGCCAGGGCAGGAGGAGGAAGGGGAGAAAAGAAGAGAATCTGTGAAACTAAATGGCATTAAGACACCTTGTAAAATTGTTATTTATAATTTCCAGGTCTAAAAAGTTGAGATTGTTGAGACAGACAGGGAAAAATGCTGGCTTCTGTGATGGAGCAGCATAGAGTAATGATCAAAAGATCTTCTGGATAAATATAAATTTATATACCACCTTCCTGAAATTAGTAACTACTACCACCATAAACTCTCTGAAAGTCTTGGAGCCATAGTTAACCAAAAAGGTTTCAGCATTGAATTGTAAACTGAAAGATCCAACCGTAAAATATGTCAATTAAGAATATCTGACGGGGTAGGCAGCACGCAAAGATATTCTTGTTTTAAAGGAAAAACTGCACACATTTCACGCAGTTTAGCAGGCTGAAAATGACAAAGGTAAAAAGTATTTCCTCCTATGTACAAAATGGGATGTTTGATAATTTTAAAAGGATATTTTAAGGCACAACTGGTAATTTTAGAGTAAAACTAGTGATAGCCATTTTACTCAAAGGAAAAAAAAAGACGATAGGAAAGAAGTGGAACTCGTTGAAAGAAAAGTTAATGGAGTGCCAATATTTAAAAATGGTAAATGGGATGACCTAAGTAATTATTGTCCCATCACTTTTAGGGAACAGCTGTTACAGGACACTATTAATAAAGAATTAAAGGGGGGATATTATAATTAAAGCCAATCAGCATGGATTTGTAGTAAACAGATTCTAACCTCATTTTTTTAAATGTGATTACAAGTTTGCTTGATAAAGGTAATTGTGTTGATACTTAGATTTCTTGGTGTCTGACTTGGTACTGAATAACATTTTAATTAAAATATTAGAAAGATACACAATTAACATGGCACACATAGAATGAATTAAAAGCTGGCTAACTGGTAGGTTTCAAAATACAATTGTCAACAGGGAATCATCATCAAATTGATGTGTTTCTAGTAGGATCCTGGGGATTGGTTCTTGGCCCTATGCCATTCGATTAATGGCCTGGGGGAAAAACACAAAAATCATCAATGATAAAACTTGCAGAGAAAAGAAAAACTGGGGGAGTGTAAACAATGAAGAGCATGAGTTACTGAAGGGAAGGTTACTCACCTTGTTCAGTAACTTGAGGGTCTTCAAAATGTGTATCACAGTGAGTGCTCCACTTGTCATAATTGTGCGCCTTTGCACTCATAATCAGATTTTTGGTAGTAGTGCCTAGTCAGGCCACACATGCACGTTCCCTTCTTGCACTCCTTCAGGTGGTGAACTGGCCAATGTAACTGACACCCCCACACATACCTCCTTCTCTACCACAGAGCGTAAACAATAAACTCCAAAGAGAGGGGAGGAGGAAGGGTATTGGAGCAACCACAGGGACACACATCTCAAAGAACCTCAGTTACTACACAAGCTAAGTATCCTTTTCTTCACCCAGTGCTCTCCCTGTGGGGAAGACACTTTAGGTGACTTCAGAGCAGTGCCCTCTGGTAGGAGGGGACTTTTCCGAGTTGAAGTAGTAATAGAAGACAGTACAGTAAGCCCAAAGGTGGCATTAGACGTTGCCTAATCTTGTAAGGTGGAGTGTTGCATAAAGGTACTTACAGAAGCCTAGGTTACAGCCCTGCAGATGCCCGCAATGGCTAGGTTGTTAAGGAAACCAACAGAGGTTGATAGGGTTCTGGTGGAATGCATGCAAATACCTTCACTGGGTTTTCAATCGCACTGGTCATAGCATAGTATTATGCAGTTGAAGATCCACTTGGAAAGCCTCTGTTTGGATATGGTGCACCCCTTGGAATGTTTGGTGATGGAAATGAACAGTCTGGGTGATTTACTAATGCCCTCCATATGTTGAGAGCATGGAGTAAGGATTGTCTTCTATACTTGTGGGATTTGGGGTAGAACAGCAGTAAGTAAATGGACTGGTTAAGGTCAAAGGCCAAGACAACTTTTGGTAGATATTCAGGGTATGGTTTCAGGGAATATTTTATCTTTAAACAAGTTCTTCCCTGAGAGCACCCAACCCTACTACCCATCTGGCAGATGTAATGATCATGAGAAATGCATAGAAACATTAACAGTCCAAGTTATTCAGCCAGCTCTTTTAAAATTCTTGGATGCAAGCTATCTGGACATAATTATTTTAAAAGGTCATCATTAGTAGATTCTGTTTAACATTCTCCTGAGATATTAGTGGAATAGGAAGCATTTTCACCATAGTATGAGACTTCTGTTTGGCCCCAAATATAGAACAGAAATATTTCCTGAACACTTCTGCCTTTTCAGCATTTTTATTGATAATATCATCATTTCCATCTAATAATGGACCAATAACATTGTTAGGATCCATGTTCCTAATATATTAAAAAAAACCCACACCTCCTTACCCTTAAGTTCAGAGCATTTGCCAAGTGTCTCAAAAAAATAGGGTCTGTCCTCTGGCTGCTGTAGCAGGTAGAAAGGGGACAGGGTAGAAGTTTGGGAAGGCATACCTTAGGCAGTATTTGTGGTGGCTCTATGCTGCTGCATCCTACTTCAGTATCCTGTTTATATTAGCCCAATTTTTAACCTATTCCTGGGTAATAACAAAGAAAAAACTTCTTACCCAGTCTGAAACAGTCTGTCAGGTTTCCCAGAAGAAACAACTTCAATACCTTTTCTCAAACCTCACTATTCTCTGCCAGTCATTAATCTTCCCATCAGTCACCATATGAAAACACAATTTCATAGTACAGATGGGGAAGGGGATTTCTCTCCAAGATGGCCTAGAACAATCTAGTAACTGGCAGGAAAGGAGTAAGTAAAATCTGTCTTGTATGGAGGAGAAAAATCTGAATGAGAGTGACAATGTAAAGAAGTAGGAGGAGAGCACATAAGCTAAAGAGGAGCTCAGAAGTCCTGCTGAAGAACCAGGTTACTGCTCAGTCTCATGTCAGGGTACTAGTAGGTCAATATGTTTGACGTCGGATAAGAGAGATATGAAAAAAGAGACAAAAGAATCAGTACTAAAACAAGAGGAAACATTCAGATTTTAAAAGCCCTCATTAATATTCACATACTATATTTCATAACATTAAATATATTTAACTACAATTTAGTAGTAATATTCCTTTAATGAGTAAGTGGTTTCATTGTGCATGTACATACAAACCACTAGGTAAACAACCTATTTTCAGTGTCTAGTAAAATAAAAGCAAGTTGTGTAAGGAAACACAAATTCAAAGTAAAAACATGGCATTAGTAACAAGAGCACGATCCAATGCCCAAATAATTCAGTCTAAAGTTTTCCACTAAATTCAGATCAGATCCAAAGTTAAATAAAATAAGATTAAAAGATAAATATGATTCTTAAGATGGACAGGCTCCCTTTAAATTAAAACCAACAAGTAAGCTTAATTTGAAAAATACTTCATTTCCTTAAAGCCTAGCATGCTCGTGCATATATTTTTTAAAAGTATTTTACAAATTTACACAATTTTCAAAGGTAGGAGGTGCCTAAAACTGGAAATCTAAATTTGTATTTAGGCACCTGAATAAAAGTGAACCAATTTTCAAGGAGCTGAGCACTCAATTACTACTTAATTCAGTTCTACCCTAAGAATGCTGCAAGTGCTCAGTTTCTGAAACTCAGTCTACTTTTATTTGTAGCATTCACAATTGAAATGCTCCAACCTTCAGTATTCATAATTAGAAAAAAAAAGTGTCCTTAAGTTATATTCTATCCATTATTACATGGTAATGTTTTTACTGCTTTGGCATTACAAATGTAGTTATTCAAGGATGTGTTAGATGCTGTATTATTCTAGGAGAATCAATGGATTAAGTAAGTCAATGGACCAAACCGTTTGTATTTTTATCCAAAATTTCTCTCTCATTTTAATAGTCCCCTTTTATCTGATATCACAGATTTATAAATTACTTCTTGATTAGAGATAAGAGGAAGATGAATACCACAGACTAGTCAAATGTGTGTGGGCACACTTTCCAACTATACTTCTTGTACCCCAAAAGCTAAATAATTATAAACCAGATCTGTCTTTATACAGAAGTTTTTATCATATAATTATGATGCTGATCATTTAGAACTATCTAAAATGTCTCCAGCATTTTTAAAGAGCTAAGCAAAGTTATTTTTAAAATCAAACATATGTGCTTTTTTCTGTTTATGTCTTCGGAAAGAACATTCTGTATAATGAAAAACACGACCAAATTTTTCACAGTACATCACTATAAAACCCTGTAATTGACTTTTTGGGTTGGTTTACTCTATATCTATTTTTGTCCATGTAGAAAACAGCAATGATGTGGTAAAAATACCAAAACTTAGGTCCCATTGCAGGATAAGGCTCCATCCTGATTAGTAAAGTAGTATCATGTTTTCTCTGGGAAATATGCCCGTTTTATAAGAGGGAATTCAGTCCACATGAACCTCCTTTAAAAAAATCAATTCTTTTACGCTGCACAGACTCTAATGACTGCTCCCAGCTTTAGATGGAACAAGAATGATTGTACCGAGTACTTTCACTAAAAAGAATGTAACACCATTCATGGGTAATATTGTAAATGTAATTGATATAAGAATCTCTAGCTATTCACCAATATTCTTTAAAGATGCAAGCCAATATTAGCTGATGTTCTTTATTATTTTACTGTAACCTGAAGTAACCCAACGGTTTAACATCTCATATTTCCTTTGTTATTACAGATGAAATAAAACTTTCTGTAGTCCAATAAACCTTTTGGATAGAGTGGCTACAAGAAATTTATTATTTTTTTCCTAATTCATATTACAAACGTTTATTCTCTTGATACATATGAGCGTCTACTTCATTTAAAAAAATTACTAAGCAATAAGCAGCCTGGGCTACATAATACTAGCTCACTCCAAGAACCACAATGAAAGTTTTATTTTCACATACTAACAGCCTATCAAATTTTTAAAGGAACTAGTTATCCACTATGTATCAGCTCGCAGCCTGTTTGTTTGTGGCCTGCAGTGCAGTTTGGGTTTATGCAAGGCTCAACACACAGCCCACGGGTGGGATCCTTTGAACATGGCCTCCACTGGGAACATGCTCCACAATGGCGAGATGTCTCCCAGGCGGGGTGAGCACTGAAAGACAGAAGCGGACAGGCTGGCTGGAACAGACGGGTACAGGGTGTCGGCATTTCTAGTCCCCGGGGAGGACATGCTGGGAGCACCGGGGCATTGTGGGAAGTGCTAGCTGCTTAGCCTTGTGGTCAGAGCCTGAGAGGTGCTGACTGGCTCACGCCGGCCAAGTTTGGGTCCAGCGCTGTGGCTTAAGACTTAATCTTTGTATTCATGCTCGTCAATGTAAAAGAAGCTGTTTGCATATATATTTGCATGTATATGCAACCGCACTTAAGTTGCAGCCCTCGGCATGTGCTGTGAGTATCACTGTGGTTCCCAGGGCTTCCAAAGTTGAGTAGCCCTGACTTAAAGTCTAGTGTCAGATTTCGTTGTGAAAATGGGGGAAGGGTGTCTCCACCCTTCAAACCCTCATGTAAGAAGCATTACAATGGGTGGGGCTCCCCTGTGAGTACTAGTTAGGAAAACTACTGGGCACCAGTGCATGAGGCATGCATATACCTATTGTTGAAAGGTAATTTGAAAAAGTTATGACAGACAAATTACCATTTTTCTTCCTAAATCCCTTTCCTTCTCTTTCTAACTGTTGATACAACCACTGTATTCCCCATTCCTCAAGTTTAGGTGTCATCTTCAGTTACCCTCTCTGTCTTTAAAAATGACTTTTTAAAAAAAAACTGTGCTGGCAATAATATGGTCTCCAGTCATTTGAATTGAAATGTTGGTAGTACTTGTACATTAAAGTTACTGTGAAATTATGTATTTTGCAGTAGAAGACAAACTCATTGGGGCTAGCACAATTGGGCTTCCATCTTGATTAGAATATGTAGTTAGTAGTGACATTAGGTTATTATTTATACATCTTATTTTTATATATTGTACTTATCACCATGGGATCTGAGTGGCAAGTGGGGCAGGAACAGCATGCGAAGTCTACAACCTCCTTCCCCAGCCTTGCAGAGTAAGAGATTTTGCTGGGGGGCAGAAACAGCATGAGAAGTTTACAGCCTCCCTCCCCAGACATCCAGAGCAGAGAACAGCTGGCTTTCTAAAACGTGAGCTGATCTCCTCTTAAGGGCTCCAGCAAGGGGGGCCACGGGCTGGATCTGGTGGCTTGGTGAGCCGGATCCAGCTTGCTGGCAGCCTCTTGCCCACCCCTGCTCTAGGCAGTGGGCTCAGAGTTTTATCTGAAGAAGAACTGCATGACTGCTCTGCCCAGAAATGTCTGCTAAAAGTATGGACCGTGTATAGGCCACTGCCATGCTGTTACCTATAAACGCATCACAAACATTGCCAAGGCTAAGTGAGTTCTGCTCGAGTGCATTGTAAATTTGTCAGCAGGGGGCATGAGATGCAATTTACCATTGCAGTGCCTCCTGCTGTCTGTTGAGGGGAATTAGCTCTGTATGCTGGTGTGCCCTCTTCTGGTGATGTCTCCCCACCATCACTTTGGCTTTAGGGACCCACGTCACTCCCAGGACTGTGGCGCTCTCTCACGATACAGTCTTTCATCTGTGTCACACTCGGTGTTGCCCCCCACTTCCCTGCGGACAGTATGGCAGTCCCTCAGTCCAGCCACTTCCTCAGTAATGAGTGCAGGTAGGGGACGCATGCTCACCCACGACTCCAGGTCTCAGGCCAGGGACCCTATAGATGGCCACCACTAGCTATATCTCCTCCGATTCCTCTGTAGATCTCCTTGGCCTACATCCCCGAAGCCCCAACATCTTCTTTGTTCTTGCTCTAGGGACTCAGCCTGCAAATCTTTGCAGCCTGCCAGGAGCTCCCTTCACTTCCCTGGGGTCTCTGCCTGCAGCATTTCTATCTCCAAGGTGCTTACTGCTCTCCACCTGAAATGCAGCCAAGTTTTCCTCCCTCCTCAAATGCCAAACTGCTGTGCAACCCTTCTTATATGGACCACCCTGGCCTTGATTGGCTGCTTCTCTAAGCCCTTCTACGATTGGCTGCCTCCTGCAAAGCCTGCCTAGAGTTCTATTAACCCTTGAGAGACCAGTGAGAGCCAAGATACACCTTTTGCCACATAGTGATACAGCCTCATCATCCATTTTGAGAGCCTGAATAAGTGACTGAAAGACCTCTTGTAGGGTCTGCATAAGACAAAACACTGAAATTAAATTCAGAAGTGCTTCCTCCTATCCAAGTAAAAGGCTAATGACATGTAGGATTTGGAATCTCTGCCCACCCCTATGTCGATGCAATTTCAGGATGAACATTGGCAGGCAGGTAGACCGATCGATTCAAAGTGGAAAAAATAGAAACCAGTTTCTAAAGGAAGCGGAGGTGTTAGCTCAGCTACATCTTATCCTTGTAAAAACCTGAGCATAGTGGGTCAGTGACCAATGCTTTCACTCCGTCTATCCTCACAGCAGTAATAGTCACCACAAAGGTCACACGCATTAATAGGTGCAAAAATGACCACGATGTCAAGGGCTCAAAAACAGGATCCATACGTGCAGGCCCCAGGAAGGTGTTTGGTTTCTGATGGGCAAAAACAACCTATTTAGCCCGCTAGGAATCTTTTCATAATAGCATGAGAGAATAATCCTAAACACCTATCATAGAATTATAGAATACTAGGACTGGAAGGGACCTTGAGAGGTCATCGAGTCCAGTCCCCTGCCCACATGGCAGGACCAAATACTGTCTAGACCATCCCTGATAGACATTTATCTAACCTACTCTCAAATATCTCCAGAGATGGGGATTCCACAACCTCCCTGGGCAATTTATTCCAGTAAATTCATCCTATGTGAGGACAAAAACCTGTGATTGGCCACCTGATGGAACTTAATTACCAAACCTCACTTGTGCAGTTGATATTCTTACGTAAAATATTTTGCACTTCTCTTTATTGAATTTAATCTTGTTGATTTCACACCAGTTCTCCAGTTTATGAACAGTACAATACCATTTAACTAGAGAGAACAATTAAGGAAACAGCTATAAAAGTAGTTGGCTAATGATGACTGATCTTCTTCAAACCAATATTATGTTTATATACACATATACATGAATGATTATTTCATGGTAGAAGAGGCATCCAGAATTCAATAAATCTACCATCAATTTGAGCTGCAATGTGCAAAACATTTTTATGACACATGAAAAATTAATAAGACAAGGGCATGATTTCATATCAAGAAACAACAGAAAGTCATGCATGAAAAACACTCCTTTCTTTCTGGACTTGGGTCCAGGCAAGCTTTGGTTTCAACAACAGAAGCATTTCACAGTATTCAAAACTGAAACACTCATAGAATCATAGAATACTAGGACTGGAAGGGACCTCAAGAGGTCATCAAGTCCAGTCCCCTGCCCTCATGGCAGGACCAAATACTGTCTAGACCATCCCTGATAGACATTTATCTAACCTACTCTCAAATATCTCCAGAGATGGGAATTCCACAACCTCCCTGGGCAATTTATTCCAGTGTTTGACTACACTGACAGGAACTTTTTCCTAATGTCCAACCTAAACCTCCCTTGCTGCAGTTTAAGCCAACATATTGTTCTCCCTCCTCCTTATGACACCCTTTTAGATACCTGAAAATGGCTATCATGTCCCCCCTTAGGCTACTTCTAGACTACATGCCTCTGTCGCCAGAGGCATGTAGATGAGGCTACTAGGCATAGGAAAATGAAGCGGCGATTTAAATAATCACCGCTTCATTTAAATTTACATGGCTGCTGCGCTGAGCAGATCAGCTGTTTGTCGGCTCAGTGCGGTAGTCTGGACACGTGGGTGTCGACATCAAAGGCATTTGTCGACCACCCAGGTATGCCTCCTGGAATGAGGTTTACCTGGGTGATCGACAAATGCCTTTGATGTCGACACCCGCGCGTCCAGACTACCGCGCTGAGCCGACAAACATCTGATCCGCTCAGCGCGGCAGCCATGTAAATTTAAATGAAGCGGAGATTATTTAAATCACCGCTTCATTTTCCTATGCCTCGTAGCCTCATCTACATGCCTCTGGTGACAGAGGCATGTAGTCTAGACGTAGCCTCAGTCTTCTCTTTTCTAAACTAAACAAACGCAATTCTTTCAGCCTTCCTTCATAGGTCATGTTCTCTAGACCTTTAATTATTCTTGTTGCTCTTCTCAGGACCCTCTCCAATTTCTCCACATCTTTCTTGAAATGCAGTGCCCAGAACTGGACACAATACTCCAACAGAGGCCTAACCAGTGCAGAGTAGAGCAGAAGAATGACTTCTCGTGTCTTGCTCACAACACACCTGTTAATACATCCCAGAATCATGTTTGCTTTTTTTGCAACAGCATCACACTGTTGACTCATATTCAGCTTGTGGTCTACTATAACCCCTACGTCCCTTTCTGCCGTACTCCTGCCTAGACAGTCACTTCCCATTCTGTATGTGTGAAACTGATTGTTCCTTCCTAAGTGGAGCACTTTGCATTTGTCCTTATTAAATGTCATCCTGTTTACCTAAGACCATTTCTCAAATTTGTCCAGATCATTTTGAATTATGACCCTATCCTCCAGAGCAGTCACAGCCCCTCCCAGGTTAATATCATCTGCAAACTTAATAAGTGTACTTTTTATGCCAAAATCTAAATCATTGATGAAGATATTGAACAGAGCCGGTCCCAAAACAGACCCCTGCGGAACTCCACTAGTTATACCTTTCCATCAGGATTGTGAACCATTAATAACTACTCTCTGAGTATGGTTATCCAGCCAGTTATGCACCCATCTTATAGTAGCCCCATCTAAGTTGTATTTGCCTAGTTTATTGATAAGAATATCATGCAAAATCGTATCAAACGCCTTACTAAAGTCTAGGTATACCTCATCCACCGCTTCTCCCTTATCCACAAGACTCGTTATGCTATCAAAGAAAGCTATCAGATTGGTTTGACATGATTTGTTCTTTACAAATCCATGCTGGCTGTTCCCTATCACCTTGCCACCTTCTAAGTGTTTACAGATGATTTCCTTAATTACTTGCTCCATTATCTTCCACGGCACAGAAGTTAAACTAACTGGTCTGTAGTTTCCTGGGTTGTTCTTATTTCCCTTTTTATAAATGGGCACTATATTTGCCCTTTTCCAGTCTTCTGGAATCTCTCCTGTCTCCCATGATTTTCCAAAGAGGATAGCTAGAGGCTCAGATACCTCCTCTATCAGCTCCTTGAGTATTCTAGGATGCATTTCATCAGGTCCTATTGACTTGCAGGCATCTAACTTTTCCAGGTGATTTTTAACTTGTTCTTTTTTTATTTTATCTTCTAAACCTAACCCCTTCCCACTAGCATTCCCTATGTTAGGCATTCCTTCAGACTTCTCGGTGAAGACCGAAACAAAGAAGTCATTAAGCATCTCTGCCATTTCCAAGTTTCCTGTTACTGTTTCTCCCTCCTCACTGACCAGTGGGCCTACCCTGTTCTTGGTCTTCCTCTTGCTTCTAATGTATTCATAAAGAGTCTTCATGTTTCCCTTTATTCCCGTAGCTAGTTTGAGCTCGTTTTGTGCCTTTGCCTTTCTAATCTTGCCCCTGCATTCCTGTATTGTTTGCCTATATTCATCCTTTATAATTTGTCCGACTTTCCATTTTTTATAGGACTCCTTTTTTATTTTTAGATCATTAAAGATTTGTGGTTAAGCCAAGGCGGTCTTTTTTCATATTTTCTATCTTTCCTACACAGCAGAATAGCTTGCTTTTGGGCCCTTAACAATGTCCCTTTGAAAAACTGCCAACTCTCATCGGTTGTTTTTCCCCATCAGTCTTGATTCCTATGGGACCTTACCTATCAGCTTTCTGAGCTTACCAAAATCTGACTTCCCGAAATCCATTGTCTCTATTTTGCTGTTCTCCCTTCTACTCTTCCTTAGAATTGTGAACTCTATGATTTCATGATCACTTTCACCCAAGCTGCCTTCCACTTTCAAATTCTCAACCAGAGCTCTTTTAATCACTGACAGAGCTCTTTTAATCACTGCCAACCTGAGAATATGCCACACAAACAAGCACAGCAGAATAGCGAATTGAACAACAGTGGTACTTCCATTGTGAAATTTAAGTCCCAGAATGCCTTAATGCTGCAATCTTGAGATGTGCAGAACCATGGGGTTTTGGTGTTGCTAGTACAGGTTCAAGACCATGGAACAACTATAACCCACTCTGTGTCCACACAAAAAGGTGCTCCTAACAATTCACCAACACTTCAAAAAAGTACAGGGGTAACTGAGCTAATTTCCAAAAAACTGAACCAGTGGAAGATTCAGTGTTTGAATCACTTCAGTATGACCAGAAACAGGAAGGGACCATTGTAATTGCACGGGTTCAAATGGACCTTCCAATCCCACAATGCTCTTGCACACATTTAAAAGACAGCTATAACAGGTAACAACTACCATTCTCGTAGCCTGAATCAGACAAGATTCTATGTTAAAAACAGTAAGGAATCATCTAATTATACATGATCATAATACATAGACAACAACGGGACTGAATTCAGGTTGCAGTCAGCCTTAATTACATCATTTGCTAATTTCTGAATTTTCAGGGGGTATCCGAGTTAGTCTGTACACAGAATAAACTAAAAAGCAACAAATGGTCTGGTAGAACTTTATAGACTAACAAAACATGTAGAGGGTATCATCATCTGGAGAAGTGGACTGTGCCCACAAAAGCTCATACCATTTACATGTTTTGTTAGTCTATAAAGTTCCACCAGACCATTTGTTATTTTTTAGTTTCATCTGAATGTCTGAATGTTTGAGTTGGAAACATGAACATTGCTTTCATGTATGTACTTGTCTGTAATTTCTAAGGTTTTTAATAAAGCCAACAGAAAAAAAAATCCATTGTGTGGAATCATATTTTCTGTGTACATGTCAACCTGAAGAGTAGGACCTTTAAATCCATAGAACAGACCACTAAATTCAACAAAGTAACTGACAGAAGTATTAGGTTGTCATCCTCTATGGATCAGAACTAAAGGGATATGGGAAAATCGTTCAGTGGATTTTACGCATGTTTGCTGATAGCAAAATATTAGACTCAAGAATCCTGGGTTCTTTTCCAGTTTAGTGAAGGGAATGCTCTGTATGGGTTGTAATCCCTTATGTCCCTTCAATGTATTCCCTGCAGCCTGCTCCCCCACCCACAGCCTATCCCCTCTCTCAAGTCCCCAGCTGTTTCCATCTTACAGACACCAGTCAGAACACTGACAACCCAGTTTCTGCACTGAGTTTCTATCCAGAACAATAAAGACTTTAGTTGCTAGAAGGAGCAACTGCAGGGAAAGTCCTGCTCTGCTCCTATAGTCCAACAGAGTTACACTCTTCAGGTAATGTAACCGCAAACTAGCAGGCCTCTACTTAGAATGCATGAATGGGAATTTTCACAGATTTATAACTTGGACATATGTGGATGGATTTTCATGGCAAAAGGCATCTCCCACACACTACAGTGACCCCCTGCCAAATTTCAAATCCCTGCACCTACAGAGGTTCCAAAGCTCCTCAGTGAAATGGCTGAGAATATGGGCAAAGCAACACATCCTCCCCTAACTTTGTTTTAGGAAACACCAGATTCATTTTTGCTGGCATGGCAAAGATATAACTCAAGTCTGAGGCAGAAACACAACATGGGACATTTTACCCCAAATGGCTGACAAAGTCATAAGAAATGGAAATCAGGATCTTGTCATAAATGTTGGCAACCTTACTACAGGTAGCACTGCCAATTCCACCTATCACAAAGAATGATACAGAGAAGACAAAAAGCTCTTGATCCTATCTCATCAGACAAGAACAACGGAATACTCAATTAAAATGTAAATTTGAAAATACAAAACTAATAGTCTGTGGGTAGGGGCACAGGCCATGGGAAATACATTCTAGGGACAGAAGGGATTACAACCCCTATAGGTCCATGTCTACACTAGGAAACTATTTTGAGATTACTAAAATTGACTTAACTCCAGATTTAACAATTCAAATTAGCATGTCCACACTACGAGGAAGACTCAAAATGAGTCTGAGGCAGGCTCCGTTAATGTGAATGCATTACATTGGACTTAGAGCCTCAGAAAGCACTGGGGAGTAATTCGTTCAAATTACTCTGGGGAGTAATTATTTCAAAATAGTGGCATTGGAGCATCCACACTACTATTATTTTGAAATAACTATTTTGGAATTAAAGTTACTCCTGATGAAAAGCAGGAGTACAGATTCTGAATTCTTCGGATGATTATTTCGAAATAACGGGCTTGGGTAGTATGGATGTTCCACTTATAAATTCAACCTTGGGGATGGTGATTTTAAAATAAAGTCCTAGTGTAGACCAGGGCCTACAGAGCACTCTATTCATTAATAAATAATTTTTCAGACAACATGCACTTAGACCGTAGTATCCATTTCCACCAGATGTTGTTGGGCCAAGAAGTTAGCAACACTGAAAAGACTGTAAATTTATATGGATCACAAGAATATCCAGCGTTATAATTAAGCCTAACAAAAAATTGAAAAGTGTTAACCCTCATGGTTTGAGTTTTAAAACAATTTCTACTGGGAATTAAGAATAGACTCTCATGAAGAGAAAGATATCCCATATTTGTCCACTACAAAGTCTTTTTGCCTGTCTCTGGTGCTTTTTATGATGAGACACACAATATCACAAGTCAGATCCAATATGATAATTTCTTTGTTCCTATTACACATTGTTACGATACAGATTTATGTTTCACAGCATGAAACCTCCATAACTGATAGTTATTAAGATGAGATTTCTCCTATGGGTAGACTTCTGCACAACTGTCCTCTATACAGTTTTTTGCAACTTCCTTCAAAGCATCTGGTACTGGACACTATTGGAGGCGCAATACCAGAATACATGGACAACAGATCAGACCCACTATAACAATTACAGGTAATTACAATTAAGCATTAACTATGTTTAAATTCATACTAAATATTTACTCTCTTTCCACTTGAACTTTAGTAGCACTAAAATATTCTCATCATATTTGAGTAAAGTTAATTAGCTTTATTTGTCCAGTACTGGTTTTAGTAGCAAATTGCCAGTAATGTTATCCATATCCCTATTTTATCTGTGATCTCTCATGTTTCAGTCTATATTTGAGGCCAGTGTCAAGGTCGTGAGGATACAAGGACTTTCACATATTCATTTTTCCGACAAATGATTTCTGTTCTTTCCGCACAGCTGAACCACCTGCAGCAATTAAACAATCAAACTCATAAATGAACGTGGTACCTAGAAAATAGTTTCATTTAGATTTATTACTTCTATCAGAAATCTCTAAGCACTTACAAAAATGCCTGAAAAGTTGCACATTCAATCAAATATGTCAAAAAGATCATTTAAAAGGCTCTTACCCTTACCCTAATACAGAACAGTCATCCTGTAATCCCAGTCAACCCTGACAGTATATAACACATCTACACTATCTCAAAATCTCTCTCCGGCCAAAAAACTTAAATTCCATTCTAACATACATCCCCACTAACTCCATCCTTAGAAAAATACTTGTGTTGCTGACTCTGACAGCATGTCCTAAAAGTCACAAAATCTGAGCAAACCCAGAAGAGAAACAAGTTCCAGTCAATGAACCCAAAATTGTGAATCTTGGTTCTAGCACTCTCCATTTTAAACCAGGGAAAGGTGGGTGGAAGATGCAGCTCCACAGCATCATACATACACTCTTAACTGCCATGATATCACAGGGATAAAGGTGCAGCTGTCTCAGACAACGATGTGGCAAATCTGCAACTAGTGCACAAGAGAGGCACCCTAGAAAACTCTTAAATGAGGAACAGGAAGTTAGGCATTTTTAATCTCAAACCTCTGGAAATAATCAGTATTCAGAAAAAATAGCATTGAGTTTTACGCAGCCATGAAAGAGCCACATACAATTTGTGTGGTCCTTCAGCAATCCAAAAAACTCTATCAATGCTTTGAATAGGGTTCTGAGTGTGCGATGGATGTGATTAGATACATTCGCAGCAATCAATCTTTCAAAAGGAAGTTCTGATTTAGTATTCTACTGTGTTGAAATGTTTAAAAAAGAAAACACTAAATGTTTGAATATAATCATCATAAATCTGTGACGATACACGGATAAATCAGTCCAGATGGAAATGTGATAACATTTTGTGTTTCTAATCTATAAAGAGATATATTAACTTCGTCCTCAGGCGTGTGTTGAAGTGTGGTTGAAATATAAGATGATACAAGCTGAAAGCCCAAAATGTAATAAGAAATCAAAAACTGTACGCTGCAACTTTAATACTGGCATGTACACACAAAGGTTTCAATCCATATTGTTTGCCCATCATATTAACTATTTTAATTAATAGTTATTCCCTACTGTAATATTAAAGGCTCTCTCTTCTACTGCATTGTTCATTCCTAAAGACATACTTAATGGCCAGCTCTTAGTCCAAGGCTATGTCTAGACTGCAGGCTTCTTTCGAAAGAGGCTCTTTCGAAAGCATCTTTCGAAAGAGCCTCTTTCAAAAGATCGCGTCTAGACTGCAGGCGGATCTTTCGAAAGAGAAATCCGCTTTTTCGAAAGAGAGCACCCAGCGAGTCTGGATGCTCTCTTTCGAAGACGGCCTCTTTACATTGAAGAACGCCTTCTTTCGAAAGAGGAACTTTCGAAAGAAGGCGTTCTTCCTCGTAAATTGAGGTTTACCGCCATTGAAAGAAAAGCCGCGTTCTTTCGAAATAATTTCGAAAGAACGTGGCTTGAGTCTGGACGCAGGGGAAGTTTTTTCGGGAAAAACCCCTGAGTCTGGACACGGCCCCAGTGAAGTCAAAGGGACTAGGATTTGGTCCCAACAGGCTGTATTAGAGCACGTTTAGGAATTTAAGTTATACAGCAGAAAATGTCCAGAAATATTTAGAAAATAAATCCTGGACAAATGCTGCTCCTTTTACCCATTGGAGCAGTCCCACAAATGGATTTCTGGTTGCCTTATTCTCATGAGTAGTCATGTTGCTTTCAATGGGACAAGATAAGAAAAAAAAATCTAATTTAAAATTTAGATACTGGAAATGACATTTGGAATAAATAAAAATAAAGCCCACAAACTAAGGTTTTTTGTGAAATTATTTGTAACGAATTGCTAAAGATTTAGAAAGAAACATTAAGTGTCATGGTTCAAATACTAAGAATGCAGGTTTACAAAGCCTTAACATTTAAATGAAATTTGAAAATGTAAGTATTGCAAACTCTCATTTTTGGTACACATTAAACTGATTATAGGAAGAAAGCAAAAAAAATGTTCGTAAAAGAAATCAAACTGAAAACTAAAGCATGACGATTAATTTGGATAATTAAAAAAGTTATAAATGAATCCATATATAGAAATATATACTGTGTATATGTAACTACTTGCAGGCAGATTTGAATCTGGGACTTAAGGAACTTAGTGTAGGAGTCTCTATAGCTTGAGCTATAAAGCCAGCTGGCATTCAGCTTAGACGATAGACTCACTTGTTTTTATCTTTCACTGTAAGTAGTCTAAGTGCCACTACATGGGACAGTGAACCATACCCAGTAGCTGGGTGTGTAGGGTTGCCAGATACTTTCACCAAAAATCCCAAACATGACAGGGAAAAAATTGGTTGAGAAAAAACAAACAAACAAAAAGGTCGCTGCGCCATTAAATTCCCATTCTCCCTCCTCCCATAGCCTTCTGTCTGAGAAACAAAACTGTGGGTTTTTTTACTGGAGAGAAGACGCAAAAACCGGACATCTGGCAACCCTTAGGCTGTGTCTACATTGGCACCCCTTTCCGGAAAAGGGATGCTAATGTAGACTTCGGAATTGCAAATTCCGCGGGGAATTTAAATATCCCCCGCGGCATTTGCATTTACATGGCTGCCGCTTTTTTCGGGCCTGGGGATAAGCCGGAGAAAAGCACCAGTCTAGACGTGAGTCTCCGGAAAATAAGCCCTTTTCCGGAGGATCTCTTATTCCAACTTGAAAGTAGGAATAAGAGATCCTCCGGAAAAGGGCTTATTTTCCGGAGAATCACGTCTAGACTGGCGCTTTTCTCCAACTTATCCCCAAGCCGGAAAAAAGCGGCAGCCATGTAAATGCAAATGCCGCGGGGGATATTTAAATCCCCCGCGGAATTTGCAATTCCGAAGTCTACATTAGCATCCCTTTTCCGGAAAGGAGTGCTAATGTAGACACAACCTAAGTGTGTGAGTTACATAGGCATGCATGTTTTAAAACCTGAAGTAGAATTTAGGGATGCTACCAGCTAGCCGGATAACCATTTAACCGATGAGCATTTGCTTATCGGTTAGCTGTCCTGGTTAACTGCAACAACCCCTCCCTTCCTCGTGTGCTCTGCATTAAAACTTGGACCAGCAGGCTGGCTTAGTCCCAGCCCAATGGTCTTAGTTTTAAATGAAGAGTTGCCGAGACTAGGGTGCACTGGCTGCTGGCTCTGCTCCTGGGGAGCATTAAATAATTGTGTAACCGCTAAGAATTGTTGCGGTTACACAAGTATCAAAATAAACTGTTTCCAACATCCTAGTAAAATTATGGTCTAGTCATGCTTCTTAACTACTTCACACACACTACACAACATTAAAACCCTTTCACTTGTTCCTCTTCATCTTCATCAGTTTTCCTTTGTGCTTAGTGCAGGATCTTTTCATGTGCAATGATATGTTGCCCAACAATGGTACATTTTTAAAATAGTATGTGGGTTCTATAGAATAGGTGGGGCTATCGCTATGTATGGTACTTATCCGCTCCCCATTACTTAACTATCTAAACACCTCACAATCCTTTCCTTTAATTCCTCAAAATATCTTTCTGAGGAAGGGAAGGGTAGATAGGGAAATAAGAGAGCCACACTAAAGCAGTGGTGGGCAGTTTGTGGCCTGTCAGGGTAAGTTGCTGGCGGGCCAGGAGACAGTTTGTCTACATGGAACCTCCACAGGTGCAACCACCGCAGCTGCCAGTGGTCACATTCTAGCACTTGGCCTGACGGACCATATGCAGCCGGGCGGGGAGGGCACACATCTACACTACAACTGGAAGCAAGATTCCCAGCTCAGGCAGATGGACTCAGATTAGTGGGGCTCAAGTTAATGTGCAACAATAGCACCGCAATTGTTGCTGCACTGGCAAAAAGGCTCAGTCTAGCCATCCATGCTTCTAACGTGGGGGTCCTTGCTCACATGCCTTGCCCAAGCTTTCGCTGGTACAGAATGTACATCCACACTGCTATTTTTAATGACAGCTCAAGCCTGCCTACCTACAGGGTAGACATACCCTTTGTGACTTGCCAGCGATCACAGAAGCCTGTAGCAAAGACTTGAACCTGGATCTCCTAAGTCCTTAGCTAGGCCCAAACCACTGGAGTATTTTTTTTACACACCTATGTATATATATACACACACACTTGCGGTTCTACCGTTTCTTTTGAGATAGGTTGTTCTGCAAAACTGTTAAATTTTCCATTAAGAAGATTATGCAATACTATAGGATAATTTCTAACCACTTATTTTACTTTATCTTTTTCACCTTCTATGTTTCTTTTCTTTAAAAAACTTTCTTTTAAAAGTGATGGCTAAAGCACAAAGTAATAATAAATGAATCTCTATGGCATTTGGAAAGTGCCGGCATATAAAGATTACCAAGCCTAAATTGAGGACTTGTATATAGTAAGAATGATTTAAGAAGCAATAATTTTAAAAAGTTTCTGTTCTCCAGAAGTCTTTCTATCCAGTTCATACAAAACAGATATGCACTTCATGAACTGAAGATACAAAAAAGATTAATTACCTTTTCACAGACGAATACAGTTTTGTCTTCACCCATTAATGGTCTAAAATTAGACTACATAAACAGAAAACTAATGTCATTGGCATATAACCTTTCTTACAATGTTTAATTTGACAATTACTGGTAAAAGAAAAGACCCTTCTCTTTAACAAAGAGCTACATGGGAGATGACATCAACTTCTTATGGCAAATGAGCTCAGCATGCCAGCTAGCTGACAAACTAGCTTCTAAAAACCACTAACAGTAGCTTACAAAGTCACAGCTGTTATCCTATTTCTAACAACAAAATGTTGATCTCAGTTGAAATGTCTTGTTTTTCAAAAGATGTGTAAGCGCTCCTCAAAGCACTGCCTTTTACAGAGCAAAAAGCTATACTGACTACATCACAAAGACAAAGTCTGACTATACTATGATGGCTCTATGAATCTTGTGTAACAAAGGGATTAAATAAGATACACTTGCTTATATTTTATATTAATTTTTAGTTTAAAAAAATCTGTGGGGCTAGGAACTCAGTAGCAACATAGCTCCAGAAATATGGAAGTAGTATAGCCACTAACTATTCCACTGAATGACTGAGATTAGCTAGATGCAGGGCCTTTGATAGTGGAAGGAAAAAAACAACAAAAATATGAATGTATTCTAGGTTCTCATAGAGGGCACCAGTATATAATCCCTCTGGAATAAAAAGGATCATATTCTGAAATGTAAGGACTTCCCTTTTGTACACTATTTAACTAAATACTTTGGGTATTCAGTAACAAACATAACAATTGGTACTTCAACTACATAAACATTAATACAGCTTCAAAGACTTTTAAAATACAAGTATTAGTCAACGCTCACTAGAGAACCTTCAATTACATAAGCACTAATGGCTCCATTAAACACACTTGGGGGCTGATTCAACTAGTGTCTAAGCAATTACATGGCTTTTACCGCAGCTATATCATAGCACCTCAGAATCATCAATAGAGTAAATTGACTTGCCCTGTCATTTGTAGCTAAGTTTGTAAATGAACCCAGATTTCAAGTTCCAGTCCAAAGCCATATCCACTAAACCATCCTTCCTGCTTTTCTCACAGCTGTTTCTCTATAAGGAAACTGCATTGCCTCAATTGTGTTACTCCTGAATTACAGCTGGGTAGACTGAAAGGAGAATAAGGATAAATGACTATATGAAAACCAACAAACCAGTGGTGAAATTTTGAGTTCCCAATTCAGGTTCCGTATAGATACAGAATCTCTTACATTCTAATACTATATTATGATTTTATTTTTAAATAATCTCAGTTTGAATGAACATATTTAATATTACTAGTGAATTTCTATCAAGTTTTCTGAAACCAAAGGCATTGTGACATATTGCACTAGAGATATGGTCCTAAGTGCCGTAAAAGCTGGATTCTCATCCAATTTCTAATACTATGTGACTTTAGTAAGGCACTAAAGACCTGTTTTTCAGAAGTGCTGAGAACCCACTGTTCACACTTAAATACAATTTAAGTACAGGTGCTTAGCAACTCTGAAAACCAGATCCTATATAGCCTCTCAGTTATGTCATCTGAAAAACACAGATACCTACTTGCTTTCTAAACAGGGGCTGAAGATTGTGAATATTGACTAGTTAATACTGGATGTATGAAACCCTCTGTATCCCACTTTACTGTTCAGCTGAATGTAGCCAAGTGCAGCAACACAGTAAGAAGCAACAGCGTTTACTTCCTTTATCATTCCTCTACCACCTTTCACACTGATCTGAGAAGAGTACATGATGTCTTGGGAAAGAGGAAACGTTTGGCAGAGGAATTTTCTGAAGATAAAGGAACAAAGACAGTGAAGGTACACATTGTTGCAATTAAACTTTTACACTTCTGCTTGAAGAAATATCTTGCTGTTTTACCTAATAATCTTAGATACCTATATCTCACAATACAGTTTGTGAGCAACTCACAATATTTAATGTACAGGCAGTCCCCGGGTTACGTACAAGATAGGGACTGTAGGTTTGTTCTTAAGTTGAATCTGTATGTAAGTCGGAACTGGCGTCCAGATTCAGCCACTGCTGAAACTGACCGCCAGTTCTGACTTACATACAGAATCAACTTAAGAACCCCAAGCGTCCCCAAGTCAGCTGCTGCTGAAACTGATCAGCAGCTGATTCCAGGAAGCCCGAGGCAGAGCAACTCTGCCTCGGGCTTCCTGTAGTCAGCGCTGGTCAGTTTCAGCAGCGGCTAAATCAGGACGCCTGGGGCAGAGCAGCTGGGGTGCTGCTGGGTTGGTCCAGTAGCGCCCAGAGCGGCGCTGCGGGACCAACCGGCAGCGCCCCAGCTGCTCTGCCACAGGTGTCCAGAGAAAAGCCTAGTCTGCTGGGGGGGGGGGGCGTACTAGCTGGGCCCCCCCCCACCCCAGCAGACCAGGAAGACGCGGGCGGCGGACCGAGACGCACCGCGGTCCCGCCGCCTGGGTCCTCCGCGGCTTTGCTCCCAGTCTCCCTGGTCTCCTGGAGACCAGCAGACCAGGGAGATGGGGAGCAAAGCCTCTGAGGACGCCGGCAGCAGGACAGCCGCGGGGCGTCTGGGCTGTCCCGCTGCCGGCTTTCCCCGCGGCTTTGCAAAGCCTCGGGGAAGCCGGCAGCGATGCAGCCCAGGCGCGCCTGGGCTGCCTCGCTGCCCGAGCCCCCCCGCGGCTTTGCAAAGCCTCAGGGAAGCCAGCAGCGAAGCAGCCCAGGCGCGCCTGGGCTGCCTCGCTGCCCGAGCCCCCCGCGGCTTTGCAAAGCCGCGGGGGGGGGGGGAGCTCGGGCAGCGGCTTTGCTCCGCGTCTTCCTGGTCTGCAGACCAGGGAGACGCAGAGCAGCTTTTCTCGCCCGGAGTACACGGGCGGCGGGACCGCGAGGTCCCGCAGTCCGTGTACTCCAGGGCAGCCCCGTTCGTAACTGCGGATCCGACATAAGTCGGATCCACGTAAGTCGGGGACTGCCTGTATTTATCCTCACAACACATCCATTAGGTAGGGAAGGACTGTTATCCACATTTTATAGATGGGGAACTCGAGCTTCCTAAAAACAACTAGTTTAGGGTCATTCTATTTTGGTAGAGCAAAGGAAATGAACCCAGGGTATCAGTCTAATCAGTCACCTTCTCACTTTATACAACATGTTCAAAGTATTTAGTCTTCTTGAAGCCACAGAGTCAAATCTAGGCACGATTACCTCCATCCTAAAAACAGATTCACTAATTGCCAACCAGTTAACCATGTCCATTTTTCAAATCACACTAAATTTTGTTCTGTTGAAGTATAGCGAATTGTCATACCAGTAGACCATTTAGTCCACTATCCAGTCTCAAAGTAGCTAGCATCAGATGCTTCAGAAGACATGAAAAAAAACACATGGTAGACCTTTATCAAATAATCTGCCAATAAAGAAGTTTATTTCTGCCCACATCAGGTAGAGACTGACTTATACCTTTAGGCATGGAGGCTAAGAATGTTCTTCTAAAAATATTCAGAGATTCCAAAACCAAAAGTAACAACTTTGATAATCCATTCCAATATGTATAACGCAGGCCAGAAAACAATCCCAAAATAATTTCTACAGAATATTTTTCAGTAAAATACTCAAACTTGATATCAAAGTGGTCAGCGATGGAGAATATACCAAAACCTTTTAAAATCTGTTTAAAAATTTAAAACTGTGTTAAAAATGTACAACTTACTTCCAGTCTGAATATCTCAAGCTTAAACTTCCACCCTATGGATTATCTTATACTCTTCTTTGTAGGCCGAAAAGCTAACAATTGAATATTTGTTCCTCGTATAGACATTTGTTCCTTGCAAGCCTGCAGAGGAGAGAGTGTCCACTGGGAGCAGCCATACCACCAAGGAAGTAGCCAGCAGGACTGAGGTGCCACCATCTTGCCTGCCCCAAGTTCCCCCACTCCCGCCCCTGGGACCTTGAACACAGCGCAGGTGAAGGACAAGAAAGGCTCCCAGCGGACGGAAAGTGGGGAGGCTGAGGGAAGAAAGAAGGCCCCTGAAAGGCAGGGGAGAGGGCTGGAGGGGTGGATAGAAAAAAATGCCCCTGCAATTGAAGAGGTTTGGAGGGACAGAAAATGCTGGGGAGAAAAAAGGCCTGTGCCTGATGGGACCCCCTCCACAAGCCCTTCCTCACCCCCCCAACCCTTACTCTCACACCCCACTCTCACATCCCCCTGCCCTGAAGGTCCCAGGCAACACTGGGTAAGTCTCCTACTACTTTTATATTTAGCCATGCTAAAAACACACACTGTTTGCTTATGCCCAGTTTGCTAAGCAACGCACACCACTCTCTATCTTTGACCTGTACTCTTCATGACTGGCACACAAACGTGGGCAGTAATTATCTGCAAACTTTATCAGTGATGACTTTATATTTTCTTCCAGGAAACTAACATTTTTATTAAATGGTGCAGAACCAAGACTTGATCACCTGTGAGACCCTATTACAAACACATCTGGTTGATGATTATTCCCTCTTTACAACTACATTTTGAGATCCAAAGATTGCACATTTTTCAATCTGTTTAATGTGTGCCATGTTAACAATATCTTTCAAGTATTTTAATCAAAATGCTATTCAGTATCAAATCCAATACCATACAGAAATGGGTAATATCAAATACCAGTGTCTTTTTCAAGCAAACTGCAATCTCATAAAAAAAAAGATATCAAGTTAATTTGAAAAAATCTATTTTCCATAAATGCATACTAATTAGCATTAATTATAATAGCCTCCTTTGAGTTTTGTATCAGCAATTCCATTATCTTGCCAGGATGGAGGCCAGACTACCAGCCTGAGCTGTGAACCAGGTTATGCCATTTACCTTTTAGCATCAAACATAACTCTGGAATTTCTCATTATTTATAAGAATGTGGTGTACTCCTGTTTTTGAATCCTAGTACTGTCTTAGCCTAACAGCTATCCTGTGGCAATGGGTGCCACAGATGTCAGCCTCATTCAGAGCACAAGCTAGACGTGGTCTAGGAATGAATCAGGGTTGTGTAGTAAAGGAGATTGTTGTTTTTTAGGATCCATGCCTCCTTTGTTTCAGTAGTTGGATGGTATATCATGAATGATTCAGTGGAGCCTGGAATGTGATCTGCAAAAAAGTGCAGAATGGCTCAGAACTGCAATTGAACTGACTGGGAGATGAGTTTTGACCATAAAACATGACACATAACGCCAAGTACACTGAAAAATAAGGTTTTAAACATTTCAAATTAGGCACTCAAAATAACTATTTTTTTTTACCTCAGTCCGCAATCTTTAAAACAGAGATATTACCATCCCGTCACCTCACCGGTAAGGTCAGGTATTGTTTCTTAGCCACTCTAATATCCAGCCAGGTCGACAGTTACCACAGGCCCCAAGGCACGCCAGTGCTCCCGAAAGGGGCAGGGCCTCAGGTGGAAGGGTGGGGCCCGCAGGGAGTCAGCCCTGGCACTCCCACCCCCAACCCTCAGAACTTTGCAGAGCGGAACTCTGGCGCTCCAGCAGCAATTCAAAGGGGCCTGGAGCTCCAGCCACCACCGCTGCAGCAGAAAGCCAAAGACAAAATTTAAAAATTCTGCTTTCATAGCAAACTTTGACTAGCGTGCTGTAAATAAGACATGTGGCCACACATTAAACAAATCAAGAGAAAACAAAATATAGCAGTTCATACATGGAGCATTATTCATGCTTTGCACTGAATGAGGCAGAGGTCCTGTGGAAAAAATAATACATGATCATGTAATTAAAGGGATTATTAAAATGCATATATACAAGTGGGCCGATTTAAAGATGCACAGGCAACCTTAATTCCATTTTTTAATTGCTGAGTGCTTGACTTCACAACCTTAATATTCTTTTGCTTTAGGTTTTTTTGTCTGCGATTCAGATTGAAAGATGGCTTGGTAACAGTTCATCATCTACCTACCACTACTAGTACACCTTAGAGAAAAGAAAAGCATTTCCTAAAGTACAAAAGCATGATTATTTTTTCTAGAAAACAGATGCATCATTCTAAGCATAGTCCTGTAGATGGGTGTCCACTCTAATCCAATTACCTGGAAGGAAAAGTAGTTTAAATGACTGTAGTTCCCACATACAGAAGTCAACAAACAACAACCTTCCTCTACCCACACCAAAAAAAATACGGATTCAATTTTATGCAGTAACCAGTGGAATTTGTTCTCTAGTTAAAAAAGAAAAATAAATTATATCAACTCTTAATGGTAAAAAAGCAGCTACCTCAGTGTAACTTTTGTCTGAAAGACAACTAAATGTTATTTTTTAGCTCTTTGATTATTATGTTTAACTTGTAAAGATGCCACTTATTACTGCATTTCTCAGAAGACTGGTATCATTTTTCCTGAAACTGAAATATAAACAGACTGCTGCAGAGCTATTTCAAACCCACACAAGGCAAACCTGGACCTCACAAAGCAAGAAAATCACATCTAGCTTTTTCTTACAAAGTAAGAGCTTGTGCAAGCCAATAAGAAAAATGATAAATGTCATAGAAAAGGCAAGAAAAAATGGTAAAACAGAATTTGACAATGACAAGACTAAAGCCTGTTACTGTATTAACATTACATGATATACAGTATTTTGACCCCGACAATGAAAATGGCTGTAAAGGTTCATTATTGTATTCTCTCTGGAAGTGAAAAGATTTGGTAATGATACAGGACATGACGGATAGGGATTAGGTTATTGTTTGCTTATGTTGTTTCAATCAGCATAGTCACTCCCCAAGCGCCCAGCCTCACAATTTATTCCAGAAGGCTGGAGTCATGCTCATGCAGAACCCACCTCTTCAGTACAGGGGTAGGCACAAAGAGGGTTCCAACTGCACAGACTAAATTGCTTTAAGGTCCTGCTTCTACAACTGAATTCATTTGCACAGACCTTTACACTCCTAAAAGAGTACCTCTGAAAATGTACCCATGTCATGTAATTCTCACAGTAGGTACTGGATCTTGTGGAATGATCAGAACCTCCTATATATGAGAAAGCAGATATCATGAAGCATGTATAAGTGTTACAACCAGTCCCACCTAGTGGTTGTGTAATTCATCTCTTATAAAAACAATATTGCTTAATGTATATCTAAAATCATTAAATCCATCATTCTCCCAAATTAAAGTATAATTATTTTTTTAAAATACTAAAAGAAAATGTTCATTTAATTTCAGTTACTCCGGTCATAAAACAATAAAAGATAAATAAAAAAACTGATCTATTCCATAAAAATATTAGATTAGATAACTTAAACTGTTTTTATATCAAGTTAAATATACAAAAGAGATATCTGTTTGGTTCTCTAATTTATTTATTGCTAGCTGAAGTGCTGAATTTGAACCCAAAGTTTGCTTAATGCACAGAATAGGTATAACAGCATCATGCAAGGTCTGTCAAAAATACTTCAAGCCATAATCTAAAGGAACTCTAAAAACAGTCACAAAATGTGGTGTATTCTCCATGACAGTTCAATCTTTATCACTCTGCTGAGACTGGCAACTAATGTGCCTTTTAGTACATTGTAATTCAGGGGTCTGCAACCTATGGCTCAGTATGGAACCAAATATAGCTCCTGTCATTCCCAAAATGCATGCAACTTTTTAAATTAAAATGAAAAATTAATTCACACTTAAAAACGTGTAATTATTCATGTAGCTTGAATGTGTGCATGAACCTGAATTTGACCAGTTATGATGTAAACTTCAAAGAAATGTGTGAAAAGATGCAGCAGCAGAAGTCCCATTAAATGAAATCTATGAGTACGTTTCATTTATGCTATTATTAATCATCACGTCAATTATCAATCATATTAAGCTGTATGTTTTCAGTCATGCAAATGGGCATTCTTATACTGGCTCTTTGTTGACCACTTGTTCTGAATTTTGACATAGTTTGGCTCTTCTGTTTGAAAAGGTTGCTGATACCTGCTCTTACCTATTTTCTGTCTTAGGATTGGTGCCCATTCTATCTAGAATCTTATCACAAAAAGCATCCAGGTACTCTGTGTCCTTTTAGCAAGACATGTATTTCTGTATCAGGATCCTTACTATTTCTTCATTTGGGTTTCAGAGGGATTTTCTTGGAAGATCATTTGAGTCAGTTCTCTTCCAAGCTTCCTATTGTGATTTGTGATAAATTTTAATTCATTGCTGTGGTTGTTCTCACATGAATTGTAATCAGTAAAATTATTTAAGATACCTAGTTCCCTTGTCATGCCATCCTCATCTTTGGTGCACTATTCCGTTTTATAAGGCCATCAGCCCAGCTCACTACAGTCTCATTGATTATAATTAGGCACTTTCCCTTCTTTGCTTCTGGTTCCATTTAACTTCTTTCTTCCGGATCATTGAATGGGATATTGTCTCTGTCCCTGTCTTTTACCAGCCCTCTCCGCAAATACAAAATCCCTGCTCTTGCTATTTAGAGTCAACAGTTCCTGTGGTGGTTCCAGGGTAAGATGTACCTTTGATCCCTCAACTCAGTCACTGTAGGAAACCTTTTCCAAGGGATAAGTCCAGCACTTTCACTTTTCTCTGAGTAGAATCTTGTGATTCACTCCACTTACAGATCCGTCTCCAGATTACAGAACTTCTGTTTACCAACAATGTTTCTTTAGCAGGTCCAATTGGATTGGTTCCGAATTAGAGACTTCCTTTCTTGATTTACATAGGCCCAACTGTGTCCTAGGACCCCAGCTCTTCTAAAGACCAAATCATACTCTCTTTCTTTGAAGATCCTGCATCTCCTGCTCAGCTTTAGTGCTGTGGTTTTTAATAGCTTCCAAGTTCTTCCTTCACTGATTCTCTACTTTCATTCCTCCTCCTCACCCTTCCTTACCCCCTATTTATCAACCAGCTGTTACTCAGATTGTGCTTGACTTAAAACTCCACAGGAATGGACACTTGTACTAATTATTAATCATCGGTTAATCCTTGCAACCCTTGCCTACCTTGCTGAAGGCAAGTCCTAAAACCATCCAGGACTGAGTTAGCATTTACTATTATATGGTCAGCTACATGGCTATAATCGGAGTGCTAATCTACATGGTCCCGCAGTTTGGATTATGGGTAATTCCCCCATGTGGATGCTCCAGCAAAAAATAAATAAATAAATAAGCAGTACCCAGTTTGCATTAGTCCTCTTTAAAGAGGACTCAGTTAACATGAACTAAATATCTTTTAGTTCACATCTGGAGCATCCATACAGAGAAATTACAGCACAGCATGCTAGTGGTTGCTGCAATTCACATCCTCATAGTTCAACCTTGGGGCCATGTAAACAGCGTAACAGAAAGAGGCGCTGCCCACAGGTAGTCTGACAGAGGCATATGCCACATTCATAACAAAAAAATAGAGTATCTCTCATGATCTCCACTGATGTTTGTTCTCAGTATACAGTTGTTTCTCAGTATACATAGTTGCCACAATCTTCCATCTACTTCCTCGTATTGTACAAAACCATAACCACTGCATCAGCTTGTAAGGGGTCTGTGGCAATTCATTTCTTTGTTCAGTTTTGGTTCCTGGGCTTCTCCCACTGTTTTAACCACCCTCACAATTCCCCCAAAATCTGCCACATTGCTGAAAGGCAAATTCATTAAAGAATTAAAAATGTCTTTCTTGCTCCCTTCCCTTACTTCTGCCTTCAATTTTACTTCTTCTATTCCCATTACCTTCTCCTTTCCAAGGCACATTTCCATCCTTACAACCCTAAAAAGCTATTTTTCACATATCTATAGTATTTTTTAATTGGGAATGGCTAGGAATTTCACCATGTATGAAGTTGTGCAACAGAAGTAAATTCTCAGGACAAGGGCTTTCCTCATTTACTGGGAAGGATCCAGAGAGAGGAACAGGAAGAAGGATGGAAAGAAAAACAATAATTACATTATTTTTTTAAAAAAACCTATTTTCCCTTTCAGAAGTTTGACAATTCGATTTCGCTGGATTGCTTCCCCCCCCCCCCCCCCCATTTTCCTAGCACTTTGACACAAATTTCAGTTTTCTATTTCTGTCGAGGGCACTAAGAATCTGATGCAATATCTTCGTGGCTCACAAACAGTTTGAAAATTCTGAACAGAGCAAATGTATGACAAGGAAACAGAAAGCCGAGCTATATAATAGTCACAGAAATATTAAGAATCCAGTAGCTGAAAGCCATGACTGTTGGGCCAAATAATCCAACATCTGTGCAGTTCTCCCCCATTATAATCAATGAAATTGTTGTATGCCAATTAGCGTGGTGACTGGCTGAATTACCTCTACCATCAAAATGGTCTACAACTCTTGGCATGATATAGAAATATGCCTGGCTGTCACATGGGTGTAATCTGTAAAATTAATATGGCTGAGAACTTAAAAAATTAGATGGTTACAGACCACGAATTCTAGTGATGACTAAACCTAGTGATATTCTGAACAAAAAGAGCTCAGCTTTGCTCATAGCTGTTTCCACTGCTTCACAGTGACTTATACATTCTAGGTTTTAAAGTGACAA
Organism: Pelodiscus sinensis; assembly: GCF_052426305.1. Taxonomy (NCBI): domain Eukaryota; kingdom Metazoa; phylum Chordata; order Testudines; family Trionychidae; genus Pelodiscus; species Pelodiscus sinensis. The sequence continues at coordinate 13,382,864 of NC_143054.1, forward strand.
TCGTGGAATCTTAGAGTGTGTGCATGTCATCTGTCTCTCTCTCTCTCTCTCTCTCTCTCTCTCTCTCTCTCTCTCTCTCTCTCTCTCACACACACACACACACACACACACACACACACACACACACACTACTGCCTTGCACTCTGATTTGATGACCATCACCCAATTAGAATACAAGGCTGCATATACAATGAAAGCTTACAAACCATTCTTTTTTCCCCAGAGCCTATGGGAAGAATGCTCACACATGCACACTCTCTTTCTCTCAGGTACCTGGTGACTATCCCTATTTGCTCAAATCACTTGCTTTCTATTACATACTATCCTGCCCTCATTTCCACTTTTGGTTTAATTGTTTTTGTTTCACGACAGTGATTTTTTGTTGTAAGCTCTTCAGGACACTGACTTCGCTGTTCTACTGGTCTGTAAAATCCCCTGGCACAATAATAGTGGTATGCAAAATTAACAAATAAAAATAATAAACAAAAACATATGTCTGAGAACTAACCATACACTGATTACGCATGTTACTCTGGGAACTGCAGAACTAGAATATACCTTACAAGTACATATACATGAATATAAAGAAAAGCATCCCTGAATTCTGAATAGTTTATGTTATTCCATCTCAGTTATAAATTTAATTTTCCCTGGGGTATTTTAAAAACATCTGCTCTGAAAGATACCAAGTATTATTTACCCAAAAAATCCTACAGTATGCAACTTTTTTGACTGTCAAATGTGTATTATCCAGACAATCATCTAGACAGATATTTAGAATATTTAATACTTTTTATTATAAATAATGTATAAATCAAGTGGTGATTTTAATTTCAATGTTTAGTATCTCAGAAATTTTTAAAAGCATTTAACCTTTATTAGGCTTACTGAATAAACGTCATTTCTCAAATATACATCCTTTCAGACTTAAAAAAGCATAGAGGCATCTGAAACTGGTATAATTTTAAATCCAGAAGCAACATTTTATTGTTGAACTATGCCCCAGAAAACAGTGGCTTAACACGAAAACACCGACACCATCTAAGAGCAGCATGAATGTTCTGCTACAACGTTTTTTAAAAACCTGCCTCCTAATCTTGATTGAGGTTTGAAAGGAGAAAGTCTGTCGTTTTCCAGTGTAAATGTTGTGCAAAAGTTTTACAAACACAGATTTAAATCTGCAATTGCCATTACTAAAATAAATGAAAAATCTATAAGCGGCAATGAAACTGGCATGCAAATAAAGGAACTGTCAAGACATATATTGCCTAAAAATAAGCTTACAATAACTATTTTAAAGGCTGTGTGTGGTCCTACCCATATATTTTGGCAAGATGCACTTTCTCCAACCACAGCTAGATTCATCCAAAAGCTGTGGCACTGCAGAGTCTCTGTCTCACCTGTCAAAGTTGAAGAACGTTGTTCAGCGGACCACCATGAGTCCATGGACAGGATCCATAGCACTATAGCAGCTGTTCTTGATAAGCATTTAACTATAGGGGAAAACACTTGAAAAAAAATCCTTCCATAACAGGATCACCCTTATTACATATGTATTTAAAAACAATGAGAAACAAGGACTCTACCCTCTCTAAAATAAAACCCTCAAGACATTTATGCTGAAATGGCATAAATGTCCAAACAGGTATCACTATCCATGTAAAATATACTGCTTTAATAAGTACTTATTAAACATATTAAATGTACACAATAAGTATACAATGTTTTATCTACCTCATAAATTAACCAAAGCATAGTAAATAACTATTAGATCACTTTATCCAAAATGTCAGCAGTCAAATAAAACATCATTAAGTTTGTCTGTCTTCCTGCAGGAAAAGTAAATAAATAAATAAATGTTCTTTCTGTTCTTAGTTCTTAAGAACTGCATGAACAATATTTTCCTGCCAAACCACAAACAGGTTAAATATTTAGCCTCGTCTCTCCTTCTGGGAAGGGAAGGAGGTAGAGGCTTGCTTAGATATGGCACAGGTAGGTAAACTCAAGGTACAAATAAAACCAACCAGAAAAAAAATAAATAGAAAAAGTTGCCAGTTTCATACCATATGAGAATATTGGATATTTCCAAAAGCTAACAAAAAGAACCAACCAAAATTATGAGTATAAAAATAGCAACTTCAACATCAATTAGCAGCATACAAGCATTAATTTCCAGAGACGGGTTGCTTTAACTACTGAGATCTCCTATAGTTTAATTAGTGGTAGTACTGTATCCCCTAAGCAAAAAAGACTTTATACAGATTACTTTCACTTTTCCCTAGATCTATTTAGTGTACTAACTAGCATAGTTAGGATATTATTTTTCTTTGGTTTTGTCAGTAGCATGTTTGAAATAAATTTTATTAAGTGGTAGTGTATGTAACATTGCATTGTGGGTAGCAGTTTCCTGCCTTAACCTAGCCACATCCTCAGCTGTTATATGAGACAAGTTTCCCATATTTTCTGCAAGTTGACTTTTTTTTTTTAAAAGAAAACAGACAGAGAAAAGACAAAAAGTTTATAATGATTTTAAACAGCAACTATTGACTGGTTACTGGACTATATTTAACTAGAAGGACTTGTACAACAGAATACCAATGATAAGAAGAAAAATAATTGAGCAATAATGTACAAAAGCAGCAGTCAATAAGATATATTTGGCTTCTAAGATGCAGAACCTTGCTCAATGACTGAACAGCAGGCAAAGTTTTCCATTACTGTTGTTCAAATGGGCATTATGTGACTACTTTTTTTTTACTGAATATGGCAAAGGAAGGTTCGTAACCCCAGGCAATAAGAGACAATTATGTTAGTTAGAAGTAAATTAATTCCCAATTAACAGAAAATTACTCTCATCTCCATGTGTAGAGAAGATTTCTGTTTTAGGGTTAAACACTTCTTTAGCAGTAAGAGTCCAAAGAGTAAACTAAGAAAAGACAACCCATATTTGCTTATACTGGAAGAAGAGATAGAATTTTTCATACAGAACCAAACTATCAGCTTCATTCCATTTCTAGTTAAATTATGATTCAAGAGAAAAAAGAGGGTGGGGTGACAATGTATATAAAACAAAGGCAATCATAAACACACATGGAAAATTAGGCATTTATCCATTCAGTACCCTGGTGGCCTTTCAGCAAGAATGTCTATGAATAGCAATATAAGCTGTCATAAAGAAGTATTTCTATTAAATACTCTCTTTCTGCTAAATAGTACACAAGGTTTGTGGTAATAAGTTAACATTTGTGATACTGAATATAATTCATACAACTGTAACAATTTGGAAATTTAAAATCCAAGTAAACATTAGTCGATATAATGGAGTTTTCACAAAATGTGTAAATACCAAAATTACACACCTGCACAGAAATAAAATGTAAATAAATTAGGTAAGAAACTGCTGCACTGCTAACAAAACTATACCCAAAATGAGAATGACTTTTCTAAGGATTTGTGAAATGCAGAGTGACTTCTTGCCGTCAGAAACAGGAAAATGCAGCACTGTTAGAGACAGACCAAACGCAGCAGTATCTGTGAGTTTGATGCATCAAAAGTAGCAACATAAGGATATGGCATATTATAAAAATCTTATTCTTCTGGGAAACATAAAACACAGGGGATAAGTTATTCCTTTAAAAAATTAGCTGGTAGTAAGTTGACCATACCAAAAAAAAATTTTTTTAAATAGAAATATACTCTCTACGATGTATCCTATAGGTTTTATGCTAGATAAAGTACAAAAAACAAAATGTTTGGAAATAAGATAAAGCAAGGCTTACAGGTTTTGAAAACAAATTTAATAAAAGATCAAGAATATAATGGTATTAGATTTGTGTTGAAACTGATTTTAATTTCAAAATGAGACTTACTGTCTCCATAACTGAACAAGTCCATAATGGTCCACATGAACAAGTCCATAATTTACAAAGCAAATTCTTTAGCCTAATACTTATAGCTATAATTATATTAGTAGCCTAAAGTAATTTTAAGTTAATTTTGCTTTCTGAACAAAAGTCTTAAGTATAAGCCTGCAATTAAATTTGTTTACACAGTGAATGAACACAGTTGTCAGAAATAATATATCTTCATCACATTAACAGTTATTTTTGAAGAAACAAGTTGGTAGGTATTACGTCTATACATGTTTTTGTTTAAGAAACTCTCTCATAATTAAAAAGTTTACTTAAACAATAACAAGAAAATATTTGTAACACTGAGAAAACAAATTTATGTTCTAAATGAATATAGAAAATGTCTAAAACTACATTTCAATCCCACATGGTACAATGTGTTCTTATGGTTCAATGATCTTCACCCTGCTAAATGGAGAATTTATTGTGGCAATCGTAACCTGGATATCAAAGATAAATAAAATAGCCTGTTACTGTCCAAAAGGTTATCCCATTTAAGTAAACTAAGAAAAGAAACATTAGTTGAATGAACTTAAGGTACTCAAGTCAAAGTAATAAAAAAAAGCATCTTCTGTCAATTTTACTTCAGTGTATCCAGTTCAGAGATCCAGTCCTATGTGATGAGTATGATTTTCAGTTATTAAAGAAATGAATAATAATTAATGTTGGGGCTTCTGTCTTTTAAAATTATAAAGATCAGGCTTAAATGAGAGAAAATATAAGAATTTGCCTCCAACAGTAATCTATTATATGGTAACTGAATATACTTAGCATTAGCATAATATAGTATCTGAAACTTTCTCAACATGTAAATGTATTCGCTGAGATTTTGTACTTATAATTTGAAATTCCACAAATCATAGATACAAACACTTTCAAATGCTTTTATTATATTAAACGATGACTTCTAACTCACACATGCACACTTTGTTTATCCAACATAATTAATACTCTATTTATTCATTTTTATGCTTCAAAATGCTTTCTTGGTGATGACACTATCGTGTAATACAAATCTATATTCAGGGATACAAGAAGCCCATTTTTAGAGGGACAGGTGGGTTTTTGTTTTGCTGAGTTGATATCGATTGCACTTTTTACAAACTACATATATCAGTTCATACACTACCTAGTAAGTTTTCATTTAAAGAAACAGTCCTAGACATTTGGCAACCTCTATAGAACAGGTAAAGTGTTGAACTGAAGACAATATAGTGTACATTCCAATACATATTGCGTTGAGATGTTCAGAAACAGGATTCGGTTTATATTTTTCTGATAAGAATCTGCCAAAGAAAAGCAAAATGTACAAATAATAATTTTACTGAAATACTCCTTTTCCATCTCCTCTCTCCACACTCCATCCACCCACCCACCCAAAACAGAAAGACCCTGCTCTCCGCCCATCTGTCATCCAATTAGTTTCACACCACTTCTAGTCAACTGCTTATTGCAGAAGCAATGGAGGAGATAAAGGGGGAAAGGAGTGAGGAAAGCCAACTGCCAGAGACATGCTTATGAAGAGTTTTACAAATAAATGATGAAAAATGTTCAGAAAATTTCAAGTCTGTATTTCTTTTCTGCCTTTCTTCTGACTCCCCACATACAAAAAATAATGGAATTATAAAATACAGCGCTCATATGATACAATCATGCTAACAATAAAATGAGTTTTACACAAACACATGTCCAAAGGGAACAAAAATAAGATAGTTTCTTAAAGATGTTTCCAATTTTATTCTGAATCTGACTGAGCAAATCAAGACTACTGAACACATTATTCTCTACTACACACAGCATTTTGCAATTTATTTCAAAGTCTCTATTATAAACAAAAAATACTGCTTTTGTTAACACATTGTGTCCTGATATACTAAAAGATTATATTGCACTAAATTAAAGCTGTAGTCCATTAAGCATATACAAATATTATACATGCATATTATATTGTGTTTAAGCCTCACATATTCATCAAAATTATGTTTCATTTTCAAAGTAAGCACTAACATTAATGGCAAAATAAAACTATTAACAGGATCCCTCAAAAAGTCTCAGGTGATACTGTTTCTCTAAAACACTTAAATTGTAAGTAATTGATGTTAGCAATCAAAATTCCATAACCAATAAAATTCACAGTTTAATAATGTCTATTTCAATCATTAAATGTTTTATTAAAAAGCATATTTTATAATACAGTACTCAAAGTAGTTACAATATACAAATGATAGATTCTGCAAAAAAGCCAAGACTGATAAATAATTGCCCTTAATTTTCATTATATAAAGCTGCCAGCTAATCTTAAGGTACATAAGCAAGACAGACATGATTTAAGATTTGTAAAGGAATACCCAGACTAACGCTTCTCTGACAGCCAATTACACTACAAAACACGGCCCCAACAAGCAGGCTGCTACCAGACCTTAGGAAAGGTAAAATTTCTTACAATGAGTTACAGATTCACAAGTATAGGAAGACAAGAAGAAAAAGAAAAACAGAAGGAATCCAGCCACCCAGCAAATATGAAGCAGACCCAAGATTGTGATACAATCCAAAGATGTAAATTATTGTAAATCATCACTGTTGTTCAGAATTTCACACAGCCACTTGCGCCAATTTTGCTTACTTTTCCACAGACACAATAATGAACAAAAGAAAGAATGAAAGTGGGGGGGGGGGGGTGAGGGAGAGCCTGTACTGAGAGTACAAAGTTCTGCTGTCCATATGCTTTAACTGTACAGGAGTTTGGGCTCTTTCAGCATTTTGTACTCTCTCCAAATCCTCATGAGTCACAAAAATTAAAAAGCTATATCCTTCTGGATGCCAGGAAGGGCCTTGCCACAGGCCTTTTGTCAAAATAAAATTAAAAAAAAAAAAAGACAAAGAAAAAGAAAGAAAAGCCACATTGGTAGGCAGTCCCACTTACTTTGAGGACTGTGATGTCACAAACCACATGATTCTGTCTCTCCAGTAACAGTGCTTCCAAAAAAAAAAAGGAGTTTTAAAGCTTTTGCTTTTTTGGATTATGTGAATGCTTCATTCGCCTCACAAACAACCACAGAACCACAAGTGCGGTGCAAACTTTCTCCAGGAGGATAGCAAGAAGTCTCTGGTTTTTAAATGGTTAATCTCCGCAGGTCACTACCAGCCACTGAGACCAACCAAGTCAGTAAGTGCTCTCTAACCACAGTCTATGCAGTAATAGTAGGTCCTTCAAATATTTGCTCATTCTCTTTTTGTTTTGTTTCCTTGCTTTTCACGTTATCAGTGCAACACAATTTTTTGACAGAAAAAAACAAATACAGAGTTTATGCACTCTAGACACACTGTAATACTAAAACTGGGATTGGGTATGGTTTGTATTTTCAGTTTAAGGCTTCAAGCAGTATTTACACCAGAAGATACAAGTTGCGTGTGAAAACAGAGGACTATGGCATCAAACAGTCTGTTCAGCTCAGTGACACCATGTCAGCAAAACTTCTTTTGGGGTAAGTATTATGTTTATTTAATTCTATCAATGCTCACTGACTGCCATCAAACCAAAAACTTGTTAAATAATATTTATGGTATTTAGAACGCATAGTATATTTGGGAGTAGTCATGAAAAAGAGGTTACCATAAATAACACATGTAGATTTAAGCACTAATTTGTTAAATAGTAATCTGACAAGGTAGGCAAAGTGAAGTCACTATACTGTACAATCCAGCGTTTGACAGCAGGTGTGCTGTCACTTTTGTAAGTCACTGTTTCTAGTTGTATGCATTTAGCAAAGTAAGATGGTGCTCTGAAAAAATCAAAAATCTTATTAAAATATGAATATTAAATGAGCACAATAAACAATATCACAGAAGAGCATCAGGTTCAGAGGCTGGGGGGGAGGTGAAATGTGGCATTTTATAGCTCCAGCATCTTTGCAATGGACAAATGAATTACTAATTTATCACTGCTAGTTCTCTGTATCTGAAGAAAATAAGTAAAATACAGGACTTAGAAACTTCTCCTATACAACTGCCCTACCATTGTCTTAAATGTTTCATAAACTAAGAAACGTCATTTAGCATAAACGTCAAAGTATTCAGCATTAATCTAGAGTCAACCCCAAAATCAGTAAAACACGCATTACAATGCATTGGGCTCTTTAAAAATAGTTTTTCTAACTACATTTTAATCATGAATCAGTTGAGATCATTTTTCTGTAAAAACTATTCATATGTGGAATTTAAAAATGTGGAAGAAATTCAGTTTAATTTGTAAGTAGCATTTTTTTAGCAGCTCTGTATAATAGTATTTTGCCAAATATCAGCTTGATATTCAAAACTGTAAACAGGTCTTAAAATATCTTCATTAAATAATAATTAATTACACATGTGTATATTTACATACATGTTCCATATACAGAGTACATATACGCTGTAAATTGATATTGCAATCACTTTAATTTTAAACCTTTCCCAGACCTGTTTTTTAAAATCAATAAATCACATTTTAATCCTCTATTATATTAATTATCATTCGCTAAAACTGAATAATTATTTTCTGATTTCTATGAAATTCACAATGCAGCTGAGTGTTAGCTGAAAGAGTGACAGCAAAATCCCAAAGCATCATAATAGTTGATCAGCGGTCAGGTATACATGCAAATTTTTTAACTGAAACAGGTCAATAAAACTATCTGATTGATCTCAGAGAACACCAAAAGAAAAGCACATGAAAACTTACAAGATTTTCTTAATGCTGTCCATCATGCTGAAACCTTGTTGGGGTTGTAGCTAAACTTTTACCTCTCCTCCCCCACAAACACTTCAGAGAACAAAAAAAAAAAAAAGGATGCTAGAAATACTTTCAGCACATACACCTAGATTAAGCTTATATTGTAACTAGCTTATGGTTGGAGTTCCCTTTACCCCTCCTACTTCACACGTTTCAACTGGCTAGTAGTTAAGCACATGAATGTACTGTAAGTCTATAAGCACAATCAAACAAAGAAAGTTCATATTTAAGGAATAGAATAACTTTCATTTATGATGTACAAAAGCACTGACAGACTACATAGTGCTGCTTCTCAGCACTAGCTGTCTGAAAGTGCTCATGCAAAGGTGTACTACACATAATATTGAGGTAAAATATGGACACAAAAAAATAGACTTTTTAATGGTAGGCAGTATTTCTACTAAAACTGCTGTCCTAATGAAGCGCAGCCGAAGTGTAGCCAGACCACATTATCCCAGTGTTTACAACAGGAAATACAGTTTACATGTATAGGGACTTTCTTTTGCTTTTACTTCCAAAAAAGATTAGGAGAAATTTAGTTGGCTAAAATTATCATAACATGAAGTGGTGACTGCTTAATTCATCTACTTTTGGCCATTCTTTAAGCTACTGAATAATGTTCCAATGTGCTTCCAAATTTTGCATATATAGGTAAGGCTGAACAAATAAATGTGTCTTTTGAGACAAATTACAATGAATTTCTAAAGTAAGAGAAGAATATCTCCTTGACTTTATATTTAATCTTAAAAAAATAAGAATAGAGGCTAGAAGATCAAAATAGTGTTTCCAAGCAAAATAGCGTGGTTCTGTATAGAATGCATAATCCAACTATGATCTTCATTATAGTCAGGTCCCGCATTTAGTCTCCTCCCATTCTGTTCTCTAATTTATTCTTATTGGGCCTGTTAAATTTGATGGCGTTTTTCTTAAGAACTCACCTGTGGAACTACTGATGGCTGATAGCAGAGCCAAGGAAGTAAAATGCATCAGACTTCTGATCTGCTTATCAATAAGTTTAATAGTATCTCTGCAATTTTTTATTTTACCTGATGCAATGCATTTTAATCATAACTGAAATCATCATGCATTTTCTATAACTTCAAAAAACAAATTCCTATTTAATCTAATGAATTCTGAATTATCCAAAAACTGTGTTCTGGATTTAAACTGTTGTACAGCACAGGTAAACGTAGAGCTAAATCCCAGGCTGGACTGAGTTCTGCCTGTGAATAGTAACGCTTTGAATCTTTTAATTCAAGCCTGTTAATTTTGAGTTTGTCAAGACACTTATAATCTTATATCTCTGGTTTAAACTACAGCAACAGTAGATTGCTTAGAATTAATTCTAAAAAACCAACAAACAACACATTGTTGAAAAACATCCGGTGGATATGATTTACAGAGGATCTTCCAGTTCATGTAGTACTTCTGAAATACATACCATATCAGTTATACATAACAGGAACCACATTCTGCACTGATGCATCCTCTGTATGTATGTTCTGTGCATCCTCACTGGCTTCAATGAAGTTGCCCAGAATTTAAATAAGACAAGAATTTGGCCAATACGCTAACTTTTTTGTAATTGATCCGGATAAACAGATGTAATACGTGGAAATTAAAGTTGTACCACTTAGAAGTTTTTGTTATAAGCCTGATATCATGATACTACACAATGACATGTATACTATTTAAAAAAAAAAACCTTTCAACTATTTATGAGCTACTCTATCACTTTGTAACCAATTTAATTTTACATTAATATAAAAGTACACAATGTAGAAAAGGATTCATAAGAAGAAATTCAGAAATCAGGATGGTATATATTTTTGTGGACTAAAAGAAGAAAGCATCTATAAATTCAGCCTCTAGCTTTCACAATCATAAACATATGAACTAAATCAATTTTAATCAACACTTTTTATATTAAAACATAATGCAAAGTGCTCAGAATATAAAGTATAACATGGAACACCAAGAATAGATTACTATTCTCATTCAAATTAAGAAAAATGGATTCCCGACACTACAGTTAATAAGCATGTGAAACACATGAAATATACATGACTACACTATATTTGTAAATGGCTTGTAAGGAATAAAATGTATGTATTCATTTAATTACCTCCTTTGAACTAACCACTGATAGTCTGGATTGTTCAATCAGCCATGCTGATGTATAATTTGCTAAGATACAAATGTTCCAGTTTGTTAACAGAACACTGAATTATCTGATGGTTAAATAAACTAGGGAGAAAAAAACCCAGCCAAACTCATTAGAGGCACTAATGATAAAATCTAGCATACAGGATTAATCTTTATTGAATAGAACCATTCACAAATCAAACTTTACTCCACTTCAATACTTTCATAGAGTGCTAATCAATTACAAACCTTTTCTAGTGATTCAAAAATCCATGTGCTTTTAATTTTATACACTGGTGGTCTAAAATATAGTACTGAGGCCGAGCTAAGTCATTCTGTATTGCAACTTTGCTTTTTTCAATAAATATTCATCTAGAGGTTTTCTTAGAGAGAACTGCTCATATGAAGACTGTGGTAATATTTTTATACTGTACCTCCTTGTTGAAGCAGAAGGTTAGGGGTTACCTAAATACCTCAACTGTATATACAAAAAAAGGAAAAGGTAAGTATTCACATGAAAAATCCAAAGGGACTATATTATTTATTTTTGCATTTCCTATGATTAATGATGCACCAGTACATACTTGAAAACTCAAGTCAAAATAGGGTAACACCTCAAATTCTTTTACAAACTGTACAAATATCAAACTTCCATGCTGTATTAACTACTTTACCAAAAATATTTAAAGACTTTGCCACCCCACATTAATAGTATAACAATAATACTGAAAGTCCCTCCCAAACGGTGTGACTTCTTGGTGGTGGTCTAACTAACTGTAACCTTAAAATATATTTGAATAGTATAAAAATGCCATTCCTTATTTTTTTATTATTATTTTTCTCTCTCATTAGCTTTTACAACAACATGCAGTTCAGTACTTCATATGGCTAGTATATGTTCAAAAGAGTCTACACCCGTAATGAAGACATAAACACCATTTATGCTTTCAGGTATACATGGAAAACAAATCAATATGCAAAATATTCTTGCAAAGAGGGCTGAAACTATACACTGCAGCTGCTTCCTACCTTCAAGTAAAAGCTACTCTGTAAATATGCTTAATGACGTGTCCTATGTTCTGTAACACACCTATGTCCAACAGACTTCAGTGGACGTTAAAGAATGCAAGGCAGGGCAGAAGTAGGTCATACCGGTCGGATCATGGCAACATGGAGCACCCACAGATCTCCACTCCAGCTACTATGAAGGTCAACAGGAGCTGTGGGTGCTCATCACCTCTGAAAAATCAGGCCATACTCTGTGTACCTAATACAATTCAGTACTGTGTATTGTAGATGATGGAGTTGTCTCTGAAAACTTGTTAAATCATCTGGATTAATAAGAGTTACAATAAACTGCCACATTTAATGTTCTCTGAGGTCCAAAATATTTTAATTGAAGGAGGCCTCAAGTTATAAAGCAAACTTAGCAAAAACCTGAAGCAATTTAAATCTAAACGTGAAATAATGAAAATATCAAATTTGCCCACAGTTTAACTGCAATGTAAAAGTATACAATAGTCATTTAAAAAAGACCCCTAAAGACTAATTTAAATTACCCACAAAGAGTAAACACCACGCAAATTCATATTGTGTTGATAAATGTATTTCCATTTCAAAAAATGAAGAAAGAAATATTATGCTTTCTTCCAAAGGCTTTTCCTGGTAAATTCTTCCAGGCTTAAGAGTTAACCACAAGTTTTAGAGCAGGGACAGCAGACATCCACCAAGTGCACCAGACATCCACCCTTTCCATCGTAGGCCTCCAACAATTGCACTTTTCTTATATTATTTATAATAGCATCAGTTTTTACAGTCTCTTTCACACTCCCCTCTACAGGCGTATGGGGAACGGTGTTGGGGGGTGCCTTTTTTGCTCTCGGGTATTTGTTTTTAAGTTAATAAAATTTAAATTTAAGACCATGTTTCCTGTCATAAACATTCTCTCTTCTACAAATAAATAAAAGATTTCCCACTTAATATGTTGAAAAATACACCTTAAAGAGAATATTTTAAAGATGAGCACAGGGACAAAATAGCCTCCTAAACCTGAGTTACTGTATCATAAAACAGCTCAACACTTCCAATAAAAAGTCTATTATTCATGCATCTGTTTCCTGTATTTTTTTAAAATTCTGCTTGTTAGCATGCAGTGGACTGATCTAGCCTTCATCATGTAGCTATAAGTTTCCTATTTAATATATAAACTTGTATCCAAGGGGTAGGGAGCGACTGAATATTGATTCACTGACTGTTAAAATCACTTTAAATGGAAGCAGTGAGTGACTTAATCAATACTTTTTTAAATATTCTAATTTCCCCAAAATATTTGATTTTATTACTGTAAAACAGTAAGTCTAAGTACACTACTCTCTTTTCTTTAAATAAGCATGTACTTCAGAATTTCAGACATTTTTTCATAGCATTTACTGTATGTATTCTAAGCAGTTTATTTCAGGAGTATTATCTCATCTCTTTTTAATGAAACAACCTTTATTGTAATAGTGCAGGTTAAAACCATTATTTCCTCTGCTGTCTGGTTTTCAAGAAATGTTACATTCATTAAAGTCAGGCAGTCCCGGAATTAACAATAGTTTTAACTTTTAACATGTTATAGCTAAAAACCCTGTGGCAAAGAACTTTTGGCAGGAAGTCAATCCAACAGGATTTGTTACAGTATTTCTCTGATAGACAGTGATTTTTTTTTGTTCACATACTATATTTCATTGGAATTGTTGGTGTCTGAGAATAAATCATAATTTAGTATTAATTTTCTTACAGAAAGTATTAAAACTCAAGTACCTTATATATTTATCTCTTCTGAATGTATTTGAACCACAAGTGTGCCAAACCATTGTTTAACTTATCCCTTTTGGTCAGATATCTTATATCTAAATCCACTTTGTGGTTTAGTAAGAGACAAAAACAGAGGCTACCAGTTTCATAAGATCTCAACAAAAATTAATAACATTAACAATGCATGTGAGCATATATACTGATGCACACCTACACAAGCACTGTTCTTTCTGAAACTTGGGTTATTGTATAAAATGATATATTTTATATTTATTACCAACAGGTATTATAGCAGGTGAATAAATAATTTTTTGCCAAATGAACTCAATTAACATGATCGCCACATAACAATTTAACAAAAGAGCCTTTTTATGAGAAACAATATACAGATTTTTTTATTTATATCTATATTACATATACATAACCATTTACTTCTGGAGGCAATATTTTTTCAAAGTATCTGAATATCTTTTAAATAAGGATCAGAAAACACAGAGTTAAAATAAACAAAGTATTTAAATTTGTCTGTGATACCAGAAAGAGGAAAAATTAACATTTTTCAAAATAAATATATCACCAGTGTATACGCAAATATGCATGCACACATGTGAACACATATATACAGTTGATATTTACATTTTTAAACAGGAAGAACACCCTGCCTGCTAACACACAGACAAATTTAAATACTGATTGCTTTTTTAACTCTACATTTTCACATCCCTACTTCTAAATACCTGTATTTCTCTAAGCATAATATCTAATCATTTAAATTAGCATACAGTAACCTATCACTATAATTATGCAGGGATGAGATGTACTATCACATTCAAATTTGTTAACAGTCTGAATTTCATAACATTGTTTACAAATCTTTGCTATGAACAGCTTATTCTGCTAATGTCCTAGGACTTATTTCAGTGTAAGTTTTTGGGGGAAAGGATCTTGTCTTTGTCAAGTGCAAGGTGTACTGATAGCACAATATAAATAACAGTAATACCATAGTAAGTGATTGTTCAAATACTATATATTAAAAAAATGGCAATACTCTAGGGAAATGTGTAAGTAAGGAAACATTTTTCATACCTTCACCTTTCCTAATACATACTCAAGAAAACAGAAATTGCATTTGGGAATATCAGTATTAGACAAGGTGAACTCAATCAAGAGTTAAAAATAAAGCGAGACCATGGTTTTATAACTGCGGTTGTTTCTACTTTACTGTATAATTGCTGTTTATGACAAACTGCAATATATTATTTCTACAAGTGATTAAACAAATTCATCACACTGTATTTAATTTATAAGAATTCTATTCTGACACATAAGGCTCTCTTCGGCCATTAAAATGTGAATTCTCTAAATCAGTATTTATATTATTGTCAGTATCAGCCTTATTGTAGAAAACGCAAGAGAGTCAGCTTCAGCAGGGAAGAACATAGCTGTGACAGAACAGAAGTTTAGATGTAAACCTGCTCAAAGTAAAAAGGCTTTTGTGAGACCCACTACATTTTTTTATTCTGGGACAAGAGTGAAACATAGTATATAGTGTTGTTTGACTAACTATATATAAATTGTAATTACTGTCTGTAAGTACCACATATCACATAATTAATTCTTAAATAGAAAATATTAGCAAACAAACGAGTCACGGTTATTATAGGATATAAAGGGTTTTGTACAGTACAGCATCGGAAGGCCTCACTAATGAGAGTTTATGAAAGCTAACGGTATTCACTGAAGTACAATACCCAAGTACAGAAGCAGCTTTGTAATGGAAAACTTCTAATAAGTTTGTACCATATGTGTGCTCTAATATGATCTATGCATCTTGCTTCCCACAGATAATGGCTACCAATATACATTTACAGCTGAATTTATCTTCTTAGATTTTTTTGATCAAGAGTATCAAAAGTTTAACTCAACTGTCCTTTTAAAATGTGAAGTAACTAAGTTATAACAATGAACGGCTTATTTAAAATTGACAGGACCAGAAAGCAGTGACTATTTACACAGGCAGTGTACCTTAATATATACTAGTAAAAATGTTCTCTTTTCCCAAAAGGATTTTATGCATGAAGGGCATTCACTTTACTTCACTTCCTTTCCACTGCAATCTCATCCAACTTTCTACATTCAAGACTATGCACTGTATTTTTTTTGTTGTGTTGTTATTCAGTACTCCTGTCCGTCTGCTTATGAGGCATAAATTGAAAATCTACAAAAACATTAAAAATTTCAGACACACAAGCCAATATTTTTACCAAAATTTTATTATAGGAAACCAACAGCAATCAAAGAAAATCCAGTGACATGTAGATAATAAAATAATTCACACAGTCAAAGATCACAGTATGAAAGATTTTAATTTAGCACCAAACAGAAGTCTGTGTATTTTTCTCACTTAACAAAATTTCAAACTAAGCAAGAATAAATAGAATGTCAATGCAAAAATGTGACCACATAATGCATAAGCAAGATCTAGAATGATTTCTTATTTTTGCAATACATTAGAAGGAGGATTTAAGTCCATATTCTGTTGTGATTCTATATGCTGATTGTCTCAATCAGACATTCCCTATAATGAACTGGAATTTTCATTTGTAAACATAACTTTTCTGGATAGAGAGAGAAATCTTTTCTGTATGTTTAATATTATATAACACATTATATCTCTATATAAATATTATGTAGGTACAATATGCAGGACAGAATGTAAAGTAGTCTTATTTTGCTATGCACTCCGAGGGATAATGTTCATTTACTCAGTAATTTTAAGGCACATGTGCAATGCACATGTACAGAATTTACTTGATGTGTCTAAGTTATACATACATACACATGAAATGGAAAGTTCCAATTCTGATAAAAATGTGCACAGCTTGATATGGGATAATTCACTGATCAATTTTTCACTATTTAAAAACTTCTTAAAAGGTAAAAATCCAGGTATTAGAAGTATGTGCTTTTTACCATATACTCGGAATGATTTTCTCCAAAGTAATTTTAAGATACTTCTTAAAGTGTTAAAAAAAAAAAAACTCATCCCACAATTTAAGAAGAATTTGCATCTTAGATAATCTGAAAGTATGAAGAAAGCAAATTTAATGTATACATAAAATCTGTGCACTAATCCCAGTGACTTAATCTTGAAATCATTTGATATTTAGTACATCTATATTAACAATGTCAACAGGGTAGCAGCATAGCAAATATACAGAATAAGTCATAACTCTACTTTGCAATAGTAAAAGACAGTAGCTCTTTGATGTAAAGGCTTTTCAAATGTGAAGTCTACCAAAATACACTACTGTCAAAATCCAAGACTGCCTGCTGAACTACTCAGATGTATTGAATAAATATCACTTAATGGTAGCAGCATATTACCTGATGTGCATAAAATCAGAATTCAAATTCATTTTTATTTGTCTCAAAATTGATTTAAAAGATTTCTCTAGCAATTTGTGCTGCATTTTGTCCTTACATACCTGGTTCTTATCAATTACTGAAGTATCTTCACCCTTCTTGTTGCAAAAGAGTCCTTTAAAACTCAGAGCATACACTACAATATTTGAGACATTTACATAAACCTTTGAAAATTCTCTTATTTTCCAGTAGCTCAGAAAACCTCACTTTTTTTAGGCCGATGATATCTTCTAGAAGAAACACAGAAGTCTGCATACAGTAAGAAGCTTTTAGAGTAAGCCCTTTTTGCTGTACCATAATGGTCTGATCCAGAAATTCAAGGGTACCTTAAACAACGGGCTACCTGTTCTAGCCATGCTTAGGAATGTGGCCAAATCATTTTTATTGATTTAACCTTTATAGGAATGCTACATATCCTCAGAGCAAAACATTTCTAATGCATTTATAATATGATACACCTCTGAGAAGCTATGAAAAAAATTAAGCCAGATACATTAATTCCCTCCCCACTATTATTATTTTTTCTTCCAATCTATTGATCAACAAGCTTTCACAAGTTAAGTTATTTATCAGTTTGCATTTTTATGGATTGGTACAATAAAATAAGAGTTAAAATGCATTTACAATAAGAACATCTAGACTACCTTTGTTTAAGAAATAAAATCCTGTGAACTGATACAAGTTAGCCAAGATTCTAAATACTCCTTTCATACTAAAATTACACATCAATCATGTTACCTGCAAACATATCAAGTTAAATCTTCCAGAATTTACAGACCTTATTTAACAAACTGAGCTGCATACTAGTCATATACAGAAGGTCTGTATCTTTCTCAAGAATTCCAAAGTAGCTATTCTAAAATTCCTTCAGCAGCAAAGATTCATTTTACTTACATTTCAAACAATATCTTCATGAAATAATGGTTCATCATTAATTGATTTAGAACGCAACTTTGAAGAGGTCATACTTTTGTATTTCTTCTCTTCTTCAATATTATAAGCCACATTTCAGCATTCCCAGGGATGCCTTGTTTTTCAGAAAACACAAGTAAACAAATCTCACATGCTGGAATTGTGTTTTAAAAATTTAACATAGTAAAAGAAGTGTCAAAATAATACCTGGTACCATCATTGTTTAAGAAAGGTCAACCATGAATGGAGATATGTGATCAATAAAGTGATGCTTATTTTAAGTAATTATTAACAGAAAGAACTGCATAGTGCAGTCTTCCATACTGCTGAGAAGAGTACACTGAAAACATTTTAGATGGGCCCTAAAACATAAAAGATAAACAGGCTGATTTTATTGTATTTCCACTAAGTATTTCCTTTCTCTTTTTCTTAAAGATAACAGTGACTACTAAGCACTGCCATTAATTACCTTTTCTTCTAGGCTACATCTGGACTACAAAGTTTTATCAGAGCACAATTTGTGTACCTTTTTCCGATAGTTTTTTCAGAAGAGGCTTTTCCGAAATTTGGCCCATCTACACTGGGCCAAATTTTGGAAAAACTTCCTCTTTCGAAAAAGCTCTTATTCCTTGTGAAACGAGAAAATACAGTGGCTTCTGAATGAGCGCATTTGCTCTTCCGCAAAAAATGTCAGAAGAGCAGATGCATTCCCAGGAGTTTTTCCTGGATACCTCTGGGTCTAGACGTAGCCCTAGATACTACATATACAAGATTATAAACGAAATTACGTTTCCATAAATATGTTGGATACATACCTACAAATGTAATACAGGATAATTATTAAGCTTATTTTAAGACAAAAACCTTTTTTTCTTTTTACTTTTTGGGATTAAGCATATAATTTATGATTTAGAATATACAGTAAAACCTGTGTTATCCAGCACGCTCGGGAATTAGGGAGTTCCGGTTATCTAAAAATTCCGGTTATCTGAGGGTCCCATCAATCTAGGAAAAACCAATGGACAATAATAGTAAAACTCAAGTTTTTAATATTGGTAGTTTTGTAGTATGAGGCAGTTGGTCTCACATTTCTATTTTGAGTTAAAGAGGATTAGTACTTAAATAAAAAATTGTTAAGCCAATCATGGTAAACCATGTGCCTGTGCACCTGAAGATGTGACAGTATTGTGGCTGGGGGCAATGTCAGTTAACAAAGATTTCTGGTTAACAAGAGTGCCGGATAACAAAGATTTCACTGTATACAACAACACATCGTGCCTCAACCAAAATCCACTGCCTAAATATCTTCATATTTTCAAAAGACTCAGATTAGAAGCTAAACTTTGTGATTGATTACTATCTGAAATTGGCCAAATTAAACTCCCAAATCCTATGTGCACCCTAAAGAGAGCCCAATTCTGTCATCTTTGGTGAAACTGTGCAGTAAGATTTCAGTGGGACTTCAAGTAATTATGGCACAATCAGGTCCAAAGTCTACATTTCTACTCTGCATCCCAAACTTACATAGTTTATATATCTGGTTCAGTTTTCCAATCTGTATCAATTCTCCCCCCCACTTCCCCCCCCCCCCCACACACACAAATTTCTGAGTTACCTCATTGTACTCCCTGAACAGTGCCATATGTCATGAGTGATGGTATCACTAAGTTCTAGCTGTTGTTTTCATGGCCATTCATGGGACATTTGGGGAAGGGACCCACAGGCAGAACTGAATCTATGTTTGTAGGTATCTAGGTAGTAAGTAGAATGTGTGAACTTTGTGAAAAGAGTAAATTGTGCATTAGCCCGCTTGCAAAAGAAAACTCTTTGGTTGTCATCTGTTCAAGAATCTCTGGGATAATATATTTACTGATGATTAGCCCTCATTAACTTTGCCAAACTACTAGACAAAGCATCCCAATGGGCCATCCACGGTTTAGAAGAGAAAGTACCAGATTCCTTATAGAACAGTGCCTCACTTGCATAATAGTGTCTTGATTAAAATACCTTTTGTCACTTTTCATATGTGGTGCATTGTAAACTTGGGCCTGCTCTATGCTTAAAAGTTTTACCAGCACAGCTAAGTCAGTTGTTTTGCAGTAGAATCTTTTACCAACATAGCTACAAAAACATAACTGTGCTTACACTGATATAAGATCTTGTATATATGACTATAACTGCATCCACACTAGATTAATTTGACCGACTAACTATAGCAGCAAAATCATCAGTGTAGACAGGATCTAATTTCACAGCATTTTGAAGCGATCTTATTGTGAGCCTCTTAGGGTACGTCTAGACTACAGGCTTCTGTCGACAGAAGTTTTGTCGACAGATACTGTCGACAAAACTTCTGTCGACAAAGCGCGTCCAGACTACATTGAGTTCTGTCGACAAAGCAAGCTGCTTTTGTCGACATGGTAGTCTGGACGCAAAGGACAGTTTCCATTCAATAACTCAATCAAAGGGTGGGCCTACTAGGGATTTGCCAATGATATAGTTGCCTTCATGTTTTCACACCTGGGAGGAGTTCTGTAAATTACCCCAGAAATAAAAGTGGCAATATATTTGACTACAAATATTTCACCCTACCAGAAAACATGCATGGGAGATATGTTGTAGACCTTTGAAACTTCTAACTCAAATTTCATTGACCAAGAATAGAAAGATGAGGAGATATAAATCTCTAGAAATATGCTTTATTAGGGCACTTGGAAACTAATTGTGTACAGTAAAGTAGCAGGGGGAAAAAAAGAAAGAGGACACATGTATTTTTTCCTTCCTTTGGGGAATCTTAAATAAGAAAATTCACCTTGTATGCTTGAGATGTTACCGTAAGAACTGTAATTATTCACATCTTGGCCAAGTGTGCCATGGTTCCCAATGAAATAAGAAAATGTAAGGAATTTGGAGTAGACTTGCTTCAGCAATATGAGCAAGACTATCTGTGGGCCCTCTATAGGACTTTTCAGTTATTTAATAGGAGAACTTTTGCCATCAAAAAAAATTCTTAATTTTCCATGACTTTTGTTCAGAGTACTGATTCCATTCTGCTGATGACTTTCCCCAAACGATAAACACTTTATCTAAGTTCCCCAGCAATAAAACAGGGATTATACTTGTCTATCTCAAAGAATTCTGAGATAATTTACTGATATTTGCAAAGCAATCCATTTGCTAGAAGTTCCTAATAAAATATTTACTATGACCTATTTCAGCTTTCCAATTGTGGATTATTCAGGTCCAGAGTTGCCTGTAAGCTGAGCGCTTGGGCGGCCTCCCAGGAGAGATTCAGGGGCTGTCCAGCTGATTGGCAGACCTGCCCGCAGCTGACCACAACCAGCAGCATGTGTTTCCATTGGTGGTGCACATCTGCACATGCCTTGGTGAACATAAAATTAATTCTGCACATGAATGGAAAAATTTTAGAGGGAACACTGATCAGGTCAATTAATTATTGTTAATGACACCTATCATCAACTGGTCAGGAGGGCTAGTACATGTTAATTCAGTCATATCCTGGTTGCGTGTGTCCAGCAAGTACCATGATTTAACCACAGCCTGTTAGAAATTAAGATAGTCAAGAATCACTTAAGACTATACAGCTATAGAGTTACATGACTTATGAAATGTATACAGCTGTACATAAGACCTTTGGTGTAAACACCAAAATTTCTCATACATATTCTTGGTAATGGATATTGGGATGAAATATCCAGGATTGGGGAAACAGGGGTGGCTTTTTTAGTGTACCTTATGAGTAATCCAGACTGCCTTTCCTGATTAATAGGTTCTGATCATTCTAAAACAGTTCCAGCACTTTGTTAGGTGTTAATATTGATTAATTTAATGATGCTGCCACTAATCTTTTAACTGTGAAAGTTATAGGCTCAAGGGCTGCTTTCTCCTTACTGGGTTAGATATGGGTATCAGCTGAACAATCTCCCTTTTCCATCTTGGTTCTTCTATGTGATGGTTTCATTTTTACAACTTCACTGCATGAAGAAGTAGATGCCAAACAATCTTCAGTTTGACTTTCCTCCAGAAAGCTTTTCTAGATCCTATAATAGAGTTATCACACAATTCCTTCTCTCTTTTGGTGAAGGTTTTTCAAGAAAACGGCAATTAGTCAATTTCAAGTTAACTTGGAACCCACTCTCATCCCATGAGGACTCTAGCTTTCCTTTTAAAGTTGAGGTCATAAATCATCCCCTGCTGGTTTTAAACTAGAGGGTGTACACCATTTTGATCTTGCCACACATAGGTGAACACAATTTGTTGGGGAAGAGTCAACACAGTTTTTATAATGGGATATCAATCCTCGGTAATTTATTAGAATTCTTGAGGGGAATCAACAAACATATGGACAGTGGTGATCCAGTGGATATAGTGTACTTGATTTTCTGAAAGTCTATGTCAAGGGTCCCTCAGCAAAGGCTCTTAAGCAAAATTTGCAGTCATGAGAAGGGTCTTCTCATGGACCAGTAACTGGTTAAAAGACAGGAGACAAGTGGCAGGCATAAATTATCTGTTTTCACAGTAGAAAAAAATAAAGGCCTGTACAGGGACCAATGCTATTCTGCGTACTCATAAATTATCTTTAAAAAGGGTCAACAGTGAGGTAGAAACATTTGCAGATAATACAAAACTACTCAAGATGGTTAAGACCAAAGCAGAATGTAAAGAGTTACAAAGGGATCTCACAACATTTGGTGACTGGCAACAAAATTGCACATGAAATTCAATATTGATAAATGCAAAGTAATGCACACTGGAAAATATAATACCGACTCTGCATACAAAATGATGGGGTCTAAATTAGCTGTTACCACTCAAAAAAGAGCTTGGAGTCGTTGTGGATATTCTCTGAAAAACATATGCTCAATGTGCAGCAGCAGTCAAAAAAAATCTAACGGAATATTAAGAACCATTAGGAAAGAGATAGATTAAAAAGACACAAAGCTATAATGCCACTATATAAAGCCATTGTACACCCACACCTTGAATACTGCGTGCAGTTCTAATCACCCCATCTCCAAAAAGGTATATTTAAATTGGAAAAGATACAGAGAAAGGCAACAAAAACTATTAAGGGTAAGAAACAGCTTCCATAAAAGGAGAGATTAAAAAGACAATGAAGAGGGGATAAAAGTCTATAAAATGAGTAGTTCAGAGAAGTGAAGAAGGAAGTATTATTTACCCTTTCCCATAACACACGAATCAGGGATCACCCAAAGAAACTAACAGACAGTAGGTTTATATTTAAAAATGGAAGAACTACCCTGCAATCATGGTAGGACCAAGCGCCACCCAGACCAACCTTCTCTTAAAAATCTCAAATTATGAATTTTCTACAATCTCGCTAGGAATTTATTCCAGTGCTTAACCACTATGACAGTTAGAAAGTTTCTCCCAATGTCCAACCTAAACCTACCTTGCTGCAATTTAAGCTCATTGCTTCTCTTCTACCCTCAGAGATTAAGAACAATAATTTTTATCCCCTCTCCTTCTGCCGGCTGTGGAACTTATTGCTAGAGGATATGGTAATGGCTAAAAGTATAACTGGGATCAAAAAAGATCTAGATAATTTCTTGTAGGATAGGTCTATAAATGGCTACTGCTCAAGGTGGTAAAGGATGCAACCCCGTGATCTGGATGTCCCTCAATAACTTACTGACAGATGCTGGTTCTGGATGACTAGGGATAGCTCACTCAATTTCTGTTCATTCCCTTTGAAGCATCTAGCATTGGCCACTGTCAGAGGACTGGATACTAGGCCAGATGGACAATTAGTCTGACCAACTATGGCTATTCTTAGCTTGTTGCTGTGACAGGAAATCATTGTTGTTTGATGTGCCCTTCAGTGGTTTCAGCCCTACCTATATGAGAGATTCAACTGGAGGTCACGGGCAAGTGTAATAATACTTTTCACTTCTGTAACAACTTAAATTAGAAGTACTTTGTTACCACTCATAAAATAAGACTCAAGACACCACTATGCATCTTTATATAGGGGTTTAATATGCACCATCTCCCAAGGTTCTTTTTTCCCATTCTGTTTTACGTAAATAAAAGAGATTATTTTTAAACAAAAGGACACTGCAATTTGTCTCTGCTTTGGAACATTGTCTAGAGGATATATAGAATCATAGAACTGGAAGGAACCTTGAGAGGTCATCAAATCCAGTCCCTGGCACTCATGGTAGAACCAAGCACCATCTAGACCAACCTGCTCTTAATAAATCTCCACTGATGGAGATTCCACAATCTCACTAGGCAATTTGTTATCCCAGTGTTTAGCCACTGTGACCGTTAGGTAGTTTTTCCTAATGTCCAGCATAAGCCTCTCTTACTGCAATTTAAGCCCATTTCTTCTTCTCCTATCCTCAGAGGTTAACAACAATTTTCTCCCTCCTCCTTTTAACAATCTTTTAGGTTATTGAAAGTTATGCTCCTCTCAGTCTTCTCTTCTCCAGACTAAACAAACCCAGTTCTTTCAGTCTTCCCTCAGAGGTCATACTTGCTAAACATTTAATCATTTTTGTTACTCTTCTCTGGACTTCCTCCAGTTTGTCCACATCTTTCCTAAAATGTGGCTCCCAGAACAGGACAAAACTCCCGTTGAGGCCCAAGCAGAGCAGAAGAATGACTTCTTGTGTCTTGCATACAACACTCCCGTTAATACATCCCAGAATGGCTTTTTTTTTTTTTGCAAGTCACATTGTTGACTCATATTTAGCTTGTGGTCCACTATGACCTCCTCCAATCCATTTCCGTAGCACTCCTTCCTAAGTAATCATTTCCTAGGTATGCTCAACCAAATGAAAACAAAAGTGTTCTTAACTGGATTAGAGCAATGTTCTAACCTTCATTAGGTCTCTGCTTCTTGAGGGGACATATTTGAAAATAGCAAGGTTAAGAATCCTGAAATCATTTTCTATCACACCTTTTCCTCATTTTGATGCAGTATTAAATGTTTTTTTTTCCGTCTATAATTTACATAGAAACAATTCCTAAATCGCCAAAGTCACAGAGATGCTTTTGAAAATTTCTTATTCTGGTGGACTTATTCTGTCCCAGCAGCAATCTGTGACATTGTTTACTGCCTTCTTCTTTCACCTGGGTTTCAACCAACACCTCTCAAAGGTTTGCTACATATTCAGAATATCCCAGCAAGTCTGATCACTGTTTTGTACAACCATGATCACATTCACTTGCCTCTAAAGTGAAAATTTGATTTTAAGTTGTCATTGCTATTTCTAAAGCATGTAATAATGCATATGTCCTGGCTAAATGTAATATCGCCACCTGGAATCTCATCTTGATATATCAGTGCCTTTCAGTGATTCTACTATTACATCAGAGACAAGCAAGAAAATAAACATTTGCT
Source organism: Pelodiscus sinensis (assembly GCF_052426305.1). Lineage (NCBI taxonomy): Eukaryota > Metazoa > Chordata > Testudines > Trionychidae > Pelodiscus > Pelodiscus sinensis. Next base: position 13,408,212 of record NC_143054.1, read on the forward strand.
GTTATCTGGCAGTATCAAGAGGCTTTAAGATGGGTGTAAAGGTAATATGTTCACTGTGAGAAGTGCAAAGGAACCTTAGAGAAAATGAAAATCAGTCTCTTTGTAAGGTGCTGACTTGTCCCCAGCCCAAAAGGACCCAATGCTACACTGAGACTATGTCTAAACTACAGAGTTTTTCTGGGATAAAGCTCTGCCACATCCAAAGAACACGTCCACTTTTCTGAAAAAAAATTAGGAAAAGCAGACACGTTTTTTTCAGCATCCCTGTACACTTCATTTACAAGGAAAAAGGGATGTTCCAAAAAAGGAGTTTTCTCCCGAAATGTGGCCCTGTGTAGATGGGCCAAATTTTGGAAAAACCTCTTTCGGAAGTAAATTGAAAAAAGTTACACAATTTGTGTACTGCAAATTGTGTTTCTTTTTCCAATTTATCTTTGTAGTGTAGACATAGCCTCAGTCTCCTTCAAGGCAGTTTCATTTCCCAAACATAAGCAGAAAGTAATAAACTGTTCCCCAGCCCAACCTGGGCTATAGCTTCAAGAGGATTTTCCTCCTTGCCTTTCTGTTACTGTTGTTCCAGGAACTCTGGCAGGATTTTCTCATGCTCCGTTAACTGAGCACTGCCTCACAGAACTCTTTCCCTGGGGTAGGGATGTTAAAACAGTTAATCGGTTAAAGGGGAGCACTCTAAGGGTATGTCTACACTACAGCACTAATTCGAACTAACTTAATTCAAATTAGTTAATTCGAACTAAGCTAATTCGAACTAGTGCACCTACACCTAAACCTAGTTCGAATTAGTGTTTTGCTAATTCAAACTAGCATGTCCACATTGAGTGGACCCTGAACTGAGGTTAAGGATGGCCGGAAGCAGTGCCGGCAGGGCATCAGATTAGGACTTAGAGCATAGAGCTGCTATCTCAGGCTAGCCGAGGGCTGTGCTTAAAGAGACCCGACCCCCACCCCAGACAGACAGTTCTCAGGGGTTCCCCGCTCGCTTGTCTAACTCGATGAGGGACAGCAAAGCAGTCCTGGCTTGCAGTGCCCTGACTGCCCACACTCGGCACATCACAGCACTCGGCCATCAGCCCGGCCGCACTTGCCGCAGGCTGACATCCGGGGGCTGCAGGAGAGCTTCCACCCCGAGGAGCCCACAGAGCCACCCCAGTCCTCCCCATCGGGGGTTCGTACCCCATTCCTCCCTCACCTCATTCCACTTACCCCTCCCTAGCCCCCCTTCCTGATGTAGAAAATAAAGGACACGTGTGCTCAAAAATAGAAACTCTCTTTATTGAGCAAAACTCGGGGAGACTGGGAAAAGGAGGTGGGAGAGGGGAAGAGAGAGGCTGGGAGAGGGGAGGGCAACTAAAATGATCAGGGGTTTGGAACAGGTCCCATATGAAGAGAGGCTAAAGAGACTGGGACTTTTCAGCTTAGAAAAGAGGAGACTGAGGGCGGACAGGATAGAGGTCTCCAAAAGCACGAGTGGTGTGGAGAGGGTGCATAAAGAAAAGTTCTTCATTAGTTCCCATAATAGAAGGACTAGAGGACACCAAATGAAATGAATGGGTACCAGACTTCAAACTAATAACAGAAAGTTCTTCTTCACAAAGCAAATAGTAAACCTGTGGAACTCCTTGCTGCAGGAGGCTGTGAAGGCTTGAACTAGAACAGAGTTTAAAGAGAAATTAGATAAATTCATGGAGGCTGGGTCCATGGAGTGGTATTAGCCAGGGGATAGAAATGGTGTCCTTGGCCTCTGTTTTGGAAGGCTGGAGATGGATGGCACGAGACAAATGGCTTGGTCATTGTCTTCGGTCCATCCCCTCTGGGGTAGCTAGTGTTGGCCGCTGTCGGCAGACAGGCTACTGGGCTAGATGGACCTTTGGTCTGACCCAGTACGGCCGTTCTTAGCTCAGGGCTCAGGGTCAGGGGTCTCACTGGACCACCTTGATTTTCATGCAAACCTGCTCCGTGGTGGCCAGGCTGGCAGCTATCCTGCCCTAGACGGCCACTTTCCTGTGCCTAGTGCGTAGGTCGTGGATGAGGTCCACGATGTCCGCACTAGACCAGGTGGGCGCCCGCCTCTTGCGGCCCCGGGCAGGCTCCTGGGAGCCGCCAGCCTGGTCCCAGGAAGAGGCGGTGGGCTGGGTGGCAGCGGGTGGCTGGTTCGTGCCAAGCCAGGTGCAGGGTCTGCTGGCTAGGTGCTGGCAGGCTTGCACCTGGCACGGGCACCGTAGCCAGACCGTGCCCCTTTAAGGGCTCAGGGGCCGGGAGGGGGGCAGAAGAGTTTCCCTGGTGGTGCCCAGAGTGGCCCCCAGGGAAAGCTGGGGAGGGCTAGCCTCCCACTAGTTTGAATTAAGTGGCTACACAGCCCTTAATTCGAACTACTTAATTTGAACTAGGCATTAGTCCTCATAGAATGAGGTTTACCTAGTTCGAATTACGCTACTCCGCTTGTTAGAATTAAGTTCGAACTCGCGGTTTGTATGTGTAGCGCCTATTAAAGTTAATTCGAACTAACATCTGTTAGTTCGAATTAACTTTGTAGTGTAGACATACCATAAATGATTAAACTATTTTGTCTCAGCTCCTGCCGCCCGGACAACTACAGCTATGAGGTGTGGTGTGGCCCAGCCCCAGTCCCTTTGAGGCCGACACTGCTCCAGCCCAATGGGCTACCAACAAAGTTCGTTGCCAAGGGTCAGTTAACCTCATGCAAACTGGTATGCCTACTGGTTAATTATTTAACTTCCTTACCCTGAGAGCCTCTCACCTCCCGACCTTACCACGGGTTCCTACTGCCTATCCTTTTCAGGAAGGAATTACCTGTTGCTCCTGCTCCCACTAACTCTTTTCTGGAATGGTCTGTCTCCCTGTTCCCACGGAGCAGAATTGTGAAAAAAATCAGGGTCCAAATTCACTGATACTATGAATTCCAGTTGCTCTGCAGATGAAAATTCAGCTTAACTGGCTGGATAAGCCATGTTCACATGTGAGACTACAATGTGCTAGTAAACCTGGCTCTAGGCTTTAACTAGAATTGCCTTGCATTGTTTTGTAGAATTTCTACAACTAGGGCATTGTTAGCTTTTCAAAGGCCCAGAACGTTGAAATTAATGTAGGGGAGAGATGGAACTTGCAAGAATTTGTGAGTCTTGATGGCTTAAGGGATAAATTATGGCACAGAGTTTTCAGCTCTCAGTCACCAGTTCATATACAGTCCAAGTCAGGATACAATTCTTGCTGCTTCAAGATGGCTAAAGTTTGACAATATGAATCTAGGGTAATAATATAATTAATGGCCAATCAATCAGATGTATACCTCTCAAATAAAATATAAACGACTCTAGATTAGCAGAATGTGAAAGCATTATTCAGTTGCAATTGCTTTATGCAGGTTGTAGCAAACAGAAAATGTATGCATAAGTCTATGAGGAAGGGGGTCATTAAATGTTTCACAATACATGAATATATACAAGTCCAAAATCTAAAGTGTTCTTCAGTATTTTAAATGAAATCCAGAAGCAAGTAGAAATTGAACTGTCTGCATGTGATATATAAAATATAGAGAGGAGGGCAATACATGTATATGCCTTTCTTTATATAACTGTATAGTAGGTCTGAAAAACTGACAGCATGTTTAGTGTTGCTTTTATTGAGTGCCATATATTGCTGAGGAAAAGAGTTTAGAGTTTACAACTCAGATCTTGGATTTCTGGTGATGTCCAAAGAGTAATGAATAAGCCTAAGACTTTTAGAGTTTAAAAGTCCTTTTTACAAACAGCATAAGGGGCACAATGCTTCTGAAAGGCAGTGTGGAAAGTGGACAAAATGTGTATCTCCTATTAAGGACTGAGATTCTGCTACCTAGATCTTCCTGAAGTGATTGAGTATAACCTCTCAGGTTTTTCATCTAGAATAGTTCCCCCCTCTGCCCAAGGTAGAGATATGAAGGCTTGGTTAATAAGGTCTGAGATGAACACAGAGATTTGGGACTAGTTCTCCTGGTTTTCTGGCTTGCAGCTGAGTGCATGTTTCTTTACACTAAAATAATACTATAGGACAGATGCTCTCTAACAAAAACGTGTAATATTTTCCTGAGGTGTGGCAAGAAGTGAGCTATATGGGTTAATTTGTGAGTACTGCACAAGATGAAAAACACCTGGCAGGGTTTTCAATATATGTTTGGGTTTCTAATAACTTAAGCATGTATTTGTATTCAATATAAGATATTGGTGTTTTACTGAAGATGCATAAGGTTGCCAAAGTTGTTAAAGTACAGTATAGTACATGTACCACATTACTTATGAAGTATTGCATTAACACTTGTCTATAGTACCATAAATGTGTGTATGTGGAGTGCATGCGTAAATGTACACATACACAAGTACACAAACAGAAAACTGGTCTGCAGCCATAAATGAATGTCAGGTGTCCTCAATGTATAAAAATAAGGTTAATCAAATAATACCTGCAATAGCTTTAACATTTAAGCTCATCATATATTTGAGTCAGCTAATGAAGAGTGCATTTTTTTATTCTGCAATGTTTTCATGTGGTAATACACAGAATTACTCTGATGTCTACAGTTCAAAATACAGGTTTGCAATAGCTTTGTAGTCTAGCAGAAAAAGAGGTCACAGGTTAGGGGGCTACACAGCCAACGATACCGATACGTAACTCCCATAGGGACTATGTATTTCCTCCTCTTACCTTGTCTAGTAATAAAGAATTTCCATAGAAGAAAATTAAATATTCTTTAGTAATTTTAGATGGAAACTAGTTACTAAGGCCAGTCTAAACCTGACAGTTTAACTACACTGGCAAAACCTCCTCATGTAAACACACCTTCTATCAGCAAAATGTCACCAGCATTTGCCAAAATAACTTGTCCTGCTTCAGTGGGCAAAAAAACAAACAATACTATGTAAAAGCACATTTATGCGAGTTTAACCCTGTCTATACTAGGGCTTCTGCAGGTACAGAAACATTATATATAAGCAGTGGGGCCGACAGACTTGCTGGGTCTCTAAGCAAGGGGCCTTAGGCAGAAGAAGCAGGGCAGGGCTAGCTTTCTGTGCTGCATGTCATGCCTACCCCCAAGAAGTCCTCAGCACTGCCCAGAGCATGCTGTGCATGGTTCCAGAGGCAATTTAAAGGGGGGTCCTTGGCTCCAGGACCCCCATCCCCAGCCCATCAACAAGCCTGTATATAACAGCACACTCCTGACCTTGACATTCTGACAAAAATCTTATGGTAGACCTTCCATCAGTTTATTGGCCCCAGAGAAAATACCTGAAACAGATTACTCAGCTAATTTGATGTAGTTAGTTTGACATTTCAATTATTGGCTAATTTGGGGGGGCAGTTACAAATAAGGACCACGTTTTATACATAAGGATTTTATTTTTCAAGAGCAATACTGAATAACTTATTTTTCATCAAAGCTTTTCCTGTGTTTCATGTATATCCATTTATTTATTATAGTGGGCAATAGAGATGTAAAGTTTTACTTTAGAATTCTGCAGAATATTATTTCAGAGCTATATTGCACTTTTTTCAAAACCAGCATTGCACAGGACCCCAATGTATACATCATCTGACTATCTTTACAAATATTCAGAATCCTACTAGACATGTTGCAGGCTTGATATGCAAAGCAAGATGACAAATACAGACTAATTCATAGTTAAGCATGATCATAGTTTCATATTTAGCACTCAAGCTTTGTTTCAGTACTAAGAAGTTCAGCACTTCAAAATATTTTATCCAAATGACTCTGAATCATACAGTCAGAGGAAACAATGGGACATCTGTTAATAATACAAGAATAGCTCAGCAGAATGAATGATTATTTAAAATACTGTCCCCTTCACAGACACCACATAATCTGTTAAGGGTCCTCAATGTTTTCTCTTATTGGGACTGTCTTTTTACAACAACAAAAAAAGTGAGCCAGTGATTTTTAAAAATACTTATTCAGACTAGAAAACTGAGTAGTTGTGGTTTTGAATCATCGTCCATTTCTAAAGGTTGTACGAGTCACGTTACTGGGGGAAGGACAGGAGGAAAAAAATAATTTGAACTAAAAATAAATTACAAAGAAACACTATCATTCAGAGAAGGGAACATTAGGTCAGGAGCTCCTGCTTCTTAACACCATAAACTTCTGCTTGAAAACCAAATCAAGAAAAAAAAAGTCACAACCACAAACACTAAATCAGGAGAGCAAACAAGTTGTTTGTTCAACATGTTTTGAAAGAAAAAAATACCTTTCAACCAAGACTATATTTTTCAGGTTGTTGGTTTTTACGAAAGCACATCACTGCTAATGTGTTAAATTAAGCAATGTTGCCAGTATTATTTTGTAGAATAAACAGACAACGTATAATTAAATATGCTAACAACTGTTCCTGTTAGAGGGCAAACCAGGTGGAGGAGGAAAATATGATATATATGAAGCAAATGACATCACAGCAAATGAGACACTTATTCAAACAACAGAGCTGGGGTCAAATTCTGAAGGGGTTTCCAAGAGCCAGCAAAGGTGTGGGGAAATGAAAAGTGATGTTTCCTGCAGAGTAGGATTCAGTGAGCTTTCTGACAACCCAGCTACCAGCTGATTATTAACCATTTTAGTTGCAAGGGAAAGGGAGTCACATTCAGTCCTCCCAGTTGTATGGTAGTTGTATTGTGACAGCGCCCAGACCCGGGCCCCATTGTGTCTGGGACTGCACAAATATATGGGAAGATTATAAAGAATTATACTCTTATCTGATACAAGACTCAAGTGAGTAAAAAGGCATGTCTACATTGCAGCAATCTCAGATTGGGGAGCCACATTCATTCTAGTTCTGCTTGTGTATAGTTGTTAGGATTAACTCACAAACCCAGGCTTATCAGTTAATTGTGTGAATGACCACACATTAACATGGTCAGAGACTCTCTTCTGAGGGGGATGGAGGCACCCATCTGTCACCCTGACATGTCATCTCGGGAGGTATGCTGCCTGCCAGGGGCCCGTATCCAAGACATTATGGAAGCACTGTCGAGGATTAGCCGGCCCTCTGACTACTACTCCATGCTACTCATCCATGTGGGCACTAATGATTCTGCGAGGTGTGACACTGAGTGGATCAAGAGTGACGACATAGCTCTGGGAGTATGGGTGAAGGAGTTTGGTGCGCAGGTGGCATTTTCTTCGATTCTTCCTGTCAAAGGTAGGGGCCAAGGCAGAGACAGGTGCATCCTGGAGGTGAATGCCTGGCTGCAAAGATGGTGTTGCCAGGAGGACTTTGGCTTCCTCAAACACGGGATGCTATTCCAGGAAGAACTACTAAGCAGGAATGGCATTCACCTTTTGAGGAAGGGGAAGACCGTATTTGGATACAGATTGGCTAACTTTGTGAGGACGGCTTTAAACTAGGTTCGACTGGGACAGGTGACCAAAGCTCACGGGTAAGGGAAGAGTATGGAGACCTGGGAGATGGGTCGGAAATGGGAGGGAGTGTGGGCTATAATAGCAGAGACAAAAGAGGGAGGCAAGATCAAATCAGTATCTTAGATGCCTAAATACAAATGCAAGAAGTATGGGTAATAAGCAGGAAGAACTGGAAGTGCTAATAAATAAATATAACTATGACATCTTTGGCATCACAGACACTTGGTGGGATAATACACACAACTGGAATATTGTTATAGAAGGGTACAGATTACTCAGGAAGGACAGGCGGGGAAAAAGGGAGGAGGTGTTGCCTTATATATTAAATATGTACATATTTGGACTGAGGAGGAGATGGACACAGGAGACGGGCGTATTGAGAGTCTTGGGTTAAGCTAAAATGGGTAAAAAAGAAGGGTGATGTCATGACAGGGGCCACTACAGGCCACCTATCCAGGCAGAAGAGGTGGATGACGCTTTTTTTAAACAACTAACAAAGTCATCCAAAGTGCAGGATTTGGTGGTGATGGGGACTTCAACTATCCAGATATATGTTGGGAAACTAAGACAGTAGAGCACAGTCTATCTTGGGCTGCACTGAAGACAACTTTTTATTTTAGAAGGTTGAAAAAGCTACTGGGGGGAAGCTATTCTAGACTTGATTTTAACAAATAGGGAGTGTCGGGGCCCCCCCCCCCTTGACGGGGGTTACCACCCTCCTCTGGGGCATCATCCAACCAGCCTGGGCCTCGGCCTGAAGCGTGGTGCCCCTTTTTAGGGGAAATACAGCCTCCCGGCCTAGTCCAAAGTTCACTGCCCCTGCGATAGGGGAAATACGGCCTCCCGGCTTAGTCCAAAGTTCGCTGCCCCTGCGATAGGGGAAATACGGCCTCCCGGCCTATTCCAAAGTTCGCTGCCCCTGCAATAGGGGAAATACGGCCTCACAGCCTAGTCCACAGTTCTCAGGCCCAGAGGCCTAGTCCAAAGTTCTTTATCCCAGCCCCCACTCGCCGGGGTCTCGGGCAGCAGGAGTAGGGGGGCCTGGGCCCTCCCTCTCCACCGGGCCCCGACCCAGGGCCCTAGTAGTGGCGGGTGGTTCCCACCACTGGCTCAGCGGGGGCTCCTCCCTGCAACGCCCCGAGCCCTCAGGGGCTTTTACAGCTCCCTGCCCTGGGTCACTTCCTACCCCCTGCCCCTGACCCACCGCGGCCCCACCGGTCGGCGTTGGTCGGGTGGCGGTACTGGTACTTCCCCCGGCAACGTCGGGGTTGGCAGGGTCCGGTCCGGCACTCAGGTCAAGGGGGGTCGGTCGGCGGCTCCGGCGTTGGGGCCGAGCCCGGCTGAGGCCCGGCAGCGGTGCGTTCAGCACTCTTGGTGACTCCCTCTCTGGCCGGTGGGCGCTAGCTCCAGCTCGGGCCACAGTCTGCCCCTTCTGAGCAGGCCAGCAGCCTTTTGTACCTGCACTCCCCTTGGAGCATGCCCAGTAGGGCTGTGTGGGTGGGGCCCTCTCCGCCCCCGGCACCATGGGGTTTCCCTGGGCTTGAGTGTGGGGTGGAGCCACCCCGTCACAGGGAAGAACTGGTTGAGAATTTGAAAGTGGAAGGCAGCTTGGGTGAAAGTGATCTTGAAATCAGAGAGTTCATGATTCTAAGGTACAGTAGAAGGGAGAATGGCAAATTAGTAACAATGGATTTCAGGAAGGCAGATTTTGGTAAGCTCAGAGAGCTGGTAGGTAAGGTCCCATGGGAAGCAAGACTGAGGGGAAAAACAACAGAGGAGAGGTGGCAGTTTTTCAAAGGGACATCGTTAAGGGCCCAAAAGCAAGCTATTCCGCTGCATAGGAAAGATAGAAAATATGGCAAAACACCACCTTGGATCAACTAGGAGATCTTGCATGATCTAAAAATAAAAAAGGAGTCCTATAAAAAATGGAAAGTAGGACAAATTACAAAGGATGAATATAGGCAAACAATACAGGAATGCAGGGGCAAGATTAGAAAGGCAAAGGCACAAAATGAGCTCAAACTAGCTACAGACATAAAGGGAAACAAGAAGACATTCTATAAATATATTAGAAGCAAGAGGAAGACAAAGGACAAGGTAGACCCATTGCTCAGTGACGAGGGAGAAACAGTAACAGGAAACTTGGAAATGGCAGAGATGCTTAATGACTTCTTTGTTTTGGTCTTCACCGAGAAGTCTGATGAAGGAATGCCAGATATAGTGAATGCTAGTGGGAAGGGGGTAGGTTTAAAAGATAAAATAATAAAAGAACAAGATAAAAATCACCTGGAAAAGTTAGATGCCTGTAAGTCACCAGGCCCTGATGAAATGCATCCTAGAATACTCAAGGAGCTCATAGAGGAGGTATCTGAGCCTTTAGCTCTTTATCTCTGGAAAATCATGGAAGACAGAAGAGATTCCAGAAGATTGGAAAAGGGCAAATATAATACCTATCTATAAAAAGGGAAATAAAAACAACCCAGGAAACTACAGACCAGTCAGTTTAACGTCTGTGTCAGGAAAGATAATGGAGCAAGTAATTAAGGAAATCATTTCCAAACAGTTGGAAGATAATAAGGGGATAGAGAACAGCTTTGACAAACCAGTCGGATAGCTTTCTTTGATAGGATAACAAGTCTTGTGGATAAGGGAGAAGTGGTGGACGTGGTATATCTAGACTTTAGTAAGGCATTTGATACAGTCTCACATGATATTATTATCAATAAACTAGGCAAATACAACTTAAATGGGGCTACTATAAGGTGGGTACATAACTGGCTGGATAACCGTTCCCAGACAATAGCTATTAATTGTTCACAATCCTGCTGGAAAGGAGTAACAAGTGGGGTTCCACAGAGTTCTCTTTTGGGACCAGTTCTGTTCAATACCTTCATCAATTAATTAGATATCGGCATAGAGGCTTATTAAGTTAGCAGACGATACCAAGCGTGGAGGGGTTGCAACTGCTCTGGAGGATAAGGTCAGAATTAAAAATGATCTGGACAAATTGGAGAAATGGTATGAGGTAAACAGGATGACGTTTAATAAGGACAAATGCAAAGTGCTCCACTTAGGGAGGAACAATCAGTTTCACACATACAGAATGGGAAGCGACTGTCTAGGAGGGAGTACGGCAGAGAGGGATCTAGGAGATATAGTGGACCACAAGCTAAATATGAGTCAACAGTGTGACGGTGTTACAAAAAAAGCCAACATGATTCTGGGATGCATTAACAGGACTGTTGTGAGCAAGACACAAGAAGTCATTCTTCCACTCTACTCGGTGCTGATTAGGCCTCAGTTGGAGTATTGTGTCCAGTTCTGGGCACCGCATTTCAAGAAAGATGTGGAGAAATTGGAGAAGGTTCAGAGAAGAGCAACAAGAATGCTTAAAGGTTTAGAGAACTTGACTTATGAAAAAAACTGAAAGAACTGGGCTTGTTTAGTTTGGAAAAGAGAAGATTGAGAGGGGACATGAAAGCGGTTTTCAGGTATCTAAAAGGGTGTGTCAAGGAGGAGGGAGAAAACTTGTTCTTCCTGGTCTCTGAGGATAGAACAATAAGCAATGGGCTTAAACTGCAGCAAGGGAGGTTTAGGTTGGACATTAGGAAAAAGTTCCTAACTGTCAGGGTGGTTAAACACTGGAATAAATTGCCTAGGTTGGTTGTGGAATCTCCATCTCTGGAGATATTCAAGAGTAGGTTAGATAAATGTCTGTTAGGGTTGGTCTAGACAGTACTGGGTCCTGCGATGAGGGCAGGGAACTGGACTCGATGACCTCTCGAGGTCCTTTCCAGTCCTAGTATACTATGATCCCTCATCTCAGCAGCAGGCACTGAGGAAAAGACAGCAACCTTATGAAAAGACTGAGGGAGGATGGAATGTAAATTACTATATTGAGAATAAAATTAAGAAAAAGAACATTTTTCTGGATATAAGCACTCTGTTGGGTGTCAACTGAGCAAGGTTCCCTCTAAGCTGTGTGGCAGCACAGCTCGCAGCTGCTTAATGAGCCCTGCCCAGCCATGGGTTCAAGGCTCTATGCTTGGAGCTGACTGGCTGAGGGAGAGGTACTTCTCCCTCAGCTATGGTAACTGCTCGCTGCTAAGGGCAGAGCAGAGACCCTGCCATGAGCCCCTGGTTGGGTAGAGCTCATTAAACAGCTATGGGGCCATGCTACCGCACAGCTTACAGGGAACCTTGCACTAGAAGAAAACCTCTGGGGAACACCACAGAGTACAACCTATTCTTCCCTATGGCTGTTAAGTACAATTGACTAGAGTGGGTGCAAACACCTCCCTGAACCTTTTAGAACCAGCAGTATGATTTCTTCTGTCAAATCAGATATTACCAAAATGGCCAGGAGATGATAATAGTGGTGCAAGCAGATGCAGCTAAAGATTAAAATAATATAAGAGTAGGCAAATCCACCAGTCATGGTTACAGCTCTAATTAAGTAGGATTTTCAGATTCAGCCAGCTGGTGCTAACTTATTACAACATATTCCAGTGGGAAAAAGTTACAGAGCTCACAGACATATAATAAACTTAATAGTTTGTAGTTTAAGCTGTACAAGAACATGTTTCAATTAACAATTTGTGCACATTTTTATCACTTAAACAGAAAATGTATCTACCCTACCCAGAATCTTTTAGCTGTCAAACTTTTGCACTATGCGTTATGCAGTTTTTCAAAAATAGCCTAAAGTAAAATGCTATTATCAAGCAAAGAAGTTGGTATTAATATTTAAACTGCGTGCTTTTACAATCATAGCAACTACTTCAGAAATTACCTACATGATCCTCTTCTGATAAACTAACAATTCTCTTCTGATCTTAAAGCAACCTTCAAATATTTAACATCAATGGTGAGTTAAGGTGCTCAGCAGTTCACAGACTGGACTCTTAATACACGTTTGTACTATGCCATGCCATGAAGTTTTTACCAAAAATTGAATCGTAGTCCTATACAAAGCCAGATGATACAAAACACCTTGCATAAGGCTCCGGGGTGGGATGGGGGAGCTGAAACTAGTTACTATATTTCTATAACCTGTATGTATTCATATTAGCATATTTTTCAGAAAAATACTAGACAAGGGTCCAGATTTTAAAAAGGTATTGAGATATCTCAGTACCTCTAAAAATCTGGATCAAACTCGACAAATGCTGATGTACTTGGTTGCAGACTGATATATAACCAAATTAACTTACCCACTTTTTTCCCTTCTCAGATTTATTTTATGAGAATTATGCCTTGTTACTTAAGAACACAATCATTTAACTGAATTGTATATGTTTTATCCAATCTTAAAATAAATGTTTTCTGAGGACAACTGTATACATTTAATCCATTAACTCCAAAATCGACACTAGATTTGAACCATCAGAAGGAAAAGTGAACTTCAGAAAAGCACAGACATTACCGGGTGATGCTTACCAGTTACGGTTAACTGGCACGGGCTGGTGCAGTCCCTCGCCTGCTGCAGACAGGAGGTATTCCAGCCTCGTGAGATCCACTGTGGGCAAGGCACATTCCAGCCCGTTCATGGTGGGCTAGGGGGGCTGCTCCAGCTCAGTTAAGCTTGCAGCCCTACTCCATTCACCCCCATTTAATTGGTTGATGGTTAACCATAACAAACCGGCAAACAATTAAATGGGATTTTACATCCCTGACTCCTACCAACCTAATCTGAGCATTAGAAGCAAGCAGGATAAGCAACAGTTCTTATGCCTATTACAATATCCAGCATACTACATCAAACATCCTACTAGAACATCTACATAAGTTTGAAATAAATATTAATAGCTTGCAGGCAAACTGACAAATGTAACAAGTACTCAAAAATAGTAAAGTATTGTATATATATACATATATATACACAGTAAAAAGACTTGAGAAGTGGACATGGCACAACAGTATCACAAAGATTAAGTATATGGAACCTAACTTTTAGTTTTCCCTCTCCCCTCAGGACATACAAAGCATGCGTCTTTACAACTGTAAAAAATGTTTCCCCATATTAACCTTCACCACCTTTCAACACACAATCATCTTTCACCATGTAGTCAGAAAGATCCCAAAAGACATGCACAAGTGTCATTTTAAAGTGAACTATATAGGAATATTCCCCCATCAGTTTGGTCAGACTCAGCAATTTATATTTTGCTTTATATAGAAGAATGTTCAGGTATAGCCTCTATCTCGAATTACAATCTTCCACCTCCTTTCCCTCCTTATCCCTGCCATGAGCAGAGCATGGAGTCAGATACACCAGATTTAAACACAGTTCTCTAGAGAGGGAGAAGGAAATTGCCCTGTGTCTGACATAAAAAGCAAGGAATGTTTCCTGTCTAATAAAGGCCCACACACTCATATTTTCTTACTGGGAAAGATCACTGAGGAATCAAATTGAGATTTTTCAACTATACAGATTGAACCTCTCTAATCTGGTGCTCTCTGGTCTGGCAACATCTATGGTCCGACATGATTTCGGTTAGCCATTTATCATGGGTGTGGCCACGTTTCCCACGGTCCTAGAAAGTTTGTTTACAGCCACAGTATGGGCTCCTAGTGTTCTGTGCTGTTATTTAGCTCTAAATTACCCCTAAGTATCTTCTAAAAGCCCAGTAAGCAGTGTGAGTGTAGGTAATGCTGCTAGACACCACTGAACTCCCATGGTCAGGCAAATTCTCTGGTTTGGCACTGGTCAGATCCTCAGGGTGCCGGACCAGAGAGGTTCAACCTGTATTAAAAATGGCAGATCTGAAATAACCACAATGAACCAATTAAATAGTGACAAAGTTAACTTGGTCTAAAATGTATTAATTTGCGATAATTTCCCCAAAACACTGTGCTAGATCCAGCAATAGAAATCATGGCAAGCTATTAAATAATTTCTTTCTGCTCACTGTCCTTCCCAACAATATTTTGTCTATTGGTGGCTACTCCCGCAAGGGGAATTCAAACTGCCGTTCGCATGAAGTATTGTTTCTTAATTCTATCCTACCCCTAACATTTTACTGATTTATAAGGCTAATTATCCACTAAAAAGCCAAGGTGTAAATTAGCATGAAATCCATCAGTTGCCTGAACTGTCCTTTTTTGTTTTTAAAAACATCATGCATGAAAGCAAGATTTCAGCTCAATTAGTTCAACTAGTTATTTTAGTACAATGCAGTCTCAGCAAAATTCTGGATTCAAATATGGTAAACAAGCATAGAATGGAATAGAGAAATTCTTTATAACCCCAAATTACAGTTTGGTTAACCAACACATTCTAGGCCAGATCATAACTGCTGTTCCCTTCCAATATCATCCCAAATGACCTCCCCAAAGTCAGAGATGATTTTAGTGATGGGCCTCAAAACAAAAAATAAGCAAATCTCATTAAAATGACTGAAATCTTAGGAATAAGAGCACACAGAATTATTAATATTCAGCAAATTGAAGTGCTGCTATTTCTTACTTGTTATATATAAAGAGTTATCTAAACCCTGAAGCACTCTTAAATCCATTCTTCTGCCTGCCTGCCTGCCTGCCTGCCTATCTATCCAACAGAATTTCTCAGCTCTTATAGTTGTTCACTTGTTTCAGTGGAAGAAGTCCTCCAAAAGCCACTGAGTTGCATTCCCCAAAGCCAGTACTCTCAAAACAGTCCTCCTATTAGCTGAAGAACAGACCCTGTACATAGGATCTGAGGGAAAAATAAGGCATTAAATCTGTTCCTAAAAGTTGCCTAGCTTGAGTCACACATTCACACCCAACCCTCTTAATGGATCTTAGTATAACAGGGAAATACATTAACAACCACTGGAATGGATTCTCAAGGCCGCCAAGTCACAACAACAAACTAAACTCAATAACAACATGGTCCATATCATGGAAAAGACAATAGCAGTGCTGATAACAAAGCTACCAAAATGAGCTTCTGTGTTCTAATAGCAAGGATTATAAATGTTTCACAGAAACAATGTATTTGGAAAAGAGACTGGATATATCAGTGTCCCAGAGTGCCATTAATAATATATCATTACAGATCAGCTAAAGAAAATATAAAAATACTTTTTAAACAATGTTGTCAGTGTTCTAAAAATATAGATTTTATATCATTAAATTATTTTTGCAGACAGAAGATTCCTAGTGGATAATTTTGTAATTAATATGTGATATAAATGATCCAGAGATTAAAAAAAATTTACCCAATTTTAAATGGGCATCAAAACTGAACATTATATTGTTACATTACTACACACAAAAACAACCCAAATTGGTATTGTCCAATTGTCCATGACACAGAAGCTGTACAATGTATATGGCTTACATTTCTTAAACCCTATGAGCTCCAGGTTGCTAACTTCCTAACTTTGATTCCTAAAGTCCAATATTGCCAATTAAGCCAAAAAAAACCACAATAGAAAAAAGATTTTGATCTAAAAAACACAAGCAACATCCACTGATTGTAATGGGTGTAACAGGTGCTCAGCAGTGATAGAAAAACAGATTCCAAAGATGGTAAAAGTGGGTTTTTCACTATCATTCAGGATTGAGCTAACTCTACTCCCACTGAACTCAATGGGAGTTGAAAACTCCTAAATCAGTAATCCTTCAAGATGTTGCGCATCCCTGAAAAGAGAGGAGTGCCCACAACTCCTAATTAAATCAATGAGAGTTGTGGGCATTCAATACAGGTTGAATCTCCCTTGTCCAGCACCTTTGGGACCTGAGTGGTCCTGAACCATGGAGTTTTTGCCAGATAAGGAGAGGTCAGGCTCTGTTCCCTGATGGAGCTGCACTCCATGCTGCCTGCCCCACTGCTTACCGCCCCAGCCAGGTCTGCGTCCCCCACTGTACCAATCACAGAAAGGGGCCCGTCCCGCTGCCTCTAGCCCTGACCAGGGCTTCCTCCATCACAACGTTGGCCCAGACTGCGCGCCCAGCTGCTGGCCCCATGGACTCCAGCCCTGGCCGGGGCTGTACTCCCAGTCGCCAGCCTCAACCGAGGCTGCGCCCCCTCCCGCACTGCATCAACCCCGACTGAGGCTGTACTCCCTCCCCCACGTAGGCTTGGTTTCCCACCTCGCCAGCCCCAGCCAGTGCTGTGCTCCTGACCACTGGCCCTGCTGCCTCCAGCCCCAGCTGGGGCTGCACTCGTTGCCGTGAGCCCTGACAGCCGGGGCTGCACTTCTGAACTTGGTTAGCCGGGGCTCTCCGGTTCAGCAATATCCTGCCAGACCACGGATGTTGCCAGACCAGAGAGTCCCAGATTTTAGAGGTTCAACCTGTACCTCACGTTTTAAAAACAGAGATTCCATTCCACTGGCAGTTTTGTCATACTAAAGCAACATATTAATAAAAAGAAAACTGTATTACATGGAAAAAGGAAAAAACTAATACACTTGACTTTTTAATTTAAATAGCAAACAACAAAAAGCTCACGCCAAAAAAGAGATTAGAATGCTTTAAATGTTTATACTAAAAAGGAATTTTAAAAAGACAGCTAGAATTAAAACATTAAAATACCACTACAGGAAACAAGTAGCCACCAACAATGTATTTAACAGAAAACAGAATAATTTTCTAATACCATTCAAGAGTAAAAAAACATGTAAGTTGACAATGAGCCTTCACTGTTATTTACCTTACTACCCAACTTACTTTTCTTCTTCAATTAATTTGGAGTCATGGATTTGATGATACAATATCCACTCCCATGTTTTTTGCATACTTTGGCATTAAAAACTGTTCTAACAGTGGATAGCATTTCCCCCGTTAGGATTCTATTACCCCTTTTGAACTATTAAACCAGTAAACGCTACTGAAACTAAAGAAATTCATTTTGGAAGTCCCATCTGTGTACTTTTTGACAGAACAGGCGCTACTTTTGATAGCAACCTGTACATATGTAAATATAGTACATGAGGACTTTTTAGAAGTCATCTGAAAACAAGCTGCAGATCCAAATAATTAAGAAATATTAATTCTTTACGGTTTGTAAAACTTAAGTCCCTGTTCTGTCTAGCTCTTTAATTGCTTTTTATTTATAGTACCTACTTCATAATTCTGTAATGACAACAAAATGCAATACCTTACATCTGGAATATCTTTTTACAGTAATACAAACCACAAATAATGATTATACAATATTACTGTCAGGTAAAAAAGATCATAACATAACACTTCTATATGCCCCGTCATTCAGTAAATAGTTATTTATTAACCAAACTTCTGACCCTACAAATACTACTGGGCATACAAAAGTGAGACTAATCATAACAAGAGCTTGCCTGCAGAAGCCATAAGAAGGCATGAGGTTATCTGCAGTTTATTCAGTTTAAAACTCGGGAGATTTGTAATATGGGAATTATTTTGAGATGTTTCTCATTTATGTTTCCTGCAGTATTTTGATGCAGAAGTTAACTCACAAACCATAAATATTTTTATAAATAACTTTTTCAATCAATTAATTTGCTTCAGCAAATGATCAATTAGTAAGCATTCAGCTCGACCAAGCCTCAAGCCTGTGCTTCTCTTCTATCAAAGTTTGGAGGCCCCAATTAGTCATTTCTTTGGGGGCACTTTTTTAAATGCAAGCCATGGTCTAAATAACCAACTTCTATCCAGCTTGGCAGATTCAATCAGTCTAGTCAAGAGAGTAGCCTACTTTTTTAAAAATGAAAAGTTATGTTTAGTTCAATTAAAACATTGCCTTTATTCTGTGCTTGCACACTACTGATACTTTTCATCTCCTTCTGCTGCACAGCCTATCAAAGCTTCAGGTTTACCCACTCAAACAACAGTTAACCTCGATAGAAAGAAACTAGGCAAACTTGTGTAGAAACATTTCTTTTTCTCCTATGTCAAAAATCTTATAATGGACTAAAAATACATGACAGACAGTTAATGCTATTTAGAACTTTTTCCCACACTACAAACTTGAGAAATGTAATCAACTGGGAGTAAACTGGCAGAATTTCATTTGGGACAATGGCATATAAACTCTGTTTAGATTCTTCTTTTCACAGTGCATTACAAACAGACTTTTAAAAATCCTATTTGTATTGTATTACCTAAGAAATAACATGATACAGTCATGATTAAGTTTGAAAGCTCAACCTCAGAACTTCTTTGTGCCTTTTAGCTACTACCCAGAGATAGGAGTAATGTGGAGGTAAATTGGTCCAGTGAGATCAACCAGACATACTATACCTCAGGTAGACAGACTCTTGAAGATCCACCTTTTGTTTGATGTGCATTCACATACTAGCCCTGCTGGCTAGTGATGGATCAAAGTCAGGCCCCTAGAAGTCACTACCTCTGTATTTCCCTTTTCCTGCAAGAAGTCACGCTCTGCATCCCCAAGAGAAGTACAACAAATTCTAGACATTATCTTTGGACTGGAGGGAGGACGAAAGAAGGGGGGGGGAGGAATCTAAGCTGTACAGCTTTTTTGCCTCAGAATACCTATCTGCAGAGCCTTGTAGAACTTGTAAAACTCAATTTGCACCATTCTGCTCTATCAGAAATTAATATGAGCTATTCAGTGTAAAGTAGCAGGCCTCCAGGCTTTGACTGTAGGCTGATTTCAAGTGGAATAGCCTCCATGACATCTAAACACACTCTTTTACGCTGAGCTTTCTAAATCGATGCTTTCTGTTTTTAAATATGGGAGAAGTGCTCAGATACTTCAGTAATAGGAGTCTGTATAAGTATCTTTTGAATACCGGGATCTGTTCTGTCTCACTTGTAATGAAACATGGATTCACAATTAATCCTATTTCAGATGAAGAGCTCCCCCAGAAAATTTTCAGGAAATGAGGGACAAGTAGTAGCTAAACCATCAAACGATTGTGAGTGTGAGCAAGACACGAGAAGTTCATTCTTCCGTTCTACTCTGCACTGATTAGGCCTCAGTTGGAGTACTGTGTCCAGTTCTGGGCACCACATTTGAAGAAAGATGTGGAGAAATTGGAGAAGGTCCAGAGGAGAACAAAAATGATTAAAGGCTAAAAACATGAGCTATGAGGGAAGTCCAAAATAATTGGGTTTGTTTTGTTTGGAAAGGACAACACTGAGAGGAGACATGATGACAATTTTCAAGTACCTAAAAAGGTATTACAAGGAGGAGGGAGAAAAATCGTTCTCAACCTCTGGTGCTAATAAGCAATGGGCTTAAACTGTAGCAAGGGAGGTTTAGGTTGGACATTAAGAATCATAGAATACTAGGACTGGAAGGGACCTCGAGAGGTCATCGAGTCCAGTCCCCTGCCCTCATGGCAGGACCAAATACTGTCTAGACCATCTCTGATAGACATTTATCTAACCTATTCTTAAATATCTCCTCAGATGGAGATTCCACAACCTCCTTGGGCAATTTATTCCAGTGTTTGACTACCCTGACAGTTGGGAACATTTTCCTAATGTCCAGCCTAAACCTCCCTTGCTGCAGTTTAAGCCCATTGCTTCTTGTTCTATCCCCAGAGGCCAAGATGAACAGGGGTTTGGAACGGGTCCCATATGAGGAGAGGCTAAAGAGACTGGGACTTTTCAGTTTAGAAAAGAGGAGACTGAGGGGGGATATGATAGAGGTCTATAAAATCATGAGTGGTGTGGAGAGGGCTGATAAAGAAAAGTTATTTATTAGTTCCCATAATAGAACTAGAGGACACCAAATGAAATTAATGGGTAGCAGGTTTAAAACTAATAAAAGGAAGTTCTTCTTCACACAGCATGTTGTCAACCTGTGGAACTCCTTGCCAGAGGAGGCGGTGAAGGCTAGGACTATAATAGAGTTTAAAGAGAAGCTGGATAAATTCATGGAGGTTAGGTCCATAAAAGGCTATTAGCCAGGGGATAAAATGGTGTCCTTGGCCTCTGTTTGTCAGAGGCTGGAGAGGGATGGCAGGAGACAAATCGCTTGATCATTGTCTTCGGTCAACCCTCTCTGGGGTACCTGGTGCTGGCCACTGTCGGTAGACAGGATACTGGGCTAGATGGACCTTTGGTCTGACCCAGTATGGCCGTTCTTATGACACCCTTTTAGATATCTGAAAACTGCTATCATGTCCCCCCTCAATCTTCTCTTTTCTAAACTAAACAAACCCAATTCCTTCAGCCTTCCCTCATAGGTCATGTTCTCTAGACCTTTAATCATTCTCGTTGCTCTTAAGGAAAACTTCTTAACTGCAATGGTGGTTAAACACTGGAATAAATTGCATAGGGAGGTTGCAGAATCTCCATCACTGGAGATATTTAAGAGCAGATTGGATAGATGTGTATCAGGGATGATCTAGATGGTGCTAGGTCCTGCCATGAGGGCAGGGGACTAGATTTGATGGCCTATCAAGGTCCCTTCCAGTTCTAGCATTCTGTGGTTCTATGGTTTTATGATTTCAATATGTTTTCCAAAAGCAGAAGAAAAGTGAACATTTACACAGTAAATCTGTAATGTTTCTCACTAGCATAATCTTAAACTAAGTAAGTCAACGGTAGGCAACCTTAGTTTGTTGTTCCCAGCCAATGGGAGCTGTAGGAAGCAGTGCAGCTCATAGGGTCTTGTTAGCCACGACTTCTCAGAGCTCCCATTAGAGGGGAATGGTGAACCACAGCCAAGGGGAGCTGCAGGCAGCTGTACCTGTGGATGAAAGGTAAGCAAGCTGTCTGGCGGTCTTCCAGCAGCTTACCCGGACAAGCCGTGTGCAGCCCACAGGCCTCAGGTTGCCCTCCACTAAACTAAGGGGGTGTCTATAGTTCAGTTTTGTTCACAAAAGGCAACTTTTGTCAACAAAACAGTGAGGTGTACACACTACAATGCACCTCCTTCCAACAAAACTCTCCTGTTTTACTCAAAAAAATCAAACCACCTCAACGAGAGGAATAGAGCTTTTTGCATCAAACTTAGATTGATAGTGTGTCAGTGTAGACACTGCATTTGCTGTAACTGGCCTCCCGGAGATACCCCACGGACCTTCACCGCAACAGTTTTACTTACCAGTTTGAACTCCACTGCCCTTCATCCAGCTATGCAGGTATTTACACAACTCAGCATGCTGGCTCCTGGCAGCAAAAGCACTCCTGCCGGGACTAGAGGGGAGGGAGTGGATCCCTTTGTTCTGTGGTCATTGCATGGTTCAAATAATGCCAGGCTCAGCACACTATGCCAAAGCACATTATTGTCGCTCGGTGTTAATATGCTCCTTCAAGGCATCCCGCAGCTAGATAGCCCCCAATGGACTCCTCTTATAGCCTTATGTTCAGAATGCAGAGCACAGTATTGAAGAGCAGTGAAAGATCCATGCTTTTATCAGAAATGGCTCAGTTGAAGATTACCAAGGCAGTTGAAAAGTGGCTGGCAATTTAGTAGGATGCCCATGAAATGATGGGAGTGAGAAACCATCAAGCAACACTGTACCTTTCCTGATAAATCATTGCAGACCCTTCCCAATGCATCCTGAGACCAGCTGCACGGTGGGATTCTTACACACAATGCACTTCTCATGTCAAAGTTGATGGAAGAGCTGCAATTGTAGATGGGCTCCTCCAAAATAAGGAACAGAGTGTGGATGTGCAACAGTGGTTTAATTACAGCGGTGGCTGTAGAGCAGAATAACTTGTGTTGACAAAACTCTAGCGTAGACAAGGCCTAAGCTAGAGATGAATAGAGGCTTTTATTGAAAGAAATCTGGAAGTAGCTGAAAATAAGAATTATGGAACTGCTACATTTTCACACTTTGAGGAAGAATAGTTTCTACAGGGTAATGGTTTTAAATTCAGTATTAAGTCAATGAATATTATTTTGTCAGCAACTATGGAAAGTAAAACAAAAAACTGTAGCTAAAGTATCCGAATGTTATGCTCTCCAGTATTAATGTGCCAGGATTATGGAGGGAGGGGAGAACTTCATTTTGATACACGATTTACCATTAATAGAAATATTAAGCAATTCCTAGATTATATTAGTTGCTGATTGTTACATTTCTGAAACTTAAATCGATATGTTCAAAATAAGGGCACCTGTAATGTACTGATTTTCGGACAATGCATCAATACAAACCATGAAATAGCTAATGTAAGAACTAATAGGACTACATAGGCAAGGAGGAGCAGGAGTTGTGGTTAAATGGAAAACTGTATTCAGAACTTTTTCAGCATGTCAGTGAGAAACAATGAGGAGTCAAACATAAGAACAACCCAGGAAACTACAGACCAGTTAGTTTAACTTCTGTGACAGGAAAGATAATGGAGCAAGTAATTAAGGAAATCATCTATAAACACTCGGAAAGTGGCAAGGTGATAGGGAACAGCCAGCATGGATTTGTAAAGAACAAATCATGTCAAATCAATCTGATAGCTTTCTTTAATAGGATAACGAGTCATGTGGATAAGGGAGAAGCGGTGGATGTGGTATACCTAGACTTTAGTAAGGCGTTTGATACTGTCTCACATGATATTCTTATCAATAAACTAGGTAAATAAAACTTAAATGGGGCTACTATAAGGTGGGTGCATAACTGACTGGATAACCGTACTCAGAGAGTAGTTATTAATGGCTCACAATACTGCTGGAAAGGCATATCAAGTGGGGTTCCGCAGGGGTCTGTTTTGGGACCGGCTCTGTTCAATATCTTCATCAACGATTTGGATATTGGTATAGAATGTAAGCTTATTAAGTTTGCAGATGATAACAAGCTAGGAGGGATTGCGACTAATCTGGAGGATAGGGTCATAATTCAAAATGACCTGGACAAACTGGAGAAATGGTCTGAGATAAATAGGATGAAGTTTAATAAAGACAAATGCAAAGTGCTCCACTTAGGAAGGAACAATCAGTTTCACACATACAGAATGGGAAGCGACTGTCTGGGAAGGAGTACAGCAGAAAGGGATCTTGGGGTTTTTGGGTTATAGTGGACCACAAGTTTAATATGAGTCAGCAGTGTGATGCTGTTGCAAAGAAAGCAAACATGATTCTGGGATGTATTAACAGGTGTGTTGTGAGCAAGACACGAGAAGTCATTCTTTCGCTCTACTCTGCGCTAGTTAGGCCTCAATTGGAGTACTGTGTCCAGTTCTGGGCACCACATTTCAAGAAAGATGTGTAGAAATTGGAGAGGGTCCAGAGAAGAGCAACGAGCATGATGAAAGGTCTAGAGAACATGACCTATGAGGGAAGGCTGAAGGAATTGGGATTGTTTAGTTTAGAAAAGAGAAGATTGAGGGGGGACATGATAGCAGTTTTCAGATATCTAAAAGAGTGTCATAGGAGGAGGGAAAAAACTTGTTCATCTTGGCCTCTGAGGATAAAAGAAGAAGCAATGGGCTTAAACTGCAGCAAGGGAGGTTTAGGTTGGACATTAGGAAAAAGTTCCTGTCAGGGTGGTCAAACACTGGAATAAATTGCCCAGGGAGATTGTGCAATTCCCATCTCTGGAGAGATTTAAGAGTAGGTTAGATAAACGTCTATCAGGGATGGTCTAGACAGTATTTGATCCTGCCATGAGGGCAGGGGACTGGACTCGATGACCTCTCGAGGTCCCTTCCAGTCCTAGTAATCTATGATTACAAACCAAGAAAAACAACTTTAAAACAAACAGTTTTTTCCACTAAACATATAATGAGGGCAGTTCAATGTAACCCAACAGCTACTGGAAGCATCTAATCTTCACAAGTTAACCCACATGTAGAGGTCGGTCAGGAGAATTTTCCATGAATTTTCCATTTTCAGCTACATGTTGGAGCTTTTGTTATAAAACCACAGTGTTTTGGTTTTTGGCAATCAAAAATTTAAAAATATTGTTTTCAGCCAAACATAGACTCATAGACTTTAAGGTCAGAAGGGACCATTATGATCATCTAGTCTGACCCCCTGCACAGTGCAGGCCACAGAATCTCACCCACTCCTCCTAGAATAATCCTCTCACCTATATCTCAGATATTGAAGCCTTCAAATACTTTGAAGACCCCAAGATGCAGAGAATCCTCCAGCTGTGATCTGTACCCCATGTTACAAAAAAAAATGGGTTTTCATATTTTTGACAAAACCCCAAAAACACACTGGAAAAAATATTGAAGTAAATTACTTTTTTTGTCAAAAAATTTCTTCAAAAGAAAACATGTTCCAAATGACTTTGGTCATCACCCACGTTGCCACTGCCTATCAACCTGCAGGTGGTGGTGCATAAAGTGCAACACACACA
Source organism: Pelodiscus sinensis (assembly GCF_052426305.1). Classification (NCBI taxonomy): domain Eukaryota; kingdom Metazoa; phylum Chordata; order Testudines; family Trionychidae; genus Pelodiscus; species Pelodiscus sinensis. The sequence goes on from NC_143054.1 coordinate 13,432,854, forward strand.
ACATACACACACACACACAAGTAATCCAAGCAAGCAGCCTGTGATTTATTTCAACAAAACTATCAATCAAATGGCCATCCAATAAATATTTGACATTAACTAGACTATTCATGTGTCTTCCTAAACGTGTGAACAAATAAGGCCTTGTAGGATCAGCTCATTAACTTGTGTGCCAATATTACAGTAAACAAACACCAACTTTAAATATATAAGTTCACCAATGGAAACCACAGACAAGTAAGTTTTGAAAAGTAAATTTGTTGGTAGTTAACTAATCTGGAGCCCAAGCCAACATTCCCACGGGAGAGCCATGTGTGTGCATGGAGTGCAGGATCAGATTCTTCATAGTTTTGTAGTCTAAGATCACAATTAATTTCAGTGACTATGCCCAAATCGTTGAAAATAATTAATGTTTTAGGTAGATTTGGGCTTGCCTTCAAACAAAATTCAATTCATCAAGACCTTTGACTGAAGAAAACAAATTATTTCATGTCCTTTAGCTCAATATTTAAAATAATACTAATGGTTCCAGAAAGTCATACTATATGCAAATTATTTTACGTCATAAATGACATAGACCAATTAAATGTGTAAATTGGAATTTTAAACTGCTACATGAAAATGTTCATCAGGGCTGTCTCTTTCCTGCGCTGAAGCTGTAGTTTAAATTAGAAAGACCTCAGGGCTTCAAAAGTTAGTTTGGAAACAGTATGTATGTAGAGTAACCAAATGAAATAAAACAAACCTAAGCATAGAGTACTAGTTCTGCTGAAATTTTTATATTATTTTAACACCTACTACTGAACTGAAAGCTCTGAAGTCACATACTACACATAAATAAAGGATATTTGAGTCAAAGCAAGATCTATATCTCATTAAGTTCTTTTAAATGCTTATAAGATCAAAATACCAATTGCAAAAGCCTCAATTAAAAGCTACATATATTAATGTCAAGTTACAGCACAATATTTTTTTACGTATGTGTTTGTGTGTTGCCTATAGAGCTTGCTGCACTATTTCTGTTTACCTCCATAAGCCAAACATTAGTGTAGTTTAGTGTTACTGCTAACTACACCTGAAAAATATGTATATAGACATAAAAGTTCACATACTAAACAGAATTAGCAGCAATTGGCTTTATACCGTCTCCTCATACAAGCAAATGTTTTAAGTTGCACTAAACATCAACAGAAAAACTAGAAAACGTTTTACCATGTTAAGCTCTATCATGCTCTATGAAAAGATTCCCATTCAAAGAAACAGTACTTTTATGGCCCAATCTTTTTGTGTGTGTATATTCTTATAGGCTACGTCTGGACTACACCCTTCTGTCAGCAAAGAGATGTAAATTAGATGTTTTGAAAGTGCGAATGAAGCGGGGATTTAAATATCCCACTCTTCATTTGCATAATCACATCATGGCGCTGTTTCGAACAAGCGCCATTTCGAAAGTGAAACCACAGTTTAGACGCAGTTCTTTCGACAATGGGGTACTTTTTCGAAAGATCCTGTACTCCTCCTGAGGTCTTTTTAATGTACTCCTCAAGAGTACAGGATCTTTCGAAAAAGTACCCCATTGTCGAAAGAACTGCGTCTAAACTGCAGTTTCACTTTCAAAATGGTGCTTGTGTGAAACAGCGCCATGACGTGATTATGCAAATGAAGCTGGAATATTTAAATCCCCTCTTCATTTGCAATTTCGAAGCCTCTAATTTACATCCCTCTGCTGACAGAGGGGTGTAGTCTAGATGTAGCCTGAGAGTTAACAAAATCAAATCCCAGGAAGGGCTGAGGTAAGTTCCCTTTCTAGCCGAAGAGGCATAAACTCGTCAATGATACCCCCTCTGTAGGGCAATCCATAGGGCGATCCTGCAAGTTAATATATATATATTACCTGGATTTGTCTACACAGCAAACTACTGACTGGCAAGCCAGTGTGCTTGCTTGCCATACAGTAACATCCCACCTGGGTGCTGTTACAACTACCTTGTCAACTAATTTTTCTGTATATGGTCCATCCCTGGCAAAACTTTAGCAGAAAAAATTATTTTAATATGAATACACTAAAATATAATTTTAATAAGCTGATTATATTGGAAGGATTCTTTTGATTCCTAACCATCTCTGTGAAACTATTTATGAAAAATATTATCTCAAGACACAGACGACTTGTTTAATTTTTAAAGTAGCAACTGAACAGGCTCTGAAACAGAAGGAAAACATCTGTTTCTTACATTTATAAAGCCAACAATAACCTCTACATTCTGACAGAAATCGTGTGTATGCTGGCAGGCCAAGGGAAAGCACTTAATCAGGAAGTGACCAATTAAATAAAATATAGGCTCCTCAGACACTGACCCAAAGAAGCAGCACAGACTTCAGCTCCCTAGATTCATGGCCTGCCCTTGATTCTGGAGCCCAAATGGTGATCAGTTATGTTTTCTCTTTGTGTTCGGAGGGAAAAAAATGCTTTTTCAGAGCAAATCACTTATTTTAGGTTTAAGAAAAAATTAAGTCTCCATGAAAGAGGGAACACACTGAGTCACCAACATACTACATCACTGAAGATACACAGAACACCAGATGCTTCGCAGTTATGCTAGCTGGCCATCGGGGTTCCTCTAGCTTAAATGGTGCAGCACATGTAAAGTAAAACATCTAATTTCAATTATACAGGCAGTCCCCGGGTTACATACAAGATAGGGACTGTAGGTTTGTTCTTAAGTTGAATTTGTATGTAAGTCGGAACTGGTACATATTGTAAGGGAAACTCTAGCCAAACATTTCTCCAGAGCTTAGTTTTATTCTCCCACACCTCACTTCCCTCAGTCCTTTATTCTCAAGCTGAGGTGTCTGCTGAGAAAAGCCGCTCCGCGTCTCCCTGGTCTGCTGGGGAGGGGCACTAGCTTCACGTCTCCCTGGTCTGCTGGGGGGAAGCAGCTAGTGCGGGGTTGCCTCACCCCGTTTGTAAGTGGGGATCCGATGTAAGTCGGATCCATGTAACCCGGGGACTGCCTGTATACTGAAATACCACCATCTACCTACCTATCTATATGTTTCTAATACTTCCTTCCTCATTGCCTCTAACTGAAAACAGAATGAGATCTTCAAGGTTTGGCAGTTACTTCTAAAGCAGTGGTTCTTAAACTTTCCAGACTATGGTGCCCCTTTTAGGAGTTTGATTTGACATGTATACCCCCAATTTTCACTTCCGTTAAAAACCACCTGCTGACAAAAATCAGATATAAAAATATAAAGAAGCGTCACAGCACACTATTACTCAAAAATTGCTTACTTTCTCATTTTACCATGTAATTATAAAAATACATAAATTGAAATATAAATATGGTGCAGGATGAACCTCTCTAGTCTGGCACCCTGGGGACCTAACTCGTGCCAAACCAGAGAATTTATAGGACTAAGGGAGATCAATGCAGAGCTCCAGTAGGTCTCCATATTTGGCGGAAGTATATGTGAGGGGGTGCTGCAGCAGTGTGTCCCTCAGCTCCTGGTGCCAGACTGGGGCTCTGCAGCCACTTCACCTCTTCTCTGCCTCTTCCCCCAAATGGGCCCCATTCCTGCTCCTCCCCTGTTCCTCCAGAGTTTGAATACCATGAACAGCTGATTCACTACACTCCAGATGCACTGGGAGGAAAGAGGAGGAGACTATCAGCGCAAGAACATTGCAACATGAGAGAAGCAGGGGGAGGGGCACAGAGGAAGGAGCTTTGCACGAATGGGTGCTCAGCACCTATTAATTTTTCCCTGTGGATGCTCCAGCCACAGAGCACCATGGAGTCTGCACCTACACCAGACGATGGGTGTTGCTAGACCAGGGAATTCTAGATTACAGAGGTTCAACCTGTACTTACACTTCAGTATATAATATATAGAGCAATATAAACAAGTATGTACACATCTGTATGAGATTTTAGTTTCTACTGACTTCACTAGTGTTTTTTATACAGCTTGTTGAGTCGATGTACCCCCAGAAGTCCTCTGTGTACCTGCAGGGGCACACATACACTGATTGAGAATTGCTGCTCTGAATAGCCAAGTAACCTCTCCCAGAAAAATTGCCAAATATGGAAAGCAGATTTAACGGAATGACATATTACTAAATATTGCTGGGTAATCTTGTCACACCCTTATCTGGACACAAGCACAATGTCATACAAGCTCAATATAAGTGTTCTTAATCCCTAATAGAGCCCCTCAATAAATCGAAGAAAAATCTAAAACTTTATAAGCCTGTGCAATATAGTTTATTAAAAACCTATATATGTGAAGAGAGAACAAGAAAGAAATAGATTTAAGTATGGTTCAAAATGACAGGATCAAGATCAGTGCTTAAAATCAATCTGTTTCCAGGACACTGTATTAAAAATATTAACTTTTTCAAGGAACACTGTAAACAAAGTACCAGACAGAAGGTAAACTTTTCACATATTATTCGTTATGACTAAAATTATAAATACAAAATCTGTAGGTACAGGCAGTCCCCGAGTTACGCGGATCCGACTTATGTCGGATCCGCAGTTATGAACGGGGCTTTTCTCGCCCCAGAGGACGGGAGCGGCAGGACGCCCAGATGCGCCGCGGTCCGCCACCCCGTCCTCCGGGGCGAGAAAAGCTGCTCCCCGTCTCCCTGGTCTGCTGGTCGGGAGACGGGGAGCAAAGCCTTGGAGCACGCCCGCAGCGGGACAGCCCAGGCGCACTTGAGCTGTCCCCCTGCGGGCGTGCTCCAAGGCTTTGCTCCCCGTCTCCCGACCAGCAGACCAGGGAGATGGGGAGCAAAGCCTCGGAGCACGCCAGCAGTGGGACAGCCGCGGCGCGCCTGGACTGTCCCGCTGTCCGTGTGCTCTGCGGCTTTGCTCCGCGTCTCCCAGGTCAGCAGACCAGGGAGACGGAGCAAAGCCGTGGAGGACTTGGGCGGTCCCGCCACCCCCGTCTCCCTGGTCTGCTGGGGGGGGGGGGTGCAGCAAGTGCCCCCCCCAGCAGACCAGGCTTTTCTTGCCTACCCCTGGGGTAGAGCAGCTGGGGGCTGCCGGGTTGGTCCCGCAGCGCTGCTCCGGACCAACCCGGCAGCACCCCAGCTGCTCTGCCCCAGGCGTCCTGATTCAGCCGCTGCTGAAACTGACCAGCGGCTGACTACAGGAAGCCTGAGGCAGAGCCGCAGCAGCTGACTTGGGGACGCCTGGGTTTCTTAAGTTGAATCTGTATGTAAGTCAGAACTGGCGTCCAGATTCAGCCGCGGTTGAAACTGATCAGTTTCAGCAGCGGCTGACGCCAGTTCCGACTTACATACAGATTCAACTTAAGAACAAACCTACAGTCCCTATCTTGTACGTAACCCGGGGACTGCCTGTATATGTGTACAGGTTGAACCTCTCTAGTCCGGCACCCTCAGGATCTGACTGGAGCCGAATCAGAGAATTAGCTGACCCACAGGAGGTCGATATTGTCTAGGAGCATTACCAACATATCCACTGCTTACTGGGCTCTTAGAAGACATTTAGGGGTAAATTAGAGCTAAATAACAATGGAAAACATTGAGAGCCAAGACTGATGCTGTAAACAAATGTTATGTGACCATGGGACACTTGCCCACACCCATGATAAATGCACATCCGACTAACTAAAATCATGCCAGACCATGGATGCTGCTGAATCAGAGAGTGCCAGACTAGAGAGGTTCAACCTGTACACAGTAAAAATAAGTGTTCAAGTCCTCTCTACTTCAGAGTTTATGGCTCCAACCAATATAAATTTCAACAGACCAAAATGTTTTTACTGTTAAATCTAACCTACTTCACATCATCGTTTTTATTGAAGTGTTAAACTATTTTCAAAAGCTGAGACATTAATTTCAGCAATTTTAAGTAGTGAAGAGAGAACCAAAAATGGCTGATGTTCTGTTTTTAATGGTATAGGATTGGCACTCCTGTGCTATCTTTGTAAGACCTGAAAATCTAGCAAAGAAATCAGTGGGAGAAGAAAATTCTTTTAAACAATCCAACAGGATCTCATATCGCACAGCTCCCCTTTTAAGTACAGTTGAACTCATATGTATACCCTAATTTCCATCCCCCACCATACATACACTGGTTAAGATATATTCATAATACTGTAGTGTATAAAAAAAATTGCACATAATTTGGAGTTGGGCTACCAGCCCAGTTCTCCATCTGCAGATTTAAAGAAGATATGCTCCAGATTCAGGCTGAAATTTTCTTTAAACTGCCTGATAAATCAGGAATAATGATCCATAGGGAAAGAAGAGCTCATTAGCCTGAGTTCTCCCCCTCGCTACAGATCAATGTGTCCTGGATCCATAATAAAAAGGGGGGAAAATGACAGTGCTGGCAGGTCCAGTTCTCTGATGGATAAGTTGCCTTCTACCAAATCAAGATTTGAAGCCTGGCCCAGAGTAATAGGCCACTAATCAAATAGAAGAGTGCCTTAGGTAAGGAAATATTCTTGATTATGCAGTGTCTTAAAGATGGAGTGAATGGTTGTTTAAATATCTTGAGATGTTTAGAAGTTCTGGGCTACAAAACCTTATAATATCACAGTTTACAATTCTGATTAACCCAGATTCCAGTGGCATTTTAGAATAATAAATCATTTTTCTTTATAACAGTTTTGCTCTCCATCAAGACTAAAATGTAATCAGTTCCAACTGGTCCACACATGTTAATTCCATAAGAAATAGCATTATCTCACCAACAAACATATATTTCTGCATTATCACCAAAAATTGTTGTAAAACTATAACGAAAAGCTACTTTTAAAATAATTTTATGTCAGCATTATATTATTTGATGATGAATTAAGAAATGTAGGTCTCAACTTATTTTCATATACAATACACAAAAATATCCCTTATTTAGCAGAATTTGTATAACCCTTTTTATTGTAGCGAAGTAATATTTTATTTGCCTAAAGTGTCTTTAAAATGTCAACACTGTGATGGCTATCTTATGTATCTATTCTTCTTCTGCCCTATTTTCTTAAAGAATGACAAAAAACCACATTCAAAATGCAAACAGTCCGAGATATTTGGATAGGTTACTTACATCATACTTTGCAGTTCAGGAGTAAAGCTTGTTGATTTCCCTGCCCCTCTTGTGCTGCTTGAAGAGGCAACATTTGACATTGGGCTAGCTGCAATATTGCTCATCTGAGTAAACAAAAAGAAACAACAGAGCTTGCAAATGTATTTAATTTAATAAACAGAGGATCTAGGAAATGGCAGCAATTATAAACCACTTCACAAAGTACATGTGGTTTAAAATATCCAGCCTAATATATACTATGTTTCATGTTGACATTAACAATGTATTTTATTCAGTGCTACCAGCAAGTTATTTTCTCTACTACAGGACAAATTGAGAAAACCACACTGTTCATTTTAGTAACTAGATATATAAGAAGAATCAGTAATAATTGTAATAGCTTCACCTTAGTGACTGCATTACAGATTCAGAAGAAAAAAATTCAAACAAGACCTGAATGAAAATACAATACACGAAGAAGTCTTTTCAATGTAGAACAGAAGCCTATTTGAGTTGTCACCTGCATTATCCACAAACCACAAAATGTGATCAGCAACCATTGCAACTAACAGTTACTGAAAGTGTGTGTTGGGTTTGTATTTGTGTTTATTCCTCTCCACTGGCTTTGTTTTAAAACATTTAGGGAGCCACTTATGGGTTCTCAAATAATTCAAGAATCATCAATGCAAGCCTGTCTCAATCTCTATTCAAGAGCTCACATTATTATGGGCCATATATGTGGCTTTCATAGGCCAAGTCTTGCAACAGAAGCATATGACTTTCAGATCACGCAGCCAGCAACCAAATCCCATAGGGACTATATTCATGCAGGTTTTGTCCTTGTAGACAGACAAAACGAATTAAATATAGCTGTGAAGTTAATGTACATAACAACTTAAAGTGCATTAAACCTAGCTTTCATTCATAAGGAAAGAGGCCTTAGTTTACTGTAGCTTAATCCTCACAGGAATTACTAAGGTCCTTACAGAAGTGAAACCAAATACTGAAATCTTTAAAAAAAAAAAAGTCAGTAAGAAACGTGAATGATCTCAACAGTGGAATGATCAGCTTTGAATGTGATTTACCCACTTACACTATTTTCAGCTTTATGTATGGCCTAGTGTCGGTGGAAAACAGTGGTACGACATGAACAAAAAAAATTATTGTAACATGTTTATGGTTTTCCTTACAGAATTCCTGTAAAATTAAAACAGTTTATTCCAAATTGAAACATGCACACAGTTCTGTTCTAACCAGATCACATATACTAATTCAGCTCAGATGTTTTTCCTCTCTAATAAAATGCGAGTCAAAATATCTTTAAATCATATAATCTATAATCAATTTACTGAAAACAAACAAAAGACAATGTGTAACAGATATTTTATGAAGACCATCAAATAATAAAATTAACTTGATAAACTAAATTAATACAATTAAAAATAAACACACAAGTTCATGTTTAAACATCACTCATTACAAGCAATATAAAAAGCCAAATATTATCCAACTACATTTCTCTACACAAAAATGTCACATATTAGTCTTCTGTGTCTTGTTACCTCCAAACAACACTTAGCAACACTAAAACATCACAGGTCTTCTGATAAGGAGAAGACAGAGAATATTTTTTTTCTCCTGTCTGGTTTGCTGAGAGCTAGTAAACTTTCACTTAACCAATATCTGCTCATTTCTTATGTTGTTTTAGCGGTAGTTGTGATAATAAAAAGCAGATGTTAATATCATTTGTTTTCAGTCAGACACTTCCCACCTATAATTTTACCTTTAACCTATGTTCAAAAAAAAGTTTAATAATACAAAGTGCATACCACACCTCTCCACTAGCACTACATATGGTTAATTACAATATGTTTTCATTTTTTAAGACATTAAATCTTTTGAATACAACATGTTGAGATATTTTCAATGAGTACTAATATAATTATGGTTATCTTAAAAAGGTTAAGGATATATAGCACAGAGCTGAATCAAAGAAATAGTGAAACTTGTAATATATATCTGTATCTAAAATACAAGAGGTAAACTGTTTAATATTAATACTTTCACATAAGTTAACACATTCTATTTATTTCCCAGAATATTGTAATTTAGTTTCCCAAACTACAAACACAAGCACATGTGTGACTTTACTCACTTATTCAGTTCCTCTGAAGTCTGATTTTAGTCATGTGAGCAGGGGCGCCCAGTTTTATGTATTAATAGGACCAGCGATTTGGTCAGCAGTTAGCATTAGTCTCATACCTGAACAGTGAAATCAGTGAGTTTTTAAAAATGCAATAAACTTGTCTTCGAGTGTGTAAAAAGAGTATGTGCAATGAGGGATGTTAGTGAGTAAGTATTGACCACTTGCTTTCCCCACCCACTTGCTGCCTCAAAGAGAGGCAGGGGTGGGGAGCAGGACTAAGTGCCAGGGGGAGCCGGTTTAAAAGCCAGTTCCCCCCAGCACTGTCTCCACAGTGCCACCTGCCCTCCTCCCCATGCCCGCTGCCTCTATTAGAGGCAGTGGAGTGGATGGGGGGGGGGGGGCTGCTACAAGGCATCCTCTGCCTGCAGCAGCCCAAGGCTCACGGTGGGCAGAGGCTTCTCTGGCAGCAACCACTATCCGTGGGGATCCTAGCAGGGAGTGGGTCCTCCCCATTCCCCCATGGACAGGGGCTACTGCCACCAAGCAGTCCCTGTTCACAGCAGTCTGGGCTGGCCGTGTACAGGGGCTGCTCCGGCAGCAACACCTGGCTGCCACGAACAGAGGCTGCTCTGACAGCAGCCCCTGCTAGCGATGGACAGGGCTTGCTGCAGACAGGGGCTGCTTCTGGAGCAGTCCCTGCCTTATGGCCAGCCCTGGCTGCCACGAACAGGGGCTGCTGGAGTCAGCATAAGCCAGGACCGAGCAGTCCTAACTCGCACTAGTCCAGGACCCTGAGCCTCTGCATTTTAAATGTAGTAACAGCCTTGTGGCTCTTACTACATTTAAAATTCAGAGCATCAGCATGAGTGGCTCCTGGAGCTGGCACAAGCTGGGACTACTCAGCACTGGCTCAAGCCGGCTCCCTGAGCTACCCCCACTATGGCTCTGCAGAGTGGTCCTTATCAACTAATTGTGTAATCGATACAAATTGTATTGACTACACGCTTAGCCAGATAATTGCAATTTATCATCTTTATGTGCAACCTCTACCACGAGGCTTCTATACACTGGAGGTGCTACTGGATTAGAATAATGAAGACCCACAGGCTTGGAAATTTAAATCAAGAGTATATTTAGTCTTATTTTTGTTCTTCTTCATTTTGCTTCTTGCTCTCTATTTTATTTCATCGTTTATATAAGTTAATGTCTAATTTTAATAACTCAAAATACGTATATACACTCTAATAGTAATGTCAAAATCTTATATTAAAAGGTCATAAAGAAGTAGAAATACAATTCAATAAAGTTATACAAGGCATTAACACTAGCTTTTGGCTAGAATTTTCTTGCCCTTACAAATTTTGAAAGAATGCATAAGAATAAAAGAACAGCCATACTGAGTCAGACCAAAGGTCCAGTCTAACCCAGTATCCTGTCTTCTAACAGTGTCCAATGACTGTTGTCCCAGGGGGACCGAACAGAACAGGAAATCATCATTCATAATCTCTGACAGAGGCAAGGGACACCAATCCTACCCATCCTGATTAATATATATTGATGGACCTATTCTCCATGTATTTATCTAGTTCTTTTTTGAACTCTGCTAAAGTCCTGGTCTTCACAACATCTTCTGGCAAGGAGTTCCGGGGTTGACTATGTGTTGTACGAAGTACTTCCTTCTGCTTGTTTTAAACCATCTACATATTAATTTAATATGGTGACCCCCTACTTCTTAAGTTATGGGAACAAGTAAATAACTTCTCCTTACTCACTTTCTCCACACCAGTCATGATTTTATAGACCTGTATCATAACCCTCGCTTAGTGTTCTCCTTTCTAACCTGAAAAGCCCCGGTCTTTTTAATCTCTCTTCATATGGCAGCTGCTCCAAACCCATAATCATTTCTATTGTCCTTTCTGAACTTTTTCCAGTGCTAAGATATCTTTTTTGAAATGAGGTGACCACATCTGTACGCAGTATTCAAGATGTGGGCATACCATGGATTTATACAGAGGCAATAAGATATTCTCTGTCCTGTTCTCTAATCCTTTTGTTAATGATTCCTAACATTCCGTTGGCTTATTTGACTGCTGCTGCGCATTGAATGGAAGTTTTCAGAGAACTATCCTCAATGACTCCAAGATCTCTTTCTTGGGATATAACAGCTAATTTAGTCCCCATTATTTTGTACGTATAGCTGGGATTAAATTTTCCAATATGCATTACTTTACATTTATCAACATTAAAGTTAATTTGCTATTTTGTTGCCCGGTCACTAGCTTTGAGAGATCCTTCTGAAGCCCTTCAGTGTCTGCTTTGGGAATTAACCAGGGGTGGCCAACCTGCAGCGCCCCTTCCCAACAGCCCCCGCCCTGGCTCCCCTGTGCTCACCGGGGCAGCAATTAAAAATGGTGGCCATCAACAGGCGCCTGATTGGCCAAAAAGCCTAAGCTTGTTTCTCAAAAGGGGCAGCCTTTTTTTTTTTTTTTTTGGTTTGACAATTATAGGGGGGCTTTCCTTTTTTTCACTGCTGTTTCAGCTCTCTTTGTTAAATGGATTGGCCACCACTGGTCTTAACTATCTTGAGCAGTTTAATATCATCTGCAAATTTTACCGCTTCACTATTTACCCCTTTCTCTAGATCATTTATGAATATGTTGAATAGGATTTTTCCCAATATGGACCTCTGTGGGATTCCACTAGTTACCTCTCTTCAGTCTGAAAACTGACCATTTATTCTTACCATTTGTTTTCTATCTTTTAACCAGTTATTAGTCCATGAGAGGACCCCATCTTATCCCATTATAACTTACTTTACTTAAAAGCCTTTGGTGGGGGACCTTGTCAAAGGCTTTCTAGAAATCTAAGTACTATATCCACTGGAGCCTCCTTGCTGATGCCCTCAATGAACTCTAGTAGATTAGTAAGGCATGATTTCCCTTTACAGAAACCATGTTGACTTTTAACCCCAACAAATTATGTTCATATGCGTGTCTGACCATTCTGTTCTTTACTATAGTTTCAACTAATTTTTCTGGTATTGATGTTAGACTTTCCTGTTTATAACTACCAGGATCACCTATAATATTATTCAAGTTAATGATTAATAAGATAAGGCCCCAATCCTGCAAGTACCCATGCTTAATTTTAAGCATGAATAGTGCCATTAACTTCATTGGAAGTGCTTGTGTGAGTACATTTATATATGCATGTGTCTACAGAATTGCAATCTTTGGGCTTATTCAAAAATTTAAGTATATGGTATGCAGTCTTATTTCCCTCCCACTCCCCACTCACTCAGGCTTTGTCTATATGACTGGGGCCGTCAACCTAAGTTACACAACTTCAGCTACATGAGTAATGTGGCTGAAGTCGACGTACTCAGATCAGCTTTCTGCGGTATCTTCACAGCACTAAATCGACAGCTGACGCTCTCCCCTCAACTCTGCTTGCTCTTCTCATTTTGGTAGAGTACTGTAATTGACAGAAGAGCTAGATGCGAAAAATCAACCCCTGCTGCATCAATTGCTGCCCATTAATCCAGCTCATAGTGAAGACATATCCTAACTAAGGCCCAATCAGGCAACCTTTGTTCATGTTATTAATTGTTACATACAAGAGTATCCCTTACCAGTATTGCCAACTTTCATGGTATTTGATGCAGTACTTTAAACTGCACACACTAGAGACAAGTGATTATGTGACAATCTCATCTTGTTAAAAAAAATCTAGCCCTTATGGCTGCAAAGAAAAGCTTGAAATTGAGTTGCATGTACCTTAACACTCAGAAACTAAAAAAAGACTTAAATAAAAGTTACATCTCATGAGTTTTGAACTAATGATTTTTTAACATCTGAGGCTGGCTATACTGCCTTATATTTACGTAACCATACTGAAGTAATTGGACTCTTCCAAAAAATATTATGTGCCTAGGCCACAATCCTGCAAAGGGTTTCACCCAGAAGTAGAACTTTCAGGGTTTCATTTATACTCATGTGTTTTGTCAGCAGAATTACTTGCTAAGGCTCCAGTCCTGCAAACACACGTGAGCAATCCCATTAAATCCAATGGGATTACCTGCCTTCATAAGTCTTTGCAAGATCAAGGACTAGGAGCATACCAGCTCTACCCATCCATTAAACCACTGTCTTCCTACTAAAACCAAATTATTTAACTTTCAAATCAAGCAGGTGTACAAAATTTTCTTGACACGATGAACCCAACAGCTCATCAGGCCCTGTCATAGCCTTTAAAATAATGACTTCCCCAACCCACATTTTGTTTGATGGTTTAGATAATTAACTTCTTTACACATCAAAGTCCCATCATCCGCATGTTCTATTTCCTTTCTTCCGGACATTAAAAACAAAGTCAAAAGCAGAAGCACTCTCAAATCAATTTTCTCCAATAAATACAGCTAACATGGAATTAAAAACCTACTGTAATCTTCAATGGGTCAATGTACTACAGTTGTTTTAGCTTTGAATTGAAATACAGCTGTTTGCCATATTCCACAAAGTGAATTCAGATGTTCAGATCGGGTCACAGATTATTTCAACATGCCCTAGTTTAATCATGAACTTTAGCAAGGAGAACATAACTTTTGATTAACAATATTTAAAACTAGAAAGTATAAGGCCCTATCTAAATCTATGTCATACTTGCAAATTATATTTTCTCTCAAAAAATCTAGCAATCTTAGAATTATAAAGGAAAGAAAATAAATTTATGTAAACAATTTCAATCAATGAAAACGTGTACAAAAAATACCGATCCTGATCTCTCAGTGTCTTTGACATAAATTAAATATACACTTATAGAGGAAACATGGCAAGTAACTCCCTCGCACCCTAACAACCTTGAGTAGATAAATGCTAAGACTCGTCTGGTTGAGTTCAGGCCAGAAATTATCACAAAGTTAAGAAATATTGGAAACCTCCTGTTCCATAGCCTGTCCATTGGGTCTGTGTTCTTCCTGTGTAATTCCCAGGTGATATGGTCACACCAGTAACTGACTAATCTTCAAGGCACAGCACATCTATTGACTCAAGCTTTTGGGCACATAAGAGATGGTATTTTGCACTACCTCATAAGCTTGTATAAATAGATGAGGCCTGAATATCAAAAAATTTGGACTATTTCAATCAAGAATGGAAAGGAATCACGTTCCTAAGTCAGGGAGGCCTCACAAAGAACATGATCAGCATATCTATCTTCTACAGAGAGGTACTCAAGTGCCGCCATCAACTGCTGTTCCGGCAGCATCACATGAGGGTTTCTACCGAGACAAAGGATAGGTTAAAGAACAAAAGGTCTCCAAACCCTTCATTAATTAAATTAAAAGTTACTGATTTAAACACCACCAGAGAAAACTTAGCTTTCATCTACTCCAAAACTTACTATGCAGCTACAGAAATAGAGTGAGATCTGAATTCATTCAGCTTTATTTAAAGTCTCTTCACAATGGGAGGAATGTAGTTTCTAACAGAGAGATGACTTTAACTGGGTTGTTTTTGCCCTACCAGCCTGACTGTTCCTCCATTTACACTAGACTTTTACCTACAAAACTCCTCTGAAGTCAGTATCATTAACTATGATTTACATATAAGAAATACAAAAAACAGCTTATTGTAACTTGACTAAAGAGGCAAACTATATAAAACTTTACAAGGTTCCAAAAAAATGAGAAGTTAATTACATGTTCCCAGTCAGCAGGTGATAAGGAATGTGTATAGCCTATTTTGAGTGCAAAAATAAATTACTGTTAAAAGAAATTATTTCTGAAGACTTGCATCTAATTTCTGTACTGCCATCAGCCCCTCATTTCACTTCTTTCATAACTACATTTTGCATATGATCTGAAATAATGCAAAATGGGATACATTTTTACTTCCATAAACACCATACAAAACAGGAAGGAAGGAAACCACTGAATGCTAAGATGCTTTGACCAAATGCTGTATTAAAATTAGTGTTGTTGTTTTAAACATTTTAGTCTGCAACTTACACGTAAGTCAAAATCAGAAATGTCCCCACCAAATATTGTATTGTGTGCAAATACTCAGCACTGTGCAAGAAGTAGCACAAGAAGCAGTCCTGCTCCTTTGGTATTTAGGAAGTAAGGTTTTCATTATGCACATGTATTCAGATCTTTGGTTTTATCTTATCATGCAAAAGAAATGTTGTCAGCTTCACAACACAGTTCTGATACATGACTAGGACTTCAGAGTCCTATGAACACGAACATACAAATAATAAAAATCAAACAAAACAAAAACAAACACACAAGAAATTACACTTCATAAACTAGTCTATCTAGTTTCTAAAAAGTATTAAAGAAAATGGACAGTCAAAAGAATTGTATGCTAGACCATATATAGTGTTACACAGATACTATTTGAGTGGTTCTCAACCTATTTACCATGTGGGCCGCACATGCAGCTTTTCATATGTTATATGGGCCACCTCCACACAATATCTATCTCAATATAATTTTACCTGTATGGCCCTGAGGATATCACATGGGTTGCAACTGGGTGCTGACTGGTCTTCAAGCAACCCAGGTATCACAGGTTGAAAACCACTGCCCTATTTCTTCAAGTGAGAGAGTCTGAGACTCTGTTTTCGACACCAGAATATCAACTATGTATAGACACAGGACAAAAATCTGTCCTCAGAGGTGGTTCTCATCAACTTCAATGGATGCAATGCATGCAAATGCAAGAATAAAATGAACCCCGCTGACTTTTTCTTCACAACTCCTCTCCTTCATCTCAAAAGAGATAAACCATCTCAAAGGTTCACATCTGTGCCTGACAGGAATGCCTCTTCACTGTAAGCTGAGTGCTTGGGAGGCTGCCCAGGAGAGATTCAAATGTCGCCCAGCTGATTAGCAGAGCACCCATAGACTCCCACAGCCGGCAGCATGGGTTTCTATTGGTGGTGTACCTCTGCAACATAACAAAATGTATTCTGAATGGAAAAAGTTAGAGAGAACATTGCCTCTTTGCACATATTAATCTGCTTTCCTTAAAAAAAGCTTATCTCAAATCTACAATTGAACAAATATTTCCTTCTTAATCAGTTTGAACTAGTTGTACTAGACAAAAAATAATTCTGCTTGCCCTGACCAAGCTTATGCAGTAAACCTGTGATCCTGTTAGAAGGCACATAATACTCCAGAGTTCTCAACACTTGAAATGCTACTTCTGTGCGATTGTACCACTTTAGTGTAGACATCACCTACAGCGATGGGAGAGGTTGCTACAAGTAATCCACCGCTGCAACAAGTGGTAGCTAGGGCAACAGAAGAATTGTCCTGTTGACCTACTGCTCCCTACAATGGGGCTTATGTTGGCTTAACGATGACATTCAGAGGTGTGGATTTTTCACACCCCTGGGTGACAGTCAACCAGCCTCTGTCCTGTATACCAGTGGTTCTTAAAACTGAAGTTGGCCGCAACCCCATTTAAATGGTATGCCAGGGCTAGCATTCAATTTGCTGGGGCCCAAGGCCAAAACCAAAGGCTGCGTTCCACTGCCTAGGACAAAAACCCAAGCTCAAACTCCAATGCCCAGGGTCAAAACTGAAGCCAAAGGACTTCAGCCCTTGTTGGTGGGGCTCAGGCTTAGGGATGTTAGATATTGGGTAACGGAATAGTCGAGTAACCGCATAAACTATTATCAGTTACTTGACTATTCTATAGTCTGTAGAGCCTCCCGTCACCGCATTCTGCCACCTCTGATACAGAGGCAGGAGCACGGGATAGCAGCTGCCCGTCTACCGGAGATCCAAGCTCCCCACAGACAGAGACTGCTGTGGTCCAGCAGCAGCTCCTGTCCACGGGGGGCTACGGAGTAGCCTCTGTCCGTGGGAAGCTTGGACCTTCATGGTAGCCTCTCCTGGTCTCTCCCGCCTGGCAGAAGCAGCAGCGGGGAAGGGCAGACAGCACTGGAGAGCTAGTGCTGGGAGGAACTGGCCTTTAAGCCGGCTCCCCCCAGCAGTGCCTCCTTGCTGCCTCTGACACAGAGGAGAGGAGGCTTATAGGTTAATTGTATACTCGACTACTCATTTACATGCCTACTCAGTCTTATAGCCCTCCCCCTGCCACGTGGGGCTGAACCCGTCTGGCTTCAGCTGTGACCTCCCTACCCTAGGTTGGTATGACTAAGGATTTGTCTCTGCCTAGGATGGCTGGACTTGGGCAGGTTTAGGCTACTATCTCTCCTCCTGGGGTTGTGCAGTAAATTTTGTTGTCAGAAGAGTGTCACAGTACAATGAACTCTGAGAAACCCTGGCGTAGTGCAAGCATAGGTCTCCAAATGCACTGTCTATAATCTTCCTCACATATTCCTTTTTGAAAGCTACATGAATGTAATAAGAGTGCTTTAAGCCACCTTTGGCAGAAATGTCTGAAGTATTTTGGGCCCAGCTACTGAAAGACAGACCATTAATTCAATGGATCTACTGGATACAAGGGGCCTCTTACTGAAAAATTGTGCTAGGAATGTAGGATTCTGCATTATAAGGTATTGATAAAGTCACAGGCATTTCTTACTTTAAATCTCTATTATTGGATGTCTTTCCTTCTCTGGAGGTACTTGTGCTGAGAGGAGGAAGAAATTCATCTCAGATTCTTGCCCATCTCTCCACAGAATGCACTGTGCTTTTTGCAGACAAATGTTGCCATACTTCCCATTGATGTTTTTAACTAACTAAAGTAAAGGCTAAACCCTTGGTGAAGAACCCAATTCACAAAACTGAAGGCTGCAAAATTCCTGTAAAATAATTTACTGCTTGTGTCTAACAGAGCTCTAAAGTCTCCATTTGCATTAATGAATGTAGTCCAGATGAAATTACTGCAAGGTGTGTGCATCACCATTGGAAAGATAATAATCAAAGAGTAGTTATTAGGTCTGTCAATCGCAGTTGACTCACACAATTAATTCAAATTAATTATTATTAATCACAATTTAAGTGCACTGCTAAACAACAGAATAGCAATTGAAATGTTTTTCTACATTTTCAAATATATCGATTGCAATTACAACAGAATATGAAGTGTACAGTGCTTATTTTATTACAAATGTTAGCACTGTAAATGATAAAATAGTATTTTTCAATTCAACTCACATGAATATAGTAGTGTGAATTCTTTATCGAGAAAGTGCAACTTAAAAATGTAGGGTTCTTGGGGGTTTTTTGTTTTGTTTTTTTAATAAAACTGGATTCAGAAACAAAACATTGTCCCCAAGTCCGCTCAGTCCTACTTCTTGTTCATCTAGTTGCTACAGGAGATAATGCTGCCTACTTCATATTTACATTTCCATCTGGAAGTAAAAGTGGGTTTTCACATGGCACTTTTGTAATTGATCTTGCACGGTATTTACAGTACATGCTAAATATGCTAAACATTTGAACTCTGATTTCTTGCTTTGGCCACCATTCCAGAGAGCTGGTGTTTCCGTGCTGATGGCACTCATTAAAAAAGAAAAAGGCATTCATTAAATTTGTGACTGAACTCCTTGAAGGAGAATTGTATGTCTCCTGTTCTGTTTTACTTGAATCCTGCCATATGTTGTTTGTTTTAAGGACACTTTCATTACAGTTTTGACAAAACATAAATAAGGTACCTGTGTGAGATTTCTAAAGATCTACAGCACTCAATCCAAGCTTTAAGACTTAGAAGTATCTCCCACTCAGATTTTGGAAGGAGGCATGAAGCATGCTTTCAGAAATCTTAAAAGAACAACACTCTGATACAAAAACTACAGAACCTGAATCACCCAAAAAGAAAATCACTCTTCTGCTGGTGGCATCTGACTCAGATAATGTGTCAGTCTGTATTGCTTTGGATCATTATTGACCAGAATCCATCAGGCTCATGTACACATATCCTCTGGAATCATGACTGAAGCATGAAGGGACACATTAATCTTTAGTGCATCCATCATGTAAACATTCTGTGACGTTGGCTACAACAGTGTGATACGAACAGCTCTTCTCGCTTTCAGGTATTATTATACGTAAACAATAAGCAGCAACACTGTCTCCTGCAAATGTAAACTAACTTGTTTGAGTATGTGACTGGCTGCACAAGAAGTAGAACTAAGTGGATTTGTAGGTCCACATTTCTATGATTTTATAATAAATAAAATAAAATAATAAAATAATAACATTCTATAGTAAAATTAAAAATTAAGTTTAGTCATATTTTATTGGTAGTCAATACAACCTCCTACTAAAACACATGAGGCTTGTGAGCCACCAAATTTTTGCTGCTACATATCCTAATACAAAATTTCTTCTGCTTTGACATCTGTCTCGGTGTATGACAATGGGAGCAAACATCCTTTTCTTCACTTTTAAACAGACCAAGAATTTCAAGCCCTCTGAGTAGGGCTAACAGTCTTGCTCAAGTCATTGCAAGTTTTACTGTCAACTTCATAGCAGCAGCATTAAGCAAACCCTGGGTGCTTTTGAAAATATCCTCTTTTTTCCCCTTGTCCCAAATGTTTTCCTCCACCATTGATTAACCTCTTGTTTACTACCTCCCATTATTCCTTTTCATTTTCCTATTGAAAATTTTAAGGTGTTGTTTTGATTGCAAATATTTTGTTAGCTTTGAAAACATTTGTGCTGTGGTTTTGAGTATCTCAAGCCTGTCAATGCACTTAAGAACAGAGGGAGACTAGAAGATTACTTATAAAGAAAATTATTTTGTATGTTTAACAGTTTTGTAGAAAATAATCATGATTTTTAGCATTATTACTGCAGATCCATTTATGAAATATCAAATGTAAATTAGTTTAGCAAAATACAGTTTCCCACAAAGGCATCAATTTAAGTTTTGGACACACAGATTGCTGACATGTTATTAAGGATCTCATAACCCAGGAGTTCTCAAACTTTCTCTTTCTGAGGCACACTCAACATGCTATAAAAATTCCATGGCCTACCTGTGCCACTGACTATTTTTCTACATAGTCAGTAAATTAAGAAGCCAGAGCTAGCGTTAGAGGGTCGCAAGAAGGACAATTGCCCAGGACTCCCAAACCACAAGGAGCCTCACAAAGCTAAATTGCTCATGCTCTAGCTTTCTGCCCTGGGCTCCAGTGAATCTAACACTGGCTTTACTTTCTAGCTTATTTTGGAAGCCTTCCTAAAACTTGGGTTGCCAACCCTCCTCCTCCCTGGGAGTCCCAGGGTCCTGGTTGAGAAACACTGTCATAGTCAACTAAATAATGCCCAGAA
Organism: Pelodiscus sinensis; assembly: GCF_052426305.1. Lineage (NCBI taxonomy): Eukaryota > Metazoa > Chordata > Testudines > Trionychidae > Pelodiscus > Pelodiscus sinensis. The sequence continues at coordinate 13,453,312 of NC_143054.1, forward strand.
CACACAAAGCACGTGGGTAACAGGCTTCCCCATTTCCTTTGTACACTACATGATAGCAATAATGCAGTCCTCACAGTTCCTGTAGGATTATGACACTTTTTGGATTTGGCTTGGTGCCTTACCACACCCCTTGAAGCATGCAATCATCACCCACAAATACACAGCCTAGCATGTCTTATTACTTAACAATATCATGTAGCAATGGTGTTAACAACCATGAAAGGTGTTCCACATTACCTAAAACAATTATTATGCAAATGTAATTCCTAAAACACTTAGGCTATGTCTACACTCGCGGCTTCTTGCACAAGTATGGCCAAGAATCCGCAGAGCGTCTACACTGCCCGCCCACTCTTGCGCAAGGAAATTTACAGTACCGCGTAGTGAGAGAGGGCTTCTCGTGCAAGAGCTACGCTCTTTTTTAACAGGTGTAAGCCCTCTTGCGCAGGAGCTCTTGCGCAAGAGGGCAGTGTGGACACTCGGCAGGGATTTCTTGTGCAAGAAAGCCCTATGGCTAAAATGGCCATCGGAGCTTTCTTGCGCAAGAGAGCATCCACATTCCCATGGGAGCTCTTGCGCAAAAGCACAGCGCACACATGGCAGTCTGGAGGTTTTCTTGCACAAGTCTTCTTGCACAAGAACCCTTGTGCAAGATGTTCTTGCGCAAGAGGCCACCAGTGTAGACACAGCCTTAGGTTATTAAACTGTTAATTTGCTTATGCTGACAAGTTACTAATCAAGTTCCATATAGTCACATATTGTGTTCATTCAAAATCAAGCCCATAAGAGCAATGTAAGTGGTTGTGACACTTTTTGGCTTAGCAAATAAACCTGTACGGTGAAGAGCTTAGTGAATTCAATTAAACTGTGAACATTATTATCAATCACACTGTTTGAAAAACATGAGTCAGATCCCAAAAATTAAAAATTAAAAAAAGGTCAGGGGTTCTCTTTATTTGTCTTCTAGTTTTCAAGCTTTTAGAGCATACTCTGGTCATCTGTTCAAGCTCCTGTAATTATTTTTTAAATAAAAGCTGAGATTTTCATGTATCCACATAACTCCAGGAACTGGGGCTTTAAGAAAACTACCAAATATCTCAAGAGTTGCCAACATTTCTTAAGACACTCCTCTCACTATTAATGCAGCAAAAACAAAGATCAAGTCATCATAATAGGAACTGTTCTGATTTGTATCTTACCAATCTACAGACACAAGGTCTGAACAAAGCCGATTGAAGTCAATAGGAATCTGGCCCATAGTAAAGATTAATAAACTTAAAATGGGCAAGGAATGGGAAGGGAGACAAGTACAGTTTCCAAAAATGTCTTCTGTGGGGAAAAAGGCAGAAAAGAAGACGATCTGTAATAGGTGGAAGAACACAGGAGTTTAGCTGAACATTTCAAAAGGAAAGTACTCTTTAAATACCTAATCAACAGAATTAGTTTCTAATTTTCACTTTGTTCAAATTATAAACCTTCAAGTAAATTCAGATCTACAAAAATCTTCTGAAATATCGCACAACACACCCATAATGCTGCTACTGGACTTTCTGGTCTACACTGGGAATTTACATTGGTACAACTACACCACTCAAGGATGTCAAAAATGCAAGAGCGGTAGCTATACCAACTTAATCTCCGTCAACACTAGCTTGATGGACGAATTCTTCTATTGACCTAACTGCCATCTCCGAAAAAGCTGAATTACCTATGCTGATAGGACACCTGCTCCTGTTGACATAGGTGGCATCTACACCAGGGTGGGGAATCTGTTTTTGGTCAGGGACCACCCACAGAAAAATCATTCGGGAGCTGCACACAAGTGAAAAACAAACAGAAAAAGTCTGTAAATCGGCTTCAAACAAGCAAAAAATAAAACTGAACCAAAGCAAAACCTCACGGACCTGGCTTCCTACAAGCTTGGAGCTTACCCAGCAATGGGGCAAGCTGGCACTCACACACTAGTCCCAAGAGGGGGAAAGGGTGCCAAGAGTCAGAGACTTGCCATGGCGCTGAAGCATGAGCACTGGCTTATCCTGCTGGGGGGGAAGCCCCAAGCCTCACTGTGGTCTGAATCCAAGTAAGCTGAGGGCTAGATCCAGCCCATGGGTTGTAGGTTCCCCACCCCTGGTCTACTCTTTACCACTGCAGCTGCCCACTGTAGACACACCCTGAAGCTAAGTATATTGCCCAAAACTTCATTTTCTCCTGGAATGCATACCTAAGAAATACTTTGCCTGTTTATAGTTCTTTTCGTTGATAGGGTCACAAAGTGTTTTAATCATTTATTTGTGTAATTTCTAGCACTGAAGTTGCTGACCAACATATCAAGCACATTTTAATATATTTAGTACATAATGAAAGCCAGTGCACATTTACAGAACTTCAACAGAAAAAAAAATACATTCTCTTGAACCTGGGAATGTATTAAATGCTCAAAACCTGGGGACAGAAAGTTCTCTTATTCACTGCAAAGTCTAGGCCCTTCACCTATAAAACACCATACACACTTGTACTGCTATATAAATACAATCCTCCCCCCCCCCAAAAAAAAAAAGGTGTGGAAGAAAACCATCCAACTCTGAGAACTGCAAAAAATATATCACCCCCAAACAACACTCAACAGAGCCTTGCACACTTGTGGTGTAACAGGATGACAAGCAACTGCTTCTACAAAAAAAAAAAAAAAAAAAAAAAAAAGAGGTGAAAGTAAGCGGGGGCGCAGCTCCAACAAGAGCTGGCTGAGCTGTGGCAAAAGCCAGCAGGGAGCTACTGCAAGCTGGCAGGGACCCAGGCTGCTTACCTGGAAGAAATTTTAAGTTACTTTCACGGCTGAAGAAGTGCAAACAACATTTCCCAAATTGCTTACAGAGGTGACTCTAACCAGCGCACGGGGAAGCAGGTCGTGAAGCGAGCCTGGAAAGCCCCGGGGGGCTGAGGAGAGGAGCAAGGTGCAGACCACCAGGCAATCTGTACCCCTGCTCCCCAAAGCGGTCACCGGTGCCCCAGTGAGGAGGGGACTTAAAACCTGAATGTCAGACTCGGCGAGCGTCTACAGCGGCCGAGGCGCGGTGGGTGCTCAGCACACTACCGGAGTCACCATGGCAACAGTGGCTCTGTGGCTCCGGACCCAAGCCCAGAAGGGACCCGTACCCCTGGCTTCCTCCCCTCTCCGCGCTGTGGGAGCCTGCAGCACTCGGATCCAGCATGGGAGCGCGGAGGGCAAGGTACCCTGGGAGTTGTAGTTCCTTGGCCAGCTCTTTGCCTAGACAATCGGCCCCGCAGCAGGACAAGGACTACATTTCCCAGCATGGCTTGGGGGGGCGCTAGTAACAGGAAAGGGAGGGGGAGGCGCTGAGCACAGCAGCTTGCTGTGGCTAAGAGAGCTTAGCTTGCTGCTGGAAGGGGGGTGGCCCTGTGCCTGGAGGGAGATGGGTGCACAAGGGAGCAGAAGGCTTTGGCCGGGCTATCACCCTCAGAAGCTGGATTAGGGGTGCTGGCAGTCCCGAAAGAAGGAATTGGGTGGAATGAATGGATATTGCACCTTTGTCTGAAGCTTAGCAAGGGAGGTATGTGGAAGTAAGGGAGGAAAGGCACTTACTGAGGGGCCTGGGCAGCTGTAGGCATAATACCAGAGACCTGGGAGGATTTGATTCAATTTCCACTTCTGAGCCATGGAAGCAGAAATTGTTTGTTTTTTTTTTTATTCCTGGAAAATATTGTATCTAATATTCAGAAAGCGAATCGAGCACCTGTCTTCCAGCTTTAAACACCCTCAAAATCTGGATGTGTTCAGATTCCATTTGGGCGGCTGTTACTTCATTTCTCCCAAGTCAAGCACTGATCCACTGTAATTTGCTGTACAAAAAATAGGATCAGATCGAGCAACACATGCTGGCGTCTTCCCAGTACTAACTAGGACTGGAGTTGCTGTTTCCAACAGCCGTTACTTTTTTAAGTTTTCTTCTTTTAAAAATAATACAGGGGTCTTGCATTGGCAAATTTCCCAAGGAAACCAAGAGTGGAACAAAAGAACAACAAAGGCACCTCAACTTTTCCTCATGTGGGACAATATGTATCCAGATATCCTCCAATCACACCAACTGAAAATTAGTGATAGAAATGTAGCTGTGTTAGTCTGGTGTAGCTGAAACAAAATACAGGACTATGTCAGAAGCCTTTTAAATCTGCACTTGAAAGGGAATCCTCTGAACTGTCATTCATGCTAAAATTCGACACTCTGCGCGGGGGTCTCACTAAAGACTCTAGCTATCTTACCCATTACAAAGATACCTTCCCCATTATCACCTCTAATACCATTAGCTCACAGACATTTACTCCCCCCCCCCCACTCCGCATCCCCCTTCTGTTCTGAAATTAGATTTGTCCTTTTCATATGTGTTCATTTTTTTTAATTGTATCCTTTGGTATATATGGTTGTGACTATTTTCTTCCACTGTTTGATCTGAGGAAGTGGGTCTGGCACCACGAAAGCTCATCATCTAATAAACTATCTTGTTAGTCTTTAAAGTGCTACATAGTCCTGTATTTTGTTTCAACTGAAAATTGTTCCACTTTACTTTACCTCTGTAACCATGCAGGAACCAGTCTGGTGTTCTGTGCACATCCAAAATTCCTACTGAATTCAAAAGTGCCTTCCTTTGTAACCATAATACCTGATATTCTTAGCCCTTGTAAGTTAAGCAGTTTATATTTAGTAACTGGGTGGGAGGGCCTCCCCCTGCCAGAGCTGCAGTGGCCCAGCCTTTCTCCCTATTGCAGCCTGTCCCTGAACTCCCCCACGAACCGCAGTCCAGGTGGCCTGTCCTTGGACACCCCAGTGGCACACAACTCACCCTTGTTGGTGACTCACTGAAAGTCTCAGGCACATCAGGCTGAATGCAGAGGTGTGCAAGGAATGAATTTGCAGCCTGGGCCGGTGTCCAGAGACAGGGAAATGGTTGGGCATGGGGGACAGGAGCTATACCGTACTCCTTCCCCTCGTCACCAGACCCGGAAAGAGAAACCGAGGCCTCTCAGCAGCTACTTAGTTTTGAGGTGACAGTCCAGGGAAAATGGTGCTGCCTGCCAGGGGAGGGACCAGTTCTACCACACACCAGCTGTGGTGCACCTCGGCCTCCGTCTTCTGTATGGCAGCTTGTGCCCCTTTTCCCTGGGCATGCAGTGACAGTCGGAGTCCTGCTTAAGAGGGAGGATAGAGCTGGTGCGGGTTACATCTTGCCCAGCCCTGGCTCGACCGCTGCTGCAGATTCCCTCAGAAAGGGGTTTTCCCCTCTATGGTGGCATGGAAAACAGTGCAGCCAATACAGCAGAGGAGAGCTAGAGACTCCCCCAGAGGACTTCTCTGCTTGTAGGGGCTCACATATACACTATAGTCAGGTTCAAGAATGAGCCAGGAGTCATCCTGAGACTACAAGGATCTTGACAGTCTCTTCTTCTTGGCTCCTGATTAGGAAGTCCCATCTGTTGTATATATGTTAGAAATGAACAGGCATAGTAATCCAACACACTACAATACCTGCCATAAATAGAGATGCTTATGGATTTCTTCCCCCTGCTCCCAGACAGGAGAGCCCCATATAGAACGGATTTACAAACTTAATTGTACCAGGACTTCTTTCTGACAACAAAATTTATTATCCAACTCCAGATGTGGGGGGAGGCAACATCTGACCCCACCCAAGTCCCACTGTCCTGAGTGGAGGGGCTAAAGCCCGACCCCACTACTGTGGGACGGGGCTTAAAGCTAAAGGCCAAATACTCAGTACCAGGCAGGGGACCTGTGACCCAAGCTATGCCACTCAAGGCTTTGGGGTTTGACTCAGGGCGGTAGGGCTTGGACTTTGGCCCCAGGCCACAGTAAGTCTAAGCCAGCCCTCTTGACCCCATTAAAACAGTATTTCAACCCACTTTCAGTTCTCTAACTACAGTGTGAGAACCACTGTCCTGTTATCAAATAGGCACTACTACTACTGTGACTTGTTTGAGGCACAAGACCTTCTAGCAGTGGTTTTTCAAACTGTGGTCTATGGACCCCTGGGGAGCCTGTTTAATTGGGAGCTGTGCAAGATTGTTACCACAGAACAGTGGTTTTCAGTTTACGGTTTCCAGATCTCTGTGGGGCCACAGACTATGTCTAAGATCTCCAAAGGAGTCTGTACCTCTATCTGAAATTTTTTAGGGGATCCACAAAGGAAAATGGGTTAAAAAACTGGCCCTATAGTAACTAGGGATGTTAAAACGTAACAGTGTAGATGAATCTTAAAAAACAACAAATAGTCTTACAACACCTTAGAGACTAAAAAAAACCATGTAGATGGTATCATGAGCTTTTGTGGGCACAACCTAAATGTGTAAGGTTAATGTTCACAGTTATACACTCCCAGTACACGTGATGCAGAGGCAGCAGCGCAGGGCGGCAAGCAGGAGCAGCTATACACAGGGAGCCAGCTTAAAAGCCAGCTCCTGGCACACACCAGCTCCCTGGGAGATGCTTGCCCCCTGCGTGTAACAGTGTAACTGCTGAAATTTTCAGCGGTTACATGATTACTTAATTATACACATTTTAACATCCCTAATAGTAGCTACTGACTACTGAAAGTGATGTATCTGAAGCTTAGCCCCTAAAGCAACCATGCAATTCTGGAGGTAGTATATGTATTCAGGCTGTAGGGAAGCGTTCCTGTGATTATCAGACAAAAATTAACCCAGAAATAATAAGCAACCAGGGGCACACAAAGGGTTGCTAAAGACAACAGCTTCATCTCAAAGTGATGTTTCACTTTGTTGCAAGATCCTCTCTTCTAGGCAAATTTAAATGTCCTGCAAAATAGATCCATTCTGGTGATTCTCACCAGAAAGCTTCTCCACAGCCTAATAGCTGTCCCTGTCAGGAAGGTTTGGGGGGCTATTCAGCCTAAGGTCTGATTTATAACTGGATTTTATACCAGTCCAACTATTTTGGTTGGAGATGTGATACACCAGTAAAATATAAACCCCCTGGGGGTATGTCTACACTACCCTCCTAGTTCGAACTAGGAGGGTAATGTATGCATACCGCACTTGCTAATGAAGCCCGGGATTTGAATTTCCCGGGCTTCATTAGCATAAACGGGGAGCCGCCATTTTTAAATCCCCGCTGCTTCGAACCCCGTGTAGCGCGGCTACACGGGGCTCGAACCAGGGTGCCTATTCCGAACTACCGGTACACCTCGTTTCACGAGGAGTAACGGTAGTTCGGAATAGGACCCTAGTCCGAACTACCTAGTTCGAGCCCCGTGTAGCCGCGCTACACGGGGTTCGAAGCAGCGGGGATTTAAAAATGGCGGCTCCCCGCTTATGCTAATGAAGCCCGGGAAATTCAAATCCCGGGCTTCATTAGCAAGTGCGGTATGCATACATTACCCTCCTAGTTCGAACTAGGAGGGTAGTGTAGACATACCCTAGTTTAGACACTGCATAAAGATAACATACCAGTGTACTTTATTTCCCTTCCTGTATGGGAATAAACTTTAGTGGTATAGTATAGTTGAAGTGGTACAATTTGTGTGTAGCCAAGGCCTAGATTTTCTCTCCAATTCCATCCCATGACTGCTAATTGTACCCTCTTATTAAACCTTAAACAATTTCATTCTGTCCTTGACATCTGCCCTTTTCAAATACCTACATCTCTGCACCTCTACATAATTTTGTTGCTTTTCTGTGAATTTCCTCCAGTGTCTCAACAACTTTCTAGTACAGGGCACAGATTCCTAAAAGGGAAGCTGATTTCGTTACAAATTACTGAGAATCAGAGTTACTTGGAAGCTGCTAACCTACTATCCCAAACAATATGGCTAAGGCTACACTATATGCTTTGCCGAAAAAGGCAATGCAAATGAAGCGCGGATTAGCATTTTTTTGCGCTTCATTTGCATACTCTCTTTCGTTCCGTTTTTGCCCAGAGGGTTTTTGCGCAAAAACAAACAGTGCAGATGTTTCCTTTTTGCGCAAAACCCCCTTTTTTCACAAGAGGCTTAACTAGACATGATTTGTAACACTGCCTCTGACATAACTAAGTGCATGGGGTTATTCCTGTTACTTTTCCTTTAAGATACACAGCTCATTAAGAAATGTCTTCTTGCTTTCACAAACTGGAGTCTGCTGGAATAACATAGACAAAGTTTTACTTTTGAATAAGCCTCATTTTCTCTGTCATTTGTTTTCACTTTGATTGCTCTGCAGAACGTAAGTAAGAAAAAGATTTTAGTTTCCCCTACATAGCATATTATTTACATCAGTCATCCCAGAAGGTCAGTGCCACTGGGGTGTCATTTAAGCACAATGAATATAAAGTAATGAAGCTCTTGCCAGAGTGGATGGACATAACTTCTTAGAGAAAGAGAGAGTTTCCAAAGCATGTGGGGAAAACACAACGGGAGACCGAGTGAATTCATCACACCACAAAAATGTCTCCATCCTGTCGACAAAGTCATTAAAGGAAAATGAACCATTGTTGCTCTAGACGTTTGCATTCCTTTGGCATGGTAACTTCAGAACAGAAGAACTGGGGCAGCGAGAATTTACACGCGGTGGAGGAAAACATCTTTTTTTAAAACAGTTTTTAAAAATATAGCGTCCAGAATATGTAATGAAAGAAATTCTCCATGTTCCAAAGAGGAGCCAGAGTCTCTTCAGAAGCCACAACCAATAAGGAACCATCTGCAATAGGACAAGGAGGTCTCTTTTCCTCCTGCCAGACTGTCAAGCCAAATGCCAAAAATGGGCAATTCTTTTCGAATGACCAACAAATGAAGTCCTCTTTTAATTATACCAATATTTCTACCTTTTGCTGAACCATGATGGTTCTCATTTTCAAGAAGCATTATTAAGGAGTTCTTTTCCCCTCCCTCCTTTTTTGTAACTTACTTTGTTTGCTTTCACTAATGCTTCACAGTCTCCGTAGAAACAATCTGGGAGGAATGTGGGGATTAGAGAGGTTTGCTGTATTCAATTTTATTTAATTTTCTGGCAAAGGGTGTCCAAATTATAGAAAAATGTCACATGTGTTTGCAGTCAATTGTAGCATATATCAGTTTCAGGTGCTAGGTTTTATTTTTAAATACAGATTTTTCTCTTCCTGGGAACACCACGTTAAAGTAAGAATGGCAGATATGTAGGGTATAACATCAAAGGTAGCTCTAGAAAACTGGAGCAAAATTGTTCATGTATGTATCCCTTGTTCTATCAGCCATTCCATAGTAAGGCAGAATCCTCTCAATTGATAGACTGGCGGAAAGAGAAACATGCAAACTAAGCCATCATCTTGATTATCAAAGCCTCATAGGAATGTGTTACAGTGGAAACCACTTCTGCTTCACCAGTTGCTTTGAAAAGAGTAACAGACAAATCACTAACCCATTTTTAAACCATGGCAATAGGAGAAAATTGTCTTTAAGGTAGAGCAGAGAATTTACATAAACTGAATAGAATGACAAGGAGGGGGAGGGGCAGACATATGCCAGCAAACACCAATTGACGCCTGCTAATTACTACAAATAAGTTTGCAGACAACAGGAAGCATGTTGCTTTTGCATCATTTAAACCATGCTAGTGCAGTCAGCTAAATCTGCTCCCTGGCAATTGTCCCAATGAACTGGGCAGGCTGTTTATTAGGGTTCTGATTAAAGTGTATTGTATAATATAATACGTATGTAGTTGCCAACTCTTATTAGCTTCTGATTCATATGGATAAAAGCACGAGAGAAGACCAGAAGAATGTGAAAATAATGGTGTATTTGCTAGAGATGTAAAATCTCATTAAATGGTATGTTTAACTGGTTAACCATAAATTGGTGGTGCGTTGGAGCGGCCCTCAACTTGCAATGCAGCAGTCTAGACTTCATTGGAGCACCCTGCTACTCCCGGCACCCCACCACAGGCTGTGACTGCTCAGGCCAGACTGGAGCACCCTCCGCCTGCAGCACAGCGAGCTGCTCCAGCCAGGCTAGGCCCGCCGGGCTGCAGATAGGTGGCTGCTCCAGCCAGGCCAGGTGTACTGCACCACACCAGAGGTGGGTGGGGGAGCTGCTTCAGCTGAGTTGGAGTGCCCTCCCCCACTGGTGGCGCAGCAGGCTGAGCTGGGCTGGAGCAGCCCCACCCATGTCAGAGGGGGGCTGTTCCAGCCAAGCCAGGCCACCAGTTATCCAGTAAGCATTACCCATTAAGGTAATGTTAACCACTGACATCCTTAGTATCACCCTTGGACAAGTTAGAGTAAACCAAGATTTGAAAAACAGCATTAGATAGCACAATGTGTTGTTATGACAGATTAGTTGGGTTGTGAGATCCAGATATGGCTTAAAACAAAGGTGGCCAATCCACAGCTTGTGAGCTGCGTGCGGCTTTTCACCCCTGAAAGTGCAGCTTGTGAAGCCTCCCCCATGGCTCGTGAAGCCATTCCACACACCCCTACAATCGGCCCCCGGCCATCTGTGCTCACCGGCAAGATGCTGGTGGACAACATGAGCCTGATGTGGCCAAAAAGGCTGCCTGTGGTTTTTAAAGCGGTAGCGTCATTTTTTTTTCCCTCAACAATTTTGGTGCAGCTCTTCGCATTTTTTCCACCGCTCTTTCAGGTCTCTTCATTTAATGGGTTGGCCACCCCTGGCTTCAGACCTGAATTTGTAATAATTATGTAACATACTTACACATCCTTCCTTTTATCAGTTCTGTATAGAAACATAGCAAAAGCTACAGTTGCAGTTGTAGTACAGACTGACTTTATTGATCTGAGGCAAGGGTGGGGAACCTCAGGCCAGGGGGCCGGATGTGGCCCCTGGCTTGCCCTGATCCGGCCCCCAAAGCTCAGGGCTCCCCTTAGCATTGGGAGCCTGCATAGGTGCTCCAGCCTAGGGATGTAAACAACTAGTCGACTAGTTGACTATCCTAAAGCAAATGCTTATTGGACAGTCTCATTGACTAGTCACTTCCCCCCGCCTTGCCGCCTCTATCAGAAACAGGCAGCAAGCGGGGGGAAGAAGAGGGAATATTTCAAAGTGGCAGCGCCACTTTGAAATGCCACGAGGAGCCTGACGCTGGGCGGAGCTGCCCTATTCACTAATTGAATAGTCGATGCAAAAATGAATTGACTATTCGATTAGGTAATTACTCGATATTTAACATCCCTACTCCAGCCCCCCTGCTGTCCCACCATGGTGCTGAAGCACACACAGTCTACTAGCCTGGGCTCCCCTAGGCTCTAGTGTATGAGAGGAATTTGGGGAGAGTCTTTCTCCTTCTCAGTCAGGGCCCACGTCAGTGAGGGTTTGGTTTGGTTTTTTTGCTTCTCAATTGTGTGTGGCCCTGGCTGATTTTTCTGTGGGTCTGTAGCCCAAAAAAGGTTCCTCACCCCTGATCTGAGGGAATCCACTGGAAGCAAGGACATGCAGAGACCTATTGCTTATGAACTGTCACCTGCCCCTTTCCCCTACCTCACTCCCTGCCAGGGGTCCCGGCTGCCCATCCACACGCCACAGCACTTGGGTCCCAGATGCCTGGCCCCACGTGATGGAGGGGTTTGGCTGCTGTGTGGTCCCGTGTCCAAGGCATCACTCCTGGCCCTGCTCTGCAGAGGTGGCGGGGAGGGAGGAGCACACTGGCCATAGGGAACCATGAGCCGTTTTCAGGGGAGTACTTTGGTTTGTAACCTGCGGCCCACCTAACACATTGCGGGATGCACATGCAGTGCACAATGATAAACAGGTTCAAAACCACTGCTCCAGATTCTCTCTCCAGGGATAAACCTTCTCTTGAGAGACCTCTGTGGTTAAAGAGCCCCGACCAGGAGGGCTCATACTTTGAAGAATAAAGCCTGATTCACATCCCCATCCCCATTGCCCATACATTTGGAGCCATGACTAAAGCAAGAGCGGAATGCTGTTGCTAAACAGTGAACAGGAATCAGGCAGCATTGCGCAGGGCTCCCTAGCTAGGAGGAGCAAACATAGCCAGCCAGAGTTCCTTCCAGCCACAGAGCATACAGCCCACCTAGGAGCCCAGCTCTCTGCGATGTGCCAAAGTCAGCCAGAAGCATAGCAATTACTATAATAACAATTTAAGTCCTGGTATTCAGGACATTTGCTGTCATTTATGTAAGTGAAGTAAAATATATTAATCAAATATACAAATCAAAACATAATGTAAATCATGTAGGGATTTGGGGACAGACTTTGCCCCAGAGAGAAGCTGGACTCTCAGTCCTTGTCACTCCCAATTCATGCATCTGTCTTGCTATGAACCTTGGCCATGGGCCTGTGATGGATAGGGAGAATAAGCCAAAAGACTCAGCTCCTCTCTGTTCAGAGAAGGCAGAGGCACATAAAGCCCTATTACTTCTTTCTGGCCTGTATTTAGTATAATGAAAATTTCCAGAATCAAGCACATTCAAAACAGTAATTTTTGGAAGTACGGGAACAGTGCCGAGAAGTTGCATCAAATTACTCTTGGGCTTCAGAATAAATAACATCAGCCACAAGCTGCTAAGGATTTAATTTCCTCAGCGTCCTGAAACAAATTAATGTTACTTGACCATGCGAAGCAGACAGAATGCTGAGTCTACAGTCTCATCTTCCGAAAATGCTTATTTCTTTAATTCTTATGTCAGATGATTTTCTCAGCCCATTATTGTCAGATAAAAATGTGTTGATTATCTTTGATGGTAAGGAGTATTTTTTTCTCAACAAATGTTTAAATATTTAGTGCCAGATTCCACCATTAAATATCTGACCACAGCTCTCCTTGACTTAACGGAGAGCTGTGCATGTGTATTTAATGACATAACTTGTCCTTTATGCTTTAGATTTCAGCACTAAATTTCCAGTGTAAAGTATACTGTGGACTATAATACACAGGGTACACTTACACATTTCTGCCTTTCTTGTGGATATAAAAAACTGTCTTTAAGAAAGCTCTTGATGACTGTTCTTCCCTCTCTTCTAAACAGAAAGTGTTCCTCTCATACAGAGTTTTGATCATTTATCTGACTGGGAAACAGATAAGATACATTTTATTTGTGTGTTACTCCTCCCCCATTTCCATTCTGCAAGTTTTAATTCAGCACCATGATACAATGGTAACAGGCACTTTAGAAATACTATTGGATAGATTGGTGTCCAACCAGTTCTGAAGAAGTAGACACTATAACTAGCCTCAACCGGCCAAATAGCTACATGTGGCTAGTGTGTTGGACACCACGAGATGAACAGATTAGATAAAGTATAGTTTGTAAATTGTGAACAGATCAAAATATTGATTTTAATCTATCCAATTCTTCTTTGTTTGAAGGTGGGAATATGATATACCCCATCTCCTTTCTCATGAACCTGTGTATAGGCTGAGATCAGTTGAGGCATTTTTTACTGGCAATCTCTAGGACTTGAGGCAGGGCATAATCAGTCAAGAATTCTAGATTCTGGAATATTTTCTCCTCTTTTCTTCCATCTGCTCTATATTATCAGTTAATTGTCAACACAGATAGCTGAGGGCCTATGTTTCTTCTGCTATGTATTTCTATAATTCTTTTGGTCTTCAGAGTATGATGTAAACCTCACCTATTCACTCAGAGAAAAAGTGGGAAAAAATCTCATAGAGAATAATTCTGCAAAGAACTACCACATTGGATATTTCTTCCTAATCTTCATCAGTTGTGGTTGACTTATAGTGTGGAGCATAAAGGTTTATATAGTCTTTAAAAGTGTTTTAGTCTTATTTGATGTCACTGTGGATATTCTCATTATATCAAATATTGACTTTCAAAGCATTCTGTAGCTTAATAGAGCTTTGGATGTATGAGGGTCTTGATGGTGACTAAAGTTAGTAGAAAGATATAGGGGAATTTTTCAAAAAGTTAGTTAGCTGCTTATCTATATATTTATTTATTTCTGGTGGTAATTTGGGTCCAAACCACCTAGATTGCAAAATAGATGCCTTGTATTTTTAGATGAAATTTTCAGTGGGAGTTGGGATCCCTAGCTCCCTTAGCTTTCTTTAAAAATCCCAGACTAAATAAATATGTAGGTAAAATATAAATTTCTAAACTTTTAAAAATCTTATTCAGCTCCTGGCCTCCAGGATATTTGACATCAATGAGTTGGACAGGTTGGTTATCTGTTATGTGTAAAAGAAAATATCATCTTGTATAAATTGTTAAAGTGTTGCCTTGATGGTTACCTTGTTATTGTTCTTGTGTTAGCTTAGCTTTGCCACAACAGCAACACCAAATACAAAAAGGAAAACTCTCCTAATGCCCTGATGCTTTCAATAAACTAGTCAACTAATAATAAAGAGGCTGAAGAGTAATGGGGTCTGGTTGATGTATATTTAATAAAAACAAAAACAAATCCCAGTGTAAGTATAGAGAAATGTATATGATATCTATCAAAACTGTACATATTGAGGTTGTATCCTGCTATCCCACACTGTACATTACCTACCTTAAATCATAAATTCTTTGGGGTCAGGACTGTCTTCCATTGCGATTGTGTGAACATCACCTAGCACTGTGACTGCTACTAGAATCCAAATACTAAATAATACTCACATAGAAAAAAAGAAACATTAGTGGGAAGATAAGGGAAAAAAATCTGATGAGCTGTTGACCCACTAATCCCTGCATTAAGCCTGATAATATTTGGTTGAAGTAGGAGGACAGTGGGTTTTTTACCTTTTTTCATTGGCAGCCCCCTACAAAATTTTAGATGGTGGTATGAATCTCTTTGGAAATTGTAGCTGAAAACCACTGTTCTGTAGTAACAACAACCTTCCACAGGCCCCTCAGACATAGTCAAAGGATTCCAGGGTCTGCAGACCACAGGTTAAAAGCCACTGAACAGGGGGATTTAGAAAGACATTAGAAAGACTTGATTTAAAGATTCAAGTGTTGCAGAGACTACTACTTACCTTCAGTTCCTGCACACAATATTTATGTATATACTCAGTCATAATAGATTAACACTCCCCAATAATGGTCAAGTATCTGATATACTCTAAAGTCTACAAAAGCATGGAAATTCACAGTTAATGCTAATATTGCAGACTTAACACTGTTGCAGTTTCATTCAGTTGTGACTTTAGTATTGCTTACATATTGGAATAACAAGGCTGTTTCTACCCTAGGAAAATGAGCTGTTTTTCACAAATAACATATTAAAAACCTGTCCTCTCGCCACACATGTTCAAGTGGTGTTGAAAACAGTTGTGCTGCTGGGTGAACAAGGTCAGTGGACTTGAACGCCCATTGTAACACGCTGTTCTGTATACCTGGACCCAAATCCTGCTTGCCTTATTTCAGGCAAGTGGTCCCAAAGCCTCTCATCAAGCATGATTTACTACCACAAGGGATACTCAGCTGACATTGTTCACACTAGCAGAGCCACTATTTTCAACATTATTTGTAGTGGGCTGAAGGTGGGAAACTGATTTTAACTTGTCATTATCAAAAATGTCTCCTTTTTCAAGAGCATACAAAGCTCAAGTGACAATACATAGCATATGTGCTGAAATGCAATAGGGTGAGTTAAGGATAGAGGTTCATCACCCAACATTCTAGCCCGTACTCTGAACTTTCTTGTTTTACATTCAAAAGACCTGACTGTCAAGTAGATTTTTCTGGTTAACTGCATTGGTAGTACTGAATCAGACTAATGATCCATCTAGTCTGATTTCTGGTATGACACAGGCCACAAGTTGTGATCCGGTAGTCCCTACATCAGTATTCTGTCTTTCGACAGTGGCTGTAGCTATATGCTTCAGTGGCAGTGAAAACAATAAGGCAATTTACCAAATGATGCCATCTCCTGTTGTCCATTCCCAGGACATGTAGAGTATGAGTTTGCATCCCTGACCATCTTTACTAAAAGCCATTGATTGATCTATCCTCTGTGAACTTCTCTAATTTTTTTTTAACTCAGCTATATTTTTAGCTTTTACAACATCCCCAGGCAATGAGTTCCATAGCTTGACGGTACATCACGTGAAGAAATACTTTCTTATGTTAGTTTTAAACTGCCTATTTGTATTGTAGTGAAAGACTGCATAGATTGGAAGGGGCTGATTCTCCTCTCATGCTACTGTAAATTACAAATAATGTCATTGAAGTCAACAGAGTCACCCTGCTGTAAAATGGGTATAAGTCAGAAGAGCTGCTATCCCTAATAGTTCTGAAAAATCTGTCATGAAGATACATATTTTCATGTTAGAAAAGAGGAGACTAAGGGGGGATATGATAGAGGTCTATAAAATCATGACTGGTGTGGAAAAAGTGAATAAGGAAAAGTTATTTACCTGTTCCCATACTATAAGAACTAGGGGTCACCAAATGAAATTAATGGGTAGCAGGTTTAAAACAAACAAAACAAAGTTTTTCTTCACACAGCACACAGTCGGCCTGTGGAACTCCTTGCCAGAGGAGGTTGTGAAGACCAGAATATTAACAGGGTTCAAGAAAGAACTAGATAAGTTCATGGAGGTTAGGTCCATCAATGGTTATTAGACAGAATGGGTAGGAATGGTGTCCTTAGCCCCTGTCAGAGGCTGGGAATGGATGACATGAGAGGAATCACTTGATGATTCCCTGTTGTGTTCTCTCCCTCTGGGCCATCTGGGATTGGCCACTGTCGGCTGACAGGATACTGAGTTAGATGGATCTTTGGTCTGACCCAGTATGGCCATTCTTATGTTCTTATATTATAATCTTATTATATATTTTAGAAATGTGTGTCTGTCCGTCCATCTGTGAGTCCATTTGTTCAAAAACACCTTCTAAATAGTAAGAGCTAGGACCACCAAATTTGGTATGCGGCGTCCTCTTATCATTAAACCAAGGTAAGATTTTGGTTGTGCCAGAACCATGGGCTGTTCCTGCAATTCGATTGTTTCTCATGAAATAGAAAGGCAGGGATCTGGTAGGAGGGACAGTTATACTGCAGAATGCTCACAGGGGAGTGGCAAGAGGCCAAAGATGGAGACCTGGATGGCTATAACTTCATTGGGCCACCAGGGGGCAAGGGTGGAGAAAGGGACAGCTATCTACTATACATTTCAGAGGTTTTGTGTGTCTGTTTGTCTCCCAGCTGGAGGACAAGAACCCCTTCCCTGGCTGTGTCAGCTGCAGCTGCAGCCATCATGGACAGACACTTCTCAGTTGGCCCCACACTGCTGAGGTGAGAGAGGGCTGAGGTTGTCTTCTCTCCCCAGGCAGCCTGCATACTGAACTCCTCCTCGTCCCCAGCCCCACTCCAGAACAATGATTTAAATGAAAAAAAAAAAACTTATTTGCACTAAGTACCCAAGCAACACTGAGTAAATCTTCTAGTAACAAATGTGAAAAATATTTAATCACTTGATTTAAATTACTGTTTTGAGCAATTAAATCTCATGGCATCCTTGTAATAAAATTCAGGTGAAAGAATTCATAATGATCATAACATAAGTCTTGGAAGTAGGAGAATAGAAAACTGTCCCCAGATCTAACTAACTTAGGGTATGTCTACACTACCCCGCTAGTTCGAACTAGCGGGGTAATGTATGCATACCGCACTTGCTAATGAAGTCCGGGATTTGAATTTCCCGGGCTTCATTAGCATAAGCGGGGAGCCGCCATTTTTAACTGCTTCGAACCCCGTGTAGCGCGGCTACACGGGGCTCGAACTAGGTAGTTCGGACTAGGGTGCCTATTCCGAACTACCGGTACACCTCGTTTCACGAGGAGTACCGGTAGTTCGGAATAGGACCCTAGTCCGAACTACCTAGTTCGAGCCCCGTGTAGCCGCGCTACACGGGGTTCGAAGCAGCGGGGATTTAAAAATGGCGGCTCCCCGCTTATGCTAATGAAGCCCGGGAAATTCAAATCCCGGGCTTCATTAGCAAGTGCGGTATGCATACATTACCCCGCTAGTTCGAACTAGCGGGGTAGTGTAGACATACCCTTACTGTGACCATGAGCAAGCAACTTAACTTTTGTATCTATCAGTTTCACCATATGTAATTGCTAGTGATATTTACCTACCTGCCAAGGGTCTTTTGATGCTTAATTAAATTTCATTGTGAGATCTATCTTTCTATCACAGGTATATAAAAGGCCTAATCACTGTAGCATGCAGCTGTGACTAGCAGTCAGGGTTTTATATGAAGGCAACATGTAAGCGAAAAAAATTATTATTGCAATTATCATCCGCCTGGTTAGCCGCTGAACATCTTTTTACCCTTTCTGAATCAGTATGGATTTTTCATAACCCATAAACAAGCTCATGATAAGCAGATGTCAAAACTGGCTTTTTTTTTCAGATCTATCAACTATCTATCTAGCAGGATTTTATATTACCATCCATAACTACAGTATCTAAATGCCTTCCACATAAAATTAATAGCAGTAGTAAAGCCCATCATAGACTTTACTAGTAACCAAACAAGCATGACTCAAAGAGCATATTGATTTCTTACCAGGAAGGGAATTTGTTTACTTCCTGTAGCTCACACAAATTTCCTTAGCAAAACTATAGGTGGTTATATGTATGCAGTGTTTAGAAAGTAGAGTTTTTATTGTTATTTCCTTCACTTATCAATAGGAGTTGTAACAAAATTTTCTGGGAATTAAAATGATCCGAGAATTACAGCTTTTTAAATCAGAGCAGATATGCACAAAGCAGCAAAACCACACAAAGGCTCTGCAGCAATCTAGATAGAGAAATGCGGAAGTGTGAGTGTATGTGAAGAATAACCACAAGTGGCAAATACTTAAAAGGCTTGGCTGTTTCTCTTATATTGATTGCTACACTATTCTGCAAAGACTCCTATTTAAACCAGTGGGGCTACTCACAGAGTAAGGTACTGCACCATATGAATAAAAGAGGTAGATTCTGATCATTACTGACTAAACCCTATAATATCATGGACCTTATCTATACTGGTATGTTTCCTGATACTTTTTTAAAATGTGAATTATTTATTCAGTGGATCATAATAGCTCTTTGGAATAGGATACCTTGGCCTGTAGTTTCTAAACAATCCTTGCAAATGGCACCTACGCATTTTTGCGTGACACATTTTTGCACATGCAGAAATTCAGATTTATGTGTGAAAAGGAAGTTGCAAAAACTGCGGATTATAAGGTACAAAAAGTAGATACAAAACATTGTGTGCACAAACATTTAGACATGAGTAATTTGGGTACAATCTGAGAGTGTACTGATGCCGCTTTGAAATACAGATGCTTAGGGGTCAGTTGTTCAACACTTAGCCCTGGTCTACTCTAGGGAGTTATTTTGAAATAACTCCTTTTATTTTGAAATAACAAACAGAGCATCCACACTACCAAGCCCGTTATTTCAAAATAAGGGGCTGGTTATTTCAAAATAATAACACCTGCTTTCTTTAGGAAATAAGCTTATTTTGAAATAGTAATTTCAGGAGTTATTATTTTGAAATAAGTTATTTCGAAATAATTTGCCAGTATAGACATGCCCTTAAATTGGTGAGCACTTATTCTGGCACATAGACTCATGGAAATCAATCAGTCTGCTCACATCAATAAGGGCTCACTAGCAGGAATAAGCATAGCATGAAGGATTGTATTTTTTAAGCAGCATGCTGTATCATTTACTCAACCAAAGCTTCCACTAGTGCAAATCATGCCAACCCCATGCTGCTAAGGGAGGGGAAGAGGGAACAGTTTGAGAATATTCCAGGGACAAAGCAGGAGCGAGGTTGCTGGATATCCTCCACCACAAGGGGAAGCATAATAGGAATAGGAACTACAATGCCGGCCAACCGGGGGAGCAGCGGGGGGAGGAATAAGGAAACTACCCCCGGGCCTGGCTGGCCATTGCTGCTGCTACTACGGCAGCAGCCAGAGCCCCTGGGCCTTTGAATCACTGCTGGAGCACCACACAACATGCTCTGGGCAGCTCTTAGGGCTAGTTTGGGGGAGGGGGAGAGCGTAGTGCAGCACACTGCTGGCGATGCTGAGGGCTGGCTGCTTCACCCCCTTAAGCCCAAGCTACTCCCACCCTTTGGGGAGCACAGAGCGCTCCCCTTCTTGTCCAGTCTTTTGGCCCCTCTAGGAACCACCATAGATATTCCTGCAAGAGCAGCTGAAAGATGATCATCTGCTTCACAGCCTAGGAGTCATTTTCCATTGACTGCTCCCTTGTTCCTCAGAGCCATTCCCAATATGCAGCTCTTTTGCTCTTGATCTACACCAGAACCTATGGACCTGCAGGCCTATTGACTGCAATGTGAGTTATGCAAAAGCAAGGATTGAAGGATTTGGCCCATGGTCTTTTTAAAAACATATCTCTATAATGTGTTATATCCAAATGTATTTGCTAGAACCTAATGGCTGTTTTATTCATATTGCTTCATGCACACCCTCACTATAATTAACTGTTATTTCACATCAGTCATAGAAATAGAATCTCCTTTGCATCTGTCTTTCAAGTGTTAATGACTTTCGGGGTTTTAAGTACTTGAGTTTCATTAAAGAGCCCGTTCCACATTTGGAGCAGACAGCTTGCAAATTATCTTCTTGAAAAACACATCTATTACTGAGTTATGAAAGTGATAAATGAGTTTAGTGTCCCAAATTAGTAAACTGTTTTTTCTTCAAGTTCTGTAACTTAATAACAGCCTGCTTAAATCTGCATAAAATTTTACTTATGGACTGAGACATCATATGCCAGATTTCAGTCTGAAAGGAATTTTTATGGCTGAGTTATAAACTTCTGAAAGCAAAGTTGAAAACTGAACTGCTGACAGTCATTCTGATAATATTTTTCAAGCTATTAGGGATTAGGATGAGACCTTCATGGAGAGATAAATTATCCCACATCTGCCTACTGAGCGATTTCTTGTACCTTATCCTGAATCATCTGGTGCTGACCACTCTCAGAGCCAGGCTATTAGTCTAGCCTGCCCATAGGTCTGATATAGCCTGATGATTCCTGTGGAATCTTTAGATAATTTAGTTGCCAGTCACTAAGTCTTGACTGATGTGTGTTAAAAACGATTTTTGGAAACTTGTAATTAAGCCAGGCTTGAGTGGATTCTTACGGGGATAACAAAAGTCACTTCAATGAACCCCAGCACAATTTCAGATTCCTTTTCCAAATTATGAGTGTGTCAGAGCTCCCCACCGTTATGATTAGGAGAATATTTTAACAGTTGCAAAACAATGTGTTGTGTCCTAACATCCATCTAGGAAATGGCTGAATGTTCTTGCAGAAACTTCCAAAAATGTCAGTCAGAGGCAGACACCCAGTATGGAAAACCACAGCACAAACGGTTAAAATTTAGCAAAGTTCTAGGCAACTGAAACAAGTTCTTATAATGGAGGAAAGGAGGCAGTCTTAATTGCAGGTATTGCTGCCAGCTTCATTTATAATATTTTCTTTATTTTTTGCTCTTTATTACAAAGGAAATTCACATGGGAACAGAATCTCTTAGGCCATTGTCACTTGCTTTTTGACTTCTTTCTGTGTTCATATTGCTATCCTCCTGATACCATCTTCATAATAATCCACAAAGGTCTTGAACCTGAAACATGCTGGACATTCTGGCATCCAGCCAGTAAAGCACTTAAGTACATGCTTAAGATTGAGCACACAGGTGTTTCCTGTACTGAAACCAGTGTTCAGCATTTTGGAGGATCGAGACATGTGGTAAGTATGATGTCCTACAGTCTAGTTTTTCAGATTTGGCCTGCCTGTGCTCACTGCATCATTGGGGAGTGCGGGGTCAAGGGATTATTGTAATAAAGCCTTGAGAATTCCCTAGAGCTGGAGTCAGCCATTATAGAATCATAGATTCCTAGGGCTGTAAGAGACCTCAGCGGTCATGTAGTCCAACCCCCTGCTCAAAGCAGAACTAACCCCAACTAAATCATCACAGCCAGGGCTCTGTCAAGCCTGGCCTTAAAAACGTCAACAAATGGAGATTTCACCACCTCCCTAAGTAAGCCATTCCAGTGCTTCACCACCCTCCTAGTGAAAAAGCTTTTCCTAATATCTACTCTAGACCTCCCCCACTGTAACTTGAGACCATTGCTCCGTGTTCTGTCTTCCACCACCACTGAAAATAGCTTAGCTCCATCCTCTCTGAAACTCCCCTTCAGGGAGTTGAAGGCTGGTATCAAATCCACCCTCATTATTCTCTTCTGAAGACTAAAGAAGGCCAGTACCTTCAGCCTCTCCTCACAAAGTCATGGGCCTCAGCCTCCTTACCATTTACATTGCCCTCCACTGGACTCTCCAGTTCTCCACAATCTTTCTATAGCGGGGGTCCCAAAACTGGATGCAATGTACCAGATGTGGCCACACCAGTGCTGTGGTGTACCGGAGTGTACTTCATTAGGCTGAAGAGAGGGGAATAATCACTTCTCTAGATCTTCTGGGAATGCTCCTACAAATGTAGCCCAATATGCTGTTAGCCTTCTTGGCAACAAGGGCACATTGTCAATTCATATCCAGCTTCTCATCCACTGTACTCCCCAGGTCCTTTTCCACAGAACTGCCACTTAGCCAATCGGTCCCTACCCTGTAGCAGTGCATAGGATTCTTCTATCCTAAGTGCAGGACTCTGTACTTGTCCTTGTTGAACCTCATCAGATTTCTTTTGGCCCAATCCTCCAAGGTGTCTAGGCCACCCTGGATTCTAAGCCTGTCCTCCTGCATATCTATCTCTCCCCCACCACCCAGCTTAGTGTCATCCACAAACTTGCTGAGTGTGCAATGTATCCTATTATGCAACTCATTAATGAAAATAATTAGTGATCATCAATAAGCTCATTCAGTATATACCTTGTGTGCACTTTACCCCATACTTTCATTACCATGTGCTTCATTTTCATATTTCAGCCCTGCAATGTGCCACAAATAGGATATCAGTGTTGTCAAATCTTCACAAGTCTCACAATAGGATATCAGTGTTGTCAAATCTTCACAATAGTTGATGTTCTTCTTAAAGCCCAAGCTGCTGGAATCATATTCTTTACTAAGAATCTCAGTTTTAGTTTTTCTCCCCTAAAAGTACATTTCTAGTCCTCCTCATGGTGGAAAATTTTTTTAAAACAGTAATCCTAAAATTTCAAAATAGTAAAATGCTACAACATAACAGGACAAATAAAAAGAATCCAAAATTTATTATTTTGAAATCTCATGGGTTTTAGGAAATCTCATGATTTGAAGGAAAGATCCTGACTCATGATTTTTGAATGCTTGTGTTTGTGATACTGAAAACAGTCCTATTCCCTCCTGACTGATTAACTTTGGTTTCACAGCATCTCCTGTGTGAACTTTATGGAGTTTTTATCTGACCGGAGTGTACTTCATTAGACTCTTAAAAACCAGCATGCAAAATTTAGGAACTTTGCAAGATTCCAAATGTGTACATAAACCCCTTTTAATTGCTAACAATTAATCTCCCCTCAGTCTAGAGTTCATTGTGGTCAAGCAGTGAAGTTTCTAGCTGAAACGGTTTTTTAAAATACACTATGAACAAAATAACTTAGGAAAAGATTAACCTTAATTTTGTTTAACCCTCTAAAATAATTTGCACTAAAATAATTTGTCCAATTTGACATTTTCCAGAAAAGTTTTACCTTGGCAATAAAATCGGTATTATAGAATTTCACATAGATTTGTTTATTCTCAGAGAAAATGTGAGAAGAATAAATGGAGGGAGAGATGATACCAAAACTGTCCACTGTCCTAGTTATGGAAAGTCAGTTTTATCCTTAACTCTCCATAATTACATTGGGGGGTTTTGTTTGTTTGTTTTCGACTAAACAAAGCAATAGTATGATTTACCTGACAAAAATAAAAATTTTGGTAATCAAAATACAGAGTTCAAACTTTGTCCTCCAGACAGAAAATAAAGTCCACACTTTTGCTTTGATATGTTAATATAGGTTAATAGTTAGGGCCATAGTTTTCCAGTAGAATCTGCTAATGTGGCTGTTTAACTTTTTATTCTCATTAAATAAAAGGGAACTGCAGGAGGGCACCTAGTGAATCCTGAAGGGGGGATTGAGATCTAGGTTAGCAACAGTTTTTTTTCTGGACAAGCAGAAAAAAACCTGGATGGGGGAAGGAAGAAAATCCAATCTTGGACAATTATCTACAATTTTTTTTTAGTTTATGTGCATTTTGAGGAGCCAACATCTATTCAGTTTTACCTTTCAGAGAGCTACTGATTTAATAAAGCCAATAGGAATAAGACCACATTAGATTTCATTATTGACATAGCTGTTTTATTATTATCAACAAAGAAAGCTTATTAATAATACTTTCACTCACATAGCCCCTTTCATCTTTGGATTTCAAAAGACATTATGACAGTCATGACAATAATGATGACAATCATTATTAAAGTCTCAATCCCCAAGTGTAAGTTATCCTCATTCAACTGAAGCACAGAGGTATTAAGTGACTTGCCAGTTGCCAACATCACACAGTGAGCAAATAGAAATCCCCGAATAGAACCCAAGAATCCCAACTAACAGTTGTCTCTTCCTACTACTGGAAAATAATGTGTGAATCATACTGTTCTACAGGTCAATCGGTTATTGTTTTATGGTAGTCATTTTCTACCGTGTCTTTCAGAGTTGACTGCCTGTAGTACTTGCAGAAATAGTGAACACTATACAAATAGTGTACGGCAGGGATGGGTAACCTAGACTAGTGAGTGGGCTGCATGAGTGGCTCTCCTTTACCTTGGTGGGCCACAAGATTCTCATAACCAAGATGGTCTCCCAAGAGAGGGTAGTTTTGCTAACTGCACTTGCATACCTTGAGTTTGTGGGTTTTACCAACTGAACCGTAGCAGCGCTTTGGTGGGCTGAGAGGCAGCGCATGGCTCACATGGTCAGTGGTGTGTGCAATGAGCATACACCTCACTTCATGTGCCCTCACTTTAAGTGTGTGTCACTTTAGTAATACCAGTAGGAAAAACACTACATGGTTGGAAACCAGTGGAATCTGGCAACTATGCATGTGGGCAACGGTAAACAAAATGTCTCATGGGCAACACATATCACCCCATGGGCCACAGTTTGCCCACTACTGATTTACGGTGCTGAGACATAAAATACATACAGCACATTTCAGGATAGCAATAGAATTGTCTTGAATTTCAGTCATAAATCAACAGGTCAGGGAGCTGGAAGCTAAAATAAAGAGATCAAAGGAGGTTATATACTCTTGTAATATTGTGTTTGTACTTCTGAATTGTGCGCTCATTAGCATGGTAAACAATGAACCAACCAAATCTATCAAACAAAAGTCTGTAGCTTCTGAGGAACTCTACCTGATGTACTTTTTAAGTGCAAAGAGTAGTTGGACAGAGAGTCAATTTGTAACTAAAGCAAAGTGTTGCCATGGGACACTGGGCCTCATCATGCTCCCTCTGAAGTGTATAGAAGTTTGAGCGTGACAGCAATGTGATCAGGACTACCTCTATTTAACACCACATTTCAGCCTGCTATATTCATGAGTGGAAAGAAAATACTGGCAAGCCCTTAACTACAGTAGTAATTGTTGACATTGCTATAATGACTCTCGCAAAATATCTGATACAATAATAAACCTGCTAAACAAATAAATTTATTCTCTTTTCCATCAAGGCTATTCACTCACATAGGGAAGGTTAGGAAAGGTTCAACATGTACCATGATTACAGCACATTTCACTCAAACTAGCACTGGAGAAACTATTTTGATGAAACATCATTCAGTACAGAAATGTTCAACATTTATCAATTATTTTCTGCTTTGATCAGATGAGGTTTAGGCCAGTATATTATTGATTCATCCAGAGATTACTGAGTCCAAATTTTACCAATTAAAAATTAAATATATATTGTCACT
This sequence comes from Pelodiscus sinensis, assembly GCF_052426305.1. Classification (NCBI taxonomy): domain Eukaryota; kingdom Metazoa; phylum Chordata; order Testudines; family Trionychidae; genus Pelodiscus; species Pelodiscus sinensis. The sequence continues at coordinate 13,479,227 of NC_143054.1, forward strand.
TGAAATATATTTTTAACAAAATCCTTCCTTATAGTACAGCTGTATTTGTATCACGTTAAAAGTGAAAAAGCTAAAAGATCATCAGAGCTGCTTTTGCAGCAATCACAGCTGCACTCATAAAAATCTTATTTTATAAAGTGAGTCTGGAGGTTTTTATAATACATAATTTAAAAAAAAATCATTTTTCTTTAAACTCTTCTGGCTGATATCTTAAAACATTATTCACTTTTCAACCCACGCTAAAATTACGAGTGCTTCTGAAGTGGAAACTGAAGAAAGCTAAGGAAGGGCAGGGTTGCCCCAAGTACCTTTTGGCCAAATCCATAGCCAAAATTCAGATAATTCAGAACATAGCGTAAACAACATATAAAAAGAATCCCAGACAGCATAAAGGCTGTCCATAAACATTATGGGTAGTTTTATTAAGGTGTACATAACCATTTCAATAAAATTCTAGTGCTCTGAGTTGAAATCTGTTCCAGGCTTTAGCAAGTTCCTGTTAAATGTGTAAAAGTTAAGCAGAAAGACATTTTTGCAAAGAGACTAAAAACCAGCGATGCCAGGTACTTGAAATGTTGTTAGGGTGCTCAGTGGAAAAAAATATAAATAACAATAGACTGTTTTAAATGACGTTACACTTTCTATAACTTCTTTTGATTTTCCTAATAAACATTTTGTAATTTTCGTATGGAGAGAGGCAACTGCAAAAATCATGATGTGACTAATTAAAAGAGGAAATACATCCTTTTATTTAAAACAAATACTGAAATTGCTACTGTCAAGTTAATTCTGTGCTTGGAAACATTAAATTCTTGTTAACCTCTCTTTTGCCCAACACCTATGCCTTTTACATCATGGAAAATGCCTCCCCCTCCCTAAACCAGAATAAACATTGTCCCAAAAGTGTGCTGCAACTCTATTTAAGTAGATCTCTGAAAATCTTTAAACTACTCAGCTCTTTGTGTTAAATTCCTCTTTTCAAGGAACTGTGCACACTTCTCCTTTTGGACAGGATCTTGCCCGTTTTGTTGTTAATATGGGAGCACGTAGCCTTAATACTTCAATTTCCACTTAGGAATAGTAAATTCACCCCACTCCATAACCCCCTCCCCCCGCCCCCATTTTCATAAGTATACAGAGGAGAAAAAACTGAGATCGCTGCCAGGTGATCAGGGGTTACTATCAAACGTATTAACCAGGGAAGAAGGAGGGAGGATGAAAATAATAAACAAATACATGCCATCCGCTGCATTTCCTTCAAGGACGTGGGCTAGCTAGCAGAGTTGCAAACCACAGCCAGCGGTATACAGAGCGAGAGCTCTCCCATGTGACCGAAAAAAAAAGATACTTTTGAACATTTTCATGTGAAGTGGGTAAATAAACAAAGACCAAAGCTGCGAACGCTTCACCTGTATAATGTATACCACACAACCTGCGATGGAGGTTGTAGTCGGGGTCAGCCCCGTGTTAATTAGCAGGACGAAGTCAAGCGTGCGCTTTTTTGTGTAACCTTACGGGTTGGTTTCGAAAGTTGCCGCGGATCTTCTTAGTGTGGAAACAAGCCGGACAGCTGGAAGATGGGCAGAGAGAAGTGTTTGCTACAGCCGGGTGTGGTCCCTCGCACCTCAGTTAGGTGCTTTCGGATCCTTTACCTGGGACATCAGATTTTATCCTGGGAAAGGGGGAAAGCGCCTGGGGGAGGGCGAAATCTTTTTAGGGTGCGTAAATACTCCCCCAAAAAAGCGGTGTAAGCCATGCTAAGCGGAGCCCCCCATTACCCCAAACCACACAGCCACTTCGCACTACTAAACCCCCCTCCCCTCGCCCCCCCAGCACAGCGCTTACTTGTCACAAGAAGGTGGAAGTAGCACGTCGAAGTAAATTAGAGGGAGAATTTTGATAGGTTGTTATCTGCTCTGGAAGGCGTTTACACTTTTTTACTATTGGGTATGTAAATTGTGTTTTTTAAAGAGCTGCCTTTTTTTAAGGGCGAAAACAAACCAGACTCTAGTCGGAGGGGGGTGTCTAAGCGGCTTGCATGTATGCAAGGGAATGTCTTAGGCTGTAGACCCCTGAGTTGTAGAAAAACCCTTTGGCACTAAATTAACTGACTATTCATTGTTATTTGGCAAAGGTAGATCCTCCCCCCCCCCCCCCCCCCCAACAAACTGCAAATGCGCGAGTGGGAAAACCCGGAGAGAAAAGTACAAATCGCAGAGAGTCTTCTCCTTCCCTCTGTTCCTGCCCCCCTGGGGGGAGATCGCCGTAAAGCCAGGCTGCTGCTGGGGGTGGGGTGGGGGGTGCACATTGTTTTATTTATTTTGAAGGCAGCAGAAGGCTGAGGACTGGGCTGAGACACCACGTGCTGCGGACTCTCATCAACATCATGCTCGCCTTCGCCAGAGTCCTGTATATATAAACCACAAAAACCTAATCATTAGACATCCCAGCCTCCAAAAAACCACATTTCGGGCCAAGGAGAAAAACCCCAACCCCACCCCAAATCAAAATCCAGCGGAGACTCCCCCCCGCCCCCCACGAGCTCAACTTTTGGAACCCCAACGAAGTTTTTGAAAACTTGCTTTTCAAAAAGAAAATTATCTTTTTGCTGTTAATTAAGAGAAGGGGGCGATTTTTTTTTTTTTTTTTTTTTGGTACTCAACGGACTTGGAGCCCGCAGCGACTGAATGACAAGGGACCGGAGCTCCCTTTTGCCACAAGTTTCTTGAGCGTATTTTAGAAAACAGCCTGACAATCGCTTCTGACCATTCTCCCTGCTTATTTTTCCGGGATTCAGCCGTCTGAACTTTTTTTAAAAAAAACCCACCCTGCTCCTCCGGACGCTGCCTCCTAATGTTTCGCTTTTAATGATTAGTATTTTGACTACAGGGTTCTTTTTTTTTCTGGCTAAACCCCCAAGAACTTTTTGTTTCTTTTTTTTTGCGCTGAAGTAGCTTTGGGGGAAGGGAAACAGCGTGGCAGACACACTTTGCAAAACTTTTTGCCCCCCGCCCCAGCCCCCCCCCTCGCCCTCCTGAAGAAAAAAAAAAGCCCTAATAACGCTGAGAAGTCATTTGGCATGTAAACTTGCTCCGATCAAGTGTGTGTGTGTGTGTGTGTGTGTGTGTGTGTGGAGGGGGGGGAGACTTCCTTAGAGGAAAACGGGACGTTCCCCTGAGCACCCCCACTCCGGACTTGAAACCGACCCTCCTCTTCCCGCGGCTGCTTCTCCAGCACACAGCAGCAACCCAGGAAGCTGCGACCAGGCGCTGCGCTACCTCTCCCGGGCCACCTTTACGCCCCCGAAAGGAGGAGAAGGAAGAGCCACACGGGAAGCCGGGCGAGGAGGACGCGGTGGCTGCAAGGAAGGGAAGGGACCCGAGCACAGGCAGACGCAGCCCGAAGGAAGGAAGAGACGCGCCTTTGCAGCAAGCCCCGGACCATGCCGCTTCCAGCTGGGCTTTGCTAAGCGGGGGGCAGCGATAGGACTGCGCCGCCAGACTCTGCCCCCCGTCCCCGCCGGCTGCAGACTCGGCCCCCCAAGCTGCCCCTGAGCCAAGCCCGCTCCTGCTCCCCCCTCCCTCCTCCGCTCCCCTTCGCCCCCTTGGCAGCCCCCCCACCCCGGCTACACGCCTCCTCCAGTGGCCCCCTCGCCGCCCCCCTCACTTCGCTAACTTGTGGCTGTTGTGATGCGTATTCCCGTAGATCCCAGCACCAGCCGGCGGTTCAGCCCCCCCTCCAGCAGCCTGCAGCCCGGCAAGATGAGCGACGTGAGCCCGGTGGTGGCCGCGCAGCAGCAGCAGCAGCAGCAGCAGCAAGAGGCGGCGGCGGTGCCCCGGCTGCGCCCGCATGACAACCGCACCATGGTGGAGATCATCGCCGACCACCCCGCCGAGCTGGTCCGCACCGACAGCCCCAACTTCCTGTGCTCCGTGCTGCCCTCGCACTGGCGCTGCAACAAGACCCTCCCGGTGGCCTTCAAGGTAAGACCCCCCCCCCTTCCCCCGTCCGCAGCGCCGCTTCTCCAGGCCGGGTCCCCCTGCAGCCTCCCGCGGCTTCTGCCTGCCCCCCGGGGCGCCCCCTCTCGACCGTGCCCCCCTGCGGAATGGCTCAGAAACACCCCCGCGCGCTGGGCACGGGCACCCCCTTAGGGACTGCACAGGCCACAGGGTTCCCCGCTGGCAGGACCCCCCAGCCGCAAGGGAAAGGGCCCCCCCGGACCGCCCTCCCACGGCCAGACACCCCCCCCCCCAGCCACACGGGCTGTCGCCTCCCCTTAACCAGCAGCTCCTCTGAGCCACGCTGGGCATCGTACCTCCCCCCTCCATTCCCACCCACCTCGCCTAGCCACCCTGTGCGCCGCAGAGCGGCCCCATCACCGCCCCCTCCCCACAGGCAGGCACTCCCTTGCACCCACGGACAAGCCAGGCTCCCCAGAACTATCAGGGCAGGGCAGCAAGCGGCGAGAAAAATGCCCACGGGCAGCGCAGCTTGAAAGGGAGGGGGGCTGGAGGCAGAATTGCTTCCAAGGAGTGGGGCAGGGGGATTTGCCCGTCCCCGAAGCCAGGGATAAAGCCATGGGGAAGGTGAGCAGGAGAAAGGGAGATTTTAGTTTCCTCCGAATGGCCCCTTTCCCCTGCTTCGGCACTCAGGGCTGGCCCCCGGCCCTTCACCGCTTCTACAGGCATTTCACTTGATGTGTGAACCGGCCGAAGCGGTGTGGGACCGTGCATGTGCGTGCCCCACTGGGGATGGAGGAAGGACGCCAGGAGTAAGCACCCACGTGCCCGATGGAAGTCCCCCCCCCCTTTTTTTTTGTCACCTGGGCGTGTCTCTCTAGGTGTCAGGTTGAACTTGACTTTTTGCGAAGTGTCAGGCTCTTTGTATTTAGGTGAGGAGGCAGAGGGAGAGGCTGCTGCCCCCGGAGTGACACCGGTTTGCAGCTCCTGAGCCAGGGGTACAAAAATACCCAGATTGTCAGACTGGGCTCTGCCCTGGGGCTAGGGATGGGGAGGGAGGACAGACCCCCCCCCCCCCACTGGGGGAAGGCGCCCGTTCACTTCTTCTAGGCACTTTCGGAAGTGTCTGTCCCGAAGCCACTGGTGTTGGCAGGGGACCGCGCAGAAGTTATCAGAAACATCGGACTCTGGGTAGATAATAAATACCACCCGGATCTAAATCGGGAATGTTGTTTTTCATTTTCGGCCGACCTCCGCACCCTCTACTGAGGATTAGCCTGTGGTTGTTTGTGTGCTGACTTTTAAGCAAGCCTTCCCCCTCCCACCTCACTTTCCACTGTAGATTTCCTTCTCAGTTCCTTCAGCGGTGAAATGAGTAGTCACTCCGCTGCCCTAAAACACCTGTGCCTGTCCATCAGCACCTGAGTCAGTCCAAAACCCTGCACCGGAATTAGCAGTTCCAAACCTTGCAACTTTGGATGTTACTGCCTGTGTCAAATCGAAAATACCCCCAACCTCCTGCTAGCGCAGGATCCCCGACAAAATCCAGATGCCCTGCCTGGAAAGCAGAAGAGTTTGAAATCAGTATTTTCTAGGACAAAGTTTAAAACGATCTGAGGGTGCTGTAAATTCTTGACTGAAAGAGATGTAACTATTAGGAAGGAGGGTATATTTTTAAGTGAAAAATCAATAGCAGGCGTAAAGGAAACGGACGTTAAAATGACTGTCTGTCAAGCTGACGCGGAGACTGAATAGCTTGCTCTAATATCAAACAGAGAAACAGACTGCATTTGTCTGAAGCTCGCTTATATGACAGAGAAAGGATGTGTAAGAAGCCCAGGTGCCCAAGTTAAATGATTAGTAGTCTTTGTGGGCCCCTGGTTAGAGATTGCAGAGAACATGCTAAGCAGAGCCATGACAAACTTCTTCTATTTCTGTAACTTTGCCAAGTATTAAAGGGGCAAGGCAAAGATCAGGTGTGGATCACTTCTCCTTCGGTGGGTTTGATGGAGGTGGGTAGTAGGAGGAGGAGATTTCTGGTAACTCTGATTGTAATTTTGATAATTGTTAGATTAGATTAGTATTAAAGTTATGATTCACAGAAGTAAACATTACACATTGCAGTTATCTCTATCTCTGCCTTCCTTTGAAATGTCAGGCATCTCCTACTGTGTCTTATTTAAATAACCTGCATGTAAAGGATATTATCACATCTGCTAAAATAAAAAGTTTAGGAGAAAAGCATGAACTGTAAGATATAGTTACTAAAAAGAAAGAGAGCATATTTAAACCAGACAAAAGGACAGATGTCTTTAGAGCATTTCCCAATCCCTCTCTCTCTGTAGATATGTATGCACATACTAGCTAAATTGGATGAAATATTGAGTATGCACACTATTCAAATACTACAGTAAGAAAGGCCATTCTGACAGACCTACATAGACTTATCCAGTTTATTGAGGTGTCAGGGATATTGACATGGTTACCAGCAGTTTTTTGGCCACTTAAACCATCACTCAGCTATAAAAGCTTGTGTGCACTTACATACATCTGTATTTTCACACAGAGACTACTATATGAGCATGTATTTTGTATAAATTCTGTATCTATTACCTTTATTTACTACTGAAAACTGTACTTTAAATCCTATTTACATTTACTTAATTATTTTTCACGTATATTTTTTATCATTTTTCTTTTCATTGCATACATTGAAATGATACATAACTGCACAGTTTCAAGATGAAATAATCCCAGTGCATATATAACAAAAAATTCACTATAACATAATATGACACATTAGCAGTTATCTTTAACAGCAACAACAAAAAAATACAGATGTGGGGTGTAGCGTAACTAGCTTATATATGACATGCTTTTTAAAATTTGGCAACTGAAGTTTTACTGACAATAAATAATATGTTGATGATAATATTTTGAGTGGTGTGTTAAGTAAATCATAATTCTGTATAGGATTCTCTAGTTAAAAAGTACTTTGGACATACCACTGTTTTAATTAAAAGAAAACATATAAATCAATTGTAGGAAAGGAAGTATGTTATAAACAGTGGTAGTTTTGATTGTATTTTAAAAAAAATAATGTTGGCTCAGTAAGACACTTGAATTGGAATATTAATATTTACATGAACTGTGGAGGGAGTTCTTATTTAATGTACTGAGTAGTAAGACTAAGTTAGTGCAAACTATTTTTATAGTGAAGAATGTTAACAATGCACTTACTAACATAGCTGCTTAATAATGTTCAGGTGGCTAAGATATAAAGGAAACTGGAACTATGGGACTGGGGCCAAATCATATTCATGTCATTCACGGTCCATAGTAATCAACGGAACTACTTTTTTGATTAGGACTAACAGGATTTGTCCCTAAATTGATAGATCCTTTGGGAGCATCTTACTGAGATGCACAAAGACAGTGTTGTTACATCAGGCTTGTATGTTCTTTGTTGTTGTGCAAGATGCCGATAGCAAAAAGCATTAGGTAACAAAAGATAATAACAATAAAGAAAAAAAATTAACGTACAGTATTCAAACTATACCCAGTAGCACCAGTAGTTAAGGGTCTGTCAGCGTTTTCACTCTAACCCCCAGTTTCCAGAGTTTATAACTCAGCTGTTTTAAATAGCTTCAAGCTGAAACTTGGTGTATAAATTGTCAGTCCAGATGTATTTTTTTAAACAAAAAGTAGTGCAAATCAGTTATTCTGTTTTAAGTTATAGACCGTTAAAATACTTTTAATAGCTTCAGATGCTCTTTTGGCAAACTCTAGGCAAGAAAAAACATTATTTGTAATAACAGGAGATTTTATATTCTGGTAGCCCTTTATACGAATAATGTTTTTTAGTGTTTTTGCAAGCAAAGGTATTGAAATGATAGAGATAGTAGGGTTTGAAAATAGCTATTAGCATGTGCATGAGCTCTTTCTGGAAACAATCTTTTTACTATGTAGAGAGTCTTACTGCATAATATTATTATATAGTATATTTGCTTCACATTTATAATGTCAGTCTTTAGAGTGCATACCTTGGCCATTTCAAATCCCATTGGACTAAAACTGGGCAAACAGGTTGCCAGACCAGACATGAATTGTTATGCAAAAAAGTACGTGCATTGATAAAGTGATTTTCAAATTGTAAGAAGATTTGTGTTTTGTGGCTTCATGTACCTTTTTGCTGAGACCTAGCTAGCTCCTCCAAATACTTACATTTTTAGTCTTTGGAATTTATGTGTATTTTAGTATGGATTGGTGCCTTTTGGAAAAGAAATATTTTAAATGGCTGAGATATTAATCTTTGAAAAATAGCTGAACAGCCCATAAAGTAGTTATGTTTTGTTATTTATATTTAATGATTAGTACTACTGCTTGTTTGTTTTTTTTTGTTTTTTGTTTTTGCAGTGCACTACAATCCTTGATTTCCATCTAAAATATTTTAAATCATTTAGGTCTATAGCTGGCATAAAAGCTCCAACTTACGTTCACTTCTTTGCACAAAAAGTCTTGCAGTAATAAAGTTATTTTTTAATTTAAAAAGTGGATAAATAACAAGTATTTTTTTTAATGTTCAGACTTTTTTGTAAAGCTATGGGCCAGAACAATGACATTACACATGTGCCATAGCCTATTAATATTTCATTATAAAAATGTAAAGTGGCAGCGGTAAATGTATTGTTCTTACGAAGTAGTAGAGACACATTTTGCGCAGTATGACTGAACTTTGTTTTATTAGACAAAGTTTCATGTGTGCACCCAGAGCTCCAGGGATCTGTTCTTAGTAAGAATAATATTCAGAGAGAATATATAACACTATGTCAAAGGATGCTGTATTTTAAGAATAATGTAGTTGCCCATTAGGCACTCCAGCACGGTGACCCACAAAGTATCATACACAAATGGTACTGGTGTTTAAAATGACAAATTGAACTTAAGTAGACAACAATTAAAAAAAAACACTTATGGATCAGAGTGAAACCCATTGAAAATAAAGACTTTGGGAATCCCAGATAGAATGGTCATCAAAGAGTATTTAGTCTTACTTATGTTCACTCCATTGTGTCCAGATAGCAATCTATGTTGTTCGTTATTAGAATGGATTCAAGATAGATTGTAATCAATCTTACCTAACATTTGATCTGCTGCTTACATGGACACAAGGAGGTGAATTGAGGACAGAATAATTTCACTCCCTCTTCTTGAGGCCCCCTGCCAGACTTGTACTTCCTTCTTTGCTCTGAGTTTCTTTTGCTTTTCTGGTTGCTGTGTGTTGGGAGTTTTGTTTTTTTAAAGATATTTAAAAATATTTTGTAACTCACATTGAACATCTATATGGATAATTAGAACATCCACAGTTATAACAGTAAAAAGTCTTTTTTTTTTTTAAGGAATTCATATAAAATCCCAGGCTTCAGGATTTAAGTAGATGTTAGGTGGGCAAATTATCCCACAGCTGCCTATTTTGAGGTTTCTTGCATGTTGCTCTGAAGTATCTGGTTCTGGCAGCTTCCAGAGACAGGATATTGGGTTAGATGGACCATGGACCTTATGCAATGTATTGGTTCCTATGTTCTTGTGATCAGTGACATTACAGTAATGTTACAGTAATTTTAGGGGTGAAATTCTGCTTCAGTGAAGTGAGTGGCAACAATCCCTTTGAGTGCTAAGTGGTCTTTGGAAAATTATACAGGCATACATTTAATCCATCATATGCAGTGCATCAGCTTTGCTACATTCTTGCGTCTAATCAGATCACCAGAGTAGTAATTTTTAGTAATAAAATCTATCAATTAAAGCCTATTTCAAATTTGATGTGTTTGTCACTATTTTTTGCTGCTGTTCAGCACACAGGCTGAATTGTGCCAGTCATATTTATTCAGAACTGTTCATTATTTCTACTTAATTGATGGTACAATTTGACCTGAGCTGATTAGTTTCAGACATGATCATTTTTGAGAAAGACATTTAAAGCTGAATTCATAACAAAATATATTTTTAAAAAAAGCGTTGATCATCATTTGCTTTTGTAGTATGAATAATATAAGCAGTAATATCTGACCATCAAATGGTAGTGGGCAGAGTTCAGTAGAATCATAAGATAGTCTATCTCAGGCCAACTGATTTTATAAAAAGCTGTAAAACTCTCATGTGCAAAATGTGTGCTTGTATTTCTTACCCATTTATATTTGGTGTTATTAATGTTACTGTAAAGACCATAGGAAAAATATTTGTTAGGTACTGTAATGGAGAATTATTACATCCTATATGAAGTAATGTTCAAATAAACTTCCCTAATGAATCAGTGCTAATGTTCTAATTTGAATATTACAATATTATTTTACACCCCAAAGTTATTTTCAGAGAAACATATAATAATTTGTTCTCACCTGTGGATGCAGTGGAAAGCAGTATCTGTTTAACAGCTCACTGCAGCAGTACACAATCTATGAGAAAACCTTATCTATTTGAAATTCAAGGCAAAATTATGTTAGTATCATCTTTGTGGCCCAAGTTACAAGTAGAACAATACACCAGGGTTAACCACAGCCTACCCTTGAGACAAGTGCTGTGAGATCTTTAACTGAAGTGGATGGGCCCAGGGTTTTATGTTGCATCTGAAAGATGTCAGTTTCAGCAGCAAAAGGCCCTGTAACAGAGTGTTGGAGCACTCTTCCAAAGTGGGTGTGCTATATTGAAGCCTCAGCATGATTCCCCACTGCAGCTAGATGTTATTTGGAGGTCTCCCATCCAGCTTTTTAGGCCTGCCTCAGTTTCTCTTGTGAAATCTGACATCCTGCAGTGATAGGAGCCGGTCTAAGTTTCAGTGGAACAGAACTGCAGCACGAGATAGCTGCTGAAAATAATATCCAACTTTCCATTTCAAATACATTCTCATGTACGATTTATGGATGTCAACCATGCGTCGTGTTTTCCCACTGCACACAGACTGCAACGAAAAACGTTGGCTTTCAGGAGTTATTAAACCATACACTCTCCAAAAAGATACTGAAGGTTTCTGAAGAGGTGAAACAAAGAAGGATCCTCTATTAGACTATGAGAAAGCAAGATGTTATGAGATGTTTCTCTGCTTGATGTAACACTTCATTCCTTACTCAGCGGGCTCATGACTGTTGACTCAGTTGATAGTACTATCCACCACAGAGCTTACTACCGAGGGCACAGATTGTAAACTGCAGCAAAGACAAATATTTTCCAACCTAATTTCAAGAATTATTGATGTCTCCCCATTGTTACAGGTGGTGGCTTTGGGTGAAGTACCTGATGGGACCGTGGTCACTGTCATGGCTGGAAATGATGAAAACTATTCTGCAGAGCTAAGGAATGCCTCTGCTGTGATGAAGAATCAAGTGGCCAGGTTTAATGACCTAAGATTTGTGGGCAGGAGTGGAAGAGGTAGGCTGTTACATTTTCTATTTTTACAATGAAGTCGAGAAATTGAAACTGATTCCAAAATGAAATACTGATTAATCTGTAAATAAATATCCATTAGCCTTTCATTTCGAAAGATAAATGCAGGTTTTGTTCCCAAACTTCAGCATTTCTCCAAACCAAGTTTGTTGTCTTTGTACCTTGCCAGGTTTTTCTGATGCCTGACTTTTTTGCATTTTTTAATGAAATCTCAATTCTGGAAAAAAAAAGTATTTACCAACCTGATTCTCTATTTTACTCATATTGGGAAGGGAGAATGAGTTGAGAAGTTTCATATGCTGAGTTATATGAAGTCAGACAACAGATTTCAGGCCATGAGAAGAAAAATGCATGTGTTCCTTTAGTAGTAAAGCTTCTTCTTGACTGGGAGCAGGAAGAGCTATCATTATATTTGTTGCATCTCACATGAGCTATAGATCCTAATCCCAGAGGACTTTCCATTGACTTCAGCATGCTTTAGATCAGTCTCTGTTTGTGTTGCAAAATGCAATCTTATGTTTCCTGTTAGTAACTTGCTTAACTTTATAGATCTAGATTGTAGGCATTTGGTTGGGAATGATACACATTGCTCTAATACACATTGCTTACATCAGAGTGGCAGAGAACAGTGGGGCAGGACGATAACTTTCTAGTTTCCTAAAGATTTAGAGCCTTGAAGTTGTCTCTCTGCTGCTTAAGAGCTTCCTCTAATCTGAAATCTATACCCCAGTCATCAGAAGCTTTTATAAGGAAGGCAAGATTTAAAAGAATTTCCTTTTAAAATTCTTGCAGCTACTTAAAAAATTGAGTTAATGACTGAAAGGGTGCCTTGAAGAAAACTGACTTGTCAGTTTCCACTGAAGAAAGCTGCAGAGGGGTTTGCTATTATCAGGCCACAGACATCCTAACTATTTTTAACCATTTAATGTAATATTTACTTTTTAAAAAGTAACCCTGGGAGAAATAAAGGTCACACACACTGTTGCCAATTTAATAACAATGCTCATTTTATAACAATACGCTGAGTAGAGTTGCAATTCAGCTTTGACAGTGTGATCATTTGTCAGAGAAAATTAAATATCTGACAAATGTCTCTATAGCTTAAATCAGAAGGCCCATTGTTATAATTATAAGCATTTGATAAAAGTGATTATGTGAGGACTGTTTTCAGTGAATAGATTTTATTTTAGGAATGTGGCCAATAATGTGTATTTTTTTGCTTTTAACTTTTAAAACAGTATGTGTAATAAAGGACCGCTTCTACTGCAAAGATAATAGGATATAAAAATAGAGTGCCCCACCCTCTAGGTCCAGGTTAAGGAGTTCTTCTCCTGTTCATCTTCCTTTCTTTTTTGGGAAAAAAAAAGTTCCTGTCTGCTTTTGTCTTTCCATTGATGGATTAAATTTGAAAGTTCTGTGGCTCTACTACTAGTGCAGCTTTATAATAAAAGCACAGTAGTTATAACCCATAACAAGTGTTGAAAAAGAAATGACATATGACGTACTACCTGTGCACTCTTAATCTCATTGGAAACGAAGTAGAGTATCTAAAAGATCAGGTACTATATACATATACACACATATTTAAAATTATATTTTATATATCTTTCTATATACTTTTCAGATTTGGCCAAAATAGTTTAATTCATCTTTTGTGTTCTTCAGTCTTTGGTTAAGAAGTTTTCTCTGATCAGTCTGGGTAAAATCTATGGAAAAGTGATAGTGTACTTTAGAAACCCTCAACATATTTATTTAAGAAACTTCAAAGAAAAACAAAGGGTGTGCACTGTTTTACTATATTGGCTTTCTGAGTTTTGGCTAGTTTCCCAAATAGCAATTTTTATATTAAAAAAAAAAGAAAGAAAAAAGACAGACTTAACTGCTTGCAGACTTTTCACGCATGGAAGATGAAGAAAGCTTCTTTTGATGAAGTGTAATTATGTCCAAACAGAGCTGACCCCCTCCCCCTATATTTCTTATGATCTTAACGGAAGAAAGTAGGGATTTTCCTTTGAAGCAGCCGGGACTTGGTGGAAGATCTGAAATGCTACATTCTGGTGCCAGAGGCAGGATGGAGAAATTGGTCCAGACTTGTCTTCCAGACTTAGAACAGAGAGAGAGAGAGAGAGTTATCTCTAATGATAGATTTTTATAACACCCTTTAAAATAGCAGGAAAGAGCACAGCAGTAGCAAACAGAAGTGAGAAAGCTACATATAGAGCAGAGAAGAATATTGGAAGGTACCACGAAGTTGGGGAGGAAAAATAAAACCGTGAAGAAATCCTTTTTCAGAGGCAAGAAATCCCCACCTGTTTCTGACTTTAAATTTACATTTTTCAAAATAGCTCCCTCTTTGATCTTTGTTTCTTTAAACGTAATCAAATCTGAATCATCAACCCTACCTCCTTACCTTGTCTCCCATGTTCTACCATCTTTCCCATGACCCAATAGGGATGCTCTGATGTTTACATATATTAATGTTGTTATCCAACAAAAGAAAATACCTGCAACTTCACAGGTTTGTTTACTTATTTTCTATGCCAGCTCAAGACAAGCCCTTTTTTCAATTAGGAAAAACAAGCATCCTAACATGAGGCCCTAAACATGTTTGCAAAAGTCCAATTAGTCTCGATAGCAGATGTTGATCCCAGATTATAGGGCAGTAACTTGTCCTTAGGGGCCTGATCCAAAGCCCATTGGAGTCAATGGAATGACACCCATCTTCAGTAGGGTTTGGATTAGGCCCTGAATGTTTTCGTGTCTCAATATTTTGAATTAATCACAGTAGCATCAGGATGGGGGAAAAAGTGCCACACATCCACAAGTCATCCGTATGCTCCCACACTAATGTCTCTTGTTAGCTTTCTGCTTCAGCATATGTCAGAGTTGCTGATTGCCGTGTCAGCTGGTCTCACATGTGTTAATGGCAAAGAATGCACAGTTTGGGGACACATTCGAGCAACAGTGCCAAATAACTTCGTACCCAGTGAGGCTCATAAAAGAGTGCTATAATTATTCATTAGCTACCAGAAGTAAATAGTTTACATTTTTAAGGGCACCAAGAAAGCTATTAAAAACGGTATATAGAAATATATTGCCGCGGATGAAAGATATCCAGGAAATCCATTAAATCGAACTGTGGAAAGCATAAGTGTCCACACAAACACATACTTTTAAGAAATGTACTTTGGGCCCAATCCTATAATGCGCAGAACACCTCTTGAAAAAAGTGCCAAATGCCTTCCACCCTCTTTGACTTCACTGGAAGTCGAGGGTGCTGGGCACCTTGAGGATCGGGCCCTTCTGCTACAAAAAGCAGTAGATTGATTACGTGGAGGGCTGAGACTTCCCGAGCGCTGATATGTTATTGCATCTGTTTAGCTAAGAATATCAAGTAGGGAAAAAGAAAACTCTCCCCCTTTCAAATTAGATGTTGGACGTGCTTAACTGCTCGTAGTTCAGCTTTGGCAGGATGATCATTTAGACATGCGCACAGGCCTTGGCAGAAGGCAAAATATAGCCCTTTATATGAAGTGTGTATTTTTTGGCCATTGTATTATGCAGAGATATTTTTGGTTTAGAGAATTTTGCAGTACTTGTCTCGTAGAATGAATTTTCAAACCGTTACAAGCAATGTGCTTTATCATTTTTTTTAAAATCCAGGCCAGCTTTTATGGCCATTTGACATATTTATAAAACCATAATATGACCAATTTTGGTCTGTAGATGAACTTGGAAACTTCCATAGATGTTAGCAGTATGGGCCACCCCTGGACAAGTGGATGAAATGTCATCAGTGAAATTTTGTGTAAGCAATAGGTGAAATTATTTCTATGGTGAGAAAAATGGCATAAAACTTGTTAGTGCACTTGTATATGCAGTGTGTGTTGTATTAGTGACATTATTATGTGTCTGAATCCCCCCATATTTAATTTTTGTTTGTTCAGAGAGAACGAATGGTTTATATGGGAACTGAGGGAATAGTAAGTCTTTTCACAGGGAGTATACACACTTTTCTTTCCAATATCAGTTTTGAGAGACCTTCGACAGGGTCTCTCTTTACCTTTTTCTAGAGGAGCAACAATAAGGGCACCCAACTTCTTCCACATGCTCCTTCTGTTACCAGCTACCAGAATTTAACCTTTTAGGTTTCCCATCTCCCTGCCAGAGCCTTGAACTCACAGACTTTACTCTCACGTGTGTCTATTGGAGAAATGGGCCTCACTGGAGCACAGTTCTACCTGGAAAGTTATTTTACTCTAAGTGACAGTTCTATTCTCTTGAAACATTCTTTGTCGCTTGCTCTTAGAAAAAAATACAGCCAAGACTGTCTGAAGTCGTACGCTTGATAATAAATGATGTGTGTCTCAGGCAGGTTTTGAAAGTGTATGAGTTGGCTTGAAAAGAAAGACCAATTACCAGATTTGACAGCCAAAGACCTGTTCTGTATTAGGCCTTATATATAACCTGTTCTGTATTAGGCTTTGAATTGATTGCATTAAGTTTTGCGCTCTTACATATTGTTTAAGATTTGTGTTTTGGGTGAGTGCTTTCAGAGTTCAGTGAGAGGGGAATAAAAGGCACTGGCCAAAAAAAAAGGGGGGGTGGGTATGATTCTGGTAAAGTAGCAGCTTAAATGAGCAATAAGGCCTGAGATTGCTGACTGTTTTATTGAGTCAGTGTTGTACGCCCACCTTTTCCTGTCTTGAAACAGTTTGCAGTTTTGACTATCTGACATGACTAACCGTTGCATATCTGACTGATTACAACTGTCAGTGAGTCTGCAGAACAGAGGCCAGTGTCTTGGGAGAATGTATACTGAGACCCAGTCATTTGGTTTCTTTCTTTATTAAGTTCTTTGTTGTGCCCAACGCTGCAGATCATCATGCACAACGTCTATATGAAATCTAACACTGACATGTTACAATGCAGATTTGTGGTAGAAAGTATTTTGTACATACAAAAACCATTTCTCACTCAGTGGATAGATGTTTAAAGATGTAATAATAGATGGTATATATGTAAGGGAGTTAGGGATGTAAAAACCACCAAAAATAGTTAACAGGTTAAATGATTTGTTTAACCAGTTAACCACTGGCAGCAGGTGGGGGGGCTGTTCCAGCCCCACTGTGCCACAGCCATTGACAGTGGGGGCCTTTCTGGCCCTACTGTGGTTGGGATCCTGCCGGCCAGGCCATTATGGGTGGGGGTGCTGTTTCTGCCAGCCAGGACCTCTGGTTAACTGGTTGCCCAGTAAGCATTCCGGTAAGGCTAATGCTTACTGGAGAACCCGTTAACCCAGGGGTGGGAACCTTTTTTGGGTCAGAGGCTATTGACTCACAGAAAAATCAGTCGGGGTCTACACACAAGTGAGAAGCAAAAACAAAAACAAAAACAAAAAGAAAACCCTTCACTGAGAAGGAGAAAGACACTTCTCATATTTCCCTCACACACCAGAGCCTGGGAAGGCCTAGCCTAGTGGATTTTGTGTGTTCCAGCCCAGCGAGGGGGGCAGCGAGGGCTGGAATACCAGCATGGGCTCCTCAATACTAAGTGGGGAGCCCTGAGCCCCAGGGGCTGGATCCAGGCAAATGGCCCCTGGGCATTAGGTTCCCCACCCCTGCATTAACCATTTAACATTTACATCTCTAAAGGTAGTACGTCTGCTCTGGAAATGAAGATAGAATAATATCGTGAGAGGGAGATTCAAGATAGACACACTAAATGTTAAATGGCACCCATGAGGAAAATACATTTTTTCCTCATCTTATTATAGTGAAGTCAAACAAATCAAATGATAAAACCATGCAAAGTATATAACATTAGAAACAAATTCTGCTCTCTATCACCCCACAGTGAAACTTGAGTCACTCTATATAGGTTAACTAAATTTCTCTGGATTTACAGTGATATAAATGAGAGCAGAATTTGGCTTATTCTCAGCAGTGAATTACTCTTGTTCTATCATTGTGTCATGATTTAATATTAAATAGAAATATTAAACTGCCAACACTTGGATGGTGTTGCTGATATTATAGCATAACTGAAGGGGAAGAAAACTCCAGAATCAGTTTTGTTTTTAATTTTCATGATTGTGGAAATGACTGGGATGAATTGTAAATACCTTTTATTCTTTACTGCCCATGCATATGGCTGTTTACGTGTTATAGTCACACCTCATTTTTTTATGTTTGTTCTCTTTGTAGGAAAGAGTTTTACCTTGACAATAACTGTCCTTACAAACCCTCCACAAGTTGCTACATACCACAGAGCGATAAAGGTTACAGTCGATGGACCAAGGGAGCCAAGGAGTAAGTACTGTGTTCCCTCTTTATTCTTTAGTATCTGTGGAAGGGAATGAATCTGTAAAAGACAAAGTTTGTTTTTGTTTACTAAAGTCTTATAAACACGTAAAGCTGACAGACCTTGGTCATCAGCAGGAGGGATTGAACCTGCGATTTTCGGGACTAAAGTCATGTGCCTCTACAGCATGAGTTAAAAGCCAGTGGGCTCCTAGCTATGGCTAATAGAGCAGACTTCTCAGTGCCTCTGGGTGACATATGGAATACATTTCTTTAGGAAACATAGATCCCCATTCAGCAAAATACTTAATTCACATGCTTAGCTCTATAGTATGTGAGTAGTTCCATTGAACTTGGTGGGACTACTCACATGATTGAAATTAAGCATGTGCTTAAATTCTTTGCTGAATTAGGACAGCATTGAGCGTGATTCTCATGTACACTAAGGCCCCCATACACTACTCTGGTTTTAAAAGGGGCCTTTAGAAACAGTGGGCCTGATTCTTATGTACATCAAGTGTCCTTTATACGGCGCAAATTGAGTAAAGGGGCCTTGGTGTAAATGAGAATCAGGCTCACTGTTTCCAGATATAATCTATTTTGAGACAGTGGGTCCAATCCAGCAAGGTGCTGAGTGCCCTCAAATTCCATTGACTTCAAACTGAGCACACACAGAACTTAGCAAACTCTCCACACCTTGCAGGATCAGTCCCAGTGAATGTGGGGGAAATAGTAGTACCTTCTTATCTCAGAACTTCTTTTGTCACCAGACCATGTGTCTGGCCCAATGATTGCTGGTTAATCGTGTCGCACCCAAAAGTGGTTTTTTCTAGCACAACATCCATTTTCAACACGGTACTTATCACAGATCCTGGGAGCCAAGGAGCGAAATGAGTAACCATAAAAGCCCTAGCATGTTGTCAGCACTGTCTTTGTGTATTTACAAAGCACAGAGAAGGTGTTTAATTTAAAAAAAAGACTTTCACTCACCCCTGTACCTTGTATAACATCCACACTCCTTAATTCTACTTGGAATGATCACTAGCTTTCTTGTTATGATAGTGGTGTTTGGTCATATTCCTGTACTTGTTATATATAGCTTCTATTAATAGATACAGTCAGACCAGGTTAATTCACCTTGGTTTATCTGTCCATCTGGCATGTTTAACTGGTAATCAATCTTGTATCATTCAGGTATAATTGAAAAGCCAGTCCTATATAATTTCTTAATCTATCAAGAAACAGTGTTTCCAAATTGATTGGGATTAAAGGTCTAGCTGTATTTAAATTATATGTAGTGATTAACGATTATTTGATTGGAAGCATCTCGATTCATTGTTTCGTCTTTGAGTATCAAATTCAGACTAGACCTTTTTGGAGCTCTTAGGAAGTTTTACTTTAAACTTTAGGTAGAGTTGTACACAAGTGAAGTGTCTCCCAGACCAGTAAAGCTGAATTTTCAGGTCCCTCCCCTGAAATTGGGACAAGAGGTTTAAATATCTTCTGCCTTACATAAGATCTGTCCCATCTGCATAATTTTTCCTGATCAGCAAGTGAGAACAGTCAAGTTACTCTGGTCTTATGTATTGATGCATTTCAATACATAGATGCCTCTGGTGCTGCCTGCTGTTGTTGGAGGTTTTCTGCTTTCAGGTTTCACCACAGAGAGTGTTTTGTTTTATCCACTCTCTTTTGGTAATTTTGATATTCTTGCAAAAGATGTTGTGTTCACCTGTGATTGCTGGCCCTGTCTAACTAGCTTGAAGACTTCAGGCTAAATGTGTCCCTGGTGTAATGCGAAAAGAGTTAATTCCATCAGGAATGAATTTGTCTAATCCCATTTAGAGGTTGCTTCCGTATGTTGATGCATCCATGATATTGAATATTTCCAAGCAGAGGAGACAGTGTGGGTGTGGAGATGAAGGGAGAAGAGTATACAGTATAGGGAGCAGCATCTGAATAGACAGGGATTGCACAGATTATAGAATGAATAATCTAATTAGACTGGGACTAGCCCATCACAACAAGCAATTAAAAAACCACCAGGCTATGTTAATATATCTTAGAAATACTATCAAGACTGACTTGAATTTTTTACTCTAGTCTCTTTGGGTAAGACATTCATATATGCTGAGTGTCTGCTGTTCTTAAGTGTGGATGCTTGCTATCTCTGAAAAGAGTTCCTATAGTTTTGATGAAGTCCGCTTATATGTTGTTCCCAGTCATTTCAGATGTGGCCACGAAGGTTCAGTTTAAGTTGAGAATGTTATATGGATGACTTGGAAACCATGATGCTCATCTTCAGGGTTTGTTGGTTTGTGCAAGCTCTGTTTTGTATTGATGTATAAGATATGTGATCATAATAACTGGGGACTCACTAGTTGTTTTGAATGGGAGCCATTAATGTGAATTTTAGGGAGAGAGCAGTTCTGGAAAATAGACTCTTCTATAGAAGCTTGACTGAAGTGTTTTTCTTCTAAGAATCTCTGAACTACTTTCTACCCTTTAGTAATTACATTAATCATTGTAATAAATTAGCACATTTGGCACCTGCCTTGCACAAGGAAAGCAAGGTGGTTGGGAGAAATAATAACTTCTATTCAACAAGTGGCTTTGATAGCAGATGTATTTTTCTTAATGAGTTACGTATCAGTGAACAGAGCTTCTCTTTGCCAGGACCTGCATTTCACTCAAATGTCTGAAGCATGTTATCCTATTTTTCCTCTCTCTCTCTGGCGGCTAACCCAGGGCTGTCACATCACAAACAAGTTCTTTTCTTAATATACACATCTGGCGTTGGCAGTTGGACCAACTTCATAAGAGCACATGATCATCATTCATTACAAGATTAAAAAGTACCCCATGGCATCATTGATGTTTTTTAACTTTGATCTTTTGCAGTTGTGATTCATCTCAGTTATAAAACTTCCTTTTAAAGGAACACAACCAATGACTTATTAGAACCTTCATCCTAAGTAGCGTAAACATAAAATTATTCACATCTTTACAGAATGCTATTTACTTGGGTTGCCAGCTTATCATTTTAAGACATGACTTCATGCTTTTTAGATCCTAAATTTGTAAGGCGTGTTTAGAGGCAAGGCACTTTGACCTTCTGTTGGCAAGTTGATTGGAGAGAACAAACACTGTATGTTTTCCAACAGCAGCAGGAGCAGCAGCAATACAATGACAGATCTTGCAATCATTTAAAGCCTGACTTGAAGAGGTGCTGATCACTCATGACAGCCAGTGCCTTCAATTGGAGCTTTGGAGGCTCAGCTGTTTGGGAAGTCAAGCTCTGAATATTAGCTCTGCTTCGTTGTATTAAACATCCGCTCATAGAAGCTTGCTGCTTTCACCTCACTCTGCTTTGTTATTATTTGAAAAAAATATTAAGACAGTGGTGTCAGGTTGCCTTCGTAGACCGAGTCTAGAAAGTGAAAGGGTTAAAGCTGCCCATTTTTACTTGGGGGAAATTTGAACGTCTTCCTGTGCCTTTTCATAGGCAAGAGATGTTTTTTGACTAGTTAACTCAGAGTGAGCCAGAATGTAGCTCAGGGAATTTTACCCAGCTGCCCAATCTATGTGTTGGTTTAGGACAGAGTATGGTGTACAGCAGGGGTTCCCAAACTTTTTGACACGGGGACCAGTAAATCCATTCACGAACTTTTGGAGGACCGGTAATGTGCATTTGCATATTTGCATATTTACATATTCATTATTCAAATGATGAATATTCAAATAAGTTGTTTCTGGTCCTACCAAAACCTCCAGTGCCAGCTTTAGCAAAGCTTTTGATATGGTCACCCACAGTATTCTTGACAGCAAGTTAAGGAATATGGATTGGATAAATGGGCTGTAAGACAGACAGAAAGCTGGTTAGACCAGGGTTTCCCAAACATTTTACTTTAGTTGGAACCCTTTTTTTTCAGTACTACTTTTTGCAGCCCAAAAATATAAACACATAAAAAACAAACTGAGAAAATACCAGACATATAACATGTCTGGTATTTTCTCATTAGGTAAGTTGTATTATTACTAGGTGTATCAGTTTGTAGTTTCAAACTGCCTGGCTGGTAAATGTGCTCAGGCTGCATGAGTGTGTCTACCAGCCAGACAGTTCGCAACTACTTGAGGGGTGTGTTTGTGGGGGGGGGGGACAATAGAATCCCTGGGCTGGACTAACTCAAGCTTTGTGCTTTGCGGGGGGAGGGGGAACAGGGGCAGCGCCCCAAGATCTACATATGGCCAGGTCAGTCCCACTCTCCGCAGGCCGATTCATTCCTCCCCCCTGTTCCCCCCGCTGCGCCTCTGGCCAGCCCCACTTCCCCCAACCCCCTCCTGGGCAGCCAGTTCTCCCCCACTTCTCCTCCCAATCTCCCTTGGCCAGCCCCGCTGCCCGCGTCCAGCCCTCCTTCCGGCAGCCGCTTCTCTCCCCCCCCCCCATTTTCCCTGGCCACCTCCCTGCCCCCAACCTGGTACCCCCCGGCAGCCCTGATTCCACCGGCCTCCCAGTCTCCCCAGCCTGCCCCGATTCCCCCATCCAGTGCTGCTTCCTGTGGCCAGCTCTCCCCTCCTCCTCACCCCAGAATCCCCTGACACCTGCACCTTCCCTTAGCCCTGCACCCTCCTGGTGCCCCCCCTTCCCTTACTGCTCCTGCCCCCATTTTCCCTAATATCCACCCCCTCAGCACTCTCTGCCCCATTCCCCTCCTGCCCCTCTGTGCCCTCACACATGACTTGCTCCATCCTGGCCTTCCTCATGTCCACCCCTTATTTCAAGCCTTCTCCCAGCACCTCCTCCTCCAGCCCCCAATGCCCCTCTCCTCTCCTCTCCTCTCCTCTCCTCTCCTCTCCTCTCCTCTCCTCTCCCAGCATCACCCTGTCCCCTCTCCCACTGACACCTCCCCTCCTGCCCTTTCCCTCATTGTCTACACTTGGCCTCCTGGCATTTGTCTCTCTCTCCTGCACCCTGTCCCTTGGTGCCTTCCCCTCCCACTTCCTGCTGCTGCCTCCTCGCCTCTGCCCAAGCCCGCCGCCGCCGCCGCCCAAGCCCGTTCCCTGCCTTCTGCCTTCCACACTGCGGGGCCAGAGGCCGCGCTCAGGCCCTGGAGGCCGAACCCGGAGCCAGCGTGGCCCCGCCACATACCTCCGAAGAGTTTTAAAATCCTGGGCCGTGACATCACGTCACGCCCTGGCATCCTCCCCGCCCACGTGCAACGCTGCACATGGGCAGCAGCAGGCGGTGAGGAGGAGCCACGCATGGCGGGGATACTCTGGGGGCGGGGTGGGAGGACGTGCAGGGCCTGGGTCCGGACCCACTCCCGCTCCTGCTCCAGGCAGAGCCGGAGGAGAGACCCAGCTCCACATATTGGTGGAGCAGGGCCCCCGGCTCTGTAACTCGCCGGCACTTCCGGGTTCAGGGGCACGGGGCCCAAATCGTCCTAAGACCGGCCCTGCCGGCAGCCACCAGCCATGCTGAGGCCCGGTATTTTTTTCCCGCGGCCCATTTGGGAAATGCTGACATACAGGGTCATAGAATCTGGAGAATACATGGGATAGGAATTTTTGGGACAAATTTGTGCCTGCTAAAATACCCGAGGTATCCTATTACGTAACCATGCTCTCATTAGTGTAATGGCCTTATAAAATGTCGCCTCAAAACTGATATTTTGTGATCGGTGCAAATGACAATGAAATGTTGAGCTTTCAGCCAGGGACAGTGTGGGTATGTCTACACTACCCTCCTAGTTCGAACTAGCGGGGTAATGTAGGCATACCGCACTTGCAAATGAAGCCCGGGATTTGAATTTCCCGGGTTTCATTTGCATAAACTGGGCACCGCCATTTTTAATTCCCTGCTCGTTCGAACCCCGTGCCGCACAGCTACACGCGGCACGAACTAGGTAGTTCGGACTAGGCGTCCTAGTCTGAACTACTGTTACTCCTCGTGGAGTAACTACCGTTACTCCTAGTTCGTGCCGCATGTAGCCGCGCGGCACGGGGTTCGAACGAGCAGGGATTTAAAAATGGCGGCGCCCAGTTTATGCAAATGAAGCCCGAGAAATTCAAATCCCGGGCTTCATTTGCAAGTGCGGTATGCCTACATTACCCCGCTAGTTCGAACTAGCGGGGTATGTAGACATACCCTGTGAGACTGGCTGGGGCTCAGGGCAGAAATGAAGGCTTGGGCCCCTACCCCACACATTGGATTTCAGCAGCGTTTCTGAAACCAGTGCCTGATTCTTGTCATGTGAGGCTGAAGCCGAAGCCTGATTCCTGCCATGTGGGCCCCCCCATGTCACCGGGCCCCGCTCAGTTACTCTGCTTGCGACCCCCTAACATCAGCCCTGCTTTCAGTGTATGATAGGGGAAGAACTCTGCTTTCATTACATTTCCTTGCAGAATATTTATCTGCAGCTGAAGCCTCTGAGGCAACACGTGATGAAAGGTATGAGCAAACATTGTCTTTTTTGTCTAAGTGTTCTCCAAAAGACAAGCAAAAGCTAGCAAGAGGGGTTGGTCAGTCTGAGTATTAACTGTTTGGCTGACTGGCTTACACAATGCAGAACAGTGACTGAGATTTTTGAGATTCTTAGATTTAGACCCAGAATGGCTCTTAGGAAGTTCTCGCGCTTTTCTTCCAAGGCGTGGGGGTAGACGAGTAAGTCTGGGGTTGATGGAATGTGCTTTAGAGTAGATCAGCTTTAAATCTCTTTCAGGGTTGTTGGGGTTTTTTTCTTAATTTTTTTATTTTTGACTGACTGTCGGGAGCTGGGCTGGTGGCCAAGCAGGAAATGACACATCGAGAGGCATTTGTGTTGTGCAACATTTTGTGGAACTGATGCAAGGCTACAGTGCCTGTTTATGCATTCCTTCACTAACAGACTGCATGGCAGTAATTTTATTCAGAGACACATGGCATGCTACGGCAAGGAGTTGGAGCCTTCTCATCTCTTTATGCAGAATCATCACTGCAGTTAAAAAACATGCAGTGTGTCCCCTATTTACAATGTTCCCTGGCTTGCTTTCAAAGACTGCTACAGTCACCCTTCCTTAGCCCAATATGTACTGATTTGAATACATTTTTCTATGGTGGTAAGTTTGTTTAGTGCAAGGAGATGTGTAGTTTTCAGAATAACAGCACATTTGACCTATTCTCAGATTCCACTTTATAGCTATTTTATATTAAACATGGTTTTAACATGTTTTAAGTCATGTGTATTCCAGAAGCCGTGCACAATATGAATTTGGTAATACTCCTGAATCTCTGTACTCTGAGTGTCCTTAATTTGGGAACACCCATGGTATGGACCCTAGCGGAGCGGGGGGAGGAGGAAACATCTCTGTGCCCTGCCACTCCCTCCCCCCAGCTGGGGAAATGGCACTGCAATGACACACTTCCTCTGAGGCTTTCCCCTGCTGTAGTGGTGGGTGGGCGGTGCATGGGAGCAGCATGGGGCTGGGAACCATGTGTGCTCTCAGAAGCCTGGCACCAGGTAAGCAGCCCACCCCCTTGCCCGTCATGCCCAGACCCTACAGTGCTCCCTCTGGCCCGGCAAATTCTTTAATCCAGCATATCCTGTTTTCTCAGGGTTGCCGGATTAAAGAGGTCCCAGTGTATATTGGCATAGTCAGGAAATTTCCATTTTAAATCCACACTGAGGTCCTTGAGAAAAAAAGGGTACTGGGTTCCCATTGAAGTGGAGATTAGAAAGGCTGGGTCTGATTCTGATCTCTTTCTCTTTGTGGAAATCCATGAGGTTACTCTGGATTTCTGCCCTTGTAGCTGAGATGAAAATAAGGGCCAAATAAGGGGGCATGGTTTGACACTTGCAGCGACTGCCTTCGATAGATCTTCATGTTTATGAGCCATGACATTCCATTCCAGAAGATGCGAGCTGGAATGTGCCCATAGAGGCTTAGGAATGTTCAGCACTACTGTGCAATGCTGTTCATGTTTGCACACCATTACTATCTGCCATAGAACATAATCCACTCTAGGCTTGATCCTGAAAGTGCAAAGCACCCACACCACTCATTAATGACTCTGGGATTTGCAGGTGCTCTGGACCTTTCCTAGTCAAGCTCAAGGTTCCTTAAGCAACACGGCCTCATTCTTCTATCCTTTGAAGGGGATGGCAAAACTCCCACTGACTTCAGTGGTACAAGGCCAGATACATTTCTCTCTAAGATACATTTATGATGTAAACTGGAGGATAACTGTTTCCCTCAGCACACGCTGCATCGGCTTTACCTTCTGCAAGCATGCACTTTCCATGAAACCAAATATAACCGATGGGCTGAAGAACATTTCCCCATTCTCCAGTTAATATGTACTTTCCCCATTTGGTTTCAGATGCTTTGGGAAGACCCCTAGTTTAGTTTAACGGCTTTGGTCTAAAGTACATATTGAGGTATGGTATTATAATAGACATTGAAGGGTTAGATTTGTTTCTGGTACGGGTGTGCAACTCATAACAAGTGGGGCTGCTTGCAGTCATCGTGAAAACAATGTATATGCACATTCACCGCAAATCTTTTACATTGCCATTTGAGTTCATTGGGTGTATTTTAATTAATAGACAACGTACAGGCTTTTTAAAAAGTGTCATGTTTCTAGCGTTGGAAGGTTCTGGTCTTACAGACCTGAAGACTTAATCCCCCGTTTATCCATAGAATAAGTACAACAGAAGCAGCAGCTGCATATGTTTGGCCAATACTGCCCACCTGGGTTCGCTCTAAGCTATGTGGTGGCACGGCTCCGCAGCTGCTTAATTAGCCCTACCCTACTGAGGACAGAGCAGCGAGTCTCTCTCAGCTGGTAGGGACATGTCCCCTCCCTACGGGCTGGGAGAACCGTGTTACTCTGTCCTCATCAGGGAGCTTCTGATGTTGCTGAAGGAGAAGGCCCCCTCCCAGCTGCATGAGTGGCAGCCCTGTGAGCCTGGGCGGGGCTCATTAGCAGAGAAGGGGACATGCTGCTGCTCAGAGGGAACCTTGCTGCCCACGTGCTTGCCTCTACCGCTGGAGTTATTGTTACAGAAAAAGGGATGGCTCAGCCTTCATGACCATTCAGTTCCTATCCTTACTGCTGAGGCTGCTAGTGAGGTGTTCATAGAACCATAGAACACTAGGACTGGAAGGGACCTCGAGAGGTCATCGAGTCCAGTCCCCTGTCCTCATGGCAGGACCAAATACTGTCTAGACCATCCCTGATAGACATTTATCTAACCTACTCTTAAATATCTCCAGAGATGGGGATTCCACAACCTCCCTGGGCAATTTATTCCAGTGTTTGACCACCCCGACAGTTAGGAACTTTTCCTAATATCCAACCTAAACCTCCCTTGCTGCAGTTTAAGCCCATTGCTTCTTGTTCTATCCTCAGAGGCCAAGAAGAACAAATTTTCTCTCTCCTCCTTATGACACCCTTTTAGATACATGAAAACTGCTATCATGTCCCCCCTCAGTCTTCTCTTTTCTAAACTAAACAAACCCAATTCCTTCAGCCTTCCCTCATAGGTCATGTTCTCTAGACCTTTAATCATTCTCGTTGCTCTTCTCTGAGCCCTCTCCAATTTTTCCACATCTTTCTTGAAATGCGGTGCCCAGAACTGGACACAATACACCAATTGTCATTAATGACAGTTGTCGCTAATGAGATGGACACCAATTTACCAGGCATGTGACTGAGACAGCTAACTTTATTTCATACCTTTTGATCCTGGGCCGGATAGAGTGAGGACAAAAGACTGAGCTGTGCAGTGCAGCCAGAACCTCAGTTTGGTACAGTACATTGTTTTGAAGTCTCCGCAATCCAAATGGCTTGCATCAGCCTGCTCTTCAGGAACACACAGTTGCCCAGAGATGTCTGGGGAGGCTGTTGGCTGACCATATACTTAGTTACAGGTGGGAATTCCCTAGTGTTCCTGATCAGTACCAAATGAGGGAATTTGTCAGACATGGGGAAGTCCCCTGCCATAGGCCTCCAAGCCCACCATCACTCCCCACTTGGCCCGCCGACCCCCTACCTCTGACTTGGTTGGGCTACCCCCCTATTGCCGGTCTCCCTGCCCCCCTACTGCCAATGCCTGCCCTGCTATTGCTGGTCTCCCTATGCCTACCACGGTGCTGCCGGACCCTAGCCTCAGCCCCACTGCCACTGGCCCTCGCCCTCAGGGTCTCTGGCCCTGGCAGGGCCCCCAGACACTGCCCCCCTGATGGGCTCCTGGCCCCAGCTCCCCTGCCACTGGTCTCTCTGCCCATTAGGGCTCTCAGCTGCCAGACTCCTGACCCTGGGGTACTCTGGTTCAGGAACATCCTCCAGACCTGGATATTGCCAGAGTAGAGAGTTCCAGTTTAGGGAGGTACAACTTGCCCAGAGGGAAAATCCTACCGAAGACTTTATTAAAAAGCTAATATTGGAGTCTGAACACAAAACTGTTCCCTAAAACATAATCAGTTCAGAGAGACACCCAGCTGGAATGTTTCAATTCGAAAATGGACTATTTTCATGGTGCTGTTGAGATAATACTGCTTACACCACCATCTCATTTGGTGTATCAGATGATACCACAATATCCTCCAATCAGGCAATCATTTTATTTGTATTATAAAAGTCTTTTCAGGCCCCAGCTGAATTCAGGTTCTCATCAAGCTTGATGCTGTACACATTCATAATAAGAGCTTGCAACGCATAGGCTGTGTCTACACTGGGCCACTTATTCCGGAAAATCAGCCGCTTTTCCGGAATAAGCTGCGAGCTGTCTACACTGGCCCTTGAATTTCCAGAAAAGCAACGATGCTCTACTGTACAAAATCAGCCGCTATTCTGGAAAAACTATTCTGCTCCCGCTCGGGCATAAGTCCTTATTCCGGAACACTGTTCCGGAAAAGGGCCAGTGTAGACAGCCCAGTAGTCTTTAACGGAAAAAAGCCCCGATCGCGAAAATGATGATCGGGGCTCTTTTCCGGAAAAGCGCATCTACATTGGCCACAGATGCTTTTCCGGAAAAAGGGCTTTTCCGGAAAAGCAGCCTGCCAATATAGATGCTCCTTTTCCGGAAA
Source organism: Pelodiscus sinensis (assembly GCF_052426305.1). Taxonomy (NCBI): domain Eukaryota; kingdom Metazoa; phylum Chordata; order Testudines; family Trionychidae; genus Pelodiscus; species Pelodiscus sinensis. The sequence continues at coordinate 13,507,998 of NC_143054.1, forward strand.
AACTGAAAACAGAACAGTATTCCGTTTTAAGCATTTCCGGAAATTCATACCAGTGTTGACACAACCATAGTGAATAGGCAAGGGGGAAAAGGAGCACAACTGAACAACTCTAGACTACAGCGGAAGTGAAGGCATTCTGTCCCTTCACATGGCGCAATGTGTGTGTGTGTGAGGGAAAGACTCCACCAAAGCACTTGTGATCTGCCAGAGATAGACCTGACCGTTAAAAACCATCACAAGTACTTTTGTTGTATTAATCTTGCAGCAGGATCCTACAAAGAAAGCATGAAAATAACAGACCTTTTTGGAGTTTATTTCCTTTTCAGCTCTCCCAAATTTATTTGAAAGCTTTAGCGATAGAAATCTATTACCCACTGAAATGCAGTCCTTCTAAAAGTGGAGGCCTGGGAGTGTTTCACAATGCACAACCATAAGATAAAGAAATTTAGGCAAGGACGTGAAGAATATATCTAATTGAAAGTTCAGCTATATGGGGAGGTGGAAGGGGAGAGTTGTTAATAACACTTAGCAATAATCCCATATTGGAATATGCCCAGAATACCAGAACAAAGTCCATGAAAAGTGCTGGGATCGTTAATAAGTGCAAATAATTAGCTTCTCTGTTCAATGTTTCATCTAACGGGCTAGCTCAAGCAATATAGTGCTAATTGTGCTTATTTCTATCATAACCTTAGACGAATCACTGATAACATTTCTTGCAAGGCTGTCAGCCAAGTTGAGATCAAAACCTGAGGTGGCATAGCTGCAGGCTGGGTATTTCATAATATTCTCCGTTTCACAAAAACACTGTAGCAATATGTAAGCTGCCAAAAGTATGGAAAGATGATCATGCACTGTGTGATTGTTACAGACAATGTAGCTTGAGAAGCAAGTGGCGAGGGGAGGGTTCAGGTCTATGCCAACGTCCCCACTTTCTTTTCCTAGCATAATATAAAAATGAGGGCACTTCTGTTTTCCATCCCAACTCCGTTGCTTCTGGGCACGTGAAGCCCCAAATATGTATGGTAAGAGGGATTTTCCCTTATGTTACCGATGTGGAGATTTGTTCAAGGAAGGAAGAATAAAATCTAGCAATACAAAGCACATGCCTTTTGCTTTAAAAAATGCTGTTTGCGCCTACAGAAGCTGCAAGGTCAGAAAAGAGCATAGTTCTTGATTGCATGGATGCCAGCTTCATATTGCTTGCTTTAGGGTCTGCTGCGAGCATTGAGCTTTCAGAGATGCTTGCAAGGTTTGCATTGCTGTCCTACATCAGCATGTTTTACGCGCTTCTTCTTTACTCAAACTTTCATACTACCCACTCACCTTGCCTCTAGCATGGAACTTGTTTCACAGTACCATGTACACCCTTCTCACTGAACATCACCAACGCAAGTGGTTTTGCTGCCGCCTAGTCTCTAATCACGCAGTGCCACATTCTGCTAATTTTACTCTCTTTGAGTTGCCTTACATTTCGTGTTGCCCCATTTGTCTTTTTGGCGCTATTAAGATACTATTCAGTATGAGTAAGGCTGTCAGAATCACAACTACTGATATGAATTAACTTGCTACTTTTAAAGAAATCTTCCAACTCTTTGTATCCCCAGCGTAGTGGAAATGATCTGGAATACCACCACCAGTGTGAATTTCAGAGGCTAATAACATTGTTTTTATGAGTTAAACAAGACAATAACCACCTAAATAAAATACTATAGTATGATTTAAGAAAGTACTGGATAAATCTCATAGAAACATTTGTAATTTAAGGTGTTAAAATACAAGGATAACCCGGACATATGTGGCTGGACATCACTTGACTGTCCATAGGGACAGGAAGAAATTATTTCTGTATGAACAATGTGTAGCCCACAGAGGTTTTCCTGGAAGCACCATGCATAGGACAGACCTCTGTCAGATGTAGTATGAAGGATACGAGACCAAACTTGACAGGCAAACTGTCTGCTCCAATATGGTACTAATTTATGGCCTAATTTTCAAAAGCAGGCTGATTTTTCTGAAAGTGCAGATGCTGCGAAAATCAAGTCCCTTTAGTAAGTCTTCTATTGGGCTAAAAGGGAAAAATATTCAAAATTATCTCTTTTGAAAGTCCAGCCCTGTATCTTTAAGTGACGCAAAAGTAACTACAGAGTGCTAGAAATAAAATACCCCACCCCCTTTGCTAGAATGTACAATTAATGAGGTGTGTCGAGGGAAAGGGAAGTGCTTCTCCTGGCAAAGATTCTATCTATTTTTGTGTTTGTGCAGCAACCAGCAAGAGAGACCCAGATCTTGACAGGGGTTTGGAGGCAATAACATCTGACAAATAAATAAGTTTAGGTGGATGAAAATATGTGTTTTAGGCATTTGAAATCTTATTATTGCTTCAGTGTTGAAATTTCTAGGATATTGAGCAAACCCTCCTTTATCCATTAAAATAATTTATCCATTAAAACCCTCGTTGGTGTAAAAGTTGACTATATGGAATGGACTTTCTGCTTTCACTCTCATTGCTTTAGATTGACACTCATGTGTCTGCTCTGTAGGTTATGTTCAGGAGATTGCTTGCTTTTGGACCTCTCTGTGTGTGTCTAGTATCAGAGGGGTAGCCGTGTTAGCCTTAATCTGCAAAAGCGATGAGAAGTTCTGTGGCACCTTATAGACTAACAGATTTATTGGAGCATAAGCTTTTTTGGGCAAAGACTTATTTCGTCAGGTGTGTGTGTGTGTGTGTGTGTGTGTTAATAACACTTGTTCCGAACACCAGCACCTTTGCAAATGGATGTGTTAGAAACCCAGGCTGGAAGATAGACCCATGAAAATAAAGTCTCAGTGGGTTTCAGCTCATGCATTTGGCAGTCAAAAGGAGAGTTACTGTAAAAGACAAGGCTGACGCTTTCAAAAGTACCAAGGCGTCTAAGTCACTTATTGAAAAAATGTACCTTTTATAGCTATGCATTGAGGTTTTTCATCACGCCATATCAAGAATATAATTTCTTACAAATAAGTCACATTTTAAAATTATTTGTTCTACTATTCCATGAGTACGTGATTGAAACGCTCTCTCCTTTTGGAAGCCTGGGACACCAAAGAGACAGATATTGTTCAGTGGGTGGACAGATTTCTTAGCTTCAATGTACATTTAAATATATATTACATACAAAAAGGTACATTAAAAGAACATTATTTAGGTTGCAAAGTCAAAAGTGAGGAGATGCTAGAATTAAAATTGACAGTGCAGTTCAGTATTGCCCACTTGTGTATATGCATGATGACACAATCTTTAATTACATGAGCATATACTATTTTTCCATAGGATCCTTGCCTTATTAAGTACATAGAATGGATGATGCTCACTTAATGAGCCACTATTCAATATTTTGTTTTATCTTCTTAGAACAAAGTGTTGCCCCAGGCCTTATTTACAGCATACTGTTTAAACCCTGCTCTGGAGACAGAATTCTTTCTGTCCCTCTGGGCTTTCTATGGCAATCATCACTATAACATCTGAGTGCTTCACAAATGCTAATAAATAAATTTGCACAAAACCCATCTGAGATGAGGGGATATTATTTAACCCCATCTCACAGATGGAAAATCGAGGCATTGAGACTGCGGTAAAAAATATCCATAATTTGGGTGCCCATTTTAGACATCCGGGACCTGACTTTTGAGAGTATTTAACATTATATAGCACTTTATATATATGTTCACAGCACAGCTGCCATTGACTTCAGCTGCAGCTGCAATTGCTCAGCACTTCTGCAAATCAGAGCTCAGGGTCTCGAGTTACAGATGCCGAAAATAAGGAACAGTTAGTTGCCACCTGTGAAAAGTTTGGTTTGAGCAGCTTGACTAACATCTCACAAAAATGTTGTGCCAGAAGCAGAATCCAGTTATTCAGGGCAACGTCCAGTTGCTTTAATGAGACTTCATGCTGCAGTCTTGTGTCACCTTCACTGTACATCTTCTGCAACAAATGAATCAGAATTCTTACGGAGGACAGTTTCCTTTGCTAAACAGCCCTGATTTGACACAATTTCCAAAGCAGAGTCATGTTATACACTGACTGAAGTAAAGGTCACTGGACAAATAATATGTCAATCATGTCACTAACATTTGTTAGAATAAATTTAGGCTGCACAGTTAATTATGGCATTACCTAATTCTGAGTGCATGGCTTTGAAACTTTAGTATTATTTAACATCGTTTTTATGCAGCTGCCTATGTTTTTTTTTAAAGCTAACTGAAAGAACAGAAATTCCATTATATGGGCTATCAGCCAGGTTGAAGGCTTTAGCGCCATCATATAAGCTCTGCCCCTTGAACTAATGAAGGAACTGAAAGGAGTAGTAGGTTGTTATCCTTTCTGTGGTCGAGCATTAGATGGGCAAGTTGGTTTCCTAGTGATTTGCTGGCTAGCAGAGGAATGTAGGCATTCAGGAATTCTAGTTCTGGACAAGAGAGTGTTCTGGCAGAAGTAGACTTCTGCCAGTTTGTCCTTTCCCCTTCAGTGTGACCAGCTTCTACCACATCCCCTGCACTAGTCCTTGTCCCAATCCTGTCTGTTTCCCATCCCTGGCGTCTCATCTCAGGGCTGGTCTCCTTGCCCACCTCCCAGTATGAGCCCCTCTTTCTGTCCCATGCTCCTTGTCCCAATCTACTCCCCGTACACTGCTGCAGGTCCAACTCTTGTCTCTTCTTTATTCAAGTCAGGGAGCTTCCTCCACCAAGTGGTCTGGGCCCAGTGAGTTGATGGGGGAGGGGCAGATAGAGGTATTTCATTGAGAGCACAGGAGAAGCAGTCACCTTGCTCTTGATTCAAGTGTCCAGAGCTGAGACCAGCCCAGCCCACAGCAGCCCAGAGCAGGAATTGCAGGGACAGTCCTGTTCAGCCCAGTCTTGCAGTGTGCGCAGAGAGGATAAAATCTTGAGAGATTTTAGCTGCTAAAATCTAAGGAGTCTCATTGAGCATGTGCAAATGAGACTTTTCCAAAGGCTTGTCACTTGGCCACATGGATGTGGATTGACATGGGGACAGCAAAAGGAACATATCTAATACTAAGGCAAATTTCAAATCCCTCCTTCAGAGCATGGGGCGTCAGAGGCAGGCAACAAAATCATCAGGATGTTTCACGTGGACCAACCAACCTTTTTTTCCCCTTCGCCTCGTTCTCCGAAATGGCTGAATGATTTTGGCTAAAGTTAAAGTGAACACATTCATAAATAATTCAGCCTGAGGCAGACACCCAGCATGGAAAAGTTGACCCCAAATGGTTGAAGTTTGGCACAGTTAAAAGCAACTGACAAGAAGGTCTTCTAATGCAAAGTGTTTGGCAATCTAGTAATATATTTTACTTACCTCGTCATTCATTTGCACTTGAAGTACTCCATTGACCTCAGTTGGAACTCTGCATAGGAAATGGATTCAGGAGCAGGCTTGCTCTCTGGGTAGTCTGTGGGATTTCCACCATTGACTTTATTGGGGATAGGATCTGGCTTCAGTTTTGTAACAGAATGGTATGCTGAGAAACCTCTTCCCCTGTGTGCAGCCATTCAGAAGGGTAGCTCTAATGTGGTTCACAAGGGTGGGCAGAGGAGATGGCTACAAACTTTGTGAGAGATGAAACAAGAGCTGTTGCAGTGGGCCTCTGCAGACTTTATGATTTAGGCAGATATAATGTCTCCAGGCAGCACCGTTTAGCGGGACTTCACCTTCCCTCCCTCACCTTCTTCAGAGGTGTCATTTGGTGTGTGTACACGTCACTCGCATTCACACAATCCACACAGACATTGCAGGCCATAATACAGTCAGGGCACGAGCCAAGAAAGATTTGTGCAATTGACCATAGCCGTGTCAAAGCTCCCAGTTTGCGGAGCCGGGGGGTCAGTCATTCACACTCCGAGTCCTCACAGACCTGGATACATGATTCACCGCTGCGGCTCTGAAAGGGGCCTGTGTGCGCAGTGGTGTCAGTCTTGGTGTGTTTCTGAAAAGGGATTAAAAAAAAAAGAAAAGAAAAAACACTTAGGTTTAGGAACAACAAACACAGGAAATTAACAGTAGAGAAAGAACCTGTGCCGAGTTAACACTGAGCATCGGATTATGAACTGTCAGAGCAGGGGCAGGCCAATTTCAGATGACACTAAGCTGGTAGCCTGGATCTAGGTGGCAGACTTGGGGGTGGGCAAACACTAGATTCAAGTTTTATGTCTTAGGGACCCACCGTTATCTCCCTGCTTTCTCCTGGCTTCAGTAGGGCAGTAATTCAGCAGCAAATGACTAGGCACATAGCACCCATTGCTTAATCATACAAGTTCAGACCTCTGCTACAGGTAGCCCATACATATGCATGCGTGAGTGTGTTCATTATCCATTCTGCTTCTGTATGGGTCCCCTCACATTAGTTAGAGGGGGAGATGAGGAATCCTCCACAGAGACTACACAATTCATGGTGCAACAAAGCAGAGTGCAAACTTACCATTCACAAAAAATACTGGTCATTTTATAAATCGGGTCTTTTCTGTGTTTAACCAACCGTTTGAAAGAGAGAACCAATTTAGAGCTGATCAAAAGGCACCTCTGGCGATAGTTTTATTCTCTGCACTCTTGCAGGTTTAAAAGAAGCCCTTTCCAATTCCTCTTCTTTCCCTTCATTGTGTTACTGTTCTTGGGAGCCAGGGAGTTCGAGAGGTTAAAAAAGTGTTGTCATGAGAGTGATTATAAAAGGGATTAATGTAGCTGGGAGCCAAGGTTCAGTAACCTCTTTGTGTCTCTGAGCTAGTGTTATGTCAGATACAGTAGCTTTACCAAGAGAGTTTACAGTATGTATTTTTATTGTCTTTCTTTGCCAAAAAAGTCTGACCCATAGAAGCCTTGCTGTAAAAGCAGTGGAAAGCAATGCATTCGAAAATCTATTTCTATTTTCTCTAATTTGTCACTCATTGATACTATTTTTTTATACATTTACATTTAAATATTAGTTAATTGTGTCCTGACCCATTATCCAAAAATCCAAGTGGGGAAACTTCCAAACTTGTAGGGTTACAAAAAAAATCACAAAACACTCAATAAGGGTGCATCTACACTACAGAGTTTTTTCGAAAAAGTGGCCATTTTCCCGAAAAAACTCCAATTATGTCCACACTGCAATTACATTCTTTAAAAAAAAAATTAAAAGAACAGAGGGTTTTTTCTGACATTGGTAAACCTCTTTCTATGAGGAAGAAGCCTTTTTCCAAAAGAGCTTTTTTGGAAAAAGTGTGTGTGGATGGGGAAGAGGGAGTTCTTTCGAAAGAAGAGAAGGAGGAAAAAGCACAGGTGCCCTTGTGGTCACTCCATCCATAGTAACCACAGCTGAAATGCGAGCTAGCGTCCATGCAGTGTGAACACTATCTTTCTAAAAAGCAGATTGCTTTTTCGATGCGCTGTGGCAGTGTGGATGCTCTCTTTCAGAAGAAGTTTTTTCAGAACATTTCTTCCGGAAACGCTTCTTCTGAAAAAAGCCTGCAGTCTAGATGTAGCCAAAATGGAAGATCACTGTGCAGGATAATTTCAAAGTACTGGAGGGCTTCACATTTTTATAAGTACTTGAGTTGGGGAGTTATTAGATTTTAGTGCACGAATGCAGTATGGAACAATTTTGTAGTTACTGTTTTTCTCTTTAAAAGGGATAGTGTCAAGTGAAATTTGGTCCAAAATTTAGATTTTGACAAAAAACTCATCAGGTCAAAATAAGATGATTTTTCCTATATGAATTTAATTAAAACAAAAGCCAGACCCTTCAAGAATAGCCTTGCAAATGTTTGAGATCTCTCATATGGACTGAAAAAGATTTTTGTATTGGAACTCAGGTTTTTGGAGTGTGTTTCTGAGACTGCTCCTGTTTTGGAATTCTATGCATGCCTTGTTTGAATGACATTTTCCGTTTATGTAGCAAAAAGCATTGTTAGTGCAGTTGGAACATTGTAGTAGAGCTGTCTGGTTAAGTGTTTCTTCTTAAAGGAAGCAAAACACTTCAAGTTTGTTGTTTAGTTCTTGTTTATTTTTTAATCTAATTCACACTTAAGGGATTTAAGCTGACAGGAGTCCTGACCCAAAGTCAAAAGCACTAGTCTGGGATTTTAATGTGGATCTTTGAAGTCTGTACTCTGCCACAGACTTCCTGCATGACCTTGGACTGGTCACGTATAGTGAGATTTTTCAAAAGCACCTAAGCGGCAGAGTGCCTGACAGACTAGGCCAGGACCTGGGCAAGGTGGTGATGGGACAGCTGAAGGACACCAGAAGGGATGGGTCTCAAGCGGAAGGGCAGGGTCTGATGCTAACCTGTGCCAGCCAGCCCTTTAGCATCACCCGGCATGCACCGCCGGGGGCTCTAATGGTGATTTAAAGGCCTCATGGCTCTGGACATGGCCATTGCTGCTGTAACAGCAGTTGGGGAGCCCTGGGCCCTTTTAAATCGCCGGGCTCCGGGGCAGCTGCCCTCTTGCTCCCCGCCCTGTTGGCGGGCCTGTAAGCAGGTTAAACACCTAACTACCTCTGTAAATATCAATGTTACCTGTAAGATAGCAGAATAATAGCACTTCACTTCTGAGGGAGTTGTGAGGGAAACTACATGGGAAGACTGTGAGGTAGTCAGACACTACAGTAATTATCTACGATAACTGTAAAACGACTCAAGGCTGAGTTTCTTCAGAAGAGAGAGGCCAAAGCTAGCTTCTACTGCCATTTTGACAGTCGTGTTATTTGCTTAAGGCCCAAGCACAGCTCAGTACCCTCAGCTGAAGACTGGGTAGGAGATAAAGGCAATTTGTGTATCTTGTCAGATCAGGACTTGCTTAGCCAACAGGCAGCAAGGACTCTACTAACTTCCGTCCAACTTTCAAAGGGGCAGGAGTGGGAAAGGTTGTTTTTAAAAAGGGCAAAATAGATAAAATATTGGGAGAAGCAGAATTAACATATATGCCTTGATTTTCCCAGATCAAGATAGTCCTGATTTACTTGTTATAGGGGTGTGAACAGTATCTGGTGCATATATTTATGCATCTGAAATCGATTCTGAATTGTCTACAACTTTTTTGGGGGGTGCGGGTGTGGGTGTGGGGTAGGATCGGCCTCAACATTCACCTTTGACTCAGAAAGCATTTTGAAGGAGAGGAAGCTGTATCATCAGCTCAATTGTAGGTCAGCACATTGTTTGAATCTGTAAGAAAGCAAAACAGGGATCTTGTCTCTGTGTGAGAGAGAGAGAAAAAAAGGGCATCCTTAAGCCAACCTTTTACAACTCTCCATTTTAGCTGGAATAGGAAAACCAGCTTGACAGGAATAAGCTATGTAGCCAAGTGACTTTCAGTGAAGGTTGGTGAGATTTTAAGCAAATCTCCTTATGCAAGCATGAAAACAAGCTATTTAAGGCTCATTAATGTCTTGGGTTAAACTGTTGAATAATTTGTCATGGTTAGGCACTATTAGTTTCAATGTTTTCTTTTTAAGTGACTAATGAAATGACAACAACACATAGTCCTTGGTATGCCACTGTTCACAATAGGGTTTAGAACTGTGTATTTGTTATTGATGTCATTAAAGTGATGTATTTGAGCTTGGTTTCTGAGGCAGCCGATGGGGTGGTTAAGACTAATTTCTAGCAATGGTTTTGGAGGTTAAAACTGAAGTGTGTAGAAAAGGAAATGTTCCTTCTTTTAAGCACATAATTTGAACCCAGATGAATGAAATTTAGGCAAGTGGGCATCAACCGTAAGTTAATTTTGACATAGTTGTCTGGAAATCATCACCAATTAAAATATTTTTATGCACTCGCATGTAGTATTGTCTTTCGGCGCTGATGTAAGAAAGGAACAAACGGCTTGTTTAACCCGAGACTTGAGACGACTGGCTAGAATGCCTTACTGAAGTCATAACCATCTGGAACTTCATTAAGGATATGCTCTTTGGCAAATGTAACTTCTCAGAGGCGAGACAGCTTCTGTATCTGAACAGGAGTTGGAAGTCAGCGCGAGTTCCTTTTACCAAGCAGAATTTACAATTCATTTGGAAAAAAAACCCAAACCCCTCTCACCAAAATTTTAAAATTCAGTGTTTTCCAACATTTAGAGCAATGAAACAAAAAGATATGGGCCCAGTGAGGAAGCATGTATATGGTAGGCTTACTCCTACTCTCTTTAAACAGGCAAAACTTGCACTGAAGTCTGAGCAAAAAATTCCAGATCAGGCCCAAGGTCCATAATCTTTAATACATAGTAAAAATGTGACCTAGGAGTTCCTTTAACTGGCCTCCTTTGCAGAGCAGGTGGCTAGATGAATAGTTACCTAGTTTGTGCATGTATGTTTTGCACCTGAAAATAAAGGAAGATGTTCGAAAAATCATGCCCCAAGGTAGCGGTGCAAGTAGAATCAGTTTCTTACTGGTACGGGGGAGGCACAGCAGTTAAGTGCAGGCTATGTGACCTCTCACTGTGACCCTCCATGTAATTCTGCCCCAGCTTGGGGCCCGCATGCTGGTCCCCTCTGCTCCCCATGATCCATCTCATGTTACCAAGTGGGGGCCAGAGGTAGTACAACATCTGGAGGGGCTGCTGGCTGTTCTGCTGCTTTTCCCACTGCTCCTGCCAGCTGGGAAAGGAGCAGAACTCCCAGCCCCCACCCCCAGCTTTTCCACAGAGCTGTCTCCTTGGCTCCATACAGTTGGAGGAGAAGGCTGAGAGTGGGGGAGAAGGCTGAAAGGTTCTGCTCCTTTCCCCACTGGGAGGGGCAGCAGGTAAGAGCAGGACACTGGCAGACGCTCTAGCTGTTGTACCAAACCCATTCTTGTTCTCCTCATGAGCTGTTGCTGTACAGTGGTGGCTAGAGGAGTGGTGGGGTTGGGGGCAGTACAGAATCTGTCTGGGATGCCATACTGACTAAATATCTTGCTGGTACGCTGTACCGGGCCATACTAGCTTACTTGCACTGCAGCCCCAAGGATTACAAGAAACAACATAGCAAAGAAATGCAGAAATAAGGGGATACCGTCCATGTAGAAGTGATTTGCATAGCTTTTTGGCGTCTCCAAACTTTTTAGTATAAAAACGAAACGAACTATTAATGTGTGAGTGAGGTGGGGGATTCTTTCCCTAGTGATTTTGTTGTTTCCCACCGATAGAAGATTTGTTGTTTTAATGTTGCAAAGAAAGTCAAAATGTTGACAGTGCCGACAGGAGTAGCCTTACCTGCTACCAACCACAGCTTCATTTCTTCAACGGAAAGAGCTTTAAGAACCTAGCTTTTCTTTATCTGCCTTTTGTTTAGTGTTTGCATTTTGTTCCCAGAAGACCTTTGTCCGTCACACAGTTGGTTTTTTAGTCATTCTCATGTTCCGTTGCTTGTACGGCAGCACAATTCTTTTTTCTCGGCTCAAAGCATTTCAGGCAAATGTTTCAGTCTTCAAACACAAGCAAAGTGGTTTGCATTTTGCCTTACAGTAGTCATTAAAAGCTCGGTATGTTTGCATGGTGTTCACCCCTGTGCAATATGCCAGCATAAGGGAGGACAGTGGACAGCCCCTTCTATAACACTATCCTCCTGATCCACGGAGTCAGTAGAGAATTACGGTCCATGATGGGAGGTAGTTGGCTAGGCTTAGGGAAAAGCAGACGATGAGGAAGATGTCAGGTGTGCATTATCCCTATCCAAACCCAGCAGGGAATTAAGGAAAAGTCAGTGCCTCTTGACACAGCAGTAAGTTGTGTGCCTCACGCCAATGCTGTGAAATTCCCTCTAAAGGAGTTCCAGGGGCAGTATGGAAGAGCTGGCTAACAGGATCTACTGCAATTCCAGTTGGAAAGGCGGGAAGTCTCAGAGGGTGAGGTCTTCTGGCATGAGTGCCTTTGACCTCCTACAGATCTCTCTGGAATTAGGACAATCTGTGGGTTCTCAGCACCAATCCATTTCAGGGGGTCTAAACCCTTCCACTCAAATGAACATTCTGGGAGTATGATATGCCCTGTGATGGTTCCTTATGGCATTTTGCTTGGTTAACCTGTACACTGACCATCCTTCCAAAGCTCTTGATGAAGCATAGTTATTGCAAAAGGAGCAGTAACCGGCCTTCAAAGTTTAATTTCACGGTGAGTGGGTTTTTTTAAAAAATTGGAACCGTAAGAAAGCCCCCAAAAAGTCAGTTCCCATTAATGACTGAGCACCTGGGAAAGATTTTTTTTTAAAAGAAGCTTTTAAAAATTTATAGCTGTGTAAAGAGTCTGTTAAACAAAGAAGGTTTCAGCCTGAGAGATCTGAATTACAGTGCTCCGAAAATGAAACTGATAATGAAAATGATGACAGAATGTGAGCCAGATCTGTGCAAGCAGCTCTCTGCAGTAAGGCCTGGTTGGTTACTCCCCCAGCCCTCCCCTAAATGAAAAACAAACCAAAAACCTGAAGAGTTTGATATTTAGACCAGGGGAAAAGCCAGACAGCCCTTTTTCCCCCACTGGGAATTCTGCAGTCTGATGTTAGTGACCAAACAGAGGTGTTTTTGCCAGGGTCTCTGCTTGGGCTCCATCTGTTTGTTCACTGTAAATGAGTAGGAATTGATCGTAAGGTGTTTGTGCTTTGACATGTTCATGAGTGTAGGATGCTAATGTGAGGGTTAAAACAGCATCTTGAAACAAGAGGTTTCATAGTTATCTTGTGAAGGTATCAATGTGGCTCCCATCACTACAGCGTGTGAGCATCTCTCGATCTTCAGCAGTCTCCTGCCTGTGAGGTTGGGAACCGTGGGAACGGTGGCACAGAAGTCCCTGCCCCTGTCAATAGACTTGGGTTTGCGAGATTCGCATTCGTGTGCTACAACTAGACAGTGCGGCTTGGGCTGTGAAGCCTAATGAGCAGAGTGGGCCTCAGACTCTGAGCTCCTGCCCAAGCCTTAGCTTCCAAAAGTTGCCTAAGCAGTTGTTTTTAGAGTGCCAGTACAAGGCCCAGTCGGTCGACCCTAGCTGGGAGGTTTGCTGCAGCAGCATGTAAAGGGGCTACGTGGGTTGCTAAAATAACACAGGTCAAGGTTATGGCCAAGCAGGAATTTGAAGCTAGGAAACCCAAGTCCCAGGCTAGCAGCTGTCCACTGGCTTATCCTTCTGCTTCACTCACTTCTACTTGCCATCATTATTTCAAAACTATCTGGTTTTGATCATTTAATAGCTTGCTTTTTTGTTTCTTCTTTGCATCGTCCCTCAAATATTTCTGAGACACCTGTGCCATATGCTTACATATTGCATCTGCTGGTGCTTATAAACGTGTTCTTACTTCCAAAACTGTTTTTTGCAGCTCAGGGCCTTCTGCACCAAGTGGGCTGCTTGATTTTATTTCTTTCCCAGGTAGATGACCTACTGAAAGCCATAAGGGTCAATATTTTGGAACAAGTATATAAATATTACTGTCTACATCAGACGCACTAGTTAAATATAAAGAGGAGATATGGCCTACTCCTGGTTAGAAAGCACTCAGTGCCCAGTGCAGGAGGGACAAGAGGCAGGCATGTCTTTGAGCTTATTTAGGGAAATAACAAATTTCAGTGTTATTCAGTAGCTACCTGTGGATTTCAGCAGAAAGCAACAGGGCTTCATTTGTAAAGAAGCGGAGGTTGATGACATCCTAAAAGCACTGTCACATGAGTGTGTTTAGTGTGATGATTCTTATTAATCATTTAGGGTACGTCTACACAGCAACATTATCTTGAAATAACTAGTGTTATTTCAAAATAACTTAATCTGTGTCTACACAGCAGGCAGTTATTTCGAAATAGTGCCAAAATACTGCCAAGCTGGAGGACTTCTTACTCTGACTCTGATAACCCTCATTGTATGAGGAATAAGGGAAGTCAGAGACAGAGTGCTCTGTTTAGAAAGAAGTGCTGTGTAGATGCTTCCAATTTCGAAAAAAAGCTATTTCGAAATAAGCTACGCAATTGATGTAGCTCAATTTGCATAGCTTATTTCAAGTTAAGCTCTGCAGTGTAGACTCACCCAAAGTTAACTGGTTTCTTCCCCAGAATGACATCAAAGAGTAAGGGCAATCATTCCGATAGTGGTGAACATAAGTCAGAGTTCACAAGGTCTGGAAAAATTGTTTTATAGGCTCATTCCAAAGTGCTAAAGCCCATGGTGCCAGGGATTCAGTAGGCTGAACCAATGCCATAGAGGAGAGCTACGTAGCTGCTGCATTGCCAGAAGTGTTGCCTTTCAGGGATGATGTAAAACTGAGGCTCAGATGATTTATGGCCAAAGATCTCCTCTCATTTTTCATAAGGGGAGTAATGTTGGTCCCAGAGTGATGGCCAATTACAGTGTTGGTACACCCATCCTGTCCACCTCTGTTACCCCTGACGTTTCAGTTAGCTACTGCATTCTTCATAACAACTTGTCCTATATTCCTGTGTGCATCATCCTCAAAGCCCCTGTCATTCCCTTAGTGGGCAAAACAAGTTCTATTCATCGTTTCTAAACCACTAGGGGGTTTTTGTGCATGAGAAACAGGAGGTAGACAAATTCTCTCCATGTGCTGCCCATCCTCCATGATTCATTTCTACCAACAGAAATTACAGATTGCAAATGAAATGAGGATCATGTTATCATCAATGCGATGCATTATGCAAATTAATGGAGGAGGGAAAAGGTTGAAGTGATGAGTCAGAACTACTTCGGGGTCAAAATCCCACCAACCCAATAACATCCTGCTTATAGGCAGTAGCATAGGAAGGAGAAAGCAAATGATACAATTCCAAGAATTTATGAATTTCTCTTGGGTACCAACCCATTTTTAATTTGCATTCTGTTTCATTTCCTTCAGAATAAACTAGTGTTAGCAATGCTTATAAATTGATAACCACTTAAAAATGCCACACATCTAGCATGAATTTAGTTTCACTGCTCTTTCTCTTATAAATAAGGGCCACTTAGAAAAGTTAGGAAGTGTTTAAAGAGATGTATAGGAAATCAGACACATGAGCTTTGTTACTAGAAATAAGAGTTGTATTTGCAGTTTGTCGCTTAAAGCACTCTGTTCTAAGGGCAAATTGGGGCTTGTCTCTACTATGCCAGGGATTGACACTGCAGCAATCGAAACACCAGCCGCTGATTTATTGCATCTGCTTAGACGTGTTAAATCAATCTCTGAGTGCTCTTCCATTGATGCCGGTACTCCACCAGTATGAGTACATCTACAGAGCAGCGTTATTCCGAAATAACATATTTCTTTTGTCTACACAGCATGCCCGTTATTTTGAAATAAATTTGAAATAACGGACTACTTACTCCAACTTCTGTAAACCTCATTGAATGAGGAGTAAGGGAAGTCAGAGGAAGAATGCTCTATTACGAAATAAGTGCTGAGTAGATGTACCCAAATTCGAAATAAGCTATTTCAGGGTAAGCAATGCAATTAGCATAGCTCAAGTTGCGTAGCTTATTTTGAGTTTAGCCCTGCTCTTTAGACATACCCCATGAGAAGAGTAGCTGGTGTTGACAGGAGAGCAGCCCCCCCTGACTTTACTGCCTGGAAGACACCATAGTAAGTACGTTGACATCAGCTACGCTATTTGCATAGATTAGATCGGCAGCAGGGGTTAATGTAGACAAAGGTGTTGGAAGGTTCCATGCATATTATGATTTGGTCATTTTACAAGAAAAATAAATACATTTAAAAACAATTACTATCAGGAAAACTCAGCCTGGAGTCTGAAAGCTGGTTATTTGCTTTTCATGCAATCACCTGTAGTAAAGACTATTCAGGCAAACTTCTGCCGACAGTTACATCTGTGAATCCCAGCTATTTAGTTTGGATCTGTATAGCAGCTGCAATGTTTCTGCCATGTGAACAGGACTAAGAATTAGTGGAAGTTTATTTTTCTCACTGCAGTTAGCAGGGAGGACTTTGTATACACGTTGCAAAAGGAGCAGATCTATTGGGGAAGAAGGTGCCATTTTGACAATGTGCTGTCGGCATATAACGGCTCTGACTTTGTCTTGGGTTTCAGCCATTTAATAAACAAGATAGTATAGTTACCTTTCAGTTCAACAATCAGCAAATTATATCAATGTATAGAGTGAATCAGTGTTCATATGCAATTTCCTTATCTTTTTTTCCCTTTTCTTATTCAAAACCTCAAAACCACTATGGGTAATTTCCCCAAGTTCCACTTAAGACATTAGTGGCATGCAGCATCAAAAATAAGTTGCAAGATAGACAAAACCAGATATTCTTACTAGGGATATTCTTACTCTGATGAAGTGGGTCTTTGCCCACGAAAGCTTATGCTCCTACACTTCAGTTAGTCTATAAGGTGCCACAGGACTCCTCGTCGCTTTTGCAGATTCAGACTAACACGGCTACCCCTCTGTTACTAGGGATGTAAGTGAGTAGTCGAGTAGGCTAGGCTTACTTGACTACTCACTCCCCCACCTTGCTGCCTCTGTATCAGAGGCAGCAGAGGAGGGGAGCAGTAGCCAGTGCTGGGGGGGGGGAGGGGAGGCAGAGGCTCAGAGGTCTGATATCTAGCGTGAGCTGGGAGTGATGAGTTCTGGTTCATGCCGGGTCTCAGATCACTGCGCCTCTGCTTTTTAAATGTAGTAAGAGCCACCTGGCTCTTACTACATTTAAAAGGCAGCACCACAGTGGGGCCCCTTATCAACTAATCATGTACTCAATACAAATTGTATCGAATACACAATTAGTCAGTTACCGGCTTCTTAACATCCTTAATTCTTCCCTGTTGGAGCATTTTCTCCCTGTTTCAGGGAATAAAGCAAGACAAGCCACTGTCCCTCTTCCCCACAAAGAGGAGCGCTAACTGGAAATAGAAAGTTTGGCATCAGTCCTGATTCCAGTAACATAAATGGGAACTTTGCCATTGACTTCATAGGTAACAGAAAGCAGTCCTGCATGATATTTGTATCATCCCCATAACGCACACCATTATCTCACCACATCTAGTTCTTAAGAAACTTATTCACAACTACCAGAATGGGAGATTTTAGTCAGACCAGCAAAATACATACCTGCTCCTTACCACCGTTATCACCACTAGAAGTATTAACATGTAGGTTTTTTAAAAAGGGGATGGGGAAATTTGTTAAAAAAAGGGGATGGTTGTTAAGCCCCTATGAAGAAATATATTTTCAGATCTTAAAAAAACACACATATAAACAGGAAGCATTTGAAGGTTTCAACATGCCTGTGCAGCAGTGAAAGCCCAAAACAACAACATTTTTCTAGGGCGTGAGAACCAGAAAGCATAACTGGCAATAAATGGCATTGATAGCCTAGTTGCATTGGAAGAGCAATGTAAATAGGAAACAAATCAGTGATAGAAAGTAAATTAGCTGTCTCCAGCTTATGGAGGTTTTATAATTTATATTACAGTAAGTATTGTGAGCCAACATTGAGATGCTAAGCACTGTGTGAACCCTAGAGACAGTCATAAAGGGATTACGGTCTAAATAGACAAACACAGGAGAAGAAGAAGAGAGAGAAGGGAAATCACTTGCCCAAGATCAGGCAGAACTAAAAGTAGCATCCAAATCTTCAGTGTCCTATCCACTAGACTAGCATGCCTCAAAAATCTAGGCTATTATTAGTAGCGGAGCTAAGGAATTTAAGGGATGGATTGTATTGTTTGCATTGCTGTTGTGTATCTATAGCATAGTTTTGAAATTGCCACTAGAAAATATTAGAAGCACAGTTCCTCTAGGTTTCTTTGTTCCTTGGACCACACACAGGGCCACAGTTAACCATCATGGTACTCAGCTGCCCAGATGTGGAACATATTCCTTCAGCAGCATCAGTTGGTGCCTTGGCAAGATTCTTGAGCTGTAATGAAGACAGCCCTGGAGCTCCCTTTTGGTCTGCCATGTGGTTGTGCAGTTGCATATCTGGTTTCTGATCTGACCTCAGGCCTAAGGACACTGATTTTATTTAATTTACCTTTTTGATCTGGAGAAATTTGTGTTTTAATTTGAATTCAGCAAAGCCCCATGAAAATCTTCTGAACCTCTTGACAGCTCTTTGTTTCCCCGCCTTGCATTTAAAGGGGGAAATCTTTACAATAACATAGGCAAATTGGCATAATAAATAAATAGTTGTATGGTTTCTTATTTAATTAGATTTGCCAGTCTGTGAAGTAGAGTGTTTGCTAATTTCATAAATTAGGTACCTTAACTAAATCAAACACAGTGGTGCAAAAAAAGTGCAAGATTGCTTTTTTCTCCCAAAAGATGTTTTCATGCTTAAAGGGTGGTCTTTCTTAAAAGTATTCTTTAACCATTGTGTTTCTTGGTTTAAAGTCCTGTTTTTATAGTGTCCCTCTTGTTTAGATTCAGAAATGGTGAGGTGATTTTTCCTTTTGATTGTTTCGAGGTTAGAATTTGAATGTTGCCTGGGTTTTTCCCCTTGGTGGGTGGAATGATCCAAGGTTCCAGAGTCAGAATGTGAATCTAGTTTAGAGAGAGCAGCGGCAATTCAAGGGCAGAATTCATATCAGTGCAGTTCTGCACAAGGTGGTAGGCACTGCATAAGTTTCAGTCTTGTGACCATTACGTGACATAAAAGGACCTCATTCAGCAATGGGCTTAAGCACATACTTAACGTTAGAATTGTACCTAAGTCCCATTGACTTCGGCACAAGCTTGTGCTTAAATGTTTTGCTTAATTGGGGCCTAAGTGGGATAAAGTGACTTTGCATGAATCATTGGCAGTCAGATAAATTTCACCCTCTAGAAACAGAAATCTAGTTAACCCTAGCTGAAGCTTTGCTGTTTCCAATTCTGAAGGCCTCAATCTTAGATTTTGCTGCCTACTAGCTGAGAGAGTTAATGCAGCAATTGAAGGCATGCCTTATGCAATGCGACAGGTGCTAATCTTCCAGGAAATTCATCCTACATGTCACCCATTAAGGGAATTTTATATAAAAATGGCTTAATATCTCCTTAAAGGTGTCAGCGAGCATGCGAGGACCACACAGATTTGATTCCACTGAAAGTAATAGAGTGAAATTGTCTGCATAATTATTTTAGTTGGATTGAAAATCTGCAGTTCTCCCCTGCTTCAGGAAATAAACCTCTGTTAAAACCATATGGCACTATTCTCCGAAGAGATGAGATTACAGAGGCACTTCCCTTTCCGATTTCAAGGCAAAATTAGAGAAAGTAGTCATGTTTGTGCATAATAAATGCAACTCTTTCTCTTTGTGAAGAAATATGAAAGGGTCATTTTATCTTCTGTGTGTGTGTGTGTGTGTGTGTGTGTGTGTGTGTGTGTGTGTTTATATATACTTGCTTAATTTATGCATTGTAATAAATGATACAGCAATTGTAAAATGTCAGAAACCCAGAAGGCATGTATTGTTATGTATACTTAGCAAAAATATATAGTGAAAGAGTCTGTCAGATTGTTAGGATCCAAGCTTAGACTCTGTAAAAGCATTATTAAAACCCTGGATCAAAAGAGAGAATCATTCCTTCCCCCACTTTTTTTTAAGTTCATAGTAAAAGGGAAGGATGTTAAATGTTCAGGGAGAATTAAAAATAATAGTTAAAAACTTTACGCAGTGTACACGTGTCCCCAAGGTTACTGTAACTTTTAAGAGAATAAAGATTTGACAGCGCTTTGTCTATAGTCAGTTTCACTGTCTCTGTTAAGTAGCCAGGCTCCAGTTTTGTAGCTGAATCAATGCAGGCAGATCCCACTCAGATACCCTGAGTCCTGCACAAAGCTTCTTCTGGGATCAGAGCCTGAGGGATCAATCCTGCAAACCTCTTGCCCTATAACTGTCCCCTTCCCATATTGACATGGCACATAGCCCCATGGATACCAATTGGGCTTATCCCTGTGCATAAGTATTTGCAGGATCAGGCCCTAAGCTAGTGAATTTCCCATGTTGTTAAAGTGAGAAATGACCAACATGAGACAGGAAAGTGCGAAAACCACAAAACGTGATAGAGCAGACATAGCGGCTCCAACCATTATTTGAATATGACTTGGCTGCTTCCTTAAGGGCAGTGGGTCCGGTTCCCCACTCACATCAGTTTTACATAAGTAGATTTCCATTGACTTCAATGGAGATTTACACCAGTGAGAAAATAATCAGGCTTCTTGTGCTTCAGAAAGTAAAACTGCCTCAAAATAAGGTCAAAAGTAACAAACTGTTTTTATTGTCAAAGCTGGGTGAAGTACAGAAAAGTAAACAATCTGCATAAAGGGTGAAAAGTAAATGCCCAGTTAATATTTATTCAGATCTAATATGGTGTTGGCAGTGACACAGACAAGGAAAATAGCACTTTTATTATAATTCAGTTTTTAAACTAGTCACTAGTCTCTCTTTAGTCTTATCCATCTGCGTTTTTAAACCAGTGAGATTTGTACAGGTAACTACAACTCTTAATGCCACCCCTGTGAGTGCTTTATTTATATTTATTGTAGGAACATAAAATAATTACACTTGCACTCTTTACATAGGAGCAGATCCACTTGCATCTTATTTACTTGGTGTTTTCCCTTGAGTTGGACCCTGATAGAGACCTCTCTAATGAGCACATTATAAAAAACTTCATAGATCATCCTGCAATTCACACCACTTTGAAAGATATAGGACCAAATTTTACATTCTAAGACACAAGCACAGCTCCTGTTACATAGGAATTCAGCTTATAAAGTTGGCCCCAATCTGATGGTTCATGAACTCGTCTTGGAAAATATATCTGGATTGTGGTGATTATGCCACACTGAAGTTCAAACCTTAAACATTTTGTCCATTGCTGCTTCTCAGATATATTTCATGGTACTAACCTGTCCCTCCCCCCCCCCCCCCCAAGCCCTTTAGGTCTTGACTTGCTTCATAGTTGCAGGTAAATGCATTGGTATGTGTGTACTATAACAGAAAATAGTGCCTGGCCTTTATGGAGCAGGCAGGACCAGCCTAGAAGAAGAGCACAGGTCATAGGGTCAAATCCGAGTTTAGGTCCTAAGCTCAGCTCCAAGCTCTAACCAGTCCTTTATGTGAGTAGGGACTAAGAGCCTATACAGGCCCTCAGAGAAGGAGGAAACATCTTGTCTGGCTTTCTCACAACCCTTTTTGTCATCGCAAGGAGCAGCAAGGTTGGGCCTAGACATCTTCCTTCGGAAAATCACCAGAGGATGGAGTGAAAAGAAAGGGGGAGGGAGAAATGCAAAAGTTGCTCAGATGACCCTCTGATTGCAAAGAAGCTAGAGAGAGCAGTTTCTTGTCTATTCCTTGGCAATGCAGAGAGTAAGCTCCAGTTCCTAGCAGAAGTAGGCTATCATTGGAGAAGGTCACCCGGTTATTTTAAAATGTTACTCCTCTCTTCTTTTCAGCAGTTCTCTGAAGCTGGAAAAATAAGTTCTGTGGCCTCCTTTTCCATTTGGCTTTACTTTATTAAACCAGTTAACACAGCAGTGTTTCAAGGTTATGCACCACCCAAACATCTGCACTCTTCAACATCATCGATGTTGTTGCCACAACTTTTAATGCTTTTCATCTTTGTTTCTGATGCAAAAGAGGAACAAAGCTTCAGGATTCATGTTTCCTTAATTCAAGGATGGAAGTTGACCATATTCATACCTGGGGAGAAGAAAGTGCTCTCTGTTGTGTTTATGTAGGTCCTATATAATTGTGCTCATTGTTTAAAATGCTGAGGATTTCTCCCTTTTTAAAGGAGACTACATTTTGGCCCTACAGTCCTTTAACCATAATTGTAGACTGTAAGCAGGCATCGTATTCCTGGAATAAGTCACATGGCAGTCAGAGAAGCAAGTCACTAATAAAATGCAGATTTTCACAAAGATGGAAAAACTTTTGGGCCCAGTGCTGCCTCAATGAAGTCAGCAGCCAAACCATTCATTTCAATGGTAGCTGGATCAGCCCCAATATAAATTCTCTTTTTCTTGTTCTTGGGTCACACCTTTTGTTTTGTAAATGAAAACAGGACTGGCTACCAAAACAAAACCCCAGGAGAGAAACTTGCTTTACGCCAAATGGGCTATTTAGAATCATTATTAATAGTGCAGAAATGACTCTCATTGCCAGCATTAATGCTACTCCTGCCAACTTCAGGAGATAGACATAATGCCACTGCCGCACTGCAGAAATGTTTTCCAAAGGTGCACTTTAGTGGGAAGCCGAACCTAGTGACTCATGAGAAAGGAAAAAAAAGCTAGACTATCCAGAACACTTGCCAGTGAAGCTCCAATGCATTCTAAGGCCTTTGCAAATGTTGAACACACAGACAGACACCCCCACGTGCCCATACACCCCTGAATAAAGAGAGGGTCGGTGTATACATACACATATACATGTTGGACACCATTAATTTCACAGCTGCACTTTTGAAAAGCTTGTGATTTTTATAAGTGCACATTTACAGCTTAGTTTCTTTAATTTTCTTTTTTCCAAAGGATCACACTGACAATGTAATGTGCAAGGGGTTTTCTTTTAAACAGTAGCAGCAGTCATAGCATGGTCAAAGCAAAGCGCGTGAGCTAGAGTCAATAATAGAAAAAAGAGCGGTAGCTTTGTGAAGGACCGCATGGCTAAGTATGTTGGTAATGAGACAGAGACTTTCATTTCTAGGTTGCTGGATTCATTCCAGCTCGGGGTTGGGAGTTAATCAAAAGTTAATACCATTATAGCGAATGTAAATTGAATTGGTTGTCTTAGTCCAAGTCTTAGATGCAAGTGTCTAGTTTCATAACACTGTCAGTGTAACAGGTGCCCTTGTTAATAAGATGATATTAGAATAAGCACAGATGCAACTATCCCCTCTGTAGGCCAGGGCATAATGCAGAACCTTACGCCCTTGCTGTGCATGCAGAGAAACTGTGACTCTAGGATTGTCAGTCATCTACATGCTTTGTTAGTCTATAAAGTGCTACTAGACCATTTGTTGTTTTTTAAGTTTATCACAAACACAGAATTCACCAGAGTCATTATGAATATTCTGGGGGTACTTGGCATATGCTAGGCACTTTACATACAAAGAGATGCTTTTCTTGCTTGCAGGAGCTTGTTGTCTAAGGCCCTGATCTTGTAAAGAGTTACACAAAGGCAGAGCCTACTACAAGATAGGAGTCTAAGAAGACTAACAGGCTGTGTCTAGACTGCATCCCTTTTCCATAAAAGGGATGCAAATTAGACACATCGCAATAGCAAATGAAGTGGGGATTTAAATCCCCCCCGCTTCATTTGCATAAACATGGCTGCCGCTTTTTTCCAGCTTGGAGCTTTACCGGAAAAAAGCGCCAGTCTAGACGGGGATCTTTCGGAAAATAAAGCCTTTTCTGAAAGATCCCTTATTCCTCTTAAAATAAGGAATAAGGGATCTTTTGGAAAAGGCTTTATTTTCTGAAAGATCCCCGTCTAGACTGGCGTTTTTTTCTGGCAAAGCTCCGAGCTGGAAAAAAGTGGCAGCCATGTTTATGCAAATGAAGCGGGGGGGATTTAAATCCCCACTTCATTTGCAATTGCGATGTGTCTAATTTGCATCCCTTTTGCAGAAAAGGGATGCAGTCTAGACACAGCCACAATGTATAAAGGGTGGAGGAGAAGGATGATTCATGCAGGCAAAATAGATCCAATTTATACAGTGAACACTTAAAAATAAGTAATTGAACTGTCCTTCCTGATCCTTGTGTAGTGACATTATTATCTGGCAGATTTCTAGTAGGTGTCATGGCAAAAAAGTATGTTAATATTTACTATATTATTAGAATCATTGCCACTCTGTAGGCGGGAAATGTCCAAGCAGAACTGTAGTGGTCCTATACTACAAGGACCTTCTTCAGTGAAAAGGAAGAAAGGGAAACTCTCAAGAATCTCCCCCTGCAGTAGCCCAGATGCTGTTCAAAAGCCTTCACTGCGTGTTTATCATTTCAGTGAGCAATGCTGTAAGTGACATCACGCACTGGTTGCGTTGGACTCACTCCAGATTTTTTTTTGTTTCCACAGACTGATCCTCTTCCTACTCCCCTTCCCCTTGCATACATTCTTTGGGATGTGCTGCCTTCTGGTAGCCAACCACACAGGGAACCGAGGATGGGAGGTGGAGGGGAAAGATTTGTTTTCCTATTGTTTTTAAGTTTAAGGGAGTCTCACTCTTTCTAAACTAACTTTAGAACTGAAGGCAAGGGGGTTCAGCCTCCTGCCACAGGCTTTCTAAAGTAGATAAGAGCAGGTTAGATAGATAGCTGTCAGGGAAGGTCTAGACAGTACTGGGTCCTGCCATGAAGGCAGGGGATTGGACTCGAAGACCTCTCGAGGTCCCTTCCAGTTCTATGATTCTATGATATTTCATTGTGGTCAAGCATAAGCTCATTAATTTCCCCGCCATCCTCCTAGATGCCTGCTTGATATTGACATTAGACCTAACCTATCGCTGTAACGAGCAGGTTAAATAGTATAGTGTTGGCTTAGGCCCTGACTTAGCAAGGACCCACTCTGTGATTGCCTGTTCTACAAAGCCCTTAAGCACGTGTGTATCTGCAGCGATGTCCTTATTTCTCATTAAGTCATATGCTTTAACTGTTTTGCTGAACTGGGGCTGTAATGTAACCCCATCATTAATACAGCTGACATGTGGCAGGTGAGGTCAGCCCTGAGGCATGGGGCCAGATTCTGTTCCCAGCTGCCTGTATACAAAACTGGAATCACTCACCAATCTGCCCCTTTCTGGAGTCTAATTTGTCTTGCCCCCCCCCCCCCCAGCTTTCACCTCGCTTAAAAACAGCTTGCTTACAAAATCAGACATAAAGTCTCACAGCACACTGTTACTGAAAAAATGGCCAGCTTTCTCATTTTCACCATATAATGATAAAATAACTCAATTGGAATATAAAGGTTGTACTTACGTTTCAGCATATGGTTTCCAGAGCAGTATAAACAAGTCATAGTCT
This sequence comes from Pelodiscus sinensis, assembly GCF_052426305.1. NCBI lineage: Eukaryota > Metazoa > Chordata > Testudines > Trionychidae > Pelodiscus > Pelodiscus sinensis. The sequence goes on from NC_143054.1 coordinate 13,532,947, forward strand.
GTGTGAAATCTGAGTTTGTACTGTCTTCATGAGTGCTTTTTATGTAGCTTGTTGTAAAAGTAGGCAGCTGTCTAGATGCGTGAATGCACGCTCTGCAAGTCCTCTGTGCACTCCCAGGAGTACAGGAATCACTGCCTTAACGAAGCTAGTGGTTTGTGGCAGCAGAAATGATTCATTGTTTTTCATTCTCCAGGTTGGAGTGGATAAGGGGTACGGGGTTCCATCGCTGCACCATAGTAATAGCTGCTCACTGCATAGAATCATCTCCTGCGGAACAATTAATAGGATAGAATTGTCAGGGCAGCTGTACCTGTATTGTCCCTCTGTTGTCCAGCAAGGACACCTGCTCTCAGGCTTCCAGTTCCCTCGCTGCAGACTTTCTTAGGTGGAGACCCACATCTCTCCCCCTTCCATTCTAGAATGATTTGTATGAGTGCTGAGAGCCACTGCACAAATTATAAATCAGGGGTCTCAAACTCATGGGTCATCTATGGCTCGAGCATTTACACAATCTGTCCCAGGGCCTGGAGGTGGGTGTGTCCCCATCCCCCCAAGCTCTCTCCCTTCCCCCACTGCCCTGCCGTCTCTTCCCCATTGCATCCCTTCCCCCGAGGGACGCAGCCTTGGGGATGACTGGGGAGGCCTAGCATGGAATGGCAGCAGGGCACAGCCACTCCCCTGCACTCACCGCAGTGGCAGGAGCCACGGGATAGCGTCTCATGCTCAGTGAGCACACTCACCCAGTTTCCCCATGGCTTGTGCCACTGCAGTGAGTGTGGGGGGTTAGGCTGTTGCTGCTGCCTCAGGTTAGGCAGTCTCCCTGGCAATCCCTGAGGCCGCGTCCCTTGGGGAAGGGGTGCAATGGGGAAGAAGGTGGGGTGGTGGCAGGAAAGTATGGGACTTGGGGAACAAGGACGGAAACCCCTCCACCCACCCGAACCACCACAGAAGGCCCACGGGCCGTGAGTTTGAGTCCCCTGCTTTAGATAATCAAAAGCACTTCAAAACTCAGGGCGCGACAGCATGTCCAGCACCCTTAGTTCCAGCATCTGTGCTACTAATTTGTTTATCCTTAGTAATGCCTGCTGGGGGCCCGATGGGTGTTTGTGTAGCTGGAGAAAACTGTGGCTTCCTCAAGTTTTAGTTACTGCAGTCTATACTTAGGCAGCCTGATGCTAGCGATTGGCTTCAGTGGAAGCTGCAGCCACTCAGCCTCACTCAGAACACCAGCCCCAGAGCTGGTTGAAGAGTTTAACCCGAGGCCCTCACATTTAAAAAATGTTGCCTGGGTGACTTGCTCAAGACTGCACCGTGAGTCAGTTGCACGCTCAAACCTGCTCCACCTCTTTGAACTCTGCACTCTTGCCATTCGACAGTGCTTTCTCTGCCTCTAATGAGATCACCAGAAAGGGGACAGAGCATAAGAAAAGGAAGGGATCAAAATGGTGGCCGACCGCAAGGAGGATGAGGGGGGCATCTTCAGGACACCATCTCAGCTAACATCAGTTAGCACATCAGTTATGCATCACTTACGGTGAGGCATCTGTCAGACTTAAGTGTTGCATAGGCTTGTGCTGGCACTCCGCCCAGAGGTGAATTTTACCCGGAGAACTGAATGGATTCTGTCACCTGTCTGCTGCTCCATTAAACTCATATATTACCCACAGCACAAGACTTGCATCATATTCTGGCCTTTTAACCAGGCTTTAGACTGGAACAGAAAGGTGTTGAGTGTACTTTTTACTGGGGAAGCCACCAATTCTTTATACCTTTCGAAAGGAAGAAAAAGAGACATTCTTCAAGCTGTCGTTGCAAATTAGAGGCCACAGACCTAAACCCACAGAGAAGCCAGGAATCTGTACACCTTTTAAAGGCTACGCATGTTTTTGACATTTTTTTTAACAGGCAACCTTTATAGATTTTCATGGTAAACATTAATGGGCCAAGAGATGTTTCATGTTTCTCTAAAGCGCTGACAGACTCCACGCAAACTAGACAGAAGTCCAGTCTTATGGCTTGGGTTCATTGGTTTCTGTGTTATCATCACAGATAATGTGGTGTCTTATTTAGGCAAGTTTGAAAAGCTGTATTTGATTTAAAAATAATCAAAGCTGTCACATCCTGGCTTCTGTCTACATTTAGCTTGATTTGAGGTGCCCTTTCTATAACAATAATTTGATACTCTTCACAATACTTGGCACCCCAAGCCCTAGAGTGGAATGTAACAGGAACACGTTAGCAGCTCTGAGTGTGAGTAAACTCCAGTAGTGCTGGAATGAAAGGGTAGGGCTTTCAGTGTGTGTCTCTCCCTCGCTTGGCATTCACAGACAATAAGAACTCACGGATTAACATGCTAGACTATGTTTATTACACATGGGTGGATAAAGCAATTATCTGTCTATCAAGGCTGTAGTCAATTGTGCAATCGCATTAACATGGGTGGATATGTGGAGAAATGCTTTTCTGCCACAGAGGGTGCTGATACACAAGATAATCCTTCAAGTCTAACTTGTAAAGACTGTTTTGTTTTGGAGTTTATATCATGTTTCCCTTGCAAGCATAGACTGAAACGGCATCTTTTTTATTTTCAGTTGCATTTGCAGCTTCCTTTAGCCATCTGAATGTTATTAGCGAAGTTATTTTAGAAACATCCCTTGTTTAATTAAGTTTAAACAATCTGCTTAAAACCTGTGGCACAGATATAAACACAGTAGTTGTTCCATGCAGCAAGACAGCCTTTTGAAAGGTACACACGCATATACCCCTCCATGATTGCTTGACTCATGTCTTGTCCAGGCCTGGACTCCTACTCTCACCACAGCATTCAACTTATAATATACCCTTGGTTTTGGAGAGAAATTTAAAAAAAGAGAGTGCATCCTATTGATATCTAGAGAGCAGAGGACTGCAAAGCAGCACACAATTGAAGAGGCCTTAGACTAGATTAAAACTAAGTGCCTTAAATCTGGTTTAATGATTGTGTTTACATCTCCCTCTCTTTGTTCTTTTATTGTAATCAGGTTTCGCAAGTGTTAAGAAAACCAACCCCTCCTGCCTGTTGGAGAAAAGCCCATTCAATCAAGACATTTTTTCACCCCCCCCCCCCACCCCTTTTTCTTTACTGCTCTTCAATGTAGCAAAACCAGGCTAAAGACCTACTTTATGGAGTAGTTATACTTTTTTTTAATGGTTAAAGGAGATGGTTTGATAGTGATGAGGGATGACGAAGTAGGGATGAGGAGCTTTTGACTTTTGAAACGCTGCTCCCTTTCAATTTTTCCCTGTTGCTCAAAAAAAGCAAAAATATAAATAAATAGACCAAAAACCAAACACAAATAAATACTAGGAAAAAGCGCAGCAGATACTAGCATGCAGCGGGAATGAAGCCAGGGCCTGGGAATTGCGTGACAGTCTCTGTGTGTCTGATTTGTCTCTAGACTCCTTAAAGAAAGATGCCAGCCATGGTTAGCTGGGTGGCTGGCACATTCACTGATGCCTTATGTTTTTTCATAAGGTTCAAAGGTGAACGAGAATAGCATCACGATGCAGGGGGCTCCAACCTACTCTGACTTCCTCGTGTGTTTGTGGAGGTAGAGTTTATTTTAAAAGAAATTAGCCATTTCCTTGAGCGAATTAAAAAGCTTGGAGGAAATGGCAAATCATGTGGTGAGCCAGGGAGGATCGGCCAATGAGAGGAGACAGGAACTGCTCTAATGCACAGTTCTAACCCGCAGCATAGATGAGGATGGGTTTAGGGTGTGGGTGGAAGGTGGATGCCAAAGCACCGAGCACCTGTAGTGCTGCAGTGTGTCTGAACTCTGTGGCTCTCTTTGGGTGTGGGCAGGAGGGAATGAGGAGAACCGCGTAATTTTGAGCAGACAGGGGCAGCCGACAGCCTCGCCGGGCCCCTGGGCAAGGTGGGAGGGCAGGACACTTGGCTCCACACTCCTGGAAGGGCAGCCATCCTTCAGCATGGGCTGCTGTGTGTCCTACCGGCCAGCCCTCAAAGCTGCCATACCCTGGGCTTAACTCACTCCCATGGAGAGAGAGCGATGCACTTTGTCCCATATTGAAATTACCCCTCAGTTTGCAGGAAACAAAACGCTAGCAGGGCTTTTGCAGCCCATCTAAGGCTACCTGGATGATGAGCTGTAATGAAACTTACTTTTGTGTCCAAGTGGCAAAATTCCCACTGAATTAGGAACCAGATTTTGCACCATTTATGTACATCCCGGGGTGATCCTACCCACTTTGGGCCGGATCTAAAGCCCAGTGAAATCAATGAAAAGACACACTTCCATGGGGTCTGGAGCAACCCTTTGTTGGTCTGCTGGCCTGCTTTGAACCTCTCCAAGATCACTGGGGTGAAGGAACTGGAAAGCGGTTGTCAGCTGGGATTCCATCAGTGCACTTCATTAGTTTCCATGTCAATTATTTATGCATTGGTCAGTTTCAGGTGGCTATTTTTGACCTGCTCTGTGTAAAACAGTCTCCATTTTAGAAACAAAATCCTTTGGGGGATGGGAGGGGAGGGGTTCCTGATTTCTGTCCATGTGCATGTGTAACCCTCATTAATGCTAATGAGAGTCCTGTGTGCATGGTTGGGAAAGTAAGCTGTCTTTAATGTAAACCGGTGCCTTTAGCTAGTTAAAAAGCAACTGTATTTTTCCCTCCACCGAGTGAATTAAAGTCAGTTATTGTGCTTATGTAGCGCCTTGTTTTATGAATTATAAGGACTTTTCCTATTTAGAACCTATGGCCTAATTATGTAATTGTGTCTCTTGGGTAGATATTTTTCTTCTCATAATTATGTCTTTACCCAAGAGACTGGAAGGGCTCCAAGCGTTCCGCTTTCATGGGGAGAAATTGTTTGGCTCTCTTTTTCATTTGTGTTGAATTTGGAATTGTATACAGCATGTATGGCTCAATGAGGGGGGCAGCGGAGGGAAATCAACAAAGAGCACAATGGCTTGTCGCAAATATTTACAGGAATATGGGCTTCGTAAACAGGAGCTCTTTTGGCTCATTTCAGGGGCCTTGCTTCCAACGAGCTAACGTGATCCTTCTGGCTAGAGGATGATTTATAATCCTCTTGTGTTAGCTTTAGAGCTCAGATAGACAGTTGTTTTGGAGCTGTACCTTGCTAACATGATGTATTGTCTGAATATTACAGGAAAGATGAATATCCCTGTTTGAATCAAGCTATCTTGAAATCCTTGGGCCCAATTTTGAGCTGTTTCACCTGTGTAAATGCAGAGTAGCTCCTTAGACTCCAGATTTACACCAGCATAATTGAGATCAGAATCAGGCCCATAGAGACATATCAGGCAGTAAGTTCACATGTGCAATTCCTATTGATAGTAATGCATTTTACTAATGTAATGATCTTGAAATATACTAGTCTAGTGCAATAAACCCCTGGCAGATCATTACATCTGTCAATCTTTTCCAATATAGGGATTTTCTTTCCCTATTATTAAAAAAACGGGGAGTCCTGTAGCACCTTAGTGACTAACAAATATATATATATATAAATGAGCTTTCGTGGACAAAACCCACTTCCCCACGAACGCTCCTGACACTATATATGTATATTTTTGCCAGACTCTAAGGTGCTACAGGACTACTTGCTTTTTTAGAGTTATAGACTAACATGGCTACCTCTCTGAGACTTTTCTCTATTATATAAGCTAACATTTCCCTTTTCAAGTTTCCTACCATTAGTGGGGAGAAGGAATAATCAGAAATTCCCCCCTTAGACCCTAAACCTGCTCCCATTGATGTCAATGGAAAAAAAAAAGTCAGCAGTCCATAATCTAATTCTTCTCCCACTATTCTTTATTCTGCCCTTTTCCTGGAGCTTCCGTGTGTGTTGCTTAAGGCTGCTGCCTCTTTTTGGTTCACCTCTCTCCTTTAAACACACATCTTTTGCCAATCACAGTCTGAGATCCCATCATTTGGAAGGATAGAGAAAGCCTGCACACCCCTTTGGCCACAAAGAGCAATCTCGATATGCCAGTGTCCCATGCCACTTACACCCTTTCAGACTGTAAGTGGGACAGTGACCATGACCTCTTCTGTTTTTATATACTGTGAGCCCACTGTTGGCATATAACACATAACAGCTGTGCCTGGATATTGAGGCAAAGACTGCATGTCAGAGCCTCCATTTTAACTGGGATCACCCATGAAATCACTTCACAACAAGTGAGTGTAAAGGATCTTAATTTCAGCTCCATCTATAAATTTTCCATGCTTGACTTTCATACATAGATATTTGAGTCCCCATCATCAATTGCTATTTTTGTTGTGACAGAATCATATCAAAGTGAAAAAGGTGCAAATGGGTGAAGATTGAAAATACCCAGCCCGTTCAAGGATAATAAAAACGTCTGTTGACAATCTGGTAACCAAAGCTAACTGGTCCCATAAAAGAATTAATGAGTGGTTTGCTTTGTGCTAAAAAGGAAGTTCTGCACTGTCACTGCATATGGCTAGACCAAGTATGATCTGATTAGGTTTCAGACCCACACACAAAAGCTGCAAAATTAAAAAAAGAAAAGAGGTAAAAATCTCAAAGCATTAGCTTTACATTAGGGTTCCCTAGGTTGCCCTGTCAAATGTTTATTTGAAGTGACCAGAAGGTGTCATCTAAACGGACAGCAAGGGTGCGTCTAGACAGCACCTTTATCTCGGAATAAGTTACGGAATTTGTGCTATGTAAATTGCGTAGCTTATTTCAAATGTATTTCAAAATAGCTTATTTTGAATCCCTCAACCCTCGTGGAATGAGGGTTACAGGGATGCCAAAATAGCGCACCTATTATTTCAAAATCTATTTCGAAATAACAGGCGTGCGTAAAAGATGCAGAATAGCTAGATGTACCCGAACAGCCCAGTGATCAGAGAAAAAGTCACCAGCCAGCAGACATGGGCAGCATTTCTGTGATCCCGGAAACTGGGATAGAGTAAGATCCACCTAGAGTCAAAGCTACAGTATGTTTTCTGCCATGAATGGATGGGTAACAGATGATAGCACTTATGTGCCATCTTTAACGTTTTCCTGAATGAAGCTTTCCTCCTTTGACTGGCATATTTTAATAGCATGCATAGTCATGGCATGCGTGTCTAGCCACGGCTTTGTTTTGTTTTACTGCATTGATTGTATCAGATCTGTTTTCCTACTCTGAATCGGTGCTGCAACTCTTGCAACAGGTTAACCACAGTGCAGGCTGTTTCCAGAACCTTTGATGTACAAGTTTGGTTAAAAAGAGCCGGGGAGGGTTGATAGACTAGGATATTGTCAAAGTAGGCTCCTAATTCAGGGTTGAGGCACCAGTCTCCCAGTTTAAGCCCCACTGGGATTCACAAAACTCCCCCTGAATCCTATACTCAGTGCCTAAGCTTTTTTAGTAAGAAAGTCGCTAGGACCCTGGGTTTCCGCCTCTGAGCGGGTATGTCTATACTTGCCCCCTACTTCAAAGTAGGGAGGCAAATGAAGCATACCGAAGTTGCAAATCAAGCCCAGGATTTAAATATCCCGCGTTTGATTTGCATGTTCCCGGTCGGTCGCCATTTTAGAAATTCACTAGCCCGGAGTAACTGCCCATGTCTACACGCGGCAGTGAAACGGGAGTCCGATTTAAAGCCCCTAATTCAAATTAGCTGGTAAACCTCATTGCAGGAGGAATCCCAGCTAATTCGAGTTAGGGCTTTAAATCGGACTCCTGTTTCACTGCCACGTGTAGATGTGGGCAGTTACTCCGGGCTAGTGAATTTCTAAAATGGCGACCAGCCGGGAACATGCAATCAAGCACAGGATATTTAAATCCCGGGCTTGATTTGTAACTTCGGTATGCTTCATTTGCCTCCCTACTTTGAAGTAGGGGGCAAGTGTAGACATACCCAGCATGAGCCCTGCTGCTTCACTCAAAACATCTATCTCCTGGCTGAATGCCAGAGCATACACAACCTGGGGGGAAGATAGGTATTTGGGCAACTGATGCATTTGTGGGGCCCCATCCTGTGGGTTGGGCTGCCAACCAAGAATATTGCCCTGTGCCCAAATCACGGGTCTGTGGGGTACTTTGATATGAGGCTCTCTCAGTCTCTCCTGGTGAGGTTATTCCACTGTGGATAAGTACTGAAGAGAATACTGGTACAGGGAGAGTGGAACCTGGGTCTCCCATGTCCCGAGGCTGTGCTCTCGCTCACTTGCTCTCGCACATGCCTTCTCTCCAGCCCACATGACTATGTATTTGGCCACAGTGGAACAGCTTCAAACAGGAGAGACGGAGGGACCCTCCTCCCCATCAGAATATCCCACAAACCCACGGCACTCTCCTAAGCTGTGGCAAATCCCTGTTCAAATCCTTTCTATTTATGAGGGCCAAGAGGCGGTGAAATCGTCCTGGGGAGTCTCCCACACGAGCACTTTAACGACTAGGCTAGACATTATAAGGGACTTGTCCTTTTCCCTGTTATCCTCCTAAATGCCTTTGGCTTCTAATTGCAAAGAGGGTGCGTAGCTGCGAATGGCTCGCAGAGATAGGTGTCTAAATCCAAGCTGGAGGGATGCACCTATCTCTGAAGGAGAGGAGGATACACCCCACTCCTTGGTATCTCCCATTGGCTAGCTTCAGCCTCTCCCAGCCTAGCACACCCACTTTTGTGAATCAGGCTCAAGTTCTTATTTTTCCCCATTCATTACCTAGGTGCCTAACTCAGGCTCAGTGAACCCCATTATGTTCCTGTGACTTTTATAGTGCCTAAGTACCTTTATAAATCTAGCCTTTTGTGGATAGAAGAAACTATTGGGACTTGGGGATCAGAATTCCCAGGCTCTGTGTTCTTGGGCTCTGAGGACAGATATACTGGAATGCTGGGTTTTACTTCTTCCTGTGTAACCCTTCTGCTAGTTGGAGGGGCACCAGGCAGGGCCAGGTTCAATATCTAGGAGTTCCTTTTCAACAGAACTGGCTCAAACCCCCACCCAGTAACCTGGGACAATTATATACAAGCCCTGGGTGCCTCTGAAAGGCAATACTTCCCCACTGGCAAGCACTGAGTCTGAATGTAGAGGAACCATTTTGAATAAAAGGAGGGAACTAACCTGGCATTACATTTGGGAAAACATCACAACCAGGATTCATAAACAAAGCCATGAGAAGAACCCCTTCTCCTCCCACTCCCGAGTACATTGGGAGTTGTCCTTTCCCCTCAGGTTCTTTAGTCCAGCGACCGCATGTTCCTTCAGCATGCCCCTCCTTTCTCCCTATACTGCACCACACTCATAGTTGTTCTTTGCCAGTGCAGACTCTAAATTCAGAGGTGCACCTGCCGAGTTCACCTCCCACCTGGGGGGACAGGATGGGAAGGCAAGGGTCACAAGTCCTTTGTGCCTTATTTGCTTTGCTGTCCAGGTACATGTGTTCACTGCTCCTCTCCTCCAGCCACTCCTTATATCTTCAGGCCCCACCACTTAACACAGCTCTCAGTAATTTCAGCTGTTAGCGAGGGAGCCTCTGTGCTGGTGTATGCTGGACAGTCTCTTACATCAGAGACACAGTCCCAAAACAGGGCTAAGGCTTAGACCTGGTTATCAGTAATGTCAGCTGTGTAGCATGTAACAAGACATTCAACTGAGTCTTAATCAGCCCTGTTATCGCCCAGTGGAGAAAGGAAGGGCTAAAAGGTACCTAGCATCCTGAGGTAAGCACCCCTCCCATCAGCTACATCAGTGTTTCTCAACCAGTGGTACAAGTCTGGGGGGTACGTCAACACAACTGAAATTTGGAGAAAACTGAATGTTTTGTTCTAAGTTTTACAGCGCTTTATTATTTTTGTCCTTTTTACACCCAAAAATTTCAGCACTCACCAGGCTACAATTAAGTTGTTGAAACAAATGTGTTGCAATGGTAGAAAAAAAAATGGTGTGTCTGAAAACTCTAGGTATTGAGGGGACTTACAGTTTTTTTTTAAAAAGGGGTACTTTATAAAATAACGTTTAGAAACACTGAGCTATATCACCACTCTCCTCACCCTTTCCCAGTTCATTGGGTATCGGCATCCATGTCCCCTGCTTCGTGAGTGCAGAGTAGTTGGGGTGAGTTCTTCAATCAGGGTATGCCAAATGGAGTCTTGCTACCCGTCATTCAGACAAGGAAAATATCCCTTTAGTACCCTTGCCCCAATAACAGAGATGTGTGATCCAGCAAGTGATCATTTGGGCAACGGCGTCAGGTGGGTGTGCCCATGCAAACAAGGTCTGCTCCTGAAGTCCCTTCCTTATCACTAGGGCTGTGTTTAAACTACATCCCTTTTCTTGAAAAAAGGATGTAAATTAGACACTTAGGAATTGCAGATGAAGCCGGGATTTAAATTTAATTCTTCATTTGCATAATAGAGGCTGTGTTTTTTTTTCGACAAAGGGATTTTCGAAAGAAAAACGGCTGTTTAGACGGGGATCATTTGAAAATAAAACCCTTTTTTGAAAGATCCTGTACTCCTGAAAAAAACCTGTAGCCGCCATTATGCAAATGAAGTGTGGGAAATTTAAATCCCGGCTTCATTTGCAGTTTCAAAGTGTCTAATTTACATCCCTTTTTCTAGAAAAGGGATGTAATCTAGACGTACCCTAGATGTCAGAATAGAGCTCATTCCAACTCTGCGTACACCTATGTTGAATCCTCTCTTTTTGGCCTCGGTCAAATGGACTTTAGATCACACATAAGAACATAAGAATGGCCATACTGGGTCAGACCAAAGGTCCATCCAGTCCAGTATCCTGTCTGCTGACAGTGGCCAATGCCAGGTGCCCCAGAGGGAGTGAATCGAACAGTTAATGATCAAGTGATTTCTCTCCTGCCATCCATCTCCACCCTCTGACAAACAAAGGGTGGGGATACCATTCCTTACCCATACTGGCTAATAGCCATTTATGGACTTAACCTGTTCAGTACCCCACAAAACACCCTGTTCCGTACCCAACAAAACAGGCCCAGTTTTTTCAATATAATTTCATATTGGAGACTTAAGTGTGTCTCTAATCACCTTTGTAACCTACTTCTGAATCTGCTCTGTTTCTGCTATAACTATCTTTGGGTATGTCTAGACTGCATCTCTCTGTTGGCAGAGGGATGCAAATTAGGCAGGTCGACATTGCAAATGAAGCGGAGATTTCAATATCCTGTACTTAATTTGCATAAAAATGGCTACCGTTTTTGCTGACTCAGCAATTTGTGGGCAAAAAGCAGCAGTCTAGAGGGGGATCTGTCGAAAAAGAAAGCCTTTTTCGACAGATCCCTTATGCCTCCTGTAAGGAAGTTTATGCGATCTGTTGAAAAAGGCTTTCTTTCTCAACAGTTCCCCCTCTAGACTGATTATTTTTGCCGACAAAGTGCTGAGTCGGCAAAAATGGCAGCCATTTTTATGAAAATTAAGCACGGGATATTTAAATCCCCGCTTCATTTGCAATGTCAACCTGACTAATCTGCATCCCTCTGCCAACAGAGGGATGCAGTCTAGACATACCCTTTGAGAAATGTTGACCATAAATGAACACAGTATTCTGGGTGAGGCCATCTCTTTGAGCTATATAATACTATTAAAGTACGTCCAGTGTTATATTATCCATTTTTTATACAACCTAACACTGCTTTTTTATTTTTTTTTAAATCACTCGCATGCACGTGGATCAGAGGTTTTCAGTGAGCTGTCCACCATGACGCCCAGGTCTTTTTTCTTAAATAAATTATGCCTCACAACTCAAGACAACGAAATACATCTTTGCTTAGTGTGCTCCCTGGGGATCAGGAATTTCTCTGTCAACGGATGCATATATCACTACTAAGATGAAAAGCGGCCTTTGTGCCGTGAACTTCACATGAATAGCATGCATTTCATTATTCCTGCTCACATGCTGTTTGGAAAGGATTTTTTCTAGGGTTTTTCACTGCATGAAGTAGCTCTTCCACAGTCACGAGAGGTTTGCAGGCCCATAGGTATGTGAAGCCCATAGGTATGTAAGGTATGGACTTCACAGCAGTGCCTAATTCCCCTTCCAATCAATGGGAGTTAGGCACTTAGATAATTCTGTGACTTGCACCCTAACTCCTGTGGGTTGTAAGCACCTTCTGAATTTATTGTTTTCAGGGCTTGTTCTCCAAGGACTGCCTGGTGGCCTTTTATTTAAAAACATGGCAAGGGTCACATCACAGGAACACACAGGTGTCATTACAATGGAGGTTTGGTTAGAATGGTTTTATTTGTCATTAAGGATAAGAAAGGGACTTATAGTACAACAACCACACAAACCTGAGAAGATGACATTTAATAAAACTTCTCTAAGGGACCTCACTAGGTAATCTGGGTCCTATCTGGGATCCCAAATTCCTTTTGTCCCAATGTTCATTTGTGTCTTGGCCCTAAAATTAAAATGTCAACAAGGGTTGGTACAAGCCAAAAGTGTTTATTGGCTCCGATTTGGCATCTAGAGACTCATAGGATTTGTCCACATGGCAGTTTGATTTCTGTGGTTGGCCCATGCCAACTGACTTAGGCTCATGGTGTTTGGCTTAAGGGGCTTTTTGAAGTATAGATATTTGGGTTTGGGCTGCAACCAAAGCTGTGAGAGCTTCCCAACTTGCAAGATCGTAGAGACCAGACTGCAACCTGAGCTGGAATGTCTACACTGCAATTAAACAGCCAGTTCAGCCAAAGTCAGTTGGCAGGGGCCAGCCACAGGTTTTTAACTGCCATGTAGACATGCCATTAGTTTCCTCAATGCTTCGGGTCTGCCAGACAAGGGGAACTCTCCTCCTGGGCCTTTCAGAAAATTTACTATGGACTCCTCTCGTTTGAATCAGCTACAGAGTTCTTTCTACCTCACTTCCTAGCCTAAACAACTCCGTGCGGTTATTTTCAATTAGTAGACAGTTGCTGGGTTCTGTCCCAGAGGTGGCTGAATTTCAATGATGGATTCAATTTGGAGTAAATAAGGTGTGTAGTTAAGTATAACCATTGTCTTTACAAAGCTCTGCACTGAAGAATGGAGCATGCTCAAAAGGAAATTAAAGGGTACTTTTACAGAACTGGGCAGCAGTGAGGACTTACAAATAACCACATATATAGCTAACACATTATGTAGTCCAAGTTTATGTACCAGTTGCTTGGGAGAGTGCTTTGGGATCCCTGAGGAGAAAGGCACTACTGAAATGTACAATATAGTTTTTGTCTAAAAAATAAGAACAAAAGCTCATTTTGGGGTACAGCTTGAACCTCACTAGCTTGGCATCCTCAGGACCTGACCGGTACCAAACCAGAGAATTTGCCGGACCATGGGCTTACCACTGCTTACTGGGCTCTTAGAAGACATTTAGGGGTAAATTAGAGCTAAGCAACAGCACAGAACACTGAGCACCAAGACTGGTGGCTGTAAACATACTTTATGGTACCATGGGAAACTTGTCCCACACCCATAATAAGTGGGCATCCAACTAACTAAAATCATGCCGGACCATGGATTTTGCTGGACCAGAGAGTGCTGGACTAGTGGTTCAACCTATAGATTCAGTCCTGGTGAGAGAGATTAGAGATAGGCAAATTCAGTTTGTGTTATTTTGAACTCACTGAAAAGAGATTATATTCTGATTAGGAACAAATGCGAACAAAGGAGAAAGGGGAAAATCCATTGGAAAAAAAAAACCAGGATGGAAAATGGCACAGGCCGAAGGAAAAACAAACGGAGCTTTTGAGAAAAGGAAAGGTTGAGAAAGAGAACTTCCATGGAAAAATACTTTATGTGTGAGAGTTACTTCTTTAGATTTAATAACGTCTAACTTGTACCACAGAGCTTTTCATAAATTCAAGAGGCAATGCTAAACGCTGCCAGCTAAGGTATTATCATATTAATTAGCCTGCAATGACAACATTACCACAAACCAGCCAAGAAGTCATTCTATATCTCTGCTCATTAGCATCACTCCTAGATCCATAAGGCACCCACTTGTGCCGGGCTAATTTTGGGTGGCTTATTCTAATATGTAGCACTTGTTTCCCTTTATCTAGGAAGAGGAAAGATGTTTGTAGGTTGTGGGGAAAACATGCTGTAGAGTGACAGGCAAATGGGTCAATACATTGGTTTCACGAATCTTAAAAATTGGTTGAGATTCTTCTCAACTCTCAAAGGTAGATCAATTTCTCTGCACATGCTCATTCCAGCCTCTCAATCTTATGTATTGAAATAGGATTCCTCTAGAGTCCTGTACTACAGATTGCACCTCCCTGAACTGGGACTCTCTCCGGTAACATCCGTGGGTTGCTGAACGAGAGAGCCCTGGGGCAGGAGGGCCAGTATCCGAGAGCCCCGTGAAAAGCAAGGCTGGTAGTAGCACAGCCAGGGTCTCAGCAACCCGGTGGTGGTAGCAGGGCTGTGGTAGTGGGGCAGGAGCAGCTCATCCATCCCGCTGGGGCCGGGGCAGCTCGTGTGTGCCGGCACAGCAGCAGGGTTGTGCCGCGGCATTCTGACCGGGGCTGCATACCAAGCCGTGGCAGCCCAGCCGGGGAAGCCTGGCAATGGAACCAGGGCTGCAGCAATCCAGCTGGGGTCAGCAGCCTGATCGGGGCTACGTGCCACCACTAGGGTTGGTGCTACGGCAGCCGGGCCAGGTCTGCATGCTGCCATGCCAGCAATGGAGCTGGAGTAGCTGTGTTGCCTGGTCAGCAGCAGTGCTGAATGAGCCGGTGGCAGGGAGAGCCATCAAGCTGAGGGGGCTGGTGACAGGGGACCTTCCTTGGTCCGGAAAATTTCCTCATCAGGTACCCCTCAGGTCCTGAGGGTGCTGGACCAGTGAGACCCAACCTGTAGTACTCATACCAGAATTGCTTGCCTGTTGTCAGGGTTCCAGTTGGATGCCCTGGTACTCGGGTACTCAGATGATGCATGCTATAAAAATGTGTGATTCTAGAGTTATAGCACAAGCCATAGGACCTGGATTCTATCTTCTGAGTTCACTGTGACTTAGCCCTTTTCACCTCTCAGTGATTCAGCTTCCCCCTCTGTAAAATAGGGGAAACGAACTCTAGCTGTTCCCTACTTATGGGTCTACTCATTAAACGTGGTGAAGTGCTCTCATACTCTGGTGATGAGCATGATGGAAATGCCTTAAAATGAATCAAGTCTTTGAATACAAATAGGATGATGGATGATGCATAATTTCTGTGACAGATCTGGCAGATCTTAAGTAAAAGTACTTCTAGTATCAGCACATTGGAGTGGGCATTCTTATTTTTGATTAATGTCATTTTCCCCTTTAACTTCTAACAACTGCACAACATTAAAGAGCATTCCTGGTTAATCCAGGCAGCATTTGTGCAGCTGAGCTGCTAGCAAAAGCTGGAGAGGGAGATATGATGAGGGGTAGTCCATTAAGTGAAGGGAGGTATGGAACCCAGCTGGATTGGTTTCACCAGATGTCTCTTTACCGTTTTCCCCTTATTACACCACTCTTTTGGCTTCTTAAAAGAGACGGGCTCTTTAGTTCTGATTTTTTAATAAACTCCAAAGTTACAGAATAATAAATGAGCCATGAAGAATAATTATAACAGAGTAATTAAAAAAAAGTCAGATTTTCTTAGCTGAGTGAAAATCTCTGTAATAAATAGAACCAGTCCTTCGAACAATTTCTCACTCGCACACATATATGGATAGGAGGTTTACCTAGGTAAGAAACTTTTGCCGGTTTAACTATCCCAGTATAATTAAAGCAGTAAAAAATCCCCAGTATGTACACGGTTTACCAGTATAAAAGTGCTTATACTAATATAGTTCAGTTTGATTTGGGAAGTGGATGTGGTAGACATAGGACTTCTGATTTTAGGTTTTCAACTAAGAAACGCTAGTAACAACACTCACAGAGACAAAAATGAAATCAGTGTTTATCCAGTGAACACTGGAAAAATACCAAAAATGGTTACTCAATTCATATTGACTTCCCCCTTTTCCCATTGCAGAACTGTATATAGGTGATATCCCTGCTCCCTGGATTGTATCTCAGGGCTTGTCTAGTTGGAGCAGTAATGTGGACTACAAGGGTGTGATTTTTTGAAGTGCACCAATGAATCGTGCATTAGTTGGTCTGTGTAGACTATTGCTAGTGCACACTAAGAGGTCCCTAGTGCTCTTTACCATAGTGCTGTTTGAAACAACACTGTGTGTGTATGCAAAGAGAAGACCCCGTAAAATACTGGTTTTGGACATCCTCATACAAATGAAAAAGTGCAAAATATGAACACCAGAAAATGAAATAAATAAACCTAGAAAAACCAGACGCCATAGGTATATACTTACAATGGCACTAGAAGATTTACTCAGCATTGCTTGGGTCCTTAATTCAAATAAGTGGTTTTTTTCTTCATTTAAATCATTGTTCTGGGTTTGGGCTGAGGATGAGGGGTTCAGTATGCAGGCTGCCCCGGGGAGAGAGGACAGCCCCTTTTCTCACTGCAGCAGCTTGGAGGCAGCTGACAAGTGCCTTTCTATGACCGCTGCAGCGGGTGTGGCTGGGGGTGGGGCGAATGTCCCTCAGCTGGGAGACAGACGGACATACAGACAAAGAAACACACAAACAGACAAATTCTCTGAAATGTATAGAATGTAGCTGTCCCTTTCTCCACCCCTGCTTCCTGCTGGCCCAATGGAGTTATAGCTGTCCTGATCCCCATCTGTGGCTCCTTGTTGCCCCCCCCCCCGTGGTCATTTTACCGTATAATTCCCTCCCATCAGACTCCTCCTTTTCCATTTTATGAGCAACAATTGAATTCCAGGCATATATCATTGTCCTGGCACAACCAAACCCTGACCTTGCTTTAAGTTATGATAAGAGGAAGCTGCATACCAAATTTGGTGGTCCTACCTCTTACTCTTTAGGAGGAGCTCTTGGGAAAATGTACTCCCAGATGGACGGACAGACAAACACACATTTGTAAAGTATATGATAAGATTATTGCATCCACACTAGGACTTTTACTGGCAATGCTGTCTCCAAAAAATGACGCCTCTAATCAATTTGGCTTTACCAGCACAATGTCTGAGTGTAGACTACACACTGCTCTTTCAGTCTCCAGAATTCACCGTGGGGCAGATCTTCAGATAGTCTGAATTGTCGTAGCTGAAACAGTGGAGCTGTAACAGTTTAGACCAGCTGACGATCTGCGGCACTGTTTTTAATACTTAGGTGCACCACTGTACAGAAGACTCTGCCACTTTTGCTTTGACCCGTGCTGGTTTCTGTCTCTAGCCAAAATGCCTAGAGAACCCCAAAACAGTAAATAGGTCTTTACAGATAAGTTGGGGATTTTTTTTTGTATGGTAAATTGTTTAGACGTGTTAATAACCCTTTTATTTTATGATTTGCTGTTTCCAGGGCACAGACAGAAGCTTGATGACTCTAAACCTAGTTTGTTCTCTGAACGCCTCAGTGATTTAGGGCGCATTCCTCATCCCAGTATGAGAGTAGGGGTCCCGACTCAGAGCCCACGGCCCTCTCTGAACTCTGCACCAAGTCCTTTTAATCCACAAGGACAGAGTCAGATTACAGGTAAGAGACAGAACCATAGGTTTAACTTGCACAGGCAATGGTAGTAATTGGTTGTGGATATTTTTGTGTCGGCTATAGGGAAGCGAGGCTGTTACAGAGTGAGAGATATGCACCAATCAAAGCTAGCTGGGGAGCAGATTATTCTGGGGCATTTAAAGATGCACATGTCTTTCTCTTCTTCAATTAATATTTTTAAAAGACCAAAGTGTCAAAATACAGCAAATAGGGGAGAAATCTGATGAAATCCAAGCACCATGATGCTCTGAAATAACCCACCCATGTGCAGTGGTGCAATATGTGGAAATAGTCTCTCTGAACATATTTACTTAGCTGTGCTCTTTACTTTGCTGGAAAAGAGTGGCCAACATTGTACTGACGAGATCATGATACCAATGCAACCTTCTCACACTGTGGGTATGTCTAGACTGCATCCACCTGTCGGCAGAGGGATGCAGATTAGGCAGGTCGACATTGCAAATGAAATGGGGATTTAAATATTCCGTGCTTAATTTGCATAAAAATGGCCGCCATTTTGCCGACAGCACTTTGTCAGCAAAAAGCAGCAGTTTAGAGGGGGATTTGTCAAGAAAGAAAGCAGGAGGCATATGGGATGGCTTTCTTTCTCGACAGATCCCCCTCTAGACTGCCACTTTTTGCCGACAAAGTGCTGAGTTGGCAAAAACAGCGGCCATTTTTATGCAAATTAAGCGTGGGATATTTAAATCCCCACTTCATTTGCAGTGTCGACCTGCCTAATCTGCATCCCTCTGCCGACAGAGGGATGCAGTCTAGACAAACCTTGTGGCTTCTCTCTAGTGCCCATTTATATCTCTGTCACCATCCACAAACTGGAGCATATGAAAATCTCCCTAGGTTGCTAAAGAGGATTGTATGCAGCAGTTCTGAGTGCATGCTGAGGGATGGGATTTCACTGTGCTGAGAGTAATAATAAATTACTGTGTGTAACAAATTACAAAAGTGAAATGGGATTTTAACTATAATTGTGCCAGAGATACGCAACAAAACCCTAAAGCATACAAAACTCACAGAGATTAGTATTTTGTTAAAAACACGAAGACTTTAGTAAGTTTTGCAAACTTTTTCCAGACAACCTGTGCCTGATTGTGAGTCAACCTGGGAAGATTTATGGTTTCATGTTTCAAGTGGTTTGACATGATACCAGCTGAAACTCAGTGGTTTAGATGAAATGTTGTGGCTTTGTTGTTGTTGGTTTTTTTTTAAAAGTTCAACTGGTAAATTAATTTGCAGTAAAGAATAAGTGGGTTTTTGTTTGAACCCAAAACTCAACATGAAACCTCATGAGAATTGAAACTGAAAAATAATTGTTCTCATGAACCTTGGTGAATGGAAACTGCCAGGTTTCTCACAGCTCTAGAATTCTTGCTTTAACTTTTGTGAAATATGAATATAATATGTAGAGATATCATGGGACCGGCCATCCACTGATTTCTCATAACAGGTTCATTTGCCAGGCTTCCCTTTCATTAGTTAGGCATCTGAAAACTGGGCTTTGCTACATATAGTGCTATAGTTAAGAAGTGCCAGACCAAAAGACCGGTGATCTCTTTAGTCTAGTGTCTTGTTTCTGACACTAAATGAGGCTTCGCCTTAACTTCCAGAAAAATTGGGACAGAGTTCCCACTTCAGAACATCTGGATAAGGCCCTTAAAGGCATAACCATAATCCTCTTCTTTTTGCCTCTCTGGAGTCTACCTATTGTGCAACACCGTTAAGGCCGGGATGCATGTGTGTGTGTGTGTATAATTCTTCTTGACCCGCATCTGGTGATCAGCTTATGGCCTGAAGGAGAAGGACTGAGAGAGCCCCTTGTAACTTTAATCCTAGCTAAGTGTAACTTCATATGCTGTTCTCATTCACATAAAAGCCTCCTGTAGAAATTGTGCTTCTGGGTTTGATTAATAATATACTTCTTTGCCTCGTTATGAATCAGCAGCAGCACGTACAAATCCTGGAGGTGAAAACGTCAGATGTTCAAATAAGTCTGAGCGCAGACAAAGCCTTGGTCTTTACTACTCACGGCATGGTTAGAGTCAACAGATAAAAGTGATGAAGACTGTGCTGACTGAGGC
Source organism: Pelodiscus sinensis (assembly GCF_052426305.1). NCBI lineage: Eukaryota > Metazoa > Chordata > Testudines > Trionychidae > Pelodiscus > Pelodiscus sinensis. The sequence goes on from NC_143054.1 coordinate 13,552,655, forward strand.
TATGTCTGCACTTCAGATCTTACAGCCACGCAGTTGGCCAGCTGCAGCCGCACTGTTGTAAGGTCTACCAGCTGCTCTATGCTAAGGTGACCAGATGGCCTGATTTTATAGGGATACCCTCAATATTTGGGGCTTTGTCTTATATAGGTGCCTATTACCCCACCTCCTGCCCCAGTTTTTCACACTTCCTATCTGGTCACCCTACTCTATGATGATGGGAGAGAGCTCTCCCAATGGCATAATTAAACCATTCCCAAGGAGCAGCGGTAGCTATATTGCTGGGACTGTGTCTCCCGCTGGCATAGTGCTGTCCACACTGGTGCTTTTGTTGGTAAAACATGTATCAGATGTGTGTTTTCCACACACACTCCCCGACCCACAGAGGTGTTACTGTCAGAAGTGCTACGTTAGACATAGCCTGAGATTCAGGCTGGGGCTGCTGGGGCAGAGAGAAGCAAGCCTGCTGACAAATTGCCCCAGGGCCCAACGAATCTAAAGGGCCCAGGGCTCCCACTGCTGCTACTGTTGTCATGGCAATGGCTAGAGGCCTGGGCCCTTTAGAATTGCCGTAGGAGCGCTGTGCCGCATGCTCCGGAGCTCCACATGGTATACTCCTCTGAGGGCCGGCAGGAGCGGGGAGGACACAATGCCATCTGAGCCCCAGTCCTGCCCCTTCCACCAGAGGCTCCACCCCTTCCCTGGCAATCCTGTTGGCTCTCCTCCCCCCTTTCCCCTCCCCCCGAAGGGAAAGTGACTTGGATCAGGAAGGGGCGACTTCTAGCTGTGAAGTCCGTCCACTCCTTGTCAAAGAGATTCACGTTTGTGGGGTACTGATGAATCCCTGACGGCTGTCACTTCCACAAGTGGCAGCAATGACTCCTACCACCTAACTCAGACCTCGCCACGGCCCCCCACGCTTTGCCTGCCCCTGGTTGCATGAATGCAATGCACTCAGCCACTGAAGACCACTTGCTAGCATGATGGTAGCCCACCTGCTTACTAGAGCCGTCAGGGAGAGAGCCTACTTCATCGGTGCTCCGTGAATTGCATCTGTTTTGGGGCACTATTCAAGGTGTTGATTCTAATCTGTATAACCTGCTATATTGTGGGATGGGGCTGCTTTCAGGAACACTTCTCTTCCCATGTTCTACTACCATGATGGCTGTGGCGCTGCTTGTGATAATCCCTGTGTGCACTTTTGGGGGTTGCGTTTACTGTGGCTAGTGGAATCCCTTGCAGAGGAACATAGGCCTGAGGGAGACAAGGTTTGCAGCCCAGAAAGCTGAGGGAGGCACCCCTCTTCAATCCATTTATTGCATGAACATGGAAGATTGCCGAATGTGTGCTTATTTGGGGGCAGTGCAGCCTGGGATAGGTGCTGTTTGTGCTTCCCTATGGTACTGTATTTTCTCCATTTAACATGCAATACTCTGCACACTTCCAGAAAGGAATCAAGAACAACTTTGCCTTTTCTATCCAGTGCACTCTTGGCACAGTCACTTGAATGAATAGGATTTGGGTGTGCAGTAAAAAGAGAAGTGACCTTTGTACAGAAAGAAAGGCTTTTTATTACATTTGATAAAATTGACCAGGTGTTGCTTTGCAAATGTCTTAGTTTGGTAATTTTTTACTTAGTAATTAAGATAAAAGAAAACCATTAGTTCCTACCAACTGTAGTAGCACACAATTGTTTCCTTATTGTAAAAGCCAGTGTGTAACACCGTTAAGCACAGTTAAACTTCTTTTGTTTAATTCCCATTTAGGTTTTGCATGATCATTGTAAGATCAAACAAATAGTATTTAAAATCTGGCCATCTCCCTGCTGAGTAGTAAAGAAGTAAGAGTATGCCATAACACAGTTGCTGGTTTACTGTTACATTTCTTTTTCTGGGTTGTGTTTGTTTTCCTATAGTATCTAAATACTTTTTTTTAAATACACCATGTTCTTGAACCTGATACAAGACCAGCTTGTTGCCGGGCAAGCATAGCTTAGCACAGACTTGTCCTTATTCAACATGGCATTTTAACTGTTATTCTGCAAAGGCAACATCGAAGGGTCATTAAAAAACAAATCATCCAATAAGCAGATACCTTTGCTGAGGTAGTGCAGATCCAATTTAAACCCTGCATATTGCTCATAAATCAAGACTCCCGTCCATTCCCATTTGGATCCAGGTACATTTGCTACTTTTTTTTTTTAAGTGGAACTCGAAGGACTTGCTTGCGTATCAAATTTCCCTCCCATTCAACCAGTGGACTTTTGCATCAATTCTTAAACATGAACAAAGAAAAAAAATGTTGTTTTTTCCCCCTAATATACAACCAGTGAGGATTAGCTTCTATCAGATGGGAAAAGCCACAGGCGTAAGGGCAAGAATGCGGCTGCAAAGATTCTCAGCTGCAAAGAAGAAACTGTAAAGTGGGAGTTAAGTGAGGTTTCATGCTCCATCACCACTAAGGCCCATCTGATCTATAGGCAATCTGTGACTTTAGGAACTGAAATAACAGCACTCAAAAGCAGGTTGTGTGAGACATGTTTCTCCCCCTCCCTCTCGTCTCCTCCCCTTCCCTCCCCAGCAACCTTTAGCTTCATTTTTTTAGACTAGGGAAAGACCAAGCACGTTCCCTTATTGACTCATGACATTTATGACATTTAGGGTGGCAGAAGGCAGAGTTAATGCCATGAGGATTGGATCCTTCTGCTTTTACTTACCCTTCAGTCAGTGTGGGGAACTCACTTGCTCTGTCAGGCCAAGAAAGTTCTTTGCTGGTGTGTTCTTAGAGTGCAAACAGACTACCAGAGAGAAAAATCCACCCTGGGCAATAATTCTACACCACTAGTCCTGATGTTGAGGTGCTAAATGTTGATAGGCCTTGTGCTGACCATCTAGCTGCAGAGTGATGAGAGAAAGAGAGCCTTCTTTTCTAGGCGGGGTGCTTTTCTACATTTAGCAGCATTGCTTTATAGGCGTCTGCTGTAGATTGTCAGGAATTTGATGGAACGAAGCAAGCTGCTTTTAGTACAAAATCTATCTAATGATTTGTGGACTAGGTTGTTGAGGATACCGCTTCCCATAGCCCAGAACAGCCCTTTATCATCAAAAGGGGGAGATTAGCTGTAGCATGCATGACACTGTGCCCTTTAAACTCAGCGCTAGACCCTCTGTACTGAATTGAATTTTATCCATAAAGAACGTTCGTCCAAAATTTAGTCCAGAGAAGCAAGTTTTGGCTGCTTTTGACTTTAATACAGAGATGTGGCTGGTAGAAATGAGAGGACCAAGCATGCCTGGTTACATGTATCAGCATAAAGCAATGAGAGCTGTAGGCTGCTACTCCATGTTGTGGACAGTGGGAACTGCAGTCTGTTGCACTGTTTGATGCTTCATTGCATCCTTGATGCTACTGGCAACTTGTCATAGTGATTGTCCAATGGGTCGAGTCTGGGCACACACAAAGGGATCTGGCCCAGAATGTTTAAGGGTCCATGAGAAACTCAGAGAAGAGAGTGTTCCACTCTAGCCCATTTACTCCTGCAGAGAGCAGTTTTGCTTTGTTAGGACCATATTTGAGGCTATATCGCTTTAAATATTTACTGAGGAGAGGTCGCAGACGGCTTGTTTCTCAGCATGAGCAGTAGCATTAATCCAGTCAGCAACAAGCAGATGTGGCATCAGAGGTGAATGGATGACAGACTCAGATGAGAACGTTGTGTAAAATCATAGAATCATAAAATCCCAGGACAGGAGGTCATCAAGTCCAGCCCCCTGCCCAAAGCAGGACCAATCCCAACTAAACCATCCCAGCCAGGGCTGTGCCAAGCCGAGACTTAAAAACCTCTAGGGATGGAGATTCCACCACCTCCCTAGGGAACCCATTCCACCACCCTCCTGGTGAAATAGTTTTTCCTAATATCCAATATGTGCCCGCATGTGCTCTTTTGGATTGTAGGCTCTGCAGCACTGGTCTCCAAACTTTTTATTGTCACCCCCTCTTGCCCATAATGTAATCTGTCCATGCCCTGCCGGGGCCATGGCAAAGAAGCAAAGACCGGGGCTTAGAGCCAGAGCCATGATGAGGAGAGGAGCCATGGCCGCAGCCAGGGCTGGAGCTGCAGCTGGGAGGGGGCTGGAAGCTGGGCGCTGAGAGCCAAGTTGCAGTTGGAGGCCCCAGTTAGAGTCAAAGTCGAGAGCTGAAGCTGGAGCCTTGGCTGGGGCTGGGGCTGGAGCCAGAGAAGAGCTGGGGGCAGATCGGGGCTAGGTGTGCTCCCTTCTCACCGCTCCTCAGGTCTGGCCTGAGCCCCACTGTATCCCCCACATGTTTCTCCACATCCCCCCAGGGAGGCATGCCCCACAGTTTGAGGGCTACTGCCCTTCAGTGAGAAATGATCACCTTGTGATCATGTTCTCCAGTACAGGTTGGACCTCCCTGGTCCGGCACCCTCGGGACCTGACTGGTCCCGGATGATGGATTTTACTAGACCCGGGAAGGTCATTTTTGGACCCCTGCCACTGGTCCCCTTGGCCCACCCACTGGCCTCCCAGCCAGTTCCCCACTCCTTCTGGCCCCACTTTCCTGCCGACCCACTGGGCAGCCATCTCTGGGGCTCTAGGCAGCTGCGTACACTGGGTGCTGGAGGTCCCTAGGCAGCCCCACACATTGTGTGCTGGGGCTTCCTGAGCAGATGCACGCTCTGGGTCTCCATGAACAGAGCTATGCATCAGGGCTCCCTGGGCAGACCCACATGCTGCTTGCTGGGGTTCCTGAGTGGGCGCACACACTATACAAGACCTCCGTGAACAGCCCCACGCCAGAGCGCTCAGCCGTGCTGGGCAGCCACACACCGGATCTCCCAACCCCGCACGTCAGTCCTGCTGCCACGTGCTGAGCGCCCCACCCCATCAGCTCCCTGCAGGCAGCCCATTGCCCTGCTAGCCTTATGGCTCACCCTATACTGGGACTCTCTGGTCCATGCCAGATCAAGGATGTTGCCAGATCAGAGAATCCCGGGTAAGAGAGTTTCAACCTGTACTCTTCTTGTTTGGGGAATGGAAAATTGATTTCTCTCCACTCTAGATGTATGTATGTCTTATAACCTACTGCCAACGCATGGCAAAAGGCTACTTAAGTAGGAAACGGTGTCTAATTGACAAATGACTTGGGACATTGATGTTTAATTTTGTATAGTCCATCCAACATTTGACTAATTTCTAAACACCCTTGTTTTCCCAAGTATCCAGTAGCATGTGTTCAGCAGACCATGGAAGCAATTGACAAATAAGTATGTAAATTTACCAGCGGTAACTTTGAATGTGGCAGTGAAGCCTAGGAATGAAATAATACGCAGTCTTTTGATATTTCCTGCTTCACAGAAGCTTACCTGGCACTGCAAACAGGAAGTAGCTGTGTGCTTGTTAGCTTAGACCTCACCCCTGCTGACTCGTTGCAGCCGATTTGTGCATGAAGTTTAGGAGTATTTGCATGACATGCCCTGTTGTGAATGACTTACGAAAGCAGCACTTTTTTCACACCCACATAGGCATAACAAAAATGTTTACAAACGGAGGATTGTTCTTAGTAATCACTCCAAATTCTGACGTGCAGAAATATGATAGCCCTGACCTGCCTGGCTTTGGTCACCTCACTGTGCTTTGCCTTTCTTAGTGTTTGCCTCAAGACAGGTGGGTAGGTTATTTCACCACCCCCATACACACACCTGCTCAGTATGCTTTTTATTTTCTTGTGTGCTGGGGATTCCTTTAGGCAGAGTCATACTTCCTCTAGGTAACCGTTCTGGCTGGGACGTCTAGGCTTTTAACAATTGGGAAAATGCTGCCATTGTCAGCGCCCAGGATCTTTCATCTGACAGTGCAAAGCTCCTAGCTCTCCGACACCCAGATCACCTGGCAAATCTCACCCGCCCCCTGGTAGAGCTAACAGGAGAATTTGCTTCTTGTACAGAAGACAGAAAAAGCTTCCAACTAATATGCTCACACTGATATGCTAATATGCACTCCACCAGTGCACATTAAATACCCAGTATATCCAAGCTAAGTGATCACTCAGCACAGAAGCAATGAAAACAGAACTCTCCAGAACTTCTTTGTGATTCCCTTAAGTGCTTGTGCCCAGTTTTGCCACATGTCTCAGAAAACATCAGTCTGAGAGCAAACTCTGGGATATGAACAGGCTCGGTGGGGCTTGCAGGGGCAGGTTTTCCTCTCTGTATTGGGCTCTGTTTTCAATACAACTGTGGTGTTTGTGGAACCCCCCCCTCCAAACAAATAGGATTGCTTGATCTCTTATAGCCTATGTTCCTGCTTCACTGGCATTCTGGGAATCTATGTTCAGGCTTGTTTACGCTACAGATTATGTTGGTATAACTTATGTTGCCCCAGGATATGAATGCACCATCTTCTGAGCGACGTAGGTTACACCAACTAAGCGCCGGCGTGGAAAGCACAACAGGAGAGCGTCTCCCTCTCTTCTTGCAGAGGTGGTTTTATTATGCCGACGGAGAAGATCTCTCCACCAGACATATTACGACAGTGCAGCTGCATCGGCGCAGCTATAGCACTTCTAGTGTAGCCTTTCCCTAGTGCCACCTTATGGGTTTCTCACAGGCCAGTGGCCTGAAGGACTAAGTTCTTTTGGAAGTCTGCGCACTGAATTTCCCATGTGGCCTGGTGAATGAATGTGTTCGGCCCAGCTTGGTGACAGGAGTGCAGGTTACCATTCGGCTCTGCAAGTTTGGCAGGCAGCTGGGGTGTAGCTTCCCCCACACAGCCCCCACTCATGCACACACCTGCTGTTCTTAGTGGCATTGCTTTGAAGGCTTCTTCTGCTCACAGAAGCTAGACACATCAGTTTCCTGTTTGTTAACAGGCCACCCAGAGTGAACAAAGCCAGCCAGCCATAGGGCAAGATTCTCCACCCTGCCCCAAAGGTGACCTCAGCGCTGACTTAGAGCAAGAAGTCTTATGACTCTCTATTCTGGCACAGCCCTGATTTCCTCCCCAGCAGTGACTTTTCTATCACTTTTTGCCTGGACCTGGCTTGGCTTCAGGTTTTTTATTTTTCTTTTCAATTGCTTGCTTTTCTAATCAGAGATGAACGGATCCCTCATTTCTCTGCAGATCTCAGGCAGAACTTACTCTCCCTCCCATTTGAGAAGGGGTCACATTGGAATATGTGGCCATTGAGCCAGAGGTGACATGGGGTGGGAGGAATGTGGGGTTGTGTGTCCCTCCCCCATTTACTGCTTGGCTTGTACAGAGCATGCTCAGTTACATCTGCAGAAGCTGCTACCCTCGCTGCATCCCCCCGCTATTGGCAGGCATGGGTCTCTGCACTGACCTATCAGGGCTGAGAGGCTCCAACCAAGATCAGGGGCCCTAATGTCATAGGAAGAAACAAGCCATACTTCAAAGACCTTACCAAGCAGACAAGACAAAGAGTAGGAAAAAGAGAGAATTTTGGGGAACTGAGGCACAGAAAGGTTAAGTGACTTCGGGAGACCAGTGTCACTTCAGGAGACTGGCTGGGAATGCTGGCACAATTTGTTTAATGGGGGAGCTGAGAGCCATTGAGCCAAACCTGTCTATGATGGAAACCACTTCAAGTCACGGGGGGAGGCAGCAGCACCCCTAGTTCCAGTACCTATGCCTGTCACAGAGCCAGGATTGAATCCAGCACTCCCGAGTCACAATCCAGTGTCTTCCCCAAATGAGAGCCCCTCTTTTCTTATTCTGAAAGAGTTTTTGCTTATAAAACTCCAACTGTTACAAGCATGAATTGCTGAAATCAAGTATCAAAAAGAAGAACCTGCTTACATGACCCTAAAAGCCTTTATTCTTATGGTAAGACAGGACGAGCAAGGAGGTTGTATTGAGATCTAGGGCTAGGCTAGATTTTGGGGTCCCAGGCCAAAGGAGGATGAGGAGTTGAGTTCTAGATGTGATGGTGCACAAATGTATCAAAGACTTCTGCTCCCATGAGACTTCTACAATTCTCAGTGGCAGAAATCCCGTGAGAGTAACTGTAGGCATGAGATTCTCCCTGTCGTGGACCCAAATCCTTTGAGAATTTCCATTCTCTGGATATTGCTTCCACATTTGAAAGGGAAATTAAGCCCATTCCAGTATGACATGTGGCCTAGAATCAAAACCATAAGGGAGGGTCGTTTGGATCATAATATTGGGATTGAAAACCTTGAATTTGAGGGAGTTTGGATTTGAGGCTCTGGTTTTGACCCATCATTACTTTTAATATTGTTTTGCCATTGTGCATAAACCTTTTTCCCCCAACCCCCAATTTAAGACCACTTGCCATTCACTGAACAAGTGAATTCTATTACTGGTATGAGGCAGAAAGAAGTGTCAATATCAGCTACAATAATAGCCAGTCAGCTTTAACATTGTGCCGATCTATACAGCCCTGGCCTTGAAATTATTAAAACAAAGAAGATTTCTGAGGAGCATTTATGTTAACCATTTATATTATTCCACTCTAATATAAATGGCAAACCTAAGGAAAATCCTCTTAACATTAAATTGGAAAGGATGTTTTTGGTTGTCTCTCTACAGTTATTTTGCTTCAAGGAAGTATCTGCTTTCCAGACATCTCTTTAAACAAATCATGTCCGAGCAAAGAAAATAAACAAGAAATAGATGACACTACAAGGTTTTGCCATGTGGAAGAGCAGAAAGAAAGTTTTTTTTCTACCCCTAAAGGCGAATTTTCTGAAGATGAAAAAAATGGGGAGAGGATTGCTTATGCCATTCAGATTTTGTGTTTCTGTCAATAAAGTGGAGTCTTGAGACACTGCTCAAATTTAGCAACTTCTCGAGAGGCAAACTGGCATTGATTTGCTACTTGGTAAACAGTGGAGAGAATCTGGATGTGTTGCAGTATATATAAAGTAATCCAAAGGCAGCCGTGCAGACAGTTCTCCTGTGTACCCCCTACCTTACTAGACAAATTTTCCTAGTTCTCTTAGCTAGGAAATGCTGCGAGGTCTTCACCAATGTAAAAGAAAAAAATAAATGCTGATGAGTAATTCCTCCTGCCAGCAGTGAATCACCAGCTATTGACTAAAAGCAAAATTATTTACCAAACCTAGTGGCAAGGAAATAAGACTGCCCACCCTCTTCTCTCACCCAGTGAAGCCCACCAGAACGTCAATGGAAAAGAGAATCTGAATGCCCTTGACTCATTCTCTCCAAGGCATGCTGTAAAAATGACAAAAAAAGGTATAATTAGCTTTCAATAGTTACTCCATACCATTCATTTTCATACTATATTGATGGTGACTTTAGGTAACCGGGCTAGAATCCAAACATGACAATTTTTGGGCAGACGCTAATAGGATTAATGACATTTTCCTTCTTGGATCACTTTCTCAGTGTTGAAAACGCTTCTGTTTCATGTTGAAACTGGATAACAACTTGACATATGTGGCCATCAACTTTTGAGTTCTCCTTCCCTTCCGAGAAAGCCAGTTTTAAGTTTAGCTGCAGCATTTTAAATAAAGAAAAGAAAAGTAATCCCCCCGAAACAAAACAACCCCCACCACACACATGGAGGATATTAACACAGCTCTGAGCTGCTGGAGGGATGCTTTATTAGGACTGGACAAGAGAGTGAAAGAATTTCTGGAACACTGGCCACACATTTAAAATTCTGCTTGCGACTAGAAATTGAGCGCAAGTGCTTTGTTGTGCACTATGCATTTTATTTTCCAAGGTGAAAAACTTAGAGCCATGGAGAAGGGAAGGGTTCTGGATGCTTTTATTTATCAGACATGATGCACTTAGATTCTGTGATGCCACCATCATTGCTTAAGCTGCCATGGAGCCTCAGTCTTTTCATTTCTTTTTTAATTTTCTCTTTTTTGTTTTATTTTTTAGACCCCAGACAGGCACAATCATCCCCTCCATGGTCCTATGACCAGTCTTACCCATCCTACTTGAGCCAGATGACTTCACCATCCATTCATTCCACAACTCCCCTGTCCTCTTCACGAGGCACAGGCCTTCCTGCCATCACCGATGTGCCCAGACGCCTCTCAGGTAAAGACCATGCTTCAGCTAAAATATTGATGCAGACAGGAACAGGGAAGCTTCCACATAAGCAGCCTCAGCTGAGCAGCAAAAATGAAGATCGGTCTGTGGTACCAGAGTTTCTGAATTGTAAAAGGGTCAAAATCTCTTTATTTTAAGGTTTTGATTCACAAGTTAAAGTGCTGCTGTGTTATTCTGAGTGTGTCGTTTGAGGGTCTGAAGGTCAAATTTAGGTCAGGCTATGGTGTGATTCAACTACCATATCATGCTATTTTCAACACGGGGCCACTTGTCTATCTGTTGTGAAGCAACTATGATAATCTCTCCATTTAATTTTTTTTTAACTTCTGATTCATACATTAGATTTGTCTTATAGGCTATGGCCTCCGTTTCTTTAATATTTAGGAGCAAGGCTCACTTTTGGTTATTTCAGTTTACTGGTTCAAGATAGCCAGTTTCCTTATTTAATGTGTGATTAGGATCTCTATCAGAAACCGGTTGAGTTACTACAGGGTACCGAGCAATCTTGGGAAGACTGGACAAATTGTGAAATGATAAAGGAGAGAGGAAATATTTTTAGTCTACACACTAAACAGCAATGACATTATTAAATGAATACACATACAGCCCTTGTTCTAATGGTCACAAAGGTAATCCAGCTGTGTATAATAAGCCAATTGCCCCACTGTGAGATACAGCATGCAATGGCAGAAAGTCGCCTGGTGTATTTTATCAGTTTGAGGGTAGCAAAGGGGGGAAGGTGTTTTAGCTGGAGCATTACAATTTTAAACAGAGGTGTGGAAATATCGGTCAGATATCTGCCAAAAGGATGTGTAAAATATAAAGAGAACTTTTACAATTATTTATAAAGAATAAGAATTTATCTTAATTCTATTTTCTCATGTTTGTAAGACACAATTATAGTCTCAGATTCTAGCCCCATACACCTGTTTTACTTACAGCCAGGTGAATTTATTTCTGTCTTCTTTTCCCCCTTCCACAAAGCTCATAGCACGGTAAATGTTACTCACTTCACTGAGCACCCTGGACAAACTGAACGCCAGCCAACAGGCATGCAGGATTTGATTAGTTTAGACTCCTTTTTTTTCTTTCATCTTGGAGGAGGGAAGCTTTATTTCCCAAACAAATAGCCCCAAAGATCTCCTGCCCTGGCACTCTCTGGGTTTTCAGAGAATGCAGCATTTCCATATGGGTCAGCAGTTCTGGCAGAACCCGACAGGCCCTTCTAGCCTTTCATTATGATGCTCATTTGGCTTCAAAAACAAAACTTGGTTTTGAGGAAACGATGCAGTTGCTTTAGATGGATGTCTTTCTAGTTTGAGACTCCTGATGGGCTGCGTGGGCCTGTGCGGTCAAAACAGTTATTTCAGCACTTGTGTCCCCAGCAATAGCTGCAGGGAAAGGCCCCGACGGAGACTTCAGCATCTGTACAAGTTACTTACCCTGCAGCCTTTGTTTGTTTGTGTGTGTGTATTCAAGCGTGAGTGCCTAGCATGTGGGGCACACACATAATGGATGAAAGACCTAACTTACAGTACAGGACCATCTGCAGTACTTTTGTATTTTATTTCACAGCAAACTATCCCCACTTCTCCTGTCCTTCACCTTTAGGGCTACGTCTATACTGCTGCTTTTTTGTGGAAGAGGAAATGCAAATAGAGCACTAATTAGCATATCTTGCACTCTCATTTGCATATGTTCTTCCAATCCTTTTTGCAGAAGAGGTTTTTGTGCAAAAAAATGCAGTATAGAAGGGGGCAATTTTGTGTAAAAAAACACTTTTCCTCAAGAACCCTTATTCCTCAGGGTTTTTTTTTTTTTGCACAAAATGGCCCCATCTACACTGCGGTTTTTTGTGCAAAAACCTCTTCTGCAAAAAAGGATCGGAAGAGCATATGAAAATGAGAGCCCGAGATATGCTAATTAGTGCTCCATTTGCATGTCCTCTTCTGCAAAAAAATCAGCAGTGTAGTCATAAACTTGGTGAACAGCCTCTCTTGCTGTTTTTGTCTTTTCCCAACATAGGAAGCTGGCTTAGTCACTGAGTCCTGAAACGACCAAAGAGGAGTTAGATCTGCCACGAAGATCTGAGAGTATCTGTAATACTACGTGTTAACTCTCTCCCATTTAGAATGGCAGCCAGTGGCTTTCTTAGGTTGAGGACTAGATCTGACTCTCAAACAGCAAAGACACATATTATAGCACACGCTGAAAACTCTGGCACTTCGCTTGCATGCCCCAGCCACACAGTGAATTCCATTGCGCCATGGCAAACACACGAGGGCTGAATTTGGCCCATGCTGTTTATGAAGTGTGGAGTGGAATGTTAAAGTGTGCTTCTGTGACTGCAGAAAATGCCACCTTCTTACTCAAGAAATGTGCTTTCTTTGGACTCCTGACGGTTCCTAACTGCTGGCTTCAGCAAATGAAAACTGTTGCATTGTTTTTTACTTCTTCTCTCAGCCCTGTGGAACCAACATAGCTCTGGGAGGGGAGTTTGATTATAGCCCTCCTCACACATTGTCAACCCTTTTGTTAACTAAGTCCCAAACTTGGGGCCTCAGGTCCCCAACCACACTGAAAGGTGAGATAAGAAAGGATGGTTTTGTGGATAGAGCACTGGCCTGGGATTCAAGAGTTTTGACCTGAGTTCCTGCCACACATTCCTTATACGACTTTGGGCAGGTCAGTTAATCTATTCTGTGCCTCATCTTGCCATCTGTAAAATGGGGCTAATGTCTCCCTATGAGACAGAGTATAAAAATCACTAATGATTGTATGGGGCTCAAATAATATTGTTTGCCCCTTAGCACAAATACAGCTAGACAGAAATACTTACATAACTCTACTGAATGCAGTGGAGATGCACAGGTGTAACCGAGCAGAAAAACTGGGCTGTACTTTGTTACTGGCAAGAGGACGTCAGAAGGAAAAAAACCTAGGTTGAGTCTGCTGGGCTGGCAGTTGCAGCAACCAACTTATCACTTGTAAACTGAGAAAACTGGATCCTCATCCATTTCATCCACTTTTACAGAGTCATTTTTTTCAGAGTAGAACCAGGCTTCTGAGAAGAAAAAGTACATTCCTAGGTAATACTTCAGAATCAGGCCTCATGTCCACAGTCCCAGAATTCTTCACTGACCCGTCCCTCAGTTATGTCCCGTATATACCAACATATCACTGTAGTCCTTGCTGGTGGCCTGTACAGCTTTGTTTAGACTGATATTTAAGCTTGGTGAGAAAGTGTTGGGTACCACATGCCAGCTAACACATTTTAAGGACATGTGTACAAAAGTGCTGCTGTAATTCCTAGCACAAGTGGATTCATGCACCTTCCTTGAGCTAATGCCTAAAAATAGCAGTGTGGTCACAGTGATGCAGACAGAGATTCGGATTAACTTCCCAAATACTATCCTGTATATCTCACAAGGACTTGCAGAAATAAGGCCTTCAGCAACTGCAGGCTTTGGCCAATAAATGGTAAATAAGTAGTAACATTAATACACAAGAACTTAGTCATGAAACATTTACGGTACTTGACACACAAGCAAGGAAGTCAGCCAACTAACAGTACAAACCACAGGCACACCCATCCGCCCCTTCACCCTCAGGCACACGCTTTGCCACTACCTCAGCTACCATAACTCACAGATCATAAACTAAACTTCATCTGCCAGAGGATGCTAGCCTTCCATCACCCCTTTTTACCAAAGTATTCTTTACAACCACCATATTACCGCTTTACCTTTCCTTCTTCACCACTCTATCCCCCTTAGCATTATGAATTGTAGCAGTTTGATGTATGGCCTCAGTCTCCGGGCCTAGAGAATGATGGGAAATGGCAGCCATTTTGAATTTTTCTGAATGAGAAGATTTTATTCATCAGCTTCTGTTGACAGATAAACCTTCATTTTTTAAAAACACTGACAAAAGACTCATAAAACCAATATATTTCTTTTAAAATTCTACCTATTAATCTGCTCAAGAGTCTCCTATCTGCCAATTTTTGAATAGGTTCAAACTGTTTCTCTTAAAACATAGCTGACAAAAAGCAGGGACAAATTTTAACTAAAGCCCACTTTCACACAGTCACTATTAAAAATGAATGAAAAAAGTCAGACTTAGAAAGACTTAGAAAGGGCATTAAAACTGACACTGAAATTTTGCATCAAAGGTCATCTGCCTGTAAAGAAAAAAAAGTATGCACTATTTTGATCCCATTTCAGAACTTAGGCCTTAGTTCCTGCTGAGCCACTGGGCAGTTCAGTTTCTCCGCTACTGATAGTTATTTGCTAATTGTGGTATTTTCCCCCAGTTCTTGGCCCGCCTTGCTTTCTTTTTCCTCCTTAGGTACATCAGGGGTTAGGTTGGGTTAAGTATGATTAACCGTCTGGATTTTTCATGCCCCTGAGCAACATAGTTGGGTCCACTTAGTTCTTTAGTGTAGATCTGGCCTTACTCATTTTTTTAAACAAAAGCTGATGCGCAAGAGCAACGGAGAGGTTTGCCTGTTCCCCCCTTCTCCTGGATATTCCTCTGTACACCTCACTAAACAGCCAAAAGGAACTTTGAAATCACAAAGGATTGTGTAAGTACAGTAAAACTCCAATAGTCTGGCATCCAATAGTCCGGCACTCCTGATAGTCCGGCATCAAAATGGCAAGAGCCTTGTGAGTGAGCTTCAGCAAAAAATGAGTCACAAGGTAACAGTGGCAGCAGCTGAACTGAGCTAAAAGGGTAAAAAAAGCTTAAAAAACCTAAAATATTACAGTATACTGTATACAGTATGTACAATAAAAAGGGTTAAGAACACTTTATATACAGTATATAATGTATACAGTATATATATAACCAGTTTATAGTACCTCCTGATAGTCCGGCATATTTGATAATCCAGCACCACCTAGGTCCCATAGGTTCTGGATTATCGGAAGTCTACTGTAGAATGATAGACTGGTAGAAATATAGGGCTGGGATATCCGAAAATCCCCTGTTCTTTGGCAGGACCCAGTAAATTGAGACCATACTTGAAAGATGTTTGTCTAATCTGTTCATAACAATATCCAGTGGCAGGGATTCTACAACTAACCCTGGAAGCTTATTCCAGAGTTTAGCTACCCTTGTAGTTATCAAGTTTTTTTTTTCTAATGTCTAACCTAAATCTTCCTTGTTCAGATTAAGGCCTGTCCTTCTTCTCCTACCTTCCCTGGACATGGGGAACACTTGATCACTATATTCTTTATAGCACTGTCCTTGACATATTGGAAGACTGTTATTACTTACTCAGAGTCTTCTCAAGGGAGAGATGCTCATTGTTCTAAATATTTCCTCAGGTTTCTAAACCATTTGTCATTTTTGTTGCACTATCCCAGGATCTCTCCAGTTTGTCAACATCTTTCTTGAAAGTGTTGTGCTCAGAATTGGTCACAGTACTCCAGCGGAGGCCTCACTAATGATGAGTACAGGGGGCAGCTACCTCCCAAGTCTTACGTATGACATGCCTGTTACTGTACACCAGAATAGCTTTCCGTGCAGCTGCATCACACTGTTGATTCTTGTTCAGTTTGTGATCCACTATAACTTTGAGATCCTTTTCAGTAATACTATCACATAGCTAGTTATTTCCCATTTTCTGTTTGTGCATTTGATTTTTCCTTCCTAAGTGGAGTATTTGCATTTGTCTTTATTGAACTTAACCTTACTGTGTTCAAACCCATTCTCCAATCCGTCTGTCATTTTGAATTCTAATCCTAGCCTATCATAAAGTTTATGAGCTTTAAAACCCTCCCAACTTGGTGTCATCTGAACATTTTAAAAACATAAGAACAGCCATACTAGGTCAGACCGAAGGTCCATCTAGCCCATATCCTGTCTGCCAACAGTGGTCAATATCAGATGCCCCAGAGGGAGCGAACAGAAAAGGGAATCATCACATGATCCCTCTCCCATCACCCATTCTCAGCCTCTGACAGAGGCTTGGGATAACCATTCCTACCCATTCTGGCTAATAGCCATTGATGGACCTAACCTCAATGAATTTATCTAGCTCTTTCCCGAATCCTGTTAAAGTCCTGGTCTTAACAACCTCCTCTGGCAAGGAGTTCCACAGGCCAACCATGCACTGTGTGAAGAAAAACTTCCTTTTATTTGTTTAAGCCTGCTACCTATTAATTTCATTTGGTGACCCCTAGTTCTTATGTTATGGGAACAAGTAAATAATTTTTCCTTATTCACTTTTTCCACACTTGTCATAATTTTATAGAGCTCTCTCATATCCCCCCCTTAGTTTCCTCTTTTCTAAGATGAAAAGTCCCTGTCTTTTTAATCTTCTTCATCTGGGACCCGTTCCAAATCCCTAATAATTTTTGTTGCCCTTTTCTTAACCTCTTCCAATGCCAATATATCTACTTTGAAATGAGGCGACCACATCTGTACGCAGTATTGAAGATGTGGGTGTACCATGGTTTTATATAGAGGCAATAAGTTGTTCTCTGTCTTATTCTCTATCCCTTTTTAAATTATTCTTCAAATTCTGTTTGCTTTTTTGACTGCCACTGCACATTGAGAGGATATTTTCAGAGAACTATTCACAGTGGCTCCAAGATCTCTCTTTTGAGTAGTTGTAGATAAATTAATGCCCATCATATTGTATGAATAGTTGGGATTATTTTTTCCAACTATTACTTTACATTTACCAACATTAAATTTCATTTGCCATTTTGTTGCCCAATCACTTAATTTGGTGAGATCTTTTTGAAGCTCTTCACAATCTACTTTGGTCTTAACTCTCTTGAGCAGTTTAGTATCATCTGAAACTTTTGCCACCTCACTGTTTACCCATTTCTCCAGATAATTTATAAATATGTTGAATAGGATTGATCCCAGTATGGACCCTTGGGGAATACTACTAGTTACCTGGCTCCATTCTGAAAACTTACTATTTATTCTTATCCTTTGTTTCCTGTCTTTTAACCATGAGAGGACCTTTCCTCTTATCCCATGACAACTTACTTTACTTAAGAGCCTTTGGCGAGAGACCTTGTCAAAGACTTTCTGGAAATCTAAGTACACTATATCTACTGGATCCCCCTTGACCATATATTTGTTGACCCCCTCAAAAAACTCTAGTCGAGTAGTAGGTCATGATTTCCCTTTACAGAAACCATGTTGACTTTTCCCCAACAAATTATGATCATCTATGTGTCTGACAATTTTACTTTTTACTATAGTTTCAAATAATTTGCCCTATACTGATGTTAGACTTACCAGTCTGTAAATGCCAGGATCACCTCTAGAGCCCTTTTTAAATATTGGTGTCACATTAGCTGTCAGTCATTAGGTGCAGAAGCTGATTTAAAGGATAAGTTACAAACCACAGTTAATAGTTCCACAGTTTCCCATTTGAGTTCGTTCAGAACTCTTGGGTGAATGCCATCTGGTCCCAGTGACTTGTTACTGTTAAGTGTATCAATTTGTTCCAAAACCTCCTCTAATGACACTTCAATCTGGGACAATTCCTCAGATTTGTCACCTAAAAAGAATGGCTCAAGTTTGGGAATCTCCTCAGCCATGAAGACTGAAGCAAATAATTCATTTTGTTTTTCCATAATAACCTTATTGTCTTTGAGAGCTCCTTTCGCATCTCAATCCTCCGGGGGCATCACTGGTTGTTTAGCAGGCTTCCTGCTTCTGATGAACTTAAAAAACATTTTGCTATTACTTTTTCAGTTTTTGGCTACCTGTTCTTCAAACTTCTTTTTTGCTTTTCTTATTATATTTTTATACTTACTTTGACAGAGTTTATGGTCTTTTCAATTTTCCTCAGTAGAATTTAACTTCCACTTTTTAAACAATGCCTTTTTAAAGAATACTCTCCACTCCATTATATAACAAATAAATGAAACTACAGGCAGTCCCCAGGTTACATGGATCTGACTTACATTGGATCCCTACTTACAAATGGGGTGAGGCAACCCCGCACTAGCTGCTTCCCCCCAGCAGACCAGGGAGACACAAAGCTAGCCCCTCCTCCCCCCAGCAAACCAGGGAGACGTGGAGCGGCTTTTCTCAGCAGACACCTCAGCTTGAGAATAAAGGACTGAGGGAAGTGAGGTGTGGGAGAATAAAACTGAGCTCTGGAGAAATGTTTGGCTAGAGTTTCCCCTACAATATGTACCAGTTCCGACTTACATACAAATTCAACTTAAGAACAAACCTACAATCCCTATCTTGTACGTAACCCGGAGACTGCCTGTATAGACTAGTACCAGACCCAGGACTGACCCCTGCAGGATCCCACTAGATATGCCTCCCTGTTTGAAAGCAAACCATTGAAAGATCATACTAAAAGAAAAATGATCAATTAGCAGTGCACACGTCTTATAGTAATTTTTTCTCCATTTCCTAGTTTGCTTATGAGAATGTCATGTGGGACATTCTAGATAAACTTGTGCTGTTCAGACACAACTCTCATTTATCATTTGTACCTAAACCTGTGACTCGTCATATTTTTAAAATGGCCCTATTTATTTTGCAAACCACAGTTTGTCCATTTTTAGCCCCTCTTGTCCATTTAATTACACCTAGGCATTATGCCCCGTTGGCACTGACATGTAGAACATTAATAGAAGTGTTTCTGTACAGAGGATGCTCTCATTGGAACTATTGTCCAGAAGCTGGGTTGCATGATCCCTGCCTCTAGGATATAGGCCAAATGTTTCAAATATGTGTGGCCTAAAATTAGGTAACCACATCTATATTTAGACATGGAAATAAAAGGCCTGATTTTCAGATCCCAATTGAATTGAAGGACCCAGTCCTGGTGCTCACTGTATCCCCATTTCATTTATTAAAATTACCATTGAGAAATGAAATAAATAGCAGAACTTGGGGCAGAGGCAAAGATTTTTTATTCCAGAAGTATGGGATTAAAAACAACAGAAAAGAAAGAAACAAGTGGAACTTGAAGTGGAATGAATTTGTTGCTGATACAGACAGGAAATAGCACACTCAAATATATGGGTATGTATAGATATATTTTTAACTGAGTTTTCTTTGCAATGTGTTTTATATTTAGGAAACGTATCTAGATTTGCATCTGTTTCCAGAACTTGCTGCTAACAGTTAGTAATGATGCCAAAACATACGTTAGTTCCAGCTTGAGACCAAATGATATTCATTTTTTATTACTAATTTAGCATCTGATATTAATTAAGGATATTTTCCATAAGTGCCAGGCCTTTTCTGAAGAGCTAATTAAAATTATATGAACTTAAAACCGGAATAAGGCCTCATAGTTTGAACATTTCTGTAATGATTATTCTTACCAGCCTCTGCTGCCTGTTGTAAATAGAATATTAACTACTAGTAGGGACAATAGAACAGCCAGAGTCCAGAAACTTAAAAGTGCTTTCTTCTGTCATTCTTAGTTATGAGAGTAGTACCATTAGAGTCAACAAACTACTCACATGATGACTCCAGGATTTGGCCATCTTATCTTTTATACATAGGTACACATCCATTTCTGTGTCCTGCTGGGTGGACCTCTGTGACTTTTCTTCTCAGGAAGATGGCTTACTTTTTAGATTAGTACATACCCCTTTATGGTGTGTGGTGAGAATTTCCTCCTCCAGCATCCAGCACTGGTTCTACTTACAGAAACTATCAAAGGGTGATTAAATACAGTGCTATGCTGGGCTCTCTTGCCTCCCTGTGTACATGTCAGTCCCATCAACATCAACAAGAATTCGACATGAATGAGGATGAAAACTTTTCAGCTGCAGAGAGATCGACCGTCTTCAGGCCTGTGCACCAATTGCTGGGTTTGAAGGCACTCCTATCAGTAATAAGGAGAGTAATTCCCTCCAGTGCAGGAATCATTATGTAGAATCATAGAATCACAGGGCTGGAAGGTCATCGAGGTCATAGAATCAGGAGGCCATTGGGTCTAACCCCTTGCTAAAAAGCAGACCTAATCCCAACTAAATCATCCCAGCCAGGGCTTTGTCAAGCCGGGATTTAAAAACCTCTAGGAATGAAGTCCCCTGGCCTGTATTATGCAGAAGGTCAGAGTAGATGAGCATCATGGTCTCTTCTTAGCCTTAAAATCCATGGGACTTGCACCTTGTTTAATCATTTGCATTGTCTTACACTGGTAGAAATTATCTGGGCGCTGGGCTGTGGAGAATCAGTCCTGTAACAGTACGAGTATGCTTGAGGTTGCAGCATAGGCTGAAGACAACTCTCTTGTCTCCAAAAGCTTTGCACACTAAGGCAACGTCTAGACTGCAGTGTTATATCAGAAAAAGATACGCGATTTGTGGTACACAAATTACGTATCTTTTTCCGATTTACGTTTGAAAGAGGCTTTTCTGAAATTTGGCATGTCCACATGGCGCCAAATTTCAGAAAAACCTGCTCTTTTGACACATCCCTCATGCCTTGTGGAATGAGGTTTACAGGGATGGTGAAAGAGCGCGTCAACTTTTTCAATTTTTTTTTCCGGAAAAGCGGACATGTTCCTTGGATGCGGCATTGCTTTTCTGGGATACCTCTGGATGCAATGCAATCTAGACATACCCTAAAGGGCACAACTCTGCAACCCTGATTCATGTGTCATAATGCCAACTCAACAGGGCATATCTTCTGCTAGTGTAAACAGGTGCAGCTCCATTGACTTTCACTGTAATTTCACCCATTGCAACCAGTGCAAAATTTAACCTGTTATGAAGGCTGCAGAATTGGAGCCTAATAAACCATCCCAACACCCTTCAGAGGTAGATGAGCTGGTATTTTCATCCCCATTTTACAGATGGGGCAAATGAAGAGCCATAGAGACTAGACACTCACCTATCTCCTGATTCGGAATTGAACTTTTCAGCTGAAAAGCAAAACTGGCAAGGTGTTGTTGTCTGTTCACTGAGAGATTAAAAAGAATAACTGATATTTGTGATAGAAATGGAAGATAAGAGCCAAGACAATGAGTCATACTTCCTCTGGTAGTAAAAAGGACAAAACCTAGTCAGAAAGGAAGGTAGAGGTGGAGGAGAATACCCGAAACTGCATTTTAAAGAGCAAGAGTAATACGAGAGAAGCATTTTACACTGAGAAAGGGAGGCTCCTTTCTGAAAACTTGTCCCTAAGTTCCTAATAATATAGGTTATAGGGTTGTTACAAAAGTAAGAGCCACGGGGAAGATAAAAACCTTTTGTTGGTCACTTGTAACTAGAGCCATTTTATACAGTGTGCATAAATTTTAACTTTTGCAGACATGCCGGGAAGTATGAAATGCAGAGTTGTCACTGTATTTGAAAAGCCAGGGATTTTAGTGGCAATGGATTTAAGGAGAGAACAGCAGTTGAGATCAGGTTAATATTTGGAATGTTTACATTTACTACTGCAGAGACACAGGAGAGAGGTGCATAAACAAACCAGTTTCTGTAGTGGGTCTTAGGGATCTAACAGAAGATAGAGAATGAAAAATCAAAATCAAATCAGAGAACAAAATTCAACAATTTAACTTGCCAAAAGGCCAGAGAAGTGCTGTGCAAAACCTTTCTATTCAGACCTCACACCCTCCCAGTGTTTTGTCAGAACTGTGTCGGGGTGGGGGGTTGGGGGGAGGAATATGCAAACTGCCCACTGGAGATTTTTGGGGAAGTTATTTTTCTCTACTTGGCTGCTTGCAGAATTTTTTTCAGGCTGCTGTTCAAAGTGTAATTTGAGTCTGAGCTGGCTTGTGTTGGGATGCATCCTATGGTGGAAATGACATGACACTTCTCTGTCCCTAATTGGCTATGCTTGTCTGATAAGATCAGTAAGGTCAGGTTAACAGGACTTAGTGCAATCTGATTTATCAGTAAGAGGCTATATTTCTAGTTCATCCACAAAACTCCACTGAGGAAAGATTTTCACCCCTTCCTCACCCTATATCTTGCAGATAGTAGGCTGGTACGGTAATTATTTTCTGAAATTCCTATAGTGGTCATGTTTTCCTGCTCATCCTGACCTAAGTATCACTCAGTTTAACACAGGAAAATTTACTTGTTTCACTGATATTAGACCTGTCTTGTTGCATCAGACTGAAGGGCAGGAATATTATTCCTGGACAGACACACACACATTTTCCTGCATCTTCTGCTCTGAATTTGGCCATTCCCTTAGAAAAACATAGTCACAGTCAGCAAGATCTTTTCTTCAAAACTTAGGGCAAGTGGACATCATCAGAAAGCAGAGACAAAACTCTCTATTTGGGGATTACTTGGGGAGAAACAAAAATCCAGAGTGTCGGCGCAAAAGTACCTCTGTGCCTCCAGACAAACTGGGGAACCAGTGGATGTTTTCATCTGTGTAGGCAGTCAATTGTCCTGAACCAACCAGACATCCTAAGGAGGACCAGTTTAGTCACCTCAGCTGTGAAAGACCTGTTTAGGACATGGAGCAAAAAGAAGGTGAAATCTTATACAAAAGTACAGATTTGTCAAACCTGTGGACTTCCAACACTCTTACACAGCTCTGAATCATGGATGTTGCTGAAACAAGACATAAGAAGGCTTGAAGCATTTCCTATGCATTACTTGCAGTGACTACTGGGCTTGTGGGGGGTTGATTTTTATCAGTAATAGGGATGTATTATTGCAAACTGGCCTCAAGAGGAATGAAGCCATTATTGGTCACTGCTGGCTGAGTCTTTTTGCCTCAGAGATAAAGTTCTTGCACATCAAGCCTCGAAGACTGGACTTGAGGTACTGGCAACAGCCCCACGATCATACATGATTCCACGCTGCATCATAACCTAATGGAGCCTCTAAACACCTGGAATGAAACCTGTGTGGCCAAGAACATTCAGCACTACAAACCTGTGCTATTTAAGTATAAATTGTGGGTCAGTCCATTGCTACAGCCTATAAACATAGAGCCCAGCCTCTCCAAAGCTTCCTCCTCTCTCACACACCAGGAGTGCCAGGGCGTGAGGCAGCAGAGACTCAGTTCAACCCTTGCTCTCTGGGGAGTAGGTAGTGCCCCTGCCGCACAAAGAAATTCAACTTCAGAAGCAGAGACATCATTTGCGCAGGCCATTTCTGCAGTGTTTTCAAGGGACTGTCAGATGCACACGGTGGAAGCAGCAGCAAAGCGTGCTTCACTTCATCAGCATTGTCCACCTTCCTCGCAGGCACGTCCACCTGCAAGCCCCCATGGTACTTTTACTCAAAACATTCTTGAATGATCCAGCTCAACTATGATCAAGCAGAAACCAAGGAGACCTACGTCAGGGCTGAAGGCTGGAGTCCACATCCCTGCCGGAAATGTGGACACTGTTGCCAGTAGCTGAGTGTGAGATGCTTTGTCAGGTGTTGAGATTGATGATGCTGAAATGGCAGCCCAGACTTAGGATGATGGGGAAGGGGAATGCCATGAGTAGATATCACAGTGAGGAGATGGCTCTGGGAGGGAGATAAGAACAGTCAAACTGGCTCAGACCAAAGGCCCATCCAGCCCAGGATCCTGTCTCCCAACAGTGGCCAATTCCAGGTGCCCCAGAGAGAAAGGATAGGGAATAGGGAATCAAGCGATCCCTCCCCGGTCACCCATTCCCAGCTTCTGACATACAGAGGCTAAGGACACCATTCCTAGCCATCCTGGCTAGTAGCCATTGATGGACCTAATCTCCATGAACCTATCTAGTTCTTTTTTTGGAACCCTGTTATAGTCTTGGCCTTCACAACGTCCTCCGGCAAAGAGTTCCACAGGTTTACATAGCATGTGAAAAAAATTTCCTTTTGTTTGTTCTAAACCTGATGCCCATTCATTTCATTGGGTTCTAGAATCCCTAGTTCTTGTTTTATGAGACGTAAATAATAATGATGCAGCAGAGGGTATCCAAACTGATACAGCGCATCAACAACATCTTTGAGACTAGGAAGAGGAAAAATAGCTTGATCCTTCGCCCTGTGGTGGCTGTGGAGGGGCAGCTCCTATTTGAATGTCTTAATTGGACTGTGGATACTCCTTCTTTCTGAACAGCATATTGGCACTGGCAGAAGAGGGGCCACCGGAAACTGATTCTTCCCTCAGAAAGACTGATGTTGTTGTCTGTGGAATAACACCTGTGTTTAAACAGCGCACAGTAATTAAGAGGAGGTTGTTTGGAAAGTCCCTCTCTTGCTTGTCTTTGCCAGTTGGGTGCAACATATCAGTATCTGCATCAACATGGTGTCTCTCAGGCAAGGGATTAAAGAAAGGGGTGAAGTTGTTTGTGACGACACATGAGCAATTTGAACTGTATGTCCTTGGTGGGTTAGCTGGCATGTCACTGTCAAATGCATGGGCACCTCCGCTTTATGATGTCATCTTTGGAAAAGCATTATGTTTCACGCAACAAATATCTGTTAACATCTGGACTGGGGGCAGCAGAATATTGAGAAGTGGGTGGAGGGAAGTCCACCTTGTGTGAATTCATGTTGTGAGGCCAAGTGCTGGTGTCATTCTCAACACAGAGCAACATCAGCCCCAGCAATGTGCCCAGGAAAAACTAGGATATGGGACTAGGATACACTGAGAAACACATGGCCCACTCCAGGCCTATTCGAATTCCATGCCGGATGAAATTCTGGCCCTTTTCTGTGGTAGAAGCAGAGGGCTTCTGAGAGCTGAACCTGGGTGCAGCTTTGCATTTGCAAATTCCAAGCTGCATTTTTGTTTTTCTTAATACACACTTTTCCAGAGCAGTGGCATGTTGATGCCCTCCCACAGCAGCCCTTGAATGCTGCAAGTGTAGACAAAGCCCAAGTACGTTTCCCAGAGCTGAAGAGCTCTGTGTAAGCTCAAAAACTTGTCACTTTCCCCAGCCCAAGCTGGTCCAGTGAAAGGTATTGCCTTATCTTCTTTGTCTCTCTAATGTTCTGGGATCACCAGGACTACAACAATACTGCATGCAGACAGATGGACACAGATAGACGGATGAGAGAACACTAGAAAGCTACAAGGCAGCAACACTCACGATGAGAGGCATCATGCCAGCAGCCTACCCACTGTCAAGTTTTTGCAGGCATCAGATCAAAGGAGACTTTGAAGGAGGGATTTGAAGGAGGACAGTGGCATAGCTCTGGGGGTGTTTACGGCTTCCTAGAGAGAGGGCCAACATGAGAGAAAGCACCGAGTGCTTATTTGAAAAATGTAACAGGCAGACAACAGATGCTTGTGACACAGGTGGTTTGAAAGCTGGAGTCAAATTTCAGTACGGAATAAGAGACAATAAGGAAGATACAGGGATGAGTCATAAAGGGCCTGAAAGAAGATAAGTAGCTGATGTTTGAGTTGATGGTGAAATGGGCCATTTGTTGCTGATCGTCTTCTGAGCAAAATTCAGAGAGGGATGGGGGGACGCAGCAGCCTAGCTGACCAGCTCTTTTTTATCCTCTTGGTTCCTGATGCTCAGGTCTACACCGGCAACTTTCTTCATGTGACCTGCTTCATTATGATGAATGAATATGAATAATATGATAGCAGCACCGAGAGATTTCACCTGAGATCGGGTTCCACTTTGGTAGGCTTTTTACAGACACATAATAAGAACCCTGAAGAGCTTACTAGCCAAATAAACACAGGAAGTGGCAAAATTACAAGTCTCCCAGATCTACTGATATGTGGCACGGAAAGGCAGGGAGACCAAATGACCTGCCTAAAATCACGCAAGGAAACCGTGACAGAACAGGGTATTGAATCTACGACGTATAGGTCTAGAGACAGAGCCTTTGTCCCCAGACCATCCTTTCTCCCATATTTTCAGATATTGTCTCTCCCTATGTACAGCTAACTTCTGCTATTTCAATGTGGCAAAGCACCTGCTGTATTCAGTTGTTCCTTTGTGCACAAAGAACATTTTCACCTATGTGAACGGGAGTGGCTCCCATGTTTCTACATAGAAACTCACTTAATTCTCTGAAATATCTTTGGTGTCCTGCTATGGAAAACACTATACAGGCAGTCCCCGAGTTATGCAGATCCGACTTATGTTGATCCGCAGTTACGAATGGGGCTTTTCTCGCCCCGGAGGACGGGAGTGGCGGGACGCCCAGATGAGCCACGGTCCCGCCGCCCGCGTTCTCCGCGGCGAGAAAAGCTGCTCTGCGTCTCCCTGGTCTGCTGGTCAGACAAGGGAGACGCGGAGCAAAGCCGCAGAGGACACCCGCAGCGGGACAGCCCAGGCGTGCCGCGGCTGTCCCGCTGTGGGCGGCCTCCGAGGCTTTGCTCCCCGTCTACCTGGTCTGCTGGTCAGACCAGGGAGACGCGGAGCAAAGCCGCGGAGGATGTCCGCAGCGGG
Organism: Pelodiscus sinensis; assembly: GCF_052426305.1. Classification (NCBI taxonomy): domain Eukaryota; kingdom Metazoa; phylum Chordata; order Testudines; family Trionychidae; genus Pelodiscus; species Pelodiscus sinensis. Next base: position 13,579,058 of record NC_143054.1, read on the forward strand.
ACAGCCGCGGCACGCCTGGGCTGTCCCGCTGCGGGCGTCCTCCGCGGCTTTGCTCCGCGTCTCCCTGGTCTGCTGGGGGGGGTGGCGCAGCTAGTGCCCCCTCCCCCCGAGCAGATCAGGCTTTTCTGCCCACGACGCCTGGGGTAGAGCAGCTGGGGCGCTGCTGGGTTGGTCCCTCAGCACCGCTCCTCGGCGCTACTGGACCAACCCGGGAGCACCCGAGCTGCTCTGCCCCAGGCGTCCCCAAGTCAGCCACTGCTGAAATTGACCAGCGGCTGACTACAGTAAGCCCGAGGCAGAGTTGCTCTGCCCCCGGCTTCCTGGAATCAGCCGCTAATCAGTTTCAGCAGCAGCTGACTTGGGGAGGCCTGGGGTTCTTAAGTTGAATCTGTATGTAAGTCAGAACTGGCATCCAGATTCAGCCGCTGTTGAAACTGATCAGTTTCAGCAGCGGCTGAATCTGGACGCCAGTTCCGACTTACATACAGATTCAACTTAAGAACAAACCTACAGTCCCTATCTTGTACGTAACCCGGGGACTGCCTGTATTTTGCAGCTCACGGGTGAGTTTCTTAACACGGGGAGGCCATAGTATCACCAGAACTGAGGCCATGCCCATGGTGCAGTTGGGAAGCCTCAGTGGAATGGTCTTACATGGTGATAACAGCACAGTCTAGTGGAATGAGCAGAGGCCTGGGAGCCAGGATCTCCCACGTGGTTCCAGATCCATTGCTACCATGCATGTGCTTTAATGACTGTTATTTCCACTCCAGGTCATCTGGTTTTACCCAGGATTCTGTATATTTTGGTTAGTCTCTAAGGTGCTACAGGACTGCTTATTTTTCTTAATGACAGTGGCTACGTCTAGATTGGCATGATTTTCCGGAAATGCTTTTAATGGAAAAGTTTTCCGTTAAAAGCATTTTCGGAACAGAGCGTCTAGATTGGCACGGATGCTTTTCCGCAAAAGCACTTTTTGTGGAAAAGTGTCCCTGGCCAATCTAGACGCGCTTTTCCGCAAAAAAGCCCCGATCGCCATTTTCGCGATCAGGGCTTTTTTGCGGAAAACAAATCTGAGCTGTCTACACTGGTCCTTTTGCGCAAAAGTTTTGCGCAAAAGGACTTTTGCCCGAATGGGAGCAGCATAGTATTTCCGCAAGAACACTGACAATCTTACATGAGATCGTCAGTGCTTTTGCGGAAATTCAAGTGGCCAGTGTAGACAGCTGGCAAGTTTTTCCGGAAAAGCGGCTGATTTTCTGGAAAAACTGGCCAGTCTACACACAGCCAGTGTGTATACTTTAGTTATGACTTTCAGAGGAGTGCTGTACAAACATGAATTCTGCCTCAACCCTCTTTACTCCTTTAAGGTAGGCTTAGCTCATTGACAGCTCTTGTGCCTGGAGAGATAAAGGCCAAAATGTTCAAGTATGGATGCGCAGTCATGTATGTAAAATCCATATAAAGGCACCTAAACAAGTGACCTGATTTTCAGATGTTCTGACTCCCATTCGTGGCAACCACCTTTGAAAACATTGGCCTAAGTGATTTGCCCAAGACCACACAGTGAATCAGTGGCAACAGCTAATATCAGACTCAACTAGTGTTCCCGCTAAACTTCAGGGCAGCACAGCTTCACAGGTGATTAATCAGCCCTGCCCGGTCAGTGAGCTCTGTGCACAGAGCTTAGAGGGAACACTGGACCCAACTCCCAGTAACTGTACTTAACCCACTAACATTAAATCCTTTTGCCTCCCACCCAACTCACCTTCTCAGGCACTTGCCTGCTTTCTTGATGTGTGAACATGGCATAACAACCCTTGCTTACGTCACAAGGGTTTAAATATGGGCCCAGCCCAGCTAGTTCCTAGTTGAGCCCAGCCAGTGTAGATGTGCCAAACTGCATTGGAACATCTCAGAGGAATAGCTGTGTTAGTCCGTAACTTTAAAACCAACGAGTAGTCCTGTGGCATCTAAGGGCTCGGCTACACTACAGAGAAGATCGAGGCTGTTGCAGTCAATCTTCCAGGATTCAAATTAGCAAGTCTAGTGAAGACCTGCTGATTTGAACTGAGAGGGCACTCCTATTGACCCTGGTAGTTCTACTATTCACAAGGAGTAAGGGAAGTTGATGGGAGCATGTTAGTCCGTCAATCTCCCATTGCGTGGATGATGCCAAAAGGCGATTTAAGATACTTTGACCCCAGTTACGTAATTAACAACTTTCCCCTTTAGGCCTTTTAGTGTAGTCCACGCCTTAACGACTATCCAACATATATAAAATCATGTGCTTTCATGGGTAAAACACACTTAATCAGATGAATTGGAGTTAAAATAATAGAAACCCCTGTGTGTGTGTGTGTGTGTGTGTGTGTGTGTGTGTGTGTGTGTGTGTGTGTGTGTGTGTGTGTGTGTAGAAGTGTGTGTGTGTGTAGAAGTACCTGTCAATTGTAGTATCCATTTTAATGAGGCTAATTAAGTGGGCTGAATGTATCCCATTCATCACTTTTGATGTGGAAATGCAGATGTAAAAGGCAGGAGAAATTGGCTTTGTAATGCTCCAACCAGTTAATGTCTTTGTTTAAGTCCAGGGTAACAGTGTCAAATCTGTCAAGTTCTGCAGACTCTCTCTGTAATAGATTTGAACAGTGTTTACTAAAAGGGTGCTAGCTGCAGTCTCACTTTAGGCCACGACTACTTGGTGAAGCAAAATGCAGGACAATGTAGCACTTTAAAGACTAACAAGATGGTTTATTAGGTGAGCTTTCGTGGGCCAGACCCATCTGAGGAAGTGGGTCTGGCCCACGAAAGCTCATCATCTAATAAACCATCTTGTTAGTCTTTAAAGTGCTACATTGTCCTGCATTTTGCTTCAACTACCCCAGACTAACACGGCTACATTTCTATCACTATTCTACTTGGTGAGTTACTGTGTGGCAAGCTAGGGGAGTGAATCTACAGCACGCCAGATCATCACATGGTAACATCCCAAGTGCTACAACACATTGGAAATCCTGGAATGCAGCTTACCATCCTACTATTTGAAAGCACAGTAGGCTAAGCTGCCCGGGAGTTTCAGTTTGCTCTAAGCAGCATCCTCCTCAGACATTGCTGAACAGCAAGCCGGTGCACTCTAGATGCCCATCATATCTTCCTTTACAGTCACTCACGGTGTAGACAGGCTCTTAGAAATTGAGTTTAAACTCTGCCTGAGGTCTGCTTTTGGCCAGGCTCTGAATTTTGTAGCCCCTTTTGGTTGTGCTTATGAACTGGGGATGTTTGGGTTAAGACCACTCTGTCTCTGAGAGCAGCTGAAGGCAACAGATATTGCGGATTGATTGCTGTTACCTTTCAGATCTCAAATGTACTTTATATGTCGTGACTGAATGAGGAAGTTTGTCTTAAGCAGAGTTCTCCACTTGCTCTGTGGTTTCCACATTTTGTTCAACTTAATCTGCCGAAGTGGTTTTCTAAGGTATTATTGGTTTGCCTCAGGTCTTTCTATCTCTAGGGCTATGTCTAGGCCGTGTCCAGACTCAGGGTTTTTTTCAGGAAAAGTAGCCTTTTCCCGAAAAAACTTCCCCTGCGTCCAGACTCAAGCCGCGTTCTTTCGAAATTATTTCGAAAGAACGCGGCTTTTCTTTCGATGGCGGTAAACCTCATTTCACGAGGAAGAACGCCTTCTTTCGAAAGCTCCTCTTTCGAAAGAAGGCGTTCTTCAAAGTAAAGAGGCCGTCTTCGAAAGAGAGCATCCAGACTCGCTGGGTGCTCTCTTTCGAAAAAGCGGATTTCTCTTTCGAAAGATCCGCCTGCAGTCTAGACGCGATCTTTCGAAAGAGGCTCTTTCGAAAGATGCTTTTGAAAGAGCCTCTTTCGAAAGAAGCCTGCTTTCTAGACATAGCCTAAGAGTTTTGTTGGAAGAGGCAATGCAAATGAAGCACTGATTAGCATTCTGTCGGACTTCATTTGCATAATCTATTCCGATCCGTTTTTGCACAAAAACATACTGTGTGGAAGTGTCCATTTTGCACAAAAACCCCTTTTTGCACAATATCCATATGCCTCTCTGGGATCTTGCGCAAAAAGGACACATCAACACTGCATATTTTTGCACAAAAAGGGATTGGACTAGATTTTGCAAATGAAGCATGACAAAATGCTAATCAGCGCTTCATTTGCATTGCCTCTTCCAACAGAACATGTACTGTAGACATAGCCTAGCAGTTTCCATATGAGAAGATCTCAAAGCATGTCACAAACATTAATTAATTAAACCTTGTCAGGCAGATAGCATACTGGAATACCATATGACAGAGGCAAAATTTAGGCAGAGAAATTAAGTGATTTGCTGAATGGCATACAGCAAGTCAGTGTCAGATACGGAAAATAACTCTGCATTAAGGACCATGTTGCATTCCCCCTCTGTAAGCAGTTGCAGTGATTGGATGAGAGGAGGATGCTTTCAAAACCTTCCTCTCTCCCCACTTGCAGACATCCTGAGCAATATTTCCATGACACTCCCATCTCCAAATTCCCTTCTAAGAAGACATTCCATGGTCTCCTGGCGTTGGGCCAATTCAGCTAATGTTTTCTTAGAGAATATTGATTTAGCCCAGTAGTGATGAAGGTCTATGCAGGGTATGTCTACACTGCAGAGTTTTGTCGGAAAAATGGCCATTTTTCCGAAAAAACCTGAGTTAAGACCACACTGCAATCTCGTTCTTCTGAAAGTAAATTGAAAGAACAGAGGGATTTTTCTGACATTGGTAATCCTCTTTCTACGAGGAAGAAGCCTTTTTCCAAAAGAGCTCTTTTGGGAAAAGGAGTGTGTGGATGGGGAAGAGGGAGTTCTTTTGAAAGAAGAGGAAATGGGAAAAAGCGCAGGTGCCCTAGTGGCCACTCCATCCATAATAATCACATCTTAAATGCTAGATAGCATCTACACTGAATGGACACTATCTTTTGAAAAAGCAGATAGTTTTTTCTATGTGCTTTTGTGTGTGGGCGCTCTGTTCCGGAAGAAGTTTTTTCAGAAGATCTCTTCCAAAAAAAGGTTCTTCTGAAAGAATCCTGCAGTTTAGACATAGCCTAATATATAGACGTGCTTATACTGACATAAAGATGGTTTATACTACTATAGGTTCTTTCCTTTCCTATATTGAAATAATCTATATGGGTATGACTAGGTAGTTTGGAATAAGAAGACTAATCCGAACTACCTAGTTCGTGCCACGTGTAGCCGCGGGCACGGAGTCTGAACTAGCGGACATTTAAAAATGGCGGCGCCCGACAACATGAAAATGAAGCCCGGGAAATTCAAATCCCGGGCTTCATTTGCAACTCTGGTTGCCTACATTAACCACCCTAGTTCAAACTAGGGTGGTAGTGTAGACATACCCTATCATAATAATCCCATTTATACAGATATAACTGTATCCACACATGAGGAAGTTGTACAGCTTTAACTATATTGATATATATAAAATGAACTGTACTGATGCAGTTAAATGGGTACAACTTTTGTGTGTCTACAAGACATAACTCTCATAGAATGACAAGGGGATGTAGATTCCTAAGGCCCAGATCCTCAAAGAAAACCTATGCTCCCATTGGAATTTAGGTGCCTAACTACCTTTGAGGATCTGGGCTAAGTGTCTAAGATCATTTGGAAAAAAAATGGGTCTTACATTCCTAAGTCACTTAGGCACTTTTGAAAATTTTACCTCAAACCTGCTGCCAATAATAAGAAGGTTTGGATATCATTTAGAAAAATCACTGTATGTTCACCATCATCAAATTCACTTGTCTCCTTCTGCTTTACCATCAAAGTTTTCTTTCCATTGGTTGAGCTACAGCTGTGTATTTTGCCCTACACGAGATGACCTGACCTAAGATAGTCCTATATTTTTTCCATTATACTCAGAAGTCTACATGTTAAACTCTCCACACAGTTCAATAGCTACTGTTCCTGCTTCCTACGGCTTCAGTCCTGTTGTCTTCCACATAGTTCTTTTTCTGAAAACAAGGAGTTGCTTTCAGACACCTTAAAACAGAATTAGGTGTATTTGTTTACATTCAGGAGACAGAGAACTTCACACTGGGGGAAAGAAAAAAAAACCAAGGGCTTTGGAAATGGAAAGAGATGGAGGTTGAAAATGTACTTTGTAAGAGACAGAGATTATTTCAGTACTAGAACAGTATATTGGCATTTGTTTACCTTACACACGAAGTCCTTTTACATATGTGTGGAAAAAGGAAATACCTTTTCTGCTCTTTTGTACTGTTTAGTTAATATAAGAAGGATAAACTTGTACTGAGTTGGGAGTTTTACGTTTTAGTCAAAAGCTTAACAATTTTGTAAGGTTTGATTTGTTCCTGGGAAAAAAAAAAGCTCAAACACTTTAAGAACAAGGCCCTGAGTAACCAAAATATATTTGTTTTTGTTTAAATCACTCAGCAGAGAAATCATCTCTTGTCCATTGTTAAAAGGGAAGTTTAAATCAAAGGAAAATTCTACATATTCTAAAATATACAGACAGCTCTTTGAAAGCAAAGCCAAACTAAACTTTGAAGAGAGACCTTTTCCTTGCTGCAGAAGTTTTGAGTTAGTTTACTGTGCTGATCTCTAGTGGAAAGAACAGTCTGAAAAACAAATCTCAAATCTAGTTTTGGAGGCGGAAGTTGAGAAGAGCATTGTACTAATGGAGTATGAAACTCTTTCAGACTTTCCACGCTAAGTCTTAGCAGCAGCAACAATAGATACACGCTTCAAAATTAATTGTGATTTTATATTCCAATTTCACTTTTTGAGGCCCAAGCAAGATCCAACCTGGTTACTTGAGGGTTTGATTCACTTACTCTAATGTTGGGTAACCCTTTGTTTCACAAGTAATCTTACTAAAAGCATAGCGATTGTCTGAGGAGCAAGTTACTATTCAGGAGGCATGTCTGCTCTAGCGAGAAGATTTACCCTCCAGAGATCCATCTTTTAGCATTTGATTTAGCAGGTCTAATATAGACCGATAAATCGAATGCTGAGGTGTCTGGTACTCCTTTTTCTGCAAAGAGTAAGGAAAGCCAGCAGGAGCTTATGCTCCCATCAGCCTTCCATTGAGTGGATGCCAGCCATGCCTTGGCTTACATGTAGCTGGAGTTGCATACCTTAAGCTGACCTGCCTGATCTAGTGTAGACCTGTCTCAGGAAAGTAACAGTGACATGATCGTAGCCAAATTAAGGGCTATTGCCAAATTTTGGGCATATTTGCTAGTGAAAAAATATAACCACTCTAATAAAAGATACCTGCAACATCTTTTTTGTGCCTATTTAAATGTCCCTATTCAGTCAATTCATGAATTCCCAGTGCTCCCTACATCCTTTGCTATTCAATTCCAACTATTTGACTTAATACTCAGATTGGGATGAGGGTTTCAACTCTGTTCTTTCACCAGTAATTCTGACTCCTAGTCCTTACTATATTGTTGGTTACACTGCAGTGCTATCTCCAGTTCAGTGTTTGGGATCCATAATGAATGGTTCGTTGATAATCTAGATTGAGAACTACTCCTCCAATCCCCATCACATGGAACCTTCAGCAAGGCAGGCACAGGTCTGCTCCTGAACTGTAAGTTTCCTGACATTGGAGCACATTATGTGGATACACGCCTCCACCAGGCACTAGTGTGTGATGTACCACATACCTGCCAGCTCATAAATCCTGCTTTGCATAGGACCCCGTTATATCAAATATGGGCCAAAGGAAAATACAAGGATGTTCCATCTGAACCCAGCTTTTCTGGAGACATTTACTTCACCAAGGGTACGTCTACACTACATGCCTCTGTCGGCAGAGGCATGTAGATTTGTTTGTTCAGCAAAGGTAAATGAATGCCTTTGCTGATCTGTCTAATCTACATGCCTCTGCCGACAGAGGCATGTAGTCTAGACACAGCCCAATAGTTTATCATTTAAGGACAATTTTGGAAACTATCTTAATTGACCACACATGCTGTCAAAGCAAAAACTGCCTCCCGACTTCATACACATACTTTGCCCACACCTCACTGCCACAGTGTTTTTAGCAACACTCCAGAAAAAGCAAACTAATGCCATGAGAGAAGTAGTTCCATCCAATGGATAAGAATATCAGTAAAAAAGCTGTATTGAAGAGGAGAAGGCTGTCCCTTCCTTTGGGGGTATGTGGCTTCATGTTTTGGTAGCCATAAGTCATTAGTGGCTTCTAATTTTTTTCTGAAACTGAAATAAGGGTGGATTTCTTTCTTTCTTTCTTTCTTTCTTTCTTTCTTTCTTTCTTTCTTTCTTTCTTTCTTTCTTTCTTTCTTTCTTTCTTTCTTTCTTTCTTTCTTTCTTTCTTTCTTTCTTTCTTTCTTTCTTTCTGCTAATCTGAGGCATGCCGCCACATCTGAAGCCACTTGGCTCATTATGGATTTCATGGAAACTGATTCCCTGAAAGTGTTTCCATGTGTGTGTTCCCAATATATCCCATCCTCTTCTAAATGGGAGTACAAACTTGCGCACGGGCTGGAAATGGCTTCAGGATGTGTCAGAGAAGTCATATGACTGCAGTGGCACTGTGTGTGGCCTTCTCTAAAAGACACGGTGTCTTGTGTGTTGGCTTCTGTCCTACAGTAGATCCAGTTTCAAAGAGTCTCTTCCTTCCCGCTTTCTTAAAAGTTCTTAATCAAGAACCAGCAGCAAGGAATCCTCTGTCTTTCTTTCCACAAAAGGGAAGTGTATTATTTGAACAGGATACTAATAGAAAATTTGGCAAGGGAGGAAAAAAAAGAGGGGGTTTAAAGGTTGAAGTTACAGTGAAATGCCAAGATTTATTTTCCCCCTTGCACAGCACAGTTTCTTTGCCTGGGCTTGAGGATCAGATGGAATCTGAGAGTTGCTAGCAGGCAGTGGAAAAGTACAATTCATGACAACATGGGAAACAAATATTTATATTGGATTGTTAAGGCACATTTGTCTGTAATAATAATAATAATAATAATAATAATAATAATAACAATAAACTGGGCTCCTATCCCTGTTGTATATTATCTTCCCATTCATGGGAGTTGCACAGAATTATTGTACGGAGACTCTCTATTACTGTGCATTAAAGATCTCAGCTCTGTAGCTTTGCGTATGTAGCTCTGTTTAGATTGCTGTCCAAGAAAAGCCTCAAACTTTCCCCATAGTGCCTCGTTATTGGGGCTGGTGAAAAACTGCAGCAACCAAAATTCAAGTGGTGAACTTTTGGGAAATTGAACAGGGTGTGTATTTTGTGTGTGAGTGACCTCACAAAGTGATAGCTTTTTTTTTGCAGTGTTGCAGATTTGCCAGATTGCTTGTGATAGTTCCAAGAAGTATTATATATATTCTATTTCCAAAATACTGCACTGATTGCCTACCTTAATAAAGAGGTACAAGTAACGATGAACTCTAGTAAAAGGACTGACTTAGTTTGTGTTAGTGTTGCTGTGCACAGTTAGGGTGCATCTACACAGCACCTGCAACTCGAAATAAGATACACAATTTGCGCTACGCAAATCACATAGCTTATTTCAAATCTATTTTAAAATAGCTTATTTCATCAGTTGAGGCTGTCTACACAGCACCAAATTCCAAAATAAAGTGCTATTTCGAGCCATCCCTTACTCCCAGGCTACATCTACACTGGCCCCTTCTTCGGAAGGGACATGCTAATTTTGAACTTGGGAATAGGGAAATCCGCTGGGGATTTAAATATGCCCCGCGGGATTTAAATAAACATTCCACCGCTTTTTTTCAGGCTTGGGGAAAAGCTGGAAAAAAGCGTCTAGACTGGCGCGATCCTCCGGAATAAAGCCCTTTTCCGGAGGATCTCTTATTCCTACTTCAAAGGAATCTCCTACTTCAAAGTAGGAATAAGAGATCCTCCGGAAAAGGACTTTATTCCGGAGGATCACGCCAGTCTAGACGCTTTTTTCCGGCTTTTCCCCAAGCCTGAAAAAAAGCGGCGGACATGTTTATTTAAATCCCGCGGGGGATATTTAAATCCCCCGCGGATTTCCCTATTCCCAAGTTCAAAATTAGCATGCCCCTTCCGAAGAAGGGGCCAGTGTAGACATAGCCCCTGCGTTTACAGTGATGGCAAAATAGTGTATCTGCTATATTTCAAAATAGCGGATGCATTCAAAAGACGTGGGGTAGCTATTTCGGGTTACCTCTGGTATCCCGAAATAACTTTGCTGTGTAGACGTACCCTAAACTATTAAGGAACGGGTGCATTTTGCAACAGAAACTGAAATACTGTGTGAATGCAGTGGTGGGAGAAGTGCTATATATGACAGACTCCATGCTACAGCTATATAAGTTCACATCATCCATGGCCAATAGTTATTTGTGAATAGTTCTTTTGAGGGGTATATTATATAAAAATGACTTACAAATAGTTTTTCAATGCATAGAAGTGTCAGGCTTTTAAATTCCATTGTTTCAGAAGCCAGCTCTGTGCCCGCATTAAGGAAGGTTTAAATTTCTCAAGTCAAGCTAGCGGAGAACCGATTCCTGACACCTCCAAAATATAACCACTTCCTCTTCTCCACCATGATCACACAGGGTTGGCATGTGGATGGTGGGGAAGATAGGACATGGAAAACTAGAGAAGACAGCAAGGAGCCTAATAATGCAAATTGAATGGGTAGCATTTAATGGCAGATGAAATTCCCTCTTGACAAATGCAAACTACATGTACACAGTATGCCCTCTGTTCTACTTCAGGGGCTGGGCCACATATAGAAAGCATTAGGAGTCTGCAATAGCCTGAGCACTAAGGTATTTTGGTTCGTTAGCTCAGGTAATAGACACTCATCATTTTATAACCAGAGATCCCTGATTCGATCCCTGCTGTCAGCAGTCCATGCACAGGGGTGGTGTTGTACAAGGAATTACACATTGGAATGAATTGCTACTCATTCATGTTGCTGGTTTCTACATTTACTAACTATCAGGAGAAAAACTTTCATGCCATTTCAGAGAACTCAGTGTAAACCAGTGCACAGATATGCAATAGTGGCCAAAACATAGTTAAAATACATAAAGAAGGAAACAGGATTTCCTCTTTCTTCTTTCTGTCCAGCCACTGTAGCAGATAAGTCTTATTAAGGGAGTGGAGTGAGTAAAGATAGAATCAATGCTGAGTTAAATGGGAAAGTGAAAAGACATCACTTTACCTGCTAAGCGGTCTGTCTGATATGCCTAGGAATCACTCCCCTTTGTTGTATACTTTGACGTTTGACATTAGATGACCCAAAGAGAAAGGAAAAATTCTGTCTAATCATTCAAGGACAATTCTGTCTAATCTATCTAGCTAATAAACAGATGATATTTTAATTTGCTTTTCATCATGCCTAAGCACCAAAACACACAAGTCAGCGTTAAAAAAAGTGAAATACAGGTTGAACCTCCCTAGTCCGGCACTCTCTGGTCTGGCAACATTCATGGTCAGGCATGATTTTAGTTAGCTGGGTGTTCACTTATCATGGGTGTGGCCAAGTTTCCTGCAGTCCCATAGGTTTTTTTACAGTCACCAGTGCTGGCTTTCAGTGTTCTGTGCTGTTATTTAGCTCTAATTTAATGTCTTCTACGAGTCCAGTAAGCAATGTAAGTGTTGGTAATGCTGCTAGACAATAATGTCCTCCTGTGGTCTGGAAAATTCTCTGGTTTGACACCAGTTATGTTTCCAGGTGCTGGACTAGAGAGGTTCAACTGGTATCACATAAATTCACATTCAAATGAAGGAAAGATATGACCAGGAAAAATGCTATAATGGTACAGATGAAGAGTTAAAACGTTCAGCTGAGTTTTGTTAGACTGATGTGTTCAATATTACAATTTAAATGGTTCCACTCAGGCTATGAAGTTTACATCTCATTGAGGCAAACGGGAGAGCAGTTCATCCTTCTATTGCTGCTATTGTTTGTCTGGATATTGTCAGCTGTAACAAAAGCTGTGTTCAGCTCTTATAAAAATAAATGTATCTCTGTATTATTATTAAAATATTTTCAGCTCACTTACAACAAGGCAGTTATGCATCAATGTACTCTATCTCCACTTTGGAGAAGGCTAACAATACCCCTGAAAAAGGCTCTGACTACATAAAAAAAATGGGTTTTCTATTTGGAGGTTTCAAATAGATTGTAGAGGGTCACAGCCTTTCTTTATGACTAGATGGAAAGGGAGATCCCCTAACTCTACTGTGCTGTTAGTTGGGCATCACAGTATAGAAAAGAGTGGAACACGGCAAAAATTGTGGGGAACATCTTTCCCTATTTCACTTTTTTTAAAGATGTTCCCAATTTTCCTTTGGCTTTGCTAAGAATATATAATTTCCTGACAGCATAACTGGCTGAGAAACCCTTAATTAAAGATGTACTTGGTTTGTGATATAATGTAGTAGCTATACAAACTTTGAATTATTTTAAAAAACAAAGTCCCAGACTTCACAGAATGTTATTTTCATGAGGTAAAAGTTATGAAGGTCACTTGTATGAATAATGACATTAATAATACATTCAACTAATTTTTTGTTTCTCTAGCACTATGCAACTATGAAGCACTTAGTGAAAGTACACCTGGGGTTTCTTAAGAATTAGCCCAAGCATTAGGAAAGTATTATTCTCCTTTCAAAATGGAGAATCTGAGACACTGAGAAAAAACAATATGATGATAATTATCTCCCTAGGACTACAAGTCCCCAATCTTGCCAGTATTTATATAAATGCTCAGCTATATGCCTACAAGTAGTCATACTGAGCGTGTGCAGAATGGTAAGCATATATGTGAGTGTGTGTAGCATCAGAGCCTATGCGTGCATGCCAATTAACAGACAATAAAGGAGGCACCCTGTGCCCCTTGGAAATTACAATCTTAGGCAGAGACCGCCCATGGCTTCTCATAGTGGGCAGTGAGGATGGAGTGAGGGTAGCCAACTTCCTCAGTATTACTGAGCATGCTCAGTCCATGTAAGCATAGTGAGTAAAAAACCCAAGCCACAAATCTGAAGGGGGGCAGGTGACCCTGTATCTTTTTCCCCCTCATGTATTGCCTCTGATCTCAGGCCCCAATCCTGCAGTTGGAGCCACACAGTCAGACCCTTGTACCTATATGCAGCCTCGTTGAAGTCAAGGGCCTGCGAAGACTTTAGGGGGCACAGACAGGCCTGCCATCAGGGGGTAAAAAAGGGGGCAGCTGCCCTGGGGCCTGGTGATTCAAAAGAGTCCAGGGGTTCCAGCCGTTACCGACACTTCTGGCCTCTGATTGCTGGCAGGGGCTGAAAGGGTGCAGGATGCTCTGGGCGATACTGAGGGCTGGCTATCCCTAGCCCCACTCCTTCCACCTGAGGTCCCACCCCTTCTGAGAGAGCAGAGCTAAGCCCCCTTCTACCTTGCCAGAGGCCCAGCCTGTCTGTTGGCTCCCCTGGACAAAGACTCTTGCCACTGTTTCGCCCAAGCATGACATCTTCTCTGTTCCCACCAACCTGCCCTGGACCCAGCCCTATTCCCCATAAGGGTTAACAATTATTTTCTACTAGCCTCATTCTCAGAAATAACACAACTGTTTTGACTGAAATAATAAAAATAATAATAATAGCCCAAGGCAGAGACTCCATATGGAAAATTTCATCTTAAATGGTTTAAAATGTGTTATAAACAACCAGAACCTTTAATCTTATAATGGGAAGATTCAGGCAACCTCTATAGTAGGTGTGCTATCACCTCTGCCTATAATAAGCTAAACTGTACGGCTACATCTAGACTGGCATGATTTTCCGCAAATGCTTTTAACGGAAAAGTTTTTCCGTTAAAAGCATATGTGGAAAAGAGCATCTAGATTGGCACAGATGCTTTTGCGCAAAAGTCCTTTTGCGCAAAAGCATCCGTGGCCAATCTAGACGCGCTTTTGCGCAAAAAAGCCCTGATCGTCATTTTCGCGATTGGGGCTTTTTTGCGCAAAACAAATCTGAGCTGTCTATACTGGCCCTTTTATGCAAAAGCTTTTGCGCAAAAGGACTTTTGCCCGAACGGGAGCAGCATAGTATTTCTGCAAGAAGCACTGATTTCTTACATGAGATCGTCAGTGTTCTTGCGGAAATTCAAGCAGCCAGTGTAGACAGCTGGCAAGTTTTTCCACAAAAGCAGCTGCTTTTGCGGAAAAACTTGCCAGTCTAGACACAGCCTACAAGTAAATCATAGTATCAGAGGGGTAGCCGTGTTAGTCTGAATCTGTAAAAGTGACAAGGAGTCCCGTAGCACCTTATAGACTCATTGATTTATTGGAGCATAAGCTTTCGTGGGCAAAGACCCACTTCGTTAGATGCATGTCGACATGCATCTGATGAAATGGGTCTTTGCCCACGAAAGCTTATGCTCCAATAAATTGGTTAGTCTATAAGTAAATCACAGACATTAGAGAAGAAAAAATTCTGAACAGATCAGTTAATCCTACATCCCTAATTATTTAGGTTAGAATAACTACTGAACACAGAATTCAATATACAAGAACTACTGCAATCTTTAAACAGTGCAAGGCATACCAGAAAGCCTAAAAGCTGTGGTACACTATTTAGGTAAAATATAATTATTAAAATAGTCCCTACAGATAATTATAAATATACCAAGCTGAGGTTCAGTTGTTTTCTAATATGGCACAGAATAGACAAACACCATTGTATTTTCTCATACTTTTTTTTTTTAATAATTACATACTGCACTGGATTTTTAAAATCCCCTTCCACAGCAGACATGTGCAATATGTTTCAGGACTGTTTTTTCAGTAATGTCCCAATAACAAAAAAATGACTAAGCACATTCCAGCAAATTGCAATGTTTGTAAGTTATAAAATGATCCTATAATCCTTTTAAAGTCCACATCAGCTTGCTGTACCCAGAAGGAGTTAATCTACCCACAGTACATTACAGTCCATAATAATTGGAAGTGATTGGGCAAAGTGCTGAAACCAGGAGGAAATTTGTTGCATTATTCTCTATAAACGACAAGCCACGCTCATTAATTGAAAAATGAATGTCAACTGGCATTAACTGGCATCCGTAAACTGAAATGGAAAAATGACCATGGCACACGCTGTGCTGTAAACAATATATCAGTGAAGCTGCAACAGGTAAAAAAAAATCTCATTCAAAACCAGTCCTAGACTGTTACTGGCAAGCTCCCAAGTCTAGGGCTTTTAATGAGGCTTCTGCATCAAAATAAGTGAAACCACATGGAATTTTAATTGTTCTTATTTTAAATACAAAACACACAAGAGCAGCATGGTCTTCGGTAAAGAAAGTATATACTAGCCTACTGCTTTAGTGTGGAGATTGACATTTTAAATGACTACGTTTCTGTTCCAAATTTATATTTCATGGATGATTTGCATGCCAAACTACATTTATGCAGAATTTAGCTAGTAAATTTTAAAACTGTTCACCTAAACTTTTTGAGATGTAAATGCTTTGCATAAAGAGCTAAACTTTGATTTGATTTTTCTTTTATGTGGTTAACTAGAAGATTTACCTGGTGTTGCTCCTCTGGTCCTTAACTCAAGTTTTGTTTTTCTTCATTTAAATCATTACTCTGGGGTGGGGCAAGGGATGAAGGGTTCAGTATGCAGACTGCCCAGGAGAGAGGACCACCCCAGCCTTCACTCCTTGCAGCAGCTGGGGCCCAGGTAAGAAGCATCCATGGCCGCTGCAGCAGGCACAGCCGGGGGAGGATTTATGTTCCTCGGCTCGGGGACAGACAGGCATACAGACAAACAGACACACACACAAACTCTGAAATAAACAGTAGATAGCTATCTCTTTCTCCACCATGCCCCCCCTGCTGGCCTAGTGGATCCCCATCTTTGCCCCCTGTGGTCTTTCTGCAGAGTAACTATCCCTCGTATCAGACCCCTCCTTTTCCATTTTATGAGAAACAATCCAGTTCCAGGCACATCCCATTGTCCTGTCACAACCAAACCCTGACCTTGCTTTAAGTTATAAGAGGAAGCTGTATACCAAATGTGGTGGTCCTAGCTGTTACCATTTAGGAGGAGATCTTCAATGGACAGACGAATACACAGGCAGACAGATGTACAAACTCTCTCAAATATATAGTAGATTAAGCTCCCTAAAATGGTCATATCATAGAAGGCAGAAATTGTATTAGAGATGTAGATTTACATTTCATGTCCTTGCAACAGCAGTGGAGGTGATGCAGTTTTCACTAAATAAGAGTAGCTTAGGTAAAGCTTTCAGTCCTTTAATAGGCTATAGGTTGCATATGGCACTAATGTGAAAGTGACACTTTGTGAGACTGGGAGGCCTCACATTCAAACTATTTTTACCACTGTTAAATCAGAAAAATCAGTGTAAATTTTTAATTGTGGAATGAGACCAGGTGAGGGGGTTGTGGGAGGGTGGAGGTATTTCAAGACACATACTTTACTGTGCTTTCAAATTATTATCTCTCATTCATCATCATTACTTATGTGCATGCCATTTCATAGCACAAATGCAAATAAAGGGATTCCATGCCCACAAAAGCTTACTGTCTAAGGTCCCAGTCCTGCAAACAGTTATGTACTTGCTTAAACTTACACACAGAAAGTGGTTGCAAAAAATAAATAAATACTTAAAACTGTACAAATTTCATATCTACCTTTGAATTTAACTTGCACCAATGTAAATTAGGAGCAGCTCCATTCAAGACAGTAGAGTTACACTAATGTGAGAGCATCATAAACACTAACAGATTCTGACTCAGTATCTCAAGCAGTTGGAGAAACTGTACAATAATCGTACATTTCCTGATATGTATCAGACCTCTTCACAGTATAAAGGGAGCAACATGATAGTTTTCCAAAATAATAGCTTTGTTTCTGGGTGGTTTAGCTTTAGGCTGTTGTGTGTAGTTAGAAACTAAAGAATTTGAAGTAGACAAACAGTGTTTGCTCTAAAGGTACAGTAGAAGCTTTGACTTGCAAACATCTTAGGAATGGAGGTTGTTCATAACTCTGAATGTAAGTAACTTTGACCAAAACGCTAGGGTTGTTTTAAAAAATTCACAACTGAACATTGACTGAATACAACTTTGAAACTTTAATATGTAAAAGAAAAAATTTTGCTTTTAACTAACTTAATTTAAATGAAACAAGCATAGGAACAGTTTCCTTATCTGGTCCATTTTTTTAAACTTTCCCTTTTTTTAGTAGATTATGTTTAACATGGTGCTTGCCTTTGCTTTATTGTTGTTGTGGTCTCTGCTGATTGTGTACACTTGAACCTCTTTAATCCAGCAACCCTGGGAAATGGGATATGCTGGATTAAGGAATTTTTGTGGCCCATGGAGGGTGCTGGGACAGGATCTGGGAGAGAGGGAAAGCGGGATGGTCTACGAGGGGGATGGGGATGGGGATGGGGCATTTACCTGGCACCCTGCTCTCAGGGGCACACATGGCTCCGTGTACCATGCCACTCCCAGGAACCACCTCCTGCCACTACAGAAGTTGTGGGGGAGGGAAAGAACTCTTGTGTAAAACAGTTCTTGCACAAAAAGCCTGTAGTGTAGACATAGCCCTGGAGTATGGAGGTTGAAGTGTACTTCTGATTTGAAATGAAGTGCATGGTGACCAGGCAGATCAGAACTCTAAGGTTCTGTTGTACAAGCTATATACGTATGTGTGTGTATGGGGGGGGGGGGAGGGGTTAGTAGACAGGCAATGGATAGGAAGTCATTCACCTCTAGGTCACTGATTAAACTCCTGATCAGGTGGTAGTAATCAAACAATGATCACACCTAGAAACGGCCCCACACTAGAACTTTTAATCCAGCTTTTCTCCCTCACTCTCAGTCAGACCTCGTGATTTAACCCTATGGCTAACCCAGTTCTGAACATTGCTGTTTGGTACATTTCTAATCACCACTCGGCAGCATTTGACTGGCTTATGTCAAATGAGCTAGTCGTCTTGGTGCAGTTTCTCATAGTGAGGTGTTGAAATCATAAAAACCACCAAGCCAGCTGATGGCAGTTTTAACAGAATGTTTGCAGGGCAGGTTTGAGGTGCATTGTTGTCATGGTGTAGGAAAGCACTGCTGCTTTCTCATGGGCAGCATATGCCGTGGATAAGCAGGTATTCAGTGTTCAGTGCAGACATCTGGCACCTGACAGGAGCCCTAAATTCCCTCTATAATACCATAGATTTAGTGGCATTGGGAGAGGAGATGGGTTAACCTCATGGGTCATGAAGTTTTGCAAAGCTGCTAAGTTCACAAACAAAGGAGCATAGGACCAAACCAGTTTTAGCTCATGAACACTTTCCCTGCAATTTAAACCAGTGTTCCCTCTGTGCGTGTGTGTGTGTGTGCATGCACACACACACACAGCCTCTAAAGGTATTCTGGCAAAATTAAGTGCCCTAGACTGTGCTGTAGTTTTTCATTAGATTTTTTTCTCTGTCCTCCCCCCCATTTTCATTCTGCCAGCTCTCTGACTTCCACTATTCCTAATTCTGCTCCTTCTCCTCCAGTTTCCTAAGCAGACCACCCAACCTATTTTAACCTCCGAGTTCCAAGGGTACTTTCAAACCCCGGATGTTTGGAGTGGATTGGAAATTGAGCTGAATGAGTTCACCCATTCCTGCTTCATGTCAGAGACAAATGTATTGTAGACTGTTACCATCGAGAGCATTGGAGTAAGCACATGCTGTGGGGTCTTATAGACATCCATATGGAAGAAACGCTATAGGCAGGCAGCTTCTGTGAATAAGGAGTTTAGGGCTTTCAACTTAACATGCACTGTGCAGAAAATTAAAACACTCGGACTTCCTAGCAGGTTGGTGGCTCACCTTGTTTTAAAGCTCTTGAAATCCAACCAATAGCCTTTTTCAGAGATGAAAACCCTGTCCACTGGAGATATATTGTGTGATAAGTGGAGTAGGGGCATAGTTATCCCTGGTTTAACTCTTGTTGATGGTAATGGCATGATTAACTCAGTGTGGCCAACCCTTGTGATTTTATTGTAAGTCTAGGGATAGTTACTTGTTTTTTCTTAAAACCCCAGCTTCTGAAGGCAAGTGCTCACAGGAGACTTAGCTGTCTTTTAAAACAAAAGGTTTCTAGCCCTCCTGGTTGCAGAGGAAAGCCTGAAAAGGTGACCCAAGTGCACCCTCTATGCTCAGAAACCAGAAGGCAAATACAATATAACTCAGCATTTATTATTTTTTAAAGTCTCGGGGGAGAGGTCTGAGAAAGTGTTTTTTCAGTACTTGCCATTGTCAATACCACTGACACCATTCTCATCAGTGGAGTTACCCTAGGAATGCTTTTGGTCCAGCATTTGTACAAGACAGGCCTATGATTTTGTTCCTTGCAATGTATTATTTGATATGATGTGCTGTTCTTTTGGGGACCAAAGTAAGTGGGTTTTCTTTTCTTTTTAAAATCACTTTATTATAAAAAATTATATTTACAGAATTTCCCCCCGTTTTTTGTTATAATTTTTAGGTGCTTCGGAGTTGGGGCCATTTTCAGATCCCAGGCAGTTCACGAGCATTTCATCCCTCACTGAAAGCCGCTTCTCCAACCCACGAATGCACTATCCAGCTACCTTTACCTATACACCGCCCGTCACCTCAGGCATGTCACTGGGTATGTCAGCAACCACTCACTACCACACCTACTTACCACCACCCTACCCAGGCTCTTCCCAAAACCAAAGTGGACCATTCCAGACCAGCAGCACTCCCTATCTCTACTATGGCACTTCATCAGGATCATACCAGTTCCCCATGGTGCCGGGAGGAGACCGCTCGCCTTCCAGAATGCTTCCTCCCTGCACCACCACATCAAACGGAAGCACACTATTAAATCCTAACTTGCCTAACCAGAATGATGGGGTGGAGGCTGATGGAAGCCACAGCAGCTCCCCAACTGTTTTGAATTCTAGTGGCAGAATGGATGAGTCCGTGTGGAGGCCATATTGAAATTTCCTCCGTGTAGCCCAATCTCCGTGAGCCAAAAACAAATGGTCGACAAACTACAAAGTGCCTGTTCTTAAAATAGATTTTCTGTTATGTGCAACTGCTTAGATGAGATGGTAATAGCCCTAAATAACACAAGAGTGACCAACCAAGCACAATCCATGTTTCAGATTATGTGGATCAAATCACATATTTTTCTTGGAAATATTTTACACCTTGTTTTATATTTAAAATATATTTTTTACAAACAAAAAAATCCATTTTTTTGTCTAGACTGTTTTAATAAATAGTGAGTTCGTTTGCCAATAAGGAGAAAACGGACTCCCCCCGTTATCAGGAAAAACATGGTGAAGCAAGACAAAGGTTGTGCTCCATTTTATTTTTTAAAAACCTTGAACTCCAGATACAGTTGCAATCATACAATGTATGGGGACCCTGTTCACTCACATAGTGCAATTCAACTGGCTTGTATTGGTGCACATGAAACGGACAGCACAGACCAAATTGCTTCCATTTTGCAATAGTACGTTCAGATCATGGTAGCTGTTCAAAATTTCTATCCAAGCCTTATTGCACATAAAAGTTTGAACTTTTCAGTTCATGGCTTTTTTGGGGGGGAGGGAGGTACTTAAAAAGAATGAGTCTTCAAGGTACCAATCTGAATAGACAGTCTTGGGGTTTCCTCTTTCTTTTTCTATAATTATTTTTGCCTTTGTCCCATTAACCAAAATCCCCTCAACCCTCCAAAATTAAAGCAAAATCTTATTACTTATGCAAAAAATAAAAATGGCAATATATGAATCTCGAGCCAGAATGGTATAGGTAGTACTTGTGTTTGGCTGTGTTTGTTTTTTGTTTTTTGTTTTAAGTTATAAATGTGTGAAATTTGAAGTTATTTGCTAACATAAATCATCATATAACTTATAAAATATTTCTTTAAATTATTTAATGACATTTGGACCCTTTAAATGTCTCTTAATGTAATGCTGTGTTGACTTCGGTCTCTAAAAGTGGGTTGTTTAAAAAAATATTAAATTTCTTCAAGGGTATGAACGTCAGACCTGTACCTGAACTCTGAAAAACAGTTCCAGTGCTAACTGGTTACAACACAATTAACCCGCCCACCCATGCCAAAATGCA
This sequence comes from Pelodiscus sinensis, assembly GCF_052426305.1. NCBI lineage: Eukaryota > Metazoa > Chordata > Testudines > Trionychidae > Pelodiscus > Pelodiscus sinensis. The sequence goes on from NC_143054.1 coordinate 13,600,211, forward strand.
TCCATATCAAATTAGTTTGGATGTAGCTTTTTGTTAAAAATAACCTATGAAGGAAATATTGTGTTTAATATGTTATTAGCTATCTGGTTGCCTTCAACACAGTCTTTGCCTTTCAAAAAGCTGAGCTGGTTGGAAAACAGGAAGGAAAAATGAGAGCTTTATTTTTTTCTTTTCTCCCTGTTTTTTTCATCCACATTTGAAAAATATTTCATTCAAAATGTCAATTTTGACAACAGGTTTCTAATTTTGAAACACTGTCAAAATTTTTGCCGCATCTCAAAATTCATAGACATTTCAACTAACAGCTGTTTAGAAAAGGGATAAGGAGAGAAATTGTGATATAATCCCATCAATGTTTTTTCTCTGAGATTTCAGCCAGCTGTATATTATAAATCAGTTTATGAAATAAAAACTAAAAGTAGCTAGCCTCTTGACTGGATGTAGTCACAATTCACTAGCATCAAATGCTAGAGTGATAAGGATTCTTTTTTGTTTACTTTTAAATAGCTATGGCAGTTGTCATGTTGCAGAGATAAGCACAAGGGAAAAACTGCTCTGCAGACCAATGCTCTGCCAGTACAGCATTCAGCAATACTCAGATCTTCACACTTAATACTGAAGATGAAAGTCACCTTAAAGCCCATTCCTGGCTATTAAGCATGGTACACTAATACAGGGATATGAAATTATACCCAATACCATTCATCAACAGAGGTATTCAAATTTTGCCAATCAAGGGCTGCATTGGTAAGTTCTCAGGAGTCGGATCCTGACCCAAAGCCCTTGTAAGTTAGTGGCAATCTTTCTGTTGATTTCAATGGGCTTTGGGTTCAGTCTCCTACTGTATATATTCCTCTCTGATTCAGCAATCCATCCATATTTAGCAGAACACTTCATCATGTGCTCAAGTCCCACTGAAGACAATGGAAATGAGGCATGCGCCTAAAGTTAAGCATGTACTTAAGTGTTTTGCTGAATCATGGCCATAGAGTGGATCAGGTTGCAGCCACCCTGGTGTTTAATAAGTGCAGCCTGTTTGGTTCTATACTCCCAGCATGCAGTGCTCTCTGTTGGTCCAACTAGCCTTAATTGCGTCCAGTAAACAGTATCCTCCTTGGGCTGAAATTCTGTTGAAAATGAGGATGTAACCCTCATACTAAATCAACGATGGTCCTCCAGTATAATAATTTATTTGTACAATACACACATTGTCATCCTCAGTTAATGACTTAGCCAGTCAACTTACAGGGATTTAACATCATCATGGTACATTCCTCACAATTTGGTGTGATTACTTGCTCTTAAAAAACAAAAAGTCTTTGCCTTCTAAAGGTTGTATACTAAGTATGCTTAAATAAGTAACTTTTCTAATACTTAGTTTTTCCTTCAAAGATGGAAGCTGTAATTGATTCTATTTATTGTTTGTTTGTGGTAGCTTGAAGCATGCCACTGTCCATTTATTTGTAACTATAAAATACGTTTGCGAATTTCAGCAGCACTTAAAAAGCCAGTGTCTGGTTACACATTTCAGTTTTGTGTTTTGTTTAGTAAGCAAAAGAAAAAAAATGTACTGCCAGTGCAAGCTGTTTCCTATTTAATAAAAGGTACTATATTTGTACATTATTTGTTATTGCTGAGAAGGGCTTTTTTAAGATTTACTGTATGCATATTAAGTAATTTTTAAGGATGCTTTTGTGTTGAAATGTTGTTAGAGTGGCTGCAGGCAGCAACCCCGAATTTTTTTTCCCCTTAAAGATTTTGTAGAACAATTCAAGCACTTCATTTCATTTCTGGATAAATCTACCATAGACCTGATTTCTGTTTTGCTCAGTACTTACATCTGTTTGTGTCACCACATTGTTAAACTTGACCATTAGGGACAGAATTGCAAAGAGCTTAAGCATGCAATTATGCAATACAAAATGCATGCTGAATTTGTGCACTTATGCTGTGGCAGGCTGTATAGACACAGCCCACCTTCCAGCCCAGGTCTACAGACTTGGGATTAGGGTACTCATACTAAAAATAGATGCCTACACATTGCAGTTGGGCTCTAAAGTTCACCCCCCTTTTTAGGCTTTAAGCACAAATGTCACAAGCACCCACCCCCGACCCAGAGTCCGTTGACCAGGCTTTGCAGAAGGGGGTTTGATGCCATAGTTTGTGTAGATATAGTCTCAGCTGCCAGAATCACACAGGCAAATGGCAAATTCTGCTCATGTAAGCAGACAAATACCAAGAAGGAGATTTCAAAAGCACCCAAGGATTTAGGCGCACAAGTCCCTTTGACTTTAAATGGACATGTGCACCTAAATCCCTTTGGCATTTTTAAGAAATCTCCTATATTTGTATTGGTGATTAGGAGTAACTGCACAAACACATCAGTGGACAATTGCATGTCTGAGCTTCTGGAAAATGCTTCCAGGTGCATTTGGAAATGTTGGTTCAGGATTTCAGGTAACTATGCGTTATGGAGTTAATCATAGAATGTCCTTTACATTATGATTATTCTGAGGATTATTTCCTCAGTGGCACAAGAGTCCTTTTCCTCGAGGAGTAGAAGGGTGAGTGCAGTTCATGGATTTTAAAAGAAAGAATTGTCTTTATTAATCTCCAGCTCTCTCAGATTTTACCAAAGATGTACTTACATCAGAACAGGTGTGATGTCCTTTATGCAAAACAGAGCGATAAATCCAGCTGTTCATACCCATGTAAGTAGGCCTACTGAAGTCAATGGGACCACATGTGTTGAAGCTGGATTTGATCTAAAATGTGACATTTATAGATTATTTTACCAGATCAGCTGCTGTGTACTTCTTAGTCTTGAACTTCCTGACAGCAGCCTCCCAAGCAAAGATTTAGTGGTCTCAAAGATGCCATTTTGAGTGGGGAAACTTTTGCACTGTCATACTTATTGGAATACGGCTCTGTCTTGATTACTGGAGCCTGCCATGGAATCCAGGTGACATGATGTGCCAGGATTCAGACCGACAATAAGCCATGAACTAAAGCAATAATTGTAACCTACATCAGCTATGAGTACAAGATCAAAGAAGCCCGATTCTCTGAACCCCTGAATTTCTTACTGTTTTTTAATATGATGCATTTCATTTTAACATTTTCTGAGAACTTTTTTAGATGTTTGTTTACTTCCAGGTTTACAGGTACTCTTTGCTTTTTAAGAGAAATGCAATACTTTTAAGTATATCAGCCAAAACCATACTTTTACAGTAACTTTGTTTTAGGTAATACAAGTGACATTCCTTTTTGTTGTTGTTGATAATTATGTTTTACCAGTCTTGAATTTCTGCTGGAACAAAACATTTGTAGCATTTCTTGTAAATACAAGCTTTAATTGTTTTATTTTTTCAAATGCGGTTGCCCATGGTTTGCTTTTCATGCACATATTGTACAAACACATTCTGCTTTGTGCCACAGACAGTGATTGTGGGATGAGTTTACTTTAAGTTCAAAGGGACTATTTGTATTGTATGTTGCAACTGTAAATTGAATTGTTTGGCATTTTCTCATGGTTGTAATATTAATTTGAAGTTTGAATTTCATTTTCAATAAAATGGCTTTTTTTTGTTAATGTTCCTCATTGCTTCTTCTCCTCTGGCTGTCTCTTTAATTATCCAAGTAATACACATGAACAGTCAAGGACTAGATAGAGCTGATATGCCATGGGTTACTATATAAAAAATTAATGGGTTGTTCCTTCATTCTCTGCAGAATGTAAGCTTTCATCTAAACATCAAGATAAGTTTCCAATCTGGGGGGCTGCAAAGAAAACCTTCCAGATCTGACCCTGAAAGTACTGTTTTCCCGAGCCTGAATTTATAGACAGAATTTTAACACAATTTCTCAGAAGGATGTGAACTGATTGATTCATTTTAATGGAGTGATCACTCTGAAACCGAATGGTGAATTTTAGCAGAAACAGCCAATTCATGTGGCAGAGTGAGCAGAGAATGGGATTTGGGGTAGAACTTGAAGGGATTTTGGCACTCTCACCTCTACTTGATTCCTGCACCTGGTCTAACTTGTGGGGAGGAGTTCTGAGAGAAGTTAACTTTTCCTCTTCTCTCCATGGCACCAGCAGTGGGAGAGCAACTTGACGTAGGAGCTGCTGCATTGCCACAGGACCATGTGGAGTATGGAGGAAGAGAACATATAGCTGTTTGCATTGATTGCATCTAAGGGCAGGTCTACGTTGCGGGGACAAGTCAGTCTATGCAACACAATTTGAGTAAAGTTAGAAAACTCAAATTTTACTAACTTTGCGTTTTCTAACATTACTCACATTGATGTAGCTTAAATCTATTTACCCAGGTTCCACACCACAATGGGTTGACAGAAAAAACCCCATCATCTATTCCCCTTACTCTTCTCATTCTGGTGGAGTACTGGAGTTGACAAGAAAGTGATTGGCAGTTGATCTATCATGTCTATACTAGACGCGATAAATTGAGCCTCACTGGATTGCTCACTGCCTCCTCAAGGGGCCTGTAGTGAAGAGTATCCCTGGTGGCGCATTCCCACAGAATTCTTTAGCCTCACTGTATCAGCTTGCATTATTTTTTAATCTTGTGGATTAAAAAACTACTTTGCCCCACCTTCCCATGGTGCTGGGGGGGAAGGGGGGTTCCTGGGCAGAAAGGGTGGGGCTGAGGGCTTGTCCCCCTCAATCCTACCTTCACCCACTGCCCATGAACTAGAGGCTAACATTTGTTTGTAAAAAGTATGTTGGACAATTTCAAATAACAAATAAACGTGTTAAAAACTTGTGAGCTGTTCAGATGATTTGTGAGAAAGAGTCCAGGAAATAAAAGGTCTGCATGAAGAGTTTGAGCAGCTCAACTCCGCACCTTGAAGGAAACAGCCCTTAGCACATCATGAATGTAGAGGGAAAATCTGTGCTCAAAGAAATATAGCATACAAGGTCCATTCTTGTTGGCACACAATCGTTATAAATCTCTCTCCATGGCTGTAGAATCTGAACAGGGCTTATCTCCCAAATCCCACTAGCTCTTTTCGGTAGGTATGTGGCCCCCATTCACTGTGTTATCTGAGTCCCTCACAAGCTTCAATTTTTTTTCTGCCTCACAGCACTCTCTGGCTACGTCTAGACTGGCATGATTTTCCACAAGTGCTTTTAACGGAAAAGTTTTCCATTAAGAGCATTTGCAGAAAAGAGCATCTAGATTGGCACGGACACGTTTCCGCAAAAGCACTTTTTGCGGAAAAGTGTCCGTGGCCAATCTAGACGCGCTTTTGCACAAAGAAGCCCCGATCGCCATTTTCGCAATCGGGGCTTTTTTGCGGAAAACAAATCTGAGCTGTCTACACTGGCCCTTTTACGCAAAAGTATTGCGCAAAAGGGACTTTTGCCTGAACGGGAGCAGCATAGTATTTCCGCGAAAAGCACTGATTTCTTACAGTAGGAAGTCAGTGCTTTTGCGGAAATTCAAGTGGCCAGTGTAGACAGCTGGCAAGTTTTTCCGGAAAAGTGGCTGATTTTCCAGAAAAACTGGCTAGTCTAGACACAGCCTCTGTGAACACGGAGTTGTTATCCCCATTCAACAGATAAGTGCAGAGAGCTGCTTCTTGCCCAGGTTTCTTTATTGAAATGGGTCTGTTGGCTGGATCATTAGCTTCCTTGGGCCGGGCTGGGCAGTGGGACATGAAGCTGATCCATTCTTCCCATGCAGAGAGTTTACCACCTGTATTCTTTTTGGGTGTCTAACCTGAGGCCCTTTAAAAGGTCCCAATTTTCAGAAGGCAAGTGGCTCAGCTCTTAAAAAAACCCCACCCAACCACTAATTCCCTCCCTTTCGGCATCCACCCCTTGCTCCCACAATCAAATCAGCACCAAAAATCACTAGCCACTTGCAGATTTAGGTTAAAATAACTTGCCTCCAAAACATCTTTCCCCGAATTGTTAATGATCCCCAAATAATGGAAAGAATTTGATACTGTTTTCACCATTAGTGCTGGGGGATTATTTGCACTTCACATAGGCTGGGTAGTGAATCTTGACCGACTGGATTTGTTTTCTGGGTCTCACATACAATCACAAAGCTGTTGCATTTAGGTGTCTAGTCCTGCATGGAACTATTTAGTTAAAAAAAAAAAACGTTATCAGTTTAATTATATTTTTGAGACATTGTAAGGTTGAGTGTCATGAACCTGGGGTGTGGAGTTGGGAAGTCAGAGCTTTGCCCCTGCTTCCTCAGCTTTACTCTGTGCCTCAGTTTCCCCAAATGTAAAATAGAGAGATTAACACTGCTTTACTTCTCAGGCTTGTCTGAGGCTTAGTTAATATTTACTGAGTGCTTTCAACATGCTATTTGTTATTTTTAATTTCCCTTTTTATTGCAAGTTTGGTGTTTGGACCCAAGCCACTTGTCAGTATCTCTTTAAACAGTGTGCTTCTAAACCACATGTTTACAGAAAGTTCACCAAGTTTGCAAATTGCTGAGCTGGCCAATAACAATGCAGACATAAGGCCAAATTCTGTTCTGTCAACAGATTAATGTTGGATTTACAAAAGTGTAGCTCAGAGCAGGATACAATTTGGTCTACACTTAGGGTACGTCTAGACTACATGCCTCTGGCGACAGAGGCATGTAGATTAGGCTACCCGACAGAGTAAAATGAAGCGGCGATTTAAATAATCGCCGCTTCATTTAAATTTACATGGCTGCCGCGTTGAGCCGACAAACAGCTGATCAGCTGTTTGTCGGCTCAGCGCGATAGTCTGGACGCTCCCCTGCCGACATCAAAGGGAGTTGTCGACAACCCAGGTATGCCTCATCCCATTACTCTGTCGGGTAGCCTAATCTACATGCCTCTGTCGCCAGAGGCATGTAGTCTAGACGTACCCTTACTGAACATAATTCTCAACTTCTTCGCAAACAGAAAGAATAATCAATTTACAGAAGAAAAGTTGATAGAATGACCCAACGTGTGGGAAAAAGTAAAATAAAATGTAACACTGGCATTATGTAGTAACTTGTCAGGTTGTCTATGGTTAACCAGTCTGGATTCCAATTGTCATTATACCTACGTCCGCAGGGACTCAGCTGATATCCCTCAGTAGCGTAAGGTTTTATTACTCCACCAGTTTTTTTTTTTAGTCAGAATTTTTCTTTGGACTTCAACAGTGATTTTTTTAAGGGACGGCACCATGTGGCTCTTTGGGTGGGGGTGAGGGTGGGGGCGGGAGAAGATTCTTACAGACACAAAGTAGGAAGGTGCCCAAATTCCATAAAAAGTCAATGGGAATTGAGTGCCACACTCATTTATGGCTTTGAAGCTGTCCCCCTTCATTTGTAGTCCTACAAAGTCTGGCATTTGTGCACTTAAACACACACACACACACACACACACACACACACACACACACACACACACACGGCTGGCTTTAGGAAGTGCGGGGCCCAATTAGAACAATTTCAATGGGTCTCCGCAGCAATTTTGGTTGAACAACAACAACAACAAAACCCAGTACAAAATCCCCCACCAACACACACACACAGACACACACACACACAGACACACACACACAGAGCGCAGGAAAACCCTGTACTAAACTCACACCTCCTGCCGCACAGGCGGCCGACACACTCCTTCTCCTGGGCCAGCAGGGGCAGCAGATTTGTATAATTTTTGGTGGTGCCCCATTAGCCACACCCCCCTGTCCCTGTTAACCATGCCCAGACCTCTATTAGCAACACTTCCTGACCCCCGTTGACCAGGCCTCTGGAGGGTGACATGCTCAGGGCAAGAAGGACACATGACCAGAAGTAAAAGGTGTCATCTCACCCCTCTCAAGGGACTTTTCCCACCATCCTCCTACCAACAGGGATTAGTTTGGCCCCCCACCAAACTCCCCTCATGCAACTATCCTGCAATTGCAGTAACCCAATGTGTGTGACATTAACTTGGGGGCAGAGAGGCTGGGGGAAGTGTTTCCTCTAAGGCTATGTCTACACTCACGGCTTCTTGCGCAAGTACAGCCGTTCTTGCGCAAGAAACCACAGAGCAGCCACACTGCCCACCTGCTCTCACACAAGGAAATTTACAGTATGGCGTGGTAAGAAAGGGTGGCTCGTGAAAGAGCTATACTCTTTTCTAACAGGAGTAGGCTCTCTTGCGCAAGAGGACAGTGTGGATCCTTGGCAGGGATTTCTTGCGCAAGAAACCCCTATGGCTAAAATGGCCATTGGACTTTCTTGCGCAAGAACCCTTGTGCAAGATGTTCTTGCGCAAGAAGCTTCCAGTGTAGACACAGCCTAAGAGTTTCCTCCCATGAGCAGAATATGTTATGTGTTGTGCACCTGTACTGAGTTCATGTGGCTTGTTTGGATGTGCCACTGTGGCACCCAAGTTATTAATAAACATTTTATAAACCTTTACCTTTTCTCTCTTCTGCCATGTCTCCTCCCCTTGCTTCATCAGCTCCCCTGGTGCCTGCTGCCCTCCAACTCCTCACCCTCCTCTGCTGTCCTGACTCCTGCCCATCTCACTGCCCTCAGCCCTCCTGCAACCGGCCTCCCCCTCCACCAGCCCTTCTCTCCTCCCTGTGCCCACTCCTCCAGTAGACCCACTCTGATCATGTAAGCTACCACTCCTAATCCCTTCTTCTAACACCTCCCTCTACACACCTGCCCTGCCTCTATCCTCTGGTGCTGGTTTCTCCCCTGCAGGTGTCTGCCCTTCTGCTTCACCCCAGTGTGGAAGCAGGCTCTTTGCTGGCCAGGCCTCTCGCGGTGCGTATTGCCATCCAAGCAAAAGGTCAAGTTCCCCTTGATGAAAACCCTTACACTATGTAACTTAAAGGTCAGCGACGAACGGGAACCAAAACCAGACCCAAAAAGTTCATGTAAAGTTTGTGCTGGTTGTGCTGACTGTGCCATGTCCGATAAGGCAGAAAAGGAAAAACAGGAAACCATCTCACCCCCTTACTCCTGTCACTTCACAGACAGGGTCTGCTAGCCTATCACAAAAAGTGAACAAAAAGCTCTCTCTATAAAACAGCTACCCCTCCTATATCAAATTGAGGAAACCCGAATAAACATTGGATGGCAGAATATGAGCCAGGTCCGAGGACTGATCACCCTAGAGCCACCTCTCGCTCACCGAACCAAACGAGTTCCTGTAGAGCGTTACGTATACCAAATATAACGAATACCAAATATGTTGTTGTTGTAGTTTGTGTATCTGTTAAATGTAAGTATTGTTATCTGAAATTGTTTAGAGGTATTGTTAAGTAGTAGTGTTAAAAGTTTTAGATAAATGATTACTCTTATAAGTAAGACTGATGTAAATGTAACTGTTAATAATCCCTAGTCCCTTGTTAACAACTATTGGGATTTAGAGAAACCTCAAGGAATTTTCTTTACTGTATTGCATTTTGCTTATTGGACATTCTAATAATTATTTGGTGCCTATGTATGTAAGAAATTGATAAAATAATAATTTATACATAGAAGCACTTTAATAAAAGTTTAAAAGATATTTGGTAATAGTTTGCCTGTTTCTGCGCCTCCCTGGGACTAGCCACATTTCCGAACCTTTTACTTTAAACCACACCCAGAATCCCCTGGCACCTGCACCTTCCCTTACCCCTGCGCCCTCCTGGTGCCTCCCCCTCCCCTTACTGCCCCTGCCCCCTTTGCCCTCTTTTTCCCTGATACCTACCCCTCACCACTCTCTGTCCCCATTCCCCTCCTGCCCCTCTGTGCCCTCACACATGACTTTTCCCATGCCCACACATCCTTTCAAGCCTTCTCCCAGCACCTCTCCTGCCCCTTTCTAGCCCCCAATGCCCTTCCTCTCTCCTCTCCTCTCCCAGCATCACTTTGTCCCCCCTCCCACTGACACCTCCCCTCCTGCCCTTTTCCTCATTGTCTGCACTTGGCTCCCTGGCATTTGTCTCTCCTCCACACTGTCCCTTGGTGCCTTCCCCTGTCTTCCCCCTCCCCCTCTGCACAAGCCCCTTCCCCCTCCCCTCTCTGCACAAACCCCTTCCTCTCCCACCCCTTCCCCCTAGTTTTCCCCCTCCCTTACCTTCTGCCTTCCACTTTGTGGGGCCGGAGTCTGCACTTGGGCCCCAGACTCTGAACCCAGAGCTAGTCCAAGCAGCACCATGTGGTGCCGAGCAGTTTTAAAGTCCCGGGCTGTGAGTCACGTCACACCCGGGCGTTTCCCCACTCACCTGCAAACGCTGCGCACGGCAGCAGCAGCACAGCACATGCTGGTGAAGGGGATCCGCATTGAGAGCTGTGCATGGCAGAGACGATCCGGGGCTGAGGGGGATGCTCTGGGGCTGGGTTGGGAGGATGCGCGGGGGGCCCGGCAGGAGCCAGGGACCACTCCAGGGACCACTCCAGGCAGAGCCAGGGAAGAGACCCAGCTTCAAATATTGGTGGATCAGGGCCCCCGGCTCTGAATATTAACTCACCGCCCATGGCGCGCTGGCACACTTCTGCGTTCAGGGCACAGGGCCCCTTTAGGCGCGGGACCCGATTCTGGGAAATTGGGCGAATCGGCTTAAGGCCGGCCCTGCAAACACACGCATACCCCCTTCCCCAAAATTCTGTTCAGTCCCCTTGCTCCTCCTCTCCCTCACCAGTGGTTTTCCTTTTCTTGTCTGCGATGGTAAAAAAAACCACCCCAAAAAGACAAACAAATAAAAGAACCCCCTAAAACCTCACCAAACATAAAAACAGGTCCTCAGCGTCCTGATCTCATCCTATTGCATCCAGCTACTGCAAGATTAATTTCTCTGTGCAGCTTGTCTCAAAAACAGAATGATCCTGACTCCAAATTCTAGGAAATCAGGCACACAATGTCAAGCAAAGGAAACGTCAGGGAATATGAAAGGCAAGGAATGGGCTCTGTCCATTGAGGGCAAAGTGGAAAGAGAATAATTCAAGCAGGTCTCTGGAATCTTGAAAGGTCTTTGTCTTTTTATTGCCAGTGGTGGTGATCTTCTAACTGAGCAGGGATGTTCTTATTTTTAACACTAGGCAGACCAGATGCTAAATTCTACCGTGCAACAAACTGGATAAGTGAGAAGGGGAACAGCTGATTTCTGTTAAGATGAACACCAGGAGATTAAGCTAAGACGTATGAGAAATCTTCAGAGGCCTTTGCTTTGCAAACCCGTTTGGCAGCAAGATCACAGAATCAGGATTGGAAATCCACTTTGTGCTTCTGCTTCCATCCCTGTTCAAAGTCGTTGCCGTGTGCATTACATTACACTCAGGAGACATGTTCAATTCTCAGCTCTTCGGCAGACTCTCTGGAAAACATTGTGTGCTTCAGTTCCTTCATTGGCACCACTGGTACCACGGTACCTGTCTGAGGGTATGTCTAGACTACACCTCTCTGTCAACAGAGGGATATAGATTAGGCACGTCAAAATTGCTAATGAGGCAGGGATTTAAATATCCCACACTTCATTAGCATAAACATGACTGCCACTTTTTTTCAAAATGGAGCTTTTTCGAAGAAAAAAAACGGCAGTCTAGATGCGGCTCTGTCGAAAATAAACCCTTTTTCAAAGGATCCCGTATTCCTCAAAAAATGAGGTTTACAGGATCTTTCAAAAAAAGATTTATTTTCCACAGGTCTGCATCTAGACTGCTGTTTTTTTCCGAAAAAGCTCAGTTTTGAAAAAAAGTGGTGGCCATTTTCATGCTAATGAAGCACGGGATATTTAAATCCCTGCTTCATTAGCAATTTCGACGTGCCTAATCTACATCTCTCTGTTGACAGAGAGGTGTAGTCTAGACACAGCCTGATAGAGGGGTGAGGGGATGACAGTAAAACCACTGATGATTTCAATGTGCTCTTGCATGCTTGTATGGAAAGGGCTAGAGAACCAGCTGACCTAGGTTTGGAAAAAGCTGAGCTGGGTTTGTGTGCCTTACAATTATGCTCTCAGAGGGGTTGCTGTGTTAGACTGCAACTTTAAAAACACTGGGTAGTCCTGTGGCACCTTAGGGTATGTCTACACTACCCCGCTAGTTTGAACTAGGAGGGTAATGTAGGCATACCGCACTTGCAAATGAAGCCCGGGATTTGAATTTCCCGGGCTTCATTTGCATAAGCGGGGCTCCGCCATTTTTAAAACCCTGCTCATTCGAACCCTGTGCCGCGTGGCTACACGGGGCACGAACTAGGTAGTTCGAACTAGGCTTCCTCATGGAATGAGGCGTAACGGTAGTTCGAACTAGGAAGCCTAGTTCGAACTACCTAGTTCGTGCCCTGTGTAGCCGCGCGGCACAGGGTTCGAATGAGCGGGGTTTTAAAAATGGCGGAGCCCCGCTTATGCAAATGAAGCCCGGGAAATTCAAATCCCGGGCTTCATTTGCAAGTGCGGTATGCCTACATTACCCTCCTAGTTCGAACTAGGAGGGTAGTGTAGACATACCCTTAGAGACTAACAAAATATATAAGATTGTGACCTTTCATTGGTTAAAAACCCACTTCATCAGATGAGTCACAATTACGTTTCCCCTCTGCTTCTGAGTGATGGTCAAAGATGACAGCTTTGGTAGATTAATGATGTTTGTGATGGGTTGGAAAGTTTGCATCTGGTTTTTAGAAGTGCGGACACTGTAGCAGCATCTATCCAAATGTGCATGGAGAAGTTGTGCTCCCATTTAACATGACTGCATGAGCATACAGCTTTGCATGTGCATTTCTTACGCAGCCTTTACATTAACTTACTTTGTGCTGGGGACCACACCGACCTTGCTATTACCTCAGGATCAGGGGGGCATGCAAATTTTGTAAGGCCGCCTTTACTTCTCCTTAAGCCATGAGCCCTTTTGGCTGTACCCAAGGATTAAGGGCCTGTATATTAAAAACTTGTATTTAGATACTCATATAGCACCCATTACTGACTTATCCACATGCCATTCAAATATTTAAGAATAGAAATAATAACCCTCCTCACACTTGTTGTCTTCCCAGCTTGGCAAAGAAATAGTTTGATTAGCTTATACTAATATAATTTGACTAGTTCATTTGGGTTGGGAGGGTGGGTTCATGTTTCTTAGTGAAAGTGAATCTGTGAGTTCTCGGGCTGTGTGAAAGTGTGAAAACATTATTGTGAGAAAGCGATGTTGAAGAAATTAGTTTTGCATTTGGGTCAAATGCAGAGGCCTTTTTTCTTCTAGGACTGAGTTATTTACTGCAGAAACAGGCCTTTACTGCATTCAGAAGCATAGATTTTAAGGCCAGAATGGCCCTTTTGATCATTTAGTTTGACCTCCTGTAGGCCATAGAATTTCACTTAGTTACCCTTGTGTAAGGCGACTTTTAGCCCCTTACTAAAACTCTGTGGGAGTTTTGGTTTGCCAGCTCCCAGTATCAAAAGGGGAAGGGTCCTGAGACAGACAGACCCCAGAGACAATGGAAAGCAGCCAACACTCCAGCTCAGCCTGATTGACAGGTTGGACAGGCCAGTGAGGAAAGCAAGAGGCCAGGCCCCGTCCTCCCTGTGAGTTGGGATTGTTCTGGGTCTCTTTGAGCAAGGAGAGAGCTGAGAGACAGCTAAGAGCAGTGCAAGCTGTGTGGAGAAGAAGTCCTGCAGCTACAGAGCCAGACTCAGACAGCCCAAGGAGTGCAAGCTGTGTGGAGAGGCAGTTTTGCAGCAATAGAGCCAGGCACACACAGCTCAAGGAGCACAGACCCTCTGTTGAGCAGCAGACTGGCAGTGCTCAGAGAGCCAAAGGGGACAGAGAAGCAACGCAAGGAGCTGGAGACTGACAAGGCAGCACAGCCTACAGCTGGGTGTGGTGAGGAGCTGGGACCAGCAAAGTGCGGGGAGAGGCTCTGGGCAGGGAGATATCACCAAGAGTGTCCAACCTGCAGCCCCCCTGCAACACATTCAGGGCCTCTAAGGGGCCTATAAGGAAGAGATTGTGAACTGTCCTTACACTCTGCAGGCTGCTGTTTTGATGTCCCTGTGCTACAGAGCAGGGCTGTGTGTTCTCATTTAACCAGTCTCATTTTTTTCTTATTCTTTTCTCTTTAATCAGTTGATGTTTAATAAATTGTATTTTCTTTGAACCTGATGAAATCATCACTGGGCCAAGAAGGCCTGCAGTGTAAAGAGAGCACCTCGGAGTGGGGACACCCTAACTCCTGCCCCTAGTGACTACAAGGTCGGGGATTAAGCCCCAGGAAACCTGGGCCCAGCCTTGTTGGGGTTTCGAGGACTCTGCTACTCAGGAGAGTCGAGGGGGAGCCCTCAGGATCAGGGAAGCCGTGGATAAAGGAAGTGGGAGCGGGGACTCAGATCCTTTCGCTGGTCCATTTCACCGGGGTGGTATATAAGCCAGGAAAGTTCCCCACAATAGTGGGACCATTCCCCCGCTTACACTTGTACTGAGCCAATAACTTGTACTTGGGTAAAGCAGGTCCTCTAGGACAGTGGTTTTCAAATTACAGGTCATGACCTAGTACTAGGTCATGAAGGCTATGTCTAGACTGCAAGCCTCTTTCGAAAGAGAGCGTCTAGACTGCACACGGAACTTTCGAAAGAGCAAGCCGCTTTTTCGAAAGAGAGCACCCAGTGAGTCTGGATGCTCTCTTTCGAAGAAGCCCTATTTACATTCAAGAACGCCTTCTTTCGAAAGAAGCACTTTCGAAAGAAGGCGTTCTTCCTCGTGAAATGAGGTTTACCCCCGTTGAAAGAAAAGCCACGTTCTTTCGATTTAATTTCGAAAGAACGCGGCTGCAGTCTAGACGCAGGTGAAGTTTTTTCGGAAAAAGGCTACTTTTCCCGAAAAAACCCCTGAGTCTGGACACAGCCGAAATGTCATGCACTAGGTCTGATTGCTGCAGGGGGATCAGGTAACCAGTGGGGGTGCTAAGGCAGGTACCTGCCTGTCCTGCACTGCACCTCAGAAATGGCCAGAAACAGGACTGGTTCCTAGATCAGCTGTGGCCAACCTGCCGCTCGTGAGCCGCATGCGGCTCTTGCCCCCCAAAAGCGCGGCTCGTAAAGCTGCTCCTGTGCCCCTGAAAAGGCCCCGTGCTGGCTCCCCACCAACCCCCATCTTTCCTGTGCTTACCGGGTCGGAGCTGCAGTGTTTAAAAAATGGCACCCAAGATGGCGGCCATCTTAAAGGGGCAGCCTCATTTAAAAAAAAAAATTTTATTTTTTTTTTGCTTGACAATTCTGGTACAGCTCTTCACATTTTTCCACCACTGTTTTGGCTCTCTGTTAAATGGGTTGGCCACCCCAGTCCTAGATGATGTGAGGAGAGAGAGAGTGCACTGTCCCTGCCCCAAACACTAACTCTGAACTCCCACTGGCTGGGAACCTACTGCTGGCTGCTTCTGGGGTGCAGCATGGTCTGTGGTGCCAGGAAAGGCAGGAAGCTGCCTTAACACCCTCACTACACTGGTAACTGGGAGCCACTCAAGGTAAGCCCCTCCTATCCCAGCCCTGAGCTTTCTCCTACACACCAAAGCTCTCATCCTCAGCCCCACTCTGGAGCCCACACTCCAGTCAAATTATGTTGGATTGCAGGCGTCAACAATTTTCTTCCACTGGCTCATGAGAGAAAAAGTTTGGAAACCACTGTCCTAGGAAGGCATCCAGTCTTGGTTTGAAGCCTTCAAGAGAAGGAGACTCATAAGGCTTCCTTGTATAGCTCAGCAGTTCCATTGAGCCCGTGCGGTGTTGCTGTGGAAAGTCACAGTTGCAGGAAGAGAGAAGACCTCTCCAGTAGCTGGGACTGAAGCTACATAGGGCTTTGACTATCAGGAGAGAGACCTTGAACTAGATTTCAGATTGAATGGGCAGCCTGTGCAGAGAATGGAGCTGCATTGGGATGTGGTTACAGCAGCTGGTGTTGCTCCCATGCCCTGGCTGCTGCACTTTGTACAAGAGGGAGGGCAGGCCCTCATGCCACCTTTTCTCCTGCCTGCCTATTATGTCTCTTGTGCCCTCTGTCCTCCAGCACAGCACTCCACCATCTCTGTGCATCTAGTGCAGAGAGAATACATATGCACTAGCAGCAGACACAATTTTCTACACTCTGGGTCCTAGTGGCGCCCCCTCACAGTCTGGCACCTGAGGTGGCCACCTCAGTTCACCTCATGGCAAGGCCAGCCCTGACAAGAGGAGGTTTTTCTAGATGTGTGTCTTCACTCCAAGATAAAACGACCTGAGAGATCACAAATGCACAGATCACTGAGGCAAGGCATGCATGTGGGGGCAAACATTTCTGTAGAGGTGGCCCATTTTGTCTGTGATTTGTTTTTGCCACTTGCCTGATTTTGCCTCAGAAGATGCTGTTATTGACATCTGACGCAAAGGAGATGGATTGCTGCGTGTCATCTGTGTATTACCGGCACTGCCACACCTGCTATGCCACCAACTGCCCAAACAGCTTCACAGACGTTGAATAGCATGGAGGAAAGGACTGAGCCATGTGAGTGTGACCTCATTATTCGCTTTTACGTTATGGCTGCGTCTAGACTGGCATGATTTTGTGGAAATACTTTTAACGGAAAAGTTTTTCCGTTAAAAGTATTTCTGCAAAAGCGCGTCTGGATTGGCATGGATGCTTTTGCGCAAAAGCATCCGTGGCCAGTCTAGATGCAATTTTGAGCAAGAAAGCCCCGATTACTATTTTAGCCATCGGGGCTTTTTTGCACAAAACAATTCTTCCCTGTCTACACTGGCCCTCTTGAGCAAGTATTCTTGCACAAGAGGGCTTTTTCCCAAGTGGGAGTGTGAAAGTATTTGCGCAAGAAGCACTGTTTTTGAACATTACAAAGTCAGTGCTCTTGTGCAAATTCAAGCAGCCAGTGTAGACAGCTGGCAAGTTTTTGCGCAAAAGCGGCCGCTTTTGAGCAAAATCTTTCCAATCTAGATGCACCCTCACTGTTTGTGCTTTACTGTCTGGGGCAGTAGGTCAGGACTCCTTTGTCTCACGTTGGTGTAGAGTGGGTTCTATATGTATTGGTATTGGCACTCATTTATCCCACGCCACAGGTAAGAATTGTGCTTTGCAAACACAAGAGGTAGGGGAAGTGGCTGAATTGCTGGGGGAAAACAATGCTGTTTGGTTTGAGTTTCAGAACAAGGGAATGGTTAAGCAATGTTCTCAAGTTGCAGTGGGGGAGGTCTAGGTTGGATATTGGGGAAATCTATTTCACTAGGAGGGTGGGGAAGCACTGGAATGGGTTACCTAGGGAGGTGGTGGAATCTCCATCCCTACAGGTTTTTAAGTCTCAGGTTGACAAAGCTCTGGCTGGGATGATTTAGTTGGGATTGGTCCTGCCTTGGGCAGGGAGTTGGACTCAATGACTTCCTGAGGGATCTTCCTACCCTATGATTCTATGATTAAGGCTTTTGTTTTATAATCCATTGAACATTTCTACTATTTCATATTTTATGGAACCTAAATTCTGGGCCTTCACTAAGGTGACAAAGACCTGATGAGATTCACTCCTAGTATTTCTGTCCCACTGCCTCTGCTGAAAGTTTCCGTTTGCTCTAGTGCTCTACATTGCCACTTGACAAGTCCTCACTGATTATGGTACTGGGAAAAGGGGCAGTTTAGGCTTCGTTGTATCTACCTAATAACTGCACCTCAACATCCAAAGTGCATGCTGTCTTTCTCAATGTAAGTCATCCAGGAGTTTAATTATTGTCAAAGAGGTAGCAATAATAAAAGCTTTCCTCTTCTTAACTTCCAGATGTTGACTTATCTACAAAGCCTTGCAGAGTGTGTGTTATTTTTGTTAAATTTTTGAATTTAGAGGCATGTGGTAATTCTACCCTCTCAGGAAGGCTTAATCTGTGGTGAGCTAACTTTTCAAATGCTCTGGAACACCAAGTACTTGGATCCACTGAATGAACCATCTATCATTCCTTCTAAGGACCATGTCACATTGATGATTACTTCTGCCAACTTAATAGCTGAGTATTAGGAATCCCACAACTGAAGATAAGCTTGAATCAAAATTTGTGACTCACCCAAGGTCACACGAGTCTCTTTTAGAGTTTGGAAGATAACTTAAACATCTCCTGATGCACAGCCCCCTGTTCTTACCCATAGAATAAATCTCCTTATACAGGAAAATATATTGTTAGAAAGACTTGGATTCTGTTGAGCATGTTTATCTGATTTGCCGTTGGCTTAGTCTCGATTTTAAGATGGCAGTCTTGTTTTTTTTAATCAATAAACTCAGGATGTGATGGGATAAATACTGAAAAAAGATGGAGTTTTGCAAAAAGAAACAAAAAATGTTAGCTCCAACAAATGCCCCAGAAACCAGAAAGACGAGGATTAAGAATTCAGCAGCACAGTCCAGAGAGGGACGAAGCAAGGCAGTAAAAAACTCCAATGTAAAATTTGTGAGTAAAAATGAGATTTCAGTTGATTACAGGAACTCAGGGTGATGCTTTTCCAGAGAAAATACCATGCCACATACCATCCACAGTAAACAGTGAAATAATAAAGCAGGCACTGTAGTAAAGCCAGGTTGGGCTATTCTGGAAAGGGTTTTGCAACATCCAAACATTAGCAAAAGAACAGGCAATACCTAGCTAGGACTAGTAGACAAGGCTGGCCAAAGGGAATTTGATGCCCTAGGTCAGGGGTAGGGAACCTAAGGCCTGGAGGCCAGATGAGGCACCTGGATTGCTTGGATCTGGCTCTCAAGGCTCCCCTCCAGCATTGGGGAACACATGCTGGTGCTACAGCCCCTCTGCCATCCTCCCATAGTGCTGGGAGCACACAAAATCTACTAGCCTGGGCCCCGCAGGCTCTGGTGTGCAAGGGGAATGTGGTCTCATTTGGGGCCCACGTCAGTGCATGTTTACTATTATATAAGGGTATGTCTACACTAGCTCGTTAGTTCGAGCTAGGTAGGCAACTAGGTAGGCAAATGAGGGCAACCAGAGTTGCAAATGAAGCCCGGGATTTAAATATCCCAGGCTTCATTTGCATGTTCCCAGGCACCGCCATTTTTAAATCCCCCTTAGTCCGAACTAACTGCCCATGGCTAGACACAGCAGTTAAATGTTAATTTAAACTAACTCCATAGTTCAAATTAAGTATTCCGCCTTGTGGGATGAGGAGCACTTTTTGCGCAAAAGCATCCGTGCCAATCTAGACGCGCTTTTGCAGAAATACTTTTAACGGAAAAACTTTTCCGTAAAAAGTATTTCCGCAAAATCATGCCAGTCTAGATGTAGCCTAACTGTTTTGAGTTGCACTCAGTGTTATAAATAGTTTCATTTCAAGTAGCAACTGTTTTCTTCCTTGGTTTTTGGGAAGCTATGAAAATCTTTTTTCCTTGATACTGAATAAAGTCGGGTTTTGAGCTGTAACCCTTTGGCACTGGGACATAATGTGACAGAACAGCTGTTGTGGTGGCTGACTGGCCCTCACTAAGGTGAGAGCAACACAGAGTCAACTTTGTAATTAATGTAATACATGGAGATATGCCTATCTCATTGGAAGGGACCTTGAGAGGTCATTGAATCCAGTCCCCTACCCTCAAAGCAGCACCAAGTACCATCCCTGACAGATTTGCCCCAGATCCCTGAATGGCCATTTCAAGGACTGAGCTCACAACCCTAAGTTTAACAGGCCCATGTTCAAACCACTGAGCTATCCCTCCCTCCTCACAATTGGCTATCACTGGGCTACTGAGAATGACTGAACTGCCAGGTCCCGCCCCCACGCAGCAAACTCAGGCAGTGCTCCTTTGAAGCTTGGCCGTGACTCATTTTAACTGTATTTACATATTTAGCTGTGTTCCACAATGTGAAATAAATAATAAAACTCAACTTCTGACATGGCAATGTTGCACTGATTTACAAGTATAATATTCAATACTTTTATTCATAAGAAATAGCCTATTCATATATTTTAAATAGAGAAAAAAATCACATCCATCTAACCTGGTGCCCCTTAAAGCTTGAAGCCCTAGGGAACTGCCTAGTTCACCTGTATAGCCCGTACGGCCCTGCTAAGGGACAACCACATGTATGTACAACATCTAGTCTTGAACAGATGTGTTATCAGAATAAAAATAAATAATAATATTTTATATCATGAGCCCGGGGGACTGTTTTGCTGTGAAAAAAGTATTCATTTCTTGTGGAGCACTTGATGGCAAAAAGTCTTAGATATGAGAAAGGAACAAATATTGCCTCCAGCTGTTGGTGGCAGGTTTTGGTTTGCGTAAAAGTAAATTTAGTGCTGGAAAAAGTGCCAGCTGGAGCTGAAAACCTCTCTGTAGCCCACAAAACAGGTACAGCTCAGATATCAGCAAAGTGGAAGCATTTTTTTTTATCAAGCCTTCTCCAACCAACATATTTAAACACTGATCTGCAGCATTCTAACTCTTGGTGCTAGGGGTTGTTGGTTCTCCATTGCCCATTCCATTCTTTGTTCTGTCTATTGAGAGTACCAACAAAAGTGATGCGGATGCTTCCCCACTAAGAAATGGATTGAGAACACCAATCTCAGTTAAATGAACGCACATACCATAGAGCCATCTGATAGTTTGCTTCAGCTCTCTGGATGGAGAGTTAACAAGCAGCCATGACTTGAAGCATTATAACTTCTGCACTGGGTGTAAAGAGTTCCCTTTCACTGGTAGATACCAAGTTGTTTTGAGAAGTCAAATGAGAAGGATAGGGATGGGGGATAATTTCTTGTGCATGAGGGGCAGATGAAAGCCACCCCTCACATTAATGTATACAAATAAACAATGAGACCATATTCATTAAAATTAAGTAATTAATTATTCAGATTCTGACTAACTAATAGAGACTGTAGAACCTCAAAGAGTTCTGAGGTTCAGGTTAAATAATCCCTATCCCACTACCATGGAGAGTTGCCCAAAATATAGATGAACATCTGTGGTAATTCCAGTGAAGGCAGTAGAGTGAGATTTCAGTCACGTCCCATGAGAACAGTCTCGTCATTTGTATTTTGGTACTTCACCTTCTGTCCTGGCCAGAAACAAAGCAGTGCAAAGATGTGCAAAAATAGCGGGGAAAAATACTTCTGTTTTAACTTCGGAGATTTGTGGATTCCAAGCATAGACAGACCTCCTCATAACACAGATCGTAGAACTTCCCCAAAATATCTTAAAAGAAGAGTCTTGACTTGAGCTTAGTTTGGGTGTTGGCAGAAGGGCGAAGCAAATGGAGAGAATGTGAATTAAAAAAAAATGAAGAAAAAAAACCCATAAAAAACAAACAAGTGACCTTCTCAACGAATGAAAAACCCCAACCCAAAATATTACAATCAGAATAAAGCAAAATTGAACAAGGAGAGAAGGCCTGGAAAGAGATAAGAGATCCCAAAAGAGAGGAGGCAAGAAGACTAAAGGAATTAATAGGAAACACATGAAAACAGAGGCTGCAGAGTAACATCTCACAAATTAAATTAAACATAAGAGAATCAAAAGTGGAGGAAAGCATAGAAAGAGAAGTAAACTATCTGAAACTGGAGAAGCAGAGGCTGAAATGGCAAAGAGCCAAAATCTAAAGAGTGTTAAATTATGAGCCAATTAATAATGTAAGAAACTAGATCACAAAATACTAGTAGTGATGATGGATTATGGAAACGGTAGCACCTAAAACAAAGGCCTATTTCCATACTACATATTTCTGTAAATAGCAAGAAAGTGAAGAAATCAACCAACCAACCAAGTAATTATATCAGATTTGAAGTAAATGACAAACTATGTGTACCTTGTAGCAAGCCACTTGGTGCCAGGTGGGCGTTTTGCATTAATGAGCCAAGTGCATGCCCTGATTCGCACAATCCAAGACAGAGCATACATATTCCATGGAGAGATTTCCACAGGTAGCTCTGTTCCCTCTAAGATTTTCCATCCATGAGCGGAGTGAGTTTTGTCTTGTGCACCAATATTGAGATCATGTGCATTTCTTCGGATGTGTGCAACCGTAGTATCCACCAGTTGCTAACAAATATCTTTTATATATATTTTTAAATGTTATGAAAGAAAGAATTAAAAAAGGGTAATTAACAGGACACATGGCTAAATAATATGAAATCAAATAAATACAATTAATACTGCAAAATTTTCAGTAGCCATGTTGCCTCTGAATATATAATGAATATATTTAAAAAGTGTTCCATTAGAAGTTCTTTTCAATTGCTACATAATTAATTATAAAATATAGACTCCTTGACAGAGAACCACATTCCATTTTTTTCATTTTACCATTTCCCACAATATTTCTGTATTGGAAATGACTAGAGTAATAACAGACACAAGGAGGGATTTTACTGGATGATGTCCTTTATGCATGGAATGCCCTATTAAAACATGTACCCATTAAACTGTTCACTTCATCTACTTCCCAGATTTACTTTTTTTTAAGTCAAGGAATTAAGGTTATTTCATGAACATATTCAGGGACATTGGTGTGACAGTTTAGGAGAGAAATAAAGTCACTTCTGCATCCATGAGAAACCAGTGTAACCATTTTCCTACTAGCTATGTGTATGCTGGTAAGAATGTGCAGCAGCATCGAACTGACATCCAGGGGATAACAATGGGCAAGGTTGATCCAAGTGCACCTTGGAAAAATTTAAAGTCCAGAGTGCGACAGTCTTGAATCCCAGAAAGGCTGTTTGCTAAAACAAAGACATTTTCTGAGGTCAGATGACCACATCATGTCCTTCCTCTGTTCCAGGACTTCAGATCACATTAATATTATCAAAGTGTTATGCCAACATTAACTAATTAACCCATGATCGTGCACATTTTTTACAAGGAAAGGGCTTAGAGCAGGTGGCTAGCCTGGGCTGTAACAAACAATTTGTATGTCCTGTTTCTGGGCTCCATATGTATTCCCTTTCCCATGACTGCTGATTCTCAATATATTTGTCAAGTAGTTGATACACATACTCACTCTTCTTGCCTGGGCCATTCAGCATCTGTGACAACATAATTCATAGTCCCTGTGAGGTCATGAACTCTAAGATAATTAAATGACACCGAAGACGAACTGGTTGGGTAGATTTTTTTTCTTTTTGCTAATGCAGCAAAAGAGGTGGGGTCCAATCATGTTCCAGGAAAGGCAGTGGAAAGACATTCACAGACTGCAATGGGAAGCGGATTAGACCTACAGTGACCAGCAAAGTTGGAAATGGACATAGACGTGCAAGGAGGGATTAGGCAACACATTATTTTTGCTAACAGAAGAGGCCAAATGCACCAGCCTCTCCAGCTGCCGTCTCTTATCCGTAGCCTTCCCGCCTCCTGTCTCCCCAAAGAAATAATCACCGTACTCTCCATTGCCAAGGACACTAGATGTCTGCCAAACAACAGGGATTACAAATCTGTTCAGTCTGAAGTGTCAGTTATATTAAGTTTCCTGATAATATGGCTCAAAATCCTACAACTGAAAACACATTGGGCTTCTTCACTTCAACAGCAAAGAAGCTATAATTATGAGTAAAGGGAGATACTCCAGCTATTGTTCTCCTGAGCAGTGCATTGCTTGCTCTGCATGCTTGTTTACTGCCCTCATATATCTGCCTTCCTCCATACACACGAACACACACCACTTCATCTCTCCTCCCATCTCTCTCACACCTTTATTTATTGAATTGTGAAAACACCCAACTCACCCACCTTACATGTCCCCCCTCCCGCATACAGACGCA
Source organism: Pelodiscus sinensis (assembly GCF_052426305.1). Lineage (NCBI taxonomy): Eukaryota > Metazoa > Chordata > Testudines > Trionychidae > Pelodiscus > Pelodiscus sinensis. The sequence goes on from NC_143054.1 coordinate 13,623,919, forward strand.
CAGCTCATCCCAGCGCAGGTCCCTTATGGAGTGCCTCTACCGCGCTTGCTGTCCTCAAAGATTTGGGAGAACAAGCCATTTCTCCTGAACTAGCTGCTGGAGAAGGAGCAGGTCCACAAATTGCTTTCCCATCTCGTTTACTACCAAGACAGGATGGAAGGCCAGTTCTGTGGAAACATGTGGGACACTGAATGGCAGATAGAAATAACACTAAACACACACATACAAACACAATCACTGCTGAATCATAGAATACTAGAACTGGAAGGGACCTCAAGAAGTCAAGTCCAGTTCCCTGCCCTCACAGAAGGACCAATCATCTCTGATAGAGATCTTTCTAACCTGCTTTTAAATATCTTCAGTGCTGGAGATTCCACAACCTCCCTGGGCAATTTATTCCAGTTTTTAACCACCCTGACAGTTGGAACGTTTTTCCTAATATCCAAGCTAAACCTCCCTTGCTACAGTTTAAGCCCATTGCTTCTTGCTGTACCATCAGAGGAAGGAGAACAATTTTCTCCATATATATATATATATATATATATATATATATATATATATATATATATATATATATATATATATATATATATATAAAATCATAAACTTTCATGGGCAAAACCCATTTCTTTAGATGAGTCATGCTTTCTAGACCTTTAATTATTTTTGTTGCTCTTCTCTGAACTCTCTCCAATTTTGCCACATCTTTCTTGAAATGCGGTGTTCAGAATTGGACACAATACTCCGGTTGAGGCCTAATCAGTGCAGAATAGACACAACACAGAGTAGAGTTACAGTAATAATCGATCATCAATATTTCAATTGAAAAAGGCCTATTAGATCACCTTGTCCTCACTCCAAAGCAGAATCGCTGTCTGCAGCATATGCAAAGGTACATGCTACACCACCTAGTGAAAATCTAGAGATTTTCCTACAGCACACTACAAAGTTTATTTTGTCAGCTTTCATCCTGATATGAAAATGCATTACACCACATGCCATCAATATGATACAGTTCTTTCCATAGGAAAGGCTTTACAACCACAGTAAAGGGGATAGGACATTAGCCTGAGAATGTTTATTGCCTATGCTACTTGAATGTCTGAAATACATGAACAGGAAAGTGTACAAAGGGAAACTTCTTAAATGATGCCTACCATAATGGCCTGATAGCAATACTGTGGGGTTAACAGTATTTAGTTATTTTGTATATAACAAAAATCAGGGGAGAAATCAGGATGAACAGAGTAGGGGAGATAAAAATAAAGGAAAAGAAACAGCTTCATAGATGAATGGGTAACTGAAATGGCCGAAACGCAGTGAATGAATCTGCATGGGGAACAGAGTCCCGCCCTTTAGGTCACTGGATCAAATCTAGCCAAAGACAAAGCTTTCGACGCTCTCATTTGATCCCTGCACAACACAGAAACTTGCACTGTAATTTGAATCCCTGGTTGAAACATTCCAAGAAGAACCCTGATTGGGCCACTAAGATGAAGCTCTTCTCACATTTCCTCCAGTTCATGGTTGAGGAGGTCATGTGACAAGCCTGCATTGTCTTATCAGTTCCCTGGTTGGATTAGAGGGCCTGAGGGAAAGTAAACTGAAAGGAATGGAATGACTCCCATTAACATCAGTGGGACTTCAGCATCAGTCTTTCTTTCTGAAAGACTGCCAAAGTCTGAATCCTTCCACCAGCACTGAATTTACTATTTAAAAAAAAATTCCCCCATTAGCATCCAAATAAATGTGAGTTGTGTTTTGATTTCAGCAGAAGGTTAAACCTCAACTAAAAACAGGTTAATTACATCATTGACCAAAGTTCCATCAAGCACGCATCTTCAGATTTGTAGTAAAGTAGTGTGAATCACCACCCTTGGGTTCCCAAGAAGCAAGTCAAATTACTTGATTCTGGAATGCATAAACATTTAGTGGAAGAAATTGTGACTTCAGAGAATGAACAAACAAAACAGCCTGTTTGTTTGTGTAATGGCCTCCCTTCTTGCAGGAGAATCACTAAGATTTGAAAGACTCTTTCACGGTTCCTGTTTGTTAATATGATCCAAAGAGTACAGAACAAAGACTTTCCTATTTTTAGCCGAGAGACTAAAGGCAAAAAGGAACTCAGTGATGAGAAGATGCACTCTACCATTGTCTTTATTTGTTTTGTTCTTTTGTTAGAGCAACCTGCGTGGAAAATTAGTGATGCCTTCAATTCAGCCTGCAACCTCCACTAAACTTCCTCCCACCCCAGAAAAATGATAGCACTTCAGCATGATATGACCATTATTTTAGTGTCTGTGCTCACTGAGGGTGTGTCTAGACTACAGGGTTTTGTCGACAAAAGTGGACTTTTGTTGACAAAACTAAACCTGCGTCTACACTACCGCTGAGTTCTGTCGACATAATGTCGACAGAACTCAGCAGTTTTGTTGACGCTGGTAAACCTCATTTTACGAGGAATAATGCCTTTTGTTGACAGAGTTCTGTCGATAGAAGGCATTATTGCATCAAAACTGTCCTTTGCGTCCACACTGTTATGTCGACAAAGCAGCTTGCTTTGTCGACAGAACTGAATGTAGTCTAGACGCTCTTTGTCAACAGAAGCTTTGTCTACAGTATCTGTGGACAAAACTTCTGCCGACAAAAGCCTGTAGTCTAGATGTACCCTGACTAGCACAACGAGGTTTGGATTCCTGATTGGGGCTTCTATATTCTACTTGAAGATAGGTATGCCGTGTTTGGGAAGATGTGCTATTATTCTGTAGGCTATTATGAACAATCGCAACATCAACGGACCAGGGCCTTTTTACAGCAGCCAGAAGAATTAGAATCATGGAAAACATGTCTGAAAATGCCACCCCCAGCTCTTACTTGCATTAAATCTTTGAGGAGATATTTAGAGATGTACAATTTGGGGCTAGATTACATGTGAGTATGTTGTAATTATCTACACTGTTTATAAAGAATGTTTTCTTTTTCTAGGCAGAGAAATTATGTTACAGATAGCCTTCACCTTAAAAAATTAATGTATGAGTGACAGCCACATACCACCAGTACATGCAGATATGCTTGCAGATTTGTCTGTGACAACCACTGTTTTTGTTAAATTGAAGGAAGGGGAGAAAGTGCAAGGACCATATAGTTAAGTTGTTCATCACACCCTCACACACAAAGGTACTGTACCATGCTTCTAAGTCTCCATATTACAGAGCAGTGGTACACAAGGAAGACAAATTACAAATAATTTAAAAATGTAATTTATATAGTGACAACTAGATAGAAAGAGAGTTTATTTTGTTGGTGTTTATCAAAAGTACTTCTATGTCCCACCATTACTATAGAAACCAATTACCTCATAATTTTTAATATGTTTATTTTTTAAAATACTCCTGCAAGGTAAGGCACTGTTGTTAATCCTCATTTTACTCATGAGAACCTGAAACACAGCACAATTAAGAGGCAGATTTTTAAAGGTGCTTGGGCACTTAACTCCCATTGAAGCCAATGGGAGTTAGGTGCCTAGGTACTACTAAAGATTTAGCCCTATATGACTTTTCTGGGTCACACAGGAAATTTATGGTGGAGCAACGTAAGGAACATCAATCTCCCATATCCAAAGCTAGCACTGTGACCACCAGACCTTCCTTCTCCAGTTAGTTAGTATGATTATTAACTAACATATCTGTTAAGCACCATCTGTGTGCTCAGTGCTATTAAAAATAAAGCAAGAGATTGGCCCTACTTCTGCTCTGCAGTAGTGTCAATCAGGAGTAATTCCAGTTAAGACAAGTTTTCCCCCAAATGCAAAGCCCTGCAACAGTTCCAAACGAAGAGGATTTTTTCCCCAGGGCCTGGCTCTCCTAATGAGAGGAAAGTCAGTCCCTTTCCTAATCACAAATCTGGTGCACGCTGCCTAATCTGGAATTTGTCATGCTTAGCAGCACCCATCCATTCCTGCCTGCCCTCACCATACTCCAAGCTTAAAAATTGAAAAAAAAAAAAATCCAGCAATTAAACTCCTTTTCTGCCAAGCAAACTAACCTCCTTGCTTTTGCTGCTCGTGAACGGCTTGCTGAGTTAGCTATAATTTGGAAAATTAATTGACTCAGAGCCTGCTGCTGCAGCAGCCGCCGCAAATACAGAACACCCAAGACGCAGCAGCAGCCAGGTCAGAGGAGGTGGGAAAGTTTGCAACAAATGTAGCGAGCCAGAAGCAGAGCGGAATACGGGCAGCGGTGAGGAAACATAAAAAGGAAAGCATTCAGATCAGACACAGCCAGGGGAGGCAAGTCAGAGACCTCAGGAGAAGTTTGTGTTCTTTGGGAGAAGGGGAGGCTGGCTGGTTATGTCTTTTAATTGGGAATGCTTCTGGTTCACCATGGGGTACATGCGTCTAGAGATGCCCCTTTTCTCTCTCCTGGCTTGCAATGAGCACATCAAAGATTATCTTTGTGAATCCACTGAGCAATGCACAGCATTCTTGCCTGGTAAAGAAATCTTAAATTATGTAGCTCGTTCACAGACATGCCATCTGTTTGGGAATAAGCCCATGGGCAATCATTCTGGTCATAAAAAGGAACAACAGTTAGGTATCTGTCATCACCATTTTTCTCCCGTGGCTTCAGTAATTTTATTTACAACCAATCAGTCTCTCCAAATAAAATCGGCTCCCGTATTTTTGGTTATTATTTGTTATGGACAGAGCACACTGAGCATGTAAGATCCTTTACAAAGATAAGGAAGACAGTCCCTGCCCCTGTGTTTTCAGGACCTGAGTGTGTGTAGTATCCGGCAAATCACTCAGCTTCTCCACGCTTGTCATTTGGGGCTGAAGAAACTACTCTGACCTAGTTGCGTGTGTGTATGATGATTAGTTAATGTTTGCAAAGTGTTCTAGAAGTGCTATTCATTATTATCCCAAGTGCCCTGGGCATCAGGAAAAGCAGCACCAAGCAGCATGTGGGGGAACAACAATACCCTGCCGTGCTGATTTAATTTGAATTGCAGTCAGTTTTTGCTCTCAGCCCTGGTTGAAGCTGGCAGCTACAAAACCAACATGCCATGGACAGTTACAGTTGTCCAGCATGCAGACTGGGAAAGGGCTATTTGGCTCAATTAAAAAAAACGATTCCAATATATTTGCAACATTTTATATATTTGGTGGCTTTGTCTATAGCCACAAAGAATGAGTTTCTTGAAACACCCATCATTTTAGCTTCACTGCACTGGTACATGGCACATTTCTTTATCCCCATTTCACAGGTGGGAAACTGAGGCACAGAGGGGTGAAGTGATTTGCCCAAGGTCTCACACTGGGAGTTTGTGGCAGGGCTAAGATCTGGTGGGCCCAGATCAGTGAGTTAACCACAAGGCAACCATTGAACATACTATGAAGAAGAATGCGCAACTATGTAGTGCTCTTGTGTTTAGCTCTCAAAGCATATCACCACAGAAAGGTAGGTGTCATCCTCCCCATTGTAGAGATGGGGAAACTGATCCCAGGGGACATTAAGTGACTTGCCCTGAGCATAAAATTCCGTATGAAGCAGCTGTTGTGTAGGAAAGCTGGGAGGCAGCTGCTTGAAGTCATAGAATCATAGAATACTAGGACAGGAAGGGACCTCGAGAGGTCATCAAGTCCAGTCCCCGGCCCTCATGGCAGGATCAAATACTGTCTAGACCATCCCTGATAGACATTTATCTAACCTGCTCTTGAATATCTCCACAGATGGGGATTCCACAACCTCCCTGGACAATTTATTCCAGTGTTTGACCACTCTGACAGTTAGGAACTTTTTCCTAATGTCCAACCTAAACCTCCCCTGCTGCAGTTTCAGCCCATTGCTTCTTGTTCTATCCTCAGAGGCCAAGATGAACAAGTTTTCTTCCTCCTCCTTATGCCACCCTTTAGATACCTGAAAACGGCTGTCGTGTCCCCCCCTCAGTCTTCTGACAAGTCAGTCAGAGCTTGTTCCTTTACCTCAGCCAGTGAGCAAAGGGGCTTCTGGAGATAGTCACCAGATCCCTGTTTGAGCCCAGCCAGATTCCCCTTCCAGCCCAGAGCAAGCCGCGGCCATTGCCTACGACAAGGAGCAATCAAAGGCAGAATCTACTGAGCCACCAGTTTCCTGGACACCAAGGAGCCTGTCAGGAGTATAGCACTTCCTGTGTTCTTACAGTTCATTCCATGCTGGAGAGAAACTGGCCAGGCTTAATACAGGCCACTTGTTATCATTTAAATTGTGTAAATAAGTTAAATGAATCAAATATGCAAATTAGGGCATTTGCATAAAACCACCAGCTTTCTAAAACTTGACGGTGTAAGGCCACACAGCAAGCTAGTGGCAGAGAAATCCAATCCAGATTTCCAGACTACCAGTCTAGCGTCTATTCACTAAGCTGCGCCGCTATTTGTTTGCAGTAATGAATAGCAGAGCGAGGGGAGGTTCGGCTTGTTTGCTGCAAGAGGCTTTTATGTAAAAAAACACTAGCCTCCTGTCTTCTACTCTCACCACAGCGGTCACACTGAAAACAAGATTCCTGATCCATTGCACCTCACTTCAGTGTATTCCCACAATTGTGTTACACGAGGTCCCCTATTCTATATCAACATTTTAAAGGAATTACTTCCAGGAAAAGAAATATGTCTACTTCAGTTTTTCCTCACTGACCTATTGACAGTAATTATGGCAAGCGATGGGCTAATGAATGGGCCCATCGGCCTGAACAAATAGCCAGCCATGCTTCCAGAAAGATCTTCCTCTTGTGCTTCTCCTCTTGTTTTCCTTATAAGCCGTCTATGCCCAACGCCTTTATGAAATTCAAGCCCAGTCCCACATTCACTGAACAACCTTTAAGAAAAGCCATTTTTCATACTTAGGGATTTTTCAAATCTCCTCTAACCAGTTACATTCTGCATTGTATCTTTTGGATCTGGCCATTGTCCAACGACAATCCTTAAAAATCCCTTTACAGTTTTAAAGGAAAATACAAGCCCTCATTTACCACTGGATTCAGCCTGAAAATAAAAGCTTAATGCCTTGACAGGCCTGGATATTTTTTTGCGTTCTAAGTCTGATTTATGGTGGTAGCCAGCAAACCAGGCTGGTGAAATATTTGCTGCTGCTCGCAGGGATCTGGAAAAATGAAGTGTGAAGTTCTGAAGAGAGCAGGCAACAGTTCTCCAGTCACTAAACACTTCCAACAAGTTGGCAGTGGAACAGAGCTGTGGTCTGAAAGATGAACCTCAAAGGAATAGAGGGGGTGGGGGCAGAGCAGTCCTGTGCACAGTGTCAAAATACTGCTGCAGCTTAAAGCTTTCCATACATTCATTACATTGGGAGGGGAAAGAGAAACATTTTCTTCATTATTTATTTATTCTCTCTCTTTCTCTTTTTTCCCCTGTGCAGTTCCCCCAGGAGGGGTTTCACCCAAAGTAGGAAAAAATTAAAAGCAACAATAGGAACATAGGAAGTAGCTTAAGCCTACCATAAAAATGCTCAGATTGAAAAATATGACCCGGAGAGGGGAAAGCGTTGCAGTTGCTACAAGGCTGATTAGTCTCTGTAGCCTTTCGAAGGGCCAAGGCCCTGCAATCTGTGGGCGTGGGAGCTGTGATTTTCATTCCCATGAAAAGGGAATTTCCTAGAGGTAAAAGGGAGGCGGGGATTTTTCAGAGTGTTCTTGGAATGAGTCACTCTGAATACATTTGCCAGGTAAAACATGTGGCTGTTTCAATTTTCTTTGAAGAAAATTAATATTCAACTATATTATATATAGCATAAAGTGGTTCGACTTTGTGCAAAATGCCATAATCTCACCAAGGTCTGGCCTCCCTCCAGTTACTCACTGAATTCAAACACTCTTCAGCCATTTCACCAGGATGGACTAAAATGCACATCATGCTCTCTGTTGACGTGCAAAGCGGCAAATGCCTTGACCTGCATTTCCCTTCCCCTCCTCCCCCCTGGTCTGCCCCAGATATTTGTAGATTTGCAGGATTGAGAGAGATCTGGGAACTTCACTCTATTGTGACTGGTATGATGCTATCAACTGTGGTTACCTCAGCTGACACGGTGATTCTCAGTAGATTATGTGTACTTTTTCTGTGCAGAGAGAGAGAGGCAGAGATGAATTGATAAATTACTCAGGTATATTTCAACATCAGCATTAAGGGACCATATGCTGCTTCAGTGCACAGAAACACACCAGAGCACTCAACCTCAGTAATGTAGCTGGACATGAGTGTGGTCAATGACAGGGAAAGAATCTTTAATATGAGGCAGAGAGAACGACAATGAGAGGGAAAGAATCTTTAATATGAGGCAGAGAGAACATCATGGAGCTGCTCCAAGGATGCTACTTCTACCTGACCGTGTTGTGCCCTCCAATATTTACCACAATCCCTGGGCAGGTGAAAGCACAGAGAGGTTGAACAACTACTCTGGAAGTCAGAGGGGAAGTCAAAATTGGGAATTTAACCCAGGTGTCCAGTACCCCAGCTCTGTGCTTGAACTAGACCAGAGGGGCTGAAGCTGTGGGGGAAAGTAGTGGCCAACTCTCTCAGACTGGATGGAATGGACGCCATTTACTGGATGGATGCCATGTAGTGATGTCTCGTCCAGGAGAGTTGGCAACCTGGAGCAGGGCTGAGAGGGAGGTGCAGCCGGAGGAGCAGCACAGCCAGATGGAGAGAAGCGGTGCTTTTAAGGGAAAAGTGCTGCTTCTTTCTAGCCACCTGCAGCGCTGCTACCCCCTCCTCAGTCCTCCAGCCTGTGATGACCATTCAACTCTGCCTGGTGAGCAAGGGCTGGGCGCTGAGCCCTGGGGAGGCAGCCGGGGGATGAGGATGGGGATGGCTGGACCAATGCTTAACCAGGGGTGGGCAGCCCAACGATGGGGCCGGGAGTGGCCGGAGTCCATAGGCAGCATGCAGCTGCATAGGGCACCATGAAATCTGGGGCAATTTCGTGCCCCAAATTTAATGGTGCCCTATGCAGCTGCAAGTTTTGCCTCTCAGTAGGGACAGCTCCGAGCAGCAGGTCCTGGTTCTAAACCAGGGAGCAACAAGGCTTCGCATGGTGCCCCTGCCCTGAGCATTGCCTCTGTACTCCCATTGGCCAGGAACTGGCCAATGGGAAGTGGAAGGGTAGTGACTGTGGGCAAGAACATTGTGCAAAGCCACTTGCATGCCTACACCTAGGAGCTGGACCTGCTGTTGTCTGCTTTTAGGGCACAGGGCAGTCTGTGGTGTCAGGAAAGGCTGGAAGCCTGCCTTAGCACCCCCGCTGCACTGCTGATGAGGAGCCACCAGCGGTAGGCCCATGCCCAAACCCTGAGCACCAGCTACCTACCCCAGCTCTAAGCACCCCTAAATCCAGAGCCCCCTCCTCTATCCCAACCCATCACCTCCTGCCCCAGAGCTTGCTCCCTCAGACAGAGCCTTCATTTCCCCTGCAACCTCCCGGACTCCAAACCCCTCATTCCTGTCCCCATCCTAGAACCTACACTCAAAAAATATAATTATGTTGGGTCGTAGGCACCAACAATTTTGTTCAGTTGGATCATATGAAAAGCATCTGAAAACCCTGGGTCTAGATATTACTTAGTCCTGCGACAATTGCATCAAATGGACTAGATGAGCCCGTGACGAATTTTCCATTCCCATGATTCTGTAGTTCAACAGCAGCCTCACTCACTCCAGTGCCTTGCGCAAATGCCTCCATCCTTTTCATAGAATCATAGAATACTAGGACTGGAAGGGACCTCGAGAGGTCATCGAGTCCAGTCCCCTGCCCCCATGGTGTTATTTCGGTGTTTGATAGGGTGGCTTTCCCCACCCACTTCCCTCACTCCTTGTTTATTACTGGAGACTACTCACAAGGATGTCCATTGTGATGCAGACCACCTGTTCACTAGCAACTGAAAATCCATCTCATTTCACAGAAACCACTAACAATGATAATCAGATAACAACGACTTCTGCTAACCACCAACCTGAGTCACATTTGAGCTGGTGGTGTGAGGGTAAAAAAGGCTCAGTATCCCACTGCCAAATCTGAGGCAAGCAATACGTACAGTACCAGTGACTAGAAGATATTAACTGTTGCTGGTTGAGGGTCCATCTAATGTTTTGCTGGTTTCTCCTAAAACAGAGACAATGGGACCCAACATTGCCTTGGTGTAAGCTGGTGATGCTCCCTCTTATTTGGTCCATTGTCTCTCCACCAATCGCTAGGTGAGTGTAGCCCTTCAGATCTAAGTGGTTCAAGTTATTTTTCATACTTAAGATGTAGAGATACTGGCAAAACTGTAATTAAAGGTATGGGTGTGGGGACTGGGTGTGTGGGTGAGCGTGTGTAACTAAGTGTGCGTGTGTTTGTCTGTTTGTGTGGGTGTATAGTACAGAATGTGGCTTTCAGTTTGTGAGAGCATGGTGAGACATATTTGCAGGTATCTTGTTTGTGAGAGTGGGTGGCACAGTATGTGCCTGTGTGACTGACACTGTGGTTTGAGGCTGTGTGATTGTGAGATGTCTGAGCTTGCGCGAATGTCCCGTAAATGCTTCGACTGTGAAGGGGGATTCTTAAGCTGTTTCGTAACAAAAAAGATTCATATGTTCCAGTTCCAAGGCTCCATGCTGTTGTTCAGAAAGTGCCCCCAGCTCGGTTTGTACTGTTGTCCTGAAGAAATGGAACACGTCAAAACTGTAAATAGAACTGGAACACTCAGTGGCTCTTCCAAAACTAAAAGCTTGGGTTTAAAACAAACCAAACCCTTTGTTGCATCATTGCAGCTTCTGGCCTTTGACAGCATTAAAAACTGAATCAAAACCAACATTTTAGTGTAATTTTTTGCTTAAAGAAAACCTCATTGTTTCAATATATGTTGGGACAAATTCTTCTTTCATTTATCATAGAATCATAGATGTCTATCTAACCTGCTCTTAAATATCTCCAGACATGGAGATTCCACAACCTCCTTAGGCAACTTATTCCAGTGTTTAGCCATCCTGACAATTAGGAAGTTTTTCCTAATGTCCAACCCAAACCTTTCTTGCTGCAGCCCATTGCTTCCTGTCCTATCCTCAGAGGCCAAGGAGAACAATTTTTCTTCCTCCTCCTTGTGACACCCTTTTAGATACCTGAAAACTACTATCATGTCCCCTCTCAGTCTTCTCCTTTCCAAACTAAGCAAGCCCAGTTCTCTCAGTTTTTCTTCATAGCTCATGTTCTCTAGACCTTTAATCATTCTTGTTGCTCTTCTCTGGACCTTCTCCAATTTCTCCACATCTTTCTTGCAATGTAGCACCCAGAACTGAACACAATACGCCAATTGAGGCCTAATCAGCGCAGAGTAGAGCAGAAGAATAACTTCTCATGTCTTGCTCACCATACTCCTGCTAATGCATCCCAGAATCATGTTTGCTTTATTTGCAACAGTGTCAGGCTGTTGACTCATATTGTGGACCACTATGACCCTTAGATCCCTTTCTACAGTACTTCTTCCTAGACAATCGCTTCCCATTCTGTATCTGTGAGACTGATTGTTCCTTCCTAAGTGGACCACTTGGCCTTTGTCCTTATTAAACTTCATCCTATTTACCTCAGGCCATTTCTCCAGTTTGTCCAGATCATTTTGAATTATAACCCTATCCTCCAAAGCAGTTGCAACCCCTCATAGCTTTGTATCATCTGCAAACTTAATAAGCGTACTCTCTATGCCAATATCTAAATTGTTGATGAAGATATTGAACAGAACTGATCACAAAACAGCCCCCTGCAGAACCCCACTTGTTATGCCTTTCCAGCAGGTTTGTGAACTCTTAATAACTACTCTCTGAGAATGGTTATCCAGCCAGTTATGCACCCACCTTATAGTAGCCCCATCTAAGTTGCATTTGCCTAGTTTATTGATAAGAATATAATGTGAGACCATATCAAATGCCTTACTAAAGTCTAGGTATACCACATCCACCGCTTCTCCCTTATCCACAAGACTCTTTATCCTATGATTATAAACATTGTTATGATTGTAAACCTTAAGTAACGACTGAGGTTAATGATGTTGCTTCATAGAATCATAGGGTTGGAGGAGACCTCAGGAGGTCTTCAATTCCAACCCCCTGCTCAAAGCAGGACCAACCCTAATTAAATCATCCAGCCAGGGTTTTGACAAACCTGGCCTTTAAAACCTCTAGGTATGGAAATTCCACCACCTCCCTAGGGAACCCATTCCAGTGCTTCACCACCCTCCTAGTGAAATAGTTTTTCCTAATATCCAACCTAGACCTCCCCCACTGTAACTTGATTTATACTGATAGAGATGTAGCCGTGTTAGTCTGGTCTAGCAGAAACAAAAGACAGGACTATGCAGCACTTTAAAGACTAACAAGATGGTTTATTAGGTGATGAGCTTTCATGGGCCAGACCCACTTCCTCAGATCAAATAGTGGAAGAAAATTGGCATGACCATATATACCAAAGGGATACAATAAAAAAAAGGTGAACACATATAAAATTGACAAATCAGATTTTAGAACAGAGGAGGGAGGGGCGGAGGTTAGTGTCTATGAGATAATGATGTTAGCGGTAATAATTGGGGAAGCTATCTTTAATGCCCACAAATCAGACATTAAACAGTTTCACAAAGAACAAACAGTTTCTTTTCATTTCAACCAGACTGGGCATTGTCCCAAGGACCTAACTGCAGGTATCTTACTTCAAAGAGACTTTAACACTGGACTACAAAGGGAAGCCTCAGAACTGTCAATCAGTCTTAAATTTGACACTTTACAAATGGGCCTTAACAAAGATGCTAACTGACTTACCCATTACAAAGATAGCTTCCCCAATTATCACCAGCTCTTTGGGATCTGCATCTGCAGCAACAGTGTAAGTCAAGGTTTGGCTAGAGAAGAACACAGACTCTGCTACAAAATAGCTTGTTTTTATCCCGCATTCTTGTTCTTACTAGTTCTTAGAATGGAGAGAGGTAACTAGTGGTGTCCCCCCACAGGTCTGTACTGGGACCAGTCCTATTCACATATTCATAAAGGATCTGGGAAGATGGATTAACAGTGAAGGGGAAAAATCTGCAGATGAGACAAAACTGTTCAAGATAGCTATGTCCCCAGCAGATTATGAAGAGCTACTAAGGGATCTCACAAAATTCAATGTTGATAAATGCAAAGTAATGCTTATTAAAAACATAATCTCAGCTATACATATAAAACGATGGGTCTAAATTAGCTGTTACTACTTAAGAAAGAGATCTTGGAGTCATTGTGGATAGTTCTCAGTGATCATCCACTCAATATGCAGCGGCAGTCAAAAAAGCAAAGAATGTTGGGGGAATGTTAAATAAGGGATAGATAATAAAACATAAAATATTATGTTGCTTCTATATAAATCCATGATACACCCAAATGTTCAGTACTGTGTGCAGATGTGATCACCCCATCTCAAAGAAGATATATTGGAATTAGAAAAGCTTCAGAAATGGGCAACAGAAATTATTAAGAGTACAAAATAACTTCTGTATAAGGAGAGATTAATAAGACTGGAACTTTTCTGCTTGGAAAAGAGACTACCAATGGGGGGGTATGATAGAAGTAGATACAATCAAGAATGGTGTGGAAAAAGTCAACAAGGCAGTGTTATTTACTCCTCATAACACAAGGACTAGCGGTCACCAAATGAAATTAATAGGCATTAGGTTTAAAACAAACAAAAGGGAATATTTTCACACACTATGTCAACCTGAGAAACTCCTTGTTGACGATTACTTGCTGAGGATTACTTTTTCGGAAAAAGGCACGTGTGGACACGGAACAGAGTGGTTTGTTTTGAAAGAAGGGGCCTTCAGGAAAAAGCACAGGTGCCTGGTGGCCACTCCATCCACAGTAATCAGAACTTAAATGCGATATAGCGTCCAATCAATGTGGACATTATCTTTCGAAAAAGCACATAGCTTTTTCTATTCACTTTTGCTGTGTAGACGCTGTATTTTGAAAGAAGTTTTTCTGGAAGATCTCTTCTGGAAAAGCTTCGTCTGAAAGAAGCCCGAAGTCTAGACGTAGCCTTGTCTCTGACCTTCTATCCACCTGTCTGTATTTCACTCCACTCAGAAACTTTGCTGCTGCAGTCTGAGCTTCCTCTCTTCTATCCAGTTCCCAGAGTCGAAATGGCAGTAAAAGCTAGCAACTTTTAGGCTTTGTCTACATTACATGTTTTTGCAGCAGAAAATATGCTAATGAGGGACTCATTAGCATGAGTTGCGACATTATTGGCATATTTTCTGCTGTTTCTTTTTGCGCAAGGGGTTTTTGAGCAAGATCCTTATGCCTGTCCCTCATCCCTGACCCCATCCTGGAACCTACACTCAAAAGATATAATTATACTGGGTTGTGAGCATCAACAATTTTGTTCAGTTGGATCATGTGAATAGCATCTGAAGACCGTGGGTCTAGATATTACTTAGTCCTGCCACAGTTGCAGCAGATGGACTAGATGACCCCATGACGAATTTTCCATTCTCATGATTCTGCAGCCTCACTCACTCCAGTGCCCTTCGCAAATGCCTCCATCCTTTTCCACAAAGTTATTTCGGTGATTGATAGGGTGGCTTTCCCCACCCACTTCCCTCACTCCTTGTTTATTACTGGAAACTACTCACAAGGATGTCCATTGTGATGCAGACCACCTGTTCACTAGCAACTGAAAATCCATCTCATTTCACAGAAACCACTAACAATGATAATCAGATAGTAACGACTTCTGCTAACCACCAACCTGAGTCACATTTGAGCTGGTGGTGTGAGGGTAAAAAAGGCTCAGTATCCCACTGCCAAATCTGAGGCAAGCAATACGTACAATACCAGTGACTAGAAGATATTAACTGTTGCTGGTTGAGGGTCCATCTAATGTTTTGCTGGTTTCTCCTAAAACAGAGACAATGGGACCCAACATTGCCTTGGTGTAAGCTGATGATGCTCCCTCTTATTTGGTCCATTGTCTCTCCACCAATTGCTAGGTGAGTGTAGCCCTTCAGATCTAAGTGGTTCCAGTTATTTTTCATACTTAAGATGTAGAGATACTGGCAAAACTGTAATTAAAGGTATGGGTGTGGGGACTGGGTGTGTGGGTGAGCGTGTGTAACTAAGTGTGCGTGTGTTTGTGTGGGTGTATACTACAGATCTCTTCTGGAAAAGATTCTTTTGAAAGAAGCCTGCAGTCTAGACATAGCTTATCTCTGACCTTCTATCCACCTGTCTGTGTTTCACCCCACTTATCCACTTTGCTGCTTCAGTCTGAGCTTCCTCTCTTCTATCCAGTTCCCAGCATTGAAAAGAGAGCGAGAGCTATCAACTCTTTGGCTTTGTCTACACGACACATTTTTGTGGAAGAAAATATGCTAATGAGGGACTCATTAGCATGAGTTGTGACATCATTAGCATATTTTCTGCTGTTTCTTTTTGCGCAAGGGGTTTTTGAGCAAGATCCTTACGCCTGTCCCGAAAAGGCATAAGGATCATGCGCAAAATGGGGTTTTTGCGCAAAACGGAAGCAGTTACACTGGTTCGTTTTGCGCAAAAACCCCTTGTGCAAAAATAAAAGGCAGAAAATATGTTAATGATGTCACAACTCATGCTAAAGATTCCCTCATTAGCATATTTTCTGCTTCAGAAATGTGTAGTGTAGACAAAGTCTTACAGTTGGGCTGCCCAATCTAACTGGAACCATCTTTCCAACTCTCTAAGTCACTTTTTTCTTCTTCAAAACTTGCCTTATAATCTACTTGTTTGCGTTAATCTCTGACTCAATACACACTTTTTATTCTTCCATTATTGCCTCAACCTCCTGTCTCACCTCTTTGGATCGAGATCGTGAGAATTTTTGTCTCCACTTTTATCACATTTGAGTTGCAGGGTTGTTTTGATTAGCATGCCATACTGCAAATGAATGATGGTCCCAATGGTTAGAATGCTAGCCTGGGCAATGAAAGAAAGAGGTTCCATTCCTGCTTTGTCACAGATGCACTGTGTGAGCTTAGGCAAGTCACTTAGGAACAAATTTTTAAAGTTATTTAAATACCTAAAGATACATATGATTTCAAAGGGAGTTACACACCTCAGTGCTTTTGAATACCCCACCGTTTCTTTAAGTACCTAAATAGCTTTTAAAATCTATCCTTTAGTTTCTGTGTGTTCCCCATCTGCAAAATGGGAATAATATCACTATCTAACCTCATAGAGGTGTTGGGAGACTATAAATAGATTAAAGACTGAAGTGCTCAGATAGCCCGGTGTTAGGGGCAAAATAACTACCAACAAGAGACAATCCAACTCTGATGCATTCACTTTCTACACTACCCCTTTCTAGAAAGTATTTGTGTGCTGCTCTATGTTACACCAAAAAAGTCTTGTAATTGTAACTTCTTTATATTGATCTAGAATTTTGATAGCTCATATCCAAGACTGAATGCGCCTATATGCGTGCAAACTTCTCAATTGTCCCTTTCTTCCAGTAGGATCCCCAAGTGCCTTTTAAACTTCACCAATTTAGAAGGAATAAGTTCACCAAACACTGAAATGTGGGTGGAACATAACAGAGGTTTGAGTACACAAGGACACCACACAGAATCTCCGGAGGAAGTGAAGAATGCTATACACCCTTGAAATTGAATGGATAAGTCAGATAGGGAGATTACTAAGTGATTTGGTCAGCCTTGGAGCTGTGCGTTGGTTTTTTGTTTCGTTTATTGGGTTAGTGTTTGAGGGTTTCTATTTTGTTTGTTTTGCTGTGGTTATTTTGAAATTAGACTTTGTTGCAGTGATATTATGTTAACCAATAATATGCACAAACACTTTTGTTCAGTACTGCTGCACCTTTGCTTTGCAGATTTGTTAATGAAATTAGTTATATAATAGCACGAAGGGCAAGGACTATCTTTCTATTTTGTGGTTGGATAACCACCTACTACCATGAGATCTATGCCTGGGAACTGTACCTTCTACCACAATATTAATAAAACACTGTCAGTGTAGACAAACAAAATGTAATTTCTTAAATGCATCCAAGCCAGACCCTCTTATCTGTCACATTGATCACAGCAAAAAGCAACACTGCTTATAACTGATCAGGACTAGAGCTGCTAGGCATCTCCGTACCTGGGAAAATATTGAAGGAAACAAAGATTTTTCATTTTTGTTGAATTTTTGGGTTTCATAAAAAACCAAAATTGGAAATATGTTTGGTTTTCAAAAACAAACTTTTCAACAAAACCTGAAAATTTCAATGGAAATGGAAAATTTCAAGCCAAAATATCTGTTCAAAGGTTGAAAACGGATTTGTCAAGTAAATAATTTTCCATTTTTTTTCATCTCTCATCAGAACACTAGTTTTACATTTTATCCCAAAGGGTACGTCTACACTAGCCCCTAGTTCGAACTAGGGAGGCTAATGAGGGCGACCAAAAGTGCTAATGAAGCGTGGGATTTAAATATCCAGTGCTTGATTAATGTATTCCTGGCCGGTCGCCATTTTGGAAACTGACTAGCCCGAAGTAACTGCCCGCGTCTACATGTGGCAGAGAAGCAGGATTCCGAGATAAACCCTTAGTTTGAATTAACTGTTACTCCTCGTAGAATGAGGTTTAACAGTTAATTCAAACTAAGAGGTTTATCTCAGAATCCCGCTTCTCTGCTGCGTGTAGACACTGGCAGTTACTTCAGAATAGTCAGTTTCCAAAATGGCGACCAGCCGGGAATATGTTAATCAAGCGCAGGATATTTAAATCCCGTGCTTCACTAGCAATTTCGGTCACCCTCATTAGCCACCCTAGTTCAAACTAGGGGGCTAGTCTAGATGTACCCTAAGACAGTGTTTCCTGTTGTGCAGTGCCATGCATTCTAACAAAGGGAGAGGATCACTTCTGACCCGAATGGAAGCCTTCTACCTAGTGCATCGCTTGTGTCTTCTGTCCATTTTCCCATCCCAACAGTGACCATGCATTAGCCTGTTTTGCTGGTGATATATTATAAGATTATCTCCTAAAAACTCCATTGTTCTGGGCACTCTTTTGGTTACTATGCTCATAAGAACCAGATGTCTGTCATCTCAGACTGTTAGCTCTTTGAGGAATAGGAATGTGTAAAATGCCTTCCTTCATAGGGTCTAGATCCCTGATTAGGGATCACTATTTAAACAACAATCCCCTGTCCATCCTGAAGCTTATTAACAGCCAGTCCCTAACCCCAAATAAAGTCTACAAAAGTCTGAGATTGCATTAATAGGAGCAGTATTGGACCTATAGTGCAGACTTGGAATTATTTGATCAGCATTGATCAGTTTCATGCAATCCACTTGCTTAAATGGTATTAAAGATATTAACAAAGACACCCCCAATGAGTGTATATTAACACAGCTTAATCGAATGTGCTCACTTAAAATTGCTGTGTATGTTGTCACCACTGGGGAACTCTATCTTTTGTGTCTCTCTCGTGCATAGCAGCTTTAAGAAGCAGGTTGAAGACTATTTGTTAGTCCTTCTAAGATATGTCTATTGCCAAATGCACATTCTCAGCAGCTCAAGTCTATGCAGTGTTTTATGTGCATGAATTTGAGGCCATCCTGGTATAAGACAAAATGTTGTATACTTAGTGGTGAGCCAAGCCACAAGCATAAATTTTTATACCAAGGCACAGTAAAAATGTACCATGAAACTGATACACTTTAAAGAATAAATATTCTGAAATGACTATAATTGTTACTGAAGATGTGCTATTTCATTATTATATTAGGTTCAGTGACTGAAATATTTAGGTGTTTAATATACTGCTATCTAGCCTTTGCAGCTCCTCTCATTAATCTATCAGATGAATGGGTTCTAGTTATACTTCTTGTAACATGGCGAACTGCAGAGAATCACGTTTATAAGGGGTCTAGATGGTGAAGATTTATTAAGCTGTTGCTAATGATCCCACAGGGCTAGAAAAAGAAAAAAAGTATTCACACGAGCAGAAAATGTTTATAGAGGGAATCTGTCTTCCTAATTAGTCTGCTGAATGTTTTCTGTTGTACGGAGATAAGAGATGAATAAGCAGTGGTTTATGTAAAACTATGTTGAGAACACCTTTGTATTTAACATGTACATATCACTAAACACATCCAGAAGCATGCTAAAATAAAATGCTATTCTTTATTTATATAATGCAACACTATAAAAATAATAATGTTCTACATTTACATATAATATCGACTGCTACTGCTTTGTATTTAAATTGTACTTAATGTCAATAGGTAAGTATTAATGCACCCTCTATTCATAAGAGTTAATGGAGGCACAGAGCTGAAGGAACTTGGCCAAAGTTACACAGAGAGTTAGAATGAAAAATTCAGGCATACGATCCAAAGCCTAGATCATGATCAATCCATTAGTCCACAACCACTCTTAGACTGAAATCCTCAAATGGAAAGTACTTTACAACAAAAGGCTTTACAGCATAAAAACATAACCAAAGAATGGCCAGACAGGGTCCTGGAAAAAGTCCATCTAGCCCAGTATTTTGTTCTCTGACAGTGACCAATTCCAGATGCCCCAAAGGGAATGAACAGAATCTTCTTATAAATATTTCTGAAAGTTTATTTGTTTGTTTGTCTGTTTGTTTGTCCCGAAAGATCTCTGAAGAGGTAAGAGCTAGAAACACCAAATTTGGCATGGATATCACTGATTTCCTAACTTAAATAAATGGATTGGTTATATTTCGAAATCGGTTCCCCCAGCTCCCCCAGGGCCCCAATTGGGCCCACTGATAATTCCTGAATATCTCCGAAACGGCAAGAGCTAGAAACACCAAATTTTGCACGGATACTACTGATTTCCTAACTTGAATAACTAGGTTGGTTATATCTCCAAATTGGTTCCCCTGGGTCCCCCAGAGCCCCAGTTGGGCCCACTGATAATTATGAAAGATCTCTGAACTGGTAAGAGCTAGAAACACCAAATTTTGCACTGATACTACTGATTTCCTAACTTCAATAACTGGATTGGTTATATCTCAAAATCGGTTCCCCCAGAACCCCAATTGGGCCCACTGATATCTAGCTTTTAGTAGCACCTGATCATAGGCATTTGCTGGACTCTTCTGTTAAGCGTGTCACATAAACCACAACTACAAGATCCTAGAGCAGAGTTTCCCAATTTTATTTGGCCATGGAACCCTTTTCAGCTTTTCAGAATTTAAGGGAACCCCTAGGTTTGTCAAGCAAAAAAATAAAAATAAAAAGGAGGGGAACCCACCAGTGCATGAAAATCACATTCCTTTGAGGCCCCACACCTTTGAGGTCCCATCCTCTGTTCCCCTCCTCTCCATCACTTGCTATCCCCAGCCCTTTTACACTCTCACTGGGTTGAGACAGGAGGTGCGGGCTCTGGGGTGGGAATGAGGGATTTGGGTGTGGGAAGGGGTGAAAAGTGCAAGCTCTGGGAGGGAATTTGGATGCAGGAGAAGGGGATGCTGGCTCGGGGAGGGGGCTCCAGGCTGGGGAGTGTTGGGCTCAGGTGGAAGGTTGGGATGCCGAGCAAGTCACAGGCTTGTGGATGTGAGGGTGCAGGAGTTTGGGTTGGATATGTGAGGGGCTCAGGGCAAGGAGACTGTGAGTATGATGGGCTCAGGACACAGATTTGCAGTGTGCGGATGGTGCAGGAGTGTTGTGGCATAAGACAAGATGTGGGGATGCAGGAGTTTGGGGATGTCAGAGACTCAGGACAGGGGGTTCCAGTGTATGACAGGCTCAGATTTGGGGTCAGGTGGTGCAGGAGTGTTATGAAGCTGCAGTGAGATGGGGATTTGGACCCAATTGGAGGCATGTTGGCCAGGCTTCATTTTTAAATAAAATATTATGTCAAACTCTAGGGCTGTGTCTACACTGGGCCACTTATTCTGGAAAAGCAGCAGCTGCTTTTCCGGAATACCTTGAAAGCTGTCTACACTGGCCGCTTGCTTTTCCGGAAAAGCAATGACGATCTACTGTAAAATTCTCAGTGCTCTTCCGGAAAAACTATGCTGCTCCCGTTCAGGCAAAAGTCCTTTTCCGGAAAAACTATTCTGGAAAAGGGCCAGTGTAGACAGCACAGTAGTCTTTTCCGCAAAAAAGCCCCGATCGCGAAAATGACGATTGGGGCTTTTTTCCCGAAAAGCGCATCTACATTGGCCACAGACGCTTTTCCGGAAAAAGTGCTTTTCCGGAAAAGCATCCTGCCAATGTAGACGCGCTTTTTCCGGAAATACTTATAACGGAAAACTGTTCCGTTTTAAGTATTTCCGGAAAAGGGTGCCAGTGTAGACGTAGCCAAAAGGTTTTAGCATTGTCTTTATTTATGAGAGGGGAGGGGAACTTGTTTTGAGTCAAGGGTCACTGACCCACAGAAAAGTCAGTTGGGGTCACACAAGTGAGATGCAAAAAACCCCCTCCAAAACGCCCAAGCCTCACACCTGTGCTGGTGGGGGCAGGGGACAGGGTGCTAGTGGGTACTGGGGCTGGGGAGAGGGTGCTGCTGGGTGGCAGGATGCTGGCACAGATGGTGGGGTGCTGGGGCAGGATGCTGGGGTCAGGGACAGGGTCCTGGGGTGGGTGGCAGGGTGCTGGGGCTGGGGTCAAGGTGGTGCATTTTTTGAGGAGTAATGTTAGTTTGGTTCGAACTAATGCATCCCGGCGTGTACTTCCTGGTTCGAATCATCTGTTGAGTGGAGTAACCCACCGGCGAGATCATGCTAATGAAGCACAGGATATTTAAATCCCTTTTTCATTAGCAATTTCGGTGGCCTACATTTGCATCCCTAGCTCAATCTAGGGAGCAAATGTAGACGTACCCTAAGAGAAAATGGCATTGATGTAGTTCATTCATCACACCTTTTACTATATTTTCCCCTGGTGACAACAGGTATTTCTGCTAGTAAATAATAATCATCTGATCCATCTCCTGTTATCCATTCCCAGCTTAAGATAAACAGACGCCATGGACATCTTTCCTGCCTATCCTGGCTAATAGTTATTGATGGGCCTATCCTCCATGAATTTATCTTACTCTTTTTAAAACCCTGTTATAGTCTTGGCCTTCACAATATTCTTTGGCAAGGAGTTCCACAGGTTGACTATGTGTTATGTGAGAAAATACTTCCTTTTGTTTTTTTTAAACCTGATACCTCTTAATTTAGTTCTTGTGTTATGGGAAGAAATAGATTACACTCCGTTAATCACTTTCTCTACACCAGTCCACAAGACACTTGCACATATGCTCAGTCACCTTGAAATCAATGAGACTACTCACATACTTAATGCTAGGCATGTGCTTAAATATGTTACTGTATTGGGGCTATTAACTGATTAATCCTCACAAAACCTGTGTGTGAGGGAATTATTCCTGTTTTGTGCATTCATAAAATGAGGCACAGAAAAGATAAGCGATTTGGCAAAGGTCACTATCGCTTGACAATGGTTAATATTACTTGTGTTCATTAGCCACAATACCATCCTTCCCCTGTTTTTGTTTAATATATTGAACATAAGAATAGCCATACTGGGTCAGATTAAAGTCATAGCCTTTACCACATCCTCTGGCAAGGAGTTCCACAGGCCAACTGTGAGCTGTGTGAAGAAAAGCATCCTTTTGTTTGTTTTAAACCTGTTGCCTATTAATTTCATGTGATGACCCTAGTTCTTATGTTATGGGAACAAGTAAATAACTTTTCCTTATTCACTTTTTCCATACCAGTCATGATTTTATAGACCTCTATCATATTCTCCCTTAGTCTCTTTTCTAAGATGAAAAGTCCCAGTCTTTTTAATCTCTCTTCATATGGGACGTGTTCCAAACCCCCTAATAATTTTTGCTGCCCTCTTCTGAACCTTTTCCAATGACAATGTATCTTTTTTAAGATGAGGTGACCTGTACGCAGTATTCAAGATATGGGTATATCATGGTTTTATATAGAGGCAATAAGATGTACTCTGTCTTATTCTCTATCCCTTTTTAAATGATTCCTAACATTCTATTTTCTTTTTTGACTGCTGTTGCACATTGAGTGGATGTTTTCAGAGAACTATCTACAGTGACTGCAAGTTCTCTCTCTCGAGTAGTTATAGCTAAACTAGTCCTCATCATATTGTATGTATAGTTAGGATTATTTTTGCAATATGTATTACTTTACATTTACCAACATTAAATTTCATTTGCCATTTTGTTGCCCAATCACTTAGTTTGGTGAGATCTTCATGGTCTGCTTTGGTCTTAACTATCTTGAGCAGTTTAGTATCATCTGCAACTTTTGCCACCTCGCTTTCTCCAGATCATTTATAAATAGGTTGAATAAGACTGGTCCCAGTATGGACCCTTGGAGGACATCTCTAGTTACCTCTCTCCACTCGGAAAACTTACCATTTATTCCTACCCTTTGTTTCCTGTCTTTTAACCAGTTATCAATCCATGACAGGACCTTATCCCTCTTATCCCTCTTACTTTACTCAAGAGCTTTTGGTGAGGGACCTTCCAAAGGGTTTCTGGAAATCTAAGTATACTATATCTACTGGATCCTGCTTGTCCATATGTTTGTTGACCCTCTCAAAGAACTCTAGCAGATTAGTAAATTATTACTTCTCTTTACAGAAACCATGTTGACTTTTCCTTAACAAATTATATTCATCTATGTGTCTGACAATTTTATTCTTTACTATAGTTTCAACTAATTTGCTCAGTATAGACGTTAGACTTACTTGTCTGTAATTGCCAGGATCACCTCTAGAGCCCTTCTTAAATATTGGTGACACATTAGCTATCTTTCAGTCATTAGGTACAGAAGCTGATTTAAAGGATCGGTTGTAAACCACAATTAATAGTTCCACAATTTCACATTTGAGTTCTTTTAGAACTCTTGGGTAAATGCCATCTGGTCCTGGTGACTTGTTACTGTTAAGTTTATCAATTTGTTCCAAAAATCTCCTCTAATGACACCTCAATCTGGGACAATTCCTCAGATTTGTCACCTAAAAAGAATGTCTCGGATTTGGAATCTCTCTGACATCCTCAGCCATGAAGACCGAAGCAAAGAATTCATTTAATTTCTCCGCAACGATCTTATCATCTTTGAGGGCTCCTTTCGCATCTTGATTGTCCAGGCGCACCACTGGTTGTTTAGCAGGCTTCCTGCTACTAATGTACTTAAAAAACATTTTGCTATTACTTTTTGATTTTTTGACTAGGTGTTGTTCAAACTCCTTTTTGGCTTTTCTTATTATATTTTTACACTTAATTTGACAGAGTTTACATTCCTTTCTATTTTCGTCACTGTGATTTAACTTTCACTTTTTAAACCATGCCTTTTTCTCTCTCACTGCTTCTTTTACTTGGTTTTTAAGCCACAGTGACACTTTTTTGGTTCTCTTACTGTGTTTTTTAATTTGGACCTCTATTATGGTGTAGTTGAAAAGTTCCCATACAGTTTGCAAGGATTTTACTTTTGTCACTGTACCTTTCTGAAATTAAATGCCACAGTCTTGAGCTCCTTCCCTGAGCCTGCCATCCTCCTTAACAGCACCAGGCACTGTCTGACTGGCGGTGGGACAGTTCTACAGTGTCCTGGAAAGCCTCATCTGCATGCCTCTCTGCTTCCTTTAGCTTTTCCAATTCAGCCACCCTAGCCTCCAAAGCTTATATGCTATATCTTAAGCCCAGGAGCTCCTTACACCAAATGTACACATATGCCACCCACTCATAGGGCAGGTAATCATACACACTACATTGGGTGCAATAAACAGGATAGCCCCCACTCTGTTGCTGGGCTTCTGAATGCATTCTCTCCTGCAGATAATTAGAATATTGATAGGGTTTTTATTTAAATGAGGTAGTTTTGGTTTTAGTTTAGTTTAAAAGAATGTCAAGTGAATTAGCCCTCTTCCAACTCCCCCTCTAAACTCCCTCATGAAACTCCCTTTTAGATGCTCCTGTTCACTAAGCTCCCTGGTTGCTTAGTAGTGGCTTTATATAGCCCTGGCCTTCCCTTCCAGATAGCCCTGCCCCCTGGTTAAGGCTTAACTAATGAACAGAGGGTTCTAGATTTCAAATCCTAGCTAAGAAGCTCACAGCTTCCAACTGCCAGTCTCAGCACATGGTCCTTCATACATACAGCTCAGCATATGGATCTCCAAATAAACAAACACAAGCTCAGCACACAGTATCTTTCAGGCAACCAGCAAGTAACCCCCAAATACAAACACAACAGACAGCCACTTATCACAAGGGTCCCATAATTGCTCCTCCTTCACCTGGAGAACTCCCTCACAAACTCCATGTTAGCTGCACCTGTTCACAGAACTGGGTGACTAATGGATTTTGGTTCACTAACAATCCCAGAAAAAAAATCAATATAATGACTTGTGTCAAAACAAAAATTATATTTTTCAAAATGTTTTTCACATAAAAAGTTAAAAAAAATTGTTTCAGATCAGATAAAACATTTGGTTGAACCTGAAATAAATAATTTTGTTTATTTTTATCTTTTTTTAAAAAGAAAATTAAATGACATTTCAGAGCAAAAAGCCATTTCACATAAAAAATGAAACATTTTGTTGCAAGAACGTCAACACAAAACATTTGCTTGTCATCAGACTTTGTTGTGGTTTGTTCTTTGTTTTATTGTCAAACAATGTGGTAAAATGTTTTTGTGTAGCTGGATCTGCATTTTTCATTGAAAAGGCATTTCAGCTGCAACATTTCACTCAGCTCTACTACTGATTGATATTCTGGACACATCAAAACTGTCTTTAGGATTACAATTTCACAGACCACAAAGTAGAGTAGATAGATAGCTACCCTGGCAATAGGCTGATAACAGAAAGATAAATAGTGGAATTACTTCACACATCAATGAAAGGAGACACCTTTGAAGTAGAATATGTAACTGTTTAGCAGGGCACAGCACCACCAAGCAGAGATCTAAATGAAAGGGCAGGGTGACTATAGATATAGTGTAGCCATCGCTCAAAAAGTACTTTAGTCAAACTATCAGGGTTAATAACCCAGATCCTGACAAAATTGCCATCAGCCCTTCAACAATTGCAAGGGGTTGGAACTTTGGTTTTACATTTCACTGTAAAGACAGCACTAATAGCTGCAGAGAGCCTTCTCCAACTGAGAGTTGGAACGTAGATTCTATAAATTGTACAGTCAACAAAAATGATCATTATTCCTGTGACTGGAAAACCTTTTATCTATTTATATATTTTGGAGTGCTTCTACCTATCTGTGTGTCTGTGCCTCCATTTGTTCAAGAACAAATGGGCAAGCAACACGGGAATGCAGGGGCAAGATTAGAAAGGCAAAGGCACAAAATGAGATCAAACTAGCTACAGGCATAAAGGGAAACAAGAAGACCTTTTATAAATACATTAAAAGCAAGAGGAAGACCAAGGACAGGGTAGGCCCACTGCTCAGTGAGGAGGGAGAAGCAGTAACAGGAAACTTGGAAATGGCGGAGATGCTCAATGACTTCTTTGTTTCGGTCTTCACCGAGAAGTCTGGAGGTGTGCCTAACGTAGTGAATACAAGCAGAGAGAGGGTAAGTTTAGAAGATAGGATACACAAAGAACAAGTTAAAAATCACTTAGGAAAGTTAGATGTCAGCAAGTCACCAGATCCTGATGAAATGCATCCCAGGATACTCAAGGAGCTGATAGAGGAGGTATCTGAGCCTTTAGCTATGATCTTTGAAATATAATGGAAGACAGGGGAGATTCCAGAAGACTGGAAAAGGGCAAATATTGTGCCCATCTATAAAAAGGGGAATAAGAACAACCCAGGAAACTACAGACCGGTCAGTTTAACGTCTGTCCCAGGGAAGATAATGGAGCAGGTAATTAAGGAAATCATATGCAAATACTTGGAAGGTAATATAAAGTGATAGGGAATAGCCAGCATGGGTTTGTGAAGAACAAGTCATGCCAAACTAATCTGATAGCTTTCTTTGATAGGATAACGAGCCTTGTGGATATTGGAGAAGCAGTGGATGTCATATACCTATACTTTAGTAAGGCATTTGATACAGTCTCACATGATATTCTTATTGATAAACTAGGCAAATATAACTTAGATAGGGCCACGATAAGGTGGGTGCATAATTGGCTGGATAACCGTAGTCAGAGAGTTGTTGTTAACAGTGCTAAATCCTGCTGGAAAGGGATAACAAGTGGAGTTCCGCAAGGGTCTGTTTTGGGACCCGTACTGTTCTATATCTTCATCAATGATGTAGCTATTGGGATAGAGAGTACGCTTATTAAGTTTGCAGATGATACCAAACTGGGTGGGGTTGCAACTTCTTTGGAGGATAGGGACATAATTCAAAATGACCTTAGCAAGTTAGAGAAATGGTCAGAGGTAAACAGGATGAAGTTTAATAAAGAGAAATGCAAAGTGCTCCACTTAGGAAGGAACAATCAGTTCCATACATACAAAATGGGAAGCGACTGTCTAGGAAGGAGCATGGTAGAAAGGGATCTAGGGGTCATAGTGGACCACAAGTTGAATATGAGTCAACAGTGTGATTCTGTTGCAAAAAAAGCAAATATGATTCTAGGTTGTATCAACAGGTGTGTTGTAAGCAAAACTCGTGAAGTCATTCTGCCGCTCTACTCTGCACTAGTTAGGCCTCAGCTGGAGTACTGTGTCCAGTTCTGGGCGCCACATTTCAAGAAAGATGTGGAGAAATTGGAAAGGGTACAGAGAAGAGCGACAAGAATGATTAAAGGTCTAGAGAACATGACCTATGAAGCCAGGCTTCATGAACTGGGCTTGTTTAGTTTAGAAAAAAGAAGATTAAGGGGGGACATGATAGCGGTTTTCAAATATCTAAAAGGGTGTCACAAGGAGGAAGGAGAAAATTTGTTCCTCTTGGTTTCTGAGGACAGGACAAGGAGTAATGGGCTTAAAGTGCAGCAGGGGAGGTTTAGATTGGACATTAGGAAAAAATTCCTAACTGTCAGGGTGGTCAAATATTGGAATAAATTGCCAAGGGAGGTGGTGGAATCTCCCTCTCTGGAGATATTTAAGAACAGGTTAGATAGACATCTGTCAGGGATGGTGTAGACAGAGCTTGGTCCTGCCTTGAGGGCGGGGGGCTGGACTCGATGACCTCTCGAGGTCCCTTCCAGTCCTATGATTCTATGATTCTAACTCCTAAATGGTAAGAGCCAGGGCCACCAAATTGGGCATGCAGCTTCCTCTTCTCCTAACTAAAAGCAAGGTCAGGACTTGGTTTTGCTAGGACAAGAGGAAGCCCCAGGGAAAGGACTGTTTTCCATAACATGTAAAGAAAGGGGCTACTGTTTGGAGGGATGCAATATGAGAGTGGCCACTGAAGGGCACCGAGCCCACAGGCGAGAGCTATCCTGCAGAGGGGCCACTGGGAGCAGCTGTGCCACCACGGTAGTGGTCAGCAGGGCTGGGCCTCTGCCATCTTGCCTATGAGCTCACTGGTAAGTAGCCCCTCTGCCCCAAACCTTCTCCCATCTCTCTGCCCCCCTCCCTCTGCACCACCAGAGGGGAGTGGGGAGAAAATCCCTAGTGGCTGGGGGAGAGAGGGACGGGGGGGGGGGGGGAGATAACAGGACCCTGGCAGAGGAAGGGGGTCAGGGTGAGAAAACAGGCCCCTCGTTGGCTAGGGGGCACTGGGGAGAAGAAAACTGGGAAACTCCACTGCATCCAGGGAACCCATCTGCTCTTCCAACATTTTTTGTGGAACAGCAGACGTACTCTTTCAGAAGCCCCTGTATTCCTTGTTTCATGAAGAATAAGGGCTTTTCTGAAAGAGAAGGTTTTTTTGAAATTTGGCCCAGTGTAGATGAGCCAAATTTCAGAAAAGCCTCTTCCGAAAAAAGGTACGCAAATTGCAGATCACAATTTGTATACCCTTTTTTTTAAATAAAACTTTGTAGTCTAAACGTAGCTTAGAAGAAAAGGTAATTAATGGCAGTGCTTAGTAGTCACTGTTATCTTTAAGAAAAAGAAAAAGGAAATACTTAGTGGAAATAAAAGATAAACAGGCTGCTTTTATTTATAAACAGAAAACCAAACAGTAGGGTAGTTGCCAGACATTAAAATATCCACAACTTACCACCCAGACTGAACAGGGGAAGGATCATGCCCAATCTAGGAGACTGCCTAGCTTGTGAGAAAAGATTATTAGAACTACTATTAGGGTAAGAAATTGCATGTAGAAAATTTCTTAGGCCTGGTTTACACTACATGGGAAAGTTGAAGTAAGATACGTAGCTGGAGTCGACATATCTTAAATCCCTGTCCACACAGCAGAAGGCTGACGGGAGAAGAAAAGCAAGAAGCCTACAGTGTAGACGTAGCCTTATAGTGTTAAGCTTATCTGGTGTGCATGTTTTATTTAGCGTAGTAACTTACTTTGATCTGTCTGTTATCACTTGCAACCACTTAAATTCTACTTTCCAAATTTAATAAAACCATTTTTATTTATTATTCAATTCAGTGTTGGTGTAAATAACTGTTACCTGGGGACAAAGCTGTGCCTCTCTCTCTTTCATTGGTAAAAGGCACAGACAACTTATGAGTTTGCTGTGTCTAAAACTTGTATACACAGTCAGGCAGATTTCTCTGGGGCTCTAGTCCCATTGAGGCTGTGCACCTGGGGGCTGTGTCACGGCCCTGTGACTGAGCCGTCCAAGAGCAGAGCCGTTCTCAGTGTCTGTGTTTCTCTGCTGTGGGCTGTGATTCTAACTCTGTGCCATCACTGAGGGAGACCAGAGGTTCTGGCTCAGCAGAACAGGGTACTAGAACACCCTAGAGAGGAGGTAGGTGGCCTCAGTGATATGATTAGCCCAGCAAGTGACAGACTCAAGGGATCTCTGTGACCAAACCCCTCCCAGTGCCCACTGCAGATAAGTATAAAGGCCTCCGTTCTGAAGACCTTACTATGTAAGTACTTTACTATAATGTATATTGGGGAGTTGAATTTTTCATTGAGCAGGACAAGCATCCAGCAAAAGTGCCAACTTTAAAAAGCCAGAAACTCCGCCAGATACTTGGCTGATGTAAATCAAAGTAGCTCCACTGAGCAGCTTCAGTTTACATCAGCAGAGGCTCTTATGACATAGTTCTATCTTTTCAAAGAATTTAATTCATGTTCCACTTTGACTCATCATTCATTTAATACATTGGGCTAGCACATGAAATAGATGTCAGGGTTACAAAATGGGATTTGTTTAATCTGTCAGTTTTCTTTTGAATGAATAAACTGCATAACTATCAATTTATTATGGTTTCCTGCTATTCCCAGAAAGGCAAATGAATAAATAATAGGTCCAATCCACATATTGTAGGAAGAATATTATCATCTTCTCCAGAATCAATTCACCCAGGAGGATTTTGAAGTGTAGTATCAATTGTTAAGTTTCTCGGAATATTTTAAATGAAATCTACAGTAAAACACCATTAGTATGAAAATGACTGTAGAAACATATGTTTACATTTATTCAAGAGGACTCCCTGGGGATCCATTGCATTATGTTGGCTTACATGGGTGTTTAAAGATAGGATCATTTCTCCAAGGTCAAATTCTGTTAACCTATGCTAGTGTCAATCTGAAATAACTCCAGAGACTTCAGAAGAGTTACTCCAATTTTACACCTGCCTAAGCAAGAGTAGGCTTTGACCCTGGGCTTCACTTCTGACTCATTACTTTGGTACCTGGGACAAGCGAACTTGTTAGATATTGGAGGAATTCTTTTAACTTGTAATTGGATGAAAATTCATCCTGTTCTGCCTGTGCTAAAACTAATAGCTTGCATGGGACCGTCACAATGTCTATTGTAAGGACATATAAATAGATACATACATGGAGGATAGATCCATCAATGGCTACTAGTCAGCGTGGGTAGGAATGGTGTCCCTAGCCTCTATTTGTCAGAAGCTGGGAATGGGCAACAGGAGATGGATCACTTGATTATCTGTTCTGTTCATTCCTTCTGGGGCATCTGGCATTGGCCACTGTTGGCAGACATAATACTGGGCTAGACAGACCTTTCATCTGACTCAACATGGCCGTTCTTATGCTCTTAGGACAGGGCATAAACACTCCTGTGGACAGTGCTATGCGAGTGCTATGCGAGTTGCAGGAGCTTGTCCAGTCTACATACATTCTGCCACTTGCGGGTATGGTTTTTTTATGCCGATGGAAGAGCTGTCTCCCGTCCGTATAGAACACCTTCACCACACAAACTGTAGTGGCATGGCTGTATCCTTACAACTGCAATGCTGCAGTGCTGTGTGTTTAGACATGGCCGAATTCAGTTAAGCCTGTGCAAAAGCTGTATGAAGGCAAGTTCTAAAT
Organism: Pelodiscus sinensis; assembly: GCF_052426305.1. Lineage (NCBI taxonomy): Eukaryota > Metazoa > Chordata > Testudines > Trionychidae > Pelodiscus > Pelodiscus sinensis. The sequence goes on from NC_143054.1 coordinate 13,655,330, forward strand.
CTGTGCCTCATTTTCCCATCTGTAAAATAGGAACACACATTTTCCCCCAGCCCACAAGAGGTGCTGTAAGGATAAATCAATTAAAGAATGAGAGGTGCTATAGCACTAGTGATAATGTGGCCCTTGTAAATACTGTTGATAGAAACCCCAGTGTAGACTGGGACTTACTTGAGATCTGCATTTTGTTTGCTTTCATTCGTGCATCAGAAAAAGGGCATATTTTGCCTCCAATTTCCCCCATTTTGTTTTTGTATGAAGATGGGCCACTTTTCCACTAGGCAGGAACCGATTTCTACGTGGAGACCATCTCTTACCAAACCAAATATAACTTTGGAGTTCAGAACTGAAAGATCCAATTTCACACACTTGCCTTTTATTCATGCAGAGATAGACATGTTATTAAGTTTCATAGAAGAAAATTAAATTTGGGAGCTATCCCTAAATATCCCTAAATGGCAAAAATGTGTGTACGTTTTTTTCCCACTAGTTTTACACTGCCCTAGCTGTGAGTTCTTATCTCAGTTCTCTTGGAGGCCTCTGGTGGATAATCTCTCAGCCTCTATTTCTTCAGCTGTAGAGATATTTTTTACCTCCTTTACAGGCATGCTACCAGGATTATTTAAAACCCTAAAATCCATGAATCCATAAATTAGCCAATGTCCATTGATTGCTTTGGAGATTAAAAGTGCTTTTTATAGGTAAGTATTATTATTTTTCTGCAGCCCCTTTCCATCCAAAGCTCCTATTTCCCTGCAAGGGTAGTTGCTCAAGCTAAACTATTCCAAAGCAAACTCAGAAATAAACCAGGCACTTGGAAGCACAATTGCTATATTTTTATTGCCTTTACCTCCTGCCTGTTCTGCTCACACAATTTCTTTCCCCTTTGCACTGCACCTTAATTTATGGCTGAAATTATTGAACAATCACTGATTCATGAGACTGGAATAAATCTTTCTCTGTAACCGCTCAACTTTGCTAGTTTTGTTTACTTAATGTGTTCGCTTATTTTTAAAGATCTGCAACTATTCCAGAGAGGAATACTGGTGTCTAGTCAAGAAATATATAGAAATGCATAGTACTAGTATCGACAGCGTGCTACTTTACCACTCTGGGAAAGAATTTTGGCCAATGTAACTGTAACTGTATTGTTTTAGGAAAGAAGATAAATTGCTGGCTGATAATAAATGCTTATGAATTCATTTGCTTTGTGTGCACTGTAAGTTGATACTTACCCAGAGTATAAGTATCACAGGGTATGTCTACACTACAGCACTAATTCGAACTAACTTAGTTCGAATTAGTTAATTCGAACTAAGCTAATTCGAACTAACGCATCCAGACTAAAAAACTAGTTTGAATTAGCGTTTTGCTAATTCGAACTAGCATGTCCACACAGAGTGGACCCTGAACCGGGGTTAAGGATGGCCGGAAGCAGTGCCGGCAGGGCATCAGAGTAGGACTTAGAGTGTGGAGCTGCTGTCTCAGGCTAGCCGAGGGCTGTGCTTAAAGGGACCCGACCCCCACCCCAGACAGACAGTTCTCGGGGTGCCCCGCTTGCAAAGCAGTCCTGGCTTGGATTGACCGGAGTACCCACACTGGGCACATCACAGCACTCGGTCATCGGCCCGGCTGCACTTGCCACAGGCTGCCATCTGGGGAGAGGGGGCAATTGGGGGGCTGCAGGAGAGGTTCCAACCACAGAAGCCCACAGAGCCAGCCCAGTCCTCCCCATCGGGGGTTCGTACCCCATTCCTCTCTCACCTCCTTCCACTTACCCCTCCCTAGCCCCCCCCTTCCCGATGTACAAAATAAAGGACAATTTATTAGAATCTCTCTTTATTGAACAAAACTGGGGCAGACTGGGAAAAGGAGGTGGGAGAGGGGAAGAGAGAGGCTGGGAGAGGGGAGGGCAACTAAAATGATCAGGGGTTGGGAACAGGTCCCATATGAAGAGAGGCTAAAGAGACTGGGACATTTCAGCTTAGAAAAGAGGAGATGGAGGAGGGATATGATAGAGGTCTATAAAAGCATGAGCAGGGTGGAGAGGGTGCATACAGAAAAAGTTCTTCATTAGTTCCCATAATAGAAGGACTAGAGGACACCAAAGGAAAGGAATGGGTAGCAGGCTTCAAACTAGTAACAGAAAGTTGTTCTTCACAAAGCAAAGAGTCAACCTGTGGAACTCCTTGCTGCAGGAGGCTGTGAAGGCTAGAACTAGAGCAGAGTTTAAGGAGAAGACAGATAAAGTGATGGAGGTTGGGTCCATGGAGTGGTATTAGCCAGGGGGTAGGAGTGGTGTCCCTGCCCAAAGTTTGTGGAAGGCTGGAGAGGGATGGCACGAGACAAATGGCTTGGTCACTGTCTTCGGTCCATTCCCTCCAGGGTCCCTAGGGTTGGCCGCTGTCGGCAGACAGGCTACTGGGCTAGATGGACCTTTGGTCTGACCCAGGACGGCCATTGTAAGCTCAGGGCTCAGGGTCGGGGGTCTCAGTGGACCACCTTGATTTTCATGCACACCTGCTCCTGGGTGGCCAGGCTGGCAGCTCTCCTGCCCTAGATGGCCACTTTCCTGTGCCTAGTGCGGAGGTAGTGGATGAGGTCCACGATGTCCGCACTAGCCCAGGCGGGTGCCCGCCTCTTGCGGTCCCAGGCAAGCTCCCGGGAGCCGCCAGCCTGGTCCCGGGAAAGGGGGAGGGCTGGGGGGCATCGGGTGGCTGGCTCGAGCTGTGCCAGGTGCAGGGTCTGCTGGCTGGGTGCTGGCAGGCTTGCACCTGGAACGGGCACCGTAGCCAGCCCGTGCCCCTTTAAGGGGTCCGGGGCCGGGAGGAGGGCTAGCCTCCCACTAGTTCGAATTAAGGAGCTACACACCCCTTAATTCGAACTAGTAAGTTCGAACTAGGCTTAGTCCTCGTAAAATGAGGTTTACCTAGTTCCAACTAAGCGCTCCGCTAGTTCAAATTAAGTTCGAACTAGCGGAGCGCTAGTGTAGCGCCTATCAAAGTTAGTTCGAACTAACGTCCATTAGTTCGAATTAACTTTGTAGTGTAGACATACCCACAATGTGAATAGAACATGCTTTTAAGTGGGAGTTACAAAGATCGTATTGCCAACATGGTCTTTGCAAACTAATGGCAACAGAAGCGTCATAGACCCATCATACTGCATATTTGGCTTATGCCACTAAATTTGTTTGTTTCCTTAATCATCCTTTGAACTATGAAGGGCTAACAGGTCCAGCTGCCCCTTGCTCGCAAGAGCATTCCTCCTCACTCATGTGCTTCTATTGAAGTCATTGGGATCATTTCAGAATAGGGATTGTGAAAAGATGAGATGCTTTATGTTTATGGAATTAATGTCCTTGCGTGAAGTGCGTGACTTCCAAAATTGCAATTTAAAGTCAATATATGTTACAGTTGGAAGTTTATAATGAAAGTTCAGACTTACAGGAGCTTGCGTGACAACTTCTTGGCCATCACATGATACAAATAAATACAGTAAAACTCCAATAGTCTGACACCCAATTGTCTGGCACTCCCGATGGTCCGGTATCAAAAGGGCAAGCACTCCTGATGGAACCAGGACGGAACCCAGAACCACTCAGGTCAGCCACTCTCACGTGGATTACAGCAGGGAGGAGAAGTGTTTGGCTCCGGGGAAGGGGAAGGGGAAAGGGAAGGAGAGGAGGATTGGGTTACGCACGGTATCCTGGCCAGCTGATTGAAAAGCCGGCCACTCAGCGCAGGTGCCTCAGCTCCTGGAGGGAGACATACAGCTGTACCGGGACCCGAAGATAAGGTTGGGGGGGGGAGTGGGATTGGGTTACACAGGGAGGAGAAGTGTTTGGCTCCGGGTAAGGGAAAGGGGAGGCGGATCAGGTTACAGCTGGGAGAAGTGTTTGGCTCCAGGGAAGGGGAGGGAAAGGAGGAGGGGGATTAGGTCACGCATGATGTCCCAGCCAGCTGATTTAAAAGCCGGCCACTCAACACACATGCCCCAGTGCCTGGAGGGAGACGTGCGTCTGTACCGGCGGTTCCGGGACTCGAGCATAAGGTTGGGGGGGATTGGGTTGGGAGCATGCAGTACCTCCTGATACTCCAGCATATCCGATAATCCAGAACCACCTAGGTCCCAAAGGTGCTGGATTATCGGAAGTCTACTGTAGTCTGATCCTGCAGTCCTGACACACTGGATGGGTCCTTACCCATATGAGTAATCACAATGAAGACAATGAGTGTCTGAATGTAAGTAAGGGTTTGCCTATGTTGGAGGCAACCAATTGCAGTTGAACATTGCCTTTACTGGCAAAGAGTTTTGGGACATCTCACTGTGTAGTTCTTTTGTCCCTGGGCAGATCGTGTTGGGTTCAGGAGAAGAATGAGATATTGGTGCCGAAGACGCAGGGCACAATTATGTGAATCGTTGATTGTCAAAGCAGTGGATAATCTTTCAGGCAGACAGAAAAGATGATCCCTCCTGGCCTTAAAAATCCATTGATGTGGAAGCTGTGCTAACTGAAAGTTAAAGGGACTGTATCACAGGAAAGACATCTCTAACCCATAAAATTGTCATTCCAAAATTTCAGAGTCCTGATGGTATGTTGACCCATCTCTTGAGTCATCAGAGGGGTTTTTTTTGCACAAGAAGGGGCAGTGTAGGCAGCTCCTTCTGGCGCAAGAGCCTCTTCTGCAAAAATGGCAGCTCATTAGGTATGCAAATGAGGCTCAGCGATATTCCACGCTTAGTCTCATTTGCATATTTCTCGTGCAAGCCACGAGTGTAGACATAGTCCTTGAGGCCTGGGTCTCCAAAGACATACCATGTTCTTTCTTCTCCACCAGGAACCCCCAATGAGGGAGAGCTTTCCAGCATCTTCAGCTTTGTTAGTCAAATTTTTTTAAGTCAAGCCCTCAGGACGGACGCATCTTGGTGTTAGTGCTGCTAGAAAGCCAGGGATATGACACCAGCTGCAGAAAGTTCAGCAGAGGAGTTGGCTTTGGCAGTGGGAAGCAGCTACAACCTCTTCTCTGGTAGAGGCAGCATAGAACAAAAAGCAGGGGTTGCTGTCTATGAAGTGTCTCTGGGTGATTCAAGACAGTCCTTCAGTAGCTTATATAGATCAATGATCAATGAAATTCTGGCCCTCAACCAAACGTGCTGTCTCCTGGCAGGGAGCTAGAGAATGAAATGGTGGCAGGAAACTTCTTACCCCCAGGAGCTCAGTTGCTGGAGGTAAGTGGGAAATTGTGCACTTTCTTATGCCGGCTTCAGACAATCTGGCTCCTGATGTTTGCTGATTAACACCCTTATATTTCCTGGCAGTGAAAGAAGATGCAGACAGCTTTCTGCACAAACAATCCAATTCCCTATTATTATTCTGCAGGTAGAACCGGATATAATTGGCTTGGCATAGAATCCTTTGCATTTCTGAAGGAGGAGGTCATGCCTAGTTTCACCACTATCAATAAAGACACAATTGTCAATCTAGTATGCCACATTTATCCGACCAGGATGTTTATGAATCAATCTGCAGAGGGTGGAGAATATTTGCAAGCATTGTCCCGAGATTGTAAGGGGTGAGCTGTACCCCTCGCTACTGGAAATGTTTCCATCTGTTATGAAATGCCTGGTATTAGAATGTATTCTATCCTGTTCATGCAGCTGTCCCTTTCTTCTGCATTAAATCTGCTATCTACCTCACCTGCCTTAATTAAACAAAAGAACGTATTTCACCGATTGCCTGGAAATCATAATACAGTTATGATTAAAGTGGAAACTATGTCAAATTAGAAAGGATAAATATAAACAAATGACACAAATGCTTAGGAATGAAATTAGAAAGCCCAAGGCACAAAACGAGTTAGAGACAAAGTGTAACAAGAAAACATTCTACAAATACATCAGAAACAAGAGAAAGCCCAAGAATAGGGTAGGCCTGTTTCACACTAAGGTGGGGTAATAACAGAAAATGTGGAAGTGGCAGAAGTGTTAAATACCTCTTGTCTTTCAGTTTTCACCAAAATAGCTTTTTTTTTTGGACAGGGTAACAAGCCTTGTGTCTGGGGGGAAGTGGTAGATGTGGCATATCTTAACTTTAGTTAGGCTTCTGATACTATCTCACGACCATCTCATAAATAAACCAAGAAAATACAATCTAAATCTGGGCTACTCAGCTTTGGAAGCCCTGAGGGCCACAATGATATTCACAGCACATACCGAGGGTCTCAACTTAAGTGTGGTTGCATATATATGCAAATAGCTTCTTTCACACTGATGGGAATGAATACAAAGATTAAGGCAAGACTACACAACACATAGGCCCCATTTAAATCAGTTCTACTGATATTAATAAAATACAATATTTGCCCAATTTCCAATGACAGTCCAGGAATTTAACTACTACAACACATATCAACAGAAGACTATTATATTGACTACTTTTTTGTTTTGGCTCCCACCCACAGGCTGCATGTTCAGGCCAGTGTAAACCCAACTGCCCGCGGGCTGCAAACAAATGGGCCGTGAGCCGCATGTGGCTCATGGGCCATATGTTGAGTAGCTCTGATCTAGATGGAGCTACTATACGCTGGGTGCATAACTGGTTGGAAAACTGTTCCCAGAGAGTAATTATCAGTGGTTCACAGTCAGACTGGAAGGACGTACTGCATGAGTCTCACAGAGATCAGTTCTATTCAATACTTTCATCAATGATTTCCATCAGTGGTTTTCAAACTGGGTTGCAAAATGTCAGGCACTGGGTTGCCTAGCAGTAGGGTGGCCAGCTGACCAATGGGGGGCAAGGGGGCATGGCTAAGCAAGGCTTCCTGCCTGTCATGACACTGAAGACAGCACTGAACCTTGGAAGCACCCAGCAGCAGGTCAGGCTCCTCGGTGGGAGAGCCAGAGGCTTCTGCATGCTGCCCCCACCTTGAGTACCCCACTGGCTGGGAACCAACCAATGAGAGCTGGAGGTTCAGTGGCTGTGGGTGAGAGCAACCTACAGAGCCTCTTGCGCGCTTCTCCCTGGAAGCCAGAACTTGCTGTTGGCTGCTTCCAAGTCCCCTGCTGCGCAGCTGAACAAGAACTGCCATAAGTAAGCCCGTGCCCCAGATCCTGATCACTGACTCCCTGCCCAGCCCTGAGCCCCTCCCAAGCCCAGAGCCCCCCCCACACACCTTGCCGGACCCCAATCTCCTCAGCCCTGGCCCCACATCAGATCCCATAATTTAATTAACCAATATAATTATGTTGGGAAACTGCCATCAATATTTTTCTTCAACTGGGTCACACACAAAAAAGTTTGAAAACCACTGATTCAGATAATTGCATAGAGAGAACATGTTTGCAGTGGGAAGAGTTGCAAGTGCTTTGGAGGATAGAAATATAATTCAAATGATCTGGACAGACTGGAGAAATGGTCTGAAATAAACAGGATGAAATTCAATGAAGACAAAGGCAAAGCACTCCACTGAGGAAGAAACTATCAGTTGCATAAATATATAAAATTAGAAAAGACTATTCAGGAGGTAGTACTGCAGAAAAGGAACTGGGATCATAATGGACCACAAGCTAAATATAAATCAACAGTGTGACTCTGTTGCAAAAAAAAAAAAAAATCATTCTGGGATCTATTAACTGCAATGTTGTAAGCAAGACATGAGTATAATTCCAATAATTCTTCCTCTCTACTGCATGCTGACTAGCCCTCAACTGGATTCTGGGGAGCACATTTCAGGAAAGATGTGGAGAAAATGGAGGAAATCCAGAAAAATAATTGAAGGTCTAGAAAACATGAGCTATGAGGGAAGAGTTAAAAATGTGTTTAGTCTGGAGAAGAAAACACTGAGGCTATGTCTACACTGGTGCGACCTTGGGCCAGAGCTATGCAAATGAGGCTAAGTGTGGAATATCGCCAAGCCTCATTTGCATATCTAATGAGCTGCCATTTTTGCAGAAGAGGCTCTTGTGCCAGAAGGAGCTGTCTACACTGCCCCTTCTTGCGCAAGAGAAACCTCTTGTGCAATGCTGTTATTCCTGAAAATAATCAGCGTAATGGCATTGCACAAGAGGGTTTTTCTTGCGCAAGAAGGGGCAGTGTAGACAGCTCCTTCTGGCGCAAGAGCCTCTTCCACAAAAATGGCGGCTCATTAGATATGCAAATAAGGCTCGGCGTTCCACGCTTAGCCTCTTTTGCATAGCTCTGGTGCAAGATCGCGCCAGTGTAGATATAGCCTGAGAGGGGACATGAGAACAGTTGTCAAGTACATGAAAAGTAGTTACAAAGAGGAAGGACAAAATTTGTTCTCTTTAATCAGTAACAAAGAGCAATGGGGTTAAATTGTATCAAGGGCTGTTTAGACTGGACATTAAGGAAAAAAAATCCTGGCAGGGTTCTTAAACACAGAAATAAATTGGCGAGGGTGGTTGTGCAATAACAAAGCTCTATATCAGGGGTGGGGAACCTCAGGCCCAGCGGCCGGATGTGGCCCTCGGCTTGCCTGGATCTGGCCCCTGAGGCTCAGGGCTGCCTCCAGCATAGAAGAGCCTGCACTGGCACTCCAGCCCCCCTGCTGCCTCCCGCGAAGCTGGAGCACACAAAATCTACTTGGCTGGTTCCCATAGGCTCTGTGTGTGAGGAGAATGTGAGGAGTGTTTTTCTCCTTCTCAGTTGGGGGCCACAGTGAGGGATTCTCCCCCCTGCTTCTCACTTGTGTGCAGCCTTCGAATGAGTTTTCTATGAGGCAGTGACCCCACCCCTGCACTAGATAACACTGAGTCCTGCCATGCGTGCAGGAATCTGAATCTCTCCAGGTCCCATCCAGTCCTACGATTGTATGGTTATCACCAATTCAACTAATCTTGCTCCTGGCAACAGAGTGTTCCAAATCAGTCTACAAAATTTCTTAATGAAGCCACACAAGGCCCCTGGGAGACTACTATCAAGAAATGCTTTCTTTTTGTTGGTGGCAAAACTGATGTTGTTTGTTACACCTCAACTCCGGCCTGTTCAAAATGAGAAAAACAACTCGAGACACAGGAAATGCTTAGTCATTTCATCATAGCCACCCCACCACAGTCAATTATCCTTCTGATGCCATTTCATGCTAATCATATGAAACCCATCAGTTTCAGCTCTTGAGCTATTTTTTAATCTTGTTTTGGGTCTTTATCACATGTTGTTTAGATCTCAACTGATTGAGAGGTGAGAGAACCACAAGGCAGCTTTCACCAACATAGCCCTTGCAGTTTACAAAGATATAATGAAAACATCCTCGTGAGAACACAGCATTTATAGTTACTCTGCAGGCCTGCACCTCTATAAATGCCCCCGGTTTCAATAATTGGGTTAAAATGGGGTGACCCAAATGCAGCTTGCAGGCAAAGGTCTTGATTCTGCTAAGTGCTGAGCAACTCTCAGCTTCATTCAAAAATGAGGGTGATGAGCGCTTTCAGGAGTTTGGCATCTGGCAGGATTGATCCTTGACATGCCAACTCATATCTGATGTCTCCGTGGGATGCACCTCTCTCTATGTTCTTATGTGGCCTTCATAACTATAACATCACAGTGACTCTGCAGTGAAAATGATGGCAACTGCAAAGCTTTGGCTCTCCTGTGCTATATCTTTCCAAAAACTCTCATACTTTGCTGCTCTGTGCAAACATTTTGCTTGCAGAAGTGAAGTGCAGAGTAGAGGAACATTTATCTGCCTGAAGTACTTGCAGATCCAATGTTAGGCTATGTCTAGACTGCAGGCTTCTTTCAGAAGAAGCTTTTACGGAAGAGATCTTCCGAAAAAACTTCTTCCAAAAGAGAGTGTCCACACTGCCAAAACGCATCGAAAAAGAAATCCGCTTGTTTTGAAAGGTAGCATCCACACTGAGGCTACGTCTAGACTGGCATGATTTTCCGGAAATGCTTTTAATGGAAAAGTTTTCCGTTAAAAGCATTTGCGGAAAAGAGCATCTAGATTGGCATGGACACTTTTCCGCAAAAGTACTTTTTGCGGAAAAGCGTACGTGGCCAATCCAAACGCGCTTTTGGGGAAAAAAACCTCGATCGTCATTTTCACGATCGGAGCTTTTTTGCGCAAAACAAATCTGAGCTGTCTACATTGGCTCTTTTGCGCAAAAGTTTTGCGCAAAAGGGACTTTTGCCCGAATGGGAGCAGCATAGTATTTCCGCAAGAAGCACTGATTTCTTACAGTAGGAAGTCAGTGCTTTTGCGGAAATTCAAGCGGCCAGTGTAGACAGCTGGCAAGTTTTTCCAGAAAAGTGGCTGATTTTCCGGAAAAACTGGCCAGTCTAGTCACAGCCTGAATGTATGCTATCTTGCATTTAAGCTGTGATTACTATGGACAGAGTGGCCACCAGAGCACCTGTGCTTTTTCCTCTTTCCTTTTCTTTTGAAAGAACTCCCTCTTCCCCGTCCACACATGACTTTCTGAGAGAGCTCTTTCAGAAAAAGGCTTCTTCCTTGTAGAAAGAGGTTTACCAATGTCAGAAAAACCCCTTTGTTCTTTTGATTTTTTTAAATGTGATTGCAGTGTAGATGTAAGTGAATTTTTTTCGGAAAAATGCCCATTTTTCCAAAAAAACTTTGTAGTGTAGACATAGCCTTAGAGTTGATTCCTCTCCTGAAATGTGGAGAATTATTCATTGACTAACACTGGGTCACATAATTTCACACTGAAAATGTCATCTATGCAGTACCTTATATTTCAGCAATAGCTACAGAACACTTTACAGCTAGTTGGAATCAGAGACATGGACATTACTGGGAGACCCTCTCAGTAATCATCAGGGTCACAGAACTCCTCTGGCCCTGAGATGACCGTGGGGACACAGAACATGCCCTGCCAAAAGTAGTCAAATTTAACTTCCCGTTCACACCCCTAGTTGAATTAGATTTCCTCTCCCAAATCTAATTCATTTGAGTGGAAGCTGTGTGATTAAATCCCCTTATCAGCTCTGAAAATTATATCAATTGTTCACCAAGTGTGAATATAGGGGATTAGATTCTGATATCAGTTGTGTCAATGAAGTCAACGCAAGTCATCTATCATCAGCAATATCATACTGTGGCATTATTCACCACTAGGTCAGATAATGATCTGACCCAAGAATGCTTTTCGTAAATTCCAGACATTTATAGAAAGGCAACTTTCCATTCACAAATGTATAAGAAAGACTCTCCTCTCACACTGGTTGAGTGAGACCTGTCCTTAGAAGTGAATCACTCCATGGCATTAAGCAAATGTGGCTACTATCTTTATGGAAAATACAAAATTTTATAAATAAATATAAATATAATATATATAAAGCATATTTCATCCAGAAGTGTTGTACAATGGACTCATTTCACTCCTCCTGAGCCGGACTCAATCCTCGCTCTACTGGCCCAGCAGGTATAGCTAAACCCACGAAGGGTGTTCACGCACAGAGAAGGGCAGGTTGGGAGGCTGCCCAAGAGATGAACCAAGCCGGCAAATGATCCAGACATGTCAAACATACTTTTTCCCAGTCAGCAACACCCATGTTACAGGCTGGATGCAGGTATAGGTTGAACCTTTCTAGTCCAGCACCCTCGGGACCTGACCAATGTCAAACGAGAGAATTTGCTGATCCACGGGCGGTCAATACCCAACATAGTTCGCTCCATTGCCCTTTCAGCTACCAATAGTCGCTGCTCTTCTCTCTTTGTCAGTGCCCACGTTTCACTGCCATACATGGCTGGCAGCACTGTTGAATTGAAGATATTTGTACGTGTGGTTTTATCGATTTTTCCTTTGAGGACATCCTTGATGGAATTGAATGCACACCATCCTGCCCGAATACTTCACAAGAGTTCTCTGTTCAGGTCTTGGTGCATATTAACTTCTTGGCCCGAATATATCTACTGTTCCAGTTCTTCAATTTTTTCTTCTGTTATCATTATTCGGGCTTGGACATCCAGTTAACTAAAATCATGTTGGACCACAGATATAGCTGGACCAGAGAATGCTGGACTAGAGAGGTTCAACCTGTAGTCTCATGGGGTATGTCTACACTACCACCCTAGTTCGAACTAGGGTGGTTAATGTAGTCAACCAAAGTTGCAAATGAAGCCCAGGATTTAACTATCCCGGGATTCATTTGCATCTTGCCGGGCGCCTCCATTTTTAAATCCCTGGTAGTTCGGACTCTGTGCCCACGGCTATATGCGCCACGGAGTAGGTAGTTCGAATTAGGCTTTCTAATTTGAACTACCATTACACCTCGTTGCAACTTCGGTTGACTACATTAACCACCCTAGTTTGAACTAGGGTGGTAGTGTAGACATACCCATGGATATCTGGAGCTGGATGATCCACAGCTAAGGGTCCCCTGTGCTTGCTGGGATATGACAGTTTATGGGCTCTAACATGATCATAGCCCAAGGTGAAATTCATATAGGCTATTAAATATTCTGATAACGGTACATATCAGCAACTCCACCCTGTGACATTTTCTAGTGGGTCTTCTGCAGAGCTGTCAATGGAAAATAAAACTGTTTTTGCTGTACAAGTGCCCAAGAGTGTACAGCAGTAGAAAGATCGTTCATTTCCTTGTGGTGAAATCTCTCCTAAGAACAGAGGACCCTGGTGGTGCAGAAAGGGGCAATTTACATGTTCTTGTGCCAGCCAGAGGAAAAAAGGTCCAGTGGGTAAAGACAGATTGGGGTTCAACTTCCCATTCTGATTGCAAACTTCCTTTGTGACACTTAGCCTCTTTCAGCTCCCATTTCCCCACAATAAAAAAATGAGAATAGCGCTGTCCTACCCCACCAAACTGTTGGGAAGATAAAAAGGCCGTGAGATGCTACAAGGGGTTCACTTCTCTTTGAAGCCCTGGTGAAACCACAGCCAAAATATAGCACCCACTTCTGACATCTAGGACACATCTTCACTCCATGGAAGACTGATGCTGCCGGGATCAATCTTCCAGAGTTCAATTTAGCAAGTCTAGTTAAGACTTGCATCTGGTACTCCTGCTCTTGCCAGAAGTAAGGGAAGGCCTCCTGCTGTGGGGATGCCACCAAGCTTGGCTTAAGGTAAGCCGACTCTAGCAATGTATTCTGCATAGCTAGAGTTGCCTACCTTAAGCTGAGCAGCCGAGTCTAGTGTACAGCTGGCCTTAGAAGTTGAGAGCAGAAATATGTTGACAAACAGAAGACAACTCCGATAAGATCAACAAAGATGAATAAGATGATCTGAGGCTGTGAGATACAGAGCAAGTTTCAAAGAACATAATGGAGCAAATCAGTCCAAATAAAATCAGTAGGAGTTTGGCCATTGATTTCACTGGGACCAAGATTAAATGTAATAGACTGGAGTCTCATCTCATATATACTAATGGAAATTGACTATATTGCTTAAGCTGAAATCAGAATCTGGCCATATATACTCAGAGAAAAAAAGGGTGAGCACGTGAATGAGCAAGGTTGATCAAAACCAATGACTATGAGGGGAAACTATAACAGCACATTTGTATTTTAAGGAATGCAAATACCAAGGAAGGAGAAAATTTACCTAAGGTGGCGCATGAAAATATTGTAATAAATGTTGGGGTGAAGCAGCAAAGGAAAACGTTTGTTGAACATTAGGAAACATTTCCTAATGGTGATCCCTACTAGACTGTGAACGGTCTCCTAAGAGATGATGGAAGCCCTAATGCTTTAGGTCCGAATCTGAGTCATGTGGTTAACTTCAAATATTTGATGAAATCCCACTGAAGTGTTATATTTCTGCTGCAGCAATTAATCGCTCTTTGGAAGTCTTTTATCCACTTACTCCCCCAAGACCTACCTTGCTTGGCTTGTGAGAACTGATGAAATTGCAGCCTAGTGCGGTATGGCAGCAGAGAATAGCATTAACCTCAAAAGGAAACATATTCTCCACCCTGGGGTAACTGACAGTCACACACGCTAATGCTTCACAGTTGGAGCGAATGCCCTGAAAATGGGGTTTCAGCCCTTCACAAAGGAAACAACGTTCCTGATACTAATTTTAAGATGGACATCTGCTGTGAAGTTATTTATCATACACAGGAAGAGATGATGGATCATTTGCTTTGATCTGCTCTGTTGTGTATCTGGAGCATGTTAACCTCTTTAGTAAATATTTCCTTCAATTATATTATTGTGGAGAAGCCCTGAGGCCACAAGACATCATCACCAGGAAAACAAAACTGAATTATTATTTTTTCTAGAGTGGGGAGGGACATTGACTAAAAAGACAGGAGTGAGCATTAAGATTCTTAGGTTGTATCCCCCTATATGCCAGAGAATACCTGGGTGACACCGGGCAGTTCATCCAGCTGTACAGTAGGGATAATATCAAACACCACCGGAATTTTATAGCAGTTTAAAATTTCAGAGGCTGATGATGTATTAGAAGTTATGGAGTCCAACCTTAAGGAGATGCATGGCCAGATTTAGTGTTCTGCTCTGAGGCCTTTATAGAATCTGAGGCTATGTCTACACTGCAGCATTATTTTGGAATAACTAACATGATTCCGAAATAACAAAGAGTGTGTCTACACTGAAAGCCATTATTTCAAAATAATGGCAAGCTGGAGGACTTCTTACTCTGACTCTTGTAACCCTCAGTTTACGAGGAGTAAGGGAAGTTGAAGGAAGAGTGCTCTTCCTTCAACTTCCTGCTGTGTAGAAAGTGCCAAAAGCCGAATTAAGCTGTTTTGATTTACAAGTTGCGTAGCTTAATTTGACGTTTTCCCTGTTGTGTAGACATGCCCATAGAGACATAGGCCAGGTCTACACTAGACCTGGAAGGTAAGGTAGTACGCAACTCCAGCTACATAAAATACATAGCTGGAGTTGGCTTACCTTAAGCTGAGTTTGGTGCCATCTTCACAGAGGGAGGCTGACAAGAGCAAATGCTCCTGTCATCGTCCCTTAATTCTTGTGACTGCGAGGAGCCCTGGCACCGACTGGAGACATTCTCAGCATTTGATTTAGTGGGCCTTAACTAGACCCACTAAAGTGAATACCAGAAGATTGTTCTCCGGTACTGCACGTGAAGACATGGCTATAGAAATGTAGGGCTGGAAGGGAGCTAGAGTGGTCATCAAGTCCAGCCACCTGCGCTGGCACAACCACACACTCCTAGAACTTCCCTGACAGGTGTTTGTCCAACCTGTCCTTAACCGCTTCCCGTGGTGGGGATTCCACAAACTCTCTTTGAAGGCTGTTCCAGAGCTTCACTATGCTTAGACTTAAAAAGCTTTTTCCTCATGTCTAACCTAAATCACCCTTGCTGCAGATTAAGCCCTTTTCTTCTTTTCCCCTTCGGTGCACATGGAGAACAATTGATCACAGTCCTTTTTAGAACAGCCCTGAACAGATTTGAAAACAGTTTTCAGCACCTCCCTCAGTCTGCTTTTTCCAAACTAAACATGCCCAGGGTTTTTTTTTAAAACCATTCCTCACAGGTCTAAATCTTTCATCATATTTGTTGCACTCCTCTGGACTCTCCCCAATTTGTCCACATCGCTGATGTGTGTTGCCCAGTATTGAATGCAGTACTATAGCAGAGTGGAGCACAGCAGGGCTTACCTACAACACTCCTGTTAAACACCTTGGCTACGTCGAGACTGGCATGATTTTCCGGAAATGCTTTTAACAGAAAAGTTTTCCCTTAAAAGCATTTTCGGAACAGTGTGTCTAGATTGGCACGGACACTTTTCTGCAAAAGCACTTTTTGCGGAAAAGCATCCATGGCCAATCTAGACGCGCTTTTCCGCAAAAAAGCCCTGATCGCCATTTTTGTGATCGGGGCTTTTTTGCAGAAAACAAATCTCAGCTATCTACACTGGCCCTTTTGCGCAAAAGTTTTGCGCAAAAGGGACTTTTGCCCGAATGGGAGCAGCATGGTATTTCTGCAAAAAGCACTGATTTCTTATGGGATGAAGTCAGTGCTTTTGCGGACATTCAAGCGGCCAGTGTAGACAGCTGGCAAGTTTTTTCAGGAAAGTGGCTGATTTTCCGGAAAAACTGGCCAGTCTAGACACAGCCCATGTGGCCGAGAGCAGGGAGCCATTAGATGGGCTAGCACTCAGGTCACTGAAACCCCAGTTAGTTCCCTTGGAGAAAGCTGATTGAGGGTACGTCTACACTACAACGTTAATTCGAACTAACTTAGTTCGAATTAGTTAATTCGAACTAAGCTAATTCGAACTAACGGATCCAGACTAAAAACTAGTTCGAATTAGCATTTTGCTAATTCGAACTAGCATGTCCACATTAAGTGGACCCTGAACCAGGCTTAAGGATGGCCGGAAGCAGTGCCGGCAGGGCATCAGAGGAGGACTTAGAGCCTAGAGATGTTGTCTCAGGCTAGCCGAAGGTTGTGCTTAAAGGGTCCCGACCCCCACTCAGGGGTGTCCCGCTTGCAAAGCAGTCCTGGCTTGGATTGCCCGGAGTACCCACACTGGGCACATCACAGCACTCGGCCATCAGACCGGCTACACTTGCCGCAGGCTGCCATCTGGGGAGAGGGGGCAATTGAGGGGATGCAGGAGAGGTTCCACCCACAGAAGCCCGCAGAGCCAACCCAGTCCTCCCCATCGGGGGCGCGTACCCCATTCCTCCCTCACCTCCTTCCACTTACCCCTCCCTAGCCCCTCTTCTTGATGTACAAAATAAAGGACAATTGTGTTCAAAAATGGAATCTGTCTTCATTGAACAAAACTGGGGGAGACTGGGAAAAGGAGGTGGGAGAGGGGAAGAGAGAGGGTGGGAGAGGGGAGGGCAACTAAAATGATCAGGGGTTGGGAACAGGTCCCATATGAAGAGAGGCTAAAGAGACTGGGACTTTTCAGCTTAGAAAAGAGGAGACGGAGGGGGGACAGGATAGAGGTCTCTAAAAGCAGGAGTTGGGTGGAGAGGGTGCATACAGAAAAGTTCTTCATTAGTTCCCATAAAGAAGGACTAGAGGACATCAAAGGAAAGGAATGGGTAGCAGGCTTCAAACTAGTAACAGAAAGTTGTTCTTCACCAAGCAAAGAATCAACCTGTGGAACTCCTTGCTGCAGGAGGCTGTGAAGGCTAGAACTAGAACAGAGTTTAAAGGGAAGTGAGATCAAGTCATGGAGGTTGGGTCCATGGAGTGCTATTAGCCAGGGGGTAGGAGTGGTGTCCCTGCCCAAGGTTTGTGGAAGGCTGGAGAGGGATGGCACGAGACAAATGGCCTGGTCACTGTCTTCGGTCCATTCCCTCCAGGTTCCCTAGGGTTGGCCGCTGTCGGCAGACAGGCTACTGGGCTAGATGGACCTTTGGTCTGACTCAGGATGGCCATTGTAAGCTCAGGGCTCAGGGTCGGGGGTCTCAGTGGACCACCTTGATTTTCATGCACACCTGCTCCTGCGTGGCCAGGCTGGCAGCTCTCCTGCCCTAGCCGGCCACTTTCCTGTGCCTAGTGTGGAGGTCGTGGACAAGGTCCATGAAGTCCGCACTAGCCCAGGTGGGTGCCCGCCTCTTGTGGTCCCGGGCAAGCGCCCGGGAGCTGCCAGCCTGGTCCCGGGAAGAGGGAGAGGGCTGGGGGGCATCGGGTGGGTGGCTCGATCCATGCCAGGTGCAGGGTCTGCTGGCTGGGTGCTGGCAGGCTTGCACCTGGCACGGGCACCGTAGCCAGCCCGTGCCCCTTTAAGGGCTCTGGGGCCGGGAGGGGGGCAGACGAGTTTCCCTGGTGTTGGCCAGAGTGGCCACCAGGGAAAGCTGGGGAGGGCTAGCCTCCCACTAGTTCGAATTAAGGGGCTACACACCCCTTAATTCGAACTAGCTAGTTCGAACTAGGCTTAATCCTCGTAAAATGATTTTTCTAAGAGCTCCGCTAGTTTGAATTAAATTTGAACTAGCGGAGCGCTAGTGTAGCGCCTATGAAAGTTAGTTCGAACTAACGTCCGTTAGTTCGAACTAACTTTGTAGTGTAGACATACCCTGAGTGAATTAGGTGATCAGTCTGGCAGGCTGCCTTGAGTGAAAAAGTGCATTAGTCCAGCCACCCAGAAGGACAAAGACACAGGAAGGGAGTGCAGGGGGAAGAATGGGGGTAATAGGGTATGTCTCCACTGCAATTAAAAACTCACAGCAGGGCCATGCCAACTGGTTAGGGCCCCCAGGGATTCAGACTAGTGGGTTGTTCATCTGCAGTGTAGACATTTGGGTTTGGGCAGGAGCCCAGACTCTGGGAGCCCATGAGGTGGGAGAGTCCCAGAGTCTGGCCTACAACCTGAGCCAGAATATCTACACTGCAGTTAAACAGTCCTGAGACTGGGCTGGTTGGCATAGGCCTGCTACGGGTCTTTAATTGCCATGTAGACATAATACCCAGAGGCCTTGGGAAGGAAAACCTCTCCTACCCAGAGGGGCAGGCCGAAAGCACCGAGGATATTGTAAACAGACTGTTGTTGGATGGTTTTGGTAGTGAAGGGAACTCAAATCAATGGCACTGGGAATTCACACTTAGTGGAGTTTGTGCTATTTCCATGGAGCAAGAAGATTTTTGTAATTGTATCACATTGTTGACTCATGTTCAATTTTGGATCCACTATCATCCTTTCCAATAGTACTACCCCTTATCTGGTTATCCCCAGTTATGCAGATGTGGATTTCAGTTTTCCTTCCTACATGGAGAACTTTGCTCCTATCTTTGTTGAACTCAGAGTATTTCTCTGATTTATCAAAGACATTATGAAATCTAACTGCGTCCCCCAAAGAGCTTTCAAGCCCTCCCAATTTGGTGTCACCTGCAAATGACATACGCATACTGTCCGCTCCACTATCCAAGTCACTAATGCAAATTAATGAATAGTGAAGGACAAGGACTAACTCTATGGGGCCCCCATTAGCTACATCCTCCCCATTTGAGAGCAAACCGCTGATAGTTCCTCTTTCAGTGTGGTTTTTCAATCAGTTGTACACCCACATCACAGCATTTTATTTAGACAACATTTACTTTCTTCAAAAGCCTTACTAAACTAAAGATATATTATGTATTTTTCTTCCTTACTATCAATTAAGCAAGTAACCCCACCAGGGACCTTATGTCTGGTCCACAGGAAATATTCTTAGTGTAAACCGGTTCCTCCAGTGGCCATGAACTGCCAGAACATCTTTGTGGTGCCCCTCAGTCTCTGTTGTTGTCTCTGTTGTAGTCATGCCAGAGCATGCTGTACTCCAGCTATTTTCAGCTTCTGCAAATGCATGTATGAGACTATTGGAATCAAGAGGAGGTTAGAACAGTTCTGGGGCTGCTCTAACTTACACTGATAGCCAAGCCTACTGTAAGATGACTGTAAGAAGAAAAGTCACAGTGCTCATGTAAAACCAACTTTGTCCTAACCTCCCACAGTTGTTAAATAGAATACAAATGTGTTTCAGCCAATAAAAATAGAAAAGCCATGCTGCAACAGCAAATAAACACATTTCTACACTGTGTTCCTCCATTAAACCTGAAAGTCCTTTCAAGGCTGTGGGCCAGTTACATTAATGAAACCCAGAATAACTCATTTGAAGTGAGTTGGAATTACTTCAGAATGACACTGCTACAAAGGAGATCAGAACATAGCCCAAAATATATAGCAATCCCTCACTCGGGCTACATCTACACTTCAGGGTTTTTGTGCAAGAAGTCTTTTGCAGAAGAGTTCTTGCACAAAAACGTCAAGTGCAAAAGCACGTCCACACCTCAAAGCGCAATGCTTTTGCGATGTGCTTTTGCACAAGAGAGCATCCACACTGCATGGACGGTCTTGCGCAAGAAAGCTCTGATGGCTATTCACAGAATGGCCATCAGAGCACCTGTGTTTTTTGGATAGGCTCTTTTTGCACAAGAAACCCCTGTGGAGCATCCACACATGCCTTTTTGCACAAGAGCTATAGTGCAAAAAGGAGTGCTGCCTCGTAGGAGGAGGTTTACCTACACTGCAAAAAGCCCTCTGTTCTGTCAATTGACTGTAGATTTTCTTGCACAAAAATGTGCTTGAGATGTGGATGCTCTGTGGGTTTTTGAGCAACAATGGCCATTTTTGCACAAAAACCTTGTAGTGTAGACGTAGTCCCAGCCACACAGTGGAAATGCAACTACCTCTTAGGTGGAACACTGCAGCCAGCCTGTGCCAGAAACCTTGCATAGTATTCTCTCAAAGTCAGAGCTTTCCATAACAGCAGTTCAATAACCTACTATTAAAAAAATGCTCACTTAACTTATGGGGCTGTAGGAGTAATTGAATGCAATTGCCTGTACAGGAAAGCCTTTGTTTGAACATTTTCCTTCAGTCAAAGCTCTTTATTCCCAAATTTAACCATTTCAGTGTCATTTGTAATGAGGTTATCATTTCTGATTAAAAAGCCCTCACTGTTTTCTAACTGAATAAGCAAAAGTACTAAGCAACTGAATGTAGAATATTAACACTTATCACTTTCTTTTGGATCATTCCAGTCTTCTGAAAACAACATTGGTCAGAAGCAAACAAGTGTACCAGTCCGGGATTTTAACTCAACAGTTAAATTAATCATCCACCCTGATTTCACTGTATGTTCTTTTTAAAAAGGGGAAAAAATCTGTACAATAAAATGAAATGTAGAAGGAAAGTGAGCAGGATCACATAATATTTTGCTGGCATCAGAAGAGTGGATGAAGTGATTGGCAGGGGGATGTTTATATCTGTAACATGGGAACCACTAATCCCCGTTAAATCTTCTGAGAAGCAGCCAAGCATCACAACATCGCACAAGTCAATGGCGTCGGACTGGAAATACAGTAAGCAGGAAGCTGCAGCATAAGGAAATCTTGAACCATATCCTATTAACTAATAAAAGACTGTTCTTGAGATTCCTTTCCCCCACACGTCCATTTTCACTACTGAAAAGGAATCCATATAACACACAGCTACCTGGCCACTCTGAGGGTCTATTCCTGCCAACATATGAGTGACTTTATGCACATTCAGGTCGATCAAGCATCCTCTCCTTCCATGAAGCTAGTGGAAGGGTCGTCAGCAGCTCTCAGGAGTCCTTAGCATCTTGCAGGATTGAAGCCCATGAGTAATCCTATTGAGACGGGTTCACGTGCACAAAGTGCATGAGTGTTTGCACAATCTGGGCCTAATTTAGTAGCTACTACACATATTTCAGAATTATGAATAATAATTTGCATTTAAGTAGCACCTAGAAGCCGTCTCTGCCCTGAATAGTTTCTCGTCTACATGGAGAAGATGGGCAAAGAATGGGGAGGCAGACAGGCACAGAGAGGGATGTAATCTGTCCAGAGTCAGAAACTACTTGGGTCCGTGTCCTAGTGCAGTGCTCTACCCACTGACCCACATTCCCCCTCAACAAATTGATTCAGGCTTGTCAATGAAACGTTCTGCTTTGCCTGCGTTTCCCTTTGTTGTAAAAACCATGTAGTTGCTGTGGCATGGAGGTGGTAACTGAGGACCCATTGCTACAGCTTTACAAAATGTAGCTGTCTTTGTCTGGTCTACAGCTTTCCTTAAGTGGAGCCGCCACAGCACCTACACTGCGGGAGGTTAATGGGAGCACATGCTCCCATCAGCTTCCCTTACTTCTCACAGAATGAGGAGTAAAGGACTCCAGCAAGGACTGCCCTAAGCGTTCTATTTGGGGGTCTACGCTAGACCTGCTACATCGAACGCTAGACGATCGACCTCTGCAGGGTTGATCTTTTCTGCGGTGGAGACATGCCCTCGATGTTGCGTGTTTCTGAAGAGTTGTGCCTTCATGGCGTAGAACAGATCAGCCTGGGCAGTGATAACAGAAGTATTCTTAGAAACAGCCTGATGGGACCAGCGTCGGGGTGGTTGGAGGTTTGCAGCAAGGCTGCATTTTTTATGTGGACATCTATCTGCTTTGGAGCAGGACTGAAAACATTAGCTCAGTTCAAGTCGCTTCTCTGGAACAGGCATCATTCCAGAGTGTAACAACTCTCACTTTCACCCAAGCTGGATTCCAACAGGCCAAAGCCTTCCCTTCTGCTATCCAATGTCCCCAAATCACAATAATAATAATGAGCCAAATTCTGAGCCCCTTGATCAGTCCATATGAGGAGAAAAGTTCTACTGAAGCCAATGAATGTTTAGTTTGAGCAGGGATTGGGAAAAAGGACCTCAAGATATGGGGCTCCCAAATCACCAGTTATGTGAGGCCAAATTTTCAGAAAAGCTTACCATGCTGGGGGTCAGCACTTACAAGTGGCTCTAGATTTTCAAAAGAGCCCAGTTCCCATTTAAGCCCCAAATAAAAGGCTAGATTTTCCAGAAGTGCTTCGCTTTTCGCTGCTTCCTCTGAAATGACCAGATTTTCAAAGGTGTCTGCCTCCAGTATGCTCAGGTTTTTTAAATATGTGCCCACTGATTCTGACCCCTAGATGGGTACTGAGCACTTTTGGAAAATGTGCCGAGTCTGGGCGCTGCATGCTTGTGAAAGTTCTGGTCAGAACACTTTACATCTTCAGAACGTTGCACAAGCATGGGCCAAGCTGTCCCCTTGATAGTCCCGTAAGGAATAGGTAAGTTAGCCTTATTGTCGCCAGCCTGCAGATGCAGAAAGAGATGAAGAATGCTGGATTCCAGTGAGCAGTCTATGCTGGTGTAAATTCTGAGTAAAATGATGCCAGACAAAGAGATCAAGATCTCAGGCAGTTACGTGACTTATCACATGAAATATATCTAGATGCATCCCAGGCTGTCATGAAGGGTATAGTAGCCCTGTTTGTAGAACTTCTAGAGTCTCTGGGGTTTTGTTTTCTTTAGGCAACCCCCTGAATGCCTTAAGTTCAGTGCAAGCCTGTGTTTCCCCACATGTCCTACATATAGATGCTGCAACCAGGGATGCTGCTGTACCCTCTGGTTTGAACTGGTTTCCATTATATACAGGGCTTGCAGATTGGTTCAACCTCTCTCGGCACCCCCCACTATACAGATTTTTCTAGCACTCCTGATGCTGCAACACATCTAGTGCCATCACCCTGTTGAAAATAATGAGTTTACCCTAAAAAGCTGGTTTGCGGTTGGCTCCCAAGCAGGGGGAAAAAAATCTGGACCAAATTCTGTAGACCTTAGTTCAATAAAGCTCCCATGTAGGACAGCAAAATTCGGTGTAGAGTCAGAACAGTGGTAAACCTGAGAGGAATGAAGTGGCTACTGCTTGTTTCAGGGATCAGCATTTTCATTCCAGCCCAGTCAGACTCTATGCTAGTGTCTTTGCAAGTCAGTCTGGTCCAAGAAGCATCAAGATATATATGTCTAGCTCATATATGATTCACACACAGCTCAGGTAGGTTGGAGAAATCTAGCTTTGGTTGCCTGCTGTCTCCAATGAGGCCGGCAATAATAGAACCTATGTTAGTATTTGCTTCAAGGTACATATCACTGGGAAAACATGGATATGCGTCATACAGCATTTCACTGTCGTCATTCACTCTATAGCTCATTTTAATAGGAATTAAATAATAGGAAGTATACTGTGTTGACCAGATGGAAAACAAAGCTCGGTACAATACTGTGGGGCTTCATAAGCATTCGGGTTCCTTTTTTATTATTCCATTGCTACAGTCAATGCAAGAACATAGCGAGTCACCTCATGCTTCCTCCTGATGACTATGTAGGGAAAGAACTTTGTAGCTTACCATCAAAGACATGGGCAGACAGCTGGAGAACATCCACAGATTCATCTGTGTGTGCTATTGTTTAATGCGTTTTGCATTCCATATAAATTCCATATGGAGCCTGAATTGCTGTGGAACTGCTATCTCTTCTTAAGCCATCCATTTTATTGAGACTTTTGTCTTGTTTTGTTTTGTTTTCCTGAAGGAGAGCAGCAATCCAAAAACACTATCATGGCTTTACAAATTGTCATTGCTGTTGCTGCTTTGTGAATATAAGGGCTTTTGTTTTACTTTGGGGCTTTTTTGGAAGGGGGTGGGATTTGCTGTATAAATACAATAATTACAAAATGTCTCTCCAGTATTTAAAAAAAGTGGATACGTTTGAGCTTCTTGTGAACAAGACCAAGGTCTGCGTAGTAAACTAAACAGAGCCTACAAATCAGATAATGGCAGAGTAGATAGATATCTTGACGTTGTTTCAATATATACACACACACTTTAAAATTTGCAGTTTAGTGTCCAGATCTTGCATTCCTCTAAGAATGTGTCACATGCTCAAAAATAAAAAATGGAAAACGCCCCAGGAGTTCAGAAAACTCCAAAGGAGCTATTGCCACTTGCAAGAGGAAGCTAGTTACAACATAGCTCAGCA
This sequence comes from Pelodiscus sinensis, assembly GCF_052426305.1. NCBI lineage: Eukaryota > Metazoa > Chordata > Testudines > Trionychidae > Pelodiscus > Pelodiscus sinensis. Next base: position 13,679,643 of record NC_143054.1, read on the forward strand.
ATGGGAGTACAGGCAGTCCCCGGGTTACATGGATCCGACTTACATCGGATCCCTACTTACAAACGGGGTAAGGCAACCCCGCATTAGCTGCTTCCCCCCAGCAGACCAGGGAGACGCGAAGCTAGCGCCCCCCCCCCCCCCCCCCCCCCAGCAGACCAGGGAGATGAGGAGCAGCTTTTCTCAGCAGACACCTCAGCTTGAGAATAAAGGACTGAGGGAAGTGAGGTATGGGAGAATAAAACTGAGCTCTGGAGAAATGTTTGGCTAGAGTTTCCCCTACAATATATACCAGTTCCGACTTACATACAAATTCAACTTAAGAACAAACCTACAGTCCCTATCTTGTACGTAACCCGGGGACTGCCTGTAGTTGGATTCTGCCTGATTTCAAAGGCCAGCCCTTTACCCCAACTGGAAAAAAATCCTATTATAATCTATAATCTATTAAAATCTATATTGTGAAGTGTCAGTAAGAAGCAAAGAATCATATGGAATTTGGGGTTTGCTGCTGAATGGTACAGATCACCACAATATTACAATTCCTCACTGATGACCACTGCCACTAAGCTAGAAGTTTTGCTTGAATAAGGTGTCCATAAAATTTCTTCATCTGAACTTTCGTTCCTCTAGTCTACTGGGTTTACTAAAGCAAATGCACTCTGGTGTAGCTTGGGGTCTAAAACTTTGCACTGTAGAGTTTATGTCAATAACAAAACTTCCTCGCCGCTATTAGCAGGATCCTGCAAGCTCACGCTCACCCATGTAGTTATTAAAGTGAGCAAACCTTGGCTGACTCTTTGCAAAAACTGATGATGTAACAGATACCTTTTTTCTCTTACTTGGATTTTATTTATGTATGTATTTATTTATTGCTTTCACAGCTTGTCCCTGCCACTTCATCCTGTTTTCTTCCCACAGCAGAGAGACCAGCAAGAACTTTTTGCCTTCCTAGGTTAAATTTTTCTCCTTTGTAAAAAAACCAAACCAAACCAAACTCCAGACCCGAGCCTATGTAGCCCATGGTCCAGTGTGCTTCAAAAGCAGCCCCGGGAACTACAAGTTGTGGACTACAAACTGTGGCATGTTGGGAGAATTTCTTGCTTCCCTTATGATGAATAACCTCACACTGGGCTAGTGAACAGGAGGGGTTACACATAGACAGTAGTTATTTAGTGTATGAAATGGAATAATACAGCTAGTGATAAAGACAAGAGATGAAGAAGAAAAAGTTGGAGATGTGTCCAAATAACCCCTGATCCAAAAGTGGCTGCAAACTCTAATCAGAATTCAAATTTTGCATTCTTCCAGGGGGTTAAATAAAACATATCTTCAGCTCAAAAAAGCTTGGGTGTTTTAGAATTCATACCTGAATTTGATTATTATGTATACCACATTACAAGTGCATTCAGAGGACTGAATTGAAAGTGGAATCTGGTTTGGTGAGGGATGTACATGCACACACCAAAAGATTGTCCTTACCTAGAGAGTTAACATTTTGTATAGACGAGATAGATAAAGGATGGGAAAAAGGAATATATTTTACCCTCACGTTAGAGATGAGAAGCTGAGGCACATTCTAAGTCACCTGCCCAAGGACACACATAAAGGACATACATAGCAGAGAGGGTAATTAAACCCAAATCTCCTGATTTCCAGCCCACACATTAACACAAGATTGTCTTTCCTCTTTGGAAAATTCAGGTGAGTGTCATGGACAACCATCTGACAGTGAGTTCTATTAGCCTCTGGATTAACTGGTTAGAAAATGACAAAGGGGGGCAAGGTGAAGAATCCATAGAAAATGTTGGTTTGTTTTCAATGGATTTTTGTTTGTTTTCAGGCAACACTTTCCTCGAAAAGTTTTATTCAGCCTAAAGCCCGGTTTTCCATTGACAAAAGCATTTGACAGAAAGTTTTCAGTCAGATTATGTCTAAAATGAGATGAAACTCTGGTGGATACAGGAAGGGAGACTTGGAAGGCTGATAAACTAGCTTTGTTAGTGCATATGAAGAAGGGTATATCTACACTGCATTCCTCTTTTGAGAGAGGAATGCAAATGCAGCTGATGCGGTTATTTCAAAAGAAAACCCTTCTTTTGAAATTACCCTTACTCCTTATAAAATGAGGTTTAAGGGTAATTTCGAAAGAAGGGTTCTGTTTCGAAATAACTGTGTCTAGACTATGTTTCTTTTTTCGAAATAAGGTATTTCAAAATAGCGCCCTGACGTGATTATGCAAATGAAGCACAGGAAATTCAAATCCGCGCTTCATTTGCAATTTCGCTTAGCTGCATTTGCATTCCTCTCTCGAAAGAGGAATTCAGTGTAGACATACCCAAAGTGTTTTTCAGCTCTAGATTCTAACTAAGGTGAGTATTTATATGAGCCCCATTATCTGAGTGTCTCACAGTCTTCGATGCACTTATCTTCACAACACCCTGTGAGGCAGCAAAGTGCCATTACTCCATTTTTCAGGTGGGGAACTGAGGCAAGGAGCCCTGGTCTACACTAGGGAGTTATTTTGAAATAACACCTGCTTATGTCAAAATAATAAGTTGAGGGTCCACGCTACCAAGCCCGTTATTTTGAAATAACAGGATGGATATTTTGAAATATGTACTCCTGCTTTCCTAGCATTAGTGTGGACGCTACACAGCTGTTATTTTGAAATAACTACTCCCCAGGGTAATTTGAAGTAATTACTCCCCAGTGCTTTAAGTCGAGATAGTACGTCCACAGTAACAGAGCCTACCTTGGACTAATTTTCAAGGCTCCCCTGTAGTGGGAACATGCCATTTCAATTTTGTTATTTCAGGAGTTATTTTGAATTTAGTTATTTCTAAATCATTTCCTAGTATAGACATGCCCAAAGAGACTAAGTACCAGAGTTTTAAAGGTATTTAGGTATTTTTGTGTTCGATGTTGTAATGCCTAACTGATTTATGAGACTAAGTCTCATTTTCAAAAGGGATTTAGGCACTTAGGAGACAAAAGGCAGTTGGGAATTTAGGCACCAGGGTGCCCAAATCACTTTTGAAAATAAGACTTTGGGATTGCAATACTGAGAGAAGCAAAAGTCTCTGCCTGAGTCACTTAAGCAGTGTCACGCAGACAGCTTGTATCGAGACAGAAAACTGAATGTTAGTTTGCCTTGTCCCAGGCTTGCACCTTTAACTAATGGACTATCTGCAGTCATGTTCCTGTACCGAAATGAGTGCAGCACCTTCCTGTATCTATGTGGCTAATACAGAAGCTAAATTGTCACGGTTTTCCATATACAAAGACCAAATACTTTCAGTCTAAATTACCTTTATGGTAGGCTAAGGGAACCACAACAGGGCAGAGGAAAAACAAAAGTAAATAGCACTGGGGGCTTGACTCCTTTGCAGCATGCGGCATGTCTGCATCCCAAAATGGAGGCTGCTCCTGAAGACAGCTAGCTGTCTTTGAAATTTAAGGCTGCAGTAGAGAGCAAATAAAATCCTAATACTTGCATAGCTTTGGGCACCACACACATGGGGCTGGATTATGGCATGGGGGACTAATGGAGGTACCTGGGTCCAAGTCTGTGCCCCCCACTGCAATCCTATGGAGGGGCTAAACATAATTTCAGGTGTTGAACTCTCTAAATTCAAGACCTGTGGTTGCCCCATGTTCTGAGTCTGCCAGCGGAATAAGTGGAGGCATGCCCGATGGTTTGAAAGGGTGTAGGAGGGGTCTAATTGCTGATGCTCAGTCTTTGGCTGAGCCACTCAGGTTTTTGTGGGGTTTTCTCCAGACTCTCAGGAGGTTTTGCTGTGGAGGCACCAGAACAGTAAGCAACCACAAAGGAGAAAGTGACATGAGATGGAGGAATGAGGCCACCAAAAGGACAACCCCAAACATCGTGTCTTCATGATAGGTACCCTGTCACATCAGAAGTACAAAAAACCACTCCCAAGAAAGATACACAAGATACCCACCTACATTTTGAAAATTTACAAGGTGTTTTGTAGTCAGGGAGGATTCTTGGTTGCTAATGAACCAAATCCTCATGCTAGCACCCAGTCTGAGTAGCTGGATTAGGCCATGGGTAGATGAACAAGATGGTAACAAGATGTAGAATCACTTGTAATTCCGCCCACCATATAATTTTTTTTAAAGGAGGACCACAGTGAAACCAAATTACTCCTTAGTTTGAGGCTTATAACTATCTGTAGTAAAGAATGGGTATAATGAATGTGATTAGGAAGAATTATTATTTAGAAACAACAATCACGACAAAAATCACAGCTTGCAGAAGGAGAGGGAAAATTCCCCTCTATAATTTATTTTACGCTTTTCAATGCAGTTTGATGATTTTTTGTATATCTTGTACATATGGGTACATATGGCTAGCGGTGCCTTGGTTACATGCTATTGAAATAAGATCTTGGAAAAGCTTTCGACATAGGCATATGTCTTCCTTTACCAGGAAAGTTGGTTGCTCTATAATTTAAATGTGCCACACACTTTAGGCACCGCACATTTACTTGTAACTATCTTTAAGACCATGGAAAATCTGATGTGTGGTATTCTGTGGGGAGAAAAAAAATGCAATATGGAAATTACTAAACTCCATTTGCTTTAACGGCCATTCATTAATTCAGCTAACCTTATATCTAATAATGCAGTATCTTGCTGAGAGATGAAATAAAACAAGATCATTATTTACAGAGACATATTGATTGGCTCCATATTGGGTGGTGATTAGAAGACGACATCTAGACTCTCTTTAATCCACATTGAATTTCTAAGTCAATCAAATAAACTTAATAACAAGGTTAATCTGGGCTTTGCTCATTCAAGAGAAAAAGGCAGAGCTGTGGATCTAATTAGAGCAATGTTGTAAAGTTAGTCGGCATTTATCTCCAAGAACATCTTCCATGTATAGCCCTGCTTTAGAATATATAAGGCAGTCCTTTCTTGGTCTGAATGGTTTAAATCGGGATCTAAAACCATTCAAGATTTGTTTGAACAAGAAAATCCTGTTTTCTTTGGAGCAATTTTGAAGTAGGCATAATTACAGAGTTGCAAATGTGATGCTCTGCTTAAGGAGCTGTCAGCATTTCCATAATAAACCTCTATTTTCAGGGGTTAACATCGTTGCCAGAAAAAGGGGAACAAAAACACCCTTATGGGCTGAAACTTGGCATTATAGAGTTTTATTCTGGGAAGGAGTTTTCCTAATGAAATTGTGCAAAATTAATTTACAAATGTACCTTTTGCAAAACTGACCCCATTACTTTTTGAACACGAAATAAAAGACAAAAGCAGTAGTTAATTTTGACTGCTTCTGTCATGCACTCCTTTTTAAAAGGGGTCTGGTTTTAATACAATGAGCCCAATATATTATGCCTTAGAGGAGGCAGCATAGATTGAACGAGGAGCCAAGGGCTCCTGAGTTATGAGATTCCAGCCACAGACTTATGGAGTGGACCTGGGAGAACCATTTCACTCTTCTGTCCACATTTATGATATGGACTTGATTCACCATTCTGTGGCACAATGTGTAAGCCACTGTGCCTGTGTGCAGTGGGTGTGTAACACATGGTGAGTATGTGTTACAAGTCCCCCTTGGTATGAGCATTCCAGCACCAGCTAATTCTGGAAAGCCCTAGTGTGATGGTCAAGACAAAAGCTGATACCTCTGAGGTAGTCCTCCTCCCCTCCCCCAAATGGGCATGGCTTAGCCAAGAAGGAACATTGAGTGCAAAATTCTACAGTGTGCTGATACTCAGGCTGGGTGTCTGGGAAAAACTTGACATGTGGGACTAATGTAAGGAGGTCAGACTAGATGTTCACTGTGGTCCCTTCTGGTGCTGGAATCTATCCATGTAAAAGCAGCAGAGCTGTTAGGCTGCTCTCATCTAATCTGCACAGCAGCTGTGCAAAAAGTCTACTGAGTAGTAACATAAACAACATATATATAAAACATCATCAGAAAATGTGGAAATGGTGGAGGTGTTTAATGACTTCTTAATTTCAGTTTTCACTCAGAAGGCTGGAAGCAATTGAACGCCTAACATTGTAAATGCATGTGAAAATGGGTAGGTTCAGAAGCTAAAATAGGAAAAGAACAAGTTAAAATTATGTAGATAAGGTAAATGTCTTCAAGTCACCGTGGTCTGATGAAATTCATCCTAGAATACTCAAGGAGCTGACTGAGGAGATATTGAAGCCATTAGCTATTATCTTTAAAAAGTCATGGACTACAGGAAACATTCCAAAACACTGGAAAAGGGCATATATAATGCTCATCTATGAAAAGGGAAATAAGGAATACCCATTGAATTACAGACCAGAAAGCTTAACTTCTGTACTAGAAAAGATAATGGAGCAAAAAATTAAGGAATCCCATTTGCAAACATCTAGAAGATAATAAGGTGATAATTAACAGCATGGATTTGTAAAACACATGAATTTGTAAATTACATCAAACCAACCTGCTAACTTTCTTTAATAGGATAACAAGACTTGTGGCTAAGGGGAAAGCGGTAGATGTGGTATATCTAGACTTCAATAAGGCATTTGTTACAGTCTTGCATGACCTTCTCATTAACAAACTAGCCAAATACAAATGAGATGGAGCTCCTGAAAAGTAGATGCACAATTGATTGGATAACCATTCCCAGAGTGTAGTTATCAAGGATCCCAGTCATGGTGGAAGAGCATGACAAGTGGGAATCTGCAGCGATTAGTTTTGGGACTGGTTCTCTTCAATATTTTCATCAGTGATTTAGATAATGGCATAGAGGGTACATTTGTAAAGTCTACTGATGACACCAAGCTGGGAGGGGTTGCAAGTGCTTTAGAGAACAGAATTATAATTCAAAATGATCTAGAGAAACTGGAAAAATGATCTGAAGTAAATAGGATGAAATTCAAGAAGGACAAATACAAAGTACTCCACTTTGGAAGGAGTAATCAGTTACTCACATACAATATGGGAAATGTCTACCTAAGAAGGAGTACTTAAGAAAGGGATCTACAGGTTATAGTGGACCACAGCTAAATATGCATCAATCATGTGATACTGTTGCAAAAAAAGCAAACGTGTTTCTGGGATGTATTAACAGGAGTGTTGTAAGTAACACATGAGAAGTAATTCTTCCACTCTAATCTGGGCTGATTAGGCCTGATTAGACTATTTTCAGCTCTAGGCTCCATATTGCAGGAAAGATGTGGAGAAATTGGAGAGGGTGCAGAGGAGAGCAACAAAAATGATTAAAGATCTAGAAAACATGACCTCCAAGGGAAGACTGAAAGAACTGGGTTTGTTTAGTTTGGAAAACAAAAGAGTGAGAGGGAACATGATAACAGCTTTCAAGTAGCTGAAAGGTTGTTACAAGGAGGAGAGAGAAAAATTATTCTCCTAATCTCTGAGGATAGGACAAGAAGCAATGGGCTTTAATTGTAGCAAGGGAAGTTTAGGTTGGACATTAGGAAAATCTTCCTGTCACGGTGGTTAAACACTAACAAATTGCCTAGGTAGATTGTGGACTGTCCATCACTGGAGATTTCTAAAAGCAGTCGAGACAACAACAGCTGTCAGGGATGTCTACATGGTGCTTGGTCCTGCCATGAGTGCAAGGGGCTGGACTTGATAACTTCTCAAGGTTCCTTACAGTTCTGTAATTCTACAAACATGTAACAATTTCAGCCTCTTTGTCCTGCCATCACCTGCCACCCCCTCACGAGTCTGATTCTAGAACATCAACATTCCTGAATTAAAATGTTTATTTGCCATGTGGTTTAACATTTAATTGCAGATGCATGAGCTGCCCCAGTTTGCAGGAGTTGTACTTTGGATGCATGGTGCTCCCTGGCCAGAGAATGCTTCCCATGATGCACAGCAGTTATGGGACTTCTCTGATACATTGTAACAGCCTAGATAAGTTCAGGTTAATGTTGAACCTCAGAGGAAACAAAACATTTTCAAAAGCTTTAGGGGGTAGCCAAGTTACTCTGTACAGAAAAAAACAACAAATGGTCTGGTAGCACTTTATAGACTAACAAAACGTGTAGATGGTATCATGACCTTTTGTGGGCACAGCCCACTTCTTCAGATGACCGGAGTTTTGAGTTTAGGACATGCAGACCCAAAATAAATAGGGGTATGTCTACACTACAGCGCTAATTCGAACTAATTTAGTTCAAATTAGTTAATTCAAACTAAGCTAATTCGAACTAACGCATCTAGAACTAAAAACTAGTTCGAATTAGTGTTTTGCTAATTCGAACTAGCGCGTCCACATTAAGTGGACCCTGGAGCGGGGTTAAGGATAGCCGGAAGCAGTGCCGGCAGGGCATCAGAGGAGGACTTAGAGCGTGGAGATGCTGTCTCAGGCTAGCCGAGGGCTGTGCTTAAAGGGACCCGACCCCCACCCCGGACAGACAGTTCTCAGGGGTGCCCCGCTTGCAAAGCAGTCCTGGCTTGGAGTGCCCTGAGTGCCCACACTGGACACATCACAGCACTCGGCCATCAGCCCGGCTGCACTTGCCGCAGGCTGCCATCTGGGGAGAGGGTGCAATTGGGTGGCTGCAGGAGAACTTCCACCCCCAGAAACCCGCAGAGCCAGCCCAGTCCTCCCCATTGGGGGCTCGTGCCCCATTTCTCCCTCACCTCCTTCCACTTACCCTTCCCTAGCCCCTCTTCTCAATGTACAAAATAAAGATAATGTGTCTTCCAAAATGGAATCTGTCTTTATTGAACAAAATTGGGGGAGACTGGGAAAAGGAGGTGGGAGAGGGGAAGAGAGAGGCTGGGAGAGGGGAGGGCAACTAAAATGATCAGGGGTTGGGAACAGGTCCCATTTGAAGAGAAGCTAAAGAGACTGGGACTTTTCAGCTTAGAAAAAAGGAGACGGAGGGGGGACAGGATAGAGGTCTCTAAAAGCAGGAGTTGGGTGGAGACGGTGCATACAGAAAAGTTCTTCATTCATTCCCATAAAGAAGGACTAGAGGACACCAAAGGAAAGGGATTGGTAGCAGGCTTCAAACTAGTAACAGAAAGTTGTTCTTCACAAAGCAAAGAGTCAACCTGTGGAACTCCTTGCTGCAGGAGGCTGTGAAAGCTAGAACTGGAACAGAGTTTAAAGGGAAGTGAGGATCAAGTCATGGAGGTTGGGTCCATGGAGTGCTATTAGCCAGGGGAGAGGAGTGGTGTCCCTGCCCAAAGTTTGTGGAAGGCTGGAGAGGGATAGCACGAGACAAATGGCTTGGTCACTGTCTTCGGTCCATCCCCTCCAGAGTCCCTAGGGTTGGCCGCTGTCGGCAGACAGGCTACTGGGCTAGATGGACCTTTGGTCTGACCCAGGACGGCCATTGTAAGCTCAGGGCTCAGGGTCGGGGGTCTCACTGGACCCCCTTGATTCTCTTGCACACCTGCTCCTGGGTGGCCAGGCTGGCAGCTCTCCTGCCCAAGCTGGCCACTTTCCTGTGCCTAGTGCGGAGATCATGGACAAGGTCCACGATGTCCGCACTAGCCCAAGCGGGTGCCCGCCTCTTGCGGTCCCGGGCAAGCTCCCGGGAGCTGCCAGCCTGGTCCCGGGAAGAGGGGGAGGGCTGGGGGGCATCGGGTGGGTGGCTCGATCCGTGCCAGGGGCAGGGTCTGCTGGCTGGGTGCTGGCAGGCTTGCACCTGGCACGGGCACCGTAGCCAGCCCATGCCCCTTTAAGGGCTCCGGGGCCGGGAGGGGGGCAGTAGAGTTTCCCTGGTGTTGGCCAGAGTGGCCACCAGGGAAACCTGGGGAGGGCTAGCCTCCCACTAGTTCAAATTAAGGGGCTACACACCCCTTAATTCAAACTAGCTAGTTCGAACTAGGCTTAATCCTCGTGGAATGAGGATTACCTAGTTCGAACTAAGCGCTCCGTTAGTTTGAATTAAATTCGAACTAACGGAGCGCTAGTGTAGCGCCTATGAAAGTTAGTTCGAACTAATGTCTGTTAGTTCGAACTAACTTTGTAGTGTAGACATACCCTAGGAGTTTTCAATTTGGGAAAACTCAACATGAACGGTTTTCAGTTTGAGTTGACCCAAAACTAAATGCTTTGTTTTGATTTTCCCAATTGACATTCAGCAAAACAAACATTTTCTGATGGAAAATACCAGTTTTGCAGAAACTGCATTTTACATCAGACATCTTTTGATGGAAAGTTCCTGACCAGTTCTCATCACTACCTTTTCCTGATATTTTGTGTGTGACAAAGTTGTGCTGCTGCATCAAAATGTCTTAGACTGCAACCCATGCAATATCATGTCAGTGTTACCAAATCACCAAGCAAAGGGTTTTCTTCTACCAACTAGTGTAAACTAGCCAACATGCCAAGTAGTCTAATGGGGTGTGAGAGAAGCCTTGTAAAATCAGGAGTGCCTTATGATGGTCAGGGTGGTTGTCAACCTTAATCAGCACTACTCACAAATGCATGGCCCACCCACACAGCTGGTGGCCAATGGAAACAAAAGTCAGGCTCCTTTCTGCTGGAAAACCTGTAAAATCGACACCATTTACCAGATGTTCCAGTAGTTTTATGGGATCTACAAGGCCTACTGTAAGTAGCGCTATAAATGCACAATCTGAGTGTTATGCAATGGAAAAGGCTTTAATGAACTCTGGAACACCTGTCCAGAATGCAGCCTAGTTCTTTTCAAGGGAAGCAATCTTGGATGTTTTGACTGGAGCTCTACAGAAAGTAAAGCTGGTTCTGATTTGCCAAAGGCAATGGCATAGAGAACACAGGCTTTAGTAGGTTTATAAATAAATACACCTTGGGTGGGGAGAGAGACTTTAATGTTCACATTCTCATGGGTCTAACCCTGTGAAGCTAAAATGTGGGGATTCTAAATCATCAAAGCCCACTGAAGTCAATACAAAGACTCCCATTGGGGTTGATGGGCTTTGGATCAGGTCCCAAATTAATACTTCAAGTGGCATAGTGATAGAGTTTGTTGATCTAAAAGCAACTTTCAGTGTTAATTTCCACACACATGGGGGCCTCCCTCAATTTTGCCTAATTCTGACCAAAGGCATTTCCAGAGAAGACTCCTGAATCCTTCTTTCCAGCAGAGAGATTGACATGATTCTCCCAAATTAAACTCTCCACTTCCTGTCTCCTGGATGCACATAAACACTATGCAAACGCTCCAGTGTCTATGTTCTGATGCTAGCATTTCTTTCGGTACTAGCTGGCAGGAGGTGCTGATGCCGGAAGCATTGCTCTTCCACCACCGCAGCGTCAGTGTTCTGCCTTTGCGACTTGTCTCAACTCCGCCAGTCTGGCGGTGACGAGAACCAAAGGTGCTGCAGGACCGGAGCCTCTCTCATGGCCGCATGGCTGCTGCCAAGCCACCTGGCTGGCTATGAAAAAGAAGACTTTCTCTTTAATAACAGATGGGGGTAGTGAGACATGAAAATTAGGACATATTTTCATTTGATATTGGAATATGATGAGCATCAGTTATTTTGGGAAAGAGTCCAGGGAATACTTGGAGAGAGTCTAAAACTGCAGATGAATCCACAGGTTTATTTTATTGGGTGATTTCAGTTCTGCCAAATATTTGTAGTGTAAAGAAATCATAAAAATTGCTGGTGGTCCTAGCCTGGCGGGTACTTTGCACATATTTGAGACAGTTGTACGAACTGTTACGAGAATGTTTGATCTATTAGCTTAAAAACAAATTAGAGTCTTCAAGAGAAATAAATGAAGTATAGACGATAGAAATATATTTCTCTTATCTTAGGAAGACCAGGAAATTTCACCCCAGGATTTATTTGTATTTAATTATTGCAATTTGGCTTTCCTCTACTGTCTGCATGGTATGTTAGTCTGTCTTGCTGCACTCTTGGTGCTGAAATAACATTAGTACCCTGTTAATGATTATCATTGTCAATTACGCTTTCTGGTTACATGCACATTATAAGAAATATCAGTTTGTTTTAATAAATCTTCAAAAGGCAGCCTAAGCCTGTGTCTTATCTCCATTTTGCTTTGTAATTTTTTTATAGTTATGATATGAAAAAAAAACATCCCATGCTTCCTGAGATCAAGAATGGACATCTTCCAAGCACTGAATATTCTTATAGTAGAAAACAGACAGAAGGGTTTTAACATAACTCTTTAAATGAACTAAGAGGGCTACTCAAAAGTACATGACCAGATAGAGAGAAATTTTATACAGGCCTAGCTTATATAAAAACACATTCATAACATTCAGTTCTCAGTGTGGTTATGGATCATGCACATAAACAAAAAAGTAGCGTACATATAGTGACCCTAGTTATCTGGAATAGTGATAGAAACTCCATACTCCAAGAGGCTCTGGGAGACAGACCCATAGTCTCCTATAGACAACCACCTAACCTCAAGATGATTCTTACCAACAACCACAGGACATACCACACTAATACCAACCCTGGTACCTTCCCTTGCAATAAACCCCGTTGCCAGCTTTGTCCACATATTTATTCTGCTGATACCATTATTGGACCTAACCAAGTGAGTTATAAGATCAAGAACACATATTCCTGCGCATCCAGAAATATAATCTATGCTATCATGTGCCGAAAGTGTCCGTCTGCTATGTACATTGGACAAACATCTCAGACACTTCGCCAAAGGATTAATGCCCACAAAACAGATATCAGACAAGATCACAAAGAGAAAACAGTTTCTTGCCATTTTAACCAGAAAGGACACTCTCCCAATGACTTAACCACCTGCATTCTGCTACAAAGACCTTTTACATCTGCACTTGAAAGGGAATCCTCTGAACTGTCATTCATGTTAAAATTCGACACTTTCCAAAAAGGACTCAACAAACATTTGAACTATCTCACCCATTACCAAGATAGTTTCCCCAATTATCACCTCTAATACCATGAACTCACAAACATCCCACTCTCCCTACCTCTAATATCATCAATTCACAGACAGTTACCTTCCTTCCTTCCCCTCCCCCCCTGCATCCCCCTCCTGTTCTGAAATGTGATTTGTCCTTTTCATATGTGTTCATTTTTTTTAATTGTATCCTTTGGTATATATGGTTGTGACTATTTTCTTCCACTATTTGATCTGAGGAAGTGGGTCTGGCCCACGAAAGCTCATCATCTAATAAACCATCTTGTTAGTCTTTAAAGTGCTACATTGTCCTGCATTTTGCCCTAGTTATCTGGTTTATTGTGAAATATATTGAAATTTCCAGATTTTTTCAATGCACTGTAATATACAAATTGCATTTCTGGTGGGGTTTTTTTGTTTGGAAACTTTATTAAGGCAGAGCTGCAATAAAATGTTAACATACTGCATCTTATATTACTTATTACTTATTACTTATTCAGGATAAAGTTAAATTAAAAAAATCTGGCTATAGGTTCTGGCTTACTTGCTGGGGAACCCTCCTCTTCTGAGCATGCTAAAAAAGAGTGACCAAATTTCCAAACATCTATCCTCTTTTTGGTGCATCTCTTGTATAAGTACTTGCTGTGAACGTTTTTCCATTATAACAACGCATAGACATATTTTACTATACCACAATTCCATCGGAGGAGTTACATTTTCTCAACAATGTGTGCTGCAAAGTTTAGCTGCTAAGAATAAAAAAATACATTAATTTGTATCTCTGTTTAAAATGTAGATCCTTTTACATTCCTGCTTTTAATGAACTTTTATCTCTAGGAAAATGATTTCAATATGTACCTGACCTGGTAAAAGATCTGAATGCCCCCAATTTCCATAGACTTCTGTAGAACAAGAAAAGACCCATATAAAAACATTGTACTTTTAAAGGAAATTTTGTTCTACAGAACTGTGCAAAATTTATATTTGAACCTTTTGCTCATGCAATATTTTCATTCACTAGGCCTGCACTGAAATGCCATCTCAGAAAGGAACATTTTAACCAAGCATTCTTTATGTGGTCTTCAATTAATAAACAGGAATACTCCTTTCTAAACCTGTGGGAAATGATTTTTCTGTTTGCTGCTATACTATATGTAACCTAAATGAAAGGGGGCATTTATATAGTGCCCTTTCATGCTGGGATATCAAAGCCCTTTGCAAACACTGATTAGGTGGGTTGATGTGCAAACACTGACCAGCGGCCACCTCTGAGGTGACATGTGGTTGGCTGGCAAAGCACCTGAGAGTGTCAAAATTAGATTTTTTACATGGGATGTGTATGGAGGTAGGGAAAGACCAGCAGAATTCATTTCACATGCACACATACCTAACAATGAAATGCAGTTATAGCCCCTGCTTGATATTCTTCCATCCCTGTCATGCACAGGTTAGCAGGACAACAAGATGAAAGCATCTTCTCCCACTGCATCACCAGTCTGAACCTCGTCACGGCCACAAGCTATTAGCTTATGAAGGCTTTTGAGTGGCTTGCAGGAAATGGGTTTGGTGATCTCAGCCTAGTTTCATCTGGACGGGTATCCACACCACAAAACCATCATCATAACTGGCACTGGTAAGATCTCAGAAGAGAGGTCATGGACGGAATGGGCTATGGGGAATAAAGTACTCTTCCCATTTCTACAGCTGGTTTCTTTAGGTTAGAGCTCAGGGTGGTGTGGTCATCCAGGAGCGGCCCATGTTTCACCAGTGTAGGGGAAGAAAAGAGCAATTCAGTTTCCAGAGTTGTCAATTCACAGCCTCCTTGTGTTCCCAAAGCCCTCAGGTGATAATTTAGGTAACTCCTAGGGTGCATTAGTAATGGGAGACAACTCCTTTGGACCTTGTGTGCTAATTGTAGTTCTCACCTGCTTCTGTCCCTATCCCATTAAAAACGGATATCATAAATGATTTCTATGGGAAGTTTGTATTGAATCTGGATCCTGCACAGTTAACCATTAACTTTTCTGATACAAAGTGGAATAGACTCTGATATATAGTGATAAACTTCAAACAGTTTTCCTTATAATAAGGAGGCAATAATATTTTGCATTTCTACAAAACCTCCTCTGCAAACATTTCAATGGGACTTACAGACAGTGAATGAAACATCACATTCCCCAGATACCATTTTACAGAGGGGAAAACTGGATGGCAGGGAGCTTATCCATCAAGTGCTAACTTGGACAAAACTCCTTAGGAGCTCAGGAACTCAGCCCTTAAGCTATGTCTAGACTGCAAGATTTTTTTCGGAAGAAGCTTTTCTGGAAGAGAATTTCCAGTAATTTTTTTTGAAAGAGAGCATCTACACAGCAAAAGCGCAATGAAAAAGTGATCTACTTTTTCAAAAGATAGCGTCCACACTGATTGGATGCTATCTCACATTTCAGTTGTGATTACTGTGGATAGAGTGGCCACCAGGGCACCTGTGATTGTTCCTGGAGGTCTCTTCTTTCAAAAAACCACTCTCTTCCGCGTCCACATATGCCTTTTTCCGAAAAAGCTTTTTCCGAAAAAGTCATCTTCCTCATAGAAAGGGGTTTACTGCTATTGGAAAAACCCCTCTATTCTTTCTACTTTCTGTCAAAAGAATGCAATAGCAATGTGGACATAAGTGTCATTTTTCTGGAAAAACAGCCGTTTTCCGGAAAAACTCTGCAGTATAGACATACCCTTAGTATGTTCTTGCCACAAATCAGTAAAACAGCTGAGACTAGACCCCAGATTTCCTGACTGCCAGTCCTATGTTTTAATTGCAAGACCTTGCAATATGTCTGAATGTTTTAGATGGTTACTTTTGGGGCAGGACTGTCTGTTTGTTTAATGTTTGAATAGCACCTAGCAAAGTTCTGATCCATGATAACATAAATATAAGATGAAGACATATTTATTATTATTAACTATTATTATTATTATTTCTCTCATCCTTAGTAGGTATCCTGCATGAAATAGAAACAGAAACCTTGAGTCTTTTCTGCCACTAATGTTATTCCTTACCTTAAACCATAATCCTTAGAACCATCTCCAGAGTAACTAATATCTTAGCTAAACTATTTTGATTTCTAATGAAAAAATAGTACACAGTAGCCAATTAAATCAACAAAGGCTCCATCTTTATGCTAATGTTCCTTTAACAAAAAGGCAAAGGCACAATTTATACACAGAATAATTTTCTACAGCACTATTACAAACAGCACTGTGGCCTCTTAGGTATTTTGTTATAGTCAGTGAAGTAAAAGGGACTGGTGTTTCGGTACCTAAGCGTGTCTAGCTGAAGTAAATATGTTTATGGGAAATGGATTTTATCACTCTGTAGAAAATACAGCAAGTAGATTAGAATGACTTTTCCTGAGCCAAAACACCAGCTCTGAATGCCCTTTCTGTTGAGAAAGACTAAAGCTAGAGTTAGTTTAACTCTCCAACTCAGGGCAAATCCTTTAGCATATCTGAATCAGAGAAATCTCTGTGAAATATATAAGAACCAGAATTCCATACTGAGAAGAGAACTTTGAACTTTGTGCATGCATCTCCACTTTCACCAGGAGTAGGTATACTTCTACATTGACAGAAAGCACTGTAAGTATTTGTACTGAAGTCAAGGAAAACACTAGGTTCATTCCAAAGAAAGGATTCCCAGGAGGCACATTGGTCTAGCTGTATTAGTGAAACTTTTTGTTTTAAAAATATGGAGCCAAATTCTATTCTCAGTTGCACCCATGAAGCTCCACTAACTTTTAAATGGATCTGACTTATCTCGCTTGTTGACTCATTTATGGTCTTGCATGTGTACAACTGACAGCAACAGCTGGCCTAGGGGCTACGTTTCTGTCAGCAGCATTTGGTGGTGATCCAAGGTGTATTAACATTAATGAGAACAGAAAAAAAATAGTCTTATGGTAGGACATAATTGCTTAGACACTGTTGCAGAGAACTATGGTAGGATTCTTTGGCTTACAGGAGAAGGAGGGCTACTGGAGGAGATGCGCTGTTCAATGTGCAATACAATAAAGCTCTGATTTTGACTGGAATCCCTGGACAATACTATAACAAAAACAATGATTTACATGCTTGCTGAAAAAGGACTATTTCTTAGGCCATCACTCCAAGTGTGATCAATATATCATGTGCACATTTCTCAAAATTTGGAAATGCAGGGTCTGATCCAGCTCTTACTGAAGTCTTTAAGCTGATTTTAAAAGTAGCTGGATTAGGCTCCAAGTCTGTTAAGAGGCTCACAGGTACGTCTACACTGCACAGATATTTTGGAATAAACTATTCCGGAATAGCTATTCTGAAATAGTTTATTTCAAAAGAAGACGTCCACACTGCAGAGAAGCAGGCTTTCCTAATGTAGACATGCTATCTCGATTTAGAGCTGTAGGAGGAATAACTTAGAATGGCCCTGGTGAGGGGCTATTTGAAAATAGCAGAAGTGGAGCATTTACACACGCCTTATTTCCAAACAGCTATTTTGGAATAGGTGTTATTCTTTGTCGAATGAGGTTTACAGAAGTCAGAAAAAGCCATCTGTTTTTCAAAATTATTTCAAAATCATGGAATTGCTGTGTAGACTCTGGCATAGTTATTTCGGAATAACAGCCATTATTCCGAAATAACTTTGCTGTGTAGACACACTCACAGTGGCCATCATTTAAAGGGAGTATACAGATAGTCCTCATTTCTTGTACAGAAGAAGCTATATCAGTAAAGCTTAGTAAATGTATGCCAGTAAATTATATTGCAAAGTATTTAAATATGAGGGTCAGTGTAGGTGGAAGGAGAATCCAGTGCAGAATAAAAAGTTCTGCAGGCCGCATTTACCCCAGATGTGCACCAGGAAAGAATTTGCCCCCAGATGCTTTGGAGTAAGCAAGTGAGAAAGAAATCTGATGGAAAGAGTACCCTTTTCCCTGAATGTGTCCCTATTGAGAAAGGAAGGAAGAAGAGGAATGAGACATTGGTTGTGGCGTCCATTTGGAAAATGTTTATTCAGGCCACAGATTCTTAGAATGACTCCTTTCATATAACACCCACATAGAGGAAGATATAAAGCTGTGGATTCAGGCCAAATTCAAGTCTGCTTCATCTGTTCAAGATAAACTGGCCTTTAATGGAACAACTCATTGACAAGTCCTGAGTGATGGTTTCCCATTTTGCTGAGGGGATGTCAGCAGTATCTCTGCCCAGCACTTTTGGGGCAGTTCACCAGAATCATAGGAATGAAAAGAAATGATTTGTAGACCGAGTGCTGTCCCTCAACAATGTAATTGCTTGGCTCTAGATTGGGGCTTGGCACTCCACTGGGCTTTTTGGTTTCCCAAAGCAGCGCTGGCGTCCAGCAGATGCTTGAAACAGTCCTTCTCATTGTAGTTCCCTTTGTCAATCTGAGGGAATTTGGTATCTCCCTAGTTCGGACCCTCAGCATCTGACATTCCAACTGGCTTCATGATATTGCTATCCTGTTAGACCAGGTAAATATATTTTTTGGCTCTTCCACACAGTTTTTTGCTCCTCAAGTACCTTTCCCGCTTAGAAGGCTAAATTACAGTACATGGAACAGCCAATCAACACAAGCCGGGAAATTCCAAGTTAATGTTTCTATTCCCCACTTAATTCACACTGCTGTACATCAGCAACGCAGAGCTGTGAGAAACATAGGGACTATTCTGTATGGTGCATGCTGCATCTAAGAGGCTTTCATAGAATCATAGAATATTAGAATTGCAAGGGACCAAAAGAGATCATCAAGGCCAGTCCCCTGCCCTCATGGCAGGGCCAAGCACAGTCTAGATCAGTGTTTCTGAAAGTCCTGCTGCAG
Organism: Pelodiscus sinensis; assembly: GCF_052426305.1. Lineage (NCBI taxonomy): Eukaryota > Metazoa > Chordata > Testudines > Trionychidae > Pelodiscus > Pelodiscus sinensis. The sequence continues at coordinate 13,698,375 of NC_143054.1, forward strand.
TTTAAGCCCATTCCATCTTGTCCTTTGATGAAAAATTAGTCTTTGCCTGAACCCACAAAGTTCTAGGACTATTCAGACTGTTCAGCTTATAACAGAAATGACTATGATGGAGGTCTATACAGTCATGAATTCAAAATGGTCATAATTCAAAATGATCTGGACAAATTGGAGAAATGATCCGAGGTAAACAGGATGAAGTTTAATAAAGACAAATGTAAAGTGGGAAGCGACTGTCTAGGCAGGAGTATGGCATAAATGGATCTACGGGTTATAGTCGACCATGAGCTGAATATGAGTCAGCAGTGTGATGCTGTTGCAAAAAAAGCAAACATGATTCTGGGATGCATTAACAGGTGCGTTGTGAGCAAGACATGAGAAGTCATTCTTCTGCTCTATTCTGCGCTGGTTAAGCCTCAGCTGGAGTATTGTGTCAAGTTCTGGGCACCACATTTCAAGAAAGATGTGGAGAAATTGGAGAAGGTCCAGAGAAGAGCAACAAGAATGATTAAAGGTCTAGAGAACATGACCTATGAGGGAAGGCTGAAAGAATTGGGTTTGTTTAGTTTAGAAAAGAGAAGACTGAGGGGGGACATGATAGCCATTTTCAGGTATCTAAAAGGGTGTCATAAGGAGGAGGGAGAAAACTTGTTCATCTTGGCCTCTGGGAATAGAACAAGAAGCAATGGGCTTACACTGCAGCAAGGGAGGTTTAGGTTGGACATTAGAAAAAAGCTCCTAACTGTCAGGGTAGTCAAACACTGGAATAAATTGCCCAGGGAGGTTGTGGAATCTCCATCTGTGGAGATATTTGAGAGTTGGTTAGATAAATGTATATCAGGGATGGTCTAGACAGTATTTGGTCCTGCCATGAGGGCAGGGGACTGGACTCGATGACCTCTCGAGGTCCCTTCCAGTCCTAGTGTTCTATGATTCTATGAATGGTACAAGGAAAGTGACTAGGGAAGAATTATTAACCCCTCCACATAACACAAGATTCAGGGGTCACCAGTGAAATTAATATTCAACAGGTTTAAAACCAAAGGAAGCGCTTCTGACAACATACAGTCAACTTGTGGGACTTATTTTCAGGGGACATTATGAAGATCAGAATATAACTAGGTTCAGAAAAGAATTAGATGAGTTCATGGAAGATAGGTTCATCAATGGTTGTTAGCCAAGATGGCCAGAGATGCAACCCAATGCACTGACTGCTAAAAGCTGGGACAGTACAACAGAGGATGGATCAGAGGATGGAGTACCTGCAATTGCCCTGTTCTGCTCATTCCCTCTGAAACTTCTGACATAGCCACTATTGGAAGTAGGGATGTAAAGAGTCATTTAAAAAGGTAACCATGGACCTTCTAAAAATTTTAGCGGGTACATGGTTCCAGGGCTGGATTACCCAATAGGCAGACTAAGCACGTGCTTAGGGCACCAGCAAAGCAGGGGGACCAAAAAACCCCCGAGATTTTACGGTATAGTATTGTTTTTATTTTGAATTACATATGGGGGGGGGGGGTATCATCAGCTTTTCAGTGCTTAGGGCCTCTAAAGGTCTTAATCTGGCCCTCCATGGTTCCACGTGCTTTTCGCTCTGCAGTCCACAGCGAAGCTTCCCTAGAAGCAGGGCAACCAGGGGCTGCCAGTCTTGCTCCCAGAAAGCCTTTGTTCCATGCTCTGCAGGCAGCTGTGGTGGAGGGGCCGGGCTGGGCCAGCCCTGCCAAGATAGGGGCAGAGCAGCCTCTGCCTGTGATGGGCCCCACAGGGCTGGAGCAGCCTCTTGCCAAGGGTAGGCAGGGAGCTGCTCCAGCATGTAGTGGTTAACTGGAACTGGTAAGCCTCACCCGTTAAGGGTTATTGGTTAACCTTTTAGGGTACGTCTAAACTACATGGCTCCGTCGACGGAGCCATGTAGATTTGTTGTTTTGGCAAAAGCAAATGAAGCCGCGATTTAAATGATCGCGGCTTCATTTAAATTTACATGGCTGCCGCGCTGAGCTGACAAAGAGCTGATCAGCTGTTTGTCCGCTCAGCACGCTAGTCTGGATGCTCCCCTGCCGACATCAAAGCCCTTTGTCGGAGGCCCCAGTAAACCTCATCCCACGAGGAATAACGGGGCTGCCGACAAAGGACTTTGATGTTGGCAGGGGAGCGTCCAGACTAGTGCGCTGAGCGGACAAACAGCTGATCAGCTGTTTGTCGGCTCAGCGCGGCAGCCATGTAAATTTAAATGAAGCCGCGATCATTTAAATCGCGGCTTTATTTGCCTTTACCTATGTGTCTAATCTACATGCCTCTGACGACAGAGGCATGTAGTCTAGACACAGCCTTACATCCCTAGTTGGAAGACAGGCTACTGGACTAGATGGACCTGATCCATTAGGGCTGTTCTTATGGATTTCCAGGCTCATATCACAGCCAGATCTTTCAAACATTTTATTTTGTGTGGTTCAAGATTTTTGTTTTAATTACAACAGATTCCCTTCTCCTTCCCTCATCAGAACCATCCCAATTAAAGATGGATCCAAGACATAACATTTAGATCTGGATTCAAACTTTTCAAACTGTGGGTTGAGGCTGTTTAGATCTGGGATTTTGTTCAACCCCTTATAGGCCCTGATCCTGTAGTCCATCCCTATTCAGAAAATCACATGAGCCTGCTTCCCTTGACTTTGATGGGACTTAAGCAGGTTTTTTAAATACTTTATTGAATTGGGGGCCATGGAGAATTGAGGTTAATACCGAAGTTGGAGTTTGTGCTCACCGCAGAACTCAAGCATCTCAAAGAATGAGGTGTTTCAACTTCATTGCAAAATGTGAGGGCTAATGACAGTCTTCCTGTCTGGATCACAGCTGTGTCAGAGGGCTTGTCCACATTTGGATTTTTCAGTAAGGACTATCTCTAATTACAAAGTCAAATGACTTGCCCATCCATGACTTGCGTTCAGTGTGTTGGAACTAAGCGTTTTATTACAAACCTCTGCTGTCAGACTCTATTGACAATATTAGACATAGGGAATGCAAGACAGGAACTCTCTGGAGTCTTTTAGTCATTTGTTAATATGTATCTTCTTCCACAAAGACTGTTGACAACATAAATGGTGATGCTCTCTTGAAATATGTTCTCTGTCTTGTCTCCGTCTCTGCGTTGATGTAATATATGTATGCAGTACAGATGTATAGACAGACTTGGGGGGAGGAGATCTTTTTTTTTTTTGTCTTGGAAGACTTAATTCTCTTTCTTCGAAGATTGGATTCGGACTTAGTTTGCCTGTTGACTCATTTCTGGACCTCAGCAGCTGCACCTCAGTTCTTCCATACAGCCACATCGGCAGACAGTCTCTCTCCTCACATTCCTGGTGGCGTCCTGGTTTTTTCTGACCTTGGTGTTCTAATAGTCATGGGTTAGCACAGACTACCCAGCTGGCTGAGTTCCTGACTCTCAGGCCTTGTTAGAGACAAAATGCCGACTTTTTACTGCTCCGTTTCTTTCCATAAAGTTAATCATGCAGCCTTCTTTTTACAAGGGAGCTGACCCCTTGGCCTTTCTTCCTCTTGGCATACTGAAGATTCCTCTTGCTGCCAGAATCACCCCCCTCTTCTTAAGGCAGTCTAGTAAATAAAATGAGCAGCTCCCAAAAGCAAGGGAGAAGCTGCTTGTGTAGGAGTCAACCCCCGTGGAATGCGTGCCTTGTGCCCTTATGTCCTCATTTCATTAAAAGAAATGGTTGGACATATGTATATATTTCTGGTGTTAGAGATGGATCCAAACCAAGACTCTGTATCTAAATACATACAAACTTTGGGAATGTTCAAAGTACAGACAGGGATCTGGTTACACCCTTTTTGGCTAGGGCTTATTGCTTGTTTGCATAATTCAACACACAAATAATACCAGGCTCCAGTCAGAAAAGTTGCTGACATGTCTAAGAATCCAAATGGTAAAGTCTTCTAATGTAAATCCCACAAACCTACTGCCGAGGAACCTGGACCTCTGAGCAACCAAGCTCTCAGCCAATGTTACACTTTCGCTGTTCAATAATCATTATATTTTATTAAAGAAAACATCAGTTTTGAATGAGACTCCAAACAAGCTGTTCTAAAATCTTGTTTATTTTAAAAAAATATTCCCTGCCTTCTGACTTCACAGCCTCTTTCCAGTGTCTCATGCTATAAACTGTGGCCTTTTGTTTCATTAATCAACAAAAGTCATCCCTTAAACATTTCCATGCAGTCATTCTCTTTTCTCAGGTTTAGTCATGGTTCTCTCTGAGGTTTAAATTTTCCCATGCTAGTGAGAACAAGATTTTTCAGGCTCTCACTGAGCTGATACCTGTCTGTACAATCTCACCCATGTGTGATGGCAGATTTTGATAGCATAGTTCATCAACTGCTTTATTTTGCTAGGCCTTTCCCCTATTCAGGTGTCTCTATCTGACCTTACCTTTTGCGGCTTCACCCTTTCTTTCCGAGCGAATTGTCAATTTCTCAAAATACTAGAGAATGTTCTAAGTTCCAACATTCTATTTGCCTCCTTTAAAGGGACTGACCCATCAGAAAGGGATTTTTTCCCATCCTTACTGTGGTTGTTCATAGACTGTGGGCCACTTTTTTCTTCTCCTCATTACTATTCTCTCACTGATTGTAAATGTACTGACCTTAGTGGAATTACTCCTTTGTAAATGAGAATTTGATCCTCTCACTGAGCTGTAGGATGGAATATGTTCAGGCTCTTTACGAAATCATGGCAAGAGAAGGTCCAGATTTGTATCTTCCATCTTTCAGATCAAAGGATCCAAAAGTGCTGTACAATTCAGTCAGAAAATCAGAGGACTTAAGGTCACAGCACTCTGACTAGGCAGAAACAATGGCGCTCAGGGTTGAATGGACAGACAGCAGGACTTCTGTCATTACTCTTTATCAACAAAAGAAGGGTAACAGCTCACTGTGCTGGTTGCCAGAATAGGGGTGTACATGTGGGGGAAGTAGAATTAGGGAGACTACAGGCTTTTTCTTCCATCCTTCTTGCTTTCTCAATGTAATTGGCTCCTTCTTCATCTCTCCCTGCTAAACACACCCTCAGTGCTGTTGCCCATGGAATGTGTTGTGAAAAACCTAGTATATCCCTAGGACCCGCCAACGGGGATGGGAGCAAAGGGAGCAACTGTCCTGGGGCCACCGCCGGCTGCAGCTTGGAGCCCCCGGCCCTTTACATCACTGCCAGAGCCCCGTGCAGTGTGCTTCAGATGGTGCTGAGAGGGTGGTGTGGTCTGTGCAGCACTGAGGGGGCTGCATTGACCCCACCCACCCTTTCCACCCAAGGCCCCGCCCCTTCTGGAAGCACCCCTCCCCCACCTTTCCCAGGAGCCCAACGAGTCTGTAGGCTCGCCTGCTTATACCAAAGCAGATCCTTGGCTCAGTGGGGTCTGGGTCCCAAGGTACATCAGCAGGGCAATGGATGAATGAGCACCAGGAGTCACTGCATACAGGTGGTAGCTGTCGACTGTCGATCTCTTGCCGGTTCAGGACTCTTGTATGAGGAAACGTACTTTAGCCCACCCAGGTCACATAGTAACTCAAACTGAGGGTAAGGGGAACAGCAGGGAGCCAAATGACAATGGTTGACGCCTGTATCTGTGGGTGAAGGCATAAAGTCTTGGTGGCTATAGGCCATTATAGTTTTAACTATTAAAAGAGGAATGCTGTTTTTAAAGTGCAGGCACAGATCTGCGTGTTAGGAGACCTGGCTTCTGCCTGCCTGCCCCCTGCGGCATTCCTTGGGTGAGTCTCTCTGCCTTTAGTCTCCCAAGTTATAACCTGGGGATGATATTGGTCTATTTCACCAGGGTGCTGAAAAGCTAAATTCATGAAGGTCTGAAAATCGCTTTGAGGTCCTCTAAGGGCAAGTGCTATCAAAGAGCAGGACAGTATTGTTGCTTTATTTTGTGCATCCTATATTGGAAAATATATTGGACACTATATTTATCTGCTACACAACCGGTCATTTTCTCTTGCCTCTTCATTTCACAGTGCACATGCCAAGGCATCCCAAGCACAGCAAAGAAAATGAACAGGACTTTTCAAAGGATGAAATATCTGCAGGGCTCGCTCTGCCTCCTTACAATTGTGTGTAAGATCTTTAAGCTGGGGCCTGGTGTGTTACGCTGGGGAACAGGCAAGCCGACGGGAATTGGGGAGAAACAGGGCAGCTGCCCTGCGATGTGGTGATTCAAAGGGGCCCCAGGTTTCTGTCTGCAGCAGAAGTGGTGACCAGAGTCCTGACCCCCTTTAAATTGTTGCTGGAGCACAGCTCCGTGCAGTTCTGAGGGCTAGAGATCCAGCGCCACCGTCTAGGTGGGGCTGAGAACTTGCTGCTCCAGCCTCATATCTTCCACCAAAGGCCCCACCCCCTCCCAGGGCACGGATCTGGCCTCTCCCCCACCTGGCCTAGGAGCCCATGGAAGCTGTCAGCCCCCCTGCTGGGGAATGATTAAAAAGAACTCCCTTCTGGCTGGGCCATGCTGAAGAATAAAAATGTCAGTGGACACACCTGTCTTTGTGCGGCGAGCCGTTCCCTGGATCTCATGTCGCTGCATGGGCATGCTCTGGGAGTTCAGATGCAAACTGTAATTGGGTCTTCATCATTACTGTAAACTGTGTGAATATGGGAAGAATTCCCCCATTTGTGCAATTTGGTGGAAGCATCCTTATAGAGGCAGCACGGTTCTTCTGGAACTGAAGCATTCTGGGAAAGTGATGCAAATGTATTGACTTCCATGACCCATTTAGTGTTTTGCTACACTTATAGACAGATCAGACCCTGAATGTAAGCAGAAAACACTTTAGGACATCCAGATGGAATCATAGGCTGATAAGCAGACTTTGTCCAACATCACGTAGAACATTAGGGTAGCAGTTACACTAACATTGCAGAAGCTGTAGCATGCTCTCTACTGTATTTAGTCATAGCCCTGCCCTCCTTCTGCTCCTTTGCAGCACCACACGGGAACTGGAAGAGAGCAGGGCCTTCACTTCCCAGCCCATCAAAGGCTTGTACCTGCACAAAGGGAAAAAAGAGCTTGCTTGCTACTTCCTTGCACGCTATGCATGGACATTCAACATTACTCAGTTACTTTACTCAGCTGTAAAACTGAGAGTGATTAAAGATATCTTGTGGGGATCAATTCATGTTCTGCAGAACTTTAAAGATGAAAAGTCTGCCTCAGCAACTTCATTATTAATACTCAAATTTTTATGTCTAGTAAAAGTCAATATGGCCCTTCTGTTTATTGCTTCCTTATTACAAGAACTAGCAGACATTTTTGTGCTTCAGGGTAGAAACTGATCACCAGCTACAGATAGGATGACTTTCTCTCTGTTAATTTAAGAAAGATAAAGTTAAAGGGTGACTTGATTATGGGGTATCTACATGGGTAACAAAGATTTGATAGAGGGTTCTTCAACCTAGCAGGCAAAAATCAGACAAGATTCAATGTTTAAAAGTCGAAGCTAGACAAATTCAGATTGAAAATAACCCATAAATGTAACAGTGAGGGTAATTAACCACTGGAACAATTGATGAAAGGTTGTGGTGGCACTTTTAAAGTCACTGGCAACTTTAAAATCAAAATGAATTTATTTTGAAATATATGTTCTAATTCAACCAGGAATAACTTGGGGGTGGTTATAAAGGAGAGCTGGCTAGATGAGCGCAATGCTGAGCTGGCTTTACTATCTATGAATCTTTCATTGAAGGTTTGGTGTCCACACTTTGAGACATGTTATTGGCAAAATGGACCACTGCACCATTGGCTTGTGCTAGTAACAAAATTGTGATGTACTCTCTGTATGAATTAAAGATCACCTTACACTCATGCATTTGGCTGGTTCAAATTCATTGGAAACTAGATTCAATCGCATTTTATTCCAGCAGAGATCATAGGCTCAACAGCCCATTGAGACGGGTAATATCATTTACACCATAACAGAACTTGGGTTCAAGGTGACACTGATAGCAGTTTCCTTCAAAAATCAATGCAAGGGAAGACAGAAAGAACTAGGTAGGGGAAGCACGGATGCATATTACTGAACAATGTTCCTGTCTGACATTTTGTAAGAACCTGGAATCTCATTGACTCATAGGTACTGTGTTTCCAGACTTGACTCACTGGTTATTAAAACCATAAAATTGCACCATGTGTCTTATGTTTTCCAGAGGCAAAACAGCATATGAATATTATTAGGCTTAGTTAATCAAAATCTTAATTTTTTGTGCGTGTTCAAAGATTCCAAAAGGAACAAGTAAAGAGAGAAAACTAATCTGAAGCAAGCAAACAAACAACTAATTAACTAAATATGAATCCCATCTAACCTTTCTAGACATGTTGCTGGTATAATGTGCTGCCTCAGTCTAAATTGCTGTAAAAAAGTGTTAAGCATTTCCATGTCCTCTTTCTTGCATCTATTGGATTTGTGTTGATTGCTGAATTTACTCTGGAGCAGCCCACATGTAACAACAGGGACATGGCTCACTGGTGGGAGGTTTCTATAATCTCTGATGCTAATGTAATATACACAAATAATGGGCCCCAGAGGTGGCAATTTTGTCACAGTGGCCCATGTCAGATGGCTAATCACCCCTTTGGACAGGATCTTCCACAAAGTCCCAAGAGCTCAATTCCTTTGTCTTCTTAGGAAATATATCACTGAAGTTCTTTGCCCTTCTCTTGGATAGTCCAGTGAACCTTTGAAATGGAGTCTTCTGAAACTTACCCTCCCTTCCCCAAAAAGAGTTCATTCAAGTTCTAGGGAAGGAGACATAGAGTCGGGTGGTGGAGGAAGTTCCACATTAGTTTCTTCCCCAACTGGTTTATGGTATAATGCAATACAGATCTATTCCTGTCCCATTTTCCCCCATGTAAATAAATGACCACCTGACATATAATTGTCAGTCAACTTTCATGACATCTGGCAGGATGCATTGGCTTGTCTGGGAGAAACCCATTTAGCCACTCTCCAGACTTGTATAGTAAACCTATTTTAATCCCTGGTTTCCTTCACCATACCTCAACCATGCAAGAATATCAATGATGAGTGTGATTAGTTTTCCAAAGATTTCTTATGTGATACACCTCAGCTAGAACCATAGAATCTTTGAAGATTAGGATTGGAAGAGACCTCAGGAGATCATCTAGCCCAACCTGCTGCTCAAGAAGGACCAATCCTAACTAAATCATTCCAGCCAGCTCTCTGTCAAGCCTGGCCTCACAAACCTGTAAGGATGGGGATTCCTTACAGTCTAAGATATGAATGAATTAATGACCACACTGGTCATTTCATTTCTAATATTAATACATTATGTGAATTTACTATATTAATGAATTAATGACCAATCTGGCCAAACCAGGTTAAACCATCAGATATTGGGGAGCTCTTTGCCCTCTGGCACAGAGATATTCTTAGGTTACAGGGCCTCATTTAATTTTAATGTTTGCTAACTTTAACTTGGATCTTTAAATCATTTAAGAATTATGTGTTAAATAAATACATGTTCAATCAGGGCTTGTCTACACTATGGAGATGATCTATGTTGCCACAATCAATTTTCCGGGGTTTGAATTAGTGGGTGTGGTGAAGACCTGATAATTTGAACTGAGAAGGCACTCCCATCAGTGCTGGTAGTTCTGCTCCTCACAAGGAGTAAGAGAAGTCAATGGGAGCGTGTGCTCCCATCAACTTCCCGCTGTGTGGACAGTGACAAAACATGATTTAAAATACTTCAACTCCATCTATGTAATTAAAGTAGCGGGAGTTGTGTATCTTAAAAGGACATTCCCCTTTAGTGTAGACCAGGACTCAGTTGTTTTACAAGTAAGATACCCATTACACTGAAACTGGGCATTGCAACTGAAGACTTGTGTATTTTATTTTTGTGTTAGTCCAGCCTTGAGACAAGGTGCTTTCAGAAGTGTATGTGTGTTTGAAATATAAGTCATAGTGTTCTCCTCACGTGCAATGTATATAGCTAGGTAAGATTATTTTCTATGTTCTTTGTTCAGGCCTCTTAATCTGTTTGCAATCTAATCCCTGGGAGTGACTCCCTCCTACATAGGGAATTTATATTTGTTCCTTATTTCTTGCTTGATTTTTTGCTTGCTTTGTTGTTTTACTAATCTAAAACAACAACATATCCAGGCTAAATTAGATACTTTCACATTATCTATGCAAGAGCAAATCATAACAATAAATGTGAATGACCTGTGGATTGTCTATTTTAGAGAACACTTACTGATAGGCATACTTTAAATGTTACCATTTTCTGAAATCTGGTGTGCATAATTTAGTTATTTGGTAATACAATCAGTCCTTTTCAGTGTTGCCCATGAATTCTGGTTTAGTAGATGTCATAATTATTGCTTAGCTAGCAGCCTCACTTTACTATATCATCTGATAAAATGGCACATTTGCAATGAGAAAATGTTCAGCGTATTTGATGAAGAATGGATATTTTATCTTCATTCTGTTTCCAGTGGGCTTTGAAATGTCTACAGTGAAAGAGCTGGTTTGATTTCCACTCCCCACAAATTTTCACAATGATCACAATATTTTGCCTTAAGCCAAAAGCAGAGGGAAAAAGAAATCTGGTTTTGTTTCCCATTGAATGAGAGGACTCTATTTTTCTCAACTCACCTTTCTATAGCTACAGAGGAGAAATCTTTAAGTGAAAGTTATAACTCTATGGTTGTGTTCCAAGGACAGGGTAGACCCACTGCTTAGTGAGGAGGGAGAAGCAGTAACAGGGAACTTGGAAATGGCGGAGATGCTCAATGACTTCTTTGTTTCGGTCTTCACCGAGAAGTCTGGAGGTGTGCCTAACGTAGTGAATACAAGCAGAGAGAGGGTAAGTTTAGAAGATAGGATACACAAAGAACAAGTTAAAAATCACTTAGGAAAGTTAGATGTCAGCAAGTCACCAGGTCCTGATGAAATGCATCCCAGGATACTCAAGGAGCTGATAGAGGAGGTATCTGAGCCTTTAGCTATGATCTTTGAAAAATCATGGCAGACAGGGGAGATTCCAGAAGACTGGAAAAGGGCAAATATTGTGCCCATCTATAAAAAGGGGAATAAGAACAACCCAGGAAACTACAGACGGGTCAGTTTAACGTCTGTCCCAGGGAAGATAATGGAGCAGGTAATTAAGGAAATCATATGCAAACACTTGGAAGGTAATAAAGTGATAGGGAATAGCCAGCATGGGTTTGTGAAGAACAAGTCATGCCAAACTAATCTGATAGCTTTCTTTGATAAGATAACGAGCGTTGTGGATAAGGGAGAAGCGGTGGATGTCATATACCTAGACTTTAGTAAGGCATTTGATACGGTCTCGCATGATATTCTTATTGATAAACTAGGCAAATATAACTTAGATAGGGCCACGATAAGGTGGGTGCATAATTGGCTGGATAACCGTAGTCAGAGAGTTGTTGTTAACGGTTCTAAATCCTGCTGGAAAGGGATAACAAGTGGAGTTCCTCAAGGGTCTGTTTTGGGACCCGTACTGTTCAATATCTTCATCAATGATGTAGATATTGGGATAGAGAGTACGCTTATTAAGTTTGCAGATGATACCAAACTGAGTGAGGTTGCAACTTCTTTGGAGGGTAGGGACATAATTCAAAATGACCTTAGCAAGTTAGAGAAATGGTCAGAGGTAAACAGGATGAGGTTTAATAAAGAGAAATGCAAAGTGCTCCACTTAGGAAGGAACAATCAGTTCCATACATACAAGATGGGAAGCGACTGTTTAGGAAGGAGCATGGCGGAAAGGGATCTAGGGGTCATAGTGGACCACAAGTTGAATATGAGTCAACAGTGTGATGCTGTTGCAAAAAAAGCAAATATGATTCTAGGTTGTATCAACAGGTGTGTTGTAAGCAAAACTCGTGAAGTCATTCTGCCGCTCTACTCTGCACTAGTTAGGCCTCAGCTGGAGTACTGTGTCCAGTTCTGGGCACCACATTTCAAGAAAGATGTGGAGAAATTGGAAAAGGTACAGAGAAGAGCGACAAGAATGATTAAAGGTTTAGAGAACATGACCTATGAAGCCAGGCTTCATGAACTGGGCTTGTTTAGTTTGGAAAAAAGAAGATTAAGGGGGGACATGATAGCGGTTTTCAAATATCTAAAAGGGTGTCACAAGGAGGAAGGCGAAAATTTGTTCCTCTTGGTTTCTGAGGACAGGACAAGGAGTAATGGGCTTAAAGTGCAGCAGGGGAGGTTTAGATTGGACATTAGGAAAAAATTCCTAACTGTGAGGGTGGTCAAATATTGGAATAAATTGCCAAGGGAGGTGGTGGAATCTCCCTCTCTGGAGATATTTAAGAACAGGTTAGATAGACATCTGTCAGGGATGGTGTAGACGGAGCTTGATCCTGCCTTGAGGGCGGGGGGCTGGACTCGATGACCTCTCGAGGTCCCTTCCAGTCCTATTATTCTATGATTCTATGATTCTATGTTTGTGCTCATATTTGTCTGGAAGCCAGTTTATGCCGGCAGATTAGGACCATTTTGCTTTGCTTTGCTTTCGTTGTGGGGAAACTGCTGCTACCTGGTTAATTGGGGTTGAAAATCTGTTGTTGAAAAGGAAATACTTTTATACCAGTGTTCACCATAAGCTGTGCCCTTGTGCGGCTGCTCATGAGAAATCCAAATGCCGCCCAGTTGATTAGCAGAGTGCCCGTAGCTAATTTCTATTCACATATGCCTTGGTGAACATTAAAAAAATGATTCTGCTCATGGGAGGAAAAGATTAGAGGGAGCATTGTTTTACACCCACAGTAATGTTATCTTAAGGAACTCATTGCCACAAGATCTAATTGAGGCCCAAGGGTGTAGAGGGATTTGAAAGAAGCGTGGACATTTGTAGGAGTGCTAAGAACTTTCAAAGTTACTCTGAAACAAACAAGCAGTAGCCAAAAAAAAAAAAAAAAAAACCCTCACCCTAAACCAAGAATTTTTGAATGGATATAGACTCTTACTTCAGGGTTCAAAGCAACCTATTGGTCTTAATACTGGAGCAAGTATATAAAATTCTACATAGTAGAAGTCAGAGGAGATGATGTAATGGTTTCTTCTGCCCTTTGAATCAGTGAACATGTAATTAATGGGGGTTGGGGAGAATTTCCCATGGGGCTGGTTATTCTCTAACTATCTACTGCTGGTCTTCTTGTGCCTTCCTCTGCAGCATCTGGTACTAGCTGTCAAACTGTCTGAAGTGGCTAACAAATGTGGAAGCCAACCTCAGGGCAGGCTGCTACAAACCAACCCAAATTGGTTGTCTGTTCCATAATTGGATCAAGTGTGAACTCCTCAAGCACTTTAATAGCCTTAACATGGAATTACAGACAGGACTCTTCGAGTGTGTCTACACAGCACTTTTTGAAATATGCTAAGCAATTTTCATTACACAAATTGTGTAGCTTATTTTGAAATTTGGCATTGTCTATACAGTGCCAAATTTTGAAATAAGGCACTATTCCAAAATGTCCCTTAACCCAGGGACATTGGAATAGTGAGCCTGTTATATTTTGATATAACGGGCTTGCTCTTAAGATGCAGAATAGTTATTTTGGGATACCAGAAGTATCTTGAAAGAGCTCTGCTGTGTAGATGTAGCCTTAAGGACCCTGATCTGTCTTGCCAGCCAGACAAGCCTGCCTTTATGATAGATGGTATTTTATACCAAAAATCACAATATTCAGTTTACTCCCAGTCCCAAAGGGGCCGTTACTTTTCCCAGGCAAATGGATAAAGACTCATCTATGTCAGCGAATGAATAAAAACTAATTGATATAAAGCCAGGAAGAAAGATGAAACAGTGGACTGCCCATGACAAACTATGAGAACAAGTTTGTTCACATGAAAAGGGAAGAAGTGTTTACTCATAATAGATTTTTACTCAAGAGATTCTGAAAGAGCACAACTTTGCAGGAGTCATAATGTGATTAGTCACCTAAAATACCATCCCAGCCAGGCTTGATATGTTGTACCTGAAGAGAGAAAACCAGATAGCAGACCACAATTTGTACATGAGGAATTCAAACAGGCTCCTCTCTCATACAGAAAGCCATGGATTGCCTTTAAAGATAGACCAGATCATTTAAAGGCTACTTGAAAAAGTCAGAGTAGAGAAGACTGAGCCTATCTGAGGTACTTCAGCTAACAGATTCCTAGGCCATGTCTACACTACACAGAAAATCAACTCAGCTGCGGTTGATCTTGTGGGGTTCGATTTAGTGGGTCTAGTGAAGACGTGCTAATTTGAAATGAGAGGGTACCTCCATTGGCACCAGTACTCCAGTTCCTCATGAGGAGTAGGGGAAGCCGATGGAAGTGTGTGCTTCCATCAAACTCCTCCTGTGTGAACAGTGATTTAAGATACAGCGACTGTGTTCTTAAGTTGACGTTGTGTTAAAATAGATGTTGTGTATCTTAAGTCAACCTGCCACTTTACTGTGGACCAGGCCCTACTTTAAACAGTAGAGATATGGAGGCTGGGCAAGTTTGGTATGATTCTTGAACTTCTGAGCATATGTCACAATTTGGTCCACCACAGCCTAGATCTGGCTAGCTTCCTGTAACTCTGCAAAGGTCATTTATGTTCTCATTTTTTTTCTTGTGGAATGCTGAGAGGGTTTGAGTTCAGAAGTAGAGTTATGGTGGTGGTGTTTATGTGTGCACGCATGTGTGTGTGTGTGTTATTTTTTGAACATTTGGTCATCTGGTCTGGATTTTCTAATTAATATTTAGTACATGCCCCTACAGTTTGGAATGGGTAGAATTTAAATGTATAGAATTAATTATTTTATTAAATATCTCAGCGTCTTGGAATTTAAAAACCCTTTTTTAAAAGGACATGGGTTCCCAAGTGAGTATATGGGAGCCTGGCTTGATCAAAGCCAGATATTAATGCAAGGATAATTAATGCTAATGCTATTGCATTGATTATATATATATTTCCAATCCCCACTCCCAAAGAATATTCAGATCCAGGGTTCTGGGGAGTTCTAATGAAGAGGTAGGCGCAAGATATAAAGTTTGGAATTAGATCCAAGTTTTGAAACCACACACACAAATCCAGGGATCCATGTTTTCATTCAGATATACTTTAGCGTCCAGGAATGATTTTTCACAGAGCTGAGATGCAGCCACTTGTAAGGCTGCACAGCAACTGGTTAACAGTGTGATACTACACCCTCACAACTTTAGAACATTGTATGGCAACTGAAGCTGCCGGACCCTTGAAATGGATGGGTTTAGAGAGGCAGAAGGTATATTCCCATGTTGGGGTGCAGCCATGACAACAGAACCCTCACGACATAGGATTTTCAAGTACCACAATTTTAGGACTTTGGCTTCACTTCTCATCAGAAAGATGAGGCTGTAGTGTGGTGCAGCTGTCTTGAGGAGCAGCTGCAGAGTGAGGTGTACATACACAGTCTTAATCTAGCTTTATAAACACAACCAGAAAACACAATATACAAGAACACCTGCAACACGCTAGATCATTAGTGGGAGTTGTATTACTCATTCCAGTACCTTGCAGAAAGCACCCCTTACCATTATAATGGGGCATTGGTTCAGTACTGACTCACTGGCAAGAACACCACCTACTGAACTTCCAACACACTTACTACAGCACTCTAGGGGGGCTGATTCTACAGTGTTTGTCCCCTGAGGCTAATTTTCCAGTGCTTTATGACTTCTGCCATCATTAGCAACTACGCACAGAGAGTGAGAAAGGAGTATTAAGAGGCAGTTTAGCCTCCGATGAACATTTATACACAAGTTCACAAGTCAATGGCAATGGAAAAATCCGGCCTTAGTTTTCCCCCCTAGAGCACAGGTTCCCAAACTGGGGGGCATGAAGAAATTCCAGGGGGGGCTGTGAGGTGACCCAGTCACCCCTATCAATCTCCCCCCACCAAGGCTTGCTGGGGCAGGGGGAGGTTGGAGCGCCCAAGGCAGACTTCAAAGGGCAATGCCTCCTCTGCTCTTAAAAGGGCAATTTTTTTTTTTTTGCTCAACAAGTTTTGCTGCAATTTTTTTGGTGTGTGTGTGTGTGAGGGTTTCTCAAAAATCAAAAATGAGACGTGATGCTGAAAAGTTTGGGAACCACTACACTAGAGGTTTCCCTTCTACCAGATCCAGCCCTGTTTAGTTTATGAGTGGCAAAGAAATCACAGCTTGATTTAGTTTGGTTACAGGCTAGATAAAAGCAATGATCAAGCACAGCAAACAAAGAAACCAAAACCCGAAATGAATTAAGATGTCTTGAAAGGTTAAATACAGATGCTATTCCTTCTCAGACAACCTCAGCATGCCATCTGTTTAGTCATTGTTTGGTATCAGCACTGTCAGGCATCACAGCAGAAATAAGTTTTTAAAGAAGATTTCAAAGAAGGCTTGGCTCTAGACGAGGGATGAGTAGTGTCTTTAAAAAGGGTTAAGGGCAGTGTTCCCTCTAAGATTTTCCAACCAAAAGCGGAGTGAGTTTTGGCTTGTGCACCAATATTGAAGTCATGTGCACTGGTTTGGATGGGTGCCACCGTGGTACCCAATTTATTAACACACACATGTTCCCGGCTGCTGGAGCAGACACCCCACTCCCACCATGCAGTATGTCTTGTTCCCAGCCACCAGTGCAGACCTTGCCCTCCCCTCGGACCCCCACCGTGTGGCAGGTCCTGTTCCTGGCCCCAGCTGCCAGAACAGGCCCCAGCCCCCACTGCCACGTGGCAGCCCTGGCCACCGGAGGAGGCCTCCCCACCACCACCACGTGACCGTAGCAGCTCCCTCACCATGCCATCTCAGCCGACCCTGCCTACCGGAGTCACGAGTGTGTGGCTCTCCAGATGAGGTGGGCGGGGGAAGAATTTTTTGTGTGCAGCCACGCAGGAGTGCACCTTGGTGGGAGCTATGGTTAAGGTTGATGAGAAGCACAGTTGTAGACAAGATTTTTACTGTGCTACTTTTTTATAAAAGGTTAGCAGTTAGCTTTTAAAGATCATTTGTTAATGCTTACTTAGTCCTAGGTCTAAACCAGATTTCCTCAAGGAATGTTGAATCATCTACTCACCCACGTATTGAAAAGCATTTCACTTAGCCTGGTTCCTTTGAGCAGTGTAGACACGGATTAACCAGTCTATATATGGCCCTTCAACACTATTCTGGTTGGCACTTGAGCTGAACCAAAATCTGTTTTGTTTTTTCTCTGAAATACCACAAACTTTGGTGGTTTGGAGACAAATGGAAGCTGGAATTGAAGCGCCTCTCATTTTTGTTTTGATTTTGTAAAGCCAAAACCCAGCTTCCTCATCCCATCTCTAGTTAACATGGTTTGAACTCTGGTATAGACAGAGTCTGTCTGTAACGAAGGAAGCCAATATCCAAAAGAAGGATAAATTTTCAAGAAAACTGCAGTAACTTTCCATACAAATCTCGGAGACTTAAATGCATGTTAAAGTGTCATATAAATGTTCAGTCCACACATGATTTTTCTTTAGGAAAAGAATTGGATTCTAATGGGGAATGAAGATGGACTTCTAAAGAGCTGACTGCTCTTGGTGTTAACATGCCACAGAAATGAGAGTGAAAGCTTTCAGCTTCATTTGATTTGCAGTGTCAATTTACTACCTGGAATACAAACTTGCCTATAATGAAAACATTTTTTTTTACAACATCAGAATTTTCAGACGCCAGAAATAATGAAAGAGACTAGGTAGGTGAGGTAATATCTTTTCTTGGACCAGCTTCTGTTGGTGGAAAGTACACATTAGTGGAGGAACAGCTCATCAGACCTGAAGAAGCGCTCTGTGTAGCTTGAAAACTTATACCTTCATCAACAGAAGTTTGTCCAATTAAAGATATTACCGCCTCTACCTTGTCTCACTAACATCCTGGAACAATCATGACTACACCACCATTGCAAACAACAGTGAGAGAAATAGCAATAATATGATGTTAACACCTAGTTACTCAGATTCTCCTAGAACTGTTACTTAATTGGGTCTTTGTACCCATGACAGTGCCTTAATATTTGCACTGGTTTAAAAATCTACCTGAGTGTGTTATATAGAGATGCCCATTCCTATAGTTTTTCAGCACTACCCAACATTCTACATAACATCCAAATTCAGTTATGAGGGCAGTACTGAATACAGAGCTGGAAACCACAACCTGGATCTCCAGGCACTTGCATTTCCCTCAGAGGCTGCTGCATCAAAGTGTCATGTAGATGTAGGGCTTAATCCAAACAGGAGTTTTCCTAACGTTTTCAGTGGGCATTGGATCAGGCCCCTGGTTTGTATGCTGTTTGCAGATTGGGGGAAGGTGTCCAGCCAGCATGCACAGCAGCATGCTTGCCTGTTCAGCCTCTTCTTTGTTGATTTTGTGTCTGAAGCCACTTAACTATCGGCAGGCAGGAGTTGGCAACCAGCTCCAGGAGAGTAAACTCTTCAATCTGTCATGCCTCAAGGCAAATAGTAAAGTCACTGAACAGCTAATTCGGGAACTGCTTTTTGCTGTGCCTGCTGCTGACTGGTTGTCCATGTAAGCCAAAGCTCCAAACACTGGGCATTTGTTTTAAATATAGAAGCTCTAAAAACACAACCATCTGCCACTAGGATTCCCATGGACTTTGCATGAGTAAGGGCAGTATGATTTGGTTCCAAAACTGTCCAGAAATTCATGGTGCATTCAGCATAGGCAATTGTGTTCCTTGTGTGAAGCCCTAAAGAACAACGAGTAGTCCTATAGCATCTGAGGGTATGTCTACACTACCCTCCTAGTTCGAACTAGGAGGGTAATGTATGCATACCGCACTTGCTAATGAAGCCCGGGATTTGAATTTCCCGGGCTTCATTAGCATAAGCGGGGAGCCGCCATTTTTAAATCCCCGCTGCTTCGAACCCCGTGCAGCGCGGCTACACGGGGCTCGAACTAGGTAGTTCGGACTAGGATGCCTATTCCGAACTACCAGTACACCTCGTTTCACGAGGAGTAACGGTAGTTCGGAATAGGCATCCTAGTCCGAACTACCTAGTTCGAGCCCCGTGTAGCCGCGCTGCACGGGGTTCGAAGCAGCGGGGATTTAAAAATGGTGGCTCCCCGCTTATGCTAATGAAGCCCGGGAAATTCAAATCCCGGGCTTCATTAGCAAGTGCGGTATGCATACATTACCCCGCTAGTTCGAACTAGCGGGGTAGTGTAGACATACCCTTAGAGACTAAGAAAAATATACATATAGTACCATTAGCTTCTGTGGGCAAAACATACCTCCTCAGCTGAGCAGAATGAAGAAAAAAAGGGGGGAACCTCTCAATAGATAACAGAAAAAGAAGGAAGAGGGGGAAGGGGAAAAGTACCTGTCAGTTGCACTGCCAGGGCTAATGAGGCTCATTAAGTGGGCTGGAAGTGTCCCATACTTAGCTTTTATGTCAACTGGGTATTGAATATAATGGCCTATCCAGTCCACGTCTTTGCGCAGGCCCTGAGAGATAGTGTCAGATTTGAATATGAAGGTCAGTTCTGAACTTTCTCTCTGTAACAGGTTTTGAAATCCCTTCATGGAAGAATGGTTACTTTTAAATCCATTAACAAGCCCCCGGCGAGGTTAAAATGAGGATTTTGTGTATTACTGTACACATCTGGGTGCTGCTTACCAGGAAATGTTAGGGCTAGAATTTGGGCTTCACAAAAGGTGTTAAAACAAGGTTGCTCTCTTTCTATTAGACTGTGCTGTACATGCCTGGACTATATACACCAGGGCTGCGTCTAGATTGGCATGATTTTCCGGAAATGCTTTTAACGGAAAAGTTTTCCGTTAAAAGCATTTTCGGAACAGAGCGTCTAGATTGGCACAGACGCTTTTCCGCAAAAGAACTTTTTGCAGAAAAGTGTTCGTGCCAATCTAGACGCGCTTTTCTGCAAAAAAGCCTCGATTGCCATTTTCGTGATTGGGGCTTTTTTGCGGAAAACAAATCTGAGCTGTCTACACTGGCTCTTTTGCGCAAAAGCTTTGTGTAAAAGGGACTTTTGCCTGAATGGGAGCAGAATAGTATTTCCGC
The DNA here is from genome assembly GCF_052426305.1 of Pelodiscus sinensis. NCBI lineage: Eukaryota > Metazoa > Chordata > Testudines > Trionychidae > Pelodiscus > Pelodiscus sinensis. The sequence continues at coordinate 13,718,504 of NC_143054.1, forward strand.
AAGAAGCACTAATTTCTTACAGTAGGAAGTCAATGCTTTTGCAGAAATTCAAGCGGCCAGTGTAGACAGCTGGCAAATTTTTCCGGAAAAGCGGCTGATTTTCCGGAAAAACTGGCCAGTCTAGTCACAGCCCAGATGTTCAAACTGGGTAAGTGATGCATTGACTATTGTGTCTATATAACACTTTTCTTTAAAGGCTGGCCTAGAGAGCATATAATGATAATCATAGAATACTAGGACTGGAAGGGACCTCGAGAGGTCATCGAATCCAGTCCCCTGCTCCCATGGACGTAATGAACATTCTCCTGCAGCTGAGCTGCTACAGAGCTGTGGTTTTGGAGCCAAGGCTCCTGGGCCTACTGAAACCAATCACTTCAGCAAGGATTTGAACTTACTCTGTCAATCCATGTGCACCATATATGCAGTCGCACAAAGTGCAACTCTGAGTCCACCATCTTTTAGTTACAGAGACTGGTCAAATGTTTCAGGAAAGCCCCTGTTCCCTAAGCTGTGTTCTCAAGTCAGGGGGTTACTGTTTGGGGATTGTATTTACCTGCTCCTATTGAACCTGGGAAAGGATGTGCCAGATTATCCCATGTGTGACTATTTTAGACTGGACTATTTAGACTGAGTCAAGTCAGCCAAGTTGCTTATTGTTGCTACAGAGATATCATCACAGGCCATCAAGTGCTCCTATGAAATACACATAGTTGTGCCCACAAAAGCTCATGATACCATCTATATGTTTTGTTGGTTTTTTGTAATTTATCTTGTACAGACTAACTCGGCTACCCCCCAAAGCTTCTGAACATACCAACAAGACACTCAATTTTAGTTTTGCTGTATCAGGTTACATGACTGGGAAATGCCTGAATATTTATTGGCATGGACACCGGGTTCCGAGGAATAGTGTTTTACCCTATGATGGTATATTTGCTTCCAGTGTAATATAAATTACAAAGTTGTTGAATACACAGTGTGTGATTGTGTTAATTCTAGCAAGTTTTCAACTATGTGGCAAATAATGTAAGGTAAAAATTTCTTTTAGCTACCCTGGTGATCCTGTCAGGAAGTAGCAAGGGGAAAATACCCTGAAAATTAGTAATAAAAAAAATCAGTTTTTGACAATGAAATCAAAATCAAAATTTTGGATTTTTTGTTTTAATTGAAAAACTGGAGAAATCCATAAAAATTAGAGTGAAATAATTTTTTTTAGTTTGTTCTTAAAATTTTTCTTGAGAAATACTTATATTTTTTTCTACCATCACAAATTCCTTCATTACCTGAGATGTTCAACACCGACACAAGCATGTTCCGAGTGCACCGGTTCATTTTATCATGTGACATTATGCATCACAGAGAAGACAATTTAGGTTTGAGGATAGTGCTGTACTTCAACAGGGTACTAGAGTGTTGCAAGAACATCTAGTAACGTGCTACCAGTTTTTTCAGAGTTTCAAGCACATTTTTAAGAGTCCTTTTTTTTTAATGAACAATCTAGCTAGTGAGTCATTGGGTTTCATTACAATTCCCTTCTGAGGAACCCAAGGAATAAGCCAGCTGCCACAGTGCAATTTAAGAACCATTACTGTCCGTACCACTTATGGCTGCATTAGTAAAAGCAGATGTATTCTCCCACTCATGCTGCTTGATGGAGGTACACAGATCTATTTCTGTCCCCACCCATTAAGACTTCCTTGATTTGGGAAGAGTTAGCATCCCTTTTCTGCCATTGCTCAGTCAAAACATCTGTGGAACCAAGAACATTGCGCTTTTGCTCCTGCAGGCCTGCCTGGCCTCGCTCCTGGAAAGCCCAGCACAAGGTTGTGAGGAAACAAGACACTGACTTTCTGGCAGCTGTGGAATGACACCAAGAGTACTAGAGGCTTTCCAGCCATCTGACATCCTCAGTGCAGATGAAACTGGTTTCTTCTGCTGGGGCTTTCCTGACAGGCTGGAAGAAGGGTTTGCAGGAGAGAAAAAAGCTATGGACCATGGTGTGTTGCTGCACTCCATAAACTGGGATGAAGAGATGGCCTCTGATGGTGACTGGAAAGAGCAAATGCACTCCTTGTTTTCCTAAGCAAAACACAAAGTTGTCCTTGATCTACAGAAGCTCTGTGAATGTATGGATGGATGCAGTTTATTCTGGGAAGAGCTGAAACAGAGAGCTGTGCCTACAAGACTGTCACACGTGTCTACTGATGAACAATTGCTGAGCTCAGTGTTTCCCAAATAGTGTTCTGAGGAACCCCAGGGTTCCGTGAAGTGAAAATAAGGGTTCCATGTGAAAATTCCATTACAATAACATTTTATGATTTTTTTTTAAAAAAATTATAATTAATATTTAAGAATTTATGAATTTTATTGAAAATAATTTTAATTTGTGTTTGCCACAATAAGCGTACCTGTGTAATGCCAACGGAGCCAGAGAGTGGGGATGATAATGTCACTACTCAGCGCTACGCGCGCAGTTAGTCAGTAGTGTGTTCGCCTGTTATATACCACCATAAATCCCCGTACTCACTCTCAGGGAGCGTGGATCACGTGGGTGACTGAATACAAATATACTAGCACCACGTCAGACAAAATCGAAGCTTCAGCTGTCAAACCAGTTGCTTGTATGGGAGTGCACAGAGTGCTCTCGCGAATACTTTACTTCAGTCTAATCACCGAATTTCTTGTATTTAAAAATGTAACCATGACAAATATAATTTGACTACGATAGATTAATCTATGTGCAATTAAACTAAATGTTGTTCTCGTGACTTTGTTTAGCATTTGTTTATTATTATCCTTATTTATTTGTGGTCTACTTTTTCAGCTCCATATATAAGACTTATTAGGAGTTCCATGGCCAAAATAAAATTGAGTTTAAAAGGGTTCCATGGCCAAATAAAATTGGGAGACACTTGCTTAACTCATTCTGCTAATGCAGTGCCACCTCACTCATGTAGCTGATGGACATGGGTGCCATGAAAAGTCACCACCATGTTCACTTTAATGCTCACATCATTCCCTCTTTTGATGCTGGCCTACATCTACAACACTGACTGATACACTTCCTCTTGCTGACAAGTCATGGGCTGCTGGCTACTTTTTTCCCCAAAACCAGCTGCTTCAGTAAGGGAAAGTTTGTAGCAGCAAAAGAAAATGCTGGCCCTATAGGCTTTGATGTGCTAGCTGATGTTTCAGTCCCTAAAAATCTAACAGCAGAGAAATTGGAGCCCATCCTTGAATCTGATAGTTGTTTGCACATGAAAAGTATGAGCTCACTGATCCAGAACTCCTGGAGACAATAGTATCCGTGAAGTGCCCACATGCTGATGTGACACAAGGGGCACAGGAAGATAATGCATCAGATGATAAACCAGAGGAGCCTTCCTTTACAGAACAGTCACAGGTTGTGGACATTTTCCACAGAATATGCCACAATTATGCTTTTAAGAAAGGTTATTAGGCCATGTGCAAAACTGAGGAGGATTACAGGTCAAGGAAGCAAAGCACAGAAAGCAGAAAACAATGGGGACATTTTCTTCTTAAAGACGTTTTTAATCTATTTTTACATTGCAAACAAGTAAAAAATGTTTTATTCCATGTGACGCAGGAAGAGACCTCACTGCAAGTACAGTACTATTCAGCATGCCAAGACATTATCGTGTCAGCATTTCATACGTTTTCTTTGGTGGTTTAAAAATGGCTTTTCTTTATAGAATTGCATGCTGTTGCCTTCTTTGGGCTCCAGACCAAACAGAGATTTCCCAAGTTTGCTCTCAGCATCGAGGTACAGCACATACTGTAGCCATTTCTGTGTGACACAATTCATCTTCATTAGCACCTTGCATCAAACTTCAAATTAATAAGAAAATTCACTTTACAATGTACAGTATTCTATGCTTATATTTCAATGTATCTCCCTGAAAACAAGTGCCTTCCGCTTATTGTCAGGTTCCAGATCACATCCCGCTTTTTGTTGGGATCCAAGACTTTGCTAGTAAGGGGAAATCTGTTGTACTCTCCCTACCTCAGAAGAACAGGAAAGTGGTCTAGAACAGCTGGGGACTGTAGCTCATCTCAAAGCTTCTAAGTCAAAATTAACCGCAGTGTGGCTGTAGATAATATAGAGGCCCAGCACCTATGAAGATTATGTGCCTTTGGCTGTGTATGGTATATAAACTGTTATTCCCTTGCTATAAAGCATCATAGTCCCTAGTTTAAGAGATTGGTGATAAAATACAGGACCCTTATCTCCAGGTCACTCAGTTAAATCCAGCTCAAGTTTCTAGTGACTAAAGATTTTTACTCTTCAATGGGTGTAAGATGAACTGAGGTCTCAATGCAGTTCCTGCTAAACCACCTACAGAGCCTGTGTGGACATCTCCTGGTGAAGCTCCTACACAGTCCACAGCCAAGGGCGCCATTTCGGGAGGGTAGGAGGGGTAGCAGCCGTGTGCTCCGGGACCTGGCTAGCTTTTAATCGGTTCCCCAGATGCTAAGGGAGTGAGGGGAAAGTGCTTGCATTCTGTGCGTACCGCTCACACCTGGCTGGTGAAGGGAGCTGTTGTAGTCGCACCAGTGCTGAATGAAGGGGAGTAATCACTTCTCTAGATCTGCTGGCAATGCTTCTCCTAATGCACCCTAATATGCCATTAGTCTTTTTGGCTACAAGGGTACACTGTTGACTCATCCACTATAAACCCCAGGTCCTTTTCTGCCGAGCTGCTGCTTAGCCAGTCAGTCCCCAGCCTGTAAGCATGCTTTGGATTCTTCCATCCCAAGTGCAGGATTCTGCACTTGTCCTTGTTGAATCTCATTGGATTTCTTTTGGCCCAATCCTCCAATTTGTCTAGGTTACTCAAGACCCTATCCATACCCTCCAGCGCATCTACCTCTCCCTCCAGCTTAGGGTCATCTGTGAACTTGCTGAGAGTGCAATACATTCCCTCATCCAAAATCAGCCCTTGGGACTAATCCTTGGGGTATTCTGCTTGAAACTGACTGCCAACCAGACATCGAGCCGTTTATCACTACCCTTTGAGCCTAACAACCTAGCCAGCTTTCTATCCATCTTACAGTCCATTTATCCAATCCACACTTCTTTAACTTGCTGGCAAGAATACTGTGGGAGACTGTAGCTTTGCTAAAGTCAGGGTATATCACGTCCACTTCCTTACGCATATCCATAGAGTCAGTTACCTTGTCATAGAAGATTACCTTGTCATAGACTTGCCCTTGACATGACATGAATCCATGTTGACTATGCCTGACTACTTTTCGCTCTTCCAAATGCTTCTAAAGCCCTGCTAAGGACTTATTCCCAGAGTGACCAACAGGAAGTGCCATGGTGGTGAGTTACATGGTGGTTTGTTTCGGTCTTCACTGAGAAGTCTGGAGGTGTGCCTAACGTAGTGAATACAAGAAGAGAGAGGGTAAGTTTAGAAGATAGGATACACAAAGAACAAGTTAAAAATCACTTAGGAAAGTTAGATGTCAGCAAATCACCAGGTCCTGATGAAATGCATCCCAGGATACTCAAGGAGCTGATAGAGGAGGTATCTGAGCCTTTAGCTAAGATCTTTGAAAAATCATGGAAGACAGGGCAGATTCCAGAAGACTGGAAAAGGGCAAATATTGTGCCCATCTATAAAAAGGGGAATAAGAACAACCCAGGAAACTACAGACCGGTCAGTTTAACGTCTGTCCCAGGGACGATAATGGAGCAGGTAATTAAGGAAATCATATGCAAACACTTGGAAGGTAATAAAGTGATAGGGAATAGCCAGCATGGGTTTGTGAAGAACAAGTCATGCCAAACTAATCTGATAGCTTTCTTTGATAGGATAACGAGCCTTGTGGATAAGGGAGAAGCGGTGGATGTCATATACCTAGACTTTAGTAAGGCATTTGATACGGTCTCGCATGATATTCTTATAGATAAACTAGGAAAATATAACTTAGATAGGACCACAATAAGGTGGGTGCATAATTGGCTGGATAACCGTAGTCAGAGAGTTGTTGTTAACAGTGCTAAATCCTGCTGGAAAGGGATAACAAGTGGAGTTCCGCAAGGGTCTGTTTTGGGACCCGTACTGTTCAATATCTTCATCAATGATGTAGATATTGGGATAGAGAGTACGCTTATTAAGTTTGCAGATGATACCAAACTGGGTGGGGTTGCAACTTCTTTGGAGGATAGGGACATAATTCAAAATGACCTTAGCAAGTTAGAGAAATGGTCAGAGGTAAACAGGATGAAGTTTAATAAAGAGAAATGCAAAGTGCTCCACTTAGGAAGGAACAATCAGTTCCATACATACAAGATGGGAAGCGACTGTCTAGGAAGGAGCATGGCGGAAAGGGATCTAGGGGTCATAGTGGACCACAAGTTGAATATGAGTCGATAGTGTGATGCTGTTGCAAAAAAAGCAAATATGATTCTAGGTTGTATCAACAGGTGTGTTGTAAGCAAAACTCATGAAGTCATTCTGCTGCTCTACTCTGCACTAGTTAGGCCTCAGCTGGAGTACTGTGTCCAGTTCTGGGCACCACATTTCAAGAAAGATGTGGAGAAATTGGAAAGGATACAGAGAAGAGCGACAAGAATGATTAAAGGTCTAGAGAACATGACCTATGAAGCCAGGCTTCATGAACTGGGCTTGTTTAGTTTGGAAAAAAGAAGATTAAAGGGGAACATGATAGCGGTTTTCAAATATCTAAAAGGGAGTCACAAGGAGGAAGGAGAAAATTTGTTCCTCTTGGTTTCTGAGGACAGGACAAGGAGTAATGGGCTTAAAGTGCAGCAAGGGAGGTTTAGATTGGACATTAGGAAAAAATTCCTAACTGTCAGGGTGGTCAAATATTGGAATAAATTGCCAAGGCAGGTGGTGGAATCTCCCTCTCTAGAGATATTTAAGAACAGGTTAGATAGACATCTGTCAGGGATGGTGTAGATGGAGCTTGGTCCTGCCTTGAGGGTGGGGGGCTGGACTCAATGACCTCTCGAGGTTCCTTCCAGTCCTATGATTCTATGAAACCCACTTATACTAATCCTTTAAGCATTCTTGTGGCTCTTCTCTAAATCTTCCCAAACTTCTCACATCCTTTGCACTATGAACAAGCCTGAGTGGGCTTGGTGCAGGAATCACCTGTGTTATGCGGAAGATCAGACTGTGTTCATAATGATCTTAAAATCTACAACTACACTGTGTGAACTGTTGAGAATAGCTCTGCTGATCGGCTGTTCTACACATACACTGACACTGTACAGAGATATTTTGTGTTCATGGCTGACTCTAGTTTGGTGTCACATCTAAATATTAGCTTCACTTATGCCCTCTGCTTGATTTATCAGTAGCTGGGAAAGTGGAATTAGGCTAAAACAAATTTCCAGTTCCCGCTCCTCTCATGGACAAAAAGAATGATTCTGAGACTTAGAGCTTTCCTTTCCTTTCTCTTGTTTCTTAGGTTGCAACTAGAAGCTTAGCAATTTTATGTGGAGCCTAATTTATACACTCATCTCCTAATAATAATAACGGTAGTCTGTCATGTCCGACAATGACATCTTGAGCTTGCACAGGCTCTTTGGTTGTGGACTCGCATGTGGCTGAGGAGTCCAAGCCTTGAACGGAATGGGCGTTCACAGTGGGTGCAAAGGAATTGTCCTGGCTGTCAGTGTGGCTGCTACTGTTGCTTTTCTCCTTTCATGAGCATCAATCAGGCGTATGCATCGCTGCTCTTTGAAGTTGTCATACACGTGTCGTACGAGAGCACCCCAGCCTGTTCGGTCTTCTGCAAGCTGCTCTAGCTGCTTTGGCTTTAATCCAGCATGAGCAATGTTGGCCTTTACACAGTCTTTATACCTCTTGCGAGGCCTACCTTGATTCCTTTTGCCCTGGGAGAGTTCACCATAGAGGAGTTGCTTAGGAATTCATGACTCCTCCATTCGAATGACGTGCCCTATCCAACGAAGCTGGGCTTTCAGAATCATGGCTTCAATGCATGTGGTTCCTGCTCTGTCAAGGACTTCCAAGTTTGTGACTCTGTCCTGCCATCACATGTGCAGTAATGACCTCAGGCTGCATGTGTGGAAGCACTCCAGTAGTTTCACGTTTCCTGTACAAGGTCCTGGCTTCACATCCATATAGGAGGCTGGTCAAGACTACAGCCTTGTACGCTTTTAGTTTAGTGGACTGTCAAATATTGTGCTGATTCAACACTTGTGCTCTCAGACGTCCTAATGCCTGATTGGCTTTCCAGATCCTGGCATTGATTTCTTTGTCAAGGGAGCCATCACTGGCTATCATGCTATTTAAATCCCGGGCTTCATTTGCAACTTCAGATGACTACATTAACCACCCTAGTTCGAACTAGGGTGGTAGTGTAGACATACCTTCATCTCCTAGGCTACGTCTAAACTATGATCCTCTTGCGGAAGAGGAAATGCAAATGGAGCGCTCATTTGCATTTCCTCTTCCTTTCCCTTTTGCGCAAGAGATTTTTGCACAAAAAAGTGCTGTGTAAATGGTACCTTTTTGCGCAAAACCCCCTTTTGCACAAGAGCCGTTCTTCCTCATTTTTTGCACAAAACCCCCTGTTTTTGCACAAAAAACTCCTTTTGCGCAAGAGCCATTCTTCCTCATTTTTTGCACTACCCCCCCTTTTTGTGCAAAAGGAGGTTTTTGTGCAAAAAGGTGACATCTACACAGTGCTTTTTTGCACAAAAGGGAAAGGAAGAGAAAATGCAAATGAGAGTGCAACATATGCAAATGAACACTCCATTTGCATTTGCTCTTCCGCAAGAGGATTGTAGTTTAGACGTAGCCCTAGTGTCCCAATGGAAACTCCTGCAAGAAGCCAGAGAGTTGTACGTAGTGGGAGAAAGCACAGATTGACTGAAGGAGGCATGTTTCTTCACTGAAAGCTGGCAGTGCCTGCTGCCTGGACATGGAGTCACTACTAGGGATAAGATGGTTATTCAGTGTGTTTTTGTCTGCGATGTATAATGCAGGTACAGTCTGTGGACACTCTGTGTATAGCATCATGTGAGGCATAATGCTGGTACAGTCTTCAGGATCCCTGTCTCAACCCACAAAGTAATGTGGCCTGCATGCCTTCAATCTCCCCTTAGAGCTTTTACCACAGCCTTTTTCAGAGTTAGTTGAGCTTCTGTTTAATTTAGTTCAGATTATGAGCACTGGGCCAGGCCACCCATGTCAGAACACTGGTTGAATGCACATCCACAGGAACTAACCTGACTGCTGGACAAAGCCCAAGCCAATAGATTTTGCAAAAGACTTCTCTCTGGGCATCTGGGGATAGAAGATCCTTCCTCTCAGGTTTGAGATCTCTGGTAGGGTCACTCTGCCACAGCCTCAGGCTGGTGTTATTAGTCCAGTGGGTATATCAGCCCTCAGCCTCTGCCCCAGGGAGCAGAGAGTAACTATGGAGATGCCGTGCAGCATACCAGGGCGGTGGACTTCCTCCTAATCACCCTATCAATGGACGAGTCTCCTAATTTTATGCCAGTTCTGCTGTATTGTGTTAGATCCCTCAGAAAATGTAATATCAATGTGACCGAAGCGGCAGGCTTCCCCCAAGCAGTATCAGAGTCCTGTTGTGCTAAGTGCCTTATAAATGTATAGCTGAAACAAAAAACAGGACTATGTAGCACTTTAAAGGCTAACAAGATGGTTTATTAGGTGATGTGCTTTCATGGGCCAGACCCACTTCCTCAGATCAAATTGTGGAAGAAAATAGGCATGACCATATATACCAAAGGGATACAATCAAAAAAAAGTGAACACATATAAAAAGGACAAATCAAATTTCAGAACAGAGGGCGGTTGGGGGGGGGGGAGGTAAATGTCTGAGCTAATGATATTAGAGGTGATAATTGGGGAAGTTATCTTTGTAATGGATAATAATTAACGTCTTTGTTAAGACCCGCTGTCAAATTGGTTATGGCAGGACCAAATACTCTCTAGACCATCCCTGCTAGACATTTATCTAACCTACTCTTAAATATCTCCACAGATGGAGATTCCACAGCCTCCCTGGGCAATTTATTCCAGTGTTTGACTACCCGGACAGCTGGAACTTTTTCCTAATGTCCAACCTAAACCTCCCTTGCTGCAGTTTAATCCCACTGCTTCTTGTTCTATCCTCAGAGGCCAAGATGAACAAGTTTTCTCCCTCCTCCTTATGACACCCTTTTAGATATCTGAAAACTGCTATCATGTCAAGGGTACAGAGAAGAGCGACAAGAATGATTAAAGGTTTAGAGAACATGACCTATGAAGCCAGGCTTCATGAACTGGGCTTTTTTAGTTTGGAAAAAAGAAGATTAAGGGGGGAAATGATAGCGGTTTTCAAATATCTAAAAGGGTGTCATAAGGAGGAAGGAGAAAATTTGTTCCTCTTGGTTTCTGAGGACAGGACAAGGAGTAATGGGCTTAAAGTGCAGCAAGGGAGGTTTAGATTGGACATTAGGAAAAAATTCCTAACTGTCAGGGTGGTCAAATATTGGAATAAATTGCCAAGGGAGGTGGTGGAATCTCCCTCTCTGAAGATATTTAAGAACAGGTTAGATAGACATCTGTCAGGGATGGTGTAGACGGAGCTTGGTCCTGCCTTGAGGGCGGGGGGCTGGACTCGATGACCTCTCGAGGTCCCTTCCAGTCCTATTATTCTATGATTCTATGATTCTATGTCCCCCCCTCAATCTTCTCTTTTCTAAACTAAAATCCAATTCCGTCAGTCTTCCCTCATAGGTCATGTTCTCTAGACCTTACATGGTGTTCTTAAACTTAAACCAGTGACTTCATTACCACCCTGTCAAGAGAACAGGGTCTAAAACAATGTAATTGGTGTCTGGGCAAAGGAGAAAAAGTGGAACAAGACATTCTGGGACAGATTCTTAGCTGGTATAAATTGGTGACGCTCTTTCTTTCTTTCTTTCTTTCTTTCTTTCTTTCTTTCTTTCTTTCTTTCTTTCTTTCTTTCTTTCTTTCTTTCTTTCTTTCTTTCTTTCTTTCTTTCTTTCTTTCTTTCGTTACCTGTAAGGCCTCTATTAAAGAGTGTTTTTTAAATTTAAATACATTTTGTTGGTATACACTGAAAATGCATTCTTCATCTCAACTGAGTTGAATTCAATGGTCTACATTTTAGCTTAGAGGATGATTGTACCACAGCCTCTTGCTGGATTTTGTTTCAAACAGTATCTCAAAAATATTCTGGCCATAAATAGTAACTTTTCTCTGCTGTTTTTGTTTGTGGAAGTGCTTCACAGTTAGCTGGGATTGCTTGCTGTATTTTGTATATCATACACTCTGATAAACAGGAAACAGGCTGACTTGGGTAATTATAGTCCTGTCAGCCTGATAGGTCATCATTAGCAAGATGAGGGAGCAGCTAATATTAGATTCAATTAACAAAGTATTAAAAGAGGGTAATACAGATCAACATGGGCTTATAGGAAATAGATCCTGTCAAACTAACTTGTTTTTTTTTATCAGCTGACAAATTTGGTTGACAAAGGTAATAGTGTCGAGATAATTCTAATTAGAATTCTGTAATGCATTTGACTTGATACCACACATTTTGATAAAAAATCTAGAACAACAGAAAATGAACATGGCACACATGAAATTAATTAAAAATGATTCACTGATTGGCCTCAAAATGTAATTGTAAATGGGGAATCATCATAAAGGTGTGTTTCCAGTGGAATCCCACAAGGATCAGGTCTTAGCCTCTTTACTATATACAATTTTGATCAACTACTTGGAAGAAAGTGTCAAATCATCACTGATAAAGTTTGCATATGACATAAAAGTTGAGGGAATAATGAAGAGGGCAGGTTACTGACTCAGAGTAATCTGGATTATTTGGTAATTGGAACAAGCAAACAATATGGCTGTGTCTACACTGCACCCCCTTTCTGGAAAAGGGATGCAGATTAGACCAGTCGGAATTGCAAATCCGCGGGGGATTTAAATATCCCCCGCGGCATTTGCATTTACTTGGCTGCCGCTTTTTTCCGGCTTGGGGATAAGCTGGAGAAAAGCACCAGTCTAGACGTGATTCTTCGGAAAATAAAGCCTTTTCCGGAGGATTTCTTATTCCTACTTATTCCTTACTTTTCAATGTAAGTTTTTAACAGCAAAAATAATTAACAATTTATGTAGGATTGTGGAGGATTCTCTATCACTGACTATTTTAAAAACTTCAGTGAATGTTTGTCTGAAAGATCTGCTCTAGGGATTATTTTGGGGAAGTTCTGTGGCCTGTGTAGTACAGGAGATCAGACCAGTTGATCGTAATGGTCCCTTCAGGCCTTGAATCTATGAATTTATGATCTATACATTCCACATAGCTGCTAAGTCTCCTCAGTTTCCTCAGTCTCTGGCTACTTTTGCAGTTCTGAGAGATGTGTTTTTGAAGTTTTTCTTGCATTTTGATTCCTTTTTATGATGGAACTGTGAATAAAACTTCACATGACTCATTGAAACGGCTCTGTAGAGGTCTTTATTGCAAATAATCAGAACTGCGGATGGGGAGAGGTGCAAAAGGGGCAGTTGCCCCTAGGTCCAGCAATTCACTGGCTGCTGATGCCACTACCACAGAAGCAGCAGTGGCGAGAACCTGGGGCCCTTTAAATCATGGCTGGAGCACTAGGCGGCATGCTCTGGACAGCTCTGAGGGCTGGCTTGGGGGAGAGGGGTAGTGCCTAGCACAGTATGGCACACTCTGGGTGGTGCAGAGGACTGGCCGCCCCCATCCCTGCCCCTTCCACCTGAGGCCCCAGCCCTTCCGGGAGCGCATTGCTGGGCTCCTTCTCAGGGCCCAGCAAATCTGTCAGCTCCTCCACAAACTTAAGCCAGTATTTCAAAGAAAGGCTTCCTGAGCTGTAGGAAATAATGCACCTTACCAGGCTGCCTCAGACGCAGCTCTCAAAGCAAACTCCCTTTAATTGGTACTGCAGTCAAATTATATTCACCTTTCGATACTCTCTGGGCTTTATATAAAATGAAATAAAAGAATCTTTCACTGACTCCAACAAAATAGTGTAATTCGGTTAGGCCCTTCACATGCCGGGCTTTTGATTAAGACAGAGAGACCCTTCTCCTTCTGCGCCAGCTTCACCCAGAAATGCCACACTGGAGGAGACAGACAGCACTTTTTATCTTGCCTGCTGGGTCCTTTTAGCCACTGGAGGACCAACGTTGGCTGATCACACCAACAGCTGATCCTAAGCAGCCTCTCTAGGCAGCTCCTGGAGGTCTAAACTTTTTGCCATTTTTTTTTCTTTTTTACCCCACCTGCCTTGGAGAGGGTGAGCCAAGACAGGGGGCTCCAGTAAGGGGCACAGAATACCTGGAATGACCTGTCACATAGCCATGTCACATTACCACTGCTGGCACCCGCTGTGAATTGGAACCCCTGGAGCTAATAATCAGCTGATGTAAATCAGCATTGCTCCTCTGACTTCAGTGCAGCCAGGCTAATTTACACCAGATGAAAACCTGCGCCCATAAATTTTACTTGCACAATGCTGGTGGCTCTCTAAGCCAGCTCTGATGGCCCCTCATAGGAGCAAACAGTTTTTACTTCATAAGCTCCGTATAAACTAACAGAATTTTTATGTTCTACTATAAATTTTATATTCATTATCACAATAGAGATATAGAAGCTTGATATGATTATTGTTACTTACTAAGCCCAAAGGGCTTGATTCAGTGGGAATTACTGGTATCCTGTGGCTGAGAACAAGGACTGTGGAGTGGAAAAAGTTGTTTAGGGCTGTCCAGGAGGCTTTAAAAAAAGTAGCGGTATGAAAATGAGCCAAGGAAACTTTTGGCAGAACATCAGAAAAATATTCCTAACAATGAGGTCTATTAGTCTGTGGAATGGTCTCCCTAGGGAAATGGGGGAAGCTGACTAGACAAAGCAATGAGGAACATATTGTAGGGAGCAAGTCTGCAATGGCAAGATGACCTAATGGTATTTTCCAGCTCTAATTTCTATAATTCAGCCAGTTCACGGGTGCACTGTACGACTACTGTACTCTGCCACATCAGCTACTGCTTTGGGCAGTGCTCCACAAAGCCAACAGTCAGGATGGGAAAGGCACTGATGCTTTAACTTCTAGACACCTTTACAAGTTTCTATCTTGTGTGGGTTGCTTATGGTAGGGTTATGAGAATACAGGCAGTCCCCGGGTTACGTACAAGATAGGGACTGTAGGTTTGTTCTTAAGTTGAATTTGTATGTAACTTGGAACTGGTACATATTGTAGGGGAAACTCTAGCCAAACATTTCTCCAGAGCTCAGTTTTATTCTCCCACACCTCACTTCCCTCAGTCCTTTATTCTCAAGCTGAGGTGTCTGCTTAGAAAAGCCGCTCCGCGTCTCCCTGGTCTGCTGGGGGGAAGCAGCTAGTGCGGGGTTGTCTCACCCCGTTTGTAAGTAGGGATCTGATGTAAGTCGGATCCATGTAACCCGGGGACTACCTGTACACCATTCTTGATTCTGCACCATAACTCTGTATGTATCAAATGTGACCTTTTTCATTCTTGTGCTATTGTTTCTTTGTGTTTTCTTCCCGGGTTTTCATTTCTTTTTTCTTTCTTATCTGTGCATTTGTTTACAGTGTTTTTCACATTTAGAAACTATTCGTTTTGATTGCAATTTTTCCTGGACAAATTTGTTGGAGTTTATCATGCAACAGATAAGAGACAGGCTCAAGATGCAAGACTCAGAGCCTGCTGCAGAAGTCTCAAAGTTTGGGAGTATTCATGTGATAGCTGCTATCTTCATAGATCTAATGATCTGCTTCAGCTTGAACAAAAGAGCCAAGCTATTCTATTTCATTGCTATAACATACCACTATCCTCTGGGGCTTAGGCATAGAAGGGGACACATAACTTACAGACTAACAGATTACTTTTGTGTATATGTGGTTTTAGCTGTAGTGTTAGTGGCTAACTAATCATCAGGAGATAGTATCATTGTTTCGTGAGTATTGCTCCTTTAAATATGTCAGCATCAGTTAGTGCTGGCTGGGAATTTCTGACCATGTTTTTTTGTAAAAACATTGCTTATTCATTGAAGTGAAAAGTTTTTATGAGAAAGGACCTGTGGAATTTCTTAACTTAAATTTTTATGAAAGTAAGTTTATGTATTGTTGAATTGCCCTTTGGGCATTTTCAAAATGAAAAATTCTGGTTTTCCTCTTCAAAATGTTTTTTGTTTAAATTGTTAGCTCACTGGAGTTACCTTTTATTTTTAAAAACTGTCAAAATCGAAACATAACATTTTGATTGACACAAACCTAATTTCCCCCCCAAATGACTCAGTTCTAAGTGGAGGAAGTAAATTGGCATGGCTCCATTGAAGTCAGGCTGATTTATACTAGTTCAGGATCTGTCCCTGAAAGTGGCATGTTTCAGAAAATATAATAGGCCTATTAGATAAGGAGGGGAACAAATTCACAGCTGGTCTATTCTGAGTATAATTCCATTGAAGTTAGTGGAGCTGCATTGCTTTACACCAGTTCTGAATTTAGGCCATTTGTAAATTTGGGATTCATGTTTGGTTTTCAGTCGAGTTTGAATCTGAGGGCATGATTCACACCGACCTCTTGTGCACCTCCCACATACATACATGCATGCTCACAAACACCAATCAAAAGAGCAGTTTGCTGGACAAGATAAGTAAATGCAGAGTTTACAGATGATCAGCTCTGCATTCAGTGGAAAAAGCTTCTAGCAATAGAAATTACCTGTAAATGTTCAGAAAAAAACTAATAAGCAGTTAGTAAGTAATGACTGATTGGAGAACACATTAGGAGAAAATAGGACCAGTTTCCCTTATAAGAAGAGACAATTAAATGTGTCACCAAAAGTTCTATCATCACTCATTTCTTCTTACCAATTCCTATATAGTCAGGTGCTAATTTCTTTACAGTTTCTGAACCACCACACATAAAGTAGGAATAAAATGATGAACCACTGAATTCTGCAAAGACATATCTAGTATCTATATAGCTGTGCAATGTCTAAATTATGTCAGGCATTGTCCATGAACTTGTTATTTCCATGGGGCAAGAAGAAGAGAGAGAAAGAAAGATCCAGAAATGTTTTTAAAAAGTCTTTGTTAAGGATTATGAGGAACAAAGGTTGGACATTAAATAGAAGAGTACAATATAAATCTCTTTTTTGTGCTATATGGCTATAAGAGAGGAGTACAAAATGCAGAATGAAATGCTTTTTGCTGAAAACTTTAAAAGCGCTATTCATTGGTTCAAATGGCACCCTAAAGAAATGGAGCTTAACAAACCAATAAATATAACACTATCCAGAGCTCCATTCTTAGTAGGAAAAATATAGCTTTGCACTCCTCCAGTGTCAGAATTTGTTTATTTTTTAGTATGATCATGTAAAGTTCTAGGTGTTTGGCCGGCACCATCACAGAACATCTCTTCTTCTCACTGTTCACTAGGAGGAAAGTTGTCTACTTTTAGAAGCTCCTGCCTATCAATTTCATCGAGTGACCATTGACTTTTGTATTGTGGGAAATGGTAAATAATATCTTTATTACGGTAAAAAATACACTTTGCTATTCACCTTTCCCAGACCATTCATGATTCAATTTTTATCATTAATGGAGATTATTTAGATGAGAGGGCAGGGAAAAAGTCAAGTTCAGATATCACCCTGACCTTCTGAGATAGGCGTTTGTGACGACTCACTGAAGGGTACGTTTTTATTGCTCCAGGTTAATTCATGCACATTACTGCCATTGACATTACTGGGAGACGAGCATACTCCTGGATGCATACATATGGAACAAGGAAGACCATTGTGTTCCTTCTGGTACTCATACTTCTTACGTTTGCATAGCATGTTACATCCTAATGGGTTCCCTAACACTCTATCCATCACTCACTTCATCCACTACTGAAAAAGGGAGGTAGGCTGAGGCAGTGGGACCCCAGGGACAGGGCTTTCAGTCAGACTTTTAGGAAACCTGGGTTCTATTCCCGGAACTGCCACAAGTCTGCTAGGTGACTCCAGACAAATCACTTCTCATTGCCTCACTTGTAAAATGTCAAGAATGACCGCGACAGCCTGGTTCCTTTGTAAAAGACTTGGAGATCTGTGGAAAATTAATTATTTGAGACAGATATTAATTATTGTGATTATTATTATTTAGGCACCAGACTGGGAAGCAGAGGTTCTGGAATAATTTCATGGCTCTACCACAGTGTCCAAATGTGCTCTAAGTTGCTTATCCTTTATGTTTCAGTTTCCTGTATTCTGCTTGTATGTTGTATCCCTCTTTCTTGTTTATTTATCCTATCTCCTATTATGCGTATGCACAGTAATTAACACACTGGGGCCGTGATATTGCCTGGTGCCTCTAGATACTACTGCAACAAACAAACAAACAAACGTAATTACCTCTAGTATGGAAAGTGACTTCTTTCTTGTAGATTCCATTATAAGCCTTCTGATAATCTCTGCTGGTTTCTGTTCACACACCATGAACCCCCCCAAACCGAAGCACTGATAGATAGACCCCCTGTCTTGTACTAAAACATAGTTGCCAAATAGATGCAATTGAAAATATTTATCTGGTATTCCCAATGGGGCTATTTAACTGTAATTACCAACTGGACTTTAACTAGGGCATTGGGCAGTACAACCCTTTCTCCTAAGAGAAATGCCTGTGATAGATGGGCAGATTACAAACGGTCAGGATCTCAGATGTTCATCTCATCTGAGAGAGGGCACCCATCAACACCACTGCGTCCTCCAACACCATACTGGGGCATAGTTTCAGAAGCAGTACTGACTCAGCCAGTGAGGAATCTCACCCACCCACCCATTCACTGGCTCTGCTGACCTTTGCAAACACTCTACTCCTTCTATAGAATCTCATCCTCTTCTTGTTACAAGTGAAAAACAAAAGCACACCATTAATATGTGGGTTTCCATCTGAGGAAACCTGCTAAATCGCTCCTGACTGATCTTAAGACAAATGCCACCTCTTAGTAATTGATGAAGCATAGCATCAATATTTTCCACAAGATGACTGATTATATTTCTTTTTCCAGGTACAGCTCTTCCAGCTTTCATATTGTTCTAAGTGCCGTGCTAGACATAAAGAAGAAATGACCGCCCCTTTCTTCATACCACAAATAACTTGTTGAAACGATGATTGAAAACATGTGACTGATGCAGCCTGGGTAGTGGGTAAGGAGTCTGACCACAATAGTATGTAGCATGTGTTTCCCCCATTATTACAGGTAACATTTAAAATGTAGAATACTCAGATTCAATGTATTGGAAGCTGGCCCCTTCCAGATGGCCACAGGGCATGTAAAGCAGATCTATTAAGTGCTGTGTGCACAGAGCTCTGTAAGCTACATTTGTCTAGCCTGGGATGGGGGACTGGACCATTTGTCTTTTACAGAAAATAATAATGTGCAAGAGGCAAAAGAGAACTTTGTGTCTTTCTCATTCCTTAACTGCAGGATGTTTTCCAAATCAGAGAGCATGTGCTATTCCCTTGCCTTCTGTGTATCTTAAGATGTGAGTTATTACCGTGAAATGATCAACTGAGAGCCAATAGATTTAATATATTAATGCATAAACCTCCACAATATCTGCAATCCCACTAAAGTCTATTGATGGCTTTAATAACAGGAGTAGATGCTAATGAAGCATTTTAACAGCAGAGAAATAATATTTACTCTGTGTATAGAAGCAGTGTGTGCCCATATATAAAGAAACTTTGAAAGGTGTGGTTATCACAAGTTCATTACATGTCAATGGAATTAAAGTAGACTGATTGGGTCTGCAGCACCATGCATGTTGTGTATTGGAAAGTATAGCCTTAGCCAATACATATCTGGCTTTTAGCTCACCCAGTAGAGGCTCATATGCTAAGCTCCAGAGGTCCCAAGTTTGATTCTGCATGCTGGTGCTACATAGGCACTTTGGGTATGTCTACACTTCATTCCTCTTCCGAGAGAGGAATCCAAATGCAGACACCCAAAATTGCAAATGAAGCGTGGATTTGAATTTCCCGTGCTTCATTTGCATAATCGTGTTATGGCGCTATTGCAGAATAGCGCTATTTCAAGAAAAAAAGGGGTTATTTTGAGATAAAACCCTTCCTTTGAAATAACCCAAAAAATGAGGAGTAAGGGTTATTTGGAAGGAAGGCTTTTATCTCGGAATAACCCCTTTTTTCTCTAAATAGTGCTATTCTGCAAAGCGCCATAATGCGATTATGCAAACGAAGCACAGGAAATTCAACTCCGCACTTCATTTGCAAGTTCATGTGTCTGCATTTGCATTCCTCTCTCGGAAGAGGAATGAAGTGTAGGCATACCCTTTGAAAACATACTCTATAATCCTGAACACAAATGGAAGACTGGAAAATGATTAGACAAATTACTGGCACAGGACAGAAACCATCTGTTATTCTGATTCCATCAAACTTCAAGGAAGTGCCATTCCAACACACCCCTTGACCAAACAAGGTAGGTTGGCTTCAACTTCAAAACATAGGAGCTGATGGTTGACCCTTAACATGGACCTAATTTTCACCTTCAATTCCAGCCCCACCAATAGACTGAGAATGTGGCCAAGTATGTGAGTTAAAATGGGAGCTTCCTGGCATAGGTCCAGGGTCACCATGGTGGCTATGAGAGCCTGAGCTGATTCTCAAGATTTGCCATGCATCACATTGCTTTTCATCTGAGGTCCTCTTCTCTGCAGAGAGCAGATGCAGCCCTACTTAGCTGCTGGCAGGAAATAGTTCAAAAGCAAAAGGATGCATGAGAACTCTGAGGCTGGGTTGATATGGGACAGCTAAGTGAAAAAGCCTATACTATAATAGGTATTTGTTTGCACACTATAATTATCGGGGGGAGGGAGAACTGCCAAATCAGTAATCATAGGGCTACATTCATGCTAAATTCTAGACCCTGGCAGACTCCCCTAGCCATGTACTGTCTGGTGGAGTGGTAATGAAGTTTCCATTGGGATGCAAGGAGTCAGGCTGTTTTATGGAGGTGTAAACTATATCTCGCTATGCCAAATTCAGTGAATCTGGACCAATGCCATCGATACTAAAGCCCTTTGTCTCAGAGGGTTTGAAGCCATATCACCTTCTACTGGGATTTTGCCATATCTCATGAACTAAGGAGGGCTGTGATATTTAGATGGGAGAAACACAAGGAAAATCTGGGTTGTTGGGTAAAGTGGCATAAGTGAGTCAGTGTGGTACTCTTTTCCTTGAATTACTACTGATCTAGTGCTCCTGCACAATGCAGTGGGGCCCTGTGCTGCTGGCGGAGTTGCTCTTTGGATGAGATATTAAACTCATAAAACTCAGAGGAGGTCCTGAACACTTGTGGTCATTAAAAATCTCATGACTTTTTGCAATGACTTTGGTGTCCTGGCCAAATTCCAACTTGGAACACTGTCTAGCTAAACTCACTATACACTTTCTATTTATGAATGTATCCTTCACTTCTTATCCTAAACTGGTGTGTAATTTTGATGATCCTTTGTTAAACTGCTCTTCCATTTCACTCCAGACAAGGCCAAAGTGGGTAAATGATAGTAATGATGATAATTAATGAGGAAATGAAGAGTTAGTGTAACTTGTATATGAGGCTTAGAAAAATGTTTTGGGTTGAAAAATGCTAGATGAATGGAAGTTAGTAAGTCTCTTTTTGGGTTTATAAGAACTGTAGGTAAGGTTCTTTCTATTGAATCACACATTGGGTACGTCTATACTATAGAGAAGATCAAAGCTGCCACTGCCGATCTTCCAGAGTTCAAATTAGCTCGTCTAGTGAAGACATACTAATTCAAATTGAGAGGGGCACTCCGGTCGATGCCGGTAGTCCTGCTTCCATGAGGAGTAAGGAAAGTTGAAGGGAGAGTGTTCTCCCTTCGACTTCCGGCAGTGTGAACAGCGCCAAAAGCCGAGTTAAGATACTTCGACTTCAGCTACAGCAATTAACGTAGCTGAAGTTGCGTATCTTAATTTAACCTTGTCCCATAGTGTAGACATACCCCTATATAATTGATATCATAATAAGCAGCACACTTTTATAATAATTAGCAGCACTTCGAATTTTAAACTCAGACCATACATTGGACATGCGACAAATAATTATTGCTTACAGTTCTCATGAGATGCATCCACACAAGAAAGTCAGCCTAGCAAACTAGGACTCAGTGTTTATATTGGGTCACAGTCATCAGTATGTCAAGCAATGCCCAACACATTTCTCGTTATTGTCTGAATGAAAAGGTCAGCTGTGTGAGAATCCAGGTCTGCCATAGACTATTACAATACGCCACATCCACATAACATTGGCTTCAAGATTTTCAGTTTCACGGTCTTACACAGCGAGAGCAACTTAAGAAGCCTCCTGTTTAAAGCCTGATTGGTGATTTAGAATGATTTATAACAAGTACTAAAACCTCCCACAAAAGACAAATTAATACTCAAGATGCTTTTTCAGCACCTCCTTTGAGAAAGAGGGTTTTGGTTCAGTGCCAAGAAGTGGGAGGCAAATATTTCTACTGAAACACAAATGGGTGGCAAGATCTGGAATAATATTTTGGCACGAGATAGGATCTAAATTTTTGTAGTTTCTTCTCTTTATAAAGCCTGAAAAAAACCCCTTTCAATTTCTTAAATTAAATGTTCCCTAATAAAATCAGTTGGTGGGAAAAAGAACATGAATTTAAGTTATGGATAAAGGTCTCTTCAAATGCTTTTTGCACATTTATGTCTTAACACCCCCCGATCTGTTGCTCTGTTCACTGTGTTTTAAAATAACAACTACTTTTTTTGGCTCTAGGCAACATATTATATTACCATGAAAATTCTAGCTAAATCCTTCAGGTTTGTAATTAGAACTATGGAGAGAAAACTTAAGTATGCAGCACTTCAGCAGATGAAACAGTGGAAGAATTCAGTGCAGGAAGTGTGGGGGTGAAACTGAATGGAGTAAAACAATGGGGCATATGGGGGGAAAAGAACATGTCCAAAGAACAATTATGTATTCCTTAGTGCCATGTGCACTGCTTAACAATGCATGGACTAATGTTAGAGAGGGCTGAGGCAAAGGAACAATGAAGTGCAGAACAGTAATTGAGGATAAGAGACACAAGGGATTCACACCATAGGGGGTCAGTGGCTGGAGTTAAAAAGGTAGGCTTATTTAATCATCTGCAGCAAAGTAAAGTAATCAAATCTCATGCTCTGAGTCATAAACCATCATTTTTATTTTTTATTTGGTCTCAAGAACATTGCACAATTAGATGATGTTTGTTTTGTGTTGCCAGATCTAGATACACATTTTGGTGGGTCAAGCGGTCTTACTGAGTTCTTAAAAAAGGTATAAAACACAAAGTAGGAGAGGACTTGAATCTGGATAAAATGAGAGTCTAATTCTGCCTTTATTACTCTGACAAAACTACCAGTAATATCAGCAGGAGAGATGACAGAAGAAACTTCAGAGCATGGAAGGGACAATTAAAGCAATAAGGACTTTGGTAATGGAGGAAAGAGGGTAAGTTGAAATACAGTAAAACCTGTGCTATCTGGAACTTAAGCATCCGGAAAACTGTAGAAACTGGCAAAAAAACCTGGGGGGGGGGGGGAGGAAACTGGTCCTTTAAGTGCTGGGATGCTCCTTAGACAAGCATGCAGCATGTACCTGGGGGAGGGGTGAACGGCAGTCAGAAACAAGAAGCAAGTGTCTCGGCTCCCCCCACGGCTCATGGCTCCCCTACCAGGCCACATCCCAGTCCCCGCATGACTCCCGTTCCCTCCCATAGGTCCCGCACGGATCCCATGGTTCTCCGTAGGCCCCGCATGGCTCCTGTGCTCCCCACCCTTCCCGTAGTAGGCCCTGCATGGCTCCCGCCCTCTCCCACTGAGATAACCAGAATTTTTAGGTTACCAGCACACCCTAATCCCGGGGGGTATGTCTACACTACTAGTTCGAACTAGCGGGGTAATGTAGGCATACCGCACTTGCAAATGAAGCCCGGGATTTGAATTTCCCGGGCTTCATTTGCATAAGCCGGCCGGTGCCATTTTTAAATGCCGGCTCGTTCGAACCCCGTGCCGCGCGGCTACACGCGGCACGGGCTAGATAGTTCGAACTAGCAAGCCATTCCGCACTATCTGTACACGTTCCACGAGGCGTACAGATAGTGCGGAATGGCTTGCTAGTTCGAACTATCTAGCCCGTGCCGCGTGTAGCCGCGCGGCACGGGGTTCGAACGATCCGGCATTTAAAAATGGCGCCGGCCGGCTTATGCAAATGAAGCCCGGGAAATTCAAATCCCGGGTTCATTTGCAAGTGCGGTATGCCTACATTACCACCCTAGTTCGAACTAGGGTAGTAGTGTAGACATACCCTGGGTGTGCTGGATAACACGGGTTTTACTGTAGTTAAGTATCTTTTGATTAACTAAGGAACAGTGAAGGACATTTATTTACAGGCAGTCCCCGGGTTACGTACAAGATAGGGACTGTAGGTTTGTTCTTAAGTCGAATCTGTATGTAAGTCGGAACTGGCGTCCAGATTCAGACACTGCTGAAACTGACCGCCAGTTCTGACTTACATACGGAATCAACTTAAGAACCCCAAGCGTCCCAAGTCAGCTGCTGCTGAAACTGATCAGCAGCTGATTCCAGGAAGCCCGGGGCAGAGCAACTCTGCCTGGGGCTTCCTGTAGTCAGCGCTGGTCAGCTTCAGCAGAAGCTGACTTGGGGACGCCTGGGGCAGAGCAGCTGGGGTGCTGCTGGGTTGCTCCAATAGCGCCGCTCCTGGGTGCTACTGGACCAACCTAGCAGCACCCCATCTGCTCTGCCCCAGGGTCCTGATTCAGCCGCTGCTGAAACTGACCAGCAGCGGCTGAATCAGGACCTGGGGCAGAGCAGCTGGGGTGCTGCCGGGTTGGTCCAGTAGTGCCCAGAGCGGGCGCTGCAGGACCAATCGGCAGCGCCCCAGCTGCTCTGCCCCAGAGTCCAAAACAAAAGCCTGGTCTGCTGGGGGGGGGGGGAGCACACTAGCTGCACCCCTCCCCCCCCAGCAGACCAGGGACATGGGGAGCAGAGCCTCTGAGGCTTTGCTCTGGCAAAGCCTCAGAGAGAGGGACCCTGCCGCTGCTGCCGCTTCAATCTGGGTGCCTGTGGTCTGCTGGGGACCGTCCCCAGCAGACCACAGGCTCCCGGACTGAAGCCGCAGCCGCGGGGGGGTCCCGCGCCTCTGAGGCTTTGCCAGAGCAAATCCTCAGAGGCGTGGGGAACCGCGCTGCTGCCGCTTCAATCTGGGTGCCTGTGGTCTGCTGGGGACCGTCCCCAGGAGCAGGGGCACCGGGCGGGTTCCCGCGCTTCTGAGGCTTTGCCAGAGCAAAGCCTCAGAGGCGCGGGACCCCCCCGCGGCTGCGGCTTCAGTCTGGGAGCCTGTGGTCTGCTGGGGACGGTCCCCAGCAGACCACAGGCACCCAGATTGAAGCGGCAGCAGCGGCGGTTCCCCGCGCCTCTGAGGCTTTGCTCTGGCAAAGCCTCAGAAGCGCGGGAACCCGCCCGGTGCCCCTGGTCTGCTGGAGACGGTCTCCAGCAGACCAGGGGCACCGGAGCAGCTTACGAACGGGGCTTTCTCGCCCCGACTTCCGGGGCGAGAAAGCCCCGTTCGTAAGTGCGGATCCGACGTAAGTCGGATCCGCGTAAGTCGGGGACTGCCTGTACTTAAAATATATTTACCCTGCCTCTCTATTTAAAATAGTTCAGGCAGCTTATCATTTTTTAAAAAACACAATAAATAAATGTATATAAAGTAAAATACAAGACCCCAAGGGGGAGGCCATAAAACCTGCTAAACCACTTCAAGAGGAGGGACACACACACACACACGCACACCTAACCACCAATAAAACCATGGGTAAAAAGGGTGGCCTTGGCCTGACACCAAAACAGTGCCAAAGTTGGCGCAAGGCAAATGTTCCAGGGGAGAGAATTGCATAGGCTAGGGGCAAAGGCAGAGAAGGCCCTGATCCACGTAGATGTCAACCATATCTCCATAAGTGAAGGAACCTCCCCAGCTGACCTCAATCCCTGGGCTGGTTCGTATGGGAGGATACGGTCCTTCATCCCGTTTAGGGCTTTATAAGTCAGAACCCAAGATCTTGAATTGTGTCTGGAAACATACCGGAAGCCAGTGCAGCTGCCAGAGCGCCGGCATAATGTGCTCCGTGTTACGAGTATTAGTTACAACTCAAGCAGCCACATTCTGGACCAGTGGAAGCTTCTGAGGATGCTTCGAAAGCAGCCCAACATAGAGCGCATTGCAGTAATCCAATCAGGAGATGACAAGAGCATGAATCACTGTAGCCAAGTCGTTCTTATTTAGGGAGAGTCACAGCTGGCAGATCAGCCAAAGCTGCCCAAAAGCATTCCTTGCCACTGAGGAAATCTGATTTTCAAATGTTAAAAAAGGGTCTAGGAGGACTCCCAAACTGCGTACCTGTTCTTACAGGGGGAGTGTGACCCTGTCCAGAACAGATAACACACCATATTCCCAAACAGATGGCTTCCCGATCCACAAGACTCAGTCTTATCTGTATTTGGCTTCAACCTCATTCTGTTCATCACTACCTCTAGATGGGTTCAGATTGATCGCTGCCACACCTGGATCCGATGTCACAGAGAAATAGAGTTGGGTGTCATTTGCATATTGATGGCACTGTCCTCTAAATCTCCTTGCAACGTAGGCCTGATTCAATGTCCCCTAAGTCAGTATGAAGACTCCCATCAACTGCTAATGGTTTGGATTCTGTCCTTGTGTGAGGATTTCAGAGTTAAATTTTGCTTTTAGTAAAAGGAAAGTAAATGGACAAAAAAAGAAATACTTGGACAAAATTCTTTCCCTTGGTTTTCATAGAGGTGAAGGACTAGACAGCAAGCAATAAAGGTTTGTAAGGAACAAAGGGATTTGGAGATAAATTAGGATTAGGAAATTAGGATTGTGTCAGAACAGACACGGGATTAAAAACTCTTTAGCTGAAAAAGGTGTTGGACCATGCACTGTCTATCCTTGACCTCAGAAAGAAATGGCTAAAGAGAAAGGAGAAATTTTTATCTTTGATATTTATAACCCTTAAGGAAACAAAGATGCACTGAAACAAAAAACAGGACTATGTAGCACTTTAAAGACTAACAAGATGGTTTATTAGGTGATGAGCTTTTGTGGGCCAGACCCACATACTCAGATCAAATAGTGGAAGAAAATTGGCATGACCATATATACCAAAGGATATAATAAAAAAAATGAACACATATGAAAAGGACAAATCAAATTTCAGAACAGAAGGAGGATGGGGGGGGGGAGGTTAAATGTCTGTGAGCTAATGATATTAGAGGTGATAATTGGGGAAGCTATCTTTGTAATGGGTAAGGTAATTAATGTCTTTCATAGAATCATAGAATACTAGGTCTGGAAGGGACCTCGAGAGGTCATCGAGTCCAGTCCCCTGCCATCATGGCAGGACCAAATACTGTCTAGACCATCCCTGATAGACATTTATCTAATCTACTCTTAAATAGCTCCAGAGATGGGAATTCCACAACTTCCCTGGGCAATTTATTCCAGTGTTTGACCACCCTGACAGTTAGGAACTTTTTCCTAACGTCCAACCTAAACCTCCCTTGCTGCAGTTTAAGCCCACTGCTTCTTGTTCTATCCTCAGAGGCCAAAATGAACAAGTTTTCTCCCTCCTCCTTATGACACCCTTTTAGATATCTGAAAACTGCTACCATGTCCCCCCTTAATCTTCTCTTTTCTAAACTAAACAAACCCAATTCCTTCAGCCTCATAGGTCATGTTCTCTAGACCTTTAATCATTCTCGTTGCTCTTCTCTGGACCCTCTCTAATTCTTCCACATCTTTCTTGAAATGCGGTGCCCAGAACTGGACACAATACGCCAATTGAGGCCTAACCAGCACAGAGTAGAGTGGAAGAATGACTTCTCGTGTCTTGCTCACAACACACCTGTTAATACATCCCAAAATCATGTTTGCTTTCTTTGCAACAGCATTACACTGCTGACTCATATTTAACTTGTCGTCCACTATAACCCCTAGATCTCTTTCTGCCGTACTCCTTCCCAGACAGTCGCTTCCCATTCTGTATGTGTGAAACTGATTGTTCCTTCCTAAGTGGAGCACTTTGCATTTGTCTTTATTAAACTTCATCCTATTTATCTCAGACCATTTCTCCAATTTGTCCAGGTCATTTTGAATTATGACCCTATCCTGCAGATTAGTCGTAACCCCTCCCAGTTTGGTATAATCTGCAAACTTAATAAGCGTACTTTCTATATCAATATCTAAATCGTTGATGAAGATATTGAACAGAGCTGGTCCCAAAACAGACTCCTGCGGAACCCCACTTGTTATGCCTTTCCAGCAGGATTGTGAACCATTAATAACTACTCTCTGAGTATGGTTATTCAGCCAGTTATGCACCCACCTTATAGTAGTCCCATCTAAGCTGTATTTACCTAGTTTATTGATAAGAATATCATGCGAGACCGTATCAAATGCCTTACTAAAGTCTAGGTATACCACATCTACCACTTCTCCCTTATCCACAAGACTCGTTATCCTATGAAAAAAAGCTATCAGATTGGTTTGACATGATTTGTTCTTTACAAATCCATGCTGGCTGGTCCCTATCACCTTGCCACTTTCCAAGTGTTTACAGACGATTTCCTTAATTACTTGCTCCATTATCTTCCCTGGCACAGAAGTTAAACTAACTGGTCTGTAGTTTCCTGGGTTCTTCTTATTTCCCTTTTTATAGATGGGCACTATATTTGCCCTTTTCCAGCCCTCTGGGATCTCTCCTGTCTCCCATGATTTTCCAAAAATGATAGATAGAGGCTCAGATACCTCCTTTGTTTAGACCTAGGTGTAAAGTGTCAAATTTAAGCATGAATGACAGTTCAGAGGATTCTCTTTCAAGTCTGGTGTTAAAATGTCTTTGAAGCAGGATGCAGGTAATCAAGTCATTGAGACAATGCCCTTTCTGGTTGAAATGGCAAGAAACTGTTTTTTCTTTGTGATCCTGTCTAATATCTGTTTTGTGGGCATTGATTCTTTGGCGAAGTATCTGAGATGTTTGTCCAATGTACATAGCAGACGGACACTTTTGGCACATGATAGCATAAATTGTATTTCTGGATGAGCAAGAATCTGTGTTCTTGATCTTATAACTCAGTTGGTTAGGTCCAATAATGGTATCAGCAGAGTGAATATGTGGACAAAGCTGGCAATGGGGTTTGTTGCAAGGGAAGGTTCCAGGGTTGGTATTAGTGTGGTATGTCCTGTGGTTGTTGGTAAGAATCATCTTGAGATTTGGTGGTTGTCTATAGGAGACTATGGGTCTGTCTCCCAGAGCTCTCGGAGTTTAGTATCCTGTTCCAGTATAGGTTGTAGTTTATTGATAATGTGTTGGACAGGTTTAAGTTGGGGGATGTAGGTGATGACAAGTGGTGTTCTATTGTTGGTTTTCTTGGGTCTGTCTTTAAGTAGATGGTTTCTAGGTATTCGTCTGGCTCTTTCAATTTGTTTTTTTATTTCTCCAGGTGGGTAGCTGAGGTTTATAAATGCATAGTAGAGATCCTGAAGTTTCTGGATGCACTGTGGGACTCAAAACAGGTAGGGACAGCTTCTGTACTAACATACACTACAGGTAATCACTCTAAAGTTAACACAAACCATTGCAGAATTTGGCCCATAAACTCTTCAAGGCCAAACCCTTCAGTACTGTTAGGACAAATTCCTTGTAGGCAACAGTGTCAAATGGGTGTAACTCAGGGTATGTCTACACTACAGCACTACTTCGAACTAATTTAATTTGAATTAGTTAATTGGAAATAAGCTAATTCGAATTAGTGCATCTAGACCTAAAAACTAATTCGAATTAGAGTTTTGCTAATTCGAAATAGTATGTACACACTGAGTGGACCCTGAACCGAAGTTAAGGCTGGCCGGAACCAGTGCCGGCAGGGCATCAGGTTAGGACTTAGAGCATGGAGCTGCTGTCTCAGGCTAGCCGAGGGCTGTGCTTAAAGGGAACGGACCCCCACTCCAGACAGACAGTTCTCAGGGTTACCTGCTTGCTTGTCTAACTCGATGAGGGACAGTAAAGCAGTCCTGTCTTGGAGTGCACTGAGTGCCCACACTCGGCACATCACAGCACTCTGCCATCAGCCCGGCTGCACTTGCCGCAGGCTGCCATCCGGGGGGGTCAATCGGCTGCAGGAGAGCTTCCACCCTGAGGAGCCCGCAGAGCCACCCCAGTCCTCCCCGTCGGGGGATCGTACCCCATTCCTCCCTCAACTCCTTCCACTTACCCCTCCCTAGCCCCCCTTCCTGATGTAAAAAATTAAGGACATGTGTTCAAAAATAGAAACTCTCCTTATTTAACAAAACTGAGGGCGGGGGGGATTAACCTCTGGGGAGACTGGGAAAAGGAGGTGGGAGAGGGGAAGAGAGAGGGTGGGACAGGGGAGGGGGAAACCTGGGAGGAGGGAGCTGGAAGGGGGAAGCCAGGGGAAGAAGGAGGAGGGTAAGTATAAAACTATGGTACGCCATATCTTCAGTACTGTGTACAGATGTGATCTCCTCACACCAGAAAAGATATTTTGGCCTTGGAAAGGGTTCTGAAAAGGGCAACTAAAATGATCAGGGGGTTGGAACAATTCCCATATGAAGAGAGGCTAAAGAGACTGGGACTTTTCAGCTTAGAAAAGAGGAGACTGAGAGGGGATATGATAGAGGTCTATAAAATCATGAGTGGTGTGGAGAGGATGAATAAAGAAAAGGTCTTCATTAGTTCCCATAATATAAGGACTAGAGGACACCAAATGCAATTAATGGGTAGCAGGTTTAAAACTAATAAGCAACAGTTCTTCTTCACATAACACATAGTCAACCTGTGGAACTCCTTTCCACAGGAGGCTGTGAAGGCTAGAACTATAGCAGAGTTTAAAGAGAAGTTAGATAAATTCATGGAAGTTGGGTCCATGGAGTGCTATTAGCCAGGGGATAGGAATGGTGTCCCTGGCCTCTGTGTGTGGGAGACTGGTGATGGATGGCATGAGACAAATCACTTGGTCATTGTCTTTGGTCCATCCCCTCTGGGGCACCTGGTGGTGGCCGCTGTCGGCAGACAGGCTACTGGGCTAGATGGACCTTTGGTCTGACCCAGCACGACCATTCTTATGTTCTTATGTTCTAGGCTCAGGGCTCAGGGTTGGGGGTCTCACTGGACCAACTTGATTTTCATGCAAACCTGCTCCTGGGTTCGCATGTGGCCTTTGGTGGCCAGACTGGCAGCTATCCTGCCCTAGACAGCAGCATTCCTGTGCCTAGTGTGGAGATCGTGGACATCGGAGGCCTCCCCCCAAACCTCGATGAGGTCCATGATCTCCGCACTAGACCAGGCGGGCACCCGCCTCTTGCGGCCCCGGGCAGGCTCCTGGGAGCAGCCACACTGGTCCTGGGAAGAGGCGGAGTGCTGGGTGTCAGCGGGTGGCTGGCTCATGCCATGCCAGGTGCAGGGTCTGCTGGCTGGGTGCTGGCAGGCTTGCACCAGGCACGGGCACCGTAGCCAGCACGTGCCCCTTTAAGGGCTCCGGGGACGGGAGGGGAGCAGAAGATTTTCCCTGGTTTGGCCCAGAGTGGCCACCAGGGAAAGCTGGGAAGGGCTAACCTCCAACTACAGGCACTCCTTGGGTTACATACAAGATAGGGACTGTAGGTTTGTTCTTAAGTTGAATTTGTATGTAAGTCGGAACTGGTACATATTGTAGGGGAAACTCTAGCCAAACACTTCTCCAGAGCTCAGTTTTATTCTCCCACACCTCACTTCCCTCAGTCCTTTATTCTCAAGCTGAGGTGTCTGCTGAGAAAAGCCGCTCCGCGTCTCCCTGGTCTGCTGGGGGGGGGGGGGGCGTTAGCTTCGTGTCTCCCTGGTCTGCTGGGGGGAAGCAGCTAGTGCGGGGTTGCCTCACCCCGTTTGTAGGGATCCGATGTAAGTCGGATCCATGTAACCCGGGGACTGCCTGTAGTTCGAATTAAGTGGCTACACAGCCCTTAATTTGAACTACTTAATTCGAACTAGGCATTACTCCTCGTAGAATGAGGTTTACCTAGTTCGAATTAAGCGCCCCGCTAGTTCAATTTAAATTCAAACTAGTGGTTTGTATGTATAGCCGTTATTAAAGTTAATTCGAACTAATGGCTGTTAGTTAATTCGAACTAACGGCTGTTAGTTCGAATTAACTTTGTAGTGTAGACATACCCTCACATCTGAATTTGGCTTTATTTAAGAAAGAAACTGGGAAAGAGTAAAAAAAACTATGAAGCCAGTAAACTGCACATCAGGATGTGAAAGATAATTGCAAGATAGCCATGTACATAGCAGGGGAACAGCCACAGTGACAACAGTGATGAAAGAATGGGTCGATAAGAGGAAGTTGCTGACAGAATTACCTAAAACTGAAAGAGAAACGAGTTTTATGATTAAGGCTTTGGAATGGGACTCAGCAGACCAAGGTGCTACTTCTGGCTTGCTGAACTTTGACAAGTCACTTCATTTCTTTACATTTCAGCTCTCATCTGTACCGTTGGGGGCCACAATAATCCCCTTGCCAACTCTTTGTCTATCCAGCCTAGTCAGATTGTAAGTACTCTCACAATGAATGTCTACAGTGCCGGGTACAGGGGAGGTCTGAACTCTGCTGGAGCTTCTAGGTATGAGAATTATACAAATCAGTAATAATAATAAAGAAATCTCGCTAATGCTAATAAAATGGTTTCCTTCATTGCCTTGAAACATCATAAACATTTTCTCTTCTCTCTAACAAAAGCCATGCACACTTGCAGGTCAAGAAGGCTTTTCCCTTTCCAAAGCTCATGGTGCAGGGCATTGAAAATAGGGTTTCTAACAGGGCCATGACTGCATGGGTGGCCCGTGGGAAGAACAGCCTACTCGTGGTCTATATGTTGCAGGATCAGGGCCTTAATTATAAAAACTGTTGCTGCTGCCAAAGCTCTGACACTATGGAATAAACTGGTCAGAATAAAAATAGAAACAGACACAAGAAATAGAAGCTTTTTTAAAAAAATAAATAAAAATTGACCACTAAGTGGGCGTGAAAAGAATATTACAGGGAGATACTTGCTAAAAAAAGAATGAGAAAACATGGGCTTAATAGATGGATTTCCCAGAAAACTTTTTTTGTTCCTCACATTTTCTGAAAAATCTAAACTAATTCTTTTTTCTGAGGGCTCTCACT
This sequence comes from Pelodiscus sinensis, assembly GCF_052426305.1. Taxonomy (NCBI): domain Eukaryota; kingdom Metazoa; phylum Chordata; order Testudines; family Trionychidae; genus Pelodiscus; species Pelodiscus sinensis. Next base: position 13,750,922 of record NC_143054.1, read on the forward strand.
TTTCACAATTTATTCTCCCTCACGGATGGCTCTAGCGATGGAAGGCTCATTTGTGCAGTTGTAAGAAGCTAGTTTTCTCTTCCTTTAAAATGTTTCACCCCACAAGCTCCCTACTTCTCCATTGGACTAAGCGGAGACATGGTTGTTTCCAGTCTTACCTCCCAGTATTGACTCCAAATATCTGAAGATAATTCCTCAGCTCCAGAGCCATATCTGTGTAATGCCTCCCTCTACTGGATTTGTACGTACAGATAAGACAGTTAATAGAAGGCTGTGAGTCACTGACAGCATTGGAAATAGATGGGTTTCTATGCACATTCTGAAAAGGCTAGCTGGTTTCCATTGTGCTTACCAAGATTAAAAGTCGGATTTATGTCGCTTATATAAATAATGGCCAAAGGTGCTGTGATAGATGTCTACAGAAAGCTGTCAGGAGACAGGAACTGAAGTTTATACTAAAGTGTTAGACCGGTATTTAAGTAATGGCCAATAGAAAGAGGTGAGCCTTCTGGAGTTCGGGGCTAGTGAAATTTCAAACTGTTTTTTGGGGGTTGCAAGATTAACAGAACTGGTCTGAATTTGTTGATTCCCTTTTGTCCTGGAAATTTAAACCTATGCCCCATTTTGAATTCATTTTCATGAACATGTGCTTCTGGCTCCTGAGGAATCTATCATACGTCCAGGAGAGACTCTAGAACTGTCATAAATAAGTTCCCTATTGGCAATAAATATTGTCACAAAATCAACTATTTTCTACATGCAGTTGGGGAAAGACCCTGTTAAAGGGGGGAGGGGGAAATAGATGCAGCTTTACTTTTGGAGCATCTATTATCTCCGCATTCACTCTGTGCTGTAAAGTGCCTACGTCACAAGGGCTTGATCCTGAATGGGGACTCTAGGCATTACTACACAACTACTGGATTTCTCTCTTAGATTTTTTTTTCACTTTTCCCCTTCTTCACCTTTTCTCAGATCTCACTGGATTTGAAATCCATATCCTGTTTTTTCCAAAAACTCCCACTGACCTTAGAACTGGCCTTCGTTTGGCTGCCAGCCACCCCTGTCCTGTCCCAGCACCTTTAATAAAATTGGGACATATTAAACAATTGTGTATGCACAAGAGGAAGCAGACTTCAGCTCACGCTCTCTCTTAGCTGCATCAACTCCGCAAAGCTAGCCGGAGAGACAAATTTCTTGTCACCAAAGTCAGCAACATCAGCCCATCTGTTGAGCTACTTGTACATAGTTGCCTTTCAGACTAGAGCTGTTTTTTACAGAGCTATAAGTTGATTTTGTTGTTACCCCCAAATAGTCTCGAACCAGATGAACAAATTAGTTGGGGGATGAGGGAGGTGGCAGACTATCCAGAACAGACTTTGCAATGTTAGTAAACTGCAGTGAAACTGGACTGCAAAGAGGGTGTGGGAACGAAGAGAATGGATGCCATTCAGCAAGCAACATTAATTAGAATAATGGTTACCTTTTGTAACTGAAGAAATATTTTATCTCATGCTTTAACTGTGATTTGGCTGATGATGCTCATTAAAGGGAAAATGTCCTCCACCCAAAAGCCATTTATCAAAAATAATCTAAAGACGTTTTGCAAAACTCAGACGGTTACACTTAATCTTCCCCTCCCTTTCTCCTCTACTATTGATTGCTGTGTTGGAATATGTAACAGGGATCATGTTTCCTGTGGATAAAATTCCTCAATAAATTGCAGCTTGAATTGTAAAGGGTTGCGGAAGCTCAGTCCGTTGGCAAGGACACTGATCTTCATGTCCCTGTCAGTTCTTATTTCTGAAGGTGGGCCTGGGTTAAAAGAACATAACAGTGGCCAGGCTAGGTCTGACCGAAGGTTCAGCTAGCACTGGGTTGGAGCCCAAAGGAGGGGGAGGCTCCCTTGCTAACTGCCCCTGGTTTAGGAGGGGCAAATGTCTACTCTAGTCCACCTCTACTTTTCGAAAATAAGTGGGCAAGGACATTGCAACTCAAGAAGCTACATTTCTTCTTCAGGGTATGTCTACACTGCCACCCTCGTTCGAACTAGGGTGGCTAATGTAGGCATTTGAAGTTGCAAATGAAGCCTGGGATTTAAATATCCCGGGCTTCATTTGCATCTTGCCGGGCGCCGCCATTTTAAAATCCCCCTTAGTGCGGACTCCGTGCCCGCGGCTACATGCGGCACAAAGTAGGTAGTTCGAATTAGGCTCTCTTGTGGAACAAGGAGTAACGGTAGTTCAAATTAGAGAGCCTAATTCGAACTACCTACTCCGTGCCACGTGTAGCCGCGGGCACGGAATCCACACTAAGGGGGATTTAAAAATGGCAGCGCCTGACAAGATGCAAATGAAGCCCGGGATATTTAAATCCCGGGCTTCATTTGCAACTTCGAATGCCTACATTAGCCACCCTAGTTTGAACTAGGGTGGCAGTGTAGACATACCCTTAGTGAGGAGCTGAACCGCAAGGCCTTCCTGGTGAGAAGTGATACTAGGTGCCATTGGACTATCTGGCCCTCTAAGGACTCTATGACAATCCACAAAGTTTTCTCTTTTCCCATCTTTTTCCTCTCTTTTCAAAACTCTTCTTTGCCATTTATTCCTCCTTCTCATTGTTTCCATGTGATCTTTTTGCCAGCAGAAGACTCCAGTGTTTATGAGCATGTGGGATCCATACTCCAGGGAGACTCTCTTTTGAATAATTTGAATATGCCACATACTCAAACTGAGGGGCAGGAGATAAACCAGTCACTGGGGTGCTAGTGGAGAGGAAAAATCTAGGTTGGGGTACTAAAATGCTGATTTTTCCTTTTACATTTAAGAGATGTGGCTTTGCTGGTTCAGTTCTATAAAGCTCTTGCTTCATCTGGATTTATGGGTTTACGGTATCCAAATAAATTCACAGTTGACGAAATAATCTGTGAGCTTCAAAGAGCAGTTCTATGAATTACACTCAGAAAATATCCCGTTCTGTGCCTCCTCTGAACAAAACAACAACAGATGGTAGCCACTTCCTGTCCGGCTTCCACACCCTTTTCCATGCTGCCCTCGTGTACAGAAGGATCCCTTGAAGAGTCTGTGCCAAGCCATCTCTCATGCCTTATTCTGATCTTTCCTGGAAACAGAGAGCCAGATTCTGACCCCTGTCAGTCACTACTGCCATGCAAAACAGCCTTAAATCCAGCTCAGCTGGCTTCCTAGGAGTTCCTGTGCCACCCTCTCATGGATTCGGGAATAGAGGACATGCTGGAGATATGACCAGGGAAAGGAGGACATGGTCAGCAAGCCACAATCTCAATCAGCCCTCATGGCCAGATCTGGTGGCCAGATGTTGGCTGACAGATGTCCATGCAGGAATACGTACCCTCTGAATCTAGAGGAGAGTTGGTGACTGTACAATATGAAAATCAGAGTGTAAAGTAACTTAGCATGCAGAGGGCTCCAAAGTACTAAAATGCTGTGCAACTATAATTCCATCAAGCCGAGGCGTACTCCTCAGTGCTATAGTTCTAAGCATTTTAAAAGGGTTTCTAATGAGGCTGCGGCAGAAGAGACACAGGGCGTAAGGGTTCCAGGTGCAGGGATAAGGCAATTGTTAGCAGCGGGCCACCTTGTTGAAGGAAGTCAGAGTGAATCCAGATCCTTTGCTCAAATCAAAATAAAAACCACGCTTTTTTGATAAAGTCTTTCTTTAGTTAAAGACTCCTATAGAAACATCCACCAAGGGGGAGGAAAATGCCATTTTAGACTTTGTATGTTTTCTTCAGAGCTGTCGTATGGAGCACAGCTACCAAGCTGACAGACTATATAGAAATGCAATGGAGGGATGGATGAATAGATACTGAAGAGCATTCTTTCCCTCCCACACACATTTCTTTGATGAGTGAAATTTAGCCAGTAGCAGAGACGGTGCAGTGAATTACAGTGCTTCTCCTTGTGTGAGTAGTAATCATTTACCAATGACTGCTGGAGAGCATCATGTATTTCCTCATGTGGGGCAGAACCTACCATAAACCTGAAACACCTTATGGGAGTGGCTAGATAGTGTAACATTGTTAGACTCACTCTGGGCTCTGGGCTGATTAGCTAGTGTGTCTATATCAGCAAAGGGACTGTGAAGATGATATTGTAGGTCCCATATTTGCTCTTTCTCTCTATAGTTCTATATCAGAAGCGCTCTGGTTACAAAATAAGAGATGACTTTTCTAACTCTCAGAGCTGCACATTCAACATCCAACTCCCATTAAAAGCTGCAGCAAAATTCCTCGTCAGGAGCAGGGTTGGGTCTCTAACTTTGGCCTAGCTCATCAAATATATAGGAAAAATCCATGTAGGGTATCAGCAACTTCACAAGACTCCTCTTGTGGAGTTGCATTTGAGTTGCTTCTGGGAGGTCTGTGGTAGCTAAAAGTGGGGTTTGCTTCCTCATGGAACTAGCCAGAGCACTGGCCCCACCCCACAAAAAGGAGAGATATAGCTTCTGTATATCCAGGCTCTCTGGACTTCTCTTATCTCTGTGGCACCATGGTTACATCAGAGCTATATACCCACTGGTTCTCCTTCTAGTACCTTGCTCCAGAAATTCCTCCAGTGGTTGGGATTACTACCAGCTGTCCACAGAAGAGATTCAACAGATGGCTCTGTACCAGTGATGGACAGTCTAAGCTAGTGAGTGGGCCATATGAGTGGCCCTCCATCTCAGAGGGCCGCAAGATTGCCATAACCAAGATGGTCTCCCAGGATAGGGTAGTGTTCAGGGCCAGCCCACAACATTTTGGCATTTTGGAGCTCAAATGACACCACCTGACCCCTTGCTTGGGCTAAAACTTTGAAAAGTCTCAATTCTGCCTTTTTCTTATTCTACTCCTCTCATGGCACTGCAGAGAGAATACATATGCACCAGCAGCAGACACAATTTTCTACACACTGGGTCCTAGTGGCACCCCTTCTCCCTCCCAGTCTGGCACCTGAGGCAGCAGCCTCAGTTCACCTCATGGTAAGGCCAGCCCTGGTAGTGTTGCTAACTGTACTTGCGTGCCTAGAATTTGCGGGGCGTGACAACAGAACTGTAGCAGCGCTTTGATTGGATTCAGCGGGCGCGCACATCTCTCACAGTCCATAGGTGTGCAATCAGCATGCACCTCACATCACAGGACCTTGCTTTACGCGCGTGTCACATTTGTAATACTGGTAGGAAAAAAAATGATGTGGATGGAAACCATGGAATCTGGCAACCTGGCACGTAGGCAATAATAGTAAACAAAATGTCTTGCCGGCCACACCCAGATGCTCAATGGGCCACATACAGACCATGGGCCACAGGTTGCCCACCACAGTTCTGCACCATCCCCCTGTAGGCTACGGCAGTCCTATGCCTATGAGTGACTCCTCAGTTCTCAAAAGATCTTCTCTGGTGTCCAAGGGAGGGGGAGAAATGATGATTCAGAGGGTCTCATGGGGACAGCAGGATAATTTTTACCCTTACTTCCAACAGTGGCTAAAGAGATGATTACTACACAGGGCACTGCAGCAAATGGTCAATAGGTCAAGTCATTAGAAAATCATTCACAGCCAGTTGATGACTGAGTTGGTATCTCACACCCTGATGCGTGAGCTTGATGATCTTTTAATTCTGTTAGTTACCTTTTCAAGAGAGGTGCAGAGGTTAAATTCTTTCTGTGATACCAATACAACTGCTTAATAAACTGCCAGGCAGACACAGGGCACAACTACTACATTTTTCTTGAAATCTACTCAGATCTATGGCTACCAGAATATTGATTAAAAAAGCACAAAATCAGGGCTTCTTAAAACATCCTTCCAGTCCTGCATCATCTGCTGCAAATCATTCATTTTTATCCTACTAATTAATCAGATCCAGTGGCTCACCTGCAATATACATAGCTTTGAATAAAATTTTAAAATGCTATGGGAGAGATTTTCAAAAGTGCCTAAATGATGGAGAGTAAAAATCCCATTAACTTTCCATGGGACTTATGCTCCTAGGTCAGTAAATCCCACACCAGGTATTTGGAGATTATTTTGCCTTACTCATAGACATCCATTCAATCCTCTCATATATTCTTCTCCCAAACCTCCCTCTTATTTAGCCCTCACTTCTTTTCTCAGCCCTGCATGCTTTTCCAAATGACACAGATGTATTCTAGGTTGCATAATTTTTCTTTTTCCATGAATGTGTTTGCAGTTGCACCTTCAGATAGTTTACCTCTGTGCCTGAGCTTCAGAAATGCTATACAGTCAAGAACCAAGTATCCTCTTCTCTCTTTTCCTTTTCTCTCTTCCCTGCAAAAGTATCCTCAAATTGTTGTGTAGAACTGGCCAATGGGAAGAATAAATTTTCACCTACTTTCTTGAAATATCCTTAAAATTCTGAGCTTTAAAATGCACCACAAGATTCTCATGATGTGTTTTTTCCCATTCTTTTACATTTTCCTACTAAATCTCTCATAGTAATAAAGACTCTGACTCCGGAACTTATCTGACAATTTCACAGATGATAGACAGGCCAGAATAGAGTCTGGCTCACTCTCCCTATAGCTGTGTTGATTCAGTAAGGCTTGTAGGAATAAAACTTGTTTGTCAGTAAACTAAATGGGTATGATTTGCATGGACATAGATTCAAGTTACATTAGTGCAACAGCAATGATGTAGATATGTTGACTATGAATATGCCTGTTATGTACAGGTTGAACTTCTCTAGTCCAGCACTCTGTGGTCCAACATGATTTTAGTTAGCCAGATGTTCACTTATCCCAGGTGTGGCCAAGTTTCCTGCCGTCCCATAAAGTTTGTTTACAGCCACTAGTCCTGGATCTCAGTGTTCTGTGTTGTTAGTTAGCTTTAATTTATCCCTAATTTACTTCTAAGAGCCCAGTAAGCAGTGGAAGTGCTGGTAACGCTGCTAGACAATATTGATCTCCCAGCAAATTCTCTGTTTCAGCACCAGTCAGATCCTAAGGGTGCCAAACTAGAGAGATTCAACCTGTATTGAAGTCTACATCAATGCTTTCATGGACATCAGTAGTGTAAGATTAGCACCGGTAGTACAATCCTTTTTTTGATTACAAACATCCTTTAGTTCATACTTCTTCTATGAGGTGATGACTTCCAACATGTTTATGATGCATGCAGGTATGTATCAGAACCATGTTGCAAATCACTATCACACAGACCAAATGCAGGCTAAAATAAGCGTGCAATTGGAAAAGCGATTACAGTGCTGATCGTGTATTGCTGAAATCAATGAAATTGTTGATAGTAGGTTTAATGCATAGCAGACAGCTTCACAGTCGCCGTTGCACTGATATAATAGAAGAGAACTTGATCCTGTGTTTCTGTAAATCATATCCATTTAGTTTGCTGACTAAACAAGTTTTATTAATATATATAAACATGTATAAAAGGTATGTATCTATAAAATGTATATACATATATATATACACACACACGTTAGCCTTGCGAAACTAAGAAGCACTTTAAAATAGTCATATATCATTGCTGAAACTTAAAATAATAAAGGCAGAGTCCCTGACTGAAGGTTAGTGCTGTACAGTGAGTTCAAGATTTTTTGTATGGAAGGAATAAACAGGATTTTTTTTCAGTGTCACTGATTTCAAAGAAGAAACACAATATTGTTTCTGCAGGGATTTATGTCATAGGGTTTGGGTTTTTTTTTTTTTTAGTTTGGTGTAAATCCCAGCTAGAAACAATACGTTTTTTGTGAACCACTCCCTGCAGAAAATTTGAGAAATAAATCTTTCAGTATCGCGGTTCAAGCTGAAGTTGAGCAGGACCTGAGTACAGAGGATTGGTGCTCAAAGGAAATAAATCATGCAAAATGAAAAGCAAAGGGGGTGGGGAAGAAAAATCTAATTAAATGCTCAGTGCCGTGGCAAGTGTGGTGTGTGTTCCTGGGGAAGTGTGTCTGGGGCTTAGGACCCAGCTTCCATAGCTTTGCTGTTCTGGGGCATATGCATTCTCGGGGGGAATGGGTGGTGGGAGATAGACACTTAGCGCATTTCTAATTGAATTACTTGAAAGAAGAATGACCTTTAGGCACCTCAGAACAATCATTGGGAGGCATCATGGGTAGTCAGTAATGTAGGTCGGGGAAGGCGCATCCTTCCCAAAACTGCCTACATGCCCAACCGCCAAAGGCTAAGGCCACCGGCAGGGAGGGATGGGGCCGGTGCACAGCACTGCAGATTCAGCCCTCCACGTGGCCAGGAACGATTGGGCTGGGGGTGGACAGGTCTCAGGCAGAAGGGGCAAGGTAGGGTGGGGCTGAGGCTGGCCTTCCCCAGCTGGACTTTCACCCACTGCCCATGGGAGGCATTCTGCCTCACACAGCCCCCTGAGAGATGATTCTCTTCTTGACTCACACTTCTCCCCTAGGCAAAGGGGAAGAGTCATCTACACCAACTCAGCTATGCTGTCAGGTGCATTGGGAAGGCAGAGCCCGCTGCTTGACAGAAGAAGAGGGAATACACAGGCACACAGCTCTCTTGCTCCTGTGTTTCCAGACCCAAGCTACGGGTCGCTTGTGAAAACGTGAAAGGAGGCGTTTTTATTCCTCCTTCCTCCCTTGCAGAGTCAGTATAATCTAAGCCAGCATCTTGCTCTAACATGCAGCTGAAGAGAAAATACAAACCAAAACAAAAACAAATAAATAAGCCAGGAAAGCTTTGTGCCAAAAAGAAGCACCAATCAGGAACTTGGGGGTACAATACTCCCACTCAGTTTACAATCTGTCCTAGTCCCAAGGACTACTGAGAGAGTAAGTTCCCACTCAGCATACTTAAGATGGAGGAGTGAGCCCTGAATGGCCACCAGCCTTTATGGTTTGTACCACTGCAACATATAAAAGGATGACTCTTCGGTTAGGTTGATAGATAAGGGCATGGAAGGTCTGGGTTGAAGTCCTGGCTATACTGACCCTCACCATGTGCTCTTTTAAGGCTTAATCCTCCAAAGTGCTCAGTGCCCTCAACTTCTATTGACACCAAGGGCATTACAGGGCCCTGTGCCCTCACACCGTACAGGATCCAGCCAGTCAATCCATAGGCCTTCAGAAAACAGCAGTTGTGGATTTGATACTCCCCCACTCTTCTACCAGAGGAAATCAAGAGTAACACCACTGCCAGTTAAATGTACTAGAGCTGAACGAGCTGCCTGGCCCAGGAAGCACTGAAGAATGTGCAGTGCAATCTGCAGATCTAAACAAAGGAGCTGGCTAATTTCCTGGAGAAAGTTACAGGAAATCTTCTCCTTGCGTACAAGTTTTCTATTGTAGGTGAGAAAAAGGAGAAGTTTTCAAACAACACTTGGGGTTTTTATATTCAGTATTTGTTCACTGGAGTGAAAAATAAAAAGTGTCTGAATCGGGTCATATCATTGTTATTATTGTTATTTTTGATACTTATTAATGTTATGGTTAACTTTATTCCCTCCTGTGTTATTGTTGTTATACCGCATATTAATGTAGTGCTTCTGTAGCCGAGAGAAGTATGGTTGAATTACAGTAACAAGCTACAAGCAGGAGGAAAGGACTGTGGTTTGGCTGGTCCACTATTAGATATACACCAGCACATCTGGACAGGAGATCATGTGACAAGTACAAAAGCCAGAAACATATCCTGGATACTATAAAAAATGGGTTCTGTTAAATTAAAAAGGCTTTAAATATTGGCTCAGCTGGTTTCTGCAAAACATTTTTTAGTAGTCTTGGAATGTGTTGCAAGATTTGTGATCACTACGAATTTGATTAAATATTGCAAATCTGTTGTGTTGTTAGTTTATTCACATAGGCTCCTAGTGTCTTGCCAGTTCTCCTGTGCTCTTGTAACTCAAGACATGACTCCTGAGTCTGGATGAGAACTTTGTGTCCTCAGAACAACTTTTGTGAAGAAAACCAAAACCAAACAAACAAAAAACCCCACGGCACTCCTTTTACACCATATTTTAGAGACACCCCATGCTGTAGCAGGTTTTCCAGGGCTTCAGGATACTAGACATATTTCAGAGGTTGTAGTTGTAATCTCAGGCCAGACCAATTGCTAAATTTCATCCCTATCTATCCTGCTTCACTAGACTCAGAACAGGACATTCTGCTATCCTTGATTGTTCTAATGTCTCCCCAAATAACCCTAGTGAACTGAGTAATCAACGGTTCAGATTTTTCTACAGGCAAGTGAATCTATTTCCTTTTTTGCACATGAGAGCAGCAGTTCCAGTGGAGCCGAAGATGGCTCGCCTGGGAACGATATTACAGGAAGACTATAATAAAGTGTTGCTGAAGACTGCCATAGGAAGTCAGGATGATATTTAATCTCATTTGCCTACTGTGGTGCTAAAATATCCACCACATACTGCAAAAGTATTTTCAGACTGATGGGGTGTCTAAACACTACGCCAGAAAGGAAGGGGTTAAAGAGTAGCTATGGGCTAATTTAGCCTGGCCCTGCTACACCGATGCTAGGTGCTATGCCTCAGAGATGGGTTTAAAGAGGTGGGGGAGCCCAATATTTGGAGGCTGATGTGGAAGGCTGCCCCTGGGTGTGTCAAGAAGCCTGGCTGAAGGGTGGATGGTAGTCTGCCAGAGCCCATTTGTAGAAGAGTGGGCTTGACCCCTAAAGTTGGTTTGACTGAAATCCAGGAACCTGTTGTGAGGCACCAAACCAAGCGATTGCTGCTGAGAGCATGTACACTGGGAACGGAGCTGAAAGCCAAGCCCGGGGCCAGGCAGGGGATTCTTGGTGTCTCGGTTGGATTTTGACTGCACAACTCTGGAAGGGGTTGAATTCTTTCAAATGAGTTGGCTGGAGGACTAAGCCACATCTACAGGGCTGCTGCCTCACCCACGGCGCTCCTGCTGCACAGGCATTTCACAGCAGTTACTGAGTGCGTAGTTTTGCAAGTTCCGCTGTACACACGTTTCGATTTTTTGACGCACGCAGATGGTGTACTCTACGAGCGAGCGTCTTCGGTGTTTGGAAGTGAGACTCACTCCAGCCTCCTCCTCTCTTGGAATGCAAGCCATGTTATTTATTGCTCGCTGAGTGCCAAGTGTGGTTGGCGCTCCACACAGCAATAGGAACAAACATGAACCCTGATCCAAGGTACTTATAATTGAAATCAGACACAGTCAAGAGAGGAAGGATGCAGCGATAGATTGGAACTTTGGAGATCTGGATTGCATTCCCAGTTCTGTTACAGACTTCCTGTGTGACCTAGGGGAAGACACTCACTTTTGTGTGCCTCAGCTCTCCATCTGCACATTGGGAAAAATAATGCTTGATTCTCACTGCCTGTTTTTGTCTTACCTCTTAAGCCTGTATTCCGTGCAGAGTAGGAACTGTCTCTCACTAGGGCCATGTCTATACTATGAGGAAGATCCATGATGCTGCGGTTGATCTTCCAGGGTTCGATTTATCAGGTCTAGTGAAGACACACTAATTCAAACTGAGAGGGCACCCCCATCAGTGCAGGTAGTTCTGCTCCTCACATGGAGTAAGGGAAGCTGACGGGCGTGTTTGCTCCCATCCACCTCCCACTGTGTGGATAGTGATTTAAGATATGTCGACTCTGGCTATGTAATTAATGTAGCTGGAGCTGTGTCTCTCAAGTCAATCTTCCCCTTTAGTGTGGATATGCCCCAAATATATGCACAGTGCCTAGCACAATGAGGTCTAGATGAGACAATAATAGTGACATTGATAATACACTTTATTGAAGTACATACCATACACAAGGCTTTAAAAAAGAATATTAAGGGCTACAGTGAGACCTTACTTCTTGTCCCGTCTAAGGGAGGGCACATAGCTGTATCCCTCTGGGGACAGACCTGGCAAAGAAGTGAGTTATCCCTATCCCCCTGCACATGTGGCTGTAATACGATTAGCATCGCCAAGGAGACAGCTTTCCTTCTATTCCCAGAGTGCTGATCTGGACAGGTAACACAAGTGGGTATGGCGATGGGTGTATGTCCCCTTCCATATCTGGAAGGACTGTCTGGCTAAGGTAAGTAACACTATTGATCAAATGTTGCAAAGCGAATCAGTCAAACGTCTCACCACCTTAACTCTGGCCCTTTGTGTGCCTACATCACAAAACAGCCTTAAACCCTGTAAGCACCTATTAAGGACTCCTGCAGCCATGATGACTCAGTCCTGCCCCCACTGAATTCAATAGCAAAGTTGCTACTGACTTCCCTAGTGGAAGATTAGGTGCTGAGTGAGCAGGATAGGTGGTAAATGAGGCAAGACTGTGTAGTGACCACGCGTTGTCTGGGATATTCCTGACTCATTTATTGGTGGGGTTGATTCTTATGCAGAGAGTGGGGTGGGAACTATACATTAAACAATGAATAGCTGAGTATCTAGAGAATCCCTTTACACACACTCACATGCACACACACCCAGCTCAGTTCATTATTTTTTCACGCTGCTTTGAGGAAACATTACACACGCAGCATGTACATGATGCTTCAGTTTAGGGAAGCTTATGGGAATCATTGGGTTCCATGTATTAGTCACAAAGATGATTAATAAGGACTTAAAGGTTCACATGCACATACTTCCATGTTAATGAAGCCCTCATGCCGTATGCATGAAGCAGAACACAAAGCTCCGGAAATAGTTCTCTTCAATGTTCTTTCCAATGCGCCTATTTTTTAGGCTGCAACAGACATTGATTTATTTGAAATCAGCATAAAATATGTACCAGCTCAGTAAATCCCAGAGAGGTTCTCAGCCCGGCTTGAGTGTCCTCATCAGGCAATAAATCAAGGAGGAAATAAAGTATGTTAAATAGCTTAACCAATCATGATGTGGAGAGCCACCAAATGGCTCATTTAAATACTTACAGGCCATTAACCAAATAATAGAGTTACCAGAGAGTCTATATATGTCGCTCTCATTCTCTCATAGCTATAGAGCGGGAGCGTGTAGGGGCAGTAGAGGTCTGAAGTAATCCTGCAATACATTATTTTTCTTACTGTTTGATACAGTGGGGCAAATGAAATAGACTACACTGCTTAGACAACTTCCTGTCTTATAAACCACCTTAGAGCACCCCCAGGAATCAATCTGCTCCACCTTCAACAGGAGACCCACCCCCCTCTACTGAGCCCTTTCTTGGCCTCCTGAATAGCTACAAAACATGTTTCACTATGTACCGAAAGATATTTTGATGGGGCCCTGGGAAATCAAGCATGTGCTCTTACTGACCCACCTCCCATTTGTGTGAAACCAACTTTCTCAGTTTCCTTGATTCCCTTCTTTCCCGTTGGATGCTAATATTACTTTTTTTTTAAAGGGCTTGATTCATACCCGCTCCTCCCACACCAGAAGTCAATACAGACTCCCACTGACTTCAGCGCACTTTGCCGTAGGCAGGCAATGAAGGGAAAATACTACCTATTGTGCAAGGTAGTTCCAGGAATGACTCTTGCAGTCATGGCATATTGATAAGGAACTTGGAGGGCATGGACATAGAGCAGTTTCCATTCACATGGAACACTGGATGTTATTAGTCTGCTAGGAGATGGGAGTATCTATGAGTAGCATCCGAGGACTACGCCAAGGATCTTTGTCCTTCCCATCTTTTGGTTTTGTGTTTCTGTGCCTCTAAAAGATGTAAGGGGACTGCTTATTAATGACTGGAATGAGGGGATGGATTACACCCTCAGCAAGTTCGCAGATGACACGAAGCTAGAGGGAGAAGTTGATATCTTGGAGAATAGGGATTGGGTCCAGAGTGACCTAGACAAATCAGAGGATTGGGCCAAAAGGAATCTGATGAGGTTCAACAAGGACGAGTGCAGAGTCCTGTCCTTGGGATGGAAGAATCCCAAGCACTGTTACAGGCTGGAGACCGACTAGCTAAGGAACAATTCAGCAGAAAAAGACTTGGGGATTACAGTGGATGAAAAGCTGGATATGAGTCAGCAGTGTGCCCTTGTAGCCAAGAAGGCCAATGGCATATAAGGGTGCATTAGGAGGAGCACTGCCAGCAGATCTAGAGAAGTGATTATTCCCCTTTATTCGGCAACGGAGAGGCCACATTTGGAGTATTGTGTCCAATTCTGGGTCTCCATTACAGAAAGGATGTAGACGCATTGGAGAAAATCTAGCAGAAGGCAACAAAAATGGCCAGGGGGCTGGAGCACATGATTTATGAGAAGAGGCTGAGGGATTTGGGATTATTTAGTCTGCAGAAGAGAAGAGTGAGGGGGGATTTGATAGCAGCTTTCCACTACCTGAAAGGGGATCCAAAAGAGGATGGAGAGAGGCTATTCTCAGTAGTGACAGATGGCAGAACAAGGAGCAATGGTCTGAAATTGCAGTGGGGGAGGTCTAGGTTGGATTTTAGGAAAAACTGTTTCACTAGGAGGATGACAAAGCACTGGAATGGATTCCCTAGGGTGGTGGTGGAATTTCTATCCCTAGAGGTTTTTAAGTCCTGGTTTGACAAAGCCCTGGCTGGGATGATTTAGTTGGGGTTGATCCTGCTTTGGGCAGAGGGTTGGACTCAATGACCCCCTGAGGTCTCTTCCAACCCTATGATTCTATGATTCTGGTCAGCATCTCCATGTCCTTTTGGCCAGTAGTTGTTAGTCCACAACAAACAGGAGTCAGTTTTCAGCCTACTAGGTGGGAGCAGTGGTAGGGTGGACAGGTGGAATTCTTATTCAAAATGAACCCAATAAGCCCATTAGTTCACTCACCATTGTCCTTTGCAAACAATCTGGACTCTAGATTAAGCACACCAAACCATGCTTGCGCATCCTCCAAGCTGGGAATGGCTTCCTCCCTGCACAGTGGAATAACTTTTCTTCTCACCTCTGTGTTGCAATCATGTCCAATATGCATTACAAGGAATAGCAAGCATGGAAAGCGGAAGAATATTATTGTCACTGCAAAAGTATCAATCGATGATGTGAATGGAGAGTTATTTACATTTAAGGCAGGATGCCTCATCTTTTTAAGCCACACACACAAATAGGGAATTGACCCATAAAAATAATTTGTGATCAGTGGTAGGACTTATTGGCATAGGGTTTGATGCACAGCCCACAATAGTTAATGGGAGCCTTTCCATTAGGCCCACAGTCATGACAAAAATTGCTTGTTTTCTCTATTCCTAGCTCTACAAAAGTGGGGTCATGCAGTCCTTCCACCTGTCAATGAAAGATTTGGTTTTATTGCTTTGTCCAATGAAGCTTCACATGAATCTTGCAATGGGGATTCTACCTCCTCACTTGGGATATATTGTTACATCAAGATTATTTATTATTGATATTATTATTATTATTAGTAGTAGTAATAACAATAATAATACAGGTTGGACCTCCCTGGTCTGGCAACGTTGGGACCTCACTGGTTCTGAATGAGAGAATATTCTGGTTCAGGAGAGGTGTCCCCTGCCACTGGCCCCAAGCCAGCTAGCCCCCAGCCTCTGGCTCCCCTACCTCTGAGCCAGCCAGGTTTTACACCCTGCTGTTGCCGGCTTCCTGGCCTCAGGTTGCCCTGGGCATCCAGGTCTGGTTCTCCCCCACCTTGCTACGATTCTTTGGTCTCACACTTCCACAGGGTGCTGGGGTTCTCCAGCCTGGCCCCAGCACTTTTGTGGGGTTCCAACCCCGCTGCCGTCAGCCGGGCTACTGGCCCTCCTAGCATTAGGCTCCCGGGCTATCTGATTCAGGACCATTTGTTGTCCTGCACAGTTGTTGCCGGACCAGAGAGTAATGGTTTTCAGAGTTCAACCTGTAATAATTTCTAAGCATTTGTATTGTGGTAGCAGCTAAAGAACAACCATGTCAGGGTTTTATTGTGTGAGCTGCTGTACAAACATATACTAAATGATATTCCCTGCCCAAAGTCTAAAAGGCAAGACCTAGCAGACGGATGAGATGAATGAATGTGGTCAGAAAGGGTAAGAATGGTGTCCCTAGTTTCTGTTTGTCAGGGGCTGGATCACTTGATAATTACCTGTTTCTGTTCACTCCCTCTGGGGCATCTGGCATCGACCACTGTCGGAAGACAAATACTGTGCTAGATGGAACTTTGTTCTGACCAAGTATGGCCGTTCTTATGTTCTTAGGAGGTGGGAGGTGGAGGAGACAGAGTAATAAACTAATAGAATGTGTCAATTACTTAGCCAATCAGAAACCGCAATTACACCTTGCCAGAAATTAGTGTTATGAATCTTGATCCTGGTAACCAGAGTACATTTTTCTTTCATTTCAAAATTAGTCCCCATAGAGGAACATCTGCTTTACATCTGAGGGTACGTCTACACTAGCTCGTTAGTTTGAGCTAGGTAGGGTAATGAGGGCAAGCGGAGTTGCAAATGAAGCCCGGGATTTAAATATCCCGGGCTTCATTTGCATGTTCCCGGGCGCCGTCATTTTAAAATCTCCCTTAGTCCGAACTCCGTGCCCACAGCTACATGAGGCACGGAGTAGGTAGTTCGAATTAAAGATCCTAATTCGAACTACCGTTACTCCTCATGTATTCATACTCGTGGAATGAGGAGTAATGGTAGTTCGAATTAGGATCTTTAATTCGAACTACCTACTCCATGCCGCGTGTAGCCGCGGGCACAGAGTTCGGACTAAGAGGGATTTAAAAATGGCGGCGCCTGGGAACATGCAAATGAAGCCCGGGATATTTAAATCCTGGGCTTCATTTGCAACTCCGCTTGCCCTCATTACCCTACCTAGCTCGAACTAACGAGCTAGTGTAGATGTACCCTTATACTATGTAATGACCACAGGGGGCAGCAAGGGGTCACAGATGGGATCTGGGATCTGGGACAACTATAGCTCCATCAAGGGGGTACAGGTGAAGAATGGAACAGCTATCAGACTATCAACTATGTGTGGCTATCTGTGTAGCTGTCTGTCCCCCACATGGGGGACATGCACTCTTCCCCCAGTTGTGCCTGCTGCAGCTGCGGTAGCCACGGACAGGCGTGTCTTACCTGGCCCCAAGTTGCTGCAGTGACAGAGGGCTGGAGTGATCCTCTCTCCCTGAAGCCTCCTGCATACTGGACCCCTCATCTCCAGCCCCACCCAGAACAATGATTTAGATGAAGAAAAACAAAATTATTTCAGTTAAGGACCTGAGCAACACCGGGTAAATCCTCAAGTGTTCTATAAAACAGAACACTATTATTTTTAGTAATAGCAATTCTTAGATGAGGGAAATTTTCTTAGCACCCACTGTTCCCCTGTTCTTAGGAATGTCTCTGAGGTTGCTAGAGGAAAAATTGTTTTCTATAAGGCATCCTGCCCTCTCTTTGTGTGTAAGGGTATGTCTACACTACCCCCCTAGTTTGAACTAGGGGGGGTAATGTAGTCATACGGAGTTGCAAATGAAGCCCGGGATTTGAATTTCCCGGGCTTCATTTGCATAAAGCCAGCCGGCGCCATTTTTAAATGCCGGCTAGTTTGGACTGCGTGCCGCGCGGCTACACGCGGCACGAACTAGCTAGTTCAGATTAGGCTTCCACGAGGCATACAGCTAGTTCGGATTAGGAAGCCTAATCCGAACTAGCTAGTCCGTGCCGCACGGCTACACGCGCGGCACGCAGTCCAAACTAGCCGGCATTTAAAAATGGCGCCGGCTGGCTTTATGCAAATGAAGCCCGGGAAATTCAAATCCCAGGCTTCATTTGCAACTCCGTATGACTACATTACCTCCCCTAGTTCGAACTAGGGGGGTAGTGTAGACATACCCTAAGAGAGTAAAAGAGAGCTGAGCTCACCTGCACAATCATTTTACAGGCACCAAAAGGGTTATATAATTCAGCAGGCAATCTCCATTAGTAGTAATACTGGCAACACTGCATCCAGTATCCCACGCTATTGCACAGGTTTAATTCCATGGCCTTTACTGGAGTTACACAGACCTAAAATAGGTGTAAATGGAGCAAAGACCCAGATGGTCTAATTTGCATGCAGGTAAACCATGTTCAGTTCTGCTATTAGCAAGTGGCTTGATGTGCACATTTATTATTATTACTACGACTGTGTGATGAATGGAAATTAGCTCCTCCTGTAGCCAAGACCAGTATAACTCGACTTCCGTTCAGATTCACTTTTACCTGCAGTTTCCAGTTTTGAACTGCACAAGCCTAGAGAAAAAAAGCTGTTAATGGAGGACTTAAACAAACAAAAATCCCCTTCTAACCACCATGTCCCTGCAACATGCGAATTTTCCCACCCACTTAAATCTCTGGGCATCAATTAAAGCACACAAGAACTGGTTCCAAAGCCCAGAAACAATGGCAACGCTAGTCTATTGGCAAGACAATTAACTTGTTTGTAATAGGCATTGAGCAAACCACCAGCACTTGCATGGTTTTCGGTTACCGCCCACCAGGGTTGTTTTCAAAAGAGCTTCAAAACAACGGGATGAGCCTCAGTCAATTTAGCTGGTGTCTGAGGGATTTCTCTCTTTCCATGGGGGAACGCAAATGCAGTCAAAGTGACAATGAGCTGAGGTTTTTAAGGTTTTCCTTAAAGGATGTAACAAATGTAGGAAACTGTGTGGGAGAAGTCTCCATAAATCAGACCCTGAAGGGATGCATTGAGTCCTGCAGCATTTCTGAACCTTTCACAAGATGTTTCTCGGGCAAGTTTTTTGGAATTTTGGTGGGCTCTGACCTGCAGTTTTCACTTCCAAAATAACTTGACTTTTCTAAAGTGGTAATTTCATTTTCATGATAATGCTAAACTCAAGCCACATGTGCCTTAATTTAAAGCAGGGCTCGGGCTGCAGAGCCTGCCAAGAAACAGTAGAGAAACATGCTTATTCTACTAGTTTGCTCGAGGCTCTCTGCATTTTTGAATGCCTAGGCAGAAATATCGTTTTTAAACAAGCCAGTCCCAGAGAGAGAGAGTGGTGGGCTGTGAAGGAGTAATCCATATTTTGCATTAAAGTTTTGTTGGCATCCTATGCATTGGCTGGTTAATTAAGAACCGATGAACTGGCACTGGAGGGAAACATTATTTGAGGATCTCGTTGGCTACCTAATTTGACAGCTAAGGTGCTGCCCAGACCCTTTCTCTGCCCAGAACTGGCACATTCAACTTCACCACAGCGCAGACAGTCCTACTGGTTTAGCTATGCTAGACCAGCCTGCGTTATGTGCTGTTTTGGAACTCCGGTTGAGTGTCTCTTTCTGTTAATTAACCCTCAGTGATGGATATGTTTACAATGCCTTTGTTGACACTTTTTGGATTATTTAAAATTCTCTTGGGAGGCTGTAAAAAGCAACTTTTTAAAAATTGTAGACAAAGGGAATGACAAATACAGAAAAGAAAACCAGAAATGAAGAACCAGGAAAAGAAGAGCTTTTCTCCCCTCCTTTGGAAACCAGAGGGTGTAGATTCCTAGTCAGTGAACACTGCTGCTTTACGCCGCCTGAGGATCTGGCCCAATATATATTCCAAACCAGTTGTAATAATACTTGGTAACTGTGGAGCAGCTCAAGTTCAGATACGTTAGGATCAGTGTTTACCGACTTGCTTTCCACTGGCTTCAAATGAACGGGTGGGAGTTCTGCAGCCTTCACAATCAGGCCAATTTTATTTACAGGGCCCAAGTGGGGATTTTGATGCCTAACGTTGGGCATCAACAGTTGACAAATGTGCTGGGCCTGTTTTCACTAGCAGGGAATTTGGACCATTTCCACTGACTTGCATCCATTACATCAACAGAGAATCTGGCCTGTTTCCAACATAATTTATCCGAGGTTACACAGAACATTAGCAACTAGGGTTAGGAACAGAACCCTCTCTTCCAGAACCACATGCCATCCACTAGACCCCAGCTGCCTGTCTGACTGTAGTGGCTACGCACTGCCCAAAGAGCAAGTCAGTTTCTGATGCAGAAGTACAACACAAGGGCCAGTTGAAGTCAATGGATTTTCAAAGTACTTCCTTTCCTCTAAGGACCTACTGGACAATCTGTTCACTTTCAGCAACCCCGTTTCTATTCTACTAGGTTTGCTTGTCCAGGTCGATTTTTCCCTCCCACGTGTGGGAAGTGTGAACGTTTAAATCGATATTTCCTCTCCTTCTTGCTGCAGCATTGTTTCCAAGGGGCTCCCATGCTTAATTACTCAGCCTTCTGCTTAGCATCATGGTTCCAAGCCCCCTATAAGGTTCTGCCTGTTGGTATCCTGCCATTTCTAGCGAGGAGCTGTTCGTTGTGTGCCTGTTGAACAGTGCAGCAAGGGATTTTCTGTTTCCATAGCGTCCGCCTGTATCTGAGACTATAAATGGGATCAGCGAGCTTTGCTCACAAATCTTGAATTCCATTTAATTCAGCAGAAGGGCCCTGGAAGGCTTCATATGTGCCCAAGATCACCCTGAAAAATATAAGACTGCTGTACCCAAAGTACGTTCTTGAAAATCCATAAAATACATTTGTCAATTTCCCCCAAGCAGTTCTATAGTTAGACCTTGATGACAATAGGGGGAGATTTGTTTTTTTTAAAGGGATATCTAATTTTTAGTCCATTTCTTGCTTGCAAACCATTTTTCCCAGGCTGTGGACTGGGTAGTCTAGAGATTGGTTGTTTTACAGTGAAATATCTTCAGGAAGAAGTATTTAGAAACTGAACCACAAATGCCTCAAGACAGACATGATTCAATGATTTCCCAAAACAGGGATTTTAAATAAACATTGCATTACAGATTTCTGTATGTTTTAATAATCCAGAAGTAAAACACATGCAGCAGCTTCTTGGAAGGATGTGCAGGTAGTGAATTGTCTATAATAGATGACCTGATTGCTCAAAGCTCCCTTCTTTCCCTGAGGCTCATAGAACTGCACATCCTCTAATATAACATGTGCCATCAAGTGTCAGCAATGCCCCTCTGCCATGTATATTGACCACACTTGGCAGTCTCCACAGCAAAGGATAAATGGGCACAAATCAGATATTAGAAATGGTAACACACAGAAACCTGTAGGGGAAGATTTTAACCCACCTAAGCACTCATGAATGTATTTAAAAGTAGCCATTCTTCTACAAAGGAATTTCACAAGCCAACTACGGAGAAAGTGCGGAATTGATCTTCATATGCAAATTTGACACTGTTTCCCTTAGCCTGAACAAAATCATGAATGGGATGACCCATTATAAAACCAGCTTTCCTTGCATTTAACAGCTCACTGACATCACAGGCTAAGTATGGGATACTTCCAGCCCACTCAGTTACCCTCAGCACCGACACTAAAATTGACAGGTACTTTTTTCCCATCTCCCTTCTTTTTCTGTTATAAATTCTGAGAGTCCCTCCCCCCCCTTTTTCCCTCCACTCAAGTTCATCTGAAGAAGTGGCTTTTGCCCATGAAAGCTCATGATACCATATATATTTTTGTTGGTCTCTAAGGTGCCACAGGATGACACCTTGTTTTCCCCCTGAATTATTTGGTTGGCTAGTTATTATATATATTGCACACACAGATGCAAACTATGTTAAAAGAACATTATCACAGTTGAAAAGTCAAACACTCAAAAGTTAGGCTATGCCAGAATTAAGGTTGCCTGTGCAGCCTTCCCCTTTCTGTCTATGTATTATGATACAGTCTATTATTTAATGATCACATACTTTCCCTCTACAGGATCCCTGCCTCATTCATTACTTAGGATAGATCAGCTCTGGAGATGAATCAGGGCTGGATAGCCAAGGAGGCTGTAAGACCCACTCAGGCCCGCTGATGTGGGGGAAAAGAGGGCCACTGCTCCAGGGCCTGGCAATTCAAAAGGGCCCAGAGCTCCCAGGTATTGCCATCGCTGCTACTGTGGGCCCTTTAAATTGCTGCCAGAGTGTAGCATAACATGTTGCTGGCAGCACTGTGGAATGGTGTTGAGGGATGGAGGGAGGCAGGTGGCCACACTACAGCCCAGGTAGCACTGAGCGCCAGATGCCTTGGCTCCGCCCCTTCTGCCTAAGGCTCCATCCCTTCCAGGAGCACTAAGCTTTCCCCCCCATGCTTTGCCAAGGTGCCTGGTGTGGCTGACTGCTTCCCCTGGACCCACTGCCTCATTAGTTGCAGAAACTGGAATGTGAGCAGTGGATGACACAGAGCATTAGAGGACTAGAAAGGATGATCTCATGGTTAAGGCAGTTAATGATTGCCCTGGTGTACTGGATTCCATCCTTGTTTCTGCCACAGAGTTACCACATGATGCTGGGTAGGCCACTTAATGCCTGCCTCATTGTGGTAGAAACTGAACAGTTCTCATTCACTATTCATTATTCACTGCTATTCACTATTTTGTTTTCCCTTTGGCTATATCTAGACAGCAGTGCTATTTCAAGATACTGGAAGTACTTTATGCCTCCTGCAAGGAGATTTACAGGATCTGTCGAAAAAGGCTTTCTTTCTCAATAGATCCCCCTCTAGACTGCTGCCTTTTGCCGACAAAGTGCTGAGTTGGCAAAACGACAGCCTTTTTATGCAAATTAAGCGCAGGATATTTAAATCCCCGCTTCATTTGCAATGTCGACCTGCCTAATCTGCATCCCTCTGCCGGCAGAGGGATGCAATCTAGACATACCCTAAGGGTGATTGACACTCCACCCTTACCTCAAAATAAGATACAGAATTTGCGCTACACAAATTGCATAGCTTATGTTGAGGTAATTTTGAAATAGCTTATTTTGACATTTGGCACTGTCTACACAGTGCTGAATTTCGAAACTAAGTGCTATTTTGACAAGTTCCTTAACCCTCGTGGAATGAGGGTTTTGGGGATGCCAAAATAGTGCTCCCATTATTTCAAAATATGTTTTGAAATAACAGGTGCGTGTAAAGACATTCTGGTATCCCAAAATAGCACCGCTGTCTAGACATAGCCTGAGTGCTCCACAAATATTAATTATTTGATCTTTACAAAATGCCTGTGAGGTGAGGGGGGTATTATTACCACAAAGGCATGAAGGCCAAAAGTAGCCACTAATTTTAAGATGACTAGGACCCAATTGTTCAGAGCTCTTAGCACGTTGTATGCTCAGATCATAGCTCTCATTGGTCACAATCGCACCCGTGTGCAAGCAGCCCTTCTGCAAATCAGATCCCAGGGCCTTAACTCAGACACCCCAAGAAAACAAGAAGCACAAAACTAGTGACACCCCTGAGGCAGGGACAGAATCCACTCCCCTGGGACAGCAGCCAGCCGACTTCACCATGAGACCATCTGTTCTCTGTCTCCAAATCTCAGACTCATTCACTACACAGCTTCAAGCATCTGCAACAAATGAAACTGGAAGGGAACCTATAGACAACAACCCCTTTCCCTACAGCCCCTGATTTATCCCCAATACAGGACCATCCTGTGCACAAATGAGACCAGAATCCTGTTGCAAAAATAGTATGTGATCTTCTAATTAAAGATAGCATCATAATGTGCATGCACAAAGGGGTCCAATTAAGGTTGCACAGCAAGCTTGGTCTCTAGTGACTGTAAAAAACCTGCTCTTCCTAAAAAAATCAGCTCCCCCAAAGGAGATTAAAATGGAAGCACCCACAAATAGCCAATCTCTTTGGGAACTTTTGCTGCTGTGTTTAACATGCTCTATGTTCTGTTCTTACAAGATTCTGAGTATCTGCATCTCCCCTTGAGGGACAGGCCCATTTAAAGCAGACTAAATATAATTAGAAGTAAACTTGTGCTAACTATGCACAGTCTAGGCCATGTGAACTAGCTTCATTGGCATCTAAATGGCATTTGCCACTATGGAAAAATAGATCCCTTTTATGCCAATTTGGCCCTCTGAAACACTTGCATGGTTAGCTCTGTGAAGGTTAAATAATCCTCTATGGCTTTGCTCTACCTTGCGGGAAAACTCCTGTAGCTTTACTGTAAATGTAATTATCTTGTATGGAGTTTTCACTACTCTAGTACAAAACCACAGGCTGACACGCATCAAGATGACTCCCCCCATCCTTTCTGGAATTTGCCCTGACTTTCAGTTACCGCATGGCACTTATTTGTACAGCCTGAGCTTTTTGCAAGTGTACCATCAAAAACTAAATCGCTCCTGTTCTTTACATTATGATAATTCAACAGAAAGCGTCTCATATCTAATAAAAGAGAGTTGCAGGCATGCTCTTTCCAGGAGCCACTGCTTTTCAGACTGGTGTACTTCAGCAGCTCATATCCTCTTCTGTGTGACTAATACAAGACTTTTGCAGAAGTAGCAAACTATAGCAACAGGGTTAGAAGTTCAAAATCTAGGATGTAAGTTCAGAGACAATCAAGGTGGTTTCCTTTGTCCCATGGTTATGGTCAGGACTGCCAATTGAGGGAGTAAAGGGGACAGTTGCCCTGGCGCATGGTGATTCAAAGAGGCCCAGGGCTCCTTATAATGTGTTGAATACAAATAGTGCTATTTGTCTTGTAATTCAGAGGTGCAAATCTACACCCAGGCTTCCTATTTGCCAGAACTTTTGCAATTAAATGTGGACAAAATAAAGGGTGTTTTTGGTTTTCAAAAACTGCAGTAATTCAGGTTGTTGGGGTTTTATTTGTGAAACCAAAAATCAAATGCTTCAGATCTATGTTCTCTTTGACCAGAATCCTAAAATCAAGTAAATCTCGAATAAATGATTCCAGTTCTGGTGCATGGTATTTGGAAAGAGCATTGGTTCATGGTTAGAATGCAGCAATAGGCACGCAAAGAACAGTTAAAGGTACCCTTAGCTTTACCACTGATTTGTGTGCTTTGACCAAGTCACTTCACCTCTAAGTTCCTTCATGGCTCAATTCCTAACGCAGGTCTATTCTAGGCTCTTAGGGTATGTCTACACTGCAAAGTTAATTCGAACTAGCGGAGTGCTTAGTTCGAACTAGATAAACCTCATTGTACGAGGACTAAGCCTAGTTCGAACTTACTAGTTCGAATTAAGGGGTGTGTAGCCCCTTAATTCGAACTAGTGGGAGGCTAGCCCTCCCCAGGTTTCCCTGGTGGCCACTCTGGCCAACACCAGGGAAACTCTATTGCCCCCCTCCCGGCCCCGGACCCCTTAAAGGGGCATGGGCTGGCTACAGTGCCCGTGCCAGGTGCAAGCCTGCCAGCACCCAGCCAGCAGACCCTGCACCTGGCACGGCTAGAGCCAGCCACCCGATGCCCCCCAGCCCTCCCCCTCTTCCCGGGACCAGGCTGGCGGCTCCCGGAAGCTTGCCCAAGACTGCAAGAGGCGGGCACCCGCCTGGTCCAGTGCAGACATCGTGGACCTCGTCCACGACCTCCGCACTAGGCACAGCAAAGCGGCCGTCTAGGGCAGGAAAGCTGCCAGCCTGGCCTCCCAGGAGCAGGTTTGCATGAAAATCAAGGTGGTCCACTGAGCCCCCTGACCCTGAGCCCTGAGCTTAGAATGGCCGTACTGGGTCAGACCAAAGGTCCATCTAGCCCAGTAGCCTGTCTGCCGACAGCGGCCGACCCTAGGGACCCTGGAGGGGATGGACCAAAGACAGTGACCAAGCCATTTGTCTCGTGCCATCCCTCTCCAGCCTTCATCAAACTTCGGACAGGGACACCACTCCTACTCCCTGGCTAATACCACTCCATGGACCCAACCTCCATGAATTGATCTCACTTCTCTTTAAACTCTGCTCTAGTTCTAGCCTTCACAGCCTCCTGCAGCAATGAGTTCCACAGGTTGACTATTTGCTTTGTGAAGAAGAACTTTCTGTTATTAGTTTGAAGCCTGCTACACATTCCTTTCCTTTGGTGTCCTCTAGTCCTTCTTTATGGGAACTAATGAAGAACTTTTCTGTATGCATCCTCTCTACCCCACTCATGCTTTTATAGACCTCTATCATATCCCCCCTCCATCTCCTCTTTTCTAAGCCGAAAAGTCCCAGTCTCTTTAGTCTCTCTTCATATGGGACCTGTTCCAAACCCCTGATCATTTTAGTTGCCCTCCCCTCTCCCACCCTCTCTCTTCCCCTCTCCAACCTCCTTTTCCCAGTCTCCCCCAGTTTTGTTCAATAAAGAGAGAGTCTATTTTTGAACACAATTGTCCTTTATTTTGTACATCAGGAAGGGGGGCTATGGAGGGGTAAGTGGAAGGAGGTGAGGTAGGAATGGGGTACGAGTCCTTGATGGGGAGGACTGGGCTGGCTCTGCGGGCTTCTGGGGGTGGAAGCTCTCCTGCAGCCCCCCAATTGCCCCCTCTCCCCAGATGGCAGCCTGCGGCAAGTGCAGCCGGTCTGATGGCCGAGTGCTGTGATGTGCCCAGTGTGGGTACTCCGGGCAATCCAAGCCAGGACTGCTTTGCAAGTGGGGCACCCTTGAGAACTGTCTGTCTGGGGTGGGGTTCGGGTCCCTTTAAGCACAGCCCTCGGCTAGCCTGAGACAGCAGCTCCACGCTCTAAGTCCTACTCTGATGCCCTGCCGGCACTGCTTCCGGCCATCCTTAACCCAGTGTGGACATGCTAGTTTGAATTAGCAAAACGCTAATTCGAACTAGTTTTTTAGTCTCGATGAGTTAGTTCGAATTAGCTTAGTTCGAATTAACTAATTCGAACTAAGTTAGTTCGAATTAGCGCTGTAGTGTAGACTTACCCTTAGTTTGTACTAGTACTTCCCTGCACAGGGTCCCAACATTTTCTTCACCCCAACTGTGACTATTGTTCCTCTTGTAGGTTATGAACCACATTCCCCCAGATCATACCATTGCTTTAAAACAAAGAAATCTTTTCACCTTATTTAATTTTTTCCTAATAATTATATTATTTCCTCAGCCAATTTCTGACCAGCCACGACATTTGTTTTCAGTTATTTTTTGGTGTCTCAATAGACCGAGAAGCCCCAGTTGAGATCAGGTTCCCATTGGCTAGGTAATGTACAAACACATGGGAAGAGACAGGATATGCCCCAGAGAACTTACAGTGTAAACGGACAAGGCAGACAAAAAGTGGGAAGGAGAAAGAGGCATGCAGCGGTGTAATGACTTGCCCAAGTTTACAAAGCCAGGAAAGTGGCTGAGAGGAATAGAAACCAAGTCTCCTCAGACCCAGTTTATTGAGCTACCCACAGGTTCATGCTGCCACTAGATCACACAGCTTGGAGGGGCTTTGGTGCTCCGTGTTTTAGCTGATCTGAGCTATTGTAACCATGATAGGAGACAGACAATATATAGAATGGCATGGGAGTCTCTGTGAAGAATCAAGTATGTAAGTTGAGTAACTGAGTACATTGAATTATGCTTTCACCCTTGTAGCAATGTGACTACCCATATTGTCACAAATTCCAAGGGCTGAAGGAACCATCGTAACCAGGCCCGCTGTCAGGGGGAGGCAAAGGGGCCACTTGGTGTGCTCCGGGCATCTCTTAGGGCTGCCTGGGGAGACGGGAGATGCCTTCAGTCCCACTCCTTTTCAGAGCATGGAGCCAGCCCCTCCCCACACCTTGCCCAGGAGCTTGGCATAGCTATCAGCTCCCCTAATTGTAATAATCTAGTTAGGCTGCTTGCATATAACCCAGGCCATAGAACTTCCCCAGAATCATTCCTGGAGCACAGCTGTGAGGCAAACCCACAGCCGGCCCAGGTACTAAGACTCACCCTTAGAACAGAGCCTGCAGTGACTCAGCTCTCAGGCATGCTGCAGCAGCCTATCCCTGAGCAGAGCTCAGGTCAGATGACCTCCAGGTCCAGATCCTTTACAACCCTATCAGAGCTGCAAGTTAGTCTGTGCAACAGCACTACCTAGCCAGGAGCCTTCCAGCTTCCACTCAATGCAATAGAGTCTCTTGGCTCCCAGCCTGTTCTTGCCCGGTTCCTGTTTCAGTCCTAGCCTAGTCTGGACCCTACTCAAACCTTGATATAGGCCTGTTACTGATTCCCAGACACGCAGACTGGTGCCTCACCAGCTTTGACCTTTTGTCTGCATCTAGTTCCTGTCTAGGATACTGATGTAGCTAGCCTATGGATTCTGCCCTTGGTTCTGATCCATGGCCTATCCCTGCACCTCAGCTCTAGTGCTGCCTTCAGAGAACGTTGTCTCCTGCACAGACAAGATTTACTGTTAACTTTGTGGATAGATACTGTATTATAGGTAAGAACAGCATTCCTAAATGTAGGCCATTTCTTGTTCTGATTAAAACCAGCATGTGTCTCGATGTCACCTTTAGCAATATTGCCTCCCAGAAGTGACACACAACATAAAAACAGGCTGGCAAGTCATTATTAAAACTTGTGCAGGTAGATCTGGATACCAAATATTTAATTACCTACGTATCTCTAATCCTCTATCACTATAAAAATATCTAGCACATTTAAAGGAATGCTGTCAAGAAGGTTAGTGTCTACTTGTTCAAGAAAAATTACAGGACACAATGGGGGCAAATTCTGAATAACTTCTGCAGGCCCAGTTTCTGCAACCCACAGTCAAATTGTGTAGTTTCTTATTTGGTGAGTAATGGGACTGCATGTGGAATGTGGTACTTCGTAACATAAGGAAGGGCAACAAAAGCTGATCCTTATTATTTATGTATGTATTTATTTGCTTGCACTGTCTTAACTATGTGCATTGCCTGGATAGTAAGTATGCTTACATTTGGCTCAGTTTGAATGGATGTGTTTCCATTCAAGTAATCAAAAGATTCAGTGGTGAGGACCCAGTTTGGGAGACTGAAGTTCAATTCTGTGCTCCCCCGTATGCCTCGGTGTGAACTTGAGCAGGTTGTTTAGTTTCAATTTCCCAGGCAAAGATGTGGCCTAGTTACACAACAACGCTGTAAGGGGCTAAAAAGCATGTTCCAAGATTTTTAGGGCATGTCCATGCTGCATCTGGGAGTGACCTTCCCCATGTAGGTCCACAGACACATTAGTGCTCTAAAAATTGCTGTGCCGATAATTCAGCTCAAGTTCTCGAGCCCAGTCAGCTCTAGCCCAGATTGCAAAGTCTACACAGCTACTTATAGAGCACTAGCAAGAGTCTGTGAATTAGGAGTGGGAGATTCATTCCCAGATGCAGTGGAGACATGTCATTAGGTGCTCATATACTATAACACTCTCCATGTAAGTACAGGTTGAACCTCTCTTGTCTGGCACCCTCGGGACCTGACAGGATCCAAACAAGAGAATTTTCCGGATGATGGGAGGTGAATATTGTCTAGCAGTCTTACCAACACTTCCACAGCTTACTGGGCTGTTAGAGGACATTTAGGGGTAAATTAGAGTTAAATATCACTGAGAGTTAGGACTGGTGGCTGTAAACAAACTTTATGGGATCACAGGAAACTTGGCCACACCCATGAAAAGTGGCATCCAGCTAACTAAAATCATTCCGGTCAACAGATGTTTCCAGACCAGAGTTCTGGAGCAGAAAGATTCGACCTGCACCATAGAAAAGGGTGTGGTCTGTATAATTTTTTAACTGGAGACACGATCCTTACACAGAATATCTTGAACATTTGTTTGGTATCAACAAAAAGCACAAATGGCTGTGTGTAATAGTGGCATGAGCAAGATATGACACTAGTGCTGGTTTTGCTGAGTGTATATGCCCCAACTTGTTCAGGGGACCAAGCCACAATCCTTGCATGAACCAGAATTTGGTCTTTTGCATGAGATCTGGTATTAACAACGTAACTGAAATTCCTATTTTCATGGAGACGGACTGAATTTTTGAGTAACTGGTTCCTGTGCAAACTAAAAGGGAAGTCATAGAAAATCCTACCCTGAACATTTATAAAGAATGACTCCAGGAAACAGAGTGGATGCCAAGCACATTGTTCTCAAACCTTTTTGACTGGTTTCTTTTTAGTTTGGATGAAGTGCTGGTAGTTGGAATATATTTTGAAACTAATTAGCTCTGACTGTTCCTTGTGCATCTTAAAAGGGAAAACGTCTGATTTCTTCTTTGTTATTCAGATTGCATATTTTCTTTATCAGATTGTAGAGATCAGTTTAACTAGAAAGATTGTGACAGCTTGTCTCAGGACTAACAAAGAAAATCAATTATTTCCATATTTCTAAAATTGCTTTCTATCCTTCATAATTGGGTCAAGGTCACTTATCTTTGGAATGAGCACAGAACCATGTTTTCCTGGCTCCCAGGCCTGTGTTCTAACCACAGAAACAATCCCTCTCTCACATTATATAATATAGTCCTTCTTCATTTAAATGGAATGCCATGAACTACAGGACATTCACTTACATTCATATAGATCAATGTTCATTTATGATGATCTTTATTTAGTTTCGATTCTTCTTCCATGCCTTTTTCTCAATCATATTCTCTAAAGACTAAATAATCCCAGTTTTGGTCAATTCCTTTCACACATGGGCCGTTCTGTTGCATTTACCATTTTTATTATCCCAGGCTGTGCTCTCTCTAGTTTAAATAGATATTTCTTCTAAGTCGCTATTTATGAGTCATTTTCAGCTTTACATATTAGTCTATAAATATCCTCAGATGACCCTCTCTCATTTTTATCCCAGCTAACGTAACTGAAAATCCTATTCCTATATGTCACGTTTCTAAGCCCGGTACAATATTTGCCACAAAACTATATTGCATCTTCCTAATATCCAATTGAGTAGCCTGATCTGACTTTCACTGAAACTGAGGAGAGTTATTCCATTGACTTCTCCTGGCTTGTGCTGCACTATCAGTACCAGGAGCTCCTGCTAACTGCTGGTAGGAAGCCACAAGCTGCTGCTGAGAACATGATGGGGCTGAGAATAAGCAAGGAGGTGGCTGGTGGTTTCATTGGAAGCAGGGCAGAGTCTGTTGCTGTACTTAGAACGGACTGAGGTAAAGGCAGTGTGAGTAATCATGACCCTGGTATAGGAAAGTACTTGCAAGCAAATAGACTAGGGGTTGTCTGAGTCTGAGAAGAGGGAGAGTGGTCTTCTCCATTAGCCAGAACTCTGGCTTGCTGACCCATTGCATAATTTAGCCCAGGCTTACTCTTGGAGGCTCCTTAGGCACACCAGTGAGTGTGTACTGGGTCCAGGTGAAGGCACAGCCAATTTTAATGTCCTCTACAAATAAGACTGCAGAGAGGAATGGATAGAGGATTCCCACCTACCCACCATCCCAGAAGTTACCTGTGTCTCTGGCATGAAGAGTGGATAATCTGATTTAAGAAAAGATGCACCTAGTGATCATATGTATCAGAAGGGTAGCCATGTTAGCCTGAATCTGCATAAACAACAAGAAGTCCTGTGGCACCTAACAGACTAACAGATTTATTGGAGTATAAGCTTTCGTGGGGAAAGACCCACTTTGTCAGATGCATGTCGGTGATCATAATAAATTACAGGAGAAAAAGAGGGATGGGCTATAATAACAATAACAGTATTCATTGACAGACTTTTTTATTGAAGTACGCTCATTTTTTTGGTTAGAAAAAGAATTCCTAAAAACCAAAATATTTTGGTTTTGAAAACTCCCATTTTTTTTCATTTTTGATTTGGAAAAACATTCCCATCGTGTGCCTAAGATTCTGAAACAAAATTAGAAATACATTCTCTCCTACCCCCAAGAAAACACACACACAAAAAGGAAGATAGAATGACTGATAACAGAATGTGGACAAAAAACCAGGGAGGTTCAACAATTTCACACACCAACACACAACAGCAGCAGCACAAGTAGATTCACTTGACTATAAGGTAGCCATGGTGTCATGTAGAACAGACTTCCACCTTGAATGGGCCCTTGTAAGTTGTCTTCCTTCTGTATGAGAGAATGTAGGTTTCTTAAATTCCCCAAAATTGCATCTTCCAACCTTACCCCGGAGACAAATTCTTTTTGTGTTCATATGATTCTTTGTGTCTATGTTAGACGTTGCTAACAGTTGATACATACTATTAGTACTGCTTTCACCTAGCTGTGATGTATTACTTTCATCTGTAAGTCTCAAAACACTGTACAGAGGAGGTCACTGCTGGACACTGTATCTTCCCAAACACTCTTGAGTATTGAGGTAAGATTTCCATGAAATCATATCTTTTTAAGCAAAGAAGAGACTTCACTTAGAAATGAGAACTTTATAAAAGGTCATAACAAAGCAATAATTAATAGTGGTGAGTAAGGGAATCATTTGACCTCAAACAGGTAACATACTGTGGCATTTCATGAAGGCTACGTCTACACAGCTTCCCTCTTCCGCAAAAGCCCATGCAAATGAAGTCATTTGCATAATTTGCATAATTAGTCACGCGTCATTTGCGTAATTAATTAGGAGCCGTTTTTGCTCAAGAGGTTTTTGCGCAGGAGCCATTCTCCCTGAAAAAATGAGGAAGAATGACTCTTGCGCAAGAGGGAGTCTTTGCTCAAAAAGGCTCTGTGTAGACTGTGCCTTTTTGCACAAAAACCTCTTGCGTAAAAACGGCTCCTAATTAATTATGCAAATGAAGCATGGAAATATGCTAATCTGCACTTCATTTGCATAGGCTTTTGAGGAAGAATGTTATATAGATGTAGCTGAAGAGTGAGAAAGAACATGAATATTTTTTAATAATGTTTACGTTTAAATCTGTTCAAATTCACTCAAGATTTGGGCCCTCAGTGCAGGCAAATGATTCCAGAACCTCATTCAGCAGCGCCTGGGCTTGGCTCCGAGGTTATTCAGCATGACGTGCTCTTCTCTCAATAGCACTAAGTCAACAGCCTTGTCTGAGCAGGACCCCAATGAGTTCTCCCTACAGGCAACAAAGAACAGTCTGTGCAAGCAGAACTTCTGCTTCCCTTACAAGCCCTGCTTGGTGGGGCCAGGCTGGCATGGCCACTAATGAGGGAGACTGTCTGAACCTTCTGCTGGACTGAGAACAGAACCGCGCATTAGGGGGACAAAGAAGAGTGAAGTGAAATGTCTGAAACAGGAGCAAATAATTCAGTTTAGCACCAAGTTCTTAACAAATGGTCGACATAGCTCAGCAGACCACTAGGACTCCTAATCTCTTCATCCTATGTTTCATGGTTTTGTGCACTCGGATGGTTGAAGTTAACTCAAACTTCGGGAGTATTTTTTATTTAATCTTTCTGCATGGACTTTATTAGTATTATTGCTCCACTGGTCACAAATGTCACAGAAACCAGAATCAAATGGAATAGCCTTAATATTGTCACACAGCAGTGAAAGTCCCTGTTTTGATGTTGTAAGGAACTCCATCCTGGTCCAGAAACTTGGTTTGATCAGGACTATCAGCACAGCAGCACAGACATCTCTCACCCGAGTGGATGAGACTAACAGCCCCATTTCCATTGACTTCAATGTGTGCTGGACAAATTTCTAACTCCGTTAATGCAAACAATACAAGAAGCAGGGGGCTGTTGTATCCCAGTTGGGTCAGCCATAGAGTAGGGGCCCATAAAACATACTGAACAATGGGCTACATACCCCCTTCCTTGCCAAAGGAAGCTCATTGCAAGTAGAGCTGCTTGGAACTTTCTTTTTTTTTTTTTTTTTGGATGGAATGCTGTTTTGCCAAAATGTATATTTTTGCACAAAGGTATCGATTTTGACAAAACTTTCCAGGTGCAGAATGGAATTTCAGCATCAAGCCTCACCCTAGAATAACCAATAGCCCATGCTTCTGGGAGAGGAAAGAGCCGGGTTCCAGTCTCTGTTGTGCCTCATTCAGGGCAGGAATTTAACCATGGGTCTCTCACATGTGAGGGGAATGCCTGACTACTGGACTCTAGAGGGTGAATCTTTCTCATGCTTTTCTGTAAAAGAGCTTGTTTTCTTTCCTCACTGGAACAAAAACAAATGTTGCAACGTTAAATATTTTCATGAAATGGAATTGTTGTTTTCCAGCCAGTTCTACTTGCAATGGCCTGAGAAGCTACGTTCCTGTTCAGGAGCCGTTTCCATAAAGACCAAACACTATTACTGTACTATGAAAGCCAAAAGGAATCTCTTATCACAGAGCAAAAGACTGAGGAATGTCATAGGAGTGACCCACTATAGCTGTACAAGACCCCGGGCAGGTTCTGGATTCAGTTCTGTATGGATTAAAGGGCAATTGGAATGTACCGATGGAATAGCACTAGCAGCATGATGGCTTGGCTCACCCCACGGGCAGAACACTTAGTAACAGTGCATGGATCTCATCAAACAGACTGAAAATGGGAGCCTTATTGGTTTGTATTCCTCCATGCCCTGCCAATTCAATTCACTTTGATCACAGCATTCCTTCTCACTGCAATTTCAAGGAAATGGGGAGAAAATGCACAAAAGTACATTGGAAAAATTCACTGGGGCTTTTAGAACAATTTTCTATTAAGGATTCAATATTTTGTCTCCAAGTGGATTTACAGAATTTCACCCAATACTAAATAGGAAACTAAACCAACCTGTCACTAAAAGAAAAAAGTTGACTCATGTTGACATTTGAGCTAAAACTTATAACAGGCCTTGGAAAGAACCTTTAAGACGCCTTGCATCTGCTTCCTATCTGGCAGTGGAGAATTTTATCATGTTGCTTTCTTTTTGGCTAACAAAAGTATGGAGGGCTAACAAGGAAAAGGTGAATTATAATTTAAAAATAATGATGGTCTTTACTGTAAATAGCTTCTCCTATAGACAAGTACTGCAAAGCTGATTATGGAATTATGCCGTGACAAATTAACTCTTCAGTGTTAAAATCGTTATCGCCCCCAATTGCAAGAAATTATTGTATCCATGGTAGTAATGGAAATAGGACAAGGAAATACTATGAATTATGTACCATTAGCATTAACTGATTACAAAAGGAAAATTATGAAGGTTTGAATAGTGAGCATGGTACATCTAATGATACCTCAGCTGGTGTAATTTGCAGCATGTTAAACTCGGAGAACCTATCAAGTGGGTTCATAGGCTCCAGTACTCTTCAATTTTTATTTATTGGATGATGGAGTGGAAAGTGTGCTTGAAACATTTACGTATGACAACGTTGGGAGTCGTTGAAAGAACTCTGGAGGACAAGGCTGGAATTCAAATCTTCTTACTATGTATTTTAGAAATGTGCAGCTGTCTGTCTGTCTGTCTGTGAGTCCATTTGTTCAAGAACTCCTCCTAAATGGTAAGAGCTAGGACCATCAAATTCGGTATGTAGCTTCCCCTCACCCTAACTTAGAGCAAGGTCAGGATTTGGTTGTGCCAGGACAATGGAAGATTGTTTCTCATCAAATGGAAATGGAGGAGTCTGGTAAAAGGGACAGTTATACTGTAGAATGACCACAGGGGGCACCCAAGGGGCTAGAGATGGGAACCAGGACAGCTATAACCCTATTGGGCCAGCAGGGGGAAGGAGTGGAGAAAGGGACAACTACCTACTATATATTTCAGAGAGTTTGTGGGTTGTTTGGCCGTGTGTCTGTCTATCCCCCAGCCCAGGGCCATGCACCCTCCCCTCACTGTGCCTGATGCAGCTGTAGTGGCCATAATCAAGTGTTTCTCACCTGGCCCCAACCTGCTGCGGTGAGAGAGGGCTGGGATTGCCCCCTCTCTCCAGGGAAGCCTACAGACTGAACCCCTCATCCCCAGCCCCACCCTGGAGCAACGATTTAAATGAAGAAAAACAAACATTATTTGAGTTAAGGATCCAATCAATGATGGGTAAATCTTCTAGTGATCGTATACATTGACTGGGTTGAAATAAAAAAGATGAAATTCAATAAAGACAAACACAAAGTATTACACTCAAAGGAAAAATAGCCAAATGCTCATATACAAAATGGGAAATATCGGGCCATGCAGCAATGCTTCACAAAAGAATCTATGGATATCATAGGTCACAAATTAAACATGAGTCAACAGTGTGATGCTGCAGTGAAAAAGGCAAATATTATTCAGAAATGTAGTCATAGAAGCATTTTACATAATACCAGGAAGTACGTATATTACCAAGCGTCTTCTGGAGTATCCAGTTTTGAGTGCTACAGTTTAAGAAAGATGTGAACATACTGGGGAGAGTCCAGAGGAGAGCAAAAAATTGACAAAAGCTCCACAGAAAACATGAACTATGCATAAAGGGAAAAGAACTGGACGTGTCATCTAGAGAAAAGAAGTCATAACAGTTTTGATATATTCAAGAGGTTGTCATTAAAAGGACAGTAATCAATTGTTCTCCATGTCCACAAAGGTAAGGACAAGAAGTAATTGGATTAGTTTGCAGCATGGGAAATTTACATTAGATATTGGGAAAATCTAACAATAAAGATAGTTAAATACTGGAATAGGTTACCAAGAGAACCCCTGCCTCTGGAGGGTTTTAAGTACAGATAAGACAAATATCTGTCAGAGATGGTCTAGAAATATTTAATCCTTCATCAGCTCGAACTAGACCTTTTGAGGTCCCTTCCATCTCTTTATTTCTATGATCCTGAGTCTAGAACAGGGCTAGGTAATAAGCAATGAGGATCACCGTTCCTGGCCAGTGGAACCTTCAGAAAGCAGTATCTGAGTCTGCACCACTTCCCTCTTCTCCCATTGGCCAGTAATGGTGATTTGCGGCCAACAGAGCTGCAAGCATCCATACCTGTTGATGCATAAGTAAATCAAGTGCCAGCAGCCTGCGAGGGGCTAACCCTGGTGAACCATCTCCAGACTATTGCCCACCCCTGGTTTAGAAGTCTAGCAAAAATACGCTCTCATGGACTCAGGTGGAGGAAACAACATTCAAGAGATGAAACAAAGAACACCCTGCCATTAGCTCCCTCCCAGGAGTGAATTATGGGGGGTTTGTTCCCCAACCATGCCTTCATCTTTTCATATATAATTAGATGCAACTGAAAACTTCTACACAAATAGATGGAACCTTACTTCAAAGGGGTTAGGGTAGATATTAGAGCCGAAGTCAGATATTTCTGAGAACAAAGCTGAGAAGTGGAATTGTTCTATGTTTCTTCTTCCTAACTAATCACCTGATATCAGAGGTGCCAAAACACCCTCAGTTCCTTTTGATTTCAGTGAGAGCGGCAGATGCGCAGAACCTTTAAAATCAGGCGTAGTGTATTCATGATAGTGCTTATGCCT
Source organism: Pelodiscus sinensis (assembly GCF_052426305.1). Classification (NCBI taxonomy): domain Eukaryota; kingdom Metazoa; phylum Chordata; order Testudines; family Trionychidae; genus Pelodiscus; species Pelodiscus sinensis. Next base: position 13,787,954 of record NC_143054.1, read on the forward strand.
TTGGCTCCTGGTTTTCTGTGTTTATTTATGAGCAGAATTCTAAGCTCTTTACAATAACAGGATCCAGTGTCCCATGCTCTTCTCTGCTGGGGATATGTGAGAGAAAAAGTTGCAATGTCTCGACCTGGAGGTGTTTTCTTCTTTTTGGCCTGGAAAGTTTCTCTGGCACTAAGCCAGAAGCCACGTCTGTTCTAGATTTTTGCATTCTTCCCTGTTTCATTTGGAATTCAAACACTTTTAAGGGTGCTGTTTAAAATAAATGCGCCTCTTGCTTTTCAACTAGTTTTGCAAGATTCATTTCCTATCCCATAAGCCCTTCTGCAAATGAACTATGGTAGGTCTGTTGCAGTTTTGTTTTTCTATGCCTATGTCAAAGTGAGCAACGAGCCATGATCCCACAATAATTAATGGGACTAAAACATACACGTATTTTTCAGGATTAGGCCTCAATTGGGATGTGAATTGAGGTTTCCTCTTAAAGGCCAAATCCTGTCAACCCTTATTCATGTGTGTGACTCCATCAAAACAGGACTATTCCCATGAGTAAAGGCAAATTTCATGAATAAGTATTTGTAGCATCAATTCCTAAGAAGAGTCTAATATAAACAATAATGATTATTGATATTCGCGTGACATAATAGACTATAGGTAAGGACAATCTCTGATAGTCACACAGGAGCTGTGAGAAGACACTAGGCCCTGGTCCACACTAGGGAGTTATTTCAAAATAACTCCCCTTATTTCAAAATAACAAGTGGAGCATCCATATTACAAAGCCCATTATCTCGAAATAAGGGGCTGGTTATTTCGTATTAATAACTCCTGCTTTACATGAGGAATAATGCTTATTTTGAAATAGTTTTTTAGGGAGTTATTATTTTGAAATAAGTTATTTCAAAATAATTTCCTAGTGTAGACATGCCCTAAATGTGTGACTTTTTCAAGCCAGTGAAAGGGTTTTGTACCTGATAATAAGAATGTTTTTAAATGTCCCTCTTCCAGTGGCTAAAAAAGTTGTTCATTTTCTTCTGTTTTTCCCCTTGTTCTAATAAAGCAAAATAGATCTGCACTAATTAATTTGATCTACACTAATTGAGGTTAGAAGGAACAACTCTCACTCATGTGCATTTAACGACTAACATCCTGCAATATTTCTACTGGGGGATGGGGGAATGGGAGAACCAAATTTGAATTAGTGGTGTCTAGGACTGAAATCTAGGGAAGGAGTTGGGAACCTCCTAATGGCTGGCTTTCAAACCGTCTGGGTGGGAATTGATTTTCTTCCATTCAGACTGCAGGGCTAGTTTGGCTGAAATAATTGTTCTATCTGCATGACAAACAGGGATTATGATAATCAGCAGAGATGGATGGCCTAAAATAAATGAATATTTGTTACAATAATTAATTAGGGATGTTACCAACCAGTGTGTTCAGAGAGTACCAAAGAGGAGGCTATAAATTTAATCTGAAATCAAACCCAAGTCATAAAACATAGAACACAGCTAGCAGGAATGTCTTATTCAAGATAACAGAGATCATGCATGGCTTTAGGCAATGAATGGCACTGTAGGGGTACGTCTAAACTACATGCCTCTGTCGGCAGAGGCATGTAGATTTGTTTGTTCAACAAAGGTAAATGAAGCCGCGATTTAAATGATCGCGGCTTCATTTACATTTACATGGCTGCCGCGCTGAGCTGACAAACAGCTGATCAGCTGTTTGTCCACTCAGCGCGCTAGTCTGGACATTCCCCCTGTCGACATCAAAGCCCTTTGTCGGCAGCCCCGGTAAACCTCATTCCACGAAGAATAACGGGGCTGCCGACAAAGGGCTTTGATGTCGACAGGGGGAACGTCCAGACTAGCGGCGAGCTGACAAACAGCTGATCAGCTGTTTGTCGGCTCAGCGCGGCAGCCATGTAAATGTAAATGAAGCCGCGATCATTTAAATCGCGGCTTCATTTGCCTTTGCTGATCTGTCTAATCTACATGCCTCTGCCAACAGAGGCATGTAGTCTAGACACAGCCTAGATGTGGGACAGCTTACCCCTCACAATTCTCTAGAAACCATGGTAAAAAAGGGGGACATCCCAGACGCCACTGAATGAAGAAACATGAGGTCTGGCTTGAGGAAGACCCTTGAAGTAGGCTTGGGACTGCAGAGGTAAAGGTTCAGTGAATACTTTAAAAATTCAACTGAGAGCAAAATCCAGCCCAATATAGGGTTAACATATCTGACTAACTATTTTTCTTTGACTGAGCAGAGGAATGGGAAAATCTTCCTCAGGCACTAGATAGAGAAGTAGTGAGCTCAAACTTCTATGTAGTTGGAGCTCTTGGTACATAATCTTAAATATTTTACTAATTTTGATTCTTCCTCTCTTTCAAGCAAATTCCGAAATTGTCTAACTCAGGCTAATTTCTACTGATTTCAGTGAATAGAGACCTTTGGGATCTCCCAGATGATCTCTTGCTCAGTGCACAAAACTGGGTACACTCCAGCATTAAGGTTTAGGCTGGGACTGGGGAACATTGGGTCTGGCAGGATTAGGTTTACACACTTGCCAACTGTAGATCATTGACTCCTGTGGCTTGAGATGAGGGCTCCTCTTTGCCTCTGTTGCTGTGGAAGAGTACAGATTGCTTAACTGGAGCACTGTTCTATTAATACAGTATCTTAGCCAAATACTACGGGCCAGACTCTGCACTAGATTATTGGTACCTTTGTCCTGCTGCTTTGGCACAAAGTTGCCCTAAAGCTGGCTTCGTTGGCCATTGCAGGACTCTCCAGTGATGGAATTTGTGGGTGGCATAAATCTGTCACAAGCACTCCTTTGCCATTCCCATCTACCTATGGCCAACTCAGGGGTTTGGCTTCTCCCCAGGGTTGTTAGCTGCAGCAATGGCCAACCAGCAAAGACTGGCTCATCACAGACAAACCCTAAAACTGGTAAATTGTCTTTTACTCCCACCTCTGATCAGCTGTACTAAGTGCACCCCAAATATAGCAGTGGGTCTGGAGTAAGATTTTGTCACGGGGTGCTCCTCCATCAGGTGATTATAGGGATTATCTCTGCCCAGTTCTTTGCCCTCTCTTTCTTCTACAATTTCTGCTCCTACTCTGGAACCTGCACTTCTAACCCACACCCCATACCTTGTCCCATATCCCAACCCTCTGCCTCAGCCTGGGACCCATTTCCAGACTCTGAACCCCTGGCTCTACCCCCAGTCCAGAGTTCCCGTCTGCACCTCAAAACCCCACTGCCTTTTCATGTTTCTGTTGAACACGTTTGTTGTTTCTGATGACCCTGTTCTCCATTTTCTACTCTGACTGCCCAAAGAATTATTGAGTCAGGTTCAAGGCCTCACTCCTTATCTTCAAAGCATTCAGTGACCTGTCCCCAAAGAATCCACAAGATCTTCTTAAGCATGGGATTGAAGACAAGCATTGACAACTTTTGCTGCAGTAAGGGTAATACTCATTTATGCAGGAGAGTCTGGTCTGAGAATATGGTATGAAATCCAAGAACTAAGAATCATCACAAACCTACCCACATTCCCCTCCCAGTGCAAAGCACATCTCTTTGACCTTCCTTTTCAGCCATAAATACATAGAAACATGCATACTGCGGGGAGGGGGGACCCAAACAAAACAAAACCCTTCTTTCTACACATTTTCCCTCCTGGGGAGTGGACAAAGAACAAATAAGAATCACTGATCATGTCCCTCACTACACTACCGAAAAACTCATATATGCTATGGTGTTGAGAACAGTGTAAGAACCTGAACAGAACAGATGTAACCTTATTATACAGAAAGTCCAATACACTATCAATTACAAAATCAGAATCTGTCAACCTTTGTTCAGTCGCTTTTGAAATCAATGGGAAATTCTCCCTCAGTTAGAATTGCAGGGACCCATAATCCCTGCTTTTACATTTGCTGCATCAGTATTGTTTTTACTTTGTGTTTACCTTTCATAGTTATTTTTTCCAATAAACAAATTCCTTCCTGTTGCACGACCGTCAAAATAACCACCTCGTTTGTTTTATTTGGGGGAGGGCATTTTATCTCCTTTTTTAGTTTTCCACATTTGCAGTTGAAATGGGGTGTATTACAGGGAGAGAATGGCAGCCTCCTAGGTATTCTGTCCTTTAAAAACAAACAACCAGAAACCAAATACCAATGTCAGTCAAAATGAAAAAGGATCATCAAATTCTTAAGCAAAAGCTACAGATAAAGTGAGCCAGACACCAAACTGATTTTTTTATGCCTCCACTTTAGCATAAATAGGCAACTGTCAAAATACAGCATCTTGTCATTTGACAAAGTGAAATTCCACTAAATTGAATCAAGTTGAACAGAGAGCGGACTGTAGATTAGGCAGGCTCTCCCTCCCCTTCTGAGATCATGGGCCTGTTTGGCAGAGCTCTCAGGTTCCAAATGAAAGAAATGTGTTGGAATAGAATGAGTGATGAAAAAAAAATGTCCTTAACAGGAATTCCATTAATTAAAACCCAAGAGGTTGACAAGTCTTGAGCAAATAGTTTGTAATGTTAGGAAAGAGGAGCCATACTTCCAGGTGTGTTGGACCAGTTTGATCTCTATCTCTGTTAACAGATTATTTTATAAAGTTCAAGTTATTGACTATTCCCTCTTGCTACCAATCAATCAATCAATACGAATAAACAAACACTCGATCAATAAAACTCAAAAGATAGTTTGCCTGTCGTAGAAATCACTTCTGGTAACTATGGCTATGTCTAGACTACATGCCTCTGTTGTCAGAGGCATGTAGATTAGACACATAGGCAAAGTCAAATGAAGCCACGATTTAAATGATCGCGGCTTCATTTACATTTACATGGCTGCCGCGCTGAGCCGACAAACAGCTGATCAGCTGTTTGTCCGCTCAGCGTGCTAGTCTGGACACTCCCCTGCCGACATCAAAGCCCTTTGTCGGCAGCCCCGTTATTCCTCGTGGGACGAGATTTACCGGGGCTGCCGACAAAGGGCTTTGATGTCAGCAGGGGAGCATCCAGACTAGCGCGCTGAGTGGACAAACAGCTGATCAGCTGTTTGTCAGCTCAGCGCGGCAGCCATGTAAATGTAAATGAAGCCGCGATCATTTGACTTTGCCTATGTGTCTAATCTACATGCCTCTGACGACAGAGGCATGTAGTCTAGACAAAGCCTATTAATGTAGCGACTTGATCTCTACGTGTATCAAGGTTTATGCTACCTAGCTTAGGGAATTTATATTGCTGTCCATCACCACATTATCAATAGTAAAGTTGCTAGTGACCTCCATTGACATACTGAGTCTTTTCCCTTTGGGGGGTATAGAAGCTCTACATGGCAGAAGCTGATTGTTTTACCTGCTCACTACTTTGGGGTCTTCTAGGGTGCATCTACACAGCACCCTAAACTCAAAATAAGATATGCAATGTGGACTATGCAAATTGTATCTTTTATTTTGATTGAATTTCAAAATAGGCTATTTTGAAATTTGGCGCATCTTCACACTTCTACACCACGAGTTTTGCCAGAAGAGGCAATGCAAATGAAGTGCAGATAAGCATTTTCTTGTGCTTCATTTGCATACTCTCTTCTGATCCATTTTTGCGCAAAAACAAGCAGCACAGACGTTTCCTTTTTGTGCAAAAACCCCTTTTTGCACAAGATCCTTATGCCTCAAAAAAGGAAGTTTACCGATCTTGCACAAAAAGGAGGTTTTACGCAAAAAGCAAACATTCACGCTCCTTGTTTTTGCACAAAATCCCCTAGCGCAAAAACGGATCAGAAGAGGGTATGCAAATGAAGCATGAGATAATGTCAACCTGTGCTTCATTTGCATTGCTTCTTCTGGCAAAACTCATAGTGTAGATGTAGCCTTAGAGTTTTCCTGAATTTGTATTTCTTACAGGTTTGATTTTTTGGAGAGGGCAAAGGGTAACGAGTTATGGCTGGAATGGGGAGGCACTGCTTTGAGTGTCATTCTTGTTATGTGGAAAGGCACTCCTGAAGACAAAGGTTTTGCAGCATTTGTGGAAGTAGGTTAGTTTGCCTAATGTCCTCTTCCACTGAAGCAAGCTTTGAATAACAAAGACAAAAATTATTAAAGTAGCTCTGCCTAGAGTTACACTTCCCATTATAAGATCCTATTTTCAGCTGCTTTTAACTGTCAGACTTTAATATGTTCAGACTGAATTTTTCTGAGTAGGGTGTCTGCCTCCAGTTACTCTTCTCTTGAAAGTTTCAGCAAAAATGGTTTAGCCATGACTAAGAATGAGGTTGAGAAAAAAACATATTGGTTTGCCCATATTAAAAATAGGTGTGAGGGTTGGATGAGGAAGTGTTGTGGGAGAGGAGAATGCGACTGGCTGAACAAGGAACAGGGCAAAAGACAACTGAGATCAGCTGAGTAGCTTGGGGGTATCAGACTGTTGAACAGTATTCAGCTGCCTTTGCCTTGAGACCACCCTTTTTCTTCCTGCAATCCTGTATCTTATTCATGACACACACCTTCCAACTTCACAATAAATGAGGTAGGGTTCTATGGACAATGGCTTCATTTACTATACAACCCTGATTCCTCCTTAGAGCGGTTCTAACATACATACTGAATGAGGCAGCAGTCCTGTGGGAAAAGATAATGGATCCAATAAATGTTGGCTGGAAGAGACCTCAAGAGGTCATCTAGTCCAGCAGTCTGTGTTCAGGCAAGACCAAATATATTGAGATCATCCCTAACAGGCATTTGTGTTCTTAATAACCTCCAGTGGTGGGGATTCCATTCCCTTCATGTAATTAAAGACTATATCATAATGCATACATAGGAAGGGGCTGAATTCAGGTTGTGTGGGCCATCTTAATTCTGGCATTTACTTATTTCTGAGTGCTTGATGTTTGTAACCTTAATGCTCTTTGCGTGCAGTTTTTGTGTGATTCATAAATGATTTCATCTGAGCTCCTGCAACACACAGGCTATAGAAATAATTATAATCAGGTGCAAAACCCAATGTAAATGCAAAGTTAAGGGTGAGAAATCAAGCACACAGAAATAAGGACATTGAAAAAGTTACAGTTTCTTCAGCTGGTGTAAACAGGTGCAACTCCATGGAAACTAACATCACACGGGATCTGATTCAGCATTAACCTGGCTTCATTGCATATTTTTAATATTTTTTATGGTGTTGACTTTGCAGTGAGAAAAGTGTGGTATTTTAAGGTTTACATTTAACACAGAAATCTTCCTCACAAAACACTATGAAATGTGGGAGTGAGTGTGGCATTTAAGCCACAGCCTGAAAAGGGTTTGTCACGACCCTAATGTTTCAGGGGAAGCAACAGAAAGCATTCTCTGAGGCTCTCAGGGGTATAGCACAGACAGCAACAAATCTGGCTATTTTGGGGTGGGGTGAGGAAATCGGACACCAGTCCCACTTTATCCCTGCTCCTGCTGCCTTTTTTGGGCTGGCTAGCGCTGCCAGAGTTGCCCCTTCTCTTGAGAAAAGGCCTTGAAATTGAAGCTGGCTCCTGGATGCAAAAATGGGAAAGATACTTTGTATTCAGCCTCTTGCTTGCATCACAGGAGCCGACAGCTTGCACAGGACCCTGCTTAAGGTGAGGGGAGGCCGCGCTGTGCTCCCAGAATGGGTGGGATCTTGGATGGAAGGGGCGGGGCTGGAGACAGCCAGCTCTCCACACTGACCAGAACGTAGCACACCCTCCCCAGCCCTAAGAGTTGCAAGGAGTGCATGGTGCAGTGCTCCAATGGTGATTTAAAAGGTCTGCTGTAGTAGTAGTGGCAATAGCTGTGAGCCCTGGACCCCTTTGAATGGCCCAGCCTTGGAGCAATTGCCACTTTTACACTTCCCAGCAACAGGCCTAGCTTGCATGATCCCAGAGGGGCTGGCCAAAACTCCTCTTTGCTGTGATGCCTACAAAAATCTTGACAAAACCATTACGCTGCTCAAGTGCTGAAACCACTGACTACCAGGATGACCAATATTGTGTCACCATTTCTTTGTACACTTTCCTGCATCAGTCTGCCTCCATCTGTTGTTTCTTGACTTCAATTGTAAGCTTTGGGGGGGGGCAGACACTCTTTTTAGTCTATGTGTGTACAGCATCTAGCATAACAGGGTATTTGCCATTGGGAGAGACCAAAATTCTTAGGTAAATCCCACCCCGTGTTAATACAGTGAAAGCAAATAATAATACCATAGGCCAAATTCTCTGCGAGTATCAGTGGATGAAATGCCGTTGTTGTCAGAAGAGTGCACTGCCAAGGACTTTGCAAGATCAAGTAGGCTCTGCTAATAACAGCAGAACAGAGGGACCATATTAGCTCAGAAGGCTGGTTGCATGTTCCATAACACAGATATGACACAACATACTAAACACCATTTTAGTATGGTGTGTCATAAAAGCAGTGAAAGGGTGCTGGGAGTAAAGGTAAAGTTTCAACAAGTAGCTCATTCAGCCTTCTCAGGCCTTCTCCAGTAAGTGAAACATGAAGAGCTAACTGGCGTTTATCAGTGTAAAAGCATTACTGAAGGCGAAAAGATCTCTCCTGTCTCCCATGAAAATCTCTTGAATCTAGGCTTCATTCACAGCATGTTCTATTTGGCCAGCAAAGGAAACTGCTCTATATTTGTGCCCAGGTTTCTTTATGGCGTAGCTGGTAGAAAGGACGGCAGGGAAACAGCAAGGAACGGTGTGGCATAAAAGAAAAGGTCTGAAGTGAAATGTTCTGCTTATTTTGCTGACTAAAGTTCAACATCTATGTGGAGTAGTCTTGGGAGCCAAGAATTTACATGTTACAGCCAGAAACTTTCACGAAATACACAAAAATATGTATAGAGAGAGATATTTATTTATACTGAAATATGTTGCAGTTGGGGCTTTTTTCCTTGGGACATTCAGTGCAATACGCCTGATGCCTAATTACACCGATGTTCATAAGTTTATGTGACTCAGTTGACCATAAGGAAACAATAAATTTTTAAACATTCTTCAGATTTCATGGACAGGTTTCAGGATTAAATGTAATTTACTCTTCAGCATTTACTTGAAGCTTTTGTTTTACTTCCAAAATGGAAGTACTCTTCCAAATACTTTCATCATTATTTTTAGCAGCTTGATATTTTTTTTCGGGCTCATGCAACATTTATTAATATTGGAGCAGACGAGCACAGGCTACAGATGAAAACCTTCTACTCCATTTTACTTTTCAAAGCAACCCTGCTAATCCATCCAAACCCTTTTAAAACAACAGGAACTAAATCCTCAGGAATTCCAGGGCACACTGACATCTCTCCAAGCTTTTGTTTAGTAGCCATCTTTGTAATGTCTATCATTTACACGTAAGACCCTGGATTTACAGTTCAGGGGGCAAAGCACTATTTCCCAAATCATGTAGGATTTTACCAGAGGAATATCTGGCCCTAGATAGTCACATCACGGTTACAGGAAAGCACAGGCCATTCAAAACCATCTGCTGTCCTTTGCAAACTTCACTTTGGAAGCCCCCTTCTTGCCCTCTTCGACGTTGATGGCTGAGGCCCGGCATCTTCCCTGCTGCTGCCATTCTGTGACAAGGTAACTTCTCCACACAAAGCCTGAGGGAGGAGATAGCAGTTGGTGGCTCCTTCATAGAGCCATGAACAGGGGCATGTACCTGGCATGGTTTCCCCCCTGTCCCTGAGGCCTGTCCTTTTTGCAGCATTAGGAAGACCCTGGTACATGATTACCGTGAGTGTTCCAGGTAGTTGCCTTCTCTGGCTGCTCCTCGACCTACTTTTGTGGACTTGGCTGCACTTCTCCTCCCACTTTCTCAGATATGCACACCCCATCCATGGACCCATAAAGTCATGGGACCTCCTTGCCAACTTCCTCCGAGTGATGGCCATCATCCATATCACCAGGGAGAAAATGTTGGCTGAGGGGTCTATTTCCAGTCTGCTCTCCTCACATATCTGGGCAGTATCACTCGGGGTGCTCTCCACTGGCTCCCTTGACACCTCTGTGGAGAGGTGGGTGCTGTCCGGGGCTCTCTTGACACCTCTGTGGAGAAGTGGGTGCTGTCCCCTTCAGGTTCCCTTGTTTTGATGATTGGACCCTCACACCTGCCCTTGTTTGCGTTTTGGTTGTCCTCAGTAATTAGTTGAGTGCTCCGGCTCAGTGGATCCTTCCCAAAGGTGGGGATCCTTTAGCTATGGGCAGGCTTATGCTTGCCCACTTTCTGGAACCCAAAAGGCCCTCTGGAAACCAACAGAACAAAACCCAAGAGGATAAAAATGGCCAATTAACCCCTGTGACAAGTTGCACCTAGACGAGAGTCAGGGCTGGCAAACTGATTGGTGGTGAATCCTAGCTGGGCAGGAGGAGACTGAGCTGGTATAAAACCAGGAAGTGACAGATAAAAAGAGGCTGTAGGAAGAAAGCGTTCAGTCACTCTGTAGAGATGGGGAAGTGGAGGGTGAGCCCTGAGACTCTGCCTTGGACAATACATTCTGGCAAGCCCAGGAAGGGTGAAATAGCTCCAGGGAGCTGAAGCAGCTCCAATAGCAGCCTAGAGGGGAGCTGGAGCTAGAGAAGAAAGGTAGGAAGCAGCTTGGGGAAACATCTCTAGGGTCAAGTGTTGCACAAACTGTGGTTGTTAGTCTTAGAATCCCAGAATCGTGGTGGGGCTGGGTTCTCCTACCAGCCCTTGGGCAAATGGCACAGTCTAGTACAGGGGTGGCCAACTCATGGCTCACGAACTGCATGCAGCTCTTCAAGGAAAAATTGTGGCTCCCACACACCTTAAAGGGGCAGCGGGTTTTTTTTCTCAACAACTTCTTTCCCTTGGCTCTTTGTGCTGTATCGACCACTATTTTGGCTCTTTGTCTGCAACGGGTTGGCCACCCCTGGTTTAGGTGGTAGATCAGAAGACTGCCTAAGATAATTAGTCCAGAGAGACTTTCATATCCCAGAAGAGGAAAGACCAAGCCAGGCTGGGGAGCATCCTGAGTTATGAAGGGGAAGTAACATGGGTCCAGAGACAGACACAGACCATGGAGTGAGAAACCACAGCCTGGGGCATCTGATCAGGAGCTAATCCCCATATGTGGCCCCAAAAAGGTGCCACAGAGATGAGTAGAAAACCTGTCACATACCCCCTAGTCAAGAACTTTGTAAAACCGGGTTGTGAGGCTGTTTGGGCAGACCCTCACCTGGGGCTGCCGAGGTTACTGTACCCTAAGGACAGACCTCCAAGGGATAGGAACAGTCTGACTCCTGGGCTGTGGCAGAGGACAGCTCTTGTCCCAGGGGGGCTGTACTAAGCCATCCGGGATGGGGAGTGGGGCTGATTCCATTTGCACAAGGGGTGGTGGACTCCTTTCCACAGGACAGAGTGGGGCTCTCTAAGCTCACCCCTGCACTTTGTCCCCCACACAATGCACCCTCAGTTCAGCTCTTCCTGCACCCCCTAGTCCAGGGCTACTCAACTTTGGAAGCCCCGGAGGCCACAATGATACTCACAGCACATGCCGAGGACTGCAACTTAAGTGTGGTTGCATATACATGCAAATATATATGCAAATAAATGCAAATAGCTTCTTTCACACTGATGGACATGAATACAAAGCACTTCCCACAATGCCCCAGTGTTCCTCCCTGGGGGCTAGAAACGCCAACACCCTGTACCCGTCTGTTCCAGCCAGCCCATTCGCTTGCGTCTTTCAGTGCTCACCCCGCCTGGGAGATGCCTCGCTGTTGTGGAGCATGTTCCCAGTGGAGGTCATGTTCAAAGTATCCCACCTGCGGACCGCGTGTTGAGCCCTGCATAAACCCAGACCGCACCTCAGGCCACAAACAAATGGGCCACAGGCCATTTGTTGAGTCGCTTTGCCCTATTCAGCCCCGGCATTCCACACCCCCATTCCATTCCAACCCACTTGGCTCCACCCAGCCCCAAGTACTGTGCACACCTCTGCCTGGCCCTGTCCACAATCCTGCTCAGCCCCATATGTTGTGCCCAACTCTCCGCACCCTCCACCCACCCCTTCTGCCTAGCCCTCAACAGCCTTGGTACCTCTCCTGATGAGTGCCTCATGATTGGATTGGTAGCCCATGAGGAGGCAGGGCATTGAAGCAGTGGCTGGTGCTGGCATCGGGGGCTAAGCCTGGAGTGGCAGATGCAGGCTGGGCACAGACCCGGAGCCAGGCAGACTCCTGCACTTGTGGCCGAAATCTTAGCAATATTCATGATGCCCCTAGGACAGGGCGGGCAATAAGCTGGAGGCCGTTCTCTGGGGTTAGCCCCTGGCAGGCTGCTGGCATTTTATTTACATGCACTTCCACAGGTATGGCTGCTCACAGCTCCCATTGGCCACGGATCGCCGTTCTTGGCCATTGGGATCTGTGGGAAGCAGTGCAGATCAGCACACTGGCTGGAGCGAGTTCTAGATGTGGATTGCTTTCTGGTAACTAGGCATTGACGTTGAGCTGAAAAATGAACGACCCTGCATGCTCTTTGTAAGCAGGCCTGTTCTAGGAGAGATATGTATGTGTAAAAAAAAAAAGCCAAGTTACACTTAGAACATACCCAGACTCTTCATCACTCATTCCATTCAGCAGAAGGGTATCTTATCGGACATGTGGTGGATATTACTGTCTAGTAGCTGTTTTCCAGCTAGTTTCTAATAAAGCAATGAACTTCAAACCTACTAAATAAGTACAGAGCAGACAACTCCTTCACTGCCTTAGAGACGTGAAAACAGTCCCAGCATATACCCCTGCTAGTGTGTGTCGGGCATGGGCAAAGCCATACTTGGAAGTCTAGGGCTCTATACAGTACGATCAAAAATAAAACAACCCAAAATAAATAAACCCACAGCTCTAATCACCTCTTCCTCGTGCAATTCAAACCCACAGTCTGCAGATGGAAACGGTTAAGCTATTGGTATAAAACCTAAATACAGTTTGCCACATTGGTTCCACATTATTCATTAGCCCACTCTTTGTTTTTCCAGATGCTCTCTGCCAGCAAGTGGGCCTCCAGAGTTCGGAGCATGGGCAAAGACTCCTACCATCATATTCGTCCTGAGTCTGTACATTTGTTCCTTTTAGTTTTGTTTCTGTTGGGACTTATTCCTTTGTCCTTAACACATACCCACGTCCCACCCTCATGGCCTCTTTCAACCATGTGCAGTCAAATCCCTATGGAGCCATGGCCAACAGATTTGCTAGACACTGGCCCAGACATCACCTTCCTAATGTAATCATCTTTGCAATTCACATCCACGTCCTGAATGATTCATATTCTCTTTGGGACTGGTATGGTGAAGCAGCAACCTAGATATCACAAGGAATTTAAAATAAACTAATTTCTCAATAGCTTCCGAGTTAGTCTGTACAGGATAAACTTAAAAAACAACAAATAGTACACTCCGGTCATCTGAAGAAGTGGGCTGTGCCCACAAAAGCTCATGATACCATCTACATGTTTTGTTAGTGTTTAAAATGCTACCATACTATTTGTTGTTTTTTAAGTTAATTTCTCATTGTTCAGGTTTTCTGCAAACACCCTTACAAAACGTTTCATTAACAGATGATACTTGCAGCCGCCAAGTATCACTAACACCAAGAGCTAAGTAGTCAAAACAGCAATAGATGATAACACCCAGAGTTAATTTAAGTAGGATTTTTAAAAAAGGTTGCTACTACTTTTATAGTCTTAGGGTATGTCTACACAGCAGGGCTTAACTCAAAATAAGTTATGCAAATTGAGCTACATCAATTGTGTAGCTTATTTCAAAATAGCTTATTTTGAAATTGGGAGCATCTACACAGAACTTATTTCAAAATAGAGCACTCTTCCTCTGACTTTTCTGACTCCCTGTACAATGAGGGTTATAGGAGTTGGTGTAAAAAAGTCCTCCAGCTTGACAGTATTTTGACGTTATTTTGAAATAACTGCCTGCTGTGTAGATGCGAACTAAGTTATTTAGAAATAACACTAGATATTTCGAAATAATGTTGCTGTGTAGAAGTACCCTCAAAGTGCTTTCCAAAGGAGGTCAATATCATTATCTTTATTTAATAAATGGGGAAACTGAGGTACAAAGATGTGATGGGACTTGCCCAAGGTCCCCAAGCAACAGATTCAAATGTAGATCTTAGGTTTCCTGAATCCCAACTCAATGTGGTATCTACTAAGCCATGCTGTCTTCCCCTAAGGGCCGCAGTACTGGATTTTCATTCTAATAAGGAACATTCAGAGCAGGCCAAGACCTAAACCAGTTAACAAGGTCCCTGAAAAGGCAGTGAAACAGTTAACCCAAGCTGCGGAAGAGCTACTTAAAAACATTGTTTTATTTCTCCATATCAGCTGCCAACCTGCTGAACTGTAATAAACTATTCTGCAGTACAGCGTCTGAGTAGTACAGTTAAGCTTCTCCCAGATAAGAAAGCTTTGTTGATTGGAGAGATGTCAGGGTTATCCCACAATAATGTAGCCTCAGACATAGGAATCCCTTGCCTGCTTGTGCAAATCCTTATGACTGCTAGCCATGGTAGGAAAAATTATTAGCTTTAAGGATGGATCAGATGACATAAAATTAGTGATAGGCATTCCAATCTCCTGAGGTAACCTTTAGGCACACTGGACCAAAGTAGACTTCAGAGGTAAGTCTAAATTAGTGAATCCTACACTTTCCCCATCCCTCATAATGTAAAATAAACCCATTTACAATCAGTATAAACCAGTGTAGCTGCATTGCCGTCAGTCGTTTACACCAGCTGAGGATTTGGCTCTTCTTCTTAGATCCAGTAAGACTCTCTAAGGCTATGTCTACACTGTGGGGCTTTATCAGAAAAAGGTACGCAAATTGTGCTCCACAATTTGTGTACTTTTTTCCGATAGTTTTTTCGGAAGAGCCCTTCTTCCTCGTGGGAGGAGGAAAACAGGGCTTCCAAAAGAGCGTGTCTGCTCTTCTGCAAAAAAAAGCAGAAGAGCAGACATGTCACCTGGATGCAGCAGAGTTTTTCTGGGATACCTCCAGTATCCCGGAAAAAACTCATAGTCTAGACATAGCCTCAAACTCGTCTAGGCTGAGTGATGTGTAAGATACACATGCCTTTAGCACACCTGAATTTGATTTACTGAATAAGTCAGGATAGCTCACATGCCAACATGTTAAAACTTAAAACACAATGAATAGTCTAGCAGCACCTTAAAGACTAACAAAACATGTAGGTGGTATCATGAGCTTCCATGGGTACAACCCACTTCTTCAGATGACTGGAGTATTGAAAGTCCAGATCCAAGAATAAATAAGGGAAGGCGGCGGGGGGAAGAGGGGAGGAATAGTGAATTGGATTGTTCAAGTTACAAGAGGCTGATAAGAACAATTTGCATTTCTATAAGTACCCATTGTTTGTTTGGTTGGTTAAGACATTAGGATATAGAAGGCACTGTGCAAGCCAGCCAATATCTTTATTTATTCCTTCCTGATAGAAATGAAGTTAAGTTCCAACCCTTCTCTGTGTATTTGGTTTGTGGAATTGGCCTGAAACAATACTGTGACTTTGAGATCCATTAATGAGAGCCTGGGCAGGTTAAAGTGTTCTCCAACAGGTTTCTGTGTGTTGCCTTTTTGGATATCTGATTTGTGCCCATTCATTCTTTCCCATAGAGACTGTCCAATTTGGCCAATATACATGGCAGTGGGGCACTGCTGGCATTTGATGGCATAAATCACACTAGTGGATGTGCAGTTAAATGAGCCCCTGATGTAGTGGCCGATGTAGTTGGGTCCAGTGATGAAATCGTTTGTGTAGATGTGTGGACAGAGTTGGCACCAGAGCTGATTGCAGGAGTGGGTTCCTGGATGATTATGATGGAGGTGTGATGTGTGGTTACTGGAAGGAATTTGTTTGATGTTAGAAAGTTGTCTATAGGTGAGGATTGGTCTTCCCCACAAGACCTGTGAGAGTGAGGGGTCATTTTCCAGGATAGATTATAGATTGTTGATAATGCGTTGGGGGTTTTAAGTTGTGGGCTGTAGATGATGACAAGTGGAATTCTGTTGTTTTCTCTTTTGAGTCTGTCTTAAAGTAGTTCATGTCTGGTACTTTTTTGGCTCTGTCAATCTGTTTCTTCACTTCTCCAGGTGGGTATTTCAGTTTTAAGAATGCTCTGTATAAATCCTGTAGATATTTGTCTCTGTCTGTGGGATGGGAGCAAATCCGGCCGTATCTTAGGGCTTGGCTGTAAACAATAGATTGAGAAATGTGTCTGGGATGGAAGCTAGAGGCAGGAAGGTAAGTGTAGTGGTTGGTAGGTTTCCAGTATAAGGTGGTGGAAATGTGTCCATCATGTAATTGTACAGTACTGTCAAGGAAGTGATCTCTCGTGTGGACTGATCCAGGCTGAGGTTGATGGTGAGGTGGAAGTTGTTGAAATCCATGTGGAATTCTTCAAGGGTCTCTTTTCCCATGGGTCCATATAATGAAGATGTCATCAATGTACTGTAAGTAGAGTAAGGATACTAGGGGGCGAGAGCTGAGGAAATGTTGTTCAAGGTCAGCCATAAAGATGCTGGGGCCAACATGTTGTAAGATAAGAGTTACAATAAAAGCAATTTTACATCTTCCTGAAATTCACCCCTGGGCCAGAGGTGTTGTGTAAGTAGGTATAAACTGTGTTGGCAAGTGGGTATAAACCCTTGAAAGTCTAATAAGTCTGACCTCACTTAAACCAGTTTGACATCAATATGACTTCACATGCAGAGCTAATCAATGAAACGTTTATGAAAAATTTCTAAATTTCAAATTTGCAGGCTTTAAACTGCATCCATGGCTACCTTCAGCAATTTTTGGAGGATGAGTGAGGACTGGCAAAAGACAAAAATAATATCTTTATTTAAACAGGAGATCAAACAGGCACTGGGAAATGAGACCAGTCAACCTAACTTTGACATATGACATAGAGTGCATCTATACTGCAGGACTTAACTCGAAACAAGCTACGCAAACTGAGCTACATCAATTGTGTATCTTATTTCGAAATAGGGAGCGTCTACACAGCACTTATTTCAAAATAGAGCCCTCTTCCTCTGACTTTCCTTATTCCTCATACAATGAGGGTTACAGGAGTTAGAGTAAGAAGTCATCCAGCTAGATAGTATTTTGACACTATTTCAAAATAACTGCCTGCTGTGTAGACGCAGACTAAGTTATTTTGGAATAGTACTAGTTATTTCGAAATAGTGTTGCAGTGTAGACGTATCCAGATACTGGAACAAATGATTAAATAAACAATATGAAAGCAGGTAGAGGATAATATGGTAAACAAGTAATAGACAATGTGGATTTGTCAAGAAGAAGACATGGCAAACCAACCAAAATTCCTTCGTTGACAGGATTGCTGGCCTACTGGATGGAGGGGAAGTAGCAGACAGATAATATTTGAATTCTAATAAGACTTTTAGCACAGTTCCACCACAAGATCTTTTCATAAGCAAACTAGAGATGTGATCTAGAGGACATTACTAGAAGGAAAGTGCAAAACCTATTGAAACATCATATTCACATTTCTACCAGATCTACCCATTTGCTTGATCTCACTTTCTCTTTTTTTACATTATTGAGAGATCATTTCTAGACTGTAAGAATCAGTTGCATGCCAAAGGGCTGGATGAAGGTGGGTATCATGGTGTTTATTCACTCCTGGGGATTAGCTCTGGTCAGCTGGAGCACTGTCTTCTAGCAGTATCTCTTCCACCATGCTCATGCCCTACGGCACCTCTTGCTCCAGGAACTGAAGTCTTCTTTTCATTACTTGGCCATCTGGCCAGATCACAACATGGTTCCCCTTCCCAGAGAGGCATATAACAAAGTTTTTCCTGGACCAAAACATTCCAGGCAGTCTGCTGTCCTCTGCCTGGTATTTGCCATATCCCGTTGGCTGATAGGGGAGCTGGATTCACCCTTTACTCTGGGTTTCACCCCAGGGACCAAGGTCTACACAGCTATTCACATGTTGGGAAGGATTGTAGGTGTCTTGGAGAATAGGATTCAAATTCAAAATTATCTGGAAAATTTGGAGAAATGGTCTGAAGTAAATAGGATGAAAATCAGTTAAGACAAATGCAAAGTATTCCACCTAGGAAGGAACAGTCAGTTGCACACATACAAAATGGGAAACAACTGCCTAGAAAGCACTGCTGCAGAAAAGGATCTGGGGGTTGCAGTGGATCACAAGCTAAATATGAGACTCCAGCGTAACACTGTTGCAAAAAACCAAAACAAAACAAAAAAGAAAAAAAAAACCATCATTCTAGGATGTATTAGCAAGAGTGTTGTAAACAAGATATAAGAATTCCTCCGCTCTACTACACACTGGCTAAGCCTCAACAGAAGTATTGCATCCAGTTCTGGATGCCAGAGAAGAGCAACAAAAGTGATTAAAAGTCTAGAAACATGACCTATGAGGGAAGACCTACCAGATCATCTACTCCTACCAGTCCTGTAGTTGGTGAACACCTCATCGAAGTGGGAGTTAGACTACATTACATTCAAAAAATCTCTAAACCTCAGACCCAATTCTCTTCTCACTTTTAGTGGTTTTCACAATTGTGTAACTCTTTTGTTGTCAATAGCATGGTTCCTGATTTACCAAGACATAAAGTGAGAGAAAAATCTGATCCCATGAATCTCAGTTCACCAAAGCGAGCGCTTTAATTTAAAGTATTTCTAAATGGGGCTGCAATATGGGTTTGCATTCAGTTAAAAAGAACTAACAATATTATCGAAAGGCTATTGGTCATCTATGTTGATCAATATTTGGTCGAAAAAGAAGTATGAACTAAGAGTAGGTTGGTTAGGTAAGAGTAGGTTTTTACCAGTAAATGTCAGCATGAACATACACATTAGGAATTCCATGTCCAGCGCCATCGGGATCTGATTGGTTCCAAACCAGGGAGTTTGCTAAACCAGAGGAGGTCAATGATGGACCCTCTGCTGTTGGCCAAAGGTTCCTACTACCAACCACCAGCCCTTACTACCAGCCCCTGGGCTACAGCCACCAGGCTCTGCTCCCAGCCCACAATATGAGTCACCATCTCCTTGCCATTGGGCTCTACTCCTGGTCTCCAGCCGCTAGCCCCATGCTCTGGCTACTGAGCTTTGACCCCAGACACAGGCCTGGCTCTTTGATCTGGAAACTTCTCTGGTCCGGCTGCACCAGTTTTTCCCAGTAAAGGCTCTGACCCCGGAGCACCCAGGGGTTCCCGACAATGCCGAACCACGGATGTTACCTGATCAGAGAATCCTGGACTAGAGAGGTCCAACCTGTACCAACCAATGAAAACATATTTTCATCAATGAAAACAAAAATGTACAATTAGGCAAAACAAGAAAAATGTTGCTTGAGACCGAATCAGCGTTGGACATAAGGGTATTTACATTGCCTATTTTAACATGGGATGGGTGAACCTTTTCAATCCCAGTGTCTACTATCAATAAATAGTTTTTGGGGGCTCTCCTCATGATGTCCTGCAACTGTGAAAATTTAAAAGAAGAGGGGGAAATGCATAAGCCCCACAATTTTGCCCAACTGTGAACATTTTAAATAAAAACAGAAAAAAATCTGATTATTAAATATTGATTAATAGCCACCAAAATTGTATGAAAAAAATTTGCCCAGCCAAAGGATACATAAGGTCTATATAGCATCTAGGGGAGTGCTTCCCACTCCAGGGACCAGAATGGAAATTTCCATCATCAGTTCACAGTCATGAACAAGCACCACTTCCTCCCTAAAAGTCACGAGTGTGTCTGTGGCAACACAAGCAGTGGCTTGGGGTACAATATGCATAAGGCTCTAGCTATGTAATCAGGCGGCTAGTCTGTGGCACCCATGGCCATGCTACTACTTTTAAACTTGCTAGTTTGAGCAGAGATAACCCACTGTCCACCTGCTGTGGGAATTACACCGCCAGCTGCTGCACAGTGCCACTCAAAGGGTAAAATTCACCAATTTAAGCCCGAAGACCTTAATAAGAGTGAGTTTCACCCCAAGGGCACTTGTGTATTATGAAAGTATGTTGCTGAGAAAAGCATTCTAAGGCTGTAATGCTGTCTTGGAGCATAATATAAATGCTACTGTGGACCACAGAGGTTAATCCATTACAACAAGGCAATTAGATTTAGTGACTGTTTGGAAGATAAAAGCAGTGAGTCGTAATCAATCCTGAGACCCAGACATGATAAATTTCTATAATTTCCTCTTACTTCATAGATCTTAGTGTGCCAAAGTGGGTTAAGATGGAGTGATTATAGTCCCATGTCAGAAATGCAAGAGGAATTTTATTTTTATTAAACAAGTTACTAGTGAAAAGGGTATTTCACTCTCTTTCTTTACTGCGATTATTGTGCTAAAGCTAACCCTCACATTTTTGGTAGAAGCTTCTTGCTAAGCTTTCAATATCTGCTTCGATGGAGAGGTGATGCAAATAGATTTTCTTCTAGGCTACATTATCCCGCTCTCTAAATTCCAATTTGGGTAATGATGTTCTGACTATCTGCAAAGTCTGGCTATGCAGTGTCTGTAAGAAGGAACTGTCTCACAGCATGGCCCTAAATGAGTGGTGTAGTATTATACGCTGCCACAGGCTGCTTTTCAGCAGTAGGCCAAATTACTTCTACAGCTGAAAATAGCCAGTCTCCCAACCCTTCCACTGAGAAACTCTAACCTAATCAAGAACCCAAGGGCAAGGTGGAGTGAAATACTTTAGGGCAAACACTCTCAAACATTTTTTACCGAGCCTTCCTCTTGAAAATATTTTAGGCTATGACAACCTCTTGCCCCAATCTTGGTATCGGACATTACTTTTTCAGCATCAGTGCAGATTCCTTCATAGAATCATGAAATACTAGAACTGGAAGGGACCTCAAGAGGACATCAGGTCCAGACCCCTGCTCTCACAGCAGGACCAAGCATCACTTAGATCATCCCCTGTTCTTAAATATCTCCCATGTTGGAGATTCCACAATCTCCCTAGGCAATTTATTCCAGTGTATAACCAACCTGACAGTTAGGAAGTTTTCCTAAAGTCCAACCTAAACCTCCCTTGCTGCAATTTAAGCCCTTTGCTTTTTGTCTATCATCAGAAGTAAGTTCAGTAAGTGACCGTAACATGCCACCTTTATTTCTGTGCTGCTGCTATCAGTGACACTACCTTGATAGTTGGGCTGTCACCCTCCAGACATCCAGCTTTGAAGACTATGTTACCAGCAGCAGCAGAGAAATAAGAGTGGCAATACCATACCATACCATGCCATGCTGACTTCTGTGCTGCTGCTGAGCAGTAGTGTTGTCTTCAGAGCTGGGCACCTGGCCAGCAGCCGCTGCTTTTCAGCCATCCTGCTCTGAAGGCAAGGAAAAAGGATAAGCAAAGAAAAATCGCAGACATTTGTTTGTATTTCAAAAATCCACCTGGATGATGTCATGTCTGGGAAAACCTGGGTGTATGATAAACCTTAATCTTGTGATTCCTCCCTCCCCCCCTCATAGCCTTGTGACCCCCTTTTGGGTTGGGATCTGCAGTTTGAAAAAATGCTGGTTTAGAGGATACTGTAAAGGTAGACTGAATTGCATGCAGACATTCTGAATGAGGTGTAACAAAGCATTTATCTTAAATGAATGGACATCCTGTGTACCTGACAACATCCTCCTGCAATCTGGTATGCATGAGTTAGACATGTGAGGCCATGTTAGACATGTTAGACATGTGAGGCCAGATTCATGAATGACGTTAATCCATTGACTTCACTATTTTATAACAACTACACTGCCATAGGTGTTCTCCACATACCCAGGGAGCCACGGGTCCCTATCCCAAAGTTTGCATGTGATTTAAATAACATGAAGTGTGCACAGTATCCCCACTTAAACATTCAGGGGCTGGAGTCCACTCACAAGTTAGTTTTCCTGTAAGCAAGTGACCATAGCCCTGCTTTCTCCTTGGCTTTCAGATAGCCTTTGCCTTCCTTCTTTCTTCAAGGTGAAGGGCCACAGTTACTAGAGAAATGTTTAATTCCATCTGCCTTCCTGAGATGGTCACTTCAAACTAGCAGATAATGCTAACCTTCATGTGAGATGAAGCATGGACCTCATGGACTGTGCCATGCCATTCTAATCCATTACTAGCGCATTGTATCCATCCCCAGGTTTTTGGGTTTTGTGAAGATCTCTAAGACACATAATGTCCAGAGTTGCAATGAACTGCAACCTTCTGCCTCAGCTGATTTTTGTTCCATCAGGTTGATATCTCCTCACAGCTGGATCATCCTTTTTCTAGTGTGGATTGACTGGGAAAAGTGTGCATAGAAGCTTGAGCATGTACCGTCTTGAAAGCCGGTGGTAATCATCTGAGAGGGAGCTCCTGATCATCACCTTTAAGTTGTGAATCAAGCACACAGTGTGTGAACAGACAGCAACTCCCTTGGACAAAAATATTAACACTAATAATGCTCATCTTATATAGCATCCTCTATTTGAGGATTGCAGAGCATTGCATAGACATCAACTACCTAGCACTCACCCCTAGAGATAAAAATGGTAAGAATTATTATCTCCATTTAGTAGGCAAGGAAAAACAGATACAGGTTGAACCTCTCTGGTCTGGTACCCTTGGGACCTGACCAGTGCCAAACCAGAGAATTTGTTGAGGTCAATATTGTCTTTACCCACACCTCCACTGCTTACTGGGCTCTTAGAAGACATGTAGGGATGAATTAGAGCTAAATAATAGTACAAAACACTGAGAGCCAAGACTGGTGTCTGTAAACAAACTTTATGAACCTGCAGGAAACTTGGCCACGCCCATGATATGTGGACATCCAGCAAACTAAAATCATGCTGGACCAAAGATGTTGCCAGACCAGAGAGTGCTGAACGAGAGAGCCTGTACACAGGATGATATTTGACCCTGTTTGGAGAGCCAAAAGACTTATGGAGTGCATCAGCATTGTGCTAGCTCTCTGCATAAGAGTGCAGCCAATAAGGTTGGATACCAAGTCAATGGTAGAACCAGGAAGAGAACACAGGTCTCCCATGGACCATTATTCCCATGCCCTGCAAGTGACACATGATCCACCATTTGACAACTGGCCCGTGTACCTGTGCTGATATGAACAGCTCTCTTTGGATCAATAGTTTCTTTTCTCTGCACAATTTATTATGGCTTTAGGCTCTTTCTAAAATGTAAGAACATGTGAAGAGGAAGAACATGGTAGCAATTAAGTGCTGCCATGAATTTTATGAGCAGTTTGCTAGAAACCACATTAATGACTTCACTGGGGCTAAGCGCACTGATCGGCCCAGCACTATTTATTTTTTTAGAGTGAATACAGTGTTCAGGAAAGGTGTCCAATTGGCAGCCCTGGAGTGTTCTCTTTATGCACAGACCACATACAGCACAAGGATTAACCAGACAAGTTTCACCACTTTGCCTTGCAGATGAGGCTCTGACCCGGCTTTGGGAAGACACCTCTCAATTGATGGGCTCGTTTATTATACATGCCCTCCATGCATATGCTTATCCATATATGAAATGGGTTCCAGCTGATGCCAGATGGGATGGTGTCTTTGATGACATTGGGCTCAATTCTCCGCCAAATTATTGCAGAGCAAATCAAGGGATAACTCCACAGATGTTTCAAAAGAGGCTTCCTGTTGAATAGGGACTAGATATCAATATAAGGATACCTAATTCCAATAAGACAATAACACAAGTCTTCATAACTTACTTATTTCATTTTCTAACAAGCAGCTTCATGCTTCTCCTATGCTGTCCTCATGCTTGAAAGGAGACCCCTGTAAACATTTGCAGAATTATCCCATAGTCCTCCTTCAAAGCTCTTCTTAAAAAGCTGCATCCTGGGTATGCCATTCCCTATCCACTGATCCACTTAAATTTGAGAAAGACGGGCTCTTGAACAAAAGAGGGGTTTTGCACAAAAAGGCGCTGTCTACACACTGCTTTTTTGTGCAAAAAGCTCTTCCTCAAAAAGGATCGGAAGAGAAAATGCAAATGAGAGTGCGACATATGCAAATGAGCATTCCATTTGCATTTCCTCTTCTGGAAAAAGCTTGTAGTGTAGCCGTAGTGTGAACAAAAAAAGAAACCAGGTTCTCCTATTTTACTCATCAATACAATGTAAGAACAAGAGGGCAATCAGAGAAATTGAAAGGAAAGAAATGTAATGCTAATGGAAGGAAAGAACTTTTTATGCATTTCACAGTTAGCCTGTGGAACTCATTGCCCCTGGAATCCTTGAAACTAAGACCTTGGTATACTAAGAAAGGGTTAGACATCTATATGGATAAGACAAACACCCAGAGTTACATTAGCAAAAACAAATACTTCAAAGGGATATATGTGTGAGGACTTAAATCATCTACTAAGTGACCAGGGTTAGGAAGAAACTTCCACTCTGGGCAGATGATTCCATTAAGAAGTTTGGCAGGATCAGAACCTTTAATTTTAAACTCCTTCGGGCAAGGGCTATGTCTTTCATTTGTCTGTGAAGTGTTATGTACACTTATGATGTTCTGAAAATAAAGAAACCAACAAGTATATCGTAATAATAACAATTTTTTCTTTACTCACATTATTCTAAACTGATTTGGACCATATCTATTTCCAAACACCACCAATCCTGCAAAAACCTATGTATGTAACTCAAAGCATGTGTGCAGTCCCAGTGGACTTAGGCTACACTAGTGTGTAAGTATATGCATGGTCACAACCTTAAATAAAAAAAATATATTTTAAAATATCCCCCTTAGATACGAAAAGGAAATATGCGCTTACCATCAGAATGCATGACTGCTGGGCATCTCACAAATACAGCTAATAATTACGTATCTGCGAGGAAACCTACGGGGTAAAATATTAAAAATGGTAACGGAATATTTAGCATCTGTGTGTTTCTATTTTAAATGTAAATGTCATTGGAGCCAATTTCTTCATTCCACGTTGTTAAACATTTCCATGCTTTCCAAAGTATTTAAAATATGTTAATAGCTCCTTTTATGCAACGCAAGCAAAACCACCTTGTGCTTTTAAGTTATCAACATTTCCACTTTTCAAAAATGTTCAAAACTTCCATCTATTTGGCTCTTATTTTTGTTAGGTTGTACTTTTTTGTGTGTATCTTTTATTAATCAAAAAGGTGGGCAAAGGTAGGTGATGAAATGTGCTGTGAAACACAGTTATATACAATGTTCCCAACAACAGCACTTCAAAGAGATTTGGCTTTTGCATTTTCTTTTTTCTACCTAAGGGAAGATTTCCAGCACTGCAGTGTTTACTTTCCATATCATGCTTTTGCTGGAAATGTCCTCTTTCCATACACTACCTCTGAGTCATGGCTCAACGGGAGTGATGACTATAATCTCCTCTTGACATTAAGATGTTGCTGAACGTCTAGAGGATATTTCGAGCGATGGAATTCGTGTTCGGCCACATGTTTGGGCTGACAACCAGTTAAACCTTGCTAAAGCAATATTTTTCTATGCACTTAGTTTTTATACCAAACAAGGTTTGTAGTAATTGGATGCCCCACTTGAGCAAAACTGTTTACAAGAAATAAATCACTCCTGGCATTATGAAAACATGAGACCCATGACTCGCAAGCCCAGCATCATTCAGGTCCTCATTTCTCATAAACCTAGCCCTAAACATGGGTCTTCTCATATGCTATGACTTATGCCTTGACTTTGTGGTAACTGTATTTCTATAACCCATTATTATCATGCTTACCTAAAGATGTAGCTGTATTTAGTTGCAATGCATAGGCGGCCATTTCACTGCCTGAAAACTGAAACCCAGGGTAGGAAAGGATACAAAAAAGACATTTTATCTGGTTACGGTAAAATCCAAATCCAAAAGCAAAACTCCCGCTGGTTCACTGGGACCAGTAGTCTGCCTTTAACTTGTCATTTTGCCCTGTGCTTCTGTTGCTTTTGGAACCCACTGGTAAGTGTATATTATAGGTCCCACTCAAAAGATCTGCGTTTTTACAGCCTCCAAGTGAGGGGATTTTAGCTCGAGTCATAGCAGTTCCTGCTTTTAGCTCTGGAGGTCAACAGTTCAATCCCCGGTGTGATTGGCAGGGCAAATGTCACGCTGTTCTGTAAGCATCAGCGTTTGTTGCGCAAGGCCCACTGAGGCAGCTGCTGAGAAGACAGAGAAGAGAGCATACCTCGATGAGAATAAAAAGAAGAGGAAACCTAGGACTATATCTTGTTTGCTTCTCCAACACAGAAGGATGCTGAGTTGCAGCTGCAGGAAAAGCACTATGGGCATCTATCCCAGCATCAAGTAGTGCATCGGTTTTTAGAAATTGGAGATGGGATAGACCTATTCAATCAGGTCCACTGACAGGAGGGGACACTGCTGCTGCAGCTCTTGGAGTTCCAAACCCTTTACATCGCCACCGGAGTGCCATGCAGTGTGCTCCAGGCAACTCTTAGGGTTGCCTGAGGAGGTGGGGGTGCTGTGTGGTGTGCTCCAGGCAGTGCTGGGAGGGGGCGCTGCAGTCTGGGTGGCACTGAGGGGAGCATGGAGCCGTCCCCCCTCACCTTGCCCAGGGGCCCAGAGTGGCTGTCGGCTCCCCTGCATTAAATCATCCGACCCAGCCCCTCTGGCGGTTCAGAATTAGTCCTAATGGTACGTGCTCCAATGTGACTCTAATGTGGTCTGGAGTAAACTTTCACAAGAAAAGTGGTTTCCATCATTCCTCCTCTGACTATAAGGTTTGCTGCTGTGTGCAAAGGACCCAACATTAGTTCCCCATCTATAACATAGGGATAACAGCACTCCTCAGTCTTCTCTATTTAGATTGTCTCAAAGTGCGAGCCGTGTTAGTCTCTAAGGGTATGTCTACACTACAAAGTTAGTTCGAACTAACGGACGTTAGTTCGAACTAACTTTAATAGGTGCTACACTAGCGCTCCGCTAGTTCGAATTTGAATCGAACTAGCGGAGCGCTTAGTTCGAACTAGGTAAACCTCATTTTACGAGGACTAACGCCTAGTTCGAACTAGCTAGTTCGAACTAAGGGCTGTGTAGCCCTTTAGTTCGAACTAGTGGGAGGCTAGCCCTCCCCAGGTTTCCCTGGTGGCCACTCTGGCCAACACCAGGGAAACTCTATGCCCCCCTCCCGGCCCCAGACCCCTTAAAGGGGCACGGGCTGGCTACGGTGCCCGTGCCAGGTGCAAGCCTGCCAGCACCCAGCCAGCAGACCCTGCACCTGGCACGGCACAGAGCCACCCACCCGATGCCCCCCGCCCACCCCCTCTTGCCGGGACCAGGCTGGCGGCTCCCGGGAGCTTGCCCTGGACCGCAAGAGGCGGGCATCTTCCTGGGCTAGTGCGGACATCGTGGACTTTGTCCACGATCTCCGCACTAGGCACAGGAAAGTGGCCGTCTAGGGCAGGAGAGCTGCCAGCCTGGCCACCCAGGAGCAGGTGTGCATGAAAATCAAGGGGGTCCACTGAGACCCCCGACTCTGAGCCGTGAGCTTACAATGGCCGTCCTGGGTCAGTCCAAAGGTCCATCTAGCCCAGTAGCCTGTCTGCCGACAGCGGCCAACCCTAGGGACCCTGGAGGGGATGGACCGAAGACAGTGACCAAGCCATTTGTCTCGTGCCATCCCTCTCCAGCCTTCCACAAACTTTGGGCAGGGACACCACTCCTACCCTCTGGCTAATAGGACTCCATGGACCCAACCTCCATCACTTGATCTCACTTCCCTTTAAACTCTGTTCTAGTTCTAGCCTTCACAGCCTCCTGCAGCAAGGAGTTCCACAGGTTAACTATTTGCTTTGTGAAGAACAACTTCCTCTTACTAGTTTGAAGCCTGCTACCCATTCCTTTCCTTTGGTGTCCTCTAGTCCCTCTTTATGGGAACTCAGGAAGAACTTTTCTGAATGCACCCTCTCCACCCAACCCCTGCTTTTAGAGACCTCTATCCTGTCCCCCCTCCGTCTCCTCTTTTCTAAGCTGAACAGTCCCAGTCTCTGTAGCCTTTCTTCATCTGGGACCTGTTCCCAACCCCTGATCATGTTAGTTGCCCTCCCCTCTCCCAGCCTTTCTCTTCCCCTCTCCCACCTCCTTTTCCCAGTCTCCCCCAGTTTTTTTCAATAAAGACAGAGTCAATGTTGGAAGAAACGTTATCTTTATTTTGTACATCAATAAGAAGGGGGGCTAGGGAAGGGTAAGTGGAAGGAGGTGAGGGAGGAATGGGGTACGAGCCCCCGATGGGGAGGACTGGGCTGGCTCTGCGGGCTTCTGGGGGTGGAAGCTCTCCTGCAGCCCCCCAATTACTCCCTCTGCCCAGATGGCAGCCTGCGGCAAGTGCAGCCGGGCTGATGGCCGAGTGGTGTGATGTGCCCAGTGTGGGCACTCAGGGCACTCCAAGCCAGAACTTCTTTGCAAGCGGGGCACCCCTTAGAACTGTGTGTCCGGGGTGGGGGTCGGGACCCTTTAAGCGCAGCCCTCGGCTAGCCTGAGACAGCATCTCCATGCTCTAAGTCCTCCTTTTATGCCCTGCCGGCACTGCTTCCGGCCATCCTTAAGCCCTGTTCAGAGTCCACTCAATGTGGACTTGCTAGTTCGAACTAGCAAAACGCTAGTTCGAACTAGTTTTTAGTTCTAGATGCGTTAGTTCGAACTAGCTTAGTTCGAATTAACTAATTCGAACTAAGTTAGTTCGAACTAGCGCTGTAGTGTAGACGTACCCTAAGGTGCTGCAGGACCCTTTGTTGGTTTTTAAGTTTTTTCTCTATTTAGATTGCATGCTGTTTGGGAAGGGACTCGCTTTCAATGTGTCTGTTCTTATCATTGTGGGGCTCTGATTTTTGACTCCTGTCTCTCATTTCTTTGCTTTAACCACTACACCAGATTATTCTGAGGTACCACATTGTTTCATACTAAAAAACCTCAAAGCCTTCTTTTGCAAAAAGGCCTTTTGATAGGTGTTTTGCCCCTAGAAGCAAGGACAATAAACTATAGTACCAGCACTGTGCCTTGATTCTCCAGTCAAAATAAGAGGAAAATATTGGTTACTTCAAGAAACATGGTAGCCTATCATTTTTGTTTTAATAGAGTCACTTGACATCAACCATTATCTGAAACTTGCAATGCCATTATCACTTATTATTTTAATTTCAAGCACCAGAGATATTTTTGTTTAGTCCTTTCCCCTTGGGGATTCTCTTTTAAGAGACACAGATGTTCTGGAGAAACTTCAGTCTCATCAGATTTTTTTGATACCAGCAGACAAAAGACCTCGCTACTTCCACATCATTTTCTCTTATTCAGGAAAGAATTTGGGCAAATGCTTAAATCCTTCCCTGTTCAGAAAAGCAGTGGGATGTGCTAATGTGTAATATTTTACTTCTTTAATAATACCAAGCTTTTATATCACCCTTTTCATCTGTAGAGCTCAAAGCGCTTTTCAAAGCAAGTCAGTATCATTACCTCTGTTTTACCGTGGGGGGCAGAAGGGACTGAGACATAGGATGTCAAAGTGACTTGTGCAAGATCATCCAGTTGGCAAGAGGCAGAGCCAGGAATACAACCCATATCCCCTTCGATACAGCGTGACTTGCTGATAGATTGAGACTAAATAAGTGCATGCTGAATCAAGGTGCTTCCTTGAATCAGGGCCTACACGTTAACATTAACTCAGGATGATACTTCTGAAATCACTAGCTTTCTGGCACTTTCAATTAAAAATAAAATATTCAAACAACATTTTTCCCGTTCAGTCCTCTGGAGGCAAGTTGCCTCGAGATGGTACTACCCACAAACTAGAATGGGTCAACCTCATATCCTCCCCATTCAGGCATTTTAACAATCCTCCCAGTAGCTCAACCTTTTCACTGCCTTACAAAATTGTCTTGCAAACTAGGCATACATTGTATTCTTCCAGCCTCACTATGATAACAATACATTCCTTGCTCTCCTAAAAAAATACAGGCCCAAGATGGAATTGTGCAAATATTCCCTCAATCGAAATGTCCACTGCTATGTTGCAAGCCTCATGATGATACCACGAGTTACAGGATACTAGGTGCACTTTTTAGTTCCCAGCTTCTGGACTGGCTGATTATGTAAAAATCTCAACTCCCCTTAAAAAAAAAGGAAAGGCAATTTCACACCCTCATGGGTGTAGAGAGAAGCTCAGAGGGCAAACATGCACACGATTTTAACTTTCGTGATTTTGATAGCTTGACATTTCCCCCACTCTCCTGTTCACAATTTTTTATGAATACTTCTGATGCTAAGCTAAACAGTTCAGTTTGCTACTTGTTTAAAACGCAAACAGCCCCGCCCTAGTGCCATACTTCCCTTATCTTTAATACAGCTGCTTTCAGCCTGAGGTTCCAAAAACCAAGCACAAAAGATTGCATTATAGATTTAGTGGCAGCCTTAACTCTGAATGTTCTTGTTTTCTGTGGCTTGAAGTCAGCCCCAGGTCATTATTTTATTCTGTGTTCTGGTTTTTAATATTTTTATGGACAATGATCCAAATGGGCAATGCGCCACACAAGCCACCGAGTTGTGGGCTTTTCTTTCTTTTTTTTTTCTTCTTCACAAAATGGTCAGATAAAAGCCCTACTAATTCAGTTTATTATATATAGCTAAGAAACATTAAAGCAGTTGATATTGGCTTTTGGAATTTAAACCTACTGGTTGGAAGCAAACAGTCTGCATAGGTGATTAATTTCCCAGCCATTTTGTTGGTTTCTATCATGGAATAAAATAGAAACCGGGGAAGGGTCAGATGGAGACATGATCACTTTCACGTCATGTGGTCCAATGCTGCTTCATGTGTGGACTTTCCATAAGCGACAGGAACCTTCCCTTCAATAGAATATGTGCTAAATGAAATCAGAACTGCAGGAGCAATGTTGCAGCTTCAGAGCCCAATCACACACAAGCATGGAGACTGAACTCACTGGTCACTCTAGTTCTATGATCAAGAACTGTAAGATTGAAACCCTACTACATAATATATCATGACACTGGCAGACCAGGGGCCAGTACATGCTAAGGTCCAAAGACCTCACAAATGCATAGCACTCTGGCTCTCCTGTGTTAGATTCACTCTCTCTCTTTAAATAAGTGTTAGATTCATAAAAATGCGTTCCAACTTCGTAAAATGCCTGTAGGGTTGTGTTAATCTGGTTTATAAAATCCATACCCCATGTTATAAGGGGTGCTTGGATTGTCACCCTCTGTGGTTGTGTAAGTCATCAAGCAGGAAATGAGCATTAATTCATGCCAAAAATTCATGTTGGCTTCCTACAGAAGGTCCTGTTTATTGAAACCAAAATGAGCCACTGTGAAATATCAAAGAACAAAGACTTTGTTGACTGCGCCCCCACATCCAAGAAGAGGAGATGTGCTTGAAATCAGCAGTTGGGGAAGAGGGAATAAAAATCCCTGACAATAAGGAACTATACCTCTATGCCATTTGAATCCAGAGGGGCAAAGAGTCTTAAGCATAAGCAAGAGATCCCCAGCTTTTCGGACTGGGTTAACCCAAGAGGTCTTATAGAACTTGCATATTATAGCAGCTTCTATTACCCTAGTAAAACTAGGACCATACCTCACTTTGGGTGTGTCTAGACTACACTTCTCTGTCGACAGAGAGATGTAGATTAGGAATGCCGAAATTGCTAATGATGCGGGGATTTAAATATCCCACACTTCATTAGCATAAACATGGCCACCGCTTTTTTTAAAAAAAAATTGAGCTTCTTCGAAAAAAACCCGGCAGTCTAGATGCGGCTCTTTTGAAAAATAAAGCCTTTTTTGAAAGATTCCTTACCCCTCGTAAAATGAGGTTTACAGGATCTGCCGAAAAAGCACCCCGTTGTCAGCAGAACTGCGGCTAGACTTCACATTCACTTTTGAAACAGTGCTTGATCAGCACAGTGCCCGAACGTGAGTATGCAAATGAAGCCCAAGATATTTAAATCCCGGGCTCATTTGCATTTTTGAAGTGCTTGATTTGCATCCCTCTGCTGAGCAGTCTAGACGTAGCCTCAGGAGTGTATATTTACCTGCTTTAACTCTTTAAATAAGTCTCTTATTTCTTTTTCTTAGTTAATAAATCTTTAGTTTATTGTGGGATTGGCTACGCTCATTGTCATTGGTGAGCGATCTAGTGTACAACTGACCTGGACAAATGACTGGTCCTTTGGGACTAGGAGAAACCTGAATACTGTTGTGAGTTGGATGTAAGAGGCCCTCTATCAAGCTTTCCTGCATGGCAAGGTAAGCTGAAGGGACTACCGGTAACTCCATGGTATAGCTGCTTTAAGGCGTAAGGAGCTTACACTTGATATGTAGTTGCTGAAATCTAAGCATGGAACTCACAACCAGTTTGGGGTTTATGGCAAACTTCTTCCCAGTCTGCTTTCAGGTTGTTACTTGTGCTCATGAGCCACTCCAAGCAGCCAGGTCTGAGGGATCCTGGGATTTGGTTTTGCCCTCACTGTGTGAGCAGGGCAAATCACTTTGTTTCTCCTCCCGCCCTTTGTCTGTCTTGTTTATTGTAATCTCTTCTGGGCAGGGACTCCTCTGTACTCCATGTTTGTACAAATAGAGCAGTAATCTTGGTTGGGGTCTTTCGTCTCTATGATGATATTAAAAAAATGAGAAAAAGATCCTGCTGCAAGACAGAAAGTATGCCTATTTGGACCTTCCAAAATCTACATATTTGTTCTAGCCTGAATTGCCCTGCTAAGCTAGAGTCTGAAACACTGTGCTTTGGTCTGTAGCAAACAGAGAAAGATATGTCCCCAGTAAATATCTATATTTTCTTTCAAGTTTTCCCTCAATCTTGACCTGAGGTGTTCGTTTCTCAGGTGAATGTAACTGATATTTCCATTTAGGCCCTGGCTTTCCAGCTAAGACTGTCAACCAAGGTGCCAATTACTGCTACAAGTTCTACCTCTCCAATCCAGGACTCTCCGGTTCGACAACATCTGTGGTCCAGCAGGACCATGGATATTGCTGGACCAAAGAGCTCCAATCTTCTCTGGCCAGGTGTGGGGATCCCCAGTGGGGCTGGCAGTGGCTGGGGAGCCCTGACCTGGGGATTCCTGGCTGCACAGCCCCAGCAAGCAAATGATCCTCAAGTGTGATCACTCATGATAATAAACACTATGCCCAAAAGTAAGTGTTGCAGACCCGTGCACCAATGTGTTTGAAGTTTCACTGTAGCTAATTAAAAAATTTCCACGAAACTGGCACAAATCCTATAGAAATGTTATACTGTGCAGCCATAAGACCAGATTTATGACTTCTGATGTGTGACTCTCAAATCGTGATTGTAAGTGGCTAGTATCTATATATAAAATGCCCTTTGCTGAATGGAATGAGAATTGCTCAACTTTGTGTCATTTGTTTAGCAAATGGGGGGATGTTGGGGATAAGATAGGGTTCCATAAAATCATGACTGGTGTAGTGAAAGTAAATAAGGAAAAGTTATTTCCTTGCCCACATAAACACAAGATTTAGGGCTCACCAAATTAAATTAGTAAGTAGCAGGTTTCAAACAAACAAAAGGAAGTAATCCTTCTTACAGTGCAGTCAACTTGTGGAACTCCTTGCCAGAGGATATTGTGAAAGCCAGGACTTTAACAGGGTTCAAAACAGAGCTAGATAAATTCATGGAGGATAAATTAGCCAGGATGGATAGGAATGGTGTCAGAAGCTGGGAATGGGCAACAGTGGATGAATCATTTGATAATTCCCTGTTCTGTTCATTCCCTCTGGGGCACCTCACATTGGCCACCTTTGGACAACAGGACACTGGGCTAGATGGACTTTGGTTTGACCCAGTATGGCCATTCTTATATTCTTATGTCTTAAATACAATAAAACTATCCTGTTTTAATATGGTGTTTTTATCAGCAATTCTGAAATCACATTGAAAGGGTGCAATATCATTATCCCCGTTACAGAAAGGGAAGCAAAGAGAGTTGAAGTGACTTACAGCTAAGAACAGTGCTCAGCTATACCTAGTCCTACTCTTCTGTCAGCTGAGTTAGCTCACGCTGCCTCCTACACTGCTAACTGCTCATACAAGTTCTTACAGCTCACATAACGAGAACCTGTACTCTGGAAATGGTTGGATGTGCGTTCTCTTCCCCTTGCTGTGGAAATGGAGTTTTGACATGGTATCTGTCTTTCCAGGTTCTTATATTGGTGTCTAGTACAGAGACAGTCGTGAAATCCCAGCTGTCATATGGTTTTACTATAGACGTTTTACTGTCCTTACAAGCAATCAGGAGATGTTTTGCGGAAACTACGGTATGAAGAAGGGAGAATCCCAGAAGTGTTCTTTGAATTTCTAAGTATTTGCGGGGATGCTTTTTATTCTTTTTTTTTTTTTAATCCTAATTTTTCTGCTCTTCAGAGACAGTCAAATGATGGGAAAAATTAATTGACAATAATTGTTTGATGAAAAAAATGTCAAATTCTCCATGACTACTATCAGCCACACATAATTCAATCAGTCCTATTGTTCTGTCAAACTTAGATGTTTCCTTCTTCCTCTCATATTATTGTAAGCAGGGACATAGCCAAAAGCATTGGGTTTAAAGGTTCAAATTCTTCCTCCTCTTTCCCCCCCTCTCCCTGCCACACAAAAGAGTGAAGACATCCAAAATATTTTTAAAGCAAATTATAACAGAGCCAACCACAAGAATGTTCTACCATTTCACAGTGGCTTGTACCAAGATGGTCCCACTTGTTTCCCCAAGGACTCAAGCAGAAAAGTCTCAGTGCATGCTGGAGTTAGACTTCTGCCCTTTTCTGGCCCAGGAATCTTGTTCTTTATTTATGACCATCCTCATTCTGCCACTGACGCCTCCTACATAATAAATAGTGTGCTTGAGGGGACTTATTCCCCTTGATTGCAACGGATTTTGGATCAGGCCCAAGGCTAGCTGCGCTTGACTAAGGATATTCCTTTGAAATGCTGACATTTAAACTATGACTGGCAATCTAAGTCACATAATATTGTCTCTGTCCCTAAATGCCATCTCAGGATAGCCATGAGAACACTGTGGTATTTGTTATTTGCTTTGAATAGCTTGCCTTTCTGTAAATTGTGGTTTTCAGAACCTCTCTGGCTTAATAAAGGGGTAGCAGCAACATTATGAATCAATATAATTTTTCATCAGCTCAAAATGCCCCATTCTCCTTGACAAATCCCTTCATTTAACATAGGCCCATTATTATCCTACTGGAGGATCATGTATAGCTGTCTATGTGGCTATAAATACATAAAATAGGTGTGAAGCCGCCTATAGTTAAGATTGCCCTGCATTTCCCATTATAAGGCTATATTTTCAGTTGCTTATATCTCTGCCAAAAGCTGGGCTGAAGTTTTCCATGCTGCGTTTGTGCCTTAGGGCATAGTCTAGCAAAAATGGTTCAGCCATGTCGGAGGAGGAAGCAAGGGGGAATTATGTTACTTTGCCATGTCAAAAGGGATTGCATTGAGAAGCTCTACTCAGGTAGAAGAGGTGGGGATGGGGGTAGCCAGCCCTCAGTGCTGCCTGGACCGAGCCCCCAAAGGTCTGGAGCATGCCATGAGGGGTTCTGGTGGTGATTTAAAGGGCCCAAGGCTCTGGCTGCAGCTGCAGTAGCAACCGCACAGCAGGGAGCCCAGGGAACTTTTCAATCAATGGGCCCCAGGGCAATTGCTCTCTTTGCTTCCCCCTCTGACCTCAGGCCTGCCTGGTGCCAAGGATGTGCCTTTTCCTCTCCTGGGGAAAGCCTGCCCATGTTTGGCCAAGTTATAAGCCTTTGAGAAATACAATTTAAATACACAATCTTCACTGCACAATTGCCAACTTCTGCAAGACACAAGGCAGGCAGGGATCCTTCAGGCAGCTTCCTTCACGATCCAGTCATTCTCATAGCCTGGTCTATCCCATGCATTGGAATGAGACAGGGAGGACATCTATGGAACCAAATCATATGCGAGCATGATCATATAATTACAAACGGCGTCATAATGCATGTGCTCAAGGGGGCCAGACTGACATTGCACAGACAAGCCTCATTCTTGCATTTCCTAACTTGAATGTTTGACTGTGCAATGCAACCGTAATAATGTCCTTTTCACTTTACTTTTTGTGCATTAAAATATTTCAAGTTCATTTTTTGGTTCCCACACCCCTCTCCCCACACATACACTCAATATTCTCTGCAAAAGTATAACTAGATAAAAATACATTAATCAACGGCTTATTATTCCGTGTCTAGGAAACTGGAGAGACACCACAAAGAAGGAAACAAATATAGCCTCATGAATTCAGTTGTTCAACAATCTAATATAGCTTTTACAAAGCCTCAGCGACGGATTTTTGTCTCCATGCTCTGTTGTGGTCAAGGAAGTGTGAAAAGCCACAAACAGACTACACATATCTAGGCTACAACATACAGGCTTAGTGGCTGTAATAGAACACTCCCACACTTCAGGATTCTTAGCTTGCACTCATTGAGATACATACTAATATAAAGATTGGGGTTTCCGATTTTTTTATGCTCCATCCATTATACATACATGAACTGGAACGTATGTGTGAGTGAGAGAGAGAAAGAACAACATGATGTATCTATTTGGCACAGCTTTTCTATAATGAAACCAATAGAGGGAAAAAAGGAAAACAAGGAAAATTAAAAACCTTCTATTCCTGAAAACTAAAAGACCAGAAAAACAGGGAGCATTTATGGGCCATCACCCTATTTTAATTTGGATACTTTTGAAACTTTTCAGATAACATTTTGGGGAGCATGCAATGAACACCGAGAGGGACTGGATGGGAGGTGTTCATTTTAAATTTTACTGAGATGGATTCCTCATTTCTTATGTATTAACATGGGAACAAGTTAACTTTCAGTTAATTTTGAAGGATAAAGATGAAAGTTATTTTGGGAGCCATTTTGAGACTGTCCAATTATTAAAATTTTCTGGGAAGCAAGGTGATCTAAAAGTACTACAGTGATAAGTGAGAAAAGAGTACAGCACTGGTTCACACGCCATTGAATATTTACTCACTGAGCTGACTGATGACCACTCTGAGATAATGATCCCACAAGAAAAGGATCTGGAACTGTGTTCTCCGCAGAGGGCTGAACGAGTGGAACTCACTGCTGAAGGAGATCAGACTCTCCATAAAACCATCAAATCAAAATGCAAAATCCACTCCTTTAGATCTGCATTCCCAGCACAAATCTATCATTGACAATGGAAATTCAAACCTTAATTTGAGAGGTAAAATGTGATGAGTTGCACAGCCCCTGGTGTACATAATTTAGAATTTGTAACGGTCTAAGATATTGCGCGCGCACACACACACACACACACACACACACACACACAGAGTAACAATAAACATTAAAAATAACATTACTAAAGTTGAAAAGTCAAGTACTCATGTTTAGAAATGCCCATGGAACCTTTATTTGTCCCCTTTCAGTGTATGAATCATGATACTTTTAATTACATGATCCCATGCTTTTTTCCACAGGAAACCTACCTCATTCCATGCACACTTAATGAAAAACTATTCCATATTTTGTCGGGTTTTTTTATCTTGTTGTTTATTGTGCATAGTAAATAAAACCTGGGGTTTGTCATGGATCCAAAGGGTCTGGTCTATGCCCCAGCTTGTAACCAGTCCTTTGGGAGTGACCCCAGTGCTGTGGCAGGCTACAAGAACCCACACAATTCCACAGGGGACGATCTATAGCCTCCAGGACTCTCAAATTGGGCCATCAGGACCCATCCATCCTGGTCTCCCTCGGGGCTCCCTATACTGAATTTAGCTGACCCAGACTCTTGTGGGAGACTTGTACTGTACCCCTCAGGGTTTCAAGCTGTCAGTGAGTCTCTGAAGTGACACTAGAGAGCCTTTTCAAAGCAAGACAACCATGTATTAGTCTCCTGGCACACAGACTCTGAAAATCGTTGGGTTAGCATAGAGAGCCAAAGATTAAGAGAGAGTTTAGACAGGCCAGCACCAAGCCAGGACTACCTGGAGAAGCCATGTTGGTACTCTCTGTCTTTGGACCTTTGTCTATATGTACAGGTCCGTGTGCCCGTGTCTCTGGTGCTTGACCCTGCCATGAATGTAGGGACTGGACCGGATGACCTCTCGAGGTTACTTCCAATTCTATGATTCTGAGAGTTCAGGGTTTTTTTTAAACATCTGACACCACTTGTCTTCGTTCTCTGGACCCAGCCATGTTATGTTCATGTGTCCAGCTGCCTCTGCAACTAGGTTTTAATTTTTGGTCATCAGGGTTCCCATTGTCTCTGTAAAGTCTTCTATTTAAGCATCAAATGGTTAATTTCAGACAGAGAGCCCTACTGTTTCTATTTCTCAAATATACAGACGAATGTCTCATCTTAGAGAGAAAATCAGTTATTCCCTCCCAGTGGGTAGTGGTTGTAAAGGTGTTAAGTACAGAGTCACACAGCTAGCTCATAAAATTACAGAAAATCCCCCCATGCATCACAAGGTGACTCAATTCAAACCCTGCTCTGCAGACAGAAATTATTAAGTTCCTTGTAAGCTTTTTTGTGATGCTCATAACTATTAATAGCTGAGTCCAAATGGTTAAAGTTTCAGTCCTAACAATTCAATTTTGGCAAAGTTGCAAACAATTGAAAACAAGATCTTATAATGGGAAATGTCAACCAATCTTAATACAAGATCGTGCCAATAGTCCCACCTATAATTAAAGCTGATGAGTGCTTTCTGACCTAGATAGGCAGACAGACAGACACCTTTCGTTTCTGTAGTTCTACACTTCATGAAGGTCCAAGCCTTTAGACTTGTCTGTTCCTTTACTTCATGTGTATGTCTGAGGGCAGAGTTCAATTTCTTGAGAGGTTGAAAAATAACAGAAAAACATTTTATACTAAAATTAGAAAATTCAGAGTCAGCGCTCTTTCACTTACGTCAAAGCCTGTGTAAACAGGGGCATATGTTACTCTATGGTACACTTCCTAATGTGTTTTTTTTTCAGCAGAGGAATTATCATTTGAGTCACTTGTGGTAGAAAAGATTATTTTCAAAAGGCACAGTGAGTAAGTTCAGTAAGGTACAAGGAAGTGGGTATTGTCATCCGCTAACTGGCATATTAGGCTTTGAAATTAGAAGACCCCATGGTGTTCGCCACACCACCAAGGCCAATTTCTAAGCAGTAATGTTTTCCTCCAAATGCTATTACACAAACCACTATAATCATGTGCTAGCACACTAGCTTTGAAGGGATTTTTTTTCACCCCATTGTCTAGGGTTTTATCGGAAGAGGACGATGGAGGACTGCCTGCCAAAGCCAATTGTGAAAGTTTTAAATATCCAATTACTGTGGTACAGTATGGCTGATAGTCCAATACAACCTCAGCCTCAGCCAGACAAATTTGTTTAACCCAGTTGATTTGGTGCAGGTTATCTGATTGCACTGAGGTGTCTTTTCCTGTTGATCCCCACATCTCTCTCATCAACAATAATAGAAGTTATATAGATCTGTACCCAGAATAAAGCGGGTCCTAAAGAAAAGTGAACATCATTCCTAGTTGTGCATCATCTATTACACGATATAAAAATAGGTGACAGAAACCACAGCTGTAATATATGTATCTTCTTGTCATATCACACTATGTCCTTGTTAGTACCTTCCTTTGTAGAGAAAGATTTATGTTCACATTTATTACAATGGAGGAATGCAAATTAAGTATTTATGCAAATTAAGATGGTCAAGTCAGTAACTTTGCAGCTTGCTTGTATGTTTTGCTATAGAAGATGTTATGAGTCAATCCTAAAAATTCACTCTAAAATGACCATCTTCAATCTGAGAAAAGCAGAAGAAAGTTTTTTAAATGAAATTCATTAGACATGGCTGTAGGTCAGAAATGTTTCTCTGAAACCCCTGACATCAGATACAAATGTGAATCAGATTGAGCTAGATCCTTATATTTCAGCCATCCCTAGATTATCCTTACCCCCCACCCCCACCCCAGACAGTAGTCAGGGCCATCTGTAGACATAAGTGGAATACACACCTGCTCAGGGTGCCACGGAATTTGGGACAATGGTGCAGCTGTGTGTTTCATGGGCAACAGCACCAGCTCTGGCAGCCAGCCCCATCCCATGCCGCCCCCCGCGTGCTGCCTATCCAGTCACAGCTCACCATCTGTTCCCCCTTCCAGGGGTGTCTGCACCTCCCACCTGCTCCTCTGCCAGCCTCCCTTCCTTCTGCAGCCCTGAAGAACAGCCCCTTCCTCCCATGGAGCAGCTGGCTTCCCTGCAGGTACAGGTGCTCAGGCTACGTAGGGCCACATAATTTGTATGGACAGCACTGATAGTAATGAAGTAGAATTAGCCCTATTGTGCAGATAAGAAACTAAGACCCAGAGCAATTAAAATCAATTTCCCATGGACTGACAAGAAGACTGAAGCAAAGTCAGAAATTCAACCCATATATCCTCAGTGCCAATCCAGTGCCTTGTCCACATGACCATCTATCCTGTTAGATCAGAGTCAGCAGAATTTATCCCGCTGTACCTTGTCTACATAAGTGCACACAAGACTAAATTTTTTTTAAAGAATTGGAAAGGGCCAAGTTGTGGAACTTCTCAACTCAGTTCCTGTTGCTTTCTATTCATTTTATTTCAGATGAGCTACTTAGGAAGCCAGGTGGACTCCTCATCAGCCATTTGCCAACTGGATCAATAACTTGGAAATAAGAAATTAGATGCCTGATTTATATTATTAGCAGCCATTCTTAGATGCTCACGTAGCTGAGAGAGCAGTTTATTTGTCATGGAGCACCTTCTGCTTATCACCATTTTGGACACGTAGTGAAAGACTCATCGCTACAGTCAGATCACCTCCCATGGTGTTAGTGTCCCATACAGATGTATCTCATACATCTCTTGTCATCAGCCTGCCATCTTTTGCCCCTACAGGGCTCCTCTTGCATTCCACTCTTCTGTGAGAGCGGTGAGTACAGGGGTTACCCTGGGGAGTCCCTCAGCCAAATTAGAACAGGATGAAGTTTCCTAAGGACAAATGCAAAGTACTCCACTTAGAAAGGAACAATCAGTTTCACACATACAGAATGGGAAGCGTCTGTCTAGGAAGGAGTACTGCTGAAAGGGATCTAGGGGTCCCAGTGGATGGCAAGTCAAACATGAGTTGCGGGACGCTGTTGCAAAAAAAGCAAACATGATTCTGGGATGCATTAACAGGAGTGTTGTGAGCAAGACACCAGAAGTCATTTTTCCACTCTACTCTGCACTGATTAAGCCTCAGTTGGAGTATTGCATCCAGTTCTGGGCACCACATTTCTAGAAAGATGTGGAGAAATTGGAGAAGGTCCAGAGAAGAGCAACAAAAATGGTTAAAGGTCTAGAAAACATGACCTGTGAGGGAAGACTGAAAGAATTGGACTTGTTTAATTTGGAAAAGAGAAGACTTAGAGGGGACATGATAGTGGTTTTCAAGTATCTAAAAGGATGTTACAAGGAGGAGTGAGAAAAATTGTTCTCCTTGGCCTATGAGGATAGGACAAGAAGCAATGGGCTTAAATTGCAGCAAGGGAGGTTTAGGTTGGACATTAGGAAAAGCTTCCTAACTGTCAGGGCAGTTAAACACTGGAATAAATTGCTTAGGTGGGTTGTGGAATCTCCATCTCTGGAGATATTTAAGAGCAGGTTACACAGACATCTATCAGGGATGATCTAGACAGTGCTTGGTCTGGCCGTGAGAGCAGGGGACTGGACTCGATGCCCTTTCACGGTCCATTCCAGTTCTAGTATTCTATGATTCTAGAAGCAAAATGAACACCCCAGAAACAACTTTTGCACTTTCCTAAGCTTGAACTTTTTAACCCCCCATGTCTAAGGCTGCATCTACACTACTGCAGAAAGTCAGATCAAGCTACACAGCTCCAGCTATGTGAATAACGTAGCTGATATCGACATACCTTAAGTTGAGTTACAACGGGCTCTACACTGTGGGGGAGGATGATGGGAGAAACTCTCTCCTGGACTTCCCTTAGGGTATGTCTACACTACAGCGCTAATTCGAACTAACTAACTAAGTTAATTCGAACTAAGCTAATTCGAACTAACGCGTCTAGAACTCAAAACTAGTTCGAATTAGCGTTTTGCTAATTCGAACTAGCAAGTCCACATTGAGTGGACCCTGAACAGGGCTTAAGGATGGCCGGAAGCAGTGCCGGCAGGGCATCAGAGGAGGACTTAGAGCGTGGAGATGCTGTCTCAGGCTAGCCGAGGGCTGCGCTTAAAGGGTCCCGACCCCCACCCCGGACAGACAGTCCGCTTGCAAAGAAGTTCTGGCTTGGAGTGCCCGGAGTACCCACACCGGGCACATCACACCATTCGGCCATCAGCCCGGCTGCACTTGCCGCAGGCTGCCATCTGGGGAGAGGGGGCAATCGGGGGGCTGCAGGAGAGCTTCCACCCCCAGAAGCCCGCAGAGCCAGCCCAGTCCTCCCCATCGGGGGCTCGTACCCCATTCCTCCCTCATCTCCTTCCACTTACCCTTCCCTAGCCCCCCTTTTTATTGATGTACAAAATAAAGATAACGTTTCTTCCAACATTGACTCTGTCTTTATTGAACAAAACTGGGGGAGACTGGGAAAAGGAGGTGGGAGAGGGGAAGAGAAAGGCTGGGAGAGGGGAGGGCAACTAACATGATCAGGGGTTGGGAACAGGTCCCAGATGAAGACAGGCTACAGAGACTGGGACTGTTCAGCTTAGAAAAGAGGAGACGGAGGGGGGACAGGATAGAGGTCTCTAAAAGCAGGGGTTGGGTGGAGAGGGTGCATTCAGAAAAGTGCTTCATGAGTTCCCATAAAGAAGGACTAGAGGACACCAAAGGAAAGGAATGGGTAGCAGGCTTGAAACTAGTAAGAGAAAGTTGTTCTTCTTCAGAAAGCAAATAGTTAACCTGTGGAACTCCTTGCTGCAGGAGGCTGTGAAGGCTACAACTAGAACAGAGTTTAAAGGGAAGTGAGATCAAGTCATGGAGGTTGGGTCCATGGAGTAGTCTTAGCCAGGGGGTAGGAGTGGTGTCCCTGCCCAAAGTTTGTGGAAGGCTGGAGAGGGATGGCACGAGACAAATGGCTTGGTCACTGTCTTCGGTCCATCCCCTCCAGGGTCCCTAGTGTTGGCCGCTGTCGGCAGACAGGCTACTGGGCTAGATGGACCTTTGGTCTGACCCAGGACGGCCATTGTAAGCTCAGGGCTCAGGGTCGGGGGTCTCAGTGGACCCCCTTGATTTTCATGCACACCTGCTCCTGGGTGGCCAGGCTGGCAGCTCTCCTGCCCTAGACGGCCACTTTCCTGTGCCTAGTGCGGAGATCGTGGACGAGGTCCACGATGTCCGCACTAGCCCAGGAAGGTGCCCGCCTCTTGCGGTCCCGGGCAAGCTCCCGGGAGCCGCCAGCCTGGTCCCGGGAAGAGGGGGTGGGCTGGGGGACATCGGGTGGGTGGCTCTGTGCTGTGCCAGGTGCAGGGTCTGCCGGCTGGGTGCTGGCAGGCTTGCACCTGGCACGGGCACCGTAGCCAGCCCGTGCCCCTTTAAGGGGTCCGGGGCCGGGAGGGGGACATAGAGTTTCCCTGGTGTTGGCCAGAGTGGCCACCAGGGAAACCTGGGGAGGGCTAGCCTCCCACTAGTTCGAATTAAGGGGCTACACACCCCTTAATTCGAACTAGTAAGTTCGAACTAGGCTTAATCCTCGTAAAATGAGGTTTTCCTAGTTCGAACTAAGCGCTCCGCTAGTTCGATTCAAATTCGAACTAGCGGAGCGCTAGTGTAGCGGCTATGAATGTTAGTTCGAACTAACGTCCGTTAGTTCGAACTAACATTGTAGTGTAGACATACCCTCACTCTTCTTGTCCTGGGTAGAGTAACAGGGTTGACAGGTTGTGGTCGATTTAGTGGATCTGAAATAGACACACTAAATCGATCACCAGTGGATCAATTTCAGAGCGTTGATCGAAGCTGTTGTGTAGATGTAGGCTAAGGGGTTGAGTCCTACAGTCTTGCTCCCTGTCTGGATCCTCACATTTACACTACCCTGAAGGTCTTCCTTGGTGGCTTGCCTTTTTTCTGGCCTACTTCATGCATCTCTTTCACCCCTACTACTCTGTCCCATCGAAGTCAGGGTGTCAAATCTCTCCTGATGCTTCTCTGCAACCCTGAGAAGGATCACAAAGTTCTTCTCTCTCTTTGCAGCTCCCTTCTAATCTGGTCTTCCTTCCTTCATAGTCACCACTCTACTCCTTCCATAGATGGGGTGAGTCATTAATGAAACCTGGCCCACCCTCTAGGGGCCACCAGGTAACATAACTGGCCTCTCAGGTACACATTAACGCTTTTACTGCCTGGGGGTGGGGGATGCTCCACCTCCCTCCACTCAGAGATCAAGCTCAGGAGTTTTATGAGAATTGCAAACAAATATTCTCTTTAAGCTTGCTTTTCTGTGAAGAACAGTGTAGTGTACACATAGTCTAAGATCAGTTGGGTGGTAAATAGGGATGGGAAGGTTTAACGGTTAACTGGTTAACCTGTAAACCTCATCCTTAATGGATGAGGCTTGCTGGTTAAGATTAACTGGTGGAGGCTAGAGCAGCTTCCCACCAGCTGTGGGTAGGGGCTGCTCGCATGCCAGTAGCTCCATGCTGACCAACTCCTCCACAGTCCTATCAGCGCTTCTGACAGAGACTGCTCCGGTCTTCCAGCAGCCTCTGTCCACTGTGAGCCTGGGCCCCCAACAAGTGTAGGGGGGAGCACAGGCAG
This sequence comes from Pelodiscus sinensis, assembly GCF_052426305.1. Classification (NCBI taxonomy): domain Eukaryota; kingdom Metazoa; phylum Chordata; order Testudines; family Trionychidae; genus Pelodiscus; species Pelodiscus sinensis. Next base: position 13,832,898 of record NC_143054.1, read on the forward strand.
GGGCTGCTCAGGCTGGGCTGGAAACAAGGTGCATTTAATACAGCTAAATGTAGCAGAATGCAGGCCATGCTACAAAATGGGTGATGGTGTCCTGGAAAGCAGTAACTCTGGAAATGATTTACGAGTCACAGTGCACAAGCAACTCAACATGACATCCCAGAGGCAGAATGGGCTAATGCAATCTGCGGATGTATAAAACGGGAGTGGTGAATAGGAACTGGGGGCAATTTTCCCTTTGAATATGGCTTAGGTGAGACTAATACTAGAATACTCGGTATTTCACTGGTGTCCACATTTTAAAAAGGATGTAGAAAGATTGCAGAGTGTAGAAAAGAGTCACAGGCGTGGTGTGATGGCTAAAGAATGTTTCCTATGCTTGATGTATCCCAAAATAGCTACCCTGCATCCAAGCAACACATCCAATATTTCAAAATAATTTTTAAAATAATGGACATGCTATTTCGGCATCTCTGTAAACCTCATTCCGTGAGGAAGAAGGGATGTCTTGAAATAGAGCTTTATTTCAAAATTTAGCGCCGTGTAGACGTGCCAAATTTAGAAATAGCTTATTTTGAAATAAAATCAAAATAAGATCCGCAATTTGTGTAGCACAAATCGCGGATCTTATTTTGAGTTTAGAGTGCAGTCTAGACATACCCTAAAAGAGCAGGAAAGGGCATAAACAGAGTCAATGACCAGAAGCTGGAGCTAGACAAATTCAAATTAGATTTTTTTAATAGGGAGGATGATTAACCCCTAGAACAAGCTACGAAGAGACGTGGTGCATTCTCCATCTTCTTATGTCCTCAGATTTAAAGTGGGTGCCTTTGTGGAAGAGATGCTTTAGCCTAATCACAAGTTATTGGGCTCAATACCTGGGTGATTCAGTAAAAAGGTAATGAATGGCCTTTGATATCCAGGTCACACTAAAAATGGTCTAATGGTTCCTTTGGGCCTAAAATACGATGGCTCTATAGCAATCCTAGCTGGCCATGGATTTTTTAGTATATTTTCATTCTGAGGGGCAACAGTTCAAGTCCACCTTTCTTTCCTTTTATGTGTTCTTGATGTGAAACATAAGCAAAGGTGTTGACTCTGTGGGTGCTCCAGGGCTGGAGTGCCCATGGGGAAAAATTAGTGGGTGCAGAGCACCCACCAGCATCAAGGTCTCCCCTCTACCCATCTCCCCCATGCCTTTCACATGCCAGTGGCTCCATGCTGACCAATTCCTCCACCTTCCTATCAGTGCTTCCTGAGTGCTGCAAACAGCTGATTTGCAGTGTTCAAGTTCCGGAAGGAGTGGGGATGGGCTGCATTCAGGAGAGGAGGAAGAGAAGAGAAAAGGCAGGGGTGGAGCAGAGGTGGGAAGGGAAGAGCAGGGTGGAAGTTCGGGAAAAGGGGTGAAATGGGGCTAGCTACTTGAGCTTAGGGATGTGGGGGCAAGCACCCCATTGCAAGAGGAGACATCAGCGCCTATGAAATATAGAAGGACTATGAAGTAATGATATATTTTTTTAAAGGGCTGTTCAAAAGTTTTCACGTGAAACTATTTGGAAGGGGTGCCCAACGAACTGGTAGCGTGTGTGTGGGAAAAGTGCCTGGTTTGCATTTTCAGCTGAAAAAAAATCATTTCTAGATTTTCAATTGACAGTTGAAAATTTCTGTGGAAACCTTTGTTCATTTTTTTGGACAGTTTTAATTTTTCATCCACAAGCAAATGCAGATGGACAGAAATTCAAGTTAGTAGATATCAAAATGTCTCTCAGAAAAAATTGCACCTACTTGCCTGTGTAAATCAGGAATCACTACTTACAACGTCTGCCGTTTTGCAACTGAGAGGAAAATCAATCCCTTAGGTCCGAGGTGACTCATGATTTTGGGTACTCAACTGAATGGATCTTAAAGGGAACCCATTTTCAGAAAAGTGCTGGTCCTTATCTCTCAGAATGAAGTGCCTTTAATATGTTTTGCAACCAGAAAATGACCCCAAGCCAATAGTGACCTTTAAAAGTCTTGATTGTACTCTTTGGCATTATATAGCTTTTGGGTGGATTGGTGTTTCACAGAGGCTAATGTCTACAACATTCTCCTAAAATCTATTCCCTGATTTAAAAGTGTACAGTAAGCTCAACACATTTTAATTTGTGGAGACTTTATGGTGTCTTTATAATGAAATCAATACCACTCCTCCCCCCTTCTGAGCAAGTATATTGGCATTTTCAATTCCACCAAAGGGAGAACGGCAGGCCTGTGTTTATCCTTATGTGTCTGGCCTGCATCACTGACGTGACATCATTGTTCATGCCGTATTCCAACATAATTGAGCAGGTCAGTGGTTATTCCAGACTTCACCCATTCCTGAATTCCACCCTTAACCCTCCAAAATGAGTCTTTTATAGTTAAATGATTCACTTATTAGGTAAAATAAACATGAAAATAATGTCAAATTAAAATAAAACAAAGTGGTGGGGAGTTAAATTCAGACTGACACTGAGCAAACAGTCTGGCTGGTATCATTATACCCTTTTTGGAAACAAGCACGAATGTTGGAGTATGGCTCCAATTAGTTCCAACCGGGAGGAACCTTAATATTACAGACTCACTGAAGCTTAACCCTCATGGAGTTGAAAGCCTTAATTTGGGGCTGAAGGGGGAGCCTGCTGCACAGCACCGCTTATAGGTCCATAGGGCACCTAGCGCCCGGGTGCTAAGGCAAAAGACAAGACACGAACAGGATCTGTGTGGAAAGCACTTAGAGGGTCATTGTCACGCAGGCTCTCAGAGAGCTAAGATGAAGAGATCTGGACTCACATGAAAGCTAGAAGAGGAAGCCAAACCCAAGCCAAGACTTTGCCAAGTCTAAGGGCTGAGCTTTGCACTCGGAGCCAAATCATAGGCTGAGCCACGGAAGCTGTCTCAACTCAAAAGAAAAATGTAGAAAGCAACGTCTGTGGCCTCAGTGAATGCTGGAGCGCGCCACCAGCATTTTCTGTGTTGCCTGCCTTCATTCGCGAACACAGTGAGAGCTTGAGCCAGAGGCTCTGCTGGAGGCTGCTTTAACCTTTCGCGGGCTTTCCTGTGTCCACCTTTTATCCCAAATCTTAGGTCATTACGAAGCGCGACACAAAATGGTAGGAAATGGAGCGCGAGATGCAGCCTCTAAGTCAGGGGGAGGAACGTTTTTCGGGTCGGGAGCCGCTGACCCACAGAAAAGTCAGTCGGGGGCCGCACACAAGTGAGAAACAAACAAAAAAACAAAACAAAACCCTCACTGAGGTGGCCCCCGACAGAAGGAGAAAGACAGAGCCTAGGGAGTCCTGGGCTAGTAGATTTTGTGTGCTTCAGTCCCACAGTGGGACGGGGGAGAGGCTCAAGCGCCAGAACAAACTCCCCAAAGCTCGGGCATGGAGCCCTGAGTCTCAGGGTCCGGATCCTGGCAAGCCGGGGGCTATATCCAGTCCCTGGGTCTTAGGTTCCTCACCCCGAATCCAAGCTCTGCAAAAAGTAACTTCCCACTCAGCACAGCTCTGGCTGGCTAGGCCAGAAGGAAGCCACCTTCCCTTTTGACTCCCTTGGTAGCCTTTTGCATACAAGAGTCCACACCCAAGTTTCAGCTGCAAAGTCATGCAAGAGAAACTTAGTGGCACATACAGGGAATCCAGCCCCTGGCATGAAAACTGGGCTGTTCCACTCCAGTGTCTGTCTGCCTGTCATCAGTGAAACTCCTGGTCATTCCTCCCCCACAGAGCTCCTGGAAGAGGAGGGAAAAGTGCATTCCACCCAAGGCAAGCATAGGAGAGCTCAGCTAGGAGGCATTGCTTTGCCTCACTTGGCCAAGCTGCTGTCTTTACAACATGGAGTTGGCACTGCAGTAAAACACACGATGTACGTACAGTACGGGATATATCTCTTCCAGGCTAGCTGTTGGCAGGCACAACCAGCCATCCAGAGCTCTGGTGATCCTCACCGGCCCTGTAACAAGCAGTGACATTATAATATTCTGACTGAACAGAACCTACCAGCAGCCATCTCAGCTATTAAATATGATCAGTGAACCCCCAACAACAGATCATAGATCAGCCTCTCTCAGCCCTTGATTTTTGCATGCAGAGAGTCAACAAGACTGCATGGATTTCATTTCAAAGACATGGCTTTTTGTTTACTTTGTTGAGAAAATATGCACATGAAATACTTTCCCCCTCTAAACCCTGAAAAAAACCAAAATGGGCCATATTGTGCCCTGTGTGGCACCCACGTTGCTTCCCTGAATTAAGTAGATTTACGCTGTTGTGTGACAGAAAGCAGATTCCAGCCCATTAGCTGTTACACCTTAATCTTCCAACCCCGCAAGGGGATTAGGCATACACCTTAAAATGCCTCCCAGCCAACTGACAATCACACACATATTTTTAATTATCAAAATGTTGACTTAGAAAATTGGGCAGCAGCTATTTCTTTAAAATCAAAGTTGATATCTCCATCTCTGCCAAGTGAGAGTGATCCAATGAAAACTTGGCATAATCAACTAGTACAAATATTTCCAGGAATTCATTACATTCATTAAAACAACCCTTCTTCCAAAAGGCCTGTATAAAGTCAGTCCTCTCCTCAAGGTAATGTTAACAATAGAGGTGAGATAAAAGAAAAACCAACGCATTCTGAATAAAAATTGTGGAATTCCTGACAAGCCGTTTGCTATCTCCAATGCTCAGTTGCTTCTCTAATGTTCCCTCCCAGTCCCCTATCTGTACTCTGCCTATTTAAATTGAAAGCTGTCTGAGTAGGTTCTTTACCTTCCTTCTTTTCTACAAGCCCATAGCTCACTGTTATGCTGCAGGAGTCGCTCCACAGTCTCCACTATCACGAGGTAAAAGGATTCTTATAGCCAGCTCCATCTTCCCAGCATGCCTTGCTGTGAAGGCCTAGGGCTACATATTACCCTGCTGGCTGAAAGACAGGGGAACTTGATCCACCCATATTTCAAAGCATCATTCCTTCACCCTGAGCAGTGCCAGCAGCTCCAAAATCACAAACTGACATCAGGTCCCTTCTCCCAGTAGTCCTCTCCTCTGTCCCCCAGGTCTGTCGTTAAGATGCTAAACTGAAATGGAGCTCCATTATGAGTATGTCTACACTGTATCTGGGAGCAAGCCTCCCAATCCGGTTTGACAGACTAGTGTTAGTAGGGCTCATGCTAATGTAACCCGCAGACCTACTAGGTGTTGTGTACTGTCCCATGCAGTGGCACTGAGACCGCTTACACAGAGAGAGAGAATGAGTTTTCTCTACAGCCTTAGTTGGGGGCCCAGCTGGCTTTTAGTTCAAGATGTAGAGGCTCATGCACTTAGCTGCAGAGGTCCCAGGTTTGGTTCTGCCTGTCAGAGTTACATGAATTCACTAAAAAAAAAGGCTTGTGGATGCTGTGACTCTGGCTGAAGCTTGACCATTCACACCTGAGCTTGGGTGGGTTTCAGAGGTTGTTCTCCAGACAGAGTTGCAACATCAAAGGAAGATCTACACAGCTCTTTTGAACACACAGGGACCTGGGCTAGGAGGCTGCTTCTCAGATGCAGAACAGACATACCTCACGGCCCTGACATTTTCTCTCCCTAGTCGTAAAGTATCAATATAAGAACAGACAATTTTAAAAAATCACAACCATTACTGCTCCACTGAAATATTTCTGCTCGTAATAAGGCATTGGAAAACGTACCAATGAAAGCCAGGAGCGTCCATTTGATAAAATAGGGCAATGAGAAGCAGGAAGACAAATGTTCATCAATGTATCCCTCCCTGGCGTGTCACAGCTCAACCTTGGAGCAATCGAACAAACAGGGTGTAGCCCAAGGTCCAGTGTGTTTCAGCAGCAGCCCTGGGAACTACAAGTTGTGGACTACAAACTGCGGCATGTTGGGAGAACTTCCTGGTTCCTGCCAGGGTGCGCCCTCTGCCCCCAGCAGGGTCTCAGCAAGGACTGTGCTAGAAGCAGCACACAGGCTGCATGCTGAGAGAAGGGGCTGCTGAACTGTTTTCCTCTTCTGTGTTTTTACAGAATAAAGCCTGTTCTTGGTGACTTGTCAGAGTGGGTCTGGTCTGAGGTGCACTCACACATACACAACGCAGAGCACACCAAGCAGCATCAGGCCTAGTCCCCTCCCACAGTGGTGTAAGAAGTCACAAGCTTCCCCTATGCTGAATAACCTCCCAACAGGAGGGGTTACAAAGACAAGCCCTTTTTATCTGGGGAATAGCCGTCTCACTCATTGACACAAAGCCATGGGCACTTCCAGTATTCAAACATATTTTAGTGGATGTGTGTGTGTCGATACGTTATTTACTTTAGAGCAGGCTGCTGTTACACCAGGAGAGAGAGACAGCTGGGATGAATTACCAAGTCCCAGAACTCTTTGATTCTGCTGTTATATCTAGAACGTTAGATCCAGATCTGGCTGTTGGGTTCAGTTGGATTCATGTGGCTCCTCAGACCTAGAAGACCCGCAGTTTCTGCTTCTGGGATGAGAAGCAGAAGTTAGGCCCTGTTCTAGCCCCACCAAGCAGAGCCATCCTTAGGATTTATGGGGCCCTACTTAGCGCTATTACATTGATGCCCCTTTGCCCCACAGACACTGGTGGGGGGGGGATTTTTTTAGAGATGTGATTTTATGATCTTCAGCAACACACCAATAAAATATTTTAAAGCGCATTTTAAACTACGGCCCTGTCGACTAACACATTAAATTCAGAAACCGACAGTATATACCTGGAGTTGGCAAATGCCTGTTAAATGAATTTATTACCACTTGAATGGATCTTTGATGTTCTACTAATAGCTCTGGCAGGCTTTTTCACTTGTAAGTTCACTAGATCCTCTCCAGAGGAAGCAAAGCCACAAAAAAGGGACAGGAAGCGGCAGGTGGGTGGACATTAAGACCCAGTGGTGCCTCAAATTTTCAGGTGCCCTACGCAGCTGTGTAGGCTGCATCTGGGTAACGATGTCCCTGCCACCAAGCCTCTCCCAGGTGTTCTCCTTCCTTCTTCATCACTGCTATATTCTAAAGTAAGGACTTGCAGGCCTGGTCCCATTGTTCAACTTTTCATCGGGTACGTCAATTAGCTTCTAGCTGCTTGAGAAGGTGACAGGTCAGCCCACTGCTTCCTGCCCAATCCTTCCCCGTTGTCCCAAACACACAGTTCAGCAGGAAGAGTCACAGCCTGTTCTCTGCTCTCAGCTCTGCCCTGTGGAACTAGAAGCCCTTTCTTAAACACGTCTATGAAAACCATTATGACAGAGGAACTGCTGGGGGCACCCAGCATTGCTGGCACCCAGCAACATGTCATATTATTCATAAATAGTATCTTCAGTGAAGCTGTAGTCATGCACAGCAGTTAGCTTGCAGAGTCTAACTCTCAGCGCCTCTCCGCCTCTTGGAGCCCTTCAGGATTGAACCCAAACATAATAAACGTTTAGGAAATGGTTAGGATCCAGGTGCAAGTATAACCCACACAACTAGTGTGGTTACTGTGTACTGCAAGTGGCACCTAGATCACTGCAACAGTTAAGATCAAGAGACCTCTACAGCAGGGGCTGGGAGCCAGCTGGCTTTTAGCTCAGCGGGTAGAGGCTCCTAGAGTCAGCTCCCGAGATCCCAGGTTCCAATCTGCCTTGGTGGTGGTTGAACAAGAACATGCTGGCTGTCCTGCCTAGTGATGCCTTTTCACTATAGAATGCGGCATAGGCTTCAGCACTCATGACAAAATGAAACAGGAAAATCCATATTGGAAAGAGCTTGACAAACTGAAGGGACTTCAGAGAGAAGCAGAAAAAAGGATTAAGGATCTGAAGGGACTGGCTGACTAGGAATGATTAGAAACACTGAATATGGTGTGTCATCTAAGGAAACACTTTCATTAGCTAGTAGCTGATTGGGAAGACTGTGGGCTGGAATCCCACAAACCATTATGTATGTTAATAAATAAACTAATCAATATACAAGAGTGACTTTTTCTCTAATTTTTAGCTGCCAGCTCATGCTGTCCTGTAGCAAAATCAGTGTGATTTCTGAGGGCAGGTCTACACTAGAGCCTGAAACTCGGCTTAAGGTACTCAACTCCAACTACGTAGAATACATAGCTGGAGTTGGCTTTCCTTAAGCTGATTTTGGTGCCATCCCCACAGTGGGAGGCTGATGGGAGCAAACACTCCCGTTGGCTTCCCTTACTCCTCCCAAGAGCAGGAGTACCGGTCACTAGCGGGGGAAACCCTCTGAGTTTGATTTAGTGAGTCTTAATTAGACTCACTAAATCAAACTCCGGAAAATTAATTGTAGCAGTGTCCATCTTTCATGGAGTGAAGGCAAGCTGTGAGTCTAAATATCTTTTCCAGCTTCATCTTTCCTGTCCAGGATTTCACTTCTTAATTATTTGTTCAGCATTCACTGTGTTTTAAGCACTGCTCAACACATGAAGGAAGACATTCCCTGCACCTGAGAGTTGAAGTTCACTAGGAAGGCAATGGGGCGACATGATACGCACCACTGGCTGCTGTTCTGTTAGGTCCCAATCCTAGGAGCCCTCTGCAGATAAACCCTTGTAGCTTCTTGCAGGATTGAGGCCATACAGCTGTTGATTTCTTTGGGTGATGACAGCTTTTACTGTCAGAATGTGTGGGCAAAAGAACTGAATGGAGGAGATATTTTAATAAGGAGGGGATGGAATGAAGAGCCTGCTGAATGAATGAAGAGAGTCTAGTGCATCAGGATAAAAAAGGCATTCCTGATACAAGAAGCAGGTTTAAAACAAATAAAAGGAATTTCTTCACATAGCACACAGTCAACCTGTGGAACTCCTTGCCTGAGGAGGCTGTGAAGACTAGGACTATAACAGGTTTTAAAAGAGAACTAGATAAATTCATAGAAGTTAAGTCCATTTATGGCTATTAGCCAGGATGGCTAATGAATGGTGTCCCCAGCCTCTGTTTGTCAGAGGGTGGAGATGGATGGCAGGAGAGAGATTGCTTGATCGTTACCTGTTCGGTCCATTCCCTCTGGGGCACCTGGTATTGGCCACTGTCGGCAGACAGGATACTGGGCTGGATGAACCTTTGGTCTGACCCAGTATGGCCATTCTTATGCTCTTATGTTCTTAAACAGAATGGAAAAGGGTATGAAGCCTAAAGTGGGAGCAGGAAACATTCCTACCATTATCTGGGTCCCTAAAAAATGGAGCCAAATAAAGGTGAAAGGTCGTGTTTTCCACGCTGAACAGTATTTCTAGTTTTCTAATGGAAATGCTGATTAAAAAAGCAAATGCGTTTTTTCATGCAAAATTTAGTAATCTCACAAATATGACATGAAAAATGTATCGTATCCCTTGTGCTACAGCGTGAGGCGCCATTAAAAAAAAGCGTCTCTGAACTAGGACCTCCGCTGGCTTTTCAGAGCTGTCACAAGCATGTGCCCGGGATCCTTCTTACAGCATATCCCCCAGAATGAAACTAAGAGACTGTGTTGAAAAGCAAGGGAATGTCTTCAGAAGCTTGGTGTACCGCAAACTGATGAGTATAAGCCACTCTCTTTCTCCTAGCCACTTAGACATCTCCCCACTGCCCTTACACACACAATAGACTCTCTCTCTCTCTCTCCCCCTAAACCAACATCGGCAAGGGGACAATGGCTTGCGAGTCGGCTGGAGAAGGAGACATACAATTAGCAATGAAATAAAAAACAGCTGGTGAAATATAATCGCTGCTATTCCGAGCCCATGAACCTGAAAAGATACTGTTTATTTTATAAGACAAACAAAATTTTCCTGCTGTTTGATCTAAAAGAGCATCTACCATTGGGAGCTGTCCGTTCTCATTTAGTCACTCCAGGGCCTCCGCGGGCTGTGCAGGAGCTATAAACAAAGCACTGAACGTATCACTTTCCATGATAATTTGACAGTAAACAGTGCTAATTTGACTTTGCAGCTGTTTATTGATCCCAAAAATCACAGTTCAATAAAGAGAACAGTAGCCAGTGTATTGGGACTGCAATTTATAGCACACAAGCTCACCACAATCTCTCATTGTAAAGAAGATGGTAGGAGATACTAGGATTTGTGGCATTTTCCCTGAGCCAGGGTAAAGGGTGGAAATATGTTATTTAAAGTCTAAAATGAAGATTTATCTTGTAGACCTCTTAAGGTCCGATTTCCAACATCATTCTACATAAGCAGTCTTCAATAGCCGATGAAGGCATAACAAAAGTCAATGTCTACAAGAGAAAGCTAGACACATTCAAATGAAAATAAGGAGCACATTTTATCAGTAAGGGTAATTAACCATTGAAACAGCTTACCAAGGGATGTGGTGGATTCTCCATTGTGCAAAGTCCTTCAATCAAGACTGAATGTCTTTCCAAAAGGTGTGCTCTAGCACAGCCAGAAGTTATTCAGACTATCAAACTATATTAGAGGTTGGCAAGTTCATCTGCAGTTAGAATACATAGTATGGTCTTGTGTCTCTGCAAGTAAATCAAAACAAAACCATATTACTAGTAGATGATAATATTGGACAGTGATCAGTGACATAGTCCTCTATAGGGGAATTTCAGAAAAGTTCATCTTTAACTTCCTGTATTCTAGGTTGGAGCAACTTCATTCTGCTGAGTTAAATTCCCCCTGCAGCTGAACTGAGCAATTAGATACTCCAGTCTTAATTTCTGTCTTATCCTGTGCAGCATTGTTACTGATCATTTTAATCAGGTGCTGCATTCCATCCCAGGGTGGCTAGATTTCAGAAATGCATGAAGTGACTCCTATACACATGTACGGGGTATAGAGAGACATGATTAGAAAGCCTTCTGGCTGGGAGATGCTATGTAAACATAAAGCACTGGCATGAGCTGGATGAGTAAAGCACAACAGAAGGGGGGAATTGGGGATCTCCAGGACTCTGAATTCTGTGGCTTTTTTATTAAGTTCCCTGTAGAATTCTAAAGATTTTCGTTTGTGTGAAGCCTCCCAGGACAGCATAAGTCTAAGGCCCAAGAAAGTGAAAAAAACATAGTGTGGAAACCACTTGCAACAGATCTATCCCTGAGCCCCAGAGAAAACAACTAAGAATGTAACAAAAGAGATCAAAGGTAAAAGAGGCTGCCAGTCTGTATTTATCCTCTACTCCCTCTATACTGCTCACTGACATTTTTCATATTTTCATTTCTTTTTTAAAAACAATAGTTTAGACAAATGTGTCTAGACCGACGGTGGAGCAAATGTGACATCAATTATGGATTCCTTCACAGTAGCTCTGTTTACATGGGCAATTATCAATTCACAGAACTATAAGAATTGCCATATTCAGTGAAAACAGTTGCTCATCTAATCTAGCATCCTGTCTGTGACAATGTCCAGCACCAGAAGCTTCAAAGGAATGTGCATTTACCCTAAAGTGGGCAACTGTAGGATAAACTACCCATAGGGGATGTTTCCTCTTATCTCCTACCCCATCCTCTCCCAGTGCTGCTAACTGTTCTCCACAGAGTATTGGACAGAAAAAGGGGCCTCAACCTTTGTTAAACACAAGGTCAGCGGAGATGATCTAATGGTTGGTCTGCCCTTAAAATCTATGAATTTCACTAACTACTAGCATTAGAGAGATTATTGGAGGGCCACTGGATAACTTCATATTCCAAGGTAAGAAATAAGCAGAGAGGAGAACTGAAGGAAAACATTCTGTAGTGCAGGGAGAATGTTACTTTCTGTACAAATATACAGGTAATCAGCCTTAATCAGCCTTAAACCTTAGACCTCATACACCAAGTCTTCATAGAGTCATAGTGTACATCCACACAGCAGCATTATTTCAGAATGAGTGACATTATTTTGAAATAACATCAAGCTGGAAGACTTCTTACTGCGAATCCTATGAGCCTCATTTCCCGAGGAGTAAAGGAAGTCGAAGGAAGAGTGCTCTTCCTTAGACTTCCTGCTGTGTAGGTAGCTCAAAAGCCAAATTAAGCTATTTTAACCTCAGCTACACAACTGACCTAGCTGAAGTTGCATATCTTAATTTGACTTTTGCCCTGTAGTGTAAACATACCTATAGAAATATAGGCTTGAAAGGGACCTCAAGAGGTCAGTATATTTTATCTATATAGCCTGTGTTATACATTCCTGGATGGTTTTGTCTGCTTCTGCACTACATTATAGGCGCCTTTAGCAAGAAAAACATTTTTTTTAAATCTTTGAGCCCATTGCTGGCTCTCAAGAAAGCCACAGTAATGATGCATGGTTTGTCTCACAAGTGGTAGGTTTTTTATATAACTCATAAGAAACTCAGCCATTTATTGGCTAGTATATATAAAACATCTCTTCTTTAATTAATTAAAAATATTTCTGACTGGCAGAAGATCTGAGGACTGAAAGCTTCTGTCTAGCCACAAAACTAGTACGACAGTCAACCTACCCTTACCCTGACTTACCCATTTGCTTCAATTCTCTTTTGGGCTAAGAGGACATATCTTCATTTGATCTATTCCCCCTCTGCTAAATTCAACAACTAATTTGTAGTGATGATTGTATGGCCTAGAGCTGTCTTGAGGCACACAGTGTTGCATTTGTTACAAACAGAACGTCAATCTCTAACTACAGCACAACAAAAGGTAAGACACAGAAAGCAATGAACCAAAATGGTGGCAGAAGTCAGTTCCTAACTCCCCGGGTAACTACTCCCTATAGCAATTGGGCTAAGAATGAAAGAAGTGAGTAAAGCCCCTTCCCTTTTATAAATTGTACTATCCCAGAATTCTCTCTTACAAATTGCCTCGGACTGAAACGCCACTGTTTGACTCCTGGTGTAGTCATTTACTCCCGTGCTGAGATGGTGGTACCCCTTTCTAAGGGGGTCTTACACTCACTTTTCACAGATGTTCTAAATCAAGCCTGGGACCAGGGACCAGACAATCACTCTCCGTAGGGCCTATTTTCAAGGGCTTAGCTTTCAAGTTAGAACATCATTACTCCTATCAACCCCTTCCCGCAGCCTGGAAAAAAAATTCCCTTTTAACTCAAGCCTCTCTAAGTGCATTTCCCTTGAAGAGGCAGGAAGCTGCCACTGAAGGAATTGCTCTCAGCACCTGCTGCTCTATTCAGTTGTATGAGTCCTCCCAATGTGACACTGTAGCCAAAAGAACTAGTGTGACACTGGGATGCACAAATTGGGGAATCTGGAGTAAGAAGAGAGATTATTTTACCTCCATATTTGGCACTGGAGCAACCACTTTGGAATACTGTGTCCAGTTCTGGTGTCCACAATTTAAGAAAGATGCGGAGGAATTGGAGAGGATTCCAAGAAAAGCCACAAGAATGATTACAGGAATAGAAACCTTCCTTAAAAAGGAGCGCCATCCATTTAGCTTAACAAAGGGAAGATTATGGGATGACTTGAGTACGGTCTGTAAGGGCATGTCTACACTAGGCAATTCTTTCAAAATAACTAAATTCAAAATAATAAAACTGAAATAGCATGTCCCCACTAAGGGGGAACATCGAAATTAGTCATTATTTTGAAATAACTTAGTTCGCGTCTACACAGCAGGCAATTATTTCAATATAATGTCGAAATACTACCAAGCTGAAGGTCTTCTTACTGTGAATCCTGTACCCCTCATTGTATGCAATAAGGGTATGTCTACACTTGCACCCTCTTTCAAGAGAGGGATTCAAATGAAGACATTTGAAATTGCAAATGAAGCCGGGATTTAAATATCCCATGCTTCATTTGCATGTTTGCATAATGGCGCTATTTTGAAATAGCGCTATTTTGAAATAGCAGATGCTGTAAAGACACAGCTATTTCAAGAGAAAACCCTTTTCTCGAAATAACTGATAAACCTCATTGAATGAGGAATAAGGGTTATTTCGAGAAAAGGGTTTTCTCTTGAAATAGCTGTGTCTTTACAGCATCTGCTATTTCAAAATAGCGCCATTATGCAAACATGCAAATGAAGCACGGGATATTTAAATCCTGGCATCATTTGCAATTTCAAATGTCTTCATTTGCATCCCTCTCTCGAAAGAGGGTACAAGTGTAGACATACCCTCGTGCTCTATTTCGAAATAAGTGCTGTGTAGAAACTCCCAATTTTGAAATAAGCTCTTTCAAAATAAATTAAACAATTGACATAGCTCAATTTGCGTAGTTTAGTTCAAGTTAAACTCTGCTGTGTAGACACACCCTTAGAGCCCCCAGGAAACACTAGAGAATGATTACTTCAAATTACTTCAAATCACTACTGCTATTTCAAAATAACTATTTCAAAATAAGAGTTAGTCCCTAAAGAAAGCAGGAGTACAGATTTCAAAATAACTGGCTTATTATTTCGAAATAACTCCCTAGTATAGAGTAGGATTAAGTAACTACATAGGGAACAAATATTTTACAATGGGTTCTTCAATCTATCGGACAAAAGCATAATATGATTACAGTGGCCAGGATTTGAAACTAGACAAATTCAGACTGGAAATAAGACATACATTGGGCAGTAAGGGTATGTCTACACAGCAGCGTTATTTCAGAATAACTGACGTTATTCCAAAATAATATAGTTCACATCTACACAGCCTTTATTTCGAAATACTGTTGAGCTGGAGGACTTCTTACTCGACTCATGGTAACCCTCATTTTATGAGTAAGGGAAGTCAAAGAAAGAGTGTTCTTCCTTTGACTTCCTGCTGTGTAGACAGTGCGAAAAGATGAATTAAGCTATTTCGACTTCAGCTATGCAATTGAGGTAGCTGAAGCTGCATAGCTTAATTCAGTTTTAGGCCAGCTGTGTAGATGTACCCTGAGGGTAATTAACCATTGGAACAATTACCAGGTCATGGTAGATTTTCCATCACTGACCATTTTTAGATCAACACTGGATGCTTTTCTAAAAGATCTGCTCTAGGAATTATTGGAGGGAATTTCTATGACCGGTGTTATTCAGGACATTGGACTAAATGATCCAGTAGTCCCTTCTGGCCTTGGACTCAATGGAGACCATGATGGAGAGAGACACCTTTACTTGTCTACCAAAGGTTGGAAAGCACCCAAAACCATACGGAGACAGAAGATTTTTACACATACGTGAAATAGAGGCGATCTAACACAGAAATGTTTTCTACCTCCTCCCAGGCTAGCAAGGTCCTAACTTCCAAACAAGCTGTGAGAGGAGTGGCTAGCTCACCCTCATAAGACCAATAAGAAACACACTATTTCCTTCACACAAAGGGTAATGGGCAAGGCTACATCGTGCCAACCTAGTACAGGCTGGATTTGAAAGGAAAGTCCTCTCCCAGACACATTATGCGTAGTACATTATGCAGAGGAGTGGAGACATTGAAAACACTCAGACTTCTTTTAGAGGCTCCACCGTGTACTAGCTGTTAACAGCAGTTTATTTCACATCATCTGAATGAATAACCGTCAGTCTATGCTGAATTCCACTCATTACAGAGCTGGGTTGGAATTAGAACTAATGATGCAGGAGGGAAAGGCTTTCAATGTCATTATATCCCCGTTGAGACATCCACTTCCATGCATCTCCTCTCTCTGGTACAGTGTTAGTCCTCAATGTGCACTAATATCCAAGGGAAAAGGCTTAATTTTCCTCCTCAAGAGAGTGAATCTAGAATAATGTCAGCATCAGAGCTGGTGAAAATGTTCCACATTTGGGGAGGGGAGAAAGATCAATTTTTCACTAACACTTTTGCAAAAATTGTCCATCCTTTTTGATCACATCTCGTGCACATCCGTAACTGGAACTGCAATGGACATTCTAAAGCAACATGATACATTCTTCTATGTCTGAGCTATTCACAGGTATACCAGGTTAAAGAAAGGTCTGATGTTTAAGCAATTTAATGAAAGGGGAGCATCTTAAATGTGGGTGCTCTGACATTGGTTTAGTTTGGCCTCAAGCTAAACCAATTTTAACTGGGTTTAAACCAATGTAAGTCTGTCCATGCATGAAGTTGCATCAATGAAACTAAATAGGTCCAAATTATGTGTTTTGACAAGCTCTTAGCCTAGCCATAGGTCATACCACTGATTATTTTTTTAACTCTTTCTATGTATGCTGTGTGCCTCTGAAGAATCTCAGTGCATAAAGAGAGGCAGCATTGTCCAGTGGCAAGACCACTAGTCAGGGATCAGGGGGTTGATTCCTTGCATTACTGAACTTTTGTGACCCAACCTCCTTCTCAGCTCAGTTTACTTTGCTTTCCAATAGGGATACAGATACCTCCCTTTTAAAATGTTTAAGATTGATGGATAAAAAGTGTTTAAGGGCATTAAATATTACTTTACAGGGTGTCTAGAGATTATAAAACAAAAATAATATAACTAATATAGGTAAATATCTGGTTAGTTTCAATGTTTAGGAATGCCAAAGTGAGAGAAAAGTTAAGTCCATGGGCCATTCCTTGGTTGGATTCTGATGGAATACCTAGCAAAGGAAACCCCCTCCCTTTCCCCTTTGATTTTGAATCATCTCATCTCCTAGTTTTCATATTTTTGTGTTCAGTTTCCTGTGTTTTATTTCCCCCCCATTGAATAAAGTACATGTGAGGGTTTTTTTCCTGTCCTGTTAACACCTTTTGATTGAATTGGTAGTTTGTCATGGAATTCCGAAACAAGAAACCTAAAGATGCGACAATTCTTTATCTGAAAAGAAACAGCTACAAAACAATTGCAAAGAAGAATATTCATTCCCCCTTTCTTTTCTTAGAATGTTGGAAGAGAAAACAATCCCTTAAAACAATGAGGAGGTACCCCCTCAGAATAGATATCCTGCAACGTATTGGATTCTTAACACAGGCTGGTTGGAGGCTGTCATAAGGAATTAAATGTTCCCCGTGTGCAAAGATTTTGAACATCCACTGCCAAATATTAGGAGTTACTATTAATAATAAACTTTTTGTGCTGCTCCTTCTCTAATATGTGATGATGTTCCCAATACAAAAAGGGCTCATCGTGTCAGGAGCAACACATGTACATGATTTTCATGTTCATGAAATATGTATGTCTTCCCTGTCAAAGCACAGAACAGGAAACAGGGCAGAAGAGAAGAGACGGGAATATTTTAAAGGCAGCAAAAGCAAAGAGGAAAGGAGACACACAAAAAGAAGAAGAGACCAATTTTAAAAGGGTAGAATGATACGTCCTGATTCAGCAAAGTCCATAACTTTTAACATGTGAGTACTTCCATTGACTCAGTGGTATTATTTACAGGCCAGATTTAAAGCCCATTGAAGTCAATAGAGGCTCTTTTCATGGACTTGGATCAAGTCTTTAGGGGCAGATTTTTAAAGAAAGTTCGTTCCTGAAACAGCAGATAGGCACCTAGTGGGATTTTTAGAACAGATTAGGCGCCTAACTCCCATGAGGTTAAACACCTTCAAATATCTGGGGCTAGATTCACAAAGGCACATAGACATTGCAATGCTCTGGGTTACAATACTTAACTCTTAGGTGCTTGGCTGCCTACTGGAATTTTCAGCTCTCAGTTAGATGCCCAGGATCCCTATGGGATGCACGAGAAGAGTTAAGTGGCACAGAAAGGGATTTTCAGGATCCAGCCAACTGAGCAGGGATCTGTCTGAGCCAGCCAAGAGTGAAATGCAGGGTAAAGGAGTGGGACTTTGACACCCTCCCTCACATTAACCTGGACTTCTAGATGTCTCAATAACAGGCTGGAGGAAGGAGTGGACCTCCACTCAGGATGCAACGGTGAACCCTCTTTCTGGAACTAGATTCCTAAACCAGATCTATTGCAAAAAAAAAAAAAAAAAAAAAAGATACCGTAGCCCAGCGATGGGCAACCTAGGCTAGTGAGTGGGCCGCATCAGCGGATCTCCTTCATCTTAGGGGGCCACAAGATTTTCATAACCAAGACAGTCTCCTAGGACAGGGTAGATTTGCTAACTGTGCTTGAGTACCTAGAATTTGCCAGGTATGCCAACTGAACCATAGCAGCGCTTTGATTGGATGCAAAGAGAGCACACGGCTCTCACGGTCAATGTGGTGCGCAGTCAGCATGGACCTCACTTCTTGTGCTCTGGCTTTATTTGTGTGTCACTTTAGTAAAACAGGTAGGAAAAAAACCCTAGGTGGATGGAAACCAGTGGAATCTGGCAGCTCGGCTCGTGGGCAATAGTAAACAAAATGTCTCATAAGCAGAAACCTCAATGGGCCGCATGTGGTCTCTGGCCGCAGGTTGCCCACCTCTGCTAGAGCCTAATGGTTGGCCTACTAGTATTCTGGGGTGGGTGTCTCTCCATCTCTCCTGCTAAAGCTGTTCCACTCTGTGTCATGTAAATATTCAGTGGATCAGAGAAAATGAGAGCTTGGCTTTATATGGAGGCTAAGGAATTCACCTGGGGTGCAGGTGCTTTCACTGCTGTGGTATTGATTATGCTGGGGTGGGCACCTCTCAGGGTTTTCTCATGAGCAAACTCTAGGTTCCATCTGGTAGGGCAACGGCTGACTTGACTTAGGAGCCTAGAAGAGGGCCCGTGGCTGAAAATCCCAAGCAGAGACAGGCATTTTCCCAAACCTGTCAGTCAGGAGCCTGGAGGACCTGATCAATGGGAGTTAGGTACCCAAATATCTTTGTGGATCTGGGCCCCAAGCCTCACAACTATCCTCTGCATTTCACTCTTGGCTAATTTAGGCAGCTCTTTGCTCTGCTTGTTGTCTTAGGAGGATCTCTTCCTTAGGACCTAACTCTCACCCTGCATTGTACAGAGAGCCTGGGTATCTACCTCTGGGCTGTGGATTCCACTACAGGGCAGGCTACTGAAGGGTTAGCCATGACCACGCTCAGCATTACAACATCTATCTACATAAGAACATAAGAACGGCTGTACTGGGTCAGACCAAAGGTCCATCTAGCCCAGTAGCCTGTCTGCCGACAGTGGCCAGCACCAGGTGCCCCAGAGAGGGTGGACTGAAGACAATGATCAAGTGATTTGTCTCCTGCCATCCCTCTCCAGCCTCTGACAAACAGAGGCCAAGGACACCATTTTATCCCCTGGCTAATAGCCTTTTATGGACCTAACCTCCATGAAATTATCTAGCTTCTCTTTAAACTCTATTATAGTCCTAGCCTTCACAGCCTCCTCTGGCAAGGAGTTCCACAGGTTGACTTCACGCTGTGTGAAAAAGAACATTCTTTTATTAGTTTTAAACCTGCTACCCATTAATTTCATTTGGTGTCCTCTAGTTCTTCTATGTAGGGAACTAATAAATAACTTTTCTTTATCGGCCCTCTCCACACCACTCATGATTTTATAAACATCTATCATATCCCCCCTCAATCTCCTCTTTTCTAAACTGAAAAGTCCCAGTCGCTTTACCCTCTCCTCTTATGGGACCCGTTCCAAACCCCTAATCATTTTAGTTGCCCTTTTCTGAACCCCTTTTTCTGAACACCTTTGTGGAGTTAGCCCCTCGCGCCCCTAGTGAAAAACACAACAAAAAAACAGTTCTTCAGAAACCATCCACACCATTAACATCTCCCAAGACACTCCTCTGCTCCCTCACTTGTCTCTTCCATGCTCACTCCTAATGTGACACCCACGAGGAATGAGTCAACCAGACATTTATTTATTTTTCTAAATTTATCCTTGGGTTGTTGGGGGTTTTTTTTAGCTCAGTCATGCTGTGCCCAAGTCTTTGCCGAGTAACTGGTCATTTAATTGCTTCTGTAACCTCCCTGTCCTTCCTCTCCTCAGCATTTTGCTGTCCTCTTTTGTTGAGCCATGTCTGAAATGGGGACCCAATCCTATAAACATTTATACACATGAGTAGTCCCAAGCATTGGCAGTATCTGGCCCTTACAATATAGCTCTTCAAAGCATGACTTCTTGCTTGCACTCTGAAGTGTCTAGTATATTTTGGGGGCATAAAGGAATGAACTCTACTAGGGACCAAATTCTGCTCTCCTTTAAACCAGTGCTAATCCAGATTAACTCCACTGGTGCTAATGAAAGCAGAGTTTTGCTTTGTGCCATACAACAGGGCTGTGTCTAGACTGAAAAGTTTTTCCGCAAAAGCAACTGCTTTTGTCGAAAAACTTGCCAGCTGTCTACACTGGCCGCTTGAATTTCCACAAGAACACTGACGATCCCATGTAAGAAATCAGTGCTCCTTGCGGAAATACTATGCTGCTCCCGTTCAGGCAAAAGTCCTTTTGCACAAAGCTTTTGCGCAAAAGGGCCAGTGTAAACAGCTCAGATTTGTTTTGCGCAAAAAAGCCCCGATCGCGAAAATGGCAATCGGGGCTTTTTTGCGGAAAAGCGTATGTAGATTGGCATGGACGCTTTTCCGCAAAAAGTGCTTTTGCAGAAAAGCATGTGTGCCAATCTAGATGCCCTTTTCCACAAATGCTTTTAACAGAAAACTTTTCCGTTAAAAACATTTGTGGAAAATCATGCCAGTCTAGACGTAGCCCAGGGTTCCTGCAGGGTGCTGGCATATTAGGGCCAAGTCCAATACCATTGCACATCACTGATATACAAAATTCTGAGTCAAAGTCTGCTTTCACTTAGGCTGTGTCCAGACTCAGGGGTTTTTTCGGGAAAAGTAGCCTTTTTCCGAAAAAACTTCCCCTGCGTCCAGACTCAAGCCGCGTTCTTTCGAAATTAAATCGAAAGAACGCGGCTTTTCTTTCGATGGCAGTAAACCTCATTTCACGAGGAAGAACGCCTTCTTTCGAAAGTTCCTCTTTCGAAAGAAGGCGTTCTTCAATGTAAATAGGGCTTCTTCAAAAGAGAGCATCCAGACTCACTGGATGCTTTCTTTCGAAAAAGCAAGCCGCTTTTTCGAAAGTTCAACGTGCAGTCTAGACTCTCTCTTTCGAAAGAGGTTCTTTCGAAAGTATCTTTCGAAAGAGCCTCTTTCGAAAGAGGCTTGCAGTCTAGACATAGCCTTAGAGCTTGATCCAAAGCCCAGGAAATCAACGGGAGTTTTCCCATTGAGTGGAATGGGCTATATATAAGTCCTTCAAACAGGTGCAATTTCTACTAGGCACACTGTGCTAGTAATTCCATGGGTGCTTCTTGCACTCATGGGCCAACCGCTGTTCTTGGTTACACCATTGCATTTGGTGACACACTTCACTGCAGTCAACGCAGTCCTTTCATGTTTGTATCTGAGCAGAGTTTGGTGCTCTGACTTCAGAGAGGTTCAACGGATGTGACTGCAAGGCAGCATTTGGAGCTGGGCCCTGCAAAATACTGACCATTCTACCCCTGACCACATAAAGTATTTAAGCCCAGACTTAACCTTACACTTAAACACATAGGCTACGTCTAGTCTGGCATGATTTTCCGGAAATGCTTTTAATGGAAAAGTTTTCCGTTAAAAGCATTTGCAGAAAAGAGCATCTAGATTGGCATGGCCGCTTTTCCGCAAAAGCACTTTTTGCGCAAAAGCGTCCATGGCCAATCTAGATGCGCTTTTCTGCAAAAAAGCCCCTATTGCCATTTTCGCGATCAGGGCTTTTTTGCGCAAAACAAATCTGAGCTGTCTACACTGGCCCTTTTGCGTAAAAGTTTTGCGCAAAAGGACTTTTGCCTGAACAGGAGCAGCATAGTATTTCCGCAAGAAGCACTGATTTCTTACAGTAGGAAGTCAGTGCTTTTGCAGAAATTCAAGCAGACAGTGTAGACAGCTGGCAAGTTTTTCCAGAAAAGTGGCTGATTTTCTGGAAAAGCTGGCCAGTCTAGACACAGCCATGCGGTGTGTTTAGACTACTGGGTTTTGTCAAGAAAAGTGGACTTTTGTCGACAAAACTATACCTGCGTCTACACTACCGCCGAGTTCTGTCGACATAATGTCGACAGAACTCGGTAGTTTTGTCGATGGCAGTAAACCTCATTCTACAAGGAATAATGCCTTTTGTCGACAGAGTTCTGTCGACAGAAGGCGTTATTGCATCTACACTGTCCTTTGCGTCTACACTCTCATGTCGACAAAGCGGCCTGCTTTTTCGACAGAACTGGATGTAGTCTAGATGCTCTTTATCGACAGAAGCTTTGTCGACAGTATCTGTTGACAAAGCCTCTGTTGATAGAAGCCTATAGTCTAGACGTACCCTATATATACTTTAGGCTTCAATGGGAGTATACTGGAAGCTACATGCATACTTATGTGCTTTGCTAGATCAAATCATGGTCCTTGGCACCTTGCATAGTTGAGCCATTGTTCCTCAGTGTAGAATGCTGTACAGGATGAATCTCTCTAGTCCAGCACTCTCAGGACCTGACCGGTGCTGAACCTTGAGAATTTGCCAAACCATGAGAGGTTTGTCTAGAGGCCTTACCAACACTGCTACTGCTTACTGGGCTCTTTGATGGTATTTAGGGGTAAATTAGAGCTAAATAACAGCACAGAACACTGAGAGCCAGGACTGGTGTCTTTAAACAAATGTATGGGACCGCGGAATACTTGGTCACATCCATTATAAGTGGACATCCAGCTAACAAAAATCATGCCAGACCATGGATGCTGCCATGCCAGAGAATTCTGGACTAGAGAGGTTCAACCTGTAATAACTTGTGAAGATAGTGACAATGTACAGTCCCTGTAGACATCAGTGCAAACAGGATTGAGCCTTTGGGGGCAGATTTCTTTTTAAATCCCCTTCCCCTGCTAGTTCCAGCTTCCTTTATGGCCTGAGACTAAGTGAGCAGATTTTTAAAAGGGTTCAACGTGCTTAGAGAGGAGCTCTTTTGAAGAGCTGGCCATAAGGGACACAATGGGAGCTGCGGGCTGCAAGGAACTTGTTAAAATCGCTGGCTCTCGTTGAGGTGCCTAAACAGAGCTCAGCTCTTTTGGAAATCTGGCCCCAATTGTGGGTGGTTAGCATTCAACCCTGAGCTCTTTGGAAAATCATGTCCTATGTAATACAAGAAAGAGGAAGAAACAGAATTAGGGAAGTGCAAAAGGAAAGACAGTGGGCCTGATTCCCATAACAGTTTAAAGCCACCTCTTTGTAGGACCCTGAGCCACACAAAGGAGCCTTAGTGCAGCTCAGAATCAGGCTGAGTGTGTGTTGTGTGTAACACAGCTAAACGACTGCACAAATAAACAAAAATGAGGAGAAAATATCATCTCTGCCCTCTCCCACAACTATGCTTGCACAAATACATCAGGACTATCAAGAATTTTATAATGATACTCCATCACCCATGGTTCTAGTTAAAACCACAGTAATAAACAAAATATACAGAGCACATCACTGGCATCAAAGACTATAATTTTCTCTGAGCAGAAATACTGGATGAAATCCCACCCTTTTTTTTCCAATCTAAAAAGAAACCTATGTAGATCTTTCCTTTCATTAAATCTTCTCAACCGTTATTAAAGGAAAGTCAAGTAGCCAAAATTCTTCGATGATGACATTGAATAATCTGATTACATGAATGTTT
The DNA here is from genome assembly GCF_052426305.1 of Pelodiscus sinensis. Taxonomy (NCBI): domain Eukaryota; kingdom Metazoa; phylum Chordata; order Testudines; family Trionychidae; genus Pelodiscus; species Pelodiscus sinensis. Next base: position 13,856,355 of record NC_143054.1, read on the forward strand.
TGAGTATTTTGAGAAGGGCTGTGACTGCAGATCCTTGGTAAAAAGCTTAAGGCTCTGGGAAGACTTCACTTTCAGAAGCTGCAATCCTTTCCTTTTTTGAGAGGGAATTCCTCACTCCCTTCGTGGAAAAACCCATGTTTGTTTCCATTTTAATGCTTCTGTTTTGCAGTCACAGAAGAAATGGTAAAGATTGTGCCATTGTTTACTAAACTTATTCATGATTTTGGATGAAGACAAAAAGAATCCAAGCCATGGGCCGGGAAATCTGGTCTCTCAGAACATAAAAATATGCAATGCAGGCACACTGCTAATTAAGATATTTATTTTCCTGTCCCACTGCTTAGGCAATATATAATCGTGAGGATCCTGTAAGCATCCAGACAAATTATTAGTCGACAATACCTTCCTACACAGCAGTTAACCCATGCACTGAACTGTCCCCAAATCCTTACAATAATCTGGTCACGTTTTTCAAATGTGACTAATGATTTGGGGTGCTTTGGTTTTGGGGTGTTCAGCTAGGGATGCCTTAAAGGGGCTTGTGGATGAATGGATTAACAAACAAGGTGCCAAATTATGACAGAACCCTTAGATCTCAACAGAACTCTGACCTCTCGAGGTCCCTTCCAGTCCTATGAGTCTATGAAATATCAGGCTGGCTCACCTGTGTGTTACTGTTGTAGAAAGATTGATATTGTATGTATAAGAATGTGTTTCAGCTTAAGGAAATGCTTGAAATTTCTGCATGCATTAATGTCAGATATAATGTCCATATTTTCCGCTATAAAGAAATAAAGGGGGCCAGGTTTCCAGTTTTTGACTGGATAGTCTGATCAAACAGGGCACCTGCCAGTGTCCAGTCACATCTACTGACCAGACCCCAAAAGTCCAATTACTGTGGGGACAGGATGCAGGCAGTTGTCACATGATCACTCATGCCAGCCCCTACTCAACCGGGGCTGCTTCCTATGTGTGTCTAGTAGCTGCAGCTCCCAGCCCTGCAGGCGAGTCCCTCACAGTTCAGGTGGGATGGAGGCAGGCAGAAAAAGGGAAGAGCAACAAGCAATGGCAGGAGCAGGGAAGACAAGTGAATAGTGTCAGATGCTGGAGCAGAAGCGATTAGTTCCTGCTCAAGCCAGAATGCACATTGACTCCAGACAAACTATTGTGGGACAAAGGACTTTGGTGATACGCTTGTCACTTCTGCCCCATGAAAAGAAGACGTGCAAGTGAATTCATCCTAGCAACTGAGCACAGAGAAGGAGGAGGGGGGATGAAAATCCCTGACCAGGAGAATCTGTATCTCTATGCTGCTTGAGCTCTGGAGATTTTAAGCATAAGCAAGACATCCCCAGCATTTAGCTTGGGTTAGCCATAAGAGACATAGCTTGCTTATTGCAGAAACTTCTATTATCTAAAGATAATCAATTTATTATAGAACTGGCTACAAGTGTTGACCTCAGTGTGACATCTCAGGGGCAACTGACCTAGAAGAAGTGACTGGTCCTTTTGAGACAGGGAGTAACCCGAACACTATAGCTTATTTGGGTGGTGACATATTTTGGAATACCCCACGAGACTGGGTGTGATTCCCTGGTTTGGTTGTTACAGCATGGAGCAGTATTTCCTGGAAGCTGTGTGCTTGTGCGGCTACACACGGAGAGATTCAAATGCCACCTAGCTGATTAGCAGAACACCCACAGCTAGTTTTTTTGTTTGTACTGGTGGTGCACACCTATACATGCCTCAATGAACATAAAAATGTATTCCACACATGGATGGAAAAAATCCACACGGGGATGGAAAAGATTAGAGGGAACATTGGTACTGAAGCATTTACGCGTAACACACTGTAGTTAAGGTTCTGCCTAAGTGTGTGACCGAGTCAAGGCTTAAAACTGGCAAAAAAAAAGTGCCAATTAGCACCACACACTGAAGCATCTGGACTTGATCACCTGTTGCTATTTTCTTTGATTGTCATGGCAGCTCTAAATTTACAGCATCAATGCTGCCGTTTTCCCCTTCTGTGCTTTTGTTTTCTCCTTCTTCCTATAGCTGGTATAAACTCAGCTGCTTTCTGATTGCAGCCATTGATATACACTTGTATACTTACATTCTATGTACCTCAAAGGAATAATAGACAATTGGAGCTCTACTGGTGGGAAAATAATATTCCAGGTTAGTTACAGCATGTGCACATTTGAAGTTTTCATTACTTTAACCATTTCACCAAATAGCGACTATGTGAAATTGGCTTCTTTTTCTTCTGATTCATATTATGGTTGCACCAAGAGGTACCAGTTAAGGACCAGTCTAGTTTTACACAAACAAACTGAAAAGATTGTAAACACTATATTTTTTGTTAGTGTCTAAAGTGCTACAAGACCATTTGTTGTTTTTTAAGCTTTCACATTAGGGTAGTGACTATCTAAACTTAAGAGAATGACAGCAGATATCTAAAACAGAGGAGCATGCATTAACAGTGACATTTATGATTACTGCTGTTTGAAAAATGATGTTCAGAATTTCCTGCAAAATAAAATTACTCTTCCTTCCGAACTGAACCAAAAGTTAAAATATCCAACTTCTTGTTGCTCACCAATATATTTCTAAACACTTCAAATTGAAAATGTCAAAATGAAAAAAGTCTAAGTTTTTAATCAAAACATTTCCACATGCCCAACTTTTTCTTAATAAACATCTTTAATTGAAAAAATGTTTCATTTCAGAATATTGATTCAGAATGAAAATTTCCCTTCGATTCCCCTGCTTGGACCACAATCCACAATTCCCCTTCTAATCCACAATTTCCCATGGCAAATTTTAATGAAAACACATTTTGCAGCTGGAAAAAAAATTGGTTGATTAATTTGAACTAGCTCCAATTACAATTACTAGGAGTAGCCCACTGGGTAGTCATGCTCATACTCATCAGACCTAGTCTCCTCAGAGTTACATTTACTGATTGCAGCGATAAAAGTGTGTCTACAACTTTATAGGTGGGCCCTACAGACTTAAAACAAATCATAGAATCATAGAATACTAGGACTGGAAGGGACCTCGAGAGGTCATCGAGTCCCGTCCCCTACCCCCATGGCAGGACCAAATAGTGTCTAGACCATCCCTGATAGACATTTATCTAACCTACTCTTAAATATCTCCACAGATGGGGATTCCACAATGTCCCTGGGCAATTTATTCCAGTGTTTAACTACCCTGACAATTAGGAACTTTTTCTTAATGTCCAACCTAAACCTCCCTTGCTGCAGTTTAAGCCCATTGCTTCTTCTTCTATCCTCAGAAGCCAAGAAGAACAAGTTTTCTCCCTGCTCCTTATGACACACTTTTAGATACCTGAAAATGGCTATCATGTCCCCCCTCAGTCTTCTCTTTTCTAAACTAAACAAACCCAATTCCTTCAGCCTTCCTTCATAGGTCATGTTCTCTAGACCTTTAATCATTCTTGTTGCTCTTCTCTGGACCCTTTCCAATTTCTCCACATCTTTCTTGAAATGCGGTGCCCAGAACTGGACACAATCTTCTACGCCTTCATGTGCATCAGCCACCCAGTTGTTCACTAAGCCCCAGTTACAGGGCTGATAAATGGGACCTGCACAAAGCCAGTGAGGGTAGAGTCATGTGGGGAATAAGTTGAAGACAGTGGATTTTTACAGGAATTGTGAAGGAATAAATCAGGCAGCACAATCTTTATTACGCTGTTAGGGCATGAGAAGGAAAGAGCCCAACTTGAGTTTCAGAACTCACTGAGCACTGCTGGCAGGTTTGGAGAAAGAGCCTTCTGTTTATTACTGTTTGAAACACAGTAGTGCCTAACGGACCCAGTCAGGACCCCAGTGTGCTAAGCACTGTGTGTAGGATGAAAAGAGCATCCCTGCTCCAAAGAGCTTGCAGTGTAAGGCCAGGTCTACACTGTGGGGAGAAGGTCGGCTTATGGTACGCATCTCCAACTTCATAAATAACGTAGCTGGAGTCAATGTACTTTAAACCAAGCTTGGCACCATCTCCACAGCAGGAAGCCAAGGGGAGAAATGCTCCCACCAACTTCCCTTACTCCTCGCAACAGTATAGGTGCTGACAGTGTCACTGTGACCTGCTGCGGCCCTCCTGCACCACCCTCATTGCCACCTTCCTCCTCCTATCCAGGCAGGAGGTTCGCACCCCCGGGCAAGACAGTGCCCACCACCCTTTTGTGCAACGCCCTTCTAGGCATGTAGTCAGCGTTTACGTATAGTCCTGTACAGAACAAGTCTTTCACCGGCTTGTCCTGCTCCTTGGCCAAGGGAGGGGGGTAAGAGGGCTCGGGCCCTCCCCCCTCCGAGCCCTGACCCAGGGCCCTAGGAACCAAAGGAAACACTCTCCTACGGTTCGGTTGGTGAGGGGAGAGCCCCGCAACGCACCAACCCACGGGCCTCCGTGGCCGCGCCCTGGGTCACTTCCTACCTCCCTCGGTCAGCTGTCTGCTCTCACTGGTGTCAGGAGGTCCCGCGTCATTGGGAGCCGCCTCCTCTCTCCCCTCCTCTCCTCCAGCCATCACTGGCCTTTTGAGCCGTCCCGCCGGCTCCATAACTGACGCCGGATGGGCAGGGCAGCCGCGCACCCAATCCTCAGCCTCTGCAGGGTGGGTGTGTCCCGGATGGGTAGATGCAGCCGGTCCATCCCCCAGCTTCCCCACACTGGCGCCGCTCCTCCCCCCCTCCTTCCCCGGTGCAGCCAGCTGATGCCACGTCCCATGTGGAGGGGGCAGAGCCTCTAGCATTCTGCCCGGCACAGCCTGGACGCAGGCGCAGCAGAGCCGGGGACGCAGCCAGAGGTCCGCCTCTCCCCAGAGGGCTGGGGACGGCGTGGCTCAATAGCAGGGCACCGGAGCATCCCCGTTACAGTCACCCTCAGCGTTTGATTTACTCGGTTTTTATTAGATCCACTAAATCAACCCTGGAAGATGGATCACCAAAGTGTTGATCCTCTGGTACGTTGGGACATGGCCTAAGAATGAGATGAGTCAGTAGGGGAATGCAGCAGACAGATGGGGAGACAGGTAATGGTGACACTTACTTACCAGTTTGTGAGCCCAAGAATTAAATTAGATCTGGGACTGCCTTTAGATCTAATAGCAAAGGTAGCCAACAATGATGGGGTGGGGTTTCCCTCTATGCCTGGCTAGAAGTAGGCAATTTTTTCTTCCAAAGCAGACTCCCTCTTTATGCAAGCTTTTGTCACCCCAAGACGAATCTACTGTATATGGGACATTTGCTCACTGTTCATTTAGTCTGTTTGCTGAACGTGGTGTGTGATTGGTCACCTGAGTGACATGATTTTATTTCTGCTCCCTGACTAGACGTCTGAAGGTTTTTTTTTTTAAACAGAAGAATACTCGGTCATGTATAGAAAATAATGAAAAAAAAAATGTCAGATGCTCATTTGGTCAAATACTCACATTCACATATGGGCCTGTTTGTTCCAATGTGCGGATCGTAAACCACAAGCAGAATGAACTCAGTGAAGTAAATTGCCCTTTAGTATTTGAATGGATGTTCCTGAATACTGGATGTGCAGTTTTCAATAAGCTCTGGTTATTTTCTGTTATTCAGCTCCCCTTGTGCTGACTCACCAAGTTCTCGCTTCTTTCGAAATGCACAGTCCAATCTTACCCACTCCCTTCCCTTCCATTGCTTCTTTTCAGGCCACCTGTAACTAACACTATTCATTTTCTCCCTCTTGCCTCTCTTTTCCTTCTTCCCACTCTGATTCTATATTTCATTTCCTCCTTCTATTATCCACCTTCCCACAGCTTCCTGTTCCTTGCAGTTTTTGAGAGAGACAAATTAACAATCCGAGGCTCACATGACACAAGAAGCAGAAATAAACTCTTAGAATAAAGTACACATTTGCATTCTCTCTCATATTCCTCTGTGTATCCCATGAGGCTGACAGCAAGCATTGGACTGCAACTCAGGGGATCTGAGCTGAAGTCCTAATTCTGTCACAGATTTTCCATCTAATCTTGAGCAAAGACATGGAGACATCCCAGCCACTCCCTTGGGGTACATAAATAGCAAGCTCTAGGGAGCAGGAAAAGATGGGAAGACAGTGGTCCTTTTCTCCTCTCCCTTCAGCCTCCTTCTAACCTGTGCTCCCTCTTTGTATAGTCACCACACAGTTTTCTTCTTCAGGTGGGCTCCATTTTAATTAGGCCTGGCCTACCAGCCAGATGCAACCAGGTAGCTTAGCTGGTTTCAGGCACACCTTTCATTGGCTGTGTGGGATGTGCACTCTGTCACGCTGTCACTGTCTTATGTGACAAGCCCACATCTGTTAAATTAGATGGATTTGGGGTTGCGTCGAGACCTGAAGGATTAACGCTGATAATATCAAAATAGGCCACTACTGCCCTGCGACTGCTGTCTATACCACACTGATAAACACTGTCTCTTTGTTTTCTTATGCTTCCCCACTGGGCTGCCTATTGCCATCTCCGGTCTTTTCTCTTATACCTAGATTGTAAGCTTTTTGGGGCAGGGACCAACCTTCTTGTGTACTTGTACACTATCTAGTCCAATGGACCAGACCTAGGCTTCATACATACTATGGTAATAACCGGATTCCTTCTTGTCTGCAAAGAGAGATGAGTTACTAAGGTGAAGTTTGACTCCATTTCTAAGAGAAAATACTTTTATTTTTCAGGTATACAACTGTCAGGCCTGGGCCTACCTTCCTCCGTCTCCTCCAGCCCCTCCACTGAATAGCCTGGAGGTGATTAAGGAATGTAGAACCCAACTATCTAGGACTGTAAACCATTTGGAGCAGGAAACATGTCTTGCTCTGTGTTTGTCAAGCACCGTGTCACGTTACTGTACAATTAAAGTGGGGTTTGACGCCTATAGGAGGAATGGGAGGGTTGGCTGCCCAAGGAGCAGCAGAATCAGGCCTGCCCTCAAGTGAAATGATTGTGTTGTTGCCCCTGGAACGAACACACCAGCCCTAAAAGAGTGTTTATCTGGAATTTCCATTCTCCTCTGATTAGCCTCGCTGAACGAGGGTTTCATGTGGTAATTACAGCACAGCTCATTTGTGTGTGTTTTACAATGGTGTTGATATAATCCCACTAGAGCACCCCTTGCATATGCAAGAAGTTCCCACCAGAAATCTAAATAACGCCCCAGCTCTGCTGACAGCTTAATAACGTGACAAAGTTCAGTCTCGTTCAGTGTCAGGGACAGGAATGCGGCGCAGGCTGCTCTGACCTAGAGCTTTCAAAACATCGCACAGTTAAAACTGAGCATTTGACAAATAATCTTTTCTTTGCCTGCTCGACTCCATCAGACATAACCAGGTGCCATGGAGAGGCCACATGCCACTGTTAAAATGTTAAATTGAGTGGCATGGCCATCGAAAGCTCTGGAGAGGGACATTTATCTTTATTATTATTGTTATTAATAATGCAGATATTGCTTTGCGTTGCATTCCAAGGTATTTTCGCAGCACTAAATCACCCGGGTGCACATCAGCGGCCCTGATAAATCACACGATAAAACAAAATTCAATGCAGCTGTCAGGCCAGACCCCAAGCGAATGTGCAGTGAGCTTAATTAAAGTTCAGCAAACTTTAAAATATAAAGACTAGCAGCGTGCCAGTGACATTTAAGTCCCCAGACCCAGGCTGACAGATTGAAAGTAGGCCAACCAGGCACAATTAGCCTTCACTCTTGTTTCACCTCAGATGTGGCATTACCAGGAGGACTAAGGTTGAAATGACTGGTCATAGTAAAGCTTTGTTCTTCCATACCTCTTATTTCTTTCCATCTTTCTTCCTTGGCCTCTCTCTGTTTGTATTTGCAATCCCTCTTTCTCTCACCTCAGTCCTGCTTTGATTTCTGTCTCTTTTTCGCATTTTTCCCCTCTCCCTGTCTTTCTCCTTTCTCATTCCTCTTGTCTTTCACTCTTTCTGCCCTCTTCCTCCACCTCCCCCCACCAAGAAAGAAATCCTTCACCCAAAGGAAGAACAAGAATTGAATCAGAGCCAGTTAACTGGGCCAAGAGGCTACATATGGAACCAGCAAATCACAGAGCCATGAAGGATGTTAGTGATTTAAAGTTATGTATGTTGAAGTCTGAATCTTAAAATGAATCCATAATGGTAAAGGTAACTAATGGAAAGACTTAACTGACAGCAAGTGGTGTTTTTTCTTTAACATTATGTTCTCACATACTCCTTTTATATGGTCCCCACCCTTTCCTGGCTCTCCTTTCTGATTAGTTTAATGTCCATGCTGACATTGAAAAGCAAAAGCGGCTGCTTTATGAACAAAGCTTTAAACCCGTATGCCATAAATACAAGTGCCACTCCACACTGACACCCAGTAACACAGTCATGGGCTTTGTCAGTAAAAAGATTGCACCCTGTAGCCTGATTCTTTAGCAGTATAAAACCTCGGGAATCAGGTCATGCTCAGTAAGGGGTATTGAATTCTCCTGTCCATACAGGAACACGAGAACAGAACTTTCACCTTAGTACATTAAATAACTTCTTGCTAGCAATGAAAGCTTCAGAAATCAGCTGAGAACAGAAAAGCTAGTGTCTCCTGGGACGACTCATTTATACCACATGTTCCAGTTCCTATACAATCAACAGGGCCATCCAGAAATAACATACCACTCCAAATGAAGGAGGCAGAAGTTCTCCTCCATTAGACAGTAGAGCCTCAGAGTTACAGACAACTTGGGAACTAGGGTTGTTTGTGACTTGGAACAAAACATTATAGTTCTTTGAAAAGTTTACTGCGGAATATCGACTTAATAGAGCTTTGAAATTTTATTATGCAGCAAAAAAAAATGCTGCTTTTCCCTTTTTTAAAGCAATGTACGCTTAACACAGTACAGTATTTACTTCCCTCCCCCTTTTTCTCTCTGGTGCTGCCTGATTACATACTTCCAGTTGCAGATGAGGTGTGTGGTTTGGGTAGTTGACTGGTCAGTTCACAACTCTGAGGTTCTACTGTGTATCTGACACCCCCTCCCCCCCCCACACACACATCTCTGTTAAAAGACCACCATTAGGTGAGCACCATATCTTCTGTGCACAAAATGAGGCAAAGGTCTTGTGGAAAATGTATGATGGGGTCACTTAGTTAAAGAGCATCATAATGAATATACACAAAAGAGCTGAATTAAGGTGGCAAACGCAACCCAATTCTGCAATTTCTTCACTTTTGAGTGATTTTACCACCATTGTGTTCTTTTAACAGCTTTGTTCTGTTTATATATATTCTTTCTACGCCTTCTCTGTGTATGAGTATCACTTAGAAATTACTTAGAATAGCCCTGGGGAGGAGCTATTTCAAAATAGCAGCAGTGGAACGTCCACACTGCAGCTATTTCGAAATAGCTACTTCGGAAGAGGAGTTATTCCTCATGGAATGAGGTTTACAGAAGTCGGAATAAGCCATCCGTTATTTCGATATTATTTCAAAATAACGAAATTGCTGTGTAGCTGCTCGCATTATTATTTTGGAATAATGATAGTTATTCTGAAATAACGGTGCAGTGTAGCTGCACCCTCCTTTAGCTCAAGTGGCCAAGACCCATGATTCTGTTGTTCAAGCATGGTGAAATTACTAAGCTATGGATTGTGACCCTTCCTGCAGATTCATTGAGAGTATTCATGAGAGTATAACAGATACCGTGTTGAAGAACGTGTCTGTTTGATGTTTTACAAGCATCTGCTTAAGATTTCTGTGCTTATCTAAAGGGGTGAGGGACTCCATTCTTCTCAAAGCCAGGCTCGGCAATAGAATATGTCATCACAGGACCGGGCCTCTTCATTTCATCCCTTGCCAAAGGGACTTCGAAGTTCCTCTGCTACTTCTTGGAACCTCAACAGAAGTGAATGGCAGTTACAGGCATCTGTTGGGCCCACAAAGAAAAGTCATGCTCAAGACATGAAGGATGGAGGACACCCAGGACTTCTAAACAATTGTATCACTCCCACAGATGAGGAATGTTAAATGGTAAGCATAAGGCTTACAGGTCTGCTTACCGGTTAACTGCCTTGGCACATTAACTCCGGCAATGGCCATTTGCACCAGGCTGGAGCAATTCTGTTGCCATTTGCACCAGGCTGGAGTCGCTCTGTCCGGTGGGCCTGGCAGAGCGACTCTACAATTGTGGCGTGGTGGGGCTGCTGGGTTTTGAACTGGGTGGCAGGCCCCAAGTTAAAACAGTTAACTGGTTACGTGCTAGCATTTAGTTGGTTCGCTATTTTACCATCACTACAACAGATCTGACTTCAATTTATCCAGAATGCACCAGCAGATATATATTCATTTATTTATTTAAAATCAAAACAAAAATGCTACCCCCAAGAAGAGTTTGTACCCAAAAAAGGGAGAAGTGCTAGAGAGTCCATGAAGTCAACTAGGGACTTTGCTACTACTATTGATTTGACATGAAAGGCACTCAAAATAATGATGATAGACAGCAGGATAAATACTAAAATGATGTTTGCACCAGAGTGGAAGGGGCAATTTTCAACTTGGTTAGACCTACCCATACTAGATTTGATTAAACTATCATGCTAGTAATAAAAGTATAGCTGCAGTAGTGCAAGCAGGACAAGCTAATCGCCCTCAGCAAAGGTCTCCAGCAAGATCATACTCACATAGCCAGCTTATCCCAGAACAGAGAAGGTAAGTCAGTCCAGTCTATTCATGATGTCTTATAACTCAAGAACGAGAAGACATGCCAAAGCAGCTTGATATCCTTCTTCGACAGGTAACTGGTTTGGTGAATGGGGGAGGGGGAATCTGATGGACATAATATAGCTGGAATTCAGCAAGGTTTCTGACAGTTCTACGTGACATTCTAATAGGTAAGTCGGAGAAATGTGGAGTTGGTGGAACTGCCATTCAATGGATACGTAACTGGTTAACTGCAAACATAGAGTAATTATGAATGGAATGATGTCAGATTGGAGGAAGGTCTCAAGTAGAGCTCCACAGGGCTGTGGTCTGGGTTCAGTGTTGTTAAAGATCTTTATCGTTGTAGGAATAGAGAACATACTGACCAAGTCTGCAGATGATACAAAGCTGCAGGAAGTTGCCAACACTTCGGAGGACAGAGCTAAAATTCAGAGGGATCTGGAAAAATTGGAGAATTGGACCTTAGACAACTAAATAATATTCAATAAAGATAAATGTCAGGTGCTACACTTAAGGGAAGAAAAACCAAATGCACAAATACAGAATGGGATGGAATGGCTTGGGAGCAGCCCTGCTGAGAAGGATCTGGGAGTAATTTTGGATCACAACCTCAACATGAATCAGCAATATGATGCAATTCCAAAAAAAAAAAAAAAAACCAACCCCCACACATACAAAAAACCCAACAACAACAAAAAACAAACACAATTTTTAGGTTGCATTATCAGAGGCCTAGCATCAAGCCACAGGAGATGATAGTGCCATTTTACACAGCTGGAGTGCTGTGACCTATTTTGGTGACCAAAAGATTGAGAGAAACTGGAAAGGATCTGGAAGTGAGTGACAATGATGATCAAAGGGATAGAATGCAAGCCACAAGAGCAAAGGCTGAAAGAACCGAGTATGCTTAGTTTGGAAAGAGGCAATTAAGGGAGGACCTGATAGCAATCTTCAAATACTTGAAAAGCTGCCATAAAAAAATGGAGAAGATGGTTGTTCTCTGTTGACACAGAAGACAATGGGTTCAAACTACAGCACAGCAGATCTCAGGGGAAGTTTTCTAACTGTACGAAGAGTAGGACAGTGGAACAAATGCCTAGGGAGGTTTTGGAAGCTCCTTCACAGGTGATTTTTAAGCTCCCTCACGGGAGATGGAATAGCCATCTGTCTTGGATGGTTGAGACACAGCAAATCCTGCTTCTGACAAAATGAAGGGACAGTGTGGACCATGCACCTGACATAAAACAAAACTGTGCCTGTGGCTAAGACACATACTTTATGCTGCTATTTGACCAGGGGTGAAAATATAGCTCCCTTTCATCTGTTAGTGTCTCAGTTCAAGTTAGGTGAAGCAAAATGCAGGACAATGTAGCACTTTAAAGACTAACAAGATGGTTTATTAGGTGATGAGCTTTCGTGGGCCAGACCCACTTCCTCAGATCAAATAGTGGAAGAAAATAGTCACAACCATATATACCAAAGGATACAATTTAAAAAAATGAACACATATGAAAAGGACAAATCACATTTCAGAACAGGAGGGAGATGGGGGGGGGGGGGGGGGGAGGAAGGAAGGTAAGTGTCTGTGAATGGATGATATTAGAGGTGGGGAGAATGGGATTCAAGTTAGGTGAATGTGTGACTTGCATGGAGGAGTAGGTTTGTGCCTTTTTTTTTGCTCCATGTCTTCCAGAACAGGGAGCAACCCCCCACGGAAAGAGGGACTCCACTTCCTCTGTCAAGGAGAAGTGCATCTTGTTGGCTTCAGGTTGGCTGCTGCATCAGAGAAGTCAATGGGAACAGGAGAAGCAGGCCCTAGACAAGCGACATCAGCTACCTTAACCAAAAATGGCCTCATTATCAGAGGTGCTGGACACTGGGCAGTCTCATGGAGTCACTGACAATTCCAGAAAAGCCTAAATAAATATTGTGGTGTCTGCATTCAGGAACCAAACTGGAAAAATCAGGCCCAAGCCTTGAAACATCTCTCTAGAGCCAGCCAGCCACAAGGGAATGAGAGCATGCAAATGAATAAAATCCTGCTGTCAGCTGGTGTCAGCAGCAAAAAGAACCAGGTTTGGTTATTTAGGGAGTTCCTTGTGAAAATCAAAATAACCTTGACTCGGGGACCTCAGAAGTGTCATTAACCATGCTGGGTACCCTGGAGGAGAGTAACAGGTACCATCTGAACATCCCCTTGGCTATGTCTAGACTATGCCTCGTGAAATGAGGTTTTCCGGAGTGGTCAACAAAGGCTTCCCTTGTCGACCGCAGTGCATCTAGACTGCCCTGCTGTGCCGGATCGGCCATTTTTATTTTAATCAAGTGGGGATTATTTAAATCCCCGCTTCTTTGCCTATGCCGAATAAACTATTTTACGTGGCTCCGTCGCCGGAGCCATGGAGTCTAGACATCGCCCTTGTGCCAGGCCTTGGCCTCCTCTCTCTTTCCCCTTAAGAATGGCACAGTCTCTCTCATGGGCTGACACCACTCCTGCCTGGGGCTGGTTTAATAATGAATGGCTGTGTCTACACTGGCTACTTATTCCAGAAAATCAGCCGCTTTTCCGGAATAACTTGCCAGCTGTCTACACTGGCCCCTTGAATTTCCGGAAAAGCACTGACGATCTAATGTAAAATCATCAGTGCTTTTCCAGAAAAACTATTCTGTTCCCATTCGGGCAAAAGTCCTTTTCTGGAAAACTTTTCCGGAAAAGGGCCAGTGTAGACAGCACAGTAGTCTTTTCCGCAAAAAAGCCCCGATTGCGAAAATGACGATCGGGGCTTTTTTGCGGAAAAGCACGTCTACATTGGCATGGACGCTTTTCCGGAAACAGTGCTTTTCCGGAAAAGCATCCTGCCAATGTAGACGCGCTTTTTCCGGAAATACTTATAACAGAAAACTGTTCCGTTTTAAGCATTTCCAGAAAAGGGTGCCAGTGTAGACGTAGCCAAACAGCTCAAAACAAAGTGCATCCTCAGCTCTGGAGTCTTCTATCACGCCTGGAGATCTAGCGCTGCCTGGAGCCATCCTTCCTAGCTGGAGCTCTGCCTCTGCCTGGGATTTTCAGACTCAAACCCTTATCCTAGTCAGAGTCCCCCTGAAGGAAACAAACTCCTACCCAGGGCAGCTCTTCTTTGCCACAGCTTCCTCGGTCTTGTTGCCTGTTCCCCTTCAGCTATTTATAGGGAAGACCTGTCCTATGTCAAGCCCTGTGACAGGTGTGCCCACTCACGTCAGGGGCAGCACCTCCTCCTGGCCACTCTGAGGATTAGTGCTACAAGGCCAACACCCCTTCCGCTGGTTACATGCTGTTCGCAGGGCAGTCTGCAGCCCCTCTCTCTCCAGGACCCTCAGCATCCTCTAGCCAGATCACTCAACATTCCCCGCTTTCTAGGGTACAGTCCTTCAAAGTCTCCATCAATCCTTCACTGAGCCAGGCAGTCTTCTATTCACTGCCTGACTAGCGCCACTTCCCCAGTGTGGGATAGGGGAGTCTAGGCCAGCCCTGACCACAGGTTCCAGCCCAGAGACCCTACAACACACAGCCAAGGTTTGTTCAGTCCCCAGCTAGGGTGCTGCCTGACCTCAATACCTCACTGTAGTCTTGGTCTGGGTGACTATTCACCCCAGGCACGGTTGGTGTAGCTTTCTAGTTCCCTCATTTCCCAACCATGTTTGAACTATAATGTCCCCCACTGTCACATGCACATGCAAATGAGGCCTGAGTAATACAAATTCTTCCTCATCAACAGAAGCAGAGAACTCCATTTTATGGCTTCCCGTCCACCTGGAGTTGTTAAGAAGCTATGGTGTTCTTTTCCCTATGCACCAATATTTGTCGATAGTGAGCTCCCTTCTCTGTATGGTTTCTGGCCACAGGGTTTACATCTAATCTAGTTTATCATAGGAATATACCCATTCTTACAACTGCGCAAAGTTTGGCTGCTAAAACAATGAATTAACAATTTAAAGAAGAGGAAGGCAGATTGATATTTATTTAATATGAGAAAATAAACCAATTTTATTCAAACAATGGACTGCTAATCAAGATAGGGAAACATTATTTTCAATGGTTCAGATGTATTTCTTCATTCAAAAGATACAGTTTTTAAAGCTATATGAGAAATTTCCACTCTTGTATCCAAAGCTCTAGAAAGAAACAATGAGTAGATTTGTTTAACTTTAAAATGTGACAAAAATAAATGCCCAATTGCTTCTTCAATAGCAAAATATCCTCACTGTTATATAAATTAGGACACGAATTGTATCCAAAGTTTGAGTGAGTAGTCATACAATCATAACACTACAGGGAAATACCTTTTCTTTTAAGTATTGTTTATTATATCTATTTCAGCAGATGTTATAAGCTCTAGTCAGGTTCTTGTAGTGCTAGGAGCTGTGCATAAATAGTCGGTATCTGCCTCAAAAAGTTTACAGTCAAATAAAAAAATTTACATTAACAGAATTCTTGTGTCACCTGAAAATGACAAATATGCTAAGGGGACAATCCCACCTTTCTTGTTCACTCAAACATCCATGGAGGCTGCCACGGTAAAGGATTACCATTCTTTGTCAACCACCAGAAATATGTTTTAAAGGTCAAAAGAAACATTTTTTAAGCCTGACCAGGTCTGAGTTCCTTCTAGAATTTCTCCTGCAAGAGTTAGTGATCTGAGTAGCACATGCCATAGTGGAACTAGCTGCATTCTGGTCAGAACTTTAAACATTTCTGATATTAACAACGTGACTAGAGAAACTCATCCCCACTAACTTCGGTCCTGACAGGTAAGTAAACATTTTAATGTACATTCTAATGAGTGATTTTGTGTTTTGTGCAGTGCTTTGAAGCAGTAAAAGTGCCAGATAAGTGTTGAGCTGATAATTATTGATATTAAATACACGTCTGTAATTTTTAAGATCAATGGGTCAGTTTTTAGGGTCACATTGACCCACAGCAGAGACTGGAAATCCTAAATTTGCACCCACAGCTTCCTCCGCATCGCAGTGTGGGTTTGCTTTCATATGAAGCCCATAGGTCCCCAAATTCTGCCTTTACTCTGGCACTCATCATCCACCCTCACCTGCTAAGCAGCAGTGTGTATGTGGGAAACCACACAAAGATTAACATGGACCCCCCCCCCTCCACACCTCTTGCTTCCACATCAGATCCCCTCTCAATATCCCATAATTTTGTCCCCTTCATAGGAGGCTATTTAATGATTCAGAGTTCTAAGCTGTTTCAGGCATTTACTTAGAGTCTACTGGCATTCATGTTCACCTTTCAGATGCATTCCGATTTTTTTTTATCAAATTTGGAGCTGTGAAGTCATGAATTGAAAACACTCAAGGCAGAAGATACTGGATCCTATCGGCTCTAGGTGCCATAAGGGCAAATCTGTAGCTGATGCAAACTGTCATCACTCCATTGACATTGATGATGTGACGAGTATTTTCTCTAGCTCAAGATTTGCCACCAAAGCCACAGAGTCCTCTTTGTGAAGGGCTTAACAGTCTCTGAAAATTCAGCACGTGACAGCAGTTGATTTTTCACTGTGAAAGACTTTTCCCCTTTCTTTTTACTGCCAGCAATACCCAGCAGTTGCCAGCATTAAACAATGCCACACGCTCTCGCATTTGTTTGAAACCAAAGGCTTAGGCACAAAATGACATTGGAAAGAACAAGTTTGGGAGGATGGCGACTCAGCACTTAGAGGGGAACATTTTAAATCCATTTAGCAGGAGGTTAGCGCTGGAGCGCAACCGGCTTTCTGCATTCAGACCCAACAGGGTGTGCATTGTTGGGCCATAATTGCCCGCCTTGGGTGTATGTGGTGTGAGGCAAGAGGCCAAAGGCTGACTGCTTTAAAACACCCCCACGAGAAATGAGATTTAGGCAGAACAATGTGTGCGCCTGTTGTGCCTTAGTGTGATTATCAAATGGATCTGTGGTGGCGGTGTTATAAATAGAAATGCCTGGTGACAAAGCTGCTGGTTTGAATCACTTCAGAATCTGCACTGTTATGCTGTGGTTCCTGATGTCAGACCATTGTAGTGGCTGTAGTTTAGGCCAACGGGTCTGATTCACTGCTGGCCAGTCTGCATCACATGATTTCTGAACCCTTTTTTAATGTGGCACAGTGGCAGGGGTTTCACAGCTGTCTCCAATTCATCCAGGAGCAGGTCAGTGTACCTGAAAGAGGCCAGGAGGTAGCCCCTTGTATGCCCACCCTAAGGCTCAGAATGGCAAGTAATTCCTCTGTTGCCCCAAGGAATTACTATACTAGACCCGGAAGCTCGGCTTAAGGTGCGCAACTCCAGCTACATAGTCTACATAGCTGGAGTTGGCTAACCTTAAGCCGAGCTTGGCACCCTCTCTAAAGTGGGAGGCCGATGGAAGCAAATGCTCCCATCAATTTCCCTTACTCCTCACCAGAGCAGGAGCACTGGCTGCTGGCGGGGGCTATGTGTAACTGTTGTTTAATTATTATTTGTTTCCAAACAACAGTGCAATGCAGCACCAAAAAAGTTTATAGATATCTATATATAGAGAGAGAGAGCGCTGTTAGGGTGTGTCTAGACTAAAGGGTTTTGTCGACAAAAGTGGACTTTTGTCGACAAAACTATACCTGCGTCCACACTGCCTTTGAGTTATGTCGACATAACGTCGACAAAACTCAGCAGTTTTGTCGACGTATGTAAACCTCATTCTACGAGGAATAACGCCTTTTGTCGACAGAGTTCTGTTGATAGAAGGCATTATTGCATCTACACTGTCCTTTGCGTCCACACTGTTATGTCGACAAAGCGACTTGCTTTGTCAACAGAACTGGCTGTAGTCTAGACGCTCTTTGTCGACAGAAGCTTTGTCGACAAAACTTCTGTCGACAAAACCCTGTAGTCTAGACATACCCTTAGAAGCTAGCAATACACACACACACACACTCACTAAGGTGCTGCAGGACTACTCATTGTTTTTAAAGTTACACACTAACATGGCTACCTCTCTGAAACTTCTTTACAATCTGTGATTCTACAAGGATGGTTCAGAAGCAACAAAAACCATCCATTAGCAATGCACTATGTAGGTTAAAACAATCTATTTTCAACTCAAATGTGTCTTTGGGAGTTGAAGGATATTCACAGGTGCTAGCATCCTACCGAATGAACTGCTTTTAGGGGGCCTTGTAGTACCCTTTCCCTGCAACCCCCAAACTTTGCTACTTTACTGTTTTAATGGCAGACAGCATTCTGTCAACAGCTTCCACCCTGAGGTGCTAATTGACAGTCCCAATGTGAAGAACCACAAAGCATGGTTGGATTGCCTCTCCCCCACCAAAAACCACACCCTGCCTACTTTTCTTTTAAACAAGCTGCTTCATAACAAGAATGAGCCAGACATAATGAGGGCTTGATTATACTGTTGGACACATCAAAAAGTGTGTGGTCCTCTAGACCATGACCCCATTACATCGTAGGCAATGATATCAACATAGCCTGGTCCAAACTCTGCTCTAACTTTCTCTGGTAGAAATGCAGAATAATTTCTAAAGGAGTCATTGAGTTTCTCCACTTATATTGAAACCAGAATTTGGCCCTTTGTTTTGCTTATCACTTTACTGAAAGCCATCTACCACTGCTGTTTCTGTTTGGCTCAAATTTTCATTATTCTCTAAAGATGAAGGCCCAGATGGGAGTTTGGCTCCTAAATACTTCTGAGGATTTGCAGCAACAGCTCTGAAGAATTCTGCCCATTGGACGTCAAAGGAAGAGTGTATGGACTTTTCTATCGTTAAGTGTCCCTAATCTAGCCAAGCACTGAAATACAGGAGTAGGCCTTATTCACAGGATTAAAGCAGAAAATGTGCTTAAATTCTTTGCTGGATAATTCTCTGTTGTGATGGTCTAGTCCTAGAAGCCACACACACTGAAGTCTATGGCTAGAGAATTTGGCTTAAGAACAGTGGCATTGGAATCTCTGTCTCCTTCTTTCTCTCTCTCTCTTGATCAGGAGCATAGCTAATGGAGTCATCCTTGAGAAGACACTTCACAGAAGAGTCCGGCCACCCCATCAGACATCACATAATATGGTGGCACAACGTGCTGAATTATGATGACAGTATCATAGTCCCGAGGTGATGAGGCTCCAAAATGTATCATTGTCTTCAGTGGTTAAAAGTTTAAAAAGCTCTGCACTAAGTGAGGCAGGGTGTGATTTTGGCCCTGTCATGTTGCCTGACTGCATGAAATCCCAAGTCTCAGAAATACGATTGAGTTCATACAATACTTTCTGCATATTTAAAAAAATCTCCGATACATCTCAGATTTTTGTAGAGGAGGTAAGAGACAGGGAATGAGCCGGGGCTTGGTTCCACCTTTTTCCGTCCTCTCAGGGGCATGGATCAGTATTCAGATTGCACTGCTTTTCAGTGCCCTCCTTGGGGAAGCTAATGATCCAACCAGCAGACCAAATGCGGTGATGAACCCTAGTCACATGCTACCTGAGACACATTGCACGTATGTGACGAAAAGTGGCCACTGTAGCACAGGTGGTGTGCTATAATTTGCTACTGGTCTAGGCCATTCGTCAATTACTAGCCTATTGGAGCAAGGACACAGAGGAATCACTGTGGCTCAGAGGGATCACAGTGCCTCCTGGTGCTACTATGAGGATGAATATGTGCGCCTTGCTCAGTGCTGTGTGTAATGGCACAAAGTAGCCCATAGAATAGAGTCCTTGTGGTTATAATGTCTCTAGGCTACCATATAAAGAGAAATACATATGGATTTTAAAATAAGGCTTTAATACTAATTTTTTCCAAAAATTAATTAGCTTTGTCAGCTACTCTACAAGTCTAATCATTTCCTGTCTCTTCTGGCACCATTAGATCAACACAGATGTGAGCATTAATGAAGACAGAAAAGATGCAGCAAAGGGAGAAGACCTGCTAGAAAACAAATTCTTCTATAAAAATGTATCAGGAGGGATTATTATATGGAGAGGAATAATAAACAAGTTCAAACTTCACCATGCCTAAAAAATACATCTATAAAAGAGAATGGGGAATTTATTTTCTTTTCTTCAAATGTTCCACTCGTTTTTTAAAAAAGTTATGTGTTTTATCAGCTGCTGGGGAGTAACAGGACTGTAAAATCACTCTGTCAATGTGGGGTTTATGCTATGTAATTTTTCAATAATCCAATAAAGCAGGGGACATTACTAACATCCACTGCTTGCCTCTGGCTTTCACTGCAATTTTGGGGTGATGTGGGTTAAGAGAGGCAGAACTGCAATAACCAGCCTTTGGACCAGTGAGTCCTATCACTTTAAAAGACGGCATGTCCTATACCAGGACACGGAAGATGGAGAGGACGCTCTAACATCTAGACACTCAAGATTTTCCTTACCCTCTTTTCCATACTGTAACCTCCCCAACCTCTCTTCCATATAGCTGGGGTCTACCTCCAACCTAGCAATATGGGAAGGGCAGAGAAGTCCTGACCAAACTGAGGTTGAGGGGCCAGGTCTTTTGTTTCTCTAGTGCGTATGATCCAGAACCTCAAAAGTATTTAGTCTCCTTAACTTCCATTGATTTCAGTGATGGAAGTGAGGGCCCTACATACCATTGGAG
Source organism: Pelodiscus sinensis (assembly GCF_052426305.1). Lineage (NCBI taxonomy): Eukaryota > Metazoa > Chordata > Testudines > Trionychidae > Pelodiscus > Pelodiscus sinensis. The sequence continues at coordinate 13,876,702 of NC_143054.1, forward strand.
ATCTAGGCGTATGTCCCTATTTCTTTCATGTTTTTGTTAAGAAGCATGGAAAATAAAGGAGAGCTAGATGGAGACAGGAATATATGAGGAGCAAAGAGTGTAAAAGATTAAAAAGTGGCTCAGCAGAACAGTTACCACAAAGTGCATGGCCACCTCTCATCTTGCCATATCAAAAAAGGAGCTTTCTTTGCATTAGTCCCTTTGGCTAACTTCCTTCTAATTTGTGCATATCATTCTCCCTGCCAGTTAACCTTTAAGCTGATCCAAACATGGGGCATGACTGATATCCAGTAGCCATATATGCAACAAAATAGAGCTTTGAAGTACATTATTCTGCAAAAGCAACATCCTCTGAAGATTTCTTTTCTTCAAGTTAAGTGTCCTAGAAACAGATACTTTCTTAGGCCTTGTCTACACTAAAAGGAAGATCGCTACTGCTGCAACCAATCTTCCAGAGTTCGATTTAGTGAGTCTAGTTAAGACTTGCCAAATCAAACTCAGAGGGTGCCCCAGCCGGTGTCTGGTACTCCACCTTTTGTGAGGACTAAGGGAAGGTGACAGGAGCATTTGTTTCCATCAGCCTCCCACTGTGGGGATGGTGCCAAGTTTGAGTTTCAAACCTTAAGCTGAGCTGCCAGGTTGAGTGTAGACCTGGCTGTTATCTTCTGACCTTTACTGCTAAGATGGCTTATTGGCAACTCAAATATCTTAACAGAAAATAAGAAACTTACTGACTGAGTTCTCCTAGCAGCCCCAAAATTAATATTAAAGAGGAATCAACATGGTTCCAAATATGAATGGTGCATTGGACTGAGTGAACTAATATCTTTGAAACAAATACCTAAGAAATGTTGGATGAAATGGACATCTTTACAGACATTTGGTCTGCATTTCTGAAATGTAGATGATTAAATCCATATTGTTGGCTTCTTCCCCTTATGCACCATGTCTCTCTTTACATCTTGCAAGAAATTTATGAACAAAGTTATTGTAAATCTGTTCTGTCTGTCTTGTCACTTAGATTCTTTTCAAAAAATGTTACTTTGCCAATGTAGATAAACAATCTCCTGCAGGATTAACACATAACTACTTAAACTTCTAAATACAATGGAAGGCCACAAAAATGCCATAAGTAGAGGAGTTCTGGAGCTTTTTAAAATCTCACTGGTGATAGTAAAAATAAGCTTATCTAAATCTTCTGGGTCTAGAGGAGGGAGCTGGAAATCTTAGCAGCACAATCTTCTGTATGGATTTCCATTCCTTCTTTTTACTCACCGTATTTTGAGCCAAGAAGCACAAAGGTGTACACAAATTACAGACTTGAAAATGAGGATTTGAATTTCAAACTCATGCAAAGTTCAGGAGGGTATGGATCCAGAGTTTTGGATCAACTCTTACTGGGTTAGGTATGAAGTGCAAAATTCAGATCCGATCCAGATCCAGATTTGAATCTCCTGAAAAGTTTGACATTTAACTAATCAGAAGATTAAAAAAAAAAATCTGTGTGAAAAATGTTGATGAAAACATTTTTCCAATTTTAACCTATTTAAATTTTTCATTTTAATGTTGAAAAACCGAATCAAACTCACTAAGCATATAAAATTTAGTCTTTTAATTGCTGAAACCAAAACAAATTGTGGTTTGGGGATTTTCACACAGGAAAGCAGAAATGGGTGTATCTCCTGAACTGGTTCACCTCCCCCTGCCTCAGAACCACTGTCTGTGTAAACTTCTTAAAGGAGCCAAGTGAAATATGAATAGAACAGCAGGCTACATCCTCTTTCTACTTCTTTATTCACAGTTCACATATAACTCTGATTAGACAAAGCCTCTGATTAAAAAATAATACCTGTTCCATGATGATTGAGAAAAGTTCAGTCTTGGCCAAATGGAGTTCTGGTAGCCAAGCCATAGTGGAAAAAAAATCCAAAACAGCCATTAAACAGACACAGAAAACCATTGTTCATTACACACTAAATTTGCAGAGCCTTGGTTATAATAGTCTTACAGAATGAGTCAGCTCAACCAATATGCTAAGAAGAAAGAAAGAAAAATGAATTTAATCAATTGAAATAAATAATTAAATATCTTAATTTAAAAAAACAACAACAAATAATTCCAATCTGGTTATTTTATGAAGAAACATTTTTAATGAGCCGCATGTGAGGACTCTTCCAATCTCATTAGATTTTGCTGGCTGTTGCTAGTGCTCGCAGAGCCAGTTGATTTCTCAGCAATACTGCCGAGTGTATAATCCTTTGCTTGTTTAAATATAGCCTGTTCTGAGGGAAGACTAGGGAGTTCATGGTCTTTCTTCCAAGGTTTTGGAAAGTTCACAACAAATTGACTGCTCTGCAATACTATCACCAGCCATAAATGTTATCAGTCAAGGGACAAGATTGTGTTATCTGCTCTGCTGATGTAAATGCAGAGTAACTCCTTCAACATCAATGGGATTACTCTAGGGGTATGTCTACTCAATAGAGCTAAAGTTGAATTAAGCTACTCAACTTGAGCCACGTCAATTGCATAGCTGAAGTTGAAATAGCTTAATTTGGCTTTTGGTGCTGTCTACACAGCAGGAAGTCGAAAAAAGGCACTCTTCCTGTGACTTCCCTTACTCCTCGGGAAATGAGGGTTATAGGAGTCGGAGTAAGAAGTCCTCCAGCTTGACATTATTTCGAAATAAAGGGTTGTAGTGTAGATGCACACTATGTTATTTCGGAATAATGTTAGTTATTCCAAAATAATGCTGCTGTGTAGACATACCCTAGATCTACCATCAGTATGACTGCAGATTCTGGCCTAATAGCCTGTCTCCAGGCCATTTCTAATTGCAAACAAAGGGTTGATCCTGGGTTCCCCTATTTAAGGGTTTGCCAGCGTGGAGTCCTGTGGAGGTCACTGTATTTCCATACAGCAGCAGGAGTCTGATTAGGAGTGAAGCCCAGGAGTGATAGAGTTCAATGATTTTACCTTTTTGCCAGCAAGTGAAGCTTTAAATCTCAACATTTGACTAGACTGGGAGATTTCCTCTCCCTGGTCTATAGCTCGCTAAGTGAGCTCAAGCTTTTACGTTGCACACAAAAGAACTGTCATTCTTAATTTCTTAAAGCAGTTCACCAATCAGAAGATCAATTTGAAGCAGACCTGTGTATACAAAGTCTGCCCACAGCACAAACTAATCATGTCGGAAAACAGTTCGAATGCACCATTAGGAGGGTCATTGAAACAGAAGCAGGGAGCAAGCAGGACACAGCCACCCGGCAAGGGTTCGTGCTAGCGTACATGCCAACATTCTGGCTAGGAGTGCTTCAAGTCTCCCTTCTAGCCCATCCTCCTTAAGGCTTTCAGACCAGCCTGCTCACTAGAATGGGAGATGAACTTTGGAAGGCGACCCATTTCGAGCTCAGAAATCAAGTGGGTATTTCTGCCCCCGTCTGGGGTCACACAAGGCAACTGATTTCCACTCCTACCCCTGGCTCCCAATCTGGAAACGAGCTGGAAAGTACAGAATTAAGGTGAGTATCTAAAATGGTGCAGTTAGCGGATTCTTTCTACATAACGGGGTAATTATATGGCCCCAATCACTATAGAATCTCAGTACGTCCAACAACTGATTGAGTGGGCTTTGGGGTATCAGCACTGCTGTTCCAAGAACTTCCCAATTCATCTCTCATTGTTATTCTCTCTCTCTCTTTTCCTTTTATGATTTTGGATGAAGTGGAAATAAGCAAATCATATGCCAAGCAGCATCTGCCTGTCTGACATATTCACTGATGCTTTCCTCACTAGCGCCACATCAGTCATGAGCATTTAATAACCACCTCCAGCCCGGATAAAACAGATGCTGTTGAAGAGACCCACTAAGGAAATTTTTTCTCTTCTGGTTAAACTTTTTGCTTTCATACACACCCTGTTCCTACCTCCAGGCTCTCACCAGCAGAGATATTTTGGATAGATCACATCAGAAAAAAGGGTCCTTGAAAAGGGCCAAAGAAGAACCAGTTCAGTATATTCCTAGCCCATCTACTTGAAATTTTCAGCTAAATAGCTTGTTTTTCAAAGTTCCGGATAAAATAGGTGGCTGATATTGCAGAAAAAAGGTGAAGAGTTTCAAATACTGATGATCGTTAATAATAATACTTGATCCAGCTCATGGGTTCAGATTCCAGAGGATTGTTTAGCCTCCTTTCCCTCCCCCCACTGTTGCCTGATGTTTTCCCTAGGGAGAGGCAGATCTGGCCCTAACCAATGTATTTTAACAGCTGAAATTGTGGGGATGCCAACCAGAAACATCATGAGGAATATATCCTAAGGCAACAAGGAGAGGAGTCTGTGAACTGGGAACCCCCGGAGATACTAAGCCCTTGCGGGTGTCAGTTAAGGCTTGCTGAGCCGCTTGGCCACGTCTGCATAGGCTTGCTCAATTTCTTTGTCCGCCGCACAGGTGTTGGTGAATTCATCCCTGGCATAGGCATTCTTCAGGTATCGCCACAGCCCCGTCATCTCTGTGGGGAACTCATAGTTGTGGTATTTCTTAGCGACAATCTAGGACAAAGACAAAAAAGGAAACTTGCTTGTTTTAGGCATTTGAGCTTCATTCTTTTTGTTACACAACAGACAAGGGAGTGAAAGGGGGCAGGGTCCTATAGGAGAAGCTATCAAAGAAAGGTCAATCTTTCCTGACTGGCCATTACTATGCAAATGCACCACCTCCTCTAAGGGCTTGTCTACATAAAGGCTTGGTTTGCAGCAAGTGGGGCATAATTCTTTCCCAAACTTGCCTCCTGCATACTAAGCATCCAGGTGGCCCAGGCGGCCATGCACTCAAAATGTGTGTTGATCTTCCCCGTTTTGAAAGGGGAGTAAATTAAAGTGCACTAGGGAACTTTTAGTATTTGGCACCAGACTGCACATGGACATTCAGTGCACAGCAGGCCAGTGCGGAGGAGATTTACAGCCCAACTTGCTGTAAACTAAGTGTTCGTGCAGACAAGCAGTAAAGGAAGTGTAATACCAAGGTGTGTCAAATCCTGACTTTGGAATACCAAGCACTGTATACAAAGACTCAAACAGGCTCCACCATGGATTTCCCCCTCATTCCTGTGAACATCACCTCTCTCAGCTGTGCTCCTGGAATGGCATTATCAGGGAAGAAGCCTGGTCAGGTGACACTTTAAAAAGGTGGGTGGTTTAAAGGGCATGAATGGAGGAACACACAACAAAAAAGAAATAAACTTGTACCGCTTTGTCAAACAATCATCACCATGGAGATAACCATCGACAAACACTGGAAAGATATATTGTACACAGCAAGGAGGAGAAAGAACTATTTAGACTGGTATTGGGCACCACCTGGATACTAAGAACAAAGTATTATCTTCGGCTCATAGAACTAGGAGTGTTAGTGTGAAGAGGGAAAATACAGCTCCATACTAGGAAGTTTCCTATCTCTGAGATTTATTAGACTCAAGATCTCTGTGGAAGCCCAACCATTAATGACATCCAGGCCTTGATTCAGCAAGGTACTTAAGCACATGCCTTAACTTTTAATATGTATATAATCATTGGGTCTAATTCTTGTGCTTCAGGTTAGATACATGCTTAAGTGCCTTGCTAGACTGGGGTCTTTCATCCTGATTAGGCAATGAATTTAATCTTACACTGTATGTAACAATCCCACAGTGACAGAGTGGGCAAAAAGATTGGGAGGGCAGGATTAGCTAATTTATTGGGTCTTTCCCATCTCTAGTTTTTATGACAGTGTAAAGTTACTCATGAGCATAAAGGGAATTACATCCATATGTACCGCACAGCTCCCCTCTGTTTCCTAAAGTACTTATTAGAATTTCCATCCATCTAGATTTTTCAGGACAGGTCTGTTCTTACAAGAGATTATGGTTTATTCTTATTACCAGGATTCCTTTGGCATACTTTAAGCAAAATCCATTTCCAAGTTGCATCTATGCAACCCCGTGTGTGAACATAGGGGATGGAACCTACTCATTAGTGCAGGCGGAAATTAACAACATTTCCAGCGGAAGTGTTTACATGCCTTTTACTTGTGTCTTTAAAACAGACCGAGGACAATAGTCTGTAGCTATGCATGGCTATAAGATTTAGAATTCTACAGGAGTTGTTTGTCTGTCTTTCACTTTGCCTTAAGGAGACGGGAACTAGCAATGAGAGCTTTAAGCACTTGTGTTAAAATGTCTGGCTCTGCCTCCAGGAGAGAAGATGAGCCAAAGAAAGTGCCAAACCAGTAATACTATCACATGACCTGTGTAAGTGACTTACGCATCACATTCTGTATTCTCTTTTTATATGTGTACAGTCAGCTCACCGTGGCTTAGCTTATGTTTTGACTCATGGAGCCAAGATAGATGCATGACTTGGCTCCACTTTCTAGTTCCTGGCTTGCCAATGTCTACCAGGTACTGTTTTTTATTCTGAAGAAACATGTAATCTGATCAACTGAATAAATATAGCACTTAGGAGAGAGAATTAGGTACATCCTCTGCACTATACCAGAGACAATTCTGCTTCTGAATCACAAGCTAGCTTTCATCTTTTAACTTTACTATGCAAAATACCAGCTGCATCACACTTTGTAGGTTATACGTGGGTGGGAATGGCAGTAGAGGGTAAAAATGGAGAGTTAGGTGACCCAGGGTTCCAATCATAGGTCTGCCACTGACTCGCTGTGTGACATTGGACAAGTCACTTAAAGCTCTGTTTCTGTTTCCCCATCCATATAAAATGAGGCAAGGGACACTTAGCACACTTATGGTGCTTTATGATCTATGGAGAAAGCATTAAGAGCAGGCCCGGGGACAGAGAGGGAGGGGGACAAAGAAGGGGGAACAGTCCTGGGGCCTGGCAATTCAAAGGGACCAGGGGCTCCCAACCACTGGGCCCCAAGCTCTTTAAACCGCTGCACACTTTGTAACTCGGAGGGCTGCCTTGGAAGCCGGGGGGTACAGCGTGGTATGCTCCAGGCAGCACTGAGGGCTGGCTGCCCCAGCCCTGCCCCTTCCAGGAGTGTAGAGCTGCCCCTACTTGTCCTGGGGCTTGGCAAGTCTATCACCCCCTCCATTAAAAGTATGTCTACACTATAATTAGATACCCACTGCTGGCCCATGCTGGCTGACTCAGGCTTGCAGGGCTGTTTAGTTGTGGTGTAAACGTACAGGCTAAGCTGGATCCCAAGCTCTGTGACCCTACCAGCTCCCTGCGTTCTAGAGTGCAGGCTCCACCTCAGCCAAACAGCCCCTTAGCCTGAGCCCCACAAAGGCCAGCTGCAGCTGTTGAGTTGTAGTGCAGACATACCCGAAGTATTAAGCATTATTTTCACACGTACGCGGTGCTGCCTGATGATGGAAATACCCCCAGCAGTCTGCATAAAACAAAACTCATTTATAAAAATGATCTGGCAGGAAGAACAAATCTGGATGTCAAGGGTTGGCAGCTGTTGCGGTGGCTAGCTTTAAAGATACACTTCTGATTAAGGGACACCACAAGCTTATACAGCCCTATTTTATAAAGCCAACATGGTGGGGGGGAGGTGGCAGCTGGGAGTGCAGCATGAGGGGGATAGGGGCGCTAATAAACTAGCAGTCCAAGGAGAGGTGTGGTTTAGTTCAGAGAGCCAGGTGTGTTCCACTACCAACTCAAAGAAAGAAAAAGGAAACATAGCACCAGAGCACCACAAACACCACAGATTAAAGACACATTTGTAAATCATCCAAATTAAAAGCCAACTGGCCTGTGCAGTACAAGCTGTGAGACACACTGGTGTGTTCCCAAAAGGTCCAGGTAGCACAAGTTTCTACTCTGTCCTCCCTGCAAACCCAGACACTAGGCAAAGAAGAAAGTTGTTTCTATAGAAGCCTCAAGCCCTTCCTCTTTCCCCAGCCACTAGGTCCTTCATTCATAACCCTAGCCCTTCCCCTACTTTGTATATTCATTGCTGTGACACGCCTCACACAGAGCCAAACACCCAGTGCTTGTTGACCCAGACTAGTGAAAAATGGAGTCTCTGGCTAGCTAATGTGGCACGGGCCCTTCTTTCCATGGCCAGTGTTTGGGCCAGCAGCCTTTTCCCCTTTGCCAGAGATCAGGCTTGCAGCTAGCTGCTCAGGTAGGGAGCCCAGCTACTTCTTCTAGAACTCCCTTCCCCTGATATCACAAACACCCTAACTTCTGGTTCTTTACCTCAGTATTCCTGGATCTCTTCCCACCACTCTCTAACTGGGGAGGCTTTTAAAGGCCTCTGGCAGGTCTGAAGTAGAGTCAGCTGGCCCCAATCTGCCCAAGTCAGCTCCCTTCCAGCTGTTCCTAATTGTGCTGTGACCATCCCCCTCTAATTAGCAGGCCTTTTACCCTTCTGGGGCTGATTTTTCCTTACTCTGTAGCAGCTCTCTGGCCTGGTCACACTAGGCAAGACCATGCAATACACCAGCCTATTCTTCCCATCTCATGATGCACTGGAGATTAGTGGGGTTCCCTAATGCTCACTCTATCACCTCTCTTTAGACCTTGTTTCATTTTCTTTGCCCTTTTGGCCAAGATCTTGGAAACTTACTTGGCTACGCCTACACTGGCAGCTTCTTGAGCAAGAACTCTTTTGCAGAAAAGTTCTTGTTCAAAAACTCTTCCAAAAGAGAGTGTCTACACTGGCATGTGCCTTTGCACAAGAGATGTGCTTTTGCGCAAGAGCATCCATGCCAGTGTAGATGCTCTCTTGTGCAAGAAAGCTCTGATGGCCATTTTAACCATAGGGCTTTTTTGCGCAAGAAATTCATGTTGCCTGTCTACACTGGCCTCTTGTCCACGAACAGTTGCATAAAAGGGCTTATTCCTGAGTGGGAGCGTCAGAGTTCTGGTGCAAGAAGCCCTGATTTCATACATTAGAACGTCAGTTTACGTGCGCAAGAACACGCAGCCAGTGTAGACAGGCAGCAAGTTTTTGCGCAAGAGCGGCCACTTTTGCACAAGATCGCGCCAGTGTAGACACAGCCACTGGCTGTATCTGGACTGGCCAGTTTTTCCGGAAAATCAGCCACTTTTCTGGAAAAACTTGCCAGCTGTCTACACTGGCCGCTTGAATTTCCGCAAAAGCACTGACGATCTCATGTAAGATCGTCAGTGTTCTTGCGGAAATACTATGCTGCTCCCATTCGGGCAAAAGTCCTTTTGCGCAAAACTTTTGTGCAAAAGGGCCAGTGTAGACAGCCCAGATTTGTTTTCCGCAAAAAAGCCCCAATGGCGAAAATGGCGATTGGGGCTTTTTTGCGGAAAAGTGCGTCTAGATTGGCATGGACGCTTTTCCGCAAAAAGTGCTTTTGCGGAAAAGCGTCCGTGCCAATCTAGACGCTCTGTTCCGAATATCCTTTTAACGGAAAACTTTTCCGTTAATAGCATTTGCGGAAAATCATGCCAGTCTATACGTAGCCCCTGTGTATAGACCAGGCTCTTTCGTATAGAAAAGCAGAGACTGGCAGATAGAGCAGCTGTGACAACTCAGGTTTACTGATCTGGGCACTGTATTCTCAACCCAGAGTTGCTTGTCCATCAGATGTGGCCTTTTACCTTAACAACATGAAGTTTGGGCAGCAGGTTGCAATCCGCAAGTGTCAGCTCATCCCCATCCAGAAACTTGCGTTTAGAGACTTTCTCCTCTTCAGTGCTGTTTGCATCGATCTCTTCAGGCAGAGGCGTGTTCAGGTAGTTGTCCAGCTTCTTTAAAGCCTTGGTCAAACCTCTCTCGAGGCCTTTGTCAAGACATAAATAAACATGAAGTCAGGAAGAAAGAAAAGCTTAGAAACACTCTCAACACTGGCAGTGCCCATCCCTCTGACGCTAAGGCGAGATGCTTTGCTGTGGGCTGTTTGTGCTATAACCCCAATGGAATCTCTCTTTAAAGTAGTTGCATGAGGATTGTCCCAGGACAGAGCTACATGGGTGGATTTGATGTACAGCCCCTCTCTCCTACCAGTATAGCAACCAAAAGGGACCCTGGAAGGAGGAAAAGAGGCGTAGTTGTAATGTCCCTTCACTGCACTGATCCTAGACTACGATCTTGGTCTACTGCCATTGGATCTCCAGGCACATAGAACCACTCTAGACAATATGTGGTGAATGGCCATGTACACATAGATTGAGCAAAGCCCCTGTACCCTATCACACTGTTATTATTGAACATGCAAATAAGAGTGTGGATAAATGTGAGCTCCCCAATTATAATAGCCCTATTGTAGCTCCACAGTGTTGCAATCAATGTCAAACATGGCTCAATACTTCACGCTCATTTCTTCTTTCGTGTAAATTAATTTAAGGTGGCAGGAATGTCTCAGAAGATGCCAACCATAGTGCTACAGTGACATGTTCAATGGGATTGTGATGAAAGCCGTTTGGCCATAATTAAATGTAATGCCACCCACACACTTGTGCTGTTCAAACCCCTTCCAAACCCCAACACTTGTTTCAAACCCCTTCCAATTTCAGAATTAAAATTGGGCCGAGTTCTCCTTCTAATCAATTTCAAAGGGGTTGGAGAACTTGGGCCTTTTGCTTTAAGACTTATTAAAGGCTAAATGCCGCAGTCAGCTCTTCCACACACAACAAATTCCTGTTGACTCTAATGGGAGTTCTGCCCTCAAAATGATGACATCCTTCCATGGAGGATACACCCATAAACAGCTAGGATGGGCAGTTATGGTGTCCCTAGCCTCTGTTTGTCAGAAGCTGGGAATGAGTGACAGGGGAGGGATCACTTGATGATTCCCTGTTCCATTCACTCCCTCTGGGGCAGCTGGTATTGGCCACTGTCGGCAGACAGGGTACTGGGCTAGATGGACCTTTGATCTGACCCAGTATGGCCGTTCTTATGTTGTTATGGCACAGCATATAAACACGGTGCCAAATTTTCCTGCAAAAACATCAGCCCAGGTTCAAGATCTCTGTCTCTACACTTTGCCATTATGCGAATGAACAAATTTCTAGTATTTTATTCACCCATCAAAACCAGTGTATTTGCCCCAGGTGACGGAGCAGAATTTGCAAGTTATTATTCGGGTTGAAAGCTCTCCAGAAGAAGGAGCATCTTTTTTTTCTGGGGTTGTACAGCACCTAGCAAAATGGGGGTTCTGGTCCATCCCTAGGCACTAAGGTAATATCGGTAATTAATAATGTGTAATGTACAAAAGAACAATATGGCCCTATGGAAGAAAAGGACTGGAACCCCCACTGTGACTCTGCCCTTGAAGCATGACGCTTTTAGGCCTGATCCTGAAAAGTTTTATACCTGTGAGCCACTTTACTCCATGCTTATGTCTACAGTTGTGCTGGGAGGTCTGATTCCCATCTGCTGCAGACATACCTGCCCTAGCTCTGCTTGAGCTAGCACACTAAAAATAGCAACAGAGCCTGGGTAGTGTAACACCAACAGGTAGCCTCAAACCTGGGACCTCTGGAGCTCGGTGCATGAGCCTCTACAGCTTGAGCTAAAAGTCAGCTAGCGCTCAGCTGAGGCTGTAGAGCAAACTCATTTTCTCTCACTGTAAGTGGTCTAAGTACCACCTCATGGGACAGTGAATCACACCCAGGTATGTGAATTACAGGAGCATAGGGGAGCAGCTACACTCCAGCTACACTGCTATTCTTAGCTAGTGGGTCATTCTATGCAAGCTGGGAATCACCCCTCCCAACTCAAATGTAGACATAGCCTAGGAGTGAAGTTATGAATGTGCATAAGTCTTTGCAGGACTGGGCCTTTAAACTCATCTTGTGTTTCAAGATCATGGGTGGGAGGGGAAAGAGAGCATCACTATGCACGATCCTCCACTGGCTTACCATCCTTTATGGCCCTTATGCCAGGGGTGGAAATTAAAGTAGGCTGCCTGTTGCTCTCACTTCCACTGAGGTCGGCAGGCCATGGATCAAGGAACCACATCATTTCTCTGTTCTTGCCACACTCTGACATAGTGGAGAGTCATCATGGCCTTATTGTTCAAACTGAGAAATGACTAGAATCCCATCTGAACCCTTCCATCCCCAGCAAACATGGTAGGAAGGGTTAGAATTTCATGTCTGAAAGCAAAGACTCTAAAATGACTGAAGTACTGCCATCTATAAAACAAAAGTGTTGCCATCCCTTATTTAATCAGCTCCCAAATTTAATTTTGACACTGACATTCTACTGTCAGACTCTGGCATGATTATCTGTAATCGCCTGCAGCTGTGTTCTGCTACACAGCTCGTATCGAAAGGTAATAAGTACATGCCGTTTAATATACCCTCATGCAGCAACAAAGGAAATATTTAGCAATCTCTTTTAGTTTTGACCCATTACACCTGCTGAACAGAACATTTTCTTTCTCCTGGTCAGCACCAGAAAATGTTCTTTTGTAGCGAACTCATTTGGAGACAATGGAATTGAATTACTCTGATTTAACTCAATTTAGTTCACTTGGATCTTTAAAAATTGGCTCAACAATGAGCATTTTCCCGTATCCCCTGACAACCCAATAAAATCTTTGGTTTTGCTAGATCATCTGTTTTATATTTCCAATATGAGAAGAAGGTATTGCGCAACACTGGGAAAATGCATTAAGTGCTTTGTGAGCTAGACTAGAGAGTCAGATAGGTGTGTTTCTAAAGACAGGGCAGAGGTAAGGTGTTTTTAATGGAGCTCTTTTCTGGAACTCATTCATTTCTCTTGCTGCTATCACTACATCAATGTGTCTTAAGGCTCTCTCAGAAACAATGGCTGGAGTGATGCCTGTTGTTGAGAGTGGGAAAATAACATGTATGTAAATTCTCCGGAGCTCTTTAACTTCTTCATACTTAGAAGCCATTTTCCCAGTAGAATAACCACAGGAATGGGCACAACTCAATCTGCGCTCTGTAGTTGGGCCCTGCAGGGTCTCAGGATTTCCCACTGAAATCCATGGAGGAGCAATACATATCCTGAGGCACGAGAATTGTGACCGTGAGGTGTTGTGTAAATTGTGGCAACTGATGGGTGGACTATCAAGGCAGATCTGTTATTCCAATAGGAAAGAACTGCCCCCACCCCAAACTGATTAAGAGAATGGACAGTCCATCATAAAGACCTAGGTTAACATTTTCAAAAGCTCCTCAGGGACTTCGGATCCAAATTCACTTAATTACATTTGGAAAGGTTACTCCTGACCACCAGGTCTGAGAACTCCAATTCAAATCCAGAAACCAGTTCCCGGGTGCTGATACCTTTGTGAATGGAATCCATTCCCATGGTGAACAGGGCAAGTAAGGAAACCTGGGTCAACCAAGATAAATTATCTCCAGGGCAGCAAAGGGGGCAATTGCTCAAAGGCCCAAGCAATTTAAAACGGCCTGGGGCACAAGGACATCCTTAGTATTTAATGTTCGGAGCCCTATGCAGTACAGGTTGGACCTCCCCAAACCGGAACTCCTTCATCCAGCAACATCCATGGTCTGGAAGGACCACAGGTGTTCCTGGACCAGCCAGTCCTGGCTGGGAGCCCCAGTGGCAAGAGAGCTGGCAGCTCGTAGCCTGGCGGGGCTGAGACCGGCACTAGAGCCCCAATACCACAGCAAGGGCCACGGCAGCGCCAGTAGCAGGGCCAGGTTCGTGGCAGTCGTGGCAGCCACAGTAGTGGGGCCAGGGCTAGGGATGCAGCACCCCTGACAGTGGGGCTAGGGCTGGAGCAGGGACAGTCCAGGCTGCCAGGGCCACAGCAGCCTGGCATGGGGGCCAGCTGGGGTCAACAGCGGGGAGGTCTGGGGATCCGGTAGCGGGGGACCTCCTCTGGTGCAGTAAATTTCCTCCTACGGGACTGCTCAGGTCCCGAGGGGGCTGGACCGAAGAGGTCCAACCTATACTATTAAAATGGTGCCACTATGCCCCGACAGCCAGGGTGAGGGGAGGCGGTGACTGATATTTAGAGATGTGATTTAATAATCTTCAGCATCACGCTAATGAAATAGTTTTAAAGCCAATTTTAAAGTAAGGCCCAGTTGACTAACACACTAATTAAGGAACCGATGGTATCTATCTGGGGTTGGCAAATGCCTGTTAAATGGCTTCACTGCCACTTGAATGGCTTTCACAGGTTCGGGGTCTGCTAACAGGCCTGGCAGGCTTTTCCACTTTTAAGCTAACTATACCCTCTTTAGAGAAAGCAGAGCCGGAGAACAGGGATAGGAAGAGGTGGGTGAACATTAAGACCCAGTGGTGCCCCAAATTTTCAGATGCTCCACACATGAGCATGTTCTGCATATGAGTCAGGATGGCCCTGCCAGGGCAGCAGGACTAACACAGATTTGTCAACCCGCTCTCATTCTGCGCTCTTCCTGGAAGTGGCTGGCATGCCTCAAGGGGGCATGTCCCCATGCACTGACCCTACCTGGCGCACCGACTCCACAGGTTCCCTTGTCTGGAAACTGCACCAAAGAGAGCTGTGGGGGCAGTACCTGTGGGCAGTGACATACAGAGTCCCCGGGCCACCTGTCTAGGAGCCATTGCCAGAGAGATGTCGATCACTTTTGGGAACTACCTATGGTGAGGGACAACTTCCTGTCCCCTCCTACCACTTAGCCCCTTGTCCCTGACTAGAGCCTGCACCCCACACCCAAACTCCCTCCCAGAGTGCACATCCTGCACTCCCTTCCTGTACCTAATCCCCTGCCCCAGTGTACAGCCTGCACTTTAAACGCAAACTCTCTCTCAGAGCCTGTGCCCCACCTGTCCTCCTGTACCCAGATTTACTCTCACACCACACAACTCTTCCTGAACCCCAACACTCTGCCCCAGCCCAGAGCCCACATCCCACACCCAAACTCCCTCCCAAAGCCCATACCCTGCACCTTCTCCTACACCCAAACTCCCACCCAGAACCCCCACCTTGCACCCTCTCCTACACCCAAACTCCCACCCAGAACCCCCACCTTGCACCCTCTTTTACACCCAAACTCCCACCCAAAACCCCCACCTTGCATCCTCTCCTACACCCAAACTCCCCCCCAGAGCCCATACCCTGCACCCTCTCCTACACCCAAACTCCCTCCCAAAACCCATACCCTGCACCCTCTTCTACACCCAAACTCCCCCCAGAGCCCATACCCTGCACCCTCTCCTACACCCAAACTCCCTCCCAAAACCCATACCCTGCACCCTCTTCTACACCCAAACTCCCCCCAGAGCCCATACCCTGCACCCTCTCCTACACCCAAACTCCCCCCAGAGCCCATACCCTGCACCCTCTCCTACACCCAAACTCCCTCCCAAAACCCATACCCTGCACCCTCTTCTACACCCAAACTCCCACCCAGAACCCCCACTTTGCACCCTCTCCTATACCCAAACTCCCCCCGAGAGCCTCTGCCCCCTCTTGCACCCAACCCCCCTGTGCCAGCCTGGTGAAAGTGAATGAAGGTGGGTGAGAGTGAGTAATGGAGAGAGGGAGGCTGGAATGAGCCTGGATGGGACCTTGGAGGTGGGTAGAACAGGGGTGTCACCGCAGGGAAGAGGCAGAGCAGGGGCGGGGCAAAGCTCTTAGGGTTTGCGCAAGTAGACAGTTGGCAATCCTAGCCGGTGAGCATGTGGAAGCCCTGGCCCTGCTGGCAGAGCTCGCCCGGCAGCACAGCTGGCAGCTCTCTGGGCACTTGCCAGTGCAAAAGCAGAAACACCCCTCCCCTCCCGCAAATGTCAGAAGGTCAGCATCTAGGTAGGCCCAGCTTCTGAGTGCACAGAGGCCCACTGATTATTCTGCCCTAGGACCTGGAATTGCAGTTGGCAGGCCTGATCGTTTGGATGGACAATGCTGCACTGGGGATCACAGAGCCTACCCCAAGACTGACCTATTTAAGCTTCTAAATTCTAGGATTCAGTTTCTAAATTCTCCTGATCAGAGGTCAGGTATAAAATACATGGTGATACTACCTCCTTCGTTTCCCAGGGTCTTCTGCTCAGCCAAGAACATTTTACTCCACTTGTGCTCCTGCAGTGTCATATATGCAGCGGCGCGCAACCCGTGGGTTGAAACCCCTTTGGCTGTCTTCCGGGATGGTCACCGCACCAGGCTGGCCACCAGTGGGGGGAGGGAGCGGCAGGTGAACGGAGCAACATTTAAAGGGGCCACACTTTTTTTTTTCCTCAATCAAAATTTTCCCGGGGGTCACACCGGAAAAAAGGTTGTGCACCACTGATCTATGGTACTAGCGTCTATAACTTTAAGAGCTGAGCTCCCCAGATGGAGTGTCTGGGTGGGGCACTCTTGTTATGCACAGCCAGTTGGAACCAGAATGCCAGATGCAGAAAAAAGCAGAGCTTTTGCTAGCATGTTAAAAAGACTGAGTTATCACTGAATGGTACCTCATCCAGCCAATCACACACAAAGAGATCAGCAAAAATTTCACACCCTCTTTTGAAATTTTCCCGTCCCACCCCCTCATAGTTTTGCCCAACTTTGTCTAACAGCCCATGCAAGCCAGAGAAATAACACTTTATGACCTTAGAGGAACCACAGAACATTTAATTACTATCTGCCAAATCCACAGGGCGAGGTTCAGTTTAGCTGATGATACCAAACTTACAATGATATCCTGTTTGCAGGATAAAATTACTCGCTATTGAATGAGATTAACAAATCTTGACATGCACAGAATTATAAAGATTGTAACAAAAGTTAACTGTAGTTGGCAAAGTTCTGCTATCAGATACTGTGGCATCAATCAAGAGTAACTCCACAATATCAACAAATTTACTCCATAGTTTCACTATTTTAACGGAAAAAAGAATGTGGCTCATTTATTCAAGTTTCCAAGGAAAAAAATTCTTTAAAATTCTTCAAAGGTATATGGAGGAATTCTGATGTGTTGAAACACAAGACTGGACACAACACCGGAGAATATAATGCAAGAAGAAAATCTGCAGGGAAATGATTACACAACAAAGATGCACAGATGGATTCTGAGAGTGAAATCCCAGCCACACTGAAGTGAATGTGAGTTTTGCCATTGACTTCAATGAGGCAGGAAAAGAGGGGATTTTATCCATGGATTTTCAAGCCAGAAGGGTTCATTATAACCAGCTAGTCTGATCTCCTGACAGGCCATAAAAATGCAAACATTCTAGATCTTTTCCATATCTTTTTATTATTTAAATCAGGGTGGAGGAAAGTGGAAATTAACTAGAGATAGGACAAACGTTCGGAAAAAATGAGAATTGGTTCAAACTGACCAAATCCAAAACTTGATAAGGGTCAGCCAAGTAGTCGATTCCCTCCTCATGAAGCCCCAGATGCCTCTTTCCACCATTTGTTCACACAAAACTGAGTACGCACTCTTTGCAGTCTTAGCATTAAGTCTTGACTGGTTGGTGTATCCATACTTGTGCATCCTGGCATCAGAAGCCTGCAGCGTAATCTGGGTCATGCCTACGCTGAGGAAGCTGCAATGCATTCGAATGACTCATAGGACTCTAGGAGCACAAGGGTGATCAACAGGAAGGAAGGAAGGAGGGAGTTGGTGACAGACGGGGAATGATTGGGGGGGGGGGTCCAACCTGGAAGTTCAGTCAAATAGTTGATTCATCTGGGAGAGGAAAAAGAGCAAGGCAGTAGATCATGTAGTTGGAAGGAAGGAAGGAGATAACTGGGGGGTCTAGGCGCTAATCTAGCACTTGGGCTGATCTGAATTCAAGTCTCAGCTTTCCCCCAAGCTTCTTGTGTGACCTTGGGCAAATCGAGTAGTCTCTGTTCCCCATCATTTCTTATGTGTAAATGATAGCACTCCCATGCCTCTCAGGGATTCTATGAGGATAAACACAGTAGAGTTTGTGAGGGGCTCTCACATGGCCAGTAGGAAGGCAGGTAAATATCTAGTCTAGAAGGACAGCACAAAAGGGAGTGGGAAAGGAGTAAAAAGCCCCCAAAAGGTGCATTAAGTTCAGAACATCATCTGATTCTGGGAATTTTATCTGAACAAAAGCACTGGCTCCCTAATTATTAGAAAGCAAAAGGGCTACAGAAATCTCTTAGGGTAGGTCTACACAGCAGGGCAAAAGTCGAATTAAGCTACGCAAACTTGAACTATGTCAACTGCGTAGCTTAAGTCGAAATAGCTTAATCGGCTGTTGGCACTGTCTCCACAGCAGGAAGTCAAAGGAAGAGCACTCTTTCTTCGACTTCCCTTATTCCTTGTAAAATGAGTCACAGTAAGAAGTCCTCCAGCTCGACATTATTGTGAAATAATGGCTTGTGATGTAGACACGTTTTTTATTATTTCAGAATAACATCAGTTATTCCGTAATACTGCTGCTGTAGCCTTGGTAGACTGTTTATTGCATACGTACCATTCTGAAGATTAATAGAAAACAGAGATTCTGCACCCTTCGCACCTCCAACTCATGGGGCCCTTCTTCGGAAAGGCTACGGTGAGCCTGCTCAGCTTCTATCCTTCAATCTAAATTTGAGGTTTTCCTGTTTTTTTAACTGAACTGCTGAAATTCAGTTTTCATGCTATTTTGTTCATTACCATCTCTAGTCTCCGTTACACTCATATAAATCCACAGCAGTTCCACTGATTTGCTTCAGCTATGCACAGGAAAAAGCCAGAGGAAAATCTGGATCTTTTGTATACTTGATAACAGAGATTTCACAAATGAATAGATAAATAATTTTGCATTATTGTGAGGGTGTTTCATAACACTGATAAGAGGGCTCTTGAGGCTGGGACAAGCAGGCAAAGAGTTTAAGTACCGATCTACACTGGTTCTGAGATGAGTTGGTATGGATCTGACTAATTAGTATTTATTACAATGTAAGGTATCAAGACCTAAAGGGTACAATGAATGGGGTTCTTTCTATGAGGAAGAGCCACTGAAACTAGAGTGACAACAGAGCTTCTAACTTGTCAAAACAAAACAACATGAATTCCTTTGCATTGGTCATGTGAATCCACCCCAGAATGACCCCTGCAGAACTGCAGGTTCCTTAATTGTCAAGCCCAAGTGAGTTTAACAAACTGTGATCTGTGTACGGAATGAATTTTGCTTGCTGCAGCTACCCTGACTCGCTGACTGATACTTTTTCTTTTTACTGCTTTTTTCGATCCCCCCCACCCATTAAGATTTATCCCATAACACACGCAAATGAACTTGATGAAATATGCAATGAGGGAAGAAGGGGAACAGCACATAAATATTCGCAGTCTCATACAAACAACCTGAGATTTATTTTTCCTTTAAGAAAATAAACCACCTTCCTTGATCACTTCCAGATTCATGGCGTTTGATATTAGAAGAGACCCAATACTGTTTTCTGGTAGGAGAGGAAAAACAACTTAGAACCAGCAATTTAATGCAAGAAAATAATATAATTCTACTAATCAAACAGTCTAATTAAAGACCAGGGATCCATATCACCTACTCCTCTTCTACCCACTCTTCCAAATAGGCTCAAGCTGTGTATTATAGAATTTAACTGGACAAAGTGTCCCTTTAATAAATGGACGTACTAAGACTGCAATGTGCCCTTTGCTGTAATACACAGAAGATATTTTCCCCTACCACTTAAAAAAAAGTTTCTTTTCTTACTTCCTATCATTTCTATGCATCTGTAATAATGCCTGCAATTTATGCTGATTCTGGGTTAGGCATTTTACCCTGATCTGCTTTGCTTCTGAGGATATATCTACATTGTGGTGTGACTGCAACTTATGCTGACATATCGGAGATACTTTCATCTAGCTAGCTTGGGTACTGGAACAAGGCAACTGTGGCAGCAGGGGCTGGACAAGTCTGCCTGGAATGCTGGCTAAGTACTTGAGTGGCTAGTGGACTCTGGACGTCATGCTGCTGTGCTTTCTGCCCCCCAACAGGGGCGGGGAGGGCAAAGGGGGCAAATGCCTACGGGCCTGGCTACTGCAGCAGTGGTGGCAGCCGAACCCCAAGCCCTGTAAATCACTGCTGGAGCAACGCTCCGTATGTTCCACATAGCTCTAAGGATAGGGGTGGCTGTGGCACGGACGGCTGGCTGCCCTCGGCTCCACCCCTTGCAGCCAAGGCCTTGCCCCTTCCAAGAGTGCAGAGCTGCCCCCACTACCTGGCCCAGTGGCCTGCCATGGCTGTCGGTCCCCCTGCATGGCGTCATTGCTTAGGTACCCAAGAGAGCTAGAACAAAGCTGGCTTGGCTATGTCTCCACAAGCTGCAATCACATACAGGCATATTCTTAGTGTAAAGTCTCTTTTTTTCCCCTCTCTCTTCTATGCTCTTCCCTTTTCCTGAGCTCTCTCTTCTAGGCACTTTCTCTCTCCTCAGTACAAGTTTCGACCTCCCGTTTCCACTGCCTAATGAAGCCAATTATGTTTAAGGTACAGAAGAACATAAGAAGATAAGGTATAATTTTTGAAAAGCACCCATGTGATTTAGGAGCCTATGTTCCATTTTTCAAAAGTGTTTGAGGCACCTATGGCTATGTCTCATTAAAAGTCAATTGGCCTAACTCACTTGGGCACTGTTGAAAATGTTACCCTACATTGTTAGGTTGCTGCTCATTCCACAATCCAATACCAAAGAGGTTGATACAGCCACCGGTATTCACCAAAGGCTTGAAGCCACTGTGGCAGAACTGTATCCATTTTGAACACAGGAGAGCAGCCCAGCTGGTGCACAGTATGGAAGGAAGGAGCAGAAACTTCACCGCCCATAATGACCTTAGTGAGGAGAAGGAGGGTCTAGTGGTGAGGGTACTCAGCTGAGTCTTAAGAGACTGTGTTCAGTTTCCAGCTCTTCTGCAAGCTTTTCTGTGTGACCTTGAGCAAGTTCCTCAGTTGCCTGTCTGTAGAATGAGGATAAACAGCACTGCCCTACCATACAGGTGTATTGTAGGACAAAATACATGACAGGCCATGAGCTGCTCCAATACTGGGGGCATATCAGTGCCTAAGACAGACCACTGTCCACTTTGTCAGCTGTGCTGAGCCCCCATAGATGTATCCTCCAACTGGACTTTCATCTGGGGAGCTAGGGGACTCTACTATCAGGGTCTGTGCTGTCAGGAGCAGTAAGGAGCCAGGCATGAAGGGCTTGGGTTGAGAAAGATAAAAAATGTGGATGCTTCTTTGAAACTTATTTCAATGAATCTGAACTTGGAATTCTGGGAATACTTAACTCCCTTGTGAAATTTCCTAGTTTCAGCCAGGCTGCAAAATACAACAAAAACAGGCTGTATCGCGGTATTGTGGTTTTATTCCTCGATAAAACCAGGTGACACTGATGCATTTGAAACTCTTTGAAAAGAAAGATGGGATGAATACTTTTCCAAGCCTCCTTAAAGCTTCACATTTGATTTAGCTCTGGTTTGGGTCTGAAGATTCAAGTTTATTCCTAGCTCAGATGTTTTACGTGTCCTTACTCTGGATCACAGTGGAGGTGTAAAACACACTTAATCAAATAGTTGTAGGGCTTGTTTTGAACAGAGGAAACGGGACTTGGAAAGCAGTTAAAATGGGTTGAAAAGGGTTCATTTCCAAGGGTTTGTTTTAAGTCCAGGTGATGGCAAAATGTAAAGCCCCTGTTCTATAGAGGCTCCAGGTAAAACAACTACTAACTTGTATTTTACAAAACATCTCTGCAGGGAAATACAGATGCATCCCATTCTAGGAGCACTTCTCAAAGGGCCTGATTCTGACCTCATTGACACTAGTTTAATACATAGTACATTTATTTCAGTGGAGTGACTCCTGATTTGCCTCTGTGTAGGGAAAGAAGAAAGAGGCCCTGAATATATTAAAACCACAGAATTTATTCATTGCAAGATTTTTTACTTCAGCATCCCTATTTAGTCTGATGTGTGTTTACTCAGACTATTCTGTGTTGTTTGCTTATCAAACAACAAACAAGAGATGTTTCTGGAAGCAAAGAAGAGGCACTAACTGCAGAAATATACTGGGGAAAACGAGTTAAAGTGCATAGATAACTTTCAGTCGCAGAGCTGTGGGGACCCCTTGTGTTCTAGTATTTAAGCACAGAAAACTGCTCTTCCTATGCTTCGCATATAGGTTTCTCTTTCTGCCATGCATACAATGGGCAAATTCTGCTCTCATTTACACCAGTATAAATCCAGATGTACACCACTGACTTAAACCAAGTTACTCCACCAACAGAGTAATTGACAGCAGAAATGATTACTACTATACGAATACATTCAGAATAATATTAGGTCCACATAGATATACAAGCGCCTAATTCTTCTCTTGCAATTGCTACACTAATGTAACTCTGTGGAGTTCATATTTACTCCTGACCTGCAGGGATGGTGGCAATGGAAGATGAAAGGAGAAGAATCGGGCCTAGACATTGTATTGTATTTAGACTTTAAGCTTTCAAGGCAATGACCACTTTTTAGAGTGCCTGTAAAGTCTACTGGCACCATGTAACTATAATATAAGTAAGACACATCAGTCTAGATGCCTTATCTCTCCTAGGAGAAATTTAAATGAAGGCACTGGGAACATGCCACAGTAGCCTTTAACTTCAGAAAGGGGAATGACACAAAAATGAGGGCATTAGTTAAACAGCAATTAAAAAGGTACAGTCACAGATGTGAAATACCTGCAAGCTGCATGGAAGATCTTTTAAAAACACCATAAGGGAGGTGAAATAAAATGTATATCCCAAATTTTAAAAGATGGCAAGATGACCAGAAAGTGCCACCATGCAGGCCTGGCTTTAGGGCAAGGTGAGCAAGTTGGTTGGCTTAGGCCCCGTGCCTTCAGGGCCCCACGCTGCCTGGTACCTGCCTGGATGCTCACTCACTCCCCTGGCTGGGAGCCACCCAGCCATGCAGCACAGATACGGTCAGTGTGCTGCCTTGGGCCCCGCAAACTCTTTGGCAGGACCTGCCACCATGCCTAGAAGGTGACTAAAGACAAAACACCATCTTTGGAAATTAAATCCTGCAGAGAAAAATAGAAAGGAGCATACAATCTGGCAAACCCAAGGTAAATGTGTATAATTAGGCAGGCCTAAAAAGAATTTGAAGAGTAACTAGCCAAAGACTCAAAAATAAAACAAATTTTTTTAAAAAAATACATCAAAAGCAGGAAGCCTGCCAAATAAACAGCGGGGTGCTGAGGAAGCACTGCAGAAAGATAATGCCATTGCAAAAAAACTAAATTAATTCTTTACATAGGTCTTCACTGGAGAGGATGTGAGGGAGATTCCCAAACCAACGCCATTATTTTTGGGTGACTAATCTGTGCAACTATCCCAGGTATCAGTAGAGGAGGTTTTAGACCAAACTGATAAATTAAACAGTAATAAGTCACTAAGACAAGATGGTATTCACTCAAGAGTTCTGAAGAAATGCAAATCTGAAATTGCAGAACTACTAATTCTAGTCTGTAACCTAGCATTTAAATCAGCTTCAGTATGAGATGACTGGAGGATAGCTAATGTGACATCATTTTTTAAAAAAGGCTCTAGTCTAGAGGCTATCCTGGCAACTACAGGCTGGTAAGCCTCATTTCAATGTCAAGCAAATTGGTTGAAACTACAGTTAAGAATAGAATTATCAGACATATAGATGAATACGATATGTCAACACAGCTTTTTGTGTGGGGAAATCATGCTTCATATATCTACCAGAAGTCATTGTGGGTGTCAACAAACACGTGGACAAGGGTGATCCAGTGGATGTAGTGTAACTGGGACATTCAAAAAGTCTTTGACAAGGTCCCTCACCAACGGCTCTTAAGCAAAATAAACAGTCATCGGATAAGAGGGAAGGTCCTCTCATAGCTCAGTAACTGGTTAAAACACAGAAGACAAAGGGTAGAAATAAATGGTTAGTTTTCAGAATGGAGAGAGGTAAATACTGGTTTCCCTCAGACATCTGTACTTGGACCAGTGTTGCAAAATTTGCAAACAATAAAAAATTACTGGAGATTGTTAAGTCTAAGGCAGACTGTAAAGAGTTACAAAAGGATCTCACAAAACTAGGTAACTAGGCAATAAAATAGCAGATGAAACTGAATGTCATAAGTGCAAAGTAATGCACATTTGAAAACATAATCCTAGCTTCACAGATGTAATGATGGGTTCTAAATTAGCTGTCATCACTCAATAAAGAGCTCTTGGAGTCATTATGGATAGTTCTCGGAAAACATCCACTCGATGTGCAGCAGCAGTCAAAAAAAAAAGCAAGCAGAATGTTAGGAACCGTAAAGAAAGTGATATAGTAAGAGAAAATACCATAATGCCACTATATAAATCGATGGTATGTCCACACATTGAATACTGAATATAGTTCTGGTCACCCATCTCAAAAAAGTTATATTAGAATTGGAAAAGATACAGAGAAGATCAACAAAAATGATTAAGGGCTTGGAACAGCTTCTGCATGACGAGGTACTAAAAAGACAGGGACTTCTCAGCTTGGAAAAGAGACAACTAAAAGGGAATATGATAGAGATAGCTACAATTGTGACTGGGTGGAGAAAGTGAATAAGGAAGTATTATTTGCTCCTTTGCACAATGTAAGAGCCTGGGGCCACCCAGTTAAATTAACAGGTAGGAGTTTTAAAACAAAAAAGAAGTATTTCTTCACACATCATACAGTTGACATATGGAACTCATTGCCAGCAGATGCTGTGAAGACCAAAATTACAATGGGGTTCAAAAACAAATTAGATATATTCATGTAGGATAGGTCCATCAATGACTATTTGCCAAGATGACCAGGGATGCAATCCAGGGCTCTGAAAGTCTCTGGCCTCTGATTGCCAGACGTGGATAGCAGAGATTACCTATGCTGTAATTTATTACTTAGATTACCTATGCTGTTCATTCCCTCTCAAGCACCTGGCTTTGGCCACTGTCAGAAGACAGGATACTGGACTAGATAGACCATAGGTATAACTCAGGATGGCCGTTCTTATGTGCTTTATGGTGTGTACATTTCTTTGCTGGCTTTGAAAATCTAAGGCTTAAATTTTGTTGTCTTCTAATATTTTCAGGAATGGTAACTCCTAGCATTCAAAAATCATGCATCAGATACCCAAAATTATAACTGAAAATGTGGTGTTTGTTTCCTTTGCCTCTTTATTTTTGAGACTTTGCAGCTCATACCAAGCCTTTCTCTGCAACCAGGAGGACTAGAAATGTATTGTTAACAAAAACTAAAATCTGGGATTCTCATATAAGCACTTTCCTCCACGAGTGGCATTTTTTCAGGAAAACACCAAATATTGTAAGTCCCGATAAAATCATTAGAATGGCAACACTGTTCCCAGACATGTTTTATTAATCCCTTCCCACCCCAGTTCTTTTATGAACACAATTTGCATCAGTGTTTCAGCCAAAAATGTTTTTTGGGAAAAAAATTATGATGACCTATTCCTGCTCCCATTGAAATCAAAATAGGAATTGTGCAAAGTGACTTCTAAGAGAGCAGGATTATGTCACGGAATTCTATGTCATTAGACATTCTGCCTTGTAACAACATATTCAGGAAGGCAATAAAGTGTGTGGCTAAATTTCAGGCTGTAAGTAATCCTCCTGGAGTCAATGGGGCTACCCAGGTACTTAAACGTAGACATGTATTTAAGTAAAATTTCCTGAATCGGGGCCATAATTTCCCACAAAGCCATGTCTATGACAACTATATAGCAGACTTGATTTTGACTACACTAAAGTCAATGGAGTTATGCCAGTGTGAAAGCCGTTAATGAGATCAAAATGAGACCCACAGCGCCTGTTACAATCTCACAGTCCTAAAAGGAGGCCACCATAGGTGTGGTACTGTGCATAACAAGGGCCAACAGGGAAGGGAAGGAGTCACCAGAGGTAGTGATGCTTAAAACTGAATTTTAAATAATAATGCAAATTAGGGACCACTGCCACCAGATTGTTCTAATCCTGTTCCAGCTGCTCTTCTGCTCCTGTGTGTGAGCAAGGGTGCTCGGCTGGGACAGAGAACAAAGCCTCTCAGCTGAGGCAGCAGCAGGACTTGGAGGAATACGCAAGCTCATAGCGGAAATAATGCCTTTGTTTAAAAAAAAAATGTCTACCAGGTGATCAACTTTTCAAAAGACAAAAGCAGGACACAGGGGGCAGCCCTGTTCTCTCTAAACTCCCCTCCCCCAGGCCTGAGCCCCCACTCCCTGTTTCTTCTCTTCCCAACACCTGCCCCCAGCCAGGCCAGAAGCTGGAGCTGGGCCATGATAAGAGCCAGCCAGCCCTGAGCCCTCCTCCTGCCTCAGACATGGAGCTGGGGTGCCTGAAATCAGTCCCCGGGCCATGTCACCACTCTCCAGTCCCTTACGCCTGGATCTTGCACCAGTCAAGTCAGTAGGAGATTTGTCACTGATTTCAGAGAGCACAGGGCCAAGTCCTCAGGGTGCAGAGCACGGGCGAGAGGGGACAAAGGTTCATAATAAATTGCAGAACCATTTGCCAGATTATATTTATCCCATTGCTCCATGATTTACTTTATTGCTGTCACCACCATGTATTGTGTGTGTATAAAAAAAAATAACGGGGACCCAGGTGTCCCAAAAGAATATATGGGACATATCGTTCTTCATCTTTTATGCATGGTCTGTACGTACGATAGGTATTGGAACTCTCTTCTGTTTATACATAGCTAGTCTGTGTTACGTCATTTTTATAGACTCTACTGATTTCAGCTGAAGGACGGGGTGGAAAAGGGAGCAATTGTTTCAGGGTCTGGAGATCAGCGGTAGTGGCCAGGAGCCTCGAGTCCTTTAAATGGCTACCAAAGTGCTGCAGTGTGGTTAGGAAGGCTAAGGGGAGGGTCCAGTGACATGGTCCGGGCAGTGCTGAGGGTTGGATGCCTGTGGCCTTGCCTCTTCTGCCCGACGCTCCAGCCCTTCCAGGGGCATAGAGCCAAATCCTCCCACAGCTTCCTTGAGCCCCCGGGCAAGGTGTCAGCCCCCCCTGGATTTGAAGGTAAATTCCATGAGGCATCCAGCATTAGAGCCGATTTACAATGATGATTCAGCTCCTTTGGGCTTCTCTAAAGAGACAGATTCTCATAAGAAATGGCTGGCAGAGGGGAGGACTCAAGTTGGAGCTGATTTGTGTGGCCAGCTGCTCCTGGCACACATGTAGGGGACGGTGCAGGAGAGAGGAGAAGTCCCACTGTGCTATACTGATCCTCAGCATCCAGAAGTAGAGCAGAACATAGGCTGCTCTACCTCAGATGGGCTTGCAGAATCAGGGAGCGGTGACCATCTGTATAATGGCCCCACTCCTCTCTGGCATCTAGCATCACTTGGCTCCAAGGGAGGATCTGCCCCCATGGTCTCATCACTACTGTAAACTTTCTGTGTGGCATAAATTCCTTTCGACGTGAGCTGATGTTTTTCTGTTTATTTACCGAGGTACATGATGGCCTCTAGAAAGGATCAGAACACACAGACACAGTGTTCATACTGTGCATGTATATTCACCGTGGGGCTGACGCTGCTCTCTCCTGGACCCACTCCATGGAAGGCAGTGGAGTTAAATTCGCAGAAAGCCAATGTAGGTCAGAAGAGAGTCAGGCCCAGCGCGTGCGTGCGCATATATATTATAGACATATATATATATAGCAAATGAAGAGGGAGAGATGTTTCTCACCTCACATGCCTAACCACAAAGTGCAATGTAGCTGCCGAAGGAGGTGAACGGCATTTAATCACATGTAAATTAATGATTTAATGCTCTTTTATTTTTGGGCCCTTGATCTAAATCCAAACCAGACCAGTGGAATCCTCTGGTCAGACGGCTGGAAATTCCACCGAATTAAATCATGTTGGTGGTCTCCCAGCTCAGATCCTAGTGAAGAGCAGTACAGTAAAACATCCTCTCTTTCTGCTAATGAATGCGCCCACCCACACAGGTTCTAGTACCCCCCTAAGAACTGAATTCAAGAACAACTTTTTAAACTCATGAATGAAATCAAAGGGCTCATTCTATGAGCCAAAAAGTGCACAATTTTAGGAAGAACTAACTGCTATTGGGTGGTTACTACACATCATCCCCTTCACGAGCAATACTGAACACACACACACAGTGTTTCAGGTAATTAATCCTCAGGCTACTCCAATGAGTAGGTAAATAGCTGTTGCTATCCTCATTTTATAGAGCTTAAGTGACTTGCGATAGGTCATAGAAGGAGCCAACGTTAAAACTCAAAATCCTGGCTGTCAGTCCTGTGCTCAGACAAGGGGGACTTGTTGTAAATATCTGGCAATTAAATGAATCTGCTCTCAAGTGAGGCAGGAAAACTCAAGTCACTAAGGCTAAAGAGAAAATGAGCTCTGTACGTTTGAAAGTTTGTCTCTCTCACCAAGAGAATTTGGTCCAAAGAAGAAATTACCTACCCATCTTATCTCTCTATGAAACTAACATCAAGATCATACTCACTGGATTCTGCCTAGGATTTCCGACTTTGGCATCAGCCAAGCAGGGGATTAAATGTTCATGATTCCAACCACAGCAGTGGAGATTTGTGAAAAAAGTCAGAGGACAAAACAATCTAGTCACACTATCCAAGCAGGAAGTTGGACTATTCCTGTGCTGTGAAGACCACTCCTTTAGGGAAGCCTGTAAGGAAATTATTGGGTGGTGGGGGCAGGGGTGGAAGGAATCAAGTCCGTTGTAATTGAATGGGCTTGAAATAATAAATATGCACACTTTCTTTAAACGCAGCGTGCCACATCCTGAGAATCTGGAATCAATTCCTTCCCTTTCAAGACGCTAAAAAGTGGTGGAACTTTGATACGGCCCGAGTATGTTTGCTTCTGGGCTTACGGCCCTCGCTAGCCTGTTCCAACCCTTTCAACATTTGTATATAAAAAACAGCACAGTTAGCAAAACAAAGAAGAAAAAAGATTGGAAAACTCAGAGAACTATTAAATTGGGGCTACCTTGCTGCCAAAGAGGTCTGGCAAGCAGGGGAGCCAACAGCCACACTGAGCAACTGGGCAAGATTGGGTGGGCTGGCTCTGAACTCCTGGAAGGGGTGGAGCCTTAGGTGGAAGGGGTGGGGTCTCGGGTGGAAGGGGCAGGGCTGGGGGCAGCTATCCTCAGCACTGCCTGCAGTGCACCATGCTGTCTCTGCCCCCCCACACCCCTCCAGGCCTTAGAGCTGCCCAACGTGGTGTGTGGTGCTCCAGAGGCAATTTAAAGGGCCCAGCACTCCGGATGCTGCCGCTGCTGCAATAGTGGCAGTGGCCGGAGACCCAGGCCCTTTAGAAATGCCAGGCCCTGAAGTAGTTGCCCCCTTTGCCTTCCTCCCCCTGTTGGCGAACCTGTTGATAAGTAAATGAATCATGATCTATAACATCTTGCCTCACAGAACTACACCAGAAAGCCATCACCTGCTTCTGGGCCAGGCGCAAAAGTCAGTGGATGTGCCCAATGCATCACTGCAAGGATCCGATAAAAATGATGTTTTGTCTGCTCGGCTGTGTCTACACTGGCATGAATTTCTGGAAATGCTTAAAACGGAATACTATTCCGTTTTCAGTTTTTCCGGAAAAGGAGCGTCTACATTGGCAGGTTGCTTATCCGGAAAAGCCCTTTTCCCGGAAAAGCGTCTGTGGCCAATGTAGACGTGCTTTTCCGGAAAAGAGCCCCGATCGCCATTTTCACGATCGGGGCTTTTTTCCGGAAAAGACTACTGGGCTGTCTACACTGGCCCTTTTCCGGAACAGTGTTCCGGAATAAGGACTTATGCCCGAGCGGGAGCAGAATAGTTTTTCCGGAATAGCGGCTGATTTTGTACAGTAGAGCATCGTTGCTTTTCCGGAAATTCAAGGGCCACTGTAGACAGCTCGCAGCTTATTCCGGAAAAGCGGCTGATTTTCCGGAATAAGTGGCCCAGTGTAGACACAGCCCTCATGTTAAAGCACTTTTGCTTACAAGTATTTTGAAATGACCCTCTGATTCAAAGTCTCCTCTGATACCAGAGCTGATTGGGAATCAAAAACCCCATTCCAGGGACAATTCCAATATTTCAAAAATACTTCCAGATAGGAACGAAAGGGCAAAAATTTCCCACAAAATCAAAAGTCTGTAAAACTTCAATTGGGACCACTGAAATGTTTTCTTTCAATAGTGAGGTAGGCCCAGGGGTGGCCCTAGACTAGCTGCCAGCAACTAGCGCCCTAGGCGAACCATGCAATCGGCGCCCCCCTTCCCCCAAACTCCAAGGGCAGATCTAGGCTGAGGTTTTTGGTAAACTGGGAAATATTTTGCCCCTTTTTTCCATTTAATGTTTTTTAAGCATATTTATTTAAACAGGCATAATTATTCGGTTTGTCCATCCAACCAACGTTTCTGAGATCAGATTAAAATACAGACACAAAATTTTCAGAATCGATTTGTACACGACAGCTAGACGATATTTCAGTACAATTTCAAATAAAAATGCATTACAAATGTTAATTGTAATAATTTTTATTATTACAAATCCAAAATAGTCCACTACGCGATCCTGCTTTAACTGAAATTACCACCACAGCCCTGGGAAGAGGGGGGCTGGGGATGGAGTTCTGTGCAGGGCCGGACTAAAGGGTGGGCTAGCCGGGCAGCTGCTCAGGGCACCAACCTACAGGGAGTGCCCGGCTCCTGGTGGGCTGCAGCGGCCGCCTGGGTGGGGGCCATGTTAACCCCCGCAGCACTGGCCAGCAGCGCCCTTCCCCCCTCAGCCGCAGGACCCTGCATGGCCAGGCGCAGGCTACCCCGGGCGGCGCACTATCAGCAGTGGCCAGGCCGACTGGGCAACGCATGTGCCGTGCGTCCGCCCACACGCCCCGAGGGTGGACACGTACATGCGTCATGTGCCTAGAGGCGGGGCCACGTGTCCCCGGGGGTGGGCCCACGCATGTGCTGTGTGCCTGGAGGCGGGGCTGTGCTTCCCGGGGGTGGCGCAGCATGCCTGGGGTCTGGGGCACCAAAATGGCTCGGGCTGGCCCTGGTTCTGTGGCTGGGGACAGGGGGGCTAGGGAGAGGGAACAGGGTGCCAGTGGGGGGAAGAGAATCCCCTGCACCTGCCTCCTCCCAGGATTCCACCCCCCAAAGGAAAGCCGGCACACGCCTCTCTCGGGGCTGCCCCCCCCACCCGCTGTGGCACAGGGGAAGCCGGCATGTACCTTCCCTGGGGCAGACCCTCCCCCTCCCATGGCACAGGGAACCCCCGCGCGCCGCCTCCCCCAGGGCCGACCCACCCCACCCCACCCCATGGTGCAGGGGAAGCCAGTGCATGCCTCCCCCGGGGCTGACCCCCCTCCTCTGTGGCACGGGGAACCCCCGGGGTCCGACTCCCACCCCTGCGTGCCGCCTCCCCTGGGGCCAACTCGCAGCACTCCTCCTCCGGGGCCGACTCACCCCTCCTGTGTCTCAGGGAAGCCGCCGCGCTCCTCCTCCAGGGTCGACGCCAGGCGTTACAGGAAGGGGAAGGGGAAGTGGCAGGGAATTTGGCACCCCATTTAACTTGGCACCGTAGGCGGCTGCCAAGTTTGCCTATAGGCACAGGCTGCCCCTGGGTACGCCAGCTGGATGAGGCAGTATCTTTTATTGGACAAGCTTCTGTTGGTGGAGATTTTGAGTGCCACAGAGCTCTTTAAGTCTGGGGAAGGTAACCAGTGTCCAAGCGAAATACAAGGTGGGACAAACACTTCTGCATTTGTAGAACAATGGAAGTTTAGGGCTGTCTACACTGGGAACTTACATTGGCATAGCTTTGTCTCCCGGAGTGTGTAAAAAATCCACTCCCCTGAGAGATATAGGCCTTGTATATACTACAAAATGTCGACCTAATTTACAAAACATGTAGATGGTATCATGAGCTTTCGTGGGCACAACCCACTTCTTCAGATGACCCACAAAACCTCAAGATACCATCTACATGTTTTGTTAGTCTTTAAAGTGCTACCAGACTATTTGTTGTTTTTTATGTTTTTCCTGTTACAGACTAACTTGGCTACCCCTCTGAAGGATCTAATTTATGTTAGCATGCAGCCACTGAAGTTACAAAATGGCTTGTGTGCACGGGGCCGGCCTGAGCCATTTGTGCACCCCGGGCCCCGGGAGCGTGGTGCCGTCCCCGGGAGTGCAGCACATGCACGACCCCGCCCCGGGCGCCCAGCACATGCGCAGCCCTACCCCCGGGACACTGGCACATGCACCCGGGCCGGTAGCCCCACACAGCACTCCCTACAATGGGGCGCTCCGGGCGGTAGCCTGGTCAGCCCGTAGCTTGGGCCGGCTCTGTGTGTGCATGCACATTGGGCTCCTTGTGTCACTGGTGCTTGATCAATTGCATTATCAGGGTGGGGGATTGTGGGACAGTTCCTGAAAGCCAGCAACAATCAACACAAGTAACACAGTGTCTACGCTTAGACTATGTCGACCTAACTGCCTCGACTGTGTCTCTGTGCAGCTCGGGGAGGGGGTGTTACTAAAACAGCATAGACACTTATGGCAATGGGAGCCAAATTTAACTGAAGACATTTCCACCGCTAGACCAGCACAAGGCAGCTTACATCAGCCTAAGACTGTAGTGTAGACCAGGCAAAGCCGTGCCATCCGTCGGATGGTTCAGGGCAAGCGCTCCAGGCCCTGTACTCTGAGACGTGCCACAGGACCCTGGACAGCCAGGAGGATTACTGAGGGGCCTGCCCCCCACACTGACAGGCAGCGTTGGGCAGTAGAGCAACTTTGCCCCAGCCCACTCCGCTCTCCCCACTCTCGGCCACATCGCTCAGGGAGGGAGGTTTGGGGAAAGGGTGGGGACCCACCCCTCGCACTCACCGACAGTGGGAAGCGGAGCAATACAGCTGGGAGACGGGGTAGCGGAGCTGGCTGGGGCCAGGTCATGCTACTTCTTGCCACCGCAAGTGTGTGCAGGGGCAGGGCCTACCCCTGTTGCAAGTGCCAGGCCACACTGCTCAGGGGAAAAGGGTTGAGGCAAGATATTGAGTGGGGGCAGGGCCTGGGGCATATGGGAAGGGGTGTCCTAAGCTCTACACTTCCCTAGGGGTGGCCCTGTGACCAGGCCTTAGATACACCAGCCTAACCCCCTGATATTGAGCAAACCACCACCTCTAGGGAGGTAGATTACCTACAGTGATTGGAGAACCCCTCCTGTAAGTGTAGGTAGTGTCTACACCGAAGCACTACAACGGTGCAGCTGTGCTTTAGTGTTTTAAATGTTGGCAAACCCTTAGTAGGCAGCAGGGTGTGCTAGACATTCTTGTACTGGGTCATCGAACTAGTATCCCTGTTAAGTCCATAGTTTTTAGTGTCCAGCAAAGTTATGAATTTAAGTTCCTGGGCTTGTCAGGAAGCAACACAGCCACAACACTTGTTTCACTAGTGTCACTTGGATACATTTCATTTTGACTTTTATACTATAATAAAGAGATTCAATATAATATATATAGCACACATCATATTAAATATAATATACACATGTATGTTAAAATTAATGTTTTAATGCAATATAAAAGCCAATATGACATTAATTGAAACACCAAAGAAACAAAACCTTTTGACATTGTCAAAATGAAGTGTTTTGACTCTTTACCACTTAAAATTTCATTACCCTGTCCCTGAAACATGCTCCAGGTTTTGACAAAATTTGATTTTTTTTAATTGAAAACGGTTCCAGAGAAAATTTGCTCACCCCTTCTGAGAATAAAGCTTGTTGCTCTGTATATTCACCCACTTGCCAGCAGAGTGCACCATAAACCTTAAGCCAAATGGACAAATGTAAGCAAGGACTATGTTCGTTTACTGTCAAAGGCACTAATGCAAGCAACTGCATCTCTTTGTTTCCATAGTAACATCTCTGTGCACCAGTTTAGCTCCAAATGAAAAAAAAATCAGCTGCCTCAGCTACTTCAAGCCAGCAGACTCACCAACATCTTCTTTTCATCTTACCTTTGGAAATATCAAACATTACCAGGAACTAGTTCCCCTGTCAATGTCACTGCTGAAGCTACTGCATGGCTCATTATGCAACCCCCTGTCTGAGAAAAGATTGCTTTGATTTGTCTTGGGAATATAGCAGCATTCATTAATCCTCACTTCAAGAATTCTATGCCCCATAAATTCCATTAGAATAACCCAAACACTTCACCCCACTTCTCAGGAAGGATATAATAGTCACTGGATGTAGTGTGAGATCACTTTACTAAGATCTTGTTACCTTTGCTAAACATACTCCAGAACATTTACCAGGAGGCTAAAAGGAAAGGTCATAAATCATTAAAACTAAAATACACTTGTCAAAATTAGAGATAAGCTGATGCTGCAAAACTTCAGTTTCTGAGTTCATGTGCATTAGTGAATTTATCCTCACGTATCCAGTTAGAGAAGTATTAATCAAACACCCCAAAATTGATAAGTTGGGGGTCTTGGCATTTGATTTGGATCTATCTTTAGTATAAATCTTCTGTTGTGTAATTGTAACCCACACACCTACAGGGTGTACTGTACTGTCCTGCAGAGCAGCACTTAACCCACTTACAAAGAGAAAAAGAATGAGTTTGCTTTATAGCCTTAGCTGAGAGCCAGCTGACTTTTAGTTCAAGCTGTAGAGGCTCATGCACAAAGTTTCACAGGTCCTAGGTTCAGGTCTGCCTGCCGCGCATTACGTAATGCAATACCTTGCAGCTGTTTGGGATACATTTGTACCTTGTGTGTTCGTCTACACTGCGGCGCTATTTCGGGATATCGGAAGTATCCCAAAATAGCTATTCTGCATCTGTTGAGTGCACCTGTTATTTCAAAATATAATGGGCTCACTATTCTGACATCCCTGTAAACAAGCATTAAGGGATGTTTTGGAATAGCACTTTATTTTGAATTGTGGCACTCCATAGACAGTGCCAAATTTCAAAATAAGCTATTTTGAAATAACCTCAAAGTAAGTTATGTGATTTGCGTAGAGCAAATTCTCTAGCTTATTTCGATGTAAGGGTGCAGTGTAGATGCACCCCTATTTGCAAACTTTGATCATCTGTACTGGATCTTTTAGTACAGATGGAGACAATGCCTGATCCAAAGACCATTGCGGCAAGTGGAAAGCTTCAATGGGCATAGATCAGGTACATATTGAATAGAAATACTATGGTTACAGCTTCATTAGCGTTGGACATTTTCTGGAGTTAGTGAATGGTCAATTGTTCTATAATACTAATGTCTTGGTTAGTCAGCTAAACCCTGGAAAGTATATATGATTAATTAGAGACCATGGCCCTGGGATGCATTAGAAATGCATAACACAGACAAACTGTTCCTCTAGCAATTTGAGGTCTCTTTGGATTTCACCCACTAATGTGGAGATAGGACATGAGACAACAATTCTTCTGTCTGTAGTAATAATGGTTCCTACTGACAGGAACTTGGTACTTGTAAAGAACTTTTCATTATGAAAGTACCTCGCAAAAGTTAATGAATTAATTTGTGTAAAAGTAAATGGTTACTGAGGAATGTGTGGTTAGGTTTAAGGACTAAAATACTGGCTGGAGGCTAAAAAAATGTTCAGCTATCTCTCAGCATTGGACTGCTTTGGCCCACGGCTTACCTGATATTTGGCTCCATGACCTTAGGGATTGGATCAGGCAGGAGGTAGATACTAGGCAAGGTAGGCAGGGCTGCAACAATGCTAATGGCTGGGGCTCCCAGTGGCTGGAGTCCAGAGCAGGTACAGGTTAACAGAGATAAATGAGACCTGGCATTTTGTTGGCGATTCTTGCACTTACAGGAGTGTGGGGACCTGAAGTTTTTGTGGAGTGAGATTCTTGCCTCTGTTGGTGGCCCCTACCATCTGACCTCCCCCCGGCTGTGTCTAGACTACACCTCTCTGTCGACAGAGAGATGTAGATTAGGCACGTCGAAATTGCTAATGAAGCAGGGATTTAAATATCCCAGGCTTCATTAGCATAAACATGGCCGCCACTTTTTTTTAAAACAGAGCTTTTTGGGAAAAACAACAACCAAAAATGGCAGTCTAGACGCGGATCTGTCGAAAATAAACCGTTTTTGACAGATCCTGTAAACCTCATTTTTTGAGGAAAATAAACCCTTTGTCGACAGAGGGATGCAGTCTAGACGTAGCCCCCATGTGGGGCAGGTATGTGGGTGTGACTCACATGGTGAGCCTCACCACTGTGGCGCATCCTACTGGCCACTCTGGGCATTAGTTGGGTTCAAAGCTGCAGCAGCCTCTTCCAGCTGGTGCCTCACCTACTGGTTACCTGTTTATGTGTTAATGGCTCTGCCACCTTACATTAGGACCCGCGTCCCTCCGAGACCGTGATGCCCTTCTGTCTGGGTACTTCCCTGCCATGGTGCCCCCCCAAACTCAGGTCCTCCCCCTCAGGGAACCCCCAACCCCCATTCCTCCCACCTTGCCTCAGTGACTCTAAGCCAGTCCTCAACTAGCCCCTTACTTCAGGGGCAAACTGCAATCTGACATGTCCTCTCATCATTGGCAAGGGGTGGACCTGCTGCCTTTGCCTGCCCTCTGGCTGCCTCCCTGAAGTCTTAGTATCCCTCAGGCATCTGTTGCTAGACCTCATCCTGGGACTACTGAGGCTGGATCTCTTCTGGATCATCCAGCCTTTCCCCAGCACTGCTCTGTTTGTAGTACCCAAGCTAGCAGGCAGCTAGGTCCTTCTCCCTCCAGGGCTGGAGTGATCATGTACTCCACCTGGCCAGCTGTCTCTTTAATACAGCCCTGCTGGGCTCTGATTGCTGCCACAAGGCCTCTCATGATTGGCTTCTAGCTACAGCCCTGGCCCAGGGCTGTTTTAAACCTTTTTATACCTGGAGTGGGGTGACCACCCCATTACAGTGACAGAGAGCTGACAGCCAGGGGGATAGTCTACCTCCCTGATTTCATTTTTTTCCAGAGGCAGGATGGAAGCGAGAAGAGACTTCCTCGTCCCATGGGAGTTCTCACATTGCACAGAGACGTAATCGTCAACTCTATGCCGCTCACACCCAACTTCTATGTAAGGGGCAGGTTAGCAATGTGAGACAGCTCTCTGTCCAAACCTCACCCTGCACAGCAGTCCCTATAGGACGCGGCAGCCACTGTAATTAAGAGAAGCCCCTGGGTTGTTCTGTGTCACGGCAAGAATAGGTTTAACCCAGCGTGGCCTAAGGCCAAGGCTGATTTCACTTATGCTGTTGTAAATAAGACTCCCTCCACTGGCTTCAGTGCAGTTACACTGGTGTAAACAGAGCATGAACGATATTAAAATTGATCCCTAGGACTCCCTGTAAACCCCCTCCTCACACACACACATACACATCATTTTGGGCTTGTTTGGGGTGTTTTTAAACAAGACATATCATTTGACAGGAAAGAGAACCATCAGACAGGGTCAAAAACTTGATGCCATGGTGCTGTCACCATTTACTCTGCTTCCTGTCCAGAGCCTTATACTATTAAAGGGATCTCACCGACATGCCCACCTTTCAATTCACATTCTTGACCTACCATTAAGCTGCTGTGTTATACGGCGTCTCATTCAAATCACCAGTCAGAGTGACTTTCATAATTCTGCCGTGTAGACGTAGGTCACCATCGGGCTCTCAGGGTATGTCTAGACTGCAACCCTCTGACGGCAGAGGAATGCAGATTAGGCAGTTCAACATTGCAAATGAGGCAGGGATTTAAATATCCCACGCCTAATTTGCATAAAAATGGCCACCACGTTTTGCTGACTCAGCACTTTGTCAGCAAAAAGCAGCAGTCTAGAGGGGGATCTGTCGAGAAAGAAAGCCTTTTTCGACAGATCCCTTATGTCTCCCACAAAGACGTAGATCCTGTAAACGTCTTTGCGGGAGACATAAGGGATCTGTCGAAAAAGGCTTTCTTTCTCGACAGATCCCCCTCTAGACTGCCGCTTTTTGCCGACAAAGTGCTAAGGCGGCAAAACGCGGTGGACATTTTTTTGCAAATTAATCACGGGATATTTAAATCCCTGCCTCATTTGCAATGTCGACCTGCCTAATCTGCATTCCTCTGCCGACAGAGGGATGCAGTCTAGACATACCCTTAGTCAGGACTTGGCTGCTGTCTCCTTATAGCTCTTGCCTCTGGCTGCCCTCTGGAACCCTCACTCGGGGACATGCTGACTGTCCTCTGTGGAAGTTGAGCTGAGCCCTGGTGTCCTTCAGACCAGTCACTAGCACTGCTCCTCAGGTCCAGCTAGAGACCACTGACAGAGAGCAGACATCCAGTGCCTTTCTCTGGGCTGCAGCGTTTGTTCTATGGCTTCTGGACTCTCTAACAGCCTCTCTTCTTGGGCAAACTTCCCTCCCCACATCACCACTCTGTGCCCAGCTTCATCTTTCAAGCTCTCCTACTTCAGGTGGAGCATGGTCTGCAGGTGCACTTAATTGGACTTGCCTGTGAGCAGGGTCACTCATTAGGCTCGACATGTCCCAATGCAAAGTACTCTCACTACAAGGTGACACCAGGAGCCTGTGGCAGAGCTGGGACCTGAACCTAACCACAAAATTAAGCTTCCCATCCGATAAGCCATGTCTGGGCATGGTGCTCAACAGACAAATAGAAAACACAACAACTGATCAACAGACTTTACATTCTCAGGTGAGAAATCTCAGAGGGATAGCCGTGTTAGTCTGCAACTGTAAAAACAATGAGGATTCCTGTAGAAAGTAACGAAGGGTATGTCTACACTACCCCGCTAGTTCGAACTAGCGGGGTAATGTAGGCATACCGCAATTGCAAATGAAGCCCGGGATTTGAATTTCCCGGGCTTCATTTGCATAAGCCAGGCGCCGCCATTTTTAAATCCCGGCTGGTTCGAACCCCGTGCCGCGCGGCTACATGGGGCACGAACTAGGTAGTTCGAACTAGGCTTCCTAGTGGAATGAGGAGTAGTGGAATCCTCGTGGAATCCTCGTGGAATGAGGAGTAACGGTAGTTCGAACTAGGAAGCCTAGTTCGAACTACCTAGTTCGTGCCGCGTGTAGCCGCGCGGCACGGGGTCCGAACCAGCCGGGATTTAAAAATGGCGTCGCCCGGCTTATGCAAATGAAGCCCGGGAAATTCAAATCCCGGGCTTCATTTGCAATTGCGGTATGCCTACATTACCCCGCTAGTTCGAACTAGCGGGGTAGTGTAGACATACCCAAAGGTATTAGGTCATGAGCTTTTGTGGGTAAAACCCACTTCATCTGATAAAACTCATCGGACGAAGGGGGTTTCACCAAGGAAAACACATGAGCTAGTCTCTAAGGTGCCACAGGACTGCTCGTTATTCTCAGGGAAGGTGTGCCCTGAAGAGTGAAAACACTCTGCCAGATCCTCACAGGTGTAAATTGGCATAGATCAGAGGTCCCCAAAATGTGCGCACTCTACGGGGGTGCAGAGGAACATTCGGGGGCATGAGGCTGAGATCCAGCCCAGCCCCCATGAGAGGCAAGGAGGGAGCACCACCCCCATCCTCCTGGATTCAGTCCTGGCTGCTGGTCCCAGCTGCTGGCCTCACACCCAAGACTCCACTGCCGGCCCTGTGCCTGAGGCTCCACTCCCAGCTCTAGGCCCCTCGGCTGCTGTCCTGGGCCCCTGGCCTAGTTTCCACTCCCAGTCCCATCCCTACCCTCAACTGTGCCTCCAGCCTCAGCCTGCATACCCTAGTGTACACCCCCCCCCCACACACACACACATGAAGTCACAACCCCATTCCCAGGCATGGCTTGGGGTGGGAGGTGCAAACAGGAGTAAGAGGAGGTGTGATTCTGAAAAGTTTGGGGGCCACTGGTGTAGGCCAATGGACTTCCATAGAGCTGCACCCATTTACACCAGCTGGGGATCTGTCTCTCTGATGGGAGAGAAGAATAGAGGAGTGTAGATGCTGAGGGGATAGCTGAGGGGATAGCTTTAGCTCCAGACACTTCTGTGTGAGTGCTTTAAAGGGATGGTCTGGAGCTTCTTGGCTAAAAACACAGGCTAAGAAGCCAAATCACTGGGTTCATCTAATTAATTTGTAAATAAGGTATCACTGTTATGCAATAGGGACAAGCCTGCTATACCAACTAAACACAATCCTCAGGCATTTGAGAGCAGATGACTCATATTGATAGACTGATGCAAATTCAAAGTAACTCCTTTCAATTCAAGGCCAAATGGATTGACAATAATACCTGACGCCACCTAAGAATATGCCAGGGAGATGAAATACATGAGTGACATTGTGCTTCATTTTTCCAAGTGTAAAACCTCCTTGCAAAGAGTTGGTGGTGCGCACTACTCACCAGCATTGTCCTGCTGCCTGGTGTTTTTTATGTATGCAGAGAATTTGGAGAAGATATCTATCCCTGCAGCGTTTGATTCACGATGTGTAGCAGCCAGCTTGGGGTACCTGAAAAGGAGAGGAGCACTTTGAAAAATAATGTCCTATTGTTACCAGCAATATACTGCTGTTTAGAGAAAAAGAGGGAAAATATCCCAGTTCCAGGAACTATAATTAATGCTGTCATTTATCTCAGCATGACAGCTTGGCAAAACCCTCTTAATAATACTGCTGTCCTAGCGAGCTAGGCATTTGGAGAGTTACACAGTAAAGGTTTTATGACAAGGGTCATTGTACTAGCACTTAATGTGACCAGCAGCCAAGGTAGAGTAGCTTTAAATCAGAAAGAGGCATAGATGTCTAGCAGAGTGTGGGGGAGTTTGGCAGCAAACTCCCACTATTATCAATGGCAGACCTGTGCTTAATTCCTGGTGCTGAAAATGTAGCCCAGAAAGTAACAGCAAGAAGCTTTTGTATAATGAAGGTGGACAAGTGTGGAGTTTTGATTGTGTGTTTTTTTAAAGATATGTCTGGTGCAAAGGAACGTATTGCTTTGAAAGACCAGAGCAGATTAAGAGCTTGATCCAAAACCCACTAAATAACCATAATGACATTCTTTGACTTCCGTGAGTTTTGGATAGGGCTCTAAAATGTTCTAACATATTTGATCTCCTACCTTCAGCACTGGTCAACAGCTCATGACTCAACAGAAAGTGAAACCACCCTGCCGTGTATGTAGCCAGGTTTCAGATTCATAGAACTCGAGGTCAGAAGGCATCATTAGATCATTAACCCGACCTCTTATTTTACAAAGGCCAATGAATTTCACCCAGTTGCCCCTATTGTTAGACTATATAACTTGGGTTTATGTAATCCCCACACCTACTGGGTGTGATTCACTGGCCCGTGTAGTAGCACTTAGACTGCTTACAGAGAAACACCTGACTTTATAGCTCAAGGTGTAGAGGCTCATGTACTATGCTCCAGAGGTCCAAGATTTGGTTCCACCTGCTGGCATTATATTTAGCTAAAGCATATCTCCCAGAAAGGTATCTAGTCTTGATTTGAAGACCACAAGAGATGGGGAAATTACCACTAGTCTTGGTAGCTTGTTCCAATGGTTAAATACTCTCATTGTTAAATATTTGTGCCTTATTTCTAACTTGAATTTTCTGACTTTCATTTCTTGTCATGCCTTTCACCCCTAGATTATAAATCCCTTTGGTACCTGGTATTTTGCCATGAAGACATTTAGACACTGTAAAAAAGTCACTTCTCAATCTTCTTTTTTGCTAATTTAAACATATTGAACTCCTTTAGTTTCTCACTATAAGGCTTTTTTTCTATCCTTCAAATAATTTCTGATGCTCTTCTTTACACTGAATCCAATATTTCAACATCCTTTAAAAACGTGGACACTGCAAATGGATTTCAAGTATGGGTTTCAGATTCATACAGTGTGTTGTGTTATGTGTGAGGAGAAAACATCCTGCAAGTATTAATCTTGTAAACAGCCTTTACATTTGCAAGCAGTCCCACTGAATGCAGCTGGACTTTTCTATGAGTCCAGGAGATTCCTGTGAGAGACAACTGCAGGACTGGGAGCATCTTATAGCTCCAGATAGAATATCTTCCTCTGTTCCTAACAAACTCTGACCCCCCAAAAAAGCACAATGTGTTACTTTGGAGGCACAAGCATCTCCTCCAGGAACTCCTCGATTTTGTTGATGTCTGTCTTGACCTCTCCATTAAAAGTCAAGAATGGCGGGTGTGTCCCAGGAGCCAAATTGTGTAGATCAGCTGGCTTTCTGCAGAGAGAAAAGCAATACTCATGGTAGTCATTTATCATCATAGAGCCCCACTCATATTCATGGCAGACAGGAAACCAGTTACTTGCACACACCCCTTATTTCATTCAGTATTCATCAGTATTTTGTTGATGCAAAGCCCACTGAAGCCAATGGGGCAAACTATGGGCCATTGCGATGGTTTTCAAATAAACTAACCAATAACTTGTTACCTTTTCAAGTCAACTGTGGTGACATTAAACACGACCCCTTTGAGCCAGAGGATCATGAAGAGACGCTGTGAAAAAGGACAGTTCCCAATACTTTCTCCATCTATACCGGCCTAGGGGAAAGAAAAGGGAAAAAAATGAGTGCTCACATGAACACTGCTCACATCCCGTGAGAAAGAAAACTTGATGTTGACACAAAAGTACCAGACTGAAAATAAACAATGTTAGGCAAGAGCACTTAAGGTCACCAACATAAAAATGGAATTTCTCCAAGCTTAGCTTTGGCCAGTAGTTTGAGAGAAGGTCCTAGCCCATGTCATAAGAATATAAGAATGGCCATACTGGGTCAGACCAAAGGTCCATCTAGCCCAATATCCTGTCTGCCAACAGTGGCCTATACCAGATGCCCCAGAGAGAGGGATTACAACAGGTAATCTTCATGTGATCCCTCCTCTGTCATCCACCTCCAGATACTAGGGATACTATTTCTACCTATCCTGGCTAATAGCCATTGACGGAACTAATCTCCATGAATCTATCTAGCTCTTTTTTGAACCCTGTTAAAGTTCTAGCCTTCACTGCATCCTCTGGCAAGGAGTTCCACAGGTTGACTGTGCGCTGAGTAAAGAAAAACTTCCTGGAAAGTGGGTCCCTAGCTATCATTTCTGGAACACTGTCTAGATTCTTAATTTCCCTTTTCCACTTAAAATCAGCTGTGAAACAAAGCCTTTAGAAAACTCAGGTACAGATCTTCAGCTGGTGTAGAGGGTCACTGTCCCAGGACTTTGATGAAGCAATGACGTTTTCTCACCAGTGGGGGCTTTCTCACCTGCAGTCCTTACTGAAAAAGGACCCAAGAGAAGACTTCTAGATCCAGATTGGATCCACACATTTCCAACATCCAAGAATATTTAGATCTGGAGTTCTAGTTTACATTCACAGAAGAAATGAGGCTCAAACTAGGACATCTGGATCCCAACCAAAAGGTGAACTTTGCAAAGGTCAAGGGAGACGTGTGCACCACAGTTTCAGTTTGAGCCCATCCCTATAGCTATTGAATTTCCTACAAACAGCTACAAGACAATAAAAACCTGCTAGCCTTAGCACTGAGGAAATGGCCTGGTATTTCCTTCAGAAGTGTATGGTCTTTTGGCTATGTAACGATACAAATAACATGGTTAAGCTAAGCAAAAGCTGCATCCAAGGTCAACATCCTTGCATAATAATTATCGGTGGTCAAAACTTTTAGGACAATAATGGTTTTGATAAACTCAATTTTAATTTGTGGTACCGTCATATCATGCTGTTTAAAGTGCCACAGGACTTCTCGTTGTTTATGGTGTTTAAGACATTCCTGTGATTTTGCTGAAGTAACCAACCTCTCTTTGTTTACCCAGGTTGAAGAACTATG
Organism: Pelodiscus sinensis; assembly: GCF_052426305.1. Taxonomy (NCBI): domain Eukaryota; kingdom Metazoa; phylum Chordata; order Testudines; family Trionychidae; genus Pelodiscus; species Pelodiscus sinensis. The sequence continues at coordinate 13,920,493 of NC_143054.1, forward strand.
ATTTATTCAGACAGAGTATGTTCAGGATATGGATGATAAAATTATTTAGCAAATACAAGTTTCTTCCTTTAGAAAAAGGCATTACTCTGCTCTTATAAGTTTTGTCTCCTTGGTACTTAAGTTGAGAGACAGTATTGGTGTGTCCAAAGCAGGAATCACTTCTAATTACCACAGCTCTGCAAAAGGTTTGCAAAACAACGAGAAACGCCAGGGGACCATCAGCCTTGTTGGGTTCCTGGGCAAGGTGGGAGGGGGACCTACCTCCACGCTCCCAGAAAGGGTGTGGCCTCAGGTAGAAGGGGCAGGGCTGGGGGCAGCCTGCTCTCAGTACTGCCCAGGCTCCACCCTTGTGCTAACCAGAAAGCACCACCTGGGGGCTTTGGAGCAGAGAGCTCTGGTGGCAATTTAAAGGGTGATGGATGTCTTTAAATCACCAGGCCCCACGGCAGTTGCCCCCTGTCAGTGGGCCTGCAGAAACGACATAAAGCTTGGCTGGTTTTACCAATTTGGTCTGTTCTGTTGAAAGATTTGCTGCTCAGAGTTATGAATCTGTCAAGCATCCTGAGCTACTTGTAGGTGAGCCTGCATTTGCAGAGACGTAAGATTGACTCAGCCTGCTAAATTCCAGTTGAGATTCAGAATTCCGAGTGCCCCCAAGGTTTTCGTCCAGTCTATTACAAAGAAAACTTCTATTCTGGGACTCAGTTCGGATTAAAAGCACTCGCAGCGTGTGGGGGCACAGTACTGAAGGTCCGGTTCAAATGCCTCTCTGCTTGAAACCGCTGAGTCAGCATGCACTTGATTTTTGACATGGGATCAGCAGACACCAGAGTAAAGCTGAAGAAAATACAAGTGGAGTAGCCCGGTTTTGCACATCTCTGCAACATAATATAGTTATTGCAGTTCTGCAAATTGCATGGTAAGATCCGAGACTGAGTTACCATAGAAAACTGGGCACTTTCACATTGTTGGACCCAAGTAATTATTGTGAAATTACATCCATTAAACCTGTGCCAGTGCCTGTTAACTTCTTACTGAAAAGGGGTGAGTGCAGTAAGTGGATATGCTGGCCGAAAGCCAAATTCTCCCCTCTGTATTATCATGGCAATTCCACTGAAGTTAGCCCATGGAGTCTATCACTAACCTATTATATGCCCAAACATTTGGAGAACACTGAGTCCAAGGAGAGATCAGTGTAGACAATGGGCCTGATTCCTGACTCATTTATGCAGATTTATTATTTCCACTGTATCTGATTCACTGTTTCCCGGCACTTTGCGTCAAGTGGTTGTGAAATGCCACCACCAATCACACATCCACTCAGTGGCAAAGTGGACAATAGAACCCATTCTCCCCTGTAATGCAATCTGTCCACTAGATCCGTACTTTTCTCTCTGCAGAAAATATAGATGAGGCTCTTTTAGTTCAGAGAGTCCTTTCTTAATAATAGCCAGTATTTTAACATGCAACAGTCAGAACAAGAACAAAAACCTTATATAGATAATAACGTCAAAGGGCAAGCAGAGCATTCTTGGATCATTTCTGGAGTCTATTAATATGCCAGGAAGAGAAGGAGAAGAGAAGGGAGCTTCCTAGGCTTACTCAGACTGAACTTCCAAAGGAAAACAGGTTGCATGATAGCATCCATATAGCAATTAAATCAAAGTCCACGCTACACCTGCCCAGCACAAGGCAGAGTATAAATAAGATCTTAGTCCAAATAAAAAACCAAAGCAGCGGACAAACAAGAACGAAGCTAATAACCGGCACATTGAAAAAAATTAGATGTGTTCTTGCTTGCTATTCGACGTGAATTAGCCATTGAAATGCAAATGCATACGTGGTCTCGGTTGCACTGTGAAATAGATCAGACATTCATTCATGAGACAGAGACCTGATGATGTACGTTTCTTTACCAGATTTAATGCTGACACTTGTGACTGGGGTTGGATGCGGGAATTGTAGGTAAGCGTTTTAGGAGATAGGTTAAAAGATTCTGGAAATTTATAGTTTTAAAGTATCTGAAGTTCAATGGATATATCTGTAGCAGAGTAACAAAACACTCATGATTGGTCAGTAATCTCCTTCTCCCTTCCCCCAAAACGCTGATCAAATAATGCCTGTGAATAAAGGCCTGATCGTGCATACCCTATGCATATGAATGATACATTCTTATGCGAGTAAGGAAGCTCATCTGAAGAAGAGGTTTTGCTCATGAAAGCTCATGATACTATCTATCTATCTATCTATCTATCTATCTATCTATCTATCTATCTATCTATCTATCATTTGTTAGGCCTCTAAAGCTATGTCTAGACTTCAGGTTTCTTTCAGAAGAAGCTTTTCCAGAAGAGATCTTCCAAGAAAACTTCTTCTGAAAGGGAGCATCTATACAGCAAAAGCGCATTAAAAAAGGGATCTGCTTTTTCGAAAGATAGTGTCCACACTGAATGGATTACTATGGACAGAGTGACCACCGGCACCTGTGCTTTTTCTTCTTTCCTCTTTTTGCAAAAGAACTCCCTCTTCCCCGTCCTCACATGTCTTTTTCTGAAAGAGCTTTCGGAAAAAGGCTTCTTCCTCATAGAAAGAGGTTTACCAATGTCAGAAAAACCCCTCTGTTCTTTCAATTTTTTTTTCGAAGAACGCAATTGCCGTGTGGACATAAGTGAAGATTTTTTGGAAAAATGGCTGTTTTTCCAAAACAAAAAAAACCCCTCTGCAGTATAGACGTACCGTAAGATGCCACAGAACTACTCATTGTTTTTAAAGTTACTGACTAACCTGGCTACCTCTCTGAGACGTGTAAGACTCTCGTCGCTTATAACTCGATGATGCTTTGGAATTTGTAAGAAGGGGTCTTTCTCTATAGCTGTCTCCCTTCAGTTTTGAAGCCTCCCAGTTTGCTCATGTGGTTTCAATTAAACTCAAAGGAATCTGACTGCTACTAAAAGGCATCAGTTCTTTTTCTGATTAGCCTCCACATTCTTAGATACTAAAAGTCTAATTAGAGGAGGATCCTCCTCTGAAATTCAGTGTAAACGTATTAGAATAACTCCAACCTCTCACCAGCTGCTTGCCTCGAGGTGAGTGGGATGAAGAATGAACGGGATTTCAGTCTTATTACATATAGGAGACTCCTCCATAAATAGTTCAGCTATTTTTAATGTAATAATTCTACAGTGATGTGTAGGAGAAAGCCAGAGGTGAGGGAGTGGATTTGATAATTCACTGAAGAAGAAAATCAGATGGGTTTAGAAACAAGACTCAGTAACTTAATTGGCCTGAGCCAAGTATTTATTAATAATATCAGTCAGTACCTAGAGACCACAACTGTTGTCAATGACTGGGATCAACAAACTGTTCAGGGCAACCCATAATAATGTGGTATATGATATAGGCTTTCTCGCGGATTCCTGAAATAGTCCAATTGGTTTGCCCATTCTGATATACCTTCTCATACAAGGAACTGAACATTACTTTAATTAACCTTAAAATAACCCATGCAGCTTCATTTCCAGCTATTCCCAGAATGCAGCAACCTCAAAGGCAAAACAATATCGTCATTAATTATGACAATCAAAATGACAAAGGATCCAGTTTGAGCATTTCAGCAGAATGCTGGAAAGTGCTGGATTTCTGCAGGCTCAGGATGTATTCAAAACTATCTTGTCTCCTTGTGGTTTAATTTTTCACTGCACTGGGCCCATTGTGCATAATGGGAGGACGTTTTTTCAGGTCCCCTTGGGCACTGTGGCTTGTATGCAGATATTTTTGATGATTCTCATATACTTTTCTTTTTTCAAAGGGATTTTAGCAAGTTAACAGACACAGGAACACTCATTGATCTACATATTGCCTGGTGAGGATTAACGAGAGATTCAGTTTTATCTTTCTTACTATCTAACATTATGCTACACAGCGTTATGCCCTCTCTATTTTATAACTGGGAAGGAGTCTGCCTTTTGACCCTTACTCTAGTTGCTCTCAGAACCCAAGGGGGAAATGAAAATCCTATCTGAAGCCAGGAAATCTCCTATGTATTATCCTACACACACACACACACACACAATGAGATGAAGCCAACGTATTGCTGTAGTGAAAAGTGTCTAGTCTCTTTAAGATGTTCTTCTCCAAATACTAAAGCCAGTAAGGCATGTCATCAGTGGAGAGAAGAGTACGAGTATATGCTTAGTATGGTCCTGGTAGGTCTCAGTTAAGAACTTAATGGGTATTGCTGGCATTGTGTAAGATAGGGCATTCTTGTTGACTGTGACCCCAATTCCTGAAAGCATTTTACTACGATCTCAAATACACCCCAATTCAGGGTATGCTAGTCTTTATGTATGTACTTCAGTTCCATTATTTTCAATGAGAGTTAAACACACGAACAGGGGCCCATAACAGCGACACATTTATTATTTAACATTGAAACTTTGTTGGACTTCTTTCAAGACTTCAGCTATTGTTAGAGGAAATTCTAAGCAACAATCTTGGGAAAAAATACACATACTTGAGATGGCACCATTGGTGCATGCTAGGGATGTTAACAGGTAACCAGTTCACATTGGCAGGTGGGGAGCTGCTCTAGCTCTGTTGGGTCCCTCTGCGGGGCCACCAGTCGGCAACCTGCCCCATGCGGCTAGCGGCTGAGGCTGGGAGCCAGCAGCCAGTCGCTTGTGGGGCTTAGAGCGGGAGCACAGAATCATAGAAATCGTAGGGCTGGAAGAGACCTCAGAAGTCATCAAGTCCAGCCCCCTGCCCAAAGCAGAACCAATCCCAACTAAATCAACCCAGCCAGAGCTTTGTCAAACCAGGACTTAAAAACCTCTAGGGATGGAGATTCCACCATCTCCCTAGGTAATGCATTCCATTGCTTCCCCACCCTCCTGATGAAATCGTTTTTCCTAGTTTTTCTAGCCAGGCTACAGCAGTCCCCCATCTGGGATCTCAAGCTTCAGTTTCTGCATTGACACACAGTAAAACTACATGGAGCTGGTCAGACTCACAAGTACGGGGTGGGTATGGGCTATACCAAACATCCAAATTACAACACTGTTAACTGGCTTATATACAATTTTCTAAAACTGACTGGAAGGTCATTAGCCATGCCAGGAATAGGCCACGTGCCTTCTGATTAATGGTGGAGCTAGGAATGGAAATTTGAGTGGGCCCCAACTTATGGTGGATAGGCAACAACCTGAGAGCTTGGCTGGATCTCTTTTTGGCTCTGGCACACAAGGCCCCATTTCCTATCCCATTACTCAGTCCCCAACCTCTCATGTAGTGCACTGTTCCCCATGTTGCAGAAGCAGTGGTCCCTGGTCCTTTCTGTACTGTTGCTATGGCTCTGACTCTGGCTGCTCCTGGTTGCATGGCTCTCCCCTCTGTGGGCTGTGAGGAGCCCATAAAAGTCCCTGCAGTGCAGTTGTGCTCCCCCTAGTATATCCTCCCTGTCCTTATTGGGTAGTGATGGGGAGGGGCAGCTACCAACCACACTGAAGCAGCTGTGAGGAGACATTCTCTTTGCTCAGTGCCTGGACAAATCCACTGCTGCTGCTATTGTTACAGGGAAGGAAGACAAGGGACACACAGAGGCTCAGATCTTGGTAGGACTTGGTGCAATCTGGGTGAATTATGCCCCTGTTTCTGATACCTACCCATTAGACCACACTACCGCTCTGCTTTCTCTTATACTGCCTTCTATACCCGGAACAATTTCTCTGACTCTCTTTACCACCCATCTTTCTTCAGATACTTCTTTAAAAGCCACTTCTTTCATGGCTTCCCAGCACGGACCTCTCTCCTGTATCTGCTTTAAAAGTGAAAAGAAGAAAGGGAACAAATCCCATGACCCCAGAAAACATCTGTAATTTAAAAAGGGGCTTACACTGCTAACTTTATCTTGTACAATGTTTACGCTGTCCTTACACCTCACCTCTATCACGTCTCATTGTCCTTGGCCTTACTTAGACCGGGAGCCCCTCCAGGCAGGGTCGTCTGTAATTTATGATAGTTTGTAAAGCACCACGAGTATTTATAGGGTTATTTAAATAAATACATAAGTTGCAGGAGCTGAGGGAAGGCAAAATCTCTCCCTAAACCTCTGCCCAAAGACCTGCTGCAGGGACAGCCTGAGAAGCAAGCATTCCCCTCTCCTTTCATACGAACTCTGGACTGAATTGTTTGATTATTTTTATTTGGACTACCCCAGCAGGGCAAAGGCCTGGGACTGAGCTGACCCATTCTGATGAAGGAGGCAGTTACCACCCAAAGAGGAAAGGAAAATGACCTTACTACCTACAGCTGCCCAGAGGTGTCTTGAGAAGAGCACAACCCTCAAATGGTGACTTTGGGACAATTGCTGGGAGGTGATAGGAAGTGGCCCAGGGAGCGCAGCCTTGAGCAGTCCCAGCTGTCGGAGCCCTGACAGCTCCCAAAGGGCCTTAGGTCAGAGCCCAAAAGTGGGGAGAGCTTTGGTTCCCCTACCGACAACCCCACTGCAAGTCATAAGCTCTGACATCTAAACAGATCTCCTTACTAACCAACAGCAAGCACGGGCCATCACACTAGGAAATAGACACAGGAGAATCACAACTAGTGTCATAAAGGTCAGCACTTTGACTCAGACATCAGTTTTCACCATGTCTGTGCTGTATTGTGACGAAGGGGGCTTTGTGCATGGGAAGAGGAATTGTTTACTAAGAGTACGACAATTCCACCCCGGCCTGGAAGGCAGAACCATTACATTGCTACTCATTCTCTGCACACATGTAATGGAGCTTTCAGATTATGAGAGATTCACGGGCCTGTATTCTTGCCTTCACCTTGGTTCATAGCTCCCATTGACTGACTACAATATTGGTACACTGGGCCTATTGCTGCTGCCAATGGAGTTAATTGACAAATCTGCCATCAGCTTCATCAGGAGAAAAAGTGTTCACTTCTAGGCAAAGTCTGGATTCAATTCTTTTTAAAGTGCCTAATTTCTGTCTATCAAAATGTCCACAAACTCCAAGAAAAAGATCTGAGCATGCTGTAGCCTTCAATCAGTCAGTCGTGGGTATTTACAGAGAACCCCTTACCATAAGGTATGTCTACACTGCAAGACAACACTGATGCAGACTTGGGTCAGCTGATTTGGACTGGTAGGGCTAAGGGACTTTAAAGCTACTGAGTGGACATTTGGGCTCCATGGGGTCTCAGATCCCCAATTCTAGCCCACGTCTGATTGTCCACACTGCAATTTTATAGCCCCTTAGCCAGTCAGCTGACCTAGGCCAGCTGTGGTGTTTTAAGGAAGTATAGACAAGATCCATGGTTTCTATGGAAGATATTTCTATAGGCTGGGAGCCAAATGAATTTTTAAATATTTGTATTCAAAAGCAGTAGAAGAAGAGGATTAGAAATAGATCACTGTCAGCTGATAAAGTGGCAGCTGTAATGCAAATGATAGTAAAATTACTATTGTTTCCATGAGAGATGGGGTGCAGACATAGGAGTAATTTCTGGTGTTTCACAGCAAGGACACAAAGTGCTTTTGTCCCCACTGCATAGTGACAGAATTCTGCATGTGTCATCCATGTAAGAAGTAAATCTGTGCACATCTGGAATTCAAATGTCTTACAAATCTCTGATCCTGGGATAGTACTCTCATCATGCTGTATATACTGCAAACGCCGATGAACTATGGCCAAATGTCCTGCCTCTAAAACAGAGTATCAGGCTAACAAATAATAACAGCAGCCAGGTGCTGAAAGTTAACACTGAACCTGAAACTGGAGCTGTGGCTGAATTATTTATTGAAATTCCATGACTTTATATGCACTATTAAGGGCCAGGCCAACTTGCAGCTTTTGTACAATATGGGCTAAAGGAGCTTTGTTTATGATAATATGAAAGCATTTCCTACCTAATCAATTGGTCTTAGTGTGAGACATAATCTATACTCATTTGACACTTGATTCACTGGAGAAGTGCTGAGTATCTGCAACACCTATACTTTCCCTGAGATTATAAGGGAACTCAGCGACTCTTGGGAGATGCTCAGCACTTTGCAGGGTTAGACCTTTTCTACCCCCATTCAGCCCCACTGAAGAAAGTACTGTTGCACAAGGTGTATATACTGAAGTACTCAATGTTGGTTTTTTGCCTCTGTCTTCACAGACAAGGCCAGCTCCCAGACTACTGCACTAGGCAACACTGTATGACTTTGTCTACACTGCATGTTTTTGTCTACACTGCATGTTATGCCAGAAGCCATACTAGATCATCACAGTGGTACCTTCTGGCCTTGGAATCTGTGAAGATGGGAGAAGGAGGCAATGAGAGCTGAGAAACAGAGAATAGGCAAAAGACCCTTTCTAAGCTCAGTTCTGCTAACGAGGGACTCATTAACATTAGTCATGACATCATTAGCATATTTTCTGCCGATTCTTTTTGCGCAAAAAGAAGCAGGGTAGCTACTTCCGTTTTGTGCAAAAAGCCCTTTTTACGCAAGATCCTTATGGTCAGGAGCTCTGCTGGTTATGACACTTGCTCTTGGTGAATCCATGAGAAAAAGGATCTTGCGCAAAACGGAAGTGGCTAGCCTGCTTCTTTTTGCACAAAAACCCCTTGTGCAAAAAGAATCAGCAGAAAATATACTAATGGTTTTGTGACTCATGCTAATGTGTACTTCATTAGCATATTTTCTGCCGCAGTGTAGACAAAGCCTTTGGGAAGGAGGCAGGCAGCCCTCCATGGAGAAAGAACAGGTTAAAAACTATTTAGAAAAGCTGGACATATACAAATTCATAGGGCTGGATTAAATGCATCCAAGGGTGTTGAGGGAGTTGGCAGATGTCAATGCTGAGCCTTTGTCCATTATCTTTGAAAATTCATGCAGCTAGGAAGAAGTCCCGGGTGACTGAAAAAAGGTTAATGTAGTGCCCATATTTTAAAAAGGGAAGAAAGACAATCCAGGGAAGTACAGACCAGTTAGCCTTAGCTCAGTCCCTGGGAAAATTATGGAGGGGATCCTCAAGGAATCCATTTTCAAGCACTTGGAAGAAAGGAACGTGATCAGGAATAGTCAACATAGATTCACCAAAGGCAAGTGTCATAATCAGGAGAGCTAACCAGCATCTGAGGACTAAGGGGTTAACTAATGTCTTCAGCACCTAGGCAGGTATCGGGTAGACAGCCAATAACAATGCAGGTAGGAATTTCAAACTGGGAAAGAGGAGTTTTAATCTTTCCCTCCTTTGTCTGAAAGGCAGAGCAGTTTCTTCCTAGACTGAAGGAGATGGGAGGCATGTCTCTCTCCATGAAAAAACTTCTTACAATACGTAAGTAGGACAAAGTTTAGGTAGTCCATCTGGATGTTGTTGTTTTTCTTGGTTTGGGAATTTGGAATTAATGTCTGAGCTGGTAATGGTGTCTTCTCTCTTTTGTAACTAAAGTTTTGGCCCAGGGGCGTCCCCCTGAGTATCTAGATCAATTGGTGGCCCTTTCCATCTAGCCACTTTACTATGCTTGCAACTGTAGTTTTGTTTTGATAACAAAAGTTTGTTTTCTTTTTCTAATTAACTGGAATTGGTTGATTCTTGTGTCCTGGAAGGTCTGTCTGCGTGTATCTGCATGCCTGACTGAGGGCTCAGCTACCACAGACTGCAACTTTTTTGCCCTCTTTTAGTTTTACCTTGGGAAGGAGATTTCCCAAGTGATTTCTTCCCCGATTTCTTGTGGAATTACTTGGGTGGTGGCAGCAAATTCCCCAAAGTGTAGGTATTATAATTTGGGGGGGGGGGATTTTTTTACCAAAGCCTGTAGAGACAAGGTTTTGGGGTGCTCTTGTAGGCCCCCACTTCTGTGTTTATCGTGCCAGAATGGGGAACAGCTTTGACAGCAAGTCATGCCTGATCAATCTAATTAGTTTCTATGATGAGGTTATTGGCTCGGTGGACATGAGGAAGTCAGTGGATATGATATACCTTGACTTTAGCAAAGCTTTTAATATGGTCTCCCACAATGTTCTTGCCAGCAAGTTATAGTATGGATTGGATAAATGGACTGTAAGGTAGATAGAAAGCTGGCTAGATTGTCGGGCTCAATGGGTAGTGATCAACAGCTCTATGTCTGGCTGACGGTCAGTTTCAAGAGGGGTGCTCCAAGGATTGGTTCTGGGACTGGTTTTGTTCAACATCTTTATTAATGACCTGGATGAAGAGATGGATTGCATCCTCAGCAAGTTTGCAGATGACACTAAGTTAGGGGGAGCGGAAGACAAAGATACATTGGAGGGTAGGGATAGGGTCCAGAGTGACCTAGACAAATTGGAGGATTGGGCCAAAAGAAATCTGATGAGGTTCAACAAGGACAAGTGCAGAGTCCTGCACTTGGGACGGAAGAATCCCAAGCATTGTTACAGGCTGAGGACTGACTGGCTAAGCAGCAGTTCCACAGAAAATGTCCTGGGAATTACAGTGGATGAGAAGCTGAATATGAGTCAACAGTGTGCCCTTGTAGCCAAGAAGGCTAATGGCATATCAGGTTGCATTAGGAGGAGCATTTCCAGCAGATCTAGAGAAGTGATTATTCCCCCTTATTTGGCAATGGAGAGGCCACATCTGGAGGATTGTGTCCAGTTCTGGAGCCCCCATTAAAGAAAGGATGTGGACACATTAGAGAGGGTCCAGCAGTGGGAAACAAAAATAATTACGGGACTGGAGCACATGAGTTACAAGGAGAGGATGAGGGATTTGGGCTTATTTAGTCTGCAGAAGAGAAGAGTGAGGGGGGATTTGATAGCAGCCTTCAACTACCTGAAGGGAGGTTCCAAAGAGGGTAGAGAGAGAGTATTCTCAATAGTGACAGATGTCAGAACAAGAAGCAATGGTTTCAAGCTACAGTAGGGGAGATCTAGGATGGATATTAGGAAAAACTATTTCACTAGGAGGATGGCAAAGCACTGGAATGAATTACCAAGGGAGGGGGTGGAATCTCCATCCCTAGAGGTTTTTTATTCCCAGCTTGACAAAGCCCTGGCTGGGATGGTTTAGTTGGGATTGGTCCTGCTTTTGACAGGGAGTTGGATTCGATGATCTCCTGAGGTCTTGTCCAGCCCTGGGATTCTATGACTCCATGTGAGTGCAGACAGCTTTTAATCCTAAAAGATGCTGAATGCCTATAACTCCATTTGAAATCAGTTTGAGTTACAGATGCTCAGCACTCCTCAGTTTCAGATCCAGAATCCAGATCTTCTTGGTATCACTGCCTATAGCATATGGCAATGCACAACATGCTCAATAGGCAAATGATTTTCTTTAGGGCTAATTTTTCTGTTCGGAGGTGTCTGGACCAATCCTCCTAGCTAGGGGTGTGTCTAGACTACATGCCTCCTTCGACGGAGGCATGTAGATTAGCCAGATCGGAAGAGGGAAATGAAGCCGCGATTAAAATAATCGCGGCTTCATTTAAATTTAAATGGCTGCCCCGATCTGCCGATCAGCTGTTTGTCGGCAGATCGGGGCAGTCTGGACGCGACGCGCCGACAAAGAAGCCTTTCTTCATCGGCACAGGTAAGCCTCGTGAAACCAGGTTTACCTGTGCCGATGAAGAAAGGCTTCTTTGTCGGCGCATCGCGTCCAGACTGCCCTGATCTGCCGACAAACAGCTGATCGGCAGATCGGGGCAGCCATTTAAATTTAAATGAAGCCGCGATTATTTTAATCGCGGCTTCATTTCCCTCTTCCGATCTGGCTAATCTACATGCCTCCGTCGAAGGAGGCATGTAGTCTAGACACACCCAAGGTGAATGCACACATAACATAAATAAATCTGCTGTTCTCTTGTGATGCACAGAGTAAACAGAACAGGGTTTCGCATTCATGAGGAAGGATGTGCATGTTTAATGCTTTCTACCAGGCAGATACACTCTAGTTTGTTCATCTGTCCATTTTTGCAGGGTGAAATTCGCCCCTGTACAAACAAAAAATCTTTGCACAAACAAAATGAGTGTTCATGGGACTTAAGTAGAGCATAGTGGGGTTTGATGGCCATCTACACAGGTTGGGTATTATTGTTGGATATTACGCCAATCGAGAAAGCACATTTTGAATTTGTAAATGCAAGTATCTGAACACCAGCAAAGTGGAGTGAGTGCATCCATCAAGAGTGTCTCACTTCACAGCAATGGGAGTGGGGAGGGCCCGACCGCTGCTGCCGTCCCACACCAGGCCCCTCCAGTAATCCACAAGGCCAGGTCCTTGGGGGAATGGGATGCTATGGGAGGGAGAAGGCTGAGGTGGTGGTGGTAAGAAGCAGGACATGGGGGATGGGTTCAGACATGCCTCCCCTGGGCTGTTGGCTCTCCTGGACCAGACTGTGAATATGCTATGGCCTGTAGATTGTGTATAGGGAGTCTGAAACCATTGGTCTTAGTTATGCCTTCAGCAACCTATCGAATGGCTCCACATTTCTCTTCTGTGACTTAGTCTGCAAGCGTGTTGTCTATTCCTGTTGCCTCCACTTTTTTGTTAACCTTTAACTCTCCTCTGGGCCTCCATCACTACTATCCATCAAGATCACTCAATGGTTATCACCATGGTCATAACCAAAGGCCTCTTCTCCAGTCTACGCTTGTCAGCCTGTTTGCCATGTTAGACAGTTAGCAACTCCCTCCTCAAATCACTGATATTCTTCCCCCGCCCAGACTCTTGGTTTCCCTCATTTGTCTCTTATCTCATCCATTGCTCCTTGAGAATCTTTTGTGGTGGCTCCTCTTTCTCTCCATTCCCACCCTTTAGAACTGGTGTAGCTCAGCACTCTGCCTTTAGTCCTCTCCTCTCCTCCCTCTGCATCTGGGTGACCTAGTCTGACCATATAGATTAGTCTATCAGATTTTGGTGTCACCCAAATCTACCTCTTCATCTCCATCCTCTTCCCTCCTTTAGCTGTCACATTACTGACTCTCCACTTAGCTGTCCTACCCACAATTTAAATTCAATGTGGCAGAGAAAGAAGATCCACATACCGTTTCTACTCTGTCTCTGCTACTATGCCCCCTCACTTCTCTGTCACTTAGGGTAGGACCTTCCGTGTCAGAGTCAGTGCTTCTGTTTTACCAAGCTCCACCCACATCCAGTACCAAATCCTGCTGAGTCTTCCTGTATTGTGTCTATAAAGTCCCTTATTATTAATTATTATTTGTATTGCTGTAGTGCCTAGGAGTCACAGGCATGGATGAGGACACCACTGGGCTAAAAGCAGTACAGAACAAAACAAAACAAAAAGATGATTCCTGCCCCCCAGAGCTTACAAATCTAAATCTAATCGTTCCTCTCCATCCAGGAGTTCAGATGCCTCAGTGAATGGTGGGGGTGCTAGAACCTAAATAGTGCAGAAAACACTTCAATAATACCTCTTGTTCTTGCTTTGGTCCTCTGAATTCACAGTCCTCTATGCCCTCAAATGCTGCTGTCAAAATCATCTCTCTCTTACTGCTTTCAAACCCCTTTAGAAGTTTTTTTGACCATTTATATCAAATCCACACTCCTCTTCCTCGGGTCTTCCCATAGTTTTGCCTATTCTCTGTTTCTCAGCTCTCATTGCCTCCTACTTCCATCTTCACAGATTCCAAGGCAAGAAGGTACCACTGTGATGATCAAGTATGGCTTCTGGCATAACACAGGACTTGGAAATCTCTAAAAAGCCCCAGAGTAGTTCTTTGGAGGGAGGCAGAATCTAATCTTGATTTTAAAATGGTCAGTGATGGAGAATACAGCATGACCCTTGGTAAGTTGCTCCCATGGTTAATTATTCTCACTGCTAAAAGTGTACGACTTATTTTTAGTCTGAATTTGTCAAGCTTCAACTTCCAGAATCCAGCCATTGGATCATGTTACATCTTCTTCTGTTAGACAGACAAGCCCATTATCAAATATTCCCCATGTAAGTGCTTATAATCAAGTCACCCTTTAAACTTCTCTTTGTTAAATTAAATTGAGAGTCTCTCAATATACAGCATGTTTTCTAATCCTTTAATTGTTCTCATGGCTCTTCTCTGAACCTGCTCCAATTGTTTTGGTATATTATGCTTTACTTGTTCAGCATCTACTGCTCTCTTTGTCTGCATCACCCACTTGTGGCTCTGGACCTCTTCTCACTGCTCTACCCCTAGAACAGCCTCCCTCTCCCTGAGCTTTCTGACCTCTTTCAAAGCCTTCCCCTGACACATTTCTCAGCTGACATTCCAGCCACTAATCCCTGTGCTGGCACTAATCTTTGCTGCACCCTGAACTAAAAAATACATCTTTAAAACAAACCTAAACTGTATTAAGCAAGACAGTTCAAAAGACTGTAACTCAAGATCATTCCTTCCCCCATCCCTGTTTTCCCAAAATCCTTACTCACTAATGTCAAATTTTCTGTTGGCCCTTATGTACACCGTACTAAGGCACCGTTACTCTTCTCTGAGATTCCTTCCTTCCCATTTGCCACCATCTTGGTACTGGAGATGGGTGCTATAACTTTCAGGGCAGAGATATGGTAAAGATAACTGTAACTTTCAGGGCAGAGATATGGACTCAGAGGGTATGTCTAGGCTATATGGTTCCGTCGACAGAGCCTTGTAAACTAGTTTACCCGACATAGTCAATGGAGTGGGGATTTAAATAATCCCCACTTTGTTAAAATAAAAATGGCCGCCACGCTGTACCGACAATCAGCTGATCCGGCACAGCACGGCATTCTAGACGCGGATTGGTCGACAAGGAAAGTTAGTGCCTGATCTCCTGTCATCATTTCAGTATTGCTCGGGAGCTGGGTGGCTCAGTGTTTTGTTAATGAGATACAAAGCATTCACTGGTTCAGATAAAAGCAGGCTGATAAGCATACAAAGTGCTTTATTGGTTAATGGTTGTTTGGTGACCTACAAAGTTAGTACAGGTTACCACGGATGTTCCTGGACCACAGAGCCCAAGTATGGGGAGACATGAGGAGAGGAAGTCTGGATGCTCTCTTTTGAAAAAGCACAGTTTGCATTACATAGTGACTTTTTTCGAAAGAGCACTTTCAAAAAAAAGGCATTATTCCTCTTAAAACGAGGTTTTCACCAGTCGAAAAAACTGCCACATTCTTTCTATTTATTTTCAAAAGAACGCAGCTGCAGTCTAGATGCAGGTGACATTTTTTCGAAAAAAAGCCACTTTTTTTTAAAATACCCCGTAGTCTAGACACACCCTATATGTCGTGCAGCTGCTCAATCAGAGCTAGTGTGGGCATGTCTCTTTGAGCTGGACATTACCCAGGTTCCTGCTACAGACTTCACACAAGATCTTGGGCAAGCTGCAGTCTGTGCATCCATGCCTCATCTGTACATTGAGGAAAATAACATAGTACTGTATCTCCTTTCTCTGGCTCTTTGTATGTATTGTTTCATTAGACTGTGTCTGTACAGCTTCTATAGGCCCTGGTATGGCTCCTTGGTGCTACTATAATATAAACAAATAATATATAATAGCATCAATTCTGGGCAAGGTTTTTTAAAAGCAAAATGTGGTTTAGAACTTAATCTGAACACTGTCAGGTGAGGGCAGATGCACATGAACAGAGTTTGTGAGGCTCTTGCCCTATGGCTTCACGTGCTGTATTTCTCCTGGCAAACACAGGATTTCAGTCTTCTGTGCCATCAATCGATCACCTTTCACACGCCATGTTTTTTTGTTTTTTGTTTACCAGTTCTACAAACAGAACTGTTAACATAAGCAGCTTCTCTGGCAGCTTTGTTTTATATCCTGTGTGCTCGTTACAGCTAGATGAGAGCCAGAGCACAGATTTTCAAAAAGCCTCATTACAAAGGTTATAATCTGTCATTGTTAGCAAGCTGTTTGAAGCATGTACTCTGAACATCAGCTGTTGCAAAGCTTATTAGAACATCACATGTCAGACAAATAGATAAGAAGCTGGGAAACTCCCAAGGGGCTTGTGTTTTCTAATGTTGAATACATTTCCATAAACAAGTAGGCACAACTCTTTCCTAGCATGGCTTCAGTCTGACACTTGGGAAGGAAGTATGTAGTCAACTTCAACTTGAATAACACCCCAGAAACAGAGTCAGATTCAATGAATCGGTGATCTCAGTCCAGTTACTAGTGGACAGGTATCAACGGAGAAGAAGGATGGTCTTGCAGTTAAGGTGCTAGATTGGCAGGGAGCAGATCTGGGTACAAACTGGCTCTGACACAGACTTCCTATGTGGTATTGGGGAAGTCATTTAATCTCTCCATGCCTCCATTCCTGAACTATAAAATGGGGAGATAATCCTAATTGTATCCGATTTGTCTGTGTAGGCTGTAAACTCTTGGGGTGGGGAAACTGGTCTTACTATGTTCTTGTATAGTAAGCACCAGGGGAGTCAACAGTCTGCACATGCTCCTGGGTAAGGTGTGGGGGGAGCAGCTGTGTGCTGCTGGAATTGGCCGGGCTCAGGCACTCCGGCAGCAATTTAAAGAGTCTGCAGCAATGACAGTGGCTAGAAGCCTTGGGACTCTTTGAAAAGCCAGGCCCCGGGACAACTACCTCTTTTGCTCCCCCCACCATTACTGGGTCTTCCCAGCACAATGAGGCTCCAGAAGCCTCTTTATTGCAAATAAGCAGTAATGCCCATCATAACTGGCCTTAGCAAAGAGGCAACGGATCTGAACAGGCAGTGACCAATGAGATATTTTCTCATTCCCACCTCTGATCAGTGTTCCCTCTAAGCTATGCAGCAGGACAGCTTCACAGGGGATGAATCTGCCCCGTCCTGTCAGTCAGCTCCATATACAGAGCCCTGAATCTTTGCCTGGGCAGGGCTCATTCATCCCTTGTGAAGCTGTGCTGCCCTGCAGCTTTGAGGGAACACTGTCTATGACCCTTTCTAAACTCTAACGAATCTTTTATTATTGTGAAGTAACTTACTCAGCTGTGATGATCCAAAAAAAACCCAACTAAAAATCCCATTGAGTAATATTTTGATGAGTCAAATGACAATAACTCAAACTAGGAATGTGAAAGGTTAACCAGTTAACCAGTTAACTGCTTAACTGGTGGGGGCTGGAACATCTCCCCGCCTGTCATGTGCAGGGAGCTGCTCCAGGCCCATGGGTACTGCACACAGAGGCGCTCCTGGTCAGAGCAACCCCTGCCCATGTCAGGCTCCAGTTAACCAATTAAATGGGATTTTACATCCCTAACTCAAACCCTCTATGTTCACTGTGAGGGAGGCACCTCTGCTGATGCCTATTGATTGCACCCACTTCAGAAGATTTGGGGTGACTCTGAACAACAAGGTGACTGGTACACTGGGAGGAGGCTGAATGTTGACTGTGTAAGTCCGCACATTTGTCAGCCTCAAGGCTGGGAACGCTGGCCAAGCAGAAGAGGCAAGGGGCATTTCCTTCCTCTTGACAGAGAATATCTTCTTTTCAAGGTCTACCCAGGGTTTCAGTTGAGGTCCCCTCAGAGGCGAAAACTGACAGGAAAGTGGTAGCACAGCATGCCTTCCTGCCACCACAAAGAGAATCAGAATCTAGAAAAGTCCTGGGAACAACAGTACCCGTTTGTCATAGGCTCTCTCTCTCTCAATTCCACTTGTTTCAGACAATACCCAGGTAGAGCTAACAACACCTGAAACAGGGTATGTCTACACTTCAGAGGTTTTTTTGGAAAAACTTCACTTACATCCACACTGCAATTGTGTTCTTTCGAAAGAAAATCGAAAGAACGGAGGGGGTTTTCCGGCATTAGTAATCGTCTTTCTGCGAGGAAGAAGCCTTTTTCTGAAAGAGCTCTTTCGGAAAAAGGCATGTGTGGACGGGGAAGAGGGAGGTCTGTTGAAAGAAGAGGAAAGAGGAAAAAGCACAGGTGCCCCGGTAGCCACTCCGTCCATAGTAATCACAGTTTAAATGCGAGATAGCGTCCATTCAGTGTGGACGCTATCTTTCGAAAAAGCAGATCACTTTTTCAATGTGCTTTGGCAGCATGGACACTGTCCTTTGGAAGAAGTTTTTTCAGAAGATCTCTTCCAGAAAAGTTTCTTCCAAAAGAAGCCTGCAGTCTAGATGTAGCCACAGCAACTGCTGTTTGTAGCATACACCAGTGTTCAGAACATTTGATAATTTGAGTGCTGCACTATCATGAAAAAATTGCTTAGAAACTACTCAAGAGTTCAGTCGCATCTGTAAGAACAATTTATTCCAGTGTTTAACCTCCCTGACAGTTAGGAAGTTTTTTCCTAATGTCCAAACACATCCTCCCTCGCTGCAATTTAAGCCCATTGCTTCTTGTCCTATCATCAGAGGCCAAGGAGAACAATTTTTCTCCCTCCTCCTTGTAATGGCCTTTTAAATACTTGAAAACCACTATCATGCTCCTTCTCAGTCTTCTCTTTTCTAAATTAAACAAGCTCAGTTCTTTCAGTCTTCCCTAATATGTCATGTTTTCTAGACCTTTAATCATTTTTGTTGTTCTTCTCTGGACCTTCCACAATTTCGCCACATCTTTCTTGAAATATAGTGCCTAGAACTGGACACAATACTCCAAATGAGGCCTAATCAGTGCAGAGTAAAGTGGAGAAATGATGTCTCGTATCTTGCTGACAACACTCCTGTTAATGCATCCCAGAATCGTGTTTGCTTTTTTTTGCAACAGTGTCATATTGTTGACTCATATTTAACTTGTGGTCTACTATGACCCCTAAATCCCTTTCAGCAGTACTCCTTCCTAGACAGTCACTTCCCATTCTGTATGTGTGAAATGGATTGTTCCTTCCTAAGTAGAGAACTTCGCATTTGTCCTAATTATATATCATCCTGTTTACCTCATTTCATGATCACTTTCACCCAAGCTGCCTTCTACTTTCAAATTTTCAACCAGTTCGTCCCTATTTGATAAAATCAAATCAAGAACAGCTTCTCTCCTAATAACTTTCTCAACCTTCTGAAATAAAAAATTGTCTCCAATGCAGTCCAAGAACTTACTGGATAATCTGTGCCCTGCTGTGTTAGTTTCCCAACATATGTCTGGATAGTTGAAACCTCTCTCACCACCAAATCCTGCGCTTTGGATGATTTTGAAAGACAACAAATCTTCATATGAAATGATCAAAAGATAGTTTGTTCCAATGGCTAATCACTCTCTCATTTCTAATTTAGATTTATTTAGCTTCAGCTTCCAGACATTGGGTCTTGTTTTGCCATTCACCGCTAAACTAAACATACCATTAGCACCCAGTATTTTTCCCTAGAAAAGTATCTACAACCATAATCAAATCATCTTTTGATCTTCTTTTAGATACGCTAAACCAAACAAGCTCCTTTTGTCTCCCCACATAAGGCATTTGTTGAGTCCCTGAAATCAGTTTTGTAACTCTTCTCTAACTTTCTCTAAGTTTTTGAAAGATGGCTTGAAAGAATATGAACCATCCTAAACCAATTGCTCAAATATCAGCTTGGGCTTTGGCCCTTTTTGTGGACATTTATAGTACTGGAAAAGCACAAAGGATTAAATACAAGGGATATTTATTCTCTGGCATTTTGTAAGATGATAATAGAGTAATAAATGCCGAGATTTCTGCATTATGCATCAAGCACATTCTGCTCGAGGGCAGAAATTCTGTCAACCACACAGCACACAAAATGAAGTCTATTGATCAACAACAGAAAGTATGTGGCTTTTTTTTTAACTAATGTATGTTTTTAAAATTATTATTTAATAGTTATACTACAGAATCACCCCAATTAGGGTGTGCTAGATTCTGTGCAAACACTATGGAAAACATGCTTCCTACCCCTTAAAGTTTAGACAGTGTGGTCTAATGGAAAGAGCTCTGGACTGGAATTCAGGAGACCTGGGTGCTAGTCTAAGCACTGCTACTTGCTTGCTCAGTGACCTCAGTGTCATTTTGCCTCTCTCTGGCTCAGTTTCCTCATCTGTACAATAAGGATACTGACCTCCTTTTTGTAAAGTGCTTGGAGATCTAGGGTGTGTCTATACTACATGGCTCCATCGACGGAGCCATGTAAATTAGTTTATTCGGCATAGTCAAAGAAGTGGGGATATAAATAGTTCCTGCTTCATTAAAATAAACATGACCACTGCGCTGTGCCGACAATCAGCTGATCCAGCACAGCGCAGCAGTCTAGACACGGCGCGGTCAACAAAGGAAGCGTTTCACGAGGCATACCGGAGTAGTCGACAAAGGCTTCCGTTTTCCGCTGCGCCAAGTCTAGTCTGCTCGCTGTGCAGGATCAGCTGATCGTTGGCACAGTGTGGCGGCCATGTTTATTTTAATGAAGCGGGGATTATTTAAATCCCCGCTTCTTTGACTATGCCGAATAAACTAATTTACATGGCTCCATCGAAGGAGCCATGTAGTCTAGATATAGCCCTACTGATGAAAAGTGCCATATAAGAGCTAGACCTGATCAACTCTTACCATGTAAGGCATCAGCCCTGCAGAGGCTCACATGCACAAACTCCTGTAGATGTGCAGAGTCTTACCAAGCAAATGAGTCTCCACAATGGCTCAGAAATATGCCCCTGTGGTTCTTTTTGTAGGATCAGAACTGAAGAGGTATTTTCAGTAGATAACAGTGCACAAGAGAAGATTGCGTGGCTTTTAATAGGCCTCAGAGTATTTACACCCAACTAAAAATAAAATCAAAGCAACTGCAGAACCTTTAAAAGTCTATGGCTTTCTAATCTATTTACAATAATTTGCTTCTGAATTGAAAGCAGTTGTTGAAATTCATTGGTAAATGTCTTTAATGCTGCAGCTTGTATCTTGCTGGATTAGTTTATTATAAAATAAGCTTAGCTCCCTGCAGGCTGCAGTCCGGCTCAGCACTGCATTCTTTGGAGATGAGGAGCCTTTTTCCATCCGGCAGAGCAGAATGGCTATATGATTTTATTATCAGCATGTCTTAGAACAGGTCTACTAATGTTCATGGTCCACAAAGACCAGGAGGTGGGAGTGTCCCAATGCAAAGGGTTTATTACTTGACTCAACTAAACTTCACTTTGCAGGCAAACTGGATTCTCAGTGTAGCAAACAGGCCTAAATATTTCATGCATCCAGAGCAAGAACTGACCCCGGGTGGGGACCCTGAGTCATGACATTTTTCATCACCTCTGTCATAAGCCTTGAAGAAACTTGATGAACT
Organism: Pelodiscus sinensis; assembly: GCF_052426305.1. Lineage (NCBI taxonomy): Eukaryota > Metazoa > Chordata > Testudines > Trionychidae > Pelodiscus > Pelodiscus sinensis. The sequence goes on from NC_143054.1 coordinate 13,941,678, forward strand.
CAGGAGAACTACCAGAAATAGCCTGGAAGTGGCTTCTTTACAGTTTGGCTCATGTAAGGAAATGAGGTATGATTTATTGTTCATTTTTATTATACTATTTGCAAGGTCAAATTGCACTAAAATCAGGTTGGGCCTTGGCTCTTGTTGTGAACATTTATGCTACTGGAAAATTACAAAAGATTAAATACAAAGGATATTTATTTTCTGGCATTTTGTAGGATAATAATAGGGTAAGAAATGTCAAGGCCTCTGCACTATGCATCAGGCGCATGCTGCTCCAGGGTGTGAAATTCTGTCATCTGCTCAGCACACAAAATTAAGAAAAGAGATCAAGAAAAGAGATTTAGAAAAGCTGATTAACACCACGTGGGCCAGTTTCATCCTAGGTGTAATGCTATTTAAGTCAATAGAGTTATAGCAGAGATCCTTGGACCCCTTCTTTTGTATGAATGCAGGATCAAATTAAGACATCACTCCACAGCTCTCCTAAATTACACTCCTTTACTGTTCTCATTGCCAAGTTTTATACAACGCATTTTGAAGCCCTTCAACTACTTTACACAACTGCCAGCTAAGCCCTTATAGGCACTGTTTCACTTCAGTCAGCTCTCCCACACAACCTATGGGATGGGATGGAAAAATGTTACAACAGTGAGCAGCAATATTGCACAACAGTTTGTCCATTTTTGAATATAATTACAGAAGCTGGATTTCAGCCATGGGATTAAATAAGCTTATAAAAGTCCTAGGAGATCTTTAAGAATCATATACTGTCAAGACTTCAGCTTGATATCTTGAAGACAACATTGCTCCCCTTAAATTAACAGCATAATGCAGTGCCGCTTGGTCTATCTGTGATTCCTATTTCCATAACATCCAAAGCCTTCACCGTCTTTAATAGATCCATTTTCACAACACCTTTGAGAGATTGGGGTTTTCCTTTTACAAACAGGGAAGTGAGGCACAAAGAACCTAAATAACTTGCCCAAAGTTACACAGAAAGTCTGTGGCAAAGCCAGGAATGACACCCAGGGTGCTCAAGTAGCAGGCTCGCTCCCTCACTTGTTGTCAAACCAGCCCACTGTTTTAGTATTGATTCAGCAGATACCGTTTTACTGCAAATAGATGTTCTTTATAGGTCTGCCATCAACACGCTGACCAGGCACCACACTGCTTTGTTTGGGAAGACAATGGAATGGCTACTTATTCCACCACAACTGAGGCATAAGGAACAGAAACCAATGTCTGATATTACAGTAACACTTGAGTTTCTCCTACGGTGTATTCACATTTAAAATGCATTAACACTGCATGGACACTCTCATTCAGGAATAAAGTGCCCTTGCTGAAGGCTTAATCTACTTTAGGCACGTACATTGGTATAACTATTTACTCAAGGGTGTGGAAAATCCACAATCTAAGCAACATTGTTATACCAACCTAACTCTGGTGTAGACAGCACGATGTTGATGGAATGGTTTCTCCCGTCAACATAGCTACCAGCTCTTGGTGAAGCTCTCCCATTGACATAAGCAGCATCTTCACTAAACACTACAGCAAAACAGCTGTGCAACCACAGTGCTGTGTGTGTAAACAAGTCCTACACTACTACAAATTAAGGCCACTTTACTTCTGAGCAAGACTGTTCATACAGATGTGTAAAGCACTTTAAAGTAATGTGCTTTGAATTCATACTTTTGGTTAATTTGGCTTAATATTCCAGGGTGTATCTATATAGGTATGATTTTCAGAAATTATTGTCAACAACGTCATTGGATACTGCATTCACACGCCTATTGTTTTTTAGCTACCTAACTTCAGTTTCAGGGTTTACCAAGCCTTTGTATTTAGTAACATCTGATATAACAATAACATGAAAGGGAAATGTATGTATAGAATAACAAAAACTAGATTGTGGAGGTCACGGGAAGGGGACAGATACCATTTTTATGCATCTGACAAAAACGTTACCATCGACCAGTTACAAAAAATAATTTGCTTTCTAACTTATCTTGACTGATAAAGGGATAAACTGCATAACTCTATCCATCTCTGCTTTTTTGCTCACACTTTTTTTGCACTAAGCTCCTTCTCCCTCCCCTAAATTCAGCCAGTGACACCATTCTTACTGTCCTGTCTGCCAGCATCTCCTGCAATGTCTCTTTGCTCTTTTCCATGCTACAAATTTTGGCCTCAGTTGCACCTGTTGCAATCCCCACTGAATCAGTGGACAAGATTCATTTGTGCTGATGGGACTGTCACAGTTGCCTGGGTAATAGCAACTAGTCCAGGTGACCTCTTACCTCCAAGTCAATGATATTAATGTGTCATAATGAGTATGAAGAACCCTGGTGAGGCAGAATGAGAACTGGACTCATGCTTTTGAATAAACATCTATAACTATAATTACGTGGCCACCATTAAAAATGACTCTATGACCCAGTCTTGCACACACTTGCACATATGAGTAAGTTTGCTAATATGAGTGCAGGAAGTTCCCGACTTACAAACAGGTTGTGTTCCAAAAGTTCCTTTATAAGTCGGCTGTATGAAACTCAGAACACATTTTGCCATAGAAACAATGTTATAAATGGGTTGGGTTCCTAAGATAGCCTACAAAAGCCTATTTAATCCATAATGTATTGAAAATAGTAGAAATGGGGGGGTTAATCTTGAATGCTACTGCTCAAGGAAAAGCAGGTTTAATTAGAGAAGGATGAGGAGATAAAAGCATTCTCTAGCCACCAGCCCCTCGCCCTCATGGGCTCTGCACTATCTCTGCGGTAAACCCCATCCTCTGGACATTCCCATTTTCAGAAGGCTGCACCTAGCCGCTGCTTACCAAGATGCAGTGAGCAGCTCAAACATGGGCTGGAAGACTCTGGAGGAGCAGGAGGTGGACATGCAGTTGGTGGCTGTAAAGAAGCTGTAGTTTGCCCTTCAAAGCACCACTTCTCTCCAGCTGCTAGCTACATGACTGCTCCCTGCTTCTCTGGAGGCCTCCGGCCAGCACTTACGATGCTCACCATCCCCTGTGCCTCTTGCCTGTTCCCTGCGGAGGCTGCAGAGAGCTTTTGTTTGTACGTGCAGATGTTCATAAATTGGATGTTTGTAATTTGGGGAGTGCCTGTAATCACACTCAAGTTAACGGAACTACTCATATAAGCCAAGGTGCTTATGTGCATAAGCAATGACAGGCTCAAATCATTGGAGCAGGAAGATCACCTTGATTTAGTAAACAGCAGTGCCAACATTTTCAGCAAATCTAATTTGAAGTTGGGCTGAACTACTCAATTTTTTGTATGTTGCATTCTCATTGTTGAATGGTTGCCCCAGAGGTGTTGGAAAAACAGAGAATAGTGCAAGGCAAATTTACCCTAAAGACTTCTAATGAGCTACTCTGCATTCATGTTCAGGCACTACTAACTAGTCTAGTGTAAAATGACACTGGCATACTGAAAGTCTGATCAGTTACAGAAAATTCTGTCCTTAGGTGATATTAGACAATATCATTCACCATGGCTTGGGATCTTGAAAAGCAGCCAAATGTTTCTAATTATTTTTCCTCCATTGTAATGGCTTTTCATTCTCTATTCAAGTTTAGCATTTTAAAATTGAAGTAAGACATTTCAGGAGGACCCTGTGATGCTGTTTCACCTCACCACAGCGAGAGAAGCTGAAGACAACTTTCATCCCCTTGCCTCAAAATGCATTTGTTTCGGTTGTTATAATGTTCTGAGTCTCACTGACTTTTGGCAACAGAGATGAAGTGTGGTCTAGTGGTTAGAGTGAGGGACTTGGCAATAAGGAGTTGTGAGAGGCACTGTAGAGTTCACTGATTTGCTGTGTGATGCTAGACAAGTCGCTCTGCGTCTCTCTGCCTTTGTTTGCCTGTATTAGAAGCAGGTCCAACAACAAGGGGGATAAAGGGGGCAATTGCCCCAAGGCCCAGTAATTCAAAGGGGACCAGGACTCTGCCCAGTGCCACCACAGTACCAGTGGCCAGAGCCTGGATCCTTTAAGTCAGCACTGGAGTGCCACGCCGGAGTGCTACACTAAGGGCGGGGAGGGAGGTGGACATGCCACACTCTGAGCAACACTGAGAGCTGGCTGCCCTCAGCCCCACCTCTTCTGCCCTCAGCCCTGCCCCTTGCAACAGCTTGGAGCTTCCCTGCCCCATGTTGTCCAGGGACCTGCATAGTCTGTCAGCTCCTCTGATTATTTAAATCGCCGCTTCATTTCCCTTTGCCCAATAAGCAAATCTACATGGCTCCATCGACGGAGCCATGTAGTGTAGACGTACCCCAACTGTGTTTTGAGGAACTTAGAAGGAACTGTGCTTCCTAAGGCACATAATCCTATCTTGAGCTTTCCTTTTGGAATGGGAGGCCCCCCCCCCCCGGGCCTGCTCTGAAAGACCACAGCTAGTATTGCTTATTTGTGATTACTACATCAAGTACCATCATCTTCCTGTGGCTTACTGAAGGGAGGCCATTTGACAAAGCTAACACGAGCTTGAGGCAGAAACTGTGTGAGGCTCTTAAACTCAGGCTTAAGTAGGGTTGGCAGGTGTCCGGTTTTGAACTGGACAGTCCGGTATTTGAGGGTTCTGTCCGGTATTTTCTAATTAGGTTACTTTTATTATTCTTAGGAGTATCAGTACGTAGTTGTGAACTGCCTGGCTGGTAGACATGCTCTCGCTGTGTGAGTGTGTCTACCAGCCAGACAGTACGCAACTAAGCAAGGCGGGGAGGGGGCCAGGGCAGGAGGGAATCCCCGGGGCTGGACTTGCTTGTGCTTTGCCAGGACTGTGCGTGGGACGGGCAGCACGCTGGGATCTGCGTGCACCCGGGTCAGAACCGCTCCCCGCTGGCCGATTCTCTCCCCCGCTCCTCCCTCCCGTCCAGCACCACTTCCCATCAGCCGGTCCCCCCCCCACCCAATCTCCCCCGGCCAGCTCCACTCCCCCCACCCGCTCCCAGCCAGATCTGCTTCCCGCCAGCTGGTTCCCCCACACACACACATACTCCCGGCTAGCCCTGCTCTCCTTCCAGCCAGCGTCCCTCTCTCCTGCCATCTGAGATCAAGTGTGTCCAGTATTTTTTTTTAAGCCACCTGGTAACCTTAGGCCTAAAGGCCTGATCCAATGCTCTGAAGTCAGTGGAAATACACCAGTTGACTTGAAAGGACTGTGTATCCGGCCCAAAAGCCAGGAATATCTAGCTCTCTGTGCCCTCCTGCAAGTCTTGGCTGAGTAAACAAGCTACATGTGTTTATGAACTTTCATTCATTCATGTACAAAATCAACATCGGGCACTTTATCCACTGTCTGTTTCAATGAAAAATGATTTGAAAGGACTCCAAGACAGAGATCCCCAGGTAAAATGAGGATAATAATTCTGAGGGTACCACTGTGACAGTTTTGGAGGATTCGTTTGCTAATGTCTCTACAGCCCTTTGAAGAATGAAGTGTTAGACAAGTGGTTCTATATGGGGTTAGGGAGGTTGCGGTCGAAATAATCAAAAGGGTTTTGTTTTGTTTGTTTTACTAAAGCAGTCAGTGCACAGCTTTTTGCCAAAAAATGATTTTGTGTAGCCAGGCAGGCGAGCGGATCATGACGTCTGCCTTCTGAGCGTGACCTGGTGCACTTTCTGCTGACTGCCTTGGAAAGGCTCCCTGTATATTTTTAGGATGCAATGTCAAATGATCCCTGTGACATTTACTGTTCTGGAACAGCCTCGGCAGAGCTGTGAACTGCCAGTAAATGTTCCCCTAGGACAATTATTGGAGCGTCCCTGTCATCATTGAACTATGACACAACAACCTCTCAGCGGATAAGAAGTGCGCCTGGGTGGGGATGGCAGAGGAGCACTGGCTGCAGCAAGCAGAGAACGCAAGAACTCTCAAGGGGAATGTCTACACATCAAAGTTATTTCAGGATACCAGAGGTATCCCGAAATAGCTACCCCGTGTCTTCACAAGCCAACTGTTACTTCAATATATTTTTCAAAATAACGGGTGCGCTATTTCGGCATCCCGGTAACCCTCATTCCACGAATAGCATTTTATTTCAAAATAAACTCAAAATAAGCTACGCAATGTGCATAGCGCAAAGTGCATATCTTATTTCGAGTTTAGAGTGCAGTGTAGACATAGCCAAGGTTACTGACCATCTCACAGACAGCTTCCAGGCATTCCTGCAGCATAAACAATGATAATGGTGAATCTCCTCAGTTCTTCATTATCATTATGGGAACAAGTTTTAAAAAAGCATGATATGTACATAATTAGCAGGCAGGACTTTAGTAAGCGATCGTGAATAACCTTACGTTTCAGCCTGGGAATTTGGTGTGGAGGTTCTGGCATCCACAATAACTGTGAATTTGAATAAAATCTGTGATCCCCACCGTGGCAACTCCTGACGGGTCGAGCAGGAGCAGTGGCAGCTCCTGGCATAGCACATGCCCTGCTTGGTCACTGGGCCACTCAGGTTTGGTGCATCTACCCCTCCACTGATGGAGACGGAAGGTCAGACACGCCGAACCCGAGTGGCACTGCAACCTCCGGCTCCATCTCTATCTCCTGAGTGGTGGTTTGACTGCACGGACCAGGTGGCAGTGCTCTGCTTTGTGGGTCAGGAGCCGCTCTTGAAGGGTGTGTCTGGGGTGGGCTCACCCTCCTACCACTCCCGCATCTTCCTGTGACATGTGGCTGTTTTCTCATACCTCTGCTGTGAAATTTATTTAAAATGTGTGTGGTATAATTGGGCTGGCGACAGACTTCGCTGGGCCCTGGGCAATGGGGGAGGGGTGCTTAGCTCCAAACCACAGGTAAAAGGAGCAGGGCTAAGGGCTAGCCTCTCCCAGCCAGCTCTCAGCACTGCCCAGACTATCGTCACAGCTTCAGGGGCAATTGAAACAGCCTGGGGCTCTTACTGTTGCCATGGTAGCCGCCCAGAGCCCTGGTCCTTTTACATTTCTGGTCCCCTGAGCAACCATCCCCTTTGCCCTCCTCTTCCCCCATCAGCAGCCCTGAGCAAAACTGTTGTCCAAGTTAAGGTAGATGTTTGTGAAAATCCCACCTTTAACTTTCATGACCCTAATTCTGTAAGCATTTAACTGAGTGCTGAAGCCTTGCTGTTAGAGACAAGTGCTTTTCTTGCTGAATAGGGGTAGACTATTTAACTGGGGCCAATACCATTACCTTGAAAGCCAGTAATGATACAGCCATGCAGATATACAGAGCTGAGATTTCATAGTAAGCACAATCTTTCAACATGCTGAGTGCCCCTTAGAAGGTGACTTTACTGTGAGACCTCAGATTTCTCAGGATCCGTATTCAGCAGTTCATGGCATTGGGCTCTTATAGAGAGAAAGGTGAAGCTCACCCTATATATAGGGCCAGAACAAACTCTCTGTCCCACTTATGTCCAATTCACTCATGAAAAGAGGGCCTAAGCAGGTCTAAAAAACACAGCCTATGTGGAAAGATTGAGAAAACTGGGTTTGTTCAGACTGGAGAAGATAAGATCGAGCAGGGACATGATATCACTCTTCAAGTACCTACAAGGTAGTTATAAAGAAGTTGTTCTTCTTATCCACTCAGGACAGGATAAGAAACAATGAGCTTAAATAGCAGCAAGAGTGATTTATTTGACATTAGGAATCACCTCCTAACTGTCAGGGTAGTTAAGCACTGGAACAGACTGCCTGGGGAGGCTGTGCAATTAAAGTTATTGGAGATTTTACAGAACATATTAGACAAACACCTGTCAGGGATGGTCTAGGTAATATTCAGTCCTGCCTCAGTGCAAGGGACTGGACTAGATGACCTAGTATGTTCTCGTCCAGCCAGCCCCACGTTTCTATGATTTCTAAGACTCCATGACTTTAAGGTTACATCTACACTGCATCTGGGAGCAAAACTCCCAGCTCAGGCCAGAAGGGTTGTGCTAGCAGGACTCATGATTGTGCAGTAAAAATAGCTTCTCTGATGTTGTGGTGTGGGCAGGAGCGTCAGCTCTCAAGCTCACCCCATCACCAGGCTTGACAGTTTGTACTCCAGCTGTAGTGTCTACACATCTATTATTAGCATGCACGTGTGAGCCCCACTAACAAAATCTAAAGACTTCAGCTGGGAGGCTCACTCCCAGATGCAGTGTAGACATACCCTTAAAGTGTTAGGCCTGGTGCTGATCCCCTACACAGGGGACAACATCTCCCAAAACGTAATGACCTCCAGCTCTGACCCCTTCTTGTCCTGGCTCCTTAGACGGGCCTGCGGGCTCTACATTTCTCCTGCAACTACTGATATAAATGTCAAAGTCCTGAGTCACAAACTCTTTTGTCAAAACCCAATCTTCCTCCGGTGAAGAGATGGCTGACATTCCATGAGGTTCCTTGTGCCTTCAGCTTCCAGGTAGCTCAAATTTATGTCCTTTGTTACTACCGTAAGCTCACACAGGCCTATTCTGCTCTTGCTGAAATCAATAGGAAAACTCCTACTGCAGGAGTTTGGTGCAGGATCACCTAGTGAGTCATGCAGGATCAGGCCCTTACCAGGTAAACATTATGATTATGTACATTGCTGTAGCACAGAAAACATCTTTCATGTTTTCAAGCTATAAAGGAAGCCTGGAAGAGAGTATGCTGCTAAACAGACTGAAATGGGATGGCTCACTCTTTAAGGGTTGGAAGGCTGATGCTAGTGCAGAAACAATAGAGGGACCCTAAAAGCATAGAGGTAACATGCTCCTGAACTGGGGTGCTGCCCCCCTCACAATGCTCATCAATTGCACCATTGATTTCTCTTGAGACCTGGCCCTCACACTTCCACTAAAAAGAAAGTTGTCTCATTCATAGAATAATAGACAGGAAGAGACCTCGAGAGGTCAACTACTTCAATGCCATGCACACACAGCAGGACTAAGTATTAAATAGATCATCCCTGACAGATGTTTATCTAACCTGCTCTTTAAATATCTCCAGTGATGGAGAGTCCACAAGCTACATAGGCAATTTATTCTAGTGTTTAACCACCCTGTCAGCTAGGAAATTCTTTCTAATGCTAAATATCCCTTGCTGCATTTTAAGCCCACTGCTTCTTGTCCTATCCTCAAAGATTAAGAAGAACAATTTTTCTCCTTCCTCCTTATAACAACCTTTTATGTACTTGAAAATGGTTATCATGTCTCCTCTTGGTCTTCTCTTTTCCAAACAACCCCAATTTTTAAGACTCTGTATGCCATCTGCAGTGTTTTCTTATCCACGCCCTTGCAATTAGCCCCTAAATACTTTTAAACAGGTAGATCCTTCATTTGTATTTATCACTATGTGATCTTTCCAAGATAGTTTAACAACAAACATTATCCATAAGGCTTTTAACCATAGTTCTTATTTCTTCTTCATACAGATACAGTTTACATTCCTTTGTAACTTTCCTTTTTTGTAAAAATTAATCCTTTGGCTTAAGGAATGTCTCAATATTTGGTTAATTCTCTTTTCTGCCACCTTAGTGTTCCTATTCCTAACCCCCAGAGTGCAATCATCTGCAAACAGAATGACATTTACCCTGGAAGAGCATTTACCATAATGTTAAGTAAGGTAAAGTTGACATCACTTCCCTATTGTGCACTATTTTTAATATTTCACATATCTTCTCAAACTCTGACCTACATTTCCTTTTTAGTAAAACAGTCTCTGATTCATCCATCCATTCTTCCCCTTATCCCTATGTATCTTCTCTGTACAGTAAACCTTCCCTCCATAGCACATCATATGTTTTTCAGCATCTAGTAAGACAGCTATAATGAAACCTTTGTTTCTCACGCTTTTTTGTGTTTCACTTTTCAAGTTAACAATATGGTGCATCTTTCTTTCCTAAAGCCAATCTGCACCTTATCCATAATTATTTTCCAAATAGGCAACCAATTTTTCATTCATCATTGTCTCCATAATTTTAGCCAGCTCATACGTAAGGGCAGTTGGTCTACAGACATACACTTTTGTGTCCAGTTTGGTTTTCTTATTTTAATTTACTATTGCATGTTTCTGTCCTACCTGTATATCAGTGTATTCCCGTAATAGTATCATACTATTCAATAAGAAACCTCAGTCTGCTCTCAGGAAGATACCTAAACATATTGCATATATTATCTTTACTTGGGGATGTATTTTTGCTTGTATCAACACTTTTCTCAGGTTCCCACATATAAAACCAGTGTTGTATCTTCATGTTCTCCCCAACTAACAGTTAATGCCCCTTTTCAATGAACTGTCTTTTAATATGGCACAAAACTGCACTTTGATTTCATAATCATTCAACCCTCTGAATGTTGCTACTAAAACTTCTGCTTCCTCATTATTAGAGCATCTAAACTATTTTGTCAGTACCAGCAAGATGTGGGGTATAACTACACTTATTCTAAATTCCATTCATTCTTTTGATTTGACTATATATTTCTGATGTTTTGATATCTTCATTTAACTCCCACAACACTCCCTCTAACTCATTCACTCTGATTTTTTTATCATTACAGTGTTCTCTTTTGCTGTTGCCTCATGGGTTTTTATTTTATTTTATTTTATTTTATTTTGTTATTCGATTTTCAACACTTATTGTACTTTTCACTTTCTTGCAGGCCTTTTTTTATTGCCATCATTCATGTCTCATTTCACTGTGCACTCCTGAATGGAATGAGGGAACTTCTATCAAGGAGCTGTAGGGCATGGCTGATAGTAGGAAGTCAGGACTGCAGTTAGAAAGGGCTGGGACTAGTGGATTTGGGTGGTGCACACCTGGACAGAGGATGAGTTCTGTATGTAGCAGAAGAGACAGGGCTGAGAGTGGACTTTCGTATCGTAGGTTTTATTTTGGGGACTCTCTGAGGATTACTTGGCTCTGTGCCTCCTGTACCTCCTGCTGTTCCCAGGCATCGACTCCTCCACGCCCCCTCCCCCTTGGGAGCAGCAGAGAAAACCTTCAGGTAAGCAGTTTCCTGCACTGCCATTCCCCCAGCCGGGAGGAGGGGGAGCAGCCACTTCCTCCTGATGCCAGCTGGATCCGACCTGTGAGACTTGCCCTCCCCTTGCAGAGGGAAACTGGAGATTCAGTCTTGTGGGAGGGGGGCTGCGGGGTTGACGCACCAGTGCAAGCGTCCCACTAAAGGGGAGGGGCGAGCCCCAAATCTGTGGCCAATCTACACGACGGTTGTGGCCAACTAGTGGTCCACAGACCACACTTTGATAACCACTGGTACAGACCACATTGGGCCATTCAGACATCAGCTTGCATTGAAGGTGGTGTAGAACCTAAGGGAGAGTGGAGGGAAGAACTGTGCACAGTGCAACCCCTTTGGCTTTAATGGCAGTCACAAGCTTTGAGCATTTAGGGAATTATGTCCATCCATCTCCAGAGAAGCGCTAGCCACGTAAGAGTAGCCTCCAACCAAGCCAGTTTCCAGTGGCATCATCTGAAAAGTGTGGGGAGTTGTATACACTGTATTTGTATTATAGTACGTAGGATCAATAGTTATGGACTGGAGTGGTCTGGCCCACAAAAGCTCATCACCTAATAAACCATCTTGTTAGTCTTTAAAGTGCTGCATAGTCCTGTCTTTTGTTTCAGCAAGACCAGACTAACACGGCTACATCTCTATTACCATTGTGCTAGGCACTGTACAAAAATGCAGTGAATATACTCTGCAAAATTTTATATCTTTCTCTTGAAAACCATCAGGGCTGTGCAAAATGCACAATGGAGAATCTAGCAGTTGAGTACACAACCCTGGAGAAGATGACCCAACCTATACCCCCTAATTGATAAGATTTGTAGAGCCCTGTAAATCTGTAGATATCAACTTTTTATATCCATGGGTATGCACGGCTCATTTTCGCAGCTATGGAAGTGGATATGGATACAAATTTTGTATCTAGAACCCTGCAAATTTGCCGATATCAACTTTAGATCCACAGTATCTGCATCCGTGGATGTCAATAGATATCTGTGGCTCATATCTGTAGATATGGATGTAGATACAGATACAAATCTTGTATCTAGAACCCAGAAAATTCGCAGATATCCACTTTATATCAACAATTATCTAAATCCATGGATATCAGTGCAGATATCTACTGCTCATTTTTGTGGATATAGATGCGGATACAAATTTTGTATCCGCGCACGGCTCTATTGATTTGTTCTCATTATTCTCCTTCAGTTCTTTTCCTTCTGTGAGTTGCAAAGTAAGTTTTCATCTGGGCTACGTCTACATTGGCCCCTATTCCATACTAGGGATGCAAATGTAGCACTTGGGAATAGGCGAATCCGCGGGGGATTTAAATATCCCCCGCGGCATTTGCATTTTCATGGCTGCCGCTTTTTTCCGGCTTGTAGATAAGCCGGAGAAAAGCGCCAGTCTGGACGCGATCCTCCGGAAAATAAGCTCTTTTCTGGAGGATCTCTTATTCCTACTTGAAACTTTTCTTTATGCGCCCTCTCCCAATTGACCCCCCCCCCCCCCCCCCCCGGATGGCAGCCTGTGGCAAGTGCAGCCGGGCTGATGGCTAAGTGCTGTGATGTGCCGAGTGTGGGCACTCATGGCACTCCAAGCCAGGACTGCTTTGCAGGCGGGAAACCCCTGAGAACTGTCTGTCCAGGGTGGGGGTCGGGACACTTTAAGCACAGCCCTTGGCTAGCCTGAGACAGCAGCTCCATGCTCTAAGTCCTAATCTGATGCCCTGCTGGCACTGCTTCTGGCCATCCTTAACCTCGGTTCAGGCTCCACTCAATGTGGACATGCTAGTTCGAATTAGCAAAATGCTAATTCGAACTAGTTTTTAGGTCTAGATGCACTAATTCGAATTAGCTTAGTTCGAATTAACTAATTCAAATTAAGTTAGTTCGAGTTAGTGCTGTAGTGTAGAAATACCCCATCATCCCTAGTTCTTGGCTATATCTTAAATGATTAAAATAGGAAGAATTTTTAAAATAAAATGCATTTTGGGCCTTTGTTACTTTCTGAATTGTATTCCCCTTGAACAATGTAACTGGACAACTTAGTTGCATTTTGTTTTAATGTTGTTTTGCTTTGGGTTGAAGGTTTACATTTTATTTCCTGTCAGCTTCCTTTTCTGTTTTTCATTCATTAGTCCAATTCTGTAACAGGAGAAATATCTGAATCCAAACACACACCAGTTAGGACTGTGATGAAAAGGGAATCGTAGAAAATGTCTACTGACCTTTGGTTTGTCCAAATCAGATTTTTACAAAAATCTACCTTTTAGACTGACTTTTGAGTAGCATCAGTTTGCTTTTGACATTGAAACAGGCAAGACTTGCAGGAAAAGCTAAATATACTCTTCATCAGGGTGTCATTTGTATAAAATCACTTTGTTTCTCCACCACACAAAGAACTTTAAATGAGTCACAGCATGTAGGGCTAAGTAAGTTCTACCTGCTGCTGTTGACTTTCTTAAAGCTAGCAGCACCAGCCTCTCTCCCTGCTGCATAACCAGCCTCTCCTTTGGCAGACTTCCTTAATACCTTTTCAGACAAGTTTATAGGGCTTGCTGCTGGAAAGCATCAAGACCATCTATCTATACTTCTATCTACTTTCCTTTCTAATACTTACAGTACCTTGGCAGCCCATGAAGTTGAGGTGTTTTCAGCTCCGCATACTGACAGAGAAAAAAAAGTTCAGCCAATATGCAGCTTGCTTGTTAGCCAAAAGTTGTATATGTATTATGTATTGTGTGGTAGATTAAATATAACTCTCTTGAATTCATTTCTGTTTAAGAGCCTTTTCTTTCTCTAAATGTACCCCACATAGTTTCTCACAAATACCGGATCACTCTCCATCTTCACACAACACCTCTGACTTCACGTTCTTTCCAGGATCCAGGCAAAAATTCTGTAATGGAACACTGGCTCCATTGAAAGCAATGGCAAAACTCCACTAGAATTCTCAACAGCCAGAATTTCACCCATTGTTTTTAAACTCTCTGCAAGCTTGCTCCATGATACCTAGAGTCTCTCCTCTTAGCTCCTCTAGAACCTGCCACCTTTCCATCATTTACAGAACCTTCCCATGATCGGTACAAGAGCCTTCTCCTTCACAGCTTGGGCCCCTGGACCACCTTTCCTATATCTTTCCACCTCACAAGATCTCCATCCCTTTTAACTGCTCCTGGAAACATCCCTTTTATTCATTACCTACATCCCTTAATTTGGTATTCTCTCTTATTCATTTCTGAATGGGGCAGCTGTTAGGCACACTTAATTAATTTTACTTTTTATGTCATTTATTTAGACTTTAGAAAATAAATCACCTTTCCAAAAACTTACAGGCACCTCCACATCCACTAAAAATTCAAATAAAAAGTCCAACTATGTTTCAACCCAAATGAAAGGGGTTATAGCAAGGTATTAAATGGGCGGAATCTTAGACAGACACTTAGGCTCCATCTACACTGCAACCTTCTTGCGCAAGGACTGTTTTGCACAAGAGTTCTTCCACAAGAGCACGTTCACACCACCATGTGCTTTTGCACAAGAGATGTGCTTTTGCACGAGAACGTCCATGGTAGTGCGGACGCTCTCTTTTGCAAGAAAGCTCTGATGGCCATTTTAGCCATAGGGGTTTCTTGGGCAAGAAAATCATGTTGCCTGTCTACACTGCCTTCTTGTGGAAGAGCTCTTGTGCAAGGGGGCTTATTCCTTGTGGGGAGAGGAATAACTCTTCCGGAAGAAGCCCTGTTTTCCGACGCTTTACTGTAAATTTACTTGTGCAAGAAGTGTGTTGTAAACACCCGGCGTGTGTTGTAAACACCCGGCAAGTTTTTGCGCAAGAACACCTGTTCTTGCGCAAAAAGCCTGCAGTGTAGACGGAGCCTTAATGCTTTTGCTCTAGTTCGATCACATGTAGAGGGCTTCATGCAGGACTCACTGGGTTAAATTCTCTGCCCTGTGCTATATAGGAGCTCTGACTAAATGACCCAGGCCCACTGACAGCAATTCAGTGGGCTCCCACGCACAAACAAGCCATGCCTGTGCAGATGTACTGTGCCTGATATTTGGGCAGTGCTGCACCTGCACTGGCTGATGCCCAGGTAGCTGCCAGCTGGGTGCTTTTCTAGCACAGACAGGGTTTCCACGTGCCCACCAACTAGGACTGCCAACTGTCTATTCGCACAAACTCAAAGCGCCGTGCCCTACCCCCTGCCTCCTTTCTGAGGCCACGCCCCTTCTCCAAGGCTCCACCTCCACTTACTCCTTCACCCTCACTCCATCACTAGCTCTCCCCCACCCTCACCAGGCTGGGGGGTTGTGGTGCAGGAGGGAGGGAGTTTGGGTGCAGGAGGGGGTGAGGGTGTCTGGCTCTGTGAGGGAGTTGGAGTGCAGGCTCTGGACAGGGGATTAGGGTGCAGATGGGGGTGAGGAGGGCAGTGCTTACCTTGGGTGGCTCCCCAAAATAACCAGCATACCCCTCTGTCAGCAGCTTCTAGGCAGCAGGACCAGGCATCTTCACGCGCCACTGAGCACCACGCCTACAGCTCCTGTTGGCTGCAGTTCCTCACCAATGGGAGCTGCGGACTCAGCACTCTGGGAAGGGGCAGCGTGTGAAGATCCCTCCCTCTCCCATTGCCCCCGGGGCTGCAGGTACATGCGGGACACTTCCGGGAGTGGCATGGAGTCAGGGCAGGCAGGAAGCTTGCCTTAGTCCTGCTGCACTGCTGGTGGCAGGGGCTGGAGGCCGCTGGGCCCCTGTCCAAATACTACCTTTGCCCCCCACCCCTATTGGTGGGCCAGAAATTACCATAACTGTTGTTTCCAGACTTAATAAAATCTATGGGTGACACTGCAGGTACCATGAAGTCTGTAGGATTTTTGCCATTTACTTCAATAGACTCTGGATTCCATCCTTTGAATCTATTAAACTAAATGGACCCCACTCCAACCACTCATCCCAGCCAGAAGATACACTGCAAATCCAACCCCCCACTCTCAGCCTCAGCAAAACATTCTAGGCATCATGAACAATCACTCTATGAAATCACCTATTCCCGCATACATGGCAGATGACACAGGGCCAACAAAAACATTTCCCAACCTGCAGCCGTCTCCACCAAGCTACCTGCTCAGAAAAAGCCTGGGGATGAACTATACCAGGGAGTGAGGGCCATGGCAAGACCCCCGCATCGAGGGCTTTGCTGGATGAATGACCAGTTGTGTACACTGTGTGCCATGGAAAAGTTCGCTGTGTTGGCTCTGCATGCGAGGCCACACTTGAGGCAGGATGAAGGCAGACAAGGGAAGGGGCCACATTCATACATTGTGAATGCAGCTGCTATTCCAGCTTACAGATTGGAATGGCAGTCACAGGGTGCCCAGCAGTTTGGCACCTTGGCACTAGGCTGGTGGGTGGATTTCACTTCCCCCATTGCTCCCCACAGGACCAGATCCAACTCCTATTAAAATCAATAGCAATCTTCACATTGAAATACGTGGGCTTTATGCAGGCACGGTGGATTTCCCCTCAGTGAGCAGATGGGCCTTGCAGCATGCCCCAAAGGTCTACAAATCTGAGTTCTGCGCTGGGATACATTTAGCATAAAGTTTTCTATTAATGAAGTTGTATTTTCTATGGGCTTGAACCAGTGTCCATTCAAATCAATGACAAAACTCCCATTGATCTCAGGATCAGAAACCATACCTTTCCCAATTACGTTAAATATTCTGAAACCCTATTATATGGTATATGTATTTTCCTGCATGCCATTGGGCCAGATACACTGATATAAATCCAGAGTGATTAAATCCACAGGGCTATTCTGGAATTACATCTATATAAATGAGAGTAGAATTTGACTGTTTGTTTTTCACTTCTGTGTTACCAAAGGGCAGCTGGACAGCAAAGTTGTGGATAAAAATGGGGAGTATCAGATTAACTGACTCCCTTTGGTTTAGAAGATACATTTGAGGCGAGGGCTCCAGACTTGTCAGACCCTTCTGTGGTGCAGTATCAAGCCACCCCGAGGTCTTTATTCCTCTCCCCTTACCTACCACACAAACAGGCAAGGAAAACATGGCTCTTAGGGGCTAACCTGGCACTCAAAAGGAGAGGGCATAATATAGGCAGCAGGCTAACAAAGTGCAGCCTCAGGAGAAAGCAAACAATGAAATAAAAGGAATGCTGATTGCCGCCACACAATGCTACCTCGCTGCTCCCAATATTAGAAAGGGAAAGAGCAACCCTCTGGAAACATCTGCAGGAAAACAGCAGACTGTCAAACCTCCGCTGTTTCTGCTGTGTGCTCTAGAAAGTTTGGTGTATTAAATAAAAGCCCAGCTAATGTGAGAGTAAGACAGGTGTACAGCTCCTGCTGCGACTTACCTTTACGAAGAGTTCAATGTCAGGGTCTTTCTCTTCCCCATTAGCAGGAACAGAGTCTGTCATTTTTCACACACACCCTTGCCCCAAAGCCAGTGGCTGTCCTCCTTTTATTGTGAGGCAAGAGAAGGTTTCAGCTAACAGCCCCTACTTTTCCTCCTGTGGACAGCTCAGACAAAGCTTTTAAATAATCTCTCTCCTATGGCTGGAATGCCCAGCAGTTGAAGAAAATAAGTTTCTACATGAATAACAAAACAAAACTGGCAGAGACACAGCAATTGCTATAACAGTTCTTTGAAGCAACAAGTGCTGCTGTGCTGTGTTGTGGCATAGTCTCCTCATCTGTCAGAGCTGCGGCTCACGCTGCCAGCCCAAAATAGCCTGGAGCAGGAGAGAAGGTGGGGCTAGCTCATGGGGGAGGAGACAGCAGCTCATACCTAGACCCTTGTGTGAGCCTTTGAGCAAAGTGTTCTGTTCTTCTCTTATGCGTCTCTTTTAGTGTCTCAGTTTCTCCGACTCTCATCCCTCAGCTGAGTGCCTCAGTGAAAGGAGGAGAACAGAAAAGTTTCACAGCAGACTGGTTTCATCATCTTAACCTGAAAAAGTAACAGTCTTTGGCTCCTTTTCTTAACTGAGATTCTGAGCTCTTTGAAATGTCTAGTATTTTTAGTCCAAAGCAGGGTAAGAGCAAACAGCCTCATTGGGCACTGCTTTATGCCTTGTTTACTCATTGTTATTCTTGCTCAGCGTGAGCATACGCTGCTATCAAATCATAGTAGTGTTTTACACCAGCACTGTAACACTGTAAATGACTATGAAGGTATGAAGTGGTGGGAAATCAGACACTAAAGAGTGTGGCTGGAGGAGTGAGACTCCCATCATGCTGCAGCACTTGCTAAGAGTGAAAAGCTGAGTAGAGGGAACATGGTGTATGCAGAATAGTGAGCCCTGCTGATCACACCTATTCAGCATACAATTAACGAACACTGATTTCAGTGGGAGTTCTTTCTGCAAGGGCTGAATCAGGCACTTGGAATAAACACAGAATCATAGAATCGTAGGGGTTGAAGAGACCTCAGGAGGTCAACTCTAGCCCTCTGCCCAAAGTAGGACCAATCCCAACTAAATCAGCCCAGACAGGGCTTTGTCAAGCCGAGACTTAAAAACCTCTAGGGATGGAGATTCCACCACCTCCCTAGGGAACCCATTCCAGTGTTTCACCACCCTCCTAGTGAAACAGTTTTTCCTCTGTCCAAACTAGACCTCCTGCACTTCAAATTGAGACCATTGCTCCTTGTTCTGTCATCTGTCATTACTAAGAACAGCCTCTCTCCTTCCTCTCTGGAAAACCCCTTCAGGCAGTTAAAGGCTATTAAATCCCCTCCTCATTCTTCTCTTCTGTAGACTAAATAAACCCAAATCCCTCAGCCTCTCCTTGTAAGTCATATGCTCCAGCCCCCTAATAATTTTTGTTGCCCTCCACTGGACTTTCTACAGTGCATCCACATCCTTTCTGTAATCGGGGGGGAAGGGCGGAATTGGACACAATACTCCAGATGTGGCCTCACCAGTGCCAAATAAAGGGGAATAATCACTTCCCTAGATCTCCTATCCATGCTCCTCCTAATGCACTCCAATATGCCGTTAGCCTTCTTTGCTACAAGGGCAAATGTTGACTCATATCCAGCTTCTCATCCACTGTAATTCCCAGGTCATTTTCTGCCTAACTCTTGCTTAGCCAGTTGTCTTCCAGACTGTAGCAGTACTTAGCATTCTTCCATCCCAAGTGCAGGACTCTGCATTTCTCCTTGATGAACCTCATCAGATTTCTTTTGGCCCAATCAACCATTTTGCCTTGGTCACTCTAGACCTTACACTACCCTCCAGAGTATCTACCTCTCCCCCTAGCTTAGTGTCATCTGCAAACTTGCTGAGGGCGCAATCCATCTCCTCTTTCAGTTCATTAATAAAGATGTTGAGCAATGCTGAACAAAACTGGCCCCAGAACTGATCTTTGGGGGACTCTGCTTGATATTGACTGCCAACCAAACATCATGCTACCTATTCAACCCAATGATTTTGCCAGCTTTCTATCCACCTTATAGTCCATTTACCCAATCCATACTTCAACTTGCTGGCAGAAATACTGTGGGAGACTGGATCAAAAGCTTTGCCAAAGTCAAGGTATATCATATCCACCGACTTCCCCATGTCCACAGAGTCAATTACCGCATCATAGAAGGGAATCAGGTTGGTCAGGCATGACTTTGCCTTGGTGAATCCATGTTGACTGTTCCTGATCACTTTCTTCTCTTCCAAGTGCTTGAAAATGGATTCCTTGAGGATGCCCTCCATGATTTTTCTGGGGACTGAGGTGAAGCAATGAGTCTGTAGTTCCCTGGATTGTCCTTCTTCCCTTTTTAAAAGATGGGCACTACATTTGCCTTTTTCCAATCATCTGGGACCTCTCCCATTGCCACAAGTTTTCAAAGATAATGGTCAATGGCTCTGCAATCACATCAGCCAACTCTCTCAGCACCTTTGAATGCATTAGATCTGGTCCCATAGATTTGTGTATGTCCAGCTTTTCAAAATAGTTCTTAACCTGTTCTTTTTCCACCAACGGCTGCACACCTCCTTCCTACACTGTGCTGCCAAGTGCAGCAGTCTGAGAGTTGACCTTGTCCGTGAAGACAGAGGCCAAAAAAAAAAAAAGCATTGAGTACTTCAGCTTTTCCCACATCATCATACTGCCCTCATTCAGTAAGGGTACGTCTAGACTACAGGCTTTTGTCAACAGAACTCAGCGGCAGTGCAGACGCAGGTATAGTTTTGTCGACAAAAGTCCACTTTTGTCGACAAAACCCTGTAGTCCAGACACACCCTGAGGCTATGTCTAGACTGCAAGCCTCTTTCGAAAGAGGCTTTTTCGAAAGATACTTTTTAAAAAAGCCTCTTTCAAAAGAGAGCGTCTAGACTGCACGCAGAACTTTCGAAAAAGCAAGCCACTTTTTCGAAAGAAAGCAGCAAGTGAGTCTGGATGCTCTCTTTCTAAAAAAGCCCTGTTAGCTTTCAAGAGCACCTTTTTTCGAAAGAGCACTTTCGAAAAAAAGGCGTTCTTCCTCATGAAATGAGGTTTACCGCCGTCGAAAGAAAAGCCACGTTCTTTCGATTTAATTTCGAAAGAACGCGTCTGCAGTCTAGACGCAGGTGAAGTTTTTTTGAAAAAAGGCTACTTTTTTCGAAAAAAACCCTGAGTCTGGACACAGCCTAAGGGTCCCACACCTTTCCTGACCACCTCCTATTGCTAACATTTGTCTTTCCTTGCTTTTTTCTTCTTTTCAAGCTTTATTGCTTTTGAACATTTCTATTGTGCTTCCAGATTTTGCATCCTTTTATTCCCTTTGATTTTTTTTTAACAGAGTATATGAAAGAAAAAAACAAGGAAATCAAACAGAAAGTTTAAAATACTGCCCTCTCAGGCCCCATGTTTCAAACAATAAAGCCCGTAGGTTTCATACCTCAAAAGAGAAGGCCTCTTTCCCACTGCAGTCTTCTCTGTCTTTGCTGCTCTGATGCTAATAAGACAGCAACAGAACTCTTGCATTCAGTTGACTATTGGCAATTCACTGACACAAGCCAAGTCATCTCGAGCATTCACATCAACAGACTGACAAAAAGCAATTTCACTTTCCATTTCTAATATGTATGTGCTCCTTCAGCTATTCTTCTGACA
Source organism: Pelodiscus sinensis (assembly GCF_052426305.1). NCBI lineage: Eukaryota > Metazoa > Chordata > Testudines > Trionychidae > Pelodiscus > Pelodiscus sinensis. The sequence continues at coordinate 13,962,804 of NC_143054.1, forward strand.
TGATCAAACACTAATCTTTCATGAAGGTGATCCTGGTGATGTGGGTTCATGATCATTTTAACTCCCTTCAATGCCTTCTAGGTGTTCGTTCTTACAGAATTACATATTATTGCTCCTGTGGGTTTAAATATACACTTTTTGATGGGAGAGGTATCCACATGCATTAACTACACAGCTTTTACACTGAAGTTATTTTCAGGTATGCAGTCAAATATCCAGCTATATGAACTATTTGTAATTACAAATATCAAAAAACACAATCCCAGCATAATTATATAAATGCAGTATGACAACAATATAGTTTTAAATCACTGATTTGTAAAGCATATCTTATATATATTATAAATTTAATTTACACAATTATAATCTGTCACTTCTACTGCAAATTTTGTCTCCCTATGTAACTCAAATAATGAATTAATTTTCCCCTTAATAAAATGGCTATTGAAAACAACATGAAGTTGTGGCTGTGGTGCCAGCTCACACCAGCCAAGACACCAGGCCTCACTGAACATGGACAAATTCATGCCTGAAAACCAGTCTGCCTTCCCTGTATGGTAAGACAGATATTAGGGAGGTAAGGATGAGTTTGATATTCAGACATGATGAACTGTTTGTAGGATGATGTATGTATTAGGCTAACTTATCTGTACCCTTAGGTTATAAACCATTGGCAAATGTTTGCATTGTAAATCTCTATAATTATATAACTCATCAAATAGGGGAATGTTGGTTTCCTCCAGAAAAAGTTATGTCCTGCCCAACATGTAGGCCTTTGAAACCCAATGAGCCATTGCGAGACATCAAAAGAACAAAAACTTTTGTCACTTGAACTCCTTGCCCGTGAACTCATCTCATCAGCTTGGGCTCTGAGATAAAGGGACTAAAAATCCCTGACAAGGAGAAAGTTGGTTCTATTTGCTGTTTGAACTCTATAAGGGCAAAAATCACTAAGCATAAACAAAATATGTGCATCTGTTTTGTCTGGGATAGTCCTAGAGAAGAAATGGAATTTGCTTATTATACAAATTTCTATTATCTTTTGTAATCTAAAACTATAATTCATTTGTAAGGGCATTTTACCTGTTTTAACCATGTAAATAACTCATTTCTTTTCTTAGTTAATAAATATTTAGTTTTATTATAGGTTTGGCTACAAGCACTGTCTTTGGTGAGAGACCTGGGTAAGTGAACAGTCCTTTGGAACTGGGAATAACCTGAATATTGTTGTGGTTTTTGACATAAGAGACCATGTATTACAGAGGCAGGCTTATCTAGATGGCAAGATAGATTGGGGTGTCTAAGGGGGCCATCTGTAATTATAAGGTTAAGATATTATCATGCTTGTGGATTGGTAAAATCTAATTGTAGAACACACCAACAGTCTGGGGTCTGTGTCCGGCTTCATCACAGTCTGCCTGGAAGTTTACTTGTGACAGCAGCCACTTCAGAAAGAATAAAATCTTAACCTTTAGCTTCACTCTCATTGAGAACAATAGGGGATGCTAGCCATTTTGAAAGATGGTGGTTCTTTGTGCTATTCTCTATAGCAGAATATTATTCCGCAGTTGCTGAGGAGAAAACACTTTCAATGGGAAGTTTGTTGGACCTGTATTATTCAGATAATTCGGAACAAAAATAACATGTCAATTTATTAAAAGGTCTTTTTTTAAATGATAAACCAATTAGTAGATTTGCTTACAAATTCTTAGAAAATTCAGTCTGTACTCAGTGAATAAATAATTTATTTTTGGGAAGGGTGTGCTATGTTCTTCCTCCATAACAAAGCAAAACTCAATTGTACTTATCTAAGTGTAAGGGGCACTTTGTAGTAATATAGCACCTGTCATCCAGAGATCTCAAAATGCTTTGTGACTGTTAATAAAGGCTCTCTAGATTTGGAAGAGATTATTTTACCCATTTGCAGATGGTAAAACAGGCACAGACAGATTAAGGCCAATATTTTCCAAGGGATTCATAAACTTTTGGTGACTCAGCTGAACACTCAAAAATGGAGTCAACCAACCAAGACTAATGAACACTTGAAATCTTTGACTTCAGTGCCTGATTTGCAAAGCTTCTTTGCATCAGTTGGCTCCCAGTTGCTTCAGAGGAAGTTGTGGGTGCTCAGCATTTCTGAAATCAGGCTCTACATAATGACTTGCCCTAGGGCCTAGGCCACACAATGGCTGCGTCTAGACTGGCATGATTTTCCGCAAATGCTTTTAACGGAAAAGTTTTTCAGTTAAAAGCACTTGTGGAAAAGAGCGTCTAGATTGGCAAGGACAATTTTGCACAGACGCACTTTTTGCGGAAAAGTGTCCATGCCAATCTAGACGCGGTTTTGCGCAAGAAAGCCCAGATCGCCATTTTCGCCATCGGGACTTTTTTGCGCAAAACAGTTTTTAGCTGTCTACAATGGCCCTCTTGCTCAAATACATTTGCGCAAGATAGCTTTTTCCCGAACGGGAGAAGCATAGTATTTGCACAAGAACACTGACAATCTTACATTAGATCGTCAGTGTTCTTGCGCAAATTCAAGTGGCCAGTGTAGACAGCTGGCAAGTTTTTCCACAAAAGCAGCTGCTTTTGCAGAAAAAAACTTGCCAGTCTAGACGTAGCCAATCAGACAGGAGCAGAGCTAGAACAAGGACCTATTAATGTCCTCCCGAATTCCATCTGACCATGGCAACATGTATGCAAACTGTTTACAATGTCTTCCATTTTACTCACACTGTACCCTGTAACAGAACAATTTCGTGCTGAGCCTCCAAGAGTTGGAACACGTATCTTGCAGCTTGGAGAGAGGTGTCAAAAGTGCCTTGAACCAGAAAGCTACCTAAGTTATGGCAGTCTGTCTTCAGCTGCCACCCAGAATACCACAATCACACTCCACTCCTATTGCAGTGAACCTACTTGCCCCATCCGTGATAGCAGGGCTTGTGGGGGTTAGGGGCAACATAAGCTGCCTTGAGCTAAAACTTTGCCAGCAGGAATTTTCCCCTGGCTTTACCAGTTCATTTATACAGGCAGTCCCCGGGTTACATGGATCCGACTTACATCGGATCCCTACTTACAAACGGGGTGAGGCAACCCCACACTAGCTGCTTCCCCCCAGCAGACCAGGGAGACGCAAAGCTAGTGCCCCCCCCTTTCCCCCAGCAGACCAGGGAGACAAGGAGCGGCTTTTCTCAGCAGACACCTCAGCTTGAGAATAAAGGACTGAGGGAAGTGAGGTGTGGGAGAATAAAACCAAGCTCTGGAGATATGTTTGGCTAGAGTTTCCCCTACAATATGTACCAGTTCCGACTTACATACAAATTCAACTTAAGAACAAACCTACAGTCCCTATCTTGTATGTAACCCGGGGACTGCCTGTACTGACAAGGCAAGAGAAAATCCATCCCCAAATAGCTGACAATCAGAAATGCATCTCAATAAAAAGAAATGCCTTGTGGTCTGTTCAAATCTATCATTGCTAATAAACATCCTTCAAATACACATGGCAAACCAGGGGTTACCCAAAAGCTAAGCTCGCTTGGAAATGAGACATTTAATTAAATGGCAGTGAACTAAAATATAAACACACCAAGCAGTAGAGTTATCTATGCTTAGCAATAAAGTGCCTGTTGTTGACCAGTTTTTCTATCTCTAGTAGCTTGATCCTGTGAGACGCTGAGTGCCTTCATCTCTCATTAGAGTTAGGAGGAATGGACACTCAGTACCCTACAAGTGGTGCTCAACCCAGTATGAAAGATTGCACCCTCCTTCATGTAAACACTATGTTATCTTTCAAAATGAGCACGAAACCTTTAACTCAGATAAACATTACAGGAAGCATTGAGTAGGAGGGAAGATATAAAAAAGTACCTCTAGTCTATTTGTGCCATTTTACTGGTTTGTTGTTGTGAAAAATAGATGTATCACTTATACCACATTGGAACCTTTTTTCATGTGATGCTATTATTCCACACAAAGGTCTGTTTCTGTGATGTAAAATCAATTTTCCTTCTGCAGATGTATTAAAGATAACCTAATAGCTGCTAAATAATTAGCACACTCTCATTTTACTGCAAAGAAAAGGTTTTTTTTTTTTGTTTGTTTTTTGTTTTTTTTAGTTTGGCCTATTACTTTCTCTTGAGTAAGAAGTAACAAAGGCTTTGAGTTACACACAAGACCAAGATTAGATACAAATCTATGAAGTCTTCATAAGCCAGGTCATTATAGTTTGAGGGTTATGAAGTATGCAATCATGTGACCCCATTAATAAAACAGGACAACTCCAGAAAAAGAATTGATGCTTATTGTGCTTTGTACCTGAGGTTTAACATGCTATCAGCTTTCATAGGCCCTATCTAAGCCCCATTTTCCAGCAAATATGCTTTTTGAGAAGGTGAATGGGAGGCCAAGTATAAAGAACATAAATACAAAGTGAAGCTCTCTCCCAGAATAGCAATTAACCAGTGTGTACTCTGTCTGCAAAGAAGCCAATTCGCTGTGCTGACCTGGGCTTTGTATTCAGCTAAATATCATTTTGCCCTCTGAGGGCGGGGAACTACAAGATGCATAACCTGGGTTATATATCCTGGAATTCAGCTGTCATTTTTCATATTGGATATCATTTCCATTGGAGTCCGATACAAAGAGTGAAATCTTGCCTCCCACTGAAGTCAATGTGGATTTTGCTATTGATATCCTCAGAGCCAGAATTTCTTGTAAAAACTGTCACAACTGTACAGAAGTGATAACGCTAACAGATAACTGCCTTCTTAGCTAGTGAACACCATGCATGCTCAGGGCATGAAGAAATAACATAAAGATGTACACACACATACGGACCAAATCTCAATCATTTGTAGCTATTTCTTATAGCCCTGTGTTCTATTTGCTTCACTATGCTATTTACTTAGCAAATTTAATATATATGGGATGAAGTCCTGGGTAAAAAGGCAAATAAAGCAAAATGGTTTAAACAGAGGAAATACATCAAGTCAAATTGTGGGATCCTTGCTCAGTAAATACTGGCTACAAAATGGGGCCAAATTCAACCTGATGATCCTTACAGAGCTGCACAGAATGGATGGGGGTGGGAGGCAGGGGGACTGTATAAATCTATCCCCATCAGCTTGTGTCACAGGAGGGCCAGATAGAATTACAGCACATGTACAATGGACAGGGGCACAGAGACTGCCCTTCCCAATTTCTCTACAGATTCATGGTGCCCCAAATTGGGGGAGGGCAAGATGGGGAGAAGAAAATGCAGGATGGTGGCTCTGCTCCCCCTCCCCCAGCCCCACGGTCTAGCCAGTGCATCAGCAGGAATAAGTTGCACCACATCAATGAGTGTAGTGCCAGCCGTACAGTCTGTGTGGCCTTGGGCATTCTAAGAGGCATTTTCCATCCCTGAGGCAGGATGGTGTCCAATATCCCCACTCTGGCAAGCCTCTGTACTGTCACTCAAGGTTGTGTCTAAGTGGCACCTGTGGAAATATGTAACCCCCAGTCAGCATGTTATGCATTTTCCTCTTTTTTGGTGACAGCCACCAGCTAGGCTATGTCTACACTACAGGCTTCTAGTGCAAGAAGCCTTTTGCGGAAGAGATCTTCCGCAAAAACTTGCGCAAGAGCGCATCCATACTGCAAAAGCGCATCGAAAAAGAGATGCACTTTGCGCAAGATAGCGTTCAGACTGCATGGACATTCTCTCGAAAGGAAACTCTGATTGCTATGTACAGAATGGCCACCAGGGCACCTGTGCTTTTTTCGATTGCCTCTTTTTGAGCAAAAAAACCCTGTTCCCCGTCCACACACACCTTTTTGCGCAAGAGCTCTTGCACAAAAAGGAGTTATTCCTCATAGAAGGAGGAATACCTGCACCAGAAAAACCCCTCTGTTCTTTCGTTTTACTTGCACAAAAATGCACTTGAGGTGTGGACGCTCTGTGAGTTTTTGAGGAAAAACAGCCGTTTTTGCACAAAAACTCTATAGTTTAGACCTAGCCCTACAGAATCTCATCCTTTTTTATTTGGAAAAAGAGATTTTTCTCTAGCTGTCAACACATAGGCTACGTCTAGACTGGCCACAAATTCCGGAAAAGGGATGCAAATCAGGTAAGTCAGCATAGGGAAATCCACGGGGGATTTAAATATCCCCCGCAGATTTAAATAAACATGTCCGCCGCTTTTTTTCCGGCTTGGGGAAAAGCCGGAAAAAAAGCGTCTAGACTGGCGCGATCCTCCGGAATAAAGCCCTTTTCCGGGGGATCTCTTATTCCTACTTTCAAGTTTTAGGAGTTTTTAGTCAAACCAGTTTTCTTCAGTTAAGAATTAGAAAGTAATGATTTTCTGGGGATGAGCTGCAAATGCCTATATTTTACTTCCACTGTAGCAGGAACAAATAATAGTTATTAAACCCCTCCTTTCTGGCATGTATTCACCAGAGTAGTTTCTAGAGGGCAGTATTTTCTTCCTTTTATTATCATTACAAAACTGGCATCTCAATTAAAAACCAAGTAACCGCTACAAAACTTTCCAAAAAGCAGAAATGGTCTCAAATGTCAAACTCTTTGAATGTTTTAGATCGGAAAGAGCTATTCCAACAGTGAAAACATAATGTTAAATATCTAGACCATAAATTCAGCTGCTGAAGGGAGGAAACCAGGAGCATATTTTAGTGAGTCAAATGAACAAATTTATTTCAGCATTAGGTATAAGAAGATAAAATATCCATTTACCTTCCTTTGCTAAACAATCCACAATCTGAACGCTAAGGAGGAATGAATTAGTTTTATTCTTAGCCTCTTTTATGTAGTATTATCAAATACTCCTCTACAGTACAAAGCAGTCAGTTTTCCTTTTGCTGTCACAAAAGTAGAGCTAAATTATTTAACTTAACTCAGGGACAAATTGTCTGTTGATGGAACTCCACTGACTTTGAGAATTTGGGATATGAGATTTTAAGATCTTGCCTATTCACGCAATACCACTTAACAATATCAATATAGATAAAGCAATACATCCATATCCCTCCAGTATGGACAAAAAGGTAAAAAGGTATAATTGATTTATATATAGGAAGGAGAATGAGGCATTTTTATACTGGTACAACTGTATCCCAATTAGGCATTTACATTGTCATCAATTTAAAAAAACACAAAAGAACCACACAAAATAAAAATCACCGCCATCAATATATTGTGTCAGAGCAAAACCTTTCTACAGTCATCATAATATTATTATTTATTAAATATTAGTATTATCATCATGCCTAGTGGACCCTGGGCATGACTTCCTCTATGTAGACATGCATCAGTTCTAGGGGTCCCAACTCAATTGTCAGTCAGTCCTCACTCAAGCCAACTCCCATAGATTTGCGATTCTGACACTAAATAGCTATGTTTAAATAAACTTGTGAAACAGGATTTTTTAACATCTTGAATTCTCCCCTTATGCTAATGAAGTTTCACCTCTTCATAACTTGTGGTTTGGTGGCATCATGCTAGCAATGTCATATGCCTTATGTACATGAATAACATGCATCCGGCTGACGCCAGGCCTTTCAGAGAGCTATCACTCTTCTGAATTCTTTAGAGATCTGCCCTCATTCATTTTTAATCCTTGTCCTTGATACTTTTGTGCTAACATTTCCATAAAGTGTGCCAGTGTAATTAGCTTTCATTTTCTTAGAGGATCATCTCAATCTATTATCAAACAAATGCAATTCAAAGGTTCTGCATCCTGACGCATTTCAAGCTGATTTGGCTGTACCTCCTTTAGCTGTTCCTAGCTTGGGTCTTCTTCACTGCAGAGTTTACCTGGGTAATCAGTATTTGGGTCTGAATGCTGAGGCTAGCCTAGCCTTGGTGTCGGCCATCACACAAGTCATACCTGAGTTACTGTGTTCTCACTCATGCTGAACTCATCCATGTATGTCACTGGGATTTGTGAGGGCATAGCGGATGGTTCTTTGTGCTGCAGTAAGGTGATTTGTTATGTAATTCTGACCCAGTGAATTTGTAGGAGAACTTACCTGTCCCGGGTATATAGGAGAATTGAGGGAAGGAATTGGAGGACTATGAACATTCAAGTGATTTATCTTGTATCCTAACTGCACAGTAACTTACCAGTCCAAGTGAAAGTAGGAACCCAGGCAAGCCAACTAACTTGGCTTGAAAGCACCACTTAACTCAGTTGAGACAGTTTTGTGTATAATAGTAGACAGGTTAAGGACAACACCCAAGTAAAAGCCTGGATCAACTTTGCAGTGAAGACTTAGGGTACGTCTACACTAGCTTGTTAGTTCGAGCTAGGTAGGCTAATGAAGGCAAGTGGCGTTGCAAATAAAGCCCGGGATTTAAATATCCCAGGCTTCATTTGCATGTTCCCAGGCGCTGCCATTTTTAAATCCCCCTTAGTCCGAACTCCATGCCCACCGCTACATGCGGCACAGAGTAGGTAGTTCGAATTAAAGATCCTAATTCGAACTACCATTACTCCTCGTGGAATTGTTCATAAGCAGCAGCACTTTATCAAGAAGGCAGGCATCTTTCCAATCTCACCTTCCTTGCACAGATGTCAGTGACCGACAGAACTCAGCATAGAACTGACTAAGATCTGTCGGGAGGGCCATGTGACTTAGAGGAATGTTAATAGGATACAGAAAGGATGAGGTAATATCTCTTACTGGATCAATGTCTGATGGTGAGAGGAAACAAGCTTTCGACTTGTGTGGTTCAAAAGTTTGTCTTGATCACCAACAAACAATGGTCCAATAAAAGATATTACCTCATGCAACCCAACCAACAGGGCTACAGCTACACTACATACAACAGTAAGGCTACGTCTACACTGCAGCCTTTTGTTGGCAGAGACAATACAAATGAAGCGCTCATTAGCATTTGTCATTTGCATATTTTTTGACGATGCTTTTTGTGGAAGAGGTTTTTGCGCAAAAACAAGCATTGTAGATGGGACCGTTTTGCGCAAAAAAATCCTTTTGTGCAAGATCCTGTATACCTCCTTTTTTGAGTCATAAGGGATCTTGCACAAAAGGGTTTTTTTGCACAAAATGGCCCCATCTACACTGCTTGTTTTTGCACAGAAACCTCTTCTGCAAAAAGCATTGTCAGAGAATATGCAAATGACAGAGCAACAAATGCTAATAAGCACTTCATTTGCATTGTCTCTGCCGACAAAAGGCCGCAGTGTAGATGTAGTCTGAGATACAGACTCCTTTATCTTGAAGTTACAAATTTCAATTCAGCTGAAGCTATGTAGTAACTTATACTAGATGAATTGTGTTTCAGCATTTTAATGACTATTAATATTACCTGATGGCTCTTTAGGGGACTAAGTGAAATAAGTTGGTAGCATCTCACATCCTAGGTATCCATATCATACAAAAAATCCCTCACATTCACAGAAGACTAATGATTGACTAGGCTATGACAACTGACTTTCTTATACCTATTTCCAGAACTGTGTAATCACAGAAGCAGGGCTGGATTACCCAATAGGCAGACTAAGCACATGCTTAGGGCACCAGCAAAGCAGGGGCACAAAAAAATGAGATTTTATGGTATAGTATTGTTTTTATTTTTAATTACATATGGGGGAGTACCATAATCTTTTCAGTGCGTAGGGCCTCTATAGGTCTTAATCCAGCCCTGCACAGAAGGTCTGTCTACATTGCAGCTGGGAGCCAACCTCTGAGCCCAGGCAGACAGAGTTGTGCTGGTGGGGCTTGTTCTAGGCTGCTAAAAACAGCAGTGTGAAAGTTGCAGCTCCAGGGTTGACTCATGCTAGCTTGAGAAGTGGAATTAAGAGCCTGAGTTGCCTCCAAAGCCACAATATTCATGCTGCTTTTTTAGTTCACTGGCTTGAGCCCTGCTACCATGAATCAGTCTACCTGGACTAGGAGGCTTGCTTCCAGCTGCAGCGTAGATATACCTACTGTTTGAGGCACTGTATGGGAGCTTCTATTACTACTGCGCCTGCGGTGCCTCTTCTGCATCTTCAGTCCCCGACCTATCAATTCACTATCTTTCACAATAACTAAATTTACTTTAAAAGATCTCTACATAAAACAAATAATTAAAAGATTAAGTCAATCTTTTGTGAAGAAGAATCTGACAATGCAGTCATAAGGAATCTTTCCAGAAAATCAGACGTATCAAATAAAAACTAAAGGTAACTTATCAACAAGGTCAGTTGTCGGCCTTGAAGGTATTACTGCTATTATAAACAATAAATGCACTTACAGTGTTACAGTTTTATTGAAAGGCAATCTGACTGTGCAAATACCTTTCATGGTGCTATAAAAATCTCCAACATAGGAGAAGTCAGAGTGTCTGGTATCATTTTTTAAGGTAATAATTTATTATAGGTGGGACTGGTAGCAGAAACTTCTATTAAGGTTGTTGACACTTCTTATTACAGTAAACTTCTGATAATCCGGCACCTTTAGGACCCAGGCGGTGCCGGATTATCAGATATGCCGGACTATAGGAAAGAGGGGCTATGATGGGTCTGGGATGGAGTGGGGGGGGGGATAAGCCCCTCGGCACTGCGGGACCAACCTGGCAGCACCCCAGCACAGCACTCTCTGCCCCGGGCTTCCCAGAGTCAGCCGCTGGTCAGTTTCAGCAGCGGCTGACTTGGGAATTCTGATGCAGAGCAGCTGGGGTGCTGCCGGGACCAACCTGGCAGCACCCCAGCTGCTCTGCCCCCAGCTTCCCAAGTCAGTTGCTGGTCAGTTTCAGCAGCGGCTGAATCAGGGAAACCAGGGGCAGAGCAGCTCCAATTGTCTGGCTGCCCAGAGCACTTCCGGGTTCCAGATAGTGCCGGACCATCAGGAATGCCGGACCATTGGATGTCGGACCACTGGAGTTTTACCGTATAAGAATCTGTTTTCAGTTGCTTATACCTTAGCCAAACATTGACTACTGGACTGAAATTTTCTTGGCTAGGTGTGACACTGCACCACATATTCTTCAAGTGACATTATCATGATTGGATTATTGCATAATTATGCTGCTTTTTGCAGAAGATATGACATATAAGGTATCAGGATTAATGGGAAGAAATATCTTGGGTGGGAAGACACAAGGGGTGTGTCTAGACTACATGCCTCCTTCGACGGAGGCATGTAGATTAGCCAGATCGGAAGAGGGAAATGAAGCCGCGATTAAAATAATCGCGGCTTCATTTAAATTTAAATGGCTGCCCCGATCTGCCGATCAGCTGTTTGTCGGCAGATCGGGGGAGTCTGGACGCGATGCCCCGACAAAGAAGCCTTTCTTCATCGACACAGGTAAGCCTCGTGAAACCAGGCTTACCTGTGTCGATGAAGAAAGGCTTCTTTGTCGGGGCATCGCGTCCAGACTCCCCCGATCTGCCGACAAACAGCTGATCGGCAGATCGGGGCAGCCATTTAAATTTAAATGAAGCCGCGATTATTTTAATCGCGGCTTCATTTCCCTCTTCCGATCTGGCTAATCTACATGCCTCCGTCGAAGGAGGCATGTAGTCTAGACACACCCAAGGATAGAAGTTTCTGTGATTAGAAGTGTTGTACAAGAAAGTGACTCACAGATTACATGTGGTTGTCCAGGAGAGAACAAACATTCCAGCTTCTGCGCAGCCAGCCCCCAACCTGTGTGCCTGCTGGCTGTACATTCTAAAAGTAATTGATGTTTGCATTATGTTAACAATGCTACACAGCAGAATTTTTTCAAGCAAATGGGAAAAGAAAAACAGAACTTTGGAAGAACACTTGGAGGTGATACTGCAATGTTTGGTAACCTTTGGAAGTTGTATAAACAAAACCTAAAGAGATTATTAGGCAGTCTGCCTGCACATTAGTACGTGGCTAACCCTTTAACACTGTAATCTAAGGGCAGAAGTTTCATGCTGCACCCCATATTCAGTTCAGTAATATTATTATGACGGGATTTGATCCATTTTATAGAAGTCATGCAAGGTATCACTGAAAAAAAGTTATTTTTTGCTGAATATGATTACCCTGTTTGCATGCACATCTCATTTTTTTATCTGAAGCTATGAATACTGACTAGGGATCTGTATTTCAAATGGACTTACTCTGGAAAACACCCACAGCCAGCCTTTTACATACAGCAACAAGAAGTCCGTTGGGACTGATGGATCATCAACAAAGACAGTGGACCATGAAATACATTAACCTTCTTGTGCACATTTTGGACAGCTTGTAAACCAGGGCTGCTATAACTCTATAAGTACATGGGATCAAACCACATTTTCTGGATATCAGTATTTTTCCACAAACAGGTCTGGGACCAACGTTTGAAACAAAGCGTTTCTGCCATATGCTAAATCCATGTAAGAAAGGGAGTGATGATCTGTGGTTCTTCTCTTTCCATGCAGGAGGATTCCTAGAAACACCTGAGGAACAAAAACTGAACTGGGGGGAGTACTGGACCCAGGCTAAAGGGATTTCTAGGCTGTAATCAAGACCTGAATAACCCAAGCTGCAAAGCTGCAAAGCTAGTGCCTTAAGAATCTCCATGTCTGCCTGTACTATTATTTAGGATGAGAATCTGCTAATTCATATCCAATCTATTTAGTATACAAAATCAGTTTGTGATTTTCCTTATTTTCTAGGTAAACTTCTTTGATCTGTTTGCTATCCCTTATAATCACTTAAAATCTTTCATAGTTAACACATTTATTTTATGTTTTAATCTCAACCGTTGGAGTGAAGTATGCAGAAACTGTAGCTCACAGGGCAAAATCTGTTGCAAATTCCTCTTCACACTGAGGGTGTGTGTGTGAACTCTGAGCTTTTGCTGTAGTTTTCTGTGCAGAGTAAGATGGTATAATTTTGGGTTTATACTCAAGTGGAGGGGTAGGAGTCGGAGAAACATGGTTTTTTTGGCTGCAGATTCTCTATTGTTGGTTTGTGAAGAGGCGGCTCATACACACTGCAGCTAGATCTATCCCTAGCCAAGTAAATGCTGGGGAATTATAGGACTGGGAGCAGGTTTTCAACTTGTCACAGCAGCACAGTGTGAAAGGGAACCCTGGCTTATGAGTGAGAGGGGCTCATTGGTATCCTAGTTCTAGGTGGTACCCCAGGGAGAACCCATTACAGTGAGTATGTGTCTCAGGCTGAATTTTTTGGGAAATTTTCAATCAGTATGGTTCAGCTGTTTCTGAGAATGAGGCAGAGGGGGAAGTACATTCTTTCGCCCACACTAAAAAAGGGTGGTGATCTTTTCTTTCAAAAGCTTTAGTGCCCCTATGATTCGGAGCAGGGAGTTAAAATTTGGTAGGGTTGGAATTTTTGTGTCAGGGATGTGCCTTTTGCTGTGAAAATCTGCCCAAATTGGCCAAGTTCTGAGTCTTTCAAAAAATCACACTCTACAGTTATTCAATAGAGATGTCTATGATTTTAGCAGCTAAAATCGCCAAAGATTCTGTCCTCACTGAGCACGCTACATCCTCTGACAGTTCCTCCACAGTGACCGGACTGCATTATCCCTACAGAGTGATTGAATATCCTCTGGCCCATAGCTACAAATCTTGATGACCTCTCGAGGTCACTTCCAGTCCTAGTATTCTATGATTCTCTGACTATTAAGGATGCAAAGTTAAGCACTCAAATGTTAGGATATGCAGGAATTACAGTTGCCTGTGCAGTACAGATGTCAATGAATAATCTTATCGGGTGATTCTTATCGGTTACCTGTTAACTGGTGACGTGGCTGGGCTGGAGCAATCCCCTGCCTGATGAGGGTGGAGGATTGCTCTAGGCCAGCCAAACCAGCCCCCAGATGGAGAAGCCCGCACCTGATGTGGACCTGGCCTAGTCAGAGCAGCCTGCCTCATTGCAGGTGGGGGGATGCTCCAGCCCAGCTGGGGTGGCTGGTCCAACTCAGTGTTTAATTGGGTAAGTTATTTCATTGATTAACTGATTCACATCCCTACTGTGTATGCATATTGAAGTCAGCCCTAGAATTGCAAAAGGGCTAAGACATTCTTGAAGAATAGTGAATGCCAGTGGAAATGGGGTAGGTTTAGAAGTTGAAATAAAAAAAGAGCAAGTTAAAAATTAGGTAGAAAATTTAGATGTCTTCAAGTCACCGGGGCCTGATGAAATGCATCCTGGAATCCTCAAGGAGCTGATAGAGGAGGTGTCTAAGCCTTTAGCTATCATCTTTGAAAAATCAGGGAAGTTGGGAGTGATTCCAGAAGTCTGGAAAAGAGCAAATATAGTGCCCATCTATAAAAAGGGAAATAAGAACAACCCAGGAAATTATAGACTAGTCAGTTTAACTTCTGTGGCAGGCAAGATAATGGAGCAAGTAATTAAGGAATCCATCAGCAAACATCTTGACGATAATAAGGTGATAAGTAACAGCCAGCATGGATTTGTAAAGAACAAATCATGTCAAACCAATCTGATAGCTTTCTTTGATAGGATATCAAGCTTATAAAGGAGAAGCAGTGAATAAGGGAGAAGTGGTGGATGTGGTATACCTAGATTTTAGTAAGGCATTTGACATGGTCTCGCAGGACATTCTTATTAATAAACTAGGGAAATACAACCTAGATGGGCTACTATAAGGTGGGTGCATAACTGGCTGGATAACCGTTCTCAGAGAGTAGTTATTAATGGTTCACAATCATGCTGGAAGGGCATAACAAGTGGGGTTCCACAGGGGTCTGTTTTGGGACCGGTTCTGTTCAATATCTTCATCAGCGATTTAGATGATGGCATAGAGGGTACACTTATTAAGTTTGCAGATGGTACCAAGCTGGTAGGAACTGCAATTGCTTTGGAGGATAGTGTCAAAGTTCAAAATGATCTGGACAAACTAGAAAAATGGCCTGAGGTAAATAGGATGAAGTTTAGTAAGGACAAATGCAAAGTACTACACTTAGGAAGGAACAATCAGATTCACACAAACAGAATGGGAAGCAAAAGTCCAGGAAGGAGTACTGCTGAAAGGGATTTAGGGGTCACAGTGGATGACAAGTTAAACTTGAGTCAACACTGTGATGCTGTTGTAAAAAAAACCAAACATGATTCTGGGATGCATTAACAGGAGTGTTGTGAGCAAGACAGGAGACAACATTCTTCTGCTCTGCTCTGTGCTGATTAGGCCTCAATTGGAGTATTGTGCCCATTTCTGGGCACCACATTTCAAGAACCATGTGGAGAAATTGGAGAAGGTCCAGAAAAGAGCAACACACAGCCCTGCACATGAAAATGCAGATATTTTGCAGGCGGTTTTGCAGAAATGCTCACAAGTAAGGTTGCCAGGTATCCGGTACTGAACCGGACAGTCCAGTATTTGGGCCTTCCACCTGGTAAAAAAATTCAAAAAATACCGGACATGTGAAATGTCGGGTATTTTTCTGTTTTTCCGCTGGAACATGCACAGTTTGGGCTGGTTGGGGCAGGGGGAGGATGGAGCATCCTGGGCAGACTTCAAAATGGCTGCCTTAAAAGGGCAATGCCTGCTCTGCTCTTAAAAGGGCAAACTGTTTTTTTTTAAATCAGATACTGTAAACTTTTCCCCTTTTTGTTCAACAATTGTAAATTTTTCCTTTTTTTTGGTCAACAACTTTTCTCCTGGAGTACCGGCACTTTTTTTTTACACTGGTCCCAGAAATTAAAGGGCCTTTGACTGTTTTTCAGCCCCAGACAGTTCCTATTTTTTTTTTCCTCAACAGACTTTTTCCTGGTGTGTTTTTTTTTGGGGGGGGAGGTGGGGTATTGGTATTTTTTTGTTAAGCCATCTGGCAACCGTACTCACAAGTCAACTTGTCACCAGTTGCTTTGAAAATCTGATCATGTTTCCCTAACCTTATTTTGAAAAATAAATAATTGGGTAACTTTTCCTATGAGTCAGCCAGTCCGAAGAATGCATACATTTGTCCTAGGAGTAAATGTTAACTGAAATTAACCAGCACAATGCATTCAATTGTGTGCGAAACTCTTCATATCCTTCCTTGTTGGCATCCCAGAAAGGAATGCTTTCTTAGTTCTGCTCTTCTCTGAGGTTTTATACTGACTATTTTTAGCTGCTACCAGCTGTGGTACCCAGGACCAATCAGCTCTCAAAGCCTGAAAGGAATTTTGCTCTGGTCCAAATTTCATTCTCTCTAATCTAACAGGGAAGAGCCAAATAACAAAGTGTTTACTGCTTCAACCTTTGGTAATTAGTGACAGCTTTCATTAATGTAAGATGAGACAACAGCCCAGCATAGTCAAGGGGTCAGTCAGGGCTAGACCAAAGTTAATCAGAGTGAATACATGAGCAGTCTTGATAAAACTACTTTTATTCACATTAGGGAAAAAATAGCATTTCTGATTAACTTCAGTATACTCTGCTGGGCTGCAACAGTATGAGAAGAGAAAAACAAAGCAATGCTTTTCATAAAGGAGCTCTTAGCTGTGTGGTGCTGAGACAATATTTGTCTTGGATTATTTAGCGTTTGTTGTACTCCATGCACCTGACTCCTTCATTCAAAAAAGGAAGGCAGCCTCTTAAGCATTGGCCACATTTGTTAGAATAAAACACAGGCATGAGTGTATCCACAAATCCTGACCCCCTTGAAGTCAATGGCAAACTTAAATGAGAGTCAGAATTTCACTCTTGTATATAGTATCTGTCAGAAAGCCAATCCCTTCAATTTCAGTGAAACCCACAATGCAGCCAATATATTTTTAATGCCACAAACTTCATTGTTTAAATAATAATGCTACACAAATAGCTTTTTACACATTTGCTCTGACAAGTTTCTTTTGCTTTAATCTCAGAGATCATCAATGTACAAGTATTTAAACAATAACTGGTGAAATAGTAATGGAATAATTATGTCAACCTTGTTTCTCATTTTATGACATCAAGATTCTTCCATGATCCTCTCCCTATGAAAATATCCTGATGCAACTATACCTCTTTTTAGGATACTTAGGGCTTGGACTCACATGATGCTGAGAATTCTGGCCTAATTTAGTAAGGCATGTTAGCACACACTTTAATTTAAGAATATGAAGTCATTCTCAAGAATAAGACTTGGGGCAACCTTGGATAGTGAGTGGGCTGTATGAGTGGCCCTCCTTCATCTCAATGGGTCACAAGATTGTCGTAACCAAGACAGTGTCCCAGGATTAGGAAGTTTTGCAAACTGCCCTTGTGTACCTGGAGTTTCCAGGGTGTGCCGACTGAACCATAGCAGTATTTTGGATGCAGAAGATGCACCTGGCTCTTACAACGTTGTGTGCAATCAGCACACACCTCACTTCACATACCTTTGCTTTAAGTGTGTGATTTAACCTCTCTGGGCCTCAGTTTTACAGCGTAAAATGGGGATGACAACATATTCCATCCTTAAGAGATGTGTTGTGAAACATACTTCATTCATTTTTGTGAAGTGCTTTGAGGTACTTGGAGGAAGGTTGCTATAGAAATGCAAAGTATGCTATTATATTTAGAGTTGGGCCTGACACAAAACACTGGGCTTAAAGACCCCTAAACTTTGGGGAGTTGGATCTGTGCTCAATACAAGTACCATTTCTGGTGCATTGCTATTGTGTTATTACAACTCCACTAAATCCATGAATGCATGGCAATACTACAAGTAATACAGCAACATTTAATAAGGTTACATGTATGTATATCCAAGAGGGTATAAAAAGAGTCACTGCAGTCTAAGCATAAATATGCTGCTTTCAGATGATACTAAACAACACTCAGGATCAAGCATTTGCCATGTTCTGTAAAGGAGCAGCTGCATGACAAGTCATAATCTATGTAATTAAAAAGACCTTTATAAGCACTGTACTAAGTACTCCTGATGGTAGTTGTTTACATCCTGATAGAAAAGCTAATAAACAAAGGTATTGATCAACTATCACCTGACATATACTTCCTCAACCACTCAGGCATAATGTGAATGAGAGACAAAAGAATGGTGGAAAAGGTCTCTCAATCAGGAGTCAGCCCCCACAATAACAACACACACATTTTCTGCATGGTATTCATGTTAAAATACTACAGCAACAGGATCTAGAACTGGTGTCAGTAAGAATAATTCCACTGAAGTCAAGCCTTTGGCCAAGTGTTATCCAGTCTTCAAAACCAAACCAAACCAAACCAAACCAAAAATGTTCATGAATTCCATTCTGGAAAAAAGAGTTAGGTGTGAATTGATTATTATTTGAACTAAACCAAGTTGCCCAATTAATGGCACATCAAATCAGCATTAGGATATTGGATCATCATGACCCAGTGATCACGGCCCACTGAAAGCACAGAAGAAGAGAATCTCATGGGGAATGTAGTCTAGATTTTAAATGGGTATTTTAAAGAGAATCCTTTCTCTGACACCTTTCATACTGCAGGATCCTATGGTACTTTACACATAAGTAACCCATATGCAGTGGGCACCATTATAAAATAGACATTTGATTGAACCTCAGTGATTGTTGTACAATATCAACTACAGGCAGTCCCCGAGTTACGCAGATCCGACTTATATCGGATCCGCAGTTACGAACGGGGTTTGCGGCCCATCTCCCTGGTCTGCTGGAGACCAGCAGACCAGGGAGACGGGAAGCAAAGCCTCTGAGGACGCCGGCAGCGGGACAGCCGCGGCACGTCTGGGCTGTTCGCTGCCCGCGTGCTCCGCGGCTTTGCTCCGGACGCCTATGGTACAGCAGCTGGGGCGCTGCCGGTTGGTCCCGTAGCGCCACTCTGGGCGCTACTGGACCAACCCGGCAGCACCCCAGCTGCTCTGCCCCAGGCGTCCCCAAGTCAACCGCTGCTGAAACTGACCAGCACTGACTACAGGAAGCCCAAGGCAGAGTTGCTCTGCCCTGGGCTTCCTGGAATCAGCCGCTGATCAGTTTCAGCAGCAGCTGACTTGGGGACGCCTGGGGTTCTTAAGTTGAATCTGTATGTAAGAACTGGCGTCCAGATTCAGCCTGTTGAAACTGATCAGCGGCTGATTCCAGGAAGCCCGGGGCAGAGCAACTCTGCCTCTGGCTTCCTGTTGTCAGCCGCTGGTCAGTTTCAGCAGCGGCTGAATCTGGATGCCAGTTCCAACTTACATACAGATTCAACTTAAGAACAAACCTACAGTCCCTATCTTGTACGTAACCCGGGGACTGCCTGTAGTCTAAATGTAGGATGATATTGTATTTAATGCAACGGAGGTGGCAAATGCTAAGGTTATAATGGTGCTCAGTGTACAAACTAAGAATGAAGATGGTTAACCAGGTAACTAGTTAACTGGTAAGCCTCACCCAGGCCCAGCCCAAGGGCAAGGCGGGCAAGGCAAATGCCTTTGGTCCCACATTTTCAGGGGCCTGTTCTGCTGAGTATTCACCATCCACCAGCTGGGCCTGGAGTTCCGCTCCCAGCATCCTGCCTTGGGCCCCACAAACCCTTTGGCTGGCCTGGCCTCACCCGTTCTGATTAGCCGATGGGGGCTGGACCAGCTCTCTGCCTGCCCACTGCGGGCATGGGCTGTTTCAGTCAGCCGGAGCTGCTCCTGTCTATACTGGACCCAGCCCAGCTCTCTGTCTCCTTCCCCCCCCCCCCCCCAGCCGCAGGTTACATAGTGGCTCCTCAGAAGCAGGGCTGGCAGGAGGTGTTGGCCCCACTCCCAAAGAGCCGGCTTCACTGTAGGCTCTGCATTATAAAGCTTATCTATAAACTTTATACTGGCTGGTGCAAGCAGGGACTAAGCCAGGCTGCTTGCCCACCTGGCACCTACTACATTTTAAGTTTAGAGCTCCAGGACCAAACTCTGCTGTGGCTCTGCAATTTAAAACACAGTAGGATCTGGGGGCAGGCTGCCTGGCTCCTACTGCCTTTTAAATTGCAGAGCTGCAGCAGGGTTTGGTCTTGTGGACAGGGGCTGCTGCCAGAGCAGCCTCCCCTGCTCCCTCCTTCAACACAGATAGAGGCAGCAGCGAGTGGGGTCAGGTGGCACCGTGCCTGCTTCCTGCCTCTGATACTGAGGCAGCAGTGGGGGAGGGGGAATGTAAGTAGTCGACTCAACTACTGTACTTGGTTACATCCCTACCTGGAATAGCATTGCTTCTCTATCAATCTTACAGCAAAGAGATAAAACAGAGAAATTTGGAGTAGTGTTCTGTTTTGGTGCAGCTAAATCAATGTTTAAGGTTTGAAAACTAGAAGACAATGTTATTGGAAACCAAATTAACTATACACCTTTTTTGTTAAAACATAACAAACGATAAGAGTTTATAGGGGTGAAGAAAAAAAATATACTTGATGGAATGCCCATTTAAAAAAATTACTAAAATTAACTTCAGAAAAATAACACTGTATTTTTGAAAAATACAGTCATTTAAATAAAGCATGTACATTTTTCTTTTATTAAAAAAAAGTAATTGAGTTAAGGACTCAAGCAACAATAGGTAAATCTGCTAGCTATCAATAAGAAAGTAACCAAAACACAAATCAAAGCTCCATTAAATCTTTGTGAAAACAACCAATGTGTTTACATGGTAAATAACACAGGTGACTGGGAGGGAAATGCTATTTGTGAATGGCAAGAAATAATTTAAAAAATAAACGAGGAAAAATAGAGGAAAGGAAATGCTGAGGTCCTTCAACCAAGTGACTCTCACTTTGGTTTCCCTTGACTATGACTCACATTCTTGCACTCCATTTATCAGCAGTGAAATCTCAGTGCAGTAATACCTTCCTAAACAATACTGCTCCATATTGTAAAGCTGTTGCTATGGTACTGTACTATACCAAGCCACGGCAGGAGCCAACAGCTAAAGGGGCACAGTGCTGTCAGCTTCACCTTGATTCATGGACCTTTCCAGAGGGAGAAATGGCCCATCTGCACAGTGCTTGAACTGAACACACATTCAGCGGTGGTCAGGAGTAAAGCTTTTTACCCTTTGTACTTACAAGATTAAGCAAAGTGCTGTGGCTGGGTACTAAAGCACACATTCTGTTCATAAGAGATAGTCTGGTAATTATGAATGGGGAGGTTATCAGGGACATAATTGCCAGTTTGCTAATCTTCTCATGCACACAGAACAATTTACATAAACATAAATCAAGCTGTAAAGAGAGAACCATAGCACAATTCTCTCAGATGATTGTTGTTTCAAATGAGAAACTCAGTTTTTCTCTTGGGTTGGACATTATGACTTAAAAGATAACCAACCTACTGTCTGATAAAGTGGCAACAAAAGTAAATTGTGGAGCCACGCTGTGGACAAACTCCAGGCTCCTGCTTTCTAGGCTACTACAGCCCAAGGTCTGAGGGTGATATCCGCAGATCATTTTTGTGAATCAGGATACAGATACAAATTTGTAATCTAGAACCCTGCAAATTTGCGGAAATCTGCTTTATATCTGCAAGTATCCACATCTGCAGATGCCAATGCAGACATTTGCAGCTCATTTTTGCAGATATAAATGTGGATACAAATTTTGTACCCATGCAGGGCTCTAAATACATGTAAAGCATTTTTAAAATTCAAATGTTATAAAAACCAAATTATTATTGATTATTATTAATTATTATTGTTTTGTCCTCATATTCCAAGGCAAATTTTCACTCTGGTTTTAACCAGACCTTCTGTTTTGTGTGTGCAAAATATGCTGGAGGGAATAACTTTGGATACAGTTTTGCACCAGCATTCATTCCAATATGCTGAAAATTGCACCTGCAGTTATTTGTGCTTGCATGCTGTTGCCACATAAGCAAATTAACTTTTGAAAATCTGGCCCATAACATGAAAAATAGATACATTTGTGTAAATTTCCTTAGACTTTATAGAAGCTGCTCTCACAAAATTACCATTGAAAATTACAAAAATTCATCTTCTAGATTATTTGTGTGAATGCTTAGCTAGCCAGGCTCTTATGAGCACCAAAATTATCACGTTTCAGACTGGCAAGGGTCAGCCAATTCAGTGTACCATTGCTCTTGTGCTAAGTTTCTAGCACTAAATATTTACAGCATATGATTTATTGGCCCAAAACATCAATACATATTTCTCAGTACCATCCACGTTTGGTTCACAGGCCATGGGAAAACTCAGAAATGGAATAATATGTGGCTTCAATAAGTGCACTCTCACTTTGCAACAATTAAAGTGTCTGTCCTTATAATCATCTATGGAGAACAGATAAGAGTTTCTGACCATTGCTCCGTTAATCTCTAACGGCCCAATCCTGGAAATAAATAAAGAGGTACTGGGTGCCCTTGACTCCCAGTGAGATCTGAAGGGAGGTGAAGGAATTCAGCACCTTCAGGAAAGACTCAACACATTGCAGGATTAGTCCCTCCCGACAGTAAATGTGCTTTCTTTCCTTCATGGCTGATAAACTCCTGAGAAAATGAAAAACTCTAACCATCATGAGGGAAAAAAGTTAAAAAATAAGAATTTAAATGCTAATGTAAAAGCAATTAGGGCCAATTTGTGCTCCCTAATTCACACATGCAATTCCCAATGAAGTTATGGGGATTCCTGTGTGGGTAATTAAGCGCGCTTTTTAGTTCTCAAAATGTTCCTGCTAACAACCAGAACTATTAGTAATGCTCATATAAATGGAGTGTTAAAGCTGTTTCATACTTCCAGTTCTCCTGATTTTTTTATTATTTTTTTAAAAGTAAGATTTACTATATTGAAAACTGTATTGTATTTTGCAGGATATTTTCCTTTTGCACATCATAACATAATGATCAGACTACAACACGGCATTCACCCTTCTCTCAACACTTCTTAAGTTTCCATCATTTTCTTGACTAGAATTTATTTTAAAAGATTTTGTCCTTGTGAAAGTCCTGTCTCCTATACATCCAATTTCATGCCCTCTTTCCTTTTTCAGAGGCTGCTTTTTCATGCTTCTAATGAATTCTTTAGTCCCTCTTCCTATTTGTGTAACATTTAAATGGGCTGGTGTTAGATGTATACTATAATACTATCCATATGCACCACTGTCCTTTACTGGATGTAATCTAAACTGCTTAATGTGTGTCTCAGCTCTGCACTGCTAATGAGCAAAACTGTTTCCTTTGGCTCAAATGATAGGGAATTGTGCTTCTGGTGTGCAAAACATACTTTTTAAGGAACATATTTCTGAATGGAGTGAATTAAACCCTAGCTCATTTTTCAAAGAACTGTTTAAAACAGATAAAATATTATTCAAAAGAGAATAAAAATGTACATTGAAATAACATTAAGATTGAAAAGTAAAGCACTTAAACCTCAGGAAAACAAAGTTAAAGTTGCCTGTGTATTAACATCAAGTTCACAATACTCAGTAGGGAACCAAACTATGAGTAAAAGATTCTTACAATTTGTGCATATTTTGGGTTTGAAGAGGCTTTATTTCTAAACAAAGCTGCATCTGAGTCAAGCTGCCCCATGTGATTAGTACCCTAAGTGATATGTCAATCATATTTCAGATTTCAAGGGCTTTTATCTGAAGAAATGACAGGATTATTAAATAGGTGCTGAGTGGGTGTGACAAATCCAGACGTGTTGGAGTGACAATCGTCTCCATGGTTAATGCTTGTACTCTTTATTATTAGAAGTACAATGAGCTTCTTGATAAAGATCACATACTGAATTCTGTTCCAAGATATACTAATGTAAATCCACAACAATTCATTCAATTTGGTAAGTATATTAAGACTCACTGAGAGATGAATTAAGAGGAAGAGGGGCTTAACATTTTCTGGGTGCATTTATTAATAAAGGAGAAAGGAATTAATTCCATAAAATATCATGAAGTATGAATGACACTGTTTGATACTGCAGTTAAGAGTCAACGCCCACCAGCATTTATAGCTACCTGAGATATGGCAATTATTCTCCTATCTAAGCTGGGTTTGTATTATGCTATTTCCAGAGTATACAGTGACCTGGTTGCCATTTTGTTTTCTAGTTCCCTCTCCCTGGCTCTCTGTGAGCAACCATCTTGGTCTGACTTACCAGTCCCAAAGGTCTACTACTGCCTGGAAGGAGGAAGAGTTGGAGAAGAAGAGTGTGTGTATGTCTGTGCACACACCCTACTGATGTCAAAGGGAAGGGGTCCTTCTCTATTGCTACCAACTGTATGGAAAGGTAAAGCCAGAAGAGGTGATCACAGTTTGAAAACAACCATCCAGCAAACCTGACTAAGATGAGGCAGACACAGTACTACATCCAGCCCAGAGGAGCAATCACAGGCTCCACAGCTGCAGAGGGAAGTTGGAGAGCCAGATGAGCAGAGCCAAGCTGTCGTGGGGACCCAAAGGAAGACCAGAGTTCAGTCAACGAAGGAGTCATAAAGGAAGCAGAGCATAGCCAACAGGAGCAAACCCAACCAGGAGAGAAACTTGGTTTTCAGAAGAATTCACTGGATGGCAATTAGAAAAGGAGATAAGCCCAGCCTAGGGGGCACCAACAGGAAAGAGAGCCCAGCCATGGAAAAGTCAGAGAGGTAGCGAAGTCCAACCATAAGGAACAAGAGAAAAAACAAAACTAAAATGGTGAAAAACAGGAATAGCAGAGTCCAGATGGGACATTAGGGGTACGTCTAAACTACATGGCTCCGTCGACGGAGCCATGTAGATTTGTTGTTTTGGCAAAGGTAAATGAAGCTGCAATTTAAATGATCGCGGCTTCATTTACATTTACATGGCTGCCGCGCTGAGCCGACAAACAGCTGATCACGAGGTATAACGGGGCTGCCGACAAAGGGCTTTGATGTTGGCAGGGGAGTGTCCAGACTAGCGTGCTGAGCGGACAAACAGCTGATCAGCTGTTTATCGGCTCAGCGCGGCAGCCATGTAAATGTAAATGAAGCCGCGATCATTTAAATCGCGGCTTCATTTAGCTTTGCCTATGTGTCTAATCTACATGCCTCTGACGACAGAGGCATGTAGTCTAGACACAGCCTAGGGCAAGTCAGATGGAACACAGTACAGAAATAGGCCACTCTTACTTTAACTTGACCATGTTTTATTATATATTAAATAGTTTTATTTTTCCTGAAATACACTGGTGCACAGAAACCTTGGGATTGGGTGGGCTGTATTAGAAAACCATTGTCCATTATTAATTATCCATTTTTGTTTATTCAAGGGCTTGGTCCCTAAGTGTAATAGAGATGATAGACGGGAAACTGTTTTGCAGTCCTTGCTCTAAATTAGCAACAATCACAAAGAAAATGCTTTCAGCTTGCTTTTCAGTGGGGATCCCTTTTAAGTTGCCATCTGCCTCACTCATGTAGGAGTGAAAAGCACCAGGGAAGTTCCCTGAAAAATCACTGCCTTCCCAACCAGGCATGAAAGAAGGGAAGATTTCACATGCAGATCTCTCTTCTCCTGCACGGAAAGGGAGAAAACAACTAAACTATTTCCGTGGTACTACTACCCCCATTTCTGAAACCTGTGGATATGCTCTGGGGAATTCTGGCCCATGTTGTGGATAGAGGTGGAAACTGAGTTGGTTGGAGGCAAAAGTGTGAAGACTTGGGCAACAGTTGGTGGCAATGCACAAAATTTCTCCTCTGGCTCCATCTTGCTTAGGTAGTAAACATAATACAGGCTGGTGGCCTCTGTCCTGGGGAGAGGTGAAATGCTAGCTAACACAGTTCTATTAGAGCAATACCACCAGGGAGCTGGAGAGCCACCAGAGTGAGAGCCAGTTCACACAAGCAGGGGTACTGTGAGGATGGATTTGGTTCTTCTGCAGATACCCCTGATTTCTGCACTGATTCCCAGTGGAACTGCCACGGCATTTACATCATCCAGAAATGTTCTCCTTTCTCCTCTAAGAAAATATGGCAATTTTCCAGGCAAACCAATTTTGCAAGCCAAAGGTGTAGGGACTTTGTAGTAAACACTGATTGTAAGGAGCAAGCAGGATACCATATTATCTGACAGGGTTTTTAATAGATAAGCCTTCCCCTTTTCACTATCTCACATCAATGCAAAGGTCATTATATGTTCTTGCTTAATATCCTCAATATCAAATGTTAAAGTTGCTGAGAGCATTAGTGGTAACACAAACTCATATTCTATTTTCAAAATATCGAGGTCACTTAGGGTGCATCCATACTGCACCGTGGCATAAAATAAGAGACGCAATTTTGAGCTATGCAAAATGTGTATCTTATTTCAATCTTATTTTGTCCTCTAATTTTGAAATAACCCACATAATTCCTCATGAAATGAGGTTTAGAGGGACGTGAGAATAACAGTCCTGTTATATTTCAAAATAATGGGCTTGCTGTGAAGATGTGGGATAGCTATTTTGGGATACGCTGGTATCCTGAAATAGCATTACAGTGTAGATGTAGTCTTAGGGCCGGATTCCAACAGAAGCTATTCAGCATGAATAAGAGTAACTCCCCAAGTTATCCTATTGTCGTCCCTAGGATTACTCACGAAGTAAAATAACAGAATCTGTCCTTTAGATAGTAAAAAGAGAACAATGTCAAATGTTTTGTTTGCAATTTAATCAATATTGAGAAAAGATTTCTAAAGAGAGGTTTTCTGAAGGAAAGTAGAACATTTATTTAAGAGCTTAGTGAATGTGATTTAGAAACACAAGGGAAAGAGCAAAACTTACTACATAATGATTCAGATCTGACTTGAATTTCACTAAAAGGCCCTTCACATCTGTATCACAGAAATAACTTAATCCAATTTGTTGTAATAAATAAATTGAATCTATTCCAAAGTTGAACATGGGAAAGAATTCTACTTTCTGAAGATGAAACAGTATACTTGGTTGGGTAAGCAGACTTATCCCATTTAACACGGAGAAACTGAGTCACAGAGAAGATAAGTAACTTGCCTAATATCACACAGAATGTCAGTGGCAGAGCCGGGGCAGAACTTAGTGTACACTTCAGTGAATCTGAGGATACTTGGATTGATTCTGGTTCAAATGTTATCCCTTACCTTAACAAAGAGGAAAATGTCACTCTCCTCCTGAAAGTTGTCCATTTCTCCAAAGTTGTTGTTAGCTGGAAATCTGTTGGAAACTGGCAAGCTGGGGGAAGTACCCAGGCTATTACGAAGACTGAATCTAGTAGGAGACGGAATTTTGTTTTCAAACCCCATCCTTTCCCCATGTTCATCATCCTGCGTTGGACTCATCATCACCATCTCTTCCTGGAGATTCTGGTCATCTTCAGCCCCTTGCTGAGAGGAAGCTGAACCATCCTCCCCATCAGCCCCTTGCTGAGAGGAAGCTGAACCATCGTCCCCATCATCCCCTTGCTGAGAGGAAGCTGAACTATCGTCCCCATCAGCCGCTTGCTGAGAGGTAGCTGAACAATCCTCCCTATCAGCTCCTTGCTGAGAGGATACCGAATTACTGCAGCTGTGATCCAGGCTCTCCAGACAGCTGATATCCATGCTTTCTGGAGAAGTGGGGGAAGAAGGAAATACTGGGTCTTCATGGACTTGTTCATAAAGATTCATTACCTTTTCTTCCTCTGAATCAGGAATCTCATAGATGCTAGTGTTCTCTACATTTTCATAAATGGTAGTAAAGCCTCCCTTTTCCATGCTGACTGGTCGGTTAGATTTTACCTATCTTTTGGTATCTTGAGCGACTGGAGATGGCAACAGATAGACACTGTTTAAAAGGAGGCAGTGTTCGTGGTGTGCCTTTTCAATGCACTAGTACACATGACAGGTTTCCAACAATCATTTACTGAGCTTTAAGTCAACAAACTATACTTCCACTGAAGTCAAAGATAAGGCCAGCTCACTTTTAACCTCTTCCTCGATCAGAGCATTTGCAGCTATATTTAATCAGTATTTGCTCTTTTCAATATATGTTAGCCAGACTTCAGTATATATATATAGTGAATCCAACTTAGACAATTACTACAGGTCAATAAAAATGAATTGTGAAGTATACATGATCTTTATATGAAAGTCTAATATACCTTTGGGATACTTTGCTTAAAGCCTAGAGGCAGTAAATCTCACTGCACTGATTTTCTGAGTATTAGTGAAAAATAAGGGTAGCTAATTCTCTGATCACAAAATGCCACCAACAGTGTAAACAAGCTGCAATACTTCAATGGTTAATCACAAGCCAATGAAGAAACATAACTGCCACAAAAAATAAATTCAAGAAGTAGCACAAAAGATAAGGCATCACACAGATTGTCTTGTATCTCAGGGTCTTGCATTCTCCTCCAGGTTCTGTCACTGAAACACCATATGGCCTTTGGCAAATCACTTTTGTCTGCCTTGACTTGCCAATTTGCAAAGTGGGACAATAATATTTACTCATTAGAGATGTAAAATTTTGATTAATTTGCCAATCAGTCAGCAATTAGTCAATAAGAGCCTTTGAAATGTAGCAACAGCCCTGGAGAAAGCACTGCAGGGAGCACGAGGTCAGCTGGGGACTCTGAGTCCTCAACTGACCCCGGGCTCCATGCAGTGCTGCTGCTTTGAAACGCTGTGGGGAACCCAGCATCAGGCTCCACACAGCGTTTCGGAGTCCCCAGCTGACCCCATGCTGCGCATGGTGTTTCAAAGCAGCAGACCCCGGGCCATGTGCAGGCCAAACCAGCTGAGGACTCCAGCTGGCCCCGGGGCTGCACGCAGCATTTCAAAGTGGCATGGAGCCTGGGCTGCCGCTTTGAAGCACCCCCTCCTCATTCTTCCCCCACTTGCTGCCTCTTTCTGATAGAGGCAGCAAGGGAGGGAAGCAACTAGCTGATTAGCATATTGACTATCCAATAAGCATTTGCTTATTGGATAATCAACTAGTTGACTAGTCGTTCACATCCCTATTACCCACATTTGTAAATTACTTCGGATCAAGCAATAAAAAGGTATTAGTGTTAAGTTTTATTATATTACATTTAAAATATAGTATATGTATCTCCCATTTATATCTAGGTTCTTTACATAGCAAGGACTTGGCACGAACTCAGAGTATTCAGTGACAGGGACTTGGCACAAACTCAGTGACCTGGCACACTGAAGTTCTTGGCTTCTCTGGTTTGATTCCTACAACCAGTGCTGGGTTTACCAGAAGAGCAGGGGAGGTTGGAGAAAGAACAGAATCATTACCTTCCCCCCCCCCCCACCAGCTCTGCACAGAACAAAGAGGTGCATGCATTATACCTCCATCAAAAGATGGTGTAGCAAATGTCTCCCTGAGATCAGAAGGGTGTGGATTAGAGTCATTATTTTTGTATTCAGCCTATCAAAAGCCTATAATAAAAGACAAGCAGCAAAAGTGTAGCAGCTTTTAAACTCACAGGCAGCTGGATTCATCACCTAAATCATTCTGATTTACCTATATTTAATTTTTAAATGGACAATACAAATGGTGTGAGTGGAATTTGCTTTCCCTATCTGGAACTAACACCTCTCTGCACAGATGGAGTTAAATAACAGAAGGACATTCAGATACTTTGACACATGATTACATTTCTGGATAGGCACAAAATAAGGACTTCAGGGATGTATAATTCATATTCAGTGTGTTACTCACATAATCCTCCCTGATCCACAAGCAAGGTTAGCAAGCAGAACAAAGCTCATTTCTCCTTCACTGTTCTCATATGTACCTGGCACATTGCTTGAACGTCTTTTCAAACCCAAACTAAAATATTATCAAACATATGTCAAACATCATAAAAAATCATGTGTCAGGTCCCCAGAACATGAAATTGGCTTACAAAATCATGAGAGTTTAAAACAATAAAGATGGGGTTCTTTTGATTTACTTTCTGTTTTTCAAACCTTAAGAGTTATTAGGTCCTGTTTTCAAGCTTTTCTGTGATATCATGAAGGCTAGAAACTTACATTTAAAAAAATAAAAGTTGAAATTCTTGCATAATCATTTGTCTCCAGGATTTAGGACTTCAAGTATAAAAGGTTAAATTCTGGATCCACAGAAATCAATGGGTGCTTTGTCATTGAATGCTGCCAACATGTCACAACAAATATTGCAAAACTTGCAGTAAAATCATGAGTTGGCACCACTGACATTTTGATGGGATCTGAATTCTGCACA
This sequence comes from Pelodiscus sinensis, assembly GCF_052426305.1. Taxonomy (NCBI): domain Eukaryota; kingdom Metazoa; phylum Chordata; order Testudines; family Trionychidae; genus Pelodiscus; species Pelodiscus sinensis. The sequence goes on from NC_143054.1 coordinate 13,992,846, forward strand.
TACCTCCCAAAACTATATTAAGGGTCCTGATTCCCCAGTCTTAGGCAAACCCTATCTCCACCTCTGTGAATGTGGAGGTCCCCCTGGTGGTGAAACTGGTGCACTTGCATTGAGAAGAGGGTTGAGTTCAGGGCAAGGAGTCATACAGCACCAGAGTAGGGATGTTAAATTGCGTTTAATCAGCTAATTGAGTAGTCGATAATGGGGGAAACTGCAGTGGAGTGAGTTCCCAGCTCTGGGAGCTAACCCTGCTGCGGTGCTGACTTTTAAAGATATTGAGAGATTAGTGGCTCTTCATACATTTAAAAAGCAGAAGCACAGTGTCTGGGACCAGGTGCAAGATGGGACACCTGATTCCCGGCTCACGCCCAGTCCCTCCACTATGCTTCTGTCTCCCCTGCCTTTTTAAGCTGGCTCCCCCCAGTACCGGCTCCTGCTCCCCTGCTTGCTGCCTCTCTCTGACTACGTCTATACTGCACTCTTCTTCTGCAAAAGCTTATGCAAATGCAGCACGGAGTAGAATATCACTGTGCTTCATTTGCATAATTAATTAGGGGGCATTTTTGCGCAAGAGGCTTTTGCGCAAAAAGGAACTGTGTAGACAGCTCCTTTTTGAGTAAAACCCCCTCTTGTGCAAGATCCGTTCTTCCTGAAAAAATGAGGAAGAAAGGCTCTTGCACAGGAGGGGTTTTTTTTGCACAAAAAAGAGCCGTCTACACAGCTCCTTCTTGCGCAAAAGCCTCTTGCACAAAAACGGCCTCCAATTAATTATGCAAATGAAGTGTGGCGATATTCTACTCCGTGCTTCATTTGCATAAGCTTTTGCTGGAGGAAAGGTGCAGTATAGACGCAGCCTCAGATAGAGGCAGCAAGGAGGGGGGAAACGTATGCTTATTGGGTACAGTAGTCGACTAGTCACTTACATCCCTACACAAGAGCTTAGATTCATGAAAGCTCCCAGAATAAGAATGGCCACGCAAGAATGGTAAGGCCAGAAGATCTTCTGTTGTATGCAACTTCCAGCTGGTCCTACACGTAGAACAGATATGTTAAGAACTTCATGCAAATTTGCATCATTCCCAGTACACAAATCTGCGATTGGAGCTGAGTACTAGAGCAGTGAATATAGCCTCATATGCACACCCAACAGAGCTACTGACTACTATTGAATGTTTGGATGCACAAGTATGCAGAAGAGCCAACAGTCATGCTAGGCCCCTGGGCAATGTAGAAGGTGGTGGCTATGCACTCCCAGAAGGGGTGGGGCTGAGGACAGCTGTCTGTCTGTGCCACCCAGCTCTCAGCACTGCCTGAAGCATGCCATGCGGTGCCCCCACAACCCCAAGAGCTGCCTGAAGCTTGCTGCGTGGTGCTCCAGCAGCAATTTAAAGGGCTCTGCGCACCACGGCTGCAGCAGTGACATCAGCGACCAAAGCCCCGGCCCCTTTGAATCATCCAGCCCTGGGGCACCTTCCTCCCTCTGTATCCGTCGACAGGTCTGTCAATAGGGTCGTGCATAATGACTTGTTTGCTTTATCCTTCTCAGTTTTGTAAAGCATACTGTATTGATCCACCCCCACCTTATAAAACCCAAGGTATATCTCAGGGGAGGATGGGTGGGGATGGAGAGACATTTCCTCAAAGCTTCAATTCATTTCAGCAATGCTATTTCAACAGCAACCTTTTAAAAATGCTTTGTGGCAGAAGCATCTCTCTCCACATTCATCTTGCAGCGTGGAAAACAATGCTCCACTATATCTGCCTCAGTCCCTCCTTCTCCAACCCTACCCCTCTTTAATATGGCTCCTTGGCTTTCCGGAGCTTTGTTTGAGTTCCTTTGCTATTCTATGTTATACAGTCCAAAGAAACTGGGATGGATGGGGAGGAGGGAGCCCTTTGGTTTGCATTTTTTTTGTTTGTTTTTTTTGCTTTTAAGAAAATGCTTTGTGTATTTTCAAGCTTTGCAAGAACATAAGTGCACTTCACTGTTAAAAGATTTCTCTGAAGAAGGACTCCATGGTGTAAGTATTCTCCTTACACAACACCCAGGGTATGTCTACACTACAAAGTTAGTTCGAACTAACGAACGTTAGTTCAAACTAACTTTCATAGGCGCTACACTAGCGCTCCGTTAGTTCGAATTTAATTCGAACTAACGGAGCGCTTAGTTCGAACTAGGTAATCCTCATTCCACGAGGATTAAGCCTAGTTCGAACTAGCTAGTTCGAATTAAGGGGTGTGTAGCCCCTTAATTCGAACTAGTGGGAGGCTAGCCCTCCCCAGGTTTCCCTGGTGGCCACTCTGGCCAACACCAGGGAAACTCTACTGCCCCCCTCCCGGCCCCGGACCTCTTAAAGGGGCACGGGCTGGCTACGGTGCCCGTGCCAGGTGCAAGCCTGCCAGCACCCAGCCAGCAGATCCTGCACCTGGCACGGATCAAGCCACCTACCCGATGCCCCCCAGCCCTCCCCCTCTTCCCGGGACCAGGCTGGCGGCTCCCGGGAGCTTGCCCGGGACCGCAGGAGGCGGGCACCCGCCTGGGCTAGTGCGGACATCGTGGACCTTGTCCATGATCTCCGCACTAGACACAGGAAAGTGGCCGGCTTGGGCAGGATAGCTGCCAGCCTGGCCACCCAGGAGCAGGTGTGCAAGAGAATCAAGGGGGTCCAGTGAGACCCCCGACCCTGAGCCCTGAGCTTACAATGGCCGTCCTGGGTCAGACCAAAGGTCCATCTAACCCAGTAGCCTGTCTGCCGACAGCAGCCAACCCTAGGGACCCTGGAGGGGATGGACCGAAGACAGTGACCAAGCCATTTGTCTCGTGCTATCCCTCTCCAGCCTTCCACAAACCTTGGGCAGGGACACCACTCCTACCCCCTGGTTAATAGCACTCCATGGACCCAACCTCCATGACTTGATCTCACTTCCCTTTAAACTCTGTTCCAATTCTAGCCTTGACAGCCTCCTGCAGCAAGGAGTTCCACAGGCTGACTCTTTGCTTTGTGAAGAAGAACTTTCTGTTACTAGTTTGAAGCCTGCTACCCATTCCTTTCCTTTCGTGTCCTCTAGTCCTTCTTTATGGAACTAATGAAGAACTTTTCTGTATGCACCCTCTCCACCCAACTCCGGATTTTAGAGACCTCTATCCTGTTCCCCCTTCGTCTTCTCTTTTCTAAGCTGAAAAGTCCCAGTCTCTTTAGCCTCTCTTCATATGGGACCTGTTCCCAACCCCTGATCATTTTAGTTGCCCTTCCCTCTCCCAGCCTCTCTCTTCCCCTCTCCCACCTCCTTTTCCCAGTCTCCCCCAGTTTTGTTCAGTAAAGACAGATTCCATTTTGGAAGACACGTTATCTTTATTTTGTACATCAAGAAGAGGGGCTAGGGAAGGGTAAGTGGAAGGAGGTGAGGGAGGAATGGGGCACGAGCCCCTGATGGGGAGGACTGGGCTGTCTCTGCGGGCTTCTGGGGGTGGAAGCTCTCCTGCAGCCCCCCCAATTGCCCCGTCTCCCCAGATGGCAGCCTGCGGCAAGTGCAGCTGGGCTGATGGCCGAGTGCTGTGATGTGCCCAGTGTGGGCACTCCGGGCACTCCAAGCCAGGACTGCTTTGCAAGCGGGGCACCCCTGAGAACTGTCTGTCCGGGGTGGGGGTCGGGACCCTTTAAGTGCAGCCCTCGGCTAGCTTGAGACAGCATCTCCATGCTCTAAGTCCTCCTCTGATGCCCTGCCGGCACTGCTTCCGGCCATCCTTAACCCCGCTTCAGGGTCCACTTAATGTGGACGCGCTAGTTCGAATTAGCAAAACGCTAATTCAAACTAGTTTTTAGTTCTAGATGCGTTAGTTCGAATTAGCTTAGTTCGAATTAACTAATTCGAACTAAGTTAGTTCGAATTAGTGCTGTAGTGTAGACATACCCCCATTGATTTCAAGAGATACCCTATGCATGGAGTGCTTGCCCCAGCAGACCATTTAAAACCAGCAAAATGCTTCCCTGGTCCTCTCCCTGTTGCCACCCAGTTGTACAAATCACTAAGAATGGAAAAAAGAAAAACTATCATCAGTAGTGATAACTGCTTCAGTGATGACCGCTTCAGAAGAGAACCAATGTGTACTTTCTATAGAACTGAATTACCTTGATTTTTTTGGAGGGGAGGGGGGGCAGAGAAAGCTTTCGCAGTAAGTAGCAGCACCTGCTGGAAATGGACAAGAAGACAGCTAACATACAAATATTATGGAACAGTGTGAAACTCAGTGTTTCACTTCTTTTAAATAATAAAATCCACTTTTTCCACTTCTCTTTTCACACTCCTGTACTTGCCAAAAGCTCACTGCCAAAAATCGATATACAGTTTACACCTGTGTACAGTGTAAATATAAAATGAGTGTAAAATGCGACTGATCTGATAGCATTTTATATCTTCTTTGCACAGTATAATGGATTATATACAGTGCAAATCATTGAAAAATGGCCTTCTCTCTGTATCTAAAGAAGTACTTCTTCAAAATTAATCTAGGAAGAACAGACCTCCTTTTCATTTTAAAGCTTAATCTCCACTACAAACTTTTGTATTCAAATACACTGAAAAGTTAGATTAATTAAAATGATGCCAACTATGACTTTGCAGATAATACAGGCTAAGCCCCAGTCATTATTGTAAATGGGTAAAAATTTAAAAAATGCCTAAATGACTTAGGAGCTAGTCCCATTTTGAAATGGGTCATAGGCTTCTGAGTCACTTAGAAGCATTTGAAAATTTATCCAAAATTTCATCCATGGCAAGATAAAACCTAAAGTTGCTATAAATTTTATTGGCTAATTAAAAATGTTTAAAATTAAAACAAAGAGGGTGGACTGGTATTAGCCATGTTGAAAATTTATTAGCTCAAACATTTTCACACCATTCTTTGTACTGTTGACAAAGTTTCATTATTTTCCCTTCTAATGAGATGAATAGAGAACTCTTTTTCTTTTCTTAATTCATAGAGAAAAATGAAATTGTATAGTCAATAACATGGACTGCTTCATTAAGCCAAAAAAATCAGAGATAAGAATCAACTGAGTTATTCTGACAAACTAGCTGAGGATCTTCCCTTTCCTATGTACAAAGAGAGAAGCTACTTGGGGTGTATTTTTATAAGGTCACTCAGTGAGGTATGGGTTGTGTGTCATCATGGATCCACGGCCAAAGGGAGCTGTGAGCAGCCATACTTGCAGATGTGCAGGTAAATAAATTGCAGTAGCCTATGAGGGCTTAACCCTGGCAAACTTCATCCAACCTACAGGCTGCTTATTGCCCACCTCGACCTAGCCCAACATTTTAAAAATAGTATCAAAAGTCAGAATTGAAAATGGATGAACACCCTTGAAAGAGTGAAAACAACCAGCACCGAAGCAGTGATTATGAATATTCTGCAGATACAGGTCATGTAATCAGAATGGGTGGTGACAGATTCTGAAAAGTCCTCTATGGGAAGTTGAAACTCAGAAAGCAAAGGAAAGTTAGTCAATGTATACACTTAAAAGCACCCTGAAGCAAAATCTGAAATGTGATTTGTCCTTTTCATATGTGTTCACTTTTTTTTAATTGTATCCTTTGGTATATATGGTTGTGACTATTTTCTTCCACCATTTGATCTGAGGAAGTGGGTCTGGCCCACGAAAGCTCATCATCTTGTTAGTCTTTAAAGTGCTACATTGTCCTGCATTTTGCTTCAGCTACACCAGACTAACAGGGCTACATTTCTATCACTATAAAAATAGGGGAAATTGATGGATTAATAGACTATTCAGGGGGAAATATAGAACTGATTATACACAAAGCTCTGCCCAATGCATAAAATAAAATGGAAAAAAAACAGAAAAATATTTTCCTCTAGAAGTTCAGTTGTAGCAATCTAATTATTAGTAAAGAAATGTGTGATTTTAAGGAGATGATATTCCTTGAAATGTAAGATCAAATGTCATTGAATTAGTAAAATAGTACATCTTGGTTTTATTTGAACCAAAACTAAAATAGGAATTGTTTTCATTAGTGGAGTGTGATTCCAGCCTGCAGTCTCTCTCCTATTTTCTGAATAGGTCTAGCCAAACACTGATGTATTTTGTAGCCAACATATCCTTTGCAAATGGATGAAGTAAAGCATAACACCAGTACCCTTATACAGCACTTTGAAACAAATTATTATCAGGGGAGCCTACAGAATAGCCGGGCCCCTGGGCAAGTGGAAGAACCCCGGATCTGCATTCCCGGAAGGGGGGGAGGGGGGGAAGGAATCAGGTGGAAGGGGTGGGTCTGAGACACCTAACCCCCAGTGCTGGCTGGATGATCCTTTCCTCCCCCTCGCTCCCGCTGGCCCTTAGAGCTGGCTGGCGAGTGTGGCGCAGGACAGGGCTCTGCAGAGAACAGTAATACTGCGGCAATTCTAAAGGGCCTAAGGTGCAATAGAAGCCGTTGGGAGCCTCAAGCCCTTTAAAATCACTGGACCCCAGGGCAATTACTCCCTTTGGCCCCTCTCTCCCCACCATCAGTGGGCCTGATTATTATTTTTATTGTAAATGGTACCAGAAAACATGTTAGGTGCTCTATAAATTTAGAAAAAGACAGTCCCTTCATGGAACCCCTTGCAATCTAAAGAGAAAAAAAGCTAGAATACAATATACAACCAAAGTTGTGCCAGTAACACATATCTTACTAGTTCCTTGTTTTGAATTTGTTTTTATAAACAGATCAAATATTATTACTGACTCAGTTTTGTAGGCATTGTGATATGAATGGGTCTTAAAAGTCTTATCTAGAACAATATTTAAGGTGTGATGTTCAAGTGACATTTTAAAAGTGTATATATAGTCAAGACATGCTGCCTTTCAAATAGGTTAAACTGGGTAAGTAAAATAAGTCTTACCTTCCAGTAACTTCAATAGGATTTAAACACATGCTTAAATGTTTTGCCGAACAGGGATGTGATTACTCACATTTTTAAGATTAAGCACACAAGTAAGTGCTTTGCTGAATTAAAGTCACCAGGAACATCCTTTTAACTCTGAAAATCTATCAGGATCATTGTATAAATAGAATGATTCTACTCTAAGGAGTAGGTTTAGAGACTAGTAAAATGCCTGATTAGTGTGAAAAATAGGAACATGTATACAAAGATTAAATAGGCTAAAAGGCTGGGAACTCCCTCCTCTTGTTGCCATATACTCTCCCACTCCCGTAAGATAGCAAATATGTTTTATGGGACTACAGTAAGGTCACTTATGTAAGTGACAGATCCTTTCCCTACTGAAAAATGGGCATGCAGGAATTCATGAATATGTATACTTATTACTATGTCAGATTCAAATCAAGGTTTTGTGGGTTTTCTTTAAGTCAATGCAGCTGCCAGTGTTCAACCTATTTATCATCTTTATCTGAATTCACCTGGGATGATTTATATACTTCTGCGGTTTACCACACCTTGTACATTGCATGCAGTTCTGGTTACACCATCTCAAAAAGATATATAAGAATTGTGAAAGGTACAGAGAAGGGCAACAAAAATGATTAGGGATATGGAACAGGACTAGGACTATTCATCTTTGAAAGGAGATAACTAAAGGGGGGATATGGTAAAAGTTTATAAAATCATGACTGGTATGGAGAAAATTAATACAAAATTGTTATTTATCTCTCCATATCACACAAGAACTAAGGGTCACACAATGAAATTAATAAGCAGTAAGTATAAAATAAGCATAAGGAAATAGTTCATATAATGTACCATCAACCTGTGATACTTGTTGCCAGGAGATGTGAAGGCCAAAAGTATAGCTGGGTTCAAAAAAGAATTAGGTAAGCATAGGGAGAATAGGTCCATCAATGGTTATTAGCCCAAGTGGTTAGGGATGAAAACCCATGTGCCCAGTATCCCTAAGCTTCTAACTTCCAGAAGCTGGCACTGAACAACTAGGGATGGAATGCTCAATAGTTTTTTAGTTCTTTTCATTCCCTATGAAGCTTTTGGCACTGGCTGCTGTCAGAAGACAGGATACTGAACTAGATGATCATTGGTCTGAGTTAATATGGCCATCCTTACACGTATTCCAAGAACAAGGGTGAATCAGAGCTCTTCTACTTCATTTACAGATTTTCTCATAGCTTTCTTGTGTGGTAGCAGTATACCAGGTCTATATCTCAAACTAACCCATCAGAGAGGTAGGACACCATAACCCACCAGCCCTAATGTATGCATAAAACTCATCAAGGGAAAGCAAACAAGATTTGAATTCACACAGTGTGAATGTACCAGAGGCATGTGTAATCTCAAGAAGCTAAATCTAGCTTTGTACCTCTGCTGAAGAACAGTATCTAGGACAATGATAAATGTGGCTTTGTTCCTCTATTTTCATAATTAAATATCACAATAAAATAAGACTACTGATGCTTTGATAAATTGCCAATTCATTTCCGTAATAAATTGCTAAGGTACATTTCAATTTTTAAAGTTTATAAATTATGTTGGTCTGATTCTATCTTTCCAAAACCAGAATAAATATTGAGTAACTCCACTGACTTCCATAGAAATACTTAAGGGTATGTCTACACTAGCTTGGTAGTTCGAGCTAGGTAGGCAAATGAGGGCAACTGGAGTTGCAAATGAAACCCGGGATTTAAATATCCCGGGCTTCATTTCCATCTTCCCGGGCGCCGCCATTTTAAAATCCCCCTTAATCTGAACTCCGTACCCGTGGCTACATGCGGCACGGAGTAGGTAGTTCGAATTAGGATCTCTAATTCGAACTACTGTTACTCCTCGTGGAATGAGGTGTACCAGTAGTTCAAATTAGAGATCCTAATTCAAACTACCTACTCCGTGCTGCGTATAGCCACAGGCACGGAGTTCGGACTAAGGGGGATTTAAAAATGGCGGCAGTCAGTTTCTATGGAAGTCAGTGGAGTTTCTATGGAAGTCAGTGGATATTTAAATCCTGGGCTTCATTTGCAACTCCGGTTGCCCTCATTTGCCTACTTAGCTCGAACTACCGAGCTAGTGTAGACATACCCTAACTTTTATTAGCCCCTTTTATATAGATATGGAGACATAGAGAAGTGCAATTTCTTATTCCAAATCACACAGGAAGTCTGTGGCAGAGCCAGAAATAGAACCTTGGAGGCTGGACTCCCAGGGCATGTCTACACTACAGAGTTTTGTTGGAACAATTGCCATTTTTCTGACAAAACCTGAGTTATTACCACACTGCAATCACATTCTTCCAAAAGTAAATCGAAAGAACAGAGGGGTTTTTCCGGCATTGGTAATCCTCTTTCTACAAGGAAGAAGTCTTTTTACGACAGAGCTCTTTCGGAAAAATGTGTGTGTGGAAGGGGAAGAGGGAGTTCTTTCGAAAGAAGAGGAAAGAGGAAAAAGTACAGGTGCCCTGGTGGCTACTCCATCCATAGTAATCACAGCTTAAATGCAAGATAGCATACATTCAGTGTAGATGCTATCTTTCGAAAAAGCAGATTGCTTTTTTGATGCGCTTTTGTGTGTGGACACTCTCTTTCGGAAGAAGTTTATCTGGAAGATCTCTTCCAAAAAAGTTCTTCCGAAAGAAGCCTGAAGTCTAGACGTAGCCCCAGTTTCCTACTCTGGCCATTATTCACAGCTAGAAATAGAACCCAGAAGTCCCAGAGGCTAGCCCCTGGATCTGAACATTCAAAAAACCTTTCCAGTGTCCTTTCCAGCTTCTAAAAAGAGATGTAGTGAAGGATTCCAAGATGCATTTGTGCTGGAAGCAAGCAATTGAGCAGAAACAGGGTCTCATCCTTTCAGTGTAAGAAATAAGGAAGATGGAGGAAGGATGGCCTACCAAGATGGGTGCATAGGTAGCAGAAAATGAGAAGCCATTTGGACAAGAAGGTACCCAAACCTGTCTGGACTTGCAGGACTAGCCTAGGATTCACTCTGCTGACCCATTTCACTTTACAACAGCAATAAATCAAGTATATTGGGTTTCAGGAAACAACAGACAAATGAGAACCACATCCCTCTTTCCCGGCATCACATCCATCATTTATAACCTGCCTTAGCTAACTATTGAAATCCCTGGCATCACTGCCCTTACCTACATGCTGCCTTAGCTTACTGTTGAAGCACGCTGGTCTCACATCCCTCATCTGTGTCACACCATAGCTTTCTATTGAACCTCCTTTCATCACAGCCCTCCCCTATAAACTGCCACAGCTTCCCACTGAACCCTCCTGGCATCACAGCCCTTGCCTACACTTTGCTATAGCTTCCCTTTAGAACATAAGAACAGCCATACTGGGTCAGACCAAAGGTCCACCGAGCCCAATATCCTGTCTTCCAAAAGTGGCCAATGTCAGAGGTCCCAGAGGGAGTGAACAGAACGGAATTATCACATGATCCCTCTCCTGTCATCCATTTCCAGCCTCTGACAAACAGAAGCTAGGGACACCATTCCCACCCATGCTGGCTAATAGCCACTGATGGACCTAACCTCCATGAATGTATCTAGGTTTTTTTTTTTAACCCTGTGAAATTCCTGATGTTCACAACATCCTCTGGCAAGGAGTTCCACAGGTTGACTGTGTGTTGCGTGAAGAAGAAAAACTTCCTTTTGTTTTAAACCTGCTGCCTATTAATTTCATTTGGTGACCCCTAGTTCTTATGTTATGGGAACAAGGACATAACTTTTCCTTATTTACTTTCTCCATTCCTGTCATGATTTTACAGACCTCTATCATATGCCCCCCATGTCCCAGTCTTTTAAATCTCTCTTCATATCATATTCCAAAACCCTATCATTTTTGCTGCCCTTTTCTGAACCTTTTCCAATGCCAATATATCTTTTTTTTTAGATGAGGTGACCACATCTGTATGCAGTATTCAAGTTGTGGGAGTAGCATGGTTTTATATAGAGGCAATAAAATATTCTCTGTCTTATTCTCCAATGAGTCTCGATATTTTATTTGCTTTTTTGACTGCCACTGCACATTCAGTGGATGTTTTCAGGGAAGTTGTTTTTGGGCAACTTCATTTGATCCGCCAGCTGCGACCCTTACTGAACAAACATGACTTGGCCACAGTGATCCATGCTCTTGTTACATCCCGACTGGATTACTGTAATGCACTTTATGTAGGGCAGCCTCTAAAGAGCCTTCGGAAACTTCAACTGGTCCAGAATGCGGCTGCTCGAGTTTTAACTAACACTAGTTATACGGAGCACATTACGCCAGTGCTTCGGCAGCTGCACTGGCTTCTGGTATGTTTCCGGGCACAATTTAAGGTTTTAATTATGACCTATAAAGCCTTACATGAGTTTAGCCCAGGGTATCTGAAGGACTGTCTTCTCCCATATGAACCTGCCCAGGGATTGAGGTCAGCTGGGGAGGCTTCGCTTCGTGTTCCCCCACTTGTGGAGATAAGATTAACATCTACGCAGAACAGGGCATTCTTAGCTTTTGCTCCCAAGCTGTGGAATTCTCTTCCTCAAGATATTCGCATGGCACCAACACTAGCGTTGTTTCGGCGTCAGGCTAAAGCCACCCTTTTACTCATGCTTTTATTAATGTTTGAGTCTGTATGTTTGTGTTCCTCCTCTCTATATGTTTTTAGCTGGTTATGTCCCTCTGAGGTCTCATATTTTAAATTCTCATATTTTAAATTTTTATATATATTTGTATTTTTTTTGTTTGTTCTTGTAAGCTGCCTTGAATATTTTAAATAGAAAGGCAGGATAAAAATATTTAAATAAATAAATAATAAACCTATTCACACTGACTCCAAGATCTCTCTTGAATAGCTGTAGCTAAATTAGTCCCCATCATAATGTATGTATAGTTGGGATTATTTTTTTCCAATGGGCATTAATTTATATTTATCAACATTAAATGTCATTTGCCATTTTGTGGCCTATTCACTTAGTTTTGTGAAATCTTTTTCAAGCTCTTCACAGTCTGCTTTTGTCTTAGCTATCTTGAGCAGTTTAGTATCATCGGCCAAATCTGATCCCTCACTGTTTATCCCCTTCTCCAGATCATTTATCAATAGGTTGAACAGGATTGATCCCACTTCAGACCACAGGGGGGGCACCATTAGTTACTGTTCTCCATTCTGAAAACTCACCATTTATTCCTACCCTGTTTCCTGTATTTTAACCAGTTATCAATCGATGATAACTTCCCTCGTATCCCATGACAACTTACTTTACTTAAGAGCCTTTGGTGAGGGACCTTGTCAAAGGCTTTCAGGAAATCTAAGTACACTATGGCCACTGGATCCACCTTGGCCACGTTTGTTGACTCCCTCAAAGAACTCTAGGGCTACGTCTAGACTGGCATGATTTTCCGCAAATGCTTTTAACGGAAAAGTTTTCTGTTAAAAGCATTTGCAGAAAAAAGCGTCTAGATTGGCACGGACGCTTTTCCGCAAAAGCACTTTTTGCGGAAAAGCGTCCGTGCCAATCTAGATGTGCTTTTGCACAAAAAAGTCCCGACTGCCATTTTCGCGATCGGGGCTTTTTTGCGCAAAACAAATCTGAGCTGTCTACACTGGCCCTTTTGCACAAAAGCTTTGCGCAAAAGGACTTTTGCCCGAACGGGAGCAGCATAGTATTTCCGCAAGAATCACTGATTTCAGACAGTAGGAAGTCAGTGTTCTTGCGGAAATTCAAGCGGCCAGTGTAGATAGCTGGCATGTTCACCTGCTTTTGCGGAAAAACTTGCCAGTCTAGAAACAGCCTAGTAGATTAATAAGGCATAATTTCCATTTACAGAAATCTTGTTGACTTTCCCCCCAACAAATTATGTTCATCTATGTATCTGACAATTTTATTCTTTACTAGAGTTTCAACTAATTTGCCTGGTACTGACATTAGACTTTCTGGTCTGTAATTGCCAGGATCACCTCTAGAGATCGTTTTAAGTACTGATGTCACATTAGCTTTCTTCCAGTCATTAGGTACAGAAGCTGATTTAAAGGATAGATTACAAACCACAGTTAATTGTTCCGCAATTTCCCATTTGTGTTCGTTCAGAACTCTTTGGTGAATGTCATCCGATTCCGGGGACTTGTTACTGTTAAGTTTATCAGTTTGTTCCCATACCTTCTCTAATGACACCTCAATATGGGACAATTCCTCAGATTTGTTACCTAAAAACAGTGGAGGTTTGGGAATCTCCCTAACATCCTAAGCTGTGAAGACCAAAACAAATAATTCATTTAGTTTCTCTTCAGAGGCTCTATCATCTTTGAGTGCTCCTTTAGCATTTAAATCATTCTGGTGGTTCCACTGGTTGTTTAGGATGCTTCCTGCTTCTGCTGTATTTAAAAAACATTTTTCTATTTACTTTTGGAATTTTTAGCTAGTTATTCTTCAGACTTCTTTTTGAACCCTCATGGCACCACAGCTGTCACCTATACACCGAACATAAGAACATAAGAACAGCCGTACTGGGTCAGACCAAAGGTCCATCTAGCCTAGTCGCCTGTCTGCTGACTGTGGCCAGCACCAGGTGCACCAGAGAGGGTGGACCAAAGACAATGATCAAGTGATTTGCCTCCTGTCATCCGTCTCCAGCCTCTGACAAACAGAGGACAGGGACACCATTTCTATCCCCTGGCTAATAGCCTTTTATGGACTGCCATAACTTCCCATCATCATTACCAGGGCTCGACAAATAATGTAATCTATTCGCCCGTGGTGAGTAGATTACAACCCGGAAGAGCCGGCGTAGAGCAATCTGCGTATGCATAGTCCAAAGAGACTTTAACAACTTACACCCCACCATCAATCTCAGCCTGGACCATTCTACACGAGAGATCCATTTCCTGGACACCACAGTACAAATCACCAATGGAAAATTAGACATCACTGTCTACAGAAAACCCACTGACTCCTACAGTTACCTACATGCCTCCAGCTCCTATCCAGAACACACCATATGATCCATCGTCTATAGCCAAGCCCTTAGATACAATCGCATCTGCTCCAATCCAACTGACAGAGACCAGAAACTTCAGGATCTCTACCAAGCATTTATAAACCTCAAATACCCACCCGGAGAAATAAAAAAACAAATTGAAAGAGACAAACGAATACCCCAAAACCATCTACTTCAAGACAGACCCAGGAAAACCAACAATAGAACACCACTTGTCATCACGTATAGCCCCCAACTTAAACCCGTCCAACGCATTATCAATAACCTACAACCTATACTGGAACAGGATACTACACGCCGAGAGGCTCTGGGAGACAGACCCATAGTCTTCTATAGACAACCACCTAACCTCAGGATGATTCTTACCAACAACCACAGGACATATCACACTAATACCAACCCTGGAACTTTCTCTTGCAACAAACCCTGGTGCCAGCTTTGTCCACATATTTACTCTGCTGACACCATTATTGGACCTAATCATGCCAGTTACAAGATCAAGAACACATATTCCTGTTCATCCAGAAATATAATTTATGCCATCATGTGCCTAAAGTGTCCGTCTGCTATGTACATTGGACAAACGTCTCAGACACTTCACCAAAGAATCAATGCACACAAAACAGACATAAGACTCTCTCACAGAGAGAAAGCTGTTGCCTGCCATTTCAGCCAGACTGATCATTCCTTAATGACCTTAAAACATACATATTGCTTCAAAGAGACTTTAACTCCAGACTTCAATTAAAAGCTTCAGAATTGTCATTCATGCTTAAATTTGACACTTTATGTATGGGTTTAAACAAAGACTCTAATTATCTTACCCATTACAAAGATAGCTTCCCCTATTATCACCCCTATATCACTACCTCACAGAAACTTACCTTCCCCTCTCACCCCCACTGTTCTAAAATTTGATTTGTCAATTTCACATGTTCACTTTTTTTGATTGTATCACTTTAGTATATATGGTTGTGCCGATTTTCTTCCACATATTGATCTGAGGAAGTGGGTCTGGCCCACAAAAGCTCATCACCTAATAAACCATCTTGTTAGTCTTAATAAAGTGCTACATAGTTCTGTCTTTTATTTCAGCTACACCAGACTAACATGGCTGCATCTCTATCACTTTTCTCAACTAGTGTTATTCATCGGCTTTTCTTTAAATGTAGCAAAGGGAAAGAGTAATTTCTATTTTATTATTGTCAGGTTTTGTATTTTCTCAAAAGAATTTTCTTTTAGTCTATATACTTGTAACTTAACTGAGTGACTAGTTAAATCAATTAGCTGAGGAGCAGTAATCCACAATATAGGAAGAGTCTGCCTGGACTCCCAGGGTACATCCAGACTACAGGCTTTTGTCGACAGAGGCTTTGTCAACAGATACTAACAAAGCTTCTGTCGACAAAGCGTCTAGACTACATCCAGTTCTGTCAACAAAGCAAGCCGCTTTGTCGACATGAGAGTGCAGAAGCAAAGGACAGTGTAGATACAATAACGCCTTCTGTCGACAGAGTTCTGTCGACAAAAGGCGTATTCCTCGTAGAATGAGCTTTACCGCCATTGACAAAATTGCTGAGTTCTGTCGATGTTATGTCAACAGAACTCGGCAATAGTGTAGACACAGATATAGTTCTGTTGACAAAAGTCCACTTTTGTCAACAAAACCCTGTAGTCCAGACACCCCCCCACTGAGGATGTCTACAAGTAAGTGGAGGAAAGATGTTTCAGACTCAGCAAATTATGCAGATTTAGTGATCGAAGACACTGAGTCTTAGGTGAACTAAACCTAAACTTCTGGAATCTCTCAATTTCTTTTTACTATGTCTTATATGGACTGAACTGTTCAAGTCCCCCCCTCCCCATTTATGTTTATTGTAACTGTGAGATAATGTCTGTGGCTTATGAAATAGCTATGTTATGTTGTAAAATTAGATTGTTTCTTCATAAGGTATTTAATTAAATTCATTTTAGTTCCTTTCGGACTTTAATGTGTAGGGGTTTGACCTTGCTGAAGTCCTTAGAGATTGAACTTTGGGTCTCTGTCTACTTTTCTATTGGAGTTGGGCATTTCAAGGCACTGGAGAAGGACAATGAAGTGAGATGTAGCTCAACCAAGGTTGCAATAGCTTCTCATTGAATCCCCCCTTTACTTATCACCCTCTGTCTGGTACACCCTGCCACACCTTCCCATTGAACCCCCCCTTTACTTATCACGAGGGCTGTGTCTAGACTGGCCAGTTTTTCCGGAAAATCAGCCGCTTTTCCGGAAAAACTTGCCAGCTGTCTACACTGGCCGCTTGAATTTCCGCAAAAGCACTTACTTCCTACTGTAAGAAATCAGTGCTTTTTGTGGAAATACTATGCTGCTCCCGTTCGGGCAAAAGTCCCTTTTGCGCAAAGCTTTTGCGCAGAAGGGCCAGTGTAGACAGCTCAGATTTGTTTTCCGCAAAAAAGCCCCGATCGCGAAAATGGCGATCGGGGCTTTTTTGCGGAAAAGCGCGTCTAGATTGGCCACGGATGCTTTTCAGCAAAAAGTGCTTTTGCGGAAAAGCGTCCGTGCCAATCTTGACGCTCTTTTCCGAAAATGCTTTTAACGGAAAACTGTTCCGTTAAAAGCATTTCCGGAAAATCATGCCAGTCTAGACTTGGACCCTCTGTCTTGTACACCCTGCCATACCTTCCCATTGAACCCCTCCCCATACCCCGCATCACAGCCTTTACCTACATCCTGCTAGAGCTTCCCATGGAACTCTCCTGGCACTATCATCCGCTGTCACCCTGCTACAGCTCCCCGTTGAAACCCCCATGACCACACACACAGCCCTCCCCTACACAGCTCCCCATTGAACCCCCCCCCCTCCGCCTATTGCTATCACCCTGCCAGAGTTGGCTGTTGAACTCTCGAGGAACTGTCCCGCCCACTGAGCCTTCCAGCTTGTCCTGCACCTGCACGCGCACGCGCACGCCTCGCCCCCTCAGGTGCACCCTCAAGGAGTCAAGTTTCTTATTACCTTTTCCTGCCTCTCGGGAACCCAGCTGGCCAATCAAATCACAGGGCTCTGTGACCAACCAGAGAACCATTGGCTCTCAGTATCCGCCCCCCCCCTTAGCTTGTGGCGCTGCTGTTCGGTTTTGGCCGTTGAGAGCCGTTGAAGGCCGAGAGCTGGGTTCAGTGCGCAGGCGTGATGGTTTCCTTCGGTCATTTCTCGCTGTGAGGAAGCGACGGCGCCGGGAGCGAGCGGGTGACCTTCGGGCGCTGCGTTGGGGACTCGGAGGGGTAAGTGGGGGCTCCCGGCTGTGATGGGGCAGCAAATCCCCCGGCGGGGCTTAGGCAACCCCCCTTCCCGTCTTTTGACAGTTGGACCCTCTCACACGTACTGCCCCCTGGCAAGCGAGCGAGCTCCCCCCGCACCCCCATAGATGCCTCGTGCGGAAGTGCCCCCCCAATCCCTCATGTAACGACATGGGATGCGATGGGCGCCCCACCCGCCATCCCAAACACCTGGTGAGGTGCGCTCGCCTTGTTCCCCTCCCCCGGGTTGGGGTGCCTGGCAGGGTGCTGCTCTCCCCTCCCTTATGCAGTGCCCGTGGCTGGGCATGGCATATAGGTGACAGTAGTTCACGTTTCAACTCAGAGATGGCTGCTGTTTGCTGGAAGATTAAATGGATCCCCCTTCACTATGGAGCGAGGACTCCCACATCTTTCACTTTAATGGCTTTGTCAAAAGTAAGGAGTAGTCCTGTGGCACCTCAGGGTATATCTACACATCAGTGCTATCTCAGACTAATGGATGTTCCTTTGAAATAACGTAGTCCAGGTCTACACAGCACGCAGTTATTTTGACATGTTGAAATCATGTCAAGCAGGAGGATTTCTTACTCTGACTCCTGTAACCCTCATTTTATAAGGAGCCTCATTTTGTAAGTAGGAGGAAAAAGACCGCGCTAAAAGCCGAAATAAGCTATTTCGACTTCAGCTATGCAATTGTTGTAGCTCCAGTTGCATAGCTTATTTTGGCTTTAGTCCAATGTGTAGATGTACCCTTAGAGACTAACAAAATATATATATAAGATCATGAGCTTTTGTGGGCACAAGCCACTTCTTCAGTTGAGCTTGAGTGGCGCTCATCTGAAGAAGTGGGTTTTGCCCACAAAAACTGTTGATACTATACATAGTATTTGTTAGTCTGTAAGGTGCCACAGGACTACTTGTTAAAAGTGGCTGCAGAAAATGGGGGTCTAGATTTCTGTTCAGTTCGTGAACTATGTTGGGAATAGAAAACGGAAGTGTTGTGTGGCCACCTCTGTGGGTTTATGAGAAACTGTCTATGAAATCATGTATTCCTGGTGATTCTTTTTTAAAGCAGAAATTGATACAGGTTTTCTTTTCCGTGTATTTTGTTTCTTTGTGGAATCTGAGTGTTGGGAAGGAAATGTTGACTTGTATATTCTGCAGTTAGATTGTCAATGTATTTCACGATACTTTATCAGAAAGTGAAATGAGTACTAGTTTTTTTTTGGGAGGGGGAGTATTTGAATCACAAGTAGCTTCCCTTAACCTAATATATTATAGGAAGCTGTGTTCTTTTGACTGTCACCTAGTTTAGATCCTAACTCTAGATCTTTTTTTAATGTAAGTCTGTTTTAATGATGTTTCCGTAAGCATGATGTTGGATTTTTTTGTTTTGGATTTAAACATTCCCCTGTAGTATTGTGAATTCAAATGCAACACATTATAATAATGGATGTTAACCAGAAAGTGAAAATGGCTAGTCCAGTGTCACTTTTCCAAACTATGTATCATTTTAAAAAAAGAAAAGTAAATTATGCTTCTATGGATTCCAACATCACTTGAGTTTATTAACATTGATAAGATGAATTATTTTCACACCTGTATCCTCTAGAAAAACAATCCTAAAAATTTTGATTCTAATATTTAACTACAGTTCTAAACTTCTTAATTAAAGAATAGTCAAGACTTTGTAGCCTTATTCCTGTGAAATGATTTCCAGACGAATGGAAAACCAGAACGTAACACGTATATGTAGTCACAATGTTAATTTAAATATATATAAAATACTTATCTCTTACAACAATTAGAAGTAAAAGGTCAAATATAAACCAAAAGTTTAACAAAGAGTTTAGAAAACTGCCTGTCTAACTTTTAACTGAGGTGACTTACAGTGGAATCTAATGCTGTTTGTATTAGGGATTTTTCAGAAACTCCCATCTAGACAAGCTATTAGTCTTGATCTCCTAGCAAGGCTGTTGCCATGAAGAATTTATGAGGACAGGCTGAAATTATACTCTTGACAAAACATGTCTACAGGTCATACATCAATTGGGTTGTAGGAGCTTCAGTTTTGGCATTTTGACAAAACTATTCCCAGACCTTCAAACTTTGTGTTCAAACAGAACCCATTTTATGTCAAGGTTTTGGATTGAAATTATGGCTTCTTTAAGGTTAACCTGTATATTCCACTGTGCTGATTAGGTCATCCACCTTTCATTATTCTACACACAATGATTATTAAAAAATGAAATGGGGAAAACCTCAATTTTCAAGGCTTAGGTTGCTGTGTTTATGGTAGCAATGCCTATTATACAGGTAGCTTAACACTTTCTGTTACAACCAGTCTTCAGTTGTTTAGCTCTTCTGGCAAACTGGGCTGAAACTTCATGCTTGATATCTACCTCTGACTAAATTGATTTTTTTTTTAAAGCTTCAATAAAAATCCCTAAACTAAAAGGAAAATAGGTAGCTTTAATAAAGTTAAGCCATCTCTTGGGTACCTTCAGGGTTTGAAGTGGTTACTTGAAAGTGAAACTTGGCAGAGAAAATAGTTTACTGTCCCTGATTTGGCTAAACTACAAAACACAGTTCTGTCTGTGCAGCTTGTCAAAACCATGCTATAATCTTCAAGCAATATTGCTAATAGGAATGTGAATGTGTAACCATGTAAGTGGTTAACCGATAAGCCAGTGACTCCCTGAACGCATCAGTTCCTGGGGAGCCACCTGTCGTCCTGCACTGTTGCCTCTGTATTGAAGGAAGCAATGTGTCCTGGCAGTTGGGAGCCGGTATGTGCAGGAAGCTGATTGCTGCTCTACATGTAACCACTGAAATTTTACTTAAATACATGTTTTAACATCCCTAACTGCTGATTGTTCGATGATATTGCAGGATTTGTGCAACCTAGAACTTCTCTTCCCCTTTCTTAGCAATTATTAGGCAATCCTAGTCTTTCCTAAATTGAGCACATCTGCTCTGGTCCAGGCCAGTCTCTGTGTTAGGTAAGCTTGTAAAACATACCTTCAGAATTTGCTTTCCTGTTTTTCTAGATTAATGAATGGTTGGGTGATGACACATTACACTAGGCATTGAAAAACCTGACTTGTAAAGATTTCAGTCTACTACAGTAGTGCATAGTTGTCCAAGTGCTAGCTGGTCATTTGGATGGTATTACCTATGCAGCAGTCAAGGACTTGATGAAAGTTAATTGTAGTTAAGATGGCACTCAAATATAGCTAGTGCTAGCTTACTGTGGATAAACTGTGTGTACCCTGATGTGCATTAACAATTTGTCAGTGTGCTTTGATTTGGTCCTGTTTCAAAGAAGACTAGCTCAAAGTGCATTTGTTTAGTAATAGTGGATATCAGCAGGGTTCACAAAGACAGTCTGTAGATTGACATCCCATCTTGCCATAAAATAAGTACCTGTTTTTCAGGAAATCTCTGCTCAATATTCTTTTCTCAAAACTAAATATTCATTTTTTTAATTTTTTTTTTTTTTTAAGATCTTGCATCATAGGTCTGATTTTTCTAAGCCTTTTATCAGTTGTAATTTTCTTCTATTGAGTCTCTCTAGGTTTGTTCTCTAGGTTTGTCCACATCTTTCTTGAAGTTTGAGGCCCAAGTCTTGAAACTACTACTCCATCAGAGTCCTCGCTAATGCTGAGTAAAGTGGGACATGGCTTATACAATACTCCTGCTAATACAGAATTTTTTTTGTCCTCAAGTGCCCCACATAGTTGGTTTTTATTCAATTTGTGATCCACTACAACCCCCAGATCTCTGCAGTACTACTATGTAGCCCACTATTCTCCATTGTGTGTTTTTTGCACTTCAATTTTTTTTGTTACTAATTGTAGTATTTGTCGATTTGAGAGCAATTCTCCAGTTTATCAAGGTCTCTCTGAATTCTCCTCCAAAGTACTAGCACCTCTTCCCAGCTTGGTGCTTTCCTCACATTGTACAGTCATATTCTTCATTCCCTTATCTAGGTCATTAATGAAAATATTGAATAGTAATAGACACAGAATGGATTCTGTAGAACTCAATGTGGTATAATTTTCCATTCTGACAGCCATCGATAATGACTCTTTGAGTACTGTCTTTCAATAAGCTGTGCACCCACAGTATAGTAACTTCATTAGTAGACCACATTTCCATAGTTTGCTTATGACAGTGTCATATGGGAGCATGTCAGAAGTCTTACTAAAATCAAGATGCATCATATTTACTGCTTATCCATATTGACTAGGCTTTGGTGCCCCCTACCCCATATAGGGGCATGAGGGTAAGGGGAGTCTCTGGTGCCCTGAGTTGCATGAGCGTGTAGGGTGGTTGTTGTGGGGTTTTTTTGGGTGGGGTGGGGGGAAGGTTCTCACTTGTGTGTGGTCCCTGACCCAAAAAAGGTTCTTCACCTGTTTAACTTGTTCTCCTGTCTTTTACAATTTTGAAAGTTAGGATGACCAGTTTATAATTAATGTCCTTGAAGTAAAAGTTAAATTGCTTATCTGTTCACCTGTACACCTATGGATCAATTCTGCTACTATTGATGTTCATGAAACTTTACCATTAACTTCAGTGAATCCAAGATTGAGCCAGTAGTGTTCTCAGTTAAAACTCTCTCTGGAAAGATGTGCAAAATTTTAAATATTTAGCATAGCTACTTAAGCAGTCTCCAGGGTAGCATGCATTTTCAGCTTTGTATATATAATCTCTCTCAATTTTTTTCAGGTACATTCGATTGGCTGCTGTAAATACTTTGAAATGTTGTCAGCAATGAAGTTAATGTTAACATTCTTTCTTTCTGGAATTATAGCCTGTTATGGGGACAATCCTAACTATGATTCAATACACAAGTTACTCCTGGTATCCTTTGATGGTTTCAGGGCTGACTATCTGAAAAACTATAGACTACCTCATCTCCAGGAATTTATTGAGGATGGTGTGTTGGTAGAATATGTTACAAATGCTTTTATCACAAAAACTTTCCCAAACCATTACAGCATAGTGACAGGCTTATATGAAGAGAGCCATGGCATTGTTTCTAATGAAATGTATGACAAAGATACAAAGAAGAAGTTTTCACAGTTTAATGATAAAGATCCTTTCTGGTGGAATGAGGCAACTCCTATTTGGATTACAAATCAGCAGCAAGAGAACAGAAGAAGTGCAGCTGCAATGTGGCCTGGTACTGATGTAAAAATTAACAATACCTTATCTCATTATTTTATGAAATATAATTATTCAGTAACATTTGAAGAGAGAATGGAGAGTATTACTATGTGGCTGAACAATTCTAACCCACCAGTTACTTTTGCTACACTCTATTGGGAAGAACCAGATGCAAGTGGGCATAAATATGGACCAGGAAATAAAGAAAATATGAGAAAAGTCTTAGAACAAGTGGATAACCACATTGGTTCACTTATTTATAAACTCAAGAGATTGGGATTGTGGGAGAACATTAATGTAATAATTACAAGTGATCATGGAATGACCCAGTGTTCCCCGGAAAAACTGATTATACTGGACAGCTGCATTGGCCGTGGTAACTATACTCTGGTAGACCAGACACCAGTTGCTGCAATACTGCCAAGAAATAGTATGTATATTTTTCAGTCATATACTGTATTGAGTGTGTGTTAAACTTTCTCTCCTCTTGCCAGAAATGTCGTGTCATATGGTGTATTATTCACAGGATCTCAGACAATACAGTTCACGTTGTAGTAGTTAGTTAGAAAGTAATTAATAAATAAATTAAACTAGGGGTATCTAGTTACTTAAAACTGGGCTCTGGTAATGAAGAGCACTTGTTGAACAGATAATACTTACCCTGCCTGCTTATTTACCCTGAAATATTTTTCTATGTTAATAAGGTCTCTGTGGCTTATGTGTAAAAAGTTGTGGTGGATTCTCCATCACTGAGAACTTTTAAATCAATATTGGATTTTTTTTCAAAAATATGTGCTCTCAGAACTATTTTTTGGGGAAGTTTTATGGCCTTTGTCATATGGGAGCTCAGACAAGACGATTGCAATGGTCCCTTTTAGCCTTAGAATCTATTCATGTATTCCTCCTTTGTTCACCCTGTCAGTTACATCACAATAATGAGCACTGTGTAAGTATTTAACTTTTACTGGGGATTGAAAATTATATTGATAGGAGTTTTAGGTCTTTATAATCTTAAACCAAATCATTTTGCCTCCTTCATCCCACTTGAATGGAGGGTTCATCTTTTAAAAAAAAAAAAAAAAAAAAAATCCAGTCTCTTACCTATGATTATGTAAATGTATTTTTGTACCTCAGCTTTGGTTTTCTCCACAACAAAATCTGGATAATGTTTGTTCATTTACTATCTACATAGGCAACTGAATATTTGCTGTTTCACATGCTATTTTCTTTGCAGACAAAACATACGTATATAACTTACTGAAAAACTGTAGTACTTTCATGAAGGTGTATCTTAAAGAAGAGATTCCAAACAGATTTCATTACCATCACAATAAGCGCATTCAACCTATAATACTGGTTGCAGATGAGGGCTGGACGATTGTACAAAATGGGTCACTTACAAAATGTAAGTATTTTCATTCTTCATATTGTTGAACTTTTATTTCTATTGTAGAAGTACCCTGGGCCTCAATCAAATGACCAATAAACCAGTCCTGTGCATCTTGCAAAACCCCACAAACATAGGGTTAGACAAATTAGATAAAATTACAGGTATAGTAAAATCTGTGTTATCCGGCATGCTCTGGGATTAGGGTGTTCTGATTACCTAAAAATTCTGATTATCCATGGGTCCCATCAACCTAGGAAAAACCAACAGACAATAATAATAAAACTCAGGTTTTTAATATTGGTAATTTTGTAGTGTAAGGCAGTTGGTCTCACGTTTCTATTTTGAGTTAAAGATGATTAGTACTTTTTAAATAAAAAATTAAGCCAATCATGGTAAACCAAGCCAGGCCTGTGCACCTGAAGATGTGGCCGTATTTTGGCTGGGGGCAATGCTGGTTGACCAAAGTTTTCTGGTTAACAGAGTGGCGGATAACAAAGGTTTCACTGTAAATGGTTTTCAGTGTTCAGAATTAGCACTAACTCTTTCTGTATATCCAGTCTTTTTTAAATTCAGACATAAAAGAATTCCTAAGTTGGAGGTTCCCAATTGTTATAATTTGTGGACACCTGGAAATTTCAAATGGAGGAGTTGGATCAGTGTGTGTGTGTGTGTGTGTGTGTGTGTGTGTGTGTGTGTTTGAATTCTGTTCAATTTTCAGTCTTTTTCGTGGACACCTTAGACATAGTCCACAGACTCACTGGTTGAAAACAACTATACTTACTGTTCAACAATCAGTGTTGTTCCTATAATTTAAAAGGGGCTTACGAAGACACACTCCTCTCATAAGCAATTTCTAGAGAACAAACTAGAAGTGGCTGAACAAACAATTTTGAAATTTCCCTCTAGAGAATTCCAGTAACTTGTTCTAACTGTTGGGGTAGAAGGAGCTGGTCATGACCCTTGCAAAGAAACAACTGTATCTAATGTGCAAACAATAACCATTGGGTCGGTAGGTATCTTAACAAGTTTAAAGAAAAGTGTCTCTAGAATAGTTGATTAAAAAAGACCATTATTCTCTGCTGTTAGAGTGATCCACAGATAAAGACGAGAGTGAAGTGTCTTCCACTTTGCATTCTGGAACTCTTCCAATTCTGAGCTAAGCTAACTAGAGATGGGATCCAGGTGCACAAGAGATATCTGAGTTCTGGTCCTGAAGAATTCAGTTCATGAACCAACAGCCTGGGTGACCCAGTGAAGTACAGCTATCCTAGCTGGACACAGGAAAAATGTTTGGGGTTTGTTAATTTAGTTTCCAGAGCACTTAGGCCGTCTACAAAATAAACTTGTTGCTGTATTGTGTATGTTCTAAATAATGTCAGACTTTGGCATTTCAGAGAAACAAGTGAATCACTGTGAATTAGTACATTACCTACTTTGACCACTTTTAGATTAAAAATAGGTTTGTATCCAGATTTGTTCTATTATATATAGACAGTAATGACAATTCTTTTCACACTCAAGATCTTTTGCATGGACTCTCCCTTCTGGGAGGGGGAATATAGAAGTTGTGCTCTAATCCAAATAAACATCAGCAAAGTGTACTCTTCAATTTTTAAAGTAGTAAATCTTTATTACAATATTTCTATGTCTTTCAGGCATCAGTACAAGTGTTGCATTACTTTTTTGCACCTTTTTTAGGAATGGGAAACAACTAAAATCATAGTTGACAATGTTTGTAAGCAACTTAAGTTTCTAACATTAATTTTATATGCTTATTAACTTAGTATTTCTCCTTTTTAGTAGGTGACCATGGTTATGACAATGCTCTCCCAAGTATGCATCCATTCCTGGCTGCTCATGGTCCTGCTTTTCGCAAAGGCTACAAGAAGAAAACAATTAATAATGTTGATATCTACCCAATGATGTGTCACATCCTTGGATTAAAACCTCAGCCGAACAATGGAACCTTCAGCAACACCAAGTGTTTGTTAGTTGACCAGTGGTGCATAAATCTCCCTGAATCCATTGGAATAGTTATTGGTGTTCTCCTGGTGTTAACTACTCTGACCTGCCTTATAATAATCATGAGGAATAGAATATCCTCTCCTCGTCCATTCTCCCGGCTTCAGCTACAAGAGGATGATGATCCCTTAATTGGATAGCAGATGTAGGAAATTCTAGCTTCACTACTACATAGATATTAGTATCTGGAAATAAGTGGTATGTTGAATCTGCAACTTTGCTGATCATTCTATGATGCACTTTAAAGGGTACACATTTAAAATTGTCTAAGATGTACAGACAAAAACCTGTTGAACTGTTTGCTTATGAATCTTGACTGACAATAACACACGAGTCATAAAAGAAATCTACACTGAAGGGATCCTGTGCTTCCTACTGGGGAAGGCATTTAACAAAATAAGGATGTTAATTTTGCATTTGGGTATTTACAAACTTGTAAAATATCAATTGTAAACTATTGAGGCTGGGATTCTGAACTTCAGTATTTGTAAATGAAACTGAGTGCATTTTGTATTAAATTTAATAGTGGTGATCTCTTTACAATTCTTGCACTCATGTATCAGTTGCAAAAATCTGTCCTACGTCTTAGAGACTTTTTAAGAGCAGTAGTTCTCTGGCTGGTGTATATTGACTGTTCTGGGAAATGTGGATTCCAATTTTTAACATCCAAAATACCAGCAATAAAGATTCAGCACTAACAGTAGTTCTCCATGCAATTTATTATAAGTTGTACAAATGTTCAACTTGGAGGTGAAATAGTCTCCTGCAGGAATGGGTTTATGGATATCAAGGTTCTTGTGACACTTCTGACTTTCTGTATGGTCTTGTGTAAGTCAGTTGACTTCTACCACAGTTTTCCCATTTATAGAACTGGGATAACACTTACCTTATGTGGCAGAGATGTTGACTTTAGTAGTTTAATGTTCGTGAAATGTTTCAACATTCTCAAGTGGTAGTTTGGAAATACAAAGTACTATTAAAGAGGAGATTATGAAAATATTTCTCAAACACACCCTTACTTAACTACATTCAGACCTTTTTATATATACACTTAAACAAGCTTTAGTGGGTTTTTTTTTAATGGAAGGCCTTGACTTCAGGGTTCAAAGCCTGCTCTGATTAAAACATGATTGCAATAACACAGGAAGAAAAATTTGGTTTAGCTTATTATCTGCTTAGGTAAGGATATGCACAACCAATGGGCTTTATTCTATGAAGGTGGTACTTTTTTGGATCTAAACATATTAACAGTACAGTTCTAGTGCAAGCAAAATTTTATTTTCTGAAAACCACTGAAACTTTGTAATTAATGGGATCATTGTTTTTGTTTTGTTTTTTTAACTCAGAACTATTGTTCAGTTGAGCAGATATAAATACTACCAGAAAATAACTTTTTGAACACTTGTGTGTGCAGTAATCATAATTGACTATTGGCCCATGAGGAGAACCTTGGTAAATATTGAACTCCAACTTTCTTTGGCAGTAATAGAAAAGGATGGTAGAATGACAGCTGAGATTGCTGACAACATAGGTTTGCTTGTTTGTTTTCCATACTCTTTTGGCTCACTTGACTAGAGCTTGTAAAGTTTGGTGGTAATTTCAGTTAATCATTTCGTACACAAAGTAAGATTGAACCATCACTTGTAGAAGTGGCCAAAGTACCTCACCTTCCCACTTTTTTTTTTTTTAAAAGCAGGTAACATCTAAGTTTTCATCTAAGAGGCGACATTCTTGGTAGTGAAACATCAAAGCTTAAATGTCTTTGTTTTATAGTACATAGTTTTTAGCTAGTGGTTATACCGCTATCCTGAATGGTGCTTGCTGTAAGATTGAAATTGTCTTGTGACCTGAAAGGTGCAGTTAAACTCATTTTACTTACATGCCTATGATTACCATAGGCACTTCCTTTTTTTTTTTTTTTTTTCCAACTTCAACTAAGCACGTGCTGGATTTCTAACAGTTGTATTTAGCACAAGATGTAAGCCAGTAGAAGCCAAAAACCAGAGCCAAATACATAATTCTAACAGCATATGACTTATTTTTACATTTGCTTTCACAAAAAATTTTAAAAGGCTAACAACATATTAGACAGAATGACAGTATGTCACCTTTCTATTGAGAAGTTAGAGCTGTACAACAACGTATACTTGAATTGCATCTTAACTTTTTAGTTCCTTTGGGCACTTGCTATCCTGCACTTCTTTTGACATGTACAAGAGCTGCCACAGAGATAGTGCTGGGGCGGGGGGGGGGGGGGGAGCTGGCTTAAAAGCTGATTTTGGCCCCCCCAGCACATTTCCTTGGCCCCCTTCCCTGCTGCCCCTCTCTAAAGTGACTAGCTGCAGGGGAAGTGACTAGTCATGTGACTACTTAAGCATAAACTTATTGGATAGTCATCAGGTAGTCGACTAGTCGCTTATATATCCCAAGTTGTGCGGGGAGCTTGTGAAGTCAGCTTTCTTAGGCTCCAAGGCAGGAGGGTCTTGTTTTCTTCCTGTTCTGCCTAGGTGTCAGCAAGTGAAGAGCTGAGCCTTCTGTAGAGCTTGGGGAAAGCAATTTTGAAATTGTAAAGTACCATTGTTACTGCTAGAGGGTGGGACTAACTGCTTTTTGGGGGGGAAGGGGAAATAGAGTAAAATCTCTGCTTCATTTGGTTAACTTTTTGGCAAAACTTTCACAAATCCATCTTATCTTAAACAATGTTTAGCGTAAATCATTAGTTCAAAAGGCAACATCATCTGTTTACATACAGTCTAATTACTATTGCTGCTAAACAATGGTTTCTAGAGATTTAAAAAAATGGTTTTGCAGTCAAGGTACATAATTTCCATTGCTGAACTGTCATGCTAATTATAAATGGTCTGGTAACACATGTTTTGTTAGTCTATAAAGTGCTACCAGACTATTTGTTGGGTTTTTTTCTGTACAGACTAACTCAGCTACCCCCTGAAGATGCTAATTACAGTGAGATGGGCTGTAGCCACTGAAATTACTTGTAATCCTCCCCATTTTCAGCCATTAGGATGTGCATATAGCTTTCTGTTTGTGATGTAGAATGATTGCTACATGCCATTTCACGCCCAGGCTGCTGATCAGAGTTTGGAGGAAGAGCTCAAAAGTGTGAACTTTTGCTTTTGAAGGGTGCCTTGCTGATATTCAGTGGCACTGGTGAGGCCAAAAGAACCTTTGTCCAGATTTCCAGGGGTGGAAAGAATGGAAAATAATAGGAATCAAGAATAAATCTTATTTTCCCACCTCTAAGTGTGTGTGTATGTATAATGTGCTTAACATCAGACTATTTTAAATGGCTAGTGCCTTATAACTTGATGAAATATTTATTTTATATTTTGATTGTATGGTTTTGGTTCTTGTGGACTTCGCATATGTAAAATAAATTTTTGTAAGTGTCCCATTTTTTTTCTTAAATTGCGTGAGGGTTTTCCCCCCCTAAAGCAAAAGGTGTATGTCATGTTGTTTAACCCTTTGGGCCTCATATAGATTTTGCTGTTATGGTACATGACAGTGCAGAGTATCCTCTTTAACTGGGAAGTGCTGCCTCCAAAAGTGGCTAACGTATCTACAAAAATCTATGAAATTGTGCTAGGTATAAGTAAATAAACCTCTGACACCCTATTTTTTTTTTTTTTAATTTAAATCTCTCCAAATTGGAGAAAACACTGAAGGAGATTCTCCACCTCGCTTCCCCAACTAAACTCTAGATTTTAGGCTATAGAGTAGAATCAGCTTCTAAAGCAGTGTTTCTCAACCAGTGGTACGAATACCTTTATGGGTACTTGAGAGAAGTCTGGGGGTATGTCAGTATAACTGAAATTTGGAGAGAACTGAATTTTTTTTGTTTTTTTACAGTGCTATATTATTTTTGTACTTTTTACACCCACAAATTTCATTGCTTGCCCTGCTACAATTAAGTTGTTTAAACAAGCGTGTTGCAATGGTAGAAAAAAAAATTGTCTGAAAACTGTAGGTAGTGGGGGGTACTTTCTTTAATAAAAAAAAAAAAAAAAAAAGTTGAGAAACACTATTCTAAAGCACTTTAGAGACTGACCACATCTCTCTATTGGCCATAAGCAAATCTCTCACCTTGAAAGGTAAAACCTCTGTACTGGAATGCACATCAAATCAATTTTTTTTTTCAGGTCAGATTCTACCACTTTACTCAGCCTGAAGTAGCTTATTGGTCATGTGCAATGGTACTACTCAAATGTAAGGGTTTCAGGATGCTTCTTACTCTAGTTACAGTAAACAGATCCATCTCTCCCTTCATGATGAATATTTCTATTAAGGGTAATAGACTACTGAAGCTGCTAACCTTACCACTAATACGTAGAGGATACCTACAGTACCTGTCAGTCCAGTGTACAGCCTTGAGCTGTACCATATGCTTAAAAATGAGGGCAGGGATTAATTTAATACTTAAATAATCAGAAACAACTTGTAACTGTCCTCAACTCAACCTCTTGATTATACTAAATATTGAGTATAAAATATCTGTACCATTGCTGGTAACTAAAATACTTGAACATGTGGTAGCTTGGAATATTGCTGTGGAGCACTTGAAGTCTGATGCAAAGAGTCTGCTTAGTATATTCAGCTCTAAGGATTCTGGATGAAGGAAGTCCCTTTCTTTGTACTACTCTGTATGAGGTTGCATTCCTACTCTTCTTTATCACAGGTACTTCCTTTAAATCCTATAACATGTTGTGGCAGCTTAAGTTTTAAACATGATGAAAGAGATCCAGGAAATCCATCAATACTTATTACATGCCGTTGTATCTGCAAGCCAATCAGTGTGTAGTACTATATTGTCACTTTTTTCTTCTGAAACTGCATTTAAAACTAATTCAGTGTCAGTTACAGCCCTTGCTGGAGAAAAAAAGTGTAGTAGTAGAAGCACTTCCTCTTCAGTCTACTCGAGCTATTTCTAAAAGGACACATTTTAAAAGGTATAGCTGAAGCTGTGCATACAGTGGAAAAAAGTGTTTACTTCCACCACACCTGGCCCAGAATAAACTAACATCCATTTAGCTGTCTGTTTTTCTGACAAATATTCATGGTGCTTTGTAAATGAAAATCAGCCAGATTTGTACTGAATTTTACCCCTGGCAACAGCAATGTCTTGTAAAGACAAATGCTAGTCCTCAGCAGTTTCCATTAAGGTCCTGAAGTTGAGATTCATGGGTTTTTCTGGCAGGTCTTCACCAGCCAGGGAAATACTGAATTCTTGAGTAACCATCAATACATTCCTACTTCTGCAGAAGGCAGGGTCTCCACTGTCCTTAAAGAAGCAGAACGTGCCAGTTTTTACCTATTTGAGAAGGTTGCAGCTAGCAATTTGAGTTTTCATACTTCCTAAATACTCATTAATTGGGTTTAAACATGTTTGTAAATAAAAACTGCGTTAATTGCAGTAGTAAATATTGCATTAGGTCTCTGTGCTATTTTTAATATCTGGTAGCTTCAGTTGGCACAGTATGAGGACATTAGGAATGGGACAGATTTGCTCTGGAGTATGATGGGCCCTGGTTAGCTGGAGACTAGCTTTCTGGCTCTAGTCCATATGCCAGAGAGGAGAGCAATAGAGGTGTATAAAAACCTTACCATAAGTGAAAGAAGGCTGTAGTATCCCCTTTAGCAGGGTCCTGTTTCTGGAATTTACCTTCCAGCATTGGATGCTAAAAAGCCACATGTTCTGAAGTACACACGGCCGTGTATGTGTCTCAGTGGGATTTGAGCTGACTATGACCCCTAAACTTGTATCAGCTGGAAGTCCGCATTTGAATTATGCTAAAAATTAGAATGGGAGAAGGAGAAGCGCAGTGAAGCTGGTGGATACCAACTTTCATGGTTTCTTTGCTTCAAGTAAAACAGTGATTTCCTTGGCATGTGTGAAATGTCTCTTACCCACAGAAATTGGTCCAATAAAATACATTCTCGCTCCAGTGAAGTTTAATACTTAAGATAGCAAAAACAGGATTGGAGTAGTTAGCTCAGTAGACTCCTTTATGAAGATGGTTAAGCTACATATGTCAAAGTATGAAGATGAATACAGGTGCAGTCTTACAATTGTATGACATACCAAACATTCACATCCCATTTATGAGACCAGAACTTCAAGTTTCTTTACTATTTAACAGGCATAATAACAGTAATTAAAACATGCCCATTAATCTTTTCATAAAACTGTTACAGTTTACAGGGTTTTTTTTTTTAAACAAACAGATTCTTAGTTATGACAAGCTACTAGCAATGATTAAAATGTTGAATTTACAAGTACAAATAGGATCATTACTAGAGTCAAAGTACACCACAGTAAGCAGTTTTTAAGAAGCACAAGCTTTTCCATTCCACAGCCTCGTAGCTGCAATATATATTAATTTCAGCTTTTGCTAACCGAATCACACACAATCTTAAGTACTGAAAAGGCACATAAGTTGCCCCCTGTGCCCTCTCAATGAGTATGGTATGGAGCATCTATCTCAGCATTTCTCCAGTGGTACCGTTTTTTGTGCTTACAGGTTTAGGTTTGTGCATCTGTAAACTTAACCAATACTAGGTTTTCTGCAAATATTTCTACAGATAGACAGAGAGTAAAGCTTATTTACGCTAAAAGAAAACATGAAGACAGCTTTTATTCTGAATGGATACAAAAATCAAATTAATAGCTGAACACAGAACTTTTTCCCTTCAAAAGCTATCATTTGTGTATGTTGTGACTAATAGGATCCTTTTTCCAGTGGGTATTGGCTCACAAACACAAAAACATTTTTTTTAAGCCAGCAGTGGGCAATAAGTTTTGATTGGGGGGGCCACTAAGATTGGTGAGACTTGCCACACTTCTATGGGAGGGCATTGTGATCTGCGGATGGTGGGGGTGCAGAGGGTTTGGGTGATGACCCAGGGCAGGAAGGGTGGTGGCCTGAGCTAGCGAGTTTGAGGGGGAGAGAGGCTGAGGTGCCAGAGGCAGGCTGTGGTTGGGAGTCCCTTACCTAGATGGCTCCCAGTCAGCAGCCCTGCAGGATCCTGAAACAGGGTCCCTGCCTGCTGTATTTCCAGCCTGCTCAAAATGGCTAGCTGCTTCCTATGGCTCTTTGCTCTTGGCACCAGGGGAGGCTTTGTGCACTGCCCTTGCCTCCCAGCAAAGTCTTAGCTCCCACTGGCTGGTTCCTGGCCAACAGGAGTTCAAATTTACCAGGGTGCTGGGGTAGCATGCAAAACCTTCCCCCAGAGCAGAGTGCCTCAAGGAATAGCTAGCCACTTACATTGTCATGAGGCTGCTTTGAAGCTGCTGGCTGCTCTGTTCTTGACAGTTCCTGCAGGCCAGATCTGTCCCATTGGCTGTATTTTGCCCACCCCTGCTTTAAGTAGAACACATCCACTTCACTAAACTGTATATAGGGGTACAAATGTTATTGACATATGTACTGAATTTTTCCTCCAAAATTACTCAACTGCCTAATAGAATGAATTATACAACAACCATTTTTTAATAAAAGTGTTACGAGCACTTACTATACCCTTGAGGATATAATTTACTTTCTCACTGGACAAATCCACCCTAGCTCCCACCCAGACTATAGAATTCGTGGGTGCCACCTTATACCAGAAAGCCTCCCTGCCCAGCTCCCACTTCCTCACGCTGCAATTGGAGGTTGTCACTTCAGAGCTTCCCGATGACCACTTGCATGCGGCTGTTAGGCCTGATGGCTGCCTGTACTTATGTAGTGCCACATGCCAGGCTACGCATGAGCCCACTGCAGAGGTGGCTCTCTCAACTCCACAAGCCAACTGTCCACTCCTGGGACAGGATGTTGACCGTCCCCGCAAACGTTCTCCTCGCACTGCAGTGGTGGACTCACCAAGAGGAGGTCTGCTCAGAGGTCCCGTTCTCCCGCCCAGCCCCGTCATTCCAGTTCATAACAGATGCATTGGACATAGGCAGGGGAGCTCACCTCAAGGAGCTGCACATTCAAGGTACGTGGTCCCCCCACGATACCTCCCTGCATATCTATGTCAGGGAACAGAGCAGTCCAGCTCACTTGAGCGGCTTTTCTTCCCCAACTGAGGGGCAAGTCGGTTCTCAACCTGTCAGACAATACAACTGCCGTAGCGTATATAAAGAAGCAGGGCGGGGCCCGATCCTCCCGCATGTACTCAGAGGCGGTCCATCTCTGGGAGCTCTGTATCGGGGCAGATATCCACCCGATGGCCTCGTACCTCCCGGGCTCCCAGAACATTCTGGCAGACAGACTGAGCAGGTCCTTTGCAAAACACGAGTGGTCTCTGTGTTGGGACATAGCCCAATCCATTTTCCATGCTTGGGGGTTTCCCCACCTGGACCTGTTTGCCACAGCTCAGAACGCCACGAGTCACCACTACTGCTCTCTAATGGGGCAGGGTCGGGGTTCCCTAGGGGATGCTCTCCTCCTTCGCTGAACACAAGGCCTTTTTTACGCCTTCCTGCCATTCCCTCTAGTCCACAAGGTCCTGTTGAAAGTGCGGGAGTTCAGGGTACTACTAATCCCGATCGCCCCAGCATGGCCCCAGCAGTACTGGTCCTTGATGCTCCTTAGTCTTTCGTGCAAAAGACCCATAGCTCTCCCACTAGTCCCAGACCTCATATCCCACGACTTGGGCAGGCTGCACCACCCCGACCTGCAGTCCCTCCACTTGACAGCATGGAAGCTCCATGGCTAACTGCTCAGGCGCTCGAGTGCTCTCAACGAGTCCAGGAAGTCCAATGGGGTAGCAGGAAACCCTCCACTAGATCCACATACCTTGCTAAATGGAAGCGGTTCTGCTCCTGGGCATCCCAACAGGGAACGTACCCAAGATGGACATCAGTACCCAGGGTCCTGGCCTATTTGCTGGAACTTAGGCTCCAGCATCTCTCTTCCTCCTCCATTAAGGTCCACATGGCAGCCATCTCGGCTTTCTACCCAGGGGAGGGGGGGCAAAACATTGTTCGCCAGCCTGATGGTTAATAGATTTTTGAAAGCCTTGGACAGGCTCTACCCGCATGTCTGACAACCTGTTCCCCAATGGGACCTAAACTTGGTCCTCTCCAAGCTTATGGGGCTCCCGTTTGAGCCGATGGCCACATGCTCACTCCTTCGCCTATCATGCAAGCATATCTCCCTCCTGGTGGCAATCATGTCTGTGAGGCACATACCCGAACTTAGGGCACTCACATGTGATCCTCCTTACATGGTATTTTTTAAAGACAAGGTCAGACTCTGCCCCCATCCAGCTTTTCTGCCTAAGGTAGTCTCTTCTTTTCACACTTCCCAAGATATTTTTCTGCCAGTTTTCTGCCCGAAACCACATGCATCTGGAAAGGAACAGGTCCTACATACATTAGATGTTTGACGGGCGTTAGCCTTTTATTTGGACAGGACCAAACCATTCCGTAAATCACCACAGCTTTTTGTAGCCATTGTGAAATGTATGAAGGGCCAACCCGTATCCACCCAGAGGATTGCCTCACGGATAACTGCCTGTATCTAGGAGTGCTACTCTCTAGCAGACATCCCAGCCCCATCTCTTAGGGCACACTCCACAAGGGCGATGGCGATGGCCACCGCTTTTGCAGCGCAGGTCCCATCCTCGACTTCTGCAGGGCTGCCACATGGTCTTTGGTCCACATGTTTGCCAATCACTGTTCTTAGCTCAGTTGTAGTTTCTTCCCCTGGCTCTCCACCTAGTTAGGTTCTGCTTTGGAGTCACCTATATTGGAATGCAGATGAACAATCACTCAAAGAAGAAAGAACGGTTATTTACCTTGTAACTGTGATTCTTCGAGATGTGTTGCTCCTGTCCATTCCAAATCCCCACCCACCACCCTTTGCCGGAAACATACCAGTAAGAAGGAACAGAGTGGGGAAGGGTGCAACAGGGGTATATATGCACCAGCACCACTCCAGGGGGCTCCCTGCTGGCCCTAAGGGTACTGCTGAGGGGGGGGGGGGGAACCTTACAACACGTGCATACTCCACGCACACACCTATATTGGAATGGACATGAGAAACACATCTCGAAGAATCAGTTACGAGGTAAGTAACCGTTCTTTATAGGTATTATGGCCATCATAAGGTGATTTTCCTAAACCAACTATGCAAAGGGGGAAGTGAAGCAATAGTATGTACTCCCCAGGACAATTACAACAGAATTTCACAGGCATGGGTCGGATTAAGTTATACACAACACTGAGTTTTGAAACTGAATTATGTGACTACCAACACAGTTTCAGTATTCTTCCTTGGCCCAATTTGACAAAGGACAGCAGCAATGGGCAACATAGGCAACGGAGTGAGCATCATGAATGGCCCTCCATCTCAGTGGGCTATAAGAGTCTCTCAAGATAGAGTAGTTTTGCTCACTACACTTGCATACCTAGAATTTTGATTAAACTGTAGCAGCACTTTGATAGCATGCAGAAAGTGCAATCAGCATGCACCTCACTCTCACTTCATGTGCGTGTCACTTTAATAAAACTGCTGGGAAAAAACATCACAGCCAGAAACCAGTGGAATCTGGTAACCCAAGGCATGAGCAATAGTAAATAAAATGTCTCGCGTATCACACACAGAACTCTGATGGTTGCCCACCATAGAGCTACAGGCACCTATTTGTAATATCAATTAGAAATGCACAACACTGCTCAATATGAATTATAGATCACAATGCCCTGTTTCAGTCATAACAATGTCTGCTACAAAAGTGGAATTTGTTATGATTATGCCTCAAGCAAATGTTGTTCCGTGAGTTGCTTTAAGGAAGAATTACTGCAAATTATCTTGCTTCATTATTTCAGATTATTCTGTCTGATCCACTCTCAAGCATAAACCACCTTTCACAATTCAGAGAAAGATCTGTTTTTACATAAATAACTTGTAATATTAAAGAGCTTAGAATTACAGGGTCTCTTGACTGGGAGAGGGTCTCGTTACATTACTCCACATTTTATTGGTAGTTTCTGTGGAAACTTTCTGTATTACTCTATAACACCATAATGTAATGCAGACTTCCCTGCAACTGCTAAGAAAGTCTTAAACATCCCCTGCCTCAAAGACACATTATTTAAAAAGATCCAGTCTAACTGCTGACCAGTGGGGGCTCAAATCCATTGGCATGAGGGGAATTGCAGTTGATTAAACTGGGGGTCAAGGAGAGATTTTTGGCCTGCTGTGTTCAATATTTTGTTGTTTATTACCTTCAGGAGACAGCCACATGCATTAATCCTTTTGATAATTTAGCCCAGTTTCCTGTGGCTACTTACAGACCCATGTATGTTCTTGTTAATCAGCTTTTTTCCTATGGAATATCTTAGCTCACTGAAGCCTAAAACATTTGAACAAAGTAGAGGTTCAAATAACTTTAATGCTGACTTATCCAACTGTAATACCATTGGAATATATCAAGGCATTTATTTTAGATGTAATAATTAGAAAGAATTCAGACTATATGGCTATGCAACTGGTGCTAAAACTATTCTAGTGATATTTATGTTGCATGCACAAAATGGCAGCATTTTTATAGTGTTCATTTAATCTGTCCACCTTTCCACTTTAACTTAAATTGATTTAAAAAAAACTATCAGTAATTTGTTTAAATTCAGAAGATAAAGACCACAAATTCAGTGAATTTAAAATGATTTTAATTTACCTATATTAGTTCAGGATGAAATATCCAAGGGTTTAAGGTTACTAAATATCTACATACATATCTTTCCAGTGTTATCCAGAAGGGTTTTCAACCCGTGAAAAATTAAGTGGTTATATGGTGCAACAAAAACATGCATATGTTACACATTTATCCAGTGCACCAATGGATCAGCACTCACTTTACGTTGCATGTATTTATTTTTGCAGATCCATTTACGTAGTCTCTGAAAACTTTTAAGTTCAAAATAGCTAGAATAACTTTTCACAGTTTTTCTTGAAATGCCGTCATTGGAAAGTAATATTAGCCTTGTAGTAATGGCTGGGAAATGTCAGTGTGTTGCACCTGCATGCTAGGAAGTTGGCGGTGGGTTAAGTGTTTAGTAAAAACTAGAAGAAAAACAACAACAAGAGTGCTACCAAGAAAAACTCCTATAAAATAAGCATAGGACTCCTGTTCATAAAATTTAGGATGTGGGTCTCTTGGAACTTCCCTAAGCAGCAGATCTTCCACATTGCTGAATGACCCGTTGTTTGGCAATGGACTGATGCCAAGCAGATGGCACAACAAGGGATACAGATCTGTGAGACTCATGGCTTCTTTGGTGGTATTCTTTCTAAAGGCAGGACCATAGGCCAAGAAGATTGGGTGCATTTCTGGTAGGATGTTGTCATATCCATGATTACCCACTAGAAAGAGAAGAGAAAGTGAGTTATCAAAAACTTACTGACAGCCTGAAGTTGTTAAAACACTTCCATTACTCACTAAAAGTAGGAAATATTGAATCTTTGGACCTTTTCCCAGAAAATCCATGATGCAAAAGGAAAGCATATGGCCTAATTTATTGTAGCAACAATTTAATCACATTTCTAAACAAGCACACAAATGTTAAGTAGTAATAGCCATAATATTAGACACTGTGAATCCTAATGTTCACTTAGTCTTAGGGCCAGCATTCATTTCACATAAATCAAGGGAGTCACTTAAAGCATTTAAGAATTTACTGCAGGAAACTTCTGTATTGATGGGGAGGCTAGAGATGACTCAAGTAATCAGAGACAAGAGAGACCTATGCTCACAAGGATTTAGAGTTCAGAGCGCAATCACTGGCATCATGCACTAAAGCCTGCTTAAAGGGTTGGCAGTTCCATACTGAATGGAGGCCTTTACTTTACTCTTGGCCTTTTGGAACTCTGAGTAGTGAGAGACCCTGAACTCATCTTCTATCGACATGCCTGTCAATAATATGGAAAAGATTCAAAGACAGAAACATGGAGCAGTCTTACAACTAGGCTGTGTCTAGACTGGCCAGTTTTTTCGGAAAAACAGCCGCTTTTACGGAAAAACTTGCCAACTGTCTACACTGGCCGCTTGAATTTTCGCAAAAGCACTGACTTCCTACTGTAAGAAATCAGTGCTTTTTGCGGAAATACTATGCTGCTCCCGTTCGGGCAAAAGTCCCTTTTGCGCAAAAGGGCCAGTGTAGACGGCTGAGATTTGTTTTGCACAAAAAAGCCCCGATAGCAAAAATGGCGATCGGGGCTTTTTTGCGCAAAAGCGCGTCTAGATTTGGCACGGACACTTTTCTAAAGCACTTTTTGCGGAAAAGCGTCTGTGGCCATCTAGATGCTCTCTTCTGCAAATGCTTTTAACGGAAAACTTTTCCGTTAAAAGCATTTCCGGAAAATCATGCCAGTCTAGACGTAGCCTTAGTGTTTCAATGCTGTTTTCTTAAAAAGATCATGGTCTGAGAGTTCATAGGCAGCCCTAAAACAGGAGAAAGGTGTGCACGTGAATAATGCATCATGGAGGAAAAGTGAAGAAAAAGTTGGATTACTATGAACAGTGAAAATATTTAGTAAGGTGTGAAGAGTGCTTTGACATCAGCTTTTCATCCTAGAGTTGACAGGCAGCATAAGACAGAATCTAATTCATTAATCAACATTTAAACTTCTTGAGAGTATCACCTCCAAACTGAGCATTCAGTATTAACCCAGTTTCATTATTAACACAGAAATGAAAAAAAGTCACCAATGAAATCCCAAGATTGGATTTCCTGCATGGATCTCTTCACCTCAATATTTCGTTTAAATTTGTAGACATCAATAGCTGTTTTTCCAATGAAAGGGGCTAGGGTCATAACCTTCTGTATCATATCACTTTATACCATCTTTCAAAGACCACCACAAACATACTTTTTAAACACATCTTTCCTCATAGACAAAGTAGGTAGGTGATGGAATGGAAATAGTGAACATCCTGGAGGAGGATGCACTAACAAATGGAAGAAAGTCCAAGGTCTATATTTTTCAAAAAGTGCTAAAATACACACATCTTCTGATTGTCAGGCCCCTTCAAAATATCTCAAGGTGGGCACACAAAAATGGCATGAGTCACTTTTAAAAATTTAGACCCAAAACTCAGAGGATCATGCCCTAAAAGATAAACCGAAACAAAGGTAATGATCAAAGCCCCATGGATATCCAATTTAGAATATCCTGATATACTTACAAATACAGTAATTCTTGCATCAATTATTTAGGTGAGAGGAAAATCAGCCAATCTGTGGACAGGATATCCTTTGCTCAGTTTAACAAAAGTGTTCTCCAATTTCTGAATCAACAGACCATCTCAGAGGTCCCTTCCAAAGCCATTTCCTTGTTTTCTGCATTAGAGACTAACCACCCTCAGCTCAACAGGCTGAGCTGCAGTGCTTCATATCACAACACCCAACGTTACAGAATTGGGCTCTAAGTTCTTAAGAGGTCCAAGACCCAGCTTTTGCAAAAGGAAGCAGCTTTTTTTTTTTCTTTTTCAAGTTATATTCGTAATCTGCTGAAGTTTTTAAAGCCACTTTAGCACTGTATTTTCAAAAGCCCCTACAAGGAATAAGGAGCATAAGTCCCCTTAACTTTCAATGTGACTGTACATCCTTTGAGGTTTTTGAAAATTCCACCCATACGTTTGAAGACTCTTCAACCCTTTTTAATCCAATTATGGGGCTTTTGATCCTGAGGTGTGTGTGCAAGCATTTAATAATTTAATTGTGCTAGTTTGAATAGAAAAGAATTATAAATCTGAAACAGAATGAAGAAAAATATACTTACGGGAAAGTTGATCAGACTTGTTTTGTAAGATTTCCCATCCTTCGTCAGCCATTGCTAAGATTGGTTGAATTTTACTGTTATATCTGTAATGTAATCTACTTGGAATCTCCTCCTTTTTATAAACAGTCATGTTGGGATGAGCATTGACCAAGGCTTCATACACTTCATCAAGTTTCCCTTATAGTAAATAAAACAAGAACTTAATTTTTGAATGGTCATTTTTTTCCAGCGTAAAGGTCTGATGAAATCATATGACCATAAACAGACATTCCAGTAAGTTCTCATGTCATCTCAATATAGAATTACAACAGTTCGGATGTTGTGCTTTTCTTTGTATTTAAAACACAAGCATAAAATGGTCTCCTCCTTGGTTTATCACCACTGTGTACAGCAGCATGAAACTTTCATGTATTTAACTTCAGTTAAGAGGAATGTAGATAAGCCCCTTTGTGGAGAAACTGATTCTTCCGAGTTGCATAAAACACTTGAGAGTAGGGAAGTGACACTTTCTCTGACATTCTGCTGAGTGCACACTGATTGCTGAGGGAGCAGAGCTTCAAAGAGACTTGCCATGTTTCCCCAGAAACCATATATGGTGCTCAGTAGCAGTCCCGAAAACATAACTTTTACTTAATGGAAAACTAACAATCTTTAGAAGTCCATAGTATTTACTTTAAAAGAATTTCAGACCCCACACTGGTACCTGGCCTTAATGAACTTTGTCTC
Organism: Pelodiscus sinensis; assembly: GCF_052426305.1. NCBI lineage: Eukaryota > Metazoa > Chordata > Testudines > Trionychidae > Pelodiscus > Pelodiscus sinensis. The sequence continues at coordinate 14,034,181 of NC_143054.1, forward strand.
CTCTATCTCCCCCATTTCAAATTATAAGCGTGGCAATTTTCCTCAAATGAGAATTAGTTCCCAACTATTCAGCTAACCCATCAGCTCATGATTTTAGGGGGAAAATGTTCAAAACTGATCCTAATGATATATTGTGTCTTTGGAAATGCTTTATTATTGTTAATATTCCGTTAATACCCAAATCCAGATTAGGACATTGTTGCACTAGGTAAGATATAATAACTGATCCCTGCCCAAGAGCTACACAACTTAAAGACAAAATACAGCAAACAAGATATAAGCAATAAGGTGGAATGGGAAGAAAGATGAAAGTCATTTATAATATTAGACATAGTCAAACAGCGTTCACAATTTGAATATTCAAACTGCATTAAAATTTCTGTTCATTATTGTCTATTATCTGTATTGTAGTGCTTCGGGCCCCAGTCATGAACTAAGACCCCTTGTGTTAGGCACTGAACAGACACGGAGTAAAGATATTCTTCGTCTCAGAATGTTTAAAATCTGCCTCTATTGCTAGAGATCTATTTCCATACTATAATAATTTACCTACTTCTGTTTTCTGTAAAGCAGGGGTGGGGAACCTCAGTCATATGCAGGTTGTCAGGGTTAGCAGCTGGTGGGCTACCAGACATTTTGTTTCCCTAAGCATCCGTGGGCAAAGAGCCTCATAGCTCCCACTGGCAGCAGTTCACCATTCTCAGCCAATGGGAACTGCAGGAAGTGGTGTGGGCTGGGCTACTGCTTCCCACAGTCCCATTGGCTGGGATGGCAAACCACAGCCACTGGAATCTGCAAGACTCCGTGCCTGTGGATGCTCAAGTATCTGGTGGCCCACCAGCAGCTAACTCTGATGAACTGCGTGTTTCCACTGTGTCAGAGGTTCCCCACCTCTGTTGTAAAGTTTGATGCAAAAGCAACTATGGAATGGGAAGTGGAGGAAGATGATGGGAGGGTAACAGAGGAGGAGCAATGTGCATCAGTAAAATGTCAGCAACTTCACTAATGAAAACCGGAGGAGTCACAGGTATTGTTTTGAAAAAATATCTGCCATTGTTGTTATCCCTTTCTTTTAACAGTGTTCTCCTGTGATTCAGCGAGAACTGGAGATTTTACATTCTACTTTAAAGCCCATTGAGTGTTAATCTCTAATTACAAGCTCGAAGATCACGTATCTATATTCGTCCCAATATGGACAGCTTAAAACCACATAAAAACAAAACAGAAAATCCCAAAGAAACCCTACTCAATTACAACTAAACATGTGGGTCTTTTTAAACACCTCTGAAAAATCATGAGCATTCATAAAGAAAGTTAAGGACACAGCAAATTAATCTCCTTCCTGTGTACAAGTAAACTGACCTGTATTTTTACAGATACTGTTAAATGTTTAAAATCAATAAATAAATCTGATTTATGTTACATAAATACTTTAAAAGGTTAAGGTTACAAAGTCTGACATCAAAGGTCAGGAAATTCCAGAACTGCCTGTGCAATCAATTACAGTTTCCGGTGGGAAATGTGTGCTGTCGGTTACGTACCTTTCTGCTCCTGTGCTCCCAGCCACTTTGTTCCCCTGTCTACTCTAACGGCCCCTGTCCCAGACCCCTTCTGCACATACACACCTCTTCATCCTCTTCTGGTCTTATTCATACCCCCGACCGTTCTTCTACCACTTTGCTTCACCACATCCTGACTGAGGGACAGTGAAAGGCATATCCCTAACACCAGAGGGAATATTTACATTTCAATAAAACACCGTTGGCAAGCCTGTGTCCGCTGACTTGGGCTTGCCTGGCTTGAGCCAAGATGATGTTTGGGCTCAGGCTGCAGTCCAAGCTCTGAGACCCCCCCCCCCCCCCTTCTTGTAGGGTCCCAGAGCCTTGGCTCCAGCCCAATCCCAAGTATCTATCCTGCAACTTTATAGCATCCGATCCTAGCCCCATGAACCTAAGACAGTGGATACATGCCAGCCATACGTGTTTTTCTGCAGTGTAGACATAACCAGAGAAACCACCTGCCAAATTTTAAGTCCCAGTGCCAAAGCTTGGAAGCACAAGAGCTTCAATAAAATGGCTGTACATTTTTTAAACACACAGCAATGTATTTTCCTCTAATCATAGTCCCTGAAATAATGGACGTGTTTTAGCAGGAACTTTTTAAAAAGTCAGCTTGATATAGATCTTGGGCAAGGAAAATATCGCCTCCAGTGGTTACATTTTGGCAAGTTTAAGCACCTGAAAACAGGATCTTATAGATGAAAGTGTCTAGCAACCATCTCTTGAGGTCATGTTCTTAATTCCAGCTATACAATATACTCCATTTAAAAAAATATAAACGTAACTGAGTGTCACTCTCAACTCCGTTCTTGACAAGTACTGTGCTCAGGGTTTCAGCTTCCCTCTGCCTTACAGGCCCGATCCTGCTCCTACTGAAATCAACGGGAGTTCTGTCCCCAGCTACAGTGAGAGAAGGATTGGGGCTTAGTGATACTACCACCACTTACACAGAACACAGATAATAGATGGCATCTGCCATTACAGAACAGTCACCTGGCTTTCCTGGCCTTGTTTATATGGTGGTGTTTCCACCATATGAACAAGGTTTCAGAAAAAGAACTCTGTATGCAAGACTTGGCAGGCTAAATAGACAAGGGATTTTCAATTACATGTGGGTTGAAAACAGGTGCAGTCAGTTCCAAATCTTGCTCATATATGTGCCTAGTTTTCAAGATTTAAGCTATGCAGCCTTCCTCGTTTTAATAGTAAATAGATTCAGCATGTGTAGGCTTACTACAATATAATAAGGGCTGTCACATATGCTAGGCAAGTCGTAAAGTCACTCTCATTCTAGCTGAGCAGGACGTTTCTGCAGCACTAGTTGATATTTAGATATAAAGCTGCTAACTTTTTTGTGGTTCACGCATCCACATTTCAAAACAGGCAGCAAGCCAGATCCTGACAGTCTCTTCACAGCCTAAAAAAACCAGAAGAGTAGGAAGTGTGGCTGTTAACCGTCACCACATGTTTATTTGTCTTTGGGGCTAAAACTACTACCTTATTTAGTAAAAAGGTCACAGAATGTTTCTTATCAGTGGGTCATCGGTCTCCTTTCTCTCCTCTGTCCACTGGATTAAGTTCTGTCTTCAGTTACATCAATACATTCTAACTGCCACATGTAAGACTGAGAGGAGATAGTAACCTTTTCCTGGACATAAAACTTTAGCCTCAGATTAAACAGTCACGTTTGTATGTAACTCAAGGGCTGAATTTAATCTGCAATTAACAGCATGTCGAATGATGTACTTCTCTCAGAAAGAGTAAAATATCCTTTAAGTATATCATACAACAGGGGTAGCCCCAAATTGAAAAAGGCCAAGTCTGCTTTTTTTTTGGATGAGGTCAGGAGACGAGGTCACACAGGAAGAGGGAAAAGAAGAGCATGTTCTGATGGGAGGGATCCGATATACCAACTTAGTAGCAAACACCTAAAAGCTTTTTTAGCTTTTACCTTTGATAGAAGTCATTGCCTTCAACCTGTCAACTCTAGCTAAAAAGATACAATGAAGCACTGGTTTAATCACTGGCAGAAATAATCTGCATTCCAATCTTTTTAGAACAAGCTTCCCCTCTACTTGCTGAAGACAGGCACTACTGCTTTGTTTCTGACACATGTACTGAGTCTAGGGGCTTGAACAAGTTAAACATAATAGTGGCTAAATTTTGAGCTGCAGAATTAATAACAAGAATTGACTCTAATTTCTTAAAACATAATTTCTCACAAAAATTGAAAAAATCTTCCAGCTGTGACTTATGACTGAGTAAGAAGTACTGGTTGAACCTCTCTAGTCTGGCAACATCTGTTGTCCGGCATGATTTTAGTTAGCTCCATGTCCAATTATCACTGGTGTGGTCAAGTTTCCCACAGTCCCATAAAGTTTGTTCACAGCCACCAGGCTCTCAGTTACTCTAATTTATCCCTAAATGTCTTCTAAGAGCCCAGTAAGCAGTGGAAGTGTTGGTAATGCTGTGAGAAAACAGCCACCTCCTGTGGTTTGGCAAATTCTCTGGCTCAGCACCAGTCCGGTCCCAAGGTTGCCAGACTAGAAAGGTTCAACCTGTAGTTAATTGTTGGACAATTCAAAGAGTTAAAAACCAATTGAGGAAAAAAAAGAGTAATTTTAGCTATGCATATGAAAGACTAATTTTATCTTAGCAGCAAATTAAGAACTGATGCAAAACAGGAAGATCAGCACCTTCAGACAAAAGATGGTATTTAAAGCAAATGATCTCTAGATAAAAGGGGGGGAAGCATGTTTGCAGCACTAAGATATCACTCCTATTAAAGGGACATGTTGGAAATCATTTAAAAATCCTACCCATCAGTAATGTTTAAGAAATTAAACCAAAGAGCTTTCAAAAACGTATTTTTAACATTTGCTTATAGTTCACTAAGCTTGGATAGCAAGTATTCTAGTGAACTTCACTTTGTTTTCATGCACTAGGACAATGCTGCAAATGTGCTTACATCCTAAACATGAATATTTCAAAAGTCTGAATACACTTATTAAAATCAGCTCCTATAAAATTGTATTATAGTTATTTTAAATTCAACATAGACAGGCTCTTGATCACCTATTAATGTGTCTTTATATTTCATGGAGAGGAATTACAAAAATAGGTAGGAAGTAAGTTAAAAATACAAGTTTATGAGAAATATATTAAAATATTTTCAAGGGAGAAGGCTGTGTTCAATTTAAAAATTCTGGGACACTATTTTCTTGTCTGTTATATAATCAGCACAGAATCAAAAAAAAAAAATCTGTCCTAGATAAATGCACTAACTGTCATTGCTGGAGAGTTGTATTTCTATTCTGTTTCTGTGCTGATGAGTATCAGGGTAACCCTGTGCAAGACAATGAAGGTAAATAAGTAAAACCAGCATGAGGCACTTGGTGATTCAAGTCAAGTATGAGTATGGAGAAAACCCAATGGATCCTCATCCACATCACATTTGGAAATGAGATACAATTATTAGGCACTTTATCTGGCTTCTATTTAAACACATAGGCTACGACTACATTGCACTCTCTTGCACAAGAACATATGCCAATGAGGCACGGCGATGAATATCGCTGTGCCTCATTCGCATACTTAATGAGCCACCATTCTGCGCAACAGGCTTTTGCGCCTGAAAATAAGAGGCAGAATGGCTCTTGTGCAAGAGTGCAGTGTGGACTGCTCCTTCTTGCGCAAAAGCCCCTTGAGCTAAAATGGCAGCAAATATTCATCGCTATGCCTCATTTGCATATGTTCCTGCACAAGAGAGCGCAATGTAGATGTAGCCATACGGTCTGTCAGAGTTCTGGGATGGTGAGTATTACAGTAATTTAAAAATGAGTAAATCCATTTTACACAGCTGTAAATACTAACCAAGGGCATGAGCCTACAAACTTTAAAAGTGGGTTGCACCCACGAAAGCTCATGATACTATCTAAATTTGTTGTTAGTCTATAAGGTGCTACAAGACCATTTGTTGTTTAAGTTTTCCCATGCAAGTCAGTTCATGACAGAAGTCCTACTGGCTTCAATGTGATTGACGACATAATAAGGACCCAAGCCTCTAAGAACAAGTCCATTTTGATAGTCAATTTTCTCTCTCAAGTCACAGTTTTCATAGAATCACAGAACTGGAAGGAACCTGGAAATGTCTAGTCCAGTCCTTGCACTCATGGCAGGACTAAGCCATTAACTAGATCATTCCTGATAGGTGTTTGTCTAATCTGTTCTTAAAAGTCTCCAGTTATGTAGATTCTGCAACCTATGTATGCAATTTATTCCAGGAAATGTTTCCTAATGTCCAACCTAAACCACATTTGTTTCAATTTAAGCCAACTGTTTCTTGCGCTAACCTCAGAGGTTAAGGGGAACAATATTTTCTTTTTCTCCTTTTATCAATAGCTTTCGAGTACATAAAAGGTTATATCCCATCTCAGTCTTCTCTTCTCCATATTAAACTCAGTTTTTTCAAATAATAGTTTCGGGGGGCTTTTGCGCTGTTTGTTGTACTTTCTCCAATTTGTCCTCATATTTCCTGAAATGTGGAGCCCATAACAGGACATAATACTCCAGTTGAGGCCCAATCAGTGTGTAATAGAACCACTTCTCATGTCCTGCTTACAGCACTTCAACTAATACATCCTGGAATTAGGGAGGTTAAGAATCGGAACACCAGAACTGGAAGGGACCTTGAGAGGTCATCAAGTCAAGTCCCCAGGAGGGTCGGGGGTGTCACAGTAGCGGGCCAGCCACCATTTTTTCCCTGGCTCCATGTACGTGGTGGGGTCAGGGGTGCAGCAGGCGAGCAGAATGGCATTTAAAAGGGCTGCGCTTCCCTTCCCCCTCACCAAAATTTTCCCGGGGGTCGTGCCAGGAAAAAGGTTGCACACCACTGATCTAGACCATCCTTGACAGATGTCTATCTAACCTGCTCTTAAATATCTCCGGAAATGGAGATTCCACAGCCTCCCTAGGCAACTTATTCCATGTAATTCGTTAGTTGTGTAGTTCAGTGCTTCCCAACCTTTTTTATACCACGGACAGGCAAACCCATTCACAACCTTTTAGCTGACAAATATGCAAATAAAACATTAGCAGTTGACCAAAAGGTTGTGAATGGGTTTGCCCGTCCACGGTATAAAAAGCCCCAGCCCTCAGAGCCCCCCATTCCCAGCTCTAACCCCTACAGCTCCCCACCCCTCCACTACCCCCCAGTGCCAACAACAGAACCAAGAATCCCCTGCACCCAACTCCCCCAGTGCCAACCTCCTGCCCTCAAAACCCACCAGTGCAAGCCCCCATTCCAAATGTCTCAGTGACAATCCTGTCCCTAAGAGCCCCCCACCAACAGACTCCCCCCAGTACCAGCCTCCTGTTTCCAGAGCTCAACTACACCCCAACCTCTCAAAGGCCCCTTCCTAGTGACAGCCCCCAATATTAGGTCTGTCCCCAGTGTTCCAGCCCTGTCCCCAGAGTCCCCCATTGCCTGCTCCCCACCCTGGATGTCTCAGTGCCAGCCCCCTAGTACTTAGAGCCCTGCCACCCCTTAAAGCTCACCAGCACTAGAGCCACCCTCAGAACCCACCAGTATTAGCTTCATCCCAGAGCCCCCCAGTGTCAGCCCCCATCCCTATATCTCCCAGCATTAGCCCAACTCCCAGAGCCCCCTGTGCCTGCCCCGCCCCTCTCACCTAGCCCTGTGATGCCTCCCAGTCGCCAGCTGAGCGCTGCTACCCCTGTCATGGCAGCCCTAAGTCTGCTGTGCTGGGCTCTGTGCAGCCCTCCTACTGCATAATGAACTGCTCTTCTGCGGCTGAGAGGAGACCCTGCCCTTCCCCGGCACTGGCTGGCTGAGAGGCAGGACAGGACATGCCTCTCCCAAATAACCGCAGCGGTAGGGGAGGTGCTAGGCAGTGTACCCAAGCCCAGCTCCCAAGGCCACCACAGCCTGGCAGCTAGCAGTCTGTGGCCCAGTGTCAGTCCGCAGACCGACAGTTAATTTAGTCAACTACACGATTAATCGATAATGTTTAGCACTGCAAGCACTCAGTCCCAACTTATGCCCTGTCCAGCAACTACCCCCTTTGAGGCACTTCATAAAAAGTAATTCAGGTGCTGGCAGGCAAGCAGCCCATCTTAGTCCCAGCTCACACCTCTCCTTGCAGAGCCACAGTGGGAGTAGCTCCCAGGATGCAGCACGAGCTGGGACTGAGCCAGGATGCTTGTCTGCAGGCTCCTAAATGAGTTTTCCTGCAGAGCCGCAGCAGAGGTAGCTCCCCGGACCCAGTGCAAGCCAGAACTGAGCCAGGCTACTGGCCAGCCCTATCAAAATTTACTGACAAAACTGTGAGGGGCAAGAGGAGGGAGGAATGCATGCAGATGATAGCATTAATCAATTAGCTTTTGCTTATCGGTTAATCATTTAACCAACTACACGATTACATCCCTACCTGGAATGTTTGCCTTTTTTTTTTTTAACAAACAAAAAACAAGGTTTCACTGCTGAATCATATTTAGCCTGTGATTCACTATGACCCCCAGATCACTTTCTGCAGTGCTTCTTCCTAGGCAGTCGTTTCCCATTTTGCATGTGTTCAACTCATTGATGTTCCCTGAGTTGAGTACAGGCAGTCCCCGGGTTACAGGATCCGACTTACATCCGATCCCTACTTACAAATGGGGTAAGGCAACCCCGCATTAGCTGCTTCCCCCCAGCAGACCAGGGAGACACGAAGCTAGCGCCCTCCCCCCCCCCCCAGCAGACCAAGGAGACACGGAGCGGCTTCTCAGCAGACACCTCAGCTTGAGAATAAAGGACTGAGGGAAGTGAGGTGTGAGAGAATAAAACTGAGCTCTGGAGAAATGTTTCGCTAGAGTTTCCCCTACAATATGTACCAGTTCCGACTTACATACAAATTCAACTTAAGAACAAACCTACAGTCCCTATCTTGTACGTAACCCGGGGACTGCCTGTAATTAGCATTTGTCCATATTAAATTTCACTCTATTTACTTCAGACCATTTCTCCAGATCATGCTGAAATTATAATCCTATCCTTCAAAGGATTTGCAATCTCTCACAGCTTGGTATGATCTACAATCTTTAAAAGTGTATTCTCTGACTATCTATATGATTGATGAATATATTGAACAGAATCAGACCAAGAACTGATCCCTGCAGGACCCCACTCAATATATGCCTCCATCTTGACTATTGCTGATTGCTCTCTGGAAATAGTTTTCCAACCATTTATACAAGTACCTTATAGTAGCTTAATCTAAGTTGTATCTTCCTAGTTTGTTTATGAGAAGGTCATGTGAGTCAGTATCAAAAGCCTTACTGAAGTCAAGATATGCCACATCTACCATTCTCCCCGATCCACAAGGCTTTTATTCTGTCATTTTAATGTCATAGTTCCTACCTTCTTTTGGCAAAATGGCTACCACAGGAGAATGGTCAACCATTGTATACAGCTCTCTAGCCACGTACTGATCAAGCTCTATGAGCCTTTCTGAAGAGGATTGTGCCATTCCGTGGTCACTTGTTATTATGATATTCAGTGTGTCCCACAACTTTGCTTTCTTCAGTTCTGATACAAGGTATCCCAGCTTGCCATCAATCTCACTAATGACTGCACCCATAAGTGGATTTTCTGGGCCCAAAACATGCCCCATTGCATCAGGCTGCTCCCAGTATAGAAGACCAAAATTGATGGGTTCTTCGGAGATAAACCAATCAATAAGTTTGGCAACTCGATCTTCAAATGAAACAGACTCATTGTAAAACAGATAGTGTGTAGGAAAGACTCCATGTATTTTTACATCTGTTCCAGGCCACATAGCTGCTCCAGTTCTATGTCCTTCCATTTGGTTGGTGACCCATATTGGACAGGCCTCTTCCCAGAATTTTGAATTATAGATGTTCATGTTGTTCAGGGAGAAAGTTTTGTTCAGGACAGGATCGTACATTTCATTAGCAACTATGCCATGGCTCTCTGCATAGAGACCTGTCACCATTGTATAATGATTAGGATACGTTTTTGTAATAAACACATTAGTAACCTGTTTAACACGAACCCCATTCTTCATGATATAATGAAAGTTAGGTGTTGGGACTTTATAAATGTAATCCCATCGAAATCCATCAAAAGATAATAGTAATACTCTGGGCTGGTCCTGCTGGAAAGAAAGTATGCTTGGAGAAGTCATCACACAGATTGCCATAACTTCCCAGTAGCAATTCAAAGACATCTTGGAAAAGCTTTTTCAGGCAGGCACAAAGTTGGTGTCTGTAGAATACAAAGGCAAAATTCAGTTACCACTTTTGCTAGTGAATTATCTTGAATACTTATCCTTACTACAGTGTAAGAGAATCTGGAACAATCTTGAGAGTAAACCTTATCTAGAAGTATTAATGTGGCTACCATCACTGTGGAATACCTCACAAACATTAGTGGATTTCCTTTCACAAAACCTCTGGTAGGTAGTGAAATAGTATTATCCCCATTTTACAAATGAGGAATAGAGGCACAGAAATATTTAATTATTTATCCAACATTATACAAGAGTTTGTGGTAGAGACAGCATTTTGATAAAAAAAAATCATTCTTCCTCTTTCACCCTGAGAAGTTTGCCAACATTTGAGACTAAAGAAAAAGACTTTCTCTTGCCTCTCATAATGGAATGCATTGTCTTCTCTAATCAGACTGTAATCATCAAATTAAAGCAATGGAAAAGGGTGTGTGAAGTTACTACTGAGGCTCCAGAGAGTGTAGAGCTTGTGGAGAGGTTCATGAAGGTGACAGTTGTGGAGTAGATCTTCACAAAGGGAGAACTGAAATTGTGACTGGGCAGTCACCGGGAACCAGAAGACAAACAGAAGGTTTGACTGGACTTACATGGAGAAGTGGGCTAATTTTAAAAGGGTTAGTAAGTGATGAGGAGGGAGACCGAGAGCTCAGTTTGGTGTTTTTAGCCCCAGAAGTTTCCAAAATAGGTAGATTGTGGTGGGCTTTGGAGGTGAGAAATTCCTCAGAGAATGAGAGTGACTCCCAACATCATCCCAATATCTTAGAAGCAACAGTTGACACTGGGAGGTGACATTACAGAGAAAGGTCATAGGACAATATAAATAAATAAATAAAAGATATTTATTTATTTATTTATATATAAAAAAATTCCTGTTGGGCGACATAGTGAAGTCATCATGTCACTTTGCACTCCTCCTCTTTCCTGTCCAGTGGCTGGGGGAGAGCTCTAGCTGCTGAGGCTGGCTAGGCCCCAGCCCTCCTCTGGCAGCCAGATGGGGGCTGAGAGATCAGGGCTGTGGCTGGGAGGGGAAGGGGTTGGCCCCGAGAGGCCAGGGCTGGCTGTGGACAGGGTGGGGGGGGGGGGGGAACGAGGGAGAGAGGCTGGGGCTGGATGCATCCCTGGCCCTCTCCTCCCCGGTGGCTGGAAGGTGAGAGGCCGGGGCTGGTGTGGCCCCAGCCCTCCCCTCCCTAGCACCCAGGAGTGGAGGGCAAGAGGCCAGGGCTGGCCCTCTCCTTCCCTCCCCAGTGGCTGGCGGGGGGGAGAGCTGGGTCTGCCTACCCCCAGAGACATGGGGGTTGGCAAGTGTAGCAAGCAGGAGACACAGCCCCCTAGTATGTGTGCAAATAAATTAGAAGCTCAAGACAGATTTACATGGGGTTTAAAAAAAAATGTTCGTATAAAAAACTATTTAGTTAAAGCTTCCAAATCCTTGTTAGATAATATTTTCTCTTCAAGTCAATAAATAATTATTTTCACTAGATCTAAGCTGAAGATCTGATATGTGCAACTAAATTTTTTTAAGACATTTGACAGCAGCTTCTTAAAGTGATACCACAAGTTTAACTTCTCTAGTCTGGCACTCTCTGGTTCGGTGACATCTGTGGTCTGGCATGATTTTAGTTTAGTTGAATGTCTACTTTTCATGGGTGTGGCCAAGTTTTCCGCAATCCCATAAAGCTTGTTTCCAGCTACCTAGTGTTCTGTGCTATTAGCTCTAATTTACCCCTATATATCTTCTAAGAGCGCAGTAAGCAGTGGAAGTGTTGGTAGTGATGCTAGACAATATTGACCTCCTGAGGCCTGGCAAATTCTCTGGTTCGGCACCAATCAGGTCCCCAGGGTGGCAAATTAGAGAGGTTCAACCTGTGCAGAGTAATTATCATGTGCCAGAGTGCAACTCTGAATTTCAAGTTCCTGGGAGATAGAGGGAATTAAAATCTTTTAACGCTAAAGTCTAAAAGACACAAAGAGTTAACACCACATTGTGGCAATAAAGATACCAAACAGTCACCAAGTATGTGTCAGCTGCAGCTACTATTAAAATGTCACTAAGTGTATTTTGATACTGGAATATCATATGTTCAGGGCATTTTATAATGGGGAAAGTGGTACATTAAATATAAAGCACATTTTAGATTAATGCTAGTTGATGATAATTATGATAGTTATTTTGTTTTCCAGATATTGTACATTTAAAAAAAAAAAAAATCCACATAGCATAGTAATGTAGGATTGGAAGGGAACTCAATAGGTCATCAAATCCAGTACATACACTGAGAGAGGACAAAGTGTTCTCTAAACCAGGGGTGGGAGCCTACGACCCACTGGCCGGATTTGGCCACCGCCTTACTTGGATCCAGCCCACAGTGAGGTTACAGAGAGCAGAGAGAACTGGCATTCACACCCCAACCGGACAGCAAGTCTGAGCCTCAGCAGTCCCTCCTTCTCCCCCCTTCACAAGCTGAAGCAGGAGTGCTGTCTCCTTGTACAGTTAAGGGAAGCCCTAAGCTTGTTGGGAGCCAGGTCACTGAGGGTGTATCTAGACTACAGGATTTTTTCGAAAAAAAGTGGCTTTTTTTCAAAAACACTTCCCCTGCATCTAAACTGCCGCCACATTCTTTTGAAATTAAATCGAAAGAATGCAGCAGTTTTTTCGACTGCGGTAAACCTCATTTTACAAGGAAGAACGCCTTTTTTCGAAAGTGCTCTTTCGAAAAAAGGCGCTATTTAATGCAAACTGTGCTTTTTCAAAAGAGAGCATCCAGACTGCCTGGGTGCTCTTTTGAAAAAGCAGCTTGCTTTTTCGCAAGAAGTGGATGCAGTGTAGACGTTCCCTTTCGAAAGAGGCTTTTTTGAAAGATTCTTTTGAAAAAGCCTCTTTCAAAAGAGGCTTATAGTCTAGACATAGCCTCAGTTTTGGTTTGTTTGTTTTGCTTCTCACTTCTATGTAGTCTGACTGATTTTTCTGTGGATCACTGACCCCAGACTGAAAAAAAATGTTTTCCATCCCTGATGTGTTTGTCGAACGTGGAGTTTAAAACCTCCAATGATGGCAATTCCACAACATCCCTAGATAATTTGTTCCAGGGCTTAACTATACTTACATTTAGGAAGGTTTTCCTAATATCTGATCTAAACCTTCCTTGATGCAACTCAAGTCCAAATAAAGCTTTTGGCCTATCCTCAGTGGATCAGGAGAACAATTTATTACACTACTCTTTATAACCTTTCATATACCTGAAGGCTATTCTCTTCTCCAAACTAAACAAACCCAATTTTTTTAATTGTATATCATGTTTTCTAAACCTTTAATGATTTTTTGCTGCTCTACTTTGAGCTCTTAACAGTGCTGAGTGAACAGAAGAATTACTTCTCATGTCGTGCTTACAACACTCCTGATAATACATCCCAGAATGATGTTTCCTTTGTTGGTAACATTATTTATGTTACCGACTCATATTTAGTTGTGATCCAACGTAATCCCCGATCTTTTTCTGCACTATTCTTTCCTAATGATTGCCTGTCACCCTATTCTGTATTTCCACGGTTTATCATTCCATCCTAAATACAGTACTTTGTATTTGTTCTTATTCAATTTCATCCTATTTCAGAAGATTTCACCAGATTGTTGAGATCACTTTGAATTCTAATCCTGTCCTCCAAAGCACTTTCAACCCCACTTAGCTTGGTATCAGATGCAAACATATGAGCATTCTCTCTGTCATTATACAAACCACTTAAAGATTTTCAACAGAAACAGATCCAGGAAAGATCTCTTCAAGACTTCACTGGAAACACCTTTCCAGCTAGACTATCTATTGATAACTACTCTGAGTACAATTTTCTAACCAGTTGTGTACTTGAAGATTTGTCAAGGTTGTATTTCCCCAGTTCGCTTATGTGAAGGTCATGTGAGACAGTATCCAAAACCTTATTAAAATTGAGCTCTCTCATATCTACTGCTTCCCTCCATTCACAAGGCTTGTTGCCTCAAAGAAAGAGGATAGGTAAGTTTTCCACTATTTGTTCTTGATAAATGCATGTTGACTGTTACTTATGACCTTATTTTCTAAGTGCTCACAAATTGATTATTTGTTCCATTAACTTTTGTCACTGTTAATGACAAGGCTGCTACGTCTATAATTTCCTAGAGTTGTCTTTTTTCCCCTTTTTATAGTTAGGAACTACATTTGCTCTCTTCCAGTCCTCTGGGTTCCCCACCATCCTCTAGAGTTCCCAAAGATAATTGCTGTTGGCTCAGAGATCTCTTCAGCTAGTTAGTTCTTTGAAGTACAGGCAGTCCCCGGGTTACATGGATCCGACTTATATCGGATCCTACTTACAAACGGGGTAAGGCAACCCCGCATTAGCTGCTTCCCCCCAGTAGACCAGGGAGACGCGAAGCTAGCACCCCCCCCCCCAGCAGACCAGGGAGACGTGGAGCGGCTTTTCTCAGCAGACACCTCAGCTTGAGAATAAAGGACTGAGGGAAGTGAGGTATGGGAGAATAAAACTGAGCTCTGGAGAAATGTTTGGCTAGAGTTTCCCCTACAATATGTACCAGTTCCGACTTGCATACAAATTCAACTTAGGAACAAACCTACAGTCCCTATCTTGTACGTAACCCGGGGACTGCCTGTATTCTAAGATGTATTTAATCAAGCTCTGCAGACTTGAAGACATCTAGTTAGTGTAAGTAATTCTTAACTTGTTATTTCCCTATTTAGTCTCAGATCCTACCCCATTTACACAATGTATATCTATTTGAAAAGCAGATTAGCTACATATATTACACAATATAGTCCTTTCATAAAGGGCTATTCAACTTTGGAAGCCCCGGGGGCCACAATGATATTCATAGCACATGCCAAGGGCAGCAACTTAAGAGTAGTTGCATATACATGCAAATATATATGCAAATAAATTCAAACAGCTTTTCACACTCATGGGCATAATACAAAGATTAAGGCAAGACTACACAACACACAGGCCCCATTTAAGTCAGTTCTGTTGGTATTAATAAAATGCAATATTTACCGGATTTCCACCCATATGACAGCACTTTTAATGAGCAAAGACAGTCCAGGAATTTAACTACTAAAACGCATATCAACAGAAGACTGTTATATTGACTACTTTTTTGTTTTGGTTCCCACCCGCAGGCTGCGCATTGAGCCCCACGTAAATCCAAGCCACACCGTGGGCCGCAAACAAACGGGCTGTGGGCCATGTATTGAGTAGCCCTGTTCTAGTAGATACCCTGTTTTCACCTTAAGCCACTGCCATGTTTGGAATATAAAGTATCTTGATTTATAAAGGGAAAAGGCAGAAAGGGAGAAAGATTAACTGGCATCTCCGATGATTCACAACTGCACTTTCCAATCAGTCCAGTGCTAAACAAAAATCCACTTTAAAAAAAAAATAAGGGTCACTGGCTTCTGAATATACTTACTACAGAAAAAACACAAGAAATGTCTTGCTAGATATGAGAATATTCTCATTTTAATCTGACCATTGCAAACTAAAACCAGTGACTATTATGGGCTGCATGCAGGAAATGTTTTCTTCCTGTTTCTAGATAGCCATGAAAATTAGCTCTATGTCCAATCAGCTGATTCATCATGAAGTCAGCTGCCCTGCAGAAACCCTGAAAAGAGTATTCTATACACAGCAGCAGGTGCAGAGCACACACAAAATGAAGTCATCCTCTCTTGTGATGCTCCTTATTCACAATGAAGGCTTGAGTTTTATCCTTCCCATACACGCCTAATCAAAACTTATTTCAATACAAGGCTGGCATATATTTCCTGTAAAGCCTTGACAACAGCTCATTTCCCAAAAGCCCATTATTTCTCTATTTGCTACAGGTTTACTGCATTTGGTTGTTTCCTGGTTCTGTTACTATTGTAAACAGTTCTAGCTCATACCTACATATCTGCATCAGTGAGGCACCTCATGCTACAGATATTAAACCATTAATTGGTAAGCATACTGGTAAGCACGAGGCTTACCGGTACCAGTACTCTTACTGGTTAACTAATTAACTGGCGCTTGTTGGTAAACTCTGATGGCAGCCAGCCAAGCCATGCTGGAATAGCCCCCGCCTTAGAGAGGCCAGCATGCCAGGTGGTGGGACCTCACTTCCATGATGGGACCAGGCAAAAGGATGCCACAGCAGGTCCCCATGGCTATGATGGGACTGGGGGGTGGGCTAGGCAGAAGGCCCCAAGTTAAAATGGTAAACTGGTTAACTGTTTTAACATCCGTACATCATGCAAGTTTGCCTTTCACTCTTTATCCAATACATTCATTATTTTATGCATTCTTTTGAAATCAACAATATACAGCCTTCCACTGAAATCAGTATTAGTTTTTCAGTGAATACCAAGTAGACCACATCCACAAGGCTTATGATTGTTTATCCTTGTGCATGTAATCCCTCAAGCTGAACTTTCCCTAAAAGACAAAGTTGAAGAATAAAAGAAGGCCGAACTCTTGTTTTATCTATCTGGGGAAACTGATCAAATACTTGTGAGACAAAGATTGATTCTGTACCATTAAAAGTTGAACAATGTAATCACTGTTTGTTGACATCTCTGGCAACAAAAACTCTCCTCCCTCCATGAGCAGTATTTGTTTTGTTCACAGGAGAGCACTGCTGCAGATAAAGCGCTGTTTACATTATCGCTTGCCATTACGGATGTAAAGGGTTAACGGGTGGTGAACCAGTCTCCCGCTAGGGCTGAGGCATCCCCTGTCAGCCTGACCCAGCCCAAACAGCTCCCGCTCCCCTCACCCACAACACGTGGGATCCTAAATAGCCAGTTAAACGTAATGTTTAAACGGTTAACTTTTTACTTGCAATGGCAAAGCTTTTATTATCCCATTAATCAAGTCCCAAAGTCTAAATTTTCCCACACCCTTTCGCGATTTTTTTCTAGCAATTAATGTGAACTACCTACATAGGCACTCATACATGAACACCTTGAAATATTAACAAATTCATCCTCAAAACACTTGTCTGTGATCAGAAAGTTTTATTTTCATTATACAGTTGGCCAGTAACATAGTCAAGAACTCAAGCTGGATCTCCGGAGGACAAATTCAGTGTTTTAATCTCAAGATTACCATGCCTCATGGCTTTTACAATTTCTGCTTCACAATGCAATGCTTGAAAGCATAGCAACAAGTGTGACAGAGAAGTAGACCTAAGCAAAAGAAAGATTTGGGCATGTGAGGAAAACAACATTATAGTTTTCAGATATACGAAGGGATGAATTCCTATTGTCAGTCACCAAATAGTAATGGATTTAAGATGGAGCTGGGACAAAATGAAGGTTTTACAGAAGAACTTGATAACTTGTACTACAGAATAGGGATGTTAAATTTTGATTAATCAGCTAATTGAGTTTCCCTAAGTTATAACCCTAAGTTATAAGAGGAAGCTGTATACCGAATTTCATGGTCCTAGTGCTTACCATTTTGGAGGAGCTCTTGAAAAAGCAGGGATACTCTCTCAAATATATAGTAGATAATGAAGATTATGGAAAAGAATACAAAACAGGTACTAAACATCTCTTTAATATGGCAGAGAAGTGGGAGCCCAGGAGGCAGCTGGGTTTGGTGTGGGGAGCTAGGAACCTTGTTCCTACAGGGGAATCCAGGCAGTACTAGGCTCCAACAGGAGACACCCCGCCGCCGCCGCCCCTCCCCCCCCCCCCACCACCTGCCAGGGGTAACAGCCCTAGCTGTGAGCACTACAGGATTCAAAGCAGGGAGCTTTTCTTACCAATTTCATGGCTCCAGTGCCTACCTATAAAATTGACAAGAACCACACCCAAAAACCAAGGCACAGTCACTGCATCACCCTAATTATACCAACATAAATCCTACGCCTCTCACTGAGGTAGAATGATTATGTCAGCATAGTACAGCACTTACATTGGTGGGAGCAAATAAGTGCTTTATGCTGAGCTAATTCTACAGTGGACCACAGCCTGACAAAGAAACAGGATAGCCCCAACAAATAGATTCCATGAAACCTTTGTTGGATGGAGCACTGGCTTGGCCAGGATATCTTAACCTTTGTTTCTGTATGGTGCTATTCTAAGAACTTCGCTGTGCTGTGTTTTAGTTAACTAATACATCCTACTCTGTTTTTAAAAGGCTCCCTAGCGGAGGTGCACTGGTCCCAGAAAAGCATAGATGTCATGAGTCTATCACAGTTGGACTCACTGGGCAAAGTTCATAGTGTGAAACAAGTATGCTCAGAGCCCAGAGGCACAATGGCCTACCTTTAAGGAAGGCTGGGACTCCTTGGGGGTCTGGTACACTGAAGGGTGTTCCTCCAAGGGACTATTTAAAAATTGGGGTGCAGCACAGATCCTGAATGTATGACACTCCTCTTATCCCTTACTGCCTTATGAATCTATGAAATACATTGAGACAAGGAATTCTGTGGCACCTTAGGAGACTAGCAGATTTATTAGGGCATAAGCCATAAAACTGAAGTGGGTTTTACCCACAAAAGCTTAAGTCCTAATAAATCTGTTAGTCTCTAAAGTTCCACAGGACTCGTTTTTGCAGATACGGACTAATACAGCTACCCCTCTGAGACTTTCATCATAGCTTGAGATATAAAGGGATGAAATACTAAAGAAGATTAATAGGGACCGAGTAATGAGCTGGATCATCCACCCAGTGGCACTTTCTCAGGCTCTCCTGATGGCATTCATGCCCGTCATTTCAAACTGATCTGTCTTGCTTCCTGTAACATGACAGCAGGATTTTTTTTAAAACTTTTTTTTTTTTTTTTGCCACATGCACCTTGCCTGGATGAAGTCCCCGAGAGCAGCCCTAGGCATTCAGACAAACCAGGCGGATAGGTTCAGGGACCACAGACAGTAACACAAGCTGCAATCCAAGCAGATCAGGGTAGAAATGCAGAGGGGTCAGCACGGAGCCTTGGGATCAAGCAGAACAAAGGGTGGGTGTGGGGGCGGCGGCGGGGGAGGCATCTCCTGTTCTCGCCCCCCCCCCCCCCGGATCAGGAGCCAGGCACCCAGCTCTCCACCAAGGGAAGCGAGTCTCAGAGGCGGCCCCCCCAGGCCCTTGCCCAGACACCCCGATACATGGGGCCGGAGGCAGCGGACGCGCCCACAGGTCGGTAGCCCCGGGGGGCACAGAAGGGGGGAGCGATGCCCTGGCGCCGCAGCGATGGAGCCGGCCCCGCCCGACGCCGCGGGCCACAGGCCCCGCTATTCGAGCGGGCGGGGAGTGGGGGGGGGCGGACAGGCGGTGGGGGGAGGGGCAGAGGGTGCGGGTACCTCAGCGCCTCGGTCACGCGCTCCCGGCGGCAGGTCCCCGAGTTCAACCACCGCAAGCCGCTCGCATCGCAGACCCCGCCCCCTTACCTGCTAAGCCCCGCCTCCGCCGCCCCGCCTATTGTGTGCGCACGGCCTTGTGTGACGCGGCCGGCCCCCAATGGCCAGCGACGCGGCCAGTCACGTGCTGGGGTGGGGCGGGGTGGAAGGGCACGCCCGCGCCGTTGGGGGAGAGCCGCTGCCCTGCCTGGGTGTTGCCATGGTGACCCCGGTCACGCGGACGCTCGCCGCTTTGAGGCCCTCCCCCACCCCCGTCTCGGCGCTGCCCGCCAGCTTGTGGGGTGGAAGGTGCTGGGCCGGGCCGCAGGGGCTCGGCCAGGCTGGCGCTGCGAAGCCCTGGCCGCTGCTCGTAGCCTCTGTCCCTGCGGCTGAGGCGTTGCCTGCCCAACCCGGAGGCGAACTTCCGTTGTGTGCCCCCCCCCCCCCGCTCTGGCCGGGCAAATGGGGTGGGGGGGGGCTGGGCTTCCGCCTGCCCCGCCCCTGTTGGGGGGGGGCGTCCAACCAGCCCAGGTGGCCCAGAGACTAATGTGTCACTGGCCAAACCAGCCCCTCTTAGCCTCCCCCACTCCGGCCCCACATACCAGCTACCAGCGCCAGTGTAGGGCTGCAAGGGACTAGTCGGGTAGGCGGCTACCTGAGAAGCCGAGGCTTATGTGGTAGTGGGAGCAGGTGCTGGAGGGAACTGGCTTAAAAACAGGTTTTCCCTGTCCCCAACACCATCTCCATGGGGGGGGGGGGGCAGGTGAGGCACAGGCGCAGTGGGGGACCAGGTGGGAGCTGGGACTTCTGGCTTGTGCCCAGTCTCTTGCTGTGGGCAGCTCTTACTACGTTTAAAAGGCAGAACTGCAGCAGAGCTAGCTCCCAGGGCGGGTGTGGAAGTAGCACAATCTCCCAAGTGATAGAAATGTCATCACCTATTAAACCATCTTGTTAGTCTTTAAAGTGCTACATAGTCCTGTTTTTTGTTAGTCCCCCAAGTAGGAGCTTTCTACATTACATCAGGAGCTAACCCCAATGTGGCTCTGCAGTTTCCCCCATTATCAACCAAACGATGGAAATTCCATTGACTACTCCTTTAGCTGATTAAACACAATTTCACATCCTTATTTTTATAGAGCCTTGCGCAGATACGCAATTGGCAGCTGCAGGCTCAAAAATGGGCTGTAGATATCTGCAGCCATATCCACGGGTGCAGATACCTGCAGATATAAAGGAGATATCCATAAATTTGCAGGCTTCTAGATATGAAATTTGTATCCATATCTGTTTCTGCCAAAAATGAGCCAGGGATATCCAGAGTTGCAGAACTGAAGTGATTATCTGCAGATTTGGAGGGCTCTATCACTGTTTTTTAAATTTTGTCTTAGCAAGGAGCCACATCCTAATACAAAAAGTTGGTTATTTGGTGGAGGGCATCGTCTCCCATTTACAATAAGTACTGGGTATTGTGCAGCGTTAATGTGTTCTGATATTAGAGTACAGTGCTAAGCTATGACAAGTGTAACAAATCTTGGTTTCCCTTTTTCCTCTTGATTATGAGTTTTTATAACATTTGAGAAACACCACCTTAACACTTTTTTCCCTGTTTCCCAACTTTGGGGGGGGGGGGGGTTAACTGTACATTTCTGAGCTAGAAAGAGGGAAAGCCAGTTGGTGAGACAATCTTCATTCTTTAGTTGTATTTTGATTTGGTGGGGGGAAAGGATTGCTATATACGGTATGTATTCAGGCATACTTTTCATTATTTCACCAATGAAAAGGGCTGGGCTTTTAAATATCTCTAAGTCATCAAACACCCAGTACAGAAGTTCTTCAGATTTGAAGGATTCAGTAATTCCAGTGATAGCCAAAGATGCTCAGTGCCATATAAATGGGCGCAGTATAAAATACAGGCAGTATAGAAATGAATGAAGTTAGAACATAAGAACGGCCATACTGGGTCAGACCAAAGGTCTGAAGAGAGGCTGTTCTCAGTAGTGATGGATGGCAGAACAAGGAGCAATGGTCTCAAGTTATAGTGGAGAAGGTCTAGGTTGGATATTAGGAAAAACTGTTTCACTAGGAAGGAGGTGAAGTTCTGGAATGGGTTATCTAGGGAGGTTGTGGAATCTCCATCCTTAGGGCTGCGTCTAGATTGGCATGATTTTCTGGAAATGCTTTTAATGGAAAAGTTTCTCATAAAATGAGATTTTCCACTGTTGAAAAAACTGCCATGTACTTTCGATTTACTTTCGAAAGAACGTGGCAGCAGTCTAGATGCAAGGCCACTTTTTTCGAAAAAACCCTGTAGTCTAGACACACCCTTAGAGACTAACAGCAATTATTTCAAGGGTATTTTTCAGTAAGCACCATTTTGCCTATGTTTCTGTAAATGTGGAGGAGTGGTATTCTGTTGATATCTGAACCCAGCCTGTGCTGGGGATTAAAATATAAAACATGGTTGTTATTCTAATCATTCATTTTTGTGCACAACTTGAGTGAAAATGAAGCCTCCTTAACTGAAGTGGTGTCTGGCAAGCTTATAGTTGCCAGGGCTACCCATGAGAGTGAGCTATGGGCCCACACATTAAACCAGCATGGTGCATTGATCTATTGTTACAAATAGCCAGAATGGGGATAATGTTTTCTTGGATATGGGAAATGCTTTGTCTGCTTGAAATCAATACATTGTGGTAATTATTGATAATCAAAGGAAATTAAGCATAGCCAAGAAGTTCAGTAATTCCACCAAAATGTTTAATAACGTATTAGATTTCCAGTGAAGTACAGAGCTAATGTGAGTATTGGTACAAAATATATGGTTAAAAATAGTATTGATTTATAATATGTACAGATATGTCACATCTTTGTCAGAAATCCAGACATTTGAATGAAGGGAACATGATTAATGGTCTCAGATCCACAATAACATACATGAAATGCTTTTCCAGCTAACCACAATAGGACAACTTGGCAAATCAACATTAAGGATGAATCGGTCAATAAGGATAACACATTCCTTTCAGAAATTTCTGAGTAAGAAGCAGTCTGCTCTAAAATGGTTTCAAAACATTTATATTGTTTTTTTCCCTAAATTGAATAGTGACAAAAACATGTCTGCAGGACACTCATATAGACACAATGATGGCTTTGTACTAGATTAATGATGGATCACTTTCAGAGATTTATCGCACAAGGCTGAGTTTCTGATGTACTGAAGATACACCAGTTTACTCCTGCTGGCCTGATCCTATTTTCAAGAAGTCAATGGGAAATCCTCTGTTGACTTCATCAAGAGCAAAATTAAGCACTTTATGAATTAAAGGAGATTAAATCCTGGAGTCTTTATTCAGTTGCTTAGTGCCTTTAATTCACATTGTCTGAGGACGAACAGCACTTCACTGAATCAGACTCCTGTGCTTACTTGAAAAAGATTCCTTAATCAGAGAAATACTGTATTCTGGGACCTGAAGATATTGCATTGTTGGAATACTGGTGTTTAGACAGTCCCTGGGTGACCTTTACAAAGTCACAAAGAATAAGCATCTGTTAAATGACTTGGTAAACCTTGTTATGTCTTCTGAAAATCCCTTTGTTAGAGACAGTGCAGGGTCTTGCTGCCCTGGCGAGAATGCAAGATAGCATTGTGTTTTAGGATGTGCAAGTGCTGTGCGCCTATGCTCCTCTCCAAGCCAGAGCATCTGCACTGGACAGTTTGCAAGTTGGTCATGGCACTTGCTTCTCATAGTCCTTTCACTCTTCTGAGAGCCAACAGTGGAACCATGGCCAATCCTCACCGAGACAGGAGATAACAGATCTTTTGCAACACACTCCTCCTTACACATCTGCACAGAGCTTTTAGCAACACCATAACTCCAGCTGCAAAGATAGATCTCTTTCTACTCAAGTTAACATAGTACAGGGTGGGTAGCTGAACTTTCCCCTGCATTAGCTTCCTGAATAAAAAGTGCCAAATTCTTCACCAGAGCAAACTTAATCTCAGTGTTTTTACGCCAGGGGTTAATCTTAGCCAGAGTCTGTCCAGGACATTAATCTGTACCTTATGTTGTATTGTATATTTTGGTAACCATTATCATAAAGTGGCTTCCTTGAGGAGAACATAAATGCTTCAAGATAAGACTTTGCTTCATATACTATATGTTGCCACACTGCATAAGTAATTGCAATACTTAAACTAAAGTTGCAAGATGGCTTTTATTTTTAATATTCCTGAATGTAGGTGGGAAACATGCAGTTGTAACTGCCACCAGGCAGATTTGAAACCTGGGACCTCTGTAGTTTAGTGTAGGAGTCTCTACAGCTGGAGCTTTAAAGTCGTCTAACTCTCAACTTAGGCTGTAGAGCTCCCTTGTTCTTATCTCTTGCTGTAAGTGGTCTAACTGCCACTGCACGGGACAGTGAACCTCATGAGGTGTATGGGTTATACAGTATTCTGTGATTTTGAATTTCAGTGGCTAGTTGGAAATTACTGAATGAAAACCAAAACAAATAGCAGTTGTTCTAATTAGTATTATTCAGAATAACCTATCCAACATCCCTCTTCCAGGAAAAAATAGTTCCTGCTTTCCCGCCTTTTCCCCCTCCCCACACACACATCCTACACCTCACCTATTCAAACTATGACAAAGTACTGTAGGGCTGTTATCATTTCAGATAAATCATTTCTGATAAGTCTGGGAGTAATCCTAACACATAATTTTCCATTATCAGACTAAATAATTGGTCTGGTCTACATTACACATCTACATTACAGTGGACGGTCGAATTAAGATAGCAGCTCCAGCTATGTTAATTACATAGCCGGAGTTGATGTATGTTAAATCGAGTTTCCGAGCTGTCCTCACAGTGGGAGGCCAACAGGAGCATTTGTTCCCATCAGCTTCCCTTACTCCTCATGATGAACAGGAGAACCAGTGGTGACAGGGGCACCCTCTGAGTTGAATTTAGTGGGTCTTCACTAGACCCGCTAAATTGAACCCTGGAAGATTTACTGCAGCGTCAATCTTCTGCATAGTGAAGACATAGCCTCTGAACCCAATCCTGTGCGGTGTTCAGTCACCTTTGAAAACAAGGCCTCAAGGCAAAATGTGAATCTGTAATAATCATTCTAGTTGATGCCTCCTTTGGACTTCCCAGTGCATCCTGTCTGTTCTAATGTCTGTCCTGCTTAGGTTGTAAACTCTATGGAGTGGGAATTGTGTGTGCAATCAGTTGTGCACGTAATCAGGGCATGAACCAGGAAGGTGGAGGGGAGACATGTCTTCATTTCTGACTACCAAGAGTCACTCTGCATCTTGCAGAATATGGCCCTGATTGCACATTATCACTTGTGTGTGTAAATGCTTAATGTTACTACAGAAGTGTAACAGCCCATTTGTAGGGATCAGATTAAGTGCTTAATTGGGTTTTGTGTATCTAACTTCTGTTTTTTACATTTACCCTATAGAGTCTAGGTGAGGCATATCTGGAAACATGGCCCTCAATGTTCACTTTGGCAACCACTGGGCTTATTGCCGCACAATGTGTTTTTCCCTCTTATGCACTATTCAAACACAGTTGCACTTAAACAGTTTTCACGTTGTAGTACAAATCAACTAAAGAATCTTCTCTCATAGTAGCTGGGGGCAAATTCAGTGGCCACCTAGCAGGAAAGAATTATGAGGAGTTATACTGACTATTTTATCCCTGGAGCTCATCACCACCGTCTTTTTTATACCTGAGACACAAAGAATAAGGTCTATGTTGTCATGAGACAACTTATTTTTGTGTGCTTCAAATTTCTGGATGCCAATCTGAGGCATTAAAGAGCCCTGACGTTCCCATAATGCTGAGCACCATCACTTTGAAAATCAGGCCCCTTTGAGATGCCCCATATTGGGTTCCCAAAATCACTAAACGCTTCCAAAAATTAGACTTAAATGACTTGCACAAAGTCACAGACAAGAAATCTATGGAGGATCTCTGGGTTGAGAACCAATATCTTCTGGCTCCAGTCCTTTCTCTTAAACACTGAACAATCTTTCAGTTTTAAAAGGAAGAGGAAAAGTACCCTAATATAAATTGCCATGGTAGACCATAAACTATCTCTCTGATATTTTGCAGTAATCAGGATTAGTATTTTTTTAAGATTGGGAATTTTCTCAATGCCTAGTTATGTATTTAAATATTCATATGCAGCATGTTTACTATTTTTAACAGCCTCTGTGGGGCCATTTCAGTTGGTAGAGATACATATTTGCTGTTCTGAAGTGAAGCAGTATGCTATTTTTTTACATACTCTCAAGCAAATTCAGATACAATATAAGCAGTGTAAATTCATGGAAGTCAATGGAATTGCAACTATTTCAATTCAATCTGAATTTTAGTTTCATATCTTGCCAAGTATTGTCTTAATGTTACAGAAATGACTGAAGTGAAAGCAAGTATATATTACACCTATATTTCCTTTATCCTCCTGCTCCAGAAACACAGGCTCACTTGAATGAAATAATAATCTCCAGTCACCATCATGCAGCTTATGATGCATATTTAAGCTGTCCTGATTCCATCCAGTAGTGAGCCGTAGTGCATTCACACTAGCCACTTCACTAGCCAGTTTTAGCCTTTTTGAGGATTCCTTTTCATAATGCCAAAACCAAGTAGAACACATGGACAAATCATCATTTGCCATATTTATTTTTTAAACTAAGCTCTGAGTTATACAAGTGCAAAAGTGATTCATCAGCCAATAACCTTTTTAATACTCCTATAAAATATGACTAAATAGATTATTTTTAAAAGGTGTGTGAAGTACAATGGAAATGGTGACACAACTCTCACAGTGCTAGGACATACTACTGTAAAGTCTCACAAGACTGTTTAGCTGATTATCATTCTCTACAATAGACATTCCCTTTGCCTCAAGAAGACCCTTTTCACTGTCAATGCATGAAATAAGAACTAGCCAATTTGGGAGCAAATAAATGTGAAAGAGCAGATTTGCAGTTTACCTACAGGACACATTTTTAGCCATATTAAGTTTTTTCTTAAAAGTACTGATCCATTTAGTTCAGGTATTATAGTAAGATCTTTTTGGGGGGGAAGCAATCCTGCCATGGGATCAGCTAGTGTGCTGTTCTACTGATGATAGTGGGATCTCACAAGGATGTGGGGGTCCCATTGCAACACAGAGACTTTTGACATTGACTTATTTATTTTTGAAATGTTTGAGCACCTTGCTTGGAGTTAGGGAAGTTAAATGCACAAATACCTTTACAAAAGAGGTCACCATGTGCAGAGTATGAAAAAAGTCTAAATTTGGAGAGGAATGGGGAGGACAAGTCGGGTAGGGAGAACACCAATAATAGCAATTATAAATTTAATTTTCTCTACCAGAGCAGTAAGCAATGTACATCCACTAGAGGGCACCATTTCACCTTTAGTAAGTAATGTCAATAATACATCAGAAACCCGTTTAAAAACAAGTTAAAAGAATCAAGGTCAAATTCTGCTGTCATTGATATTGGTGTGAATCAGGAGTAACTCCAGTGAAGCCAGCCGTGTTAGTCCTGATTTATAGTGCTCCTGCAAATCCTTATACAGCGAGTGAAAGTCATAGTAGCTGAGTCTGAAGACCCCACAGAGACAAATTTACTTTCCAAAATGGTCAGCCCTTTTTGAGGAAGCCTGTTTTCCACTTTGAGTCAGGCTTAGGCTGCTGATGAGATACAAAGCTCGCTTGCCAGGTTTGCAAATGTTATTTCATACTAGAGAAATTAATCTGTAATATCAGAAGCATTGTTTTTTTCAGATGGTGTTTTTTGTATAGTGATTTATAAACCCCAGTTGCAACCATAACAGGATTCCTTTGGGTTGTCTCAGTCTTTCAACTGAGGGTGTTTTTTTTTCTTTGATTTGGACAGTGAAGCTATTTCCCACTCCTTCCTGCATAGTACCCTACAGCTCCACTCTTTTGGGACCTTATATAGTTAATTAACTATGCCTGTCTTTAAGTGTGCATGTCCCATACTGCGCTTTGAGACAATAAGACAGAAGAGAACATTAAACTAAAACTGATGTGTCAATCACAATAGGATTTTTAATCTGAGATGCACCCAAGTTGTGTAGTTTGAACTCGGGTCCAAACCCCCCAAAGTCTGAGTTTGCTTCGATGTGGTGATTAGGTTTGGGCTCCTTATTCATTTTTTTCTTTTTGTACATAAAAGACCAGATCCTCAGCTGGTGTAAACTGAAGTAAATGGAACTTCACAGATCTGCAGCTACAGGATCTGAACCCCAAATCTCTGCCATCTCAAAGTGTTCATATTGTTCAGAAAATGGTACATAAAAATCTCACATAAAATACTATTCTTAATTAATTGCCTAAAGCCAAAGGATCATGACATCAAACTAGCCTTTTAACTATGCAGTGACATAGGAAACAGGAGGGGATTTGTTCTCCTTAAATACTATTGCTTGCCCGATGTACCATTTTCAGCAGGAATTGTCATATAACAGTCCAGGGTGCAAGATGATTTAAAATAATAGCAATATCATACTTTAAATAAATTCTGAAAGCTTTGCCATAAAGTAACAATGTGAAATGTCTGAAAAGCTTTTTTTTTTTTTTTTTTTTTTTTATTTAAGAAAAGGTTATCTGTCTAGATACCATAAAGCTATTAAAGTCAAGTCTCATTTAGGTTAGGTCTCTGCTGCACTGAACAGGCTTGTTTAACCTAAGTGTAAATGTATGCTAAGTGGCATCCATAATGCACTAAGAAGTATCACCATAAAGGTTATGCATATGCAAGGTTCTCAATGGGGATATTAAAGAATGGTGATGGCCAGAAAAGGAACTCTTGTTAAAATGGCACATTCTTACACCCACAGCTCTGTTCTCCCCATGTGCATTGTGAATTCTCTGTTGATTTTAATGACAAAATTACATGTTTTTCTTTCTGTCAGTATGGCTGAGTCAATAGAGCACTGAGAGAGACTGAACTAGAGTCCTGCTGACGCACATACAGTCCTTATTGTTAATTAAGATTCTGCCACTATAATTTTCAGAAACTTCCTAACAAGGTTTCATTACAGAATCTAGCTTGAGTTTCATATCCCAAGGTGACCTTGCAGGGTTGAGAAAATAGAGAAAACTTTCTTTTTATTTGTAAACGGAGCAGATTGATGGGAAAGGCAATGAGACTTTAAACATGGAATCCCTCAGTGCCATCTCTACAGTCTTTTTCATGGGAGGAAGGGAAAGTTAGCAGCTCATTTGCTTATGTCCCAATCCTGCAAAGCCATAGGCATATGCTTAACTTTCAGAACATTCATTTTAATGGAATTACTTACATGTGTAAAGTTAAGCTCAAGGGCCTTTGTAAGAGCAGGACTTAAATCTCTAGAAAGCATTTCTCAAAATGATGAATGTACATGAGAATAATTAACAGAGATTATCTGTCCAGGTAGAAAATCCAAATAGCAAAGAATTCTCTGCTACCAAACACAATCAAAGCACAAAAATGTGAGTAATTCTGCACTTTTTATAAGTGACAGGGACATGTAGGAGTGGGACAGGAGAGTAAATTCCATGCAGTCTAAGTTCAAGTTTAAGTGTGATCCTGTTTTATTTGTATGGGGGTGAGGAGAGAGTACTGCATACAGCTAAATATGGACCTTAAAACACATCAAGCAAAGGGGACGTATGTGCTGATTATTAGGGATAGGCAAATATTTGCAAATAGATGGAGCACCAGGGCTATCCACGCCGGAAACCTCTGCCGGTCAGTATAATTTGCTGTGAATTCCAGGGTCATGGGAAGTTAGCAATGAATCCCAGGGTCATGGGAAGTTAGCTTCTCCACCCTAACCTCAGGGGCCCAGGACAAGAGAAGTAACATCTTTGCCTTCCTAATGGGAGGGAATGTTCCCCACTACTAGCAGCCTGGCTCCCTCTCATTGCATGGCCAAGGAATGAGGGATATCCCAGGTCCCCTTTCAAAAATCCTCTCTCCTTTCAGCATGGTGCACTTTAGGGTGTCTCAGTCCCAGATTTAAAGGGCCAATGTATTCAGCAGTAGTTGGGGGACAGAAAAGTTTCAGTCCCCTGGATGTAACAGAGACATCTGTGTAAACACAGAGAACTTGCTGTTTCCCCAAAAAGTTGCCAGGGGGAGTGAAAGGCCACTAGGTTGCCCCTGCTGCCTCCCCCCCCCCCCCCCCAAGATAAATGCTCAGTAAGTGGAAGTGAAGGAGGTTAAAGGCTCTGAGCTGCTATCTCACAAGATGACACCATATAAGAATGAGGAACAAAGGGGAGTCTCAGTTCTGCTGAGAATAGTGGAGAGGTGGGGAATGGGATCCCATGGGAAAGGGAGCAGAGAGTGATGTTCTGCTAGTCTGAATGTTAATCCCAGCATCAGACTATTTGCCCATCACTAGTTTACTAAGCAATGCTTCTGGTTCTGCTATCATCTCAATGAGAACGGTCTGATTGAACCCCCCACCCCTCTCCCCAGCCTATTCTAGCCGCTTTCACAAGATCCTTGACACTTGATGGCAGGTGATATGGTTACATGTACAAAGAACTTTTTCCTAGCCCTTTTGTTAGACAGGCTTGAGTACAAAGAAGGGATTTCAATGAGCTTGATGTCCCATTACCCAAGAGGCAATGGCTGCCCTTCAGCAAAACATAGCAAACAGAAAAACAGAGAGCCGTGCTGGAGGAGAGAAGTGCTGCTCCGGCTGGAGAGGCTCAGTTAGACACGGGAGGCAGGCCAGGGCGCCGGGTTTGAATAATTTTTGGCTTTGGAGAATTCTTTGGGTCCTCTTCTTCCTCTATGTCGCTGTCACAGACATGCACCACCACGCTCGGGGTAGACTCTGTCCCTGCATGCAGCTCGTACTTTTCCCCTGGAAGCAGACACATGGAGTTAGGTCAAAGGTTACCAGTCTGGGAGAGCCAAACATTGACTCTGGCCTTTGTCTGTCTCTGGCTAGGTCTACACTGCCCCCGTTTTGCGCAAAAAATATGCAAATGAGGTGAAGGGTGGACCATTGCCGCACTTTATTTGCATAATTAACGAGGCTTCTTTTTGCGCAAAAAGCCTCTCTTGCACAAGAGCTGTTCTTACTGAAAAAAATGTGGAAGAACGGCTGTTGTGCAAGAAGGGTTTTTTGCGCCAAAAGGAGCTGTGCATACAGCTCCTTTTTGCACAAAAGCCTCTTGCACAAAAACGGAGCCTCATTAATTATGCAAATGAGGTGCAGTGATATTCCACGCTTCGTCTCATTTGCGCAAAACGGAGGCAGTGTAGACATAGCCTCTAGGAATAGCCCTGATTCCTCAATCAGCGCGTCTGTAACTGCTACTAGGAGGATTTGTACCTGGGACTTCTGAGGCTTAGTATAGGAGTCTCTACCCTTTGAGCTAAAAGTCACCTGGCTCCCAGCCCATGCTGTAGACGTCTCCTGGTCTTATCTGTTGCTGTGATCTCGGTGCCACTGCATGGGACAGTGAACCACACTAGGGCTAAAGAATGGCTCTTGTGCAAGAGTGGGTTTTTGCGCAAAAAGAAGACATCTACACAGCTCCTTTTTGCTCAAAAGCCTCTTGCGCAAAAACGGCCCCTAATTAATTATGCAAATGAAACGTGACAATATGCTAATCCAAACTTCATTTGCATAGGCTCTTGTGCAAGAGAGGTGCAGTGTAGACGTAGCCCAAGTGTGGGGGTTACATCTGCACCACAGCTGAGCCTTAGGCCTAGACAAAGACATACAGGAATTTGCTCTGACTGAGCTAATGCAAGTTTATTTCTACATGCCCCGTTCTACATGTAGGGGTCAGCACCCCTGCAACTGCACTGAAAGCTGGCCACAGGTTACTAACCAGGTCTATTCCTAAATGTAAACAAGGTGTAAAGGTGGAATCCACGATAATCTGGACTAGTTAAAACAAACTGCACTAGTGTCTGTGCCAGGATTTTGCACAAATGCAGCTACACTCATAGCTGAAATCACAGAGTAGACAAGGTGTAAATGTAAATGTAAGAGGACAGAGAAGGCAGCTGAAGGTCATGGAGATGGGCCCAGCTCAAAACCACATCTCCTAAATCCACTCTCTGTGGCGGGAGGGGTTTAGCTCTAGAAACAAAATTTCTTGGCAGTTCCTTGTATCTAAGATGAGCCAAACCTCAGTATCCCAGGCCCAAACTTTCTTCCACACTAGGATCATTCAGATCAAGTTACATACACTGCAGCTTGGCCCCATCTCTAGTTTCTCTAGCTGCTGTGAGGGAGAGGATTTGTTTATTATTGATAACAGTTCCAGCTGTAAACATTTCTAAATATCCTTCACTGCACGTAGGCACAGAATCTATATAGCTCTTATGACAGTCATCATCTTGATGGACGGGCAAAGGACTGAACCAGAGACCTAGAGCTAAAAGCATGAGCAGCTATTGCTGGAGCCAGTGCTCTTTAGTGGTAGTTGTAACACAGTCCTCTTCTCTGCAGATCAGGTGCCAAGGGGGACCTGTAACACACTGAGTACTTAACCCTCCAAGTTCTCCTGTGACACGGGTCAGTGTTGTGGAGGTGGAAAGTGTGGCCAGGAAATGAAATAACTAGCCTACAGCCCCCAAATAAAAGCCAAGCTCAGAACTCAGTAATTCCTACCTCCTTTGCACCACCTCCTAAACAATGCTGCCTCTATTCAGTGTGGTATATGGGGCTGTAACTAAGCCCAATGGGATGGAACCAAGAAAAAATAAATTTAAGAAGAAGAACAGGAAAAAATTTTAACGGTGAGATTTGAGAGACACTGGCCTGGTCTCCTCGAGGAAGCAGGGGAATTCTTATGGCTTGGCAGTTGAAATTCAACTGGAGAAAGGATTAGAAAATGTGTTGTAGGAAACGATACTGCCCTGGCAGGGGCAGAATAAATCAACTATTGGAACAGGTCATTTTCATCTCTGATGCCTGCAAGCACCATGCATTTTTAATTGAGCTTGACAAACTGGTGCATTAAGATCCTGACAAAGCCTACTGTGTTTTTAACAAACTGTGCTTATATGACTGCTTTGAGTTAAGAACGGCCAATGCAAATTTACTGTAAATGCTCTAGGAGGAGAGCAAAGTGCCATATAGCTAAGGAAGATCAGTCCCGTCCCCCCAATCTTATTTGCTGCAGAATAAATTACTAAGGCTACTTATTATTTGTATTGTGATAGTGCCTAGTAGCCCTGGGGGGCTATATAAATACTGCTAGGGGCTACATAAACAAAGGACCAATAACTGGTTCTCTTCCAGGTTTTATAGATTACTGAGCCTGATCCTCAAAATCTTCATTTACATGATTATGCCTTACACACCCCCTTTGGAATAAAAAGTTGCAGTATTAAGCCTCTGTCATTTCAATTAACTCCACCTGCCAAAAGGAAAGCATGGTGTTTTGGTAGTTTGCTGTTTATCTGAGTGAAGCTTATAGGCCTAGGATTAGTGGACAGGATGCATTTTTATATGGAGGTGGGAGGCAAATTTACAATCACAAATTAGGCTTCTTGGTAAAAGAAGATATTTTATTGCTATGATCCCATTAATGCTGATATTAAACCCATCTCTATTTTTTGACATCTTTTCCTGAATCCAAATTGAGTAAAGCACTATGGGGCTGGGTGAGAAGCTAAAATATAAAATGGGAAACAGCTTGGTCATGCGGTATGGAGAAATTATATGGTTTTGCTTTGCCTATTTTCCCTGCAGGCTGCAGTTAATTTCTCAGCTATGGGCTGACGTCAATGCTGCCAACCAGCACCGAGGGCCACATTGGTTGCTGTCAGCTGCAAACAGCTCTGTGGTGCAGAGCACATACATAAAGCTGGGCCATTTCCCTAGCACTCCACATGGAGTAGCTCACATCCACTGTCATCTTAAAAGGTAATAATCCCAGTTCAGATGCCACATTCTTTTATGCTCACATTTTCCCTCAAAGGTTTCTTTTACCAAAAAAGAGAAGTCGAAATAAGTATAGACACTGGGACAAACATTTAGAAGCCTCTAGCACAAATAACTACAGTGGCAATTAATGTCACTTGAACAAATCAGGATTCACTGCTCCCATAAATCAGGTTCTGAAGGTGTCTATGTATGCCTTCCAATAACAGAACACAAGCATCTTATGCACACAACACCAGATTTTTCTTGATTAGAAGTTTCTGTCATGCAACTTGTGCCTCCCTATGCTCTTGCATAAGTTCAGAAATGGCAGGGGGGCTGTAATCTCCCCATAGGTCCCTTACAGTTCACAGCCTGTGTGGCTGAGGACTCTGAAAAGCAGGAATGAAAGTCTGGTTGTGGGATGCAAACTGACTATCCCATTTCAAAACACTGTGAAGAGTATTTTTCTTCTTCACGTATGTGTCAGTGTGAATCACACATGACAGGTCAGGCAAGCAGAATCCACCCTGAAGTTCAGTTGCATTGGTCAAACAGTGATTAAAGTACTGCCTGTCCTGAATCTGGCCTCTGATTTGGCTGCCAGCTCTTAGTGCTGCCCAGAGTGTGTGGCGCAGCACTCCAGAAGTGACTTAAAGGGCTCAGGGCTCCAACCACCACTGCTACTACTGAGGCAGCAGCCGGAGTCCTGGGCCCCTTTGAATCACCTGGCCTGAGGGCATTTGCCCCCTTTGTCCCACACATCAGCGGGCCTGATAGATTTGTAAAAAGGTATTTAGTGTTTTATACTTTAGGAAATGCTTGAAGTTGCTGCATTACTCTTTCATAGCATCTGTATCAAATGTTATATAGTAATATTTAAGTGTCACTTTAAACCGCCAGTCAGAAGAGAAGCATTAACAGGTATGAAATAATGGTCTGACACAAGAGTATCTCCTGTCCAGTAAAAGAAGGTTCATAGACCCTAGACAAACCACTGTAGAACACAAATGGGAAAAAGATGAGACCTGCAGGAGGACTCATCCTATCAGCTTGAATTCTGGTGGAAGAATGATAAGAAGATTTATGCTGCTTTGACTCTGAGAGGCAAGGATTACTAAGCATATGGAGAAGCTCTACCATGCTTGGCCTGGTTAGCTCTAAAGGACATTAAAGCTTAGAGAAAGTTTCTATCACCTTTTGGAAACTCAAGAAGCTCAGTTATGCTCACAAATAATTGTGGCTACAATTTTGTATTCACTTTTTAATGAAAACAAAATTGCGGACTTGAATACGGAAGCCTTGTTACAGCTGGACTGAAAATGAGGCCAATAAAACAGTCAAAAATGGTTTTATAAAAACAGAATCTGGTTTCTACATGTCATTGTTATTTAGGTCTTTAAAAAGAACCCTACCATGATACTATTAATAGTTCAAATACCAAGGTAATAACTACAGTATGAAAAGATCTTCCAACATTTTAAAGGGACACTGAGGCCAAAAATCATGGGCCAAATCCCAGCTCATATGAACTGATGTGTCTCCACTGAAGTGATTGGTGTTTTGGTGATAATGTCTTAGTCCCAAATTAGGTTTACAGACCTAATTAAATGCCAGTTTACTTTTGCTGATTATTTAGATTGTAGTAGTGCCAAAATATACTAGGCACTCTCCAAACACAGAGATTAAGTAAATTAGCAGCTAGAATCAGAAATATAAAAATACTGTCAGCTAGCAGAAAAATACAATGGCAGTCAGCAAGGTCTCTACCTTAATAGTTAGCTTTTGTTCAAAGGAAAGAAAATAAATCTCATTAGAACGAGAAATAGGAATCTCCCCAGGTTGAAGTTCACCTACTCATTCTGGGTGCTGAAGTCTAACTTCCCAAAGGTATTTTCCTCATCTTTCTGTCTTCCTAGACATCTTTGCAAGAGGACTGGAGAGAACCCCAAAGGTTAACCTCTTGTTCACCATCGAGATTCAGGAAAGAGGTTTGTTTCGACTGAAAGACTGAAACAATCACTAAGAAAGCTAACTATTAAACATTTGCCCCATTTAGTACATTACTTAGTACTCGGGTGTGAGGGGAAACTGACCACAACACAGCCTGCGAACCTGACTCATTTGAAAGAAATGTGTTTTTAAGTTTCAAAACCCTCCTTTTAAATCCTTAAAGTGGGGATTAGTGTTTAAATCTTTATTAAAACATATTGGGCCAAATTCAGCCCCGGTGCAAGTAAGAGCAACTCTGTGGTCTGCCATAGAGCTGCACCTGCTTACCCCAGGGCTGGATCAGAGCTGTTGTTTCAACTTTAATCTGTGAATTAGTTATTTTTAGAAGGCAAGAATTAGACTGGCCCAAATACTTTAAATATAGTACTGGAGGCAAGGCAGTACAGATCCTTTGTTTTTAGAAGGGCCATCCATTTACTTATTAATGCTTCCAGACAAACCTGTCAGTTCTAACACACACTTCATGCACTCCCAAAGTGAAGGTACAAGCAGATGGCACATAACCCTCCTAGATTGAATTTTATGTTGTTTAGTGAAAGCTGGATTCAACTGATGTATCTATTAAAGCAGGAAAAAACTCTTCTGTGAAAACTATTTTTTGTCAAAAAAGTATATTTGGATTGACTAAAAACATTTTGAGATATGTGTCTAATTCACTGCGTTGTCTCGATTGAACCTTTCATTTTGACATTTTAAAAACAAAAAGTGTTTTGATTTTTCAATTTGGAATAACTCTTCATTCAATGTTTCGTTTTTAATTGAGTTAAACTTTTGTTGTGACCCCAAACAGTCCCCCTCCCCAATTTTTCAGTATGGGCAGGGATCTGCACAGCTTTGGTGTTCGTTAAACAGTTATTTGCACTGAGACAGCATCATTGTGTGAGGAGCCCACTCTAAAGGTGTCAGGGTATGTCTACACTACAAAGTTAGTTCGAACTAACGGACGTTAGTTCGAACTAACTTTAATAGGTGCTACACTAGCGCTCCGCTAGTTCGAATTTGAATCGAACTAGCGGAGCGCTTAGTTCGAACTAGGTAAACCTCATTTTACGAGGACTAACGCCTAGTTCGAACTAGCTAGTTCGAACTAAGGGCTGTGTAGCCCTTTAGTTCGAACTAGTGGGAGGCTAGCCCTCCCCAGGTTTCCCTGGTGGCCACTCTGGCCAACACCAGGGAAACTCTATGCCCCCCTCCCGGCCCCAGACCCCTTAAAGGGGCACGGGCTGGCTACGGTGCCCGTGCCAGGTGCAAGCCTGCCAGCACCCAGCTAGCAGACCCTGCACCTGGCACGGCACAGAGCCACCCACCCGATGCCCCCAAGCCCACCCCCTCTTGCCGGGACCAGGCTGGCGGCTCCCGGGAGCTTGCCCTGGACCGCAAGAGGCGGGCACCTTCCTGGGCTAGTGCGGACATCGTGGACCTCGTCCACGATCTCCGCACTAGGCACAGGAAAGTGGCCGTCTAGGGCAGGAGAGCTGCCAGCCTGGCCACCCAGGACCAGGTGTGCATGAAAATCAAGGGGGTCCACTGAGACCCCCGACACTGAGCCCTGAGCTTACAATGGCCGTACTGGGTCAGACCAAAGGTCCATCTAGCCCAGTAGCCTGTCTGCCAACAGCGGCCAACCCTAGGGACCCTGGAGGGGATGGACCGAAGACAATGACCAAGCCATTTGTCTCGTGCCATCCCTCTCCAGCCTTCCACAAACTTTGGGCAGGGACACCACTCCTACCCTCTGGCTAATAGGACTCCATGGACCCAACCTCCATCACTTTATCTCACTTCCCTTTAAACTCTGTTCTAGTTCTAGCCTTCACAGCCTCCTGCAGCAAGGAATTCCACAGGTTAACTATTTGCTTTGTGAAGAAGAACAACTTTCTCTTACTAGTTTGAAGCCTGCTACCCATTCCTTTCCTTTGGTGTCCTCTAGTCCTTCTTTATGGGAACTCAGGAAGAACTTTTCTGAATGCACCCTCTCCACCCAACCCCTGCT
Organism: Pelodiscus sinensis; assembly: GCF_052426305.1. Lineage (NCBI taxonomy): Eukaryota > Metazoa > Chordata > Testudines > Trionychidae > Pelodiscus > Pelodiscus sinensis. Next base: position 14,071,352 of record NC_143054.1, read on the forward strand.
TTTAGAGACCTCTATCCTGTCCCCCCTCCGTCTCCTCTTTTCTAAGCTGAACAGTCCCAGTCTCTGTAGCCTTTCTTCATCTGGGACCTGTTCCCAACCCCTGATCATGTTAGTTGCCCTCCCCTCTCCCAGCCTTTCTCTTCCCCTCTCCCACCTCCTTTTCCCAGTCTCCCCCAGTTTTTTTCAATAAAGACAGAGTCAATGTTGGAAGAAACGTTATCTTTATTTTGTACATCAATAAGAAGGGGGGCTAAGGAAGGGTAAGTGGAAGGAGGTGAGGGAGGAATGGGGTACGAGCCCCCGATGGGGAGGACTGGGCTGGCTCTGCGGGCTTCTGGGGGTGGAAGCTCTCCTGCAGCCCCCCAATTACTCCCTCTCCCCAGATGGCAGCCTGCGGCAAGTGCAGCCGGGCTGATGGCCGAGTGGTGTGATGTGCCCAGTGTGGGCACTCAGGGCACTCCAAGCCAGAACTTCGTTGCAAGCGGGGCACCCCTTAGAACTGTGTGTCCGGGGTGGGGGTCGGGACCCTTTAAGCGCAGCCCTCGGCTAGCCTGAGACAGCATCTCCATGCTCTAAGTCCTCCTTTTATGCCCTGCCGGCACTGCTTCCGGCCATCCTTAAGCCCTGTTCAGAGTCCACTCAATGTGGACTTGCTAGTTCGAACTAGTTTTTAGTTCTAGATGCGTTAGTTCGAACTAGCTTAGTTCGAATTAACTAATTCGAACTAAGTTAGTTCGAACTAGCGCTGTAGTGTAGACATACCCTCACTGACTTGTAACATTTGACTCCATGATAAATCCTTCTCCGTCCCCACACAGGATCTTGATGGCCCTTTTTAGGCACAGGCAGATAAAGTATGTCGCAATCTCCCTACTCCCTACCATTTTCTCCCTCATCCCATCACTAATATCCAGAGTTCCTTATCCATTTCTTATCTCCCTGCCCAAGGGATCCCATTCTCTCCTGCCTCCTAATCCTCTTTCTTTTTCCTCAACCTCCCCTCTGGTTCCTTCCCCTCACAATTCAAGCATGCTCTGGTCATCACTACCCTGACAAAGCCAGCCTTAAGTCCACCTTCCTCTTCAATCACTGTGAAGAGTTGTCCGTAAGAACACTGGTCTGAGTCCATCTCATCAACACTGCTCTGACACACCTCAGACTTTTGTGGAGCTAGTCCTGATTTGCACTGCCGTAAAAGGCAACCTGAACCACTGAACTTCTTAGAGCAGCTTTGGGCTCTCTTGCTGCTATATATACCACATCTATTTCTCCATGCTGATGACATCAGTTCACCAACTGGAATTACCACTTGCCTTCTTTAAAAAGGCTTGTGGATATATTTAGATGTATAAAAATGTTGTTTCTGCTGTCGGATTCCTGCCTCAGCAGAAAGCAGGTGGCTTAGGTGTGGCGGGAATCCAGCATATCCATTATCCTTAAGTGAAGGTGGCAGATGACCAAAAATATCTCTTAGCCACAGGGCTATTGATTTGTCCTGAAATAACAACACCACTGGGGCCTATTGTGAAGTCATAGTCATTTGAAAGATAAGAAGCCTACACAAAGGTGCATCAAAAGGCAACAGGGGCTGGATCCTAGGTCACAGTAAACTGGCATAGCACTTTCAAAGTCAGTATCACTGAGAAGATTTACTTCAGCTGAAGAGCTGAGATCTTTAATTTTGCAGGTAAAAGGTAATCCAGGGTAACATGGATATCATCAGTTGATTATTCAGGATCTTATCATAGTATTTACGTTGATCGTGACTCTGCTCCTCGTTATCACAAGTTGGAGTGTGCACTAGGACAGCTGTTTTCAAACTATGGGTCACAACCCAGTACTAGCTCGTGGAATGTCGGGCACTGGATCTTGTTGCTGCAGGGGGAGCAGATAACCAGTGGGGGCGCTAAAGCAGCTACCTGCCTGTCCCGCACTGCAGATTGCGCTGTTCCCTAGAAACGACCAGCAGCAGGTCCGGCTACTAGTTGGGGGGGGGGGGGGGTTGAAGGGGAGGAGAGAGAGAGCACGCAGGGCTTAACGCACTGCCCCTGCCCCAAGCCACTAGCTCCACACTCCCATTGGTTTGGAACCTGATGCTGGCTGCTTCTGGAGTGCAGCATTATCTGTGATGCCAGAAGAAGCAGAAAGCCTTCCTTAGCACCCCCCCCCCCCCGCACCACTAACAGGGAGCTGTTCAAGGTAAGCCTCTCTTGTCACAGCCATGATCCCCCGAAATCCAGAGCCCCCTCCTACACTCCAAAGCTCTCATCCTCAGCCCCACACTGGAGCCCATACCCTAGTAAATTATGTTGGGTTGCAGGAATCAACAATTTTCTTCACCTGGATCATGAAAAAAAAAAAGTTTGGAAACCACTGCACTCGAACCATGCCATGCCATGTTGCACTGAGTAGTACAGACTGATCCTATCTTTCATAACAATACCCTCCATCTCCTATTTCTAGGCATAACAATACCCTCCATCTCCTATTTCTAGGGATTTCCTATAAAGCCTTCTTATGACTTATCAGGAAATATTGTTTTAGGGTTTCTGGTTTGGGGGAGGTGGAGAGGAAATTGTTCTTTGAAGGGAGAGGTATTGTATGTGCCATCGGATAGTTTAAATGATGTGGAGACTAGAGGTTTTCAAGACTAGCCCAGAAGTTGGAAACAGTAGCCAAGATTTCCAGTCAGGGGAAGCATGGGGGCTTAAAGACTAAATCCTGCTAGCATTTACTCTTGGGGTATGTCTACACTACCCCGTTAGTTCGAACTAGGAGGGTAATGTAGGCATACCGCACTTGCAAATGAAGCCCGGGATTTGAATTTCCCGGGCTTCATTTGCATAAGCCGGGCGCCGCCATTTTTAAATCCCGGCTAGTTCGAACCCCGTGCCGTGCGGCTACACGCAGCACGGAGTAGCTAGTTCGGATTAGGCTTCCTAATCCGAACTAGCTGTACTCCTCATGGAAGGAAGCCTAATCCGAACTAGCTACTCCGTGCCGCGTGTAGCCGCGCGGCACGGGGTTCGAACTAGCCGGGATTTAAAAATGGCGGTGCCCGGCTTATGCAAATGAAGCCCGGGAAATTCAAATCCCGGGCTTCATTTGCAAGTGCGGTATGCCTACATTACCCTCCTAGTTCGAATTAGGAGGGTAGTGTAGACATACCCTTCCAGAATTCTGCTGACTTTAGCAACTGCCTGATGGTCAGTAGTTTTTCCACTTATGCGTCCTAAATTGTTTCCTGCATAGTTTTCTGAATTGAAAGTCACTGGCATCTCCAACCCTTTTTATGTTTATTAAATCACTAATTTTTTACTTAAAAAAAATCAAAACTGCAGCTTCATTAAATAGTTAAAAATAGGCTTATTTACACAGAATGTACGTGATATTAAATATGTATCCGCTGTAGGATCCGATTATGATTATGTATTTTAACTGTCACTGAAACATGTGTGGAGGAACCATGAAATTGTGACTCAGCAACCGCATATTTCCTGAGGCAATTACACATGGCAAGACACAGTAATTGCTACAACCCTTTTCAGGAGGCATTTTACTCCCATCATGTGACCAGCCAGTTCCACAGGACAGCACAGGCAGTGCTGGGGGGATAAAGCATGGGTCTACCTATACCTCTCCTTGCTGTCCTTTGCCTTCTGCGGGGTGGGGGAGTGGTGTCGGCTACATAATCCATGTGCTCCCCTGCCCACAACTCCTGGAACTAAGATATAGGGATCTTCGAATATAAGTTGTGGAAGGAAGGTGAAAGTTTCTGACTCTCTTGCAAGGCTGCATTAGGACTAGTCACAATCTAGCCCTCCAATGAGCAGATTTTACCTACATGAATAGCTCCACTGACTTCAACAGGAATAAAAGCGGTAGGAACAGGTCCGAAAAACTGGTCTTTGACAGAGCTTGGTTCTATGAAATCAGTGTCCCACACACAATGAGGTATCTGTCACTGTGCATGAATTACTATATAGAAGTGAGTAACTGCAGGACCATTCCTGTAGCTCCCTAGTGGAGATAAATAGCCTAACTAGCAGGAATAAGGATAAAGTCAGACTGAAAGCAGGAGCAGTCTGGGGGAAGAGGGTGGAGGGAGGGTGTAGGAGCAAGCTGGGGGTGCAGGGTCTTGGCAAGGGTAGGAAACATTACTGGTTCTGCTACAAGAGAGCCCCTCTGAAGGGAAGAGCTAAATTTGCTTATAGGTGCCTATAATAACTACTAGTATTGCACAATGTATTCATTTTGTTGGATTAAAAATTGTCTAGGTCCAGTTTTGGGACTTGAGTCACAGTGAAATCAGTGGGTGAAATTTACCCCTTTGCTGGCCCATTGAAATCTAAGCTTGGAAGCAGTGGTGTGACCACGGGTGGGTCTGAGTGGGCCATGGCCCACCCACTTTGCATTCAGGCCCATTAATGAAAGCTCCCATGGCTCTCCTTGTGCCCCAGCTCTTGTCTTGATCCACCAGCCTGGTCTGCGCTCTAGCCAGGGGCTGGGATGGGGTGTGGAGTCTAACCTCACTTCACCGGGAACTGCTGCTTGAGAGCAGAATCAGGGTACTGGAGCTTACCTGCTCTGCCTCGCCCTCTGGCCAGGAAGCAGGGGATGATCCTGCTCCATCCGATGCTGTGCCTGGGGCTTAACCCCTGCTCCCATCATAGCCTATCCACCTGAAGTTGGGGCCCACCCAACTGGACTCTGCTGGATATGCCATCACTTGGAAGGCTTAAACTTTTATATGTAAATGTTGATTTCAACATGCACATATATTGTCAATAGGCAAAAGTGAACCTGGGACCTCTGGAGCTTAATGCATGAGCCGCCACAGTTTGAGCTAAAAGCCAGCTGGCTCTCAGCTAAGGCTGTAGAACACACTCATTATTCTCTCTGCAAGTGGTCCAACTGCCACTACATGGAACAATGAACCACGCCTAGAAGGGATGTGGGTTACATACACACGCAAACTGATGACAAATAATTCCATCGCTAATTAGCATTTACAATTGGCAAAGCAAGCAAAATGCTGCTTGACAATGTAGAGTCAAAATCCAGTGATGTGGCCTTTTTCAATGTGCTGGTTACGAATGGATCAGGGAACAAATTGTAGAAATGGGCCCAATGTGTTGGTTTAAGGATATTACTTGGCATAATTATGACAGGCGATGTTAACAATTTGGGGCTTGTAAAGCTTCCTCTCTTTGAATCTCAGCATGCCGTGAAATAATTGTCTGAACTCACCACAATTCCCTGCAACTGTGAAAATTTAAAATAGGGAAAAATCTAAAAAATGCTTAAGAAGAAACATTGTTATTGTCTGTCAACATTATACTGCAAAAATATGAACATAAAACCCAAATTCTCCCACTATGCTCACATGTAAGCATTCGCACTTCTACTTCTTGGCATATAGTGGAACTAACGTGGTGGGACTTACATGGTGCATGGGCTTTGTCTTGAATATCTGCACAGGAGTGAATGTCGCCCCATTAGAATACGGAGGTGAGTAAGGGCTGTAGGAGCCTGACTCCTGTATTTTACGTATTTAGAAACCACACTGTGAAATAGCCCTTTCTTCTCGGGAATAAATACACCACAATTTCAGATTTTTGAAAAGGGACACAAGTCCTGTCAGAGTCAGTGAGCATAAGATGCTAGCAGTATTGTCCTCACCCACAGCAGCTTGTTTCAAAAGAGATGAGCTGCAGGATTCTGTTGTTTTTTTAATGAAATACTAACTATAGCAAGTGCACGACTGAGAATGGCAGCACTGTTCTCAGATCTCTTCTGCAGTTAAATAAAATTGATCTCCCTAACGAGAGCTAAAAATAGAAAGCGGGCAGGGAGGGGGAAGAACTGACAATGACTTTTCATATTGCTCCCTGCAGGCTCCTTAAATGAGAGTGAATATGACCTTCTTGCAGCACTGTCCCAGAGTGCACAATAATGAGCGATATTTCACATTTCACTGCCCCAGAACAGCTATTGATTTATTACCCAGTTAGCTAGAGGATTCATTTACATGTTTCCATTTATAATGCTGCCGCAGCAAGAGGAAAGGACAATTCTTTGTTTTCCTTTTATTCAGCAGTTTGGAAGTGTATAGCATTGATGCCGGGAATAATGGGCTATAATATATGGACTGATAATCCCCATTTGTGGGGGGAAACCCATATAAGAGGACTTCCCTGGATGCCACAATTGATTTCATTCACCTTGTAGCTTCTTCCCACTTCTTTCAAGTCTGTTCATTGATTAATTCTCTAAATGAACAATCTCCACAGAGCCACCCTTAGAATTCTAGTGTCTTTTGCAATCTCAAAATTGACTTGACCCTAGCTGGGGCTAGGTCTCTTGAGACCAAAATTACCATGCAGGTTTGGCCCCACTGTATTTGTTGCAAGAAACTCTTAGAACTTGCTCAACCACATTTATTCCTGCCCTTCTATAGTACAATGTATAACTCCCCACACACACACACAATTCTCCCTCCTAGATAAAAAGCAAACCAGTGCAATGAGAATGTTTGGTATAATCATCCTCTGGCTCTGGCATGAGAGGAGAATGCCCTGACAGTCTGCATTTTAGACTGTAAACTCCTGGGAGCATGGCCCATATCTTTGTGTTGTGCACTGCACCAAGCACACAGACGAAAGAAATAACAGTTATGCATATAGTTAAAATTCATCTGGAGCAGAGAACCAGTGCCTGGCCTACGCATTATGTAATCCCTATGTAAAACCTTGGATTTAAGCTGTATATAAAACTTGTGCTGGTCTTTGCACAGCACTGAATTGCATCCTTAGTTATTCATCTCCACGCTGCTTCCAATCTGTTTAAGCTGACACTTGTCCATACCAGAGGGCCACAAAACTTACCTGGTCCTAGTTTAGAAACTGCATAAAGGAGGTCATAGTTGATGACGGGTGTTGCATCATCTATGGGCTGCCACCCTACAGGAGGGGAGGCTGGAGGCGAGATGAGAAACTGTTTTGCAGGCTGTGGAGGAGCCAAATGAAGCTTGTCCCCATCTGTCTCAGAGTTCTGGACCTTTGGAACAGAGCAGAAACACAGATTATTGTAGCATCGGGCATGTGACTGGAACAATGATTAGAATTCTAAGAGCAGATACTGCTGTTTGTTTGGTAGCGTATGGGAAATGAGTTGGGGCGCCTCAGTCAACTGTCCTGGGCGCAGCTGTTAATTCACAAAGGTCACAGCCACAACCAGCACTCATTAGCAGTCTCTGCAGAGAGGCCAAGGGTTGCATGGGTCTGGAAACAGAACCATCATCTCATGCCTAGGGGTGGTTCCTCCACGGCAGGCACATTCATAGAGCCCTGCAAATCCGTGGATATCCACAAGCATCCATATCAGTGCCGATATCCATGGCTCATTTTTGTGGATACGGATGTGGATGCCAATACAAATTTTGTATCCATGCAGGGCTCTAAGCTTTAGGTGCAGCTGTGTGAGCAAGCCTGGAGTGCCTCTGCTCCCCTCCCCCATCCGTAGCTAAATGCAGTGCTTCAGGCTCCAGAGCTCTTCATGAATAGATTTCAAGGCCAGCAGGAACTATTGTGACCATCTAAGTCTGACATTTTGCATCACATAGGCTGTGGAATTTAACCCAATCATTCATCAAACTCAGAACTTCCAAATAAGACAGAGTGTATCTTTTGGAAAGACATCTAATCTAGTCATAATTGAAAGGTTGCGAGTGATGAAGAATTCACCAACTTCTAGGCAAATTGTTCAAATGGCTAATTATACTCACTGTAAAAAAATGGTTTATTATTTCGAGACTGAATTCCTCTAGTTCTAGTGAGTGAAAGACAAAACTTCTTTATGCCTTTGACTGCTAGATTACATGGCTTTGTTCAGTTGGAAACTTCCTCCCCCCGAGGTACTGTAATAGAATAAAGGGGGTCTCTTGTGGGCCCATCCTCTTAGTAGGTTTCAGAACTCTGCAGGGAACTTCAGGCTTACTGGGTACTCACTGGGGCAGGTGTGGCTTAGACTCAGTATTGAACACAAGGAAGGCGAAGGTCTGAGTGGCCTTCTAGAAGAGAGAGTTAGGGCTGGGACAGGCGAGTGCTAAGCAGAAGGGGGGAGGGTACATGTACTATTATTTTGGAACTTCCAGTTAATAAATCAGAATGCTGGGGGATGATATTTGGACTCCAAAAAGAGGGCACAGCTTTAGTCTGGGATAGGGATGTAAGTGACTAATCGACTAGTTGAGTATCCGATAAGCAAAAGACACTAGTTGACTAGTTGTTCCCCCCACCACCTTGTTGTCTCTATCAGAAAGAGGCAGCAAGTGGGGGAAAGAGGAGGAGATGCTGGGGGGAGCTGGCTTAAAAGCCGGTTCCCCCCGGCTCCAGCTCAGTGGGATGGGGCAGGGGCAGAGCAGCAGCATTCTACCTTTGAAATGTACAGAGTCCCCGCTGATGCTCTTGTACATTTCAAAGCAGAGGTGCCATATGGAGCCTGGGACCGGTGGGGAACTCAGAGTCCCCCGCTGGCCTCAGACTTCACGCAGTGTTTCAGTCTTTTGAAATGCACAAGAGCCCCTGCTGGGGCTCTTGCACATTTCAAAGGTGGACCACCGCAGGGCACTTCTGCCTTTGAAATGTAGCAACAGCCAGGTAGGCTCTTGCTACATTTCAAAGCAGAAGCACCCTTATCGACTAATCGAATAGTCAACGGAAATTCCATTGACTATTCTCTTAGTTGGTTAATCTAATTTTAACATCCCTAATCTGGGACTCAGGAAACTCACACCGTTTACCTGAGCCTTTTATGAGTGCTTCAAACACAGGATATGCTAATCCGTGCTTCATTTGCATAAGATTTTGAGGAAAAAGGGTGCAGTATAGCCAGGAACACATTCTGCTCTCAAGTATATCAGTGTAAATCCAAGGTAATGCTACTGACTCCAGAGGAGTTGATCCCGAATTACACAGTTGTAACTAAGGCTAGGTCTAGACTACAAGCTATTTCCACTTTTATTTTTCCGAAGAGGCTTTTCCGCCATTTGTCCCTGTCTAGACTGAGCCAAATGGAGTAAAAGCCTCCTCTTTTGGTGGAGCCCTTATGCCTCATGAAACGAGGTATAGAGGGCTCCCCAAAAGAGCATGTTTGCTCTTCCGCGAAAAAAAGCGGAGAGCAAACGCGTTCCTTCGATGTGGCGGGGGTTTTGCGAGATCCCGCCAAAACCCCATAGTCTACACGTAGCCTAAGAGAAACACTTGTCCCATTTACTTCAAAATAAATAAATATAGCTATTATTTTCATCCAATTCTATAAGACAATGTGTCTTCAGTAACACAATAACTTAGAGCAGCCATCCATTAACACGTATGGAGAGAAAGATTTTCATGCCAAAAAGTTCTTACCTGTGCAAAGTAAAGCTTTAACTTCTTCCCTCTGAACTGTGTTTCATGCAGCTCTATTCTGGCCCGAGCAGCTGACTTAGGACTGCTGAAGTTTATCCGCACACGTCTGAAGCTTTTAAACAATTGGAATGTCACACAGTCGTCATAGGCACGGAACAAGCCCTCAAATTTCTCCTGTAAAAAATGAAAAGACTTTAGCTGTGGTAGGGGGAAACTGAAGTTCTATGAAACATTGTCTTATAGAAAGCAGGTAACAAAATCAGAGAGTGGTTTGATTAAGAGCTTGCATGGATGATCACAGAGCACAAGTGTGATGGTTATGGACATTTTTAGAAGTCAGGATGAAAGGGAGAAATCATTAAATCTAGGGCATGACCGCGACTTCATTTACATGAGTGTACATAGTAATAATTTAAATGTTAGTGTAAGTGAGAGGTAAATCATGCCCACAGTAACTTAACTGAAGTCTCGGACATGATTTTGTATCCAAAATGACTTTGTTTCTCCCGTTTCAGTACAATTATCAAGAACAGGGCATAGTCTGAAATTTGGAACATGAAAAATGCCTCCTTGTCAATTAAACACATCTCCCCAGATTTATTTTAAATCCTTTTCGCTGCATATCTTGGGAAGGTGAAGGGTAAGGAAAAATTCATAACCTCTCAGGAAACTGAGCTTTGATCCAGACTCCAGTGGCCAGGTTTGGTGTGGGTCTAGAGAACAAAGTAATTCGTTCAAAAAATGAGGTTTACGTGGCTTTCGACAAAGGGCGGAGGTTCGCCAAAAAAGCCGCATCTAAACTACTTTCACTTTCAAAAGCTCTGCTTTCGAAAGTGAGATTGGAAGAAGATATCCTCTTTCGAATCTTCCCTGTAGTCTAAACATAGCCTAGTAATTTCCTTTCCAGCCCTGTGCTGAAGCATGACTTTGCAGCTTGTTCTTTCGGATTTGTTTAGCTGTTACCCATGACATCCACTCAGCCATTCACAGGCAGTGATTCCAAAATGATACATCCTGGGTATTGTGTTAAAAATGTGAACTATTCCACATATATGCAAATTACAGCCTCGTTATTGGTACGTAGGGTCAATCCAAAGCCCACTGAAGTTAATAGTCTTTCCATTGATTTTCCTTCCGTATTTATGCATGACTTGTCCAGTGTTCCCTCTAATTTTTTCCACCCATGGATGGAATACATTTTATTATATGCACCAAGGCATGTACAAATGTGCACCACCATGCTGCTGAATGTGGGTGCTCTGCTAATCAACTGGGTGGCACCTGAATCTCTCCTGGGTGGCCACCCAAGTACTCAGCTTACCGGAACACTGGTCTCATTTTATCTTCCTACTGTAAATAGTTTATGTCTATAGAGTATTGCCTGTTTAATTGTCTGGTTTTGCAACTTTGATGAATTGTAAAAAATTACTTTGTTCAATATCCCAAAAAGAATGTGGCATTTGGCAACATACAAGTTGTAAGTTGGCATTTGTGGTTTTTTATTGCCTGCTTTCTCATATAAAATCAATTTAAAAACAATCAAAAGACAGCACTTTAGTGAGCCATCCAAACTGATTATCAGAACAATAACTGTCAATTTCATGGTACTGCTTTAAATTAATCACCAATTTAATAGAAAAGCAATGTATCCTGTGTATCTCTGTATAGTTGGATTTTTATAGCCCACTTTGACATAACACAAAATGATGGATAGCAAAGTGAAACAGATTTATGCTGGGGTGAAGTTAGCCTGCTATGCACATAAATTTTTTTAAAAAATGGACACGTTTATAGTGTCTTTGACAAGTAAGTAATTTACTGGTTTCTGCATTTTATCACATCTGTAATTCTGCTAGGCCTTTATTTCGTGCAGGTCAGAACAAAATTTGCCACCCCTGATATTTTATTGCTACTTCCAGGTACAACCCATATTACCCAAAACAAGTCGGTATGAAACAGAAAGACATATTGTCTGCCTTTAGACTGGCAAGTTTTTCCGCAAAAGCAGGTGCTTTTGCAGAAAAACTTGCCAGCTGTCTACACTGGCTGCTTGAATTTGCGCAAGAACACTGACGATCTGTTTTTTTGCTCAACAACTTTGGTCTCCCTCCCTTTTTTTTCCCCTTCAACAGAATTATTTCTGTGGGTTTTTTTTGGGGGGGGCAGTGTTTGGTATTTTTGTTTCAATCATCTGGCAACCCTAGTCAAGAGGCCTGTAATGGATAGGAGAAGTGTTGACCCGCACCTGGTGACTAAGGGGTTAAACTCAGGTAGCAAGAAGAACCATGGGCATATGGTGCTGAAATTTGAATTGTATAAGATTCCTTGCCTGCTTTCTTTGTGTGGGTGACTTAAACCAGGAGATGAGAGGCAGAGAATGATTTAAACCCAGGTAGGACTACCATACCTCTAAGGGGCATGATCATACCTCCAAGGAATTCATGGCATGGAAGAGGACTGAACAAAGAGAAGACTGGAAGTAAGTCAAGGGAAAAAAGGTGAATCAAGTCACGTTTAGGGTATTTTTTTCTTTATTTTGTAGTTTGGTTTGAACTGCTCTGTGTGAATCTATGTCTCTCCTCCTCATTTACCATCTAAGCACTGATTCTAGAGATTTTCTCTGTGTTTTTAATTTGTTTTCCTTAGTTCTGTAACATCTAGCAACCAAGTATATCTTTGTTTTATAATAAAAAATAATTTTTTTGAGGTGATGATTTGATTCTTGTGTCCTAGAAGTTACAGGAGGTCTGTGTGTGTGTGTGTATCAGCATACCTTAGACTCAGAGATCAGCTCAGGGGTGGGCAAAAGAGCCTCAGCGGGCTGGATTCGGCCCGCCAAGTGAATGGATCCGGCCCATGGAGGCCCTGCTGCTCCCCCGCCCCCAGGCCAATTAGGACCTGGGAGCAGGGGAACACGCAAAACCTTCTCCTCTCTGCCCCCGCCTTGCGATCAGCGTGTGGCTCTTCAATTGGCCTGGGGGTGGGAGAGCATGCCAAGCCTCTTCCAGGGCATGGGTGCCTAGTGGGAAGGGGGGGCAAAGGGGATCTCCTATCCCCAGACTAATCATGGTCTGTGGGTGGGATAGGCCCACCCTTACCTGTTTAGGCCCCACCCCTTCTGGGGTGGCCCGGGGCTACTTCCAAAATTTTGGAAATGGCCCCCAGACAAAAATTATTGCCCACCCCTGGGTCAGCTACTAGAGACTGCAGCTTGTTTTTCTCTTGTCTTTTTTCAAGCTCTCTTGTGGCAGAAGATCTTGGGTTACCCGGGGGGTGGGCTGAAGTGTTTGACCCCAGTTTTAAGGATAAAAATCACTTGATGGTGGCAGCCACCCCCTAAAATCTGTGTATTGTAGTTCTGGGGAAAGTTTTCATAACCAGTGCCTGTAGTGGCATGGTATATTTAAAGTCTTCGCTGGGCCCCTCCTTCTGCACTCAGAGTGCCAGAGTGGGGAACAGCTGACAGGGCCCTGCAGCCCTGTGGCCGGCATGCGGTGGGGGGGGTGGGGAGGTGACAAACGGCTAGAGGTGTACCAGTAACATTTGCATATTTGTATATTCATTATTTGCACAATGAATATGCAAATAGAATGTCACCGATCTGCCCAAAGTTTGAGAGTGGGTTTGCCGGTCTGCGTTTTAAAAAAGGTTGGGAACCGCTGCCTTAGAATCTGCGCTAACTACGTATGCTAAACCATCGGTTACACCTTACATTTAGCGGTGAGGCTCAGAGTACCTTTCCGAGACCTGAAGAAGAGCACCGTGTGGCTGGAAAGCTTGTCTCTATCACCTACAGAAATTAGTTCAATAAAAGATATTACCTCCCCTACCTTGTCTCTCTAATATCCTGGGGCCAACACAGCTACAACTACACTGCACACAAAAAATTTAGTGAAATTCACAAAACACCGTGGAACCCTAAATAAGTTTCAACAGGATTCGATATGCAAGTGGAAAGACACTAAAATTGTACTAGGAGCAATAGTGATGCATTGGTTGGGAGCTGGCAGAGCCGTCCCATCCATATGACAGTTCGGGGCAGCTGCCCCAGGCCCTGTGCTTTGGGGGGCCCCCTGGCAGCTGCCTCAACCATCCTATGGGCAGGGCCCAGAGTGTCCTGGAGGATGAACTGGGGAACCTGATGCAGGGCAGCAATAGGAGTTGCCCTCACCTTACCACGGTGCTCCCACTGCCTGCTCTGCTACCCCCTGCCGCACATCTTCTGGCCAGCTGTGCTTGACTTCACCACAGCAGCAGGAAGCTGAGCGGCCCCAGCCCTGGAGTGCTCCACTTCCCACCACTGCAGTGAAGCGGAGTGCAGCGGGCTGGGAGGGGGCAGCAGGATAGAGTGGAGTTGGCTGCTGGGTCTCTGTGTCTCTCACCACTGTAGTAAGTGCAGTAAGTGCTGCTGCCCTGTGCCTGCCCCCCGCCTCCCCCCAGTAATCACGCAGCTCACATTGCTCGGGGGAGGGGCCTTTGGGTCAGGGGGCGGAGCGGGGGTGGGAAGGGGTGGAGCAAAAGTGGGACAGGATGGGGCATGCAGCAGGGGTGGTTGCCCTGAGCCCCGCACCTGACTAAGGATGGCTCTGGGAGCAGGATTAGGTGACCTGAGGGCCATGGCACAGGGCAGCAACAGGGGGTTCTTCTCTAGCTGGATCCTATGGGACAGATCTTCAGCTGGTGTAACCCGGCACAGCTCCACTGGCTCCAATGTACACCAATGGTCTGGGCTAATATGCACAGAGAAACAGTAGCCAGATGTAGATTTACAAGACATTGGGCATAACATCCAACTAGCCACCACTTCCAGGCCTTTGGGTCGTTGCCAAAACAAAGAACTAAACAGAAATTACTCAGTGTCACAAAACTATTCAGGACCAAGCTCTCAGACTCGGCTAAATGCCAGTTGTCGTCTAGGTTCTCCTGCAAATGCAGGTTTCTTATATGTCCTTCAGCTCCACGAGCAGGAGATTCTAATAAGATGCCTCCTTCCTTCCTGCTTTGCACCTTGTAGCATCTTTTTTTACAGGTGTTGAAAGCGAGTGGAAAACACAACTGTTCGGGTTCGGTAGGCAGAGGGCAAGCCAACCCTACCAGTTTAGTGCATCAAGCAGAGCAAAGCTCCGTGGTGTCACAAAGTAGTTTGCGTTTGCCAAAAGTGAATCACTTAGATCGTCATTCAAACCCTCTCTCACTAGGCATTGAAAAGAGAATGAACTTCCCATCCCTCTTTGGCCAGGTCCACACTACAGCCGAAGTTCGACTGAGGGAATGCAATTCCAGCTATGTAAAAAATGTAGCTAGAGTTGACATATGTTAAGCCAAGCTTCTGTACCATCCTCACCATGGGAGGGCCCATTGACTTCCCTTACTCCTCGCGAGGAGTAGGAGTTCCAGCATTGATGGGCGCGCCTTCAGCATTCAATTTAGCAGGTGTTTGGGTATGGGAGGGGGTGAGGGCTCTGCGGTGGGGTGGGGCCAGAAATGAGGAGTTCAGGGTGCTGGGGGGGATCTAGACTAGGGCAAAGGGTTGTGGTCCAGGAGGGGGTGCAGGCTCTGGGGTGGGACCAGAGATGATGGTTTGGGGGTACAGGAGAGGACTCTAGGCTGGAGCAGGGAGTTGAGGTGTGAGAGAGGGTGAGGGCTCTGGGGGTGGGACCAGAAATGAGGGGTTCACGGTGTTGGAGAGGGGTCCGGGCTGGGGGGCAGGAGAGGGTGTGGGCTCTGGGGTGGGGCCAATGTCTGGCCTGCAGGAGTGGGATCGGGGCTGGGGCAGAGGGTTGGGGTGCAGGGAGTGGTCTCTGGGTGGTGTTTACCTCAGATAGCTCCTGGAAAGCTGCCAGCATTTCCTCTTTGCTCCTAAGCCAAGACACAACCAGGTGGCTTTGCACACCACCCCCGCCTGCAGACACCACCCCCTCAGCTCCCACTAGCCACAGTTCCATCCTGGCCCAATGGGAGCTGCTAAGCTGGTGCTCGTGGTCAGGCAGTGTGTACAGCCCTGTGGCCATCTCTCCTCCTAGGAGACAGAGGGAGATGCTGGCAGCTTCCCAGGAGCCACACGGGCCAGGTACGGAGCATGCCCATGCCACTGAGTTGGCGTTCAATGGCCTAGTTGGTAGTGCTGACTGGAGCCGGCAGGGTCTCTTTTCAACTAGGCATTCTGCTTGAAAACCAGATGCCTGGCAACCCTTTTGATACAACTGAATTATCGCCTGCTTAAATTAGAATTTTACTTCATGTCCTGAGGTTCACCTTCTTTAGCGCTAAAGGGGCAAAACAATTCCTGACCTCCTAGAGAAGATAATTGAGAAAAGGCTGCAGAAGAAAGATATGAAAAATTCAACTGATAATATCTAATCAATACTCCAGTTCCGAGCAGTCTGTAATACATGTGGGGGGGAAGGAGGGACAAAGCACTTTTCAGAACTACCTTTTTCACAGCAGATATAGCACATAAGCATCAGCAGGAGATGTCAGCATCATGAGAGTCCCCACTGTCAATACAATATGCCTCTTAAAGGGTTAATTATGAAACCCAAAACTAATGTCCCAGTGAGGGTTATGGGGCTTTCCTGGCACGTGTTTGAATTACCTGCCTCCCTCCTTCCTTCATTTCCACCTCAGGGGTCCTCTTCTCCAATATTTATATTTATAGGGATGGCAATGTTCAGTCGATTACACGATTAACTGATAAGCCTGGGTTTATTGGTTAATCTTATTGACTACACGTACTCTCCCCCTCCCCTTCCCCTTCCTCTTGCTGCCTCTGTGTCAGAGGCAGCAAGGGGTGGGGGGAGGCAGGAGCTGGTGCCCGTGGGCTGACTCCCCACAAGCTGGCTCCCAACGAGCACCGGATCCATGGAGCTGCCTCCCCTTCCCCCTCCCATGCGCTGGTTCCTCTATTAGAGGCAGCAGTGGGGGAGGCAGCAACAGCCCCTGTCTGTGACAGGCCCAAGCTCGCTGCAGACAGAGGTTGCTCCGTTGGATGCTGGCACAGCTCCTGTCGTGAAGAGCTCGGACCCCCTGTGGACAGGGGCTGCTGCTGCTCCACCCTGCTGCCTGTTTTTAAACTGGCTCCCCTCGTGGACCAGCTCCCGACTGCCACCTGATACAATTCAGGGTGGCAAAAGGGTCTCTGGGGGTGGGGCCGTGAGCGTACTGGAGACTATCAAATAATTGTGTAATCACTAAAATATTATGCAGTTAAACGATTATTCAATTATTCACTATCTAATATCCCTATATTCCACTTTTGGCCTTTTTGTTGCATCCTGCTCAGCTTCTAATATAGCCTCAGTGTCACCCCACCCCAGGCTTTATGAAAAATTGGCTTATGAATATGCATAATTCAAAGATGCTTTATGCAAAATGTATCTTGTAACATCTCAATTGTAATGTCACAACCTTCAGACTCTACATATCTTATTTTTGTGCATGTATCATTCTTGTAGGTGAAGTTAGAAATATGAACTGTGGATCTGTTTATAATTGTAAATGTGCTAATGAG
This sequence comes from Pelodiscus sinensis, assembly GCF_052426305.1. NCBI lineage: Eukaryota > Metazoa > Chordata > Testudines > Trionychidae > Pelodiscus > Pelodiscus sinensis. Next base: position 14,088,272 of record NC_143054.1, read on the forward strand.
GGCCATTACTGATACACCAGAAACTTAATGACTCAGTAGTCAAACCAACAACCTGTGAATAGTCTTGGATGTCCTGTAAGCGCAAACTGTGGTTGGTCCTAGAAAGACGTGACCACGCTAACTGGTACTGGAATCCATCTCAAACCCCCTGACGTTTTTCCAGGATGCCGAACAAAGGATTCCTGCCCTGGGGGAAAGTCTACTAAAGCAATGGGAAGCAATCAGCCTTTGTCTTTAGTTAGCTTTCAAAATTGCCTGGCCTGCCCTGAAAAGCTGTAGACCTAAGCCAGAGTAAAGATCAACTTGGGACTGAAATCTGATTTAAAGCTTTTACCTGAGACAAGACCAGCTGTTTACGGTAAGAATTTTCATGTTATGAGTTTTTTAGTGGATTAGAATAAACTAAGTGTTTTTTGCTCATTTTAATTTAGTAATTTACTTGGATCTGATTGTTTTCATTTGCAGCCACTTAAATCCCACTTTTTATACTTAATAAAAAAGCTTTTGTTTATTATCAAGCCCAGTATGAATAATGGTTCCAGGAGAGGGAAACAACCACTGTGCATATCTCTCTTTCATTGATAAAGTGAGCAGACTTTATGAGCTTTCCCTGTGTAAAACTTTTACACAGAGTAAGACAGATTTATTTGGGGTTTGGGTATCTTTAGGGGGCTGATTTTCTGGGGACTGAACCCTGACAGCTGAGCCTTATCACAGCTAAAGTGGATCGTGTCTGTGTTGCTCTGCAGGGGGGCGATAACCCCATCTCTGTGCCTTGTCTAAGGGAGACCAGAGGATCTGGCCCAGCAGACCAGGGTGGTAGGAAGCCTCAGAGTGCAGGAAAGTAGGTGTCAGTGGAATGATCAGCCCACCAGGAGACAACCCTAAAGAGACTTCTATGATTCACCCCGTCCTACTCACTGACTAAATACCAGTTCCTAACCTTTCCCAATGGGAGATACACCAGGGTGCGTGGGAAGGAAGGAAGGAGATGGGTATGTGATCTGAGATAGAACTACTAGCTTGTGGGAGTATATAAAGATGCTGTGTCTGTATTATAGGTAGAGCTAGTAGCATCACTTATTACAAAGGTTGCCCGATATATCCTCGTAAGTTTTCAACTGCTTTGCTTATAAACTTCTCACAACTTTAAACTGTTTACACTGAAATTGTCTGCCTCAAGCTGATTTTTTTTTAAACGTCAGCCAAAGCCATTCAGCCATTTCCAAAAGTGAGGCTAATGAAAAATATAATCTTTTGCCATGTTAAAAAATACTGGCAACCTTTTCTTTGACAAGTTCTCGGCCTCCACTACTTGTGCGAACACGAGACACACAGGCAATCTTAATTCTGACATTGCCCAAATTTTGACTTTGCAGCCCTAATAGTGTTAGCGTAACATAGTTTTTGTGCGTGCCATATGCATATACAAATAGAAGGGTAATACAAAGAGTGTCATCTACTGGCACAAATATAAGCAGAATTGTTCACAAGTTCTAAATCCCAAGTTAATAGGCTCAATAAGATTGTTCTTATGCACTACAAATGACTTCTTGAGTCCCAGACTGCAATATTATGAAAGAAGTTCTGTAATGGCCAAACAATAGCAGGGAGGTGAAAGGCCAGTGCAGGGTTTGCAACAAATTTCTCATGGTGGAAGAAATAATTGATCATCCATGAAGCAAGTTAGGCATGAACTACCATATGGTGGAAATCAAGTACTACTCACCATAGTTGATTACTATGTGGATTATTGGGAAATCAATCTCTAACTTACAACAGCTGCCTCTTTCATTTAATGCTGCAAGTTCAGCTTGCTCAACACAGAATTCCAGACGTGATGGACCTCAGTTTCCCTGTTGTGAATTTGCAGCAGTGGCAGCATTGTCAGAGTTTGAACATGCATTCTCTCCACGTCAAAGCAGAAGCAACCCATAAAGATTGCCAAGAAGGCCAACTGAGATAATTGAAGACCCATTAACAATGATACTGGACTGCAGCGATACATCACAGATGGCAGCAGCCCAGTTCAGTGTCTCCTGTCTTACAACACACAGATTCTGCTGACACAATACGGTGCTCAAGAATCATAATTCCTGGAATGTGACCTGTCAAACTTGTCATCAGCATTGCAAATGGCCACTTGTGTGCAATATAGAGCTGGTAGCACACAATAACCCAGCAATATATATGTGTGTGTGAGAAAGAGAGAGAGAAAGACAGAAAGAAAAACCTTTCATTTAAACCTCCTAGGACTAGAGGTGTAGCGAGGGTGTTATGCGCCTGGGGGCAAAGACAAAAGTTGTGCTCGCTGCTGCCACATGGCGGGGCCCCAAACATGGCGCATGGCTGAGCCCGACCCTGAGAGGACAGGGGGAGAGCTTGTACCACATCTTCCCTCATCCCCTCCAGTTTTGGGCCTGGCCCCCGCATACACTAACCCGCCAACGGAGATGGAAGAGGGTCGGGCTGGGGATGGAAAGGTGGAGAGGAGGCTCCAGCCGGCAGGCGGAGGAGAAGCAGGCAAGCCGAGGGATGACAGGGGGAGGAGAGGGGACTAAATTGTCGCCCCCCCCAGCATGGTGCCCAGGAGCAACTGCCCCCACCCGCGCCCCTCCCTGCTATGTCACTGCCTAGGACATTGCTTTTTAATCTTTTTTCATTTGCAGCCTCATAAAAAATTTTCAAATGGAAGTGTGGACCCCTTTAGAAATCTAAGTCTGCAGACCCCCAAGCGTTCACGGACCACAAGTTTGAAAACCACTGTCCTAGCAGAATCTCCACCACCATTACCCAACTAGGGAGAAGGAAATATCTTGTTTTATGTTTATACAGCATAAAACCATAATGGAATATTGATCCTGATTTGGGCCACTGATTGGTTCTGTAACATACATAAAAAGGAAGAAGATAAAAATGGTACAGTGATTACATGGACAGTAAATGTAAAGATATTCTGCACACATTTGTGTGTACCAGTGATACACATTCTCATCACTTGGCTAAAAAAAGCTGATTGATTAATACTGGAAGTTGAATGTAATATTGAGAAATCATGAAAACGCTGTGGGCCTTATATGATTACAGTATTTAGCAGTTTTATACTTGTCAGCTTTATGGAGCTAGTTCTGATTTACACTTGTGTCAGTCACAGCAGAATCAGAGTCCCTATGGGTATGTCTACACTAGCCACCCTAGTTTGAACTAGGGTGGCTAATGTAGTCATTCGAACTTGCAAATGAAGCCCGGGATTAAAATATCCCGGGCTTTATTTGCATGGTCCTGGACGCCGCCATTTTTAAATGCCCGATAGTTCTAACTCCGTGCCCGCGGCTACATGCGGCACGGGCTAGGTAGTTTGAACTAAAGCCCCTAATTAGAACTACCGTTACTCCTCCTGCAATGAGGAGTAACGGTAGTTCTAATTAGGGGCTTTAGTTCGAACTACCTCGCCCGAGCCACGTGCAGCCGCGGGTAGGGGGTTTGAACTACTGGGCATTTAAAGATGGCGGCGCCCAGGAACATGCAAATAAAGCCCGGGATATTTTAATCCCGGGCTTCATTTGCAAGTTCGAATGACTACATTAGCTACCCTAGTTCGAACTAGGGTGGCTAGTGTAGACATACCCTATTTGAGTAATATACAGAGCATTTGTTCACTACGTAGAGGGCACTTTTGCAGAACAACTGAAACTGCAGCTCCAACTAAAAAAAAAAACTATCTAGCTAGGGTTTTCTTCATTTTTAGCTGAGAATAACAACGACTTCAACAGAGGGCATTCACAATCAGCTGCAAGTTAATGGCCCTCAACTATATCACAACCCATCCAATTCCTCCCAGCTGGTCATTAATCCGCAGGAAATGCCGTATCCCTCGATTATGATTGCCTTTGACTTTTCATACATGCCAAATGTACATACTGCACTAGTAGAATGTTAGAACTCCTTTAGGCCATTCTGATCTACACAAAAGTACACTGTATGCATTGAAAAGAAATACATGTGCTCCCTCCCTTTATGCAAATTCTCCTTCAAGTTTCTTGGGTAAATAAGACAAGATTTATAACCAACTCAGTTTGCCTTTTTACATTTTTATATAATATTTTAAAAATTTTGGATTGCAAGAGAGGCTTAAAATAACAGTCTCTCTTAAAAGTATTGCTAATCCCAAACATTGAGATTCATGAGTCAGACCCTGTGAAGGGGTATGCATACCCTGCGCTAGAACAGGAGAGGTGAAAACCCTGTGGATGAAAGAAGTTCCGCCCTGTCAACCAGACTGGGCATGCTCCAAGGGCTGGGGCAGCATAGAAGGCAGGAAGAAGCTCAGTCCGGGCTGGCCAGCAAAGGAGAAGGACCTCCAGCCAAAGCTCTGGATCTGCAACGGCCAGTGATACAGACAGTGGGAACTGAAGTTCCAGGAGACTCCTGCTATTTAGCCCCAGTAAGAAGCTGTTGCCGGGGCACTGGGGGGTACGTCTAGACTACATAGCTCCGTCGACGGAGCCATGTAAACTAGTTTACCCGACATAGTCAATGAAGCGGGGATTTAAATAATCCCCGCTTTGTTAAAATAAAAATGGCCGCTGCGCTGTGCCGACAATCAGGTGATCCAGCCCAGCGCGGTAGTCTAGACGCGGATTGGCCGACAAGGGAAGCTTTTGTCGACCACTCCTGTAAACCTTGTTAACCCTCCCGCTTCTTCCCAGTCCCCACAATTCTAATTACCTTGTTTCCCCTCAGCCTCACATCTGTCCACTCACCTGCTGCCCAGCAATTAATGCTGTCCCCCAGCTCCCTCATCATAGCTATCTCCAAGTCCCCACCCTCACCGCACTTCCATTCGGCCTGCAGCTCCTTGGGTTCTTCTCACCCATGTTCCAGGCCTGAGGGACAACTGCAGTGATGTCCTCCTTCTTAGGCCTGGTGCTGGAGAAATGGAGAATGGATGGGGTCAGAGCAGAGCAGACTCACTGTTCAGAGGAAGGGAGGAGAGAGCAAAACAACCTTGAACAACCGGGCTCATTTGGATCCCTCCTCTCCTCCTGAGAGAATAGGGTTGGCTCCTTAATAGTGGGGGGGGGGGGGGCGGAGGGGAGGGGGAAGGATTAGAGCTCCGCTGGCTGCCTACTGAAACTCTGATTGGCTGATCTTCTGCAAAAGCTGGGCACATGGGGAAGGCAGCCAGATAAAGGCAGTTGTGATATCATGACATTGGCCTAAATTGTGCAACTCACAAAGAGATCCCTAAAAATGGATGATTGTGTGCTGTTTGTTACCACCTCTGTTCAAGGACTGGCCTACACAGTGTAAATGCACACGTTATTATGAGAAAATATCCTGCAACAGGAGGCTTAGAGGGCTGGGTGGCCTAGTGGTTGGCACACCTGATTTCTAGCCCCTTGCTTCTCTGGCGGAGGTGACTTAGTTCTTAAGGCAGTGTGGTAGGGTGTTCTAGATCTCCCCTGCTCTACTAGGTCACAACCATGAACCACTGAACAGGGACCTCCCAGCAGACAGTCTCAAGTCACTGCTCTAGGCTATTTCTTGCTGCTGTCCTTAAGTCTGAGGCATGGTCCCGACAGTCCAAACAGTTCATAGTGGCTTAACTCAAGTAGCGCCCCCTTGTGGACCTTGACCAGCATCCTGACACAGCTTCAGGCTCCTCCATATGGGGCAGCTGTAGGTTTGACAGGGTTTAACTTCACAGTATATCTATATTTCAGTAGTCTCCCTCGGTCAAGGACACAGTGTTTCTTCCCTAGGGGCTATTCCAGCTGTCAAACTCCTAGTGATGCTCTGTTCCGATAGGGAGGCAGCTAGTTCCTGCCTCTTTGCCAGTCAGCCCTGAGCTACGTTTTCTCCTTTTCTTCTCCTGCTGCCAGGCCTACCATTGGCTACAGCTGGCGTGAGGTTTCTTGGCTTCATCACATTGATTTTTTCCTTCACTGGGAAACTGACCTGCCCAAAAAACTACCACTGATCAGAGAGTCAGAGGGACAGTATTCGCAAACATGTGGCTTTAGGTCATCCAGAATTATTTCAATTTAGGGTGAGTATTACATCAGTATATCAATGCCCCATTGTAATTTGACAACAGTTGAATTATCCACTAAGTAAAGCACTGCCACACCGAGATTAGTCCAAACCAACTGTGAACAATGGAAGCCAAACAATAGTGAACAAATAATTGTATGCATAGACTGCTATCAGCACAGAGATAAGGGTGATAGTGGAGGACAATAACAGAGCAATATTAGAGAAAGAAAGGTCTTACAAAGATTGTGAGATACATTTTTAGCACCATGGCTAGAAATTGTACAATAGATAGAAGATAAGAATCCCTGTCCAAAAGAGCACACTATATACTAAAATATTTCCATCCAGCATTCCTGCTTCTTTCATGGACCACTTTATTAGTATTTTATTCATTTAGAACCAGAGCCAAAGCCTATTGAAGTCAATGGAATCAACACACTAACTACAGGGAGCTTTAGATCAGAGTAAAAATATAATTACTTTTTATTATTTGGTATGTCCATTACCATCCTTGTTTCACATTTTGACTTATGGAACAGCTACTTAAAATTGTATTCCTTTTCCTAGACATTTGCATAGGATCAAGGTGGCCATTTAAAGCATTATTGTCTGCTTTGATTTTTCATTCTTGTATGTAAATAGCTATTTGGATTTTTAATAACATATATCTAAGGGTATGTCTACACTACAAAGTTAATTTGAACTGACAGATGTTAGTTCGAATTAACTTTGATAGGCACTACACTAGCAAACCGCTAGTTCGAACTTAATTCGAACTAGCGGCGCGCTTAATTCGAACTAGGTAAACCTCATTCCACGAGGACTAACGCCTAGTACGAATTAAGTAGTTCGAATTAAGGGCTGTGTAGCCACTTAATTCGAACTAGTGGGAGGCTAGCCCTCCCCAGCATTCCCTGGTGGCCACTCTGGGCACCACCAGGGAAACTCTTCTGCCCCCCTCCCGGCCCCGGAGCCCTTAAAGGGGCACGGGCTGGCTACGGTGCCCGTGCCAGGTGCAAGCCTGCCAGCACCCAGCCAGCAGACCCTGCACCTGGCACGGCACGAACCAGCCACCCTCTGCCACCCAGCCCTCCGCCTCTTCCTGGGACCAGGTTGGCGGCTCCCGGGAGCCTGCCCAGGTCCGCAAGAGGCGGGTGCCCACCTGGTCTAGTGCAGACATCGTGGACCTCATCCACGACCTCCGCACTAGGCACAGGAAAGTGGCCATCTAGGGCAGGATAGCTGCCAGCCTGGCCACCCAGGAGCAGGTGTGCATGAAAATTAAAGTGGTCCAGTGAGACCCCCGACCCTGAGCCCTGAGTTTAGAATTGCCGTACTACGCTAGACCAAAGGTCCATCTAGCCCAGTAGCCTGTCTGCTGACAGAGGCCAACACTAGGTACCATGGAGGGGATGGACCGAAGACAATGACCAAGCCATTTGTCTCATGCCATCCATCTCCAGCCTTCCACAAACAGAGGCCAGGGACACCATTTCTACCCCCTGGCTAATAGCACTCCATGGACCCAACCTCCATCACTTTATCTCACTTCTCTTTAAACTCTGTTCTAGTTCTAGCCTTCACAGCCTCCTGCAGCAAGGAGTTCCACAGGTTGACTATTTGCTTTGTGAAGAAGAACTTTCTGTTATTACAGGCAGTCCCCGAGTTACGCGGATCCGACTTATGTCGGATCCGCAGTTACGAACGTGGCCCTCCCTCTCCCTGGTCTCCAGCAGACCAGGGAGAGGAAGCAAAGCGGCGGAACACACGGGCAGCGGACAGCCCAGACGCGTCTGGGTTGTCCGCTGCCCGCGTGCTCCGCGGCTTTGCTCTGCTTTGCTCCCCGTCCCCCTGGTCTGCAGACCAGGGGGACAGGGAGCAAAGTGGCGGGACATGCGGGCAGTGGACAGCCCTGGGCTGTCTGCTGCCCGCGTGTTCCGCTGTTTTGCTCCCCGTCCCCCTGGTCTGCAGACCAGGGGGATGGGGAGCAAAGCAGAGCAAAGTCGCGGAGCACGCGGGCAGCGGCTTTGCTCTGCTTTGCTCCCCGTCCCCCTGGTCTGCAGACCAGGGGGACGGGGAGCAAAGCAGAGTAAAGCCGCGGAGCACGCGGGCAGCGGACAGCCCAGTAGGAAAAGCCCCGTTCGTAACTGTGGATGGAACGTAACTCGGGGACTGCCTGTATTCCCACTAACTTCAAAGGGAGCCCTCATACAGTACATAATAGACATATGACAACAGCCGTGCTAAGAGCTACCGTGTGCACTGAAATGGAGAAATATGCCCATCAACATGTACAATTTAGCCTACAATCACCTTTGTGTGCGGAAAAGTCTCAGAGGGGTCACTGCGTTAGTCTGTAACTTTAAAAGCAATGGAGTAGTCCTGTGGCTGCTTAGAGACTAACATATATATAGAGAGAATCACGAGCTTTCATGGGTAAAACCCACTTCCTCAGATGAACTGGATGTGTGAGAGACATTCTGGATGTCATATGGAGAGGGGTAAAAGGCATGGCGACACAGCATTTTGGACTAGCAGGGCTCACACCAGCATGAGCAAGGCAGGCAGATGAAAAGAATCCTGTATTTATTTTTTTCATGTTATTTAATGTGTTATTTCATGTCCTAATACTTTATAGTTTTTGGGTGCTTCTGTGTATCTTCTTATTAAATTAGACCAGTGTTTCTTAAACTATGTTCTGTGGAACGCTGGTGTTCTGTGAACAACTCACAGGTGTGCCGTGACCTCTTCTTTGTTTTTGTTACTTCTTTGGGGTTTTTCGTGTGACAAAAAAAAATTTTTTTTTGAAGAAAATTGTCATAGGTGTTCCAACGGTATTTTCTAATTAAGGAAGTTTTTCTGCTTTTTCCAGCAACTAACGGAAGCCCGTTTGGGCCATGCAGCAACCGCATTTTGGCCTGACCTCCCGAGGTCTTCCTGGTTACTCCCCAGCTTTTTTTTGGCTCGACAAATTTTTATCAAACCCTAAGTGTTCTGCATAAAAAATATTATTGTTTGGTGTTCCGTGGTCTCAAAAAGTTTAAGAAACACTGAATTAGAGAGATTGTAAAGCTTCTGGAGGGGTATCTTCGCATTTGGCATTTACAACAGTCGGGCTCCAGTCTATGACTGGGGTTCCTACTTACAGATGATACCAAACTGGGTGGGGTTGCAACTTCTTTGGAGGATAGGGACATAATTCAAAATGACCTTAGCGAGTTAGAGAAATGGTCAGAGGTAAACAGGATGAGGTTTAATAAAGAGAAATGCAAAGTGCTCCACTTAGGAAGGAACAATCAGTTCCATACATACAAAATGGGAAGCGACTGTCTAGGAAGGAGCATGGCGGAAAGGGATCTAGGGGTCATAGTGGACCACAAGTTGAATATGAGTCAACAGTGTGATGCTGTTGCAAAAAAAGCAAATATGATTCTAGGTTGTATCAACAGGTGTGTTGTAAGCAAAACTCGTGAAGTCATTCTGCCGCTTTACTCTGCACTAGTTAGGCCTCAGCTGGAGTACTATGTCCAGTTCTGGGCGCCACATTTCAAGAAAGATGTGGAGAAATTGGAAAGGGTACAGGGAAGAGTGACAAGAATGATTAAAGGTTTAGAGAACATGACCTATGAAGCCAGGCTTCATGAACTGGGCTTGTTTAGTTTGGAAAAAAGAAGATTAAGGGGGGACATGATAGTGGTTTTCAAATATCTAAAAGGGTGTCACAAGGAGGCAGGAGAAAATTTGTTCCTCTTGGTTACTGAGGACAGGACAAGGAGTAATTGGCTTAAAGTGCAGCAGGGGAGGTTTAGATTGGACATTAGGAAAAAATTCCTAACTGTCAGGGTGGTCAAATATTGGAATAAATTGCCAAGGGAGGTGGTGGAATCTCCCTCTCTGGAGATATTTAAGAACAGGTTAGATAGACATCTGTCAGGGATGGTGTAGACGGAGCTTGGTCCTGCCTTGAGGGGGGGGGGGGCTGGACTCGATGACCTCTTGAGGTCCCTTTCAGTCCTATTATTCTATGATTCTATAAGAATGGCCGTACTGGGTCAGACCAAAGGTCTGATGACAGTGGCCAGCACCAGGTGCCCCAGAGAGGGTGGACCGAAGACAATGATCAAGCGATTTGTCTCCTGCCATCCATCTCTAGCCTCTACGATATAATGCACAGAACTAATTCACAATGTGATAAGCATCCAACTCCCTATTCCTTTAGGATGAAAGTGTAACACTGACGAGCAAAACCAAACCTGGGACCTCTGGAGTTCATGAATGAGCCTTTACCACTTGAGCTAAAAGCCATGGCTCTCAGCTAACACTGTAGAGCAGACTCATTATTCTCTTTGTAAATGGTCTAAGTGCCACTACAGGGACACCACACCAATAGGTGTGTGGGTTGCAAAAGCACATACTGTCATGTCACAATCCCATAACCAATTTTGCCTGAGTAAAAATGCTGTGGACCTTTTGTAAAAGAGGATTTACAACAGACAGTGGGCTACAGGATGGAATGTTTCCTTCCTCCAACTGGGAGTGAGCGCAGGACAGCTGTTCCTTGGCAGCTTCTTCAGACCCTGAACTCAGGCAGTGGCAACTCACATACGTGGTTTTGGCTGTGACAAAGCCACATAAAAAACTGGTACAAGTGTGAGGTAAGGGTGAAGTGCCCTTGTGAAGCAGCAGAACCCCTAATCGATTGCACACGGCAACTCGCCAAAGAGTGATTTGAGAACAGCTCTGAAAAGATGAAAAGAACTCTTCAGACGGGCTAGGCTTCAGTATGCCTTTGTGTTCAGCTTCCAATATAGCCATCCAACAAAGGGGCACAAGATACTATCTCCCCAAGTGCGTAATGAAACTCATATTTGCGTTTCAGGAAAGGCCGACAAGTGTCGGGGCAGAAAATGCTGCTGCGTTGCCTTTTCAGTTTTTAACCAGCTCACATCTCTGTTTACCTTCACAAAATGACGCACGTTCCTACTGCTCAGCTCCGTTCATCTGGAAACCAAAGGCTCCTTCAAGATAAAATAAATTGTTCTTCTAGCAGTGCCAAGGGGGTGATTTAATACAGTTTGGAGAGTTCTCAATTCAATTTCACACCCCTGTGATTGTACCAGCCCCCCTCCACCTAATCAACCCGTTGAGGCTTGGATTTTTTTTTTCTGTACAACAGTATGAATTGATACAGTAGAAAAGCAAAAGGACTTTCATGTCTGAAGCTTTCTGAGAGTACAGACACTGTACCAAGCATGATCACTTTCATAAAACTGTTTTAAAAGTGGCCAACTAGCTGGTCAAATGCACAGCTGGAACAGGCTTACTAGTCGCATTGCTAGTGTAACTCACACACCTGCTGGGTATGGTTCACTGCTCCATGCCGTGGTGCTTAAAGCACTTACAGAGAGAAAGAGAGAAAATGAGTTTTCTCTACAACCTTAGCACAGCACCAGCTGACTTTGTAGCTCAAGCTCTAGAGCATGAGTTCCCAAACTGGGGGTGCGTGCCCCCCTGGTGGGGGGGCAGTGAAGAAATTCCAGGGGGAGTGCGAGGTGACCCAGCCCACCCTTAAGATTTGCTGCCCTGGTCAGTTCTTTTTTTTTTTTCCTCAACAAGTTTTACTGCTATTTTTTGGGGGGGGGGGGGGGTTCTCAAAAATCAAAAAGGGGGTGTGATGCTGAAAAGTTCGGGAACCACTGCTCTAGAGCCTCATGCACTGAGTTCCAGAGGTCCCAGGTTCTGTTCTACCTGTCAGAGTTACGCTAGCATTGGAAACATGGAATGTTTTGTACAGCTGGCTTTTTTGCCTCTCCAGGAAGCCGCATCAGATTCTGTGCCTGAAAACCGTTGCATTGCACTCCTCAATTCTGCTGTAAGATCCCTTAGGCTGACAAGGGGAAAAGTGAGCATGGGTCTGTGATGGAGCTAATGCACCCCCAGAATTCAATGTTAGTAACCTTATTTTTGTGTCAGGAAATCCTCCACAGGTTAAAATGGGTAGCACCTTGAAAAATTAAACTGAGCATCAAGGCAAGAGAAAAAGTGCTCGAAGGCTGCCATTATGGAAGGAGCATCCGTTCTGGTGCAAGTCCAAACAATAATGGCTAGATAATGTACCTAGTAAACTCCGATTGGCATTTCAATATATCTCCCTATCCTCATCCAATAACGAACCTATTATAGTGCTGGCGCTACATCTGGCTCTTCTGTTGGAAGAATTTGAATCCAGCTCATAAAGGCTTGTCAAACAACTCGTAATACGAAGAAGGATTGCTCTCCCCTTATGTAGCCTGTTTTGAGATGAGAAATTGAAAGACTGCTATTATCCTAATCAACAGACAGTTAAGGAAGAAACTGGCTTAATGAAGTGGTAGTTGGCTGCCCCTGGAAAAATAAGGCTAGGAAAAGTAACAAGGATGAATCCTGGGAGAGTAGAGGATGAATCCTGAGATAACCTTAGGCAAGAAAACAGAGTAATTGAACACAAAATGATCTATTGTGAGTAACCATATAAAAGATCTTCAGATTCATAATACTAAAGCCTGGGGAAAAGAACTACAATCACAATCATATCTGGCACTTTTATTACCACATTCATGTCAATGAGCATCACAAAACTTACATTTAGCTTCGTGGTTCCTTTGTGAGCCAAGTCCAAGTTCTTGGTGCTTATCTTTAAAGCACACTATTGCCTAAGCCCAGAATAGCTAACAGGTCACCTAAAGTTCCGAGACAACAGCCATGATTGACAATTACACTCCTCTGGCAAAACAGAACTCTCCCCATAAGGATAAGTCTAAACAGCTGAGTCCAGCGTGGGCTGCAAGTTGTTTAACTGCAGTGTAGATGTTTGGAATCCGAACTCTGGGATCCTCTACTTATGCAGGATCTCTATCAATATCAGTGATACAGGATCAGGCTTATGGGAATGAAATGCTAAATACCAGGAAAACAGGCTCAAAAGAAAACTACAAGCAGAAGAATGTTGTTTTGTGGCTGCACTGCTATTTTATAAGCTCACCAGGAACTGCAATGTTATGAACACACCCTAAATATGCGCTACTCATTTTCAGGCTTTGTCGCTCCATTCAGACAAGAAAGATACACTGAGGAAAAACCATGGAACAGTTTAAAAAGAAAAGCTTGGCTTGCTCATTCCTGATTTATTGTTCTATCCAACGTGATTCACATTTGTATCATTTCAGCGGTTTTCCCAATCACAGTCATGCGGGAAAGCTCAAGTGACCAACTGCAAATAACTGCACCAGCACAATTAAAAAAAGATAGTGCCTACCTGCTTGAAATTTGAAAGGCCAAACCAAAACACACTGAAGGTACCCTCTGCAAAGTCAGACAGCGGACAGAATTCATCTGCTGTTATACTGATAGTATTTACTACTACAGCTCAATTCCCAGGAGGATTCTACAAATACTTTCCAAACATTTATTAATCCTCACAAATGCCCTGCTGAAGTAGGTTCAAGAGGACACGTGACCAGTTATCTTGTTCTCACAAGACATGCCACGATGAGAGACACCGCGCGGAAGTCCAGCCTCTGAGAGAACTGGGGCTGACTAGAAGCAAGGTTTCAGACTCTTTGGGAGTCATAGTCAGGTTGCTGAGGTAGAAATTGCACTGCCCAGGCTAAGTGTGACACTTCCTTTGCTCCAGCACTTCACAGTTTAATCACAGCAGAAAAGCTTCCTATAAACAGAGACAAAGTCATTTCATTGTCCCGTCAGTTCCTTCCTTAAAACTCTCCTTTGTCGTCAGACTTACAAAAGGCCAGACCATGGTTAGGCACCTGTTCTGCTGTGACCACTGCCTACTATTCTTTCATGGTTTCCTTGTGCTCCCCAGTCTGTCTGTGTCCATTTATCTTCTCTTATACTTGGATGGTAAATTCCTCAGGCAGGCACTACCTTTTTGCTGTGTTTTTACAGCATTCCTCACTACAGGTTTGAGATGGGGCCTCCTTGATGCAAAATAAATATTCAATAAAATAAATAGTAATAATAATAGATCAATAATGAACTCTCCAGAGAAAGTGAGTAGATGGGTCTGCTTTATTATACCAGGAAGGACAAACAGTGCAAGTATATTCTAAACACAACTGGAAACAGGATAAACTAATTTCACATACGGTTAAACTAAGGCAGCGTTTTAAAAACGTGGGTCGCAGGGCCACCAGGGTAAGCCTCTCGTAGGCCTGCTCTGCTTGGTTTACTTCAAGTGTCCACAGCCACAGAGCCTCACGGCTCCCTTTGGCTGCGGTTTGCCTTAGGGGAGCTTGGCTGGAAAAGGTGAACCACCGCCAATGGTAGCCATGAGGCTCTGTGACTACCGACTCGTTAAGTAAACAAAATGATGCAGGCCTGCCAGTGGCTTACCCTGGCAGCCCCACGACCAAAGTTTGAAAAATGCTGAGCTAAGGCGGTTGCTCCCAACCTTTTTGAGCATATGGACCCCTTTTCAATCTATTAACATTTTACAGACTTCCCTCTCCCTCCCTCCCCCCGCCACAAACAATATAGATGTGCCTGAAGCCTGCATGTCCCTCAGCCCACTCTGCTTCCTGAGTGGTATCCCCCATCCCTCAGCTGAGCTGAGAGGCTCCGTGCCGGTAGCCAGAAAGTCTCTCAGCCCGCACTGCTTCCTGAGCCACTGAGCTAAGGCATAGCTGATCAAAAATCATGTATTGGGAAGGGGCAAGGGATGCGTGGAAAAGAATTCCATCCTTTTCCAAAAGGTGGGAAGGAAATGATATGGAACAAGGCAGTAGTCTCCTTCCTGCTTTAAACAGAACAGCTTTTGCAATACTGGTACAGGTTGAACCTCTCTAGTCCAGAACTCTCTGGACCAGAAATATCCATCGTCCAGAATGATTTTAGTTAGTCGGATGTCCACTTTTCATGGGTGTGGCCAAGTTTCCTGTGATCCCATAAAGGTTGTTTACAGTCACCAGTCCTGGCTCGCAGTATTCTTTGCTGTGATTTAGCTCTAATTTACCCAGTAAGCAGTGAAAGTGTTGGCAATGATGCTAGACAATACTGATCTCCTGTTGTCCAGAAAATTCTCTGGTTCGGCACTGGTTAGGTCCCGAGGGTGCTGGACTAGAGAGGTTCAACCCGTACCTCGCATGAGATACAGAGCTCTTTTTAGGGCCCATTCCTAAAGTCCTTGGGTTGGTTTCTCCTCTCACATCAATTAGGTGTAGAGCTGGAATAATTCTCCACAATAATTGGATTGCACAAATGCAACGCCGCTGCAAGATTAGAATTAGCTCCCTGTGATGGGGTGTTAACCCCCCCATTAGCGTAGGAGGCATTAAGGAACCTGAGAAGGGACCATTTAACTGGATAGGCCACAGCTAAGGGGAATTAGATGGCCTAAGTAATCCCCTGAATAATGATGGAACTGAGCTGAGCAGGAATAGGCAGGGCTAGGATAAAGCCAGAAAGCTGGCAGCAGAAAGGAGCAGCAGTGCAGGAGTCTGTAGCCACTGTCTGGACATCAAACAAGAAAGAAGGAAACCTAATTAACCAAAGGGTGGTGTGTGAGGTCTCTATCAAAAGCCAGTAGCCCACTGGTCATTATAATCGCTGTAAAGTGTTTTTACGGAGAACATTTAAGGAGTTGTGTGTCTACACTGAAAACTGTGCTTTTGAAGTCTTGGAGTTAAGGTAGGTGACTAGGAAGTGAGTAGGGATGTAAAATCCCAGTTAATCAGTTAACCCAATTAAATGTTAGGTTAACCCAATGTTTAACCAGTTATCCGACTAATGGGATCCAGGTGGGGCACCACTTCCGCCTGGCTGAAGCAACCCCCTTCCCCCCCAGACCATAGGGTCCTGCTCCCAGCCCTGCGTGAGGGCCGAGGCTGCTGGTGGCTCCCAGTCCCACTCATAGCAGCCCCCATCCACGGCAGGCCGGGCTCCCCATAGACAGAGGCTTCACTGAATGCTTGCAGGGCGCCCGGGCTTGCCAGACAGGGACTGCTCCGGACAAGATCAGTCCTGGTTGGCCCCCCTGTGTGGCTGGAGCAGCCCCACTGGTTACCGGTTAATCAGAACCAGTAAACCTTTCACACCCCTAGAAGTGATATACCTCATGCCTGAAGAGAACATCTCGGAGGTTAAAGCCCTGTGCAGGTTCAAATTTATATCCGCGATTATAAATCTGTATCTGTGGAACCACAGGGCTCTCCCAGTATGGCTGTATTGTTCCCAACCTCACCGACAGCTATACCTGGTCATGCTCTTGTACTCAAGCAGCACGCATGCCCCCAGACAGGAGACACAGAGAGCTATGTGGAAGGGACGTGGCAGGGCTGGTTCCGCAGATACCAATTTGCATCCATGGCTATCTGCATCTGCAGCTATCAATCTGTATTGGCGCAAGGTTCTATCTGAGGTAACAGACACCTATTTCCCTGTCTGGCCTTTATGTACTGTCCGCTTCACACTGCTGGCCTGTTTGCATACTGAGCTGGAGCGAATGGGGTGACTGTGAAATCAACAAGGGCCTGTCTACACTAGGAAATTATTTCGAAATAATGAAATTCGAAATAATATCTCCCGAAATAACTATTTTGAAATAAGCTTAATCCCCAAGGAAAGCAGGAGTACAGATTTTGAAATAACCAGCCCATTATTTCAAAATAACAGGCTTGAGAGTGTGTATGCTCTGCATATTATTTCGAAATAAGGGGGGGTTATTTCAAAATAACTCCCTAGTGTAGACCAGGGCCAAGAGAGAATTTCCTCAGAAAGAAACAAACAGCAGGGGGTGTCCAGTTTATGGATAAAGACAAAGAACAGGGCTGGTGTATGTAGGAGAGCAAGAGACACACTGAACCTCCACCGAGGAGGGAAACTGATAACATGCCTGTCTCATGGAAGAACAGTTAGGGCTTGCCTGGTTGTACAATGGAGCAAAGATTTTGGGTGTCCAATTCTTTACTAGACATGAGAGTATCTCATTAAGTCTAAACTGTATGTTTTTTATTTTATATGTAACCATTTGTTTCCAATACTCCTACTCGCTATTCTTTGTATCTTTGTGCATTGTTAATTAAACTTTTACTTGATTTCACTATATACAAATCTAAATGCTGTGAGTTAAATGGAGTAGTGAGCGGAGGTGGAACTGGTGTGCTGGGTGTCCTGCTTCTTTGAAAGCTGTAAATCACTGTGCAAAGCTGATGGACCCTAGTAGTCATCAGGTGGGACTGAACCTGTGACCTGAAGGGCCAAAGCCATGTGCCTCTACCACATGAGCAAAAAGCCAACTTGCTCTCAGCAAATGTTGTAGAGCAGACTTCACTCTCCATTGTCAGTGGTCTCGGTGCCTCTGGGTTACAGGTAAATGCTGAACTGTCCAGTAGACCTGAGTTACATATGCCAGGGTGATGTTCCAAGGTTGCTGTGTGTCTATTGCTAACCTGCAGAGAGTGAGGCCTGTGATGACCAAGAGGGGAGTAATTGTGCTGCTGGTAGCCAGTGGAGTTGGTGAGCTGATCCCCAGTGGGCACAGACAGTGCTTCCACACACCAAGGGCAGGTGTCAGTGAGATGACTGATAAGTCAAATACCCCTGGGAAGATCACAATGTGCAAGGCAGCTAAGTGCACACATGCTACATGTTGAGCGAACGAGTAAGTCTACGAAAGTTCAGCAGGAGCCTAACTTGGAATAAATATAAACTGAGGAAGGTGAGAGAAGGCAGAAGTTACATTAACTTGAAATTGTCTATATTTATTTAGGCTTATCTCTGAATCTGGCTCAGTGTCTTTACTGCTGCCATTTTATGTGCCTAAATAAAAAATAGAGGGCTAAATAAATAGCAGAGGGTTAAATCCTGCACTTCTGGGGGGAAGGGAGAGTTAACCTGACTTATGGAATGAATAAAAACATCAAGCTCTGATCCAAAACTGCCAGGCACCTTTGTGAGGCTTTGCATCAACTGCAGACACTGAAGAGTGAAACCAGTCTGAGCCCTTCTCTAGAAATTCAGACTAAGAATTTATTGGCCCATTTTTCTTTCTCTGACTCCTTCCCTCAGTCTGGCCTGTAGGTAAACAGCTGTCATGGGGGCAAGATTTTTCTGAAAAGTAAACAGCTTTGCAATACTGAAGTGCATTCTACACAAGTTCCCTTGGTGACACATTCCCAGTGGAAACACAAAGAAAAACCAGGAGAAATTTAAATTAATCATTCCAGGGTGGTCTGGCCAAAACTGCAGTTAGAAAAATAAAACATCAGGTGATTCATTCATTGCCAGTTTTCTGTTCCACTGATTGACTGTCACAGGGGGGTAGAGCAGATATTCACTGGTCAAAACTGTTCTTGATATGAGCAATAGAATCCGCTTCCACAAGGGAGGGAGGCAAGATAACCCCGCTCTAATGTTAGGAAGGAAGACCACACACATTATGGTCCAAATTTCACCATCAGACACGTGGGCTGCTGAAATGAATCGGAGAGATGGGGTGTGCTTCTAAAGTCTGGATTTCGCTCTTCAATATATGAGTCTTACTTTCCTCTTCAGAACAATCTTGTCTCCACTCACAAAGAGTGTCAAAAGGAAACCATTGGTCAAAAGCTATCACTGAAAAAGAACAAAAGGAAGGCTGGGAGTCCCCAATGTCCTTCTGACTTCCATATAAGGCTTCACACACAATTGTCTTTATATTTTGGGATGAATCAACATAAAAAGAAGGACTGGATATTCATATGCCTAACAAGAACATCTAGAGTTACAGTAAAAAAAAATTTCAAAACCAATAGGCTTGGAAAGGTTATAAAACACTTATGCTTCAGTGCATAAGCCAACCTCTAAATACTAGAGGTCAAGAAGAAACTTTTCCTATGACCGGAGATTTGGGAGAGTTTGTCTGTGCATCTGAATGTGCACCTGTCTATCTCTTTGTTCAAGAACTCCTCCTAAACTGTAAGAGCTAGGACCATCACATTCAGTATACAGCTTCCTCTTATCATAATGTAAATCAAGGCCAAGGTTTGGTTGTGCCAAGAAAACTGGATGTGCCCGCAATGGGATTGCTTCTCATAAAACCATACAGAAAAGAGACAATCACCAGGCAGGTGAAAGGGGCTGTCTGGGAGCACACCACCCTCCAGGACTGCCCCAATCTTGAGCCTCCCCGCCCCCCCCAGATGCCCTTTAAGGAGGGCACCGGGGGGGGGCTAAATCCTCCCTCCCCCATTTGTAGGGGGACATTGCTGGCTGTTCCCTTTCGCCAGGGGAAAGTGCACAGTTTGTTGCATTCCTTACTCTACCTGGGGAGTGCAGGGGGCAGGTGAACCGGACCTGCCCCAGCTGGGGGACATGAACCCATCCCCTAGCTGTGCCCAGCAGAGCTGCAGTAGTCATAGAAAGGTGCTTCTCACCTGGCCCCAAGCTGCTACAGTGGGAGAGGGCTGGGGCTATCCTCTCTCCCTGGAGCAACCTGCATATTGAACCTCTCATCCTTAGC
This sequence comes from Pelodiscus sinensis, assembly GCF_052426305.1. Lineage (NCBI taxonomy): Eukaryota > Metazoa > Chordata > Testudines > Trionychidae > Pelodiscus > Pelodiscus sinensis. The sequence continues at coordinate 14,107,806 of NC_143054.1, forward strand.
CCCACCCCACAGCAAAGATTTAAATGGAGCATGGACATTTTCATTTTATTTTCCAAAAAATAAAAATTAACAGTGTTAGGAACTGGAGCAACACCAGGTAAATCTTCTAGTTACCTATAAAAGGCTTCTCTGGCACCTACCTCTCCACCCAGCACTGGACTAGATGGAGCATGGATCTGATCCAGTCTAGCAATTGTGGGGGTGGGGAGAATCCCCAAACTGTTCTTCTTCAGTTTGGCAAGCAGTGGTACACACCTCTGAAGAAAGCTCCAGTTTGTGAACAACACGTATCACTTCAAGACAAATGGCTAATTTCCATTTGGCAGAGATTTTGTCTTTGAAACACGAAAATAGGAAAGAACAATAATTCTGTTCTACAACTAAAACACTGCAGTTTCTCTAAATATCTTTTTTTCATTTATTAACATGGAGAAAAAAGTATCAATCAGCAAATCACAGTGAAAAGGATATTATTGGATTGGACCTGTTTAGTACAATGCACCCTTGCATCTAATGCTACTACAGAAATCACTGGTGAGGAGGCAGGGACGTTTTGTGATTGCAGAAGAGATTGGGTGACCACAACAGTGGGCTTTGTTCCTGTGTGACTTTTCATGTCATTTACAGCCACATTTCCAAATATATTTAGGCACCCAAAGATGCAGGTAAAATGGGATTCACAAGTGAATAAGTCACTTAACTACCAATGAAAGTCAGTGGTGTCTAATGATGACAGATAAGTGTTTAATCTGCATCGGTGCTTTTGTAGGTGTATTTGAAGTTGTAGGTGGTGTAAATCTGGCTCTTAAAAGTTCAATTGTGCAAAATTGTATTCCATGTGAGTAATCACACTGAAATCAATGGCACTACTCATGTGAGTATAATTTTTCAGAACTAGAATGATATGACAGTAATGGGACCATTTCTTTTGACTTCCGGGGCTTAGGATCAGACCATGCTGAGGATCACACACAAAATTAAGAGTTTGTTGAAACAGGCCATTTGCTCTCACTGCTTCAGCTTTTTCCCCATCTGTAAAATGGGGATAATAATACTTACCTACTCTTTTGGAATTACTGATTGTAAAGTTCTTTGATTACAGTATGTATGAAATGCAGAGTATCAAGTGGCAGGAGTAACAACTAAATTATCTTAAGTCTTTTTTTTGTTATAATGTAATTTTAAACAATTAAATGCCTGTTGATACATTTTAATCATCAGCACTTTATAATCTGCATAGCGGTGTTAATGATAATTGCATCCATGCTCTGGATTGATTTATTAAAATGTATTATTTACATCATGGAAGTATCTAGGAACCCCAATCATGGACCCAGCATCAAAGCACTGTATAAACAAGTACCAAAAAGGACCGTCCCTGCCTCAGATTACTCATAATCCACAAGTCACAGAGGACATAAGAGAAGGACAAAACAGACAAACAGGATACGAGATAGGGTAGGATGATGGGGCAACAGTAAAACTAACACATTTTAGAAGAAAAATAGAAAACATGCCATTTTAGTATTGAATAATGATTTGTAAAAGAGTAATCTATGGCCTATCAAGCCAACAATAACAATTCGGGGGGACCGGTTGTAGGTTTTTGGGGTGCAACTTGCTTAGCACAGCCAAAAGAGAAAACTGACATATAGCTACATCTAGACGTAACAAAGTCCAGCTAAAAGTAAGCCAGACCAATATATTTCTTACGGACAAAGACGACCTTATTCTCCTGCTCAAAATAAAATATCTGTAGTTCTTTAGATTTCAAAGCAATAGATGATTATCAGTCCTTAACCTTCAGTAGCCACATACGTACTGTTTACATGCATGTGTACAAACTGTGTGTGTGTGTGAATAAAATACACACACACTTACCTCTTCAGCTTCTCCTTGCATATGCAGTCAATACTCTTCCTGTTTGGGCAAATACACCATGACAGCTTTTTCTATATGAAATCGTCCTCCTATCAGCAATAATCATTTGTGCCCTTCTACGATATCTTTGAAAAAGGATTAATTAAAAGTGCACACACCATTTCACTAGAGAATGGAATCATGAATGTTCATAATGAGCATTATTACAATATTTACCATATTATTCCCTATCCAATATCTAATACAGCCAAGCCTCTTATTTGTTTTTACGATTGATGCTGCACATTGAACAGACATCTCCATTCAGCTGTACTCAGTGATGCCACAATCTTTCTCCCGAGACACACAAATAATTTGGGAACCAGCAAAGTAAATAAATATAGCTTAGATCACTGCTGTTGACAAAATGTATCAAGTCTGGTTATTCACTGCTAAAGCAAAAGAGATTGTTTAATGTCGCTAATCTTTTAATTCTTTAATTAAAACTAGGGGACTGTGCCCCTGCTCGCTACACTCACCAACCCCTCTCTCTGAGGGTAGGTGTGTGGCCAGGGCGAGGGTGCAGGAATGAGCTGAGGGCAGGGTGTCTAGCCAGGGAGGAGGGTGCAAGAGCAAGCTGGGGGCGTGGGGACTTGGTGGAAGGGGTGAGTAAGAGGGTTAGGGGTGCAAGGTCTCGGCAGTATGGTGAGTGAGGAGGTTAGGAGTGTGGGGTCTCGGCCAAGGGTGTGTGTGAGGCAGCTGGAGGTGCGGGGAGGGGCGAGTGTGGGTGGCTCCCAGCCCTCCCCATGAAGGGGGAAGGCCTCACAGCTCCCAGTCCCCTTCCCACAATGAGGAGGGAGGGCGCGCAGCTCCTGGCCTGCCAGAGTACCAGGGAGGGAGGGATGGAGGGAGGCAGGGCAGCTGAGGGCGAGGCTGTGGGACATAGAGTGATGTAATGATGTCACTCTGTTGCCCCACAGGAAATTTTTTTTAATACACACACACACACACACACACACACACACACACACACACACACAGAGAGAGAGAGAGAGAGAGAGAGAGAGCGCAATAGGCAGGTTCAGAAAATATGTTCTCTCTTTTCCTGACAGCTAGCTTGAAAGGGGAGAGGCTTCAGCTGTGTTTATGTAAATAGTTTACTTCTGCCCTGCTTACATATTCAGTAGACAGAGCAGTGTCAAAGTGATCAATTTTGGCTGGTGTTGGGTACAGATCACTTTAGCACTGAATGCAGTGGTAGTGATAGAGGGTTACCCATGTTACACTTCTTGTGTAGGAAGACAGGGCAGCAGGACTGTGCTTAGCCTGTCTCAAATGAAGGGGCCACCCTCAATTGAAAGAACCGGGCGCGTGAATGTCTGAGCCATGGGAAAGTAAGAGAGGTGGGGACAGGTGTCCTAGCCAGAAGGCTGCAAAGCCTACCCAAGAGTTCTCCCTGGATTGGTTTAATCTGCCCCTCTCACTCCACTGGTCAAAGAAAGAGCTAAATAGGTTTAATGAGGAGCTCCTTTGTCATGCTAAATGCTCAATCCCAGATGAACTCCCTTGTGGTAGTAAAGGTTGGACCTCCTTGGTCCTGCACCCTCTGGACCTGACCAGTCCCGGATGAGTAGGGATGTAACATTTCGATTATTTGTCTAATCGAACAGTCGATGCAAATTGCATCAAATATTCATTAGTCGATCAGAGCATGTCTCCCTTTGAAGCATAGCAACAACCCCAGGGCTGTTGCTACACTTCAAAGGCGAAAGTGCTGCAGGGAGCACAGGGCCAGTGGGGGACTCAAGCAGTCTCCCGCTGGCCCTGTGCACCTCATGGCATTTCAAAGCGGCAGCAGCGCATGGAGCCCGGGGTCAGCTGGGGACTCCACGCAGCACTGCCGCTTTGAAATGCCGTGTGCAGTCTGGGGCCAGCTAGGAATGCCGCTTTGAAGGACCTCCTCCTCTCCACCTCTCCTCCCGTTGCTGCCTCTTCCTGAGAGAGGCAGCAAGAGGGGGGAAGCGACTAGTCGACTATCCTGCCAATTATCCGATTAGCATTTGCTTATCAGATAGTCGACTAATTGACCTGTCATTCACATCCCTACAGATGAGGGATTTTGCCAGACCAGGGATGGTCATATCAGGTCCCCCTGCTACTGTCCCCCCTCCAGCCCTGAACTGGCTGCCTGTTCCTGGCTGTCCCCCCACCACCAGTGCTATTGCCCTGCTAGTCCCTCCCACTTCCTGCAAAGCCAGGCATCCCAGATCCCTGTGCACGGGGCTCCTGGCTGCACCTGACACCCTGCTACAGTGCCCCGGGCTCCTGGACACACTGTACAGCACCACTGCAGCACGCTGGGCTCCTCGATGCACCGGGCAGCCTCACTATGGTGAGCTGGGCTCTTGGATGTGCCAGGCAGTCCCTCTGTGGTGAGCCAGGCTCTTGCATATGCTAGGCTCCTGGCCCCACCAGGCAGCCCCACTAGGTTGTCCCTAGCAGCCCAGCTGTGGCACTCCAGACAGCCCAGCTGCGGGGATCCCAGCACCCAATCTTCCACTGGGACTCTCTGGTCCTGGAACATCTGTGGCCCTGCTGGACCACGGAGTCCCAGTTAACAGAGCTTCCACCTGTACTTTGTTTCTGCCCAGCTGCAAAGAGCTAAGCAATCGCAGAGCTGAAATCATTTGAGTGTTTCTGCTCAGCCTGCAAAGAACTGAAAATTACTACGAGACTGATGTGCAGCCGTCACAGCAGAGAGGCAGGTAGGAGCAGAAGGTGGCTGACATTCGGTTGATGAACGAGAGGCTGGAGAAGGGGCTATGAGTGGTCAAGCGGGCGGTGGTGGTGAAGCATGACAGGCAGCCAGCAAAGCGGCTGATGGAGAGGTGCAACAGTGGTGAGCGGGAAGCCAGCAGGCCGCGGAGTGGCAAGAATTGTGAACAAGTGGCCAGCAGGAGAGAGTGGCGAGTGGCCAGCAAAGAGACTGGCATAGAGCGACAGTGACTGAGTGCTAGAGCAATGGATCGAGTGCCTCTTTACTGGCCCATTATGAACAGCTGGCGATTCCCTCTAGGACAGGAGCAGAGGGAGAGATTTTGAGTGCTTCCCCACCCCCAGGCCAATGCGGGGGAGGGGAAATGCAATAAGTCTCTTCTTCCCACCAGGGGTATGCAGCGCCTGGAAGGAACCGCCCCTTCCAGTCGAGGCTCCGCCCTTTCCGTCCAAGGCCACACCTTTTCTGGGGGCGGAGCTGGTCCACAACCACTACCTAAAATGGTGAGGTGGCCCCTCCTGCAAAAATTATGGCCCATCCCTGCTTTACTCCTTGGCCATCCAGGGAAAGTCAATGCTGGGAAGGGAAAACATGCAGCGCCTAAAAGAGCTACATCAAGTGCCTCGCAGTCTTCCCTCCTGTGCTAGAAGCAGCACCCCAACGTGCACTGCCACATCACTGGCTAAGAGTCTGGCCTACCACAGGAACTGAAATAATGGGGCATATCCCAAAGCGCTAATAGCGCCAGGATGCTTCCGGGGCTCCTGAGAAGCATGCACAACGTTCAGGGCTTTCAGTTGCTTTCCATTTATACAATCTTCCCCAGACAAGGAAAACAGCTGATAATTTGGAGGTTGAGCATCTGTGTTGATTTTGTACCTCTTTACAAACATAATCAGCTGGCAACCAGGATTTTATACCAAAAACCAGAGCCCAGATTACCCAGCCTACAAACATAAGTAAAATATTTATCTTTACAACTCTCTTATAAGTCTCAGAGGGGTAGCCATGTTAGTCTGTAACTAAAAAAACTTAAAAAAAACAACAATGGTTGTGTAGCACTTAGAACATAAGAACGGCCGTACTGGGTCAGACCAAAGATCCTTCCGCCCAGTATCCTGTCTGCTGACAGTGGCCAGCACCAGGTGCCCCAGAGAGCGTGGACCGAAGACAATGATCAAGCGATTTGTCTCCTGCCATCTCTCTCCAGCCTCTGACAAACAGAGGCCAAGGACACCATTTTATCCCCTGGCTAATAGCCTTTTATAGACCTAACCTCCATGAAATTATCTAGCTTCTCTTTAAACTCTATTAGAGACTTTGGTTAGTCTCTAAGGGTATGTCTACACTACCACCCTAGTTCGAACTAGGGTGGTAATGTAGGCAACCGGAGTTGCAAATGAAGCCCGGGGTTTGAATTTCCTGGGCTTCATTTGCATATTGCCGGGCGCCGCCATTTTTAAATGTCCGCTAGTGTGGACTCTGTGCCCCGCGGCTACATGCGGCATGGACTAGGTAGTTCGGATTAGGCTTCCTATTCCGAGTAACGGTTCCACGGGGAGTAACGGTAGTTCAGAGTAGGAAGCCTAATCAGAACTACCTAGTCCGTGCCGCGTGTAACCGCGGGGCACGGAGTCCGTACTAGCGGACATTTAAAAATGGCGGCGCCCGGCAATATGCAAATGAAGCCCGGGAAATTCAAATCCCGGGCTTCATTTGCAACTCCGGTTGCCTACATTACCACCCTAGTTCGAACTAGGGTGGTAGTGTAGACATACCCTAAGGTGTTATTGGACCATGGCTGTTTTTTAAGTTTTCTTAGTTTATGTTGATATCTAGCATCTTACTTGTATGTTCAAATGTAATCTCCATATCCTCTCTCTCCGAAGCCAAAGCGATCCTGCTTTTAAAACATGAACTAATATACACATCGACTGCTTTCCAAGTCAGAAGAAAGAGACTCTCCCCTCACATACACCTTTGTTATGTATTCTACTTAATCAAGTAGTACACAGGAACAGTTAACAAGCATTTCACATTTCTTCAACTTGAGCTACTGCACTTGGGTTCAATTCACAGATGATTTCCATGTAGTAATTATATTTCTGCCTGATTTCTTAAACTTCTGCCAAGTCGAAGCAGCTATCAGACATAAAAGCACTCTAGAGAGCAATTATAAATTACAGTGTTGCCAGTTATCATTTTATTGCAATTCTTATGTTATTTGGTATTTTTCTTAAAATGCCACCCCCTGGAATCATGAGATTATGTGACCATCTCAGATATGCTTGCAAAAACACAATCCCCATGACTGTGGAGAAAAATCTGAAAACATGAACTCTAAAGGCTCAAGAACCAGAAGATAAATAATAGACTCAAAATATATTATTAAATAATAATCTCATGCTTTTTAAGATCACCTCATGATTTTTTCTGATGTCTGAGGCTGGCAATATGAAAAAAAGCAGTTAATACTGTGCCCTTCTAAAATGCCTTTCATTGTCTGTCTTTAAAAAAAATTAAGCTTCCCAATATTTTAGTGAGTTAGCCAGTTTCACCATGGGAGAAAGTGTGGTAGAGAGAAATTAAGTGACTTGCTCAAGACTGCCGAAGAGACCATTCTCAGGGGACAACCACTACTGCCATTGTGAATGTGAACGTCACAAATCTAGAAGCAGTGACTACACTTTCCAAAGGGAGAGCATCAAGGAAAGAGCAGAACTATGACCAGAACCCCTCCAAATGTACATTCAACAGTGAAGCTGGGGTAGGAATATACCTACTGCACCTTGTCTAAATGCAGATAGCACATCTGGCTCCAATGTACATTAGCTCAAAGTCCCGATAGCCAGTAAGAATAGTTCTCCCACTGCTGCATGGCTCTTTTGTGCTTCATCGAAGTGCACGCTATTGGTTAAAGCAAAACATTGCCTATTCTGCATATACACCACAACTTTCTCTTAACATTGAGATACCTTCCATATGCCACACTGTACCATATCTGCAGTGCATTCAGTTACCTCACAATCCTTTTTCAATAATATTTAGTATTTGCATTGTGTGGAGCCTAGACACTTCAATCAGGGCTCGGACCCCAAAATGCTAGGTGCTATACGAAAATGAAGTGTAGAGATTCTCAGCCCAGAAGAGGATGCAGTCTAAGAATCTCCTATTTGTAACTTAAAAGTCTCCCTCATTTTTATACTACTCTCTCTCTCTCCCTTATTCACTGATGTCTGAGTATCCCTTCTCGAAATAAATACAATTTTCATTAATAAACATATTTTCTTGCTTTACAATAAAATTACAACCTCGAGGTATTAAAATAAAGTAGAATTCTCATTATACAACTGAGCTACGTAACTTCCTGAGTGGAAATTAGTCTGACGTTTCCATGTCTATTATTTGCATTTACCTATTTTATCTGTCTCTGAATCCATCTGGGGTGTTTCTCCTTGATATTTAAGAACCATTAACATTTGCATTAACCTAACGTCCTCTCTGAACAGCCATATTTATTATTCAAAGGCCCAATTCATGCAAGATAAAGTGGACATGTGATTTAACCCTGTGGTTGAACAGCTTAGTCTATTCACCATCACTCTCTGGGGCCTCATTTCAACTCTATAACTGTGGTTTCAATGAAATGAGAAGAGCTCAGTTGACACCACCCAACGTCCATTGCATGTAACTGGAGTCTTATGGCTAAAAGTCTCCTTGCTGCTGTGGAAGACTGACTCCTAAATGACTTATGGCCCATACTGCAAAACCTAATGAACTACCACATACGTATGTTCCCATTATTATTGAGATAATGTGCCTTTCAGACACTGAAAGAGATAGTTCCCTGAAGTCCAGGGGTCAGGTAAACAGTACAGAAGCAGGCAATCTTACAGAGCAATATCTTGAACCACAGGAAAATAGAAATTCAGTTTCCTTCTTTGCAGGTCAACTTTGAGGCATTAATGGCATTGGAAAAAGAGTGTTGTGACTGTATTGCTCTCCCTCCCCTCGAATTCCCATGCTCATCTGCCCCAAAAGTCCACTATTTCTGTGGTAAAAAAATCAATGTCAAGTCCTATCTATTTGTTGAGTTTTATCCTAATGCCCATCACTGTAGTGTCTTAGAGCCTTCTTTGTACAAATCAAAAGCAATAGTGAGGTCCCTCACAGAACTCAGAAACCAGTCTGCCCTGGTTTTGCTGGGAGTTTCCTTGGAGAACCAAAGAGCAGAAGCAATAGCTGTCACCAACCTTGTTAGGATCAGGAATGTTAATTTTTTTAACAGTCTTTTCTCCCTACTCTTTATTTAGATGTTTAACTTAAAGAACTTATTAACAAAGGCAAACAAAACCCCCTGCATCTGAACAGCATGATTCATAATCCCTTTTCTCAATCGCTGAATTGTGGATCCATACGCCTATTCCGTCAACATCTCTGTTACGTTTGCTCTCTTTCACTCCACATTCCTCAGCCTGCCTTCCTGCATGACACTACCCATGCGGAGTCTAATCCAACTGTTACTGAAGTCAGTAGGAGTCTTTTAATTGACTTTCATGGAAGCTGCATTGGGCTCTGTCATTACTGTAGTACAAATATGCTCTAAAATTGCACCATCTTTTTACTGCATACTCTGTATTCAGCATAACACTTGGAAAGATGTCAAAAGGCATTCTTCGCTCTGTTGTCAGTTCCTGTGACTATTTCTTAAAATTCCACACCTCAGCACTATGATGTTTTTAGATGAACAAGCATAAGCACAATCAAACAATTCCATATACATTGCACCACTTCAAGTACAGGAATCACGCCAGTGCTGGCATGAATATTGTCAAGCATTCCTGAAATACACACCAGCAACTAGACTTTTTGAATCTGTTTACAAATGGTATTAAAGCTATTGTGTTTAAAAAAAGAGAGAGAGAGAGAGATAGCCTCTTAAACTAAACAGCTTCCTCCTATTAACACATGAGCACTTGTGAAAAGTGCACATAGTTCCACTTGACCATGCATTAACAGAGCAATACAGTGTTAAATAAAGAGCACACAGTCTGCTAGAAAATGACTAACAACAAAATTCTCAATCCTTACTTACACTGAACCGTTACTCATGCAAATATGTCCCATTTATTTTCATGGGACTATTCACATGGGTACTTAGAGGAATGAGTTCTGATTCCTGTCCTAAATTAGCACAAACCCTGCTTTTATCCTCCTCTCGGATAGTGCACCCTGTTCAGTTGTTTGTATCTATGTTCTCTAAATAAGATGCATCTGCATGCTTTTTACCGCTGAGATCTTTGAGATGATTTTTAAAGATACATTTACAATTCCTTTTTCAAAACTTAATTTGTCGGGATTCTCTTTTGGTAATATAAGAATAAATGAAAAAGATAATTGGTTTCATCAGGGAGCAATTACCCATGAGTATTTGACAACTGCTGCAGAAAACCGAGGATGACAAGTGTAGCATATTAAGCTTCAGAATGAATCAAGCACTGGTTTCAATTCATTCATATTATACCTAAGTTGCCCAGCTTTTTACATACAGCTACATTGCAGATGCACCAAAAAATGCTTGCTCCACTTTAACCCCTTAATAAAATGTAATACTTGATTTAATTGTAAAAAGAAGGAATCATGAAGACCACAGTAATTGCTGTTATTCAATTGTGGGGGGAGGGAGGGAAACGAGCCATAAAGCTAAGACACAAACAAATGTATTGTTTCCCTTCCTAAAGCATCAAGCAGAAACTGGTATTTATGACAGCTCAGAGCTAGGAAAGTGACACTGGATTAAAAATACCTTTGAGAAATTAAAAAAGAAGTCATTTTTTTATCAAGGTGAAACATTCACAGACTTCAGTTATGCAACACATTTCCTCTATCACTAAATGGTCAACAGAAGGCTGTTCTGTCAGCATATCAAAACCTAATGAAAAGCAATCATCAGTCTCTCTCACTTGCTATAATTAAGATATCCATGCACGGCATGTGCTTTTACTAGAATTCTATCAGCCTGCTTCTTTGAAACTGCTCTCCCCCAACTCCTACTGCTCTCAAGGCTTTTACAAGAAGCGGCTGTAACAAATGGATTGCAGGTGCATACCTTAACTTCTTGATTGGTAAAAACCTCCACATCCACCACACAGGCAACCAGAGTGGAGACATCACAGTCCATGCTACGGGCTGGCATCCCCCCCCTTGTACACAAAGAGTTAGGCAACCTCAGAGTTATGAATGATTCGAAAGCCTCCGATTCAGTACGGCTAGTGAACAGTCCAAAATTCTGCTTTTCAGGGCTGTCGACAGCCGTAAGCCTCTGAAACACTCTTTGCACCGAACTGAGTCACTCCTCGCTTCTGCCTAGTGCACCCACCAGCCAAGCAGGCACAGCCTAGTAACAGCGCTATTCCATCTCTCCTGGCAATGACATCACCGCAAAGACTGACATAAGCTACATCTATTTTTTTCAACCCTTTTATCTCCGGGCAGCGCAGTGGATCAAATTGAACATGATTATGTGCTAAGTCTGAACTCGGACTGAATCAATTCAGGCAGAATTCACTGGCAACTGAGTCATAGCTGTTGTTTCATCTGAGTGCTTATGCCAGAAAAAAAAATCTCCTCACACTGAAAGCTCCAATCTGTGTGTAAATTAATTCAGCATTTAAAGCAGCCAAACTTTAGAACTGAAGAGTTTATTTACTCTCCTTTAAAAATAAAAAAGGATCAGGGGAAATGAAGATGCTGAGGTTTTTGTTTGTTACTGTACTGCATGTGCTAATGTTCTGTGGTAGAATTTTTCTAACAGCTGTATGTTTGTATTGGAAAAGCTACAGAACACAACCCCTCTGAACAGAAGATGGTCCAGCTGCCTTGCTGATTTGACCACTGCAAGACTGGATCCTGTAACTGTACACACAGGTAGCAATAACTAAAACCAGACAGTTGTAAGGGCTAGCAGCATGTGAATAAGAATTTGGCACACTTCCCAAAAAAGAATTGAAGGAAACAGTCTCTTCGAATAGGATTCTTCATTGGCCCACCATTACCTTACCCATCGTTAGAGCTATTCCTTAATAAGCACATGGCAACAGAGCTTCCTTTGGTGTCAGTTTAATCTAGGGGTGCGCAATAAGCAGCTCATGGGTCAGATTCAGTTCGCTAGGGTTAGCCCTTGGTGGGCCACCCAATGCTTTATTTACCTGTACGTTGACAGGTACGGCCACTCACAGCTCCTGTTGGCAGCAGTTCACCTTTCCCAGCCACTGCAGGAAGCAGCACGGGTTGGGCTACCCCTTCCCACAACTCCCATTGTGTACGCAGAATGAGCAGCGGACTGTTTGTCCCTTTTGAGACCTGCCTCCATTGTGAGCATGGTTGTGGCTGGGCAGGGCCTTCTGGACCCAGAGCTGTTCTTTAACGCTCAGCATACACCCCATCGCACCCCTGCAAAATATGTAGCACAACGGGGCCCATGAGCAGAGCTTCTAGATGACACAGTAACACAAATGAACAAATGGACTTCATCACCTTGTTGATCTCCCACTAAAATATAAATGATAACTAACCCCACCGTTTGCGGCAATATTTCAAGTTCATTTTTTGTTCCTAAAGTTTTCGAATTAAACGTGGTGGATAACGGTTTGGATCTGTGTTGATCCACTTCTTGTATGCACACTTATTTAAATAATCCCCGCTTCATTAAAATAAACATGGCCGCCACACTGTACTGACGATCAGCTGATCCGGCACAGCACGGCAGTCTAGACACAGATCTGTCGGCTGGGGAAGCCTTTGCCCACTGAGGTTTCTTCACACAGCAACCCTGTGGAACTCCTTGCTAGAGGATGTTGTGAAGACCAGGACTTTAACAGGTTTCAAAAAAGAACTAGATGAATTCATGGAGGTTCGATCCATCGATGGCTATTAGCCAGGATGGGTAGGAATAGTGTTCCTAGCCTGTCAGAGGCTGGACATGGATGACAAGAGAGGGATCACTTGATGAATCCCTGTTTTATTCACTCCTTCTGCGGCATCGGGCATTGGCCACTGTTGGAAGATGGACCTTTGGTCTGACCCAGTATGGCTGGCATCTTTGGTTGATCCCAAGAGGCGGTTGGCATTTTGATAGCAAATGGGAAATGATAGGCAGAATAGGGCTATGCCATAAAGGGCTTTGTAAGTGAACACAACTACATTATGCTTGATGTGGTAGAAAAAAAAGAGCAAGGGGAGAGAGGCAAAGAGAGTGGTGACACAGTAAAAGCAACAAGCTACTAATAAGATCTTTTACAGCAGTATTTTGAATGGATATAAGCAGGACGAGATTGGATTTGTCACGGCTGGAGAAAAAGGATGTTGCTGTAATTAAGATAGGATAGGAGGACAGCCTGGATAAGAGCTATAGATGTGTAGGTGAACACACAATTTAGCATGGGTGCGAGGATCTAGAGAGAGGACCAAGTTGAAGATGATGACCAGGTTATGGACCTACATGACAGAAAGGACAGTGTGTATTTACCACAATGATCAAGAAATATTAGGAGGCAAGATCTTATGGAAATGAGCCCCACAGGTTATATGTTGTGTAATAAATTATTTCCTCTTTAAAGTTTTCAATTTGTTCACTTTAAAGTCCACAAACTGTTCCCTTCTCCTCCTATTATGAAAATCAGTCCATAGGAACACCAACTGACCTTTTGTTATTAATTTTTGTACTTCCATCATGCCCCTATTATACATTTTGTCTCTAAACTGAACAATCCCAATATTTCACTGCTTTCTCATAAAAGGCATTTTTCAGTGCCTCTAATTATTTAGTTTCCTGTTTCTTTTTACCTATTCCTAGCACAATCATATTGTATGCTTTTGAATACCACTGCATATTGAAATGTTTTTACTGCGCTGTCTACAGCATCAATCAACTTTCTTTCTTCTTCTTTTTTTTTTTTTTGCCAAATGGTTATATTCATATAAAACCCAACAGGGTTTATGGGCAATTCAACTTATTTCTTCCAATGTGCATCGCCTTCCATCTGTTAAAACTAATTTTCATCTTCCATTTATTTTCATATTCCATTTCCATCTTATATTTATCCAAGCTTTGTTAGATCTCTCTAAAATCCCATACAGTTTTGTGTAATCTTAAATTAACATAATTAATTCCTGATCATTACTGTGTTTAGTTCAGTTTGTATGAGAATAAAAAAAATACTTACCAGTGGCTTGACAATATTTAGACTTACGTCACCGAACTCTCACAACCAGCTATGGCCAGGTAACAGACATTATAAGATTTCAATCCCTACTCTCTTAATCCAGGAATGCTATTCAGAATGGGTGTAGTAACACAATGGGACAGAGGCATCTCTTAAATTGGCTTGCCCCAAGCCACTGAACTCTAGCCACTGAACCACCTTAGAGTGTGACATTAAACTTCATCTGGAAACTACAAAGACAGTCAATGAAATGAAGTCAATGGAGTCACACTCTTTCTACAGGTGGAATGAGTGCCTCAGTTATTTATCCTAATTCAGGGCTACTCAACACACGGCCGGCCCGTGGGCCGCATGCAGTTTGGGTTTACATGGAGCTCAACACGCAGCCCATGAGTGGGATCCTTTGAACATGGCCTCCACTGGAAACACACTCCACAACAGTGAGGCATCTCTCAGGCAGGGTGAGCATTAAAAGATGCAAGTGGATGGACTGGCTGGAACAGACGGGTACAGGGTGTCGGAGTTTCTAGCCCCAGGGAGGAGGTGCTGAAAGCGCAGGGACATTGTGGAAAGTGCTGGTTGCTTAGCCTTGTAGGCAGAGCCTGAGAGGTGCTGACTGGCTCACACTGGCCACTTTGGGGTCCAGCCCCCACAGCATAAAGCTTAATCTTTGTATTCATGCCCGTCAGTGTAAAAGAAGCTATTTGCATATATATTTGCATTCGCTTAAGTTGCGGCCCACGGCATGTGCTGTGAGCATCATTGTGGCCCCTGGGCTTCCAAAGTTGAGTAGCCCTGTCCTAGTTCCTTTGCAACATGTTTTGATTAGTCACTTAAACTTTTTCATAAAAAGGTCTTGCTTTGCCCATCATAAAAATTGTGCACTGCTACAGATGAGTTCCATGTAGCTATTAGCCAGGGGAAAAAATGGTGTCCTTGGCCTCTGTTTGTCAGAGGCTGGAGAGGGATGGCAGGAGACAAATCGCTTGATCATTGTCTTCGGTCCACCCTCTCTGGGGCACCTGGTGCTGGCCACTGTTGGTAGACAGGCTACTGGGCTAGATGGACCTTTGGTCTGACCCAGTACGGCCGTTCTTATGTTCTTATGTTAATGTGCGGATGCTTCAGGCGCGGTAATTAAAAGAAAATGAGACCTCCCATCAAATGGTCTGGGTCTGGACATTGAGAAGATTTTTGTTATGTGTTTCCGTATGAAACCATCAAATGAACTTTAAAGCTTGCAGCACTGCTGAACAGCAAAGCTCTGGGAGTCCAATTTTCCTCTCCTCTACATCGGCATGACTATGATACCAATGGAGCCGTTCTTGATTTACACAGAGTGAGAGAAGAATCATGCTTCAGCCTTCAAATAGAATTGCTCAGACTACACGAAGCAATAGAAGTTCAGCTCTCTGGGGAAGAAACCATCTTTCAGGTCATGGTCCATGTTTGGGGCTCCTAAGTACTATGGCAATACAAATAATAAGCAATATATTAAAAAAACCCAACAACTACAGTTGCAAACACATTCTAAGTTGATAAACATAAGCAGGAGCTAGAGGACTTAAGATCCAAGATTGAAAAGTGTTTAGTGCCCTCAATTCTTATTGAAGTAAAAGGGCCAAATCCTAAGGTCCTCAAACAACTAGCCCATGATGTGGCCCCAGGTGAGGGCTGGGCAAGATGCGACCCAGGGGACATATCCAGCCCACCTAACACTTTGATCCGGCCGCGGATGGCATCTGGCCACTTTCTATTTACAGCCTGCTGCCTGTACCACTCAATTTACAGGCAGTGGCTCAGGCAACAGGATCCTATTTAAATAGCTTCTGGCTCATGGTCACAGCACTTCCCTGGCAGAGGCCGGAGCCATGAGCTCTTCAAACAGATGCGACAACCCCGCACGGCTGCCAGGCAACACAGTAGTGCTGGGGCCAGGAGCTGCAAATCCTTTGCTGTGTTTTTAATTCAAAGCCTCCAGACCCACACAACTCTGAGGAGAGACTAGTCTGCAACCCTGCCACTTCCACCTCAGGCCCATGACTGTGTACCAAAATTCATTAAGTGGCCCCCCTGCAAAAATTATTGCCTACCTATGCCTTATGGGAACAGAAGGCACTCAGCATCTCTGAGGAGGTATCTGTATCTTAGCCTCGCCAGTTCTCAGTACTAATATCCTGAGGATGAGGAACTAGTGGACATTATTAATGATGGTGGTGATACTATGATCATATCTACAAGCCTGGAGTCTTGGACCAGAACCCATTTGCCTGGGCGCAGCTGTCCATGTGAGTTCTGAAGAGAACCCCCCAAATAGACCATGGAGTCTTTCAGGCGTGTGGCAAAGCACACAAGTAAGGGTTTATTTTTCCCCCCCTCTACCACTTGCTCACTGCAAGAGACATGAGGGGGAAGCATCACATCATGCTCACCGGCTTTCTTGCACATAGGAATCGACATACATGAAGTGTGGCTTTCTCCCCAAAAAGTCCAATCATCATAAATACTAAAGGCTTAATCTAGATAAAGTAGACCGTAGATATAAAAAGGCAGAGTGTGTATTATAAGTATCTAAACACTGAACTGTGTGATAACTCAAGTACTTATGTACTGCTTATTGGTGGGCAATGGTGAATTTTGCTCTCATATTCATGGCTTTCCTTTTTGGAGCAATTCTTTCCCTGTTGTGGGCAAAGACATTTAATGGATTCTTCTTGGAAGCTGGCTGTATTATTTAGGATCAGGAAGTGGGCATAGTATCTCCTTGGCTTACATAATATATCTCTAAAGTTTCAGAGTGGTAGCCAAGTTAGTCTGTAACAGGAAAAACTTAAAAAACAACAAATAGTCTGCTAGCACTTTAAAGGCTAAAAAAACATGTAGATAGTATCTTGAGGTTTTGTGGGCACAGCCCACTTCTTCCAATGGCCAGACTGTTGGAAGTCCATAACCTGAAGAAGAGGGCCGTGTCCATGAAAACTCATGATACTATCTACATGTTTTGTTAGGGTATGTCTACACTGACACCCTAGTTCGAACTAGGGTGGCTAATGTAGGTATTCGAAGTTGCAAATGAAGCCCGGGATTTAAATATCCCGGGCTTCATTTGCATCTTGTCGGGCGCTGCCATTTTTAAATCCCTGTTAGTGCGGACTCCGTGCCCGCGGCTACATGCGGCACGGAGTAGGTAGTTCGAATTAGGCTCTCCAATTCGAACTACCGTTACTCCTCATGGAGTAACGAGGTGTACCGGTAGTTCAAATTAGAGAGCCTAATTCGAACTACCTACTCTGTGCCGCGTGTAGCCGCGGGCACGGAGTCCGCACTAACGGGGATTTAAAAACGGCGGCACCCGGCAAGATGCAAATGAAGCCCGGGATATCTAAATCCCGGGCTTCATTTGCAACTTCGAATGCCTACATTAGCCACCCTAGTTCGAACTAGGGTGGCAGTGTAGACATACCCTTAATCTTTAAAGTACTACCAAACTATTTGTTGTTTTAAAATATATCTCTGAATCACTCTTCAGTTTTCCCCATACTAAAAAGTTGGGTCCACTATTAGCTAAAACAAAATCCCAGAGACCCTGCCCCACCTGTATTTCCCAGCACAATGGCTACTGAACCTATCACGCTAAATTAACCCTCTTTTTTAGGGTGCTACATGTGGATTCTAATGCTGTTGGGATGTGATCTTTTTCTTAAACCAAAATCTTTTGGATCCAAGCTAATAGTTAATTTTCCAGGAAGGTAGAGATGGTATCCCGCACCCTAGCCTCTGTTTGTCAGAGACTGGACATGGATGACAAGGGAGGGGTCACTTGATGATTCCCTGTTCTGTTCATTCACTCTAGGGCACCTGGCCTTGGCCACTGTTGGAAGACAGGATACTGGGCTAGATGGACCCTTGGTCTGACCCAGTATGGCCGCTCTTATGTTCTTATGCTAAAACCATATTGAATTAGGCTCTGGATGAAACCAGCTGTGTGGTTTTTGTCACTTTTGCTCTAGGTTCTAAAGCATCATCAGGTTTGCACAAATTTCCAGAGGTGAGATACTTTTATAGGAAGACCATCAATAAAAAAGACATCAAATAAAGCATCGCTGATTTTTTTCAGTGATGCTAACCAGATAAATGGCATGTCAGATCCAAATCTTCTCAGGCCAGAATATATTAACTTGAATTTCATGGTAAGCAAGCAGCAGCTGCGTATCCTGCACCTATAATACCATCAGTCTTTGCTGTCTGCGATTGACCCTCCATCCAAAGTTCCATTGAAATATTGCTTGACAAAAACACTGAAAAAAGCCCCTCTCTGCTCCAACTCCATTTTAAACATATAACCACAAGGCTTTTTGAGAGTCTCTGCTAGACATACATGGTAATTCTAATTATTAAGTTTTAAGATTTATAACAGGTTATGGAATTTGGACCACGAAAAAAACCATAGTCAATGCTAAAATGATCTTCCAAAATTGATAAGTTTTTGGTGGCAGGAACAATCAGAAAATACAGTTTAGCCAAGGTCAAAAAGCCAACTGGTACTTAAATAAGTGACCATGTCCCTAGGACAGCTGATTTTGCCATCTCATTTAGGAATACAATTAGTTTTCAGCTCTGAGGCAGAGCTGGACAATTATTTTTGCTAGCTATTTGTATTATAGAAGCATCTGGGGTCAGTGCCTCATTGCGTTAGGGACTGTAACTAGAGAACAAACCGTTTTATCCAAAATGACTTATACTGCAAGGCCCGGCTCCTGCAGAATGCATGCCCATTTAACTTTACACACAAGTAGTCCCACTGACTTCAGGACTTTGCACAAGTCATTTTGCCACCCTGTGCCTCGGCTTCCTCATCTGGACCACAGGGATGATACTACTTCCCAGCTGTACATATTAGCCTTCTAATCTACTGGCCTTTCTGTTTCTTTTCATTTTTACACAACTATTCAAAGGAAGAGAAACTGAAGCATAGTTATCAGCTCAACCTGTTAACCAAGTGTTACATACAAGTTGACTCCACAATACCAATAGCACATAAAACTGAGAGGCTGCCTAAGAAGTCAAGTGAAATCGGGGCCAGAGCATGGTTTTATGGGAAACTATGCTACACATGATATGTAGCACCTCAGGCAGAGGTTCTCAACCTCACAGGGTGAGTGAGTGGTTCACATATCCAGGGATGGGTAAAAAGGTGCTCGTAACAGCAATGGAGTTAGAAGGATTTTGTATGAAAGGAGGTGAAATGGGCTTCAGGAACTAGGGACAATGGGGGAAATAAGCCTTTTCAATTAACCTGGGAAGGCTGGAGAACTAGGAGTCTGCTACAAGCCAGCAGATGGGAAAGGCTCTGGGTGGATGGTGGGAGGGGTTGTTTAAATGCAATCTCCCAAAACACAGAGCACTGTGTGGAAACACATATGGTCTCCAAAGCTGGAGCCAGCCCTTTCCGAAACCATGAAAAAAAATTAAAAATTGTTTACGTTCTTAAAAACTGCAGTTGCTAAAATCCCTAGCTCTGGATGTCTAAAGCAGTGTTTCTCAACCAGTGGTAGGAGTACCCTTGGGGGTACTCGAGAGAAGTCCAGAGGCTACATCAGCACAACTGAAACTTGGAGAAAACTGAATTTTTGTTTTAAGTTTTACAGCATTTTATAATTTTTGTACTTTTTACACCCAAAAAATTCATCACCTGCCTGGCTACGATTAAGTTTAAACAAATGTGTTGCAACGGTAGAAAAAAAATGTGTGTGTCTGAAAACTGTAGGTACTGGGGATACTTTTTTTTTTTTAAACAGGGGGACTTTATAAAAAAAAAAAAAAAAAAAAGATTGAGAAACACTCGTCTAGAGCACCGAGTGCTCAAAATCCATATATGAAAGTTATTGCTTAGGCTCATCTCTACATACAAATAGACCCTCTGTCTCTGACTTTCAATACCTCAGTTCAGGCTTCCTATTTACCCCAGTCACAATGATGACTGACACAGTACAGGGTGTGCAGAGCCTAAGTTCACTGGAGAGGTCACGAAGACCATCAACTACTTCAGGAGCAGTCCAAACCCCAAAGGACATAACCTAGGACTCCTGGTAGGCAAAAATACAGTTCAGTTCACTTGGGGAGGGTGGCTAGTCTTTTGGTAAAGGCAGCAGCATCCTTACCCCGTGCAGAATATGCAGCTGCATAGGGCATCCAAAAATTTCAGGCACCACTGGATCTTAATGTCCACCAAACTGCCTCTTCTTATATCTGTTTTGTGGCTCTGCTTTCTCCAGAGAGTACCTAGTTAACTTAAAATTGGAAAAGCTTGACTGACCCATTAGCAGAACCTGAGAAAGAGCCATTTAAGTAGTAATGAAGCCATTTAACAGGCATGTGCCAGGTATATACTGCCAGTTTCTGAATTTACTGTGTTAGTCGACAGGGCCTTAGTGTAAAATTTGATTTAAAAATATTTCCTTCATGCATTGCTGAAGATTATAAAATCACATCTCTAAAACATTGTCCCTCCCTTCTCCTGGGCTGCCATCAGGCATAGGGACACCAGTTTAATAGTACTGTGTATGGCTCAAGAAATCCTAAGGATGTTCCTGGGTTAAGGCATAAGACTGGGGTGCAAGAGGGATGAATTCAAGTTTTGGCTGTGCCATAGATATCCTGTGATATCTGGGCAAATTATCTGAGTCAAGATGTTCAGTAAGAGGTTGTTAGCACACCTTTCCTGAGTCCTTTGTCTTGTCTGTTTTGATTATATTATGAGCTCTCTCATACACATTTGTTCGGTGCCTGATGTTGGTTAGAGCCTACGGACATTGCTATAATGTTCCTAATGAATAATAATTAACATATTTATATATTTTCCAAATTCAGATTTATTGATGAATTCTGTTAATACCTGGGGAAATCTCATTTTTAAAAAATATTTTTAAATGACTTTCATTTACTTTGCTTGTGTCAGCCCATTAAGGGTATTTATTTAACATGCATTTTTTGTTTTCATTGACATGTGAGATGCTTTCCCTAGGCAGAATGCCCTTGACAGAGGTTGGAATACCAATGCTCTCAGCTGTGAGAGACCTTATCTTCTAACTGCAGCACTGAACAGGATATGCAGGTGAGAGATTTAATGGCCCTTCGGAGAGAAAACAGGGCTTGCAGACAAGCCAGCAAAACCAAGCCAGCTCAAGGGGAAAAGATAAACTATCAAACAGGATGCAGTCAGACAGCAAATAACACCTAATGAATCAGTGAAACATTAAATATGATGCTTCATGCAGTCACTGTCCAGATATTTTGAAGTGGGAAGGGAAGATGAGGGATTTACTTAATTTCAGGCATTCTTAAATGCAGATATTCACTACTCCCACTGCCTCCATGAAAAACAAATTGTTCCCACTTTACAATTAGTGTCATCAGCTACCCACCCTCACCTCCTTTCAAGGCAGAGGGAAAGACCTGCCCAGTTAAAGAGTGGAAGACTTTGGAACACGTCATCTATAGGTATATATTTTAGAGAGTTTGTGCATATCTGTCTGTCCATCTGGGAGTCCATCTGTCCGATTGTGAGTCCGTTTGTTCAAGAACGCCTCCTAAACTACAAGAGCTAAGACCACCAAATTAGTAATGCCACATCCTCTTATCCTAACTTAAAGCAAGGTCAGAGTTTGGTTGTACCACAAAAACGGGACATGTCTGGAATGGAATTGTTCTCCATAACACAGACAGGGAAGGGTCTGAGAGCAGTGACAGTCATGCTCCACAATGACCTCTGGGGGCAGAGAGTGTGGGGGACTGTTATACTGCAGAGTGACCAGAGAGGGGGCAGCCACATTAGGAAGAGAGTCGATAGCTGAGGCTCTCCATATTGCTGGCCACCGGCCATGGGTAAGTGGCACCCCTGCCCTAAACCCTTCCCTCTGCCTGTTGGGTGCAGCACAAGTTGGGGGACCTCAGCAACCAGTGGCTCTACTGCCACAGCCCCCCAGGAGTATTGGCAGGGCTGCCAGCGGAGCACACCTCCTCCCTCCAAGGAGCTGCTTGGGACAGGGCTGGTCCCACCCTCAAGGACCTGTGGTGCAGACTGTGTAGCGCCAGCCCTCCCCCCACCGCCAAGGAGCCACACGGCAGGAGCAGGCAGCACAGCCCCAACCCCGCCCCCCTCCAGAGGAGCCCCCCATCAGGGCTTAGCAGTGCAGCTCTGGACCCCTGGGAGGAGCCACATCTAGGCAGTGTGGCCCCAAGCCACCGTCACCAGAGCAGTGCCACTTCCGCTCTGCGGGTGAGCCCCCATTGACCTCCCAGCACTGACTCTTGCACCCCCCCCCCCCCCGCTGCCCTGAGCCCCTACAAGGACTTGATCAATGCCAGGTCAATCCCCTAGGGCAGTGTTTCCCCAATGGTGTTCTGCAGAACCCCAGTGTTCTGCAGAACCCCAGGGTTCTGCAAAGTGAAAATAGGGGTATCGCGAGAAAATTCCATTAAAACCTGAATTATTGGAATGGAATTTTCATTCATTTATGAATTTTATTGAAAACAATTTTCATTTCTGTTTGCCACGATAAGTGTCCCTGTGTAATGCCAGCTGAGCCAGAGAGCGGGGACGATGATGTTACTACTCAGCGCTATGCGCGCAGTCAGTCAGGGGTTCTGCAAAAATTTTTCAGGTTCAGAAGGGTTCCGTGGACAAATAAAATCGGGAAACACTGCTCTAGTGGAATATAAAGATTTCCCAATGGCTCCCAAGTGAGGTTTGAGGTTCAGCCCACTTTTCAGGGAAGACTCCTCCCCAGAACACAAACCACTACCCTCATGACTCTAAATATCAGTGTTGTCCATTCAAAGGTCCACTGATTCCAAAGCCAAAAGGGATCATAGTGATCATCTAGTCTGACATCCTGTATAACATAGGCCAGCGAAGCGCCCCAAGTTCATTTCCCAGAACAGCTCTTCTAGAAAAATATTCTATCTTGGTTTAAAAATTGTCAGGGATGGAGAATCCACCATAGTCCTTGGGAAATTGTTCTAATGGTTAAATTACTCACCATTAAAATCTTACACTTCATTCCTAGTCTGAATTTGTCTAGCTTCAAACTCCAGCCAACTGTTACATGTTTCTCAGCTACACTGAAGAGCCCATTATTAAATATGTGTTCCCCTTGTAGGTATTTACTGTCTGTGATGAAGTTACTCCTTCAACTTTTCTTTCTCTAAGATAAATAGATTGAGCTCTTTGAATCGATCACTAGAAGGCATGTTCTCCAATTCTAATCATTCTTGTGGCTCTTCTCTGAACCCTCTCGGATTTACCAACATCCTTCTTGAATTATGGTAACCATAAGCGGACACACTATTGCCACACCATTGCCAATTGTAGACATAAAATAACCTCTCTTCTCCTACTCAAGATTCCTCTGTTTAGTCACCCTAGGATCACATCAGCTTTTTTTTAGCCACAGCATCAAACTGTGAGCTCATGTTCAGCTGATTATCCAGCACAATCACCAGATCTTTTCTGAATGTTACTATTTTCCCAGGACAGAGCCCCCATCTGCTAAGTATGTTCTTGGATGTAGACATTTAGCCATGTTAAATTTGCTTTCACCTAGACGGCCACGTGATCAGATCACTCAGTATCAATGACCTGTGGTCTTCATTATTTAACCCTCCCCAAGTTTTGTCATCTGCAAACTTTATCAGTGAGGATTTCCTCTTTCCTTCCAGGTCATGAATGAGGATGTTAAACTCCAATCCCTGCAGGGCCCCTGGAAACTCACCCTCTCATTGACAGTTCCCATTTACAATTACATTGTGAGCCTAGCAGCCAGGCAGTTTTAAATTCATTTAAGGTATGACATGCTGATTTGAGATCTTTCTAATTTTTTTTAATCAAAGTTTTGAGAGGTATCAAATCACATGCTTTACAGAACCCTACGTACAAATCTAATAGGAAAGACCAAGAACCAAGCAGGTTATGAACTAGCTGCACCTTACGTCTTCTTTCCTGATTTCTTGTGGTACATACCCCTAGGCTGTGTCTAGGCTGGCCAGTTTTTCTGGAAAATCAGCCACTTTTCTGGAAAAACTTGCCAGCTGTCTACACTGGTCGCTTGAATTTCCGCAAAAGCACTGACTTCCTACTGTCAGAAATGAGTGCTTCTTGCGGAAATACTAAGCTGCCTCCATAAGCTTTTGTGCAAAAGGGCCAGTGTAGACAGCTCAGATTTGTTTTCCGCAAAAAAGCCCCGATCGCAAAAATGGCGATCGGGTTTTTTTTGCGGAAAAGCACGTCTAGATTGGCACGGACACTTTTCTGCAAAAAGTGCTTTTGCGGAAAAGCGTCCATGCAAATCTAGACGCTTTGTTCCAAAAATGCTTTTAACGGAAAACTTTTCAGTTAAAAGCATTTCCGGAAAATCATGCCAGTCTAGATGCAGCCCTAGGGTTTTAGGCCTCTTGGCTCCACTTTTTCTGGGATCGAATCCAACAATTCTCCCTCTCTTAAGGCTGATGCTGGGGTTACTGCACCCTGTGTGCCAAACATGATTGCTCAGCTACAATTCTTCCCTTCAGGAACAGTGACTGGTAGTGAATACAATGACCCAAAACTGCCTTATCCAAACACAGTGGTGTTTATTCTCAACAGAAAGGGAAAAAATATAACAAAAGAAAATAGCTTTTAATCGGCACATTTATCTGTTTTATCTCAGATACCCCAGTCTCTGCAGACTCCCAGTCAGGGCAGATCAACCCTTAAAATGCTGCAACAGTGCATCTGTAGTGCTTTAGTGAAGACACTCCTGTGCCAACAAGAGGGTTTTTCCTGTTGGCATAGGTAATCTACCTCCCTGGGAGGCAGTGGCTGTGTTGACAGGAGACGCTCTCTCATCAACATAGAGCTGTCAACACGATGGGTTAGGTCAGCATAACTGTAGCTCAAGGAGGTGGATTTTTCACACCCCTGAGAGTCATGGATATACTAATATAGGTCTGTCTGTAGACCTGGCCTTAGTCTGCTCCCCAGAAGTCTCTGCTTCTCTCTTCCCTGCTCTTCAGGAACTTTTCATCCAGGGTCAGAAAGTTTTTGTTCCAGTTTCTTGCCTGGTTTCCCTACTCCCTGGGACAAGACCCTCTGATGATCTCAGCATGCTCAGAATAAAAGTTCAAAGCCATCAACACCTGCAATGTTCTTTGAGTACTGGTATGTGAAGTGTTGGTCCCCTTTTCTGAACACATGCCAGTAACTCTCGGTGAAATTATCCCCTTGTAATCCTCTAGCATACACAAAACATGTCTGTTTCACTGGGGTGTTGCAAGGATAAATTGATTAACATCTGTAAAACACTCAGGTACTATGGATATGGGGGCCTTTAGAAGTAGGTAGGCCCATATCCACAAAGGTATTTAGGTGCCTAACTCAGGGTATGTCTACACTACCACCCTAGTTCGAACTAGGGTGGTAATGTAGGCAACCGGAGTTGCAAATGAAACCCGGGATTTGAATTTCCCGGGCTTCATTTGCATATTGCCAGGCGCCGCCATTTTTAATTGTCCGCTAGTGCGGACTCTGTGCCGCACGGCTACACGTGGCACGGACTAGGTAGTTCAGACTAGGCTTCCTAGTCCCAACTACCGTTACTCCTTTTACCGTTTCACGAGAAGTAACGGTAGTTCGGACTAGGAAGCCTAGTCTGAACTACCTAGTCCGTGCTGTGTGTAGCCGCGTGGCACAGAGTCCGCACTAGCGGACATTTAAAAATGGCGGCGCCCCGGCTTTATGCAAATGAAGCCCGGGAAATTCAAATCCCGGGCTTCATTTGCAACTCAGGTTGCCTACATTACCACCCTAGTTCGAACTAGAGTGGTAGTATAGACATACCCTCAGGGATTTAGGCACTTATGTTCAGTATTAGGCATCATTGCAATCCACAAAACTCCAGCTCACTTAGCTCAGCTCAGCTGCTGCCTAAGCCCTGTAGGTGTCTAAACGCACTCCGCAGTGAAGTTTGTGCAGTAAAAGTTTCCACACAGACTATGTTTCTGCTGCTGGCCATATACACTGCTGCCTCACGCTAAGCATGCAGATGCCCCTTTCCCACCTTCATCCCAGAACGAACCAGAAACTGGGGGAGGTAGATAGAGGAGCCCTGACCTTGCATGCAACTGAGTCCAGTTGGCATGCTCTGGGGTCGATAACACTGCACAAAACAAAGGAGGAGAGCACACCTTCAGAACCATAAGCTCACTGGTTAGGGGAATGAGGACATGGGAGACCCCCAATTCAAGTCCCCCCTGTGCTTACAGAGGAGAGATATAAACAAGGATCTGACACCTACACGCTGAGTGTACTGGACTGTGGAAAAAAGTGATTGAGGGGAGGAGAAGGAGAGAGAAGAGTGGACTGGAAATGTGAAGCTTCTGAATTCAAAGCCCAGCTTTGCTACCGACTATCTCTGTTGCCTCAGGAAAGTCTATTGACTTATTTGCCTCAGTTTCCCCTTCTGTAAAATGGAGTGTCAAAAATAGCTAACATGACAGATTGAAATCACAGAAGTCCCCTTGGGTTATCCTCCTGGTGTGCTGGCCCCTGCCTTCCTGCCCTCTGGGGTTCCCCACCACCTTATTCTCCAGATAAGGCACAGAGTTGATGTTATCAACTCCCCTCCATCGGCGCAGAACCGATAGTGAATCACTTTACCTCTGGAAGGACTCAGTTCCAAGGGCTCAGCACCCTAGTAACCAACCCCAAATGGGACCAAAATCCCAATAAACCCATCTTGCTTTTTCTGTGTAATACTAGTACACAGAGAAAGCCTAGAAGGAGTTCTGCCCTCTTTATCAATGAAAGAGAGATATGCACAGTGGTTGCGCTCCCCACACAGGTAACAACTATTTACACTGGGCTTGATAATGGAAGTCTTTTTATTAAGCATAAAAGGTAGGATTGAAGTGGATGCAAATGAAAACAGATCAAAGTAAGTTACTAAATTAAAATGAACAAAAACCATTTAGCTTGTTCTAATTCACTAAAAAACTTGTTACTTATGGAAAAATACCTGGCTCAAGATGGATTCACATTTTTTTCCACAGTTTGGGCTTATAGGACAAACAAAACTATTCACAGGTCATTAAATTGAAATTTCCCAGGCATCAGTGATAGGCCTCATTAGCACATTTAGAATTATAAACAGATTTAAACTTCATATTTCTAACCTCATATACAAGAATGGTACATTCACAAAAATAGATAAACATATTTAGCAGAGTGTAACTGTAAAAACTGACATGTTGCATGACCTGTTTTACAGAAATCATCGGTGAGTTATGGTGGGGGGGAGGGGGCGTCACAGCTAGTAAATGTGCTTGTTCATGGTAAGGCAAAATATATCTCTGTCTCTCTCAGCAAACCTGGTTATTCTTTTATAAGTACAAAACAGTCAGAAATGTTGATGTGTCGTCACGATCCTTAATTGTTTCCTGTGCATCTGGAAGATCCAAACGTGCAAGCAATACACCTTATGGGAGAACTCATAAGTAAATGTAAAAGTAAATGTAGATATGGCAGTTTGCTATAAAATTATAGGAAATAAAAAGATACTAAGATAATTCAATTCCAGCCACTGGTCATTTAAAAAATATAAAGAATTGCAGAGAACTCTATTGCTGCTTATCTCAGAATTGCATTAATCCAGTGACGAACACTTCTAGAGACCCACACAATATGTTAGTACATTGAATAGTGTCTTAACTTCTGATACTGGAATAGCCATGTTGACAGATGAAACAAACTGATTCAAAATCACCTTTAAAAGTATATATTTACCAGCACAAGAAATACATATTCATTGCTGAGGATAGGCATATCTTCTGGCAAAATGATTAAGTAATGTTTTTAAAATTCATTAGCTATAGGCCTATTACATTTGCTGCTATATCAATTAGCACTTTATGTTCAGAGCAACACAGTTAACTTTGGCTAAACTCACCTGTTTTTTTTGGGGGGGGGGTGCTTGTTGGTTTCCCTCCTCCCCCTTTCAAGGACTGCTTGGGGCTGGGATAAGCTTGAGAAAGGCTTGCATCAATTTTGATTGTGAAGCTCTTTAGAAAATGTCAAGATTGTTGCCTTGGGGCCATCAAGAGCCACAGAAACTGTACAAGGTTTAGACCTTATCCACCCAATTACAGTCATCAGTGTAGCTGTACCAGTGTAACCCCAGTGTAAAGCCACTGTTTACAGGAGTATACTTACCCCTGCTTGAAAATGACAAGGCCGTACTTACCAAGGCTGACAATGAAGCAAATCACCAGTGTGGACAAGACCTTAGCTCTCATCCACACCATTCTCTGCTAATCTTACTCT
Source organism: Pelodiscus sinensis (assembly GCF_052426305.1). Taxonomy (NCBI): domain Eukaryota; kingdom Metazoa; phylum Chordata; order Testudines; family Trionychidae; genus Pelodiscus; species Pelodiscus sinensis. Next base: position 14,136,022 of record NC_143054.1, read on the forward strand.
GCACATCATGTTAATCACGTAAGGAAGACTGAGAGGCACTACCCTCTTAGTACAGATACTGTGGCTCTGGCTGGTCTACCAGCGGTTCTTCATTTACCTGCTGTAACTTTCGCTTTGTTAAATTAAAACACACAGAAGGTTGAAAAAGCTACCAGAGGAGAAGCTGTTCTGGATTTGGTTTTAACAAATAGGGAGGAACTAGTTGAGAACTTGAAAGTGGAAGATAGTATAGGGGACAGTGATCACGAAATAATAGAGTTCATGATCTTAAGGAAAGGTAGAAGGGAGACCAGCACAATTGAGGTAATGGATTTCAGGAAGGCAGATTTTGATAAGCTCAGAGAACTTGTAGGTAAGGTCCCATGGGAAGCAAGACTGAAGGGAAAAACAACTGAGGAGAGTTGGAAGTATTTCAAAGGGACGTTGTTAAGGGCCCAAAAGCAAACAATTCCGCTGTGTAGGAAAGATAAAAAATATGGCAAAAGACCAGCTTGGCTTAACAAGGAGATCTTGCACGATCTCAAAATAAAAAAGGAGTCATATAAAAAATGGAAACTAGGACAACTAACAAAGGAGGAATATAGGCAAGCAACACGGGAATGCAGGGGCAAGATTAGAAAGGCAAAGGTACAAAATGAGATCAAACTAGCTACAGGCATAAAGGGAAACAAGAAGACCTTTTATAAATACATTAAAAGCAAGAGGAAGACCAAGGACAGGGTAGGCCCACTGCTTAGTGAGGAGGGAGAAGCAGTAACAGGGAACTTGGAAATGGCGGAGATGCTCAATGACTTCTTTGTTTCGGTCTTCACCGAGAAGTCTGGAGGTGTGCCTAACGTAGTGAATACAAGCAGAGAGAGGGTAAGTTTAGAAGATAGGATACACAAAGAACAAGTTAAAAATCACGTAGGAAAGTTAGATGTCAGCAAGTCACCAGGTCCTGATGAAATGCATCCCAGGATACTCAAGGAGCTGATAGAGGAGGTATCTGAGCTTTTAGCTATGATCTTTGAAAAATCATGGCAGACAGGGGAGATTCCAGAAGACTGGAAAAGGGCAAATATTGTGCCCATCTATAAAAAGGGGAATAAGAACAACCCAGGAAACTACAGACCGGTCAGTTTAACGTCTGTCCCAGGGAAGATAATGGAGCAGGTAATTAAGGAAATCATATGCAAACACTTGGAAGGTAATAAAGTGATAGGGAATAGCCAGCATGGGTTTGTGAAGAACAAGTCATGCCAAACTAATCTGATAGCTTTCTTTGATAAGATAACGAGCCTTGTGGATAAGGGAGAAGCGGTGGATGTCATATACCTAGACTTTAGTAAGGCATTTGATACGGTCTCACATGATATTCTTATTGATAAACTAGGCAAATATAACTTAGATAGGGCCACGATAAGGTGGGTGCATAATTGGCTGGATAACCGTAGTCAGAGAGTTGTTGTTAATGGTTCTAAATCCTGCTGGAAAGGGATAACAAGTGGAGTTCCTCAAGGGTCTGTTTTGGGACCCGTACTGTTCAATATCTTCATCAATGATGTAGATATTGGGATAGAGAGTACGCTTATTAAGTTTGCAGATGATACCAAACTGGGTGGGGTTGCGACTTCTTTGGAGGATAGGGACATAATTCAAAATGACCTTAGCAAGTTAGAGAAATGGTCAGAGGTAAACAGGATGAGGTTTAATAAAGAGAAATGCAAAGTGCTCCACTTAGGAAGGAACAATCAGTTCCATACATACAAGATGGGAAGCGACTGTCTAGGAAGGAGCATGGCGGAAAGGGATCTAGGGGTCATAGTGGACCACAAGTTGAATATGAGCCAACAGTGTGATGCTGTTGCAAAAAAAGCAAATATGATTCTAGGTTGTATCAACAGGTGTGTTGTAAGCAAAACTCGTGAAGTCATTCTGCCACTCTACTCTGCACTAGTTAGGCCTCAGCTGGAGTACTGTGTCCAGTTCTGGGCGCCACATTTCAAGAAAGATGTGGAGAAATTGGAAAGGGTACAGAGAAGAGCGACAAGAATGATTAAAGGTTTAGAGAACATGACCTATGAAGCCAGGCTTCATGAACTGGGCTTGTTTAGTTTGGAAAAAAGAAGATTAAGGGGGGACATGATAGCGGTTTTCAAATATCTAAAAGGGTGTCACAAGGAAGAAGGAGAAAATTTGTTCCTCTTGGTTTCTGAGGACAGGACAAGGAGTAATGGGCTTAAAGTGCAGCAGGGGAGGTTTAGATTGGACATTAGGAAAAAATTCCTAACTGTCAGGGTGGTCAAATATTGGAATAAATTGCCAAGGGAGGTGGTGGAATCTCCCTCTCTGGAGATATTTAAGAACAGGTTAGATAGACATCTGTCAGGGATGGTGTAGACGGAGCTTGATCCTGCCTTGAGGGCAGGGGGCTGGACTCGATGACCTCTCGAGGTCCCTTCCAGTCCTATTATTCTATGATTCTATGATTTTTGACTTAATAAGATGCCTCTTTAGTTATAGCTGCAGGTGTTTTTAAGTCTTTAAAGTTTGTTGCAACTTGGTCTGCTTTGGGCAATGATGAATCTGGCGATGCTGGTCTTTGGGTTACTTTATAGCAGGGCCAATCAACTTTGGAAGCCCCGGGGGCCACAAGAATACTCACAGCACGTGACAAGGGCTACAACTTAAGTGTGGTTTCATATACATGCAAATATATATGCAAATATATGCAAATAGCTTCTTTCACTCTGACGGGCATGAATACAAAGATTAAGCCTTAAGCCACGATGCTGGACCCAAATATGACCAGTGTGAGCCAGTCAGCACCTCTCAGGCTCTGACCACAAGGCTAAGCAATCAGCACTTCCCACAGTGCACCAGTGTTCCCGGAATCTCCTCTCTGGGGACTAGAAACGTTGACACCTTGTACCCGTCTGTTCCAGCCAACCTGTCCGCTTGTGTCTTTCAGCGCTCATCATGCCTGGGAGATGTCTTGCCATTGTGGAGCGTGTTCCCAGTGGAGGCCGTGTTCAAAGGATCCCATCTGCAGGCTGAGTGTTGAGCCTCACGTAAACCCAAACAGCAAACAAATGGGCTCAGGGCTCCATGTGGCCTGGGGGCCGCGTGTTCAGTAGCTTTGCTTTATAGTTTTGGCAGGATCTGTCATGCAGAGTTATTTGTTTTCTGGAGCGTGTCAGCTGTTAAGTTTTGCAAGAGCTCTAAAGCCTCTTTAACTGGCGCCACTGCCTGAAGGTAGGCCTAGGATAAATGGATATGTGTGGGTAGTCTTTGTTCAGATCACTAGCCAGATAGCAGCAATCAAGATGTAGAGATAGTGGGCCTATTATATTAAATGTAAAAAGAAACTGTTACTGCAACATTCAGACTGCATGTTGGAAAAGATCGCTGAAGTGAGACAAGGCAAACTTAAAATCCTGTAAGGTCGTTAATTCAATCACATTGCCCATCACATATCAAAAAGACTTCTGCAAGCCAGAGATGAGAGAGAACTTTTATGTCAGTGCAAAATCTTTCTTTAGAAGTACTTTCTTCTGGTGTTTTGCCCAAGATAACATTAAATGCCCAAATGATGGGGGGTTTTGCCACTTCTTTCTGTAGATTATTCCACAGCCTAATAGATTTTCCTACAAAAATGTTTTTTCCTCATAGTCACTTAAATATCTCCCTTATACTTCCTTATACTACCCTAAGCAATTCTTTTTTTGCCTCAGTGTTATAAATTTATCTCACATTACTCATCTCTTACTCAAGCTATGCGTATTTAGCTCTTTTCAGCTTTCCCCACAAGTCAATTATTCCAGTTCTCTGAGCACTGGTGTTGATCTTTTCTGAATGAACTCCAATCTATCAATTTCTGTCCAGTAAGATGGTGCCCACAATTCAATGCAATATTCCAGACAGTTCCAACAGAGCTTTCTAAAGGGGCTCAATTAGCCCCTCGTGATTCATGAGGTCGTCTCGCTGTCATTTATCATTACCTTTCGTTGGCAATCCTTAGTGTGCCCCATATGCTAAACAGTACGTTAGGTCAAAACCAAAGCAAGAACAGAAAATGTGACGTGTCCTCCACATTTGTATTGAAATGGTGAAATTGCTGCTGAAATTAATGTCTCCATTTCCTGATTCTGAGTACTTTTAAATCTGCAATCTTAGTGTTTTATTGGCATTCTGACCATGAACGCAAGTCTTAATTTGAATCCATAACCCTCTGGCAAAACAGGCCAGGGGGCTGCCAACTTGAGCACTATTAAGAATAAGGATGTTAAGTAAAACGATTAATCGTGTACACGACACAATTTGTCAACGAGGGGCTGCTGCACCTCTACAGCTTAAATGCAGGCAGCTCAGTTCCTACTACATTTAAACTGCAGAGCCACAGCAGAGGTAGCTCCAGGACTCAATGGAAGCCAGGACTACTTCTGTCCCGGCTCACATGGGGTCCAGACTGTTATGGCTCTACCTTTTAAACGGCAGAGCCACAGTGCAAGACCAGGACTGTTTCCCCAGCTCACGCCGGGTACTGCGCTGTGGCTCTGTCTTTTAAATGTAGACAAAGCTGGACAGCTCTTACTACAGTTAAAAGGCAGAGCCACAGTGGTCTGGTCCCGGCACAAGCTGGGAATGAAGCAGATTTAAGCCGGACAGCTCCTACTACGTTTAAAAAGACATAGCCGCTGTGCCTCTGTTTCCCCTTCTCCCTCCTCCCGCTGAGACGGTTCTGGGGGTGGGATCGGGCTTTTAAGCCAGCTCCCCCCAGCACCCACTCCTTGCATCCACCATCCTCCTTGCTGCCTCTGACATAGAGGCAGCAAGGTGCGAGATGTGAATAGTCAATTCGACTACATGATAAACTTAGACTTATCGAGTAGTCAGCTATTTGACTACTCTTTCACATACCTAAATAAGATTAGAAGAGAAATTGTTCTTTGTACTGTACAATACAGTGAAAAAATACAGCTTTATTCTATCGCACAGATTTTTGGTATTCTGCTTAACAACACTACAAAGTGCACAACAAGAAGATTCATTAGCAGCATTCAGAATTGTGTGGAAAAATACAAGAACTGAAGATCACTCTAACTGCATAGCAGAAAATAATGTTTTTCTCTGATCTGATTTGTGGCTGGTACATTAATCTCAGAGAGATAATTTATTCCACTGAGCTCAGAGACAGGTCTATGAGGACATCACAGTGGGTAAAGAATTTCACGGTGCTGAAAATCCAGTATGCAGAATATTAGTCATCTTTCCCTGCCTAGCGTATGCAGTAGTAACATGATGCTTCTCTTCAGTGATGTAATGCTAGCTTTTTATAGTGCTCTGTCGTTATGTGACTTGACATAGCTTTGCCAAAACACTCAACCCTGTTCAAAGAATTACTGCTATGAACAATATTTCAACCCCAGCAGAAAGACGTTCCATACCTTACAGTAAGTGGTTCTTTGTGATGAGCTGTCCACTGATGGTGTTCATTTGCCCCCTGCCTGAGAAATCTGATTTTTTTTTGCCCCCCCTGTGCCTCCTGGTGTTTTCACTCCCTCTCCCGCATCAAAGGCATAAAAGTCAGAGTGGGGCCCAAACATCTCTCAGTTCTTTCATCAATATAGAATCCAGATATAAAACTCTGTGGAAGCAGACAACAAGTGTGGTTCAATTGATCCATGTGGACAGTGCAGCTCACATGGAGTGTCGGTGAAAACCGGCACGTTCTCTGACACAAATGCAGAAGACCATGTGACCCAGGGGACTGAGGCATATGCTTACAGACTAATGCATACACTGATGCATACACTTACAGACTGATGAGGTCTGCTGCAGACTGAAACCCCTCCTCTGGCAGGGGAGCTGCTCTTGTTCTTGTACCTAACATAGGGTATGTCTAGATGACATGCCTCTGCCGACAGAGGCATGTAAAATAGGCTACCCGACATAGTCAATGAAGCTGGGATTTAAATATCCCTGGCTTCATTAAAATAAAAATGGCTGCCACGCTGTGCCAGCTCAGCTGATCGTTGGCACAGAGCGCGAGTGAAGACACGGATCGGTCAACAAGGGAAGCCTTTGTCGACTGTTCCGTTATGCCTCGTGAAATGAGGTTTACAGGAGCGGTCGACAAAGGGTTCCCTTGTCGAACAAATCGCGTCTTCACTCGTGCGCTGTGCCGACGATCAGCTGAGCCGGCACAGCACGGCGGCCATTTTTATTTTAATGAAGCCAGGGATATTTAAATCCCAGATTCATTGACCATGTCAGTAGCCTATTTTACATGCCTCTGTCGGCAGAGACATGTCATCTAGACATACCCATAGTGCCTATCAATTCTATCCTTCAACCAGGAGTCGCTCTCCTACTATTCTTCCTCATGGTCACATTCTGGCTGTTACAGACTGTGAGACCGCATTAACTCGAGCAGATCCAGGGTTCTTCTAGGGGAGGCAGAGAGAGGAGAAAGAGGATTCCTAGAAAGTTGCTTATCTCAGAGATGCTGTAATGATACGAGCCTGCAGGACATAGCAGGGGTGCTGGATAAAGTAAGTTCTGCCTGCACTCACCCCGGGAGCAAGGCTCCTTTCTACCTCTTTCATAGGACAGCTAGATGGAGGAGTTCTTGTCTGCTCTGCCAGATCTGATAGGCCACATCTCCACTTACCAGAGGATCGATGCTTTGGCGGTCTGTCATCCAGGGTTCAATTTAGCAGGTCTAGTAAAGACCTGATAAATCAAATGCTGAGGGCACCCCTATCGGTGCCGGTATTCCTCACTGTTGCGAGGAGTAAGGAAAGTTGACAGGTGTGTTTCTCTCATCAGCCTCCTGCTGTGGAGACAGTGCCAAGCTTTGCTTAAGGTACATCAACGCCCGCTACATTTTATACATATATAGATGGAATTGCCATACCTTAAGCCAACCTTCTCCCCGCAGTGCAGACCAGGCCGTAGACAAAGAATAAGCCTGAGAGCTCAAAGTGGAGCCCCGGCTCATCAAGTCACTTGTCAAAAGAGACTGAGGAGGCTGAGCAAGAGTTTTAGCTTCAGGCGCTAAAGAGGCCCTCACTGAGTTCTCGAAAACAGTGTTTCTTAAACATTTGAGACCACGGAACACCAAACAATAATATTTTTTTATGCGGAACACCTATGAAAATGTACATAAAAAAAATTGGCAGACAAATAAAAAGACAAAAACAAAGAAGTAACAAAAACAAAGAAGAGGTCGCGGCACACCTGCAAGTTGTTCACGGAACACCAGTGTTCCGCGGAACACAGTTCAAGACTGCTCTAAAAGGAAGAGGGCTAATTCAGCTTTCTGCACACTCTTGGGAAAGAAGTGTCAGATCAAACATTTATCAAGCTTATGTTGCTCACCCAGGCATTAAAGGCACCTGGAGAGTCCATCACTGAGTGGGATGGCACCCTCGAGTTTTAAATCCTAGGGATTTAGCCTCAGCCATAGTAGCTCAATACCAGTACATTTTGAGGATTCCAAATACAGGACGTCTTCAGTGGTGAAGAGACTACAGGTTGCACCTCTCAAATCCGGGATTCCCACATCCAGCAACATCTGTGGTCTGGCATGACCACGGACGTTCCTGGATGAGAGACCCAGAGCAGGAGGGCCACCAGCTGGGAGCCCAGTGCGACCCTGCGAGTCTGCTAGCAGTAGGGCCGCAGCAGCCTGGATGGGGCATGAGCAGGACTGTCTGCTGCCCAAGCAGCCAGGCCGGGACCACAGAAGCCCAAGAAGAGAAGCCTGGCCAGGCCACAGCAGCCTGGGAGGTGGCTGGGCCACAGCAGCCCGGGTTGTGGTAGCGGCGGCTGCAGCAGCGTGATTGGGGCTGCTTGCTACCCAGCAGCGGGGCTGTGGCTGCAGCAGTCCAGGAGGGGAAGCCAGCCATGGCAGCCCAGGATAATCAGCGCAGCTGGGGCCACGTGCCGCCCGGCAGCATTGTTGGGGCTGCCGCAGCCCAATCGGGCAGCGTGCCATTCTGGCAGTGGCACAGGAGCTACCTGGCCGGCCAGCACAAAGCCAGGGCTGAAGCTGGTATGCAGACAGCCCAGCCAGACTGAAGGAGCTGGCAGCAAGGAGGGGCATGAGGCTGAGGAGCTGGTATCAGGGGACCTCCCGTTGTCCAGCAAATTCCCTCTTCTGGGACCGGTCGGGTCCCAAGGGTGCTGGACAAGAGAGGTCCAACCTGTACACTTCTACCAGGGCTTTCTAGGCAGAAGCTTTGGTATGCTGTCAAACGAGCTGTTTCCCGCCTCCTCCCCCTTGCAATTTATCAATTAAATTTTGCTGTTGCGGGTAAACCATGGACAGGATGGCAAAATGGCCACTTCTGATGAAGAGGGAAACAGAGAAGGCGCTTGTTCTTTCCAGAGATCACCTATATAGGAAATCTGCTAAGGATTAGATATTTAGCTCATTGTCTGACAAGTGGCTGGAGAACTAGAACAGAGACCTGCACTACAAGGTCCATCGTGTGTGCCTGCTGATCGACACGTGTCTAGCTCATTCAGATCAACACGGGTCTATTGTACATTGTGTTGAAATTTGTACCTTCCAATTCAATCTCAGGCTTGCAGTCGATGGACAAGGGTGTCATTAGCAACTTCAAAGGCCCTTAGTGCGCTCATCTGAATGTGTTCATCATTGCCATTGCTCCTCTTGCGACTGGCCCAAGTCATCCAGTGCTGAATGTTACAAAAGCCACTACACCAATTGATGCACTTTGTCTTGCTAAGGAGCTTTGGGCTGTTGATCTCTCTCTGGGTATGTCTACACTACCCCGCTAGTTCGAACTAGCGGGGTAATATAGGCATACCGCACTTGCAAATGAAGCCCGGGATTTGAATTTCCCGGGCTTCATTTGCATAAGCGGGGAGCCGCCATTTTTAAAACCCCGCTGGTTTGAACCCCGTGCAGCGCGGCTACACGGGGCTCGAACTAGGTAGTTCGGACTAGGATTCCTATTCCGAACTACCTAGTTCGTGCCCCGTGTAGCCGCGCTGCACGGGGTTCGAACGAGCGGGGATTTAAAAATGGCGGAGCCCCGCTTATGTAAATGAAGCCCGGGAAATTCAAATCCCGGGCTTCATTTGCAAGTGCGGTATGCCTACATTACCCCGCTAGTTCGAACTAGGAGGGTAGTGTAGACATACCCTCAGAGTGTTCAAAGAGACAGGGTTTGCATATATCACAGACAACATTGGGCTTGGCGGACACTGATGTGCTGGCCAATGCTGTCGTTCCAGATAATCTGATGAGGTCATTATCAAGTGTGTCAGTCACATGTAGATGGCAGGTGAGCTCAATGAAGAGGACCTTCTTGAGACAGTCATAGCTTCTAAGCATCCACAGGTTGAAGAGCCAAAAGAAATAACTTCATCAGACAGGGCACCCCAGAGCTTTGGCTTCAAGCACAATTACTTGCTGTGGACATTTGCCACAGGATATGCAATAATAGTGGCTTGGAAATTGGAAAGGAAGCTGAGGACAAAACTGAGAGAGATTCACAGCTGGAGATGATGAATAAGTAAAAAGCAGACAACACCAGACAAATTGCGTTTTTAAAATTATACACTCATTTATTTTGTGAGACATACCGGAAGCAGTGCTTGTAAGAATATCAGTATTGTTTATGTTTCCTTTATCTGTTGTAAGGGCAATAGTGGTCTGATGTTCTATAATTGCAGCATTTAAATACATCATCTCCCCTCTCCACACACACACACACGCACACACACACACTTTTTTTGTTCTATACACATATGTCATATAAAAGGCTGGCATAGAATGATGTGAGTCATGTGAACAAAATACTTTTTCAGCTGAGCAGCTATGCAGTATAAGATTATGGTAACAATGGAAATGATTCTATGTTTGGATGGTGTGACGAGCCACAAGCGACCTGCATGCTGGAGCACAAGGCGGGGCTAGAGGAAACCGTGGCCCCGGCTGCAGGGCCCAAACGCTGTGGTGTTGCGGGGAGCGGGCGGCAGCACTGGAGCCTTCCTCCGCGCCTGCGCAGTCCGGCGGTGGCTATCCCTGCCCCCTGCATGCGTCCACCAGGGGCAGATGCCCTGATTGACGGGCGGGGGCGAGCCCGCTGCGTCCAGGGAAGGGCAGGGCCTCGCGAACACGTCACAACCAGCGGGCCGGTTCAAAAGGGCCCACCGGCAACGACGAAGGAGGGAGCCACCGAGGCCGCCCCTTGGAACTCCCTGGGTCGGGATCAGGTTGGCGCCACCCCCAAGGGTGGTTGACGGACGGACACCAACCCCCGGAGGCCCAAGACCTCTGCAGAGGCCTCCCAACTCCGGAGCCGCTACCAGACACTGAGCGGAGACATCCATCGAGCCGAGCACCAGAACCACGGTAGGCCCCGGAGGCCTTTCAGGCGGGGGGGGGCCGAGACTCATAGAGGGGAGGAAGCAGCCCGGGGCGGAGGCCTTTTGGCGCCCATGGGCAGACGTGTTGAGGGAATGCATCTCACGTTTGCCCTGCAGGGGGCTAGAAGACCCCTGCACTTAGGGCCCCGGGCTGGGACCCGGAGGAGAAGGTGGGCCCGGGTCTCCTTCCCCTCACATCACTTTGGGAGCTGGTGCCACCCCAGTCCCATGAGAGCAAATTCCCCGAGCAATTCAGAATTGACAACGCCTCTGTCAGGAGGGAGCGACTGCAGGGTTCGCGGATCCCCCGGACTCGGTGGAGCGGGGTGATCGCACCCGACGAAGCGGGCCAGGGGACTGACCCGGCAACTGACGTCACAGAGTCAAACGGTGGGGTCCACCAAACCTCCCTGCCAGCCAGCAGGAGGTGATCGCACCCCAAAACCCATTCACAGATGGGTCATGTTAATTACATTGTAATGAACAAAAGAATAATATGCAAAAGTATGTAGTAAAGTATGGGATAGAGTCTCACATGATTTATCAATAAACTTGAGAAATACAACATAGATGGGGCTTCTAAAAGATGGGTGCATAACTGGCTAGATAATGTTCTAGCATAACTGGCTAGATAACTGTTCTCAGAGGGTGTGTCTAAACTACATGGCTCCGTCGACGGAGCCATGTAGATTAGACTGATCAGCAGAGGGAAATGAAGCCGCGCTTTAAATAATTGCGATTTCATTTAAATTTAAATGGCTGCCGTGCTCTGCCGACCAGCTGATGATCAGCTGTTTGTCGGCAGATCGGGTTTCACAAGGCATACCTGAGCCGGTCGACAAAGGCTTCCTTGTCGACCACGGCGCATCCAGACTGCCCCGATCTGCCGACAAACAGCTGATCATCAGCTGGTCGACAGAGTGGGGCAGCCATTTAAATTTAAATGAAGCCATGATTATTTAATTCGCGGCTTCGTTTCCCTCTGCCAATCAGCCTAATCTACATGGCTCTGTCAACGAAGCCATGTAGTTTAAACACACCCAGAGAGTGGTTATCAATGGTTCACAGGCATGCTGGAAGGGCATAACACGTGGGGTTCTGCAGGGATCAGTTTTGGGACCAGACTGCCCAATATCTTTATCAACGATTTAGATAATGACATAAAGAGTACCCTTCTAAAGTTTGCAGATGATACCAAGCTGGGAGGGTTGCAAGTGCTTTGGAGGATAGGGTCATGATTCAAAATGATCTGGACAAACTGAAGAAATGGTCTGAAGTACATAGGATGAAGTTCGACAAGGACAAATGCAAAGTGCTCCACTTAGAAAGGAACAATCAGTTTCACACATACAGAATGGGAAGTGATTGTCTAGGGAGTACTGCTGAAAGGGATCAAGGGGTCACAGTGGATCACAAACTAAATATGAGTCAACAGTGAGAGACTGTTGCAAAAACAAACAAACAAACATCATTCTGAGATGCATTAACAGAAGTGTTGTGAGCAAGATACGAGAAATCATTCCTCCCTCTACTCTGCACTGATAAGGCCTCAGTTGGAGTATTATGTCCATTTCTGGGTGTTAGGAAAAAAAACTCCCTCCCCCCAGTAAAAAGTTTGGCCAGGCCGCTCTTGCTATAGTGGGCTGCAGTACTCCTTGGGAGAAACCGGCCGCACCCTTCCTGCATACCATTGTCTTTAGAAAAAGGGAAGGTGTGAAAAGGGGAAAATAGCCTTAAACTCTCCCACCCATCACCTTGGCTTGAGAACTGCGAGACTTACCTGGGCGCATGAAACCTGCACAGTTTCAGCTCAACCCCTGGGACACAGACCCCCACTTGGTGACCGTTGGGCCGTATATGGTAATATGCAAGCGTGGGAAAGCGATGTGCAGATTTGGAGATAAATACCCATCGCACAGTTCGCTCGAGGAGGTCTTTGCAACACACTGTGCATGTGCCTTCCCATATACAGGCAGTCCCCGGGTTACGTACAAGATAGAGACTGTAGGTTTGTTCTTAAGTTGAATCTGTATGTAAGTCACAACTGGCGTCCAGATTCAGCCGCTGCTGAAACTGATCAGCGGCTGATTCCAGGAAGCCCCGGGGTAGGGGCTTCCTGCAGTCAGCCACTGGTCAGTTTCAGCAGCGGCTGACTTGGGGACGCCTGGGGCAGAGCAGCTGGGGTGCTGCCGGGTTGGTCCAGTAGCGCCAAGGAGCGGTGCTGCGGGACCAATCGGCAGCGCCCCACCTGCTCTACCACAGGCCCGGGGCTTTGCTCCACGTCTCCCTGGTCTGCTGGGGGGGGGGGCCACTAGCTGGGTCCCCCCTCCCCCAGAAGACCAGCGACACGGGGAGCAAAGCGGCAGCGGCGGCGGAGTCCCGCGCCTCCCCGGCTTTGCCTGAGCACCCGGAGCAGCTTTTCTCGCCCCGGAGGTCGAGGTGGCGGGACCGCTGCGCTCTGGGTGGTCCCGCTGCCTGCGAGCTCCGGAGCGAGAAAGCCCCGTTCGTAAGTGAGGATCCGACATAAGTCGGATCCGCATAACTCGGGGACTGCCTGTACTTCAAAGCGCTGCCGGCCTGATCAACCGACCAGCCACCTCCCCCGACTCTCGGGCATAACCAAGGCTTTCACTACCGAACCGATATCTTTGAAATGTTCCGTGTGCTGTGCAAGTTCATATGTATGATTTGATTTTCTTTGTTGTATAAGCTTAGTGTTGTAGTTGTTCTGAGTAGTACACAGAGTTTGTAGTTATCACTGTTATTTAATTAGTGTAGCTGGATATTTTTAGAATAGAGACTATTCCCCTTGCCATTCCCATCCTTATATTTCTGACACGTTTAACTAGAAATTGTAGAATATAATAAATACTGTAAATTCATTATTAACACGGTCTATTAAAAATCTTAGAATAAATACCATAAATTCATTGCTGTCATAAATAAATATCTCTTATTTGCTAAATGGTCCACCTGGTTCTGTCCTCCTCCGCCCCCCTCCCATCATCGGACCTGTGGTTCTCATGACACTGGGCACCACATTTCAAGAAAGATGTGGAGAAATTGGAGAAGGTCCAGAGAAGAGCAACAAAAATGATTAAAGGTCTAGGTTGGACATTAGGAAAAACTTAACTGTCAGGGTGGGTATGCGCTAGAATAAATTGCCTAGGGAGGTTGTGGAATCTCCATTATTGGAGATATTTAAGAGAAGGTCAGATAGACATCCATCAGGGATGATATGGATGGTGCTTGGTGAAAAAGACACCATTGCAGCCTATGTATCAAAGAGCACAGGACACCAGCTTTTCTGAGATCAACCTGTCACCTGAGTTACCACTGATACTGAGTTTTAAATTAGCTCTGTAATAATGCATTCAGCTTCTAATGTTTCTAACATTATATGCCTGAGAAGCAACTGAAATCCCCACTATAAAAATGGGGATTCTTCCAGCCCATTCAATTAGCCTCATTAGCACCGGTACGACAATTGACAGTTACTACCCCCCCCCCCTTCTTTTTCTGTTATAAATTCTGGGCTCCTGTTTTTTCTACTGTAGCTTCCAGCTCATCTGATAAAGTGGGTTTTGCTCACAAAAGCTCATGATACTCTATGGCTGTGTCTACACTGGCACGAACTTGCACAAAAGCAGCCACTCTTGCGCCAAAACTTGCTGCCTGTCTACACTGGCCACAAGTTCTTGCGCAAGAACACTGACATTCTAATGTATGAAATCAGGGCTTCTTGCACCAGAACTCCGACGCTCCCACTCAGGAATAAGCCCTTTTGTGCAACTGTTCTTGCACAAGAGGCCAGTGTAGACAGGCAACATGAATTTCTTGCACAAGAAAGCCCTATGGTTAAAATGGCCATCAAAGCTTTCTTGCGCAAGAGAGTGTCTACACTGGCATGGATGCTCTTGCGCAAAAGCACATCTCTTGTACAAAAGCACATGCCAGTGTAGATGCTCTCTTCTGAAGAGTTTTTGCAGAAGAACTCTTCCGCAAAAGAGTTTTTGCATGAGAACATGCCAGTGTAGACGTAGCCATATATATGGTTTTTTTAATCTTTAAGGTGCCACAGGACTACTTGTTATTTTTACAGAGAGTTTGTGTTGAATTAGAACTGATGAGCTTTTGATTCTCAGGACACACTATTTCTCTGTCATCCACTGTGGAAATTAAGTCTTCTACATTGCGGTGATAACAACACTGTTGGCTCACATGTAGACTTCTCTGACAAAGTTTTGAATTCAGTGTGCTGATTAGAGCTTATAACAGTATTGATTAAAATAGAGCCTCAAACTATATGCATAAACAAAACAGTAACAGGACCAAAAAAATGCCTCCCTGGCTAAACAGCTAGAGTCAAAAAGACATTTTAAAAATTGAAAGTCAAATCATAGAGGAAAATAAAAAAGAACAAACTCTGGGAAGTCAATTGTAAAACTATTATTAGGCAGATTAAAAAAGGGCAACTATCAAAAGATACCAAAAATCAGTGATGTTCAACATATTCATAAATGATCTGGAAAAATGTGTGAACAGTGAGGTGGCAAAGTTTGTTAACGACACAAAATTACACAAGATAGTTAAGTCCAGAGTAGACTTAAAGAATTAAATGGGGCTTCACAAAACTGGTTGACTGAACAACAAAGTGGCCAATTAAATAAAGTGTTGATAAATGTAGAGTAATGCACATTTGAAAACATAATTCCAACTATACAAAATCATAGGATCTAAATTAGCTGATGTAGAGTAATGCACATTTGAAAACATAATTCCAACTATACAAAATCATAGGATCTAAATTAGCTGTCACTACTCAGTGAAGTGATATTAAAGCTGTTATGAAATCTCTGAAAACATCTGCTCAATGTGCAGTGACAGTCAAAAAATATAACAGAATGTTAGGAATCGTTAAAAAAGTCTAGCTAACGATACAGAAAATATCATAATGCCACTATATAAACCCATAGTATGACCATACCTTGAATCATGAATGCAGTTCTGGTAGCCCCATCTCAAAAAAGATATGTAAAAATAAGAGAAAGCACAGTCAAGGGCAATAAAAATGATTAGGCATATTGAAGAATTCCCATTTGAGGAGACCCTGAGACTGAGGAAAGACTGCGATTGTTTAGCTTAGAAAATATACACCTAAGTGGACAGATATGATGCAGGTCTATGAAATCATAACTGAGGTGGAGAAAGTGTTATTTACTCCATAACACAAGAACCAGAGGTCACCCAACAAAGTTAATTGGCAGTAGTTTATAAATAAATATAAGAAGTACCTCTTCAATGTACAGTCAACCTGTGGAACTCTGCAAGGGGATGTTATGAAGGCCAAAAGTACAATTGGGTTCAAAAAAATTAGATAAGTTTATGGATCACTTGATAAACTGCCCTGTTCTGTTAATTTTCCCAAAGCATCTGGAACTGGCCACTGTTAACAGATAGGATACGTGGTTAGAAGGGCGACCTTTCTAACCCAGTATGGCCATTCTTGTGTTCTGCGGTGGATGAAAAAAATCACAGTAAGATGAATGCTTTCAACCAAATTTCAGAGAAAATGGCTCAATTTTCATGCAAATATCATCTAACTTTCAACCAACTCCACAGCTCACTGGAAAAAAAAGTGAACTTTAAATTTCAAAGGCCCTTGCCCCCAAATCAGATTTTGGTGAAAAATGCAAACATTTTTATAAATTTTCAACCAGCTCCAGTGTTTACCTTTGTGTGTTTTATCACAAAATTTGTTGGGCTGTCAAGCAATTTTAAAAAATGAATTGCAATTAATTGCATTGTTAAACAATAAGAATAAGAATAAGAATAATACAGCCCCCCCAACCCAATGCCGTCACCCCTCCCACAGAGCCAGGGACCCCCCAAACCTCCTGCTCTAACCCAGTGCCCCAGCCCTCCCGCAGAACCGGGGACATAACCTAGCGGGGCGGAGGGTAATGCAGTGACTCTGTGGCAGCAGCCAAACTCCCCCAACATCAGACCTGCCCTGGGTCTCACCAGAGCCGCCGCTGCGTGCTTTTCCCTTCAGGCACTGGGGCATGTGCGCAGAGCGGCTGTGAACAGTCCGCGCTCACAGCTCCGAATGTTCCATTTAACAGGCATGTGCCGCTGCCCTCTCCCCGATCCTCTTTGCAGGGCAAAATGATGGACATGTTTTGCCATTTAAAAAAAGCTGGCTGCCAGAGATTTAACAAGTGGAAACGAGAACATGTCCAGGAAAAAACGGACATATGGTAACCCTAGATTGACACACATAATTTTTTTTAATGCATTAATTCTGTCCTGCGTTAATCAGAGGTGTTGACACACATTAATTGACAGCCCGAAACATTTGCACTGTGGTTCTGCTGTGCAAATTTCTGAAATGCAATATCAATTTACCATATGGTCATTTGATGTAATCAAGGAATAAATATGCTTATGAATAAAATTTCTTCCAGACTTCAAAAGAAAATACAGTTAGTCTGATCTTCAGTCATTTGTGCTTTGAAAATTCTAAGAGAAGAAAGTGACTAACAATTCAGAAAAATGAGATTAAGTAAAAGAGAAAAAACACTCAAGATGTGGACAGGTCTGCACAATGCCTAGAGGATTAAGCAGTTTCTACAATTTATTGTCTTCTCTGCAATGTGTCTAGAATTTTACCCTTGAGGTAAATGAAGAACTTGCAATAACAAGGCAATTATTATCTTGTGGCGAACACATGCATTCTAGGCATCTTTCAGTACAGATAAGAAAACAGGGTCCCTGCCTCAGAGAACTTTGTATTTAATTTTAATCCAGACATTAATATTGAAGATTTATATAGCACAGGTTAATGACATCTCTGTGGTAGCACAGCCAGGACAGTGGATCGTATTGATCACTGTAAATGCTACAAGGGAAGCTGCATTGTCATTGACAAGGAAAATTTAAGCTTAGACCCATGATTACACTCTGTGGGGAAGCGGACTGGGACCTGCTTCTCTCCTGCCATGCACTGAGCACAGAATGCTCTCAGCAAAGCGTGGTAACACTTGGCTCCCCTTTTGTGCAGGTGTGAACAGAGAACAGGAAGAAAACTGGTCCTGTGAGCTGGCAAGCCAAATAAGACTGAATGAAGAAGTTCAGAAGTTTACTTTACCATTAGCAACCCAAGTAGCTCTGCATTTCTTTTTTTAATACAAAAAACCCCCAAATAGGTTAATTGAATGCAAAAACACAAATAGCGCAGCTAGGTTGCTGCAGCACCAAAAAATGCTCAAAAGTCAAGAAATTCTATAAATTAAAGGCAATCCCACAGCCCTAATTTGAGCACAATGCACAGCCTCCCAGCTGAGGTGGGAGTCAACTGGGAGTCTTACTCAAAGCAATCATTCCTCTCTCCACTGTGTGCAACTGCATACAGAAGCAGTGTTCCAGTGCTGACGTTTATTACTCCCGTCGATTATAGTCCATGAACAGCTAATGAGATGAGATCTTATTAGAGCAGAGGGTGCTATTGTTTGTCTTGCAGAGTTACTGTGTGCGTGACTGTAATGTGAACAGGACTGACTGCTGACAGCAAAGCAATTCCATTTCATTGTTTCTGAAAGGAAAAATCAAAGTGTGTGTCCATTGTCTACGTAGTTTATCAGTTCTGCAAATCATTTCAGCAATGACAAACTGGATTTTTAAATCATGATATTCTCAGTCACAGCGCTCCAAATTTTGTATTCCTGGAGGAATTCTGTGCCAAAAAAACAACTCTGCACATAATAGTAAGGAATGTAGTAAGAGTGCCTAGCTCTTGCTACATTTAAAAGGCAGAGGCACAGTGGTCCAGGACGTGGTGCAAACCGGGACTGAGCAGAAGCAGCAAGCGGTGGGGGTGGGGGTGGGGGTGGGGGCAGAGAAATGCGAGTGGTCTACTTGACTTACCCAATAAGCCTAGGCCCTAGGCTTATCAGGTAGATGACTAATCGATTACTCTTACACATCCCTAGTAATGTAGGTGCAGGATTTCACCAGTAGGTGGAGGAGCAGGCTGAGGGTGGGGGGGGTCTGCTTGGGAGCAACCAATGGGAGCAGTGGAAAAAGCTTCCAGGTGAACAGTTTCCTGCACTGCTGTTTCCCCAGACGGGGAGGGGAAGAGAGACCATCAGCATCCACTGAGCCATTTCTTCCCCCCGCAAGGATCTGGCTGCAAAGCTTGGGGCTTTCTCCCCACAGCGGGAAGCGAACCTCATGGTAGGGGGTGTGGAGCACCGGTGTGGGCTCTGATGCGGGGAGGGGGGCAGCCCTGACAGTCACAGACCACTAGGGGTCCATGGGCCACACATTGAGAACCACCGCAATAGACTATACTAAATCCCCAGAAATGCTAGGGAAGCAGGAAGTGAATTGGCAGGAGGCCAGAAGAGACAATGGAAACAGAGTATGGGCTTTTGAATTGGAAGGAGCAGCCCTTCTTGATTCTGTTGTGTGGCCAGAGGAGAGCCTGGGAGGACCTGAAAGGAGCCAGGCACGGACAATTCAGCGACATACATGCCTAGGGAAGGGCTAAGTC
Source organism: Pelodiscus sinensis (assembly GCF_052426305.1). Classification (NCBI taxonomy): domain Eukaryota; kingdom Metazoa; phylum Chordata; order Testudines; family Trionychidae; genus Pelodiscus; species Pelodiscus sinensis. The sequence goes on from NC_143054.1 coordinate 14,154,965, forward strand.
TTGAAACCGCAAATATGTGAGTAGAATAGGGAATGTTTAGTCAGATGTGATCCGGTTTCCTTCTTTCTTTTTTTGTTTGTTGGCCTTCTCTGTGCTGAGCAAACATAAATATTCCCTTACACTGTAACTTTCCAAGCTGAATCCCAGGGAAGCAATTTCTGTGTTTTTAATTCTTTTTTTCAGTTGCTCTTTAACACCTATCAACCAAGCAAATGTTTCACCACTTGTTTTCTCTTTATTTTTTTAAATCACCCTTTTAAGAACATGATATGATTCCTCTGTCCTAAAGGGCGGGAGGTTCTATGTACACTTGCCTTAGGGTACGTCTAGACTACATGCCTCTGTCATCAGAGGCATGTAGATTAGGCTACCAGACATAGTAAAATGAAGCGGCGATTTAAATAATCGCCGCTTCATTTAAATTTACATGGCTGCCGTGCTGAGATGACAAACAGCTGATCAGCTGTTTGTCGGCTCAGCGCTATAGTCTGGATGCGCGGGTGGCGACATCAAAGTTATTTGTCGACCACCGAGGTATACCTCATTCCAGGAGGCATACTTGGGTGGTCGACAAATACCTTTGCATGTGCTTTTGCGCAAGAGATGGGCTTTTGCGCAAAAGCATCCGTGCCAGTGTAGACGCTCTCTTGCGCAAGAAAGCTCCAAAGGCCATTTTAACTATCGGGCTTTCTTGCACAAGAAATTCATGTTGCCTGTCTACACTGGCCTCTTGCGCAAGAACACTTGCGCAAGAGGGCTTATTCCTGAGCAGGAGCGTCATAGTTCTTACGCAAGAAGCTCTGATTTCTCACATTAGAACGTCAGTGTTCTTGCGCAAGAACTCGCGGCCAGTGTAGACAGGCAGCAAGTTTTTGTGCAAAAGCAAATGCTTTTGCGCAAAACCTTGCCAGTGTAGACACAGCCACTCTGTGTGTGGATTACATACTTCCCTTAGCCCTGAAAGTGCTTCCCAAGCTTCGGGAAACCCATTTGAGATCCTGGGCGAGCTCCCACTTGCAAGTGCTGACAGCAGATTTGAACCTAGGATTTCTATAGCTTAGTGAAGGAGCCACTACAGCTAGTGTTACAGAGGCAGCTGGACACACCCACCCTGTCTAGTATGTGCTCACAGCAGCCCAAATGGTCACTTTGACCACTGTGGGATCCCCAGTCTCTCTGTTATTGAGGCAGGGGGGATAAAAGTGTTGTTACCCTGATTATGCGAATCAAGGACAATGGAATGGTGGAACTGTTTATGACAGAGGGATTCGCCATAAACTAAGTAGCACTCGCTAGACAAGGGGCATGGGTTCCAAACTCAGTCAAATTGAGAGAGGCTGGGGACAGGTCTTTGTACCTGGTGGTGGGGCCCTGTCTGAGGGCCTAAACAACACTGATTGCACCCCTCGCCCTCTCCTCTCTCCACTGTGGAATATCAGAGTTAATTTGGATTCTGTTAGGAGTCTAGTTGTGAGCTGTGGAGTTAACTTCACTGTGGGCCAGTGGAGCACAAGTGCTAAGGCTCCTCTGTTATGAGCTGAAATCTCTGTGTGCTGTGGGGAGCCTGGTTCTAAGCTGCTGGGCTACTAGCAGAGCAGCTTGCAAGGGACAACCAGCAAGCGCAGGCGGACAGCAGAGCGGTTTGCCGGGACGACTGGTGGTTGCAGGCGGATAGCAGATGCAGCTGGCGGGGGCAACCTGTGGGTGTGGGCAGACAGCAGAGCAGCTGACGGGGACGACCTGCGGCTGGTAGGACGGCAGCAAACAGCCAGCGGAGCAGCGGCAGGAGCAACCAACTGGCAGCCAGGGGCATGGACCAGCAGCAGGAGCAACCAGCTGGCAGGCAGGAGCAACCAGCTGGCAGCCAGGGGCGTGGACTGAGACAGCTGGCGGAGCCAGGCAGGAGCAACCAGCTGGCAGCCAGGGGCGTGGACCAAGACAGCTGGCGGAGCAGGGCAGGAGCAACCAGCTGGCAGCCAGGGGCGTGGACCAAGACAGCTGGCGGAGCAGGGCAGGAGCAACCAGCTGGCAGCCAGGGGCGTGGACCAAGACGGCTGGCGGAGTCGGACAGTGGAGGCGGCTCACTGGACGACAGGCGGAGCGTGGCGGAGTGACTTGCGTTGACGGTGGCGGCAGAACCCCACGGAGAGGCGGAGCCATTGGCGGACCACGTAAGGTGTATCGATCCCCGCCCCTCCAGGTTGGGATGGTGAAACCCTGCCGGGTGAACTTTTGAACCCTGAGGCGGCACTGACCAGGGCAGAGACTTTTGGAGTGTTGCACTTTTGCGACTTTGGGGGGATTTGTGGCTGGGGGGAGGGCCTTCGCTCATGTTTGGTCTGTAAATCCGAGTTCTGGTGTTTCCCCAATTCAATGCTGATGTCGGTTACCTCATGTTATTAAAGGTTTGCTACTATACTGAGGCTCTGTGCTTGCGAGAGGGGAAGAATTGCCTCTTTTGAGGCACCCAGAGGTGTATGTAAGATTTCCCAGGTCACTGGGTGGAGGCTCGAGCAGGTGTTGTATTACCTTGTTGGGAGGAGACCCCCTAGATACAGAACCCGGCCCTTGCTGCTATTTACTCGGCCTGGCAGCAGGGTTACATAAGCCACCTCGAATATTTTAAAGAGAGAGGCGGGGTAAAAATATTTTAAATAATAAAATAAATACACATTTATGACACATAGCTGTTGGCTCAAAGCCCTCAATTTCATTCTGGTTCATGGAGAAAATGTATAATAAATGCTAATGCACTCATCTTTTACTCAGAGAACGTTCACTGCTGCAAATGGGTGCCATTGAGCTGGCATTTTATATGAGCAGGGGGATAAAGTTTCAGTGGTCCAAATGGCATACCTGGGATCACAGAGCAAAAGGAAAAGGAAAGAGAACATCTGGCCTCAAATGGTACAATTGTGCCTTTTGGTTTTGTACCAAGAGATACCCCAGAGTATAAAGGGCAATGCACAGTTGTACTGCTAGGAGACGTCCCAGTGTAACCCACACACCTACTAGGTGTGGTTCACTGTCCCATGTAATGGCATTTAGACCACTTACAGAAAGAATAATGGGTCTGCTCTACAGCCTTAGCTAAGAGCCAAATGGCTTTTAGCTCAAGCTGTAGAGACTCCTGCACTAAACTCCAGAGGTCCCAGGTTCAGTTCTGCCTGTTGCTGTTATACCAGCATGCCCACAACCAGAGATTTGCTTAAGCCTAATTGCTAAATTCAGCCCAGACCTGAACAACTCCTAAGCCTACTCCCCCCTGACTCGGTCAAGTCATTTTCTGACACGATCCCCCCAAGCTCCAGCCTGTGGGGCTAGCACGGGGGCGAGGCCTTCCCCTGCACCTCTCCTGCTGTGCTCTGTGCAGGCCGCAGCACGAGGCACTGACAGCTCCATGTTCTCACTGCACCAGGCACAGCATGAGCTGGGAGGGGTGGAAGAGCTGAGCCCAACAGGGTCCTGTTGTTTTCCCACCCCACCCAGACATGAAAGGTGCAGTCCAGTAGCATTATACAGAGGCAGCGGTTGGAGCCCTGGGCCCTTTAAATCACTGCAGGAGCACTGCTCTGAGAGCTGCGGTGGAGTCAGCACCGTGCTCCAGGCTGTGCTGACCCTGGCCCCGCCCCCTCTGCCTGAGGCCCCGCCCCCCTGCCTGAGGCCCCGCCCCCCATCTTGCGCTGGGGCCCACAGATGCAGTTGGCTCCCCTGAAGAGGACAGAGTCCTGCAGTGACCTCTCTCCTTTTGTGCTATGCACCACCAAGCAGTCGCCGAAATTCTCCTGGGCACAGGCATAGGAATTCCTATTGGTCCTCAGGCAGGCTACAAAAAAGGGGGGAGGTATGAGAAGTGATAGGAAACTCTGTGCACTAGCCCTAACCCATATGCTGAACTCCAAGCAGAATCTGACCCTCTAAAACTACTAAATAACCTTCTTGGCATTTTGAAAATATTCTTAGATTTTAAACTATTTATAAAGCCTTCTCTACAAGGCACAGTATTTACCAAGTGTAAAATAATGCCACAGTGCATCATCAAAGGCTCAACTGGTTAGGAGGAATTTTAAATGTCAGTTCAATATCTAGCTAGATTGTTTAATTAGGGTGACCTATTAATCCCCCTGAAGAATGAAAGTCATCCTTTATTTTTTTTCTTTAATCCCTTCGAAGCGCTCCTCAGCTGTGATAAATTTTACATTCTTCCTAAATAATTCCTCCTTCCCTTAAAATAAGCATGAATAATTTGTTCTTGCTAATTTTCTTTTTTTATTACTAAACAAACTTCTAAAACAGGAATTAAACCTTTTGTTCAAGCTGAGTAGACAAGATGAAAGCAGCCTTTATGTTATTTACTTATTTTTAGGTGGCAGTGCACACAAATAACATGCTGCCTTTTACCAGCAATGCAGCAAAGATCTAAGAGCTGATTGGGGAGGGAAAAAAATTAAATAATCATTAAAAAGCTAAAATTGCAAATAGTTAGGAAAAGTTGCCTGTAGTTGCACAAAAACAGATGTTATAAAGTATTGTGTTTGTAATACAGTACAGAAGAAAAAAAATTGCTTGAAGCAAAAAACAGAATAACCATGGGACGCATTTATTATTTTTTCCACTTATGCCGGCAATTTCAGTGGAGTTTGAAGTACCAGGCCACATGCAATTGATGGAGAATTAAAAAGTATACATGTATATTTGATTCCTTCTCCTAGTCTTGCAGGCAGTTACAGTAAAATGCTACTGTGGTGAACAGCAGCTGTTTCATGATTTCAGAGACTTAAATGTCATACCTAAATGAAAAATTGTTACTACATCTTGGGCTCAGATATCATGCTTGGTGCTGTACAAAGCCCCGAGAAGCTCACAATCTAGTACAAACACAGACAATATAGTTCATATGCATGATACCAGGAAGTGAGAATTCAGGTGATTTAAGAATCTGGATAGGAGGTTATGCAGAAAAATCACAGAATCACTGAAGTGTAGGATGGGAAATGATCTCAAAATATCAACTACTACAGACTCCTGCACTCAAGGCAAAATTATGTAATAATCAGACCATTCCTAAAAGGTGTCTGTCCACCTGTTCTTCAAAATCCCTAATGATGGTAATTTATTCCAGTTTTTCCTAATGTCCAATCTAAGCCTTTCTTGTTGCAATTTAAGCCCTCTGCTTCTTGTGCTATCTTCAAAGTTTAATAAGAACAATGTTCACCCACCTCTTTGTAACAATCTTTTATGAACTTGGAAAATGTTATTCCCCTCGCCCCCCATTGGTCTTTTCTTCTCCAATCTAAGCAAGACGATTTTTTCCAATTTTTCCTCATGGGTCATGCTTTTTAGACCTTTAATCATTTATATTACTCTCCTCTGACTCCCCAGTTTGTCCACATCCTTCCTGAAATGTGGCACACAGAACAGGATACAATATACCAGCTAAGGCCTTAATCAGCATGGAGTAGAGTGGAAGAATTATGTTTTCTGTGATTTGAAGAGAGGGAGGTCTGGCACATTAGAAGAGAGAAACTTCTAAACCTCAGAAGAGATAACAGGGAAGAAAACATAAAAGAAGGAACTCACTTTCCCCTTCTTAGTCCAAAATAACCTACATTCTGTAACTCTCGGCATTCTGCAAAAGGTATCTATGTGAAAGGGGCTTGGGATAAGGTTGAAGCTAAGTTCCCAGAATGCCAGAACGCAGAAAGAAGCCTTTTTATGGATAGCTGGCTGGATGAATTAATCATTCATCTCTTGAACATTTGTTTTCATGCTGCTGTGGTTATGATGTTGTTATAACATTAGAAGTCAGGGTGTCCGCAGAATCTTTTAAATTATTATTTATATCGGATGAAATTGATGTAAATAAGATGGTGAGTGGAAAGAAGGTGCTGTACAAAGGGGGAAGAGTTTAGAGAAGCAAAACAAGGGCTAAAGTTCTTCATTCGCATTAACCCATCACAGAGAAAGTGTAGATACAGGGGTATATACAATGTTTGTTAGTACATCATAACAAGATACAGATTAGTGAAAAAAATGCATGCAAGATGCCATTAGTTTTCATGAAGTTTAAACACCACATACATTCTTATACATTTAACAATCACTTTCATCTATATTAATACAAGGACAAATTGGTCTGGGGGTTGGCAGGAGTTGGCACCTGGTCTGCCAGCATCATGGGATTTATGATATGAACAGCATGAGTCTTCACACATGTCATGATACATTGAATACACACGACAGGATTGTTCACATGGTGGTGATAAGCCAAATTCTGAAGTCAGAAGGTGGGGTGTGATTCTAAGAGCCTTTACCCACCTTCAAAAGGACGACTCAGATGAATAAGAGTTTGCAGACTTGAGTACTTAGAAAAAAATCAATGCAAGTTTTGCCTATGTACTGGGGTGGAAGAATCCTACCAAAAAGGATGTTTAACTCTGGAGTTTCCATTAAAGATTTTCTTGTCTCCTCTACTCTACTTCTTTTTCAGTGTTTCCCTAGTGGAAATGGATCCAATAACATCTGAGTTGTACTTTCAAACCCATCATGTTAAAGTGGATTTGAAATTAGGCTAAGAGTATCTATCTTCTACACACACATGGTGGCAATCAGATGCTTATTGGCTTCACATCTGAGAAGGCTTCTGAGTGGATTATCTAGGGTGAACTAATGGGCTAACCTGAAATAGACTTCACTGAAATAGTGTTTTGATAGAAGAATTTGCATAACTAAGGCATCATGCTTATCAAATACCCCTTGGACAGTCTTCCCTCTGCAGCTGTCTTAGTTACAGCCACTCCTCGAGTCACGACCACCTCCACTTACGACCATCCGCACTTACGACCAAAGCGGTCGTAAATGCGGATCCGAGTTATGAACAGGATCCGCCCTTATGAACAGCACGGTCGTCGTGTAACTCTATGGGATCCGAGTTATGAACACTTCAAGTTACGGACCAAGCGTTGGTCCGTAACTTGTTTGTAACTCGGGGAGCGTCTATATTTCTCTCCAATTTTGGGGCTCCCCAAAGCAAAATACCAGATCTGGACGAAGTAAGAGGAGACAAAGTGAATGAGGTAATATCTTTTATTGGAACAACTTCTGCTGGTGAGAGAGAGAAGCTTCTGAACCATACAGAACTCTTCAGGCTTGGGAGAGGTACTCCAAGTGTCACAATGAAATACAAGATGGAACAGATTGTTTAGCATTAGTGATTTGCACATATTCTAAGGGATCTTTCAAGAGAGAGCTCAGTGTGGTTCAAAAGCTAAACCTGAAAATGTAACATGGTCATACTAGGTCAGACTGATTGTTTATCTTGCACAACAATTTTCAGCCTGTAGTCCATGAACCCCTAGGGTTCCACAGATTATGGTTAAGATTTCCAAAGGTGTCCACAGATCCATTTGAAATTTTGTAGGGTCTTACGAATGAAAAGGGGTTGAAAACCACTGATCCAGCCCAGGAGCCTGTCTGCTGACAGTGGCCAATGGAAGGTGCTTCAGAAAGTATGGACGGAACAGGAAGTCATTGAGTAACCCATCCCTAGTCATCCACTCCTAGCTTGCATCCCTGACCATCACGACTAATAACATTGATGTTGCCAACACTGTATTTCAAAAATAAGGGTCTGTGTTCTTAGCACCATTACGCCATCCCTCCTCCCATTAGCATCATCATCAAGAATTACTACTCACCTACATTCGGCAGGGTAATGCTGCTTTTTGCAGCACTCAGCAATCTTGTTGTACACAGATTAAAAAAGGGACATCCCATGTAATAAGGGACTGTTGTCAATATAAATGATTAACCTAATCGCCATGAGCTCATCTAGTTCTCTTTTAAACCCCATTATCATTTTGAAATAAAAGTTTCAGATATTGATCAACTGCCTTCAATTACGTCCGCTAGCAATGAAATCCAGAGGTTGACTTGGGGGTACGTCTAGACTGTGGCGCTATTCCGCATCTTTTGAACCTGCCCGTTAGTTCAAAATAGATTTTGAAATAACAGGCTTGCTATTCTGACATCCCTATAACCTTTGTTCCACGAGGGCTAAGGGACATTCTGGAATAGAAGTTTATTTCGAAATCTGACGCTATGTAGCTATTTCCAAATTAGATCGAAATAAGATATGCAATCTGCATAGCTCAAATTGCATATCTTATTTTGACTTACGGATGCAATGTAACTGCATCCTCTGTGATTAAATGCTTCTGTTTCTTTTAAACCTGCTGCTAATTAACTGCATTAGGCGACACCTAGTTCTTGAATTACGTGAAGGAGTAAATAACACTTCCTAGTTCACTTTCTCCACACTAGTCATAATTTTATAGACTTCTGTCCTTCCCGATTCATCTTTTTTTTTTCCAAGCTGACAGTCCCAGTCTTTTTAATCTCTCTTCATACAGAAGCTGTTCCATACCCTTAATCTTTCTTGCTCGCCTTCTGTGTACCTTCTCCACTTGTATATTTTTTTGAGACTGGGTGACCAGAACTGCACACAGTATTCAAGATATTGGCACACCACAGTTTTATATGTATTTTCTGTCTTCTTATCTATCCCTTTTCTAATGTCTCCTAACATTTTGAAACAAAAGACAGGAAGATGCAGCACTTTAAACACTAACAAGATGGTTTATTGTTAGTCTTTAAAGTGCTGCATTGTCCTGTCTTTTGTTTCAGCAAGACCAGACTAACACAGCTACATCTCTATTACTATCCTAACATTTTGTTAGCTTTTTTATTCCTGCTGCATATTGAGCAGATGTTTTCAGAAAACTATCCACAATGACTCCAAGATCTTAATCTTTCTCGAGTTGTAACAGCTTGGTTAGACTCCATAGTTTTGTATGAGCCTGGGTCTCACTGGCAGAAGTTGGTCCAATAAAAGATATTACCTTTCCCACCTTGTTTCTCTAATATCCTGGGACTAACATAGCTACAACTACCCCACATTTAACCCTTGTAGACATTTCAGAGGAACTTTGAAGACTCTCTTAGGCACTTAAGTATCAATTAACTCTCTTAGGCACTTAAGTGTCAGTGCTACTTGATTGGCAGCTCCTATGTAATGATGATGTATCCATTCATCTGGATCAGTAGCACTCCAAACCCCCAAATTTAGTAGACAATTTTGCTGACAAAAGTTAAGTTTTCAGTTCTGGGACATCAGTGAATGAATCATAAATCCGTATCATGTGGGACCAAGCAATGAAATTTCACATTGTGCAAGGCTATTTAACAATAAAACTGTTGTCTCTTTCCGCACTGTGATCTAATAGCTACATTGGTGAAAATCCTTCCTCCCAGAAGGCACAGTGCATTAGTCACCACAAATCACTATTTCTTTACCAACCTAAACTATGCCAAGCAAAGGCTAAAGAAATGTTTTAGACATTTCTGAAACAATCAACTGCCTTACGGCTGTAACAACATTTAAGTTATGATACAGGGGTTTTGTTCTTCTCTCACAAACTAATGTACATCAGGACTAAATCCAATGAAGTCAGTGAGGTTATATTGATATACAACCTGGTGAGAGGATAATCAGGTCAGCATGCATTACTTCCATTGCCCACACAGCATCTTGGTATTAGGTTTTTGTTTCGTGTCCCAGGCTTCTTTTTAAGCCATGCATTTATTTCCATTTCTGACCCCTCTGGGTCTCCATGAAAGAATATGGCATTTTGGCTGAACTATTCATTTCTTTCCTTTGGGACAGCATGCACAGGACTGTTTTTGGCTGGGACTTTCAAAGAAACCTAACATCTTATTTTTACATCAAAAGATAAGTATGGGACAACTCCAGGCCACTTAATTAGCCTCGTTAGCACCATCCCTGCAATTGACAGGCACTTCCCTCCCTTCTTTTTCTACTTTAAATTTTGGGTTTCTGTATTCCACTCCAGCTCAGCTGATCAAGTGGGTTTTGCCCACAAAATCTCATGATATACATTTTTCTTAGTCTCTAAGGGTGTGTCTAGACTACATGCCTCCTTCGACGGAGGCATGTAGATTAGCCACATCGGAAGAGGGAAATGAAGCCGCGATTAAAATACCGCGGCTTCATTTAAATTTAAATGGCTGCCCCGATCTGCCGATCAGCTGTTTGTCGGCAGATCGGGGGAGTCTGGACGCGATGCCCCGACAAAGAAGCCTTTCTTCATCGACACAGGTAAGCCTCGTGAAACCAGGTTTACCTGTGTCGATGAAGAAAGGCTTCTTTGTCGGGGCATCGCGTCCAGACTCCCCCGATCTGCCGACAAACAGCTGATCGGCAGATCGGGGCAGCCATTTAAATTTAAATGAAGCCGCGATTATTTTAATCGCGGCTTCATTTCCCTCTTCCGATGTGGCTAATCTACATGCCTCCGTCGAAGGAGGCATGTAGTCTAGACACACCCTAAGTCCTGGTCTACATTAGTACCTTATTTCAAAATACCGCCACCCCCGCTCCCCCGCCCACCACTCCAAATTAGTAAGCGGTGCATCCACACTACAATGCCCATTATTTCAGAATAAGGGGCTGCAGAATTCAGACTCTGTACTCCTGCTTTTCATCAGGAAAATGCTAATTCTGAAACTGTAAGTTCGAAATAACAGTCGTATGGATGCTCCAGTGCTGCTAATTAGAACATAAGAATGGCCATACTGGGTCAGACCAAAGGTCCATCCAGCCCAGTATCCTGTCTGCCGACAGTGGCCAACATCAGGTGCCCTGGAGGGGTGGACCGAAGACAATGATCAAGTGATTTGTCTCGTGCCATCCTTCTCCAGCCTCTGACAAACAGAGGTTAGGGACACCATTCCTGCCCCCTGGCTAATAGCCTTTTATGGACCTAACCATCATGAAATTATCTAGCTTCTCTTTAAACTCTGTTATAGTTCTAGCCTTCACAGCCTCCTGTGGCAAAGAGTTCCACTGGTTGACTATGCGCTGTATGAAGAAGAACTTTCGCTTACTAGTTTTAAACCTGCTACCCATTCATTTCATTTGGTGTCCTCTAATCCTTATATTATGGGAACTAATGAATAACTTTTCTTTATTCACCCTCTCCACACCACTCATGCTTTTATAGACCTCTATCATATCCCCCCTCAGTCTCCTCTTTTCTAAACTGAAAAGTCCTAGTCACTTTAGCCTCTCCTCATATGGGACCTGTTCCAAACCCCTGATTATTTTAGTTGCCCTTTCCTGAACCCTTTCTAAGGCCAAAATATCTTTTTTGAGGTGAGGAGACCACATCTTATCACAGTACTGAAGATGTGGGCGTACCATAGTTTTATACAGGGGCAGTAAGATATTCTGTGTCTTATTTTCTATCCCTTTCTTAATAATTCCTAGCATCCTATTTGCCTTTTTGACCGCCGCAGCACGCTGTGTGGACATTTTCAGAGAACTATCCATGATAACTCCAAGATCTCTTTCCTGATTTGTCGTAGCCAAATTAGCCCCCATCATACTATATGTATAGTTGGGGTTAATTTTTCCAACGTGCATTACTTTACACTTATCCACATTAAACTTTATTTGCCATTTTGTTGCCCAATCACTCAGTTTGGTGAGATCTTTTTGAAGTTCTTCGCGGTCTGCTTCTGTCTTGACTATCTTGAGCTATTAATTGGAATTAACTGGTCTCCAGGAGGATTCCCACAACTGCCCAGAGTACTTCCCGGGGCTCTGAGTCTGAGGCAGCATGTCCACATTCCCGGAGCCTGCCTCGGACTGATTTCAATGCTTCCCCTTAGTGAGGACACGTAAATTTGAATTTGTTAAATTGGGAGTTTGTATGTCAAATTTAGTAATTTTGAAATAATTTCCTAGTGGAGACATGACCTCTGGTGCCACAGGGATACTTGTCATTGTAGGAGTCTAATGCTATTCAGCAGTATCTAAGTAGCAAACTCCTTCAACCCCCTTAAAAGACCCAGTTTCTGTGACACACTGATACTGAGGTAGGCAAACTTGGGCTCAACTTCCAGTAAAAAGGCTTCTTCCTGTCCTTGCGAAGAAGAAATTTTGAAGCACCACATGCAAACTGCATCTTTGTCCCCACGCTTTTTAAGGTGTAATGACATTGAAGAATCATTTAAAGACGAAGCTTTGGTATCTGTATGTAAAATCTCTCTCGTGTCACACATACTGATATTGTTGCACATTTCTTTTCAGCTGGATTATGATTCTAACACTGTAGCTAGAAGACAGCTCTGGATAAGTCCCAAGCAAGGTGACACTCAGGACAAAAAAGTTTTCGCATCAGTGACATTTTCACATAGGAAATGTTTTAAAGAAATGTCTGAACCAGTTATTGGAAGGGGAGTGTAGGGAGTAGGTGGTGGGTCTGGGGGAAGGCGCAGGGCTAGGGTGTTTGGTTTTGTACAGTTAGAAAGTTGGCAAGCCCAGCTGGGAACTGCAGGGAGGGGCTATTGAAAGTAAAGGGGATGTGATGCAAGCTGTTGGGGGGGCAAACAAATTATGCCTGTCTAGCAGGCACCAGCCATCTCTGGCAGAAACCCCCAGAAACCCTCCTCCCCCGCTGCAGGGCACAATACCTAAGGTTCCCCCTCTGAGTGCAGCAGGCAGAGAATTGTGGGGTGGGGGAGAGGCATGTGTTGCTTACAAGCTGCAGTCTGGCCACCTCTGGCATAGACAATTGGTCTGGCAGTCACCCTTGGATGCTGGGGAACTTACAGTTGCTTTCTTACTGGCAGGAATTGGAACTTAATGGAAACGGCAAATGCAGGAATGTGGCAGTGGTAACTATAAACCAGCGTAAGCAAGAAGTGGTGGATGTGAGGCTGAGCTAAATAGCAGAGGTTGAACCTCTCTGCTCCGGGAGACTGGTTTCTGGACCAGAGAGCTCCAACCACAGAGGTTGCCAGCAGCTCAGAGCTCAGCCAGTGGTTTGTTTATAGCTGTTCTCTGTAGTGATATGCCACCGGTCTCGCTACAGGGAGCAGCTAAAGACAAACCACTGGAGAGTCAGTGTACTGGAGGCAGGGAGCCCAGCCTGGCTGGCAGCGGGAGCAGGGCTGGGTGGGAGTCACCACCAGCTGGAGGCAGGAAAGCCCTTATGGCCAGAGGTGCAGAGATTCTGCCATCCAGAGTCAGGGAGCCCCTCCAGCCAGAGCGAGGCAGCAGCTGGGTGTGCACTGGCCAGGCCGGTGGCTAGAAGGGAAGCCCTAGGAGAGCCTGAGGCCTGACCTCCTCTAGTCCAGCAAACTCCCTCCTTCACGACCACTCAGGTCTCGAGGGTGCCAGACCAGGAAGGTCCAACCAATACGTTAGCCTATAAAATAAGTACAACTCAGTGTTATGTGGGTAAGGAAGTTAGATTTGGGCATGGAAGGCTAAGCATTAGCGTAATGGTGTTCAGGCCCTATAATAAGGTAAACACTCTGTAGAGATAGCTTGAGCTGTTCTATCATTGTTAGCTTTCCACCATTTGAGCCGTCAGCTGTATTGTTTTGTACGGTCAATCCTGGGCGTTCGAGAAACCTGGATCATTGGACACATTTGGCATGCCAGAGACAGGGCTGGTCCTCTGTCTGACCACCAGGTCCTCAGGGTTAGGTGTAAATATGACAATCTAAGAGGTGATGCAAAGAAAGTTATTACAGCTCTCCCCAATACTGTATTATTCTTATGTGCTCATGTGTCTTGACAATTCTCCAGTTTTTTCCTCTGATTTGAATAATATCTAGGACTTTGCTTTGCCCTTAGTGTGTCACTGCCATGCACCACGAGGTCGCGCACCAATAACGAACTTCTTGGGTTTAGTTCCGAGTAGCCAGGTTCTGGGACAAGCACCGTATCACCTTCTGATCAACTGGCAATTCATACGAACAGCATTAATCTTTAAAAAGGATCAGGCACTTGGTACAACTGTGTGTGTAGAGCAGGACACAATCAGAAACTTAGGAATGTACATGTTATCCTTTGTGCTGGCATTGCAATTAAATCGGGGTGAGCAATAATTTTTCACGGGGGAGGGCACTACAAGAGTTTGGTACGTGGTCGAGGGCTGCACTTTTCTGTAGAGTGGGCGTGGGGTCTGAGATGGAGGATGGATGCAAAAGGGAGCTTGGGGTAGGAGACTGGGGTGCAGGAGAGGATGTGGGATCTGAGAGAGTGTTTGGGTGAAGGAGAGGGTTGTGACCTGTGGCAGGGGTTCAGGGTCAGGGATGGGTGCAGAAGAGGAGTGTAGCCAGGGGGAAGGGCATAGGAGGAGATGCAAGGTATGGGAGGAAATTGTGACCTGGGACGAGGAGTTGGAATGTAGGAGGGGTGGGGTGCCAGATGCAGGCTCTGGCCAGGAGGCACTTCCCCGGGCCAGCAGCCTAGCAGGACACTGAGGCAGGCTCTCTGCCAGCCTGCAGCCCCAGACTGCTCCAAGTGGTTGAATGTTCCATGTGCCTCTCTGCACCACGTATAGAGGTGGGCAAATGAGGCTTCAAATGCTACCCCCACCTCCAGCCAATAGAAACAGAGAGACGGTGTTAATGGTGAGGGCAGCATTCGAAGCCTCCCTCCGCCCAGTGCACAACCCAGAGAGCCACATGGAGAAACCAACAGCTTTGAGCAGCGTGGAACTGCTCCATGCCTGAGGGTCCCAGTGAGGCAGGCTGAATTAGAGGTTTGATAGGCCAGGACCATATCATGCCCGCCCTTGAATTAAATGTAGGTACAAAATTGGAAACCAGATTGTACGTATATATGTGTGAATAAATAATAAACAGGCCCTGAATTTCAATTTTTCCCAATTGAGTTTATTGGTATGAGATAGAGAGGAAAATTCCATCAGACTTAGGCCTGTATTTTATTTTTATTACTCTATTTTCATTTTTACAAGCTTTCAAATATACGTGTTAAAACAAGAGGACATTCACTCTGTCTTCATGGATGACCAGCCCTGTCTCTGGCATGCCAAATGCGTCCAATGGTCCAGGTTTCTCGAACGCCCAGGATTGACAGTACAAAACAATACAGCTGACGGCTCAAATGGTGGAAAGCTAACAATGATAGAACAGCTCAAGCTGTCTCTACAGAGAGTTTACCTTATTATAGACATTATGTTGTTTATGGTTTTGAACAGAGACCCAGGATACTTATAACTGTCTGAATTTCTGGGCAATTTAGAGTAAATATTTCTGCAGGTGACGCTCCACAAAGATAAACGAGTACCATTACTCCACTTTTAAAATAAGAGGGCTCACTAAATGTGCCAAAACAATTTGTGTTCAGCTCTTTTGTCAAACAGGGTAAAAAGAGAAGCATGTCGGGTCTTAGTTTATTATTTGTTCTCGTTAGAATGGAGTGGGACCTGGCATGGTTTATACACAGAAATGGTTATATTTTTACCTTGTTTATCCTCCTGCAAATCTCTGATCCTGAATGATTTACCCCTTACCAATATTGTCCATTTTGCGTAGACCTTAGATAATGGTGGAAGAGTCCCGGTACCAGTGAGCTATTTAATCAGTTGTTTGAAGTTAGGACTATCCCGATAGACATCTGACAAACTTACATGGCCCCCATCACCCTAATACAGGTTGAATCTCCCTAGTCCAGCACTCTAACCCGGCAACATCCATGGTCTGACATGATTTTAGTTAGCAGGATGCCCACTTACCATGGATGCGGCCAAGTTTCCTACAGTCCCATAAAGTTTGTTTACAGCCACCAGTCCTGGCTCTCGGTGTTCTATGCTGTTATTTTGCTCTAATTTACACCAAGATATCTTCTAAGAGCCCAGTAAGTAGCGGAAGTGTTGGTGATGCTGCTAGACAATATTGATCTCCCGGGGTTTGGAAAACTCTCTGGTTTGACACCAGTCAGGTGTTTGGAGTGCTGGACCAGAGAGGATCAACCTGTAATGCACTCCACCACCTTTCCCATATTAATCCTCACAACACCTTTGTGGGGAACTATCACTACCCCAGAAAGTACACACACAGTCAGAGTGTGGTGGTCAAAGTCAAACAGGAAGCTTGGATGGAGCAGAGAATTGAATATGGATACCCCAACCCCGCCACAGGCTAGCTCCCTAATCGGTCAGCTATCCTTCCTCCCCATGACACCGATTCCAAAGTGTCCCTGGAGAACTTTCTGATTGAATTCCTTCCTGGATCCTTTACTGTTTACAGTTTCTACTACTATTTCAGGCTTGCCCCTGCCGCTGCTGCCTGCTAACCAGGTACAGGCTATGGCAATGGTTTCATTCTTTTAGCTTCTTTGTGGCTGCCTCTCGGTGCTAACTAATCATGCTGGTCTTGTCTAAACACTCCGGGCTGTTGCAGCCACCTACAGTTTACTTTCCATCCAATTACCCCTGCAGATGTTTGTAATTGCGACAAGGGGGCACCCCTTTGTGTTGACATCTGTTAGGCAGGCACTAGGACTCAGAACAGCCGCCAGTGGGGACTGGGGAAGTGTCAAGCAATGTCCCTTCCATTAAAAAAAAAAAAATTAAAAGGACCAAATTCTGCCCTCATTTATGCTTATGTAGCACCACGGCATGTGACACAGAGAAATAAAATACAGCAGCGCTAACGATGCACATTTCTGCCTAGGAAATATTCCTGAAGCTCAGATACAGTTATCTGGAACTGCTGGGTCATTTGCTTTCACCACAGGAGGGGAATACAGAAGAGCCAGTGAAACTGCACCAGAGATTTTAATACTGCAGACTCTCTGGATCCCTCTGACAAAGATTCTGTGTCACTAACAAAATGACTAATAAGGTTAAAATAGGACTATACTGTTAGCTCCTATGGCAGCAATAGGCCGACAACAACTATACACATTGCATAACCCTAAATATTAAATAAGGGACAGGTTCCGCCACCCTCCCTTAGGCTGAGCAGTATCGTACTCCACAGTGGAGAAAATGGGGCTGCTTATGAAGTAATGCAAAGGAAGGCAGTCGACTGGCCTGCAGTGAAAGGACAAATAAAGCAGGGAAGTTCATTTAGAGCAGTCAGGATCCTCCCTTAGCAGCTCCCTGCAAGGACTCAGCTCAACTATCCCCAAAGGAGCTGGAGAGCACCGGTCTGTGGCGATGTCCCCTCTCTGCCTGCAACAGGCCCCTTATGCCAACGGCTGAGGAAGGCAGTGCAGAAGTCATCTATGCCAGCTCTCTGCATGCTCATGGCTCCTCCACACTAGCAGTCTCAGCACAAAGGGAGATGAGCAATGTTCACAGTACCAGAGCCTCCTCTTTTATACCAGTTTTATGTCGCTGCAATTCCAAGAGAGTCACTCCCGATTCACACCTGTGTACATGAGAACAGAATAATGTTCCCTGTTTTAACATCTCTCTGGGTATGTCTACTCTACCACCCTCGTTCGAACGAGGGTGGTAATGTAGGCAACCGGAGTTGCAAATGAAGCCCGGGATTTGAATTTACCGGGCTTCATTTGCATGTTGCCAGGCGCCGCCATTTTTAAATCTCCGCTAGTTCGGACTCAGTGCCAGCAGCTACACGCGGCATGAACTAGGTAGTTCGGATTAGGCTTCCTATTCCGAACTACCTGTACACCTAGTTCCACGGAATAGGAAGCCTCGTTCCATGAGGAGTACAGGTAGTTCGGAATAGGAAGCCTAATCCGAACTACCTAGTCCGTGCCGCGTGTAGCCACGGGCACGGAGTCTGAACTAGCGGACATTTAAAAATGGCAGCGCCCGGCAACATGCAAATGAAGCCCGGGAAATTCATATCCCAGGCTTCATTTGCAACTCCGGTTGCCTACAGTAACCGCCCTAGTTCGAACTGGGGTGGTAGTGTAGACATACCCTCTCTCTTTCTCTAAGGAATTAAAAAGAAACCGCTCCTGGACCTGTATGCCAAGTTGCTCATCTGATCAAATAGCATCACCTGATTTCTGAGTTAGAAGTGAAAACGTCTTTAGTTGGTTCAGTGAGCACTTCTTTAGGAGCGTGACTATGCAGCTAAAATATCTGCTACTACAACTCTAGTGGCGAGGCAGCAGCCTCTCTGCACAGCTGCTGAAATTGGTTTATATTTTTCAACGTTAGTAGGCAATATACATGGAACAAAAGGTGCATGCTATGAAAGTTTTAGCTGGGCTTCCACAGGTGAAGGGAAACTGAGCCCTTCTCATGCTTTGTCTGTGATAGTGTTTCATTTCCTCTGCCGAAGGACTGATTTAGATTTTGTGGAAGGGCAGATAAAGCAGCAAAAAGTATGATTACATTTTTGACAACACTAATTTGTACTGTCTGGATGATTAATGTCCCAATGATAGGGGTGCTGAAATGGCAGACGTTGCATCAAACATTGCATACTAAAAAGTAACTGCTGTCCTATCACTCGTTTAAAAAAAATGTATTCTGCAGTCTCATATCGCAAACTACATACATCGAATCATAACTGGTAGATTGTTTTACAGTACAGTCGCTCCCCAAGTTACGACCACCTCCACTTATGACCATCCGCACTTATGACCAAAGCGGTCGTAAATGCAGATCCAAGTTATGAACGGCAATACGCGCTTATAAACAGCGCGGTTTCCATGTAACTCTATGGGATCCGAGTTATGAACACTTCAAGTTACGGACAAAGTGTTGGTCCATAACTTGTTCATAACTCGGAGAGCGGCTGTAGTATGCATTATTTCATGTCTTCACACATGCACACAAAGACTATGACTGAGATGACTGCTCAGTTCTTCACATTCATGCATCCTACAACGAGCCTGGGCCAGACCTTAAGATGGTATAGGTCAGCATAGCTCCACTGATGCCACAGATCACACAGTCTGCATAGCACAACCCATAGGACTTCCTGAAAAACATTCCTAGAATGTATCTTGTACAAAAACATCTAATCCTGAAAACTATCCATGAAGGAGCATCCTCAACAATTTGATAAATTAAATTACTCTATTAAAATTGATGATTTATTTCTGAATTTGTCGAGCTTCAACTTCCAGACATTGGAGTGTGTCATACCTTCCTCTACGAGAATGAAGAGGGTATCATTAAATATTTGTTCCTGTTGTCCATGCTTATAGGCTAATCAAACCACCTCTTAATCTTCTCCTTCTCAAGCTAAGATGTTTTCTAATCCTCTTATGATCCCATGGCTCTTCTCTGAGCCCTTGCCAATTTATTAACATCCTTCTTGAATTGCAGAACCAGAAATGGACATAGGTTCTGGTATTAATGGTGCTGTCACATCCCTTGGCTTGAAGTGGTTTTTATCATATATAGTGTTTGCAGCTTGAGTCAAATACTCTTAGCACCTCCGCTACACAAACTGTTCCAGCACCCCTGTAACAGGACATGGAATTCCAGCACTCATCACGCTAATGCCAGATAGAGACATAAAAACCTCTCTAACTCCTTCTGGAGGTACACCTGTTGATACATCCAAGCCTTTTTCACCACAGCACCATAGTGGAAACTCATGGTCACTGGATTATCCACCGTGATCCTCAAATGCTTTGCAGTCACTTCTTCCCAGAACAGAGTTCCTCAACCTGTAAGTTTGGCCTACATTCTTTCATCCAAGAGATGTGTTTTTAATACAGCTAAATGTATATATGTGACAACATGGGGATTGTGGAGGGTTTTACTCCCCTTGTTATGTTGCATGTGATTTCTACTGTCCTCCAATAACCCTGTGTGTGTGTGACTCAGTCTCCCTGTGGACTATACTAATACCTAGATAGTGGTGGGATTTTTGGATGTGATACACAATGGCTGATGCCCTTTGTAACTTGAGCCCAGGAGGTGGCGCCACCAAGGGACACCTTTTGCCCAAAAAGCAGAGCACAGGCTGGAGGAGGAGCCCAGCTGGGGGCTGGGACCAGGAGCTGAGAGTGAGTTAGTCCCCGTGGGCTTGCGGTCAAGCAGGAGGATCAAGTCCCTGACTTAGAGATCTCCGTCGACTAATAAACCTTCTGTTCTACCTGCTGGCTGAATCTCACATCTGACTGAGGATGGAGATGCAGGGCTCGGTGACGCCTCACACCTCAGTAACCACATTCGGTTTGCTTGTGGCCTTTACTAAGCAATCCAGATCCGCCTGAAGCTGTGGCTTGACCTCTTCGTACTCTATCACTTCCCCAATTCGTGTGTCAGCTACGAACTTTATCCATGATGATTTTACATTTTCTTCCAGGTCATTAATAAAACATTAAATAGTGTAGTGCCGTGAACCAATCCTGTGGGACCCACTACAAAATCACCTATTATATTTACAATTTGACCCTTGTCAGTGGCTACATTTTTAATCTATTTATTATGGCCCATATTAATTTCAGAGCATTCTAGTATTTTAAAAATCAAAATGTCCTTCACTGCTAAGTCAAATGCTTTACAGAAGTCTAAATACAGGTTGTACATCTTTAGTCAAGCACTTTCAGGACCTGAGCAGTGCCAAACTAGAGAATTTGCCAAACCATAGGAGGCTGATACTGTCTAGCAGCATTACCAATATTTTCACTGCTTACTGGGCTCTTAGAAGACATTTAGGGGTAAATTAGAGCTAAATAACTGCATAGAACACCGAGAGCCAGAACCGGTGGCTGTAAACAAACTGTAAGGGATTGCAAGAAAAATTGGCCACACCCATGATAAGTGGACATCCAGCTAACTAAAATCATGCCAGACCACAGATATCGCTGGACCAGAGAGTGCTGGACTACAGAGATTCAACATGTGTATTACATCAACCTTTATATCTTTATCAACCAAAGGTGACATCTTTTCTTTGAAAATATCAACAATTTGACAGAACCTGTTTTCCATAAATTCATATTGACTGGCCCATATGTGCCACACCATTATCTTGCCAAACAATCATTGCCATTCCAAAAGGCTTACATGGGTAATTCTGCTTATACTTCTTAAATACTGGCACATTCACTTTCATCTAGTCATCTTGAACTTCTGTCGTGTTTCAAGACATGGAAAGTCAACACTAACTGTCCAACGAGTTCCTCAAACAGCTTTTAAAACTCTTGGATAGACGGTAACCGAACATGCCGATTTAAAAATGTCAAATTTCAGTAGCTGCTGTTAAACACCCCCCCCCCCACTGAAATACTAGTGGAATGGGCAGAGTATGACTCCACTATCTGTTTCTCCCCTCCCCGAATCATGGTGACATAGCACCAATGCCATCACTAGAAAATGTTCAGTCAAGATCAGATATTTTTCTGAGAGATACGGTTCTAGGTCAAACAGGAATTAATTGCTGGAAGTTCTATGGCCAGTGCTAGACAGGAGGTCATGCTAGGTGATCCCTTCTAACCTTAGACTCTATAAATGGCAGGCCAAAGGAGGAGAGCCTACAGGAATGGGCATGGATTTTTTTCAGAGATTTCTTCTCAATCTGACCGAGGTGGGGGAGACAGTTCTCAAGTATCAGTTGAAGGCTAAGACCAGATCCTTGACTACAGAGTAACACTCCTGTGCCTTCTTGCCCCCACCAAGAGCACAGCCTTGGTGGAACATCTCTGACAGAGCTCTGGCACTTAACCACTGCTCCTTGGACACCCAGGCTGTTTTCCATCCTGAATCTGGAAGGGTTGGTGGAGAAGGCCAATGGCGGACATTTACCCAGGCTCAGCCACTCCTCTCCTAGCCCAGTCCACTCACTGCCATCTCCTGAGATGCACACTCAGAGGCTAACAGAGCATCCTATCACCTTTTGCACTCACTAAATTCCCAGCTGGTTCAAGATGCACTGTCACTCCCCCACTTCATGTAGCTTACACTGTCATTTATAGCCCCACAGAATTTGGCCCATGAGTTGGCAGCCCTTGCTCTATGGACAAATTCTGCTTGCAGCACACTGGTATGTGTAGGGTTACTAGATCTACACCAGTGTCACAGTGCAGAATGCATAGCCAGCTTTGCTTAGATTTCGGCCCCTTTCTGTAAGAACAGCGCTTTCCATATGGAAGATGCTGGTAGAGAAATTGTTTCGCCTACTTCGCCACTCTGTCTTTGCACCAATCTCCCATTGCATGCTGACTTTGTGATCAAACTTCTGTCTGTAACAGACTGCTGTCTGAGCTCCGGTTAGTATACTGGTAACACTATCATCCTAGAGTCTGGTGTCCAAACTTAGTAGTGCTACTGGTATTCCACACTGGGGCACTGTTCTGAGGTGTTTTACACAAGTGTGGATTATTTGATGTTGCATGCCCTAGCCAAATACAGGAGACTAATAGGACTAGATTGTGGGATATGGGAAATGAGGAAAGACATTTGGCCAGCTTCACATTGCAGGTCCAAACATCCGGACTGATGACTTTTCGAACCCAGATCTGAATGCTGTGGCTTGGGAACATCACACACAGAACAAACAGTGCACTCTTATAACTGTCAAACTTCCTAAGACAGATATTTTAGGAGCACAGTGTGTCAATTCTACCTGCATAAAAACTAATCATCTAAGAATTCAATGTGTGTGAGACACGCATATGAAATAACCCCAGTGACAGGGAACGACATTTTTAAACCTATACTCTTCATCTAGTCTTTAATGGACAGGTGGATGTTGCCATTTATCCTTCCTTCAGAAAAAAGGAACTGGTGTTGTTTTATATCATCAGGGCAGCAGATGGCACCATTGTCATTTGGAATGACCCTGGAACAGCTTTCCAAGTTTTTGTACGCCACTGTTACCATTTGCTGACTGACTGATGACTTTTCAAAGCAAGTGTATTCTAGTGACCCCTTTTAACCATAAGCTTGATCCTTATGTGCACAAAGAAGTGGCATCAGGGGTGGGCAATAAGCGCCTTGCGGGCTGCAGAGCTCGCCTGGGTTAGCCCCTGGTCAGCCACCGACACTATATTTACCACAGCCCCTTGCAGTACTGGTTGGCTGCGGATCACTGTTCCTGGCCAATGGGAACCGCGGGAAGTAGTGCCCCAGTCTGCTTTATACCACTTCTCCAAGAAAAAAGCCTCAGGCTTGGGTTATTAATTAGCAATAACACTGATTTTGTAGGAGAAGCCCTTTTATCTCACTTTCAGTAAAGTGGACAAATCCATTTCTGATATGAAACTACTCACTGAAGTGACAGTCAACAGCTATTCCTATTATTATTTTAACTCTTTGGTCCCTCCCTTCAAATAAAAAAAATTTCTATGCCCCTGTAAGTGTAAACAAGAATCTGTCCCAAATGAGATGGAAATTACTGGGGTTATAGATGGAGGACTAGATCAGCATGTCAAATCAACAAGATCTCTTTGGATGCTGCAGTCAGGAAGGATACTGAGACGGGAAATATATTGTCTAATCTCATGGGATTCTCAGTCAAAAGCTTAAAGGACTTGATTTTTAGATTGGAAACTAGGGAATACACCCCGGCCAACACATTATTTTACTGGGAAGAAAGAAGATATTTATTAAATAAAGCCAAACATTTTCAGTCTTAATAAGGGGGAGGTAGCTAGTAAGCTCTGAGGGCACGTCTAGACTACATGGCTCCGTCAACGTTTACTCGGCAAATGGAAATGAAACGGCGATTTAAATAATCGCCGCTTCATTTAAATTAAAATGGCTGCCGCGCTGTGCCGATCAGCTGTTTGGCGGCACAGTGCTGTAGGCTGGACACTCCGCGGTCGACATCAAAGGCATTTGTCGACCTCCCCGGTAAACCTCATCCCAAGAGGCATTACGGGGAGGTCGACAAATGCCTTTGATGTCGACCGCGGAGTGTCCAGACTACAGCGCTGTGCCGCTAAACAGCTGATCGGCACAGCGCGGCAGCCATTTTAATTTAAATGAAGCGGTGATTATTTAAATCGCCACTTCATTTCCCTTTGCCTACAACCCTAATCTACATGGCTCCGTCAACGGAGCCATGTAGTCTAGATGTGCCCTGAGAGAGCACAACTTGTATCTTCTCAGGAACATGCTACCTTCACTTTGACTTGCTAAGCAGCAGCTAACTATGCAAACAAGGAGGCTCCTAGAAATTTAAATGGATGTGCAGTATAGATATACTCACCATTACACAGGAGAGTTATCTGCAGGGCTGAAACACCAAGGAGAGACAGCGATGCTGTAAATTCTTACAGGTGGGTGTAATCGGGGGTCAAAGGGCAAAATTCAGAAAGTGAGAGTTAGACTCTTTAAGGAAAGGCTCCTCAGGGCGAGAGGTGCAAGTCTGTGACTCAGTCTCCCAAGAGAAGCAACATAAGCCCTGGGATATTTAAGCCATTTGAAACTGGAAAGCACAAGGCACTGCTTTTCGAAACAATTCTGTACCTACAGAGGGATGGATTTCCCCATCACAAATTGCTCTGGAAGTGTGACAAAAGTGGTGTGTTCACTTTAAAAGGGCTCACGGCTGGAGCACCCGTGGAAAAAGAAAAAGTGGATGCTCAGCACCCGCTATCAAGCCTGTGGATCACCTCCCCCCTCCACGGAGTCTCTTGCCTGGCACAATCAGCTGTTCAGGGGCAAGCAGGAGGCCCTGGGTTGGGAGATGGAGAAAAGGGAACAGGAAGAGGCAAGGGATGCAGTGAAGTAGGACAGGAAGAGGCAGGGTGGGGAATGGAGAGGAGGGGGGGGGAGATCCAGCGCTGCTGCTCAAAACAGCTGTCAGGAGCAGCAAGGAAGGCTCTTTGTGAGCAGTGTATGCAGAGAGATGCTGAGAATTCGATTACAGAGGGAGGAAATGACACTAAAGGCACTATCCTGCAAGGTGCTGAATTCCTTCAATTCTTTCTCACCAATGGTAAGAAGATTTGAGGCAGCTCAGCACCAGGCAGGATCAAGCCCTTAGAGTCATGGATAGCCAGGAGATACGAGGCAGCATCCACTCTCACCCATCAGAAAAATAAGCTCTAGAAGACGTGAATCTGGCCAGTGTAAATAATTAACAGGAAATGTGAATTATTAATGAATCAGGCTGAGATCTGATTACAAAAGAGACAGAATGGCTCTTGGTGGCCTCTTTTTAAAAAAACCTATAAGGGAGAGAATATTGCAGGAGCAGAAAAAGCAATTCTTGGTATAGTATACCATGTGGTTTTGAATTTCCCAAATAGAGTTGAGCTAACATGGGAGCCACCCCTTCAAATCCAGAGTTGGAGGAGGGTTTAGAATAATAATCTACGTTAATTTGTAGGCGGCCAACCCAAAGGACTCAGAAAATAATTAAAAACAAAATGATGTCACATAAGGCAGCACATGACTAAACTAAGATCATACCCACCAAACTGATAGAGAAAGGTCAGCTCCCTCGGCTGGGGAGCGATCCCACCAGGAGGCACGATGAATAATTAAAATACCTCATATACTTGCTAATGACAGTGGTAGCATGTAACAGAGTTAGTTCTTTGGACAGCAAGGTTAGGATCTGGAACCTGATTAAACCACCATTAAAATCAATGGGCCAGAAGGGCCCTGGGAGATCAGGATGAGGGTCTGGCGAGTAGAGAAATATAAAGATCCTTGTAATCCCCAAGAGCTATCATGGATACTGCTTCCTTTGCATTCCCTGCTTTTCCCAGAGATGGCTGCCCCAGATAGGGTGAAGAAGAGAGGAGGACCCTCACACGCCCCTGCGATGGGTTAAAAAAAAAAATCACAGAAGTCCCATTAGGATTGTCCACTGTTGTGCTGATCATGCCACTGATGCCTGCCTTCCTCCTCTCTGGGGCTCCCCACCACCCTGTCCTGCTGGGCCAGATCGTCTGGTCTCCCCCAGTCAAAGCACAGAGATCGGGTTATCAACCCCCACTTTAGCTCACACCCTGATTCACCCAATTCAGCTCTGGGAGGACTCAATTTGAAGGGCTCAGCACTCATGAAACCAACCCCCAAATGGGACCAAGCCCCCAAATAAATCCATTGTACTCTGTGTAAAAAATTTTTATACTGGGAAAGCTTAGAAGGTAAGGTCTGCCCACCTTACCAATGAAAGAGAGATACGCACAGTGGTTGCTCCCCTCAGGTAACAATTATATACACTAGGCTTGATAATAAATAAAAATGTTTTTATTACGTGTAAAAAGTAGGATTTAAGTGGTTACTAATTTAAGTAAGTTATTAATTTTAAATTAACAGAAATGCTTTGCTAGTCCTAATCCACTAAGAAGCTTGTTATATGCAAATTCTTACTCTAAATACCTGTTCTTATTTCAGGTAAAAGCTTCAAATCAGAGTTGATCTTTTATTCTGGCGCAGGTCTACAGTTCTTCAAAATTTCTTGTTTCCTTGTAGGGTGGGCAAGGCAGTTTCAAAAGGCAGCTGAAGAGCTAAAAAGGTGATTGCTTCTCATTGCTTAACTAGACTTAGCACAAGGTGGGAATCGTTTGTTTGCCATCCTCCATCCCCATGGAAAAAAAAACAGGTTCAAGATGGATTCCAGCACTAGGTGGTATGGTCACGTGTCTTTTTAGGACAGTTTGGGTTCACAGGACAAACACAATCATTAAAAAGTCATTAGTTTGAGAACAGTCGTTAAATGTCTTTAGAACCACTAATAGTCCTCATTAACACATTTAGAACTATAAAACAGATCCAGACTTCATATTTCTACTTCATATACAAGAATAATACATGCACAAAAATAGGATATACTCAGTCAACAAATTGTAACTGTAAAATTGATGTTACTTGACCTGTTTTGCATAAAGCATCTTCAAGTTATGCATATTCATATGTTAATCCTCATAAAGAATGGAGGGGTCATGACTACTCTCTTCCTTTGCCCCAGCCTGCAAAACTTTATGGACAAGCCTGAAATAATGTAATAGGTATGGAATCGATAACGATCAGTGTGGACGTAAACAGGGCTTTGTCAAAAGTACCCTACAATTCCATAGGCTATGTCTAGACTGCAAGCCTCTTTCGAAAAACAGCGTCTAGACCACAACCAGTACTTTCGAAAAAGCAAGCCACTTTTTCAAAAGAGAGCACCCAGGCAGTCTGGATCCTCTCTTTTGAAAAAGTACAGTTTGCATTATATAACGCCTTCTTTCAAAAGAGCACTTTCGAAAAAAGGCGTTCTTCCTCATAAAATGAGGTTTACTGCGGACAAAAAAAACCTGCTGCATTCTTTCCATTTAATTTCGAAAGAACACAGTGGCAGTCTAGATGCAGGGGAAGTTTTTTCGAAAAAAGGCCACTTTTTTCAAAAAAAATCCTGCAGTCGAGACATACCCAAAGTGTTTAAAAGGGAATGAGCTCACCATTTTCTAATTAATTCCGTAGGACTTTCCCATAAACTAGCTGTGTTCACCCAAGGGAGCAGACTGCACCATGATAAAGGGTAGTGCAGCCTGTCCACTCTCTCTGCATGTCAGGGAACTGGGGAATGGTATTTATGCCTTCATATGCCTCACCATTTACCCAGCTGTAAGGCAGCTCCACACCACTACAGTCAGGGCTGTGGGTTGGTGCTATGCAATCTAGCCTAATAAAAAGAGCCCCCTTGACTTCTGTGGGAATT
This sequence comes from Pelodiscus sinensis, assembly GCF_052426305.1. Lineage (NCBI taxonomy): Eukaryota > Metazoa > Chordata > Testudines > Trionychidae > Pelodiscus > Pelodiscus sinensis. The sequence goes on from NC_143054.1 coordinate 14,182,418, forward strand.
AGTTCTTGCCTTTGCCTTGGCATATAGCCATTTTTAGCCAAGTATACCTCTGGCTCAAGCTTTAAAAAAAAAAAAAAAAAAAAAAAAAGCCTCTTAACATTGAGGAATTTTGATAAACAGTGTGTTCTCTTGGACCATGATTGGGTGGGACATACAGGCTGTGTCTACATTGGCATCCCTTTCCGGAAAGGGATGCTAATGAGACACTTCGGAATTGCAAATCCGCGGGGGATTTAAATATCCCCCGCGGCATTTGCATTTACATGGCTGCCGCTTTTTTCCGGCTCGGGGTTTTTGCCGGAGAAAAGCGCCAGTGTAGACGCAATTTTCCGGAAAATAAGCCCTTTTCCTGGAGATCCCTTATTCAAGTAGGACGACGTGTCAGGAGGGAGCCGATCCATGGGAGGAGCGAGTTTAAAAACCAGCTTCCCACACAGACTGGCTCCCACCTGCTACCCTGTGCTGTTGCCTCTGATACTGAGGCAGAAGAGAGGGGTGGCAGCAATCCCTCTCCACTGGGGTCTGAGCTCCCCATGAACAGAGGCTGCTCCAAGGCAGCAAGGGAGGGCAGGCAGGTCCACAAAGTTAGCACACACGGAATGCTGCTTAAAAGCCACTCCCCACGCGTATCGGCTCCCACCTGCAGCCTCTCTATCAGAGGCAATAGTGCAGGGATAGCAATGGGCAAATCCAGTGCTTGTGGGGAACCAGCTTTTAAATCAGCTCAACATTGGCACCAGCTCCCACTCCCTCCCCTTGCTACCTCTGATACGGCCCCACTCCTCGGCTGATACAGAAGCAACAAGGGGGAAGAATGCGTGTGGTCGACAAGATTAATTGATAAGCCCAGGCTTATTGGTTAATCGTGTAGTCGTCTACACATTGACATCCCTAGCATAGATTCCTGTATTTCTTTGCTTTACAGAGTCTTCCTTTCTTTTCAACTTTTGAAAATAATTTTGCCCCCTTGCTTAATTTCTCTCTCCCTTTGCTATTATTTATCACTGGACTTGGTAACAATATAATTTAACTCTGCACAAGTACTGTTTGATTAACAGGTGGTAGGCAAAATAAAAGGTGTTCTGTACTAATTTAAAAGCTGCCTTTTAATTGCAATTTACTTCAGAAATAACTACAAGCCTACTGCACTGTACATAGTTCAAACAGAATGTAACCTCTACATAAATGATGCATGTCTTCTTGTAGCAAAGGCTGACCTTCATATGGAAACCTTTTCCTTGGACCAGAAAATAGATCCTAATCCAGCCACACATCCTGATATCAGTAATGGTATTAAGATTGGGAACAGCTGCTGCATTAACTGCATTAGGATGGCTTTACTGCACTTTTGATAATTATCAACGAGAAAAACTGATATTTGTTGACTTTCTATTTAGGAACGAGGACTCCCTTGAGTCTTCTTTACCAAAGAAGCAGGACAAAAAAAGAAAGAATGAGAAAAAAAATATTGCTCTCAGTGGAGATTAAAATGGTCTGAGGGAATGAACCAAGATCCTTGCTATAAATCACACACATGAACCTCTTTCCATTTAGAAGATTCAGTTATTTTAGTTGCCTTCATCACAACTCAAGGAGTTTACTTCTTTCTTTAACACTGCACTGGGCCAACATTTTTAGCATTTAAATGCAAAATGTATATCTGAAAGTCTAAGTTTATTGCGGGTATTTATTCTATCTGTGGTCAGGCCTCCCTATGGTTTTGCTTGAAGTCAGGAAAAGCTATGCCTCTCCACAGATGCCCTGGCTAGAGAGGCAACAATGCAGAAACAATGCAGGGCATGAGGTGTAAATAGTACCAGTTGCTAGTAAACTTAGCCAAAATATGTCACCGTTGAATATTGACACAAAGCACTATAATCCAAAACTCTCCGAGCTGGTGAGGAATAAAAAGGCATAAAGTTATACGGTAGATTATAGCAGTATTTTTGGTTGTTTTGCTTTTTATCTTCCCAGAAGGTTGTGTTGTACTACAGTCCTCTGACAGACTCCGCTGTGATCTAGCACAGTGAAGACATTGTAAGTGCATCGAACTTCTCAATTTCATACAGAATTATGTAGAAGTCCAAACAGCCAGCAAAATACGTTCCCTTTCAGAGTAAGTTCTTGGCAGTTCTCCATCTACGTGCTTGCTCTTCACTCTTGTTAATAGGAAAGAATACTCCAGCCCCAAAGTTCCAATCCAGATCCTAACTTCCTCAAAGATGTTCAGATCCAGGGATTTGGATTAGCCTATTAGAGAAGGGAACCCAATTTCAGAATTGGGATATTAATACAAATTTCCACAAAGTTCAGAAGTATTTGGATCAGAGCCATCTCCACTGTGTATCCTGGAGTGTCCCTTATGCTACAGCAGACACAGAACTGGGCTGTAATGAATGTAAAGGGGATTCTTTAGTGAGATCACCTTAAAGTTCTCTAGCTCATAGATTAACACAACCTTTGCTTTCTAATGTCAGTACACAGGGTTCTCCTAAAGCTGGGCATGGATTCACCAATACATATGCACCTCGTTATTTAAAATGCTGCACCTGCTTTATATGACCCAAATGCATAGGTGTCTCCTAGTTGTCATTATGGTTATTTATATTGATTGGTTCTCTCCCAATTAAACTTCTCCACGCTTTTGTTCTTGGTACAGTGAACACTTTCTGCATGCCGCTGAGCAGGGCATGACCACCGAAAGCAATGCTAGGAAGAATGTTTCCATGGCAGCTTATAAGAGAAAAGTAAGTTTCCAAATTTAAAGAGGACTGACTTGCGTGTTCTGGGAAGAACATTAATCAGTCCATCTTTATAAAATTAGCAACGGCTATCTTATAACTGCATGCTTTGAAGCATCATTCCAAATTTCAGTGACAGAAATTACAAGTCTACCTTTGACCCAATTGATCTAGTCCCAGGGATATTTTCCCACCCATGGGAAGGCACTTTTGTACCAAAACACCCTGTAAGAGGGAAATAAGACTCAAACTGCCACAGAAATTTATAGTAACTCAGACATTTTTTCAGGCATCTACCAAGAACTATCTGCCACTGTATTAAGTGCTGATTGCAGAATTAAAAATAATAATAAACACCCTTACTTTTAGAAATATTTTCTAAATTAAGCATTATTGTAAAAGTGTTTGCCAAATTGAGGTGTATTTGAAATTTTTTTATTAATTTCCACGTCAGTAGGGTAGCGATGAACAGGCATTTAACCTGCCTAGATTGTAGTAAGCCTAAAAGGCCTCAAGATAGCAAGGTCTTTTCTGTAGGAGAGGAACATAAGAGATCTTTTTGACAAGGTTCTCAGATCAGAAAGCTGGACAGTTGACTTGGCCAGAAAGTGAAAGCAAAATTAGCATGGCTTTCTCTTCTCATTTACTGAATGATCCTGCCCGTGAACGGGAATGACAGGAACACAAAGAGCAGGCTGTAGGCCATCTAGGAAACAGAATGCCAGTCGCAAACAACAAAACCTTTTAATTCACAGGGAAATTTATAACTGATTCAGATAAGAGCAAAAGACACAGGCCCTGTGTCTATAAAAACCTAGTTCTCTTTGGGCCCTCTGTAAATGGCTTTGTTAATGGAGAGAATGTAAAAATGAGGAACTTCTCAGTGAGGTTTCCTGCAGCAAACGTCCCTCTTTGGGCATAGGTATTGGAATTGTCAAAGGACAGACTAGGTCGACAAAAGCATGAAGATACCGAAACATTTCTCTCTCTATCAAAAAAGAGAGGATTTTTGTGACTTGGAATCATTCCACCACTAACCTTTCCAACCACGTCAGCTCCGTTCTAGAGCTAAGCAGGCAGCAGTACCCCAGAATATATAACATGCCAACGAAAATCCAAAACTCACACGTTGTAGGACTGTTGAGACAGCTGTCCACACTAGGGACATCAAGACCAGTGCACATTTGATAGCTCCCGAACTACTGTATGCCAGGGTTCAAATAAATGGCAAGTCTCTGGATATGCATGAGACCAGCCCTGTGTTTGCCGAACACAGGGACAAAATAGTCTTGCAACTGACCCTAGGATCTATCCCAGAGGATTCCCTAATTCCAAAAGTGGGCACTGAGCTGATTCTTTAGCAAGGATACCAGCTTGTGATAGACAGGGCCTGATGGGAGACGTGGGAGACACAAGACAGTCATCTGTAGAAATAAAGGAATGAAAGGCTCCACGAACTAAAATCCCACCTGCAAGAGGTTGCCAGAGAGTAAAATTTCTGGGTGCTGTGTAAAGGTGTGGCTACTCTCCCATGGGGCGCTTAATATTTTGTATCAGCACAGATTGCTGGGAAAGGACTTGAATCAGTAGAGATGGTGGAATATCAAAGTCATTAAGGCTCTTGATGGATTGTAGAATTCAGAACAAGAAACATCTTTTGTTTATACTACTGGCAGGTCAACGCTATGAGCTGTATCCTTGGGGGCAGCGATCAATCTAAAGATACGATAAGTCAAGCACCGATCGCTCTCCCCACGACTCCAGTACTCCATCTCAAAGAAAAGCACAAAGGGAGTCAATGGCAGAGCTTCTCCCGTTGACACACTGCTGCAAAGACACCGCAGTAAGTGGATCTAAGTACATCAACTTGAGTTACGCTTTTCACATAGCTGAAGTTCCATAACTTAGTTCAATCTATCCCTCGTAGTGTAGAAAAGCCCTAAGTGCCTAACAGACAAGGGCTACTGAGGTCTAAGATAGTACACTTTGGTCTCTAGACTCTTGCCTAGATGGAGAATAGGATGGGATTACACTAACCTAGGATTTCATAATGAAGCTACGAGCCATAAAATGGTAAAGGGTTAGGATTACTTCGCCATTCTGCTTCGCTATTACCCTTCTGTGCAGGCATTGTATAGAAAGCTGCCTGTACAGTACACTTCCTGTGCAGGAGAGTTGGGTTTTTTTAAACCGAGTGATGGAGCAACACATTCATTCCATGTTGTGTTCTGCTATAGTCCGAGTACGTGAAAATCCCAGACAGAAAACATCCCACCATTTCAAGTGGCAGTTTCTGATAGCGTTATCACACCAACAGACAGACAACCTTAAAAGGTAGAAAAAATGAAAGTAAAATAAAGTAACAATAAGTGTACCAGGAATCCAGGAATGGAGCCTGCATTCCATTCCAGCCTGGGAGTGGTGACTTCATCTTTGCTGGGGTGACTTTCCACAGAGCCCAGGCCTGAATCCTATTATTAGTACAAAACAAGTGTGCCACTTCCTAAAAATAATGATGACTCAACACCTAGAGGCTCCAGTGATGTCATACAGCCAGAGAGGTTCTGGGTTTTCAGAGACTGTTTTTAAAATCAAGTAAAAAGTACAAACAAACACACGCGCAAAAATTGTCTCCCAGCATATGCCTCTGGAGCCAGACCTATGGCACATAGAAGCTAGGACACATTCCATTCATTATACCTAGTCACACTGGCTCCACTCTTTGCTTGAAAGGACCACTGCCAAAGCAAACGTCAATTCATTTCTATATGATCTTTATCGGAAAAATAAAACCTCCTACTTCAGTTCCAGAAAGAACACTGTGATTTTTTTTTTTATATAAAACACAGAAGCAATACAGAAGTTCAGCGTTTCAATGCACTTTGAATATAGTTAGAAGCTCTCGAGGTAAAGCTTGTGTTTTAATCTTGGCAGGATCAGGACCATATGTGAACAGAGATGCCCTGCCCTGGACTAGAAAGGTTCGCTCAAGGTATGATATTTAGCTGTTCCCTATGCTTCTCCCCCAAAATAATGATAATTCCATGGGAAGCTACAATCCTGCTTCATCAACTCAGCTGCACTCTTCTCCTTACCCCCGACACCCCACACGCTCATTATAGTTTGGGATACATTTAAATTGTTATTTACCTCCCCAAACTCTCCTCTCCAATCACAGATCAGAATCGCCATGATGAGGAGAGCACAAAACACTTCCTGCTAGTTCCTATATAGATCTCTGTACTGATTCGGAGATGAAAACCCTCTTCTCTCTCACTACTATTAAATGAACCTGGGAAAGGCAAATCTGTATGCGTCTCTGTAGCTAAAGTTGCATAACAGCAACACCGTAATGACCTACATCGACAAGACCTGATCCTCTCCTTGCACTAGCTTTTCCATCAGTTTCTCCTCTTCAGCTCCTTTGATAGCACTACTCCTGATTTACGCAGGAGAGAAAAAATAGCTGTGGAGTCGTTCAATGACTTGACCAAACAGACAAGCGTCCGTTCCTTCTCTGACCATTTTACATTGCTAAGGCATCTCCAAGATTGGTATTTAAGCATAAAGCACATCCTGAAGCTTGTTAAACTACAACTATAAAGCATCTTAACAAAAGAAAATAAATATCTGCTTCCATCTATATTTACCAATTCCAGCCTAATGGGAATTGTAGAGTCAAGTTACAGAATTCCCACAAAGGAGGGGTTTACAAGGAAAACACTAATACACACAGTACAAAGAAAGGCTGTTGTGCTAAACAGAAAGATCAGGGAATGGAAAACTCTATGGTTACACTGAGCAATTAGCTGAATTAGAAGCAATACACACACGTCCTTAAACAGTAATCAAAGTCATGCCCTTTGGCTTCATAGCACAGCTTCCTTATCATGGACAGGAAAGGGGCAGCTCCTCTCATTCAGCTATTCTAGCAGCCAGAAATAACAGGCCCACTTCTACCAATCTTACTCACAAGTTGTCCCATCAGTGTCTCACAAGTGTGCAGTGACTTAAACCAAACATGTTTAAGTTACTTGGGTTGCGTGCCATTTCCCAGGGCGTGGGAATGTTGTTACTACTTTTCATTCATTTTCTGGTAGCAAAATGCCACATGCCCCGGCCAAAAATCAAGGCAGCTTCTTTGTGCTGATCACTGCAAAATCAGAGAATAAAAGACAGTCTCTGCTACAAAGAATGAATCTAAAATAAATCACTGGAATCTAAAAATAAAAAGAGTAACTGGGTACAGCATAGACTGGGAGTCTGAAGACCTAGGTTCTGTAGCTTTGCAACTAATCAACTGAGCAACCTTAAAAGCAACTCACTTCACCTCTCCGTGCTTTTTTGTTCCTTCTCTGAAACTGTCTTTTCTAAACAGATTGAAGACTGGGTACTTCAAGTCTATATTTCATATGAAAAGTCTTGACATTAACCCTGTCATGTCTATATGTACGTTGTCCATGGAAATTCTCAGCACATACATGTTACGTGCTCTTCTTCCCCACCTATCCATCCACCAGGAAGTAGTTCTCGGGCAATATTTTTTTTCCCCGGTATTCAGATTTCTTTGCTTTCCAAATTATTTCTAGACTAAGGACTCAGTTCTGAGCCAAAGGCTACTCTATTACTGTAGTGCAGCCACTCACAGAGGAGAGCTTTGTGCATTTATAACCTCAATTTTCCTCTCCTCGGCTACTGTTGAGCAAGCAGTCACTTCTCAAAAAGGATCCTCCAGCTCAGAAAGATCTGTTCTATTCTGGTATCTACAAAGCCTTCTCATAAGATGAAGAGGGCCAAGGGCAGTAAAAGCAGCAGTGATTCTGCATTCAGAAAAAGACACTGCTGTGAAGGGTCTGTAATCAAATATTGGGATCAAGTCCAATGGCTCCAGCACAGATTTATCTTTAACCATCCTTCTCCCAGCCAGGCAGCAATTGTCAGTAGTCCTTAGAATAAGATAGTCCCCAAATTTAGGTCACATTTAATTAAACCAGAAGAGATTGCTCTGTGATGGATCCAGCCCTAAGAAAAAAGGAAAGGAAAAATGCAGAAGAAAGAAAAGAACCATACAAAATGTAAGGGAGATAGGTAAGAGAAAGCAAAATAGAAGAAACTATTATGAAGTTTCTTTTGAGGTAGGGAGAAGGTATTTGAATTTTTGGTAGCCACAACTTAGTTATGCAACTCTTTTCAACTTTAAACACCCACAACCACCATGTGATAGGTTGCAGGAAAGAGATCCCTGGTATGAAGAAATGTATATTAATCCTTCTATTTGGTTTGTTTTACTTTAAACAAAGAATCTTCCAAACTACCATGTGTTTATAAATATAGTTTGCCTCAAGTGCTTTCAGTTCCAGGATAAATCATCATTGTATTCAACTGAGTTGTTTTTTTTAAATCGTCAGTGTGACACCCTCCTTCTCCTCCCACTCCCTTCCTCCTCCCTCCTCCCGCCCCCCCCACCACTGCGCCACAGGCTAAAATTATTATATGCCATGTACAGCTAGAACTTAGATTTAATTAAATAAAAATGTTTTGGCAGGAAGCTCATACACCAGATCAAAACAATACTTTACACTATCATCTTTCTCTAGCTCTGTTTTGTAAAAACCCATTTGTACAGACTCCTACCCCCCCCCCCCCCCAAAAAAATGTGCTTCAAAGAGTAGCAAAGCCATTACAATCACACTGCAAGAGTTCTCACTCTGTCTGTAGGGGCTTGTCTTCACTTACCCTGAAAGCAACACTCCAGAGATTGATCTTCTGGGGTTCAATTTAGTGGGTCTAGTAAGGACCTGCTAAATCAACTGCTGATGGTGCCCGGTCAACCCCAGTACTCCACTGAGTTGTGAGGAATAAGGAAGTCAACGGGATAGTTTCTCCCATCAACCTCCCACACTGGGGATACCACAGAAATTCAACTTAAGGTATGTTGACTCCAACTATGCTATTCTCATAGCTGGAGTTATGTATTTTAGGTGGACTTTCTGATGTAGAGTATGCCTGGCCTAAGATACATAACACTTAATGCATATATAGTAGGTATAAAAGTTACATCAATGAGGTTTTCATAGCAGGCCACTGTACTATTGCTATAAACTAGACTGAAAAGCAATACTGCAGGGTATAAGTCTATTAGCAGCACTTATTAAAATACCAAAATCAACCTACAGTTACTTTAGCCTAGTAAGGGTACAAGATTTTATATCGAAATCACGTCTGTTCTTATCCTGCAGTAGTAGTTAATAATAGAAAGGATTATGAAACTCAACCAGCTGGGAGCATGAGTATTTGTTCTAGGGAAATCAAGTCCCTTGGTACACATTTGTGTTACTTGGAAGCTGTAGCGTAATTCTATCTGGACTGACATACAGACTGTGAAATAAAAGATGAGCCACTACCTACCTGTAAGCCGAACTCCTTAATCATCCATAGTTCTCTATAGAGGCACGCTCCGTCTCGCTGATGTGTACATGACATTGGACCCTCTAGCTCCAAAGCTGAGTCACCATTCGTAAGTGTGACGGAGCGCAAACGCCCCGCCACTGGGTGGCCACTGTGGCGGGGAGCCGTGGCCGCCCAGCCCCGCCCCCACGTCCCTGCAGCGCATGCTTGCACCAGACGCCGGGCGCTTTAAATGCCAGCGGCGCAGCAAGCAGAGGAGGGGGGGAAAGGAAGGTCCTCCGAATTGGAGGGTGAGGGGGACCCGAGTGCTGGGGAGAACCTGCCCCCCCTGCCAGGCGGAGAATTGAAGGGGACACCCCCGGAGGGGAGAAGATGAGCCCCTTGGCCGGGGGAAGACCAGCCAGTGGCAGCGAGACAACACGGCAAGTCATCACCCGGGGAAGCGGTTGGCATCCCAGAAGGAGACGATCTGGACTCAGGCACACAGTGGTGAGTGGGGGTGGTAGGAAGCAGCCCAGGGCGGACAGGAGCCCGCGTGGTTGGAGGGTTGAGGAACAGAACTTCTCTCCAGTCTTAAAGGGTCAACGTTGCAGACCCATCAGGCCCTGGGCTGCTCCCAGAGGTTAGGGCGGGCCCGGGGGTGAGTGGCTCTGAAGGACCAGACCGGGAGCAGGTACACGCGCGGGGGGGGGGGGGAGGGCTGTCAGGACAGAAGCATTGCCTTCCAACGTCCCCCCAGACGTCCCTCCCGCGGGCCAGAACAAAAGGGCAACGTAACCCTGGGGGAGACCCCTTCCTTCCCCGGATGGGGGCGGGTAAAAGGGGCACCCGTGGTGCGCCTCCAGACAGTAAGATACACTTATTACTCTTGCACATTTTCAGAGATTGCTGTGCTTTACTCAGTTATGTTACCACCAATTTCTTTACTCACTAAGCTATCAGCTAAACCAGGGCTACTCAACACGCGGATCGCGGGCCACATGCAGCCCGTGGCATGTTTGTTTGCAGATCATGGTGCAGTTTGGGTTTACACAGGGCTCAACACACGGCCCATGGGTGGGAGCCAAAACAAAAAAAACAGTCAACGTAATGGTCTTCTGTAGATACGCATTTTAGTAGTTAAATTTCTGGACTGTCGTTGCTCATTAAAACTGCTGTCATATGGCTGGAAATTGGGTAAATATTGCATTTTATTAGTAGCAGCAGAACTGACGTAAATAGGGCCTGCATGTTGTGTAGTCTTGCCTTAATCTTTGTATTCATGCCCATCAGTGTGAAAGAAGCTATTTGCATATATGTTTGCAAGTATATGCAACCATATTTAAGTTGCGGCCCTCAGCATGTGCTGTGAGTATCATTGTGGCCTCCAGGGCTTCCAAAGTTGAGTAGCCCTGAGATAAACAGTAGACTAGTCCAGCTTCAAAAAGGAGACAGAGCAATTCAGTGTGTCTAAAGGAAACTTTCAAGAGATACTGATTATGGTTAGAAGGAACTCATCTTTCTGAAAAGGCTCGACCCAAAGATCCATATTTGCTTCCTCCTGAACACCTTTTTACTCTGCCAGAACCAGGTAAACTAACATGCCAATCCTGCAACATACTTTGTGCCCTCAACTCCCTTTGAAATCAAGGCTGAGATTTTGAAAGGTATTTTGGCATTGCTGTGCTTAGCCTAAATGTCATTTGCAAAAGGGATTTAGGAGCTCAGGAGCCAAGAATCCCACAATAGGATTTTCCCTCCTAAGTCAAAGAGCAACCAATCCCCATCATCAACATCTCAAGATGCAGACAGGGCAACACCCTGCCAATGCAGGCCAGCTGCACATATTCAATAAACAGTGGCGGATCTCCTGGCGACATCTCTCAGCAGAGCATGATGGGGATAGTTGCTAGTGCAGCTGCCTCTCTATTAGGACCTAAGATTGCACAGCTCTCCAAGGTTATTATTTAGGGTTTGTAGAAGACCGCTGGTCACTTTAGTGCCAACCTGGTTGCCAGCAGGAAGTAGAGTTTGGATTAAGGATGTTAAGAGGTGGGTAACTGACTAACTGTGTAGTCAACACAATCTGTACCAACTACATGATTAGTTGATATGGTTCTGCAGTTGAAATGTAGTAAGAGCCGCTTGGTTCTTAGTACATTTAAAATGCAGAGCTGCAGCAGTCCCAGACTGGCATGAGCTGCAACTGAGCTGAGCTTCCTTAGTTCCAGCTCATGCCAGGTCCAGCAGCCCCTGTCCTTGGCCAGCCCCGGCTGCCACAAACAGAGGCTGCTCCAGCAGAGGGGGAGGGCAGGTGGCACCACAAAGTCGATGCTGGGGGAACCAATTTTAAAGCCGGCTCCTCTCGGCATTGGCTCCTGTTTCCCCCACCTTGCTGCCTCTGATACAGAAGGAGCAAAAGGGAGGGGGGAGCGAATAGTCCACTCGACTACCTAATTAGCACAGTCTAATCGACTATACTTTTACATCGCTATTTGGGATTCTACAGTAGATCATTTCTTTATGTTGCAGAGATTCAGGATATTCCTTCCTACTTCATGTTATTCACAGTGGATACACAAGACATCTCACCTTGAAGAAAGATGTAAAAAAAAAAAAAAAAAAAAAAATTACCCCAAACAAATAGCAAAGCTATACACAAGTAATAGGACCTCAGCCAAGAACACCGGCCAGTGCCTTTAGCTGCAAGTCTGCTTCTGCATAATCCTTCATGCAGTTGATTTGCCTGGGAACAAATCAGCCAGCCTAAAGCCATACCTTTCCCACCACCGCACAGGTTCTTTGCTCTCCATCCTAAAAAAGCTTTAGTCCTGCCCTTCCAGTTTGTCCAGGTGCCTCTCCAAACCGTTTGAATGAAAGCCCATGTTCACTGCAATCATCTCATCAGATTCTCCATGCAGAAAAAGAGAGCTTATGTGTAGCCACTCAAGTAACCTTAACTACCAGGCTGAACATCCCTGCAGCAGCTAGCCAAGCCTAATCCCAGATAATTATAGAACCATATCGGTTTTATTTTAAAACCAACCCCCATCTAACAATATCCCCATCTGTTTCCTTAGAAACAAGAATCGCACACCTCCTGCTGAACGTTTTTCAACCCCAAATCCTGCTGCTCAGCCACCAAGATTCTAGAGGATTTTAAAGGGTTCCAATTTGGGTATTTAAGTCTAATTGTAGCACTATAAATATTTTCAAATTTCCACATAACCAGCATAGTTGTAGATCAGCAAAAATGAAACCAAGAGGGAGGGAGGGGGGGGGATTTTTTTCCACATTGCCTGGTGAGAAATTACTTCAGATTAGAATTTAAGACATTTATAAGCAATACAGGAAAGGCAGTGACATTACACGAATGAGTTACCAATGAGCAGGAGAAACATTCTTTCCTGTGTTTAACTTTGCCACCTCCACCATGTCTGCAGTGATGGTTGCTATGATCCGTGAGCCCACAAGTCTGGTGAGATTTGCAGAAAGTTAACAAAACCAATGTTTTGGCAGTTGGCAGGCAAGTTTTATTTAACAGAGAGATGTTAGCTATCAGGTAATTGTAGCAGAGACAGCAGCGCAGGGTGGCAGGGGAGCCGGTCAGTGAGAGGAGCCAGTGTAAAAACCAGCTCTGTAGGAGAGGCAGCAGCACACAGCACCAGACAGCCTCTACCCACTGCAGGCCCAGGCATCACCGTGAGATGAGGAGCAGCCTCTGTCCGTGGGGCGGGGCTGCTACCGCCCTGTGCTACTGCTTCTGATACAGAGCTGGTTTTTAAACTGGCTCCCCTCATGGGCCGGCTCTCCCTACCACCCTGCACTGCTGCCTATGATATGATTACTTTAAAAAGTCAAATATTGGGGCAGACGGTTGTTCTTTTCCCCCAAAGAAGACTCCTAAAGTGTAGGCTCCAGTTCCCTCATATGGGATGAACATTTTTTTTTTAAATCCAATAAAGTAAAAACAAGCATTGCACCATTCAAATGTTAAATATTTTCCATAGTTCTCATGTAAGTGGAAAAGTAACACCATACCTTACTGTCCTCGCCTTCAAACACAGACTGGTGGACATTACAAGCGAAGAGGGAGTTTGGGAGATCATTGAAATCAGTTATTTCATGAAAATCTTCCTCTGCAAAACATCTCTTTATATCCTTGTCTCTGTCTATGGAGTAGAGCAGGAAAATTCCCCCATCCTCTGGAATACAGCTATAGTGACCAAGGCCTCGCATTCCAAGGAAATACGATTCTCCCCTCATTCCTAATGGCATGAAGAAAAGATAATTGTTAGTCTAGAAGGCTTTTACACTATGCGAACAAATCACTCCAGGAATTCTTAGTCCAAGAACAGAGAGTTGAAATCAAGCTCAATCTGAAGTCACTTTGATTATACAGCAATGCAAGAGCCAGGACATTTCCATCAACTTCAATGATGTCCAAGCCAAAGTTTTAGGGCTATTTCTACATTATAAAGTCATAGAAATGAGGGCCAGAAGGGACCTCAAGAGGTCATCTATTCCATCCTCACACATTGAAACAACTCCAAGTATTCCTAGACCATCCCTGACATGTGTTTCTCTAACCTGTTCTTAAATACTTCCTATGAGGGAGATTCAGCAACCTCCCTAGTTAAGTACTAGAATTGGTTAACATTCCTTGCAGTTAGGAAAATCTTTCTAACATTTAACCTAAATCTCCCTTGCTGCAGAATAAGCCCACTACTTCTTGTCCTGTCTTCGTTGTGCTCCATGCCCAATCTGTCCTCCATATAAACAGTCCTTAACGTATTTGAAGATTGTTACCAGCTTCCCCTCTCAATCTTCTTTTCTCAGGACTAAACATGCCTAGTTTTTTTTAAACCTTTACTTATAAGCCAAGTTTTCTAAACCTATAATTTTTTTCCTCTGGACTCTCTCCAATTTGTCCACATCTTTCCTGGAGTGTGATGCCCACTTCTACACTTTATCAAAATCATTTTCAGTGTTAACCCTGTCCTCCAAAGAGCTTGTGGTCCTTTCTACCTTGGTGTCATCTGCAAATTGTTTAGGCGTACTCTCCACTCTGTCATCCAAGGCATTAATGAAAATATTGACTAAACGAGATCCAACCACGTACCAAATCATGCTAAAATTCTAGGACATGTTTTTAACTTTAGCATATTTTAATAATATTCGTTATCATAGCACATGTCAGCCTCAGCCATGGCTCCAATTATGCTAGGTTGTACAAACATAAAACAAAATGATGGTCCTTGCCCCAAGGAGCTTACAATTGAATTACAACTCAAAAGACAACAGAGGGACACAGAGAGATTGAGGAGAGTGCAAGAAAGTAAAGAGTCAATGTCAGCCAGCAGGATAAACTGTGGTCTCAGCACACGAGCAATCTAACTACTGTCAAGTTGATTGTAGGTATCGTGGCAAAAAGGAGCTTAGAGGAAGGACTTGAAGGAGAACAGTGAAGTAGCTTTCTGGATTTGTACAAGGAACTCCTCTAAAGCATGAAAGGCAACAAGGGAGAAAGTATAAAGGTGCTTGTTCAAAAGTTTAACAAGTGGAAGAGTGATTCTGGCATTATCAGCAGATTGGGTGTGGAAGTCAATTCTTGATATAGAATAGGAAATGAGAGTGACAATAGGCCATGAAGGGCCTTGAAAGTAAAGACATGGTTAAGGTCCCCTCCAAAAACAAATGGTCTTTTGACTAGGTCAAGGGATAAATGTGCTGTAAGTGGGAATCCAATGATGGTGCATGTAGTCTGGACTCCAGCTAGACAGATGCAAAACTTCAGTGTGCTAGTCTCTTACAATGTTTCTCCCCCTTAAACACCCTTTCAAAAGAGCGGTTGGTTTGCAAGCCAACAGTTTTCAAAACTGATTTAAAAATGAAAGTTCTCTGATCATTCCAAATTGCAAAATCAAAAAGTTAAAGCTCCTTAACAAAAAAAGGTTTTATAGAAAGGAAAGCATAGGTGCAGACTTCCCTGTCTGCCCCCATTCCATCCCTTCCTCCCATCCTGCCCCATCCCACCCTGCTCCACCTCCATTCTACCTCTTGCCCCAAGTCCCTGGCTCCTCTCCCCACTCCCATCCCCAGTATGCTCCATTCCTATTCCTTCCTCTCCCCTCCCAAACACCACAGAACACCTACTCCACAGCGGGCAGGAGGAGTGGGTCAGCAGGGCCACTGGCAGGAAAAAGGCACTTAGGGGGGAGCACTTGACTGCAGGCGGGTGCTAAGGACGCACTAATTTTTCCAGTCTCAGAGCACCCACCGAGTCAGTGCTTGCGGTTGAAAGAACAGGGCATTTAGCTCAGACAACAACCTGCGATTCTACTATATCCAAACAGATTAAACTGCAGAAGTTAAGGTTTGCTGTAGAATGCATGTCCTGTTGTTCTAGGCTAATGAAAGGTGCGTCTACACAGCAGGGCATAACTTGAAATAAGCTACACAAATTGAGCTACATCAGCTGCATAGATTATTTTGAAATTGGGAGCGTCTACACAGCCCTTATTTCGAAATAGCGCACTCTTGCTCTGACTTCCCTTACTCCTTGTCCAATGAGGGTGACAGGAGTCAGAGTAAGAAGTCCTCCAGCTTGACAGTATTAAGACATTATTTCGAAATAGCTGCCTGCTGTATCGACGCGGACTACGATATTCCGAAATAATGCTAGTTATTTCAAAATAATGTTGCCGTATAGACATGCCCTAACACTTTCTTTAGAGGAGTATTAATGAATGGCGGGGGAGGATATGCTTGAGGAGAGGGCTTTGGATCAGGACCCAAGAGGATGCATGCAGATGAATAATGGTCAGATTACCGAAGACAATTAATTACAAACAAGTGTTACAGGCCAATTTTTCTTTCCTGAAAGGAAGTGGTTAGAGAGCTCCATTTCCATAGTTTGTTCAACTGTTTCTGATTTGCCTTGTTTCCTTGCATACTCCTTGCTGTTCCTTGTTAACGTCTGTAAATACTTTTGCAACTAAAACTCTTAGAGCTACATTCTGCCCAGGATTATACCGTATTTTCCGGCGTATAGGGCGACTGGGCGTATAAGACGACCTCCTATCTTTTTAATTAAAAGATAGGGTTTCATCTTATACCCCAGCGCCCCTCCGCCTCCTTTGCTCCCGGTGTCCCTGGTCTGCTGGAGATGGTCCCCAGCAGACCAGAGGCACCGGGAGCAAAGCCGCAGCAGCTTTGAAAGCCTCGGGGGAAGCCGGCGGGGGGGCATCCCAGGCGCTCCTGGGCTGCTCCCCCGCCGGCTTCCCCCGAGGCTTTGAAAGCCGCGGAGGGGCTCCGGTGGGGGAGCAGCCCAGGCGCGCCTGGGATGCCCCCCCGCCGGCTTCCCCCGAGGCTTTCAAAGCCGCGGAGGGGCTCCGGCGGGGGAGCAGCCCAGGCGCGCCTGGGATGCCCCCCCGCCGGCTTCCCCCGAGGCTTTGAAAGCCGCGGAGGGGCTCCGGCGGGGGAGCAGCCCAGGCGCGCCTGGGATGCCCCCCCGCCGGCTTCCCCCGAGGCTTTGAAAGCCGCGGAGGGGCTCCGGCGGGGGAGCAGCCCAGGCGCGCCTGGGATGCCCCCCCCGCCGGCTTCCCCCGAGGCTTTCAAAGCCGCGGAGGGGCTCCGGCGGTGGGGCATCCCAGGCGCGCCTGGGATGTATACCCGGCGTACAAGACGACCCCCGATTTTTGGGGGATGGTTTTTAACATCAGAGGTCGTCTTGTACGCCGGAATATACGGTACTCTGTGCAACTCCACCAGTGCATTGAGAAACAACAATCTCAATGAGTAACATTAAAGTGGCAATTGGTGGGAGCATAGGCCTAATAAAGAAAGAAGAATCTGAAGTCGCCCCCAAAAGTCTCTCACTTTCCCTGCAGCAGGGAGTAGCTGGCCCTTTTCTCGGCAGCAGAAAAAGGCACCAGGAGTGGGGATGGAGCAGGACGTTACACTGCCAAAAATATCAGCATGGAAAGGGAGGCACTACTTGGGTAAGCTGAGAGGCATGTAGGGTACATACCCACAAGCAGTGCTTCCTTTAATTGTTTCCATCCATGAGTGGAATAAATTTTGTCATGCGCACTGAGACGTGTGGATGTGCACCAGCAGTAGAAACCCATGCTGCTGGCTGTGGGTGCTCTGTTTATCAGCTGAGCAGCATTTGAATCATTCCAGGGAACACTGCCCATGGGGTTTAGGAGTGCTTTTACTTGCCTAAGTAGTGCCTCCCCAACTACTCTGCTATTTGTAACTGTGCTATTGGGGGAGAAGGGAGGGAATACATCATATGCACTCTGTACACACAAGGAGTGTGCAGTATACATGCACTTTCAGTATCAAACTGTAGGGGCCCCAGCTAATTACCCGACCAGACCACATGAATATTGACATAAGCAGTTCTGGAAACCTGGGGTCAGACCATCATACTTTGTGATGGAGTGGTACCCAGTGGTACCAAAACTGGTGTATTGGCCACCATACCGTTTGTCAATGGCCTGCAGAGAGCTGGATCGTCACAAGGTCTTGGCTGTCCTTAGTTTACAGGTGCTAAATTACATTAAAAGGCAGCTAAAAATAGATTAAATACTTTCCTAGTATTACAGTTCCATGCAAGCAATTGCTATGGTTTCCACAGGGATGTTATGGAAGGGGAGGTGGCCCTGTAAGGGAGCAAAGAAATCAAATGTAATTATAGCAGAGTGTCAGATCCTAAGCCCCTCTTCAACTGAGTCACCCTGATGTCAGGTATTTGAACTATGCAGAGGGATGTGCAGAGATATTTTTTTTTCTGAGTCACTCTGAGGTTAGAGCAGGTGTGTCCAATTAACTCCCAATTTAGGAGGGTGTCTCAGCAGAAGGAACAACAGGCAGAGGATACGGATCTTGCAAGGAAATCTTAAGGGCCAAGCTTAAGAAGAAAGCTCCTTGGTTTTTGTTATTAATTAAGTTAGCGATACAAACAAACCCCATGGAGAGAATTATTTTTATATCCAGTCCCACTGGAGATTATGTTATCCAAAGTTTTCAAAATTCTTTTACTCAGTGTGACACACAGTGGTCAGTCTTAGAAAGACAGGTACTTGTGGATAGCACTGTTAGGCCAGGCTCTATGCAGAGGTTGCTGCATGAGCAGCAAGAAAGTTTGCTCTCAACCTTGGCCTTTAATTGAAATCAGTTCTTAGGTTAGAGCTGGTCTCTGGGAACTGGAAAGCAGCATTGGGTTGAGATTTGTGAGAGAGAATTGTCCTGCATGTTTTCTAACCACCTCTGTTCCAGGACTAGCGCTATAAATAAAACTAGTTACACTTAAAATATATCCAAATTGCATGCCACTGATTTCTTCTCCAAGAGGCCATGATGCTGATATTGGCTGCCATTTGGTAGAGGGATAACAGTATCCTTTATCCAGGACAGTGTGAGAAGTGCATCTATATACAGTACTTTTCCCACAAATACACAGACATCGTTACTGACCGTATGCAGTGTTGTTGTAAAGCTCAGTGTCTGCCCAAAAGCTTGTCTCTCAACACCAGAAATTGGTCCAATAAAATGGGGGTGAGAAGCCTTTTCTCTATCAGGGGCCACTGATCCACCAGAGGAAAAAAAAACAGCTGGAGGTCATATACAGCCCCGTGGGGGAGTATGGAGGCTCAGAGCTTCCCCTAGGCTCCACGGCGGGACCAGAAATGAGAGCTGAGGTTGCAAAGAAAGCTCTGGGTTGGGGCAGGGAGTTGGGGTACATGAGGAGGTGAGGGTTCCAACTGGGGGTGCAGGCTCTGGGTTGAGACTGGGAATGAGGAGTTCAGAGTACAGGTGGGAGCTCAGCACTGGGGCCAAGGGGTTTAGAGTGCAGGAGCAGGCTCAGGGTTGGGGTACAGCAGGGGGTTCAAGGTGTGGGCTACAGCCAGGTGGTACTCCAATGTCAGAATGGAGCTAATGCAGACTCCCTGCCTGCCATGGCTCCGCACTGCTCCTGGAAGCAGACAGCATGTCCGGATCCTAGGCAGAAAGACCAGAGCTCCGTGCACTGCACACTGCCTGAGCCTGCAGACACTGCCCCCACCAGCCATGGTTCCCAGCCAAGGGGAGCTAGGGAGCCTGCTCTGGGGGGGGGTGGATGCAGTGCATGGAATTTTCTAGAGACTGCAGGGACGATCTTAGGGCTTCCAGCCCACACCGTGGAAACTTGCTGTGGGCCAAATGAAAAGAGGGAGCAGACTGGATTCAGCCTATGGGCTGTAGGTTCCCCACCCCTGCAATAATAATAATACAGGCAGTCCCCGGGTTACGTACAAGATAGGGACTGTAGGTTTGTTCTTAAGTTGAATCTGTATGTAAGTCGGAACTGGCGTCAGCCGCTGCTGAAACTGATCAGTTTCAACCACGGCTGAATCTGGACACCAGTTCTGACTTACATACAGATTCAACTTAAGAACCCCAGGCATCCCCAAGTCAGCTGCTGCTGAAACTGATCAGAGGAAGCCTGATCTGATTCCAGGAAGCCTGGGGCAGAGCAACTCTGCCTCGGGCTTCCTGTAGTCAGCGCTGGTCAGTTTCAGCTGGTCAGTTTCAGCAGCGCCTGACTTGGGGCTGCCTGGGGCAGAGCAGCTGGGGTGCTGCTGGGTTGCTCCAGTAGCGCGGCTCCTCGGAGCTACTGGAACAACCCAGCAGCACCCCAGCTGCTCTGCCCCAGGCGTCCTGATTCAGCCGCTGCTGAAACTGACCAGCAGCAGCTGAATCAGGACGCCTGAGGCAGAGCAGCTGGGGTGCTGCTGGGTTGGTCCGGAGCGGCGCTGCGGGACCAACCCGGCAGCCCCCAGCTGCTCTACACCAAGGGTAGGCAAGAAAAGCCTGGTCTGCTGGGGGGGGGGGGGCACTAGCTGTACCCCCCCCCCCCCAGCAGACCAGGGAGACGGGGGTGGCGGGACAGCCCAAGTCCTCCACGGCTTTGCTCCATCTCCCTGGTCTGCTGACCTGGGAGACGCGGAGCAAAGCCGCAGAGCATGCGGGCAGCGGGACAGTCCAGGCGCACCGCGGCTGTCCCACTGCTGGGGGAGCAAAGCCTCGGAGCACGCAAGCAGTGGGACAGCCCAAGCGCGCCTGGGCTGTCCCGCTGCGGGCGTGCTCCAAGGCTTTGCTCCCCGTCTCCCTGCAGACCAGGGAGACGGAGAGCAAAGCCGCGGAGCACGCCCGCAGCGGGACAGCTCAAGCGCACCCGGGCTGTCCCGCTGCGGGCATGCTCCGCGGCTTTGCTCCTGTCCCCCTGGTCTGCTGGGGGGGGTCCAGCAAAGCCGTTGGACCCCCCCCCCCAGCAGACCAGGAACACCAGAGCAAAGCCGCCGCCTGGGCAAACGAGCAAAGCCGCCCAGGTGGCGGCTTTGCTCTGGTGTCCCTGGTCTGCTGGGGGGGTCCAGCGGCTTTGCTGGACCCCCCCAGCAGACCAGGGAGACCGGGAGAAGCTTTTCTCGCCCCAGAGGACACGGGTGGCGACCCGCCGCCCGTGAGCTCCGGGGTGAGAAAAGCCCCTTTCGTAATTGAGGAGCCGACGTAAGTCGGGGACTGCCTGTAATAATAAATAATAATAAATAATAATAAAGGACAGGTCCCATCTTGTCTCTTTAATATCCTTGAAGTCTGTGTAATCCAGTGAGGGGCAACCTAGGCTAGTGAGGGGGCCACATGAGCAGCCCTACTTCATCTCAATGGGCCTCAAGATTGTTGTAACCAAGACAGTCTCCCGGGACAGGGTAGTTTCGCTAACTGTCCTTGCGTTACTAAATCTGCAGGGTGTGCCGACGGAACCATAGCTAGAGCCCTGCCAATCCGCACCTTTCCGCTTTATTTCTGCAGGTATCCACATCTGTGGATGAGGATATCCGCCGATCATTTGGGCAGCTGCAGATTGGCTCTAACTGTAGCCGCGATCTGACTGGATGCAGAGGGAGCAGTGTTGTGTGCAATCAGCACGCACCTCACTTTACATGCCCTTAATTTAAGGGCACGTTGCTTTGGTTAAGCTGGCAGGAAATAAGCTACGTGTATGGAAACCAGTGGAATATGGTAATCCTGCACATAGGCAACAGGAAACAAAACAGTCTGGTCGGCCACATACAGAATCCCGATAGGCCACAGGTTGCCCACCACTGGTGTAACCCGTGCCTGCTTGGTGTGGCACTCTGTCCCCCTCTAGTTGTGGCTCGGCCAGCTAGAGATTGATGAGCCAGATACAAGACTAGCTCACAGAGGCTATGTCTACACTGCAGGCTTCTTGCACAAGAAGCTTTTATCGGAAGAGATCTTCCGCAAAAACTTCTTGCGCAAGAGTGTGTCCACACTGCAAAAGCGCATCGAAAAAGCGATGCGCTTTTGCAAAAAGGAGCATTCAAACTGCATGGACGTGCTCTCGAAAGTAAGCTCTGATTGCTATGCACAGAATGGCCACCAGGGCACCTGTGCTTTTTCCTCTTTCTGCGCAAAAAACCCTTCTTCCCTGTCCACACGCACCTTTTTGCGAAAGAGCTCTTTCGGAAAAAAGGCATCGTTCCTCGTAGAATGAGGAATACCTACACTGGAAAAACTCTGCTCTTTCCATTTTTTTGCGCAAAAATGCGCTTAAGGTGTGGACACACAGAGTTTTTTTGGAAAAAGGCCGTTTTTCCCAAAAAAGCCTCTGTAGTGTAGACATAGTCAGAGAGGTGCCTTTTAGCTCAAGCAGTGGAGGTTCATGCATTAAGCTCCAGAGACCCCAGGTTTGATCCCAGCCACTGCCAACAGGGGTCTATCAGTATTACAAATGGGGTGTCCTCCAGGATATCAACCAGGAAGTATCTGAAACATTATCAGGGTTAAATAAAAGTCCTCAAGAAAGAGGGATTTGTATGTCATCTGATTGGCTAACAGATAACATATAGACTCATCTGTAGCCAATTAGGATGCACGTATGTGATTTGATTTTTCAGCCTTTGTTCCAAATCTGAGTTTTCTCGGTCTCTGTATAGGCAACAGAAAATTTTGCGAACTCTTCCAATGACTCTCTCAGCCATTCACAAGCAGGGATTCTTATCATCTATGTATCCCTAGGAACGAAGTCATGATGCTGGGCTACGCTCATAACAAAAAAAATTGTGGTTATCAAACATCAGTTTTAGTATTTACCTACCTGTTAAATCCATTTATCACCTCAGACAAACTTCTGCCAGAGGCATTCTCTTGCCAATAATTCTATCAAGGCATTTAATAATAATAGCATACAAGCACTTACAGCTCATGGTGTCATCACCCCTCCTCCCCCCAACAAAAGATTGCTAATTCCTTATATATCAGTGCAGCCCATCAAGCTGGTTAGTTTTAATCAGGTTTATTGGTGTAATTTAGCAACTGGGCCACATTCTGATTTACACAAAGGCCCTATTCCACTGCTTCTTGCAAAACTTATTTATCATCACTTTGCCCAGCTCCGAAAATGTAAAGGGGGACTGTAAGGTTGCTAGCCTGCCTCCCCAAACCCATGAAGCACCCACCTAGAATCTTTCAGGCTCTTCCTCTAGGCCAGTTTTTTATCCTTGAAACACAACTCATGCAAAACACCAACACACAGCTGTTCCTCTGCCTGCCACTGCTTCTATGGGCGTTCCCCCTTATCACTCATGTCAAAGAGAAGCAGTTTCTCCCTTTCAATTCCCTAGCTTGGAGTCCATCTCATTCCTGCACCTCTCTTCCACTTAGACTCTCTCAGCCCTTTATAGAAAATACCTGACCCCTTCTCAGCCCTCTGATCATCCAATGAGGCTGTGTAAACCCAGGTCCCCTGACTCTTAAAGTGTCAGACCACCCCATTACAGGCCTTAGTGTGAGAATTAGACCCTCTGTATTTTTAAAAATGAATTCAAATTTGGCCCCAAACTTAACTTTTACATAAACAAGCTTTTACAAACACCTACTATAAGAAAAACAGTACAGGATTCATTATTCACAATTCCAACAGAAGTTGTTTACTGAAAAACAGCCTCAGATGGAACGATCCAAGCACACTGTGATCGTATCGTGGAATCCACTGAACACTATTGCCTGGAATCTTACTGAAGTCAGTCAGCCCTTGCATGGGTAATGGGGCCCAAACTAACAAATCCCATTGCAAGATCTGTAAACGTTAGGTCAGGGATGGCCAACCTAAACCTGAGAAGGAGCCAGAACCGGCCAATGCACATGGCCAAAGAGCAACAGTTCTATGCCACCAGCCCTGATCATCTCCCCGCCACCATTCTCAGCACATCCCGCCCATTGGCAGCCCCACCGGTCAGTGCCACCTTCTCCTTTTCCTCCTGCCCACTGGGATCAGCTCTTTCTCAGTGGGACACACGGGAGGGGGGGAAGCATGGGTGTGACAGGCTCAGTGGAGAGGGTGGGAAGTAGCAGGATCCTAGGGGGAAAGGCCCTAGGGCAGAGCCGGGGGTTGAATAGTAAGCACCCTCCAGCCCAGTGGAAAGTTGGCACCTGTAGCTCCAGCCCTGGATTTGGTACCTATGCAAGGAGCCGCATATTCACTTCTGAAAAGCCGCATGTGGCTCTAGAGCCACGGGTTGGCCACCCCTGCGTTAGGTCACATTCAGAACCAAGTTGCAGACCAAGGTCATGTAAGTTCCACCTGCTCTTGGCTCCTTGTCATGTACGTTAGCTTCTTTAAAAATCACCTTACCAACATACAATTTGCATCTTTCTACCCATCATTGCTGAGGTTGGGTGTTGGTTTTAATTCTGGGTATTTAAACAACAATTCCAAAAGAGCAAATACTGCAAACTTGCATAAAGCCAGAGCATTGATGCAGAGAAGGTGTGTGTGCACATGTTCAATTGTGAATGTGTTAAACCCACATGTGCATGTGTAACCCCCACCCGGCAGATTTGAACCTGGGACCTCTGAAGCAGAGTATAGGAGCCTCTACCCTCTGAGCTAAAAGCCAGCTGGCTCCCAGCCCATCCTGTAGAGGTCTCTTGATCTTAACTGTTGCTGTGGTCTAGGTACCATTTGCATTGCTTAGTAACCACACTAGTTGTGTGGGTTATACCTGCATGTGCTAGGGATTTAAAATCCCGTTTAATATGTTAACCAATTAAACTATATGTTTAACCAGTTAGCCACCCACTGCACTGAGCAATGGGTAGGGGGCCTGTGGTGCAGTGGGCCCACTTGGGCTGCTCTGGACAGGCCGCTCCGGACGGGCCAGGCACCAGTTCACCTGTCACCCCAGTAACCTTGTCCCGATAGCCAGTTAATTGATTACATACATATTTTTTAATACATAGCATGTGCCTGTTAAACCCATTCCTAATTCACAGAATGGTAGTAAACACCCCTTGCCACCACTCTTCCAGTGGCCACAAGTGGCCACTGCCCTTCCATATCCCTTATGTGGAGTTTCCCGGCCACTATGCTGTGCTTCATCTTGACCTATTCTAAGCTGGAGTGATGCCAAAGTCCCTCTCATCCTCTCAGCTTACTGATTCCTCACAGTTGAAAGGATCAGAGACTTTGTGATGGCCCTCAGCATCAAGATGGATTATATCAACTAAAATCCTCACTTTCGTGACTCCGAGTTGGAATTCTAGTGGAAAATTCTCTGCTGGTTTTTTCTGGCAATTAGATTATGGATCTAGTTAACCAATCCGATAGTCTACTGGTTCCTGGCTCTCCAGCACAATCAGTAGAAGTCTGCAGGAACCAATAGACACCAGTTGATGAATTCTACTGGAATTTCCACCAGGGGCATTCTGACATCAGGACAGTGAAATACTTAAATGTATTTTCATTCTCTCTTATTATTAAAATTACACTTGGAAGTAAAGCAGTTAAGCCCACGCTTAAAGTTAAGTTCATGCTTATATGTTCTGCTGAATGGGTATGGACATGTGTTTCTCTGAATTGGAGCCTCAATTGCTACCATTTCCATATCCATTTCTACACCATTTTCCTGGGAATGAATCATGTATTTCCTTAGAAACTACTTTTTTGTCTTAGAAGAGTTTTGAAAGGATCCCTTAGGGACATCTCCAAGATACAACTAAGGATCTCTAGAAACTGCTAGAAAGCTCTTTTTTGGACTAATGCTGCCAGCCATGACAAACTACTTAACTAAAAATAGAATAATGGAACAAATACTACCAGTGAAGAAAGTTTAAATATAACCAAAAATTGCAAGTGACTAAATAATACTAAGTAGATGCAAACCTTCTGGGAAAATTACTTCCACAGAAAAATAAGAAAACAAACCAAAAATAAACCAAAAGTTGCCATCTAAGATCTAAAAGGAATGAACAAAAACCAAGGGGCCAATTTCTGCTCCCACTTTTGAAATCTATGGCAGTTTTGACTTTGAGATTTTCAAAAGGGTTGTTTGCAGTGGTAACTAGGTTGGTCTCAAATTGCTAATGTGTCATTAAAGTCAATGAGAACTTTACCAGACATATGAGTGCTGTGTTCTAACTCAAATTCCCGGTTGACTGCAATAAGAGCAGAGTTAAACCCACACTGGAGAACTTGTCTTTGTGTTTATTATGCCAAAATCCCAATCCCACAATCCCTACCATGGCAACACTTCTGTTGACTCCAGTGGAACTTTTAGCTAAGCAAAGCCAGACAAATTGGTCCCAAAGTGACAAAAGGAATCGACTGCTGCAGACTATGAAGCAATATAGCCTGTTATCACGCTCAGATTTATGACTGTTCTCTCCAGCAGCAATAAATATGGCTAAAATATGGAGAGCACTCAAATCATTCCTTGGAGAGTTATCCCCTTCTAAAAAAAATGTCCCACAGTCTCCCTCTGACAACGTTATAGAATAATGAAGAGGGACTTTCATAAAGTGATGCAAATCCCTTTTTCCCCAACGTTTTCCATGGAAATTCTGACTGTGGTTTAGCTCAACCTTTGGGACAATTTTGGGAAGTTTTTAACATCCAGAGGGCCGTTTACTTTTTTTCATTTATAATAATTTTCATTAAGACCTGACCCTAATTAGTTTCATTTATGTTTCTCTTTCCATTGGCTACATTTTAAAAAAAACTACATACAAGTCCCTCTGCCCAGGGGTCTCTTCTCACTGTAGTGCAAGTGACCTCATCCAGGCCACCTGTGAAGTGATACCCAGGCAGTACAATATTTATGGGTGGCTCCAGTCCTCACACATTTCTTCCCAACTGCCACTGCAAAGAGAAAGACAGAATCACACATGACTAATAATATCCACCTTGCTTAATTAACCTCTGGGAGCTATTAAGACTCCATGGTGATGCACATGGCATGACGATCTAAATAGACCAGAACTTTTAAGCCGAGGGGACTTGTGTGGGTGCAGGGTCTGTGCATCACATCTAGTTTTCTTTTGCTTTTTAAAATATTGATGTGGAGCGGAAACACATGGTGACAAGATGTGGCAAACAAATCATTTTTAAATAAAATAAATTCAAGACAGTCTTCTTGAACAATAACCATCTAGGCAGTCTTGTTTCTATCGCATTTTCATTACAATTGTGAAATAAAAAAACTGAAGCCATTGGAAACATAGGAGTTTGGAGAAATTTTCTTTGTAGATATCATGGCTGGTGAATAGAAGTTTACAAATCAGGCACAATCATATCAGTGTCATCAGTGCAACCATTATTGCTCTTAATACGGGGGGAACAACCAAGCCTAGGATACAAAGAGATCCCATATTAGACCATGAATGTTAGGCCCACAAGGTGCTCATTAACTCTTATACCTATATATCACAACCCATTAACACTACCCAGCACCTTCAAACTAACCCCAACAACCAAAAATAGAACATGCTATTATAGCCCACAGGAGACTAGGCTACTGAGTGTTATAGGCAGAGAATACGAGAGACTGAGATGCCTTAATGCCCCCTCGATAGCAGGGAAATGATTACGTGAGATATACCCAGATGGCACCCCAGGCTGCAGCAGAAGGCAAAACATCTGAAGCCACTACCACTCTGACCTGGGGGAAAATTCCTTCCTGACCCCACACTGGGCAATTAATTAGCCCATGAGCAAGAACCAGCCAGCCAAGCACACTGTTTGGCAGAAGATAGACTAAAATACACAGGTAGGCCCCAGCTTCCTCAAACTGAGGTAAGGATGAAGAATCAGTCCCCAGTTCTTACTGCACTGAAGAAACCACAGAGCCAAGTTTATAATACACATGGACATCTTTCCCACTCAGTAACCCTCCTCTGAGCAAAACAGAAGGTTAGTTTGTAGTTCCTGTGACTATTTCCCATTTGCACAATGGTCTTAAACCTCAGACTCTCAAAGGATGATGATGTAGTTACTATGAAAATGCATTGTTTATTCTTACTGCGTTTGTATGTTTACTGAAGCAACAGAGTTACTTAGGAGTAATGCTGTAATTTTAAAAGAACAATGCTTAATACTGTAATTTTAAAAGAACAATGCTTAATTATTCCACAGAGCAACCCCTACAAGTTCCACAAACAAAACTGCAGCAAATTATTTTTTATATTTATAACTACAGAAGAGTATGAAAATCAAAAGTAGAACTAATATGAACTATAAGCCCTGCTAACAAAGTCATAGAAACATTATAGAATCTCAGCCACCTCTTTTTACTCTAGTTGCTAAAAACCAAACTTCATGGGGAGTTTAAGGACAGAAACTTGGAAGGTGATGGGGAGCAAACCTTTCTTAAACAACTACTCAGAAGAAAACTGGCTTGCTGAGGAGATACGGCAGTTAAGTACAGGTCAGATAAAAGCATACTGGAATCCTCAGTCTATCTTTATAATCAGTCTCTTAAAACAAGGAATTCCCTTTGGGAGGGAGAGGCATGTGGTATAGGTTTCATTGTACTTCAACACTCTGAAGAGACACAAGGTAGTTTGAACAGGTTTGTGGTTGCTTCACTTCCAAGGGGTTTTAGGTGAGTTGAGGTGTTTAATTCAACACAGCAGAACCCTATTTCGCATTCCCCATATTTAGTCTTTTATTCAAATCCTATTTGCATTCCTTCACTCCCAAGAGACCCCCCCTCATTTGTCCATTTCCCCCATTTAATCCAGATTCCCTCTTCCCCAAATAAGTAACCTATATCCCAACTCCATCCCACGCTCCCCTTCCCCACATTATGCAAACACCCCTCCCCTTATTTGCAACACACCACCGCTGTAGTCAGTAGATGACTAGATCTCCGCCCCGAAGATCTAGCCCACAGCTTGGCTGGGCCATACGTGCGTGTGACAAGGCTCACATACCCAGCCCCGCCACCCAAAAAAACCCGAGCTGGGTCTCCCCAGGCCCTGATCCTCTCCCCCCTACACACATCTATTTGGCCCCGGTGCACGCTGAGCGCTGTAGGTTCAGAACAGCCCTGCACGGGGCAGGTGTCAGCGGGCACTGCGGGCGCCCCATGGGAGCAGTGACATGACAGACCCACCCGTGGGCACCATTCACGTCTCGCTCCATGTCTCTGCCCCTGCTGCGGGTGGGGGCACCGCGGGATTTCACTCCCACGCAGGGGGAGAGCAGCCCGGGCGAGCATCCCTCGGGGTGTTATATAACCAGCCAAGCTGGGGAGGGGGGGTTCACCCTGCCATTGGCTATTCCCCGGGGGGGCCCACGCTGCGTGGGCAGCGGACACACTGAGCACACGTGCCCGGCCTTACCTGCTGGGGCTCAGCGTCCGCCCCGCAGCCCCTGCGCAGCGTCTCAGCCACTGAGCCAGACAAGCGCCCTCCGCTCCGCTGGCTGCTCCCGGCCGCCCCAAGCGGCTCCGGGCGGGCGGGCCCCAGCCGGCCCAATCAGCCAGCCCCGCCGCCGCCGCCGCCAACCAGCGCCCGAGCGGCCCGGCCTGCCCCCGCCCCGGCTGGGAGCTGCTCCGCGCCCCCGCTCACAGCCGGCTGCTGCCGCAGGCTGGGCGAGCGGGGTGGGCGCCTGTCTTCGCGGGGGTGGAGATTCCTGGCGGCCCCCGCTCTGCTGAGGGGTTTCCTCTCCCCCCATCGCTGCAAGGCAGGGAGGGAAAAGTCAACCCGCCAAGTGGAGGGGTTGCTTCAGGTTGCGGCGCCGCCACCTGCCTCTGGCACGGAGACAGGGCTTCGCTGGTCGCCGAGGGGGTGCCTGGGCTCCAGCAATTTTCTTTTGGATTTTCATACCCCAGGCAGCAAGGCCAGAGGTGCCAGGGCTGTAGGGTTGCCAGAGGGTGTCAAAAAAAAATGCCCGACACGACGTCACAATCTACAGTGCATCTTAGTTAGAAAATACCCGAGACATTTCTATTGTCTCATTGATAGTTTCTCAATTTGTTTCCGGAACAGAAAGCTCAAATACTGGACTGTCCGGTTCAAAACCGAACACCTGGCAACCCTACCGGGCTATGAGCAACTGAGCCCAGCGGTGCCCGAGTCCTGGCAAGCCCAGGCACACATGAAGCACTCTGTGTAGACCTCTACCCTGCCAGAACTCCTATTCTCCTCTGCTGGGGCTGCTAGACATCTCTTAATTTAGGGTCATAATAACAAAGCTTGGAAGTACACCAGAACCTCTGTACTCCCGGTAGTCCTAGTCTGGGCATGGAGGAGGAAGTGGCTGTGCATGTTGCTGTTCCCAGTCTCTTGCCCCAGCAAGCTGAACAGCAGTG
This sequence comes from Pelodiscus sinensis, assembly GCF_052426305.1. Classification (NCBI taxonomy): domain Eukaryota; kingdom Metazoa; phylum Chordata; order Testudines; family Trionychidae; genus Pelodiscus; species Pelodiscus sinensis. The sequence goes on from NC_143054.1 coordinate 14,212,212, forward strand.
TAGCAGCACAGTACCCTTGAGGCTTTTTTCCACCGCTCCCACAGGGCATGTCTACACTAAGGCTGTGTCTAGACTGCAGGGTTTTTTCGAAAAAAGTAGCTTTTTTTCTAAAAAAACTTCACCTGAGTCTAGACTACAGCCGCATTCGTTCAAAATTAAATCAAAAGAACGCGGCTTTTCTTTCGACGGCGGTATTCCTCATTTCACGAGGAAGAAAGCCTTTTTTCGAAAGTGCTCTTTCGAAAAAAGGCGTTCTTGAATGCAAACAGGGCTTTTTCAAAAGAGAGCATCCAGACTGCCTGGGTGCTCTCTTTTGAAAAAGCGGCTTGCCTTTTCGAAAGTACTGCTTGCAGTCTAGACGCTCTTTTTCGAAAGAGGCTTGCAGTCTAGACTAAGCCTAAGAAATTATTTTGAAATAATAACTCCTGAACTCAGTATTTTGAAAGTGTGCCCATCCTGCAGAGAAGCCTTGTAATTAGTCCAAGGCAGGTTCCCTTAATGTGGACACGCTACCTTGACTTGGAGTCCCAGGAAGCACTGGGAAGTACAGCCTCTCCCTGAGGTACGAACAAGTTGCGGTCCGTAATTCTAAGTGTTTGTAACTCAGATCCCATAGAGTTACATGGAGACTGTGCTGTTTGTAAGCACGGATCGCCGTTTGTAACTCAGATCTGCATTTACGACCACTTTGGTCAAAAGTGCGGATGGTTGTAAGTGGAAGTGGTCGTAACTCAGGGAGTGACTGTAATTACTTTGCATGACTCTGGGGAGTACTTATTTCCAAACCACAGCAGTGGTGCGGCCACACTACTGCTAACGTTATTCCTCGTGGAAAGCCTTGCGCAAAAGCACATGGCAGTGTAGACGTGTTCTTGTGCTAGAACCCGCTAGTGTAGACATAGCTTTAGTGTCCCCCATCCCAGCAGGTGGTGTGGCCCCACCATTCCTGGCCAACTACAGCACCTGTGAAGCTGTGCTGCTGCTGCAACTCTTCCTGGCCAGCCAGAGAATGTAGGCAGTTTTGAGATAACAATGCCTTCCCTTTCTTACATTATCCACCGCTCATGCACCGGATGTATCCCTGTATCAGATCCCTTCTCACATGTCTCCTCTTTGAAGTCAACAGTCCCCATTTTCCCTATTCATTCTTCACTCCCTCTTCCAGTTGAAGTTTAAACTGGGAGGAAAATCAAGATTCACCTGGATGAGTTTTTTCCCCCTCAAGCCCTGGGGATCTCCACAGTAGGGGCTGAGCTGGTCCATAATTAGGAAAATTGGGAACATCTAAGCCTGGGCTTTGGAAATGCTTTGCAGGAGTTCCAACATTATTATTGGGACAACTGGGAAGACCAGTGCAGGATTCCAGTGTTAGAAGTATCAAATGGCTTTCAAATTAAGCACTAATGAGAGTGGAAACAGTGACAGGGTTCTGAATACCCTCCTTTGTAAGGATGAATTACAAAATAATTGGGCAGTTATGTTTTTAAATATTTATAAACCTACTCAGAAAAGAAAGCTTTCTGGTAGCCAATGAAACCTGCCTTTCTGAAATAATCTTGCCATTTACTAATTTGGACTCGAACATTATGCTGGGTCTGAGTAGCCGGGCTGCATTTCATAGTCCTCCAGTGGCCCAAGTATCTGTACAGAATCATAGGAATTGCTGTCTTGAAAAGAAACCACAGAACAGCTGTTCTTTATACAGTCTGCAAATGGTGACCTAGTGCTGACCACCCAGAATTCAATGAGAATTTGGCTATTGACTGCAGGAGATGTAGGATCAGACTCATTGAGCCAAATTCTTAGCTGTTCGGTACCCGCAGCTTGCACTGCAGATGATGGGAGTGGCAAGTACACTTCATCTCTCAGGATTTGATTTGATGGGTCAAATTGTTTTCCTTGCACACTTGTGCAACCTGAAGGTATGTCTACACTGCCATCCTAGTTCAAACTAGGGAGGCTAATGTAGTCATTCGAACTTGCAAATGAAGCCCGGGATTAAAATATCCTGGGTTTTATTTGCATGTTCCCAGGTGCCGCCGTCTTTAATTGCCCAGTAATTCGAACTCCCTGCCCATGGCTACACTTGGCACAGGCTAGGTAGTTCGAATTAAAGCTCCTAATTCGAACTACTGTTACTCCTCATTGCAGTAACGAGGAAAGTAAAACCCAGGACTCAATCCTTAAAGAAACAGTCCAGAGATCAGAATGAGAAATATGAGTAAAATTAACGCTGCATTGGGTCAACATTAACTTACCATGAACTTTCCCTGTACTTAGTTATATCCCACAGCTCTTATGTTGACCTTTCTTTTTGTGTGGTATCTACCAGTGGCTTCTCCGGATTGCAATGAAGACAGCAAATAAAACTGCGGAGGCACTAGTTACTTATGCCTTTTATTAGTCTGCAAAGCACACTTTATGCTACAGCTACAGGTAGAGTGGGTATAATTAATGACATATAAGTGAAGCACTGCTATAGGAGCTTTGTCTTCCCAATTAGCTGTATAATTCCAATGTCTTGCAAAATACGTGTCAGTAAATATATATTGTAACATTGGCACTATGATTATCCCTGCACAAGACATTAATCAGAAGTGACAGTGAGTTCTAAGGCAACTGACAGCAGAAGCAAGTAGTAACGTGTTTGGTCCACATGCGTCACCTTAAAAGTCTTTTTCTCTGACATTGTAGAATTCCTGACCCAATTTAAAGCCCTCCAAAATAATGATTTGTTGTATTACAGTTAACCTTCAGTTTTGAAGAAAACTCAGCTACCGTATCTACGTATCTAGCTGAGGAATGTTTTTAACAAAGAGAAATGTTTGTTAGTCTTGATGCTTGGTAGAGTAAGAGGAACAAAGAATTCTATTCGCTTTTAAAATCATCTCAGTTAGCAGAGAGAATCTTTGTTCTGCAACACAGTTCATCTTAAGCATAAGAGCAAGTATCTCAGTGAAAGGCTGTTGATTACTGTGCCCAGCGCTGGTTGACCATAGTATAAAAGGGAAATTTAAAAACCTGTAGATACCAATCTGCTATAGTGAAAGATTGTTTTCCCATCTACTGGCTGCACCTTCTAGCCAAACTCATCTGTTACCATCAGGCCTAAATTAGAGTTCTCTGAATTATTAGCTGTGAACGCATACCTTACTAAGGCTAAAAGGATCCCCCGTTATGATATAGGGAATTGCTGACAATGGTGTCAGTGATAAAGAAATTGGTTTTCTGGTTGCCATTCACACTACTTCCTCTAAAGATGTGGCTAAGTCCTCTGGCAAAATCACTTCAGGAAGCTCTATCCCCTTCAGTCAAATTCCCTGGAGACACCAAACAAAAAATATCTTCAGCCTAGTCAGCTTGGCTGTCAGCCCTCTTCCTGCCAGGCAGGCCCCCAGCTGCAATGTACTGGCCTAAAATCAGGTTCCTGGGCTTCCATCACACTAATAATGTGGTTCAGGCCCACCTTTCTACAAAACGGCTTCAGGGATAATGCAGGGTTCAGACAGCTCCTAACCCCAAACCAGCTTCTTATTCCACACACCGGGTATGTCTATACAGCACAAATTGCATCGCTTATTTTGAGATAGTCTATTTTGAAATGTTGACATAGAGTGCTATTCCGACAAATCCCTTAATCCTTGTGGAACGAGGTTTACCAGGATGTCGGAATAGCAAGCCCATTATTTCAAATATATTTCGAAATAACGGGCTAGTTGCTAAGATGTGGAAAACTCTATTTCATGATACTGGACGTATTCCGAAATAATGCTACTGTCTAGATGTACCCCATATCAGCTTGTGTGCTCTCCCTATTAGGTTTTTACACCACTTCCCTCCTTTTAAGTCGTTCCTTCCCTCCTCCTTCCGGGTCCAGGCCTAAGCTAACACCTACCAACAAGTGTTACAGGGCAGGGCAATTTGAGCCTATGCCTGTGCTCCCCTTCACAGTCCTTTATATAGTCAAAGTGTCCTTGGAGGGATGGAGACACCCCATCACATGATAGACATCCTCATGAGAACAGGAAGCACCACTTGATAGCATCACTCATGGCACTAAATGGTCCATGGTTGCTGCTGGTACTGCATGTTTACAAACCATAGCATTTGAGTTCTCAGCTGTACTCAACCTTACATTTAGTTGCAAAGCTGCAGCAACTGGTTTGTCAAAATGATCTTCCGGGCTGATAGATTCCTTCCTCCCTAAATTGGTGAATGGGATATAGTAGCGGACAGTTATTCAAGAAAACCATCTGGTATCTGCCTACAGCACAAACAATTTGTGGAGGAGTGTCAAAGATGCCACCAGCTAAATCAAACCCAAATGAAGAGAGCAGCCTGTCCAGCATATGGTTTCTAATTATCCTGCCTGCCTTTCTGGTGCACATGTTTTCAGCTCCTTTTAGACTAGAGATCCTCTGGGGAGAAGCTATGTTTATTTCACCTCTTGTATAGTGTTGTGTACATTGCAAGCACTTAATTGTCAGGTCCACCTCTGGAGTGACTTGTCCAATATGTCTCAAATTGCAGCAAAAGATACAATATAAATAGAGCTTCTGTTTTGGTGGGCTCATGATTTTTACTTTTGGGGATTTGTGTTGAGCAATGTTTAAATTTTATGGAGATATCCAAAAAGCAGGGGGGTTTCAAGGCTTTCTCCTTGTATACACAATAATAAGTAATGTATATTGCATATATTGCTTAGTAGAGGATTTGCCCAGCTTTGCTCAAGTCCTTAATTCATTTTTGGGTTTTGGAAAATAAAATGAAAATGTCCATGTTTCATTTGAATCACTGCTCTGGGGTGGGGCTGGGGATGAGGGGTTCAGTATGCAGGCTGCCCAGGGGAGAGAGGGCTAATCCAGCCCTCTCTCATGCCAGTAGTTTAGGGCCAGATGAGAAACATTTCTCCACGGTCTTTGCAGCTCCATAAAGCACAGCCAGGGAAAGGATGCATGTCTCCCAGCTGGAACAGGTGGAGATTCATCTCCCCGCTGTGCTCCCCAGGAATGCAGCAAACTGTGCACTTTCCCCTCACTCCCTGATGAAGGGGAATAGCGAGCAATGTTTTATACTAATCAGGGGGGAGGCAAAGGAGCATCAGCCCCTCCCCTTTAAAGGGCACCTCGGGGTGAGAGGCTTGGGCTGGGGCAGTTTTGGATATCTCCATAAAATTTAAACATTGCTCAACAGAAATCCCCAAAAGTAAAAATCATGAACCCACCAGAACAGAAGCTCTCTTTATATTGTATCTTTTGCTGCAGTTGGAGACATATTGGACAAGTCACTCCAGAGGTGGACCTGACAATTAAGGGCTTGTAATGTACACAACACTATACTCGGGCAGCCTTTTTCATTTGCCTGTTGATTCTCTCTCTTTTCTGTATGGTGTTATGAGAAGCAATCCCATTCCAGGCACATCCCATTCCCCATGGCACAACCAAACCCGGACCTTGTTTTAAGTTATCATAAAAGAAGATGAATCCTGAATTTAGTGGTTCTAGCTCTTACCTTTTAGGAGGAGCCCTTGAACAGGCAAACAGACACACAGACAGAAAAACTCTTTCAAATATAGTACATTGTACTATTACATACTGTAATTACATACTCTTTGTGATGTTCCCTATTGGAGCTTCTGCTTTTTGCATAATCCACAGGACAGAATCTCCCAACCACATACAAGAGAACTTTAGAAGAGACGGTCATACCGTCCATGCACTAGATCCTTAAAAGTGCTTGATTACAATGGGAGTTAGACACCTAAATGCCTTCAAGGTCAGGGTATATATCCCAAAGAGATGAGATGGAGAGTAAAACCTCTTCACTGTAAATTTTTGTGTCCTGGCACTTGAATTTGTGCTGGCAAATACGTTACTTGCTACTTGACCCAGTCATACAAATCCATGTCTTTGAATATGCAAAAGTGTGCACTCCCACGAACCTTGGCTACAAATTTAAAGGTCAAGTTGGGGCCATTTTGAACATTTGTCCCACAGACTCTAACTAAATTTATGGACTTAGATCTAAAAGAAAACTATGACCAGCTACTGGAGGGTTTTTTGTTTTGTTTTTAGAGGAACATCAGCCTGGAATCCTAAATAAGTAGTACATGATACAAGTTCATGGGAAGCAAAAGCCAGTTGTCTGTCTCTTGGATAAAAATTCTTTTGTTTGTTTCCATGGAAAAGGAACTTAAATGCTCAGACTTGGTCTGCTGTAATCACCTTTTTATATCCATGTTTTTTTTATTCCAGTTCTGTAAGCAAGCTTAAAATAGTAGTTGGTAAGACCAAGATTTGGATAGCGGAAGCGGGGGAGGGGGAGTCACATAGCAATATATCAGGTGACAGTGAATTATTTTATAAAGGTCTGTGAACTTAATGGGACTTTACATTTTATCATGCATTACCTAGCTATTAAATTTAAACTGGACATGACATTTGGGCAGAGGTCATTATAGGCCCCAATTCAGGAAAGCACTCAGTCCTCCTTTGAGTATGTGCTTAGTGCTTTACTGAATTTAGGATGCTTTTCTGAACTTGGGCCATATAAATTAAATTGACTTCAGATCTGAATTAGCAGTAACAAAGCAAACTCTACTGAATATGTCAGTTGTCAGTCAACTAGGGCAGTGTATCTCAACCTTTTTTTATAAAGTACCCCTTTAAAAAAAAATTATAAGTTCTCCCAGTACCTACAGTTTTCAGACACACAATTTTTTTTTCTACCATTGCAACACATTTGTTTAAACAACTTAATCGTAGCCGGGCGGGCAATGAAATTTTTGGGTATAAAAAGTACAAAAATAATAAAGCGCTGTAAAACTTAAAACAAAAATTCAGTTTTCTCCAAATTTCAGTTGTGCTGATGTATCCCCCCAGACTTCTCTTGAGTACCGCAAAGGGTACTTGTACCACTGGTTGAGAAACACTGGACTAGGGGATACAAAATCTTTGAGTTACCAGCTGGAAGCCTGCTAGCCATATTTACAACATAGAAAGTTTAAAACATGTTACCTCGTGCCTCAGCTCTCATGTGCCTTACACTAAGTAACTGATGATCGTCTCTTGATTTTTTTGTGCTTACTTAACGTATGATGCAAGAGGGTCAAGTGTGGTTGTAACACAAATCTTTGACATGAAAGTGCTGCTAGAAGGCATCTCTTCCATTTTCAACACAATGCACAGTCAAGAGCCCACCTGCATATCAACAGGCGGTCAGAAATGACACAAGACTGAGGATTACATCCTCGGTTCTTTACTTAGCATTTGCTTGGGCCAAATGTTCGCTGGAGTCAATGGGGGTATGTCTACACTACAACGTTAATTCGAACTAACTTAGTTCGAATTAGTTAATTCGAACTAAGCTAATTCGAACTAACGGATCCAGACTAAAAAACTAGTTTGAATTAGCGTTTTGCTAATTCGAACTAGCATGTCCACATTAAGTGGACCCTGAACCGGGGTTAAGGATGGCCGGAAGCAGTGCCGGCAGGGCATCAGAGGAGGACTTAGAGCGTGGAGATGCTGTCTCAGGCTAGCCGAGGGCTGTGCTTAAAGGGTCCCGACTCCCACCCCGGACAGACAGTTCATAGGGGTGCCCCGCTTGCAAAGCAGTCCTGGCTTGGATTGCCCGGACTACCCACACTGGGCACATCACACCACTCTGGCCAACACCAGGGAAACTCTATTACCCCCCTCCTGGCCCCGGACCCCTTAAAGGGGCACGGGCTGGCTACGGTGCCCATGCCAGGTGCAAGCCTGCCAGCACCCAGCCAGCAGACCCTGCACCTGGCACGGATCGAGACACCCACCCGATGCCCCCCAGCGCTTCCCCTCTTCCCAGGACCAGGCTGGCGGCTCCCGGGAGCTTGCCCGGGACCGCAAGAGGCGGGCACCCGCCTGGGCTAGTGCAGACATCGTGGACCTCGTCCACGATCTCCGCACTAGGCTCAGGAAAGTGGCTGTCTAGGGCAGGAGAGCTGCCAGCCTGGCCACCCAGGAGCAGGTGTGCAAGAGAATCAAGGGGGTCCACTAAGGCCCCCGACCCTGAGCCCTGAGCTTACAATGGCCGTACTGGGTCAGACCAAAGGTCCATCTAGCCCAGTAGCCTGTCTGCCGACAGCGGCCAACACTAGGGACCCTGGAGGGGATGGACCGAAGACAGTGACCAAGTCATTTGTCTCGTGCCATCCCTCTCCAGCCTTCCACAAACCTTGGGCAGGGACACCACTCCTACCCCCTGGCTAATACCACTCCATGGACCCAACCTCCATGACTTGATCTCACTTCCCTTTAAACTCTGTTCCAATTCTAGCCTTCACAGCCTCCTGCAGCAAGGAGTTCCACAGGTTGACTCTTTGCTTTGTGAAGAACAACTTTCTGTTACTACTTTGAAGCCTGCTACCCATTCCTTTCCTTTGGTGGCCTCTAGTCCTTCTTTATGGGAACTCATGAAGAACTTTTCTGCATGCACCCTCTAAACCCAACTCCTGCTTTTAGAGACCTCTATCCTGTCCCTCCTCCGTCTCCTTTTTTCTAAGCTGAATAGTCCCAGTCTCTTTAGCCTCTCTTCATATGGGACCTGTTCCCAACCCCTGATCATGTTAGTTGCCCTCCCCTCTCCCAGCCTCTCTCTTCCCCTCTCCCACCTCCTTTTCCCAGTTTCCCCCAGTTTTGTTCAATAAAGACAGATTCCATTTTGGAAGACACGTTTTCTTTATTTTGTACATCAAGAAGAGGGGCTAGGGAAGGGTAAGTGGAAGGAGGAGAGGGAGGAATGGGGCACGAGCCCCATTCTCCAATGGGTGAGTTCTCCAATGAGAGAGGCAGGAAGTACTTGGGGGAATCATGTGAACCAGATCATGATGAAGCTGCAGGCTGAAGGGGAAGAGGGGGCGGTGTTTCATTGCCTGCCACCAGTCTTATGGGAAAAGCTGGTAAGTTACAGGTGCTGCCAGATCAGGTCAACTTCTCTACTTTTCTCCCAAAGCCTCCCCTGCCCTGTGAACTGCTAACAGGGCAGCAGCGTCTCCCCTTGCTGCTTATCCCCTAGCCCTCCCATTGGGGAACTAGTTGGGCAAAGATCCCCTGTTTTCCCTTGTGTCCACTCCCCTGCTGCCCATTCAGAGCAGGACAGTTGATGTTTTACTTCTCTGCCTCCTAGTTTCCTCCTGCTCTTGCCAATTTGCACCTCCCCATCCCCACCTGCTCCATGGTAACAAGACAGCACCTCTCTCTTCCCCCTTCCCCATTCTTTTATATTTTCACCGTGTTTAGAATCAGGTCAGTATCTCCTCCAGTGAGAGCAAGACCAAACTTTTCCCTGATCTGTCAATGAATATGGGAAACACCCCCTTGTTTCAGCCATCTCTCTGATCATTTTAGGTTGCCACATTTTTAACTCTCTGAGTTCCATGCTTGGAAAGCTTCCCTTCCTGGTATGGTCATAGTCTACATGTGTAGAAACTGCAAATTGGTTGGGGGGGGAGGGGGTGGAGTGGTTTCTGGTTGAATCAAGACATTTGGTAAGGATTTGGGGGGGAAGGGAAAGAACCCCATATTGTGAGGAGACATTGTGAGAGGTGAAATGCAAGACTTTGGATTAAAGAGTAAGTTGATTCTGAAGCTATATGTTTCCTCGGGAATACTACAAGCTGGATCTACTTTTTAATTTGTTCTGTAGATATTATCTTAGGCAATTAATGGAAGGGGGACTTCTTTTAGTACCATAAGAGTTCCCTTGGAAAGGGCCTGGAGCAGGCTGCATGGGGAGCACTGCTAGGAAATTTTCATGATTACATTTCAAACAAAATGTACATAGGTGTTAATGGCTTAAGGTAAGAAAGAAAAAGATTCTTTTTATAGAATTTTTTGAGTGTTGCAGGTATCTAAAACTCTGATCTTCATGATTTTTTTAAAATCCTGTGCTACTAATTAATACGTGGTATATTGTATTGCATTAAGGCCAGAGTTCTGGCTCTTATGAGTCAGAAGTAGCAAGTGCTAGGTGTGATGCTAGCTATTTTGTAGGCTGAAACCTTATTAACAAACTCTTTGAAATATGCATCTGTCTGTTAGAAAGGATGATGATACAAGTACTTCAAGGTCTCAGAAGGGTAGCCATGTTAGTCTGTAACTAAAAATACTTAAAAAACAATGGTCTTGTGGCACCTTAGGGTATGTCTACACAGCAAAGTTATTTTGAAATAACAGCCCTTATTTCGAAATAACTTTCCTGGTGTCTACACAACCAAATCACTATTTCAAAATAAATTCGAAATAGCAGGCCACTTATTTCAAATTTGGTAAACCTCATTCTACGAGGAATAACGCTAAATTCAAAATAGCTATTTCAAAATAAGTGCTGTGTAGACATTTGTATCAAAACAGGGGGCCTTCAGCCTTCCCACAGTGCCCTGGTGGCCAATCTGGCCTCAACCAAGAACACTCCTCTCCCTCCAACCCTTCCTGGAGCCCTTAAAGGGGTAGACTCTGGCCACAGTGCCTGTGCCAGCTCCAAGCCTTCCAATCTAGAGCCAGCAGTCACTGTCCCTGACCCAGTGGCTCCAAAACATGAGCCAGCAAGCCACTGGCAGCCAGCTCTCCACCACTCCCCAGGAGCAGTCTGCCAGCTCCCAGGAGCCTGCCAGAGCCTGGAGAAGCTGGGTGCCTTCCTGATCCAGGGTGGAGACCATGAACCTTATTCAGGTTTTGGGGGGGGGATGCCCCCAACGTCCATGATCTCCACACTAGATAGAGGAACGTGGCTGTCTATGGCAGGATAGCTGCCAGCCTGGCCACCAAAGGCCACATGCGAACCTAGGAGCAGGTTTGCATGAAAATCAAGTTGGTCAGGTGAAACCCCCCCCCAACCCTGATCCCTGAGCTTCCCCTCCCCCTTCTTCCCCTTGCTTCCCCCTTCCAGCTCCCTCCTCCCAGGTTTCCCCCTCCCCTCTCCCACCCTCTCTCCTTTCCTCTCCCACCTCCTTTCCCCAGTCTCACCAGAGTTTCATTCCCCCCGTTTTGTTAAATAAAGAGAGTTTGTGTTCATAAAAATATGTGTATTTTATTTGACATCAGGAAGGGGGGTTAAGGAGGGGTAAATGGAAGGATGTGAGAGAGGAATGAGGCAAAAGCAAGCAGGGAAACCTGAGAACTGGCTGTCCAGGGGGTCCCTTTCAGCACACACCTGATAGCCTCAGGCAGCAGCCCCACACAGTAAGTCCTGACCTGGTACCCTGCTGGAACTAGTTCCGGCTGGCCTTAAATGCGATTCAGAGTCCACTCAGTGTGGACGTGCTATTTCAAAATGAGCTGTAGTGTAGACATACCATTAGAGACTAACAAAAATATATTAATAGTATCATGAGATTTTGTGGGCACAACTTACCTCTTCAGCCAAAGGTAGTGTTCATTTTCTTTTTATTTGAGTTCATATTAAATAAACATAAGCATTGTTGTTCTTTGTTAATTATCCCTTGTTTTAATATATTTTCTTCCACACCTGAGGATTATTTAAAATATACATTTATATCTACAGTTTTTGTTTGTACTGGTGAGTGCACATCCACACACTATCTCAATATTGGTGTTGCACATAAGAAATTTTAACCTGTTCAAAAGAAAATTCAACCTGCCCACAGTTGGAAAATCTTAGAGGGAACACTGGTCAGTTGATTATCTACCATGATCACTACATCTTTTTCAGAGTCACTACTTCCCAGGAAAGAGTTCCCTATCCTGGAAGTATGGTCTACATTTTTTGTTCCTAAATGTATGCATTTACATATTTCATATTAAAATGCATATCATTTACTTGGGCCTAGATCTCTATATCAATGACCTGTCCTCATTATTTATCACTACCCCAATTTCTTTGTAATTTGCAAACTGTATCAGTGATGGTTTGATGTTTTCTTTCATCTTATTGATATAAATGTTACACAGCATAGAGCCAGCAACTAATATCTGCAGGATGTCACTAGAAATACACCACTCTTCTGATGATGATTCCCCACTTACAATTACTTTTTCAGATCTATCAGTTAGCCTGCTTTTAAGCCATTTAATGTGTGCCATAATAACTTTATATTTTTCTAGTTTTGAATCAAAACATCATGTAGTACCAAGTTAAATGCCTCGCATAAACCCATATTGATTGCTATTATTTCTATTGATCTCCTTTAATTATTTGTTACCTGAGTCCTGTATCAACCACTCCAAGATAGATGTCAGACAGACATAATTAACAAGGTTGTCTCATTTATATTTTTTATAATAGTGTCATGACATCAACTTTCTTCCTGTCTTCTAGAAGTTCCCATATGTTCCAAGACATTTTAAAAAATCAACATTAATAGTTCACTGAGCTCTTCAGCCAGGCCTTGGATGCAATTTTTTTGCACTTGCTGATTTAAAGATGTCTATCTTTAGGAGCTTCTGTTTAATGTCCTCCTAAGGTTCTTGTGCAATAGAAAGTGTGTGCTCATATGATATGACTACATCATCTAATTTTTCTCCCACCCCCAAATAAAGAACAGAAATATTTATGGAACAATTCTGCCTTGTCTGCTTTATTATTTGTAATTTCAAAATTTCCATCTAATAATGGACCAATACCATTGTTAGAATTCTTTTGTTCTTAATATACTTCAGAAACTCCTTATTGTCCTTAACTCTGCTGGTCATAGATTGATCCTTGTGTTCCTTTGCTTCCCTTATCAATTTTCTACAATTCCTAGCTTCTGATTTATAGTCATTACTATCAACTGCCCTTTTCTTCCATTTATTCATTTCCCTTCTAAACCAAGTCATTTTTAAAATCAATACAAACTTTTTCTAGATGGCTTTTTACTTATCTACATATCTATTGCTTAAACAATTCCCATGTCTCCTTCACATATTTTTGATTAAATTATCTTCTCAACTGATCTGGCTCACAATTGTTTTCAGTGTTAGGAAGGCACCAAGTGCATTAATTTTCAGGACTTTTTATTTGCACATTATAAATGCGATTAACTCATTAGCTGTATAAGGCAGGGGAGTTTCAAACTTGGTCACGGCTTATAAGGATTGCAAGATGTTTTTTTACCTGCACCTCCACAGGTATGGGTGATTGCAGCAACTGTTGGCCATGGACTGCTGTTCCCACCGTTACCAGAGAAAGCAGGATCCTAAGGTCCTGTCCTGTCCCTCCTGTGACAAATCTGGTTTAGTTTCCTGTATTTTATTCCTTACCTAGAAGAAAATCTGTATCCCTGATTTCCCCCTGTATGAAAGCAAGGCTAAGGGTACATCTACACTACAAGCTTCTTTCAGAATAAGCTTTTCCAGAAGATATCTTCCAGAGAAACTTATTCTGAAATAGAGCATCCACACTACAGTAAAGCGTCAAAATTAGTCTGAGGCAGGCTCCCCTAATGTGCACATGCTATCTTGATTTAGAGCCCCAGGAGGCACTGGTAGGAATAACTTTAGAATGGCCCTAGTGAGGAGGTATTTTGACATAGCAGCAGTGGAGCGTCCGCACACACCATCTTCCGAAAAAGCTTTTTCAGAAGAGGAGTTATTCCTCATGGAATGAGGTTTACCAACATTGGAAAAAGCCCTCCGTTATTTCGATTTTCTTTCGAAATAACGCAATTGCTGTGTGGACACTAGTATTATTTTTCCAGAATGATGGCCGTTATTCTGAAAAAAAAAATGGTTATACTTAAACCAATGAGCTTCTAAAGTCCTTGCCAACTGAGGGCTTTGGTCACTTTGTATTAGATACACCTTGTGTCCTGGCAGAAAGGGACAGCTCGTAAAGTTCCTAAGGTGTATGGTGAGATTGTCCCACAGGGTTTTTCTTAACAATTCTCTTTCACATACATGCAAAAGATTTTATTCTAATCACTGAATTCTAAAAATCTCCAAGCACACTGTGGTGTTAAACAAAATACAGTCCCACTTTCTACCATTCATTACAGGTGCACAGATCCATTCGTCACTGTTCTGTACTAGCAGCAGAGTAGAATTTGGCTCAGTGTGCATTCTGACTATCTGAACACCACACAATATTTACCTCTACAGGAATAAACTAAGAGCCAAACTCAAAGCCCACTGAAGTCAATAAGAGTCTTTTCAAGGACCAATACAGGCTTTGTATCCTCAGTAAGGGCCTGATTCCAAGCTAAATTAGGGCAAAAATCAACAGGGAAAGGACATTTATTGTTAGAATGACGACAAGGGAAAGAGTTAACAATATATATTGGTCATTGGGTGCAAACAATGTTTCGTGTTGTACAGAACACAGTGATGGTCCTTGCTCAGAAGGCTTTTTAAAGTCTCACCTAATGCCCTGTTGCAGAGAGTTGGACTCCGTACAGATGTGTGAGTGAGCCCATACAGTTCCCTTAGCAACATCAGGGCCTAAATTGTACAACCAAAACAGATTAAATTAGCACAATGTACCCAACAAAGTTCCACTAATCTGATACAGTTATTGCACATTGCTTTAGAAATTGAAATATTTAGTAACTTTCAGGTTAATTACAATAGAGTAATATAATATTATTAAGGCTGAGCAGGTACATTTATAGTTAATCCCTATTTGCAATCACTCAAATTTTCTAGAACAAACAAATTCTAGCACAAAACCTCTTCTATCTGATTTTAGCAAGGAGGGATTTTTTAGAGAGTTTCAAGAAAAGCATTTGTAGATCTCATATATCACTTGAAGTTAAAATAACAAAACAAAACACAATCTGTGAGTCTGTTTTGCAAGTTTGAAGCTGCAACACATAGGCATCCCAGCTCTGGAGATAGATTGGAATTCGTGTGCAATGTATTTTCAAATGTTCATAACTGCTGCAAAAAAAATATTTAGAGCTAGCACATAGTGTCATTTACTGCTCAAGAGGGATTACTGATGTTTCCAATGTGATGTTGTCCTTTTGTGGGGAATAAACCCCAGAGCAATTATGTTAAAACCACAGGAAAGAAGTTTTTCCATGCTCATGATTACAAAATACCAGAACAAATTTGCTCAAATGTTCAAAACTTAAAAATATATATACACACAATTTTAGACAATGACCACACATGAGACTATCATCTCTAGAGGTGACTGTTTCAGGACTTAAACAACTAAGAACAGAGGGTGACAATGGAAATTGTCTTGCAGATGTAACAACCAGAGATCACTATAACATACCACTATCAAAATCATGCAATATTATCAGGAGCATAAACCAAGTGAGATAAGATCTGATCACCAATTTAGTGCATCATACTATATAAGTTATTTTTTTCCTATGGAACTTAATTCTGTAGTTCTTAAGTGTTTTGTAAAATGTCCTTTTGGGGGACAAATATTTGTAAAAGTGATCAGTAGTCTTTACTTAATACTAAAATTATACAAACAAAGCTATTACAGTGTATCAAATGTGGCAGCGGTTAAAATGTTGTGTATTCTAAAAGACACTTTTAATTTGTTGAACCACTTGCTTTAAAAGTGCTTTTTCCAGATTTTCTTTTTAGGGGTAGGTATTTTTAGATTTGTGCAACGGCCAAAAAAGGTTGGCATCTCGCATGCTGCAAATCATTAAAAGAAAGCAAAAGTTTTCCAGACTTTTCTTACACGTTCCACAAACAGCATGGTGAGGCTTTCATTGTATTATAAAGCCAGGGGCTAATTCTGCAGCCCTGGAGCATCCAAAGCTCAACAGAAGTCAGTGAGGGTACGTCTAAACTACATGCCTCCGTCGACGGAAACCAGGGTTACCTGTGCCTCGTGAAACCAGAGTTACCTGTGCCGATCAAGAAAGGCTTCTTTGTCGGCGCGGCGCGTCCAGACTGCCCCGATCTGCCGACAAACAGCTGATCGGCAGAGCGGGGCAGCCATTTAAATTTAAATGAAGCCGCGATTATTTTAATCATTTCCCTCTGCCGATCTGGCTAATCTACATGCCTCCGTCGACGGAGGCATGTAGTCTAGACACACCCTGAAAGTTTTGGCAGCTCCAAAGGATCACTTTCATTTTTCACACATTTCATTCACAATCATTTGGCTTTAGTTTAGACACAGGGCATCTGCTCCTCTGGTGTAACTCAGGAACATTCCCACAAAGACAGAGGAGTTATGTTGATTTTCACGAGCTGAGGATCTGGTCCAGAGACCCCAATTCACTATTGTTCTGCACTGTGTGCATTCATTTACACCAATGCAAGGTATTACTGTTCCGCTCTGCTAAGGCTTACCAGCCACTTTGCACTGGCCCAAGTGAACAAGCAGAACAACTATGAATTAGGCCAAGGAGACCTAATGTTCAAAGCGTAGGCCTTCTACTTTGTGCCCCAAAGTCACAGTGAGCTTAATGAATCTGTTCCCTAAATGCCTGGGTTGTGGGTGCAATCTGTGAGATACCTACACACTGCCAATGATCACACCCACAAGTTGCAGTTGTATAGAGAGGCTGTTTTAAATACCACACCCTAGACAAGCAGGCCCCGCTCTTTAGATACAATGATGGGCATGACATTACAACTACTCAGTGTACGTACAGCATTTGAATCTATTTAAACTCTGTTTTAGGCACAACTACATTTGGGCACCAACAACACGCCGAAGTGAAACAGAGCAATGGTCCCTCATGGACAGAAGCCGGCAAAGGAACCAGTCAGCCAAGTCAGTTGTCATTGTCGGGGTTTATACTGAACCCGGCATGCTCCCATGGGCTGCTGTGTCCCCACTAAATGGAGAGGGCTCTGCAAACAGATACAAAAGCAGTAGAAAGACATGATCAATACACACTTGGGTTAGTTTACTGAACACAGCCCTGCTCTCGGTTTGCTTTGACATTAGAGTAATCAGCATTGTGTCTTAGAGATTGGTTTTGCTTTGCTACACAGAGTGCAGAACCAATATTATGGCCAATGCTTATTCCTACTGAAGCCAGCGGGAGTTGTCATTGTCTTCAGTGGGAGCAGGTGTTGGCTCCCATGCTACATATTATGTGGCTCTAATACAGTGCAGGGCATGAGACTTTCTGGAACTCTAGGGGACTCAGTTTACTTTCAGTGGCATCATTTCTTGGAGTAGCAGCTGGCAGGTGCAATTCTCTCCAGTGGGAGTCCAGGCACCAGTGCTGCCGTAGTCAAAACTGCTGGCCGAGGTATCCTGCCCATGAGGTATCCTGCTCTTTCCCAGGCTGCCCTGCCCTGCCCACCAAGGCATTTGTGGCTGTGCACCATCGGTAGAAACACAGGCTGTCGTCTGTGGGTGTTCTGCTCATCCGCTGGGCAGCACTGGAACCTCTCCTGAGTGGCCGCCCAAGTGTGCACCTGACAGGGAACACTGCTCACTAGCAAGGGATATTTAAGACTTAATAATGATCATATAGTGCCATTGGATGCTTGCAGGGCAAGAGGGCACAGGGATGTTCAAGCAGCTCCCAACATGCTGCATTCCAGGCACTGGGCCTATGTGTGAAGAGAGTTGCCCCTGGTGGAGCCTGGAGTCTGGGTATGAAACTTTGTGCCCTTTCTGCAAAGGAATGCAAACCCTTCACCTCGTATCAGAATGAGTAGGAATGTGAATTCATTGGTACTGTTATCTTGCTTTGCACCTGGTGTCCTTTTATTTGGGCACATGAGTGCAAAGGCAGTGGAGAACAAGTCCCTTGGAGTTTCCCCCACCTGGGACTAACCTTTGAGCATGTATGTAGGGGCAAAGGGACATTCAGTCATGCCTGGATAAGATTATGTATGGAGTGACAGTTAAAAACATTTCTATGTCCTCCACCCTGTACTAAGTATCTGCTCATTCACAAAAAGCACAACGTCATTAAAAGAAGCTGTGATGAGTTTAGCCATCCTCGGGGCAAAATGCCCTCTCAGCTGCATTGCTGTAAATCCAGAGTAGCTCCATTGGTTTCTGTGGAGTTACTTTGGATTTACACAGCTAGAAGTGAGGGAAGAATTTGCCCCCCACACATTTTATAAACAACGTGACAGACAGTCACAGTTGAGAATAAACAAGGTTCAAAGATTTCGATTAAACATACAAATATTTTACCTCCTTTGGTACTGGGTCCAAAAGAATCAATTCATATTTGTAAAGTAACAGAACAACTAGCATGTGAACCTCCATTACAGCCAGCCACCTAACAGACAAAAGAGAAAACTGTCATGTATCTGGTGCGACCATGCATATTAGCATAAAAAGCACACAAGCCCCAGGCTTGAATTTTCAGCTCTCTCAGGTTTCCGCTATGCTCTCTTCCTCGGTTGAACCTTACCCAGGGGCTCTCTGAAGGACCAGATCCTGCCCTTCTATCAAGGCTAAACGCCAGAGTTTGCTTTGCCCCAGGAACTTCTCTGTGGGTACGTCTACACTAGCCCCCTAGATCGATCTAGGGAGGCTAATGAGGACGACCGGAACTGCAAATCAAGCCCGGGATTTAAATATCCCGCGCTTGATTTGCATGTTCCCGGCCAGTCGCCATTTTAGAAATTGACTAGCCTGAAGTAACTGCCCGCGTCTACACGCGGCAGTGAAACGGGATTCCGATTTAAAGCCCTAACTTGAATTAGCTGGTATTCCCCCTGCAATGAGGTTTACTAGCTAATTTGAATTAGGGGCTTTAAATCGGAATCCCGTTTCACTGTCGCGTGTAGACGCGAGCAGTTACTTCGGGCTAGTCAATTTCTAAAATGGCAACCGGCCGGGAACATGCAAATCAAGTGCGGGATATTTAAATCACAGGCTTGATTTGCAATTCCTGTTGCCCTCATTAGCTTCCCTAGATCGAGCTAGGGGGCTAGTGTAGACGTACCCTGTGTCTCCCCCAGCCTTTTGCCACAGCTCTCTATTCAGGAGAGAATCCCAAGATTAGCTCTGTCCCGGGCTTCTGCTTCCTTTCCCCCTTTGTGCCAGCCAGGAAATTCTTCACTGGCTCAGCAAGAGTCCTATTCAGGCCTCCCCATGGCCCAGGAAAGGAATTCAGATTTGTTTTCCCTTTTACTGCCCTGTAATCTGGCTTCTTCCCTTTAGAGTAAACTCCAGCTGGGCTTCATCTGTAATTGGGCCTGATCCATCCGCCAGGTGCACAGTTTCCACAATTAACCCTGTCTGTACCACGGGGGGTACACAACCCAGCACACTAAACCTAAATCACCCTTCTTGCAGATTAAGCTGTTCACTTCTTGTCCTACCCTGAGTGATTGTGAGCAACAGTTGAGCACCATGCGCTTTAGAATGGCCATATACATATTTGATGAACATCATCAGATGGTGGGCAGCTGGCTTTGTGGGCTGGGGAGGTTGTTCCATGAATTGAGGGGTGGGGTACAGCATGGAACAAAGAAGAGGGCAAGAAGGAGGGTTGCTGAAGGAATGAAAAGGGATTTGATGGAGGAATGAAAAGGGATTTGATGGAATATGGCGTTTGAGCCATGAGGCAAGGCATAGCTTTACTGGGCACTGAAGCAAGTACTGGAACTTTAAACATAGAGGAGCCAGTCAAAAGATTCAAAGAGGGAAGTGATATGATTTGACTGATGGGCAAGGAGGCTATTTTATCATGAGGGATGAAAGAAGAGGTTTAGACTAGAGAAACAATGCTTAAATTGACAGCATTTCTGACCACCACAATCCCACATACGTAGACTAGCATGTCCTGTAACTGAAGTAACTGTCCACTGATGAAAAGACATTAGGGCTATGTCTACACTGCGCAGTTATTTCGCAATAAGCTATTCCAGAATACTTATTCTGAAATAGCTTATTTCGAAATAGCACGTCTACACTGCAGAAACCAAGGCAGAAACCCTAATGTAGAGGTGCTATCTCAATTTACAACCCCAAGAGGAATAACTTAGAATGGCTCTGGTGAGGGGCTATTTCGAAATAGCAGCAGTGGAGCATCTACCCACACATTATTTTGAAACAGCTGTTTTGGAATAGGCATTATTCTTTGTAGGATATGGTTTACAGAAGTCAGAATAAGCTGTCCGTTATTTCGAAATTATTTTGAAATAATGGAATTGCTGTGTAGATGCTCGCATAGTTATTTTGGAATAATGGCCGTTATTCCGAAATAACTCTGCTGTGTAGACACACCCTAGGAGAGCAGCAGAGCTGGGCTGACTTCTGTCTCCCAAGATGCGGATCCCTGACATGTTGGTCTCAGACTCTGCTTTTATCTTGCAACTAACTCTACTTTTCCGGTGTGGGCAATATCTTAGCTGACCAGTTCTGGCAAGGCCCACAGAGTATGGACCTATGCTCACTGACCAATGCCAGTACATCAGGAGCCAAAGTAAGTGGAGCCCCACAGCAAGGGAGCTGTTCTGTGCTGAGCTTATGAATAAACAAAGTCCAGCTGTTTCACTGACCTTCCTGGACACTGATGCTTCCCTCTTCCAAATGCCATGAAGCCATCCAAGAAAGCATTCTTCTCTAAATTTGCCTCTTTCCAACGATCCTGTGAGAAGAAAACATTTTTTCCCCAAATCAGCCTTGTATAAATAAGCTTAATGCTATTTTTCCAGGCTAAAAATGATCTTGGATGGCTAATCCTGGCATACGAAGCTCTCTTCAACCTGGTAAGATTGTGTGGCCACTGTATTGCTAGTGCATGGATTTGTAATAGGGTATGCTAAAAATCCTAGCGGTTACACATGCTGCGGGCTTTGCCATATAAAGTATATCTATATGTTCTTTATACTGCAGAGCCCCACACAGCTGGGATCTGATTAGATGAAAAAGGAGAAAAGAGAGCAAAATAAATATATCAAAATAGGCAACTTACAGGTTTGAATGTTTCAGGATCAGGAAAGTATTTTGTATTCCTGTGTGCCCAATATGGAGATACCATCAGCATGTCACCTGCAGGGATGGTGAAAGTCTAAAAGCAAGAGAAACATTTCTGAAGCAAGGAAATCGAACATTGCAAATTCCACCTGCTCCAAAAACATACGATTATGAATGCGTCTGGTTCACCAAGGACAGAATGAAAGACCTTACTAGAGAGGAAGTGCAGCTGGCAAAGCAAAATTGTGAAAATTGTGATGCAAGGGAAAAATGGGTTTGCACTTTTTTTTGTTATTGCTGCTGCTTCTTTATTACATATAAGATAGGCCTGAATTTTTAAATGTGGTCTTCTCCCCTGACTCTGGCTGAAGGACTGTATCCAACAGCTGGTGGGACTTTGCCAATCTGTTTGCTGAACTTTACCCTGGTAGAGACTGGCCTGTACATTAGTGTGGTATTCCTCAGCTCCTTCAGTCAGAAAGTGAAGATGAGAGTGTGTTGTGGGAGGAAGTAAAATCATTCTTAAACAATGGGTTTAAATAATGTTTGGGATTCCCTATCCCTAATTCATTATGTCCAGATACATTTGGGATGGTGACTTCTGAATGGATCACAATGCACTGACATCCATGCAAAAACAAACCTCACCTGAATTTTCAGTGGATTCACCACTTTCTTAGTGATTGCACCTGGAGACCTTAGCCGAATGGCTTCCAAAATGCACCATTTAATTAAAAGAAGCTTCTTCAGGTCATCTTCAGATACTTCAATATTCTCTTTACCTGTTGCATGATAAGAAATAATATTGTATGAATAAGGTAATACAAAGTACAAAATTCCACACGGGTTATGAGGTTTCATCATGCACTGAAACATTTTGCTAGAGGGCTTCTGGTAGTGTCTCCAGAATTTCCAGTGTTGTCTCTGCCTTGTCTAGAATGCATTCCTCCAACAGTGTAATGTAGTTTTACACTCTGGCTGGCTAAGCCGCCTTGTTATTGTTTTAGCATGTGAGGGTTTTAACATATCGGGCTTTCAGACTTGTGATAGCTCAACAACTTGACAATCTGTTGATGAAAATGGTGGTTTTTCAAGAGTATGTAAATTTTTGCCATTTTTGACCAGTTTGGGTTTTAAATCATGTTGAACTGTGTATGTAGATGGATACCAGGACCTAGTGGATAACACACTGAACTGGGCCTTAGGGCACTTTGGTTCTCTTCCTGGCTATGCAGGTGACCTGCTGGGTGACATTTGGCAAGTCACTTCACAACTCTGCCTTGGTTTCCCTGTTTGAAAAATAGGGGTGATGATACGGACCTCCTTTGTAAAGCACTTTGAGATCTGCTGATTAAAAAGTGCCATAAGTTAATATTGCTGTGCAGTATCCCCCTGGCCCTTCTTATAAAACCCATCTAAATTCACAGAACCTTAAATGTGTTACATTCTTTATAGCCCAATCACATGACCGTGATAGCTGTGTGTTTTTCTGCTCCCCTACTCTTTTTTATTGTACCTGTGTTACGACCCTGACTTACTGTGCCACTCTAAATTTAGCTGACATGCTCTTTGGGAAGGGAGCTTTGGCTTCTTCTGTGGGGCATCCAAGCACAATTTTGAGCACTAAAACAATAATAATAATTAAGTTCTTCAATCCCCATCCTGTTCTTTATTTAATTCCCTTAATTTTGCTGTATGTACATAGAGTCCATTGCAAGACAACTGGTATTTGAGAAAGTTTGCAGATCTTACTTTCAGATACTATGTTAAGCTCACAAGGTCTCAGGAGAGTTTAAAACATGTAAGCAGTTTGTAAGGGGTCTATTGAAGGCAAAGAAGCACTCTGCGAGAACCACAGCGTGAGATAATAAAACATCTTAAAGAGAAAGGCAGAGAGACCGAATGTACAGCAAGGCAACATCACAAAAATACTCTGTGGCCCAATAGCATGCAATAGCCTTCAAGAAAACCAGCCATCTACAAGAGTTCTCATTGGGCACACACACAAAATGGGAAGAGAGGCTTCATCAAATGCTAAATAAATCATACATTGTAGGGGGCATAAATGGTTCACAATAATCAGACCAAAACAAGTAGAACTTGCAGCATTCCCCGATCGCAACCAGCAGAGAACATATGTAGACCTCCAATACAAGGGAGTTCTACAAGTACATTTCTTTGACTAAGGAAATCCTGCTTTCCGCTATTGAATCAGTCCTTGGAAGCAAGATCAGAACAGTCTCAGCCCAAATTCACTACCTAAGCAGGGACACAAGGAGTTTGCCTTCAGGAATGAGCTGAGCCATTACAGGCACATTCATTCTCCCTTCCAGGGAAGGATTGGGTAGTACTTCCTAAAAGACATAGGATCGTGTATTAAACATGGGGCTTAGAGCCAGGAGGTCCAGAATTCTCTCAATTTTTTTCTGGCGCTGACCCTAAGAATGCTCCAAACATTTCCAGACGTGACTCACTGAAGATAATGGAGTATCACAGTTTAAAAGAGCTTTGAAATCATAAGCAAGCCTTGTTCCTTTGACAGGAAACCCCTTAGAAGAGAACAAGCACATGTCCTTTAGATGAAGCACATGTCATTTAGAGAAGACCGAGGGGGGACATGATAGCAGTTTTCAGGTATCTAAAAGGATGTCATAAGGAAGAGGGAGAAAACTTGTTCATCTTGGCCTCTGAGGATAGAACAAGAAGCAGTGGGCTTAAACTGCAGCAAGGGAGGTTTAGGTTGGACATTAGGAAAAAGTTCCTAACTGTCAGGGTAGTCAAACACTGGAATAAATTGCCCAGGGAGGTTGTGGAATCCCCATCTCTGGAGATATTTAAGAGTAGGTTAGATAAATGTCTATCAGGGATGGTCTAGACAGTATTTGGTCTTGCCATGAGGGGAGGGGACGGGACTCGATGACCTCTCGAGGTCCTTCCAGTCCTAGTATTCTACGATTCTATGAAGATATAAGAGACTTGACCCAAATGCTAGGCTGA
Organism: Pelodiscus sinensis; assembly: GCF_052426305.1. Classification (NCBI taxonomy): domain Eukaryota; kingdom Metazoa; phylum Chordata; order Testudines; family Trionychidae; genus Pelodiscus; species Pelodiscus sinensis. The sequence goes on from NC_143054.1 coordinate 14,236,008, forward strand.
ACCCTGAAGAGTCAAATCCTTAAATCCTTGCTGCATTCTTCCTCAATTCATTCTCAATTTCGTTCTTGCATTGACGTCAACAGGTAGTTTTGCTTGAGTAAGCAAGGAGCAAATTCTGAGTAAAGATCTCAGGGTTTGCCCCCATATTATTAGCTATTATTTGCATTGCAGTTATACCTAGAAACATCAGTCCTGGTCCTGTACCCAGTGGGCTTGGCACTGTACAGATACAGAACACACTGTTATTTTTTAAATGTATGTTCTAGAACACGACAGTCATTGATTTCTCGTTTATTACCTGCTTTGCCAAAAACAGAAACTATGTCCTCCATGATGTTCTTGTAAATAGAAGGGTGGGACAGTATAAATGCCAAGGTCCAAAATGCCACCTAAAGAGAGATTCTGAAAGAAGTTACCTCAGAAATACGGAGCTGTGTTAAAGCTAGTAAAGATTGCACGTCACAAGAACGGGTTAGAGACATACCTGTCGGCATATACTTAGGGGATATTCTATACTAAGGATATACAACTTCTTGAAGTCCCTTCCAGCCCTATATGTCTATGATTCTAAGTCAAAAAGCTCACAACCTCCCCAAGTTTTACAGGTATTTGAAGTGGGCCCCTCCCTCGCTGAAAGCAGCTGTGGATGACACTGTATGACAATTTGTGATTTCTATTGCTTCACTGCGGACGTGGACAGTGTGTTAAAGTTTCAAAAACAGCTAAGCTATCTGAGAGATGGCCAAAGGCCCTGGGGTAATGAGCCAGAGGCTCATCCCACGTATACCTTTGTGAGTCAGAAGTAGGTATTGAAGTCAGTGGAAAGCCAGCGTGAGAGTCAGGTGATATTAGTGAGAATATAATGCTTAAATACACTTGCAAACCAATGCGTTGCAATTTAAGTTTTAACTGGAAGGAAGGGCAATACTATTGGGCACACAAAACACGGGTGCACCTGTTCCACATAAAAAGGCTTTCCTTGTACTAAATGAATGTGCACAATTATCCAAGTCCTTTTGCGAGTGTGGGATGACTTGTGACCCCTGGTGCCCCCCCTTTGGCACCCCACTTCTCTTTACCCAGCTTATAAACAGACCCATACAAATCTTTTTATCAAAGAGCACACCCATTTGAAGGGAGGCATTTATTATTAACAAAAGCCATCAGCACAAATAGGAGCTAACTCAAGCAGTATTTAAACACCCCTTTTTATGGCAGTATAACTTATATTGCTCAGGGGTGTAAATAAGCCACCCCGCTGAGTGACATAAGTTACTCCAGCCTATGCGCCAATATGGACAGTGCTGTGTTGGCAGGAGAGCTTCTCCATTCCACATAGATATCACTGCTTGTTGGAGGTGGATTAATGAAGTCGATGGGAGAAATCTCTCCTGTCAGTAACAACACTAGGCAACTTACATCAGTGTAACTATATCAGTGCCTCTCCATCACTGTAAGCTCTCTAGTGTCACCATAGCCACAGATACATCTGGGGACATTTGTCTCAGGCTCAGTCTAACTAGTGATCTATGTTTCCTTCCTCCAGGAGACTCTTTCCTGCCTCTGTAACCAGCCTGCTTTTGGAACCCTTTCCAGTTCCTTCTCTAGCGCAAGTCTACCCTACAAAGTAAAGTCGACCTAAGTTATGTCAATGTCCAGCCAGAAGTCAGCAAAACACATCCTTGCCAGAAGGGCTCGCACTGGCTTAACTGTCATTGTGGGATAGCTTCTGAAAGGCAGTAACACTTGATGCAAGCAATGCAGTATCTAGAGGCTATGTCTACACTACAAGATTTTTGCGCAAAACTGGCCGTTTTCTGCAAAAACTGGCAGAGCATCCACACCTCAAGTACATTTTTGCACACAAAAAAATACAGTAAATTGTCCGAACAGAGGGCTTTTGCTGGTAGAGTTATTCTTCTCCCTACAAGGAATAACTCCTTTTTGTGCTACAGCTCTTGTGCAAAAAGGCGTGTGTGGACACTCCGCAGGGGTTTCTTGTGCAAAAAGGGCCTATGACAAAAAGCACAGGCCATCACTGTTAATGGTAATTAGAGCTTTCTTGCGCAAAAGCATCCATGCAGTGCGGACTCTCTCTTGCACAAAAGCACATCGCTTTTGCTACGTGCTATTGAAGTATGGACGCGCTTTTGCACAAGACATTTTTGCAGAAAATCTCTTCTGCAAAAAGCTTCTTGTGCAAAAACCCTGCAGTGTAGCCAGAGCTACACTGTGTTGACATTGCATTAACCTAAGTGCGACCCCTCTCATGGAGGTGGAGTTATTAAGTTGATTTAGTGGGTGAATTACATCAGTGGGAGCTGCATTGTAGCGGAGATGCTTACAGACTTAGGCCCACATGAGCCGCCTCACATCAATCTGTCTCTATAGAGTAGACTAGGCCTTGGTTATTCCTTTCCAGTCTTTCCCTAAACTCTCCTCCTTGGAGCATTGATTTAGCCTCACACTTTCTCTCCTTAAACAGCGCTCTTCTCTGTCCTGTGAATCAAATCATCTTGTACTCAGCTGCCCTCCATGCAGCTGACTTGTGGGCTAGTCTGTTGTGAGGCCTTTGCCAGCTGCTCCCTCTTCTAAATTAGCTCTCAGGGCACTGGGCAGGTCAGTCTTTCTCACTGATATCCCCTGCCGTGGGCCCTGGGAGGCAGCAGACAGTATTTATACTAGTTTCTCTCTCCCTGATCATTCCTCTTTGGTGGAGTGAGAGAGGAATCTTGGCTCACTCCCTCTGCAAAACACCCAGCCCAGAGTCCTCAACGCTACCGTGATGGGGGTAATGCATGTTGGAGGTGCTAACGTGAAATGAAGTGGAAAACTGTGGGTTAGATGATATGCCCCAGGGGCTTGAAGTGGGCAATTAAGGGTAGCCAGTGGTCTGCTATGCTACAAAAAATGTTCTAATGAGCCCAGGGGTGGATGAGAGTGCTGCGGGGCCCAGGGCAGCACCGTGGGGCCCCGGGCAGTGAAATTTTGCGGGGCCCCCTCCTTTGACACGGCACATGCGCTGTGGCATCACGGCGCATGTGCGGGGCCTTCAGGAAGCGCGGGGCCTGGGGCAGCCGCCCCGCTCGCTCTGCCCTAAATCCACCGCTGAATGAGCCCTAAAACCAGCATCCCTGTTGAGTCCACTATTGTTAGTGTTTAGCACTGTACGATGGGGTGTACAAACTAGGGGTGTTAAAATGCAGTTAACTGACTAGTCACATAGTCGATGGAATTTCCATCGACAACTCGACTTGTCGATAGACACGTCTGGCATTTCTCCTGTCAAGGGCTGGGGCTCTTGTACATTTCAGAGGAGGAATGTGGAACTCCGTGTACAGCATGGGGCCAGTGGGAAGTCCCGCTGACTCGGGGCTAACTATGGGTGCCTGCTTTGAAATATACAAGAATTCCCAACGCTGAGTCCCTAGCTGACCCCGGGCTCCAGGCTGCCCCTTTGAAATGCAGAAGCGGCGTTTCAAAGGGGCAGCCGGCGCACAGCTGACGCCAGGCTCCATGGCGCTTTGGCGTTTTAAAGGGGCAGTACCACACAGCTGGGCTGAGCTCCAAAGGGAGCCGCTTAGCTCAGTCAGAGTGGCTGGAGCAGGGGAGCAGTTGTGTGGTCTAGGCCTCTCCTGAGAACCCACCAAGACCCCACACTGTGGGGCCCAGGCCTCATAACCAGGCCACCCCAGGCCTTTCAGGTGAAGAGGTCAATGGCAAAGAGATACAACTGCGAGAGGAAGACCCATTGTACTACAGACAGAGAGGACTCTAGGAGGGACTCAGAGGCTACTCATTGATGCCAAGAGAGGAAGAGAAGCCAGGGTAGGAAGTGGCTCAGGAAGCAGGCGTAGGAGCACTCTTCCCTCTATTATTGTTTCATTGGTCCCTGGGCTGGAACCTGGTGGAGCAGGAGTGGCTTGGGTTCCCCTACCCACAGCTAGTGACGCTTGCTACCGGGGTCCCCTACCCACAGCTAGTGACGCTTGCTACTGGGTTCCCCTACCCACAGCTAGTGACGCTTGCTACTGGGCAACCAAACCCAGAGTGTTGCCACCAGACAGTGCTGCTGGGACAGGCACTGAACCCCTCCTCCCACGGCCACCCCAACAAGGGGTTGTGCAGGGTTCCTTTTATTGGGGAAATAAATCAGATATGGAATGATGTGGAAAGAGGAAAGAAAGTGTTCCTGCAGCTGTCATACTTACAGGCATAGCGTTCGCTTGGGACGCCCAGAGCAATAAGAGAGCATAATTGGGAGCTAAATGTTTTCCATGCACGTTATCCAGGAGATGCTGAAGGACTGTCTGTGGTAAGTAAAAGCATAAATATACACACACACATATTAGTGTCGGAAGGTATGGTTTTCTAAAACTCAGATACAGAATTAACATAAGAACATATAAGAACATAAGAACGGCCGTACTGGGTCAGACCAAAGGTCCTTCTAGCCCAGTATCCTGTCTACTGACAGTGGCCAGCACCAGGTGCCCCAGAGAGGGTGGACCAAAGACAATGATTAAGCGATTTGTCTCCTGCCATCTCTCTCCAGCCTCTGACAAACAGAGGCCAAGGACACCATTTTATCCCCTGGCTAATAGCCTTTTATGGACCTAACCTCCATGAAATTATCTAGCTTCTCTTTAAACTCTACTATAGTCCTAGCCTTCACAGCCTCCTCTGGCAAGGAGTTCCACGAGAATTAAGCCTAGTTCGAACTTACTAGTTCGAATTAAGGGGTGTGTAGACCCTTACTTCGAACTAGTGGGAGGCTAGCCCTCCCCAGGTTTCCCTGGTGGCCACTCTGGCCAACACCAGGGAAACTCGTCTGCCCCCCTCCCGGCCCCGGACCCCTTAAACGGGCACGGGCTGGCTACGGTGCCTGTGCCAGGTGCAAGCCTGCCAGCACCCAGCCAGCAGACCCTGCACCTGGCATGGATTGAGCCATCCACCCGATGCCCCCCAGCCCTCCCCCTCTTCCCGGGACCAGGCTGGCGGCTCCTGGGAGCTTGCCCGGGACCGCAAGAGGCGGGCACCCGCCTGGGCTAGTGCGGACATTGTGGACCTTGTCCACGATCTCCGCACTAGGCACAGGAAAGTGGCCGGCTTGGGCAGGAGAGCTGCCAGCCTGGCCACCCAGAAGCAGGTGTGCAAGAGAATCAAGGGGGTCCAGTGAGACCCCCGACCCTGAGCCCTGAGCTTACAATGGCCGTCCTGGGTCAGACCAAAGGTCCATCTAGCCCAGTAGCCTGTCTGCCAACAGCGGCCAACCCTAGGGACCCTGGAGGGGATGGACCAAAGACAGTGACCAAGCCATTTGTCTCGTGCCATCCCTCTCCAGCCTTCCCCAAACCTTGGGCAGGGACACCACTCCTACCCCCTGGCTAATAGCACTCCATGGACCCAACCTCCATGCCTTGATCTCACTTCCCTTTAAACTCTGTTCCAATTCTAGCCTTCACAGCCTCCTGCAGCAAGGAGTTCCACAGGTTGACTCTTTGCTTTGTGAAGAACAACTTTCTGTTACTACTTTGAAGCCTGCTACCCATTCATTTCCTTTGGTGTCCTCTTGTCCTTCTTTATGGGAACTAATGAAGAACTTTTCTGTATGCACCCTCTCCACCCAACTCCGGATTTTACAGACCTCTATCCTGTCCCCCGTCTGTCTCCTCTTTTCTAAGCTGAAAAGTCCCAGTCTCTTTAGCCTCTCTTCATATGGGACCTGTTCCCAACCCCTGATCATTTTAGTTGCCCTCCCCTCTCCCACCCTCTCTCTTCCCCTCTCCCACCTCCTTTTCCCAGTCTCCCCCAGTTTTGTTCAATAAAGACAGATTCCATTTTTGAACACAATTGTCCTTTATTTTGTACATCAAGAAGAGGGGCTAGGGAAGGGTAAGTGAAAGGAGGTGAGGGAGGAATGGGGTACGCGCCCCCGATGGGGAGGACTGGGCTGGCTCTGCGGGCTTCTGGGGGTGGAAGCTCTCCTGTAGCCCCCCAATTGCCCCCTCTCTCCAGATGGCAGCCTGCGGCAAGTCTGATGGCCGAGTGCTGTGATGTGCCCAGTGTGGGTACTCCAGGCAATCCAAGCCAGGACTGCTTTGCAAGCGGGACACCCCTGAGAACTGTCTGTCCGGGGTGGGGGTCGGGACCCTTTAAGCACAGCCCTCGGCTAGCCTGAGACAGCATCTCCACGCTCTAAGTCCTCCTCTGATGCCCTGCCGGCACTGCTTCCGGCCATCCTTAAGCCTGGTTCAGGGTCCACTTAATGTGGACATGCTAGTTCGAATTAGCAAAACGCTAATTCGAACTAGTTTTTTAGTCTGGATCTGTTAGTTCGAATTAGCTTAGTTCGAATTAACTAATTCGAACTAAGTTAGTTCGAATTAACGTTGTAGTGTAGACGTACCCTGACAGATTTACCTTGGAATCGCTCTCTGGCTGGCTGACTCTCTCAGCATCCGACACCACATTTTCAAACATTTTTAGAAGCCATTTTTTGGATTTAGACCAGTTGCTGTGAAGAAAAAACAATAGCTAAGGAATGATTTGAAATGCACATGCAGGCAGCACAAAGCCACTTCACGTTCATGGAGGAGGACTCTTCATTTTCCCTCCAAGGGTACGTCTAAACTACATGCCTCCGTCGACGGAGGCATGTAGATTAGCCAGATCGGCAGAGGGAAATGAAGCCGCGGTTAAAATAATCGCGGCTTTATTTAAATTTAAATGGCTGCCCCGCTCTGCCGATCAGCTGTTTGTCGGCAGATCGGGGCAGTCTGGACACGCCGCGTCGACAAAGAAGCCTTCCTTGATCGGCACAGGTAAACCTGGTTTCACGAGGCATACCTGTGCCGATCAAGAAAGGCTTCTTTGTCGACGCGGCGCATCCAGACTGCCCCGATCTGCCGACAAACAGCTGATCGGCAGAGCGGGGCAGCCATTTAAATTTAAATGAAGCCGCGATTATTTTAATCGCGGCTTCATTTCCCTCTGCCGATCTGTCTAATCTACATGCCTCCGTCGACGGAGGCATGTAGTCTAGACACACCCCAAGCCTTCTTGGCACACCTCAATAGTATTCCACTGATGGACAGAGCTGATTTTCAGTATCATGGGGTCAACTGGAGTCAACTGCAGCTATGGATGCTCAGCAATACTGAACCCCACAGTAACTAAACAAATGGTCTGGTGGCCAGAACAGGAATCTGACACTCAGCACCACTGGGCCTCCAGTCTGAGAAAACAAGGTGTCACATTATTGGATTTTAAGGGGAGCAGCCAGATCACTACTGCTACCTCGGGGGAGGGGGTAGGTGTTTGCCCCAAAGTCTGTACAAAGGCAGCCATGTGAGGTGTCAAATGAAAGCTTATGTTCTACTGATTCTATGCATGCTACTCGTGTACTTATATGATGTCTGTATTTGGAGTTATGAATATGGACTATGTGCTGATACTGGCCTGCACTGCCTGTTATAAAGGAGGATTGTCCAATGAATGACTATGTTAATTAGCATGGCCCCAAGGACAATTGCTCTCAAGGTGCCCAATACACACCTAAGGAATACGTTTGGGAACATGCAAACCAGCCAGGGCATAATGGCCGCCAGCATGTGAAACACAAACAGGTCACTTGACCATGTGGCCTGCTCTGGCTAGGGGTACGCAGAGAGAGATACATAAGTGCCATGAGGTGGACTCCATCTTGTCTTGAATCTTGCTACCGCTCCCAGAAGCAGCCTTGTGAGGGACAGAGAGCTGGGTAGGATCGTGGACCCATCCTGACATAGGATGTACATCAGAGACTTTTAAGATAACAGTTATAACATCTCTGCTGAGAGCCTGCATCAAGAACTTGGTGATTGGTGCATGTACTGTAATCTCCTTAACAACCTTCCTCTCATACCTTTTCTTTCTTTTATTAAGAAACCTTTAGATTTTAGATTCTAAAGGATTGGCCCAGCTTGAACTTGTGGGTAAGATCCAAAGTGTAAACTGACCGTGAATCTGTGGCTGGTTCTTTGGGACCGGAAAGACCCGTTCGGGGCAGGTGAGTTTGGGTTCTATAACCCCTCACCTGTGTGCAGGCCCAGGGCTGATTGCAGCACAGGGAGAGCTGAGGTGTCTGAGGGGTTTTGCTCGCGAGGCTTCCTGTTGGCCAGATTGGCAGCTGGAGCACTTGTGTGTGACTGGTTTGTGGCCTATTTGGGAAAGGTCTCCAGTCTGGGGCTGTAAGGAGCCCTGGTTTCGAGTAATTCGCTCTGAGCGGATGCCCTCAGCTGTGCCCAGACCTGGCCCAGTCCGTCACACAAGGGTCTGATTTTTAGAGCCATGGAGCACTCACAACTCCCATCTGTATGCAATGAGGTCTGTGGGTGCTGCCTATGATGAAAAATCAGGCCCAAGATGTCTCAAGTTGGGCACCAAATACCAAAATACTGGTCCAAGACAATAAAATGACAGGATGGGACATCTTTTACAAAAGCCAGCACAGATGGCCTGATTCTCCTCATGCAGTGGTGCAATTCCATTGATTTCAGTGGAGTTGTCCAGGTTTACACCAGTATAAGTTAGAGGAGAATCAGGAGTATAATTTTCAATGGACAAAATTTAGAGCCCAACTAACACTGCATTTGACTGAAATGGAGTTGAGGAAGAACATTGTTTTCTGAGGAAATGCTTATAGCGTTACTAGGGGAATAAGACACTTCTAATAGATTAGCAAGACTTGCCCTAGTCTCCCACCCACTCCGTTACCTCATAAAATACGCAGGCATCTGGGATGCATATTCAAAATCCTCATCATACTTCTGAAAATGCCCTTCAAACTCCTTCATGTCACTCTTGTTTGTTGGACAGACACCTTTTCCAAACAAGATATTTATTGTTGCTGGATACATGACAGACCTGCAGCCACAGAAGCACAGGAGCAACAGGCCAATGGGAAGTTGTTCTGACATCTTGTCTGGCATGTTTGATTATCAACAGAAAAATAACTCTGGAACTTTGGAACTTTAACTTACGATGAAATTCTAATTTAGGATGAAATTCTAATTGAGGATGAAATTCTCCCTGTGCAGAGGGGGACAGTGGGACTTAAGCCAGCAAAACAATGTTTAAGTGGGACCTTCATTAGACTTTGCTCTAGCCCTCAGCTTGTGGTCAGATTTTACCAGTTGGTAAGCACTTACTCACCCAAGTAATTACAGAATGGCTCTGTGCATTGCACTGCCCTTTCTACTCCCACTCTCAATGGCCCATTATCCATCAGTCCGATTCCAAATGAGCTTCCTTGTTAGACTTCCCCAGACAGAGGCTGCACCCACTAGAAACCCTTCTCCTGGGTGATATCCATCGCAGCAGCTTACAAATGTAGCCCCACCCCTGGGTGCAACACAGTCCCATCCCGAGTCCTGCTAGTTCAGGAAATGCTTTTTCCTGTCTTTGCCTCAGTCGCAGAGTGCTGATCTCTGCTCTTGCCCCCTGCTCACAAACCCAGTGGATTTCATTTGGGGGTCATTAGAGCTGCGAATTCCTAGCACATCATCCCCTGAGCTCCAGGGTTGGTTTTGTTTGCTTTTCTGTTGGTCATGAGCAATATTTCTCTGCTGTCTCTCTGCAGCCATCTGCTGGCCAAAGGCACTTCAGCTCTAAGTGAGCTATACAGTGTAAACATTTTTTAACCCCATATGTATTTCAGTTCCCATTTTATAACCAAACGAACAAAAGGCACATAATAAAGGTGTACTACCCAAGACTGATTATAGTCTCCTTATCACAGGCACCAACTCTTGGAGCTCCCATTGAAAAAAACTTACCAGGGAACTTAGCATCCACCAGCAGCCAGTTTCTCCCCGTCTCTCCCAGCACCTGCCACCTACCTCGATCAGCTGTTTCATGCATGCAGAAGGTATTAAGGGAAGGCAGAGGAGTGGGGACTGGGTGTGCTCAGGGGAGTGAGGGTGGAACTGGGCAGCAAGGGGAAGGGCACAGGCAGAGGGGGCAGAAAGAGGCAGGGTGGGACCCAGGCTTAGAGGAAGAAGTGGTGGTGCCTGGGATGAAGCAGGCGTTGAGCACCCTGAGACAATGATAAAGCCAGCACCTATGTTTTTGTGCAGTTGGTTATCGTAGTTAAGACCTGCCTGGCTTGTTAAGTTTGAGGCTATGCCTACACTGCACACCACTGGCAGGACGGGAAATAGAGAATGTGTAATTATAAGCCTCTGTGAAAAACAAGCTGTGTCGACACTGTGGTGTGTAGCTATACACATCAGCAAAAGGCTCTGGTAGGGTAGGGGCAATGGAAAAATACCATTCCCCACAGCCTAACCTCTACCAGAATCTTTTCCTGCTGGCAAATTCTTTCCCTGAAGCAAGGCAGGGATAGGGACCAGGGTGACCTGGAAAAATTGGAGAGTTGGGCGAAAAGAAATCTGATGAGGTTCAATAAGGACAAGTGCAGAGTCCTGCACTTATGACAGAAGAGTCCTATGCACTGCTATCGCAGCAGTTCTGCAAAAAAAGGACTTGGGGATTACAGTGGACAGGAAGCTAAATGTAAGTCAGCAGTGTGCCCTTGTTGCCAAGAAGCCTAATGGCATATTAGGCTGCATTAGTAGGAACACTGCCTGACGATCATGGGAAGAGGTTATTCCCCTCTATTTGGCACTGGTGAGGCCACATCTGGAGTACTGCATCCTGTTCTGGGGCCCTCATTACAGAAAGGAAGTGGACAAATTGGAGAGAGTCACCAGGAGGGTGGTGAAGTACTGGGATGGTATTGTGACAAAGCCCTGGCTGGGATGATTTAGCTGGGAATGATCCTGCTTTGAGCAAGAAGTTGGACTAGAGGATCTCCTGAGGTCCTTCCAACTCTGATAGTCTCTGGCTCTATAATACTGGCACTGCTGCAGTTACTATTTAGGTAGCAAAGAACATGGATATCAGTTCAACAGAGCAAGATCGTAAACGTCATGTACCTTATTAGATCGCTGAGATTCTCCGTTCCTGAAGTGCCCAGGTGGTCCATGTGCTCATGTAATTCTTTGCACAGAGTCCCAGCAAAGAGGTACAGTCTAGAGAGACTCACTTTTCCCTTTATCGTGAGATAGAGTCGAGTATGGTTCCGATAAAAGATGTCTGCAGGAATTGAAGCTTTAAATACAAAAAGGGGGGGTAGGGGCAGGAAGGTTTTGGAGAAAGCCGAGGTACATTTTAAATGTAAAAAGTGTCCACTTTGTATGTTACTTGTCATACTGGTTTAAGTCTATTGTAATCTTACTCTTCATGGGCGAAATCTGTACCTGCTGAGATTTTATTCCCACAGCATTCATTTCTGACCTTGTAAAGGGCTCGGCAGCGGTTAACACCCCAACCCCACTAAGTTTTACTTCTTCTACTGAGTATGGAACTTCCTCCTTCTGTCTTGGAAATAAACATACCAGACAGAGACTTCCCCTGATTTATGTGCCAGGCAGTTCCCAAGGCACATTTTTGAGTGTCCTGTTGAGAGCATACAGAATCACTGCTCCATTACCTTCACTGACCACCTGCTAGGTGTGGGGCAGGGGATTTCAAGAGTTTTTGTTAATCTATAAAGCTTGAGTGGTCTTTGGAGCTAAGTGTTTACTGCTCAACAGTCCCCCTTACTTTCTTCTCCACAGCAGGTGCCGCTGTGCACTCGGAAGCCATTTCCCACACTTGGGAACAATAGTACTTTGAAGGGAAGGCTGGTGGAGGTACAAAGACGACCCCACAACCCCACCAGGTCCCAGCTGAAGGCTTTAACACCAACAGGCCTGTAAGCAAGAGCTCTAGCCAGCAGCCTCACCAGCCCTTAAGGTGAGAGTAGTGGCTAAGTGTAGAGAACAGACCCCTGACTAAGTGTGGAGTGATAGGTGCCTTTTGTTCACTTTGATAATTGTTTCCCTTTATTTATCAACATCATCAACAACAACAGCCATGAGCTCAATGCTGGTTGGTGTCCGACACCTCCCTCACTATTTCCTTCCATCTTTACCTGTCCAGTGAAGAGTGGCTTAGTTTCTATAGACTAGCTCCGCACTAATCTTCTACAGGCAGTCCCCGACTTACAAACGGGTTACGTTCCAAACACGTGGTCGTAACTCGATTTGGTCGTAAGTTGGAAATACCCTTAAACGCGCTGCCCGTGCCGTTTGAAAAACTTGACGTACTTGGTAGTCAACTCAAAAATATTATAATGGGGTTAATGGGAGGTTGGTCGTAAGTACGGATGGTTGTAAGTCAGTGTATCCGTAAGTCGGGGAGTCGCTGTATATCCTCTACCCATTCTCTGTGGGGTCTGTCTCTCTTATTCAGACCATCCATTATGCCAAATATCAGGGTCTTAACTTTTCGCTCGTCGCTCATTCTGCAGATATGCCTGAATAGCTGTAACTTCTGTTATATAACCTTCTGCAGTGGGTTCTCTTTATTTATGCCTGATATTAAATAGAAGGTGTCATCACAGCAGGTCCCAGGACCCAATATGGAGCACCATTTCTGTGGGGGTTTTCGTAATGGGCGTGCTTTTAAATTTCACAGTAAATGGGCCTGATTCCGTTCTCCCACAGCTTATATTCATCTTCCCTCTGTGGCAAATGTGAAAGAAGAGCAGGACCAGCATGGCCAACAGCATGGGCAATGGGGGGCAGTAGTAGCAGCAGCTGAGAGCTCCAGGCCCTTTTGTAAGGCCGGCGTCCGGGGCAGTTCCCCTCCCCCAACCCTTGTTGGCGGGCCTGGACTGGACCAATGTGTGGGAATACTTGTCAGTGTGTCCAAGAGATTATACAGTGCTGCTAACTCTGGCAATACCTTGAGGCCCCAGCCGCTGAAATCAAGCAACTGCATGAGAATTTCAGCTTTCATTTTAGAACAAAGTAAGCTTCTGGCCCTCCTCACTGAATAAAAGTTTGAAAATGTGACCTGAGTTGCCCAGCAGGCAGCAACCTTCCTCCCCCCAATGTATTATTTTAAAATAATCTCATGCCTTGGGGGAGGGGGGAGTGAGTCTGGCTCCTGATTTTGAAAGTTTGAGGTTGGCAATACTGGCAATAGGTAATTTAACACCTGTGCAAAGAAAACTCTTGGGAGGCCTGGCACAGCTGTCCATTGGTACACTGTTGTTTTATGGCTAGCAAAGGCAGATTACACAATATGTACCTGGAGGTGGAAAGTGCAGCGTACCAGAGAAGCAGCTCGTTACACCATACAGACCCGTTTTTGTGAAGGTCAGACCTGCCTGATTTTGGCTCTCATTCCTACAAACATGCAAAACAGCTCCTCTTCTATCAACGACTTTCTCTCCCAGCAATAAGAGAACTTCCCCCCGTAATCCGCTTTCCATTTCCTTAAAGGAAGTGTTAATTGGATTCAGAGTTGGCATAACACACCAGCAAAGTGTGACCTGCATTCTCTTCCACTGCCTGTTCTGGCAAAGGATAACAGCTTAGTATTGCTGCCAGCTAACAGTTTCTCCTTTTGCTCAAGTGAGGGAAGTTTTTACTATGGCTCTGAAGCTCTTACACATGCATACAATGCCCACCATAAAAAGGTCCTGGTATCTGACTGGCATTAGTAAGCCATACAAACAAATAACAATATAGTAATCATTGGTTCAAAAGTCTACTGATGATATGTGCTGTGGTCATTATACATGTTCAGGGCCTTGGACATCAAATCATTACACCTGTGTGTGACAGTGTGGGTAATATGTTGGTATCAATTTATGAATTTCAGTTTATGAATTTTATGACCTTTTCATGGATTGTTTATAATTGTAACCTGCATCGTGGTTAGAACCTCCATTTTGGATATGACTCACCTGAGTGTCTGGCATTGAGTGCCATTTTGAACTAGAACAAGTGTGGCTTGCTCAAGATGTATAACAAGGTCAGAGAGGACTGGATTGGGTAGTGACAGGACAGGTAGTGACATTTTTCAACCTGGAGAGAGCTAATACAAGAGGTGTCATCCAGCCAGCTCCAAAGTACTATGGGCTTGTTAGTGATTCTTTTCTACCCTATGAAAAAAGGGGTTGTGCATGTGAATCCAGTGTGAATGGAGAATGAGCTTTCATACGAGAGGCTCATAACCAAGACTGTAGGCAAGAAGGGTACTGCGTGAGTGAGGCTGGCCACTGCCCGCACCAAGAGGGAAAGGAAACAAGGGAGTATCCAAGCAGTCAACACACAGGCAGACCTCGGACACAAATAAAAGGGTGAGTCCAGCCCAAGGATGCATCCAGGTGTTTTTTTTTTTATTTTGCCTAGGTCTCTTACTCTCCTGGGCTGTGGGCTGTGCCCACAAAGCTCATGATCCCATCTACAGTGGAATCCAGATTATCCGTCACCCAGTAATCCAACACTCTGCTTTATCTGACCCTGCAGTCCCCGGGAGCTGCAGGGTCGGATACAGCACGGGCCCGTTGCTCTCTTGGAGCAGCTGCTGCCACTCCTGCCTGGGACGAAGCGGTGCCAGCAGGAGCATCATCAGCTGCTCTTAGAGATCAATGGGACAGCTGATGCCATTCCTGCCAGTGCTGCTTCTTCCCCGGCAGGCGCGGCATCAGCTGTCTCGTTGTACTCTTGTTGCTGCTGCTGCTGCTCCTGCTGCTCCTGCCGGGGATGAAGCAGCCCTGGCAGGAGCGGCAGCAGCTGCTCCTAGAGAGCAACGGGACAACTGATGCTGCTCCTGCCGGTGCCGCTTCTTCCCTGGCAGGAGTGGTATCAACTGCCCCATTGCTCTCTACAGTAGAGTCCCTATCATCCAACATATTCGGTAATCCGACCATGTGTTGGTCCCGTTTAGGTTGGATGATAGGGACTCTGCTGTACATGTTCTGTTAGTCTATAAAGTGCTACTAGACCATTTGGGTTTTTTTTTTAAGTTTATCCTGTACAGACTAACTCGGCTACCCCTTGAAGCTATATGAGTCAGTGAATCAGGTGTGTGTGTGAAGCTGTATGTGAAGCTTCTTGCTTTAATTACATAGCTCCTGAAGGATGCAGCTGGAGAAACCAGAACTCATCCATCCTGTTAGATGCTGGAGGGAACAGGTCTAAACTTGTTGGGGTCTCAGGAGGACTGGAACACAGGTTCTGGGGTCTAGGTGGCTGGACTGCCATGAGGGCTGTCAGCCATGGAATCTACACCTCAGAGGTGGGCCTGAGTGTCCCAGAACTAGGAACAGTGATCTATCACTACCCAGATCCAGAGACTTTATCAGCCCATGCAGTCGGATCCTCTCATGATATACCAGCCCATTGTGTATTGCATTTGCCCCTTAACTTTATGGGTTGATTGTGGATTAAGATATGCATTTAAAACCTATCCCAAAGATGAATGGGCTACAGATCACATCTTTAACTGTGATGGGTGGCTAGATTAGCTTTTCATTGAAAGTGAAATTCTCTCTTACTTGTACGCTGGATCGTTGGCTGCACCGCCTGCTCAAAATCTAAGTCCTTAGATGTAAAAAATGCTTCAATCCCCTCCTCCTCAGTCACAAAGGTGAATCGGTTTCCCAGAGCAAACACTGTGAATACCGGCCCATACTGCAACAACAAGGAGTTAAAAAGTTAATGACTTTATTGCTGAGACCATTTATGGAAGATCAAGGCTCCGACCCTGCAACAGGACTTGCACTGGTATATTAGAAATATTGGGAGGGTGGAGAGAAAGAAAATAAAATCAAAGAAAGGATAGAGCAGTGCAGCTTCACTATCTAAAATCCTTGTTCAAGAATATACAGACATAAATAATTGAATTCATACATTTTTAAGGGAAGAAGGGACCATTGTTATCATCTCATCTGAGCTGCTGCAGAATTTCTCAAGCCACAGAATTTCACACAGTGATTTCGGCACAGAGCACAACAACTTGTGGTTGAGCTAGTCCATACACTTCAAAAAAGACACCCAGTCTTGACTTAAAGATTCCAAATGATGAAAAAACTAGTGCATTCCTTGGTAATCTGATCCAATAGTTATTATCTTCACTGTGAAGGAGTCACATTTTATCTCCAATTTGAATTTTTATAACAAACTTCCAAATGTTAGATCTTCTCATTAATTTGTGCTAGATTAAAGAGCCCATTTAATAAGACTGACTCTTATCAAAAAGAAGGGTAAGTTAAAATCTCTTCAACTCCGTTATTTCCCAAAACATCCAGTAATGACAGAAATCACTACTGGAATCCAAACTTTCCCAACTGTTTGGAAGCTAGGACATTACTTTTTACCAATTTTTTGTCTTTGAACTTCATTTGGGCTGTAATGATTGTGTAGTTTGTTTGGCAGAGCTATCATTGAGGGTCTAGGGCTATGTCTACACTACAAAGAAAAGTAAGAAAAAGATACTCAAATTGTGAACTGCAATTTGTGTATCTTTTTCCACTTTTCTTCTGAAAGAGGCTTTTCCAACATTTGGCCCATCTACATGGGGCCAAATGTCAGAAAAAACCCTCTTTTGGAGCATCCCTTCTTCCTCATAAAATGAGGTTTACAGGAATGCCAAAAAAATGCGTCTGCTTTTCCGAATTTTTTTTTCGGAAAAGCAGACGCGTTCCTTGAATGCAGCAGTGCTTTTCCGGGATACTTTGGTATCCCAGAAAAGCTCTGTAGTCTAGATGTACCCTAAGTTTATGTGAGGGAGATGGGTAAAGTATGCGTAAGCAGACTTATAACCAACACACTGACTTATAGAGTGAAAGGATTGTCCAGCGATTAGGGCCTTAGTCTAGGACTTGAGAGGACTGAGTTCAATTCCTCATTCTATCATGGATGTCCTTTGTTACCCTGGACAAAATTACTTAGTCTCTGAGCCCCAGTTCTCCATCTATAAAATGGGTATAATAGTTCTCTGCTGGAAAATTCTGAGGATAAACACATTAAAGGAGGTGGGGTGCTTAGATTACTATGGTAATGGGGATTATAGAAGCACATAAAATAGATTTTACAAAAGAGCAGTAGCAAAATGAATTCAGGGCTGGTGAGATAAAGATCAAAGAGATCACTATCCATTGGAGTTTTTGTTACTGTCCATGACTTTTACTAAAAATAACCATGACTAAAATGTAGTTTTAGCCATAAAACTGTATTTGACAAACAGTGAGTGGAAATATAAAGAAGAGCCTTCAATATTGAGGCAAACATGATACTAATAAAATTATTATAATTTATTTTAAAATGTTAA
Organism: Pelodiscus sinensis; assembly: GCF_052426305.1. Taxonomy (NCBI): domain Eukaryota; kingdom Metazoa; phylum Chordata; order Testudines; family Trionychidae; genus Pelodiscus; species Pelodiscus sinensis. Next base: position 14,253,222 of record NC_143054.1, read on the forward strand.
AGTCATTACAAACATGTCTGTATATTTATTGAATCTTGGGAGATACATATAATTATTTTTCTACATATGGTGCTTTGAGAAAAATCCCTCCTCTGCATATATTTTTATTCAATGATATGAAATATCCATGCTAAGGAAATTCCTAGGAATTCTGTTGTCTGTAAATTAAACAAACTCCACAGACTCAAGGAAAATAAGACTTCATTAATAGAAACCCTAAATTGCAGCTTTTTAATTCCTATTTTACTTTAACTCTATTTTATTTGCTTTGATGCTTTGCTTTTCGATATTATAACCAAAGTTTACTGTGATTTGTGTTTCTTAAGAAATATTTAATTGCAAGTTGTGAATGCTGTAGGAAGTGCTGGGTCAAAACACAAAGCAACCAACCAGAGCCTCTTCTCGCAGAATAGGACTGTGCAGGGCTCCATGTGAGGCTGTTTGGGAAGGCACAGCCTTCCCCAGCCTATAAAAAGCACGCCCATGCAGGATTATAGTATAATAAGAAGTCTGTGGCAGATGTACAGCCTGTGACCATGTATCCACATTGTATGGAATTTTCCATTTCAGGGTATCTCGGGGTACGTCTACACTTGTTCCCTAGTTAGAGCTAGGGATGCAACCGACATTGCTAATGAAGTGGGGATTTAAATATCCTGCGCTTCATTAGCATAATCTTGCCCGTGCGTTACTCCGCTCAACAGCTGATTCGAACCAGAAAATACGTTCCTGGATGTGTTCATTCAAATCAAACCCCTTGGTTTGAACTAACGTTACTCTTCTGAGGAGCAGTAGCATAGCGGTAAAGGGGGAAAGCACCAATATGGTATTTGATTAAACGATTTTTTTTAATAGCAAACTATCTATCTAGTTGAAATAATTCAAGTAGCAAGGTCAACATCATGGTTTTAATCATAAAATTTATCTTTTCCCCATCTTAAAAAAAATCCCTTTAACAGCCCACTCATATATTTAGAAGATGTGAAGTTTCTGTGGGTAAGCCCTTGAATCATGAAGTGCTCAAGTTAAGATTGCCTATGTAACCTTAGTTGTGTGTCACCCTGGATGGCTGCAACTAGAACTAGAAAAAAAATCATCCACAATGTGTGTGTGTGTGTGTGTGTGTAAAACTGGATTTTGATTAAGCAAAGATTTTCACAGAAGTGGCCTTTTCCCATTTAGAAAACCAAAGATCACCACCACCACCAGCCACTCCAGAAACATGGAAGCCAAAACTTTTCAGCTGAAACATATTTTGATTTAGGGTGAAAATCTACAGTGGCTGGTAGCTGAAAATGGAAACATTTTCAGTCTTTTTTTTTAACTGTTTGACAGACTCCAAATTTCCCACAAGGAAAAAAAAAATCCAGCCAATTCTAACTGCAACACAGTCTTTAGTGCTAGATCTCACAGTAACATATGATTTCTCTATGAACTGATAATGTGCCTTTTGTTGTGATGAGACTGTCAGAGTTCTGCCAAGACTCTTGTGTCATTCAATTTGTATATTGTATTAAAAATGCTTGTTAATAATAGCATTGTGATGTGACAGTTTATTTCAGCAACACCCTCGAAAAGCCTCAAAGGTTTGACCTTTGCTAGAAAGGCTTAATTACACAGAGCTTGCTCCATCACTTGAAAGATAGGGAATGCTTATTAGTGTGACCTATTGTGCCACAGATCTATGCCAAAGGATTAGCAATAAGACAGCATTAAGGATGTAAGATCAAGTACACACAAGGTAACACCATGATTGCTAGGATGACCCTAAGGCTGGGGTTAGCAGAAGACGACATTTTTTTGGTCTTTGACCAAAACATTTTGAGAGCCACATCACATGCAAAACTGCCTGTACATATACACAGAGATAGCAAGTATATAGCAGATGACAAATTCTGACAAACAAAATAGCTGATGGGATAAGCTGGCCTCTGGGAAAGTCTGATGCAGGACAGCGTTCTGACCTGGGCTTGGGAGTTAGGGTGCAGGAGGGGACACAAGATGGCTCCAGGTGGGAGGTGCTTACCCCCGGCAGCTCCCAGCTGGTGGCACATCAGAGCTCAGGCAAGCTGTCTGCCTTCTATGGCCCCACGCCACTCCCAGAAGTGGGTGGTTGCTGGCACATCTCTGTGTGCCCTTTGGGAGGAGGGTGTCAGTGGGTTGCTGTGAGTATGTGCTGCCCATGGCCATGAGCATCACTCCCACGGCTCCCATTGGCCAGTTCAATGGGAGCTGTGAGAACAGTGCTGGAGGCGGGGGCAGTGCATGGAGCCTCCGCCTCCCAGCCAGGGGGTACGCAGAGATGTGCCCGCAGCCAACCGCTTCCAGGAGAGGCATAGGGCCATGAGCCCTGCTGTGTCGCTGGACTTTTAGTGGCCCGGAGATTGTGATTGACTGGCAAAGGCTTCAGGCTTGACAGAGGTTGGTGACCACTATGCAGAGTGTAAAGAAGCGAGTAAATTCAGGGTTTGTTTAATGGCTGCCCACAAGGGGGCAGCCAACGATCCACGTGTGGTTCTGGAGCTGCAGGTTTCAACCCCACCCTTAAGAGACCATATGCAGCTCCCTTTCCAGCCATTGGTCTCACCTGGCACAGGGTGGAAGTTCTCCTGGCTTACCTGCCGAACCTGTATGCCGAGTTGTTGTAGCCACGTTGGTCCCAGGATATTAGAGAGACAAGGTCTATGAGGTAATATATTTGATTGGGCTGATGGGGTTGTGTCACCCACTTCCTCGAACCCAAGACCTAAAGATTAGCCCTGTAGATTTTGGAAGCTTGTGTCTCCCACCTACCAATGTTGGTTCAATATAAGATATTACCTCACTCACCTTGGCTGCGTCTACATTGGCCCCTTTTCCGAAAGGGGCATGCTAATTTGACAGGTCGTAATAGGGAAATCCGTGGGGGATTTAAATATCCCCCGCGGCATTTAAATAAAAATGTCCGCCGCTTTTTTCCGGCTTTTAGAAAAGCCGGAAAAGAGCATCTACACTGGCCCCGATCCTCCGGAAAAAAGCCTACTTTGAAGTAGGAATAAGAGATCCTCCGGAAAAGGACGCTTTTTCCGGAGGATCAGGCCAGTGTAGACGCTTTTTTCCGGCTTTTCTAAAAGCTGGAAAAAAGCGGCGGACATTTTTATTTAAATGCCGCGGGGGATATTTAAATCCCCCGCGGATTTTCCTATTACGACCTGTCAAATTAGCATGCCCCTTTCGGAAAAGGGGCCAGTGTAGACGTAGCCCGAGTCTCTGCAGAAACTATACATTCTTTAAACAAGTGATAGAAATGTAGCCGTGTTAGTCTGGTGTCGCTGAAACAAAATAAACCATCTTGTTAGTCTTTAAAGTGCTACATAGTCCTGTATTTTGTTTCTTTAAACCAGTGTGTGTTTAAAGGTTCTGACCTAGTCCCTACCAATGTTGGTGCCCTATGCAACCCTGCACTGGCACCCACCCCATCATGGGAGAAGCAGCCAAGGCCACTCTGTGTGTAGAGGAGAGTGGGGCAGAAGCTATGGTGGCAGGAGAGCTAGCAACCCTACTCCTGCCCTTCACAGCCTCTGCCCCTGCAGCCAAGATGGCTCGCTGACAGCGGGGCCTGGCTGGTAGATGCTCATGTTTATATGGGCCTTACCCTGCACCACTACTATCAATGACAAAACTCACTTTGAAGCCAATAGTGCAGGGTAAGATAGAGTGCCAACAAATAAATGAGTATGAAACTTGAGATATGTTAGGCAAATAAGTATATGCCTTGTCAAGAAATATTTCAGCTAAATGCTTTCTTCAGTAGTGGCTGAAGACGACAGTTGTTTGAATCCTTTGTATGTGAAATGTTAATTTTTCTTCGAAATATGCAAAGCATTGGAAATACTTTGCTTTTCATACATTTCACATCTGTTCTGAAGGCGCCTCTTTTCTCAGACAGTTACTCAGTTATTTGGAATAGATTGATTGGACCACCCTTTCTTTCCACAGCAAAACTATAATGCTATATAACTTTTGATCGCTTCACCTACCACCAGAGGGTAAGCCACATTCAAGCTGAAAAATGGCAGCACCACCTCTTAGCACAGGAGAAGCAATGAAGAATGTTGTATCCAGCTGAAATAACAAAGTGCTTTAACTGGTGACCCTAGCACAGAGTTGAGTGCTGACAAATTAATTCAGTAATGACCAGGAGGAAAGGGTACTTTTCACTATGCAACTAGCTACAGAAATTCCTGGAGGTTAGGTTAATCAATGGCTATTAGCCAGGATGGATAGGAATGGTGTCTCTAGCCTCTCTTTGTCTGGAGATGGATGACAGGGGAGGGATCACGTGAGGATTACCTGCTGTGTTCACTCCCTCTGGGGCATCTGGCGTTGGCCACTGTCAGCAGACAGGATACTGAGCTAGATGGACCATTGGTCTGACTCAGTATGGCCGTTCTTATGTGCGTGATCTCCCAGCTGAGCGTTAGCACAATTTAACTATACTTAGCTTCAGAGAATGGAAATTAGAGCACACAAATTGGTATGTCTGCAGAGTTAAAGGCATGGATGTTGCAAGTTCTAGCATGAAGCCAAACACAAACAACATTTGCTTAATGTCTCGTCAAAGCTGAGTACTTATTTTATATGATTTTAAAATCCTATTAATTGCAGAAAAACAGTAAAAAGTAGATTGCACAGTACTGTTTAATATATCTGTGTATTAAGCTAACACTGCATTATGGTATTGCTGGATAAAGTGACAATATGAAAGCACTCGATTGTTTCCTTAAAAAGGTAACAATGATCACAATTTGAAATGAAGCTCTAAAAATGTAAACATGGCCCCCTGTAGTTTGTGTCTGTTTTGCACAATACTATGCCTTTCTTCAGTGAAATTTTAGTAAAGATTTGTGAGAGAGAGAACTCTCTTACTATAAATGAAGGTAAAATTAACAATCACCTTTAAAATTATGTGACGGTCCTTTTTAAAAAACAAGCAGTCCCCTAAAAAGGAACAGGAATCTTACAGATTTTAAAGCTTTTCACAAAATATTTTAATAAGGGTGCAACAGCCTCCATATTAGTGATTATTTTTAAACAAAAAGGAGATGTGCCAGACCTCACCGAAATCAGTTACAGAGTTTCCATTTGTAACTGCCACAGGATAGATTTGAAGGTGGGACCTTCAGAGCTTAGTGGAGAAGCTGCTACAGCTTGAGCTATAAAGTCAGCCCGCTGTCAGCTTATACTTGTACTTATCTCTCGCTGTAACTAGTCTAAGTGCCACTCCATGGGACAATGAACCACACTAGCTATGTGGGCTACACATTTATTTAAAACTTTATTTATTTAAAATATTTTTTACCCCCGCATCTCTATTTAAAATATTACACATTCACTTCAATGGGCCCTGGCTGAGATACTAAAATGTGTACATTCATTATGACAACGTCTGATGTTTTGGTGGGCAACATTTAAAAAAATGGCCTGATGCTTTTTGCTCCTAAAAAAAGTTCATGCTACAGTGTATCAAGGAACCCTGAGTCTTCACCCTCCCACCCCTACCCAAAAAGCTAGACATCTTAAAGTGAGATGTTAACACTGTTTGGATTCACTGCCTACTAATGGCTAGATTACTCAAGGTTACTGGTGTTCATGGGGGTTTCCCCCCTTTGCTTCTGATCTCTAGTAGCTATGGTTTGTATAATTTGCAGTATTATGCCAGAGATGATTTGCCAAAAGGACCTTATTTGCCCACGGTCTAAGTGTATGGCTGCACTACAGGACAAAGTCAAATTAAGATACACAATTTCAGCTACATTAATTGTGTAGCTGAAGTCAAAGTAGTTTAACTCGGCTTTTGGTGCTCTCTACTCTGCAGGAAGTCAAAGGAAAGACACTCTTCCTTCGATTTTCCTTACTCCTCACGGAAGCAGGGTTACCGGCATTGACCAGAGCATCTCTCTCACTTTGAATTAGCTGTCTTCACTAGACTGCTCATTCAATCCTGGCAGACAGACAGTGGCAGCTTCAATCTTCCTTTGTAGTGTAGATGTACTAGACATTAGCTCTGTTTTAAGGAACTCAATAAAGAACAGATAACATAATTGCTTGTGTCCCCACAGTCTTTACTGTATGTTCAATTTGGGATGATCTTCCAAGGGAGAAGAGAAATGTTAAGATTTTTTTGCTTTAGCCACCAGCATTTATCAAATAGGAAAACACTGATTTTCTATTAGAAAAATATTACTGATTCTGAAATGTGCCCGATCAAGGTGAGAAAAGACAGGAAAAAGAATTGTCACGGAGAAACAATGGAAAAAGAAAGCCTAGAGAAAGGTTATCTTTTTCTCCTAAAAAGAACATCGCCCTTTTAAACTGCATCCCTTTGTACGTGGCCACCAAGACTTCAGTACACAGAATAAACTGCTTCAAAGACAATGTTTGTTTTCACAACACGGTAACAAAAATACTGAGAAATCAAACAATATATTAAGTACACACATAGTGACAATCAAACATATAATGAATCTCTGGGAACATAGATGATGTTGTTGACACATAAACCCCTGTTACTTTAGGAGCAGAGCAAAGCGGGGCTAAGCAACAGCTACTGTTGACCAGACGTGTATTTCAAAGCCCAGTCAAGGCTCTGCAATAAACTTTCCTTATTCTAGGCGATTCAAACTGCAAAAACGGCCATGCTGACTGACCTACTTTTGTCTCAGTTCAGAGCTTGCATCTTTTTTATTCCCTGTGGGTTATACATTCATGGTGAGCACAACATGCACCAGCTAATAGCTTCACAGGCTAGTGTTCCCTTTAAACTTTATTATTTGCACACCTTTAATATATGTACCCACACATTCAAATATTCCCAGCTCAAACATCAAACCCCCTTCTCCTCATCCAATACCCTGCTCCTTGCAAGTCCCGGGTCTCTTTTCAATAGTCCAGCTGGGCAGCTCTCAGGTCATGAAATAATCACATTTCTTTATTCGGAGGCCTTTTCATTCCGTATCCATGGTGATTGCTTTTTTCCCCCTGAGTGCCACTGAATGCTAAATCTCAGTGGAAGTCCCTTTGGCCATGTATATACTTGGGCTATATTTACACTCACGGCTACTTGTCGAAGTATAGCCCTTCTTGCGCAAGAATCCACAGCGTATCCACACAGCCCGCTCGCTCTTGTGCAAGGAAATGTACAGTATGGCGTGGTAAGAGAGGGCTTCTTACGCAAGAGCTATGCTCTTTTTAAGAGGTGTAAGCCGTCTTGCGCAGGAGCTCTTGCGCAAGAGGGCAATGTGGATGCTCAGCAGGGATTTTTTACACAAGAAAGACCTATGGCTAAAATGGCTGTCGGAGCTTTCTTGCGCAAGAGAGCGTCCACACTGCCATGGGAGCTCTTGCACAAATGCACAGCGCGCACATGGCAGTCTGGATGTTTTCTTGCGCAAGACTTCTTGTGCAAGAAGCCCCGAGTGTAGACATAGCCCTCAAGATTAGTAAATTCAGACTAAGTTTGACTTCTGGGCACCTGATTTTACAAATTCAAAGTTCCGTGTCCTCAGTGCAGGGAAGAATTGAATTAGTCTGAGGCAGGTTCCTGTAATGTGGACGCACTACCTTGGACTCAGAGCCCTAGGTAGGCCTCCCAGAGACTAATTAGTTCAAATTAGCAGTACCAGAGCATCCACACTAATGGTATTTCAGACTTACACTTTTGAGAAAAACATTCCTCATGAAAAGCAAGACTACAGAGTTTGAATTCCACGTCCCCTTATTCCAGAATAACAGGCTTGGTAGCATGGATGTGTAACCGCCACGAGACAGCTTTGAATCTGGGACCTTTAAAGCTTAGTGCTGGAGTTATGTTGTGTCCCTATGTGAAATATGACTTCACAAGTTTGCCCTTATTGTAGGAGCTTTTCTCTCCATTGTGGGGGATGAAGGTTTGTTTGCTCTTTCACTGAAGCTGGGGGAAAGGAAAAGGGGACCTTTCCTCTGCCTACTCTGACCAGAAATCCTGTCTCCTTTGAGTAATTTTCCAGTCAGTAGTGGTTTCAGCAGAGAGGGAGGGGTTAAACTGTGGCGTGGAAACTGAGCGATTCCCTAGCTTTTGACAGAACATCCCCTCATGTTTTAGTGCTGCTAAGAGGCAAAGTCTGCTGCCAACAGCGTACCTGCCTTCCAAAGGGCTGGAACAATTAGACACCAAGCAATACGACCCTGAAAAGAACAGCACAGAGATGTGCAACCATAATGGCAAGGGAACCAAGGGGGAGGGAGGAGGAGATGTACAAAAAGAAACAGAGAAGTCAACAAGAGACCTCACTGACCCACAGACATGCTGATCAAACACAATGGGGAGGAAGCAACAGGTTGAGAAACCTAAAGTCCACCCCTGGGGAGCACAGTTAATAATTGACCAGGAGTGTAGCAGCAGCAGGAAACACAAGGCAACTGAAATACAGAGAGGCACAAGTTGAGGAGCAACTGCCATGCTCACCTGGCCCTAAGCTGGTCCTGCAGGCACCTGCTCTAATACTGATGTTTAATTTACATGAGAGGTAATAAGAGATCTGAGGGAGAAATTTACAATTATGCAACATTAGGGTTGATTTATTTATTATTATGCACTCAGAAGCCAGGGAGTATTTCTGCAGCTCAGCTAGGTTGCAGGAACTTGTGGGGTTCTTCCTGAACACACTGTTGAAAGCTTTATTTTACTGCCAGTTGTGCAATGGTTGGTAGTTTTTCCTTAAAGATCCAGCTCATGGAGTCATGAGATTATGTTTTAACCTCAGGTTTCATGGGATAAGCTGGGAAAGTGGGGGGACATACCCTACCAAGTTTGTAAAACTCATTGCAGAGCACAGGAACACAAAGGACTCAAAAAGGAGGAAAATTTTAAAAACCTCCCCAATGTATTATTTTTTTAAAATATCCTGACTTTAGGGGGTGCCCCGTGGTTTGTGAACACATGACGCTGGCACTACTGACCATGTGTTAGGTAAAATTTCACATAATATGCTCACACAAACTTTTACAGTCCTGACGCACTTCATTCAGTGCTTCCTCTCACCTGGGACCCAGATCAGTACCCAGCTAAGAAAGAAAGCTGCCTGTATTGTGTGACCAGAGAAGGTCCTCAGGTACTAGTGTGTGAATACAGTGAGTGTAACATCAAGCACAAGGTACCTAGGGTAACCTGTCAATCAGCTGACATAAATATCCCCTTTTTCACCCAGAGGCTTCTGAGTTACAATAAAAGTGACAGAAAGTTTATTAATGGTGTAAGGGGTTAACTTAATGCAGAAAGCTCCCTCATCTGTCTCTTGATACTGCCCCAGAAATCCTTCCCTCCTCCTCTCTCACCAACACACAGATGCATGTACCCTATTATAATTCTTACCTTGACTCTGGCTTGTTCTATAAACTCCAGGGGAGCTTTCCCAAACTGAAAGGCAGCTCCAAACCAAGGGATCCAGCCACTAATGCAAGGCGGAGAATTTCGGTTTCTTGGCTGAAACAAAGCAAGCTTGGCCATAAGAAGTCCCAGAAGCAAGGTCAACAGAATAGCCAGAGCTATGTCCATGTTCCTGTACTCTGACTGGGGAGCTGCTCCTTTGGACTGACTGCTGCTGTTTCCAGCTTGAAAGATTGCCCATGCTCAATCCAGGCCAGTGGAAAAAGCCTATCTATCCTATCAATGTCGCAAGCTGATTCTTGCCATGGAGCCCAGACTCCAAAGGACACAGCCAGATTGTTCTGCCCACTCTGAAAAGGCGGGGGTGGGGGGTTGCTTTCTAATCAGTGAGCTGGAAAAGATTTACAGCAGTTTAAATCTAACTCAAGCTGCAAACGTTTGTGGTTATCTATCTTCATAGCAAGGGGCTAGCAATTAAATTCCAATAGCTGTGAGACTACTCAGCCACAAATATATATACAGCAACTTCCTCTCAAACTGAGTGTCTTGTGTGTTGCAAGTGGCTGAGGAACTACATTTCCCCGAAGCATCCTCTGCAGTACACGGTGATGCTACTGCATAGAGATCCTTAGCCTTGAGAGCAGCTTTCAAGTAAGATTTGTAGCTGCACAATGATTTTGCTGATGCAATTATTGGAGCTTTAGGAAATAACCTCCGTGAAGCAGACCCTGAGACCAGGAATGACCAGGAGCTAGTGACACAGAGGTTGAGAGGGAGTTGGTGGTTTGTTTCTATTTAAACAAAATGATGTTCAAGAAGTACTAAGGTTGCAAAGTGAAGTTCTTAGAAGTGAGGGTAAGGCAGCTGTTCAACTTTCACACTGCTGTGGGCTTGCTCCATTGGGCAAAGGCTTGTCAAGACCTTTTAGCTATGCAATCACAGACTCGTTTACAGAAAAATCACTCCTATTAGTTCACAGCACGCCTGCCTCATGTATAGTGTGCAAGTCAGATCTTATTCAGTGAATGGGATACCTGGAGCTCTATCATTCAGGCTGCCTGTAGAGCTGGGGGAAATTTGTCAGCTAAATTTTGTTTGGCAACACTGAGATGATCTGCAAATTCACGTCAGATTTAATGCTTTAGTCCCAGGGGGGGGCGGAGACAGAAAAAACTGGAAAAACATTAAAATATTTTGCTGTCCTTAGTTTCAGCATTTCCTGTCTTATGAGTATTTGACCTAGTTGTGATGGGTTCAGTCACAGAGATCCCCTAGAGACTGTCACTTGATGGGATGAAATACCACTGAGCTCACCTGCCTGCCCTTTGGGGCATCCCACTACTCTGTCCTGCTGAGCCAGACCTTCCAGTCTCCTTCAGCATTGGCGCAGATTTGGGGTCACAACCCACAGCAGAGCTACACAGATCAGCTCGGCTCTGGGAAGGCTCATTCAAAGGGACTCCACACTGTACCCAGGTGCACAGCCCCTGTGGCACCAGAACCCCAGATAAGTCTGTCTTACTCTGTATAAAGTTTTACACAGCAGATGCTCATAAATTGTTCACTCCCTTTTCCATGAAAGAGAGATGCACAGCTGGTGCCCCACTGGTAACAATTATTTACACTGGATTTCTTAAAACAAAAATGATTTTATTAAGCATAAAAAGTCGGATTTAAATGGCTGGAAGTAATGGAAAGAAAGTTCAAAGTCAGTTACTAAGCAAATTAAAACAAAACTTACCCGCTAAGCTTAATACACTAAGAAACGTTACATGTAAAACCTCACCCTCAAGTTCTTTTAATTAGCTTCTCTCTCAGCCTGGGTAGACTTCCTCATCTGTGCCCAATCCTTCCAGGTGATTGCAGTAAACATTTTAGATAATAAACAGGGGTGTCACAGTATCTGGCAGCTGCTCCTGTTGTTTGGCTTTCCAGAATGGCTTTCCTTAAATGGAATTTCACGAGGGTGGGAACTCTTTGTCTCAGTCTCCCCACCCCCATGGCAAAATACCAAATTCAAGTACTGAGTACCAATACAAAGTGGCATGGTCACATATCTTTGTAGGACCAAGCACAGTTTAGTCTTACAGGAAAAAACAAGGCTATTCACAGATTCTGGTCTTGAGCACCGAGCCACTAAGTTCCTGAAGTACCACTGCTGGCTTTCACTAGGAGACCTTGATTTAAAAGAGGCTTACACTTTACATTTCTAACTTCATATACAAGAAAGATAAATTTTTGCAAATAGAATATACACATTCAGGAGATAACAGGCTCTTGAATGATAGGTTACTTGCCCTGTTTTAGCATGAGATATGCATAGTCATAACCACACTTCCATAGACATATGGAGGTGCAATGTCACAACAATCTTATCAGGCTAACAAGTATCTGTGACAGAGTGTCATCCCCACACAGGACTGGAAGGAACTAAGATAGCCAGGGAGGTCTATTTAAATCTCCAGGCTGCACCTGGAAGGAGATTCAGGGAGTAGGGTGTTGATTGCAAGCAGGTGCTGCTGTGTAGGAACAGGCAGGACCAGTCAAGCCAAGAAGCTGCCAAAGACACAGGTTACCATTGGGAAAGGGCAGCCCTTTCCTGGGAAGAGGGTTTGGTAGTGACAGAGCTGTGTAGGCTGCAGTTCCTCCCTGGGAGGAGATTTGGAGTTGACACACCCAGGGCCAGGAGTGATAGATAACATTTCAGGGAAGGATCAGTGAGGGTTGGGGGAAGAATCCTAGAACTGCAGCATTGAGGGTCCCTGGACTGGAACCTGTGTTCCTAGGTGCCCCATCTGCCCTTGGGGAAGTGGTCCTAGTGGTACAGTGAATGGGGAGACTTCCTCTGTCACTGTGGGTTGAGAGAATTTGGAGGCCTGCACCTTTTAAGGGGGGAAAGCAGTGAGCAATCTAGCTAGAAGTCTGAGTCATACAGAGAATGTTGACATTCCTGGCAAGAGAACATGGCATTGTGCAACCACCGAAATGGGTGTCTGCCTCCACCTAATCCCCAGAGGCATCAGGCGAGGTACCTGATAAGTGGTGAGTGCTGTGCCCTGTGACTGGCACCATTTTTGCATTAACCTCTGCTATTTATAGTCTGTTTACATGTATTACAGAGACAGCATCTGCTCATTCCTGAAGGACCACATCTATCCTCCATCAACACTCGGGATGTCCATCACCTGGCCTTTTGCCCTAGCAGCTTGCCTTACTTCAGCAGGGCCATCATGATGAGACACACCTCACCGGTAAGGATAGTCCTGTAGTACACACCTGCACTTATCAATGGTTCTGGGCAATAGGATCAATACACTAAATTGCAGCATATGGTATCACTGAGTGTCTTTGACTGATTGGTACTGATTATCTCAGGAAAAGATCTTGTTTTAAACTCTGTATAATCCTTGAGTCCTTGTCTATTTAGGTACCTTTGGTATAACAGTTTTCAGAATGGAGAGAGGTAACTAGTGGTGTCCTGCAAAGGTTTGTACTGGGACCAGTCCTATGCGACATATTCATAAATGATCTGTAGAATGGAGTAAATAGTGAGGTGGCAACATTTGCAGATCATACTAAACTGCTCAAGACAGTTAAGTCCAAAGCAGATTGTGAAGCGCTTCCAAAGGATCCTATAAAACTAGGTGAAAGGGCGACAAAATGGCAGATGAATTTTCATGCTGATGTATCGTCAGTTGGGTGTGCTGCTCACTAGTCCTGCCAGGATCAAGTTCTTGCTCCCAGGCTATTTTACTTTATCAAGAACCAGCCAAAAAATGTAAAATCTGCAAACTTCATCAGTGGTGATGACACAAAATGGGGAGGAAGATGGTGGTAATTAACGATGAGTAAAGGTCACTGATACAGGGCCATTTGGCTTGTTTGGTAAGCTGGCCATAAGCAAAAGCTATGCATTTTAATACAGCTAAATATAAATGCCCATTGTCACAGATTCACAGGATCTGGTCTATGCTCGTGCCTCTAACCAATCTTTTGAGAGAACCCCTTTTCTTTGCCTGCCCCCAACGATCCACACCATGCCTCAGGGGCAGGCCTGTGGCCTACATGACTCTGAAATAGAGATGTAAAGGGTTACCAAGTTACCTGAAAAGCATGAACCTTACCAGCATGCAGTCCAAGGTCACCGGTTAACCGGTGGCCTGGCCTGGCCTACCTGAAGCCATCCCCCACTGCAGCATGGTGCAGCAGGTCCTGCCTGGCCCAGCTAGAGCAGCTTCTCCCCCCCACCCCACTCCCCGCATGGTGTGGCAGGTTTGGTGCAGCCTGAGGGCCCAGCCAGACTGGAGCAGCCCCTGCTTGCAGTGTGGTGCAGCAGGCTCTACCTGGCCTGGCTGGAGTAGCCCCCCCCACTCACAGCACAGAGTGATGAGCCCACCTGATCTGACTGGAACCGTCCCCCACCTGCAGTGTGGTGGATCAGGCCAAACCTGCTGCACCACAGGTGGAGGGCGGCTGTGGCTGGGCTGGGCTCATCTGGTCTGAACTAGCCAGAGCAGCCTGCAGCCTGGCAGGCCCCGCTGAGCTGGAACAGCCCCCTGCCACGGGATTTAATTTTTTTAATGGGATTTTACATCTCTACTTTGAAATTCGGGCTTCAGGCACCAACAGTGCTTGTCTTTCTCCCGCTCCCTGCAGCAAGTCTGGCCAAGCCAGATTCCCACAGACTTTTTCTGCCCTTTCAGGGCATAACACTCTGTGTAGTGGCAGCAAGCAGCTGTCTCAAAAAACCACATGAATTAATTTATTAGTCACCTGGCATACAGTATCTGGAAGTCTTGAAGTTCATGTGGGAAGTGTAGTATTCATAGGGTTGCCAGATGGTTGAAACGAAATACAGAACACCCCGCCACCCATACAGACCCCCCACAAAAAAACCTGGAAAAAATTCTGTTGAAGGAAATAAAAGGGGGAGGAGGGGAGACCAAACTTGTTGAGCAAAAAAAAAAAAAAAAAAATTAAAATAAAACAGCATTAAAACAGCACGTCCCCTTTAAAAGTGAGTGCAGAGATAGGAACAGGGGAGCGGTTGAGCACTAAGACCCAGGGGAAGCATTTCTTCCCCTTGGTCTTTTGGCCGGCAGCCATTTTGTGCTGGCAGCCTTGCAGAACCAGGTAAGCATGGGGTCGAGGGGCTGAGGGTTTTGGGGATGGAGTGGGGGGGGGGGACTGGGCGCTGAGTGTTTGTAGGGTTGCATTTTTGCCTTCTGGCTGGGGAAAATATCAGAAGACACCATACATCTCAGGTGTCCGGTATTCTCTGAATTTTTTTTTACCGGACAGGAAGTGAAAATACCTGACTGTCCGGGTGAATACCGGACACCTGGCAACCCTAAGTATTCACCAGGATTCACCACTGTGGCATCCTGACAAATCTGCTCCGTTGATGATAAACTTTCGGCTGTGCGCATGCGTGTACTCCCCTCTCTACGGTGTTAAACATGTGCAATTAGTCAACACAACAGACTCTGAGAGAGTCCCCAAAGACCACAAAATCAGATAGGGAATAAAGGCACCAGGCCAGGTTTATTGCAAGGAAAGTACAGTCAGGGGCGACCCGTGAGCATAGGCAGACTTGGCGGTCGCCTAGGGTGCCGCTGGCCCGGGGCACCTGATGATGACGTCCCGGGGTGCCCAGGCGCCTGATGATTAAGTCATGGCTGTTGATGGCCATGCAGGTGGGGGTGCCGATTGTGCCTGCCGCCTGGGGTGCCAGCTGCCGCAGCTGGCCTCAGGCCGCTCCTGAGTACAGTAATAGTTGTTAGCGAACATACTTGCCGCTAGCCACTATGCATGTGTACCCATGACAATGGCCTAGCGAAGTCAATCCAATGGACTTCAGCGTTGCCCCCTTGGCTAGACAAAGACAACTCTTTGGGGTTCACTTTTATACACAGGTCCAAACAAGTTATAGCTCACTCCTGACGTATCAGGTTTCCACCTCCTGTTGCTTAGTTGCCACCCCCTCCCTTGTACAAGAGGGCGGAGGGTTGATGACCAGCTATCATGCTGTCAGTTTAGATCTGGTCATGAACCTGGGTTGGTATGCTGGGAAAGAGGTTGGTACCAAGATGTCTCCCAGTAAAGCGCTCTGTTACCATCCCCCTGAAATGTTCTTACAATCTGTACCTGACACCTTCTATTGTTTGATACCCTTAACTTTATGTATACTTAATCTTATCAATTAAGCTTACTTCCTGCTCACAACTTGACTTTGTTTGATCTGAGCAAAGTCTTGACTATTGCGCCTAGGCCTCAGGCCTCATACCAGGCCTGTGATACCTGTCCTTATGTTTCATGTCCTCACCTTACTTCAGGAGGCAGTTTTAAGATACGGTTCCTACTGATAGAAACCAGGGAGTCATGCTTTGCTCCTTGAGAATTCTCTCTCCACCGCCTTCCTGCCCCAAATCTACTTTGACTCCCGTTTCCAGAAAAGGCCTTGTATCTATGGACCTGGCTTGTCTTAACACAGGCATCAGACATACCCCTTGTGTTAATTCTCTGGACTCAGCTATGATATGTTCTGTTGGCTCTGCAGCTAAGAGTTAATCTACTGTAATTGGGATTTCCTCCTCTCTATAGGGTCTTTCAGCACAGAAGTCCTAGAGGCTACATGTCTTAATTGCCTAACTGGTCTCCTCTGTCACAGAGAGAAAATCCATTTTCTTTTCTGCAATGAGTAGCAAGGACATAGTGATAGTCCTACAGATAATTATTTCTCTCTCTGTGTTTATTATATCTAGGAACAAAGGAATGAAGTCCATGCTTGCAGAATGGGACACTCTGTTCTGGGAAGCAAATATCCTGAAAAAGATTTGGGTGTCATGGTGGATAATCGCCTGAACATGGCCTCCTAGTATGACACTGTGATCAAAAGGGCTAATGGGATGCTGGGTTGCATAAACAGGGGAATCTTAAATAGTGGAGAGGCTATTTTACCCCTGTTTCTGGTATGACCATTGCTGGGATGCCATGTTCATTTCTGAGGTCCATAACTCAAGAAGAATGTTGATAAAAAAGAGAGAAAGAGAAGATTAAAGAGTGACTGGATCAGTCTCTAAGTACTTTTACGGGGTTCAAACATTTGATAATGGGCTCTAGTCTGGCAGACAAAGGCATAATAAGATCTAATGGTTAGAAGCTGATATTAAACAAATTCTGACTGAACATAACAGCCATATTGGGTCAGACAAAAGGTCCTCTTGCCCAGTATCCTGTCCTCCAATTGTGGCCGATGCCACCTGTCGCAGGCAGAATGAACAGAACAGGTAATCACTAAGTGATCCAGTCCCTGTTGCTCATTCCCAGCTTCTAGCAAACAGAGGCTAGGGACACCATCCTGCAAATGAGTAAAATGTTAACAATAAGGATAAGTGATCACTAGAACAATTTACTAAGGGTTATGGTGTAATCTTTATTGCTAACAATTTTTAAATCAAAGTGGATTTTTTTTTTTCTAAAAGAGACACTGTAGTTCAAACAGGAATTATTTCAGGGAAATTCTATGGCCTATTTTAGACAGGAAGTCGGACTAGATTGCTGATAGATTGCAAGGCCAGAATATTCCCAGAAACATTCCGTTCACAATACGTTGTCCTTCAGTTACATACTGAGGCCCAGGTTCTCAGCTGGTGTAAACTGACAAAGCTTCTCTGAAGGCAACTAAAATCGATGGAGATACATCCATTTATACCAACCAAAGCTATTACTCTGAACATTCTCAGCATATGACCCTTTTTCTAGTCAAAAATTTTAATACTGCGAATTCATTAAAGAACAGAAAAAATGCCAAATGGTCCATCAGTCTGGAGGTTGCTGGTACAGGAACCCGAGTTAGTCATCTTTCATTCCCTGAGTTTATACTGCACTCTGAATGGTCCAGCAGGGTGACACACCCTTACTAATTCGAGAAGACTCTGTTTAAAAAAACACACACACACAAGTAATAGAAACACATACAGATTAAAGTTATACACATGTATTAAGAGCAGTGTAAAGAGCCCTTAAAGTAGGAATAAATTACACTTGGCAGTACTCTATGGAGTAGTATAAAGGTGTCTTAGTGTAATAATAGCCCTTACTTAGTTTTCATCAGCCACTCTGAGTGACTTACAGAGGAGGGTTGTGGTGTTGTTATATCCATTTGACAGGTAGGGAAACTGAAGCACAGAAAGGGAAGCTACTGTCCCAAGTTACCCAGGAGTAAACTGGGAATAGAACAGGGTCATCCCAGCGTTAGTCCAGGGCACTATATTCACCTTTACACTGTAAGAATCTGTCCCATCGGGGAGAAATCTACTGTTAATGTTCTGAAGAGTAACTTCACTGAGTACACACTGTAAAACCAGCATGATATCTGGACTCTTTATTAGTCAATTGCAATTTGAAGATACTGCACGGTACATTTAAATGTCTGTTTCATTTGGTGAGATTTATGTTCATGAGCCTTTATCAAGCTTGACTTTGTGGGTTAGGTCTATTCTCCAATACCTTTGAAGTATAAGACTAAAACAGTAAGGCTGTGTCTAGACTGGAAAGTTTTTCCGCAAAATCATCTGATTTTGCGGAAAAACTTGCCAGCTGTCTATATTGGCTGCTTGAATTTCCGGAAAAGCACTGATGATCTCATGTAAAATCATCAGTGCTTTTCCGGAAATACTATGCTGCTCCCGTTCGGGCAAAAGTCTTTTTCCGAAAGACTTTTGCGCAAAAGGGCCAGTGTAGACAGCATAGTACTGTTTTCCTCAAAAAAGCCCCGATCGCGGAAAAGCATCCTGCCAATCTAGACGTGCTTTTCCGAAAATGCTTTTAACGGAAAACTTTTCCATTAAAAGCATTTCCGGAAAATCATGCCAGTGTAGACGTAGCCTAAGGGTATGTCTACACAGCATCCTAAACTTGAAATAAGATATGCAATTTGTGCTACCCAAACTGCGTATCTTATTTCGAATCTATTCCAAAATAGCTTATTATGAAATTTGGCATGTTTGTTTCGCAATGCCGCTACGCTGATTATTTTCAGGAATAACAGCATTGACCAAGAGGGTTTTTCTTGTGCAAGAAGGGGCAGTGTAGACAGCTCCTTCTGGTGCAAGAGCCTCTTCTGCAAAAATAGCGGCTCATTAGGTATGCAAATAAGGCTTGACAATATTCCACGCTTAGCCTCATTTGCATATTTCTTGCACAAGAAGCTGCGAGTGTAGACATAGCCTATAAGGACTAGGTTTTATTAATGTGACCCAAAAAAGCTAGCACTTCTTGGGGCCTCGTCACTGAATTGTGGCACAGTTGGTGCACTACTGAGAGCCTGACGTGGTTTGATGTGTGCCACAGCTCCGAGCAATCAGCAATTACATTGGAATGCCACTTTGCTCCAAGTATCCATCAGCATTAGCTGGCCATATCCCTCATTCTCAGACAGAGCCTGAGCAGGCGTCCATGCTCAGAGAAGGCATAGTGGTGTTTACACTGAGTGGAAGGGTGAGGCTATGGAGAAGCTTCACACAGCATGCTGTGAAGGGGGACGTGGGTGGGTCAGGAATGTGGCTAGTTGGTCCAGGCACAAATAAAGCATCTGCATAAAGGACTAGGGACTGGGCCAGCCTGCCTACTGATTCCCCATTGGGGGGGGGACTCTGCTGCAGAAGGGCTGCAGAATTTGGCTTTGTGTTTTGTTTATAATGTTCCCTCCCAAAATGATAAATATTCCAACTGAGGTCTGGCCTACACATTGTGTATCAACATCACTATTTTGGGAAAGGATGTATGGGTTTTTTTTAAACAACATGGTTCTACCAGTATAACCTATCGTTTGGACCCAGTGCTATGAGCATAAAAGTGCCCAATACCAGTAGGCTACGTCTACACTGGCAGCTTCTTGCGCAAGAACTGTTTTGCGGAAGAGTTCTTGTGCAAAAAGTCTTCCACAAGAGCACATCTACACTTGCATGTGCTTTTGCACAAGAGATGTGCTTTTGTATAAGAGCGTCTATGGCAGTGTGGACACTTTCTTGAGCAAGAAAGCTCTGATGGCCATTTTAGCCATAGGGGTTTCTTGCGCAAGAAATTCATGTTGCCTATCTACACTGCGCAAGAACTCTTGTGCAAGAGGGCTTATTCATCGTGGGGAAAGGAATAACTCTTCCGGAAGAAGCCCTGTTTTCCGACGCTGTTCTGTAAATTTACTTGCGCAAGAACGCGTGAGCAGTGTAGACACCCGGCAAGTTTTTGTGCAAGAACAGCTGTTCTTGTGCAAGAAGCTGCCAGTGTAGACATAGCCGTATAGTTTATTCACTTTCTTGTATGGAATAAACTGTATTTGTAAAAGCATTTATTCTCTGGTGTGGTTGTATTGCTTGCACTCCACACCAGCATAGTGAAACTTTTGCATGTAGATAAGCTCTGTGGGTAAAAGATTTAGGCATTTAAAGCAATCCGATCCAGATACTGACATTGTCAAATGTTGTTACATGTTACCTGCTTTGGTAGTGGGTCCAAAAGAGTAAACTGGTATTTATAAAGGAGCATAATAACAAGCATGTGAATCTCCAGTAGAGCAAACCACCTGCAAGAAAAAGGGTCACATTAGTTAAACTATAGTATTATAATTTATACAGAAATTGTATTGTATGTTTAGTTCCTGATATCTCTTAACCATTTAAATCCTGCTTCCAGAAGAGGTTTTTTCAATGTAACTATAGGTGTTTATTTAAAATTATATTGATATAACCTCCCCTTTGGACATGTTTACTGTAGTATTAGGGCTGTTTTTGTCTTAGTTTATATCACTTGGAAAGGGGTTTAAACTAAAAAGGGATTTAAACTAAAAAAAAGCTACCTCTAATATCAGTATGAGCATACTCAGAGTGTTAATCAGATAGACTATAGCTATAAAATTTCCAGTGCAGAAAAGCTCTTAGATTAGTGCATTATTCCTTACTTCAAAAGCAAAGACAATTTTATGGCCACTCCAATGCTGTGAGCTCAAACTGGCACATCCTGTATTTAAAATAACTTTCCACTGATGAAAAGATGCTGGGAGAACAGCAGATCTGGGCTGACTTCTGACTCCTCTTCTGCAGAACCCAACCTCCCAATCTTCTATGCTGCTTTCCCATCCATCAAAAGATTAATTTGCCTTCCTGTGTGTGCAGTCTTTTAATAGACTGAGCTTGGACAGACCCCCGGAAATGGCATGCTACTGATCAGTGGTGCAAAAAGCAAATATATTAACATGCATTTGGAGATAAAGGAGGAATCACCTCCACTAAAGTTGTTTTCCACAGAGTTTAGGAATAAACAAATCCCAGCTGTTCCACTGACCTTCCTGGACACCGGTGCTTCCCTCCTCCAAATGCCAAGTAGCCGTCCAAGAAAGCATTCTTCTCTAAATTTGCCTCTTCCCAACGATCCTGTGGGAATTTTTTTTTTCAAAATAAACTTTGTATAAATAGGCTTAACTTTATTTCTCCAGGCTCAAAATGACCTTGTACTGCTAATCCTTGCATATGAAATTGTATTGTTGCTGGCATTTATTTTCAACTTGTTGTTACTAATTCCAGTTGCCACTCTGATCCGAGACTGTGGGTTTGTAAAAAATTCCTTACTTGTTTAAAAAAAAAAGATTAATTTTGTCAACTTATAAATCCATAATATGCACAAAAATTATGTTGTATTAAGGTTCTGCTGCTGCTGCTCCCTTCACTGCGGTATTTGAGCAAGTGGGGAATTATTCCCACCCAACTAGTACAGTGAGAGTGGAGATGTGCAGCATAGATGTGCTATTTTGAAATAAACTGTTTCAGAATAACTATTCTGGAATAACTTATTATGAAATAAGTGTGCAGTGTAGACATATCCTCAATACTGACACATCCTGGCTGTTTCCCTTTTGCCACATGTACATTTATTCTTCAGTTCCTAAGCAAAACAGAGCATGGATTAAACACAACCTACTCCCCTTGCCTGTTCCTCCCATTTTACAGAGTCAATTGTCTCATTAGCACAGCAATTAGCACCTATCAGTATTCCCTGTAAGCTGAGTGCTTGGGCAGCCAACCCAGGAGAGATTCAAATGCCAGCTGATTAGCAGAGTATCTACAGGCAGCAACAAGTGTTTCTACTGGTGGTGCACACACACATATGCCCTTGGTGCCTATAACAAAAATTATTCTGCACACAGATGGAAAAATTAGAGGGCACATTGCCACCCATGTGTCATTAATTTCTCCAACAGAAATAGTTATTTGCTTCCAGATAAGCCTGTAGCCTCCTCTGTGCTGCAGGAACAGTGTCCAGGTGCTATAGCTGGCACTTTAGCATAGGGTTACTAATAGTTTTACATAGGTCTGCAGAGTGCTCAGATTTGTTTAAAGTTAATTATTGGGAAAACAGAGAAAAATCAAAGCCGGATGCGGGAGGGGTGGTAGCAGGGTCTGACCAATTAATTATGGGGGTACTGCAGTATTTTCTTCATGAACAGGCAATATATATTTATATTTATACTGTAAGTACTTCCAGGGAGCTCTTACCATTTCCTCGATCGTGGTTTGCTGGCCTTTCAGCCATTCACATGGCTCCATCTTTCCAGTCCACAGTAAAGACAGAGTAAAATAAATGTACTGAAAGAAATAACTTACAGGCTTAAATATTTCAGGCTCAGGGAAATATTTTGGATTCCTGTGTAACCAATAGGGCGATGCCATCAGCAAGTCACCAGCCGGAACGATGAAATTCTAAATGAGGAACAAAAATCATCAGCAAAGGACTATATAACTGCCAGTCTAATAGGCTGCCAGAATGTCTTGTCCAATAAAAATTGTGCAAGGGAGGGAAATCCTGGAGTGATGTGCAGATTTTGCCCCCACCGAAGCCAATGGCAAAACTCTCATTGATTTCACTGGCAGAGTGATACATATTCTTGTTACTTTAACTATCCTAAAGTGTGGACTGAAGACACCCTGTAGACAAGGCTCAAGTCCTTCCAAAATGCTTCCGCATATCATTCTGGCACTTCTTCTGTTAAGACTGAGGCATTGTTTACAGGAGACACTCCAATCTTAAGCAACTAAAAGTCAAACGAAACAGTACTGGAAAACAGGCGGATTTTTTAAAGACCTTCTTGACTAAGCCAAAGTGGATAAATAAGACGTTCATCCTCTTCTGAAATGTGCCCCGGGTAGTAAGTTGAGGGTCGGTAACATGGAGTCAGCAGGCCTGAATAAAGGCCCGTAACATAAAAACAGCCACAAGCCTGGAATCTAGCGAGCAAGACTTTGGTTCAGTAACATGGCAGCCAAGAAAGAGGCCCTATTAGTAATTGTGGAAGAACATTGGGAGACACCGGGTACAAAGGATCAAATACAGATTTTGAAGCAGAGGGGAGTAGCGGAACATTTAAATAAGAAACATCTTGGTACCAACCGACTCCCCAAAAACTAATGTACATACCAAGTTAGGTTCAGGACTGGGCCGAAGTTGACAGCATGAAGGATAGTAAGACCCCCCTTCTGCAAGGTGAGAGGTGGTAACTAGGTAACAAAGAGTGGCAATGTGGTACGTAAGAAGTGATGTGACTTGTTTGTACATGTCTATAAAAGGGTACCACAAAGGGTGAGTCTCAACTGACCAGGGGGGGAAGTGGGAGTGCTATGTGCACTTGTATAGGTGGGGGTCATTGCCAATTATTAATGTATGTCATTTGGCAATAGGCCTGCTAAGTGTCAGTACATTTCCAAGGCTTGCAGAATGCACAATGGCTTAGCGTTGAGAGTGTCTGCTAACAACTGTTAATGCATAGCGTTTGGCAATAAAGCTGCTCGATTGGTTTCATACTTGCCTGAATCTGTCATTTCCGGGGGCTCTCATAGGTCTACTGTATTGACCCAAGTGCACAGGGTTTAATGCTTTAGGTAGAGGGAGTACACGCATGTATGCGCACAGCTGAAAGTTTATCATCACCAACGGAGTAGAGGACCTGTCAGGAACCCACCAGGACAGCTCTGAAACCCTGACTGATGACACCCCATATTTTCATCAATAATGGGCAACGTACAGTCATTGTTTTTTAACACTTTTATCAGTACACTAAACTTTTCAGGCAGTTTGCACACTTTTCCACCATACAGACTCTCAGGCCCCTAATGTGCTATGTAAATAATAGATGACTCACCTTGACAATGAAGCTGATACAAGGTAGGATGCATGGAATAGGTTTGAGGATATAATATGAAAAATATAGAATGTTTGTGCTTTTTTAAAATAGAGGCTGAAAATGTGATTACATTCAGCAACTCTATACCCCAAACACTACAAAAGAGTAACCAGCAGCTCCATCCCATTACTCCCCAGCTCATAGAGTTAGGCTGGGGCACATTTAGAAATCACGATGTGGCCTAGTAGAGAGAACAGTGAATTGGCACTCAGAAGACCTGGCTTTTCTTTCTGGCCTGGGAGAAAAGCTCATGCAAATCACTGCAGTTCTTAGCCTTCATTTCCTTACCTAAATAATTATACGAGGGTAGCTTGTTTTTAAAAATATCCAGGAAATTAAAGGCCCCAAGAGTTAATTAATGCACAATTAAGGTTGTCTGGAGGTACATTGTCCTCTTGCAGAATAATGCTTTCAGCAAAACAACCCTCTCAAAAGCAGTGCCCCACCAGACCCTATTAGCACACCCACCTCTACTCTGCCAACCCCACCATTGCCTCCGTTAGAGCACCTCTGAGTTCACCCACAGGAGTTCATTGAACATTGTTGTGGTGTTTTAAATGCTGCTTGTAGTTATTAGAAGTGGGAGCACTGGCTGTTGGGAGTCTGGAAGCACAGAAAACAGGAAGGAGGGGGGGAGAAGATTAGCCAGGGCTGAGTGAAAGGTGAGAGCTACAGACAGGAGTGGCCCGAGGCTGGCTGTGGCAGCTGGCACCCCAGGCGGAAGGCACGATTGGCGCCCCCACCTGCACGGCTGGCAATGGCCGTGACGTCATCATCGGGTACCCGGGTGCCCTGTGACGTCATCATCGGGCACCCCGAGCTGGCAGCGCCCTAGGCGACCACCAACTCTGCCTAGGTTCATGGGCCGCCCCTGGCTACAAAGGGGTGCAGCAACTTGATAAAGAGGTTTCGCTTTTGGTAAATAAAGTCCTCTTGAAGTTTGTTAGTACCTTGACTGCATACTACAGCAACTGTCCTCCCACTTTCCCACCCCATAGATAGTAGAATCACCCTGTCAGGAAAATCCCTTTGCACTGCTGGTGTCTGATCCTAACGAATTGACCACAGAAATTAGGCAGAATGGATCCTTTAAATTACGCATGCAGCCCTTTCCTTTAAATAAAAATAGGAGGAGTGGATCAGACCACTGAGGTTATGTCCATATTGCCCCCGTTTGGTGCAAGAAATATGCAAATGAGGCTATGCGTGGAATATCGCCGAGCCTCATTTGCATAATTAATGAGCACCCGCTTTTTGTTTTTCTTCCGCATTTTTTTTCGGAAAAAAGGCTCTTGAACAAGAGGGGGATTTTGCACAAAAAGGAGCCGTGTAGACATTTCCTTTATGCGCAAAAGCCTCTTGCGCAAAAAGCGGGTGCTCGTTAATTACACAAATGAGGCTCGGCAATATTCCATGCTGAGCCTCATTTGCATATTTCTTGTGCAAAACGGGGTCAGTTTAGACATAGTCCCAGAGTGCAGAGCCCTCACAAATTTCCTCCATCACAACTGCAGCTCTGCCAAGGCTCCTCAGACGACTCTGTGCCCTGCTTTGCCAAGCTGCTGCACGCAGTCCCTCTGCCACACAATACAGCTACAATTGACGCCGTGAACACAGCTGCCACGCACACTCATTGTGTCCAGTCACTGGAGCCAGCTCCTGGGAGGCAGAGTTCAGACTGTGTAGTAGCCTTTCCGTTTTTGTCCTTTACCAGAGTGAGAGGGAATCTTGAGGGTGGGAGAGACAAGACTGAAAATGATTACCGCCCCATTGTCACAGCAGGTGTTACAATGGTAACATTTAATCTCCACTAATCATGAAAAACTCTTCAAGGAGTAAATCTGCCATTTTATTTTAATTAAGAACATATAAATGTTCCTGCATTACTTTTAAAAAACCCAAACAATTAAAAATAGCAATGTTGTATTCAGGTTGGTCCCAGGATATTAGAGAGACAAGGGGGTAGGGGATGGTAATATATTTTATTGGGCCAACTTCTGTTTTGTGAGAGAGACATTTTTTAATGTTTAATTTTAAGCATTCTGCTTCCCTTACAGTGAGCAATTCCTTGGTCCCAAAGCAGTCTAATTGAGTTCAGTGCAGCTGCTTCTGGAACAATCATGGAATCGAAAGGAACTTCTAAAGGTCATCTAGTCCAGTCCCCTGCACTCATGACAGGATTTCTAGACCATCCCTGACAGGTGTTTTGTCTAATCTGCTCTTTTACATCTCCAAGGATGAAGATTCCACAACCATGGTAGGTAATTTAATCCAATGCTTAACTATCCTGACAGGTAGGAAGTTTTTCCTCATGTCCCACTTAAACAACCCATGCTGCAATTTAAGCCTATTGCTTCTTGTCCTATCCTCTGAGGGTAAGAACATTTTTTCTTTCTGCTCCTTGTAACAACCTTTTCTATACTTCAAAATTATGTCCCCTCTCAGTCTTCTCTGACTGATCACAATGGTCCCTTCTGGCCTTGGAATCTGTGAATTTAAGAAAATTAATTCTGTTTGTGATTTTACACATTTTTGGATTGTTTTCCCAATACCCATTTTTATTGGCAGGGCTATTATTGTAACTACCATAGAGTTCTAAAATAATGGGCTAGACAATCTGAATGAACTGGTGGCATCTATTTCTAGAAGGCTTACAAGAAAATGCAAAGCCCATTTAAAATAATACACACCTTAACTTTTAGTGGCTTCATTGCTTTCCTTATGATTGCACCTGGGGCCATTAGCCGCAAGGCTTCTAAAACACACCGCTTAATTGATACAAGCTTCTGAAGGTCATCTTCAACAACTTCAATCCTGGTTTTCTCTGTTGAAACAAGATGGCATGCCACAGACAGAGAATAGTCATATGCCAGCCCCCTTTCAGTTTAGAAAAGTGCAAAACAGAATGGGAGTAATTTGAACCCACTTTGTACTGTGGGGGTGGGAAGAGACATATTTCACCTCTGTGCTGAGGCCATTTTGCATTGGGGTAGATGGCACAAACCAGTAGTAAGGACCCAGTGTGACTATTCCACACACTTGTTTGAGTTCAGTATTACAGGGGTCCTATTAACTTCAATAAGGCTGGCGCTCACAGAAGCCCCTGAGAGTCTACAGGAACAGCACACATGAAAGAAATGTCATTTAGCTGAAGATATTCATGCGTTTACACACATATAAGGGCCAAATCACTGGAGGCTAAATCCAGAAATAGTTGTCCTGACTTTATTCAAGCCCAGATCCTGAGCAGCATTTAGATGCCTCATTCCCATAGAAATCAAGGAAAGTGAAGCACATCTCCGAGAGGTGGGCCTCAAGACCTTATTCAGGCTGAGTAATGGCAGAGCAAACTCTGAATGAGGATTTTGCTAGTTTTGGTTGTATGTTAACTGTGGTTTTATTTTCTGTTCCAATACCACAGCAGTCACTTATTTCTGACTTATTACCTGCTTTGCCATAAACAGAAACTATGTCTTCCATGATGTCCTTGTAAAGAGATGGATTGGAGAGTATAAATGCCAGGGTCCAAAAGGCACCCTAAAAAGACACAAAAATTACCTCTGTGATCTTCAATTCTGGTAAATTAAAACTGTCATTATAATGAGTCAGAGCCTGCTTATTTTATTCACATGAGTAATCCTTATCTAGTGAACAAGGCTTCCAGGTGAATAAGGTTGGCAGGGCTGGTAATGCAATTAAATATAACATGTTTTAAAAGAAAGCAGTATAAGTTACAGGCCTGGTTTTCAGAGTGAAACCTGAGCCCTTTTTATCTTCCCCTGGAATTATGAGAGGCCAGCACCTTTAAAAATTAAGCATTCTGTGTCTACAAATGGGTAAAAGAAGAGAAGCTGGCAGCTAGAACTGTTTTCACAACAAAGCACCATTGGTGCGTCTACACTACACGATTATTTTGAGATAACAAGTGTTATTTTGAAATAACAATGCGAGCATCTACACAGCCATTCTGTTATTTTGAAATAATTTTGAAATAATGGACAGCTTATTCCAAAATCTGTAAACCTCATTCTATGAGGAATAACGCCTATTCAAAAATAGCTGTTTCAAAATAAGGCGTGCGTAGATGCTCTACTGCTGATATTTCAAAATAGTCCCTCACCTGGACCATTCTAAGTTATTCATCCCAAGTGCCGCCTGGGGCTTTAAATCGAGATAGTACATCTACATTAGGGAAGCCTGCCTTGGACTAATTTGGAGGCTTCCCAGCAGTGTGGACATGTTATTTTGAAATAAGCTATTTCAGAATTACTATTCTGGAATAGATTATTTTGAAATCGGCATGCAGTATAGACATACCCCATGTCACTTACCTGATTCATCAAGGATTTGCTAAGATTATAAACCATTGCAGTGAACCAGAGCCTGGTTTCAAATGACTCTAGGGGTCATGGAATATTTCACAGTTTCTCGTGTTTGTGGTATAATATGAACGGAAACACAGCAGATTGCTCTGAGTTTTGGGGGCTGCCCAAATACAGAACTCAAAACGGAAGTTGTGATGCAAAAGCACAGGTGCCAAAACCAAACATGGGGACTAGATTCACCAGTTTGCTCCAGCTCCTGTGGGATGATCCTCTGGAAGGTTTACCATGTTTATGGCTGCTGAGTGGTGCAAAGCAGCCAGAGAGCACTGGTGAATCGGTCCCACAATGTTCCCTTGGAACAGGGAAGCTTAACCCTATGGCCCGGAGGCATGGAGCAAGCCAAGCTTGACTCCTGAAGAGTTACGCTAGACAGAGAAGTGATTCCCCTAAAATCAACAGAAGCTGCAGTGAGTGAGTGAGGCTCCCGCAGAGAAGTCCAGGAAGAGGAATTGAGGCAAGGAATGGCAAAGCAACATCTTTCCATGACCAGGTGCTCAAGGGGCAGCTGACCTTCTTACAACCTAGTAAAATGAAACTGCCAACTTTGGCACAGCTATGTGGCTAGCAAAACTAGGTCCTATTCTGGCTCCCATTGAAATGGATATCATTACAGCTGTCCACTTCAGAGGGAAGTGTTTGTATGCCCTGAAGCCGATTGGGAAACTCGCCTACACTCCAACATATTTATTTCAAATGAAAAAATTACTTGTTATTCCAAAACTACTGATGGGCCTGAACTGAACAGCCTGTATCCCTCCAAAAATCCAGGCTGCTCAGAATCCCAATTCAACTATGAACTTTCCACAGGGTTCCTATCTTTATAAAGCTTCAGGGGGTAGCCGAGTTTGTTGTTTTTTAAGTTTTCTCTGTTACAGACTAATAGACTAGCGGGGCCGGCCCACAACATTTTGGCACCTGAGGTGGGGAGCTCAAATGATGCCCCCATGCCCCCTCGCTTGGGCCAAAACTTTGAAAAGTCTCAATTCTACCTTCTTTCTGTTCTACTCTTATGGCACTCCACCATCTCTGTGCATCTAGTGCAGAGAGAATACATATGCACCAGCAGCAGACACAATTTTTATACACTCTGGGTCCTAGTGGCACCCCCCGCACAGTCTGGCACCTGAGGCAGCTGCCTCAGTTTGCCTCATGGTAAGGCCAGCCCTGTAGACTAGTAGCACCTTAAAGCTAACAAAACATGTAGATGGTTTCATGATGACATCTGAAGAAGTGAGTTGCGCTCATAAAAGCTCATGATACCATCTACATGCTTTGTTAGTCTTTAAGGTGCTACTAGTCTATCTGTTGTTTTTTAAGTTTTATCTTTATAAAGGATAGACTCAAAACCAAGAATCCAACCACCGCTGACCACTGTGCTATCAGAAATGTGTGTCCAATGTTGTATTTAGTGACTGCAGCCAAGAGACATGGGATGGAAATGTTATGAGTTGGGTGAAACCTCATTAAGAATTTAATTAAAGCTTCATGGAGGTTGATGGATGCCATGCATCCTTCAATTAACATAAGTACAAGGTTAAGCTAATCACATGGCCCCATGTAAAACAAAGGGAGTGCATGTGACCCTGCCCAGGAGTTTTAGAATTTGTGGGTGGACGGTGTGGGAGGAGGGGTTGAATTTTGTTTTGGGTAAGGGCATGTATGCGATGGAGTTAGCTTGAAGAAATCCAAGGAGAAGCCTGTAAGCATGGCATGATGCTGGAAGAAACTAGAGAGAGAACTTCTGGTTCTGGTGCTGGCTAACGAGGCCTGAGTTTGAAGCAGCAGCTCCTCATACATTCCTTGCAGATAAGCAATATTGCTTCCAAGAAAATACTTTCCCAAACTCCATCATCCATTTCTACTCCCGCTGGAACATTCCCCAGAACTTTGACCAGTCACTCAGGTCTGAAATGGGTGACAGAAAAACAGCGGCAGATATAGGGCAGGGTGAGCGGGGCAGCTGCCCCAGGCCCCGCGCTTCAGTAGGCTCCACGCCAGCACCAGGGGCGGACTGGCCCAGTGGGATACCAGGAATTTCCCAGTGGCCTGTCCGCCGAAGGGCCAGCTGGTGGCTGCTGGAGGAGGAGGGGGATTGTGACAGGGCGCCGCAGCCCCGCACTTTAAATTTCCTGGAGCTAGCCAGTACGGGCCATGTGGGGCTGAGGGAGCACATGTGCGGTGTGCTGAAATGCCGTGCAACCGCTGAGAGGGGAGACGCCCGTGCGTGGCATGACGTCACGGCCTGGGACTTTAAAACCGTGCAGCCCAGTATTGCACCGCTTGGTTTGGGACATGGTCTGGAGCCTGGGCTGGGGTCGCAGCCAACCTGCAAACTGGAAGGATCGGTGATCATGAAATAATAGAGTTCATGATCTTAAGGAAAGGTAGAAGGGAGACCAGCACAATTGAGGTTATGGATTTCAGGAAGGCAGATTTTGATAAGCTCAGAGAACTTGTAGGTAAGGTCCCATGGGAAGCAAGACTGAAGGGAAAAACAACTGAGGAGAGTTGGAAGTATTTCAAAGGGACGTTGTTAAGGGCCCAAAAGCAAACAATTCCGCTGTGTAGGAAAGATAGAAAATATGGCAAAAGACCAGCTTGGCTTAACAAGGAGATCTTGCATAATCTCAAAATAAAAAAGGAGTCATATAAAAAATGGAAACTAGGACAAATAACAAAGGATGAATATAGGCAAGCAACACGGGAATGCAGGGGCAAGATTAGAAAGGCAAAGGCACAAAATGAGATCAAACTAGCTACAGGCATAAAGGGAAACAAGAAGACCTTTTATAAATACATTAAAAGCAAGAGGAAGACCAAGGACAGGGTAGGCCCACTGCTTAGTGAGGAGGGAGAAGCAGTAACAGGAAACTTGGAAATGGCAGAGATGCTCAATGACTTCTTTGTTTCGGTCTTCACCGAGAAGTCTGGAGGTGTGCCTAACGTAGTGAATACAAGCAGAGAGAGGGTAAGTTTAGAAGATAAGATACACAAAGAACAAGTTAAAAATCACTTAGGAAAGTTAGATGTCAGCAAGTCACCAGGTCCTGATGAAATGCATCCCAGGATACTCAAGGAGCTGATAGAGGAGGTATCTGAGCCTTTAGGTATGATCTTTGAAAAATCATGGCAGACAGGGGAGATTCCAGAAGACTGGAAAAGGGCAACTATTGTGCCCATCTATAAAAAGGGGAATAAGAACAACCCAGGAAACTACAGACCGGTCAGTTTAACGTCTGTCCCAGGGAAGATAATGGAGCAGGTAATTAAGGAAATCATATGCAAACACTTGGAAGGTAATAAAGTGATAGGGAATAGCCAGCATGGGTTTGTGAAGAACAAGTCATGCCAAACTAATCTGATAGCTTTCTTTGATAGGATAACGAGCCTTGTGGATAAGGGAGAAGCGGTGGATGTCATATACCTAGACTTTAGTAAGGCATTTGATACGGTCTCGCATGATATTCTTATTGATAAACTAGGCAAATATAACTTAGATAGGGCCACGATAAGGTGGGTGCATAATTGGCTGGATAACCGTAGTCAGAGAGTTGTTGTTAACGGTTCTAAATCCTGCTGGAAAGGGATAACAAGTGGAGTTCCGCAAGGGTCTGTTTTGGGACCCGTACTGTTCAATATCTTCATCAATGATGTAGATATTGGGATAGAGAGTACGCTTATTAAGTTTGCAGATGATACCAAACTGGGTGGGGTTGTAACTTCTTTGGAGGATAGGGACATAATTCAAAATGACCTTAGCAAGTTAGAGAAATGGTCAGAGGTAAACAGGATGAGGTTTAATAAAGAGAAATGCAAAGTGCTCCACTTAGGAAGGAACAATCAGTTCCATACATACAAGATGGGAAGCGACTGTCTAGGAAGGAGCATGGCGGAAAGGGATCTAGGGGTCATAGTGGACCACAAGTTGAATATGAGTCAACAGTGTGATGCTGTTGCAAAAAAAGCAAATATGATTCTAGGTTGTATCAACAGGTGTGTTGTAAGCAAAAATCGTGAAGTCATTCTGCCGCTCTACTCTGCACTAGTTAGGCCTCAGCTGGAGTACTGTGTCCAGTTCTGGGCGCCACATTTCAAGAAAGATGTGGAGAAATTGAAAAGGGTACAGAGAAGAGCGACAAGAATGATTAAAGGTTTAGAGAACATGACCTATGAAGCCAGGCTTCATGAACTGGGCTTGTTTAGTTTGGAAAAAAGAAGATTAAGGGGGGACATGATAGCGGTTTTCAAATATCTAAAAGGGTGTCACAAGGAGGAAGGAGAAAATTTGTTCCTCTTGGTTTCTGAGGACAGGACAAGGAGTAATGGGCTTAAAGTGCAGCAAGGGAGGTTTAGATTGGACATTAGGAAAAAATTCCTAACTGTCAGGGTGGTCAAATATTGGAATAAATTGCCAAGGGAGGTGGTGGAATCTCCCTCTCTGGAGATATTTAAGAACAGGTTAGATAGACATCTGTCAGGGATGGTGTAGACGGAGCTTGGTCCTGCCTTGAGGGTGGGGGGCTGGACTCGATGACCTCTCGAGGTCCCTTCCAGTCCTATGATTCTATGATTCTATGATTCTAAGGTGGATGGCAGAGGAAGGGGCTTGTGCTGAGGGGAGGGGGGCAGGTCAGGAGAAGAAAGGGGAAGGCACCAAGGGACAGCATGGAGGAGAGACAAATGCCAGGAGGCCAAGTGGAGACAATGAGGAAAAGGGCAGGAAGGGAGGTGTCAGTGGGAGGGGGGACAGGGTGATGCTGAAAGAGGAGGGGGTAAGGGCATTGGGGACTAAAGGGGGGAGGGGAAGGTGCTGGGAGAAAGCTTGAAAGGAGGGGTGGGCATGAGGAAGGTGGGGATGGACCAAGTCATGTGTGAGGACACAGGGGCATGAGCGGAATGGGGGCAGCGGTGAGGGGGTGGGCATCAGGTAAAAAGAGGGCAAAGGGCACAGGGGCAGTGAGGGAAGGGGGAGGCATCAGGAAGGTGCAGGGGTAAGGGAAGGTGCAAGTGCCAGGGGATTCTGGGGGTGAAGCAGAAGGACAGACACCTGCAGGGGAGGTTTGTAGAGGGAGGTGTTAGGAGAGGGGATGAGGAGGAGTAGCTCACATGATCAGAGTGGGGCTACTGGAGGAGTGGGCACAGGGGGGACGCCTTTTTTCTATTTTTTTCTCTAAAGGGAACCCCCACGTAATTATGCTGCCCTGGGCCCTGCAAAACTCTCATCCGCCCCTGCAGAAAAATAATGCCTGTTTTCAGTGAGGCTTTCTACAACATCCAATGTACAGTGCGAGAGCCTGAGCATTTGCTGAAATATCTTCCATGTGCTGCTACCACCTGAGTCCAGTGAGGAGGCCACGTTGGGCACTCTTTATACAAGCCATTCGGATGGCCTGCAGCATGTTGCCCTGCTGTGTGAGGAACTCCATGAGATGCAGAATGGGATTTTCAAGGTCATCACCTGAGGAGGCACCTCTGACCTGGTGGAAAAGCTCTGTGATGCCAGCAGTATCTTCCCTTCCCTGGTAGCAGCACTAACAATTCATTATGCTGCTCCTCAGCAGTGCCAGCACCATCAAAGGGGTATTTAAATAGAGGAGGTGACATAGTATGTGTGGATGGAGGAGAATGCCAAGAACATTAGCAAAAAGTCAGGTCTTGCCTTCACAGCACAAAGATGTTCTGTTGCAACTGTGTCTGGCTGGGGATCAGAGATCTCCTGGGAGATTTCCCTGTTGCTTTGTGAGCTAATTGGACCCTGCTCTACCAAAGGAAGTTGGAGAAGTCCTAAGAGTTTCCTGTCCACAAGCTGCCTGCCAGCCTTTGCTATTTTGTACATGTTACTGACTGTTGAATGTGGAAGAAATAAATGGGGAGGGGAGAATAAGACCTTTCCTTATTAGTATTGAATTTGAATTCCTTTCTGTCAAATATTGATGCTGTCTGCACTAGAAGATTAGGTCAGCATAACTATGTTGCTCACGGGTGTGAAAAACTCTGAGTGGTGTAGTTAAGACAACTTAAGTTGCATCCTTATAGGTACTGTATGCATTGAAACACTACAGTGGTGCAGCTGCAGTAGTGCTGCTGTAGCATTTTCAGTGTAGACAAGCTTCAGTGTAGACATAACAAGCTTATTTACTCTTTTAATAAATCTGCCAGATATAACTCTTATATTTTCCCTGTCTTTTTCTAACAAATCAGAAATACAAGAAAGCATTTCTCAGCCAGTGTACTTACCGCAACAGCGTTAACTTGGGCAGCCCAGAACAAAAGCAGCAAATAACCAGCAGCTCCATTTCCATGCAAATTGTCCAGGACATGTTGCATTAGTGTCTTGCATAAAGAGGATGGATACATACATTAGATGTTGACTTAAGGAATGGTTTGCTAACATACTCTGCCTACAGGATTAGCACATTAATTTATTGATTAAAAAAGTCCTGTTACTTAACAGTCCTGGGTATTAGGATACAGCCCTTTCCCCCTCCCTCCTGTTCAGCTTGAACTTTGAACAAATCGTGGAAGCTGGAATTGTGGGGCAAGTATAATTTAATTCATGTAACTGAAACTGACCACAGCTGACTTTTCTCCAATAGAGATACCAGAGAATTCCATCCTTTTAAGTTTTCACGCTCTTGGGTCTTACAAAAATGTCTTAGCTTGAGCATTCTAAAATGGAGGCACCCAAAATCAATAGTCATTTTTTAAAATGACTAGCCCACAACTATACCAATGCTAACCTGGCATTTTATTAAAAAATGTCCTTTGGTAGATTTACCTTAGAGTCACTTTCTGAAGTTTTGTGTTTCTTTATGTCTGTTGCAATCCTTTCAAATGCTTTAAGTAACCACGTTTTGGATTTAGACCAGTTCCTGTGAGAGGGAAAGATAATAACTGGAAATGTATTTTAAATGCACCTTAGGAGACAATTTATGAAGCATAAAACTCACCTTAAAAAAAATTCTGGCATCTGGGATCCCAATTCAAATCCTTCATCATATATCTGAAAATGCCTTTCAAACTCATCAATTGTGCTCTTGTCAGTTGGATAGAAGCTTTTCCCAAACAGAGTTTTTGTTATTGTTGGATACATGACATGCCTGTGAAAAAAGAAGGGTAAAAGCAATCAAACATTTTATAGACAAGAATGTAATCTCTCTGGTTAGCATACGAGTATTTAAGCATGGTTCTGGTGGGGAAACTGACTGTTTAAAATAGAAATAGAGATGTAGCTGTGTTAGTCTGGACTTGCTGAAACAAAAAACAGGACTATACAGCACTTGAAAGACTAACAAGATGGTTTATTAGGTGATGAGCTTTCGTGGGCCTGAGGAAGTGGGTCTGAGGAAGTGGGTCTGGCCTACGAAAGCTCATCACCTAATAAACCATCTTGTTAGTCTTTCAAGTGCTGCATAGTCCTGTCTTTTATTTAAAATAGAACCATCTCATTCAGCAGATCAGATGCTTACCTATAAAAGAATCAGAACTGCTAACTTAAAAGAAATTAACAACTTTTTACTCATGTAAGCCCTGCAGAAACAACACTGTCATGGGAAGATGAATTAGATTCCATTATGGCTCACAAAGCACTCCGGGTGAAATTTGCTCCAGAGGGCTAGCACAAAGATCCTTGGATCATTCAGTTCCCATGAAACCCCCCAAATCAATGTTCAATGTGTATTAAATGTATATTTTTGTGTAGATACTCAATGTGGGCATGAATTTCACCCACCATAAATAAATACTTAGGTGTTTAATAAACATACTGGATATCTGTGTAATAGAACTAGATTGTAAATCCACAAACCTTACTAGGAGATTGAGGTCCTCTGATCCTTCTTTGCCCAAGTGCTCCATATGCTCATGGAATTCTTTACACAGAGTCTCAGAGAACTGATGCATGTTAGAGGAACTCAGTTGTTGTGTTAGCAATTTGAAGAGACTAATGCGATTCTGATTAAAGCTTTCTTTGGAGATTGAAACTTAAATAGAAAATATACATCATTTTTGAAATCCAACAATTCCCACCCACTAAAGCTGAATTTTACTGATGGGAAGGGAAATTTTTATTATAGATCTGTCAGCCTAATCTTCATGCCAGGAAAGATACTAGAAGACATGATTAAAGAATCAATCTGTAAGCACCTACAGGGCAACAGGCTGATAAGTATCAGTCAACATGGATTGCCAAGAACCAACCAGACCAGATCAACCTAATTTCCTTCTTTCACAGGGTTACTAGTGTACTGGGTGGAGGGAAGCTGATGTCATATATCTTGATGTTAGCACAGCAAATATGGGAAATGTGATCTAAAGAAAACTGCTGCAAGGTGAATGCACAACTGGCTGAAAAGTCATACTCAAAGCATAATTGTCAATGATTTACTGTTAAACTGGGAGGATGTTCCTAGTGAGATCCTAGAGAGGTTTGTCTTGTCTGGCACTATACAAGTCTCAGAGGAGTAGCCATGTTAGCCTGTAACTTAAAAAACCCAGCAAGTAGTCATATAGCACCTTATGGTGTGTCTAGACTACAATGTTTTGTCGACAAAAGTGGACTTTTGTCGACAAAACTATACCTGCGTCCACACTGCCTTTCAGATATGTCGACGTATGTAAACCTCATTCTCCGAGGAATAACGCCTTTTGTCGACAGAGTTCTGTCGATTGAAGGCATTATTGCATCTACACTGTCCTTTGCGTCCACACTGTTATATCAACAAAGTGGCTTGCTTTGTTGACAGAACTGGATGTAGTCTAGATGCTCTTTGTCGACAGAAGCTTTGTCGACAGTATCTGTCGACAAAACTTCTGTCGACAAAACCCTGTAGTCTAGACGTACCCTTAGAGACTAACAAATATATAGTATTATGAGCTTTGGTGGGCAAAACCTGCTTCCTCAGATGAGAGTGGAGAAAAAAAAGGGGAGCATCCCAATTTACAACAGAAAAAGAAGGGGGGGTCACCTGTCAATTGTAGTGCCTGTACTAATGAGGCTAATTGAGTGGGATGGAAGTGTCCCATACTTAGCTTTTGATGTCATTTGGGTGTTGCATATAATGGTCCATGCAGTTCATAACTTTGTTCAGGCCATGAGAGAAAAACTTCCTAGCTGTCAGGGTGGTGAAACACTGGAATAAGTTGCCTAGGGAGGCTGTGGAATCCCCATCTCTGGAGATATGTAAGAGCAGGTTAGATAGAATCATAGAATATTAGGACTGGATGGGACCTCGAGAGGTCATCAAGTCCAGTCCCCTGCCCCCATGATAGACATCTATCAGGGATGATCTAGATGGTGCTTGGTCCTGTTGTGAGGACAGGGGACTGGACTCGATGACTTCTCGAGATCCCTTCCAGTTCTAGTGTTCTATGATTCTGTGATTCTATAGTGTCAAATTTGAAGGCCAGCATACAAGTATAAAGGCCAGAATACAAGAAGACAATGTATACATATATACAATGACTACACAAGTCATTCATGAAAACATTGAATGGAATGGAGGTATGCTTATAAACAGGGCTTGACAAACGGTGGTGAAAGCCACTCGCCAGGCCTACTCTGTTCATGCGCAAGAGCAGAATTGTGCATGAGCGCGCCGCCAATAAACAGGGCGTGCGGCTGAATGTATATAGTTTGTCTATAGTTTGTCGAGCCCTGCTTATAAATGTTGTGGATGACACAAAGCTGGGAGGGTCTGCTAGCACTTTGAAAGACACATTGAGAATTCCAAATGCCCTTGATAAATTGGAGAAATGCTCTGAAATCAAAACGATGAAATTCAGTAAGAAGGAAAGGGCACAGCACTACATGCAGAAAGGAAAAATTAAATGCACAAATACATAACGAGGCTAGATAATAGCACTGCAGAAAAGGGTCTGGTGGTTCTAATTACCACAAATTAAATATGAGCCAACAGTGTGATGCAGTTGTAAAAAAAAAAAAGCTAATATTCTGGGGTGTATCAACAGAATTGTCATATGAAACACACACAAATTAATTGTCCTGCTCTACTACTCTCTGGTGAGTCCTTAGCTGGAGTATTGGACCCAGATTTGAGTGCCATACTTTAAGAAAAATATGGGCAAATTAGAAAGTGTAGAAACCCTGACCTACAAGAAAAGATTAAATAACAGGAGTATGTTCTGTTTGGAGAAAACAAGATTAAGGGGGGACCTGATAAGGCTTCAGGTATGTTAAGAGCTGTTTTAAAGAGAAAAGTGATCAATTATTCTCCATGTCCACTGATGCTAGGATCAAGTGGGGAACCTGCTCTGCGCCCCCAGAAGAGGCGAGGTTACAAGTGAAAGGAGCAGAGCTGGGGTTAATGAGTCCTTTGTGCCTCCCAGAGAGCGCCCCACCTTCAGTGTTGCCTGGAGTGCACTGTGCAGCGCTCTGGCAGTGATTTAAAGGGCCCTGGGCACTGGTGGCTGCTGTTGCCACAGTAGCAGATGGCATAGGTCTAGTTGGTCTTCTTGGCCGAGTTGTAGGGAGTGCTCAAAAGGTTACAATCACTCCCTCTAGAGGACTGAAACAAAGCTCGTTGGCAAACTGTCCCCTCTGGTTTTCAACATCTAACAGCAAGGTTATGTCTACACTGCAATAAAAGACCCACGCCATGGCTGCAGCAGGCTACAGGTCCACCGACTCGGGCTTGTAGGCCCATAAAATAGCAGTGCCGATGTTTGGCCTCAGGCTGGAGCCCAGGCTCTGAGACACTGCCAAGGAGGAAGGTCTCAGAATCCTGCAATCTGAGCCCTGTGAACCCCACCCAGCTGATGGGAGCTTTGAAACTCAGGGCTGCCAATTTGTTATTGCAGTGTAGATGTCCCCTGCGGAACCTGAATTGAGATTTTGGGCACTACTAAAACAATGCATCAGAAGCCAAATGGAGATATGCCAGTTTACACCAGCTGAGCATCTAGCCCCATATTTTGATGTACTGGAATCTTCTCCTTAAGTTTGTGACTTGACCTTGGATCCAAATAAGCTTCTTAATCTGGATGTGTGACCAGATTTGAGGTCTGCGTTAGAGAATATCCTGTACCTGTGCGTTTGACGGCTTGCTGCATTGCCTCGTCCAAATCTACTTCTTTAGACCTCAGAAAGGCAAGGACATCCTCTGTCTCAGACACAAAAGTGAATCGATTTCCTAGGATGTACATGGTGAATACAGGTCCGTACTATAACAAACAATAACAAAAAATACCCTGACAAATATAGCTGTATTCTTAGTGAGTTGAACAGAGGAGCAAGATATTTCCCATAACTTTACCAATTAATCACACGTTAAAACACACTTTAAATTGACACTGCCAAAATGAAAAATTATGAGTCTGATTCTGCACTCTGCTATTACAGTTTTACATAATAGATCATGGTGTTAAAACATTATGGGGCCAGGTATTTTAGAAGTTGACTTTGTTTTTGTAATTTTGGTCATTTAGATGCCTATATAGCAGACTATATCCACAAATAACTGAGTGCAAAATATCAGAGGAATAGCCGTGTTAGTCTGGATCTGCAAAAGTGACAAGGAGTCCTGTAGCACCTTATAGACTAACAGATGTATTGGAGCATAAGCTTTCGTGGGCAAAGACCCACTTCATCACATGCATCTGACAAAGTGGGTCTTTGCCCACAAAAGCTTATGCTCCAATACATCTGTTAATCTATAAGGTGTTACAGGACTCCTTGTCGCTGAATGCAAAATAATGTCCACAAAACCATGATAGTATTAACTTTGTTGAACGGAACATTTTGTGGGGGAACATTTTCAATGGATTTGTACTAATGTAAAAGTGATTTAATGAAATGGACAGTAAATAAAACTAATCTTTACTTATTGTATTGCTAGTGATGGGACTTTAAATCAGCTCAAAATGCTTTGGGTTTAACCTTTTACATTTCCATGGATAATGCAAGAAGTCCTGTAAGTTTCACTATCTGGTTCTCATGTACGAGCACAATGCAGTTGTGTGTTAATTTCCAGCACTGAGCAATATGAATTGACTCACATTTATGCAGAGAACTTTTCATGGAGACATCCTTTTGTTGAACTATCATTTTCTTTTCTTTATGTATTATATGTTATGCAGAAAGAGCTCAGTTTTTAAAACGTCCTCCTACACTGTGGGCACAATGATGAACTGGCATTCACATACAGGTGCAAAGTTATAGGCATAATTAAACAGAACCTGCAAATGTACTAATTTGGAAGCCTACTTAACTGACTGCATCCATAAATCAGATAATTGAGTATCTAAATGGTTCCAGTTGTGAAAACAATTTACTTGCACTCAGAATTTTGGTCAATGACTTTTGAGACTTGGATTGAGGACTAACTTTTCAAAATGTTTAAAAGGCCTGAATAGCTCAAATTATGTATTACCAGAATGATGAGGAAACATTTTCAGCCTGATCTTAATTAGACTTGTTTTTATGAATTTTATTTTGCTTGCAGAAGTATTTTGATGCAATTTGGTATTTAGACCTTTAAATAACCTAAATTGCAAAAAACAAAGTTGATTTCTAAAAATTTGACCCTAGAATGTTTTAACAACATCACATGTTTTTATTCTATTTATATAGTACAGTGAGGTATGACACTAATACTAATACACATTTGATCTGCTTCCAGGATAAAAAAAATATGTACTTGGACTCTCTGAGACTGCAAAATAGGAGCCAATTGTATGCATCAAATCCATTCACATAAACTTCTGAATTTAACAATTTTCATTCACTGCAAACCTGGGCAGGATTTCATCTGACCCATAAGAACTTTCTCCATTAATAAATTACTTATTCACACACAGTTTTGTCTACAAGTGTATTACCTTGATTCTGGCTTGTTCTACAAATTCCAGAGGAGCTCTCCCAAACTGAAACGCAGCTCCAAACCAAGGGATCCAACCACTGATACAAGGTGGGGACTTTGAGTTTCTTGGCTGAAACAAAAAATACATGATAATGATAAGTCCAAGGACTAAAGACAAGATGGCAGTAATATCTATGTCCATTTCCTCCTTAACAGCAATGACAGATGTAGAGAAATGTTGCTGTTGATTCCACAGTGGCTTCTGCTGCTGCTTCTGAGGCTCCCTTATTGATGTAGTGTAGTATTTATATTGCACACATGGGTGTGCATTGTACTGTGCACAGCGTAAATGAGCTGAATATATCTGAACTGAAGAACTATTTTGTATTTAAGAATTGGGTGTGGCTGTTGCTTGACATGCGTGATGGAGTGGTTGGGTCTGTTGATGGACCATTCATTGTGGAACTAGCTCACACCTCACACTTCCACTTACCATATGAGGAGAGATTAATAAGACTGGAACAAGGGGAGATGAGTAAAGTAAATGGGGATGAGATTGAAGTCTATAACATCATAACTAGTTAGGGCTTGACTGCCGTAATCGATCTTCCAGGCTTCAAATTAGTGGGTGTAATGAAAACACGCTAATTCAAACTGAGAGGGCGCGCCCATCCATACCAGCAGTCTTGCTCCTGTGAGGAGTAAAGGAAGTCGAAGGGAGACTCCTGCTGTGTGGATGGCGCCAAAATGCGATTTAAGATACTTCGACTCCAGTGAGTGCTGCGTATCTTAAGTCGATTTTCTCCTTTAATGTAGACCGGGCCTTAGAGAAAGTAGATAAGGAAGTGCTATTTACACCTTCTCATAAGACAAGAACTAGGAGGTCACCCAATGAAATTAATAGGCAGCAGGATTAAAACAAATAAAGGAAGTATTTCTTCACGCAACACGAAGTCAGCCTGTGGATGTTGTGAAGGCCAATACTATAATGGGTTTAAAAAAGAACAAAATACATATATAGAGGATAGATCCATCAATAACTATTAGCCAGACTGGGCAGGGACAGTGTCTCTAGGCTCTGTTTGTCAGAATCTGGGAATGAATGACAAGGGATGGATCATTTGTTGATTCTCTGTCCTGTTCATTCTCTATGGGGCACCTGGCATTGACCACTGTTGAAAGACAGGGTACTGGGCTAGATGGACCTTTGGTCTGACTCAGTATGGCTGTTTTTATATGTCGGGGTGGCCAACCCACAGTTCGCAAGCCGCAAAATTGCGGCACCTGATGGAACCGGGATGGAACCCGGAACCACTCAGGTCAGCCGCTCTCATGTCCGGGCCGCTGTAAGCCGTATGCGTGCCCACGGCCCGCGCCGTTCCACTCATGGCCCCCAGCGCACTGCGTCATATCCTGCACATGCAGGCCGGGTCGCACACAGCATCCCAGGCTGCATGAGCTAGCAGCAAGCTGCTGAAAGCAGGCAGCGGCAGTGGCAGCGGCTCCGGGTGCGGCGGCGGCGCCAGTGGCGGCTCCAGGACCTGGGCATAAGGTTAGTGGGGAAGGGGGATTGGGTAGAGCGGGAAGGGGAGGTGTCTGGCTCTGGGGGAGAGGAGGGAGGTTGGGGGGGTGTGCACGGTGTGGCAGCCGCTCAGTGCACCGGTTGTTCAGCGCACACGCCCCAGCACCTGTAGGGAGATGCATGGCTGTAGCGGCGGCGGCTCCCGAGAATTAGGTTAGAGCAGGGTGAGGGGTGCCTGACTCTAGTGTGGGGGAGGGGAGGTGAGGAGAAGGGAAGGGAAGGGGATTGGATTCAAGGGGGGGGCACGCATGGCATCCCAGCCAGCACGTCTCAAGGCCAGCCACTCAGCGCACGCACCCCAGCGCCTGGAGGGAGACACGTGGCTGGAGGGAGATGCATGGGACCCAAGAATTAGGTTGGGGGGGAGGGGAATTGGTATAGAGAGGGGGTCAGTGCCTGGCTTTGGGGGGGATTGGATTGGAGGGGGTGTGCCTGGCTCTGGGGAAGGGAGGTGGATTGGGTTAGAGCAAGGGGATGCCTGGGGGAAGGTGCGCTTCCTGAGACCCGGGATCCCGAGGTAGTGGCCCCAGCTATCTCTGTCCCTTCCTCCTGGCCAGACCCCCCCACGAGTACCCTTCCCCAACACCCTGTCCCCTGCTTCCACCAGCACAGTTGGGGCCACATTAGAGAGGCTTGGGGGGGGGGGGGGTTGGAGGGGTTGTTTTTTTGCATCTCACTTGTGTGTCTCTGACTGACTTTTCTGTGGATCAGTGACCCTTGACTCAAAACAGGTTCCCCGCCCCTCTCATAAATAAAGACAATGCTGAAACATTTTTTGTTTGACATAATATTATATGTAAAAATGAAGCCTGGCCAACCAGCCCCCAGTTGGGGCCAAGCCCCCATCTGGCTGCAGCATCATAACACTCCTGCACCCTCCCCCCAGGCTCCAAACCTGAGCCTCTCAGATCCCCCTGCCCTGAGCCTCTCAGATCCCCAAACTCCTGCACCCCCACATCCCCAGTCTTCTGCCTCAACACTCCTGCACCATCCACACACTGCAAATCTGTGTCCTGAGCCCATCATACTCCCAGCCTCCCTGCCCGAAGCCCCTCATGCATCCCAGCCCAAACTCCTGCACCCTCACAGCCACAAGCCTTCAGCTTGCTCCGCACCCCAACTCACCACCTGACCCCAACACTCTCCAGCCTGGAACCCCTTCCCTGAGCCAGCATCCTCTTCTCTACTTCCTCCTGCACCCAAATTCCTTCCCAGAGCTTGCACCTCTCACCCCTCCCTAGGACTTTTTTTGTGAGCCACAATAGCAGTGGAAACAGTGTGAAGAGCCAGGGCAAAGTTGTTGAGCCAAAAAAACAAAAACAAAAACAAAAACAAAAAAACGGTCAGGGCCGCAAAGGCCTGGGGGAAAGTTGTCCCCAAAAAAAGCCATGTCCTAGGATGCGGAGTTTGTTTGTTTGTTTGTTTGTTCTTCTCAACAACTTTGCTCCGTCTTTTCATGCTGTCTCCACTGCTATTGTGGCTCTTCGTCTGGAACGGGTTGGTCACCCCTGTTATATGTTCTTATCAACTCTTACAAGTACAACAAAATATATAGAATACACAGAGCAATGCTCGAGGCGGAGAGTAATGATTACAATCTACAATAACAAGTTGCAAAATATATCATAGCATCCCTTTGACATGGTTTCGTTTGCTAGTTTCGTTTGACATTGCACTGGGATTCGCCTCCCTTTGAAGGCAGTTACAGGCTCCCACTGCATTCATTCGGTGAAGGGCTGGGCCAGAGTTTTTAAAACAAATTCCTCTAATTTATACCCCGTTAAACAATTTACATAACCACTTTTTGCAGACTTTTGATCCATACAAAGCCAGGAACTTTGCAGAATGTACAGACAATGCAATCTCTGCCTCAAAGCCACCACTGTAGCAAACACTTATGTGTGTGAATAACTTTACACATTGTGAGTAGACCTGTTGGGTTCAATGGGACTACTTGTGTGCAAAGCAGGAACTGAGCGTAAGCACAACCCGGAACCTGTGTTCTTTCTCCCATGCGGCCCCTCTCTCTTGGGAAAAACCTCACTGTGAACATCCATAAAACTTTCTCATTGTCCTCTTTCAAAAACCTCCTTCGCTTTCCTTGCTGTGATTCCTACCAACAATTAGCAGTGCTTCGGCTGCTCAGGTCCTGAGATTACAGCCTATTATCATGTCAAATGTTGTCTCATTTGTTTCTGTGTATTCCCCATCTGCCTGTGTCTAGTTGTTGTTTCTGTTTATACTTAGATTGTAAGCTCTTCAGGACAGAGACTCTTTGCTCTGTGTGCGTGAAGCAACCAGCACAATGGAGTTTTGTCCCATAACTAGGTCTTGTCCCATAACTAGGTCCTGAG
This sequence comes from Pelodiscus sinensis, assembly GCF_052426305.1. Classification (NCBI taxonomy): domain Eukaryota; kingdom Metazoa; phylum Chordata; order Testudines; family Trionychidae; genus Pelodiscus; species Pelodiscus sinensis. The sequence goes on from NC_143054.1 coordinate 14,298,000, forward strand.
GCTGGTTGGCAGGGCTATGATAAATACAAAGGATAAATAATTTAAAGTGTTAATTAATTTATTATTATTATTATTATTATTTATTATGTTGCGTAATCTCCTACCAACCCATGTAATTCCAGCAACATGAAATACATATTCATCATAAGTAAGGGATATAGAAGGAAGCTGGTAGGAATCACACCCTGATATCATCCAGATGTTTTATTTAATCCAAGGCATGTATTTGCAAAGGAATGGATTCTGCACAGTGCTTCTATGGCAGGAAAGGGTGCAATGCAAGGAAAACTCAGTGGAGGAGAGAAGCAGTTGCATGATGGGTGCCTTGTCTCAGTTCTGTGAGGCCAGGCTGTACAGTTTTGGAGGCAGGAAGGCGTGCCAGTGGAACAGGTGATCTTGCGCGTTCTGTAGAATGCTTACTTCTTGGGAAGCAGCACGGTGAAGTGTGAGGATGTTGTTGTGACAGTTGGATGCCCGGGGCTGTTTTTATGGTGCTACCATTGGCTTCCTGTGTAACCTTGCGCAATTTACATGCCTGCCCCGTGCCTCAGGTTCCCCATCTTTAAAATACAAATAGAAATGATTAGACTTCCGTATAACAATGACAGCAACGTGCCATTTAAGTGCAAAGGATGGTTGTTTATTATTTTGCAGATCTCCATTTTGGAGGTTAGTCTGGCCTCCTTTATAACAGGGTTGCCAACTCTTGTGATTTCTTTCATGAGCCCCACAAATTCTGGCTGTTTTTATTGAAGTTCTAGCTCTTGGAGCTGGGGCACCATGTAGGGACGGTGGTGCTCTGCGTTTCATGCCACATTATAATCTCATGCCACTATGACCCTTAGATCCCTTTCTGCAGTACTCCTTCCTAGACAGTTGCTTCCAGTTCTGTATGTGTGAGACTGATTGTTCCTTTCTAAGTGGAGCACTTTGCATTTGTCCTTATTAAACTTCATCCTGTTTACTTCAGACCATTTCTCCAATTTGTCTAGATCATTTTGAATTATGACCCTATCCTCCAAAACAGTTGCAACCCTTCCCAGCTTAGTGTCATCTGTAAACTTAATGGCTGTGTCTACACTGCACACCTTTTCCGGAAAAGGGATGCAGATGAGACAAGTCGGAATTGCAATGAAGCGTGGGATTTAAATATCCCCCGCTTCATTTGTATAAACATGGCTCCCGCTTTTTTCCGGCTCGGGGCTTTGCCGGAGAAAAGCGCCAGTCTAGACGGGATCTTTCAGAAAATAAAGCCTTTTCCAAAAGGTCCCTTATTCCTGATTTTAAGAGTACAGCCAATAAGCGTACTCACTATGCCAATATCTAAATCGTTGATGAAGTTATTGAACAGAACCAGTCCCAAAATAGACCTCTGAGGAATCCCACCTTTGTTATACCTTTCCAGCAGCATTGTGAAGTGTTAATAACTACTCTCTGAGAACAGTTATCCAGCCAGTTATGCACCCACCTTATATTAGCCCCATCTAAGTTGTATTTGCTTAGTTTATTGATAAGAATATCATGTCAGACTGTATCAAATGCCTTACAAAAATCTAGGTATATCACGTCCACCACTTCTCCCTTATCCACAAGACTCATTATCCTATCAAAGAAAAGGTATCAGATTGGTTTGACATGACTTGTTCTTCACAAATCCATACTGGCTGTTCCCTATCACCTTATTATCTTCCAGGTGTTTGCAGGTTAATTCCTTAATTACTTGCTCCATTATCTTTCCTGGCGCAGAAGTTAAACTGACTGGTCTGTAGTTTCCTGGGTTGTTCTTATTTCCCTTTTTATAGATGGGCACTATATTTGCCTTTTTCCAGTCTTCTGGAATCTCTCCTGTCTTCCATGATTTTCCAAAGATGATTCGTTGTTATTACTTCTTAGTACTGGCTGTTGAAATGGGCAGTGCACATAGTCTCTGAAGTTCATTAAGGATTACAGTTCTATTATTTTCATTTTTGACTGGTCTGTTCTAAAATGCCTAAGCTCTCCTGGCTGGAATAATTATCATTATTACTTTTAGTACCATATTGTGCTTTGTCAATCATTTAAAAAGTGATATAATCAAATAATAGTATCCTTCTAGAATATGAATTTAGCTTGCATTCACTTTAGCAGTGTCACTTAAAAAAATCTAAACACACAATTTTAGGCACTGCACTTGAAGGTTTCTTATTTTCAACATATATTTATTATATAAATAAAATAAATTAAAATCCGGGTGGAAATAAATGCAGTTCCATGTCTGAAACTAACAGTAACAATGGAGTCAAACATTAGGGAATTACATACATTATTGTGATCAGTAGACATAAATAATTAGAAAAATAAATTCTTTTTCTTTATGAAAGAGGGGAGAGAAACTTAATCATGTATGTTAAAATTAATAAATACATTTTAGTGGAGTGAAAAACAGTTGATTAAAATAGAGTAGATAATTGTGGTAACACAAAGCACGTTGGAGGAAGTAAGCAGATTTTATTATTTTTTATTTATCTCTACCACAGATAGTGTGCCAAGATTAAAAACTTGTGTTTCTACTATCTGTGTTAAGGCTCTAAAACTGATAACTTGGCACTTGGACTTAGGAATATCTTATCTCCTGCTTATTCTAAATGTACATATAAAATTAAAATATGGAGTTGAGTTTGTTATATTTAATGCACTAAACGTTAAAAAGACCGTAGAGCAGTTTTTAAACTAAGAGATGGGGGAAAGCCGATTGGTGCGGAGATGCACGTAAATCGGAGGGAGACTTCTCTTGGAGGAGAATCCATTGATAGAGATTCTCTAAGCTGTAGTCAGAAAGAGAGGAAGGGAGAGGACAAACCATGGGCCAGAGCAGACAAACAACCGCATACAAAGGAATCCAATGCATCAGGGAAGGGCAGACAAATAAGCAGTAGCAAATTTTTAAAGTGCTTGTACACAAATGCTAGGAGTCTGACTAATAAGATGGGTGAACTGGAGTACCTCGTATTAAATGGGGAGATTGACATAATAGGCATCACTGAAACCTGGTGGAATGAGGAAAATCTGTGGGACACAATCTTACCGGGATATAAAATATATCAAAAGGATAAAGCAGGCCGGGTGGGTGGCGGAGTGGCACTGTATGTGAAAGATAATGTAGAATCAAATGAAATAAAAATATTAACTGAATCAACATGTTCAATACAATCGCTATGGATAGTAATTCCATGCTCCAATAATAAGAAATTAGCAGCAGGGATATATTACCAACCACCTGACCAGGACAGCGATACTGACATTGAAATCCTGAGGGAGATTAGAGAGGCTACCAAAATAAAGAAATCTATAATAATGGGGAATTTTAATTACCCCCATATTGATTGGATACATGTCACCTCAGGAAGAGAAGCAGAGATAAAATTTCTCAATGGCTTAAATGACTGCTTCTTGGAGCAGCTGGTGCAGGAACCCACAAGAGGAGAGGCAATTCTCGATTTAGTCCTGAGTGGAGTGCAGGATCAGGTCCAGGATATAACTGTTACAGGACCGCTTGGGAATAGTGACCATAATATAATAACATTTAACATTCCTGTGGTGGGAAGAACACCTCAGCAGTCCAGCACCCTGGCATTTAATTTCAAAAAGGGGAATTACACAAAAATGAGGAGGATAGTTAAACAGAAATTAAAAGGCACAGTGACTAGAGCCAAATCCCTGAAAGCTGCATGGAAACTTTTTAAGGACATCATAATAGAGGCCCAACTTAAATGTATACCCCAAATTAAAAAACATAGCAAGAGACCTAAAAAAGAGTCACCATGGCTTAACCACCTTGTAAAAGAAGCAGTGAGGGACAAAAAGGTATCTTTTAAGAAGTGGAAGTCCAATCCTAGTGAGATAAATAGAAAGGAACATAAACACTGTCAAATCAAGTGTAAAAATGTAATAAGAAAAGCAAAAAAAGATTTTGAGGAACAGCTAGCCAAAAACTCAAAAAGAAATAACAAAATGATTTTAAAGTACATTAGAAGCAGGAAGCCTGCTAAAAAACCTGTTGGTCCCCTAGATGATCGAGCTATAAAAGAAGCAATCAAGGACGATAAAGCCATTGCAGAGAAACTAAATGATTTCTTTGCCTCCGTCTTCATGGCTGAGGACGTTGGGGAGATTCCTGAATCTGCACCGTCCTTTGTGGGTGATGAATCTGAGCTTCAGTCCCGGACTGAAGTGTCATTAGAGGAGGTTTTGGAACACATAGAAAAACTTAATGTTAACAACTCTCCGGGACCGGATGGCATTCATCCAAGGGTTCTAAAAGAACTCAAATGGAAAATTGCTGAGCTATTATCTGTGGTTTGTAACCTATCCTTTAAATTGACTTCCGTACCTAATGACTGGAAGGTAGCCAACGTGACACCAATATTTAAAAAGGGCTCTAGAGGCGATCCTGGCAATTACAGACCGGTAAGTCTAACTTCAGTACCGGGCAAATTAGTCGAAACAATAGTAAAGAATAAAATTGTGAAGCATGTAGAAGAACATAATTTGTTGGACAAAAGTCAACATGGTTTCTGTAAAGGGAAATCCTATCTTACTAATCTATTAGAATTCTTTGAGGGGGTTAACAAACATGCGGATAAGGGGGATCCAGTAGATATAGTATACTTGGATTTTCAGAAAGCCTTTGACAAGGTCCCTCACCAAAGGCTCTTGTATAAATTACATGGCCATGGGATAAGAGGGAAGGTCCTTTCTTGGATTGAGAATTGGTTAAAAGACAGGAAACAAAGGGTAGGAATAAATGGTAAATTTTCAGATTGGAGAGGGGTAACTAGTGGTGTACCCTAAGGGTCAGTCCTGGGACCAATCCTTTTCAACTTATTCATAAATGATCTGGAGAAAAGGGTAAGCAGTGAGGTAGTAAAGTTTGCAGATGATACCAAACTGTTTAGGATAGTCAAGACAGAAGCAGACTTTGAGGGACTCCAAGATGATCTCACCAAACTGAGTGAATGAGCAACAAAATGGCAAATGAAATTTAATGTAGATAAGTGTAAAGTAATGCACATTGGGAAAAATAACCCTAACTATACGTACAGTATGATGGGGGCTAATTTGGCTACGACAAATCAGGAAAGAGATCTTGGAGTTATCATGGACAGTTCTCTGAAAACTTCCATGCGGCGGTCAAAAAGGCAAATAGGATGCTAGGAATTATTAGGAAAGGGATAGAAAATAAGACCCAGAATATCTTACTGCCCCTGTATAAAACTATGGTACGCCCACATCTTGAATACTGTATACAGATGTGGTCTCCTCACCTAAAACAAGATATTTTGGCCTTGGAAAGGGTTCAGAAAAGGGCAACTAAAATGATCAGGGGTTTGGAACGTGTCCCATATGAGGAGAGGTTAAAGTGACTGGGACTTTTCAGTTTAGAAAAGAGGAGACTGAGGGGGGATATGATAGAGGTATATAAAATCATGAGTGGTGTGGAGAGGGCTGATAAAGAAAAGTTATTTATTAATTCCCTAAATAGAAGAACTAGAGGAAACCAAATGAAATTAATGGGTAGCAGGTTTAAAACTAATAAAAGAAAGTTCTTCTTCACACAGCGTGTAGTCAACCTGTGGAACTCCTTGCCAGAGGAGGCTGTGAAGGCTAGGACTATAATAGAGTTTAAAGAGAAGCTAGATAATTTCATGGAGGTTAGGTCCATAAAAGGCTATTAGCCAGTGGATTAAAATGGTGTCCTTGGCCTCTATTTGTCAGAGGCTGGAGAGGGATGGCAGGAGATAAATCGCTTGATCATTGTCTTCGGTCCACCCTCTCTGGGGCACCTGGTGCTGGCCACTGTCGGTAGACAGGATACTGGGCTAGATGGACCTTTGGTCTGACCCAGTATGGCCGTTCTTATGTTCTTATGTTCTTATATTCTTTATACAGTAGAGTCCCTATCATCCGACCTAAATGGGACCGACACATGGTCGGATTACCGAATATGTAGGTTTCACGAGGCATAAGGGAGCAGTCGATAAAAGCATTCTCTGTCGACCGATCCGGATCTTGACTGGGCGCTGTGCCGACAATCAGCTGAGCCGGCACAGCGCAGTGGCCATTTTTATTTTAATGATATTTAAATCCCCATTTCATTGACTATGTCGGGTAGCTATTTTACATGTCTCTGTTGGCAGAGGCATGTAGTCTAGACATACCCTAAGGTGCTGCAAGACTATTTGTTGTTTTTACAATTTTTCCAGTTACAGACTAACTCGGCCACCCCTCTGAAGCTTAAAAACTTTTGCGTTTTCAGGTGCCTAAATAGCCTTGGTGATCACGGTTAAAATATGAAATGGCGCTCCTATCGTGGAGCATGACTGTGAGAATCTCAGTTTTCATTCAGGAGTTTCTAGCCTTCATTATTGCAGAGCAAAGGTTGAAAACCTGGATCTTACTGATGACTCAGATAACAGAAGGCAAATAAAACAGAATTCAGAATATTATTTTAAAAATCTCATTAGTTTCCAGTCAATGTCATGATTTGGGTGAACTGACTCATGACTTTGGAATATCGGGGAGTGCCAATAACAGTGTTTAACCCAATTTTCACTAGTCACTGAGAAAGATTAAGCAGAGGTTAGATGAAAAACTACATTTCCCAGAAGCCTTTCCGGGGGACTTATTTATGTCACTGAGCAGAGACTTTGGAGCATACTTATCAGGAGAGAGTGGCGTGGAGTCAGTGCTAATTGGTGTTGCTGGACCTTTGGGAAAATGACCGCAAGCGAGTGACTCGCTGACTTTTAATTCTTTACGGATTCTTTTGGGTGGGTTAGCCTGTTATGTTCCAAGCTGAATGTGCCCCCAGGAGGAGAGGAGTTTGTCTTTCCCAGAGAGATGGCCCCGAGCCAGCAAGTTCACGCTGTCAGCCTGTGCAGCGGCTGTTGCAGAACTAGGTACTCGCTATTGTGATCATTAGAGGGACGAGAGTCGTGATTAGGGTTCGGGTGGGGAGGGGACGAGGGAAACTTCACCCCACTGCTCCGGGTCCCTGTTTATTGCTGCCTCAACGTCCAACAACTTCCTGGCACCGGGACCTTTGTACACCCCCTTCTCCTCGGTATACTTGTCTGTGTTTTGCAGCTTACACAATATATTTCATCGCATGGCTTGTCCGGATCTGTAGGTTTGAAATTGCTCCACCGTGGGTATTTCAAACCTGAATCTTTGTTGCTGAGAACAGCACGAGTGTTGGATGCAGGAGTGAATTAAGACAATTTGGGAGTGATTTAAATGTGCAACATACTCTTCTTTCTGACCGAACACCAAAAAGGCAGACGTTGTCTGTAAGCCAAGGTGATTTACCTTCTACAGGTTAGAGTAGTACAGATTCCTCTTTCCCCAAACAAAAAGATCTAATCTAATCTAATTGAGAAGCAAGTGTTTCCAGTTACAGCAGATTTGTCTGTGGAGATGAGTACAACAAAGTGATAGAAATTTAAGGAAGAGGAATGCCTCTGTAGTGCTGCAGGGTCATAAATAATTGGATATTTTGTAATATCTATGAGTGAAAACTATTTGTACATCCAAACTTGGTGCAATGTCTTAGTGATTTAAGGGTTCTCTTTTGTTTAAAGATACCCAATACCAGAAATAATTTATAATATGGGGCTAAGAAATTTATTATTTGTATCACTGTAGTGCCCCAGAGACCTAGTGGTGGATCAGAACCTTAGATGCTGTACAAGCGCAGAACCAAGAGGTAATCTATACTATAAAGAGATTGCATTCTAAGTATAAAAGAAGAGCCAACAGATGGATCCAGACAGCCTAGGGCAGTGTTTCTCAAACTGTGCTCCGCGGAGCCCCAGGGCTCTGCGAGACACCTCCAGGGGCTCCGCGAGTTGACAAACTGGAAACATCAATAGGTACAACACATACAATCAGTGGACCGCTGGGGTGCCGCATAAATTTTTATGCATGTAAAGGGCTCCGGAGCATAAAGATAAAGCCATTGCAGAGAAACTAAATGATTTCTTTGCCTCCGTCTTCATGGCTGAGGACGTTGGGGAGATTCCTGAATCTGCACCGTCCTTTGTGGGTGATGAATCTGAGCTTCAGTCCCGGACTGAAGTGTCATTAGAGGAGGTTTTGGAACACATAGAAAAACTTAATGTTAACAACTCTCCGGGACCGGATGGCATTCATCCAAGGGTTCTAAAAGAACTCAAATGGAAAATTGCTGAGCTATTATCTGTGGTTTGTAACCTATCCTTTAAATTGACTTCCGTACCTAATGACTGGAAGGTAGCCAACGTGACACCAATATTTAAAAAGGGCTCTAGAGGCGATCCTGGCAATTACAGACCGGTAAGTCTAACTTCAGTACCGGGCAAATTAGTCGAAACAATAGTAAAGAATAAAATTGTGAAGCATGTAGAAGAACATAATTTGTTGGACAAAAGTCAACATGGTTTCTGTAAAGGGAAATCCTATCTTACTAATCTATTAGAATTCTTTGAGGGGGTTAACAAACATGCGGATAAGGGGGATCCAGTAGATATAGTATACTTGGATTTTCAGAAAGCCTTTGACAAGGTCCCTCACCAAAGGCTCTTGTATAAGTTACATGGCCATGGGATAAGAGGGAAGGTCCTTTCTTGGATTGAGAATTGGTTAAAAGACAGGAAACAAAGGGTAGGAATAAATGGTAAATTTTCAGATTGGAGAGGGGTAACTAGTGGTGTACCCTAAGGGTCAGTCCTGGGACCAATCCTTTTCAACTTATTCATAAATGATCTGGAGAAAAGGGTAAGCAGTGAGGTAGTAAAGTTTGCAGATGATACCAAACTGTTTAGGATAGTCAAGACAGAAGCAGACTTTGAGGGACTCCAAGATGATCTCACCAAACTGAGTGAATGAGCAACAAAATGGCAAATGAAATTTAATGTAGATAAGTGTAAAGTAATTCACATTGGGAAAAATAACCCTAACTATACGTACAGTATGATGGGGGCTAATTTGGCTACGACAAATCAGGAAAGAGATCTTGGAGTTATCATGGACAGTTCTCTGAAAACTTCCATGCGGCGGTCAAAAAGGCAAATAGGATGCTAGGAATTATTAGGAAAGGGATAGAAAATAAGACCCAGAATATCTTACTGCCCCTGTATAAAACTATGGTACGCCCACATCTTGAATACTGTATACAGATGTGGTCTCCTCACCTAAAACAAGATATTTTGGCCTTGGAAAGGGTTCAGAAAAGGGCAACTAAAATGATCAGGGGTTTGGAACGTGTCCCATATGAGGAGAGGTTAAAGTGACTGGGACTTTTCAGTTTAGAAAAGAGGAGACTGAGGGGGGATATGATAGAGGTATATAAAATCATGAGTGGTGTGGAGAGGGCTGATAAAGAAAAGTTATTTATTAATTCCCTAAATAGAAGAACTAGAGGAAACCAAATGAAATTAATGGGTAGCAGGTTTAAAACTAATAAAAGAAAGTTCTTCTTCACACAGCGTGTAGTCAACCTGTGGAACTCCTTGCCAGAGGAGGCTGTGAAGGCTAGGACTATAATAGAGTTTAAAGAGAAGCTAAATAATTTCATGGAGGTTAGGTCCATAAAAGGCTATTAGCCAGTGGATTAAAATGGTGTCCTTGGCCTCTATTTGTCAGAGGCTGGAGAGGGATGGCAGGAGATAAATCGCTTGATCATTGTCTTCGGTCCACCCTCTCTGGGGCACCTGGTGCTGGCCACTGTCGGTAGACAGGATACTGGGCTAGATGGACCTTTGGTCTGACCCAGTATGGCCGTTCTTATGTTCTTATATTCTTTATACAGTAGAGTCCCTATCATCCGACCTAAATGGGACCGACACATGGTCGGATTACCGAATATGTAGGTTTCACGAGGCATAAGGGAGCAGTCGATAAAAGCATTCTCTGTCGACCGATCCGGATCTTGACTGGGCGCTGTGCCGACAATCAGCTGAGCCGGCACAGCGCAGTGGCCATTTTTATTTTAATGATATTTAAATCCCCGTTTCATTGACTATGTCGGGTAGCTATTTTACATGTCTCTGTTGGCAGAGGCATGTAGTCTAGACATACCCTAAGGTGCTGCAAGACTATTTGTTGTTTTTACAATTTTTCCAGTTACAGACTAACTCGGCTACCCCGCTGAAGCTTAAAAACTTTTGCGTTTTCAGGTGCCTAAATAGCCTTGGGGATCACGGTTAAAATATGAAATGGTGCTCCTATCGTGGAGCATGACTGTGAGAATCTCAGTTTTCATTCAGGAGTTTCTAGCCTTCATTATTGCAGAGCAAAGGTTGAAAACCTGGATCTTACTGATGACTCAGATAACAGAAGGCAAATAAAACATAATTCAAAATATTATTTTAAAAATCTCATTAGTTTCCAGTCAATGTCATGATTTGGGTGAACTGACCCATGACTTTGGAATATCGGGGAGTGCCAATAACAGTGTTTAACCCAATTTTCACTACTCACCCTGAAAGATTAAGCAGAGGTTAGATGAAAAACTACATTTCCCAGAAGCCTTTCCGGGGGACTTATTTATGTCACTGAGCACAGACTTTGGAGCATGCTTATCAGGAGAGAGTGGCGTGGAGTCAGTGCTAATTGGTGTTGCTGGACCTTTGGGAAAATGACCGCAAGCGAGTGACTCGCTGACTTTTAATTCTTTACGGATTCTTTTGGGTGGGTTAGCCTGTTATGTTCCAAGCTGAATGTGCCCCCAGGAGGAGAGGAGTTTGTCTTTCCCAGAGAGATGGCCCCGAGCCAGCAAGTTCACGCTGTCAGCCTGTGCAGCGGCTGTTGCAGAACTAGGTACTCGCTATTGTGATCATTAGAGGGACGAGAGTCGTGATTAGGGTTCGGGTGGGGAGGGGACGAGGGAAACTTCACCCCACTGCTTCGGGTCCCTGTTTATTGCTGCCTCAACGTCCAACAACTTCCTGGCACCGGGACCTTTGTACACCCCCTTCTCCTCGGTATACTTGTCTGTGTTTTGCAGCTTACACAATATATTTCATCGCATGGCTTGTCCGGATCTGTAGGTTTGAAATTGCTCCACCGTGGGTATTTCAAACCTGAATCTTTGTTGCTGAGAACAGCACGAGTGTTGGATGCAGGAGTGAATTAAGACAATTTGGGAGTGATTTAAATGTGCAACATACTCTTCTTTCTGACCGAACACCAAAAAGGCAGACGTTGTCTGTAAGCCAAGGTGATTTACCTTCTACAGGTTAGAGTAGTACAGATTCCTCTTTCCCCAAACAAAAAGATCTAATCTAATCTAATTGAGAAGCAAGTGTTTCCAGTTACAGCAGATTTGTCTGTGGAGATGAGTACAACAAAGTGATAGAAATTTAAGGAAGAGGAATGCCTCTGCAGTGCTGCAGGGTCATAAATAATTGGATATTTTGTAATATCTATGAGTGAAAACTATTTGTACATCCAAACTTGGTGCAATATCCTAGTGATTTAAGGGTTCTCTTTTGTTTAAAGACACCCAATACCAGAAATAATTTATAATATGGGGCTAAGAAATTTATTATTTGTATCACTGTAGTGCCCCAGAGACCTAGTGGTGGATCAGAACCTTAGATGCTGTACAAGCGCAGAACCAAGAGGTAATCTATACTATAAAGAGATTGCATTCTAAGTATAAAAGAAGAGCCAACAGATGGATCCAGACCGCCTAGGGCAGTGTTTCTCAAACTGTGCTCCGCGGAGCCCCAGGGCTCTGCGAGACACCTCCAGGGGTTCTGCGAGTTGACAAACTGGAAACATCAATAGGTACAACACATACAATCAGTGGACCGCTGGGGTGCCGCATACATTTTTATGCATGTAAAGGGCTCCGGAGCCCAAAAAGTTTGAGAACCACTGGCCTAGGGAATACGAGGCAGTGTTTCTTAGCACCATGGGCAGTGGTCTCAGCACACCAGCAGCCTCACTATTGTCAAGGTTTTTTGATGCAAGGGGTAGCCTGTAGGTTCACTACCCCGGAGCAGCACAGGGAAGGGATTGAGGTATGATTAATCTACTAATCCACTTGTTTCAGGGGGTAGATGTGTTAGTCTGTAATTGAAAAAACGTAAATAGTGGGTAGTCCTGCAGCAACTTAGAGACTAACAAAAAATTTAGATGGTATCATGAGCTTTCGTGGGCACAACCCACTTCTTCAGATGGATGGAGTAAGAGGTCCGGAGTTGCAAATAAATAGCAGAAGAAGAGAGGTTCGGGAGGGAAAGAGAAAGGGGGAAAATTGTCAAGGGGGAAAATTGTCAATTGGGATGGGAAGGAAAAAAATTGTCAATTAGAATGTCCATGCTAAATGAGGCTAATAGAAGGGATATAAATACCTGATACCTATCTTGTAATGTCATTAGGGTGTTAAATGTAGCCCATCCACGTAAGGTCTTTGTTCAGACCTTAGTTCAAGGTGTCAAATCTGTAAATGAAACCAAATTCTATAGCGCCTCTCTCAAGTTGGTTTTTAAAATTGCTTTGTAATAATATACTCACTTTTAGATCCATTAGTGAGTGCTCGGGCAAGTTAAAATGTTCCCCAACAGTTTTCTGTATGTTACCATTTTGAATATCTAATTTGTGTCCATTAATCCTTTGTCGTAGAGACTGTCCAGTTTGGCCAATATACACGGTAGAGGGGGTATTGCTGGCACTTGATGGCATAGATCACATTGCTGGATGTGCAGTTATATGAGCCTCTGATGTGGTGGCTTATATGGTTAGGTCCTGTGATGATGTCACTTATATAGATGTATGGACAGAGTTGGCATTGGAGTTGATTGCAGAAGTGGGTTCCTGGATGAGTATGGGAGAGGTGTATTGTGTAGTTGCTGGAAATAATTTGTTTGAGATTAGGGGATTGGCCTGTCTTCCCAAGACCTGTGAGAGTGAGGAGTGATTTTCCAGGATAGTTTGTAGATTGTTAATAATGCGCTGGAGGGGTTTAATTTGGGGGCTGTAGCTGATGACCAGAGGTGTTCTGTTGTTAGGCCAAAAGTGTTCTTTCTTTGTTAGGCCTATCTTGAAGAACCTGATGACTGGGTAGTCGTCTGGCTCTGTCAGTCTGTTTTTTCACTTTCCTGGATGGGTATTTAAGTTTTAAGAATGTTCTATATAGATCCTGTAGGTGTATATCTCCATCTGTGGGACTGGAGCAAATCTGGTTGTATCTTAGGGCCTGGCTATAAACAATCAATTGGGAAATGTGTCTTGGATGGAAGCTGGAGGCATGTTGGGAAGTGTAATGGTCAGTAGGTTTCCCGTATAAAGTGGTGGAAATGCGGCTGTAGAGTAATTTAATTGTACTGTAGTGTCAAGGAAGTGGATCTCTTGTGTGGACTGGTACAGGCTAAGGTTGATGGTAGGATGGAAGTTATTGAAATCCCTGTGGAATTCTTCTAAGGTCTCCTTCCCATAGGACCATTGAAAATGTTGTCATTGTTGAATAAATAGAATAATGGTGTGAGGGGGCGAAAGCTGAGGAAACGTTATTTGAAGTCAGCCATAAAGACATTGGGATATAAATTGTCCCCAAATTGGAAATAGGTGTGGGTGAGGACAAAGTTGCAGAGCTCTGTAACCAGGCGTGTTGCGGCGTCATCCGGGATAGTGTTCCTGACAGCCAGTTATTCATCATCGTGTGGAATGTTGGTGTAAAGAGCTTCTACGTCCATGGTGGCAGGATGGTGTTTTCAGGAAGATTACTGATGCTCTGTAGTTTCCTCAGGAAGTCGGTCATGTCTCGAAGGTAGCTAGGAGTGCTGGTAGCATAGGGTCTGAGGAGAGAGTCAATATAACCTGATAATCCTGCTGTAAGTGTGCCAATGCCTGAGATGATAGGTTGTCTGGGATTTCCAGGTTTGTGGATCTTGGGTAGCAGATAGAAAACTCCTGGTCAAGGATTTGTGGGGGTGTTTGTGTAGATTTGTGTAGATTTTCACTAATCCATGTGTAATCCAGAGGCACCGAGAGACAGGGGAGAGTGAAGTCTTCTCTACAGCATTAGCTAACAGTCAATTGACTTTTAGCTCATGCTATGAAGGCACATGGATTTTGCCCCTAAGGTTTCAGTTTCAATCCCTCTTGCTGAGGACCAGGGTCCATTGACTTTACACATGCCAATAGCAACTTGTTTCCTCCTCTGCTTGAAGCAGCTCCCTCATGTTGCAGGATGGAGTGGTCAAACATCTGTCCATTTAATGCACCCCTGCATGGGGATGAGATTACTGGCTGTGGGGGGCACAGACGAAATGAGGAGTAAGTGGGCACCTGACCTGCCCAAATGCATTGGTCATAGAGTATGTACAAATGTGAGAGTAACTGGTAGGTATTTAACGTGCTCCTGCATCTTCCAGAAACTCCAAATGCTTCTCCAAAGAAACCTCAAAAGCAGGGGCAGGTGGTAAGCCTTGGATCTGGAAGGGAAAAACCTTGGGATAGAATGCAAGATGATTGATGTGTTTTAGTTACCTTGTCAAAGGCACGATGAATACAGCTCTTAAGGAAGAAGCCGCAGATTCCTATATTCATGGGCAATAATGAGCCCCTTGCCTCAGTCAGGATGAGCACCAGCTAAGAGCGCCTGGGGCAAATGCTGCCAGCCTATATTTCATACCAGTGTGTTCTGCAGCATGGGGCCTTGTTCATCTGTGTTCCCTGTTCTTTTCTACTAGTAACCTTTCCCCTGGACCTCACGAAAACGCGACTGCAGATCCAAGGTGAAGCTGCTGTTCATCGGTATGGAGCCGCTGCCGGAAGAGCTGTCCCCTACCGTGGCATGCTACGTACTGCAGCAGGGATTGTTGAAGAGGAAGGCTTACTGAAACTCTGGCAAGGAGCTACGCCTGCTGTCTACAGACACATAGGTGATTCTCTTGTCTCTCATCAGTGAGCCAGAATTCTTTATGCCAGTGTTTTCCCAAATGGTGCACTGTGGAATTCTGGGGTTCCATGAAGTGAAAATAGGGGTTCTGCGAGAAAATTCCATTACAACCTGAATTATTGGAATGGAATGAAATTTTCATTAATTTATTAATTTTATTGAAAACAATTTTCATTTCTGTTTGCCACGATAAGGGTCCCTGTGTAATGCCAGCTTAGCCAGAGAGCGAGGACGATGTAATGCCAGCTGAGCCAGAGAGCGGGGATGATGATGTCACTACTCAGCACTGCGCGTGCAGTCAGCCAGGGGTTCCACAAAATTCGTTCAGGTTCAAAAGGGTTCCATGGCCAAATAAAATTGGGAAACACTGCTCTATGCTATGTGCCAGACCTGTAGGCTGTGTCTACATTGGCACCCTTTTCTGGAAAAGGGATGCTAATGAGACAAGTCGGAATTGCAAATGCCGCGGGGGATTTAAATATCCCCCACGGCATTTGCATGAACATGGCTGCCGCTTTTTTCCGGCTCGGGGCTTTGCGGATTTTGAGAGGAATAAGGGATCTTCCGGAAAAGGCTTTATTTTCCGAAAGATCCCGTCTAGACTGGCACTTTTCTCCGGCAAAACCCCAAGCTGGAAAAAAGCGACAGCCATGTTCATGCAAATGCCACAGGGGATATTTAAATCCACCGCAGCATTTGCAATTCCGACTTGTCTCATTAGCATCCCTTTTCCGGAAAAGGGTGCCAATGTAGACACAGCCGTACTGTCTTGTGCGATCATCGTGCCATGTCAGTTTGTAACCCCTCTGGCAAGCGCCAATGGCAGCACAAAGACTCATTTGATATGCCTAGAAGTCTTCTAAAATTATGGCTTGAGCCCTCGGCCAGAGCCATACTCTGACTTCTGGCTCTGGGAAGTTAAAATAAACTTCCTCCCCTGTTACCTTTGCAGGTTTGTGTTCCCCTCTCACAGGCACTCAGCATCCTTGGGATCAGATCCTGGAACTATTACTTCCTTTTATATGGCCAGGGGAAGACAAATTCCAAGCATGATTACTGCACATGTATTTATATGAAATACAACTGTGTCAGCTGCTCAATCCTGCAGACCCAAACAGTAACTGAGCAGCTTACTGGGGATTCTTAATCACACAACAATTCTCATGCATGTGAAACCTCACTCCCAGCTCCAATTGGGGCTTGTGTAAATGAGAATACTCTGGAAATTTAATCCAAATTAAATGTTAAAGTAGTTTAGTAAAACCACATTAAATACCTGTGTGAACACTTAGGCTATGTCTACACAGCAGTGTTATTGCGGAATAACTGACGTTATTCAGAAATAGCATAGTCTGCGACTACACAGCAAGCAGTTATTTTGGCATAATGTCAAAATAATGTCGAGCTGGAGGACTTCTTACTCTGAGTCCTGTAACCCTGATTTTTCCTGTAACTCATTTTACAAGGAGTAAGGGAAGTCAGAGGAAAAGTGCTCTAAGATTTCCTGCTGTGTAGACAGTGCCAAAAGCCAAAATAAGCTATTTTGACTTAAGCTACTGCAATTGATGTAGCTCAAGTTGCACAGCTTATTTCAGCTTTAGCCCTGCTGTGTAGACGTGCTCTTATTCAGAAGTGGCCTCATTTGATTTAGCTTGTTGCACTTTACAAGTGGTCTGAGACTCGGTTGTTGTTAGAGGGAAGCTCCCCTCTGTCTTTTGTCTGCTCCGGTCCAGAGAAGTCCCACTCCATGGTGAAGCTACCTAGTCCAGTTAAAAGAAATCTGCTTTTGTGATGCTGATTCAATTGGGCCTCACTGAGAAGTCAGTTTTGCACCCCAGGGTGGATCACACTGAAATGTGACCTCTGTCCCTTTGCTGCAGCTAGTCTGGTCAGGCCTTGCCATGATGTCAGTTCTTGCAGCTCCACTTCAGTTGGTTCAGTTGGACCTCACAGTGTAGTCACTTGTGCACCACTGCCACAGCTAGTCTAATTGAGTCTCACCGTGAAGTCAGTTCTGCATCCCTGCCATGGCTAAGGATTCTTTCATCCCCAGAATACAGGCTGTCGTACCTCGGTGTTTTCGTACCTCGGTACCTTCGGTGGTCTGGACTGTCAGTGTCAGCGTCGTCTGGTCAGGGTTGTCCTGGCGCGCTCCTGACAGGACCTCTACTCCATTGATAAACTTTCGGCTGCGTGCGTAACAATCGGTACTCCCTTTATCTAGAGTGTTAGACCCCGTGCACTTGGGTCAACACAAGAGATCTCTGAGAGGCCCCGGAAATGACAGATGCAGGCAAGGTTTGAAATCAATCGAGCAGGTTTATTGTCATATGTGAAGCTCTACCAGTTGGTAACAGAGATCAGTACAATGTTACCCCACTGGGCACTATGGCCCGCGTTGACAAGGTACCAACACCGGGCAGGCCTATCGCCATATAACAGATATTAACAGCAGTTAGTCAAAGTTAAGCTACTGTGCACTCTGTAAGTTTAGGCAATGACACCTGCCGTTCAGGCGCCTAGTGCGCCCCCCCCCCCAAGGTCGGCTGGAGAGCACCCTCTGCGGTGTCCTTTTATAGACAGGTACAAACAACTTACATCATTTCTTTACGTACCAGGTTACCACCCTCTGTTGCCTAGTTACCACCCCTCACCTTACGGAAGGGGGGCTTACTTACTATCCTTCATGCTGTCAATTTCGACCCAGTCCTGAACCTAGGTCGGTATGTGCATTAGTTTTTAGGGAGTTTTTGTACCAAGACATTTCTTATTAAGATGTTCCATTACTCCCCTTTGGCTTACAGTCTGTACACAGTGCCTCCCTGTGTCCTTCCATGCTCGACCTAACTTACACAATCACACAATTATCAATAGGGCCTCTTTCTTGGCTCTTGTTACTGAACCAAAGTCTTGCTCACTAGATTGCAGGCCTGTTGCTGTTTTCATGTTACAGGCCTCTATTTAGGCCTGCTGACTCCATGTTACTGACCCTCAATTTACTACACAGGCCATTCCAGTACTTCTGACTACAGCATAGATCTGCCCTCTAGCTGCATGACTTTACTCTCACCAGAGTGACCTCGTATTCATGATGCGTGTGAAATCATGCCAGCAGAGGTGGTGCATTGTGCACTTCAAAACGTTACCCCCCATCTATGATACCAGGCAAAAACTGCATCCTGTATTGTCTCAGTACAGCGTATGGGAGAAACATTGTAAAAACAGGTCTTTCCAGCCTAAAACTGGAAGAATGGCCTATCATGGCTACTCTAATTGGGTCTTGCCATGAAGTCCATTCTGTATCCCCATCACAGCTTGTCCAGTTGGGCCTCATTGCTGACATGTCACAGATGGTGTCAAAGTTATTCCCCGCTCTGGCACTACGAATGCAGAAGGTGGGGGCATGCAGGAGAGCTCCAAAACCTTGCCTCTACAGGCACTGGTTACAAAAACTTCCCCCCAAATCCTAATACACAGATTTTGGGGGATTTGCTGCCATCATGAAGTGCTTTTTGATCCCTAAAAAAGCAGGGGTGAAGACTTGAAACCACCCAAAGGGGTACCCCAAGCTCTTTTGCTGAAAAACAACTTGAAAAAAAAATAAAACCAAGCTGCAGTCTCTGATAGCTGACCCCTGAGTCAGAGGCAAACAGATACACACAGACAGACCTTCCAGGACACAAGAATCAAACCACCTTAAAAGAAGTGATCTTTATTACAAAACAAAAGATAAACTTGGTAAAGCATACTTGGTTGCTAGATGTACAGAGCAACTAAGGAAAACAAATTTAAACAAATCAGAGAACATCTCTGGCACAATGCTTAGTTGGTAAAGGGAAAAGAGAGGCATAGACTCACACAGAGCAGTTCAAACAAAACCACAAAACAAAGAAAAATTATCCTGAAGGTGACTGGACTCGCATTTCCCTGGTACTCACTTCTAATTTTTCTCTTTGGCTGTGTCCAGACTCAGGGGTTTTTTCGGGAAAAGTAGCCTTTTTCCGAAAAAACTTCACCTGCGTCTAGACTGCAGCCGCGTTCTTTCGAAATTAAATCGAAAGAACGCGGCTTTTCTTTCGACGGCAGTAAACCTCATTTCACGAGGAAGAACGCCTTCTTTCGAAAGTGCTTCTTTCGAAAGAAGGCATTCTTGAATGTAAATAGGGCTTCTTCGAAAGAGAGCATCCAGACTCACTGGGTGCTTTCTTTCAAAAAAGCGGCTTGCTCTTTCGAAAGTTCCGCGTGCAGTCTAGACGCTCTCTTTGTTCAGTCTGCTCCCATGCTCTGAATTCTGGGGGGCGGGTATGGCAGTCCTGCCTGGGTTTAAACCATTGTCTCTCTCAGCTCCTGGTGTTAACTCTCCCCCCACAAAGAAAGCAGGCAGGGAACCTATATCCCATTCAAATGTCAAGCCTCTATCTCAGTTGGCTCTCTGAGTCCCCTGGCCGACACCTTTGCTAGGTACCTGAGTTAACCCCTTAATCACCGGGTGCTGGTCAGCACTCCCCCTGTTTATAACAGATGGTCTGGTCAAGGTTTGCTGTGAGGTCAGATCTGACACTTCTGCCACAGCTGGTCTAGTCAGCCTTATAGTTTGGCTTCATTGCCGTTGGCACTGCCATCAGTTCAGTCCTACAGAATCACTCTGCGCAGGATTCAGAGTCTCCAAGTGCAGAATGCTGAGACTGAGCCATGCTTGCTGGAATAGAGCTCCTGGTCTTCGGAGAAGATTTCTCCCAACCTTGCCTTGCCGAACTTGAGTTTCATTCCCTAATCAGATTGTACTACTTGTGATGTCTGGTTGACCCATCTACTCCAGGGCACGTCGCACCTTGCCTGTGAACTTTCATGTCTCTAGTCACATAACAATTTTTTATTCATGCAATCAAAATGAAAACTAGTTCCAACACGCTATATAGAACGATGAGTAAACAACATTATAATTACGGCTAAGACTTAATTGTGGTTATTTTTATTAAGGCTCGTGCACAGACCATGGAC
The DNA here is from genome assembly GCF_052426305.1 of Pelodiscus sinensis. Classification (NCBI taxonomy): domain Eukaryota; kingdom Metazoa; phylum Chordata; order Testudines; family Trionychidae; genus Pelodiscus; species Pelodiscus sinensis. The sequence continues at coordinate 14,317,927 of NC_143054.1, forward strand.
AATAAACAAAACTTCATGGCCCATGACCTGACCAGACTTGTATTATAAATACCCCTCACTAAATCTTAAGTGCTTTGGGGTGCTCCTGGGGCATTGCTGCTGCACAGGTTGGTGGGAAAGGAGGAAGGATAGGGCTCTGGAGTGCCATTGCTGCTCTGGAGGGGGGGCAAACAGGGTTCTGGGGCACTGCTGCTGCTCTGGGGGAGGGGTGTAGCGCTCTGGGGCATTGCTGCCTGGGGCTTATTGGGTAGCCCTGTGGTCCGCTATACTGGCTGTAACTTGCAGGAGTCTTGGACATGCAATCTGTGACTTCCATGACAGACTTACAACCTTAATTATAACTGAGGCTGGCCTGAGGTGGCATTTCCCTTTTAGAGGGAGCCAAGTGCTCCATCTCTAAACCTTTTCATGGTTATTTATGTCCTCGCTTGAGCTGGCATGTGCAGACAAATAATACAATCAGACATTTTCATTTAACCCCCCTAGTCTTCCTCTGAGGACCAGGACTCAAAGGGTACATCAACACAACAGCGTCATTTTGGAATAACTGATGTTATTCCAAAATATCATAGTGTGCATCTACACTACAAGCCTTTATTTCAAAATAATGTCGAGCTGAAGGACTTCTTACTCAGACCCCTGGCAACCCTCATTTCATGAGGAGTAAGGGAAATTGAAGGAAGAATATTCTTCGTTCGACTTCCTGCTGTGTAGACAGCGCCAAAAGCTGAATTAGGCTATTTCAACTTCAGCTACGCAACTGACTTAGCTAAAGTTATATAGCTTAATTCAGCTTTAGCACCCTGCTGTATAGATGTACTAAAAGAGCTTTGTTTCTCAGGGACATCCAGGAAAATAAATCCAAATTAACTAAAGTTTGGAATTTGAAGGGGATAATTATACAGCACTTTTCATCAGTAGGTCTCAAAGTGCTTTAGAAAAGACATCACTATTACTATCCTCCATTTGTAGAGGGGAAGTGGCTTTTTCAAGGTCACCCAGCAGGTCCATGGCAGGGCTAGGACTCAAACCCAGGATCGCTGAACTCCAGTCTAGTGCCCCACTTTGCCTTTCCCTTAGCAGTGAGAGGTTCTCAGAGAGACCTAGTTTGTATTTTTTTTAAATTGCAAATACAGTTGACAGTAGTAAATCATAAAGGGAGAAAACACACACAGAGGATTCTTTTATGACTAATTTGCTGGAAATAAAACAAATCTCACAGAGTGGTGAGATGGACAATGAAGTAAAGTGTCTTAAAGTGCTGACACAGCTCGTCTTTGTAACAAGAAATACCGTTCAGCAAAAAAGATTCCCTTACACTAAAAAGTTCATGGGAAGGGCAGATATTCCATTCAGCCTCTTTTTTTGCTCCCCTTTTGAATTATTTGTTATTACAGAATCAACCAAATCCTCAGTCAGGATCAAGGGTCCCATTGTGCTAGGTGGTTTACAATTCATCTCTTGGTTTTCTGTTATAGTACAAACAAAAGAGATGGATGCTCTAAGCCTTCTATTGTGGTTTTGTTTTCTGTAGTATACACAGGAGTGCGGATGGTTACATATGAACATCTTCGTGACTCCGTGCTTGGCAGAGCTGAAGACAAGAGCTTTCTTCTTTGGTAATTCTGAATAAATCTGCTACTGCTTACTGTTGGAATTGTTCTTGTTATAGCAGTTCTGTTAGCCCTGGAATATTGTCTCTCGCAGTTTACCTACATAAAAAAGCTGCATTAGTTTAACTAAGATTTGAATTTAAAATGATTTAATTAATCCAGTGCAAATATCTGTGTGGACACTCTTACTTCAATTGAAAAGAAGCTTCCTTTGGTTTAAGTTGTCTGGGAACAGGTTTGAGCAAAACTGAAATAAGAGTGTCCACACAGTTTTCCATTCGTTTGACCAAATTGGTTTAAAAACCTGTGCAACCTTCCTATGTAGACAAGATCCTGGAGTGAAACTCATTCATATGCAAGTCGTATGCAACATGGTAAATTACTATTCAGTCTCTACTTTGAGGATTTAAGTGGTTGATAGTCCTTGCGTTGGCCGTTTGCAAGAGTGAATTTCACCCTAAATCACTAACTTGCAAAAGTCAGTAATTTGCGGTGAATATCCTTATCATTTAAGAGAGTTGGCAGTTTTTCAACAAGACGTTTATTAAGGACATAAGAGTAAACTATCCCACTGCATAGGAAAGAAAGGACATATGGCAAGAGATGACCCTCGCTTAACCAGGATCTTCAAGAATCTGAAACTCAAAAAAGAGTCCTACAAAAAGGGGAAACTAGGTCAAATTACTGAGGATGAATATAAACAAACAGCACAACCATGTAGAGACAAAATCAGAAAGGCCAAGGCAAAAAATGAGATTAAATTAGCTGGAGACATAAAGAATAACAAGAAAACATTCTACAAATACATTAGAAGCAAGTAGAAGATGGACAAGCTTGTATTCCTTCCCTCGGTTGTTAATATTCATTGTGGTGAGCATCTTAGGCTATGTCTACACTAAATGGAGATTACCACTGCTGTGATTGTTCTTCTGGAGTTCAATTTAGTGAGTGTCATTAAGACTCACTAAATTGAACTCAAAGGTGGCTGCCAATATTCCTGCTTGTGCGAGGAGTAAAGGAAGCTAATGGGAGCATTTGCTTCCATTGGCCTCCCACTATGGGGACAGTGGGGAAACATGAAACAAGGTGCCTCAAATCCAGCTATGTAATTAACATCGCTGGAATTGCGTATCTTGCTTCAATGTCTCCTTTTAGTGTGTAGACCTGGCCTTACCATCATTAACCTTTTTAGTGAAGACTGAAGCAAAATAGGTGTTAAACACCTCAGTTGTCTTGATGTCATTTTTAGCTCTCCTTCCCCATTAACTTTGACTTTCTGTTGTTCCTAGAATTTTTAAATAAGCTCTATTTATTGCCTTTTATGTCCCTTGCCAGATATAATACATTTTATGCCTTAGCCTTTTTGATTTTGTCCCTACGTGTATGTGCTGGTCTATTGTACCCTTCCTTACCAATTTGACCATCTTTCCATTTTTTTACTATTCTGTTTTGATTTTCAGGTCATTAAAGAACACCTGATGGAGCTTCTTTTTTTAACCCTCTGTTGAGGTCATATTTTGTAGTGACAATCATTTAGATTTAGTAATAACTTTTTGTTATACTAGTAATATATGGAGCAAGAGTAAAGACTTATTTGTAAATTATATGTTCTTTTTTATCTTGTCATTGTGCCTTTAAATCATAAGTGTGGAAAAATTCTAAACATAAGAGGTTATCAGAAGATTTTATTTTCTCTTCACCACAGAAACCAGCTTCTGTTTGTAAGTGGAAGTATGGGAATAAAAATATTTTTATTGAGACATAGAAAAGGGTACCAAACGTTAAAAATCACCACATTCCCGGTCCCTCATCGTTCATCACAATTGACATCAGTAACTGTGATACATTTAGGGGCATCTCAGTGGAACTAGGTTCAGTGATGCACAAGTTGATTGACTGTTCAAACAGCCAAAGAAACAAGATTCCTTTTGAAGTGCTAATATGTTGAATGTCCCTCCTTCTCAGCCTGGCTAGTTGCATGACCTGCCTGTGCTCAGACTTCTGGGGGCTACCTCTAAAAATCTCAGAGCTTACGGATGGGCTGCAGGTGGTGTAATCATGAAAGTAACAACTTGGAATGCATTGGGAATAGCAAGAGTTGTGAAGAAGACTATTCTTGAGCCCCAGTGCTCTACGAATTCACTTAAAAAAACTCTAGGAAAATCCTATACTGACTTTAAGTATTTGATACCAGCTTCTTCCCAAATAAAAAGAAATCACAAAAGGAAAATGCAGTTAAAGGCACATATAGTTCCTGAGTGCAATTAGCATATTTTGGTGATGTATATTAAATATTTTATTTCCAAGTCACTTTTAACACTGTATTATAGACTGTACTATCCATATGAAGTTACTACAATTATTAAGTTCTGGCTGTTGATGCGAGAAGTGGTTGCTTAAGATTTCATTTCAACTGGAAGATGCTACAAAGCTCATTAGCTCAGGCATTCATTTTCACTGGGGAAACAGGCATTGTGATTTCATAGTTGTTAACATCTTGAATGTAGTTTGGAGAAAAATGGGAGCTTAGGTCCCACTTTAATTTTTTCCAGGAAATCTGTAGTTGGAGGGATGGCAGCTGGTGCTATTGGTCAGTTTTTTGCCAGTCCAACTGATCTGGTGAAGGTGCAGATGCAAATGGAAGGAAAGCGGAAACTAGAAGGGAAACCATTACGGTGAGTTCTCAAGTAAGCTCATTTTAATTGTCATTTTTTTATGTTGTCAGTGGTCATTCTGTGGATGTTGACAATTGTCATGTAGTGTGGGACAGATTTTTGGGACTTTGAATCTGCGATAATATATTACCATTACTACACAAAACCCTGTGGTTTAGGTAAGGACTTTTGTTTGCTTGTTTTTTACACAGGAGAACACTGTTACATGGATTTTAAATGATTAATGGACATGAATAGTGTAGCCCCTAGGCTGGTGTATTTTAGCATAGCTTCATGAATGGAACTGTGCCTATTTATACCAGCTAAGGCTGGAGACTGAATTTCCATCAAAATAATTCCTTGAAGTTATGATTATGGCAAATTGGTGGGGCAGTGTGGGGAAGCTTGCCTAATCGCTGCCCTTAATGTAAAGGATCTCTTTTGTGAGTAAATAGAGGACTTCAGCTTCCACGGATGCCATATCACTAACCTTTAGTAGCATTAAACACTCCTATTATTTTTTTAATTGTGTACTACAGAAAGCACAAGAAGTCCTCCGGCTATGTGTACAACAGGGGCTCATCTACACTGGCCCCTTTTCCGAAAGGGGCATGCTAATTTCACAGGTCGTAATAGGGAAATCCGCGGGGGATTTAAATATCCCCCGTGGCATTTAAATAAAAATGTCCGCCGCTTTTTTCCGGCTTTTAGAAAAGCCGGAAAAGAACGTCTACACTGGCCCCGATCCTCCGGAAAAAAGCCCTTTTCCGGAGGATCTCTTATTCCTACTTTGAAGTAGCTTTGAAGTAGGAATAAGAGATCCTCCAGAAAAGGGCTTTTTTCCGGAGGATCTGGGCCAGTGTAGACGTTCTTTTCCGGCTTTTCTAAAAGCCGGAAAAAAGCGGCGGACATTTTTATTTAAATGCCGCGGGGGATATTTAAATCCCCCGCGGATTTCCCTATTACGACCTGTGAAATTAGCATGCCCCTTTCAGAAAAGGGGCCAGTGTAGACGTAGCCCCAGAAGTTTGACTGTCACTGAGTTCTTTACTCATTAGCTGTATAACTGAGTGTTTGTGAAGACATGTGTCATCTGTCATGCTAAATAATGTCAAATGTTATGTATTTCAGATTTCGTGGAGTGCACCATGCATTTGTGAAGATCCTGTCTGAAGGGGGAATTCGGGGCCTTTGGGCAGGTTGGGTGCCAAATGTCCAAAGAGCTGCTCTGGTAAACATGGGAGGTAAATCTAATAACGTAAGGCTGAGCTCCTTAAGTGATTATCTCTTTGTCTTTCCAGAACGGTTGGATTATCTTTGCCACCCTTCCTGAGGCTTTTTTTTTTCCTGCAGGATGATGAGGTCCTTTGAGTTCAGGAATGTTGCCTAAGGAACTCCCTTCACAATCATGTCCCAATGCTCAGAGTGGCTTCTAATTTCTAGGCCATTTGACTCAAGGTTATTTTAAGTATCGTTGCTGGTGTCTGTGAATCCTGTTTTAAGACTGAGGGGCCAGTAGTAAGGGAGTCTAAGACTAGTGTTAGATAGAAGTGAGCCTGAAGTGAGAATTAGAGAAAGGATAACAACTAACAAGAAGATATAAAAGTTAAAGTATTAATTTTGTCACAGGTGAGACCGGTCTGTTACTTACCTCTGAATAAGGTTTTTGGGGGAGGAGCATGTGGTAATTATTAGGAAGAAGGAGGCTAGCAGGACACTGGAAAAGCAGCAGGGTAGGCCATGTAAGGGGACCTAGAATCCCTGATTTGGGGAAGAAAAGTGATTGGGGCTTAGGGAAGAAGCCGGCTGCTCGTGAAGGCCTTTGGAGGAGCCACTTTGTAAAGGAAGTCTGGATGTACAGTTATTGAGGACTGGGTTTAAGACAGTTTTAAGGAAGAACAGCCCAGGAACGGCTGGACTGGAAGAACTTTGGGGAAGAGGAGCCTGTTGTTGTATCTGGAGGTTGGGTGTCTGAAGGTGGGGAATCCTCCTGTGACTGAGGGAGTAAGAAGGAAAAATTGTGCCAATAAAGAATTCTGAGTTGAAGACTGGTATAATTCTTGTATAAAACCATTGCCTATGGTTTAAATGAGATAGGCACAAACTGTGTTGCTGAGCGTGGCCTTTGGAGGATACTCGTGCCTGGGTGTTCTCTCTCTCTTTCAATCACATACATACACAATCTTTAATTTAGTCTTTCCATCCCTCAGAACAAACACAGTAGCAATTCAGACTCCCTTACATTTACTTACAGCTGCTTACTTCTACCACCCTACATATTTGGTCTGAAAAACACTATAAAGTACTAACTATGAGCAGTCCTGTGGCACCTTAAAGACTCACACATTTATTTAGATATAAGCTTTCATGGGTCAAAACCACTCCATATATCTGACAAAGTGGTTTTGACCCAGGCAAGCTTATGTCCAAATAAATGTGTTAGTCTTTAAGGTGCCACAGAACTCCTCGTCATTTTTACAGATACAGATTAACATGGCTACACCTCTGAGACTTATAAAGTACTAAGGAAGTCAGCATGGCTCTGTAGATAGAGCATCAAATCTAAGGTCAGGACACCTGCCTTTTACTCCCAGACCTACCATTAATTTTCTAGGACACTACTGGCCTTCATTTAAATCCTTAGGCACTTTAACTTACACTTACTTCCAATCCCTCATCAAGTTATTCCAATGTAGACTCCAGTGAGCCCTCTATTGTCATTTTTGCCATCTGCAAAATGGGGATAATGGTATTTACCCAGGAAAAGTGTTATAGAAGTGAAAAAAATTATCCTTGTTAGGACTATGTTAATGTTCCCAAATTTGTTTGACAACATTTTAGCCAAACTTCCCCTTGGAAATTTGTTTTCCATGTTGCTGTTTTCATGTTGAACAGGAGGTGAGTGGTTTGTGGGGAGGAGAGAGTTCAATTATTCTGTATATTAGGGATGTGAAAAGTTTACCAGTAACTAGTGGGAGGCTGGAGCAGCTCCCTACCTGCTGCGGACAGGGGGCTGTTTCTGCCCTGCAGGGGGCTGACTGCTGACAGGGATTGCTCCTATGTCAGAAGAAGCCTCTGTCTGCAAGGAGCCTGGCCTTCTATTATCGGTGCTCCTCTGGCAGGGGGCTGGGAGCAGGAGCTGGCAGTAGTCCCAGCCCCTGTGCTAGGAGCTGGGAACGGGAGACCCGTGGGCTGGGGGGCTGCTGCAGCCATGTTGAAGTGTTCACCTGCCTGGATCCTGCTTAATCAGCTAACCAGTTAAACATTAGGTTAACCTAACATTTAACTGTTTAACCAGGATTTTACATCCTTACTTTATACATACTCTACTAATATGTTTTGTGGTAGAGGTGGGGGAAAGCAGAGGGACTCTAGATGTAACTGATGGGAGTAGAAGAGATGAAAAGGGCATATGCCTGCCTGGTGCAATGGTTGTAGTTCCACCAGGGATTTATTTATCTCAGGACTCCTAACTCCATCACAAGCAGCCTGAATACCATGTCACTTCTCATCATGCTTATTTCCCCTAATTACTCTCTTTACAGATCTGACTACTTATGACTCAGTGAAACATTTTTTACTTCTGAACACACCACTTCAGGACAACAGTGTGACTCACAGCATTGCAAGGTGCCTCATTATTTTATTATCCTCTCTACCCCACATATCTAATGAGATGACTCTTAGCCACAAGCTAATCATTCAATGATGTTCTGTTTTTCAGGACTATCACATTGCTGCTTCCCTTTGTCTGCTAATTGTTTCTTGGAGGTAGCCAGAAAAGGGCACGCAATGTCAGCCTAACTGTCAGTAATTTGCTGTGTAGTCCTGGGCAAGTCACTTCACTTTTTATTGCTTCAGTTACCCATCCTGTAGCTGGGACTAGTGCTACTACTTACCCAATGTTACAAAGCATTTTGAGACTGTGTATGCAAAGTGCTAGGTGGTGTTGTTAAATTATATACAGTGTATTTGGAATTCTCTGACTATTAATTCTTCCTTGAGGTAGAGAAGGAGCAGACCGAGGATAGACATGAGCTGATTGGTAATCAAAAAGCAGGAACTTAGAAAGAATAGGAGACCCACTTAATGTTGATAGGTGCCTCCATGGTTAAGAACGTGATCTGAGGCAGAAGTGGGCCAGATGCAGAGAACAGGGTGTTCTTTGAGTGCTGTCCCTGCGGGATACTCCACTTTAGGTGTTGATGTGCCTTTGTGCACGTAGCTGTTTAGCCCACACATGTGCACCCCCTCATCTGGCATTGCCTCAGGCGTTTAACTGATGCTGTGTGGCTATCCCCTTATGCCCCCACTTCCTTCTCTACCACCACTGGCTAGAATCGGCGCTTTCAGCAGCATCTCGCAGTTACTAATTCCATCTTCTGTCCTTTTCTTTACCTGTAATCAGTAGTCCTCATTGAAATACAGGCAGTCCCCGAGTTACGCGGATCCAACATGTCGGATCTGCAGTTACGAACGGGGCCGTCTCCCTGGTCTCCAGCAGACCAGGGAGAGGAAGCAAAGCGGCGGAGCACGCGGGCAGCGGACAGCCTAGACGCGTCTGGGCTGTTCGCTGCCCGTGTGCTCCGCAGCTTTGCTCTGCTTTGCTCCCCGTCCCCTTGGTATGCAGACCAGGGGGACGGGGAGCAAAGCAGCGGAACATGCGGGCAGCGGACAACCCAGACGCGTCTGGGCTGTCCGCTGCCTGCGTGCTCCGTGGCTTTGCTCTGCTTTGCTCCCCGTCTCCCTGGTCTGCAGGCCAGGGAGAAGGGGAGCAAAGCAGAGCAAAGCCACAGAGCACGCGGGCAGTGGACAGCCCAGACGCGTCTGGGCTGTCCACTCCCCCCTTCTCCGCAGCTTTGTTCCCCGTTCCCCCTGGTCTGCAGACCAGGGAGAGAGGGAGCAAAGCAGAGCAAAGCCGCGGAGCCCGAGGGCAGCAGGACAGCCACGGCGCGTCTGGGCTGTCCCGCTGCCCCCGTGCTCCGCGGCTTTGCTCCGGACGCCTGTGGTACAGCAGCTGGGGCGCTGCCGGTTGGTCCCGTAGCGCCGCTCTGGGCGCTACTGGACCGACCCGGCAGCACCCCAGCTGCTCTGCCCCAGGCGTCCTGATTCAGCCACTGCTGGTCAGTTTCAGCAGCGGCTGAATCAGGACGCCTGGGGCAGAGCAGCTTGGGTGCTGCTGGGTTGGTCCAGTAGCGCCGAGGAGCGGCGGCGCTACTGGACCAACCCAGCAGCACCCCAGCTGCTCTGCCCCAGGCGTCCCCAAGTCAGCCGCTGCTGAAACTGACCAGTGGCTGACTACAGGAAGCCCCTGCCCCGGGCTTCCTGGAATCAGCCGCTGATCAGTTTCAGCAGCAGCTGACTTGGGGATGCCTGGGGTTCTTAAGTTGAATCTGTATGTAAGTCGAAACTGGCGTCCAGATTCAGCCGCTGCTGAAACTGATCAGTTTCAGCAGCGGCTGAATCTGGACGCCAGTTCCGACTTACATAGAGATTCAACTTAAGAACAATCCTACAGTCCTTATCTTGTACGTAACCCGGGGACTGCCTGTACTGCCTCTCCTTTTTCTCTTTCCCCATCTCAATTTTTTCCCTTCATAGTACCCTAAGTTTCATTTACCTAGTGACTGCAGCAGCTCTACAACCATATCTCTCTTCTTACAACTGACAGACTAGGCTCCTTCTGCAGCATGCCTGCCCCCTCAACTTTAAATGCTGCCTTATTTGCTGGCTGTCAATACCCCTCTCAGACAGCCACTCACAGTGTGCTTGGGGTCTTGGTGAGGACACATGCAACAAAAATGTCTGCACTGCCACCACCACAAATCACACACAAGAAAGGCAAGAAATATACAGCTGAATCGTTTCCTTGTGGAGAAATCTCTTCACCCAGCATCTGAGCCAGAGGTATGAATTCACCTGGCCAGAAATTACCCACAGCCGCATCAAACAAAGGCCCTTCTTCCAGGGCAAAGCAGCCCAGCCAAACTACTAAGAAGGCGGCAAATAGACAGGAGACTGCATCCCTGTCCTTAGAGTTGTCTAAGGCCTTGTCCATACTATGGGAAGATCAATGCTCTTTCAGGGTTCAATTAGCGGATCTAGTTAGGGTCTCTAGTAGTAAGGGAAATCAACCCGAGCATTTCTCCTATTGACTTTTGACAGTGGGGCTGCCCCAGAATTTCATTTTAAGGTATGGCAACTCCAGCTATGCAATTCTCATAGCTGGATTGGCATATCTTATATCAAATTTTTACCGTAGTGTAGACCTGGCCTAAGAAAAGCTGCTCCAGTAGCACCCAGGTTCTCCTGGTACCAGCAGCACCAGCTATATTCATGTCCCTCACACCATGCACTAAGGGGAAATCCTACATCTCAACATCTACAACAGCCAGTAAGTCCTGGGTACTGAGCATTTCAGTGCTCATGCTGCCACCTGCCATTGGCACTATGAATTTCAGCCAGACACCTATGAACACAGTGAGCTATATGGTCCTGTGCTCTCCTATCACACCCGTAGCGACCTCAACCATACGAAAACAACTCCTGCACCACAGAGACTAATCTCATCAATACATCAGTCCCCTTCCTCGGTGCTTTGATACAAAGGACTCTTTCTCAGCCCAGCTTTTCACAGTTGTCAACACACTGCTTCAGTGGGGAAGACAAGGAAGAAGAAGAAATGATTGGCTTGCCTCAATATTCCTGTAGTTAGTTCTGCCACACAGATACCACCAGCCACTGGCTTCTCTGCAAACTTTGCAAACCAACCCTGGTTTGGCCGGCCCTGGATGCCTTCTATACCATTCCAACCCCGGTGGCATTCCAATCATTCTGGCAACTTTGAGCACTATACCACAACAACAGGGGTGATCCTACACTCTGCCCTGCAACTGATGCATACCAACCACCCTGTGCTGCCATCACATACACCTCCTAGTTTCTCTAAACAGGAGGATGAAGAACCAGAGGAATTCTTGGACACACATGACACAGCCAACAATCTTTTTTTCCCCTTTTGGATGACTGCCTACTGAAAGCACCATCACTAGTCATAAAATCCAACCAACTTGCAATCCAGCTCTTTACCTTCTTAGGGCTTCAAATAAACTTTCCAAAGTCCACCCTAGCACCGGTCCACAACCTCAAATTCATTGGCAGACCTTCACTCCCTTAAAGCAACTGCTTCCCTTCTAATAAAACACTGAGGCTCTAGCTGACTTAGGGTACGTCTAGACTACATGCCTCTGGCGACAGAGGCATGTAGATTAGGCTACCCGACAGAGTAAAATGAAGCGGCGATTTAAATAATCGCCGCTTCATTTAAATTTACATGGCTGCCGCGTTGAGCCGACAAACAGCTGATCAGCTGTTTGTCGGCTCAGTGCGATAGTCTGGGCGCTCCCCTGCCGACATCAAAGGGAGTTGTCGACAACCCAGGTATGCCTCATCCCAGGAGGCATACCTGGGTTGTCGACAACTCCCTTTGATGTCGGCAGGGGAGCGTCCAGACTATCGCGCTGAGCCGACAAACAGCTGATCAGCTGTTTGTCGGCTCAACGCGGCAGCCATGTAAATTTAAATGAAGCGGCGATTATTTAAATCGCCGCTTCATTTTACTCTGTCGGGTAGCCTAATCTACATGCCTCTGTTGCCAGAGGCATGTAGTCTAGACGTACCCTAAGTCTCAACAGCATGGTAGAGCCTGCAGTTTTCTGCCAGGATGTACCTATAGCTTCTAGGCCACATGGCCACTGTGACCTTTGTTGTCCATCACACGAGGTTTCACATGCTGTCTTCACACCTAGCTATGGACACAGTATGTTTCTCATAGGGAAAGCATGCACAAACTCCCTACCATGCCCAGCACAGTCAAGGATTCCCTGTTAAGGGGGAACAATCTAGATAATATCTGCATTGGAGTGCACTTCACACAGAATCCACCTACCCTTGCCATTACTACAGACAGGTCCCTCCTAGCTGGGAGGCACACCTACAGACTCATTCTGTACAGATCTGCTGGTCTACCGTGGAGTCCCAACTTCAGATCAGTCTTCTGTAGCTTCATGCAGTTTGCAGTGCCTCACACTTCCATCTGTTGATCCAAAACAAAATGATACAGATCTTCATGGACAACATCACCAGTATGTTCTACAAAAAAAGACAAGGGGGAGCACAATCACATTCCATGTGCATGGAAGCCATATGCCTCTGGCAATAATGCATCAAACACAATGTCCGTGTGATAGCATCATACTTACCTGGCTGCCAAAATAACATGGCAGATGCAACCTCACAAAATTCCAAATCCCTCTGATTCTGCTCCAGGGTGACTTGAATCACCCAGAGAGTGATGGCTCTCATTAAGTGGAATGTTCCCTTCCTCTATGCCTTCCCCCACCTCCTGAGTATTCTGCAAGATAAAACAGGATGGGGCCATAGTGATCCTAATAGCCACCACATAGACATGACAAATGTGGTATCCATACTTTCTCCACAGGCCAGTCTGTTCACTGCACAAGCTCTTGCCTCTGCCTTGACTCCTATAGCATCCATCCAGATCCCCACAAACTTCAACACAAAGCATGGATACTGAATGGCAAAATGACATAATGGTACAGAGTATATTGTTAAATAGTCATTGGAAAACTACTCAGCACACATAAACACACATAAGTGGAAACACTTTGAATCATGGTGCCAACATAAACTGACTGCACTTGTCGGCCTCTTTTTTCCCCTTATTCTAGATTCCCTGCTGGAACTCAAACTAACTGGAATTTCTATACCCTCAATCCATGTCCACCTGTCTTCCATTACGTTTTTTCATTAAAAAACCAATGGATTCTCTATCGCACATCCCATCACCACTCTCTTCTTAACGGGCTTCTCAAACTTCTATCCAGATGTGAGAGAACCTGCCCCACCATGGGACCTTAGTCAGTTCCTCCATGCCCTCACCGGACCCCCTTTTGAGCCCTTAGAAACAGACTCCTTATTACACCTTTTCTAGTGGCCATTACATCATCCAGATGAGTGGGAGAGCTAGTGGCTCTCATAGCTGACCCATCTTGCGCAGTCTTTTTTAAAGTGTGTCAAGACCACATCCTAATTTTTTACCTAATGTGGTATCATCCTTTTACCTCAACTTAAGGTACGTAACTCCAGCTGTGTAAATAACGTTGCTGAAGTCAACATACCTTAAGCTGAGCTTAGCATCGTCTTCACAGTGGGAGGCTTATGGGAGCAAATGCATCCCTTGGCTTACCTTACTCTTCACGGCTGCTAGATCTTACTAGACCCGCTAAATTGAACCCAGAAGATTGATCTTTGGTGTGGTAAGAATAGATGTGGCTTGCATTTGGGGAGTTGTTAGATCTTCCACTGTTGTAAATAAGTTTATCGCCTTTAAAAACAATGAAGCAATGCTAATTTATTCCAGTTACCTTCCACTTTTCCTCTGAGTATAATCTTCTGTTTTATTTTATTGTATGCTTGGCTCTATTATGGTGTGACTCTACAGTTCTTATATATGCTATTTTTCCAGAGAGCATTTCCTGGTGTTTTAAATATTTGTAGTATAGTCCCCTTGGGAAGGTCCCATGTTCCACAAAACTTCAAGTTGTACTTCAAGAATATGTACCACTTCATGACAACACATGCTTCCTGCTACTGAGGGAGCACAGTCTACAGGGGAGAATACGTGAGAACCTCGTGGGTCTCCTTCACTCAATGATCTCCCTGCCCAGCAGCTACCTGGAGCCACCACACTCTTCTTGCCCCATCAGAGTTACCAACTGGGGTTGGAGAGGCTCTGTCCTTCTCCTGCTATGCCTCCCCAGGTATGTTGGATCCTGTTCCAGGCAACTGGGCCCAGATGGAGAGCCGAGGGAGGAGGCAGGGGACCACTTCTCACACCAGCCGAATCTGTCTACTCCAGCTTCTAACTTTGTGCGGTGTGTCCAGTGCCTGAGAGAGAGTCTGGTTGGGCCAGCGGACTGCTGCTCTAGCCAGGCTCTCTCGCAGGCAGCAGCTGTGCTGCATAGAGCAACAACCTGGAACCACTGGCATGACAAGTTTGCTGGTCCTGCCTTTTCTGCTCTCCACTCGGCCTTGATGCCAGGAACTGAGCATGCTAGTGCAGCAGGCATAGCAGGAGAAGGGAGCTACTCTCCCACCCTATGCTGGGCAGGACAAGCAGAAATGGGGGAGGGGGCACTTGATCTTGCATGACCTCCATGCACTGTGTATGCGTCACATTGTACTAATGAAGCTAGGGCAGTTGGTTCTGAGTGGAGATATGGGAGCCAAAGCTGGGCCAGTTCTTCCCAGCTCTGTCCTAACTGGGAAACCCACATTAAGTTATAAGGTATTAATAATGATTTAGTGACAATAGCCCTGAAATGTCTTTATTTTTGAAACTGGGATTTAGGTGGTTGAATTAGAATGCTAACCCTTGATTTGTTTTTTCTTTAAATACCATCTTTTGTTACTAGTGTGTGTTCTGGTCTGGTAGCTGCAATCCTGGGAACTCCTGCTGATGTCATCAAAACACGGATAATGAACCAACCAAGAGATAAACAGGGAAGGTATAGATATTTCCAAGAGGGTGTTTCACAACTTCAGTAGTAACTTAGGACCTGGACTGAACTCCCAATGAAATCAGTGGAAAGATTCATATTAATTTCTTTAATGCATCATGTCTTGGACATCTAGACTCTTAATCTTTCTGCTAATTGTTTTGGTGTTTGTTTTTGCATATAAAAACTATGCTTGTAGTAATGGTCCATAACTACTTTCAGAATTTTACATATAGTTTCCTTTTTGGTCTAACTTCGTAGACTCCAGTGGGTCTATGCCAGGGATATTGTTTCTAAATGTAACTTTTCATAGGAGCTACCCTGATGATTTTGGGGTGGTGAGCATGCTGAAACACTTTCATTTCATAGTCTATTTGTGTATTTGTAATACTAACTTTGATTTGTTCTTTTTCCTTATTTGTAGGGGACTACTGTATAAGTCTTCTACAGACTGCTTGATTCAGGCTATACAAGGTGAAGGATTTATGTCTCTATACAAAGGCTTTTTACCAACCTGGATGCGAATGGTAAATTACTTTCTCTTTTAGTATAAACTCTTTACAGTTAGTTTGTAATGCAGTGTTGTACAACTACAACACTGATGTGTTAAGAGCCTTATCCTGACAGGTGTTGAATGTCTTCAGTTCCCACTGACTATGCTAGGAACTGAAGTTGGACTACTTTGTAGGAGGCACTGAGCACCCTGCGGGATTGGGTCTTAAAACAGAATGAGCACACTACACAGAATACATTACAGCAATACTGATTCTCAGATATGTATTTCATAGTCCTTTGTCATATTTATTAAATCATTAAACTTGGAAAATACTAATATGAGGTTTTAAAAATGAACTGAATTAGAGTACATTGTTAGTGCACTAGTCAATTAACTCTTGAGGCATGAACCCAAGCCTTGCCTCCAGTTACATGGGAAAGACAAGTCTCTGTTTAAATACCTTCATGACAGGCATCATAAAAACTCTTTAGCTAGATTTGAGTTCTCATTTGTCCACCTCACCAAACACCCACGTTGGCTAACATGATCATCACTGTTTGCTCAGAAGAGATCCTGGGCCAAGACTGATGTGTACTGACAGAACTTTGTGTTTGGTTATCCTGAATTGCTAAGTTCTCAGATCACATAACCTAAGTGCTTCTCTATACAGGTAATCAGACAGGCACAGATATAGTGGGATAATAATTCTGCTATAGCTATGCCAGTACAGTATAACTGTGTATGGATACTCTATTCCAAATAAACATGACTTTGTTACTCTGCTTGTCCCAGTCTTTTTGTCCAACCACTGCAATTCTTGTCCTGCTCTCCCTGCCCAGTTAGATTCAGCCCTCCTTTAGGTGCTTGTCCAATGTCAGTCTTCTCCCCACTCACTTAGTCCCAGAATCTAAATCCCCTGGTTTCTCTGTCCAGCTGCCTGTCTCCTTTGCCAACTAGTCCCAGTCCCACTCCCACTGACATCAGTCTAACTCTTGTTCTCTGCAGTCAAGTCAAGCAGCTTCTTCCTTTAGGCTCCCTGAGCATCAGCAAAGAGAGCACTGAGGCCTGGTCTACACTACATGGGAGGGTCAAAGTAAGATATGCAACTCCAACTATGTAAATTATGTAGCTGGAGTTGATGCATCTTAAATTCCCGTCCACAGAGTGGAAGGTCGACGGAAGCAAATGCTCCTGTCGGCTTCTCTTACTCCTCGCAAAGAGTAAGAGTACCGGCACTGATGGGGGCTCCCTGTGAGTTCGATCTAGGGGGTCTGTACTACACCTGCTAAATTGAACCCGTGGCAGCGCTGATCGTCCATGAAGTGTAGACATGCCTTGAGAACACAGAACATAAAATATTTATGCTCTCAGTTCCTCTGCCTGGTATCACAGCAGCTAGAAGGAACAATTACAAGAAAATCCCTGCTCAGCTATTGCATCCATGAGTTGGACTATGCCCAGTAAAGTCAGAATTTCAGAGAATTTAGGAGCCAAACTCTAAGGCTATGTCTACACTGGCACGATCTTGAGCCAGAGCTATGCAAATGAGGCTAAGCATGGAGTATCACCGAGCCTCATTTGCATATCTAATGAACCGCCATTTTGTGGAAGAGGCTTTTGCACTAGAAGGAGCTGTCTACACTGCCCCTTCTTGCGCAAGAAAAACCCTCTTGCGCAATGCCGTTATTCCTGAAAATAATCAGTGTAACGGCATTGTGCAAGAGGGTTTTTCTTGCGCAAGAAGGGGCAGTGTAGACAGCTCCTTCCTGCGCAAAAGCCTCTTCCGCAAAAATGGCGGCTCGTTAGATATGCAAATGAGGCTTGGCGTAGCCAGGGAAGAGGCGTTCTTTTTAACAAAGAGGAAAAAGTACAGGTATCCTGGAGGCCACTCCATCCAAAGTGATCATAGCTTAAATGCAAGATAGTGTCCATTCAGTGTGGATGCTATCTTTTGAAAAAGCAGATTGCTTTTTCAATGCGCTTTTTCTGTGTAGATGCTCTCTTTTTGCAAGAAGTTTTTTCAGAAGATCTGTGCTGGAAAACCTTCTTCTGAAAAAAAGCCTGCAGTCTATACATAGCCTAAGTGTCCACTGAGCATGTTGCAAATTTTTTTTTCAAAGATTTATAATTTGGCCAAATTTGGGGGGTTTTTTTTGGGGGGGAAGCAAAAGCACATCTGTGATAGAGATAGCATTCTGTCAAATTTCAGTCCCTTTCCACAATATATGTTGGTATTACAGCTGTTCTTCTAAATAGCTGTAAGAATTGCTAGAAGATGGGCAAAATGATGTATTTTCCCCTAATTTCATTTTTGAATATAGCTGAATGCTTTTTGCTGTAATTTCTGAAAGAAGTTCAGCCTTCAGCAGATGCCTGACATGGAAAATTTCAGTCCAAAAGCTTACATTTTAGCAAAATAAATTGGAAAGGGTGTCTTATGGGAAGGATTGGGCAATGTTAACTATAGGCAATGCTATCACCTTGACATGTAATACATAATACTGCACCCTCCATAAATGTTAAATCTAGCTAAGAAAAACATAAATAGTTTAATATAGTTATATGTATCTCTGTTAAACTGGCTAATAAACACTTATTAAAATATTACCTCTGTTCTAAGTTTGTAATCATTTGTGTGGTTTCTTTTGCAGGCTCCTTGGTCATTGGTGTTCTGGCTTACCTATGAACAAATCAGAAGGATCTGTGGAGTTCGTTCTTTTTAAGGTCTTGAAAGCATCTACTAATCACATAAAAAATAAAACAGAATTGGAAATCCAGTAGGTCATCAATAAAACAACCAATCCCTATGGAAACTGGCTATTTTGGGAGATTGGCAGTAGTCTCTCATCTTTAAGTCATCACTTCAAATTTAGGTGGATGGGCAGTGATTCAATGTTACCTTCTGATTGCCACTTGACAGACTCTTGAGAGTTAGCAAAAGTGGTCACTTTGAAGGGCAACCACCTCTTAAAAGGTTTGCACACAGGAGAGCATTGGCTGTTGGCTGGATGCCCAGGTTGGCCACTCTCACCAGCAGTGCTGCCACCAACAACAGCACAAAAGTACAGATGGTGTGGTATGGTATGCTAGTCAACTACTGATAAGTGAAAATCAGTTTCTCCTACAGGTTTGTTTTAATGGATAGGAATAAGAAAATGTGGTCACTGGTTGCAGGTGACTATCTGGTCACTCTTTATAGTTTCTTCACAGATAAATTACAGGGGGAAAACTTTCCATGGCCTCTGCAAGTAGTCACTCATGAAAGATGGTCTCTCTTTATATAGTAGAACCTGCTTTAGCAACTACCTCTTGTGTTGGTAGTCTCCACGAAAGGGTCTATTACAAAAAGCATTACTCCAACTGGCAAAGTGTCAGCCATGCCGGAAGAGGCAGCAGAGGCAAAACAATACACTAAGGGTACTTCTAGACTACAGGCTTTTGTCGACAGATACTATCGACAAAGCTTCTGTCGACAAAGAGCGTCTAGACTACATTCAGTTCTGTCGACAAAGCAAGCTGCTTTGTCGACAAAACCCTGTAGTCTAGACACAATCCTAGATGCAATAACATCTTCTGTTGACAGAACTGTCAACAGAAGGCATTATGCCTCGTAAAATGAGGTTTACCAGCGTCGACAAAACTGCTGAGTTCTGTTGATGTTATGTCGACAGAACTCAGCGGTAGTGTAGACGCAGGTTTAGTTTTCTTGACAAAAGTCCACTTTTGTCGACAAAACCCTGTAGTCTAGACACACCCTAAGTAAATACATTTTTGATCCTAGAGAGGGCTCCTATAGCTAAGGATGAGACTCTAGGTCAGGGCTACTCAACACACAGCCCGCATGCAGCCTGCAACCTGTTTGTTTGCAGCCCGCGGTGCAGTTTGGGTTTACGTGGGCTTAACATGCGGCCCATTGGTGGGATCCTTTGAACATGGCCTCCACTGGGAATACACTCCACAACAACGAGGTGTCCCCCAGGCGGGGTGAACACTGAAAGATGCAAGTGGATGGGCTGGCTGGAACAGACGGGTACAGGGTGTCAGCATTTCTAGCCCCCAGGGAGGAGGTGTCAGGAGTGCCAGGGCATTGTGTGAAAGAAGCTATTTGCATATATATACAACCACACTTAAGTTGCAGCCCTCGGCATGTTCTGTGAGTATCATTGTGGCCTCTTGGGGCTTCCAAAGTTGAATAGTCTTGCTCTAGGTACTTCTGTAGAGCTCTAGGTACTTCTATATAACACGTATCTTTTAAATCATGTATTATATAAGTTCTGTGGATTAATAAAAGACCTGAGTGTAAATTTTGGAGCTTTTTATTAGAATTATACACACGTGTACACACTAAATAAAAGTACATCTCATATAGGTCTGTCCTTTCTTAGCAAATCAAGCATTAGGTGCTGTAATAGATTAATACAGTAGACTTAGCTGTGCAGACTTGACCTCAAATGTGTTTGATATAACGCGAAAGAAGTTGATAGGCTCAACTTATTTCTCAATGGATGTATACCCACTTTATTCTACCACTCCCTGTTTGGAGACACTCCTGTATAAAGGGAAGCTCAATGATTTTAGACTGCTTAAGTCCCACATAAGGTCTTTTGGACAGCTTTGTCTTTTGAGAATCCCCATGGTAAGTAAGCAAGTCAGGACTAATTTGTACCTCCAGAGCTTCATGTAAAAACATGTATAGTACCTGCCAAAAATATTTCCAATCTACAAATTGTTAAATAATATGAACAATTTGAATATCTTAATCAGGATGGATGGTAAATGAAAAACATCCTGTAATGGGAGGATCTGAACAACATCCTGTCTAACCATACCCTTTACCAAATGCTGCCTGGACTGCAGAGGAGGTGGGAGGATACAACCACCTGATACTGTCCTGTGACCATCAGCATTTGGAGAGTGTGCTGGAACACAAAGTGCAAGCCTGCTTTCTAAAACTGTAGGACCCCATCTTCATGTCTCAGTGACTTTGATGTCAAATGTTTTCTGTTCATAAGTAGAATTTTGTTCTATCTGCTGTGAAGACTCAACCGGGGTCTCTTATTTCTCACACATCATCACAATCAGTAATAAATTCTGCCCACACCTTCTGTGGCCCTGCAATTCTTGCCACCCAAATACACATAACTGTGGATACAGGTAGGTAGCTTTCTCTTCAGATGCTATTTTTACAGTTACTTTTCAGTGTCTCACAGCATTTATTTAAGGAAGAAACATAGGGTACATCTAGACTACATACGAATGTCACCAGAGGCATGTAGATTAGGCTACCCGACATAGGAAAATGAAGCTATACCTGGGAGGTTGAAAAGTGCCTTTGATGTCGACCCCCCCACGCGTCCAGACTACCATGCTGTGCCGACAAACAGCTGATCGGCACAGCGCAGCAGCCATTTAAATTTAAATGAAGCGGCGATTATTTAAATCGCCGCTTCATTTTCCTATGTCGGGTAGCCTAATCTACATGCCTCTGGCGACAGAGGTATGTAGTCTAGACGTACCCATAGTGTTTAATAAAGTCACAGAATTCATTATTTTGAGTGACCTCTGAGTCTGCAGCCCACAGCCAGCAGCAGGTGTAAGGTCTGCCTGCAGCAGCTGGGATCTGCAGGGACTCCGTCAGAGCTCCTGGCCACCATAGGTGATGGTTCCCTGGAACTCGAGGCTGCCACAAGCAGTGGGAAGACCCTGGAACTCCAAGCCCTCACACGTGGTAGAAGCTCCTGGATCTCTGAACAGGTCCCCATTGCAACCTAGGCACTATGGCGACACCACTGCTCAGCTTCCTACAATTCACAAACAGGTCATGGGCTTCCATTATTTTTGCTTTTTGCCCATGATCTGTCTATGGCTGTGTCTACATTGGCAAGATTTTGCACAAAAGCAGACACTTTTGCGCAAAATTTTGCCACCTGTCTACACTGGCTGCGAGTACTTGTGCAAGCACACTGACGCTCTAATGCAGTGGTCTCTGACCTTTTTACACCCAAGATCACTTTTTAAATCCCCGAACAGGTGAAGATCTACTGCCCTGCCCCTTTCCTGAAGCCCTGCCCTCTCTGTTCTCCTCCTGTCCATCATTTGCTGTCCCCAGTCCTTACTTATACACTCTGATAAACAGTTTATTTTTAAATTATGCGATGTATAAAATTAAAATCATGTGTTTATAGTTATGAAATAAATGGTCTGTTTTTTATTCATGCTATTTAAATCTAAAATGAAGCATTTATAATTATACATTTTGTGGGGACAGAGTTCTGCAGCTGGGGGGCAGGGGAGAGGTAACAGAGTGCTGGGAGGGAAGAGGACAGGGTTCTGCAGCAGGGGACAGAGTGCCAGTGGGGACAGGTTTCTGCAGCTGGGGACAGGGTGCCAGTGGGGACAGGAATAGGGACAGAGTTCTGTAGCTGGGAACAGGGAAGTGGGAACAGAATTCTGTGGCTGGTGACAGGAGAGTGGGAACAGAATTCTGTGGCTGGGGATGGGAGTGGGGACAGAGTTCTGTAGCTGGGGACGGGAGTGGGGACAGCGTTCAGGGAGTGGGGAGGGGAGGGGAGTGGGACAGAGTTCTGTAGCTGGGGACGGGAGTGGGGACAGCGTTCAGGGAGTGGGGAGGAGAGTGGGGACAGAGTTCTGTAGCTGGGAACAGGAGAGTGGGGACAGAATTCTGTGGCTGGGTACAGAGGAGTGGGGACAGAGTTAGGGGAGTGGGGACAGAGTTCTGTGGCTGGGGACAGGGGAGTGAGGGCTGGGGAGTGGGGTGCCAGTGGAGGCAGAGAGTCCCCTGTATCTGCCTCCTCCCAGGATTCTCCCGCCCCCAGAGGGAAACCAGCATGTGCCTGTCCCGGGGCCGACCCACCCGTGGTGCAGGGAAGCTCCAGACGCGCCTGCCCCGGGGGCCGACACCCCGGTGCAGGGAAGCCCCACGTGCGCACGCCTGCCCCGGGGCCGACCCCGTGCAGGGAAGCCCCCTGTGCGCGCGCGCCTGCCCCAGAGCCAACCCCCCAATGCAGGAAAACTCTGCGTGCGCCTGCCCTGGGGCCGACCCCCCCAACGCAGGAAAGCCCTGCGCGCACCCCCCCCCCCGGTGAAGGGAAGCCCCGCGCACGCCTGCCCCGGGGCTGACTCACCCCTCCTGTGCGGTGCAGGGAGCATTACTCCCTCCCGCAGTACACCTGGCAGAGCAGCTAGTGCTATTTCCGGAATCGCTGGAAGTGGTGTTAAGCTGTGGGACTTCTGTCCATCCCCGGGAAGCCTACGCTACCTCCATTTTCACTGGAGGTAGGTAGTGGGGCTTCTCGGGGGTGGGAGGGAAATGGGGGCGGGGCGGACAGGACACCTCGCGATCGACTGGTTGAGGCCTCGCGATTGACCAGTCGATCGTGATCGACCTGTTGGTGACCACGGCTCTAATGTATAAAATCAGTGCTTCTTGCGCAAATACTCTGACGCTCCGACTCAGGGATAAGCCCTCTTGCACAACTGTTCTTACGCAAGAGGCCAGTGTAGACAGGCAATGTTAATTTCTTGCGCAAGAAAGCCCGATGGCTACATCTCTTGCGCAAAAGCACATGCCAGTGTAGATGCTCTCTTGCGCAAATACTTTTAATGCAAAAACTCTTGCGTTAAAAGTATTTGCACAAAATCATGCCAGTGTAGATGTAGCCTATGACTTTTACTAAAATGTGAAAAAAAGACCTCAGCCTTGTTTATACACATTGCTTGGTCAACACTTCCAATTATGCAGTGTATCAAATTTCTTGAAAACGTGTTTAAACATGCTGGCCTCATTTCTCAGCTGCACTCCCTCTCTGAGCCACAGGAATGCAGACAGGCCATTTTATCTGGGAATTCCCCACCCTAAGGAGGGCTTCCTGGAAATCATGGGAGTGGTGTAATACCTTTATACTGACTTACCTCTGCTGCAAGGATGTATCAGGGCAGCTGTGGGGTAGTTTGCTCTGTTCATTGGCTATGTGGGGCTGGTACAGTGGCCCACAGACAGATATGGGAAGCTATATTAGCTGTCTCCATCACGCTCATTTGAAAAACTACTTTTGACACCTCATGGTTAATATTAGCCTATTGTCCTGTGTTTTTTGGGGAGCTGTGCTAGCACCAGGACCCAGCCCTGGCCTCATGTGCCTTGCAGAGATGTTACATGCTAACTGCATGGTCCCCCTAGTAGCGGTGTAACACAGATTGCACCCACCCCGAAACTTGCTGTTACCTGTGCACTGCCCTCACAACCACTGGATGTGGTGCACACACACACAGCCCTGAGCCCAAACTGCCACTCACAGAGACAAGTCCCAGCATGAAGTGCTGCCCCCTGAGCGTC
Organism: Pelodiscus sinensis; assembly: GCF_052426305.1. Classification (NCBI taxonomy): domain Eukaryota; kingdom Metazoa; phylum Chordata; order Testudines; family Trionychidae; genus Pelodiscus; species Pelodiscus sinensis. The sequence goes on from NC_143054.1 coordinate 14,341,626, forward strand.
AGTGTATGTAGGGACAGGCCCCCGCAGGCGACACTGCACCTTGAGCTCAAGTGGCCTGTACACCCATCCCAGAGTGTAACTTCACCCTGAGGGCTGCCTGCAGAGACCGCTCCCAGCAGGCAACGCTTCAGCCGGGGCCAAGAGGCCAGCGGCCTTGGACACCTCTCGCCCTACAGAGCGTCACCCTGCAGTTGTCCAGGCAACGGAGACCGCTCCCAGCATGCCGTGCTTCGCCCTACCCTGCCAATCAAGGCTCCAGGTGGGGAGGGAGGCCGAGCTGAGAGCACACAACTCGCAGGAGCGGGCCGCCCCACCAGCGGGCTGAGGGGTATCTTCCTTTCCCGCTGATGGGGCCACACCACATAGACCCCCCCCCTTCTCCCCGCACACCTGGGCGAAATGGACTGACCCAACGCCACCTCCCTCCTCTCACCGAGTTGGCTTCGACGAATGCTCTTTTTTTAGGGAGGCCTACGGACGCCGCCGTGGCGGCGGGAAGGGTCACGTGACGAAGGAGCGCCTATGGCGGGGCAGCTCCCTTGGCGTGGCTGACCGGCCTCGTGCGGGACAGTTTGGGGTGGTCACGTGCCCCCCCCCCCCCCGCCACAGAGGAACGGCCGCCAGCGCGCGGCCGAGGCGGCGAGATGTGCTCCGTGCCCGGGATCCCCAGCCCCGGCACCACCGTCAGCCTGCGGGTCTCCTTCGTGGACGTGCACCCCGAGGTGCCGCTGGTGCGGCTGTGGGGCCTGCTGGGCGAGCGCCGGGAGGAGTATGCCCGGCTGCACCAGGACATCCAAGCCAAGGCCGGGCCCCGCCTGGGCGGCGCCCCGGGAGCCGTCTGGCCGGCGGCGGGGGCCGGGCTGTGCCCGGGGGACCTGTGCCTGGTGGAGGTGGGGGACCGTTGGCACCGCTGCCGGGTTGTGAGCCGCCAGGGCCAGCACTACCGAGTCTTCCTGCTGGACGAGGGGCGCACGGTGGCGGCCGGCGCCTATTACCTGGCCCGGGGCAGGGACGAGTTCTTCCACCTGCCCTCCGAGGTGCTGGGCTGCGTGCTGGCCGATCTGGTGCCGCCGGGAGCCGGAGCGGCCGCGACGGGCGGAGGGGAGCAGCCGGCCGCCGGCTGGACGGCGGGCGCCGTGGAGTTTCTCGGCTACCTACAGGCCAAGGAGGTGTCGGGGCTGGTGCGGGAGGTGCTGCTGCCGCAGCGCCTGGTGCTGCTCGAGCTGCCGTGGCTGCTGGCCCAGATGCACCACCTGGGCCTGGCCAACCAGGTCACCCCCAGCTGCTTCCGAGCCCTGCTCAAGCGTTGCCTGACCGCGTCCCGCCTGCACTGTCAGTCCAAAGCGGACCCCCCCGACTCTGCCTCAGCTCAGCACCACTCTGTTGCTACCGCTCCCCATCCCGGCCCGGCCCCCCTGGACTACTTCTACCCGCGGCTGCAGGTGGGGGTAACTGAGCCGGTGCTGGTGACCCAGATCTCTGACCCGCACCGCGTCTATTGCCAGCTGCAGAGCCTGTCCCAGGAGATCCAGCGCCTCTCGGACTCCTTGCACCAGATGTACGAGGCGGCGGCCGGGCGGGAGCAGGATCCGCTACCCAAACCGGGCTCCCCTTGCGCCGCACGCGGCATAGACGGCCGCTGGTATCGCGCGCTGTTGCTGGAGATCTTCCCCGGGGCGCAGGGTCGGCTGGTGGCCCAGGTGATCTGCGTGGACTACGGCAGGAAAGAATTCGTCACCGGGGCTAACCTGCGCCGCCTGCCGGTGGAGTGTTTCCGCATGCCGGTGGTGACCTACCCGTGCGCCCTGCAGGGCATCTCGGACGGGGGCTGCGGCTGGTCCCGGTCCCAGCTTAGCGGGCTCAAGGCGCTGCTGCTGGGGAAGGCGGTGAGCGCGCGCATCGAAGCTTACAGCCCCTTCGAGCACCTCTATTATGTGAACCTGTATGGGGAGAACGGCCTTAGCTTGAACTGCCTCTACGGCGTGCAGGCCAGCTGCCTGGCCCACAGCCTCCTGCAGGGAGCCGCGGAGGAGAAGCCGGAAGAGGAGGAGGACGCCGCCCCTGCTAAGAAGCCAGAGCCGCCGCCAGGCGTACTCCCTGCAACTGCGGCTCAGAGAGACCCGGCCGCTGCCCCGCTGCCGGTTGTACGGCTGAAGGTGGGAGTGTTCTACGATGCCCAGGTGTCCTTCCTCCGAGATCCGTCCGAGTTCTGGCTACGGCTCAAGGAGCACCAGCTGCCTTTCAACCAGATGATGCGGAACATGAGCGATTTCTACTCCCGAGCCCAGAAGCTGGACGGCATCGTCCTGGAGCCCCAGCCGGGATCCCTATGCTGCGCTAAGTGGAAGGAGAATGCTTACTATCGAGTCCTTATCACCAAAGTGCTGGGGAATGGGGTGAAAGTGCACCTGGTGGACAGAGGCAACACTGAGCTTGTGGACTGGTATGAGGTGAAGGAGCTGCTGCCTCAATTCAGGGAGCTGCCTGCTGTTGCTCTGAAGTGCTGTTTAGCAGATGTCTCTCCCCTGGGAGAAACTTGGAGTAAAGAGTCTGTGGCTCACTTTAGAAGGACTGTGAAGAGCAAAGAGCTGGTGATCCAGATGTTGGGCACACATGCTGGCAAGCATGTGATTGAAGTTCTTGACCACTCTCAAACAGGGGAGAAAAATATAAGCAAAATCCTGTCCCAAGCAGGCTATGCAAAATTCCATGGTGCTGAGATTCCAGAGACTCTTCAGAAGTTATCTGCTGAGCCTCTGGGGCAGGCTACCAATGAACCTGTTGGGGAGGAGGAGCTAGTGAGTTCAACAGCCAGGAAGAGGGGCATGCAACCCAAAACAATAAGAGACAATATAATGCTGATTCCCTCTGTGCCTTTAAGACCCAAAGCCCAGCCTACTGCAGAAACTTGCCATTTACTGAGTGACTCCACTCCTGCCGAGAGAAAAAATAACGGAAAGCTAAATCTGCCCTTCTCTCTTGCACAGAACTACTTGGAAATAAAACCAGGATTTCCTTATGAAGGTCAGCTGGAAGTTGGTTGTACAGTTCAGGTGGTAATATCTTATGTTGAAAGTCCTGGTTACTTCTGGTGTCAGTTGAGTGGAAACAATCAGGAACTTAAGACATTAATGGCTGAAATTCAGGATTATTGCAAGATTTCAGTTCAGCCATATTGTGGGCCAAGTCCATTGTGTTTAGCTAAGTATTCAGAGGATGAGAAATGGTACAGAGCTTTGATTATTAGTGGAGAGCATTCTGTAGAACAGGTAGAAGTAATATATGTTGACTATGGGAACAAGGAACTGGTTTCTGTAAAGAATCTCTGCTCAATTAGTTCAAATTTTCTGAAACTAAAGGCTCAGGCTTTCAGATGCAGCCTTTACAACTTAATCCAACCAAATGGTCAGGATCCTTTTGTTTGGGATGAAAAAGCAATCCTAGCTTTTCAGGAGTTTGTTGATGATGCAGCAAATCAATTGGAATTGAAATGTACAATATTTGCTCTAGCTGCCTTAAACAATAAGGAACTGTTTAATGTTGTGGACTTAATTACTCCTTTTCAGAGTGTGTGCCATTTCTTAACTGAGAAAGGGTTGGCGAGATCAGTACCACCTCAGAAACCTCTGGCATCTTCTGTTCAGCTACACTCTTACTACTATTCTACACATGACATCAAAATTGGAAGTGAAGAAGAGATTTATATAACACATATTGAGAACCCATGGAAATTTTACTGCCAACTTGCCAGAAGTGCAAATGTCCTAGAACAACTTACAGATAACATTAATCAATTAAGCAAAGTAGTGAACAGTTTAAAAACATCACAAAACTCTGGAAACCTATTTCTTACAAGGTATACTGACAATAATTGGTACAGGGGAGTAGTTTCGAAATCCAAGCCTAATAAGGAAGTCTTCTTTGTAGACTTTGGGAATATGCAAGTGGTAAAGAAAGAAGATTTGATTCCGATACCCAGTGATGCCTATGATATCTTGCTTTTGCCTATGCAAGCCATAAAATGTTCACTATCTGATATTTCTAATGTATCGAAAGAAGCGACTACATGGTTTGAAAAAGCTGTTTTGGTTAAGCCTTTAAAGATGATAGTGGTAGCAAAAGAATCTGATGGAAAACTGATAGTTGAACTGTATGATGGTAATATTCAAATTAATGCAAAAATGAAAGAAGGTTTAGGCTTACCAAGAGAGAGAGAGTCTAACAAATATGTAGAAAATGAAACTCTTCATTCTAAAAACATAAATGCTAAAGAAGTGAGGAATGAAAACAAGAGGCCATCAGCAGCACATATGGGAGAGTCTGAAATTAAAACTTGGCGATCTGAAATCCAAGGAGAAGAGTGCAATACCAAAACCAATTCTGTATGTAAGGATGTAAAATGTTTCCAACCTGCTGCAAAAAGAGAATTGCCAACCAAGTTTCTAGGCTCTGTGGAAAGATTTAACACTAACAAAGCTTTTCCCTCAGTAAGTACTCTCTTCGCTAAAAAAGTAGGTGAAAATAAATTGTTACCTTTAATAAACAAAGACACAAAGTCTGGTATTGTTAAACCTGCAACTATTAAAACTAGAAATGAAGGAGAAAACAGTACACTCTCTTCACTTAAAAGCATATGTGATCTGCCTCCAAAGAACATAGTGCCTGGTCTGAAAACTTTAGTATATGTTTCTCATGTAAATAACCCTTCAGATTTTTATATTCAGTTAGTAACTGATGAACCTCAACTTAACAGTATTTCAGAAGTATTAAACAAAACAGGAACAGAGGGTCTCAATCAACAGCAATTGCAAGTAGGCAACTTAATTTGCGCAGTTTTTTCAGAAGACCACTTACGGTATCGAGCTGTAATAAAAGAAAAACTATCTGACGAACGGATCAGTGTACAATATATAGATTATGGCAATACTTCTGTAGTTAATGTTTGTGAAATAAACAAACTGCTTGAAAAATACTCCTCAGTTCCAATTATGAGTATTCATTCCTCGCTGGCTGGAGTTCAGTGTAAACAGCTTACAGATTGGACACAGGAAGCAGTGAGTTACTTTTCAGAAAGAACAAGCGAAGTTCAAATAAACTGTGAATTTGTGGAGAAACTTGAGGACAAATGGGCAATACGTCTTTATGATGAGCAAGGTATGATAGCGGATTTAATTAATGAAACCTTTGCAATGAGAGAAGAATCTTGTGCAACAGAATCATTTCACAGAAGAAAGAGTGGTGCTGATGTGGCACATCTGTGTGAACCTCTGCCTTTTGATGAGAAAGGTAAAGCTTCTAATGTAGCTGACACTAAATCACTTTTCTGGAAGACTCCAGAGGTAGCTCAGACTGTAGAAACTTATGTCACTGTTGTAAAGGGTCCAGAAAACTTTTGGTGTCAAATGGCTAACCCAGAAAATATAAACTACTTAGAAAAAAACCTTCAGGAAACTGGAGAACTTGAAATAAGCAATGTGGATGACTTCAGATCAAATATTAGAAGTGGAGATATTTGCATAGCGAAGTATAGTGAGGATGGAAAATTTTATAGAGCAGAAGTTAGAAGCATGAAAGATAACAACCTAACTGTCAGACATGTGGATTATGGATCTGAAGAATGTATTGGTATAGAAATGATTAGACAAATTCCTGACCAACTCCTTACAATACCTATTCAAGCATTTCCATGCTGTCTGTTTGGATTTAATTTGCTAAAGGGTTCATGGAGTAGTGAAGCAAAAGACAAGTTCTATGATATGACTGGAGAATATTTACTAAAGGTCACAGTAATGGAAATACAAAAGGATAATTTTTCTGAAATTCCCTTATCTGTTGTGAAACTGGAATGTAATGGAAAAAACATTAATGAGGAGATGGAATGTTTTTGGAAGTATAACACAGATGCTGGTATGACTTTGACAAACATTCAGAATACTTTCAGTAGAAAGAATGACTGTCCAGAAACAGATCATGTTTTTCTTGAAAAAGCTGCTGCTTCTATTGGAGATGCTGAGGAAGAACATAATATTCTGCAGGATGCTTTGCTCTGTGCAGAACCATTTCACCTTAAAGACGATGGATGTCTAAATAATGCAGAAATCAAAGAACAAGTGGTTCTCAAAATTTCTAATGAGCATCAGACCGATTTTGAAATACTTAATGATGTAGAGAATCATTTATTGGAAAAAGAGAGTGATAGCAAAACCAAGATACATGTAGAACCAAAAATATCTGAACCTAAGTTATTTGCCAATGATGAAATAAGAGACTTATACCTTGAGCCATTTGAAACGCAGTTCTTAGAAAATAATAAAGTCAAAGCAGAAATGTTAGAATTATCACTTGAAGTAGAGTCTTTCCTAGGCGAAGAAAGAAAGCTGTTGGAACCACCATCTCAGATGCAGGATTCCCTGTATGAAAATGTGAATCTGTTGGAAATGGAGCAGTTACAAACACACACTTCACACGATGAACTAAAAAAGCTCATACTTGAGCTAGAATCACTTGAAGGGCACCCTTCCTTAGGTGACAAAGCAAAAGAAGTGCCAGAACGGGAGTCACTAGAAATACAGACTTTCTTGAATGATGAAACAAAGGAAGAATTGTCAGAATTGGAATCAGTTGAAGCACAGCTTTTGGGTGATGAAACAGGGGACTTAACAAACCTGAAATTGGTGGAAGTGTCTTCATTCAGTGATGGAGCAAATTGGTTGGAAAAAGGCTATATTTCAAGTGATGGCTCCATCTGTGGTGATGAAAAGGAGAAACTATTTGAACTAATACCCTGTGAGGTACAGATTTCCTTGGGTGAAGAAACTAAGGAGAGATTGGATTTGAACTTGCTTGAAGTTCATCAGATGACAGATGTACCAACTGAGTTGGAAGTGGAGTCAACCTTAGTAAGACCCTTACTTGCTAGTGGAGCTAGGAAGGAGTTGGAACCAGAGTCACATACAATACAGTCTTTGCTTATTGCTGAAAGAAAAAATGGATTGGAATTGGTGCCATCTGATGTGCAGGCTTTTCTGGGTAATGAAACAAGGAACAACATGTTGGAGTTGGAACCATCCACTTTAGAGCTTTCTGCAGATACTTCAGTTCAGCTTTCGTTTCCCAAAACTGACTTAAAGCAAATGTCTCCTTGCCCTGTAGAGCTGGGTGTTATAGGACAAGATGGCAGCAAAGGTGAAAAATTTAAGAAATGGCTAACTCTGCAAGAGAAGAGTTGTACAGAACAATTTAAACCAGACTTGTGTGATGTGTACAGAGAGTATAAAAACACTTTTGTGAGTGGGGAGTCCTTGAAGTCTAAACCCTCAGATAATGAAGAAGAAGAAATTGAAATAAGAGAAAAACAAGATGCAATTTTAGCTGGTTGTGGTGCAGGTATGTGCCTCTTTAAAATACTGTAGTCTCAAATTGTACAGCATACTAACACTTTTAAAAATCAGTAGTTCCAAATGCAAAATTTAGCTTAAATGTTTAAAAATACTTGACTTGAAGTGTGTGAGGGGTGTGTGTGGTGGTGGTGTTGTTGTTGTTGTTGTTTTTAAAGAATTGTAATGTAAAGTCTAGATCTTAAGCTAAGACTTGTGGGAAGGGGATGGGGAATGAAGACTGTGGTGAGGTAAGGTGCATAGAGAGTGCTGTAGTTTCCAAAAGAATACTATATGAACAGATTGTTTTATGTGGTCCATGAGAGAGTGTTCCACCCGTAAATCCTCTTACATTCTGGGATTTTTAGTAATGAACTGTAAATGTCTTGTGTTAAACTTATCCATTACTAACTTCTTAACAAATAGATTGGTTTCTTATATACAAATGGAGACATGAAAAGCAGCAGGCAGAAGCAGTTAAATTGACACTTTTTAATAAAGTCTAAATCTGTTACAGCAAACTTTGGTGAACTCTCAAATCTTGTAGAGCAAAGTGAGCATGCCTGCAGTCTAGAAGGGTTTGCTGTTGGCTCCAAATGTATGGTGTGGACAAGTCTGAAGTGGTGTGAGGCTCAGATTTTGGAGGTATCTGATGAAGGCACTAGGGTAAGTAAGACTTCAGAGCTCTTTTCTGTGTCTTTAAAAAAAAAAAAGATTTAATGTACATTAGAAATGCTCTGGTTGTCCCATGTGCATCCTACCTTCTCCAGATGTTTGAATTACTGGAGAGGTTCCAGTTAGAGATTAAAACACTTACAGCAGAACCTCACAATTACAAACTGATCAGCCAGCCACACAGTTCACTTGAACCAGAAGTACATAAGCAGCAGTAGCAGACCCAAAAAAAGAAGCAAATACAGTACAGTATTCTGATAAAAATGTAAACTTACAAAAAAAAGGATAGCAGCATTTTTATTCATAACATTGCAAAGTCATATGAAGTCAACATTCATTTGCAAAAGTTTGCAAGAACAACCACAGTGTGATTCAGAGTTAAGTGGGCTATGCCCACGAAAGCTCATGATACCATCTACATGTTTTGTTAGTCTATAAAGTGCTACCAGACCATTTGTTCTATTATTCCTGGGGTGAATAAAGTGAACTTATACTGGAGTTAGTGTTGTTAGCTGCTTCTGGATGTCTATAATACATAATTACAGGTGTCTCTTGTTTTGCTAGATAGAATTTATATTGAGTACTTGAGGAACCAATGTAAAGGTTTTCAAGAACTCCTAGTAAATCTTTTTAATCAATCAGTTTCACACATACAGAATGGGAAACGACTGCTTGCTGGAAAGGGTCCAGAGAAGAGCAACGAGAATGATTAAAGGTCTAGAGAACATGACCTGTGAGGGAAGGTTAAAGGAATTAGGTTTGTTTAGTTTAGAAAAGAGAAGATTGAGGGGGAACATGATAGCAGTTTTCAGGTATCTAAAAGGGTGTCATAAGGAGGAGGGAGAAAACTTGTTCATCTTGGCATCTGGGGATAGAACAAGAAGCAATGGGCTTAAACTGCAGCGGGGGAGGTTTAGGTTGGACATTAGGAAAAAGTTCCTAACTGTCAGGGTAGTCAAACACTGGAATAAATTGCCCAGGGAGGTTGTGGAATCTCCATCTGTGGAGGTATTTAAGAGTAGGTTAGATAAATGTCTATCAGGGATGGTCAGACAGTATTTGGTCTTACCATGAGGGCAGGGGACTGGACTGGATGACCTCTCGAGGTCCCTTCCAGTCCTAGTATTCTATGATTCTATGCTGTATAACTGGTAGTGCTTGCTATACGATGGTTAATATCTTATCTGTACAGGTTTTGAATCTGTCCAGTGGCAATGAGGAAGTAGTGAATCCTGAGAATGTTTGGAATGGTATTCCTGATGTGACTAAGAGTCCATATGAGGTACAGTGTTATTGCTCTTGGTAAATATTTGGGAAACCTAATAAAGATAAATCAAATGTCTGGAGTTTTGAGCTGTAAACTTTGTGTGACCATGAGGGTTGTTTAATATACTTAGAGAGACACACAGACCTTAATCTGGGAAATCTGAATGCTAAAGTTCATCAAACTGCTTGATACACTGTAGCTTCCTTTTAAAAACAACAACAACTGAAGAGTGGAGTAGAACTGGCTACCCCTCAGCAAGCTATTTTGATGAGGAATATTCTGGATTATGTGAAATCCAGTTCCAGGAAAAAAAGATGAAATCGAAAGTGAGTCGTCAAAATATTAAGCTGAAGAAATACCAGTAAGTGCAGAAAGCTGGTTATTGCTGTCAGATTTGGTAGTTCTGATTTATGCTATTCATGCATCAGTTCTGAAAATATTATGTTAACAAGGAACTTAAAGAAACAATGCATAAGGAGTAGTGTAAAATATTTAATAACTATTTAGTAATTTAAACTATCTTAAAGAAGTCCAGTATTTTTATGTTGCTTTGTGGACAGTGCTGTTGTGGCAAGACATATGTCCAGGAATTTAATATTAAATTATTCTAGAGTACTTCACAATAACCAGCATCTGTGACAAGGAAAGTGGAGGAATCAATTTTCAGCGTCTTCCTCCTGGTTTGAAAAAATAAGAGGGATACAAGCCAGTTCTAGTGGTCGACATGGGGAAAATAATTCACATATCTCAGTATGAACAAATACCTAAGTGTTTAGTGTAAAAATCAGTCTACTTTTAAATGAGATACAGGTACAAAAAGTCTTTTGGGGTAGTGCCTTTGTCCTTTTCAACAGAACTTGGTTTTGTTTCTACTTTAGACAGCGTTCCATGTGACGGATAACTTGCACTCCTTAGCAGCAGAGAACTTGGAGTTGAAAGGTAGTACTTGAATTTTACTTTCTAAACTTCATTTGACAGGAGAGTTCATTGTTAAATGGATAAGTACCTGTCGTCGTCTTAAAGTCTCTAAAAGCGTGATATTCTGGTCTCTCTCTACATAAAAAAAAATCTTTTTCTACCGGACGACAAAATGATGTCCGCACGTTCTCTGGCTGCAAAAGTCCCATCTGCAGGGATTGGTAACATATGGCTTCCAAGCCAAATATGGCTCTTCTGCAGCTCCAGCTAGGCCCCCCATTACTACCCCTGTAGCAGGGAGCCTGTGCTGGTGCTCTGGCCTTCCCCACCCCGCAAGATTGAAGCACCAGCGCTGGCTTCCTGCGGAGGCGGTGGTAGAAAGCCCCAAGGCTCCCTGCCAGATCTGGCTTGCAGGAAAGAAGCAGAGCCAGAAATGGCTCCGCACGCTGCTGCTTTCCTTCCCTTCTCCCCAGTAGCGCAGGGATGTGCTTCCTGGAGGTTTTTCCTGCTGCACCAGAATCTGGTCAATAGGAGCACTGGGAGGCAGTGCCTGAGGTACCATGTTGGGAGCTGCATGAAAGCAAGAAGTGCCCCCTTCCCCTCATGCCAAGATCCTGTACCCCCCAGTCCTCCCACCCTCCTTCCACCAAAACCCCACTCCCCCCAGCCTGCTCACTCATACCCCTCCAAGCCAAGACCTTTCCACCCCCTCCTCACACATCCTCCACTGAGACCCCCACACTTCCAGCCTGCTCCTCCACCCTCCCTCCTGGCCAGACTTTGCACCCCCATCCCTATCCCACTCACTGACAGCCCTGTTCTGCACTCTTAACCCCTCATTTTGGCCCCACCCCAAAGCCTAGGAGGACCCACAAAATTCACTAACTCTGGAATCCCAAAAGAGTCAGTCTGGCCTGAGGCCTTGAACCATAGTCCTCCCTGTCCCTTCCCCCACCATGGTGTTGGAGTACCTGGGGAGTGAGCTGTTTCAACTGGGAATCAATGAGAATTGGGGGTTGTTTGGAGGGGGTTGGCGAGCGTAGCAGCCAGGAGGAATGGAGGGTTGGAGAGTGTAGCAGCCAGATGGAGTGCAGCCCCCTAGTATACTATAAACAGAATAACTTATAGCTGTGAAATGTAGTTGAACTAACTGGCAATTGTTAGGGATGTGAATAAGCCTCACCCTGAGCAGACCCTGCTTGTGGGACAAACAGGTGGTGCAGCTCCTGCCTGCAGCAGGAGGAGGCCCCTCCAGCCCAGCAGCAGGCAGGTGAGGGCTGTTCCAGCAGAACTGGAGCCTCTCCCTTCTCCACTTCAATTGGTTAACGGTTAAACAATACGGTTAACCATTTTACCAATTAAATGAGATTTTACGTCCCTATTACTTGTGGAAGAATTTTGGGGTCGTTCTTCAGTAGCAGGTAAAACACTGGTAGTAACATTGCAAGCTTCCCCACATTGCCTTGTCTAGAAAGACCATCCCCTAAGGGAAAATAAGTTATAGTTTCATGCCTGGTCAAATCCTTGTCCTTTATGCTTAAGGTGCCAAATGTGGTAACTGTGCAGTAGCTTATATCTTGGATACTTGTCCATTTGGAGAATTGAACCATGATTACCAAATCTGGCCTTGTAGGGCCCCCAAATCTTTGTAAAGTGGTAATGACTGTCACATGGAAGTTTTGTATCCATCACTGATCACCTGAAGCATATGGTGCCTTTTCAGGTCTTCTCTTATTTTTGTTCTTTCTTACAAAAAATACAAGAAACCTCATGGCTACGTCTAGATTGCATCCCTTTTTCGTAAAAGGGATGCAAATTAGACGTATCGCAATTGCTAATGAAGCAGGGATTTAAATCTCCCCTGCTTCATTAGCATAAAAATGGCTGCCGCTTTTTTCCGGCACAGAGCTTTGCTGGAAAAAAGCGCCAGTCTAGACGTGGATCTTGCGGAAAATAAAGCCTTTTCCGAAAGATCCCTTATTTTAAGAGGGATAAGAGATCTTTCGGAAAAGGCTTTATTTTCCGCAAGATCCACGTCTAGACTGGCGCTTTTTTCCGGCAAAGCTCGTGCCAGAAAAAAGCGGCAGCCATTTTTATGCTAATGAAGCAGGGGAGATTTAAATCCCTGCTTCATTAGCAATTGCGATACGTCTAATTTGCATCCCTTTTACGAAAAAGGGATGCAATCTAGACATAGCCCATATGTTTTTGTTTTTTCTCTGAAATGAAGGGGTTTAACTTAGGATTTTGTAGTAAAGGAGACTGTTGTCTGTAAGGTCCTGCATTATTTGTTGCAGAAGTTGAAAGGAGGGTAATGAATGATGCAGCACCTTGCAGGGAGAGAAAGTCGGTCTGGGGATCAGGGAAATAGAATGTTATCCTGGATAACTGGATTCTGTCCTTGACTGTGCAAGTAGTGTTCCCATGATGCTGGTATTGTTCTAATATGCTCTTAAACTTTCAACAGGCAATTGCTGATTCTGTTCCTTGTTTTCTGGCTGCCCAAACTGAGGCCCTGGTTTCTGATGTGTTGAGCATTCACATCTGCTGATATCAATGGGAGCTGGCTTTTAACTTGTAGAGGGCTGTATAATGCTAAGTACTCGGAAAAATCAAACCCTAGGCATCTCCGTGTACCCAAAATTAGGTGATACCTTTGGCCTTATTCTGTCTCAACTTCCCACATGTAAACTTGGGATATAGTATTCCCAAAGGATGCCAAAGAGGAATAAATAATCCTCTCTTCAGAGCAAGCCTGAATAATGTGTGGTATATAAGGTCTAACCAGACAATGAAAATAAAGCAAAATATTGAGCGCCATCCATCCTGGCAAAGACTGAAGTAAGGCTTCTGTAGATACAATAGTATGTAATTGTGTAATCAGACTGTGCATACATAAGTGCACATGTAAGCTTCATATTGTCATTTCCTAACTCTTGAGTTTGTAACTGCAATGTTCTATTAACAGTCTTTCTGTGTTTATAAAAAAGCCTGTGCACATGCGTATGACAGAGCTCAAATTGGAATATCTTAGACACGTGTATATAAGTCTGCAAATGGTGGCCTGCTCAGTTTCACTCAATCCTGTTAATGACTTTTTTTACTGATGTAACTTCAGAAAACTGAAGGAGATACTGTTTCGGTGGCTGGATCAGTTTGTATCTGAATGTCAGATACAAACTGTACATTTAATGAAATCAGTGTTTTATTGATGTAAAACAGTATCTGAAACTACATTTTAAAGTACCTACTGTGACTGTCATGTTTCACCTGCAGGTGGATGGGTTATCTCTTAAACTGAAGATACAACCCAAAACTGGCGATTTGTCTTGTAAACATTGCATACGTGTGTCCATGTAAATCATTTCACCTTTGAGTAAAGTTTCATTTGTCATAATTGATAGTTATTCATTGTACACAATGATCTTTCAAATGAGTACTATTTGGGCTAAACTTATACAAGACTATAAAGTAGATAGTGTTGGCCTGAAATTGTACTACAGTTTTTCAGTTTCTAAAAAAAATACAGATCACACTCTTTTTAGTGACTATTATTGTGTAAGTGTGTTTGGATCTTCATGGTCCTATTTTTTATGTCTGTCTTTCTCTCCTCTTTTTCTAGAAAAAAGGGCTAATTGTGGCTCAGATGTAATGGATGATCCGTATATGTTGTCCTGCAATCCTGAAAATGCCACCGAGTAAGGCTTCTAGTTAACTAGAGCCATGCTGGAGAAGCAAAGTCTTATGAACATGTACTTTCTCAAGACTCTGGTATTACTGAATTATACATTTGTAGAAGTACTTCGAGCATGGTTTTCAAGCAGCTGAGCAAGTAATGTCTAACTTATATGCTGTATTTCTGTAATAGCTCTTCACACTTGTAAGACTACAAAATGCCTATATGGAATATAAAGGAAAATGTTTTGATAGTGCTGGCATCTAACTTCTTAAGCTTGCACTGCCTTCATTTGAGTGAGAATTTGAGCCGCCCTTGACTGGTGGAGTTTCAGCTATTGAAATATTTTAGACTGTTGTACAAATAGTTGTAATAACTAGATTGTTAAACTTGTTTTGCATATGTAGATTGCTGAAGCTCTATAGTTCTATTGGAACTATACTTGATTTAAGTTTTTTGGATTTGCTTAAATGAAGGTTACTTGGATGTATGCCAGCTACTGTACATTATGCAATACTTCTTTCTGGTAAGCACTGAAAATATTTCTCTGTTAGAATAGATTTCCTAAAAGAATGAGGATATTTTGCGCCCGTTACTGTGAATGTTTACCATAAGAGGAAAACAATATTTACTTCAGTTTGCACTTATATTACTATACAAACAGTGAAACAAGCTGGAATAAAGCTGGTGCATTGTTATCTGGTCTTGATCTTTCCGACTTCTCCATTAATTTTTTTTTGGTGTATAAAGGGATACTGCCTTTATAATTGACTACAATCTGTTGGCTGAAAGGGCTTGTTAAAAATAGGACCAATCAATACAGAGCATTCCAGGAATATTAAAGATAAAGGCATAAGGATAACCATACTGGGTCAGATCAATGGGTCCAGCTATACTCCTGGGACAATGCTGTGCCACTGCATGCTCCCAGCATTCAAGTCTCCTACAGATTTCTTTGCTTCCCCATAGAAATTGGTGGGGAAGCAAAGGAAAGCTGCTAGAGTGGTCGTGTGATCCTCCTCAACAGTGCTGGCATGATTCAGGAACCTGAAGCAGTTGGCAGACAGGTAAATCAATGTGAAGGAGGGCCTGGGTGCACTCTAGCCAGTGGCTTAGTTGCTTGTGCTGGCTGGGTTGAGGAAGGATGAACATTCTCCTCCCTTACCTTGCCCTGGCCATGCTTTGAGAGACCTATCCCCAGCAGCCTCCCCTGGCTGTAGAAAGCTCAACACATATCTGTGGCTTCTTGCCCACTCACTGATCCCTCATGCATCCAGACTACCCCATACCTAGAATTTCCCTGCAGATTCTCCTGCACCCAAATCTCTACCTCACTGAGCCTTGGCTCCTGCATCCAGAGCTCTCCTACACCGGAACCCCTCTTCTTCTCCCCCTACTGAACCCAACACCTAGATCCTGCTATCAAGCTCCTCCCCTGGGTATCCAGATCCCCACTCTTTGCAGTTAGACCTGAACCCCTTGAACCCAGATTCCTGCCCCACTGAGCTCAACCAGCTGCATGTGGACCTCCACTGTATTGTCTCCCCCATTACCTGAACCCCTGGTAGAGTCCAATTTCCCCTCTCACCTGGTACCTTCAGCAAACCTCTGTGTATCCAGATCCCCCATCAAGTCACCCACACCTAGATTACCTCTCAGAGAACCCTCTCACGCTACACCTGGATCTCCTCACATTAAGTCCCTCCACAGTTGGCTGCTGCTAGGCTGAGACTTCTTGTTCCACATCTGGGCCAGGGGTGGGCATGGTAGAAAACTGTCCTTCTTGCTTATTATCTTGGTGCACCTAGAATCTTTGTAGGGCAGAATTGGCCTCTGCAGTGTCAGAGTTGGGTGAAATCTGGCCAAGTATAGGTGGGGATGTGAGGGATTACTGCAGGGTGATCTTCCACCTCAGTCTACTGGCTGCACAATACTCCCCACTGTCATGCTGGAACTTCTGGTGTGTTTATTGACAGATAAGATATACTGAATCTTAAAATATTGTGCATAGAATTCCCTTGGGAGTATGTCTAGTCCCAGGGGTGAAAGTAACTTACAGTTTCTTACAGGTACTGTCCTATTGTAAATTAGCCCCCTGCCAGCTCTTTAAATAGCTCACTGCTGGCTTTTGCCACAGCTCAGCCAGCTCTTGTCGGAGCTGTGCACCAGGTTGCACCCGCTTACTTTCACCTCTGTCTAGCCCAGTATCCTCTTCCAACAATGGCTGGAGCCAGATGCTGCAGAGGAAACAACAGAACAGTCCCATTATTTAGTTTCATTATCTGGTGCTGTTCTGAATGTTTGCAAACATAACAAATGTGTATGCAAAAGTTCTGACTTGCTTGTTCTTACTTTACAAGTGGTAACACACCTTTAAATAGAACTGTAAGCACAGCGAGTGAAATCTTTTTCTGATGCATGTGTGGAAATTGGCATGGAGCAGAGCAAGTTTCATTAGATATTACCATTTTCTCTTGGAGGCAAAAGAACGCTGCCGTGGGATGAGTAGTATATGGGAATGCACACAAAGTTGGGTAAGATTATGGCACAACAAATTTTTCAGCTTAATTGTGTGAGAGATTCTCAATGAAGCTGTAGGATTTTTCCCTATGCTTGTGGTTTAGGAACACAAGTAACCTAAGTCCCACCAATAGTCAATAAGACTTAAGCACTATGGAAAATGCCACTTTGAAAAAAAGTTTTTTTTTTTTAAATCTCTTTGGTAACAAGAATTATTCTGCAGTATGTTAGTAAATTCACAAAAAATAAGCCTGGAGGAGAGTGGTTTTAATAAAAAATACTGCTACATGTACTATAAAAATTAGAGTATCTTACAAGTGCAAATTCTGGTTATTACAAAATTAAATGCGTGTTGCACTTTTTTTCTATAAAACACTTTGAATCAAATTAACTATGGTTAAATGTAGGTAATATTTTGCAAGGTTTATTTTTAAGATTGGGAGTCTTTTGTAAAACTCTTCTTGAGAGTTGACTTCATTTTGCTCCACCTGTAGACAAGTCCAGCTGGGAGGACCATGGCTTTGTCCATCAGTTTCTCCATATTTATAGCTACCTAGGCCGATTACAGCTCTGATCTTCAGAAGATGTTCAGCTACTTCTAAATGGTGTCTCAGATGTAGACAACTACATAATTAACCGATGAGCCTGGGCTTATCGGTTAATCCTGTCGATGACATGCATTCCGCCTCCCCCTTGCTGCCTCTGTATCAGAGGCAGCAAAGAGGAGGGCAGCGGGAGCCAGCTGCCTTCCCCACCCCGTACTGCTGTCCCTGAAAGAGAGGCAGCACTGCAGAGGGCGAGAGGGGCAGGTGCAAGCCGATACAGGAGGTGGCATTTAGGTGGCTCTCCATGTGCGCTGGCTCCATGTACCCACCTACCCCCCCTTCTTTGCTACGGAGGCACCGGGGTGGAGTGTGGGGAGCAGGCAGGAGCCAGTGCTGGGAGAGCCAGCTTAAAAGCTGGCTCCCCGCCCCAGCACTGGCTTTGGAGTCACTTGTGCTGCATGGCCCGCCCCCCTTTCCCCGGGGCTGCTGCCTCTTTGAGAGGCAGCAGTGTGGGGAGGGCAGGGGAGACTGCCGTGAAGCAGCCTCTGTCCATAGTGAGCCTGGGCTCTCCATGGACCAGTACTGTTCCATGGCAGCACCCTGTTCACGGGGATGGGTCCAAGCTCACCAGGCTGCAGTAGCCTCTGTCTGTAGGGAGCTTGGACTCTTCGCTGACAGGCTACTGTGCCACTGTATCAGAGGCAGTGGAGTAGCAGGTAAAGCTGGTCTGCACGGGAAACTGGTTTTTAAACCGGCTCTCCTCATGGACTGGCTCCTGCCTGCTACCTCACACTGTTGCCCTTGATTGACAGCAACACGAGGTGGTAAAGAGCTCCCTGGAAGTGGGGTTGGGAGTGCGCTGGCTGCTTTTCCTGCCCCCAGGCACTATTGAATAGTTGTGTAACTGCTAAAATTTGATACAGTTACACAACTATTCAATTACACGCTATTTAACATCCCTGCTCTCAGGTGTTCCCTCTGGCTACTCTCTCTCACCTGGACATGGTATAGAGAAGGCCTGGGCAAAATATGGCCCATGGGCTGGATCCAGTCTGACAAGCCACCAGATCTGGCCCACAGATACTGTGGGGAGCCCCAGGCAGGTTCCCCGCTTGCTTCTCCCTACCTGCACGCCACTCAGAAAAGCGGCTGTGGGGCGGTTTCTCTTTTTAAAAACTGAGCCCTGAGGTGGGGAGGCTTCAGGTGTAGTCCCCTCGCCCAGCCCAACCCTATTTGCTGGTTTCTGGTCAGAAACTGGCCCATGGGAGCTGCCTGTTTGAATAACAGGCAGCCATGGAGCACCAGGCCCTCTCCCCTCCTGGACTCGTAGTTATTCACAAAGCACATGGCTGCTACCTGGGACGGGACAGGCAGGGAGCCTGCTTCAGAAATGTGCTGGGCTTCTGGTCAGGAGTCCCCCAGAATCTCTCCGTTCCCCAACCCTCTGCCCCCCTCGTGTATCCCCCCTGCCCCACTTCTGTACCCATATCCCCTCCCAGATACAGCACTCCAGTCCCCTCCTGCCCTAGGTCACAACCCAACCCCCTGCACCTCAGTCCAGTGCCCCAGGTCACAACCACCTCCTTCACCCAAACTCCCTCCTGCACCCAACCTCCATCCCAGACCCCACATCTCCTCCATTGATATCAGCCTTCAATCACTTTCCAAATTCTTGGAGTGGGTCCCTGTCAATTATTGCCCACCCCTGACATAGGGCAAGACTGGTAACAGCATAAGTCTGTGTCACATCTCACCTGCTAGCTATGAGAATGTGTAGACTTAGCTTTAGGCAATCAGTTTTGTCAGTTGGGGGTGTGAAAAAACCACCTACCTGAGTGACACAAGTTTCAGCAACAAAAGTGCTGTGGACAGTGATGTCAGGAGGAGAAATTCTCCTGTGGACTGAGCTAATGCTGTGCGTTGGGGAATGGCTTAATTATGCTTGCAGATGAGCTCTCTGCTGCTGGTGAAGAGGGGGTACATGAGAAACCTTACAACAGCCAGCTGTAGCAGTACTGCTGTAAGTTCCATAGTGTGAACATAGTTTTGTTCTCATAGTTGCAATAGCCTAGGCATACTATCCCCCAATGCTTGTTAGAGAAGATGGAAGGGAAAGGGCAGTGGCTGATCCTGCAGGTGTTATCGCAGCTGTAGCATTCTAAGTATATCAACCTAATGGGTAATGACTAGGAAGTACGTGTCAATTACTTGTGCTAAATGGAAAGGTGGGAGTGAGGGGAAGGTGGTAATGCCCTGGGTAGAACTGTGAATAAACCATCTCTATTAGGTAGTAATGTGTCTGGGGAATGCATGTGCATACATGAAGCTTGGTATTCTTAAAATTGAAATTTTATAACAGCATAGGGGTTAATGGCCTGCCCTAGGCCAAAGCACAGGTTCTCTATTGGGGGGGGGGGGGACTGTCCCCTATCTGTGTGGCAGACTGGTAGGGTTGCCAGGTGTCTGGTTTTCTACCGGATAGTCTGGTATTTGCACCCTCTGTACTATAGAAAAATTCAGAAAATACCGGCCATATGCAATGTCTGGTATTTTCTGAATTTCCCGCTGGGCGCCAGATGGAAGTCTGGCGGAGGTAGGGGAGTGACTGGGAGGCGGGGCCGCGATTGGCACTAGGAGCTCTGTGGTCACGTGCAAAAGCCAGGCAGGGCGGGGGCAGTGGCTGGGACTCCCAGCCACTCCCCCCACCTGGCTTCTGCACACAACCAGTGGCTCCCAGCGTCAATCATGGCCCCACCTCCCAGCTGGGAGCCTCTGGTTGCATGCAGAAGCCGGGCAGGGGGAGCGACTCCCAGCCACTCCCCTTGTCTCTGCCCGGCTTCTACTAGCAACTAGAGGGAGTGCCTGCTGGGGGTGCAGCCTGTTGGACTCCGGCTGCGGCCAATGGCTGCATGCCTCCCCCCCCGCCCTGCTTCCTGCCCCCCTTCCTTTGCCCCCCCTCCCGTTCAGCCCGCCCCCCCCTGGCTCCCGATCCCCCCACCAGCCCCGCCTCCTGCCCAGCCCCACCCCCTCCCAGCCGGTCCCTCCCCCCTGTCTACGATCAAGTGTGTCCGGTATTTTGAGGGGTTTACTTGGTAACCCTAGAGACTGGTCTTAAAGTTCTCTTCCTCTTAACTGCTAATGAATCTGTGAAAGTTCAGTTGACTTTTGCCAGAATAGTGACCACATTATGATCCCATGAGGGGGAGGTGTTTATTTTGGAAGAGTTAAAAAGGAGAGCTCCTGCATTCTAACAGGCTCAAAATGACCGTGTGTGGGAAAGGCAGCACAATTTTAAGTTGGAGATAATGTCGCTTAACAATTAATTTTTCTAGTTACCTTTGTGCAGCAAATTCCAGTTCAAGAGCCTGTTAATGGTTAAAAACATAGATTTGTATTGGAATGGCATACACCATGTTAGAAATCTGCAACTTGCCCAGAAACTAGGCTACAGTTTTCTTATAATATGTTAAAAAGCATCCTTAATAATTTTGCATGTCACATATTGAGATGGCTGTTGAAGATAAAGACAAAACAGTTACTCTTACGGATGAAGGCTATGCTGCCTGAAGAGTTCAGTTTTCTCTCCAGTATCAATCTCATTCCTAACTGATGATTATAAAGCAGGCAAAAGCTGTATGGCAAAGGTGCACAAGTCCCATTGATTTTTAAGGGACTTGTGCTTCGATGTCTTGTGTGCTTTGGAGAATCCTACCCAAGTGCTCTGTGCTTTCATTGTCTGTCAGAGGGAAAACATTTCAGTTAATTTGTGTAGTTTTAGTTCGCTAAAGCATGGTAGGAATACTTAAGCATGTGCAATGTGGTTTCTAAAACACAATCAGTTATTAAAGTATGTAACGACTAAAAATACGATATATAGCACCTACAAGACTATTTGGATTGAATGTTAGGAGGCAGGAGTGTGATTCAAGTCCCTAGATACTAATCTGTCCTTGTACTTTTGGTTCTGGGTCAAATCCAAAACTACAGTGAGCCTTCTTTCAGTCTGCAGCTCAGATGGAACTGAACCTTCACAAGAAGTGACAACTTATAGAAATCTTGAAAGAATTCTCTCAAGAACGAACTGCTCTGAAGAGGCTTCCAGTGTTGCTGGCAGCTAATGGAAGTGGATTTTACAAAATATCTCCTTTTGAGATCAAAATCTTAAACTGAATTGGGGCTTCCTATTTGATGTTCTTGAAGTCCAGCTAGCATAGGCCTAGTAATTAAAAACAAATGAGTATTTATGTAGCACTCTAAAGCTGGAGAGCTCAGAGCACCCAATAATGCTTGTTGGGTATCTTCATGTTAAAGATGGAGATGCTGAAGAGCAGAGAGGTTAACCATTTTGTGCAAGCTCTTGCCAGAACGAAAGTCTCTTGCTGTAAATGCTGATCAACATTGCTTCTTTCCTAACTTAGAGCTAGATATCCATATTATAGCTGTTTTAATGTTTAATTGTTAGAAAAAGTTATTGCAGTATTTTAAAGAGTAAGTTTATAGGCTGGTATGAATTTAAACTCTAAGCTTTTATCAGTTGTGCATTGAGAACGCCTAATAGTCACCTGTCTTCATAAGGGGGGAAAAAACCCAAAACAATGTAGTTGTGGGAAGTACTGGCCAGCAGTTACTGTCTTCTAAGTAACAGCTTGTTGAAAACTTCAGGAATGTTTTAGTATACATCGTATTATCAGTTTCTTCATTCTAGTGATTCAGGCTGAGTTGAGGGTAGATTAATGTTGGTGCCACGAATGACATTATTTCCTTCGCCATCTACAAGAGTGTCCCACTGATTAAAGTCTTTCTCCAGACCTGTGAAATGCAGGAGCAAAACAAACGTGATTAAAGTAACTACTGTCTAAAGGAGTCAAATGCACAAGCTAGTTACTTCCCAGTTTCATCTCTTAAATTGAACTGGTTGGTTTGGAAGAAGTAAGAACAAAATAAAGTCTGAAGTGTGGAGATGTTTAACTATTTACACTTCTCTTGAATTAAGAATGAACAAAATGGAAAAATATTAAATGTTCCTAGCTTGAGGCACTTGAATCTGATCTTGAAGTTGGGAGAAACTTTTTCCCTCAAGGCTTATAACCAGACTATAAAAATTCAATTATTAAAGAATTAACACATTGTCATCAAGAAGCAGGTCAGATTCTCATTTTAATTTTTATCCTCAAGAAAACAGTGATTTAGTACGAGGGGCTGCATAAAAATAAAGAATTGATTAACACTTACTCATATGGGACTTGAGTCTTTTAAACAAAACTACTTTTTAAATGTTGCTACTTACCTAAATGTTTCTGCAAGAAGGCTAAAGAAGCTTTGTTGCTAATATCTATAGCTATGTTTGGGTCTATATCTCCCTGTAATTTGAAAATCTTTCCAACAAAGGTACCAGCCAGGAAAGTAAAATCTGGAAAACTCTGATGTACTGATCCCCTGTAAATAGAAAAGAGAGTTTTAAATAAATTAATAGGAAGGCAGTTTTGAAATGAAGGTAATGCATGTAAATCAAGTCTTTTGCAAAGGTAATAATAGATTATATACTTAATTGTGTTAGGAGACTTGCATTCCCCTATTGTTATTGCTACCTCAGGGCTTGTCTATATTCTGTTATTAGGAATAGCTATTGTGTGATTAAATTTAAATCTTTCCTTAATCTGAATAACTTTAAAGTTAAGAAGAATCCTAAGGATCAGTTCTGCCTTGAGGAATGTCTACATGACCAGCCTTGAAATCAAGGACAGCACGTGTGTACAAATCTGAGATCCTTAGAGTTGCAGTAGTGCTTTGCCCCTAAAAGTTCTTGCCCAGTTGGTTGGGGTGTATTCATTGGATCTACTACCCACATGCTCCAAATGCCCTTGAAGGATCCTTTAAACTGTTCATAGTCATAGATAAGATTCCTAGGTCAGAAGGGATCATGTGATCATCCAATCTGTCCTCCTGTATTACACAGCCCTTAGAACTTTCCCCCAGCAATTCCCAGAGCATATCTTGTAGAAAAAAATCCAATCTTGATTTTAAATGCTAGTGATGGAGCATCCATGACCCTTAGTAAATTATTACAATAGTTAATTACCTCTGTTAAAAATTTGTGCTCTATTCCCAGTCCAAATTTGTCTAGGTTCAACTTCAAGGCACTGAATCATACTGTACCTTTCTCTGCTGGATTGATGATCCATTTTATCACTTTTGTTCCATGTGTAGATACTTATAGACTGGGATCAAGTTGCTTCTTAACTTTTGTTAAACTAAATAGATTGAGCTCCTTGAGTCTTGTATAAGGCATGCTTTCTAATCGGATCAGTTCATTCCTTTGAATCCTCTTCAGTTTGACAGTCTTGTTCTCTGTGTCACTCAAGGAATACAGACCCCTTGAGTGGGCTTCTCCTGTTCTCATCCCCATTGTCTTCAGAGCCTTCTATACCAGGGGATTAGGTCATGGATTTCTCCTAAATATACAGAGGTGCTCTCTGCTTAGAAGAGGTGAAAGCCTTAGAGGAGGCTCCATTTTATGGCCTTGGTCAAGTCATGTGGCTCAGCTTGACAAGTATTTAAGCACATACCTTCAACTGAAAGGACATGGGAGTAGGCCAAAAAAGTGGCCTATGTTCCCATTAAGTTGTGCAGCTGGGTGGCCTTCCAGAAGTCTATCAAGGACTGTGTATTTCAGGTGTCCCTTCTACCTCACTGCCATGTTGCTCCTGCCCTCTGCTTTAGAGCCCATGGCCAGCTGCTTCTGGGAAACTCCTGCTTGCTGTGAATAGTGGGAAAGAGAGGGAGTGCTGATGTCAGGGGTTCCCCCACCCCCTCTGAACCTCATCTCCACTGAGTGGGAGCAGGGGAACAGGGCAGGGTTCAGGAGTGGGACCAAGGAAGCTTGCTGGCAGCTGCTGCTGTGTCTAAACAAGCAGACTTCGGACTGCTGAGTGCCAATATACTTAGAAGGGCAATGTACATAAATGGGGGGCAGAGTACTTAAAGGGGCAATGCACATATGTATCTCTTGCACACGTACACACACTCTCTCACTCACCTTCCACCACATACTTGTACTGTTGTAGTAACTTATTGATACTTTTTAAAATGTGTTATTTTAGATTTTGACTGGCATTTGCATTTCATAATTTTTGTTTCTTTCTTATGCTTAAATTTAATTCTTTGAGTAGTGAGTTCTCTTAGCTGTTCTGGCTGGAGTAATTATCTACATGATAACTTTTTAAAAATATATATTTAGGTTTTTGTTTCTACTGTGGTGCACATCTGCACATTACCTTCATATGGTGCATGTAACAAAATTAATTACGTACGTGGATGGAAAAAATTAGAGGGAACACCGGAAGTGGCTAGGGTATGCAGATTCACTAGTCACAAATTCCACCTGGGTGTTACATAATTGGTTGGACTTGCTGCTCTAGCCCCCAGTCTCACAGCCAGATTAGAGATACTATGGTAATGGGCACAGCATAAGAACCTGAATATCTTAGAATAGATCTCTTGCATCTTTGGTTGGATGACACAGGAAGTCTGTATTAGTTTGTACATAAAGCTCTTTATTATGCCATCTGAGTTTTATATGAAGAGATCTGACGATGAAAATGCACTGAATAGTAAATACTTCTCTGGGGAGGTTTTAATAACTAGTGAAGCACTACTAGATTCCTATCGGTAAGCCATCAATTCTGGTTAGAATCCTGTAATTTTCCTCTAGTCTCTAGAAAAGAAAACAAGACTATAGTGCTGTAATACTTACTTGATAGTGATCATTTTCCTTTCTGTATCAGAGGAGTCCAATTTCTTCATTTTTAGAACATTTGTAGCCCACTGGAATTTTTCTGAGTTGATAAACAGCAATGGCTGATGCACCCTGGGATAAACTTCATCATCGAGAGGAAGCATCCATGCATCTAAGGCAATGCCACACCTGCAGAAAAGGACTATGTGGTTATATCACTGTCATAGAATGGTGCATAGGGTAGTCTCCATATGCTTTGAGTTGCTATGTACATAGATAAGTGGGCTATATGAGAGAATTCCTGGAGGGATATCATGCTTTCATTTCATACTGGAACACCAGTTGGTATTGCAGAGAGCAGGCCCTGTTCCCTCAGTCCTGTCCCTGTTAAGCTCCAGCAGAGACACTTCTTCTAGGTACCAAGGAATGAGGAAGCACATGACTGTATTCCAGGGCTGTGTCTAGACTGGCCAGTTTTTCCGGAAAATCAGCCGCTTTTCCGGAAAAACTTGCCAGCTGTCTACACTGGCCGCTTGAATTTCCGCAAAAGCACTGACTTCCTACTGTAAGAAATCAGTGCTTTTTGCGGAAATACTATGCTGCTCCTGTTCAGGGAAAAAGTCACTTTTGCGCAAAAGGGCCAATGTAGACAGCTGAGATTTGTTTTCCTCAGAAAGCCCCGATTGTGAAAATGGCGATCGGGGCTTTTTTTCGGAAAAGCGCGTCTAGATTGGCATGCCAGTCTAGACGTAGCCTAGATGTTCTGGCTCCCGAGAGCTCACAGAAGCAGGAATAAGGGAAAAATTGTCCATAGGAAGCAAAGCCATGTTTTTATAGTTGCTGTAATAATTACAGTTCTTACTAGTAAAATGAGATTTCAGCACAATCAAGAAGAGCAAAAAGCTGACATGCAGAATACCATCTAAGAGCCCAGGGGCTTGCCTTTGCTTTATGATACTTACTTGAATCTAGTTTCTTTGCTAAGAGTCTCAATGGCTGTGGCAGCACCAAAAGAGTGTCCCATCATTGCTATTTTGTTATTATCAATAGAACCCTGTAAAAAAAATCAAGGTGCTGTCAGGAACATTCCTAACTTTTAGTCATGACTTCATATCTGCTTTAAAAGCTAGAGATTACTGGGATGGAAATCAAATGACAGCAGATATAAAAACACAAGTTCAGGATTGCATGAGATTGACATTCAACTTGTTTTTAGCTGATGTGATTAGACTTTTATTAAAAGGAGTCAAGATCTCTTCAGTCACCTTTAGAAGAGTCCAATCAAAGTTTGAAGGCAGGACATTCTCTACATGTTTTCCAGAATTAATATCAAGAATGAGGTCAAGAGCTTTGATACACTCCTCTCTTCTCTGTTGCACCTAGACACAGATAACAGACAACAGTAGTTACCCTTCTGGACAGAAAGAACAAAGTACTAGGCATTCTTTTAAAATACTTAGGAACAAATATTAACAACATCCAGGGCTTCAGGTCCATGGGATTTCTCTTATGGTCAAAGATAAGCATTGTGCAAAATTGGAGCGTGGATCCATAAAACAGAAAAAAAAAAAACGGTGCCGGACCAGTTTAAACCACTAAAGAGTTTGGCCCTTAGGACTGGAACGATGCAATGGAAGTCTTGTGACTGCACAAGACTTTTCAGGAGCAGGCTTGTCAGGAGTTGAATAAAAGATGTATGTAAAACTTGGCTGGTCCTGATGTCCCTTTGTCTCTCTGTGGGGTTTGCTTGAATGAGCTACCATGTTACAGTACATCTTGCCCTTTCTATGCTGGAGTTCTAAAGTGTGTTAATGTGCTGTTTGTCTTCATTTAGACAAGCCCTCAATGGGAACTAGTCAAAGCCCATCTTGTGTTATACCTATATTACCATATGACAGCTCTGAAGTGGTTTTATCCCTTTTAATATTTATATTTTATCACACAGTAAAAATAACATTTCTCTCTTTCTTTGGAACTAGAGTTCTATGTGAGGCTGACACTCACCCCAGTCCGGATGGCCAGCACAAGGCCATGAGCCACTGAAATCTCTCTGCCAGAAAGATCATTCCAATGGGCTATAATTCTGCAGGTTTCTCCCAATCTTTCTCTAATTGGCATGAATTTAGGATCATAAATAGGATGTTGGGTGTATATATGAGATGTCAGTTGCCTTATTTGTGCACGCACTAACACCAGAAACTCACTAAGGACGTCATCCAAAGCATGTTGAAGTCTATGGAAAGACTTCTACTGACTTAAGTGGGAATTGGATCAAAAGAGAAAAGATGCCGGCAGGTTTCTGAAGCCATGTCTGCACTTGGAATGTTTTACGAGTACAGCTATGTGGGTGTACTGTACCAATTAAGCAGTCTTAGGCTACACTAGAGGGTTTTGCCAGCAGAGAGTATGCTAATAAAGTGTTCATTAGCATTTGTTGTGCTGTCATTAGCATATTCTCTGCCTGAGACTTTTTGCACAAGAGGTTTTTATGCAAAAACAAGCAGGCTACGTCTAGACTGGCATGATTTTGCCGGAAATGCTTTTAACGGAAAAGTTTTTTCCGTTAAAAGCATTTTCGGAAAAGCAAGTCTAGATTGTCAGGATGCTTTTCCGCAAAAGCATTTTTTGCGGAAAAGCATCCGTGCCAATCTAGACGCGCTTTTCCGCAAAAAAGCCCCGATCACCATTTTCGCAATCGGGGCTTTTATGCGGAAAACAAATCTGAGCTGTCTATACTGGCCCTTTTGCGCAAAAGGACTTTTGCCCGAATGGGAGCAGCATAGTATTTCCGCAAGAACACTGACAATCTTACATGAGATCGTCAGTGCTTTTGCGGAAATTCAAGCGGCCAGTGTAGACAGCTGGCAAGTTTTTCCGGAAAAGCGGCTGATTTTCCGGAAAAACTGGCCAGTCTAGACACAGTCGCAGTGTAGACAGATCCGTTTTGCGCAAAAAATCTCTTTTGCACAAGATTCTTATGCCTTAAAAAAGGAGATATCCAGATCTTGTACAAAAGGGTGTTTTTGCACAAAACGGGTCTGTCTACACTGTTTGTTTTTGGGCAAAAACCTCTTGCGCAAAAATTCTTGGGCAGTGTACACGTAGCCTAGTGTACACGTAGCCTTATTGTGGACACAACTTATACCAGCAAAGCTCGCTTTTGTGCTGGTATAACTTATTCCAGGCCATCCTCTTTCTCTCACCTATGAGCAAAATAAGCTGTACTGCCAAAAGCACAGTTTTGGTGGTATAGCTACATCTACGCTAGAGGCTTTTGCAGGCAACGCTATGATGGTCACAAATCGTAACTCATCACACTCCTGAACACCATAGAAAAGTCTGTAGTACAGCCCTGGGCTGAGGCAGGAAGCCTGATGGTTTAGTGTCTTTGCAAATATGCCAGCCATAATCAATCCCTTAGCACCTACTGGGTGCTAGATTGCTGCTTCTTTATTTGTTAGATCAGCATTCCACAACAAATACCTGTTGGTGGCGTAGAGGAAATTCCTGTTCACCTTGTTTTAGTCTTCTGTAGTAGATCCATTCCTCTTCCAAACCTGCTGCAGCCTCCTCTCGTGCTTCAGAAACAGGACTCTCTTTATAATAATAAGTAGCAGAAGAAGATTTGTCTCTATAATATAGAAAAGAAGTTATTTCTGAAGGCTAGTTCACACTGATGCAAACTGCATTCAACTTGCATGAACTTCAGCGGTGAAATTGTGGCTCCATTGAATTTAATGGGGCCAGGATTTCACCGTCTATCAAAAAGAATTAGCACCAAGAAAATAACCAGAGCAGCATTATAACTGAATGCATAAATTAAAAGAAAACTGAGCTGATCTTGTTTCATCAGCGTCAAATATTAAATAGTGCATTTTAAAAAAATACATAGAAAACTGACAGCTACCCTAGTCAAAGAATTCAAATAATTTGCTCTTTGTTTAGCTTAAGAGTTGAGCTTTGAGAAAAACTTTTGAAGAAAATTAATAGTTTAATCTTTTTAAATAACTCTAAGTTAGTCTGTACAATACACACTACATTCTGTGTGAGTCTTTTAGACTTAAAATGTTACTGAGAAAAATAATCTCTCAGTCAAATAAGTGCTTTTCAAATTTAAGAAGGTCTTAGGTTTTGCACACAGCACCTTGCAAGATCAAATCATAAGCATAGGACTTAGAAGAGGCGAACAGTTATTTTACAAAGTCAAAAACTAGATATACTGCACATACCTGTGCTCTACAGCAACAACAATAAAACCCTGAGATGCCATCTCAATGCAGATAGCAGAATATATAGTCCTGAAATCAAAAGCATACACTGGTTAAATACACATGGTTTCAATGTTTGTTCCTATAGGCAATATTTGTAGTGCATCTAATTTAATTTTGTGCATTGTATATTAATCCTTCCTTTCTTTCTCAAGTTACTATTGGACTGATTTTTATGTTGATGTCTGTAAGCATGTTCAAAGTCCCACATTAATAATAATAATTAATAATAAATAATTACAAATAATACCTAGATCATATGGTGCTTTTATTCATAGAACTCAAAGAATTTGAGAGAGGATGCCACTATCATTATTCTAAGTTGTAGCTGGAGAAATTGAGGCACCTAGCAGGGAAGTGACTTGCTTAAGATAACCAAGCTAGTCAGTGGTGCAGCTAGGAATCCACCCAAGGCCTCTGAGAGCACCAGACTGGGATCCATCCACTAAGCCGCACAGCCTCTCTACCTTTTTATATCAACACACACTTTGTAGAGGATTTTTTGAGGAAGAGAACTAATGACTATATGTAATAATAATTTCTGCATAATACTTTACATCTTCAAAGTGCTTTAAAAATGTTAACTAATTGATTCTCACAACACTGCGGAGAAGCAGGCATTTTCAAATAAGAAAACATATAGGTAAATTGGAGCATGCCCCCAGTTATTATATAACTGGCATTGATTTCAATATACTAATTTACACCTGAGGATCTGGCCCATTGTTTTTAAAATCAGTTTTAGCTAATACTGTGATGGATCCAACACAACTTTACTGAAATCGTGTTTGAGATCATTCTCAAGAACTGTCAATTTTCTGGGCTTAAATTCCTCCCAGGCATACCTCTGCTGATCTCAATGGAGTTACATTGGAGATTTGCTTGTCCCCGTGTGGTCTAAAGCCACAAATGGCAGCATTACCTGAACGCGCCAAGTCCATGGGAAAAAATAATGAGGGGGTATTTCTCTCCAGACTTGAAAGCAGCATTCCATTTTGCAGGACATGTCACTGAGCCTGGATAAAACAAGGTATCTGCAGTTAGTGTAGTTTTTCATGTAACTACTTCTTTGAAACACTTTCTGATACCCTCCCTTATCTTGGGTAGGTGCTTTTTTCCTCAGGTTGCCCCACTGATTTCAATAGGTTATTTAAGTGAGATACACAAGAAGACTAAGAGGAAAGGCCTTAGTTTGTATTCTACACTAAAAGCCTGATCCTACAAACACAGGCAAAGGGTGAAATTCCCCCATACAGAGAGCCCGCATCAGGCCTATGTTCTGCAGAGAAAGATTTTCAGGGGCATAAGACAAGCGTCCAGCTCTTACTGACTTTCAATCTTAGTTAGACACTTAGCACCCCTTCCTTCCCTGCGCTTGTGCCTTCAGAAAGCTTCCCTAGGGGCCTTAAGTGATAGACTTTTGCACAAGAAGGAATTTTACCCATAGGCTTCGTCTAGACTGGCATGATTTTCCGCACATGCTTTTAACGGAAAAGTAACATAATTCTCCAAATGACATTCCCTTGAGCTCCTGCTGTATTAACACGTTCCTCACATATAGGTACCATAACTAAACTGACCAAAGCGCACAATGTCTCAGCAGTAAGGCAATAAGAAATAAACCCATCCTACCAACGTAGTACTGCAAAAATTTCTCTCCTAACAACCGGTACATGTTTAGGAAGTCGCAGATTCCGCGATAATATTCCTTCCTGGGGATCCACTTGGTGTCTTCACTAGTCGTGCCATTTTGGGAAGGATAATACAGACGAAAGAAGCTTCCCTGCAAATGAATCAGAAAAAGAAATCGATTTTTATCATGGAAGTTGCTAAAAAGTAAAAATATTTTTGCCAAAGAATTTAACGTTAAAATGATACTAGCAGGTGTAAGAGAGAGTCCAAGAGGAAAATTAACAATGAAGCTCAACTGTGATCCCCACCAAATGTAGCTGTTTTTTTCATACCTAGGAACCAAACAAGCATGAGGTCTTGCTAAAGCTATGAAAAACTAGTTAATTAGCTAAAGTTAGCTAACATTCTCTTCCAGGCTGAACTGCCATTAAAGTATTGTTTAAAAATGTGGTGCAGTGAAAACTATTAACTTTAGAGCATTTGCTGCCTCTATTCTCTTCTTTCCCTGTTCTCTTCCTATTTTCTATTTCTTCCTGTGTCACATTTTGTCAGGTATGTTCAAAGCTTCCATATCCCTCAGACTTGTTTCAGGGAATGTGATACAGCAGATAGGTCAAGGACTGTGAGTCAGAAGATTTGGCCTTTATACCCAGCTTAGGCACTGACTTGCTTTATATCCTATACTCCACAGTGCCTCAGTTTCTCTGTCTAATTTGAGTCCCGTGATCTACCATCACTTGCTCTGTTAAGGGGATTTTTCTGATGGGGCCAGCTGCAGTTGTAGGAGAGGAATTTATATTTGTATTTTAGGTTTAATAATGTAGTACAGGCAGGCCCCGACTTACGCGGATCCGACTTATGTCGGATCCGCACTTACGAATGGAGCTTTCTCGCCCCGGAGCTCGCAGGCAGCGGTCCGCCACCTCGACCTCCGGGGTGAGAAAAGCTGTTCCCGGTGCCCCTGGTCTGCTGGGGACCGTCTCCAGCAGACCAGGGACACCGGGAGCGAAGCCGCAGCCGCGGCAGGGTCCCGCGCCTCTGAGGCTTTGCTCCCCGTGTCCCTGGTCTGCTGGGGGGGGGGCCCAACTAGTGTGCCCCCCACTGGCAGACCAGGCTTTTGTTGTGGACCCTGGGGCAGAGCAGCTGGGGCGCTGCCAGTTGGTCCCGCAGCGCCGCTCTGGGCACTACTGGACCAACCCGGCAGCACCCCAGCTGCTCTGCCCCAGGTGTCCTGATTCAGCCGCTGCTGGTCAGTTTCAGCAGCGGCTGAATCAGGACGCCTGGGGCAGAGCAGCTCTGGTGCTGCTGGGTTGGTCCAGTAGCGCCGAGAAGCGGTGCTACTGGAGCAACCCAGCAGCACTCCAGCTGCTCTGCCCCAGGCATCCCCAAGTCAGCCGCTGCTGAAACTGACCAGCGCTGACTACAGGAAGCCCGAGGCAGAGTTGCTCTGCCCCAGGCTTCCTGGAATCAGCCGCTGATCAGTTTCAGCAGCAGCTGACTTGGGGACGCTTGGGGTTCTTAAGTTGAATCTGTATGTAAGTCAGAACTGGCGGTCAGTTTCAGCAGCGGCTGAATCTGGACGCCAGTTCCGACTTACATACAGATTCAACTTAAGAACAAACCTACAGTCCCTATCTTGTACGTAACCCGGGGACTGCCTGTAATGTATAGTTAATGTATAGTAATGTATACATTACTACATTATTAAATCTAAAATAAAAATATAAATCCCACTCCTACACAGTCACTGGAGACGTGGGTGGTGGACCTCTATTGCAGCCAAGTTACCAGGAAGTTTGGATGTTGAAGCAGGTATCAGGAATCCAGAGGCATGGGGGCTCTGTGGGATGGTTCTGCATATCCCATAGGATATGGGGCAGCACCTGTGGCTCATTCTATTGGATGGCAAAGTACGAGGATGACCATACAGCCTGTTTAGCACAGCACGGTCCCTTTTTTAAGTTCTCTCTCCCTTTTTTCCCTTCTTCCAAAAAGGGGCATTTGTCCCGTGTGCTTTTGCCTGATTCAATCAGCTGGCAAGAACAAAGAAAAAAAATGCTCACTTTTGTCAAAAATGTGGGGTATGGTGCAGAGGGGACAAGCAGAGATTCCAACCACCTAGACCCAGAGCTGGTGGGAGAGGCATCCTTCCAACATGGGGAAAAGGGTTCCAGCCACAGGTGATAGCCTTTTGAGGGTTCCAGTGATGAGTGACAATTTGGGAGGATGGGTGGCAGGCTTCCAGTGAAGGACAGCAAACTAGGGGCAGGGAGAAGGCCCTCAGGCAAGTGGCTGGGGTTATCCTGTTTCTTCTATGAGAAATATGGTCACCCTAACACAGAGCTACTCAACATATGGCCCATTTGTTTGCGGGCCCACAGTGTGGTTTCAGTTTACATGGGGCTCAACATGCGGCTTGAAGGTGGGATCCTTTGAACATGGCCTCCACTGGGAACACGCTCCACAATGGTGAGTCAATATAATGGTCTTCTGTCATTGCTCATTAAAAGTGCTGTCATATGGGTGGAAATCGGGTGAATATTGCATTTTATTAATATCAGCAGAACTGACTTAAATGGGGCCTGCTGTGTAGTCTTGCCTTAATCTTTGTATTTGTGCCCATATGTGTAAAAGAAGCTATTTGCATATATTTGCATATATATTTTTGCATGTATATGCAACTACACTTAAGCTACAGCCCTCAGCATGTGCTGTGAGTATCATTGTGGCCCCCAGGGCTTCTAAAGTTAATTAGCCATGACCTAACACATTCCCCATTTTCACTGTGCCAAATGGAACGGTAAAGAGGTGTTTTCCTGCCTCATTTCAAAGAATTCACTATGTGAGCTATATGAATTCAGTGGAAGTTACAAGCCTAAATAACTTTGAGGAACTGGACTAAGGAAGATTGCCTTAGCTGGGAAAGCTGGATCAGGCTCTTAAATTGCACTTAGAGATGGATGGTGTATATACAGTATCTGGACATATTTATCTGTCAAATCCAGTTTACAAAACCTGCATCCTAGTATCTGACAAAATCCATCGATTTACAGTATATTTCTGTCATTACAGCCTTACACTTCCAGTGATACTTGTGCCACAGTAGTCATCTTATGTCATTACTCTTACAGAATTAATGAAAATGAAATATTTTGTACACAAAATATAAAATGCCTCAGAGCTGAAGCAGGCTTTGTCCTGCTCCTCTGCACCTGTGAATTTTCACTTATCAGAACCAGGGGAAGCTTCCATTTAATAAGTATCTCATAATATGATGAAGGCTGCCATGTTGGACTCATGGCTTATGTAAAAATAAAGGAGTGAGAGGACCTTTTGGCTTTCATACCTGAGTTGTGTGACCAGTCATCAGATCCGTGCAGCCAACAGAGTAAGGCCCCTTCCCCCGAGGAATTCTATACATCTTTGCAGAGTTCTTGCTCTCCATATCCTTCTGTGCATTAACACACAAACCTGGGGGTAAAACACAGAACAGGTGACTACCACCTCCTTTGCATACCTGCTGAAGAGGACATCACAACATTACAGATTCAGGACTTTGAGATTCAGGGCTGAGCTGACAGTCAAGAGTGATGAGAAGCAGGCAGAGGATTCATAGATTTTAAAGCCAGAAAGGAGCATTATGATCTCCTGTGTATCTCAAGCCACAGAATTTCACCTGGGAGAGTGTCATGTGGAGGAGCCACAGATAGCTGGGAGGGAGGAGAATGATGAAGGGAGGAGTAAGAGAGCCAGGGGCAGCGATTATTAGAGTGACACAAGGACTAGGAAGCTGGCAGAAGCCTGGGATTGCTGTGGAGATGAGTGGTGATAGTAGACCTTTGATGAGGCAGGGTTAGCAGTTCCTGAAGTAGCCTGCATTGAGGAGTTTGACTCATCCTCCCCTCTTCTAGCATTTGCTACCTCCCCATGTTTTGCTTGTCTACATTAGTGTTCTCCACCCTAGCCTGTCCTTTCAGCTCCTACTTTATTCTAACCCCCAAGGTGCTCGCAGTCTTTCAACCCAACACCCATCCTGTGTCTCAAGACTGATCTCCTTTTCCCAGCTAGCTTCCCCTTGACCCCTTCCTCTTTGCTCCTCCCTACTCCTCCCGGCTCCCTTGCCAACAAGAACACCTCCTCCTTCCAAGTGCTCCATGTTGGTTTGCATCCTGTCACAGGCGAGCTGCAAGAGCAAGGGGAGAGGCCGTTTGGAGGTCTGAAATTCCTCCACTTTAGCTGTCCCTGTTGGCCAGGAGGAGAAGTTCCTGCTGAAATTCCTGCAAACCTGCTTGATGTGTGACATGGCAGCAGGACTGTGGATCAGTATTAACAGGGCTTCTGAATATGTCTCCTGTGATCTCAGACACTCTGCAGGCCAGCCTTCAGCAAAGCCCAAAGGAAAAAGCCTGGTAGTGACCTAACTTATTCTACCTCCAGATTAATTCTTCTAAGGTGCATAATAATTAGTTGGCGCACCGGTTGATAGAGTTGGTAATGTTTATAACGCACACTGGGATCGACTAGAAAAAATGCTATCCCTTCCTTTACCGCAGGGGTGGGCAATAATTTTTGACAGGGGACCACTCCAAGATTTTGGAAAGTGGTCGAGGGCCGCACACTTCCATGATATTAATGGAGGAGGTAGAGGGTCTGGGATGGAGGTTGGGTGCAGAAGGGAGCTTGGGGTAAGGTATTGGGGTGCAGGAGGGAGTTTGGGTGAAGGAGGCAGTTGTGACCTAGGGCAGAGGACTGGGATGCAGGGGTTTGGTTTGTGATCTAGGGGAGGGGACTGGGGTGCAGGAGTTTGGGTAGTGACCTAGGGTAGGAGGGGATTGTGATCTGGGAAAGGGGATTGGGATGCCAGATCTGGGAGGGGATATGGATGCAGGAGAGGGTCAGAGGGTTTGGATATGTTGAGTGGGGGGGCAGAGGGTTGGGGAAGAGAGGGTCTGGGGTGTGAGAAGCAGGTTCTGGCCAGGAGACTTATCAGCCAGTAGATCAACCAGCCTGCCTGCCCTGCACCTGCACCTACACATGCTTGTGTGAATAACTGAGCTGAAGGGGAGGGGGGAGGCATGGTGCTTTGTGTGCTGCCCATTATTCAAACAGGCAGCTCCCGCTGGCCAGTGTATGGCCAGAAGCCAGCCAATGGGATTGTGCTGGGGGCGAGAGCAGTGTCTGAAGCCTTCCCCCATTCACAGTTTTTAAAGAGAAACGGACCTACCACCACTTTTGGGCTGTGGCGCAAGCTAGGGAGCCTGCCTGGAGCTCCACACTGTGTCCATGGGCCAGATCAGGTGGCTTAGTGGACCAGATCCAGCCTGTGGGCTGTACATAGACCAGGCCTGCACGAAGAGGTCTCAATTCTGCAACTGCTTCTTTAGGACACTTCATGTGTGTGAGTTAATTAATGGGATACATCATAAACTGACAGCCTGCACATTTACTAAAAGCTTTCAGGTAACAGGTGCAAAATCACATTCTCCCCCCCCCCTTTTTTTTATTAGCCTCCTACAAATAAATAATAACTGTGCCACTGAAGGATACATTTCTTACCTGCTAATTTAATTTGTCCCAATTTCCCTATGCTAGTCCAGAGCAACCAGTAACGGAAATGGAAAAGTAAATGAAATTTTGAAGACTGCATCTTCTATTCATGCAACTTCTCAGTGTTTCAGCTTCATGACCTTTGCCAAAGCAAATAATGTAAAACTATATAAGCAACAAGTATTCAAAAGCAACAGATATTTAGTTTTGTTTTTAAGGGTGACATCTGGATTAGCAAATGATTCAAAGCCTCCAGTCAGTCTCCTTGACCATTCAAACCTTGCTAAGACTGCCAAGAGAATCAACTAGGAAGCTGGTTTTAGTGATGCGAATTCTTGCTTCACTACAACCAGAACTGAGAGCATCAACTCTTTTCACATAGCACACCCACCAAAAAGCCATCAGATCATAGTTGCACTGATGGTCATTGCAGTCCATTCTGCATTGCGCCTCCTGTATTCTGGGATATAGTGGGACCCAGTCCAGTCTCCAGCATAATTTAGAGCATTTCCTTGGCATATTTTACATTAGTTGCCAGGGCCCCCTATTGATAGGTAAGGCAGAATTCATCCCTATATATATATATTGCACCCTCCCCACACACACTCTCTCTCCAGCTGAAGGAAAAGGAGGGGGGGGACATTGATTGTTTGGTCCTGGGGCCCAGAATTGCTTTTGTCAGCAGGCCTAGGAATAGTTAAGCTGACCTAAGTCCGCATGTAGACAAGCACTAGGTCAACAGAAGAATTCTTGGAGAGGTGGATTATCTGCCCAATGGGTGAAACCCTCCTGATGATATAGGTAGGGTCCACACTGAAATGCTACAGCAGTGCATCTGTGCCACTATGGTAAGAAGAGCCCTCAGTCCTCATCTGAAAAATGGGAATACTACTGTTTCCCTAATTCACAGCAGTGTGTGAGACACTTCATGATTTGTAAAGTTGCATAAGAACCTTGTATGAAAAGCATGACAGAAGCACAAAGTATGTTCTCTCAGACATTTTTGAGCCTTTAAACTTGTTATACTTGAGTCAGTAAAGAGGCCGGTTGAGTCACCTAAGACAGGCATACCCCTAAACACAAAAGGGTAGCAAAAAGTATCCCAGGATAGCTGATTACAATAGTCCAGAAGTTATTTGTGCCACATATTCGGAAAACTGAAACCCAGCACTAGAGAAGATACTTGTATTTGGAATCTCTCATGTTGGTTAAAAAATGCTTTTTTCTTCAATTCTGTCAGATGTTTCTGGACACTGTAGTAGCCGAACAGCGGGTCTGGTAGCTTGCTATGTCTCACCGCCCCTCCCCCGAGTTGCTTTAACTTTGCTTTCATGGTGCAAGGCTGCCTTGTATTTGCCTTTAATACACAACTGTTTAGTGGGTGTATACACAACTTTAATACACAACTGTTTAGTGGGTGTATACACAACTTTAATACACAACTGTTTAGTGGGTGTATACACAACTTTAATACACAACTTGGGAGGCCACATCAGCACTGGGCTGGTGGCTGTAAAGCAGGAGTGGGGATCCTTTTTTGAGTGGGGAGCCACTGACGCACAGAAAAAACAGTCAGGGGCTGCAGACAAAAACCCTTCACTGGCATAGCCCCCAGCTAAGGAGAAAGACACTCCCCACATTCCCCCTGCACACCAGAGCCTAGGGGGACCCAGCCTGGCACATTTTGAGTACTGGAGCCCCATGGTGGAGCAGCAAGGGGGGGTCTGGAGCACCAGCACAGGCTCCCCAACTCAGGGGCGATCCTGAGCCTCGGGGGCCACGCCCATGCAAGCGCCCTGGCGCAGCACCACTCTGTGCAGAGACTCGCGACCAGCCAGCCAGCTTGGCGCATGCGCACCGAAACCACCACCCGCCTGGCAGTCCCTCTCTATCCCGTCATGCGTCACTCCCCAAGCCGCCGCTCTTCTTTCCCCCTATTGAAAACGTGACCGGCGGCAGGCTCCGCTTCTTTCTGGCCAATGAGAGAGAAGGGCAGCAAGCCCCGCCCCCCTTGCTCGGAGAGCCGGAAGTTCCGGTTTCCCCCCACACGCACACACACTCGTGGTTGCCAAGGGCCGCTCGCGCTCGTAGCCTCCCCGGCGGCAGGATGGTGCGGAAGCTGAAGTTCCACGAGCAGAAGCTGCTCAAGCGGCTGGACCTGGTGGGCTGGGAGGCGGCCTCGGGGAACCTGGCCGAGCTGCGCGTGCTGCGGCGCTACCGCCTGCAGCGGCGCGAGGACTACACCCGCTACAACCAGCTGAGCCGCGCCGTGCGCGAGCTGGCGCGCCGCCTCCGCGACCTGGGCGAGGCCGACGCCGCTTTCCGGGCCCGCTGCACCGCCGCGCTGCTGGCGAAGCTCCACGGGCTGGGGCTGGTGAGCTCCAAGCGCTCGCTGGAGCAGTGCGACCGGGTCTCGGCCAGCTCCTTCTGCCGCCGCCGCCTGCCCAGCCTGCTGCTCCGCCTGCGCATGGCCCAGAGCCTGCGCGACGCCGTCACCTTCATCGAGCAGGGCCACGTGCGGGTGGGGCCCGAGGTGGTGACCGAC
Source organism: Pelodiscus sinensis (assembly GCF_052426305.1). Lineage (NCBI taxonomy): Eukaryota > Metazoa > Chordata > Testudines > Trionychidae > Pelodiscus > Pelodiscus sinensis. The sequence goes on from NC_143054.1 coordinate 14,380,330, forward strand.
CCCGCCTGCCTGGTGACCCGGGCCATGGAGGATTTCATCACCTGGACCGACTCCTCCCGCATCCGCCAGCACGTGCTGAACTACAACCAGGAGCGGGATGACTTCGACCTGGCCTGCTAGCGGGGCAGGGACCCCTGGGGGTTGCTGGCTAATGCACCCCACCATCCTGGGAAGAGACTCGGGGCCCAGATGATGTGCCTCTCCATGCCACGGAGAGCAGTGCTACCCAGGGGCCAGCTCGTCTGTGTTCTGCCTGCCCTTGCCAAGAGATGCCTGGCCTGGTTGTCTTAAGCCTGCTCCCCTCTCTCTCTCTCTCTGCAAAGGGACTCAGTACACTGTTGTGTCACCAAGTCTGGTACCACGCACCTCCTCTGTGAAGGAACTCCTTGCCCAGATGGACCAAGCCTGGTACCACCAAGATAGGCCCAGCCTGGTACCACCCACCTTCTCTGCAAGGGGACTTGTGGCTCAATTATGCCATCGTGCCTGCTGCCTGTCCCCTCCCACTAAAGGGATTTCTGACCCTGATGTCATTACTACGATGAGCTATTAAGCAGATGTCATAAGTCACTGTCCCTAAGCCTCTGCCTCTGATGTGATGATATACCCTCCTGCTGCAAAGGCCATTAGCAAAATAGACTGAATGCTGTTATGTCATCACCACCAAAGGGCCATCTAGAAGGGACTGATGAACAAATGGCTCTCCTGGCCAGATCTGTTGTTCAAATGTGATGTTAGAAGAGATACAGGGTTTTATAGTTTGTCTTGTCAAAGGACTTCTTAACCAGCTTCCCTTTTGCTTCTCATAATAGTCCTTCTTTCAAAAATAAATCAATGGGGATAATTCTGTTTTCAGAACTGATCTTGGCTAATTATGCTAACGTTGTAATCTGCAGCATTATCTACACCAGTCATCATAATTTATATGTAATAAAACTGAAATTCAGATTGCTTCTTAGAAAATCTATTTAATTTCTTGAAAGCAAGAACTGAGCTCTTTCTTGGTAATATTTTTCCCCTGTCCTACTGTAGTAACATTGAATGTGTTCTGGTTTCACTGCTGAACTGGTTTCACTACTTAACCAACAATTAAATCTAATTGAATTTTAAATGGTTCATTATTAATTTACCTGTGGATTTGCAGGCACCTTTCCTAGGTATGTTCTGTCTTCGTAACAATCACAAATGCATTTTCTGTTGTCTTTATTGTTAGTGTTCTGTTGCATAGTATCTATTACATCTTGCAGATGTATTGTTTATGCTACTTATGTGCTAAATACTTTGCCCCAAGGAGCAAAGAAAGCTAAATCCCTTAAAGGCCGGATCTACTGGTATAGCTGTGAGTTAACACTACGGGGGGGGGGGGGAGCCCTAGGCAGATATACCAGCATAAGCACTTGTTTAGCTTATTTTGTTTGGGAAACTGGTAGCAACTGGTCTCTTGACTAGGAAGTAGAAATATACCAGCAGCTCCTTTCTAGTGTGGCTAAGGCCTTAGAATAAATAATGTGTATGTCTGTTACTTGTCTAGGCACTTAGATGTCTGTTAATATAGAGTCTGGGCATCTTTCTTTATTCTTACAAAACAGTAGCATGGTGGGAGAGGTACAAATGTATACATGTTATAGAGGGGAAACTCGGGCACAGAAGGACTAAAGGCTTATCCTGACTTCACAGGAGAAGGGTATCAGAGGGGTAGCCATGTTAGTCTGGATCTGCAAAAGCGACAAGGAGTCCTGTGGCACCTTATAGACGTAACAGATGTATTGGAGCATAAGCTTTCGTGGACGAAGACCCACTTTGTCACATGCATCTGATGAAGTGGGTCTTCGTCCACGAAAGCTTATGCTCCAATACATCTGTTAGTCTATAAGGTGCCACAGGACTCCTTGTAACATACTTCTCCTGTAAAAGCAACAACGGGATCTGAACTCGGGCCTTCTGGGTTCTAGGCTGTGCTTCCAGCACAAGTTTCACACATGCACCATAGGATGAAAGTGACATTCTGGCACCAGTGCTATCACTATGAAAGCACTTCAGTTGCATTTCTTCAATACTGGTGTGGTTGGAAAGTGGAGTTTGAGTCTGTGTGCTAATAGAGATCAATGCACCAAAAGATGGTGATGGTAAAGTGGGAATAGTTTTCACTTTACCATCTACTTTTAAAGTACATTTTTGATCAGCTGGATTCCCAAGTTGAAATCTAGTGAAATTAAAACAGATCCTACCTGGCTCTGCCTGACAACTTGACTAAACAGAGGGAAACCAACTATAGAATAGAAACCATAAAGTTGTCTTCACTACATGTTGTTAAATCCATAACATGAAAGTGACATATTTTCTCTTTATCTTATCAAACTGTAGTGCAGAGAGGTATTACTGTTTATTTTTGTTGTGTTTTAAAGCTCCTGTCCCTTTCACATTAAAGGGGGGAAATACTAAATGAGAAATACCATACATTTTTAGTAGCACAGATGTAATTATATTTTTCTACTAACCAGAGTGTGTCATTAATAATTTTGAGGAAATATATTATCAAGGATGCAACTAACACTTTTTTAAATAAATTGAAAAGTGCTTTGAAATTTTCAAACCTAACCAAATGAAACAGAAGTAAGTGGGTAGTTGTACAGTAAACCTTTCGGTCACTAACACTTGATTCAATGAAGGAATTTTAAATTCCCTCTACTCAGTGATATTGGTATGCTAGTAGCAAGGAGATTGAGAAAACAAGCAAAGCATGTAAAGCAATACATACATAATAAGGTGTGATCTATTTTTTGCCTACCAAGTAAGCAAGGAGGTAGTATGTGGAGCTTGACTAATGTTATGGCCCTATATCTAGTCCCCACAAACATGCTAAAATGCTGTATTTGTTTCATGGCTGTGTGCTCTCCTGCTTTTATAGTGCTAGGACTTCGCAGAGGGAAAAATTCATCTAGTTTTGCTCTTTTAACCCTTTAAAAATTAGCTGCTCTATGTAGGTCACAGAGTTTAGCTCACATCCAGGATTAAGCTGGTGATGTAGGGATATTTAAGGAGGAATTGGGCCTGGTTTCATGCCTGTTCTAAGTCTTTCCTCCCATCTGCTATTTCTTCTGTCATTTTAGGAACATTCCACATCCTACTCTCACTCACATACACTGTCCCCTTTTGCTTCAGGTTTTTTTCCAGAGGCCAAGGGTTTTCTGCTAACTGGAGAGTTAGTATGCATTACTGTTACAGAGCACGAACAGCACACGTGAGATCATCCCCAAGACAGTGGGGAGGAGAGGCATTTCATAAGAACGGCCACACTGGGTCAGACTAAAGGTCCATCTAGCCCAGTATCTTGTCTTCCAACAGTGGCCAATGCCAGATGCCCCAGAGGTAGTGAACAGAAGAGGGAATCATTAAGTAATCCCTTTCCTGTCACCCATTCCCAGCCTCTGACAGAGGCTAGGGACACATTCCTACCCATCCTGGCTAATAAGTATTGATGGCCCTATCCTCCATGAATTTGTCTAGTTCTTTCTTGAACTTAAGTCTGGGTCATCACAACCTCCTCTGGCAAGGAGCTCCACAGGCTGACCATATGCTGTGTAAAGAAAAAAAATCCGTTTGTTTTAAACCTCCTATCTATTAATTTCATTTGGTGACCCCTAGTTCTTACATTATTCACTTTTTCTACACCAGCCATGATTTTATAGACCTCTATCATATCCCTCCTTAGTCTCCTTTTTTCTAAGGTGAAAATTCCAAGTCTTTTTAATCTCTCTTCATATGGGACCTGTTCCAAACTGCTAATCATTTTTGTTGCCCTTTCTGAACCTTTTCCAAAGCCAATAAATTTCTTTTGAGATCAGGTGACCATATCTGTATGCAGTATTCAAGATGTGGGTGTATCATGGTTTCATATAGAGGCAATACAATGTTCTCTGTCCTATTATCTATCCTTTTTTAATGATTCCTAACATTGTTTGCTTTTTTGACTGCTGCTACACATTGAGTGGATGTTTTCAGAGAACATCCACAATGACTCCAAGATCTCTGGAGTACTTACAGCTAAATTAGTCCCCATTATATTGTATTGTATAGTTGGGATTATTTTTTCCAATGTGCATTACTTTATATTTATCAACATTAAATTTCATTTGCCATTTTGTTGCCCAATCACTTAGTTTGGTGAGATCTTTTGAAGCTCTTCACAGTCTGCTTTGGTTTTACCTGTCTTGAGCAGTTTAGTATCATTTGCAATTTTTGCCACGTCATTGTTTACCCCTTTCTCCAGAACATTTATAAATAGGTTGAATAGGATTAGTCCCAGTATGGACCCTCGGGGGACACCGCTAGTTACCTCTCCATTCAGAAAACTTACCATTTATTCCTACCCTTTGTTTCCTGTCTTTTAACCAGTTATCAGTTCATGAGAGGACCTTCCCTCTTATCCCATGACAACTTACTTTACTTAAGAGCCTTGGGTGAGGGATCTCAAGAGGCTTTCTGGAAATCTAAGTACACTATATCTACTGAATCTCCCTTGCCCACGTTTGCTGACCCCCTCAAAGAACTCTAGTAGATTAGTAAGGCATGATTGCCCTTTACAGAAACCATGTTGACTTTTCCCCAACAAATTATGTTCATCTATGTGTCTGACAATTTTATTCTTTACTATAGTTTCAACTAATTTGATGTTAGACTTGCTGGTCTGTAATTGCCAAGATCACCTCTAGAGCCCTTTTTAAATATTGATGTCATATTAGATATCTTCCATTCATTAGATTCCATTCATAACCTTAAAGGATAGGTTACAAACCAGTTCATATTCCACAATTTCACATTTCCTCAGTAAAGAGGAGGTTAGGGGCCCTTTGACAAGGAAAAGAGGGATACTGCAAATAATCCCTCAGACCCAAGTGGCAAGGATGAATATCTGTTCACTGTCCTATGGGTTAAGCCATAGGTAGGCTTAAATATGGAAAAAAAAACCACACCTCCATAACTTTTTAGTAAAGATTCTAACTGGCGAGTGATGGAAATTCTGACTTCAGAAGCACCAGGAGTTGAGTATATTTGATATATTCCCATAACTAGTAAGCTCCAGAATTCAACCTATAGCCCTCACTTTTATACCACTGTTTCATTAATGTTGCAAACTACTGGTAAAACTGGACACTGAAATGCAAAATTCATGACAATTCTAGTCTTAGTAAGACTCTCAGAAAAATAAGACTTCACTGAAAAATTCCTTCCGTACGACCTTAAAAACAAATTTACAATAAAACTATAGATTGTTAAAGGGCACCTAATTTCAATGTATAACATATATTTGTAGTTAATAAACAAGCTCCTAACACAGATTTTCATCTTTAAAGCACTTCCTGCACTTTTAATCAAGGCTACAAAGGAAACTGGTGTTACAACTACTGGAGTAAACTTCAAGGAATCTTTAATCACTGGCCCTGTGCCTGGAGCATTAACCTACATTTCCGTTCCGAAAGATTTGAACAAATGTTTTAAGGATGGCATATTTAAACACTCTCCTCTTATGATGGAAACTGAAAAATTCAACAGTACCATGCAAGGGCATGAGAGTCAGAAAGTGAAACCCAACAGTCTAATGTAATAGTTTATTCTAATTAACTTGAACTACCATAAATGGCAATGAAACAAACTAGATTTCCAAACTGCTTTCTACTTTAGTCAAGATATTAGTAAAACAAGAAATTTTGAAAAAATCCTTAAGTGAAAAATGTATTTTTTTTCAGATTCCAAAAGATTTAGGGAGAACAGGAAGCTGTTGAAAATAATAATCTGCGTTTACAAAACTATCTTCCTAAGAAACTGAAAAATGTCTCCCACTGTGGATGAGTATTGTGATTATTGTAAACAAGGGAACTAAAATAGATTTAGGAAGGAACTGGTCTTTCAGCCAAAGGGAAAAAACAATTCCTACGATAAGGGCTTTGAGAGACCAAGCATAGTTAAAATACAACTGACCACACTTTGCCAATGTATTTTGGGAATGTGAAAAACAAATACATGCACTTGCAATTCACCTTTTTCTGCACAACACCAATTATACCATCGTTCTAGTGCTTGTCTCTTGCCTTCTATTGCTCAGCTAGTTCTAGTCCCTCCTTTCCAATATAAAGAAAAGGCTTCAGAGAATCTTGAGGCCCTTCCTGGTTCAAATATAAAAGGCCTGGGCATCCATGAGAGAGGTTGGTTCAAAAACATTCATTTGGTGCTGACAAATCAGCACATCTCTTTTTGGTTGTGGGGAGCTGTGCTTGCCAGAACCCTACTTATAGGAGGAAGAGCCCAATTATGCTATTAGGTCTATTCAAGTCACTCTAGTGATGCCCTGGGGAAATGAAGCTGTCTATCTGCTGTTAAACCTTGAAATATGATGTATGTTAGTGATCACTGTGGTGTGGGAGGAGCTTCCCAATCAGCCTGAATTTAACAGGAAAACACCCATGTTATTGTACGACATCTCTGTGGCTGAGTTAGTAAAATGGGATTGGGGAGCTAGAAATGCTGATCCTTAATGTGGTGGCATTTGTGGGCATCGGTCTTTCATTATCATACTACTACTTTGTACCTTTCTCCTAAGCATTTCCATACTCCTTGCAAATGTTACATATTAGTCCTATTTTATGGATGGAGAAACTGAGACAGAGAGACTAGCTCTCCGATGCTGTAGCCAGTTATGTTAATCTGAGATGCAATTATTTCTAACTGATTTCCCTTAAGAGACTCAGTGTTATCTGGAAATGGTACTCTGATTCCTAGGTCACTGCTTTGGAAAGTAAAGACTTGATCCTTTGTTTCAGTATATCCTGCAGATTGTCTACATGTGCTCAGGACACACTGGGGGTACGTCTAGACTACAGGCTTTTGTCAACAGAAGTTTTGTCAACAGATACTGTTGACAAAGCTTCTGTCGATAAAGAGCGTCTAGACTACATCCAGTTCTGTCGACAAAGCAAGCCGCTTTGTCGACATGAGAGTGTAGACGCAAAGGACAGTATAAATGCAATAACGCCTTCTGTCGACAGAAGGTGTTATTCCTCCTAGAACGAGGTTTACCGCCGTCGACAAAACTGCTGAGTTCTGTGGACAGAACTCGGCGGCAGTGTAGACGCAGGTATAGTTTTGTTGACAAAAGTCCACTTTTGTCGACAAAACCCTGTAGTCTAGACACACCCACAATGTGTGAGAGGTATCTGAGCCTCCACCTCTAACTCTTCCATGGATCATGTCTATGTGCATGCTACAAAAACGGCACTGTATAAATGTGCTAAGAAAGCCTTCTAGCTCCAAAAAGAAAACTCTGCGCAACAGCAACATACCAAAATATCTGTTAATAGTTAAAGGAAATGGTAGCACGCAGATAAACTTCAAGCCTTATTTGCAAGGAGTTTTCTGTATGGGAACCAATCATGTTAAGACTTGAGAAAAAGGAGAGTGTATGGCATTACCGAGGAGGAGATGCATAGTTAAAGGAAACAAGTGGCAGGGGCGTGGGGGGAGAATGAAGCAAAAAACAACAACCCTTGATTAGATCAGCAGTGCTTCCTTTGGGGGTATGCAAAGATGTTAAGTTTTTTTGCATTGTGCTGACAGCGGCTTTTCTTTGGCAGCGTTTGACTGAAGTGATCCTTTGCCATAGGCATCTCTTTGTGTAATACTCGGTTGCAAGCATGTTATTCCCCACTGTTACATGTGGGCCTCAAACTAGGAGGAATACTGAGTGTACAGATGTATAATATAAGGCAACATGTCTGCAGCTACATGCCATGCAGCAGAGCATCAGGCAGGAAGAATTAGTGGAGGAAGTGCAGAAAGGAGAGAGCTGGGGCAAAGTGCGTGGAATGTCAGTTGACATCAGATGCAGGAGGAACCAGAGTGCTGTGCTGCTTATCACACAATTGTCCATGTTAACCATTCTGCCACTTCACTGGTGGCAAACCACTACCTGTCTGTGTGGAGAGCCTCAGTAAGGAGCAGACAGAAGTCAGGGAGGGAGGCCTCTCCTTTATGTGCTCAAAAGGCTCATATGAAGATTCCTATTCATTTCTAAACTCCCATAGGGGTATATCCAAAGCCGGGGTGGATCAGCACTGACTTGAGTAGAACTGAGTTCGGATTTTGGCCTCTCTTTGTCGCTTTAGGCCTCATCTTACAGTTCTCTCATACATAAAACTCACATAGGATGCAGTGGGAATTACATCCGCCTCAGAGTGGCAGGATCAGGCCCTAGATGATTACCATTAGAAGCTCCCTTGCCTGTTTCTGAGGTATCCCAACTACTCAGTTTGTTATGAACACAAGGAATAATCACCAATGTCAGTGAGTGACCCTGACCACCAGGGAGTTTATAAACACAAAAAGGCTACAGTGGTGCAATGGAATTTAGTGTGTGTGACTGGCCGATGAAGGAAACGAACTTGCTCCATAGTCTGTCACACAAATGAATGTGTTCCTGAGATCTTTAATCTAAAATGTAGGACGCAAAAGAGCAGCAGTGAAGGAAGCTGGAAACAGTGTAGAAGAATGCATGCCAAACCTTGTTATAGCATGGCATGCGTCAGCACTGCTGATGTCAGTGCTCAGTTAGGATTACATATATGAAAGATAAAGGCAAATGTGGGGCTAAGGTAAGTGACTGAAGTCTCTTTCAATTAAATATCTATGCAAATTAATTTTGAGCCGGCGCCTCCCCTCACATATCCAGCAACTGGAAATCTCTCACACTTTATGGTGGTACAATTGGAAAATTAGTCTCTTTAATAAAACTCTGTCAGATTTTCTGACCTTGGTCTTGTCCATAACCTCTGTCAGCATGTACTATTCGGAAGGCTGACAAAGAGGAAGAGTTTAGTCAGAGAGATTAAATATTTACTCATGGACGAGTGTGGTGAATCAGACTGAGATTGGGTGAAAAGGGAGAAGGTCCTTAAAGCAAAAAGTCTCAGAGAGGTAGCTGTGTTAGTCTGTAACTTTAAAAACGAGTAGTTCTGTGGCACCTTAGAAGCTAACATATATAGAAACATGAGCTTTTGTAGGTAAAAACCCACTTCATCAGATGAGATGGAGTGGAAATAACCAAAAGCAAAAGGCTTTTGTACTGCAGGGGCTGTGCACAACTGAGCAAAATACAAAAGGGCTGCTCTAGGCACCAAGTCTGGTATTGAGAAGACTTTGCACTTCTATAGCAACTTCTAGCCAATGCCTGGAAGCATTTTACACACTGACTAAATTAAGCCTGAATATGTCTCCAGCTGCCATCATTGTAGCATCAAACTGCATAAGGAAAAGCAAGGAAGCAATGGTATTCCCATCGTATTGAGAGGGAAATGAGGCTCTGAAAGGCTGTGACTTGTCCAGGGTCATACCATAAATCTTTGCCAGATCCAAGCATTGAACCTATAACTCCCACTTTGGTGCTCTTACTTGGAAAACATCCTTCTGCCTCTTGGAAGCTGCTTCCTCCTTGGGCACAAGGATTCCTTACATTAATGCCTCTTGGTTTTTAATAGAAAAAATACCCAACTGGCAGGTGGCAGAGGGGCTGGAGAGACACCTGTCTAATCTAATGCACTGGCTGTAATTCTAAGACACCTGATGCCTGGTACTTAGTGACCCCTCTCTTCTTTGGGGCAGAATGGCAAACTCTTCATCCCGCACACAACTGAATAATAATCGTAATTAATAATATCAAATGTCTATTGACTCTTCTGCTTGTTTAATGAGAAACTTCCTGTGTCAGAAACTTTCCGACACTAAGAAGTCCAAATAATGCGTCATAAATAACTCTTACAACTTCTTTCTTCTTTAGAAGCTTTGCAGCCCACACTTGGGCACTGATGGGAATAAAGAACAGTGCTAATAACACAGATTATGTTTTACCCTCACACACGCCACTGTGAACAAAACCCAACACAGGGCCAGATTTTGAGCTGCTGTAAATCAGCCTCGCTCCACTGAGGATCTGCCATTGCTCTCCTTCATATCACTCCTTAAAACACTCCTTTGCTATGACATCTACTAAAATCTGACAGTGGCTAGGCAGCTGACCTGCTGACACCACTGCCTATCATGCTGACCATCATGATTTAATTGTTTCCTGGTGCTTCCCCTACCCCACCATCAATTTACATCCACCTGCTGCCTCTTGTCTGGTACTTAGTTTGGAAGTTCAACTTTTTTGTTCTGAGTTAAGACCCTAGCACAATGGGGTCCTAATCCAGGACTCAGATTCATAGGTACTATGGTAATGCCAATAATATTATAACTGCTGTAAATCCAGCTGACACTTTAGCCCGTTTCTACTGACAGAAGCTCCCATGCCAGTGCCATGTGGTACAGGCTCAGGCAGAAGGGGTGCCAGGGATGCTGCAGCACCCCCCAGATTTTGCATCCCACACTGCAAAATGTCTGGTGGCTCTGCTGCTGCCGGGGATACCGACCACCAGTTCCAGGGAGTCCTGGCTGCTGACCCCTCACCTCTGGGGGTCCAGGCTGCCGGCCTTGGCGTTTCTGCTGCCAGCCGCAGGGCCTCAACTGTCCCCATCTGTAGCCCAAGCCTGGGGCGCTTAGCGTTGCTGACAGTATAAGGGGGGGTGCAGCTCAGCACCCCCATCCTAAAAATGATTCCAGCGCCACTGCCCTGTGAGGGAGGGCACCAGCTGCTTTGCGCAGAATGTGGGTGTAAGTTTCTCTGGATTCCCCTGGCACCCTTCCTCCAGCTCACTCGGTACCCACCAGATACACGCCAGGCCGCCTCCTCGCCCTCCCACGACCCTCCCCTCCCCTCTCGCAGCGGCCATGGCACAAGCATTTGGGGGCGCGGGTGGGGAGAGGGGGGGGCACGCTGAACCCAGGGGCCCCAGTTAATCACTGCGCAAAACGCCCCTGCCGTGTGTCTACTGGAGCCGCCCTGTGGGGTGGGAAGATGCTGGTCGGGGCAGAGGAAGGGGTGAGGAGCTGGGGGACATGCCGCTCTGGGATCATGGAGCCCGTCTGGAGGGAGGCAGCTGCGGGAAGGCTCAGTCTGGGCAGGAGGGTGCCGGAGCCAGGCTGCCCCGAGGAAGAGGAGCAGGGCGAGAGACAGCAGCTAGGAGCCCTGGCCGGCGCACTGTGCTTACCCCAGGCTGCCAGGGCCCTGGCTAGACCCGCCCGGCTCGGCCCGCAGCCCGCGCCCCTTACCTCCCTGCGCGCAGCTCCCCCGCTCCCCGGTCTGGCTGCCGCCGCCTGCAGTCCGAATGGTTCGCAGCGCGTTGCCAGCCGCGGCGCTTGGGGTGCCGCTTTCGCTCTCGGACTCTGGCTTGCTCGCTACAGGAGGGAGGGGCTTGGCTTGGCTGGCCCACAGGCCGCTCGTCCTGCTTGTGCGGCGGCCCCCGGGCCTGGAAAGTCGAGGCAGGGCCTTGCGTGTTGGCAGGCGGTGGTGTCACAGCGCTCTGTGCGCACACAGGCTGTGACTCGTGGCTGTACCTGCTTTTGCTCCCCGGCTTTTTTACCGGGGTGTTGCCACGGCACCAGGCTGCTGAGCAAAGGTGCTGGAGCTAAAGTGTGTGTATGTGTGTGTGTGTGTGTGTGTGTATGGCGTTGGAGTGGGGGAAGGGCTGGTGCACCCCTTGGCTTGAAGTGGTATCCATCCAATGCAGGGCTTGCCGTTTGGTGGAATGGTGCTCCGCACCTCAGCACCCTCGCTACACAAATTGTGCCCGTCCCCCTGTAGCTGGGAACAGATTTTGGCTCAAAGTCACAGCCACCAGGTGTTTTCTGTGTCAGAGCTGGATCCTCCTGTGTGTGAGGGGGGAGAAGACAGCACAGGTCCTGGATTGCATTGTATAGTAGAGGTGCTGTGAGCCATTCAACCAAACCCTCCTCAAGCCCTAGCTGCAGCAACACTCACCAGGACCCCTAGTTCCAGCACCTCTCCTGCAACATGTGAGAGGGGGAGAGCAGAAGCTCTGCAGAGTGAACTTCACAGATCGCTGCACCTGCTTCCACAGAGGGTAGGGGAGGATGTGGTCTGGGGTTGTGAGATCCACCCTCAACGCAACTATAAATTGGGGGTGAAGGGGACTGAAAGCTGGTTGGAATCTGAATGATCTTGCTTAGCTGAAAATGGACACCATGTTGCAAACATTCTCCAGATTTCCCCCGTTTTTTAACCACCTCTATTCCTAAATGAGGGCTGGAGCCAACAGAGTATATCCTTTGTTTGGTAGAATTTAATGTGGGTAAAATGTAGGCTGACAGCCCTGAGGATCTGTTTATTCAAGAAACAGGTTCAGCAAGGACAATTAGCAGTGTCTGAGGGAGTGCTAGGGGAGGGAAATACAGTACATGTGACACCACTTGCTGCAGAAACTCTGAAACCAATGAAAGGTTCACGACTTCCTATGGTAACAAAATACGACTTTTTTCACCCTCTGTATTTTGTTGTTAATAAATACATAGATCTTAGCGCTTTTCATCAGTAGTTCTCAAAGCATTGTACAAAGGTGTTCACTATTACAACCCAATTTTACATATGGGGAAACTGAGGCACCACATATACTATGGAGGCACCACATGGAATCATAGGGTTGGAAGAGACCTCAGGAGGTCATCGAATCTAGCCCCCTGCCCAAAGCTGGACCAACTCCAACTAAATCATCCCAGACAGAGCTTTGTCAAGCCAACACTTAAAAACCTATAGGGGTGGAGATTCCACCACCTTCCTACGTAACCCATCCCAGTGCTCCACCACCCTCCTAGTGACATAATTTGTGCTAAGTATAAGGGGGTAGCCGTGTTAGTCTGAATCTGCAAGAACAACGAGAAATCCTGTGGCACCTTACAGACTTATCCACCTGAGGAAGTAAGGAAACAGATCAACAGAGCCAGATGTATACCCAGAAGCCTCTTGTTACAAGACAGGCCCAACAAAGAAAATAACAGAACACCACTGGCCATCACCTACAGTCCCCAGCTAAAACTTCTCCAGTGCATCATCAGCGATCTACAACCAATCCTGGACAATGATCCCCCACTCCGACAGACCTTGAGAGATAGGCCAGTCCTCACCCACAGACAACCTGCCAACCTGAAGCAAATTCTCACCACACCAGAGCAACTATACACCACACCAGAGTAACTCCCACTCTAAACCAACCCCTACAATAAACCTTGGTGCCAACTCTGCCCACATATCTACACCAACGACACCATCACAGGACTTAACCACATCAGCCACACAATTACGGGCTCATTCACCTACACATGTACCAATATAATATATGCAATCATGTGCCAGCAATGCCCCTCTGCCATATACATCGGCCAAACTGGACAGTCCCTAGGTAAAAGAATAAACAGACACAAATCAGATACCAGGAATGGCAATACACAAAAACCTGCAGGAGAACACTTCAATCTCCCTGGACACACAGTAGCATATTTAAAAATAGCCATTCTGCAACAAAAAAACTTCAAGAACAGACTTCAAAGAGAAACTGCAGAGCTACAATTCATCTGCAAATTTGATACTATCATTTAAAGATTAAACAAAGACTGTGAATTGCTAGCCAACTACAAAAGCAGTTTCTCCTCTCACGGGCTGTCTCTACACTGGGCCACTTATTCCGGAAAAGCAGCTGCTTTTCCAGAATAACTTGCCAGCTGTCTACACTAGCCGCTTGCTTTTCCAGAAAAGCAATGACGATCTACTGTAAAATTGTCAGTGTTTTTCCGGAAAAACTATGCTGCTCCCGTTCGGGCAAAAGTCCTTTTCCGGAAAAACTGTTCCAGAAAAGGGCCAGTGTAGACAGTACAGTAGTCTTTTCCGCAAAAAAGCCCCGATCACGAAAATGACGATCGGAGCTTTTTTCCGGAAAAGCGCGTCTACATTGGCCACGGACTCCACATCAGCTGCTAAAAGTGGACCTCATCCTCCCTGACTGAATTGACCTCATTATCTCTAGCCTTACTCTTGATTGGAACTCTTTTCTTATGCCTGTATATTTATACCTGCCTCTGGAATTTCCACTACATGCATCTGACCAAGTGGGTCTTTGCCCACAAAAGCTTATGCTCCAATAAATCTGTTAGTCTATAAGGTGCCACAGGACTTCTTGTTGTTCTTGCATAATTTTTGCTAATATCCAACCTAGACCTCCTCCACTGCAGTGTGAGACCATTGCTCCTCATTTTGCCTTTTGTCACTACTAAGAACAGCCTCTCTCCATCTTCTTTGGAACCCCTCTTCAGGTTGTTAAAGGCTGCTATCAAACTTCTGCAGACTAAATAAGCACAAATCCCTCAGCCTCTCCTTGTAGGTCATGTGCTCCAGTCATTTTGGTTGCCGTCCGCTGGATCCTTTCTATAGTGAGGGCCCTCAAACAGGACGCAATACTCTTGATTTGGTCTCACCAATGCCGAATAAAGGGGGATAATTATTTCTCTAGATCTGCTGGAAATGCTCCTCCTAATGCACCCTAATATGCTGTTAGCCTTCTTACTTACAAGGGCACTCTATTGACTCACATCCAGTTTCTCATCCACTGTAATCCCCAGGTCCTTTTCTGCCAAACAGCTGCTTAGCCAGTCGGTCCCCAATCTGTAACAGTGCTTGGAATTCTTCCATCCCAAGTGCTGTCCTTGTTGAACCTCATCAGATTTCTTTTGAGTCAATCCTCTAATTTGTCTAGATCACTCTTGACTCTATCCCTGCCCTCCAATGTATCTACCTCTCCTCTAGCTTTGTGTCATCCGCAAACTTGCTGAGGATGCAATCCATCCTCTCATCCTGGTCATTAATAAAGATGTTAAAACCAGTCCCAGAAACAATCCTTGGGGCACTCTGTTTGAGACCAACTGCCAACCAGACACTGAGCCATTGTTCACTACCCATTGACCCTGACAATCTAGCCAACTTTCTATTCACCTTAGAGTCCATTTATCCAACCCATAGTTCCTTAACTTGCTTGCAGGAATACTGTGGGAGACCATATCAAAAGCTTTGCTAAAGTCAAGGTATATCACATCCACTGAATTCTCCATGTTCACAGAACCAGTTACCTCATCATAGAAGGGAATCGGGTTGGTCAAGCATGACTTGCCCTTGGTGAATCCATGTTGACTGTTCCTGATCACTTTCCTCTCTTCCAATTGCTTCAAAATAGATTCCTTAAGGATCCCCTCCATGTTTTTTTTTTTTTCCGGGGACTGAGGTGAGGCTGAAAAGGCTGTAGTTCCCTGGATTGTCTTTATTCTCTTTTTAAAAGATGGGCACTATATTTGCCTTTTTCCAATAATCCGGGACCTCCCCTGATCTCTACAAGTTTTCAAAGATAATGGCCAAAGGCTCTGCAATGACATCTGCCAACTCTCTCAGCACCCTCAGATGCATTAAATCCTGCCCCATGGATTTGTGTATGTCCAGCTTTTCTAAATAGTCCTTAACCTGTTCTTTCTCCACCGAGGGCATTGTCCACCCTCTTCTCATACTGTGTTGCCTAGTGCAGTAGTCTGGGAACTGATCTTGTCTGTGAAGACAGAGGCAAAAAAAAACAAAAAAACAACAAAAAAAACATTTGAGTACTTCATCTCCAATCATGTGAGTCATCCCATCAAGACTCCATTATTCCAATCAAATCATAGTTCTTTGACTGTGCCAGGACTTCTAATTCTTCCTGCTTGTTTCCCAGGCTTTTTGCATTCATGTACAGACACCTTAGATAACTAGATGATTGCCCTACATTCTCTGTACAAATCAGGGGTCCTCTGTTTGCACCTTCCTCTTTGTGTTTCTTCTGCGTATCTCACTCTCCACTTACCTCAGGGCTTAGGTCACTGGATTTAGTGGAGCCCAAATCACCATTTTGAAACACTAGTTACAACATGCACAGCCTACTTGCATACATATACCCTGCACTAACAAGGTTCTGGTGGCTTCTGAAACACAGAAGACCATGAGGGCCATTCGAGAATATTTCTGCTTAAGATCCATTTGTAAACCTTGATAGCCTGTCATGACCCAAGATGCCCTCAGACCCAATCTCCCCTTATACTTCCTCAACAGGGCTGGAAGCTAAGATTCCAGATTCTCTGGCCTGATGTGAACATGTGGGTAACCTTCCACTGGCAGTTGGAGGATCATGAACCCAGAACTTCCCATAATATACAGCCCCCATATGACCCATGTGGAGGTCAAAGGTCAAGGGTGATGTGGGGATTTGCGGCTTGACGTAAGGAAGGATTTGGAGGGCTGGGGAAGGAAGCGGGCCGAGCTGACGGGCATGGGATTGCAGATGTGGCTTGCTGGGGGAAGGATATGGAAAACAAAAAGTCTGGGGGAGGTTCTGTGAGCTGATAGCTCCCAGAAAAAAACACAGTCCCCACCCATGGCACATAAGAGGGAGGGATTTGGAGTCCTGGAGATAGTGAGGGGAGGCTGGGGGAAAGAGTGGGGAGCAAAAGGGGCTGGAGGTGCAATCGCGGAAGATCTGGGGAACCAGGATGAGTGGCATGACAGAGAGGGGGTCACCTGGCTTAGGGAAAGGTGTGCATCATAGGGCTCTGGAGGTCGGGGAGACAGGGAATATGGAAGATGGGGTGTCACTGCAGGGATACACTGGAGGAGACCAGTGCTTTCCAGGGAGCGTGACACCAACTGTTTCCTCTAGTTTCCATTGGCGTCATGGTGCTCCTCACTTAAATTTGGCTTAGCCAGCGCCCCCATCATCATGATGGAGGAACAAGCTGAGTGGTGCTGAACTGCAACACCCAGGGTATGTCTACACTACCACCCTAGTTCAAACTAGGGTGGTAATGTAGGCAACCGGAATTGCAAATGAAGCCTGGGATTTGAATGTCCCGGGCTTCATTTGCATATTGCTGGGCGCCGCCATTTTTAAATGTCCGCTAGTGCGGACTCTGTGTCCTGCGGCTACACGCAGCACGGACTAGGTAGTTCGGATTAGGCTTCCTATTCCGCACTACTGTTACTCCTCGTGGAACGAGCGTGGAACCTATGTTGAAGGAAAAAAGCAAAAAATGGCCTGAAATTGGTCCGTGATAACTACAACAGCTGCTTTAGTGATACTCCAAGCAGTGTCCTGGCATGAAGTAAGAACAGGACTGGCACACTCAGACTTCTGAGTTCTAGTCCTATTCCTGCCCTAAGCAATCTGTGACCTTGAACAAGTACCTTTGTCTTTCTCTACCTCATTTTCCCCATCTGTGAAGTAGGGATGATGGTACTTACCTACTGCCCAGATGCGTTAGTTAATGTTTATTCAAAAAAACCTGTGAAATTTAACATGGTATTTCTGTGGTTGCAAGAATGGCCTCTTGAAGTATAGAACAACCAGGAATAAATTAGAGCAGCCATTAGGCTGTTGTAGTTTATGCCAGGGATTTGATTGATCATCCCCTGGCCACTCCTGAGATAAGAGGACTATAAAGACTTCAGTTTTGCGCCCCTTTTTATGTAGCTTAGCCAGATCAGAGAATGTGCCCCAAGGACTTTTGCATCCTTCTAGAAATTTTTCTGAGAAAAGAAGGAAACTAGCAGAAAAGAGACATTTTAAAAAAGCAAAGGCATGATTTAAATCCAGAAAAGTCTGGCTATTCATTGGCAAGGCAGGTATTCTGTCCTAACCTTGCTGACTTTGATTTTATCCTGTCAAATTTTCTCTGTCCCTTTTGGTTGGCAGGAAGCGGCAGAGCTGTGAAAGTCTGTTCATATCAGGAACAAAAGACAGGACTATGCCACACTTTAAAGACTAACAAGATGGTTTATTAGGTCATGAGCTTTCGTGGGCCAGACCTAGGTGGGCTCATCACCTAATAAACCATCTTGTTAGTCTTTAAAGTGCTGCATAGCCCTGTCTTTTGTTTCAGCTAGACCAGACTAACACGGCTGCATCTCTATCACTGTTCATATCAGGGATTGTTATCAGAAAGGTCTTTAGCCTGTAAAACAGTGGTTCCCAAACTTTTTGGCATCACGCTTCCTTTTTGATTTTTGAAAAACCCTCACTCCCTCCAAAAAATAACAAAACTTGTTGAGCAAAAAAAAAAAGGAACTGACCTATTCCTGCCCTAAGCAATCTGTGACCCCCCCCCACCGGAATTTTTTCATGCCCCCCCCCCCCCCAGTTTGGGAATCCATGCTGTAAAATATATTACCTCACATCCCCACACCTCCAATTAACCCCTTCTGTCGGTTCTCGGACCATGCAACCAATCCCTCTGAAGCTGCAGGAGAGCATGTGTGCTCCCTCCCAGTGGAGGAGTGGTCCATGCACTATGGTACTGATTGAATTGGACATTTTGGCCAACAATTCTTTCCTGGTCTGTGATCCCCTCATGACTCATCTCCCACTTTGCAACTTGCATCCCTGTGTTACCTCAAGCCTCAACTGCCTTGCTCTGTCCCACTGTCTGGTTTCCTTGCCATTGGCTTTGCTCTGTGAAGTGTGGGAAGGGGTTTGGTGGATACACATTGTATCTGAGCTGCCTAGGCTGCATTTTTTCTGTGCCACCTGGGCTAGCTGCCTCACTTAGCTCAGTTGGCTCTTTTCCCTCTTGAGGGATTGTGTAAGGAGGGGTGAATGTCACCCTTTGCATAAAAGGAGATGATCCCTTTGCCCCTTTTGCTTGGGCTGTGCTGGTAGACCCTGTGCACCTGTAAAACCAGTATCAATCTGCCAAGCCTGGGTCTTAGGTGAGTACTGCATTCTGCACTTGTGATGAGGGAAAACTTTCAGAGCAATGACCCTTCCAGCTGGGTATGTCCCTGAAGGAACACCTCCCCATCCCCCCATGTTCCCAGAAGAGCTAGTTTTGTTTTCTGGGGATGCACGTAATATGTCAGCAAAGCAGCCACAAAGGGCACATCTACACTCAGCATTATTTCAAAATAATGAAATAACCAGCTTCTTATTCCAACATCTGTAACCCCCATTTCACAAGGAGTAAGGGAAGGCAAAGGAAAAGTGTTCTTCCTTTGCCTTCCTGCTATGTAGACAGCGCTGAGCTAAGCTACTTCGACTTGTAGCTGAAGCTGTGTAGCTTAATTCAACTTTAGCCTGCAATGTAGTTATAGCCAAAGTAATTTCATAGCACAACGGGGCACCCCAAGTGTGATAACACACATTGCACAGGCCTCTCACCCTGTTGGATTCATAGTCCCATGCCTGTGCCATGGAATAGCTTCAAGGCTGTTGCACAAATGCAACGCATGACCCTGGGGGCGAACAGCATTATATGCCGGTTTTTATAAGCAGTGTAACTGTGTGGTGTGTCAAGATCTGCCTCGAATAAAATGGGAAATAGCTGAGCTGTAGCGTCTTTAAAAAAAAAAAAGTCTGGATAGTAAGCTTGCAGCTTTAACAAGGGAGGAGCCAGTTTCCATGGTTAATAAGTAACAACAGACTGGGAGGCCAATGTATGTTGTGAGCTGGGAGATCTTCAGTGACCTTTGGGAAAGACACTGTGGATTGTCTGTGGTTTTCTTTATTTACTGAATTGCACTTTGTAATAGATTTCCTTGAACCAAGAAACTAAATACCTAGCAAATGTCTCCATCAAACTATAATCAGTGACTGGTTTAGATTCAATTAACTGAGGGTGCTAATTTTCTTTCTCTATCTTTCTTGTTCCATAAAATCTTGATGCTGATAGTTAATGTCTTAGTTTTCTATGTGGGCACTGGCAAATCCATTCCCATTGTGTCTTGGGTGGAGTGGAAGCTTTCTGAGCCACAGGTACTGAAAATGGCCACCTAGAGCATGTGCAGGGAGTTATTATTTTGTCGTTGAACCAGGGCATTTATCAGAACTGCACGACATGACAGAGCTGCATGAAGCTGTGGCTTTGGGCGATTATGATTTGGCGAATGAGCTTCTGAAAAGGGGGCTTTGTGATGTGAATTGCAAAGATACAGACTGGAATGACAGGACACCCCTACACTGGGCTGCTGCTAAAGGTAAGAATAGCTCATGTACATATTGACATTAAAGTCAGAGAAAATAGTGCTGCTGCTTCTTATGTTACACTCTGCAGCATAGGTGCTGGAAGTAGGGATGCTGGTGGCTGTCACACCCCCTGGCTTGCATGGTTTCCAGCATACACACGGTTTATAGTTTGCTTCAATGACTCAGCACCCCCACTCAGCAAACTGTTCCAGCACCAATATTAAAGGGTTATGCAGAGTGTTGATACTTAACACTGAGCAGTTCTGATCCTGTGCTCCTGGACCACACAGGAAAACTATTGAACTAACAGGGAATTTTGTCCGTGAAAAAACTTGTGGGATTGGACTCCAAATGATCATTTTTTGTTCGTATAAAGTTTGATTATTTGAAAGAGATAATGTATAATAATATGTAATATATAATAGAACATAAAGACACAAGTAACAACAGGCTCGGATAATATGCATATAATGGCCCAGTTTCTACCTCCACTTTGATTTAACTTTGGAGTAGCTGCACTGATTTTAGTCGATTTATTCCTGGTTTACACCTGTGTGAAGGGGGAATCAATGTGTAGACTCAATTGACATTTATGAAAAACAGACTGAGCACGGTAACTACACAGTGGATTAAACTCCCCTCTTTCATTTTCAGTATTGGATTTTTCAAATCAGCAATGCAGGACCACATCCTATGCAGCTGTGACCAAAATACAGCTGACATTTTGAGGTTTAGCATCAGAACTGTTTATTAAAGTGACCCCTAGAAGGAAGTGGGGTGGGAGTGTGCAGATATAACCAAAGGCTTAATTTTAAGAGGTTCTGTATAGGGGTCACAGTGAGCTTAATTTAGCCTGCCATATCTTTACAATGACAATGCATGAGAAGGCAAGAATCCATCTTGACCCTCAGATTTGAATTTCCAGGGCAAGTAGTGTGGGAAAAACAAACATCTTTTTCTTGCAAAGGAATTGAAGTCACCAAACTGGATTACACCCAAAATCCATCCAATCCAGTATTTTGTCCCTGACTGTGATCAATACCAGACACTTTAGAGAAAGGTAAAAAAACTCCACAGCAGGCCGATGCGGTATAATCTGCTCGCCTACTTAGAAATTGGCTTAAATCACAAATACATGAGGTCTGTATGGGTATGTCTACACATCAAAGTTAATTTGAAATAGCAGTCGTTATTTCAAATTAACTTTAATAGCGTCTACACAGGCAAACCGCTATTTCAAAATAAATTCGAAATAGCGGAGTGCTTATTTCAAATTTGGTAAAACTCATTCTACGAGGAATAACGCCAAATTCGAAATAGTTAAATCGAAACAAGCGCTGTGTAGATGCTTATTTCAGAAATAGGGGGCCTCCAGCCCTTTCCCAGGGTGCCCTGGTGGCCACTCTGGGCCAAACCAGGAAAACTCTTCTGCTCCCCCGCATCCAGTCCTGGAGCCCTTAAAGGAATAGTCTGTTTGGCCACAGGGCCTGTGCCAGGTCCAGGTCTGCCAGCCCAGAGCCAAAAGGTGCTGCCCCTGACCTAGTTGCCAGCATGAGTGAGCCAGCCAGTGCCAGCCGGCCCTCCACCGCTCCCCAGGAGCAGGCTAGCAGCTCCCAGGAGCCTGTCAGGGGCTGGAAAAGGCGGGCGCCTTCCTGGTCCACTGCGGAGATCATGGACCTCATTGAGGTTTGGGGGGAATCCTCCAACGTCCATGATCTCCGCACTAGATGCAGGAACGCGGTTGTCAACAGACGGATGGCTGGCAGCCTGGCCACCAAAGGCCACATGCACACCCAGGAGCAGGTGTGCATGAAGATAAAAGAGCTTAAGCAGGCCAATGCCAGGGCCACAGGGAGCAGCTCACAACCAGGGGCAGACCCAGACCCCTTCTCCTACTTTGAGGCCCTGGACTGCATCTTTGGGAACCGGACGGTCCGTGCCCCCCAAGTGGTCATTGACCCTGGGGCAGAGGGCCCTGAGCAGGGCACAGAGCAGGAGGAGGCCAGGAGTCGCAGGAGCCTGGAGGGAGCGTGGCACTCACCTTGGACCCCCAAGGCATACCAGCAGGACTATCACCACTGTCTTCCGAGCCAGGGAGGCCTTGACATGTGAGTGCCATCACTGTCCCCTTATGTGGGGCGGGGTGGGGGGGAGAAGGAGCCCGGGGAGCACGGATCATGCAGCAACCTGTGCATGTGCCATGCCAGCAGGGGCAAGTGGCCTTGGCTGGCTGCCACACAGGGACCCTGGCACACATGTATGTATGAAGGCACATGACATGCTCCGTACCCTGGAGAGGGACACTGCACGATGCCCTCTCTCCACAGGCCCCCTCTATGCAGAGGCAGGGCACATCTCCTCCCCGCCCCACACACCCACACCCACACCCACACTATATACAGCACAGGGGCATGGGTACAGTCCCGGGCCAGCTCACACTCCTGGGGATAGCAGGACATGATGGTGCGGAGACCTGCTGTCCTCACCTTGCAAAGGGGGGCTGGGCTTCACCCACTGTGTCCCCAGGGAGAACTGACCACCTGTCTGGTTTCTCCACAGCTACACCAGCTATGGGTGCAGGGTGCACCACCCTGCCTGGGACACCCTCCCACACCTGGGCCAGAAGGCGCACCCAGAACCAGGAGGGATACCAGTAGCAGCACCTGGGGTTACTGCAAAGGCAGGTCCACAGCCAGGAGCACTGGGTTCAGGAAGACCTCTAGCTGCGGTGGGAGAGCTTGCAGGAGCTGTGTGACTAGGGCTGTGCCATCCACGACCACCTGCAGATCATGGCGCAGAGATTGCTGCCTGCTGCCGCTCCAGCCCCTGCTGCCTCTCCAGCTATTGCTTCTCCTCCCACTTCTGCTCCCCTTCCCGCTTCTTCCTCCCCCCCCACCTCCCCTCCATACCCGCTCCCTCCCCGCCGGGGACGCTGAGGTCCCCGCACCTGCAGTGCTGGGAGACAGGTGGGCCGGCAAGACCCCCAACCCTGAGCTTCTCTTCCCCCTTCTTCCCTTTGCCTCCCCCTTCCTGCTCCCAGGTTTCACCCTCTCCTCTCCCACCCTCATCCCTCCCCCACCCCAGTTATGGTCAATAAAGAGAGGGGTTTTTGGGGAACACGTGTGTTTTTATTTGACATCAGGAAGGGGGGTTAGGGAGGGGAAAGTGGAAGGACATGAGGGTGGAATAAGGCACAAGGCCCCAGTGGGGCACGCCAGGGAGACTTCACTCCTCCTCCATCTGAAAGGTCTCCCACAGGGCCTCCTGGATACCAACAGCCCCCCGATGGGCCTCCCGGCTGGCAGCCATGTGGGGCTGCGCGTACAGGCCAGCCAAGTGGTCGGTCTCTGCCATCCAGCCTGGCAGGAAAGCCTCCCCCTTCCGCTCACACAAATTGTGCAGCACGCCGCCATCACGTGCGGAATATTGCTATCGGAGAGGTCGAGATGGTGAGGAGGTATCAAAATTGGGCCTTCCGCCTGCTGAAGGCCCCCTCCACCACAATGGGGGCCCTGCTGAGCCTGGCATTAAAGGTCTGCCAGGAGGGGTTGAGGTGTCCCATGTAGGGCTTCATGAGCCAAGGTTGTAGCAGATAGGTCGCATCCTCCACCAGGCACACAGGCATGTCCACGTCCCCAACCCTGATGTGGCAGTCAGGGAAGAAGGTCCCGGCATGTAGCCTCTGGCACACATTGGAGTTGCGGTAAACCCATGCGTCATGTGCTTTGCTGGACCAGCCCATGTTGATGTCCAGGAAGCAGCCCCAGTGGTCAGACACGGCCTGCAGGATGACCGAGAAGTACCCCTTCCAGTTAATGTACAGAGAGGCCTGGTGGTCCGGGATGGGGATGTGTGTCCCATCGATTGCTCCCCCCCGCAGTTTGGGAAGCCCAGGGTGCCGAACCCCTCTATGACCGCGTCCACATCAGTGAGGCGAATGACTCCATGGAGCAGCACTCTGTTGATGGCCTTGACCACCTGCAGAGGAACACACAAAACCACCGAGAGTCACTGGGGTGCCAGGGTGGCTCAGAGTGCTCCTTCCCCGCCACTGCCCTGTGCCCCCCAATCCCCCAGGAGTATCCCCCCCTGCAATCCTGGCCACCATGGGCAGTCTGTAGTGCGGCTGGGACAGACCAAATCCTCCTGTGGAGGGGACTTGGACCCCCTTGCCTCTTTTCCCCTAGGGCAGTCCATCTCCTCCTCACACACACACCCCACCACCGTGGCCGGAGCCTGCCATACCTGCATGGATCTCCCCACTCTGAACTGGTTCCCCACGGATCGGTAGCTATCCGGCATGGAGACCTTCCATAGGGCGATGGCCACCCACTTGTGGAAGGGAATGACAGGCCTCATGCGTGTGTCCTGTCACTGCAGAGCAGGGGAGAGCCACTCGCAGAGCTCGAGGAAGGTGTCCATCTTCATCCTGAAGTTCTGGGTCCATTGTTGGTCTCCCCTGTGCTCCAGGATGATGTGGTCCCACCAGTCGCTGCTGGTGTCCAGACACTAGATGCAGCGGGGCATGCTGGCATCTGACTGTTGCTGCTCCACGGCCCCCAACGGGGTCTGGAAGAGGACCTGGTGGTTGGGATGCCGCAGAAACTGCCAGACAGTCTCCAGCACTTGCTGCCAGGCTTACAGCAAGACATCCAAAATGAGCACCAGAGTGCCCAGAGGCAGCTCTGTCTCCATGGTGCTGAGTGCTGTGGAGTCCTGAATCAGGGCAACCAAAGCAATCAGGGTATGTCTACACTACAAAGTTAATGCGAAATAACAGGAGTTATTTCGAATTAACTTTAGTAGCATCTATACAGGCAAACCACTATTTCGAAATAAATTCGAAATAGTAGAGCCCTTATTTCGAATTTGGTAAACCTCATTCTATGAGGAGTAACACCAAATTTGAAATAGCTATTTCGAATTAAGTGCTGTGTAGACACTTAATTTGAAATAGGGGGCCTCATGCCCTTCCTAGGGAGCCCTGGTGGCCACTCTGGGCACAACCAGGAAAACTTTCTCTCCTCTCCCCAAGCCCCAGAGCCATTAAAGGGGTAGACCCTGGCCACAGTGCCTGTGCCAGCTCCAAGCCTGCCAGTCCAGAGCCAGCAGTGGCCACTGAGGCCCCCTGACCCAGAGGCCCCAAAACATGAGCCAGCAAGCCACTGGCAGCCAGCCCTCCACCGATCCCCAGGAGCAGTCTGCCAGATCCCAGGAGCCTGACAGGGGCTGGAGAAAGTGGGTGCCTTCCTGGTCCAGAGTGGAGATCATGGACCTTATTCAGGTTTGGGGGGATGCCCCCAATGTCCATGATCTCTGCACTAGACAGAGGAATGCGGCCGTCTATGGCAGGATAGCTGCCAGCCTGGCCTCCAAAGGCCACATGCGAATCCAGGAGCAGGTTAGCATGAAAGTCAAGTTGGTCTGGCAAGACCCCCAACTCTGAGCCCTGAGCTTCCCCTCCCCCTTCTTGCCCTTGCTTCCCCCTTCCAGCTCCCTCCTCCCAGGTTACCCCCTCATCTCTTACACCCTCTCTCTTCCCCTCTCCCACCTCCTTTTCCCAGTCTCTCCAGAGGTTCAACCCCCCCCCCCCAGTTTTGTTCAATAAACCCAGTTTCTATTTTTGAACATACGTGTCTTTTATTTGACATCAGGAAGGGGGGCTAAGGAGAGGTAAGTGGCAGGACGTGAGGGAGGAATGGGGCACGAGCCCCTGGTGGGGAGGACTGGAGAGGCTCTGAGAGCTCCTCGGGGTGGACGCTCTTCCTCAGGGCCTCCTGGATCCTGACAGCCCCCCAATGGACCCCCGGATGGCAGCCTGCAGCAAGTGCAGCCGGGCTGATGGCAATGTCCCCACAAGACACACCGGCATGCCCAGGGGCAGCTCTGGCTCCATGTGGCTGAGTGCTGTGTTGTCCCGAGTGTGGGTACTCATGGCACTCCAAGACAGGACTGCTTTGCTGTCCCTCATCGAGGTAGACAAGTGGGGAACCCTGAGAACTGTCTGTCCGGGGTGGGTGTAGGGTCCCTTTAAGCATGGAGCTCAGTTAGCCTCAGGCAGCAGCCCCACACACTAGGTCCTAACCTGATGCCCTGCCAGCACTGGCTCCGGCCAGCCTTAACTTCAGTTCAGGGTCCACTCAGTGTGGACTTGCTATTTCGAAATAGCAAAACTCTATTTCAAAATGCATTTTATGTGTAGATGCGTTATTTTGAAATAACTTATTTCAAATTAACTATTTCAAAATAAGATATTTCAAAATAATGCTATAGTGTAGACATACCCTATGGCATTGAGACACACAAACACCAACCATCTCAATGCCATTTGAATCACTTTGCCTCCCTTTGGGTAGAGCTGCATTTGAGAGCATTAACATCTGTAAGATGTTGCTTGATGATGCTATAGAAGGACAAAGACATTCTTGCCTTATTCCAGTGACTTCTTTTTCATTTTATTCATTATTAATTCACTTTTCGTTGCCACTGGACTTTCCCCTGAGATGTTGTTCCCAGATGAGATGAAACAAAGTACTGCACATTCGATACATAATTACTATCTTACAGGAGCTACAGGCCTGATCTAAAATCCTTTGAAATCCAGGAAAAAGGCTTCCCTTGACTTCAGTAGCTTTTGGATCAGTCCTTATAAAACTGAGGAAGCTTGGGGAAGTGCCAAGAGAAATTTATACAAAGGAGTTAGGATTAAATTTACATTAATTGGCGTGCACTAAAAATAAACTGCACAAAAGCAGTTGTGAACTAGGTTTGCTCGAAGCACTCTCAATCCCACTTTATATGTTATGCCTTTGTAAGATCTGTAATCAGTTTTATCTCTGTTGTTATCTTCGTAAGTACCCACCTAAGAGTTTTATACATAATGTGCTGAGAGAGAGCCAGCTGGCACTGGCTTCAGTGTGTAAGCAATGTCTACTCAGTGTGGTATTCAGCTCACTGCAGAATTGGAAGCCAGGTTAGAAGATGGGATGATGTGAAATGTTGCAATTGATGGTAGCTGGGGAGGACAAGTGATGAAAAGTTAAACATAAAAGTTTATATATATCACACTGTGGTAGGTTAATGATAGATTTGGTATATAAAAGATAGGGTTAAGTTATTGATATTGGGCCGGTTCTCAGCTAATGTAAACTGGCATAGCTCCGTAGTCCCATTCAGTCCAATAGAAGAGCTGATCCACTGTGTGTTGTATAGTGTCACAAGAGTAAACAAAATGCTAACCCCCAGGAACCAGCTCATAAAATCTAGCCATCACACAGCCAGCATCAATATAAAATGCTCCTCAATATTTTTCATTGGCCTGGATGAACAATTTCTCACTCTCTGCACACCAGGGCTGTGCTTTGTATTCATGTCCAAACTCAGCCAGATTTTCTGCCTGTCCCTCAGCGTTTCCAGGAAAGAAATCATGTGTAAGCATGGATAGAATACAAAGCTGAGAACAAGCTGGAAGAACGTATTTTTTGCTCAGAAAAATCTATGTCTTTCCAGCACCCGGCAGAGCTTCCCTCTGTCCCTCCCTAAACTAAAACAAGCTGTGGGTCAAATTCTGAAATCTTTATTTTATTCTCAGCCTTCAGTCTGGCAAAACTCCCTTTGGAAACAAGGGTATGTCTACACTAGCCCCCTAGTTCGAACTAGGGAGGCTAATGTAGGCATTCGAAGTTGCAAATGAAGCCTGGGATTTAAATATCCCAGGCTTCATTTGCATGTTGCCGGGCGTCGCCATTTTTAAATCCCCCTTAGTCCAAACTCCGTACCCGCAGCTACATGCGGCACGGAGTAGGTAGTTCGAATTAGGATCTCTAATTCGAACTACTGTTACTCCGCGTGGAATGAGGTGTACCGGTATTTCGAATTAGAGATCCTAATTCGAACTACCTACTCTGTGCCACATGTAGCCGTGGGCACGGAGTTCGGACTAAGGGGGATTTAAAAATGGCGGCACCCGGGAAGATGCAAATGAAGACCGGGATATTTAAATCTCGGGCTTCATTTGCAACTTCGAATGCCTACATTAGCCTCCCTAGTTCAAACTAGGGGGCTAGTGTAGACATACCCCAATGGAGTAACAAGTAAGGACCTAAGTATCTATTACCATTAGAGATCTTAAGGTTTAACAGGTTAACCAGTCAACCGGTAGGCATTTCTTTACTGGCATGCTTACTGAGGTAACCGGTTAACTGGCTTCACCATGCCTAGCTGCAGGCAGGGAGCACTCCAGCCAAGCCAGGCCCACCATGCTGCAGGTGGGGGGCTGCTCCAGTGCCCACCCAGTTACGGTGCGGCAAGAGGTTAACCGGTTAAAGGTTAACAATTTACACAGGATTTTACATCCCTAAACGGTATGCTAGATCCATATTTAGTAGGCTTTGCAGACTTCTCTCCTCCATAATCTCTCTCCAAAGTCTTTTGCCTTCCTCATTTCCTCTCATGTCCTGTCTCCTCTCTTGTCTGTCTTTGTGAGCCATCTCTCTGCACTGCTTTCTGGTCAGCCATAGGGCATGCTAGGGATTGAGTGAAACTCTGCCGTTTCTTTCTTCCCATGCTCATAGCTGCAGAGGATACAGTTGAGAGATATTGTTTCCTCCACGATTGACTGGGGTTACCTGCAATGGATGAAGATTCGGTGAAATATAAAGAGTTAATAATGACAGAATGTTGGTCTGTGGTTAAATCATCTGCAGTTGAGCAGGCTCCTGACTGAGAAGCAAACTATCATGGCACATTGCTGGGATATAAGGGCTATTGTGGGTGAATTCTGAGCTCAGAATGTTACTTATCTGTGCTGCAGTGTTTGTTATACTGGGCTGAGCAAAAACATGTGTGTATTTCCCGGGAAAGCCATAGAACATGGGCATCCTTTAAGAAGGTAAGTCTCAAAGGGCACATTTACACAGCAGGGGAAAAGTGTGACAGCAAGTCTCAGAGCTGAGATCAAATGATTCAGGCTTGTGGGGCTCATGCTGTGGGGTTAAACAGAGCAGTGTGGTTAGTTGGGCTCCAAGATCCTCCCTCCTCACTGGGTTCCAGAGCCTCAGCTCTAGTCCAACTCTGAATGTCTCCACTGCTACTTTTATCCTCATCACCGCACCAGTCCTGCAAGCCCAAGTCAGCTGACGGGGGCCAGCCACAGCTGTGCCATGGGTCATTTATCCTGTGTCTATATCCCCGAGACACTTCGCTGAGGGTCTTTTTTGCTATGTACATGTACCCTGATTGGCTTATCTATCTCCAAGCTCATGAGGTCTGGACCGAGTGACTAGGAATTTGGTTATTTCTAAAAAGGTACTAACAATACAGAGTTTAATTATGCTCATGCATGTCCTTCATGAGTTTTTAAAATTATCCATGTCCTAAAAAGAAAACCACAGATTTGCAAGCTCTGGCAACACAGCTACGATCAGCCCACAGTCATAAGCCATGGCTGTCTTGGTCCCCCCTAAAGCTTGTACACGTGGCACGGCATTCTTTGGGGATGATGGCCAGGTGCTGGAATTTGAATTCCTATAGCCCAGATGCTCAGGCACAAGCTCTTTTTAGCTGGAGAGAGTATGTAATATACCAGCTGGTGTGACTGTGAGCTTCAGTACTGTCGTCTGGATGGAAGGGCAGATCTAATCAGCTGTCTATGGCTATTTTCTGTCTACAGAGGGCGTAAGACCTAACCTTAGTGCGGCTAACAGAGGCCTTGTTTATACTGAGAGATAAGGTTGAATTTATGAAGGTAAATTTTTTAGCACACAACTTTGTAAAGTCGAAGGTGCATGTCTCCGCTGCGCATAAGAATTCCACACAGTTTGAAGTAGCACGTCCCCAGTAGGGTGGCTACCATCAACTCTGAGAACGATGCACTGTGGATAGCTATGCACAGTTTTTAAATCAGCTCCCACCACAGACTGGCTCCCGCCTGCCGCCTCTGATCCAGAGACAGCAGTGGCAGGAGGCTCCCGGGGAGTGGGGCTGGGAGCACACTTGACAGCTGGCCCTGCACCCCAGGGACCATCAAATAATTGTGTAACTGATAACATGTTATGTGGTTACACGATTATTCAATTAAACAATATCTAACATCCCTAATGTAGACCTGGCCAGAGCATCAGCACAAGCGGTAGAGGCTTGTGCTTCTTGGAACCAGTGTTCTTAAGTAAGTGCTGTTGAGCTGGGACATCTCTTCAGTGCTTATTGTCTATGGACACAGATTCATGGCACTGCCATTTAGTTTACAGAACAGGAATGTTTCACCTTTGAACCGTTTTTCCTCCCTGTGTTTTGTGCATTTTTGCAAGGGCAATCGGAGATGGTAAAGCTACTTGTGCACCATGGCGCTCGCCTCTGCTTGAGAAATGACGTGGGTTGGACCCCCGCTCATTTTGCTGCGGAATCAGGGAGACTCGGCGTGCTAAGGACGCTTCATTTTTTGCATGCGGCCATCGATGCGGCCGATCTCTTTGGGGACACGCCGAAAAGGATCGCAGAAATCTACGGACACAAAGACTGTGTGAAGTTCTTAGAAATGTGAGTGTGGAGAGGGTTGTGCAAACAGCTGCCGTAAAGGGAGGGGGAAGCCAATGAAGGTGAAATGCACTTCAATACACAAAGCTGTTCTGCCCATAGGACAGTTCGAGGTGGCCCTGCACTTTGGGTGGCCCCATGGTGGCTGCCTCCACCATCCTATGGACAGGGGCCAAGTTGGTTCAGGGGGATTACTTGGGGTACTTGGCATGGGCCCACAGAGGGGTTGTCCCGCATTTGCAGTGGTGGGAGCTAGAGTAACCCAGCAGCCTGCTCTGCTCTACCTCGCCCCACGACAGGAGCATAAAGCAGAGTACCTCAGCCCCAGGCTGCTCCGGTTCCCACCATCAGGATGAAGCGGAGCACAATGGGCTGAGAGAGGGCGGTGGGCTGCTGAGTTTCTCCGGCTCCTGCCCCCGAGGTGAGTGTGTGGGGGAGGGGAAAATCCCTGCTGTCACCTTGTCACCCCAGTAATCCCCAGACTTGTGTTGTTCAGGGGAGGGGACTTCAGGCAAAGGGGGTGGGGTTTGGGGAAGGAGTACAGCAGGGCAGGGGTGGAACAGAGGTGGGGAGGGTCCTGCAGCGGGGGATTGCCCTGGGTCCTAGGTATGACCTTGCCTGTACAGGGGGTCAGTATAATGGCCTATGCACGATTTACCTTTCAACTGGAACCCTGCGCTAGCCCTGGGGTTTACGTGGTATATAAATGTGCTTAGCCCTTCTGCTGGGCTCCTGCCCAGGGGTGAGCAAATGGAAAAACCTTCATTGATTTCAGTGAGTCCATTGAGCCCGTTATCGGAAGCTTCTGCTGCCATTGGACAGGACTTCATCGTTTTCTATCACTTCAAGGTGTTCTGGTAATGGATGCAGGTTTACAAAAGAGATAAGCTCCCAGGGGCTGGCTGTAAGGCACATAAATAGGTGGCTGGAATTTTAAATGCTCACTAACTAAGCACAGAAACTATGTGGCCAGGTTTTCGAGAACAACAGGAGCCTCTAGGTACTGAACCCTTGTGAAAATCTGGCTGCTTTCCAGAGGTGTGTATCATATAATCATAAACTCCTAGGGCTGGAAGAGACCTCAGGAGGTCATCGAGTCCTGCCCTCTGCCCAAAGCAGGACCAGCCCCAACTAAATCAACCCAGCCAGAGCTGTGTCAAGCTGAAACTTAAAAACTGCTAGGGATGGAGAGTCCACCCCCTCCCTAGGTAACCCATTCCAGTGCTTCACCACCCTCCTAGTGAAATAGCTTTTCCTAATATCCAACCTAGACCTTCCCCACTGTAACTTGAGACCATTGCTCTTTGTTGTGTCATCCGTCACTACTGAGAACAGCCTCTCTCCATCCTCTTTGGAACCTCCCTTCAGGAAGTTGAAGGCTGCTATCAAATCCCCCTCACTCTTCTCTTCTGTAGACTAAATAAGCCAAAATCTCCAACCTCTCCTCGTATGTCATATGTTCCAGCATCCCTAATCATTTTGATTGCCCTCTGCTGGACCCTCTCCAATGCATCCATATCCTTTCTATACTGGGGGGCCCAGAACTGGATGCAATACTCCAGATGTGGCCTCACCAGTGCTGAATAAAGGGGAATAATCACTTCTCTGGATCTGCTGGAAATGTTCCTCCTAATGCACCCTAATATTCCATTAGCCTTCTTGGCTACAAGGGCATCCTGTTGACTCATCTCCAGCTTCGCACCCACTGTAATCCCCAGGTCCTTTTCTGCCAAATCATTGCTTATCCAGTCGGTCCCCAGCCTGTAACAATGCTTGAGATTCTTCCATCCCAAGTGCAGGACTCTGCACTTGTCCTTGTTGAACCTCATCCTATTTCTTTTGGCATACGGGGGAGCTGCGCTGTTCAGAAACCTATGGGTATGTTTCCAGTTCAATAAAACAATGTTATAGCCTCCCAGCCTGAGCCTGTGTCAGAGGACTCAGGCCATCTGTGGCTGTTTTATTCCACTATAGACATTCCAGGCTTGCCCGCAGGGGGGACAAATGGGGGAGCTGTTCCAGGGCGCATCGATTGAAAAGGTCCTGGGACTTCTGGCTACTACAGAAGTGGCAGCCAGAGCCCTGGGCCCTTTAAATTATCGCCGGAGTGCCAGGCGGTACACTCTAGAAGCTCTGAGGGCTGGCGGGGGATGGAGTGGTCTGCAGCATGATGCACACCAGGTAGCATTGAGAGCTGGCTGCCCCAGCCCCGCCCCTTTTGCCCAAAACCCCACCCCTTGTGAGACTATGGAGCCTCCCCCCTCTATCTTACCCAGGGGTCCGGTAAGTCTGTCGGCCCCCTTGCATACCCATAGTTTCCACATCAAGGCTGATGAGCAACAGCTGTGTCCTGGTTATATGATAGAAGAAAGAGAATACAGACTAACCAGCTTTCTTCAATTTGTGCTGTCTCTGCTACGTGTTTGCTCAGGATTGAATAGTGGGACCATGAGCTTTTCATGTTTATTTCCCAAAACAAAATATACTACTCTAGGCAATACAGCTGACACGAACCTGTTCCAGCTGTCTGTGTCTAACCCCAATAAATCCCAGCTGTTGCTTTGGAAGATAGAAGAGAGATTATCTAGTAGCCTGAGCTGGCCAGAAAGTGACAATTCAATTCTGCAAAGAGTTTTGAGATTTTGTTGTGTCTTGCCACATTTCAGATGAAAAAAGATTTTGTGCAAAATGCTCCAACCAGCTCTATTGTCTCAGAAATGCCTCAAGCATGTGTAAGGCTTCTCACTAGCAAGTGTTTGAATTCGGAATGGTTAACCATGCCTCTTTTTCTTCACAAACATTCATGCTGGGATTGCGTTGGGATTATGTTCCTCTAGATATTTATGGGGCGGGTTGGTCGTTCGTCAGATGGCTACCCAGATTCACATGCAAAAGGCGGTTTTCATGCATAAAGAGGACCGTATGTTTGTGGAAACTCTCTACACCAACATTCCACACAAAGGTGGACTACAACCTATCGGGAACTGTATCCCTGATGATGTCACCACAGCACAGCTGGTTGCTGAGCTTTGTGACTTTGTTCTCCCCCTAATCATTTCAGATTTGGGGATAATTTATAGCTTCAAGTCAGCAGCACCGCCATGGGTACTCAGATGGCCACCTGTATGCCGACATTTTTATGACTGACTTAGAACAACGCTTCATCAGTGCCCATCCCTAAGTGCCTCTCCTCTACTTGCATTACACTGATGACATCCTCATCATCTGGACCCACGAGAAGGAGACCCTTGAAGAATTCCACCAGGATTTCAATAATTTCCATCCCACAATCAATCTCAGGCTGGACCACTCCACACAAGAAATCCACTTCCTGCACACTACAGTACAAATAAGTGCTGATCATGTAAACACTACCCTATACTGGACACACGGTAACCACTTTTCTTACCTACATGTTTCCAGTTTTCATCCAGAACACATCAAATGCCACTGTCTACAGCCAAGCCCTAAGATACAACCACAGACAGAGACAAACACCTACAGAATTCTTAAACCTATAATATCCTCCTGGGTAAATGGAGAAACAAATTGACAGAGCCAGACGGGTACCACAAAGACACACCCAACGACGAAAGCAACAAAATGCCACTAGCCGTTACCTACAGCCCCCTGGTAAAACCGCTCCAACACATCATCAAGGATTTACAACCTATCCTAGATGATAAACCCTTGTTCTCACAGACCTTGGGAGGCAGGCCAGTCCTCGCTTATAGACAGCCCCCTAACCTGAAGCACGCCACCAACCATGCACCCCACGACAGAAACACTAACCCAGGAACCAGTCCCTGCAACAAACCCCTTTGCCAACTTTGTTCACACATCTATCCTAGGCTACGTCTAGACTATAAGACTTTTTCAAAAGAGAGTGTCTAGACTACAAGCAGACTTTTCAAAAAAGCGAGCTGCTTTTTCAAAAGAGAGTCTAGACACTCTCTTTTGAAAAAACACAGTTTGCATTCAATTGTGCCTTTTTTTGAAAGAGTACTTTCGAAAAAAGGTGTTATTCCTCGTAAAATGAGGTTTACCGCGATCAAAAAAACTGCCGCGTTCTTTCAATTTACTTTTGAAAGAATGCGGCTGCAGTCTAGATGCAGGTGAAGTGTTTTCGAAAAAAGGCTACTTTTTTCGAAAAAACCCTGTAGTCTATACACACCCTAGTGACAACATCATAGGATGTAACCACATTACCCATACCACCAAAGGCTTACTCACCTGCACATCTACTAATGTAATATACGCCATCACGTGTCAGCAATGCCCCTCTGCCCTGTACATCGCACAAACTCGACTGTCTCTACGCAACAGAATAAATAGACACAAATCAGACATCAAGCATGGTATCATATAGAACCAGTGGGAGAACATTTTAACCTCCTTAGACACACAGTTACAGACTTGGAAGTTACCATTCTCACCAAAACAGCTTCAGAAACAGGCTGTAATATGATATTGCTGAGCTGGAATTCATATGTAAATTTGTCATCATCAGAATGGGTCTGAATAGTAACTGGGGGTATGTCTACACTATCCCACTAGTTCGAACTAGCGGGGTAATGTATGCATACCGAACGTGCAAATGAAGCCCGGGATTTGAATTTCCCGGGCTTTATTTGCATAAGCGGGGAGCCACCATTTTTAAATCCCCGCTGGTTTGAACCCCGTGCAGCGCGGCTACACGGGGCTCGAACTAGGTAGTTCGGAATAGGAACCCTAGTCCGAACTACCTAGTTCGAGCCCTGTGTAGCCGCGCTGCACGGGGTTCGAACCAGCGGGGATTTAAAAATGGCGGCTCCCCGCTTATGCAAATAAAGCCCGGGAAATTCAAATCCCGGGCTTCATTTGCACGTTCTGTATGCATACATTACCCCGCTAGTTCGAACTAGCGGGCTAGTGTAGACATACCCTGGGAATGGCTCTCTCCTAAGTAATTTTCCACTTTAGGTAATCTCACCTTCTTAGCCACATCCTTGCTGTTTTTGCTGAAACAAACTAACACAGCTACCCCGAGACCTGTCTTCACCATTTGTTAATTATATTCTTTTAAAAGGCTCAGTCATCCATTGAGGAAACTGAAAGAACCCAGTTTGACTTACTTATGTGACCAATTTCATGGCATGAACACTGAACAGGTAAAGCAGAACAGTCTTGTCCAAGCTAACTGGTTAATACTTAGAAATAATGCTTACACTGGAAGAAATCAGGATTAGTTCACAGATAATTTGCAAAAGGAAGGGATAAATCAAAACAATTATTTATTCAGAATTAAAATAGTTTTACTGCTTCTGATTGCAGGCAAAAAAATATTATATTCAAGAAACATGTCCATAACCACCATTGTACTAACTATACATAATTATGAGATTAGAGCACATAGCCTTAATTTTTTCATGCTTAACATTCAAATAAAAATTTACCCTTTTAAATTTAGCCAGATTTGACAAGTCAGTATACCGTAATACAACAGTTAACATTTTCACTGTTTCTCACCTTTGGAATACAAACTTTTTAAGCTGTTACAACCTTTTATTTAGAATTACGCCTGTGATTTCCACATACAACTGGCCATGTGCATGTTTGGTCTGTCGAACATTTGCTTGTGGAATGGTGGTAGCACACAAGCAAATGTAATGGAAGCTGTTCCAAAACAGGAGGCCAGATACTCAGTTGATGAAAATTGGTGTTGACTTCAGTGGAGTTATGCTGATTTACCCTAGCTGTCGGAATTGGCCATGAGTCTCACAGGGATCTGAACAAAAATTATTTTTTGGCTTTACTAGTTTGGCTAGATCTCAAAGATACAATACAACTTCATTTAGAATAGTTGATTTCACCGAAACGGAATCCCAGAATGACATGAAGAGCCAGTGATACAACTACAAAAGGGAGACTAGTGCTTGGTCCTGCCATGAGGGTAGGGGACTGGACTTGATGATCTCTCACGATCCCTTCCAGTTTTATGATTCTGTGATTCTGTGATCTGTATCTGACTGGCTCAGATCACTGGTCTGTTCCAGTGTTTCAGGCGCCTTGTGAAATTAGCTATCAAATGTTCTGGCTCTGAGTTTCATGTACACTAATTTAGGGCCCTTCCACCTCAGAGTGGTGTAAAGGGGCCTTAATGTTAATGAAAACCAGGAACTCCATATTTAATTCAGTTTACCAGGGTGAAATTTTTAACAAATGACACCAAGCACATAAACATGAGTTATGAAGGAAAGTAACACCCAGGCACCTTCAGACACATAAAAGTGTGTTACCACGGTAAAACCAAATTCTGAAACATTTTTTAAATTAAATCCCTTTGGGTAGATCACATGCTGGTGATTAAGAAAGGACAACGGAGCCGACAAGTGATGAGATGTCCACTGTCTTAAGCTAGGAGGGGGTGACAACAGAAATTTCAGCATCAGCTCCAGTTTTGGGAGGCAGACAGGCAGCTGAACAGACCCCAGGCAGGTTTCATGCAGGTTCTGAGAACCAACTACTACATTTCACTGGTGTGAGAGAAATCCCCAGGCCTAGATGTTTGATCAAATACATATATTTAAAAAGAGAAACTGACTTTCCAATTCATATCCCTCAGTTTCCTCTGCTCTCTCTCTTGCTCTCCGAACCGCAGCATTCTCTCCGCACACGAGCCCTCGGCCTGGTCACTACTGTGCTTTCCAAGATCCCTGCTCTCCAGCCATCTCAAGCAGTTTCCAATTTCACTGCCTCACAGTGCCACTCCCATAGAGGCTGACCAGAGAATATGGGCCCACCCTCTACTCCAAGTTGTGGCTTAGGGACCCTAAGCTCCCGGGGGGAGAGTTCAGCAGCCTGGCAGCCACTATCTGTTGCCCTAGGGATAGAGCTGGCTCCTGCATTAGGAAGGCAGGATAAGGGATGCCCTGAAGGTAGGGAGAGGGGGTGGGTTCTGTACTGGCCTAGGGGATTTGCCTGGGGAGCAGAGGGTGGTGGAATCAAGTCCCACCCTCCCAGGCAGCTCAAGTCCCACCCACTCTGGGAGTGACCACATAGCCAACATAGGATAAGGGACCCTCAGAAAGTAGGGAGGTGAGGTGGGTTCTGGAGTGGATAGGGCATGTGCAGGGTGAGGCTTGAATCCCGCCCACCCTGTGAGCAGCTAGACAGCCGCTAGCTAGATGGAGTTGGCTACTCAGGCAGCAGCTGGGCAGCCAACACAGTCTGCCCCAGGGATCAAACTGCCTCCCATATCAGGAAGGCAAGATAAGGGATGCCCTGAATGTGGGGTGGGGTGGGTTCTTGACTGGACTAGGGGATAGGACATTTCCCTGGACCTTGCTGCCTTTCCCTGTTCTGCTTCCATACCTCTGGGCCTTCCCCACACCTTTGGGTTTGCCTGTTTCCCTCCTCCCAGGGAGTAACTTTAGGCAACCCAAACCTCCTCCCATTCCCCAGGCAGTAACTGCAACCTTCTCTCTCTGCTTCCAGATTTCTGTCTTTTGTAGCAGCACCACTTGCCCTTTACAGAGGAACTTCTCTCCAATTAGCTGCCTCCTGCCTAAAGCTCCCTGTTTACAACATAATGATCGGACTG
The DNA here is from genome assembly GCF_052426305.1 of Pelodiscus sinensis. Taxonomy (NCBI): domain Eukaryota; kingdom Metazoa; phylum Chordata; order Testudines; family Trionychidae; genus Pelodiscus; species Pelodiscus sinensis. Next base: position 14,418,406 of record NC_143054.1, read on the forward strand.
GGCTCTCCTGACCTAACCAGCTCTTGCAGGGCCAGTGTGGGATCCACACCCATTACAGAAGGACATTATGATTTTTATTTCTTGAATGTGGATCTTTGTGCTCGGGTGCTTGAAACTGGCTTCCCTGTTTTGCATCTGCCGGGCATAACTTCGAAGAGAGAAGAAGAGAAGGGGAGAAAGGATGAATGTAGTGAAAGCCACAGAAAATCCAGTGCCACTGAAAAGAAAAACGAATTTGTCACCAAGATCAAGTCTTCCTGGGTATGTCTACACTACCCTCCTAGTTCGAACTAGGAGGGTAATGTAGGCATACCGCACTTGCAAATGAAGCCCGGGATTTGAATTTCCCGGGCTTCATTTGCATAAGCGGGGAGCCGCCATTTTTAAAACCCCGCTGGTTCGAACCCCGTGCAGCGCGGCTACACGGGACTCGAACGAGGTGTACCGGTAGTTCGGAATAGGAAGCCTAGTCCGAACTACCTAGTTCGAGCCCCGTATAGCCGCGCTGCATGGGGTTCGAACCAGCGGGGTTTTAAAAATGGCGGCTCCCCGCTTATGCAAATGAAGCCCGGGAAATTCAAATCCCGGGCTTCATTTGCAAGTGCGGTATACCTACATTACCCCGCAAGTTCGAACTAGCGGGGTAGTGTAGACATACCCCCATGGTATTATTTTCACAGAGCCCGGGAACAGAATAATTGCAGTGCGTTTTGTAGATATCACAGAGGAAAAGGATGCTGTTGCCTAAGGATAAAAACACAGGTAGGAGGTGCCATCATGCTGTTGGCTTGGAGGTTGACAGGTTTAGGTGGATAAAGAAAGGCGGCTGAAATTTGCAGTTCTCATGCACTAAAAGACATGTAAATAAGCAGCGAATGGTGAGGTTGCTGGAAGAGCATAGAAACCAGCTGATAGCTGTGAGTGCTATGCATTGGTGCTAGGATAGAAGCTAGCAGAGACTGCCATATCAAAAACCTTTAACACTGCTGTGCACAAGAAGCAAAAGCTGGACATCCTCAGGATGGTCAAGATCTTATCATTTGAGTTCAGGCCTCTCCTTTTTGACAGTGCATTTACCCCAAAGCCAACAACTGCTTCACCTCATGAGAATGGCAGGAAACCAACAGTGGAGGTGGAAAAATTTCAACTTAGGCAACATTTGCTTCCCATTGTATAAGATGTGCACAAGTTCTGTCCCAGAGGTCCAAGGTCTTCATACAGTGCTCTGTTAGAATCAGGGCAGCAGATGCACTGTGCTACTCTGTATATCCCACATGCAAAACAGGACTATGTAGCACTTTAAAGACTAACAAGATGGTTTATTAGGTAATGAGCTTTCGTGGGCCAGACCCACTTCCTCAGATCAAATAGTGGAAGAAAATTGACACAACCATGTATTCCAAAGGATACAATCAAAAAAATGAACACATATGACAAGGACAAATCAAATTTCAGAACAGAAGGGGGATGAGAGAGGTTGGTCAATGTCTGTGAGCTAATGATATTAGAGGTGATAATTGGGGAAGCTATCTTTGTAATGGATACGATAATTAATGTCTTTGTTTAGACCGAGGCGTAAAGCGTCGAATTTAAGCATGAATGACATTTCAGAGGATTCTCATTCAAGTCTGGTGTTAAAAGGTCTTTGAAGCAGGATGCAGGTAATCAAGTCGTTGAGACAATGCCCTTTCTGGTTGAAATGGCAAGAAATTGTTTTTTCTTTGTGATCCTGTCTAATATCTGTTTTGTGGGCATTGATCCTTTGGCGAAGTGTCTGAGATGTTTGTCCAATGTACGTAGCAGACGGACACTTTCGGCACATGATAGCATAAATTATATTTATGGATGAGCAGGAATCTCATAATTTCTGTTCTGGATCTTATAACTCAATTGGTTAGGTCCAATAATGGTATCAGCAGAGTGAATATGTGGACAAAACTGGCAACAGGGTTTGTTGCAAGGGAAGGTTCCAGGGTTGGTATTAGTGTGGTATGTCCTGTGGTTGTTGGTAAGACTCATCTTGAGGTTAGGTGGTTGTCTATAGGAGACTATGGGTCTGTCTCGCAGAGCCTCTCGGAGTTTAGTATCATGTTTGTGTCAGTGGCCTGGCGTTTGCTCTGGAACGATGAAAATCCAATTTACATCAGTTTTGATCTGAAGCAGAAGTTCTCTGTTGTAGGTTCCTTTACTCCCACTTTGCACAGGTGCCAATAGCTAACCAAGGTGCAAGGAAGTACAGAACCTGGTGCTTTCGTGTTCTTCATTTTCAGAGTGTTTAATGTTGAAGCCACATTTCTTGTTCAAGGAGAGAAATCTAACTCCATGGTCAAGTTGTCTTCTGTCAGCCCTGATGGGCCCTGACCCAGAGTGGTATCCAGAATCCACAATCTCTCTTGAAATCCAACGGAGTTGCAATCATCAGTACATTTTAGGAGCTGGACCTTAGTATGCTCAGTCTTTTGTTCTGAATCTAGGCTTTCTCCATGGAAAATCATCATTCCTTTTTTTAAAGATGGAGCAATGGTTTAACCATCAAGTCTCAGCTCTTAGGAACTGAAGGGGTAGTCCCTGAAGGGTCAAGGAAGCTCTTCTCCAGCCTCAGTTATTGCGATTGCCAGAAATATTATATTGGATGTAATAGCCATACCCCATTTGGAACATTACAGATGCTGGTTCTCATTCTAGAGTCTGTACAGAAGTTTTGTCCCAGAAAAAACATTCTCCCTGCCATGTTTGTATTGGTGTCTGGCAGAAATATGCACTACTCCAAAATAAAACAAGTGGATATGTTTCTTTTCCTAATGAATCACCTGAGGATTAATGAGGAATGTACACGGTCAGAGTATCTGCATAGGGGAGCCAGTGCTGGAACTCCAGTCCCCACCCCTCTCCTCGCTGCCGCCCTATCACGGGACTGGAACACACAAAGTCTACTAGCCTATGTCCGCCTAGGCTCTGGTGTGCAAGGGGAATGTGGGGAGTGTCTTTCTCCTTCTTAGTCGGGGGCTGCGTCAGTGAGGTGGTTTGGGTTTTTTTGGGGCTTCTCATTTGTGTGCAACCCCCAACTAATTTTTCTGTGCATCAGTGGCCCTCTACCCAAAAAAGCTTCCCTGCCCCCAGGTTACACATGTACAAACAGGGTGGGCAGGCAGGTTCCAGTCCTCAGGGAGAGCCAGCTAGCTCCCTGCAAGCACCAACTCCCGCCTGCCTTCCCACACTGCCTCTGATAAAGAGGCAGCAGCAAGGGAGGGAAGGCAGCTCCATGACAGCGGATCTGAGCAGGAAGCCAGCTTGAAAGCCACTTCCTGTGTGTACTGGCTCCAGCCTGCTCCCTTCACTCCCTGTGCTGCTGCCTCTCTATCAGAGGCAGCGGGGAGAGGAGCGGTGGGAAACCGGCTCCCCGCAGCACCAGCTCCTGCCTGCTCCTCCCCGGCCCTGCACTGCTGCCTCTGTGGGAGGCAGGAAGGGGAGGCGGTTCCAGGGAAGCTGGCATGCACAGGGAGCCAGCTGAAAAGCCAGCTCCCCACAGGCACCGGCACCGGCACCGGCACCCACCTCCCCTGCACTTGTTGCCTCTGATACAGAGACAGCAAGGTGAGGAAGAATTGTATGTAGTCCATATGATTAACCAATAAGCCCAGGCTTATTGATTAATTGTGTGATCGACTACAAGCTAACATCCCTAAATGCCACAGGCTCTACTAGCACACTACAGTAACTTTTCTTTAAGTTTCTAGTCTAAAATTCGAACTTCTACCACACAGTCTTATATAGCATCTTTCATGCAAACTGTACCCCACAATGCTATACTGAGCTGCCTTAGTGAACAAAGCCGAACAGTAAGTTTCTACAAAGAAGTGGGCCTGAATTGCCAAGGTCAGATCTGGATTTTGATGCAATATTAAGTTAGGGCTATTGTGGTCCAGGCTTGGTTCCACTTTAGAGACACCACCCCTTGCAAGGAAGAGATTGGGGCGGAAACTTCCCCAGGTTTCTGTGCTGTTCTGACCTGGTGTTTTGGTTCTGAATTATCTCTCGTGCTAAATAATAAGCAGACAGTGTAGAAAGGAATAGATTTAGGCTGGTTATATATAACTGAACTTTTTTTATGACCGATATGCAGTGTTTTAGACTGTTTTATTGAATGGAGACATCCATAGTACTCCTACAAGCGTGGTGTAACCGTGCAGGGTGCTGTGGTTAAGGCAAGACTTTTTCTTTCTTCTGCAGAGCTAAGGTGGAGTGCAGGGACTATCGCGTGATGGCAGGATTGAAAGGAATTCAACTGGACCAGACAGATGAAGACTGGGAACTCAAGAAAAAAGAGCTTGAGAAAAAGACACCCCATGCACAAGCAAAATATACACTCTCTACTCAAAAGAAAACCAGAGGAAAGACTGTGAAACAATAGAGTCTTCACATTCCAACGAGCTAGTCAAAGACACTAAGGCTATGTCTGAATTGCACGCTTATTTTAAAATAAGCTATTCCGGAAGAAATACTCCGAAATAGCTTATTTCAAAATAGCACGTCTACACTACAGGGAAGCCTCAAAATTAGTCCGAGGCAGGCTTCCCTCATGTAGAAGTGCTACCTTGATTTAGAGCCCCAGGAGGCACTGGGGAGTAATTACTTTGAATGGCCCGTAGGAGGAGCTATTTTGAAATTGCAGCAGTGGAGCATCAACACTACTGCCATTCTGAAATAGCTATTTCAGAATAGATGTTATTCCTCAGTGCCTATAGGCATGGAATGAGGTTTACAGACGTTGGAATAAGCCGTACTTTATTTCAAATGTATTTCGAAGTAACGGAATTGCTGTGTAGACGCTCGCACTGTTATTTCGGAATAATGTCCGTTATTCTGAAATAACACTGCTGTGAAGACACACCCTAACAGACCCCAAATGCATCTAGAGTATGAAATATAAACTATGTGCTTGTCTACGAGATGCTTTAGTCCATATTCCAGGGTTAAATTACAGTCTGCACTAGCATGCAGCATGCTAATTGGCTTGTGTGTACCCTGCTGGTGTGCCCTGAAGGTTCCCTAGCATGCATTACCTTATCCCTGTTTCAAATACACCTATGTTATATGTCAGTAGGGTCCACGTAGGTCAGTTAGTGCATGTCTAAAACCGACATCCCTCTGGTGTGAATGAATGTGTAAAGAAGCCTTACGAGAACCAGTGTTTTGTCCGTGTGTGGGCTGGTACATATGGCTATTAATGGCAAGCGGCTGGAAGTAGTGGATCCATCTATCTGTTGTGACAAAGTCAGTCCTGACAGATAACAGAGAATGGTGGAAGGCAGACATATCAGCCCTAGAATGGTGAAGGGCCTGTTCCCTATGAGCTGAAAAAAGAGTTAAGTCTGGTTTACAAGAGACACCTGAGGCCAGTGAAGGGCTGCAAGTGACCTTACAAATCCCTCTTCTGGTGAGCGCGAGGAGGGGAGAGATGAGACAGTGGGGACAGCAGGACAGTGGCACCATAAAAAGGTGGGAGGCTGAGTTAACAGCTGCTTGGGGGAAGTTGTCTTCAGTCAGCCTTGGCAAGGCCTGATCCAGAGTTAGGCCTGGCCAAAGAGTTTGCGGGGCCCAAGGTGGCATGGTTGTGATTAGCTGCACTGTGTGGCCGGGCAGTTCCCAGCCAGGGCAGCGAGTGAGCAGCCGGGTGGGCAGGCACCGGGCAGTGTGGGCCCTGACGGCACAGGACCCAAGGCAACCTCCTTGCTCACCTTGCCGTAAGGCCAGGCCTGTCCAGAGTGGTATCCACAATCTCACTTGAAATCCAATGGAGTTGCAATCATCAGCAGATCTTGGGAGCTGGCCCTTAATATTCTCAATTTTTTGTTCTGTATCTAGACTTGGTCCATGGAAAATCATCAGTCCTTTTCTTAAAGATGGAGCAATGGCTTAGCCATCTAGTCTGAACTCTCAGGAACTGAATCATAGAATCACAGAATACTAGAACTGGAAGGGACCTTGAGAGGTGATCAAGTCCAGTCCCCTGCCCTCATGGCAGAGCCAAGTACCATATAGATCATCCCTGAGAGATGACTGTCTCATCTGCTCTTAAATATCTCCAGTGATAGAGATTCCACATCCTCCCTAGGCAATTTATTCCAGTGTTTAACCGCCCTGACAGGAAATTTTTTCTAATTTCCAACCTAAACATCCTTGCAGAAAGTTAAGGGATAGTTCCAACCGGGTAGAGATAGACCTTCAGCAGCCTCCGTTATTGTGATTGCCAGGAATATTATATACACTGGGGAGGTGTACTGGCTGTGCCAGGGCCAGGTCACAGAAGTTAACTAATGCCTGCATAACCCAGCTCTTCTCCTAACTTAGATGGTCCCCTGTGTGGGGTGAGAGCCCGACCCACCTAGCTCAGCCCTCCTGTCACTAGCAGAGGTTGTTGTGATGTGTGGCCCTGCCTGCTGGTTCCCGTCCCTGGCCTGCACTCAGCAGAGCTGTTGTCCTTGGCAGGGCGCCATTCATGGCTGAGCCTCACAGGGCCCAGCCCAGGGTCAGTGACGCGGCTCTTTGAGCCTCCTCTCCTTTATCACATCACCCAGAACCACATGCACCTGTACATCAGCGGGAACCAGGTGATGTGGAATGTGCAGCCCAACGGGGTCTATGCGCTGCCTCCATTCTCAACCAGCCTCGCCAACTTCCCCTTCTACTATGACGCGCTGAGTCGTTGGCAGCGATGGTGGGAGAGGCTCTTAGAACTGGGCACTGGGGGGCTCAGGCCTGGCTAAGAAATGTCACGAGGGGGTTGGGCCTCAGGCCTGGTTAGGCATTAGAGCTGGCACTGGATTCCCTTGTTGCCCAGGCTGGGCAGGAACCTCCAGTCTCAGTAGCAGCCCAGCAGCTGAGGAGACTACAGAGGGATCATGGATTCTGGGTTTCTCAATGAGTTACAGCAGGTGGGTTTTGCTCAGAAGATCCAAGAGCAGGAATAGTCGGCGGTGGGGGAGCTGTGGGCCAGGATTGAGGCATCAGAGGTGGCGTACCAGTGGGTCACACACCCAGCTCTGCTGCTGCTGCTCCAGGATCGTGACCCTGCAGCGCCCCCTGCTGGTCCCGCCCAGCTATTCCCGCTGCTAGTTTGGGAGGAACCGGTTGGGGATTCACTCAAGTTATCCCCAACCCTAGAACACAGCTGGAATTCAGAAGGGGAGGTCATGGGCTCCATGGTACCCGTCACATTTTACAGTGTCCAGCTCTGCGTGCCCCTGCAGTCCCCCAGCCCTGGGCTGTCCCCCAACTCTGCCTGTGCCCCCCTTCCTTATCCACAGCCCCCTGCTAGCCCCTGCCAACTCTGAAGTGCCCCTCAGTCCTAACCCCTCCCCCAATATCCCAATCCGATGTGCCCTTTACACTGACTTGCTTCCCTTCCTTACAATTCCTTTCTTGCTGCTTCCATTTAGTTCCCTTCCCGCTGGCCAGCCCTGCGTGTTGTGGGGCTGCTCAGTTAAGGTATGTCTACACATCAAAGTTATTTTGGGCTACCAGAGGTATCCTGAAATAGCTACCCTGCGTCTTCACAAGCCACCTGTTATTTTGAAATATTTTTCGAAATAGCGGGCACGGTATTTCAACATCCCGGTAACCCTCCTTCCATGAGGGTTAAGGGATGTCTCGAAATAGCACTTTATTTGGAAATTTGGTGCTGTGTAGACAGCACCACATTTTGAAATAGCTTATTTCGAAATAAACTCAAAATAAGCGATGTAATGTGCATAGCGCAAATTGCATCGCTTATTTCAAGTGTAGAGTGCAGTGTAAACATAACCTGATCTCCCAGCTCACCAAAGCTGCATCAGACAAGCAGCTGAGGTTAGAACTTGTACAGCAATGCCACATCCCCCTCTAGTGGCTGCTCCAGGTAATGGTATTATGCCTTTAGCTGAAGGGGCAAAGATGGGCAGAAGACGGTTGGATCAAACCCGCCTTGTGTCACGTTCTCATCCTTGGCACGTAGGCTCCTGGTTTGTTTCAGGATCCCGCTTAAACTTTCCATCCTTGTTTCTGAACATGGCCTTCAAAGGGCGGCAAAAAGTGTTGTGGGGCCTTTGAGTGCTGTGTCTATGTTAGGGTTTCATCATGGGGCCCATCACCCTAGTATCTGGGCACCTTCCTCCTAAAATCTATAGCACCAGTGACACCCCTGCTGCATGTCACTGAAACTCTGGCACACGCCCTTTCAGGGACAGATATCTGCTGGGTTTGGGGGGGCTAGATTTGTTGGCAGATTTTATCCTTTTCCTCTGACATACGAGTATCAGAAAGGGAGGTTTAAGTTGTTTTTTTCTGCTCCTTTTCCAGTAGAAAGTCAGGTCTTATTTAGCTGGAGCTTTATGGGCACCACAGGAGAGTTGAAAGCTGAGTGAGTGGGCGGGGAAGGCATTTTTAATCAGATTGGTTACCCCTTTAACTCCATTGTCCAGCTGACATGAGAGAAAGGATGTCTCTGTTAAAGACTGATCTAAAATGTGCCTGGAATGACAGGGTAGGACTTCTCCATACACATCCAAGAATCCAACAAGTCCTCCAACAACTCAGGGAGACTGCACATGATGTTGCTGATATTTCTAAGGCTGTCAGACCTGCGGCTCATTTTCAAACGTCTCTTTTCTCCCTGCTTATGACATGTCATTCCTCCTCCTCCTCCGTTTTTCACCTATGACTAGAATTGGTCCATTGCTTCTGCCCTCCAAAGCCAGAGGTGTCTGTGCAGCCTCCCAGCTGAACCCTGTCAGGCACAAGCAGGTACACACAGGACCAAGGTATGGGGGTGGATGGGTCCCAATGATACCTGTGTTCAGAAACACAGTTTATGAATAGCAGACTAGTTGACTACTTCTGTATTTATACAGACTTGGAATGCCACAGGAGACAATTAATGGATTTACTTATAATTGTACATCACATACTACTGGGGTGATTTTTGACACTTGTTAGCCAGTACATAATGTAATACATAGATGACACAACAGTAAAGGTTATTATGTGTATAATATTAAGTGGGGGGGGGGAGGGGAGGAGGGCAGGGGAATTATGGTAATAATGTATTTTAACAATCTATCCGCAATTCTGTTCACCTAAGTATCCCACAATTCTTTGCACAACTGAAGTCAGCTTTGGCATTTGAAAATAAGATCCTAAAGACATACAAATTAAGAATGGAAAATTCTTATTAAATCACTTAGTTCAGCTCCTGACAATGCTACTGTTTCCTGTGATATATTTTCTAATGCATTGTCCAGTCCAGTTTTAGATGCTTCAGAACAATGGAGCTTCCTCCACTTCTCTCGGGAAACAATTCAGCTATAAAGTGAGATATTTGCAGCTATCTATCACCTGATACTTGCAGTCTTTTAGACAGGAGATTCATCCTGTAAGAAGTCACAAATATATTTCCATCATGAACTCTGAAGCAGCCTCATATCTCCATGAAAATTGAAGGTATAATCAGCTGAAGTGAGAGACAACACAACTGTCTTATGGAAAGATTATTTTTTATTTCTTAGATTTCCTCAATGAGCTAGAAGTCTTTTTGAAAATACCACAGCAAATTACATACCAGGAAACATACTAAAATGGGGGCCTAAATGATTCTTTTGTTGACACTGGTTTTACATGACTGCAGCTCCATTGCGTTCAAAGAAGTTTCTCTTACATTCTACCAGTTTGAGAGAACAATCTAGGTGAAAGACACATGGATCTGTGGTATTTCACACCAACAGAGAATTTAGAGCTTAGATTTAATAGAAAAGACTGAGTTTCTTCTAATGGATTCCATCTGAAGGATAAGAATAGATTTTATGACGTTCCTTCTCCTCCTCACCCCTTGCACTTCGCATAATGCAGAACTTTAATCAATGTGGTCTTCAGTTTGGGATTGCTCAGAATCAAGACAATGGAATGTACTGATGGACAAGCATCTATGATGATTGTACAGGCAATGCCCATAAGAGAGGTTTCTTCAAGTGTATTTGTTAACAAGATCAGCAAAGCTATGAAGTTAACAACATTGATGAGGAAGAACGACATGATGGCTTTCATGGCTTGAATATGGGCCTCCACGCAAGGGCTCCTAAAACAGCTGGAGTTGTTTTGCATCCGCCGGGTGTGTCTCCAGAGAGAGAACAGCAAGAGAAAGGCTGAAATGATGAATATGGTGAACGCTGCAGAAAATCCAGTGCCACAGATAAAAAGTACGTGAGAAACAGACGTTTCCACTGTGACATTCTTCACAGTGTAATAAACCCCTCGAAGGCTGGAGTTGAAATTATTATACCGTATTTTGTAAGGAGTATTAAGGAAAGGAAGGCTGCTGAACAAGGAAAAAAGCACAGAAACCAGAAGCAACCATGGCACCAATCTGGAGATTCTGAATTTTAGAGAGATGAAAAGGGGGTGGCTGAAGTTTGCAATTTTCACACAGTAAAATACACCCAAGCAAGCAGCAAACCATTGATTGGAAGAGTTCAGAAACCAGGTCACAGCTCGGAAGGCTTGGAACACGGTGTCCATGTAATAGATCTCTAGGTAAAATATTGAGCAAAAAGTCTGTAAGGTTGTTTTGAGCAAGACGCAAAATCTTGAGAATGCCACAACAGTCAAGATATTGTCACTTGAGTACAGGCCCCTGTGTCTGATACGTTCAAAGCAATTGGTGGCCACAATGAAGGAATTTATCCACATCCCGACAAAATCCTCAGCTACTAAGATTACCAGCATAATTATGCTTGGTACGGTGATGTCATCCTCTTGTTCAATGTCATAATCATTGTCTCCCATTCTTTAAGAAAGTTTTCACTCTGAAACAAGCATTTGTCATGCAACTTCTACTGCAGGCATGTTGGCATCCTTTGTCTCTGTATCACCAATAGCAAATACAGCTTTTTATAGTTGGGACAAAATCCTGCAGAGCTATGTCTCTTCATAATGAAGCATCTGCTTAACCAGGAATGTAAATGTGTGGAGTATTCTCTTACAACGTATCAATATCACTCATTAATATTTGCATTTTTATTTTGAAGAGCTGTGTACAGAGTAAAAACAATTTTAAAATGTTCTTTTAAGATGCCTTCTATTTATTCTAGATTAATGCAAACTAAATAAAACAAAACCCAGTAAGATACTACATTTGTGTTTGTTAATTTTCCATTGTGAAATTTGGATTACTTCCGTACCTAGACACAGCTGAAAAATAAAGAGGTGCATTGCGGGAGAAGCCAGAGGACTAAATTCATTGCTATTATGAAAGAGGGAGGGGTCTGAGTTGCCAAGTTCAGAGCGGGATTGGGGTGTCAATATTCCTGTAAGTTTAAGAGCCTTCGAATGCAGGCCTTGGTTCAGCCCATTTAAAAGAACTATCAGCTGCATAGTTCAAATCTGGATCCCAACCTTTCCAGATTCCAGCGGTGTTCTGACCAGGTGATTTGGTTTTGATCTATCGCTAGTCTACTGTATATTTGAGAGAGTTTGTCTGTCTGTCTGTCTTCCTGTTTGTGTGTTTGTCCATTTGTTCAAGAACTCCTACTACGTGGTGAGAGCTAGGACCACCAAATTTAGGATACAGCTTCCTCTTATAATATCTTAAAGCAATGTAGTAGTTTGTCTGTGCTGGGAAAATGGGATGTGCCTGGAATGGGATTGCTTCGCATAAAACCATACAGAAAAAAGACAGAATCACAAGGCAGGTGAAAAGGGCTGGCTGTCCCCTCTGCCTGATCCTTCTAGGACTGCTCCGGCCCTGAGTCTCCTACCTCCAGGTGCCTTGGTTGGGGGGAGCAGTGAAGGGGAGGGCGGAAGTTCCTTGACACTTGGAACAACAACAAAGTCAGGGGACTACAGTAGCATGCTATACCAAAGAGGTGAGCTCATGGCTTACCTCTTGCAGCATGTTCAATGCAAGATGTTTTCTTTTTTCTCCAGAGCTGCGACTGAGTGCAGGAGCTCCTGACCACAGCCTGGCAATGGAATGAAAGGAATTTTGATGCAACCTGACAGGTAGAAGCTGAGTACTCAATAGAAAAATTATGATCTTTCTATGGTCTTATCTATAAACTAGGGAAATGCAACCTAGATGGGGCTACTATAAGATGGGTGCATAACTGGCTGGATAATCATTCTCAGAGAGTAGTTATTAACAGTTCACAATCATGCTAGAAGGGCATAACAAGTGGAGGTTCACAGGGGTCTGTTTTGGGACCAGTTCTGTTCAATGACTTCATCGACGATTTAGATATTGGCATAGAGAGTACGCTTATTAAGTTTGCAGATGATACAAAGCTGGGAGGGGTTGCAAGTGCTTTGGAGGATAGGGTCATAATTCAAAATGATCTGAACAAAGTAGAGAAATGGTCTGAGGTAAACAGGATGAAAATTAATAAGGACAAATGCAAAGTGCTCCACTTAGGAAGGAACAATCAGTTTCACACATACAGAATGGGAAGCTACTGTCTAGGAAGGAGTATGCAGAAAGGGATCTAAGGGTCGTAGCGGACCACAATATGAGTCAACAGTGTGACACTGTTGCAAAAAAAAGCAAACATGATTCTGGGATGCATTAGCAAGAGTATTGTGAGCAAGACATGAGAAGTCATTCTTCTGCTCTACTCTGCGCTGATTAGGCCTCAGTTGGAATATTGTGTCCAGTTCTGGGCACCACATTTCTAGAAAGATGTGGAGAAACTAGAGAAGGTCCAGAGAAAAGCAACAAAAATAGATAGATAGACATCTATCAGGGATGATCTAGATGGTGCTTGGTCCTGCCGTGAGGGCAGGGGACAGGACTTGATCATCTTTTGAGGTCCCTTCCAGTTCTGGTATTCTAAGATTCTGTTTCTATGAAAACTATACCTTGTATTCAACTGAGAACCACAAAGTGTTCTTCAGAATGCATAGGACCCAGGAATGTCAGGAGGGACCTGGTAAATCAGGAAATTCTAACAGACCCCAGGCCTATCTTGAGTGTGAAAGCACATGGGTTTCCCCTGAATGCTGTGTGATGTGCTGTGTACAATGCTTTCAATGGGAAGTGGTTAGGAGTGGTGTGTCATCCATTTTCTATCTTTTAAACTAATCTGTGGTATCTAAACTTTGTAAAAGTTTTTTAATATACAATGCAGACTGCTACTGTGTGAGACTGTGCCACTTTTACCCAGTAATAACTAACCTAGGAGCAGGTGGGAGACCCAACATCTTGCTCTGCATTAGAAAGGTAAATAGAGACCCTGGCCTGATTTTAAACAGAGACCAGATCTAGTCCAGTCAGTGCTCTTCTTAAGCATCTGATACCCCATGTAAAGCATGGGGTGCACCTATTATTAGCCTGCAAGGCAAAATAAAGGCTGATGTAGTTTGGCGGACGGTGTTTGAGTGACTAGACGGTAGATGGTGTCAGGAATTAGCTCACCCAGCTAAGCACAAACAAGACTCCCTCATACTGGAGGCAGGGCCCAACAAAGGGACTCAGTCTTGGGGCATGTGGGATTGGGAGTCTCCCTGCTTCTTGTCTCCTGAACAGCAGTGTCCTATTGGTGCCATTTTCTTTAACGAATCACAGTGTCGATTTCAACAACTTTACTCCTGATTCAGGTTGTGATTTTGTTACAGAGGGCATGGAAATTACAGGTTCCATGACTTTCTGGGACTTCCATGGCTTCTGCAGCTGCAAATGCGATTGCCCTGGAGGCTGCCTGAGCAGCTCATGCAGAGTCTGAGCCAGCCGCATTGGGGCACTGCATTTTCCTCCTCCCCGGCAGCAATGATGGTCTTGGGCCAGAGCCCCCCACGCATACAGGCAGCAGTGGGGGTTCTGAGTCATGTCCCGTCATCTGCCCCCTAGCAGCAGCCTCCCCAAAATATCTGTGGTGCCTCTGGACCACCCCCTCTAGAGCACCTGTTATGCCCCCAGACTGCCCTGTGCCCCAGACCACCCAAGGTTTACTCAGGGGTATATGGACAAGCCCCAGACCATGCATTTTTGTTTGCTTCCTACCTGCTGTCCATGACTTTTACTAAAAATACTCATGACTCAAACGTAGCCTTACTCCTGATTAGCACCACTCTGGAAGAAGACCCATGAAGTAGGAGCAATGCAGCTGAGAAGATGGCAACTACACTCCAATCATCTATTCAAGAGAGTTGATTGATTCGTCAGTGGCTCCCATCTGAAAGACAGAGGTAGGTTTTGTGAAGTTCCTTCTCCCAAACAGCCCCACCCCCTTGCCTGGTGCAGACCCCCTGGTCCTTGCCTTTTGCAGTCTGCGGTGGCTCAGAATCAAGATAATGGAATATCTCAGCAGCCAAGGGTCTACAGTGTTAAACGGGGAAGCTTCATGCAGTTTTCATGCATTAGTGGCATGTGTCCAGCGTAGCTGTAAAGTTAACAACACTGATGATGACAAAGAGCATTTCTAAGTTTCATTGCCAGTTCTCAGGCCTCACTGCTGGGGATTGTGATACTGTGTAAGCTGATTAGTGTCTGCTAGGTGTGTCTCCCAAGACAGAAGTGTAGGAGGAATGGTGGAACTGGCAAAAGCCTGGGGAAACTCCCTAAACACAGAGAAAAAAGGTGTTTTCGGGGTAATTTTTCCTTGGTTTTAATACCCAAGTGGTTAGAAATAGGACTATTATATTGTGTTGTACAAATATCACAGAAGAAAGGGAAGCTGCTGACCAAGGACTAAAGCACAGGAGCAAGGAACCACTGTGGCATTTTTAGTGGAGATTTTTCGTTTTAGGCTGATGTGATGGCTGAAGTTCACAGTCCTCACAGAGTAAAAAACACGGACAGACAGAGAACCAGAGGGCTGTTCTGAGTGTTTGGTATATGGAGCTGGTGACAATGTGGGAGGGTTGGGCTCAGCTCCAGGTTCCCCCAAAAAGGGCAGGACCTCAGGCAGAAGGGGCTGGGTTAAGGCAACCAGCCCTCAGCATCACCCGGACCACATCGCCCAGGGCTCCGAAAGTGATTTAAAGGGCCCAGAGCTCCAGTTGCTGCAGTAGTGGTGGTGGTGGCCAGAAGCCCTGGCCCCTTTTAAATCACTGGGCCCCGGGGCAACTTTCCCCTTGCTCACCCGCTGCCGGCAGCCCTGCACATGACAGATCCATGGACAATCTCTAATCTTGTTATGCAGATGAAGCAAAACCTGGAGAAGCCCAGAGTGGCACTTGAAGACAGGAATCTGGGTGTGACCCTGTCAATGCAATTCATAAATTTATGAAGGAAAGCATTCACCTGAATTCCAACAGCGGCCTCAGTTTTTAGGATCATCAGGCCAACTATATTGGATACTAATTTTCGGAAAGATTTATACCAGTGGCTCCAATTCTTGAAGATGTTCAGAAGTTCCGTCCCAGAGAAACAGACCTTCTTGCAATGCTGTATGATTAAACTCAGATGGACAGAAAAAACACACTGCTGTCTGTATGACACATGGAAAACATCGCTTTACATTGCTGAAAAAAATACAGCTCTCATAGATGTCTCCTCAGAAACAAGCACCTGGTTTCTACTGGATGTAAATGTGAGGAGTATCCTCTTCCCAAATATCAATATTACTCACAGATATTTGCATTTTTAACTCAGTATTCAGCTCATCTGTGGAAAAAATGTTTAAATGGCCTTGCAGGAGGCCTGAAGTTCATGCCTATGCAATAAAAACAAGTTACAAATGTCCCACTAAGATGCAACGGGAAGCTTTTAATTAAATTCTAGTCTGCACATTACACTGCTGCACTACAGTTTTTCTTTTTGATGATATTGTATCCCACAGTGCTTCACAGAGTTAAAGAATGTAGATTTGGATTGCAGAATAAACCCTCCAGTGAGATATATACAAGGAATACAAAGCAGCAATAGGTCTGGTTTGCCATGTTTAGATCTGGATATGGGTGCAAACATTCCCAAAAATTATGGAGCTTTCGGAGTCAAGCTTTTGGGTCAGCCTGGCTGCTCTGTGATGATGATGGCCATTTAAATAGAAAATCCAAAAGAATCCTGAAGTGTTGGTTGTAACATTCCTAACCGTCAGGGTGGTTAAACACTGGAATAAATTGCCTAAGAAGGTTGTGGAAATGCCATTATTGGAGATGCCATTTAAGAGCAGCTTGGATAGACATCTAGCAGGGTGATCTAGATGGTGCTTGTCCTTCTGTGAGGGCAGAGGACTGGACTTGATGACCTCTTGAGGTCCCTTCCAGTTCTAGTATTCTATGATTCCCTGGGGTGTAACCTGAACTACTATCAGAGGGGTAGCCGTGTTAGTCTGAATCTGCAAAAGCGACGAAGAGTCCTGTGGCACCTTATAGACTAACTGAAGTGTAGGAGCATAAGCTTTCGTGGGCAAAGACCCACTTCGTCAGATGCATGTAGTGGAAATTTCCAGAGGCAGGAATAAATATGCAGGCCAGGATCAGGCTGGAGATGACCAGGTGGATCCAATCAAGGAGGATGAGGCCCACTTCTAGCAGCTGATCTGGAGGTGTGAATTCCAAGAGAATAGAAGCTGCTTTTGTAGTTAGCAAGCCATTCACAGTCTTTGTTTAATCCAGAGTTGATTGTGTCAAACTTAAAGATGAACTGTAGCTCAGCAGTTTCTCTTTGAAGTCTGGTCCTGAAGTTTTTTTGCTGCAGGATGGCTACTTTTAGATCTGCAATTGTGTGTCCAGGAAGATTGAAGTGTTCCCCTACAGGTTTTTGTATGTTGCCATTCCTAATATCAGATTTGTGTCCATTGATTCTTTTACGTAGGGACTGTCCTGTTTGGCCGATGTATATAGCAGTGGGGCATTGTTGGCACATGATGGCATATATTACGTTGGTGGATGTGCAGGAGAATGTACCAGTGACAGAATGGCTGATCTGGTTAGGTCCTGTGATGGTGTTGCTGGTGTATATATGTGGGCAGAGTTGGCACCGAGGTTTGTTGCAAGGATTGGTTCCTGAGTTCGAGTTATTATGGTGCGGTGTGTAGTTGCTGGTGAGAATATGCTTCAGGTTGGCGGGTTGTCTGTGGGCAAGGACCGGCCTACCTCCCAAGGCCTGTGAGAGCGAGGGATCATTGTCCAGGATGGGCTGAAGATCACTAATGATGCGTTGGAGAGGTTTTAGCTGGGGACTATAGGTGATGGCCAGTGGTGTTCTGTTGGTTTCTTTCTTGGGCTTGTCCCGTAGCAGGAGGCTTCTGGGTACACGTCTGGCTCTGTCAATCTGTCTCCTCACTTCCTCGTGTGGGTATCGCAGTTTACAGAATGCTTGTTGAAGGTCTTGTAGGTGTAGGTCTCTGTCTGAGGGGTTGGAGCATATGCGGTTGTACCTCAGTGCTTGGCTGTAAACAATGGATCGTGTGGTGTGTCCGGGATGGAAACTGGAGGCATGCAGGTAAGTATAGCGGTCGGTAGGTTTTCTGTATAGGGTGGTATTGATATGACCGTCACTTATTTGTATCGTGGTGTCCAGGAAATGGACCTCCCGTGTAGATTGGTCCATGCTGAGGTTGATGGTGGGGTGGAAGCTGTTGAAATCATGGTGAAATTCTTCCAGAGTCTCCTTCCCATGGGTCCAGATGATGAAGATGTCATCGATGTAGCGTAGGTAGAGAAGGGGTGTAAGTGGACGAGAGCTGAGGAAGCGTCGTTCCAGGTCAGCCATAAAAATGTTGGCGTATTGTGGGGCCATGCGGGTGCCCATAGCAGTGCCACTGGTCTGGAGGTATATGTTGTCACCAAATCTGAAATAGTTGTGTGTGAGGATAAATTCACAGAGTTCAGCCACCAGTTGTGCTGTGGCATCATCAGGAATACTGTTCCTGACAGCTTGTACTCCATCTGCATGTGGGATGTTTGTGTAGAGAGCCTCTACATCCATGGTGGCTAGGATGGTGTTTTCTGGAAGATCACCTATGCATTGTAGTTTTCTCAGGAAATCCGTAGTGTCACGAAGGTAACTGGGAGTGCTGGTGGCGTAGGGTCTGAGCAGAGAGTCCACATAGCCAGACAGTCCTTCAGTAAGAGTGCCAATGCTCCTACACTTCAGTTAGTCTATAAGGTGCCACAGGACTCTTCGTCGCTGAACTACTATGTCCCCTTAGCTCTCCAGCCCAAGATACCTTTTACACCGCTTTACTATCAGAACAGCCACTCCTCGCCTGTTCATGCACAGACGTTAGAATTCAAAGTCACTCCCGTCTGAGTACACTAATGCTATACCCAAGCCGTCTATGAATAGATTCAGAGCAACACCTGATATGCCTCAGTCCCAGCTCTCTCTGCCACCTTCCCCCCCTCCCCCGGTTTCCCCAAAATGTGTTTCTTGTCCCATTCAGAAGTCCACTGGACTGTATAAGCTCATAATTGGTTCATCATTCCAGCAAAGTGTAACAAATATGGTAATGAATATGTAGCAGTCTTGCTGTCTCAAGTGGAAGCTTCTCAATCACTTCAGCCAAGCACCCATGCTGAAATAAAACAATAAACAAGTTTATTACCAAGAGAAAGGTGGATTTGAAGTGATACCTCCCAAAAGGCAGTTGAAGCAAAATGCAGGACAATGTAGCACTTTAAAGACTAACTTTCTTGTTAGTCTTTAAAGTGCTACATTGTCCTGCATTTTGCTTCAACTACCCCAGACTAACACGGCTACATTTCTATCACTATTCTCCCAAAAGGCAGAGTGGGTTATAAAAGAAATAAAAAGATAAACACACAAATTCATTCCTAAACTTCACTAAGAGCTAATAAGTAAAATGGTTTCTCTCATCCAGAAGCTTGCCACCGTCTGTACTGGCTGGGCAACTTGCAGACCAGGACCACTCGCCTCAGTTCAATGAGGCACCTTTGTCTTTCCGTTGATCTGGCTGCTGTGAGCAGAGATGCAGCAAGAGGGGTGAAGAGGTTGCTGCTGGTCCTTTTTATACTCTGACCCTTTGCACTAGAAAAGTCTTTGCTGGATCCTTGGGTCAGCAGTTCCATGGTGTACTGCTCAGCAAGCTGTTCTATAGGTGAATTCGAAATACTTTGTCTAACCCTTCCCCCTACTGGTGGTGCTCTGATTAAGCAGGTAATGGTCTTTGAGTAGCTAGCACCTGGATCTTTGAGAAAAGAGTTGGAGGCTCGGGAGTTGACAGCTGTGTCCAGCCCCCTGGACAAGGTGGGGTGTCTATTTGAAAACATGGGAAGATGGGTGGGTGTGGTAGCCCGCCCACATTCTAAAAGCCCCTTCCTACTTCAAAGTAGGAATAAGAGATCCTCCGGAAAAGGGCTTATTTTCCGGAGAATCACGTCTAGACTGGCGCTTTTCTCCGGCTTATCTCCAAGCCGGAAAAAAGCAGCAGCCATGTTAATGCAAATACCGCGGGGGATATTTAAATCCCCCACGGATTTTGCTATTCCGATGTGCTACATTAGCATCCCTTTTCCGGAAGGGATGCCAGTGTAGACACAGCCCTAGTGTAGACATGGCCTTGGAGAACTTGGTTAGACCAGTCAGATAAGAAGTGAGAACTCAAAAAGAAAAGAAAAACAAACCGTGTTCTTGCTCAAATACAAGAATGAGTCTGAAACATGATGGTCTTCAGGTTCTTTAGAAATAATCAAAGTCAGGACAGAATTGGTCAAACACAGAGGTGATATCACACTTTTGATACATCCTGTGCATGAAGGATAAGCTACCAGAGAAGCCTAGAGCATTAACATCAATGTTTTATGACTGCTGTACACAGCGCTATCAAGAGCAAGTGGCTAGGAGTGGTGAGTCATCCTTTTATTTATCTCTTAATCTCATCTAATTTTCTTATTGCCTTGGTATCTAACACTGCAGCTGTTTTAAAACCACAGTGAGACCTGCCAGTAAGTTTGGCTCCCTAACCAAGCTCCAGGTTAGGCCCTGGACTGTTATTACAGCTCTTGCCACCACCTTGGTTTCCAATAGACATTTGATTTCCGTAGGCTTTGATTTCCATAGGCTTTGACTGGTCTTTTCTCTGTCTCTCTTACCCCCCAAATTCCAGATCCTGTAAGAAATTAACTGGGAAGTGCCAGTTTTAAGTGCCGGTTTTACTGTGGATGCCATGCTGACTAGTACAGGCTTGAGTTCATTGGGTTTTTAAATTAGCGTGGTTCAGATAGTACTCCAAGGAATAATAAGGATTGTGTGATGGTATGCAAAGGGCGCCATTCTGCTGCCATCTGTGTCAATGGTAAAACTCTTTAGTGGGAGCAGATTCTGACTCAAAAGCTTTTTATAGAAATGGAAAATGGGCGTTTCAGGGCTACTTTGCAAAAAGAAAGGGAAAGGTTAAGAGTCAAATTGACAGCACTGTGCCGCCACAGCAGAGTCTGAGCACAAGCACACACACGTACTTTCCAGAGCCGAATATGTTGCTATTAGACAGACATTCAGCCGGTGTAAAAGGATGTGGTTCCATTGACTTAAAGATTCTGGCCCTCTCTAGTAAGGCTAAAGTCCTCTTCGTGTTTTGTCTGCATCTGAATTATTTTTCAGAGATTTCAATATGCAAAAGAAGATGAACACAGCTGGCTGGTGACTCGATATGAATCCCTGCAGCCCTGGAACTCTGTAAGACCCAGCTAATATGTTCCTATGGATAAGTACATAGTTGTCTGATTTCAGGCAATTGAACTGCTCTTCTAAGAACATATGGGTCATCCCATATGACAATCCGTGGGTCTCAGAGCAAGCAGCTGAATGACAGCTACTGATGGCTCTAACACCTGAAATACTAGGAAGGTAAACAGTGAGTGACAGCCTATTTCATTGTGCTGGGACTGTGGGTATCCCAAAATAGCTACCCCGCATCTACACAAGCCACCCTTTATGACACATTATTTTCAAAATAATGGGCGTGCTATTTCTCCATCCCAGTAAACCTTTCTGCACGAGGGTTAAGGGATGGCTCAAAACAATGTATTATTTTGAAATTTGGCACTGACTAGACACACAAAATTTCAAAATAAGTTTTTTTGAAATAGCTTCGGGATAAGATACACAATTTGCATAGATCAAATTGTGTATCTTATTTTGAGTTTAGGGTGCTGTATAGATGCACCCTGTGCCTGCAAAATGGCCTAATCCCTGTTGTGTGTCTGATATAAAATCTCATGGAGTTAACAAAAATGACTCTATCCTTATCCACATGCAAGCAAAGGGCTATTTGTGAAAGAACGAGAGTAGTATTTTTTGTTTAGCCTAGTACTACTAGTAGCAGTAGTAGTAATCCAGTCAAGATTGGAAAAGATATACACACATAATCAATACATTAATAGATGAAGTAAACCGTTAATGAATCAACTATTGTCTGATTATTCTTCCATACTATTTGGTGACTATTTATAAATACAGAAAAAAATTAGGTGATCAGAATTCATTCATGAAAATAGGCTAAATTAATTAGAGAATGAGGCTAATGATCCTGACTTCCTCTTGTAAAATGCTATGAGATCTATTGATGGAAACTGCTGTATAAGAGCTGGGTCCTTATTTGTTGTTATTGTTATTATTCATTTAATTGACTTGTTAGGAATAATCCAGCTAGTTCTTTTTCTAAGTACTGGGAAGGAGGACTACAAATTCTATAAACATACATACAGCCATTGTGCTAATCATATTTATTTGTGTTTATACAAAGGGCTTTAAAAAGGTCATGGTCTCATATATGCTTGTTGTGTATAACTTTGCAAATAATGCAAATACAGTAACTTTGATTATGGTAATACAGTTCAATATATCCCACTTCCAGTAGGCCAAGCAACTTAATAGATCCCTTAACCCACCTCCTTGTTGAATGCCTGGAGAAATGGATGAGCTTTGCAGCATGTGAAAGAGCCTCAGATTTGGGACCACATGCACTTGACAATTAATTTTATGATTTGATTTTTTTTCGTAGGTGCTGAGCAGCCCCAGGTCCTGTTGCATTTAATAAGAGGCACAACTACCCAGGATCTTTGCATATCAGGGCATGACACACATATCTTTGTGACTGAATCTATTGGTTGGCTATAAATTGCACACTCAGCTAATTGATGCTAAAGTATCCTGTTACCTCTTCTTCCTGCCCACCCCACCAACTCATGTGTATCTTCAACCTTTTAGATTGTAAAATCTTTGGGGCAGGGACACTTTCTATCTTTATATAGGTCTTAATTGACACTTCTAGGTTCTACTGCAATATCTATGTTTAAAAGTACTACTTTAATGAAGTTCTCTTTATTCCAACAAGATTTTCAAGTTTAACCAAATCAGTACAAACAACAAAACATTTAACAATGATTAAAGTTCAGCTTTGTAATGCACCTAAAGAGGTGCTCTTCCAACATCTCTGGGCAGCCTACCCTCACTTAAAATCATATAGTTTTCTGCATGTGCTGCCATGATCATTTGCATGTCAAATGACCTGCCTGACTAATTGCATATGCAATAACAAATGTCAGCCTGTGCAGCTGTTATGGCACATGCAAATTATGTGCAGTTTTTTATCTACACTGATATAAAAATATGGGCTCAGGTTTTCAGCTGTTGTTAATCAGCATTGCTTCACTGTGAGTATTGAATCTCTCGCCCCTAGTCCTAAGGCCAGGTCTACAGTAGGCCAATGTTCATGTTTAATTTGCTGTAATTCAGAGGAGACTCACTCTTCAAGTGGTACAAAATGAATGATAATGATAAATTCATAACTAAACCATGTCTTCCCTCAAAACAGTGTTTTTGCCAGGAAGATAACAAAATAGTATTTTGCAGAAATTCAGAATTACTGTCCAGATTTCTCCCTTAATGCTAAGTAAACAGCTAGAAGCAGGTCAGAATAGCAAGCCAAAGCACTTTCCCACTAGAAAGTTAAGACTGTAGTGTAGACTGTAAATGTCATTCATGAAGGAAGGCTCTTTGTGAAAGATGGAAACACAGAACTTAGGAGCAGCCATAGCATCAGCCTGGATATTCTCAGGTTTCAGGTAGCTGAATGAATGGCTGACGTGCCATCTGCACATTGTAAAAACCAAGACAGGCAGCAGTGCAGATGTTGTAAGAAATTAGAAACCAGAAGCTATTGCTGAAGAGCATAGACCTGGACAAGATTTTACTGTTCAATATCTTATCAACTGGGGGTCAAGCATCAATTTTTTGGCCTGCTCAATGTAATTCATGGCCACAATGAAAGAATATACCCAAATCACTTCAACAGACCTAGTTACCAAGATGGTTACTGCAATTACCATGGACAGGGTAGAGTTATTTAATTTCAGAGTGTTGCTGCCATCCATTCTCGTTTTTCCAGGCGTATGAAAGTCCTGTACCAAAGGAGCAAGGCTCTGCTGGAATCCGGATGGCAGGTGCTGTAGCTGTCTGTATAGCTCATGTGAAAGGCACAGCTTTATACAGTGCGGCAGGTTTCTCTTCAAAATGGAGCCTCTGCTTAACGGGGCATGTAAAAGTGAGTGTTCTCCTATGGAGCAGCCAGTGCTATTTCCATGTTGTCTGAAGAGCTGTGAAGAGTTATTTTTTTGAACTTTCAGACCTGAGCACCCTGAGGCCAGATAAAGACAGACAAGTCCCCCTAGTATGTTGGAAAATTCTACACGTAACATGAACATAAAACTATATCCAGCCATATTGGGTCACACCAAAGGTCCATTCAGCCCAATATCCTGTCTTCTGAAAGTGGCCAGGTGCCTCAGAGGGAATGAACAGAAATAGGTAATCATCAAGTG
Organism: Pelodiscus sinensis; assembly: GCF_052426305.1. Taxonomy (NCBI): domain Eukaryota; kingdom Metazoa; phylum Chordata; order Testudines; family Trionychidae; genus Pelodiscus; species Pelodiscus sinensis. The sequence goes on from NC_143054.1 coordinate 14,442,157, forward strand.
ATCCATCCCCTGTCGCCCATTCCCCGCTTCTGCCAAACAGAGGCGAGGGACACCATTCCTACATAGGAAATAGCTATAGATGGACCTATCCTCAATGAATGTGTCTACCTCTTTTTTTTTAATCCTATTAGTATAGGCCTTCACAACATTCTCTGGCAAAGAGTTTCACAGGTTGTCTGTGTGTTGTGTGAAACAAATCCTTTCTTTTATTTGTTCTAAACAAAGCCTATTCCGAACTACCTAGTTCGTGCCACATGTAGCCGCGGGCACGGAGTCCGAACTAGTGGACATTTAAAAATGGCGGCGCCCGGCAACATGCAAATGAGGCCCGGGAAATTCAAATCCCGGGCTTCATTTGCAACTCCGGTTGCCTACATTACCACCCTCGTTCGAACTAGGGTGGTAGTGTAGACATACCCTATCTTATTAATTGGTCCTCATAGAGAAGATATTGTCTACCCTTAATCATTTGTGTAGCCCTTTTCTGAATCTTTTGCAATCACAATATATTTTTTGAGATGGGACAACCATATCTGCACACAGTATTAAAGATGTAGGAATACCATGTATTTATTCAGAGGCAATATGATATTTTATGTCTTATTCTCTATCCCTTTTTTAATGATTCCCAACATCCTGTTCCTTTTTTGACTTCTGCTGCAATAGTTCACTGAGAACTATCCACAATGACTCCAAGACAGGGGTGCATGATAGTTTTTAATGTGGGGACCACTCCAAGATTTTGGCAAGTGGTCAAGAGCTGCACTTCTGTGGAGGGGGTGTGCAGTCTGGGACAGAGTTTGGGTGCAGAAGGGAACTTGAACTAGGGGGCTAGTATGCAGGAGGGGGTGCAAGGTCTGGGAGGGAGTTGTGATCTGGGGGAAAGGGGTACAGAGAGTTTGGGTGATGGCCCGGGGCAGGTAGTCAGAGGGGAGAGAGGTGTGAGGTGCCAGAGGCAGGCTCTGCCTGGAAGGTGCTTACCTGCAGAAACCTGAGGCAGGCTGCTTGCTGCTCCAAATGGCTCTGCTCTGGGCACAGTGGGGAGGGGACAGAGAGAGAAGGAGAAGGCTTCTCATACTGCCCCTGCTTCCAGCAAAAAATTCTGTAAACTGAGAGCTTGGCAGTGGGAGCTGAGATATTTTGCTGGGGGTTGAGGGGTGTGGGGAGAACAGCATGAGAAGTGTCCCTCCTCCCTCCCCAGCTGCCCAGAGTGGAGAGCAGCTGGCTTTTTAAAGCATGACCTGTTCTCTGCCTAAAAGTTCCGGTGGCCAGATCTGGTGGCTTGGCGGGCCAGATCCTGCCTCTAGCAGTCTCTTGCCCACCCCTTTGACAGAGATACAAGCATGAGTCTTTCTGCAGCTTGAATTTCTGCACTGGGACCTCACTACCACTCTTACTTTGAGAGAGATTTTCCATTTCCTTCCATCACTTATCTATTTTTGTGTGGTCTGCCTGGTTTCCTTGCTGATGGAGGATGGTGTGCGAGTTCTTACTATCTTATCTTGTGATGTTGTGTTTATTGATGTGAACATTTTAAAAGCTATTTTACAAGTCAGCTTGATGATGAACATTTCAGAGTATGGATTGCATTTTTGACATTAAATGAAAAAAAATAGTCTTTAGGAGGCAAATCTATAGAGCCAGATTTTGGACTCCTTAGATGGCTATCCAGACCTCACACTGGCCATGCATCAAAAGCATTTATGTGCCTAAAGTGCTGGTCTGGTAATGGGCCAAGATAATGGGCCAAGTACTGTCTAGATCATCCTTGACAGGAGTTTGTCCAAGTTACTCTTAACAATCTCTAGTAATGGAGATTCCATAGCTTCCCTGGGCAATTTATTCCAGTGTTCAACCACCCTGACAATTAGGAAGTTTTTTTTTTTTATGTCTAACCTCAGCCTCCCTTTCTGCAGTTTCAGCCCCATTGCTTCTTGTCCTGTCATCATAGGTAAGGAGAATAATTTTTTCTTCCTCCCTTGTAAGAACTTTTTTACTTCTGAGTCTACCCATTACATACAGGGCCTGTGTTTGATGAAAGTATATGAAATTCTTGCTGAAATTTAGCACAGGATGTATCTCCCTAAACTGGGACTCTATGGTCTGGCAACATCCATGGTCCAGTAGGACCACAGATATTCCTGGACAAGAGAGCCCTGGGACACGAGGGACAGCATCTGGAAGCCTGCGGGTGGGGCGAGGGACTTGGGTTGCCACACCCCAATCAGAAGAGAGGTTGGGACTGTGGCAGCCTGGGTGGTTGTAAGGCTAGTGCAGGCTAGGGATGTTAAATTTTGATTAATCAGCTAATCGAGTAGTTGAAGGAATTTCCACCACCTACTCAATTAGTCAACCAGGGGTGGGGCGGAGCAGGGTGCTCACTAGCCTGGCTGTTCCTTTGCCTTTTAAATGTAGTAAGAGCCACCTGTGGCTAAGGCTCTGAGTGTGGCCCTGAAGGGCTATCCTAGCCCTGGCAGGGCTGCCTCTGCTGGATTGCTGTGGCCTTGTAGCTGCCCAGCCTGTACTAGGGATGTAAGCAACTAGTCAACTAGTCGACTATCCGATAAGCATAGGATTATCAAGTATTTGAGTTGACTAGTCGCTTCCCCCTCTTGCTGCCTCTGTATCAGAGGCAGCAAAGGGGGGAGCAGGAGCTAGTGCTGGGGGGAGCTGGCTTAAGCTTTAAGCCGGATCCCCCCCAGCATTGTCTCTGCAGGAAGGAGGGTGGCAGGGGAGGCAGAGGCGCAGCAGGAAATGGCGCTAGTGGGGACTGAAGCAATCCCCACTCGCGTCAATCTGAATGCTGTGCTTCTGCCTTTGAAATGTAGCAAGAGCCCTGTGGGAACCCGGGGTGAGTGGGGACTCGAGCAGTCCCTGCTCACCTCTGAGGGGCGGTGGGCTGAGGGGCCATGGCAGGGGATCTCCCCTGGTCTGGAAAATTCCCTCCTTTGGGACTAGTCATGTCCCAAGAATGCTGGACCAGGGAGATCCATGATAGAGGTCTATAAAATCATGACTGGTATGGAAAAAGTGAATAAGGAAAAGTTACGTATTTGTTCCCATAATATAAGAAGTAGGGGTCACCAAATGAAATTAATAGGTAGCAGGTTTAAAACAAACAAAAGGAAGTTTTTCTTTATGCAGTGCACAGTCAATCTGTGGAACTCCTTGCCAGAGGATGTTGTGAAGCTTACGACTTTAACAGTGTTCAAAAAAGAATTAGATAAATTCATGGAGGTTAAGTCCATCAATGGCTATTAGCCAGAATGGGTAGGAATAGTGTCCTCTGTTTGTCTGGAAATGGATGACAGGAAAGGGATCACATGATGATTACCTTTTGTGTTCACACCCTCTGGGGCATCTAGCACTGGCCACTGTCAGCAAACAGGGTACTGGGCTAGATGGACCTTTGGTCTGACCCACTATGGCTGTTCTTATCTTCTTATCCAACCAGTACTCCCCTTGCCTAATTCAACTACTGTTTATATCATTTCAGCAACAGGAAGGCAGTTTTTTGAAGGTGATATAATCTTTTTGAAATGTGTCACTAAGCTGAGTATACGTTGGGGAGATTGTGGTCTATGTTTAAAAATGTTACGTAAATCTACATATTTCTTGTTATAATAGCAAAAAAGAAATGCACTGAAAAATAACTCATGCAGATGAAAATTTCCCATCCCTGGGTGACGGGTTGATTACCAAGACTCTTTGTGTGCTGGTACTTTACTGTTTGTATCAGGCTAGGTCTACACTACAAAGAAAAGTTGGGAAAAGATATGCAAAATTGTGAACCGCAATTTATGTATCTTTTTCCGCTTTTCTTTCTAAAGAGGCTTTTCCGAAATTTGGCCCATCCACACAGGGCCAGATTTTGGAAACACCTCCTCTTTTGATACCTCCCTTCTTCCTCATACAATGAGGATTACAGGGATGGCGAAAGAATGCATCTGCTTTTTCGGAAATTGTTCCAAAAAGCGGACGTGTTTCTTGGACACAGCATAGCTTTTCCAGGATACCTCCAGTATTCTGGAAAAGATCTGCAGTCTAGACATAGCCTTAGATACACTTCCTATTTTGTGCACCTTGAATGTGGTGTGGTGTTGGCTCTGTTATGCTGAATTACACAGGTTCAATGCTGTTGACACTATAGATCAAAGTTTTCAGGTAGTGTAAATCAATGTGACTCCCTTCAAGTAAACATAAGATACCAACATATGTCATCTGGGGAAATGGTCCCGTCTTTAGAAACTAAATTTAAAAATGAAACTCATAATAGACAGGATGTTAAACTAGAGTGCCAGATCATTTTAAACATATGAAGTTTAAAAAATGTCTGCTTCTTTCAGTAATGTCCAAAAGGCTTAACCATTCTCCAAGCTGACAGTCAGAGTAAATGATAGATAAAATCCCATGGATCTATAATTATTTTATAAGAACCAGATACACACATAAGTTTATAATATGTGGCAAATGATTATAAAGTGCTATCCAAACCAATAAAAGTACCCAACAAGATTATTATAATTGATGTTCTCTCATAGCCTGCTCTCTTTACTTCTCTCAAGTTTCTACAGCTAGATATTTTCTAACCACATAGTTGTATAGATGAATTATACTTGTCCTACACCCCTGGAACTTGACCGAAGGGAGTACCCCTGGAACTTGTATTTTTTCACACAACACATAGTTAACTTGTGGAACTCCTTACCAGAGGCTATTATGAAGACCATGACTATATTGCAGTATGTCTGAGGTATGATGCATTGTTGCTGAAAGAATTTGCTTCAGGGTAGGGGGTTGTCTATAGGCAAGGATTGGCCTGTCTCCCAAGGCTTGTGTGACAGGACAGTCCTCACCTACAGACAACCCCCTATTGGCCAAAGTGGACAGTCTCTATGACAAAGGATTAATGGAAACAAATTAGATATTCAAAATGGTAATACACAGAAACCTGTTTGGCAACTTTTTAACTTATCTGGGCATTCATTAATGGATTTAAAAGTAGCCATTCTTTTGCAAAGAAATCTCAGGAACCAACTAGAGCAAGAGAGACTGCAAAACTGGCCTTCATATGCAAATTTGACACCTTAAATCAGGGATTAAACAAGGGCATTAACTGGATGGGTCCTTATATTCAACATCCAAATGACATAAAAAAACTAAGTATTGGACACAGTCCATTCTATTAACCTCATTTAGCATGGATGCCATAACTGACAGGGTTTTTTTCTCCTCCCCTTCTCTTTTTTTCTGCTTTAAATTTTGGGGTTTCTGTGCTGCCTCTCTGTGCCTCTTGCTCCACTCATCTAAAGAAGTGGGTTGTGCCCATGAAAGCTCATGATACCATCTATATTCTTTTAGTTAGTCTCTAAGGTACCACTTACTGTTTTTTAAATCCCTAGCTTCTGTTTGCTAGAAACTGAGAATGGGCGACAGAGGATGGATCACTTGATAGTTACCTGTTCTTTTCATTCCCTCTAGGGCACCTGCCGATTAGTCGCTGTCGGCAGACAGGGTACTGGGCTAGATGGACCTTTGGTCTGACCCAGTGCGGCTGTTCTTAAGCAGCCTGTGTGGTTTCTCCAGGGTACTGGCCCAAGATTTTGTTTGATATAGTTTTCGTTGGTTTCTGTAAAAAGGAAACATTTGAACAAGTTTAAGTAAACATGTTTGCTGGGCTCTTCAAGTCCATATGCATGTCTGTATGAAGGCATTATATAGAGAGAACTGCATAGAGTCTGAGTCTCCTTTGACTTATACAGATTCTGTATTGTCTAACATCACTGACTTAAGCTGAGTTACTTTTGGCTTATGACAGGAGAAGCAGAGAGTCCTAAAGAACTCAGTGGATCTTGAAAGCTTGTCCCTTCCCCCAGCAGAAGTGAATCCCACGAAAAGGATTACCTTGCCCACCTTGTCTGTCTTAGGAAAATCAGACACATGCATTTCAATAAATGCTCACTCAGAGGGGACACCCAGAAAATTTGAACTCAGAAGGTGAAAGTTTCAGAAAGCAGTGAGAAACTGAAAACGTGTTTTATAATGTAAACATTTTAAGATGTGTCTACACGGTACCGTTAGCTCAAAATAAGCAAATTGCATGTCCTATTTTGAGTTAATTTCGAAATAGCTTATTTCAAAATTTGGCACTGTCTACGTTGCACCAAATTTCAAAATAGAGTGCTATTCCAAAAGTCCCTTAATCCTCATTTACAGGGACATGGGAATAGTGTGCTTGTAATTTCAAACACTATTTCGAAATAATGGGTGTGCTGTCAAGACACAGAAAATACTATTTTGGGATACCAAAAGTATCCCAAAATAGTGCTGCTGTCTAGATGCACCCTTAGTTAGGATGACCAGATGTCCCATTTTTAAAGGGACAGTCCTGTATTCAGGACAGCCTACAGGACATCCAACTTTTTCTTAAAACTGGATAAATTGTCCCAAAGTTGCTGTCTTTCCTTACCAGTACTGGCAGCAACTGCTGCTGGCCAGATCCCTGCTCACCTGCTGCCTACCCAGCAGTGGGGTCCAGTGGCCAGTGATGGGGGTGGGTGTGCGAAGCAGGTGGCAGGGTGAAGATGCCATGCATGAGACTGGCCACTCTCCCTGCTGGTCCATCAGCACAGCCCCTACTGTGCGCCAGCTCTCAGCCGGCAGGGACCTGCCTCCCCACCCCGTTTCCAGCTGGCACTGGCCACAAGCTGCTGTGGTTGGTGCCTGACTGCTGGTGAGGTTACCTGTCATGTCTGCTGCTCAGCCACTGGCCCTTTACATGCTTCCCTTCGCGCTGTCCTCCCTCTGCCTTGCGCCTCCTCCCCCACCGCTCTTCCATACCCCCTCGCAGGGGGTATCCTGCTTCAAGAACTGTCCAGAGAGCCAGGCCCTGGTCAGAGCTCTGTGCTCACCAGCAGCCTGGCTGGCAGGGTCCTTGCTTCCCTCACTACCTTTGGCTGGGCCGGCATGTCAGGAAATCCCAAGGCCCTCTATCCCAGAGCCAAGCTTTGCATGGGCCAAGGCCCCTCACATTGCCAGCATAGCTAAGCTCTGGAGAGGTGTGGGGAGACATTTCCAACCTCTTCATGCCCCGAACCTACAAACTCCACCACTCTGGCTGGCTTGCTGAAGCCCCTGAGTCAGGCTCCCTGGGCCCTGGTGCACTGTGCATCCTTAGGGTTTAACCCCTTCCTGCCCACGTTATATGGGTGGCTAGCAGCCTGGAGGAGTTAGCTGCGTTTTGATGCTGCATGGGCAGGAAGGGACAAATAGCTTCCCAACACATGGGTTCTAGGGGACAGGGGATGAGAGGAATTCTGCAAAGACACATGCCAAGTCATCCCTCCTTCCCTGTGGCTGCAAGTAGCTTCCATCTGTTCCCTGCTGCACAGCGCTAAAAGATTGCTGCTGGCCACATTCTGGTGTGAATCCTGGGAGAAATCTGGACAGGGGGGTACATGACCCCGCATGCTCCCCTTCCCAAAGTGTTGCTCTGGGAAGATGCAGTGTCAGGTAATGGGTGAGGTTGGTCCATCCCAGGGACCCAGCCCCGATTGGAGGATGGAGAACACTAAGCACAGAAAGTTGGAACACTAAAGCCACAAAGGCAAGAACGTACATGAAAAGAATCCAGCCACACAATATTTCTTTTAAACAAGGGCTTAGTCAACTTCATGTCACTTAAAATGTTTGCATGATTGATTGGCTTGAACTTGCTTGAATATGAGTAATTTTACCAGGTGTCCTGTGTTAAGTGTAGGGAAAAATGGTCACCCTAACATTTAGGGAGCTTTAACTATAATTATCATTGATTCTTTGGCTATAATAAACACATTAATCTACAAATACAGAGCAAAGGATGTAAAAGAAGGGGGGGGCAGGTAGGTTGGGAAGCTAACCATTGCACAGAGTTTGAGCCATGTGTTTATAATACATATGTTTTGCCCTGTTTGTGTGCAAATTATCTGTCTGTTGTTATGTGCTAGGCATATTATATTTTCCTATGGTAAAACCCATTGAGAGAGATAGAAGGGCCATGACATGCCAGAATGTTAACCCTGTAGAGATTATAGTATATGTTTCTACAGCACTGTAGCAAATTCTTCCATCAAACTCAAAGGGTTATACATCAGGGCTACGTCTACACTGGCCCCTTTTCCGGAAGGGGCATGTAAATTTCACCAGTCGTCGTAGGGAAATCCGCGGGGGATTTAAATATCCCCCGCGGCATTTAAATAAAAATGTAGGAATAAGAGCCTCCGGAAAAGGGCGCTTTTTCCGGAGGATCGGGGCCAGTCTAGACTTTTTTAAAAGCCGGAAAAAAGCGGCGGACATTTTTATTTAAATGCCGCGGGGGATATTTAAATCCCCCGCGGATTTCCCTACGACGACTGGTGAAATTTACATGCCCCTTCCGGAAAAGGGGCCAGTGTAGACGTAGCCCCCGGCTACGTCTACACTGGCATGATTTTCCGGAAATGCTTTTAACGGAAAAGTTTTCCGTTAAAAGCATTTTCGGAAAAGAGCATCTAGATTGGCAGGATGCTTTTCCGCAAAAGCACTTTTTGCAGAAAAGCAAGCGTCCGTGGCCAATCTAGATGCGCTTTTCCGCAAAAAAGCCCCGATCGCCATTTTAGCTATCGGGGCTTTTTTGCGGAAAACAGCACTGTGCTGTCTACAATGGCCCTCTTGCGCAAGAGGGCTTTTGCCCGAACAGGAGCAGCACAGTATTTCTGCAAGAACAGACGATCTTACATGAGATCGTCAGTGTTCTTGCGGAAATTCAAGCGGCCAGTGTAGACAGCTGGCAAGTTTTTCCGCAAAAGCAGATGATTTTGCAGAAAAACTTGCCAATCTAGACACAGCCCAGGAGTAATTCCACTCAAGCAAATGAAAGTTAATTTGGATTTATGCCAGAGTAATTTAGAGTAGAATCACCTCATAATGTTGACAGAGTAAATTGCAGCCAGGAACAGAGATAACTTCCTTGATCTCTGGGCCAAATTCAGACCTGGAAGCAGTACTTGAGGTCTGAGTCTGGCCCATCAGCACTTTAATGAAGACAGAAAGATACCAGGCTGCTCAGGTCCACATTCTTGCAGATGAACTTAGGCAAACAATGATAATGACACCATCTCACGCAGCTGAAAGAAGTTTGATATTCTAATAACTGCACCGGTAGAAATGATGGGTTCAAAGTTTCTTTCCTGGTAGTAAGTACAAAGTTCACTGAATTATAAATTGCAAGCTATTAGACACCCTGTTTTCTTTCTCTCCTGCAAGAATGGTTTCCACTTACTTCTTCCCATGCCTGTGTCTCATACTATGTTTTCCCTATTGCGCGACATTCTCGGTAAGTCTATTGCCAACTTGTATTGGCAGCTCCTCTCTTTCAGCATGTTACACATCTTATACAACATGTATTTTACTTGTTTTCAGGTTAGACACCTTCCGAAGGAAGATGGTAAGGCCTCCCTTAATTATTTTTACTGCTGAGATATTTTCTGAGGGTGGTGATGGGGGATCAGGGTCAGATCCCAACAACTGCTCTGTTGGATGCATAATGACTTTCAGTTGATTTTTTATAGCACGTGACGCTGATGCTGGTGAATTGAGGGAGGACATTCCAGGAATAAATTTAGGTAGGTTGCCTTTCTAATGCCTGTGCAGTCCCTTTGAGGTGCCTTTAAACAAAATACTAGTGCAACCTGCATTTCTTAAGCATTTTTATGGAAAAACTGGATGGCTGATGTCCAGGCAGGGGCCACAGAGAGCCATAGCAGTGAGCAGAAACAGGAGTGAACGCCATCTGCAACTCCACCAGAATTCCTGACTCTTAACCCTGCAAAACTCCTACTGTCCAAGCCTGGGGCTTCTCCTGGATGAAAATCACAAGTCATATTGAGCTTTTGTGCTATTAACGAACTTCCCCGAGGGTTCAGAGACTTTTTCTCCTGAAGACGTGGGGCATTGGACCAAATCTACAGTTAAGGGGAATCTACTTTGAAGTGAATTATATTATTTCCATTTACGGTATGGTCCAGAGAGAAGTGCCAATTTGGAATGTCTTTAGAAGCCAGTTGGCTCTGTTTTCCCCACCTAACAACTGGTTTTCTAGAGTGAGCAGTAATTTAGTGGCTTTATGGTGTTTCTGTCTGAACTGTAGAGAAATTACATGGAAAACACAATCAAATTAACCCATCTCATTTCATTTTGTTTTTTGTAATTTGATTTTGAGTATATATTATATTATATTATATTATATCATATTATATTATATTATATTATATTATATTATATTTATTAATCACTGGAACCTCTTACCTAAAGACATAGTGGATTCTCTATCACTTTATAGCAGAACTGAATCTCCTAAAACAGAAGCTCTAGTTCATACAGAAGTTATGGGCTTTATGCAGGAATCCTGAGATGAAATCCTACATCTTGTGTTATGCAGGAGGTCACACTTGATGGTTGGAATAGTTTCCTCTCAACTTAAAATCTATGAAGCTATGATCATTCTAGAGTGAGACAAAGACATAGGAGCATAGACAGCCATAATGCAGAGTAAAACTCATAACATGCTTTTCCATAACCTGTCAAATTAGGTATCAACAGTTGCTGGTAGTTTACTGACAGATCCTTTACTTAAGTGAGACTAGACACTGGCCCTTAATAATTATCCATAAATGTCACTCGTGGGCTAGATACTTCCATGAGTTCTATAAACTCAGCATTTTTCAGAATATGAAATGCAGTATGTGAGATTTAACTTAAATAATCTATTCCTAAATTCCTTTCCAGCTGCTGGACTGAACCTCTTTCAAGGGGATATCTTACTGCCAGTAAGTATTTTGTAAACAGCTGGATGTGATTCCTACTCATCATATTTGCAGTACTATTAGCCCTCGTTCCTATGCCAATGGATGCATCATTGACTTTTAATCTTTCCTTCTATTTTCAACAGAATGAGCGCAATGGACTGAGAAATGAGTTCTACAGATGGAAGTTCCCTGTTCCCTACATTCTGGGTGATGACCTAGGTAAAATACTCTTCAAATTTTAGGGCCAAATCATGGTCTCATTAGAATTAACATGGTAGCAGAATTTGACCCTAAGAGAAACATCATTATGACATTAAAAGCTTTTCAAAGTACGCTAATTAGCAGGCTACCAATCACATTAAGATGAAATTCCACAGCATCACAGTTATAGCAAAAAAATATAGTAGTTTAAAGGGTTTGTCTCTTCCTGCGATATATCATAATGCAAGTACAGAACATAGCTTATCTCCACAGACAGGCGATCTGCAATGTGTTAAAGATACTATCTGAAATATATTTTCTAGAGCTGAATGCCAAGGGAGTTATACTTGAAGCGTTTGAAATGTTCCGTCTTAAGTCTTGTGTGGATTTCAAGCCATATGAAGGAGAGAGCACCTATATACGGTTTCTAAAAGATGACGGGCAAGTATTGTGATGACACCCTAGATTCTTGTTCAATTTTCTTTGTGTAGATTTTCTATTCTAAATCTTTGGAAGAAAAGATGCTATGAAAGCTCAGGTTAGTGAAATACAGTTATTATTTCCTACGTATAAGCTATCCCCAGATCACTGAGTTCAAGGAGGCAGCTAGAAAAAGATAAGAATCTTGTCCTGTATATCACTTAGGAATGTTTCTTTTTTCTTGGGGTTTCTTAAAGGCCTTTTCAGAATCATAAAGATTTTTATATTTTCCCCTGTCCTCCTCTCTGCTTTGGCTCATTTCTCCTCCAGCCTGAAGAGAATCTTTCTGGATCTCATCAGAGTCAGTTCTGAGTCATCCAGGGAAATCAGCATTGAATGACATAAGATCTTCCCTTTTCTTATACCAGGGATAGGCCAAAAAATGGCCTCAGGCCAGATCCAGCCCACCTAACATTCAGATCCAGCTGGCCACAATACTCCGAGCCACCAATATCCTGCAGAAACTGGCCAACGGGAGCTGTCTAGGCTGTGCTTGTGGGCACATGCAGCACATGGAAACTCCCTCTCATAGCATGCTGCACAGATACACATGCTGGCCCCAGCAGCCGGCCACTTTTAACAGTGTGTTGGGGCACAGCAGGCACAGAGCCTGCCCGAGGGTCCTGCTGGGCTGCTGGCTGGGACCCCCCTACAATAAGTGTGTCACAATCAGAGCCTTGACCTGGCTCTCCACCCCTTCTCGCACCCCAACTCCCTGCCCAAGGTCACAACACAAAACATCTGCAAGACCGCTGCATTCCTGCCCAAGGTCACAGCTCCCTCCCAGATCCTGCACCCCATCCTGATCTATTCTCAGGGTGTCCTTAAAGCACCAACTGCTAGAAGCACTGACCACTGTTGGAAGACCAGTGATCTGACCTAGTATGGCGTTTCTTATGTTTGTAACTCTTGTAGACCCAAGACATTGTGAATGAGGTTGTCTAACAGGGAAATAATGCCTGTGATAATGTCTCAGTTGGCTGCCGGTCTAGGGACTGCCTCCATTCTGGCTATGTCTATACTACAAGGTTTTTGCGCAAACACGACTGTTTTTGCCCCAAAACCCGTGGAGTGTCTGCACTTCAAGCATGTTTTTGCACAAAAAAATCTACAGTCAATTGACAGAACAGAGGGCTTTTTGTGGTGTAGGTAAACCTCCTCCCACGAGGCATAACTCCTTTTTGTGCTACAGCTCTTGTGCAAAAAGGCATGTGTGGACTCTCTGCAGGGGTTTCTTGTACAAAAGAAGAAGCACAGGTTCTCTGATGGCCATTCTGTGATGGCCATCAGAGCTTTCTTGTGCAAGAATGTCCATGCAGCATAGATGCTCTCTTGTGCAAAAGTGCATCACAAAAGCTATGTGCGTTGAGGTGTGGACGCGCTTTTGTGCAAGAAGTTTTTGTGCAAGAACTCTTCCACAAAAGACTTCTTGCGTAAATACCCTGCAGTGTAGATGTAGTCTCAGGGTATGTCTACACTAGCTCCCTAGTTTGAACTAGGGAGGCTAATGTAGGCATTCGAAGTTGCAGATGAAACCTGGGATTTAAATATCCCAGGATTTATTTGCATCTTCCCGTCTGGGTGCCATTTTTAAATCCCCCTAGTCCAAACTACCTGCCCGCGGCTACATGTGACATTCAAACGTTAACTCGAACTAAGGACTTAGTTGGAGTTAACGTTTGATTGCTGTGTGTAGCTGCGGACAGTTAGTTTGGACTAGGGGGATTTAAAAATGGCACCCGGATGAGAAGATGCAAATAAAGCCCGGGATATTTAAATCCCGGGCTTCATTTGCAACTTCAAATGCATATATTAGCATCCCTAGTTCGAACTAGGGGGCTAGTGTAGACATACCCTCAGTGTCTGAGCACATTGCCCGTACCTTAACAAATAATAAATAGCAACATTCATTTCTTAAATATTCACATGAGCAATTTTTTCAACATCATTTTGAATAAAACAAATAGACTGAGTCCTTAAATAAAGACCTGAAAACTTTTCCCAAGAGATAGCAACAACATGATTAAAGGTTTAGTCAAGATTTTAAAAACTGGGTTGGTTTAGTTTGAAGGCAAGAAGACTGAGGTGGGTCATAACAGTTTTCAAGTACGTAAGAGGTTGTTCTAAGGAGGAGGGTGAAAAATTGTTCTTAATTTTTGAGAACAGAACAAGAAGCAAGGGCAAAAATTGTAGCAAGAAGGGTTTAGATTGGGCATTCTGAAAACTTTTTGTCATAGTGCTAGAACAAATTACATAGGAAGGTCATGGAATCTCCATCACTAGAAGTTTTTAAGAGTAGGTTAGACAAACCCTTGTTAGCAGGGCTCGCCGAGCTGTGGCGAGCCCTGCTAGCCAGCCGCGCTATCCAGCAATCTGTGCATGTGCAGATTGCCCGAACTCAGCTCTTCCAGGTTGTAATCTACTCGCCACAGGCGAGTAGATTACATAGATTGTCGAGCCCTGCTTGTTAGGAATGGTCTCACTAATACTTCGTTCTGCCTTGGATGCAGGGGAATGGACTAGATGACTTCTGGAGATGCCTTCTAGTCCTACACGTTTATGCTTCAATGATTGTGCAACCTCTCTTTTTCTCAGGTGTTGGTCCATGGTTGGTGACCAGCAGACTGGACAAAATCTTTCCATTGGGCTGAGGTGTGACTACAAAGCTATTGTGGAACATGAAATCTTACATGCGATGGGATTTTATCATGAACAGTCGAGGACAGACCGGGATGATTATGTGACAATCTGGTGGGATGAAATTCTTTCAGGTCAGTTTAAATGTCAATACAGAATTTGGGAAGTACAGAGAATGAGAGTATTTTATGTCCCTCACTAACACACTAGATTTTAAAGCCTCCTGAGATAGAAATTTAGAGCCAGATGAGAGTCAAGGATACCATGTTGGGCATTTCTAAAGGCTGGTACTCATGCACCTGTGTTGGGACTGCCAACATGGCATGGCTGGTATAGCCAACTCATAGAATCATAGAGCTGGAAGAGACCTCAGGAGGTCATCAAGTCCAGCCTCCTGCCCAAGGCAGGGCCAATCCCAACTAAATCAACCCAGCTGTTGATACAGGTTTTATACACTATGTTTTTATCACTAAACTGGACTAAGAAGAACTCACCTCACTTGGGCCACCAAACAGTCATCGGATGGAAATAATTTTCAGTTGCTATTAACTTGGACTGGATTTGAGCCAGCAGCATAAAATACAATACAAATATCAAATAGAGAGAGCCCCTATGCTTCAGCAGTACTGGGATTCCGTTGCACTAGATGCTGAACAAACACCTAGTAGAAAACAGTCTCCGATCCTTACAATTGACTAACCTGCCCAGGCAGTAGAGTTACCCCCATTTTCAGATGTGCTGAAAGACTCCACAAGTCATAGAATCATGGAAAGGTAGGGCTGGAAGGGACCTCAAGAAGTCCCCTGGTGCAGACCGTTGGATTGAGGCAGAACCACCTAGCCAAAGCCATCCCTGGCAGGTGTTTGTCCAACCTGCTCTTAAGCATTGCCAATTATGGGAATTCCATGGCCACTCTTGGAAGCTTGTTTCAGAATGTAACCATTCTTATAGTTTAAAAGTTTTCCCTAATAGCTAACCTCAGGGATGATGAGTGGGGAGCATAAGGAGGGCACATGTCCCAAGGGTGTGGGTGGGAGGGTCAAGGAGCTGGCCAGCAGCTGGAGAGCCCAGAGCCCAGGCCGCCACTGCTGGCAGCTCCCCTTGGTTCGAAACAGTGAACTGCAGGGATCTGCAATGCTCCGTCGCTACGGACACTTAGATAAACAGTATTGCAGGCCCACCAGCTGTTTACCTGGAGCAGGGAGAGGCTGAGAGAGTTGGGTCTGTTTAGTCTGCAGAAGCGAAGAGTGAGGGGGGATTTGATAGCAGCCTTCAACTTCCTGAAGGGAGGTTCCAAAGAGGATGGAGAGAGGCTGTTCTCAGTAGTGACAGATGGCAGAACAAGGAGCAATGGTCTCAAGTTGTGGTGGGCGAGGTCCAGGTTGGATATTAGGAAAAACTATTTCACTAGGAGGGTGGTGAAGCACTGGAATGGGTTACCTAGGGAAGTAGAGGAGTCTCCATCCCTAGAGGTGTTTAAGTCTTGGCTTGACAAAGCCCTGGCCGGGTTGATTTAGTTGGGCTTGGTCCTGCCTAGAGCAGGGGGCTGGACTTGATGACCTCCTGAGGTCCCTTCCAGCTCTATGGTTCTATGATTCTATGATTTTAGGGTGCTGTGACCTAACTTTTAAAACCACTGCAGTAGACCAGTAACCTTATTAAAGAAAGAAATTAGGTTGCTTTGGCATGATTTATTCTTGAAAAATCCATGCCGGCTATTCCTTCTGGGTATGTCTAGACTGCATCCCTCTGTCGACAGAGGGATGCAGATTAGGCAGGTCGACATTGCAAATGAAGTGGGGATTTAAATATCCTGTGCTTAATTTGCATTAAAATGGCCACCGTTTTTGCCGACTCAGCACTTTGTCATCAAAAAGAGGCAGTCTAGAGGGGGAGTCTGTCGAGAAAGAAAGCCTTTTTTGACAGATCCTGTAAACCTCCTTGCAGGAGGCATAAGGGGTCTGTCAAAAAAGGCTTTCTTTCTTGACAGATCCCCCTCTACCAGACTGCCTCTTTTTTGCTGACAAAAGTACTGAGTCGGCAAAACGGCAACCATTTTTATGCAAATTAAGCATGGGATATTTAAATCCCCACCTCATTTGCAATGTCAACCTGCCTAATCTGCATCCCTCTGCCGACAGAAGGATACAGTCTAGACATACCCTCTAATCCTATCATCTTCTAGGTGCTGACAAACTGATTGTTTAATAGCCTGTTCTAAAATCTTTCCAGGTTTGAAGTTAGGGAGACTGGTCTATAATTTCATGGGTCCCTTTTGCTCCCCAGTTTAAAGACAAATGCTATGTCTGTGCTTATCCAGTCCTCTCCCATCTTCCATGAGTTCTGGAAAATAATTGCTAATGGTAATGGTTCTAGATTGCTTCCTTAATACCTTGGGCTGAGTTTCATCAATCCCTGCTTTCTTAAATACATCTAGTTTAGCTAAATATCCTGTTCTTTCCCTAATTTGGCTTGCATACCTTCCCTCTTATTCATATTGTGCTAAGTATCCCACCACTATTCTCCTTTTTATGGAAGACTGAAGTAACATAGACATTAAACACGTCTGCCTTCTTGATCACTTGAGATACTCAGTTATCACTTTTCTTTATTCATTTCATGTGATCCATAACCCCCCTCTCTACTGCCTCTCAACCCAAATATGTCTCCTTCAATGAAATGGTAATTGACCGGAAACCATTATAAAGTTCTCCTGCATAATGCAGAAAAAGGAAAAATTACAGGAAGTGCAAAATTTTACTGCAGGCTCAATGTTTTGCAGGTGTCATTACAAGCTATAGATTCTACTTTCCTCTGGGACAAATCCTGCAGACTTTACTGAGGGAAAACTCTTCTTAAAGTTTCCTAGTGACTTCAGCGACTGCGTCTGTAGCTGGGCACTGCACGGGAGATATAATAGGAAAGTTCTATAGGCCCTCCTCCATATCTTGCATCTGCATAAAAACTGGATACTCCTCTGGCTGCGACTTAGTGGCAAAAAGTTCCAGCTAAGTTTTTTGTGCAACCAGCCAGCTGCTTCTTTTATTAGCAGCTTGCTCCCCAAACAGATCTTCATCTAAAAGTCATTCATTTACTGAGAAGCTGCTAAAAAACCTGGTCATGTTCTCAGATAGCTGATCTTCTGCAGGGACTTCCTTTCCTCCGAGTTGTAAAAAGCTAGAGTGCTACACCAGCAGGCATGACATCCTTTCTTATAGTTTTTCCAGGTAAGTTTCAGTGCAGGTCTCTAAAAGGAAATAAACATAAACGTTCTGATAGTCCTCAGCTCTGACCCCCAGGCTGTTCTGTTGAGCAGGTGGTTATATCTCCCAATAAGCTATACTCGGAAACCATAGAAGTGAGGCTATTTAGCAATAATTGTTCGTTCAATGCTATTTTGAATTGAGGGTAATGAGAATTTTAATAGCAGCGAGAAGCAGCCAAAACAGTCTCAGTGTAATTTGAAATGTTAATTTTTTCTCTCGCTTTTCCTCAAAACCTGCAACCTTGAAATTGGTCCCCTTTTGTAAATTATTCATGCTAAATAGAGGTTGTTTTCATTGAAAACAAGGTCTTTCCTTTTTTTAAATGGCAACATTGTTTTCAGGAGAACAATGGAAATGTTACCATCTTATATGCTTGTGCAACCAAATTACCGTCTTAGTGACCTAGATATGAGAAAATGGTTGGAACTACGACAGATGTTATAACATCTAGCGTCACAAAACTCTGCATTTTCATTCAGCTCTAAGGCTGCCTCTAGAATGCAGTGAAAAGCAATGCCGCGTCCAAAGACCACGTCCGCTTTTTTGGAAAAATTTGTGAAAAAGCAGACGCGTGCGTTCGCCAGCTCTGTAAATCTCATTTTATGAGGAAGAAGGGATGTGTTGAAAGAGCAGGTTTTTCCAAAATTTGGTGCCATGTAGACACACCAAATTTTGGGAAAAGTCTCTTTCGACAGAAAAGTGGAAAAAGATACGCAAACTGCAGTTCTCAATTTGTTTATCTTTTTCTTACTTACCTTTGTAGGCTAGATGTAGCCTAAATGGAAGGTGTCTTTTGTCCCAAAGGCCAGTCAAGGCTAGAGCACAGTCTATACAGAACAGGGATGCATGTTTTAGAGTGAACCAAATACCCAGGCAAACATTTGCATCAGCAATTAAAGGCTCCTCATTCTTTAGGGCATTGCCCTATGAGACACTGAGCACTCTGACATCCAATTCTTGCAAAGCACTTAAGTTAGGTTTAGCTTTTAAGTGTATGCGTGGTTGCATTGTGGTCAATATATGGTAAATTGAGCTGTTACATACATATTTTGCTGGATTGGTATGGGAGAGTAGGAGGCATAAAGGAGGCAGAGAAGGGAAGCAAATAAGACAAACTAGATGCCTTCACCCATGATAGAGCTCAGAAGCAGCAAGTGGAAGTTCTTTAAATGCGCACAAGCAATGTACACATGAAGTGACAATTGGGATCTAGAATAAGAGGATTTTGTTTTCAAAATTGTCTCAGAAACTGATCAGGTCAGAGTGTAATTCTAACCATACTGTACTTGGTTTTGAATCTGCCTTGTTGACTGCATTTTGCATTGATTTATTATGACTTTAGTATGTCCATGCTAGGGACATTTTTGCCTTCTGAAAGATTCTGGCCGTTTGAAGAATGACTCGTTTCTTTGTTCTTTCACCAGGCCACACGCACAACTTTGTGAAATATGACGACAAGTTAATCTCCGACCTGAACACCCCTTATGACTATGAATCAGTAATGCATTATGAGCCATTCTCATTTAACAAAAATCAGAGTATCCCAACAATCACTGCAAAGATTCCAGCGTTTAATGACATTATTGGCCAGCGCTTGGATTTCAGCAGCATGGACTTAGAAAGACTCAATCGCATGTACAACTGCAGTAAGCCCACGCTGGCCCATATTTTGGACTTTCATATGATTTCTTTGTTCCCCTTGCATTTTCATGTCTAAGGAAATAAATAAAAAGACGAGTGAGCCAAAGAGGGAGGGACTCCAGGAAACTTGTCCTTAGCTGACCTTACGGCAGGGCTCATGGCAATGAGTAATGAGAGGAGCCCATTATTTCTCTGCCCCTCTCCCAATTGTTTTCTGCTTTTGACGTGGTCCGATAAGTGAATAAATAGGGGTGACTCATGCCTACAAGGGAGGGGGTGCAGGGAGGCTACCCAAAGAGGTGGGGGACATGTGGAGCAGCCCATATAGCAATTAAATTTTTGTCAGGGTTATAGGGAGGTGGTGCACGGCCCAAGTACTGCCTATGGAATTAAAGACTTACACTCATCCATTTCTGTGCTTCCTCCTATGTTGTGCTTTATTCAGGGTTCCCCTTCCAACCTTGTGCTCCTTATGACCTTTGCTTGAGGGTCACCTCGGTTGTGACAGTTCCAAGAAATCAAGCAATAGTTAGATTATGCATCAGTCAGGGGTAGATGATTTTATTTGCTACCTTCAGGTACCAACACGTTGTGTAATAGTGCCCTAAGGAATCATTTTGACCAGTCAGGGTGGGAAGGATTGCAGGACTGAGCCCTTTGTATATGTCCCATATGGTGTGTGTGACACAGAAACATGTCCATCAGGAAAAGCATACAGAAGGCATTTGATTTGCTTCTTTGGATTTCATCATATGCATGTTCTTTCAGCTTCAACTCACACCCTTTTGGACCAGTGTGCTTTTGAGTTCCCTAACATCTGCGGCATGGTTCAAGGACCCGGAGATGATGCCGACTGGGTCCATAAGAAGAGCAGCCTCGCAGGACAAGAAGACCACACACTCGTTGGACGCTGCAAAGGTAAAATAAAAAACATACCTGAGTAAAAGTTAGGGGCTTCAAATGTCACTTCCTTCATGCCTTAGCAATGGTGATAGCTGTGGGTTAAAGACACCTTTGGACAGATGCTAACATTGCTGCCAACACCTGGAAAATCTTGGCAGCTGATCAAACTGAAAAAAGCGACCAAGTCAGGAAAAGAATGACTGTCGTTGAGGATACTTTTAAAGAAAGCTTGTCTGTTGTCATTCTAACCAAGCTAACCCCCAGTTCTCTTTCCTCGGCTCCTTGTCACTGTGCTTTCTCTTGATAGTGAGGTACAAAGGTGGGGATATCACCAGTGCTAAATCAGCAACCTTTTTGCAATGTACATGGCATTCTCCAGATAGAGCAACAATATAAAAGAGGGCAAAGAACATGTATTAGGGTTTAACTAGAGGAATAATGAATATATGCTGTAATGTGACCTACAGTACCTGGCTCAGGTTGCTTAACAATGATTTTAGCACAGCAAGAATTGCATGTAACTCGCTGATAACTGTTACATCTTAAACATAAACGAAGTAGAAGGCATGTTGGGGCTGGAATTGTCAGATCAAAATTTCTAAAGAATCAAACAGTGATTTTTAAGGTGCTTCTGTAACCCATGAGCCTTCTGGAGTTGGTGCACTGCCCCCCCTACTGGCACTAAGACCACATACAGAGAGATAATGAGTCTGCTCTGTAGCCTTAGCTGGGAGCCAGCTGGCTTTTAGCTCATGCGGTAGAGACCCCAGGTTCAATTCTGGCAATTTTACTCTAAACCCCCCAGTTTTCTGGTTTTTTTTTAAACTAATGGAATCACAAAAGAAAGAAAGAAAAGATCAGTCTCTATTATGAGCCAGTCACAGAACCCAGTAGCATCGGTGTTCAGAAAGTATTTGCTTATATAGTAACGAAAAATTCCTAAAGGCTTGTTTGATGCTAAGGGCCTAATTGTCTACTACTTCGGCAAAACTCCCACAGACTTCAGAAAAATCAGACTTTGGTGGGAATTTTGCCTAAATAAGAAGCACAAGTATAAAGACCCTAAGCATGAGCTCCCATCACTTGAGCTAAAGGAGCAATTCCATTTGCTGGCAGCAGTGTAGATTCTAATCCCCTATGTGGACCAGCCACTAAAGGAAAGAAGATATGGAGATGCAGGATTGGTTACATGGGGTCAGCTACAAGTTTAAGTAGAACTGGGAAATGACATTTGGATCAATTTGTGGGCCACCAATATAGCATCCTGTAGGCTCACCAAGCCTTTCTTTGAATCCTTTCCCCTCCAGTGACAATCAGAAACCAGACATCCCTGGAGAGAGCAGAGGGTCTGAACCCTCTTGGGATAAGCAATTGAATCAACTGGTTGTTCGCAGTGTCACTGGGGAGAAATGTAGAATAAGTATGGTGTTCCATGAAAGCATGCAATGTCCTGAACTTGATGGTCATTAGGAGATCTGTGTACAGGTTATAGTGGATGCAGGGAGATGTGTACAAAACATTATAATTGTAACTAGGATACATCTGCTGCATCACCTCCAAGCAGTGTGTGTGTGTGTGGGGGGGATAATCAGGCAGGAAGGGCACCTCCCAGACTAGTTGTGAAACTAAATCCAGGCACCTGGCATAGTACAACCCTGCTTAGAGGCTGATCCTCAGTTTCTGGCTAGGCTGCACTTTAAACATCTCTTCCCTTTTAAACGTGGGCTTGCAGGTCTTTATTCTTTCCGACTATGGGAATTCATGGTTACACAGATGGGGGGCGAGGGGACGGGCATCAGAAACTCCTTCCTGCCTTAGTCCACCCTTATCTTTCCCTGGATTGCACAATGCCAGGTGTCTGGACTTTGTTTCATATAAACAGCTAGTGCAGAAGGTGCCCTTATTGCCTGATGACTCTTTCCCTTCCCCCACTGCTGGGAGGTGATGCAATTATTGCAGCCTAATTACAAGTACAATGTGCTGCACATGTCTCCAAGCAATGAGTAGTCTGAGACTTTTAACTTGCACATCTCCATGCCTACACTCAAAACTATAACCTGTGTCCAGAACTCCTGATAACCATCAAGTTCAGAAGTAGAAAGGCTATTAGAATCACCCTGCAAGAAGTAATTAATTGAGTGGAAGCCCTTTATGCTTGAAAGCTGGCTGCTGGCATTAGGGCTTTGAGCTTAATGCATTGCATTAAGGCACCCAAAGTCACAAGGCAGCTAGTGAAAGAGCCCCTTTCCGGTTTGGGGATCCCCAAATGTCACATTCCTATTTGTATTCCACAGGTGTAACTGAAGGGACTTTGGCTGGGTAACAGTCCAGTCCAATGGTTAGAGAGACTGGATTCAAGCCTGTGGAGACCAATGTTCCCTCTAATTTTTTTCCATCCATATGTGGACTTTTTCATTAATGTGCAGAATAATATTTTTATGTGCACCAAAGCATGTGCAAATGTGCACTACCTGTAAAAACAAAATGTAGCTGTGGGAGCTCTGTTAATCCACCGGGACTATTTTGTGAACAGCTGTGCAAGTGCAGATCCCACAGGGAACACTGGATACTGTTTCTGGATAGTGTTCCCTGTGAACTGAGCATTTGAGCGGCTGTCCACAAGAGACTCAGGTGCCACTCAGCTGATTAGCAGAGTTCCCACAGTGCCCACAGATGGCTGCACGTGTTTCTGCTGGTGGTGCACATCCATACTTGTTTCAGTGCACATACCAAAATTTATTCCGCACATGGAAGAAAAAAAATTAGAGGGAACATTGTTCCTGGTTCTTTTGTGTAGTCTTTCTGTGCCTTAGTTTCCTCATTGGTGACATGGGGATAAGACATAATGCCTAAAAAGAGAGTGGGATTGTAAGGCTTAAGCACCACTAATTATTCTTGCATTATTCATTAGTCATGCTTTATCTGCCCGGCACTTACATATTTGCAGCCACAAGTCATGTGCAGCATGCAGAAAGATGAAGCAGAGGCAATAACTGCTTCTCCCTTTCTCTGTAGATGCTGGCTCTTTCATGTACTTCGATACTGGATCTGGCAAGGCAGAAGATACGGCTCTCCTAGAATCCCGCATCCTTTACCCAAAGAGAACTCAGCAGTGCCTCCATTTCTTCTACAAGATCTCTGGAAGCCCCTCAGACAAGCTTGTCATCTGGGTTAGAAAGGACAACGGCACTGGGGCTGTTAACAAGCTGGTTAAAGTCAAAACCTTTCAAGGTATTTTGAAAAAAGAAGGCGATTACAGAAATCGGTGTGGGGCAGCGTTCCCTCTAATTTTTTCCATCTGTGTGCAGAATCAATTTTGTTATGTGCACCAAGGTATGTGTAGCTGTGCACCACCAATAGAAACACACGCTGCTGGTTGTGAGTGCTGTGGGCACTCTGCAAATCAGCTGGGGGACATTTGAATCCCTCTTGGGTGGCCACCCAAGTGCTCAGCTTACAGGGAACGCTAGTATGGGGCAGAGGATACCCTAGTGTTCAGAGCTTCAGAAACACAAGAGTTTTCCCATCCCTATTAGGTCAGCATCTTGCTATCCAGACAGGCATTTTGGTATGTGAGAATAACACACCTACCAGATGGACAGCTGTACCAAAGCCCTGGATGGTGAAATTTGAATGGCCCCAAACAAAAGAGGTCACCGTTTTAATGCTCTTGCTAAGAACTGAGCAAGCCTGTAAAAGATTGACATTGGCATGCTCATGCAAACAGGAGCAACGATCCTTGGCATTGTTAATGCAAATATGAGCTTTTATTTCTGGCAACTTGCACGTGGGTTTGCTCTGCCTCTACTCATTCCATTCCCCCTGCCTCCAACATTCCCTCTCCCCCACCCTCATTCACTTTCACCAGAATAGGGCAGGGGACAGGAGATGGGGTTGGGGTGTGTGGGGAAGTGGGGGCTGTGAGAAGGGGTTTGGGTGTGGCAGGGGGTTCAGAGCTGGGCAGGGGTTTGTGTTGCAGGAAGGAGTGAGGAGTACAGAGTCTGGGATGGAGTTTAGGTATGGGCAGGAGTTTGGGAGCAGGAGGGATTCGGGGTGCAGGAGCAGGTGCAGGGTGTGGGCTCTGGAGAGGGGGCAAGTCCAGGCTGGGATAGGAGGGCTGTGGTGCAGGAGGAGCTGGGGGTGTAGTATCTGGTCAGTCAGTACTTACCTCAGGTGGCTTTGAAGCTCGGTCGGTGGTGTCTTGAGTCTAAAGCTCTCCTGGCCCTGTGGCACTTTCAGAAGGGACTGGCATGTCCTTGCATCCCGTAAGGGTGTGGGGAGGAGGGGGGCAGAAGGCTCTACGCACTGCCCCTGCCAGATAGTACCACCCCCACAGCTCCCACTGATTGCAGTTTCCACCAATGGGACAGCATGCGGAGACCTGCCTCCACCTAGATGCCACAGGGTCAGCTGCTTCTGGGAGCAGTGCAGGGCAAGGGTAGGTAGGGAATCTTCCTTAGACCGGCTGCGCTGCTGGACTTTTAGAGGCTGATCTCCCAGTTTGGCATCAGGTGACTCTGGATGATTGAGCCTCATTCCGGGAGGCTCCTAAGAAACCAGGCAGGATTTATTACGTCGGTGTAGTGGGCCACTTATTTCAGTGGAAGCAGCTTTCCAGTGTAGACGCTGACATAATTAGGTCCACGTAAGTCCCCTGGTGTCAACCTAATTCTGGAATGTAGCTCAGGCCCAAAGTACCTGATTATTAATCCCTGGTTATTGTTTCTTCCCATAGGTGATAATGACCAGAATTGGAAAATTGCCCATGTGACCCTCAATGTTCAAGAGAAGTTCCGGTACGTCTTCCAAGGACTAAGGGGCAATCACAACAGCTCTTCTGGTGGAATTGTTATTGATGATGTCACCCTCACGGAGACCCCGTGCCCGAGCGCGGTCTGGCTCATTCGGAACTTCTCCCGCCTTCTCCAGACCTCTGTTTCAGGCTCTGTGATATTCAGTCCTCGGTTTTACAGCTCGGAGGGTTATGGCTATGGAATAACCTTGTATCCTAGAGGCATGTCCTCCTATCCGAACTACTGCCGCATTGCTTTTCACTTGTGCAGCGGAGAGAACGATGAAGCTCTGAAATGGCCTGTGGAGAACAGACAAGCTATTGTAACGGTGCTAGACCAGCACCCTGATATCAGGAGCAGGATGTCCCCAAGCAGGAGCTTCACAACAGACAGGAGCCAGATTATGCCCGGTAAGCAGCTTCTGCATGAGAATGACTAAAGCAGCTTGCCCAAGAGAAAGGGCGTGGGATCCAGTGGCTAGGGCATTGACTTGCAGCTGGGAGGTGTGGTTTCTATTTCCAGCTCTTCCATGACTTTGCTGGGTGACCCTGGGTAAGTCTCTTCCCTTTTCTATGCCTCAGACTCCCTATTTATAAAATGGGAAGCATTTACAATCTTGACAAAAGATCGATCGCCTGGCACAAAACATGCTCTCTAAGGCTACTTCTAGACTGGCATGATTTTCCGCAAATGCTTTTAACGGAAAAGTTTTTCCGTTAAAAGCATTTGCAGGAAAGAGCGTCTAGATTGGCACGGACGCTTTTCTGCAAAAGCCCTTTTTGTGGAAAAGCATCCGTGCCAATCTAGACACGGTTTTGCACAAGAAAGCCCCGATCACCATTTTCGCCAATGGGGATTTTTTGCGCAAAACAGTTTTTAGCTGTTTACACTGGCCCTCTTGTGCAAAACCATTTCCGGAAAAGGGCTTTTGCCCGAATGGGAACGTCAAAGAATTTGCGCAAGAAGCACTGATTTTGGACAGTAGAACATCAGTGCTTTTGCGCAAAATCAAGCGGCCAATGTAGACAGCTGGCAAGTTTTTGCGCAAAAGTGGCTGCTATTGCGGAAAAAATTGCCAGTCTAGACGCAGCCTAAGTGCTGGGTGTTTACTGCTAACTATTATTTGTTATGCTAGGGGCAAATGAGCCCAGAGATATGAGTTTGACTTTCCCTGTAAAGTTCTTCAAAGCCAAGTCAAGACTCAGAATTCTGCCGGTGTTCTGAGAATGGGCTCAGAATTCTTCCAAGCCAATGACATTATCCGAAGAGCGGTGTGTCACAATGTGGCATTCCGACACCACAAGAGCATCGCCTTCCAGTAATACACCTGACCAACTGAACTTGAAGATTGTGGTGATCTTGAATGCAAAGAACTTAGGGCATGTCTACAAAGCAGCGTTATTTCAGAATTACTGATGTTATTCCGAAATACCATAGTCTGCATCTACACTACAACAGTTATTTCAACACAATGTTGAAATAATGTCCAGATGGAGGACTCCTATTCCAACTCCTGTAATCCTCATTTTAGGAGGAGTAAGGAAAGTCAGAAGAAGAGTGCTCTTCCTTGGCCTTCCTGCTCTGTAAACCGTGCCAAAAGACGAAATAAGCTACAGTAAAACCTGTGCTATCCGGCACTTAACTAGCCAGAAAACTTTAGAAACTTGCAAATTTCCACGTCAGGAAAAAACTTGTTAAAAGCAAAAAAAAAAAAAAGAGAGAGAAACTGGCGATGTAAACCGAGCTGCTCCTCAGATGCTCCCCCGAGCCCCTGCTAGACATGCATGCAGTACGTACCTAGGGGAGGGCCGCCTGATGCCAGGCCACACCTCGGCTCCCCTGCAGCTCTTGGAGGACTGGCACCTCCACAGCTCATGGCCGTCCAGCTCCGCCCCCGTGCCTCCTGGCCTTCTCCATGGCAGGTCAGCTCCCCCAGAATTTTTAGAAAACCAGCATGACCTAATCCCTGGGTGTGCCAGATAACACAGGTTTTACTGAATTTTGACTTGAGCTACACAATTGTCATAGCCAAAGTTGCATAGCTTATTTCGGCTTTAGCCCTGCTGTGTAGACATGCCTTTGATCACATTTAGATTGTCATCCAATACTTTGACATGGCTGTGTTTAGTGAATAAATAGTTTGAAATCTGGGGCAGTTCTAAATTATTATCATCCAGAGATTAGCCAGTAGTTTACCCATCCAAATCTCTGTCTCCATCAATTGCCTCTTGCCTTACACTAAGATTATAAACTTTTTGAGGAAGAGGCAGTGTTTCTGTCCTGTTTGTACATCACTTAGCACAGTGCTGGATGCCAATCCAAAACTAGAACTCATCGGTGATACTTTATACAAACTAAGAAGAAGAAGAAGAGAGAGTCTGATGGAAAAGTAAAACTCCAACAGCTGAGTCCCCATCTCTCCATTGCTTTCTCAGTATGCTCTTTTCTATATTAATGTCTTTACTAGCAAAGAATTTTAACAGAACAATAATGATGGATAAAATCCACAATCCCTAAACTCTCTCACCATGTTCAAAATCTCACTCTGATTTTGTGGCATGACTCCACCAATAGTTTTTTTTAATGCAGAAAAAGGTCCTTGGAAGGCTTTAACATCTACTGCTGAATAACATTTGATTCGAGGCTTTTTGCTGATTACAAACACAGCATGCATAATCCATATTATTTTGCAGGTACAAATGGTACTTCGATGTGGGATAAACCATCCCTTGTTGGAAAATTTGACCCTTCCTGCAACTGTAACCGAAGCTTAGATTGGGGATGGAGCACTTTCATCTCTCACAAAATGCTGAGACAGAGGAATTTCCTAAAAAATGATGACCTCATTATTTTTGCAGAATTCAAAGGTACAGAATCATTTCTTTCTCCTCATGAAACTGAATTGGCTCTTCTTGCAAGATCAGTTCTGATGGACATTCCAATATATTTGTCATCAGTCTCTGAGCCCCTTCTATTTTTCTGGGCCAGAATTTAAAGATATTTAGGTAACTAAAGATGCAGATAGGCACCTTTTAAGATTTATTTCAAGAGCTTCTTGGGCTACGTCTACACTGGCGGGTTGTTGCAACAGAAGTATGCAAATGAGGCTAAGCATGGAATATCGCCTAGCCTCATTTGCATACCTAATGAGCCGCCATTTTGCGAAAGGAGCTGTCTACACTGCCCCTTCTTGCACAAGAAAAACCCTCTTGCACAATGCCTTTGTTCCTGAAAATAATCAGCGTAGCGGCATTGCGCAAGAGGGTTTTTCTTGCACAAGAAGGGGCAGTGTAGACAGCTCCTTCTGGCACAAGAGCCTCTTCCGCAAAAATGACAGCTCATTAGATATGCAAATGAGGCTCAGAAATATTTCACACTTAGCCTCATTTGCATTTCTCTGGTGCAAGATCGCACCAGTGTAGACATAGCCTAGGTGTCTGTCTCCCATTAATTTCAATAAGCGTTAGGCATCTAGGCATTTTTGAAAACCCCAGTAGGTGCTAATCTGCATCTTCAGGCGTCTAGATACCTTTAAAAACTGACCTGTTAGGTCTGTTTGGAAAATAATGTCTGGAAGGGAACTGAACTCAGTATTCCAAATAAGATGTACTGTTGATTGATGCAATGAGCTCTTATATGTCCAGCAATTATCCCTGCTGCTAATTCCTGTCTTATGCCCTGATTGCTTACTTTAGGGTTGGGTGTCCATTTTTGGAAGGATATTTCCTTGGTCGAAGAACCTCTTGAATCTTGCCATTTGATCTTCTGGGGTAACATTTTCAGAAGAACTTCCGTAATTTAGGAGTCTAAATTCTATTTTCAAAAGTGACTTCTGTCTTTTAGATCCTAAGTCCCATTGGCTTCAATGGAAATGAAGGGAAGTCAAAATCCTTAGAAGGCCTAATCATTGACTTTCATTGGGATCTAGGGTCCTGGGTTTGAGATCCTCAAGGCACCTAATGCCTAATGGTTTCTAGGACAACTTTGAGGATCTGAACCTAAGGGATCTAATTCTCTTGAAAATGAACTTTGGCACCTATGTTGCTCAGACACTTTTGAAAATTTCACCCCGCAGCTGTCTTTTACTTGCCTGCATGCTTCCTTTGCTGTTGAAGAGTATGCATTCCTGCCGGGACTTTCTGCAAAGGTTGTTTGAATAGCCTCCATCCTGTGTCTAAGAATCATAATTTCCATTCTTTTGTCTTGTGAGGTCAGCTAACTTTTTATCCCAACTCCAGTGTATTACTAAGGGCTTGACAATATTTGAACACTACAGCAGAGCAGCTATAGTGCTGCAGGTGCACTGCTGCGGTGTTGTAAGTGTAATAGACTCACTCTAAAATGAGTCTTGCCTTTCCTCCTCTGTTCTCTACCATGCTCTTTCCAAGAAGCAATTGTTCACTGTTTTTAGAAATTACCACTCTAAGTATGCTGCGGCTACACTACAAGCTTTTTCCAGAAGAGAAAATGCAAATGGAGCACTCATTTGCATATGTCACTCTCTCATTTGCATTTTCTCTTCTGATCCTTTTTGCGGAAAAGATTTTTGTGCAAAAAAGCAGTGTGTAGATGGCGCCTTTTTGCACAAAGAACCCCTTTTGCGCCCTTCTTCCTCAATGAGTACTTTTTTGCACAAAAACCTCTTCCGCAAAAAGGATCGGAGGAGAATATGCAAATGAGAGAGTGACATATGCAAATGAGCGTTCCATTTGCATTTTCTCTTCCAGAAAAAGCTTGTAGTGTAGCCGTAGTGTAATCCTTATTCCATTGCAACATTTGACCTCTTATACCATGCTATTTGAAATCACCACTGATTACTGTTTCATTACAATTAGTTACCTCATGGAGCTCCTGAGCCTTTTCCTGATCTGGAAGCTGTGAGAACAACCTCATTGTTATATATCTATTCTTATTACCAGGGATTTGTATCCCTATAGAATTGATCTTTGTACTCCACTGTGTTTCAGTGAAATCCTTTATAATCTGAGTCACCTATTTCTGCTTTAAGATTTTCCTTTACATAGTCCCTCCAAACTTTGCCAACTTTCTGTGCTAGCTGTCTGGTTCCACTTGGGTTAATGTGCAGCCTGTCTCGTTTGCATCACCTGAAAACCCCCCAGTGCCCAATAAAATAACCTCCCTCCTGATTCTGACAACTTGGCATCCATGTTTTAAAACCTTGTAGTTCCCCCTTGCTAGCTAGCCCTGTGTGAGGACATTTCAGAAACAGCTGCCACAGAAGTCTTGCATTTACGCCATTCACCAAGCGATCTCAGTTTTTGGTGAAGTGATTCCTACATGTGTTACTGGTGGTATTCAGACTGCAAAATATGCATCCGGATTTCAACATTCCAGGCAGATTTTAGTTAATTTGGTCAATTCTGCCTGTCTCATTCACATATAGAAAATATATGTATATACACACTGAGGGTATGTCTACACTGCATCCCTAGTTCGAACTAGGAATGCAGCGTAGACAAACCCTGAGAGAGATAGCTCTATCTATATAGAAGAGGCATGTTCTCTTTTTACACCTACAGATCTTCCTCCCATACCAGAGACAGCTCCCCATGCGGAGCAAGGAGAGATAATATGCTATTGTTTGTAAAGCACCGTGGGATCCTTTGGAATGAAAAGCACAATGTACAATAATGTCAGTTATTATTAACCACTTTCTTTCCCTCCCTCTTTTTACAAGATCTCACCTATCTTAAACACACTGAAGTCCCCGTTAAACTAGCCCAACCCAGCGCCAGAGGCCTCATTCTTGAAAGGCAGAGAAGGTCAGCCCAGAACACTGGCCCCCTTGAAGCTTGGTCATCCAATATGGGGGATGCGTGTGATCCAAACCCTTGCCAGAATGATGGAGTCTGTGTGAACGTGAAGGGGAAAGCGAGCTGCAGGTACCACATGCCCCTTTCATGCCAGCTGCAGATTTCTCATGCACTAGCCGATGAATCTAAGAAGCGTTCAGCCCAGGGGAGGATAAGATTCTCCGTTCCCCATGACAGACATTAATAGCACATCAGTGACAGGAATGCAGCACCCCTTTGATCAGACTTTGGGAATTCTCTTACTAGCAATCGGGGTTGTCCTTCCCCATATGCAGAAGATGCGCTTGTGTAGGGCATCTGAAAACTGGGGACACCACTTAATGGCCATCCATGTGTCTACAGAACCTTAGTTTAAATGTTGCTTTAAAAATATGTCATTAGTTTGTTGCTGAAGATTATGAAATCACATCTCTAAAAAAATCATCTCCCCCCCCCCCCCCCCACTGGCTGCCATCGGACATAGG
This sequence comes from Pelodiscus sinensis, assembly GCF_052426305.1. Lineage (NCBI taxonomy): Eukaryota > Metazoa > Chordata > Testudines > Trionychidae > Pelodiscus > Pelodiscus sinensis. The sequence goes on from NC_143054.1 coordinate 14,473,199, forward strand.
GGCCCCAGTTTAATAAGACAAACAGATGCCATTCCTACCCATCCTGGCTAATAGCCATTGATGTACTGCAGAGGGCCCCATAAATCCTAAGGATGGCTCTGCTTGCAATCCTCAGTGGGGTGTAGGTGTTTCTATGGGGTCTAAATTGCCGTAAAAGAAGCAGGGATGACAAGGAAGCCTTGGTCCAAACCCATCTGCTGGGAATTGCCCCATTTATCCCAGCCACCGTGGTGTGTGTATGTGGGGGTTGGGAGCCTCCTTGAGTTCCCTCTCCTTCTCAGCTCTGTGATGAGATGGCTTCCCATTGGACCCTAGCTAGGGTTGTATCTAGATGGAGCACCCTCTCAAACCAACCAATCCACAGCAGCCAGGCTCCTTAGTTCTTGCAGGAGTTCTAAATGTAGATGGAAGATCTTGCACCATAGATGTACCCACAATGCCTTTACAATTGTTGCCTTTTGTTCCCAGATGTGCCTCAGGCCACACCTTTTTCTATACAGGTGAGAGATGCCAGGTGGCACAAGTCTACGGGAATACCCTTGGAATGATCATTGGTGGAACTGCCGGAACAATAGTATTAATCATCGTAATTGTTTCCATGCTAACCCGAAGCTCAATGTTTCAGTATGATGTTTTTCCTGGTGCTTAAGAGAGTTTTGTCTTTCATGACAACAGATTCCAGAATAAAAATATGTGGAAACTTTCAAGATGTGGATATGGAAATGTTCTATGAAGTTCTCAGTGATGACGCTTTCATGCTGCAGGGCATAACACTTAAAAAGTCCTCACCTAAAACTGTTGTTTAATAAAGATTTATAATGTGAGAATGATCTGGAGACTCTTCAGCATGTTCTTTTATCAGATTGTTGTTCACTCTAAGACAAGCAGGAAGGAGGTGATCTCATGCATTTTGTCTAACCAGTGTAAAATAGTTAACTTTACGGGGAGAACTTTTTAAAGGATTGAGAGAAATTCCCTTCTAGAACAAGCCCATAGAATTCAACAGGGACAGCACCCAATAGGTTCTTCAGAAATATAATAGGCCACTATAGAAATTACTCTAAATCCCTATTGGCGTAAATCTCCAGCAGAAGTAAATTGACGTAGCTTCAGTAATTTCTATTGAGCTATGCTGCTTGAAACCCATTGAGAGGCTGGTGGACAACATGTTATAGAATGAATGCTCCTTTCTATGACTCTTTCAACCATCCAATGGATTTTATATCAGGGATATAATTTTATATTGAATCCTTATGATCATTTTCTTATAAATTCTATAGGAGCTTTCCATATGAATGTATAAAATATTTCACAGCTGGTCTGCTCTGTGGGTTCCATCCAGAGCCCATTGAAGGTGATGAAAAAACTCTCAGTGACTTTACTGGGTATAAGCGAATGCCCAAAAGAGCAAAACAAAGCCTTAAAATATCACCAGGATTTACAATAGGGATGGATTTGGCCTTTCAGCATGTAGTGTTAAATTCAAATGCACTTGGGAATACACAACAAAGTCATTGTCTCATGGAACAGGAACCCATGGGAGAAGGGTGGGAATGTTTTGTAAAGGAAACTGTGGGTCTGAATCCTGGGAGGTTCTGAGTGAATCTGGTGAATGCTGAGCATCCTTCGTTCCTGTTGATGGTGGTAGAACTGCCAAGATTCTATGTTATCAGGGGTTCCAATTATTTCCCACATCTGAGACTCTATTTTCAAATTTCATCCAAGAGCTGTTTCATGTAGGAGGAACGCAGAGCTTCTGAAGACAATGGAAGCTCAGACAATAGCAATCGGAATGACACCACCAAATATTTATTGAACACTTGAAAGTGTAACTGCAGTGAAGGGGAAATGGAATATTGCAATGGGGTGAACCTGACCCTTTGAGACCCCCTGCTGGTGACCCAATTGTGCTACGACTCCCCACTCTTACAAAAGGAGCCATGAGGCTGGGTTCTCCAGGACTCAATCATCCAGAGCCCAACAGGGAGCTGCAGGGGCTGAGCATGTCAATTCCTGCCTAGAGACAGAGAAGGAGGAAGGTGGTTCTGCTCTGGCCAAAGGGGATTTGATGGACTGTATTTGCCAAATCTGGGAGCAAGAGGACTTGAAACCTTTAGTCCTGGGATAGTGGACAGCTGTGAAGAGGCCCAGAGAATATAGCGACAATCCAGTCTAGGAAGTATGTGACTGGTATATATAGAGACACTGGTTTGAGACCCAGACTGGGTCTAGGTCCTCCTATCAGCCAGTGCTGGAAAGACCTAAGGCCTGGAAAGGAGACATGGCTAGTTTAAAATCTAGGAAAAGGGGCTAGATTTAAAGGGGGTGGAGACCCTCATAAGGTTAGACTGACAGTCCTAATGGCACTCTCTACTCAGACCAGAGAAGGGGATATATTTCCTCTAGAAGTCTGATTAGAAAGCTGGACTTAGGAGCTGAAGAGAAAAGCTGCCCTCAGAAAAGAAGGGCTGAGTCTAGTTTGAGACAGGATTGGAAGACTTTTGTTTGTGTTTGCTTTGGACTTTAATACCCCAGAAGGGTCTCAGAGGGGTGGTCATGTTAGTATTCAGGGCTCGACAAACTATTGAATCTACTTGCCCGTGGCGAGTAGATTTCATCCCGGCGCCCTGTTTACCGGCGGCGCATGCAAGCGCAATGCGGTTCTTGCACATGTGCAGTGCGGGGCTGGCGAGGGGCTTTCGCTGCCGTTTGTCAAGCCCTGTTAGTATGTATCTGCAAAAACAAGGATGAGTCCTGTGGCACCTTAGAGACTAACAGATTTATTAGGGTAAAAACCTATCAGCTTTCATGGGTAAAACCTACTTCATCAGGTGCATTGGAATGGAAGTTAGAGAAGCAGGGGGTGTATCTGTAAGGAGGAAGTTGCTTGTGTTAATGAAGCTAATCAAGTCAGGGTAGAAGCAGGTCGGTCACAGTGTTCAATGTGGAGATGTGAATATCCAGAAAGGGGAAATTGCCTTTGTAACACATTAACCAGATGAGATCCTTATTCAATCCTAAATTGATAAGTGTTTAATTTGCAAATTAATTCCAGTTCAGTACTTCCTTGTGTAATCGGGGTTCGAAATTCTGTTGTAGAAGGACGGATACTTTTAAATCCATTACTGAATGTCCAGGAAGGTTAGGATGTTCCCCTACAGGTTTAGGTGTGTTACCATTCCTAAAGTCTGATTTGTATCCATTTGTTGGGTTTATCTGTTGTTGACTGGGTTATTTAGCTGGAGAGCCAAGTGACTGAAGACCTGCCTAGTGAGGTCAACAACCTACAAGGAAAGATTGCAGCACCATACCTAGCTAACAGATGGCGCTCGTAAGAGGAGAGTGTCCCTTGTTACAAGCATGCACAATCATTGTGTGAGCAGTGGATTGTACAGAGTGGACCAAGTTCTACTCTGTTCCACTTGCTTTCAATCTGGAATTTACTACAGTGAGCCAGCGAGTAGAAAGTGGTCATGTACATGAAAACTAACTGTTGAAAGAACCACACGAATATGAAAAAGGTGACTAAAAAGGGATCATGATAGGGATTTACAAAATAAGGACTGGAGAAGGTGAATAAAGAAGAGTTATTTACTCCTTCCCATAACACAAGGACTATGAGGTCACCAAATGAACTTAATGGGTAACAGGTTTAAAACAAACAAAAGGAAGTATTTCTGCACACAACACACGATCTGTGGAACTCCTTGCCAGAGGATAGTGTGACATCCAACAGTATACTAGTGTTCAAAAAAGAACTAGATACATTCATAAAGGATAGGTCCATCAGGGGCTATTACCTAGGCTGGGCAGGGATAGTGTCTATGGCCTCTGTTTGTCATAAGCTGGGAACGGACAACAGGGGTGCGATTATTTGATGATGACCTGTTCTGTTCCTTCCCTCTGGGGTACCTGGCATCGGTGACTGTGGAAAGGCAGGATACTGGGCTGGATGGACCTTTCATCTGAACCAGTCTGGCCGTTCTTATGTTAATTAATTCTAGGAGGCTGTATTAAACGGGATGCTAGACTAGATGATCACAATGGACCCTTTCTGTCCTTAAAAATCTGTGAAAAAATAGACTTGTAACTTAGCACTAGCAAACAAGTTACTTTGCTATGAGGGGATTAAGCAGGAAACAGTAAACTAAAATGAATAGGGACTCGTGCATACCAAGTTGTCGATTTCATGTCATCAGCTTTCTTGCGGGAACATGCTTTTTAAAAATGAAACTCTCCTATGGGCTATATGGGATTTTTATGGCTCGCTGCCTATATGTGGGGAAGGATTTCAGATCTATGACTTACTGGTTTCAAACTCCACAGGTGAGCTAATGAAGAGAAAACAAAAAAAGTCCTATAGCGTTGAGCAGACAGGAGTGTGTTCGATACACAGAGGAAAAGAAATTAACATTGTAGAATAGGGGAAGGAATGTGTTTAGGTGAGACCAGCTCTGCAAATTAAGGGCTGAGGAGCAATAATGTGAGAACTTTGCTCTCAGTCCATATAAATGTAGTACAGATATGACCAAGATGGAGGCCAGAGTCCTCTACAGATCCAGAGACTGATTAAACTGTGTGTGTGTGGGGGGGGGTGGGAGGTCGGGTCACATTGGCTTTCCCAATGAAGTGCTTCAATTCTGATTGTAGGGACCACTTCTAGGAAAGAGACTATAGTTTAGTCTCCAATTGTTGATTCCTACTTATTGTATAGGTCTTTTAATTGATAGCTCTCAAAGTGCGTTACAAAGGAAGGGTAGCATCGCTACCCCCATTTTACAGATAGAAAAACTGAGGCACGGAGTGGGGCTGTGACTTCTCCAAAGTCAGCCAGCATTCAAGGCAGGAATAGAACCAGGACTCATAAATCCTAATCCAGTGTACTATCCCCTAAGCAGCCCTGCTTCTGTGATGTTGTCACCGGTCTATTAGGAATGGGACAGATACCACTGCACTGGCGGGAGCTGGAAGGAAGCAGTGCATTCAGGCTTGTTTGCCTTTGTAGGCAAAATGTAATTTGAATGGTAACTGTAGAAGGAAATATGAGTCTCCCCCATGCTTTGCATACTGTGCCATTTTCATAAGGGGTGGGAGGGTGTAAGGTATCAGTGCATGTTCCTGGCCTGCAACACAGCCCTTTGGACTGCACTATGCATAGGATAATACTTTACCTAACCTGGGAACAGCTTTGCAGCGTACACTGTCACTGTTCCAAAGGTATAAGTTCACTTGTATACCAGATATCACTATCTTAGTACGGACCTTTATTTTCTGTTATTTTATCTAGTCCCCAATTATTTCCAGCACCCACACCAATTATATGTGTTAGTTCCTGCAAGAACTGGGAAGAGAGGCCATACACAGTTGAGCGTAAGCCTGACCTGTGTGCAAAACACACTGGGAGTTTGGTTTATAGATAGCATAAAGCCTTATAGAAATACGATATTGACTAACAAACCCCATGAGGGCTTGTGACATACTAAAGTACAATCCAACCTAATGAGAAGCTGTGTTTCGCCCTGACTAGAACAAGGGGAGGAGTGAATGGAAAGCACATAACACTCCCTAAGAAGAAGCACCTGAATTTTAGGAAGGCTAATGCAAAAATTAAAACACAGAGAAGTGAGACAGATAACTACTGCTTCTGAGAAACTTGTGAGTATGGTGAGCTGGATTAGACCAATAGTTCACCAAGTTGTGAAAAGCCACTTTTCAGGAACATTGATAAAAACTTGTTGAATTGAAATAGTGCTGCAGAAAACGAGTGTTTGCTGTTACACTAGCAGCCTTTATGAAGTGGGTGTGAACTATGACAACAACTTTTAAAGCAGCTGGAGGGAGATAAGGTAAGTAGAAAGTTCTACTGTGGACAAAGTCTATGTGTAACTTCCTGAAATCTCATGTACAGCTGCTGATTGAACAGGCTATTGCATGGAGCTCAGGGAGATAGGATCCTGGCTCAAACCTGCTTCAGCAACTGCCTGGTCTTAGATCATGTCTGCACTGGAAACCCAGGATGACACTTTGGCTGTGTCTAGACTGCAGGATTTTTTAGAAAAAAGTAGCCCTTTTTCGAAAAAAACTTCACCTGCGTCTAGACTACAGTCGCGTTCTTTCAAAATTAAATCGAAAGAACGCGGCTTTTCTTTCGATGGCGGTACTCCTCATTTCACGAGGAAGAGCACCTTTTTTTGAAAGTGCTCTTTCGAAAAAAGGCATTCTTGAATGCAAACAGGGCTTTTTCGAAAGAGAGCATCCAGACTGCCTGGGTGCTCTCTTTCGAAAAAGCGGCTTGCTTTTTCGAAAGTACTGCTTGCAGTCTAGACGCTCTTTTTCGAAAGAGGCTTTTTCGAAAGTATCTTTCGAAAAAGCCTCTTTTGAAAGAGGCTTGCAGTCTAGATGTAGCCTTTATGTGGGAGTATATCCACCACTGTTTTCATATCACTTGGGCACATGCATATTGGTTGCTTGTGTTGGCACCACATACTCGCCGGGTGTCAATGTAAAGCTAGGATAGGAAGCTTACAGTCTGTGTTCCCCATCCCTGCTGTAAAGCTTGGGGCACCACAGGTGTGTAGCTCAGCGCGCCAAGCACCAGCAGCTGCTCTAATTCCTTTTGGGCTACTTTCATGATATTTTATGTCAGAGTAATGACTCATCAGGGGATCTCTATAGAAAGAATATGGCTGCACTGGAGAGGATCCAGCGAAGGGCAACCAAAATGATTAGGGGACTGGGGCACATGACCTATGAGGGGCGGCAGAAGATTTGGGCTTATTTAGTCTATAGAAGAGAAGAGCGAGGGAGGATTTCAGAGCAGCCTTCAACTTCCTGAAGGGAGGTTCCAAAGAGGATGGAGAGAAGCTGTTCTCCGTAGTGACGGATGGCAGAATAAGGAGCAATGGTCTCAAGTTAGAGTGGGGGAGGTCTAGGTTGGATATTAGGAAAAACTTTCATGAGGAACGTGGTGAACTACTGGAACGAGTTACCTAGGGAGGCGGTGGAATCTCCATCCCTAGAGGTTTTTAAGTCCCAGCTTGACAAAGCCCTGCCTGGGATGATTTGGTTGGGGCTGGTCCTGCTTTGGACAGTGGGGCTGAACTCAATGACCTCCTGAGGTCTCTTCCAGCCTTAGCATTCTATGATTCTATGATCTCTGGGAGCTAACGGTCAATTTTCCAGTGTGCAACTTTCTTCATCCATAATACCATCTATGGCCATAATTTTCATGCCAGTTTTTAAAAACTCTCATAAACCCACATGGTACTTTTCAGTCATCTCTGAGAGAAGCTGGGAGCCCACATAAGTCTGCACTGTTCTCAGGAATGTCACCAATACAGGACACATGATTCTCCTGCATTTGCAGGCCCTCAAGAAGCACAGCAACAAGTAGGGACATGAGGCTGTCTTGGAGCACAGTTTGCAGAGGGCTGTAGTGGAAAAATAACTCATGATTGTTGGTGCTCACAGGAGAGCCGCAGCTGGCCAAGCACTGCTTCTTCACCCGACAAGTGAGCACTGACTGGTGGGGGTCTGCATCGTGAGTAGTGGCCACAGACCTATCAGATGCAAAAGGCCAGATTCCGGGACCTGCGGTTAGAGCTCAGCCCAGTCTTTGATGTAGGGACACTAAGATGAGAGCTGTATAGAGGGGGAACGTGGGTGGTGACTGCACTCTAGACCATAGGTTCCCAAACTGGGGAGGCGCACTCCCCTAGGGGGGGTGAAGAAATTCCGGGGGGGGGGGGGGCGCAAGGTGACCCAGACCCTCCCCTCATCACTTCCCCCCTCCCCCAAGAAAGAGCCTGGTCTGCTGGGTAAAAAAATACAGAAACTATCATGTGACATGTCTGGTATTTTCTGTTTTTCGTGGCTCAAGTGTCCACCGGAACACGGGCAACTCGGGCTGGCTGGGGCGGGGGGAAGATAAGCATCCCGGGCAGACTTCAAAATGGCCACCTTAAAAGGGCAATGCCTGCTCTACTCTTAAAAAGGCACCTTTTTTTTACACTGGTCCCAAGAATTAAAGGTCCCGCAACTGTTTTTCGGCCCCAGACAACAAGTTTTGCTGCTATTTGGGGGAGGGGAGTGAGGCATGAGGGGGGGGGGGTCTCAAAAATCAAAAAGGGGGCACAATGCTGAAAAGTTTGGGAACCACTGCTCTAGATACTTGCAATGCCGGATTCCTTCTGGCTATTGGAAATCACTTTGGCCTTGGAAGGAAGAACCTCACAGGGGGGCCGTTGTCATGCAAATGTGGGGCCATTGTCTTCTGCTCAGCCAGACCATGATGCTTGGCAGTGGGCAAGAACTGGCGGATGGATTTCCATGCTGCACTGGGCTGATAGCTGGCACACGTCTTTTGGCACCAGCCCACCGTATTATGGTACATGAACAGAAAGGGCTATTTTGCTATGACAGAGACAGGTTAGGGGGGTAATATCAATTTATTGGACCCACCTGCTGGTGGAAGATACAAGCTTTGCTGCAACACAGAGCTCTAGGGAAGGAAGCAGGGTCTCTTCTAAATAGAAGTAGAGGCAGATTGTGAAGCAGAAAGGGTAGTGCTGGCCCCCAAATGCAGGGGCTTTGTTCTCGGCCTCAGCTGGGGGTGGACAGGGGAAGAGGGTTCAGCTCCTCCACTTTTAAAAATGGTCCAACGCCGCTGTCTTTTGTAAACTAAAGAAACTCATTTTTTTCCAAACTTTCCACCTAGGTCACGGCCTCGCTGGCACCCTTATTACAGAGCACAGGCAGCCACTTTAACAAGCAGGCTGGTAATTGCTCTTCAAGGTGGGCAGGGAGGAGAATACTTTGTGCACTGTCCCACCCCCTAGCAAAATCTCCAAGCTCCCATTGGCTGAAGCACACGTCTGTTTTATCAGTCCCCTCAGGGATTTTCATATGCTCAGCACCGCCCCCCACCCCTCCCCCGGGACATGATGTGTTCAGAAGAGCAAAATTCCCACTTGAAAAACTAAGCCATGTGCTGCCCTTTTGATTTCTTCCAGTTTCCACTTTCATTTTCCCACCAGGTGGCAGCAGAAAGCCAAGCTGAACCATTCAGGTCAGGGGAAAGATCCTGAACTGTTCCAGATACCACCTGCAATGCCTATCAGCCTGGCTTTCTCTATCGTCTATCTCTGCATTTCAGTGTACAGTGAAGGGAAATTAACAGATTGCTGCCCTAAAGTCTGCCTCTTGTCTAGTTTTCTGTATTTTGGGGGAGTAAACCTGAACCAACCAGAATCCTGCATCCAAGCTAGGGATCTGAGGGTACGTCTACACTACAGCGCTAGTTCGAACTAACTTAGTTCGAATTAGTTAATTCGAACTAAGCTAGTTCGAACTAACGCATCTAGAACTAAAAACTAGTTCGAATTAGCGTTTTGCTAGTTCGAACTAGTAAGTCCACATTGAGTGGACTCTGAACAGGGCTTAAGGATGGCCGGAAGCAGTGCTGGCAGGGCATATAAGGAGGACTTAGAGCATGGAGATGCTGTCTCAGGCTAGCCGAGGGCTGCGCTTAAAGGGTCCCGACCCCCACCCCGGACACACAGTTCTAAGGAGTGCCCCGCTTGCAAAGAAGTTCTGGCTTGGAGTGCCCTGAGTGCCCACACTGGGCACATCACACCACTCGGCCATCAGCCCGGCTGCACTTGCCGCAGGCTGCCATCTGGGGAGAGGGAGTAATTGGGGGGCTGCAGGAGAGCTTCCACCCCCAGAAGCCCGCAGAGCCAGCCCAGTCCTCCCCATCGGGGGCTCGTACCCCATTCCTCCCTCACCTCCTTCCACTTACCCTTCCCTAGCCCCCCTTCTTATTGATGTACAAAATAAAGATAACGTTCCTTCCAACATTGACTCTGTCTTTATTGAAAAAAACTGGGGGAGACTGGGAAAAGGAGGTGGGAGAGGGGAAGAGAAAGGCTGGGAGAGGGGAGGGCAACTAACATGATCAGGGGTTGGGAACAGGTCCCAGATGAAGAAAGGCTACAGAGACTGGGACTGTTCAGCTTAGAAAAGAGGAGACGGAGGGGGGACAGGATAGAGGTCTCTAAAAGCAGGGGTTGGGTGGAGAGGGTGCATTCAGAAAAGTTCTTCCTGAGTTCCCATCAAGAAGGACTAGAGGACACCAAAGGAAAGGAATGGGTAGCAGGCTTGAAACTAGTAAGAGAAAGTTGTTGTTCTTGACAAAGCAAATAGTTAACCTGTGGAACTCCTTGCTGCAGGAGGCTGTGAAGGCTAGAACTAGAACAGAGTTTAAAGGGAAGTGAGATAAAGTGATGGAGGTTGGGTCCATGGAGTCCTATTAGCCAGAGGGTAGGAGTGGTGTCCCTGCCCAAAGTTTGTGGAAGGCTGGAGAGGGATGGCACGAGACAAATGGCTTGGTCATTGTCTTCGGTCCATCCCCTCCAGGGTCCCTAGGGTTGGCCGCTGTTGGCAGACAGGCTACTGGGCTAGATGGACCTTTGGTCTGACCCAGTACGGCCATTGTAAGCTCAGGGCTCAGTGTCGGGGGTCTCAGTGGACCCCCTTGATTTTCATGCACACCTGGTCCTGGGTGGCCAGGCTGGCAGCTCTCCTGCCCTAGACGGCCACTTTCCTGTGCCTAGTGCGGAGATCGTGGACGAGGTCCACGATGTCCGCACTAGCCCAGGAAGGTGCCCGCCTCTTGCGGTCCAGGGCAAGCTCCCGGGAGCCGCCAGCCTGGTCCCGGCAAGAGGGGGTGGGCTGGGGGGCATCGGGTGGGTGGCTCTGTGCCGTGCCAGGTGCAGGGTCTGCTAGCTGGGTGCTGGCAGGCTTGCACCTGGCACGGGCACCGTAGCCAGCCCGTGCCCCTTAAGGGGTCCGGGGCCGGGAGGGGGCATAGAGTTTCCCTGGTGTTGGCCAGAGTGGCCACCAGGGAAACCTGGGGAGGGCTAGCCTCCCACTAGTTCGAACTAAAGGGCTACACAGTCCTTAGTTCGAACTAGGCGTTAGTCCTCGTAAAATGAGGTTTACTAGTTCGAACTAAGCGCTCCGCTAGTTCGATTCAAATTCGAACTAGCGGAGCGCTAGTGTAGCACCTATTAAAGTTAGTTCGAACTAACGTCCTTTAGTTCGAACTAACTTTGTGTGTAGACATACCCTAAGTGACTAGTCGAATAGTAGACAACCCAATAAGCCTGGTTGCTCTTACTACATTTAAAAAGCAGAGCGGAAGTGGTCCTGGAGCCGGCGTGAGCCAGGACTGTTCAGTGCCATCTTGCGCTGCCCCTTATCGACTAATCGAGTACTCGATGGAAATTCCATCGACTATTTGATTCGCTTATTAACCACACTTAACATACCTAATCCAAGACCCTTTGTTAGGAAGCCTTTGTATTACCCTAGGGTGCATTTAGACTACATGGCTCCGTCGACGGAGCCATGTAGATTTGTTTGTTTGGCAAAGGGACATGAAGCCACAATTTAAATAATCGCGGCTTCATTTAAATTTAAATGGCTGCCCCATTCTGCCGTTCAGCTGTTTGTCGGCAGATCAGGGCAGTCTGGACGCTCCCCTGTCGACATGTAAGCCCTTTATCGACCTCCCTGGTAAACCTCATCCTACGAGGCATAACAGGGAGGTCGATAAAGGGCTTTCAGGTCGGTGCAGGAGCGTCTATACTAGCACGCTGAGCTGGCAAACAGCTGATCAGCTGTTTGTTGACTCAGTGCGGCAGCCATGTAAATTTAAATGAAGCTGCGATTATTTAAATCGCGGCTTCATTTCCCTCTGCTGATCAGCCTAATCTACATGGCTCCATTGACAGAGCCATGTAGTTTAGACACACCCCTAGAGTGCCGGAGTCTAGCTCAGCACCGAAATACAGAAGGATCCGACTGTCCAGTTTATTTTGGAGGAGATAGACTCTTGAGATTTTTGTGCTGTTGAATCTGAACGGTGGTCCTGGTTCAACCCTGATCCTAACCCTCCCCCATATTTCAGTCTCTGCCAGAGAGGAAAGCTTCCTTTACAGCCCATCTCTAGAAAACGCCGCTATGAGCAAATGCAGTTTCCACACCCCTGATCCACTGGGCCAGCACTAGAGTTATCAACCCAAACAATTTGAGGCAGGGGGTTCTTACAATGCATGAGTCTATACCTGCCCCTATGTGCACTAGCGTCAGTCATTAATCAGCCACGCTGAAAAGGAGCCAAGGTGCTCCCAGTTTAATATGCCTTTGTGAGAGAGTACAGCAGTGATCCCAAGACTCCAGCAGACAAAGGGTTCACACTGGCTGCCAGTCTCTTGCTCGGGATCAGGGGCTGTGGGAGAGAAAGGCAAATAGGCTACGAGAAGGCAGAGCTCCACACATGGTCCTGGTATGGATGAACCTCAGGCAAGGGATTTACTGGTTATCAGAGCCATTGGACAGTTCAGGTCAGCAGCTCCAGGCCCCAGGCTTTGAGGGACCCCCACAGCAATCGCCCCGACCATATTATGGACGGGACGGTCCCCCCATATTGATGTTAGCCTGCAGCCTGCTCCACCTCCCAGCCGGGTTGCTCTGCTTCACCACAGCAGTGGGAAGTGGACAGACCCAGCTGGATAATGGGTGACAGAGCAAAGCAGGCTTCTGAGTCACGTCCCTGCTCTGGCTCCCAATCATGGCAAGTGCGTGGGTCCGACCCCTGATGCTGCCCCACACTAGGCCCTCCAATAATCTCCTGGCTCGCATCATTTGGGGGAGGGGGTTTTGGGAAGGGGGTGGAAGAGGCAGGGTGGGAGGCAGAGCAGGAAGGGGGCAGAGCAGCCCTGTTGGTTGTATTTGTCTGGCTCCTTACAAACGCTGCTGCAAACTTGGGAGTTGTCAGCTTGCATTGCTCTGCAGAGCAGGATTTATAGCTTAGTTTTGTAGGAGACAGATCTCTGTGTGTTTCTCATCACTACCTCCTAGGATTCTATAGCTGCTGCTTGAGGAATAGCTCTCAAGGCTTCCATACAAGAAATCCCGAGACCTGAACCAACACCCTGGCTCCAAACTCCCATGCTCTGTCCGCCACCGTGTTGTGGACCAGTTGTGGAGGCTGAGGGTGTGGCATGTAGCATTTTTGATAAACAGCCAGTGCCCCTCAGGATACTGCCAGAACGCCAGGCGTTAACTACCATGAGGTTGTTGAGTGAGAAGCCTCCAGAAAATGAAATAAGGACACAGCTGGCATTCCTGGAGGACACCACAGGTGAGCAGTTTACTGGGGAATAGCTCCAGCCAGGCTAGAGTGGTTTGGGTTTTCCATGGCTGAGTCTGGGATCAAAGGAACCCTAAGTCTACCACAAGCTGAAGGAGAGGAAGGTGGGTATCGGTAGATGAAAGCACAGCAGGAGCCTGGGGCTAAGGCAGGCTGCCTCTCTGCCCTGGCTCTGCACAGCTCCCAAAATCAGCTACCAGGTCCGTGCAGCTCTTAGTGATCCGCAGGTTGCCCCTACACCAAGTGCAGCTCCCATTGGCCAGGAACGGTCACAGGAACTGGGGGAATAAAAGCAGTGGGCAGAGCCTTCCTGGTCACCCCTGCACCGAGAAGCCACAGGAACCTGGCAGCCATTTTCTGGGAGCCGTAATAAGTGTTGCTTGGACTCCCTACCCCAGCCCCCTATCCCAACCCAGAGTCCCCACCCACACCCTTATTTGTGTTCCACCTGGAGACCATGCTCCAGCCAGAGTCCTTACACTGCTCCACCCTCCATTCCTTGCCCTAACCTGGAGCCCTCTCTGCCCCCCAAACCCCTCTTCCCTGCCCTCCTAGGCTAGATCTACATTATTTCGAAATAAGAAGAAGAAATAATAACTCCAGGTATGTCTACACAGCAAAGTTATTTCGAAATAACTTTACCAGCGTCTACACAGCCAAACCGCTATTTCAAAATTAAATCGAAAAAGCGGAGGGCTTATTTCGAAATTGGTAAACCTCATTCCACGAGGAATAGCATTAATTTCGAAATTGCTATTTCGAAATAAGTGCTGTGTAGACTCTTATTTCGTAACAGGGGGCCTCCAGCCCTATCCAGGGTGCCCTGGTGGCCACTCTGGGCACAACCAAGAAAACTCTTTTCCCTCCTCTCCTCCTCAGAGCCATTAAAGGGGTAGTCTCTCGCCACAGTGCCTGTGCCAGCTCTAAGCCTGCCAGCCCAGAGCCAGCAGTTCCTGCACCTGACCCAGTGGCCCCACCATGAGCCAGGCAGCCAGCCCTCCACTGCTCCCCAGGAACAGTCTGCCAGCTCCCAGGAGCCTGCTCCAGTGCAGAGATCAGGGACCTAACTCAGGTTTGGGGGGATGCCTCCAACGTCCATGAACTCCACACTAAATAGAGGAACGCAACCGTCTACAGGCGGATGGCTGCCCGGCTGGCCACCAAAGGCCACATGGGAACCCAGGAGCAGGTTCGCATGAAAATAAAGGAGCAGTGGCAGGTGTATGCCAGGGCCACAGAGGGCAGCTCCCAACCAAAGGCAGATCCAGACCCCTGCCCCTATTTTGCCACCATGGACCAAATCCTGGGGGGCGGGATGGTCCGTGCCCCCCAGGTGGTCATTGACCCTGGAGCAGAGCTTGCTGCTTCCTGCTGCTCCAGCCCCTGCTGCCTCCCCAGCTACTGCTCCTCCTACCACTCCTTCTCCCCCTCCTGCTTCTTCCTCCCCATACCACCAGTGATGCTGAGGCCCCCGCACCCGCGGTGCTGGGAGACTGTTGGAATGGTGAGACCCCCAGTCCTGAGCCCTGAGCTTTTCCTCCCCTTTCCTCCCCTTGACTCCCTCTGCCAGCTCCCTCCTCCCAGATTTTCCCCTCCCCTCTCCCATCCTCCCTCTTTTCCTCTCCCACCTTCTTTCTCCAGTCTCACCTCAGTTCATTCTCCTTCCACCCCAGTTTTGTTCAATAAAGAGGCGTTGTTGTAATGAAGACGTGTCTTTTATTGTACAGCAGGGAGGCAGGTTAGGGAGGGGTAAGTGGAAGGACGTGAGGGAGGAATGAGGCACAAGTCCCCAGTGGGGCACACCAGGGAGATTGTTATTGCCTGCAGAATGTGCTGCCAGGCTCGCAGCAACATGTCCAGGAGAAGCACCAGAGTGCCCAGGGCAGCTCTGGCTCCATGCTGCAGAGTGCTGTGGTGTCCTGAGTGAGGGCAACCAGAGCATACAGAGAAAAAAATGCTTTGCTGTTCCTCAAGGAAGATAGGCAAGAAAGCAGGGAAACCTTAGAACCGGCTGTCTGGGGGGAGGGAGAGGGGTGTTCCTTTAAGCACAGGTTTCAGATAGCCTCAGGCAGCAGCCACACAAGGTAACTCCTGACCTGATGCCCTGCCAGAACCGGTTCCGGCCGGCCTTAAATGCAATTCAGCATCCTATCAGTGTGGACGCGCTATTTCAAAATAGCAAAACGCTATTTTGAAATGCATTTTGTGTCTAGGTGCATCCTTTGGAAATAGGCTATTTTGAAATAACGCTGTAGTGTAGACATACCCTCCCAAAATAACTATTTTGAAATAAGCTTTTTCCTCTTCACAAGCAAGAGTTATTATTTCGAAATAACAAGCTTGGTGGTGTGGATGCTCACCTTGTTATTTCAAAATAAGGGAAGTTGTTTTGAAATAACTCTCCAGTGTAGCCATGTCCCCAGAGCCCACACCTCCCAGCTGAAGCCATCACCCACCCCACGCCCCAACTACCTGACCCAGCCTGCAGCCCCCTTCTGCATTCATAATCCCTCATCCCAGGCCTTACCCCACACCAAAGCCCACACCCCTAGCCAGTGCCTTTTCTCCTCTCTGTTCAGCAAAGCCCTGGAAAAAAAATCAAACCATTTCCTGTTAGCCATTGAAGCCCCAAACCATTTAAATACCTCGCCCCTATTCTAGCTCTGCAGATCACAAGGTCATTTCGAAGATTAGCTTTCACACTGGAAGAGACTTTAAAACAAACACAAGTTGCTATTGGTATAAAGAATTTGTTTGACCAATACGTTTCTATTTCCCACTACCACCCCTCATCCCTGCGTAACAGTGACGTCTCTCTCCTTGCAACACAGGTTGAATCCTTCAGTGCAGTCAAGGGCCAAATTCACCACAGGCACATAAGAATATAAGAATGGCCATACTGGGTTAGACCAAAGGTTCATCTAGCCCAGTTTTCTGTCTGCCGATAGTGGCCAATACCAGATTCCCCACAAGGAGTAAACACAACAGATAATCCTCATGTGATCCCTCTCCTGTCACCCATTTACAGAGAGAGGCTAGGGACACCATTCCTACCTATCCTGCCTAATAGCTATTGATGGACCTAACCTCCATGAATCTAGCTAGCTCTTTTTTGAACCCTGTTAAAGTCCTAGTCTTCACCACATCCTCTGGCAAGGAGTTCCACAGGTTGACTGTGCGCTGAGTGAAGAAAAACTTTCTTTTGTTGGTTTTAAACTGGCTGCCTAATAATTTCATTTGGTGACCCCTACTTCTTATATTGTAGGAATAAGTAAATAACTTTTCCTCATTCACTTTTTCCACACTTATGTAGGCATCATTCCCCTGAGGCCAAATGGCGTTGCAGCCTCTGATAACGGTAGTGAATCTGGTCCCTAATCCAGAACCGGATGAATTTGTGAAATACTTTTTATTCCAAACAAGATTGGACTAAATATCCTTTTATTGCAAAATTCCTTTCATTGACAAGGTTGTCTTTGGCCACGAGCATTTTGCAGAGGACTCTCATCATCTTCTGTATAAGGACATCAAAATCTGCAGCCAAGGAAACAACTGAGAAGCTACAAATTCAGCATGATAACAATAATTTACATCATGCCTGTCACTCACGGTTTTACTCCTGGAAGTGCAAAGTGTGGGACTACCATTGTTGTCAATGGAAGATCACTGAAAGCTTACACAATGGGATCTTATATACACCACAGGAATGCAAGCCTGTGGGCTACAGTAAGCAACCAACCATCTCCTAAGGCAGGGCTACTCAACACATGGCCTGTGGGCTGCATGCAGCCTGTGGACCTACCATGCAGCCTGCAGGTGGGAGCCAAAACAAAGAAGTAGTCAATGTAATGGTCTTCTGTTGATAATTGTTTTAGTAGTTAAATTCCTGGACTGTCATGGCTCATTAAAAGTGCCGTCATATGGGTGGAAATCAGGTAAATGTTGCATTTTATTAATATAATCAGAACTGACTTAAATGGGATCTGTGTGTTGTATAGTCGTGCCTTAAACTTTGTATTCATACCTGTCACTGTGACCGAAGCTATTTGCATATATTTGCATATCTATGTGATCACACTTAAGTTGCAGCCCTTGGCCTGTGCTGTGAGTATCACTGTGGCCCCCAGGGCTTCCAAAGTTGATTAGCCCTGTCCTAAGGCATTACAAGCCAGGAAGGAAGGGGAAATTTTAGCTGGGGATATAAGATAAGCCATCTTGTTCTTACAAAAGTCCTGTAGAGGGCTCTCAGTATTAAACTAGAGCAAAAATTGAAAAGAAACCAAACAAACAAAAAACAAAAACAACGACAAAAAACCCCAAGTGTTTTTATGTCACATCTGAAAGGTCTCCCTGTAGTAATCATCAGTATGCTCCAGGTCTTAGAAGGTCAGCACTCTGAGTTAACCTTTTAGGGTCTGAACACGTCATGCTAGGAAGGCTAGATAGCTCAAGCACGAAATGTAGACTACTGAGTCATCTGCCCCCTATGGGAGCAAATAGTAGGAACATATTAAATAGAAGGGTTGATTCTTAAAACGTGCCAAAGCACAGTGCAGTCTGGGTAAAGTCCACTTCTCTGTATTTCACAGAGTATTTTTTCATTCTTTTGATGTATGACTGGCAAAAAGACCCAGGTCCCTTCACAGAGATTTGGTTCAACTTTTGCAGCATGTCACTGAAGCAAAGAATATGTGTTGGAGGTGTATTCCGTAGATGAACATGTGTCAGTGGAAGAAACTGTGTATTTTCCTGTAAAGAAAAACAAAATATTTTGAACTTGAAGACACAATAGCACTGGATTGGTTGACCTTGTAAAACAAAATATGTTACACAGACCCGTCTATCCATAGTAAGGATGCCATCTGGATTGTGGCCACACCATAGACCACAAAAACAACAGGACCTGTGATTTGTATCAGACACTAACACAAATAGGTTATGTTTACTTGGATTAGATTGTTTGCAAGTGACCACTGAATTCCATTACGGAGTTCCAGATACCGATGTAAATTCCACTGTTCGTTATACTTTTGCAAACTGACTGAGGCCAGAATTCTAAAGTGGGTGCCCAATGAAAAATTCCTCCATTCATTTTCAGAATCATTCTGTTTGTCCTTCAAATATATGAATAGTTAACAGCTAAATAAATGACTCGTTTTTCAAATTGCTGAGCAATCAGCAACTCCCACAGAAAGCAAGGAGGTCACTTACTGAGGTGCTTAAATGTGAGAGCAGGAGAATAACTTTAAACACCCATTTTGGAAAATCACGGCTTGGCTTTTTAGGACAAATTCTGTTTGGTTGTGCTGATGAAATCTTTTTGATTTCGCTAGGTTCTGGCACTAAATTTTGCCTCAGTATGTGATTTAAAAAACACTTTATAATTGCTTGGTATTTATTAGTATTTGCTGCTGTCCGCCCAAAACTTCCCTCGTCTCTTCTGAGTTATAGTTGGCTTTAAAAGATCACACCTTTGGGGACCAAGTTTTTCTGAGTTTAATTTAGAACAATACCTCCCTAAGTATCAATTGATAAATTAGCCTTAGTAAAATAGTTACCAACAGCCAACAGGTGCATTTGTCAGACCTCCTCCCCTCTATGTGGTGCAGTATTGCTCAGCACTGTACTAATTACACCATGTCATGAACATAAGAACACAAGAACGGCAATGCTGGGGCAGATTAATAGTCCATCTAGCCCATTATCCTTTCTTTCAGTGCCTGGTGCCAGATGCTTCACAGGGAATGAACAGAAGAGGGCAATTTATAGAGTGATCCATCCCCTGTGGTCCAGTCCCAGTTTCTTGCACTCAGAGGTTTAGAGAATACCAGAGGATGGGGTGTGTCGCAAGATGGCAGTCTTAGCTAATAGCCATTAATGGATATATCCTCCATGAAATTAACTAATTCTTTTTTCAACTCAGTTATACTTTTGGCCTGCACAATATCCCCTGGCAATGAGTTGCACAGGTTGATTGTGCTCTGCACGAAGAAATACTTTCTTATATTTTAAGTGTGCTTCCTATTAATTTCATCTGGTGACACTTGGTTCTTGTGCCAAGTGAAGGGGTAGATGTAACTCTTCTTTACTCACTTTCTCCACACCATACATGGTTTTATAGAATTTTATCATGTCCTCCACCTTAGCTATCTCTTTGCTAAGCCAAACAGTCACCGTCTTTTTAATTTTTTCTCATACAGAAACCATTCCATACCCTTAATATTTTTTCATGTTCTTCTCTGTACTTTTCCCAAATCTAATATATTAGGTGATATGATCAAAATCACACACAGTGTTCATGGTTTGGGTGTGCCAAGATTTATATAGTGACATTATGATATTTTTCTGTCTTATTATCTATTCCTTTCCCAGTGGTTCATAACATTCTGTTAGTTTTTTTTATTTCCCTTGAACATTGCAGGAGACTGGACTTGAGATGGGACCATTCTACTGTGTCCTGAAAAGTCTCTGTCTCCTTAGCTTCTCAAGTCCAGTCACTCTGATCTCAAGAGTCCATACTCGGTTTCTGAGGGCCAGAAGCTGCTAGAGATAACTGACTTCTTTAGAAAAAGCTAATCTAACGAATTTTTAAACAAACCTAATAGGCCAGCTCTACCTCCCAGTTATACTGCTGTAAATCCAATCGTTCCACTGCATTCAGCTACTGGAAAATGGAACTACCAAACGTATGTAGATAGATAGAGAGATGCTATTTGAAAAAGATTTGAAAAGACACAAAAATCCCATCTGTTGTACTTGTTAGGAGATAGCCATTGTCACTTACCTGTTTTGCCAAATAAGTTGTTGAGTGTGCCTGAGAAAGGAGAGCTCATGGAAAACACAGGAGCAGAAACATCCAGGGACGTTGACTGTAAGACGGAAACTAGTTTTAGTTAAAACTCAAAACCATTTTCAGGAGCAACATTTTAAAAAAGATTGTGTGAATAAAATTCTGTTCAGTGGGGGCACACAGGAGGCATATAAATGGGATGTAGGGCAGGCCAGATAAAAGGGTGTTTTAAACTAGCTGCTCTCAGCTAGGGGCATATGTATCTCTGTGGGTATGCAGGGGTCTTCCAGGTGATGCATCAACTCCTCTAGCCACACGCTTCATTTTACAACAGGCTACAGAAAAAGCACTAGGGAAGTGAGTACAAATTGAAATTTCATACAGACAATGATTTGTTTCTACTTATCTATATGACATACACTGAAATGTAAGAACAGTGTTTATATTCCAGTTGATTGATTTTGTAATTATATGGCAAAACTGAGCAAATCAACAATTTGTCAGTAACACTGTGCTGTGACTCTTGGTATGTATACACTGCACAGCTATTTTGGAACAAGCTATTCTGGAATAGTTATTCCGAAATAGCTTATTCCGAAATAGCAAATCTACACTGCAGGGAAGCCTCAAAATAAGTCAGAGGCAGTTTCCCTAATGTAGACATGCTATTTCAATTTAGAGCCCCAGGAGGAATAACTTAGAATGGCCCTGGTATGGGGCTATTTTGAAATAGCAGAAGTGGAGTGTCTAGACACGCCTGATTTTGAAATAGCTATTTTGGAATAGACGTTATTCTTCATAGAATGTGGTTTACAGAAGTTGGAATACGATGTCCGTTATTTTGAAATTATTTCACAATAACAGAATTGCTGTGTAGACGCTCGCATAGTTATTTTGGAATAACAGCTATTATTCCGAAATAACTTTGATATGTAGACACGCCCTATGTCTGCTATTGTAAGCAAGTCATTTTTACATAAGAAGAAACTTGGGGTACACAAGACCTATCAGCCTCCCAAGAGGGATACAGTGGTCTGCAAAGGTTGAGAGCCCCTGCTTTAAAGCAATCTGTTGCAGAAGGAATAATGAAGCTATTGTGGCATTCAGTAGCATTCAATCTATCAGCACAAATTAGAGACTTTACGTCTCTCTGTGGTTGTTTTCTTATGGTTTGTTCTGTTTGGACTGGATTGAGATGTTAGACTGATTGTGTGTGCATGTGTGTGCCCCCACATTTATGGTGACAAGAATGGACAAGAGGGAATCATACAGATTAACCCTAAAATAAAGTCACAGCCACAAATGGTCTTAACCTATGCAAATGGTGCATATTACACCTGGGGTTAGACTATAAGCCCTTTCACTCCAGCAGCAGAGGGCTTTTGCCTTTTAAGCTCAAGGAGAATTCCCATTAGCGTTGCATCTGGACTACAGACGACATCCTCTTCAGATCAGTCATCCGCACATGAGATTACTACAACTATGTCAGCAAATCTGATTCCATCCCCCAGGGGGCGGGTGAACATTAACTATATGCAACCTCATGATATATTTGTTAGTCTCTAAATTGCCACAGGACCGCTGGTTGTTTTTAAAGTTACAGACTAACACGGCTACCACTTTGAGACTATAAAATAATTGGTACTTCACAGAAGGGCAGGGAGAGAAAGAATTTATCTTGCTAGAGAGATTAAGGAAATTTCCTTTATGGAAAAGACCTATAGAATTTTATAGGGATGACCAAAAGGGTTCTACAGAGAAAAAGAGGCGTTCACTAGAAATTTAAAAGTGTATAGAATTTAAGTAGATCACTGCAATAGATTGATTTAAAAATTCTATAGCAGGGTCCTCATTCCTTATTAAATGCAATAATGCTTTTATAAGGTTCATCAGACTGAATCACTGTGGAAAAAAGGATGTAATTTTGTAGATTTGAAACACAGGGTTCATAAGGTGGTCAAGATAGAAGAGGAACGTGAATTAATTATTTTTAAGAAGTGTGGTCACAGGGCCTGATCTCCTCTGCTTACGCTCACCTTGCTAGGGAAAACTCCCACTGACAGAGGCCAAAATCTTGCAGTGGGTACAGATTCCACTGATTCTGAGGGGAGTATGAGTTGGTCCAGTGAGGGCTTTTCCTGAATAAGGAGTGGGAATCAGCCCCCAAAGTGTAGTGGCTTTTGTCTTTTCTTTTTAAAAGGGACCTATTGGCTTCGGAAGGTAATTTAACTAATGCATCGGGCTAACCCATCCCCTGTAACAGTAAATGTGTAATTTTAGATAAGCCAGTCATTTCTGATTGGGTGAGTTGTAGACGAAACATTTCCCCCAGTATCTCATTTGTACGTATGGTTCTTTATAGAACCCTATATGGTGTTAATAGTACAGCTGGTTGACCTGTTTTGAATTTCAAAAAAATCAATCAAATTTCAACATTTCTTTGAAATGTTGACTCTAATTTCTAAAAGGAAAAATATTGATTATATTTCCATAACTTCCTTCCCCCCATTTTTGACCGACTATATATCACAATATTTTTAATTTTGAAGAAAGAGGGAGATTTTTAAAAAATCATGAGTTGCCCCCACTTCTTTTCTTTTTTGAGCATTTTTAGTATGTTCTAAGTATGAGTATTAAATACATTGGGTTAATAAAATATATTGCAGAGTATTAATAAAGTAACTATGAAATCCATTTTTAGGATTAACCTTTGCTTGCTGCGTACTCCATCTTGTAAATGAATATGCATTCAACAAGGCTTCTTGCACCTGTATTTTGCAAACAGAGTCAATCAGTAAACCCATGCAGTCAATTCAAATAATAAACTTACATTTGTATCTGGTGTAAAGCATTAGTTAAATTCTTACCTTCTTATCCCATAGAGTTCCAAACACCAGAATAAATAATCCCTATGAAAATAAGATATTTAAATATTAACAGTATATATACTTGTCCAGATTTAACCACATACTAGAGCATTCCTCTACCCACCATTTCTCTGTCTTGACAACTGAAACTAGAAGATTGTCATAGCAGGAACTTAGCACAATAGGGTCCTCATCTTCTTTGAGGTCTCCAGACATTTATGTAATATAGATAGTTATAATTCTGCCCACAGAAGGGACACAAGCCAATACAGATGAGGAATTTCTTGGTTATGAATGTCTGTGTGTCTTTAAATAATCTCATGAGAAGATGGTTCCCAGTTAAACACTCTATTGTAAATCTATAACGCAGTAGTTCTTGTTCAGTGTTTTCACAATAGTAACTGCCATTCTTTCCCTGGATGTCACTGTGCAGTTAACATGTTGCTATCAAAAAGTTATAAGCAAAGTGACTAGGATGGAAAATTTTAAAGACACGAGAAAAAAAATGTTTCTCTTTTTATTTCAGAAATGAAATTTTGTGAAATATTTAAATATCTGCAGTAGTTGCTTATTAAAACTAAATTGGATTACTTCTTTAAGAATGCAAAATGTATAATGTAGATAGCACGTACAAAAGTTCCTGTTTGGTATATTTATGAAATATAAATAAGTATAAATTCTAATGTTTTGATTCAGATAATAAAGATAAATACATCTAGAATTAGGGATGAGCTGCAGCTGTACACTCAACTAGCTAGGTGCTTTTTTTGTTGAGAGAAACATATTGTTCATTTAAAATACTTATTAGTTATTATTAGAAAATATATGGAAGGCCAGAAGGGCAGCAGTAATGATATTAATTTAAACATTACTCTAAAAATTCTTTCACTGTTCATTAGAAGAAAAAATATTTCACATAATAGTCCCTTTTCAATTTTCCCTAAAATTTACAATTTTCGATATTGGGCAAAAAAAGGAAAAAAAATCCATAATATTTATTCCAAACATTTTCTCCCCCTCCTCCACCTCTTACCTTAGTGGCATAATAATTCTGATAGTTTCAGTTTTATAAGGCATTTCACTAAAGGAATCTGAGTGCTTTATATATTTGCATTATTATTTGTTAACAGAGCTGGGTAGAGAATGGTAATCTATTTAATGAAGAATTTGATATTTCAGAATTTGTTGGATGTTTTTTCTCATGTGCAACAAAACTGAAAAATTCTGAAGTTCTCAGTGAAAAGGCATATGGTCCCAGCTCTAGAGGCTGATCAGGTGCCATAGAACAAAAAGCCCAGGGCAGAATCAGAAGCAGAGAGAGGACTAGAAACCAGAAGTCCATATTCCCAGATTACTTCATTAACAGTTAGAACTCATTCTGCAAGCACAAAATCTTAGCTTATGATTGGGAGAAAAAAATCAGCCATTCATGCGCCCCAGATCCTGGGAGTGCGGCGCATGCGTGGCTCCGCCCCGGGCACCTGGCACATGCATGGCCCCACCCCCAGGCACCCAGTACATGCGCGGCAGCCCAGCGTGGTGCATCCTACAATGGGACGCCCCGGGAGGTAGCTCGGTCAGCCCGTAGCTTGGGCAGGCTCTGGGATGATCCATTTCACTTGTTTACTTCCCATCCCATGAGTATTGCTCATCAATTTATTATGTCTTATATCTGGACTGTCTTTCTACAATCACAAAATAATTGGAAGTGATAACTGGCTAGAGTAGCACTGGAGAAAACAGAATCTGATGGTAGCTCAGAATACACACACAATCGGAATACATCCTTAATCACAGTGAATTTTGCTCACGCACACAAAGTAGAGCTGTTTGCCTAATTTGGGGAAAGAATTACCCCACAACTTATTGGCAGAAACCTTGGGAATAGGGTGTCACCTTCATCTGTGACCGGCCAGTAAGAAACACAATCTATTTCCTGTGACTTCTGGAGGGTGATGGTGCTTACACCTTCCTGTTTTCTTTTTCTATGAGTCTGAGTTAAGTGGTCATGAAAAATAAAGCAGTGCACACATGATACTCACTTGGAAAGCATTGAGGAGAGTAAATAGTATATGGAAGACTATTGAGCTGTCTTTGATAACGGTCGCCAGTCCAAATCCCCAGGTGAGGCCTAATAACGGGGTCAGAATGCCAATGCTTTTGATTACTTGATTCAAGGAGTTCCTCTCCTGCTTGCTTGGCTTCTCCCCAATGGCAGGCCTTAGTATTTTCACTATGACTACAACAGCAATGATTGAATTCACAGCCACAATGGTCAGCGCGGGGATCACGAAGGCAAGGAGCGCTTTGCTGTTCTCCCAGTTGAGCCAGCAGGCGTTTTCCCTCCTGTAAGCATCCTGTGGATAAGTGACTGCTATGGTGATGACTGCTATGATGAGAGGGCACCCATATCCCAAAGAGTATGTTACAGTTTTCTGGATGGTCTTGCTCGTGTCATGTAAAATGAAGACCAGGCGATAGAAGAGCATGAGACCCGTGGCAAGCATCCAGAAAAAGACGCAAAGGTAGAACAAGTGGATGAAAAAGGTGGCAGCTATACAGACATTTCCATTCACTGGCTTCTTTGTGTCTTGTAGAGCGGCAGCGACAATGAACCAGACATCTGCGATCAGAAGACACACAGCTATGTTCAAGATGCAGACGTGGCGCATGTAGGAGGTTCTGTTTTTGGTCACAGATTTCCACACCAGACATTCAATTACGATGCAGAGCACCAGACTCGCCAAGGAAATGCTCAGGCCAATGTAGGTGATGTAATCTAGTGGCTGCAATGGGTCTCCAGGAGAGGTGGATTCCATGTAGGGCGACATAAGAATTGAGAACGAAGTCAAGTGATCACAGATGCAAATGACATTGTCTCCATTGTCCTTCGACTGACAGCCTGTGCCATCCCATCCCCCTGCACCGTCAGAGAGAGAGAAGTTCCAAAAGACACACTGGGGATCTCTCAGGGAAGTATTGCCTTTGGCAAAAGTCTGAGAGATCTGGAAGTCCTGCAGGTGCCTTTGGCTCACTGTTGTTGTCATTACCAAGCCATTCACAACCACATCTGTCTCATTGGGCATGGGCAGAATATATCTGAGTGTTGAGAAAGCCACACTGATAATGGCTGTGTTTGGTACCAGGCTCTGAATCTTAGTGCTATTAATTAGCACATTACCACTGAGGTTTGATGAACTGGAGAAAGTAAAGGTCTTATTATAGTCCAATGTGCTATTTTCTGGGATAACTATCCCTTGCAGCTGAAGGTTGGTGTTGGTGATAGAAGGAATGGTATTATTCACTGGCTGAAGGGCCTGGGAAAATCTCTCCACTGAATTCAGTAACTGGGAACTCTTCTCTTTTTCCTGATTGTGCAGTTTTTTCCAGGCAGGTATTGTGGAATTGCTGACAATAATGTCCACTGTAGAGAGGAAATTCTGTAATAGAGACAAAACACGGTATTAATGAAGTTCTTTACCATCACCAGCCAGGAGTGGAGGCATGCACACAAGACATATACTTTTCCCTTGCTCCCTGATAGGGGAACGGGAAGAAAAGCAAGCAGCGCCCTGGTATGCACAGTAGCTACCTCCCCTCTCCTACCCTCTCACCCCCCCCCCCCCATTCTCCTAAAATGGCACCTTGCATCAACTCTGTGATAGAGACTCTGTCTTCTATGTTCTGCAAAGCTCCTAGCACACTTCTGGATGCTGAGCTGCCAGTAATTTTCCTCTCTCCCATTGCTCCAACAACATCACCCTTTTAACTAATCTTTTCCTATAAAAGCAAAGTTCCTGGGCCTCCCCATCAAGGCTTTTCAAAATCTTGCCTTTGTCTGTACCTTTGTTCTTATTACCTCTTACTTTATCACACCCTCAGCTCCTCCCTAATCCATGTGAAACCCCTTTTTTCCTCCCCGGGTTACTCGGGAGCAGGTCACACTCACTGGTGTGCCTGGGCACCTGATGGTTTTAATCCAAAAGGATATCCTGGGCACCCCAGTAGTGATGGTGTTTAGCTGGGGAAAGTCCTATCCACCCCCTTGCTGCAGTCCCTTGCTCGTAATGAATGTATAATGGCGGTGCCTCCACCTGGCTGGCCTTGTACACACTTACTCGTGTGCCTTGAGAGCCTCCAGGAACATACTCATTCCAGCTATAATCTGGATCTAACTCCAGAACAACAACTACAAATCATATACATCTAATAGATTACATTAAAATAAACAATCTTTACTTAAGTTAAATAAACAGGGTTTAACAGACTAAAAATGAATAGCATTAACAAAGTGCACAATGATAATTGGAACTTATATATCTAGCATTTGCACTGCCAATACTGATCTCACCCCAAAGCGTGCACATCCCTAGACTCAGAGTCCCAGACTCTTGCGTACGTGGGCGCGCTTGAAGAATTGCAGCTGTAGTGGAGGTTCTCTGCAGGCAGTGTGTATGTGGGTCCAAGCTAGGCAGCAGCTCTGTCTCAAGCAGCACTTTCCCCAAAAGGCCCAGTTACTTACAGCCTCATGCTGTGCCTATCAGAAGCAACCTGCTAAATCCCAGTTCCATAGGTATCTAGTCCCAGTCTGTAGCTGCACTCCAACAGCCCCTGAATTGGATCAAACTCCTCCACAGCAGCCTGGCTCCCCTCTTGTTCCAAAATCCAAGGGCAGAGTACCAGACTGCTAAGCCTCTCTTCTCATGCACCTGGAGAGAGACAGATCTCCCACACAAGAGTCACTTCCTTCCTGTTTTTTCCCAAGGGCTCATGGGAATTGTAGTCTGTGAGTCTGGATTGCAGCACACAAGGTCTTTCCAGAAAATAAGCAGAGGCACCTTTAATAAGGGGACTACACATGTATTACCCAGTCAGGGAGTCTATTCCCATCTGAAGCGGAAGCCAAAGAGCCAACGAACTTCTACAAGGATTAACTGTAACTTACTGTCATAATGCGTGGATCTGCCTCTGTCGAGATGTTTGAAACCAAATTCAGGATGGTAATCACTGCATTCAGGTTTGCAGGTGAATTGTTTATTTCTTCTTGTTCTTTCCCTGTTTCATTGTGAAGTGTCTCAAGATATGTGGCTATCTGTTGTGTTGGCTGAGGGCCAGACACCAAAGACTAGAATGGAAATTAAACGTGATGTTACATATAGGCAATGCACCCAGAGCTTGATCTTCAGTCTAGATACACAGTGAGCACATAGGGAAAGAAGTGTAAATCCCCCACAAGTCTAGCTGGACAGAGGAATAGGGTGACTGCTAGTGATTTCTAGAAGAGAAGATAAGGGTTGTTGTTGTATCTGAGTGATGACACAAGCAAAGATGGGAGTGATCCTACCAACCACGCAGCCAGACACCTTGCAGTAGGAATTATTCCAAGCTCGGGACTAGCTGACAGCAAGGGATGGCCTATGCTCTGGAGCTAGCTGTAGCCATATGTGTGGGATGTATTTGCAGAGAGAGGGCCATTGGTAATGAGCTCTGAAAAGGCTCTGACAGGACAGACCATCCCATCACTGAAATGTGAACAGGGAACAGGAACATGCTCCTGGGTGTTGCAAGCCAGCAATGCAACAGGGCGCACTAGAGTAGAACTGATGCACAGGCTGCACTAGAGTAGAACCAAAGGCAAGAAGTATGTATTATGCTGGTGGTGGACAGCGCTGGAGAATCTTGTCTGTCTGACTTTACCATCATTTCCTCCCTAACTTCCTGTGATGGCCCTGTCTTGTGGTGACCCTCATTCTGGCTGTAGAGTGCCACAAATGCTCCATTCAGAGCTACTCATGGTACGTGTACTATAAACACGCACCTATGGCAGATAAAAGTCCACCTCCTGCTAACAGCTAAAGGTAATTCACCTTTAAGGTAAGTGGTAGAATGTTATGCTTATGGTCCCAACCATTGTGATGCTGAGCATAGGACAAAGCCTTGATCCAGGATAGCCCTTAAAGGCATGCTTAACTTTAAGGATGTGCTTAAGTCTCATTGACTTCAATAAGACTTAAGTATGAAAGGTATACATGTGCTTAATTGCTCTCCTGAGGGAGAAAGCTTTCTTGAATGAGGGCCTATATATGCCTAGTCAGAGAGAACTGGACAATCATGTCTGCACTGTAGGGCTGTGTCCAGACTCAGGGGTTTTTTTGGGAAAAGTAGCCTTTTCCCGAAAAAACTTCCCCTGCGTCCAGACTCAAGCCGTGTTCTTTCGAAATAATTTCGAAAGAACGCGGCTTTTCTTTCGATGGCGGTAAACCTCGTTTCACGAGGAAGAACGCCTTCTTTCGAAAGTTCCTCTTTCGAAAGAAGGCGTTCTTCAATGTAAATAGGGCTTCCTCGAAAGAGAGCATCCAGACTCGCTGGGTGCTCTCTTTCAAAAAAGCGGATTGCTCTTTCGAAAGATCCGCCTGCCGTGTAGACGCGATCTTTTGAAAGAGGCTCTTTCGAAAGATGCTTTCAAAAGAGCCTCTTTCGAAAGAAGCCTGCAGTCTAGACATAGCCTACATAAATATCATGTAGACTCAGGGTACGTCTAGACTACAGGCTTTTGTCGACAGAAGTTTTGTCGACAGATACTGTCGACAAAGCTTCTGTCGACAAAGAGCGTCTAGACTACATTCAGTTCTGTCGACAAAGGAAGCTGCTTTGTCGACAAAACCCTGTAGTCTAGACACAACCCTACATGCAATAACACCTTCTGTCGACAGAACTCTGTTGACAGAAGGCGTTATGCCTCGTAAAATGAGGTTTACCAGCGTCGACAAAACAGCTGAGTTCTGTCAATGTTATGTCAATGTTCTGTCAATGTTAGGTATAGTTTTGGCGACAAAAGTCCACTTTTGTTGACAAAACTCTGTAGTCTAGACACACCCTCAGCCAGCGTTTTGCCACATTTTCAGATTGTCAACCCCTTATTCAGAATAAAAAAAATTGCACTCCCCCTTATATTTATTGTGGAAACAAGTGCAAAAAAGTGTGTCTACAGTAACAGGGCTCAGCTTCTGTAATTTATTTGTGTGTGTATTTCAAGAGGTTGACAAAGAATAGTTGACCCGGGAGGCTAGGAGTGGGGGAGCAAGATTTTCTTTGTTTTAATTGCAATAGAAATTTCATTGCCTCACGACTCCGTCCTTTCGATTGCCTTGATAAGCACTGCATCGGGCTGTTCTAAATTACTCTGCCACACACAACTCCCTGGAGCCCTTGGAACAAAGAGTTAATTACCTGGCTTTGAAAGCACGTTTAATTGAATCGTTGCTATTTTCCAGTATTGAATGTCTTTTACATGGTTAAAGCATATGAACAATAGGAACACATTGAATGCACCTTCTAGTCTTTATTCAACGCTACTGAAAAAAACATGAAAAGAATACTAAGTTGTTACCTCAGCAGCACTGAACAGTGTGTTTATTTGGTCAGAGAGGCAGGTGTTACTAGCAACCATCCACTTGCTGTCGATGCACCCATAGATGATATTCCCTCTGATGGGGTTGCTCAGACCACTCACATTTTTGGAGTCTGGGCAGGGTTTTGTTATCTGTTTTCCTTGCTCTCCCACACCAATGATGTCTGAACACATAACTTTATTTTCTATAGTAAGACAAAGAAATAGCTGGATAACAGGGAATAGAATTGCATCCTGGGAGATGTAGTATGACTAGGGAATCCAGCCTATGAGGAAGACCAGGGGCATGAGGCACCAGAATTACAATTCCCATGAGACGCAAATGCCAGCAGAGATCATTGTCAAACTGAGCTAAAACAAGACACTTTGTTTCAGTTTTAAAGATTTTGGCAAAGCTGACATTCTCTTAGGAAAACTGTATTTTCTATATTTTAAAAAGCCCATTTGGATAACAAATTCCCAACCAGCTCTAACCTCTACACATGCTGCTGCACTTAAGCAGCCCCCATTGAACACTATACATGTCCTTTGCTTTGGCAAATATTTTAGAACTGTACATTCAATTGCTGTAGATAATTACAAAACTTCCTTCTTACTTGGTATAACAGTTAGTCTCATAGGGAAACTTTCGACCTTATCTTGAATGTGGTTAACAAAGGTACAGTAGACCGTCACATTTGTCCTTGAGTTGCAGCTTTCTGTATAATTGTATAGATAGCACACTTGGTTTCCTTGTGTTGCTTGCACTAGAAAAAAGATTTTAGGTGTGTTAATGTGATAGTTTGATTCCATAATTGGAGTAAAAGAGGAAGTGCTTGTGAAAACCTGCTTTTTCAGTCTCGTAAAGAACAGCTTTCTGAGCCCTTCCAGTAATAATCTCCTACTATTCAAACTTAGGGTCTTCTATTGCTTACGCTCATTCTTTGCCACCTTCTTATGCTGACTCTTCTGTCTACAGATATAAAGTCTAAGCATGTTCTGGCCTTCAAGTACAAGAGCAGCTTTCCTCCAGAGTCCTTTATGGTGCAGCAGCAGTGGCTGGTATAGCTGCTTTAGGACACCTCTTCCATTTCTGCTTTTGCTGCTTCTGTTTAATGTTGCTGGTCTGCCAAAAGTTTGTGAATGGGTTTGCCGATCCCCAGTATATAAAAGGTTGAGAACCACTGGTTTAACTATTGCTGAGGGTGTATGTATGTCATTACTGGGGATATTTTGAGTTAAATTAAT
The DNA here is from genome assembly GCF_052426305.1 of Pelodiscus sinensis. Lineage (NCBI taxonomy): Eukaryota > Metazoa > Chordata > Testudines > Trionychidae > Pelodiscus > Pelodiscus sinensis. The sequence goes on from NC_143054.1 coordinate 14,504,710, forward strand.
TAAACCTTTGACCTTATTACATTTCTGTTCTTGTTTATTTTAGTGAGAAGCAGAGCAGAAATGTATGTCAATCTCATGATATTCGTAAATATTTTGAGCCACTCGGGAACTTCACCTAAACATGCTAAATAATTGGTAGAATGTATAACTGCATTAAATTCAAAGACCTAGAACCACATACATGTGCTCTGGTGAAGACCTTTTGCCTATAACTTCAAGTGAATATGGGATAGTCTCTTACATAGTATTCTTGAGTGTTTTGTCCCATTTGGTTTGAAATTACTCAAGTACTTGAGTTTTCATCACTTGCTTTGAGAGGCTGTTCCAGTGTCTAGTAAACCTCACACACAGGAACTGTTTTCTCTTATTCATCTTAATATGTTTTTGCTTAGTTTCATGGCTATTACTCCTACACACTTGAGACACCCTTAACAATGTCTCTTTCCTTCACATTTACAAATTGTAAATGCTTGGAGAGGGCTATCATATCAACCTGAATCATAGCTGCTCATCAGTTAGATAGCGCGACATGAAAAATATGATCCTAACTTGAGAACATAAAACAAATGAAAGGCTAGAAAATGTTGGCAAGCAGACTACACCTGATATGAAAGTCACTGGCAGAAAGTAAAGACAGAATCCCAACGAGTATCTTTAGGACTTTACTGTAACCATATTTTGGATCTGATCCCACACTTATGGAAGTAAATGGCAAAACTTCATTAACTCCAAGGGGATCAGGCCCTTTAAGACTAAATTGCGAGAGTGTGTTGCTTACACTGCGTCATGAGCTGAAAGACAGGTCTTGAGATCAAAAAGGTGACAATCCCCAATTACACATGATGAAATGATTAGGGGTAACAAAGCACAAGGACTTGAAGAATCTGGATTACTGTAATGAGATAGTGCAATTGAAAAACACTTCTAATTGTAGGCATCATAGAAGTGAATCTTATGGGAGAGTGTCCAAAATTGTCCACACATTCAACACACAGTCAGTACTATTTTCTAGGCCCACCAATGGAGGTGAGGGGTAAAGGGCGCAGTTGCCTCAGGACTCATGATTTAAAGAGGCCCGGGACTCCAAGCCATTGCTGTTACTACTGTGGCAGTATTGGCTCCTGGCCCTTAACATCACCACCAAAGTGCTGTACTATGAGCTCCAGGCAGCTCTGAGGGCTAGAGGTCAGGGGTGCTGCACTCTGGGTGGCACAGAGGGCTGGCTGACCCCAGCCCTGCCACTTCTGCCTGAAGCCCCACCCCTTCTGCCTGAGGTCCCACCACTTCTGGAAGCATGGGGCCAGGCCTCCACCCACCTTTCCCAGGGGCCCGTAGAGGCTGTTGGTCCTCCTGCTATTTTCGGAGTAAATATCAGCTTTCTTACCTCCTATGAATTCTCTTTGTTGAACAGTGAACGTAACATTATAGTTTTCTCTTCTGGTTGTGCAGCATGTTAGGGCACGAGATACGTCGCATTGTATAAATCCTTCAATGGGATCCAGTACAATATGCTGCTTAGCAAGCAGAGGAACAATCTCAACTGTTGTATAAGCAGAGCTTTGCAAAAACTTCTGAAAGAATGTGCAAATATAGGTGCCTGAAAGCAATGGAACAGAAACAGGCCCCTGTTGAAAGCCACAGAATGCAGACTGATGAATTGGTAAACTATGGGTATTACATTTTTCTGGCTATGGTATATGTGTCTGTGGTGTACTTGCTATGGAGGTAGATCAGAAGGGATTGCTAAAGACACCGAGCAGAAAAAGAAAAACGATGACCCAGATCAGGAGCAGCCTTGCAATCACTCAAGAATAACCGCCAGGTTAGTACATGCCTACTGAATTGTCGCTGCACAAAACACAGCTGGAGCAGGAACTGGTGATGCTCCCTTTTTATAGAATACTTGTAGTTCTCAGCAGGATGCGAGAGACCCAGGTTCATGTCCCCTCTCTACCTGATTTGGAGGGGAGACATGGACACAGGTCTCCTACCTGTTATCTGAGCATAATAAACTCCAAGAAGCTGTTCCTCAATTAATCATAGAATCTTAGAACTGGAAGGGACCTCGAGAGGTCATTGAGTCCAGTCCCCTGCCCTCACGGCAGGACCAAGCACCGTCTAGATCATCCCTGACAAGTGTCTGTCTAACCTGCTCTTAAATATCTCCAGTAATGGAGATTCCACAATCCCCCTAGGCAGGGGTTGTGATGAAATGTTGAAATACTTAAACATTAATTATCCTAGACAGAGACCATGAGACTAACTCTAGAGTAGGGGCGGGGAGCCTTTTTTAGGTTGGGGGCCACTGACCCACAGAAAAATCACTTAGGGGCTGCACCTAAGTGAAACAAACAAAATAAAAACCCTCACTGACGTGGCCCCCAACTGAGAAGGAGAAAGACGCTCCCCACATTCTCCTTGCACAGCAGAGCTCGGGGGGACCAGCTAGAGGATTTTGTGTGTTCCAGCCTGTGGAACGACAGCTCTGCAATATGGGGGAGGGAGCCCTGAGCCTCTGGGGCCAGAACCAGGCTAACCCGGGGGCCACATGTGGCTCACGGGTGTTAGGTTCTCCACCCCAGCTCTATAGGCTGCTGGTTAAGTTTAGGAGATGCAACTTCCAGGCCCTGTTCTGTTGGCTTCAAGGGACCACTTGTGTGATGAGAGCTGGGCATGTGGCTAAATGTCCTGCTGGACAGGGGCTCAGGTGAAGTTCCTATTTTCGAATGCTTGGCCATGTCACCTCCCGTGTCATTCTGACCAAACCAAACCGAGATGGGATGCCTTCACTTACCATTCCATGCCTGAGTAATAGCGTTCACGGTGAGCACAGACCTGGCTTCGGTTGATGAATTCATGGTGTTGATATATGGCTCCTGGTCTATAATTTTACCTTGGATTTGCCAGACGACATTGTCGTAATTGCTCACATCACTAATGCATGTGAGAGAAAAATTGCGTCCCTCGGAAACCTGAGCTTTTGAGTTGGAAGATTCTATTCTTACACTTGCTGAAAAATAAAAGAGAAATGACACTTTATTGTCCTTTGCACGAGCACAACAGGTCGGCAGAGTGGGAGAGAACAAAGACACAGTCCCTGCCCAAGGCACTTATGCTCAGCTATCTGCAATCAGACTCTAGCAGCATTCTCCAAAGGCTCTTACCTACTCGGAAATACGTCACTTGGATGTCTCTACTTGCGATAGCACCATGCCCCGTGTGCAGCTCACATGTGTACGTTATCGTGGTACCAGACTTGTCGCTTGGGCAATGAGACTGACTGGCATGGAGAGTGTACTCAGTGCAGTTTGTAGTGTTACTGGCGGTTCCTGTAATGAAATAAACAGTCCCAGGCCTGTCACTGCTGTCTGGTTAATAACTACAATAAAGCCTGAAGACACCAGACGTGTCCTGCCCATGCAGGAGTAGGCACAAGTTTGCACAGTGAGGGTATGTCTACACTACCACCCTAGTTCGAACGAGGGTGGTTAATGTAGGCAACCAAAGTTGCAAATGAAGCCAGGGATTTAAATATCCTGTGCTTCATTTGCATCTTGCTGGGCGCCGCCATTTTTAAATCCCCAGTAGTTCGGACTCCGTGCCCGCGGCTACATGCGGCACGGAGTAGGTAGGCTTTCTAATTCGAACTACCAGTACACCTCATTCCCGGGCTTCATTTGCAACTTTGGTTGCCTACATTAACCACCCTAGTTCGAACTAGGATGGTAGTGTAGACATACCCGGAGACACTCAGACTTAATTTGTGCAACACTCACAGTGGTGCACTAGGGACACAGGACAGGGCCAAATTGTGCACATAGTAGTGACACGTGCCAATTACTTAAGGTACCTAATGGCCCAGGTCTACAATTCTGACATACTGGGCAGCACATACTGCCATTGAGTCCAATAGTGCTGTTTGGGTGAGGACAAGTCGCAATGAGAACGGGTTTCAGGTTCAGGCCTGAGAGAAGTATTTTGAATCAGATGATCTTAGCATTGGCAGATTCAAGGTGTTTCCTCTAGTAAGCAATGGAAAGTACAAAGAAATACTGCAAATATTAAAGTCACCTATTTATCTTAGGGGACACCAACATTTTTAAGGGCTCCCCTGGAACTGTATTTTGGGTGTCAAGAGAGCAGGGTTAGAAATAATGCAGCAAATTTACCAAAACTACCCATCTAAATTATACCCATCAGATCTGAGAGTGCATCTATTGTGCAGGCAAAACTCCAGGGCGAAATCCTGATCCCAACACAACCAACGGCAAAATTCCCTGACTTCACGGGACCAGAATTTTACCTCACATATCTGAGTAGCTTACAATGTATGAATCCCTGTCCAAGCGCAATTACATTTGTGCATTTACAGTTACTCAGTTTGCAGTCAAACTTTATATGAAAGTTCCATTTATATACAGTTAATAAAAGGTCAGTAACGCTACGTCTACAATGCCGTTTTTTTGCAGCAGAAGATACGTAAAATGTGCTCTCATTTGCGTATCTTCTGCCGATCCTGTGGTTTTGCAGCTATAATAGTCCCGTGTAGATGGGGCCATTTGTTGGGGGGAAAAAAAGCCTTTAGCACAAGATCCTGTAAATCTCATTTTTTGAGTAGTATGTGAGTGTGAATATTTTGTCTTACCGTAATTATTTATTGCTTCATTTGTTCTCCAGTTACTAGTAAAGGATTGTATATCTCCAGCAATGCAACAGCTCAGCAATACTTTGGTACCATTACATACAACGTCCATCTTCTCTGATGACACTATATCTATTGGTGTGATGCTTATATTGTTTGTTATTTTAAATGTCACCATGTAACTCAGAGTGATCTCCTTGAAATTGCAAATATAGAAGCCTGTAAAGGAAATATACTGTTTTACTGCTGAGAATTCATTCTGCCTTCATCCCCAAAAGCAACGAAAAATAGGTTTAGCTATTCACCACCTAATCCAACAATAGCGTAATCATTTTAATCCCTTGTTGGCTGTCATAACCTATGTGATAATGATTCATGTCAAGCTTCCATTGCTGGTGGTAGGTGTCATAGGCCCACTGGGACAGTGGCACTGTGAGGGGAACAACGAAGTATGACATGTACCTCTTCTACAATGGACCTAGTACCAGAGCTCCCATATCTGCCCCTCAGTCTCTCTCTCTCTCTCATTGCTGGCAAACAAGCGTACCATTTATGGGAGGTGAGGGAGGAGGGTGCTACCAACTTTGAATCCCTGGATTTCATACTTGAGGTCTGCTTAAAGCTGCATACCCTGACTCTAGAGGCAGGTCTTAACTGCAACAGAGTTTGAGTTCTTGCAACTTTGCCTTTGGGGCAGGAAGTTTGTTATAAAAAGAAGGAGTCAGGGTGATTAAGAATAACAAAAGGCTGGGTAGTCAAGTAATTGAAGGATTGTTAGATCATCATGAAAACATTGCTGGGTACTCCACTTAAAAGATAGGAGAAAAAAATAGGAATGAGTGTTGTGCCGCTGGGATTTGCATTTGAATCACTGCTGTTAAACTTAAAAATACCTTTAAAAATAAGTGGTCCTGGAGCACCTTACAGACTAACCAAAAAACCTTATGAATGTTCTTGAAAATGGGGTGAACAGTGGCTAATCCAAACTGACTGCAAAGAGAGTTACAAAGGGATCTCACAAAACTGGGTTATTGGGCAACACAATGGCAGATGGAATTCAGTGAAAAGTAATGCACGTAGAAAAATAAAATCCCATCTATACATACAAAAATGATGGGGTCTAAAACAGCTGTTACCACTCAAGAAAGAGATGTTGGAATCATTGTGGATAGTTCCCTGAAAACATCTGTTCTATGTGCAGTGGTAGTCTAAAAAATAAAAAGCTAACGGAATATTGGGAATCATTAGGAAAGGAATAGATAAGACAAAATACTATATGGCCTCTATATAAAGTCATTTTATGCCCGCATCTTGGATACTCTTAGATGGTCGTCCCATCTAAAAACAGATGTATTGAATTTGGAAAAGGTACAGAAAGGGCAACAGAAATGATAAGGGGTAGGGAACAGTCTCTATCTGAGGAGAGATTAACAAGACTGGGACTTTTCAGCTTGGAAAATAAATGACTGAAGGGTGGAGGGGATATGTTAGAGGTCTCTAGCTTCTGTTTGCCAGAAGCTGGGAATGGGTGACAGGGGATGGATCATGATGATTGCCTCTTTTGAAGCACCTGGCATTGGCCACTGTTGGAAGACGGGATACAGGGATAGAAGAATCATTGATCTGACCCAGTCTGGCCATTCTGATGTTCTTATATAGAGCTGAAATGTATCTGGCCCCTGCTATACACTACTAGACCCCACTCCCCTTAAAGAGCTGAGAGCGAGCCCAGGACTCCTGATGGTGTCTCTCTCGCCATAGTAACAAAGAAAGAATATACATTAAAATTTTAAGGCTAACCGCTAAGTGCATCTGCACTGCACCCTAAACTTGAAATAAGATACGCAATTTGTGCTATGCAAATTGTGTATCTTATTTCGATTTTATTTTGAAATAAGCTATAGGGGACCCCCGACTTATGACTGCCCAGCTTACAACCACCCTGCTCCGGCCGACGTCTCAACCCGGCACAGCTCCCAGCTGGCTCTGGGCCTGGCACACTGGGTACTACAACTTCCAGGAGGCAAAGGAGGCTGAGAACAGAACCCTCATTTTAACATTGCGCCTATGGGAAATAAGGGTTCGACTCATGACGGCTTGACTTACGACAGTTCTCCAGAAACCAATTAGGTCGTAAGCGCAGGGGTCGCCTGTATTTTGAAATTTGGTACATCTACATGGCACCAAATTTTGAAATTCTGCTTTTTCGAGCCATCCCTTAACTGTCATGCCACAAGGTTACAGGGATGGTGAAATAGCACATCTGTTATTTCAAAAAATATTTCAAAATAACAGGTGCGATCCTTGGACGTGGGGTAGCTATTTCGGGATACCTCTGGCATCCCAAAATAGCCATGCAGCATAGACATACCCTAAGTTGTTGGCCAAAAAAAGTAGAGTTTTCCAGTGCCTTAGTAGCCCCTGGCTAGAGGTGATGTGTGGGGAAAGGGAGGGTGATTGGGTTGGTTTCCCTCCCCCCATTTGGTGCTTGGCTTGTACTGAGCATGCTCAGTAACACTGCTGAAGCCTCTGTCCTCAGTCCACCCATCATGCTCTCACTCTCTTCTCCCTCCCCCCATCCAAATCTGAAATGGCGCCCGTGCTGGCAATTCCACTTCTCTCTCTATCCCTCAAGTTTGCAGCCTTATCATTTCTCCTTCCCCTCTACTAAATAGTGCTGGATTTTCTTCCCTTGCTTCTCCAAAGTCCATCTTCTCCCTCCTCTACTATTCCTTTGTATCAGCCCAACAGACCTCTTGCCTTGACCACTGACCCTCATCTTCTCTGGCTTCCCAAATTGTTACCAGCAGGCCTGCCGACGGGGGAGGAGGGTCAAAAGGGGCAATTGCCTCAAGGACTGGCAATTCTAAAGGGCTCAGGAGACCTGCTTGCCACTGCCACTGCAGTGGCAGGGGCAGTGACTGGAGTCCCGGACCCTTTGGCCAGCTCTGTGGGCCGATGTGGGGGAATGCAGTGCCAACCAGGCAGCGTTAGGGGCTGTCTGCCACAGCCCCCTCCTTCCACCCGAGGCCCCGCACACATTGACACAATTGTTAGGCTCCTGGTCAAGGAGTGACCCCCACCCACATTGACCAGGAGCCTAACAATTCTGTTAGCACCCTTGGTCACCAGTCAAAGTACTGCTGCAAAAAACACCTCCATTGCCCGTGTCCTTGAGGAGGCCTCTGGCTTCACTCTGACACAAAGTTCTGCCTAATAACACTTAGCTTTTGAGAGAGGTTTGCATGGATAGAACTCAAAGCACTTTACGCAGGAAGTAAGTACCATCACTCCCTATTACAGATTGGGGGAAATTGCCTGACCACGATCACACAGTAGATCAGAGTCAGAGCTGAGACCAGAACCAGCAGTTCTTATCTTCCTGTCCAGTCCACCTCACCTGGCTCCATAACTCTAAGATCTAATAGAACACCCATTTTCAAAGGGCTCTCTACACAGTAACAGTTTAATTGTCTATGGAATCCTATGCTGTTACTTGTTATTATAATATAATACACGCAGTTAGTTGGCATTACCTTTCATAAGCTGGTCTGATAGCACTTTATAGACTAACAAAATATGTAGATGGTATCATGAGCTTTCGTGGGCACAACCCACTTCTTCAGATGATCAGATACCATCTACATGTTTTGTTAGTCTATATAGTGCTATCAGACTATTTGTTGCTCTTTTCTGTGACCGACTAACTCGGCTACCCCCTGAAGTTTCATAAGCTGATTCATTAAAGAAACTCAGAGGAAAATGATGGCAGGAAAGGTGCCTTTGTCCTGTTTTAAATAAATAGAATATATTTATTTCTTTGCCAGTTCAAATAATACACTGTATTAGCAAGAGGGACACAACCGTACCAGTATCAGCCTGTGTAACATTGGTAATTTTCAGAATTGACTTTGTGATTCCATTTGTCATTTCCGTATGTATTAAATGCCGACTGCTATTCGAGATGACAAGTCCAGAATGCCACCAGGTCACATTCACTGTATCAAAACTTCTCTCACATTTCATTATTACCGTATCACCCTGGAAAATGTCTTGGGGGGACACAATGAAGTTGGATTCACCTGGAAAGGCAAGGAGAAACATGATTTATTTTTGTATTTAGTACTTCCACTGACATTTACCTAGCACCTCCCCTCTCAAAGGAATCCTAAGAACCTCACACATTATACATACTCAATGTCAATGATATGTAGCCACCTCGGGGGTTCAGGACATCAGCTAGACAGATGACAGGTGCATAGGGATCAGTTTTGAGGCCAATTTTATTTAATCTTTTTATCGCTGATCTTGGCACCAAAAGTGGAAGTTTCCTAATAAAATTTGCGGATGACACTAAGTTGGGAGCTATTGCCAATTCAGGAAAGGATTGGGATATCATACAGGAAGATCTGGATGATCTTGTAAATTGGAGTGATAGCAATAGGATGAAATTTAATAGTGAGAAGTGTAAGGTTATGCATTTAGGGATTAATAACAAGAATTTTAGTTATAAGCTGGGGACACATCAGTTGGAAGTAACGGAGGAGGAGAAGGACCTCGGAGTCCTGGTTGATTATAGAATGACTATGAGCCGCCATTGTGACATGGCCGTGAAAAAGGCTAATATGATCTTGGGATGTATTAGGCGAGGTATTTCCAGTAGGGATAAGGAGGTGTTAGTGCCATTATACAAGGCATTGGTGAGACCCCATTTGGAATACTGTGTGCAGCTCTGGTCTCCCATGTTTAAGAAGGATGAATTCAAACTAGAACAGGTACAAAGAAGGGCCACTAGGATGATCCGAGGAATGGAAAACCTGTCTTATGAAAGGAGACTCAAGGAGCTTGGCTTGTTTACTTTAACCAAAAGAAGGCTGAGGGGGGACATGATTGCACTTTTTAAATATATTAGAGGGATAAATACCAGGGAGGGAGAGGAATTATTTAAGTTTAATACCAATGTGGACACAAGAACAAATGGATATAAGCTGGCTAGTAGGAAGTTTAGACTTGAGATTAGATGAAGGTTTCTAACCATTAGAGGAGTGAGGTTCTGGAATGGCCTTCCAAGGGAAGTAGTGGGGGCAAAAGATCTATCTGGTTTCAAGATTAAACTAGATGGGTTTATGAAGGGGATGGTTTGATGAGATAACATGATCTTGGTAACTAATTGACCATTCATTATCAGTGGGAAATAGGTCAATGGAGGGATGATAGGAGTTACTATAGAGAACTTTTTGGGTGTCTGGGTGGTGAGTCTTGCCCACATGCTCAGAGTTTAGCTGATCGCCATGTTTGGGGTCGGGAAGGAATTTTCCGCCAGGGTAGATTGGCAGAGGCCATGGAGGTTTTTCGCCTTCCTCTGTAGCATTCCTTCAGGTAGGAATAAGAGATCCTCCGGAAAAGGGCTTTATTCCGGAGGATCGCGCCAGTCTAGACGCTTTTTTTCCGGCTTTTCCCCAAGCTGGGAAAAAAGCGGCGGACATGTTTATTTAAATCTGCGGGGGATATTTAAATCCCCCGCGGATTTCCCTATACTGACTTACCTGATTTGCATCCCTTTTCCGGAATTTGGGGCCAGTCTAGATGTAGCCCACGAGTCTATGAGCACACTGCCCAACAGCAAAGTGAAAATTCTGGGCAAGGGTACTAGGGCAAACCTCAGTGTTCAGTAAAAGAACTGAGCATAGAACAATGTGCATAGAACAGACCAGTGCACGAGGCCAGAGGTGCTGATCAGCCTCAGTTCTGATCGGTCGCGTAAGGACTTGCCACAGTGAGCCCTTGCACTGAACAACACAATCCTTGATTTATCTCCTGGTGACAGGTTTCTTGTTGTCAATAGAAGATGCTGTGTGCTACACAGGCTAGGACAGCTGGCCTATTCATTTCCTCCATGGGAGCTGTGCTGTTTTGAAGGTCTGGTCCCAAGTGTTTAATAGTATTAGGCAGCTCTGCAAATTATTGTTCCCATTATTTCCTGTACTACAAATGATTGTTCACAAACTTCTTAAAGTAAATTCATAGCACACATAGTAGATCTTAAATCTTACCTGCTTTTTCTATTGAATAAAAAAAAGAACTAGAGTCTAACATATATGATGCATTTAGTAAGCCTGCTATGTCTCCATTAGCATTTCCAATTTGGCTGTATGTTTCTGGGGCAGCTCTGACCTCATAATCCACAATAACACTTCCATTTCTAAACAGAGAAAAGAATAAAAAAAAAGTATTGATTTGAAAACCCAGCACTTAGGTAATGTGTCCTATACTCAGATCTATGAACAACCATTAACTAATGACTCTCCCCAACCTCTTTATGAGATGTTTACTTGCCTTCCTTCTGTCTTCCATTCAGTGAAATTCACTACCATGCAGAGAGTCAGCACAAAAGCACATGAATGAGTTTGCTCCTATTTTGAGAAATAAAGTGCTGCACAAGCATCTGCATAGGGATGGATTTCACTCCAAATTCTTTGTATTCACTTTAACTATAGAGAATTCCATCTGTTTGCATTTCTAGCATGCCTGTCATACTCTCCTCTGAGGAAGTGGGTTTTGCCCACGAAAGCTCATGATAATATATATATATTTGTTGGTCTCTAAGGTTCTTCAGGACTACTCGTTGTTTTTCATAGTAACTACAGGGCATCTTACCGGCTGTGTCTACACTGACGCAAACTTGCACAAAAGCAGCCGCTCTTGGGCAAAAATTTGCTGCCTTTCTACACTGGCTGCATGTTCTTGTGCAAGGAAACTGACATTCTACTGTATGAAATCAGAGCTTCTTGCGCAAGAACTATGACACTCCTGCTCAGGAATAAGCCCTTTTGCACAACTGTTCTTGCGCAAGAGGTCAGTGTAGACAGGCAATTTGAATTTCTTGCGCAAGAAAGCCCTATGGTTAAAATGGCCATCAGAGCTTTCTTGCGCAAGAGAGTGTCTACACTGGCATGGATGCTCTTGCGCAAAAGCATATCTCTTGCACAAAAGCACATGCCAGTGTAGACGCTCTCTTCTGGAAGAGTTTTTGCAGAAGAACTCTTCCGCAAAAGAGTTTTTGCGCAAGATCATGCCAGTGTAGACGTAGCCGGTACCCTGTTTTGTGTCTCCAGAATGTGTGTGTGGGGGGGGGGGGGGGGGGAAAGACAATAAGAAAGAAGGGCTCATGTCTTCTGAAAAACAAAAAACAACCCAAAGATGTTTTTCTTACCTGAATCCGGTGACTCTTGCTGATATGAAGCCCGGTAAAGATTTGTAGCCAGCTGTAAACTGAAAAGGAAGAAATAGATTGCACAATGGGAAACCTCAATATATTTTTCATGGAAGCTTCAAATCTATCATTGGTAACTGGAGAGCTGACTTGATTTCAGCAAATTGGAACTCAGAATGTAAGCTCTGATACAATGAGGCTCCTTTCATTTATATGCTGTGATTTACACCCAGGTGATGGTGATTTGTATGAGACAAATAATCTGACATTTTTAGTGCCTGTAATCCTGAAAGATCTTTAAATACTTTACAGCATATCTGCATATTTGAAATCAATAAGATTTTTGTCATAGATTCCCAGTGGAAGCAGTAACTGGCTCTCTCTAAACTCATATATATGTGTTTATATGACTGGCATTACTGATGTATCATATGCTTTAATGTATTTATCCACACAGCGCCCCCATGAGGTAGCAAGTGTTATCACCTCCATTGGACAGACAGGAAACTGAGGCACAGAGAAGCCAAAGGCCAGACTTTTCCAGGTATTTAGGCTCCTCGAGGTGCAGGTACATGCACAGTCGTCTTTCCAAAAGCACTGGTGTTAATGGGAGTTATGCACCGTCATCCATTACCAGACACCATACCTATGCCAAGGGCAGGCAGTGTGGCTTAGTTGATCAAGCACTGTACTAGGGTTCAGGAAACCTGATGTCTATTCCAGTCTCCACTGCTGTGTGACTTTGGCCAAGCCACTCAATCTCTGCAGACTTCAGCTTCCCTATCTGTAAAAGCCATAAGGATGCTGACTGCCTTTGTGAAGAGCTCTGAAATCTACAGAGGAAAAGAGTTGGATAAGACCTAGATTTTTTGCTATTATTATGTTTTACCAAAGCCAGAGTATGTTCCCCTATTGCCAGTCTTTGGTACATGTTACAGATTTCTCCCTTGCTGTCCACCAGTGCAGTTGTGTCTCCCTACCTCCTACTAAAAATAATGTTCCCATCTCACAAGCAACCCCACTTATTTGGACATGAATAGCCCTCATATTGTATAGACAGTGGTTTAGCAAATGCATGTGTTTTTAAAAGCCAAAGACGTACGGCATCTTCCAAATCTTTTGTGTATTTCATATACAGTTCAGACGAGGAATTCCGAAGAGCATCCTGGAATGTGACATTGAGTCTGACTGACATTTTTATTGGAAAAGCAGAAGTGCCTGTAGCAAAATAAAAACAAAACAAAAAACAATAAAACAAAACTACTTTGAACAAGAAAAGAGTCACAATCAAATGCTTTCAAAGTGAGATCTCCCCAAACAGAACTCTGAATCCAGATACACCCAGACCTTAGGGGTGTTTGAGATTCAGGCTTCTCGCCATGGGGGGTGTTACTACATAGCAAGCTAGGGTGCAAAGTTACCACACTTTGGCTTCCTGCACAGTAAGGTCTTGTATGGACACTGCTATAGTGCACTGAAAGTCCTGAAATGTACTTTAGCTACTACACCATGTAACACATAGGAAGTCAAAGTGGACTCCAGAACTTTTAAGGTGCTGTAGTGGTGTACACATGAAAAGTTACTGCAGACCAGGCTAGCCTGGTGTAGAATTACACCATGGCTTATAGTGCAGTAATGTCCCACATAGACAAGCCCTTAGATATCAACCTAAATGTCTTAAATAGCTCTTGTCTTCATAAGGAGTTGAGTCACATCCTAGGTCTGAACATTTCCAAACTTTGGGGTTATTCTGAATCTGGACATGACATTGATTTACAAATCATGAAATTAAAAAAGACAATACATAGTGGGTTCTTCTTGTTTGCTCTCTGTTTTTATGAACATTTAGGGGACCCTCTGGTTACGTTTTCATGCTTCCCTCTGTAATCACAAGGGCTAGAAATTGACTTGCTGCAAAGAAAGCTGATGTTACTACATAATCCATGATACCAGAAGCTGGGACTTTAAGCAGAACACCACCTAATAGAGATTTATGATAAAATCATGAGTGTTGGCAACACTGCCCCATGATTTGAATGGGGCCAGTCGGATGCAGATGGAGAGTTGCATGCTGGGAGATGTAATTCGCAAGACACATTTTCCTATTCAAAATAACAGCTGGAGTAAGTAGAAGTATTGTGCTTGGTCCAGGAATCACATTTCAGCCAGCCCCACGGATGCATAAAGCTCACTTCTCTCTCCTGAGTCAATGCCATACACTACAATACTAAGCATACCTTACCTCCAGGCTGATGCTGACAATAGGATTCTTGAGAAGACAATAGTATGAGACAGTCACAGATCTCCTCTGCTCTTGGGATGGTACCTGGGCAGATAGGGTTGGCATGGCACACAGCAGCTGGCCAGCTATACCCAGGTTCACAAAAACAACGGACCTCGTTCTTACTGATGGAACTGCATACTGGTATAGATAGAACAGAAAGTGGGTGGTAATGATGTGTTATTCATAATAGTTTGCACAGCAAGCTATTCCCTTAAGTATAGCCACCCTGCTGGATGTGTATGCAAAAGTTTATACAACATACCGTGCATCTTAGTTATTCACTAGCAAGATATAATCCCAGATACCTTGAAAATCCTGTTATATTTGATCATGAGCAGCTAAATAAGAGGGTCTCTTTGGGGGCCAAGTCTGATTCATTATTTAAAAGTTTTCTTTTGAGTATACAGCATGGACCAAATGCGACCTTATTTCAAAATCGTGGATCTGTTGTATTGAAATAGTCCTGCTGACCTATGAGAGCCATGATAGTTTTAAGGTTAGATATTTCACCAACCACTTGGGCTAAAAACAAACAGCATGCATCATCTAAGCCAGTGGTTCCCAAACTTTTCGGCATCACGTCTCCATTTTGATTTTTGAGAAACCTTCACGCCCCACCCCCAAAGTAGTTGCAAAACTTGTTGAGGAAAAAAAAAAGAACCCATTTAAGAGCAGAGCAGGCAGCCCTTTTAAGGCAGCGGCCATTTTGAAGTCTGCCCTAGCCAGCCTGAGCTGCACGTGTTTCGGCGGATGCCCAAGTGGATGGACGGACTGGGCTCTTTCTTGGAGGGGGATCGATGGGGGGGGGGGATTGGGTCACCTCGCGCCCCCCCTGGAATTTCTTCATGCCCCCCAGGGGGGTGCGCCGCCCAGTTTGGGAACCCATGATCTAAACTGTTTTCAATAATGTGTTGCTGTATTTCTAGTAAGATATTGAACCATAAAGTGATATCATTCTGATTGCTATCTTGAACTTTAAAATTCAGCATCAAAAGAGCACTCTCAGAAAAACAATGTAGACACATATACTTCATGTCATCTAAAATTTAAGCCCTGGCTTTATTGCTGTTAATGAGACTTTGGCTGCTAAATCAAAGTTAACTTTCAATGTAATAGCATGAAAACTGCTTTGAACTGAACTGTTCTGTATAAACTAGATCACGGACAAGAAACACTTGGAAAGATGACCACGTGTTTAGAACTAGCATACACATCCTTTCATTGCTCCTTGATTGGAGGTTAAAAAAAAACAGTTCCTGCACTATCTATCTATATTTTAGAGGGGGAAAAAAACAGTGAAGATAGTATCATGAGCTTTTGTGGGTGCATCTGAAGAAGTGGGTTGTGCCCACAAAAGCTCATGATGCTATCTACATTTTTTGTTAGTCTCTACAGTGCTGCAGGACCAGTTGTTTAAGTTTTTAAATTACAAACTAACATAGATACCCCTCTGAGACTTTTATATATTTTAGAGAGTTTGTGATCAAGAACTCCACCTAAACAATAAGAACTAAGACCACCAAATTTGGAATACAGCTGCCTCTTATCATAGCTGAAAGCAGTGTAAAGGTTTGGTTGTGACAGGAAAATGGGTGGCTAGAATGAAATTGCTTCTCATAAAACCAAACAGAAAAGAGATAGAATCACCAAATCAATTATAGTCCTTAAAATTGACATAACTGAGCAAATGTTGAAAGAGACTGAAACAAGATGAGCCAGAAAAATAGGATGAACCTGGAATAGGATTGCTTGTCAAGAAATCTTACATAAAAGAGATAAAACAAAGACATTTGGAGTGGTGCTCTGCTTTGGCATAGGAAAACCAATGCTTAAGGTTTGAAAACTTGAATAAAATGTTTTTGGAAACCAAATTAACTATAGTCCTTTTTTGCTAAAACATAATGATAAGAGTGTATAGGGATGAAGAAAAAATACACTTGAAGGAATTCCCATTTTTAAAAAATTACAAAAAAATAAACACAAATTTTAACAATGATTTTTTAAAGAAATCCAAAATAAAAATTAACGTAATAAAAAAAAATTGGATCAAGGAAAATGATCCTATAGTTGGAACCCTCCTTCCACAGGAAGTTATGGTATCCTCTTGCACTGAGGATACATCTCTGGAGGAGGGAACTCCAGTCGTAGGAAAAGGCAGTGTTAGGAATGGAGGATTCGATCATTAGAAACATAGATAGGGGGGTTTGTGATGACCGGGAGAACCATATGGTGACTTGCCTGCCTGATGTGAAGGTTGCGGATCTCCTGAGACATCTAGATAGTCTTATGTGTGGTGCAGGGGAGGAGCTGGTGGTCATAGTACATGTAGGTACCAATGACATAGGGAAGGATAGGAGAGAGGTTCTAGAGGCCAAATTTAGGCTGCTAGGAAAGAGACTGAAATCCAGACCCTCTATGGTAGCGTTCTCTGAAATGCTTCCAGCTCCATGCGCAGGGCTAGGTAGGCAGGCAGAGCTTAAGAGTCACAATGGTGTAGAGAGGAAGGGTTTAGATTTATTAGGAACTGGGGAAACTTTTGGGATGGGGGGAGCCACTTAAGGCCATTATGGCCATTTTACAGATAGGGAAGCTGAAGTCTACAGAGATTAAGTGGAGGGAGCCGATACAGGAAGAATGGGCTCCACCTAAACCAAAATGGAACCAGACTGCTGGCACTTAATATTAAAAAGGTCGTAGAGCAGTTTTTAAACTAAGGACTGGGGGAAAGCCGAGAGGTGTGGAGGAGCACATGGATCAGACAGAGACATTTATTAGGGGAGGTTCTATTAACAGAGGTGCTCTATGTTTTAGTCAGGAGGAGAGGCTGGAAGTATGGGTCGGATCAGATGAGACACAAGCAAAAGAAAAAGAGTCTAATACATCAAGAAATGGCAGACAGATAAATAGTGACAAATTATTGAAGTGCTTATACACAAATGCTAGAAATCTAAATACAGGTAGCCCCTGAGTTATGAAAGCATCCATTTATGACCGTTCGTCCTTACAACCAACCTCCCATTAAGTGCGTTCCTGAGTTACGAACACAATCCTCACTTACGAACAGAGAGGTCACATTTAAATGAATGGGGTCTGACTTCCGAACAGATTGAGTTATGACCAAGTGCTTGGTATGTAACTTGTTCATAAGTCGGGGACTATCTGTAGTAAAATGGGTGAACTAGAGTGTCTAGTTTTAAAGGAGAATAGTGATAGAAATGTAGCCGTGTTAGTCTGGGGTAGCTGAAGCAAAATGCAGGACAATGTAGCACTTTAAAGACTAACAAGGTGGTTTATTAGATGATGAGCTTTCGTAGGCCAGACCCACTTCCTCAGATCAAATAGTGGAAGAAAGTAGTCACAACCATATATACCAAAGGATACAATTAAAAAAAATGAACAAATATGAAAAGGACAAATCACATTGCAGAACAGGAGGGGGATGCAGGGGGGGGGGAAGGAAGGAAGGTAAGTGTCTGTGAATTGATGATATTAGAGGTAGGGA
Source organism: Pelodiscus sinensis (assembly GCF_052426305.1). NCBI lineage: Eukaryota > Metazoa > Chordata > Testudines > Trionychidae > Pelodiscus > Pelodiscus sinensis. The sequence goes on from NC_143054.1 coordinate 14,522,351, forward strand.
GAGTGGGATGTCTGTGAGTTAATGGTATTAGAGGTGATAATTGGGGAAACTATCTTGGTAATAGCGACGAGGAGTCCTGTGGCACCTTATAGACTAACTGAAGTGTAGGAGCATAAGCTTTCGTGGGCAAAGACCCACTTCGTCAGATGCATGTACTTTATCTTGGTAATGGATGAGATAGTTCAAGTGTTTGTTGAGTCCTTTTTGGAAAGTGTCAAATTTTAACATGAATGACAGTTCAGAGGATTCCCTTTCAAGTGCAGATGTAAAAGGTCGGAGGATATTGATATAACAGGCATCATGGAAACTTGGTGGAATGAGGAAAATCAATGGGACACAGTCATACCAGGGTACAAAATATATCGGAAGGACAGAACAGGTCATGGTGGTGGGGGAGCCGCACTATACATGAAAGAAAATGTAGAATTAAATGAAGTAAAAATCTTAAATGAGCCAAAATGTTCCATAGAATCTCTATGGATAGTAATTCCATGCTCCAATGATAAGAATATAGCAGTAGGGTTATATTATCAACCACCTGATCAGAACAGTGATAGTGACTATGAAATGCTAAGGGAGATTAGAGAGGCTATCAAATTAAAAAACTCAATAACAGTGGGGAATTTCAACTATCCCCATATTGACTGGGTACACGTCACCTCAGGATGGGATGCAGAGATACAATTTCTTGATACCTTAAATGACTGCTTCTTGGAGCAGCTGGTTCTGGAACCCACAAGGGGAGACAGTATTCTTGATTTAGTCCTAAGTGGACCATAGGCTCTGGTTCAAGAGGTAAATATAACTGTATCACTTGGAAATAGTTACTATAATATAATAAAATGTAACATCCTTGTGGTGGGAAAAACACCTCAGCAGCCCAATGCTGCAGCATTTAATCTCAGAAAGAGGACCTACACAAAAATGAGGAAGGTAGTTAATAGAAATTAAGATACAATGACAAAAGTAAAATCTTTGTAAGCTGCATGGAAACTTTTCAAAGATACCATAATGGAGGCCCAACTTAAATGTACACCCAAAATTAAAAAAACACACTAAAGGTATGTCTACACTTGCACCCTAGTTTGAACTAGGGATGCAGATGTAGGCATTTGAAATAGTAAATGAAGAAGGGATTTAAATATCTCACACTTCATTAGCATGATCTTGTCGGCGTGTTACTCTGAACAAGAGCAGTTTCAAAAGTGAAAGTGCGCGCTGAGACACGTTAGTTCGAACCAAACCCCTTGGTTCAACCTAACGTTATTCCTCAAAAAATGTAACTAACATTACTCAAAAAATGTAACTAACATTACTCAAAAAAATGAGGAGTAATGTTAGTTCAAACCAAGGGGTTTTGTTCAAACTACTGTAATGTGTCCCAGCACGCACTTTCACTTTCGAAACAGCTGTTGATCGGAGTAATGCAATGGCGAGAGCATGCTAATGAAGTGCGGGATATTTAAATCCCCACTTCATTGACTATTTCGAATGCCTACATTTGCATCCCTAGTTCGAACTAGGGTGCAAGTGTAGACATGCCCACAGAGAACCAAATAAGTGCCACCATGGCTTAATAACCAGGTAAAAGAAGCAGTGACAGATAAAAAGATATCTTTTAAAAAGTGGAAGTCAAAACCTAGTGAGGAAAATAGAAAGGACCATAAACTCTGTCAAATTAAGTGTAAAAATATAATAAGAAAAGCCAAAAAAGAGGTTGAAGAACAGCTAGCTAAAAACTCAAAAAATAATAGTAAAATGTTTTTAAAGTACATGAGAAGAGAGATTAAAAAGACTGGGAGTTTTCAGTTTAGAAAAGAGGAGACTAAGGGGAGATATGATAGAGGTCTATAAAATCATGTCTGGTATGGAAAAAGTGAATAAGGAAAAGTTATTTACTTATTCCCTCAATAAAAGTACTAGGAGCCACCAAATGAAATTAATAGGCAGCAAGTTTAAAACAAACAAAAGAAAGTTTTTCTTCACTCAGCTCATAGTCAACCTGTGGAACTCCTTGTCAGAGGATGTGATGAAGACTAGGTCTTTAATATCGTTCAAAAAAGAGTTGGATAGATTCATGGAGGTTAGGTCTATCAATAGCTATTAGGCAGGCTGGGTAGGAATGGTATCCCTAGACTCTGTTTGTCTTGAAATGGATGATAAGAGAGGGATCATGTGATGATTACCTATTGTGTTTGCTCCTTCTGGAGCATCTGGTATTGGCCACTGTCAGTAGATAGGATATTGGGCGAGTTGGACCTTTGGTCTGACTCAGTATGGCCGTTCTTATGTTTTTATATTCTAAAAATAACACTGTATTTTTGTAAAATACAATCATTTAAATAAAGCATGCACATTTTCCCTTTATTTTCCACTTCCCCCCCCCAACACCTTAATTGAGTTAGGGACCTGAACAATACCAGGTAAATCTGCTAGTTTTAAATACACAGTGTCTCGGGGGCTCCCATTCTTTATGAAAATTGGCATATGAAAATGACTATGCATAATTTGAAGATGCTTTAGGCAAAAGGCATCATGTTTCATTATTTTTAAAGTTACGATCTGTGGAGTGTGTATTTTTCTTTCTCGTGTATCACTTTTGTATGTGAAGTTAGAAATATGAAGTGTGGATCTATCTATCATTTTATCTGCTAATGTGGGCCATTACTTATACTCTGGAAACAATGGCTGAGTACTCAAAATAACAATCTGTAAACGGTTTTATTTTTCCTGTAAGCTCAAATTCTGGTTGGTCCTAGAAAGACATGTGATCCTACCACCTGATACTGGAATGCATTTTGAATCTTGTATATTTCCACTGGGATGAGGAGGTTAAACAAATGGTTCCTGCCTTTGGAAAAGTGTTTTTAAGGAATGGAAAGCAATCAGGGTTTTTATTCTCAGCTGGCTTTTGAAATTGCCTCCCCGCTAGAGGATACAAATGAAGAAACCTGAAAACAAAGAACTCTAAAGAATTTTAAAACGCTGTACTCTTAGGCCAGAGAGAAAGAACAACTAACTCTGTCTTGAAAGATTTTACCCAAACCAATGGCAAAGGGTGAGGAACATGCTTTGAAACAATTTCTCTTAGGGCACGTCTACACTCTTCACACCAGAGATCGACATTCTAGTGTTCAATTTCGCAGATTCGATTTAGATCTGTGAATTGAATGCTGAGGGCAGTTCCAGCCAGGACCGGTATTCCTTGCAGCCAGGAGGAGTAAGGGAAGCCAACGGGAGCATTTGCTCCTATCTGCCTTCTGCTGTGTGGACGCCACCAAGCTCGGTTTAAGGTAAGCTGATTCCAGGTACAAATTCTATCTGAAGTGTATTAGGCTTAATTTGTGTGTTTTGTTTATTTTGGCTTAGTGACTTACTTTGATCTGTCTGTTTTCACTTGCAATGACTTAAATCCTACATTTTATGCTTGATAAAAACATTTTTGTTTATTATCAAGCCCAGTGTGAATAAGTGTTACCCAGGAGCGGAAGTTGGAGAGAAGCAACCACTGTGCATATCTCTTTTTCATTGATTAAGAAGGCAAATGTATACATTTTCTTTGTGTAAAACTTTTATACAGAGTAAGACCTTTATTTGGGGTTTTGTCCTCTTTTGGGGGCTGTGATTCTGGGTGCTATCAAGACTCTATTGCTGAGCCCTTCCAGGGCTACGCTGGTTCAGTGTGTGTTGATCTGCTGGGCAGCTCTTACTCCAATTCTGTGCCCCAGAGGAGAGGTAGGCAGGCTCAATGGCACGGCCATCACATTGGGTGACTGCCCCAAAGGGACCTGTGTGATCCTACCCATCACATGTGGAGTGTTTGTATTTTTTGTCTCATCTTTTAACTATCTAAAATATCAAATAACTGAAATTTTACATACTAGCAGCTGGGAAAATAAAGGTTCTTCAATTCTTTGCCTGTTAATAATGTCCTTTGGAATTTCACTGGAAAGAAAATTAGCTCAAGAAGTGTGTGTTCACATGATAGGGACAAAGTATAGCCTCTTAGGAGTGATTTAAATTCCAAATTACATTAGAGGGAAGTAAATACTTTGAAAATCAGTACTGCAGCTTCCTGAAGCATAAAAGTGACTCAGACTGCTATTCGTGTTGTGGCATTAAAACCATGATTGAATGTTTTAGCACCAGGTTTCTCAGGTTCCCTCCCTTCCTTCGGCAGTATCACTGCAAGGGCCAGGAAATGCTGCTATCTGTGATTTTTTTTTCTCTTTTGTTGGGTGCTTTCCCACTTAGTAGGTAAGAGGGACCACTTTGCCTTCACTTGTTGCTATGTGCAAATGTGAAGGCAATCCAATTACTGGCAAGCCATTGAATTGTTCAGAACATCAGAAGAGCGACCTGCTCACCGGTAGTAATGTTGATGCTTGAAATGTTCGCCACTGCATCTGAAGTGCTCACTTCAACTGGAAAACTAAGATTCTGTAAATCATCTTTGATGAATTCCAAGAGAGACATATCTGTCGAATTGATCTGAATGACAATAGCGTATTCCTTAGGGGAAAGGCCAGGTGCAGCTACTGAAAAGAAAAAGGATGAGTGTGTTAGGGTGCATTATAATAACGGAAGGCTTACAGACTAGCATCTGTGGTTCCTATAGCTGCCTATAGCTAACAGAGTGTCCAGTCATTATTTCTGAAAGGGGATACAAAGGAGCTGAGAGTAACAGGAACCCCATTTGAGTGGTTTGAAATCTGTCAGAGTGAAAGGAGTTAAAATTCTCTCTCATTCCTTTACCCCGTTGGCCCAACAATTGTATTAGTCCTGAGTAAATAGCCATTGATCTCAGATCTGCTAAGAGGTTCATTCTTTCTCCCAAACCATTTACTTGACCTCCATCGTTGTGTAAGCGGAGGCTGAAAGAGCACTTCCCCGGCCTCCAGAGACACACTGGGAGAAAAGGCTTCAGGCACTGACTGGGTTTGCATAGGTCCACAGCATCATGGTGCTGCTTTGTCAAAATCATCACTTGTGGCTGGTTTGGGGATACAAATCGCTCTAGTTCCATAGCACTCATGGTATCAGATGCCATCAGGGTTCTGGGGCTGGAACTGGGGGTGCGGGCTGCTGCTCTGTGCTCTGGGTTTGGGGGCTGTAGCTGTGCGCTTGGGGGCTAGGGTTGGGGATCTACTGTGGCTATGTAATCCGGCCCTGCAGTACAGGGGACTGAGGCCATGTGCTCCAGGTGGTGGTCAAGGGCACTGCAGTGCCACTGCTCACTCTGGGGGTAGGGTTGTGGGGGGGCACTGCTATGGTGTTGTCTGCCCCATGCTTCTGGGCTGAGATCAGGGGGAGTAGGTTTGGGGGATGCACTGGGCAGAAGAAAGGGGACAAAAGGGTACAAGTAGGGGTGGGGCTTTGGGAATAAGGGGCGGGATCAGCAGCTAGTCTCCCCAAACCACCAGTTCATCTGCCATCCATGTGTGCAGTGTAGATATATACCAAGTGATCAAGGATGGAAAAGGGAGGTGGTTTAAGCCATTCTTCTGGGGAGGAGCTACAAAGTAACATCTATTTAGTCACTTTCAACTGTGATTGGCCACAGGGATTGCACCATAGCGATTCACGCTCTTGATCCGTGCCACTCACTATTTCTAGGAAAGCCATCCCAAGGGAGCTGTTCCCTGCTGCCAAAAGGAGACCTGCTGTCACACCAGTGTTTACCTACCCTGTCGCTTCTGCCTGTGCAGCTCTTTTGGGACGTTCTCCACTGCTCCATTTTCACTGTCAGGCTGAAAGAAGAAAGCAATTGTATGAGCTTATGTTTTATTTTATTTTATTTTGTTTTATTTTATGACTTTACCTGAGCTGCTGAAAACAGAGAGGACACTGGAACCCTATCAGTTTGCAATTGCTGGTCCATCATCTTTTGTAGACACTTTCACAGGTTAAAAACGCCAGTGGTTTCACGCTAATACACTTTCATTGTCTTATATTCTCCTTATTATTACTGATTACTTGTATACTCCTCATAAGTGTGTCTCAGGGTGAAATTCACCCCAGCACAAGGCATATGGGACACTTGAGTCTGAATGCACTCTATGTGCTTTACAGAACTGACGCACATGATCTCTATCTCAGAGAGATTAACGGTCTAATTTTAAAAGTGACATGACCAATTACAACAATAGAGGGGAGGGGCAAGGAGCCACAAGAGCCATAATAATAAGACCATCCTGTTACTATGGGATCATATTGAAATTTCTATTATTTGTACTCTCATGATAACCTAACTCACCTTTGTTGGTAAATCTTAGATCATTTTTTGCCATAATGATTTATGATGGCAAAATAATACTTTGTATTAAAAGATCAATGTGAATTGGCTTGTCCCTGCTTTCATTAAAAACCTCCCTGGCTTCGCTCCAAGGAGTATTGGGCTCATAGGTATATGTACAATATAGATGGAAATGTTTTATAAGGGGATATTGCTACTATGAGCAACCAAGCAGGAGCTGTTGTTTCGTAATGTGAGAGCCCCAGACTGTCAGACAATGAGAGATAATCAAAACACAGAATCCCATCTCGTTTTTATTACTGATCAAATCAAACCAGCTCCTGCCCATCACCTGAAAACACTGGGAAAACAGAACACCAGGGACAGCTGTACCCATACTCTATGGACAAAATAAGATGGAAACTGTGTACTTAAAGTTATAGAACTTCAAAATAATCCTCACCATAATCATATTTGGCCTTCAAGACCATTGTGTCTGAGCACCTCCCAATCCTTAATTAATGCATTTCTCCTCATAAGAGCTTATGAGGTAGCAGCATTTTACTAGGGGAATGGAGGCACAGAAACACTAATGCTATGTCTAGACTGCACATTATTGTGCAAGAAGATATGCAAATGAGGTACAGCAATGAATATTGCTGTGCCTTATTTGCATACCTAATGAGCCACCATTTTTGCGCAAGGGGCTTTTGCGCAAGAAGGAGCTGTCTACACTGCTCCTTCTTGCGCAAAGCAATCCTCTTGAGCAATAGCGGTTCTGCTGATTTTTTTCAGGCAGAACGGCTCTTGTGCAAGAGGAGGTTTTTGCGCAAGAAGGAGCTGCATAGACATAGCCTAAGGATATGTCTACACTACAGAGTTTTTTCAGAAAAATGGCCATTTTTCCAAAAAACCTTAAATTACTTCCACACTGCAATTGTGTTCTTCTGAAAGAAAATTGGAAGAACAGAAGGGATTTTTCTGACATTGGTAATCCTCATTGTACGAGGAAGAAGCCTTTTTGCAAAAGAGCTCTTACAGAAAAAGGCGTGTGTGGAAGGGGAAAAGGGAGTTCTTTAGAAAGAAGAGGAAAGAGGAAAAAGCACAGGTGCCCTGGTAGCTACTCCATCCAAAGTAATCACAGCTGAAATGCGAGATAATGTCCATTCAGTGTGGACACTATCTTTTGAAAAAGCAGATCACTTTTTCGATGCACTTGTGTGTGGATGTGCTTTTTTGGAAGAAGGTTTTTTGGAAGATCTCTTCTGAAAAAAGGTTCTTCTGAAAGAAGCCCACAGTCTAGACATAGCCTAAGTGACTTAAACAAGGACACATTGTGAGCATCTGGAAGAGTAGGGAATTAAATAAAATGTCTCCCAAGTCCCAGGCTTGTGCCCTAACCATTGCACCAACCTATCTCTTGCTCCACAGTATGTCAATGTTTGGCCATGAGAGCGAGAAGATGCTACCTGTGAGGTGCTCTCACCTGAGTCTCCTTAACACTGTGTCTTCAGAAGATGAGCTAAAACTGATTCTACTGGGACATCTTTGAGGGCCCCAGATTCTGATTCCTCATCAAAGGCTCTTAAGTAAAGTAAGTTGTCAAGGGATAAGAGGGAAGATCCTCTCATTGATTGATAACTGGTTAAAAGACAGGAAACAAAGGGTAGGAATAAATGGTATGTTTTCAGAATGGAGAGAGGTAACTAGCGGTGTCCCCCGAGGGTCCATACTGGGGCCAATCCTATTCAACCTATTTATAAATGATCTGGAGAAAGGGGTAAACAGTGAGGTGGCAAAATTTGCAGAAGATACTAAACTGTTCAAGATAGTTAAGACCAAAGCAGACTATGAAGAGTTTCAAAAAGACCTCACCAATGGCAAATGAAATTTAATGTTGATAAATGTAAAGTAATGCACATTGGAAAAAATAATCTCAACTATACATACAATATGATGGGACTAATTTAGCTACAACTGCTCAAGAGAGTGATCTTGGAGTTCTTGTGGATAGTCTAGGAAAACATCCACTTAATGTGCAGTGGCAGTAAAAAAAGCAAGTAGAAGGTTAGGAATCATTAAAAAAGGGATAGAGAATAAGACAGAAAATATCTTATTGCCTCTATATAAAACCATGGAATGCCCACATCTTGAACTCTGCATATCAATGTGGTCGCCTCATTTCAAAAAAGATATATTGGCATTGGAAAAGGTTCAGAAAAGGGCAACAAAAATGATTAGGGGTTTGGAATGGATCCCATATGAAGAGAGGTTAAAAGACTGGGACTTTTCATCTTAGAAAAGAGGAGACTAAGGGGGGATATGATAGAGGTCTATAAAATCATGTCTGGTATGGAAAAAGTGAATAAGGAAAAGTTATTTACTTATTCCCACAATAGAAGAACTAGAAGTCACCAAATGAAATTAATAGGTAGCAGGTTTAAAACAAACAAAAGGAAGTTTTTCTTCACTCAGTACACAGTCAACCTGTGGAACTCCTTGCCAGAGGATGTGGTGAAGACTAGGACTTTAATAAGGTTCATAAAGAGTTGAAGAGATTCATGAAGGTTAGGTCCATCAATGGCTGTTAGGCAGGATGGGTAGGAATGGTATCCTTAGCCTCTGTTTGTCTGGAAATGGATGACAAGAGAGGGATCATGTGATGATTACCTATTGTGTTTGCTCCTTCTGGAGCATCTGGTATTGGCCACTCTTGGTAGATAGGATACTGAGCTAGATGGACCTTTGGTCTGACCCAGTATGGCCGTTCTTATATTTTTATATAGGTATCAGATCAGACACCTATTTCACAGGCCATCACTAGCATAGCACTTGAGACAGAGAGTAGCCGAGTACATATGGGGGCTTCCAACTGCAGTACAGGATATGTTAATTTTATAGCATACCCTAAGATGTGCTGGTACCGTTCTTAGTAATGGGTGAAGAAAAAACAAGTGGCAGGAAGTTTACATCTTTGTCAGTTTGTGGAACTTAACTAAAATCTGTATTTACAGAGTGGGTGAATAACTTGGCAACCCTTAAGATACCTCCTCACACAAAGGAACAATATGATGTGTGATTACAGCTGGTTCCTTCTCAGATTGCATCAATGCTGATCGTAAAGCTTCCCAACACACATTTTGTTGCACAAACAGGGATGCTAGCCTTTCTCTGGCTCACCTCTCAGCTTGAACAGTTACATGATGCCTACCTACGTCCAATTCCTCCTTCACTTTGAGGCTAGAGAAAGAAGTGTTATGTTCCTCTCCTAAACCATTGTAGTTTTGCTGTGCACAGTCATCAAGAGAAAGCTGCAATTCAAGAATTAGTGAAAGTGGCTTGTTAAGAAAGGGCTTTGGGATCCTTCTGGATTAAAGTTGCTATATAAATAATAGGCGTGGGGAACTGAAAACTGGGTTAGAAGTACAACCTGTCACATTAAATCCTAAGGGGTTGCCTGGTCCTTCTCCCCCCGGCCAAAAGTGATTGATGTCCTCTGCAGAAGGCCAGCCTAGTGCAAAGTGGGGTGAGCTGGGCAGTAGGGATGTAAGCGACTAGTTGACTATCCGATAAGCATAAGCTTATGCTTATCGGATAGTTGACTAGTCCCTCAACTAATCGCTTCTCCCCACTTGTTGCCTCTGTTAGAGAGGTCACAATGGGAGGGAGCAGGAACTGGTGTTGGGGGGAGCGAGCTTAAAAGCTGGTTCCTCCCAGCACTGTCTCCACGGGGGACACGGGAGGCAGAGGAGTAGTGGGACTCAGCTCGCGCCCAGTCCCAGACACTACACCTCTGTTTTTTAAATGTATTAAGATTTAATACATTTAAAAGGCAGAACAGCAGCGGGGTTAGCTCCTGGGGTTGGGAGCTAATCCTGCTGCAGCTCCCCCACTTATCAACTCATCAATTAGTCGATTGGTTGATTAAACTAAATTTAACATCCCTACCAGGCAGATGGCTTTGTCTGTCTCTGTTTTGAAGTTCTTCTTGTCTTAAGGTTCTGGGTTCTAAAAAGTAAAGCAGTGTTATGTTGCAACCCTCCTGAAAGAGCACATTTTGGGTTTTTTTATTTGTATGTACACTGTGAACATCTCATAGGATATCAGATCTTTATGCTCAATATACACCCGCCACCCAAAGCACTGTGGTTGAGGGACAGCTTGCAAACACAAAACAAAGAGAGATACTTTCTCCCTGTCAGTCATTCACGGTAGGAAATGAGGTGCTGGAGGAACCAGGGAGCCAATGCTTTCAGCTCCTGATCTTAGACAACCTATTAATGCAGTAAAGCCGCAAGTACAGACCAGGTGAAAAGCACCCCTCATCACACAAATGCCAAATAAACAGGTTTAATGTGGGAATGGATGTTGGGGATGGTGGAGAGAATCAATGCTCCAATCCACTACCACGTGCCTATGGCTGTGGCCAACCCGCCAAGCCTATTCATTCGGCCTATGGCTGCCCCTCTGGGAGCCTCAGGCACAGAGCAGCTGTATGTGGCTCTCTGTGCTGCACATGGAAGGAGGCTTTGCTCACTGCCCCGGCCTCCAGCACAATCTCTCAGCTCCCATTAGCTAGAAACCAAGGGGAGGAGGGTGGAAGGCTTTCAGTGGGAGCTGAGAGATTGTGCTGAGGGTGGGGACTGAGTGTGAAGCCTTCTCCCCTGTCCCTTGCGCCAGGCACAGAGAGCCACCTAGAACAGGCAGCCATTTTGAATGGCATGGAATATCTCCATGCCCAGGGTCCTAGTGAGTTGGCCACAGGCTGGATTAAAAGACTTGGCAGGCCGGTTTCATTTTTGCTTGACCTGGTGAATGGGTACTCTAGGAGACCTGTAGTCAGATCCTGATCTCCTTTGAAACTGATGGAAGGAAAAGTGCTCTCTAAGAGTTAAACCTTGTTATAAACCAACTGAAACCCACTCTCAAGGTGGAAGGTTACTTACTGAGTATTGGATAAATGGGTCAACATTAATGTCCAGCGAAGCATGGGAAGATGTGGTGACAATTAGAAGTAGGAAACAGAAAGCTATAATGCCCAGGAATGGCATTTCACTCGATACTTTATGGCAGAACCTGAAAGAAAAATACAGCAAAAGGTTAGGAATTTTTCTATTGATTTGCATAGTGAGGAATATTAATAAACTCCATGGAAAAGTGCTATTTTTAGTCAAACTACAATCACTCTAGTGATAGATGAGAAATTTATTTCTTTATTTTATTTTATTTATTTAAATATTTTTACCCCGCCTTTTTATTTAAAATATTTAAGGCAGCTTACAAGAACAAACAAACAAAAATACAAATATATATTAAAATTTAAAATATGAGACCTCAGAGGGACATAACCAGCTAAAAACATATTGAGAAGAGGAACACACACATACAGACTCAAACATTATTAATAAAAGCACGAGTAAAAAGAGTGGCTTTAGCCTGATGCCAGAACAATGCTAGCGTTGGCGCCATGTGAATATCCCGAGGAAGAAAATTCCACAGCCTGGGAGCAAAAGCTGAGAATGCCCTGTTCCACGTAGATGTTAATCTTATCTCCGCAAGTGGGGGAACACGAAGCAAAGCTGACCTCAATCCTCGGGCAGGTTCATATGGGAGAAGATGGTCCTTCAGATACCCTGGACCCAACTCATTTAAGGCTTTATAGGTCATAACTAAAACCTTAAATTGTGCCCGGAAACATACCGGAAGCCAGTGCACCTGCCAAAGCACTGGCATAATGTGCTCCATATAACTAGTGTTGGTTAAAACTTGAGCAGCCGCATTCTGGACCAGTTGAAGTTTCCGAAGGCTCTTTAGAGGCAGCCCTACATAAAGTGCATTACAGTAATCCAGTCGGGATGTAACAAGAGCATGGATCACTGTGGCCAAGTCATGCTTGTTCAGTAAGGGGCGCAGCTGGCGGATTAAACGAAGTTGCCCAAAAGCACTCCTGGCCACCGAAGAAATCTGATTTTCAAATTTTAAAAAAGGGTCCAGGAGGACTCCCAAGCTGCGTACCTGTTCTTTCATGGGGAGAGTAACCCCGTCTAGAACGGTGCCATGCCACATTCACGCACAGATGACCTCCTGATCCACAGGATCTCAGTCTTATCTGGGTTCAACTTCAGCTTATTTTACTTCGTCCAAACCATCACTGCCTACAGACACCGATTTAGATCAGTCATTACCACACCTGGTTCTAATGTCACAGGGAAATAGAATTGGGTTTCATCTGCATATTGGTGGCACCATCTTCCAAAACTCCTCATGACCTCTCCCAGTGGCTTCATGTAGATATTAAACAGCATAGGGGACAAGATACCCTTGCGGGACCCCATAGCACAATTGCCACGGGGTCGAAGAGCAGCCCCCAAGCTCCACCTTCTGAAAGCGTCCTGACAGGTAGGACCGGAACCATTGCAAAGCAGTGCCTCCAATACTCAACTCCTCCAGGCGTCCCAGAAAGATATCATGGTCAATGGTATCAAAAGCCACTGAGAGGTCTAGGAGAATCAACAGGGATGCACTCCCTTTGTCTATCTCCCGGTGTAAATCGACTACCAGGGCAACCAAGACTGTTTCAGTTTGAAAACCAGACCTAAAGCCAGACTGAAATGGATCTAAGTAGTCTGTTTCTTCCAAGAAAGCTTGGAGTTGCAGCACCACCGCCTGCTCGAGTACCTTGCCCAAGAAGGGAATATTAGCAATTGGGCGATAGTTATTTAAGTCATATGGGTCCAGGGAGGTCTTCTTGAGTAACGGTTTTATCACTGCCTCTTTCAAGGCAGCAGGAACCATACCAGATCTAAAAGACGCATTAATAATCCCCTGGACCCAGCCAGTTATCCCTTCCCGGCTAGATTTAATAAGTACGTGGTCAGTTGCACTCCTCCAAGCATCCTGTCCATATCCTCAGTCTGCAATAGCTGAAACTGAACAAGAGAAAAAAGACTGGGTGCTGCACTCAGCACATTCTGTGCCCCACTTATACAGCAATCAAAGTCTAAATCCAACCGGATGTGGGCAATCTTATTAGCAAAATGCTTTGCAAACAGATTGCAGCCGGGGGCCAAAGGCTCCTCTATTTCGTCATGAGTGCCAGACTGTAATAGGCCCTGCACTACTTGAAACAATTCTGCTGGATGGTATTGTGCGGACATGATACAGGTGGAGAAGTAGCTTTTCTTCATTGTCAGCACCGCCACAGAGTAAGCTCGCAGTTCAGCTCTAACCCACAGTCGATCAGACTCAGCCCTAGTTCTCCTCCAGTGGCGTTCTAGCCGTTGCACAGACTGTTTTGCTGCCATCAGCTCCCTAGAAAACCAGGGAGCAAACTTGGCTTGACTGGTCTGAAGAGAGCGCTTAGGAGCAATCATATCAACTGCCCGGTCTACCTCGGTGTTCCATGTATCAACTAGGGTATCTACAGGACTATTGACCATAATGGCTGAACAATCCCTCAGGGACCTCAGAAAACCCTCCGGATCCATCAGCCTCCTGCAAGTAGGAATAAGAGATCCTTTGGAATAGGGCTTTATTCCAGAGGATCGCGCCAGTCTGGACGCTTTTCTCCGGCTTATCTCCACGCTGGAAAAAAGCGGCGGCCATGAAAATGCAAATGCCGCGGGGGATATTTAAATCCCCCGCGCATTTGCCTCTTCCAAAGTTCTACATTAGCATGCCTATTCCGTAATAGGCGGCCAATGTAGACGTAGCCACAGTGTTCTGTGCCATCAGCATGCACTTTACTTTTTTTCACCTTTGTGTCACTTGTCTTATCTTTGTGTCACTTTAGTAAAACCGGTAGGGAAAAAAACTACGCGGGTGGAAACCAGTGGAATCCGGTAACTCTGCACATGGGCAACACTAGCAAACAAAATACCTGATGGGCCACCCATAGAGCCAAAATGGACCGCATGCGGCCCCCAGCACACAGGTTGCCTGGCACTGATTTAATAAGTGGGCAATGGATGGGCCAGTTGGTGGTGCAAGCTGACATTTCCATAGTAAATGAGAGGGGATAGGTAGGGTAAGGATAAGCCATGAGGGGACCCTGAAAGTGAAGTCAAGTAGCTTATGTCTGACAGAATAGAAAAGGCCAACTAGCAGGGGTATGCAAAGAGGGGGGAGAGACATTCAAAGTGTCAAGTTCTGAAAATGATCTTTGTCGAAGCCTTCTGCGTGGATGAGAGTGAAGCAAGATTGCATTTGTCCAGGCCAGAGGGAAGGATATGGGAAGAACTGAAGGATAAGAGGATGAGGGCCTGCAGGACAGTTTTAGCGATGTGATGGATAGGAAAGGCCGTATCTTAGTGACGTTATGCAGAAAGAAGATTTAGCCCGCGTATTTTGACATAGGTCTGAGCTGAAGATGCAGTGATGGTTACAGGCCTGAGTGACAGGCAGAATGGACATGTTGCACACAGGGCTTGAGAAAGGAGGTGGAGGGCAGGTCTGAGGAGAAAGATTAAGAGCTTGAACTGAAATTCATGTGGAGATGTCAGAGAGACAGGCCGAGGTTTTAGTTTGTACAAAAGAAGTCAGGACTGGACTACAGAAGCAGGTTTGGAGTTGTCAGCGCAGAGATGGAAATCAAATTTGAATTACTCGGACATAAGGTGTAGACGGAGAAAAGGCAAGACCAAGAGCAGAGCCCCAAGGAATCCCTACAGAAAACTGGAGGGGGTCACGGGGATGATGAGGGTCCTTTGCAGGACTTGCTGAAGGAGCGGTTAGATAGGTCAGAGGAGAGCCAGGAGAGAACAGAGCCCCCTAAACCAAAGGGGACAAGATTTCAAGAACAAGACCATGGCAGACCGTGCAACATGGCTGACAGGCCAACGAGGGTGAGGGTGGAGAACTAATTCTGAGATTTAGCTAGGAAAAGGTCATTACAGACTTTGGAGAGAATGGTTTCAGTGGAGTACAAGAGTAAGAAGGTACATTGTGAGGGTCTACAATGGAACTGGAGGAGAACTCCACCCAGTCATTGTACGTCATGCAGTCAATGGGCTTAGAGACAGAAGGGAGATGGGGAGGCAAGTGAAGGTGATTAAGCTGGAAGAATTACAGCATGTTTGTATGGGGGAGGAGGAAAGCCAGAGGAGAGTGAGAGGTTCAGAAAAGAGTATGGGAATGGATGAGAGTGAGCAGGAGGGAGTCCAGGAGATGGGATGAGCCCATAGGCACATGTGAACGGGTTACAGGAGGCAGGGGAGGTGACAGAATTGCTCCAAGAAGTGGAGGGAACTCAGGGCTGGGGCTGGGGACAGCCATCCTTCAGCATAGCCCAGACTGCACCAGGCTGCCCTTGCCTCCCCTCCCCTCAGTCCCTAGTGCCACCTGGAATGCATCCCCCAAGGCTCTGGCAGTGATCTAAAGGGTCTGGGGCTCTGGCCACCAACACTGCTGCAGTAGCAGTGACAGTGGTCAGAAGCTCTAGACTCTTTTGAATTGCAGGGCCCTGGGGCAACTACCCCTTTGCCCCACCCTCTCCGCAGGCCTGACAGGAAGAGAGCCGCCAAGACACTTCTATGTCTGTGCCAGGAAAGGAGGAGAGAGTCGTAGAAGGGGAAGGAAGGCAAGCGAGGCGAGGAGTGGATCATGTTCGATTTTCCTCATCTTCTCTTGGAAGACATTGGCGAGTGCCTGTGTGGAAAGAAAGCAAAGGCTGGAGGAAGAGAGGGTTTGAAAAGTGATCCACAGGAGGGAAAGGGGGCATGAGACTGAATTAAGGCGGAGAAGTAGACTTGCTTAGTTAGGAAGATGGCAGAATGAAGGCAAAGGGGATTAATTTATAGTGTAGGAATTCAGGCCGGCCATGCGATTTCTGCTCTGAGGGTATGTCTACACTACCCCCCTAGTTCAAACTAGGGGGGTAATGTAGCCATATGGAGTTGCAAATGAAGCCCGGGATTTGAATTTCCTGGGCTTCATTTGCATAAAGCCGTCCGGAGCCATTTTTAAATGCCGGCTAGGTTGGACCCCGTGCCGCGCAGCTACACGCGGCACAGGGTCCGACCTAGCCGGCATTTAAAAATGGCGCCAGCCGGCTTTATGCAAATGAAGCCCAGGAAATTCAAATCCCGGGCTTCATTTGCAACTCTGTATGACTACATTACCCCCCCTAATTCGAACTAGGGGGGTAGTGTAGACATACCCTCAGAGAGCAGAGGGAGTGGGTATTGGGAGACAGCCTGTCAACACTGGTGTAAATCCAGAGTCACTCCACTGGAACAGCTCACTTTGGGGTTACTTTGGTAAGACAGAGGTGGGGTCAGTGATGCCCAACTATAAGGGCGAGGAGCTGCTGTCCTGAGTGGACTCCTCTCCCCAGAACCTATAGAAATCATTAGTGCACAACCAGTGGCTCTCACTGCGCACCGATGCCAGTATTGGAAGCAGCATCCATCACACCAAGCCAGGATCTTGGTTCAGTGCTGATTCCAAAGAAAGAGCGCCTCCTGCTGACTAACAAGCCCCACTCCAAGAAATGTTAGAAAAGTGCTTGGAACTCTCCCATCCCACTGTTGACTTAACCTAGACTTGCTTGGCTTGGGAGTGTGCCAGGCCCACCATAGTGCGGCTGCAGGCAAGACAAACTCATGTCTTTTGGAAACTCATGCACTCTTTATGGTACTTTAGGAAAGACTCTCTATAGCAGGGCTACTCAACTGTGGAAGCCTCGGGGGCCACAATAATACTCACAGCACATGCCGAGGGCTGCAACTTAACTGTGGTTGCATATACGTGCAAACATATATGCAAATATATGCAAATAGTTTATTTCACATTGATGGGCATGAATACAAAGATTAAGGCAAGACTACACAACAGGCAGGCCCCATTTAAGTCACTTCTGCTGATATTAATAAAATACAATATGCACTTGATTTCCAACCATATGACAATACTTTTAATGAGCAATGACAGTTCAGGCATTTAATTACTAAAACGCATATCAACAGAAGACCATTATATTGACTCGCTGTTGTGGAACGTGTTCCCAGTGGAGGCCATGTTCAAATGGTCCCACCCGCAGGCCATGTGTTGAGCCCCACGTAAACCCAAACTGCACCATGAGCTGCAAGCAAATGGGCCGCGGGCTGCATACGACCCATGGGCCGCATGTTGAGTAGCCCTGCTCTATAGGCTGCATGCAAACTCTACGAGTCCATACTCCAAACTCTTCAAGGTCCATTCAGTATAGGGAAAATATATGTCGTTAAATATAGGCATGTGCATAAATCCTCAAAACATAGACAAGAATACTTATTATTAATACAACTATCAATCATCAGTGGCGGCCTGTCCATAGCGCAAACTAGGCGGTTGCCTAAGACACCAAATTAAACGGATGTTGAGGCGGGGGCGCCGATTGCACGCCGATTGTGCATTTCGCCTAGGGTGCCAGTTGCTGGCAGCTCATCTAGGGCTGCTCCTGTCAATCATCATCATCATCATTAGTCTTATTGTTGCAGCACCTAGGTGTCAGGGCTCCATGTAATAAAGAAACATAAGAAAGAGGCATCCCCTGCCCTGAAGAGCTTACAATTGAAACAGACTGCAGGTGGATAAAGCAAACAAATTATGAAAGGAAACAATCAACCAATGCTGATCATCATGGAAAACAGCAATTGCTCTGAGACAGGACAGTGCCTTGTGTAGTTTTCATTCTGCCATTTACAAACATATGTGCAACCACGTACACTCTGGGCCACATTCTTTCCCCAAATATGTCATCAGGGAAGCCACATAACTAACAGCAAATGACCCATCATCTGTATCATTAGAAGGTACCTGCAGCTTGCCAAAGCAGATATGCCCTAATTATGAACTGTAAATATTTATGGATTAGGTAAACACTGAGGTGTTCATTTTAATTATACAATGTATCCAAATGGGTGTAAAAATTTATCTTTTAATTAAATTGTTTCAGTAAAGGAAGATACAAAGAACTTTCATATGGTTTCTTCTTTGCATAGAAAAGTACAGTAAGAAGGATTATCTTCCTGGTGAACAAGTGCATTGTTTTGATATTCTTCAAATGTGAAATGAAGCTAAACTACAAGGCAATGGTATATCACCAAATTATCAGCACCATTGTTTAAGATCAGCAAAAGTTGCCTGTTACATCATATTATTTTTGTTGAGATAGCAAAAAGTGAAACTTTGCACAAAAGCATTATTTCTGAAGATCATGAAGTTTTTTTCTCAAGTAGCCTGTTGAAACCATGCTAACGCCCCCGTAGCTTTATGTTTTGAGACAGCTTTTAAGTGATCACCATAGAAGCGATTGTATTACATATGTACATTATTTTCAAAAATATGGATAGAGGTAAGAAAACTTTTCTGAGACATTGTGTCAGCATGACAAAGATAGTACTGAGAGCACAATGGGAGAACATAATAAACATCCGTTATTTCTTTCTTCTTTCTTTCTCCTACTTCAGACAGGCTATGTCTAGACTGCAGGCTTCTTTCGGAAGAAGCTTTTCTGGCCGAGAGCTTCTGAAAAAACTTCTTCCAAAATAGAGCGTCCACACTGCGAAAGCGCATCGAAAAAGCAATCTGCTTTTTCGACAGATAGTGTTCACCTCAACGGACGCTATCTCGCATGTAAGCTGTGGACAGAATTACTATGGGCAGAATGGGCACCAGGGCACCTGTGCTTTTTCCTCTTTCCTCTTCTTGCGAAAGAACTCCCTCTTTCCCGTCTTCTGGAAAAAGGCTTCTTCTTTGTAGAAAGAGGTTTACCAATGTCAGAAAAATCCCTCAGTTCTTTTGATTTTTTTTTCAAAAGAACGTGATTGCAGAGTGGACATAATTGAAGTTTTTTCAGAAAAATTGCCGTTTTTCCAAAAAAACTTTGTAGTGTAGACATACCCGCATTCCCTGAGCTTCAGAGTTGTCTAGCTCTAGTTTTGCTTAGTCTTATTCCAAAGACAATTCAAACAAGGTCTAAACAATCTCTAACCACTTTAATTTGCAGTTCCTTAGTCCTTCCTACCTCTTCTCACAAATGTTCTTTCTGTGTTTCTCGCACTGTGACTGTGGGCAACTAAAATCCTAACAGAATTGGGCAGATTTTTTTTTCCTACAGAAAAATGTCTGCAAAACCAAAAAGTTGTTTTTGTCAGAACTTCCAGCAGAACATTTCAGCTGTGATTTCCAACAGGCAGAACTTGAAACACCTGCTCCTTTTTCACTTTGGATAAAAAATTAATTGATAATCCAACAAAGCATCAAAGATTTTCAAGAAAAGCAGACAGTTTCCATGCTTAAAAATCAATCCTTCAATTTTAGAATTGTTAAAACTTTGGTGAGACATCTTCAGCCAGCCCTCACTCCAGGGCTGATGCAGATCCATTTGCTAGCAAGATGTCTGTACTCTTTTCCCTACAAGTCATCTCACCATCTCCAAGCTTCCACAGCTCAGAAAGCAAGATAGACACAACTTTACTTCCAACTCAGTCTGCTGAACTAAAGTACACAGGTTTGCTGTCACATCACTTGCTGAAAACATTTGGTTTTCAGATACAAAACAACCATAGAAAACATACACCAGGGAACCAACCTGTGCTAGGAGAAGGACAGTCCGACTCTTCATGAACCGAGAGCAGCTCTTCTTCATCCCTAATCTCTGAGAGTTAGTCAGAAGTCTCAATGAGTCTTTAAAGAACCTCTTACAAACCCAGCCTATTTCTTATAGATGAAAAGGCTGTACATGAAATCCAGGCATGTAATCTGCTTTACCTGGCCAGTTTTCCCTGAATTTGACTCATGCCTTCTTTAAAGTCTTTCTCCCTTCCAATAGCTGTCTATCTGCTCCTAATGCAGGACATTCGATGAACTGGTCGGGTTGTCATTGCTGCATGGAGAATGACTAAGGTTTGTGGCTGGGACTCCTTTCAAAGCAACGTCACAGTACACAACACAGCAGGCATTTTAAGAAGTAATTTCCTGATATCTCTCATCAAGTAACTCTATTTTTCCCCTCCACAGGATCCAATTTCTCAGCATGTCACTCCAGCAAGTGGCCTAACTTGTTCTGTCAGCATGATTCATTCTGTTTGGATTAAACAAAGGGTCCTGAAAATGGTAACTAACCAGATAAAAATGAGGGTTGTAATTGCAACGGAATGATATTCACTGCCTTTGATTTAATTGCCAAGGGAAAACTACCTGAAAGTTACTCTGATAGGCCAGCAGGCTGGCTGCTTTTCAGAGATTCCCAGAGTTCGAGCAGCCCCATATGTAACAGGAATATTTATAGGTAGATGATATATCACAGCAGCATTGCAGGTTGCATGCAATGCAGTACTATCGGCAAAGTGTTTTCTGATTAAAGTCCTAGCCCCACTGGTTCAAGCTTTTAAGGAACAGGATGCCATTTGCTTACAAAGCTCTGCCTTATATGCACAGAAATACAACTTTGTAACAGGACTCCAAGTTCATTTCATAAGAGCCTGTGGAAAAAACTACATCATTAAATCCAGTGTGAAAGCATCGGGTAAATACTCAACCGGAGATGTTAGGGCTGGTGGCCAGTCACGCTTCCTAAGTGGTTTTTTTTCCCTTGCCCCATTCATAATTTACAGTCACGTCATTGGAAGTCTTATTGTGCCGGATTTTTACCTTTTCAGAGAGATCTGACTGGGTTACTCTTTGGATGAAGCAAGCCTACAGAAGTCTATGCACCACACAGGGTTGTTAATGAGTCAGGAGGTGGTAACCTGGTCTCTGAGTTGGTTGGTATGATTTGTAATGGCCTCAGGGCCAAAGATTACCATGAGCTGTGCTGGGCGCTGCCCAAAGCTACTGCCAAAGCCTCAGAGAACTTCAATGTGAAAAGGAGCAAGAACAGATGAAGGGCTGGGGCTGAGGCTGTGACATAGCAGCAAATGAGCATGGAGTGGTTTAGCTCTGCTTTGTTAATGCCCCAGTTGGCTGGCATTGGGAATTAATAGTGAACTGAATGCTCAGCATGGCATTTGGGAACACAATGCTGCTGACGGCCCCATCTTCACCACTGTGCAATTGGGACAGTTTTACTGTCGGGAGCAATAGTTACCTGCTAACTTCCCACTTAACCCTGCACAAGGGCTCAGGGCTGCAGTGGGGAGAGCTCTCTCCCTCAAGCCCTGAAGCTCTCGGGGGCTCCTGCACACCATTCCCCAGACTGGAGCCCCTCCCCAAACCTGGAACCCCCTTCCCACACCTTCCATGCCCAGCCCCACCCCAGAACCCCACCCCCAGCGGGAGCCCTCAAACTGCTTCACCTCAACCTTTTGTCCCTTGAAGCGGAGGGGATACTCAGAACCTCTTGGCCCTACTTCTGCCACATGAATTTTGTTATGTGCACTCATAGGAGGGTAAGGGGTCACACATCACGTCCATGTGACACATCACCTCCACACTGGTGCACGTAAGAAAATTCATTCCACTCAGGGGTGGGTAAAAATAGAGGAATCACTGGTTATCTGCCCTCCGTCTGTGGGAGTCCTATCAGAAGGGTCACAGCATGAATACAGAGCAGGTGGGTGAACTGCAGCATGGCCACTGGGCCTGCAGCATCGCCAGGGCAACAGAGGTTATAGAACTGGTCCCAAAGGGCAGCCAAAGTGGTTGCCCGGAGACCTGCAGGTTGGGAATGGCTTTCCCCTGAACCTTTGGGCACCGCCATGCATGGGAGAAAGGCCCCAGTGCTGGTGCTGCTCCAACCCATAAACTGAGGGAGTTAAAAGTAACCATCCATTGCCTTTATGCTCACCCCTAAAAGCTAAAAGTAGAACCAAGTCTTACAAAGGTGATTTGATGAAAGCAGCGGTGACCAGCAGGAAACAGAAACTGGCTCCATCTAGGTTTGCAGACCACGAGCAGGACAGAGAAATTAAAGTTACATGGTACATGATCCTGAATGCCCAAAACCTCTGCCCTCCAAAACCTAATTCAATAAGCAGTTCACACAAATGGCAGGTCCAGGGTGGGAACAACGCCAGTCTTAATTTGCACAGTATTTGCCAAATCTTTTTTATTTATTATTTTTAAACTGTTGAAATGTCTGGGCACAAAGTATCTCATTCAACACATTTCACTGTGTTGTTTTATAGGAAGGAAAGGTAAATTCCGTAAATCCTCTGGTTTTGTCAGGCTGGGCCAGATCCAACACTCAGTGAAATGAGTACATTGACTCCAGTGGGCTTTGGATCAGGTTTGCAATGCCCCCGGCAGCTGTTTCTGACCCTGCCTGGCTTTACTTTGCAAGCTTTGGCACCAAACAGTGAGGATGGACCTTCCATGGGAGGTTACATTTGTTGTGCTCGTGGGAAGGTACCTGTCAAATGCCAAACTGGATCCATATCCCAATCTCTGCCAGAGTCCGGGATATTAAATTGGGCAGCTCCCTCAATCTCTCCACTTGAAGCTGTTCCACAGGGGATAAACAATAAAAGACTGCTTGCCCCCTTTTTGCTGGAAAATTATTGTAACATTACATTTTAATAAGATCAAAATGTTGTGTTTTGATTGATTATATTACTATATTATGGAAAAGTCAAAATAATCAAGTGGTGATGGAATGCTCTGCCTGTGTCAAATTTCAGAACTTCTGTTTCAGGATGGAAAGTTTGTTCTGATTTGGAATGAAAGAAATTCCAAAATGTTGGCTATTCCTGGGGCAGAGGATGGCTGGTTTTCAGCCAGCTCCTGTCATAAATAGGTGTAACTGGCCTAGAATAGCCTTTAGGACTTGCTGGGAGCAGTCTAATGGAAGGTACTGTCCTTCCTGAGAACCCCAACAAGCAGGAAAGAGCATTTGCAGCTACAACTTGTAAGTGTTGCTGCTTGCCTGGAACCTCCATGAGAAGCCAAATCTTTTGGTTAGTTTGGAAGAGAGACAGGGCATTGCTTATTTCAAGTGCCTAATGGTGCTGTTCGTACTAATTGCATGCAGGCCTTGCACCCACCAAAGGCAAGATGATCAGCCCTTACATGGAGGTTGTAAAGTGAGCCAATGTTTCATGCACCTTTCCACGTTCACTCCACATCCCCACAGTCGATCACCATGATCTGACCAAGCGAGGGCCTAGCCCACCGACTCCCGCCACCTCTTATTCCTCACTATTAAAAAATACTCAGTGTTGTGTGAGTAGCTCCTGGAAGGTATGAGCACGTTCCTAAAAGCACTGAACACTCTCACCTCTCATCGGCTCTCACAGGGATAGCCAGGGACCTATGCCTGTCTCAGCTGTGCTAACCATGGCCAGTGTTCTCATTTCAATGCAGCTGTCTGGTTATTTTTTGAGATATCCATCATCGCCATGGTACCCAAGTGCCTATTTGCTGGCACGCTTATTGCCCCGGGCAGTCAGTGAGCTATTTTGTCTCTCAGACATCTATAAGGAAAATTCTATTTTCCTCATCTATTTCCAGCATCTGAGAAGAAAGAAAAGCTGGGAGAGAGGAATTAG
The DNA here is from genome assembly GCF_052426305.1 of Pelodiscus sinensis. Taxonomy (NCBI): domain Eukaryota; kingdom Metazoa; phylum Chordata; order Testudines; family Trionychidae; genus Pelodiscus; species Pelodiscus sinensis. The sequence continues at coordinate 14,546,054 of NC_143054.1, forward strand.
GAGAAGCTAGAGCAGGGGTGGGCAAGATCCGGCCTGCAGGCCAGATCCAGCTCACCAAGCCATTGTAGCCAGGCCACTTCCTTCCAGGACCCTCCGACAGGCTCCCTGCCTGCCACAGTCCCTGGCCACTCAAAGTGGCTGTCTGCTGGGGCCATTTGCCTCTAGACACCACACACCCCTTGCAGAAGCAGGGGGAGACTAGGTAAGTGCCTCCCAGCCAGAGTCTGCCTCTGGCATCCCAACTCCCTGCCCAAGGTCACAACTTCCTCCCAAACTCTGCACCCCCTCCTACACTCCTACTCCTTATCAGAATCCTCTCCTGCACCCATACCCCTCCTGGATCCTGCACCCCAATCCTCGGCCCCAGTTCACAACCTCCTCCTTCTCCCAAACTCCGTCTCAAACTCCACACTCTAACCTGCACACCTATCCCAAGCTCCCTTCTGCACCCAAGATCTGTCCCAGAACCCACACCCCCTCCACAGGAAAGTGCAGCCTGTGACCGCTTACCAAAATCTTGGAGTGGCCCCATCCATCAAAATTATTGCCTGCCCCTGAGCCAGAGACCTAAAACCACATTTGTAAAGGTTCTAAGGTACCTAAATATATGGATAGGCATCTACAGGAATTTTCAACAATGCCTCAGTACCTAACTCTCAAAAAAATTGAACTTAATAGGAATTAGACACTGAGGCAGTATAGAAAAAAAAATCACACTCAGTGCCTTGCAAAATCTTTAGGTACAATACTGCATAAAGGATTGTGACTAGAGGGCTGCAAAAAATTTCAGCTGCAGCTTTTCTTGTTACCTAAAAGGGCAGATTAGGTTTGATGGCAACATTTCATGGAATACTAGGACTGGAAGGGACCTTGAGAGGTCATCGAGTCCAGTCCCCTGCCCCCATGGCAGGACCAAATACTGTCTAGACTATCCCTGACAGACATTTATCTAACCTACTCTTAAGTATCTCCAGAGATGGGGATTTCATGCATGTGTGCTGAGTTTGGCAAATTGGCTTAGTTGAAAACAAACAAATCAAAAGTTTTGAAAATATCAGAATGAACCACTTTGATGCTTACAAAATGAAATATTTTGATTTTCCAGGATAGCATCATAAGGGGATGTAGGCATCATTCACAAAACTAATGAGGAAGTGAGAGTATGTCCCTCTGATAGTCAATATTTCTGCATTTAAACACTCATCTGGGTTGTGAGAGATCCAAGTTCAACTTTGTGCCTCAAAATGGGATTTAACCTTTTGTCTGCCACGTCCCAGATGAAAGCCCTAACCACAGGAGTGTTGGCCACAAGGAGAGCTTAGTCATCACTTCCTTCTCCCTTAATTTCCTTTCCTTTCCTTTTTTTTTTTAGGTTTAAAATGCCTGAAATTGCTATTAAGTATTTTACTTTGGGACAAATGAAGCCCTATTTTTATGCTGAAATGAATTTAATTGCCACTTTTAGATTCACTTGTTTTTTTAAGCATTAATTTGGGGTTTACTTTTTTGTTTAATTTTGGATCAGCCAGCAAACTGAAACATCAGTTCATTGCCCAGCACTTGCTGTGAATGGTATTGGATCAAGGAACTGAATTCATAGCTGGTGTAATTCTGCATAGAACACTTGGTGTCCATGGAGGTAGACTAGGATCTGGAATAAGATCTTTCAATCTTCAAGCATCATCTGTGCATTTGTTCTAAGAGACCAGATTTCTAGCACTAAGGCCATAATTTAAATGCTAACTTTCTCTTGTTTTCCAAAATTCTTTCCTGACTTCCAGTATGGAATTTTTTGCCATTTTTGCCTTTGCCTTGGTACTATTATTCATCTCCTAAAACATGACTCTGACAGGGGCATAATATGACTAGTGAGTAGACAATGTTTGTTTCAGACAGAAAAGAAACAACGACCTTAAGAAATAGACGCACATGCCCAACAATAATTCATGGGAGAGTTTGCTATAAGGCCAAATGCGGGAAATTGCACTCACTTCAGATAACACATTTCAATGAGAAAAACGCAAAGTAAACAAAGATTACTCAAGGACCTAAGATTCAATCTCGTGGTAACAAGGATTCAAGTGGTGAAAAACAAGCCGTGATTCATTTTTCTGCTCCAAGTTTTTTAAAATGAGCACACGGGATCTAATTATCTCTGTTATTCCAGTTTTGTGCCAGAATAATATAAGTTGCCTGCAAAGACCAGCAGAGCAATGCTGTGGCAAAATGGCTAACAGGGTACAGAAAGGGGAATAACAAGCAGAAGTGGGGAAGGGATCTTGCCTCAGGTTGTACCGATGATAAGAGAATAGTGTGTCCAGTCCTGATGTCCACAATTCAAGAACGATGTGGAAATCCAGGAAAGAATTCAAAGGAGGGGCTATGATAATGATCCAGAGGGAGGGAGCAGAAAACAAGGCTTATGATGTGAAACTTAGGGAGTTTAAGTTATTCAGCTCATCAAAGAGAAGCCGAGATATGACTTGATCACTGTGTACAGGAGAAATATAACGAGTTCTAGGGGCACTGTTTAGAACATGGGTTCCTAAACTGGGGGGCGTGAAGAAATTCCAGGGGTGGCACAAGGCTACCTAGCCCCCCCTCCCATCAATCCCACCCCAAGTATTACTGCTATTTTTTTGGGTGGGAGGGGGTGTGAGAGTTTCTCAAAAATCAAAAAGGGGATGTGATGCGAAGAAGTTTGGGAACCACTGGTTTAGAGGGTCAAATCTGGTTGAATTGCTTAAAAACAAGACTTTTTAGCACTCAAGACTGGTAGTGCTTCACTATAAGGCACCAAACCAGTCACAAAGAACACTTCTGTTTGTCACACTGCCAGCCAGGGGTCACACAAACAAACCCCTCAGACACTCCAGCTTCTCCTGTGGAATACCAGGAACAACAAGTACCACACCTTACAGAAATGAGGTTACAGCTACACTGCAGTTTTTTTGCAGAAGAGATTATGCAAATCGTGCATGCATTTGCTTATCTTCTGATTCTTTTTGCGGAAGAGGTTTTGCCAATGAAAAGCCCCAGATAGACCAGGCCATTTGTCGGAATAAAACCCTCTTTCACAAGATCCTGTAAACCTCGATTTTTGAGGAAAATGGGCTCTTGTGAAAGAGGAGTTTTTTTATGACAAATGGCCTGATCTACATGGGGCTTTTTACTGGCAAAACCTCTTCAGCAAAAAAGAATCGGAAGAAGATATGCAAATGCGAGCGTGATTTGCATATCCACTTCCGCAAAAAACAAAAGGCTGTGCAGCCATAGCCTGAGAGATTATGAAAACCAATCTCACCAAATCCAAACTGCTTCTTCTGATCCCAAGGGACCAGCCACATTCCCAGGTCAATTTATGTTTTAGATCTTACCTAAAAGAGCACATTGTACCAGTCCTTTATAATTGAAAATCTAAAGGGTTTATTAATAAAAGAAAGAAAGAAAGAAAGAAAGAAAGAAAAGGTTGAGAGTAATATTGTTAAAGGAAACAAAATTATATGCATCAAATTACAAAGCTCCTGGTGCAGGCTTGAACAGAGATGGAATAAACTGCTATCTGAAAAGTCTGTGGAATACATCCTCTGTTAGGATGTATCATCAGTCCTTCCAAGCTCAATTCATAGCAAAGATGCTCCTGAAGTGATGAGCTGGAGTGAAGACAATGGAGGAACCCCTATGGCCCTTTTATGACCTTGCTCATGTGGAGGGAATTCCATTGTTTGCACTGTGTGAAGGGACCTCCCCAAAATAGAGTTTGTCACACGTGCAAGTCACCTGTCCGTGCATGATTCAGCCCTTAGCAGACATCGCTTATATGAAAGTTTCTTTAGATGTGGATTGGCACCAATCCAGGTCCATTGTCAGTCATCTGCATCATGGCCCTAGTGCATGGGCACAAAGAAGATTGAAAACCTCTTGTACTCTCTCCTCTCATGTGTACACCAAGGGCCCTAAAAATATCCATTGAAGTCAAACTTGCATTGACTTCAATAGCTGTTGTCTCATATCCCTAGACTGGGCCAGGCACAAGCTATTCCCACATGCTAAAGTCCTAGAAAGCCCAATGCCTGGATGCTTCCAACTTGTTGAGCCTTTTTAACCTCCTGCTTATTTTCCTGTTATTGCCATGGGAGCTGCTGAAATAATATGAATGCATCCGGCTAACGTGGCTTGATGTTTACATAACCCACTCTAGACGGTGAAGGAGTTTCCTACACAAAGGAATAGGCTGTTACACCCAGCAACCAGAATTAAAATCCAAACCAGCATCCTGTGCATTTCATGTACACAGCAGGACCAACAGCCACTATGGGCCCCAGGGCAACATTCGGAAGGGCAGTTCCTCACTGTTGGAAAGGGTGAGGCTGAGGGCAGTCACCCCTTTGCACCACCTGGACCGTTGCACATGATACACACACCCCAGTCCTCAAAGCCATGTGGAACACCTCTCTGGCAATCTCCTGGCAGTTCAAAGGAGTCTGGGGCTACAGTAGCAGCGTCAGCAGCTGGGAGCTCCATGCTCCTTTGAATTGCTGGGCCTTGGGGCAATTTCCCCATTTTCTCCACCTTCCGCCTGTCGGCAGGCTTTTTCTGCCTGAAATAGTACAGAGTTGCTTGGACATGGTAAATACAGTCATAGCAGATCCATTGGCAATTAGACTGGCTCTGAGCAGGATTAGAGCATAAGGTGTTAAAAGGTTCAGGCTATTGTATTCTCAGGATCTTTTTATGGTATCAAAGCTGTTGGCTCCATCTGAATCATTGGCATTTGGCACGTGGTCAGTTAGTGACTCACCACTGTGTTACTTTAATTTTATGGCTGGGGAACACCACTGAGAATAACCCTGGTTCTGGAACAAAGGGCTTGTCTACAAGGTATGGCAAAGGTGAGATTCCTAAAGTGCACTAACCCACTGGGCACTAGCTGCACCAAGCAGACCCTGCTGGAAGGGTCCTCAAGAGGTCATTGAGTCCAGTCCCCTGCCCCCATGGCAGGACCAAATACTGTCTAGACCATCCCTGATAGATATTTAAGAGTAGGTTAGATAAATGTCTCCAGAGATGGGGATTCCACAACCTCCCTGGGCAATTTATTCCAGTGTTTGACCACCCTGATAGTTAAGAACTTTTTCCTAATGTCCAATCTAAACCTCCCTTGCTGCAGTTTAAGCCCATTGCTTCTTGTTCTATCCTCAGGGGCCAAGATGAACATATGACACCATTTTAGATACCTGAAAACTGCTATCATGTCCCCACGCAATCTTCTCTTTTCTAAACTAAACAAACCCAATTCTTTCAGCCTTCCTTCACAGGTCACGTTCTCTAGACCTTTAATCATTCTTGTTGGTCTTTTCTGAACCCTCTCCAATTACTCCACATCTTTCTTGAAATGTGGTGCCCACAACTGGACACAATACTCCAATTGAGGCCTAATCAGCGCAGAGTAGAGCGTAAGAATGACTTCTCGTGTCTTGCTCACAACACACCTGTTAATGCATCCCAGAATCATGTTTGCTTTTTTTGCAACAGTATCACACTGCTGACTCATATTTAGCTTGTGGTCCACTGTAACACCTGGATCCCTTTCTGCCGTACTCCTTCCTAGACAGTCACTTCCCATTCTGCATGTGTGAAACTGATTGTTCCTTCCTAAGTGGAGCACTTTGCATTTGTCCTTATTAAACTTCATTCTGTTTACCTCAGACCATGTCTCCAATTTGTCCAGATCATTTTGAATTATGACCCTATCCGCCAGAGCAGTCACAACCCCTTCCAGCTTGGTATCATCTGCAAACTTAATAAGTGTACTCTCTATGCCGATATCTAAATTGTTGATGAAGATATTGAACAGAACTGGTCCCAAAACAGACCCCTGTAGAACCCCACTTGTTATACCTTTCCAGCAGGATTGTGAACCATTAATAACTACTCTCTGAGTATGGTTATTCAGCCAGTTATGCATCCACCTTATAGTAGCCCCATCTAAGTTGTATTTGCCCAGTTTATGGGTAAGAATATCATGCAATAAAGACCGTATCAAATGCCTTACTAAAGTCTAGGTATACCACATCCACCACTTCTCCCTTATCCACAAGACTTGTTATCCTATTAAAGAAAGCTATCAAATTGGTTTGACATGATTTGTTCTTTACAAATCCATGCTGGCTGTTCCCTATCACCTTGCCATCTTCCAAGTGTTTACAGATGATTTCCTTAATTATTTGCTCCATTATCTTTGCTGGTACAGAAGTTAAACTAACTGGTCTGTAGTTTCCTCTGCCCCCTGGCAGGACCAAGTACCATCCCTTACATATTTGCCCCAGATCCCTAAATGGGCCCCTCAAGGACTGAGCTCACAACCTGGGGTTTAGCAGAACAATGAACTATCCTTGCCCCCCAAGGACCTCCACAATCTGGGCCCCCTTTTCCTTCCTTAGTTCCAAGTCCATTTTGGTTGAGGGCAGGGCTTGACCCCCTTTACCTCTGGAGGCAGGGATCTTATCTGCTGTGCTACTAGAGGAGCCCCCAACCTTTGGGGCCCCTCTTGTCTGTCCAGTGTCCCAGGGATGCTGGGGGAGAGCTTGTGTGTCCCAGGAATGACAGTGTGTGTCTTGAACCCTTGATTTCTGGATTTAAAGGCAGGTACTTTAGCTGCTGTGCTACTGGAGGAGCTCCAGAAGAAACAATGCTGAAGAGCACTAGGGAACTTTAATGCACACCAGCAGGTTCTCGGTGGATCAACTAGTGCCCATTATGTTAGTGTGTTAAAAATCATACCCCCATAGCTCACTTACTGGATCGTGTAGATGAGCCACCAGGCTCCCATGGATTAAAAGTGCAGGAATTCAAAACGGCAACATTGTTGTGTGAAGGCCGCATCTTGGCCAGCACACCGCTGATTGACCCAGGCACCTCCAGAGCTAAAAGCATGACTTGCTTCAGCTGTATCTGAGGCTATAGCAATTCATGACCTCTGAGCACAGATGGGAGCCTCTAACAGACACTCACCAGTGTGTTACATTTGCTCTTTGTAAAGAGTTTGACTCCACAGGGTCTTTGGGCTCTGAACAGAGCAAGCTAATGACACTACTCTGTTGTCAAACTGGAGTAACGTAGCAGTTACTCCCAACCATTCACTTCAGTTATGTGGGGTTAAATCTTCCACTGGTGTAAAGGGGTGTCACTCCACTCAGGCTGACTGCGGCAAAGACGTGTACAACTCCACCAGTGTCAGTGATATTAGGAGCCCTTGTGCAGACATCTGGCTGTAGGCTCTACACGTGGAACCTCTCTAGTCCAGCACTCTCTGGTCTGGCAACTTCTGTGGTCTGGCATGATTTTAGTTGGCTGGATGTCCGCTTATGGGTGTGGCTACATTTTCTGCAGTTCCATGGAGTTTGCTTATAGCCACCAGCCCTGGCTCCCAGGATTCTGTGCTGTTATTTAGCTCTAATTTACCCCTAAATGTCTTCTAAGAGCCCAGTAAGCAGTGGAAGTGTTGGTTATGCTGTTAGACAATATTGACTTCCCTTGGTCTGGCAAATTCTCTACTTCAGCACCGATCAGGTCCAGAGGGTGCTGGACTACAAAGGATGAACCTGTACTTTAATCCTGGCGGAAAGCAGACTGGCTCTGAGCAAGGTTAGAGCACGAGGTGCTAAAAACAGGTCTGGGAGCCAGTAGCCCAACAACACAAGGGCTCCTAGGACAACCTGTGACTTTGACTTCTCAGCCCTCTCTTTTCATTCCTTCGCTGACTCTTCTCCCCCCCCCCCCCCGGCACATCAATCATGAATTGCTTGTCTTTGTTTTAAGGCCCCTTGTGACTAGGTCCCTACCAAATTCACAGATAGAAAAAACACACTGGAGACTGTGAAACCTGATCTCCTCCGTGAAATTGGGTCTTCTGTGTTCTTTCCCCTACATTGTACATACAACGGGGTAAAAGCATACAAAAGCACACTGTATTTCTTAAATGGGGGGGCCCAACCCAAAAGTAGGTGGCAAGCCTGTTGTAGGGTGGGCATAGTATTACCACCCTCACTTCTGTGCTGCCTTCAGGGCTCTGTAGCCAGACAGCAGCGGCTGTTTGCTGGGTGCCCAGCTCTAGTATGGGGAAGGGTCACTTTTTGGGAAGAGGGGGTTGTCATGGCCTAAAATATATTCAAAGGGGGTCTGAGCAAAAGAAGTTTGAGTACTAATATTTACCAGACTCCTGTATACAGGGCAGTTTACAAAGGTAACTGTAGTAGTAATAAGCCCTATAAATATACTGAAGGAACACATCTGCGAAATTTGCTATTGATGTCACCACTAGCGTGTGATTTAAGTAGATCCCTACTCATGACCCTAATTGCCCACACTCCAGTTATCTCTTATTAAGCTGCCAGTTCCAGCCGCCGATCGGACCACGAGGCCAACCTTCACTATCCACTTGAAACCACCTTTGTGCTTTCTCCCATGCTGCCCCTCATGCTTGGGAGGAGCTCTGCATACACATCTGCAAAACTAGCGCATTATCCTCCTCCGAAGCCCTGCTGGAATCTCTCCTTTGCTGGGATTCCTCTAAAACCTTGAGACCAGCTGGGCTGCTGATGTGCTGAGACACAGCCTGTCACACTGACCCGTAGTATTCAGTGGTTTCCTTTGTACCCCTTTGGTCGCCATCTGTTGTTTCTTGTCTTACACTTAGAATGTAATCTCCTCAGGACAGGGACCATCTTGCTCTGTTAGCATAGCACCCAGCACAAGGGGCTCCTGGTCCAGGAGAGAGGCTCTGAAGTGTCGTCATAATAATCATGATAATTAATAACAGTTAATGCAGCTGGAATTCAGTCATCATTACCATGAGCGGGACATCTTTGATGACTCTTTTCTGCATGTAAAAGCTCCAGCCTGAGACCAAGACTTCCCCTCCCCGCCTCCCCCCAGTGTGCAAGGCACTGTAATAAGAAACAGTCCCAGCCCCAAAGAGCTAAGACAAGATGGATGGGAAAGAAAGCACTGTTGACCCCATTTCACAGATGGAGAACTGAGGTGCACTGTGATTTGTCCCAGGGAGAGCTGTATGAAAAGTCTGTACTAAAGCATGTAGGGAAGCTTTGTGTGAGTATAATATTTATTGCCATAGGAATGATTTAAAGCAGGAACTCTCGTGAGCCCTTTCCTTGGTATTTTAACAATGAGCGGAAGCTCTGCTTTGTTTGAGGAATTTCCTAGGGCACTAAATCGGATACTAGAACTCCGTTCTATTAAATTTCTCTGGGGCATATTTAAGATAAGTGCTTTTCATTGCAGTAAGTTTTAATTGGGGCTCAATGCAGCTTAGACATTGCTGGGCTTCAGCAAACACAACATACCACAAGCTCTTCTCTGGTCTGGAAGCTCTGGGTATTTTCAAGTGGTTGAGGTGGAGAATTGCCCCTCCCTGAGAAGGAAAGTTTTAGCAGCAGGGGCAGAGTGAGAAGTCAGACCTATTCCTGGTACCTGCTTTGCATTCTTCCTGCCTTCCCAAATCTCTCTTCCAGGCTGTCTGACAGGTGCAACTAGAAAAAAGAAGCAAAACCAGCCAGCAACGTGGAGATTCAATGGAGACGGCATTTATACCGCCGCCCTCCCCAGAAAAGGAATTGTGCACATCTCAGACCAGAATCCATTCATCTTCCCTCCACCAGTTCTGTGTGGTGGGGAGGAAACATTATTGAAATTTCACAGACCGAGACAAAGAAAGGAGAAAGTGAAATGGCCACAGGACAAAACTGGAAGCTGTCTCACCAGAATCACAGCTCAGGGCTTTCATCCCAAGCCCATCCACTGACTGGTCTGGTGCTGCTGGGGGCTCAGAGCATCTATCTGCAATTCTCTGCTCTTTCAAAGCCTTCCTGTGGGGCCATGGGCAGGCGACCGACTTTCTCCCACTCCCTCAGGTCCCCCTCCCTAATGGGGTAATAGTACATCCCCACCTCACAGGGGAATAACAGGGAGAATAATCCTCAATATTTAGCTACCTGCATATTGTGATGCTGTAGGGACCATATAAGTATGACAGGCACTCAATGCACTGCAGCTTCCCTGCCACACAGAGCCCAGTGGGAGACTGCAGTAAACTGCCTGTTTCAGGTGACCTTTGAGCTCCCCTTAACAGGAATATGTAATTAATATCCTGGAGTGAAATAGGGGAATAACAAGCTGTGCCGGGAAGAGGAAGAACCTATTTCTTATTCAGCTGTGGTCCAGCACAACTCTGGCATCCATCCCTCTGGCTGGTAGGTTTGTGGCTGTGATGTGCCAGGGAAGGAGGAATTTGTTAACTGGCTATAATGCAACCATAAAAAAACATTTTTCCTACCACTGTTATAGAATTGCAACAAATCTTATGCCAAGCATGAGGAGTGGCCAGAAAGGGTTCAACATCTGCAGGCTAACTGCCGCAGGGTCAGTAAATGCTAGCTAGGCTAGAACGTTAAAATGAAAACTTAATTGTGTGTGTTTACTTATCTATCTTGTTAGATGTTAGCCATGTAAACAGACAGTTCCTGTAGCTGTGGATTTGAAGATCAAAGAGACGTTGAAACTAATCGTGGGTGAAATAATTTCATTGTCTGTATGTTTTGTCAAAGTTTGAGATAAATTGTCTAATGGATAAATTACCTTATGTTAATGTGATGCTGTGTTTGGAAAACAGGCGGTTATAGCAAAAGCCTATTGTTCACCCAGGATGGTGTGGTCAAAAGGCTGCCAGGAAATGGTATAAGAAGACTATTGGGTCTAATTCTGTCATCTTGGGTCTGCTTAGGGTTTCATGCAGGGGAAACTTAAACCGTAAGGATTGAGATCCTAGTCCTAAGCTGACACTCCCTGATGTTGGGCTATAACCTATTAACTAAATTCTGAAAGAACTCTTTGTAACTGCAAAGCTCGCCATCTCCAAGGTGAACCTGATCTTAGAACTGAACTCATGTCTGTCTCTATGGTGATCTTTCAGCTCATACGCTCTCACTCTTTTATGCTTAATAAATTGTAGTGCAGTTAATAAGAATTGGCTGTAAATGTGTGTTTGGGGCAAGATCTGAAAAGTTCATGGCCCTGGGAAGTAATGTGCCCGATTCTTTGGGATGGGTAAAACTTTTTTTGACTGGGTGGAGGCCTAAGGCTGGGTTGCTTTAAGGTAACTGTGTGGTTGGCTTCGGGTAATGAGTAAGGGATCATAGAGAAGGGATCTCAAACTCGTTTTGGTCCACGGGCCATTCCTGGCTGGAGCAATTGTGCCATCTGGCACAGGACTGCTGGTGGGCAGGAGGAGCTCTGCCCATTGCTGGCCCCCATGCCTTGCCCCTTCCTGCCACCACCATGCCTTCTCCCCCCCTTTGGCACCCTTGCCCCAAGGATGTGTCTTTGGGGATCACCAGGAGTTTGGTGTGGTGCGGCGGCAGCAGTCATCCCACCCCACCCCACATCTCCCACAACAGCAGGAGCCATGGGGAAGCAGCGTGCACTGAGTAAGAACACTCTCCACTGCGCTCCACTTCCCCAAAGCTCCTACCAGTATGGGGAGGTACAACTGCTGCTGCCACACCAAGTCCCCCTCCCCCGGGAATCCCCAAAGCCGCATCCTTGCGGATGGGGTGCCTTGGGGGGAGAAGGCAGGTCAGTGACAGGAAGAGGTGGGGTTTGGGGCCCAATAATAGACAGCCCCTCTTCCCCCAGTTCACTGGAAGTGTCAGGCTGGATTGCACAATCACTCCTGCCAGAGAGCGCCCACCGGTCGGGAGTTTGAGACCCCTGTCACTGAGGCTGTTTTGTGCTGAGTATTGAAATATCCACCAGTTTTGGGGAGTGGATGCCCCATTCTTCTTGCAGTTCACCCTAACTGAGTGTCCTCTACTGGATCCCTGGGACCTCAGTCACAGCTATAGCGCAAACAGAGGTGAGGGACTTGATCAGAGGTGAGAATAATATTTACAGGTAGTGTCATATTGCAACTCCTCTGGGAGAGCCCTCAGGGCAGGAGGCTGGAGGGGGTGTGATAGACAATACCTGTAAGAAATGTAAGGGTGGGCTCAAGGCAGGAGGTTGGGGAGTGTTGGGGCATGGGTGGGCTCAGGGTAGGGTGTGGGGGTGTGGAGGTGTGCAGGAGTCAGGGCAGGGGGCTGGGATGTGGGGAGCTCTGGACAGGGGGCTGTGGTGTGTGTGTGTGTGTGTGTGTGTAGGTGGGTGTGCAGGGAGGGCAGGGTTGCGGCTGAAGCACTCCCTGATATTCATACCAAGATGCAACTTGCCCTTCCCCTTTCCTGTCACTGTCAGGGAGCGAGAGGAAAGCACCCAGCTCATCTGCCCCCTGCTCTCTCCAGCCAGGGGGCGAGGAATGCAGCAAACTGTGCACTTTCCCCTCGCTCCCTGACAGTGACAGAAGGGGAACACCCACAAGAAGCGTCCGGGTACAAATCCAATGGTCTGGGGGAGGGAGGGGAAGTTTCCCTCCTCCCTAAATGGTGCCTTGGTGGGGGGCTCAGGCCTGGGACAGTCCAGGATGGGTGGAGGAGGATGCACCCCTAGCCGGCCCCTTTAACCTCTCTGGCTGCCTGCTGCTTAGCTTGGAAGCTTGCAAGAGAGACCTGGGAGCCAGGCTCAGAGCGCCCCACCTCCTTCTGCCACTGAGCACCCCAGCCAGACAGCTCCTTGCCGCAGCAGTGCACACTGTCTTACTTTCCCCTGTGGGCTTTATGCAAAGATAACCGGGTGAGGTTGTATCACCTGTGCCGCACAGCAGGTCAGTCTAGATGATCAGAATGGGCACTTGAGGTCTGAGATCTATGTGTGGAAGTCTCCAAGGAACTTCTTAGATCATTTTAATCTTTGCACTGCAAGGAGACACACAGCCCCAGAGTCTCGGTATGGCTGCAATGATTCACAAGCCCTCCTTACTCACAGCATCTCAGAGATGTCAGCCGTCGGCAGCGATGCTGAGGCAGCTTTTCTTGCTCTAGGTGAACGGGTTAAAGAGTGCAGAGGCTCTAGTAAAGCGTCTGACTTCCCTTTGTATTTTAACAATAAGAGGAAGCTCTGCCTGGTTTCAGGAATTTCCCACGTCTCTAATTCAGACATTAGAAAATGTCTATTTTTAAGGTAGAAGCAGGGGTGATTAAATAGCTAGATAAAACAACACACAAAGGTAAGGGGGCCAGAGAAACATACTTCACTACAGCACCATCACTTCAAGAAGAGGCTTTTTTATTTTTCATTAAAACAGAAGCCGAGAGCAGGGGAAATCATAGAATACTAGGACTGGAAGGGACCTCGAGAGGTCATCAAGTCCAGTCCCCTGCCCTCATGGCAGGACCAAATACTGTCTAGACCATCCCTGATAGACATTTATCTAACCTACTCTTAAATATCTCCAGAGATGGGGATTCCACAACCCCCCTGGGCAATTTATTTCAGTGTTTAACAACCCTGACAGTTAGGAACTTTTTCCTAATGCCCAACCTAAACCTCCCTTGCTGCAGTTTAAGCTCATTGTTTCTTGTTCTATCCTCAGAGGCCTGGAAGAACAAGTTTTCTCCCTCCTCCTTTTGACACCCTTTTAGACACCTGAAAACTGCTATCATGTCCCCACTCAATCTTCTCTTTTCCAAACTAAACAAGCTCAATTCTTTCAGTCTTCCTTCATAGGTCATGTTCTCTAGACCTTTAATCATTCTTGTTGCTCTTCTCTGAATCTTCTCCAATTTCTCCACATCTTTCTTAAAATGTGGCGCCCAGAACTGGACACAATACTCCAAATGAGGCCTAATCAGCGCAGAGTAGAGCGGAAAAATGATTTCTTGTGTCTTGCTCACAAAACACCTGTTAATGCATCCTAGAATCATGTTTGCTTTTTTTCAACAGCGTCACACTGTTGACTCATATTTAGCTTGTGGGCTATTATAACTCCTAGATCCCTTTCTGACATACTCCTTCCTAGACAGTAGCTTCCCATTCTGTATGTGTGAAACTGATGGTTCCTTCCTAAGTGGAGCACTTTGCATTTGTCCTTATTAAACTTCATCCTGTTTACCTCAGACCATTTCTCCAATTTGTCCAGATCATTTTGAATTATGACCCTATCCTCCAAAGCAGTTGCAACCCCTCCCAGGTTGGTATCATCTGCAAACTTAATAAGCGTACTCTCTATGCTGATATCTAAATCGTTGATGAAGATATTGAACAGAACCAGTCCCAAAACAGACCCCTGTGGAACCCCACTTGTTACTCCTTTCCAGCAGGATTGTGAACTGTTAATAACTACTCTCTGGGAACGGTTATCCAGCCAGTTATGCACCTACCTTATAGTAGCCCCATCTAAATTGTATTTGCCCAGTTTATTGGTAAGAATATCATGCAAGACCATATCAAATGCCTTACTAAAGTCTAGGTATACCACGTCTACCGCTTCTCCCTTATCCACAAGACTTGTTATCCTATCAAAGAAAGCTATCAGATTGGTTTGACATGATTTATTCTTTACAAATCCATGCTGGGTGTTCCCTATCACCTTATTATCTTCCAAGTGTTTGCAGATGATTTCCTTAATTACTTGCTCCATTATCTTTCCTGGCACAGAAGTTAAACTGACTGGTCTGTAGTTTCCTGGGTTGTTTTTATTTCCCTTTTTATAGATGGGCACTATATTTCCCCTTTTCAAAATTCTGGACTCTCTCCTGTCTTCCATGATTTTCCAAAGATGATAGCTAAAGACTCAGATACCTCCTCTATCAGCTCCTTAAGTATTCTAGGATGCATTTCATCAGGCCCTGGTGACTGGTAGACATCTAACTAAATGATCTGCCAGATTCACGGTAACCTGTACTCCTAGGACCAGGTCTCTGCTAAATCAGCTTTGTTCCATCAGCTTGATTAATTTGCACCAACGGATGATCTGACCCTAATCACTTCATTTCACTTTGCATTCAGGGGCTCGGAAAAAAATGTTGCATGACAATGGAAGTAAAAAAAAGGCTGAAACGTTTTTTTTTATAAGCAGGATTGAAAAGTGCACTTTCCGTGGTAAAATAGCAACAAATAACTAGAGCGTAAAAGAAACTGTGGCCTTCTACAAATTACATTTTCATTTCAGTTCCTACCCACTGCTCTTCCATATGGGTGCATCTAGACTACATCGACAGAGCCATGTAGTCTAGACATACCCCATGATGATAAAGCCAGACCTCATAATAATATTTTGCATTTATAGATCATCTTTCATCCCAAACTCCATATGTCCTTTACAAAGACATCCGAACATTACTGTCTCATTATGAGGAAACTGAAGCACAGAAGTGAATGTGATGTGCCCAGGGTCACACAGCAACCCAATAGCAGAGCAAGGAATAAAATTTATATCTTCTCACTCCCTGCCCTCTGAGTTAACCAATAGTGCTGCCTCATAAATGCAACAGTGCTTGGTTAGTTTCTGCGTTGCTGAATCAATGCTTACAAGAGACTATAGTGCTGGAGTCAATATCATCAGAACCTCCCACATAGTACATGTAAAAAAAAAAGCGATTAACCCTGAAAGCATCCGTGCTTTCACACCGACTCACAGCTTGACACTGATTTCAAGCCAACACAGAGATGATGGCTGCTTTGCCAGGATACAAATTAACACCAGACAAATGAGAGTTGCTAGAAAGCAAGGAAGGGTAGAAAAAGTGATTGAAAATAAAGATAACCATGAAACCCAAAGGTAGTCCCATGCTAAGGTCTCCTGTGTTGCACTTAGTATTCCAGGTCCCTCACCTTTAAAACCCTGCTTGATCCAATGTAAGTGTGACAAAGCAAGACTGCAAGAGAACATGTTTAAAATAAATAATTATAGCGTAATCTGAATGGAATATGTATGTTTATCTGCACTGCAAATCCCAGCCAGCAGAGATATTGAGCCAGGATACATTATTTTGTCATCACCGAGACAAACAATCAAGCTCTTTTTCTCATTTTTGCAGATGCAGAGATTGATAATTAATTGTAGGCCACATGTTTAATTTGGTTTTCTACATAAAAGCAGCACCTCCTATCACCTCCATCTCTGAAGCACTAAATTTCATCTAGCAAAGTCATTGTCTCAAAGAAAACCTCCACAAATGGCGTAGCAGCAGGCTGCACAGTTTAGCCCCCACTTTCACAAGCTAAAAATACCACACTAGAAGTGGTCCTCTGATCACCTGAAAATGAAACGTTTCATATGGCAATTGCCTATGCCATATGAATCTGCACAGGGTCCCTGGACTATGGCTGAGTTATTCTAGATTGGCACCAGAAGGTGAGAGTTTGGTCCTGAACACTTTCCTGACCAAATGAGTTCCCAATATAAGGGGAATGGCTGTTGTCCTTACCTGAGGGAAAGCAAATGCCAGGCTCCTCTGAGCAGTCTCTCTCCTGCAATGAGACTCCTGTCCAAGTGAGAGCCTGAGTCTCAACCACTGTCCTTTGTTTTCCCACAGATTCCTGGGTAGCTCAGTTATACCAGGAAGGCACACCTGTTTTTTACCATTCGGGAAAAACAGAACAGCTGGAGAGCAATTCTCAGAGAGACACACACGGTGAGGAAGAGACTTTGGATTTAAGTGTACAAACTAACCTAACATCCAATAAAGATCCCAACCTCCTCTTCCTGTGACCAATGAGAAATCCCATCATTCACATTTCAGGGTGGAACTCTAGTAAATTCCACAGGGGCTGAATGGCTCCTTGCCATATGGGCAGGGCCGGTTTTCCCCAGCATCTCTGTTCTCATGGTGTGCAGAGCAGAGGTGTGTTGCCTTCTACTGTGGCTGCTGGTCTGAAACGCAAACCTAGCATTTGGCTAGGAGAAAGGGAGGAAACCCTGGGAAATGTAAGAGTGAAAATGTTTTCCAAAGGATTTCCTGTGCTTGGGGGAAAGTGTGTGTGGTGGGGGAGGGGAAGTGATGGAGAGTTTAATTTCAACACATGGCAAACACTGTTTCACCTTTTGCTTTATTTTTTGGCAATTTGTGGAGCTGAAATAGAACAGGCTTAGAAGCGAAAGTCCTGCTGTCAGATGTGACCTGGACACTTATGCTCAATTCACATAGAAAACTTAGACGCAGTGTTGCACTGCCAAATGTTCAGGCACTCTGCTGCCTCCAGGAATGCCCAGCTCCTGGGGTAGACACCCCCTAGCATGCTGGGGAGAGATAGACTCTCTATGAGCAGGAGATGGGAGTGGCGTAATCCCTTCTCTCTGCTGAAAAGGTGCCCAGGTCTCAGTCAAGGGCAGATACCTCCCTCCGTTCAGGTTTCATAGCTGATAAACTCTAAGCCAGGTCAGCTCTTTAGCCTCTAATGGTAGCAGGGCACCTCTTCTAGCCAATGTCCCAGTGGTTAGAGCACTCACACAGGATGTGGGAGACCTGGGTTCCAATTCCTACTTTATCTAATGGGCAGTAAGGACTTGAAGTCAACTCTCCTGCTTCCTAAGTGAGTACCCTAAGCACCCGGCTGTAAAGTGCCCCAGACTGGGGAGGTGGGAAGAGCTCTCAAACTTCCCTGTTCAAGTTGTTCTGCTTTCTTAAGAGATCGCAGACCTAAAATTAACAGTAGTTAGGGACAAGTGATCATAACTTGCTCACATTTATGAAGTGCAAGCAGAATAAAATCCAGACCAGTGAGACACCCAGACGTAAACATGGTGCTTTAATAGGGCCATCTGCACAAAGCTGAAAACAATTACGAGCAAAACCCACTGGGAGGAAGAATATAATCAATCTCCTGATTGATTGGGAATCATTTAAGAAATACTCGATGTCACCACACAGACTGCCAGCTGGATGGGATAGCCCTTCAGTGCTAAGAAGTGCGCGTCCCTGCATATCGATGGCAGTAGAAGTGGCTCAATCCATATGCCAACATTTCAGATCCAGGATGGACCCAAGATCTTCCTTGAGGATGGGCAAGTGTACCAACATCTCAACATGCTCCTGGGTTACTGTGTCCAACAGACTCCTAAGAATGCCATTACAGAGATTCTATGAATTGTGGCCTGGATCGACTCCTCCCTACTGACTCTATGGCAGAAGACCTTCCTGAGCCCATATATTTAATTCCTCCAAAGGGCAGCTGATTATTTCTCAGAGAACACATTTGTATTAACAGCAATACCCAATACACAGCAAATGCTTTCTTGATAGGGTCATAACATAGTGAAGAGGATTCTCTTGATGGAGGCTCTCATGGCTGGGTGTAAGTTCAGCTATAATTGGGGAACCCGTCTGAAGTGAATGGAGTGAAGGGGATACTGAGATGGGCTAGGAAAATGCAAGGAATGTATGGGTGGCGTTTGGGGAGAGCAAGGTAAGCAGTTCTGTATGGGCTATAGAAGCGAGCACACAAGTGTTCTGCCTGTAGCATAGTTTCTGCTTGACTTCAGCAACTCTGTTTGGTCCTCCATAACTTTTATCATTTGCTCCTGGCCCTGTTTCCTCTCCTGGCTAACTATTCTTAAGTTTTCATTAATTGTCTTTGTCCACACTCTATGATCTTGATCTGTGTCATCAAAGAATAGGAGGACCTCTTTAAACAAGCCTTCCTTACTCCTCCTAGTGACACTCCCTTATCTGGCAGAGGTGCTCCACCACAGCGCAGGGGGTTCCCCTCTGAGCCAAGGAAATTAATAAATAGAATAGAATAGAATAGAACAGAATAGAATAGAATAATAGTGCACTCAAAGCATTGAATCATAATAAATACAGCTCTTTCTCCGTATCCCTTGGCATGCACATAGCTTGGTGAGCACCCTAAAGATGAGCAGTTTGCCCCAGGAGGAGACGTTTCTCAAGATACAGCACAGAGTTGTTTTTTAAAGGGATCACTAGAAGCAACTAAGAACAATATTGTAAAATTCTGCCGTTATTTTCCAGAGATGGAGGTAACTGAGGCTGATCTCTCACTCTTGGAGGTAAACAAGGATGCAAGGGCACATCTTCTATATGCACGCAGCTCTGCTAGCTTGTGTGCTGCTTTGGTCCCTGCACAAATGATTGCCAATTGGTGTGGGAAAGTTTCCTACAACAGAGGAAGGAACAAAACATCTCTGCCAAGGAACCTTTGACCAAGTATTGGCAAATACCTCTAGGAAAGATTCCTAGAGATTTCTCTAGCAAATTCCCATGAAATCTCAGTGTTCCTTAACACATTTTTCTGCGGGGCCTCCGCTAAATAGCTGCATAGGGGAATGTGATGCAGATATAAACATAGGGTACGTCTACACTACAATGTTAATTCGAACTAACTTAAGCTAATTCAAACTAACGCATCTAGAACTAAAAACTAGTTCGAATTGGCGTTTTGCTAATTCGAACTAGCGCGTCCACATTAAGTGGACCCTGAACCAGGCTTAAGGATGGCCGGAAGCAGTGCCGGCAGGGCATCAGAGGAGGACTTAGAGCGTGGAGATGCTGTCTCAGGCTAGCCGAGGGCTGTGTTTAAAGGGTCCCGACCCCCACCCCGGACAGACAGTTCTCAGGGGTGCCCCGCTTGCAAAGCAGTCCTGGCTTGGATTGCCCGGACTACCCACACTGGGCACATCACAGCACTCGGCCATCAGACCGGCTGCACTTGCCGCAGGCTGCCATCTGGGAAGAGGGGGCAATTGGGGGGCTGCAGGAGAGGTTCCACCCCAAAAGCCTGCAGAGCCAGCCCAGTCCTCCCCATCGGGGGCGCGTACCCCATTCCTCCCACACCTCCTTCCACTTACCCTTCCCTAGCCCCTTTTCTTGATGTACAAAATAAAGGACAATTGTGTTCAAAAATGGAATCTGTCTTTATTGAACAAAACTGGGGGAGACTGGGAAAAGGAGGTGGGAGAGGGGAAGAGAGAGGCTGGGAGAGGGGAAGGCAACTAAAATGATCAGGGGTTGGGAACAGGTCCCATATGAAGAGAGGCTAAAGAGACTGGGACTTTTCAGCTTAGAAAAGAGGAGACGGAGGGGGGACAGGATAGAGGTCTCTAAAAGCAGGAGTTGGGTGGAGAGGGCGCATACAGAAAAGTTCTTCATTAGTTCCCATAAAGAAGGACTAGAGGACACCAAAGGAAAGGAATGGGTAGCAGGCTTCAAAGTAGTAACAGAAAGTTGTTCTTCACAAAGCAAAGAGTCAACCTGTGGAACTCCTTGCTGCAGGAGGCTGTGAAGGCTAGAACTAGAACAGAGTTTAAAGGGACGTGACATCAAGTCATGGAGGTTGGGTCCATGGAGTGCTATTAGCCAGGGGGTAGGAGTGGTGTCCCTGCCCAAGGTTTGTGGAAGGCTGGAGAGGGATGGCACGAGACAAATGGCTTGGTCACTGTCTTCGGTCCATCCCCTCCAGGATCCCTAGGGTTGGCCGCTGTCGGCAGACAGGCTACTGAGCTAGATGGACCTTTGGTCTGACCCAGGACGGCCATTGTAAGCTCAGGGCTCAGGGTCGGGGGTCTCAGTGGACCCCCTTGATTTTCATGCACACCTGCTCCTGGGTGGCCAGGCTGGCAGTTCTCCTGCCCTAGAAGGCCACTTTCCTGTGCCTACTGCGGAGGTCGTGGTCGAGGTCCACGATGTCCGCACTAGCCCAGGCGGATGCCCACCTCTTGCGGTCCCGGACAAGCTCCCGGGAGCTGCCAGCCTCGTGAAACCAGGTTTACCTGTGCCGATGAAGAAAGGCTTCTTTGTCGGCGCGTCGCGTCCAGACTGCCCCGATCTGCCGACAAACAGCTGATCGGCAGATCGGGGCAGCCATTTAAATTTAAATGAAGCCGCGATTATTTTAATCGCGGCTTCATTTCCCTCTTCCGATCTGGCTAATCTACATGCCTCCGTCGAAGGAGGCATGTAGTCTAGACACACCCCAAGGTCCTGGACAACCCTGTCACCTTTCTCATCTCATCCACCAATTCCTCTTCATTGTCCACCACACCACCCTTGTGTTTTAGTCCACTGTCTCCTGTCTCCAACCTTCCTGAAATATCCAAGTGATATCTTGGCAGTGGAAGTGAGGCCACTGTCAAGAATGGTTCCCAGTTCCTTGTAGAAGTGGAGCTATGCTAAAGACCTGCCAAAGTGATGTTTTGACTCCCTTGTCTTCTGCTGTGCCTGCCTCAACATGAGTTTATGGAAACTGCAAAACTAATGTAATATCTTTCTTTGATGAGTTTATAAGTTTGATTGATAATGGAAATAGTGTTGGCATAATATACTTAGACTTGGTATCATATAACATTCTGTTTAAAGAACTCGAATGATATAAAATTAATGTGGCACACATTAAATAGATTAAAGTGTGGTTAATTGATCAGTCTGAAAATGTACCTGTGGAATTGTCGTCGAGCAGGTATGTTTCCAATGGAGTCCCCCAAGGATAAGTTCTTGGTCCTTCCTAGCAGGCTGCTAAGCTCACCACACAGTTCTTCCAACAAACAGCTCAGTACATGGACCGCCAAATAAACCGACAAACACAAGCTCAGCACACGGTATCTTTCAGACAACCAGCATGTACCCACCAAACACAAAGACACACACTATGGACAACTACTTATGCTAAGGGTCTTGTAATTGCTCCTCCTTCACCTGGTGAACTCCCTCACAAATCTCCACTATTAGCTGTCTCTGCTCACTCGCTGTGTTATAGAATCACAGATTCATAGAATACTAGAACTGGAAGGGATCTCAAGAGGTCATCCAGTCCAGTCCTCTGCCCTCTTGGCAGGACCAAGCACCATCTAGATCACCTCTGATAGATATCAGTCTAACCTGTTCTTAAATATTTTACACAAACACAGAATCATAGAACCAGAAGGGATCTCAAGAGGTCATTGAGTCCAGTCTCCTGCACTCACGGCAGGACCAAGCACTGTCTAGATCATCCCTGATAGATGTCTATCTAACCTGCTCTTAAATACCTCCAGTGATGGA
The DNA here is from genome assembly GCF_052426305.1 of Pelodiscus sinensis. NCBI lineage: Eukaryota > Metazoa > Chordata > Testudines > Trionychidae > Pelodiscus > Pelodiscus sinensis. The sequence continues at coordinate 14,568,001 of NC_143054.1, forward strand.
GATTCTACAACCCTCCTCACCCCCTAGGCAATTTATTCAAGTGTTTAATCACTCTGACAGTTAGGAAGTTTTTCCTAATGTCCAACCTAAACCTTCCGGCTGTGTCTAGACTGCATCCCTTTTCCGTAAAAGGGATGCAAATTAGACACATTACAATTGTAAATGAAGAGGGGAATCTAAACCCCCTCCACTTTATTTGCATAAACATGGCTGCCGCTTTTTTCCGGCTCGGAGCTTTGCCGGAAAAAAGCGCCGGTCTAGATGGGGATCTTTCGGAAAATAAAGGCTTTTCCGAAAGATACCTTATTCCTCTTAAAAAAAGGAATAAGGGATCTTTTGGAAAAGGCTTCGTTTTCCGAAAGATCCCCATCTAGACTGGCGCTTTTTTCCAGCAAAGCTCCGAGCCGGAAAAAAGCAGCAGCCATGTATATGCAAATGAAGCAGGGGAGATTTAAATCTCCGCTTCATTTGCATAGACTCCTTGTTGCAATTTAAGCCCATTGCTTCTTGTTCTATCCTCAGAGGCCAAGGAGAACAATTTTTTCCCTCCTCCTTATAACACCTTTTTAGATACTTGAAAACTGTTATCATGTCTCCCCTCTCAGCCTTCTCTTTTCTAAACTAAATAAACCCAATTATTTCAGTCTTCCCTCCTACATCATGTTTTCTAGATCTTTAATCATTTTTGCTGCTCTTCTCTGGACACAATTTCTCCACATCTTTCTTGAAATGTGGTACCCAGAACTGGACACAATACTCCAATTGAGACCTAATCAGCGCAGAGTAGAGTGGAAGAAAGACTTCTCGTGTCTTGCTCACAAAACTCCTGTTAATGCCCTTGGTCCCACGGTGATTTAAGCAGGTCTGAAAATATTGCTTATCACAAAGGATTCCAGAATATTTGGCAAATGTTTACAGGAGTACCTTCATCACTACATTGCATCCACATCTGGGCTGCAACACAGCTGTTCAACAGCACTCGGCAACATGACACAGCCATAGAAGTTTCAGGAATAACGTTTAATGCTAGGGCTAAGCAGCTGGACTCGGCAGGAATGGCAAAGGTCCACATATTTTGCTATATGGATAATCCCAGCTCTCTCAATATCTGTGCTAGTGCTCTTTGTGGTGGATTGCTTGTGGGAACTAAAAAAAAGTATATACAAGAGCTAGGTTCTATGCCCCATTTCTGCCTTCCAAGAGCCAGGAGGAGGCTACATCCTTGTTGACCTCTATTTGAGGACAGGCACTTCTCTGAGCCACCTTGGGAGAGGTCCCTGCCTTTTTCCCCCTGAAAAGCCTTTCTAATTATTAAGTAACTTAATATGCTGTTTCCTGCCTTCTAGGGATATGTCTACACTACAGCATCATTTCAAAATATCTTATTTTGAAATAATGCGTCTAGACACAACATGCATTTCAAAATAGCGTTTTGCTATTTTGAAGTAGCGCATCCACATTGACAGGACGTTGAATTGCATTTAAGGCCGTCCGGAACCGGTTCTGACAGGGCATCATGTCAGGAGTTATCTTGTGTGGCTGCTGCCTGAGGCTATCTGAGACCTATGCTTAAAGGAACGCGCCCCTCCCTCCCCCCAAACAGCCGGTTCTAAGGTTTCCCTTCTTTCTTGCCTATCCTTCCTTGAGGAACAGCAAAAGCATTTTTTTCTCTGCATGTTCTGGTTGCCCTCACTCAGGACACCACAGCACTCTGCAGCATGGAGCCAGAGCTGCCCTGGGCACTCTGGTGCTTCTCCTGGACATGTTGCTGTGAGCCTGGCAGCACATTCTGCAAGCAGTAACAGTCTCCCTGGTGTGCCCCACTGGGGACTTGTGCCTCATTCCTCCCTCACATCCTTCCACTTACCCCTCCCTAACCTGCCTTCCTGCTGTACAATAAAAGACACGTGTTCATTACAACAAAGCCTCTTTATTGAACAAAACTGGGATGGGGGGGAAATTTAACTGAAGTGAGCCTGGGGAAAGAAGATGTGAGAGGGGAGGAGGGAGGGTGGGAGAGGGGAGGGGAAACCTGGGAGGAGGGAGCTGGCAAGGGGAGGAAGGGGAAGGAGAAGCTCAGGGCTCAGGGTTGGGGGTCTTGCCAGCCCAACTGTCTCCCAGCACTGCAGGTGTGGGGGTCTCAGCATCTCTGGGGGTGTGGGTAGGAAGAAGCAGGAGGGGGGAAAGGAATTGGCACTATTCCTCGTGGAATGAGGTTTACCAATTTCAAAATAAGTGCTCTGGTATTTCGATTTCATTTCAAAATAGCAGTTTGACTGTGTAGACGCTAGTAAAGTTATTTTGAAATAATGACTGTTATTTCGAAATAACTTTGCTGTGTAGACATGCCCTAGGAGATCATATTCCATATACTGTATCAACATTTTAGGCTAATTGTCTCAATAGGTACCTACAAAGCAGGGGTGCTGTGTGATTCCGTGGGAGAGATTCGCTCCTTCTGCCTTATCCACTATAAGTGTTCTGGTGGCCCACATAAAGGTGCTACAGGAGGCTGGGGTAGAATTTCCCCAGTGTAAGAGCAGATATAGAGAATGAAATACGAGTCATTACACTAAGTAATGCAGAGCCAGGTTTTGCAATCTGAGGAGGGGTGGGAGGTTAGGACTTGGGTTGCCAACCCAGAACAGTCCTGGGGTCTGCAGGAATTAAAGATTAATCTTGAAGTGAAGATCACATCATGTGATGAAACCTCCAGGAATACAGCCAGCAAAACTGGCAACCCTTGCTAAGACATGAGGGAAAATAAGGCAGGCCTCTGAGAAGCAGGGATAGATGAGGTAGGGGTAGGCCATGAGGAGCAGGAGAACTAGGGCACAGGACAGATGGAGGGCAGAGGTATCACTTGTTTGGCTACTATCTGCCCTCATCTTCCGGCTCATCCAGGCCAGGTCTACACCAGAGTTTTTGTGCAAAACTGGCCATTTTTTCGCAAAAGCTCACAGAGCATCCACACCTCAAGCACATTTTTGCACAAGTAAAATGAAAGAACAGAAGGGTTTTCCCCAGTGTAGGTATTCCTCATTCTATGAGGAATAACTCCTTTTCGCAAAAAGGTGTGTGTGTTCGGGCAAAAGGGGTTTTTTGTCCAAGGAGAGGGAAGAGGAAAAAGCACAGGTGCCCTGGTGGCCATTCTGTCCCTAGTAATCACTGCTGATTTGCGAGAGAGCATCCAGTGAGTCTGGACACCCTCTTTCGCAAAAGCGCATCGCTATTTCGATGCGCTTTTGCAGTGTGGACACGCTCTTGTGCAAGAAGATTTTTTGCGGAAGATCTCTTCCGACAAAAGCTTCTTGTGCAAAAAGCCTGCAGTCTAGACGTAGCCAAAGAAAAGGAATAAATGGTTAGTTTTCGCAGTGGAGACAGGTAAATAAAAGGGTTCACAATGTTCTGTACTGGGACCGGTGCTGTTCAACATATTCATAAATGATATGGAAAAAGGGGTAAACACTAAGATGGCAAAGTGTGTATACAATAGAAGTGTATTCAAGATATCAAACTCCAAAGCTAGCTGCAAAAAGTTACAATGGGAACTCACAAAACCGGTGACTGAGCAACAAAATGGCAGACGAAATTTAATGTTAATAAATGCAAAACAATGGACATTGGAAAACATGATCCCAACAATACATATAACCAGGGCTCGCCAGCTGCGCTGTCCGGTGATCTGCACATGTGCAGATCGCCCGAACCTGGCTCTTCCAGGTTACAATCTACTCACCATGGGCGAGTAGATTGTATTATTTGTCAAGCCCTGCATATAACATGATGGTAAGCCCACTTCTTGAATCCTGCATGCAGGTGTGATCTTCTCATTTCAAAACAGATATATTGGAACTGGAAAAAGTATAGAAAAGGGCTACAATGATAAGCGATATGAAACAGCTTCCATATAAGGAGAGATTAATAAGACCAGGACTCTTCCACTTGGAAAAGGGCTGACTAAGGGGCAATATGATAGAAGTCTATAAAATTATGACTGGTGCAGAGAAAGTAGGTACAGAAGTGCTATTTACTCCTTCTGATAACTATTGAACTGGGTGTTATGGGCTGCTGCTGGGATTGTTCTCTGGTATGCTGATTATGCCCATCTTCTTGTTCTCTGGGGTTCCCCACCGCCTTGTCCTGCTGGGCCAGATTCTCTGGTCTCCCCCAGAGAAGTCACAGAGTTGGAGTTACCACCCCCTGAAGAGCAATGCAGACACTGAACCACTTCAGCTATGGGAGAATGCAGTTCTAGGGTACAGTACCCAGGAAACCAACCCTCAAAAGGGATCAAAATCCCACATAAATCCGTCTTTCTCTGAATGAAAGTTATACACAAAGAAAGCACATGAGGATGTTTGCCCTCTTTATCAATGAAAGGGAAAAATGCACACACATACCCCGTAACATTTATACTGGGTCTGATAGAAAACAAAAAGTGTTTTCATTCAGTACAAACAGTAGAGTTTAATTGGTTGCAAGTGAAAACAGACAGATCAAAGTAAATTACTAAGTTAAAATTAAAAGAAAATGCATAGAGCGATCTAATTAACTAAAAAGCTTATTGCAAGCTAATTCTTACCCTACATTGCTATTCTTGTTCTAGGCATAATCTTCAGGTCAGAGACAACCTCTTTCATCTTGACCTGGGTCCCCAGCCCTATTTGGAGTGTGTCATGCCAGCTGAAGACAAAAGATATGATAGGCTATTTAAGCAATGGGAAGCTTTTCCCCCAAGGCTGGAATCTTTTGTTTAACATCCCCCTTCCATTGAAAACTACCTAGGTCAAAATGGAATCCCAGTACCAGGTGGTATGGTCACAAGTCTTACTAGTCCCATCACCTTTGGACTTACAGAACAAACAAGGCTGTTTGCAAGTTGTTAAGTTGATCACCCAGTCATTAAGGCTGGGGGGGGGGGGGAGCGGAGGAGGAACCACCAGTAATGTCTTTCATTGGCACATTTAAAACTATAAACAGTCTCATACTTCATATTTCTAACTTTACATACAAGAATGATACATGCTCCAAAATAGGATGTACCGAGCCAGCAGACTGTAACATTAAAATTGATAGGTTACGTGAGGCATTTTGTTTAAAGCATCTCCTAGTTATGCATATTTATATTAATAAGCCAAACTTCATAAAGCATGGTGGGGGAGACTGTCACACTAGGGATGACTGAATGAAATTAATAGACAGCAAGTTTAAAACAATCAAAAGGAAGAATTTCTTCACACAGCGCACAGTCAACCTGTGGAACTCTTTGCCAGAGGATGTTGTGAAGGCCAAGACTCTAAGGGTATGTCTACACTACCACCCTAGTTCAAACTAGGGTGGTTAATGTAGGCAACCGGAGTTGCAAATGAAGCCCAGGATTTGAATTTCCCGGGCTTCGTTTGCATGTTGCCGGGCGCCGCCATTTTTAAATGTCCGCTAGTTCGGACTCCGTGCCCGCGGCTACATGCGGCACAAACTAGGTAGTTCGGATTAGGCTTCCTATTCCAAACTAGCGGTACACCTCGTTCCATGAGGAGTAACGGTAGTTCGGAATAGGAAGCCTAGTCCGAACTACCTAGTTCGTGCCGTGTGTAGCCGCGCGGCACGGGGTCCGAACTAGCTGGCATTTAAAAATGGCGCCGGCCGGCTTTATGCAAATGAAGCCCGGGAAATTCAAATCCCGGGTTTCATTTGCAACTCTGAATGACTACATTACCCCCCCTAGTTTGAACTAGGGGGGTAGTGTAGACATACCCTCAGATGGAATTATTCCAATTTCTTGTGCATGCCAAATTGGCTGTATTTTTATGATTTATAAAATCACGTGGAGACTTTAGAGCCCAGTATCAACAACCCCTTTTAGCTGAGTGCCTTGCAAAGTCAATTAAGTAGTACAAGCCTCATTTTGCACACAGGGAAAATGAGGTACAGATTAGTTAAATAAATTGCCCAAGGTAACACAGAGGGCCTGTGTCAGAGCCAGGAATAGATCCTTTGCCTGTGGAGGATAGGTCAATACCCCCCATCCACGTAACCACCTGTCTCCCTGTGGTTAAGGAGAAATTGGGCCCAAGGAAGGAAGAAGGTTTGGCAGGTGCCAATGGACCAGGAACTCAAGTGCAAGCTCCTTCATGAGAACAGTACTATGTTGCAGATCTCACTGGACAGGAAATAGCACAAAAACAGCCTTTCTGTTCTGACACTTTTGGCCCCAGCCCCAACCAGGAAGGGCATAGTGAAGCAAAAACAACCAACCAATCCTCCCCCCTCCCCCATCATTTCAATATTTCAAACCCATAGTTTACTTGGCAAGACTGGACTGGGTTGGAGAGTAAAGTTAGAGGAAAAAACATATCAGACTGGCATCCTTTTCTTTTGTATTATTTATTATTCTGGATGCAAAAAGCTGGAAATGTAGAGGATTGGGTTTAATCCTGCAAACACATACATTTGTGCTTTCCTTTATGCGCAAGATTAATTCTCCAGAAATTTGTGAGAACGTTTACAGGAGTACAATTAAACACATGCATAAGGGTTTGAAGGATGAGGGCCATCGGCGTTGAACTCAGCAGGGCGGAAACTCAATTGATGTAAACAATCATAGCTCCATGGATTCCAGTGGAGCTATGACTGCGTGCACCACATGAGTCCCTCTGCAGCTGCAGTGCTCCCCATGTACAGGAGACTTTGCAGGATTGCAGGTTGTGTGCTTTCAAAGGTTATCTTTCTGGCTTGTTTGTGGTTGCAATAGAAATTCCAATCTTGCCTAGCTTGGAAGACGCTACAGAGGACTGGCAATCTGGTAGGACTGTAGAAAGTCCTCTTACAGTACAACTAGAGAGGGAGATGGAAAGTCCCCACTGCACGACAGAGTTTTTGTGCAAAAACAGCTGTTTTTCTGCAAAAACTCAGGGAGTGTCCACACCTTAAGCACGTTGTTGTGCAAGTAAATCGAAAGATCAGAGGGGGTTTTGTGCAATTGGTAATCCTCATTCTACAAGGAAGAACACCTTTTTGCGCAAGAGCTCTTGCACAAAAAGGCGTGTGTGGACAGGGAAGAGGGGTTTTTTGGTGCAAGAAGAGGGAAGAGGAAAAAGCACAGGTGCCCTGGTGGCCATTCTGCCCTTAGCAATCACTACTTACTTGCAAGAGAACATCCAGGCAGTCAGGATGTTTTCTTATGCAAAGGCGCATCACTTTTTCGATGCACTTTGCAATGTGGATGCTCTTGCGCAAGAAATTTTTGCAGAAGATCTCTTCTGACAAAAGCTTCTTGTGCAAAAATCCTGCAGTCTAGACATAGCCCCACAAAGCCCTCTGAAAAAGAAGGGAACACTCAACTTTACAATCCTGCTACCCTGTAACATTAGTGCATCCAGAAAACATAGTTGATGGGCTGTGACATAATTAGGTCAGTTATTTATTGAACCAGAACACTTGACAATTTTTCTACAGCACGACCAGGCCTTCTTGCTGCATAATTAACACAAAAATTAAAGAAAAAAATCATCTATCAGGTGCTATGTACAATGAAATAAAAATCACTGCTACCAGCTTGGGGTGGGGACGGGGAGGGATTGTGCTGAACAGGATCAGTTGACACGCGGAATAGTAATAGAGAGGTAGCTGTGTTAGTCTGATCTTGCTAAAACAAAAGGAAAAACTATGTAGCACTTTAAAGACTAACGATATGGTTTAATGGGTGATGAGCTTTCGTGGGCCAGACCCACTTCCTCAGATCATATGCTGGAAGAGAATTGGCATGACCATATACAGTAAATTTCCAATAATCCAGCAGCTTTGGGACCCAGGGGGTGCCAGATTATTGGATTTGCTGGAGTACTGGAAGGGGGGGCTATGAGGGGTCGGGGGGGTCGGCGGGGAACTGCGCAGTGTGGGCAGCACTCCAGCTGCTCTGCCCCCGGCTTCCCTAAGTCCGCCGCTGCTGAAACTGACCAGTGTCAGATTTGGGGAAGCCGGGGGCAGAGCAGCTCCAATTGTCTGGCTGGCCAGAGCACTTCCAGGTTCCAGTTGGTTCCAGACTATCGGGAGTGCTGGACCACTGGATGCCGAACAACTGGAGTTTTACTGTATACCAAAGAAATACAATGAAAAAAGTGAACACAGTTTAATAATGTTTTTCCATTGTATTCCTTTGGTATATATGGTCAGGCCTATTCTCTTCCAGAATATGATCTGAGGAAGTGGGTCTTGCCCATGAAAGCTCATCACCCATGTGGAGGGATCCCCAGCCCCACCCTCTTCTCTACAAGGTTAAAGCAGGCCCTGAGGCCAAGTTCAGCATAATTCGCAGGTCCTGAGGCCTAGTCCAGCCCAATCGCGGGCCCGGAAGCCTAGTCCAGCCCAATCGCGGGCCCGGAAGCCTAGTCTGCAGTCAAAGCAGGCCCTGAGGCCTAGTCCACGCCCTGAGGGGATGGGGTAGGGGGGTCCAGGCTCTCCCTCTCCACCGGACCCCAACCCAGGGCCCTATTAGTGGTGGGTGGTTCCCACCACCAGCTCTGCGAGGAGTTCTCCACAAAACGCGCCGAGCCCACCGGGGGGTTCCCTGCCCCTTGCCCTGGGTTGCTTCCTACCCCTGCCCTGTGGCTGACGGAGACCCCACCTGGTGGAGCGGGGCTGGCGGCGGCGGCAATGTCGGCAGGTTCCAGGTCTGGGGCAGTAGAGAAGGGGTTGTCCACTGCGGTGGGGCGGGCGACTCCCTGGAGTCGGCATTGCAGGCGGGCTCGACCCAGGAACGGTAGCATCAATGGCGGCGGTCCCAACAGCTCTGGTTCCAGCAGCAGGTCCAGCTGTGGCTCTGAGGTTTGGGCCGGAGCTCCTTCCTCCCCGGAGGTCAGCCCCAACTGAGCAGCCCGGCAGCCTTTTATACTGAGGCTGCACTGCGAGCATGCCCAGCAGGGCTGTGGGGAAGGGCATATTCTACCCAATAGACAGGCTCTCCTCTCCCTTGTTCAGTTCAGGGCAGGCCAGCCCCGTCACAACCTATTAAACCATCTTGTTAGTCTTTAAAATCCTACATAGTTTTTCCTTTTGTTTTGACATGGGGAGTGAGTGCTAAAAACGTTGCTGGATCTAGCTGAAAAGTGGGTTTTGGCCTCTCAAAAGCTTGATTTTTCTCTCATTTTCACACCAGTATAATTCCATGAGAGTTGATGGACTCACTCCTAGTTCACACAGGGCACGTCTGCACTGGCATTAGACACCTGTGATTGATCCTGTGGCATCTGACTCAGGCTCACAGGGCTCAGGCTAAGGAACCTAGGAGGTGGGTGGATCCCAGAGCTCCGGCTGCAGCCTGAATCTGAACATCTACACTGCGGTGAAACAAGCCCTGCACTTGAGCCCCGCAAGGCCAACCAAGCAGGCACAGGCCGGCTGTGGGTGTCAAACGGCAGCACAGACAAAGCCTTTGAGTGCCGGTGGACAGGCTGGGAAGAGAGAGGTGTGAGAGACAGAGATTGTGCCCTTCGTACACATGTGGGTCATTGGAGATCCTTCTCCCCCTGTCCCTGAAATGTGACTATTTCCTGTCCATGCTATTTACCCACTGCCCATCCTGGTAGGGAACCTAAGGGTGGATGCAGCCCTTGGCTTGCCTGGATCTGGCTTCCGAGGCTCAGAGCTCCCCCTTAGCACTGGGGATCCTGTGTTGGTGCACCAGCTCCTTGCTGTCCCCTCGTGGGGCTGGAGCACATAAAATCTACTAGCCTGGAGAAAGGAGAGTCTTTTTCCTTCTCACTCAGGGACCACATCTGTAAGGGTTTTGTTTTTCTCACTTGTGTGTGGTCCCCGGCTGATTTTTCTATGGATCAGCGTTCCCTGACCCAAAAATGGTTTCTCCACCCTGTGGTAGGGGAACTGCTGAGGCAGATCGCTTTATGAAACCATTACTTTTATTACTCACTGTTGTCTGAAACGGGCTCTTCACAGAATTTTTCCTCCGCTTCCCGGGTCTCCTTCATTCACCACGAGTGCATACTGTTTTGTGGCAGTAGGCTGGCTCTTATCCTGGATAGTGGTGCTGGGGCAGAAGTGCAGAGGGCACTGGAGAGGAGAGAAGGTAGGAATGCAGCATGGAGCTATTTGGTTTGCAAAAATCCTAACCAACTTGGCAGTGTTTCTCACACATTTCCTGTTGAGGTGAGGGAAATAAGCCTTTCCCAGGCTGCTCACAAGCCAGCACCTTCACCTGCCACACTTACAGGAAGGAATTTATCGCCTTGATATCTACCTACTTAAAAGAATTTGTCCGGCTCTCGCCACTGACTCACTTGAAATTCCAGGCACTCCCTAGGGGTAACAACAATCACCGCGGTAACAATTCTGCCAGCTGCCTTTCTCCTTACTGCCCTCCCCATGGACTGGAGGGGGTGCGAATGGACCACTTGGCCTTGAGTGGTCCTTTCAAATATGCCTTAATGAGACATATGCTAAACAATGTCCTATCTTGTATTTCGCTGTGACAACCAGAGGGAAGATGTATTCTGCAGCAGGGCCATGGACTGGGGAACAAGAAAGGGGGCAGGTACCCTACGATTTGGTGATTTAAAAGAGCCCGGGGCTCTGGGCCACCATGGCTGCAACTGTGGCAGCAGCAGCAACTGAAGCACTGGGCCCTTTTAAATTGCCATTGGAGCCCTGCGTGGCGCTGTCCAGGCGGTGCTGAGGGCTGGCTATCCTAGCCCCATCCCTTCCTCCCAAAGCCCTGCCACATTGCCCAGGGCCCGGCAAAATCGGTCACAAGTCCCGGCACTACTGTAGCACTTCAGTAAAGAAGCTATGGTGCCAACCGGAGAGCTTCTCACATTGGCATAGTCACTACCCTCAGAGAGGTGGTGGCTCTGTGGTTGTACGGAGCCCTCCGTCGACATAGCGCTGTCTACACCAGGGTTAGGTCAGTCTAACTGCATCACTTAGTGGATTTTTCACCTCCCTGTAGGATTGCCAGGTGTCCGGTATTCACCCGGACAGTCCGGTATTTTTGCGTCCTGTCCGGTAAAAAAAATCAGAGCATACCAAACACCTGAGATGTCCGGTATTTTCTGAATTTTTCCCCGGCCAGGAGGCGAAAATGCCAGGCACCTGGCAACCCTACACACACTCAGTGCCTGGCCTCCCCAGACCCCAGTCCCGATGCTTACCTGGTTCCCTAAGGCTGCCGGCACAAAATGACTGCCGGCCAAAAGACCTAGTGGGAGCAATGCTTTCCCTTGAGTCTTAGTGCTCAACTTCTCCCCTGTTTCTATCCCTGCACTCACTCTTAAAGGGGACATTCTGTTTTATTTTAATTTTTCTTTTTTTTTTCTGCTCAGCAACTTTGGTCTCTCTCCCTCCCCCCCCCCCCTTTTTTTTTCCCCTTCAACACAATTTTTTCTCAGTGGTTTTTTTATTTGGGGGAGAGGGTGTTTGGTATTTTTGTTTCAACCATCTGGCAACCCTACCTTCCTGCCCCCCGTGCCACAGTTGTACTGATGTAAGCTTTTAATGTAGACCTGGCCTGAGTATGTTCCCCAGATCAGAAGAAGAACGCACTATTCATCTGTCCCACCAACAGATGTCACCCCACCCACCTTGTCTCTCTATTATCCTCGGACTGACACAGCAACAACAACTTGAGCTCTCCCTGCTAAGGGCACTTGGTACTCCGCAGTTTGCTTAAACTGGGTATGGGACTCAACCACTGGGACACTCAGCATCATCAGTTCCCCTGACTTTGCTGGGCATGTTAGGAGCCCAGCACCTGGCAGCTCTGGTTGTTTTGCTTTATCACCAATCCCCAGGGCTAGTTTCACAAAAGGGCTTAGGCACCTGACTGCCACTTTGGAGGCCTAAATCTCAGAATTGGGACCCTCTGGGCTTCACAAAACCCACTCCCCCACACTAGCTGGTCCTGAACCTGTTTCAATTTGCTTGGACCTTGAATTTTTGCAGTAAAAGTTCCCCAGGTACCTATATTCCTGCCTCTGAGCTTGCACATTTGCAGCCTTCTGCCAGGTGTCTAGATACCGAAGCCCCAGAGCAAAGCACAAACTGGAGAAAGATTAGAGTTCTTCTTCTGAACTTGCCTACAAGGCCTGACCCAGTACACAGACTAGGTTTTCCACACTGGAAAAAAGAAGAGAAATGTTAAACAAATTTAAAAGGATTAAAAAGCCTTTTCTCTCAATTACTCCAGGGTAAAAATTGGTGAAGAGTTTTTTTTAAAAAAGAGCTAAAATGTGTGCAAGAGGGAACAGCAATAAATCCAAAAGCTGAATAAAGGACAAACCAACCCTTTTTTTGGATTGCCAAAAGTGACTCAAAACACTCTTTTCACTTGCGATGAAATGAGTATGTTTGTTTCAAAATGTTGAATCAAAAATGAAATAAAAATTCACATTTAATTATCCATTTCGACTCAACGTTTCTCCTTCAGAACACTGTGGCTACATCTACATTGCACTCTCTTGTGCAAGAACATATGCAAATGAACATATGCAATTGAGGCCGAACATATGCAAATGAGTCAGAACAGCTCTTACACAAGAGGGGCTCTTACACAAGCATTGTAGAGTGCTCCTTCTTGTGCAAAAGCCCCTTTTGCAAAAATGGCGGCTCATTAAGTATGCAAATAGGTGCGGTGATATTCATCGTCATGCCTCATTTACATATTTTCTTGCACAGGAGGAAGGGTCCACCAATCATCAAGAAGGGATATCAAATCTTAATGGGACTTAAGCAAAGCAAAAAGTTCCATAAGATTTTCAATTGGAAATACGGGGCCAGAGAACATAGGGGTATCCATCCCCGGCTATCCTAGCAACCTCGTCGTATCATCCTGTACAGAAACTGTTCCTCCTTCAAAACGAAATAATGTGCCATTCTGAAGCAACAAATTCTGGTTTCCTTTTTGAAATGTTGATTCCCAAGGGAAGGTTTTGTTGTGATTCTTCCAAACAGAAAGGCATTACAGTTGCTGAAATTCCACAGAAAATCTCTATTTTGACAAACACCTGTTTCCAAAGAGACGATCTTTCAGGGATCACATTTTGACCAGCACCACTGCTGCCATTTGAAATGTTAGGCTAGGATTACGGGGGTGGGAAGGGATTCTGACAAGCATGATCAGACCATGAGTGGTCGGTAATGTAGGCAAGTGGAGGCACAGCTTTCCCAGAATTGCCTACACGTCCTGGCTGCCTGGAAAGGCTGGGGCCGCAATGCAGCAGCCTGGCTTCCTGGCCCCCAGGAGGGGTGGGGTTGGAGCTGGATTACTCTCTCCACGAATCTGGCCATTTCAGCTCTGTTACAGTACATTCTAATTACAAAGAGAAAATTATTCTCCTCTAAAAACCATCCCTCCGGAACCAGCTGTGCGTTCCTACATGGGACTGAACAGGCCTATAGACTCCAATAAGCAGGTAAGCCCAGAGAAACAAAACATCTTGAAGTAACACCAAGCTGGAGGTTCTATACAAGAGTTGCTTAATAACTGGCAAGACATGAAACTTGACTTATTGGGGAGCAAGGGGATTTAGCAAAGGCATCTCCTCTATCCTGTTAATTTAAGGGGATGTATTTCTAAGAAAATGATTTTCAATTAGGAGGAAAAATGTACATATAGTGTCTCAGCAGGTTGCAGAATACATTTCAGGCTGCAGCTATAACTGGACAGAGATATCCAGGCCACCAATTTCTATGTTTAAAACCAAAAGACGATGATTTTGAACTGATTGTTTGTTCAGTAGTTTCCACCCAGGCATTATCATCTCCAGTTTATAATGGGGAACTGAGGCATCGAGCTCTCAAGCTACTTTCCTGAGGTCACCCCTGTGACAGACTGGGCCAGGTCTGGGCACCGCTGAGGGTGTCAGCTTGGGATGAATCGCTCAAAGCCAGGGCTACTTACAGCCCTCGACTGGAGACCTTTCCCAAAATAGGTTACAAACCACTCACACAGAGTGCTTCAGCTGCCATGCTGGCCAGCAGGAAGCCTCACAAGCAAAACTCCTCAGACACCCCAGCTCTCCCTGTACCACAATCAGCCCCGGGCCTTATGCACAGGTGAGGGGTTTTAGAACCCAATCTCACCTACTCCGAACAGATCCTCCCGGTCCCAAAGAACCAGCCACAGTCCCCGGTCAATTTACATTTTGGATCTTACCCACAAGAGCACGCTGGGCCAGTCCTTTAGAATCTAAAGTCTAAAGGTTTATTAATAAAAGAAAGAAAAGGTTGAGAGTGAGATTGTTAAGGAGATTACATTACATACATCAATCACCAAGTTCCTGATGTAGGCTCTTAGCAGAGATGTTACAAACTGCCAGCTTAGAAATCTCTGGTGTACATCCTGTATCAGGATGAATCAGCAAATCCTTCCCGGCTCTGTCCCTAGCAAGGGTGCATCTGTAATCAGGAGCAAGACAGAAGACAAGATGGAGCTGCCCTCATGGGATTTTTATATTCCCGGAGGCTCCCAGGAATATAAAAGTCATAGATCATGTGGAGCTGGTCACATCCAAGTAGCCATGAGGCACTGGCTGGTTTGCAGACTTCCAGACACATTCCTCAGGTGGGTATTGGCTGCTCTGAAAGCCATTATCCATGGAGCAGTGCTAGTTAGCACAGCCAGTCACTGAACAATCCTTCCTCACAATAGGCAGTCCAGGACCATTGCTCCCTCCCATACAGAGAACATTTACAATACAAGAACAGATCCCACATTCATAACTTCACATACAAACATCATACAAGTACATGAGTAGAACACATAGAATCAGTAGAGCATAAGCTTTCATTTGACACCTCACATGGCCACTTTGTTCAGAATTTGGGGCAAACACCACCCATGGGTGCAACAGTGATCTAACTGCTCACTTTAAAACCCAATAACGTGACAACCCCTAAAGTCACTGGCAGAGGAACAGTATCCAGCTTTCCTGAATGTTTAACCATTTGTCCTATACTTCTGCTACTCAAAGACCTGAGTAATCACTTAACTCTGCTAATAGAACTGGCATTGAGTTAGTGTAGGAGAAAGGTGCCAGCATATCCTTATATACATGCCGGTCATAATTAAATACAGTGTCAACAATTATGAAGTGGGAGGAACTCTGACATTCTTACACTGAAATTTAAATTAAATAGGAAACTAATTCAAATGGAAGTAGTTTTCAACAGTATTCATGGACAGAGCTGCTTGGAAGGGTTTTTTTGACTGTGGAGAATTTTAATGAAAACAAGTCCATGTTCAACTCTTTGCTAAAAATCCAAAAACTCAAAGCCGAACACTTTTTTTGCCATCTAATGTTCATGGGGAAAAATTCTATTTTCCAACACAAAAATCAAAACATTTTGAGCAAAGCAGAGTCACAGACGTTAAGGCCAGAAGAAGGCATCATGATCACCTACTCTGACCTCTTGCACATTGCAAGCCACAGGATCTCAACCACCTACTCGGGTGATAGATCTCTATCTTCTGGCAGAGGAGCTAAAGGTCTCGTGTCAGAATTTAAAGACTTCAAGTTACAGAGCCGTTAACACTAATTTAAAGCTGCAAGTCGCCCATGTCCCATGCTGCAAAGGAAAGCAAAAAACACCCAATGTTTCTGATAACCTGGTCTGGGGGAAAATTCCATTCTGACCCCAAACATAATGATCAATTATACCCTGAGCATGTGGTAAGACCCAGGAGCCAGGGAAAGAATCCTCTGTGGTAACTCAGGCTACCGTAGGGTTGCCAGATGGTTTAACAAAAAATACTGAACACTCCCTCCCCCATCAAAAAACCCAAAACCACTGGGAAAAAATCTGTTGAGAAAAAAAAAGGGGGAGACCAAAGTTGTTAAGCAAAAAAAAAAAAAAAAAGGCACTGTGCTTTTAAATGCCCCCACTTTCCCTCACTCCCCGCCCCCGCCATATGCGGCAAGGGAAAATTGTCCCCACCGGGCTTCCATCTGAAGGAAACAGGAAATATGGGTATGTCTACACTAGCCCCCTAGTTCGAATTAGGGAGGCTATTCGAAGTTGCGAATGAAGCCCGGGATTTAAATATCCCGGGCTTTATTTACATCTTACCATCCAGGTACCATTTTTAAATTCCCTTAGTCCAAACTAACTGCCCGCAGCTACATGCGGCAGTCAAACGTTAACTCGAACGAGATGTAACAGTTAACTCAAGCCAAGGAATTAGTTCGAGTTAACGTTTGACTGCCGCGTGTAGCCACGTGCAGTTAGTTCGGACTAAGGAAATTTAAAAATGCCGCCCGGATGGCAAGATGCAAATAAAGCCCTGGATATTTAAATCCCGGGCTTCATTTGCAACTTCGAATGCCTACGTTAGCGTCCCTAGTTGGAACTAGGGGCTAGTGTAGACACACCCTACCAGACTTTTTATATGTCCAGTATTTTCTGGGTTTTTTACCAGACAGGGGACCCGAAAAACGGACAGTCCGGGCGAAAACTAGATGCCTGGCAACCCTTGGCTACAACTACACTGCCATTTTTTGCACTCACATTTACATATCTTCTTCTGATTCTTTTTGCGGCAGAGGTTTTTCAGATAAAAAGCCCCATGTAGATGGGTCCATTTGTCAGAAATAAAACTTCTTTCACAAGACCCCTTATTCCTTATAAATTATGGTTTACAGGGTCTTGCAAAAGAGGGTTTTTTCCAACAAATGGTCCTATCTACTTGGAGCTTTTTATCGGAAAAACCTCTTTCGCAAAAAGAATCTGAAGATATGCAAATGTTAGTGCGATTTGCATATCCGCTTCCACAAAAAAATGGCAGTGTAGCTGTAGCCTCAGAGCTATCTCCATGTAGTGTCCTATCACTGACCTTTGGAGATATTAGCGACTGCCGTTAAATTCTTTTAAAGAGAAAATTCACCAAACAAAAACATTTCAATTGGGTCTTGCTTAATGATTTGCCAAGGAGGAAATGCTCTGAGGTTTGCAAGCGTCCCACATTTTTAAGCAGACATCAGATTCCAAGCACTATTGTATTGCAAATGCCATGAAGACCGCAAACACCATTTTTGGCAAACAAGACACTCACATGGCCCTTTTTAATTCAGGCATTTTTGTGATGTAACCAAACTGATTTCCTTGAACTGGAAAAAAAAAACTTCATTGTAGAGAGAGAGGGGACTGGAATGAGTATGGCTGGAAAAGGCCAGTTGTAGAGATTGTAGCAGCCAGAAAAGCACCTGGCACAGCTGGTAAGCCAGTTACAGAATCGTAGGCTTGGAAGGGACCTCAAGAGGTCATCTAGTCCAGTTCCCTGCACTCATGGCAGGATTAAGTACCGTAAAATCTTGAATATAATGAGCACCGACGTATAATGCGCACCCTGACTTTTGAATTTTATCATAATGAAAAAATCTATACTCCTATATATAATGCGCACCCCAACTATTGATTTACTTACTTTTTTGAAAGTCTATATGTTTTCTAGTCTATGGGATAAAATTCAGCTTCACATCCGGTGTCCATGTTTATAACTTATTTTCATAAATGTCAGCGATTAATTAACTATAAACTATTTCATACGACAAGTAAGACGTAAATTTCATATTACTTATTGTTTTTAAATATTTTAAAGCATTCTAGGAATCTCTGCCATTTCAGTTGATGTTGATTTCATGTTTACTGCTGTCTTAGCGTGGCGTCAGCAGAGTGGAGGTTCGTCGTTTTCTGACGCGGAACTGCCAAAACAAAACTTTAAACAATAACTCCTGTATGTAATGTGTACCCCGACTTTGACCCAAAAAAACTCAGAAAAAAAGTGTGCATTATATTCAAGATTTTACAGTAATCTCTAGACGAGGGATGGGGAACATATGGCCTGCAGCGAGGCTCAGGGCGAGCTGGTGGTAGTGCTCCAGCCCCATGGTCTGAGGCCGGCTGCGGCAGCTGGCACCCCAGGTGGGTGGCACAATTGGCGCCCCTACCTGCACGGCTTTCAATGGCCATGACGTCATCATCGGGCGCCCGGGCCAGCAGCGCTCTAGGCAACTGCCTAGTTCGCCTAGGCTCACGGGCCGCCCCTGGATGTTAAAGCTCGTGTATGGCTGGGTCTGCCTGGCAGAGGGAAAGGAAGAGGAGGGGAGGAAGCAGCTCTGTGCACTGCCATTTGCTCCCTCCCCCAGCAGGGAAGCGTTTGCCTGCAAGCTCCCAATGGCTGGGGTGTTGCAGGCAAGCGCAGGGCAGCACAGAGCCACCTGTGTCCCCTGTCAAACGTTGGGGGGGACACACAAAATCACCCTGGGCCCCCAGAAGAGTTAATCTGGTTGTGGGGGGAAACCCTGAGCCTCGGCACACTCTCCCCCACAGGGCTGCCCCCCTAGAGGAACCTTGGCCCCCTAAGTTGCGCGAGTGAAGCGAGTGTCTCTCTTTTTTGTTTTGGTTTTGTGGTTGCTCATTCGTATTTGGCCCCCGAATGATTTTTCTGTGGGTCAGTGGCCCCCTCAACCCAAATAAGGTTCCCCACTTCTGCTCTAGACAATCCCTCACAGGTGTTTGTCTAACCTCCTCTTACAAATCTCCAGGGATGAGACCTCACTGGTGGCAGCACACAGTGGGCAGGGGCAATGAGAATGGGGAACCACAGCAAGGACAAGGGCAGGGCTACAAATCCCACCACAGAAATCTTCAGGTTCTCCTACTACGTAGGGGCCTACAGCGGTATCGGCCGCCATTAGGTTGGAAGGGAGCCTATGGAGCAGCTCCCCAGCCATTCTGTGACCTGAGGGGGAAGGGATTCTGCCCTGTTTCAGCAGGACCCAGCCTGCACAGGATGAAGTGTGTGTGGCCCTGCACATTTCTTTCCATTTGTTGGAAGGAAACTAGTATTTATTTTTTATTCTGAGCCAAAAAATGTCCATTATCCAGCACATTGGCCTTCCTCTGACCTACACAAGCCAACACAGTCTTCAATTGAAATTCCTTCTGCCAAGAGGGACTGCAGCCACCTCACCGGGGTTTCCTTTGTTGGCCCCACTTGGGAAACCTTCAGCCAATTTGGCTCTTCCATCTGATGCTCCTTTAACATTCACATACATGCAAATTAGCTTAACGAGCTTCAGAGACAGGCTAGCTATAGTACAGAGCACTGAATAATTAATACAGCGTCATCAGAGTATTCAGGCCACGTTGCCAGAAGCAAAGGTAATAAGCAGCTCACATGCTAAACAGTTACCCTGGGCAGCCCCTGCAGAACACAGCATGCTGGTGTGACCCCAGCTCTGCCAACTGCCCTGCCTAGCTCAGGCGTTTAGTTCATTTCTCCATGCAATATTATGTTGGCTGTCATCTATATACAGCTATTGTTTACATCGCCCTTGCCTCTAAAGCTCCTAGCCAAGGCTCCATTGTGCCCTATATACACAGAAAATGACACATTTTCCTTGAAGTCTCTCCTTACTAAGGGCCAATGAATAAACAAAGGTGCTTTTAATTCCAACACCCTCCTTGATATCGCTTGCTCGATTTTACCCTCATTGGATGCAGTTGCAATTCTGGAGAATACATCACAGCTCTGCCTTTTGCCTGCCAGAGGGGGCATTCAAATCATCTCTTAGCCAAGGACCTTTGCTTTCCACTCAAGTCACATTATTGTTGTTTTTCCAAGTGATCCATGAAACATGCCAGACTGAGACCAGCACTGGTTTCTGATTAGCCACAGACAAGGGTCAGCTTGTCAATGGCAGTACTAGCCTCCCCCTGTCCTTCACTGTTAACCTGGAAAAGGCACCTAGGTTTACAGGCAATGAGCAGAGGGTATTTCTAGTTCATTTTCTATGACCCATTCAGTTGCTGGTCATCCTGCCAAGATGGCCTATATTGGTATGTCTATACTGCAATAAAACCCCAGGTCCACTGACATGGACTTGAAGAACTCAGTCTGTAGTCTAAATACTTCAGTATAGACAGTCAGGCTCAGTTTGTAGCCCAGTAGTCCAAGTCTAAGCTGGCTAAAGAGCTGCAGGGATCTGACTTGTTTTTTATTGCAGTGGAGACGTACGCCAGAGAGTGAGTCACTGTCATTAGCTGATGTTCTGATGTGGACACCTGACCACTGGGTAACAGACTAAAACCATCAAATTGGTTCCCACAAAGCATGGCGCAGCTATTAGACGGGCTACCCCTTCCAATCTCCTGTGTCTTCAGCTAGACTGATAGTAGGAACGTAGGGCCAAACTCATCATTTCCTTTGGGTGTTACGCCGGCATATTCCAGGGCTGAGTTTGGACCCTACCGGTG
Source organism: Pelodiscus sinensis (assembly GCF_052426305.1). Taxonomy (NCBI): domain Eukaryota; kingdom Metazoa; phylum Chordata; order Testudines; family Trionychidae; genus Pelodiscus; species Pelodiscus sinensis. The sequence goes on from NC_143054.1 coordinate 14,588,269, forward strand.
AAAGGTTTTGAGTGCCAATGCCTATCATTTTGGCCATCCACCCTTCTATGGACTGTACACTCACTTTTGTCCCACTCCCCTTTGATGTTATTGAACACAAGGCTAATAACTCTGAATTTGCTAATGTGATCACCACCATCTTGGCTAGTGCATGGGAGATCAAACCAGAGATCTCAAGAGCTAAGTTACCCTGGTTTGAGCTGAAGAACTAAACCACCCCAACTGGCACTATAGCATTTGTGGACCAGGTACGGAGGACACTCAACTTCGTGTCACACTGACAGAAAGAGAAGGCAATACGTTTAAAAAAACAAAAGACACAACCACACAAGTCCCCACCCCACTCCCAATCTCTTGGAGTTGGGGGACTTTCAAGAGGATGGGAGTCCACATTCCATTCGGATAAATGTCTACAAAATTTCAGACACGTACCTAAATAATATGCCATTGTGTCATCCAGTCACTGCCTGCAAAACTGATGTGGAGATTTTGTGTTACAGCATTATCATTTCTAGTCTCAGCCAGAACCCAAAAGTGTATACATGTGAATATGGGGAGGCATTCAAAAATGCACCACCTTAATGTAGGTTATTGAATTTATTCTACAAAGCAAGGAAAGTTTGTGGAGTCTCTGGTGATGAGATGTATTCAAACTGTCTGTCCATTCCTACAGTAAAACACTGTGAGTGGAGAGCAGAGATGGGCCGAAACCTGGTATATACATGTCAGTCCCCGTAATACACGAGGTTCGAAGGGATGCCGGAAAGGATGAGACCACAACTGGGGGTTTCAAAAAGCACAAACTGATTTTATTTTGATGGCGCCAGACAACACAAAACAATTCCCTGAGGCTTTTCTAAATCACAATAATTCCCAATAACTGCCCAGGGGTTAGGAACAGTTGAATTAACACTGGTATTATCCATAGGGCTGATTATTTACACAACTTTATACAAGGAAACAGTAAAAAACCTAAACCACAACTATTTATAAACTAACTTAGTAACTTTTTAGCCACTGTCACTGGGCAAGAAATAAGGACAACTAAAAAATCAATTAGGATAGGGATGATGGTAGGGGGGGGGGGGGTGTTATACCAGTTCTGGAGACAGCAGGAACACAAGTACCGGTCACACGCTCATAAACTGTCTCCACTCGGGTCGACCAACTCGGAGTACGCTCAGTAAGACTCAAGAGCGGGGGGTGCAAGGCGTCTGGGTGATCAGGCCAGGCGTTCACTCAATGCGAATCCCCAGTGAGAGAGGGGCTGCCTGCCTGTTTTATTGCCTGTGAACTTATCACCCCATAGGTTGGTTTTTGCTGCAGTGGGTGGAGTAGCAGGCCTGAGCACCAGTCAGCCCACTGGCTGATCTGTTACTGCAATGGGTGGAGTGAGCAGGGGAAGATTATTAATTTACATGCCCTTATATGGAAAACACTCCACCTCACAGACAGAGCCCCCTATACCAGTCTCAGAGGTATTACAGGCTATGGCTCCCTGCGACGGGCAGCCATTTCTGATGTTCTGCCTCGGACAATACACAGCCCAGTGTTTGGGGAGTTCAAAATTAGCTCCAGATCAGAGTTTTCCAGTCTGGATTTGTCTTTATCAAAAGGCCCCGCACCTCTTAGAGATACATGCTAGTTTGGACTGCATTACCTGTGTCTAATTTAATGTCTGAGCCAAAGGCCATTGAAGTCAATGGGAAGCCTCCCACCGAGTTCAGTGATATGGGAGTAAGCTGGAACCGTTCTTCCCTCGGTGTCAGCTGAAACTATATGGGCTTGCTGGCACTTGCATAGAATGCAAAGGGCTGTGCCACTCTCTGCTTTCCCAGAGAAGGAAATTTCATAGAATCATAGAATACTAGGTCTGGAAGGGACCTCAAGAGGTCATCGAGTCCAGCCCCCCGCCCTCAAGGCAAGACCAAGCTCCACCTACACCATCCCTGACAGATTGGTGGCCCAACTTTCAGAGATGCTCTTGAGGCATGTGATGGGGGTGCAGTGGCACCCCGCACTTCAGAGGCACCACCCCTGGAGTTCTGGGGTGAGAAGGCGCCGTGATTTCTGCTGAGGATTTGCGGCGCATGCTCCACGGCCGCTGAGAACCTCTGGGGACAGAGTACAGCCTAGGGGAAGGGAGGTGGCGGGGCCAGAAGGGTGGCCCAGTGTCTCCAGCAACATCTCCACCTGCGTGGTGGGACGCTTAAAAGGAGGAGCCCTCCCAGACCAGAGGGGGGGAAGGAATGGAGGAGCAACATCGGGCAGACCTTGGTGGGCTACCCCTCCACCATTGCCTGGCATCAGAGACCGGGCAGCAGACTGCACGATGGGAGGTAGGAAGCAGCCCAGGGCAGGGCTATAAGCATACGCCCGCAGGTTGGTGAGTTGCGGGCAACAACCCCAGCAACTGGACAGCGGGCTCGGCCCCTATCCTTAGGGCCCTGGGTCAGAGCTCGGAGTGAGGGCGGGCCAAGCGCCCCTACCTCCCCTGACCCTTTACGGGTGGTGTCCGCTACTGCGGGATGATGTACGATTAGTGGACACAGAGACCTCGCTAGGGAGGACTCGAACAGAGAGAACCGGCTTACAGGCTTAGATGCACGGTATTATGAGCACGGGGGAGGAGGGGGAGAAACCCCTATTCCTGGCGAGACGGCCGGACTCTGAATCACTTAACTAAGATGGGAGGGGCAAACTGGTGAGGGGAGGAGACTTGCGCTAGGTAGGACGTCTTAAAGAACCTGATCGTGAGATTGGTAAATCTGAGCCGGGGAAATCAAGGCAGGGGGACCTCGTTTCTGAGTTGTATTTTGGCGTTTGATTAAAAGTGGCCATGACCTCAAGCCACGGCTCAGTCGTTACATGTGAGCTCAGTCGACACAAGGCTCTACGATGCCTGCTGAGGTCAGCGCTTCTGAAAACCTGGTCCTAAGCACTTTTACCTGGTGACTACAATTTAGATGTCCTGACTCTTTGGATCATGTTCCCTTCTGTACAGACTGCATAAGATAAATAACAACAACACGAATTATAAAATGACTATCTCTATTACCATAAGGCTTGTTAAACAAATCCAGCTGCCAGGGATTCCAGAGTCTGAATCATATGCTGCATGAAGAATCATTTCTTTTCCTTGTTCTACATTTATTGACCATTAATTGTATTAAGCGACTCCTTATTCTTACAGAATGGGTCACTAGGCTCAGTTTTCAAGGTGCCCGTCACAATTCAGCTCTCTTTACAAACTGATAGCTCCAGCGTTTGCACCCCTGCCACAATTGCTCCATGCTGGTTTCTTCCTACCCAGTCAAGTATTGAGTGTTGAAAGTTAAAGAGGAGTCAAAGCCTTCCTAGGAAACGGCTGTCACTCACCTTCTCCCTGACAGTCCAGTATTGTCACTTCCTGCAAAGCCCTCACTTTGCTTTCTCACTTGTGTGAAGCCCTCAACTGATTTTTCTGTGGCTCAGTGGCCCCCAGCCCAAAAAAGGCTCCCCACTCCTGCAATAGCTGGTTACCAGTTTGAAGAGAGCCCACTCCTTTGTGGTGGAATGTGTGTACTCCTGAGTTGCAATCTCATTAGCATATTTTCTGCCGTTTCTTTTTGCGCAAGGGGTTTTTGCGCAAAAAGAAGTAATGTGGACTTTTTCTTTTGTGCAAAAATCCCATCCACACTGCTTCTTTTTGCGCAAAAACCCCTTGCGCAAAAAGAAACTGCAGGAAAATATGCTAATGAGTCCGCGACTCATACTAATGAGTCCCTCGTTAGCATATTTTCTGCCAAAAAAACTCGCAGTGAAGACAAAGCCCTAGAGTTTTGCCCCACACAGGCTCTTTTGATACAGAAAAATAGGCATGAACTCCACATCCTGGCTAAATTATGGGGCTGGGGAAAACCTGAGACAGAAAGATCATTGGAGGAAGTAAAAATGGCCCTTCAAAATACCTAATGTTTGAGTAACTGAGCTACATAGCAGACTTTTGTGGCATGGAAGAATCAGAAGGAGGAACTTGGCTCTGAAAATAGTTGCTTAATAAAGCAAGGAATCACATGGCCTGTAGAATTAATGTTCACCAAATAAGTTGTTTGCAACAAATACTATTAGGCTGTGTCCAGACTCAGGGTTTTTTTCGGGAAAAGTAGCCTTTTTCTGAAAAAACTTCACCTGCGTCTAGACTGCAGCCGCGTTCTTTCGAAATTAAATCGAAAGAACGTGGCTTTTCTTTCGATGGCGGTAAACCTCATTTCACGAGGAAGAACGCCTTCTTTCGAAAGTGCTTCTTTCGAAAGAAGGCGTTCTTGAATGTAAATAGGGCTTCTTCGAAAGAGAGCATCCAGACTCACTGGGGGTACGTCTACACTACAGCGCTAGTTCGAACTAACTTAGTTCGAATTAGTTAATTCGAACTAAGCTAGTTCGAACTAGCGCATCTAGAACTAAAAACTAGTTCGAACTAGCGTTTTGCTAGTTCGAACTAGCGCGTCCACACTGATTGGACGCAGGGGGGCATTTAAGGGCAGCTGAAACCGGTTCTGGCAGGGCATCAGGTCAGCAGTTGCTTTGTGTGGCTGCTGTCTGAGGCTATCTGAGGCTCGTGCTTAAAGGGACCCCCCTGGACAGCCGGTTCTCAGCTTTCCCTGCTTGCTTGCCAACCTCGCCGAGGGACAGCAAAGCATCGGTCTCTGTGCCCGTCTGTGTCGGTGCTTCCCTTCGGGGGGGACCGCCGCAGGTGGCAACATGGAGCCACGGCTCGCCCTGCACCTTCTGGTGCACGTTCTGGACTTGCTGCTGCAAGCCTGCCACCAATGGCTCGAGGCTGCCTGGCACCACCTGGGGAACGTCAGCCCCCTGCCTCTCCACCTGGCCGTCCTGGGGGCCGTGGAGGAGCCGCGGCGGCGCCCCGGCACCGGCGTGCCCCGCCGCATCTGGCGTCTGGACACCAGCAGCGACTGGTGGGACCGCATCGTCCTGGAGCACTGGGACGACCGACAGTGGACCCAGAACTTTAGGATGAGGAGGGACACCTTCCTGGAGCTCTGCGAGTGGCTCGCCCCTGCCCTGCAAAGAAGGGACACTCGCATGAGGCCCGCCATCCCCCTCCAGAAGCGGGTGGCCATCGCCCTCTGGAAGCTCTCCACGCCGGACAGCTACCGATCCGTCGGGAACCAGTTCGGCGTGGGGAGATCCACTGTCGGAGCAGTGCTCATGCAGGTACGGCGCTCGTCGGCCACCGAGCCGGGGGGGAGGGGGGCTGCGAGGAGGGGATGGGCCGCCCCAGGGACAAGGGGGGGGCGGGAGGAGGCGAAGCGCCCCGCACCGGAGGGGTCGGGCTGTCCCGGCCGTACTACACGCCGCCAGGGGGGTTGCTTCCGGGAGTGGGGCGCGGGGCACTGCCAGGGCACGCACGCTCCCAGCCACCCGGGCGCCCCACTGATTGACGCTTTGCTGTGTCTCTCTCCGCAGGTGGTCAAGGCCATCAACCGGGTGCTGCTCCGCAGGGTGGTCCGCCTCGCCAACCCGGATGCCGTCATCCGGGGATTCGGCGCCCTCGGCTTCCCCAACTGCGGGGGGGCCATCGACGGGACGCACATCCCCATCCGTGCCCCGGAACACCAGGCGTCCCGGTACGTGAACCGCAAGGGGTACTTCTCCGTCATCCTGCAGGCCGTATGTGACCACCGGGGACAGTTGACGGACATAAATGTGGGCTGGTCCGGCAAAGCACACGACGCCCGGGTGTACCGGAACTCCTCCGTGTGCCAGCGGCTGCAGGACGGGACCTTCTTCCCCGACCGCCACATCAGGGTCGGGGACGTGGACATGCCCGTCTGCCTGGTGGGGGATGCCGCCTACCCACTGCAGCCCTGGCTCATGAAGCCCTACACGGGACACCTCAATCCCTCCCGCCAGGCCTTCAATAACAGGCTGAGCAGGGCCCGCATCGTGGTGGAGGGGGCCTTCGGGCGACTGAAAGCCCGCTTTCGATGCCTCCTCACCCGTCTGGACCTGGCCGAGCACAACATCCCTCCCGTGGTGGCGGCATGTTGTGTGCTCCACAATTTGTGTGAGCGGAAGGGGGAGGCTTTCTTGCCAGCCTGGATGGCTGAGGCTGACCGCATGGCTGGACACTACGGTCAGCCCCGCACCGCCGCCGTCCGGGAAGCCCAGCGGGGGGCCATCCGGATCCGGGAAGCCCTGCGGGAGAGCTTCCAGGTGGAGGAGGAGGAGGACTGACCTCTCCCTGCATACCCCACCGGGGCCTTCTTCCACCCTACCCCCCCCTTCCCCTTTCCCCTCCCTACCTACTGTCAAATAAAGACACCTGTTTTTCCAACAAAAACGTCTGTTTATTTCACAGAACTGGGGTGGGGGAGGGAGGAATGAAGGTGGGAGAAGGGAGGGGGAAACCTGGGACGAGGGAGCTGGAAGGGGAGGGGAGGGAAGGGAGGAAGGGAAAGGAAAGCTCAGGGGTGGGAGTCTGGGTGCCTCTCCCGTCTCGCCACACTGCGGGTCCGGGGGCGTCGGTGGGGAATGGTTGTGGAGGGGGGGGCAGAGAGGACAGGGGGTGTGGAGGAAGCAGGAGCGGAAGCAGGAGGAGCAGGAGGAGCAGGGGGAGCAAGAGGGGGAGCAAGAGGGGGAGCAGGGGGAGCAAGAGGGGGAGCAAGAGGGGGAGCAGGGGGAGCAAGAGGGGGAGCAAGAGGGGGAGCAGGGGGAGCAAGAGGGGGAGCAAGAGGGGGAGCAGGGGGAGGAGGAAATGGAAAGCGGTCTAGCAGGCTCTGGAGGTGGCCTCGCAGGGCACGGCCCTGCTCCTCCAGGGCCTCCAGACTCCTCTGGCGCAGCCTGAGGTCCTCCTGGACCCAGTGGTCCTGGAGACGGAGCTGTCGGTCCAGGAACCGGAGATGCCGCCTCTGGTAGTCCTCCTGGTTCCTGGCTGTCCTGCTTGCCCGGGCGCGGGCGGCTGCTGCAGGCGGGGTGGTGCGCCCTGCAGTCCCCGGTGCTGCAGCTGTGGTGCAAGAAGACCAGCGGTCAATTACCCCAGGGGCCCAGGTGTGTGAAACCCAGCTCCCCTCTGCAAGGCCAGGGCCCCTGCAGGATCCCCAGCTGCTGCTCCGTAGTGGGCAAGGCCCAGGCGCACGGTCCCGGGGCTCCCTCTCGCCCCAGCCCCCCGTACACATAAGGGGAACACGAGGGTACTCACAGGTGGATGCCTCCCCGGCCTCTGATGATGCAGGCGAGCGGCTCTGTGGGGTGCCTCGGGGGTCCCGGGTCCTGGGAAGGCTGGCAGCAGGCTCCTGGCTCTCAGAGCCCTCTTCCTCCTCCTCGGTGTCCAGGAGCGGTCCCTCTGCCCCGGGGTCAATCACGTCCCGGGGGGCAGGGACGGCATGAGGCCCCAGGATGCGGTCCAGGGCATGGAAGTGGGGGCAGGCCTCCGGGTCAGCCCCTGGCAGGCAGGCCCGGGAGTAGGACTGCCGCAAGTCTTTAATCTTGCAGCGCACCTGCTCCCGGCTGCGCTGGTGGCCCCTGGCGGCCAGGCTGGCAGCCATGCGTCCATAGACGGCCGCGTTCCGGTGGCTAGTGCGGAGATCGTGGACATTTGAGGCTTCCCCCCAAACCTCGATGAGGTCCACGATCTCCGCACTTGACCAGGCGGGCGCCCGCCTTTTGCGCCCCCGGGCAGGCTCCCGGGAGCCGCCAGGCTGGTCGTGGGGAGCAGTGGAGGGCTGGGAGCCCTCGGATGGCTGGCTCATAGTGTGGCAGGTGCAGGCTGTGCAGGCACGGGTGCTTGCAGCCTTGCAACTGGCACAAAGTGAGTAGCCAGCCCGTGGCCCTTTAAGGGCTCCGGGGCCGGGAGGGGGGCAATAGAGTTTCCCTGGTGTTGGCCAGAGTGGCCACCAGGGAAACCTGGGAAGCCTTAGCCTCCCACTAGTTCGAACTAAAGGGCTACACAGCCCTTAGTTCGAACTAGCTAGTTCGAACTAGGCGTTAGTCCTCGTAAAATGAGGTTTACCTAGTTCGAACTAAGCGCTCCGTTAGTTCGAATTAAGTTCGAACTAACGGAGCGCTAGTGTAGCGCATAGGAAAGTTAGTTCGAACTAACGTCCGTTAGTTCGAACTAACTTTCTAGTGTAGACATACCCTGGGTGCTTTCTTTCAAAAAAGCAGCTTGCTCTTTCGAAAGTTCCGCGTGCAGTCTAGACGCTCTCTTTCGAAAGAGGCTCTTTCAAAAGTATCTTTCGAAAGAGCCTCTTTCGAAAGAGGCTTGCAGTCTAGACATAGCCTTAGAGATTTAACTCCTGGGTATGTCTACGCTACAGAGTATTGTCGGAAAAACGGTCGTTTTTCTGACAAAACCTGAGTAACATCCACACTGCAATCACATTATTTCAAAAATAAATCAAAAGAACAGAGGTGCTTTTCCGGCATTGGTAATCCTCTTTCTACGAAGAAGAAGCCTTTTTCCAAAAGAGCTCTTTCGGAAAAAGGCATGTATGGATGCAGAAGAGGGAGGTCTTTCACAAAAAGTAGAAAGAGGAAAAAGCACAGGTGCCCTGGTGGCCATTCCACTCATAGTAATCACAGCTTACATACGAGATAGCGTCCATTCAGTGTGGATGCTATCTGTCAAAAAAGCATATCGCTTTTTCGATGTTGCGTTTTCGCAGTGTGGACTCTCTCTTTTGGAAGACTTTTTTTGGAAGATCTCTTCTGGAAAAGCTTCTTTCTACAGAAGACTGCAGTCTAGACATAGCCCCTGTGATCTGGGCTCCTACAGGGCACAGACTATTGAATTTCCAGCAGTGATCCCTTCACTCAGCCCCAACACTTGTGGCTGAAGAAGAACATTTCTTGCAGCAAGACATTCAGTCCTGTTTTAAAGAAGCCACCTACTGGAACATTTACCACCTTGCTCAGGAACCTGTGCTCCAATGGGTGGTGACCCTCCCTGTTAATCCTTTGCATTTTATTTCCATTGGGAACTCTGTGGTTTTCAACAGGGCCATCGCCAGACACAATCGTTATGATGTTCTTATTTTGTCTCTTCTTGCATTTGCATACTCATTCATGATGTTTAACATTGCTAGAGTAACACTTGCATATGGGTCAGACTTGGACAGTGCTTCAGCAAGGATGATTTTGGGCCACAGGATGTCTGTCTACCCTGCAATGAGACACCCACTTGGGCTAAGGGGCTGTTCAATTGCCGTATAGATGTTCCTTCTTGGGCAGTATGGCGCAAGGGGATACCCTGACTTCAGCACTCCCTTCTCTCCTCCTTCCCCACGCTGCAGAGCTAGTAGGAGGATTCTGGGAGCAGCTCAGCTGCAGGATGGGGCAAGATGGGGAGAACTGAGCATAGACAGCCAGCATGCTCTGCTAATCAGCTAAGTGGGCTGGGTAGAAATGCTGGGTGGGCTGGATCCAGCCTGTGCACCTTATTTTGCCTGATCTATCCTCTTGATTTAGTTGGGATTGGTCCTGCTTTCTGAGGTCTCTTCCAGCCCTAGGATTCTGTGATACTATGATTCTGATTCCCTGAAAGGAAGCTATGTAAAAATCCTCCTGATGAGCCAGCGATGATTCTGGATGTAAGTGAAACCTTGAAGGAGTCGGTGGTGGCTCAGCAGATCAATCCTTCCAGAGAGCCAGGTAAAAACGAACTGCTGTTTAAAGAAGCTGCTCAAGAAAAGAATTCTCATGGTAGTTGTTGCAAGCCGTTTACTATAACTGAAGGGTGTGTAAGTGATTTGACTGAGGTAGTTTCAGTTCCTAACAGCTAGAAACTTCCTGTTGAAAATGGATCAATTGACTTTCCTTTACCGAATTCCAGTGTGGATAGCTTTGAGGTGGTTTCAGATGGAATAAAAGTTCTTAGGGAATCTGAACAGCCATTTAGTCATCCTAAGGCTGTGTTTGTCTAGCTTGCTGGGAAGACACTGTTGTTGGGACAGGAATGTCTGTCTTCATGCAGATTAAGAGGGCAGTGTGCATTTCAAGTTCAGGGGGAAGTCTAGGTAGCTGAAACTGCAGAGTAGAATAGCTATGCAATCAATCTCTCAAGAACACAGGGGATGGCAGGTAAATTTTCATCTCTGGACACTTTGGATATATCGTGTAGTCTCTTTCTGGACTTGATATCTAATTCGATGTGGAAACAGTGGCTGGTAATGGAAGGACAAAAGAACCATAAGTCTAATGTGCTAGTGAAAATGGGTGGTATCTCTTTAAGGCAGAATCCAGCCTTGGAGTTGGGTAACTGTTAAGAATCTGAAAAGTGGTAAACAGGCTAGTGTCGGTGTTGATGCAAATTACCTGACTGCCAGGGATGGGGACAGGACTTTCTGAAATTTGATAGCAGAGAAGACACACCCAGCTAGCCAATGGATTCTGTTAAGCAAGATACCACGATTTGACCCTACAGGACAGAGAGGAAAGGGAAAATGTTATCTTGCAAAGGGAAGCCACAGGTTAACCCTAAAATGCCAGAATTCCAGTGGCACTGGGCCAAAGATGTGGCATGACAAAGATGTTTGTAAATGAACATTTGCAATGGATTTGTTCCTATTGCTAATGTTGAATTTTGTGATTAATGTGTTACAGATACCAGGAACTGTAAAAAATGCAGTGTGCATGAAGTAGGAATAAGAGATCCTCCAGAAAAGGGTTTATTTTCCAGATAATCACGTCTAGACTGGCGCTTTTCTCCGGCTTATCCCCAAGCCAGAAAAAAGCGGCAGCCATGTTAATGCAAATGCCGCGGGGGATATTTAAATCCCCTGCGGATTTGCCTATTCCAAAGTGTCTAATCTGCATCCCTTTTCCGGAAAAGGGGTGCAGTGTAGACACAGGCTTTATGTTAAAGGACCTTCAGATACTGATATTTTACCGTCAGCACCTGTAACCAGTCTTCAAAAGCGGCGAGGAGTCCTGTGGCACCTTATAGACTAACTGAAGTGTAGGAGCATAAGCTTTCGTGGGCAAAGACCCACTTCGTCAGATGCATGTAGTGGAAATTTCCAGAGGCAGGTATAAATATGCAGGCCAGAATCAGGCTGGAGATGACGAGGTGGATCCAATCAAGGAGGATGAGGCCCACTTCTAGTAGCTGATCTGGAGGTGTGAATTCCAAGAGAGGAGAAGCTGCTTTTGTAGTTAGCAAGCCATTCACACTCTTTGTTTAATCCAGAGTTGATTGTGTCAAACTTGAAGATGAACTGTAGCTCAGCAGTTTCTCTTTGAACTCTGATCCTGAAATTTTTTTTGCTGCAGGATGGCTACCTTTAGATCTGCAATTGTGTGTCCAGGAAGATTGAAGTGTTCCCCTACAGGTTTTTGTACGTTGCCAGTCCTAATATCTGATTTGTGTCCATTGATTCTTTTACGTAGGGACTGTCCAGTTTGGACGATGTATATAGCAGTGGGGCATTGTTAGCACATGATGGCATAGATTACGTTAGTAGATGTGCAGGAGAATGAACCAGTGACAGTATGGCTGATCTGGTTAGGTCCTGTGACAGTGTTGCTGGTGTATACATGTGGGCAGAGTTGGCACCGAGGTTTGTTGCAAGGATTGGTTCCTGAGTTAGAGTTATTATGGTGCGGTGTGTAGTTACTGGTGAGAATATGCTTCAGGTTGGCGGGTTGTCTGTAGGCAAGGACTGGCCTACCTCCCAAGTCCTGTGAAAGCGAGGGATCATTGTCCAAGATGGGTTGTAGATCACTAATGATGCGTTGGAGAGGTTTTAGCTGAGGACTGTAGGTGATGGCCAGTGGTGTTCTGTTGGTTTGTTTCTTGGGCTTGTCCCTCCTTGATTGGATCCACCTCGTCATCTCCAGCCTGATTCTGGCCTGCATATTTATACCTGCCTCTGGAAATTTCCACTACATGCATCTGACGAAGTGGGTCTTTGCCCACGAAAGCTTATGCTCTTACACTTCAGTTAGTCTATAAGGTGCCACAGGACTCCTCGCCGCTTTTTCAGATTCAGACTAACACGGCTACCCCTCTGATACTGTAACCAGTCTTGGAACTTTTCACAAGAGAAAAGACACTCTAGACCTAATGTTCTATATGAACAAGGAAACTGAGGCACACTGACATATTGCTCCAAGATACCTATTCTGTGGAGAACATTCAGGCTCCAGCTGGACCTGGGCTCTGAGGCTCTGCGATTTGGGAGGGTCATAGAGCTAGAGATACTGACCCCATCTCTTCAGACCAAGGGTTGGGAAGAGGGACACAAAATGGTGCTGCTCCAGTCTGAAGTATGGTGAGTAATTGATATGAGTGTCTGTCTTGTAACTAACTTCATCAGATGCATGAAGTGAAAGAAAAAGAAATAGATATTAGGGGTACAGAGATGGGAGTGATACATCAGAGCTAATTCAATCATGGTTGGTGTGGGTAAGGTGAGAATATCTAAAGTGGAAAATTACTTATAGTAATGAGCAGGGCTCGCCAAGCCGCAGCGAGCCCTGCTCGCCAGCCACGCTGTCTGGTGATCTGTGCGTGCATAGATCGTTCTGCGCATGCGCTGATCACCCGAACTCGGCTCTTCCGGGTTACATAGATTGTCGAGCCCTGGTAATGAGAGAGCCATTTCAATGCACTGTTTCTAAGATTTCTCCAGCAGCCAGCCTTTTGCTTCTTACACACATGTGCCTTCTCCACATATGCCCCATCTCTGCAGAGACAGAGACAATAAAGCAGACGCAGCCAGCCTGTGTTCACGCATGTGCATGCACACATGTACACACACACACATACACACACACACACACACACACGTGCCACATACCTAGTCTGTGCCACACACACTCTCCCAGTCTCTGTGCCACACACACACACACACACACACACACACAATATGTCTCGAAGTCTTTGTCTCTCTCACATTCATACCCACACTCTCTCTCTCTTTCCAGTTTTCATCCATACCCCTTCAAGGGGCCTAAAGCTAGCCCCTGACAACTTACCAACATTCATGGAGTGGCCTCCTGTGCAAATTATTGCCCACCCATGTGATAGACTCACTAAATAAAAGCTTAAAGGTGTTCTCTTTCCCTTTGCAGCTTTCCTCACTGACACCATGCAGGCTACCAGGCTCAACACACACAAGTGTAGGAATCATTTCTTCCTTGTTACAAGTTTCCACATAGTCAGAGGGTAACTCCACCAAATCATCTATATGTTCTCCTTGTGCCCTGGCTACAATTTCAACCTGATCAGACAGAGCAATTATATCTTACCCAGCAACACATTAGCACCAGGGATTTTGTATGCGCACTAACACCTACGATGCAGCACAAACTGCATCATTCCCTTCTTGGGCTTTAGTTGTATTCAAAACCAAACTCTGAGACAACTGATACATTTTCAAACACTCTAAGCTGACTGGTTACTTTTGTCTGCTTTACAGATAAAGAACTGGAAAGAAACTTCTTCCTCAATGGGCATGCTGCGGTTGTCACACAAAGACATTCTCTCCTTTGTCCCAGCACCCATGGTTGATTTCAGACATGTACCTGGAAACTGAAACCACTGCTTTCACAAAATGTCACTCACAACTGATAAACTGCTATTCTCCACAGTGGATGATCACACTAAGCTACATTAAGCAAAACAGCTCCACAAGCTTCATTAGCCAACAATCCATCACCCTCCAAAAACTGACCTTTTTTTCCCCCCTCAACAAGGGCGTCAACCTGATTGTCAACTTTAATCTGCTCTAGAGAAACTTTTCCTGATCAAGTTCTCTCTGTGCTTTATCAAACTCCAGATTGACTTCTGAGATATTAGACAGACATTTTGAAAATTAATTCACAGACAAACATTTTCCACCTTCCCCTGTTAGAGATATTTTATGCTCATTGTAGTCAGAGAAATTATTAGCAATGTTGGCCACTCAATTATCATCAATGTGCATCTGAGTTACCTTCCCTGACAAGAACAGAAGCATTTTTTATCTCTCAGTGAGTTGCTATTCATTTATATATGGCTCTGCAAACATGGGCACTCAGGAAAATTAATGTGAATTATCTAAGAGTCTGAATTAAAAGTGGGTTTGTTAAACTGCATAAAAGCTTTATTTTAGTTGAGCTTAATTCACTTTAATTCTGAATGAGAATGTTGACAAAAGGGCTTAACGCAGTTTAACTAATCCACTTTAAATTCACACCTTCAAATTCATACCTTTCAGTAATTTGGATTAATTTTCTTGAATGTTCCCATGTAAACAAGCCTTTTACCAGCCAACCCTGAATCAGTTGCACTGGATTCATGATTTGAAAGTTTTCTTGGCATCAAGATTACAGACATATATATGTTTTTAAAAAGCTTAGATTCTGGAACAACAACAAATAAGCAAGTTGAGCTATGCCATATTCTGCTGGGAAGCGAAAACCCTGTTTATTCAGTTGTAAAATGCCACAAGATCAGTTTACGCAACTGCTATGTTGAAATGCACAGACAAGATCTAAATGCTTGTCTGGGCTAGTAAAATCAGATGATAATTCTGTTTTCTGGCACAGAAGTGCATCCAGGAAGTTGGCAATATTTACAGCACTGAAAAATGAATCAGAATGGTCTCATGGCTACAGCCTCTTTTGATAAGTGAAACAGCCATGTGGACTGTTCCCAATTATTTTATCACAGGTTAAAAAGTCTGGGTTTTCTCAGTAATGGATTTCAGGTCTTTGCATTGGAATTACTATTCTGCCTTCATTTGCTCTTCCACGTTGGCTGTTTAAAGAGTAATTCTGCTCTGTGCAAATATGGCTTTGCAACAGCAGCACTGTGGGTTTTCATGTGTATTGCCTCTTACTGCCTTCAGAATATAATCTGCTCAATTCACAAGTTTCAAAAGGTGTTGTCTGTGTAATTGCCAGCCCTGCAAACTCTGTCCAGCATTCTGAAATGGCCTGTCTCTCCCTGGACTCTCAATGAAACACTGAAAACTTCCAGATGCCCCTAAAGTATACCAATAATCATAGTATTTTGCATACCACCCTTCATCTCAGCATATTTAAATACTCTATAAACAACTCACTCACGCTGACAACTGCAGTACACGTTAGGTGACAGAGGCAGCAATCACAGCATCCCACACTGAAATGCGGCTCTCTCCGAGGCAGAACACAGCATTAAATTATTAAATCATGTGCTGCTTCACAGTGCCCAGGAACACTAAGTTCTGTGTAGCTCATTTATGGCAAGTGCTGCAACAGATGACAAGATGTGAGGGATAAATTGGCCCACAGTCATGGGGTGCAGGAGGGGGTTCACGACTGGGGCGGGGGATGGGAACTGGCTCCAGCTGGACACTGCTTATCTCAGGTGGCTCCTGGGTGGTGGGGCTAAGGCAGGTTCACCCCTGTCCTGTGGCCCTGCACAACTCTCAAAAGCAGCCAGCACACTCCGTCCATCCCAAGCCCTGTTGTGCCCCCCTCCCCTCCGTTCTGTGGAGATAGAATACAGGGTGGGAAAGGGGGCACCATGACATCAGCACCCCCACCCCTCCCTTCCCTGCTCTGCACCTAAAGCAGGAGGCTGGGGGTGGAGGGAGAGGGAGAGATATCTCCAAGGCAAAGGGCAGGAGATGCACAGCAGTGGGGGGGGGGGGGGGAGGGACAGCTGAAGTGCTGCACTTGATAGCCTCTTGGCCAAACCAGTCAGGATCACCTGTCAGAGGCTCCAAGATCTACCAATAGATCCCGATCTACTGGGTGGTGACCACTGAGTAACAGGCTGCATGAATTCCCTGCACTTTGGCACCATTGTAATAAACCTGAGAAATCATAACAACTGCTACAACCGGACATATTCCCAGTGACAAACAGTCCTTGGCCCACAAAGAGCTTGGCCTCTGCATAGACAAGAGAGACCAAGGGTGGGAGCAGGGAGGTGAGATGATACCCATTTTATAGATGGGGAACCAGAGGCACAGAGAGATGAGGTGCAGATGTTCGGGCTCAGGGCGAAGCCCAAGTTCTAGAACCCTGGAAAGTGGGAGGGTCCCAGAGCTCAGGCTGCCGACCAAGCCAGAATGTTTACACAGTTAAACAGCTTCTAACAACCTTAAACAGCTCTGCAATTCTGAGTCCTCTGGCACGAGATGTCTAATGGCAGGGGAGACCAACTCAAAGTGACTTACTTGAGGTCACAAAGTCACTGGCAGAGCCAGGAACCGATGGTTCCCCCACTGCATGAGCCCCACTGTACCTCCCCTTTGCCATCTTGGGGCTCACTTCCCCTTTGCAGCCACCTGGCAAAATGAAACTATGTGGAAGAGGAATTTGGCAAAAACTTTAATTGTAGCTGTTTTGTAAGGGATGTTGCAACTGAAAGCAAAGCAGAGACATCACCATGTGGACAGCCACTTTGTGGACCCCCCAGAAGAGAGTCTCAGATCAGTGATGGTCCACAAACCACAGTTTGGGAGACACTGGCTGTGTCTACATTGGCATGATTTTGTCTACACTGGCAGGGAGTTCTTGCGCAAGAACACTGACGTTCTAATGTAGGAAATCAGTGCTTCTTGCGTAAGAACTATGATGCTCCCGCTCCCGCTCAGGAATAAGCCCTCTTGCGCAACTGTTCTTGAGTAAGAGGCCAGTGTAGACAGGCAACATGAATATCACCTCTAATATCATTAGCTCACGGACATTTACCTTCCCCCCCCCCCCATCCTCCCTCTGTTCTGAAATTTGATTTGTCCTTTTTACATGTGTTCACTTTTTTTTTATTGTATCCCTTTGGTATATATGGTCATGCCTATTTTCTTCCACAATTTGATCTGAGGAAGTGGGTCTGACCCACGAAAGCTCATCACCTCCTAATAAACCATCTTGTTAGTCTTTAAAGTGCTACATAGTCCTGTCTTTTGTTTCCACTTCCTTGGCAGCCTCGTCCCTCCTGCTCTCCAGCCAGAGCAAGAGTGTGTCTTCCTCCCTCCTGGAGTCCTTATTTATGTAGCCCCAACTAGACCCTAATGGGCTACTGTCTGCCACAGCTGTGAACTTTGCTCTCAGCCCTCTCCCAGGGCTGGGTTTTTACCCTTAAAGGGCCAGTGCAGGGCAGACGCCCCATCACAGGACCATGGTGCTCATCAAATCTAACCTCCTCTATCACCCAGTTCATAGAACTTCCCCTGATTAATATCCTAGAGCAGAACTTTCAGAAAGAACATCCCATCTTGATTTAAAAATTGTCAGTGATGGAGAATCCACCATGACCCTTGGTAAGTTGTTGCAGTGGTTAATTGCTCTCAGTGTTAAAAATGTACATTTTATTTCCAGCCTGAACTTGTGTAGCTTCAGCTTCCTGCCATTGGCTTGGGTGATAGCTCCCTCCCTTCAGCATGCGCAGTGCAGAATCAGTCCCATTGTCTCGCTCAGGACCTCTGGGCATGACTGGAATGCTAATTGTCAGCAATGATAATAACAGCACTGAATAAGTCATTGCTCTGTTACGGTGCAGTTTGCACAATGTACAGAGTATCAGTGGGGTGGCTAACGTATCCTCTGGGGTATCTCAACTACTGGAATGGCTCTTGGGGGCTGTTGCACCATGGTGCAACTTTGAACAGCTCTGGGTTCACTCTAAATTGCACTGGGAGCTAAGCCAGCCTCAGGATGGGAGTGTGGGAGTGTAAAGGTGGTAATGGTGAACCTCTGCTCCTTCACCCGTGCCAGACCCCCAAATCTGACCAGCTTTGCTTATGATTTCATTAGAACCTCTCTCCTCATCTGAGTACCTGGCTTCCCAAAGTCTTCCCACCACCCCCCATCCACTCTCTGCTCTGTTTTCCTATAACCTTGCCAATGGATTATTATTTCACCTCTTGCTCCCCTTTTTTGGCAGAAAGAAAATTCCATAACTTCCAAGTTGGTCATTGGACTGTGTAATACTACAGTGCCTTCAAAATTAAGGAGGGGCATATGGCCCATTCACCATGTATTTTTTAATCAAGCTGATGCCTATGCTAATCCATGTCCTATCAACATGATATAGTCAGGAGAGGACACCTAGTGGTATAAATGTACTATGCTAGAAAACAATAAACATGAATCACCCTCCGCAGCTATTGGCTATTAGATCATATTGCATGACATCTTTTTTCACACTCATAGTCCCACTAGTCACCATGATGGGATCTACCACCAAGTTAGTGCGTATTACAATTCAGAGAGAAGCCAAAATCCCTGGGTGAGTCTGCAAAGGAGAACTTGTTGATGGCACAACATGAGAGGAGAAGAACTTGAACAAGGGTTCCTGGAAGTGAGAATTCCAGTTGGGGAACCGAGTACCTCTGCTGCTACCTGTCTCTAGCATGTCAAGTGGGTAAAAAAAATTTTGGATCCACAGCTAATCCACATCCACAAGAATCAACTTCTGTCCCACCCACGATCCACACTCTTTTATCTGCATCTGTGCCACACCAGCATGCAATATCACCGTGCCTCTCAGGAAGAGCATCTGTGTGCATGTGTGCATGTGTCAGAAAGCTATATGACTTCAGGAATGTGCACCCTATTGTTGTTATCATTTTAAACATGAACCTTTTTATGCAGCAGGCATCAGAACAAACTGCCTTTTACCTACCAAATAATAAAATGTCTCAAGTCAATCATGCTCAAAAAGTCACAAACCGAACTACAAAATAAACACAGCTGCTGCCTAGTTAGCTTCTGACTTACAAAGCCACCAGATTCCGTGCTCAGCAATCCCGTGTCTTTGCGCCCGTTGGCTTAGGTTTTCATGGGTTTCCCCTGTAGCCCTGGGGAAATTAGCTGTGTGTTTCCATCTACAGGCTGAGAAAGGAGTCTTTGCCTTCTTGTCTTGCAGCTGCCAGTCTCCCTACTCAAAGCTGCCTTCTGTGGTTTCCACTCCAAGCCCTACGGAGGTCACAATCGATAAAGCTGTTTGCTGCATGTGGTGCGATGTGTTACTGACGTTGAGAAAGAAACCACCACGAGTATTAATGCCATGATGTCCCTGGCCTCTGTTTGCCAGGTCCTGGGAATGGGCGACAGGGGAGTAATCACTTGATGATTCCCTGTTCTGTTCGTTCCCTCTGGGGCACCTGGCATTGGCCACTATTGGAAGGCAGGAGACTGGGCTAGGTGGGCCTTTGGTTTGACCCAATATGGGTGTTGTTGCATAGTTCCTCCTCTGGCAGGCTGCATGGGATTTGTAATTGATCACACAACCCTGACCCCCACTAGGTTAAGGGATTATCTGCACCATCACATGTGAGCTGCTGATAAAGAGGTAACTGAAAACAATTATACTAAATTGGGGTGGGGAATCTAAGGCCCAGGAGCCACCCCCAGTTTTCCTGGATCTACCCAGACAGGACTTAATTTTTGCCAGGACATGCCCAGACTGAGCTCTGGCCATGCTTTCACAACAAAGGAAGCACTGCAGGGGTATTTGGAGATCCCTCTGCAGGGAGTTTAATTCCCCTTACTCAGAAGTGGTACACTTGCTCTATTAAATGGGTTTCATGTTCCCAGCTGCAGAGCTGTATCAAGATGCAGTGAATGTCACATAATGAGAGGTTTGTACTTCCACCTTCTCTAGAAGTAGGATTTCAGCAGTCAAGAAGCAATAGTCTGCAGCTATGGCTTCCCGACTCAGCAGAATCATAGACTCATAGAATATTAGAACTGGAAGGGACTTCGAGAGGTCATCGAGTCCAGTCCCCTGCCTTCACAGCAGGACCAAGCACCATTTAGATCACCCTTGATAGATGTCTGCCAAACCTGCTCTGAAATATCTCCAGTGATGGAGATTCCACAACCCCTCTAGGAAATTTATTCCAGTGTTTAACCACCCTGACAGCTAGGAAGTTTTTCCTAATGTCCAACCTAAAGCTCCCTTGCTGCCATTTAAGTCCATTGCTTCTTGTCCTATTACCAGAAGCCAAGGAGAACAATATCTCTCCCTCCTTCTTGTAATATCCTTTTAGTTACTTGAAAACTGCTAGCATGTCCCCTCTCAGTCTTCTAATTTCTACACCAAACAAACCCAGTTCTTTCAGTCTTCCTTCATAGGCCATGTCTTCTAAACTCTGCAGCTGCCTCTCTCTCCCACTCATCTGATATGGCAATAACAGAGTCTATAGAGGTTTCCTAAACTGCTTGGCTGCTTACACTGCAGTAATTGGAGCATGGGGAATGATAATGCCGTGTTGATCTATCTCAATTTTCTCTGCATAGGGCGGTGTGTGTGGGGGGGGGGAGGGTATTTAGTCTGTTTTTATGGGGAGGGAGGTGGACTTTGCTGTGTGTCTTGATCTGTTACACTTCTCTCTGTTTGGGAGAGGGAAGCTTTGTGTCACTTTGAAGTACACACAGGTGTGACACATGGCCAAAAAGGGTTAAGCACCTACAGGATAAATGACCTAAATTCAAGGTGTAAGGACATATTGGTAGAACACGTTTGTGTGTTTGCATGTGTATTGTTAGAGATTCACAGTGTCATCAAATGGTTCCTGTCTATGCTGTATTCATCTCCCTTTGAAGTGTAGAGAAAACCTGGGAATGGTAGAAAGCAATTACTTTATGTTAATCTGTTTAAATAATTACCTTAGATGCTCGGGAAACAGATTTATCTGGGAGTCTTCAGGATTGCCTACTGTTCAGCTAAAGACTCTGAACTGTGGAGAGAAGCCTGGACTTGTATAAAGAGCCTTGGGACCTGATGCTTTTGATCCAAAATCTGCATAAGCTTCATGGGGAGTGGGGAGTTTGAGCCACAAGATTTGAGATCTCCAAGCCTGTGGATCTTCTCTGAAATATGGACTTTGTTCAGACGTTCCCTAAGACAAACAAGTTTGTTTACATTTATGGGAGCTGCCCACTTCTTATTTACAACGTTACCAGAAAGTGAGAACAGGTGTTTCCATGGCATTTTTTAGCAACATCACCAAGGCCTTGTCTACACTGGCATGTTTTGACTCCAAAACCTACCTTCTGGCAACAAAAGAGTGAGAGTATTTACACTACAATGCGACTTTTGTTGGGAAAACCACCCAGTTTTGATGACAAAAAACTTCTAGCTAGTGAGACACATTTGTCTTTTCCCCTCCCTTTATTGTGGGCAAAGAGCCAGAGACATTGTGGACTCTGCTGTTTATTTTGTTGGGAGAACTAGCTCCCACCGGTATCTCACAATGCCTGCCCTGATGGCTGTGCTCAGTGTTTTGTGATCTCTGCTTTCCTGCAGGCATGCACCCTGCCCCTTTCCAAGCTCAGGGAAGTATCTGACAGTTGAGGGAGCTGCTCAGTTTGGGGAACAGAGAACAAATCGTTGGAGTGCTTCTGTTCTGCTACTGCTGTGTCGCTTTGACATTCCTTAGCAGGGAGAGCTCACAGACGTATGAGGGAATCCCAAGAAGCACATGGAAGCACAGTGTTGCCTTCTCACAACACTGTACTGGGGATGTTTATCCACTTTTCTTTGCTCTGTCTGTAGACAGGGGAGCTGGAAATATGGCCAGGAAGTGTCGACAATAGGAGGCAGAAAAACTGGTTTGACTGGTTTTCACTTTTGGTGACTTCTGCATGTCGACAGCCCTTTTGTCGCCAAACCTTCCCAGTGTAGACATAGCCCAAAGTATTTATGTGCCAGATATGCTAAATATTCATATGCATCTTCATGCTTCCACCACCATCCCAGAGGAATGACCTTTGTTAAAAACTGTGTTAAATTTGTGACTGAACGCCTTGGGGAAGAATTATGTGTGTCCTGCTCTGTGTTTTACCTGCATTCTGCCATATATTTCTTGTTGTAACAGACTTAGATGATGACCGAACACATTCTTCCTTTCAGGAAAGAAATCAGAAGGGAAAACCATCTACCGGAAGGCATGGGATGCGTAGTCCTAGGGATGGGGGTTCCACGACCACCACCCCCAAAAGAAGATGTATGGTGGTGGTGGTCGGGGACTCTCTCCTAAGAGGGACTGAATCATCCATCTGCCATCCAGACCTGCTATACTGAGAAGTGTGCTGCTTACCGGGAGCTCGCATTCAAGATGTAACAGAGTGTCTTCCAAAACTGATCAAACCTTTGGCTCACTACCCTTTCCTGCTTCTCTGTGTAGGAACTAATGATACAGCCAAGAATGACCTTGAGCAGGTCATAGCAGATTATGTAGCACTGGGAAGAAGTATGAAGGAATTTGAAGCACAAATGGTGTTCTCATCCATCCTTCCCATTGAAGAAGAAGGTAGGGATCATCGAATTGATTAAGTAAATGTGTGGTTGCGCAGGTGGTGTCGGAGAGAGGGCTTTGGTTTCTTCGACCATGGGACTCTGTTCCAGGCATAAGGATTGTTAGGAAGAGATGGGATCCACCTAACCAAGACAGGAAAGAGCATCTTCGCGGGCAGGCTTGCAAACCTAGTGAGGAGAGCTTTACACTAGGTTTGTTGGGGTACGGTGACCAAAGCCCGGAGGTGAGTGAGGAAGTCGGACACTGGGAAGAATCACAAGGAGGAATGAGCAACAAAGGAGGACGCCTGATTCAGATGGAGAAGGTAGGGCAATCAACTGGTTATCTGAGGTGTTTGTACACAAATGTGAGAAGCCTGGGAAACAAACAAGAAGAATTAGAAGCCCTGAACCAGTCGAAGAACTATGATTTGATTGGAATAATGGAGACTTGGTGGGATGACTCGCATGACTGGAGCACTGTCATGGAAGTGTATAAACTGTTCAGGAAGAACAGGCGGGGGAGAAAAGAAGGAGGAGTTGCATTGTATGTAAAAGAGCAGTATGATTGCTCGGAGCTCCAGTATTTAGAGGGAAAAAAGACTGTTGAGAATCTATGGGTTAAGTTTAGAGGTGGAAGCAAAAGTGGTGATGTTGTGGTTGGGTCTTCTATAAACCACCGGATCAGGTGGATGAGGTAGACAAGGCTTTCTTTGGACAACTGAGAGAAGCTTTCAGATTGCAGACCCTGGTTCTCATGGATGACTTTAATCACCCTGAAATCTGTTGAGAGACCAATACACCAATACACAGACAATCCAGGAAGTTTTTGGAGAACGTTGGGGATAACTTCTTGGTACAAGTGCTGAAGGAACAGACCAGGGGCCATGCACAGCTTGACCTGCTGTTCATGAAAAGGTAGGAACTAGTAGGGGAAGCAGAGGTGGGTGACTACCTGGGAAGCAGTGATCATGAGATGGTAGATGTCAGGATTCTGACCAAAGGAAGAAAGGAGAGTAGCAAAATACACACCCTGGACTTCAGAAAAACAGACTTTGACTCCCTCAGAGAACTGATGGGCAGGATTCCCTGGGATTCTTACATAAAGGGGAAAGGAATCCAAGAGAGCTGGCAGTATTTTAAAGAAGCCTTATTAAAGGCACAGGAAGAAACCATCCCGATGACAGCAAGAAAAGCAAATATGGTAGGTGACCAGATTGGCTTACCAGGGACATTCTTGGTGAGCTTAAACAGAAAAAGGAAATTTACAAGAAGTGGAAACTAGGACAGATTACTAGGGAGGAGTATAAATATATTGCTCGAGAATGCAGGGGAGTTATCAGGAAGGCAAAAGCGCAATTGGAATTGCAGCTAGCAAGGGATGTGAAGGATAACAAGAAAGGTTTCTACAGGCATGTTAGCAATATGATCAGAGAGGGTGTGGGGCCCTTACTGGATGAGGGAGGTAACCTAGTGACAGACGATGTGGGAAAAGCTGAAGTACTCAATGCTTTCTTTGCCTCTGTATTCACGGACAAGATCAGCTCCCAGACAAATGCACTAGGCAACGCAGTATGGGAAGGAGGTGGATAGCCTTTGGAGGGGAAAGAACAAGTTAGGAACTACCTAGAAAAGCTAAACATACCCAAATCCATGGGCCTGGATTAAATGCATTCAAGGGTACTGAGGAAGATGGCAAATGTCATTGAGGAGCCTTTTGCCATTATCTTTGAAAACTCGTGGAGATCAGGAGAGATCCTGGATGGTTGGAAAAAAGCAAATATAGTACCCATCTTTAAAAAAAAGGAATAAGGACAATCCAGAGAACTACAGACCAGTCAGCCTTACTTCAGTCCCTAGAAAAATCATGGAGGGGATCCTCAAGGAATCCATTTTGAAGCACTTGGAAGAGGGGAAAGTGATCAGGAATAGTCAACATGGATTCATGAAGGGCAAGCCGTGCCTGACCAATCTGATTAGCTTCTATGATGAGGTAACTGGCTCTGTGGACATGGGGAAGTCAGTGGATGTGATATATCTTGACTTTAGAAAAGCTTTTGATACGGTCTCCCACAATATTCTTGTCAGCAAGTTAAGGGAATATGGATTGCATAAATGGACTGTAAGATGGATAGAAAGCTGGCTAGACTGTTGGGCCCAATAGGTAGTGATCAACGGCTCGATGTCAGGTTGGTGATCAGTTTCTAGCAGAGTGCCTTAAGGATCTGTTCTTGGACCGGTTTTGTTTAACATCTTTATTAATGACCTGGATGAGGGGATGGATTGCACCCTCAGCAAGTTCGCAGATGACACTAAGCTAGGGGGAGAGGTAGTTACGCTGGAGGGCCGGGATAGGGTCCAGAGTGACCTGGACAGATTAGAGGGTTGGGCCAAAAGAAACCTGATGAGGTTCAACAAGGACAAGTGTAGAGTCCTGCACTTGGGACGGAAGAATCCCAAGCATTGTTACAGGCTGGGGACCAACTGGCTAAATAGCAGTTCTGAAGAAAAGGACCTGGGGATTACAGTGGATGAGAATCTGGATATGAGTCAACAACGTGCCCTTGTAGCCAAGAAGGCTAATGGCATATTAGGGTGCATTAGGAGGAGCATTGCTAGAAGATCTACAGAAGTGATTATTCCCCTTTATTCGGCTCTGGTGAGGCCACATCTGGAATATTGTGTCCAGTTCTATATAGTGGGATATAGAAAGGATGTGGACACATTGGAGAGGGTCCAGCAGAGGGTGACCAAAATGATTAGGGGACTGGAGCGCATGACCTATGAGGAAAGACTGAGGGATTTGGGTTTGTTTAGTCTGCAGCAGAGAAGAGTGAGGGGGGATTTGAAAGCAGCCTTCAACTTCCTGAAGGGAGGTTTCAAAGAGGATGGAGAAAGGCCGTTCTCAGTAGTGACAGATGGCAGAACAAAGAGCAGTGGTCTCAAGTTATAGTGGGGGAGGTCTAGGTTGGATATTAGGAAAAACTATTTCACTAGGAGGGTGGGGAAGCACTGGAATGGGTTCTCTAGGGAGGTGGTGGAATCTCCATCCCTAAAGGTTTTTAAGTCTCAGCTTGACAAAGCCCTGGCCGGGTTGATTTAGTTGGGATTGGTCCTGCCTAGAACAGGGGGCCGGACATGATGACCTCCTGAGGTCTCTTCCAGCTCTATGGTTCTATGATTCTATGTTGTTCATTTAAGAACACACTAACTGCAGATTTAAGGAAATGCAAAGAGGGTACCAATGTGAGATTTCTAAAGATAGCTACAGCACCTGACCCAGGGTTTGAGAACTGGAAAGCAGCAAAAATAATAAAATGTTTAGAAAACCTGTCCTATGAGGTGAGCTTAAAAAAACATAGGCATGGTTAGTGTTGAGAAAAGATGACTGCGGAGGGACTGGTTAAGTCTTCTGATATGTTAAGTGCTGGTATAAAAAGGACAGTGATCAATTGTACTCTACGTGCATTGAAGGTAGGACGAGAAATAGTTAGCTTATTCTGCAGGAAATTTTCCATCATCTGTGAATCAAGGTTGGGGGATTTCTAAAAAATCAATCAGGATGTGATGCTGGCATATCAGTCCCAGCTCATGCCAAGGTCCCTGTGTTTCAGCCAAACAGTGACAAATGCATAGCTCAAATCTGTCTGGCTTGGTTGCGCATTGATGTTAATAGTATCAGTAATAGAATGATAAGAAAATGTGCCTGTTTGGACTCAATTAATTGCTTGTGAGTTGTTGCTGCTGCATTAATCTTACTTGAAGTATCTGTGTTCAGTCCTGTAATGTAATATTTGAGTGTTTTTATTGTGAGCCTTTCTGACTTTATCAAATTACCACATAGGAGAGGGGTATTAATTAGTGAAAAGACCTGCTCTTCTACAGAAATTAATATGCCCCTTCTGACAGAGAAGAACAGTAAATATCAGACGGGCTCTCGGATCTTACAGCTCCAAACACCCTATCTCTGGGTTGAGAAGCCATCAACAAAAGGATTCTTATTGCTCTATCCTCCTCCAGATGAAGATGAGTTGTGAAAGTAAGTTCGTCCCATCACCCGAGTTGGTAGCTTAGAGCACATGGCAGGAGAGTGACTAAAAAAATCCCAAACCAAAGGAACTAAGCATGTCCATACTGTTTGGGCTCTTGATGGGGAGAGGGGAGTATTTTTTTAGCTGAAGGAAGAGATTGCCAGTTGCTTAGCCTGGGTTATGGGCTTAATGCAGGAATCTGTAGGTGAAATTCTATGACGTGTGTTATACTGGTCAGCAGGGCTGTCCTTACCCATACTCAGAATAAGTAGTGAACTTGTGAAAGAGTCATTCAAAAGCCTTTAGCAGGCATTTGCCAACCCCAGGTACATACTTTTAGTTTCTGAATTGATTGTATTAGTTTACAGGACCTTAGTTTAAAACAGTTTAAAACTTTAGTTTTGGGTCGGGGGCTGCTGACACACAGAAAAATCAGCCAGGGGCCGCACACACATGAGAAGCAAAAAACACTCACCACAACTAAAACAAACCCTTATTGAGGTGATCCCCAACCGAGAAGAAAGACATTATCACATTCCCCTCACACACCAGCGCGTGGGTGGCCCAAGCTAGTAGATGTTGTGTGCTCCAGCTCTGCAGTGGGGCAGCAGGGGTGGGGGAGGGCTGGAGCACTCCCCAAAGCTGGGGGTGGGGGAATTTATACCTCGAGGACTAGAAGCAGGCCTCAGATTCCCCACCCCCGGTTTAAAATTTGCTTTAAAAATATTTCATTAGTGTGTTGCTGAAGATTATAAAATCACACCTCTAAAAAGTTGTCCCTCCCCGCCTTTCCTGGGCTGCCATTGGACAAAGGTGCACCAATTTACTAGTACTTCATAGAGCTCCATAAATCTGAAGGATGGAGGATCTTATTCCTACTTATTCTCAATAAGATCCTCCGGAAAAGGGCTTTTTTTCCGGAGGATCGGGGCCAGTGTAGACGCTCTTTTCCGGCTTTTCTAAAAGCCGGAAAAAAGCGGCGGACATTTTTATTTAAATGCCGCGGGGGATATTTAAATCCCCCGCGGGTTTCCCTATTACGACCTGTGAAATTAACATGCCCCTTTCGGAAAAGGGGCCAGTGTAGACGAGCCCAAGGCGAATACAGAGGCTGTGTCCTTAACCAGGCATGATAACCTTGCAGGATCCTTGAGTGTCTTGCACTATTTGTAATTTTAGCAAGACAGCAACAGGGATGAGCTAGATGTCAGACAGACAGAGAGACGGACAGACAGACAATATACTCTAGAGTTCGGCTGGACCGATCAGAGCACATAAGAGACACAGAAAGAGGAAAAGGAAACCCAGGAGGAGCCTAGACAAGCCAACTGACGCAGACAGGTAAATGTCAGTCATGGGATGGAATCTGATGTGGTGTTTCCTTGCTAACACTGTATATTTTGGCCATCTTGACGGTCCTATACATAACTTGGAGGATTTTACTCATTCTCTCTCATACCCTAGCCACAGCTGCCAGGTTAGATGCAGCCCTGTCTCTTACTCCAGCCGCTGCTTGGGGCAGCTGCTAATCTCCGTAAATGGAAGCTCATGGTTTTATGCTAAATGGATTCATTAAATGATTTGCAGAGAAGGGGACATGTGGAGCAGCAGAGAACTGGGGAGCGCTGAGGCACGTCTACACAACTAACTGAAGTCAACCTATGTTCGGTTGACTTACAACCACCGCAGTAGTCACTGTGGTGGTCCATGCCCACACTGCCCTTCTTCGGTCATGGCAGCGTCCTCACCAGGAGTGCTTCCACCGACTCACGAGGGCAGGGGCTGAGAGCCTGGACTGGTGCACAGCTCCCTGCTGGGCACTTGACTGCCCCCTGGGGTTTCGGCTTCTGGCTCCCCACCGGGAGCATGGCTGCCCTTCTTAGGCTCCCAGTGGGGAGCACTGCACCCAGATCACAGGCAGTGGCCAGGCTCCCAAGGAGGCACTAGGAGACTGGGTGCAGCCAGACTCAGAGCAGGGAGTCCAGGCAACAGCCTGACTGGGAGCGGGGAGCTGGGACCCTGTGGGCTGCAAGGCTCTCTGCAGGGAACCC
The DNA here is from genome assembly GCF_052426305.1 of Pelodiscus sinensis. Lineage (NCBI taxonomy): Eukaryota > Metazoa > Chordata > Testudines > Trionychidae > Pelodiscus > Pelodiscus sinensis. The sequence goes on from NC_143054.1 coordinate 14,616,576, forward strand.
AGGGGACAGCCTGATGGAACCAGTAGCCTGGATGTTAGCCCAGATTAGATCAGGAAGCCAGGAGCCAGCCAGTGCTCAGCACCACCTAGAGCACATCACGCTGGTCCTCCCATCACCCAGCCAGCCCTGAGAGCCACCAGGAGCATGCTTCACAGCGCTCCAGCAGTGATTTAAAGGGCCCAGAGCTCTGTCTGCCACTGTTCCTGTGGTGGCAGCTGAGAACCCCAGCCCTTTTGAATCACTGGGCTCCAAAGTAACTGCCCCCCCCCCCCATTGGCGGGCCTGGCACGAACACATAGCATCACACAGGAGAACATAAGAACATTATTCCATCTGGGCATAACTCTGCACAAACGACAGCAGAGTCAGAATGTTAAAATAATCATTTAGCGAGACAGATGTCTGAGGATGTGCAGAGGAGAGAAGCTCCATTTTCAAAGGTTCTCAGGGAATTTAGTTTAATTTATGAATAAACGCAAAAAACTGAAGATGCTTAAGTACGCCACAAAGAATAGCTCCCCTATAAAATTGAGCTGGGTCATTCCAAACATTTTATTTTAATGTCAACTTTTAAAATATTTTATTATCTTTGAATATACTAGCAGGGAACAAATCTGCCCTAAGAACACACATTAGTACTCCCAGAAGTCATTCCGATTATTTTTTGGAACCCAGAAGATATTTGTATGTGTGATTAGTTCAACTATTACTTACATACAGCTGCTAAAATTCAGATGCATAAGCTCTAGACTGGCCTTTTGTTCTGTCCCTTGTTTTCTTTTTCGTGTGTTTGCTGTTCTGGTTTTAGCCTCCAGAGGGCAATGATCCTTCAAAGCATGGCGCAAAAGAAACAACAATGAAGCAGAAGCCAAATCTGTTGTTTACCAAGTAGCTGAAAAAAAGAAAGGGGGAGGGGGAGAAGCCAGGGAAGAGAATTCTCTCCAGCTGTTTGTTTTCTCTCCGTTTTCCTGTGACTATTTTGATCATCTCACTGGTCACACAGTACCTGAGGTTTGTAAAATGATGTAATGATAAATCCCATCTAACAACAGGGAGAGAACATAAAATAAACTATCCTCATGAATTAGCCTTAGATCTAACTCTTCTCCCTAGGTAGCATCTTTTTTAAAAAAATGATAAAAGCATCATGTTCTAAAATCAAGAAGTAAACTTCTCATGCAATCTTCCCAGCAGCTGATTTGCAAGCGAGAATGTGTGTGCGCGCATGCACATGCACGCACGTGTAATACAGCCAAGTCCAGCACCTTTCTTACACTCACATTATTCTTTTTTATTTAAACATACACAAACTATTCTTTTGTCAGCTGCTTTAGGAAAAAAAGAGGCCTACTTCTCCATTTCCCTGCACCTTGTCATCAATTACACCAGTGCAAAGTGGGCATAAAATGCTACCAGCTCAGAATGTGAGGGTGTAAATGTCCACCCAAGGTACATAGTCACAGAAAATCATGCCTAAGGGCTTACGTCATTATGGCTAAAACATTTCATGGCTTTTGGTGTCTCCATTTTGGATGTTTGTCTTTAAAAGACATGATTTTCAGACGACGCTGAGCACCTGTGCTCTGAAAATCAGGCCCCTTTCTTGAATTGGGCACCCAAAAATTGACACATGCAAAAGCCCTGGTTATTTTGGAAAGTTTTGGCCCAACATCCTCCTCCTTTCTGCCAAATTCATTGCTGCTACAAGTCACTGCAGAGCCAGGTGCCTCAATAGACTGGAATCCATGTTGACTATTCCTGATCACATTGCCTTCTTCCAAGTGCTTCAAAATGGATTCCCTGAGGATCCCCTCCATGATTTTTCCAGAGACTAAGGTAAGGCTGACTGGTCTGTCGTTCCCTGGATTGTCCTTCCCTTTTTAAAATATGGGCACTATATTTGCCTTTTTCCAATCATCTGGGATCTCTCCCAATCTCCACGAGTTTTCAAAGATAATAGCCAAAGGCTCTGCAATGACATTTGCCAACTCCCTCAGTACCCTCAGATGCAGTAAATTTGGACCCATGGATCTGGGTATGTCTAGCTTTTCTAAATAGTTCTTAACCTGTTCTTTCTCCACCGAGGGCTGCCCACCTCCTTCTGGGAGCTGACCTTGTCTATGAAGACAGAGGCAAAAAAAGCATTGAGTACTTCAGCTTTTCCCACATCATCTGTCACTAAGGGTATGTCTATACTACCACCCTAGTTCGAACTAGGGTGGTAATGTAGGCAACCGGAGTTGCAAATGAAGCCTGGAATTTGAATTTCCCGGGCTTCATTTGCATAAAGCCGGGTGCCACCATTTTTAAATGTCCGCTAGTGCGGACTCCGTGTCCCGCGGCTACACGCGGCACGGACTAGGTAGTTCGGACTAGGCTTCCTCCCTCATCCAGTAGGGGCCCCACACCCTCTCTGATCACCCTATTATTGCTAACACGCCTGTAGAAAGCTTTCCTGTTATCCTTCACATCCCTTGCTAACTATAATTCCAATTGTGCTTTCTCCTTCCTGATTACTCCGTTGCATTCTTCGGTAGATTTCAGGATCCTGACCAAAGAAAAGAAAGCAGCAAAATACGCACCCTGGACTTCAGAAAAGCAGACTCTGACTCCCTCGGAGAACTGATGGGCAGGATCCCCTGGGATGCTAACATGAAGGGGGAAAGAGTCCAGGAGAGCTCACTGTACTTTAAAGCAGCCTTATTGTAGCACAGGAAGAAACCATCCCGATGCGCAGTAAGAAAAGCAAATATGGTAGGCAACCAGATTGGCTTACCAGGGAAATCCTTGGTGATCTTAAACACAAAAAGGAAGCTTATAAGAAGTAGAAACTTGGACAGATGACTAGAGAGGAGATTACTGCTTCCTAGGTTGTCACCCACCTCTACTTCCCCTGCTAGTTCCTCCCTGTTTGTGAGGAACCCCTGGTCGGTTCCTTCAGCACTTGGACCAGGAAGTTATTCCCAACATTGTCCAGAAACTTCCTGGATTGTCTCTGTCCTGCTGTATTGGTCTCCCAACAGATGTCAGGGTGATTAAAGTCCCCCATGAGAACCAGGGCCTGCGATCTGGAAGCTTCTCTTGGTTGTCTGAAAAAAGCCTCATCTAACTCATCCACCTGATCTGGTGGTCTATAGCAGACCCCACCCACAACATCACCCCTGTTGCTTCCACCTCTAAACTTAACCCATAGACTCTCAACAGGCTTTTCTCCCTCTATATACTGGAGCTCTGAGCGATCATACTGCTCACATGTTTTGTTAGTCTTTAAAGTGCTACCAGACTATTTGTTGTTTTTTATGTTTTTCCTCTTACATACAGTTCAACTCCTCCTTTTCTCCCGTTTATTCTTCCTGAACAGTTTATACCCTTCCATGACAATCCTCCAGTCACGTGAGTCATCCCACCAAGTTTCCATTATTCCAGTCAAAGTTCTTTGACTGTGCCAGGGTTTCTAATTCTTCCTGTTTGCTTCCCAGGCTTCTTGCATTCGTGTACAAACACCTTAGAGAACTAGTTGATTTGCCCTACATTCCCCATTCGAATCAGGGGTCCTCCTTTGTTGCTCCTTCTTCCTTGTGTTTCTTCCCAGCATCCCACTTCCCCACTTACCTCAGGGCTTAGGTCACCGTCCCACAACAAAGTTAGGTTAAAGCCCTCCTCACTAGGTTTGCAAGCCTGCCCACGAAGATGCTCTTTCCTGTCTTGGTTAGGTGGATCCCATCTCTTCCTAGCAATCCTTGTGCCTGGAACAGAGTCCCATGGTTGAAGAAACCGAAGCCCTCTCTTTGACACCACCTGCGCAACCACATGTTTACGTCCACGATTCGACGATCCCCACCTGGACCTTTTCCTTCAACAGGGAAGATGGATGAGATACTAATTAATGGGGCAAGATGTACCCCATTCATAGCTTTAAGTGTGAAAATGCGGGTATTATGTGTAAGCGATGGGTTCTACACCCGGGGTGCTGTATTCCACTAGAGGGCAATATAAACACATGCACTAAGCCAGTGTGCGATGAAAACACCCCCGCCTGTCACTGAACTCTGTCAGCTAATTAAATCATTCGTTTGCCCATTTTGTTGAAGCTCATAGTGTGCCCCCTGAGATTTTTAGTTGAATAACTGCCCTGATTCTGCCAAGACACCACTGTCTACCACAGAGTTCTGGCACTTTCCTCTAACACAGCAGAGACAAGCTCCTGGTCTCTTCGGACCCCTGCTCTGACTAATTCTACTGAAGTTATTGGGCTACTGTTACAGCTAAGTGAGCTACAATGCAAGTGAACCCAGAGGGAAAAATGGAGCCCATTAGTGATTAGCGGACATTCTCTCAGATTTTTACTCTACCCCCGGGGAACTAGAGCAGCAGAGCTAGAGAGCTGTAGCTATGCCAGCATCACCCTATCCTGTAGCTGCCGCCTGCAGCAATGGAAGAACTTTGGCCATCACTGTGGGAACACTTCCGCCTTGCGTCATAGTCATTAGATTGACGGCAGCACTGACATAGTTGCACCTTCATACTGGCGGTTAGAACGGTGTAAGTTACAGAGCTCGGGGCAGGGGAGTGGGTGTAGATCAGGCCTAAGAGAAAGGGAGTGGGACTATTCCATCTTGATCATCACCAGAATTGTTTACTAATGACCTACACTAACAAGTTAGGTTGACCCAGCCATGTCACTTAGGCAAGATGGGCAGGGATTGGCTCAATGCTCCTGGAAGGGGCTGGGCCTTGGGTAGAAGGGGCAGGGCTGGGGAAGCCAGGAGTCAGGTGCCACCCGGACACCACACCAATGCCCTGCCCCCTCCAAGGAAGCCTTCAAAGCTGTCTGGAGTGTGCTATAGGTGCTCTGGCAGCAATTTAAAGGCCCAGGTCTCCTGGTTGTCCCTGCCAAAGCTACTGTGGCAGCAGCAGCTGGGATCCCCAGGCCCTTTTGAATTGCTGGGTCCTAGGATAGTTGCCTCTTTTGCCCCTGCAATATCAGGCCAGGAAGGGTGTGAAAAATCCATATCCCTGAGCAAAGTAGTCATGTAGTCTAGATGTAGCCTCAGGAAGGTGGATTTCCTATGCTGAGGAGAGAACGCCTCCTGTCAGTGTAGGTGGTGTCTACACTGATGTACTACAGCAGCACATCTGTAGTGCTTTAAATGTGCCACTTTAATATTTCAAGTGTAGACAAACCCTTGTTGGTTCCAATTACAGAAACCTCAGTTAAGCTTGTGCAAACACTTTGAAGGCAAGGCAGTTGCCCGAGTGGAACTGAGGGCATAATATAGCCTGAAAAACCTGCAAAACAAAACAAACCAGTGTGCATGCACAAGATGGAAAAACCCAGCTTTACAGGTCTACAGACACAAAAGTCATACTACTTGGTTGCAGCACGTTCTCTACGTAGTGGAATGAGATTTTACTGATATAAGTGATCTTCTGGAAGGGCAATAAGCTATACTGGTATAAGAGACATTGATAATACCATAATAGCAGCTGTAGGGCTCGTACCAGTATAACTATATTAGTTAAAACATCCTCACATCCTTAACTGACAGAGCCCTACCAGTACAAAATCAGCGTGTAAGCCCAGGCCTGAGTTTGGAGGTTTGGCAGAAGAAACAAAATTATCTATTTAGTTTTAATGTAAGTGTATTTGTTACTGAAATCATCAAAGCACGGGAAACCAGGAGCCCATATGGAATTTTTCTACAGTTGCTTTTCAGAACAGATCTGTAGTTTAAAGCATTTTACACTGAACAAGGAAAACAAAAATAATCAGGTAGTCGAGAGATGCAGCAGGGTTGTTTTCAGAGGATTTTCTAAACACGGGGGGCTCGTCTACACTGGCCCCTTTTCCGGAAGGGGCATGTAAATTTCATGAGTCGTAGTAGGGAAATGCGCGGGGGATTTAAATATCCCCCGCGGCATTTAAATAAAAATGTCCGCCGCTTTTTTCCGGCTTTTAAAAAAGCCGGAAAAGAGCGTCTACACTGGCCCCGATCCTCCGGAAAAAGCGCCCTTTTCCGGAGGCTCTTATTCTACTTTGAAGTAGGAATAAGAGCCTCCGGAAAAGGGCGCTTTTTCCGGAGGATCGGGGCCAGTGTAGACGCTCTTTTCCGACTTTTTTAAAAGCCGGAAAAAAGCGGCGGACATTTTTATTTAAATGCCGCGGGGGATATTTAAATCCCCCGCGCATTTCCCTACTACGACTCATGAAATTTACATGCCCCTTCCGGAAAAGGGGCCAGTGTAGACGTAGCCCGGGTGATCTGGATTTTTTGTTTGTTTTCAGTCTTCATGGTGCATTAATACCAGATTTGGGCATTTGATTTCCCTGCTTTTTTGTTTGTGTTTTTAACAGAAAAGGAGAAAAAACAAAGTTTTGGAAAGAAGAACAAAGCTTGTCAGTTCCTTGAACTGGAACTACTCGGCTTGATTCTCTCCAAATCTAGTCACCCTTAATATTCTGCTTAAATCTCTCTAATGCCTTAGAGGGGTTAAGCTGTTTCATATTCAGATCCAGTTCAAATCCATTCAAAAGGGGGAGCACTTCAGAGTGACTGAATGTTAGAAATTACTCAAATTTTGAATTGATCTAAAAAAAAAAAAATAAGATCCAACTGGTGGAATTTAAACACTGTAGACCCTAACTCTAAAGGAATAACTTTTTTTCCCAAATAGAATGAAATTATAAATGGCAAAGAGATTTATAAAATAAAACCACATTTGAAGGGAATTGGCAAAGCAGCTTTAAAATTATTATTGCTTACCTATAGAAAATCCATCCTTACATGAGAGGATTTTACATATTCTTCTTGGATAAGCAGAGAAGGTGACCATTGGGATCCCCCAGGGATCTGTACTGGGACTTGCACTGTTCGACTCACTCACTACTAAGCTGGAAAGTAATAGAGAGGTCGCTGTGTTAGTCTGATCTTGCTAAAACAAAAGGAAAAACTATGTAGCACTTTAAAGACTAACAAGATGGTTTAATGGGTGATGAGCTTTTGTGAGCCAGACCCACTTCCTGAGATCATATTCAGAAAGAGAATAGGCATGACCATATATACCAAAGGAATACAAGGAAAAAAGTGAACATATTATTAAACTGACAGATTTAGTACAGAAGGTGGGGCGAGGAGAGAGAGGGAGGGAATAGCTGTTTATAAGTCAATGAACGGCTAATCAGGGGTGATAAGTGGGGAAGCTGTCTTTATAATGTTCACATTATACACTTTAAATAATAATATTAATTAAATATTAATATTAATTAATAATATGTTCAGTGGGAACATATGTTCAGTGGGAAGGGGGGGCCACGGGGCTGGCTGAGAGGAAGGGATGGGTGTGAAGCAGAACTGGGGTGGGATCGGGGGCTGGGGGGGCTGGACGGGAGGAGGGGGGCCGGACAGGAGGAGGGGGGCCAGAGGAAGGGGGGCGGGAAGCAGAGCTGGCGGGGGGGGGATGCAGCCACTGGCCACAGCCAGAGTCCAACAGGCCGTGCCCCGGCAGGCCCTCCCTCTAGTTGCTAGTAGAAGCCGGGCAGGGACGGGGGGAGTAGCTGGGAGCCGCTCCCCCCGCCCAGCTTCTGCATGCAATCAGAGGCTCCCAGCTGGGAGGTGGGGCCACGATTGGCGCTGGGAGCCTCTGGTTGTGTGCAGAAGCCAGGCGGGGGGAGTAGCTGGGAGTTCCAGCCCCCGCCACGCCTGGCTTTTGCACCCGACCACAGGGCTTCCAGTGCCAATCGCGGCTCTGTCTCTCAGCCACTCCCCCACTCCCGCCAGGCTTCCGTCCAGCACCCAGCTGGAAATTCAGAAAATATCAGACATTGCACATATTCAGTATTTTCTGAATTTTTCTACCGGACAGAGGGCGCAAATACCAGACTGTCCGGTAGAAAACTGGACACCTGGCAACCGTGGAAGTGGCACACTTTGCAGATGATACAAAGCTGTTGAAGAAAGTTACCGTATATTCCGGCGTACAAGACGACCTCTGAAGTTAAAAAACATCCCCCAAAAATCGGGGGTCGTCTTGTACGCCGGATGCCCCGCCGCCGGAGCCCCTCCGCGGCTTTGAAAGCCTCGGGGGAAGCCGGCGGGGGGGCATCCCAGGCGCGCATGGGCTGCCCGCCCGCCGGAGCCCCTCCGCGGCTTTGAAAGCCTCGGGGGAAGCCGGCGGGGGGGCATCCCAGGCGCGTATGGGCTGCCCGCCCGCCGGAGCCCCTCCGCGGCTTTGAAAGCCTCGGGGGAAGCCGGCGGGGGGGCAGCCCATGCGCGCCTGGGATGCCCCCCCGCCGGCTTCCCCCGAGGCTTTCAAAGCCGCGGAGGGGCTCCGGCGGGGGGGAGCCCAGGCGCTCCTGGCGGCTTTGCTCCCGGTGCCTCTGGTCTGCTGGGGACCATCTCCAGCAGACCAGGGACACCAGGAGCAAAGGAGGCGGAAGGGCGCTGGGGTATAAGATGAAACCCTATCTTTTAATTAAAAAGATAGGGGGTCGTCTTATACGCCCAGTCGCCCTATACGCCGGAAAATACGGTAAGTCGAAAGCAGACTGTGAAGCACTACAAAGGGAGCTCACAAACTTGGGTGGCCAGGCAATAAAATGGCAGATGAAATTCAACACTAAGAAGTGCAAAGTACTGCTCATTGGGAAAGATAATCCCAGCTATACATAGATAATGATGGGTTCTAAATTAGCTGTTACCATGCCAGAAAGAGATCTTGGAGTCACCGTGGATAATTGAAGCTTCCACTGCTTGTGCAGCAGCAATCTCAAGGCTCTCAGTGGGTTAGGAATACAGAATAAGACAGAAACTCCCATATAGCCACTCTATAAATCCATGGTATGCCTACATCCTGAACACTATCTCCAGTTCTGCTTGACACATCTCCAAAAGCATACAGTGGGCATGGAAAAGATTGTGAGAAGGGTGGATACTTGGTACGAGGGATCTGAAGACGCTCTCAAGAATGACTTTTTTAAATAATTGCTGTCAGTGGCCTGAAGAAAATATAAAATCCCTGCTGCTAAAACATGTGGGTGACAAAATACGAGCAGAATGGTAAATAAGGCTGAGGCCAGGGCAGTGACATAGAGCAATTTGGATACCTGGGGAGTCTGGACTCATGCAAATCAAACAGGTTTACACAGAGCCGAACACTACGTCATAGTCCTAGCCCTGAAGCATGCAGGCTGCACCCCTGGAATGGAGAACTGTACCCAGGGAAGCAGGGACTCTGAACAGCAGTTAGGGCGGGCAAGCTGCCAGGGTGATGCTGTGATGAACAGAGGAGCAGAGGAGTGATGCAGCATCAGTGAGACTCAGACTGGAGACTGCAGCCTGGTTTAGGAGCCAAATTTTTAAAAGATTTGGAAGACTGGAGAAGGGGCAGCAAAGAGCCAAATGTTTTGAGGACTGGAGAGAAAAGCCTGCTTGTGAGTGATTGGAAGGAGCTCAATGTGTTTAGCTTCTACAAAAGAAGGCTCAGAGGTGACATCATTGAAGTGTCTAAGTGCCTTCCTGGAGAGAAAGTGTTGGGTATTAAAGGGCTGTTTAAGCTTACAGAGAAAGGCAGAGTAAGACCCAGTATCTGAAAGGTGAAAATAGAGAAATTTATATTAGAACTAGGGCACAAATACTTCACAGTGAGGATGATTCACCATTAGAACAAACTACCAAAGCAAGCGATGGATTCTTCATTTCTTGATGTCTTATGCAAACTAACTGCCTTTCTGGTGGGGGGTCAGATCAAAATGTAGCTACTGTGATATACAGCAGGGCTGGGGTATGCAAAGATCAGATTTGATTTTCTAATGGCCCCTTTTGGCCTTAAAGCCTACTCATTAATGACAAACTGAGTGTGGCTTAGGGAACAGCTTGTGGTGCTCTACTGTACAGCCAGCTTGGCCCCCAGCCTCAGCTGTCATTAAGAGGGGTGATCCAGGGGAAGCAACTCAAATATCCCAAGAAGCTGGCCAAGATCAGGACACCAGCCTTAGAGGGGAGGGGTGGGTGTGGCAGTGACATCACAAAGGCCTGTTTCAGGATACCAGCCTATTGGTTAAAAGTGCTGGAGAGGTGATGACCTCATAGAAGGATCCTGATATCAGCCAGGCAGGACAGAGACAACCTCAGAGAGTCCAATGGCTGTGCAGCAGCAAAGTTCCTTCTTAAGGTCTCTCCTTGAGGTCTGAGAGAGAATTAGGATTAAGTTACATGAGCATGAGGAGGAATCTCATCGGAGTTTTCTCCTTCCTGACCACCAATTGTGTAGTCCCTGTTTAGAAGGTAAGAGCCTGAGGTTTGGAACTTGTTCAGTCTGATCCACTTGGTTCCAGCTGAATTCTAGGCATAGAAATCACTAAATTGAGGTGATTTGATTTCCAACCAAGGACTTTATCCCATTGAATCACCAGTGACACTGGGGGTTTGTCCTTTTAGGTTTGCCTCCTTCTTCCCTCCCTCTTTGTCTTCTCTTGCTTCTATCCCCCTTTTCCTTTCTTTTCTCCCTTCACCAAGGAAGGGTGTGTGTGTCAGGAGGTTTGCTATCAATGAGGGAGGCTCTCAGAAAGAGATGCAGCTGGAATTGCTTTGAGATTGATCTTATCTGGCAGTGACCTGGGCCATCCTGTGGGGTGTCTGGTGACGCCTCTCAGCCTCTCACATCTCAGAGTCTCAATGCTGATTGACTAAGCAGGGGCTAGTCTCCATTTCCCAGCTGTGACCCATGGCTTTCCCTTCTTTTTCAGGCTCTGCATAAGGGCTTGTCTGACCACAGGCCTGCCATGCTGGGGAACCTGCTGGCAGAGTCCTCAGACATGGGTGAATACATCTCAGAGGTTGAGGGGAAGAGTATCAGATATATATATAAAAAAACCTGTTACTTACCCAAGAAGAAAAATATTGTGTCTCCATGGCACTAATATTAGCTTTATACAACCTTCTACTAACTCTGTAGTCTCCTGCTGGCTGTTGCCTCTTCCTCAATTTCCCAAAACAGTGAGAATGAATCTTAGTCTCCAAGAGATGCTACACTAATGCAAAATTCTTCATCCTGGAAGCACAGCCAACCTCAGGCATAGCAACATTATGAGACAAAAAAATCATGAAACTGGCTTAAAAGAATCAGATGAAAGAGAAATAAATAAATAAACAAAAGATTCATTTTGGGCCTTTTTATGTGTCTTTGCTTTCTGAACCTTGAGGACATCCTCAGGTCATGTTTTCAGCCTTTGTTCTGCAAGCCTGAAGACACGAATCACTTTTTATATGAAAGCTGAGAGTGCATCTACACTCCAGAGCCTATGGTGACGTAGCTGTGCTAGCATTGCCCCCTAGGTTGGATGCAGCCGACACGCACAGAAGGAGTTTTTCTGTTGGCATAACACCACCCCCTCCCCAAATAAAGCCCTCTCAGACTCCTAGCTGGGGTAGTCAGATCTGTGGCAGTCAGTGATCAAGATTCATAGCCATGGGTCAGGAATTCAAGAGCAAGCCAAAAGGCAGGTTATATAAATTCAGACTTTAAGGACAGCAGGGAATATCTTGATCATCTGGTCTGACCTGCTGCACATTGCAGGCCACAGAACCTCACCCATCTACTCCTGTCATAGGCCCACTGTCGCGGGCTGGCTACTGAAATCCCCAAATCCTGATTCAAAGATGTCAAGCTGTGGAGAATCCACCATTTGCACTAGCTGAGCTCGGGAAGTGACCCAGGCTCCATGTTGCAAAGGAAGGCGACCTTCCCCCACATCTCACCCCCAAGAGCCCTGCAAATCCCACCTAAGGGCAAATTCCTTCCAACCCCCAAACATGGGTTCAGTTAGACCATGAGGATTTTGGCAAGACCCACCAGCCGAACACCTGGGAAAGAATTTTCTGTGGTAACTTAGAACCATGGGCGCCCAGTGGCTTAGGCGGGGGAAGGCTTTGCCTTCCCAAACTGCCAGGCATGGCCATGCCCACACTCTGGCCCCAGAACGCCTGTTATAGGTGCTGCTCCAGGCTGGGGAGGCTGGAATCACATGGCCTCCTCCGTCCCCTAGTGCTCTGGGAGCCGCACCGTGGGCCCTCCTCCCCTCTCCTGCTGCTCCGGGGACAGGGGGAAGGAGGAGGGAAGCCGTGCCACATGCATACTCCCTCCCCTTTCTTCCCTTCCCCCGCTTCTCTGGGGAGGCTGGGGCACACTTGGTGCACTGTCCCACCTCCTCCCTTCCCTGTGGGTGGGGGGCCTCAGAAGGGGGGGTGGGGCTGCAGTCCTGCCTCCTCCAGCCCCAGATGCACCAACTGCCCATGCTTGGAACCCTTCCCACAAAGAAGCCCATAGCCAGCCACCAGGGATATTTACCACTGGTGTTTGGAGCTTGGCTACAGGCCACTATGGGCAGCCACATCAAACCAGCCCCTTCACGCACTTAGCAAGCTCAGGCTACGTCCACACAGCTTCCCTCTTCTGCAAAAGCCTATGCAAATGAAGCACAGATTAGCATACTGCTGCACTTCATTTGCATAATTAATCAGGAGCTGTTTTTGCGCACGTCCCCCTCTTGTGCAAGCGCCGTTTTTCCCCATTTTTTCAGGAAGAATGGCTCTCACGCACAAGGGGGTTTTTGCGCAAAAAGGCGCTGTGTAGACGGTGCCTTTTTGCGGAAAAATGGCTCCTGATTAATTATGCAAATGAAGCATGGCAAAATGCTAATAGCCTCAGTATTGAATTAAGGTAGTATGAATGCCTCGGGCTGCAGAGAAGGCTTAGGGATGTTTTCTGCCCTTCTTGGATCAGCAAAATCTATGGCAGCGTTGCTGTCTCTTGTTTGAAAGCTGTTAGGATGCACCCCAGAAGGGGCTGCATTGCAGTGAGGGAAACCTGATAAGCTCCTTGGGACCAGGATTGGATCCTGCTCAGCCCCTTGGGATCTGCTGTGGTACGGATGCTAAACAATCCATATGCACATGTCAGCAAAGCCCCCGAAGTGAGGCAGATGCTTCGTGTCTGCAGAGATGCTGCCCCTGCCTGGTCCGGCATTCTCAGCGCTAGATCCTGCTTGTGCACTTTCCCAGGCATGAGGCCAATTACCGTTACCACTGCCCATACTGAGCGTGATGAGTGAGACCACAGAGCACCTGCAGGATCAAACCCCTAATTTTAGATGGGCTTGAAACCGGACTGTCCAGACTGGATCAAAGCTGAGCTCCATCTAAGCCAGTGCCCTCCGCTCTGCAGCACTGGCTGTTTCAGAGCACAGGTAAGAAATCCTGCAGCCAGACTCCCCGCCCCCACCCAGGGCTGTTTCCTCCTGACCCCAGCACTCAGGGCATGGAGCATTTTAGCTCTGTCTGTGCTGCAGTGGGCAGCAGGGGGTGGCACACTGAGCTAGCTGGCTGCCAACAGCAGCGGCTACACGGCTCCAGACAAACTTACTCAGGGACAGCTGCGTATGCAGCAGTTCCACCTCCTGCAGCAGCGTGGATGGACCCAGGGGCAAACGCCGCTCCCCCTCCCCAATTCTATGGACAGGATGGACAAGAGACCAGCAGCTGCCTGAGCCCAGAAGCTGTGGGATTAACGGGAGGGGGGAGAGGGCTGGCAGGTAGCGGTGGGGGGAAATGGAATGGGAGGAGGTTTAGATTGGACATTAGGAAAAAGTTCCTAACTGTCAGGGTGGTCAAATATTGGAATAAATTGCCAAGGGAGGTGGTGGAATCTCCCTCTCTGGAGATATTTAAAAACAGGTTAGATAGACATCTGTCAGGGATGGTGTAGACGGAGCTTGGTCCTGCCTTGAGGGCGGGGGGCTGGACTCGATGACCTCTCGAGGTCCCTTCCAGTCCTATTATTCTATGATTCTATGACACAGCCCTAGCCTGCGATAGGCTTGCCAACTCTCCCTTCAGATTTCAGTTGCTAGGAATTAAAGATTAATCTTTAAAGTCGTGTGATGAAACTTCCAGGAATACGTCCAACCCAAACTGGCAACCCTAGCTCTACCTCCACAATGTTCTCAGACCTGACCTGTAGTCACAAAAATCACGACCTTGGGGGTAAGGGGGGGGGGGAAGAAGGGGGAAATTGATTGAGCTAAAAATAATTTTAAAAAAGGGGAAGGAAGGGAGGGGACCAAACTCGTTGAGCAAAAAAAAACTAAAAACAAAACCGGACACCAGGCAACCCTGCTTCAGGGTTGTGCTTTGAGAGGATCTTGGTCTCCTCATAAGAATCTATAGGAGCATAAACTAGATTTAATGAATGCAAGAGTTGTGTGTCACCATGCCAGAGGCCTTATTCATCTTCAAGCTTTGTATTGACACCCATCACCATGGTAGTAGGGCACCTTCCATATTAATAGGTCATCACCATGAGTTCCTTAATAGGCTTCCCAACCTCTTCAGATCTTCTCCCTTCCTGGACTGGGAAAGGCTTGTGGTTGGCTTTGTTGGTGGTGGTTTGGCTCATTCTTCATTCCAAAAAAATTATCAGGCTGAAAAAAGGCATCACAAAAAAAATGTCTGGCTAAAACAGCAAGCCCAGCTTTCACTAGCTTCAGGAGACTCTGTGCATTAGCTCTTTGAAGAAAGCAGCTTGTATCTAAACAGGAGTCAGAGCTTGTGTTAGTTATTGCTGGTGGGGCTGTAGTTCACGATGAGTGAAATTCCCTACACAAATCATCAGGATCATAGGGGGGTTCCAAATGTCACCTAGTTCATCATGAGTTGGTGCAGAAGTATCCTCGAGACATTCCCAGCTCACTACAGCTAATGATTTTCAAACCCAAAATGTGCCAAGTGCCTGACTCATAAACGGCCAGAGTGAAAGTATTTACTGACTACAAGGGCTCATCTGTCAGAAAGGAAAGCTCCAGAGAATTTGTTCCTAATTGCCTGCATGAAACTGTTCAGAAGTTCTTTCGGATCATTTTGAATCCAAATTCTAGGGTTTCTGTTCACAAGCTAAGCTCTGACAGCGGGTGTCAATCTATGTAAATTGGGCTACAATAATCACCTTTATGTCTTAATTAGGGAATCTCCGGTGCTTGCTGCAGGTAATAAGCTCTCAGAGCAATTCCACAACTTTGGGATCAGTTTGAATTTAAACCAAGGCTCCCAACGTCTTCTTTAGTGTGGTTTGACATGGGCTACTGTTAAACTATGGAGGATTTTGATCCTGATGATAAAAGACTTTTGAACACCAAGCTTTTTTAAATCTGCAAGCACCTAAAAAGTTGATAATACTGGCTCTAGAAGAATATTGAAATAGTTTATTTTAAGTGTGAAATAATTGCCTGAAATCTCAGGATTAGTGAGTTAAAATCCTTTTCTTGCTGGGGAATTACTTGAATGAAATTACATGAAATTACTAGATAATTTCATGGAGGTTAGGTCCATTAAAGGCTATTAGCCAGGGGATAGAAATGGTGTCCCTGGCCTTTGTTTGTCAGAGGCTGGAGAAGGATGGCAGGAAACTAATTGCTTGATCATTGTCTTCGGTCCACCCCCTCCGGGGCACCTGGTGCTGGCCACTGTCGGCAGACAGGCTACTGGGCTAGATAGACCTTTGGTCTGAACCAGTACGGTTGTTCTTATGTTCTTATGTAATGAGTGACACCTATACCAGTCTCTCAACACCTTTTTTTTTTTTTAATAAACTACCCCTTTAAACAAAAAAGTATCTCCAGTACCTACAGTTTTCAGACATACGACATTTTTTCTACCATTGTAACACATTTGTTTAAACAACTTAATCATAGCCGGGCGAGCGATGACATTTTTGGGTGTAAAAAGTACAAACATACTAAAATGCTGTAAAACTTAAAACAAAAATTCTGTTGTCTCCAAATTTCAGTTGTGTTGATGTGCCCCCCAGACTTCTCTCGAGTGCCCCTAAGGATACTTGTACCACTGACTGAGAAACACTGACCTATACCACACACTGCCAGAGTTAGCACTATGCTACCTTGTTGGTCGGGGCGAGCAAGAAATAGCTCATGGGCTGGATCTAGCTTGCCAAGCCTTTGGATCTAGCCCCCAGCCTGCTGGGACCCTCATACCTGCACAGCTCCAGGCTGCTCAAAGCGGCTGGCTGTTGGAGCCATGTGCCTCTAGTTACAGTGCGCCCTGGCCAACGGGAGCTGCACCGATTGTGCTGGGGCGGGGGCAGTGCGCAAAGTCTCCCCACATGGATGTGCAGTGCAGAGAGGCACATGGCACCAGCAGCTGGCTGCTTTGAGCGCCCTGGGGCTGCAGGCAGAGGGCCTGCTGGGCTGCTGGCTGGGAGCTACATAGGTAAATACCTCCTGACCAGAACCTACATCTGGCACCCCACCCCTTCCCATACTCCAACTGCCTGCCATGGGTCACCACCCAAACCCTCTGCACTCTCTGGCCCCTGCCTCAGGTCACAACTTCCTCCCAGAACCTGCACCCCCCTACATCCCACCTCCATGTCAGAAGCTTCTCCTGCACTCAAACCCCCTTCCTGACCCTGCACCCCCCTCTGCACCCAAACCCTCTGCAATCTTCTGTACCTGTTCCCCAGGTCAGAATCCTCTCCTGCACCCATACCCCCTCCTGGATCCTGCACCCCAATTTCCTGCCCCAGGTCACAACCCTCTCCTTTACCCAAACTCCTTCTCCCCTCCCACACCCTCTCTTGCACCCCAGTGCCCTACCCCAAGCTCCCTTTTGCACCCAACCTCCATCCCAGATCCTGCACTCCCTCCAAAGAAAAGCGTGGCTCTTGACCCCTCACCAAAATCTTCGACGCCCTCCTCCGTTAAGCATTACTGTCCACCCCTGTTGTTCATCATTGATGAAATTCCAGCTATGCCAAGCACATTTTTTTTTCTTACAGCGGCACATGTCTCCTAGCAAAGACCACATGCAATCCTCTGTATGAACGCCAAACACCTCCTAGTGGCAAATTCATAGCATGACTGACATGCTAGCGCTTACGTAGCATTGCTTGGAAACTCACTGCAGACATGCAGTGCAAGATTCCCCTTGTCATTGTAACTCACGATCGTCACCTTGGGTGAAATGCATCACATTTATGGCTGCCTGTCATATCCAGCGATGACATCCTGGCATCTGGTGCGGTCAGATCTGCAAGGAGTAAGGCTGCAAACAGTGGGGCTGGGGCCTGGGCAAACGTGCCCTTCTGGGCCTCTCCACTGTCCTGCTAACTTAGATGCTCCTGTGGTATGGATGTACCATACACCTGCCTGGCACAGCTGCACAAGAGCTATCCACCCAAGCAGCCCAGTTCCTGTGGTATGGATGCTGCTTAGTTAAACCCTCTCCTATCCAGGTCACTGCACGGACCCTGCCCTATTAGCCCCTCATGTCTGGCCCCCAAGCGCCCCTGATGCTCCTCTCCTGGCTGCCTGACCCATGCTGGCCCTCACTGCAGCTCTCCAGACAGGTGGCAGGCCCTGAGGCTGTCTCTAAGCAGAGTCTTGTGGGCAGAACAGAAGGGCCACGGGCCGCTGGAGGTGGAGCAAGGCTGGCACAGCACTGCAGTCGGAGCCCGCCTCACAGCAGCAGTGAGGAAGAGGCCCGATGCACTGCCCACTCAGGTGAGGCCCAGTCATTCCTCTGAATAATAGGCACTGGGCCTCTGGGCCTCTGGGTACAGCCCCACCCACTCAAATTTGCCCTGGCCAGCCCATCTGGGGCCAACTCACAACCATAGAATGGGGGAGCCAAAGGGCCATTCTCCAGACGTGCTTTGTAACCAGGGGGAGCCATGCCACCCACCTTTGCGAACCTGAGCTCGGCAGAGGCATAACAAGGGGGAGTCCCAGACCCATCCCCTTTGGTCCCTAACCAGAGCTGGCTAGCATCAGTGCAGAGCAGCTCTCCTGCAGGCATGGCAGAAAGGGGGCCAAGCCAATCTGAGTGAGCGATGTTACAAGCTGGTGCACAGTGTCCCGGCACTGTTCGGCCAAGTGGGGTTGTGACCCAGCGCTTGGAGGCCACAGTGCCAGCTCTCCAAACCTATAGTTCCTTGGTAGCCCTGATCACAATGGCACTCACATTTGGCCTGCCTGGTTGCCCTTCCCTAAAAGGCACACCCCTAATTGTGCCTCTGTGTTTACCTGGCCCTGGCCAAGAGATGCCCCAGGCTGTGATGTGATGTTCCAGGCGGGGCTGGTTTTCACCCCATGTGCTTACCAGTGTTATGCAAGATGTGATGATTATACAAAGGTTTCATGGGCTTTGGCTGCAGGACATAATTGCTGATGAACAGAGCTGCCCCTCCCGTAATTAGAGGGTGCTTTGTCAGCAACAAATGCTTTCCCATTAGTCATCTGTAAACTGAGTTCCATCCCTGCCTGCATCCACCACACAACTGCTCATTTATTTCGGGTGACTCATCAGCCAGGTTCTCCCTAAGAAGCAAACAGTCTCTCCTTTATGGTGCAAGGGCCATGGAAAAATCTCCCTGCCACCGGTTACCTTTATTACGTGGCACCTATTAGCTCCTGCAAACAGGATCTTTCACTTTCCATGTCCTACCTGCTTTACTGAGCGAGGTGCAAGCCCTTTCTCTGTCACTCAGTTGCAATTTGTCCCTCTGGGTATGTCTACACTACAAAGTTAGTTCGAACTAACGGACGTTAGTTCGAACTAACTTTAATAGGTGCTACACTAGCGCTCCGCTAGTTCGAATTTGAATCGAACTAGCGGAGCGCTTAGTTCGAACTAGGTAAACCTCATTTTACGAGGACTAACGCCTAGTTCGAACTAGCTAGTTCGAACTAAGGGCTGTGTAGCCCTTTAGTTCGAACTAGTGGGAGGCTAGCCCTCCCCAGGTTTCCCTGGTGGCCACTCTGGCCAACACCAGGGAAACTCTATGCCCCCCTCCCGGCCCCGGACCCCTTAAAGGGGCACGGGCTGGCTACGGTGCCCGTGCCAGGTGCAAGCCTGCCAGCACCCAGCTAGCAGACCCTGCACCTGGCACGGCACAGAGCCACCCACCCGATGCCCCCCAGCCCACCCCCTCTTGCCGGGACCAGGCTGGCGGCTCCCGGGAGCTTGCCCTGGACCGCAAGAGGCGGGCACCTTCCTGGGCTAGTGCGGACATCGTGGACCTCGTCCACGATCTCCGCACTAGGCACAGGAAAGTGGCCGTCTAGGGCAGGAGAGCTGCCAGCCTGGCCACCAAGGACCAGGTGTGCATGAAAATAAAGGGGGTCCACTGAGACCCCCGACACTGAGCCCTGAGCTTACAATGGCCGTCCTGGGTCAGACCAAAGGTCCATCTAGCCCAGTAGCCTGTCTGCCAACAGCGGCCAACCCTAGGGACCCTGGAGGGGATGGACCGAAGACAATGACCAAGCCATTTGTCTCGTGCCATCCCTCTCCAGCCTTCCACAAACTTTGGGCAGGGACACCACTCCTACCCTCTGGCTAATAGGACTCCATGGACCCAACCTCCATCACTTGATCTCACTTCCCTTTAAACTCTGTTCTAGTTCTAGCCTTCACAGCCTCCTGCAGCAAGGAGTTCCACAGGTTAACTATTTGCTTTGTCAAGAAGAACAACTTTCTCTTACTAGTTTCAAGCCTGCTACCCATTCCTTTCCTTTGGTGTCCTCTAGTCCTTCTTGATGGGAACTCAGGAAGAACTTTTCTGAATGCACCCTCTCCACCCAACCCCTGCTTTTAGAGACCTCTATCCTGTCCCCCCTCCGTCTCCTCTTTTCTAAGCTGAACAGTCCCAGTCTCTGTAGCCTTTCTTCATCTGGGACCTGTTCCCAACCCCTGATCATGTTAGTTGCCCTCCCTTCTCCCAGCCTTTCTCTTCCCCTCTCCCACCTCCTTTTCCCAGTCTCCCCCAGTTTTTTTCAATAAAGACAGAGTCAATGTTGGAAGAAACGTTATCTTTATTTTGTACATCAAGAAGAAGGGGGGCTAGGGAGGGGTAAGTGGAAGGAGGTGAGGGAGGAATGGGGTACGAGCCCCCGATGGGGAGGACTGGGCTGGCTCTGTGGGCTTCTGGGGGTGGAAGCTCTCCTGCAGCCCCCCAATTACCCCCTCTCCCCAGATGGCAGCCTGCGGCAAGTGCAGCCGGGCTGATGGCCGAGTGGTGTGATGTGCCCAGTGTGGGCACTCAGGGCACTCCAAGCCAGAACTTCTTTGCAAGTGGGGCACCCCTTAGAACTGTGTGTCCGGGGTGGGGGTCGGGACCCTTTAAGCGCAGCCCTCGGCTAGCCTGAGACAGCATCTCCACGCTCTAAGTCCTCCTCTGATGCCCTGCCGGCACTGCTTCCGGCCATCCTTAAGCCCTGTTCAGAGTCCACTCAATGTGGACTTGCTAGTTCGAACTAGCAAAACGCTAGTTCGAACTAGTTTTTAGTTCTAGACGCGTTAGTTCGAACTAGCTTAGTTCGAATTAACTAATTCGAACTAAGTTAGTTCGAACTAGCGCTGTAGTGTAGACGTACCCTCTGTGATGGATTTTGCTAGAGGATCGCACACTCCACTGTTTACACAGGCTGAGTTGTGATACCAGCCCCACCACTCTCATCCTGCATGTCCAGTCAGAACCCTTTTGAATTTGGTGAAAGTCAAAGAGCCTGACTTCCATTAACTCCACTAAGTGTGTGGGGGGAGAGGCCCAGCAGAAGTTGTGAGAAGGGGGGCTTAGCATGAGTGAGGGGGTGAGGAGCTCAGCTGTAGAAGGTCTAGATGCTGTGGGGTGAGAGGCCTGGTTGACGGAGCTGGCCGGAGCTAGGGTTGCCAGGTGTCCGGTATTGTACCAGGCAGTCCAGAATTTGTGCACTTTGTCCAGTAAAAAAAATCAGAAGATACATGTGCAATGTCTGGTATTTTCTGATTTTTCCGGCTGTGCACTGGACGGAAGCCTGGCATGGGCAGGGGGAGTGGCTGGGAGCCCAGCTGGGAGGCGGGGCCGTGATTGCTGCTGGAGCCCTCAATTGGTTGAGTGTGAGGAGGAGGGGAAGCCTCCTCCTCGCTCATGCGTCGCTGGGAGCCTGCGCGGGACAGGCAGCAAGTGCCCGGGTCAGTCCCGCTCCTCTCCGGCAAATTTGCTCACCCCCCGCCCCATTCCCGGCCGGTTGGTTCTCCCCCACTTCCCCTCCTGATCTTCCCCAGCCAGCGCCATTGCACACACCCCCTTCCAGCTCTGCTTCCTGCTGGCCCGTTCCTTTTCCTTGTCTCCCTTGGCCAGCGCTGCTGCACCCATCCCGCCCCCCCACCAGCTCTGCTTCCCGCTCCCCCTTCCTCCCGCCCCCACCCCCGCCCCCCCCCGCCAGCTCTGCTTCCCGCTCCCCCCCCCCACTGCACCCCTCTGGCCCCCGCCAGCTCTGCTTCTCGCTCCCCCTTCCTCCCAGCCTTGACCTCTCAAGGTCCCTTCCAGTCCTAGTATTCTATGATTCTAACCCAAATCCCTAACCTTACACCCTGTGATAATGCTCCCCTACCCCAGGCATCTGGGGGCACTGCCTGCACCTGAAACCCAGGGTGCCAGATGGAGAGGCCATGGCCTTTCCCTGCCTGACCTTTGGAAAACTATTGACTTAAATGTAGGGCCTGGCTTCACAGAGATGCTTAGTCCAGGAAGCATGGGCAGCAATTTGCACGGTCTCTGTCCGCGCTAGACCTATGCTGTAGCTATGGTAAGGTCTTGAATTCCCACACCTGTCAGGTTCTGCAACTCTCCCCTCTCCTAAGGGGACAGGCCTTTGGTTGGTCCAGCTGGCTCCACCCACCCTCCCAGGATTTACAGGAACTAGCACTAAGTTAATTTAAATTAAAAGAGAGAGAGAGGAACAGAGCACAAAGGTAACTTTTTTAGGGGGAGGGGGAGGGATACCACACCATCATCCATGACTGCACTTGCTTCTAACACACCAGGCCAAGACGTAATGAGTACTTCTGACATGCAGACAGTCAGGATCTGACCTGAGACCTCTGGAGCATAGTGCATGAGCCTCTCCCACATGAGCTAAAAGCCAGCTGGCTCTCAGCTAAGGCTGCGGGCAGACTCATTATTCTCTCTGTAAGTGGTCTCAGTGCCACTGCATGGGAGACAACACCACTCCCAGCAGGTGTGTGGATTACATCTCCATGCTGGGCTAGCCTGCCTCAAGATCCTTTAATTGGGTCTTGTTTTTAAAAGAGAAGGGGAGATGTGAAAAAGTCAGTATCTTTTAAAAAGAACAAGTTGTCCTGTGGCACCCGAGAGACTAACATATTCATATGGTATCATGAGCTTTTCGTGGGCAAAGCCCACTTCTTCTGATGAGATGAGTGTCTTTTAAGATGTCAAGCCCCAAACCAGAGACGCCTGTACATCTGGGTATTGTTTCTTTTGTTCCACGCCAGGTGTGGAGCCCTGATTCTCATCACCAGTGTGCGGATCCCCTGTCTGGCAAATAAACACTCAGAACAGCAGAACAACAGCTGGGGTTTTCTGTGTCTCTTCTAATGGCTCTGCTCTGAGCTCCATGCAATTCTTCCTGGCCTCTGTTTTCCTTACAGTTTCCTGGAATTGCCCCACTAATCACACTCCCATGGTGTTGTCTCATTCAGTAACATGCCGGAGGCATGACGCCCACTCCCAGGAGCAATCATTAACTACTAAGGTACTTCAGAAATGCTAAAGTCCTTGTTTTGCTTTTACTTTCAAGATGACTGCCCCCGGCTGCACTCAGGGCTGTGAGGACAGGAGTGGGATAAGGAGGGATAGGCGTGGGAACTGAGGGGGGCTGCAGCACCTCCACGTTTTCCGTGGGTTCTCCACTACTGCCAGCCCTGCATCTGGGGTCCCTGCTGTCCCATGGAGCTCTACCGCTGGTCTCACACCCGGGGTCCTGGCTGCTTCACTGGGCTCCCTCACTGGCTCTTGCCTTGTGTCTCGGCTCCCATTTGGGCCTCCAGTCCCAGTCGCACTCCTGCCCCAAGCTCAGATTGACCCCCAGCTCTGTCGGGGTCCCCGTCTTCCAGAGAGACGGTCTGGCTCCTGACTCCAGCAAGATGGAACAGAGGAATGGTGACCAGGACAGTCCTTTAAACACCATATAGAAAGAGAAGGGCCCCATGTCCTGAGGAATTTGAAGGCTGAGATACACAAGGGAAGCAAGGCCAGGTGCTATAGTGAGAGCAGAAAGCACAAATCAGCAATGGAAGGCGGTGGGAAATAAACAGGATAAGCAGAGAGGAGGGAGATTATCCAAGAAAAGAGGCTGATTCAAACATAGCCCGTTGCTTGGGCTGGCTACTCAAACAAAAGTCATTTATTCAAACCCCCAATTTTCCATCAAAATTGTTTTTCAATAAATGAAAAATGATGCCAAAAAAGTGTGTGTCTGTGGAAAATTTTGATGATTTTTCAAAAAGCAAATGCCCTGAAATGGTAAATATTCTGATTTAGTCATGTGACAGCAGTGCCTCATGGGAGTTGATGTTCAGTTGCCTCATGCCCCCATTCTCCTCTGTGAGCTGGGTTCCATGGTGGGAATACAAATCCCCTCTTCCCGTGGGCAGATCCTGGTATATCATGGGAGATGTAGGCTGACCAAAGGTCCAGCGTATAGAAGAAAATGGGAGCACAAGGCACCCAAACGACAACTCCCACAAGACATCACACCAGCATTTCCAAATCGAACTATTTCCATTTTCAGACTAATTTTTTTTTTTTAATTATCAAATTTCCACTGCAAATCACAAATTTCCCTTAGGGGTAAAAAAACAACCCCAAATGATTTTTTGGCCACCTCTATAGATTGCTACACTTGGGGGATACACTGCATGAAGGTGCTCTGCATGGAGCTGCTTCTGTCTGGTACACAGGCCACATTGGCGCTGCTTTTGTAGCAAGTACCTGTGCCTATTGATTGAAGGAACAGAGAATGTTTGTTTCCAGCTACCTGCCAGAATTTATCTGATCCTGATTCCCTCTGACAGCTAGGACCATAAGGCACGTCTAGACTACATGGCTTCGTCGACAGAACCATGTAGATTTGTTTACTCGGCAAAGGGAAATGAAGCGGCAATTTAAATAATCACCGCTTCATTTAAATTTAAATGGCTGCCACGCTGTGCCGATCAGCTGTTTGGCAGCACAGCGCTATAGTCTGAATGCTTGCGGAAACCGTTGTGCGGAGACGCCGGTTTGGAAAACGAAACACATTGTGTTCTGCTCTTTTTGTCTACAATTAAAACGAGGTTAATCAGATACATGCTGGAAACAGAGCAGATGATTGAAGTTGACATGTCAGCCCCAAAGCCTTCTCAGGGCCATGTGGAAAACAGGAGGAACCAGGCATCAATGCTCCCATTTTTAAAGATGTATAGGTGTTGCTATACTCAGCATTGAAAGCCTAAGCTCTAGATTCTCAAAGGTATACTAGTGTCTAACTCCCATTAGGGAGCCGAGTCTAAGGCCACATCTTCACTAAACAGAAAACCGACGCTGCCGCAATCAATTTTCTGGAGTTCGATTAGAGGACACCCCTGTTGGCATCCGGTACTCCTACTTTTGCAAGGATTAAGAGAAGCTGATGGGAGTGTTTGCTCCCATCAACTTCCCACTGTGGGGATAGTGAAGAAACTTGAAACAAGGTATGTCGACTCCAGCTAGGTGATTAACATAGCTGGTGTTGTGCATCTTGATTCGACCTTGCCTTTTAATGTAGACTGGCCTAAGTGATTACAGTCTTGTCTACACTAGAAAATTAGGTCAGTTTGACTATGATTGTCAGGGGTGTGAAAAACCTAGCCCCTACACAGCTTTGTTAACCCAACCTAAGTCCCCATGTAGACAGTGCTAGGCTGACAGATGAATTCTTCTATCAATGTGTCTACTGCTTTTTGGGGAAGTGGATTACCTGTGCCGACAGAAGAATCCCTCCCATTGGCATAGGTAGTGTCTGCAATGAAAAGCTACAGCAGTGCAGCTGTATCACTGTAGCATTTTAAGTATAGACGAGTCCTTAGATAACTAAATCCCATTTTCAAAAGTGACGCAGGCACATAGGTTTAAAAATACCTTTAAAAATCTGGTCCATGCATCCTAGCCAAACTCAACCAGGAGGCCAATATGAAGTTACCACAAATTATTTCTTCATTGTACATATAGTTTCCAAGTGCTGCCCTGAAAGAATATTGGTTTCTTCCTACCCCTCCACAAAAGGCCTAAGGCTAGGAATCCATACAGTCCAGAGCCAAAGCATTCCAGCCACCCTGCAGCGTGGCCCATTGGATTGGGCACAGGAATACAAGGAACAGGTGTTCCTCTGGCTCCCACTGAGACTAAGGCAAGTCACCATACCTCTCAGTTTCCCCACCCATTCAAACAGGAATACCCACCCCCCTTCATACAGCACTGTGAGGTCTTTGAATGTAAGATGCATTCATCAATTTCAATGAATTACTACCTCAAAATAGTTGGTACCGGCTACGTCTACACTGGCATGATTTTCCAAAAATGCTTTTAACGGAAAAGTTTTCCTTTAAAAGCATTTTCGGAAAAATTGCGTCTAGATTGGCAGGATGCTTTTCCGCAAAAGCACTTTTTGCGGAAAAGTGTCCGTGGCCAATCTAGACGCGGTTTTCCACAAAAAAGCCCCGATCGCCATTTTCGCGATCAGGGCTTTATTGCGGAAAACAGTACTATGCTGTCTACACTGGCCCTTTTGTGCAAAAGTCTTTCGGAAAAAGACTTTTGCCCGAACGGGAGCAGCATAGTATTTCTGGAAAAGCACTGATGATTTTACATGAGATTGTCACTGCTTTTGCGGAAATTCAAGCAGCCAGTGTAGACAGCTGGCAAGTTTTTCCGCAAAATCAAATGATTTTGCGGAAAAACTTGCCAGTCTAGACACAGCCGTACTGTTCAGAAAACTCCCTCTCTTAGCATTGGCTGCTCTTGTCAGAACTGGTGTTTCCCGTCTTGCCCTAGCTTCTGAAATCATGTGGCCTCATGAGAAACCCAGTGTCCTGTTAAATTAAAATATTTTCCAGCCCTGACGGTTACAGAGAAAAGCTTGGAAACACAGCCCTTAAAGGTTCCAAACTCAGAAGGTCAATAACAAAGACCTGACTTAAAAAAAATTACCATGTTTTTAACTGATCTTATGATTTACGAGGGGGACCAGCTCTTGGTTTTCAGGTCAGCAATCCTACTGTCACACAAGTACATAACTGAATGTTAATCCGCTGAATCTATGCTGCTGAGTGGGTGAGATTGTTGAGTGTCCATGGCCGTAGCTAATGTTTGAAATGTTGGCGAGGCAAAGCGTGAAGCTAGTGGGCATGGTCTGAATTTGCTGTGATGCAAATGCGACAGTCTGGCAAGTCCTGGTTCATATGACCTGTCTGATTCCCAGCAACTGTCCAGGGACCATGTATGTAGATGTAGGGGCTAGAGATTCATCTCATATCTTCCACCACAGGGGCTGTGCTGTCTCTTGTTGACACAACTTTCAAGCAGGTGCCTAAGATTAAAGGTCATAAAAACTGGAATGGCATATTGTATGCTGAGTCACATAATGTTATGGCAGGGAGCATAGCATCCCTGTTCATAGGACAGGGGGGTTGTGCTATAGAACCATCTCCCACCAAGAAATTCTGCTCTCTGCCACTAGATAGGAAAGGCATTACCCACAACCATTTGTGGAGCAAATGACCAATACCTTAGCAGGGCAAGGAGTGTGGGCATTAAAGTTAGTTCAATGTGCACTGCTAGACAGAGTGTGATCATTGTGTTTTCTGGGGGAAAGGCCAGGGAAGGGCCCTGTGCCAAATCTTTAATTATAACGGTGCAGGAGGGAGCGAGAGCAACTGCACATCCATTGCCCTGAGAGAAGCTTGCTGCACAAATTAAGGAGGGCTGTCAGGCGCTGGCTTTGGCTCGGTGCATGGGTTGACTGCCTGTTAGTGGAATGATTGATGAAGGGACAAAACAAGCCTGCAGAGAATCCAACTCCTAGAGGGAGGCATCTGAGGAGAACAGCTCGGCTCCTTCAGAAACAGCTTAGCGTTGGCACCTGACTCTGCAGATCTTTGCCTTCACTATTAAACAAGCTGAGCAACTGTGCAATTGACTGTTGCGCTCATTAATTCCCAGGAAATGGCCTGCCTCACCCAGCGTTATTGCTTAATTAGAGAAGCTTTACATTACATAGGGATCATAGATCATGTAGTAGCAATATTCCTTCCACGGTAAATGACCATTTAGTTGTCTGGTAAGTGCAGTTAATGTCAGGATAGTTCCATAACAATTATAAAAGGGCTGTCTCCTATTATCAATTTTTAAGCAGAATCTCTCATTGATTTCAATGGGGAGTTCCAGTTAAAAATCCTTAACACAGTAAGGTAAGAACGGCCATACTGGGTCAGACCAAAGGTCCATATAGCCCAGTATCCTGTTTGCCGACAGTGGCCAATACCAGATGCCCCAGAGGGAGGGATCACAACAGGTAATCCTCACGTGATTCCTCCCCTGTCACCCACTTCCAGAGAAACAGAGACTAGGGATACCATTCCTACCCATCCTTGCTAATAGCCATTGATGGACCTAAGCTCCATGAATCTATCCAGCTTTTTCTGAACCCTGTTAAAGTTCTAGCCTTCAACACATCCTCTGGCAAGGAGTTCCACAGGTTGACTGTGCGCTGAGTGAAGAAAAACTTTCTTTTGTTTGTTTTAAACCTGCTGCCTATTAATTTCATTTGGTGACCCCTAGTTCTTATATTGTGGGAATAAGCATATATAGTGGTAGTATAGTCACAGTAGCAGAGATAGTGGCAGTGGAAGCATCACTTAGCTTTCCAAATAGAGTCTGGGGACACCATTCCTGCCCATCCTGGCTAATGGCCATTGATGGACCTAACCTCCATGAATTTATCTATTTCTTTTTTGAACCGTGTTAAAGTCCTGGTCTTCACAACATACTCTGGCAAGGAGTTCCACAGGTTGACTGTGCATTGCATGAAGAAAAACTTCCTTTTGTTTGTTTAAAATCTGCTACCTCTTTATCATTTGGTGACCCCCAATTCTTATCTTATGGGAACAAGTACATAACTTTTCCTTATTCACTCTTTCCATACCAGTCATGATTTTATAGACCTCTATCCTATCCTCCCTTAGTCTCCTCTTTTCTAAGCTGAAAAGTCCAAGTCCTTTTAACCTCTCTTCATATGGGACCCGTTCCAAACCCCTAATCATTTTTTTGCCCTTTTCTGAACCTTTTCCAATGCCAATATATCTTTTTTGAGATGAAGTGACCACATCTGTATGCAGTATTCAAGATGTGGGCGTACCATGGTTTTCTATAGAGTCAATAAAATATTTTCTGTATTATTCTCTATCCCTTTTTTAATGACTCCTAACATTCTATTTGCTTTTTCAACTGCCGCTTCACACTGAGTGGATGTTTTCAGAGAACTACCCACAATGACTCCAAGATGTCTCTCTTGAGTAGTTGTAGCCAAATTAGTCCCCATCTATTGTATATATAGTTGGGACTATTTTTTTTTCAATGTGCATTACTTTACATTTATCAACATTAAATTTCATTTGCCATTTGGTTGCCCAATCACTTACTTTGGTGAGATCTTTTTGAAGCTCTTCACAGTCTGCTTTGGTCTGAACTATCTTGAGCAGTTTGGTATCATCTGCAAATTTTGCCACCTCATTGTTTACCCCTTTCTATAGAGCATTTATAAATAAGTTGAATAGGATGGGTCCCAGGACACACTCTTGGGGGACCCCAGTAATTACCTCTCTCCACTCGGAAAACTTACCATTTATTCCTACTCTTTGTTTCCTGTCTTTTAACCAGCTATCAGTCCATGAAAGAACCTTCCCTCTTATCCCATGACAACTTACTTTACTTAAGAGCCTTTGGTGAGGGACCTTGTCAAAGGCTTTCTAGAAATCTAAGTATACTATATCCACTGGGTCCCCCTTATCCATATGTTTGTTGACCCCCTCAGAGAACTCTAGCAGATTAGTAAAGCATGATTTCCCTTTATAGAAACCATGTTGACTTTCCCCCCAAAAATTATATTCATCCATGTATCTGATAATTTTACTCTTTACTATAGTTTTAACTAATTTGCCCAGTATTGACGTTAGACTTACCGGTCTGTAATTACCAGGATCACTTCTAGAGCCCTTTTAAAATATTGATGTCATGTTAGCTATCATCCAGTCATTAGGTACGGAAGCCGATTTAAAGGATAGGTTACAAACCACAGTTAATAGTTCTGAAATTTCCCATTTGAGTTTTCAAAATTATTGAGTGAATGCCATCTGATCCCGGTGACTTGTTACAGTTAAGTTTATCAATTTGTTCCAAAACCTCTTTTAATGACACTTCAATCTGGGACAATTCCTTAGATTTGTCACCTAAAAAGAATGGCTCAGGTTTGGGAATGTCCCCAATATCCTCAGCCGTTAAGACCGAAGCAAATAATTCATTTAGCTTCTCCACTATGACTATCATTTTTGAGTTCTCCTTTAGCATCTCTATTGTCCAAGGGCCCTACTGGTTGTTTAGCCAGCTTCCGGCTCTGATGTACTTAAACATTTTACTATTACTTTTTGAGGTTTGGCTAGCTGTTCTTCAAACTCCTTTTTGGCTTTTCTTATTATATTTTTACACTTCATTTGACAAAGTTTATGTTCCTTTCTATTTTCCTCACTAGGATTTGATTTCCACTTTTTAAAAGATATATTTTTATCTGTCACTGCTTCTTTTACCTGGTTGCTAAGCCACGGTGGCACTTTTTTGGTTCTCTTATTGTGTTTTTTAATTTGAAGTATACTTTTAAGTTGGGCTTCTATTATGGTATCTTTGAAAAGTTTCCATGCATCTTGCAGAGATTTTACTTTTGTCACTGTGCCTTTTAATTTCTGTTTAACTAACTTCCTCATTTTTGTGTAGCTCCTCTTTCTGAAATTGAATACCACAGTGTTGCATTCAGATCCCTTGTAGTCCTCTGATTTCTGACTTTTAAAATGGAATGCAGCCATGGGACAGAACCAAACCACATTCCAGGATCCCATAATTGCATACTGAAGGATTTCTTCCACCCTTCTCAAAATCATCTGGTACTGGACTGATGCAGAGATAATATTAGACCATATGGATCATGGGTATGATCCAATATGGTAATGCCTATGTGTCAAACCTCCCCCCAAATTTTGGGAAGTTCAGATCAGGACAGAATTTTTCATCTGGCTTTTGTCTCCATCCTGAGCTGACCTTAGATCTCAGACATGCACAGGACTGGATATTAGGTTCTGGATTATAATGCTACAGCTCAAGCATCTCTCTAGAATACACATTACATGGAGATCTGTGCCAAAGAATTCACTTTCAGTTTCCAAACTTGCCTAAGCTAGATCTGGTACTGTATGGAGAAAGAGAGAGAGTGTAGGATGGGGTCCTCCCTATCTTCCACCTTTGCGTGTGTTGAAGTCACCTCCATGTGGTTGCAAGATTCATGCATTCTCATACCTAGTTCCCCATTGCCCAAGTATTATTTGCGTGTTTACAGCTGTACCCATTACAGGTGAAAATGCCACTTTGGAACAAACTAGGGATGTGAAAAGTTAACTGGCTAGCATCACCCTTAATGTGTGATGCTTACTGGCTCCGGTTAACCAGTGGGGGCTGGAACAGCTCCCTATCTACAGGAAGGGGGTTGCTCCAGCCCCACAGGGCCTATCGTGGACAAAGGCTGCTCCTCCGTCTGCAGCAGGGACTGCTCCATTGCTTGAGAGAGAAGGCAAGGAAGCAGAGTGGGTGGGGGAGGAGTGGCGGTACAGAAGGAGTTGCCCCACACCCACCTCAGAACGGTAGTGCAAGGGAGGACCCTGATTTGGTGTGTGAGTCTATTTTTTAGGGTATACCTTAAGATACATTAAAGAGATATGTTTTCGGAGATGTTCCACACCCCCAAATCCAATTGCTGTTAGTAGGAGTTTTGCATGCTCATCAACTCTCATAGCCAGGCCTTTCTAAAGGAAACAGTCACAACTAAGATCAACTGGCCATTTGAAAACATGTCTTAGCCACTCTGTGGCTACGTCTAGACTGGCATGATTTTCCGCAAATGCTTTTAACGGAAAAGTTTTCTGTTAAAAGCATTTTCAGAAAAGAGCATCTAGATTGGCACAGACGCTTTTCCGCAAAAGCACTTTTTGCGGAAAAGTGTCCATGCCAATCTAGACGCGGTTTTGCGCAAGAAAGCCCCGATTGCCATTTTCGTGATAGGGGCTTTTTTGCGCAAAACAATACCATGTTGTCTACACTGGCCCTTTTGCTCAAAAGCATTTGCACAAGAGGGCTTTTGCCCGAACGGGAGCAGCATAGCATTTCCGCAAGAAGCATTGATTTCAGACAGTAGGAAGTCAGTGTTCTTGCGGAAATTCAAGCGGCCAGTGTAGACAGCTGGCAAGTTTTTCCGCAAAAGCAGTTGCTTTTGCGGAAAAACTTGCCAGTCTAGACACAGCCCGTGTGTTTGTTTCCCCACACGCAAGCTGGGGATCACAAAACGCACCTCCTTGCAGGGGTATGAGGAGGTGTTTGTAAGTGTTATTATTGCTCTTCTCTTTCTATGTTCAGTCGAAGCACACAGACACCTGCTGTCCCACTGCCTGGAGACAAACCCATCACAGCAATGTGTTGCCTTTGCTTTATGACACCCCCAGAAGGTTCAGAGTTTGGGGCAGTTCAGAGGCCTACTTGGAATTTTGTTAGTAAAAACCAAGTGGGACACCTCTAGAGCACTCCCTTCGCCTGCCTCAGCCTTTCTGCTGCTGTTTCAGTCCCGACAAGAACCCAAAAGGGCAAGAACATGAAAAATAATGGGGCCAGACAAGACTGGGGTGGATCAGGGTCTCTGCTCCAAGGATTCTTGCCCTCCTCGCCTTACTTAATGGTCAGCTGCACCTATTCCTCTGATCTGCTGTGAACCATACATATGGAAATACACACACACACGCCCCCAAACACTGTGCAGCCTCTCAGAGCAGTGGATGTTAGGGTCAGAAGGGAACATTAGAACAGTGGCTCTGAGGGTTTTATTGAGTCCAATGGGACTTGGAGGGACTCACATTTAAATCCATCAGTAGATGTGTCAATATAGTTGAGGATCTGAGCCTCGGGGCTTTATAATACAATTCCAAAGAGGAGGATTGATTTGGTTCTTTGCCTGATCATCCGATACAGCAGACAAATCAATGTATCTGGTTTTATTAACGAATAATTATTTCTGAAGGAGATTGACGAAGAAAAATAAAAGCTTTGCCTATTTTAAAAGCTAACATGATTGACACAATTGCTAATATCTCCAGCTTCGCTTTTCACCCCACCTTGATCTCAGCCTCTTTTGGTGCTTATTCTGCACCCACATTTAGCTACCTAAATGTACCTGCTTAACCTGGGAGGAGCCCCTGTGAGGTTCACATGGGCAATGTGTGGGTTCTTCCCCTATTCCCTGCCAGAAGCAACTTGCGGGATTGATCCTGTAATTATTTGTGTCTGCAAAATTGCAGATGCCAAAGTGACTGCCAGGTGTTAAAAAGCATCCCCCTTAATGTTCCATGCTCTGGGCTGTGTGTGTTTCATTTTAAATAATTGAATTTAGAGGAACAACAACAAAAAAAGAATCTAGTTAGAGAAGGGAGGGGGAGTCTTTCTGAGGTTTTTTTTTCTTGAGAAGCCTTGCAGCAGAAGACGTGAGCAATGAATTGCTGACAAATGTGGCCTGAAAACATTTTTAACCATAGTACGTGACAACTGCACCAGCAAATCTGCTGCATTAAGGAGGATCCAATTTTAGTTGTGCTGCCCATTGCGGGGAGCATTTTTACCAGGCAGGAAGAGGGAAAAACGAGCAAGGCAGAACATGTTTTTATAAGCATCCCAAATTATACAGGGATCCACGTAGGAACCCAGATATAAGTGCCAAAGGGACTGCTTAAGCTGCAATTAGACACCTGTGGCTGACTCGGGGTCCCAGAGCTCAGACTACAGAGCTGTTTAATTAGGGGGGGCTGTTTGGGGCCAGATGGAGCCCGAGCTCTACGATCTTGTGAGGACCCCACAGCTTGAGCTGTAGTCTGAGCCCATGTGTTAACTCTGCTATTAGCCCTTTAGCCTAAGGTTGCCAGATGGTTAAAACAAAAATACTGAATCCCGCCCCCCCGCCAAAAAAAAATCTGTTGAAGGGGAAAAAAAGGGGGGGGGGACACCAAAGTTGTTGGGGGGGGAAAAAAAAGAACCCCAAGCCAAAAATAAAATAAAATACAACAGCATTAAAACAGCATGTCCCCTTTAAGAGTGAGTGCAGGGATAGGAACAGGGGAAAAGTTGAGCACTAAGACTCAGGGGAAAGCATTGCTTCCCCTAGGTCTTTTGACAAGCAGCCATTTTGTGCCGGCAGCCTTGGGGAACCAGGTAAGCATGGGGGTTGGAGTCGGGAGACTGGGGGTGTTAGGAGCCAGGAGAGGCTTTGGGAGGGGAGGCTGGGCGCTGAGTGTTTGTAGGGTTGCCAGGTGCCTGGAATTTTCACCTCCTGGCTGGGGAACAATTCAGAAAATACCGGACATTTTAAGTCCGGACAGGAGCTGAAAATACTGGACTGTCTGGGTGAATACCAGACACCTGGCAATCCTATGTTTAGCCTGAGTCAGCTGTCAGGGGCCAGCCACAGGTGTCCAACTACAGCGCAGACATATTGTAAGCCTTCAGTTTAGGCACCTAAGTCCTAGTTTTGGCTCCACCGTGATCCAAAGTCTCCCACAGAACCCTGCAGGTGCCTAAACTCACTCAGCGCCTGCGTTCCAGCCTCTGAGAATGAGCACGGATGCTTCCCTCTAGCTGCCTGGAGACCTACCTCCCACCTAAGTGCCCAGAGTGAGTCACCAACCAGGAGAAGACTGGCTTTCCACTGCCTGTCTCGAGTGTGGGGCCCCGCTGAATCGGCAACTTCAGAGCACGCCAGGCAAATCATGTCCCATTCGGTTTCTGCCTGGAGGCAGAGCTGGCCTTATGACCGTTAGCCCCGTGCTTGGAGTAGGGCACCTACCTGAGATATGGAAGCCTCTATTCCCTCTTGCCACAAGGGGAAAAAATATTTTGAACAGGGGCCTCCTACCTCTCAGGAGAGGCCTTGAACCACCAAGTTGTGGGATAAT
This sequence comes from Pelodiscus sinensis, assembly GCF_052426305.1. NCBI lineage: Eukaryota > Metazoa > Chordata > Testudines > Trionychidae > Pelodiscus > Pelodiscus sinensis. The sequence continues at coordinate 14,650,751 of NC_143054.1, forward strand.
GGGGGAGGGGCTCGATCGCGCCTGTTAAAGCTTCTCCATTGTGGTTAAACCATTAAACAATCATTGAGCTCCAAAGAAAGAGGAGGAATGACTGTAGTCCAAGGGGGCAGGGGGGAGCAAAAGGACACCTCCCTGGGAGGAGGGAGGCTCAGGGTCCTGTCCCCAGCTCCAATCGCTCTGTTATTTATCCACAGCGAAATGGCTTTGAGAGGAGAGGTTGAGAGGAGCCCCACCCCAACCTGTCTCATAGCTTAGAGAACTTGTCAGAGAGGTGAGAGACCCTTGGCAAATCCTCTCTGATGGAAGGGGGAACTGAGCCCATGTCTACCACATCCCATCTGAGTGCACTAGCCCCTCGGCCGGGGTGGCCAACCTGCGGCTCTCGCATCTGCAGCTCGTGGCTCTGAAAGGGGCAGTGTGTTTCTGTCTGAAAGAGACAGAGTCGTGGGGTGCAGACTTCAAAATGGCCACCTTAAAAGGGCAATGCCTGCTTTTTTTTTTTGCTCAGCAACTTTTTCCCCTTGGCTCTTTGTGCTGTTTCCACCACTATTTTGGCTCTTTGTCTGTAATGGGTTGGCCACCCCTGCACTAGGCAAACCATTTTCAGACAGACTCCTTTCCTCCTCCCTCCCCCATTTTGTGTTTCAGGCATCTAACACATTCCCCTAAGCAAGGACAGCACAGCTTTTCACTTACTCAATGATAGCAAAAATGAATAATTAGCAGACTCATAATTGCATCTGCAATTAATACTGCAGCTGACAAAATGGGTTTTACCCATGGAAGCTTATGCCCAGATAAATCTGTTAGGGTATGTCTACACTACCATCCTAGTTCGAACTAGGGTGGTTAATGTAGGCATCCAAAGTTGCAAATAAACTTCGACTTCTTCTTTCTCCTCAGCATCATCAATTTCTTCTTCCTCATTTCTCTGGTTCTGTTTCCTTTTTTCTCTTGGGGATTTCAACGGAGCATAATTTGGGTTTTTAAGAAGCTTTATATTATGGGCTAGGAATGTCAGCTTGCCTGCCCTTTTTTGTGTTAACTTGTTTCTTTTTGCATTACGAATGATATTGTAAGTACTGAAACTTTTTTCAGTTGCTGCCGTTGTTGGTGACATATTCAATATGTTGATCACTGCTTTCCCTAATTCTGATCCATAGCAAAGACCTTTCCACCATGTTATTGCATCTACTGAGCCAGCTGATTGTTACATATGATTTTCCAAAAAAAACCTTCTTTAACACGATACTCTGCAAGCTCTGCAGTGACTTTTTCTGAGTGATCAGTGCCATACATTCTTGTGACTAATTTATCGATGAATTCAGTTCCTTGTATTTGTTCATTTCTAGAAAGGCACTCGCCATTGAATTTGGGATCTAGAATATTTGCAGCATAGTGAATGTCTTTTAGAGACATATCTTTTCTTTTTTCAAAACTTTTCATCACATCCTGTTTTTCTTGTTTGGTAAGTGGACTTTCGGGAAGTAGCCCATCAAAATGATCGCTTAATTCCCTGAAACATTCAGGAAGTTTGCTCATTTTTGGCTGGTCAGATTCAAGCAGCGTAATCCATTTAACAACAGGACTTATCAGTACATGCAGTTTTTGGATCCATACCCAAAATACATCTTCATCCAGGATTGAATTCCTGGTACGTTTGCTCAGTTTAGTCTGTAAATCTTTATGGACAGCAAGGCGTTTTAAGACTTTTTTTTTTTAATTTCAATAAGCTTTTCAAACAATATAAAATGGAACCCCAGCTAGTTTTAACTGGCACAAGTTTGATTTTTCTCTTTTTGAAATGCAGTAAAATGAGCTTGTAAAACTTGTGATTTGTTAATTTCCTTCACAATAGTTTTACAGGTAGCTTCAGTTTCTCGAACAGATTTTAAGTTACTGATGTCACCAATTAACAAATTTGGTGTATGAGCAGCACAAGTGTACATAGCAATGTGATTGTATTTTTCGTTAAGCATTGATAAGGATTTCACCATTGCTGCAGCATTATCAGTGACAATGGCACCACATTTTTCAGTGCCTATTTCTGTCATTATTTCTTCCATATGGAATGCCTTATACTCAGCAGTATGGCGTTCAACATCGGTTGCCACTGTCTTGTAAAACACTGGTTGGAGTGTTGATATAATAAAATTTATAACATTCACTTCTTCGGTTGCTCCAAGCATCACACTGCAGTGCAAGAGAAGAGGCTTCAGTAATATTTGTTTTTAAGAGCATCAACGTGTTGATATTCAGCTTCCAAAAGTTTGTCAGCAAGTGTGTACCTGGATGGCATCTTGTAAGATGGTCTTAATTTTTGCATGAAAGTAATCCAATCTTCATTTTCAACCAGTGAAAGAGGCAATCCCAATGAGAATATAGCTCATGCAAAAAATTCATCCAAAACTTCGTTTTCAAGCTTCATTCATAGAATCAAAGTAGCAACTTATAGAGTGAGACACCTTGGCTGAACTAGATGTGGAAGGCGGTGATGTAAATTCACTAGCACTATCACAGTGCTCTATAGATGTTGAGGCAGTTGATGGTTGAGGTGATCTGCTTCTGGACTCTGGGAATTTTGTTGACTTTTCCTTGACGTAAGCAGGAGTCTTCAGACAATTGGAAATATGCTCTCTCATCCTTGTCGCATTTCTGATGTATTCAGCCTTGCAGTACTTACATTCACATTCATATAACACTTTGTCTTTAATTGTTTTATGAAGGAAATAAATCCTCACATCACTTTTAGGCTTAGTTCTTCTTTTCATACTGAGGAAAACACAATTACACCTTTCACAGAAGAGAATAAATGTGTTATTGTCTCTTTATATACTTTTTGTGATGCTTCCAGAAAGTTCCATAACAGTCAGAATTCCTGACTCATGAATGTTCTAGAAAGTTCCATTGCATTCTGGAATGTTCTATAACATTCTCAAACTATCTTGAATGATCAAGCTCTTTAACATACAGGGTGTTCTAAAAGTTGAATACAATACAGTAATTCCTCATTTAACACTATAGATATGTTTCAGAAAATGATCGTGTTAAGTGAAAACATGTTATGCGGGGTCAGTTTTCCCACTGAAAATAATGGAAAAGGTGGAAGTTGCATTTCAAGCGCTGGTGTCTGTTGGGACCGGGACATAAGGTTGGGGGAGAAGGGGACTGGGTTACAGCAGGGAGGGGAGGCGTTTGGCTCTCAGGAAGGAAATGGGAGGAGAGGGAAGGGGGATTGGGTTGGGAGTATGCCCCTGTGACGGGTCTGCCAGGACCTGCACTGCATCCGGTGATGGGGGGTGCCGGGGAATGCTTTGCAGGGAAACGGGAGAAGCCCCGCGCAGACGCCGGCATTGGGCCGGCTGGGGAAATCGTGTTATTCCGGGGATGTCGTGTAATTAAAAAAAATTCCTTAAAAAATCCTGTGCCATCGTGAAAACGTGTTAAGCAGGCACGTGTTAAATGAGGAATTACTGTATATTATTTCAAGAGGAAACGAAAAATTAGAAAATTCTCAAAAATTCTTAGGAAATAATCTTTTGGAGAATATTCTCAGAATATTCTTGTTATCCAGAGAATATTCTAACCTCACATCACTAATCACAACCCAGAGTTTGAAAACACCCAGTCTAGACGGACCCTGCATCTCCCATATCTACAAGACTGCCCTAACCACTGGGCTATTAGCTATTCCGGGATGGCCTCTCTCGTGCTTATATATATGTCTTTCCTGGAGCTGAAAAATCATTTGAACGAATCAGTGTTTCCTGCCAAACAAACGATTCATGGATGAATTCACAGCCAGCTCTAGTCTGCATCACAAAGCCTGGGATGACTGGCTTAGAACACGACAAGGATAGCAAAAGACAACCCTCAGACAGGCATAATGGGAGCTTGCGGTTCAGGAGTGAGGACCATCAGCAGATCTACGACAGGAAGTTGCACCTGCCAATGGAATTTGGGCTTCAGGAGCAATGAATTCACGTGACATTGCAAAGGATTTAAACTAGCAAGTGAAGTAGGGATGAACAACAGAGATGGGGAAGGGACAGCCACTGGATAACCAGTGCCTCAAACTTGTCCTTAATTTTAAAACTAATGAGCCTGAATCTCTTATTCCTTAACATCATTCCATAATTTGGCATTCTCCACAGACTGTAAAATCAGCCCAGCATTGGTCAACCCACATGGGATCTGTGGCACTTAAGGAGTGAGGTCCAGATATTAGACAGATTAGAGACCTAACACTCTCAGTGGGAATTAGGTGTCTAAATACCTTTGAGGAGCTGGGCCTAGTCCCAAGCTGGAAGCAGTAGACAGCTCATTAACCTCTTGGCTGGCTCAGCCACTGGAAGGAGACAAAGGTCCGCACTGTCTTAGCGTGGGTCACAATGTTCCATGATTTTCCTAGCCCACGATCCTGACATTTCAGCTGTCCTACTGGCAGCACAAGACACCTGCACTGCCTCACATTTGCCCCACTGTCTCCTGAGAAATACCTCTCTGGCCAGTTCCCAGAGAAGAGCTCTCTTCCCTAGTGGGAGTGGGCCACTGAGGGAATGCCTGCCGATGGGGGGCAGGCGAGGGGAGAACAAAAGAGGCATTTGCCTTGGGTCCTGGAGATTCAAAAGGGCCCAGAGCTCTGTCACCAGCAGTGCTATTGCAGTAAGTGGCCGGAGCTCTAGGTCCTTTAAATTGTCACCACAGTGATGCACAGCACGCTCCAGGCAGTGTTAAGGGCTGGCAGGGGAGGGGTGCAGCACAGTGTGCTCCAGGCAGTGCTGAGGGTTGGCTGCCACCAGCCCTGCCCCATCCACTCGAGGCCCCACCCCTTCTGGGAGCGCAGAGCAACCCCCGCTCCCCCCACATCTTTCCCAGGGGCCTTGCAAGGCTGCATGGGCCCCCACGACTGAGGCAGTGTCTACACACTGAATACATTTAAAAAGCAGAGGCGCAATGTCTGGGATTGGGCGTGAGCCAGGAATCAGCTGATTCCCGGCTCCTGAGGAGACAGTGCTGGGAGAGACAGCAAGGGGGGGAGGGACGTGACTAGTCGAGGGACTAGTCATTTACATCCCTAATCCACGTCTGCCTGACCCTCTGGCTCCGAGCTCAGGCAGTCTAGTCTGGGCTGCTGCCAATGTCACAGTGCTGTTTTCGGTGCATTAGCCCCCACTGAGCCGGTGCAAGTCTATCAGCCTGTGCAAGGCATCACACTGCCAGATGCAGGGTAGAGCACAGACCACAAAGAACAAGAGGGGGCAGAAGGCCATTTTGGGAGGAGAAGCAGCAGCTGTAGGCTGGGGAAACCCAAGAAGAATTGCATAAGGGATATGCTTGCCTGGAGCCAGGAACTAGCTGTCTGCATGCAGCTGTGAGCTCATCACTGTTCCCACCCTCTCTGGACAGCTAAGCGTCTCCACTGTATCACCATGAAACAAACACTAAGTTCTTGTACAATCTTGTACATTACTGACAAATACAAACCTGCATGAAAACCAGTTTACACATGAAGGGCTCAGTCCTGCCAGGTACTAAGCATCCTGCACTCCACACACATCAATATCACTAAAGCAAGGAAGGCCAAGAGATACGAAGAAAACATGATCCAAGGTCACTAGTGCCCAGGATCCTCTAAACTAGTTAGGTACCTAATTCCCATTGGGCCCAGATCCTTATAGATATTTAGGCTCCTAACTTCCATTAGTCCATGGGAGTTAGACACTTGAATAGCTTTGTGAATACACAGAGGTACCTGAAGGATATGGGTGGGCTTTTGTATCTTGTAAAATTAAGCCCTTAGTGTGGATTGGTTAAATGACTGGAAGCCATTAGTTCTACCCAAGAATGGTAATTGAAACTAATTACTATTATTTGCATTGCAGAAGCACCTAGATATCTCGGTTGAGAATAGGACACTAAAGTGCACTGTGTTGTACAAACACAGTAAGAGATCCTGTTCTGAAGCATTTACCATATAAACAGACAAGAGGCAGAAGAAAGGAAGAATACTTATCCCCATTTTACAGATAGGACAACTGAGTCAGAGAGTGATCCATTGATTTTCCCAATTTCCCACAGATAGGCCGTGTCCACACTCAGGGGTTCTTTCGAAAAAAGTAGCCTTTTTTCAAAAGAACTTCCCCTGCGTCCAGACTCAAGCCGCGTTCTTTCGAAATTATTTCGAAAGAACGCGGCTTTTCTTTCGATGGCGGTAAACCTCGTTTCACGAGGAAGAACGCCTTCCTTCGAAAGTTCCTCTTTCGAAGGAAGGCGTTCTTCAATGTAAAGAGGCCGTCTTCGAAAGAGAGCATCCAGACTCGCTGGGTGCTCTCTTTCGAAAAAGCGGATTTCCTCTATCGAAAGATCCGCCTGCAGTCTAGACGCGATCTTTCGAAAGAGGCTCTTTCGAAAGATGCTTTCGAAAGAGCCTCTTTCGAAAGAAGCCTGCAGTCTAGACACAGCCATAGTGGCAGACCTGAACTGAACGCTGATCTGCTGACCCCCAGTCCAGTGCCTTTAAACATAAGACCATCTTCCTTTGAATTAGTAATGAATTACGGATAGATTTTTAATATCAGTCATTAGCCACAGGGTTTGGATAAAATTACCATCAAGCCAATGGCTCTTCAAATGTCCACAATATCTTGTTGAGAAGCTAGTGTTTCGCTCCTCTTTTTGCTTAACTGACAATGCCTTGTATGGAAACCAGTGTCTTGTTCAGAATCCCTCACATCACTGCTTGAAATCATAATCCTGTTTGTAACAACACAATTTAGTTGCTGTGGCGATTATGACAACGTCACAGAGAATTGACATTGGAGGGGAAAGAAAGCCTCAGATTTTTATATCCTCCTCCCCCAACATCCTCTTCTTTATGCACGTTTCTTGATTAATGAAGAATGAGGAAGGTCCCTCTCCGGATTGTACGTAAGCAGTTAGAGGATCTTAAAACCACTGTTTCCTACAAAAGTGGCAAGGACTCCTGTGGCACCTTATAGACTAACAGATGTGTCTGACGAAGTGGGTCTTTGCCCATGAAAGCCTATGCTCCAATATTTCTGTTAGTCTATAAGGTGCCACAGGACTCCTTGCCACTTTTGCAGATACAGACTAACACGGCTACCACTCTGATACTTGTTTCCTACAGAACATCAGCAGCTGGTTCACTGAGTGCGAAACGAACACATTTTTACATTGGCCTCTGGGTTTACAGCACACCAGAGAATATTAGAAAACTCTCAAAAGCTACAAAACACAAGCTTGTCCATAAAAGGTGTGTTTTCAGCTATTTAATGCATGCACATATTTAATGAATGTGGAAGCATGAGCTGTAATACAGGGAGTTCATTAGGATAGTGAATGATCCACACGCTGCTGCAAAAGAAATAAACACAACCACCTGGAAGACGGAAATTAGGGCTCCAACCCCCACATCAGCAATCCATGTGCTTTCATGCCACTCAGACCCAGACTGGGGCTTGGTTTTCTGGTCCGTGTCTACTTGGAGATCAAAGTTACCACCAGGAAAGTGCCATTTAATTCAAGAGCATTCAGGGTCACAGGGAACAATGTGGAGGCAGCAGAGATGTGATGGTTTCAAGGAGGAAGTGGAAGAGTTCACTGTTCAGTAGGGATACTACTTGTTTCTCAGTCAAGACAGACTGGGCACCTGCTGCTCCTTGTGACCTGGTCTCAGGCAGTTGTATTAGACCAGAATGCCTACAAATTGCCACGTTCCTTCCAGTCATGTTCACTCTTTTTTTTCCTATTAGTCCAACGATTTTACTGTCCCTATTAAACCTGTTTGCCACATCTCCAGTGACAGCAGAAAATAAGTCTGTTTTCAATCATTCATACTGTATGTTACATAAGGCACAAGACAAGGAAAAACAAGTGATTTTGCAAAAGGGAACCAAAGTAACTCTTGATTGTTAGGACTTGCTGTGGAGGGACAATTGACTCTCCTAGAGTGTCTAGTGGGTAGGAGACCTGGATTCTGTTTTATTTCATTCCCAGCTCAGTCACTGGACCTGGTGGGTGATCTCAAGCAACTCATTTGAACTCACTCTGTTATCCTTCCCCTGTGCGTCTGTCTTGTTTACTTTGGGAGTGACCTCTTCAGGGTAAAGCATGTGTTTATTCAGCGCCTGACACAGAACTCTGAAAGCATGCTATTAAAATACCCACGTCTTAAGAGTTCATTCATGGTGATGTGTCTTTAAGTCCATAAAAGTGACACGGGTACATTTTTACAAGTGGGGGTGCTGAAACCCAGACCCCTTACCCTTGTCCATCTTCTGAATGAGGCCGGATGCTGCAGCACCTCCCTCTCCCTCCTCCCCTCCCCCCGCGCACACCTTTAGTTCCTGTGCCTATGGTCCACACAAGCAGCTTTCGGTTTAGACAACTTGACCATATTCTTCACATGCATAGAAAGTTCTTTCTTTACCTCTTGCCAAAATGATTACTTGCTTAGCCTTTCTCTTCCTGCTCAGCTTTCCGGGTTCAGAAACCGTAGAGGACTCCAAGTGGCGCCATGATGGAGGGTAGACCATGGCCGTGTTGACCGTAGTGCAGCTCTGCCAAACCCATCATCATCTCCGGTCTGTTGGACAATGGCATAGTGAGACATGAACACGTGGACAGAAGACCACATAGCGGCCCTGCAGTTCTCATGGATGGGCACATGCACCAAAAAGGTCACTAACGAGGCCTGGGCCCTATTCAAGCGAGCTCTGACAAAGGCCAGGCTAGGGGAGAGCCCTCACTAGCTCATAGCCGGTCTGTATATAGGAGATGATCCACTTGAAAGCTGCTGAGCTGACACCGACAGGCCTTTTGTTCCATCAGCGGTGGTCACAAAGAACTGTCAATTTATGGGAAGGCTGTGTGTCCAAGTAGAACATCAACACCCTCCTGACGTCCTGGGCACGAGGCCACTGCTCCTTTGATGACCTACGGAGCTTGGCACAGAAGGCTGGCAGGAACATGTCCTGATAAACGTGAAAAGTGAAAATCTTTGGCAGAAAAGCCGGGTGCAACCGCAACTTGACCTTGGCTTTGCAGAAGACTGTATACAGGTGTTTCGAGATCAGGGCTCTGATCTGGAACCTGTCATACTTAAGTAATTGCTTGCTACTAGGAACATCACCTTCCCGGCTAGGTGGGAGAGGAGCAAGAACTAAGGGGCCCAAAGGCAGAGAGTCTTGCTTGGTGCTGTCCTCCGAGGTATCTCCCTCTGTATCCAGGGACCTGGTACGGGATGGACTCCAGTTGTCCCATGACCAGTGGGTGGTGTGGACTTGAGAGGACTTGGCCAATGAGCCTATTCCTCGAGCCTTTGGGAGTAGCATAGACCGATGGATCAACAACATGAGTCTGGCAATCTACGCTTCTTGAGCCTAGGACCAAGGGAGTGCGCAGGTGCACTCAAAGCCCTTTTCCCATTGTCCGATTCTTGAAGGCTGTGTGTCAGGGAGTGCTGGCAGGATAGTGCCTTGGGAGAGGATCAGGGTTGCTGGGAAGGCAATGCCCGCATAGGGCCCAACATGGGCTTCTGATACCAGCAGAATCAAAGTCCTGCACTGCCCACAAGGCTTCTGGTGTAGATGGCTCTTTCACGTGCTGGAGGTTTTCATTTCTACTCGGCATCGCCAGAGCGGGATGGAAAGGGCTTGGCTGCTCTGCCTGAGCTGGTCCCTGGTTGGATCATGGTTGACAAGCTGCCTGGCACAGGCCTGGGCTCTCCTCTCATCTTCCCTCTGGCTCTACAGGCTGTGGGGGAGCATCCCCTTAATAGTGTTTTCTCCTTCCTCTCCAGAAACTGGGAGGGGGATGGTGCCAGCCCAGTGGGCGTACCGATAGTGTCCAGCACTGTGGCTCGGGTCCGAGTCTGACCTGGACTCAGTGCCTGGGTTAGTGCCGATTCCCTTAGGAGTTCCTTGAGGCAAATGTCTCTCTTTTAGTCAGAGGCTTAGACAACTTGCAAACATGACACTTGTCGTTAATGTGCCCCTCGCCCAAACACCTCAGGCAACTGTTATGAGATCCCTAACAGGCATAGAACATTTGTATTTTAAAATGGTTTAAAACCTGGGGACCAGGGCATGCCCCATCCCTAGGTTAAGTTTCATCTGGGACGCTAACTAGATTGCCAACATGACTCAGGTCTATACTGGTGGAGAAAAATTGATGCAAGAGACTCAACTCCAGCTACATGAATTGTACTGCTGGAGTTGAAGTACCTTGCACTGATTTTCTGGGGGAGGGGGACCTACAGTGGAAAGTTGACAAGGGAAATGCTTCCGTCAACTTCCCGATGGGGGTGCCCTCAGTGTTCCTTACTAGGCCTTAGTAGATCTGCTAAACCAAACCCTTGAAGATCCATCATCAGAATGTTGATCCTCCAGTAAGTGGAAACATGACACCCCCCCCCACACACACACACACCCCAGAGAGAAATATCTTCATGAAAAGACTGCCTACGCAGCAAGAAAAGAAGCTGTCTGGAGTCCAGCAGTTCCAATGCACTGTCACTGGCAGCAAGGAGGAACTGAGGGGGAGGGGGAGCACACAGTGCCCCTTATACCATGACATGAAGGTACCACTCCAGGGGTCACTAGAGCTTCTCCCCTACGGGTACTGCTGAGGGAAAAACCTCTGGCACCTACTGAGGAATGGACATGAGCAAGCACTCGAAGAAGAACTTAAGGAGTACTGATGCACCTGCGCCATTGTAAGATCACTCACATAGCCCTCTGTGCTGACGAGAGAGAGTGCTCCTGTCAACATAATAAAATCAGCTCAATGAGCAATGGTAGCTACGCTGGCACGAGAAGCTCTCCCACTGACACAGCACTGTACACGAATGCTTAGCTGGCAAAACTTATGTTGATCATGGGTTTATTTTTTCATCGCCTGACTGACCTAAGTTTTGCCAACTTCCTGCCTGTCAGAGTGGTTAAGCACTGGAATAAATTGCGTAAGGAGGTTGTAGAATATCTCCAGGGATGGAGATATTTAAGAGCACGTTAGATAGACATGTCAGGATGATCCAGATAGTGCTTGGCTCTGCCATGAGGGCAGGGGACTGGACTTGATGATCTCACAAGGTCCCTTCCAGTTCTAATGTTCTGTGATTGTATAATAGGTGGCGTGGACATGGCTTTTTACTCTTTCGTGACCCCTGCTCCCCAAATCACTGATGACTATTAGTGTTTGGTGTGACTAAGAGCAAGTTTACACTAAAAAAAACAACATTAAGTCTTTAAGTGAAATCAACATACAGCCCCAGCAGTAATAAAATCAATTTTTCATGGCCACACACCACTCCTTCTGTCAGTGGTGCAAGTCTAGGGATATAAATGAGTAGTTGAGTTGGGTATTTGACTACTCGCTTTCCCCCGCCTTTGCTATACGAGAGGCAGCAAGGAGGAGGGGAAGAGAAGCCAATGCTGGGGGGAGCCAGCTTAAAAGCCAGTTTCCCCCCACAGTGATGCCACTTGCTGCCCCGCCCCCTCTATCAGAAGCAGTAGTAAGGGGAGGGAATAGGATAGGTTGCAGTGAAGCAGTCTCTGCCCACAGGCCCTGTGCATGTAGTCGCTGTCCCCCTCTCCCCTCCCCCGCGGACAGGTAGGAAGGGTGTTCCTCACCTGTTAGTCAGAAGCTGCAAATGGGTGACGAGATGGATCAATCGATTCCTTGTTCCATTCACTCCCGCTGGGACACCTGGCATTGGTCACTGTCAGCAGCCAGGATACCGGGCTAGATGGACCTTTGGTCTGACCCAGTATGGCCATTCTTGTGTTCTTATGCCATGAATCTGATGCTTCACGCTCCATCCCTTGCTCCTCCTCCTCCCTCCCAGAGCCTGAACTCTGCAAATCAGCTGTTTGTGGCTGTTCCAGCTCTGGGAGGGAGGGAGGGAAGGAGCGGGGACAGAGTATGAATTAACAGATTCATGGTGCTCCAGAAGTGCTGGGAGGGAGGGAGAGGAGCAGGAAGCGTGGGGTCCAGTGCCCCAGTGTAAGAGGCACTGGGGAAAGGGGCAGACAGGGGGTGTATGGACCGTGGATGGAACGCAGTGGGCTGCAGGATACCCACCATCGAAGCCCACTGAGATGAAGGAGGGCCGCTCATGTGACCCACTCACTAGTCTTGGTTGCCCATCACTGCTCTAGGGGCTGACAGCCAGAACAAGCACCATACTGTCTACACTGAATGCATTGGTCTAGTTACATTGACTTACACATTGTCTCTCACAAAGGTGGTCAGCCAAACGGGCAGTTTATATTGGCTTCAGTAGCACCGTAGGGAAGATGCTCCGAGTTAGCTGCCTTATGTTGACCTGACTCTGTAGTGCAAACCAAGCTGAAAGCAGAGGAGAAAATAAAAGGACAATAGCAAGAGCTATAGTAGACCAGGCACTGCCATCCTCAGCAGGCCGTTGTTGCTAGCGTGGAACAAAGGCCACTGGCAATCTCCTTAACAGAGGCTTGAAACCAGGAGTTGAGTTTTAACGAACAAACAGTGAGGTTATCACTAATTTCCAATGGTGGCACAAGTAAGTTTGAACTCTTACCACTCTGGCACACTGACGCACCGAGCCCACCCTGCCCCGTACACAATAAACGTGTGTCACTACCCTGCACGGATACAAATTTATACCCGTGTGTGCAGCTAAAAGTCGGGATCTGCTGAACCAGGACACTCTCAGGAACTGCAACAGCAAAAGGAGTAAAATGTGGAGGTACTGGTCCCAGTGCTCTGCTGGCAGTTTCTCTGGGCAGCTATACCCCCTTGCCATCCACCCCCAACCTTCCATGCAGCTGTGTCCCATCTGGGGTCCATATAGCTTTGAGAGGGGACAGGGCTGGGGATGGTACACAGGTGCTGGAAGAACTGCCAATGGAGCAAGCTGACTTCTGGAAGTGGCCGCCCTATGTACTGCTCCTTTTGCTGAAAAGGTGTTTTTCCAGTATGGCATACTGGCAACAAAGCAGTGGTTCTCCAATTTGTCAGCCCACCCCACTCAACACAAATCTTTCTGCCAACCACCGGCCGACCACCCCTGATGACCAAATGCATGCAGGATGGGGAGGAGGCGCAGGGTCTGGGCAGGAATAGGGTACAGGCAGGCCTGCTGACAGAGGGTGCAGGAGCGGGGTGAGATCTGGGCATGAGAGGGATAGGGGGTGCTTACCTTGCTTTGTGCCGCCTGCCGCTCCCATGCTCCCTGCTACTCCCATTGGCCAGGATTCCAGCCAATGGAAGGAGTGGAGAAAGCCTCCAGGTAGCGCTTCTCTACGCTGTCATTTCCCCCAGCTGTGTGGAGGGAGAAGGGCAGTGCATGGAGCCGCTTGCTCCTCCTGCAAACTGAGTCTAGCTCACAGGGCTTGGGCCTCCCCCAAACCTCTGCAGAGAGAAGCCGGTGCTGGTGCTCCAACCTCACAGGGCTGGAGCACCAGGGAAGGTTCCCTGCTGAAAGGGGAAGTTGAGCCTTGAGCCACAACCCACTTGCACTGCATCCACAGACCACTAGTGGTCTGTGGACTGCACGTTGAGAATCACTGTCTTAATGGTACAGGGTGTGCCTCATCGTACTGGCTTACTTGCACCACTGCTTTACAATCCCTTAACTGCAGCCTCCCAACCTGACATCGGAGTACAGTGTGATGTATTAACCCAGACACGTCACACCAATATGTAGGGTGGACTGGTAGGAAGGCTGTACCTTGCCTGTAGCTGCTTCTAAGTGCAAAATCTTATTCTGGAAGGAGGACAGAGGAGGAACCTGCTCACAGGCTGTTCACTCTCCAACCAGACGAGAAACGTTTATGGTTGTAATTCTTAAGCCTCTTGCTTATTAGACTAAGTCGATTGAAGGCTGTACAGAAGCAGAGCCTTTCATAAATGCTTTTGGCAGCCCCAGTAGATACAAACAGCATCAGTGGAGATGGTGAAAAGTGAAGGAACAGCCTACATCCACCATCCAACTGTGGTTGTCTCCACAGTGACAGGTATCTGGGGAAAAAAGGCCTCAAGGAACCTCAAAGAATTAATGGAAGTGGATGGGAGAAAGGCAATAGGAGGACTAACTTGGAAGCAAGGTTGTTGTAGAAGCTGCCTGGAAAAAAAAAAAAAAGGCTGGATTAGTAGGGTAATTTTCTATTCTATAGCAAGTGGTTTGAACATTTCAAACTAGTTTCCTGTTGGTCTGTAACAGGAAAACTTTAATAAAAACAACAAATAGTTTAGTAGCACTTTAAAGACTAACAAAACATGTAGCATGAGCGTTCATGGGAAGAGCCAGTCAGCTGAAGAAGTGGGCTGTGCCCACAAAAGCTCATGATACTATCTGCATGTTTTGTTAGTCTTTATAAAGTGTTACTCAGCTATTTGTTGTTTTTTAAATTTCAAACTAGGTTTGTCTCAGCCATGAAAAGCACCCGAGAAACTAGAGAAATCTAGAAGTTAATATGGAGGTGGGAGGAGAGAAGGAATGTTGGAGCCTCGTCTGCAGTATTAGAATTCACCTTCTTCCCCCTTCTCCTGCCCCCAGAAGCTCCACTAAAAAGACTCCCCATCAGGCTGGTACTCACAGCTACAGAATTCCATTGCACAACTTGTGGACAGGGCATTCTCTGGACTGGTTTGTTAGCCTCTGAGGCAGCACCCCTTTTCTCTGCTGGGGATAGTATCGGAATATGGCATCTGGTGTACAAATGGCAAATTCTACACCTATCAAAAGGTAGGGGCATGTCTGACCAGCTGTCACCTGATCTTTTATTTTAAACAGGAAAAACAGTGGCACAATGTACACGGCACAACAGGAATAACTAAACTATAGGGCTACGTCTAGACTGGCATGGTTTTGCACAAATGCTTTTAACGGAAAAGATTTTCTGTTAAAAGCATTTGCACAAAAGCGCGTCTAGATTGGCATGGATGCTTTTGCGCAAAAAGTGCTTTTGTGCAAAAGCATCCGTGGCCAGTCTAGACGCGATTTTGTGCAAGAAAGCCCCGATCGCCATGTTTGCCATCGGGGCTTTTTTGCGCAAAACAGTTCTTCCCTGTCTACACTGGCCCTCTTGCACAAAAACATTTGCGCAAGAGGGCTTTTTCCCCGAGTGAGAGCGTCAGTGTATTTGCACAAGAACACTGACAATCTTACATTAGATCATCAGTGCTCTTGCGCAAATTCAAGCAGCCAGTGAAGACAGCTGGCAAGTTTTTGCGCAAAAGCAACTGCTTTGCACAAAATCTTGCCAGTCTAGACCCACCCTAGGGGCCTTAGCTCAAGAGTCTGGGCAGCTGAGCTAAAGACAGACAATTCGAGATCAAAAGGTGAAAGGGAAGGAACAATTCAAATGAGACACACCTCTGTTGTTGTAAAAACAGCCTTGTTCAGCTTGCACAGGCAGGGTAAGCCACTAAGCTCTCCTTGTCTGCAGCAGTCAGTTTCTGACAGTTTTGTTATTTCAGTTTTGCCTTTGCTTCTCTGGTTTAACCACAGTTTTGACCTCAAGAGATTGAAGTTTCACTATGTGAGAGAGCAGGCAGAATTCTTTCCCCTCTGCCTGATGTCTAAATACCTGTACTAGACTTTTAGTCACCCATATCCATAAAATGACAAGAGTCCCCAGCTATGCAGGGTCATTTATATGGATCTTTGGCTTCACTTTGTGCCTCCAGGCCATGAATTAATCAGTCCAACCCAACTGCTTGAGACAAAGAGCTGAAGAGGCTTTAGTCTGAATCTCTCACACCCACTATAGGGCAGTAATATCAGTGTCAAACTGAACATGCACTACCATAAACACATGCTAGCCGCTGAGGGCATGTCTAGACTACATCCCTCTTTCGAAAGAGGGATGGAAATTAGACAGATCGAAACTGCAAATGAAGCCAGGATTTGAATTTCCCACGCTTCATTTGCATAACGGCAGCTGCGCGTTCTTTCGAAAAAGGGCTTTTTGAAAGTAAAACCGCCATCTAGATGGGGTTCTTTCAGGGAAAAAAAGCCCTTTTTCCCCTGAAAGAACGCGCGGCCGCCATTATACAAATGAAGCCCTGGAAATTCAAATCCCAGCTTCATTTGCAATTTTGATCTAATTTACATCCCTCTTTCCAAAGAGGGATGTAGGTCTAGACATGCTCTGACATCTCCCCACAACATAACAGTCCAAGGCTCTGAGCAGTTCTAAGCTACTGCTTTTCAAAGGTTGCCAAAGAAAAGATTTCCTCTTTGTTTCATTTCCCACTGGAGAGTCTATGTTAGTGGAGCTGGGAATTATCCAGCCCTGCATTTCTGACAGGCTTTTTGCTCATCAGGTTAGAAAAATAGGCAAGTTCATACCACTGGAAAGGGAAGATTTCCAGTCTAACATCCACCTTTACTGTGGGAAAGTCCTTGGGCTGCTTTCAAAGTACTCCATGCATATACTAAGCATGGAATTTAGGTCACTTTTAGATGTTTTCAGTGTGTGTGATTTCCCTCTCCCCTCAATTCTTGTGCAGTGGGACTCATGGTAACTAGCCTCTGATTTCCCAGAGGGATACAAGAGGCAATCCCAACTTATTTGGCTCAAACTTTTTTTAAATAATTCAGACATGGGATGACCAGTGATGGAGATTTTATTGTCAATTGTTTGCCATCACATATAGAATGGTGCAGCCATTCTAACCTAGACCACAATGGAAAGGGAATGCAGCTCTAATACATTTTGAGAGAGACAAGGGGAGTGAGGTAGTCTCAGCAATGGAAGCTGGGTCAGTAAAATATATTCCCTTCCCTTCCTTGCATCTGTAATGTCCTGGGACTAGTACAGCTATAACACTACCTGATGTGTGTTTGCCAGTTTGCATTTTCTTCCTTTGCATAAAGAAATGTGATCAGATCATGTGTTTGTGATCTATTCTATCTAGGTATCGTGACAGGCCCAGGGCAGCTGGCAACAATAGTTTGGAGGACAAACGTAACGGAAGCTGAGTGAATGGTTTTCTGTTTCCTGAATAAACTGCCTGAGACTGCTGCCATGTAATCAAGGCCAGCGACACCTGAGGCTAATTAAGAGCTTTGCTTGAAGCAGCAGGCCTTTAATTGGTAGCAGGTGCCTGATTAGCCTGCTGGACTATTTTAAAAGGTTTCCCTTCAGGTAAGGGAGGGGGAAGAAGAGTGAAGGATCAAGGAGGAAGTGCGTGGCTGGAGAGCTGAGGCCTGAAAAAGGAAAGACTGTTTGTGCTGAAGCAGGAAAGAAGTCCAGGGAAAAGGCTGCTGTATTGGGACTAGAGTTGTCATTACCTACAGTCCCCTCGGCTGAACCCTTTGTGGGAAGGTCTGGGTTCCCCCCAATCCTCCCCACACCACTAAAAAGTGTTTCTGGAAAGGGAAGCCAGGATTAGAGAGAGGTTTCACCCCAAACCTTTGACTTGGCCCAGTAAGCTGTGACTTTAGCCTCTAGAAAAGATAAGAGGCAGTGTAGAGGGTCACAGCAAGCCTCTGAGGCAGACAACCACCTAGAAGCACAAAATCCATGGGGCACGGCTGGATTTTTGTCTCAGTATTTATGCTGCTATACTGTATTGGAAATGTGACACCTCCAGCATTGGAATTAAGACATCCCCACGTTCTTCCTGCCAGCAATACAAGGTATTCAGGGACCCTATACACAGCTCTTATTCAATCAGGTTTCCATTTGTAGAACAAAATAGCCCCAGGAGCCTTCATTTAGAAGCTGTGATTGTAAATAAGAACATAGATAAACCTAATTTAACCATCAGATCTGTGCAGCTGAGCTCATCAGTGTAGTAGCTGTAGACCAGGAGTATGCACAGATTAATACTAAAACTGCAGCCAGCCATGGAAGCAATTTTCTCTCTAAGATGGGGGGCAGCACAGCTTCACAGGTGATTAATCAGCCCCACCCAGTCAGAGGCTCAGGGCTGATTAATCACCTGTGAAGCCATGCTGCTGCACAGTTTAGAGGGAACACTGCACATCTGTTGTAGGGACCTGTAAGTTGCACACCAGTATCCATTCTAAAAGCACCACCACTAGATCCCTGTTCCCACTGCACTCCCATGGGCTGTTCACAGCCATTCAGGCAGGAAAGGCATTAATCTTCATTGATCTTACAGTAAAATGGTGCTAAGTCTTGAACTCCTAGACACCCCTACCATATGTGGTCAATATGCTTTAGTTCTTTACCATGGCTTGATTCAGCCTTGAAAAACGCCGTCACTTACTAGCCAAAAGCCAACATGAAAAACTAACAGCTGCCTCCCATACTGAGGGGTAACAGGGTGAGATGTTGCCTCTTCCAAACATACTGGGAACAAAGAGGATGCTACATTCTACCAAGGTCAGTGTTCACCTCTGCCTAGGCCATTTACTGCACCAAACTCAGCTTTCTAGTGGTGGCATGGATCATGTGGGCTAGGTCTTTTTTCAAGAGAAAAGTGCTGATTCCTGGCATAAAGTACCTTTCCTCACCTTGGCAGCAGGTCACATATCCAAAACCACCAACACACACGAAGAGAAAGCTTGGGTATGAATTTAATGTAGCAGTTTCATTTAAGACAATCACGCATTATGCCTAGATCACGTATGCAGAAATTCAAAACCAGGCTACATTCTTAGAACTAGTTCAGACATCCCAGATCAAATCTAGGGCTTCTTGAAACAGATTCCGTGATCTGGAGACATCCAACCCACGCAGCAAAGCATCACAGAAGTTAACACAGAAGCATGTCAAGTAACAAACATCTAGTATTTTATTAATAAATTAGTACACTGGAAGGCAACTTTTCCATATCAGAACCTCCCCTCCCCTTAACCTCACCCCATCGCAGTGCCATCCCTATATTAGAATTCTTCCACACTGAGCGTATTACAGACTGTTCATTACAAGAACTTAACAGTTGCAAATAAACTATTCTTACAATGCAGCCTTTCTGGTTTTTGTTTTTTTAATAAAAAGTGAAGTGTGATTTAAGAGATTGCTAAGAGCAGGCAAGGTCTTTGGAACCTTGCCTCTTGGCCAACATCTGTATAAAAAAAACCCCCAAACAACCAAGTGACAACTGTAAAAGCAAAGCTCAGTAAGTCTTATAATCACAAGGAGAGTGTTACCACCAGGGCTCTCCCTCCCCTGCCACTATTCAGCACCAGTGCTGAGATGATCTACAAAGGGTCTGCTTATCTTCTTCTAAGTTGCAAGGCAAGATACTCCTTGTTGTGTGTGGTACATTCAGCTGCAGACCAAGCGACTTCGTTATAGTCCTGAAGGCTGGAGGAATTAAGCCATTGATTTTCTTGAAAACATTTCCGTTTTAGCTTAAAGGGGCACAAGTAATCAAGCATTCTAAGCATTGTCCAGGTGAAAACCATACAATAAATAACTGCTAGTAAAACCTCAGCAAGGAATATGAACCATACAATAATACATTTAAAAAGTCAACCCAAGGGGGGGAAAAATGCTAGTTGCGTTAGAGTAACAGACAACACTCACTTCTCACGTTTTCCCATTTTCCACCACAGAGAAGCGGGGACAAGGGGAAGAAAGTCTTATGAAGAGGAAAGTCACTTTGGATAAAACAGATATGATAAAAACTAAAATGAGTTCAGAACTATTCCAGATTCAATGTGTAAGTTGCGCCGGATTTGTGGTCTTTAGTTAATGAAGTGTGTTTTAAAGTGCATAAAATGATTGACTGGACTGAAAACAGAACAATTCAGAAGGGGACAGCGGGAACAAAGATTTTAATTTTGCAAGAAAGGTAAGCATGGAAGGTGCAATGTTTGTAAACCACCCCTTCCAGAAACAAGAGAAACCTTGAAGAAAATACTGGCCATGTATTCTACCAAAAAAACAAAAAACAAAAAACAAAAAGCCAACAAAAATGTTAAAACTCCCCCACCAGCCTGCATATTGTCAATCGTCTTTAACGAGTGCCAAGCTAGTACTAGCAAGATTCAGAGAGTGCAGTGGCCAATGCCTACAACAGATCAGGAAGGTGACTATAGACAGAGTCCAGCAGTGTTTGGCTGGCTTCCTGGCTCTTGACTCCAGCAATTTCAAATAGCCTGTCCAGCTTATCCTCTGCCTGCGGAATCTCTTCAATCATATGGAGCTCCTCAGGATTTAGGATGTGAAGCATGTCGTCAAAGATGGGTTGCAGATCACAAGGGTCCAACCGCACCTGACGCAACACTGTGTCTTTCTTTTCTGTGAAGGGAAGGGATTGAGGTTAAGGCACCATTTACTACAAGAGCATCCTCCCAGAGAAAAGACCACTAAAAACTAAATTAAATTCACACCTCTGAGACTTCACTCCCCATTCCCTGACTCTAGGAAAGTCACAACTTGCCAAGAACATAAAAGATGTGGGCAGGTTTTAGTCACAAACTAGAGATGGAGAAAGCCTTCCTGAGTCACCCAATCCAGATTCCTGCCAGGACAGCACTGTACCCTACAGTATATTTGCTTGGGCTGAATTACAAGTACTGAGGAATCCCAGCAAAAGAAGAGGCCAAAAGCCAGATTACTACATTCTGTTGGTTTCAGTGATTTTCATGAGTCAGATTACTTTGTGTACTCAAGTGTAGATGATGTGGTTTAGGTTCCAGTACGCCACGCTTCAAGTTACAAGTGATTTCAAAGGAACCATTTAAAAAAAGAAAATATACCATTTGGAAGTCATGCAACAAGGAAGAGGATCAATCATTAAAGTCTCTTTCCCTTGGATTTCTCAGACGTCAGATCTCCTGCTGCTGCCAAATAGGAAAGAGGCCATGGGAATAAAAAAATCCAAGGAAAATCACCACGTGGAAACTAACCTGGTTTCAAAGACTGCACATTTATAATAAATTCAATCCGGACAATTCTTGTGGTTTTGTTGCCACATGTTCCCCATATAACCCCATGTGTGAAAAACCTTTAGAAACGGAAGAAAATTCATTTAGGGTATGTCTACACTACACGGCTCCGTCGAGGGAGCCACGTAGTTTTGTTTACTGGGCAAAGAGAAATGAAGCGGCGATTTAAATAATTGCTGCTTTGTTTAAATTTAAATGGCTGCCGCGCTGAGCCGACAAACAGCTGATCAGCGCGCTAGTCTGGACCCTCCGCCGTCGACATCAAAGCCCTTTGTCGATCGTCCTGGTAAACCTCATCCCACAAGGAATAATGGGGCGGTCGACAAAGGGCTCTGATGTCGACCGCTGAGCGTCCAGACTAGCGCGTTGAGCTGACAAACAGCTGATCAGCAGTTTGCTGGCTCAGCATGGCAGCCATTTAAATTTAAATGAAGCGGCGATTATTTAAATCGCCGCTTCATTTCCCTTTGCCTACAACCCTAACCTACATGGCTCCGTTGACGGAGCCATGTAGTCTAGACACAGCCTTACTGAATAACCAGGGAAAAGAGTAGAATCTGCTGCAAGTTTGATCCAGGGCAACACCAGATAGTGTCTGTGGGAATGTATCCATTTCCTTTCATGGGACGTTGATCAGAAGCCATGAAAACACTGAAAACCTACTTGCAATCTGAGAGATCTTTGATATAGTCTCTCCAACTGATATGCAAATTGTGCTTATTCTAGTGACAATATGCTTCCAATAACTCCATATTGTTCTGAAAACACATTTAAAATTGCAGATCTGGGTACCTTTGGTAATAAAAGAGCCTGTTCGGCAGAGTGGGGAGGAGCCACTAGAGGCGGAATCACAGCGCAGAAGAGGTTCCGATTCATCTACAAAGAAGCCCTTGTTCTTCTCCAGCGGAGACGGTTCCACGGTGAGGATTGTGGCCTCAGGAGGTTTCGGATTCGGACTGGCAATGGGACTGAGAGGGCTGGGGCTCACCGGAAGGGCCAGTTTGTCAGTTTCTAGCTGTGAGGACAAAAGCAGATTATGATTAGTTATGCAAAACCTAAAGCAAAGTTCCTATTCAGAACCACTTGCATCCCAAACCGGGACAGAGGCCAGGATGTTAATATTGCAACTTTAAATAGACTATTCTAAATTGCTCTAAGAAAGGAGCTCCACCTTTTACCAGTGTTCACAGGTTTGCGAAAGACTTCTCCCCACAGAAAATTCACAGTGACTAATGTCAATGGCCTGTTCTTAAAAGCATTTTCCTTCCCTACAAACTGTCCCAGTAAACAAGGAACAAAGCAAAGCGCTCAAAATGATAAGACCTAAATTAGCTGTTAGCATTCAAGTAGAAGTTCTTGAAGTCATTGTGAACAGTTCTCTGCAAACATCCGCCCAATGCCAGCGGCAGTCAAAGCTAACAATGTTAGGAACTATTAGGAAAGGGACAAACAATATCGTATCGCTACAGGTTAGACCTCCCCGGTCTGGCAGTCGGAATCAACAACAGAATTTGCCAGATCGATGTCCTGCCATAGGCCCTGAGCCAGCCAGCCCCCTGTCCCGTCTGCTGCCATTGGCCCCCCAGCACCACATTGCCACTTGCGCTGATGCCGCACTCCCATGGGCTGTCCTGGGTGGCTGGGCTTCTCCGGCTCCTTCCCCTGTAGGCACCTAGTGTTCCCCAGCCCCGGCTAATAGAGTTCTCCAGTCCTGGTCCCAGAACTGCTGTCCCCAGCCGGGCTGCTGGCCCTCTTGCCATTCGGCTCCAGGGCTTTCTGGTCCAGGAGTTTCTGTGGTCCATGTTGCCAAACCAGAGTACTGGTTTTCAGAGGTGCAACCCGTACTATATAAATCCATGGCATGCCTTCACCTTGAATACTGCATGGAAGATCTGGTTACCCCATTTCCAAAAAGCTATTAGAACTGGAAAAGGTATGGAGAAGGGCAACAAAAATTAGGCTTATGGAACATCTTCCAATGAGAGGAAAAAATAAAAAAGACTGGGAGTTTTCAGTCTGAAAGAGACAATTAAATGGGGACATGACAGAAGTCTAAAATGATGACTGAGGTGGAAAAAAGTGAGTTAGAAGTGTTAACTTTACATGACACAAGAACCAGGGGTCAATGAGATTAATAGGCAGCAGGTTTAGAAGGAACAAAAGGAAGTACTTCTTCACATAATGCACCGTTAACACGTGGAACTCACTGCTAGGGGATATTGAAGGCTAAAACTATAGTGGGGTTCAAAAAGGAATTAGGTAAGTTCATGGAGGATTGTATTTAGAAGCTTGCTCCATACAGCCCTCTGCGTATGCTGGAAATGGTAACATGGTGTTTCTGGTATTAACACTACAGCCTGACCCCTGAAGACACATGACACCGGCAGTCACTCCCTCGCATTCATACAAATGTCTTATGTACTTCACAGACAAAGATGGATTTGTATACACACTGTGGTTCTCAGGAACTTTGCACCGATCTTTCATACTGTGAATCACATTAATGTAATTCCACATTCTGCATGTGCAAAGAATTTACCACCTACACATATCCATTGAGCCACCC
Source organism: Pelodiscus sinensis (assembly GCF_052426305.1). Classification (NCBI taxonomy): domain Eukaryota; kingdom Metazoa; phylum Chordata; order Testudines; family Trionychidae; genus Pelodiscus; species Pelodiscus sinensis. The sequence continues at coordinate 14,674,198 of NC_143054.1, forward strand.
ACCTCATTTCCATCAATTCATGAAATTGGCTTGTAAATTCCATTCCACTGTAATAAAAGGGCTTCTTTCAGCAGGAGACAGAGGATATGTTCTACTCCAAAATGTTCTGTAATATATTTTACAGTGGTGTTTTTTAAATATTTTGTAAGCTGCATTAAAAATGTCTTGCATGATTTCTGTGCAATCTGTTTACAATATTAGACAATTCTTATTTGAGGAAGACCACCATCAGTAGAGAATCAGGGTAGTAAACCTGTAAGCTTCCCACACGATATCCTACAGAATAGGGATTTTACCTTTAAAAATAATTTGACTCTTGGGGCTCTTCCAAAACTGTAAACATGTAATTTGTCTGTTCGATACACAACTGCAAGAAGGTCTGAAGACTAAGGGGCACAGAGACAGGACCAAAAGCATCACAGATGTTGAATACCTAACACCTCCTAGTACTACTTTGACTAAACACCAAATAAATCACAAACAGCTGCTAAAGCACTGAAGAAAGGGTGGTTTTCTAGAACCCTCAGGGTCTGAACTGTTTGGAACACATTATTGTTAGCTTATTATGCAAAGTAAACAGGATGCTGGAATGAGTTAATGTTTAAACCATGAGGGAAAGTGATCAGATTGGAGTGACACTGTTTAGAAGGAGAGTTAAACACTGCTCTGGAAAATTATTAATGGTAGGGCTGTCAAGCAATTACAAATTACAATTATTCACCAGAACAATAATAGACTATCATTTACTTTTTTGGGGATGTTTTCTACATTTTCAAATATATTGATCCAATCACAGCACAGAATACAAAGTGTAATATCCCCACTTGATTCTTGATTAAATATTTTCACTGTTAAGAATAACTTCACTCAAAAAAAGAACAATGTAAAACTTTAGAGACTTCAAATTCACTCAGACGTATTTCTTGGCCAGCCAAACAATTTTGCTTACATTTGCAGGAGATAATGATGCCTGCTTCTTGTTTACAACGTTCACCTGAAAAAGCTAACAAGCATTTGCATGGCACAGATGTAGCCGGCACTGCAAGATATTTATGTGCCAGATGAACTAAAAATTCACATGTCCCTTCTAGGAATGTGATCATGTACATGTTTAACCGAGGAACCTGGACTCACGGGTAAACCCTCATGGTTACACACAAACTCCCCCTACCCGGTCTATATCAGATGCAGCAGTGGAGGTGGGAGCTGGTGATCATAGGGAGCTGTCTTAAGCTGGGTCCCTCTGCACACTGGCTCCCTCATAGCCGCTTCCTCCCCGCACCCCAGATGCGTAAACAAGAAAAATTACAGGACAGTATTTGTAGGAGATGAAAGAAACGGTATTTGTTTATCATTTTTGCAATGCAAATATTTAAAATAAAAATAATAAAGAACATTGTACACTTTGTATTGTGTTTGTAGTTTGAAATCAATATATTTGCAAGTGTAGAAAAACATGGAAAATAGTTAATAAATTTCAACTGGTATTTATTGTTTAATAGTGCGATTGAAACTGATTAATGGCAATTAATTTCTAATCACAATGTTGCATTAATTGCATGAGTTAACGGACAGCCCTAATTAGACTAACCTACATGAACCTGCTTGAAAGGCTTATTTTTAAAGCACTAGTCTAGACAGGTGCTGTCCACTTCCTCTCCTAAGCTGGGCTCATGGTGTTATATCTAGCTGAGAACTAGTCCATGGTAGCTAGGTTTCAGAACCTAGAAAAACCTCCTCCCATACACCGTCTATCCAGTACCATGGGTTCCTAGGAGCATGAAGGTGCGACCAAAACCTACGTCCAGCTGATCATGAATTGTTTCATGGGTTCAATTGGTCTAGGATAATCAGCTAATCGAGTAGTCAATGGAATTTCCATCGACTACTCAATTAGTCGATAAGGGGGGAAAACAGAACTGCAGCAGGGTTCTGCCTTTTAAATGTATTAAGAGCTGTCGGGCTCTTAATATATTTAAAAAGTAGAGGTGCAGCAAGGGGGGACCGGGAGCGAGCCGGGACAGCTGATTCCCAGCTCATGCCTGGTCCCCCGCTACACCTTTGCTTCCCCTGCTCCCCCAGAGATAAAAGCCAGTTTCCCCCAGCACTAAGACAGCTCCCCCAGCACTGGCTCCTGCTCCCTCCCTTTGCTGCCTCTCTCTGATAGAGGAATCAAGGGCGGGGGTGGGGGTAGGGGAGCAACTAGTCCAGTCACTACTCAACTACCCATTTTATCAGGTACTCAACTAGTTGCTTACAACCCTAATCTGGGATTTTGGAGATCTAGAGTCTATTCTCAGCTCTGCTCAGGTTTCCTGCACAGCCCTGGCCAAGATAATTTCTATGCCTAAACTCTCTCATTTGCGGGGGGAAAAAAGGAGACAATGCAACCTGCTCACCTCGCAACTGGTTAGCGTTTATAGCTGCTTCTACACAAAGCCCTGCACGGATACAAAATCTGTATCCGCAGCCACAAAAATGAGCCGCAGATCTCCGCATCCACATTTGCACATGCAGATACCCACAGATATAAAAGGGGATTTCCACCAATTTGCAGGGCTCTGCTTATATAGAAGGCACTATGGAACTCCTCAATATTCTCATTCCTTTTTAACATTCTAGAGCCTTACATTAGCCATTGCTGCAACAGTTTAAGAATAGTGGAAACAAATAAAACAAGAACAATCTCACCATACTGGGAAATCACCATGTGTAATCAGAGAGGCATTCACTGCCACTGACCCGCAGTTACACATTTGTTTTTCCACACAGAAACCAATTCATGGCTCTGATGAATCAGTAACCCTCTGCAACAGTCATGATTAAATCACACAAGGGGCATAGGGCCAAATTTTCTCCATTACCGTAGCTAGAAGTTTGCATTGCAGAAAAACTTTTTGCCTACTTTTCTGCTATTCCAGGTTCCAAAGACTTAAATGACACCTCCCACTATGTCTCCTCAGTCCCTAATTGTAACGTAGCAATGGGAGCAGGCACAAAGGCAAAACAAGCATCTTCAAGCTCACTGTCTTACCAGACAACAGATTGGTTTTTAGTTTCTAATTGAGAGTCAACAATTTTTTCAAGGTACCCTGGAAGATGCTTAAAATGGCCTGATGAAACATACAGGACTTGTTTCATAAAGGCAACTGCGAGGGCTTTCTGCAATGACCTTCAGCCAACCATCTGCTGAGAGCCTCCCCACAGTCTGTGCTTTTACATCTAGTTATTTTAGCTGAAAATGTTTTATTGGCATTATTACACTGCAGCACTAGAGTCTTGATAAAAATGTATTACCAGCTGAACTGATCTTTATGTATTATCTATGAATATATATGAATGTACTTATTCATTTATAGCCACTTCTAGAGCACCAATCACAATACCGGAGTGACTCAAGCCAGGTCTACACTAAAGAGGAAGGTCAAATTAAGATACACAACTCCAGTTATGTTAATTATGTAGCTGGAGTAGATGTACCTTGATTTGAGTTTCCCTGCCATTCCTGCAGCGGAAGGCCAACAGGAGCAAACGCTCCTATCAGCTTCCTTTACTCCTCTCAGGAGCACCACCCTCTGAGTTCAATTTAGAGGGTCTAGTAAAGACCTGCTAAGTGGAATTCCAGAACATCAACTGCAGCAGTGTCAAACTTCCCCAGAGTGAAGACATGGCCTCAGTTTGGGTACGTCTAGACTATATGTCTCTGGCGACAGAGGCATGTAGATTAGGTTACCCGGCATAGCAAACTGAAGTGGTGATTTAAATAATCGCCGCTTCATTTAAATTTAAATGGCTGCCGCACTGAGCCGATCAACTGTTTGTTGGCTCAGCGCGGTAGTCTGGATGCTCCGCAGTCGACATCAAAGGCTCCCAGGTAAGCCTCATCCCAAGAGCCGCTCAGCATGGCAGCCACTGAAATTTAAAAGAAGCGGCGATTATTTAAATCGGCATAGGAAAGTGAAGCGGTGATTTAAATAATCGCCGCTTCTTTTAAATTTCAGTGGCTGCCATGCTGAGTGGCTCTTGGGATGAGGTTTACCTGGGAGCCTTTGATGTCGACTGCGGAGCATCCAGACTACCGCGCTGAGCCAACAAACAGTTGATCGGCTCAGTGCGGCAGCCATTTAAATTTAAATGAAGCGGCGATTATTTAAATCACCACTTCAGTTTGCTATGCCGGGTAACCTAATCTACATGCCTCTGTCGCCAGAGGCATGTGGTCTAGATGTACCCTGTGTGTCTGAAGTTCAGCTATCTTAAACATAGATGAAAGGAAGACTTATATCTGAACCACTTCCAAGGTGAACTGTAAAAACAGGAAATAAACAGTGCCCCTCCCCACCATCACCACTCCCATTAATCAGATGATGAGAAAACATCCAGATGGACTTGTCAATTATTTTCCGTTTGTGATGGCTGATCAATCTTATTTTGATACATCACCAGTGTCTCCAGAGTTATAGAAGACTTTGATTTGCCACGTGGGGAATTTAGCAATCGGTGCTGGACTTCAGTTCACATCATCTGCCCCTTTGGATTATTCCTTAAATATAGCAGTAGCTTGTAGAAGCCCAAGGTGGGAGAGAAAAATTCACCTGACAAGCACAAGAAGAGCAACTACTTCAGGGCTCTTGACTATAGCTGCAAAGATTGTCTGGTTCTCCTCATGCAATGAACCCTTCAGGAGTTTTCTGTACATGCCAATGAATTGCCAAGGTCTCTTACATCAACGGTAATTCTATTGTAGACAGGGACACGACTCACTGAATACCTTCCTTTATAAAAATGGAGGGCTTTGGAAGCTAAGAAAAACACTGGGCTGAGCTAAATCTAATTCACATTTGTACAAAGCTGCATTCATACTGGGTTGTTTGAGGACCTCAGTGAACTCAGATGTGCATTTGCAGGTCCCCCCCACCCCCGGGAAGGGAAGAAGAGTCAAGGAACATGTTTCCACACAATAGCTGCATGGATTTTTTCTACCAAATGACACCAGTTGTATTCTCTGCATCCTCTCAGCAGCAGTCTAGTTGCAGGTGCTTTGCTAAGGAATGCAGCGAGAACCTCGCTGCAATCCCCACCTTCGAGTAAAGCTGTTAAACAACGTTTAATTTACTAGTTGAGTACTCAATGGAATTTCCATCGACTAGTCGATAGGCACTTGTGCATTTCAAAGCGGAAGCGCCTGCCTGGAGCCCGGAGTCAGTGGGACTTCCCGCTGGCTCAGGGCTGCACGAGGTGTGCCAGCTTTGAAACGTACAAGAGTCCCCAGCGGGGGCTTTCGTGCATTTCAAAGCAGAAATGCCAGAATGGCGCCTGGGGTCAGTGGGGGACTCAGAATCCCCTGCTGACTCCGGGTTCCATGCGGCGCTGCCGCTTTGAAATGCCATGCGGAGCCTGGGCTCTGCACACTTTCAAATGCTGCACTGGAGCCCGGGATCAGCTGGGAAGTCCCGAGCTGACTCTGGGTTCTGTGGAAATACCGCAGCAGTATTTCAAAGGGGCAGCGCCAGACAGCTGATCCCGGGCTCTGTGCAGTGCTGCTGCTTTGAAGTACCCCCCTCTTAGAGGCGGGGGAGGGAGGGAAGGAAGGAATAGACTAGTCAACTCGACTATCCAATAAGCATTTGTTTATCGGATAGTCAAATAGTCCTTAACATCCTTACCTTCAAGTCCTTCAGACAACATAATGGGTTTACAATTTCTATGCAGCTCATGAACAAGCACTAACAGACGAACGTCTCTCACTGGAACCAGAACAGCATTTGCATTGTTTCTGTTATTAAACTAGAATGAAGGAAATTAAAACGCGTAGACCTGAAGATTAAAAAGAAGCCGGATGGTAAGTTTTAATTAAATAGTGCATTATGCTGGCTAATTGCCTAAAGCCAATGAAGCAGCAGCAGCGTTTTGGTTAAGCAGTTTTCTTGCCTAACACACAACTAACACGTTGTATCAACTGACTGTAGTCAATGGAGAAAATCTCAGGTTGAGATTTGTGGTGGCTGGATCAGGTGATGGCCCAGATTTCAGAGGTTAGGGATTTACATTTAGGATGGGGTTGCTTTTTTTTCCTGCTTCCTTGCTCTTAAGAGTACAGTGCCTGGGAGGGGAGGACCCAAATGAAACAGACAACGGTCCAGTCAGTTCCAAGCTGTGAGGAAGGACATACTCTGCAAGCACAGCACAAAAGACTAGACGTGTCTCAGTAACTCACTGCAAGCATGCATGATCTTACCGGAAGGAACAGAAGGCACAGCAGGTGGGACAATAATCTCTCGAAGCACTTAACTCCCATTAAAGCTAATAAGCCCTCCAGGCACACGTGAGGAAGCTAAACCCAAGTAAGTTGTACACATATTCAACTGGCACCAGACTGTAAAATCAGACAACCAACCAAGTTAAAGTTTCCAGATTATCTGCACCAGAGGAGGAAACTGGGCAAGATTACATTTTGACCACTGGTTTGGGATGTAAGGGGTGGGAGTGTATGCAGGATTAAGTTCCTATATAGAATTGTAAAGGAGAAAGATTTCTATTGCAATTCTCTTCCTAACCCTCTTTGGAACTCCAGGTTCATTTTTTTAAAAAAGGAGAACTTTAGGCCACTCTTCCAAGCTACGGTGTTACATATTCATGTTCATTAAGGGGAGAGATTTTATTTCTGAAAGCTCTTATTCATTCAAAATCAGTCAACTGCTACCACTAACTGGACAGCCAGCCAAGAGAGATTTCTGCTGTGGGTTGAAAGGCAAGCAACTGATTTCTCCCTGTTACATTCTTCCACAATTTTCCTGTCTTGAAACTAAGAGCAGCCATTTTGAACAGAAAAAAAAAATGCCAGGAAGACACCTACAAAATCTTCAAACTTGTCTCCTGCACATTAAGGGTATGTCTAGACTACATGCCTTTGCCGACAGAGGCATGTAAATTAGACTACCCAACATAGTCAATGAAGTGGGGATTTAAATATCCCCCGCTTCATTAAAATAAAAATGGCCGCTGCATTGTGCCGGCTCATCTGATCATCGGCACAGCATGGCAGTCAAGACGTGGATTGGTCGACAGAAAACTCCTTTGTTGACCGCTCCCTCATGCCTTATGAAACATTTAAATCCCCGCTTCACTGACTATGTTGGGTAGTCTAATTTACATGCCTCTGTCGGCAGAGGCATGTAGTCTAGACATACCCTAAGAGGCAGAGAGATGACAAGACTGTGCATGGAACACCATCCTTGCTCTTAGTTCGACAGCTGAACAAACTTTCCCCTATAAAGGCGACTTAAAAATCCATGTTTACCCTACCTCTGGTTTCTGAGTGTTTTCAGCTTGCGTGGTTGCTGTTGAAATGTTCAACTGTTTTGCAGCAAGGACTGTATTTCCGCTTAGCACAACACCAAGGCTGTGTCCAGACTCAAGGGTTTTTTCGAAAAAAAGTAGCCTTTTTTAGAAAAAACTTCACTTGTGTCTAGACTACAGCCGCGTTCTTTCGAAATTAAATCAAAATAACGCAGCTTTTCTTTCGACGGCGGTAAACCTAATTTCACGAGGAAGAACGCCTTTTTTCGAAAGTGCTCTTTTGAAAAAAGGCGTTCTTAAATACAAACAGGGCGTTTTCGAAAGAGAGCATCCAGACTGCCTGGGTGCTTTCTTTCGAAAAAGCGGCTTGCTTTTTCGAAAGCACTGGTTGCAGTCTAGACGCTCTTTTTCGAAAGAGGCTTGCAGTCTAGACGTAGCCCAAGTGTGCTGTTAACACAAAGACTGATGTTTACTAGCCTACGTCTTCCTGAAGTGTGCGTGCAGGACTCAGCTTTAATGGTGTTAAGTTTAACATGACACTAATCATGATTAGCAGTGTTTGTTCCAAATACCATGTCACTATGTAGACAAGATTCCTTATAGTTAAGGCACCAAATTAGGAGATCATTATAGTACAGGTAGTGAGTATCTGAAAGTCTTGAGGCTTGTCTACATTGCAAATATAATCAAGCAAGGGCAGCTGGTTACAATACTTGCGTCCTGATAGCCTTGAACTTGACAAAGATTTTTGTAAAACAAGACCACAAGGATACCACAGGTGTTAACCCCATTAAGACAATGTACACTGGGATCAGGACTGGTTCAATATCTAGGCTCTATAGTTTCCTCATATGTTTAAAGAGCAGCACAATTAAGTATAACATTGTGCCCAATGCCTGCCATGGCTAGAGTGCATCATGTGGAGGAGAACCCTACATATAACTGCCTCCATTATAAAATTATATTTGAGGCAACATTGCATGTTCTCCCTCTGTACATATTAAGTCCTTTAAAGTCTTGTGATCCCACCCATACTAAATCACTGGATGGAGAGCAGTGCTTAGATCACAAAGATAGATTCCTAAAACCCCAACTGGTATTCAGCCATAATCAAACACCCTAATCTGATCTAATGTGATTCACGTTTTCCCTAAAAACCTTAATCTGAATTTAGGTCTCTCTAGGTCCCACTTTGGTACAATGAGTGGTCAAATTGTATTCCTGAAATTCGGAGGGAAAAAACACGCTTTCATGTACACTTATTTAACTGGCTACCTTTGTGTTTCAGATACTCACTACACAGACTGACATACGTGCAGTGTTTAATTCCTTCTCATCTTGAACCCTGCAAGCAAGGAAATTAGCTGTAACCCCCTTGTAAAAGAGTCCCGTTCTGTTTTGCTAAAAGAGGAAATAAAGTAAATAATGCATGAACCAGACATCTGACACAGCAAAAGATTTAGGCTGCATTTGAAAAGAGCTGCTTAAAAAGATCCAGACCAAAGAGGTTTGAGTTCTGATGAAAAAGGAACAAAACAAATGAATCTTGGAACAGCTATTAGGCCATTAGAAAACTGCTTCATATGGAACTTTCACATCCTCTTTTCCTTCACCATCCCCCATATGAGAAAAGCTGCAGAAGCCAAATGTCACGCGTCCAGTCAAGGGTCACACAACCAGTGCCAAGTGAAATACAGAATCTCGAGCTCTAATACTACAAAGATTCTGGAATGGGTTTAGATAGATGCACTGAATTCCCCTTGTCCTAACCAAAATTACACCTCGAAGAACAAGTAGCACGAGCCTCAGCTGACGTGGGTAACACAAACATTGCTAGGTTTCCGAGGGGTAGCTGTGTTAGTCTATTTCAGCAAAAACAAGGACTCCGATGGTACAGTACTTTAAAGATGAACACATTTAGTAGGGTGTGAGAGCATAATCTTCTGCGAGATACAGCTTCAAATACTGCTCTCATGAGGATGTTCACTGCCCTTAATCAAGACTCTAAAATATTTCAACTGCATCAAGAAAGTTTAGAAAATGGGATAAGAGTAATAGAAGTAGCCAAAACCCTAGAGCATATGCATACCTGTAATGTTCGGGCACAGCTATTTTAGTAAAGCTGACATACAATGCAGCTGCGAGGGAGTTAGCTGCATTCTGCAGCTGGTGTGAAGATATTTAGGGTCACATTTCAAGACACACTATGCTGGCCTAGTATCATTTGCAAACAGGGCATTGTGCTGCTAAGCAAACCACTGCAACTGACCTTATGCCAAACAGAATCAAGCACAGCTTAAGGTAGGGACACAAATGTTAAGCTTCCAAACCATCCCAAGAACAGAGATTTGCAAGTTATTAGTAACCTCAAAGTAAAGCTCTTTGGGCAGAATGTTACTGGGATTCTGGGAAGAGCCATGCAAACAGGCAACAGAACCTACCCTATGAAAACAAGACATGAATTTCCCACAGGCCAAGCCTGGAAAGGAGACATTGCAGAATGTGCTTTTCCAGCTCTCCAAGATGGCCAGAGCTCATTAGGATCCTGTGCATGTTAACATACCGCCACGTTCTTCCCAGCGCTGTTCTGCTCTTTGCTAATTTTCACAGCAGTCAATGATCCAGAAGACAGAGTGAGCCAGAGAGCTAATCTAGTTTTAACCTAAATTCACTATGTAGGGATAACATATTAATGTATTGAAAATGATTCCTCCAAATGGAAGTGACTCCCCATAACTTGTTCCCCACAACTTAGTGTTTAGATTTATTATTAATTCTTCTTCTTATTATTATTATTATTTGTTAAGATTGTTAAATGTTTAGATTTATTATTATTATTGTCCCTTTAGAATATAATATATTAGGTCATGTAACTTAGAACTGTTAAAAATATAATCCTATGTAGCCAGAAACAGCCCCCCCCCCCCCCCTGCGCTCCAGGGCATACTCAAGCTTGTGCAAGGGGCTGCTTGAAATTGACATTGCAGAGATACATTGTAACAATGCATTGTCAAGCCACTAACTCTGCTATGGGAGCCAAGCCCTGTAATTGACTTAAGGGCATTGTTACTTAATTGAGGCCTGTTCTCTTTAAAACATTGTAACTTTATTCAGCACTCAGAGAATGTTTTAAGCAATACCACCCAGAAACTCTCTGTAACTACAACTTTTATTATTATACAAAATACTGTATGAATGTATGAGAGAGTGCTTGGATGATGAGTGAATGGTTCTGAGAGGTGCCAGCCTGAGAATACAGCAACAAAGGGCTGAAGAAGGCGTCAGGTGCCAGTGCAACCAAAAGGTGTCAAGTGGAGAAACTGGAGGTCCACCCGATGAGATCACTGATGAGCACCTGGCAGCCACCCTGGAGACATCAGCATGATACAGCAATTTCCATAGACTGGCATAGGAAGAAATTCCTATAAGAACTGGACTAAAAAACTATGGAATCAGAGTCCAAGGTTCTGCTGCCAGCCCACCAGGAGCTTCAGATGCACATCTGATCAGGACTTCGCTCCCCACTACCATCACTTGTGTAGAGTACCTGGCCAGTATCCTGTCACAAGCAACTTCCAGGCTGGTAACTATACACAGAACTTGAATGAATGGATGTATGAATGAATGGTTTATATATATATATAAGTGTATAAGGGTTAAGTAGTGTTAGGAATAAGTAGTTAAACAACGTTGTTTGCTTCTATCTTTTCTTTATTTTTTATTATTATCTTTACAATAAATGTGGCTTTTTGCCTTATCCCCCTCATAAGATCCTGCTTGCTTTTATTTGGTACAACAACTAAAGGTGATGTAAGACTGGCATCACCTTACACAGGAACAAACCCAATAAGCATTCAGCAGAAATGTCACTCTCAAGGAAAATGCTCTTCTTCTGTGTTATCCTGCTCTCCACAGATGAACGGATGTAAATTAATTCTATGATTACACAGTAGTAGTAGTGATTTATATTATGGTAGTGCCCAAAGAGTCCAGTCAAGATGGGGCCCCTTTTGTACTGGAGTCTTGAAAGTAAAACAGAGTTGGGGAGGATGGTCTAGTGCAGGGGTGGACAAAAGGGCCTCCGCAGGTCACATCTGGCCCACCAATGGAGTTGATCCAGCCCGTGGAGGCCCTGCTGCTCCCCCCTACCCCGCCCTCAGACCAATCAGGGCCTGGGGGCAGGGGAAGTGTGCAAAGTCTCCTCCCACTCTGGCAGGTGGGGAGACGACTTCGCGCCCGCCATCCTCCCACAGGCCAATCAGGGCTTGGGGGAGGGGGAGAGCTTGTGAAGTCTCCTCTGGCTTTGCAAGAGGCTTAGCACTTAAAGAGGAGCAGCAGTTGCTGCTTAACTAGCTAAGCCTGGTGCTCCTTTGCAGGGCGGGGGCAGGGAGCCAGAGTCTTCATGTGCTCCCCCTCCCCGAGCCCTGACTGACCTTGGGGCAGCAGTGGGGGGGAAGCACATAGTCTCCTCCCACCACCAGACACACAGGTACCTAGAGGGAACCGCCAGCGGGGAGGGATGGGAAGGCTTTGTGCGCTCCCTCACCCCAGACTAACCACAGTCTGAGGGTGGGAAGCAGGAAGTGTCCTGGGCCCGCCCTGCCACCTTTCGGGGTGGTCCAGGGCCACTTCAAAAATTTCTGAATGGCCCCCAGTTGAAAATGATTGCCCACCCCGGTCTAGTGCGTCAGTCCCTGCTCCCTCCGTTTCCGCTGTGCCTCTACCTCCCCAGTCCTCTGCAGCGATGGTGCTGGAAGGAACTGGCTTTTAAGCTGGCTCCCCCTTCTTGCAGCCGCTCTCTGATAAGAGGCAGCAAGGGGGAGTGGGGGAGGAGAAGCAACTAGTCGTATCACTAGTCGACTAGTCTCATACATCCCTATGTGGCAGTACAGCTACTAGTCATGTTGTTGCACAGTGGGATCAGGATTAACTGGCAACCTTTTTGGAATTTTTCTCTAAAGGGAGCAAAGGCTGAATGATCACGAACACTGAACTCCTCTGGCCCATGTGCATTGCCATGTGGGGAAGGATCAGTGCCGCTTCCCATGATGTACCACTCTAATGGTCAGGGTATTTTGGACTCCAGGATTTTCAAACACACTTATGCTGCACGCATGAGATTTCATACTTTGACTTCTTCCTCTCAGGGCTCCTCTGACTGGAAACCAGGCCTCTAAGGAAGAGTGGGGTTGTAACAGGGACACTCTAGGTTAAGCAAAGGCTCATATCCTAGAATTCAGTAGGACACTTTCCCCTCATCTGTCACCTCCCCAAAGCTCTTCCCCACACATTCCTTTCCTTACCTTCATCCTGACATGGCCTTTCGCTCTACCTGAATGAATTAAGGACACTCCTTTAGAGAATACTTTGCGGTAAGCATGTTCAGGCACAGTAGTAATTTGCACAAATGCACCAGACTCCTGTGAACTTGGCCCAATAAGACCTCCTCAAACCACCTTGTCTCTATTATCCTGGGAGCGTAACAGCTACAATTACATTACAACCTCAAAAAAAAAAAAAAAAAATCTAGTGCTGTCAGCCTAACTGGCAGGGTTCTCTTCATGCTACAGTGGAGAGAAATGTCAGGGAAAAGGCATGTAGAGGTCACAGCAAGGATGCAGCTTGTGTCTTAAGAGTTCCAGAAAAGGAGTTAATTGTAAGTGCCACTCAAAAGACAGACGATGACTTGCCACAGAGCATAAGGGAAAAAACATCTGGTCTCGCATTGTGTCAGTAGGTGAACAGGAATGGTAAGTGAGAAGCCGTGTAGTACCAGTGAGAGGGCCTCAAAAGTAGAGGATGCTCCCAGTCCAAACTTCACCTGACAAGTAAAAATCCATAAACTCCAGCCTGCAAGCTCCTCAGAGATGTTTCTCTGCAACGTACAGCCTCTACCATGGTGCATTCACAGAAAAGACTAAGTCTGCTGCTCTGTTAAGTCCATACATCACAGCTTACTAACTGGGGTAGATACACTCCTCCCTTCAAACACTTCTCCCTTCAAACACAGCCCGAAACCGGTTTATAGTAAAACTAGAACAAGTTAATTAACAAAAGAGCAGCAATTAAATGATACCAAGTTAAAGAGATAAAAACGTAAAGATGAACACAAGCAAAGTGAAAACATGCATCTACAAGTCTAAAACTTATTCTAGCAAGATTGTCTTTGCTCAAGATGGTTTCTTTCATCCAATCTACTTTCTAACTTTTATTGGTCAGGATGCACCATGGATCAAATTGTCTCCTAACATGAAGGATGAAGATGGGGTTTCTCTGTTCCATATATTTTCCCCAAATAGATTTCTTGTGTCAAGTAGATTCAATGTCCTGAGTCTCTCTGGGGTGCAGAAGCCATGTTAATTTTCTGTCTTTCATGTTCAGGAACATGACTACATCCACTGGTTTAGCTCCATGACTGTGTTTACTGCCTGTATGTAAACTGAGGCAAACCCACATTCCTTTATATAGGACAGACCTGTCTACCTAGACTAGGCTGTCGTACCTTAAACATGGTCTAGCAGCATCATACAGAGGCATTCATAACTTCACGTAAAGAGTTAACATATGCACCTTACAATGATTTCAATGTTACAAGTGCTCTTATAGACATCTTAATAAAAGCATATTTGTACAAAAATTGAAGTAGTGTGTAACCTGTGAATACAGGGATGCCTACACTCAGAATGGGGGCAGGTGGAGGAAGCTGATTAGCAATCTCTAAAATAAAATTATCCGCAACAGCTTAAAATATCTTTAAAATGGACCGTTAAAGCTGCACAGATTGAACTCCTGTAGAAAAGCCTAATACAGTGTGCTGAAGAGATTAGTGACCTAATTTCACTACTTTCCAGGAAAGCAACCCAATGCCACTGCTAGAAAGTGATCATTAGAGGACTGAGGGTAGATTGCTAGCCTCCAAATGCCATATGAGGACTGAAACAGAACACAGCACTTTTAAAAACGGAGCCTCTTTCAGAGTCACTGCTAGGAGATTTTTAACCAAAGTAAAGTTTTGATATATGGCAAGCTTGTCCCGTATATTCCCTGGGATTCTCACAGTATCCTGTTCCATGACAGTTTAAGTCCTTTCTTGAACTCCTTCCTATGCTGCTTCCATTATTTCCAAGGTGCAATAGTTATGCCAGGGCCTGTCGTCTTCCATCAATAGGGTGACTAGAGACATTTCCACAGTCCTTATCAAGCTGCATCACTTCCCTAGCAACATGCAGGCTAGTTTCCTGAATATATCTTCACCCTCTCCCAGACAGGCACCTGCAGATAAGGTAGGGGAGCAAGGCTTTGCTGCTTGTTTAAGATGGAATGCATGCAAAGAAATGTGTGCCTTTTAACTTACCAAATGCACTTAGATTTAGGCCAAGTCCAATTCACTAGGCATGGGAATCCCACAGACTTCACTGAGGTTACACGGGTGAGTAGGGTAAGCAGGGTCTGACCCCACTTATGACAGCCTGTAAACACGTGTGGTGTAGTCAGTGCAGGAGACTCTGGAGGCAGGGGGCATGTCTCCCTGTATGTTTGTGGTGCAAAAACAAGAGAGATCTGAGCCCAACTGGCACATTGGCAGGGCTCGCCGAACTGTCCGGCTATCTGAACCCAGCTCTTCCGGGTTACAATCTACTCGCCATGGGTGAGTAGATTGTATTATTTGTTGAGCCCTGCACATTGGGATGCCTCAAATTCAAATTCAACACTATCAAATCAGGATTGAATAAGGATCTCAACTGGTTAACACATTACAGAGGCAATTTCCCCCTCTCTGGAGATTTACATCAAAGGCTGCAAACAAGACTCCCACACTGATTTGATTAACTTCACTCACAAGGACACTCACTCACTCACTCCAATGTATCTGATGAAGTGGGTTTTACCCACAAAAGCTTATGCCCTAATAAATCTGTTAATCTCTAAGGTGTCACAGGACTCCTCATTGTTTCCACAACAGAAACAAGGCCTGAGATTTAGATATTTTGAAGCCACTTGTGGGAATTTGACCCTCAGTTCCCATTTGCAAGAAGTGAGCACCCAGATATCTTGGGCAGTGGTGCAGGTCTCCCCCTGGATACCTAAAGTTATCGGGATTGGGCAACGTTAAGTGGTAGAAACAGCATGATTTTTCAAAAGGTGTTTTTAGCAACTACAGTTTCTCCTAACTGGGAGCTGGAGGTAGCTCAGCAGAGTAAAGATAAGCCTTCGGTGTCCAAAATTAGCATACAATGAAAAGTGAGGTATTTACAGCCTTTGCCACCTGTAACACAGTAATGATTTTTGTTTTCTTTGAAAAGCTTGTTTTGGAAAATTAGCCAGTGTTATGCAGGAAATTGTGCAACACGCTGCATCTACTGTTAATTAAAAACATGTTTAATCCACCACATGGTTGTCTGCTCTCACCGCACATTGTGGGTAAGTTTACTGAGTAGGGATTTGTGGTAGACCGCTGTATCCCTTTCAGGAGTCTGATTGGCCTTGCCTACCCCATAAGTTTCTCCTCATTTAAAAACAGCAAAAATCATACATAAAAGGACAAATGTATCTTAGCACACTTATTAAAAAAAAAAAGCTTGCTTTCTCATTTTTATCATAAAGTTATAAAATAAATTGATTGGAATACAAATATTGTACTCACATTTCTGTGTATAGTATAAAGAACAGTGCATAAGTCATTGTATGACATTTTAGTTTGTACTTATTTTATCAGTGTTTTTTTTAATGTAGCCAGTTGTAAAACTAGATAACTATCTAGAGGAGTTGATGTATCCCTGGGAAGACTTCTGTGTACCTCTAAGAGTATGCATACCCTTGGTTGAGAACCACTACGGTAAAGGTCTTGAAGCAAGTTTCATGGTCCTCAGAGAAATCAACAAATAATCACCTTGTTTCAGACCCCATGCAGCGTCAACTCAGATCTGACACGCAGCAAAAGCAACAGAGCCTTCTGTACCAGGCACGGAATCTGTGCGGCAGACAGTCCACTATGGCAAGGTGGGCAGCCACAAACCACAACACATATGGCACATATGCAAAATGGCTCAAGTTCCAGGAGGTTTTCAGGCCTTGAACACTGTTAAGAACATAGTGGTTTGGCTTGACTGGTTTGCATATACCAAATAAATAGCGCTTGGAATCACACTGAAAAGGGATGAGGGAAGGATCAGGGTAAATATTGTGACCAATCCGTAGGATGCTAATTACCCTAATTTGAGGTTATCAGAGAGATTTATCAGAGAGATTTGTGCTTGCAATAGGGATGTAAAATCCCAATTAATCAATTAACCAGTTAAACATTTATGTTTAACCCATAAATAGGTTAAGCAGCCCTCCATCTTTAGGCAGGCCTGCCAGCCACTGGTCCCCATGTGGCTGACGGTAAACTCCTTACCTGTTCGCATCCCTAATTTGGAAGCCTCCACCAACCACTGCTTCCTCATTACCCTGACATCCATGCTCCTAAGATTCAGATCACAAATCGCACCACTGTGTTTCCTAACCAATAAGTATTTCCTGGGATTCTGCAAGATTTACCTATGCATTAGTTTTAGTAAGTCCCCAATTTCCAAGGACTCTACCCACCTGTGCTCAATGAATCAGGAAAAAGTTTCTATAATATCCAATTCCCTGGAAACATTTGAATACCATTCCATCATGCAAAAGCCCGGAGTTAGACATGACCTAGCACCCTACTCCATAGAGATGAACACAATCTAGTTATAATCAGCTTAGCTGCAGCATTTCTCATTTGCGTTCAATCAGTGTCTCTTCCCAGCAACAGTTTAAGAACAAGCCCTTCATGTGTCATGTTCTCACAAGGAAAGAGGTCACTTTGGCAATT
The DNA here is from genome assembly GCF_052426305.1 of Pelodiscus sinensis. Classification (NCBI taxonomy): domain Eukaryota; kingdom Metazoa; phylum Chordata; order Testudines; family Trionychidae; genus Pelodiscus; species Pelodiscus sinensis. The sequence goes on from NC_143054.1 coordinate 14,691,344, forward strand.
CTTTTTGAAAGACGCTATTAAGGCCTTATCTACACTAGGAGTGTTTGCTACTATACAAGTCCCTTAAAATACGCAATACTAGGAAAGCATTCTTTTGGTCAATGTAAGTGTGTCAATGCTAGAGCTTTTACTGGTATACAAATATCAAGAGAGTCATATCCTTAAATAAAGTTACTAGATCAGCAAATATTTCTAGTGTAAACCTGGCCTCACAGTAACACGGATACAGATACAGATCTACTAAACTGGTTTCAAACTGCATTTTTACACCCCTTTTTGCTGCTTAGGAGACACAGATGCTTATGTCTCCATTTTAGCCTTGGTAGAGGTCTCCAGATAACACACATTGTGAACATCCGTGTTTTAAAGGGAAAGAGTTTACTTGGACTAGGGATGTTAGTTATCAGTTAACTGAATAGTGTAACTGCAAGAATTCTTAGCAATTAGTCAACAATTCTACAGTCCCCAGGGGCAGGGCTGGCAGCCAGTGCAATCTGGCCCCACCCCTGGGAAGCCCCTAGCACCTCGCATTGCTGCCTCTCCATCAGAGATAGCAGCATGGAGTTTCAGCCGTGTCCCATAATGGGCATTAGGCAGACACTGGAACTCACCAAGGGTCCATGTAAAGCTGCTTTTGGCGATATTAAAATTTTGCCCCTTAAGTGCTCTCAATCTACTCTTGTTAATATCATTAACTCACAGACACTTACCTTCCTTCCTCCCCCCCCCCAGCATCCACCTTCTGTTCTGAAGTGTGATTTGTCCTTTTCATATGTGTTCATTTTTTTAATTGTATCCTTTGGTATATATGGTTGTGACTATTTTCTTCCACTATTTGATCGGAGGAAGCGGGTCTGGCCCACGAAAGCTCATCATCTAATAAACCATCTTGTTAGTCTTTAAAGTGCTACATAGTCCTGCATTTTGCTTCAGCTACACCAGACTAACACGGCTATATTTCTATTACTATTCAACTCTTGTTAAGTTAGTTTTCTGGTTGGAATCTTCCATGGTCGTCTGAATTTCTACTGTAAACACCTGAAAGAAAACATTCTTGTTTTCTTTCCATGTTATAAAGCAGCAGCAGAAGGCTCAAACCTACCGTATTTTCCGGCGTATAAGGCGACTGGGCGTATAATACGACCCCCTAATTTTCTAGTTAAAAGATAGGTTTTCGTCTTATACTCGCCGTATAAGACTACCCCCCCTTAAGAGGCCAACCGGCAGCGCCCCAGCGCCCCTCTGCCTCCCCGGCTTTGCTCCCGGTGCCTCTGGTCTGCTGGGGACCGTCTTCAGCAGACCAGGGACACCGGGAGCAAAGCCTCTGAGGACGCCAGCAGCGGGACAGCCGGGATGCCCCGCTGCCCGAGCCCCTCCGCGGCTTTGCTCCGCGTCTTCCTGGTCTGCAGACCAGGGAGACGCGGAGCAGCTTTTCTCGCCCCGGAGTACACGGGCGGCGGGACCACGAGGTCCCGCAGTCTGTGTCCTCCGGGGCGAGAAAAGCCCCGTTCGAACCTGCAAGTCGGGGACTGCCTGTATACCCGGCGTATAAGACGACCCCCGATTTTTGGGGGATGTTTTTTAGCATAAAAAGTCGTCTTATACGCCAGAAAATACAGTATTTGCCCTTTAGAAAGGAGCCTGTGAGATTCTCTCTTGCCTAGGATTTAAAAAGGTGAGTTAGAAGAACCCTGTAGTGGACACATTTCTAACACCTTTAAATCCTAGCTGAGATAAAACTTTTAGAATATCGCTTTTTAAAATACCCCTATGAAAGATCTTTGCAGTGCTCCTAAGCAGTAAGTGTCTTAATTTCTTAACATCAGAAGCAAAGCGAGGGGCCCTCGTAGGACAGTCCTATATAGTACAAGCATGAGTTCTCTGCATTGCAGTGTTTATTATAGCAATCCATTTTCCTGCTAAAGTCTAGTTTTCAGAATTAAACACGTGCTCAAATGTCTTGCTGATTTGGGGCCTCTGTTGCTCATTAAACCCAATAGAGGGGAAGTTTTCACACAGAAAAAACTTTACACAAGTTTTAGGTTAGTCTGTTTCAGCAAAAACAACAAAGAGTCCTGCAGCACCTTAAAGACTGACCAATTTATTTGGGCACAAGTTTTCCTGGACTGGAACCCATTTCATCAGATATTCTAACACACAGGCAGTGGGGATTACAACTGAACCAAACCTGTAGGTGGTTTGGTTTTGCTTGTTTTCAGAGACATTCATATAATAATATAATATTAATGGTATAATATGCCCTGCTTGTTTATAGAGGTCCTCTTACTGGAAATGAGATGGTCAAACCGAAAGAATGTATCTTGAGTACCAAAACACCAAGTAGCTATTCAAGACTTTTACCTCTGCCTTCCCAGGCGAACCCTTGAGAATTCTTTCAACAGTGAAAAATTTAGGGCAGGAGAAAAATGATGTACAGTATCCAATAGTTTTAATTAAATTACTGACTGTGATGCCTCAACAAATCCTCCAACACTGACTAGTTTTGTTCGAGCAATCTTAATTGGATACCGATGACAAATCCAAACCAAATGACATCTTATCTGATGCCCTAATCCAGGATTTATCATAAGTATTCAATGTCAAAATATAACCAGACAAAACGCCTAACTTATTACATACTCAAGGAGACTAGGAAGCTTGGTTTATTTATGCTTTTGATATGCCTCCTCCTCTCCCCCCACACACATGGAAAATGTACATCTAAGTATACAGGACTGGATTTTACATTAATTATGCCTTATGCTTTAAATTTAGATTTTAAAGTTTGGATGCAAGAAGTCTTGGAAAATGGCATGCAAATCTGACACTTATGTGCTTTGGGTTATTTAGATTAAATTAGAATAGACGCTGTCACACTGAAAGACAAAGCTATTCATTATTTAACCATGCAACAAGAAGCTGTGCTCTGTGCACAAATGACTTTGGTAGGATTACAACTGAGAGGCTCGATACACCCAAGCATCTTGCTTAAAAATTAACTAAGACCCTAAGCATTAAGTCACTATTATAAAATGTGAAAGACCTGCTAACACAATACATGGTTGGTAGATCAAACACCAGGGAGCACACAATCTTAAGACTGCTCAAGCAAAAAAAAAGTAGCTTTTAACGCATAGCATAAAAGGCACTTACGCTGTTTGCAGTTTACTTTTGATAAAGAAAAGATGGCATTTCTATTGCCATACATACCCCAGCAACTTTAACGTCTGGAATTTGAAAATTTCTTCATAGCCATAAAGAGTTCTGCACTATATTTTATTTCATTTGGGGGGGGTCATATACTGCTGAAAACATCTGAGGTTTGCACTTTCCAAATGTTCAGGGGTTAACACGTACCTCTGAAACCTAAAGATTAGCTATTACACAGATCCTTTTAGCAGGAACCTCCAGTTTATGTTCGTTTGCCTACTCAAATTGCTTTCTACACCTTAGACACTCCACACACCCATCTGTAGTACACCTAGAGATGACAGGGATGGAAGGTCTGCACACAGAACTACATGAGAACTCTGCTCCAGCAAAACTCAACTGCACAGGACAGAAGCCTGAACATAAGCCCTGGTGCAGTATAGGTGGCCCCCCCCCCAGAAAGGCTGCACGGACATATCATCTAGGGCAGCTTCTAAGGGACCTTTAGTTAACCTGAAGCCTAAACACATTCACCCTAAAGTTACTGGCAAGACATGCATAGGAGCGGAGCTGCACTGTGTGTATATGTTCTAGAGCTCACGTCAGTTTGGTATAGTTCATTTCATTGGGCCTTCACAGACTAGGAATGTGAAATGCTTATCGAATAGTCGATAGGCTAGTCGACTAGTTGCTTCCCCCCTCCTCGCTGCTTCTATCACAAAGAGGCAGCAAGGGGAGGCAGAAGGAGGGGGAGTAGATGGGGGGGCTTCAAAGCAGCAGCGCGGCTATGGAGCCTGGGGTCAGACCCTGGGCTCCACATGGCACTGCCACTTTGAAATGCCGCATGCAGCCCAGGAACAGCTGGGAGTCCCCCGCTGACCCTGGTTCCATGTGGTGCTGCCGCTTTGAAATGCCACGGGGAGCACAAGGGCAGTAGGGGCTGCTTGAGTGCTCCACTGGCCCTGTGCTCCCCACACGGCTTTCGCCTTAGAAGGGTAGCAACAGCCTTGGGGCTGGTGCAACATTTCAAAGGCAGAAGCACCCTCATCGATTCATCGAATAGTTGATGAAAATTGTATCGACTCTTCGATTAGCCAAATAATCAAAATTTTACATTCCGATCATAGACAGTACTCTAGTGAAGATGTTACTATGCCAATGACAGAACATCTCCCCATTGGGCAGTTAATCTGTCACCCTCAGAGGTATGTTGATAGGAAGAGGGGGAGGGGTTAGGTTGGTAAACTTCATTGCACAGAGGTGTGGATTTTTCACACCCCTGAACAACGTAGTTACACCAATAAAGTTTTTCAGGGCAGGCCCAGGCTTGGGAGGACAGACCGAGACAAATTTCTGTCAAAGTGCATAATGAAGTACAGGCAGTCCCCGGGTTACATGGATCCGACTTACATCGGATCCCTACTTACAAACGGGGTGAGGCAACCCCACACTACCTGCTTCCCCCCCAGCAGACCAGAGAGACGCGAAGCTAGTGCCCCCCCCCAGACGACCAGGGAGATGCGGAGCAGCTTTTCTCAGCAGACACCTCATCTTGAGAATAAAGGACTGAGGGAAGTGAGGTGTGGGAGAATAAAACTGAACTCTGGAGAAATGTTTGGCTAGAGTTTCCCCTACAATATGTACCAGTTCCGACTTACATACAAATTCAACTTAAGAACAAACCTACAGTCCCTATCTTGTACGTAACCCGGGGACTGCCTGTAAATAAAAAGAGCTGCCTCTGCAACCACCATACACTTTACCTGAGTCGTATCTTCCATCAGGCCTCTGATTTTCTCCACTACATCGTTACGTCTGTGCTGACGCAGCGCGCTGATGAGCTGAGCGAGACTAGCCTCAGGGCCTCGGATGGTCCAGTGCTGTAAGGCGGCGTAGGCTCTTTCATGGTCTGCCGAGTACCCATTGGAGAAAGCCGCCATCTCCCGGTCACTGGCGTTGCTCAGGAATTGGTAGATATCTTTCCACTGGCTTCCCACCTGAGCTGCCACCAGCTTCAGAATGTCAATGCCTGTCAGACAGGAGAGGTGGAGATGAATCCTGGGGCTAGACGAGACCTCAGGAGGTCATCGAGTCCAACCCCCTGCATTCCCCACTAAATTATCCCAGCCAGGACTTGGTCAAACCATGATTTAGTTGCCAGCCTTGCAGCCTCTTATCAGTTAAATACCACACAACTGGCAGTTTTGTCCTAGCAGAAGGGTGGGCATCACCTAACAGATCTCTTCCATCAAAGAACTATACTTAACACCTCTTTACATCTTGCATTAGCTTTAAAGGATGCTTATAATACGAGGTGGCACACTACTTCCCAGTGTTCTGCTTTAACAATATGCATTTGACACTTATGTCACTGAAGGGTGTAAAATACATAAATAGACTCTGATGCAGAGACATCTTCTTAAATTAGCTACCAGGACTGAGCAATGGCTGTTGTTAACGAGCTTCCTCATTGGTGGCTGTATTGCATTATAGCTGGCCAACTAGCCCCCTTCGATTGCCTGTTTGATTTGGGAACCGAGGCTGCCACGCATTTCAAAGTGGATTCTGGTTAAAGAGGCACTCGCTATGCGTCTGCACGATGATCTCATCTAGTTCAACAGAAAACTGACTTTCCTCACTACTGGATGGATTCATCACTGCTATTCGACTGAAACCACATAGGAGATGCTCTGGATTGTGAAGAGGTCCTTAAAGAAGAGTGATTAAGTCTTCTGTAGCCCTGCAGAAAAGCACTGAAGTGGTGACACATTATGGAACTACTGACGTGGGTGTGTTAGGGTTCACCTGAACTTTTCTTGCCATTAAGTAACAGGTGCTTTCTGAATTATTCAAACCCCATTACAGTGGGATTGTGCTAGCGACCAACACCTGTAAGCTTCTGCTCCACTGTGGAGCCACTTGAAAGACCTGCAAAATACGAGTTTTAGGAGGCAAAAAGCACAACTCTCACATGAAATACTTCACAAAGTTTTCTATTAAAAAGCCCCTCCCTGCCCTTTTTCACCCACCATGTCTCAAACAACTGAGCCCAAGAGCCTTACAAAACTACCAACACAATATCCTCTCACTGTGAAACTTCAGAAGGGATATAATTAAAAGCCAAGTTCATCCATGTGGAGAGATGGAGTGAGCCAGTACAAACCTTGAAATGCAAACTACAAGATGTCTGGAGCAAGAAACCCTGGGTTTTGGGGGGTTTTTTTAGACATGTAAACTCAGCAAAACCCATCTTAAGCAACCATACAAGGGATCCAACATAGATGGTTTTCATACAAGCAGCTCCAGTTTTCATAGGGCGGACCACATCTGAGATTTCCTCAGCCCTTTCATTTCATAAGCACACATCCCACTTCTCCCTCCCATTTGCAGGCACGCAACAGCTTTGTGGCAACTACAGCAAGAGCTTACAGAGAAATAACTTCCCAGTGCGATCAGATTTAAACAGCCTTGGTCACACAATTTTTAGACTAAGCAGAAACTGTAGTCACTTAATTTCTACACAGAGGGTCACTGTTTTAATAGTAAAATCGTGGTGATGCCTCACACACATGATTTTCATAATACCAGGGTGGGGAAGAGCAGCTGCGCTCGTAGGCTCTATGGAAACCCACACTGGCTATAAACAGTCACATTTGCAACAGCAATGTTTAAATAAGGCCAGTTAAGCATGTACAAGCAATTACCAAATATTCAATGACTTAAAATAGAGGCACAAAGGAAAGATTAAGGGCTGTAATTAGACGCATGAAGCATTGTTGTGGCCATGTTGGTTGGAGGATATTGGAGACAAGGAGGCTGAGGTAATTTCTTTTATAGGTCTGACTTTGGTTGGCGAAAGAGAAGCTTTCAAGCTCACACAGCAGATCTGAGCAGCTCTTTGTAGGTTCAAAAGCTTCTCTGTCTTTACCAAGCGAAGCCAGACCTATAAAAAGTATTACCTCATCCACTGTCTCTAATATTGAGAATGTCACAGCGACATGTTCTAAAAGCTATGCGTCAAGGAGCTGCTTCTGAAGAAGCTTATTATTAGGGCTGGCAAACAATTAAAAAATCCCTTTCACACAAGATATTAAAAAATGGTTGTGATTAATCACAGCTTTAATTGCACTGTTTATCACAAATATGCACTGTAAAGAAGATGAACAGAAGAAACAGCATTTTCCAATGGACCTCATGCAAGTATGTTAGTGCAATATCTATTTTCCAAGTGAAACCTACAAATGTAGAATCGTTATATTTTGCATAACTGCACTCAAAACCAAAACAGTGTAAAAAACTTTAGAGCTTCCGAGTCAAAGCATGAAAGGCCATACAAATGTTTAGCATATCTAACGCACAAACACTTTGCAATTCCATGTACAGCTGACATGTGAACACCTGTTCTCACTTTCAGGTGAGATTATAAATAAGAAATGGGCAGCATTACCTCCCATTTGCCCCCACTCATGCTGCTGCCTTCAATACAGAGACAGCACCATCGGGGATGGGGAAAAGGTTGAGGCAGCTCCATGGGAGCCTGTATATGCAGGGAGCTGACTTAATACACACGCACCCCCGCCAACCAGCTCCCGCCTGCCCCCCTGAACTGCTGCCTCTCATATAGAAACAGAAGGGTGCCTGTGTGTAATAGTGACGGTTAACCGATGGGCCAAGGCTCATCCATTAACCATGTGAACGGTTACACTTTCACACCCTTAGTTCAACTTTGTTTTAATATAAACTTTCTGGGCTAATTCCCTTGTTCCCATCTTCAAAACAGAGCTAATAGCATTTCCCTATGCCCCACGGCAGCTGACAGAGCAAACAAACTAGAAGATAAGGGACTCAGATACTTAAGATGACCTCAGACTCAGTGTCAAGAAAGAGGAATAAGTGCCTCAAATGCAAGTCAATATTAAACTTGGTGGAAGCTCTGCTAACTGCCTGCTGCTGTAAAAGGCAATCACTCACACAGGTAATGAAACATAATTTGACATGTTATTGTCCTGGCGTATTAACTATAGCAGTTCATATGTTCAGGCAGTACTTAGTTCTGGGCTACCTGTGCCTATCCAGATAGATAAACATCAAACTTTGTCCTGGCACGTTTAGGGTAGATCTCAGCTGATGCCAGTTTACACAAAGCTTTGCTATTTATCAATTGTGTTCTTGAATGAGACTTTGTGCTAAACAACATTTTTGTATGCTAATATTGATGTTCACAAGCTTAGTAAGCTAAAAATCATAGTTTTAGTGCTATATTAAGCGCTTATATGCTAGGACTGCTTATATCCTTTAGCAAAGGTCATTAACTTCTCATATTAAGATAAAACATTATGGCCTATCAAGCCTTTAGGAAAGTTTTTGTTGTGAGTTGTAAAATTTCAGCCTTATGCTCTACCAAAAGGCTTACACATTGTGATTTAAAAGTAATTTTTGAAATCTTAGATTCACTACATTGAACAAACACAGAAGAGACAAAAAGAACTAATTCAGCTTCAGTCAGCCAGAAGACGACCATTACGCCCACTGTTCTGAAAAATAAGATTAAGACTAATACATAACAAGTTCCTGGTAGATGCTGCCAAGTTGAGATGAATATTGTTTGAGCCATTTAGTGCAACTTAATTCACTCATTACTTCCCAAGAAGTTATTAATGCTCATAACGAGCTTTAAATCGTACCATCTGCAGATTTCCAGAAACGGTGCTTTTTTTTTTGGTCTCAAAAAAAGCACTGTCCAGAACACTTACAAAATTAGCACTAGGCACAGAGACTGGTCTCTGTGAGGTAACTGTTAGCTTGTATCTGCAAAAATGATGAGGAGTCCGGTGGCACCTTAAAGACTACGGGTATGTCTACACTACCACCCTACTTCGAACTAGGGTGGTTTAATGTAGGCAACCGAAGTTGCAAATGAAGCCCGGGATTTAAATATCCCGGGCATCATTTGCATCTTGCCGGGCGCCGCCATTTTTAAAGCCCCGCTAGTTCGGGCTCCGTGCCCGCAGGTACACGCGGCACGGAGTAGGTAGTTTGGATTAGGCTTCCTATTCCGAACTACCGGTACACCTCGTTCCACAAGGAGTAACGGTAGTTCGGAATGGGAAGCCTAATCCGAACTACCTACTCCGTGTCGCATGTAGCCACAAGCACAGAGTCTGAACTGGCGGAGCTTTAAAAAGGGCAGCGCCCGGCAAGATGCAAATAAAGCCCGGGATATTTAAATCCCGGGCTTCGTTTGCAACTTCGGTTGCCTACATTAAACCACCCTAGTTTGAACTAGGGTGGTAGCATAAACATACCCTAATAGATTTATTTGGGCATAAGCTTTCGTGAGTAAAAACCAGTCCGGCAAATGCTCCCAGTGAAATGATTCCAGGCAACAGACTAAGAGACAAGTGCAAGGAAGTGGTGCAAGGCATGGGCAGGCAAGATGCAGCCCGCCAAGCTTTTTAATCTGGCCCATGGCTGCTCCACCAGGACTGAGACACGGAGCAGCTCCATGCTGCTCAAAGCAGCCCCATGTGGCTCTCTGCGCTGCGTGCTGGTGAAGTGTGTGCATGTGACTCCATGCACTGCTCCTATCCCCAGCACAATCTCAGCTCCTTTTGGCCAGAAGCCTGCCAACAGGAGATAAGAGATTGTGCTGAGGGTGGGAGCAGCACAAGAAGCCTCCCTCTATCCAGTGCATGGCGCAGAGAGTCACATGGAGCAGCCAGCCATTTTGAGCAGTCTGGGCTGCTTGCAGGCAGGGAGCCTGCCTGAGGGTCCTGCTGGGATGCTGGCTGGGAGCAGCCTGGGTGAGCACCACCTAGCCAGAGCCTGCCTCTGGCACCCCACCCTCTCCTGCACCTTATCTCCCTGCCCCATGCCAACAGCCAAACCCTTTGCACCCCTTGCCCAAGGTCACAACTCCCTCCCAGACCCTGCACCCCCTCCCAGGCCAGAATCCTCTCCTGCACCCATACCCTCCCCCCTCCACTCCTAGACCCTGCACCTCAATCTCCTGCCCCAGGTCACAACCCTCTTCTTCACCAAAATTCCCTCTCAGACCTCACACCCTTTCTTGCACCCCAGTCCCGTACCAAGCTCCCTTTGGCACCCAACCTCCTTCCCACACCCTGCACTCCCTCCATAGACAAGTGTGGCCCATGACCACTAATCAAAACTTTGGAGAGCTCCCCCAGAAAACATTACTGTCCTCCCCTGATGTCAGGTGACTGTGGCAAAGCTCCAGCTATTCCCCAAGGGTCTTGCGCTACTGGTGGATAGTGTTAGCCACAGCGGCTCGCTGTGGCCCTCCACACAGCCTCTTTCTTTACTAGAGGCAGGAGCCACTCTCAGAGGATAGTTCATAAGTTTGGGGGGTAAGCTCCTCTCTGGAGTCCTGATCTCCCTTCTCCGAGGCAGATATCTCTGATGTCATGGGGAGCGTTGGAGGGAACCTGGGCCTGTCCACTACTACGGGTTCCAGCCCAGGGAACCTAAGGCAGTGGTAACAGGCAGAGTTACTGCCACTCTCAGTCTGGCAGCTTTTTCCTGGGCAACTTCCCCAAACAATCCCTCCCTGCACCTTTCCTTTAGTACCTGCTTGTCAGTCCTCAGCTCACAAAGCTCTTCTACACAGTACTTCCTTCTTCCCATCCTTTGCTCTTTTCCTTCCCCTCTCCTTGGCTGTGAGACCTGCAGGTGTCTAATTAGCTTGTAGCTTCTAGCAAACTCCAATTGACCCCAGATACCTTCCTGGTTATGCTGCACGTAGGCTTGGTCCTTTTTTAAACTCAGGGAAGAAAAAGCTGTTCACCCAAGTCTTAGCATGTCTTCATGCCCTGATCTGGGTCAGTCACAGTGACCCAGAAGACAAGTGGCTGTCCCAAGATGCTAGGCACCAAAGGTATTGTCTACCCTGCTGATGGGAACACTGCTCCCAGCCCAGGTGACGACAAGAGTTCTGCCTGAACTATCATGCTAAAAACAGCAGTGTGGATGTCACAGTGTAAGTTAGCCACCTAACTACGGACCCAGGGGGAGGGATTAGAGAGAAAGAAGGAGTAGATGGATTTGTACTTGGGCAGCTAGCCTGCGCAGCGGCATACATACTGACCGTGTTCCCGGTGAGCTGAGTGCTTGGGCAGCCACCCAGGACAGATTCAAATGCTGTTCAGATGATTAGCAGAGCACCCACAGCACCAGCATGTGTTTCTAGGCATGTGCAAATGTGCACCATCACTAAGTGCATGTAACAAAATTTATTTCACACATAGATGGAAAAAATTAGAGAACATTGCACTCCGTTATCTTTAACAAGCTTTTTGTGAGCTGTCAAGCATGTCTGCCTACCAGGCTATGGGAGACACACTCACTGGCAGTACACACCTTGTGTCAGCTGAAGACTGGGGAATGTCCTTGTGATGCACAGCAATTACAGCTGAAGAGGTACTTCTATAATATGCAGAGTCCAATTAAAATGGAAAGAAGAGTATGATTCCTGAACCTCTAGTGCAATTAGGGATGTTGGTGCCTAGCTGTTTAAACAATTAACTGAGAAGAGGAGGCTTATCAGTTAATCCAAATGACTACATGCAGACACACAATACGGAGGGGAGGGGGAGACAGTGCCATGGGGAGCCAGCTTAAAAGCCAGCTCCCCACAAGCATCAGCTCCCACAGAGCCACCTGCTCCCCTCCCCACTGCTTCCTCTCTATCAGAGGCAGCAGTGTGGGGGAGGGAGGAGACGGGATCCCAGAGCAGCATCTGTCCACGGGGAGTTCAGGCCCCCTGCTGGGAAGAGCTGCTGCTGCCTCTGATACAGGGTGCAGGGTGGCCGGAAGCCAGGGGCTGGTAGCACACTGGCTACCAGCTCTGCCCCCGGGGAGTATTTTAGTAACTGTGTAACCACTAAAAATTGTTGCAGCTACACGATTACTAAAATACATGATATTTGTAACCAGTTGGACACGACCCTCCTCCCTTCTCTTTACTGGTGTCTAGCTGACCAGACATACTCCTCTGCTTTTCCCTTCTTCCCTGACCTGGGCTTTCTTTGTTAAGCTTTTTATCATGTCTTTGGTATGTTATCTGTAGTACAATGCAACTTCTTGTACTCAAGGCTATGAAGCCCCATTTTGCTTAGAAACCACATTGCTTATGAATATGTATGTAACCTGTGGAATGTGTACGAGGTGTGAATGAAAAATACCCAGCCAAAAAAGGCAGTTTAGGATCTGTGACCTTTTAAGGGAGACAAAGACCCTGCAAGCAGATAAATTAACTGAGAAGCAGCCAGTGAATCCCTTTTCCTCCCTCTTATCTCAAAAGGTAAGATCACAGCAGAAACCTGGGACTGGCCTGGAGGAAGTAAAGACCTGCAGATCTGAAGGGATCTCCCAAGGAACATCATGGACGAGTCTCCGGGAAGCTGATGCCTGGCCAGCACTCCAGCCACCAGTGAAATCAAAAGTAACTTATACGGTACTTGCAGCCTGCCTCCAAACTGCCAGTCTGAAGGTGATAGATGTGTGAGAGTATAACTTTACTCTTAAGAATCTGTGCCAACAACCATCCCCAAAAGCAACACTGCTCCAGCCCACCCTTTTGTCCGGTTTTGTTCCTTAGAAGCTCTAAGAAAGTGCAACAACATTGAACATCTCTACTTTCAATATCAGAAACCTGGCAATATTTCCACAAACAATACAGGAAAAATGCTACAGCTCAAGTCAAGGGATACTTCAGTTACAAGCATAAGTAGGAGAAAAAGTATAGGGAACCTGTGATTTCACAGACCTACGATTTCATTGCTCATTTAAAGAAAAAAAGCCCAAGCTTAACAGACCAGAGAGACATCAGCAGATAATTAAGTTGCAGTTGCCAGAGTAGCGACTGCTTTCATATGAGTTCTCCGCTTCACTTGTCTGTTTTGGCAGGTAGACAGACATTAATCCCTGTTCTCAGACACTGCCTGCCAGAGACACTGAGGTCTCCATATATCCACAACAGGCTGTTCCTTCGCAGACAGCTTCAAGTGCTATATTTTGCCATTTGTGTCTATGCCCTTTAGTGAGGTGCTCTAGACATCTGTCAGCAACTCTCTGAAGAGTATAACCTTGCACTTGTACATGAGACCATCAGGCCACTCCCTTCCCCCCAAAAAAATCCAGGGATTTGTTGGGTCCCTTTCATACCCCCCCCCCCCCCCACCAACTAAACCCAAATGACACAACTGTTATGGCAACAAAAGATTATGGCTTTAAGCACATGCCTTTGCACTTGTTCAGTGGCCAAATCTCACTTGTTCCCTCAAGTAGCCATAAAACTCAGTGTAAGTGTCAATAGCCAGGATGTAGCCTTGCAATTCTGCCAATTCAAATTATCAACTTGATAGTTAAGATCAGTGGCAAAGTATCACGCTAGCATGGTTTGAAACCAAAGCATTAGTATGAGTAACTTATGCTTAACTGATTAACTGGGATCCCGTGAGCAGGGGGCGGCTACCCGCTTGTGGGGTGACATGGTGAGCCCAGCTGGACTGAAGCAGACCCCTGCCTGCTGTCCAGCTGGGCCTGCCAGGCTGGGCCCACTGCATCCCAGGCGGAGGGCTCTTCCATCCTGGCTAAGCCCATTGGTTAACCACCCACCCGGTAAGGGTGATGCTTACTGGGTAACTAGCTAACCCTTTACATCCTAGAATAACTAGTGTTCACAGCTAAGGTGCTAACTAATCATAGTAGTATTTCCAATGGCAACCTATTCTGTCCTCTTAATAGACTGCTACGTGAATTTTACATTTATCTCTGGACTAAGCTCCTCATAGCAGGGCCTGTACTTTGTCATCCTAGTAAGGCACCCCATAAACTTGTAGTAAGGCCTGTACTTTGTCATCCTAGTAAGGCACCCCATAAACTGCTCGATTATGTTTCTGCACTTGCTCTCTGTGTTAAGCTCAAACTTAAGGGATAAGAACAAATTCAGCCCTTTACAGAATACTTTCAGACTCAGGAAGAAGAGTACATTCTGAAGAGACTGTATTGGGGGTGGACGGGGTGGGGGGACAGAGAAGAATAAAAACAAAAAGCAATTTTCACTTTAATGGCAAAAAAAGCATAACGTGCCCTGATTTTAACCTAGTGCAGAATATTTGTCTTTTAATAGTCCATGACAAATGTACAAGTGAAACACTATTGTGAGTGTGGCGAGGAGTCCTGTGGCACCTTATAGACTAACCGAAGTGTAGGAGCATAAGCTTTCGTGGGCAAAGACCCACTTCGTCAGATGCATGCTTTTGCAGATTCAGACTAACATGACTACCCCTCTGATACTTAACACTATTGTGAGTGCCACTCTTCCAAGAAAGGAAAGTTTAGGATCTGTGACCTTTTAAGGCAGACAAAGACCCTGCATGATCTGTTATGTGCAGGGAGCTGGCTTCCCACATCTACCAGCTCCTGACATCCCCCTCTCCCCCACCACCTCCCACGCTGCTGCCTCTCTATTAGCTTAACAAGCCGGCTTGTCACAGGTTACAGAAGCAGCAGGAGGGTCAGGGTTAGAGAGTGTGTGTAGACGTTAGAAGTCACCAATAAGCCTAGGCTGATACTCCATTATGACTGTAGGGCAACAGGGCCAAACCAGAGCAGCACTGCAACCTTGTGTGGCACATCACAATCCCCAGCCCTGTAGGACAGGCACTACTGTTGCCAGGTGCGCTTGCTTTCTTATCTCCACTCTCTAAGGACAACCCCTCTGAACCAGGCCAGGATGAGGGTTGCGATACTGGGGTGGAGGGTGCATAAATGGAATGGTGGGAGTGACTCTGCGCCACCATAATTCGTATGGAAATGAATTTTTGAATATGAATATGCATAACTTAAATATGTTTTATGCAAATCAGGGCAAGTAACTTATCATTCAAGATCCTATAATCCCCTGAATGTGTATATTTCATTTGTGGGCATGTACCTCTCTTGTGTGTGAAGGTAGGTCTTCTAGTGAAAGCCACTAATGGCACTTGAGCAGTGGGCCACCGAGTTCCTTAAGACAAGGATCTATGAATAGTGTTGTTTTTCCTGTAAGCCTCAACTGTGGTAGGTCCTACAAAGACATGTGACCATGCTACCGGGAGCTGGAATCCATCTTGAATATGATATTTTCCCACAAGGATGGGGGGGGGGGGAATGGGACAGAGTTCCCACCCTGGTTAAATTCTATTGAAGGAACGGGAAGCAAATTATCATCTTCAGCTGGCTTCACAGACTGCTGCCCACCCCAAGAGGTTACATGAAAGATGGAAAAGAGCTTCTGGACCCAGGTCAGAAAGAACAGCTCTGGCTGGAAAAGCCTTCACTTGAAATGAGAACTAGGATGAAAAACAAGTCACAGTGGGTTGCAACACACCCAAAATGCAGCTGGCATGTCATCTTATAAATGATCTGACCACAGAACTAGGAGCCAGGAACAGTGGAGTTCTTTTTAGGTCTGCCGGGCCTTGGGCAAAATCCTTCTGCCCACCTCTGTTTCTGCTCTGTAAAATGGAGAGTGCTTCTCTCTAAAAAGGAGTTGTAAGGATTAAAGATTTGCAAGAGCACTTTGTTATCGAAAGAAGTGCACTGCAGTATCTGGATTAAAGGATTAAAAAAAAAAATACAGCTGCTAACAAAGCTACTAAATCTTGCTCAACTCTTTTCTTACCAATTTAACAAAGTGCTGAGTTGGAAATTTGCAGACCTAATTAATCCTTATTATAGAACTGGGGCGGGTGGGAGGGGGCAAAGGGGCCTTTGTGGGTCTGATCAGGCCCACCAAGCAGTGGATCCAGCCCGCGGATGCCCTGCCACTCCCCAGAGCTCCCAGGCCAATCAGGGCTGGGGCGGATGGGGTCCATGAAGTCTCCTCCTGCCCTGCAAGGGTGTGGGTGCCTAGAGGGAACCCCCAGCTGTTCAGAACAGCTGGCAGTTCTCTCTCGGCGAGTGGGGGAGGGGGAAGCTAACTAGGTGGGGACAACTTCATGGTCTCGCCACGCCCCAGGCCAATCAAGGTTTGTGGAAGAGAGAGTACAGAAGTGTCCTGGCCCCGCCCCTCAAAAATTAGTAAAGTGCTCCCCCTTCTAAAATTGTCCACCCCTGTTCTAGAACCTACTATGACAGTTTTCCCACACTCATAAAGACTCAAAACCCATGAGGCAAGGACGTGCTACATTTAAAGAAACTATAGGTACGTCTAGACTACATGCCTCTGTCGCCAGAGGCATGTAGATTAGGCTACCAGACATAGGAAAATGAAGCGGCGATTTAAATAATCGCCTCTTCATTTAAATTTATATGGCTGCCGCGCTGAGCCGACAAACAGCTGATCGTCGGCTGTTTGTCGGCTCAGCGCGGCAGCCATGTAAATTTAAATGAAGAGGCGATTATTTAAATCGCCGCTTCATTTTCCTATGTCTGGTAGCCTAATCTACATGCCTCTGACGACAGAGGCATGTAGTCTAGACGTACCCCGAGACACAATTAAGCAGAACCCCAGGCTCCTAAGTCTGTATTCTTCTATAATCAGAAGGCAAACTTTCTTCCCTTGCACTTGAGAACTTAACTTTGTTTAGCCGGTTTTAAGATCTGCTGGCAAAGATCTCATGTGTGTATATATAGTATCTAGACTCTCTTGGTGCAGTCTAGGTATTGATCCATTTTGATTTCTTTCAGAATAGTCCTTTAATCTAAACAAGTACATCAATCTGCATCTTCAACTATTCCAAAAACAGCAACCAAAATAGAGAAACTATGCATAGCTTGCATAGTTCAGATGTTGCAAACATCAAGCTCTGCACTGAATTTTACAAAACAATTTGTGTAACGCACAACATAATTCAAGACCTGGACCACCACAATGCTCAAACACAATTCAGACTATTAATATCTTATGTGCAGCAACCCAGGTTTACAAACTAGTGAAAAGCAACAGTTACCCGGACAGACTTTAACCTTAGCTAACCTTGAGGAGCAGTGACTTACTGTCACACCCATCTTGAGGCTGAAAAGGACAATAAAAACTTGATGCTTCACTCTTCCTCCTATCAGTGTTTACAAGAAATGAAAGACCGACACCTCCAGCTTAATACTCTGAGATGCCAGTGAGAAAGCATTTATTATTAACACAGACCTCATCCTCATACACTCCTCCCAAAATGCCATCTACATGCTTACTTACAATATCCAACTGGGGACGCATCTGCTGTTACTCAAAGTACCAAAAAGAAGAGAGGAGGCTACTTTTCAGCCTCTGGTGTTTTAATGGCAGATCAGCAACTGACCACTGGGGGACAGACATAAGTTAGTTTACTAGGAGGGACTCAAGTTGGTTTCAGATAAACCTTATTACTGGCTCCAAAACAACCATCTTGTCAGACATCCAAATGTAAGGTGTGGAAAGGAGAACGAATTTGGGGGAAAAAAAAAAACGAACAGTATCCTAATCCAGTGGATACTTGACAATCTATAGCTTCATCATTAACCTGCCTCTCTTACCAGGCCTTTAGTAGAACTGATGCTTCTTCCAAGGCACAGAAGATAATCAAAAGTGATTTGGCATTAACACTGGCAACATTTATGAACAGAGCGATGGTGTTGAAAATAAAATGTATATCTGCTCCTTTCCCCTCTGTCAGTCTCTAACTGTTTGATTTCAAAGTAATATGATATTGGCTGCATTTAACTGGGCTTGAAGTGACCTAATCTTTGTTCTATTAATAGAGGCACCCACAGGAAAACGGGAGCAAGAGACATTCTTTAATAATGGAGCTAAAACACTTTGCAAGCTATAAAGGTTCCTATAGGTTAGACTGTTACGCTCCTAGAGAAAGGACACTGGGCCACCCAAGAAAGGCTCATCGAGTGAAATCATGACTCTGCTGAAATCAGAGGGAGTCTTGCGTGTGACACAAACAAGGCTAGGCTTTCATCCGTTTATTCTATTCTACAATGAAGAAAGAGATAGAAAAATGAGACCGAAAATATCACAACGCCACTATGTAAATCCAAGATGCATTCACACCCTGAATATGTTCTGGTCACCCCATCTCAAAAAAGGATGGAGAGGAACAGGAAAGTGATCAGAGAAGGGCAGAGATGAGCAAAGTAGGCATGTGACAGGTTAGCCAGCAAGCACCACCCTTAACAGGTGATGCTTACCAGTTCCAGTTAATTGGTGGGGGCTGGAACAGATCCCTATCCATATGGGGGGGGAGGGGAAGGAGACGGGTCCAAGCAGCATTTAAATGGGATTTTACAACCCTAGATCAAAAGTATGGAACAGCTTCTGTATGAGGAAAAACTAAGATTAGAGCTGTATAACTAAGGGAGGAGATGAACAGGGTATATAAAACCATGAGACTGGGGGGAGAGGGTGTTCACACACTACAAATGTCAGGAGTCATCCAATGAAAGGATAAGGCAGGCGGTTTAATACAAAAGGAAGAACTGTGGAATTCACTGATATGGGATGTTATAGGGGAACCAGGACAGCCCTATCTTGACAATAAATGGTGACGCCTTGACCACAGTGCAGATCATAAAAAGCAAAATCCAAGTCTGTCTCAAGTCTGGTGCACACAGCACGCAGGCAAGGCTGGGGTTGGGAGAAGCTGAGGGAGACTGGAATGTTTTGCATAATGCAGATTAAGTGGTACAGCGAGACCACATCAAAAACACACAACAAATCAACCTTGTACTGGTACTTCTGTTTCTGATGAGCAAAAATTACAGATGCAGCCATAAAACAGTCAACTACACACGTAGTTTTTGCAACATCCTGAGTAGCAGGATGCATCTCAAATAGGGCATTGGGCATTTTAAGTATCGTACACAATATGCAATCAATAGGTTAATATTAGAACAACCAAGTCTTGCTCTGCTATAAAATAGGCTTAGTAAGAAGAATCGATGGGAGGGAATGAGTAGAATTGACCCACAGGTCCTGCTCAATGTAACTAGAAGTAAATAGGCCCTTCACACTTGTAATCCCAGTGCATGGTGTTCCTACAGGTGGGAATCAAAGGAACCATGACCTCCTGCGTGGCACTGTGTACAGGGTGAAGTGTAAGTGAACTAGGCTTTATTATTCTATTATAGTAGATCTTGCTTTTGCACTGCTTTGTGCTATATTAATTGCTTTGGACTGTATAGTATTTAAGGGTTAAATTGTATAGTAATTGTTTCTAAGGCTTGTGAAACTTCAACAACTGTGTTAAATGCTTAAAGCTTGGAATAAATAAGAAAGTGGTTAAGTCTCCCTAGAATGTCCTGTTTTCCCTTGGATCTAAAATAAAATCGAACCACACGACAGATGTTAAAATGGCCAAAAGTATAACTGGGTTAGGGGAAAAAAAAAAAAAAAAAAAAGAAATCACGCATTTGCCATTATTTCCGAAGGTAAAGCACCAGTATAAAAAGGAGACGTTTAGATGCAAAATGACGTGCTAGATGTCTGCAGTTTAAAAACACGCTTCCCCTAAAATTCAGGGCTTCACAAAGCCACAAGGAATACATTAGAAGTGGGGGGAAGGGTTTCAGACAACTAGAGACTAAAGTAGCTGACAAAGGATTAAAAGAAAGATGGTTGCGTAAGACACTTTGGGATGGGCATTAGTTGCTATACAGAACACAAGGTATTGTGACTTTAGCAACTATGCAGTGGCTACATTGGCAGCCCTGCTGATGGCCGTCTTACATTGGCAGCCCTGCTGATGGCCGTCAGACCAAGTCCTGTGTAGGTCACAGCAGCACCAGTTTCTACCCACAGTGCTTTAAGTAATCCAGAGGAATTACTTCATGGGGATAGTTCAGACCCTATCGGTATCTTAAGTGCCTCTTCTGGAGCTGCCAACCAGCCCATTACCAAGCCCAACCCAAACCATGAACTTGCATCTGGTGCTTAAGTTCATCCAGGTGTTGTGTTCTAAGGTTCTGGGACAGGTGACCATCCAGGTTACATAGTAGTAATCTGGAACTGTGTTAATTCACGTCGGTATTACAGCAAGAGCAAGACTGGAATGCGTACAATTTTTTTCCTCTTTCAGCTTTGTTTTTATGAGGCTCCCTCAGTTCTGAGAGGAGTGAATTTAATGAAAGGGTAAAAGACAATAGAATGGAATACAGAGGAATCTATTTTCCAACAGATTTGGCTTTGACGAACCAATCTTCCATGTCAACAAAGCAAAAAGGAATTTGGACACTACTGTAACTGAAGAAATGAGTTCATGTCACAGACATCTTTGTTGCAAGCTGCCAACCAAATTAAAATTAACAAGTAGTCTGTTCTAGTCAAACCCCAAATCATTTTTCATCCACAATCATCAAAATATTAATTGGTTTCTGCTCATCTTGTCTTCATTTCTAAGCAATGAAGTTTCAAATGAAATCATTTATGGCAAATGCAAGCCATACACCAGCCAGCCGGCTCGGCAGGTCACACCAATATTGCCTGTGTTATAGAATGATTACAAGAGCTGCATTTAAAAAAAAAAAAAAAAAAAAAAAACCACCACACACCTCAATCATGTTCTAGTAACAATGGCAACAGATGCTGTTTGTGCCACTCCCTACAAATAGGCTATGTTTAGGGAAGGCATGAGGAGGGTTTAGCATACAACTAGAGAGCCCCACATCTGCAGTTCTGTTCATTGTTCAGATTCAGATTTTTTTTTTTTTTAATTAGAGACAGGACAACAGTGCACAGGGAGATGCAGAATATACCTATTACTTACTTTATGGCTCCTAAGTTTTAGTTCTCTATAATCCCATAGGCACTGAAAAACCTCTAGATGATTGTACAACATGAAACATTGGATTGCAAGCTCATTAGAGCAGGAAAAGACTTCTCACTGCAAATGCACCTTCCCTCCGTGATCTGTACAAAACTTAGCTGCTAAGATTATCTTCCTGACCCATGGCGTTGATCAAAGCCCAGCCTCCCAAACCCTGGCTAGCCCTGCAACACTACATCAAGTTCCAGCTTCTTTTCCCCACTTTCCAAGCTCCCATCCCCAATGAGTTCCTCACTACTGGTCCATGAAGCATGCCAACTTCTTGCTTTCTCTATTTTGCCAATTGAATTCTCCATACCAGACCTGTTTTCCAGGCAGTCCCCTTTGCACACAGACAACTGAACTGAGATACAGGCAGACAAACATGGAGACAGTTCACACTTTTTGACTATCAGTAGAAACCCCTCTTCTATTCACCTTGTTATTTTTCTTAGGCTTTGTCTCTACTGATAAGTTAAAGCACTACTGAGGCAGCACCTTAACGTGACAGTGGTCATAGCACCAGCATTGGGGGGAATACCTCCCCTCGCACTCTAGGTACTCCAGGAGAGGAGTAGCTAACAGCTACCATTGGGAGCCTGTTTACACTGGTGCTTTAGAGCTCCATAACTTGCTGCGCTTTGTGTGTTGTTTGCTCCCCTCCACAAGTAAGTGACAACACTAAAGCGTAGACAAAGCCCTTAGATTGCAAAGCTCTTAGATTGCAGAAGATACCACACTGGGACTCCAGATGGACTGCAGCAATGGAAACTTGGAAATAATGAGGTTTCAGCAGGTGGATAAGTATCCCTTTGGAATTTAGCATGACTGGACGGCATCCCCTCACCAGCTTCTGGGATAAACATACAAAACATACAGGCTTCTCTTGAGCAATCCCATTATTACAGCAAGCAGGGTCTGGACTGAGCTGGGCTGATGAGTCAGTATTTGGGGGAAGAGGGGAGATACAAGGAGTGGGTGTCAACCAGAGAAACCATAGCCAGTGGTAGGCAAGGGAGAAAAGCAGAAAAATAAGAAAGGTCATAGTGGGACAGACACATGATTTATCTAGCTCAGTGTCCTGTTCTCCAAGAATGGCTAGTGCCAGCTGCTTCAGAGGAAACGAATAGAATGAGGCAATTATTGAGTGACGCACCCTGATTTCAACTTGAAAGAACTCAAGATCTCCTCATCTGACGAAATGGGTTTTGCCCATGAAAGCACAGCTTGTAATATGTATATTTATCTATCAGTCTCTAAAGTGCCACAGGACTACACGTTTTGATACCAAAGTTAATGTTTCTGCAAATCCATATCTGAATTCCTTCAGAAAGCTTGGGTGAATATTCCTGGTGACTTTGTTATTGTTCAATTTATTATTAATTATCTCCTGTCCTCTCTTGACACCTCAGTCTGGAACAATTCCTCATATCTGTCACCTAAGAAGACTGGCCATCCTCTACAATGAAGACTGATGCAAAGAATTCATTTTGCTTTTCTGTAAAGGCCTTATTTTCTTCCAGTGCTCTTTCAGCACCTTGATTGTCCAAGTGAGTGCTTGGCAGTCTTCTTGCTTCTGCTGTACATACAAAAATTAACAGCAGAAATATCTTTTGCGAATTGCCCTTTGGCTTCTTTTTTGGCCTGCCTAATTATAGCTGTACACGTGACTTTCCAGAGTTTACACTCCCTCCTATTTTCCTTACTAGGTTCAGAATTCAAAGTGTTAAAAGATGCCTTTTTGCCTCTAGCCACCTCTTTTACCCTGCTGTTTTGGTCCCCTTGCTGCTTTTGATTATCATCATTTTGGGTATGTATTTAGTTTGAATGTTTATTATGGTGTTTTCAAAATAGTTTCCATGCAGCTTGCAGACAGTTCAGTTTTGTAATTGGTCTTTTCAATTTTCTGTTTAACTAGCTCTCTCAGTTTTGGGTAATTCCCCTTTTCTGAAGTAAAAGGTTACTGTGGTGCGTTTGGCATTTTTTGCCCTACAACGATGTTAAAATTTAATTACACTAGGGTCACAAGGACTTGGTGGTTCTGCTATATGCACTTCTCAGACTAGATCCTATGCACCACTGAGGACCAAATCAAGAATGTATCTGTCCCTGTGAGTTCCAGGAATAATTGCTCCAAAAAGCAGTTACTAGTGGTATCTAGCAATTGTAGTATGGCATCTTGGCCTGAGATGACATGTTCCCAGTCAATATGGGATAACTGGCCCAGTCAATATTAGGGCCCTACCAAATTCACAGTCCACTTTGGTCAATTTCTCAGTCATAACATTTTAAAAAGTCGTAAATGTAATGAATTCAGCTATTGAAATTTCAAATTTCTTGGTGTTGCTACGGTAGGGGCCCTGATCCAAGAAGAAGTCATGAGGGGGGAGGAGGCTGCATGGTTTTCGTAAAGGGGCGGGGAATACAGTACTGCTACCCTCACTTCTGCACTGTTGCCCATGGTTCTGGCTTCAGAGCTAGGCAGGCTCATCGGCTAACTGTTTATACTATCACGTCCATATACAGAGAAAGGGGAGGTGATAAATCAAAACAAGCAGCAAAATCTTTCATGCTCCTATTGCCACGTGAGTGTAGGATGGAAGGGAAACAAACAACAAGGGGAAGAAGCTGGAGGGAATTGTGTAGCCTAAGGAAGAATATTTAGTGAGAATCTGGAACATATGTTGAAGATTTGTCTTGCCATGATGGACAGAGCAAAGCAGAAGCTTACTTCTCACTCACTAAACATGTCTGTAGATCAATGCCATCTGCAACCAATAAAGACCCAGATATATTTTTAATGCAGAAGAGGCCTGGAGGTGTTCTGCATGTGATTAACAGAAAAAGCAAGGCACATTACTCCTTGAATACCTGTTGCATTCCCCCCGCAGCTAGTTTCTCAGCGGCTATAACTCACCATGCCCATTGCAGTAGTAGATCCACTTCTCTCTGTTCTGAGTCGGAGTAACGGATTTTTTCAGACCAGCCTTCTCCACAATAGCACTGGGATCTTGCCGAGGACCTTTCTTCAGTGTCCGTGAGCTTTTACGAACACTGCACACAACTATCACCACGAGAACTAGCAGCAGAAACAAGACAATCATCCATGGTAAGTGCTCATTGATATCAAAATGCTTGTGAGCGTTCTGGCGCGGCAGGCCTCTCTTGGGGGGCATGTAGGGAATGCTCGACTTTTCACCGCTTGTCATCTCCAATGCTGGTTGTTGTTTCAGAACTGACGGGCTGTGTTTGTGATAATGATTTTGCTGGTGATGTGTAGCCCTGGAGTTTGAGATGGTCATATTGAAATTATCTGTCCCATTCTCTGAGGTTTCATTGTAAAAGTCTGTTGGTTCTATCGTGCCATTGTACACATTTGGTCTAGGAGAGGCAGCAAAGCTGGAAACTGAAGAGTTGACACCTGTGAACAACAGAGAAACTTGAGGTCCATGAAGGTTCTGTTTATTTTTAAAAAATCTTAAGCCACACAAGGACACCAAAATTGGCATAGTCATCTTGTGCTTCCTTTCAAGGTCCACACTTCGAGGGCTATATACTTGTGTAGGATAGTGAGGTTCAGTTTTAACGACATAAGATGCAAACTTATGTTATTTCTTACACACTAGCTTGCTCAACTTATCTCTAATTACTCTGGCTTAGTGTGTGTTAGACATTGGATTTGTGAAAACTCCTCAGCAAAGACTGCTGGGTGATTAGAGGGATGTTGTCACCTTATATTCAACCCCAAGTTTTAGATTTTTTTAAAAACTGAAGCACACATTCTTTACAGAGCTTCGGGTCAACAGGAAAGCTGTCAAACCACTAAAAGCACTCTCCCGTGCTGTTTGTAACCAAAATATTGCAGAAGTCACAAACTGAAACTAGCTTAACAGATTTTGGTAAGAGAAATACAGAAAGCAAAACCAACGTAAGTAGCTGCTGGAAAATTATCCAGTTCAGGAGCCTAGTTGTTCTTAGGAGAGGCTTGAGGTCCTTTGGCCACAAAGTATGACTTAAGTTAAATGTGTTCCTTGAAAGTTTATTTTCACCACTCATGAATAGATTTATGTATTAGTGACTGTCCTGAATTTTTAGTCAATCTTATGAATTAAAAGCCTTGCAAAAGAATAGCACAGACTAGCATAGCAGGGACTGTAGCCTAGTAAAGTACTCACAAGGCTAGGCTAGTAGTCCTGAGAGTGTTTCTATTCCAGCCCTGCCAGGTTGTAACTTTTTGTAGCCATTTAATCTGTGCCTCAGTTTGTCAATTGGATATGAAACTTGTCCACATTAGAGAGCTACAAATTAAGACTATTATATATAGTAATAGCTAAGGAATCAGCTGGAGAGAAAATGTAAACGTAACAGACAAGGTTTGAGTAACTAGAAATGTGGTGTGCCACAATGTGAGAATGCCTAATTTGAGACCCGTTAATACGACATAATTTACAGGCAGCAATGAACACCCATTCTCTATAGATCAGGTCCCTTTAAGGTATCTCAAATTGAACACCCCAAAATATATTTCAGTGAGAAGTCTCAGCTAAGTGTAGTATTTTTGTACAATGCTTAGCTTTACTCTAACTCACTAAGGAATTATTTTCAGGCGCTTTACATAGTCAAAACGGGAGCTGATAGCGATTGGAAGCTTTCTGTATTTCTGATCGTGTTAAAGAAAACAGAGTTTGAGATCCAATGGAAATTTTCCCCACCCGCAATGGCTTACGGAAACCTTAACTATAAAAATTAAAGAGATTTAATACAAGGATGTTTCACTCCAGACTTAAGAGAAAAACACAAAACTCGATTTAAGATAGGCCACAATGATATATTTAAAAAAAAAAAAAAAAAAAAAAAAAACACACTACTGGAGGTAAGACTGGAGTTCTAGGGAGTTAGTTTCACGCTTCCAGCTCTCCTGCAGAAACCACTATTGGAACAAGATCCTCCGTGTCCTAGCTTGATGGTGTAGTACACAGGGGAGTAAACTCCCTTCTTAAATGGGTTTCCAAACTGTGTTTGCCTTACAGAGCAGCAGCGCAGTTTGAGCCTGTCAATGGTGCAAGAGCCCCTTTAACAGCATCCAAGAGCCTAGAGTTCTGCATCTGAATCCCCACTTTACTGCATCAACAAGACAGGCTTAAACAACAACTCTCTTTGGGGAGGAGGGGAGGGTGGAAATCTACCTTCAGGAACGTAAGTGGTAGATGGAACTTCATAGTTTACATCCTCCTCTTCTGGGCTCACTGAAGACATAACTGCATTAGGAAGGGATGATGGAAACCCACAGATGTTGTCGCTTGCCTTTGTTCCTGGCTTTATCACCACCATATTCTTCCTCGAGCAGTTAGTGAACGTTCTACATCTCATCACACTGGAAGGCACATCAGAAAAGGTACCACGAGGGCAAGGTTTACATCTAACATCTTCAGTCTCCGTTCCTTTTTTCCGCACACCCCAGCCAACTGAGCAGACTGAATAAGGGACGCAGGTGTCATTCAACTGAAATGTACTGGACGGGCAAGTGCACTCGCGGTCAGTCAAGGCAGTACAGGGTGTTTTCTCCACCATTGGCAGCTCGCAAGGTTTCCGACAGATGTGGCATCTCTCTATACCATTCTCATGCTTCGTAAAGGTCTCCTCTGCACAAGGGCTACACTCTCTTAAGGTTGTTTTTGTACAGTGCTTAGACACATAGGTTCCTGCTGGACATTTGTCACAGGTCAGCTCTTTGTTAGTGGCACGGTCAATGTGGTGATATTTGCCAGAGGAGAGGCTTATGGCATTCTGTTCAGGAGTCAGCTTTGACTGAGCACCAGTAGTGCCAAGAAACACAAGCACCTGAAAGAGAGCAAAATGCAAGATATTAACCTCAGACCCATCCCATCACCAACATGTATTTGGTTAACAATGGACAGTCATCCAAGGTAACATCCCATTCCCTGTACAGTACTGAGATGAGCCCAGCTGTCCCTAGCAATTGAGGGCAGACCAGAGAATTGGGAGGCCAGGATAAAATTCTAGCATTTAGAGGAGAAGTAGCCAGCTTGACTAGTAGTTTAACAGAAGGGGTGCAGAGGAGAGAATGGATTCTGAAGATGTACAGGATCTGAGGAAGTGGGTCTGGCCCACGAAAGCTCATCATCTAATAAACCATTTTGTTAGTCTTTAAAGTGCTACATTGTCCTGCATTTTGCTTCAGGATTTAGCTAGTAACTGGATGCAACAAGGAATGGGCTTCAAATTCTGAGGTGAATGTGCTCATAATATCTTATATTTAGTCTATCTGAACAGCAGTGTACTACTTTCCTGTCCTTGAAGGGATTACAACCTAAATAAGACTAGATGACCTGCAAGCTATTAATGCTCAAGACAGAGGAATCCACATTAGTTTTACATTTTAAAAGGTAAGAGTTTCAACTAAGGCTTGCGCTACATTGAGTTGGGCTGACAGCCATGGCAGTCAGGAATGTGCAAAAACCCCAGCACCCTCCCAACCCTCATCCACACAGCTATGCTACCGTAACGCCCAGTGCAGACACAGCACGACAGAAGAGAGATTCCATCAACACAGCACACTTTGGGGACAGACAAACTCTTCTGTCAGCATGCACTGTACCCCTGCTCTATGCGAGGATATTGTGCCAAGCACGGGGATGGAGAAGTTTTGCAAACCGATCAACAATTGGGCCTGAGATTTACATTAATTCATATGCAAGACAGACAGAACTCCACACGGAAGTGTTTTATAATTGGATTATGGTATTACACTTTTCATGCTATGGAATATGACGCATGCTAGATAATAGGGTTTTGTTTACATATACTGCTATATTCATGTTTTAGCCCCATAATCTACTATATTAAAGGCATTTCACTAAGATATCTTTCCGACTGTTCTAAATGCATTAACATGAATTTTTTTTTGTTTAAGAAGGGATGAAAAATGTGATGGTTTATATTGTTAATCATGCCCTTTGTCTTGCTGTAATCCAGTTCTACTGCATTAGGGTCATGGGTTCAATTCCCCATCCCAGGTCTCTGAGCTGACAAAGATTTTAAGGCACTGGAATGCCATGCAAGCAAACTCGGATTTGATTCTGGCTATACAGAGATTATTGAAGAGTGATTCACACTTACTTTCTCTGTGTGTCCAGGATTTCCTGCTCTACCCACCGCCACCATTTGGTACCCCAGCTTTCAGTCTTCAAGTGCAAACAAGTATATCAAATCTCCTCTAGATTTCGCATAAGATACACCAATGTTCCCTCTCGTCTTTTCCAACCATGTATGGAATAAACGTTATGTACACCAAGGCATGTGCAAATGTGCACCACCAACAGCAACCCAAAACCTAGCTGTGGATGTTCTGCTAATCAGCTGAGCAGGATTTGAATTTCTCCTGAGCAGATGCATAAGCTAGGGATATAAGCGACTAATCAACTACCCAATGTGCAAAAGCTTATTGGACAGCCGACACAGTAGTTGACCAGTTGCTCCCCGCCCCCCACCACTGCTGCTTCTATCAGAAAGAGGTAGGTAGCAAGGGAGGGGGAAGAGGTGGAGGTTCTGGGGGGAAGCCGGCTTAAAAGCCGGTTTCACCCAGCTCCAGCTCCGTGGGACGGAACAAAGGTGCAGGCGGCGTTCCACCTTTGAAATGCACAAGAGTCACTGCTGGGGCTCTTGTACATTTCAAAGGCAGAATGGTGAGCAGCACTTCAACTTTTGAAATGTAGCAACAGCCGGGCAGGCTCTTACTACATTTCAAAGTGGAAGCGTCCTTATTGATTAATCAAATAGTTGATGGAAATTCCACCCAACTATTCAATTAGTTGATTAATAGCACAAGTACACAGCTTACAGGGAATACCAGTGCCAATGGAATTAAAAAAAAGCCAAATTACAACACGAAGAGTATCAGTGGGGACGGCTGATGCAACACCATCCCCCAATGCATAGTAACGTGATATAAGCAGAGTTCTTGAAGACAATATTCATATAGTTACAACAGAAATGTTTCATAAATAAATCAAAATAAAAATTCCTTTAGAAGAGTGGATTTCAACCTCTCAATCTATTGATCCTAAACATTTTCAAATGGAAGCATGCCCCCCCCCCCCGGAAACCTTAGAAATAGAGTACAGACTTTCAGGGGTCTGCAGACCGCAGGCTGAAAGCCACTCCTTTAGAAATCGAGTTTGGAAGTTCAGTTATTACACTGATGAGAGATTTAAATTAAATGCCGAAAGGAATACTGGGATGGAGACTAATAAAGCCCATGTATTTTAATCTGCCATCTGAGTTCATACATCACTTTGCTGCACTATATGGTTACTTGTTCTTGCTTTGCTACCTATTCTGGGAAATCAGCCAAGGAGAATACATTTAAAACTCAACAAACATGACTCTGCAAAAATGATATCAGAGTAACAGCAAATTACACTGCATCATTTTTGGTGCAGTCTCCAGCTTCCTGGAAAAATATGCTCAGCCTAGCACACTTACATTTCCCCGGGTAAATAATTTATGGCCAAGGATTTGAACAAAACACATAATATTTTATAAAGAAGTAATTACTTGTGTACAGAAGTTGATGAGCTGACCTGCCAATTACTGTGCATCAAATTACTGTTCTGACAGTAAACAAAGGTTACATTAAAAAAAAAAAAAAGTGTCTCCCCTCCTCCTTGGTACAGAAATGAAAAGTAAGTGTCTTGCTACAGAAAGGGAAACATCACACTTGGATCTGGCCCTCACACAACACTTAGCCTGACTTAGCTAAGTAACTCATGAGTGTGAAAAACTCACACCCGAAACCATTCTGACCTAAACCAAGTTACAAATACCACTAAGTCAATGGAAGAATTCCTCTATCAATCTAGCTACTGCCTTTCAAGGGGATGGATTAACTACCATGACAGAAAACCCCTCCCAAGGCTGTACAAGTGCCTATGCTACAACATGACATTGGCACAGCTGCAGTGCTGTAGCCCCGCTGTATTGCCTCTAGAGAAAATAAGCCCTCGGGGTATGTCGACACTATGGAGACCATAAACACAGCCTGCAAGGGGTTTTATCTGTTGGGGAAGGAATACCTTCTCCTTACAGCTCAACTGGTCCAACCAATATTGATCTGCCTTTGATTTGCTGACCCTCTTCCCCTTGGAGGGAAAACGTCTGCTTAGCTTTCTGATTCTGTATTTATTTACTGGGTTTTACAATCTAGCTCATCTAGGGAAGAGATTAGGGCCAGGCAAGTGGTACCAGACAGTCACTGACTTGTTCCCCAGAGAAGCAGATGGGCTGGAGTATTACCCAGAGAAGAGAGGGAATAGGGTAAAGATTTCAGACACACACAAAATAATACTGTCCCTTTTAAGAGAGGGATCAAAAAAGCATAGGTCCCAGCTGCAAATGCTTCCAAGGGCTTTTCTACAGCACTCAGAACTCTGCTGCCCAGCATGAGGGGGCAGAATATGGGGAGGCAGCAGATAGAGAGGGGTTCAGTGAATTTCTTGAGATGGGTGAAGATACACGAATATGAACTAAAGGTGGAAGCGGCAAAAAAAAATAGACTTCCAGATCTCCACAGAACAGAATCACATTAATGGGAGTAGAGCGGCAGAAGGAGAGTCCTGGAGACAGGACCGATTCCTCTGCCGGGCTAAAAATGTGGCTGGAAAGGTTGACAGTGTTGCTAGGTCAGTTGAAAGTACCGGGAATTAAAGATCCTGAGGCGTGTAGGAGTTTGGAGAGTTTATTGTCCTTTTTCTTCTGATGAACGGTGAAATAATCCTTGTAGGTGGCTTGTTGGGTTTTAGTAAAGTCTACCCAAGAGGAAGCGTATGTGGAACCTTGGGTTTTTAGGGGAGTCTCTAGTATTGAGAGCGCCTCCTTGATTTTCTTCTGTTTGTTGTATAGTATGCACAGGGTTCGACAAATAATGTAATCTACTCACCCGTGGCGAGTAGTTTACAACCCGGAAGAGCCGGCACGGAGCAATCTGCGCATGCGCAGAACCGCGCGGCTGGCGAGCAGGGCTCACCACCGCTTGGCAAGTCCTGAGTATGCAGATTAGGTGGTTCCCCTCAGGAACCACATAAAACAAGAGGGGCACTGAGGGCATGATGGAGGTAATTATGTCCTTTAAACTCTCTGGTAGGAATGGTAGGAATAGAAAGGAGAGGTGTTTCAAAATATTGGTTTATTAAAGATATTGAAAGGCAACTCAGCAAAGCAGACTGAGTGGACTGAAAAGAGGGGTTTTTAAAATAGAAAAAAAAAACTTAGTATTTTCCATGCTAGAGTTTCCCGGACTTAGCCCAACTTCAGAGTCATGTTAACAACCTGCCAGGATTCCAGGGAAACAATTCTCATTGAACCATAGCAGAATACACGTGCTGCCCCGATAACATGTGGGGAAGGAGTGGATTGGAGAAGGCTGCTCAGATCAAGGTAGGACACTGAGTTCTGGGATTTACAGTTTATAGGGATTTGACATCCACACCTGTTTTATAACATGAGGCTGCTGCAGGCCACTGCTGGCTCACTCTTCCGTATTTCATGACCATACAAGTAACTTACTAAGCTTCTAAAAATGATATACAATCCTACTTAAAATATATTTCACACAACCCTTCACAATCAACTGCACAGTTACATACACAGAGACAACTTCTGTTTCCTAAGCCATTTGGATCCTTTAACATTTTTACTCTTCTCCTCACTGTGGTAATGGTCTGGAACGCACTCCCATAATTAAATCCAAATGAATTGACACTGGTGATTTCCAGTAGGAGTTACATTGGGACAACAGGATAGAATTTGGCTCAGAGTCATTTTGGAACAGCTTGTAGTTCAACTATATAGGAACGATATCATATCAGCAGCCTCAGATGGGTAGCACTGTTAGTCTTTGTTGATGCATTTATACTGTACCCCTTAGCTCGAAATAAGCTATGCAATTTGAGCTACACAAATTGCAGAGTTTATTTCAAGTTAATTTTGAAATAGAGAGCTACTCCGAAATGTCCCTTAACCCTCTTGGATCCTAGGGCTGTTGCTACACTTCAAAGGCAGAGGCGCCCTATCGACTAATCGAATAATCAATTACCTGATACTCAACATCCTCAATTCACACCTTCTATGATTGGGTTGGATGTTAATGGGATTAGGTGAACTCTCAGGGTGCCTCTAGACAGCGGTGCTATTTCAGAATACTTCCGGTATCCCAAAATACCATTTTCCACATCCTGACAGCTTGCCCGTTATTTTGAAATAAGAAGCGTGCTATTCTGACATCCCTGTAAACCTCGTTCCATGAGGATTAAAGGACATTTCAGAATAGCTCTCTATTTCAAAATTAACTTGAAATAAACTGCAATTTGCGTTTCCCAATCTATGCATTTGCTTATCGGATAATCGACTAGTCCTTCACATTCCTAGGCTGAACAACAAACCAGAGCAGGTTTAAAAAAAAAAAAAAAAATCAGGATTTTGTGACCCTTCGAGGCAAGTTCAGATACACTAGGGAAAGAGAAGCTGAAGACACTATAGATAATATTCATGAGATTCGTGCAGAATATACACATCTTTGATCTTAAGGTTAATTAGAGTTACAGGATATAGACACACACACTGCCGTCATTGATCTTTTATTAACAGGAACGGACCTAGTTTATTAGCCCCTTTTACCATCTCTTTGATGCCCACACACAAGTGAATGGTCTTGATTACAGTTGCACGTTATGCTGAATGACCAGCAATTGCTTTTTGTAAAGGAGCACAACTGAATTATTTTTACATGCACAGCAAATAGAAATGATAACTTCAAAGAGTGGGTCCTTGTGGGCTCCACAATGAGGAGTCTTCTGACACATGCGCTCAGAACACTTGGCAGCTGGTTTCAGCTATAAAAGAAAAACCTCCTGCTTGAACCTGCCATCTCAATCTGCTGAACTTTAACAGGGGAAGTTTGAGCCACTGGATGGAGCTCCCCAATTCATTACTTGGGATGCCCTGAAAGATTAACGGAAAGACTAGCAGATTCTACATCTAAGCTGACATTTGGACACCAGTCTTTTGGATGAACCAGAGAGACCTATTACAAACTGGCAGATTTAACAATTATATATTGATTTCCGAGTTTGCAGTTCAGGATAATATCATTTCAGCCCCTTAACTGTCTCTTTGGTGTTAACTTTTAGTTTGTAGTTAATAGAGGACTGGCTACTGGCATGGTTTTGGGGTAAGATCTGATGCATATTTTGATCTGGAGAGTGCATCTGGTTCTATGTGATTCTGGTTTCAATAATCATTCATCACAGAAATCTAGTTTGTCTGGGTAATGCATGAGCAACTACCGGCCCGGAGACGGTCTGTGGCCTCATAATAACCAGTCCAGTATTTTCAAAGCACACACTTGCTGCGGTGGTGAAATCTAATGATATACCACTAATTTGGGAATATGTGCCCTATATTTTGGCAGTCTGACCTGAGATAGGCACTCTTAGTTGTGTTCCATACCAGGCAGTGTGACAGATCTCCTCTCCCAAAATTTAAGTGCCACTTCAAACAATGGAGAGGAGGGGTGTCCCCAAAACTAAGTCTTGAAGAAGTATCCATGTGAGGAAAGGCAACAAAAACAACTGCATTCCAAGCAAGATAGTTAAAAAAAATGCTTATCATTTTTTTCCCCTCGCAGTGTTAGGAAACTTCAGATTTACCAGACTTTCAACTCTGTCTTAGGGCAGCAGGTTTATAAAATCTCTGGTGTCCCCTTTGAAGGCAGAAGTCGGTCAATATTTATCTGATGATGCTATGCCTCCTACAGTAGCATCAGCAAATCTCTTTGGCTTTACTTTGTGCCTATGACAGCTCATTTGCATACAATTAAGTTTCACTCTTTCCCTGCTGTATAGTGACCTTCTCCCTTGTTGGGAGTACCTTAGAAACAAGAGAGAAGGAACCCCCCCCCCCCCATTAAAAAAAATAGATTCTCAAAACACGTTTTTTTAAATCAATTTCCAGCAAGTCTGAATTATAGACTTAGAAGGGACTGCAAGGGTCATGTAGTCCAACAGTGTTGCTTTAAGATACTATAAGCCATCACCATTTGCTGACAGCTAAAAAAGGGAAAAAGTTTGAGTCAACTTGAAGTGAATCTCTCTGGTTGTTTTCAGACTACACAGGTGCTAAATACAGGCTATAGGGCAGTGGTCCCCAACCTTTTGGGGCTGCCCATGCGCCGTGCACCCGGCGCCGCCCATGCGCTGCGCGCCCGAGGCAGGCAGGGGCCGTGCATGTGCCGCGTGCTGGGGAGGCAGGGCAGCCCAGATCATGCGGAGAGCGCACATAAATGCTCTGGCGGGCGCCATGGCACCCATGGGCACCACATTGGGGACCACTGCTATAGGGTATCAAGGAATATGCTCACGTTGATTTGATTTTTTTTTTTTTTAAAACAGGAGTGTATTGTGATCTTTTAGCCCATACTCTTTTCAGTCTTCAGTAACTTACATTTCTTTTACTAATTAGACATGTTAAAGCAGCAAAGCCTGTAAGCCAAACATTTCAGAGTTAAGGCTGAATGAAGTGAGGCTGTAAAATTGTCATACCGCAGTAAAGACGAGGCAAGCACAGAAAATACCTCAGTCCTGGGACTGTCCAGCTTTGACCCCTCTCCTGCATCCGCATCCCCAAATCCCTCATTCCTGGTTCTAGTGGATCTTGCTCCATGCAACAGTCTGGGCTCAGCCCCCTGCCCCACTTCAGGCATTGCCATCTGGCTCCAGACAGACAGACACAGACGGTCACAGCTGCACTGAGATTTGGCCCAGTCACGCCACTCTCGAGTTGTGATAACGTCCTATGAGCCGGGACCAGATGGCACCCCCTGTGGAGCAGTCCAGTCACCCCCCAACCACAGGATGGGGTCTCTCTCTGCACAACCTCTTCTCCCATCTTCATGGCAAGACCCATCCCACTTCAGCCACTGGAAATGTCGGAGGTTTGACAGAATAAGCCCAGAACAAATACCACATTTCATCCAAAATCATGCCTACACAGGGAAAACGCAGTGTTAACAGATAAAGTCTTGCAGACCAGTCACTGCACCTATACTTTTAAAGTAGAGGCGCAGCATCTAGGATCAGGCGCGAGCCAGGACAGCTGATTCCCGGCTTGCACCCAGTCCACCACTGCACCTTTGCCTTCTAAATGTCCCCAAACCATTTTATTATATGGTGGTTAGAGACAAGGTAATTGAGGGAATATATTTTATTGAACCAGCTTCTGAGGGTGAGATGCTTTTTGGCCACAACATACATGGTTGTTACAGTAACCGTAAGTCTGTGAGAAGAGACTGGTGTTTCTACCCACGCCCCTTTTCCACCTCTCCATAGGATAAGTATTTGACTTTTCGCTTTAACAAAGGAATTTATGGTTCAATTAGTATTTGGTGGTTTCCCTTATCAGTATTAATTTAAAATATGAATAATGCCAACAGCCAGTGTTCCCTCTAAGATTTTCCATCCACGGGCAGAGCGAGTTTTGTCTTGTGCGCCAACAATGAGGCCATGTGCACTTGTTCGGATGTATGCCACTGTGGCACTCACCAGTGCCGCTGCTCCTGGTCATGATCATGAGAGTTAGCCAGCAGCCTGGGGATTAAGGGGTTAACTATGTCCCTTACCTAAGCCAGGTAGAGTTGGCCAATAGGAATTTCAAACTGGGACAAAGGAATTTTTGGTTTTTCCTTCCTTTGTCCCTGGTCAGTTTCACTCTAGCTACTGAGGATTCTGTCTCCCTCCAAGAATAGACTCTTCACTATCTGTAAGTAGGGTAATGTTTAGATAAATCCGTTAAGTTTTATCATCATTTTATGGTTTGGGAAATAGGATCTGATGTCTGTGCATTTTTTAAAATGGGTTTTGCCCTCCTTTGTAATTAAGTCTTAGCCCATGGTGGGGTTTCCCCCATGAGTATATTAATTTGTGACTTTTTCCATCTAGTCATTATGCTTGCAGCAACAGGAATGCTGTGGTGATAATAAAAGTTCTTTTCTTTTATTAACCTGGTATTGGTTAATTTGTGTGTCCTGGTTTTTACTTTAGGGGTGAGATTTCCCAAGTGATCTCTCCCCCGATTTTCTTATTACTTGGGTGATGGTAGCGGATTTTATCCCCAAAATCTAGGTTAAGATTATGGGGAAGTTTTATACCAAAGTCTGGAAAGACAAGGTTTTGGGGTACTTCTGCAGGCCCCCACTTCTGCATTTACCATGCCAGAGTGGGGAAGAAGCCTTGACACTCCCCAAGAGACTCTCCCAGGTAGCGCACTTCCACATTGTGGGGAGAAGGTGAGATGTGCCCCCTCTCCAAGGAGCACTGCTCCCGGGGCAGGCTGCGTGCATGGCAGGAACTGCCCCAGGCTGCTCCTAATGGGGTTGGCTGAGAGTCCCCACCTGGCAGAGGGAAGTTGCTGCTAGCGCCCAGGCTTTGCAGCGAGTGAGGTGCTGGGGGTAGGGCAGTGACAAGTGGGGAGAGACAGAGGGTTGGGGGGTAAGGGACTCTGAAGGGGGGGGGGGGGAAGAGAGGTACAGGAGGCCCCAGCCCTAGGAACAGACATACCTCAGCCCCACTCCAGCTTTGGGTGGCTGCTATGCAGCCAGCCCAGGGAGCAGTTGGGAAGCCACTTTGCAGCCCTGAACACTGGAACACAGCACCGCCACACTGCTCCCCCGAGTAGGCCCCGGTCCCTCTGCCACGTGGCCCCAACCAGCACTGGAGCAGCCCCCACACCACACCGCCTCAGCCAGTCCCAGCCTGGAGCAGCCCCCTGCTGCGCCACTCACTCCCAGTTGGCAGGCAAGTGCTGCTGCGCAGCTCTGCAAAGGAGGTGGGTAGGCGGAACATGTGTTGTATGCGGCCGCGCAGGTGCACACCTGAGCAACATTTCCAATTCTCCCTCCCTTTCCTATCCCATTAAGCAAGGGCTCCTCAACCGTGGAAGCCCCAGGGGCCACAATGACACTCACAGCACATGTCGAGGGCCACAACTTCAGTGTGGCTGCATATACATGCAAACATATATGTAAATACATGCAAATCCATACCCCAGGCTCATCCAGCCCACACCTTCTCCAATGCACCTTCTGCTGCATTCAGAATACATTTCTCAGAGGGAGCAGGTTTTTCCCCAAAAGGTTCCAGCTCCTTCTCAGGTTTTTACTCAAGGTGGGTTTCAGCCTTCAAAGCTGCAGGCTCAGAAGGTGTTAAGTGGCCCATTTATCTCAATTAAATGTTCTCAGCTAAAACAATGAACACAGCTTGAAACAGCCCCAAGGCATGTTAACGGCTCCATTCACATTAGTTCCCTTCCCCTGTC
Organism: Pelodiscus sinensis; assembly: GCF_052426305.1. Taxonomy (NCBI): domain Eukaryota; kingdom Metazoa; phylum Chordata; order Testudines; family Trionychidae; genus Pelodiscus; species Pelodiscus sinensis. The sequence goes on from NC_143054.1 coordinate 14,728,672, forward strand.
CCTGCTGCCAGAGGGCTTCTGGTACATGTGCAGTATAATCTGCTCCTCACCCCAAAACAGCAGTGCGTTCTTGATGTTCTCCCTGCACGTGTCAAACCTGCCTGCTGTAAGCTTCCCACACAGGGGAGTTTGACATTTCCAGATCCTAGTTCATACTGAGGGGCTCAGACTCACAAAAGCAAGTCCCACCCCCAACCTGGCCAGGGAAGGGACTCAGGCTTCACAGATGGGTCTGGTCCCACAGGTCATGGCAGACACACAGAGCAGGTAACAGGCTTGGACACCACTTGGGGAGCAAGGACCCCAGATCAAGTTAAGAGGGATATAGGAAATGGGGGGGGTCAACCCCCCCCGAAACATACACCCTTGCCCCCACACAATCTGGCTCACAAGAGGCAAGCAGGGAATGGGACACCCCCAGAAAGGCCAGGTCCTGTTCATATTAGGAGAACAATGAGAGAGGCATCAACTTCCCAGATCCTGGCACGCGCACACAGCCTCAGACAGACACCAGCTGGCCTTGAGCTATGCAGCTGGTGTAAGACTCTGAGGGCTAGCTATCCTGTTAACTCCTCTGTCTGTGCAGGGAGCTTAGGGTAAGCTCTTACAAGCAAGAACAGGCTCACAGGCACGGTCCCATGCCCAGAGAAGCAAACTCTTCCAAAATGTTTTGATCTGGGATTTCCCCCGGCAGAAGTGGAGGATGTTATGCACTGTTGAGGTAACTGTGGAGTGTCAGACCTGGGGCAGTGATCTGAGCTAGGGATGTTAAATATAGTTTAATCAACTAATCGCCTTGTCGATGATTCTCCATCAGCTAGTCGATAAGCGGGGGAGCCGCAGCGGAGTTCGTGCACAGTCCCAGCAGCTAAACCCACTGCATCTCTGCCTTTTAAATGTATTAAGAGCTGGCAGGCTCACGCTGGGTCTCCCCTGCTGAGAGCTTCGGATTTTTAAACATATTAAGAACCCTGTGCAGGTTCCCTCCCCTTGCCCTGCACTGCACACCATCCCTTTAAATTGGGCTCTTAATACATTTAAAGGGCTAAAGCACAGCCGGGGGGGGGGGGGGGGGGGGGGGGAAGGAAGGGGGACAACCCAGTGTGAGCCTGCAATCAGCTGGCCTGGCTTGTGCCAGGTCTCCCTGTTCCGTTTCTGAATGTCAAGTGTATTAAGAGACTGCCAGCTCTTTATACATTTTAAAAGCAGAGTCGCAGCATCTGGGACTGAGTGCCACTCGGGAATCAGCTGATTCCCGGCTCGTGCCCAGTCCCCACTACTCCCCTGTCCCCTTATCTAAGGCCTGGTTTACACTGGGAGGTTAGGTTGGTAGGGTGTGAAAAATCCACCCCCACCCCAAGCAACACAGTTAAACTAACCTAACCCCCAGCGCAGACAGCACTAGGTCAACAGAGTTCTGCAGGCAACTTAGCTTACTCTTTTGGGGAAAATGCAGCATAGGTAGCATCTTCACTAAAGTGCTACAGCAGTGTCACTGCAATATTTTAAGCGTAGAGAAGCACTAATCTTTAGCGTGAGGAACATCCCTTATGCTGCAGAAAGAGGGTTTCAACTGACATCTCTGCACTACTGTCACACAAAATGGGATACTTCAGTGACAGTTATTTTCAACCTGAAGCCTTTGTACAGACAATTATGCTTCTGGAGGAAGAAAGAAGCAGCCTGGGTACAGCATTTTTTAATCAACATGAGCTCCATTTGAATGTAAATGTGTCATTTTATTTAGTGTGCATTGAACCTGGAACAGAGGAGCAGTTCTATTAATTAAAATAAAGCTAGGAAGTATTAACAGAGAAAGCATATAGCTGCTGGGATTCTGATACCTAGAATCATAGAATAAATAGGACTGGAAGGGACCTCGAGAGGTCATCGAGTCCAGCCCCCTGCCCTCAAGGCAGGACCAAGCTCCGTCTACACCATCCCTGACAGATGTCTATCTAACCTGTTCTTAAATATCTCCAGAGAGGGAGATTCCACCACCTCCCTTGGCAATTTATTCCAATATTTGACCACCCTGACAGTTAGGAATTTTTTCCTAATGTCCAATCTAAACCTCCCCTGCTGCACTTTAAGCCCATTACTCCTTGTCCTGTCCTCAGAAACCAAGAGGAACAAATTTTCTCCTTCCTCCTTGTGACACCCTTTTAGATATTTGAAAACCGCTATCATGTCCCCCCTTAATCTTCTTTTTTCCAAACTAAACAAGCCCAGTTCATGAAGCCTGGCTTCATAGGTCATGTTCTCTAAACCTTGAATCATTCTTGTCGCTCTTCTCTGTACCCTTTCCAATTTCTCCACATCTTTCTTGAAATGTGGCGCCCAGAACTGGACACAGTACTCCAGCTGAGGCCTAACTATGCAGAGTAGAGCAGCAGAATGACTTCACGAGTTTTGTTTACAACACACCTGTTGATACAACCTAGAATCATATTTGCTTTTTTTGCAAAAGCATCACACTGTTGACTCATATTCAACTTGTGGTCCACTATGACCCCTAGATCCCTTTCCGCCATGCTCCTTCCTAGACAGTCGCTTCCCATCTTGTATGTATGGAACTGATTGTCCCTTCCTAAGTGGAGCACTTTGCATTTCTCTTTATTAAACCTCATCCTGTTTACCTCTGACCATTTCTCTAACTTGCTAAGGTCATTTTGAATTATGTCCCTATCCTCCAAAGAAGTTGCAACCCCACCCAGTTTGGTATCATCTGCAAACTTAATAACCGTACTCTCTATCCCAATATCTACATCATTGATGAAGATATTGAACAGTACGGGTCCCAAAACAGACCCTTGCGGAACTCCACTTGTTATCCCTTTCCAGCGGGATTTAGCACTGTTAACAACAACTCTCTGACTACGGTTATCCAGCCAATTATGCACCCACCTTATCGTGGCCCTATCCAAGTTATATTTGCCTAGTTTATCAATAAGAATATCATGCGAGACCGTATCAAATGCCTTACTAAAGTCTAGGTATATGACATCCACCGCTTCTCCCTTATCCACAAGGCTCGTTATCCTATCAAAGAAAGCTATCAGATTAGTTTGGCATGACTTGATCTTCACAAACCCATGCTGGCTATTCCCTATCACTTTATTACCTTCCAAGTGTTTGCATATGATTTCCTTAATTACCTGCTCCATTATCTTCCCTGGGACAGACGTTAAACTGGCCGGTCTGTAGTTTCCTGGGTTGTTCTTATTCCCCTTTTTATAGATGGGCACAATATTTGCCCTTTTCCAGTCTTCTGGAATCTCCCCTGTCTTCCATGATTTTTCAAAGATCATACCTAAAGGCTCAGATACCTCCTCTATCAGCTCCTTGAGTATCCTGGGATGCATTTCATCAGGACCTGGTGACTTGCTGACATCTAACTTTCCTAAGTGATTTTTAACTTGTTCTTTGTGTATCCTATCTTCTAAACTTACCCTCTCTCTGCTTGCATTCACTACGTTAGGCACACCTCCAGACTTCTCGGTGAAGACCAAAACAAAGAAGTCATTGAGCATCTCCGCCATTTCCAAGTTCCCTGTTACTGCTTCTCCCTCCTCACTAAGCAGTGGGCCTACCCTGTCCTTGGTCTTCCTCTTGCTTTTAATGTATTTATAAAAGGTCTTCTTGTTTCCCTTTATGCCTGTAGCTAGTTTGATCTCATTTTGTGCCTTTTCCTTTTGAACACTCATGCCAGTTGGCCACACAGAAAACCCAGCTGTATCAGCCACTTCCTAGTCCCCCATTCACCTGTGCATGACTAACTAGCATGAATACAAGAACTCTGAATAGCCCACGCTAATAGTCAACTAGGGGTTGGTAAATGTGTACCTGCTAACTGCTAACTCTGGAACACAGAGTGCAGGCCACCAATCACAAAAGCTTGAGGTAATGGTTTAGAAGTGTGTAAGTACAGGGTGTTCAAAAGTTATTCCATTTTGTTCTCCACCTGTATTCAGCCCACAAAGGGAACAATCCATGTATCACCTAGCTTGTGAAAGATTCAAGTGTGACAACGAGACAGCCAGGAACTACAAAAGTACATTAGTTAAACATTAAGTCAGTGTTGATAACAGATTCCTCATTCCCATGACTTTCCTTAGAAATGTCAAAAATCGTCTCTAGCCAACTGATCAAGTTGCTTAATACTTCTAAAAACCATAGTTGCAGAAGCACAGGAATAATGAACTGAAACTTGAAGCATAATCCAATCCTTTACTCGGACAAATACCAAAGAATGGATTGCATGAGAAAAAAATTAAAAAACTATATCTTGTGCGTAAGGATGTTAGCGAGTAGTCGACTGGAGTATCGACTACTCGCTTCTCCTCCTCACCCCCATTGCGGTCTCTGAGAGGCAGCAAGGGTGGCGGGAAACAGGTGCCAGGGGGAGCTGGCTTAAAAGCTGGCTCCCCGCAGCCCTTTCTCTGGATGCTGCCTGCCTCTCCTCCCCTGCTGCTTCTATGAGAGGCAGCAGGGGGGAATAGGAGGGCTGCTGCGAAGCACCCTCAGCCAATTCCGGGTTGAGGTTTGCCATGGGTAGAAGCTGCTCTGGGAGCAGAACCTGTTTGCGGGGGTCCCAGCACGGAGCTGGACCGCCCCTCCCCAGAGGTGATGGCTGCTGCCACCAAGCAGCCTCTATTTGTGGTGGCACAGGACTGCTGCCACCAAGCAGCCCGGGCTGGCCCTGTGCAGAGGCTGGTGCCAGAGTAGCCTCTGTTCATGGCGGACAGGGTTGGCCGTGGCCAGGGGCTGCTGGACTCATCACGCGGTGGGACCGAACCGACACAGCTCTCTCTGGTTGGGGACACTGCACCTCTGCATTTTAAATGTAGTAAGAACCCAGCGGCTCTTCCTACATTTAAAACGCAGAGCTGCAGCATGGGTGGCTCCCGAAGCCAGCACAAACCAGGTCTGCTCAGGGCTAGCTCCTGAAGTTAGCCCCGCTGCAGCTCCGCAGAGCGGTCCTTCTCGACTAATCGTGTAGTCGATACAAATTTCATCAACTACACGATTAGTCAGATAACCGCAATTTAACATCCTTATTTATGCTGACTAGATGAGTCTTGCACATTGGATTTCAAGTGGTTGATCCAGCACTGTTCTTAATGCCCGATATGTCCACTGAAGCAGTGAAGAAAATTTGCATTCTACATCCAGTGTGAAAAAGAGCTGACTTACCCAATGTCTAAATGTAACTGAATACTGAAGTAACCGAATGAATTCTTAACAGTTACTCAACTATTCAATTACCCAATATCTAACATCCAGTCCACGAGGGAAGCCAGTTTAAAAACCAGCTCCCCGTGCAGACCAGATACAGAGGAAACAGTGCAGAGTGGCAGCAGCCCCTGTCTGTGGGGGATCTGAGCGCCCCATGGACAAAGGCTGCTCCACCTCCCACAGAACAGTCTGTGTGTGGCAAGCCTGGGCCTACCACAATCAGAGGCTGGTCTGGCAAGCAGCCCCTGTCCACAGGGGGTCCCAGCTCCCCATGGACAGAGGCTGCTCCAGCTTCTGTCTGCAGAGAGCCAGGATCCCCTGCAGACAGGGGCTGCTTCCGCAAAGCAGTCTCTGCCTGTGACAGGCCCAAGCTCACCACAGACACAGGCTGCGCTGTGGGATGCAGAGCAGCTTCTGCCTGTGGGGAGCTCAGACCCTCTGCGGACAGAGGCTGTGGAGCCAGTGCTCGGGGGAACTGGCTTTTAAGCTGGCAACCAGCTCCTGCTTCCCCCACCACTGCCTCAGATACAGAGGCAGGGGAAGAAGGGTGGCAAACAGTCAACAAGATTAACTGATAATCCTAAACTTATCAGTTAATCATATAGACAATAGGGGTGTGATTACTTGACTACCCGATAAGCATAAGCTTATCTGATAGTCAAGTAGTCACTCAACTAGTTGCTTCCCCTCCCCCTTGCTGCCTCTATCAGAGAGGAGGAGCGGGGGGGGGGGGGGGGGGCGGGGAGGGGGAAGAAGAGGGGGAAAACAGGAGCTGGTGCTGGGGGAGCTGGCTTAAAAGCTGTTTCCCCCCAGCACCGTCTCCACGGGAGGCAGGGGAGGCAAAGGCGTAGCGGGATAGCAAGCATTCCCCCATCCCGACTAATCCAAGTAGTCGATGGAATTTCCATCAACTACTCGATTAGTTGATTAATTGAAATTTAACATCCCTAATAGAAGACTACTTATTTATATCCCTAATTCAAGTATTTTAAGGGTTTAAACATCAAGGCGGCAGAGACATTTTGGAGTGCTGCGTGGGACTAATTGGGTGACACTGGGAAAGAGGGAAATTCAGGTTGGATATCAGGATGTTTACCGCAGCTCCGGCAATGCCATTCCTATTTTAATTCTCTTCACTAGCTCCTGTTTCTTTATAAGGATGTAATATCTTGTTTAATTGTCTAACTGGTTAACAAATTAAAGGGGGGAGGGGATAGTCCAGGGAGCAGCCCTCCCCATCCACTGCTGGGCTGGACTGTCTCCCACTCCTGCCTGTGGAGGGTGCCCTGTAGGCAGAAGCTGCTCCAGTGTCTTGGCCAGAGCAACCCCATGTGCAGCGCATCACCTGCGGGGCTGAAGCAGGCCCCCGCCCACAGCATTAAGGGAGCTGCGCCAGCCCCACAATTAGCCTTAACTGGTCAGTCTCACCCGTTAAGGGTGAGACTGACCAGTTAACTGGGTAAATCTTCACATCCCTATTTGTTTCCACATCAAACATGTCACCCTCATCTCCATTCCACTGCACAGTTCTGCCCTTCTCTACCTACTCCTCCACCTGCCCCCTCTGCTCAGCCTACTTCTTGACTTGGTTTTTTTCTCCCACTACGGAGTGGCACTGAAGTCTATCTATGACATTCTCAGGACACCATGTGTCATCTTATTTCTGTAGTATCACTCACTCACTAAGTGAAGATCAAGACACCAAGGGTTCTGGGACACTTTTTATAGTGGGGGTGCCGAGTGCCATTGAACCAAACTGTAAACCCTGTGCATACTGGAAATAATTTCAAGTCATGGGGTGCTGCAGTACCCCCACCCTCTCACTCCTATATACATATGCAAGGCACCGGTAAATTTATGAAAGCACACAGACAAAAAAAACATTTGAGCATGGTGCACATGACAGTAAGTTGGTAGAAACAAGAGCTGATGCGTAGGCAAAGAGAGTTATAGTTAGCAGTGAATTTGATGCTACAGCTGTTAGTCTGTAGAATTGCCTCTGGAGGGAAGTGTCAAAAATCTCACCACCTAGCACACATAATACTGAACTGGACACCACATTAGTAAATGTCCGATGGGAAAAATCCTGCATAAGCTAGTGAATTAGAGAAGCCACTAAGTAAAGTGAGCTTTCACTTGCTAAATAAGCCATATGAGCAGTTTCATTTATGCAGAATGCATTTTTATCTTTACTACTCAATTTGGTTTAAATCAAGCATAAATTCGGTCACTTGTATTATAGTGATGACAGAAGCCAAATACGTGTTTCCCCTTTAGGAGCATTAGTTTTTATACTCTTTCCAGCCACAGGTGGTTTTAGCTTCCCTAATTATTTATACCTGCTTTCCTTTAGATTGTGGATCTGAAAAAAAAGCCACCTGTGCTAAGAACTAGGGATGTTAAAATGTGTTTAAGTAACCTCTTAACTGCCTACATTTTCTGACGTTACACTGGGGGGGGGGGGGGGGGGGCCCAGGGAGCTGCCTGCCCCCTCGCGTGTACTGTGGACCTGTGTGTAACTTTGAAGTTAACCAATGATCCCAGGCTCATCTGTTAACCATGTACACGGGTTTTTTTTTCATATCCTTACTAAGGGCAGGATAGCATCACAAGTTACATCTATCTCTAGGTGATTCCATTCTCTCCTCCACCCTTCAAAAATAGGAGAGCAAGAGACTTTTAATAGAGAACACAGAAGAAAATGTTGTACAGGTTGTACTTCCTTGGTCCTGCACCCTCAAACCTGACCAGTCCTGGATGAGGGAATTTGCCGGACTAGGAAGGTCCCCTGCCACCAGCTCCTTCAGCTTGCTGCCCCTTCCCACAGCTGGCTCCTTCAGTCACGCTGCTAGCCAGGTGACACTGCTACCTCGGCCCGCTGCCGGCGGTTTGTATGGCACGTGGCCTTGGCTGAATGGCTGTGGTCCCAGCCTGGTTGCCGTGGCAGCCCCAGCCCCATGCCAGACCGGCATGCAGCTCTGATTGGGCTGCCAGCTTGCCCCAGCTGGGTTTCTGAGCTACCCCTTGGGACTGCTACTATGGTGCTGCTACCATCAGCCTGGCCATGCATGGCGCTCTCTTGGCTGCTGGCCCTCCTGCCCTGGGGCTCTCTCAGTCAGGAATATCCATGGTCCTGATATTGCCGGATGACACAGTCCTGGTTTAAAGAGGTATGTGCAAATAAACTGTACCATACTAATAAGTCACAACAGTACCAAGGCATCATTCAGTCCCCACCTAAAAAGACAACGTGTCACATGAAGAAGCTATCAGAAAAGCTGTGAAGGTTAGTTCCTACCTTAGTACATAAAGAAATAAGACAAATGTTAAGTGTCCAGAGGACTACACATTTCTGTAGCACTTTCTGATCCCGTCCCACCACAAATGGCAGGTCTCTAGCTGACCTCAATAAAAACAGGATCTCTAGGATGCTAATCAACAAGCAACCCTGAAGTTCCCCTCCCTGCCTTGGGAAGAGAAACAAAGCAACACAGAAGGCAAAGCAGAAAAGTGTTTAAACTGATGAAGCAAAGGTAGAATAGGCTGCTCCCCCTTCCTTAAAGCTCACTGCATTCAGCAATCTGACAGTCGCTGCCTGTTGCATGTTAAGCGACACAGGTACGAACACAGGAATGTTACATAAGGATTACTGACAGATCAGACAACCAGTTGTAGACTCAGAACCATTGCCTTGCTCGTACCAATGAAGAGGCATTTTATTTTTTAAATGTATTCAACTCTTACACTGATGCACAAGCCTCCAATAAGGTGATAAGGATCACTTACCATGTAGTCTGTCCCATCAATTATGTTACCAAGGGACAGCCAGGGAAACACTGTTTCAGAGCCCGAGAAATGTAGTTTGTTCTCTGTAGCTTTTGCTGTGTGTATTGAGGCAGAATACATATTGCTCAGATTCTTGGAGTTTGCCAAAAAAAATCCAAATGTGCTCACCTAGATATTAAAATTATGTTTCCCATAGGAATTGGAGTGTTCAGCAGTCTCGAGAATTAGGCCACAATACACACCATATCTCGTAAATTTATTAACCTAAGTTGATGTTCTATTTTCTGAAAGTCTTTAACTTTGTATAAAAATCAGTGATTTAGATCTGAAGAAATAATTCATGTCATGTTCCATTTTTTAGTTTACTTTTGTTTACTCAGGGATTTCCATAGGGCCAGCAGTGATTTGCCAAGACCCACCCTGATCCCGAGAACAAACATATTCCGTAGCAAGCCACAGTTCACCCGAGTACATAATTTATTTACCATCCACCTGGATGAATTCTGACATGCCAGCTTACTGGTGTCTCCTGGGAAGGGAATGGGGCAAACTGTAAGCATAAATCAACATTCAAATGAACTCTGCTCAGGCCACAGAACAGTTAAATGCTAATGTAAGGCAGCCAACTGCAGTAAGATGTGGTGAGCTTTCACTTCTCTCTCTACAAAGATTGCAGCAAACACACATTTGGCCTGTAAAGTGCTGAATAAACACTGCCATAGCAACAGCAATGTTCAAACCCCGGGCGCTCTAACTCTACCATCTCCAAAGATGTCTTAAGTCTAGACTGCAAAATTGCTTCTTTATGAATCCAGAAAAAAAAATCAGAAACTCTAATCTGTCACTTGGGTTTACAATACAAGCTACCCTAAGTCACCTCCTAAAAGGGGCTCTGAACAGAGCAATGATCAATTCTGCAAGAGCCAAGATGCAGCCCTGTTCAATGTCTTCACCATAACGCTGGCAAAGAGGGAGGAGAATGCTTGGAAAGGCTGGAGATTCTTTTTATTTCTGATGCAATTAGTTGCACTTATTAGCCACATTTGTGGGTTAAGGAGCAACATCTAGGCCTCTGCCAAGATGACAACTGGACAATCTATTTTCCAGCCGATGCAAGATTTTTCCCTTTGCTATTTAAGACATTAGACTGGAAGCTCAGTTGTTGAAGTCCTGAGTCTTGTAGTTTGCAATACCTCCCTGGTAGAGACAGTTCTGTAACCTCTTGCTGTTGGGAAGGTTGTTGTGGCAAGAGGGACATCGCCCCTCTCTATCCCACCCTTTTAAATCCAGTGACACCTCCCATGGCAGATTTGTGAGGCACTCACAGAACAACCAGTGCAAAGCTGTGCAGAGATCCCAGTAACAACACATCCAGCCTGTTCCCCCCCCCCAGCACCCTGATTGCTGCCCAAAAGCAAAGCGTCCACCCCAACCCCGCGCCCACTGCTGTAGCGCCCCCTGCCGGGATCTGAACTGGGATCCTGACCCGGGGAAGAGGAGACAGAGTGTCCTGGAGATCCGACAGCGACTCCCCCTCAATCCTCCTGGGGGAAAGGAGAGCAGAGCCTGTCTCTTCCCTCCCCCCCCCCCCGGCTGTGGGCACCAGCGCGCGAGTGACAGAGGGAACAGAAGGGGGAGACGGGGCCGCTCGCGGGGAAGGGGGAAGAGACAATATTGGGATTTCTCCGCCGCCGCAGCAGCAGCATCGTGCGTGACTCACTGCAGCGACAAACGGCACAGCCGGCCGGGCGAGCACCGCGTAGCGCCGAGCCGCAGCAGCCGGGACAAAGCGCTCATCGCCCTCCCCACCTCAACTCCCTACCCCCCGCCTTCCCGGGCAGCTGGCGCCTGTTCTCCGCCAGCGATGCACAGCCCGCCCCTCGCAGCAGCCCCGCCGTGCCCTAGCCCCCACCCCGCAATGCACCCCCGGAGTGCAGGAAGCCCGCACGCATCCCCCGCCGGCCCCAGCGCTCCCGGTCCCTGCCCTCCCTCGGCAGCCCCCTACCCCACCTAGCTCCATAAAAAGCAACCCCGTGCAGTAAACCCCCTGCTAGTCCCAACACCCATCCCCATGTGCTCCAGTCCCCATCACCAGCCCCTGGGGCCCCATCCATCTCCTTCAGCACCCATCCCTCGGCTCCCATGTGCCCAACCAATCCCCGCGTGGCCTGGGCTCCCCGTCTATCCAACCCCCACCCAGCGCTGCCTTCCCCACCGTGCCCTTCCCCCCATCCATCCCCGCCACGTGCCCCCCCTCCCTTCGCGCACTCACAATGAGAAGGCTGGAGATGGCTGCGGCTCTCCGGCCGGCCTGGGGGAAGGCGGCGGCGCGGCTGCCCGCAGAGGCCCCCATAGCTGGCGGCGGTGAGGCTGGGCGTGGGGATGTCACAGAGCCATGGAGCCGGCCGGCAGCGAGAGCAGAGAGCGGCGCGCCTCGCCCGGCACCGCAGCGTGCACGGCGGAGGAGCTGCCCATCTAGGCGCGGCGCCTCGGGCTGGCTGGGCGCGCTCAGCAGCGGCCGCTGCCCGGTTGCGCGGCGGGGACCCCCGGCTGCGCGGTGCTCCCGCCCTCCGGCTCCAGGAGCGCGGGCTGCAGGTAGCAGGGGAGCAGGGCGAGGAGCCCGCTTCCCATCGCTACCGTGAGGCTGTGCCAGCCTCGCCGGCCGGCTTCGAACTGGCAGCGCCGGGCAGGGCGGAGCGACCAGGAGCCGCGCGGAGAGGCGGGGCGCACACGTGGGGCGGAAAGGGGTGGGGTCCTTATTTGTTGCGTCACACAAGAGGTTGTGACGCCACCCAGCGTTCTGCCTGGGAATAGCACTTTGACATCCCACCCATCGCATGGGGGAAATACCGGACCTGAACCCTGCTGAAGTCAATAGCAATCTTTTCTGTCGGAGAGTCCATTCTACAGACTAGAGATTCAGCAAAGTCCCCGGGATTTAATGTTGATAAATGTAAAGGAATGCACATTGGAAAAAATAATCCCAACTATACATACAATATTATGGGGACTAATTTGGCTACAGCTGCTCAAGAGGGAGATCTTGGAGTCACTGTGGATAGTTCTCTGAGAACATCCACGCAGTGTGCAGCCGAAGTCAAAAAGCAAACAATGTTAGGAATAATTTTAAAAGGGATAAAGAATAAGACAGAAAATATCTTATTACCTCTGTATAAAACCATGGTACACACACATCTTGAAAGCTGCGTGCAGATATGGTTGCCTCATCTCAGAAAAGATATATTGGCATTGGAAAAAGTTCAGAAAAGGGCAACAAAATGAGTAGGGGTTTGGAAAGGGTCCCATATGAAGAGAAATTAAAATGACGTGGACTTTTCAGCTTAGAGGTCTATAAAATTATGACTGATGTGGAAAAAGTGAATAAGGAAAAGTTATTTACTTATTCCCACAATATAAGAACTAGGGGTCACCCAATGAAATTAATAGGCAACAGGTTTAAAACAAACAAAAAGAAGTTTTTCTTCACTCAGTGCACAGTCAATCTGTGGAACTCCTTGCCAGAGGATGTGGTGAATGCTAGGATTCAAAAAAGAGGATTCAAAAAACAGGATTCAAAAAAGAGCTAGATAGCTTCATGGAGGTTAGGTCCACCAATGGCTATTAGCTAGGGTGAATGGGAATGGTGTCTGTAACCTCTGTTTGAATATGGGTGACAGGTGAGGGATTACGTGATTACCTGTTGTGTTCCTTCCCTCTGGGGCATCTGGTATTGACAACTGTTGGCAGGCAGGATACAGGGCTGGATGGACCATTGGTCTGACACAGTATGGCTGTCCTTATGCTCTTATGTCTTCTAGGCAGATTCTTTTAGTCCAAGGGTCGGCAACCTTTTCAAACCAAAGAGCCAAACTACCTCAAAATTCAGAACAAGCGATCAACAAAGAGCCATATAAGAATACCTATTTGCATGATTGAAAATATGCAACTTAATCTTATTGATAATTGACATGATGATTAATAATAGCACAATTGAAACATTGTACTCACAGACTTTATTTAATGGGAATTCTGCAGCTGCATCTTTTCACATATTTCTTTGAAATTTACATCATAACTGGTCAAATTCAGCTTCATGCACACATTCAGGCTGTCTTCTGTCAATCTTATGACAGGGAGCTGGAGATGTGGAGGTGCAGAAGTCAGGGCTGGAATGTATGAGGGGCTCAGGGCAGGGGATTGTGTGTGTGGGAATGCAGGAGGCAAGGCCAGGAAACTGGGGGTGGGAAGTAGAGTATGTGGTGGGGGAAACCTGGATTACCTTTCCTTGCCAGGACTGGGCTTCTGCACCTGGGACGCAGTGGCTGGATGAGGGGCAAGGCTAGGATTGCCACAGCTGGATCATGGCCTCCCCTTCTACCCATGCCAGGTTCAGGACACTGCGGCAGGCTGGGCCCCAATTGGGGCCTTGTTAGCCAGGCTGCCATGGGCAGCTGCACTGGGCCCCTGCCCCCCCCCTCCCCCCCCCAGCCCCCGCAGCTCCAGCACACACAGCAAGCCACCCAAGGCTGGATTACCCAATTGGCAGACTAAGCACGTGTTTAGGGCACTATTTATTGTGTACCTGAGGGATAGCCTATTTATCGATTCCATCCTTCCAAAGAGAATGTTAAGGAAAACAAAACCTCAGGGTCAAATACTGGAATATTTTCTCAGGTCTTACTCTGGCAAAACTGTTACACTTGTAGAAACAGAGCTAGCAGAATCTTGTTTGGAGGGTAAGGCCATATGTTGCGTTTATTGTGAAGGCAGAATTCATTTTGGATGCCATGCTACTAAATTTGTCCACCAGACATACACACACTCATATACACAGTTCTACAGGTGGGATATAATTACCAGCTTCCATTGCTCATGCTAGTCCACTGGCTGAGTGGTCTAGACATGAAGAGGAAAGCTGGGTTGTGTTGGTGCGCACTGATGCTACTGGAGAACGATTGTAGAACCAAAGGACCCAATTCTATGGTTTTGCACCCATCTTTTTATATGTTTTAGTCTTAGTTTATAAATCCCATCCTGTCCCACTGCCCCAGGACTCTGTGACACCATGAGTCATCAGTTAACAGCAGATGGGACTTTGATCTTCTCTGTTCTCTCTTTCTTAGGTGGGTTCTTTTGCAGAGCTCACACCCATTGTTCTTCTGCCATCAAGGTGGTGCTGGCAGTTGGTCATCCAGCCAGGCTGCCTTCAGGGACTGATCCCACTGCATACATAAGGGGTGGGGAAACCTTTTTTGGGTCGGGGGCCAATGACCCACAGAAAAATCGACTGGGGACCGCACAGAAGTGAGAAGTGCCCCTGACTGAGAAGGAAAAAAACTCCCCGCATTCCCCTCCCACACCAGAGAGTAGAGAGGCCCAGCCTAATAGATTTTATGTGCTCCAGCCTGGCAGTGGGTAGTGGGAGGGCTGGAGCAGCAGCACAGGCTCCCCAACATGCCAGTGGGGAAAGGAACAGGGACTGAGCCTTCAGAGCCAGAGCCAGCCAAGCCAGGAGCTACATCTGGCCCCAGGGCCTGAGGTTCCCCACCCCGGCATACATCTTCACTTTCACACTTCTAAAGGAGACTACAGACACACCCCTAGCTTTAAATAGAGTCAAGAAGTACAGAGTTTAAAATGGGGTTTCAGTTATAATATATAAAAAAAGTTACAAATTCCTTAAAGGCAATTCTTAACAAATTAATCCAAATTCTATTCATAAAAATTGGGCTGCAATTCATGAGGCTACATAATGTCACAGTGGTAGATATAATTCAACAAAAGGGCAATTTCATTCTTCAGCCCTACAAAACTTGTATTGAAGTCAACAAGAGTTTTTGCTGATTAAGTGTAATCCACTGGTAAATGTATGTTCCAGGTCCTTTTGCCTGACATGCTGAGAATACGAAAGGTTTCAGGGCCCAGTTTTGAGAATTTAGACTGAAATATTTATAGCTGAGAGTTGCTGCTAACCTGCACAGAATTAGTCAACTGCAACCAAAACACCATCTTTTTTTAACTGACAGACCAGTATTATGTGCACCTTTTAATCTAATAAAAGGCCAGTAAATCCCCCTTAGAAATGCATTCTATCCACCTATGCTCTTACCGTTTGTATTTTACAGAGGGGCTGTGTCTACACTGGCCACTTATTCCGGAAAAGCAGCCGCTTTTCCGGAATAACTTGCCAGCTGTCTACACTGGCCGCTTGCTTTTCCGGAAAAGCAATGACGATCTAATGTAAAATTGTAATTGTTTTTCCGGAAAAACTATGCTGCTCCCGTTCGGGCAAAAGTCCTTTTCTGGAAAAACTGTTCTGGAAAAGGGCCAGTGTAGACAGGCCAGTAGACTTTTCCGCAAAAAAGCCCCGATCGCGAAAATGACGATCGGGGCTTTTTTGCGGAAGAGCGCATCTACATTGGCCACGGACGCTTTTCCGGAAAAAGTCCTTTTCCGGAAAAGCATCCTGCCAATGTAGACGCTCTTTTTCTGGAAATACTTATAACGGAAAACTGTTCCGTTTTAAGCATTTCCAGAAAAGGGTGCCAGTGTAGATGTAGCCAGGGTGTTCTTGGAATCTGAATTTACTGGTTCTTTTTCCACAGTGAAAAGCTGTTTGTAATCATAGGAGCTGCTCCATCATCTGTACATGAAAGAAACTGGCAGTTCCTGCTATATGCCCTGCTAGTTTCAGACCTGAGATCTCTTACATTCCCTCCGTACTGTGGGAAATTCCCATAGGAGAAATGGACCAGGAAGGCTCCTGCTTTCAAGGGTACCTACAAACAGTCACAAGAAAGGAAAAGCTGACATATAGCCCTACAAGAGCCCCTGTTGCTGTTATATGCTGTCACAAATATGGAACAGCTGTTTACCACCCCAGCAGCTGTTGCACATGTTGCCAAAGGGATGAATCAGAGCTGGAAGAGACCTCAGGAGGTCATCAAGGCCAGTCCCCTGCCCAAGGCAGAACCAATCCCAACTAAATCAACCCAGCCAGGGCTTTGTCAAGCAGAGACTTAAAAACCTCTAGGGATGGAGATTCCACCACCTCCCTAGGGAACCCATTCCAGTGCTTCACAACCCTCCTAGTGAAATAGTTTTTTCCTAATATCCAACCTACATCTCCCCCACTGTAACTTGAGACCATTGCTCCTTGTTCTGCCATCCGTCACTACTGAGAACAGCCTTTCTCCATCCTCTTTGGAACCTCCCTTCAGGAAGTTGAAGGCTTCTATCAAATCCCCCCTCACTTCTCTTCTGCAGACTAAACAAACCCAAATCCCTCAGTCTCTCCTCATAGGTCATGTGCTCCAGCCCCCTAATCATTTTGGTCACCCTCCGCTGGACCCTCTCCAATGTGTCCACATCCTTTCTATAGTGAGGGGCCCAGAACTGGACACAGTACTCCAGATGTGGACTCACCAGAGCCGAATAAAGGGGAATAATCACTTCTCTGGATCTACTGGCAATGCTCCTCCTAATGCACCCTAATATGTCATTCACCTTCTTGTCTATAAAGGCACACTGTTGACTCATATCCAGCTTCTCATCCACTGTAATACCTAGGTCCTTGTCTGCAGAACTGCTACTTATCCATTCGGTCACCAGCCTGTAACAATGCTTGGGATTCTTCAGTCCCAAGTGCAGGACTCTACACTTGTCCTTGTTGAACCTCATCAGATTTTTTTTGGCCCAATCCTCTAATATGTCTAGGTCACTCTGGACTCTATCTCTGCCCTCCAGCATATCTACCTCTCCCTCGGCTTAGTGTCATCTGCAAACTTGCTGAGGGTGCAATCCATCCCCTCATCCAGATCATTAATAAAGATGTTGAACAAAACCGGTCCTAGAACAGATCCTTGGGGCACTCCACTAGAAACTGACTGCCAACCTGACATGGAGCCGTTGATCACTACCCATTGGGTTTAACAGTCTAGCCAGCTTTCTATCCATCTTACAGTCCATTTATCAAATCCATATTCCCTTAACTTTCTGGCAAGAATATTGTGGGAGACAGTATCAAAAGCTTTGCTAAAGTATTGTTGTACCAATAAAAGCAAGCAGGATCTTATGAGAGGGGTTAAGGCAAAAAAACGCATTTATTGTAAAGATAATAATTTTATATATATATATATATATATATATATATATATATATATATATATATATATATATATATATATTCATTCAATCATTCATCCATTCATTCAGGTTATAGTTACCAGCCTGGAAGTTGCTTGTGATAGAATACTGGCCAGGTATTATGTACACAAGTGATGGTAGTGGGGAGCGAAGTCCTGATCAGATGCGCATCTGAAGCTCCTGGTGGGCTGGCAGCAGAATTTTGGACTCTGACTCCATAGTCTTTTGGTCAGATCTTTATAGGAATTTCTTCCTATGCCAGTCTATGGGAATTGCTGCATCATGCTGATGTCTTCAGGGTGGCTGCCAGGTGCTTGTCAGTGATCTCATAGGGTGGACCTCCAGTCTCCAGTTTTTCTCCACTTGACACCTTTTGGTTGCACTGGCACCAGACGCCTTCTTCAGCCCTTTGATGCTGCATTCTCAGGCTGGCACCTCCATTCATTCATTGTCCAAGAACTCTCTCTCTCTTACATACATTCCCTAATTAGTGTTTCACATACAGTATTTTGTATATTTTGTATAATAATAATTTTACATGTACAAGAGTTGTAGTTACAAAAATTTACAAAAGTTTCTGGGTGGCATTTCTTAAAACATTCTCTCTCTGAGTGCTGAGTTAGTTACTGTTATAGTTACAATATTTCACATTGCGATTAGGGTTAATTGCTTCACAATGCTTTGAAGAGAACTGGAGGTCAATTGTGTAACAATGCCCTTAGTCAATTACAGGGCTTGGCTCCCAGAGCAGAGTTAGTGGCTTGACAAGCAGCCACTTGCAAAAGTTTGAGCGTGCCCTGGGACACAAAGAGGGGAGCTGTTTCTGGCTACATAGTATATTCTTAACAGTTTTAAGTTACATGACCTAATATTACATTCCTAACAAATTATATTCTAGAGGGGCAATAATTATAAATCTAAACATTTAACTATCTTAACAAATAATAATAATAATAATAATAATAATCTAAACACTTATCAAGCTTGATAACACTAAATCTAAACATTTTAACAAGAATAAATCTAAACACCTATATGCTTCTTCTACTTAACAAACTTATACTACTTAGACTTTTAGTTGTGGGGAACAAATTATGGGGAGTCACTTCCACTTGGGGGAATCATTTTTAATACTTTAATATGTTATCCCTACAGTATATCACATCCACTGACTTTCCCATATCCACAGAATGTGTTACCTCATCATAGAAGCTAATCAGATTGGTCAGGCACGACATGCCCTTTGTGAATCCATGTTGATGGATAGGTGTTGGATAGGTGTTGATGGAACAGGGATGCTTAGGTGGAAGTTCTCTCACTGCAGAAGCATGGCCATGGGATTAGGAGGAAGAAGATCTGACTTCATCACATCAAATCCATAACCACACTTTTTTTTACATAATTTTTTAGGCATTGTTCCAGATAGCCTAATGTTCACAAAATATGTCATTGACCTCCGTGGGAACAGAGGTAGGCATAGGTGCTGGAAGTAGGGGTACTTCTGCACCCCCTGGTTTATAGTAGTTACTTGGAAGATCCGTGATTACATCGATGCAAATAGTCTTGCCACGGATGCAGATCTCAACTTTTTCATGCCATCCTGTGTTGTCCAGTTCTCGTCCATGTCCTTCCATGAATCCTCCATAAAGGATCCACCCAATGTGCTGGAGGCCTTCCTCTTGTTCTCTTTATGTCTTGTGGATACCAATGAAGTATATGCTCTGTCTAGCTGTTGTCTGTCAGTCTCACTAAGTGGCCAGCCCATCTCCTTTTCCAATCGTATGTAACTTGGAGGATATCATTGACACCGCTGCTTGAGCGCACATTGTCAATAGTAACATGCTGTAGACTACTTACACCCACCAGGCGTCTTTCCATTGTTCTTTGGGTGGTGTGCAGCTTTAATTCTTCTGTAAGCATCGTGTTCCAGGTTTCGCAGCCATAGAGCATTACCAGAAGGTTATGGGTGTTAAAGAGACGGGCTTTCGCAGTGATGGATAGCTAGTGTGTATTCGTTATCTTGCCATACAAACGCACCTCTTTGGCCGAAGAGACAAAGTCAAGGTGAATGGGTGAGCAGGGAAATTAGGCTAAAGGGCAGCATTCCATGTTCTCTCCCTCATATTGCCCCCTGCTCATTACAGCATCTCCTGCTTTCCCACCTATGCACCCTGCTTTGTAACTGGCTCGTGATGGCTCTAGCAAACATAGCTCAGCACATGCAGAACTGGAGTCACTGGCTGCTACGCTGTCATAGCTTATCACCTCCTGGTTGTGCCAGGCATTTGGGGAGATGTTTCTACCAAAAACTGCAAAGAAGATGTAACGGTGTTGGAGCTTGCATCAGGTTGCTACGTCCATTGAACATGCTAGTATAACCCTGGTGTTTCCTGGTATGGAACATTGCAAAGACATGATTGTGAGTGGCATCCAGATCCAGTTTTTGGAACTGAGGGGAAAGAGTGTGGTCTTGAATCATCTCTGATAGTTGTATTGTGTAGTCCAGTACATACCACCTTAGGACACAAGGAATATCTACTGTGCTCCATTGGAAGCACAAAACCCTTAGCAAATGGTAATTGCAAGGGTGAAGCAGGGGTGCTGACAGCCACTGAACCAAACTTTAAACCCTGTATATAATGGAAACACTTCAAGACAGGGGGTACTGCAGAGCCCCCCTCCTTCCAGCACCTATGAAGCGAAGACACAAATAGTCATGCAGCAAAGGCAGACATGGTCAACAGCTATTTCTGTGGTGCATTTGAAACAAAGCAGGAGGAGGGGAGGCAGCATCTGCTAAAAATCTTACATTTTCAAATCAATAAGCCAGGGTAACTTATCCCCAGGAATCCCAAAGGAACAAGCAGAGGAACTCTCTGAATCACTAATGATGATTTGTAACATCAGTGAAAATAGGGAAATGCCAAAGGTGTGGCAGGCTGCCAACTTAATTGCAATATTTAAAAAGGGTAAAATTGGTGATCCAAGTAACTATAGAGCAGTTACACTGACATTGATCTTGGCAACATAATGGAACAGTTCATTCAGGACTCTATCAACAAAAATTTAGAGTCTAAAAATAGAAGTAATGCCAGCCAATATGGTTTTATAAAAAGGAGGGCTTGTCAAAAAGTGTCCATTTTTGAAAAGATTTCAGATCTGAGTGGTAAAGAGAACTGTTGATATAACAGAGGGGTAGCTGTATTAGGCCAGATCTACAGTAAAGGAGAAGGTCAAATCAAGATACGCAACTCTAGCTTTGTTAATTATGCAGCTGGATTCAATGTGCCTTGATTCAAGTTTCTCCATTGTCCCCACAGTGGGAGGCTGACAGGAGCAAACACTCCTGTTGGTTTCCCTTACTCCTTGCAGGAGCAGGAGTACCGGCTTCTGATGGGGGTGTCCTCTGAGTTTTGATTTAGCAGGTCTTTACCAGACCTGCTAAATCAAACTCCAGAAGATTGATCACAGACAGCAGCATTGATCTTTCCTGGAATGAAAACATGGCCTTAGTCTGTATCTGTAAAAACAAGGAGTCCTATTGCACCTTAAAGACTAGCAGGTTTATTTGTGCATACGCTTTCATGAGTCAAAACCACTTTGTCAGATGCAACAAATCAATCTCTTAGGGTATGTCTACACTACCCTCCTAGTTCGAACTAGGAGGGTAATGTAGGCATACCGCACTTGCAAATGAAGCCCGGGATTTGAATTTCCCGGGCTTCATTTGCATAAGCGGGGCACCGCCATTTTTAAAACCCCGCTCGTTCGAACCCCATGCAGCGTGGCTACACGGGGCACGAACTAGGTAGTTCGAACTAGGCTTCCTAGTTCAAACTACCGTTATTCCTCGTGGAATGACTCACAAAACTTTGACTCACAAGTGTCTTTGACTCACAAAACTTATGCCCAACTAAATCGGTTAGTCTTTCAGGTGCCACAGGACTCCTTGTTTCTGTTGACATAATATACTTGGATTTTTCAAAGGCATTTGACTTAGTGCTACATGATATTTTGATTAAAATCTCATTTTATATTGAATTAACAAGTACTATTAGAAGGATTAAATGTGGCTTGCAGTTAGATCTCAAAATGTAGTTGTTAATTGGGAGATATCAATGGCCATTTCCAGTTAGGCACCCCCAGACTGATTCTTGGCCCAATGCTACTTAATATGATCAGGAATGTAGATTATATGAAATCTTTACTGGTAAAGTTTGCAGAAGACAAAGATTGAAGGAGGACAGTCATTTGACTGGTTAAATGGGCACTGCCCAACAAAATGTATTTTAACCAAACCAAATGTATCTCAGAACCAAGAGCATAGGTTATACCTACAGAATAGGAGATTCTGTCTTGGAGAGCAGGGATTCAGAAATCACCATAGATAACCACCTCGACAAGAGGTCTCAGTTGTCTTTTCTGCTCAGTGGAGCAATGCTTGGGCAAAAAGGGCTGATGTGATCCTTGGATGTATAAAAAGGGGAATATCAAGCAGGAATAGGGAAAATGTTCTTGTTTGTATACACAGCATTGATAAGACAGCTATTTGAAGAGTGCATCCAGTTTTCGTCTGCATACTTTCTGAAGGGTGTGGAATTACTGGAGGGAGTTCAAAGGCAGGCCACAAAAATTATGCAGAGGTTGTAAAGCAACCCTTATGATGTGAGGCTTAAACTCAATTTATTGGGTTTCTCAAAGAGATAGGGTTGCCTGATGGTTTCAACAAAAATACCGGACACACTTGACATTACATCACAATCTATATTACATCTTATTTAGAAAATACCGGACATATATATTTTCTCATTTATATTTTCTCAATTTGTTTCCTGAACAGAAAGCTCAAATAGCAGACTGTGCGGTTCAAAACCAGACACCTGGAAACCCTGAAAAGAGATGGCAGAATGGTAACTTGATTGCTGCATGCAGGTACTGACAGACTGACCAGAGATCTCATAGAGGGGGACTTTTCAACCCTGCTAACAAAGGCATAAGACAATCCAAGGGCTGGATGCTTCAATTAGATAAATTCAGCATTGAAAGAAGACGCAGTGTCCTGGTCACAAGGGTGATTAAGCATTGGAATAATTTATCAGGAGAGGTGGTGAATTCACTGTCACTTGCAGTCCCTTGGAAAGGAGATTAGATATCTGTCTAGTACACATGCTCAAATCCAGCTGCAGGGAACAATTCTATGGATACTGGAGATCAAACAAGATGATTGTAGTGATATCTTCTGGACTGACCTTAGTGTGTGAAAAACAAATCCCCGTAATTAATGTACTCAGCCCAGTTTTTGCTAGACTTTAAGTTCCATGGGATGGGCTGTGTCTCTCAAGCTGTGTGCACAGCACTCACACAGTAAATTAGGCACAGGCCTGCAGATGTGGGGTGGGGGAGCAAAGAGGGCAGTTGCCCCATGGCCTGGAAATTCAGTGGGACATGGAGCTCCTGTCTGCTGCTGTTAGCACAGTAGCAGCAGTGGATGGGAGCTCTGGGTCCCTCTGAATTGCCACCGGAGCATCGGTGCACCAGTCCACACTGCTCTGAAGGTTGGAGGTGGTGCGCTGTGGTCTGGGCCGCACTAAAGGTGGACTGTCCTCAGCCCCTCCCCTTTTCCCCTCAGCCCCACCCTTTCCAGGAACACAGAGCTGCTCCTCACACACCTTGCCCCAGGTTCAAGACGGCTGTCAGCCCTGCTGATTAGGCATAATTAGAGCTGATCAGGAATTTTCCAAAGAAACAGGGTTTAGTTGGAAAATGCCAAATCGTCAACATGGAAATGTTTGGTGGAAGCGTATGGGTTTCACCTAAGTGCCAGACACCAGGAGAATGCAGACTCACCTGGTCGATCTCAAAGGCAGCCCAGCCATGTGGACTACCTCAGAGAATATAGTGCCCATCTATAAAAAGGGAAATAAGAACAACCCAGGAAACTACAGACCAGTTAGTTTAACTTCTGTGCTAGGGAAGATAATGGAGCAAGTAATTGAGGAAATCATCTGTAGACACTTGGAAAGTGGCAAGGTGATAGGGAACAGCCAGCATGGATTTGTAAAGAACAAATCATGTCAAACTAATCTGATAGCTTTCTTTAATAGGATAACGAGTCTTGTGGATAAAGGAGAAGCGGTGGATGTGGTATACTTAGACTTTAGTAAGGCGTTTGATACGGTCTTGCATGATATCCTTATCAATAAACTAGGTAACTACAACTTAGATGGGGCTACTATAAGGTGGGTGCATAACTGGCTGGATAACCGTACTCAGAGGCTGTGTCTACACTGCACCCCTTTTCCAGAAAAGGGATGCAGATTAGACCAGTCGGAATTGCAAATCTGCAGGGGATTTAAATATCCCCCGCGGCATTTGCATTTACATGGCTGCCGCTTTTTTCCGGCTTGGGGATAAGCCGGAGAAAAGCGCCAGTCTAGACGTGATTCTCCGGAAAATAAAGCCTTTTCCGGAGGATCTCTTATTCCTACTTTCAAGGCTTTATTTTCCGGAGAATAACGTCTAGACTGGCGCTTTTCTCCGGCTTATCCCCAAGCCGGAAAAAAGCGGCAGCCATGTAAATGCAAATGCCATGGGGGATATTTAAATCCCCTGCAGATTTGCAATTCCGACTGGTCTAATCTGCATCCCTTTTCTGGAAAAGAGGTGCAGTGTAGACACAGCCAGAGAGCAGTTATTAATGGTTCACATTCCTGCTGGAAAGGCATAACAAGTGGGGTTCTGCAGGGATCTGTTTTGGGACCAGCTCTGTTCAATATCTTCATCAACGATTTAGATATTGGTATAGAAAGTACGCTTATTAAGTTTTCAGATGATACCAAGCTGGGAGGGGTTGTGACTAATCTGAAGGATAGGGTCATAATTTAAAACCGTGGTCACCAACCAGTAGATCGTGAGCTACTGGTAGATCTCAGGGGCTCTAGGAGTAGCTCTTGAGCCCTCTCTGAACTGCGCGCCTGCGCAGTACATTTACATTAGATTTCCTCATTTGAGGAGCAGCTACTCACTGAGTAACAACACAGGTGAGTAGCTGCAAGGAATGGTGGGAGCTGGGAGGTCGGGAGGGCTGAAACACCCCAGCCAGCTGACTGTGGCTTTCACAGCTGGAGCTAGGCGCAGCCTCCCTGGGCTGAGCGCAGGGCAGCCGGGCTGGAGGGAAGAGAAGCAGCTGCCTGGCCAGCTGGCCATGGCGCTCAGCCAGGGCGCACCACGCTCCACGTGGGCTGGTGCAGAGGAGAAGCTGCCTGGCCAGCTGGCTGTGGTGTTCAGCCCAGAGGAGGCTGAATCGCGCTCCAGCTGATTGGGTAAGGTAAGCTCCTTACCTTGCAGGGATGCTGCAAAGGAAAATACATTAAGCAGTGTGAGATGTTCCGTTACATACTATGGTAATGGGTGCCATAAAAGTAAGTTAGATAGCAATGGAGTTCCAAGTCGAAGACTTCCTTACCAGCAAAAGTGGCCTGTGACCTGACTCCTCCTCTATGCCCTTGGTAAACAAATGCTTCTGAAAAGACTTCCAATTTTGTGTTGAGCCCCTTGCTATATATATTATGGTCACACCAAAAAGCCCCAGCTGAAGCTTGGAGGCCATTGTAGGAAGCAGTGTATGTTGCGAGAGATGATCCCTGCCCCAAAGAGCCCCACGCTACATAGACAAGACAGATTGATGTTTCCTTTCTCCCCATTTTACAGGTGAGGAACTAAGATGCAGAGGGATCAGCTGACTTGCCTGAGGTCACTCATCTGGGACAGAGTTTGGAGTTGCACCCAGAGCTCCCCTCCAGTCACTTAACCACAAAGCCACCCTTCCTTCTCAACACTTGTAGAGCCTTATTCATTGAACCATATTGTACAGCTTCCCTGTGACACTTAGCTAAATCCAAAGCCCTTGGCTTTTCCAGACCAGGACTCACATTCTTCCCCAGCTTAACACAGTAGCCACACACAGGGTCCCAGACATGTTCCTTCTTCAGCCCAGCGGATGTATTGTGGCACTGGCACTCAGAAAACGAGCTCCCTGCTTCCCAGCCTCAGGGGGATCAGCGGCTCAGCTCCTCTCCTAGACAGAGTGGAGCCTGCCAGCACCACAGATACGGAGCAGCCAGAATGAATCCACAAGCTCCTTCCCAACCAAAGCTGATCTGGGGTCAGTGTCTGGGTGTCTGGCTTCAGTGTTGTTTCTGTTGAGAAAGTAGGAAGATGAACCCAACAATGAGTGGTTCTCCAGCTCCTCCAGTCTGCCAACCCTTTCATAAAACAGGGACCACTTCCCCTCCCAGGCCCTGCAGGCTTTGGCTTCTTGCCTTTCCCCAGCCTCAGTGTTTTTCTCTGTCCCAGGATTTCTCACCCTTGTTCTTTGCCCCCAGGATATTCCTCACTGTCTCCTATAGCCCTTTTCAGAGATCACTGTCCTAGGCTACTGCTGTGGAACGTCTCCTTAGCTCTACCTCCCTAGCCTCTCTGCAGCAAGGCTGGGTGTCACCCGAGGGACACTGGTCAGCCCTATGTGCAGTACTGGAGAAAGGCGGTTCTCTTTTGCAGACAATGGGGCAATCCATAATAGGATGGCTAACAATGTGGGAAAATAGAATACACCCCGAGAGAATCCTGCAATTCTCAGCTTTTCCTTGTAGGAGGAGTAGTGTGGGCAGAGTGTTTATTCTGCCCCTTGCCTGATAGACAAAGCTGAGCCTACACAATAGGATTCTGTGGCAGTGTCTGCACCCTCATCTCCCACTGAAGCAGACAATGGGGCTGCTTGTCTCAGACCTCACTATGATAAGGCACAGTGATCAGATTCTTGGGTTCAGGGCAGTGAGGCCTAGTGGCCAGCCTCAGTACCGTGGCTCTTGATGATAGGGTTGTGTGGCTTAGGAGCCAAAGTCAGCACAGCTGCCCAGGGCTGGATTATGACATTCTGAGGCTCTAAGCTATGTCAAGCGTAAGAGGCTCTAAACCATTAAAAACTGATTTATTATTTTCACAGTAAAGACACTGAATATATAAACACAAAAGCGTTATGTTCTTAGTGGAAAAAAAGATCGGATATGCTGGTTTTTTATACTATGAATAAGGAAAATTATCCTTCTATTCATATGAATACATAAAGCAATTGATTAATTTTGTTAGGGAAATACAACATTTTTGCATAAAATATATTTACAAATATTTGTTCTGCTTTAATTTTCGCTATGAAGCAATGAATGGTTGGGATTTTTCTTTTGCAATACTGTAAAAACACAATCAGGGTTACCCAAACTAAGGGTGTGTCTAGACTACCTAGTTTTGTCGACAAAAGTGGACTTTTGTCGACAAAACAATACCAGCGTCTACACTACCGCGGAGTTCTGTCGACATAACGTCGACAGAACTCCACGGTTTTGTCGACGCTGGTATACCTCATTTTACGAGGCATAACACTTTCTGTCGACAGAACTCTGTCGACAGAAGGTGTTATTGCCTGTAACATTGCGTCCAGACTACGGAGTTCTGTCGACAAAGCAGCTTGCTTTGTCGACAGAACTCCATGTGTCTGGACGCAAATTGTCGACGGAAGTTTTGTCGACAGTATCTGTCGACAAAACTTCCGTCGACAAAACGCGGTAGTCTAGACGTACCCTAAGGGAGAGTGACTTGCAGAGAGGGAGGATGGTGCAGTGCAGTGGCAAGCCAGATTCAATTTTCTGCTCTGCCTAGGGTGGCCATCAAGGTACCTCAAAAATAGACAGTTGCCTTTAGTGCGTAGGGCAGTCAGATGTGGAATTTTCAGGAGTCAGGGCTCAGGGCTGGAGTAAGGAGGGTCTAGGGGTGACTGCAAGGGGAGGCTCAGGGTGCCATTTTGGGAGGCGGTGGGCTCCAGCTGCACATACTGGGTGGTCTTCCTCTGACCCTCAAAGAATGAGGGTAAGTTCGCATCCTGCTGCATTTCTCCTCTGTCCTCCCCTCAGCAGTCAGGAGCAAGAGGAAGACACAAGCTGAGCACGTTCCCCTTGCTCCCTGATTGTCAGGGGAAGAGGAAGAAGACCAGAGATGTGAAGCTGCAGCCCCTCCCCAAAAGGGTGCTGGCGGGGGAGGGGAAGAAGATTAGGGGCTAGGACAGCCTCAGGAGGGGGAGGTGTGCTCACCTCCAGGCAGCCCCTTTCACCTGCCTGGCTGCCTGTTGCTTAGGAGGCAGCCTGCAGGAGAGTCCCAGGAGTCCAGCCTGGCTGGAAGCAACTGCACATGAGCACCCCAGCTGGCTGGCTGCTTCTTGCCAGAGTGCTGCACCAACTTACTTTCACCTCTGGTCTCAAGAGAAGAATAGAAGGCATAACAGCATCCTCCTTTATATCCATAAGAAGACAGAGTAGCAAAAACCAGGGCTGTCCTCTGTAAGAGAGGATGAATGGCCACCTTCGCTCTGCCACAGACTTTCTGCATAACCTTGAGCTTGAGCACATCAGAGCTTCACCGCATTGTTGGTTTGAGGTATAATGCGAGCGTTGTCCCTATCCCAGCTCCCATCCCCACCCACACATCTCTAGCTTGTGTTAAGTGATGCCCCAAACTCTAGCTAGCTGGCATGGTAGGAGAGATGAACCTACGCTCCAGTGCGGATGCTGGAGCCGCTAATATGGAAGGGGGATGCAGCAGGTCGAATAGTAACTCTGGAGCTGCCAAAACAATCATTGTGTGTCATGCCAGTGCTGTGTCATAGGATGCGTCTAGACTGCACCATTTTTCCGAAAAAAAAAAAAAACTTCCCTTACATCCACACGGCTATTGCGTTCTTTCAAAAGAAAAATTGAAAGAACAGGGGTTTTTCCAACATTGGTAAACCTCATTCTACGAGGAAGAAGCCTTTTCTAAAAGAGTACTTTAAGAAAAAGCCATGTGTGCATACGGAAGAGGGAGTTTTTTCAAAAGAAGAGGAAAGAGGAAAAAGCACAGGTGCCCTGGTGACCACTCTGTCCATCGTAATCACAGCTTAAATGTGAGATAGCGTCCATTCAGTGTGGACGCTATCTTTCGAAAAAAGCAGATTGCTTTTTCGATGAGCTTTGGCAGTGTGGACGCGCTCTTTCCGAAGAAGTTTTTTTGGAAGATAACTTCCGGAAAAGTTGCTTCCAAAAGAAGCCTGCAGTCTAGACGAACCCCCAGAGTGGTCACTTGCCCTTGAGCTAGGCTGGCTTGCAGGGAGTAATTTGAGTTACCTGCTGCAGTGAAGACGGACCCTTGTGTTTCTCTGTGCTCAGTTCCACAGAAGCAAAAAAAAAAGGGGGGGGGGAATAGAACTTCCCTGCCTTCTGAAGTGATGAACGGCTAAAGAGTGTGATGTTCTCAGATGTTATGATCCAAGCTAGATTTTCTGGAAAACCAAATCTCAGGGCCTGCATCTGTTTGGTCTTTGACAGTGATCTGATGCCATGAAAGGACTGTAAAGGAAGCAAATCTGGCCCCTGGGATATATCCCTAGCAGAGGGGCTTCTGCAAATAAAAAGGTGCTAGAGCAGTTAGCTAGCACAGGGATCATGTCAGAGGCAGGGTCAAAGGTTCATGGCTAAAATTCCATTTCCTTCTAGCTATTCCTGGCTGCTGCCGTGGCCCATACACCTAGATATATAAGTAAAAGCCACCAAGAGGCTATTGTAATTCATGCCAGGATCTGGGTAGGCCACCAGGAAATCCCAGGCTATTCAGAGCACTAAGGAGATTTAACAAATATAGCTGGGCCTGAACAAAGACTCGGGCCCATGGTGTTTGCCATGGAAATGCTGACTAACGAAGAGGTAGCCTTCGTCACAAGGCTGTGTTCAAACCAGACCGTTCTGCTTCTTCCAGAGCTCTTGAGAGACTGTGTATAGTTGCGTGGAGGCAGAAACTACACTTACTTGTTGAGTCAAGCCTGCTGATACCACTCAGAAGGTGGGCGGGACAGAGGGAGGAAGAAGTTATGTCAACTTTAGACAATGGCAATTAGGATGGTTGCAGCCACTATCTGATGTTGCCATCTTGCAAGAGGGGATGGGCACGGAACTGGTGCATAGTTGTTCATTCCACGGGTATTAGGTTGCATAATACTCCCCCTCCTGTTCCCCTCCTTCAATAGTGGGTTTCACAGTCAGCAGGCTGGGAATTTATGAGTTGCATTTGTTTACTTTAGTTGCCACTGTGCTCAGGTGCCGAGCCAGATACACCCCAAAGGAAGTAGTGATGCCATTAATATTAGCTTCAGGACAGGTTTTGCCTGATGTGTTTGAAAAGATTTATGTCATTTCCAGGACTGCAATTTCAGAGTGTTCATGAGATAGGAGAACTATGAATTCCTGCTGTTAAGTACTCGTAGAGATCAGGCACCCAATTCTCCACTTCCTCACATCTTGTGCAGTCATTTGCACCTAGAACATCTCTGTTATGAATTGGTATGTGCACTAGAGTAAATTAGGAGTAAACATTGTGCCGTGGAGTAGAGTAATCAATCATATCCGCCGTCGGTCTATGGACCATCGTGTCATCTGACACCACAGCAAGAAAGATGAGACTGTTTAACAAAGGAGTAGGCAAACTATGGCCCATGGGCTGTATTTGGCCCATCAGAACTTTAAATTAGAGCCTTGAGCTTCCAGCACAAAGCAGGGTTGGAGGCTTGCCCCATTCTAGCACTCCCACTGAGGAGCAGGGTCGGGGGCTTGCTCTCAAAGGCAGCAGCTTGCCTCTCCTCTGCTTCCATGTGTAGGGGCAACCAGGGGGCTCTGCACACTACCCCCCATGCCAAGCACTGGCTCTGCAGCATCCATTGGCTAGTAACTGTGGCCAATAGAGACTGCAGGGGGATTCAGAAGGAGGGCATGCTGCTGTTTCTGGGAGCTGCTTGAGGTAAGCACCACCCAGAGCCTGCATCCCTGACCTCCCATGCCCCAGTTCTGATCCCCCTCCAAACCCTTCAATCCCAGCCCGCAGCACCTTCCTACACCCCAAACCCTTCATTCCTGACCCCATTCCAGAGCCAGATCCCTCTCTTCCTCCCACACCCCAACGCCGTACCTCAGCCTAAAGCCCCCTCCCACACACTATACTCCTCATTTCTGACCCCATCCCCAGCTGGAGCTCTCACTCACTCCGGCATCCCAGTCTCATGAGCCATCATGGCCTGCCATACAATTTCCATACTGAGATATGGCCCTAAGGCCAAAACGTTTGCACACCCTGGTCTAATATGCTCATCGTTGTCTAGCATGAGGCCA
Organism: Pelodiscus sinensis; assembly: GCF_052426305.1. Lineage (NCBI taxonomy): Eukaryota > Metazoa > Chordata > Testudines > Trionychidae > Pelodiscus > Pelodiscus sinensis. The sequence continues at coordinate 14,759,082 of NC_143054.1, forward strand.
ACAGTGCGTGCATTTGAAAATCCCACTTTCTGCATCAGAAAAAGCACATTATGGACCAGATTCTGTGAGATGTCAAGCTACTCCCAGCTCCTGCTGTAGACAGTGGCACTGAGGGCTTTCAGAACCTCACAGAGCTGCTCAGCAACTAGCCAGACTGTGTCTTTGGATGGCAGATTTCACCTATAACTAAAACCAACAAGTTAAAAAAGGGCCAGTGTGCCTAACTCGCAGGCTATGTCTACACTGGCGCTATCTTGCGCCAGAGCTATGCAAATGAGGCTAAGTGTGGAATATCGCCAAACCTCATTTGCATATCTAATGAGCCTCCATTTTTGCAGAAGAGGCTCTTGCACAAGAAGGAGCTGTCTACACTGCCCCTTCTTGCACAAGAAAAGCCCTCTTGTGCAATGCTATTACGCTGATTATTTTCAGGAATAACGGCATTGTGCAAGAGGGTTTTTCTTGCGCAAGAAGGGGCAGTGTAGACAGCTCCTTCTTGCGCAAGAGCCTCTTCCTCAAAAGGGCGGCTCATTAGATATGCAAATGAGGCTCGGCGATATTCCATGCTTAGCCTCATTTGCATAGCTCTGGCACAAGATTGCGCCAGTGAAGACATAATAACCCCAGAGGATAGCTCCATGTTGGCTGAAGGAAGCATGCCACGAGTTCTCTCTACTTGCTGCTGGAGCACCCTCTTGTAGCTGCCTCTGGGGAATAGCTCCCCCTGCTCTGATGCCCCTTTCCAGCTGTCATTAGCATGGCTGCAGGTTCTCCTCAGGACTCAGGATGCTCCCTTTCCATGGCTGGGCCCTCTGTCCAGGTCACTGTCAGTGTTCCCTCTAATATTTTCTATCTTTGGGCGGGTTGAACTTTCTGTTGGTGGGTTGAAATTTCTTATGTGCAACACAAGTATTAAGGTAGTGTGTGGATGTGCACCACCAATACAAACTATATATATATATATATATATAAATAAATAAAAACAGTCCATATGTGTGGAAGAAAATATATGAAAACAAGGGATAGTTAACAAGGAACAATGCTTATGATATTTAATAGGAAAATAAATAAAAAAGAAAATGAACACTACCTTTGGGGTACATATATCATCATCCTAACAACTCAAGCTAGTAAAAACATCAAAATGCATATTATCCACACAGAGCTCAGATGCCAAACAAATCTAGGAGTCAACTAGAAATAGTATTTGCATGACTAATACAGTATTTACATACACTAGAAAAGGAGAGTAAAAGACATTCATTAAGGCTTATACAGTTTCTCTGGGGAATGTTTAGGATCCATGCTGTATAAACAGATAAAAGTTCTCTTGGTTTGAAACTTTCACCTTGGGTGTGTCTAGACTACATGCCTCCTTCGACGGAGGCATGTAGATTAGCCAGATCGGAAGAGGGAAATGAAGCCGCGATTAAAATAATCGCGGCTTCATTTAAATTTAAATGGCTGCCCCGATCTGCCGATCAGCTGTTTGTCGGCAGATCGGGGGAGTCTGGACGCGATGCCCCGACAAAGAAGCCTTTCTTCATCGACACAGGTAAGCCTGGTTTCACGAGGCTTACCTGTGTCGATGAAGAAAGGCTTCTTTGTCGGGGCATCGCGTCCAGACTCCCCCGATCTGCCGACAAACAGCTGATCGGCAGATCGGGGCAGCCATTTAAATTTAAATGAAGCCGCGATTATTTTAATCGCGGCTTCATTTCCCTCTTCCGATCTGGCTAATCTACATGCCTCCGTCGAAGGAGGCATGTAGTCTAGACACACCCCTTGTGTGTATCACCAACTCAAAAAGGAGAAGCCCCAGAACAGATTAACACATGGCTTCAGGGTTTGTAGACAGATAGATGTTTCAAAGAGCTTGCAAATAAGGTTTCATGCTACAAAACTAGCATCACACCCAGTACTTCCTACTTCTGACTCATAAGAGCCAGAACTCTACTACATAGCAAAGATCTGCTCTTAATGCAATACAATTTACCATGCATGAATTAGTAACACAGGTTTTTTAAAAAAATCATTAAGATCCAAATTTTAGATATCTGCAACACTCCAAAACAAGCTGTTAAAATAATCTTTTTCTGTCTTACCTTAAGCCATTAACACTTATGTAAAGTTTGTTTGAAATGTAATCATGCAAATGTCCTCCTGGCATACACCCCAAGTGCAGCCTGCTTTCCCCCTCTCCAACCCAGACAGAGAAGACTGCAGCAAGTGAGTCAGGATACCCCAAACAAACTGCCCCTGCACAGATGCCAACACCCCCCACTCCCTTTCCCCCACATATCCCTGTGCAATTTGCTTCCCCCCAGCTTAGCTGCGGGGTGGGATGAAATCCTGCTTCCCAAACTAGCAGACACCAGGGCTGTGTCTACATTCCGGAAAAGGGATGCTAATGAGACAAGTCGGAATTGCAAATGCCGTGGGGGATTTAAATATCCCCCGCGGCATTTGCATGAACATGGCTGCCGCTTTTTTCCGGCTCGGGGCTTTGCCGGAGAAAAGCACCAGTCTAGATGGGATCTTTCAGAAAATAAAGCCTTTTCCGGAAGATCCCTTATTCCTGATTTTAAGAGGAATAAGGGATCTTCTGGAAAAGGCTTTATTTTCCGAAAGATCCCATCTAGACTGGCGCTTTTCTCTGGCAAAGCCCTGAGCCGGAAAAAAGCGGCAGCCATGTTCATGCAAATGCCGCGGGGGATATTTAAATCCCCCATGGCATTTGCAATTCCAAAGTGTCTCATTAGCATCCCTTTTCTGGAAAAGGGTGCCAATGTAGACACAGCCCAGCAGTCTAGTTGGGAGTCAGGACAGGACAAAGGACAAAGCACAAAGACATTACCCACACCTCACCCCAGGACACAGCACAAATAAACTCTCACCCTCCACCTCACCCCAATGCCAGCACCCATCCACCCCCTCTTTCCCCCACCTACCCCAGTCAGTCCCTTACCTCCCCCTTCCTAGTGCAGAAGGGTTGAAGAGACTGCTGGGTTTCTGCCTTTGTCTGTGTGTGTGCCTCTCTCTCCTCTGGCAGACGGGAGTCTAACACCCCTCCCCTCTAACTTCCCCCAAGCCAATTAATTAATTACTCACTCACTTCATCCCACCAACCATTTATTCCCTCCCTATCTTGTCTTCTTATCTGCTTTGGAGCGTCTCAATTCAAGCACATAGTTAGCTCCTTTTAGCTATTGCTTAGCTAGACACCTCCTGCTGGTCAGCTAAGCTCCCTGCCTGCATGGGAGATTTGAACCTCTGAGTGAGAGTCAGAAAACAGCTGCATGGCCACACAGCCACGCAGCTTATAGGGAACTTATGATATTTAATATTACTGTAGTTTTCCTGTTCTGGGGAATCGAAGTCTCACCAGACTACCTGATTGTGATTCATTCCCTCCAATTCAAGGTGATGCCACTTCCCCGCTATCTGCTAGGGGAAAGAGAACTTGTCCACTACTTTGGGTTCCAGGACATGGATTCTACAACCGGCAGGTAAGGTCTGTACTGTCTCAAAAACTTGCTACTGTTTCCCTTGGCTCCTTTCTCAAGCTTCCTTTTCCACCCCCATCTTGGCAAACCCTTGCCTCTGGGGTAGAATTCTCGGACTTCTACTCTCCCCCTGAATTTTCTCTTTTTCTCTCTCCAAGCCCAGAAGGTGACTGCAGACATCCACATTGACACCTCTTTCTGCTGCAAACGTCCTGGGTTTATACCAGCCGTGCCGGCTCCTGCCCACTTTGGCTTTATCCTCAGTCAACGCTCGTCTGTCAAGTCTTTCTCCCTCAGGTGTGAGCTATCCCATTCCTAAGCCACTTTAACACTCTCCGGGCTAGTGTGAACACCCCATCACTGGGTATTTAAAGGCTCCTGCTGATTGTGGTTCCCTACAGGAAGCTATGAGGCTCTACGCACCTCACCCCGGAAAAGGAACAGGGAAGGGGGCGCCAGGAGCATCCTTCAGGTCTTGCCTAGAGAGGCCTTATGGAGCCAGCTAATCAGAAACCATCAGGTTCAGATAAAAGGAGGTTCAGAGGCTTAGCAGGTCAGTTCCTGGCTGCAAGCTAAGAGCAAGGAAGGGTTGATCTGGAGAAAGGCCCTTGAGGGATAGCCAAGCGGAGAGTGAGAACTTGAGAACTTTAACCCCAAAGTAAAGGACATAGAGAAAGGGATGATGTGGGCCAGGGAAATAGTAACAACAAATGGAAGGGAGCAGTCCAGAGGGTCCCTAGATCAGTACCCGAGATAGTGAGTAGGCCTGGGTTCCACCACTGGCAAAGTGGTATAAACCCCAAGGAGGGGACAAGGCTTGTTTAGGAACCCCAAGAGAGGGCTGAATGTCAAGGCCCTAGAGCTGGGGATGAAAGAAAAGATTCATTTGGACCATGTACCTCTGAAGACCCTGACAAGCTTGGCTGTCAATCTCCCGGGGAACCAGAAGTCAGAGAAGGATGGCAATACTGCATCCACTTGCAAGGAGGTACTTGGAAAGCAATGACTTCCTGTAACAGGAGGCACTCAGGGGCTTGACCCTGAGCAGTGAGGTGAGCAGACACATACCTGACTGGGAGAGGCCGGTGCAAATATTGCCGTGTGAACAGGACTACAAGAGACAAGACAACATGGACTTCAGCCCCCTTCCGAAACACGGGCTGTCTGTTGCAATCCACGTGTCTATTTATGGTACATTTTAGAACAGAGCACTTTTTATTCATTCCATGTTAAACAAACAACACTCTGCCTTCCAGTCACTGCAGAATGAGGAAAAAGTGGGTCATGCATGTAATTCTACAGCAGAAAACAAAAGGCATTTCTGCCCCTCTTGGATCCCCTACTTATGGATGCTGCAGCAAATTAATGTAAGTCTCAGTGGATTCAGGCATATAATTAATACATTTTGGTGATGGCCCTTTATTTTGCAGCTGTTGAGAATGCTCATGTTATGAGAGAGACTGTAAAATCAATCCCCTACAGAATCCCTCATCAGCCCTCCCAACTCTTGTGTCTCCACTTTGTATTCGGGCTTTTCTGGGAGCCTTAGAGTCTTGCTAATTATCAACAAAGCTTTAAGGTCTCTGCGCAAATTCTTTCATCTCTTTCTGCTCCACTCCCGCTTCCTTTTAAAAAAAATGGCACAGGCCTCATTTTGATAAGTGTGCTGTTCTGTTATGTTTAACCTCCCCCCCCCCCCCCCCTCAGCTGTGTTACACCTGTGCTACCTCCCAGGGGCTCTCAGACACTGGACAGTTCAGCAAAGTGGGAAATTGGGGAGGGATATACACAGAAGGGAGAAAATATTTAGGGGCAGATCAGCTGGTGAAAACTGGTGTAGCTCTATTGATCTCAGTAGAAGCATGCTGATTCCCACCCTGTAGGGCAGGGGTGGAGAACCTTTTTGGATTGGAGGCCACTGACCCACAGAAAAATCAGTCGGGGGCGGGAGGAGGCGGGGGCGTACACAAGTGAGAAGCAAAAAAACCACCAAACCCTCACTGATGTGGCCCCCAACCGAGAAGTAGAAAGACACTCCCCACATTCCCCTCGCACACCAGAGCCTGGGGGGCCCAGATTAGTAGATTTGTGTGCTCCAGCTCCATCGGGAGGATAACGGGGGGCTGGAGCACTAACATAGGCTCCCCAATACTGGGGAAGGGGGGAAAGCCCTGAGCCTTGGGGACTGGATCCAGGCTGGCCAGAGGGAATATCCAGTCTTCGGCCCTTAGGTTCTTCACCCCTCCTTTAGGGATATGGGCAGTGTTCCCTGTAAACTGAGTACTTGGGTGAGATTCAAGTGCCGACCAGCTGATAAGCAGTGCCCCCATAGTCGGCAGCATGTGTTTCTACTGGTGGTGCACAGCCACGCATGCCTCGGTGCACCTAACAACATTTATTCCACGCATGGATGGAAAAAATTAGAGAGCATTGAATATGGTCCCCAATTCATGATTCTCTGAAGGACAAAGTAGGGATCTCCGAAAGATCCTCAGCAAGAGGGGAGTAATCTGTGCCAATAACTGTATTGTGTGCTGGGAGCTGTCAGAGAGGTGTCTAAGGCTGTGTCTACACTTGCATTTGCTGAACAAAACTTTTGTCGTTCGCTAATGCTTAATGCAACACACCCTTGTCGCTAAAAGCCGCATGGCATAGACGTACTCTTAGGCAGCGTATAGACTGGCAAGTTTTTCCGCAAAAGCAGTGGCTTTTGCGGAAAAACTTGCCAGCTGTCTACACTGGCCGCTTGAATTTGCTCAAGAACACTGACGATTTCATGTAAGATTGTCAGTGTTCTTGCGCAAATACTATGCTGCTCCCGTTCGGGAAAAAGCCCTCTTGCGCAAACCAGTGTAAACAGCTAAAAACTGTTTTGTGCAAAAAATCCCCGATGGTGAAAATGGCGATCAGGGCTTTCTTGTGCAAAACCACGTCTAGATTGGCACGGACACTTTTCCACAAAAAGTGCTTTTGCAGAAAAGCGTCCGTGCCAATCTAGACGCTCTTTTCCGCAAATGCTTTTAACGGAAAAACTTTTCCGTTAAAAGCATTTGCGGAAAATCATGCCAGTCTAGACGTAGCCTTAATGTATACGCTTCGCTGGCTGGATTTTGCTATATTGACCTTACAAAGGAGTTTGTGGAAGGTTTCTGATTCAAAAGAAAAATATTGCCCCAAGAGATGAGGGGTAGAAAGGGCACATGGAATCAGAATAGAGAGCACTGCTTTGTGGAGCTATCGGAGAATCAATAGAGTTTTGCTCTGTTTTGGTCAGCATCTGATCTTATGAGAGAAGGACGTCAGCAAGAAAACAGAGGCAAGGGTGACTGGGACATCTGGCAACCTTCCTGGTTCAACTTGTTTGGTTTGTGCTGTAAAGCAGGCTTTTTCTGTCCACGGCCTCTGCCACACAAGGCCCCTCACACAAAACCCAGATACTCAGAGGAGCATGGGAAGCACAATGCAGTTTTTGTGAATGGAATTTGACCTTATAGGCATCCTGGAACTCAAAGCCACCAAGAAAATAGGGAGGTAAGCATAACTAGATAACGCCTAGCTGAATTTACAGATAAGCCTCATTTGACCGTAGCTTAACCGGTCTTAGGGGCAAGGGAAAAAGTAAACATAGGGTAATAAAACACAATTGTCTTACACTAACTATGCCCCATCTGGTCCTGTCCACGAGGGGATCATGCATACATCATGAAAATTCCTATAGGGCAGTATTGTCATACTACCTCATCACTAGCCTATCAGGCCCTGCCAAATGCAGAACCTAGCATGGCATCAGACACCGAATTTTTGTATAAAAGACCCTCAATCCCTTTGTTCGACGGAGGTTCCGTGTATTGAGGGCACGTCTTTTTTTTTTTGTCCGGCTAAAGGATTGATCACCCTGAGGCTACCTCCCCACCCTTCGAGTCAAATATAGGGGTGCACGAGTCCTGAGCATGCTCTGAGTTCTAGTGTGTCTTTCTGTTGTTATTGTTTCTGGATTTGTAAGTATTGCTTAAATGTATTAGTTATTGGTTTAATTAATAGTTAAATTGTGTTAATTTCACTGTGTAATTCTGTAAAATGTATCTAAGTTCTGTTAACCACATTGTATAAATTGTATAATCTTGTGTTGTATAGTAGTGTTGTATTTAGGCTAAGTATAAGTGTTAGAAATAGAAGCCCAGGAGTTGTTAAGTTGTAAAAGTAGATTTATGACTAACTCCACCAGCTGCCCTAAAATAACCATAGAGGGGCTGGCTTTGGACGGTGCTTTTATTATTATTATATTGTCTTTGTTTTGTATTTTTGTTAAGCAAATTAGAGACAGTGATTTGGTATAGTTAATTGTAATCAAAGAAGTTTGTAATTAGTTAAGTACAGCTAAGTTTAGGGTTTTCTACCCTGTAAAAGCATTGAGCAATTGCTAGTTTAAACACCTACTTGTTAATTGCTGGTTTTGACCACTTAATAAAAATCATTTGTTTCACCATCATCCAGTAGTTTTCACTGGGTAGTCGGCTTTAACCCTTGAGGCTCCTATCACATCACCGAACCAAGGTGTAACAGTTTGGTCTAAAATGGGGTCTACCTCCAGCCCCTCCTGCAGGGGTACGCTGATTTGAGGCTGGGTCACACAGCTTTGGGAGCCGGGGGGAGGGAGGGCTGCTGCTGTCTCCATCTCAGCAAGCCCCTCTCCGCTGTCCAAGAAAGGGCAGCCTTCTTCCTGTTTACTGCCCTCTTCCATGGCAGGTTTTCCCTTTTAATCTCCCCCATCATCCAGGCAGAGTAAGTCCTGCAGGCAAACCTCCTGGGTGCTGACCAGGCCCAACCAGTTCGTTAGTCTCCTCTTTTCCAGAGGGTGAGTGTATCCATTTAAACCCTCCCCTCCCCCAAAACATATCCTTTTTCAAAGCATTAGAGAGACTACTAGACTATGTACAAAATATTTCACAAATAGTAAGGGCTCATCTACACATGAAAGTTAACCCATAGTAAAAAAGGGTGTGAAGTCAAAGTGGATTAACCATTCTGTGTGCGGATCCTGTAAGGCCTAGATCCTCAAGAGTATTTAGGTTCCTAAAGTGGAAGTGGATTAAAGTAATTCAGGATAAGACACTCTTACGCCAGAGCCACAGCATCCACACAGGGAGTTAAGACTAGCTACTCTAGAATAACTCCCTGTGTAGATGAGCCTTAATGAAGGACCCGATTCTGCACTCTCGCTACCTACCAGCAATATGCTGGTGACATTAGCAAATCCTCACAAAAGCTTTGTGAGGAAACTGACTGTAGGTATTATCTTTACTCACACTGAGTAGTACCTGATATACTGAAATCAATGGCAGCTAACAGTGCAGTAGGAAACTAAATAATAAAATAATTAGGAGTATCAGAATCTGGCTTGAAATTAATAGAGAGGCAGATTTATAAGTGTCTAGACCTGCATGAACCAGCACATGTCCCTGGGTCCCAAGTGGGGAATGAGTTTGCAACAGTCATTCCAGGGGCAGCCAGAAGGGGGCAGCCCTGGGCAAGAAAAGGTGTGGCCAGGTTGTCCACCGCTAAGTAGTTTCAGTTGCATCCTTTGAAGGACAGTAGTGGACACACCACCATTTTCTGACAATATATTTATATGAGGACTGATGGAAATGTCAGACTGGTGGAAACCGGAGGAAGTTGGAGGTATCTGTGTTGGTCCTCTTCCACGGTTACATAGATTTTATTGCCTTGGTGCTCTGTGTTGTCTGTATTGCCCTTTCCCCTGTGCTGCCAATGAACCTGACTTCGGCTCTAGAAGTGAGAGAGAGTTCAGTCGGTCATTGGTCTTGCTGTTAACGATGTGCAGTGACGCGGTCATATGCACTAGAATAAGGACTTCAGGCTGCTATAGCTCAGATGTACTGGAGAGTAGCGGTGCCAATTCAGATATTTCTGGGATGGCAGCAGAAAAATTCCATTCCCAGCTTATTTCTTCCTACTCCTCTGAAATCTTGCAGGGACCCCGGGTCTCCCTTAGTCAGGGAATCTCTCCTCCCTTACCCACATCATGCATTAGCTGATGCCTCCAGGAGTCAAATTCATAGTGGACTCTCCTATGCTCCACCATCCATGAACAGCCTTCCCAAGGTTGCAACAGCATTTGGCCATACCACCCACACCTGTCCACCTGGGCAGAGTGCTAGCTGGACGAGGGGCAGCTGGAGCACATTTCAGGGGCATAGCAATCCTATGGGCTAGGTAGCAATATCACTCACTGAAACACTGTGTAGCTATTAGCGACAAGGCTGTGTCGACATCACCTTGTAGCAGTCATGTGTGGACACTAAATGATGGCACTTTTTCTGACAAAATACTTTCCGAGGGGGTTTTGCTTCATCAGCAGGAGAGCGCTCCTGCCAGCAAAGCAGTGTTCACACTTTCACTTGCCGCAGCAAAACTTTGTCGTTCATGGGTGGTTTTTAAAGCACCCGTGAACAACCAAACTTTTGTCAATCAAGATGCACCCTCAGAGACAGCTGCACCAGATTTCAGGTGGAGTGACATTTCTGCTGTTCCAGCAGCAGCCACCCAGCATTAGCAAGAGAATCCTGCTTAAGTGTCCAGATCGTGGCTCCCCAAGTTCTGCAGCTCATGGGACTGGGAGCAAGTGCAAAACTCTGCCTTTTCCCTCCTCCCCCAGCTGCACATAACTGGAACCATAGGATCTCATGTTCGATTTGAAGTGGTGACTTTACATACCCTGTTAGAAATCCACTAATCTTCACCCAACTGCTTTCTTCCTTGAAGTTATTTTGCGGTGATGCGTTGCTAAGCAAGGTATAAAGAAATAACCACACAGAATAAAACCTTCCATGTTTAACTTGTTCTAATACTGCTGTAAAAATCAGACTCGCTCCTATAATGTCACAAAAAATAGGTAAATGTGATCAGTGAGTGCTCAGTCATTCCTCTGTACTTGGATCTGTTACTAAGATTCTCCACATTACCATCAAAGGAACCAGACTCTGCAGCAAAGAGCTTCTTGGGTTTGTCTTTGTGATCCAGCTGCCACTTTCAAACACAGATGTCTGGTAAGGAACAAACATTTTTGTACTGAGATTCCCACCCCCCTCCACCCGATCTCTGCTTAAATGTACTATTCCTGTCTCCATTTAATGACATGCCATTTCTAGGCATTTGGAGGAAGAATACAAAGGAGAGCAATAATAATTATGCCGTAGATGACTGGCTCTAGGATGTCGCTATTATGGTTAGATATAATTTCCCAGGCCAAATAATGCCCAAACCAACAGGGTACCAGTAAATGACAGGCTTGTGAAAGAGGGACCTTCCACCAAAAGGCTTTGGGGTCCTTGCTGTACGGTCTCATTCAGATGAGGTACAGTTATTGGTAACCTTAAATTGGATAATTGGCCTCTAATGGAAGCATGAATTCATCTTTGGAACTGAAAGGCTGGCTGCTCGTGCCTGACTTACTGCCCATGTGTTTTGTACGCTGACAGCCTCTCTTCTCTTCCACTGGCTTTGTTCAGCTCTCTCCCTTTGCCGTAACTGTCTTTTGAGGTTACTGGTGCCTATTCTTCACTAACACTTAGGGCATACTCACAAATGTTCATCTCTAAAGACTCTCCGACTATTCATGAAGCCTCACAACGCCCCTGGGAGTTGGGGAATAAATAATTTGTCCTCATTTTACAAAGCAAAGAGGTTAAATGACTTGCCCAAGTGCACACAAGTCAGTCCTGGAGTCAGGATTCTATATCAGGAGTTCCTGAGTCCCACTGCCATGTTTAGACCAATGTACCACTTTTCAGTGCCCTAGAGAACTTCAGCTTTAACAAAACTTCACAAGGGACAGGCTGGAAGCAGCATTTTGGAAATTTTCAGATTGCTACAGATCACTATAAAGAAACAGAAGATATAAGGGTATGCTCTTTAATATATGCTCTGCCTGCTTCCCCGTGCTGTATCTTTAAGTCCTTTGACTTTAGTGAATACAGTCACAAAGATGACTGAAAAAGTTCTAGCTTTTTTTGTTGCATGCTTCAGACCTCAGGGACATGTGGTTTATGAAAGAACATGTCTTCCACCAGAGTTCATGGACCTGGGGAAAATGTGGACTATTTTATAAGAGCCCTGTATGCATTGGCTGAAGATCAATTTGAAAACCATGAATTATGCAAACATCAGACAGGTTAATAAGTGGATTAACAGATAACTTGTTTCACAGCAGCTACAATTAAAAACAGACTTAATCCCTCACTCAGCTATTCACATCGCAAAGCAGTCTGAGTTGGGAGATAGCAAAATCTGGAGCAAGCGGCTAAACCTGAAAAACAGAACGTTAACTCTCAAGCTATTAACAGATTTACCATTACTACAAAGCTATCCAGTGTGATAAATGCCCAGAGGGACTGTCCTCCTAGAATCAAGCTCTATGAGGCAAACCAAAGAGAGCAGCTGAGATACAAAGTATCAACTACAGGCAGTCCCCGAGTTACGCGGATCCGACTTATGTTGGATCCGCAGATACGAACAGGGATTTTCTCGCCCCGGAAGACTGGAGCGGCGGGACGCCTGGTCCCGCCGCCTGCCTCCTCCGGGGCGAGAAAAGCTACTCCCCGTCTCCCTGGTCTGCTGCGGGAGCCAGCAGACCAGGGAGACGGGGAGCAAAGCGGCGCAGGACCCAGGGCCGGACCCGCGGCCGCTTCCAGATCAGCTGGAAGCGCCGCGGGTCCGGCCCCGGGTCCTGCGCGGCTTTGCTCAGCGTCTCCCTGGTCTGCAGACCAGGGAGACGCTGAGCAAAGCCGCGCAGGACCCGGGGCCGGACCCGCGGCCGCTTCCAGCTGATCTGGAAGCGGCCTCGGTCCGGCCCTGGGTCCTCCGCCACTTTGCTCCGCGTCTCTCTGGTCTGCTGGGGGGGACGCAGCTAGTGCCCCCCTCAGCAGACCAGGGAGATGTGGAGCAAAGCCCGGGGCCTGTGGTAGAGCAGGTGGGGCGCTGCCGGTTGGTCCCACAGCACCGCTCCTTGGCGCTACTGGACCAACCCAGCAGCACCCCAGCTACTCTGCCCAGGAGTCCTGATTCAGCCGCTGCTGGTCAGTTTCAGCAGTGGCTGAATCAGGACGCCTGGGGCAGAGCAGCTCGGGTGCTGCTGGGTTGGTCCAGTAGCGCCGAGGAGCGGCCGCGCTACTGGACCAACCCAGCAGCACCCGAGCTGCTCTGCCCCAGGCATCCCCAAGTTAGCTGCTGCTGAAACTGACCAGCGGCTGACTACAGGAAGCCCGAGGCAGAGTTGCTCTGCCCCGGGGTTCCTGGAATCAGCTGCTGATCAGTTTCAGCAGCGGCTGAATCTGGATGCCAGTTCCGACTTACATACAGATTCAACTTAAGAACAAACCTACAGTCCCTATCTTGTACGTAACCCGGGGACTGCCTGTATATACAAGAGTGAGGTATCCCATAGAGGTTTTTTGCAGGTGGTAGGCTACTAACGATGGGCTTAATCTAGGGACATATTGAACCCAAGAGTACGTAACTCCTCCTCCTGGGCTAGCTCCAATCAGCACCAATGGAATGTAACTTTCCTACAGTCCTAGACACTGATGTATATTAACACCTAGCTAGCTTGGGTTCTTCTATAGCCCCTTTCCCTATAGTATCTGAGTGCCATGAAATGTTTCATGTGTTTATTGTTAGCACCCTGGGGAGGTAGGGAAATACTACTATCTGCATTTACAGCTGGGAAACCGAGGCACAGATTTTTAAAAGTGTTCAGGCATTGATCCGCTTGGCACTGCAAAACCAGTGGTTTAGATGGCCAATTCACACTCTCAAAACTCAATGGAATTAGGCTCCTCAGTGCCTTATATTAGAAACTTCAGGGGGTAGCCGAGTTAGTCTGTACAGGATGTTAGTCTATAAAGTGCCTCCAGACCATTTTTTGGTTTTTAAGTTTATTTAGATTAGAAAGTCTGCCTTGCAGTGGCCGAACTCCTGGAGTCACTCTGTTATGCTAAAGAGAGGGTTACGAGGTGACTTGATCCTGTAAGTTCCTGCGTGGGAAATATTTGATGATGGGCTCTGCATTTTAGCAGAGAAGGTCTGTCACAATCCAATGGCTGGGAGTTGAAGCTAGACAAACTCAGACTGGAACTAAGGGGTCAAGTTTTAACAGTGATAAATTGTTCCCATTAAAATGTGTCAGTGGTCATGGTGGAGTCTCCATCACTGACAACTCTTAAATCGAGACTGGATGTTTCTTCTAATGGATCTGCTCTAGTGATTATTTTGGGAGAAGATCTCTGCTCTGGGCTGTAGAGGAGATCCTGCACCCCTTACACCCATCCCCCAGGCTGGAATCCTCTCCTGCACACACATTCCCTTCTGGACCTTGCACTCCCTCCTGAACCCCCAATTTCCTGCCCTTGATCACAATCCCCTCCTTCACCCAAACTCCCTCAGGCCCCACAGCTTCTCCTGCACCTACCCCAAGCTCCCGTCTGCACTCAACCTTGTAAGAGAAAAAACTGCCCCCCCCCCCCCGCCCAGTAAAAAGTTTGGCCAGGCCGCTTTTGCTATAGTGGGCTGCAGTACTCCTCGGGAGAAACCGGCCGCATCCTTCCTGCATACCATTGCCTTTAGAAAAAGGAAAGGTGTGAAAAGGGGAAAATAGCCTCAGACTCTCCCACCCGTCACCTTGGCGTGAGAACTGCGGGGCTCACCTGGTCTCATGAAACCTGCTCAGTTTCGGCCTAACCCCTGGGACACAGACCCCCACTTGGTGACCCTTGGGCCGTATAAGGTAATATGCAAGCGCGGCAAAGCGATGTGCAGATTTGGGGATAAATACCCATCACACAGTTCGCTCGAGGAGGTCTTCGCAACACACGTACCACCGTGCGTGTGTCTTCTCGTATACTTCAAAGCGCTGCCGGCCTGGTCAACCGACCAGCCATCCCTCCCCCGACTCTCGGGTGTAACCAAGGCCTTCACAACCGAACCGATATCTGTGAAATGTTCCGTGTGCTGTGTAAGTTGGTATGTATGATTTGATTTTTTCTTGTTGTATAAGCTTAGTGTTGTAGTTATTGTGGGTAGTACATAGAGTTTGTATTTATCACTGTTATTTAATTAGTATAGCTGGATATTTTTAGAATAGAGACTATTCCCCTTGCCATTCCCATCCTTATATCTCTGACACGTTTAACTAGAAATCATAGAATAAATATAATAAAGACTGTAACCTCTAGCCTAGCCCCCCTCAGCATAGCTCATGGGGCACCCCATAGAAAAGTGACCACTTACCAAAATCTTGGAGTGCTCCCTCCCTCCACCCCCGGTGAAAAATGAATGCCCTTCCTTTGCATAGATGATCATACTGATTCCTTCTGACTTTGGAATCTGTGGCTCTTGTAACTGGGTTTGGTCCGCAGACTGTAGCACTGTGCAGCTGGCAATTTCACTCACACACACATTCCCCTGTTGCTAAGCAATGGGATACATGTCTTGTTCTCCTCATCCAATGCCTGCACGCCGGGACTATGCCTTCAATGCCCTCTCTAGCTCACCTAATCAGAGAGAATCTCCTACCTTGGCTTTTATGCTCCACAGGGGCCGGTGCAAAATCTTTTTCCGCCAGATTTGTTCTGCCTGGGTTTGAAGCCCCTTAATTGTGATTTGAGGTTGCCTGGGCTACCACTAGCAGTAAGTAGCACTGCGTGAAGAAGAACAGGTGCTTCACTACTCTGACAGAAGCAGCTCCATGTGTCCCAGAGCTCAGAAGGCCAATAGACCTGCATAACTCCCTCCCCACCCACATTTCAGTGTGGACAATGAATAAGCCAGCTCAAAGAACTAGTTGCCATGGTTATATTCACTGCTCGTATACCGTATGTGACAATAGACCGGTGTGATCATGGCTTGAGAGTCTGTGATGGAGACTCACAGACACAGATAAAGCCTCCACTTCACTTGTAGCTACATAGATTTCAGTTTCCAGGGGACAATGTATTCTAGGTCCCAGGACATAGAGGTATGTCAAGATTTTGGGGCAGAGGCTGTCATTTTCAAGGTCTTTTTTGAAGCACTTAGTATTCCTTAGGAATAAAGACCCCATGGATAAAGACCCAATAATGATAATTGTGGAGTGGTCCACGTTACTTCATGATCAAGGTGAAAGCTCGGTTAGCCTTTCAAGTCCAATTTTCAATCCTACTCCACCTTAGCTTCCCTAAAGGAGACAAATTCTCCTGAAATTTCACAATCCGCATGTCATCCCAGACTAGAACTCTTCGGAAGCCATCTTTGCGCCCACCCCCTCTACCCCCACAATCCTGGGGCTGGATCCAGTGTGGTCATTGGTATAGCTGTAAGCAAGTGCTGAGCCTGCTCTAATTTTCCTTCAGCAACTAGCAGCCTCAAGTGGCCACCCCTGGGATTACTGAGGTACAAGTGCACTGGAGCTAAGCTCCTTTCCCCAGGGAACACACCTTGGGCTAGGGAGTGGAAGCAGGGGACAGCCATGACTACAGTGAGTGGCTCTAGGACACTGTGAGATCCTCTAGGCAGAAGAAATTTCCAGAGGCTTAATAGGGGCTTTGCCCCTGAAGTTCTCTGGGGATATGGGGACACACCTCCTACTTGCAGAAAGCAGCAGGGTGTTCTCAGTACTAAGCATTGCAGGGCTGATTCTCATCACCAGGCTCCACTGACTTCAGTGGGGTTTCTTCAGAGTCAGATGAATCGGGCAAGCCTGAAGGTAGCATGAAAGAGTAGCAAAGGTAATTGTGAGTTGGGGTTTTTAAAAGCTGTGGTTCAGAAGCACGCTGAGTGAATCACTTCTCATGAAGCCTGAGTTCTGAGAACTATCCAGAAGCAACTGGTAATTTGCTCAGATTTATTCATTACAAAAATCACCTGCCAGGAAAAATCAAATCATTTCCATTATTGTTTTTCATCTGAGTCACAGAAGCACCTCCCTGGCAGGCCCTACCAAGATCAGGGCTCCATTGTGCTGGGCACAGTACAAACATAATGTCTAGGCACAGTCTAGACAGAAGCGTGAAGGGAGGGATGCAGCTGATAGATTTTTGTTCTGGTCGGGTAGGGTTTTGTGTGGAGAGGGGATTAGCTAAGTGGAAAGACAAAGGGAGGAGGATACAGAAGGGAAGGGGCTGGTGGTTAGGACGGGTGACAAAGGCCATTGGGGGGAGGCTCAGGTGAGGAGATTGTGAGGGAGCAACTGAGAGTGGGTTTTCAACAGCTAATCAGCACTGGGGAGAGTGGCCGGAGTGAAAGCCGCCTGACTCATCAGTGCCTGATAATCCCTGTTTAAATCAGTAGCCTCCCCAGGAATTGAAATGGGGGGGGGGGTGTTCGAATTTACAAAGGGGGGGTGTCAGGGCCGATGAGGGATGACATCGTGAGGGTGAAGGTGGGTTGTATGGCACCATACTTCACAAAACTAGGGGAGTGTTGGGGAAATTCAGGGGGGTATACATCCCCATAGGGGGCGGGTGTAGGGAAATCCCTGGTTTAAACAGCTCCGTCCATATACCCAGGGGAGCATCATATGGGTCCTAGTGCCCTCAAAGCAGATTTCTCACCAGCACAGTGCTGGCAGAACCATGACTAGGCCCAATCTGGCCCCATAGAAATGGTGGGGGGAAAGGAAGCAGGATCATCTCCATTTCACAGACAGGGAAAGTGAATCAAGGAACACCAATCCCAGGTCATATAGAGCCTACAGCAGAGGCAGGCACCAAACATTAATAGGAGTGTTGTGAGCAAGACATGAGAAGTCATCATTCTGCTCTACTCTGTGCTGATTAGGCCTCAGTTGGAGTATTGTGTCCAGTTCTGGGCACCACATTTCAAGACAGATGTGGAGAGATTGGAGAAGGTCCAGAGAAGAGCAACAAAAGTGATTAAAAGTCTAGAAAACATGAGCTCTCGGGAACGACTGAAAGAACTGGGCTTGTTTAGTTTAGAAAAGAGAAGACATAGGCAATGTCTGCACTGTTGGGGGGGGTTTCGGAAAAAAGTTTGCAAATTGCGAACCGCAATTTGCGTATCTTTTTCCAATTCTTTTTTTTTTTTTTTTGGAAGAGGCTTTACTGACATTTGGCCTTTCTACACGGGGCCAAATATTGGAAAAACCTCCTTTCACAAGAGCCTTTATTCTTCATAAGAAGAGGAATACAGGACATCCGAAAGAGCTCATCTGCTCTTCCGGAAAAAAAATTGGAAGAGCAGACGCATTCCCTGGATGCAGCAGTTTTCCGAAAAACTCCATAGTGTAGACATAGCCTAAGAAGGGACACGACAGTTTCCAAGTATCGAAAAGGGTGTTACAAGGAGGAGGGAGAAAAATTGTTCTTGGCCTCTGAAGACAGGACAAGAAGCAATGGGCTTAAATTGCAGCAAGGGAGATTTAGGCTGGACATTAGGAAAAACTTTCTAACTGTCAGAGTGGTTAAACACTGGAGTAAATTGCCTAGGAAGGTTCTAGAAGCGCCAACATTGGAGATATTGGATAGACACCGATCAAGAATGATCTATGGTGGTTGGTCCTGCCCTGAGGGCAGGGGACTGGACTTGATGATCAATTGAGGTCCCTTCCAGTTCTAATATTCTCTGATTCTATGAAACACGGAATTGCAGAATCTCAGGCTAGTTCCTTCACCATAAGACCAGCCTTACTCTCCAGCCTGGTCTTCCTACTGACCAGAAAGTGATCTCTGAGCATATTCACTAACGTGAGGCCTCAGCTGTGCTGGGGCATTGGGATAAGGCAAAGGGTTGTTTGTGCTTCTTGCAGTGGTTTACAACCTGTGATATGTGTGCTACTTGCAGGCCAATCAGCACACAGCTGCAGCCCGTGTAACATCCTCAGGGCCATGCAGCTCATATTGGGTGGACGGGACCAACATAACAGAGAGAGCTGCTTATGCAGCCCTCACTGGTGAATAGGTTGAGAACGACTGACGCAGGTAATAAATAGTTTACGCTACTTATCAACAAAAATACCCCAGGCCCACCTGCCCATGGCAAATTTTCCTGGTGTTGTAGAAAGCCTGCTACAAGAGGCACAGAATGGAAACACGGCATTTGCTCCGCAAGGCACCACATCTCCCATGCCTGAGCCCTGCAGATGCAAATACTCACATGCTCTTTAAAGCGACTCAGATCCCCAGCCTCAAGGCATTATCCAGAAAATGTCAAATGGCATTTTTTTTTTTAAATGTAACACAATCACAAGAGAGAAGCTATTAAATGTCAGCAAAAGGCTGGTGCCAAATACGGAGGTGGGCAAGCACAGCAGATTGGCTGCCTCTAAAGGCTCCTAGCAGCAATCTTGGAAAAGGGCTGATAAAACACACTGTTCTGTGGCTTGTTTTTCCGCTGGTGCATATTAGCTGGCCACTGTAAAGTTAACCTCTTTGGTGCCTGATGATACAGAGCAGATGTAGAGGAGATATTCAACCTTAGAGTTACAGAATCTGGTCCTGGGGGGAAACAGTGTGGAGAGGAGGGGAAGTAGAGGACACGGAGTCGGTCGAGAAGGTTACAGATACTGAAGCAACAGGCATTTATTCAAGAAAACAGCTACAATTACAGCCAAACAGTCCTTTTGGGGGTTCAAGGATTTAGCTATGCTGCCCCACACAAAGAAATCTGTAGGTCACACCGAGACAGCTTGTAGCCAAATATCATGTTACAAATAACTGTTTCCACAGGGGGTAGGTGTTTTCCCTTATGTGCATTGGAATAGCCCTGTTGTTTTTCTGTCTGCTGGATGTGGCTGAAAGATTGCTTGAAATACAAGGGAGGCAATTTTTATTTTATTAGCTGGGCAGCTCTGAACAAGATGCATGTGCCATTCTAAATGAATAGGAATACGTCAAACTCCCACCCTCGTTAACTACAGAGACTTGATGTAAGAGCAGGGGAGAGAGAGTGAAAATCAGCATGTGGCACTGACAACTTTGAGTGGAACGAGGTGTACAGCTAGTTCGGATTAGGAAGCCTAATCCAAACTAGCTAGTCTGTGCCGCGTGTAGCCGCTCGGCACGGGGTCCGACCTAGCCGGCATTTAAAAATGGTGCCGGCCGGCTTTATGCAAATGAAGCCCGGGAAATTCAAATCCCGGACTTCATTTGCAACTCCGTATGACTACATTACCCCCCCTAGTTCGAACTAGGGGGGTAGTGTAGACATACCCTATTACATCAAACTTTCACACACATTCATAATTTTGCTCACATGCCTTATCCCATTGAAAGGAATTGGCTATTTTTACATAAGTAATTCACATTTGCCCAAGGATTGATCCTGGAGCCAGTTTTGTTCAACGTGTTCTTTAATTATCTGAATGATGGGTCAGTTTCTCTTCAGCAAGTTCGCAGATGACACTAAGCTGGGGAGAGGTAGATATGCTGGAGGGCTGGGATAGGTTCCAGAGTGACCTAGACAAATTGGAGGATAGGGCCAAAAGATGAGGTTCAACAAGGACAAGTGCAGAGCCCTGCAATTAGGAGGAAGAATCCCAAGCATTGTTACAGGCTGGGGACCGACTGGCT
This sequence comes from Pelodiscus sinensis, assembly GCF_052426305.1. Lineage (NCBI taxonomy): Eukaryota > Metazoa > Chordata > Testudines > Trionychidae > Pelodiscus > Pelodiscus sinensis. The sequence goes on from NC_143054.1 coordinate 14,779,168, forward strand.
AAGCAGCAGTTCTGCAGAAAAGAACCTGGGAATTACAAGTAGATGAGATGCTGGATATGAGTCAACAGTTTGCCTTGTAGCCAAGAAAGCTAATGGCATATTAGGGTGCATTTGTAGTAGCATTGCCAGCAGATCCGGGAAGTGATTATTCCCCTCTATTTGGCATTGATCTGCAGGGTAGCGTTAGCCCCAAGGCTTGTGTATCCAGTACTACTGGGCCGGGACTGGCTGGGTTTCAGACGCATCCTGCGTGACTGGGATGAGCAGGGGCAACTGCCACCAGCAGGGATGGAGGACTGGAAAAGGGGAACATCCCCAGGCCCAGAGGAGGAACCGGACCCTGAGAAAACCCTCGCTTTGGAGGAAGTAGGAGGGGATGAGGACTTCACAAGAGACCAACGGGAAGATCCCTCCTTAACCCATGCCTGGGAACAAGGGGCAGGAGAGACTGGAGACCCCGGTGCGGGGGCAGCTGATCGACCGACACCGCGCTTCAAGGTAAGAGCCGATCGATTATATCGGATCGCGCAGTCGGCCGACGGGCAGACAGAGGTTAGCCAGTTGTTGGTCCCCGCAAGGTACCGTAGGCAGGTATTAGACTTGGCACATGCGAATCCCTGGGCAGGACATTTGGGGCGAGCGAAGACCCTACAGCGCATAACGCAGAGATTCTTTTGCCCGGGGATTTATAAGGAGGTCAGAGACTTCTGTGAGTCCTGCCCTGAGTGCCAGAGGACGGCGCAGGGAGGGGTGCCGAAAGCCCCCCTAGTTCCTCTCCCCATGGTAGAGGTGCCATTTGACCGGGTGGCTTTAGATCTGGTAGGACCCCTGGAGACGTCCCAAAGAGGACACCAGTATATAATGGTCCTAATTGATTATGCCACCCGATACCCCGAGGCCGTCCCACTTAAGAACACGACGGTGGCAACGCTGGCACGTGAATTGGTGCAAGTATTCTCCCAGGTGGGAATCCCAAGGGAGATACTAACTGACCAAGGGACCAATGTGACTTCCAAACTGATGGCAGAACTTTGCCGCCTCTTAAACATTAAGACCATGAGTACCTCAGTTTACCACCCGCAAACAGATGGACTTGTTGAACACTTCAATTAGACATTAAAAGGCATGTTGCGGCGGTTTGTTGAGCTCGACCCAAAGGACTGGGACCTATTACTACCGGCACTGTTGTTTGCGGTGCGAGAGGTGCCCCAAGCCTCAACGGGATTTTCCCCATTTGAATTACTTTACGGCCGACAACCCCGGGGGACACTAGACTTATTGCGGGAGACATGGGAGGAGCAGGACTCCAGGGTGAAGGGTACAGTACCGTATATCTTGGACTTGCAACAGCGACTCCGGACAGTAGGGGAGCTGGCTAGAGAACCTCCTCCAGGCCCAAAATAAGCAAGCCCAATATTATAACAGAGGGGCCAAGGCCAGGACATTCCAACCGGGACACAGGGTACTCTTGCTATTACCAGCACCAGAGTCAAAATTATTGGCCAAATGGCAAGGGCCCTTCGAGGTCATATGACAGGTAGGACCAGTCGATTACGAAATTAAATTATCAGGAAAACGGAAAGACAAGCAGATCTATCATGTCAATTTACTAAAGAAGTGGAACGCACGGGAGGGTATGCTTATCACCTTACAGCCACCAGAACCAGAGCTTGGACCTGGGGAGGCGACTTGAAGGCGGAAGGGGCAACGCATATCGGGGCAGAGTTGACGGAGGAACAACACCGAGAGACTAACTCCCTTCTTCGGGAATACGAACAGGTCCTAACTACACAACCGGGTAAGACCCCCTTGATGAGCCACCATATCGCGACAACTCCAGGTAAAAAGATCCAGGACCACATATGACTCCTCCCAAAGAAAATGTGGGAGCCCGTTCAGGAAGAGCTGCAACGGATGTTGCAAATGGGGGTGATCAGGGAATCGAGAAGCGAGTGACGCAGTCCCATCGTTTTGATGCTTAAGTTCGACGGCACAATACGGTTCTGCATAGACTTCTGGAAAGTCAACGCAATTTCGCGATTTGATGCGTATCCTATGCCCAGAGTAAATTAACTGTTAGAACGGTTGGGTAAAGCACAATACATATCTACGCTCGACCTCACTAAGGGGTACTGGCAGATCCCCCTAACACCAGCCTCTGAGGACAAGACCGCATTTGCCACACCATTTGGCCTGTTCCAGTTCACCACAATACCATTCGGATTGAATGGGGCGGCAGCGACGTTCCAGAGGCTGATGGACAAAGTATTATGCAAACATCGGGAGTATGCTGCTGCATATATTGATGACATTGTCATTTATAGTGAAACCTGGCCGGAACATCTGCAACATCTAAAGGCGGTCCTCGGAGCCCTGGCTGACGCCAAGCTCACGGCTAACCCCGGTAAGTGCCACTTTGGACAAAGGGAAGTATCCTATTTAGGTTACGTGGTGGGACGGGGAAGGATAAAACCTCAGGTGGACAAGGTAGAGGCCCTAAGAAGTTACAAAGCCCCCACCACAAAAAGGCAAGTCCGCCAGTTCCTGGGCTTAGCCGGTTACTATCAGCGATTCATCCCTGATTTTGCCACGATTGCGGTGCCCTTGACGGACTTGACGCAAAATACACGACCCCAAAGGGTCCAGTGGACCGCGCAGTGCGGGAAGGTGTTCCAAGCGTTAAAGCACCGATTGACGCAGACACCGGTCCTCCATCAACCTGACTTTACTAAACCATTTATAGTACAGACAGACGCGTCAGACAGAGGGCTAGGAGCTGTCCTCTCACAAGAGCAGGAAGGGGAGGAACACCCCATCCTGTATTTGAGTAGGAAATTACTACCGCGGGAGCAACAATATGCCACGATCGAGAAGGAGGCCCTGGCAACTAAGTGGGCAATAGAGGCACTCCGCTATTATCTGCTAGGGGGAACCTTCACCTTGATAACAGACCACGCACCATTACGATGGATCCAGACAATGAAGGAAACCAATCCCCGGATCATGAGATGGTACTTGGCCTCACAACCTTATAAATTTGAGGTCTGTCACAGGCCGGGGAGAACCCATAACAATGCAGACTTTTTTCTAGGTCCCTAGCTAATAGCGAGGCGGCGGAAGGGGATGGAGCCCTGGAAAGAGGGGTGAGCGATGGGGCAGTGGTGTCCCACACCGACATTGGCGGGGTGACCCTCTGGGGAGCACGCCTGCCGACCCACCGGCGTTGCGGCGCATGCTCAGAGGCAGCGAGGGCAAGTCCGAAGGCAGTTAAGGCCTTCAGGGGAAACCAGACCCAGGGGGAAAGGATAGGAGAGGCCCGGCTGGGGGCCGGCGGAGGAAGGGAAGCCCGAGCCGAAGGGGAAGGTGTGTGACAGGGCGCCTGCCTTGCACTGGGCCTTTAAGCCCAGGGCTCAGGCCCTGGGCCTTCAGGTGGCTGGAAGAACCCAGCTGAAGCTGTTAGGCTAATGAGAGCCCAGCTGTCAGATATTCAGAGAACCCCTGGTGGCTTGGGGAGCCCAGCTGTCAGCTATAAAAGGAGGAGCACAGTTTGCTTGGGGGAGAGCCAGTGGAGGGCTGAATGCAGAGGAAGCAGGAGCTCCTTGGAGGGAGACAGGCTGGGGATAGCCAGCAAGGGCTGGAGAGAGCCAGCTAAGACCCTGGCTAGGGGCTGGAGACAAGACCCTGGATTTGTAGCCGGAACATGAGGCCGGCTTGGTAAGCAGGGGAGTTGAGACAAACAATGCCGATGATGAGCAACCCATACAGACTGTAACTTGCCCTGAGAGGGGCTAGATGAGGACAGTCAGGGGGTACTGAGGCACGGTGGGGGCTTGCACCGTGACACTATGCTAATATTCCATAGTACAAACACCTAGAAGTCAAAGCAATGGCACCAAGCCCAAACCAATTATGCTTGACAGTGTATGCAAACACAGTAACAGACAGTGTTGCCCAAATAGACAAGACAAAGGAAGATTTATAATTCCTATTTTACAGATGGGAAACAAACACAGAGGCTCACATTTTCAGAAGTGATTAGTGGTTTCGGGTGCCTTAGTTTTTCAGGGCCCTGCATTAGACATTATTAGGGTACGTCTACATTGTGGAGCTATTTTGGAATTCTTTCAGTATCCTGAAATAACTATTCTGCGTCTTTTGAGCAAGCCCATTATTTCAAAATGTAATGGGCTCGCTATTCTGACGTCCCTGTAAACCTCATTCAATGGGGAGTAAGGGACATGTTGGAATAGCAATTTATTTTGAAGTGTGGCACTGTGCAGACAGCACCAAATTACCAATTAAGCAATTTAGAAATTAACTTGAAATAAGGTACGCAATTTGCAGTATAGACACACAAACCCTTACAGTCAGATTCTCAGAGGGTTAGTGCTCAGCTTTTTTGAAAATTGAGCCCTTTTAAGGCAACTCAAGTTAGGTCAAAAACTTCAGCACCCAAAATCACTAGTTACTTCTGAAAGTCTGAGGCAGAGATTAAGGGATAGATTTTCAAAGGCATCTAAAGATGCAGGTCGGAGTGTGGAAGGATAGTGGCCTAATGGGATTTCCAATAGCACTTAAATAGGTTAGGCACCTGTGAGGTTTTGAGGCTCACCTAGACTGGCAAGGAGATTCTGTTACTACCTCTGCCTTGTAGTTTTAGGTGCATAAATGCTAAGCTGCTCTGGTTCAGAGCTGACACACCAGGGCTGTGTCTACCCTGGGCCACTTATTCCGGAAAAGCAGCCGCTTTTCCGAAATAACTTGCCAGCTATCTACAATGGCCACTTGCTTTTCCGGAAAAGCAATGATGATCTACTGTAAAATTGTCAGTGTTTTTCCGGAAAAATTATGCTGCTCCCATTCGGGCAAAAGTCCTTTTCTGGAAAAACTGTTCCAGAAAAGGGCCAGTTTAGACAGCCCAGTAGTCTTTTCCGCAAAAAAGCCCCGATCGTGAAAATGACGACCGGGGCTTTTTTCCTGGAAAAGCATGTCTACATTGGCCGCAGACGCTTTTCCGGAAAAAGTGCTTTTCCGGAAAAGCATCCTGCCAATGTAGATGCGCTTTTTCCGGAAATACTTATAACGGAAAACTGTTCCGTTTTAAGCATTTCCGGAAAAGGGTGCCAGTGTAGACGTAGCCCAGTAGCCACTCTACAAATTACATCTCAGCCAGGCTTCGACTCACCTACTTTCTCCTTTCAGTATGATCCAATAACTCATCTGGTCCCAGATTCAGCTGAGTTTTTGGTTGCCGGACCCTCAGACTTTTCTTGATTCTTCACCCTGGAAGGAATGAAACCTGCTCCCCGCTATCAGTGCACTGTGCCTAAGTGACTTGCTAAACTCACATAAGAAGTCTGTGGTGGAGCTGGGCAATGAATCCAATTCTGCCAATTTCACTTCTACTGACATAGGAACACCATGTCCTAAGAACACTTTTGCAGGATTGGTTCAGTTGCCATTTTTTGTCATTTTACCATATCTTTGTTTTGTTTTTTTCCAAAGTTCCAGCTTCTGTGGTCAGGTGATTACATGAGACTCTAAGTTTTAATTTAAAACACACATTTTTATTGATCATTGCTGCACAGAAAAGTTTGTAACCTTTTTGTAAAGTCTGTAAAGGCTGAAAAACCAGAAGGCAAATAAAAAACCCTCCAAAGTTATTTGCCTTAAAAATTGTAAGATGTATTTTCAATCTCATTAATTTTTTAAACCTAACTCAGAGAAGTGACAAAAAATGATTAAAGGTTTAGAAAATATGACCTCTCAGGGAAGACTGAAATAATTAAGTTTGTTTAGTTTGAAAAAGAGAAGACTGAGAGGGGACATGACAGCAGTTTTCAAGGATCTAAAAGGGAGTTACAAGGAAGAGGGAGAAAAATTGTTCTTCTTGGCCTCTGATGATAGGTCAAGAAGCAATGGGCTTAAAATGCAACAGGGGAGGTTTAGGTTGGACATTAGGAAAAACTTCCTAAATGTCAGGATGGCTAAACACTGTAATGAATTGCCTGAGATTGTGGAATCGCCATTACTGGAGAAATTTACAAGCAGGTTAGACAGACATCTGACAGGGATGATCGAGATGGTGTTTGGTCCTACAATTAAGGCAGTGGACAGGATTTGACCTCTCAGAGTCCCTTCCAGCTCTAGTATTCTAGTATTCTTGAATGTATGGAATTAGCACTAGAACTGATCAGAAAGAAGAACTTTAAAGGAAATATTTTTTGGTTTAAAAAAAAAAAAGCAGTTCCATTAAATCTAAATGCTTCACGAAATCATTGTATGAAGTGTTGCTGCAGCCATGTCAGTCCCAGGATACTGGAGACAAGTTGGAGGAGGTAATATTTTTATTGGACCAACTTCTCTTGAGAGACAACAAGCTTTCAAGCTTACACAGAACTCTTTCTAGGTCTGAAGAAAAGCACTGGGTATGCTTAAAACTTGTCTCATCAACAGAAACTAGTAAATCTCACACAGTCTCACAAGAGTGTCAGTTTTGCCCAAACTTCATTTCAGAGAAAAAAAATAGCAAAATAAAGAGTTTAGACAATATTGAAATGCCCATTTTGATATTTCAGTTTTTCATTTTGAAACTATTTTTTTAGTGATATAATCTAATGTAAAATTTTAAAAACACTCAAAATATTTTGATTGTTTCAAAACAGGATCAGAATTTTCTCTCTGCACATTTTGAAATTTTTGAATGAAGCCAAATCATTAAATGTTTTACATACATTTTTGTCCTCCACACAACCCTAGCAGCTATGTCATTGGCAAGGAACTGTTTTACCTGGACAAGATGGCCTATTCAAGCAGCTTACCTCCTGTAACAGGTGGCACTCACCTCACCTATGAACCCCCATCTGGCCAAGTGCAAGTTCTTGCACTGCATCTTTAAAAGCCTTTTTGGCTACTTACCCCTCCAGCTAAGTCATGCGATACTGTATAATCATAACCCTTTCCAGGGTACATCTAACAGGGCCCATCCCAGTGCCCTCAAAGCCTGGCATCTCAAAATCTGTATCTCTCTTTCCCCACAGTCTCTTTCCCCATTCAGTCACAGTAGCACCTTCAGGACTCGCACTCCGACAGACAACTTCCTCAGCCAACCTCACACTCCATTTACCTTGAGCACTACCCCCACACTGACTGCCACTAAGCTTTCCAGCTCTTTTTGTAGACCTCCCTGGCCCCTGATTGGCCAGTTCCTCCAGATCCTCTTTGGCTTCCTGGAAGACTTATCTATGGCTCTTTCTGGGTTCAGGGCTTTGTCCGCCCTGTCACACTGTCATTTTGAGAACCTCTACTCCTAGCTTCCCCTACATCATGCTTTTCTTGTGAATACAGTGTGTGGTGCCATGGCTGATTAACACTGATACCAGAAATAAAGACAAAAATAATAACCTTGTTCTAAAAGGTTTTAAAAAAAGCTGCAGGAGAAAGCTTTTAAAATAAGGCCTCGTTACAGATGGGTTGTTGAACTATTCTAGACTCTCCCAGAGTTGCAGAAACTGCCACTCTCTTAATACAGCACACAGAAAGGCTGATATGTTATCCTAATGGTTCATGACACAAAGAAGTCCTGCAGCACAATACAGACATCTGACCTCTTTTCCAGCACTGGCTTTGGAGAAATCTAATGCCAAAAAAAAAAAAAAAAGAATTCTGCTAAGCTTGAAGACAATTGCTTCCTGTTGTCTCAGCAATAGTTTATTAGAAATCTATGCAGTGGCATTAGTGACATTTATGCTATCTTACTTTGTTTGTTCAACATTATTCTAAAGGTGCATTTGGAATCTTTGGCCTGGGTCTAAACTTTTGGCTTTCAACTTCCACACATTTTGGCTGCGTTTAGATTGGCATGATTTTGCACAAAAGCACCTGCTTTTGCACAAAATCTTGTTGCATGTCTACACTGGCAGCTTGTATTCGCGCAAGAACACTGACTTTGTAACGTACAAAATCAGTGGTTCTTGTACAAATACTCTGATGCTCCTGCTCAGGGATAAGCCAAGAATTCTTGCACAAGAGGGCCAGAGTAGACAACCACATTTCTTTCCTGCGCAAGAAAGCCCAATGGCTAAAATGGCCATCAGAGCTTTCTTGTGCAAGAGAGCGTCTACACTGGGCATGGATGCTTTTGTGCAAAAGCAAATCTTTTGCGCAAAGGCACATGCCAGTATAGACGCTCTCTTGTGCAAATACTTTTAATGGAAAAACTTTTCCGTTAAAAGTATTTGCACAAAATCTTGCCAATCTAGACACAGCCTGAAAGTTTATGTAGGTACTTAGGTGCTCATACCCCTTGGCGATGAGGGATGTATGAGATGTTAATACCTCATGACAGATAAAGTTTCTGAGTGTAAGAGCTATGTGGGTTCTCTTTGTATGTTAATGGATGGGGGGAAATGTTACTCACTCCATGCTTTGTAATGTACAGATTCAGGTTTATTCAGGGGAGACAACTTGCCATAGCACTGTAATCCGCCAGCACAAAAGCAGATAACTATTCAAAGTGCTGTGTTTGAACAGCACCTAGCACAGTGGGTGAGACCCTCATGTTCCTACCCAGCTGTATTGCAGTCCCACTGTTGGGCTAAGTTCCGGTGCCACCATCCACACTCACAGGGTATGTCTACACTACCCCGCTAGTTCGAACTAGCGGGGTAATGTAGGCATACCGCACTTGCAAATGAAGCCCGGGATTTGAATTTCCCGGGCTTCATTTGCATAAGCCGGGCACCACCATTTTTAAATCCCGGCTGGTTCGAACCCCGTGCCGCACGGCTACACGCGGCACGAACTAGGTAGTTCGAACTAGGCTTCCTAGTTCGAACTACCGTTACTCATTCCACGAGGAGTCCCCAAGGCTCCGTGTCAACCCTTCTGGACCTGGTGGGGCAGGGGAAAAAGAAGCAAGAACAAGGCCTAGTGGTAGCCATGCCATGTTTTGTCAGGAAGGGATGCTCTGGGATGAGGATATCCGTGCCAATTTGCTGGGTGTGCAGCGATGTCTAAGCCTCACTGTCGTCGGAGCTGTAATCACATGAAGGTAACGTGGAGTCCTCTGGCACAAGTCTTTCTGTAGCAGGAGACAATGCATCAAGTTTTACTGAAAGGGGGTTTCAAATATTTATATACAAGGAATGGTGTCCCCGCGCTTTTTAATATATGAAAGGTGAATCTGGCAGCCATTCTTGTAGGGATTTAAAGGACATGATGGCTGTTTTGAATCACCCTGGGCAGAAATATTCCATGCAAATCGTCAATCCCCACACAAATATTTCAGTTAACAAAGGAGCTGGGAATGTGCCCGTTAGTTTCAAATATACCATGTGCTCACTAAAAGGCTTAATTGCAGCCATACCCATTGCACATGTGTAACCGCCACAACTAGTGGATGTGGTTCACTATGCCATGTAGTGGCACTTAGACCACTTACAGAAAAAAAGAATCAGAGGGGTAGTCATGTTAGACAACAAAACTGAGTTTGCTTTACAGCTTTAGCAGCACTCAGCTTTTAGCTCAAGCTATAGAGGCTCATACATGAAGTTCCGGAGGTCCCAGGTTTGGTTCCGCCTGTCGGCATCGCATATGCCCTCGATATGTAATAATTAGATCTTTTTGAATATGTAAAATATTTAATTAGACCTATTCAAGTGAGTAAAGGACATATATTTGCTTCTGTCTTCCTCAGAATTCCTACTCTTTGTTGACTAAACTACTCCTTGTGTGTGTTCAGTTTCAGCCAGCTTTTAGTTTTACAGGCAGAAATGTTCATAGAAATGGGATTTCAAAGCAGCATGAGATACGTTCTGAGGATCTCACTCTTACAACTACACACACCAACATTTGCATTAGAAGTGCCTGTGTTACCATCACCACCATTACTAGAATTGCAGCCTACTGCAATTCCTTTAGCTGTGAAGAACAGGCCTGGCCTTTTCCACTTGAGTTAGTGGTGCAAAAATGTAAGTGCACAGCAATGCACAACCCATGAAGCAACACATTTTATAAATATGTGACACTTGCATTCTCTTTGCTAGCAGATGTTGACTCCTTCCTGAGAACACAACAAACTTACTTTGAATATTTTCAAAAGACAAATTAATCTAAGGAAAGCTTGTAGGCAGAAACAAGAGGCAGAAACAAGACTAAATGTTTGCTAAGCTACTTGTGCACATTATTTCCTCAGATCAAGTAATTATTGGCATGTAATGAACATCTGAGTTCAGCCATGCTGGCAAATTAACTATGTGTGCATACCTGCCATCCTCTTCTGCAAAACCCAGGAGATGTAAGTGTGAATAATTCAGATTTCATTTAATCTGAGCACCAATTAGTTCTACTCCCCTCCTCTCACTGCACACCCAGAGCTCCCCCTAATTAATTCTCTCACACACATAACATATCTTCTAATTAATTGTATTACTCTGCACAATTAACACGGCCTTTACGCACAAGGTACCTGATTTTGTGTGTGGGGGGGGGGGGGGAGGGGGTGGAAGAGAGGGATTAATTCTACCCCTGGGCAACCAAAAACCAGTCATACTCCCTACAATCAGTTCTGTTCAAAAACAGCTCTCATCAGGGTCTGTGGTGAGGGCCTGTTTCCCCTCTCTTCATAGCTGTGTGGGAGGGAGAGGCCAACAACAAAGGGGACTTCTTCAGTCCCTTCCCTCAGATATGAATAGAGTTGCCAATTTTCTAAGTGCAGAAAACTGAACACTTCTGCTCCCCTCTCCCTGCTCCTTCCCCAAAGCTCACCTCTGCCCTGCCTAATCTCTGAGGTCCTGCCCCCTCTCACTCCATCTTCCCTCTATTGCTCACTCGCTCGTCCCTACCTTCCTCATTTTCACCAGGCTGGGGCAGGGGATTGAGGTGCAGGAGGGGCCACTGGGCTGAGGGTGGGACTGAGGCATTTGGAATGGCGGGGGGCTCTGGGTTGGTTCCCAGAGGTTTGGAATGTGGGAGAGCACTCCAGGTTGGGGGCAGAAGGCTCAGGTGTGGGAGGGAATGAGGGCTCTGGTGGGTCGGGGGTGACAGGCTCTGGGGTGGAGCCAGGGATAAAGGACTTGGGGTTGAGAAGGGAGCTCAAGGCTGGGACAGGAGATTAGGGTGCAGGATGGGGTTCAGGATCCAGGTGGCCTGGCCCCAGGTGGCTCTCAGGAAGAAGCAACATGTCCACCTGTGGAACTCCTTGCCAGAGGATGTGGTGAAGGCTAGGACTTTAACAAGGTTCAAAAAAGAGCTAGCTAGATTCTTGGAGATTAGGTCCATCAATAGCTATTAGCCAGGATGGGTAGGAATAGTGTCCCTAGCCTCTGTTTGTCTGGATATGGGTGACAGGGGAGGGATCACGTAATGATTACCTGTTGTGGTCCCTCCCTCTGGGGCATCTGGTATTGGCCACTGTCAGCAGACAGGATACAGGACTAGATGGACCGTTGGTCTGACCAGTCTTATGGTCTTAACATGTCCCTCTGACTCCTAGGCAGAGGGGCAGCCAGAGGGCTCTGCACACTGCCCCTGCCTACAAGCACCCCCCCCCACACACATACACACAGTTTCCATTGGCTGTGGTTCCCAACTAATGAGAGCTATGGAGTTGGTGCTTGGTGTGGCATCTGCAAGCAGAGGCCACATGCAGAGCCCCATGTCTGCTCCTCCACCTATGAGCCAGAGGGACATGTTGCCACTTCCCAGAGCCAGGCAGAGCTGGGGCAGGGATCCTACCAGCCCCACTGCACCCCAACTAGACTTACAATGGCTGTCAGTGATGCTGATCGGAGCTGCTAGGGCCCCTTTTAATCCAGGCATTCTGGCTAAAAAACAGACACCTGGCAACCCTAGATGTGGACTGAGAGACTGTCTAGGTAACAGTTACACACTCATGGTAGGTCACGCCATAGATAGATAGACAGGCTGTGTTTGTACTAAAGGACAGGTGTGCACATGTCATGGCCTGTGCTAAATCATGGATTATAAGGTCAGAAGGGACTACTGTGATTGTCTAGTCTGATCTGCTGTAGAATACAGACTAGAGGACTTTCCTGAATTTTAATGCAGCTTTTTCGTTTACCAGACTGTTCCTTGTGAAAGCAGCAGGAGAAATGTGAGAGTCCGTCTGAAAAGGTGGACACAGTAGCAGTCTCACTACCTAATTAATAGCTTGCATTTTGTTATTTAAGTGGCCCAAATTCAGTATAAAATGTGGACGAGGGGTGGCAAAGATGAAAACTATCAGAGAAAACTATTTCTAACCTAATTGTGCGATCTGCTCTTTTAACATGACCAGGGTAGTTCATTAAGCCCGCATTTAAAACCCCAAATGCAGGCTTCATGAACAACCCTAATCATTTTATAAGAGAGCGGATCACACAATTAGGTTAGAAAGAGTTGTATTTAATAGAGTTGCCCTTGAGTCAAATCAAAATAAAGCATTTGATCCATAACAAGCATGTCCACAAATGGACTTGTCCTGAAATAATGAAGGCTCTAAATTCAAACTGACTTAGGGCTTGTATCCACTACTAGGTGGATCTATACTGCTGCAATCAATCCTCCAGGGGTTGATTTAGCCGATCTAGTAAAGACACACTAAATCAACCACCAATCACTCTTCCATCAATTCTGGTATGCCATTGGAAGGAGAAGAGTAAGAGAAGTTGACAGGAGAGTTTCTCCCAGGGTGATGCAGATCAGTGTTTCTCAACCTTTTTTTTTATAAAGTACCCCTTTAAAAAAATTGTAAGTACCCCCAGAGCCAGGCACCCCCAGAACCCTTGCTCTAACCCAATGCCCCTTCCTTCCCCCAGAGCCAGGCACCAGATGTATGGTAACCTTGCCTTTGAAGTGCCCACTCCCGCCACCCAGCCCTACCTTGGCAGCTTGTCTGCAGGGAACAAGTGGCCTGCCAGTGCTGGGCTCACTGTATGGGGCTGTGTGCTCCCACCCCAGCCTAGCGCCCCCCCACCATGGTGCCTGGTGGCAACTGCCCCTCCACCCCCTCTCGCTAGAGCATTGATGCGGTGGGGTCCTTTGGAGCAAAGCTTATTGTGATGTTTCACTACCTTTTAGCTCCTCTTCGCAGCACCATGGGGAAGGGGAGATGGAGATGCATTGTACTCAGCAGCTGACGGGGTGGGGGTAATGCGCATCTCCAGATTCAGCTGCCCTCGCCATTGGAGCACCTTGGGGAGGCTGCTGGAGAGGAAACGAACTAGGAGAGGTGGCCGTGGAAGTGATTTTCTTTTCTTCCCACCCAAACCCACCCCCCAACTTGGAACTGCCCTGGGTCTCACCGAAGCCGCCACCACAGCCATATGCTTTTCCCATCAGGCTCTGGGGTGTGTGCACAGAGTGGCTATTAATTTCCAGGTGCTTGGCTCTGAACATTCAATTTGACAGGCATGGGCCACCGCCCCCTCCCCGATCCCTTTTGCAGGGCAAAATCCCGGACATTTTTTGCCCAATTTCACTTGTGATTTCTCTCGCATACCCCTAAGGGTACATGTACCACTGGTTGAGAAACACTGCTGTAGATCCCACAGTAAGTAGATTTAAGATACATCAACTGGAGTTATGTTACTAAATATAACCCAAATTATGTAGTTTGGATCAACTTCCCCCCTGCTGTAGACCTGCCTGCCCTTAGGTATTTTGGCGCAGGATTTTGCACAGACCAGATCCAAGATTTACTGAAGAGTCCTGAAAAGCCAGAACTCTGCCTAATGCTTCAGTAAGAGCTGAGATGCAGGAAGGGAGAGGGGAGGGTTAATAGCAGTTGTACATGATTTGTCATGACATCCATTTTACAAAAATGGCACTTGAAAAGTTAGACTTGGGTAATATACTGAGTTTAAACGGCAATTTCTCTTTCAGAGAATCAGTGCTAGCTAGTCAAAGACCAAAACTATTAGGCTACGTCTACACTGGCAGCCTCTTGCGCAAGAACTCTTTTGCGGAAGAGTTCTTGCGCAAAAAGTCTTCCACAAGAGCGCGTCTACACTGGCATGTGCTTTTGCACAAGAGTTGTGCTTTTGTGCAAGAGCATCCATGGCAGTGTAGACACTCCCTTGCGCACAAAAGCTCTGATGGCCATTTTAACCATAGGGGCTTCTTGCGCAAGAAATTCATGTTGCCTGTCTACACTGGCCTCTTCTGGAAGAGCTCTTGCACAAGAGGCTTCTTCCTGGGAGGGAGTGTCAGAGTTCTCATGCAAGAAGCCCTGATTTTCTACAGTACAATGTCAGTTTACTTGCACAAGAACGCACGGCCATTGTAGACAGGAGGCATGTTTTTGCACAAGAGCAGCTGTTTTTGCGCAAGAACGCACCAGTGTAGACACAGCCTTAGATGCTCTAATTGTTGTATGTATTGTGTTAATGCTAGCTGGCAGGTATTGCAGAAATTATGAACGGATTTCATACCAAACCATTCTTATCAGGGATGAATCTCATACTGATGGCACCCACTTGGCAAGCACAAGGCTGAAAGCTGGTAGAAGAACAATCATTATGGACCCATTAAAGTGACGGAAGTTTATTACTGAGAGTTTGCCCCACGTTTGTGGTGACTGCCATCTTAGTTGCTACTGGAGACTGAATCTAGTTACATGCATGAACCACTAAGTACAGCTTGAGGTAAAGCCCCAGCTAGAACAGAATTGCATCCTCCATGTCACAAGAGTGTAGCCTTATGTTATCCCGATCCCTGCCAGGTGTGGGAAGTTGACTAGGAAATCAAGATCAGTCTCGGCAGTTCTGGGTCTGGCAAACAGATCACAGGCAGAAGAAGGTTTGGAGAGTGGACAGCCATGTTCTTGCTTCTTTTTACTGCATTATCCTTAGTTCAACCCTGCTGAGCCTCTGGGAACATGTTCAGCATTCTCCAATGGTGGTTCTGTCAGGATTCAATAGCATTGATTCTCCCAGCTACAATCCCTTCTAATTGGCTGGGAAGGGGAGAGGTAGCAGTAGTCATGAGAGAACCATAATTAGGAAGGGAATTAAAAACAATGGACATTTGGAAATTAATGTTGAAGCTGCCACTCACTACTGGACTCTGGGGAAATGCATGGGTTAATTCCCATTTAGTGAAGCCCCCTTGGGAGTAGTTTGGGAAATAACAAAAAATTAAAAGAAATCCAGCATGATATGTAAACCTGAAAGGAAGAAATGCCTACATGATTTAACAGCTGTCTTCCTCCCCTTTAATGAGTCTGTGACTATTGTTCTTCTACCTGCTTTCTGCCTTGTGCTCACCACGTGGGTGTCATCAGTCCCTGATAAGCAGGAAAAAGATTTGTAACTAAGAATCATTCTTATTTACCTCAGGCCACTAGGAGGTGATGGAGTGCCAGAAACAGATACATTTTCACAGTAAAAAGAAGCTGAGGGACAGAATCAGCAAAGTTTGCTAAAGAAACTGTTTCAAGCTCTGTTAACTAGACAGATTTTTTTTTAAAACAGGAGACAGTAAGCTTTCACTTTCTCTAATTCTTCCCACATATTTTAGAACCCATTAGTGTCATGTGCCCAAAGAAAATGAGACATCAGTTAGTGCTCGTTAGACCAATCTCCGATTTCATACTGTCAAAAGTATCCAAAGCCATTCCATCTCTCACTATATTTGAACAAAAACATGGTTTTTTTCCCCCTTCTCAGGGCTACTTCCCTAATTTTGTGTATAAAGAAAAATATTTTATGAACAATGTCAGGAAAATCCTACTTTCCTGTGAATAGTCATATCTGTAATATCAAAACTTGATCTTTTGATTAACAGATTCCCATTAAATAGTCTCTTCCTATACTGGAAGGCTGCTGGAAACAAATTTTCCCAAGGAGCAATTTAAAAGAAAAGCAAAACATACAGCCAAACATGCAGCCTTCTGCCTTGTGCCAAAGTGCTCTAGTTTGCTCCTGGATCAGTATCAAGAAATAAGAAGAGGACTGAAAAACAAAGACAGAGGACCGGAGGTTTCACCAGGAAAGGAGAGTAGGTCACACAGAAAATGAGGAATAAACATTTCTTTAAGAACACATTCAGAAATGAGAGCATGGAGTGTGACAGCACAGGCTGAAGAGAGTGATGTACTCAAGTGTAAAGAGGGCAAAGAGCAAAACATGGGCAGTCAGGATTTGTGGTCAGAGCCAAGAAAAGAAGCCAAGTTACCTGGACCAAGGCAGGGCTGGGTCCTAAGCAAGGGCTAATGCTGTGAGCAGCCAATGAACTGCTGATAGGTTTCAGAGCAGGGCTGCTAACTCTTCCAACAGATGAAGCAGCCTACTACAGACCAGCTGCACTCATTAGATTGCCTAGAGACTAACTCTGTTGCAAGCTCTGCTTCCAGACAAGTCCGGGCAGGCACAGAACTAGGAACCATAAACCTCTATGTTCTATAACCCAGAACTAACACCAACTTCCTGGCCACCAACCCACCTTAAAATGGGAGTAATGAAATATACCTGCCTCACTGGAGTGGTGTGAGAATTGATGAGTGTTTAGAAAAGGCTATGAAAAAAGGGAAGGAAGAGCTTTAGCGGTGGGTGACTATGAAATTGCATAGACTTTGATTTTCGTTCACATAGGCAACCAAACTTTGGGATGCTTAGTTGATCTCTTTAATCTCTGTTCTGGATTGTAAACTTTTATGGAAACAAGTTTCCTCTCTCCCTCAGGCCTGGCTGCAGATGGCATGATAACAAAATTTCTTACTGTATTTCAGGGCTCTCCATTTGGCCCCAGGGGGAAGCCGGAGTCAACAGTAGTAAAAGATAACAAAGAAAAAAAAAACAGAATTTACAAAATATTTCAGGATGTTTAAAATCACTGTTTCCAGGGTAGTTCTAGCAGTGGACAGAGGTAGCGAGAGGTTTTAGTTTGCCCAGCCTTAGAGTAATTATTTAATCAGTACATTAGATTAGAAATCACCTGGCAAAATGCTGTGCTTCTGTGCACTGCCTAATGTTCCTGGCAGGAAGTACAAATTTTATCATAAGCAATTAATCTGGACCCTTGATGTTTCTTTGAAGTAAGTCATTAATCACACTGCACCCACTGCCCTCTTTTTACTGTGATTTTCCTGCTGCTGGCTCCCAAAGAACAAACTTTGCTGAGAACCAGGTGGCATGATTTCAGGAAGCCCTTCATTTGTGGCAGGGCTCTGTGAGATCAAGATGTTTCTGAGATCCATGCTAAAGTCGTTGGCCCCTTGAAATCAATGTGTATAGGAACAAAACAACAAGGAGTCCAGTGGCACTTTAAAGACTAAAGCCTGGTCTACACTACAGCTATGTCTACACTGCCCACATTTTGCACAAAAACTATGCAAATGCGGCAAAGCGTGGAATATCGCTGTGCCTCATTTGCATAATTAATGAGGCTCTGATTTGCACAAGAGGCTTTTGCGCAAGAGCTGTTCTTCTGCATTTTTTTCAGGAAGAACAGCTCTTGTGCAAAAATGCAGCCTCATTAATTATGCAAATGAGGCACGGCCATATTCCATGCTTTGCCTCATTTTCATATTTTTTGCTCAAAACGGGGGCAGTGTAGACATAGCACAGGAGTTTAGACAGAATTTAGCTGAATAAGGTCAATTTTTTAAATAGCGAGTCCACGCTACTAAGGCTGTTCCATTAACTTTAAGTGCCACTGAAGTCGATTTTGGTACTCCTGCTTTTTCAAGGAGTAACTCCAGAGACTCCCAGCAGTGCTGTGTTAAACTAAAGGGGCTGAGGCAGTCCTTTCACAAAACAAAGGTGATAAATGGACAGTCTAGGGCAGGGCTACTTAACTTTGGAGACCCCAGGGGCCACAATGATAATCACAGCACATGCCGAGGGCCACAACTTAAGTGTGGTTGCATATATATATGTAAATATATATGCAAATATATGTAAATAGTTTCCTTCACACTGATGGGCATCAATACAAAGATTAAGACAAGACTACACAACACGCAGGCCACATTAAGTCAGCTCTGCTGATATTAATAAAATGCAATATTTACCCAATTTCCATCCATATGACAGCACTTTTAATGAGCATTGACTACTAAAACGCATATCAACAGAAGACCATTATATTGACTCGCTGTTGTGGAGTGTGTTCCCAGTGGAGGCCATGTTCAAAGGATCCCACCCACTGGCCGCGTGTTGAACCCCACGTAAACCCAAACCGCATGGTGGGCTGCAAACAAATGGGCCATGGGCCGCATGCATGCCGAGGGCTGCATGTTGAGTAGCCCTGGTCTAGGGCATAGCCATAAATATGCCACTTCTACAACCAGCTGCATGTGATTCGAAGGGAGGACCCAACCAGTTTCCCAAGCCAGACTGTGGAATATTCCCAAGATCCTCAGGGTAGCAGCATAGAGGACAGTGTGGAGGAGGAGGCAAAGAATGGCCAGCTGGTGAGCAGTGAGAGCCAAGAACTTTTCATCACTTTGGAGCCAGTCCCCCCTCCCAGGATGTCTCACAGTTAAGCACTGATGGTAGGGAGGGCACATCTAGGTTAAGGCAATTGGTTGTGATGTGCAGCATGCTCTGTGCTTACACACAATAGGGGTCCTGGAACAGCTTGTTAATGTGTCTGGAGACAGACTGGGAATCCTCCCTGTGTATCTCTGTGAAGCTCTCATAGAAGGACTCTTTGATTCTTCTCACAAGGTTTCTGGGGAAGCTGCCTTATTTTGTCCTCCAAAGTAGGACCTCTTCCCACGCCAAGCCAGCAGTAAATGGTCTGGCATCATTGCAGCATAAAGCATAAACCTGCTCAAGAGAGTGAAGGCCAAAGGAGACTGTGAAGAGCTTTAAAAACATCTCACCAAACTGATTGAGCAACAAAATGGCAAATGAAATTTAATGTTGATAAATGTAAAGTAATGCACCTTGGAAAAAATATTCCCAACTGTACATAGAATATGATGTCAAGTATCAGAGGGGTAGCCGTGTTAGTCTGGATCTGTAAAAGCGGCGAGAAGTCCTGTGGCACCTTATAGACTAACCGAAGTGTTGGAGCATAAACTTTTGTGGGCAAAGACCCACTGACAAAGTGGGTCTTTGCCCATGAAAACTTATGCTCCAACACTTCGGTTAGTGTATAAGGTCCCACAGGACTCCTCACTGCTTATACAATATGATGGGGACTAATTTAGCGACAACTACTCAAGAGAGCGATCTTGGAGTCATTGTGGATAGTTCTCTGAAAACATCCACTGCGGCAGCAGTCAAAAAAACCAAACAAACAGAATGTTAGGAATCATTAAAAAAAGGATAGAGAATATAACAGAGAACATTGCCTCTATATAAAACCATGGTATGCCCACATCTTGAATACTGCATAGAGATATGGATGCCTCATCTCAAAAAAGCTATATTGGCATTGGAAAAGGTTCAGAAAAGGATAACAAAAATGATTAGGGGTTTGGAACGGGTCCCATATGAAGAGAAATTAAAAGGACTGGGATTTTTCATCTTAGAAAAAAGGAGACTAAGGGGGATATGATAGAGATCTATAAAATTGTGACTAATTGGGAAAAAATGAATAAGGAAAAGTTATTTACTTGTTTCCATAACGTAAAAACTAGGAGTCACCAAATGAAATCAGTAGATAGCAGGTTTAAAACAAACAAAAGGACATTTTTCTTCACGGAGCACACAGTCAACCTATGGAACTCCTTGACAGAGGATGTTGTGAAGACCACGACTTTAACAGGGTTCAAAAAAGAGCTAGATAAATTCATGGAGGTTAGGCCCATCAATGGCTATTAGCCAGGATGGGTAGGAATGGGGTACCTAGCCTCTGTTTCTCTGGAGGTGGGTGCCAAGGGAGGAATCACATGAAGATTACCTGTTGTGTTCCCTCCCTTTGGGGCATCTGGTATTGGCCACTGTCAAGTACAGAATAATGGGCTAGATGAACCTTTGGTCTGACCCAGTCTAGCCGTTCTTATGTATTAGGCCCAGGTTTCTGACCAAATTCAGTCAGCATCAGCTCCCTATCACTCTGTGTAAATAGAAGGGGTATGTCTACACTACCCCCCTAGTTCGAACTAGGGGGGTAATGTATGCATACCGAACTTGCTAATGAAGCCCGGGATTTGAATTTCCCGGGCTTCATTAGCATAAAGCCGGCTCCGCCATTTTTAAAAGCCGGCTTGTTCGAACCCCGTGCCGCGCGGCTACACGCGGCACGGGCTAGATAGTTCGAACTATGTAGCCATTCCGATCTATCTGTACGCCTACGACTACGCCTACGCGTACAGATAGATTGGAATGGCTACATAGTTCGAACTATCTAGCCCGTGCCGCGTGTAGCCGCGCGGCACGGGGTTCGAACAAGCCGGCTTTTAAAAATGGCGGAGCCGGCTTTATGCTAATGAAGCCCGGGAAATTCAAATCCCGGGCTTCATTAGCAAGTTCGGTATGCATACATTACCCCCCTAGTTCGAACTAGGGGGGTAGTGTAGACATACCCAAGAATATTGATATCTCTCATGGCACCCTGGATGAAGGAGGAAGGGAAGCTACTAGCTGCTGTGTCTGCTGCTAGCGTGGCATCAGCCTCTGTCATCCCCTTCTCCCTTCCCTCCCTCTTGCAGGATTCCGTGAGATGGGAAAGTAGTGTTCTCCTGGGAAGTAGGGTTTGGTGTATACAGAGGAGGGACCAGACCCATCTCTCCCTCCTGTCTGCAGGTGTCTGCAGGATGGGAAAATAGCACTCTCCCAGGAAGCAGGAGGCAGGGAAGGTAAGCTGTGTGAGCCACCGCCCTGCCTCCACTGTTCCCCCTCCCTCCCATAGGATCGTGCTCTGGCAGGCCCTTTACTGTGTCTGTCTCCAAACTGCATGAGTCCCATGTTCCCTTGAGAATTCTGTGTGTACCTGTTGTACAGTGGCTGCTTTAAAGCATAATTTTGGCCTTGCACAGAATACATCTCCATTGTCTTTAGAGAGACCTTCGCAATATGTTAACACATTAAGTTTTAGGCTCCACAATGCATCTCCGTCAATGTGTGCTCTTGTTACTTTTTGTTACAGCTGGAACAGCAGGGAACATGTTATCCAGCTCACACTAAGGGTGTGTCTAGACTACAGGGATTTTTCGAAAAAAGTGGCCTTTTTTTCAAAAAATCTTTACCTGCGTCTAGACTGCTGCCACATTCTTTCAAAAGTAAATCGAAAGAACGTGGCGGTTTTTTTGACCGCGGAAAACCTCGTTTTACGAGGAATAACACCTTTTTTCGAAAACGCTCTTTCAAAAAAAGGTGCTATGTAATGCAAACTGTGCTTTTTCGGAAGAGAGAATCCAGACTGCCTGGCTGCTCTTTTTCGAAAAAGTGGCTTCCTTTTTCAAAAGTACTAGTTGTAGTCTAGATGCTCTTTTTCAAAAGAGGCTTGCAGTCTAGAAGTAGCCAAAGTTTCATGCAAAAATGGACAAGAGAAGACATATTTAAGGAGCAAACTGAGTGGAGGAATACGTTCCTGGAGGAGATGCAGGTGGAGTGGCAGGAGAGGATAGCAAAATGGCAGGACAGGATACGTGCAGGGGACTGTAAGCAAAGCACCAGGAGAACGTCTTTGTTCCTGATGGCTAAGATGGAGCACCTGGTGGCAGGCTTGGAGAGGTACCCCATCTCATTCAGAACAACTTTCCCTTTGCACCCCGTTCTGTAGCCTCCACCCCGAGGGACCCTAGGACACAAGGGAGGGAATTCAAAGGAAGCTTCACACTCAACCTCCAGGGCCTCGAGAGGCAAAAGGCTGTCCTTCTTGCATTGTGAGCACCCCCTCTTTGGGTTGCACCATAGACTTCTTTTCTGTCCCTGATGTCTTCCCTAAATAAAAACACATGATCTCTTTATTGCTTGTATTGCAGGTTCAAGGTGGGGTTTACAGGCATACACACTGAATGCAGGGGTACCTCACTCAGAGCAACGTGCATGACTCTCAAAATTGGCCATTCATAAAAGTTTCTTTGGGAGCCTCTCTCATTTGCTCTGCCCTGCGCTGTGCTCTCCTTATCATCCTGGTGTTTGGCTGCTCAAAATCTCTGGATAGGAGCTCTGCCACTTCCCCAACCCTGCCAGATAACTTTGTCTCACAAAGATTATGGAACACACAGCAGGCTGCCACCACAAAGGGAATGTTGCATGTCTTGAGGTCTAACCTAGTCACTAGACTCCTAAACCTTCCCTTTAAACTCCCAAAAGCACATTCAACCACCATTCTTCACTTGCTCAACCTGTAGCAGAACTGCTCCTTACTGTGGTCCAGGCTGCCTGTGTATGACTTCATGAGCCATGGGACCAAGGGGTAGGCTAGGTCACCAATGACCACTCTTGGCATTTCCACCTTTCTGATTCCAATTTTCTGGTCTGGGAAAAATGTTTAAGCATGCATCTTTCTGAAGAGATAGGAGTTCCTAAAGATGCATGCCATGCACCTTTCCTGACCATCCCATATTGATGTCGGTGAAATAGCCCTTGTGATCCACCAGCCCCTTTAGCACCATTGAGAAGTACCTCTTGTTTATGTATTCCTTGGCAAGGTGGTTGGGGGCCAAGATGGGGATGTGTGTTCCATCTGTCACCTATCAGTTAGGGAATCACATCGCGCATACTTCCATGATGGTATTGACGTTTCCCAGAGTCACAGCCCTCCATAGGAAAGTGGTATGGATAGCTTTGGCTACTTGTATAACAGCAGCTCCCACTGTAGATTTCCCCACTCTGAATTGATTCCCTACTGACTGGTAGCTGTCTGGTACTGCAAGCTTCTATAGGACTATTGCATCTCACTTCTCCACCCTCAGAGCGGGTTTCATTCGGGAGTCCTTGCACTTCAGGGCAGGGGAACGCCATACACAAAGTTTCATGAAAGTGGCCTTGCATATTCGGAAGTTTGCAGCCACTGCTGATCATCCCATGTCTGCAGCACTATGCAGTCCCACAGTCTGTGCTTTTTTGATGGCACCAGAATCAATGTTCCACTGTGTCCAGAGGATTGAATGGGTCTGCATTTCCAATTCACTCAATGCGGGAGTTTGCCTATACAATGTGCTTGTGGGCCCCCCAAGATGGAGGAGATTCCTCCTCGTCCTCTTCCTGTTGTGCTGATCCTCTCGAAATACTGCACTCTTAGGCACACCGAGATAGACATCCACATCACAATGGCTTGATGCACAACGGGATCCATGAGGAGGCCATGCTTGTGCTGCTATGGTATCTTCGCAGGTCTCCAGGGCTAAAAAGGATGCAAAAGACTACTTCCCATTGATCTCAAGCAAGCGGGGAGGGAGTAGATGAGCACAGTATGGGATGCTGACGACATGAACTCATCACCATACACTGCACAGTTTTGGTCCCAGAGCATGCACTGGAAGCACAACCCAGAATGCAAAGTGGTACAGGCACTGTGGGATAGCTACTCACAGTTAATTGCTCTCAAAGTCAACGTCAGTCTCCCCCATTGGGAACGCGCTACTTTGAACTATGTTGAATTCTTGCGCACAGTGGGGACATGGACCTTTGACTTTGCACTCTTACCCCAGGAGTTGTAGTTGTAGGGACTGATGACTGGTTAGTTTAAAATATTTGTCTTTTTGCTGCTTGCGCATGATTTGAAGACTTGTTTTACGAAAGCTTTTTGCCTACACCAGAGAGTTTCCATTTGTTGGATGTAGACATGGTAGAAATCACTATGTTGTTCCTCTAACGAGTCATCGAGTTTCCTTCCTGCAAGAAAAATGAGACCTGGGTCTCCATAATCCACAAATAAAACCTGCAGGTTGTGAGCTCTGATTGTTAAAAATCATCTCAGACACCATTTAACAACTTCCTTCCTATGTATGGAAGTTCCTGTTAGCAATTAGAGGTAGTACAAAGCACAGAAAACCCATACCATGTTACTTCAACTGCATATCTTCTTGAGAACCCTTTGCTATCTTATAGTAGCCTATGGAAAACATATTCTTTTTCCTCAGATGCCTTCTACTAGGAAGGAAGTAGTCTGTGGTTACGGCTCTGGACTGAGAGTCCCTGCCACAGACTTCCTCTGCATTACTTGCCCTGGGTCAATCTTGTTATGCCTCAGTTCCTTGTTTATAAAGTGGGGATAATGCATCCTTTCTGCATAGGTAATAAGGGTACATAAGAGACAAGGGCCCTGTCCATGATAGGACTCTGTTCTGGTGCTCTGTTTTAAATGTGCTCCACTGTGTGTAAAAGCAGTGCCAGCATGCTTGTGTGTTCCTGAGGATCCGAGGCCAGTGGAAGCTGGCTGCAGCCAGTTGGTGTATCACAAGAACAGCATTCTAAAGAGGTGAGATACAGTGGATTTACGATTTGTTTGGGTTCCTTGTTCTGCCTGTTCCTTCCTGCTCTGCTATTTTTAGTGCAAAATCCATCAGAATTGTGTTGACAGCAGTCGATGTTAAAGACATGGCATGGCTATTCAGCAAGGGCCAGATAGGGCTATTCATGCATGATCCTGGATAACCGATAAGGTAGTACTCTGCCCTCTCCCCACACTCTAGTGCAGAGGCATTGTGCCATCTGGGTCGTCAAGGGGCTCTGAATCCAGGACCTTTAGTGCTAAAAGCTTAAACTTCTATGAGGTGAGCTAAAGTAGTAACTGCTTGAAATCAATGGAAATTAGGAGCCTAAATGCCTTTGAGGATCTAGGCCAGTGCATCTTAGAGCTCGAGGGAAGCAAAGCCACTGCACTGCCCCTTAAGACAATGCAGCATGCGTTCCCTTTGAAGAGAACATGGGGTACAGAGTAGAGCAGTATCCCCCACCCCCTCTTGTTCTTTGGGAGCCAGTTCCTGTGCCCAAGAGAATGTAGGGACTGGGGTTGACTTGGAAACGATTACGCTCCCCACCCCCAAAGAGTTTTGTTTGTTGACAAAACCCTGTCCTGAGGAAGCAGCTTTCCACTGGGGGGGACATATCAACAAGCTCTAACAGGGAGTGTATACAAAACTGGTTCCTGCGCCATGCACCATCCCACGCTCACTGAACATGCTCACTGAAGACATAATCCTGGATCTGTTGAAGTCAATGGAAGTATTTTACTCTACTTCAGTGGGACCAGGATTTAGCTGAGTTCTTTCTATGCCCAGAGACTATGGAGATAGTTCCCAAAAGATGACACCATTGTGATCATCTTCTGATGGCCTGTCACAGAGCAGAGAACTTCCCCAAAATAATTCCCTTTGACCTAGAGATATCATTCCCAAAGTCTGGTTGGCAAACCCTTGAGGTTTCGAAATGTTACAGGAGTTCTCAGAAAAAATCCATAAGGGTAGAAAAAAGAGCATTTGAGAACCAAACCAGAACTAGCCACTGTAGCAGTGATAACATCCCTCAGTTAGTTGATACTCAATCACTCTGTGCATGCTGTTTTGCTGCAGTGAGATACGAGTGAATTTTCTCCTTTATTAGTTTGTTCATTGTTAGCATTCACAGTGTGTTATTTTTATGTCAATTGTTGCCCAACCAATAATGAACAAGTGGCTGAAAATGGAAAGTGTAGAGACATGAGAAAATGAACTTTCAGCATCAGCTAGGGTACGTCTACACAACAGGGCTAAATTCGGAATAAACTATGTAACTTGAGCTACACTTAAGCTGTGCTGTGTATCTTAAGTCAAAATAGCTTATTTTGAATTTGGGCACATCTACACAGCACTTATTTCTAAATAGAGCACTCTTCATCTGATTTCCCTTACTCCTCATACGATGAAGTTTACAGAAGTCAGAGTAAGAAGCCCATTATTTTGAATTTATTTCAAAATAATGGGCTTGCTGTGTAGACACACAATACATAATTTCGGAATAACTAACGTTATTCCTAAATAACACTGCTGTGTAGACGTAACCCTAGGCTCCGTCTACACTGCAGGCTTCTTGCGCAAAAACTGTTTTGCTCGAGAGTTCTTGTGCAAAAGGTCTTGTGCAAGAGCGTGTCCACACTGCCATGTGCTTTTGCACAAGAGTATCCGTGGCAGTGTGGATGCTCTCTTGTGCAAGAAAGCTCTGATGGCTATTTTAGCCATAGGGGTTTCTTACGCAAGAAACCCCTGTTGCCCGTCGACACTATCTTCTTACTCTGAGCTCTTGCGCAAGAGGGATTATTCCTTGTGGGGAGAGGAATAACTCTTGCACAAGAAGCCCTCTTTTCTGATACTTTACTGTAAATTTACTTGCGCAAAAGTACATAGGCAGTGTAGATGCTCCTCAAGTTTTTGCGCAAGAACAGATGTTCTTGCGCAAAAAGCCTGCAGTGTAGACATAGCCCTAGTGTTTCATTGAGTCTAAGGTATAAAATCTAAGCCAAATGATCATGATGGTCCTGGAAAATCACTTAAGAAAAGAAGAAAATGTGACAGTTATATAAAATACGGCTTTATACGCATCAAGTGAAGTCAAGAGTGTCAAGTGAAATTTTGGAAGAGTGTTGCCATTTTCATGATTTAATAAAAATACAAAGATTAATAGTGTGTAATAAGCATGTCAAAAACTTTATATTTCCAAGATCACTGCTTTTATAATTTATGCTCAGGCACGGGAGAAAATCCCAGGATATATTTAATTTTAAGAGGGGGTTTGTGATATTTGACATTTTGAGAAAGAGGTTCACGGGTTATTAAAGTGTAGGAACTGCTGGCCTAGAGCCTACCTCTTAAATAAAGATGCAATCTTGATTTAGAAATTGCCAGTGACAGAATCCACTGCAGCCATTGGTAAACATTCTCAATGTTTAGCTATAGTATAAGCAACCGAAGAGAACAGCCTGGCAAAACCATCTCATCTGAAGAAGTAGGTTTTGCCCACAAAAGCTCATGATACTATATATTTTTTGGTTAGTCTCTAAGGGTACATCTACACAGCAGTGTTTTTTCAGTTAGATGCCAGTGATTCTGGCTAGAGATGGCCAGAAAGGAAAATTGCCTTCTTTCCAGCTCCTAAACTAATTAGCGGTGTGGAGAGCTAATAACAAATCTCACAACTCACAACTGCCCACGTGTACAGGCATTCCCCGAGTTACGCGGATCCGACTTATGTCGGATCCGCAGTTACGAACAGGGCCCTCCCTCTCCCTGGTCTCCAGCAGACCAGGGAGAGGAAGCAAAGCGGGGAACACGCGGGCAGCGGACAGCCCAGATGCGTCTGGGCTGTCCGCTGCCTGCATGCTCTGCGGCTTTGCTCTGCTTTGCTCCCCGTCCCCCTGGTCTGCAGACCAGGGGGTCGGGGAGCAAAGCAGCGGAACACGCGGGCAGCGGACAGCCCAGACGCGTCTGGGCTGTCTGCTGCCCGCGTCCTCCACGGCTTTGCTCTGCTTTTCTCCCCGTCCCCCTGGTCTGCAGACCAGGGGGACGGGGAGCAAAGCAGAGCAAAGCCACAGAGCCCGAGGGCAGCAGGACAGCCACAGCGCGTCTGGGCTGTCCCGCTGCCCCCGTGCTCCGCGGCTTTGCATCGGACGCCTGCAGTACAGCAGCTGGGGCGCTGCCGGGTGGTCCCGTAGCGCCGCTCTGGGCGCTACTGGACCAACCCGACAGCACCCCAGCTGCTCTGCCCCAGGCGTCCCCAAGTCAGCCGCTGCTGAAACTGACCAGTGGCTGACTACAGGAAGCCTCTGCCCCGGGCTTCCTGGAATCAGCCACTGATCAGTTTCAGCAGCAGCTGACTTGGGGAGGCCTGGGGTTCTTAAGTTGAATCTGTATGTAAGTCAGAACTGGCGTCCAGATTCAGCCGCTGTTGAAACTGACCACCAGCTGACTACAGGAAGCCTCTGCCCCGGGCTTCCTGGAATCAGCTGCTGATCAGTTTCAGCAGCAGCTGACTTGGGGACGCTTGGGGTTCTTAAGTTGATTCTGTATGTAAGTCAGAACTGGCGGTCAGTTTCACCAGCGGCTGAATCTGGACGCCAGTTCCGACTTACATACAGATTCAACTTAAGAACAAACCTACAGTCCCTATCTTGTACGTAACCCGGGGACTGCCTGTACTATCTGCTGGAGCCAAGCTACCCTGAATCATGAGATCAGCTCTTTGTTTTCCCTTGAGCACATGGGTAGCACACAGCAGTAGACAAAAAGTCTTCTAGCATGTAAAAGAAAGGTTTCCTAAGTGATGGGAGGTTTATGAAGGACTTCCTTGTGATACTGAAAGGGACAAACTGACATGGATACGTTTATTAAGTAATTTTCAGGAAGTGCTGTGGGCAATCGATCTATTTAGTCTTTTGGACAATAATTTCTATAAATGTCTGTTGCAGGGAAAAAGAAAATCCTCGGTACACAAAAGCAGCTTTGTTAGCATAGCCAAAAATGTACTGCATGGACAGCAAATAATGCGATAGAGTTCAGGAGCAAAAGGCATCCCTCGGACTAGATTCTGAAGTTTTGAAGCAGGTCTGGGGGGTGCATCCTCTTTCTGCATCTTCCTTGTTCCCAAATCGTGCGGGGCTAATTTCCAATCCCTTCCCAGAATTTGCCTTGCCAGCTTCCCTCTTGTTTTATCCTTCCCCTTTTGAGTGTCCTAAGCTAATTAAAAACCTCCTTGCACTCACCGGGGTGAAGTTTGCCCTTATACTCCATCAGGCCCACTGACAGAAGCATTAAAGGGGGCAACTGCCCTGGGGCCCAGCAATTCAAAAGGGCCTGGGCTTGTGGCAGCAGCTGGAGCCCCTTTAATTCACCACTGGAGTGTTGCACAGCACACTCTGGGTGGCTCTCAGGGCTGCCTGAGGGAGAGGGAGGAGTCAGCTCTGGGCAGCACTGAGGGTTGGCTGCCTCTAGCCCCGCCCCTTCCACCTGAGGCTACGCCCCTTCTGGAAACACGGTGCAAACCCCCAACCTTGCCCAGGGGCCTGATAAGTCTGTTGGCCACCCTGTGCCTCATGCACTACTTAGAGTGTAAGATCTTTGGGTCAGGCCTGTCATTTTGTACAGCACCTAGTGCGATGAAGCCCTGATTGCTAGCACAAGACAGAGAAAGGCTTCAGTGGGGCATAGAACTTGCGCTGATATTGTACAAGGAATGAGCTAGAAAGAGATGACGAAGGGCGGGATATGATAGAGGTCTATAAAACCATGACTGGTGTGGAGAAAGTAAATACAGCAGTGTTATTTACTCCTTCACATAACACAAGAACCAGGGGTCACTTGATTAAATTAATAGACAGCACGTTTAAAGCAAACATAAAGAAGTGCTTCTACACCCAATGCATAGTTATCATGTAGAACTCACTGCCAGGGGAAGTTGTGAAGGCCAAAAATACAATTGGCTTCAAAAAAGGAGCTAGGGATATTTATGGGGGATAGATCCATCAATGACTATTAGTCAAAAGAGTCTGGGACATAACAATATGCTCCGAGTGTCCCTAAACCTCTGACTGACAGAAACTGAGTCTGGACGACAGGTTGATGAATCACTCAAAACTGCCAGGCTCTTTTAATTTCCTCTGAAGTATGTAGGTATGTAGCCTCAGCCTGTGTTGGAAGATGGACCATACTGATTCAGCCAGCAGTGCTTTAAACTGAAAGTGTTGCCATAGCATGAGTGCTGGGAGAAAGATCTCCCAGCAGTCTATGTAAACCAACTCCAGGAGGAGAGTAGCTAACAGTGCTGGGAGCCCAACTCGATGGCCGTGTCCAGACTCAGGGGTTTTTTCGGGAAAAGTAGCCTTTTCCCGAAAAAACTTCCCCTGCGTCCAGACTCAAGCCGCGTTCTTTCGAAATTATTTCGAAAGAACGCGGCTTTTCTTTCGATGGCGGTAAACCTCAATTTATGAGGAAGAACGCCTTCTTTCGAAAGTTCCTCTTTCGAAAGAAGGCGTTCTTCAATGTAAAGAGGCTGTCTTCGAAAGAGAGCATCCAGACTCGCTGGGTGCTCTCTTTCGAAAAAGCGGATTTCTCTTTCGAAAGATCCGCCTGCAGTCTAGACGCGATCTTTTGAAAGAGGCTCTTTCGAAAGATGCTTTTGAAAGAGCCTCTTTCGAAAGAAGCCTGCAGTCTAGACATAGCCGATGTGCTGCAGTTACAACAACGCTTTACAGAGCTGTAACTTGCTGTGCTTGGGGGGCGGAGGGGAGAGAAGTGCTTTCGGTGTGTGTGTGTGTGTGTGTGTGTTCACACCCCGAGCCAGAAAGTTCCAGCATTGTAATTGCCAGTGTAGACTTAACCTTAGTTAACAGTTCTGTTGGTGAGGCACAAGACAGAACAGAATTCAGCCTGTGATTGCGAGCGAAGGACAGTGAATAGGAATAAAATGTGGTATATTAAAATGAGTAGATATGGCTGAAAACACAGAGCGAATCTCTCCTGAGGTGTCGCATATACACAAACTCTTTAAATGGAAATTTAATTAGGTTTCTAGAAACATTGGCTATAATTTGGGCACGGCACAGTCCTTATTTGTTTGTTTCCTCTATGTACTATTCCTACGCTGTAGGAATAGGAGAACAACAGTGGTCTGAAGGATGGCTCCGGGACTTTGATGTGGAGCCAGTAAAGGTCATCAGGGTGACATCAGGCAGCCAGCTCTCTCCTCTCAGGATGGTTTTGGACATCTGAGGCACACATTGCCAAGATGAAGTCAAGAGCTAGTCACTAATTCGGAACCTTTAAAAAATGATTTTGCAGCAAATACTCACTACGGTGCTTAAATGACTTACAATATCTATTTGCCAGGCAGACATTCTACAGTAAGTCCTTGGACATCACAGGTGCATGTGTGGAACAGCTCTTGGAGAATAAGCTGGTGCCACAATGGCCTGAGGCAGCCATGAAATGGTTAAGTTTCTCTGGTTTGCTTATTGGTTCCTTGATGATAACAGCCATGAGTGCCTGATTAGGAGATGTGAACATTCAGAAATATTTACTCATTAAGTATTTAAATATTTACTCATTCAGAAATATTTACCCTGTAGAAGCAACTGTGATCCATGGGCCCTTTGGTGCCAATTGGCATGGGGCACAGAGGAAGCATACGGTTGCACAAGGATTCCTTGGGGGTCAGATAGTTGCATCCTAGTTCACCAAAGGGTAACAGGTAAGGTTTCAACCAAGAGCCCACTGGATATTGTAATCACTATAAAATATATGCAAGGATAATATTTAAGGTGTTAGTTATCTAAAGTGAATAAAATGTCATTAAGGATTTGGAATTAAAGCAGGTTACTAGGAAGGTGACATGTTTCAGGAATGTTCCTTTCAGGGCGATTCCCTGTCTGGTCATATGGGTATTAACATAAGAATGCCCATATGGGGTCAGACCAAAGGTCCATCTAGCCCAATATCCTGTCTTCTGACAGTGGCCAATGCTACGTGCCCGCAGAGAGAATGAATAGAATAGGTATCCCATCCCTGTCACCCATTCCCAACCTCTGACAAACAGAGGGTAGGAATACCATTCCTATTCATCCTGGCTAAAAGCCATTGATGGACCTATCCTCCTTGATTTTATGTGGCTCTTTTTTTAACCCTGTTAAAATCTTGGCCTTCACAACATCCTCTGCCAAGGAGTTCCACAGATTAATTGTGCATTGCGTGAAGAACTTCCTTTTGATTCTTTTAAACCTGCTACCTGTTAAACCTGCTACCTATTGCTCACCTTGCCCTGTATGCTTATTTGCCTACTGAACCTAATGCTAATCAAAAGATTGCAAAATTGATGAGAAGAAAGGCACAGTCGGAAACAATCAGCAGGGGGTGAATCAAGAGGTTCCAAGAGGCACTCTGGCTCCTTCACTGAGAAGGCCAGCCGACGCATGGTTTGTCCTGTGAAAGAGGGCTTATAGCCAGCCTGACTGAACAGTGCCAGTGAGCAGTATTTGATTAGATGTGAGAATATTTTATTAAGTCTAGGTATTCCAATGTGGGTTATGCCTTTATGTCAGATAACCAACCATTTGTTACCAATATGTCTACTTGATATTACTTTGAATGTGGTGCTTTGTTAAATAACCCTATTCTTGATCAAAGGCTTCAGAAGGGTAGATGTGTTAGTCTGTAAGTGAATTTAAAAACAAAACAAAAAAAAAACCAATTAATGGTCCTTCAGCACCTTAGGGTATGTCTACACTACCACCCTAGTTCGAACTAGGGTGGTTAATGTAGGCAACCGGAGTTGCAAATGAAGCCCGGGATTTGAATTTCCCGGGCTTCATTTGCATCTTGCCGGGCGCCGCCATTTTTAAATATCCACTAGTTCGGACTCCGTGCCCGCGGCTACACGCGGCATGAACTAGGTAGTTCGGATTAGGCTTCCTATTCCGAACTACCTGTACTCCTCGTGGAATAGGAAGCCTAATCTGAACTACCTAGTTCGTGCCGTGTATAGCCGCGGGCACGGAGTCCGAACTAGCGGACATTTAAAAATGGCGGCGCCCGGCAAGATGCAAATGAAGCCCGGGAAATTCAAATCCCAGGCTTCATTTGCAACTCCGGTTGCCTACATTAACCACCCTAGTTCGAACTAGGGTGGTAGTGTAGACATACCCTCAGAGACTAACAAAAAATATAGATGATATTATGAGCTTCCATGGGCACAACCCACTTCTTCCAATGTACATTTTTTGTACCCTGGGCCCCTAACTCCATTAATCTGAAGAAGTGAGTTGTGCCCACAAAAGCTCATGATACCCTATTCTTGATTTCACTTTAAATATATCTAAGTGTTGTGAGTTAAGCACAGCAGTAATCTAAGGTGTTACAGGTAAGCTGGGCTGTACTGTTCCTTTGGGAGCAGTGAATGTGTGAAAACCACAAGTGTCCAGTGGAACAGAGGCTGGATACTCCGGCGAGATGCTGGAAGGGCTCAGGGATTGGCATGTGCCTATCGCCAGCCTGCAGTATTACAGCATCACAAGGCCTACCTAGGCTAGGCCTACAGGGAAGATCTCCATTGCCAGGGAGGGGTCATTGAAGTTGAAGAGCTGACCCATAGCAAGCACAGGCTTCCTGATGCTAAGAGCAGGTGGAGATAAGATGCCTGCCACTCTGGGTGCCTTTGGGACACCTTGCTACGTCTATACTGCACCCTTCTTGTGCAAAAGCCTATGCAAATGAAGCGGGGATTAGCATATTGCCACACTTCATTTGTATAATTAATTAAGGGCTGTTTTTGCGCAACAGGCTTTTCCACAAAAACCCCCTCTTGTGCAAGAGCCGTTCTTCCTGAAAATATGAGGAAGAATGGCTCCTACACAAGAGGGATTTTTGCACAAAAAGGAGCCATCTACACCGCTCCTTTTTGCGCAAAAACCTCTTGTGCAAAAATGGCCCCTACTTAATTATGCAAATGAAGTGTGGCAATATGCTAATCCATGCTTCATTTGCATAAGCTTTTGCGTAGGAAGGGTGCAGTATAGGCATAGCCAAGATCTCCTTTGCTAATCCAGAGCCATGTCATGTGGTTGGGGCTAGAAAATAAAGACCAGCCTTTGCCAGAATTTAATTCTCGTGTCGATACACCCTTGTAAACAAGGTTTTTCTTGGAACTGCAGTGAAAAAGATTTCCTGTAATTGCTCTAGCTGATTTTTTTTTTCCCCCTTACATTGCATTACATTGTGT
This sequence comes from Pelodiscus sinensis, assembly GCF_052426305.1. Lineage (NCBI taxonomy): Eukaryota > Metazoa > Chordata > Testudines > Trionychidae > Pelodiscus > Pelodiscus sinensis. The sequence continues at coordinate 14,812,752 of NC_143054.1, forward strand.
TCTAGGTGTGAATTTAGTGCCCATGAAAGATGACAGATTGGCAGCCCTGGAGGAGTCCTCCGAATGACCCCATAGCAGGAAACAGCAGAGACAGCAACAATGTAAGCTTCTGGCTGGCTACGTTGTTATACCATGCTCATCCCTTTGGAACCAGAGCACACAGAGCTAACCAGCAGCTTTTGCATGTCAGTGTTGAGCCTCCTCTTCTGGGCCTGCTAGCAGTGTCCTCTGTGCCCTGCCAGCGTTTTAGGGGCTGACATAAGATTTCATCCCTTTCGCCAGTTGATGCTGGGAGCCGTATTGCCAGGATATCATCAGTCTCCATGCACAGAATGGGCCAGAATTCTGATAGCCCTGAGTGGGTGTGAAAGCTGGGGAGGGAACAGGAGAGGTTAAAGCAGATGAAGACACATAGAGCAGCTGTCACTACAGCAACCCAGAAGGAGGGGGGCACTGCTTCTCCAAGGAAAGGAGAGGATGGGAAACTCCCTCTGTTTTTAGGGGGAACAGAGATGTCACACTTTGGGTATGTCTAGTCTACATGCCTCTGCCGCCAGACTATCCCTTATGCCTCGTGAAATGAGGTTTACAGGAGCGGTCAACAAAGGCGATCCCTGTTGATCGATCCGCGTCTTGACTGCCGTGCTGTGCCGACAATCAGCTGAGCAGGCACAACACAGCAGCCATTTTTATTTTAATGAAGCTGGGGATATTTAAATCCCCGCTTCATTGACTATGTCGGGTAGTCTAATTTACATGCCTCTGGCAACAGAGGCATGTAGTCTAGACATACCCTTTGTGCTGTAATGGGAAGTAGGTCTGGGGGCAAGGACACGGGCTGGGAGCTGCTCTTGGAGGCTCTCCCACATCGTGGGCAGGTGGAGGGTTTGCTGCGGCTCCCCAGAGTTGCCTGCGTAGCTCTAATCATGGTCAGACTATGGCTCTGAGGCCTCCTTCCCTTAGCCAGAGCCAGATCAGGGAGAGCTGCATGGGCTGCTGTGAGGAGACTAGAACCTCCACCCCATCTGCACTAGGCAGGGCCTGCAGGGGCTGGAATATGGGCAAGGGCTGCCTTTGGGACCCACTCCCACCCCAGGTGGGGAGGGACAGCCTCCCTGGCCCTGCTCTTGTTTCCAATTTGGCCAGTAGAGAGGCCTTGAGAGGGGTCTGGCCCTCGCACTTTTGAGACGGTTTGGGCACCTATAGGCACAGTACGGATACTCCTGTTCAGAGGGGCTCTCGGCAGCAGACTTGGGCACTATGGGCTAGCTGCTGCCAGAGTCTCAGAATGCACGCTGCTTTGGTCATGGTGACAAGGCATGTGAGGTCTGAGAACAGTTCTGTGGAAAAAAGGATGCACGGCTCTTGCGGGGGCTGGGACTGAGCCGGTGCATGGGTATGCACTGAACTAGTGCTCTTCTAATGGAGCTAGCCTTTGCAATGTGATTTTTTGTTCTTTTGATTAAATGAATGAAGAACCAGACTGGGCACCTCTACGCAGCCTGCAGCAGTCAGCCTCCCAGCTCAGGGCTACAGAGCCAGGCTCCTGCCACTGCATTAAAACTAACTATCTAGAGGTTGCGGCTATGGGCTCTGAAGCCCAGCAAGGGGGACGGGTAGACTCCAGAGCCCAAGCTCCAGCCCAAACAGCAACTTCAAAGCACTGTCTATGCAGCTAGTTTTAGAGCACTAGCACAGGCCTCTGGGCAGCTCACTGCCATGGGCTAGGTGGGCATAGCCATTGTGGCCTGCTCTAGGTTCCCCTGTATTGCAGGTTACAATAGCCTCCCTGGAGCCCCCTCCCTCACCATGCAAGTGCAAAGAGAGGGGACAGGCAGGTTTGGGGGATTGGATGGAGCTTTGGCTCTGCTCCACCCACAGCAGTAAGGGACGTAATAATAATACTGAACTCGCAACTGAGCTTTTCCTCAGTAGATCCCAAAGTGCAGTATAAAGGAGGTCAGTATCATTATCCCCATTTTGCAGGTGGCGAAATAGAGGCACAGGGGAAAGTGAAATCCGCACCTGGCAGAACCAGGGTCTCTTGAGTCCTTGTCCAGTGCTCTAGCCACTAGGCCATGCTGCATTTGGACTAGTGCAGATTCCTTCCTTCCTTTACCTTCCACCCCCAACTGTGGAATCAAAGACCAGACTGTGACTGAGACATAATCTCATCCTTGCCTTTGTGGCAGACACACAGCCTAGCCATAAGTTGTACCTCCCTGGTCCCAAACCAGGGAATTTTCCAGACCAGGGGAAGTCAATTCAAAGGGGGGGAGGGTGTCTGCTTTTCCCTGTTCCTCAGGGGTTCCGGTTTTCCCCTGCCACCCAAGACTCTGCTTTCCCCATGGCATTGAGGAAAGGGAACTCTACTTCCCTCTGGATTACGGAGTGTCAACCTTTATGGTGGTTAGGTTATTTTAATATATTGAATTCATGATAAACCAAAAGCAACAATTACATGGGAATCGGAGTGTCCCAAAGATCTGACTGGAACAAAATGAAAACCTTGTGACAGTAAAGCTATTTGGTATCCAGGAATATTTACTCTGACTTTCCATATTAACAATTAACATACTGACATTTCCCTCGCATCCATTAGATCTTCATTATAAATCTAAATATCAAATTTAATAATATCATAGAACAAACTGTATGGTACAGAATGAATATTCATAGTCTTGTATTGATTTATTGTTTAATAAAGTCCCATGATATTTATGCATGATCCCCAAAGTTTACAAATCTGTCCTCCGCTATTGCTCATCCGATATGGAGATTTCACTAGGTTAAAGTAGGTTGAGATTTCCTGTTACCACACCTGAAATGCAGATTTTGTAGGAACAGTCAATAGATTTAGGATAAACTCTTGGCCCCACAACGACATTTGTGTTCTGTACAAGTCAGTTTGTAGAATGTTTAATAGAAGGTTAAATACTGAGCCAATGGTCAACTAAGAACATAAGAAGGGATAGACTAATGCTTAAAGCAGGCATATGCAATGGCAGTTGCATAATGTCTGAATAGCTCTAAAGTAGTACATGCTGTCCCCTCTTGCACTGAAATAAAAGGCCCCAACCACTGCAGAACGGCTGTGGTTCCACTACGCAAAGGCGCAAAGGGCAGTGTCACAAAGACTGTATTGGGAGGTTCAGTGAGGGACGGCCAGACCACCCCCCGTCTCCAGTTTCCACACAGGAGTCCCAACTGCTAGTGACACCCTGGACTATCGTATCTGTTGAAAGTACTCACACAGTCTGAAAAACAGCACCTATCCATTCACTCCCAGTGCTCTTGACGTAATTTTAATCCTACAGCAAACAGAACCCTGCAGTATAACCAAAGTGCAACAATATAACCCAGATCCAGCAAACCTAGCAAATGAAAAGCAGCTGTAGTTGCAAGGGAGTGGCTCTGCAGCCGTTCTATACCCAAGGAGGGGCTGAAGGGAAGATTTTTGTTCTTTAGCTTCTCTTAGTTCTCCTTCCCAAAGCACATGTGAATCCTGATCCCACAAGCACCTACACCAAATGCTTAACTTTCCTGCTGTGAGTAGGCCTATTGAAATCAATGAACTTGCTCACGGTAGTAAAGCTAAGCACAGACAGGGCTCTTCTGAGCTTTTGTGGCTTGTACAAGGGTGGTCTGTCCCCTGGATGGGAGAGTCTAGGGGAAGCCAACTCTCCATGACATGACCCCTTTAAGGAAACAGCTGTTCAAAAGAGCAGCAGATAAGCTGAGGAACGAGGGGTCAAGAGTTAATTCCGTATATCCAGCACAGGATAAAACCCTTCTGTAAGGTGATTTCCAGGAGGAGAAGAGAGAAGATGGAGCTGGATTGGAGAACTGCACTGAGTTAGGAGGGAAGAACCTTGGGATGGGAACCAGAATGGAACCTCGTGGGCTGGGGAAGCCTATCTGAATCACAGCACAGTCCTGGGAAGGCGGTCGGTGTGGCCCCTGAATCAAAGGGGGGTGGCTGTGAATCCAGGGATCAGGGCAAGATTCTCCAGGGAGGCCAGGGGCTGCAGTGGGATTAGTAGTGTGCCCTGGCTTGGGGGAACTGAGAACGTAAAGCTTTGGAACAAGGGTGAATTAGAAGCCCAAGAGGGAAGGATTGGGGCAGATGGGCCAAAGAAGATTGTATTCACAACATCATAATAAATCAGGACTCAGGAAAGGGAATGTTACCTCATGCACACAGTGCTGTGAATAAATTCCTGGGAGAACCAGACGGAATTGAGGGTAGAGTGCCCGCATGCTGTGCAGCACCACAATGGGCATCCTCTTGGACAGCACTTGCCATGTGGCTTAGCATCTGGGACCTGTGAACTGTCCTCATCCCATTGAAACCTAATGATGACAGTCAAGACTATACCAAAAACAGGACTATACCAAAAACAGGACTATGTAGCACTTTAAAGACTAACAAGATGGTTTATTAGGTGATGAGCTTTCATGGGCCAGACCCACTTCCTCAGATCAAATAGTGGAAGAAAATTGTCACAACCCTATATACCATCTTGTTAGTCTTTAAAGTGCTACATAGTCCTGTTTTTTGTTTCAGCTAGACCAGACTAACGCAGCTACATTTCTAAGACTATACCACTTACTGTTTTGCTGCTGATTATCTTATCAGAAACACCTTGGCTGTTCCAGGATTTGAGCAGACTTGGGCAGAGCAGCTCCAGTAATTTGAGGCTGCGATTGAGTCAGGTACAGTTGATCATTCTGTTCCCTTACTCCTCCCCACTCACCCGGCCAAACCACTGAATGGATAGACAGTGCAGCAATCCATTTAATACCATCAATGTCTCTGCGACAATGTTCTTGCTCAGACATCTCCTAGGGCATTTCTCCTCTGTCCACAATTGCGATCAGGAAAGCCGAGAATAATCTCTCTGTCCACAGTCATTATTTGAAATGTGAGCTGAAAGGTAGGTGGACTTGCCAAGATGTGAGTTCAGAATCCTGTACTGTGCTCGCTTCGGCAGCACACATACTAAAATTGGAACGTTACTGGCACCTTAAGTAGAGTAGAAGTTACATTCCCTGTTCTCCTTCAGATTGTTAGGAATGTTGTTAGCTGTGGGGGGTGCAAGAGCCACAAAACTCAATTCTTGGCAGTTAAATGGATTTTCTGCCATTTTGGCTGTTAAGTGCTGTTTGGGGATGAATAGGCTCCACTCAGTTTTTTGGCAGAGAATAAAACAATCCAATAGCCCTAGTCTCTGCTAATAGGGGAGGGTGGAGCTGCCGCTTTCTATAGGAAACCTGATGAGCCTTGTTAGCAGCTGGCAGCTGATGCCCTGAGGGTGGGACACATAAGTCAGCAGGAATGTAGCTAGGAAATCTGGTGCTGGTGGAATTTGTATTTGCTCTCTCAACCTGCATGACAGCTAAAACAAGCCAGTGATGTGTTGCTAATGCAAAGCTGCCACAAAATAAACCCAATTTTACTTCTAGACACTGTAACAGGTACTCTGAAGAGAGGAGGACAATTCATTTGGATTAACATTGAAGTTATTTAATATTAGGGATGGTCACATTTTTCTGAATTAATCTGATGAAAAATTATCTTTTTTAAAAGTTCCATTTTTTGCTCCCCCCACTTGTTAGTTTTTCAGTAATGTCCAGTGACCCCAATCTGGACCAGGGTGCCATGAGAGCAGGGGTCTCCAACCTTTTTAACCACAAGATCACTTTTTCAATGTAAGTGCATTGTAAGATCTACCTCAAACCCAGTTACCTTTATTCAGCTTCCTTGCTGCCCCTTATTTGAGGCCCTGCACCTGCTCCACCCCTTCTCCAAGGCTTCTCCACCCCATTTCCCCCCATCCTCACTCTTTCACCAGACTGGAGAATGGGGTTGGGGTGCAGGCTCTGGTCTTGGGCCAAGGGGTTTGGAGTGTGGGAGGGGCTCCAGGCTTAGCCCAGGGTGGGGGATTGGGATCCAGGAGGGGTTTCAAGGTGCAAGCTCTGGGAAGGAGTTTGGTGCAGGGGGACTCATGTCTGGGGCAGGAGGTTGGGTGTAGGGGGAGCAAGCTTTGGGCACCATTTAACAGTGATGGCTTCCAGGCAGTTGAGCAGTGGGGTTAAGGCAGGCTTACTCCTGCCCTGGCCCTGCACCGCTCCTAAAAGCCACTGGCATGTACAGCAATGGCTCCATGGTGCTATGTGCTGCCCCACAGGCACTGAGCCCACAGTTTCTACTGGCCACGGTTCTCCATTATTGATCAATGGGAGCTGCAGGAGTGGTGTCTGTAGGCAAGGACAGCGTGTGGAGATCCCCTGCTCTGCATTTCTCAAGGGCTGCAGGGACGTGTCAGCCACTTCCAGGAGCAGCAATTACCACAGAGATAATTATTCCAGCCATGACAGGTTAGGCATTTTAGATCTCACTACTCTGAATTAAACGTAAGCGTAACAGAGAAATGAAAACTATGAAATGCAGAGACCAGTCAAAAACCAAAAATAACCCACTTTGTAACCAGTAAAAGAAGTAATGACAACTCCCCATGTATGTGTTGGGTCAGGAGATGAGAGTGAAGGACAGTGTGTGTTTGTGAGAATGACAGAGACACACAGTTTGTGAAAGTGACAGAAATTTGCATTGCTAAGCTCCCTCCATCCCCTTTTCTCTGTGTGGAGATAGGGTACAGAAGTGGTGGGGAGGAAGGACACCCTGACATCAGTGCCTCCCCTCTTCTTCCTCCCACACCCTACACAGCAAGCGGGAGGCTCCCGGGGGGTAGCTCCAAGGTAGAGGGCAGGAGCAGCGTGACAGTGGGGAAGGGCAACCGAAGTGCCAGCACTTGATAGCTTCCTGGCGAAACCAGTTAGGATCACCTGTCAGAGGCTCCAAGATCTACCGGTAGATCCTGATCGACTGGTTGGTGACCACTGCATTAGAGAGATGCCTTTTCACAATCCTGACCAAAGAAGCAGAAGGAAACTCTTCTTTGAAATTGTTTCACCTTCCTAAAAATGTTTGTATTGCATTGTTGAATATATTGGTAACGCAGTACAGCGTTCAGTTAATGTGATCTCAAGTAAGGAATAAGATGGTGACCTTGCAACTGGGAAGGGAAGTTACATATTCTCCCCCAGGATTTTTTAAAAATTCCTGCCATTTGATCTAATCCCATCCATTCCAAATGTCAGAAAACTTGCACAAAAACTGCTTCAGAAGTGCTATTGGAAGTCCAAGGAATGAGTCACTGCTGACAGGGATGGCTGAGCAGTATCACAAGAGAGTTGCACCACCACAAATATTACTCTGACCTTTCAGGTGAGGAATGCCAAGCAGAAAGAATGCAGCAGTAGCCTGGCATGTTTGCATTCCTTTGTCCTGACAACAGACATAGAGACTATTGTATGAAGCACCAGTCAGCCTTAGCACTTTTGTCGGCAAAGCTTTTGTTGCCCAGGAGTACACAAAAAAAATCCCAGAGACTATGGCTACACTACATGCTTCTTCCGCAAGAAGCCTTTTGCAAAAGATTTTTTGCACAAAAACTTCTTGTGCAAGAGCACGTCCAGACCTCAAAGCATGGACGCTGTTGCACAAGAAAGCTCTGATTGCCATTAACAGAATGGCCATCAGAGCATCTGTGCTTTTTCCCATAGGAGTTTCTTGTGCAAGAAAGCCCTCTGGAGCATGCACACTTGCCTTCTTGCACAATAGCTGTAGCGCTAAAAGCAGTTATGCCTCAGAAAAGGAGGTTAACCGACACCGGAAAAAGCCCTCAGTTCTGCCGTTTCACTGCCCATTTAATCGCACAAGAGCTCATTTGAGGTATGGACGGTCTGCAGGTTTTTGCGCAAAAACAGGTGTTTTTGTGCAAAAACTTTGTAGTGTAGATGTAGCCTGAGTGACACAAGTTTTGCTGGCATAAGGGCTCAAGAGCACAGTGGTACATCAGTGGAGACACTTTCTCATCATTAATCTACAGCTTCATGTTGAGCTGGTTTTATTATGGCAACGGGAGTGCAGCTACACAAGCATTCCCACAGCAGCACACCTGTATCCATACAGTTGTGCCGCTGTAAGCTTGTATATGTAGATGGGGGTCTAGCAGTCATCTCTGCAAACCTAGCTTGGGAGCTGCAAATCAGGTGGGATCGATGCAACTTGAGCATGGCCACCTGCTGGCCAAATGCTACTCTCCACTCACAGCTGTGTGACCCCAGTAGCCTTCCTGTGCCCTCATTCACACCTATGCAACCAGTTGCATCTAGTGCAGTGGTCCCCAACAGGGTGCCCGCGGGTACCATGGCGCCCTCGGGGGCATTTCTATGTGCCCGCCAAGTGCTCGGGGCTGGCCTGGCCCTGGGCACGTGGCGCATGCATGGTGCTGGAGCCGGCCCCGGGTGCATGGCACACGGTGAGCGCTGGCCCCGGGAGCACCGCGAATTGGCCGCCCGCACTCTGGGTGCGCAGTGCATGGGGAGAGCACCAGACCCGGGCGCGCAGCCCTTGGAGGGGGCACCGGCCCCGGGCACGCGGTGCATGGGGGAGCCCCTCCCCTAGGCACGTGGCTATGGGGGGCCCCACCGCCGGGCGCACAAGTGTCCCTGCCCTCTGGCACCTGGCAGGCGAATGGCCACGCCCTCTGGCGCCCAGCAGCCTCAAATGGTTGGGGACCAATGATCTAGTGCCTTCAGGCTTTGTCTACACTGCAGGATTTTTGCGCAAGAAGCTTTTTGTGGAAGAGATCTTCCACATAAACTTCTTGCGCAAAAGTGCGTCCCCACCTCAAAAGCACATTGCAAAAGCAATGTGCTTTTGTGCAAGAGAGCGTCCACACTGCAGGGATGCTCTTGCACAAGAAAGTTCTGATTGCTAGTCACAGAATGACCATCAGAGCACCTGTGCTTTTTGTGGTAGACTCTTTTTGTGTAAGAAACCCTTGTTGAGCGTCCACATACACCTTTTTGTGCAAAAACTCTTGCACAAAAACTGCTTCAGAAGTGCTATTGAAATGAGTTGACCACATCTGTACAAATACATGATGGTTGTTAAGAGTCTGTATCCATTTATCTGTTCCACACAGTTGTTTTATTCACACCTGACACCCGTGCTACTTCGCGGTGCCCGCCTCGCCCTCTATGCATGCGCCGTAGAAGTCAAGCAGCGTGGGAAATTGCCTCTGATTGTAGTCCCCGGATCAGCTGCCGGCGGCGGAGAGGGAGGTCTGGGCCCACCCACTCTCCCGGACCCTAACCCAGAGCCCTAACACAGGGAATCATGCTCCCTGTAGTAGCAGGTGGGGGGTTACCCCTAAACTTGCCTACTTGCGGGCTTCGTGACCCCGCCCTTGGCCCTCTGGGCCACCCCTCAAGTGCGTCCCCATGCACTACCATCCCCCTCTTCCTCATTACCTGTCACCTCCATCTTCTTCCCCTTGATCATGTCCTTCCCGAAGCTTTTATCCTCCTCCATCCCCTGCTGCTCGGTGGGTGACGTCGTCCTCCCTTGTCGTCCCACTGCCCTTTCCGCCCTGCCCCCTGTCGCGCCTGTGACATCACTCGCCACGACCGGTGGGGCGCTCTGCCCAAATGCTTCCCCTGCCTCCGCCTACTGGACGACTGCGCCGTGCGCCCCGGCCCCCACCCTGTGCGTACTTGCTGGCGCTTGCACCGCCACTTCCGGAGGCACGCGCCTCTCTGGTGTCCTGATCCCCCCATTGGCTGTAGTGGCGGGGTTGCCTCACCCCGCCACAATGGTCACATAAACAACACTCTGTTCCAGAAACCTGCTGACTGCTATTCTTACCTACCTGTCTCTAGCTTCCATCCAGGACACATCATACAATCCACTGTCTACAGCCAAGCCCTAAGATACAATTGTGTGTACTCCAATCCCTCAGACAAACACCTACAAGATCTTTATCAGGTATTCTTAACACTTAAATATCCTCCCAGGGAATGAAGAAACAGAGTGACAGAGCCAGATGAGTACACAGAAGTCACCTATGTCAGGACAAGCCCAAAAAAGAAAATAACAGGACACACTAGTCATCATCTACAGCCCCCAGCCTAACCCCTCCCCCCCAAAAGTATATCATTAACAATCTACAACCTATCCTGGAAAATGATCCCGCACTCTTACAGGCCTTGGAAGACAGGCCAATCGTTGCCTATAGACAACCCCCTAAACTGAAGCAAATTCTTTCCAGCACCCACACATCACACCTCAGACATATTCACTCAGGAACCTACCCCTGCAATAAACCCCATTGCCAACTCTGTCAACACATCTATACAAGCGACACAATCACAGGACCTAACCGCATAAGCCACAACATCAGGGGCTCATCCACCTGCACCTCCACTAATGTGATATATGCTATCAAGTGCCAACAATGCCCCTCTGCCATATATAATGGCCACAAATCAGAAATCAGGAATGTAACACACATAAAACTGTAGGGGAACACTTTATCCTCCCTGGACATTCAAAACCCAATTACAAAGGGAGACAGATGAATATTTGCAAATTCAGTCCTCTCAATTTAGGACTGAATTGGGATCTTAACTGGTTAGTGCATTACAAAGGCAATTTCTCTTCTCTTGATATCCACATCAACTGCTGTGAATGAGCCACTTGCACCCTGACTTGATTAGCCTCATTTATACAAGGCTCATTTACTCTTTCCTTTGTTGCCCTTTTATATACCTAGGCCTCTGTCAACTGCACTCCAATTCATCTGATGAAGTGGGTTTTATCAACAAAAACTTATGCCCTAATAAATTGCTTAGTCTTTAAGGTGCCATAGGATTCTTTGTTGTTTTTTCAGATACAAACTAACAAGCCTACCCCTCTGAGTCCTATCACTTGCCTTTTGATGCCAGAGGTACTCTTAACTAAATGTGAGAGTGTGGAAAAGCAAGTGTCTGGCACCTTATAATCAGATTGCTCTGGGTAGATGGTGCTTATCAGCCATGGTAGGCAGTCCACGTAGGAGAAGGAATTCCACTTCCATAGCTGTGGAAAAGGGGAAAAGGCTACTGAATTCTGGGGAAATGTGGTTAAAGAAGTGACTCTAAGCAATGTTCCCTCTAAATTTTTTTCTATATGTTCACAGAATAAATTTTGTTACATGCACTGAGGCATGTGTGGATGTGCACAGAAACAAATGCTGCTGGCTGTGGGTGACTATAGGCATTCTGCTAATCAGCTGGGTGGCACCTGAATCTCTCTTGAGTGGCTACCCAAGTGCTCAGCTTACAGGGAACACTGACTCTAAGGCTATGTCAACACTATAGAGGGTTTTTTTTAGAAAAATGGCTGTTTTTCTGCAGGAAAAACCCCCTTCATTTACATTCACACTGCAATCACATTCTTTTGAAAAAAAATGAAAGAACAGAGGGGTTTTCTGACATTGGTAAACCTCTTTCTACACGGAAGAAGCCTTTTTCCAAAAAAGAGCTCTTTTGGAAAAAGGCGTGTGTGGACACGAAAGAGGGAGTTTTTTCGAAAGAAGAGGAAAGAGGAAAAAGCACAGGTGCCCTGGTGACCACTCCATCCATAGTAATCACAGCTTAAATGTGAGAGATTGTCCATTCAGTGTGGATGCTAGCTTTTGAAAAAGCAGATTGCTTATTTGATGCATTTTGGCAGTGTAGACGCTCTCTTTTGGAAGTATTTTGGAAGATCTCTTCCAGAAAAGCTTCTTCTGAAAGAAGCCTGCAGTCTAGACGTAGCCTAAGCTGCATTTGGCTTCCCTGAACAATGAATGGGAAAGAGAAGCAGAAGATGTGTTGAGAAGAATAAGAGGCACATTGCTAGTACACAAAAGACAAAATAGGAGAGGTTGAAATCCATGAATGCAGGGGCAAGTTATAACATCCAGTATTAGGGTTCAGTATATAGAATGGTGTAGGACTAATCATAGTGAAGTAGTACAGGATAAAGTAATTGTCATCCTACGGAAGAGTGACAGCTACTGAAAGTTAAAATAGCAGTGACTAGAGAACAATTACTCAATGTTATATTCAATATCTGTTGCACAGATTGGTTGTATGATTGAGGAGGAATTCCAGAGAGTGCTGGACCATGTGATGAGTGAAGTAAAACAAGCTGAAAGTTGGATTATCAGAGCCTATCTCAATGGACATGTGGGAGGTCAAAGTGAGGCATACGATGACCTTCACAGAGGGCAAAGCATTGGAATCAGAAATGAAGCCGAAAGATATCTTAGGGTACATCTATGGCAAAATAACATAGTCTATGTCTACACTACAAGCAGTTATTTTGACATAATGTCAAAATAATGTTGAGCTGGAGGACTGCTTACTCTGACTCCTGTAACCCTCACTTTACGAGAAGTAGCAGAAGTTGGAGGAAGAGTGGTCTTTCTTGGACTTCCTGCTGTGCAGATAGCGCCAAAAGCCAAAACAAGCTATTTTGACTTAAGCTATACAATTGACGCAGCTCAGGTTGCATAGCTTATCTTGGCTTTAGCCCTGCTGTGCCCTTAGAGAGTTAATCAGAATCCATAGTTTCCTTGTCAGGATGATGATTAACTTTTTCAACTTCATTCTTTGTGCTAGAAAAAATGCCAGACATGTGAAGGAAGAGCACACAGGTCCCTATCTCCAAGTGTAAAGAAGATTTGTAATTACCGATTGGGATGGAATACAACTCTGTATTCACACCCTAAACATTACTGTAATAATCTGTGTACAAACCTTGCCTCATATGGTATATTTAAAAACTCAAAACTGTACCGATAAAATGTGTGGCAATACTTGAATTTATAAGATTCTCCTGTTTGATGTTAGGAGCATTTGTTCAAAACTCCTGGAGCACCAAACTGGTCAAACAGGCTTGTCTTGAACAAAGAAGTATACAGTTTGCCTTAATGTTGATTTAAGGAGTAAACAGAGTCATCAAGCAGGAAGGCAAAACAAAGGAAGCTCAAGCAGCTGAGGAGAAAAACTCACCAAGGAACACCTTTTAACACAGACTCTTTGTCTCCTAGTTTCCAGCTGGAAATGTTTTTCAGGAGGGGGACTGAAATTATAAAAGGAAGGGGCAAAGACCCCAAGGCATCCCCCTCTTCATTATATTCTGTGCACCTGAGAAGACACTTTATAGATGTACTCGGCAGAGGTGGACAGTCAAATTTATTTGTGATAGTGTGTACCTAAGTTGGGATCAGCAGCTGCTCAATACACAAGGTGATGGATTCTCTGCCTCTCCTTGCTCGCCCCACTCCAAGCTCTGTCCCTGCTTTCAGGGCCATGTCTAGGGGTGTGTGGGGCCTGGAGCAACCCCTCCCCCCCCCAGTACCTGAGGTGCAGAACCTGGGACAATGCCCCTTGCTGCAGGCCCTGCTCCTGTCCCACCTTTGCTCCACCTCTTTACCCCTCCCTCACACAATGCAAGATGGTGGATTACCAGGGGCCTGGCACAATGTGGCAGCAGGGGTCGCCCCGCGCCCCCCTCATTTCTAACACAGCAGTGGAAGCAGGAGCAATCCAGCAGCCTGTACTGCTCTGCCCCGCCGCCTTCTCCTAGCCCACTGCACTTGGCTTCATAGCCTTGACTTTTCTGTGGCATCAGGAAGCAGAGTGCCCTGGGAAAGGGGGCTCTGCTTTCCACTGCTGTGGAGAAGCTGAGCGCAGCAGGCTGGGAGAGGACAGTGGGTGGGCAGAGCAGAGCAGGCTGCCGATTTGCTGTGGCTCCCACTGCCACAGTAAATGTAAGGATGGGGGGTGACCCCAGCTGCTGCCCACGCCAAGCCCCCAAGTAATCCCTTGGGTCCCCTCCATAGGATGGTTGAGGTGGCCACAGCAGGCCTCTCACCCCCACGCAAAGTGCATCAGGGCCTGAAATTCCTGGTAATCGTGTTCTGACCCTCAGCTTTGGTTCCGGGTTCTGACTTGGTCTTGATCCTTGGGTCTGAATTTCAGACTCTGACTTCAGGTTTAACTTTAAACTTTGGTCCCTGGCTCTGATTCTGCCTTGGCCTTAGGTGCTAGCACTCAGATTTTGACTTCTGCCCTGACCATTCAGAATCTGGCTGCCTACAACCCAGTCTCCTAACAAGCACTTTGTATAAATGGAGGGAGTTGACAGGAACTCTCTGAGATAAGAATATGCCAAGTAAACTAAAGAGCAAAGAGTACAAGATTGTTTTGAACTCAGCCATGATGTTCATATTGGAATGCTGGCCAATGAGGAAGAGGGAACATTGCTGAAATGGCAGGTTTGGGGTGGACACTGCATGAGAACTGACAGACTATGTAATCAAAGAGTACAAGCCATGATGCAGCTAGCCCACATCATAGAAAAGTTGAGGGATTGTCAATGAAGATGGCTGGGTCGTGTGATACAAGATATAGAAGAGCAGTAAATCACGCAGAGGACAGTTCACTGATAAAAAGTAATCAGGATTGCTTGGTAAACTGGGCTCACGCAAACAATTTGGCTATGTCTACACTGGTGCGATCTTGCACCAGAAGTATGCAAATGAGTCTAAGTGTGGAATATCGCCATGCCTCATTTGCATATCTAATGAGCCGCCATTTTTGTGGAAGAGGGTCTTGCACCAGAAGCAGCGTCTACACTGCCCCTTCTTGCACAAGAAAAACCCTCTTGTGCAATGCCGTTACGCTGATTATTTTCAGGAATAACGGCATTGCGCAAGAGGGTTTTTTTTGCACAAGAAGGGGCAGTGTAGACAGCTCCTTCTGGCGCAAGAGCCTCTTCTGCAAAAATGGCAGTTCATTAGATATGCAAATGAGGCTCGGCGATATTCCACGCTTAGCCTCATTTGCATACTTCTGGTGCAAGATTGCGCCAGTGTAGAGTTGCCTATGTGTTTTTAATATCACTAAATGCACAAAGAATGTAGGCCATACTTACAGGAGGGGGGCCTTTATGCTGGGAAGCTATGACTTATAAAAAGATTTGGGGGTTGTGGTGGATAATCAGCTGAGCATGAGCTCCCAATGAAGTGCTGCAGAAGGGATGGAAGTTCATTGTCTGTCCTCCCGACCTCCATGCACCTCTACTTTCCTTGACTGTAGTGCTCTGGCCAAAAGGGATGCATAAACAGAGGAATCTCAAGTGAAAGAGGTTATTTTACCTCTAAATGTGGCACTGGTGTGACTGCAGCTGGACTACTGTACCATTTCTGGTGTCCATAATTCATGAAGGATATTAATTGACTCAAGAGGATTCAGAGAAGGGCCATTAGAATGAATAAAAACATTAAAAGACATGCCCTACAGTGGTAGGCTCCAGGAGCTTAATCTATTTAACTTAACAAAGAGGTTAAGGGGTGACTTGAATACAGACTGTAAGTACCTCCATGGTGAACAAATTTGTAATAATGAGCTCTTCAATTTAGTAGAGAAAGGTATAGCACAAGCCAGTGGCTGGGAGCTGAAACTAGACAAATTAAGCCTGAAAATAAAGTGTAAATGTTTTACAGGGAGAATAATTAACAGTTGGAACAACTTACCAAGGGTCATGATGGATTCTCCATCACTGACAATTTTTATACCAAGAATGGATGTTATTCTAAAAGGTCTCCCCTACTGCTTATTTTGGGGAAGTTCTCAAGGCTTTGTTATACTGGAGGTCAGGGACATTATGCCCTAGTCTACGCTAGGGACTTATTTTGAAATAACTCCCTTTATTTCAAAATAACAAGTGGAGCGTCCACACTATCAAGCTCGTTATTTCAAAATAATGGGCTGGTTATTTTGAAATAATAACTCCTGCTTTCCACAAGGAATAATGCTTATTTTGAAATAGTTATTTTGAAATACAGGCAGTCCCCGACTTACGCGGATCCGACTTACGTCGGATCCGCAGTTACAAACGGGGTTACAAACGGGGTTACAAACGGGGCTGCCCCAGAGTACACGGACTGCGGGACCTGCCGCCCGTGTACTCTGGGGCTTTCTCTGCGTCTCCCTGGTCTGCAGACCAGGAAGACGCAGAGCAAAGCCGCGGAGGGGCTCAGGCAGCGGGGCAGCCCCGCTGCCCGAGCCCCTCCCCCTCCGCGCGGCATTGCAAAGCCGCGGGGAAGCCAGCGGTGGGGCAACCCAGGCGCGCCTGGGGTGCCCCGCTGCCCTCCCCCCTCCCCCCCCGTGGCTTTGCAAAGCCGCGGGGAAGCTGGCAGCGGAGCAGTCCAGGCGCGCCTGGGCTGCCTCGCTGCCCGAGCCCCCCCCCCAGCAGCTTTGCAAAGCCGCGGGGGAGGGGCTCGGGCAGCGGGGAGCCCAGGCGCGCCTGGGCTGCTCCGCCACCGGCTTCCCCGCGGCTTTGCAAAGCTGCGGGGGGGCTCGGGCAGCGGGGCAGCCCAGGCGCGCCTGGACTGCTCCGCTGCCAGCTTCCCTGCGGCTTTGCAAAGCCACGGGGGGGAAGGGGCTCGGGCAGCGGGGCACCCCAGGCGCACCTGGGTTGCCCCACCGCTGGCTTCCCCGCGGCTTTGCAATGCCGCGCGGAGGGGGAGGGGCTCGGGCAGCAGGGCAGCCCAGGCGCGCCTAGGCTGCTCCGCTGCTGGCTTCCCCGAGTCTTTGCAAAGCTGCGGGGGAAGCCGGCAGCGGGACAGCCCAGATGCCCCGCGGCTGTCCCGCTGCCGGCGTCCTCAGAGCTGGGAGCAAAGCCGCGGAGGACCCAGGTGGCGGGACCGCGGTGCGTCTCGGTCCGCCGCCCGTGTCTTCCTGGTCTGCTGGGGTGGGGGGGGCGCAGCTAGTACGCCCCCCTCCCCCCCAGCAGACTAGGCTTTTCTCCGGACGCCTGTGGCAGAGCAGCTGGGGTGCTGCCGGTTGGTCCCGCAGCGCCGCTCTGGGCGCTACTGGTCCAATCCAGCAGCACCCCAGCTGCTCTGGTCCTGATTCAGCCGCTGCTGGTCAGTTTCAGCAGCGGCTGAATCAGGACGCCTGGGGCAGAGCAGACGGGGTGCTGCTGGGTTGGTCCAGTAGTGCCGAGGAGCGGCGCTACTGGAGCAACCCAGCAGCACCCCAGCTGCTCTGCCCCAGGCGTCCTTATTTAGCCGCTGCTGAAACTGACCAGCGCTGACTACAGGAAGCCCGAGGCAGAGTTGCTCTGCCCCAGGCTTCCTGGAATCAGCTGCTGATCAGTTTCAGCAGCAGCTGACTTGGGGACGCTTGGGGTTCTTAAGTTGATTCTGTATGTAAGTCAGAACTGGCGGTCAGTTTCAGCAGCGGCTGAATCTGGATGCCAGTTCCGACTTACATACAGATTCAACTTAAGAACAAACCTACAGTCCCTATCTTGTACGTAACCCGGGGACTGCCTGTAGCAGTAGTGTGAACATTCCACTGCTGCTATTTCGAAATAACTACTCCACAGAATCATTCAAAGTAATTACTCCCCAGTATGTGCTGGAGCTCTAAGTTGAGGTACCACATCCACGTTAAGGGAACCTACCCCAAACTAATGTTGAGGCTTCCCTGTAGTGTAGATGTGCTATTTCAAAACAGTTATTTCAGGAGTTATTTTGAAATCATTTCCTATATATATGATCACAATGTTCCCTTCTGACATTGGAATCTGTGGGGAATATGTTAGCCAAAAAGTACAAACAGTCATGGATGAAGACTATGAGGAAAACTAGAAAAAGGTGGTCTGAGACATTGAAGGAGGATATGAAGATGTCAGCTTACAAGATCCACTTGACAAAAACCTTATAGACAAAGAACAAGAGCCACTGATCCTGATTAATGGAATAAAGTAAAGAAGAAATAGTCAGGATAAATGAATCAAACTCTACATAGAGACTTTAGGGGGTAAAAAAACAAAAAACAAACAAACCCCCCCGCAATAGATCACAGTAGGATGACTAGCATTACAAATTATCATTAATGAAGGCCTCATAACTGAAATGTGATGAACGTTATTGCCTGGTTTAGCTTGAATTTCAAGTAATCCTTTGGTATCTTTCTTCTAAGATCCCATAATGTCAATTACAGATACTCCTATTTCAAGTTAACAGGTGAGCAAAGAAACTGACATTTCTGAGTCTTCATTTACAATTTGAATAATATTTTCAAAATCTGAAAAAACATGTTACCAACCATACTTAATGATAAGCCCCTTATTGAGGGAAGGTATCTTCCCACCAATACAGAGCAATTAAGTATCATTAGAACTCAAAAGGTCCTGTGCTCAGGCATTAGGCTGTTTTTCAGTTTTCATTCAGACAATCACATCCAGGAACACTCAAGACAATATTTTGTAATGTGCAATTGTGTAATGTGGTCACTATGAGCTACTAGTCGATCAGGAACTTAAAACATTTGCCTGGTTTTAATTACATGCCATTGTATCACTATCTGTCCATAAAGAAAAAGTGTTCTTACAGGAAGGGTTGGTAACACCGTCTATAATTAAGGTTGCCTGACACTTGCCATCATAAGACTCTCTTTTAGTTATCTGTCAAAGGTAAAAACTTCAACTATTTGTGCTGAAATTTTCCAGTCACACGTTAAAGATTTTTGGGAAATTTCAGCCAATATGGGTGAGCTTCAGAACCTTTAACAGAACTTTATTTCTGAAGCTTTTCAACTCTGGATGAATAACAGAAAAGTGGTTGGAGCAGAGGGACTGGAGCAAGGAGATCTCACCCAAATACCCTTATCCCCCAATCATTCTCTCTCTGTCTTTCGCCCAAGGACTGTTACAGTGTTGATAAATACTTAAATAGTTATGTGCATGTGGCATAGTGTTTTCTGGAAATCAAATGTATTCTCTTCTTCTTTCCACTTAGCTGCTTTTAAACAGACCAGCAGAGGGAGTCAATCTTTTTTTCAGTTTAGAGATAAAGGTGTTTGCTTTTGTTGAGTGATGTGTCTTGAAACACAGACAATAACACTTCGCCAAAGGATTAATGCCCACAAAACAGATATCAGACAAGATCACAAAGAAAAAACAGTTTCTTGCCATTTTAACCAGAAAGGACACTCTCTTAATGACTTAACCACCTGCATTCTGCTACAAAGACCTTTTACATCTGCACTTGAAAGGGAATCCTCTGAACTGTCATTCATGTTAAAATTCGACACTCTCCAAAAAGGAATGAACAAACACTTGAACTATCTTACCCATTATCAAGATAGCTTCCCCAATTATCACCTCTAATACCATTAACTCACAAACATCCCACTCTCCCCACCTCTAATATCATCAATTCACAGACACTTACCTTCCTTCCTCCCCCCCCCCACATCCGCCTCCTGTTCTGAAATGTGATTTGTCCTTTTCATATGTGTTCACTTTTTTTTAATTGTATCCTTTGGTATATATGGTTGTGACTATTTTCTTCCACTATTTGATCTGAGGAAGTGGGTCTGGCCCACGAAAGCTCATCATCTAATAAACCATCTTGTTAGTCTTTAAAGTGCTACATTGTCCTGCATTTTGCTTCAATAATGCAATAGAAACTGTAACTGAAAATTAAAGGTCAACATTACAGTCAAGGCTACTTAACTCCTTGATGGAGGGGCTGGAGAACAGTCTGTTTCTGGCAATGGATATATTAAAGATTAAGTGGAAGCACTTTTTTCTATTTGCTAAAAAAATACAAGAATGACCTGCGCTGGTGTCCCTTAGTACAACCAAGTTGGTTAACGAGCTATGTAGTGATTCCAGTCTATGAATTATTCTTGATAGTACCTGAAAACATAATGGCTACGTCTACACTGGCCCCTCTTCCGTAAGGGGCATGTAAATTTCAAGAGTCGTCGTAGGGAAATCCGCGGGGGATTTAAATATCCCCCGCGGCATTTAAATAAAAATGGCCGCCGCTTTTTTCCGGCTTTTAAAAAAGCCGGAAAAGAGCGTCTAGACTGGCCCCGATCCTCCGGAAAAAGCGCCCTTTTCCGGAGGGTCTTATTCTTACTTCAAAGTAAGAATAAGACCCTCCGGAAAAGGGCGCTTTTTCCGGAGGATCGGGGCCAGTCTAGACGCTCTTTTCCGGCTTTTTTAAAAGCCGGAAAAAAGCGGCGGACATTTTTATTTAAATGCCGCGGGGGATATTTAAATCCCCCGCGGATTTCCCTACGACGACTCTTGAAATTTACATGCCCCTTACGGAAGAGGGGCCAGTGTAGACGTAGCCAATGGCTTTAATTCCTGTGATATGGTTTTATTTGGAAAAACTTCAATTCTTATATTTCTGTATATTTTAAGAAGTTTGGAGCGCTACATATTCAAGGTTCATAAATTAGAGCAGAGCGAGGGGGATCCGTAGTTTACAGTAACTTCCTAATGCCTGTTTGGGGTTTTCTATGCAGCCTAGAGCAGCTCAGAATCTCTATAACAGCAAGTGTCATGGAGACACAACTCCCCATCCTTGACACAACCCTCATCCTTGTCCCTTTTGTTGGGGCTAACTTGCTACGGCACATTTGAATTGTCATACTGGAACGGGATCATAACATCTATGTCATCCACTTCAGCGTCTTGTCTCTGATGGTGGCCAATACCAGAGACTTCAGAGCAGGGTGTACAAAACCCCACATTGAGCAATGCACAGACAAATTGGTCTCCATAAAGGTCTTGTCCCAGTCCCTAATAATCAGAGTTTGCCTCAGATCCCTTCTAAAACTCATCATATGATTAACTATTATAACACTGGATACTCTTGTCATCCATATAAACATCCACTCCTTTTCTGAATTTTTGCTGGCTTGCGAGGGGGCCTACCTAAGGCAATTATGGCATATGCTATACTTAAAATATGGGAACTCTCCTCCAGTCTCTTGTGGCACAGTTCCAGTACCGCTGCATCGGGTGAATTTTGGCCAATTTCATGGTCACAGAATCATAGAGTACTAGAATTGGAAGGGACCATGAAAGGTCATCAAATCCAGTCCCTTGCCCTCACGTCAGGACCAAGCAACATCTAGATCATCTCTGATAGACGTCTATTCAACCTGCTCTTAAATATGTCCAGTGTTGGAGATTGCACAACTTCCCTAGGCAATTTATTCCAATGCTTAATCACCATGACAGTTAGGAAGTTCTTCCTAATGTCCAACCTAAATCTTGCTGCAATTTAAACCCATTGCTTCTTGACCTATCATCAGAGGCCAAGAGAACATATTTTCTCCCTTCTCCTTGTAACACCCTTTTAGATACTTGAAAACTGCTATCATGTCCTCTCTCAGTCTTCTCTTTTCCAAATTAAACAAACCCAGTTCTTTCAGTCTTCCCTCATAGGTCATGTTTTCTAGACCTTTAATCATTTATGTTGCCCTTCTCTGGATCTTCTTCAGTTTCTCCGCAACTTTCTTGAAATGTAGTGCCCAGAGCTGGACACAGTAGTCCAACTGAGGCCTAATCAGTGCAGAGTAGAGCAGAAGAATCACTTCTAGTGTCTTGCTCACAACATTTCTGTTAATGCATCCCAGAATCATGTTTGCTCTTTTTGCAACAGTGTCACACTGTTGACTCACATTTAGCTTGTGGTTCACTATGACCCTTGTATCTCTTTCTGCAGTCCTCCTTCCTAGAGAGTTACTTCCCATTTTCTATGTGCAAAACTTATTGTTCCTTCCGAAGTGGAGGATTTTGCTTTTGTCGTTACTGAGCTTCATCCTGTTTACCTCAGACCATTTCTCTAGTATGTCTAGATCATTTTGAATCATGACCTTATTCTCCAAAGCACTTTCAACCCCTCCCAGCTTGGTACCAAACTTTATAATTATACTCTCTATGCCATCATCTAAATTGTTGATTAAGATATTGAATGGAACCAGTCCCAAAACTGACCCCTGCAGAATCCCACTTATTATAAGATTTTAAAAATTGTAATATTTCATGATTTCAGCTATTTTTAAATATGAAATTTCACAGTGTTGTAATTTTGGAAGACCTGACCCAAAAGGAGTTGTTGGAGAGTCACAAGGTTATTGTAGGGAGGGGAGTTGCAGTACTGTGCTGCTGTTGTCAGTGGTGCTGCCTTCAAAGCTGGGCAGCCAGAGGGAGGTGGCTGCTGGCTGGGAGTATGGTATGGTATTGTGCTCTGCTGCCTTCAGAGCTGGACCCTTGATCAGCAGCCAACACTTTCTGGGCATCCACCTCTGAAGGCAGTGAAGACAAAAGGGTGCCCCCCACAAATATTCTTGTGACGCCTCTGTAACTCCTTTTTGGGGCAGTTCTCCTAATTTGAGAAACACTGGTCTTCCCCTGTGACATTTGTATAGGATACTAGGGGGCTGCGCCCTCTGCTTGCTATGCTCACCTACCCCCCTTTCTCTGGCCGCTTTTGCTTTGCTGAGAGAGCCTGATGCTGATGATGTGATGACATCATTCTGTCGCCCAGCAGAAACATTCTGTCATCTAGCAGGAAAAACTTTTATATATATAGAGAGAAAAAAGCAGACAAAACTAAATTTCATGGTGAGAAACCAGATTTCACGGACTGTGACACATTTTTCATGGCTGTGAAGTTGATAGTGACCTAGATATAGGGGACAAAATCTACCCCCAAATATTGTCCCAGGAGATAAAAAAAAATGTGATAGGGCAGATGTCTACTTAACCCAGACTTCTAACTTCACCTTTTATGCTTTTGAATCAATATCTTGTTTATAACCCAAGCAGAAAAACTGACTTCTGGAAACTGTCGACATTCTCATCAGGCTAATTTTGTCCTGAGCCTGGCATAAATGGCTCATTTTGAATCATGCATGAAAGGACGCCTGCAGCAGAAAAGTCTGTGTGCTGTTTTTATTTCAAAGGGTCCTACTGCCTCATATTTCCTAAAGTTCATCAAAACCACACTGGATTTACTTACTTATCCTCCTGGCCTCTAAATCACTATCTTTCTTTAAATCTGTTTAAATTAAAAGAAGTCTGAAAACTCTTTCACTGTCTTTTGATTTCCCACAAAAACTTACAACTCCACCCTGTTTTTATGTACTTCAAAATGCATCTTATTTAAAATATTAACTATAAACTTATAAAGGGGGGGGGGGGGCGCTTTGATGCAGCTGAGATTAGTGGAGGTGCCTGAGCCAGACTGTCTTTAGCAGACTGCACTGTTTGATAGAGGGATATTTGAATGCATTCTCCTTTGATATCAGCAAACTATTCTTTCTAGAAACGGGTTTAACGGTTCAGATATGGATCCCAACCCTCAAGCAAATTAGATCATAATTCACCAGTTCTTTCCCTAAAAGGGCATGAATTTCTAAGCAGCCATCTTCAGCAGGGACCTGGTTTAAGATCTTCAAGGGTAAATCCCCAACACAAGAGATAATTATCCACAGCAGGCTAGAACCTACTATCCTGGATGATCACAGGGTCTATCCTTTGCTAGGCTGGCTCTATATCCCTTTAGTTAGTTCAAAGTAGCTCAAACTTCAGTAAGGCACATCTTTTCAGGACTGCTGCCAAAGAAGCAAATATCTATGGGGAGATGTACAGAGGAACTGGGAAATTTGATGATTTTTGTGTGCTTCCTGACCTCGTTTATTTAGTTCTGAAACAGCATTCAGATATATGTCTCTTGTCCTTTGTGTAAACCTAAATAAATAAACCAAATTAATTCCTTGTAAAATTTACTTTATTGATTTACTCCACTGTTTTTCATGAGGTGAGCTAGTGCTACATTGTATTTTTCCACTGGCACTTACAGGGTTATGGTTGTTTTATTGTTTTGCTTTGGGATTCTTGGACCAAGTCTACACTGCAGAATTAGGTTGACATGGACCTATTTCTGTAAACTTCTACACTAAAATGTAGTTCTCACTGATCTAACTTGCCCATTACACCAACATCATAACTCACTTAGGTGGATGTAGCAGTTAGGACAACCCAGTGTCAGTATAGACACTGCACTGTTTACATCTGGACTTTTCAGATGGGTCCTCCTTTAATCAAGTTTTTAGATGCAGACCACTTTACCTCAGAATAATTGGGCTAGATGCTGGAATTGCTTGGCAAAATTGTATGTGGGCTGTTACGCAGGAGGGCAGATGCAATGATCAGAAAATTCTGGCTTTAAAAATCTATGAAAGGGATATATTTTTTTTCAAAGAAATATCATGTGGTTGAAGTGGCAACTATCTAGTAGTAAGCTACTCCCTTCTCACTGTCATATAGGGGAGAGGGTTTGAAAAGAACCTCTGTGTGTAGCTCTCCCATGTTTGCATATGTGGGAGATCTCCAGTGTGCAGGGATTTTTTTGGTGGGGGTGGGAGAGTGTGTATGTGGGGAGAATGTCTCGGGGGCAGAAGGGGATGTGTGTGGATGGGAGGAGGAGAATGTATAGTGTGTGTATGTGTGTCCCCTGAATGTGGATTCAAGGGGGGTATTTGGTGTGTCTGTGGCTCTCTCTCTGAACATGGGTATATATGGAGAACATCTCCCTGTTTTTGTGGGTGTGTATCTCCCATGCGGATACGTATGTGTGTGTGCTGGCTGAGGGGAGGGGAGAATTTCTCCTTATGAATGTGGAACACTGTGTGTGTGTGATTTTATGGGGGGAGGAGAATATTTGTGTGTGTGTGTGTGATTTTATGGGGGGAGGAGAATATTTGTGTGTGTGTGTGTGTGTGTGTGTGATTTTATGGGGGGAGGAGAATATTTGTGTGTGTGTGTGTGTGATTTTATGGGGGGAGGAGAATATTTGTGTGTGTGTGTGTGTGTGTGTGTGTGTGTGTGTGTGATTTTATGGGGGGAGGAGAATATTTGTGTGTGTGTGTGTGTGTGTGATTTTATGGGGGGAGGAGAATATTTGTGTGTGTGTGTGTGTGTGATTTTATGGGGGGAGGAGAATATTTGTGTGTGTGTGATTTTATGGGGGGAGGAGAATATTTGTGTGTGTGTGTAAAAGCAGGGATTTCCCCGTGTGCGTATGGCTCTGTCTGGGGGGTAGGGATTCTCCAGCACGTGGCGCTTTCCCCGTGTGGGGGCCGACGTGTGGGGCTCAAGATGGCACGGGGGGGGGGGGGGCAGTGCCATGGGCGGGGAGGGGCCAGGCGGCTCCCCCCGCCGCTCTCGGGCCGGACCGGTGCGGGACGCACGTCACGGCCCCTGGCAACAGAGGGCAGAACGCCGCGCGGAGCTCTCGCGGGATGTGCCGCCTCCCCCTCAGCCGGGAGCTGCCGGTGCCAGAGCGGGGCTAGCCCAGGGCCCCGCCGTGTAGCAGCTGCTCCTGCCCCGCGGCCGGCCGGATGGAGCCGCCGTGCCCGGCCTGAGCGCGGCAGCGGCTGGCGGCAGGACACGGCGCGGTGCTGCGGCCCGGGCGGGCGCGTCCAGCATGGGTAAGGGGCGCCGCCCGGCGCGCGCTTTCGCTGGGAAGATCCGTTGGGGGCGGGCCAGCCCCGGGGGCCCCCACCTCATCCTCCCGGGGCGGCCTTGCCACCCCCCAGGCGGGGGGCCGGACAGCGTCTCCCTCCCCTCCTCTGCCCCAGGTGGCCCCTTCTGCCTCAGCCCGACCCTCTGCTCCTCCCCCGGGCTGCCCTGTCTCCCGGGCTGTGCCCCTCGTCTCCATTCCCATCATTGCCCCAGGTATGCGTGGGGGGTGCTGCCTGCCTGCGCCTGCATCCCAGCCCCCAACCCCTGCGGGGCTGGGGAACTATCCCCTTTCTCCACTCTCTTTCCTGGTCTAAGACCAGTCCCTCTCCCCCTATTCCTGGTTACACTTAGCTGGGACTGGGCATTTGTTCCCTTTCTCCTTCCAGCAGCTGCTATAGAGAAGTGGGTTTATGGCAGATCTGCTCTTAAAATGTTGCCTCAGCAACATTAATAAAGGCACTCTAAGCCAGGTGTAGTCAGTGGGGGGGGGGCTGTGTGTCAAATCTAGACCACCAAGTGCTTTTGAATAGACTATGATTTTTATGTATGTATTATTTTATCTGGACTCTTTGGACCCTGATTATACTTGACCAAGACATTTTAAACTTGACACAAAATTGTTTACCTCTGAAAAGTCCAGGTAGCACCCTGTATTGGAGAGAAGAGATTGTACTTCTCCTCTCTTATTAATGCACACAGCAATGTGGGTGGGTTCCTGGGTTTTTCACCTCTTGTAGCGTTGCTGATGCAAAGTTCATATATGCGTTGTAAGCTCTTCTGGGCAGAGACTGCTATATCTGTCTATGAAACACCATAAGGCAGTGGGACAAGTGACCAGATATTTATGATGAGGGGGAACTATAAGGAATGGAATTGGTGTAATTAAATTACATGTTACTAAATGTGTTGGCAATAGGGGTAGAATGTTAGTGTATAGTAAAAAATTAAATCTTTCCCATTGGGAAGACTCTGAAGATTTGTATTGTTTTTTTTTTGTCTTATGTTAAAGTTTGAAGCTTGGTAATAGGAAGACAGGGTAAATATTTGAGAGATGGTAACACACCAAATGTTTTGGTGCTTATGAGATCTTTTCCCACTGATGATTACTTTGCTATCATGTAGATAGCCTTCAGAAAACTGCATCTGACGGATGATTAGATCTGTAGTTCTGCAGTTGTACTTTACTGCTGGATTGCTGTGTTGGGGAACATGCTGGGGATGATGTTCATTTTACTGCTTCTGCAGTCTGTTTGGATTTGACATATTAAGCTTAAATACTAATTGGGCTTTAGTATGCTTCATTCATAGCTTTTAATTTGCTCAAAGTTGCATTTGATCTATTCAATAACTGTTTTTAACCTCCTCCCACTCACGTTTTTGCCTATTGTACCCTAAAAAGAAATACCTTTTTGTGTGAAAGAGCTTGAGGGGAAAATTTGCTTTGCAGACATAAATTTTGCTGCTTCTAATAAGCTGATTAAACACAATTTAACATCCTAATTGAGTGGTCAGTGGGGGGAGAGATAGCTCAGTGGTTTGAGCAGTGGCCTACTAAGCCCAGGGTTGTGAGTTCAATCCTTGTAGAGGCCATTTAGGGATTTGGGGCAAAAATTTGAGAGGGAGTATGGTACTTGATCCTGCTGTGAAGGCAGGCAACTGGACTCAATGACCTTGCAAGGTCCCTTCCAGTTCTAGGAGATGGGCAATCTCCATTAATTTTTATTTTTGTAAAATTTTTTTTACTCAATTAATTTATAAGGGGGGAAGCTGCAGTGCAGTTATCTCCTGGCCCTGGGAGCTAACCCTGCTGTGTCTCTGCCTTTTAAATGTAGTAAGAATCGCCTGGCTCTTACTACATTTAAGAGGCAGAGGTGCAGTGTCTGGGACCAGGCAGGAGCTGGGACAGCTGAGTCCTGCCTCATGTGTGGTCCTCTGCTTCCCCTGCCCTGCTATGGAGAGGGTGCTGGAAGAGCCACTTGCTGCATCTGATAGAGGCAGCGGAGGGGGAAAGGGAGAAGTGACTAGTCCAGTAGTGATTCAAGTACCTGATAGTTGCTTAATTTCTGTACTCTCTCTAGAGCCCAGGGATGTATCTCATTTTTCTCAGAGCTAAAATCTAATAATGTTAAAACAAAGCAAGAATAGCTCCAGATTGGTGCTATGAAAAAGGATAAGGATTCTATATTAGAGTTCCTGTACTTCTGGTTAAATGGTGTAATAACCAGGGAGAACAACTGAAGTTGTGACTGTGTCATTTTCATGGAGAAGGATGCTATTTGAAAGACAAAGTTGGTGGCTGCACTTGGAAAAGAACGTAGCCCTTCACCTGAAAGAGAAAGATGGTTGATTTATCTATCAATATTTGTTACGTAGCAGTAAAGTATTAATTGGAAGAAGGAGGCTAAGCTTTGTAAAGGCTAAATGCTGTTCAGATAAATTTTCAGAATCATTTGTCCATTTTAGTTTTAACCCTGTGTTCACTTATTTTTCTTATGTGACGGTAACTTATTGTGCAAATGTGAACAGCTGAAAGTGTTTATATGGGTGTTTCATAATATTTTCATTTAGATTTGTATTTGAAAGAATGGGTGGTAGTCAGTTTTCTAAATCGGATAGTATTCATATTAGGAAACATGTATTTGGTTTCAGTAGAGAAATGATAAAAATAAGAACTCTGTGAAGGGAACACTATAAAAATGTTTACTCTGTCTAAGGTGACAAATGCTAGGCTATACTCTTAGAACAGTCTTTTTTGTAGGCAAAATACACCCCTCTTATGCTAAACTTTTCTTCAGAAACAAAGAGGAGTCCTGTGGCACATTAGAGACTAACAGATTTATTAGGGCATAAGTTTTTCAGGGTAAAATCCACTTAATCAGATAAATTGGCATGTAAGTTACAGAATCGGGTATATGTAAGGAAGAAGTTGCTTGTGTTAATGAAGCTAATTAAGTCAGGGTGGAAGTGAGTCAGTCATTCACAGCAGTTGATGTGGACATGTGAATATCTATAGAGGCAGAAATTGCTTTTCTAACGAGTTAATCAGTTGAGATCCTTACTCAGTCCTAATGAATTTGCAAATGAATTCCAGTTCATCTGTCTCCATTTGTAGAAGGATGGCTACTTTCAAATCCATTACAGACTGTCCAGGGAAGTTAAAGTGTTCCCCTACAGCCTGGGTTCCCAAACTGGGAAGCGTGCCCCCTGGGGGGGGAGGGCAGCTTGTGCGACCCAGCCTTCCCACCACCTCCCCCCCCCATCAAGTTTTGCTGACCTGTTCAGTTCCTTTTTAACTTTTTTTTTTTTATTTTTGGCTCAAGTTTTGCTGCTGTTTGGGGGGTGGGTGGGTGAGGGTTTTTCAAAAATCAAAAAGGGGGGCATGATGCAAAAAAGTTTGGGAATCACTGCCCTACAGGTTTGTGTTACCATTCCTGATGTCTGATTTGTGTCCATTTATCCTTTGGCAGAGAGACTATCCAGTTTGGCATGACAGAGGGGCATTTCTGGCACTTGATGGCATATATCAAGTCTTTCTGCTCATCAATTAACAATTTTTCTGCATGTTCCATTATCTCCTTTGTTTTCTTTAAATTGTTCAAGTGTATCCTTTGGGGAAGAGACTCTTGCTTTGTGTTCTATAAAGCATTTTCTACATGTATGGTTCCATGTGTAAATGCTTAATATTTGATCAGAAGTGTTCTTACTCTTAAGTGGAAATATACACTGAAATTTGGGCAGATTTTTGTTCACAAAAGACAGTGAGCCTCAAAAGAAACACCCAACCATATAAGCTACATGTTTTTCACTGAAATTCAGTTTTGATATGTTTACATAAAACGAATTTGAGTGTAAACAAATTGTATTTAACTAATTTATTTTGTAACTTCAGATTGCAACTGTTTTTAATATCTAAAGCTATTCACTATTCAGCATGTTTTTAGAACTGCTTTCTAAATTAAGTCCTGTTTTTCTAGTTTCAAGACTGGTGTATTCACTCTTGTGCATAATGCTCTGCTTCATCATTTGTAATACTTATTACTAATTCTTACCTGCTTCTCAGGTAATGCTGAACTCATGAGCATTGTTTGAGGCTGAGTCAGGGGCCATTGCTATGATTTATTATGTAAGTACAGGCAGTCCCCGACTTATGCGGAACCGACTTATGTTGGATCCGCACTTACGAACGGGGCTTTTCTCGCCCCGGAGCTTGCGGGCGGCAGGACCGCCCAGAGCGCAACGTTCCCGCCACCGCGTCCTCCGGGGCGAGAAAAGCTGCTCCTGGTCTCCCTGTTGTGCTGGGGGGGACTCCCCAGCACAGCAGGGAGACCCGAGCAAAGCCGCAGAGGCGGCGGACCCCGCTGCCCGTGCGGCTTTGCTCCTTTGCCCCGGAGCAAAGCCGCACAGGTGGTGGGGTCCCCCGCCTCTGCGGCTTTGCTTCTGTCTCCCTGCCGGGGCAAAGGAGCAAAGCCACACGGGCAGCGGGGTCCCGCCGCCTGTGCGGCTTTGCTCGGGTCTCCCTGCTGTGCTGGGGGGGACTCCCCCAGCACAGCAGGGAGACAGGAGCAAAGCCGCAGAGGCGGCGGGACCTCTGCGCCTCTGCGGCTTTGTTCGGGTCTTCCTGGTCTGCTGGGGAGAGAGGTGGCGCAGCTAGTGCGCGCCTCTCCCCCAGCAGACCAGGCTTTTGTTGCGGGACGCCTGGGGTAGAGCAGCTGGGGTGCTGCCGGGTTGGTCCTGCGGGGACCTACCCGGCAGTGCCCCAGCTGTTCTGTCCCAGGAGTCCAGATTCAGCCGCTGTTGAAACTGATCAGCGGCTGATTCCAGGAAGCCGGGGGCAGAGCAACTCTGCCTAGGGCTTCCTGTAGTCAGCCGCTGATCAGTTTCAGCAGCGGCTGAATCTGGAGCCAGTTCCGACTTACATACAAATTCAACTTAAGAACAAACCTATAGTCCCTATCTTGTACGTAACCCGGGGACTGCCTGTAGTTTGTTTTAAAAGGCTAATAAAATTTTCAGAATTTATAAATTTTCCTATGACCATTTATATACGGTAAGTGTAAATGCTAGAAACATCAGTACTAGTTAGGAAAAACAACATATGACTTTGAGAGGAAGTTTCAGTCCTGGCTTTCTGGCTGAATTCACTGATGGTTTTATAGCTGTATCAATTTACATGCAAAAAAAAAAAAAAAGTATTTTGGTACAGTTTTCTTGTTCTGAATCACTGCAGTCAACAACTGTTGTATTTTACCCCAGAAGTGGCTTGCATTTTAGAGGTGGAACACAGCAGCTGTTAGAGCACAACAATATTTTGGATGCATGTATTTATATATAAATATAGTTGGATTGCTAGCAACAGTTATATAAATAAATGGTTGTGTTGTGGTAGTAGTCAGGATTGAAGCTCAACCGTGCAAAAGGCTTTATAAGAGTGTGTGCAGACATGGTTTTTCTCTAAATAACTTGCAGCCAAAGAACACAAGTGACACAAAGGGTGAGGAAGAAGATAAGTGTCTGTGTGTGTGTGTGTGTGTGTGTGTGAGGTAGATTTTATATATGTGTGTACACACAACAAAGATTTTCAAAATACACTTGAACCTCCTAATCTGCATGTTTGTGACCTGGGAACAAATATGGTTAGCACCCTTCCCTCTCCACGTCTGCAGAACAGCTCCGGCTCCCTGCTTTAGGGATGAGCACTGAGCCTTGCGGGCTGAATCCAGGCAATCCACAGACTGGATTCACACCGTGGACTTTACCTTGCATGTGGAGGAGGAAACAGCTCTGCACTTTGCTGCTCCCCCTTTTTCCTCAGTGGGAGAATAGTAGTGTAGCAAAGCACATGTCTGGAGGCCCCCCCCCACTCCCATTGGCCACAGATTGCTGCCAGTGGGAGTGGTGGGGGGTGCAGAGCCATGTGTGCACCTGGGAGAGGGTGCCATATAAGCAACTCATGCACACACCCTCTCTCACTCCCTTTCCTCCAGACCCTACCCTATCACTCTCAGTTTGCTCCTGTATCCTCCCTCCCTGACCCCTCACCATCAATAAAAGTTCAAGTACAGTTCATTAAGAAATTATCTTATAACATGTTATTCACGTGCGGTACTCTCTAATGGTTTGTACGTACAAAGCTTTAGTAATAGACTTTGTTTTGCCTTCATTATGTTGAACACCCCTGGTCTAGAAAATTCCATAATCTGGTGTAGCCTGTTTCCCAAGGTTGCTGGATTAAAAGAGGTTCAAGTGTACTTGACATGTTGGCTTAACTGTCCACCATTGAAGTCAGAATTTTACTATTGACTTCAATGAGAGCACAGTTAGGACACCATTGAGAGCTTCTGAAAATTTCCCCTTAAGTATTTTCATATAGCATAGGGGTTCTCAAAC
This sequence comes from Pelodiscus sinensis, assembly GCF_052426305.1. NCBI lineage: Eukaryota > Metazoa > Chordata > Testudines > Trionychidae > Pelodiscus > Pelodiscus sinensis. The sequence continues at coordinate 14,844,433 of NC_143054.1, forward strand.
GTCATTGCACCTTGACACACTCCCTCTATAACAAGATTATTGCATGATTACTCTCTCTAACCAGATTATTACAATAACAAAATTATTACATGACTCCAGGGCTGGGGACTGATGTTTAAGCCTCAGCCTGCCCAGGATGGCCAAAGCGTGGCCCCTGCCCCCGTGCTGGGGATTGTGGGACAGGAACAGGGCTTGTAACCCGAACCCTATTAACCAGGGCTGAAGTTCTTGGGCTTCATCTTCGGCCACAAGTAGAGGGGCTCAGGCTTTGGCTTTGGCCCTGGACCCTAGCAACTGTAATGGTAAGCCTGGCTACTAGTGATGTAAAGGGATAACCAGTTACCTTGGTAAGCATGCTGATAAGGCAATAAGGTAACTGATTAACCAACTCCTAAGGTGGCCAGAGCAGCCCCCTGCCTGTGCCCTGCTGTGGGCAGGAGGTTGCTGCAGCCTGGCTGCACTGGCTCCTCACACCAGTTAATTGTCAAATGTGTAGTTTAACTGGTGAACATACTAAAAGGGATTTTATATCCCTACTTGCATTAAACCCTAGCCCATTAAAACAGGATTGCAACTTTGGGGTCCCGAGGGATGTAAAATCCTGTTTAATTGTTTAACCTATTAAAGGGGAATGGGCAGGCTTGACTGTTCCCCACCCCTCTGTTGACAGGGACTGCTCTGGCTGGCTGGAGCACCTCTGCCTGTGGTGTGCAGGTGGAGAGCTGTTCCAGCCCTCATCAGTTAACCGGAATCGGTACACCAGTCACATTCTTAGTCCCAACCCACAGACTGAGAACTGTTGATGTAACAGGTATGTAAAGTTTGACACCCTCTCCCCCCAATAAAGCACTGAGGTTGAAAGATAATATACTGTGCAAGTGTAAGAATTCCTGATGAGCAGTGTTTTCTTGGTACTTTCCTCCCTTGTTCTATACTCCTTGCTTCTTCGATTTTTATTTAAATTGGGGATTTGTTTATACAGTTCAGAAGACTTAGTGCATCCTAATTTTTGTAATATTTCTTTAGAACATCAGTTCTTTATTTTGAAAACTTTTTAATGCTTTTGTTTGAAACAATACTGATTGTTACGCTGAAGCACTGTATTTTAACAATAACGCATTAGTGGTACTATAGTTGTTTTTCTGTGACCTTGGACGGTGCTTGTAAACTTACTATTTTGGTATTGTTATACTTCAGCTTGAAAAAAGGGCATTTTTCTATACTTACTGGCAATTAAGAATTATTTATTACAGATGTATTTGGTGTGTTGGTTTACAGGTTCAAACAACCATAAATATTTAAAGATCCTGTCCTTGGCCTTTGTCACTTTTATAGCAGACACAAATAGTAGGCTGTTGATTTATAAGGATTTTAAAATTTTGTTACAGGTTGGACCTCCCTGGTCCACCACCCTCAGGACCTGATTGGTCCCAAATGAGAGTATGTGCTGTAGTAGGGGATATCCATGCTCTCATGGTCCCTGCTGCCCCCATGCTAAGGCTCCAGTCTGGCCCTGCTGCTGCTTCATTCCATTCCCAGCCCCCCTGCTACCTTCCTGAGCGGGGCTCCCTGGGCCAGAACTCCCTGGCTGCTGCCTGCTCCACTGCTGCCGGGGCTGGAGCTTTGCCATCGCCACTGGAGCTGGAACTCCTCAATGCATTGCCCTCCCCACCCTTACACAGAACTCTCAGCTAAGTCACTGGCCTCCCCACTGCACTCCTGCCCTGTCGCCAGACCTCCCTATGCCTGGACTCTGTGATCCAGGAACATCCGTGGTCCTGATGGACCATGGATGTTGCTGGACCACAGGGTTCCGGTGTAGGAAGGTAGGTGCAACCTGTACTAGCAATTTTTTTTTAAAGGTTAAGTTTTGAACATCAGATTTTGAGTAAAACTTTATCAAATATTCTCTGTGAAAGGGACCAAGTAAAGATAATTTGACTTTAATTGCAATCAGTTTACTTAATTGGATTTTTCTAAAATTATTAGTGAGACTTCAATCAAAGTTTTACTGCAAAGTTTTTACTTCCTGCATATCTGTTATTGAACTGAATGCAGCCAGGTTCTTTGAGGAATAGTTTTTTACTGACGTGGTTTTTTTTTGCTCAGTGTTTAGTTTGTTTACTTATCAATAAATCCCCAGAACAAATGAAGCAGTCACTCATCAATTCTGTCTCCCAATTTATACAAATATTGGAGTGCTGTTTAGTAAAATGTGCGGAGAGACCACATATAGGAGTTAGCAAAAGTGCTCACTTGTGGCAGGTGGTCTTTCTTCGAAGGTTTGCTGCCTTCAATTCTGGGAGGCCTGCCAGCAGCCACTACTTTCCAGATGCCCATTTTGGGAGGCAGAGCATTGCAGCTTCTGGATGGGCACTTATCTCTGAAGGTAGCACTGTCAGCAGCAGCAGTGCAGAAGTAAGGAAGATCTTTCTCCTACAGGCTTGTTTTTATTGGTGGGTGTAAAATAATGTGATCACTGGTGTTGAATGACAGGCTGTCACTCACCACAATTTCTTTCACAGTTTAACTATAAGGGGAAAATGTACTGTGGCCTTTGCAAGTAGTTGCTCATGATAGGTGTATCTTTTCAGAGATGGTCACTAAAGTAGTTTTTACTGAATCTATGTTAGAAAAATGTTGCTCGCCATTTCCATTATAGAGAAGACTCTAGAATGAATAGGTATATTGAAAAGAGTTTATTGGAAAATGGGATATGGGGAGTCAAATCTCAAGCCTAGTCTATACTGACCCCACTGTCGACCTAATCTTTGTCACTTTAGCTATGCAAATAGTGTAACTGAAGTTGATGTCCTTAGTGCAGTATCTTGCATGCAGTAAAGTCAGTGGGAGCTGCTCTTCCATCATTGCTGGCGACTTGTTTGTTCCTGGTGGAATACCAGAGTTGATGGGAGAGGGCTCAGATACGATAAATCGATGGCCAGTGGATCAGTCACTGCAACATCGATCCCCAGTATAGAGGGGACAAAACCTCAATAATGGAGACTCTAATCTATTATTGGAGAGGTAAGTTATTGGGAGGGAAGTAGGGATGAAACATCTTTTGGGTTTGGGCCTATGGTGAAGGAGGGCAGATGGACTTATTTAGAAGACATACATTTCTGGAATGTGTTTGGGACTCTAACTTGGCAGTGCTGTGAGATGGAGAAAGTGAAGCTATAAAGCTAAGAAGAAGGAGTGGCGATACTTTCCTCATTTGTGCTTTTTATTCTATTTTTTTAATCATCCTCAACCATAAGGCCCTGTTTAGTGCTCTTGTCAGCTTGTCCTGCAGAGAGCAGAACAATGGAATAGAAGAGGTGCATAGGACTGTGTACCTAGAATATGAAGGAAGTGTTTGATGGGACATACCTGTCAGAGATTTTGCATGCCTAAGTAATGCTTAATGCTGCTCTAATGGAACAAGAGACATTGAGACATGTGTAAGCACTTATGTAATCTCATACCTTACATAGAACCACAAAAAGGCAAATCTGAAGCAGTTATCCCCGCTTCACTTATTTGGTAGCATAGTATAGTTCAATGTGAAAGCACTACCTAACAAATTGAAACCTGTTATGGTAGTAGCAGTTGAAATAATGCCAGGAATGAATAGTTAGAGAAACACTTCCACAAAGAACTCTGCTGAGGCCACATCTTCTGACATTCAATTTAGTGGGTCTAGTAAAGACTCTCTAAATCAAATGCTGAGGGTGTCTCCAGTCTGTGCCAATACTCCTCACTGAAGAGGAAGGGAAGCTGACAGGAGTGTTTGCTCCTGACAGTCTACCACTGTGAAGATGGCACCAAACGTGGCTTAAGGTATATTGACTTCAGCTATGTTATTTGTCACTACTGTAGATACAAGTAACACTTAAGATTATTTATCTCAATTATTTTGTCTGTGAATTTGATAGTGTTTTGTGTATAATAAGTTTCTCTTTTAAACAGAGCTGTTTGTTAAATGGGAACTGCATTGTTTTTCTTTTAAAAATAGTTTGACTTTTTGAGAGAGTGAAAACAAATGTGGTGTTTCCCTTCCTTCCTTCCATCCCTCCTTCCGTCCTTCCCATCCAAAAATTTGGTTTTGAGAAAAGGCTTTTTTTTGTCAAAAGCTTTGAATGAAAATTTTGACCCGCCCTACTTCTAAACATGACCAGGGAAACTGGCAAACCCTTAAATACTTAAGAGATTTTTCTAAATCAAATTCTGGAAATGCTATTTAAAGCTTGTTTTATGTCAATATTGAATATTTCTAAAGTATTATTTACAAAGAATTAAAATGGCTTCTCATGAGTTATTAGTACCAGAATAGAAAGGTTACTCATGTAGATATTCTGTCAGATGAAATTGAGAAGATGTTTTGGTGAGAAGTTGATTGTTCTGGGGGTGCCCACACTAGGTGCTTGTAGTGTTTTCATGTGTGTTAGCAGGTGGAGGTAAATATTAACAAATTGCCTTAACCACTCTAACATTTTGCCATGTGTTAAAACGTGCTAGCTAACCAGTGGTAAATATGTACTTTTTTCCTTCTGAAAATGAAACCTAAACCTGTGCTTTTCCTTGTACGCCATCCTTCCCCACTTATAACACCAAAACACAAACCTATTTGTAGGATGTTTGATATATAATTGTTTTTATGCTATAATTTAAATGTCCTTCCATACCCTTCTGTTTTATGGAAAATTATCCTTTGCTTTTGTTAAATAAGTTTTGACATTGAATTTAATTATCCTTTCATCATAGTTCTTATATAGCTAAATTTCTATTTCCCCTACCTCAGAATCAAAAAATATTTTGGTTTAGGTTGCATATGTCAGTCTAGCTGCATAGAATTGATTTCCTCTAAAGGAAGTGCTAAGTTTGAAGGCAGAAAAATTGACATCAAAGATAGCAAAAATGATTTTGAAGCTTTTTGGTACGTATAGTTTTTGAATTGTTTGAATTGCTTCACTTTCCAATACTTTGAGTCTGAGCTTTGTTCGTGTTGGGACAAAGAGAAGCTCAAAATACTTCCAGATTTGTTTAGAAGAGACCAAAAGACTTCCTTTTGTGGTTAACTGAAATATACTAGAGATAAAGCACTTCAATATATGTGGGGTCATGCAGAGGTTTAAACATTTATTGAATAAAATGATTCATTGCCACTGTTTCCTCTAATTTTTCCCACCCCCCTAAGTGGAATGAATTTTGTTATGTGCACCATTATGGAGATGATGTATGACACATCACCTTCCTATTGGGGGGGGGGACACCAAAATTCATGTGGCAGGATAGGACCAACAGGTTCTGATACTGGGAGGGGACTCAGGCCTGGGGCAGAGGATTGGGCTGCAGGAATGTGAGGCCTCTGGCTCGGAGTGTAGGCTCCGTGGTGGGCCTGAGGTTGAGGGATTAGGGGATGGAACAGGGTTGGGATGCAAGGGCTCTGGCTTAGAGTTCAGACTCTGGTGTGGCGCTGGGCATGAGGGACTAAGGGTTGAGAGAGAAGTTTGGGATGCAAGGGCTCTGTGGATATGGGCTCGGGGGTGGGGGGGGGACTGAAGTGGAGGAGTGTGAGGAGCAGCTTTTGGGCCAGGCCACGTCGTGGGGGCTCTGGGTCTGGATTATTCTGGCCATGACAGGGGTGGGGAAGAGATCCGGGCTACTCAGGGTGCAGCAGAGGTTCTCCTCCAGGGCCAGGTCACCCAAGCCACTGTTGCATTCCGGTCAGGGGAGAAGCACCTGGTTGAGGCCATTCTTCACTTAGCCCCAGGCTGGAGACTAGGTTGTTAGTGGGGTGGCCTTCCTCTCTTGTGTGGATGTCTTGAGCACCTTGCAGGGGGTTAAGTAGGCAGCTGTGCAGCATACAGGGGATCTGGTACGAAGTCTTTATAGTTCAGGAGAACAGTGTTGTTCTGTACCTACAAAAACAATGTGGAGTCCTGTGGCACCTTGGACGCTAACAGAATTATTAGGGCATAAGATTTGGTGGGTAAAACCCACTTCGTCAGATGAATTGGGGTGGAGTTTTGTGTGTGTGGGTGTGTGTGTGTGCGCGCACGCAACAAAATGGAGGAGCCACTTCAACTCCAACTAGGGATGTAAAAGAGTAGTCGATGAGTCGACTGCCTGATAAGCCTAGGCTTATCGGGTAATCAAGTCGACTACTCGCATTCCCTAGCCCCCACTGCCTCTATATCAGAGGCACCAAGTGGGAGAGCTGGAGCCAGTGCTGGGAAGTGCTGGCTTAAAAGCTGGTTTCCCCCCCCCCCCACCCAGTGCTGTTTCTGGGGGGGGGGGGAAGGGGAGGACTGGGGTGGCAGCGACGCTGTGGCTCTCCCTTTTGAATATAGTAAGAGCTGCTTGGCTCTTACAGCATTTAAAAGGCAGAGCTGCAGCAGTCCGAACCTGCCTACACGCCCAGTTTCTACTACATTTAAACTGCAAAGCTGCAGTGGTCCCTTATTGACACATAATGTATTTGATACAAATTTAGTAGGGATGCTTATACCCTAATAAATCTATTAGGGTGTCACAGGACTCTCCATTGTTTTTGTGGTTCAAGTAATGAACTAGTGACTTTAATGAACATTCATTTGAAATTTTGACCAAACTTCAGAGTTTGAAGGAATGAGGTTTTACAAAGCCATAAAATGAGTAGATGTGTGAGATTTTCTGCTGGAATTGAAGGTAAAAGAAGTGTCTAAAATTTAAAACAATCAATTTTCCTGAAGCCTAGGTTCAAGCGCAAGTGACCTGAGAGTGAAACTGACTGACTTAATGGCATTGTGTGTGCTACTTGAAAGATAAAGTAAGCAGCATAAATTAATGAAAAATGGATTATATGATTAATGAACATTTTAAATATCTATAGTGTTTGTAACCTGGGGAGCTTGGATGTTGAGGTTGAACCCTGATCTTAAAACCATATCTCCCCTACTGAGCACAAGAGAGAAACATGGGGGACTGATCACATCGATTCAATTGCAGGATTGGGACCATAATTTGTAAAACAGGTTTCCATATTGACCTTAACATTTATACTTCATTTGCAAATAAGTTTCTACTCTGTTTCTTAAGTTGTTTTATTTGGTTTTTATTTTAAAGCATCTAAGCATTATTTATTTTTAAACAACTATTTTTTTTACTTGACGATGTTCTCTTAACAGTGACAAAGTATTGTGAACATGACACATTTCTTGCTAGAAATAAAGCTGTCTTTTCTTTCCATAGGTATGTTGAAAGTGATTAATAAGTAAATAAATAAATACATGTTTTTGATGTATTTAAGGAACACTAAACAGTCTCATCTCCCTTTCTTCACAATAATTTTTCAACTGACACGGATAGACTTTTATGTCTCGATCTTAATGGTTTTGTGTGACGAATATTGCAATCCCATTGTCTTTGGGTAAATATTTTAGTAGGTTTGTGTGTCACTGTGGCTTGGTTGTATATAAGAAATGGGGGAGGTGGCTGGGTCCCATAGGATTAAAAAACAGTGGGGGATGATTGAAATGAGTCACTTAAATTGTAAATGTATCCAGAGGCACCACTCTCTGGTAAAACTTGTGTATACTGGTTCAAGCTGGGTTTTCCAGAGACCAACAGGCAAAAAACGGCTTTTGATACAACAGACTGGGGATGTTAAATTTAGATTAATCGACTAATTGACATGTTTTTTCAGTGATTAGTCAATAAGCAGGGGAGCCGCAGCAGAGGTATGTTCTTAATACATGTAAAAGGCTGGAGCTCAGCGGGGATACTTGGTGGCAAGCCGGCCCAGCTCATGCCGGGTCCCCCTGTTGCACACCAACCTCAAATGTAAAAAGGCTGGAGCACAGCAGGGGGACCCAGTGCATACTGGGAATCAGCTGTCCCGGCTTGCATTAGGTCCCCCCGCCGCGCTTCTGATTTTTTTATATGTACAGGCAGTCCCCGGGTTACGAACAAGATAGGGACTATAGGTTTGTTCTTAAGTTGAATTTGTATGTAAGTCGGAACTGGCTCCAGATTCAGCCGCTGCTGAAACTGATCAGCGGCTGACTACAGGAAGCCCTAGGTAGAGTTGCTCTGCCCCCGGCTTCCTGGAATCAGCTGCCGATCAGTTTCAACAGCGGCTGAATCTGGACTCCTGGGACAGAACAGCTGGGGCACTGCCGGATAGGTCCCTGCAGGACCAACCCGGCAGCACCCCAGCTGCTCTACCCCAGGCGTCCCACAACAAAAGCCTGGTCTGCTGGGGGGGGGGGGGGTGCACTAGCTGTGCCCCCCCGCCCCCCCAGCAGACCAGGAAGACGCGAGCAAAGCCGCGGAGGCGCAGAGGTCCCACCGCCTCTACAGCTTTGCTCCTTTGCCCTGGAGCAAAGCCGCAGAGGCGGGGGACCCTGCCGCCTGTGCAGCTTTGCTCCGGGGCAAAGGAGCAAAGCCGCACAAGCAGCGGGGTCTGCCGCCTGTGCAGCTTTGCTTGGGTCTCCCTGCTGTGCTGGGGAGTCCCCCCCAGCACACCAGGGAGACCCGGAGCAGCTTTTCTCGCCCTGGAGGATGCGGTGGCGGGACCGCTGCGCTCTGGGCGGTCCTGCCGCCCGCGAGCTCCGGGGCGAGAAAAGCCCCGTTCGTAAGTGCGGATTCGACATAAGTTGGATCTGAGTAAGTCGGGGACTGCCTGTATTAATAGCCATCAGGCTCTTAATACATTTAAAAAGCAGAGGTGCAGTGTCTGGGACTGGGTGCGAGATGGGAATCAGCTGATTCCCAGCTTGTGCTCTGTCCCTGCTGCCCCTGTGCCCCTCAGAGACAGTGCTGGGGGGGAACCAGCTCCTGCTCCCCACCCCTTGTTGCCTCTGATAGAGGCAGCAAGGGTGGGAGAAGCGACTAGTTGAGGGACAAGTCAACTAGTCGCTTATATCTCTAGTTTATACTAACTCAGGACCAGCACATTTTCTGACCCGGTAAACATACATGACCACATATCCAAGAACCCTATAAAGCTGATGGGTGACCTCTGCTGTGTTTTTAATAAGCCTGTAGAAACTCGTGTTTATGTTTTTCATGTAATGTTTTTACCTTATGAATAAATGTACTTCCTAAGTAATAGCTGTGTGGTAACTTGCAAACACTGGCAATACATTGTCTATAGCTCTTGGAAAGAGAGCTGTGGACAGGCACTGACTGTTATGCATTTTGTTTTGATGGGGACTTTGAAGTGTAGGAGTCCCTGCTCAGAGAAGAGTTACTGCTGGAAACTTGAGATCTGAATGAGCACTCCTATAGAAGATCATGTTGAGAGAATAAAAGTGCAGTTACCCTGTAACTGTAGCACTTTTTTATTTTTAACAAGGCAATAATTTAAATGATTTTCCTGGAAATTTGGTTGACCTGAGATTTTAAGAAAGTGTCCAAGTCTCCAGTACTACTTTCCTAGGACAAGGAACAATGAAATGATCCAATTGCCTGTTTTTTTTTTTTTTTTTTTTTTAATTTACAGGGTTTTTTTTTTATAACTGTATATAGGAGCTTTGTGAATGACTATAAAACTAAAATCCTGTCTGGACGGTGAGGGCCTCAACAGTGGGGAAAAAACTCGTCTGTGTCCACAAAAGCTTATGGTACCATCTACATGTTTTGTTAGTATATAAAGTGCTACCAGCCCATTTGTGGTTTTTTAAGTTTATCCTATACAGACTAACTCAGCTACCCCCTGAAGCTTCAGAAAGTCATCAGTTCTCCACAAAGCACATATAATTTTGTTCTCTTTTTTCTATTTGTACTAGTAGCACACTTCACCTGAACTTGTCAGGAGAACTGTGCACATCAAACTAGACAGTATAAGATATTTTTTTCTGTTTTTGGTGGGAATGGAGGTGAAAAATCCCCATCTATACTGGTCAGGGAAAGTGGTATGAAGTTTATACTCGAAAGTTGCATTGGTTTATCAAAATATGTGATAACTTGTCTGGCTTCTGATTTAGTTAAACAGCTGTGTGGATCCTCTAACATCAGCATAAATGTGGGCTTTTTTGGTTTAGTTTAAGCTATGCTTAACTTCTCAGTAGTGCTGTTTTAACCACGGAGAGCCCGTGGTCTGATTGATTATTTTGCAGGCTTCCGGCTTCTGATGCATTCAGTCTCTTGTTTTTTTTTATATCTTTAGATATTGTTTGAAATTGATTTTAGCAATTGTATTTTTTTACATTTTGCCTATTGTAATTTATGTTCATGTTTGTCTTTCTTCACAGTTTTTAAATTCTCAGATTACTTTGCCTCTTAGTTACATTGATGATGTACTGTACTTGCCTTCCTGGTTTCTTTTTTTAAGTAGTATGTGCGCCTTCTGAGATTTTTTTTTTCTTACGTAATCACATGCCACTTCTAAAGATATCACTTCCTGTTCGTTAGGCTTTTTGACCTTCTTGACTTGCTGCTTGTCTCATCTTACTGAAATCTCCCTTTCTGAACTTTAGTGTCACTTGTTGTTAACTTACCTCTTTGGGTTTATTGCCTTATTTTGTTTTAGCTTAAATGGATTCCTTACCAATTCACGCTAAATAGAAATAAACCTGTTTTAAACTGACTATCCAGGTTACCATTTGCTTTAGTCAAATTAAATGATTCCTTCTGTCCTTAAACTCTGATGTCTATACTCAGTTTTTGCACTGATCAAAGTCATAAAAAAAAACTTATTTAGCTGAATCAGTACAATCCCCAGTATATATGCAGTTATACTGATAGAAAGGTTGCACTGATTTAACTAAATCTGTTTTTTTTTCTACTGATTTTAGTTTAACTGGCACAACTTTCTTATGCAGACAAATCTATAATGTGGAAAGGGCACTGTGAAGTTTTGTTGTACTTGTAGCCTCAATTTTCTTTTTATAACTAGTAAGAATGCTTGTTTCGTAGTTTTAACTTCAAATTTGAGTCAATAAAACTTAATTCAGGATTTACTTAAATCATTTTGGATTAATGCCTGTAAGCATATTTTTATTCTGGTAATGTCCAGAGGCCTTGTTTAAGGTCTACTTAACTGCAGGTAAGAGATGAGTCTGCCAGAAAGAGTCTGTGGTAAGTGGCTGGCTGTAGTGTGTGTGTGTGTGTGTGTGTGTGTGTGTGTGTGTGTGTGTATTATTTGCTGTGTGCTGAGCTTTTGTGTGTGTGTGTGTGTGTGTGTGTGTGTGTGTGTGTGTTTTTGAAGGAGCTTCTAAAAGGTTTGAAATGTAGAAGCCTCTGTTAATTGGCTGAGCCTCAGTCAGGGGGAGGGACTACCAGGGCTTGATAAACCTGTGAGTCAGCGACCAGGAGCAGCTGAGAGGGAGTTTAGAGGGGGAGGTTAGAGGGTGCTAGTGACTCCTGACCTTCTTTAAACCTAACTTGTGTAATAATCTATATTCCAGACATTTAATAAGCCCAGTTTATACTTAAGCTTATTCATAAAAATATGGAGACAGAAGCCCAGCAGCAGAGTGGGGGCTATCCTGTTTATTGCGTCAAGTGTAATATGTATGATTACCTGCCTGTGGGTGGTGTATGTGTGCACCCGTTGCAAGGAGCTCCTGGCCCTCAGAGACCGAGTTTGGGCTTTGGAGGCCAGGGTGGCTGAACTGGAGGAACTAAGGGAGGTAGGCAGAGATGTTGATGAGACTTTCCGGGACACTAGTACTGTCCCACCTCCAGTCTGAGAGCCCCAGTGCTCTTAAAGAGGATGAAAGTCTCAAGGGAACAGATCATCAAATGGGATCAGAGGGAAACCATCCCGTAGTTGGGACCCACCTTCCAGAGAATGTTGCGGTATCCTCTCGCACTGAGGATACCTCTGAGGGGGAGGGAATGTCAGTTGTTAGGAAGAGGAAGGTGTTAGTAGTGGGTGATTTGATTGTTAGAAACATAGATAGTTGGGTTTATGATGACCGGGAGAACTGTGTAGTCACTTGCCTGCCTGGTGCGAAGGTTGCAGATCTCTTGAGGCATCTAGATAGACTTACGTGTAGTGCTGGGGAGGAGCCAGTGGTCGTGGTACATGTAGGTACCAATGACTTAGGGAAGGGTAGGAGAGATGTCCTGGAGGCCAAATTTAGGTTGCTAGGAAAGAGGCTGAAATCCAGGACCTCTATGGTGGCATTCTTGGAAATGCTTCTAATTCCATGCGCAGGGCCAGGTAGGCAGGCAGAGCTTCAGAGTCTCAATGTGTGGATGAGACGATGGTGTAGGGAAGAGGGGTTTGGATTTATTAGGAATTGGGGACACTTTTGGGAGAGGGGAGCCTATATAGGAAGGATGGGCTCCATCTAAACCAGGGTGAAACCAGACTGCTGGCACTAAAAACTGCTCTATGGCCTTTGTAATGTTTAAACTAAGAGATGGGGGAAAGCCGATTTGGTGCGGAGATGCACATAAATCGGATGGATACTTCTCTTAGAGGAGAATCCATTGATAGAGATTCTCTAAGATGTAGTCAGAAAGAGAGGAAGGGAGAGAACAAACCATGGGCCAGAGCAGACAAACAACCGCATATAAAGGAATCCAATGCATCAGGGAAGGGCAGACAAATAAGCAGTGGCAAATTTTTAAAGTGCTTCTACACAAATGCTAGGAGTCTGACTAATAAGATGGATGAACTAGAGTACATCGTATTAGAGGAGATTGACAATAGGCATCACTGAAACCTGGTGGAATGAAGAAAATCTGTTGGACACAATCATACTGGGATATAAAATATATCGAAAGGATAGAGCAGGCCAGCTGGGTGGCGGAGTGGCACTGTATGTGAAAGATAATGTAGAATCAAATGAAATAAAAATATTAAATGAATCAACATGTTCAATACATTCGTTATGGATAGTAATTCCATGCTCCAATAATAAGAAATTAGCAGTAGGGATATATTACTGACCACTTGACCAGGACAGCGATACTGACATTGAAATGCTGAGGGAGATTAGAGAGGCTACCAAAATAAAGAACTCTGTAATAATGGGGGATTTTAATTATCCCCATATTGACTGGATACATGTCACCTCAGGAAGAGAAGCAGAGATAAAATTCCTCAATGGCTTAAATGACTGCTTCTTGGAGCAGCAGGTACAGGAACCCACAAGGGGAGAGGCAATTCTCGATTTAGTCTTGAGTGGAGTGCAGGATCAGGTCCAGGAGATAACCGTTACAGGACCGCTTGGGAATAGTGACCATAATATAATAACATTTAACACTCCTGTGGTGGGAAGAACACCTCAGCAGTCCAGCACTCTGGCATTTAATTTCCAAAAGGGGAATTACGCAAAAATGAGGAGGTTAAACAGAAATTAAAAGGTACAATGACTAGAGCCAAATCCCTGCAAGCTGCATGGAAACTTTTTAAAGACACCATAATAGAGGCCCAACTTAAATGTATACCCCAAATTAAAAAAAATATCAAGAGACCTAAAAGAGTCACCGTGGCTTAACCACCATGCAAAAGAAGCAGTGAGGGACAAAAAGGCATCTTTTAAGAAGTGGAAGTCCAATCCTAGTGAGATAAATAGAAAGGAACATAAACACTGTCAAATCAAGTGTAAAAATGTAATAAGAAAAGCAAAAAAAGATTTTGAGGAACAGCTAGCCAAAAACTCAAAAAGAAATAACAAAATGTTTTTTAAGTACATTAGAAGCAAGAAGCCTGCTAAAAAACCTGTGGGTCCCCTAGACGATCGAGATATAAAAGGTGCAATCAAGGACGATAAAGCCATTGCAGATAAACTAAATGATTTCTTTGCTTCAGTCTTCACGGCTGAGAATGTTAGGGAGATTCCCAAATCTGCATCGTCCTTTGTGGGTGATGAATCTGAGGAACTGTCCCAGATTGAAGTGTCATTAGAGGAGGTTTTGGAACAAATAGAAAAACTTAATGTTAACAAATCTCCGGGACCAGATGGCATTCATCCAAGGGTTCTAAAAGAACTCAAATGGGAAATTGCTTAGCTATTATCTGTGGTTTGTAACCTATCCTTTAAATTGGCTTCCATACCTAATGACTGGAAGGTAGCCAACGTGACACCAATATTTAAAAAGGGCTCTAGCAGCGATCCTGGCAATTACAGACTGGTAAGTCTAACTTCAATACCGGGCAAATTAGTCAAAACAATAGTAAAGAATAAAATTGTGAGGCATGTAGAAGAACATAATTTGTTGGACAAAAGTCAGCATGGTTTCTGTAAAGGGAAATCATGTCTTACTAATCTATTAGAGTTCTTTGAAGTGGTTAACAAACATGCGGACAAGGGGGATCCAGTAAATATAGTATACTTAGATTTTCAGAAAGCCTTTGACAAGATCCCTCACCAAAGGCTCTTGTGTAAATTACATGGCCATGGGATGAGAGGGAAGGTCCTTTCTTGGATTGAGAACTGGTTAAAAGACAGGAAACAAAGAGTAGGAATAAATGGTAAATTTTCGGAATGGAGAGGGGTAACTAGTGGTGTCCCCCAAGGGCCAGTTCTGGGACCAATCCTTTTCAACTTATTCATAAATGATCTGGAGAAAGGGGTAAGCAGTGAGGTGGTAAAGTTTGCGGATGATATCAAACTGTTTAGGATAGTCAAGACAGAAGCAGACTGTGACGGACTCCAAAAAGATCTCACCAAACTGAGTGATTGGGCAACAAAATGGCAAATTAAATTTAATGTGGATAAGTGTAAAGTAATGCACATCAGGAAAAATAACCCCGACTATATGTACAGTATGATGGGGGCTAATTTGGCTACAAGAAATCAGGAAAGAGATCTTGGAGTTATTCTGGATAGTTCTCTGAAAACTTCCACACAGTGTGCATCAGCGGTCAAAAAGGCAACTAGGATGCTAGGAATTAAGAAAGGGATAGAAAATAAGACACAGAATATCTTACTGCCCCTGTATAAAACTATGGTACGCCCACATCTTGAATACTGTATACAGATGTGGTCTCCTCACCTCAAAAAAGATATTTTGGCCTTGGAAAGGATTCAGAAAAGGGCAACTAAAATGATTAGGGGTTTGGAACGGGTCCCATATAAGGAGAGGTTAAAGTGACTGGGACTTTTCAGTTTAGAAAAGAGGAGACTGAGAGGGGATATGATAGAGGTCTATAAAATCATGAGTGGCGTGGAGAGGGCAGATAAAGAAAAGTTATTTATTAGTTCCCTAAATAGAAGAACTAGAGGCCACCAAATGAAATTAATGGGTAGCAGGTTTAAAACGAATAATAGAAAGTTATTCTTCACACAGCGTGTAGTCAACCTGTGGAACTCCTTGCCAGAGGAGGCTGTGAGCACTAGGACTATAACAAAATTTAAAGAGAAGCTAGATAATTTCATGGAGGTTAGGTCCATAAAAGGCTATTAGCCAGGGATAGAAATGGTGTCCCTGGCCTTTGTTTGTCAGAGGCTGGAGAGGGATGGCAGGAGACAAATTGCTTGATCATTGTCTTCGGTCCACCCTCTCTGGGTCACCTGGTGCTGGCCACTGTCGGCAAACAGGCTACTGGGCTAGATGGACCTTTGGTCTGACCCAATCCGGCCGTTCTTATGTTACGTTCTTATGTCAGATGTTTTATGTATAGTTATGCCACAATTTGGAAAGGGGTCTGTGTAAATGGAATCTTGAGCTTGAGATGCTTCCCAGTGAATCCTGTGGGATCTATAAGGACGCAAACCCTTTATACTTCATCTATGAACGCTAGATGAGAGTTCCCTTTTTTAAAATGATGCACTCTATATTTAGAATTTGGCTGAAGTTATCATTGCTTTTTCACAATCGAGAAGCATTTAAAAAAATACAAATATAAAAAAATGTGGCTATCCGCATTTGTCCATTAGGTACTCATATGTTTGTCATCTCTCTGAGATTTATTGATCCACTACCCGTCTCTTAGTTACTCTGTCCAGAAATGTTGGCAGTCCCCAAGTTAGTGAAATATTATAATAAATGCTATATTCAAATTGATGAACTTGTATATGATAGTTGTGTAAGACTACCATCATTTCTTAGGATTTGGGAATAAAATGAGTAAGAGCAAGTGAAAGCCCTGATCCTAAAAGGCTTATGAACTGTGTAACTTCAGTGGAACATTTTGCAGTATATGAAGTTAATAGTGTGCCTAATGGTAGGTCTACACTGCAGTTAGACATCTGCATCTGGCCTGTGCCAGCTGACTTGGGCTCTGTCATGTGGCTCCAGCTAAGGGGGCTATTGAATTGCGATGTGGATATTCAGGCTAGGGCTGGAGGTGCAGCTCTAGGGCCCTCCCACCTTACAGAGTCCTAGAGACCAGTATAGGTGTTCAGGCTAGGTCTAGAGCATGGAGTTAAACAGTGCTGTACCACAAGCCCACATCGGTTTGCTTGTGCCAGCCGCCTTTTTTTTTAAGCAGTGTAGATGTGAGACTGGGCCTGCAGTCCCTATATTTGCTTGTAGATGTGGCTCTGTGTCCTCCAGGACATATAATTAGTGCTGCTTACTTTGCAGGAAAACAGAGCTTCTTGTAAGCTTCCTGTTTGATTGAAAACTCATAGGAATTAGAATTTTTCCTCCTTCAGAAATAAACTCCTGTTTGTAAAATCAGTTTTTTGCTTTGTGCAAAAAAATTAATTTAAAGAGCTGAATACTTTTTTTTTTCCCTTCGGTTGATCATTCTTGTGATTTCTTATCCATATAAATAAATTGATGCCTTGGGCAGATGACAGCACAAACTAAAATATAATGATTAATGAAAATGCTGTGAAGCAAAAGACAAGAATTGAAATATAAATGTATTGGTGCAGGACTTGTCTTATTAAATGCTGGAATAAAACCCAACTTGACGGGGAAGTAGGTGATATTTTAAGGTTTTTTAATTTGTGAAATATTATGCCTAAAACCATATGCCTTACATCATTGGAAAAACTGGGATTTGTAACTTTCCTTTCATATAACAAATGCAGTTGTGGCAGAATGTCATCTAAGAAAACAAAAACCATGTTTACTGAAAATCAAGGTTGTGTCAAGACACATCTCAGGCATCCCAAAACATTTGAAGTTGGAAATAAGAATTTAAGAGGAAGCGTTCTGAATCTCATATTGTCTGCAGCCCAGTTGATAATACTTCAAGGTAACATTAGACTTAAATGCGTTCCATCAGATACACAGATGCAGTAAGTATATCACTTCATCAACCCTGTACTTAATGCATAACCTCAACAGTGGACTCATATGCTTTTGTACCGATAGGTCAGCACATCTGACTGTCACATTCTGTGCATTGGGGAAGTAGTTTTTCTTTAATTCTGCTGACATCATGGGTGTTTTGACTCTACTGCTGCATAGGGTTTCCAGTTAAAAGCCCTGTTGTCCCCAGACAGGCTAAGGTGTGGACTCCCAGCAGTGCTCACTTCAGGTGCCTCCTGGAAAGCAGCAACATATCCCAGTGCCTTCTAGATGCAGGGGTAGCTAGAGAGTCGCTATGTGCTGTCCCAATGGTTCCATCTCTGCAGTTCCCATTGGCTTTCCTTTGCACCCTACCCACAGCTTTGGCCCTATAGCTTCCACTGGCCAGGGTTCTAGACCAATGGGAGCTGCAAAGCTGGTGCTCAAGATTCCATGCCCTCCTCCTGGCTCTGTACCCACAGCTAATGGGAGCTGCAGAGCCATTGGTTCCTGGCCAATTTGAGCTGAGGAACCGTTGGTCAGGGGCAGTGTGTGGAGCCTCTCTGGCTGGCTCTGCTACTAGGAGCAACAAGGGCATGTTACTACATCCTGGGAGGTGTCTGAAGTAGGGATGTAAATGTGAGTAGTCGAGTATACAATTAACCGATAAACCTAGACCTATCGGTTAATCTTCTCGACTACTCACATTCCTCCTTCTCTTCCCGCTGCCTCTGTATCAGAGGCATCAAGGAGGAGGGTGGGGGGAGAAGCAGGAGTGGGTGCTGTGAGGAGCCAGCTTAAAAGCCTGCCCCCCTCGCTGCTTCTGCCTCTTATCAGATTGAACAGTGTGGTGGCGGCAAACCATTGTTTGCTCCGCTATTTTTGTTATATATTTTTGAATTGCTTTTGGTAGGCAGTGATAAGCAAAACAAAGACAGGACAAGGGAAGGGAAGTGAGAGGGGTCAGGAGGAGGTAGAAGGGGCTCATAAAGTGAGAGGTTCAGGTAAAGAGGTTGAGAATGGAGCAAACAGCCAATCTGCACCGTTTAGAGAATGCCTGTATAAGACTTCAGAAAATTAATATCAACACTATATAGATTACGTTTCTCTGAGTACTAACTCTTCAAACAGATCAGTGCTGTTTTGCATAATTTAAAAAACGAGATTAGATTATGTGATTTTAGCCAAAACATTTTAATAACCTTTTAAAAAAAATCCTCATATGTAACTGATGGTGGTTTACAGTAGTTGTTGGCTCTGCTGAACAATAATTTTACTAAGTGTTTTTTTTGTGTTCTTAATGTCAGTAACTTTGCTTCTGAATCTCAGACAAGGTTTAAGATATTAGCAAGAAGGAAAGAAACGATTGAGAGGACATGAAGCAAATGATAAGCAACAGAATGAACCATTTGGAGTGGTTTACTGCATCTGATGGTAATACTGGCTTTGGCAGGGTCTTCTCTACTTACAGTTCACCTTGATAGCCTTTGTTTTACCAGTACATTATGGATTTCCCATTGCATCTCTCTCACTGTGTCTAGCACTGTTCTTGGGAGTAAAGACATTGGAGTAACCAGAACTGGTCTTAGGGGTGGGTGAGCCGAGCAGTTGCCTGGGGTCACTGACAGAGCTGGTCTTAAGGGAGGTCCATGGTCCACTCAGGACACGCGGTAATTAAAGGGGCCACGAATGCATTTTGGCCTGACCTCCCAAATCCTCCTCCCAGGTTTCGCCTTTTTTTTGGCTTGACAAATTTTTGTCTGCCCGGGGCTGTTAGGACTGGTCCTGGGAGCAACTTCCAAATATGACACATTGCGTTCGTTGTTCAGTGGTGCACTGAGCCTGGGTGGCTGCAGTGGTTTTGTTTTTCCATTTATGAGGTGAAGATTTGTATAAAGTTCATACTCATCAGACTTCATGGAGCAGAATACTCAGAGGTTGTTTTTGAGATGACTACTAAGAAGGGAGAGTAAGATTTTTGTATTGTAAGCTCAAAGTATCCTAAGCAGTGCTGCTTGCATTGGTTTTAGCTTAAGGGTTTTTTTGTTTTGTTTACATTTCACTTTCCTTGTTTTCAAGTGAGTTATTGACGTTCAGATACCACCAAGATGGGTGCATTAGCTACTGAGAGAGACTCATTCAGTTGTTGGTATTATGCCAGAAGTGCATATATTAATCATGTTTCAATGCAAGATAAAAAGAAGGATAAAGGAACATTTCTTCCTTTTGAAGAGTGCCTCCAAACATTAACTATTTAAAAAAATCCTTAGACATAACATTTCTAATTCAAAGAAGAACAACATAAGTTCCAAAGCAAATGCAAGGGTTTACGTGTGTATATCAGCTGCATTTTGTGTAGCATACTGCTGTATGTCTTCATCACAAGAATTAAGTGTATTTCTATAAATAAGGATGGGCTTTAGAATCTGTTATGAAAATGTGGGATTTGTATGAAGAGTGTTAAACACAAGAGCAGTACTATCCTAGGCTACGTCTACACTGGCCCCTTTTCCGAAAGGGGCATGTTAATTTCACAGGTCGTAATAGGGAAATCCGCGGGGGATTTAAATATCCCCCGCGGCATTTAAATAAAAATGTCCGCCGTTTTTTTCCGGCTTTTAGAAAAGCCGGAAAGAACGTCTACACTGGCCCCGATCCTCCGGAAAAAAGCCCTTTTCCGGAGGATCTCTTATTCCTTCGAAGTAGGAATAAGAGATCCTCCGGAAAAGGGCTTTTTTCCGGAGGATCGGGGCCAGTGTAGACGTTCGGGGCCAGTGTAGAGGATCGGGGCCAGTGTAGACGTTCTTTTCCAGCTTTTCTAAAAGCCGGAAAAAAGCAGCGGACATTTTTATTTAAATACCGCGGGGGATATTTAAATCCCCCGCGGATTTCCCTATTACGACCTGTGAAATTAACATGCCCCTTTCGGAAAAGGGGCCAGTGTAGACGAGCCCCTAGTGTATAGCAATGTCAGGATAGGTCTACACTGTGTAAGAATTTTGACTCCAGTCATGAGACTTTTGTAGCTCGGGTCGATGTACCTAAGTTGAACTTTTGCAGCGACTCCACTGTGGGTGGGTAGGTGGGAGAAACTTTGCTATCAATTTTCCTTACTCCGTGTGATCCCATGAAGTACCAGGGTCAATGGGGGCGCCATTAGTGGTTAATTTTAGTGGATCCTTACGAGACCTGCTAAATTGAACCCCAAAGCATCAGTCTACAGAGCACTGATCTCATGGTGAGAGAAGACAAGCCCTCAGTGTTGAATTACAGGCAAGGAAAATTAAGGCTGGCCTACACTACAGAATAAGCCCTGAGTAATTCAGATAAGCCAGCTATGACAGGGTCAGAGCAGAAGGCTATAAAAAAGTAGTCATACTGGAGTCTGGGAGGTGCGCAGGCATAAGCCCACACATCTAAAGAACCACTCCCCAGCCTGCAAGGGGGTCCGTAGAGCTGAGAACACCAAGTGATTATGGGAGACAGACAGAGAGAGAAACAGGAAGGCCAAAGGGCTAAAATGAGGGAACTGGATGGGAACACAGAGCAGAGAACCCTGGACAGCGCCCACTACTCCTTGAAGGCCTTGAGAGCCAGCAGTTGTGTGAACAGATAAAGGAGCGGAAATAGGCCCCACGGTCGCAGGCATCTCCTTCAGCCAGCCTCTGCTCCTTGGTCTTGTAAATTGCTGTTTTGCCTATAGCCAGGAGGAGGTTCATGAAGAGGTCCCATGACTTTGTGGGGTCATGGATGGCGTGTGCATAAATGAATAGGTGAGGGGAGAAGTGCAGCCAGAACCTCAACAAGAGGTTCTGGAGTAGCCGAAAGAGGGCTCCATGTGCACCATGGTCTCCCTCGTGCTACGGAAGGGGGTAAGTGTCGGGAACAGGCGTGAACTGTGCCAAGTACACACCCATGCTCACAGTGCCATGGAGGATTCTCCAGCTGATGTCTCCACCTTCCCGAACATCTTAGAGGCTGCCACCACAACCGTGGACCCCCACACACATGCTAGCGCCCTCACATAGGTTTCCACATGGGGTGAGGCTGACACCAGGAGGCAACGGACCCTGTGCCTTCTGGTTAGAGTGGGAAAGGGGCCGCTGCTATTGAGGATGGATTCTGGGAGGCAGCCGGAACACATTGGGGGGTGGCTACCTGGATGTATACCCTTGTGGTCGGAACACCATTGCCCCCAGAACTGGTGGAGGGAGCAGGGGGGGTGGGGAAGAGGAGAAGCCACAGCAGACATCTGGAGTGCGGTAGGGGGTGAGGCACCATCACAGGAAGTTTAACTTTCTGGGTGGGGCTCTTGCCCTTCTTGGTCTCCTGGCCCTTCCGGAGGGCCTTCTTAATGGTGACACTGGCAGGAGGTGTCATGGCAGGAGTCCGGAATCCCCATCCATGCCTGCCACCACTCTTGTTAGGAATGGAGCTTCAGGGGGTAGCTGAGTTAGCCTGCTACAGAAAAAAACAACTAATGGCCTGGTAGCGCTTTATAGACTAACAAAACATGTAGATGGTATCATGAGCTTTCGTGGGCACAGCCCATTTATTCAGATGACCAGCAGTCTCAGAGGGGACAGCATTTACAGAGGTAAATGTGAGCATGGGTGGGGAAGGGAAGACAGGAGGAAAGAGAGAGATTCCGGGGAGGGAGCAAGGGGAGGAAAGAAGGGGGAAATGGAAGGTTCACCACTTCCCCATCTCTCCTCCCCTAGTCTGGAAGCGGAGTGGGATGGCAGCAAGCAGCAATGCAGAAAGGAGGAAGGGGGATAAAGGAACGAAGAGGTTACAACTCAGCACAGGATGGGAGATGGTGATGGGTGGGAATTGGCTTTTAAGCCGACTCCTCCCAGCACCGGCTCCTGCTCTTCCTTTCCCATCCCTCTGCTTGTTGCCTCTATATTTGAGTAGTCAACTTGACTATCTGATAAGCTTAGGTTTATCAGGTAGTCAACTGACTACTCTCTTACACCTCTATATAGTACTCTAGATTTAATCTCATTAAATGTTAACCTTTTTTATTTTCCAAAGTCTTTTGGCATTGTTCCATTTAAGCAATTTTGAGAGTCACCTATAAAGCTTTCAGAGACTGATAAATGAAATTTAGGGGAGGCATGAGGTTCTCTACACTACAGTATCTGAGCCAATGTTTGAGGTGATATGGCCATCTTTTCTTAACACAGCTTGCAATTCTGTGGAACCCTTTATCCTTGGCTTTCTTTTGGTAGCAAAACAAGAAGTGTTCCACTTTCATTGGTTAGAATTCATGGTTTGTTTGTTTTTTTACACATTTGACCATCCCCTTAGTTATAAATTCCTCTCACCTCTATGTGTGGCTTGCATAGAGCTCTACGACTGAAGAAACTGCATAATGCTACTTTCCGCTTAGCATAATTTCTCACATGCAGTGTCTGACCTCTGTTCTCCAGAGATGGCTGCTGACTAAGCTTTGAGTACAATTCAAGTGTTGATTGAGACCTACAAATGTTTTCTGGGCTATATTCTTGCTGCTGTTGAGACTAGCTAAGACTCACAAGTCAGCAGTCCTTCCAGTGAGGAATACTCAATTAGAATTCTCTTCCCTGGCTGATTTGGTAGTTCAGAGTATTCTATAAGGCATATCTGTTTAGTTAAGTGTTCTTCGAGAGTATAGTTTAAGGCAGGGCTACTCAACTTTGGAAGCCCCGAATCCACAATGATACTCCCAACATGTGCCAAGGGCCGCAACTTAAGTATGTATATGCAAATAGCTTTTCACACTGACAGGCATGAATATAAAGTTTAAGCCTTAAGCTGCGGTGCCAGACCCAAACGTGGCCAGTGTGAGCACCTCTCAGGCTCGTCCACAAAGCTAAGCAGCCAGCACTTCTCACAATGCCCTGGTGCTCTCAGCACCTCCTCCCTGAGGGCTACAAACTCTGAGACCCTGTACCCGTCTGTTTCAGCCAGCCCATCTGCTTGTGTCTTTCACTGCTCGCCCCACCTCAGAGATGACTCGCCATTGTGGAACGTGTTCCCAGGGGAGGCAATGTTCAAAGGCTCCCACCCGCGTGCCACATGTTAAGCCCTGCATAAACCCAAACGGCACCACGGGACGCAAACAAACGGGCTGCACGCGGCTCTTGGGCTGTGTGTTGAGCAGCCCTGGTTTAAGGAGTAGTTTGCTTTTGGGAGATGATCTTGCAGTTTTTATTGATAACTTTTTAGTGTGTTTTAAATTGTATGTGTGTCAATAGACCATAAGGTGCATTTTGTGAAATTGAAAGGGAGAGTCATAACATGGAACAAACCCTTGTTTATCTTTGGAAGGCTGCTGGGAAACATTTCACAAACTTCTGTAATGCCCTTAAATTCTCTCCTATTACAAATCTCCATGCTAATTGTCCTGAAGTAAACTTAAAAATTTGCTACTTGAGTTGGCTACTGCAGTGTAATTTTTTAGTGTATGCAGTACTTCATGTTGTTTAGGCAGTTTTAAATGATGGGAAAAAGCATATATTTTGTTGTAATGTAGGCAGTTTGATGTACATAATGATATTGTATAGTCTCTTCAGTTTTCTTGCTCCCCTCTAAGTTCACCAGCTTCTTTATTAGACATGTTGGCTTAGTAAAATTTCATTCTCGCTTTGACATGTATTGGTAGGTTATTGATACATCCCTTGTCGTCTAAAAAGTGCTTGAACAAACCCAACAGGGATTTCAGATGGACAAGCTTTAGAGAAGGGGTGGGGAAAAAGGGTCTCTGTGTGCTGAATCTGGCTTGCAGAGACCCTGCGGCTCTCCCGCCCCCAGGCCAATTAAGACCTGGGGTCAGGGAAGCACACAAAGTTTCTTCTGCCCTGCCAGGAGCATGTAGCACTTTGAAGAGCCACATGCTCCTGGCAGGGTGGGAGGAGACTTCACATGCTCCCCCGCCCCCAAAGCCTGATTGGCCTGGGGGTGGGAGGAGCACACCAAGTTTCCTTCCTCCTATCCCCGCCCTGCGATGAGCACATGGCATTTCAAAGTGCTGTGCACTCCTTGCAGGGTGGGGGCAGGGCAGAGGAAGCTTCATGCACTCCCTTTCCCCCAGACCCCAATTGGCCTGGGGGTGGGGGAGTGTGTGCAGCCTCTTCCCTCTAAGCACCTATGTCCCTGGCAGGGCAAGAAGGGGGGGGGCGCAAAGTGGCTCCCCCACCCACAGACCAATCGTAGAGCTTAAAATATCTGTAGCCCAATCATGGTCTGTGGGTGGGAAAGTCCAGAAGCATCCTGACCTTGCCCCTTCCGGGGAAGCCTGGGGCTACTTCAAACATTTTTGAAGTGGCCCCTGGCCAGAGCCAGCCCAAGCTATGGGCTGACTGGGCTACTGCCCGGGGTACCCAATTGTAGGGGGCGCTGTGCGGGGCCACATATGTGCTTCGCTCTGGAGGCGGGGCCACGCATGCACTCAGAAGCTCAGGGTGGGGCTGTGCATGGGCTGGGCGCCCGGGGGCAGGGGGCGCCGCACGCGTCGCACTCCCGGGAGCGGTGCCGCACTCTCGGGGCCAGGCGGGCTTGAATGACTTGGGCCGGCTCTGCCCCTGGCCAAAAATTATTGCCCGCCCCTACTTTAGAGCAACTGAATTTAAGTTGCTTGTTTTGAATTGTCTAGCTTTTAGTCCTCTATTTTTGGTTTTAATTTTTCTTTTTTGGGCAGGCTGTCACTGAAAGAGGAAGTGCTGGCATAAACAGAAAATGCCTGTGGAAGGGTGGGTGTTGATGTATCAAGCTAGTTGCAGACAGAGCAGGGGAAGAGTGGCAGACATCCAAAAAAAGCAGAACTTCATTCTGCCTTATCACTAAGTCAGTGAATAGAGTTGGCTAGGGATCATGTCGTCTGAGAACTGACTCTTAAGATCCTGATGGCTGAGCAATGGAAAGTTGTTCTTGAGAGAGATACAGTGGTTAACGTTAAATTGCCACAAACTTGGCCAGCTACTGTACAGCTGCATGTCACATGGGACTGTAAAATAAGATGCTTGAGAAAATTCATTGAATACTTTAATGGAATCATTTAGGTCACCAACCAGAACCACAATGTGTCCAATATTAAAAAAGAACATGTTGGTATTAGTGACTTAGAAAACATATAACAGCACCCTTATAAAAATGTATAGACTACATAAATTTAAAGTACATAGGGCTTAAAATACCTGTAGCCCAATTATTTAATTGGGCTAGTAAATGTTACACCTTAGAGAACACCACAATATTGGAAAAATAACAATTACCTTAAATTCTAATCCCCTTTCCCCTGCTCGTTTGTTGGAAAGTCAGTGCAAGAATATTGTATATTCAAGTATTTAATCAAAGTGGGAAGCTTATCCATTAGTCAGGCTGCTACTTCATAGATCTTGCATATTAAAAGGCAAAAATGCTAGGCACTGTCATGAGTAAGAATTGAGCTTGAAAAGTAAAGAAACTGTAAGTTTGTGCCTTTTTAAAAATATTTTTGGATCTGGGTGGCTTTCAGAAAGGTAGTAAATCTCTCTCTCTCTCTCTCTCTCTGTCTTCATGAAGGACTGCCAATTTGTTTTTGATAATTATAGGTGGGACCGCTCTGGTCCAGCATCCTCCGGACCTCAGGGATCCCGAACCAGGGAGTTTGCTGGAACAGGGGAGGTCAGTGTTCTTCTGCCAGCCCCGTTCCTGGGCTCCCCTTTGCGCTGTGGGGCTCACTGGGGCTCCCCAGTCGCTGCAGGACTCCCATGTGGCTCCCGCTCTTGGCCTCTGACTCTTCGATCCAGCAACATCTATGTTCCATTGCTGGACCAGAGAGTCTTGGATTTGAGATGTTCAACCTATATTGCAACAAGGCATTGCATACATTCGATATTTTAATGGGTAAATAACTTATTGTGCTGCTAGTGAATGTGCTGTTCCTTCTGAGCATCTCAATGATACTGTTTGTTTTGATTTAAAGGGACTTTAGTTAGAGAATTTTAAAACAAAACAGATTTGCAATTTGGTGTACTAATAAGGAATGGACTTGGAAGGCACCTAAAGCGATATCTACCTTAGAGAACTTACAGCAAGGCAAGCAAGGCTAGTGAGTGGGCTGCATGATTGGCCATCTTTCATCTCGATCATAAGACTGTCATAACGAAGACTATTTCCTGGAATAGCCTAATTTGCCTAAGAGCGCTTGCATATTTAGAATTTGTGGGGTGTGCCGATTGAAACAAAGCAGCATTTTGATTGGATGCGGAGGGAGCACACTGCGCTCATAGTCAGTGTTCTGTGCTATCAGCATACACTTTACTTCACGTGTCCTTGCTTTCTGTGCATGTCACTTTAGTAACACTGGAGGGAAAAATTTATGTGGATGGAAGCCAGCAGAATCAGGAAACCCTATGTTTGGGCAGCAGTTAGCAAAATGTCTTGTGGGCACGCAGAACTCTGATGGGCCACAGGTTCCCAATACTGGCTTACAGGGTCCCAGCTGTAAGTGATGGCTGGAGTTGACCTATCAGGCACCACGTTATCTGTTGGGTAACTATAACATAAGAGGATTCATTTTTGGTGAAGAATACTACGTTCTCTCTCTCTTAATTAACAAAATGATTGCATATCCCTTGTAAGCCCATCCAACTCTTGCTATTGACAAATATTTGCTTTTTGGATTTTCTGAAAAAGGTGCCTGAAAAATCATGAGACTCAGAATGTGAACTTGCTTGTGTCCAATTTTTAAGATATTAGAATATGGAAACTAATTAACTGATTTCTCTTGAAAAGTCCCAGAAAATTCAAACTTTGTTCCGTGTTTATGGGCTGAAAATTTGGGACAGATATACTGTTTTTCCTACAAAACAATCAAATCAAACTCCTTAAAGTGCAAAACAAAATGTAACATTAGTGATGGCATCATAATGGTTTGGTAGAGCTGATCACTGACCCTTTCTAAAAATGATCTTTTGCATTGCTTCTGTTTGGTGAAATTTGACAACTGTTAAAGACTAAACTGCATACAAATGAGTGCCTGGGTTACTTGGCTCCTGTGTGAAAATCTCACTTTAGTGACCAAATATATAAACAAAATATTCATATTACAATTCTACCCAACCTGTTGTATCTTTTTATAGTGCAGTGGGGATTTTCTTTAAGAAATCAATGTTTACTATTGAGATAGTATTGTTCTTCAATCATTCTTAGACCGAGGGAGGTAATTCTCCTTTTTCTTGTAAAACATGATTTCTGTTGGATGCTGGGTTAGTCACTTGATATTCAAAAGCCTTAGTTCCTCCATGTTTAGGATTGGAATGTACTTGTCTATTTTGAAGAGATGAAGTAAGGTTACATTTTCTTTGGAAGGTAGGTGGGCACTATACAAGTCCAAAATTTGACTAATACTGTTAGTGGATGTTTACATCTAGGCAAATAAGTCAGCTGATTTTTTTTTTTTTTTTTTTTTTAAAAGAAGCCATGAGCAGCTCTTGGCCCCAGGGGAGAGGCACCTGTTCAACCCTTGATAAACTGCTGTGCAGGCATACAGCTTACAATAAACTTAGGTGCAATGTGCTCTTGTGTGTGGTGCAAATGAAGCTTGCTGTTGAAAGCCATGTACTTGTTCTGACTGTGATTAATATTTCTTGACCCAAACTTTCAAAGAAGTGTAAATTTTGTACAGGAACTGTTATTTTTAGGCACATAATAAAATTTAAATGTGTAGGAGAACGGATGTTAAATTTAGATTAATTGAATAGTCAATGGGATTTCCATTGACTATTTGATTAGTCGATAAAGGCGCCTCTGCCTTTAAACTATAACAAGAGCCCTGCCGGGCTTTTGC
Organism: Pelodiscus sinensis; assembly: GCF_052426305.1. Classification (NCBI taxonomy): domain Eukaryota; kingdom Metazoa; phylum Chordata; order Testudines; family Trionychidae; genus Pelodiscus; species Pelodiscus sinensis. The sequence continues at coordinate 14,872,361 of NC_143054.1, forward strand.
TACAGTTCAAAAGCAGAAGCCCAGCAGGGAGCACAGGGCCAGCGGAGACTGCTTCAGTCCCCACTCATGCCGTTTCCCGCTGTGCCTCTACCTTTCTTGCCCCCCACGGAGATAGTTCTGTGGGGAACCAGCTAGTAAGCTGGTTATCCCCCAGCACCGGCCCCTGCTGTCTCTCTCCGATAGAGGCAGCAAGGGGGGGAGGAGGGGGAAGCAACTAGTTGCATCACTAGAGGACTATCTGATAAGCGTAAGCTTATCGGATAGTCGACTACTCGCTTACATCCCTACGTAGGAGACAATAGCACATTCACATGAGCGTTTATAAAACCACTTGTACAACCAAAAATTGGTCAAAAGAACTCTTTATTGTGTGATCTATCATAAGACTGTTTTAGTTATGGGTATTTTAAGTGACAGTCATGAACAGGTCACAGGGTAGTAAACAAAAATGTATAGCTTGTGACTTGTCCGTGACTTGTACCGTATACCCCAGTGGAATCTTTGGGGAGATGACTTGGGGTGCCATGGATGCTGGGGGTGGGAATGGCACAGAGGATACCAGGGTGAGATTCATTTGGCAAAGCTGGTAGGTTCCCTACCAGGCTCCTCTGAAGCATCAACGTGTCTCTTAGCTCCTACCTCTGCGCATTGTCACTGTATACAGACACCACCTCTGCAGCTTCCATTGTCCTTGGTTCCCCAACTGTCAACCCTGAGCCCCTCCCACACCCATACTCCAGCTGTTGTTGGGGGAAGTGGGTGCAGTGGCCCGAGACTGCCCCAGCAATGGCATAGTGGCTGGTCCAAGGCCTGGTCAACTAGCCTCTGAGCCAGCCACACCAGTCTCTGCAGATGTCACGGAGGTCCCAGAAAGACATGAAAGTCATAGAAGTTGTGACTTTCATGACCTTTGTGAAAGACTCACAGCCTTCTGTATAAATCACTTTCTGCCGCGCATAAAATTAAGATGTTTCATATTTCCACATGCCTAACTACTTCTTTCTTCCTTCTTAGTTGACTATATCGTGGAGTATGACTATGATGCCATACATGATGATGAGTTAACAATTCGAGTTGGAGAAATCATCAGAAATGTGAAAATATTAGAAGAGGAAGGATGGTTAGAAGGGGAGCTGAATGGAAAAAGGGGCATGTTCCCTGACAATTTTGTTAAAGTAAGTGCTTTAAATTCACAGTATTGCTATCATTACATTTTTGTGGCCATTTTACTGATTTAATTCGTCAGTGTTTTTCATAAATGCTTTGTATATTTCAGAATAAGGTTAAAAGTAATAATGGTGATTAGGGATGTATTATCCCATTTAAAGCACCCCCTTGCTGCTGGTCTGCAGCTCTCCTCCACAACCCCCCGCAGGCAGGTTCTGCATTGGCAGGGCTGCAGTGGATAGAGGCTGCATAGCTGGCCTGGAATAGCCCCTGCCTGTGGTGGGCCAGGGTGCCCTGCAGGCAGGGGCTGCTCTGGCATCTTGGTTGGAAAGGCCTGTGGGGTGTCCAGGCCTGCTGCAGGGATGGTTTTCTCCAGCCAGCTGCAGGTGGGGAGCTGTTCCAACCTTCACTGGTTAACCAGTTTAAGCATTCACATCCCTAATGGTCATGTCTGTTCACTTTCGTGTCAGTATTTTAAAGTCTGTATATTGACTAGGATGTTAGAAAGTGTGTAAGTTGGTAATCATGTAGCAGATAACATTTTTGTTGGTTACAAGTTTAACCAATAAGCAGCTCTGCATTTAAAGGAGCTTGAGAGCCGGCATGCTGGCTCATGCTACCACCACTGCAGCTCTGCATTTAAAAGGAGCTTGAGAGCTGGTGGGCAGACATGCTGGCTCAGTCCTGGTTTATGCTGAGTCCCAGCAGCTACCCTCGCTACTGGGATCTGGCAGCATGAGCTGGAATGAAGCCAGTGTGCCTGCACACCAGCTCCCAAAAATACTTAAAATGCAGAGGAGGGAGGGGAGTGTTGTGTGTAGCTGGTAGAGTTAATACATAAGCCTCCACTACACTATTACATTCCTAATACTGACACTATCTCCTTTCTTTTTCCAGTTTTGCCTGTTTTTCTGATGTTTGGACTTGGGGCATTGCTATGATAATGTAATTACATAAAACATAAGTACAGTGAATTTTTTAAAAACAAGTTTTATTTTTAGCCTTGAGGAGAAAAGAGGAATGCTTAATTTTTAGCCTTATTCACAAATGTTTTCTGCTTGTTCCTTACAAAGTACTTCATACCTCCAGTAGTATGACTGATAAATCCGATATTAAGCACTCATCTGTTCCAATATGGTATATTACATCACTTATATTCCATGTAGTTGTCTTGATCTTTCATGTCTGTTGATTCATAATGCACTTTTGAAATTTGAAGATTGTTTTAACCTTTATAGTTTTAGAAACTATAAGAGTGTAGACAAGAGTCTTTACTTGCTGTCTTGTGAAATATAATTTATACTTGGTTCCTTTACAAAATACAGGTTGTACTTCCCTAAACCTGTATTCTCTGGTCCGGCAACATCCCTGGTCTGACAGGACTACGGATGTTATTGGGCCATAGAACCCAGGGATAGAGAGGTCTGGTGACAAGGCCAAGAGCTTATAACTTATAAGAACACATATTCTTGTGCATCCAGAAATATAATTTATGCTGTCATGTGCTGAAAGTGTCCATCTGCAATGTACATTGGACAAATGTCTCAGACACTTTGCCAAAGGATCAATGCCCACAAAACAGATATTAAATAGGATCACAAAGAAAAAACAGTTTCTTGCCATTTCAGCCAGAAAGGACATTGTCTCAACGACTTGATTACCTGCATCCTGCTTCAAAGGCCTTTTAAGACTACACTTGAAGAGAATCCTATGAACTGTCATTCATGCTCAAATTCGACACTTTACACTTAAGTTTGAGTAAAGACTCTAATTATCTTACCCATTACAAAGATCGCTTCCCCAATTATCACCTCTAATATCATTAACTCACAGACATTTACCTCCCCTTCTCTCTTCTGTTCTGAAATTTGATTTGTCCTTTTCATATGTGTTCATTTTTTTAAATTATATCCTTGGTATATATGGTTGTGACAATTTTCTTCCACTATTTGATCTGAGGAAGTGGGTCTGGCCCACGAAAGCTCATCACCTAATAAACCAGCTTGTTGGTCTTTAAAGTGCTACATAGTCCTGTTTTTTGTTCTAGTAAACATTAATGAGCTTACTTTGTTGTTTCTTATAGACGTTGACCCTCTAATTCAGGATTCCCTCATTCAGCAACATCTCTTGATTGGCATCATTGAAGACTCTGTGGGTGCTCCAGGGCTGGAGCATTCATAGTGAAAAATCTACTTCAAGCTCCCCACTCCTCCCAATGCGCACCTCTGTCCTTGCACTTAGCAACTCCTTCTCTGTCCTTCCAGAGCTTCTAGAGTGCTGCAGATCAGCTACTTGCAGTGTTTAAGCTCAGGGAGACAAGAGAAAGAGCACAAGCTGCAGCTGAGGGAAGAGGGGGAGCTGAGAGCAGAGCCTGGGCTATAGAAGAGGGGCTGGCATTGATCTCATCCTGGTCTGGCAAACTCTCTGGTTTGGAGTAGTTGGGTCCTAAGGGTGATAGACCAGGGAGATTCAATTTGTATTGCAATTGTTAAATTCATGAGGTAGCTGAGTGACTTCCCTAATTACGTACAGGAACTCAGTGGAAGAGAAAGGAATAGAAACCAGGTCTCTGACAGGTCTTGTGGTTAGCCCACAAGACCGTTTTTCTTACTAACAGCAAAACAAAGGTAACATGGGATTGGTTTAGGTCTATGGTTACACCGACAGATTTATTTTTGTACTCCTTTGTGTTTGTGGCCTGTCTTTATATTGGTTTTCATTTGATTTGTGGATGAAGTTTTTGTTCTATATATGTTCACACTGTGTCTGCCAAGAAACCTTCATATAGATGCTGTAGGCGAGTGTTTCTCAGCCAGTGGTATGAGTACCTTTAGGTGTGTTGACATACTCGACATAACTGAGATTTGGAGAAAACTGAATTTTTGTTTTAAGTTTTACAGTACTTTATTATTTTTGTACTTTTTACACCCAAAAATTTCATCGCCCACCCGGCTACGATTAAGTTGTTGAAACAAATGTGTTGCAATGGTAGAAAAAAAATGTGTGTGTCTGAAAACTGTAGGTACTGGGGGTACTTTATTTATTTTTTTAAAGAAGGGGGTACTTAATATAAAAGGGTTGAGAAACAGTGCTTTAGGCCACAGAATAATACCTCAGCTAGATTTTGTTGGACTAGACAGATTTAAAAAAAAAAATCAAATTAGTACTTGTGTGCTTAGCTCTCTATATTTAAGCAAGTAACTTATGCTGATGCCTGTGTGTTCTGAGTTAGAAGTGGGTTACAGCTAAGGATGTGAGTAGTCGAGCTATTCGACTACTCACATTCTCCCTCCCCTCCCGTCTTGCTGCCTCTGTATCAGAGGCAGTGAGGGTGGGAGTAGGCTTAAAAACCAGTTTCCCCCAGCACCATCTCTGCAGTGCTGTCTGTCCCCTACCTCCCGCAGTATGGTGAGCGGCAGGAGAGGCTGCTGCTCATTGCAGGGAGGGGTTGCTCTGCATCCTCCTTGCCTTGCTTAGTCCCAGCTTGCACTGTGTTTGGGAGCTAGCCCCCACTGCCAGCCTGCTCAGCTCTTAGTACATGTAAACTGCAGAGCCACAGCGGGGAGTAGCTCCCAAACCCGGCACAAGCCAGGACTGAGGCTTCCTCCCTTGTCAGTTAATCGTGTCATTAAGAGAAACTCTGTTGATTACACAATTAATTACTCGTTTGCTAACATCCCTAGATACAGTGATATGCTTTCTCTGTTGAAGATCTCGGCCATTTGGTGAGGTGGGAGGGAAATTGATGGAGGAATTGCTACTAACATGGTTTACTATGTTTTAGGTGGCGTTTGGAGATATTTGGTTAGTTTCTAGGGAATTCAGTAAGGCTGTTTTTTATGAATCCTTCCATTTATTCAGAGCGTGTAAGGCACAGGCTGCACAAACTTCTGTTCTGCCTCTTCCCTGGAAGGGACTGTTTCTTTGTAATGACTAAAAGGGGGCTATGTCTATACTGCAGGCTTCTTGCGCAAGAGCGTATCCATGCTTCCATGTGCTTTTGTGCAAGAGATGTGTTTTTGCGCAGGAGCGTCCATGGCAGTGTGGAGCTGTCTTGTGCAAGAAAGCTTCGTTGGCCATTTTAGCCATAGGGGTTTCTTTCGCAAGAAACCCCTGTTCCCGTCCACACTAGCCTTTTTGTGCAAGAGCTCTTTTGCAAAAAAGCTTATTCCTTGTGGGGAGAGGAATAACTCTTGCTCAAAAAGCCATTTCTTCTAACGATCTACTATAAACTTTCTTGCTCAACAATGGGCTTGTAGTGTGGACACTCAAGTTTTTTCGCAAGAATGGCCTTTCTTGTGCAAGAAACCTGCAGTGTAGACGTAACCGGGGAGTTTTAATCTTCATGGCCGATATATCCCTTCTCATTGTGGAGGTTATCAACAGTGGTGCTGCCTGATAGAGTGGGATGGCCCTTTAAGGGAGCTGGCCTTAGGCCAAACTGACTAATTTGCAACATCCCATGTGATGGAAAATGGGTTTGAGGCTAAAGAACAGGTGAGAGACTGTAGGTCATCTGGTAATCAGATAAGAAAACCAGTAAACAGCTCAGTTTGTTAGACAAACCTGCAGGGAGCAGGAAGACACTTGCAAGAGACACAGAAAAGGACCTGTCCATATACAAAGTAGGTGGAACACCTGGCTAGAGGTACATGCTGAATGGACAGGTGGAAGAGACTTAGTAGAAGGTAGGCACGAGAACCAGACTTAGCAGTGTAGATTTGTGATGGATTGTTAAGGTTTTGAACAGTAAACCTATCTTTGAGGAAAGAGAGTGAAATTCTGCTGCTGTTGGGAGTTTTATTTGATGCTTTACATGGTCCTCTTGTGAATTTTGTGGTACATACACTGGATGGAGCCAGTCATAACCCACTGTACAGGTATTAGATAGCAATTTTTTATCATTATCAACCATGGATTGATTGAAATTTGAAGACAAAAGATGAATATTAACCCCCTCACCCAATGCCTTGCCCTTCTTGTATAAAATATTCTAATTTATAGTAACAAGAGAGGCTGTCAAGCTTCCTAAATAAGTTCTGATAAAAGCAGGCAGCTTTTCAGTACATTTTCAAATACTTTCTGCTTTGAGGCAAATTTATATATAATTTACCAAAACCTAATGTGCATCAAAACATGTTGAAAAAGATGGGGGAAAAATAGGTCCAGACCTCCCAGTTGTTGTCAACTTTGTTAGTTTTTAACTTATCTTTCATTCATCATGTCAAATAGGGAGAAAATACTTTTGCCTGAAACTCAAGGGTAATTCACAGCTGCTGCCAGGCAACAGATTGCTGCTTCTTGCCTTCCTGAAGGACAACCAAAATGTCAATTGGCGGATTATGGTGTACATCTCCTTGATGTGGGTTGGCTGCTCCAGATCCTGGTTGTATCAGCATCACAGCTGAAACAGATCATGGTCCCCCCCCCCTCCCCCTTCTGTGCTCTCTTAGGAACCAGGAGTAGTACAAGTGTGTTGCTAAATATACCATAACCCAAGTTCTTTAAACTAATTACAGCTTTTCCATCAAAGCTTAAAAAATTGGCCTGAAAAAGTAATAATGGGAATTGTAGGGTATCTCTGAAAATTATTTCACTGATTTTAGATGCCCGTCTTTGGCAACCTGCACTTGGAAAATACTGCTTGATGCAAATAAATGGAATTACTATTTTTAGTCTTTGTTGAAGCACAGTAGTTTTTTATAAAGTTTTTAAGTGAGCACAATCAGTCCTACTTAGGGTAACTTAAAATCCCAAAAGTTAAGCTACTGTACTTTGGTTAGTCTAGTGGGGAGTAACATTTGGATTAATATTTTTGTGGGATATTTAAAATAATCTCACAGAATAGTAGTTTTATGTGAATTCTAGATTAATAGATGATTCTCTATTAAAAATACAGTAAATAAAGCACAAGTGAGCTGACAAATCCTATTTGCCAGGTTATGCTAAGATCAGAGGTACTACTGCACAAACAAGGATGTGAATAATTAAGTTAATTTCAAATAGTGGATACAGAGGAAAAAAGTGAAAGTGTATTTCATGGCTGGCACAGTGGTGATGACACTGAGGGTACCTTGGCATATGCTGGTCAGCAATTGTGGAAGGATCTCTTTTGCTCCTAGCACAGTGACAGCTTTTCCTTTTGAACCTATAAGATACTTACCTATGCAGGTAAACATCCTGAAGAAAGGCAGACATCCAAGTGAGCTTAGCGATGCCTGGCTAGTCGAGTGCCAGCTGGCAATAGGCTTTCCCTGCAGGTTTGAGTCTTGTTTTGGTCACACTGCCCTGACATCATGTACTTGTGGTGCTAGGTTGTTTCCATGTGGTAACATTATTGTGTGAATGTGGAAGAGAGCACAGGATCATAGGCTTACCCTGTCTACGGAGCCTGCATAGTGTAATATAGTAAATCTGTGTGCCAGTGATGTAGTGCCACATTAAAAAATACAGGCAAAAATATTTGTGCGATTGAAAAAAGACCAGGGAAAATATTTTGGAGCTTGTGAGACATTCCAAATGTTGGATGCTAAAAGGAGAAGTAAAATGTGGTGGGCAGCTTAGTGATCCTAGAACTGCAGAATAACTTGTTGATACATAATTCCCGAGTTTACTTTAACATGGTAAGTAGAAGTTACTAAACAATTCAGTTGTATATTGATGAAGTCTTTTGTTTCTTGCTCTTTATAGAGTAGTGATGTGTTCACTACACTTGGTGGAATACAATATTTAGGTACATTACACCTCCTTTTGTAATTAATCACATGTAATGAGATGCAGCTCCATAATTCTATAAATTTCCTGTGAAGGGTTTATACATAGGCTGCACTTTTGTGTATGTGTATGATGTTACTTAATTCCTTTAGAAATGCATGGTTTTCCAACCTCAAAAAGTTTCAGGAACTCCTTATCTGAATATTCTTTAAGTAGGATATTGTGCCTTTAAAAAAACAAAAACAAAAAACAAAAAAAACCCAAACATTTGGGTCTGCTGTTTAATCCAGTCATGCCCTTTTTCATGATGATTATTTAAAATTGAGGACTCTATACAGCTCTTTGAGAATCCTTAACTTGAACTCTGATATGTTATTAAAACAAACATTAAATGTACCTATGACTTTTTTTTGGGTTGTTTTTTTATTTTGTTTTAGCATGACATTTTCCTATTGAAAAAAATCGAGTTGCATTGTGGAAGATCTACATACACACCAATGGAAACTTACTATATAGGGAAAGAAGAGATACCATACATTTAACAATATACATAAAGAAAATAGAGTGTGTGGGCAATTTGGGTGGATGACCTTTCTCTCGTGTCTTTCAATGGTTATCTTGGGTGTTATTTGTAACAATAGTCAGTTAAAAATATGACTTTTTAAACTTGAATTCCTTCCAGCATCTGCAATTCCCGAAATTTGATTAGTTTGTTCTATACTTTGCTGTTTTAGCAGCAAGAATTTTTTTCAACAAATTCTTTGACTACCGAAAGAGCTGCCCAATATTTAAAATATAGCAGAATTAAGAAACATCTGATTTAATTACTCTGAATTGAATGATTGCTACTTTTCACAGTAGTAGTAAAACTAGTTTGATCATTTGCTCAAGGCAGTAGTCTGAGGGAGGAGCAACAGATGGATTTATTAGCAGTTTCTGTGAGTTAAGGTAGACAAGTTTACTGAATAGATTGAGGTGATACTTTGGCTATATAAACATATACACTTTTTAAAGTATGTCTCTGGTGTGCACCATTTGCTTTAGTAGCTCACTTTGGTGGACAAATCTACAGCCAAACTTAGTTGGAGAAGATGTTTTTTTCCCCCTGCGCAGGTGCGTGCAGCTGCCTTTACAAACTTAGTACTGAGTCAGATACCTTTTCAGGTTAATACATGAACTTTGGTCTGTACAGCATTTTTCTTCCTCCCCCCAAAACAAAACAAAATACTGGGTGTGTTCAAGCAAATATGTCTTTGGAAACGGTAAGGTCATTTATTTCTTGATCTCACTTCTCTTCCAATGAAATATTTTAAGACTTTTTAGTGGGTTTCAGGAGTGATTAACTATGTAGTTTTGCTGTAATTCAGGCTTAAATATTTGATTTAAATCCGTATGCTGTTTAAAATATTGTACTCACTGTAATCCTAGGAAGTGTTTATGTTCATTTTCTGGGGTTCTGAGAGGTTCATTTTAAAAAATATTGCTGTTAGGTTTCTATGTATTGGGTCAGTTCACTTTTTTTGTAGTATATTTGCATACTTAAGAACTTTAGTGAACTGTGATATTGGTCTGAAGGAGATTGCATTTTAAAAGGAGTGATTTATTGATGTTTCTAGAGACAACATTTTTTCCGCATTTTGTGATCTGGAAGTTTACTAGACTTTTCTTTAAAAAAAAAATCATTGGTCTTTTAAAAAAAAAAAAAAAAAATAAGTGTCTTGGAATTACAGTGTAAGACAGAGATGATCTGCACTTTTTTCAAATGTTGTATGTTATGACATTTTAAGTAAACCTTCATTGGTAGTATATTGTTAAATATGACTCTGAGTGTGGTGATAGTCAAAGCAAAACAGAAGTCTCAGCTGAGAAGTGTTTTCAAATATAATGTCTCTTCTATAAATCTCTTCTTTAAAAATAGAAAATTGAATTTACCCAGAGCTTGAAACAGGAAGTCTGGGATAGAGGGATTATGAACATGCTGGACCAGAGTATGACATCCTTTTCTAGGTTGTTTTGCTAATGTATTCCATTAAAGTTAAATACAGGAGCAGACGTTTTAAAAAAAATAAGGGGTCTTCTCAGTATGGTGCATACACTTATTTTTATATTCTAATTTCCTACAAAGATTTTAATGTATTCAAGTGGCAAAAAGAATCCCCTTAAAACCTCTTAAAAATCTATCTTGAGATGCAAGAAAGTATACTGTAAAGGAAGTTTCCTACGTGCTTTTTATGATGATATTTGTATGACAGCACACATGGAGAGTATGTGTCTAACTGAAATGTTTTTCATGATTTAAGGTTGAAAATAGGAGTGTTAGAAATCAGTTATTTAAATAATTGTGTAATGACTACTACATTTCTTAGTGGTTACTAGGTGTCCCCCCCCCCCCTTGGGGGAGGGGCTGGCAGTCAGTGTGGTCCTGGCCGCACTCCTGGGGAGCCCCCTGTTACCCTGCGCTGTTGCCTCTATCAGATACAGTGGGATGCCAGAACAGCCTCTTCCGTGGGGAGCTTGGGCTCCCCTATGGTCAACTCTGGCACCATTGTTTTCACTGGCAATGATCTTGCCTTCAAAAATCGCCAACATTTTTGGCACCAGTGGAGCCAACTACTTTGGGAGTCCTGGTTCCAAGTAGGGATGTTAGATAGTGATTAATTTAATAATCATGTAACTGCATCAAATTTTAGCAGTTACACAATTATTCAGTAGTCCCTGGAGGCGGGGCCAGCAGCCAATGCACTTCCAGCTCTTGGCCCCACTCCCGGGGAGCCCCCTGCTAACCTGTGCTGCTGCCTATATCAGTTACAGTGGGCTGCCAGCAAAGCCTCTGTGAGGAGCTCAGTTTCCCTTCAGGCAGGGGCAACAGGCGGGAGCTGGTCTCCCTGCTAGGACACCCCATAGACAGGGGCTGCTGGATCCAATGCGAGCTGTGACTGAGCAAGCCCAGCTCCTGCTAGATCCAGGAGATACCCACTGTTACGCTTCTTCATTTTAAATGTAGTAGGAGCCAGGCATGCAGGCAGCCTTGCTCTTACTACATTCAAACTGCAGATACACAGGTCCCAGGTCACCTGGGACTGAGCAATCCTTCCCTTATCAACTCATTATGTACTTGATTAACATTTTATCTATTACACGATGAGTAAATTACTCGCCTTTTAACATCCTTAGTAGGTAACATCTTCCAACAAGACCTGTTTTGTGCAATGTGGCCTGGGATGCACAGATCCTAGGAAGCAGACCCACCCCATGAATGCTGCAATAAAAGGCTTTGATGGGGAAAGAGACATCGGTAAACGAGCCTTGCTAAAATTTAGGACCCAGTTACTTTAATCTTCTCTAAGGACATTGAGTAAGGAGATGATGTGGGTATGTTTATGGGCAGTGTTTTGCTTATTTTGTAGTTAGGCACATATCCCATGAATTACAACTCACAGGATACACATCTATAGTTACAGCTTAAAAAATGAGAATAAATGAATACCCTGCCTTGTATAATAAATTCAAATATGTAACTCTTCTAATGTTACCCAAACACAGTTGTCACATTATTTCTAGCATTTTTAGTACAAACTTGGAGCATGCCATGTACAGTTATTTTTGTATTTCCAGGAAATAAATGTTCCTCTTTAGAAGGAGTTTCTGCTGACTCTAATACATTTTTCTATAGTTACATTTTACTCAAGTTTTGAATAAAGAATTTTGCAGACTGAAATGTGAAGGTGGAAACTTGCATAGAGAACAAGAGGATCTATTGCTTTCTGGATTTATATTTGTGTACAAATAGAGAAATTTGCTCTGAGAAACAGATTTAATACTAATGCCCCTCTCCCCCCATTTTCGGCTCTGCAGCCAATAAGATTATAAACCAGTCAGTTAAGTTTGCTCATCAATGCAATATTATTGCTATTATTTTAATGGGGAAAGAGCCACTAAAACATGTGACAAACAGGAATTAGTTATTGAATGTGTAGTGTCATTCACCTGCACTTCCTGCTTAAGAGAATATTTTAAGCTGCTTGACAACTTTATCAATTTTAAATATCGATCTGCTTTTCATTGGATACTATTTAAAGTGGACTACTTAGACATCTCATTAGAATGTTCTTTGTGTAAAATACCAAAAAAATCTCAGTTCGTCTTTCAAATTTTGTTGGGCCTGGTTCTGTTTTCATGATTGAGCTTTTTGTTTTTATTGCATGGAATTGTAGTTAAGTTGTTGATAGTTGGAAGAGGAATTGACAGCTATTAACTGTATACTGTGTCTGTTGTGTGTGTATGAACAGAAATGTGTGTATATAAATCATGGAGCGTGTTACAGAGATATTGTTAATATATTTGACTAAGGAAAATTTTTATATTGTTTATAAAAATTAGTGATGGCCAAACCCATAGCTTGCAGAGGAAGGGAATGGGAGTCACTCCCAATCTTAAGACTTTTTATGCCAATAGGCAGTCTGTAGCATGGGTTGGTTTGTGTCTATGATAAAATTTTGAGGTCTGTGGTGGTGGCTCCATATCTGCCTTTCTCCCCCCTCACTGGCAGCTGAATCCATGACTTCCAACCAGCCCATTGGCCGGGATTGGGAACCATGGCCAGTGGTGTCTGCAGACAGAGGCAACTGTGCCTGATGTGAGGCTGTAGCCTCATCTCTTTGGCAGTAGTAGCAGGGAGCTTTTTCAGGGAGTCACCAAAGGTGAGCCCCTCCCAAGAATTTGGTTCTCCCTGGCCGTTGCTTGCAACAGACCCCCTTTCCCCCCGATGGCCAGAGCATGGCCTGTGGTAGGGATGCCCTGGTCAGAAGGCAGGGGAGATTCCCACCTACCCTTGGATAACCTTTGTCTGAAGGAGGCATGCCCTAGTCTAAGTGAGGGGAAGGGGTCCTGCTCCACTGTGAGACTCCCTCTCCACTTCCTAGATTTGTTAGAAAGAAGGAAATGTAATTAGAATCAGGCCTTTCACTGACTATATCCGGACTGAATTTGTGTAGTTTTTTTTTTAGAAATATAACTTAAAAATAACACTTGATATGAACATGCAATTCATGTCCAATTGCTTTTTTTATTTAAAGAAAACCATAGTAAAGCATATTTAAACAAGAATAATAAAGTATCAGAGGGGTTGCTGTATTATTCTGGCCTGCGTATTTACACCTGCCTCTGGAAATTTCTACTCATTCATCTGACGAAGTGGATCTTTGCCCATAAAAGCTTATGCTCCAACACTTCTGTTAGTCTATAAGGTGCCACAGGACTCCTCGCCGCAATAATAATGTAGTGAGCTTTTGTTGGTAAAACCCACTTCATCAGATGAGTTGGAGTAGAAATGACAATCTGGGGCTATGTATAAAAGCAAAAGAAGTTACCTATGGTTCTCAACCTATTTATCATTGTGAACCACATTTGGAGCTCTCTGTGTTGTATGTGGGCCACATATATACATACACACACATACTCTACCGAATGACCCTGAGGATGTTACATGTGCTGCAGCTGTGTTCTCACTGGGCAGCCGGTGGTCTGTGGTCTGCAGATTGAGAACCACATCCCCAGAGCCACACACTTGTTCTGAGTCAAGCTTCCTTTCAGCCCTCTTTGTCTCTTTGTCTCTCTCTCTGCACATACTGTATTTCAGTGGCTTGTAATCTGTGTTCTGTAGACATTTGTGAAACTGCAGACTATGTCTGATTTCCAAGAAGTCTGCACCTTCTGTCAAAATTTTTAGGGGGGAGGGGTTGATCTAAATGGAAGACTGAAAACCACTGGTGTAATCCATTCAGCATCATGAGCCTTAGGCGCAAACCTAACTGAAGAAGTGAACTATTTTGCTAATAGTAAAGGGGCAGTGGGTACCATGCACTTTCTGAGGGCAAACCTTACGTGAGTTAGAACCTTGTATTATGATCGAAGTAGGGATGTAATAGTGCACTCAGTGTGACGTAGCAGTACTGTCTGGGCCTCACACAGATAGACAGTAAAAGTGGATCCCCTTCCTGAAATAAAGCAGCTTTATTTTCAGTGTATAAACAGAGATTGGGACAATTTCCCTCACCCGTATAATATTTCTCTCTCGTGTCAGGTCCACAATTTACAGCAGAAAGTAAGTGGAAAAAATGCCTCCTAAGAAGATATGAGGAGGAATGTGCTGTGATAGGACAGTACCTGATTTTCAGGGTTACATAGTTACCCTAATACAGAATTTTTAACATCCATATTCTGGAGTTTATTTATAAGTTGAATTCTATCTACAGTAAACTTCCGATAATCCGGCACCTTTAGGACCCAGGGGGTGCCGGATTATCAGATATGGTGGACTATCGGAAGGGGAGGATATGAGGGGTCTGAGGTGGGGTGGGGGGATGACACCCCAGACCCCTCATAGCCCTCCCCTTCTGATAGTCCGGCTCTGCCCCAGGCGTCCCCATTCAGTCGCTGCTGGTCAGTTTCAGCAGCGGCTGAATTGGGGATGCCTGCGGCAGAGCAGGTGGGGTGTAGCCGGGTTGGTCCCGCAGCACTGAGGGGCGACGCTACGGGACCAACCCGGCAGCACCCCAGCTGCTCTGCCCCAGACGTCCCCAAGAGCAGCTGGGGTACTGCTGGGTTGATTCCCGCAGCCCTAAGGGGCAGCGCTATGGGACCAACCTGGCAGCACCCCAGCTGCTCTGCCCCCAGCTTCCCCGATTCAGCTGCTGGTAAGTTTCAGCAGCGGCTGAATTGGGGAAGCCGGGCACAGAGCCACTCCAGTTGTCTGCTGCCTGGAGCACTTCCGGCACCATTGGGAACCCGGACCATCAGGAGTGCCGGAGCATTGGATGCTGGACCAGTAGAGTTTTACTGTACTTAGGTTTGAATAAAGATCTTAACTGGCTAAAGCACTACAAAGGCAATTTCCCTGCCTTTGATAGTCACATCTCCATTTGACGTGCTTTGAATAAGACTCATCCACCCTTACTTAATTAGCTTCATTAACATTGGTTCTCCAATTGACAGGTAATTTCTTTTGCCTTTATGTATACTCCGGATTCTGTAATTTCCACTCAAGCTCTTCTGATGAAGTGTTAGCTTATCTTCTGTTTCCTCCTATTTAATGTATACATTATTGCATCTTGACATAAACTAAGACTGGAAGTTCTGTGGGGCAAGGACAAGCTCTCTCACTGCATGGTATATAAAATGAGTCTCTGGTTGAAGTTTGTAGGAACTGCTGTAATATAAATGATGAGAGTAGTTGATATGGAAAATATTCTAAAAATGTTCTGCTTCACACTTTGCTTTGAAACACTGACCTCTGTGGAAGCATAAATGTGTTGTAATGCAGCTTTTATGTTGATTTCCCCAGATTTCAGTGCTTGCAGCTGTTTGTGTATAGAGATAGGAGAATTCAGAACATCTATTTTCCTGCTACTAGATACTGGGGATACCTCAGTTTACCTATCTGGAAATTTGATTTAACAGCTAATTTAGAAGAGGGTAGAGTGGATTCGTGTTAGAGTACTTGAATGACACATGTTGTTATATAACTGGCTAATGTTTTTTTTCAGATACAAGCCCTTTACACTATGGAGCAAAGGGTACTTGAGTCTACAGAATATGGAATGTCTCAAAGAACCCTATGATTTTTTCATAACTTAAATTATTCCTCAGTTTTGTAAATCTGTTCTGCCTTTTTTCTACTAGGAAGTTAAGAAGGATCCAGAACCTAAGGAGGATGATTTGCCAATCAAGAGGGAGAGACATGGAAATGTAGCAAGCCTTGTGCAGCGCATGAGCACCTATGGTTTTCCAGCAGGAGGATTTCAACCCCATCCTCAATCCAAAAGCTTAAAAAAGAGTATGTATCTCCCACTTCCCTTGCTTTATATAAAGCACCTAAGATCAATGGCTTACAATACTTGTTGACTCACCACTTTCACTTAGTGTTGCTTGAGGTTTTTTTAGGGCCTGTGGAAACCTGGGGGATTGGTGAGGCACTTTACTGCAGTTACTGTCGGGTTATATCTGAGCAGAATTTGGTCCTTTGACTTCCTTATGGTTCCCTGGATGTAGCGGTGCTGTAATGAGGACTGTAGGAACGGCAAACTATCACTTTAAGAGTCAGGAAGGAGAGTAAGGAGTCAGAAGAGGGGAGTGACAGATTTCAGGGTCCTGCTGCACCAGTTAGGGAGCTTTGTAGGGAAGGGTATCAGAGGGGTAGCCGTGTTAGTCTGAATCTGCAAAAGCGACGAGGAGTCCTTTGGCACCTTATAGACTAACTGAAGTGTAGGAGCATAAGCTTTCGTGGGCAAAGACCCACTTCATCAGATGCATGCATGCATCTGACGAAGTGGGTCTTTGCCCACGAAAGCTTATGCTCCTACACTTCAGTTAGTCTATAAGGTGCCACAGGACTCCTCGTCGCTTTTGTAGGGAAGGAATACTCTGCTCAAATGCTGCCTGCAGATATGTGCACAAGGGATATATTTTATTCTGTAGAAGTCACAGATACAGTAAAAGCAGAATTTGGCCCACTGTAAAATTCAGAAACTACAGAATGTTATGTTTTGTTAACCATAAAATTCAACAACAGCAAAAAACCCTTTGGTGTTCTGCCCTTTTGCTGCTCCTTGAGTGGAACTCTGACTGCAGCAACATAATACCTGGAGGGCAGAGTGGTTCACTAGCATAGTCAGGTGTTGGTCATCTTGCATTTTCTAGATCATTTTCAGCCCTGGACACTATTATCCCTTACTTGAGGAAGGAGAACTCAACCAAATTTGTGATGTGATCATCATTGTTAGTTTTGTTTGAGCAATCCAATTCATTTTCCTGTGTCTAACAAAGGAAATGGGTGTTCAGTGGATCTCCTAGCTTGGTTTCCTTTTAATGTTTTATGTATCTAGTCATGTGTAGAGTGGTATAAAAATGCTTTATAGCACTGTAAATTTGCATAGTGCTGTACAAACATGTCATGTTCCCTTCCGTAGGGAGTTTGTAATATAAGGTAGAAGAAACAAATGTATGACACAGGTCAGCAGTTGTTAGGGGCTGGTGCAAGAGTTAGATGTCAGATATGACTAATATCCACCATCCTTGCCCATGGAGAATTTGTTCCAAGAATCCTTTGGAAAGTAATGTTAAAATTGCTTTCAAGAGAGTCCTAATATATTTCTGGATCTCTACAGCCTTCAGATGCTTGACTCTCATCACAGTGAAGGTGGAGTGCCTTACAAAAGGTGAGACATTGTGAGAGACATAATTTTGATCAGGAGGAAATTCTTATAGCTGTCTCCGTAGCAGCCAGCATAAATCTTGTTGCTCTTGATGGAACTTAAAAATTCCTTGCTGAAAGTGTTGTTGTATCCTGGAAATCTGCTTTTCAGAGAAGCCTTGTCTTATATTCTGAAGTCTCTTAGAATTCCACGCTCATGTAGATACTTAAGAGATGTTTCTAGGGTCATTTCTTTTGACAAGGCAAATCTTGATGGGGAATCTGTGGCTTTCTCATAGGATAACAGAGTGTCCCTCTCCAGTTCATTTCTTCTGTTTGGTAAGATTGCTAATGCCTGCATCTTCAAAGAACTATCAGGTTGAGAAGACCCATTCAAGAGTGTTCTCTCTCAAGTAGTCTAAGGAAGCCTTTTTTTCTGACCATAAAGAAGACCACAAGGTTCTCTGTGATGCAGATATGACTTGATCTTTTGACTTTATATTGGGGATGTAAATGACTAATTGACTAGTCGCTCCCTCCCCTTCCTTGCTGCCTTTATCACAAAGAGGCAGCAAGGGTGGTGGTGGTGGTGGGGGGAGAGCAGGGTATGTTGTGGGAAGCCAGCTTAAAAGCTGGTTTTCCTCCAGCTCTATGGGACAGGGTGTGGTGCAGCGGCAGCTCTTCCTCTTTGAAATGGCTGGGGCTCATGCGCATTTCAAAGATTGAAACATCATGTGGAGCCTCGGGCCAGCGGGGGACTCGGGGTCCCCTGCTGGCCTTAGGCTCCGTGTGGCGATTTTGTTTTGAAATGCACAAGAGCCCCAGCTGGGCTCTTATACATTTCAAAGAGGAAGTGCCGCTGCTGTGCCTCTGCCTTCTCTCACGGAGCTGGAAGTTGGGGGAACTGGCTTTTAAGCTCTCCTCTCTCCCCCCCCCCCCCCCCCCCCCCCAGCGACTTCTCTTCTTCCTCCATGCGGAAGCCATTTGGGGCTGTTGTGCATTTCAAAGTGAAAGTGCTGCATGAAGCCTGGGGTCAGCACAGAACTCCCTGCTAGCCTCAGGCTCCGTGCGGTGTTTGAATCTTTGAAATGTACATTTCAAAGGAAGAACGTGTGCTAGTCCATATTGACTAACTGAATAGTTGATGGAAATCCCATCGACTATTCAATTAGTTAGTTAATCGATATTTAACATCCCTACTTCATATTTCCTGGATTGTAGACTCTCCTCTGCTAATTAACTCAAGCCCACTAACGTAAAATGGCAAAACTCCTTTCTCCTTTTCATCTAGTATGAATTCTATCAAATTGTAGGTATTACCAAAACCTAATTTATGGGCAGCACAATTAATCTCAGCTCCTACTGGTTTTGGAGAATTTTTCAGGTGGCTTAATATGAGGTGTCATTAGAAATTTTTTTGGAACAAATTGACAAATGAAACAGTAATAAGTCACCAGGACCAGATAGAATCCACATAATAGTTCTGAAGGAACTCAGATATGGAATTTCAGAACTGCTGACTCTAGTTTGTAACCTATAATTTAAATCTGCTTCCTCCAAATGACTGGAGGATAGCTAATGTGGCAGCAGTTATTAAAATCGGCTCCAGAGACTATCCTGGCAATTACAGGATTACTGAAGCCTGACTTCAGTACTGGGCAAATTGTGTTGAAGCTAAAATAAAGAGCAGAATTGTCAGACGCCTATATGAACACAGTTTGTTGAGAGAGAGTCAACATGGTTTTTGTAAAGGGAAATCATCACTCACTGGTCTACTAGAATTTGTTGAGGGGATCAGCAAGCAAGTGGCCAAGAAAGATCCAGTGGATATAGTGCATTTATGTCTTCAGAGAGCCTTTGATAAGGTCCCTCACCAAAGGCTTTTAAGCAAAATAAGCTGTCATAGGATAAAGCTCCTCTCATGGATTGGTAACTGGCTAAAATGTAGGAACAAATAGTTTTCCAAGTAGAGAGAGGTAGGAACAAATAGTTTTCCAAGTAGAGAGAGGTAAATAGTGGTGTCCCCCAGAAATCTGTACTGGGACCAGTTCTAGTCAATATATTCATAAATGACCTGGAAAAAGGAGGTAGTTGTGGGGCAGGCTTTGTTCTCTCAGGCAGAGTAGAATGTAGCCTGCTTAGTGATTAATTGTTCCCATTGTTTTTGAATTTCTCCAGGAATATAGAACAGGTGTAAAAGCTTTAGTGCTCCTTTACATGTCCAGTGTGGTGCAAAGGACAGAATGGCCTTATAAATGGTTATGGTCTTTAGTGATTAGAACTGAACTATATTTTTGGACTGAAAAATGTCCTATCAGAATGTCCTTCGTAAACCTCTTTGCTACTGACCTATCTAGAGATGGTTAGTAGCCAATATAATGTGTGAGTCTGTTTCCATAGCCTTCACTGGCTGTTCAGTTCCTTTGAGGTAACCCTGAACATATGGGTGCATATATTTGTTGTCTAATAACTTGAAATAAAGGGTCACACATTACTATTAGGAAAGGGGGTTGGTGATTTTTCTCCAGTGTCCCCCACTCCCATTCTCCATTTGTTGTACTGTAGTTTAAATAAAAAATTGAAACCAGTATGATGATATTGCAGCATTTGACACACAAAAGATGCAGAATTTTAAAATACTGTGCACAATTTTTTTTAACTTTTTGGCACAGAATTCACCCCAGAGTATATAGTAGACCACAAACTGAATACGAGTTGTCAGTGTGATTAGTCTTTTTTGGAGCTGCATATGATTTGGGAAGGAGGAGGAGAAAGGGGCGCTCCACTTTGTTAGAATGTTGCTGCCTCTTGATCACATTGGGGAATAGCTCATCAGGTCGACATCCCTTCCTTCAGTTGCCCGCAGTCACTCTTCCTCTTTCTTTGGGCCTGCTTTGTGTTCGTAAATCAACCCTCCAGCCGGGCCTCTGTGCGTTTTCCCTTTCTGGGGTATTGAAGCCATCTCCTTCAGCCATCCTGGTCATTCTTCCCATTCACTGCTGCGTAGTGCTGCTCCCTCGTGGCTGTCAGGGAGTTTAGGCCTGTCATCTAATCTGGGTTCCAGCTCAGGGATCCTCTAAGTAAGCAGTCAAGACCTGTTCCCCCTTAGGCCTTATTGCCTTTCCCTGAGCTTTGTCCTACCTTCCTGGCTTCCCCTCCTTTCTGGTTTGCTGGCCTAAACCTACATCCCTTTTCCTAGGGAGTGACTGCAGAGTTTTCCCGCTGTCCCCTTTCATCTTACAGTTCTCTGTCTTTGTAAATCCTAGGCCTGTGGTCACCAACCAGTAGATCGCGATCTACCGGTAGATCTCAGGGGCTCTAAGAGTAGCTCTTGAGCCCTCTCTGAACTGCACACCTGCTCAGTACATTTACATTAGATTTCCTCATTTGAGGAGCAGCTACTCACCGAGCAACAACACAGGTGAGTAGCTGCGAGGAATGGTGGGAGCTGGGAGGTCGGGAGGGCTGAAACACCCCAGCAAGCTGACTGTGGCTTTCAGCTGAAAGCGGCTGCCCCACGCACAAGCTGATCAGTGGCTTCTCCTCTGCGCCTGTCCATGTGGAGCTTGGTGCACTCTGGCTGAGCGCCATGGCCAGCTGTCTGGGCAGCCACTTCTCTTCCCTCCAGCCCGGCTGCCCTGCGCTCAGCCCATGGAGGCTGCGTCTAGCTCCAGCTGTGCTGGAGCAAGCTTCCCAGGCTGAGCGCAGGATCACAGATACCCATCTGATGGACTGTATACGACTAACAATCTCAGACTACAATCCAGACTTCAAGATGCTGGCAGATACTGTTCAGTCACAGGTGTCACACTGAGACTTTGTTATTGGAAGAAAACATATATAATTATGAATACTTGATTTTAGATTTACAAAATAGCAGAGAACAAAATGTATAATTGTAAATGCTTCATTTGACATTTAAATAGCATGAATTAAAAACAGACCATTTATTTCATAACTATAAACATGTGATTTTAATTTTATATATTGCATAATTTAAAAATAAACTGTTTAACAGAGTGTATAAGGGCTGGGGATAGCAAGTGATGGACAGGAGAATAGAGAGGGCAGGGCTTCAAGGAAGGGGCGGGACGGTAGCTCTTCGCCTGTACTGAGACTTAAAAAGTGATCTTGGGTGTAAAAAGGTTGGAGACCACTGTCCTAGGCCAACTCATTCCTCCCCAGCTGGGTTCCCTCACTCAGTCTGTGGATTAATTAACCACCTGAATCCTGTTAGCTGTGTCCTGCTGGTTCTGTTAGCTTCTGTCTAAGTGTTCATTAACCCTTTCAGGTCAAGTGTGAGGTGAATACCCCAACACAGTATATTAACAGGAGTGCTGTATGTGAGACACCGGAGGTAATTATTCTGTTCTCTTCAGTACTGGTGAGATCCCAGCTAGGGACCTAAAAGAAAAGTTTAAAAAAAGAAAAGTTTAAAAAGTAACTGTGTAACTGTTAAAAATCCTAGTGGTTACACCGTTACATGCGTTGTAAGCTGGCTCCTGGTGTGCACTTGCTGCTGGCTCCATTCCTGGAGAGGTAGCTGTGCTGTGGGCACTGCATTATAAACTTTTTACTGTAGAGCCTACACTGCAGAGCGACACGCAGCTCCCTGGGAGCCGATGCATGACAGAGCCAGCTTACACACACTGATTCCTAGGTGCGGGCCCTGCTCCCGGGAGCTGGCTGCCATCCTGCACTGTGTGTTCTGATATAGAGCCAGCATGTTCCAGGAGCTAGCTTCTAAGCCACCTTTTGGCATGCACTGGCTGCGGGCCTTGCTCCTGGGGAGCTGGCTATGCTGCAGACTCTGCAGTATAAGCTTTATACAGCAGAGCCCACAGCACTGGGTGACCTATCAGCTCCCTTGGAGCAGACCTGGGAGTTGACATGTAGCCGTAATGAAAATTGATAACCTGATGCTTATCTGTTACCTTTTAAATGGCTACAATTTTATATCCCTTTTCCTAGCTGAGAGTTACTATAGGAAGAATGTGGACAAATTGGAGAGAGTCCAGAGGACAGCAACAAAAATCATTAAAGGGTTAGGAAACTTGACCTATAAGGAAAGCTTAAAAAACTGTTTGTAATTAAATTTGAGGAAAAAAAGACTCTGGCAACCTGTAAGTCTTTCAGTATGGTAATAGTCTTTTTGAGGATGGTGATCCAGTTAGATTTCAGTTAGATATTAGGAACATCTTTCTAACTATAAGGGTAGTTTAAGACCTGAAATAGGTTTCCAAAGGAGGTTGTGGAGTCCCTATTTTTTGAAACACTTAAACAAGGAGAGCCAACACCTGTCAAGGATGGTCTAGATTTTCTTAACCCTAACATAGCTAAGGGGGCTGGAATTAATGACTTCTTAAGGTCCCAATTCCAACACTACATTTCTATGATTCTAAGTTCCATCAGGAAATCCTAATTGAGTATGCATCTAGGGCAAAGTGTTCCTATAGGAGCTATGAACATAGCAACTGCAGTCTCTCATTCTGTCCTCATCCAGGTGCCATCCTAAAATATATGTGGATCTCTGGAAACTTCCTTTTGGGGAAATGCTGTTCAATTTTCACAGGGTTTTCAGGTGCCTTATGACTCAGCTTAATGGATTTTTTGTGGACATTGCTGGAGTTCAGTGTCCAGACTCACATCACAATTACAGGAGAAAATAACTATGGATAACTTGGTTTTCCTGCTGTATCAGTTTAGATCAGTGGTCCCCAACCTTTCGAGGTTGTCGGGCGCCAGGGGGCGTGGCCGTTCACCCGCTGGGCGCCAGGGGGCGGGGACACTTGCGCCCCGGGGGCGGCCCCCCCCATAACCGCATGCCCGGGGGCGGCCCCCCCCATAGCTGCATGCTCGGGGGCGGCGCTCCCCCCGCCATGCGCCGCGCGCCCGGGGCCGGCGCTCCCCCCGCCATGCGCCGCGCGCCCGGGGCCGGCGCTCCCCCCGCCATGCGCCGCGCGCCCGGGGCCGGCGCTCCCCCCGCCATGCGCCGCGCGCCCGGGGCCGGCGCTCCCCCCGCCATGCGCCGCGCGCCCGGGGCCGGCGCTCCCCCCGCCAAGCGCCGTGCGCCCGGGGCCGGCGCTCCCCCCGCCAAGTGCTGCGCGCCCGGGGCCGGCGCTCCGCCCGCCATGCGCCCAGTGCCAGGCCAGCCCCGAGCACCTGGCGGGCGCATGGAAATCGTGTTGGGGACCACGGGTTTAGATAATCATCCTGTGTCAAAGCTGAGTGGAAGACAAGTGCTTCTTACAAGTCATAGTGTTAAATAAACTCTTGGTGACTAAGTAACAGTATGCCTTCCCTCAAAGGAATTTAGTCCTTCTCTGAGCATAGCTGTTACTGGGTCTCTTAAGCCACCACCTTGTATATCTTACTATCCTAAGAACATAAGAACAGCCATACTGAGTCAGACCAAAGGTCCGTCTAGCCCAATATCCTGTCTTCTGACAGTGGCCAGTGCCAGATGCCCCAAATGGAATGAACAGAACAGGTAATCCTTACGTGATCCCTCTCCTGTCATCCATTTCCAGCCCCTGACAAAGGCTAGGGACACCGTTGCTTGGCTAATAAGTACTGATGAACCTAACCTCCATGAATTTATCTGGTTCTTTCTTGGACCCTGTTAGAGTTCAGGTCTTCACAACCTCTCTGGCAAGGAATTTCACAGGTTGACTGTGCTGCGTGAAGAAAAACATCCTTTTATTTGTTTTAAACCTGCTACCTCCTAATTTCACCTAGTGACTCTGAGTTTCTATGTTAACTGTCTTTAACTTTTTTACTGCCAGACTGTCTAGACCTTTGTGAAGTTGTTCAAAGGAGAGAATCTCAATTTAATTAAAAGAGCTCAAATGTATTTTGACTTTGCATTGCTCTCTGATGGCATGTGTTCTTCATCATTGCTTCTCTTACCCAATGAAGTGAAGTTGTTAGAATAATAGCATCATAGAATCCTAGGGCTGAAAGAGACCTTAGGAGGTCATTGAGTCCAGCCCCCTGCCCAAAGCAGGACCAGTCCCAACTAAATCATCCCAGCCAGGGCTTTGTCAAGCCCAGACTTAAAAACCTCTAGGGATGGAGATTCCACCACCTCCCTAAGTAACCCATTCCATTGCTTCACCACTCTCCTAGTGAAATATTTTTTCCTAATATCCAACCTAGACCTCCCCCACTGTAACTTGAGACCATTGCTCCTCGTTTTGTCATCCGTCGCTACTGAGAACAGCATCTCTTCATCCTCTTTGGAACTTCCCTTCAGGTAGTTGAAGGCTGCTACCAAGTCCCCTCTCACTCTTCTCTTCTGAAGACTAATTAAGCTCAAATCCTTACATGGTAATATGCTAAAGAATCTGCAGATCAAGCAAAGAGTTCTTTTGTGAGACAGGATCATGCTTGGGGTCATATTATTTAAGACGGTCTATTGTACTAAGTTAAAATATTTTTGAAATTGAGCAAAATGTCATCAACATTCACATAGTAGTATCTTCCATCCTTGGAAGACTGTAATACATGTGAATAATGTGTATGGCTATAAAATGTTAGAATAAAGGCTAATTTTAACTAAAAATTTAGTCCTGTATTTCCTATCTATGACTTTTTACTGGTGAAATAGCTCTCAAGATGAGTGGAAACTTTTTTTTTCTCAGAGCAACTTTTTGTCCCTCCCCTCTCTGTCAGTGCTTCCCTTCAGGAGCCAAGTCAGAAGATGGGAGCTGGGTTGAGCTGTGGACCGGGATTGGGGGCCATATTGTTCAGGCAAAACAAATACTATAATTACCCTCAAATTAATTCCTAACATGATGCATGTATCATCAAGAAGCGCTCCCTCTGCATCTCATTTGGGGGCTGATCTGGGCTCTGCTGCGCCTACCTGAATGTTCCTCCATGCCCCTGTGAGGGGTGTTCCCCAGAGTTTGGAGACCGCTATTACAGTAATGATTCATCTAGGAAATTACATGAAGTTCTAGTACACCACCAAAACACAACAAACTGCTCCCTTCTATACCAATTAGCCTCTTTAGCTCTGTACCATTAAGTGGAGTGGTGGAACTATGTAGCATTGACCACACATTCAACTAGTTTCTTTAATTCTTGCTGGCCCCAGTTCCTGACCAATGGTGCTCACAAAGCACATGTAGTCACATGCCCTCATTCTGACAGGAGGGCAACTGAAGCTGCCTGGAATGATAGCGCCAAGGCAGGAGAGGCCAACAAGGTTCTTGTACATTTCAGTAATCAGTAAGTAGCACAAGAACACTCATTGATTGGGATGCATGTGGGTATCTTTTAAACACATTCTTGGGCTAAACCATAACCTATTTCTGGCCAATGGGGTATATGTGCTGGTACCCATGGCACAGATTTGCTGGGGCACTGAATTGGTAGGGAAATAGGGCAGATTAGGGAAGATATTTTAGCAAGTAACACAGAGTATACAGATCTTGAACATATTGCTTATTTGTCTTCTCTATCAAATTATAAATGTTTTCCTATGGAGTTGTATGTCCCTTCATGTAATAGGTTATCAGTCCTAGTTGGGAATTTTGGGCAGTTCTGTACTCTAAGGCCACTTTTAGATCATTTCAACAGGAAAACGAACTTTTAAGGTTTTATTTTCAAGTCACATAGCTTTTCTCCTTCTGAGATATAGAGGTAGGGATAGGCAAGTGTAGCAACTGTGTACTTTAGAAACCAAAAGGCAACGTGTATCATGTAAATAAAGATTGTTGCCCCATGGCTTTAATATGCTGTCTTAAATTTGGTCTTGGTGTCAGGAATTGTTTTTCTGTGGTGACAGTGTCCATCAGTAGGAGGGCAGTACTAGAATACAAATAATAATAAAATCATCAAATGTAAAGCTGGAAGGGATCTTAAGAGGCCATAGTTTTAGTCCATTCTATTGAGGCAGGACCAAGTATATGTAGACCATACCTGACAGGTGTTTGTCTAACTTGTCCTTAAAAACCTTTTATTATATGGTTTCCCCAACTTTCCTTTTAAACTGTTTCCTGTTAACCATCCTTATAGTGGGAAAGTTTTCTTCAATATCTAACCTAAATCTCCTTTGCTGCAGATTAATCTTATTACTTGCTCTACCTCAGTAGATACGGAGAACTGGTCACCGTCCTCTTTATAACAGCTCGTCACATCTCTGAAGGTTGTTAGCAGGTCCCTCTCTTAGTTGTCTTTTCTCAAGACTAATCATGCCCATTTTTTTTAAACATTCTCTTATAGGTCAGATTTTTCTAAATCTTTTTTTCCCCCCTTTAACTCTGGATACACTCGCCTGTTTGTCCACATTTTTAAAGTGTGGGGCCCAAACCTGGACGCTGTACTCTAGCTGAGGCATCACCAATGCTTAGTAAAATAGGACAGTTACTTCCTGTATCACATATACAACACTGCTGCTAATATTCATTCAAGCATGAAATATTCATTCAAGGTGGAAATTGCCTTAGAAAATTTACGCTGAAAAACTTTCAGTGGAAAAGAAGAAACCATCAAGACATCTACAGTAGTGTCATTTCAATATTAATTTGAAAAACTATAATCTTGAGATGTACAAATTTGGTTTGTGGAGCTAGTGCAAGCTGCTTGAGATTTACATAAGAACGGCCATACTGGGTCAGATCAAGGTCCATCTAGCCCAGTACAGTAGACTTCCGATAATCCAGAACCTATGTGACTTAGGTGGTGCCGGATTATCAAATATGCTGGACTATCAGGAGGTACTATAAGCTGCTTATATATATACTGTATACTTTATATACTGTATATAAAGTGTTCGTAACCCTTTTTATTATACATACTGTATACAGTATACTGTAATATTTTAGTTTTTTAAAGCCTTTTTTTACCCTTTTTGCTCAGTTCAGCTGCTGCCTCTGTTACCTTGTGACTCATTTTTTGCTGAAGCTCACTCATTAGGCTCTTGCCATTTTGATGCCAGACTATTGGAGTTTTACTGTATCTTGGTTTCCGCTAGTGGCCAATGCCAGATGCCCCAAAGGGAATGAACAGAACAGGGAATCTTCAAGCAGTTCCTTTCCCATCACCTATTCCCAGCCACTGACAGAGGCTAGGGACACCATTCCTACCCATCCTGGCTAATAGCCATTGATGGACCTAACCTCCAAGTTTCTTTTACTATAATGTTGTCAGTTCTTTAATATTTGTATAGTTGTGTAACTTCTGTGAAATATCCTATCAATGGGTTATGTTTTCTTCCTAGCTTCATTTTGTGCCACTTAATGTTGATCAAACTGTAGGCTTCGTATTCTGATTTATATTTTGGAGCTGGGAAAACAATTTTACTGCCTAGAGTCAGTGACTGTTTGAGAGTTTTGATAGTTTTGATTGAAGTCCAGTGACATGGATGCTTTTTTAAAATCAGGTTCAGATTCAGAATGCACAGGGAAAACAATATCATTACCCCCCAAATTAATGCCTAACACGGTATGTTTATTTCATGCAAAGACTGGCAATATTTAATTGCCCTGCAGTTCATATGACATTTTTGTAGAGATGGGTGCCTTTAGGAATGTCGTCATAAAACTTCAAATGAATAAATGTGTGTGCACCAGAATTACTCCCAATGCCTGGAACAGCACTGTAGGTATCAGGTAGCTGACAGCTGTTTTGATTGTTGCAGTCTTCTCATAAGAAGAAGTTTGAAAATAATTGGACTATTAATCTATGACTCAGTCATGTCAATAAAGCTTTCTGTTAGTGTGCTGGTAATTGGTAGTACAGTATGTTTACTCCCATGTAATTGGCAGACTGTAAAGCTTACAAACGGAAGCCGTCATCTAGCTCAGAGCTGGATTTATACTGATGTAAGAGGACAGTTGGAAAACTAGAAACTAAGGAAGTGTAGTTAGCTCCTTGGGGTGATTTATAAGTGTATGTTCAAATATGATCCTTCAAAGATTTGAATATGGAAAAATACACAATTATAGGCAGTTTAATTTTAATTGTTTTTATAATGTCCCTTCCACCAGAGTTAAAGAAGCGGCAGTGTAAAGTGCAGTTTGAGTATATTCCACAGAACGAGGATGAACTGGAGCTCAAGGTGGGGGATGTTATTGACATTAATGAAGAGGTAAGTTATATTACATAACTAATCCCCTCACTTTTGGCCCAAGTGAAACCTTTTTTTGGTTTAAATGTTGCAAAAATGTGAGGAACGCATGATTTTCTGTTTCTAAAATTTTTAGTTTGGAGATTTTTCTCTCATAGGAATAGTAAAATGTTAAATTAACAAACGCCTAGTCTATAAGTTATTCAGGGAGTAATATTTACATTAGTAAATCATGTTCTATTACACATTAATGTCCTAAAAATACTTTGCATGTCTTTATGGTTGTACATGTGAGCTTTGCCTGCAGGTTATTTTGCTAGATGGACTCATGTTATTTCTGTATGATAACTTATGAGCTCTCACACAGCAGTCAGGGTTAGTTGAAAGTTGCGTTCCTACACCAGACTTTTACTGTTGAACCCTTGAACAAATCAAATTACCAACAAATGTGCAGTAGTTCAAATCCAGTAGCCATTCCTGGGCAATACAGATCACCATTGCCTTCTCTTAGCATTATCATACTAAATACAGAACGCAGTTAAGAGGTGGGAGCCAGTGCCCGGTTCCCCATGAGCACTGGATCTGCCTCCACCCACCCCACGCTGCTGCTTCCAATAGAGAGGCAGCAGTGTGTAGGATGAGGGGGGTAGCTGGGAACCAATACAGAGTCCGTGAGGGTGGGGGCAGGCAGGAGCCAGTGCTGGAGGGAGCCGGTTGTCCCCGTCCCCCCCACACTGGCTTCATGGTGCCGCCTGTCCCCCTGCACCTCTCCCTCCAGCGCTGCTGCCTCTATCAGAGGAAGCAGTCCGGGGAAGGTGGGGGGAGGGGGGACACGGGAGGCTACGATGCTCCTAGTTGGCGTAGGCTCACCATGGGCAGAGGCTGCTCCACGGCAGCAGCCCCTGTCTGTGGGGCATCTGGCTGCTGCCATCCTGGCTCCCCTTGCCAACTGGCTCCCGCCTGACACCCTACACAGGAACTTTCGCAGGAACTGTAGCATAGAACCTTTTGGAAAAGGTAAGCCTGATCCCAGAAGCAGCCATTTTCAGAGCTAGGTGCAAAACTTATTCTTCAGTTCAACTTTCTCAAACCTGCACATGCTTTTCTAGCTGTTTCTCCCAAAGGCTACAAAGGAGGGAAGGGAGACTTTACTTTCCCTTCCATTTTTAGGCACTTGGGAGGCACTCAGATAATATATTATATGGGGGCCACTTGTGTTTTATTGGCTATTTTTAATATGCAGTTTGACGTGTCTCTAGTTCTTCAGATAAGTGTGAACTGTTACCTGAGAACTGATAGCCTCTCCAGAATAGCACATGTTGCAAAAAAGGGCCTTATATATCCAGAACACAGAGAAATTCTCATGATTTCACATATTACAGGTCAATGAAACTTAACCCTGTATATATTTAGATAATTTTGAATAAGGAGCGGAAGTGCTTTAACAGATTGTGGCTTAGCGATTTCTAAAATCACAATACCTAAGAAGTGTTCACTGCTCCAGGCAAATCTCATATTTTTAATGCATAATTAATACTTAGGTATAAACACTGATAAATTATTTGTCAACACAGAGAATATTGTTCATTCAACAGGCATCTTTCATTGATGTTAATAGTGAAATGTTTAAGAAATTGCAGTTCTAAACCTTTGATGCCAAGATCTGAATTCTTAGTTTCACAGGATACCATGAATCGTACTTAGCAGCCTTTATAGAATTTAAAAGATCAACGACAGTATTTAAACAAGTTACTTGATATTTTTTTTCCTGGAATTCTTCAGCTGTCTCTGTTCAGATATATAGTAGTCACTGTCATTCATCATATGGTTCATCAGGTTTCCAAGTGATCTAATGATCCTGAACTGATGGGAGGGGTGATTCTGTAAATGTGGTGGCTGCTGCAAGGACTACTGTCAACATCATCTTTGATTTTTTTTTTTCTTCCGGATCTCCTAAAGAGTTCAATATCCAGAAAAACTGTAGAGTAGCTGGTAGCTGTGTTTCACCAATCATGCAGCAGGACACTTCTGTAGAGCTGTGTTGGTGATAATTCTAATGTAATTTAGGATAAAGCTGACAAAGAATGAACTTGGTGATGTTTGGTGCAAAACTGTATGCAAGACCAGCAATGTGAACTATGTCAGGAAACCATCACAAATGTAAACATGCCCAACAGTTTTACCTTATAAGTTGCTGATTTCCCTAAGGGACAAAGTGCTCTGTGGTAAATCTTGTGACAGAAGATACAGTGTAAATGACAATAACTTAATTTTTCTCTCTGAGGCTAGAGAGAATTCTGTGGACATGTGCATGTTTAGTGAGCAGGGGTGGCCGCTCATCGACCCCGAGAGGGAAGGACCCCTCTCTGAGCCCACGTGGGCCAAGCCGTGTCCTGCCCCTTTGACTCTGCAGAAGCCAAAGGGCAAGGTAGGGAGGATAAAAGCCCAGCCCAGGAGCTCAGTAGGGTCTCAGCTGCCAGAGGAAGGAGAAGCCTGCCCTGAGCTCTCAAGCCAGGAGGGCCCTGAGGAGCTTGGAGAGGCTGAGGACTGGCCCAGACGGACAGGCCCTTCCTTGAAAGAGGAGACCTTCTACACCCTGCCCAAAGGTTCAGACTACCATGACCCTGAGAACCAGCAGCCAGCGTGGAGCCAGGTAGACGATGATGGGAAGATAAGCAGTGGCCCAGGAAAAGCTGACCACAGTCAGGCTGATCTCATAACATTCTAGAGTGTGTCAGCGTGTTGCCGGCCGGTTCCCCAGTGGCAGCCAGAGCTGCCACTGCTAGGGCCCTGGGCAAGGATAAAGTCTAGTAGTGGGGTCCCCCTGCCACTCCACATATCAAGTGGCAGTCTCCCCCTACCCGCTTGTGCTTGGAGAACAGTGTTTGTTTGCGTGCCCCGCCCTGAACAAAGCCTAGGCCATACTAACTTTGAAACTGCCTCTGTTTGCTGCCCTGTCCTGAACTGGGGCTGGAGCCTCACTAATTGCAGGGCTGCTTTGCTCTGCTGCCTGCCCTGAACCAAGGTCTGGGGTTTATTGACTGTGGGACAGTGTTTGTATCACTACCTGCCCTGCTCTCCGGGCATCCAGTTTGGATGGAGCCACTAGATTTGTACTTACAGGCCTGAGCACCGATGACAAACACAGGACTCAAGCGGCTGTCTTACACAAGCCTGAGTACAGGTCAGGATCCAGGACTCAAGCAGCTGGCTTACCGCTTGTTTGTATTAGAAAACATAAACTATGCCAGATTGAATCTCTCAAGAGATCTCTCTTCCCAGTGGCTGTCAGAAGAGCTTCAGTAATTATTCTGTTTAAAAAGTGTTTGTTCATGTTTAAAATGCATATGCTTAAACTGAGTATAATCTTCCTGTTGCAAGCCCTTTGTTTCCTCATTTTTTCTCTGTTACCCTTGTTCATCATTATTATTATTATATTTGTATAACCATACTGCTTAGGAGCCTCCAATCTCATACATTGTGCTAGGTCCTGTACAAACACAAACCTAAAAGACAACCCTTCCCCAAACTGCTTATCATCTAAGCTAAACTAGATGGTAAATTAATTGTCTGGGACCTTCTCTGTAGTAATATTTATTACTTCTGCTTAACGATGTAAAGGACTAGTTGACTATTGGATAGTATTTTGAATAGTCAACTAGTCGATATCCCCCTTTTGCTGCTTCTATTTCATAGAGACCGCAAAGTGGGGGAAGGAGAACTTCAGAGTGAGTACTCCAGGTGGCTTTTCAAAGGGGCAGCCGCTGCACAGCTGATCCGTGGATCAGCTGTTTGGTGACTGCACCTTTAAAATGCCACCTGTGCACCTTTCAAAAGGGCAGTCGCAGAGCCTGGGATCAGCTGGAGACTTTCCAGCTGATCCTGGGCTCCCCGCAGCATTTCCCCAGAACCTGGGATCAGCTTGGGAAGTCCTGTCATTGCACACTCATTCATTTAAGAGCAAATATAACAGCGGCCGTATTGGATCGGATCAAAAGTCCATCTAGCCCAGTATCTGCCTTTCAGTAGTGAGCTGATATTTTTAAATGTGTGGCTAATGGATCATTTGATTTAAATTATGTAACATCAATGTTCCGAACAATATACATGCTTACAATTGGTCAGTTTTATTAGCAGCACAACAGGATTGTTTTTGACTGAAGGTTGGAAGTGAACTGCTTGCTTAGGTCAGTTTCTCCTCTGTTAAGGCATCTGAAAATCTGTATTTTTATCCAAGTTTTTGTTGCAGTGGCCATGTTTGAGTGTTTCCAAGTAACTTCCCCAGTGTACTGATGGAGTTTAGTGACTGTAGTAATAGAGCATCTCCCTCTTGTGGTCACTTCTGGACCTGCTGCATGCAACTGTGATGCTGTAAAATTCCAAATATCCAAATTTTTCATGGGAATAACAAAAAACAAAACACAAAAAACTTGGCTAATTGGGAGTCAATTTACGTGGATTTTATATTTCAGTGAGAGATGCATGACAAGTTAGATGTTTAGACAGAGAAGGTTTGGCTTTTTAGGGCTATAATTCTTGTAACATCCACTTGATTTAACCACACATCTGATTGTTGAGTTGTGATTCTGTACCTGGCAGAGGCAGGAATTTAACCAGGAAAGAAAAATATTCTGTTCATGTTTTTATACAGCCCTATTATACTGACTATTACTAAGTTATGCCATAACCTGAGAGAGGAAGAGGTGAGCTTAGCTAGAAACAAGAAGTGGAGTTCACATTTCTGTACCTCACATTTTTGGGAATTGTGGACAGCACTCCTGTAGGGAATCTTAAGGGTGGGTGTATGGTTTTTTTTTTAAAGGATCTGGATGAATGGAAAGGACTGTCCTCCTCTTGTGACCTACTTTTTGCCTTTGAAGATACTTTTCTAATGTTCCACATGTCCAGAAATAATACAACCTATGTTAAATTATTTTTGTTAACATGTCACAAATGTATGTACTATATTTGGCACAGAAAGTCTTTTAAATTGTTTCATGTTGTATCAGTGATTGAATTGAAACGAAATCTTTTGTGATCTGGGCATTAATATCATTTCAGAACAGAAAAAGATTATATGAAATGGAAAGCAGAGCCTTGATTAGCTAAATTTTTAAGATTAAATAATATCAAACTTCATAGCTACTTAGTATCTTATCAAAGCAAATACAGCTATTTTTTCACATGGTAGAATTCAAATTCATAATTAAATTTCTTGCCAGAATCATGCATGTTATTTCAAAAGTCAGGATTTTTTGTTGTTGAAGACAGCATGGCAGTGCTTAGGTGTATACGCTCTCTATGTTGGATTCTCTCATTGGCCAAGGTAATCCACCTTCCTGAGAGGCAATAACTAGGTTGGCTGAGGAATGATTCCATCAGTCTAGCACTATCTACACAGGACTTGGGTTTGTTCAACTATGCCATTCACAGGTATTGATTTTGCAAATGCTTGAGCGATGTATTATGCCGACTTAATTTTCGACTGTAGGCCAAGTCTTAACCAAGTGGAAATGTTTCTTATGTGGATGCCACTGAAATGTATGTTCCCAAAAGCTGAAGGTATTCCCCTTACGTATTCTCGACTATCCTCTTTCCCTTAAAACAGTGTCCCCCCCCCCTCAACTTACTCAGTTTTTTGCCTATGCACTGACTACAGGGTCTGGAAGAGTCTAATCAGAACCTGTCCACCAGTAAGGAAATTTACTCCTAAGTGGGACTTAAACCTTGTTTTTTTTTTCAGTGTTCACAAAGCTTCCATTCTAATCTAATCACTGGCTACATGTTTCACATCTTCGAAGATGTCCTAGTGGACATCACCTTATGCATGAGGTGGGCAAGCTCGGAGCACTGATAACAGATCTGTCTTGCACCATCTTTCATATCTCACTGCATTTGCATCTTCCATTCACCTCCATAGTAGTTTGTTTCACGTGAACTTGTCAATTCACTTACCTGTGTTTTTCCCAAAACTATGAGAGTCCGAAAAAGAAAAGACTTAATTTCGTCCAAGTGTGCTACTTGCAATAAACAAATCCAGTCAGAAAATATCCCCATTTGTTTATCACTTGAAGAGTTTGAGGT
The DNA here is from genome assembly GCF_052426305.1 of Pelodiscus sinensis. Lineage (NCBI taxonomy): Eukaryota > Metazoa > Chordata > Testudines > Trionychidae > Pelodiscus > Pelodiscus sinensis. Next base: position 14,906,593 of record NC_143054.1, read on the forward strand.
CAAGCTCTATCATCTAAAGATCTCTAAATGCATCTCAAGTGCCAGTTCTCTAATGTTCCTCTGCTTCATTGGGTGCAGGCTCATTCTACAAGAACTCAGGTAACATTAATGCCATTGCTTCAGGAAATACCTCTAATTGACATTTGCAAAGCAGCTAAATGGAGTTCGATCCACACGTTTACAACACATTATGCTTAAGTTCAGGACTGATACAGTCACCCACAACTGAATATAAATAGGCACCAGCACTCCATGAAGAAGAGCAAATTAGGTACTTTTATTCGGAGGTTATTCAAGCTGTGTGGTCCCTATTTATATTCTTTTACTTCCTCTTGTTCCTCTCTGCTTTGAATCATTCCTGGTTTTGTGGTGGTAGAGAAAGATCTGGAGAGAGAGTCTGTCTTCTCTGACCTTTAGCTTCTTGGTTAACAACGTAAAGAGAGAGAGGGGGCCTGGCATGAACCAATGTTTCTCCTACTCGAGATGCATGGAGCATGTGCAGTACCCACAATAGAATATGGATAATGATTATTCATCTTGAAGAACCTTGAGTAACAATAAGGTAAATAACTTTCTCTATGGTATTGTACCCAATACTGCACTTGAGGAATAGTGCACAGAAGTTTTATCACCTTCTCCTTGAAGTACACTTTGGGTTGCCAAAATTTGAATGGGGCCTGAGGAAACTGGCAAATTGTGATAACTGGGCATACAGTTCCTTTCTTTTGCTATTTGGAAGCATTTATAAGCAGGCTCAGGACACCAGTTTCTATTTACATGCCATCTTGAATATGTCAATCAATGGGTCCCGGATTTATAAAACCAGTGTGGTATAGCTTTAGAATTTTAAGTGCAGATCAGTGACAAGGGAAAAAACCCTAACATCGACTACCCAAAAATAGTCGTCATCTCATTGAGCAGTCATATTTGAGAACTGTGTTTGTCTGTAACTTTAAAAACGAGCCATCCTGTGAAACCTTAGAGACTAACAAATATATTATATCATGAGCTTTCTGATGAAATGGCTTTTGCCCACAAAAGCTCATGATATATTTATGAGCTTTTGTGGGCAAAAGCCATTTCATCAGAAAGCTCATGATATAATATATTTGTTAGTCTCTAAGGTGTCACAGGATGGCTTGTTTTTAAAGTTACAAAGAAACACAGTTACCCTTCTGAGACTTTTGGTCAGAAAGATGATCCTGACACACACAAACATGTCCTCCAAAGGGCAGTCATGGTCTTTGCATTCAAACTGTAAATATTTCCACTTAAATGAAGAAAATGATTTTTCAGTTAAAAAGCATGCCTTAGATCAAGCACAGAACCTGAAACATGAGACTAAAGCATACCGCGTAAACAACGTCAGTATTTTTTCCTGTTACATTTTGTCCTCTGTAGGTAAAACAAATCTTCAAACCACAGAGCAAAACAATAAACTAACTTTTGGGGTATATTTAACTGGCACTCATTTAAAAAGAATCGATCATGTATATTATAGTTCTGAAATGTTTAAAGTGATTGTGATAGCATGTGTTTCATATAATGCCAGCAATTTTTTTTAAATTTCTTTATCACCTAAGTATGTTGCACTATTTTAAGTTTCTGCTTTAAATTATACTATTTCCTCAATAGTTTAATGATACCTCAGCTGAATTTTGGAGTGCCATGAAATAACTGATGCCTTATCCTCCCTATAATCTGGAATACCGTGAGAAGGACCAAGAATCAAGGGGCATTAAAGTTCACAATGGTGTCCCAATGACTTTTGCTCCTAAGCAGGACTAATATTTTCCCATGGCAAAACACTGAACTTTTTTATCTGTGTTTTACAACCAGTTAATACTTTTCCTTCCCTTTACATGTGGATTACTTGATTACTGGGAGTCAGCATGCCTGTAGTATGCTACTTGGGAAAAGAGAGGGAAAAAAAAGATTGTCCACTGATTATCACTTTCACTTTCACATCCTTTTTGCCACTCAAAATAGGAGTAAGTGATGTGGGTTCCTTCTTATACTGTAGAATAATTGCTGTGCTGAGAAAATTAGTGATAAAACACATTTCTTGAGATGTGGCTGACATTGTATCCTTCAATTGTCTTCATTCTAAATTTTGTTGAAGTTTTGCAAAATATTTGCTAGCTTCATACTGTGTATTTATAGTGTCTTGTGATATAATTTGAATTCCTACTTTTCGCTAGTGCCTCCTGTTTGTTGCAGTAGCAGTGAGTTTGTTTCCCTTTGCTTTTGTACTAATATGAGAAATAACTCTTTTTATAGGTAGAAGAAGGCTGGTGGAGTGGATCACTAAATGGCAAGTCAGGATTATTTCCTTCAAACTTTGTAAAAGAATTAGAATTGACAGACGATGGAGAAACACAAGAAGTCCTGGATGATGCAGGTAACAATCCATCATGTAACCCATCATATTTAGAGTACAGTGCTCTTATAGTCACTTACTTCAGGAATTTAGTTTTGGAAAGCTACAACAATAGTGAAAGGAAAGTTACATAGATTGTAAGCTGTGTAGGTATGTCTACACTACAGTGTTATTTCTAATTTGGCATTATTCCTCATGGACTTAGGCTTACCAAATTCAAAATAAGCGCTCCGCTATTTTGAATTAATTTCGAAATAGCGGTTTGGCTGTGTAGACACTAGTAAAGTTATTTCCAAATAATAGCTGTTATTTCGAAATAACTTTGCGGTGTAGACATACCCTGTGAGGGCAGGGACTGCACAAGTAGAACTTTGGCAACAAAGAAATAATTTGAGAACCTCACAAAAATGTTGTTACATAACATTTTTTCCTCTTTATGACTCCAATCACAAAAGTAATGTGAAAGACCTGATTCTGGAAACACTTGTCCCAGTGCATAACTTCACCAATATGAGGAGTATTTGCACGCTTAGAGTTAAATCATGGATTGGGACTTACATGTATAGTTTCTTTGTCAAGAAGTAAGTATTTGGGTTGTTTTTTCTCACTCCATCCTGACAGCTATGATACGGCCAGTTAGCACTAAGAATTTAATCTGAATAGACTTCGTAATAGGCCTAAAGCAATATAAATGTGGAAATTTAAGATACTTCACATGAAATGTTGAATTTTAGGAGGAGGGGATGCTAGATTCTCTGATGACCATTAACCGTAATGTATGATACATCCCCATTATGCTGTGTCTTGCATCCTTGATAAATTTCCCATTTTAATATTAAAAGCTTAACAACTATAAACTCAGATCAGATTTCATCCAAAGTGATAATATCCTAGACATTTGAATGTTTTGTGGTAATAGGTCATGGCCAGGAGAATGCAGTAGTAGACTTAAATAGCTGAAAAGCATTATTCTGTTAATGGGGACTCCAAGCAGGTATATAGTTTATAGGAAATGCAATCACTTAGTATAGTTTCTGTAAACTGTAATTTAAAGAAAATTTACAATTTATTCACTACCATGGTGTTGCTCATATGGACAACTTCATCTGGTGAACTCAATGATATTGAAAAGTAATATAAAAATAAAATCTAGATAATTTTTAACCTGTTCATAATTAGCTCTTTAAAAATAACAATACTAATTGAAGTGAAATTGATTTATTTTTATTAGTAGTTTTGAGAGCTGGTGAAAAAAATTAATTTAGCAACTTTTATGGAAAATATCCTTTCTATAATGTTTAATTAGGCCACAATTGCCTTTTCGCTGTGGCTATTCAAACATGGAAGAATTAAATAAGAATAATTCCAAGTTGAGTAGCTACTGCTGCTGAAATCAATAACACATGTAAAATTTGGCACACCATGTTCACATAAAAATACTAGGTCAATAAGATACATTAGCATATTTCATCAGAATTGGTGGAAAATGACTCGGGTCTCATTGCCTTCTGGCTGATGTTTGAGAAGTCAGGTCAAAAATCAGTGATCTGATTGCTTGATTGTTCTTAAGGGCTACCAGTTTACATTTGGTGTAGAAGTAGTGTAGTTGTAAACTGTCTTGAAATGCTTCACAGATGTAGTGTCTTCCTAAATATCTAGCTAGCAGAAAATGTGTGAACTTAAGGATGAAACTGCAATTCTAAGGACTATTTGGCAAGACCAGAGGATACAATTTCCTGATTTAATTTCCAGACTGACTAATGAATTAATAAATGCCAGTATTACTATTCATACAATAACCATTTTCTCTCAAATTTTTAGAGTCTGTTTTCACTGGCTCTTCTTCACCTGTGACCTCTCCAGGGAATGGAAATGAACCTGGAGCTGGATCAATAGCACAACCAAAGAAAATCCGAGGTGTTGGGTTTGGAGATATCTTTAAAGAAGGTTCAGTGAAACTTAAAACGAGATTATCCAGTAATGATTCAGAGGAGAAAAAGCAAGATAAGGTTTGTGGGAGCCCATATTTGGGCATGCTGTTTTGGTTTGAGAATCCAAATTAAAACCATATTTTTAATATCTCTGTTGGGGAAAAAAATCCCTTGGTAATTAGAAAATCTTCTGCCCTAGGATCTTACAGATGTAATTCATTAGATCTCTCAACACCTCCATTTAAGATCCCCTTTTCAAGAAAGGTGAATTTGATGTTCTCTCTGCTTTTCTGTATCTTAGTATATAGCAGGACTAAAAAGGGAAATGCACATCAGTCCTATGCTTTTTGAAAACTAACATATTTCAAGTAAGCTTCAGTAGACACAAAACAGTGATGGATACCATCCATTCAAAATGATCTCTCTAGATTGTCACAAAGCAGTGGGAGAGGAAAAAGAGAATAGTATCTCCTAGTACAGATGATTTGAAGAGATGCAATAAACCATTTTATTATAATTTTGTGTGCGCACGCGCACACACAATGTTTTTGTGAGACTTCCTGATTTCTGAAGTAGAAATAATAAAAATGTCCTTACTTGTGATATTTTTGTACTTCTGATACAATTAATAACTACAGAAGTGCATGAATCATGTCATTTGTTATTTTTAATTTCTTGATTTTTTTTTTAAAATGAGGCTAAGATTGTTTTCTACTGTAGTAATAGGCAATACTGTACTGAAAGGGAAAAGTTCTGCAGTTAATGAGGACAAAGCACCTGATTGCAGTGCACAATGGAATATATATATGGTTGGAGTATGCAACCATTTTTTTACTGGTCAAACTGTTTAATATTTCACTACATTACAGGTATTTCAGCCTTACCATTCATTGTTGATTTTTTTAAAAAAATTCTTTGCCTGATCAGGCTGGTGATCCCTCTAGTCTAGTATCCAGTCTTCCTAATCCTCATTTAATTGAAATTGTCTTATGCCTGAATTTTGTGTTTATATTCCCACTAACATTGTAAATCATTGCTAAGTTTTTATATCTTAATTGTAGAGTCAGGCATGCCCAATGCTTGGGGTGCTAGCCTGAAATTTTGCAGGCTTCAGTTAAATTCTGTGCTCTGCCACAGGCTTCCTGCAACCTTGGGCAGGTCCCTTAGTCTTTCTGTACCATGGTTTTATCACCATTTTGCAGGTGATATATGTGTGTGACATAAGATGTGGGTGAGGATAAATACATGAAATATTGTGAGGCACTTAGAGACAGTGGATAGTAGTTGACATTTACCTATATAAATGTCCAGTCCTTTTTATGGCTCTTGTTGAGTTCTTGGCTTGGATGTTACCTTCTGACTGAGGGTTCCATAGGCTTACCTGTCTGTTGTGTAAATTAAAAAAAAATTAAGCAATTTGCCATTCTTTCTTCCTTTATATTTTCATTCTATGCCCCCTTTTCCCCTTGTATTATGAGAGAAGACACTTGTAAGTGCCTGATCTTGCTACATCTAACTCAGTTCTGTTTGGTAGGGAGCTGGCAGTGATTAAGGGAATATATAAGAACATAAGTACGGCCATACTGGGTCAGACCAAAGGTCCATGTAGTCCAGTAGCCTGTCTGCCAACAGTGGCCAGCACCAGGTGCCCCAGAGAGGGTGGACCGAAGACAATGATCAAGCGATTTGTCTCCTGCCATCCCTCTCCAGCCTCTGACAGAGGCCAAGGACACCATTTTATCCCCTGGCTAATAGCCTTTTATGGACCTAACCTCCATGAAATTATCTAGCTTCTCTTTAAACTCTATTATAGTCCTAGCCTTCACAGCCTCCTCTTACTTATATAGTTACTTTTATGCGGAATTTACTTGGCTATGATTGAGACTTCCACCAGTGTTCATCAGTGCTTAGCATTTGAATAGTGTGCTGGATGAACAGATTCTGAGAGGAGAACAGTTAAAATGTTGTGTGATTAAGCTTTCCATCCTGAGCTGTTGTGCACAATAGTGCATAATTTATATACGAATTCATGCCTGGTTCTTAAACTCTTGAAATATCTAAGCAAAGTGGTGTGCAATAAAGACAAAAGTAGCAACCACAAAATTATAACCTAAATAGAAAGAGCGGATTACTATATGTTTTGCTAAATAAAAACTCACTGTTCTGACCATTGTTTTGTCTCTGAGGCTGTTTAGACTGTAGGTTTCTTTTGGAAGAACCTTTTTTCGGAACAGATCTTCTGAAAAAACTTCTTCCAAAAGAGAGCATCCACACACACACACACACACACATGCATTGAAAAAGCGATCTGCATTTAAGCTGTGATTACTATGGATGGAGTGGTCACCAGGGCACCTGTGCTTTTTCCTCTTTCTTCTTCTCTCGAAAACTCCCTCTTCTCTGTGCACCCACGCCTTTTTCAGAAAGAGCTCTTCCTCGCACAAAGAGGATTACCAACGCCGGAAAAACCCCTCTGGTATTTAGATTTACTTTACACTGCAATCCTGTTGTTCTGAGAGGTAACTCAGGTTTTGTTGGAAAAATGGATGTTTTTCCGACAAAACTCTGTAATATAGACATACCCTGATATTTATATGGAATGATATGAAAGCCTATTTAAAATATGTTGTATAAATTAACTTAAAGTATTTCAGCAGACTTTTTAAAGCTGGCTGAATATATATTTGTCTAATCTCCTTTCTCTTAGTAAGAAATATTGTAAGCCATTACAATTTTATTATAAATATCATAGGAAGGATTTCAGAGATTAAGTAAAACCAATCACTCAAGTGTATTGTGAAATTGGTTCTTTATAAGCATATGGGATGTATCTTATTTCCTTGCTGAGTGATGTGATTGAGTACTATTATCCTATCCAGGATATGTTTGTATAATTTAGAGTCTAATGGGTGAGCAGACTTTATACTGTGGGGTTTACTCAAGCAAGCAAGGAAGAATGTATTTTTGTTTACTTAATAGGCTTATCCTATAAACTGTTACAGACTTTCTCTCTCTCCTGATCAGAAAGACAAAGCAAGGAAGTTAAGTGAGAAAATAATATGAATAATTTAAAGGATATGAAATAAACTGTTTGAAACTGAAATTGTATTTAACATACCCACTCATGTCTGGTATTTTGCCAAAATAATAAAGTGCCTGCCAGAATGTGATACTTCTATAAGAGTTAAATTTATAGAGATTGTCTCTTCTCCAAAGAGTTTTTGCAATCTAGGACATGCAGAAGACAAGGGTACTGGCTGACCCGGAGCAGGGAATTAACTTTAATGAAGACTTCAGTAGAATAGCACTTTTAAAAATATCATAATGTGACTCACCGACTCTGATATTGGAGTGGTGGGAAGGAATGCATTAGTTGTTGATAGCTGGAGAAAATATGCTTTTAGGAGATGTTAAAAAGAGATGAGGCCTTTGCACACTGGTACAGAAAGGTAGAGTCCAGGCTTACTCCACTGTGGTATGTTTCAGATCGACTAAGTACCTTTGGACAGTGCACTGTATTGCAAAATACAGGATGAAGTTTAGTTGACTTCAGTACCTTGGCCAGATTCCAACTTAGGCATTTATATTCTGCCTACCTAAACTTCAACGTGCATTTTTAATTGGATATAATTTCCTACACTTTCCCCAGGGCTGTTCCCCACTCTGGCACTCTCAGTGCAGAAGATGGGGCTCCACAAGAGACCTTAAATACCTTGCCTCTTCTCTATAGGCTTTGCTTACAGAAACTTCCCAGAGTCACAGATTCACTAATTTTTGGAGGGGAAGAAGGGGTAGCTGTGACTACCAAGTGAAACAGGAAAAAAAAAAAACCCCTCTTGTCTTGAACCCAGGAAGAAAGGACTTGGACTTCTTCCAGAAGGGTGCCCCCAAGCTCTTTTATCACAAGAGAGCTTGAAAAACAAAGAGAAAACAAACTGCATTCTCTGGTAGCTGACCTCTTAGTCTTAGGCATACAGACAAACCTGTTTCTTTCAGGGATACAAGAATCAAATCATCACCACCTTAAGGTGATTTTATTAACAAAACAAAAAGATATACTTGATAAAGCATACTTGGTTGCTAGTTGTTACAGAGCAAATGAGTAAAACAAATTAAAACACAGAGAACATCTCTGGGTATGCTCTTAGATAGTGACTGGAGGAATGAAGGCATAGATTCACACAGAGAAGTTTAACCAAACAACCAAAACAAAAAAAAATACCGTGATTGCAACTAAAAACACCTTTTCCCTCTATTCATGATCCGTGCTGATCCTTACTTTAAGGCCCAGTTCACTCCTATGCTCAGTATTTTTTTTATAGGGGGAGGGATAGCTCAGTGGTTTGAGCATTGGCCTGCTAAACCCAGCGTTGTGAGTTCAATCCTTGCGGAGGCGATTTGGGGCAAAAATTTGTCAGGGATGGTACTTGGTCCTGCTGTGAAGGTAGGGGACTGGACTTGATGACCTTTCAAGGTCATTTTCAGTTCTAGGAGATAGGCAATCTCAATTAATTTAATTTAAAATTTTATTTTATTTAATTCTCATTAGGGCACCTGGTGCCTTCAGCCCTTAACTTAGAAGACACACAAAGAGCAGACCAGATATCTGTCCATTTCAAATTACAGCACTGTGTTCCATTGGTTCTTTTGGCCCCCTGACAACACCCTTGCTAACTACCTGAGTTTAACCCTTTAGTCACTGAATGCTGGCTTTGTATGCATCACAGATGCTCAACTAGTTTCTTTTTGGAGGTAGTTTATTTCAGTGCAGGGTGGACAGATTCCTTAAATGGCATGGTTACCTTTTAGGGCTGTCAAGCAATTTAAAAAATTAATCATGATTAATCATGCTGTTAAACAAGAATAAGACTCCAGTTGACTCCGGGCTCTGCATTGCACTGCCTGCATTTCAAAGGGGCATGGGAACCTCAGATCAGCTGAGGGGGTGCTGCCCCTTTGAAATTCCTTCGTGGTGTTGCAAAGGGGCAGTGCAATGTAGAGCTTGGGGTCAGCTGGAGTTCCCAGTTGACCCCGCACTCTTTGTAGCACTGCTGCCGTGGTGTTTAAAAGGGGCAGCACCATGGGAACCCAGGATCAGCTGGTGCTGGACTCTGCTCCTCCTGCCCCTTTGAAACATGCTGGCAGCGTTGAAAAGGGGCAGCGCTGTATGGAGCTCCGGATCAACTGGAGTCCCCACCTGACCCTGGCTCCAGGCAGTGCTGCTCCCTTGAAATGCCGCCACTGTGCCGAGAGAACCCAGGGTCAGCTGGAGTCCCCAGCTGATTCTGGGATCCGCGTTGTGCTGCCCCTTTGAAATGCTGAGGCAACGTTTCAAAGGGGCAGCACCACAGCTGGTCTCGGCCTCTGCTCGTACTGCCCCTTTGAAATGCAGCGGCAGCATTGCAAAGGGGCAGCACTGCAGAGCCCGGGGTCAGCTGGTGACTCCAGCTGATCCCAGGCTTCTACCACACTGCCCCTTTGAAACAGCCTGGCAGCGTTTCAAAGGGACAGCACTGCGGAATTGCCTGTGATTAACACATTAAAAAATGAATGCGTTAATTGTGCTCTGCATTAATCACAGGCGTTAACGTGCGTTAATTGAAAGCCCTACTTTTTAGTGAAGAGTACTCAAGTAGTGATAGGATCTGTTAGGCTTGTAGGCTTAAGCTCTACAAAATTTGATTTTTAACATGTGAAAGGGGAAGATCAGTGATCCTTGTTCACGAGAATGGTGCTTACTGATATGAGAATTTTCAGTAGGATTACTAAGGTGATTATCAGCTATAGGATCAGGACCTAAGTTTCTATTTGATATGATTTGGAGGAAGAGTTGGTCAGAAAACAGTTTTTCCATTCTGCAAAAGTTTTTCAGATTTAATTTTTTTCTATTCCTTGTGGAAACTGAGCCCTTTGTGATTTTTTGGGAGTGGGGGGAAGAAAGCCGTCCAAGTATTGCCAGGATCCTGGAGGTCAGGGATTTTGCCTAAGATATGGGAGACTCAGGTTCAGGTTTCTGCTCTGCCTGGATTTTTCCCACATCACTGATGAGTACCCTCTAGGGTAAGGATATCTCTAAGTGGTTTTAAAATTCCACCCTAAACCTAAGAAATCTTTCTTGACCAGTTTGCCCAAACTGATAAAATGTCCTTGAAAAGTTTCAGCTTCAGTGAATCGGCGTTTTCTGACACAATGTTTAATCAAAATTCCTATTTAGTTCTGTTGTGAAGAAAATGTCTGAAAGTAATTGAAGCAGTAAGAATCTGTCTGTTGGCTCTGTGAGCCTGCTGAAACTGTCTCAGATAGAAGAAATGTGGTATGTTATCATAATGGGATATTAACGCACAAGCTTGAGGACAGATCAAATGTCTGTAGAATTAATTTTGTAGAAAACTCCAGCTTATGTTTTTATCTGCTTTGGTTGAATGCTGTGGCAGATACTAGGAATGAGCAGAAGGCAAGACTAGCAATTCTGTCACTTTTATTGCAGCAGTTTAAGTAGTGGAGTCCTATAGTTGTCTCTTTCTCTAGTTGGTAAGTACTGAAGCTCTCATTTGGACTGAATGATGATGGAGGTGGAAGAAGATGAAGTTGCTCTTTGGCTACCTCGCCTCCAAATCAAAAGCAATACTCTGTTTTCAGTTTACTGTTAAATCAGTGGCCTTAATATTGTAGCTATCTGAACGTAACTAAATTAAATACATATTGCAATAGTCTCAAAGAATGAATGCAACCTTTGATATATGAAATTAATTACCTAATTGTAAACTAGAGCTGTCACCATTTCAGTTAAATCATGAGAAGGTGTCTGATAGCCAAATCAAAATAAAATGCTTATAATTTTGCGCACTCCCTTTTTAAATAAGTTACTGTTGATTTTTTTTTTGGTCTTGCATTTGTTTAGCCATCACCTAGCCTTCCAGCAGGACCAAAACCAACCCAGTTTCCTAGTGTAACAAAAGGAGAACCTACAGCTGATGTAACAAAAGTAGATACGGAAAGCAAACCAAAAGGTAAGGTTAATGTATTTTTGCCTCTGTTTTTCCATGTAGTCATAGAATCATGGAAACGTAGGACTGAAAAGGACCTTGATCAGTCATCTAGTCCACTCCCTGGCACTGAAGCAGGACATTAAGTATCACAGTATTATGTAGTTATGAAAGTATATAATAAAGTAACTCATTCTGATTATTAACTTAGATTTTTATTTACAAAAAAAATACTTGGTGCTTTTTCAGAGTCAGTGTCTTACAAATACTAAGTAGGGTTGGTTTAACTGTACTTTACAGATGGATGGAAGCCGAAGTCAGAGGTAGGGATGTGGAAGTGTAACCGTGTGCATGGTTAAATGAGCCTGGTCTCATTGGTTAACATTCATAATTACATGCAGGCTCCTGGTACATGTGGGGAGCTGGCTTAAAAGCCTCCTTCTGGCATATACTGGCTCCCAGGGAGCTGCCTGTGCTCCCCCCACTCTGTGTGTAACCACTGAAATTTGTAGCGGTTACGTAGGGATGTTAAAATGTGTTTGTGACTTCCCATATTGCTGCCTGTATTAAAAGTATTCAGATAATAGAATTACAGATAAAATCAAATTAACATAGGAGCTCTGTCCTTAAAAACATAAGGCCTCATTTATGCACACAATTGCTCTGATTTAACTAAAGATGCAAAGTCCTGTATGGACAATTTTACATTGATAGAAGCCTGGCTTCTGTAGGTTTAGATTGCTTTAGTAAATATTAAGATTGTGCCCGTACCAATATAACCTGTTTCATGTGATATTGGAGTACCCATAGAGGCCTTATGGATTGAGTTAACTAAATATGGCTTTTGACATTTTTTGGGGGTCTTGTCCACGTACAAACTTGACATTGGTTTGCTTAAAAAGGCATTTTTATATGTTTAGTTAAACTGGTGACGTGGTGATTCTCCCCTTACTCCCCCACAATGTAGGTTTAAGATAAAGCTCAAGTGTAAGCCATACTTTCATTCTAGGGGACTCTGTCCTGGGAAATAGTGACTCTTAACTACCAAACCCCCAAATTTTTTTCAATCAACTAAACACGAGCCACTACTGTAGTGCAATACTAGGATCAAAAGAGCTAGCATTCTGGAATGCATAAACAAAACCTTTAGGAAGAGCGAGCATGTATTTTATCTTTATATTTGGTATAGGTGTGGCCATGCTACAATCCTGCATCTAGGGCTGGTGCCCACAATTCAAGAATGATATTGATAAATTGTAAAGGGTTGAGAGAAGAACCATAAGAATAATTAAAGCTTCTTTATAGTGACAGATTCAGTGTTCAGTATTGGACTTGATTACATCTGTAAATAAATACATAAGGAACAATATTAGATGGGGGCTCTTTGGTCTAATTGAGAAAGGTATGACACTATACAGGCCATGGGTTAGGAGGAGGTTGAAGCTAGACAAATTCAGATTGGAAATGGGGTGGAATTTTTAGCAGTGAGAGTAATTAACCATTGGAACAATTTATCAAGGGTCATGGTGGATTTTCCATTACTGGCAACTTAAGTGAAGATTGGATATTTTTCTAAAAGATATGTTCTAGGAACTGTTTGGAGGAAGTTCTCTGTCTTTTGTTTTATGCTGAGGCTCATATTAGATGATCACAATGATCTTTTTTTCTGGGCATGGAAACTAAGAATCCATGGTAAGAAGTATTAAGGGGGAGATACACCCAGCTCTCTGATTTGCAAACTCAACAAATCAGCAGTTCACATTGTGAAATCTATTTTCATCATCATAATAACTAGCAATTTTGTTCTGTATGCTTTAATTTTGAATAGTGCATTGAAATCTAGACTCATTCTAACAACATAGAGGATCTGGATTGTAGAATTTTATTTTTTTCTTTGTATTTGATCTTTTCTGTAGTTTGAAAAAGACCTCTGGCTAAAAACATGCAAATGTCAATCAGATCCTCAGCAGTTATGCTGGTTTATATGATTTATTTATATTAAATACTTCAATGGCGGTCTCACTAAATTGTGGACACTGACACATTGCAGATGCTCAGATAACAGGTGATAAATGAAATATGTAAAACAGATGGGTAACTCTTAAATGACAAAATAAGATTATATGATATCCTGCGAAGAGGGCTTATTTGTTTTTCAAAACTATATCTCAATTTTACCTAAGTTAATTCTTACAAAAATATATTAAGAATAATATCCTTACTTTTGGGGAGGCTGGGGGAGGTGGGCGGGTGTGGACATAAACCACCAATATTTAGTTAATCAGTTAATAAAATAAATGCACATCTCATTATGACATTCAGATTATCAGTACTTCATTTAATGTCTGTCTTCTGCTTCTTGAGTTTTTGTTCATTGTTGCCAGTAAAAATAACATCTTTTTCCTAAAGAAACTACAGCTTTAGTTTTTCAGTGTAATCAAATTTAGACTTTTCGAAGGACAATAGCCGTGACCACTGCTGCTCCTCTAAAACTGAATCTGTGAATGATCTTCCATCTTAAACTGCAGTGTAATAAGAAATAACCTTTACTGCCAGTTTTCTTATGGTGCAAGACTAGTTAAAACACCATAATCCCTTTATAGTTATTTCTTCATTAAATATACTGTTAATAACTTGTTAAATAGAGTAAGTGCTGGAGAAGTGGTTGACATTTTTTTCTGTAACTCATCATCTTGGAGTTCCTGGTTCTGACAAGCTACAGGTTGGACCTCCCTGGTGTGGCACCTCTAGGACCTGACTAGTCCCAGACAAGGAAGTTTGCTGGACCTGGGAGGTCTGAGAGAAGGGTGCATCCCCCTCCCCACTGAACTGGAACTGCTGGAAGTCTTGTGAGCTGTAGCAGAGCTCCTGGTAGCCCTGCTGTCCTCACGGCAGCCCTGCCACACTGCCGAAACTCTGGCTGTGGGCTCTGCTGCCCCATTGGCCGGCTCCACTCCAAGCCACTGGCAATCTCTGCCGCTAGGGCTGTCTAGTCCAGCAACATCCATGGTCTTGCCAGACCACAGGCGTTCAACCTGTAGTAAAATGACCAAATGAAGATGGTCTTTGGCTACACTGGGGAAGATCCAAATACCAGCTATTCAGATGCTCTGCTGGGCAAAGTCTCTAAATTAATTGCTGAGCTTCTAGCAATCCCATTGTTCTATCAGAGTAAAATAATACAAGATTAATAGTCTTGTTTGTTTCCAAGGTTATACCTAATCATAAATGCTTTTCATAAAAAGAAATTCATAAAATTATATTCTCAGACTATCACAGATGTGTTTACATTAGGGAAGTTAAATTTAGTTTAATCAACTACATTGACTAGTTGATTTGTTGATAAGTGGGGGAGCTGCAGCAGGGTTAGCTTCTGGCCCTAGGAGTGAGTTGCCAGGTGTCCGTTATTGTACCAGACAATCCAATATTTGCGCACTCTGTTCAGTAAAAAAAAATCAGAAAATACAAAACATGTGCAATGGCTGGTATTATCTGATTTTTTTTTTTCCGGATGCACATGAGGCGGAAGCCTGGCATGGGCGGGGGGAGCGGCTGGGAGTCCCGGCTGGGAGGTGGGGCCACAGTTGCTGCTGGGAGTCCTCAGTTGGTTGAGTGTGAGGAGGAGGAGGGGAAGACTCCTCCTCAGTCATGCGTCACTGGGAGCCTGCGCAGGACCTGCAGCGAGTGCCCAGGTCAATCCTGCTCCTCCCCGGCCATTTTGCTCACCCCCCCCCCTTCCCCGGCCAGCCGGTTCTCCCCCACTTCCTCTCCTGATCTCCCCTGGCCAGTGCCGCTGCACCTCTCCCCGCCCCCGCCAACTGTGCTTCCCGCTACCCCTTCCTCCTGGCCAGCGCTGCTGCACCCCCCCACCAGCTCTGCTTCCCGCCCCCCCTCGTGGCCCCTGATCCCCCCCCCCCCAGCTGTGTTTCCCGCCCCACCTTACTTCCCGCCAAGAGGAAGAGGGCTTATCCTGCGAAGAGGGCTTATTTGTTTGTTTTCAAAACTATATCTCAATTTTACCTAAATTAATTCTTACAAAAATATATTAAGAATAATATCCTTCCTGCCCCTCCTGGCTGATCTCTCTCCCCTCCCCCCCCTCCCCCCCCCCGCCGATATCCCGTAGCCAGCCCTGTTCCGCCTGACATCACCCCCCTCCCCATGACAAGCCGTGCTTCCTGTTGGCCCCCCCCATCTCCCCTGGCCAGCCCCATTGCGCATACGCCCTCTCCCCCACCCCCCGGTTAGCTGTTTCCAGGCACCTCCCCCTTCCTGGCCAGCACCGTTCGCTTCCTGGCTGGTCCTCCTCTCCCCTCCCCATATGAAGTGTGTCCGGGTTTTTGTTTTTTTCTTTAAACGACTACCTGGTAATCCCTAGCAGTGATCCAGGTTCTTTTTTTGCTCAACAACTTTGCCCCCCCCCCTTCTTTCCTTCAACAAAATTTTTTCCTGGTGTTTTTTTGGGGGGTGGGTGGGTGGGGGTGTTCGGTGTGTTTTTGTTTCAGCCACTTGGCAGCCCTACCCAGGAGCTAACCTAGCGGAGGCTCTGTCTTTTTAAATGTATTAAGAGGCAGCAGGCTTTTAATATATTTAAATAGCAGAAGTGTGCAGTATCTGAGACTGGGTGCGAGCCAGAAATTGTCAGATTGCCATCTTGTGCCTGGTCCCTCTGCCTCCCCTGCCCACCACAGAGATGGTGCTGGGGAGAACCATCTTTTAAGCTCCCCCCAGCACTAGCTCCTGCTTTCCCTCTCCCCCCACAGCTGCCTCTGATAGAGGCAGCTGGGGGAGGGGGAAAGAGGAGGAGGCGGCGGGGAGAAGCAACTAGTTGATAGTCAACTAGTCGCTCACATTCCTTGTTTACATAGTTTAATCATAGTTATATAATTTGTAATTAAACTATAAGGACCTACGTCTACAAGTCTTGTGCTTGTGTTTAGCTTTACTAGGGCTGCTACAAATTAAATGTGTGTGAAATTGTTTGTAGAATTGGCTCCTATGAAGAATAGGCTAGGTTTAAATTGAGACCATGGAATAAAAAATACCCTGTATTGACTTGGAGCCAGAAATAATTGTTAAATGAGAGTAAAATGGTAAAATTATAACGTTTAATATTGCATTTTTGTTATAAAGCTTGCAGTTTCAGATGTGTTTGAGCACAGTTTGTTAGAAGCCACATAAAAATCTCTGCTAGATGTACATGTTAAAATCCACAATTAGTGAGATGTTCAACTCTGCTTGCACAGCTTCTCTCTGGTGTCTAAAGTTACCCATAGGAATGGGATAACTGAACAAACAGTATACTACTGTCTTCTATCTGGAGCATTCTATTGGACGTTTGCAACACATACTGAAGGTGGTCAGGCTATAAGATGAAAAGATTATAGTGGAAGTTGTGCTTTTTGAGTTATCCTTCTAAAAAAGACAATATTTAGCTTTTATTTATGTACCTTGATACAACAGGTTAAAACATTGTGCAAATGCAACCATTTTGCTTCTTTGTTTCAGCCAAGGAATATTGTAGGGCTTTATTTGCCTTTGAAGGTTCAAATGAAGATGAACTTGGTTTTAAAGAAGGCGAGATTATCCAGATAGTAAGTAAGGTAAGGCTTTACTAATCACTCAGTTTTATGAATGTAATAGAAGCATCAAAGTAGGAGGCAGGTCTGCTCTTAAAATGCTGCATCATCACAGCTGCAAGGTTTCCATGAAGATGCTGCTATGACAACTGGAGAGCTTTTCCTATCAATGTAGTAAATCCACCTTCATGAGAAGCAGTAGCTCTCCCACCAACACAGCACTGTGTACACCTGGGGTTAGGTTGGTATAAATAACTGCATTGCTCAGGGGGTTTAAATGTTTTACAGCACTCAGAAACATAGTTACACCACGTATATTTATTATGTATACCTGGTTTTAGCACAAGTATATCTCATTATTTCTGTATCTGTTTCAGTTAATCTGTTTTGATTAGTATGCTGGTAAATTATTTTATTATGGTAATAGATCAGAGTTTGTTCTGGAAGTTAATTTTGTAATGTACCACAATGTCATAAAAACATCAAAATGAGTTCTTTCTTGTTCAGTTTGACCATTTTTCATTTGGAGAGCACATGCCCCATAGATTGTTGGGCATGGTAGACTGGACTGTAGTAGTGAGTTCATTTCTTTTTAAAGAAACAGTTCAGTTTTGCACTGAAATGTTGCAATGCAGTAATTAATCTTATATTTTAAGCAAGGATTATTGTCAGCATGAAAATCCAAATGTTTTGTAACATTTGCAATCTCAGAGTCATAATATTTAACAAAATCCCTTTATGGTAGACAATCTATCTTGCTGCTTAAAATAATTCAATTTTTGCCTAAATATTCACCTGTTTGTGCTTAGGATGTTAAGTATCATGTAATTCACTAATCGAATGGTTAAAGCATTTTTGCATCAACCATTTGATTATTTGATATGGAGACGCTGCTCCTTGGAAACACAGCCGCAGCGCTTCAAAGTGGCAGTGCTGCACAGAACTGCCACTTTGAAGTATCTGATAGAGGCAGCGGGAGGGGGGTAGGAGAAGTGACTAGTCAACTGTCCTATCGACTATCCAATAAGGTTTTGCTTATTGGATAGTCGACTATTCCTTAACATCCCTAATTTGTGCTAGGAATGAGTCAATGCTAAAAGTTGCATTCCTATCCCATTTTATAAATGTTTTGCTGTAGTAAAGACACATCTAAAAGGATGGTTGAAAACCATCTATTACTGCTTAATTTTCTTCACCTATAGTCCGTAGTCTTTTATAATACAGGTTGAATCTCTCTGGTCCAACATGATTTTAGCACATGGATACTTATCATAGGTGTGGCCTAGTTTTTGGTGGTCTATTAAGTTTGTTTAGAGATACTAGTCCTGGTTCTCAGTTTTCTGTGCTGTTGTTTAGCTTTAATTTACCCCTACATGTCTTCTAAGAGCCCAATAAGCAGTGTAGGTGTTGGGCTGCTAGACAGTATTGACAACCCATGGTCCAGCAAATTCTCTGGTTTGGCACTGGTCAGGTTCTGAGGATGCGGGACTAGAGGCTCAACTTATAGTCATATTTTACTAAGTGGGCTATTAGAGGATTGATTTAAGTGGGGAATTGGAAGCATCTCAACTACAACCCAGTTTTCATGTTCTTAGTAGTGTACAGAGAGGAGCAGAAATACACATGAACAAAGCTTGTTTAAAAGAATTTGTAGAGTTTTTGCAAGAGAGTCCAATATGTCTTTAATCCCCAAGTCAGCTGCTGCTGAAACTGATCAGCGGCTGATTCCAGGAAGCCCGGGGCAGGGGCTTCCTGTAGTCAGCCACTGGTCATTTTCAGCAGCTGCTGACTTGGGGACACCTGGGGCAGAGCAGCTGGGGTGCTGCTGGGTTGGTCCAGTGGCGCCCAGAGCGGCGCTACGGGACCAACCGTCAGCGCCCCAGCTGCTGTACCACAGGCGTCCGGAGCAAAGCCGCGGAGCACGGGGGCAGCGGGACAGCCCAGACGCGCCGTGGCTTTCCTGCTGCCCTCGGTCTCCGCGGCTTTGCTCTGCTCTGCTCCCCCTCCCCCTGGTCTGCAGACCAGGGGGAGGGGGAGCAGAGCAGAGCAAAGCGGCGGAACATGCGGCCAGCTGACAGCCCAGATGCATCTGGGCTGTCAGCTGGCCGCGTGCTCCGCGGCTTTGCTCTGCTGGGCTGTCCGCTGCCCGCGTGTTCTGCCGCTGTGCTTCCTCTCCCTGGTCTGCTGGAGACCAGGGAGAGGAACGGCCCCGTTCGTAACTGCGGATCCGACATAAGTCGGATCCGCGTAACTCGGGGACTGCCTGTATTATAATAGCACCTGGAAGTTAGGCAGGTTTTGGTAAGCACTGAATGATTAAGACAATTCTTTCCCCAAAGACCTTATATCCAAGTAGACAAGATTGGCTAACGGAGACAGAAAGAGACACAGAGAGAGACAGCAGGTCAGTAGTTGTAGTCAGGAATGGAACCCAATCCAGCGTTCTCATTCCCAGTTCAACCATCTATCATCTGGAGCACAGTGCTTGCAAAACCTAGATTTCTTAAAAATACTTATCATAGTAACTAATTTGTTCCCAGTTTTTGCTCTTATCTAAATTTCTTCACTTAATATCATAGCTGTTAACACAGGGGCTGGAATAATTAACTTTTCTATTATCCAGTCTTCCTATGTTCAATTGCCAAACAACGGGAAGCAACATTATAAGTTAGTGAATGTAATGGGGACATCCCTAGTTTCTGAGCCATTAGCAATTTCCTGAAGAACTTTGTGCATGTTTGCAGAATAGAAAAGCTGAGTTGGTATAATTTTATTTGTCAGATAAATACTTCATTGGTTTTTCCCCATGAATGGAATGTCATTGAAAATCTATGGGATGATTCATATTACTTACAAAGCATCATAGACATCACTATATTTGTGGCACTGTATTTGTTTTGTAAAAATGGATTTTCTTTCATATTAGATTAGGTCTAGGTTTGCCGAAGGTTACAGTCAAGTCCAAACAAGATTTTATTTTTTCCTCCCATTGTTGCTTGAAACTGATGTTTACCACTCTCAAATTGTGTTGTATGCAGTGTAAATGTAGATTGGCTTGCTTTGACCTGATCATGAAATCAGATAAATAAGGCCCTGTATCCCCTCAGATCCAATTGCAAGATTAGTGCTTTCCTGTACTAATGCTCATAATTGCTGAGTTCCCGGCATTAGTAAAATGAGTAAACTCTACAGTGTTAATGTATCAATTCTCCCACTAAGTCTCTGTAAACTTCACAAGCATTTTGGGTCTATAAACCAGCATGGTGTCAGTTTGCTTTTTGTTAAACACATGAGTTATAAAAATGCCTGTCAAAAGAGGCAGTACTGTGTAGAATATGTATAAAATCTTGTAAAGTATCAGACAAGATACTTCCACCCCACCATCAACGTCAGCATGGACCAGTCTACACGGGAGGTCCATTTCATGGACACCACGGTGCAAATAAATGATGGTCAAATAAACACCACCCTATACCGAAAGCCTACCGACCGCTATGCTTACCTGCATGCCTCCAGCTTCTATCCTGGACACACCACACGATCCATTGTTTACAGCCAAGCACTGAGGTACAACTGCATATGCTCCAACCCCTCAGACAGAGACCTACACCTACAAGATCTTCAACAAGCATTCTGTAAACTACGATACCCACACGAGGAAGTGAGGAGACAGATTAACAGAGTCAGATGTGTACCCAGAAGCCTCCTGCTATGGGAAAAGCCCAAGAAAGAAACCAACAGAACACCACTGGCCATCATCTACAGTCCTCAGCTAAAACCTCTCCAACACATCATTAGTGATCTACAATCCATCCTGGACAATGATCCCTCACTTTCACAGGCCTTGGGAGGCAGGCCAGTCCTCGCCCACAGACAACCTGCCAACCTGAAGTATAGTCTCACCAGCAACTATATACCGCACCACAGTAACTCTAACTCAGGAACCAATCCATGCAACAAACCTCGGTGCCAACTCTGCCCACATATATACACCAGCAACACCATCACAGGACCTAACCAGATCAACCATACCGTCACTGGTTCATTCTCCTGCACATCTACTAACGTAGTATATGCCATCATGTGCCAACAATGCCCCTCTGCTATATACATCGGCCAAACTGGACAATCCCTACATAAAAGAATCAATGGACACAAATCCAATATTAGGAATGGCAACATACAAAAACCTGTAGGGAAACATTCAATCTCCCTGGACACACAATTGCAGATCTAAAGGTAGCCATCCTGCAGCAAAAAAACTTCAGGACCAGACTTCAAAGAGAAACTGCTGAGCTACAGTTCATCTTCAAGTTTGACCCAATCAACTTAGGATTAAACAAGACTGTGAATGGCTAGCTAACTACAAAAGCAGCTTCTCCTCTCTTGGTATTCACACCTCTAGATCAGCTACTAGAAGTGGGCCTCATCCTCCTTGATTGGATCCACCTTGTCATCTGTAGCCTGATTCTGGCCTGCATATTTATACCTGCCTCCAGAAATTTCCACTACATCCGTCTGACGAAGTGAGTCTTTGCCCACGAAAGCTTATGCTCCAACACTTCAGTTAGTCTATAAGGTGCCACAGGACTCCTCGCCACTTTTATAAATCTTGTTTAGTCTTTGATCATGGATTACTATGCTAAAGTATTTGATAAGGGTTTCCCATGCAAAATCTATAAAGTAACAATTTTAAGCTCTAGTTTGACAAGGTACAACTTGTATGTAGTCAGTAAACTTCTTTTTCTTGGAAAAATCACCTGCATTACAAATGGGAAAAATATGTACTAGTATTTGATTATGCATCTGAAGATTTTCTTCTGATCCTAAAAGTGATAAACTCTGCAGAAAGCCTAGGTTTATTTTTTTTCCTCCCTAAAGTATTTTATAATCATTTTAAAAAGGTACCTTGAAGATTGACAGCCAGAAAAAGCATATTTTTCAATGCCAAAATTGGCCAATGTTACAGTATGGAAAATATTTTCAAAATATCCCATCACTTTTTTCTAAAGTTCACATCCCTAATTACATTGGGATCAGATATTACTAGAGCAATAAAATGTCACTGATTTTTTTTTTGTTATCCATATTTATTGTTTTTCTAAATTCTTTAATTTGTTTTGTATTTAGCTCCAGTTTTCTCATTTCTTTCTGCTTTTCTTTTTTCTTGCTCTTTTCTTTTTTCAGTATAGTGGCTGTATTGCAAATGTTCAGTATACATTAACATCTAAGTAGTGTGGACTGCATCCTTTTTCTTTTTGGGATATTAGTAGGGCTAACCTCCAGTCTTCCAAATACTTAGTGGAAAAGTCATGCCCAAAGAAAACTAGACAAAAAGCTATCTGTAAATAACTTGTGCATGTTTATATTTAAGTGATCGGTAATGTATGTTTGTTTTATTTTAATTTTGCATTGCTGCTTCCTTCAGTTAGCTCAGTGTGTTTATTTTATTTCATTTTATTTTTAGTTTCAGCAGCTGTTCAGAACTGAATGCTGAATTGGATATGCATGCTGGGACCTAATCTTTTGTTGATAGAATGAACCAGTTGTTACTGTCAAAAACAGCATATTTTTCAGTAGTAGTTTATTCAACCTGTACGAAGTAGTGATGGTTCTTAATATTGGAAGAAAAGCTTTAAATTGAATCATAAAATAATTTTAAGCAATTTGAATTCTGTGCATTAAGAAGTTTGAACATTTTAAGCCTTCTATCCTGCAGAAATTTGCTGTCACACTGAACTCTCTGAAACAAAAACAACTTTTTTTTTACTCTCCCCTCCTATTGTTCTGTTTTTCTCTCTTGACTTTCTCAGTTTAGCAGTTCTCGTAAAATTGAATAATTCAAATGAGAAATATATGTACCAAATAAAAACGTATATATTTGGAAAACATCTGTGAATGTAAGAGAAATAATTTGTCGTCCAAGGCAGTGACAGTGAGAGTTGGTCCATGCATCAAGAGGGTATCTTTTATAGCTATATTTCTTTATTCCACATCTGTTCACAGATGTCTTTCAAATAGGTATGCATCACACTTTCAACTTTGTTTTAAAAAAAACCAAGGTGGGTAATCATAACTTATGTAGGATTTTTTTTTCTGATGCTGTCAAATCCTGAACTACATGCAGTTTTTTCCCCAAATATAGTTTATTTAATAAAGCTTCCTCTTGGAAAAACACTTCATTTTTTTTTTTACTTGTGGTGATGATTTACAACTTAAGTAAAAGGTTTTCATATTATATAATGAATATTTATGTGTGCTTTATTTCTGGGCCTCTGCTTGCTTCATAAAATGAATAAATAATTAAGTGATGTTCAAATAACAAATAGCATTATTTGTTTTAGGATACTGGAGAGCAAGGATGGTGGAAAGGAGAGATTAATGGTAAAGAAGGAATCTTCCCAGATAACTTTGCTGTTCAAATTCAGGAGTCCGATAAAGACTTTCCAGTAAGTTTTAATGTTTTTTCCTTTTCTTAGAATCTAAAGAAAAGACACATATCCTTTGCTAGAAATGCAAATTTTAAAACATAAATTATAATGCACAACAATGTTTATATTATGATGCCTGTCATTTTTTTTACTATATCTTTAATTATACATTTCTTTAGTGAAGAAGGTCAATATTTTTGTAAAGCTTCATTGGAAAGTGCACAGGCCTGGCCAACTTTGCATCTTAGTGAAATACTTCTACTGAACTTGCCCCCTTCAAATTCATGGTCTTCTAAGAAGGGAGGGAAAAGAAGCTTATTCGTATATTGTATCTCTGGTTTCACTGTATAGATTTCAGTGGATATAGCATTCTGTATTGGGCCCTACATCACTACTTCACAGAATACTTAATTGTGAGGAGTTCTCAGGCCTGATTTTCAGAGAACTGTTGACGAAGATTTAGATTATGTAGATGTTTCATTTAAGCATGTATGTGCCTCAGACAAGTAGGTATTTTATCTTTCTGGCTTAACAAAGATATTTTATCTCCCTACTACCATTTAGAAATAGCAGATTACTCTTGTGATGTCAGCCCCACCTGCAGCAACTAGTTTTGAATGAGCAATTAGTTTTGTTTCCAGTATCCAGTACAGCTTTTCTGATTGACCTGGCTGGGAATTGGGTAATTTTTTATCCACTTTCAGTTTGTAAGTACTATCAGCACCATAACTAGGTATTTTTGCACCCAGGACAAAATATTAATTATGTGCCTCCTCTCTTAGGTTAGCATGTGTCACACTCTTTACTTTTGCAGCTTATTAGTTTTACTTATTGCATCTTTGCACCCCTGATTATGATGCAACTGGAGCCAATGCCCTGCTTGTTCTGTTCTTGTTATGGCCCTGCGTAGTATTAAAGCAGAAATTGATTTTTGTATATTAAAAAAAATCAGAGCTGGTTTAAAAAATGGAATTTTTGTCCCAGGGAAAAATCTGACATTTTGAAATTTGTCCTGAATTAGGGTCAGAAATTGAGAATTAGAAATTTAGAACAGAAATTCCTTAAAAATGTAAGTGGAAACATCAAAATGACCTTATTGAAACTTTTTTAAGAGAATTTTGAAACATTGCAAGTTAAAATGGAAAGTCAAAATTAAATGAGAACATGTAAATGAAATGCTTCATTTCTTAGAAACTTGGGGATTTGATAAGTAAGATCCCATGGAAAGCAAGTGTAAGAGGAAAAACAATTGAAGACAGTTGGCAGTTTTTCAGGTTAGACCAATACCAGTCAGGGCTGGTCTAGATAGGGGTGAGTGTGTTTCTTTTCCCAACCCTGGCTTTGCAGAGATAGGGTAGAAAGGCAGGAGGACATCCTGACTTCAACACTCACCTCTTCACCCTTCCCCCCTTCTACACAGCTAGTAGGAGGGTCCTGGGAGTAACTTGGCTGCAGGACTGAACAAGGTTGGGAGAGAGATAGCTGGCAGCACATGCAAGCAACATGTTCAATCAGTTGGGTGGACCACATAGAGTTGCTGGGAGGGCTGGATTCAGCCCATGGGCTGCATATTGTCCACCCCTGGTCTAGATGGATATGGACAGCGGAATAAAGGAAATAAGACAACACTGGTACTGAACATATTTTAAAGAAAGGCAACATGCCAGAGTCAATATTTTGAACAGATTCTTACTTGTTTTGCTCTGTTTACAAATCCCCTATTGGGAATTCCCCTAGCATGAAAGAGTCCCTACTTGGGTGTAGAGTTGGCAGAGCTGTGGTGTAATTAGGGGTAGTGAATAAGGGAGATAACTGGTGGTTGCCTTTCTCTTGTCTCTTGGACTTGCCAGTGTGGGTTGGGGGATCTCGCCTTACTGGATATTCCCTGACTCAGCATTCTATGCAGCTCTTTTTGGGACTCTGAGCATGGTGAGGAAGCATGCAATGGAACAGCAGACCAACTCTTTTTCTTGGTAGGGAAGCTACAGCTAGGTTAATAGGGACAGTAGCTGCTCAGAGTGCTTCTAAGTGCTGTAGGGCAAGCAGTGGCAGGATATCGATTCCTTCCCCTTGCAAGGTACAGCCCTGCACTAGCAAATATGATTCAAACACTTCTGTTTAAAAGTGTGTTGTGCGGCTCAGGGAGCACACTTTCGATTCTGAATGTGTGCATGTGTTTCTCTGAACAAGAAGCTTTTGAGGATCACAGGTTAGGGTCTTGAGAGCCATAAGTGCCTCAGCCAGAAGCTGGATCTTGCCTGGGCTAGGTAATGGTTTTAAGGAGTGTGTAGAACTGCAATGCCCCACAGGAGTATCTGGATGTTTTCTGCGTCCCAGACTCCTGGTATATCAAGGGAACATGCATGCTGCTATATCTCTTCTTCTATGGAGGGGAGATGGCAGAGATACTCCAAGCTCCTTTGAGTACTGTGCACTTTGAAGGAGCAGGAAGGAAACAGTTCCCATGTGTCTCAAAAGTTCAGGAATTTCAGCTCAACCCTTAGCAAGAAGAAAAGGATCATTTGGTGTTGTCCTCCTGCTCCCCCATGCCCTTGTATAAAGATCACACTGGGCCAGGCCCAGCCCATGCAGAATATATTCTCTTCTTTATGTGAAGAACATAAGCATTTAGGCCCAGAAAGAGAGAGAGGGTTTTACACAGGTAGCAAATCATTCTCAAATCCCCTCTCTCCTCCTAAAATCTTTTGCGAGTGGAGTTTTATCTAGATTAAAATTTGCAGATTTTGGAAGGAGCAAGGGGGTTTGAAAATTTTCTACCTGCATAAAATATACTTAATGCCATTATCTTGTGGTAATTTTATGAAATTGTTTTTTGAAGGTTTCATTTGCTTATTTTTAGTGTTGTAACTCTTAACTTCTTCTGGCTGTCTCATGCATGCTATCAAGTAATCCATTTTTATTTTGACGTGTCTTGTTGGTTCAGACATATCAATATAGCCTGGAGAATATTACATATCCTGTAGTGACTTCAAAAATATTATGAAAGCTTTCTGTATTAATTCACAGGATTGTGCATTGTGCCATAAAGTTGCCACATTTTTAAATAGCATTTCGTCTAACCTTGTCTTCACTGCTAAATTTACCTATAACGTGTATCTTTGCTACATTTCATTGCTTGAATGATGATGACTGTTGTGTTCAGGTAGTTTCCGAGCTATGATCTGATGAACATTAAAATGTATGGAATCAAATCCATCCTCCTTCTTTTCTCATAGGCTCTCCAATGTCAAGAGGCATGAATACTGTACATTTTCACTTTTGCACAAAATCTTTAACATGAACAACTTTCAATATTGACTCATTGCAGAGACGCTACTCTTAATATTTTAAGATATTTTAAAAATAGAGATCAATGTGGAAAACAAATATTAATATTGATTATAAACTATATTAATATGTTTGTTGCTGAATAATGTTTGAGCACATGGGCAGGAGAGAATAAGGAGAAGCAGAACAGAGAGGCAGAGACAAAAAGCAGGTTAGCCTATTAGTAGCCTCTGAGCCCAGTGTGACCCTTGGAAAAGCTAGAGAGAACTTCGATATCCATTGGCAAAAGAGGTTCAAGGCTGCAAGATAAACTGTTGCTTTTGTTCTTAGTTCCTCCTGCCTTGGAGAAGCGGGCCTTCATAACCAGACATTCTTAGTTGCAGTTTTGTTTATCCTCAATTTCTGCTCCCATCTGGAACATCAACAGAACTCCAGATTTTGACTAACTGTTCAGGTTAGGGGCAGCGTTATATATAAAAAGAATGCTAGGACATAAACCTAAGACTATTTCATAGTCTCAAATTTGGTGGGAAATATCCAGGTTAAAAATGAGTTATTTTAAAAAACAAGAATCTCAGCTATATTGTGATATGGTATAATTAAACATCATTTTTTTAAAAAGTTTCCTTTCTTAGTACTTAATCTGTTTGATTTAATGTATACTTTTTTCTGCTTGTACATAAGCAGATGTGTCATTTTAGATAGTTTTTCAGATTCCCAGGTTGATATATTTGAGTGCAAACACTCCAAGGACTATTAATTAGCGTACATCCCAAGTCTCCCCCCAAAACCCTTTTATTGGAACAGAAGAACAATCAAAGAAATATGTTAATCTTATTTTAAAAATATGTTGTGAAAAAAACCTAAATCTTTGGCCAATTTTCATCTGAGTAAGTATATTGTTTTGGCACTATAAAATGCATAAATTCATTTGTTTGAATGTTTGGCTGTCTGCACAAGGGTATTGTGTAATTTCATGATCAATGTAGTGGGACTCAGGAAACCTCCTGGGTGAGCTTGGTAAGTCACTTCACTACTTTTGTGCTTCATTTTCCCCATCTGTAAAATGGGAATGATACTGAACTCCTTCTAAAATACTATAAACCTATCAGCAGATACTGGGCTTTTTCTGTGAATTATATTAATTCTTTATCTTTTTTCCAGAAGCTAAAGAAGCCACCACCTCCTGTTAAAAGTCCAGGTATGTAAAAGATGTATGCTGATGTACTGACAAACTCTGAGCATAAAAAACACCAAGTGTCACTGTTTTAGAAACTTCATAAATGCAATGAGAGTTTCAAAACAGCGTATTCTTTTTCAGTGGTGAGAGCAGTGTATTCTAATTTTTTTTTACCTGTGTAAAGTCTTGTGTTATACTCCACATTCATGGTAATGTGGTATGGTAAGAGTTTAAGATGACTTTCCAAATGCAAAAGTAGTTTTGCATTTCTGAGCAGAACAGCAGCCCCAAATTCATGCTAGTGACACTATATGCATCCTACTGTGTTTTTTCTTGGATATATCTGACAGAACCTAGCTCTGAATCTGAATTTAGAAATATTTTACTACCTCCTCACATCTGTGAGCTTAAATGAATGATTATACACTACGTTACGATCATTTCCAGAAGGAACAGTATAAATACAAATTATCATATTTTTAGTGACTGACTAAGATAATTATAGTTGTTTCAAAAATGTTTGGTTTTGTGTTTATATTCAGCTCCAAAGCCGGAACTTCCAGTAGGAGAGAAGAAATTTCTTCCTTCTAGATCTGAAGAAAAAGGTAAGATCATTTTTCTTGACAAAAAAATTAAACTGGGATCATGTGAAAGAAATAATCAATATTTAGTTATTTTGTTTTAAGTAAGTAAAACACCCGTGTGGGAAAATTAGTTGTTATATACTACCATAATTGTTTTTAAAACTATGCAAGTATGTTAAGGTGTTTAGATGAGTGTGTCTGTATTTAAATCTACATACATTGATAACACTTAATTGCTTTTGCTGCATCATTTTCTTAGTCTTGAAATTGCAGTCACTATTGCAGTTTATAATGGCCTAGTTGCAGTTTTATTAATTTGTTTGTGTAATTTTGTAATAAATGTGATGGTGTAATTTTGGATAATGATGGACATTTATTAAAATACATATTTTGGAAATGTCAGTTATTGTTCTCATAGGAAAAAATGAGGAGTCCTGTGGCACTTTAGATACACACAAATTTATTAGTATCAGAGGAGTAGCCATGTTAGTCTGAATCTGCATAAACAACGAGAAGTCCTGTGGCACCTTTAGGGTGTGTCTACACTGCCACCCTAGTTGGAACTAGGGTGGCTAATGTAGGCATTCAAACTTGCACATGAAGCCCTGGATTTAAATATCCCGGGTTTCATTTGCATGTTCCCGACTGCCACCATTTTTAAACGCCCCGTAGTTCGAACTACCTGCCTGCGGCTACACGTGACACAGATTAGGTAGTTCGAATTAAAGCTCCTAATTCGAACTACCGTTATTCCTCCTGAAAGTGTAGACATACCCTTATAGACTAACAGATTTATTGGAGCATAAGCTTTCGTAGGCAAAGACCCACTTCATCAGATGCATGTAGTGGAAATTCCAGAGGCAGGTATAAATATACAGGCATATGAAAAGAATACCAATCAAGAGAAGGCTAGAGATAATGAGGTCAATTCAGTCAGGGAGGATGAGGCATAAGTCTTTGCCCACAAAAGCTTATGCTCCAATAAATCTGTTAGTCTATAAGGTGCCACAGGACTTCTCATTGTTTATGCGGATTTATTAGGGCACATGCCTCAATAAAATCCACTTCATACTGACTTAATGCGGCTGCCTCTCTGAAACTTTACTAAAAAAATTTAATAATCTGAACCAAATGTAACGTTTCCAAAATGCTCTTCTTTGTATTTGGAGAAATTAAATAAAGAACAAATAGTCCATACAGAATCTTATATTATTACGATAGTGAACTTCTGACACAATACCATTTCTTTCTCTAAGTTGCTTTGTTTCATAGGATTTGAAAGAAAAAATGCTAATGTTATAACAATTTGGCCATATTATATAAAGATTTTTTTAATGCAGCTAATGAAAGTTGGCCATAGTATGTGTTCAGTATAGCATTTTAAAAGGCAATGATTAAGAGTAAGCCAGCTCCATCTGAATTTTGGCTCTTTTTGCACAATTTTTAATAACTTTCTACGTAAATTGCATATTCTTAGGTATAATCCATATGCATGTGTGTTACTGAGCCATCTTGCTTCTTAATATTATTAGAAAACAAATTGTTTCTCTTAATTGGACCACCTTCTTTCTTCTCCAAGTAAATTGGAATCCGGAGACTGAATTTGGTCCATTTAGCTGCTAAAATAAACCTGAAATAATGAATGATTGTGTTTTGGTTCTGTTTAACACTGTTGATGCTACTAAACAGATCACTAGCTGCAGAATAATAGGCCAAGAAGCAAATAATATATAGTGTCAAATCTTGGGAAATTCTGCATTTAAAAAAAGGAAGGTAAAGTGCAGACCTGTGCCTTTCTCTTGGTCTACATAAAACGGTGACATTTTAAGGCAAATGTTATGTAGGAGGTCAGACTAGATTATCATAATGATCCCTTTCTGCCTCTACTGGAAACAAATACAAATTTGCTATTCATTTTAATAAAATATTAAATTGTGGTCGAATTAGTCCTGTTAATAATTCTAACGCTAATACAGGATTGTAAATTTCATTATCTGAGACTAATATGAGAGACCAGAACTGTAACAGCCTAATTAGTCTATCCTTAATTGGCCAAGAATTGGTAGCTGATCTTTTATATAAGCAATATTTTTATATGAGTATTGAAATGACATTTAATGACAATAGTTAGCTGTAATACTTTTTGTTCATCTTTCCATTATATAACATTATCTTTTAGCCAGCTTTCAGTATCTTTTTCTTCTGTTCATTAACACCAGAATAGTTGTTAAAGTATAGAAGTGGTCTGTATCGCAAAAGTGACTGATCCCTGTGATATGGTCATTTTTGGTAAATAAAGTATTTAGTAGCATTTTTTTCTTGGTTTATGACTGTCTTCATATTTAGGTTTGTTTTGTGGAAGAATAATTCAGATAGCATTAGACATTGAAAAATATCACATGAGTAATAAAAACAAATGTCAGAATAGTTAACTGTAATTCATATGTAAATATTTACTTTCCATTGATTTTTTTTTTCTTTTTTAAATATAAAATTGATACAGTTTTGATGACTAGTATTGGCTGAGCATGGTGTTGTAGAAATGTGTTGCCCTTTCTCTGCTTATATCACACATCTGTCTCTCTCTGTGTCTGTGTGTGTGTCTCTCTCTCTCTCTCTCTTTGGCTACGTCTACACTACAGGGTTTTTGTGCAAAAACCCGTGGAGTGTCCATAGCTCAAGCACGTTTTTTGCACAAGAAAATCTAGTCAGTTAACAGAGGGCTTTTTGTGGTGTAGGTATGCTTCCTTCTATGAGGCATAACTTCTTTTTATGCAAGAGTTCTTGCGCAGAAAGGTTTATGTGGATGCTCTCTCTGTATATATTTCCTGTGGGACAACAGCATGACATAATCATGTCATGCTGCATTGCCTCGCTCCACCCCAGCCTCAGTGGCAGCCATGGCTTGGGTTCTCACCCTCCTCGGGGTGCGTTGGGCTCCTTGCTGGCCTCTGGCTTTCTTTGAATTAGGGTAGGCAGCGGCAGCAGCTGCCTCCAGCCCAACTTCTAAATCCAGGTCTGGGGCCCTGACGCTCTTCAACCCAGCTGGGAACTGCTACCTGCCTTGGGCCAGGCTCCGGGCAGCTTCCTGCCTCGCGCTCCAGCTTTGTGGCATCCCTTGCCCCTGCATGATTAGAGTGCCAGCATCGGGGAAAGGAGAGAGCATCGAACTCTCCCCCCCCCCCCCCCCCCACCCCGTCCGGTGCTCAATATGTGTCA
Source organism: Pelodiscus sinensis (assembly GCF_052426305.1). Classification (NCBI taxonomy): domain Eukaryota; kingdom Metazoa; phylum Chordata; order Testudines; family Trionychidae; genus Pelodiscus; species Pelodiscus sinensis. Next base: position 14,938,171 of record NC_143054.1, read on the forward strand.
GCCCAAATAAAAACCATGGCCGTGTTTCGGGATTGTGTGCGTGTTTGTTGCCGGGCTCGACCATGCCACACATTCCCTAAGAGCTTGCCTGGTTGATGAGCAGCGGGACAGGGCTCAGGAAGCTGCTGCCACTGCCACCAGCCTGGGAAATTGCCAGAAGTTTTGTTTTTGTTTTTGTTTTTTACTTCCCTTGTCTCTGTCTGTCTGTCTCTCTGTCTCTCTCTCTCTCTCTGTTCCCATCAGGAAAGAGGAACAGATAGAAAGGAGGAGGCTTCCAGCTGGCTGGCTTTTTTTTCTTTTCTTCTTTCTGCTCTCTTTCCCCAGAGACTAGGCAAAGGGAGCCTCCACAGTGCGCGGGTGGGGAGAGAGCTAGAGAGAGAATTTTTCTTTCGGGCCAGGTCCCCATGCCATGCCATACCTCCCTGCCTCTTGGGAGGCTCAAGGGAACAAATGCTGTTCCCACGGCAAGGCAAATCACTAAATACATGCATACATAAATAAATGCATGTATGAGTGCATGAACAAGCAAATACACACGTGAATAAATGCAAAAGTAAATACGTGATTAAATAAACAAAAATAAATCTCTATATTTAAAAAAAAAAATCCCTGCTGGACGTGATCGGAGTTAATTGGCTCTGCCAGAGTGGGAGCCTGGGACCAGAGAGGGTCTTGTTAAGCAGGCACAGGGGGAAGACAGTTGGTTGCAGACCCCTGGTCCGAGGGGGAACCCTATCCGGCAGCCTGGAGTCCCCATGGAGTGGCTTGCTTTTCACATGGATGCAGCGAGTGGAGGGTGAACCACACAGGGTGTGGCACATGGCGGGGGGAATGTAGCTTGGTTTCCCTGGGCGGTAATGCTTCTGGGTCAGCTTTGCCATGGGCCGGAGGAGAGGTAGTGCATGCTGCCGTGTCGTGAGTGGGTAGTGCAGCCCCATGCTGGGCTCTTATGTGGGTTCCACAGGTTGCAGCTCCCCACAGTGCTGTCACCTCAACACAGCTCCTGCAAGTGCACAGCATTGGGATGGGGGTTTCACCTCAAACACCCATGCACTCTTGAGACCCAAGTCCCCCTGCCGCTTCCCAGCGTGCACCGTGCTCCCAGCCTCCACCCTTAGTGCCTTCTGCTCCTTCTCCAGCCAGGCCTGCTCACCTTGTACCCAAATAGCTGCTGAGCAGCTGGAGCTGCCCAAGCATTCTCTGCTCTCGGCTACCTCTTGCCACGTGCCCACCTGTGCCAGCCACTCAGCTCTCACACCCTCAGTCTGCTTAGGCAGCTGCCACATCTCACGACGCATGTGGGTGTCACTGGTGCTGACTAAAGATGGGTTGCAGGGTGCTGTCCTAACTGCTGCTGGAACTGATCAGGCGCTGGGCTGCAATTGTGGATGAAGCGAGAGGGTGGCTGCAGCACTGCATGCCTGAGTTCATGAACACTGTCTTCAGTGTGACCATGGTGGCCACCAATACGTATGGCTTGCCAGCTGAGGAGTACTGCGTGTAGATTGGAGTGACCAGCTGTGGCCACAGAGAAAGAGGATTGGCGAGTGTAGCAACCAGGGGGCATAGACAATCCAGCACAGAGCCTCAGGGTTTTCTCCTCCTTCCCCCCACCCTGCAGGAGGCTGGTGCTGGCCCTCTAATCTTGCAGGGAGGAGGGGCATGAGGCTGGAGCACCAGTTGCACAAAGCGGGCAGTGGCCCAAGTACCTGGACTGAGGCAGGTGGCAATGGTTCCTTGCTGGCTCTGGGAACACTGGGGCCCTTGACCTGGAAGTAGAAGTGGGGCTGGAGGCGACTTCCCTATTGGAAAAGTGGGGAAGGTCTCCAGTTCCTGGGAGGAGCACATGCCACAAAAGGAAGTAAGTGCCCCCCAACCCCTCATGCCCATTCCCTGCACCCCCAGCCTGCTCCTGCCCCCAGCCAACTCCTACCCCCTTCTCTATTGCCAGACATCCTGCTCTCAACCTACTCCTACACCCTTCCCTGGTCATGCCCCCTTCTGCCAACCAGATACCCTTCCCCCAGCCTTCTCCTGACCCCTCCCCCCAACCAGACACCGTACCCATCTGGCCACTGTCCTGTACCAGGCTCCGAATTTGGGGCAGGCCCCATGGTCCAGCACCCATCTGGCTGTAGGAAGGGCTTCTGTCAGCCCTGCTCCTGCTGTGTGGCACAGGTACGAAGGGAGGTCATGATCCAGCTGCAGCAGACAGATGGGAGGGTTGATGAGCGTAGCGAGCAAGGGGCGCAGCCCCCTAATATTTGTAAGTTTTGAAATTTAAAATCATTAGCCAGCCAATATACATAGACTAGAAAAACAAATCAATTAACGAGATTGTTTACCAAAGCTAAATTTCATAATTGTTGTGTTTATCTTTAGCACCACCAAGTGGCAAAATTGTGTATTGTCTCATATCAGTTATTCCAACTCAATAAACTGACCTTTTTCACTGATTTACTGGTATGCTTCATGCCTGTGAATTTTAGGAACCCTGGCCTTCAAAACTGGAGTAAGGCAGTAAAAAATTCTCTCCTTGTAGGTAACTTCTAATTTAAACACTTAATAAACTCAGGGAGGAACTAGGAGGGAAAGTAGAGGTGGGTGACAACCTGGGAAGCAGTGATCATGAGATGGTAGATTTCAAGATCCTGACCAAAAGAAGAAAAGAGAGGAGTAAAATACACACCTTGGACTTCAAAAAAGCAGATTTTGACTCCCTGAGAGACCTCATGGGCAGAATCCCCTGGGATGCTAACATGAAGGGGAAAGGAGTCCTGGACAGCTGGCAGTATTTTAAAGAAGCCTTATTGAAGGCACAGAAAGAAACCATCCCGATGCATAGCAAGAGAGGCAAACATGGTAGGAGACTGGATTGGCTTGCAGGGGAAATCCTTGGTGAACTTAAGCATAAAAAGGAAGCTGGAAACTTGGACAAATGACCAGGGAGGGGTTTAAATGTATAGTTCGAGAATGCTGGGGGTTTATCAGGAAGGCGAAAGCGCAAATGGAATTGCGACTGGCTAAGGATGTGAAGGATAACAAGTGAGGTTTCTACAGGCATGTTAACAAGAAGAAGGTGATCAGAGAGGGTGTGCGGCCCCTACTGGATGAAGGAGGTAACCTAGTGACAGATGATGTGAGGAAAGCTGAAGTACTCAATGCTTTCTTTGCCTCTGTATTCACGGACAAGGTGGGCTCCCGGACTAATGTGCTAAGTGACGCAAGATGGGATGAAAATGGACAGCCCTTGGTGGGGAAAGAACAAGTTAGGAACTATTTAGAAAAGCTAAACGACACAAATCCATGGGTCTGGACTTAATGCATCCGAGGGTACTGAGGGAGTTGGCAACTGTCATTGAGGAGCCTTTGGCCATTATCTTTGAAAAGTCATGGAGACTGGGAGAAATCCCAGATGATTGGAAAAAGGCAAATGTAGTGCCCATCTTCAAAAAAGGGAAGGAGGACAATCCAGGGAACTATAGGCCGGTCAGTCTTACCTCGGTTCCTGGAAAAATCATGGAAGGGATCCTTAAGGAATCCATTTTGAGGCACTTGGAAGAGAGGAAAGTGATTAGGAATAGTCAGTGGATGTGATATACCTTGACTTTAGCAAGGGTTTTGATAGGGTCTCCCACAATATTCTTGCCAGCAAGTTAAGGGAATGTGGATTGTATAAATGGACAGTAAGATGGATAGAAAGATGGCTAGAAGGCCGGGCCCAGCAGGTAGTGATCAACGGCTCGATGTCAGGATGGCGGTCTGTTTCTAGCAGTGTCCCCTGAGGTTCGGTTCTAGGACCGGTTTAGTTTAATATCTTTATTAATGACTTGGATGAGGTGATGGATTGCACCCTCAGCAAGTTTGCGGATGACGGTAAGCTAGCGGGCGAGGTAGATATGCTTGAGGGCAGAGATAGGGTCCAGAGTGACTTAGACAAATTGGAGGATTGGGCCACAAGAAATCTGATGAGGTGCAACAAGGACAAGAGTAGAGTCCTGCACTTGGGACGGAAGAATCCCAAGCGTTGTTACAGGCTGTGGACCAACCACTTAAGTAGTAGTTCTGCAGAAAAGGACTTGGAGGTTACAGTGGATGAGAATCTGGATATGAGTCAACAGTGTGCCCTTGTAGCCAAGAAGGCTAATGGCATATTAGGTTGCATCAAGAGGAGCATTGCCAGCAGATCCGGAGATGTCATTATTCCCCTTTATTCAGCTCTGGTGAGGCCACATCTGGAGTACTGTGTCCAGTTCTGGGCCCCCCACTACAAAAAGGATGCGGACGCATTGGAGAGAGTCCAGCGGAGGGCAACCAAAATGATTAGGGGGCTGGAGCATATGACCTAGGAGGAAAGGCTGAGGGATGGGTCTGTTTAGTCTGCAGAAGTGAAGAGTGAGGGGGGATTTGATAGTAGCCTTCAACTTCCTGAAGGGAGGTTCCAAAGAGGATGGAGAGAGGCAGTTCTCAGTAGTGACAGATGGCAGAACAAGGAGCAATGGTCTCAAGTTGTGGTGAGAGAGGTCCAGGTTGGATATTAGGAAAAGCTATTTCACTAGGAGGGTAATGAAGCACTGGAATGGGTTACCTAGGGAAGTAGTGGAGTCTCCATCCCTAGAGGTGTTTAAGTCTCGGCTTGACAAAGCCCTGGCTGGGTTGATTTAGTTGGGATTGGTCCTGCCTAGAGCAGGGGGCTGGACTTGATGACCTTTTGAGGTCTCTTCCAACTCTATGGTTCTATAATTCTATAATCTTTAATGTGTTTATCTTCACACATACCGGTTAAGGGATATGCGGTGATGCTTGCAGGTTATGGTTAACCAGCAAGTCTGTTCAGAACCCTGAATAATTACTCGCCTTGCAGTCCTGTGGCTGTGAAGCCTGCAGTTCTCTGGCTTCACAGCCACTTGTATCTGAGCATCATAGGTTAAAACTAGCTTGAGTATGTCTGCATAAGCTGCTATTCTATTTCCTATTACAGTGCAAACATACCCAGTATCTCTGCCTTTTTTTGCATCTACAGAGAAGGAATAGTGCTCTTAAGTTATTTCACAGGAACAATGCGGATTATTGTTTTAATGTTGATTGGTGGTTTTTCAAATAGAAGTATTCCATAAAGTATTAAGTATAATGTATAAGGATGTGTGTTTTCTGTCATTAACTGACAAAATCTGGGTAAATGGAAGGATGGAATAATGGAAGTTTAGTTGTCCTACTCAACATTCATACATTTGTTGTATGTTCACCTAGAGGATTTACCCTGTGTCGCTTGGGTCCTTAAATAAAATATTTTTCTTCATTTAAATCATTGCTCTAGAGTGGGGCTGGGGATAAGCAGTTCAATATGCAGGCTGCTCTGTGAAGAGAGGACAGTCCCAGCCCTCTCTTACCCCAGCAGGTTGGGGCCAGAGGAGAAGCACCCATCCATGGTTGCTGTAGCTGCAGTGGGCACAGGTGGGGAAGGGATACATGTCCCCTGGCTGGAGGACAGACAGATGCACAAACAGATAAACTCACTCAAATGTTTAATAGATAGCTGTCCCTTTCTTAACCATTGCACCTGCTATCTCAATGGGGGTATAGCTATTCCAGTCCCTGTCTCGGGCCCCTTGCTGCTTCCTTGTGGTCATTATACAATAGAACTGTGCCTGCTACAGACCCCTTCCTTTCTGTTTTGTGAGAAAACAATCACATCCAGGCATAATCCATTGTCATGACGCAACGAACCCTTATGTTGCTTTAAGTTACGATAAGAGGCCAATTTCTTGGTGCTAGCTCTACCGTTTGGGAGGAGTTCTTGGACAGACAGAGACAGACACACAGAGACTCTTAAATATAGTAGATTAGTACCACCAGTGAACATGTACGAAGATCTGTCCTTAACCTACAGTAGTTGAATCTTAAATGCACAAGGAAATTATCATCCAGACAGAGACCAGTCCTGCTCTGTGATGCATGTGTAAAAGAAACAGTGATAAACATCTATATCTTTAGTGGTAGATGTAATGAACTGGGGTTAGGGGAAGGCATTAGAGGTTCAGGTTGAACCTCTGAGGCCCAGCACCCTTGGGACCTGCCAGGGGCCAACTAGGAAATGTGCCAGACTAGGGAAGGTCAGTGCTCACCCCTCTACTCCTAGACCTCCTGGGATTTCTGTTCTAGGAGCTGCTCCTCCCCCTCGAGGAGGCATTGTGCCTCCGCTGCTCCAGCTGCCCAGGGACTCCCTTAGTCCAGCAATGCTCCTGGCCTCAGCCTGCTGATTTTTTTCCTGACAATGGTGTACCAGAGCTAGTGCTGATTAGGGAAATCTGGATTAGAGAGATTCAACCTGTATTTGATTTACTAAGCTGTTATTTGCAGTACAGTAATGAAACACTGATCTATTATGAGGAATATCACTGAAGAAGTTGCATTAAATGTTTATGCTAACCATATTTATTGTGTTCAGGTACATAGTTTGTATGGTTCAATAATAGTAAAAAGTGGAAATGTCCGTTTCAAAGTGATGCAGCAGCAAATCTTCAGGGAAATAATTTCTGATAGCAGCCACTATGAGAAAATGCCAAACTGTCCTAGATAAATTGATGTATCTAAAAATATTTTGGTGCCTTATTTTGTCAGATGAAAAAGTACCTCCAGATCAGAAGCCTTTTAAGCCAGTAGCTCCCCAAGTACCACCCAAAAAACCTGCACCTCCCAGCAAGAGTAATAGTGTATTTAGAACTGGAATTCTAAAACGACCAGATAAACCAGTCTTACCACCTCCTGTGTCCAAGTGAGTATATTTTTATTGTATTTTAATCCAGTGTAGTAAATAGATGTCATTGGTTTACACTTGCATGTGCTTTATTGCTAAACTATAAACCTTAATAATATGAAGGTGAAAACATCACAGGTATACACAGTGCCTTCAGAAATTCTCTGTGGTGATCAGCTGCTGCTTGTTGTTTCTCAAATTAAGTAGCATTTTTCTTGAATCCAGATAAGAGGGCACCTCACACTATGACCTGGGCTGTGTGTGGAAAATATAGAAAATTAAATTCAGTGCAGTTTTTAAAGCTGTTGCATTCTGAATAAGTTATGGCCACATGAAGTGAGCCACTAGTGGTATTCTCTGCTATGCTGTGTAGAGCAGCTTGTGGGTGTTACACTTAAATTAATTGCCACTTTGGAGAGAGCCACACATCACTGTGTAAGTGATCAAATTTCTCACTTGAGTATTGTCGATATAAATCGTCACTGCAGGAGCACATGTGCTCTCTTTAAATCATTGTCCTCTAGAAAGTAGTGATTACTGAGAACATGTGAGTGAGGTCACATAAGGATCTGAAACTCCCAAGATCTCTTAGTTCTTTTCAATTGCCTGAGTGAATTTAAATTCTTTGTCTTCCGTTCCATAGTTCATGTTATAGCAGAATAGCAGCAGCCACTATTGTTAAATTTGCATAGCAGCCTCTCTTCCAACCCCCAATTTCTAATCACTGGTGTAAAAGTTGTACTGTAGCTTCTGTGTTCTGATCCTTGATTTTAGTTACTCACAATTTTTTGAAGCTTTATTTTTCCATGCCTAATCTATGCCTGATGAGGTAAAATCTTTTGTCCCATTGTAACCAAACCAAAAACTTTTGCAATCTTTTTTTTTTAAATATTATAAGTCTTGTGGGAAACAGGCCATCTCCTACATCTCTCTACTGGTGGTATGTCTACACTTGCAAACTACAGACACTGCACTTCCAGCTAGCATGGTACAAATAGCAGTGCATATAGGCACAACTTGGGCAAGTATAGAGTGCCCTGCATGGCTCTCTGCAGATGGAAGCAGTGCCTCCCGTGTTTATACTATTCTTAGCAGTGCAGTGTTCCACTGCTAGAGCCTTTCCTGGTTGCTGGGATAAGTTCTGGCAGGGAGGAAACATCAAAAAAGTCTTTGACAGTGTGGAAAAGTTCTGGCAGATTCTGCTGCTTCTCCCTTGCTAGAGCCTTTCTTTCTGCAGTGAAAAGCTATGGCAGTGAGGAGCTGCTGAAGTCTTTACTGTTGCCTCTTCCCCTCCTCCACCTAAGAGCATTTCATTGCTACATGTGATTTACGTGGTGACAAGTGTGAGCTCAGCCTGCGTTCACTGTGACATGTAGGCCCTGTGTCGTGCCTGTACTCTGTATGCCACTGTAAATTTAGATGAGGCATAAGATGCCTGAGCCAAACCACTCTTCTCTTGCTTTCTAGCCAAACTGAGTGATGAACATACCAACATACGAACAGCCATACTGGGTCAGACCAAAGGTCCATCTAGCCTAGTATCCTGTCTGCTAACAGTGCCCAATGCCAGATGCCCTCATGGGTTCCCAAACTGGGGGGCGTGCCCCCCTGGGAGGGCATGAAGAAATTCCAGGAGGAACGCGAAGTGACCCAGCCGCACACACCTCGGTCAATCCCACCCCAAGTTTTGCTGCTACTTTTTTTGGGGGGAAGGGGAGGAGGGTGTAAGGGTTTCTCAAAAATCAAAACTGTGATGCTGAACAGCTTGGGAACCACTGAGGGAGAGAACATATCAAGTAATCACATGATCCCTCTCCTATCATCCGTGCAGGTGTTCCTGCGTTGTTACCATTTTCTTTTCACATCACGAAGAGTGATGCCCAGATCAGGACAGCAGACATTGTTTAACTAGTTCTCTTCAAACTAACTCCTCACAGTAGCAATTAATGTCTCAAGAATGGAGATTTTGAAGAGAAGTTAATAGACAGTTTTAATTGGTTCTTTTGAGTGGATTGTGTGGGTGGATCCTCATTCTCCACGCTTCTGTGTTGTAGATTCTAAGTAGAAGAAACTGATAAACATGTACGCCACGGTTTTGTACATAAACTGAATATTTGGTTCTAGGAGACTGCATGCACAGGTCCTCAGTGGTTACCTCTGAGTACTCTGGCTGCTGCTTTGAGAGATGTCCCCATGGGTGTTCCACATTAGATTGGTGCGCCACTTCCCATCTCAGAGCGGAGATTTTGTAACAGTGTCCCTGGGGCCATGCACATGCACACGAGCAGTCGCATGCTGTTAGGCTGCAGGCATTGCGCATGCGCAACCCCCTCCCCCACTCCTCAGTTCCTTCTCTACTGTCTCCGGCTACGGACGGATTCAGCAGTGCTCCCTTCCTTCTTTGCATCTAGATGACCATGCTTCTTAAAACCAGTAAAATTCATCATAGTTGCTAATTAGTGAGTTTAAATACTTAGTCAATTATTTTGTTAGTTTAAAAAAATTTAGATTAGTAGAAGTGTGGGGTTTTTTTTCCTCTCCCAGTTAATCCCTTCCTGCGGTCTCTGACTGTTTCTACAGGTATGCCTGTCTCACCAGGGTTTTAAGCGCTGCTCCTCATGTAAAGAACCTATCCCTATATCAGATGGTCACTCACAATGCGTCTGCTGCCTTAGAGAGCAGCATAACGCTCAGAAATGCCCTCGTGCAAAGCTAAAATCGTGGGCACAGAAAGACGGAAACTTCCAGCTTCAGTTATTTTTATTGGAAAATTCACTAGACTCTGGTCCAGTCAGCACCCTGAGGAACTTAAGCAGCAGGGATCCAGAAAGCTGGCTCCCCTCCTCTACCTCCCACCCCCCAAAAAGAAAAGCCAGCTTCCTCAGCACCTCAAGGGTCTACGTCACCGAAGCAGCTGTCTCCCTCACGGCTGGGGCCGAGAACAGCTGCAGCACCATGGCACAGGTGATGCCGCTGATGTCTTTGGAGCCCCCCGTGGAGATGAACAGCACGCATGCGCTAAACCATGGTCTGAGGTGACAGGCTTCAACCTGTCTGCCTCATTAGCTGCAGCACCATCCAGTAATGATGCAATCTTGCCCGACACAGCAGGAGAGCGCAGCTCCGATCATGTTAACAGGCACCTCAGCTGCCACCACAGAGGTGCTTGATGCGGCATGACTGCCCTCAGCACTGAGGCATGATTCAGGGCCTCAGCCTCTGTGCTTCCGACTACAGCACCTGTTGGGCATTACACTCAACACAGAGACTTATTAGTCTCATCTACTTTAAACTCAGAAATCACTTTCTCAGGAAAAAATTTCATCTGAATCTGAATATGATTTCTCTCTGGCTTTTTTCACCAGCGAATTCTCCTTACACAGCTCAGAGTATTTACTCTTCCAGGTTGGGAATATACCTTCATATTATGGCAATCCCAGGGTACCTCCAACTGAGCCTTACCCCTACTGCCAATACTGGTAAAAATGGTAATATCACAAATACCAGCATGGCCAGAAATGACACAGAATGCAATAGTCCCCCTCCAAACAAATACAAGAAGGGGATCCACTCACACGGGGGGATCCAGTGGAGGGAGGATCTCTGGCCCTTGTTTCAGTGACTTCAGATGCTGCACATTCCCATGACCTTTTCAAATGTGTAGCTGCGGAATTAAACATTCCTCTCCATGAGGCTCTGGAAAATCCGCATGAGCTAATAGACAAACTGCACTCAGTAACACCATCAAAAATACCATTGCCAGTTAATCCAGGAATAACGCAACTGGCAAAGATGGTGTGGCAAACTCCCGCATCAATCTCTTCGATGACTGAGAGAACCACTAAGAAATATTATGTTCCACCCAAGAGTTCTGAATTTTTTTTTCTCACCCTGCACCAAATTCCCTCGTGGTGGAAGCTGCACAACTAAAATCCAAGCAGCAACAATACCAGTCTACCATTGGACCGCGATAGCAAAACGATCTTTGCATTCTGGCACAAGATATATACATCTTCTACTTTACAATTTCGCATTTCGAATTGTGCAGTTTTATTGAGCAAATATGATTACAGAACTCACATGATTGCAAAATCAGCATTACAGACCACCTTAGACGCTGCTGACACGGCTGCATGTTCTATAGCAATAGTGGTAGTAATGAGGAGAGCATCATGGTTTAGTTCCACTCCATTCACTCTACAGTGGAAGATCTGTCTTTCGATGGCCAGAAGTTGTTTGCAGCTAACACCAGTGAAATTCTCCACTCCATGAAAGATTCCAGAGCGATGCTTTGGTGTTTGGGGATCCACAACCAAGTACCTAAAGAAGGCAATATAGGTTTCAGCCCTACCTGAGACCTCAATACCCCCTCCCCTCCATATGCACAATACTACAATGGACAAGACCAGAAGCAACAGAACAAAGGCAGAGGCAGAAACCAACTCTTTCGAGATGAAAATGCACACACGTGACCTGTGCAGAGCCCTCTCTTTTTACCTGCAGCGAACAAGACCATTCTGAGAGTCTCCCAGGCTATTTGTTTCAATAGCAAACTTCAATAAGGGCCAGGCTGTCTCATCACAGAGACTCTCCCATTGGGTCTCATATTGCATCATACTGTGCAGCACACAGTCAGATATGCTGCCTCCAGAGAGCATAAGGGCACACTCAATCAGAGCCATGGCTTCCTCGATAGCATGCCTCTGAAAAGTAACCATAAGAGACATCCTTCGACCACAGATTTGCAAAGCACTACACATTTACACAGGGATTTTTCCCAACCTAAAACTAGCTAAGGAGGTTCTTTCCACGGCTTTTCTGCCAGATCCAAAGTCCCTACCTCCCTAAAGAGAAATTGCTTTGCAGTCACCTAATGTGGAGCACCCATGGGGACATTTGTCTCTCGAAGAGGAGGTTACTTACCTCAATAGTAACTGATGTTCTTCGAGATGAGTGTCTCTGTAAGTGCTCCACAACCCTCCCTTTCTCCCCTCTACTTGGGGATCCTGGCCTCCTCAAGCCATCATTTTGGGGTAGAGAAGGAACTGAGAAATGGAGGAGGGGGTTCACTCATGTACGATGCCGGCAGCCTAACAGCGCTGGGAACACTGCTACAAAATTTCCGCTCTGAGGCTTAGTGGCGGCTCACCGACCTAATGTGGAGCACCCACGGGGACACTCATGTCAAAGAACGTCAGTTACTGTTGAGGTAAATAATCTCCTCTTTCATTCAGCTGATGCATTAACCATTTGAAAACCAAGAGTGCCACTCCATACTTTTAGTCTATAGAATGCCACTTGTACTTGGCGAGATATTAACTTGATACTTCAGCAAACTTCAAGATTATCTATAAAACAGAGAAGCATACCACAGAAATGTTTTTCAGTTTGGGTGACAGTTAAAGTATGTCAGAATTCCAAGGGGGAATATATATGTACTAATCAATTGTGGCCAGAGTAATTTAGTGTTTTTATGACTGAAAACATCCACAGCTGCTCAGTATTTGACACTATACTGAGGGGATGGTTGAAGAGAAAGCAACCCTGCTGCACTAGTACCCATGTAGAGAAATGGGGAAATGAGTATTTAGACACATTTTAGAGAAAAGGGAAGTAGTACCCCACATTTAATCTCTCAAACTGTTCAAGTCTCCCAGCTTGCTAAGCATGGTAACCTTTTTACCTTTAGCTGCAAGACGCAGCTGAAAGAGCTGCAAAAGAATGGCTCATCTGTTCACTTTTTTGGTTCTAGGATGCAAGAAAATCTAGGGATTTTTACTGCCAGAACAGTAATAAAGGATAGAGAGAGACTGTCCAATGCTAGAATAAAGGCCATCTAAACAGGATATTTAACAAAATGTAACCACCCATTCAAGTGCATTAAGAAAGTGTTTAATTTAAAATAAATTGAGGGGAAGAGACCCTTCATACCTCAGGTCTGAATGTTTTTGACTTATACTTGAAGGTGATATTTAGTGTTCTTGTCTTTTGTGTTGTTGCATTGTACTGTAGCATTTTTGTGCAAAGGAATAGATTTGTTTATACAGCACGCCTAAATGGAATAAAATATTACCAACTGATGTGTTGAAGTATGCATGTGGTACTCATGTCCTGCACATGTCTGGAGAGCAGATTTTTGGCCAGATTCCTAACAGAAGTTAATGTGTTTATGAATAGCACAACATTTATTTTGTCTGTCTTGGTGAGAGAGCCAGTTTGTGGAAGAATTTTTAAATGTAAAGTCTTCAAGAACAGGAGATGCTGAAATTTTCTCCTCTGCTTTTAACTCTGAATGTGTTTGAATTATGATCTGTTTCAAATTCAGGCTATTCTTCCTTTACAGATCGAATGGGGAAGTGGTTTCCCTTCGACCAAAATCTGAAATTGAGCCACTAATAAAGCCAAAGTTAGACTCTGAACATTTACCGCTTAGACCAAAATCAGTAGAGGTAGATTCAGTTGCAGTAAAGAGCTTTAAAGAACCAGGTAAGATGAAAAACAAAGGAAAGTCCTGTTACTAAAGAGCTTTTCTGAGCCTTTTCTATTTAGATTGTGATACTGAATTAACTCTTTTATTGAAGTATATACATGCTAACACATGTAAGTGCTCTTGCACTAAATATTAAGTGGAGGATACAATTTTTTAAATAGTAATTGCTTATAGCTCTTTTGTATACTGGGGAAATAATGTACAGTATTTATCAAGCTGATATATAGAGAAATGATAATACCTTACTTTGTATTGGGTTAAGTAGAAAAAAAGAATAGCTGTGTAGTGGTTTCCTTTTTTTTGGAACTAATATTAACATTCGTTTATAGTTATATGGAGTCTAATTGACAACTTTTATAGCTATCTCCTTCATTAATGCTTCATACTTTTGAAAGAGGTTTGTAATTTGTGCTCATGAAAATGAACTAAGTCTTGCTAGATGGACCTTGATCCTAATCTCACTTCTGTTGTGCACCTCTCTGAGAACTTGTCATATTGACTAGAGGTAACACATTCTGGACAGATGCAGTGCAAGCTTTCCCCACATAACTGTTGTTAATATTATACCTTCTTTGTCAGTAACATCACTGTGATCTCAGTCTTACGCAAGGGTGGGCAAGATATAGCCCTCACCACCAGGCTAATCAGTCTGTGGGTGGGGAATGCATGAAGTCTCCTACTCCCGCCAGGGGCGCGTGGTTTTGAACAGCTGGTAGTTCCCGCTGGACACCAGGCGCCCCTGGCAGGGTGAAGCAGGGGGCAAGGGACTTTGTGTGCTCCATCGCCCCACAGGGGAGTGCAGGAAGGTCCCCTACCCCTTCCACCAGGGACACACCCATTCTGCCTGAGGCCCCACCCCTTCTGCTTAAGACCCTTCCTCTTGTGGGGTCAGTTTGCGATCACTCCCAAAAGTGAAGTGGCCCCCCTACAAAAATGATTTGCCACCCTGGTCTTGCTTGTGCCTCCTCCTCAAAGGTTGCCAGTTACGTTTAAACTGAATGGTGCCTTTTGTGATCTTGTGCATACCTTCATGAGAGGGGACTGGTTTTGAGAACACACAATTCTTCTTTTGTACATTCAACTTGTACCAGTTTTTAACACTGCCCTCTAAATGGAATTTTTTACTAGTGCATAAAACCCGCACTAGGATGACATTGGTTATTCGCCATCTGAGTGTTGAACAGTTGAACTTGGTATTTAATTAGACACTTTAGGAATATTGCTAGTAATACCAACACAATGCTTACTATGTTCCAAAATTATTTCTAAAATAGTTGTTTCTTTATTAAATATGGTACATTTAGAGAATATATGATGTGGCATGGTTTGAAGATTTGATTTGGGTTGGGACAGCGCAGTGATTAAATCAGCATCTGGTTAAGATTGGGGCTGTGAACACAAACCAATCAGTTTGTTTTTTTTCAGGTGAGAAGGAATAACTGCTAGTAGGTTGAGAGGTGAAATGGCTGAGATACAAGCTTCTATGCTTTAGAAGTGTTCCAGAAAGTTGCTGTTCAGGTTCCCCATTTGGGGGTTGTGTGAAATCTTTTCCTACATGGTCAGGTAGTAGGTGTGGCCAAGAGCATATCTTTTGATTGTCTTTAGGCAAGGAGAATATGATGTGTGTGTTCTGTTATAGGCCTTTCCTACACTGGGACTTAAGTTTAGGCATTTACATATCTGTGGGATCTGCATATGGGTACTGAAGCCAGTGCAGAAAGTGATGAGCAATCTGGCACCCATGCTCTGGAATTTGTGTTGGTTGCCTGTTGGAGGCAGAGGGTAGGATGGGGAGAGATGCAATGATGCGGTGGTGGGGTTGGGACAGGGAAAGATGTGAAGCTGAGAGGTGGGATGCACTGACGGGAGGATGGGGTATGGCTCTCACATAACAGGAAGGAGACCAGGATGCTTTAGCTACTCCCAAATCATTCAGGACTTCCAGGCCCAGTGGGCATGCTGTTTGCAAGGCCAGGTGAGCACTGTGAGCCTGCACAACCTCCAGCGCTCCCAAGCTACATTCCTGCCCCCACTTAGCTGCCTCCTGCTCTCCCATTTGCAGACACACTCCCTGGCCCAAAAGCCAGTGTGCTCCTCTCCCTTGCCCCTTCAAGCACTCTCCTTTCCAGTGCCTCGCTGCCTCTGTGCCATCTGCACCCCTTCAGCCTTCCCCCTCCAAATACTGCATCTGCCTCAAACAGCACCCCCCATCCATATGCCCCTGCTGTGCCCCTGCACCATTTGTACCTCGCTGTCCCTGCACAATGTTGCACTCGGACCCCCACTTTCCCGTGTGTACACTGTGCGGTACCCAGTATTGCTGCCTTGGTGGCACCTTGGGGAGAGGGAGGAGGCGGCCAGGGCCAGGATATAATGAAGAATGCTGGAGGCACCAGGTGCCACAGCAACAACCTCACAGGCTGGGACCAGCTAGGAGCCGCAACACAGTGATATACCTGGCACGGAGCCTGTTATCCTGCTGCGTGCCAACCAGACAGTCAACAGTCTGCCGTGGTGCTGACCAGAGCCTCCAGGTTCCCTATTTGACAAGGGGTTGCAGTCCAATTCTGGACACATGCTTATCTTACATGAAACAAGCATTCAAAAGTGATATAGTATCAGCCTTCAACTACCTCCCTATGAGCTCAGGGGAACTGTGTGCATGAAATCAGTGGCAAGATCAGGATCTTGTACAGGCAGTCCCCGGGTTACGTTCAAAATAGGGACTGTAGGTTTGTTCTTAAGTTAAATCTGTATGTAAGTCGGAACTGGCATCCAGATTCAGCGGCTGCTGAAACTGATCAGTTTCAACAGCGGCTGAATCTGGACGCCAGTTCCGACTTACATACAGATTCAGCTTAAGAACCCCAGGCGTCCCCAAGTCAGCTGCTGCTGAAACTGATCAGCAGCTGATTCCAGGAAGCCCGGGGCAGAGCAACTCTGCCTCTGGCTTCCTGTAGTCAGCCGCTGGTCAGTTTCAGCAGCGGCTGACTTGGGGACGCCTGGGGCAGAGCAGCTGGGGTGCTGCCGGGTTGGTCCAGTAGCGCCAAGGAGCGGTGCTGCGGGACCAATCGGCAGTGCCCCACCTGCTCTACCACAGGCCCCGGGCTTTGCTCCACGTCTCCCTGGTCTGCTGGGGGGGGGGCACTAGCTGCGTCTTCCCCCCCCCCCCCCCCAGCAGACCAGGGAGACGCTGAGCAAAGCAGTGGAGGACCCGGGGCCAGACCCGCGGCGCTTCCAGATCAGCTGGAAGCGCCGCGGGTCCTCTGCCGCTTTGCTCCGCGTCTCCCTGGTCTGCTGGCTCCCCCAGCAGACCAGGGAGATGGGGAGCAGCTTTTCTCGCCCTGGAGGAGGTGGGCAGCAGGACCAGGCGTCCCGCCGCTCCAGTCCTCCGGGACGAGAAAATCCCGGTTCGTAACTGCGGATCCGACATAAGTTGGATCCGCGTAACTCAGGGATTGCCCGTATTATAAATACACATACACAGATCTGTACGGCTTGTGAGTTTTATCTGAGAAATGGGTAACTCAAAGTTTGGTATGTCCGCATAAAGATCTTCTAAGTAGACATGTTAGTCATGTACTAAGCCACAAAACAACGTAATAAATTATGTACTTTGGTGTGGTCCACATCATCTGTTTTTACCTATGGAAATGCCTTCAACACTAAATTCTTGAACAGCTTCAAAAAGCTGCAGTTACCCAAAACAAAGTGCCACAAACTGTTTTTGCATTTCAGAGAAGAGAGAATTTTCTCATGGGGAGCTAGAAGGAGGGGGAGAAGGAGAATATCCCTTTCTGAAGCCACATGAGGCAAGATTCACCTCTACACTTTTATAGTCCAGTATGTTTGGACTCCTATTAACTAAGGGTGTGTCTAGACTACAGGGTTTTGTTGATAAAAGTGGACTTTTGTCGACAAAACTATCCCTGCGTCTACACTGCCACTGAGTTCTGTCACCGTAACGTCGACAGAACTCAGCAGTTTTGTCGACGGCTGTAAACCTCATTCTACAAAGAATAACACCTTTTGTCGACACAGTTCTGTTGACAGAAGGCGGCATTGCATCTACACTGTCCTTTGTGTCTACACTGTCATGTCGACAGAACTGGATGTAGTCTAGACGCTCTTTGTCAACAGTATCTGTCAACAAAACTTCTGTCGACAAAAGCCTGTAGTCTAGACGTACCCTAATATACTTGATTTTACACAGACAGGAGTAGAAAACTGTCTTAATAAATATTTTCTAATTTCTCTTAAACGTACATAAAATAGGTTTTATGTAATATGACATGCAGAGTTCATGGTGGCGCAAAGTGTGGCATAATGATTTTATCCAAGGATACTTAGAATGATCTGCTATGACTTTTTCATAGTTTTAGCACTAGCATGTAATGCAGTTGTCCCAAACTTGTGCCAGTGAAACACGTACCACTATTAGTGTCTTACAACTTGTTGCTGTGACTTCTTTGACATGAATGCAC
Source organism: Pelodiscus sinensis (assembly GCF_052426305.1). Taxonomy (NCBI): domain Eukaryota; kingdom Metazoa; phylum Chordata; order Testudines; family Trionychidae; genus Pelodiscus; species Pelodiscus sinensis. Next base: position 14,955,902 of record NC_143054.1, read on the forward strand.
AGAGAATGAAGCTTTACCAAAATCATTAATTTTCTTTGTTTCCCTGTAACTAGTTTATAGGCATTTTAACTGCCATTCTTGTTTCCAGTAGTTTAGGGTCTCAGAACAATTACTAAGGCTATGTCTAGACTGCAGGGTTTTTTCCGAAAAAAGTAGCCTTTTTTCGAAAAAACTTCACCTGCATCTAGACTACAGCCGCGTTCTTTCAAAATTAAATCGAAAGAACACGGCTTTTCTTTCGACAGCGGTACTCCTAATTTCACAAGGAAGAATGCCTTTTTTCGAAAGTGCTCTTTTGAAAAAAGGCGTTCTTGAATGCAAACAGGGCTTTTTCGAAAGAGCACCCAGGCAGTCTGGATGCTCTCTTTCGAAAAAGCGGCTCACTTTTTTTGAAAGAAGAGGTTCCAGTCTAGACGCTCTCTTTCGAAAGAGGCTTGTAGTCTAGATGTACCCTAAATGAACAATATTTGTTAGGTCCAATTTTTTTGGAGGTACTGGCCTCAGTGGTATTGCTGTCAGTTCAGCACCTCTGAAAATCATGCTGTTGCAGCTAGACATCTATAAATACTTCAGTGGTCATATTTATGAAGACTTCTGAACACCATTTGTTGAAAATTTACTTGAAAAGGACACTATTTCCTCACATATTTAGAGGCGGTTAAACCAAGAATGTAACAGAATGAAAATAAACAGTGATTCTGTGTTGAGATATGAATATATAATAATATAAATAATGTTAATATGCTGAACATGTGAAACAATTCTGTTCCTTCTACAAATGTTTCTTTTTCCTGCTTTGTAAAATAATTTTTTTTGTTCAGAATCTTTTTTCTAGACATTCCTCTCCTTGACTTTTCTTTCCAGATTTTGTTTCCTATCCTGTTTGCCATGTTTCCCTTCTTACGTGTCAGGAAATTACCCTACCCTTCTCCATTTTGGTAAGATAACATTATATAAGGAAATCCAAACGCTGTGTGTCATACCTGTACATGCACGTAGCCTTTTCTTTTTAGCAGCTCAGAATTAATTTTAATTTGCATATATAATTTGTATATATTGAAATTAGGTTTTTGTTTTAAAATGCCTTCCTGTTTGTTTTTTGATGCAGATTTTCCTTAGCTAGCAGACAAGGAAGTATTTACTTTTAAATTCATTTTGGGATTACATAAAGTATACAAATATTTACACAGAATTATTTAACCTGTCAGGAAAGGCCCAAAATACAGCTTTTTGTAATGGTATTATGTTCAATATTAGTCACATTTCTGAAGTGACTGGTGTTGGATTGGTTTACTGGATTGCAGTAAAGCAAACACAAAAACACATCTGGCTTTCAAGTCTGCTATGCACATTGATAGATTTTGGTTTTGTATTTTTTCTTTAATTCTTGTATGTTACATTTTGAAAAAAAGTCTTTATAATTTCCCCTGTAGGTTTCTTGTCCTATAAACCTGTAATGTTGTATAAAAAATTGTCTAACTACTTCCCATAACATGTAATATCTTCCTTTGATTTAATTTACAATGATTTGCAGTGTACTGTTTTTCTCCATACTTATAGTTAATAACATAAACTCATTTTTTGCATTGTTGAAGTTTTAATATTCTGTAACTTATGATGTTTGCCTTCTAATATTTTCTGCAGCTGAAGTTTAGACTTAGGGCAGAAGACAGCACAAACAGCTGTCTGTGTCTTCTTGCTATGATATACATGTTAGATTCCCTTGTTTCACATAGTGTAATTGCAGTATAGCTAATATTTTGAGCTGCTAAACCGTTGCAACTTCAGGTGATTAATTCACTTCTTCATTCACCTCATTTTTTTGTTGCACCCTATAATGCTTCACACAAATGGAAAACCGTATATGCTAGACTACTGGACACTGTCTCTGCCAAAATTTACCAACTATTGCTAGATACATTGTTGACAGCCATTTTTCTGACAATCTTTTTCTGTTCTGTGTTACATCTTGACTTGCTCTTGGCCCTGCTGTAATGTGCACCTGCAGATTTAGGTGGTAGCAGGTTTTCTTAGTAGGCTACTTTCTTTATCATAACCACCTGAGGTTGATTGAACCTTCTCGTGTCTGGCAAAATGTCACAGCTTTCAACCTTTTCTTTGATTCAGTACATGTATGATAATTAGAGCTCTTTTTTTGACATGTAGTGCTCTTTTTGGTAGATGAACTCCTAAAAGCCCATATAGTAACTATAAAACAGGTCTTTGATAAATAAATAGTTTATTTACAATTACAGCTGGCACTGAACGGGTAAAATTTTGGTTCCTCTGAAACTCACCATTGACTTTCGTGGGGTCAATATTCACCCATTATGGGTAACATTACAGAAAGGTAAATAAAAGCTCTTGCATCAAGTTAACCACATTCTATTCTCATTATTGACCCAATGAGAAAGAAAAGCTATAAGGAAGAAACTAACAGAGTGAGCGCTCCCTTTATTATTGTGATAGCACTTTGTGACACTATGCATTTAACTCAGCTGCAACAGTCTGTCCCAAAGAACTTGCAGCCTTAAAGCAATGAAACAGTTCTCCAGATCATCCCAGTACTTCCATGATGTATTCCAGGCAACAAGTGTAGCCCTGGACTCTGTTTCTCCCAAGTCCTCATGAAATATTTCTCTTTCTGGGTAGAGCTGGGTCTAGGTGCCTGGCGAGTGACTCGACTATGGGAGACAGGCTGGCATCCTTTACAGTAAATGAAGTAATTCGGTTTGTGCACCTCTCTAAGCTTACTGCTAGACGGTTTCTCCTTCCTGCACAGGTGAAACAAAACTTCTTGAGACATGAAACATATATAAATATCATATGTTAGTTTTCCTTTTCTTGTCCTCATTGTTACTCTGATATATAACAGAGGTCCAGGTTTACTTTTTAACATGTGTTTCTGCTGTGAGGTTAGGTGGACCATTAGAATATAAAAGTGTCCCCTTAGTAGCTACTGTATGACATTAAACAAATTGCATACCGTGGGGTACCTGACTACAATGACCTTTTTGCCTTGTGGCCATCCTTTCCTCCTTAAACTGCCTTCTGCATCAGTCTCCTTACACCCATCACTCTTCCCTTTCCTCACTTCTCAAATTTATCCTGCCATTTCTCTCCACTGATCTCCATTTCCTTTATATCTATTTTCACTTCTGTTGCCAGCAGAATTACATGTTTTCTAGGGCTGTGATAGGTTCCCTTAAAAATATCTGAGTAGAATTTGTCCAGTTTAGCTAAGCAGCAGCTAAATGGAGTGTGGCAGAGTTCTGGTCACATCCCCTGGGTCCTGCGCTTCCTGATAGATTTTTGGTATGCCTCACACGCTCATTGGTGACCCTCCCACTGCCTCTTGTTTCTCTGAGGTGAGGGTTCCCCACTTAATGAGCCATTTTCATAATAACAAGTCAGTAGTTTGAAAGGGAAAACCCTTCTGTGGTCCAAAAGTTCCTTTTTCCTCTGGTGGCAGCCCACTAGGCATGAGGAGGGTGGGGGGAACCTGGTCCCACCCACTTCAGGTTGCAGCCCAAGACTCTAGGTAGCAGCCACTTGTGGGGCTTCTGCTCTTATCCCCTCAGAATAATAGCCCCTCGCTGGGCCACTTGTCCAACCACTCCCTTGGTACTTCTCCTGACACTCTCTCCCAGTTATGGCCTTCAGTTCTTTTCCACCTTATACTTCCCCTGCTCCAGTCCCTCACTCCTCTCCTCACCCCGTCCCCTTACCTGAGGGGAAACCTTTTCTAGCTGACCATCAAGCCCTACCTGACTGCAGGTGTCCCTTTAGTCTGCTGCTGCAGGCCAGCTCTTAATGAGTCCCAGATCCCTGCCTGTCTTAATTGCTGGGCAGCATTCTTTGGTAGCCTATGCTGGAAACAAGAACCTGCTCACCCAATTACCTGTATATCTGCCCTCCACCAAACTTACTGCAGCCTGCTGCAGGTGGGATAGGCATGTTGAGTTATCTGAAAGTTGTAATCGCTAAAAGGAAGCAAAGATTCCTAAGGATGTATAAAGGGCTGTAGCTAAAAGTAGTGGAAAGGCATTGATTTAAATTTTCAGGAAGAACTTCTAGTAGTGAGATCTCATGGCTGTGAAACCCTCATCACTCAAGCTATTTGAAACTCTTCTGGATAAAACACTAATATACTATGGAAGGACTTACCAGATAGCCCTACTAGGGTCTTTTCCATCTGTTTTCTATAATTCTTACATTTTGAAGCTAGATGAGACACCTGGAAGGACAGTGTAATAGAGAATGAAGTTAAATATTAGCTGCTGATTGTTAAATCATAATCCATGTGGTAGAACCAAATATACTGTGTATTGATTTGCATTCAAGTCCATTATCAAGATTTGACTGTAGAGATAAACATTAACAGACTGTACATTTAAACTAAAATGGAAATTAGTATGTACTATGTAGATACCTTACAAATTAAAATATTCTTCATAAGACATGAAATAATATTGAGCATCCTTTTAATATGTAAATGCTTTACACACACATCTTTAAGCCTCACTATACCTTTGTTAGCTTGGTAAGTATTAACTGTTTTACAGATGGGTAAATTGAGGCATTAAGAGGTTAATTAACCCATAGCCAATAGTAAGTAAACTACCTTGAACTACTTTAATTTTTATCACCCTAAAATAATTTACCCATACCGTTAAATGGTGGCTTTGTCTTAATGGACATTTGTATTTCTGAGGTGCAAATAACCAACGTTTATCTCAAGGACCAAGGTGGAGTCAGAGAATGAGAGGAAATAATGCTTAAATTACAAGTTTCTTTATGTAGAATCACAAGCACAGGCAAATTCTCACCTAACTTGAAAAGATATCTAAATTAGCAGAAAAATGTAAGTGAAACATTTACAGTGTTTGGCTACAAATCTCTTGGATGCTTGCAGCTTGTCTGAAGACAAGTTTGTTTGTTGTATATGTAAAGTCAGCTGGAATTGTAGATGAGAACTACTAGGAGCCATTTTTATAATTAGATGTACACATTTAAGCCGGTTTAACATGAGTGAATGTGTGCCACTTATTTTATCATGCCTCTTGTATCTTCTTTTAGGGCTGTGTTGCATTCTGATTTATATGCTTAATTTCAAGAGTATAAAGATAGGAAAATTCACTATCTGAAAGTTTTTTAAAAGGGATCTGACACAGCTCAAAATTATGTTACTTTGAATTTCCTTTAAAAATATATTCCAAGAAACAACTGTATATTTTCCTTAACATTTGAGTTTGAAATTTGCTTCATGACATGTTTTCAGTTGAGCCTGCCTTGTTCTGGTGGGGATTTGAATTCTTTAACTGTTTTATTAGTGAATAGCTTTCAATTCTGCCTAGCTTCTTTAGTGACAGTGTTGTTTTCCAGACTTATTAAAATGCATACAATAACTATTTCTTGCATAATCTTGAGAGTATAGTATGCTAAAAGTAATTTGAATGTACAGTTGTTCTGAGCAATTTTATCTTTGAATTTTTAAAATCTTTACTTCATGATAACCTTCTGAATTTAAAGGGGGTCTGTGTTCTCACCTTCTAGATCTTTTAAGTTTTGATGATGTAATAGCTACCTCAGATAATCTGTCACATCCTACTGCAAGCAGACCGAAGATGCCTGGCAGGAGGCTGCCTACTCGTTTCAATGGCAACAATTCTGTGAGTACATTGACTGCTTTCTTCTGAAAGATAAATTTAGGATATCTATTTCACATGGACTACATCACGATCTAGGGAAGTCATTTAATCAGCAAACATCTAAGAGTATTGATAGGAACATGTATCCACAAAAAAAAGGTAAAGATGAAAATGAGTGTAACTGAATATAGCTGCATCAGGATTGCAGATAAAAAAATTAGATTTTCCCCTCTATTCCATTGTATTGACATTTGTTTCCTATTTCCCTGACTACTCCAATAGCATCAAGAGGAGAAATTTCTCTGTGGGGCTTTTATATTTCAACTCCAGCCGTGTCCTCTGTTTTACAACCGTAACAACCCGTAGTCCCTGCTCTGGGAATTTATAGTTTAGCGTAGATTACAGTCCATATGTACAGAATATCCAGTGTCAGGATAAGTAAATCTTGAAGGCAGAATATTTTATTTATGATTTGTCATTATATGGTTACATCAGTTGAACTGTAATGCACTTCTGTGATATTGTGGGGGCCACACAAAGCAGCAGTAGGTATTTACCATCTGCCATGTAACTCCGGGGTTCAGTTCCCTGACACCAGTAGCCTGTTCACAAGCACAGGATCAATTACTTTGCATGGTAACATCAATAGCATTTCCAGTCCCAGGTCTCCCTGACACTCAGATCATTCTTCTCCGGTACCTTGTTCCCGAAGACATGAAATCAGCCCCTCCCAGTTATCTGTGCACTTCGGTGCACATTCTCCATGCAGTTGGCACAACAGAGATCTGTGCTAGATAAAAACAAAAAGCTTAATAGAAGAAGCCCAAATTCATAGAGAACATAAACATAGAAACTCAATCTCAGGCTTTACATTGTCATATTAGACAAATATCTCTTTTCTAATACAAGTTGCTTCCTGCCTTATAAGAGATCCTATCATATCCACTAGACATGCGTTCCAACTCCAGGTGTGCTCTGGGCCTGGAACATGCACAGAAAAAATGAGTGGGTGCTGAGCACACACTGGTGGGCACCCACTCTCTCTTCCCTTCCTATTCTCCCTGATGCCTCACACCAGTGCAGGCCCTGCTTATCAACTCATCCCTGCCTCTCTTCAGTGCCTCTGGCACACTGCCAAATGACTGACTGGCAGCCAGTGGGACGCACTTAGGGGAAGGAGAGAAGCAGAAGCTGGGAGTGTCTGGATTTGGAACTGTGTCCACTTATTACCTGCTCCTGTTTTACTCCATCCTAGGACTTGTAACTTTGTTTAATGTACTCTGAGCATATTCTATATACATGGTTTTTATTTACCAGCCAACTCAAAATGAGAATACAGAAAAAATTGTGAAGGTGCATAAAGAGGAGGAGGAAAGTGCCAAACCAAAGCCATCTGAAGTTAAAAAGGTATGAAGTTGAAATTATTAGATTCTCCTATCAAGCTACTAGCCCAGTGCCATTCATTTTGGTTGTATGTACACATGCTGATAATGCTGCCATATAGATTGCAAGTACTTACAAACACAGGTGCTGTATCTGAGCTAAATGCATAGCAGCATTGATGCAGGAATCAATATTAAGTAGCACAGAACTATTGGTTCCAGTTCCAATGGTATGTTGGATGTGTGCTGTGCCACCTAGCTCCTGGATAAAGAAAAGCAGGTTTGAGTAGACAAGGCATGCAGAATGGCATAGCTTCCTCAGTTATGACCCTGGAAGCTTGCTTAATAACTGACTTTAGGGAGTCCCATTACATTGTATTTGTGAAAAGATGAGAGGTGGTGGTGTTATCCTGGAGTTTCCAGATAGCTGCTAAAAACTTCTGTGAATGTTACTTCTAAAGTTAATCTGATGGCAGGAGGCCAGGATTGCCAATGAGCATTTGTGGAAAGGTGGAGACTTGGGAGTGTGTTGAGAGAGGACAACCTAGTATGAAGAGGGATGCCAGCAACTCCTGTCACTCTAGGACAACTTCTGTGATTCCTAGGAGAGTCCCACCTCTCTCCTGGAGCATTACAAAAAAATGATTTCTGGAAAGGAGGGCTCTTACTCTTAAGTAGACTGTTCCTCTTGGGTAAAACTGCTTCAGTTACTAAGGTTCTGGTGCCTTGTTCTGCTCTTTCAGCCTGCCTCCGCTCCCCAGTCTTGCTCATTATTATTATATTTGTACTGTGGTAGTGCCTGAGAGCTGCAGTGTAATGCAGAGAACAAACAGATGACTGCTGCTGCAAACAGCATAGTCTAAGTAACACTTGTGAGAGAGAGTTCTGTTAATTGACTTAGTTCCTCACTCAAAGCAGCAGCAGCATTTAGAAGATGGTACTCTAAAGGAAGCAGTGGCAATCTGGGCCTACCATAGCACCTTTAATAATGGGTGTCTCTTGACCAGCATGTTGCTCTGGACCATCTCCTCTACTAAAAAAGGAGCCTCTGGCTTTTGCCAGCCTGGTTAGGGGCCAGGTTTATTGGCTGGCCAACTCAGGTTGTGTCCAGCACAAGACACACATCCAGAGCACCCAAGTATGAGGGACTTGAGAGCCTTCAGGTTCCCTGTGGTGTTTTCCCACTTCTTCTGTATTTGTGCCTTTCAAGAGACCTTCTGAGGGGAAGTGGGCATAGCCTCCCACAGTGTTTAAAAGCCAGTCAGGTGTGTGAAGTCAAGCTACAATTAATCCGCTTCCGCACACGAGATCTTAAGGAGGATTTTGGAGTAACTTCAGTTCTTCATTGAGTAGTGTGTCTATGGGTGTTCCACTCAGGTCTCGGTGAGTCCTCACACTGCTGATTGGAGATTTTTGATGAGCAGTGCCCCTCGTGCTGCGCATGCGCACCCAGCGTCTTGCACCACTGCCGTTTGTCGAGTGTTGACATGGCCGTCAATTCCTTTTCTACTGTCCTCAGCTGAAGATGGAGTCAAAGCAATGCTCTTCTTCCTGAAAGGAAAAACAAAATTACTATACTTATTTTAGACTTTTCTCTCATAGTTTAGTCAGTTAAGGCTATTTTCAGTGTTCATTTGGGGGGGAAAAAAAAGACAAGTGCCGAGTCTTGCCGAGACTCGATGCCCATTTCTGATGGCCATGCCTCCTTTGGTAAATGCCTGGGAGAGACTCATGCAGCATATAGGTGCCCGCACTGTCAGAACATGACAGCCAGAGCCAGAAAAGACTGCAAAATGCTGCTTAACCCCTCGGAGAAGTCTCTGCAACCTCCACGGGACAAACCTGAGGGGACACGGGGACAGCAGAAGCCCAGTGACAGGGCTGCTTCACCACCCCGGAAAGGCTCACAAGCTTCATGGGCTTCCCCAGCATGCTCATTACCAGTGTTCCCTGGTGCCATCAGTCTCTGGCACCGCGGAGAAATGCAAGACACATGAGTCAGCAGTGTGATGCTGTTGCAAAAAAAAGCAAACGTGATTCTGGGATGCGTTGAGGTGTGTTGTGAGCAAGACACGAGAAGTCATTCTTCCGCTCTACTCTGCGCTGGTTAGGCCTCAGTTGGAGTATTGTGTCTGGTTCTGGGCACCGCATTTCAGAAAGATGTGGAGAAATTGGAGAGGGTCTAGAGTAGAGCAACAAGAATGATTAAAGGTCTAGAGAACATGACCAATGAAGGAAGGCTGAAAGAATTGGGTTTGTTTAGATTAGAAAAGAGAAGACTAAGGGGGGGACACAATAGCTGTTTTCAGGTATCTAAAAGGGTATCATAAGGAGGAGGGAGAAAACTTGTTCATCTTGGCCTCTGAGGATAGAACAAGAAGCAATGGGCTTAAACTGCAGCAAGGAAGGTTTAGGTTGGACATTAGGAAAAAGTTCCTAACTGCGAGGGTAGTCAAACACTGGAATAAATTGCCCAGGGAGGTTGTAGAATCCCCATCTCTGGAGATATTTAAGAGTAGGTTAGATAAATATCCGGGATGGTCTAGTCAGTATTTGGTCCTGCCATGAGGACAGGGGACTGAACTCGATGACCTCTCGATGTCCCTTCCGGTCCTAGTATTCTATGAAGACTGCACCTGCAAGGAGAGCTGAGTCAGAACCCACGTGCACCACACTGATTGGCGCTGCTGAGGCAGCGGCACCCACAAAACCACATATGCCACCATCACCAGCTCCTACAAGCGCCTAAACAAACCGGTCAGAACAACCCTCACCTCGCTCTGGCACCGCAGCAAAAGAAAGCACTGTGCAAGACGCGGCAGTTACAAGTCTCCTCAGCCAAGCACACCGCTCAGATCAGGAGTTTGCTCACCACGCTCCTCAGTGGTGTCTTATAGCCAGGGGCACACTCATATGCCAGAAAGGGCTCCCCACTCTCCAATGCTGCTCTCACCAAGAACTGACTATAGGAGCGGATTTTTATCATGCCATTCATCTCCATCAGGATCAGTGGCTTCCTGGCATTCATATCGAGATCATTTCCTACAACAACATCCCATGTGGCATAGCCAACTGTGGATGGATCCTCCACAATAGTTCTAGCCTCAGTGGGCACCCTGGGAACCATGGCAAAGGTACCAACCACGTTCCTTCCAACCTAACGGTCAAGAGATACAGCTCCTACATCACAACAGTACATGTCTATGCGATCCCCGGCCATATTCACACATTCCTCACTCACCCACCCTCAGCAATAACACGTGCCGGTTCCAATTATAACGATAACTTACCTCGTTTGGACTCGGAGAGTTCCTCACGTTACCCCAGATCCACTAGACTAGATGAGGCAAATTCATCTTCAACACACAATTCAGGATGGTGACCCTGGCAGCTATCAGACCTGCACTGGACAGAGGGGACTGGTTCTCAGTCTTCAACCTTCAAAATGTATATTTTCATGTAACCATCCACTCTGCCCACAGGAGATTTCTCAGCTTCGTCTTAGCTCAAGACTGTTACCAATACAGGGTCCTTCCCTTTGGTCTTTCTATGGCCCCTCGAGTGTTCTCCAAGATGCTAACCATAGTCATAGCCTTCCTCAGAAGACAGAACGTCGTCATCTTCCCTTACCTTGATGATTGTCTTATCAAGGGCTCCACTTGTCAACAAACTGTAACGATGACAACCGTTATCAGGGAATGTTTTTTCCCACCATGGCCTGCTTATCAATATACAAAAGTCCACTATACAGCCCACACAAAAAATAGAATTTATCAGGGCACTCCTAGACTCGGTGACAGCAAGAGCCTACCTGCCACCACAAAGATTCAAAATAATCTGTGACCTCATTCGGGGGGGGGGGGGGGGTCAAGCATACTCCCTTTTTCCACAGTCCAGACGTTCCTCCAGTTGTCAGGGCACATGGTGGCCACAACCTCATTGGCCTATTTGCGAAACTACACATGTGCTGCGTACAGCATTGGCTCGCAACCACCTACATTCCAACCCAACACAGCCTTGCAAAGCGCCTGACGCTTCCTTTCCCAGTACTGCAATCTCTCGACTGGTGAACTTCTCCAACCAATCTACTTGCCAGTATACCCTTCCACTGCCCAGATCCGTCAGTAACTATAACGACAGATGCATCACTTATGGACTGGGGGAGTGGGGGTGCCCATTGTGGTGCAAGGTCAATACAGGGCACATGGTCCCAATGGGAAAGACACTTCCATGTCAACATCCTGGAGCTCAGGACCATTCGCAATGCATGCACCCATTTCCTTCCCCCTGATAAAAGGTAGAGTCATTCATGTCCTCACGGACAACACACCCTCTGTTCTATTTCAGCCAATGGGGGGTGCCAGATCACGCTCATTATGTGCAGAAGCAATCAGATTTTGGAACTGGTGTATCAGGAACCTTGTAACTCCAACTGCCACATCTATACCGGGACAGCAGAAACTTCTCAGACCAATACAAGTGGGAAATTAATACCAATATTCTCCTTTCCATTTTTCGCAAATGAGGTTTCCTAACTATGGACCTCTTTGCAACACCACTCAACCGCAAATGCCACAAGTTCTGCTCTCGTGCAGGACTGGGCAAGAGGTCAGATGGGGATGCCGTCACCATCCACTAGATGGCTCCCCTACTCTACGCCTTTCCACCAATCCCTCTTCTCACCAGGGTGATCAACAACATCCAATCTGACCAGGTCACAGTTAATTTTAATGGCATCCTCCTGGCAGAGACAACCCTGGTTCCCTAACCTACACTAGCTCTCCCCGTGGTGCCAAACCTCTTGACGCAGCGCCATAGCAGGACATGCCATCAGAGCGTCAAAACTCTGAAACTCGTGGCATAGCTTCTCCATGACTCCAGAATTAACAACTTACCTGTTCGGACAGGGTCAGACACATTCTACTGAACAGACGACGGCCCTCCATAAGAAGCACCTACCAAAACAAATGGACACGCTTTCAATAATGGTGCACGGCAGGCAATTTACATCCCAATACCACCCCTATAACTTGCTGGAGTATTTCATGGACCTCAGCAATACAGGTCTCTCCTTCAGCTCTACCCAGGTCTACCTGGTGGCAGTCACGGTGTTCCACGAACCTGTAAACCATTTCTCTTTCTGTGCATCCAATGGTGAAACAATTTCTCACAGGCCTGAAGAAAACACTCCCAAACCTGCATCCCGTTTCCTCCTTCCCTCCCCCCCAATGCCACCATGGGACTTGAATTTGGTTCTTGACATGCTCACTGGACCACCCCTTGAGCCACTAGCCACTACATCACCACAATTCCTATCCGTGAAGGTGGCGTTCATAGTGACAATAACATCAGCAGGTCAGGTGGGCAAAATTGCAGCCCTCTTGGCAGACCCACCTTTCACTACCTTTACCAAGGATAACGTTATACTCAGGCCTCATCCAAAGTTCCTTCCGAAGGTCATATCCTACTTCCACTTAAATGAACCCATTTACTTGCTTATTTTCCTATAACTCCTCTATTTCCTCCTTGGAGGCCATATTGCACATGTTAGATGCAAGGCGAGCGATTAAGTCTACCTGGAGAGAACTAGGAAAGCAAGAAAATCAGATACTCTTTGTAGCATGGCCTGGACCACATACAGGAATAGCTGTCTCCACATAGAGTCTATCCAAATGGATTGCCAGCTGCATACATACAGTTTATGAACTTTGTGGCAAGCAGCCATCACAGATTATTAGGTCTCATTCCATGCATGCAATGTCCACAACAATGGCTTTCCTAAGCAACGTACAATTGGTGGACATTTGTAGAGCAGCCACATGGTCTTCTCATCACACTTTCACACCACATTATGCTCTGCAGAAAGGACAAATATCTTCCAGATCTCTGGCAGATGCGGTCCTTCCTTCCTCTACATAAGTGACTCCAATGCCCACCACCATCTGGCAGGTATTGCCACTGACTCACCTGAGTGGAGCACCCAGACACACCACTCAATGAAGACGTTACTCACCCGGTGCAGTCACGATGGTTCTTCGAGATGTGTCTTTGTGGATGCTCCTCTACTCTCCTGTCCTTCCCTCTACTTGGAGTCTTTAGGGGATTTAAAGTAGGAAAGGAACAGATAGGCTCGTGCCGTGCATGCACTGGACAAATGGCAAGGGTGCAAGACGCTGGATGCGCAGGCAAGGTGCGAGAGGCACTGCTCATCAAAAATATCCGATGAGCACCACGAGGACACACCGAGACCTGAGTAGAGCATCCACAGGGACACACATCTCAAAGAACCATCGTTACTCCACTGGGTGAGTAACTTCTCAGGGTGCTTGTTCCAGGCCATGGGAGACATGCCAAACAGGCTCTTTTTCCTTATTCATCCATTACTGGCAGAACATTACCTGGCATAAATATGTACTGCCTTGTAAAATGGAGTGCTCTTCCTATCACCTCTTTTGTAAAAACTGAAATGCCCGCAATACAGAAACATCCAGTACATTCTAATAAAATCAGTGTTACAAACGGGTTACAGGTTGAATCTTTAAAATCCGGGAATCTCTAGTTCGGCAACATCCATGGACCATGGATATTGCTGGAACCAGTAAGCCTGGCCTGGCCAGATTTAAGGCTGGGGCTGGAAGCAGTGGGGCCAGCGACCAGTAGCGGCTAGCAGCAGTGGGACTGGCAGCTCAATACACGCCGGGACTGGAGCAGCGAGGCCAACCCCATGTCCAGAGCTCGCATGGTGAGGGGCTGGAGACAGCAGGGAACACAGCACTGACAGCCAGGCGGAGAGCCTCGATTTCCCTTGGTCCGGCAAACTATCGTTCGGGACCACTCAGATCCCAGGAGTGCAGGACCAGGGAGGTCCGACCTGTAATTCTGATTGCCATTTTTATAGTGTAATAAATTAATCTGAAAAGGTACTTAAAACCACATTGTGCGAGGTATGTTCCCTAATGTATAGTGAACTCATTGTTACCTTTTAATTGATTTTTCAGCCACCTGTGATCCCTTCACCTCTGTCTACATCTCCAAGGACAAATTCTGTTGTACTCAGTTCAACTCCTGGAGAAATCACAGTTAAAGACCAAATAGATGATGGGAGAAAAAATTCTGTGGATGATCTCAGGGCTCAGATTAGTGAGTTGTTGAGCATTGTAGAAGCACTGAAAAAAGAACACGGGTAAATATTATTTAATTCCTCTTACGCCTCAATTGAATAAATTTCACAACTTTGCTTCTAAATATTATATACTGGAAAACTTCTTTCAAAGGTAGGTTTTCCATACTGATTGCTCCTGGACTACATTAAACACCTTGTTTTAGAAGTTCATCTAGCAGGCTCATATAATGAATATATATTAATTTTCATTGAGAAATATTGCTGAAGTTGCATTCTACCTCCTTTTCCTCTTGTGTTCTTTTTTTTTAATCACTGTTACAAATATGTCATAAATGCGTACTCTTCTTCTAAGCAAAAATACAAATTCTTATAAAGGAGTAAGGGTCAGAGATGCTTTTTCAAAACTCAGCTCAAGATGTATGTAAATAGGACAGCCCCTTTAGTGAGCTTGTCTTATCTCAATCTTTTACACACATTGTAAGACTAATCTTGCATGGAAAATATTCCTAATGAATTCTTAAATATGTGTTGCATATATGTGGTACAGTGTTACAAAAATCTGTTGCATGAATTAATACTCCTGTCAGTGTCAATAACTTCAGTTCCCAACACTATAAAATATAAGATGATAGATTTTTTTTTAAATTTCATTTAGAATAATATTTTAATTGTATTTATAATTTATAGGAAAGAACTGGAAAAATTAAGAAAAGATTTGGCGGAGGAGAAGATGATGCGAAATAACCTAGAGGTAATTTTAGGGACAAGGAAAGTGGATAGACATGTGCATACGATACTGATGACACCAGAGGTGGCTCTTCGAGGGATGTCCTTGTGGGTGCTCCACTGTTGGTGTCGGACTCGTCATTTTTAAGCAGTCATCAGGCAGGCTGCACATGCTTGAGTGGAGTGCGGCATTCCCACCTTTGAAGTAGCCTACTTTTCCCTCAGCCCTCCCCTGCCCCCCACTGATGGAGCTCAACCCTCTCCTCCTTGGCATGCTCTGCTTATCCAAGAGAAACAATTGACAACCAATTGAGTACTTTAGATAGACTCCTCTCTTTATTCAAACAAAAACAAACAAAAAAGCTGCTAGCAGCTCTCACTGCCACACAGGGACAAGCTGTAGCAGCCCAGTGAAACCAAAAACATACAACAACCTAACAAATAAACCAACTAGTAATGCAAGCAGGTAGCTTGGTTTACACAGATTGGGTAGCATACTCAGCCTTGGGGAGACATGCCAGTCCTGCCTAAGGACAAGAAATGTGGAAGTTGCCGGGAGCCTATGCCAACCTCTGATGCCCACAGTGAATGCATACACTGTTTGGGGGACACGCATATACAACAAAAATGTGTCCACTGCTGCATCCTGACAGCGAGGGCTTGCAAGGAAAGAGAGCTCTCAGGCTGCGTGCTGTCTATTGACAAAGCCCTTGACCTTCGTAGCTATAAAGGGGGCAATAAGGGCTTGAGTGCAAAATCCTCTCAGGGCAATCCTCCAGCCATTTATCTCAGAAGGCACGGTCAGAAACCAGACCCTTACCAGCCTGTTCTCGCCCCCCAAGAATCAATAAAGGGGATGAACCGGGCACCTCAGACATGGGGAAATCTCAAGCCTCTTCTATGACAGACTCAAGAACACACTCTAAACAGGCGATCAAACCACCTGTCCACGCATCAAAAAGAGCACCTACTAAGGGCCCTGATGTAACAGAGGCACAAATGACATCAGGACACCCGGGGTGCCTTGAGCACACTCAGTGACAGAGCTATTCCCAGCTGCCTTCCAGTGCCTCATGCTAACCCCACATCCCCTGGGGTCGCGACCATTCCCATGCCACCACCTCACGTACTGGGGGACTCAGCAGTGGCTCACAGGGCATCATCCCACAGCCGTTGCCCAATGTGCAAAACACAGGCACCATCATGACAGGACAGGAGGCCCAGAATGGGGCCCCCATATGGCCTTCGACACAGCACCACTCTCACTCCCATTACCAGTAAGGGGCTCGCCATGTTCACCTGCCTTGTCTCAAATCAGTGTCTACCAAGGGGATTCAAGGAGTAGGTTCTCCTCTGAACACTCCTCCCCAGAGAGAGCATATGTACCTTATGGGGCATATGGCTTACCTCATTATTAAGATCATCTTTGGCATCTGGAATGTTACCACTATAACAGAAACCATAACTGATGGTCCCCCTATCGCTATAAGGCACCACATCATACCTCCACTGCTCCTCCAACCCCTGCACAGAGGTCTGTGATCTCTATACGTTCAGCCCCATCGCATTCCCCATCCGAGGGCAAATTGAGGATGAACCAGTGGTCCAGCAATCAGACATACCACTCAATGATAACCCCTCCTCCGCTCCTGATGAAGCAGTTATCCTGAATGATCCAGCACCTAGTGATGATCTTAAACCATTCCTGGATCTATTTAAGAGAATAGCTATCAGTCAGAGGTAGTCTTATCAGAGGTGCAGGAAAAACACCACAAGCTCCTAAAGAACCTTCTGCAAAATCGCCCTGCCTCTAGACCAGTGTTTCTCAACTTTTTTTATAAAGTTACCCCCTTTTTAAAAAAAGTAAGTGCCCCACAGTACCTACAGTTTTCAGACACACACATTTTTTCTACCATTGCAACACATTTGTTTAAACAACTTAATCGTAACTGGGTGGGTGATGAAATTTGTGGGTGTAAACAGTACAAAAATAATAAAGCACTGTAAAACTAAAACAAATTCAATTCTCTCCAAATTTCAGTTATGTTAGAATCATAGAATCATAGGACTCGAAGGGACCTCGAGAGGTCATCGAGTCCAGCCCCCCGCCCTCAAGGCAGGACCAAGCTCCGTCTACACCATCCCTGACAGATGTCTATCTAACCTGTTCTTAAATATCTCCAGAGAAGGAGATTCCACCACCTCCCTTGGCAATTTATTCCAATATTTGACCACCCTGACAGTTAGGAATTTTTTCCTAATGTCCAATCTAAACCTCCCCTGCTGCACTTTAAGCCCATTACTCCTTGTCCTGTCCTCAGAAACCAAGAGGAACAAATTTTCTCCTTCCTCCTTGTGACACCCTTTTAGATATTTGAAAGCCGCTATCATGTCCCCCCTTAATCTTTTTTCCAAACTAAACAAGCCCAGTTTTGAAATACTTCTCTCAAGTACCCCTGAGGGTACTTGTACCACTGGTCGAGAAACACTGATCTAGATTAAGCTATTCTTGAGGCAGCCGACTAAGTATGGCAAGCCACAGCCCCCCCCCCCCCCCCCCCGACCAACAAAAGGGGTGATAGAAAGTATTTTGTCCCGTCAAAGGGCATGGAATTCCTGTACTTAAACCCTCAACCTAACTCCTTGGTGGTTAATGCTGCAAACCAAAGGACCAAAAACCTGCAGCACAAGGTTCAGACACAGGACAAGGACCACAAATGCCTCGATGTCTTTGGGAGGAAGATGTGCTCCTCAACCCTGCAGCTTCACAGACCCAACTATATAGCACTGCTTGCAAATTATGATTTTGATAATTACACGAAACTAACAGAGCTTATGCACGATATTGCAGAGGACAAAAGACCTATTCTAAGGCAATCATTAAAGAAGGATACATTATATCCAGGACAGTGCTGCAAATGGCTCTAGACGCAACAGATACTGCGGCTAGGTCTACTCTGACGTCTGTGGTAATGAGATGTGCATATTGGCTGCAAGCAACAGGAGTGCCTAAGGACCTCCAGGCCAAAGTAGAGGACCTGCCCTTTGATAAGACCAAATTATTTGCTATCGGTACTAACGAGGCTTTGCCCTTTAACAAAGATTTGCGCACTACTTTAAGCACATTGGGGATGTACTCTCCACCCTACTGGAGGAAGCACTACACACCTTACCAGAGACACAGGACACGGCCTTTACTAGACAACAGCAGTACCAACCTCTTGAACAGAATCGCTTCCGTCCTCGAAACCACAGTAGAAGAGCCCCTAACAACCGCTCTTCTACAACTCATGTCTCTAGGCAGCAAGTTTGAGAATTTGGTCGAGGGTCTACCTGACCGCCCTTCCACTCTAGTACCTGGTGAGTCCAACATATTTCACCTCCGCTTGCACCCTTTTTACAATCAATAGGCAGCAATCACCACAGATCGGTGGGTACTAGAAATCATTAACCATGGATATTTTATCCCCTTCATAGCACCTCCGCACTTTCTCCCTCCCTCTTCAGGGACCTCTCTCATGACACACTGCTTTTCCAAGAGGTGCAACATCTCCTCAATATAGGAGCCATAGATCGAGTTACAAAAAGATTAGAAGGGGGAGGTTTGTATTTGAACTACTTTCTCACTGAGAAAAGGTCAGGGGATTGGAGGCCCATCTTGGACCTGTGGAAATTACAAGTACCTCAACAAGCAGCAATTCAAAATGATCACTCTCCTCACTATAGTTCTGGCACTGGACAGAGGGGGCTGGTTCGGAGCCCTCGACCTTCAAGATGCATACTTTCACATCACAATACATCCCGCACAAAGGCGTTTCATACGATTCGTGGTAGCTTCACATCTCTTCCAGTACAGAGTCTTCCCATTCAGACTCTCCTCTGCCCCCAGAGTCTTTTCCAGTATCCTCACGGTGGCAGCAGCACATCTCAGATACAACGGCATTACAATATTCCCCTATCTGGACGACACCTCGCTGATGGGCTGGGGTGCCCACTTCTAACAACAGATTGCGCAAGGGAAATGGTCCAAAGATGAGTCCAAACTCCACATAAACCTGCTCAAGCTTCAATCTGTTCACAATGCATGCAAGCACTTCCTCCCGCACATCCAAGGGTCTTTGGTGCGTATTCTCACCGACAACATGACTACTATGTTCTACCGCAATTGCCAAGGGGGTGCAAGGTCCTAGTCATTATGCGCAGAGGCAGTCAAGCTGTGGAATTGGTTATCCGCCACAAAATAACCATCACGGTAGCATACTTACCTGGGGACAAGAATATTATGGCAGACACCCTCAGCCGTAACTTCCTCAAAGAGCACAAGTGGAAGCTGCATGATCACATCACTCATGAGCTTTTCCAATGTCGGGATGTACCTCAGATAGACCTCTTTGCGACCAGACAGAACTCCAAATGCCCCCAATACTGTTCGAGAGCGGGCATAGGACACGGCTCCCTGAGAGATACAATGCTCCTTTCTTGGGGACCCATTTACTATACGCCTTTCCTCCTATCCTCCTCATTCCCTGAGTCCTTGGAAAGATACAGGAAGATTGGGCCTGAGTGATTCTAATATCCCCAGTGTGACCTCAACAGACATGGTTCCCATGTCTTTATCCAACTGTCTCTACAACCTCCCTGCCCACTTCTGAACCAACCGGACCTTCTCTCCCAGAACAGTGGCTCAATACTTCATCCTCAACCACGAATGCTACACTTGACGGCATGGTACCTATGTGATTCTCAGAAGCAAAGCAGCAGTGTTCCCAGCAAGTGAGAAACATACTGCTGCACAGCAGGAGGCAAACGAGACACGAGACTTACCTGTACAAATGGCGTCGCTTTAAGCAGTGGTGCGCACACAGAGGAATCCAACCCTCTGCGGCACTGCTCCACCTGATACTGTAATATATCATGCACCTGAAATAACAAACTTTATTACTTTCATCGTTCTGGGCACATCTAAACTACATTCCTCTTTTGAAAGAGGAATGTAAATTAGGCAAATCGAAAGCGCAAATGAAGTGCGGATTTAAATATCCCGTGCTTCATTTGCATATTTACATTGGAGTAATTTTTCGAAAGGCTTTTTCGAAAGTGAAAGTGCAGTCTAGACCCGGTTCTTTCGGGGAAAACAAACCTCTTTCAAAAGAACCCATACTACTCAAGTTTTTTTTTTTTTTTCTTCAAAAGAACCGCGTCTATACTGCGCTTTCACTTTCAAAAAAGCCTTTTTCGAAAAAGCACTCAAATGTAAAAATGCAAATGAAGCACAGGGTAGTTAAATCTGTGCTTCGTTTGCATTTTCGATTTGCCTAATTTACACTTCTTTCGAAAGAGTTCAGTAATATCCACAATACATTGTGATCTTGCTTTGTCTTAGAGTTTTTCAAGGACACAATTTTAACAGGCTTCAGTTATCCTGCCATGAAATCTTCTTTTAAGCAGGGTTGAAAATCATGAGTCTGAGAACTGAGCACAGGGAGATGGCAGGTCTTACAGATATGGCTTAAAAAATGGTGTAGACAACTCATGAAAAACTTGTCAAATTTTTCTGATTTTTTTTTTTAATTTCAAGTATTAAATCATCTAATTTTAATTGGTCTGGAGGCCAGTAAATCAGAATAACTCAAACAAAATAATAAGGAGCTAGTGGCATGTAGTTACATATAGGCTACGTCTATACTGGCATGATTTTCTGCAAATGCTTCTAACAGAAAAGTTTTTTCTGTTAAAAGCATTTGTGGAAAAGAGCATCTAGATTGGCACAGACGCTTTTGCGCAAAAGCACTTTTTGCGGAAAAGCGTCTGTGCCAATCTAGACTTGGTTTTGTTCAAGAAAGCCCTAATCGCCATTTTCCTGATCAGGGCTTTTTTGCGCAAAACAGTTCTCAGCTGTCTACTCTGGCCCTCTTATGCAAAAGCATTTGTGCAAGAGGTCTTTTTCCCAAATGGGAGAGTCATTGTATTTGCGGAAGAACACTGACAATCTTACATTAGATTGTCAGTGTTCTTGCGCAAATTCAAAGTGGCCAGTGTAGACAGCTGGCAAGTTTTTCCGCAAAAGCACTAGTTTTTGCAGAAAAACTTGCCAGTCTAGACGCAGCCATATAGTACAGTACAGTGAGCTTTAAAGACTTGTTTTTCTTCAAGTTCTGTGGGGAAAACCTAGTCTTTTCCTGAAATTTCTGAGTACATGTCATTTGTAAATAAAAGCAATGAGGATTCCTCTGGCACCTTACAGGCTAACACATATATTTGGGCGTAAAGCTATCGTGGGCTAGAACCCTTTTTCTCAATTTACAATCATGTTATACAGGAGAAGTCATTATATAACTGAATTCAGAGAACAAACTTGTTCTGAGGGGCAATATAATCAGAATCCATTTATTCAATAAAATTTACCATACAAATATACAATATGTATTTTAAAATGACTCTTGTTAAGCCATGGCTACTACTTAGTATGTTATTGTTAAGTGCGTATATTTTTAATACAGCCTCTCTGTGAGTTACTGACCAAACACTTGGCCGTAACTCGAAGTGTTTGCAACTCTGACCCCATTGAGTTACATGGCGACCACGCTGCTCATAAGCGCAGATTGCATTCATAACTCGGGGACCACATTTACGACCGCTTTGGTCATAAATGTGAATGGTCGTAACTCGACCGTTCACAACTCGGGGACTGGCTGTAATGATGATTTCTTAGTATGAATTGCAAAGAAAAATTGATTAAAACATTAACATTTTGGTAAAAAGTCATGTGTCTATTAAAGATATTTATTATTGAGGTATTGGGTAGTTCATTATTCTCATGTCTTTCTTTTCCAGGCTGAAATAGAAAAGCTGAAGAAAGCAGTCATGTCTACATGAGTCAGCCAAAGTCTCTGCTGCTTTAACTTGCCAGGAATTCAAAGTCATAATACAAATAGAACTGACTATTTTTTACTTCAAAATAACGAATGCTGGTGTTCAATGGGCCTAGAGGGGGGAGAAAAAAGAGTAAAAAGGAATATAGTCTTGTATTCAGAGAGATAAAGGAAAAGAATGTTGTAATTTTTTGCCAATATAAAAGAGGCCTTATTTCTTACTGTGCTGGAATTGCAGACCTTTATTTTCTGGTTTGCTTGAAAATACTACTGAATCTGTCTGTATAAAAAGAAGAGGGAGTTCATAATAGATTTATATTGAATACTTGTAGTGTAATTTTTAAAGAGATCTATACTATAAATAGGGAGGTATATCTTTACAAGTAATCTGTAAGATAGTCAATTGGGAGGGATGCAGTAGTGTAATAGTTATTGTAGTCTACTTTTCCCGGACACACAGAAGGGAATATATGATATTTGTATATTTTAGAATTCTTCCCCAGGATGATACTGTTGTGCCTGTCTGCAGTGAGAGTATTAGAAATATTTTGTTTTTTTAATTTGTTTGATGAAACAAGAACTTGGTAATGATATGTGGCAGATTAATCACCTATGCATATTAGTAATTAATAATCTAATCAAAAACATTTTGTCACATGCACTAAAAGGAT
The DNA here is from genome assembly GCF_052426305.1 of Pelodiscus sinensis. NCBI lineage: Eukaryota > Metazoa > Chordata > Testudines > Trionychidae > Pelodiscus > Pelodiscus sinensis. Next base: position 14,978,327 of record NC_143054.1, read on the forward strand.
TCACAAAAGGGATTTAGGATTGAACCATGTCACTACTGTAGGACAAAGTTACTTCTTAAAACCACAAAAAAAGAGAAAAAGAAATCCAGAGTTAAGGTTAAATCCATCTTAAATTCAACCTGTTGTGCCTAGGTATCCTATCACATGGCTGCAAAATCAGCCTTACCTCTGGATTATTCTGTTTTACTGAATTTAAATCTAGCTCATCAGTCTTCAGTGGTTTGTTTCTTTTTACAGTAATAGTATTAAAAAGAACATTTTAAAAGTTTCCTTCATATGAATTGCAGCTTTCAGAATCTTCACTCAGCCATGTGCATATATACATACACATTAATCCAGTCTTTACAGTTGGGCAGTTGTTACCTAATAGACACTGATGATTCCAGAAAAATCACTTTGGGCTTTTATGTAAATATTGAGATTTTTTTTAAAGAGTATTACTTATGCCATAAACCATAAGCTGTCAGTGTGTTATGTAAATCCAAATTTAATCACTTTTTAAAGAAATATATATTTTCACATGATAGATTGGAAGAGCTTCTGATGAATCATGTCGATCTCCAACACAATGTCTTTCATGTATTCCTCGTGGGGGAAAAAAAAGAAAACTTGCAGGTCACATAGTACCTAACCCCTGAGGGTAGTTCAAATCTCGAAGTAATAAATACTGGAAATCTATTCCATGCTTTCTTCCTCCCTCCCACCTTAATTCATATTTTATTAATGCTACAAACCTACAATATCCAGCTTTCTGTTTTAAAAGCCAATTAAAATGCAACAATCTCCTCATCTCTGATTGACCTAGCAGAATATAGCACGTTCCCTAGTTTGATAAGCTCACCAATAAATAATCTTGGCTTATAAAACACCATTTAGATTTCTGTTCATGTAAGTATGTGGGGGTAATATGTAGATTTATGAAGTAAAATTTTTAATCACCTTTCCATACTTGGTACACAATAAGTGTCAAACATCAAGAGAATGAATTGCATGATGTTTGTCTGCAATTGCTGATTACATTTTTCATTAAATCTGATTAGTAAATATATTTTATAAGTTTTAGGATATATTTGAGAGACATTGCTAACAAGCTAGTTCAATATTAACTCTTAATTGCCTCGATGCAAATGAAGACTTGAGCCGGAACTTTCTATCCAGAAATAATCGGCAACAATAGAGCTTCTGTCAGACACTAAACTTCACATTTAGAACTCTTTTACCTCTTTGCCTAAGTCTGATGATGGAAAGCAAGAAATGAGCCTAATATTAAAAAAAAAAAAAAAAAAAAAGCTCTTCACTGTGACCAGAGCATAAAACAAATTCTGGATACGTTGCTCTATGATAATTTTCATGGTTGCACTCAAGCTTATAGCAGCTGAGCAGAACAAGACAATCAATTAAATTAAAAGTCAAAAGGTGTTATGATAAGTTAATGGCCTTTTTCGCTGTAGCAATAAATGAGCAAGTGCAATGACTTGATTTAATAAAAATCATCTTTTAAAAGTCGCTGCTATGAGTATTTTTAGCCATAAAGAAGTCAGCTGAATACATGTCTGTCTTGCCTATGATTAGTATTGTGTAATACCAATGGAGGATGGGAAGGGTAATGTTTATACAGACATTCCACAAAATACAAGTTCCTTAAAGCATAATGCTTCACTGACTTGTTTACAGGTGCTGTAAAAATCATGCATGCTATCAATACAACTCCAGCAAATAAAAAACCAAACCAAACTACAGTTATGATGTTTGCTTTGTTGTTGTTCAAGGAAATTTTGAATTTTGTCTTAATTTATTATAACGCAAGCTTGGAAGAGACGTCAAATAAGGAATTTATCTTGTGAATCCTTCTATTTGCTTTTTTGTAACAGCGTTCCATTATTGACTTACATTTAGCTTATTGAGCCACTGTGACCCCAGATCCCTTTCTGCAGTAATCCTTTCTAGGCAGTCATTTACCATTTTGTATGTGTGCAGAGGATTGTTCCTTCCTAAGTGGAGTACTTCACATTTTGTCCTGAGTGAATTTCATTCTATTACCTCAGACCACTTCAGCTTGTCGAGATCATTTTGAATTTTAATCCTATTCTACAAAACACTTGCAACCCCTCCCAGCTCAGTATTTTCCGCAAACTTCGTAAGAGTATCCTTTATGCCATCATCTAAATCATTGGTGAAGATACTGAATAGAACTAGATCCAGAAGACATCCCTGCGGGTCCCCACTCATTATGCCATTCCAGAATGACACTGAACCATTGATATCTCTTCTCCTGGAATGTTCCCAGCCAGTTATGCACCTATTCTTAGCTCCATCTAGTATTTGCCTAGGCATGGCTACTGTGTCTTTTGTTTCTGAACTGAAATTTCTCACTTTTGAGAACCCATATAGAAGTCCTTTGCCAACTGTGAACCCCCCTGGCGAGGCATATGTTAAAGGGGTAGAATTCCCAACGTCTCCTGTGAAAGGCAAAGTGGTAATCTTCCTCATGAAAGCGTTAATAGGAAATAACATAGTTTCCACTCCTAAATGTGAGTGGTTATTACTGCTTAGAAAAGAAAGATGCCCGTTACTTCCAAGTGCTCTTACCATGTTATTAGATTGAGCTGTTTCCATGATGAATCAGATAACTGAAATTCCCTCCATTCTACTTTGTTGGTTTTTTTTAATCTGTGATCCCAATTTTAAGGGTAATGACAATCTATTTTCTAAGGAAGAAAATCCTATTTAAATCAGTTGACTTCTCTTGCTTAGAATGCATTTTCTAAGTGTGTGTGTAAGAAAGTGAGAAATCAGATCAGATACTCCAGTGGTTGTCTATTGCGTTCTCCCACAAGATCATCCTTCCCCATTAAATAGTGCTTTTTCAGCTGTAGATCTTGTGCTTTACCGAAGAATGAGTAAGTTTGTTTATCTCTTATTTATAGATGATGAAAAAGAAATGTGATTTGTCCTAGGTCATTTTCAGAATTAGGATTAAAACCCAGGCCTCCTGAATGTAAAATGCATGTCCAGTCCATTAAATGCAGTGTGTGTCACTATATTATTATTTTCAGCTTCTTTTATATTTATCAGCAGTCAAAGGGCTAAGGGGGCAAACACAGTTAGGAACCATTAGAAAAGGGATAGATAATAAAAGCACAAAATACCATGATGACACTGTCAATTCATGATACGCCCATACCTTGAATACTGTGGACAGTTTTGGTGGTCCCATCTTAAAAAAAAAAAATATTAGAATTGGATAAAGTACGGAGAAAGGCAACAAAAATGATGAAGGGTGTAGAACAGCTTCGCTCTGTACGAGCCAGAATTCAAAAGAGTGGGACTTTTTATCCTGAAAAAGAGATTACTAAAGGGGAAAGGATACGGTAAAGGTTGATAAAATGAGCAGCGCAGAGCAAGCGAATAAGGAAGTTTTATTTATCCCTTCATATACCACAAGATCCAGGAGTCATCTAATGAAATTAATAGACAGCAGGTTTACAATGAAAGGAAATAGTGTTATCTGAAATACTGTAAATGCTCTCCATGGTGTGATGTAACAATGAAAGAGAACTATTTTATATGAAAGCATATAAACTATTTTATATTGGTGCTAGATATTATACAAGTGATTCATTAAGCATAGAAATTGCATGAGACATCAAAGTCCTCTTGGTTTGTTTAGACCTGAGCAAATAATTCATATAAAAAGTTCCTACACCACTGCCAGTACTGGAATATCAATCATTGTACCTATTGCCAAAAGCATTTGTAAGGCCTTTGTAGCAGCCTTAGCATAACTAGGCATGCCTGGAGAGGAGAGATGGGGTGACCACAAGAACTGAGCATGATTCTGTACCATCCTGTCATGCCTCTTTCAAACTGCTGACGTATGATTTTTGGAAAGACAGGCAGTCTGTCTATATTTGACTTGAATGTGTGTGTTGGGACCCAGGAGACTGCAGGCTCTCCAAAAACAATCTGTATAACTAAGCTTGAAACTTCTGGCCTCACCAATTGCTTGCTCAGTGGTTACTGATGTGGCAAACTATGTGATATGTTAGCATGAGAAAGGAAAGACGTCAGACTGATTTGGATTTTGCTTTCTGTACATATCTTGGAATCCACAGTGACAAGCAGATAGCTGGCCACTTTGTCCTTATCGCTTAATCATTCAAGACCCCTCCATGCTGTGGGTAGACTATTGCTTGGGGGCACTCAACTGTTTTGCATATTTGTGTGTCTGCTTAAGATCTAATAAGTTTGGATGAAATTACTTATTACATGTGTAGTGTCTAGTTCTGATTTGCTCCTGACACCACCTTACAGAGTACCACTAGATTTGGGTGGAGAGCACCCAGGTAACAAAAGTACTGTCAACCTGTGGAACTCATTGCCGTAGAATATTGGCTATAACTGGGGGTTCAAGAAAATTGGTAAGTTCATTGGAGGGGATATTAGCCAAGATGGTCAAGGATACAATTCCATGTTCTAGGTGTCTCTTGCCTCTGACTTCCAGAAGCTGGGAGTGTGTGCTGGCTGAATCACTCAATGGTTGGCTGCTCTGTTCTTTCCCTCTGAAGCACCTGGCGTTGGTCACTGTCAGAAGACAGAATACTGGGCTAGATGGACCACTGGTCTGACCCAGCAGGTCTGTCTTGTCTGCCAGTCACTGTGGTGTCTGAGTAGCATTTAGTCATGTATTGTGTTGTGATGAGGCTCTGTCATGTGGTTCCTTATGCCTAAATTGACACATCAGGTTTGGTTCCCACTCATGGACAGAATTACCATGAGAGATTGAGTTGAGCTTTGGTCAGAATTGTTCAGAATGAAACTCTGGCCAGGCTGAAAAACTGTTCACCCTCCTTAGTTATAGAACATGGCATGCTCATCAGATTGATGAGCAGATGGAGGGAGAGCATTTGAGTTTGAAAAATGTATCATACCCATAAAGAACTCCTGCTTTTTTTCCACCTTAAATCATCACCATGGTTCTTGTTCCAGCCCCTGTATCCAATATGTAAATGGAAGATGATGCTACAGAGCTCCTTTGAACAGCACGTCGAGCCCAACTAATTAAAGGTAGGATAGGAGAGGTAGGGGGGAATGTTACTATCCTGACGGCACTGTGCATGAATGTTACGATTCCCAGCACAGCTGTTGAGGAACCTAGGCTGGCAAAGTGTATGGTTGTAACATATTCTGCCAGGCATAGTCGGTAGCAACAAGGGATGGGTTTGACATGTAGGGTTCCTCTTAGCTAGGGAGGTCTGAGCATAAATGACTAACCATTTAACCAATAAACGGGTGCTTATTGGTTAACGGTGTCATTTACACTCAGCCTCCTCCCTGGGAGTGGAGCAGGAAGCCCTTGCTCACCTGGCTCCACTCCAGGGGAGGAGCTTGGCTAAGAAAATAAGAATGGCCATACTGGGTCAGACCAAAAGTCCATCTAATCCAGTATCCTGTCTGCCAACAGTGGCCAATGCCAAATGCCCCAGAGGGAGAGAACACAACAGGGAATCATCGTGTGATCCCTCTCCTGTCATCCATTTCCAGACAGAGGCTAGGGACACCATTCCAACCCATCCTGGCTATTAGCCATTGATGGACCTAACCTCCATGAATCTATCTAGCTCTCTTTTGAATCCTGTTAAAGTCCTAGTCTTCATAGCATCCTTTGGCAAGGAGTTCCACAGGTTGACTGCATTGAGTGAAGAAAAACTTCCTTTTGTTTGTTTTAAATCTGCTGCCTGCTAATTTCATTTAGTGACCGCATGTTCTTATATTGTGGGTATAAGTAAATAACTTTTCCTTATTCATTTTTCCATACCAGTCATGATTTTATAGACATCTATTATATCCCCCTTAGTCTGCTGCAGTGAAGCCTCCTCCCCACGAGCCAGGTTGGCAAGGGCTGGTAGTCCCGCTCTCAGGCAGACTTCATGGCAGGCTCTTCAGTTTACAGCTAAGCTTTACATGGCAGAGCCTGCAGCCTAGGTAACTGTGTAACCACTGAGATTTTCAGCAATTACATGGTTACCCTAATACGCTACTTTTATAGTCCCTACTCAACTATACAAAAATAAAGTTTGAACCTCCACCTGGTAATCTGGGAAAACTGCACACCCTTCCTGGCCCCTGTAAGATTTTGTTTACACTCGCAATTGAGGGACACAGCTTTTGTTGTTCACAGCTGCTTAACTCCCCCACTCCAGAATGACACAAGCTTTGCTGGGGCAAGTACTACTGTAAACAGTGCTTTGTCTGCAGGCGTGCGGCGGGGTGAGGGGGGGAGAGGCAGTGTTTTTTTGGCAAAAGTGCTGACAGTGTTTTGCACTGCCTGATTTTAGTGCCACAGCTGTGTCAACACAACCATGTCGCTAAAAGCTGTGTAGTGTAGACGTAGCCTAAGAGGCAATACTTCCCCTCTCATAAGCACAAAGTCTTTTTTAGAACGAGGACACTTTCATGTCAAGAAGAACACAGTGCTGCAATGACTTGAAAGTATGCAACCAGTAAGTAAAACCCTTGTCCTGCAGTATCCTGGGCAGAGTCCCTTTTCTTTCCCATGGAGATGTGAAAGTCTGAGAGATGCCACCCACTCATCCCTCTACTTCACCCCACTCATCGTTCATTGTCCAGGGCCAGCAGTATCCACCAGAGTCGGGGGATGTGTCTGCACGTGTTTGCTTCCTGCCCCTGAAGGGAGAGTCTGGCTGAGTGGTGCCTTTGTCTTTCCCCAAGAATATCTGCCGCGTACTGCCAAACATATCTGCTGTTCTTCCTTCTCCCTCTCACCACGGTGCTGTGTCCTATCGTTCCATGATGTAGATCGGTTCTCAGCGCTTTCGACTGTCACTAGAAGTGGAGGAACCTCTTGGCTGCTGCCTCTTCTCTAGTCTTTTCACAGACACATTGTCTCTAAATTCTGCCCCTTAGATCAAACTATCAGTGAGGCCAGCATGAAGGATCATTGGGAAGGAGCTAGGATTCCTAAGTGGGTCAAGTCAGCTTTTGTCTTTAAGCATTGGAAGGGGAAGGGTTAAAAGGCTTCTGGGACCCTTGATGCCCCTAGGTTGGAACACCTGTCACCATCCACTTTGGTTGTTGGAATCACCACCCCTGCTTGGCAGATGGGGTTACCGTCAGGGTGGCTGCCTGAATCGGCAGGACAAGTACAGTCCCGCTGCGCTTTTCTGGTGCTGTGTGGAGAAAGGCATTTCCTTACCCCAGCCTTCAGAGGGGCTTTTACTGCGAGCCAAAGCACAACACTTTGCCAACAGAACTGTCTGTGGCTCCCCTACGGCTGCTCTTGAGGCTGCCTCCCTCAGGTTCATCACAGGATATCAGGAGTGCTTGAAGGGCGCTGCACCAAATGGGCGTTGAGAAATCATGCTGCTGGTTTGAGTTTTCCATTGCATCTGCCGGCATGTTGTGCATTGGGACAATCTCTGATCTGGGTGTCAAAGGCCATTTGACATGGCACTGGAGGGAGCGTGATGTACGTTCCTTTCAGGTCTTCGTGCCAGTGGGTGGTTCTTTCTGGACAGTTTTTGGTGCCAGCCATTAACAGAAAGGGAAGTCTGAGAGAGCTCTTGCTTGGGGCTGCATTGGTGCAGGTGCAGCCTTTAGCTTGGCACGGTAATAAAGTACTTCTGTGGGCCCTCTGACCCAGAGCAGCCTGCTCAGAGAGGTTCCAAGACTGGTAAGGACAATGCCCACCCCAGACTCGGGGCAATGGCACAGTTTAACCCTACACTTTGTGCCCTTCTGAAATCCAACCTCCTTGTTGTGCCGTATTCTGCGTCGTCTTCCTTTAGGTGTTGCAGTTAAACAGCTTGCGATCTCCGAGCACTGGTATCTGTGCTGCTGTCTTGCCCTCAATCAGTCCCTACCCACTACTATGATCCAGGGGATAGCTCTTCTAATTGGAAATAGGGTTGCCAACTTTCTAAAGGCACATAACCAAATGCATTTGTTTTGCCTCGCCCCTTCCCTTAGGCCCTGCCCTGCACATCCATTTTAGCAGCCCCTGTACCCACGAGAGGGGGTTGTGGGACACTTATGCCACGAATTAAGGACTGCTAAGGGGCATTTAATAAGTGGTGTAATGGAGAACAAAATAAGGCTCTGTGTGTGTGTTCGTTCACTAGAGTATAGGAGGATGGCATTCACTCACAAGTGAAGCAGTGCACTTGTGAGTTTTGTTGTTTTTTGTTACTGAGGCAAAAATAGGTCATCTGCTTAAAATCCTGGCTATAAATACAGAGCTGCTGCTTCGAATGATGTTCCCATGGGTGCTCCACTGTAGGTGCTGGGCTTGCCCCAGGGCCGTAGTACAGAGATTTTTTTTGTAGCAGTAGTTTGGCCGGACCGCACATGCGCGGGGAGTGTCTCGTGGCAGTTGTGCCCTTTCACACTGCTTGGTCCTGTGTCAGCCAGTTCCTCTTAACCGCCTCAGGTTGCAGATAGAGGAAACTGGTCTCCTCGGATTGTCGTCTTCGTGAGGCAATTCAAAGTTGTTCTTAATAGTCGTTACTCTAGATATATATTTAGTCTTCTTCCAGTTACAGTTTACTTTGTTCTCCTGTTCAGAAAAGCCAGTTAAAGTTAAAAGCTATTGTTCATAAATTCTTATTCACTGTAGAGTTATATAAGTTTTTGTTAACTCCCTAGTTCAATATAGTTAGCACCCTTCTTCCTTTTAAAAAAAAAAGGGGGGGGAGGGAGAGAAAAAAAGACAGAGTCATGTCTGGATCAGCAGGGTTCAAAAAATATGAAGCCTGCCACGAGGCTCTTCCTGCCTCTGATGGCCATTCGGCCTGTATACGTTTCCTGGGTGAGGGACATGTTACACAAGTGCCCTCACTGCTCTAAGCTCACAGCTAAAGCTTGACGAGACAGGGAAATGAGGCTTTGCGTGATCCCATTTGATAAGGCTCTTCAGCTCAAGGATCTGCCCCCCCCCCCCCCACCGCGGCTGTCACGAGCCTCAGAAGCGAAGGGCCTCTTCTCCGACTGCCGCCCCATCCAAGAAAGAGCAAACTGTCTCTAACCCACTCTCTGCCGGCTACTTCGTACAGTAGATTGAGTGTAGGCAGCAAACAGAGCACACCTGGGGTGTCTGCGGTGCACATTACTATAATGGCACCACCTAAACTGAGAAAACCAGCCTCCACGGTGCCGTCCGCACGCCATTCATCAGCACCAATGATGGCCGCAGCACCGACAAGCTTCCCCCGCACTCCTTCAGCACCAGTGCCAAAGCTGGCACCGGTGCATACCGAGCTTCATGCGGCACTGCCTCCAGTGCCGGGCCGGCATGAAGAGCAGCCAGATTGCGCAGTGCCAATTGCAGCGGCACTGCCTGCAGCACCGATCCCGACAGCACCGTCTCTTACATCAGAGATGCCAGCACCGAGCTCGGCACTCCAGTGGTCACAGCCAAAAAAGCTAGTGCCAAAACATGCCAGCGTCGGAGCCCGTCACCATGCTCCCCATCCCCAACCTTTTCACCGGCCCCATCATCCCCACCTCCACCTCAGTTGCCCAGCTGATCACCTGTCAGATGATTCTCGTCTTGGGAGCGCCTTCCATCTCCCTTTCTTACTCCAAGGGAGCATCACCACGATTGCCATCACCGTTTGTCTGCCTTTCCATCTCCTTTACCACAGAGATCTTACTCTCCATAACTATCACCTCGCTCTCCAGATTACTCTTATAGAGCAGGATATAGCAGATGTACCGATATGATCACTCCCCATCCCGCTCTTCATACTACTACCGTGACCGTTATGATAGTCACACACATACTACAGAGGATATTCACTATACCACCGTTCTTACCATCACACTTCCAGATCAGCACCTAGATTGGTGGACTACTCATCTTTGAGACACTCTCATCTGTAACAAATCCATCCCACTTGGTTCAGGGCCCTTCCACCAACCACTACCATGATATCAGATTGCTACAGATGCTTCCCTTCTGGGCTGGGGTGCACACATGGGCGGAGTCTAAATACAGGGCCACTGAGCACCCCAAGAGACATTACTCCACATAAATCTCCTTGAGCTCAGGGTCATCACCAATGCTTGCAAGCATTTCTGCAACCAAAATACAACTGCACAGTAAAGATCCTGACAGACAGTTTAGCGACAATTTACTACGTCGATTGTCAAGGAGGTGCACGTTCACAAACCCTATGTGCAGAAGTGGTCCAACTCTGGAATTGGTGCATTACCAACGGCATCACTCTTGTGGCATCATACTTACCTGGCATCAGCAACATGACAGTGGACTCCCTCAGCAGGAACTTCACGCCAGATTACGAATGGGAGCTTCACCGCGGAGTCCTCCACTCCCCTTTTCGCCGATGAGGCACGCCACTCATCAACCTATTTGTTGATGGAAATGTCTCAGTTATTGTTCTAGAGCAGGTCTCGGTTGCCATTCCCTGGGGGACACATTCCTCATCAGCTGGAATGGTCTCCTGTTGTATGCCTCCCCCCTTCCCCTTCAATACCACTCATTCCAAGAGTGCTTCAGAAGGTCAAGATGGACCACTCCATGATAATATTGGTAGCTCCAGCATGGGCGAGACAACAGTGGTTTCCTCTCCTCCTACAACTATCTCGCTACTCTTCATACCAGTTAGCACTGTTCCTGGATCTAGTCATTCAGGACCACGGCTGCCTCCTTCACCCACAGCTTCGCACACTGCACCGCACAGTGTGGTACCTAGCTGGCTAAATGCTGCCGAAACCTTGTGCTCAGATCATGTCAAAGAGGTCCTGATATACAATAGACAACAAAATACAAGAAATACCTACCTCGCAAAATGGAGAAGGTTCACCGGCTGGTGCATCGACCCTCTCACTGCTACTGCTCCTATCCACGACATACTGGACTATATAATGGAGTAGAAACAAACAGGACGGGTCTTAGCATCGTTCAGAGTACATCTCACGGCAATAGCAGCTTTTCGACAACCAGTTGAGGGATTCTCTGTATTTGCTCATCCTCTCATAAAGAGGTTCTTCAAGGGGCTAACAAATTTGAAACCTCCCCTTCGGGCACCTCCCCCATTGTGGGATTTGGACCTAGTCCTATGAACTCTCACTGCCCCACCTTTCAAGTCGCTAGCCACAATACCTCTTCAGCTGCTAACCAAGAAGTTGGTGTTCCTACTCCTCATCACCTCCATGCGCAGAGTCCGCGAGCTATCGGCACTGATGGAGGTACTTCCATACACCATCTTCCAGAAAGACTGTGTCATCCTTAGACATCATCCAGCCTTCATACCTAAGGTCTGTTCCGATTTCCATGTCAATGAGCTATTATACTGCCTTCATATTACCCAAGCCACATGCTTCTCATCTCAAAGAATAGCTAACATAATTGTATCCTGCATAGCCCAGTGCTACGCCATACGGGTTATACCGCTCCCTGAACACCCTAGAGCCCACTCCACTAGAGCCATATTAACCTCAACTGCCTTTCTCAGAGGTGTCCCTCTTGCAGACGTTTGTAGGGCAGCCATGTGGGTGTCCTATCACACCTTCGTAAAACATTACACTATCCAGCTTAGATGGCTGCCTGATAGTTTGGTGGCCACCACAGTTCTTTCATCTGTTGATAAATAGGGGCTCCGAATCCCACGTACCTTCGTATGGGAGGGATACTGCTGTGCAGACACCTAGGGTGTCTCTAAACAACATGGCTCCATTGATGGAGCCATATAGATTAGGCTGATGGGAAGAGGGAAATGAAGCTGCGATTTAAATAATCGTGACTTCATTTAAATTTAAATGGCTGCCACGCTCTGCCAACCAGCTGATGATCAGCTGTTTGTTGGCAGATCGGGGCAGTCTGGACGCGCCGCGGTTGACAAGGAAGCCTTTGTCGACCGGCACAGGTATGCCTCGTGAAATCAGGTTTACCTGCACCGGTCGACAAAGGCTTCCTTTTCGACCGCGGCACGTCCAGACTGCCCCGATCTGCCGACAAACAGCTAATCATCAGCTGGTTGGCAGAGCGTGGCAGCCATTTAAATTTAAATGAAGCTGCAATTATTTAAATCGCGGCTTCATTTCCCTCTGCCGAATAACCTAATCTACATGGCTCCATCGGCGGAGCCATGTAGTTTAGACACACCCCTACTGTGGAGCACCCACAGGGACATTACTCGAAGAAGAAAGCAAAGTTACTCACTTTGGTGCAGTAACTGTCATTCTTAGAGATGTCTCTCTGTGGGAGCTCCACTACCCGCCCACCTCCCTGCTTCGGAGTCTGTCTCCTATTTTCCAGATCCTGAGGCAGGTTCGAGGAACTGGTTGAGACTGGACTGAGCAGCGTGAAAGGGCACGAATGCCGCAAGATGCTCCCTGTGCAAGCACAGTCCGGCCAAACTACTGCTGTGAAAAATCTACGTACTGTGGCGCCGGGCCAAGCCCAGCACCTACAGTGGAGCACCCACGAGGGGACACATCTCAAAGAACGACAGTTACTGCACCAAGGTGAGTAACTTCTCTTTACATAGTCAAAGGTTGGGCTAGTTGGCCACGCCTGAGTCGTCCACAACGTGGTTACCAAAAAGGGTATTGTGTGTCTAAGAACTTAATATGGATTCAAAGAGGGAGACGAATGACAAAAATCAAGCATGTTCATGTCAAATAGTATTAAAATAACTGGCTGAGATATTGATGCTCCTGTTTCTGGATCTAGGTCAATCTCTAATTACTGTGTGTTCTGACAGACTTCCCTGGGGGAAGGAGGTCCCTTGGCAGCCTGTTGCAAAGCTTCTTTCTATTGAAGGATCTGGTGCTGGCCAATCTCGGAGATGGGCTATTGAGCTAGATGGACTATACATCTGAGCTGGTCCTATCCTTGGACACATGTCTCCAGTGGAGGAGGAACAGGTAGGAAAAGAACAGCCAAAGGCACAAGCATTGAGCAAACAAACAAGTTTGAAGGGAAAGCACTCCAGTGACAGCCCAGGTTGGGCCCAAACAGCATGGTTGTCTGCGAGGCAGTGTCATAAGAGGCAGGAAAGAACATGCCCTGCATCCAGTGTCAGGGGTAGGAAGTGGAACCTTGTTGAGTCCGTGCTACAGTAACTCCAGAGTAAAACTGGCAGCGCTACCTGGCGGCTGTTTCACAGCTTTGGTGAAGCTGCTGCGTGAGGTTGTGTCCGTGCGATCGTTCTGCTGCTTCAAGGCATGAGTGTTTGCTTCTGTCTGTCATGTAATGAGAAGCAACTAAGTGGAGGGTTTGAGGTGGTTGTAGTAAAATGTTCCGTTACAGAAAGTGCAAAATGGAGATGCTGGAATTTGAAAATGAGCCTGTAGCCTGAAAAGCTGTAGCTAACCACAGGGAACTTTTCAGTAGACAGACAACACTCTATTTGTGCATCACCACCGTCCAGCTAGCTGAGGAAAACGCTGTCTCTTGGCTTCTGTGTGACACTAATTCTGTCCATCTAGGTATCTAGACCCATCCTCATGGAATCAGCACATCTCCTCATCACATATGGATTTGGAATCCTAGACTAGAACCGTAGGGCTGGAAGAGACCTCAGGAGTCATCGAGTGCAGCCCCCTGCCCAAAGCAGGACCAGTCCCAACTAAAGCATCCCAACCAGGGCATTGTCAAGCCAGGACTTAAAAACTCTAGGGATGGAGATTCCACCACCTCCCTAGGGAACCCATCCCAGTGCTTCCCCACCCTCCTAGTAAAGTAGTTTTTCCTAATATCCAATGCTCCCCAATATGCCATTAGCCTTCTTGGCTACAAGGGCACACTGTTGACTCATATCCAGCTTCTCATCCACTGTAACCCCCAGGTCCTTTTCTGCCAAACAACGACTTACTCAATTGGTCCACAGCCTGTAACAATGCTTGGGATTCTTTTCTCCCAAGTGCAGGACTCTGCACTTGCCCTTGCTGAATCTTTTCAGATTTCTTTTGGGCCAATCCTCCAAATTGTCTATTTAAATGTGGGTCTCTGGGCACTGCTACAATATGAATAAATAGCCTACTACTACCGGTTGAACCTCCCTGGTCTGGCATCCTTTGGACCCAAGCTGTCCCAGACCTGGGAGTTTGCCGGACCAGGGGAGGTCAATGCTCCCTTGCTGGCTGCCCTGCTCCACGGCTTCTGTTCTTAGGGCTCTCTCCCCTGCTACTGCCCCCCCTTTTACACTGGCTTACCCACCCTGCTGCCCACCTCCTGCTCCAGGGTGTCCTGGGGTTCCTGGCAGGGTCTGCTTGGCTGCTGCAGGCCCAGCTGCCACAGGGTGTTCTGTGGGGTTCCCAGGTGGGGCCACCCATCATTGCCAGTCCTGCTGTTGCTGGGGTTCCCCAGCCAGGGTGCCTGGCTTTCCCACCCTACTGTTAGGGCTGCCTCCCTGCCATTGAGGATTCTGGCCACCCACCTCTACCAGCCCCGGGTCTGGGGGGGGGGGGAAGGGTGGTTCCACCAGTGTTTGCCAGGGTTCCTGGCTTGGGCCGCCTAGCCGCAGTCAGCCCCCCTGCAGCCAGGGTTTCCCCAGCTGAGGCCAGGACTCCCCAGTCACCCGGTCCCGCTAATGCCAGGGATTCCACAGCCAGAGTGGAGGCTCTCCAAATGCTGCCTGTCCCCACTGATGCCGGGGTGCCACAGCCCATGTGTTGCCAGCCCCTGCGTTGCTCCTGTCTCCTCTGGGACTCTGATCCAGCAACATCCATGGCACCACCGGACCAGAGAGTCCTGAATTTGAGAGGTTCAACCTGTACTGCATGATTGCCAATCCTCTTGGGGAAGCAGAATTGCAGGAATTAATGTCAGTTGCACCAGACAACCAGTAGTTCTGATGCCATGGTACTGTAACAATGCACTTGATCAGTTTGCAAGCTCATCACTCAGTACTAGAAGACCGAAGAACCAGAGACAAGGTGTAAAATTGCCTGTCACTTATGTTCTGCTCTCTGTTGCACTGTCACTTGGAATTTTTGTTTAATTATTGTTTTAATGAAATGTTTATTTCTGATGCCTATAGAATAAATTGTTTAATACAAACTCTTAAAAATTTAAATCGAGACAGGAAGATCTCAATTTACTGCCATGCTCCTGACTCACATCCAGAAATCTTTTCTGGATCCACTTTACATGCCAATGGAAAGGGCACCAGCACCCCCTGCTCAAATCGTAAGCTGCTTATGATGTCCCCAAGACCTGACTGAAGATCTGATAAATGAATTCCCAAGATTTTGCTTTCCCCGTGGGCAGTGGGCTGCACTCAAACACATTTGGACAATGCACTAAAGATGTGAATATTTCCTCTACAAACGGAAAATCAAGGAATTATCCAATTATGACACTGCTGAAGTACAAATCATGCAGCGCATCACAGATGACTGTGCCATTTGTGCTGATAGTGGTGTTTCTCGGGAGAGCCACGTAGTTTCCACAGCAGCATTAGAATGACTTTTAAGTCCTAACAGTAAATGATTATCCCAGACTGCTGCTTTTCAAATGCCACATGAAGAAATGTTAAATTCGTCAACAGAGTTTTAAATTAATAAAACTCCAGTTAGATTGTGTTTGGTCTTAAAATTATTTGACAAGTTCCTTTTAATAATATTAGAACTATTTGTGGAGGTATCTGACTGAGAGCTTGTGATGGATGCACCGCTGTATTCACACCTTACACACGATTGTAATAATCTTTGTACAGGGCAGGTTTTGTGAGGCATCATAGAGCTGGAAGAGACCTTAGAAGGCCATCAAGTCCAGCCCCCTGCCCAAGGCAGGACCAAGGGATGATCTTAAAACTCATAACTTGCTGATCAGTAATATCTAGGTAAAATGTATATAGCATCATTAGAATCCTAAGGCTGGAAGAGACCTCAGGAGGTCATCAAGTCGAATCTCCTGTCCAAAGCAGGACCAGCCCCAACTAAATCATCCCAGCCAGGGCTTTGTCAAGCCAGGACTTAAAAACCTCTAGGGATGGAGATTCCACCAACTCCCTAGGTAACCCATCCCAGTGCTTCACCAGTGCTGAATATAGGGGAATAATGACGTCTCTAGATCTGCTGGCAATGTTCTTTCTAATGCACCCTTATATGCCAGTAGCCTTTTTGGCTACAAGGGCACACTGTTGGCTTATATCCAGCTTCTCATCCACTGTAATCCCCAGGTCCTTTTCTGCTGAACTCCTGCTTAGCCAGTTGGTCCCCAGCCTGTAACAATGCTTGGGATTCCTCTGTCCCAAGTGAAGGACTCTGCACTTGTCCTTGTTGAACCTCATCAGATTTTTTTTTTGGCCCAATCCTCCGGTTTGTTTAGGTCATTCTGGATCTTATCCCTAGCCTCCAGGGTATCTACCTCTCCCCTTAGCTTAGTGTCATCTGCCAATTTGCTGAGGGTGCAATCCATCCCCTCATCCAAGTCATTAATAAAGATGTTGAAACCAGCCCCAGAACTGATCCTTCGGGCACTCTGTTTGATAGCAACAGCCAACCAGACATTGAGCCATTGATCACAACCCATTGAGTCCAACAATTTAGCCAGCTTTCTATCCACTTACCGTAGGGATGGTAAATATCAGTTAATTGAATGTTGATTAATCTCATGATTTCTTATCAGTTACTTGACTATTCTACAGTCCCGAGGATGGGGCTAGCATCCTGTGTGCTCTGGCCCCACTCCTGAGGAGCCCCCTGCCGCTCCCCACTGCTGCCTCAGTATGGGGTTCCAAGTGGGAGCTGGTCTGCCAGGGGAGCCAGTTTAAAAACCAGCTTCACTCATAGACCGGCTGCCTGTCACTCCGCATTGCTGCCTCTGATACAGAGGCAGCGTGGGGTGGCAGCAACCCTTGTTCTTGGGGGCGGGGCCTGAGCTCCAAGACCTTGTGCAAGCTGGAACTGAGCTTGGCTGCCTGCCTGCATGGCTCCTCATACACTTTAAATGCAGAGCTGCAGCAGGGGTATGTCCTGGACCTGGCACGAGCCGGCACTGAGCCAGGATTCTGGCCAGCCTGCTAAAAATTTACTGGTAGGGGTAGGAAGGAAATGCGTGTAGTTTTATAGCATTAACGGATAAGCTTTTGCTTATCAGTTAATCGACTACACTTTTACATCCCACCTTGCAGTCTATTTATCCAATCAGTACTTCCTTAACTTGCTGGCAAGAATACTGTGGGAAACCATATCAAAAGCTTTGCTAAAGTCAAGGTATAGCACATCCACCATCTTCCCCATGTCGACAGAGCCAGTTCCTTTGTCATAGAAGGGAATCAGATTGGTCAGGCATGACTTGCCTTTGGTGAATCCATGCTGACTGTCCCTGATCACTTTCCTCTTTTCCAAAAGCTTCAAAATGGATTCCTTGAGGATTCCTTCCATGATTTTTCTGGGGACTGAGCTGAGGCTGACCGGTCTGAAATTTGTGTATGTAAAGTTATGAACACAAGCTGAAATCATGGCTAACTTTTTCTCCAGATGCCTTTGGAGTGACTAAACTAGTTTCTCAAGAGGAAGGAAAGCTGAGGCCGCAGCTAACTGTGACCAAAACTAACAGGCCATTTCCTACCAAATGCCCATTATTTGGCAAGAAAAAGCATAGGGACAAAGAGATCTGTGACTTAGCAAACAATCACCACGAGGTACCCTTTCTTCACCAGACCCTTTGTTCTCAGCTGCAAGTGCTTTTATAAAAAAGAGGAGCAAACACCCCAAGACATCTGCCTCTCACTGTCCTCCTCATAATCCACACCTGAGAAGAGAAAGGAACCAGCTGCAGGACTTGGGGAAGGGTACTGGCCCGAAGAGTTTGGCCTGGAATGCTGTTGGACGCGTTCAGTGAGAAAGTTTGTTTGACTAATATATTATGTTTAACATTAAAAACATTTTATTGTAATTTTGTGTAACCATTTCTGGCTGCGTTGCCTATGCTTATTCTGACTTAAAACCTTTGTAGTTAAGAAACTTGGTTCATTGCTTGATTCAATCCAGTTTGCTTAAATTAAGGTGTATGGGAAATGTCACTTCAGGTGGTAAACTGGTGTGTATTATTCCCTTAAAGGAATAGTGGATTTAATATATTTTGAACTATTCAGGGAGGAGGGGAGGTGGGCAACATCAGATCTATATTTTGGGAGGTGGAATGCAGGATGGGGGAGTGTTTGGGTCACCCTGAAACATAACCAAGGCTGGTAAGTGCCAGTGTGTAAGCTGCTGTGGCTGGCAGATTGCAGTTATGCGTGCGGGAACACACACACATGCTCTCTCTCTCTCTCTCTCTCTCACACAGGGTCTGACTTGCACACTGGAAGTCAGATCACAAGAAGCCTAGATGAGTTGCTACCAGCAAAGCGTTGTAAGAATCCAAGGTTGCAGGGCAAGGGTGACACAGCCACACACTGGTCTGGATCGTACACTGGTACATCACAGCATTGAAGACCTAATGAGATTCCAAGGATTCCATAAAATTTCTCTTGCTATGCTATAAAGAAACAGTTGTCTTGTCCAATGAAGGATTTCTCTGTTGTGGGTTTCCATGGTCCTACCTCATTTTCAGTCCCATGTTAAACATAATTAAGTGTATTTAATTGATAATTTGCAAGTACTAATAATAGTATTTGCTAAATTCATGCCAAAGTTCAAGACGATCACTACATGTGGGCAATTACTTTGACAAAAGTTCAAGCTATTGCCTTGAGAATGGTAATTTAATTGAATCATAGTGGTGTTGTCACCTAAAGAGAAATAAGATCCTGCTAATAAAGGAAAAGCCACATCATCTTGTGTTTCTAAAGACAACAGATGCCAATTCCAAACATATTTGAGTTTGAATTACATGGCTGTGTAACACCAAGAGCCTAATATATTTAGCTGTCCCATCGGCCATTATAGACATAGAAGATTCAAACATGAAACTGTGCTTTAACCTACCCTCTCTTTGGTTTCTATATAAGATATAATCAGGCATCAGCCTGAGAAATTGATTTAAGAACATATTAAAGCTTTTTGCCCTAGGGTGTTTTGAAAAATCCCACTTCTGTAACTTCAAGGACCAATTAAATTAATGTGGCAGGATGAGCTTCCCAAAGGTCCTTCTGTTTCAAAGGGCAAAGCTGAAGAAGGATACCAGAGAAGCATTGACAAATGAATGTGCAGTGCCCTACCAAATTCACAGTCTACACTGGTCAATTTCACAGCCAGAGGGTTTTAAAATCAGTTTAATGATTTCAGACATTTATATCTGAAATTTCAGTGTTGTAACCAGGGGCTCTTGACCCAAAATGGGATCATGGGGGAGGGGAACGTTCCAATATTAACACCCTTGCTTCCATGCTGTCTTCAGAGACGAAGCTCTGAGCTTCCTGCAGGTAGTGGAAGTTTATGGCTCCTGGGAACTCCCTAGCTTCTAGTCCAGGCTAGGAACAGATGAAGGCAGAGGCTCCTAGCCAATTTAGGAATCCCTAGAAAAAATGGGCACCCCAGCCTCAGAAGAAGCCCTAAGGGGGTGGAAGCCCTCACCCAGTCACCCCAACCCCCAGCAGAAGCCACAGGGGAAGAAACTCTGAGTTCTGGTGCCCTAAGCCTTGAACCAGGGCAAACTCTAGGCTGACAGCCTTGCCGGGCCTCTGGGCAATGCAGGAGAGGGTCTGCTCTGTGCCCCCCACCCCAAAGGGATGAGGCCTCAGATGGAAGAGGCAGGGGTAGGACTAGGCTGCTCCCAGTACTATCTGGAGAGCACTGTGCCTCCTTCATGGCTTCCCAGAGTGTGCAGTGCAGCACTCCGGCAGCTATTTAAAGGTCCCAGGAATTCCTTTCGTCTCACTGGATCCCAATGCAACTGCCCCCTTTGCACTCCCACAGTGGGTGGGCCTGGGCTGGAGCAATCGTGTGGGGGTGAACCTTTGAGCCTGAGCCACAGAGCAGAACCCCGAGACTGGGCTGTGTGAGCCCCTTCTATCCTGGCTGAGCCTTATTGGTGTGTATGTGGATTATTAGCTGGAGTAGAGACAGAACACAGGTAAGGACTACAATAATATAGCCCCTTTTGAACTACACTGCAAATAGTTTCCCATGGACATGCTGCGTTATTCCAGATATGTGGTGTTCTCACTTATCCATGTGCAATTGGTTTCCTGAGGTAAAATAATTTCCCTTTTTACTCTTACTCTAGTGGGTGATCTATTTTGTGTTGATTCTCAATTCTTCTCTGGAGCAGTTCATATGATATACAGAAGGAATAACATTTCTGAATAGGACTGTGATGGGGTGGGGTAGGTACAACGACCCCCTGCTGGTGGTCTCAGGATTTTGCAATGCCCATCACAAGAAAGGAGCAGTGGAGAATTCCTCCAAGCTGGCTAGAGTGGCTGCAGGGAAAGCAGCCAATCAGGGGCCAAGAGTGCCATATAAAAGGAGTTACAGAGCTGAAGACAATGCAGGTTCTCACTTGAGCTGGTGGAGCTTGTATGGCGTGGCTGCTGAGGGAAGTGAGACACAGTGGACATCTCAGTTGAGTAAGGGCCAGTGGAGCATAGGAGCGCTCCTGGCTGGTGTCTGGGCCTGAGCTTAGAGGAGCCCTGGACAAAAGGTAAGATATTGGTGAAGGCTGGGGCTTGGAGATGTGGGTGGGCTCTGGCTCCTCCTCTCCCCTGGACACTGGAAAAGGGCCTATCATTGGACAGTAGTAACCCCTTCCCCCCAGAGGACTGAACACTCACCTGAAGATGGGGGACAAAGGCAGGGCTAGGACTGGTTTAAAGGCAGGGCTAGGACTGGTTTAAATACCATGGAGACGCCTAATCAGAGTGGGGTGCTCATGAAAGGTTGGTGCCAATCCCATTACAAAGACCTAAACAATAAGTGAAAGCTTCCCATATTTAATAGCTGTGACTGATTAATAAGCAATAATGGAAATTGGATTTTCTTTAAATTTCTGTTTCTTTTAATATACCGCTCTTATAAAAAATAAGAAACTTTTGGATTTTGTGTGTGAGGATGGTTTTGGCTGCTGAAACTAAGTGAGAATTATTTCATGAAGAAAGGCCTCTGAGGTCACGCCTCGTATTCCCTCTGGGTCATTCGAAACACTGTGATGAGAGGGAAAAAAACCCATTACAGTAAACTGACAGTTTCCATTATATTTGCACCTTCACTGGCTGTCTGGTCAAGAACTGGAATGTGTGAATATGCTGAGCAAATTGACTTTGATCTATAAAGACTGCTTTATCAAGGTCATACAAATAGCCCAAACTTTTAATTGGGTACATAAACAACGTACATTACAGTTATAATGGTTCTGCAGGCCAAATAATGTCATTGGTGAAAACTGTTCCCAGTTCTTACCTTCACAGCGGCTGAAGAGGCACATCATGATAAATGGAGTGACAGTCTGTAAATAGGATGTGTTTTATACAACTGATCAATCACGAATACAGAGTCAACAAAGAAATTTCCACAAAACCAGAAGCCTGTCTCAGGGTGCTATGATAAATATGGCAATTTCCCACAAATGTCCTTGGGGAAAAAATACTTCAGTGAATTAAGTTCAAGCATCTTTGTGGACTCTTTTGAATTAATGGCACCGGTAGAGTACTGCTGTAGGTCTGGATGATCAAAGAACTCTACTGAACAAGGTGAGAAGAAAAGAATAGTTCTTGGGCACAATGCATGTAAAGTGGATTTCCTGGGAAATATCTCTAGAGGGAGGTGAATGCAAATTCCCCCCCTGAATTCCTGAAAAATCCAGGCTATTGAAGCGACAATGTCAGAAAAGATTGGGGGGGGGGGGGGGAGGGGACATGATAGCAGTTTTCAGGTATCTAAAAGGGTGTCATAAGGAGGAGGGAGAAAACTTGTTCATCTTGGCCTCTGGGAATGGAACAAGAAGCAATGGGCTTAAACTGCAGCAAGGGAGGTTTAGGTTGGACATTAGGAAAAAGTTCCTAACTGTCAGGGTAGTTAAACACTGGAATAAATTGCCCAGGGAGGTTGTGGAATCTCCATCTCTGGAGATATTTAAGAGTAGATTCGATAAATGTTTATCCGGGATGGTCTAGACAGTATTTGGTCTTGCCATGAAGGCAGGGGACTGGACTCGATGACCTCTCGAGGTCCCTTCCAGTCCTAGTATTCTATGAAAAGGACCACTGGATACTTATTGCCTGTTCCTGGAATCTGAAGATCAAAGACACAGGCTGTATAAAGAGCAGACTAACTTATGCATGTGTGTGCTTGTTAGGAATTTGTAATGACACCTTTGGTGTCGTTTAAAGGACTGACTCCGGACAAAACATCTCCTGGAGGTGGGTGGTGGGGTGATCTCTGGTACGCATACTAGCATGTTTTCTTTTACTGTTTTTAATGGTTCCTTTGTAATGCGTTCATCTTAAGAATAACTGTGAATGCTTAGAAAAAGCTGTGGGGTAACTCACACCGCTGTTCATGAGCCTTCGAAGGGTGGAGTAACCAGGACAGAGTCTCTGCTTTAGCAGCCTAGCTTTCGGAGAACAACACGGTGTAGGTAGGGCATGGTGCAGGCTGGGTGGGGGAAAACCCATTCTGAAAGGGAGAGATGTTGGTCTCTGCCCAAGAGATCTCATGACTGAGAGGTTGGGAACCTAGAGTGGGCATTCTCGCTAGACCACAGAGGGGGAATACGAGTCTGGCTGCCCTCAACTGTGTCAGGCTTGTTTTCTTTTATTTTTTGCGAATGGGAATCCAGCTCCCTCTCCCATAGCTCTGTTGGCTCTGTGTTGTTAACAAGAATGAAAAGCGCACTCAACATTTTTGTGAAGAAAGTCAGGAGTTAGTGCCCTGACTGCCACAGTTCGGTTGTCCAAGACGGCACTGTTTTTACAGTTACTCCTCAGGCTTGACCACACAGCAATCTGGGCGGCTGACAAAATTGCTGGAACCCTGGGCAAGGTGATGTGTGTGGGTGGGGGTGGGAGGGGTGAACTTTAGGCCCCCAGAAGGGTCCTCCCTAGCCAGCCTTTCAGCATTGTGTGGCCTGCACCACCTGTGGCTACACTGGTGATTTAAATGGCCCAGTGCTCTGGCTGCTGCCGCTCCCATGGTAGTGGAGGCCGGGAGCTCGGGCCCTTTTAAATCACCAGGCCCTGGGGCAGCTGCCCCTTTCGCCCCTCCTGTTGGTGGCCCTGATAACAAAACAGCATAAGATTAGAAAGCTGTGTGGCCCAGAGGCTTGGGCCTCAGACTGAGACTCAGGAATGCCCCGTTCTTCCTTCACTCTTCCCTTGACCTCAGTCAAGTGGCTTCAACTCTGTGCCTCGGTTTTCCCTCCCTCCCATTGTCCATCTATTCTATAGGGTCTTTAGGACCAGAACTGTCTCTTACTCGGCTTTTGTTCAGTTCCTACCACAATGGAGCCATGATGTTGGTCAGGGCCTCTAAATGCAACCACCACACAAATAATTGGTACAGCATAAGCGACTTAGGTTTGCCAGTTCATGTATCTATTATAGCAACCCTTGGAAACAAAGGGAAAGTTATGAAGATGGCACCTGCTCTTCTTTTTTTCTCAGTATTAGCTGTGATCGCTGTTCCTGTAGCTCAAGAATCTGGGCCCTTACAAGTATGTATATACTTTTCACCGTTCATTCCCACCCGCAGAAAACAACTATTTCTAAACAGAACTGCAAGAACCAAACAAGCTACATATCCAGCAGATGTGAGGAAGGCATTCCAGAGAAAAAGCATGGCACTTTGTGCTTTGCATTTTAAGCATCAAATGTGCTGCAGGTTTTAAACGGAAGGAGCTGATCTCTTAGGATGGGAAGGATTTGCAATTTGTAAAGCGAACAGCAGGGAGACTAGATGTCAGAGTCCTGTTTAATTACTCTAAGATATCTCTCTCTACCCACATGATTTCCTTGGCTCATGACAATCTTCATCAATTATTGTCCATTAATCTGCTTTTTGCACACTTCTGTTTCTGACAGTCCTTCTTGGCTGTTTCCTGGCACTCTGAGTAACATTTTTTGTCCTGTCAGGAATACTGAGCCAACCCATTCTCCACTTACTAATTTAATGCTTTAAAACTATAGACCAGGGCTACTCAACTTTGGAAGCCACAAGGGCCACAATGATACCCAAAGCACATGCTGAGGGCTGCAACTTAAGTGTGGTTGCAAATATATATATGCAAATAGCTTCTTTCACACAATTCCCTGGTGCTCCTGGCACCTTCTTCCTGGGGGCTAGGAACGCCAACACCCTGTACCTGATCTGCCCTTCCAGCAGGACTGTGAACTTTTAATGACTATTCTCTGAGAGTTATGCGCCCACCTTATAGTGGCTCCAGGTCAGGTACCTGTTTGTTAGTCAGACTCCTAGCATTTGTGTACAAGCACTTTAGAAATTTGCCACTGGTTATTTGTCTGCCCTTCCCTGATGCATTGGATTCCTTTGTATGCGGTTGTTTGAGCTCCGTGTATACCCAAACTGCACTGTGGGCTGCAAGCCACATGTGGAACCCCACTTCTTATGCCCTTCCAGCAGGACTGTGAACTATTAATGACTATTCTCTGAGAGTTATGCGCCCACCTTATAGTGGCTCCATCTAGGTTATATTTCCCTAGTTTATTGATAAGAAGGTCATGTAAGACACATCAAATGCTTTACTAAAGCCTAGTGTGTACCAGGTTCAGCACTTCCCCCTTATCCTCAAGACTTGTTATCCTATCAAAGAAAGCTTTGAGATTTGTTTGACATGATTTGTTCTTTACAAATCCATGCTGGCTGTTAACTGGAAGATAATAAGGTGATAGGTATTTGCAGATTAATTCCTTAATTATTTACGCTATTAACTTTCCTGGCACAGAAGTTAAGCTGTTGTGTTCTTATTTCCCCTTTTATAGATGGACACTATATTTGTCCTTTTCCAATCTTCTGAAATCTCTCCTGACTTCCACGACTTCTCAAAGGTGACAGGTAATGACTCAGACACCTCGTCTATCAGCTCCGTGAGTATTCTGAGATGCATTTCATCAGGCCTTGGTGACTTGCAGACATCTAACTTTTCTAAGTAATTTTCAACTGGTTCTTTTTTTAAATTTTAACTTCTGAATCTACCCCATTTCCACTAGCATTCACTATGTTAGGCATCCCGTCACCATCCATCATCTTGGTAAAAAAAATGAAACACAGAAGTGATTAAACACCTCTGCCATTTTAAGTTTCCAGTTATTGGTTTTCCCTCTTCACTGAGCAGTGGGCCTACCCTGTCCTTGGTCTTCCTCTTGCTCCTATGCAGGTTTGAACTTTGCACCTGTTAGCTACGACTTCCCTCTATGGGTTCCTGAGAGTTCCTGACCCCCTAGCAGCACCACTTGCTCCATCTGACTCTGGCTAACTTCAGCCATTAACTGGATTCCCTAGAAGTTTCCTTCACTGGCTGCTTTTCTTGGTTCCCACCCTTCAAGATAAGAGGCCCTCAGAACTAGCTCAGTGTTTACCTTCCCTAGGCTGATTCCCTGGAGCTTCTCTCTCATCTCAGACACAGTGAGATGTGCTTTCAGGTCAAATTCCAGAACCTTCCCCATGTCTCTAAGAGCCAGAGAGACACTACTCCACTCGTCCTCCTTCTGAGGTAATTCTTAATACCTTGAGGTGATTTGGTTGGCTGAGATGGAAGTGCTCAGCTGCCTATTGAAGCGTCAATCTCTAGTCAGTCCCTCAACTGTGACAGCAACTCAGTCCCCTGCTGGGGAGGAGAAATAGTGACGTTAACAGGACCCAATACATGGGCCTAAAATGGAAACTCTAAAATACAGGAACTCTGAGAACTGAAAGCTGCGTAGGATATGAACAGAGCTGAATCACTGTGTCCATGGCAGCACAGACTCCTCTGTTGAAGGGACTGTGCTGGTCAGATTCAGGATCTACAACAAGGTTCCTTCTAAGCTGTGCGGCAGCATGGCCCTGCAGCTGGCTAATGACCCCCGCCCAGGGTCTCAAGGTTGCCAGGCACTGAGCTTGCCTGGCTGTGGGAGGGGCACTTCTCCATCCTGAGGACAGGACAGCAACTCTCTCCCAGCCAATAGGGAGGGGATATGTCTGTACCGCTGAGGGAGATTCACTGCTCTGTCCTCTGCAGGGAGTTGCTGATGTTACTGAGGGAGAAGTACCCCTCCCCCAGCCAGGCAGGTCCATGCATGGAGTTCTGAGCCCTTGGTTGGGAGGGACTGATTAAGCACCTGCGGGGCTGTGCTACTATGCAGCTTAGAGGGAACGTGCATCTACAAGGATGCTTGCCTCCGGTTCTGGAGGCCAAATTTTTAAAAAGTGGGAAAAAATGGAGAGAGTGCAGGGAAGAGCCATGAGAATGATTACAGGCCTGAAAAAGGTGCCTTGCAGTGAGAGACTCGAGGTGCTCAATATATTTAGTGTAACCGAGACGGTGAAGCAGAAACTCGAAAATAATACGAGGATAGAAATTTGATGAGAGGGCTTGTCAGTCTAGCCGAGGAAGTATAACAAGATCCTGTGGCTGAAATGGAAAAGTAACAGAAAAATTAAACTAGAAATAGCACAAATGTTAAACAGTCAGTAACAAACAATTAGAACAATTTACTAGGGACTGTGGTAAGTTCTCCACCACTGGAAATTTTAAATAAAGCTTGGAAGATTTTCTAAAGGATCTATACAGGTCAAGCACAGCCACAGGGCTGGAATCAGGCATTAACTCAGGAAGGAGTAATAGCTCAGTGGTTTGAGCATTGGTCTCCTAAACCCAGAGTTGTGAGTTCAATCCTTGCAGAGACCATTTAGGGATTTGGAGCAAAAATTTGTCAGGGATGGTACTTGGTCCTGCTGTGAAGGCAGGGGACTGGACTTGATGACCTTGCAAGGTCCTTTCCAGTCCCAGGAGATAGGCAATCTCCATTAATTAATTAAAGTATTATGGCCTGTGTTATGCATGAGGCCAGAGTAGGCACTCATAGCCATCTTGTGAACCTATGAATATCCTGGAGCTGTTTCATTATATATGACAATTTCCTAACTTAGAAGTGTTGTGTCCAACCCAGGGGAATTCTTTATTAGACCTTGTCTTAGCAGATAAGGAGGAATTGATCACAGAATTAAAAATTAATGGTAGCTGAGGTACCAGTGTGCATTCCCTTGATAACATTTATGATGAGCAAACAGAATAATGCCCTTTTTGTCAGAATATATACATGGTACTTTAAAAGAGCCAATGTCACAAAGCTGATTAAGAGTAAACTTAGCTGGGAGGAAGAATTTAATCAGAAGAGTATTAACAATAATCAGAAATCCTTTAAGAACACTGCACTAGGTGCTCCTAAAGCCCCAATTGGGGAAGAAGACCATCGTAGTTGAAAGCAAAAACCACCTGGTATAGAAAGGAAGTGAAAACAGCTTTAGAAAATAAAATAAATAATAAATGGAAGGAAGAGGAAGTTGATACTAAGGAATGTGAATCTGGAAAAAAACCCTTAAACAGCAAATAGTCCTGCAGCACCTTAGAAACCAACAAAAATGTAGATGGTATCAAGAGCTTTTGTGGGCACGACCCACTACTTCTGAAGTTATAAATGAGAGAAGATTGATAAAGAAAGCTGAGGGTCATCACAAAGGGTTAATCTGTGGCCAGCAGCGATAAGGACTATAAAGAGGATATGGAAAGTGTAGTAGGAGTTATCAATATGTTCTCCCCCCCTCCCCCTTAAGAGGGGGGTCATCCTAAATTAAGACATTGAAATGCCAGGGAATTCATCCCAGGATGATAGCATCAGTAGCTCCAAAGCCTCAGAACTCCATTTCCCACACTGGTTGTGATTAGTATTTCTAGCATGTTCTACCTCCACCCTGGAAACAGAACATGCTAGGAACGCAACCACAACCAATCATAAGCCAAACTCAGAGACAAAGAATTGTTTGTTTGTTTCTGATGTTGAGAAGCATCATAGCAAAGGATGACCTATCTACCCTCCATGTTCCTACCCAGGGAAGACTCAGTCCTTGGGGGATTACTGGTACACTGAATAATGTCCTCTGGGGCCGGACCCCAGGCTCCACACGGTGCTGCCGCTTTGAAATGCCGCATGCAGCCTGATGCTGGGATCCCCCTGGCGTTTCAAAGTAGCAGTGCTAGATGGAGCCCAAGGTCAGCAGGGGACTCCCCAGCTGATCCCGAGCTCCACTTGATACTGCCGCTTTGAAATGCCGCCTGCAGCCTGGGGACACTTCAGCTGGCCCCAGGCTGCATGCAGCACTTCAAAGCAGCTGTGCTGTGTGGAGCCTGGGGTCTGACCCCAAGCTCCAAATGGCACTGCTGCTTTGAAGTAGAATCATAGAATAATAGGACTGGAAGGGACCTCAAGAGGTCATCGAGTCCAGCCCCCCGCCCTCCCCCCCCCCCCCACTTGCTGGCTTTTTCTGATAGAGGCAGCAAGGGGAGGGGAAGTGACTAGTCAACTAGCCTGTCGACTGGTCCTTCACATCCCTACTTTTAGTGGAGACCAGAAACTCAGGAGCAAATTGGAATCTAGGTGGTGAGCCAGACGGGAACTCTTACCATCCTTGGAGTAGCAGAGGCTTTGTATGAACACAATTCTTTGCTTATTCTGAGATTTTGCTCTAGACCAATCACTGGTTTCAGCGCTCCGTCGAACATCAGAGGCTGGGCCTAGGCTCGCTGTTTCCTTAGGTGCAGGAAGAGAGCACAGGGTGGTTAGTATTGGTGGTAAATATTGGGAGGGGTAGAGCTTTTGCATTGTTTTTGTCTGTTGTTATCTGGATCCCTTTCTCCAGAGCTACTCAACATGTGGCCCTGGGGTGCGGTTTGGGTTTATGCAGGGCTCAACGCTCAGCCTGCGAGTGAGATCCTTTGAACATGGCCTCCACTGGGGACATGTTCCACAACAGCGAGTCAATATAATGGTCTTCTGTTGATATGCGTTTTAGTAGTTAAATTCCTGGACTGTCATTGCTCATTAAAAGTGCTGTCATATGGCTGGAAATTGGGTAAATATTGCATTTTATGAATATCAGCAGAACTAACTTAAATGGGGCCTGTGTAGTCTTGCCCTGATCATTGTATTCATGCCCGTCAGTATTAAAAAAGCTATTTGCATATATATTTGCCTGTATATGCAATCATGCTTAAGTTGTGGCCCTTGACACATGCTGTGAGTATAATTGTGGCCCCCAGGGCTTCCAAAGTTGAGTAGCCCTGCCTTTCTCCATTGTCCCCAGTTCTGACACAGCCACAGTTACTGGTTTATTACTCTGGAAATTGTGATTGCTATTTTATTTTTGTGTGTGCCATCTGGCACTCCTTTGTATGCAATTGGGTGTTGAATATTGTCCCAAGAGACGGGCCCTTTGTGGTGTTTGCACTAGGAGGGATTTCCTTGCTAGGTTCCTTTTTAGGGCAATGCAGGAGGGAAATACCCCAGAAGGGAAAGATGAGAAGGCTGAAGTCACATCATAGGGCCAGGTTGCAAACCATATGCAGAAAAGATAGAAGTGTTCCTAAATATTTCTTTTCTGGATTTAGGGAAAACATAGATGATACGGTCTTGTCATGTGGTGATGATAAAATGTTTTCCTTTCCGTGAATAATGCTGAATGATGGATTAAATAGAAGCTATTCCAGTCAGACCTTTTAAAATCAGCATGTCCAGATAACTTGCCTCCAAGAGTTTTTAACAAGCTAGTTGAGGAGTTCACTGGACTATTCGTGGTGTTTTTCAATAAGTCTTGGTGCACCGGGGAAGTGCCTGGGGACAGGAGAAAGATTGTGTTGTGCCAATTTTAAAAGGGTAAACAGGATGACCTGAGTAATTATAAGCCTTTCATCCTGACATTGATCTTGGGCAAGATAATGGAGGAATTGATATGGGACTTGATTAATTAAGAATTAAAGTAGTGTAACATAATTCATGCAAATCAACATATTTTTATGGAAAATATGCTGTCAAATAAACACGATTTTATTGATGCGATGACAAGTTTGGTTGATAAATGTATTGACCTAATATATGCTTAGACATTGGTAAGCTATTTTATCTGGTAGCCTACAACATTTTGATACCTATATGGAGTTCTTGTTTGTTTTTTTTAATAGGGTGCACATGAAATGGACTCAGAGCTGGCTAACCGAGAGATTTCAAAATGTATCTGCAAACTGGGAATAGTCATTGAGCAGGTGTGTTTCCAGCAGAGTTTTGCAGGGATTGATCACTGACTCTGTTCTGTTCAACATTTGTAAATAACCGATAAAATTTGTAAATAACACAACAATTGGGAAAACTTAAACAGCTAATAGACCTGCAGCACCTTAAAGACTTAACAATCATCAGTTCCTTTTATAAACTTCATGCATCACGTTCTGTTGTTTTTTGGAACAATTATAAGGTGATGGCAACCTTCTTGCTTTACTTTAAATCTCCTGACACTGAAAATATTGGCTAGCCATGGAAAATAGAGTGCAAATGCTTCTGAGGAAAAATTTGATGTGGTGGATAAGAATAAACAAAAGCATACTGAATGTTGTTGTGTCAATTCATGCATTGTGAACTAAAGTCCCTCTGGAGGATATGTGCATATTGAGGAAGTCATGGGATTACCCAAAATAATCCAAGACTCTGGTTCCAAATATTTGCTTTTATTTATCATAAGACTGAGCTATGTTGGTTATTTTCATTTCCTAGGAACAATGATTTAATTATTTCAGTAATATTAATCATCTTCTGTTCATGCACTGGATTCACCAGCCGGGAATAATCTGACTCTTGTAGATGTATCCCTTTGTAAAACACATGACTCTAAAATGATCAAACTGCCTGTAG
The DNA here is from genome assembly GCF_052426305.1 of Pelodiscus sinensis. Taxonomy (NCBI): domain Eukaryota; kingdom Metazoa; phylum Chordata; order Testudines; family Trionychidae; genus Pelodiscus; species Pelodiscus sinensis. Next base: position 15,009,157 of record NC_143054.1, read on the forward strand.
TACATGTTTTCTTTCACTATTTCAGAAAAATTGACATGAAATTACCAGTGCTCTCTTCCCTCCAAAAGACTTTTGATTATCTGCTTTCTGCTTGTAGTAGGTTACTGTGTAGTATGCTACTAAACAGAGTTTTGTATCATCACATCACTCATTTTAGAAACAATATCAGAGATTACACCTTTATTTTTATAATAAATGACACATTGGGAAGGCTGTTGGAATTAATATTCATCCTATTTGATCAAATTACACGAGTGGCTTGACTAAGATTATAGACCTACCAGAAGAGCCAAGACTTTAAAAAATTAGGGTCCTAAATCCCAATGGAGCCATTTAAATAAGTGTCTTGATTTCCAGAGACATTGGTCTTCGTGGCTTCAGTGAGATTTGTGGGGGGATCTCATAATCTCTGAATAGCAAATACCTAAATATGGATTTAGGAGCCTAAATAGATGAATATGGGGTTGAAAACTGAGCCACAGTACTATAGGAGCGATAAAGCAAATGGCTCTATTAATCCTCTGAACATGCCCAGGGAGAGCTATGTCGCTCCAGAATTCTGAATAGACTCAGCATTTTAATAACTGTGTAAAACAGTTAGTTCATGCTGTGTTTCCCCTCCCTCCAAGTGCTTACTGAACGTTACACCGAGAGTGTGTATTAGCTCTGGGATTACAGCACTCAGACTGCCTGGTTCCCGATGACCTGTGCTCAGAAATCTACATCCCACTTTCTTCATTAGACAAAGGTCTCTATTTGGGCTGTATGAAGGCAGTACTAGTCAAAGAAATTCAGTGTAAGTCATGTAATAAGCAGCGAAGTAAAGATTAAAGAAGACTGGTATGGTCACTAGGTGGTGCTGTTTCACCATTTTACAAGTTCCTCCTCTTCTTGGGCAAGCAAGTTTTTTAGTTGTAGAAGAAAAAGCTCTCTTGGCTGGAATGTAGGAACTGTAGCAAACTGCAAGGGCATTTATTCTGAGCATTACTCTGACTACTGTCAATTGTTGATGTACAGTTTGCCCTAAAAACTGACATTGGTGTTTGTTTTAGATACTTAGAAGAGAGGATTACTCTGCATGCTGATTGTAACCACTGCTGTTAAAGGACTGGTATGCATAGTATCAAATAAATAAGTGGCATTAAAATATACCCAACAGCACATACTTAGGATTTTTCCTCCAACTGCAAGCAGACCTACAAGGTCCCTTGCTGTACCACCACTCAGCAGAGGGCAGCAAATCTAATCATAACCTAGACTGACAAAACATAAGGATTCTTAGAGCCATGCAGTCTTTAAGAGGGCAGAGTTAAAAATGTGGCGCCTCTAGAAAAATAGGCACCTTTTAGAAAAAAGTAGGTGCTGGAATGGATTTGTTCAATCCTACCTTAAGCTCAGAAGAGAAGCCATTATTTTATTATTATTTAATTGCTACTTTAGGTTTATTTTTAACCAAAACAGGCCATCATGCTTCAGTACAGAATAAGGATAGTTTGCTTTAATGATTAACATCACCAGTAACAAATATTTGTACACAGAGACTGACTCGTTTGTTCAAAACTTCCATCGCCACAAAGCATATGATCAACTGGTAACCGCCATCGGGAAGATTTGTACCTGGGAACTCTGAAGCTTAGTGTAGGAACCTCCACTGCTTGAGCTATAAAACTAGCTGGCTCTCAGCCTAGGCTGTAGAGCTCCCTTGTTCTTATCTCTTGCTGTAAGTGGCCTAAGTGCCACTACATGGGACAGTGAACCACACTAGGTATATGGGTTACAGACTTTTTCTGGCACCTTGTCAGAGCTCAAAGTACTCAATATCTGCTTGCTGGTAACTGACCTTTTTGAATGAGCACCATGCACATTAGGATCATGGATAGGCCACAAGGTGTTCTTGGTAAAGCAAGAAGTCTATTCAACCATTACATTCATTCAGATTGAGTTTCTTGGCATGTTTCTTGCACAGCAGATACCAGAGTCTGCTCTTAGCTGCATACTGGAACTCTTGCTCTGCTGAGTGGTCACAGAGCCATGCAAAAGTGATCATTTGACTGCCATTGCCACCTTCCAAAATATTATACAATAACTGCTTCACATATGCTTTGCTTTTGATAAAATTAAAAAGCATCTCTTATCTCTAATAGCAACATACCCGATTCCCCACACACTCCAACTGTGAGAGATTAACCACTTTGGTGAGATTTCATGTATTCATGGTTAGATAGAAAAACCTCATGGCTTGCATCCCTGGAACTAATTATCTGTAACTTTTTTTTTCTATCACTCAGTGAAGTTGTTGCTTCTCCTCTCTTAGCTGCTGATTTTTAAAAACATTAGTTATTTGTGACTTCAGTTTTTCTCTGTGGGGTTACACAGTGCGTGCAATTCAAGTCTCTAGATTTAAGTCCAGCCTTCTCTTGCTTACATTTCACAGATTTTTTTGAAGCAACAAAAGGCTAAGTTCCATGCATCCTGCACCCACAGAATACAGCAGTGTACTAACTAGTTCCCTTTCCATGGAATGAGGCGATAGTTATCCGATCTGACTTGAATGGACATGTTGAAAAAGACAGGCATGGGTATAGTAGGGTACCTGGTGGATATGGCTCTGGCACTTTAAATGATGGAGAAAGCTCATGACCTAGTAATAGCCAACACACTCTTTATGAAAAGAGATCAACATATTTCTACTTACAAGAGTGAAAGGACTTAAGGTCAGTCTGAGTGCTTCCTTGTTTTCCAACGGAAAATAAATGAGCAAAAACTGTGTGGTGATTTCAGGGTAGCCTCTTATTAGTCAGCATAGAACACTCATTTTAGTTATGTTTCTTACAACAAATGTGCAAAGAAAATCAAAGAGGGTAAAGCCAAATATAAGGTGGCAAAACCAACAGGGTATGACTGAGAGCTTTAGGGACTTGGCTATGGAGAGGATAAAGACAGCATCACATGAGGAAGAAGTGGATACGTGTCGAGATTTTTGTGGTGACAAATATATTGAAGAGTGCTGAAAATGTTGGTGAATCAAAATGGAAAGCCCTTTATTGAGTAGGAAACCTGGTATAGGAGCAAAGAAGTTCAAGACATGCTATAAGATAAGAGAAAAAAGTTTACTCTGACAGCTGAGTAAGAACAAAAGTAGCTTGGTGCTGATATGCAAGGGAAAGGTGATGTAACTATACATTATAGAGGTATAAAACCGATATAGAAGGGAAAGCAACTGTACAAATTAGAAGTACAATGCAAATGAGTCATACAATGAAAAGGTGGAAAAGAGTTATCAATAAGGGTATGTCTAGAAAGCAGTGCTATTTTGAGATGCATCCAGTATCCCGAAATAGCATTTTCCACGTCTTAGCAACAAGCCTGTTATTTCAAAATATATTTGAAATAAAGGGCTTCCTATTCCGATATCCCAGTAAACCTCGTTCCACGAGGATTAAGGTACTTGTTGGAATAGTGGTCTGTTTTGAAATTTGGTGATCTTGAAATAAGCTACACAATTTGCATAGCTCGAATTTTGGAGTTTATTTTGAGCTACATGGTGCAGTATAGATGTACCCTAAGGCTACATCTACACTGCACAGTTATTTCGGAATACACTATTCTGGAATAGATATTCTGAAATAATTTATTTCAAAATAGAACAATCTACTCTGCAGGGCAGCCTCAAAATTAGTCTGAGGCAGGCTTCCCTAATGTAGAGGTGCTATCTCAATTTAGAGCCCCAGGAGGAATAACTTATCATGGCCCTGGTGAGGGGCTATTTTGAAATAGCAGAAGTGGAGCATCTACCCACACATTATTTCAAAACAGCTATTTTGGAATAGGCATTATTCTTCATCGAATGAGGTTTACAGAAGTCGGAATAAGCTGTCAGTTATTTCAAAATTATTTCGAAATAACAGAATTGCGGTGTAGATGCTCACACAGTTATTTTGGAATAATGGCCATTATTCTGAAATAACTTTCCTGTGTAGACACACCCTAGGAGACTTAAAAGTGAAGTGGATATTAACGCAAATGAATATGATTTAATGCTGGGATGTTTGACAGAGCCAGCTTATGATGGGAATTGTGCAAGAAAGATGATTAATTAGGGCAAAATTCTCCTTTGAGCCCCTTGCTACATGCAATGGTATTTACAGCTTCAATTACCAGTGATGCCGTCTAAGTCAGCAAGAATTTTACCCATGAAGATGTACTTATGTAACTGGAAATATTGATGCCTTAGGAACTATGAGTCAGTAGAGATTAAGATAATATTTTTTGTAACACAGAAGCTAAGGAAGAAAGCCAACCTTCCTGCGTCAAAGCCCGCAAGCCAACTGTCTAGTCAGCTCCACCAAACAGTGGACTAATTCACCCCAGACACAGAAAACCCAGATTGCATTTAAAAGTCCTGTTACCTAATGGAATGTCTCTACTGCAGAAAAAGTGACTTTACAGAGGCAAACAAGTAAATGATCATGTACATTTGGTATGCCCTAAGAACATGTAATAATGGAGACCAGAGACCTAATTCTGTTCTTGGTTACACCTGTATATACAGTAAAACGTCAATTGTCCGGCATCCAGTGGTCCGGCACTCCTGATAGTCTGGCACCAACTGAAACCTGGGAAATGCTCCAGCCAGCCAGAAAATTAGAGCTGCTCCACGCATCTTCCCCAAGTCCGCTGCTGCCACTGCTGAAACTGACCAGCAGCGGACTTGGGGAAGCAGCGTGGAGCAAGGCAGCTGGGATGCTGCCTGGTTGGTCCCACAGTGCCACCCCTCACCCCCCTGCTCAGTGCCTGGCAGCACCCCAGCTGCTCTGCTCAGCGCCGCTTCCCCAAGTCCACCACTGCCGCTGCTGAAACTGACGAGCAGCTGACTTGGGGAAGCTGCAGAGCAGCTGGGGTGCTGCTGGGTTGGTCCTGCAGTACCGCCCCTCACCTGAGCGGCGCTGTGGGACCAACTCAGCAGCACACCATCTGCTCTGCTCTGCAGCTTCCCCAAGTCAGCTGCTCGTCAGTTTCAGCAGCGGCAGCGGCGGACTCGGGGAAGCCGTGGTTAGAGCAGCTGGGGTACTGCCGGGTTGGACCAACCCAGCAGCACCCCAACTGCTCTGCCCTGCTGCTTCCCCAAGTTGCCACTGCCACTTGCAGGCCCAGTTGGCCTGTCACCGGTGGCTGAGTAGGGCTTCCCCCGCCTCCCTGAAAAATGGCGGAGGGTTTGCCCCATGCCGTGCTGTTCCCCGCCGCCGCCCCCCCCCCCCCAGATCCGTCACAGACCCGCTGCCAGATTACCTCCTGATACTCCGGCATATCTGATAATCTGGCGCCCCCTGGATCCCAAAGGTGTTGGATTATCGGAAATCTACCGTATCAGGCTTAAAGAGTGAATGCAACAGAAGCCATGTCTACACTTACCAGCACTGTCGATCTACTTCAACTATGCAAATAGCGTAACTGAAATTGACATACTCAATACAGTGCAGTAAGGTTGGCTGCTCTCCTATTGACCCTGGCTACTCTTTTCATGTTGGTGGAGTAACAGCGTGAATGGGATCATGCTCGGAGATCAATTGTATTCTGTCTAGCATACTATGCTAGACACGATAAACCAATGGCCAGTGCATTAATTGCTGCAGCATTGATCCCCCACGTAGTGTAGACAAGGCCAGAGTTATTCTGGTGTAAAAGCAATGTAAGAGCAAGATTAGGGTCAAAGATGGATTATAAAGACAAAAGGGACAACATTGATCATCCAGTCTGACCGAGGACAGGCCAATGAGGCGGCACGCTGAGCTGGAGTCGCCGGGCGCCCCTCTGGGAGCGATGTCTCCCTCCCCCATGTCCCCCAGAAGTTCGGAGCAGAGACGAAAGTGCTGGAGGAGGTGCCGGACCCGTAAGCCCCTTAGATGAACCGGGGAGGGGGGGTCGGTACACAGAAGGGGGACAGGAAGCAGCCCGGGGTAGAGTGCTTTTGGCGCCTGTGGTCTGACGTGCTTTGGGGTGGAACCCCATCAGCCAGGTAGGGGTCAAACACCCTGTACCCATAGGGCCCCGGACTGGGACCCGATGGAGAGGGAGGGCCCGGGTCCCCCTAAACTCCCTCCTTCCCCACCCTGCACTCTAATTGTATATTGAGTACTGCCGGCCAATTGGCCTAGTGAGCAGAGACTGTCATTATTGAGCCCCAGGAAGGGGCAGGACTTAAGGGCTCAGAGACCCCAGAGATTCCCTCCCGCCCCCAACCTGTTAAGAAAGTGGGCTCGCTGGGTGTAGCCAGACACAAACCCCATCTTGTTTTTCCACGAACCCCATCTTGTTTCCCCCCCTCCAGAGAGCAAGAGAAAGGCAGTCAGCCTTTGATGCCCTGGGAACGCAGGTGTGCTGCTCGTCCCTGATTCTACCATAAACAGAAACCAGACAGTAAATGGGCTAGCTGACGACCCGGGGCCTCCTGCCGTCCTGATGGCTAGTACCAGTAATTGACACTCCTGCACTGTCCCAGGAGAGGAATCTTCGCCCATCACATACCAGAGGTGCCCATTGTCGGCATTTTCCCAGGTGTAAATTATGCTTTGCACCCTTCGTGGGAAACTTGGTGTTCAAAGCCATTTTTCCTAATTGGCCACTTGAGCCCAGGAAGAAGCCTACATGACCCAAGGGGTATAAAAAGAGGTTCCGCTGCCAACCCCATTTGAGCTCGAATCATCTATACCTTCTGGCAGGTATTGATTGTCTCCCGAGATCTGTGGGACGCCCAACCTCGCCCTACTTCTTCCCGAGGGATTGAGAGAAAGACGCTGGCCACGCCAAGTCTGGAACGCAGGGGTGAGCATATATACCTGCTATGTGTCTATTTTGCATGCATTTAATAAGAGCTCAGAGAACCAAAGGGTTTCATGGTACCTGTAAGTGACTTAGTGTAATTTCTGTCCTGTCCTTTGTAGTGTCTGTGTTATCTGTAACACAGTAGTAGCATTTAACAACTAAGTTTACCCTGTAACAATAAATAGTAACTGTTTAAGCTTTAACCTGACTCCTTCAGTTGCTGTAACAGAACCAAGCACAATTTAAAAGAACTTCAGCTGGTCATAAGGGACTCACTGCCCTGACCGTCGGCTGACACTGGGCCCCACCCTCCTGCTGGAGCATGGGAGCTCGCACCCTTAAGCCTGTCTCTCGTGGGTAAACTGAGGCGGTGGGCTTTCAGGGCCCTGCCCTCCTGCCGGAGAGTGGGAGCTCGTGCCTGTAAATCTGCCACACCCACTTCCTCAGATGATGAGCTGGAGTATAAATAACAAAAACCAAGTTATTTATAAGAGGAGGGGAGGGGGAATCCCAGAATAGAGTATCCCATCCTGTAAGTCTGGCCTATATTCTTTACTCCTAGGTGTATAACTTTCTATTAAATCATATTTAAATTCACATTGTTGATTTGCACCTTAACTTTCCAAGTTATTCAGAACTCTCTGTGCCAGTGTTCTACCCTCTTCATTATTTAGCATTCCCATTTACAATTACCTTTTGAAGCCTGTCAGTTTTTAGTCCATTTCATGTGTGCTTCTTTGCTTTTCTGTTGTTTCTTAAATAAAGGACTGTGTGATCCCAAGCCAAAAACCTTACAGAAGTTAAAGGTAATAGCGCTGTAATGTATTTTAATAAACAAAACTTGTAATCTCATTCCAATAATATCAAGCGAGTTTGACACGACCTATTTCCATAAATCCCTTTTGATTTTTTATTAATGACTCAACTCTCCTAATTCTTAATCATGTCCCATTCAGCTGTTCCATTATTTGGGTGGAATCCATATCAGTCAGATCGGCTTATCAGATTAAGAACATCAGAACGGCCATACTGGGTCAGACCAAAGATCCATCTAGCCCAGTATCCTGTCTGCCGACAGTGGCCAATACCAGATGCCACAGAGGGAGAGATCACAAGAGGTAATCCTCACATGATCCCTCCCCTGTCATCCATTTCCAGACAGACAGAGGCTAGGGACACCATTCCTATTCATCCTGACTAAAAGCCATTGATGGACCTAACCTCCGTGAATCTATCTATCTATGATCCATTTCCCTTTTTAAACATTGGCACGCCATGGCATATCAAGTTGCGCAATAAATTTGCGTCAGTATAACTAACCTGATATTTATGATGCCAGTGCACATTATTGTAATGCAGATAAGGTCCAATTGGAAAACCATGAAACAAAAGAAATGATGGGTTTGCCAATAGACATCTGCTTTTAAATTTGGCTAATGATTGGAAAAAATGCTACAGGAAAAAAAAGAAGATGACGCGTCATAGATTTTTAACATCAGAACGGACCATTAGCTCACACAAGCCATAGAAGTTCACTGAGTTACACCTGTATTAAGCCCAATAATTTGTGTTTCAATGAAGCATATCTTCCAGATGGGCAACTACTTTTCAGGACACAATGTCAGTCCACTTTCTTGGGTAGTTTGTTCCAACTGTTAATCACCCCAGTTTAAAAAAGAGAACCCTATTACTAATTACTAATTTGCATTTGTGTGGCTTTGCTTGCCAGGGATTGGCTCTTGTCCTATCTTACTCTGCTGTGATGAAGCAAGTAACCGAATGAATGATAATCCAGTTCCATGTCTCAGATAGAGAGCAGATTGCAAGTTGGCATTGAGGGTCCCCAAGCAGATAGAAATATTCTTGCTAGCCATTCTTAAATCCACCAAGTTCCATTTGTGCAAACAGTTAAGTGATCTAATTAATGGTGTGACCTTGAAAAAGGAATACTGTACATTATGTCCATGTATTATATTTGTTTCAAAGACTATCATCTTGTATCTCTAACTTTTGTTCCTCTCCTAGCACGATGGAGTCCTAGGTGAGAGTGCCTAAGCATTATAATAATACAAATAAATAATAATAAATGATAAGGCTATGAGCAACAGTTATTTTTAAAGCAAGCTGAAAAGCACCTGGCTTTCGGGGTCAGTTTTTCTAGATAAACAAGAAATTAATTCTGATTTGTGTGTTTAAAAAAAAAAAAAAAATATCCTGAAGCCAATTGTTCCCGTTTTTGAAAGAGGCCAACTATAGTATGTAGCTACAATAATTAGTGATGGGTGAACTGATTTAGTTAAAATAAGACCACATCTATACCTTTGCCCAAACCTTGAACTGTCCTCAAGAGTTAACATTTCCTTCAAGTTGTACCTCGTTTTAACTACAACAGGAACCAGAGGGCTGGACACTGTCTAGTCAAATTTGGTCTGAAATTTAGGTGATGTGAAAATAGACTTTCACCAAACTTTAAACCTGTAGCAAAGTTTCTGTTTGTAAAATCCCAATGGAAGCACTCTTGTATAAAAACAAGCATTTCCCTCCAGCTCAAAATTTTTCTACAGTAGTATGCTGCAGTTTGAGAACCTACAAGTAAAAACTGAATAGGAACTTGAGGTTTACATATTATCATCAGCAATGTTCTGGAAGATTTCTCTGTCTGCATTAACACTGAAAAATACATTGGCTTAATAAACGAAGTCATTAGCAATGCTCTTTGGATCCATTGTTTTTGGCTGCATGATTTAAATAGGACATTTGCCTGACATTTTAATATTTTTAACCTGTCAGTATCCTTGAACTTGAGAGGGGTAGCCGAGTTAGTTTTTAACAGGAAAAACTTAAAAAATAACAAATAGTCTAGTAGCGCACCTTAAAGACTGCAAGGCCAGTCACATGAATGATGGTAGCCTGGAGTAGAAATCTTATGAAAGGGCCCAATCTTACAAGGTTCCCAGTCTAATTCCCAAGTCAAAAAAGGTCAAGAAATGTTTTAAACAAAGTAAGTATTGCAAACGTTTGGGTATTTATCTGAAATGGACCTAGATAAAGTCACACTTCAGATGGAGTTCTCATCCCTCAAGACCAAATTCTTCCTGAATGGCCATTCTTTCAACAAGCCAATGGTCCTAATTTGGAGAGCCTTGTTCAGAGGTTTTGCTGGATTCCCATTTTTGTCCCAGAGAAATGAAATAAACAGAAGGGAGCGGAGGAACATTGCTGTAATTTTTCACTACTTTGATTTTTTAATTCTATTTTTCAGAAGGTTTTAATGTATGCAAGCGGATGTATTTGATATAGTGACAAAGAAAACATACCAGAAGCATGGATTTCACAATGACTCTATGAAATACAAGATAAAACTATATAAACAAGCCCCTCTTCCCAAAACAAAATGCATCAGAAGCCTGTTCCACCTACAGGCAGTTAGCAGAGCTTTCATAGTTGGCTCTTTTGCACTATAAATTGTTAGTTTTGCCATGAGGCAAGTATGGGTTAGCTCAGTTAGTCATTCAGAGAATGTGGGGAAGTGTAACACTGACTCAAGAGCAGGAATCTCAACCTCTAGGCACTGTAAGGAGCCAGAGCACAAACCCCGAATAGGCTGAGAGTTCTACATGTTGATTGCACACATCAATTATCAAGTGTGAACTCCTCGGGTATTATAACTGCCTTAGTGTGGAACCCCAGATGGTCCCTTTGGGTACTCTGATTTATCTCAGGTGAGTGTATCTTTGTGATAGCCTGGCCCCTTATACCAAAAATCATAGCAATATTCAGATTACTTCCAGTCCCAAAGAACCAGTTAGAAGGTTTCCTCTAAGTTTTGCCAACTGTGTGTGGAATGGTATAAATTTTATGTGCACCAAGGCATGTGCAGATGTGCACCACCAATAGAAACCTGCTGCCAGCTGTGATCACCTGTGGGCACTCTGCCAACTGGATGGCACCTGAATCTCTCCTGGGCAGCTGCCAAGCGCTCAGCTTATGGGAAACATTCACCAGTAATGTACACCCAATTAGTTGGATTTTATAGGGGCAGTTCCAATATTTAGATTTTTATTTTATGTAGATGCCTATTACCCTCCACACCCTGTCCCAATGTTTTACACTTGTTATCGAGTCAGTCTCCTCACACAGGGTAAGTCTTCTAGAATGCCAAAACCAAAAAGGCTTGATATAGGGGAAACCCCTACCCTAGTCATTTTAGAGAACTACATATGTCCTTCCAAAATGGGAATGTATTTTGGTGTTCAAAGCCTATATGAGAGAGGTTTGCATTACAATGATGAGATTTCCAGCATTTACTATGTGGGGCTAGTCAGACTTTGTGCAGTTGCTCAGGCATCCAATTATATCTATTTAGAATTTTGTTCTGAAAAATGCAAAAACAGAGACTGGGGTGAGCTGTATATATTGTGCCAACTATTTTCCTGTTTTCTAAAAACAGATGTCCTAGCTCCTTCTGCCATTTTTCTTTCATGGCACAGTCAGAGAAACAGCCAACATGATTTAACTAATTTGTCTTCAGTCTTGAACTGCATGGACCTTTGGGACGAATTGGTGGGATATCTTACTACAAAGCTTGATTAAAAATCCAGGTGGGATGAATACAAATCAAATAGTCCTTCTGCACCTTCAGTTTAGCCATGATGTCCTAATTGTCTTATGGGATATTTGTGGTGTTTTTGTATTCCATAAAAATACTGTACAACTCTAATTCTTGTGAAAGTTGCAGTGGAGATATATATGTGAAATTAAGCCAAACATGCACATTAATCTTGGTCCTAAATTCATTAATCACTTCTGCCCTTCCCAGTAAAGATATTGGTAGTGAATGTCATTTCTTCATGTCTTCTTCACTTCTTTGTGTATGAAAGCCATGTTGCAGATATTTTAAATCCAATCATATCCTGATGTCTCTTTAGGATATCGCTTTCCATGAATGAAATGAGTGTTTATATTTGAGATAGATTTGATCTATTAGACTTGTTTCAGTTTTCTTGAAATCTCAATATCTCACTTGGGTTAATTTTTGCATATAGGAGCAGTAGAATTGAAGAGAGTGAAAAGAATGTTATCTGTCTGTATTCTAATCTTGTACTCTTTATTTTGGATAGTAATTCCTTCCATAGAGGCAGGCAGTCTGCCCAATATATGCTGCTAGCAATTCCATGGCTATATCAAAAGTTCTCAGTAGTGATGGATGGCAGAATAAGGAGCAATGGTCTCAGGTTGCAGTGGGGGAGGTCTAGGTTGGATATTAGGAAAAACTATTTCACTAGGAGGGTAGTGAAGCACTGGAATGTGTTACCTAGGGAGGCAGTGGAATCTCCATCCCTAGAGGTTTTTAAGTCCTGGTTTGACGAAGCCCTGGCTGAGATGATTTAGTTGGGATTGGTCCTACTTTGGGCAGGGGGCTGGACTCAATGGCCTCCTGAAGTCTCTTCCAGACCTATTTCTTTTGTAAATATTTCATTGTAGTTTTCAAACAGAACTGCCATTAATTGATTGATAAATGGCTTATAATATATTACTGAAAAGCCATCACACCAGGGCATTCTGAGTTGAGCAAGCCAATTGCCTACTTAACTTTCAATAGAGCAAAACCTTCCTCCATATAATCAATATAAGGGAGCAACAGTTTAATTAGTCTATGAAATGATCAAATAGATTGGAATTATACTCACTATAAAAATGTGAAGGGATTAAATCTTTAAATCATCCGTTCATTTTATCACATTTGAGTACAGAAAGAAGATTGTCCTGTAGCAAGGAAGATAGTGTTATTGGAGGAAGCCATTTTAATTTTCCTCATTACGACTTAACCTACTGTGTCCCCCAGTTCATAGTGTCTCTGTTTAACTCTGTTAAGCATTAATGTAGTCTGAGAGGACATAGATTCATTGTGTTTGTATTCTGAGATGATGAGAGAGGGGAGCAGCCCATACTGAATCTTTTGTTTTTTGTTTTCAAATTTAGCATCCCCCCTCATTCTGCCACTGAATCAAGTCCTTTCTTCATTTCTTCTTTATAGATGCAATTTTTGAGTGTTCTCCCTGCAAGGTAGCCTTCAGCTCATTTTACAGAGTTGAACTAGAGGAGACAAAAATTGTATTTTTCCTTCAGGAATCCAGTAATCTGAAGAAATTTAGGTTCACTAAATATATGTGGGTTTAGCTTCTGTCTTGAGGATCTTATAGAACAGGGGTGGCCAACCCATTAGAGATGAAGAGCCATGTATGGGGGGGAGGGGAGTTGTTAAGCAAAAAAAAAAAAAAGAGAGATGCAAGCTCTGGAAAGGAATTTGGGTGCAGGAGGACGTAGAGGAGAGGATGCTGGCTCAGGGAGGGGGCTCCAGGCTGGAGAGTGTTGGGGTCAGGTGGAGGGTTGGGGTGCTGAGCAAGCTGCAGGCTTGTGGCTGTGAGGGTGAAGGAATTTGTGCTGGGGTGCATGAGGGGATCAGGGCAGGGAGGCTGGGAGTATGATGGGCTCAGGACACAGATTTGCAGTATGTGGATGGTGCAGGAGTGTTGTGGTAGAAGACTGGGGATGTGAGGATGCAGGAATTTGAGGATGTGAGAGGCTCAAGACAGGGGGCTCCAGTGTATGATAGGCTCAGGTTTGGAGCCTGGGGGGAGGGTGCAGGAGTGTTATGATGCTGCGGCCAGATGGGGGATTGGCCCCAATTGGGGGCTTGTTGGCCAGGCTTCATTTTTAAATAAAATATTCTCACACAAAATGTTTCAGCATTGTCTCTTTATGAGAGGGGCGGGGAACCTGTTTTGAGTCAGGGGTCACTGACCCATAGAAAAGTCAGTTGAGGCCACACAAGTGACATGCCAAAAATTTTTTTCCAGCCCCCCCACCCCCAACCTCACTAATGTGTCCCCAACTGTGTTGGTGGGAGCAGAGGACATGGTACTGGGGAAGGGTGCCAGTGGGTTCTGCGGCAGGGGACAGGGTGCTAGTGGGGACAAGGGTCAGGGGACAGGGAGTTCCCAGCACACGCCTCCTCCGGGGACTCCTCTCCCCACCTCCAGAGGAGGGAAGTACGGTCGTGCACCTCTTCTCAGGACTTCTAACCCCCCCGCTCATGCAGAGAAGGGAAGCCCCGGTGTGCGCTTCCTTTGGAGACTCCTCCCTCCCTCCCATGCAGAGTCTTCCTGGCATGCCACAGACCTGTGTTGTGGTATGGCACTGGCTGTTTGGGGGAGGGGTCGCAGCCTGCGCACTTCCTCAAACCCCAGAAGTGGCACGCAGCTGCTGGACGTCTGTCCATCCTGCAGGAAGCCGGCACTACCTCCCTTGTTGCTGGAGGTAGGTAGTGGGGCTTCTTTGGGGTGGGGGAGGGGGCCATGAATGCCTCATGATCAACTGGTAGGGGCTTTCCAATCGACCAGTCGATCGCATTCGACAGATTGGTGACCACGGCACTAGGATATAGGAGGATGACATTCACTCACAAGTGAAGCAGTGCACTTGTGAGGGTGGTGTGTTTTGTTTTGTTTTATTTTTTTATTGTAAGAGGCAACAATGGGTGGTCAGCATGGTGATTTTTCACTTCAGTAGTTTGGCCGCACCGTGCATGTATGGGGAGCGTCTCATGGCATTCGCATCCTTTCATGCTGCTCGGTCCAGTCTTATCCAGTTCCTCTTAATTGCCTCAGGCTGCTGACAGAGGGAACTGGTCTCCTCGGATCGTCTTCTTTATGAGGCAGTTCAAAGTTGTTCTTCTTAATAGTTGTTACTCTCTATATATTTAGTCTTCTTTCGCCTAAACTGAGAAAACCAGCCTCCACGGTGCCGTCCACATGCCATTCATCAGCTATGACGATGGCTGCGGCACTGACAAGCTCTACCTGCACCCCTTTGGCACTGGTTCCGAAGCCGGCACCGGTGCCTACTGAGCTTCACGTGGCACCGACTCTGGTGCTGGGCCTCCATGAAGAGCAGCTGGATCACATGGTGCCAATTGCAGCAGCACCACCTGCAGCACTAATCCCAATCGCACCGTCTCTTACGTCAGACGCAGGCAGCACGCTCAGCACTGTGGTGGTCACAGCCTAGAAAGGCTAGTGCCAAAACATGCCAGCATCGGAGCCTGTCACAATGCTCCCCATCCCCAACCTTTTCACCGGCGCCATTGTCCCCACCTCTGCCTCAGTTGCCCAGACAATCACCGGTCAGACAATTCTCATCTCGGGAGCGTCTTCCATCTCCCTTCCTTACTCCACCAAGGGAGCATCACCACCATTACCATCACCGTTTGTCTGCCTCTCCTTCTCCTTTACCACAGAGATCTTACTCTCCATCACTATCACCTCGCTCTCCGGATTACTCTTATAGAGCAGGATATAGCAGACGCACCGGTATGATCACTCCCCATCCCGCTCTTCATACTACTACCGCGACCGTTGTGAGATGCAAAAAAACAACCGCTCCAACCCCCCCCAAGCCTCACTAATGTGGCCCTAACTGTGCTGGTCAGGGTAGGGGGGAAGGGTGCTGGAGCAGGGTGCTGGTGGGTGCTGGGGCAGGGTACTTGCATGGGGAGGGTCTGGCTAGGGGGAGGGGACAGACATCTGTGGCCAGTTCCTGGGGATCCTGGATCTCAGGAAGCGTGCTGGCTGCTCTTTCCCTGCCCCTCCCTCCCCTTTCCCAGGCACCCTCCCAGCTCTAACCCAATCCCCTTTCCCAGAGCCAGGCACCCCCCAACCCAATACCCATCCCCAGAGCCAGGCACACACCCTCTCTAACCCAATCTCACCCCTTCTCCAATAACTTTATGCCCAGGTCCCGGAGCTGCCACCGCACCCAGAGCCCTTGCTGCTGCCACTGCCTGTGCTCAGAAGCCAGCTACTAGCACATGCAGGCTGGGATGCTGTGAATACGTGCGGGATGTGAGCATGCATGCGGCTCACAGCAGCTCGGCTGTGAGAGTGGCTGACCTGAGCAGGTCTGGGTTCTGTCCCGGTTCCTTCAGGAGCCGCAATTTTTTTCTTGTGGCTCATGAGCCACGGATTGGCCACCCCGGTAGTAGGACAACAATTCTTTTGGAAAGGATGTCCCGTATTTCTGCAATAAAGGGTGCATTAAATCCAGGGGGATTATATCATAGAATCATAGAATACTAGGACTGGAAGGGACCTCGAGAGGTCATCGAGTCCAGTCCCCTGCCCTCATGGCAGGACCAAATACTGTCTAGACCATCCCTGATAGACATTTATCTAACCTACTCTTAAATATCTCCAGAGATGGGGATTCCACAACCTCCCTGGGCAATTTATTCCAGTGTTTGATTTATACACTGCCTAAAATTAATCTTAGTATTGAAAATGCTTTCAGTTGTCATGAATCTTTCCTCTGGATGTGGCCATTACTATACAAATTGAAAAAGCAGAATCTTGAAGAGTAGCTACCTCACGGCTCCTGGAATTGGAAGTGGAGCCATATATATATGTCCCGGCCATAGTTTTTAAATTTTGTCTTTGTCTTCATTCCTTAAATGTCTCTCTTGAAGGAAAGCTGTTGATATCCTTTTGATGCCAGTGTTTTGATTCTCTTGGGGTACAGCTACGCAGCAGGTCTTAACTCGAAATAAACTATGCAAATTGAGCTATGTTAATTGCATATCTTATTTCACAGCACTTATTTCAAAACAGAGCACTCTTCCTCTGACTTCCCTTACTCCTCGTACAATGAGGGTTACAGGAGTTGGAGTAAGTCCTCCAGCTTGACAGTATTTCAGCATTATTTGAAAACAACTTCTTGCTGGGTAGACACGCACTAAGTTATTTCAGAAAAGCACTAGTTATTTCAAAATAGTGTTGCAGTGTAGATGTACCCTTGGAGGGTTTATTAGCCACCGTACTTTCCAGCAACTAAACTAAATAGTTCATGAAAAATCAATGATTGTTCATCTGCTAATTGACATCCAATAGATATGCTAATCTCTGAATGCGTCTCCTTGCAAAATAACACAACATGAAAAAACTCTGTACTGCGCACATCTTAATGTTAAATTGCCTCAACATGGACTTGTTCAGTTCCCGGACGGCATGTATCTGCACCCAGCCTTCTTTCCCCCATGCACAATATGAATTAATCAGGAATTTACTGAAATATACCTATATTTACCAAAATACATACGTGTGCCAGTGTATTTAAATGAATGAATCTATTGCTTCATGGATAACAATGTGTAAATAGTATATAAATGCTAAAATGCACATGGAATATAAACATTGACACCAATAGGCTAATAAAAAAGGTAAACATGAAGTGACATTGTATGTGCAAATAAACATATGAATATATTATCTTTAAAACATTAATTACGGGTAGAAATAAATATTTAAGTGCCTGTATAAAGTGATAGAATAGTTCCAAATAATGCATAAATCAAAAGTTGTCAATACATTAGCATCATGAATATTGTATAAACATAAACTTAAGACTTTTAGTCAATGGAAGTTGATTCTTTTTTGTTACTGTTAAGCCTTTTGTATAATATTGCTTTGCAGTCGTATAAAAACATCACACAGAATTATTTGAGGACGTTATTGTAATTGACAACTTAAAAAAAACCCACACACTACAACAGCTATGGGCTTCAGTTTTAAAAATATGAAATGCCCCTTTTTAATAATGCTAGACAGTTTCTACTCTAGTGTTTATACTTCCCTTTTAAAGTTCAAGAAGTCTTTCCTGATAACTACTATGGTAGCTTGATTAGGAATACATGGAAATGTCAATGTTGCAGTATTTGCAGGTAGCTGCTACAATCACCTGACTTTATTAACTTTGACTATTCTTTCTCACGGCACAATTTAATCATGGTAATTCCATAATGGAAACCACAACCATCTGCATGAATGTGTCCAAAGACTCCTTGTCACTTTTTCTTTATTCAAAATTTCCCCTGGCCTCTCAACCTATCTTCCAAATTCCCTCTCCATCTCCATCCCTGGTATGCGGAATATCCCATAATCAGTTTTTTCAGTACTACTGAAAGGTGACACTCATATGATTTACTTTGTCCTTTTATTCTTCTTCTCCACAGTGACCCACAAAAGAATTTTGTGAATTCATAAACCATCTTGCTCCTTTCATGGGTGCCCAGAGATCTGTGTTTTGGATGATAAATGTGGTTTTTGCTTCAGTTTTCTAGCAATGACTTCATGCACATCTGACACATCTCATATTAGGTGTTGAGCCTTCTTGCTAGCACTTCTTACCATACTCAGGATCATCAGGGGTGTGATCATTTCCCAAGGCTCACATGAGTTTGCATTTTCTTTTGATTGCAGGACATTTTCTTGGAGCTGGAACCTGCGCACAATGGGATCAGATTGTCGGGATGAGGCTCTTGATAAACGTTCTTTTCTGATTCATCATCATCATCTTCCTTTCATCTCCCTCCAGTCCAGACTTTATTGCTCTTTGATTGGAATATATATATGCAGCTGAGAGTATCCATCAACCAAACAATTAAAGAGAATACAAATCATGCCCCCAAATCACATGAGTCGTGTGTGTGTGAGTGTCTGTACTTTGTCTCTTGCTTTCTGTCTTTTTTTTTCTCTCTCCTTCCTTCCATTATGGCGTTTCCCTACCCCCAACTCTTTGTCCTCTGTGCCTTCTCAGTTATGAGCTGATCCTACAAAAATGTCCCTGGGAAAGGGCCATCGAGGTAGACTTTGTAATTAGACCTAAATATGACTTAGAATGGCTCCATGGTTTTTTTGGTAGCGATCAACTATGACTTGAAGTATTCCATTTTGGGAATCACATGCAATATGGGCTTTACTACATCTTAAAAGAAAAAACAAAAATGTCACTTAGAGCCATGTTCTGGTTCTCCAAGGCGCTAAGATCAATGGGACTATTCATGTGTGAAATTATTTGTTAGTACATTTGTGGGATTTTGGCATGTTCTAAGCCTGATATCTTGTAACACTTGCTTAGGTGTCAATCAGACTACTCAGGTGAGTGGTGGCAGTTCCAGGAAGACCAAAATCATTTCCTTGTTCTACGTTTCGATTGTTTACTATTTCAAGTGTTTCAAGGTGGGTCAATGGGACAGATTAATTTTAATACGTACAATTAAACATGGTAGTAGTTTCAGATGAAAAGGCCAGATTTTCAGCCAACATACAAATGCAGTTATAAGTAGTGTTTAAAGTTGCCTGTGAAAAATGTGCACAGTTGGTTACCTACTATGACTGCATGCACAAATTCAGCTGTGCTCATTTAACCAGAAAAAAGCACTTACAAAAGGGCTTGGTTACTTGGCACACCTATTCACAAAAATTAGATTAGCATTTTCATGTAAACTAAACAATGAGAATCTGAACACTATTATTTTAGAAGACTTTTCTTTCTTTGTAAAGAAATTGAATCCCCATTTATGTAACTAATCTATCAATATCATAATTGAAGCAAGGCAACTTTTCCTATCTCTGACTGCTCGTGCCATTTAAAACATTACCTTTCAAATTTTGCCCAAATTTCCAAGGTCAGCTCTCTTTTCTGCCATCTGCTGTAGCTCTGGAGAAATAAATGGTTCCTCTTTTGAGCATACAGCTGCAGACAGATATTTTCCTAGCTGTCATGTGTATGTGTACAATGGTGTTCTGATTTCTGTAGTGCAGAAGAGAAGCTGTTCCTTGTTCTTTTTAAGTAAGTAAAGACTGCAATTTGACTCCGATGGGACTAGGGAGAGGCAGATATTTTGATCCAAAGACTAAAATGTGTGAAATGCACTGTGAAGCTGCACTGCCTGGTTACCTCCAAAAGGAGAAGGAAGTGCAAAGAGCAAGAGACAATCAATACCAAACCAGCAGCTGGAAACAGAGGAAAGGAATCATAATGTGGAAAAGCTCATCCTTACCCTGAAGAAAACAGAAGGGAAGCTCAATTCGCTTCCCTCATCCTATCTACAGTTAATTGCTCTAAATTTAAAACTACCACCTTCCAGCCATTTATTTCCATGCGTCTTGTTCGTGTTACATTCTTTCCTCCTCTTCATTCTTTTCTTTTTTTGTGTTTTCTTCCTGTCCATTTTCCTGCATTCTTCATCTCTTATTCCCTTTTCGCCCAGTGATTTTTTTTACCCCTCTAAAAATGTATCCTCTCTTCTTTATTCTGCTTTCTTTGTTCTTTCCTCCCCTCTATTCTTTGTCCACAGTTTTTCTGCTCTTCCCATGTACTTTTGCTCTACAAGTAGGGAGGTCATACCTTACAAAACATTTTTCTTTTCAGTCATGCTGATCCCAGGTATTTTAATGTCTCCAGCAATAGTGCAGTGCAATAAAAGGGCATGTTGAGGGAAGGAAGTCTTATCAATACCAATCTCACTTACTTCAGCGTATTGTCCTTGGAAGGGGATATATGAACCCTTTACTAGGCAGGAGCTCTCTGCACCTCTCCCACCTCCAGGGCTAAGGAACACTTAGGGACTTCAGGGGCACTGCCACAGGCCTTTAATGAGCATGCTCAGACTGGAGGAAGGCTTTAAAAGCCAGTTGTGCAGTTCAGTTTGGGGCTAGCAAACTATGGACCAGGATGGGCCTTGGCAGCTCCCAGGCGTGATCAGACCAAAGCTAGCATCGAGCTGGTGAAACAAAGGAGACCAATGGTGGAGACCATGTACTAGGCATTTCATGAAGTTGGGCATCAGCTGGATGGAGAGTGGCCCTGAGCAGGAAGTGACCCTGGGAAGTCAACACCACATGAAGAAGGTAAGCAGCTGAGTCTGTTTCACAGGGCCCTGAGTCAAAGCTTGCTGGAGTAGGGTAGGCCCAGTTCCCCTCCTTTTACCTGGATGGTGGCCTTTAAGTGAGATTCCTGCAGCCTTGAACTGTTGCTGGAAGGCTGCCATATAGAGTCATGACCGCTGGGCGGGTGCCCCCTGCAACCTTTCCGATCATAACCCCCATGTAGCCACCCAGCAAATACATGAGTCCTCTTTGGGCCTGTTTACACTAGAAAGATAATTCAACCTACATAAGGTCGACTTACAACCACCGTAGGGGCTCGTATCCACTCTGTCCTCCTTCTGTTGGGGGAGGGGGAGAGGGGAGCATCCTTACCGGGAGCACTTCCACCAATGTAAGGGGGTCAGTGTGTGGGGCTGAGAGCCTGGGCTCCACATGCCACTGTCTTCTGACTGTGGCAGGGAGCCTGGAGCCGAGAGCCTGAGGGACAGCCAGGCTCCCAGTGGGGGGGGGGGGGGGGGGAGGAGCAAGGAGACGAAAACCTAGACAACAGCCGAGCTCCTGGTGGTAGGAAGCTGAGAGAGCTGAATGCCAGGGAGCCTTTGGGGGGCAGTTGGGCTCCCTGTGAGGAGCCCCACATCTTCCCATGGCTTTCTTGTCAATTTGACAACGACGACAGCCAATGTGGGTAAGGCAGAATCTAGACAGACACTGCGTCACTCTAATTACAACATTAGCCCTATACCGATCATGGATGTGGAGTTGTTATGCTGGTGTAGACAGGGCACTGAGGTGAAGATATTTGATGAAATTAGACCTGTGAGATCTGCCTGACATCAAGCTAACTTTGTAATGTAGAGGAAACTTTAGCGCATTGAGTGCGGGACTGATTTCTGAAAACTAGAGCTGGCGGTAGTTTTCTTAATGTTGCTGCTTGAAAAGCCAACACTCAAACACTCTTCCTGCTGAAGTGAACACATCTGGCACGCCAATAGCAAACTGAGCCATACGGTCATCGATTGCATTGGGTAAATTCTATTAAATCGCATTTTCTGTGAGCTGTCTGAATGATATCTAAGCATGCTGTGAAAGAATGCAAATAAATCAACCACTCCTAGAAACGTTACCAGGGTTTCACTGACAACTCAGAATGCAAACAAGCTGTGATGCTGACCTACATAAATACAGAAAAGGAGGGATCGAAGTTCCCAAACTGTGGTCCGCTATCTTCTTGGGAGACAGGGCTACTCGTATGGTTCTTTCTCTCCTTGTTTTCAATAACGCAATCTCAAAAAGTCAGGTAAAAATACATTACATATACCCACTAAATGTGAACAAGTTGCCAGAAGGATAAGATGACGTGTCACCATAAATGGTCCAAGGGACTATGAATAAGATGGGAGATGACTGACCAGACACACGCTCTTCATTAAGATGTGAGCCACACTATGGAAAGATCGATAAGCCCCAGAGTAGTTGATTCTGTGCAATGTTCCCTCTGATGTTTTCCATTAGCGTGGAGAATAAATTTTGTTACATGCACTGAGGTATGTGCAGATGTGCACCATCAATAGAAACACAGGTTGCTGGCTGTGGATGGCGGTGGGCACTCTGCCAATCAGCTGGGTGGCACCTAAATCTCCTGGGCAGCTGCCCAAATGTTCAGCACACAGGGAACAGCAATTCTGAGTCTCAGACCACTTAATGGAAATGAGGGGGTAGAAGAAGGAATTAAAGGGTTCGGATAACAGCAGCTAAATAGTTCCTCATATGAACCAACTTCTCTATCTGGGGGGATACTGGACCCCCTCCACTCCCTTCCTCAGCACCCCCACTCTGCCCAGCCCCACCCTGACTCTTCCTGCCCCCACTCTCTCTCTTCTCCGAAGTGTGTCCTATCCCAGCTCTTCCCCTTCACTCCTCGGGCTTCACGAATCAGCTGTTTGTGATGCTCCGCAAGCACTGGGAGGGCAGAGAAGGGGTGGATCTGTGGGACCATCAGTGGGCAAGAGCAAGAGGGGGAGCGTGGCTGCTCTGCACCCATGAGTTTTTCCCAGTGGGTGCGCCGGACCTGGAGCACTCATGGAGTTGGCGCCTGTGTAGTTCTCTACCTGTAATATGGGGACGATAATACCTCCTGGGGTCTGCCCCTCAGTTGTCTTGTCTGTCTCGGACTCTAAGCTCTGTGGGGAAAACTGTCTCTCTTGCCGTGTGTACGTGTGACACTGAATAAACTGGGTTCCTGAGCTCAGCTGGGGCCAATAGCTGCTACTTCTGCACAAACCATAAAAATTAAAACATGCAAAGCCCCTTGAGATCAATGGAAATAACCCTATTGGCTGCAGTGTGGTTTGCAACAGGCTTTTGGGGTGGGAAGTACCCAAGGAAAACCCCTGCAAAACGACTGCCCTGGGTGACAATCAATCGGCAGCTCTTCAGACCCTCGGCAGGCTGAGACGTTGCTGGCTGGACTGCCATGCCCTTTCTTGGGGCATTGTACAGGAAGGCATTGTGGTCTGGAGGAATGAGCAGCAGGTTAGGAGTCAGGAGGTCCAGGCTCTATCTCTCACCAGCTGTGCAGCCCCAGGTGAACCCCTCCACCTCTGTTTCACTTGCCCCATTTGTAATATGTGGATAATGGCTGCCATTGGTGGAGGGAGGCAGGATTGTAATTATCAACTAGTTTGGCCAAGACTTTCAAGAGCAGGCACTGAAGGTGGGTGCCATCCTGAGCCCTGAGGAGCCTGATTTTCAGATCTGGCTCTAGCTGGCATTGCGATGGATCAACACCACCGGCCATCAGGCATCATGCTTCTCAGCTTGTGGAACCCAGAAATCAATGGCTGCATTTGAAAACATTGGCCTGGAATAGTAAAGTGCTGTAAAACGCTCTGTTGCCATCGTTATGCTAAAAGTAGGCCACGTAATGAACATCGATTCTGCAATTCCTGTTCAGGCAAAAAGGCCCTCCCATTCAGTATGGGCTGAAATTACAGGATTTGGCTTCCTGTTTTTTGTACCTCCTCCCAAGTTTATATCTTTGCTGTGCGAACACACGTGCGTGAGGATCTCCCCTGAGGCCATTGCTCTGTCGTCACCTTGCCTGGAACAGGTTGGGCGTTTTGGAAGTTTCTCCAGCTTATTTTTATACTCTAATGAAATCTGAGTTTGAAAACCACCTAGCGGTGGGGTCACAACACTAAGGCACTTTGTATGTTCCGAAGCATCTCTGGATACAAAAAGGGGTGCTGGTTAAACAACTAAGACACAAGGAAGTGACTTGACATGCCCTTTCCAGCAGCAACTTCAGACATGGAAGAATGAATGATTACAGGCCCATATGTGCCAGGGTGCAGGGTGCAAACCTCCCCCCCCCCCCCCCCCAATGATTCTCCAAATAAGCTTGAGGCTGTGGCAGTGTGTTCCCCCAGCCTCCCTCCCGCCTTGCTCTGGCCAGTCAGGAGAAGGTAGGCGTGGTGTGTTGCCTCAGCCTCCCTCATCCTCTTGCTCTGGCCAGCCAGGGGAAAGTAGGAGCAGTGCATTGCCCCAGCCTCCCTTTCCTATGCTCGTTCCATCCAGGGGAAGTCTGGGGCTGATTCCCTCCCCCCACAAGAGCAAGGCCGGGAGCAGGGCTGGACCACTGGGGTGGGACAGCCACCAGCCAGTTCCATAACTCACACTCCCCCCCCCCCCCCCCAGAAATTCTTTCATAGAGGCCTGGATTTTATGTACAGGCAGTCCCCGGGTTACGTACAAGATAGGGACTGTAGGTTTGTTCTTAAGTTGAATTTGTATGTAAGTCGGAACTGGTACATATTGTAGGGGAAACTCTAGCCAAACATTTCTCCAGAGCTCAGTTTTATTCTCCCACACCTCACTTCCCTCAGTCCTTTATTCTCAAGCTGAGGGGTCTGCTGAGAAAAGCCGCCCCGCGTCTCCCTGGTCTGCTGGGGGGGGGGAAGGGGGGCGCTAGCTTCGTGTCTCCCTGGTCTGCTGGGGGGAAGCATCTAGTGCAGGGTTGCCTCACCCTGTTTGTAAGTAGGTATCCGATCTAAGTCAGATCCATGTAACCTGGGGACTGCCTGTATCAGTTTGTAAGAGCCTTTCTGAGAATTTGAGCCCCTTTATGTTCACTTGAAGGCTAGAGTTCAACTAACCTGAACATCTATGGTAGTCAATGGCTATGTCTACACTGGCCCCTTTTCCGAAAGGGGCATGCTAATTTTAAACTTCAGAATAGGGAAATCCGCGGGGGATTTAAATATCCCCCGCGGGATTTAAATAAAGATGTCCGCCGCTTTTTTTCCTGGCTTGTAGATAAGCCGGAAAAAAGCATCTAGACTGGCCCGATCCTCCGGAATAAAGCCCTATTCAAAGTAGGAATAAGAGATCCTCCGGAATAGGGCTTTATTCCGGAGGATCGGGCCAGTCTAGATGCTTTTTTCCG
This sequence comes from Pelodiscus sinensis, assembly GCF_052426305.1. NCBI lineage: Eukaryota > Metazoa > Chordata > Testudines > Trionychidae > Pelodiscus > Pelodiscus sinensis. Next base: position 15,034,147 of record NC_143054.1, read on the forward strand.
GCTTATCTACAAGCCGGAAAAAAGCAGCGGACATCTTTATTTAAATCCCGTGGGGGATATTTAAATCCCCCACGGATTTCCCTATTCTGAAGTTTAAAATTAGCATGCCCCTTTCGGAAAAGGGGCCAGTGTAGACGTAGCCACTCAGTTCTCCTTGGGTATGTCTACACAGAAAAGTTATTTCAGGGTACCAGAGGTATCCCAAAATAGCTACCCCGCGTCTTTTGAACACATTTGCAACTTCAAAATATTCACCATCCCTGTAAACCTCCATTCTGTGAGGGGTAAGGGATGGCTTGAAATAGAGCTTTATTTCAGAATTTGGCACTCTCTAGACAGCGCCAATTTCGAAATAGACTTGAAATAAGCTATGCAATTTGCCTCGCACAAATTATGTAGCTTATTTTGAATTTTTGGTGCTATGTAGATGCACCCCTTATTCCCAGCCATTGCCAATCCATATTGTGCTACGTACTTTCCATGGATTTCTTCACATGGCCTTTTCTAATGCTTCTTTTGTGTCTGAGAGCCAGGTTCTGAGGATGGAAACCTAAAGAGGACTTCTACCTCCACCACTCACGTTTTTCACGACCGGGTTTTATCTTGAAATGAATAGGCACCCAGTGCTGGTTGTATGAGGATGTGGGGTCATGCTTTCCAGTAGGCATGTGAAGGAGGACAGCAACTTTTTGTTTGCCCGATATGCAGACATAATTAACTTTATATAGTATCAAGGCCTGTGTTCTTTGGAGACTGTACTCTCTGCTCAAAGAGGAAATAAAAAAGCTTCTGTAGAAACACAATGTATCCAAAGGAGCTATCTTTGGAAAGCCTTTTAATAGTTGTCAGGCGCTCTTTTAATAGTGTCTGGAGGCCAGGGTAATTTGAATGTTCTAGAGGACACATTACAAATGAAGACAGTGCTGACTCTTCAAAACGTGGACACTCTCTCTTAAAATAAGAGTGCTCATGAGTGAATTCAGGTTTTTAAAAAATATCACGAGATCCATCAAATGGAGGGGAAGGATCCTGCTTAGATCCTTGAAATGCTATTTCAATACTTTATGCTAATATCTAAAGTTGGGGATCAGATAGTCAGTATATACTGTTGGGGGTGGGGCAGTGTTTTTATATTGGCCCAGACTCCCTTCTGCCCTGTTTTTTGCCAGGCCACATGTACAAAGTGTGACCCTGGAGCGAAGAGAACATCATTCCCACCTTGGCTGGAGCCCGAGTTCTGAGATCCAGTGGGGATGGAGGGTCTCAGTGGAGATAGAAGGTCTCAGAACCTAGGCTCTGGCCAGTGTGAGAATTTCTGTGTTGCTATTTTTAGCGTGAGCCTTGCAAGCCTGAGTCAGTTAATCTGGGCTGCTTCAGGCATGTTTTTCTGCCATGGAAACATACGCACAGATTTCTGTTAGGACAGTGGTTCTCAACTCATTTCAGTCCACGGACCACCAGGCCAATCAAAAAATTTTCGTGGACCACCTCCTTTTTGAGACATGATAAAAAAGAGCAGACAACGAACATTTTGGTTTGAAATTTATTTCTTACTAACAGATTTTTGGATACTCTTCTCACTGACAAGCTTTTCAATGTTTGGCGTGGTACTTGATAATGCACTATGAATATCGTTTTCCTCTACAAGCCGATTCCTCTGTTTGGATGTAACATGCAACAAATACGAAAATCCAGTCTCACATGTATAAGTTGATGCAAATGGCAAAAGAAATCTGATTGCGTGTGCTGACAGATTTGGGTAACTCCTGGTCATGCTGGCCCAAAATGTCTCTACGGTAGACTGCTGGTACACGTCTTGAGCCGCAAAATCATTTTTCAGATCCAAGAATACCTCCTGCAGGTGATGCTATGGATGACGCGCTGCGTGTTTGTGAACACGGCGTAAAGCAGCCTAACGGCGGCTCATGCCGTGTGACTTTGGACAATGTTCCTGTAGACCACCGAAAAAGTCACCATGGACCACCAGTTGAGAACCAGTCTTAGGATCTGGAAATGAGGAGAGTGTCTAATGTATGGATCACAGCAGCCTGAAGAAACATCACATCCCCAACCAGCTTTTGGCAAAAATAGAACAGATGACCTTTTATTATGCAAAAGAAACAGCTAGTTCGGAATAGTAGACTCTTGCTAGAGTTTAATCCTAGACGTCGAGCTTTCCTGCATGGTGGTGGTTTCTCTCTTATACTTTTATATGCAGAGCTGGTGACAGACTTTGCTGTACCCTGGGCAGTGTGTGTGTGTGGGCTAGGCTGTGCCCCTGTCTCCTCCCTGGAAGGGGCAGGTTCTTGGGTGGAAGAGGTGGGAGTAAGGGCAGCCAGCTCTCGGCACTGCCCGGACTGCGCTGTGCCTCTCCCACCTAGCCCTCAATGCTACTTGCACAGGGCTGCGCAGGGCCCAGGGCTCCGGTTGCCACTGGTGCCATAGTAGTGGCAGCAGTAGCATGGGCCGCCCAGAGCCCTGGGCCTTTTTAAATTGCCAGGCCCTGGGGCAAGTGTACCCTTTGCTCCTCCTCCGTTGGCAGTGCGATTTATACAGCACCGAGCACACTAGATTCCTAGCTGGGGAAAATGAGCAGTCAGTTCTCCCTCTTCCTCAAAATGCGGTCAAAGTGTTTCCCAGTTTAGCATTGCCAGCGTCACTTGAAAGCTGTTTGTGTTTCAAGGGAAATGAGAGACAGCCAGAGGCCGCTGCACTTTCTAGCAATTAGAAGACAAAATAGTTGTCAAAATTGCTGCAGGGTTTATGATGTCAAATTCAGAAGTGATGCTTTTGTCAAAGGAAATGTCCAAAGGAACAGTGTGTATTATTTAAAAATAGTCTGAAGCAATTTTGGAATCTTAATGCACCCAAGAATCCAATAACCACTTGTGTTAAATCTTCTGAGGATAATTTCGCTAGCTTACTCCATCCTTTCTCACAATGGATCAATCAATGTAGATGTTCCCTGAGACCACACTAGGAAGTGGAGAACATGCAATGCAAGGAGGCAAAGGCATTCAATCAGACAGCACCCCCCGCCCCAAACAATTCTCAGTGCAAATGTAACCCACACACCTAGGCTATGTTTACACTGGTGCAATCTTGCGCCAGAGATATGCAAATGAGGCTAAGCGTGGAACACTGCCCCGTCTTGCGCAATGCCGCTATGCTGATTTATTTTCAGGAATAACGGCATTGCACAAGAGGGTTTCTCTTGCGCAAGAAGGGGCAGTGTAGACAGCTCCTTCTAGCGCAAGAGCCTCTTCCGCAAAATGGCAGCTCATTAGGTATGCAAATGAGGCTCGGCAATATTCCACACTTAACCTCATTTGTATATCTCTGGTGCAACAACCCGCTAGTGTAGACATAGCCCTAGTGTGGTTACTGAGCAATGCAAGTGGTACTTCGACCACAGCAACAGTTAAAACCAAGAGACCTCTACAGCATGGGCTGGGAGCCAGCTGGCTTTTAGCTCAGAGGGTAGCGACTCCTATACTCCACTTCAGAGGTTCCAGGTTCAAATCCCCCTGGTGGCAGTTACATAAACACAAGATCCCGATTAAAATGATCCTACTTACTTTCAAAGTTATACACAGACTTGTACCTCTTAGCTAAATTAGCAATCACTTAAGGCATGGGGACAATTGAGAAAGTTAAGGCCAATCCTCAGTGTGAATGCTCTACACAATGTACTTTAACACAGATCCAAACCAAACCCAGCCTCTTCCTCGATCAAATATATTGACTATCACAGAGGTCCAGGTCTTCACAACCACGCCAGTACAACTCTTACTTCTGGCCATGGAGTGACTTTGACAGAGGCATTCAGAGGGACATATACCTTTAAAAGCTATCAAAGGTATTTCCCTCAAGGTCTGGTCACTTGTAAACAGCCCCTTTTTATCCTCTAAGTCTGAGCAATGGTTGGTCCTAGGAAGTCATGTGACCTCCCTAACTGGTATGAGCTGGCCAGGTAAGGATGGAATGTAGAAACAGAATTCCCGCCCAAAGTAGAATCTATAAAACAGTGGGAAGCTAGCAATTTCTTTGTCTTCGGCTGGCACACCCAAGAGGATAACTAGGGAAAAGGAGACTTCCAATTTGCTCTCTCCAAAGTCTACCCCATGGAGCATCAGGTTTTAAGACAATCCCTTTATAGATTTTATAGCACTTTGATTATTAAAATAAGATCTTTATTGGGGAGAGGGGCTGTATCTGAGGTGCCTCTTGGTCAAATGACCCCAACTTGGAATGGTAGCTCAGCCTCTGGCTCTTATGTGCTGTTGTGATGTGTTAGTGCCATCAGTGTTAAGATTGTACTGGGATTTCCATTTTAACAGGGGTAAAAAGGCCTACAAAATTCTATGTGACTATCATTTTTAAATTGTATTTTATATTGTGCATGGCTTGATCTTTTTTTCCCCAAAGTAGCTCGTGAAGGAAAAAATATCGCTTGAGGTTTGCCATGTCTATTTTTAAAAAGGGGCTAGGTAATGAAAACTTTTATGATAGAGAACATCGCTTTGGGGACCCGACAGAAGCGACAGCTCTTGGAAGTGTGGACTTGTAGGTGTGATCCCTTGGTTTATGTAGACAGATGAATGATTGTATAAAGTGGAAAGTTGTTTCCTGTGTTTATTTTTCAGGATTAAGACAAGGTACTGCCGAGGAGAGCATCTTGGCAGCTCATTAGTCAGTGTTGACTGGTTGGAATAGTGTTTTTTTTTTTTAAAAAAAAAATATGCGTAACTATTTTGTAGGGATGTTTATGTTTCTGGGAAGGTTTTGACAGGAACTCTTAATTGCCTATATACAGATACTAGGAGCATGTTGCAATAAACAAAAGGAACTGGAATTGTTCATTGGAGTATACATTCAGCCTTACTAATCATTACTGAAACCTAGAGGGAAGACTTGCATTGTTGGAATATTAAAATCAATGGTTATAATCTATTTAGCAAGGATCAAGTGGACAGAAAGGGAAAGGATGGTGGCACTCTGTGTCAAAAAAATGGAGGAAAACACGTAGTCATCCCTGATAAAGTTTGCGGCTAGCACAAATGGTGCGGTAAATAATGAAGATGACAGGTCAACGATAGAGGGTGATCTGGATTGCTTGTTAAGCTGGAGTCAAGCAAACAAGTTTTACTATGGTGAAAGGGTATAAGAACAAAGATCGTAAGCCATAATTACAGAACAGGGGACTCTATCCTGGAAAGCAATGGCTGATTTTGAGTCTGAAGAGCTAACAACAGTATAATCTTGTGTCTCAAGGAAGAGAGATCATACAGAAGGCAGGTATGCCAAGTTGTCATTGTTATAATCACTTTTTTTACTGTACATGGTACTGTATATCATTAATTAGAGCGCAGTAGAACCTAAGAGCACTGACTCCAGTCAAACACGGGGACCCCATTGTGCTAGAGACTGCATGAATACAGAACAAAACCAGTCTGGGCCCCAACAGACTTACAAACTAAATTTAAGACAAGAAATAAGATGCGAATGGGGGAGATGTTGCACTTGGAGCTGAGGCCTTGTTTACTTTCCTGTTTCTGACGCTGACTCATTGATTGATATCTTGGAAATGCCACTTAGGCCAGTATTTTCAAAGTGTCCACTGATTTTTTTGCATGCTTTCACCTGGCACTTTAGAGGCTCCATACTGTGTAAAAATGGGCATCCAAAATAAGTGGATAATTTGTAACAGACACTGACTCCTTTTTTAAAATCTGTTTTATTTAAAAGAATGATAATGATGTCTTCCTGAAAGTAACTTGAAATCTATGGATGGAAACTGCTGTGAGTGATAAGTTTTTAATGCCATACGGATATATTACCTCTTCAGTGTGTAGCCCACACACCTGCTTGGTATGGTGTACTGTCCCATCTAGTGGCACACAGACCTTATACAGAGAGAGATAAGAATGAGTTTGCTCTACAGCCTTAGGTGAGAGCCAGCTGGCTTTTAGCATATGTGGTAGAGGCTCATGCACTAAGCTCCAGAGGTCCCAGGTTTGATTCTGACTGCAGGGGACAGGGATCTTCCAGTGTTACAAGTAGGGGGTCCCACATATGAAGCCTGGCCATCAGCAGGAGGAATTGAACCGGTGACCTTAGGAGATAAAGCCGTATGCCTCAATTGCATGAGCTAAAAGCTGACTGGTTCTCATCTCAGGCTGTAGGGCAAATTTCACTCTCCCTTGTTAGCAGTTTCAGTGCCTCTGGGTTACAAGTGTGTGTTTTCCCATCTCGTTCCACCTTTTTTTTTTCTTTTCTAGTTAGGTCTTTGAGAGTATGTTTACACAGGGAAAAAAAGAGGGTGTTCAGGGAGGGGACAGCTAATGGGTCAATTGGACGTTTTCTGTGCTTTGAAAACTGAGTACTTTTCAGAGCCATATTAGATTGTCCTTTGTCTGAAAACCATGCCCAATATTTGTCTAATTACTGAGTCTACAAATTAGTGGTTCTTAACCAGGTGGATATGTATCCTTAGGGGTACACAGAAGTCTTCCGGGGTACCTAAACTCCTCTGGAAATTTGCCTAGTTTTAAAGCAGGCTATACAAAAAGAACTAGCGAAGTCAGTACAAAGCAACATTTAATACAGACAATGACTTGTGTGTACTATTCTATACATTGAACTGTAAGTACAGTATTTATATTCCAGTTGATTTATATTATAATTATATGGTAAAAAGGAGAAAGTAAGCAATTTCGGTGAAAGTCACATGGCTTGTCTCCAAACAGCTGCACGTTGTATGGCACTATTGCCGACAAGAGTAAGTCTCAGGTCCGACACTAGGTTCTCAAAGTACAAAGGACGCTACACAGGTATCTGTCAAACACAAGCAGTTTATTTCCTGACAGCTAACAGCTGCATCCCTTAACTAGAAGGGCAACATAACAAAGAAGCGGCATATCTTACGTCCCTTCCTGCTAGCTGGGGATCCTGAGTTGGCTGCGGACCATGTGGGAGGTTGTCTCAGCTTCCAAGAAGCCAGTACCCAAAGCCCATCGGTGAGGTCCAAATTGCTGTGCTTTAGTGCAGCCTTAAGTACAGTTCTCTTGCCTTGTTTTGCAGTTTGGAAATTTCCAGGGGTTACTCATTATGTGCTGATGTAGGGCTCAGCTGTTAGTTATCGATCTGGTTTTGATCTAGTTCTACTTGCTCTTTGGCCTTGTTTACGTGATCAGTATTATGTCCAGTTCTGGGCACCGCATTTCAAGAAAGATGTGGAGAAATTGGAGAGGGTCCAGAGAAGAGCAACGAGAATGATTAAAGGTCTAGAGAACATGTCCTATGAGGGAAGGCTGAAGGAATTGGGTTTGTTTAGTTTAGAAAAGAGAAGATTGAGGGGGGGATACGATAGCAGTTTTCAGATATCTAAAAGGGTGTCATAAAGAGGAGGGAGAAAACTTGTTAATCTTGGCCTCTGGGGATAGAACAAGAAGCAATGAGCTTAAACTGCAGCAAAGGAGGTTTAGGTTGGACATTAGGAAAAAGTTCCTAACTGTCAGTGTAGTCAAACACTGGAATAGATTACCCAGGGAGGTTGTGGAATCTCCATCTGTGGAGATATTTAAGAGTAGGTTAGATAAATGTCTATCAGGGATGTCTAGACAGTATTTGGTCCTGCCATGAGGGCAGGGGACTGGACTCGATGACCTCTCGAGGTCCCTTCCAGTCCTAGTATTTTATGATTCTATGATCAGTACGTTAGGGTAAACAGAATTGTTTATGCGTTCTTGCCCTTTATCCTTATCTTACACTTGTTCTTGCTATACTGGCAACAATGCTTATCTTAAATGGGGTATGTTCCCAAAGACGTGCTTCTGGCTCATCAGATATGGGGAAAAGGAGAAGGGGGAAGAATGCAGGCCTCACCACCGCTAAACTTGCATGTACAAAATTCTTCCGCAATTAACCCCTACAGGCACATTGTATGGCATGTATGTGCACTGCTTGTGGGCATACTGCCCTGGGGGAAAATTTTGCAGTGTATTGTGGGATACCTGCTGGCATTGTAGTGGTTTATGGGAGTGGGGGTCAAATGTAAAGGATTCTTTTTAATCTACTCCATAATCCTCCATTCACTTGTGCCATTTTGAGACTGCTTGCTCCCAGTATGAATGGGGCACAGAAGAATTCAGTACTTTTGTCCATTGTTATGTCAGGACAATGGGAAGGTGACTGAAAGTAGATGGATTTGACGAACTGCTGCCACAGTACTTTGACACTGGGTATGATCCTGATTGATCTATTTACAGTGTGCCTGGATGTTTCTGGGCTCATCCAACAAGCACCTGAATGGTAGGGCTAAGTTGTTGTGCAGACCTGGCATGACTAACAATGGCGCCAGTACTGCTTGATACAGAAGGAGGCAATATTCCTGGAGCTGTGTGATGATCTAGCTCCTCTGTGCCCCTCAGCATAGGCACAGTGGTATGAGAGCTGCTTTGAGGGTAGAGATGCAAGTGATGTTTGCAACCTGGAAGCTTGCTATTTCACAGTGCTTGCTATCAATTAGTGGGGATTAAATTTGGGCTGTGAAAACCAACAGTAGGGGGTACATTTGATGGATTGCATTGCAGATCTTGATAACATGTCCTACTATACATGGTGGTCAGGCTGAGCACTGTAGAGGAGATCATAGATGGCTTCAAGCCGTTGGACTTCCCTAGTTGTGATGGTGGTATAGACCGGATACATGCACCAATTCTTTGTCCTGCTCAACAAGGAGACTTCTTGATGTAGTTCCTGGCAGATCAGCTGGGATGCCTTACTTCCATTAAGGTTAGTCAATGCAGTAAAGTCCATATTTCAGAGTATTCAGAATTCAAGAAATAGAATAATTTACCAAAGTCTGACAAATCTTAGAAATATACATTTAGTTTAAAATTCAAGTTTTAAAAGACACCAAATAAAGAATACAGAGCTGACATTACAAATGAAGAAAATTTGTTTGTGTATTTTGAAACAGTCATTCTGTGAACTACAAGGAGGATTGGACAATTGCATAATCTACTAATGGAACATTTATTTCATATCTAATAGGTCCAGGTGCACAAGCTAATGTAATTTAAAAGAAAGTATAAAATGTCTAAAAATAAAACCTGTAGTGAGAGAACAAATTTACAATCTTATAGCGGTGATAAAATTCCTGTTATGGGTATTTGTGAATTATAGGTCATACTTAGTGGTAATTTAGAAAACAAGATATATAGTAGTTACTGGACATAGTACTTCTATTTTAGGTTTAGAAACAAGTTCAGCACTAAATCTAATTGGTAGAATTCACACTACTCAGAATTCTGAAACACTCTGATTAGAACAACAATTTAGAGTTATTCACTGGCATTTGTAAATTGGAAACAATGTATAAAATAGTGCTAAATAAAACAAACCCTAGAAAAACACCCTTATCTTTAAGAAATAAGGTACAGAAGAAATTGGAAATATAGATATAATTAAGAGAGTGGAAGAGCCAACTGAGTGTATTCTTTAGTAATGGTATTAAAGAAAGCTGGATTCTTATCTTTGTTTAATCCAAAAGATGTAAATAAGTATGTTAAAAGGGGCCTGAAGAACAGCTTCTGTGTAGTTCACAAGCTCATCCTTTTCACTAACAGAAGTTGGGCCAATAAAAGGTATTACCTCACCCACTCTGTCTACATTAAAAGGCTCAGAGGGTAGCCACGTTAGTCGGTATCTGCCAAAGTAATTTATTTGGGCATAAGCTTTCGTGGATAAAACCCACTATGTCAGATGTATACTCAACTTAGCAAAAAAGTTATAAAAAAAAGTCTGTACCTGGTCCATCTAGCCTAGTAGTCTGTCTTCTAACAGTGGCCAATGGCAATGAGAAGTGCATCAAAGGGAATGAACAGAGCAGGTGATCATGAAGTGTTCCATCCCCTGTTGCTTGTGCCACCAAAGACTTTATTTTGTGAAAATAATCAGTGGATATGGGACTTGTCAACACCAAGAAGAATTTAAACAACTTAAACAACTAAGAAAAACCTCCAGCATTAAAATTGATTGACTTGGGATTCTGATGCTTTGTTTTATACCTCTACTGGAGGATTTACCTGGCATTGCTTGGGTCCTTCAGGGCAGGGGGAGCTCTGCGTGTCTGTGTGTGGGCGGGGGGGGTGGGGGGGGGAGTCCTGGAATCAGGATTCAGGGGGTGAGGAAGGACTGAGGACTGGATGTGTGTGGGGGAGGGTGCAGGACTCACGGTTGGAGGGGTGAGGAGTGACTCGGAAGAGGGCTGGGGGTGTAGGGAGTGCAGGAGCTTGTAGGAGTCACACTGGCCAGCAGGCAGCCCCCAGGTCTGGCCGAGGTAAGGGCTACACTGGCTGAGCAGCAGCTCCTCAGGGTTTATTGCAACAGGAACTGTGCTGCCTGGGCAGTAGGTAGGAGACTTACCTCCACTCCTGCCCCCTGCTTCCCGAAAGGGATTATAGTGTCTTGGTCCCCCATCGCTGCCCCCTTGCTGCCACCTTGTGGTCATTACACAATATAACTGTCCCTGCTATCACCCCCTTTCTTTTCCATGTTATGAAAAACAGTCACATTCCAGGCACATCCCATTGTCCTGGCACAACCAAACCATGACCTTGTTTTAAGTTATGATAAGAGGCATCTGCATACTGAATTTGAGGGTTCTAGCTCTTACTGTTTAGGAGTTCTTGAATACGTTTCTTCAGAGGAAGTTAACTTTTATTTTTCTATTCATGCCTCATCTTTACATTTTATTTTTACACATTTTGCATGTTGGCTTAATGCAAATACAAGCTTTCATCTAGACTAGAAGCTCTCAAACTGTGCTGAGAACTCCATTCAGGTGGACTGTGGAAAGGTTATTATCAGTTTTTTTAAATAAAGCATTCTTATCCAAAGCACTTTACAATAGTTAGCTAATGGTACAAGCAATATTTGGAAAGATCATTAAATGGTCCACCGAGACCCTCAGCAATTTTTAATTGGTCTGTGAAAACAATCAAGGTACCTCACTTTATTTTCATTTACTACTTATTATTTATAATATAAGAGGAGGATGAAGAAAAAAAATGAGAAATGGGGGGAGGGACAGGAGGAGTGAATGTTCTTTTTCTTGGATGGGCTCCAGGGAGACCCCAAAAATGAAGCTGAGCACAGGGTCCTACTAACTCTAAATCTGCCACTGCATTTTGTAGACCTGGGAGAGGTGTGGGGGGATCTGATCCTTGTGGGATCCCACTAGAAATGTATCAGGTCAATGGTGTTTCCCAGTTAAATTTTTGAGATTTATCGTGTAGCCATATTTTAATGTGAGTCGTATTAATTTGATACATGTCTAATTTTTAATGAAAATGTCATTCAGTACCAAGTCAAAGATGTTTAAGTCTATTAAATCAATAAGGGAGAGAGCCGGTGGGCTCCAGTTTGGAGAGAGGAGTCAGATTGCTGGTGTGGAGCCTTTTCCAGTCCAGGAGTTACCGCTGGAAGCTAGATCCTGCTGCTGAGAGCCTGCTGGGGCTTGGAACTAGCAGGCTGCTTCAGAGGCTGTTGGTGATTGTCCCTGGAGAGGAGAGACCCTGGATGTGTTTATGACTGAGCAGAGCCTGCATAGAAGTAACTGTAAGTAACTGGCTGTTGGGGAAAGTGCTGCCTGGGACGGAGCACAGAAGGCAGACTGACTCTGGGTCCAAAGAGAGGCAGAGTGATCTACCCAGTGAAGCAGAGCTCCTGGCATTTGGTGGGGCCTGCTCCAGAGTCACGGGGATTTTTCAGTTGCTGCCGCTTGGACTGACACATGCATGACCTGCACAGGTTTGTCTCCACTCAAGCACACCCACGCAAGCAAGTGTCTGGGACTCTGAGATCTAGAGGAGCACAAACTCTGGGGCAGGATAAATGGTGGTGGGGTAAATGCTGTATATATGTTTCCTTTCTTTCTGTGTACTTTTCATTGTTTATTCACTTTTAATCTGTTAAATCCCGTTTCTTTAAATTGTTAAGTAAAGGTGTGTTAATTCGAATGTAATCAATTGGATGTATATAGTTTATAATTGTTGTTTTGGAGTTAAAGCCATATTATTACTGAAATAATTTTATTCCTGGAGGCTCCCAAGGCACACCATTAAGTGTGTACAGGGCCAGCCAGGTGGAGGCACCGCCATTGTATATTCCTTTAGGAGCAAGGGACTGCAGGAAGGGGATGGATAGGGGAACCCCAAATATCCAACATCACCTCTGGGGTGCTCAGGATCTCTTTTAATGTTAAAAACATCATGTGCCTAGGCACACAGGTGAGTGTTGCCTGCTCCCGAGTAACCCAGGGAGGAAAGAGGGGGTTACAGTTATATTGCCCTCTTTTATTTTTGTTTATTAATCAAGAACCAGTTGCCCCATGATTATGCCTAGGATCGATGTCAGTTGACATGCCTATAATTACTCAGGGCATCCCCATTATCCTTTTTGAAACATTTGCACAAAATTACCTTTTTTCTAGGCTTCTGGAACTTCCTTGCTGTACCAAGACTTATTGAAAATAAACATTTTTCAGTCCAACAAGCACCTTAGCCAGCTTTTGAAAACTCTTGTGCAAAATAACTGAACCTGCATTAGTCTATCTCAACAGCCTCTTGAGGATGTTAAGTTAACACTCTGTGGAAATTAGTGTGTTAACATATTTTATTACTACAACACCTGTTTCCCCCCCAAATATAAACAGAAATTCTTTCCTGCATTATAGTTTCTAGTAGTGTTCCGTCTAACATTTTCTATCCTTGGGCGGGTTGAATTTTCTTTTGGGTGGGTTGAAATTTCTTAAGCACAACACCAATATTGAGGTAGTGTGTGGCTGTGCACCACTAATATAAACAAACCCACCCACTCACACACGGGTGGTGCCCCCTGCTCGCTACACTCACCAATCTCCCTGTCTCTGGGTGTAAGCAAGCCCAGCTCTCCCCCCGATGGCTGGGGGCCTTGCCAACCCCGGCTTCTTGTCTCCCTTGTCTTCCCCCTGGGCTCTCTAGGCCTCCCACACCAGCCATAGACAGCTCTAACCTCCCACAGCCCCATTCCCTTCTCCGGCCTCTTAGTCTCCCATTCCCTCCCAGGCTGCAGCCAGCTGTTGGTCATCCCCCCAGACCCCTCCCCAGCATCTCAGCCCCTCATTGTCCTCCCAGCCTCTCGTTCCCCACCAACCCCCTTCCTGGTCACAGCTAGCCCTGGCCTCCTCCCCAGCCTCCCTCTGGCCTGTCGCCTCCAACCCCCCCTCTCCAGTCACAGCCAGCCCTGGCCTCTCTCCTACTGCCAGAGGAGGGCTGGAGCTGAGCTGGGAGTGGTGGGGGCAGCAGCAATGGCTCCTTGCTGTGCTGGGGGCCCTGATGCTTTGGGACCTAGCAGGGAACCACCTCCTCTGGCTGCTTGGGGCCAGGCACGCTGGGGCCGACACATACCTGGAGCTCCAGCCTGGAACCCTCCCCACCCCACAAGATTAGTGTGGTAGCACCAGCTTCCTGCGGGGAAGAGGAGAAAACCCCAAGGCTCCATGTCGGAGGTGGCTTGTGGAGAAGCATATGCGCTGCTGTGTGGAGGGCCAGGGGCCTACATATACAAAATGATGGGATCTAAATTATCTGTTACTGTAGTAAGATGAAGGCCTAAAACAGCCCATGTAGCATAGGCCTGGTCTGAGGCCTGAGGCCTTATGTTTTAGGCCTGCATCTTACTACAGTTACCACTCAAGAAAGAGATCTTGGAATCATTGTGGATAGTTTCTGAGAACACCTCCTCAATGTGAGTAGCAATTTAAAAAAAAGTTAACAATGCTTGGAACAATTAGGAAAGGGATAGATAATAGAAGGCAGAAAATATCATAATATCAATGCATAAATCCATGGGTCATTCACACCTTGAATATTTTGTGCAGTTCTGATTGCCGCATCTCATAAGATATGCATTAGAACTGGAAAACAACAAAAACTGGCAACACAAATACTAGGGTTTAGGAACAAATTCCATAGCAAGAGAGATTAAAGAGATTGGGACTGTTCATCTTAGAGAAGAGGTGGCTATGGGGGACTAAGATAGATGTTTATACAATGATGAATGGTGTTGACAAAGTGAATAAGGAAATATTATTTACTCCTTCCTGTAACTCAAAAACCCCCCAGGCATCACCCAATGAAATTAATAGGCAGCAGGTTTAAAATACACCTAAGGAAATACTCCTTCACACAATGCACAGTCCCATCCTTGAACTCGTTGCCAGGGGATTATGTGAAGACCATAAATACAATTGAGTTCGAAAGAGAATTAGATACGTTCATGGAGGTTAGGTCCCTCAACGGCAATCAACCAACATGCTCAGGGATGCACACCCAGGGCTGTTTATAGCATATGCAAAATACGTGTCTGCAAGCATAGGGCATCCAAAAATGTTGGGTACGAAATGTTTGGGTGCCCCTACACATTCATGTGCTCTTGTATTCCTGTGGCTTCTGCAGGGTTTCTCCCTGCCCCTCCCTCTTATGCTCACAGCCAGTAGGAGCCAGCTAATAATGGCTCCTTGCTACAAGACTGGGGGCAGAGAAGGGCCTCTCACCTCTGCAGCTCTGTTCTGGCCCCAGTGAAGCCCTTGTGTCTCAGTAAGCTGCAGGGGGTGGGGAAGGAGGGAGGGAAGCCCCAGGCTTCCGGAAGGAGCTGTTGACATGTCAGGGGCAGGGAGGGAAGCCCCAGTCCCCTGGCAGGAGCTGCCCAGGAGTGAGGGAGGGAAGCATCAGATGGGCAGGCCCCTCAGCAGGAACTGTGTGTGGAGAGGGGCCAGGAGGGGAGCGCCTGGACCCCAGCAGAAGCTGTAGGGGGCTCAGTTGTGTCATGCCCAATAATTTGTAGGAACAGCCCTGTGCACACCCGTGCTCTGGGTGTGTCTAAACCTCTGAGGGTATGTCTACACTACCCCGCTAGTTCGAACTAGCAGGGTAATGTAGGCATACCGCACTTGCAAATGAAGCCCGGGATTTGAATTTCCCGGGCTTCATTTGCATAAGCCGGCCGGCGCCATTTTTAAATGCCGGCTTGTTCGAACCCCGTGCCGCGCGGCTACACGCGGCACGGGCTAGATAGTTCGAACTAGCAAGCCATTCCGAACTATCTGTACGCGGCACGGGGTTCGAACAAGCCGGCATTTAAAAATGGCGCCGGCCGGCTTATGCAAATGAAGCCCGGGAAATTCAAATCCCGGGCTTCATTTGCAAGTGCCGTATGCCTACATTACCACCCTAGTTCGAACTAGAGTGGTAGTGTAGACATACCCTGACTGACAGAATCTGGGACTGAACTAAAGGAGATAGATCACTTTATAAATTGTCCTCTTCTGTTCATGCCCTTTGAAACATTTTGCACCAGTGAAAAGATAGGATAGTGGTCTAGATGGATCATTGGTCTGACCCATTCCTATGCTCTTATATATATTATAAATATGATCAAGTTATGATCACCTGTACCTAAGTTACCATTAATTTTTTTAGTTCTGCAATTAGTTCCTCTTTATCTGTGAGTATGAGGTCTCACAGAGAATCTCCTATTTGTGACTCAACACGTTGCATTAGGAAATTATCTGTAATAGTTTTACCTGTCTGGGAAAGTGAAGTGGTATATTTTCAACCAGTGCTGTGTTCTGTTTCCTTAACTGAACTATGTCCCATTGTATTTCTCTGTCCTTTACTTTTCAAACAGCTTTTGTTGCCATTCACTAGTTCTGCTGTTGCTTTTCTGGCCCTCATCAATGAGGTCAGAAAACATATTATCTATCATTCTTTTTCTTTTGGCTCCAGATGTTCTGCAGTTGTTAGGTCAATATATCTTAAGCATCTACCCACTAAGTCCACTAATCAAATATAACCCCAAAAGACACTATAATGCTTGGCAGGCCAGGTCATCTCAGAAAGTATTCAAGTGAAAGCAATTAGTATTTTGGGTGCTTAAACTTCATAAAACCAAATGGGCTATAACATGCATTGTTTGTACTTATCTGTGTCCTGTCCTAATGTAACAACAAACATTTACATTGTTAATACACTGTAATTAAATAACTCACCAGACATCAAAGAAGTCCTATGAAAGGTTAATGGAGGACTTTTATGAGAAAAGGTCCATTCCAAAGAAAGTGGCCATTGTGTGCGGTGACTTGAAGTCAGATTCCCAAGTGCGTTCTTCACTCATCATCAGCAAAAGAAAAGCCCACATGGGTAGAGACAATGTCCGTTTGTCTTCTGTCAAAGAAGTATAAGAATGGAATCAAAGAAAGATACTTCATCTCTGCATGATTTGGACTGTGACAGGAAAATGTGCCAATGCAAAGTGGAGACCAGAGAATTTCAGGAAATGGGTAGGTTATTGCGTTACTGCCACCATTTGGGATTACAAACTGTGACTAGTCAGTACATTTATTTTGCCAGCTTTCACCTCTCAATAACTCTCATTCTTTTGTTTCTTACCTATTAATTCTTTAGCTAGATTTCTATAAAATTGGCTGTCAGCGCTGTCTTTGGTGGGGGATGGAGAGCCTGTGGATCTGGGGAAAGTGACTGGTCTTTTGAGAAGCCTGATGTGGCGTGATTGTAGTTTTGAGTGACCTTCTATCAGAAGGTCCAATTTGTCTGAGTGACAAGATGGGCTGGTATCTGTGACTCCATGGTAAGACTAGTATAGTGATCCAGGAGTTCACATTTGTTCTTGGCTGAATGAAATCTAATTATAGATTAATAGCTGTCTTGTTTCTGATAGTCTACCCTAAGGTAGGCACTCACAGTTGTGGACCACTCCAAAGAGCATGACAGAGACATGTTAGTTATGAGGAGATGTGCATTACACAGTAGATTTCAGCATTTCAAAGCCTTAATTTCCACCCCCCTTGGAAATATGTAGCATCTACTAAAATTCTCTTAGGTGAGAACCATCTGTAAGTCCTCTGGACGGTGTGTGGTGTTCGCATTGCTCTGCATGTTCAGCATTTTGCTGAAATCCCTCTACTGGCAAGATAAGGCTGGAGGGAAGGAGGAAAAATCAGGTTCTGCACAAAAGGACAACATATTTAGTAGAGAAAGTTAATGATTTCAGGCAGTTGTGACCCTGGAGGATGCACCTCTCTGAAGGATCCCAAAAGTGGCAGAGAAAGGAGGTCTTAAAGGCCATCCAGGCAAATAATCAACAAGGCTATTTTCCTGGATGATTCACCAGAAATACTGGCAGAGTAGCTTGGGAACATATCCAAAGTGCTTCCTCTGGGACATCAGCTCTCCCTTCTAATGTGTGGGGAAAGATAAAGTATTAATGACCAAAATGTTTTCTGAAGTAACGCCATTAGACATTAGGAGAATTCATGACACGGTTAACAGGCTTTTCCTGCTGTAAGATATGGCCCAGCACAGAGCAATCTAAGCTTAGTGATATTGTTGTTTGTCACGCAACACAATGTACTATTTTGTGATTCACATGGCCTGGCCCTGTGCATACTGTATAACTAATTCTGGAATGTATTTCTGAATGAGAGATGGTGGGTTTGCCATAAAAGCAACATGCATGTGAAGTCATTTGTGGGTGAGGCTGTTTCACTGCAGAAAATCATGTGTAGCAAAACTGTATAAATTGCAAAATCATCGTGTGCTACCCCAACTTCTTGTGTATGTGAAACAGTAAGCCTTCACATTTTTTCATGTGACTTTGTGAATTAACATATTTTACATGCATCTGTCACGTAATGCACTTTTCTACCTCTGACACACGATGTTTACTTTAATTGGTCATATCTGCTGCACTATGTAAACCACATAATGCTGCTATTGAAACAATGAGCACAGACTTTGCTATATTTCATGAATGGATTTAGTTGCATTCTTTAAAAAAAAGGCCTTTGTGGGTTGATGTGATGTATGAGGCAAAAATGTGGCTTTCCCTCTAGCCCTGTCTTTTGCTTTAGCAATTAAAAAGACCTGCATTTTGCAATGGAAGAAAATTCCTTTGTTTAGAAACTACCAATAGCCCCCACCCCCACTTGTTGGCCATTTTGGGATAGGGAAATGGGATAGCTGGGTAACTGTAACATGTTTAAAATAGGATTTTGTGGGCTTTGGACATCTTGTGAGTCATATCGGGGGATGGCAGGTGGTTTGAGAGCAGCAGAGAATGGGAAGCCCCTTCTTGGGGCTGGAAGGTGAAATGGTTAGCACCAGTGGCAGGGGAATGGGATGAAGGAGAGAATACTTCTGCCCACATGCATGTGAGGCACCTTTCTGCCCAACTCACATTTGTGTGCGTGGAGATAGCTGGTCTTGCTATTGGTAAGAAGTACTAATCTCTCAGGGTACGTCTACACTACAGCGCTAGTTCGAACTAACTTAGTTCGAATTAGTTAATTCGAACTAAGCTAGTTCGAACTAACGCATCTAGAACTAAAAACTAGTTCGAACTAGCGTTTTGCTAGTTCGAACTAGCAAGTCCACATTGAGTGGACTCTGAACAGGGCTTAAGGATGGCCGGAAGCAGTGCCGGCAGGGCATAAAAGGAGGACTTAGAGCATGGAGCTGCTGTCTCAGGCTAGCCGAGGGCTGCGCTTAAAGGGTCCCGACCCCCACCCCGGACACACAGTTCTAAGGGGTGCCCCGCTTGCAAAGAAGTTCTGGCTTGGAGTGCCCTGAGTGCCCACACTGGGCACATCACACCACTCGGCCATCAGCCTGGCTGCACTTGCCGCAGGCTGCCATCTGGGGAGAGGGAGTAATTGGGGGGCTGCAGGAGAGCTTCCACCCCCAGAAGCCCGCAGAGCCAGCCCAGTCCTCCCCATCGGGGGCTCGTACCCCATTCCTCCCTCACCTCCTTCCACTTACCCTTCCTTAGCCCCCCTTCTTATTGATGTACAAAATAAAGATAACGTTTCTTCCAACATTGACTCTGTCTTTATTGAAAAAAAATTGGGGGAGACTGGGAAAAGGATGTGGGAGAGGGGAAGAGAAAGGCTGGGAGAGGGGAGGGCAACTAACATGATCAGGGGTTGGGAACAGGTCCCAGACGAAGAAAGGCTACAGAGACTGGGACTGTTCAGCTTAGAAAAGAGGAGACGGAGGGGGGACAGGATAGAGGTCTCTAAAAGCAGGGGTTGGGTGGAGAGGGTGCATTCAGAAAAGTTCTTCCTGAGTTCCCATAAAGAAGGACTAGAGGACACCAAAGGAAAGGAATGGGTAGCAGGCTTGAAACTAGTAAGAGAAAGTTGTTCTTCTTGACAAAGCAAATAGTTAACCTGTGGAACTCCTTGCTGCAGGAGGCTGTGAAGGCTACAGCTAGAACAGAGTTTAAAGGGAAGTGAGATCAAGTCATGGAGGTTGGGTCCATGGAGTCCTATTAGCCAGAGGGTAGGAGTGGTGTCCCTGTCCAAAGTTTGTGGAAGGCTGGAGAGGGATGGCACGAGACAAATGGCTTGGTCATTGTCTTCGGTCCATCCCCTCCAGGGTCCCTAGGGTTGGCCACTGTTGGCAGACAGGCTACTGGGCTAGATGGACCTTTGGTCTGACCCAGTACGGCCATTGTAAGCTCAGGGCTCAGGGTCGGGGGTCTCAGTGGACCCCCTTGATTTTCATGCACACCTGGTCCTGGGTGGCCAGGCTGGCAGCTCTCCTGCCCTAGACGGCCACTTTCCTGTGCCTAGTGCGGAGATCGTGGACGAGGTCCACGATGTCCGCACTAGCCCAGGAAGGTGCCCGCCTCTTGAGGTCCAGGGCAAGCTCCCGGGAGCCGCCAGCCTGGTCCCGGCAAGAGGGGGTGGGCTGGGGGGCATCGGGTGGGTGGCTCTGTGCCGTGCCAGGTGCAGGGTCTGCTAGCTGGGTGCTGGCAGGCTTGCACCTAGCACGGGCACCGTAGCCAGCCTGTGCCCCTTTAAGGGGTCCGGGGCCGGGAGGGGGGCATAGAGTTTCCCTGGTGTTGGCCAGAGTGGCCACCAGGGAAACCTGGGGAGGGCTAGCCTCCCACTAGTTCGAACTAAAGGGCTACACAGCCCTTAGTTCGAACTAGCTAGTTCGAACTAGGCGTTAGTCCTCGTAAAATGAGGTTTACCTAGTTCGAACTAAGCGCTCCGCTAGTTCGATTCAAATTCGAACTAGCGGAGCGCTAGTGTAGCACCTATTAAAGTTAGTTCGAACTAACGTCCGTTAGTTCGAACTAACTTTGTAGTGTAGACATACCCTCAGGGACTGAGTCTCTCAGGGAAAGGAATAATTAAAGAAGGGATAGAGAATAAGACAGAGAATATCTTATTGCCTTTATATAAAACCATGGGATGCTCACATCTTGAGTACTGCATAGAGGGGTGGTCGTCTCATCTCGAAAAAGATATATTGGCATTGGAAGAGGTTCAGAAAAGGGCAACAAAAATGATTAAGAGTTTGGAACGGGTGCCATATGAAGAGAGACTATAAATACTGAGACTTTCCAGCTTAGAAAAGAGAAGACTAAGGGGGATATGATAGAGGTCTGTAAAATCATGACTGGTGTGGAAAACGTGAATAAGGAAAATATATTTACATAAGAACTAGGGGTCACCAAATGAAATTAATAGGCTACAGGTTTAAAAGAAACAAAAGGAAGTTTTACTTCACTCAGAGCACAGTCAAACTGGTGCCATAAATACACCCACCTTTTCCAAGGCTTCTCCTCCTACCACTGTTTTTTGGTCCTCCTCCAGTCTAGACTCTGCCCCTCAACCTCATTTGAAATACTCCTTCCTTAAGCTCTTGAGCCATCCCGTCTGGTGCTCTCTCCCCAAGGATCTGTGCATGGGGAGAGGTACTTGCTGTGTGATATCTGTTTTCAGGGTGAGCAGGCTGGAGGGCAGCCAGTTTTATGAGCATTCTAATGTCTGACCTTTGGTTTATTTGGATCCCTGCTTCTGAAAAGGGGTGGAACCTCAAGCAGAAAGGGTGGAGCTAGGTCAGCCAGCCCTCAGTGCCTCCTGGACCATGCCCCCCCACCATCTGGAGCATTCTGCCTGGGGCTCTGGCTACTGCTGCTGTGGCAGTAGTGGCGGCGGCAGCCTTTTTGAATCACCAGGCCTCAGGGCAGTTGCTCCCTTTGCCCTCTCTTCCCCCATTGGTGGGCGTGGACATGACTAATTATGAAGCACCTGGAACTTCAACACCCCAGAGCTCCACTGGCACCAGGAGTTGTGATATCAGGCCCTGGCTACCCATAAGCAACTGAGAATTAATAGCTTCCTTTGAAAAGGTTGACCTTTCCCCCTCTGTGCCTCAGTTTCCTCACCTGTAAAAATGGGGATGACGATATCTTTTTCTGTAAAACAGTTTGAATTCTTCATCTGAAAATCACTGTTAGTGTTAAAACAATGTGGAGTCCTGAAAAACCCATGGAAGATTATGCCCAAATAAATCTGTTAGTCTACACTGCAGGGTAAATGTTGAATTAAGATACATAACTTCAGCTACGTCAATTGCGTAGCTTAAGTCACAATAGCTTCATTCGGCTTTTGACACTGTCCTTCAACGTCCCTTACTCCTTGTGAAATAAGGGTTACAGGATTTGGAGTAAGAAGTCCTCCATCTTGAAATTCTTTTGAAATAACGGCTTGCTGTGTAGACGTGCTCTACGTTATTTCAAAATAGCATCAGTTATTCCAAAATAACACTGCTGGGTAGACATGCCCTTAGTTTTTAAGTTGCTCATTGTTTATGTGTACACAGACTAACACAGATATCCCTCTGATACTTACTACTGTGTTTGTGTTAAGCCTTCAATGCACTGTAAGGTGCATGATCTCCTCAGGGCATGCTCTCCTATCCTAGTTGTCTTGTTTTTCTGATTATATTGTCTTAAACATGCCCCCTTTGCTTCTTCTCTGTTTATTTAACCATCAAGAAACAACATCCAGAGTAGTACTCTATTCTCCATCTCTGCCTCAGGCTAAGAAGGGCAGCTGTCTGATTTCAGAATATAATTTGCCAGCTCGTTTCTTCCTTTTAATCTTCTTCCAATTTCTACATCTTCCTACCTACATGATGGAGCCTTTCTTTTTTCAGGTTAGAAAAGCAAGAGGCAAATGAAATTCAGGTTTTCTTTTCAAAACAAGGGAAGAAGGAAGAAGTCTCTGTTAAATAGAAATAAAAAAATTGGATCACAGTGTAAAAATCAACACACTGAGTTTTGTATTTTATGAAAATCTCTCTGTGACGTCTGCAGTCTCTTCAATTCTAGCCTCTGGCTGAGAGGTGACATAATTAGTCCAAAGATAGAGAGCATATAAAATGTTTCTTGTGGTCAGCATCCTTCCAATATAGGTACACCACGCTAGAGCACACCCTAACCTGCTGTCAGATGTTAACTTACAGTGGCTAATGCTAAGTGACTTGGCAGGTCAGGCCATTGCAGGTTCCTGAAAAAAATCTGTCTCTATTCTGATTGAAGATTGGGGTTGACACCGAGATTTCATGATTTTACATTTTACACAGACACTTCACTTGAAAATTTTCTTCAGTGGTTGCTGAGGGCCAGATCCTTACTGCTACAAACAGTCATCTTTCCGTTGTCTATGCAAGCAGAGGGCCAAGTCCTGAATTTTAAAGCTCTATACAATTTTGCAAATCAGTGGAGGGGGAAACATCAATGAAACAGACTAGCAACAGTTATCTCTATTAATAACAATAAAAAGCCTTTTGGGAGTGAGGATGTTTTCCAGCCCATAGGTGAAGCATTACATGTTGAGGGGGGGAAACCTCTAATCCAGGGCTACTCAACTTTGGAAGCCTCGGGGGCCACAATGATACTCACAGCACATGCTGAGGGCTGCAATTTAAGTGTGGTTGCATATACATGCAAATATATAAGCAAATGTATGCAAATCGCTTCTTTCACACGGACGGGCATGAATACAAAGATTAAGCCTTAAGCCACGCTCTGGACCCAAACATGGCCAGCGTGAGCCAATCAGCACCTCTCTGGCTCCTCCCACAAGGCTTAGCAGCCAGCACTTCCCACGATGCCCTGGTGCTCCCGGCACCTCCTCCCTGGGGGGTAGAAGCACGATACCCTGTACCCGTCTGTTCCAGCCAGCCCGTCCGCTTGCATCTTTTAATGCTCACCACACCTGGGAGACACCTTGCCGTTGTGGAGCGTGTTCCCAGCGGAAGCCATGTTCAAAGGATCCTACCCGTGGGCTGCGTGTTGAGACTCACATAAACCCAAACCGCACCGCGGGCCACAAACAAATGGGCCGTGGGCCACATGTTGAGTAGCCCTGCTCTAATCCTTAAACTTTTAAAGCATTCTTAATTTTTGTGGCTGAGACAATACATAGGATTATTATTATGGTCTCTGATTTACACAGGAGGGACTTTGTCATTCCCAGCATGTGATTTTTTTGTTGATCTATCCAGTTCTATCTGCTCTTACAAGTCTTTGAGTCACACTCCTCCTTCATTCATAAGTACCTTAGCAGGATTCTTTTTTTTCTCTGCAGATGTCACTGGTCCTTTAGGAAGCTGATTGGGAAAAAGCCGAAGGGAAGGGAGATGGGGGATGGACACTGTAGAAACTGAGAGTTTCATGTGATAAGATCTATTTGCTACAAGCAGCACCACATCAGAGAGCGAGAGTGAGAGAGAGAGGGGAGAAATAGTGCAACATGCAGCACAATTAGTCTAAGAAGTCAGAAAGGGGAGGAGAGAGTGATCATTTTTATAAACGGACACCCTCCTCCTGAATTCTAATACTTGGGACACTTAAGCAACACAGTCTATGCAGTGGATTTATGGTTGCTGACAGATTGCTTTGACCCAGACATTGACATAAAGGGGAATATTGGATCTCAGGAGGGAATGCACTATACAGAGGTATTGTCGTCTTCTCTTATAACTCTTGTTAAGAAGAAAATTGAATAATAAAAGTGTAAGTGTGTGTGTATGTATTTTCTGTGTGTGCACACTGTCAGATATTTACTCCGTGTGTGCATGAAGCTCTTCTCTTCATTCACCTTTCATTTATGCAGGTATATCCTTAGTTTAGGGTATTCAGATTCGTATTATTATCTCTCATCCTGAGTAATTCTTTGCTAGACAAGAAGTCCCATCAATTTCCTTGGGACATCCCACAAGATATGCATGAATGAGAGGATCAGAATCTGGCCCTTAGAAAGGTATCTAATAAATTCCAAGCTGTGGTTGTAAATGAAAGTTTTGCAGTACAGCCATTACACTGGTTTCTCCCCACCCCCTTATCTGGTGTCAAGTCTGTTTTGCCTGTGTGTGATGAGTGACCTATCCTTTCACTGGGCAACATCAGACATGTAAAGTATTGATTTACAGGTCTCAACGTAAGAAATAGGGAGTATGTCTCAACAGTAGCAAAGCTGGAGATAACTGGAGTACATTTCATGGGCTTGCTAAAGATTTTGCTCTGAGGATCTTGAAGAGATAAAAATCCCTTCTTTCGGGCTCTCTCTTATGTTTGTCACTGTGATGTTTTATATGTAAATGGATGCACACGGGCAGATCCTCAGCCTGCATCAAATGTCATTGCTCCATTGACTTCAATGGGGTGATAGTTTACACCAGCTGAGAAGCTGGTTCTTATATTTAGGAAATATAAAAGCTTGACTGTAACCCTTGCCCTGTTTTAAATCAGGAACCACACCACAGTGCTTTTTAGGAGAGGTGTGTCGGGACTAATGATACTAATGTGTATGGACTGTTTGAATGTAATGAGACAGTGGTTTTGTTTTTCTGGAGTACACAGTTCCATGCACACATTATTCACATTTGGAGGGTTGAATAGTTGCTGTTTCAGTGGCTGGCAGACAGCACCGGGATGCTTTTAACATACACTGTATCCTATAACTGAAGGAATAAGTTCTCTAGTCATGAGAGAAGAGGAATGAACATCAGGATTCTTGGGTTACAGTCCTAATCCTTGACTCACCAAACCATTCCGTTAATAACTTTACACACTGTGACATAGTTATGTGAATACCTACCTATAGGGTTTTGGAAAGATTTCACTGTTCTATGTGAGAAGGGAATACATGTGATCTTATAGGTCTGTCAACACTTCCCTCACTTTGTCACATAGTACAATTATGTAGACAAGACAGTCTGTGTATTGTTCCATTTGCCCATCAAAGGTGGATTAGCCCATTAATGAGTAATCTCTATCTGAAAGTGTTCTAGGATGTCTGGTGTCATAATCCTAAAGAATGAAAGTTCAATAATCATGGGAAATATTCATTCTTGTGGACTAGAACTTCTATTCAGTTTAATTGATTTTTGTTTTGTTTTTGTGCATGAAGATTTTCATGTTTGTATTTTTCTCCTGCCTTCTCTTGTAGGCAAGTACAATACTGAATATCAGTGCAATAATTCAGTGCTACCCTGTTAAAATGGTGATTATTGTTTCTTTGCTGTTACTCTGTCTTTAGTCTGATTTCTGGGGTTTCTGAAATTAGAGCTATCATTTTATGGGCATTTCTTTGCCTGAATACCTACCTTCCTGTCTGGACAGCCTTCGCTGTTTG
Source organism: Pelodiscus sinensis (assembly GCF_052426305.1). NCBI lineage: Eukaryota > Metazoa > Chordata > Testudines > Trionychidae > Pelodiscus > Pelodiscus sinensis. The sequence continues at coordinate 15,059,711 of NC_143054.1, forward strand.
TTTGTTAGTAAGCCAGCTATTGAGATACCAATTGTCACTTGATTGCTATTGCTTTGACTTTTCCTAACTTTTGATTATTACAATTGTTATAGAGCTCCATTCTGCAAACATTGCCTACTGGGCGCAGTGGTTACTATAATAAATAGTGCTATTGAAGTAATGGGATTTATCCACAATAGCAAACCAATAGTAATTATTTGTAGCTTTTATTATTTTGCAAAGCGAGTTTGACTCTGTTGTAAAGGGTGCAATTAAATTCGTATTGTTCTTATTGAGGTATAGTATTTCCTGACCTGAGATCCTGAGATATTGTTGCTTGTTATTCAGAGTCTGACCTGTGAGGGATAAACATTCTTGCCACATTTTTATTTATATTTTAAAATTAATTTGTCCAAATATAACAAAAATGCCAGATTCTTGCTGCATTGTCTGGGATCACACTGAGAAGTCTATTTTTGGTGTGTTTGCTGAGCCATGGGGATGCATCTCAAAGACGTTGTAAGTTCAGAAGTTTCTAACCTCTACAGCATGATAAAGCATCCCTCACAGGGAGATGGTAAGGATGAACTAATTGATGTGTTTTCTGGTTCAGCTTCCCAAAAGTGGCTATTACTTGGACTATAAGGAAAATAATGTGATTAAAACTGTATAACTTTCAGGGAAACCAGCTTAGAAAAAGCATTGCTAATTGGAGAATATGACTGAATGAAGAGAAGCAGGTGATTAAGGGATATGGCTCTGGTTCTCATGAAAAATGTTGGATTCTTTTACACTTGCATTTTGGTCTTAACAGTCAGGACAAGGAGGCTGGAAGTATGCAAGTGATGCTGGTATTCCCTCACAGCCACCTTGTCTTTTGAACTACAGGAGATATGCTGATCTTGACCAAAGCAAAGGCTTCTACATTCAGATAAACAAGGGATGAAATCACTGGAACCACACGTCACGGCGCTAATGTCCCTAGAGAGATGTGAAGCTTGGGACATAAGCACTGAGTTTCTAATCTATCAGGGGTGCTCCCAACTGGCTCTGGCCAGGTCCCCCATGCCACCTCTTCCCCCAGTGTTCCACCCTGCCTCTTTCCATCCCTGCTCCATCCCAGGCCCACCTACCTGCTTCTTCCCTTCACAATTAAGCCTCCTTTCCTGAGTGCTCTGTGCCCTTTCTCCTCTCCCCTTCCCCCAGCACCTCCTAACACCATCAGGATGATTGTCAGGCTTTGCCCTACCAGGCACTCCTACTGGGAATTGGGGTTGGTGCAGGGTGCTTGTCCTGCTCCTTGGTCGGAGCACTTGGTGGGGTGTAGTGGGACAAAGCACCCTGCCCACACTCCTCTGCAGGAGTGTCCTGACCGTGCTCCCCAGGGAGAGCCCCTGGAGGAACAGAGCAGGACAAGCCCCCCTAAGACACACACCCATCCGGACGCTTTCCCTGTGAGCGAGGCACCGTGAACCGCCTGCCGCTGCTATGGTGCGGATGCGGATACACAGAAAAGCAGTGGAGCGGATTGTGGATCAGGTGCACGTTGTTACCAGCGGATGCGGATCCCCCTTTTTCTATCCATGCAGAGTTCTAGCCATCTCTGTCATGCCACATGCCTTCATTTAGGACATCCCACCACTTCTTCTTGGGCTGGCTTCTCTGTCTTCTTCCCTGAACCACAATCTCTTGGACTCGCCTACCCACATCATTGGTAGTTGGACCATATAAAGCACAGTTCTGTCTGGGCTCCCTCATTTCTTCATTTATGGGTGTTACTTTGAGGAAGTATCAAGTATACACAGTCCTTATGTAGCCTTTCTTGCTTACTCTACTCCTCCCTCTCAACATGACCATGCCCGGGGAACAGATCTTTTGCTCATGTTTCTTTTTGTTGCTCGATGATCAGCTCCATACATTAAAACTGGATGGGTCACTGTTTTATAGACTTTCCCATTTAATCCTACTGATATCTTCCTATCCCACACTAAACCATTTTTCTTTCTTCATTTGACCCAAGAAGTTATTATCCTTTGTTGTTACCATATCAAGTAATTTTGTTACAGATAATTTTATTTGGTTCTGATCCAGTGCCAGTTTAAATTGCTGGAGAGCTTTACATTAACTATAATGGTCATTATATCAGCTAGAAATATACAAAGTGATCAGACATCAGAAATACCTTTCTTCTCCACAAAGCAGAATGGGGGTACAGCAGTGGTCTCCTACCTTTTTAAGCACAAGATCACTTTTTGAATTTGTCAGTCCAGGATCTACATGAAACCCAAATACCCTTGCCCGCCCCATCTCCGAAGCCCTGCTCCTACCCCCACCTCTTTGCTGAGGCCCCGCCCTCCTTACTCTGTTAAGATGAAATACAGGGGAGGGGAAAAGACTAACATCAGCGCCCCCCTGCCTCTGTGTCCCCCACCCTGCACAACAAGCAGGAGGCTCCCAGGGAGCAGCTCTGAGGCTCTGGTCAGGAGAAGCAGGGCAGTGTGGGAGGGGCACTTGATAGCTTCCCAGCCAAACTAGACAGGATCACCTGTCAGAGGCTTCAGGATCTACCGGTAGATCCTGATCTACTGGTTGGTGACTTCTGGGGTATAGCATTAAATAATTAAGGTAATTGGTCAATTTTATGGAAACATTCTGTGGAGTTCAGTAAGTGACTATGTAAATGAAAATTGGGGCTAGATGCTTAAATATAATAAATAATTGAAAGTAGAGTGGCAACAGCAAAACATTTAAGACATTGTTAATTTAACTGATCCCTAACTTTGGAAGGTTTGATTTTCATTCTACACTGGGCATGAAAAGATTTTGAAACCTCAAAATGTTTCATGAGATGGAAATGTTTTCTGTCCAGCCATACATATTACACCCTTTTTTATTCTAGTTGTATGAAGTCTCATTGAATTAACTACTTGGATAAGTCAAATTATACATGTGCCGTATTTCTTTGCAGGCTCGGGCCTTTATTAGTAAATTGTTACACAAACTTTGTTCACATTTTTAGTGTCCTGTGACCTGTGGCTTTCAATGTGATTTTTGTAGCAGCCTCCTTTACTTTGTAAAATTTGAAGCAGATCCAGTTCAAGTCCTGTGATATTTTTCATTTCTTACAAAGTAACAAACTGATCTTTATCAAATAGTTGTAGCCTTGTTCTTCTAATATTTGAGGTTTTTGATGAAAGTAGCAAATCTTGACCCAAACATCTATAACAACCATTGCAAAGAATTGTTCCCCTGCTGCCGTTTTCTGTAGTTTCTCTTTATCGTCTTGAAGATATTGCAAATTTTTGGTAGAGTTTTTGTGCCTCTCCATTTGGGCATAGGTCTCAAGCCATTAACGCCATAAGGTGTCATGCTAGCACAGCTCTCAAATGAGGTACTTTAAATCTCACTTAAAATATTGTCAATGTAACTCATTCTTTCCATAACCATAATTTCACTTGACCACCTGCATTCTGCTACAAAGACCTTTTACATCTGCACTTGAAAGGGAATCCTCTGAACTGTCACTCATGTTAAAATTCGACACTTGCCAACAAGGACTTAACAAACATTTGAACTATCTCACCCATTACCAAGACAGTTTCCCCAATTATCACCTCTAATACCATTAACTCACAAACATCCCACTCTCCCTACCTCTAATATCATCAATTCACAGACACTTACCTTCCTTCCTCCCCCTCCCCCCCGCATCCCCCTCCTGTTCTGCAATGTGATTTGTCCTTTTCATATTTGTTCATTTTTTTAATTGTATCCTTTGGTATATATGGTTGTGACTATTTTCTTCCACTATTTGATCTGAGGAAGTGGGTCTGGCCCACGAAAGCTCATCATCTAATAAACCATCTTGTTAGTCTTTAAAGTGCTACATTGTCCTGCATTTTGCTTCAACTACCCCAGACTAACATGGCTACATTTCTATCATAATTTCACTGGTGTTTTAAAATTTCTGATGAAAGCAGAAGTGGAGGGGATGCCAAATTTGTATGGAATAAAGGTCACTTTAGAACTGAAATGAATGATGCCCCTCAAAATGAGGAACACTTCAAAAGCAGGTATTTGGGTACAATTGCCAGGCCACATTGTCAAGGATATTAGGGGGAGAGGCCATGGTGAACATTTTAAACTTCAGACAAGACCAGACTTTTTTTCTCTTAGCTTTAAACATATTGGTCCAATTTAACTTAAGACTTTTCCCATTCCAGGTGAAATTGGTCGTGATTGTGTTGTGGTTTTAAAGCAAAAGGTATTAGGTGTGCTGATAGGGAGGAAGTCAATCAGTGCTTGCCATTTCACTATTTTCACTACGGTAGTTCTTCCAAGGCAGCTAATGAAGGATAGAAAATAGGCCAGTACAAAGGGCCAACCCTGAGCTATTCACCACTTTAACTGGAATTTATGAGCTGGTGTAGTGCTGGCCCCGTGCTGGCCCTTTGCACTGGAGAGAATTTCACACTAACAGATCAGGCCATTTTCAAAAATCCTTCATAACTCGCTCCAGTGGGATGTTTGTGGCATAGATGTCCTTCACCACAGGCCTTATATTGGTATCTGGATACCTAGGGCCTGACCCAAAGTCTGCTAAAGTCAATTGAAAGACTTACATCAGCAGGCTTCAAATAAGGCCCGTAAAGCCCTTGTGAGGATAATTCGGGGGAAGCTACACAGAAGCTGGGAGAATGATTCCCAGCTTTTGGATAGATATTCACATGGAAGCGCTGCTCAAGCTAGTGCTTAAAAATAGCAGTGTGGTTGTGGTAGCACAGGCTGTGGATGATGGATCAGGTTAGCTGCCTAAATACAATCCCACCCAGCTCCTAGAGTAGGGATGTAGGCAGAAAGTCCATGTCACTGCCGGGGACAGATATGAGCTCAAGCATACATGGTACATTGATTTCTACCCAAGCTGGAAATCTCTCTCTACACCTGTGTTGGTGCACCCCAAAAAGGCAGTGATTGATTGCTTTCCTTCCTTTTTCCCAGTTCTTTCTGAGGAGTGGTTCGTCTTTATTTTAAATCCAGAGATACGTGCCCCAATTCTTTAGAAAAATATTGAATTAAGCCTGCTTGTTACAGGAGTATATCCTCTCTGTGGAGAACAAAAGCAAAGTAGGAGCATTGGCAAATTGGTTACCCTTGATGTCTTCATTGAAGTCCTAGTTCAAGAAGGTAAAGAGGTATGTGTTTAACTTTGTATGTACAGTCTCACTGACTTCAACAGGATGCTGTACCTTCCTCAGTCAGGGCCTTAGACTATGTCGACACTACCACTATACCATCAAAACTGATGTCATTCAGGGTGTAAAAAACCATGCCCCTAAGTGACAGAAGTTTTGCAGACTTAAGGGCTCCTGTGTGCTGGGTTGTCGGCAGGGGAGGTTCTCCCACTGACATAGCTACCAGCACTCATTGAGGTGGTTTTATTATGTCGATGGGAGAGCTCTCTCCAGTCCGCATAGGCTACATGGGTGCTCTTACAGGGGTGCAGCTATGCTGCACTCACTGGTGTGGCAGGAAGTCAAGCAATATGGCTGGGAGCTGAGTGGACTGGGACGAGGTCTCTCTGCTTCCTGCCACTGCCAGTGAGTGTGGGGGTAGGCCCAATCCCTGGGGCCAGAGACAGCCCTGCGGGGCACAGCCTGTGGGGAAGGGGCATCCAAGCGATGGGGTTGGGTGCCAGAGCTGGCGCTGCCCCATATGCAGCACACAGCTGCCCAGAGCACCACAGAATGTGGGGCGATTTGGTGCCCTGAATGTTATGGTGCCCCACACGACGGCATACTATGCCTATTGGTAGGGACGGCCCTGAAAGGGTTGTAACACACCAGCAAAGGGAGCCATGTGACGGTCAGCAAAGGGCGTGTTAGTGCCACAGTTTTCATTGTAGGTTTTGCATCTGGATCCAGAAGTTCTGAGGGAAGGGAAAAGGGGAACATCAGCAGGGCCTCAGCTCCCCACTGCCCCCGGCCCTTCTGTGCTGTTCATGATGAGAGCTGCTTGGGAAGCTTTACTCACGGGGGGGTGAGAAGGCCTTGGGCTGACTTTCTACAAAGGAATGACTCTAGTGCATGAATGGTCCCGCTGACATCAGTGGGGCTGCTCACATGAATAAAGCCGCTCATGTGCTTAAGTGATTGCATCAGGCAGGGTGGCAGGGACCCAGCTATTTTTCCAGAGCTGCCAATAACATTGCACAGAACTGGAAGGAAGGCTGCATGAAATTCTGTGGGCAATATTTTACCTGTGTCCGTAGCCTCGGACGCTATTTCATTCTTGTCAAGGCCCATTCCCCACTCTGGCACAATGAATGCAGAAGTGGGGGCCTGCAAAAGTACCCCAAAACCTTACCTTTCCAGGCGTTGGTATAAAACTTCCCCCCAAAATCCTAAAAACCCAGATTTTGGGGATAAAAATCTGCTGCCACAATCAAGTGTTTTTGAACCCACAAACAGGGGTGGACACTTGAAACCAACCCCAGGGTATCCCAAGCTCTTTTCCCCAAAGAGCTTGAAAAAGAAAAGAGAAAATACAAATTGCAGTCTGTGGCTGTTCTCCCCTAGTCAGAGGCCAGCAGATCCCACAGACAGATTTCCCAGGACACAGAACAGAACCAATACCAAGCTAATAAAAAAGAAAGAACGTTTATTATCAAAACAATACCCCTGTTGAAAGCATAATGACTAGATGGAAAAAGTCACCAACTAATATACTCGTGGGGACTCCCATGGGCCAAATCTTATTTACAAAGAGAGGAAAACCCACTTCTAGCAGCACAGATGACAGATCCAAAGTTCCACAACAGAAAACAGTAAAACGGATTTAAACTTTACCCTACTTACACATTCTGAAGAGTCTTTTTCATGGAGCGAGACATGTCTTCTGTCTCCCTCAGTATCTAGAGCAAACTGGCTCAGAGACAAAGGAGGGAAAACCCCAAAATTCCTTTGTCTCACAGTTTGAAATCCCTATCTACATTTCTATTGGTTGACTGCTACCTGGCTAGGTACAGTTAACCCCTTAGGGTATGTCTACACTACCACCCTACTTCGAACTAGGGTGGTAATGTAGGCAACCGGAGTTGCAAATGAAGCCCGGGATTTGAATTTCCCGGGCTTCATTTGCATAAAGCTGGGCGCCGCCATTTTTAAATGTCCGCTAGTTCGGACTCCGTGCCCGCGGCTACACGCGGCACGGACTAGATAGTTCGGACTAGGCTTCCTAGTTCGAACTACCGTTACTCCTCGTTTCACTAGGAAGCCTAGTCCGAACTACCTAGTATTAGGAAGCCTAGTCTGAACTACCTAGTTCGTGCCGCGTGTAGCCGTGGGCACGGAGTCTGAACTAGCGGACATTTAAAAATGGCGGCGTCCGGCTTTATGCAAATGAAGCCCAGGAAATTCAAATCCCGGGCTTCATTTGCAACTCCGGTTGCCTACATTACCACCCTAGTTCGAACTAGGGTGGTAGTGTAGACATACCCTTAGTCCCCAGGCTGCTGCCCATCCCTCGTGGTCATGACAATTCTAATCTTGGCTTTGCACATCAGTTACTGTAGTAAACTGTAACATAGTCAAAGTTGGGTTTTTTTTCCCTTGCATGTTCATCATTTGTAGGGATTTGAGAACCAAACAGGGGCTGGCAGATGGAAAGACATAATTTTATGTATTATGGTTGTTAGGTGAAATACCAAAGACACTGCACCAGGCTGCTCAGACCTTTGCTATGCATTGCAATATTATCTGTAGTTTCTTTAAAAAAAAATTGGTTCTTGAAAATTAGAGGCACAGATATTAATAGGAATTGAAAAATTCTAACTCTGGCCTTATATTAGTACTGACCAAATCCCCGCCCTTGCCCTTGCATAGTCCTGCCCCCTTGCCTTCCTCTCCAGAGGCTGCTGGTGCCCCCCAAACATGTGGCGGTGGGACCTGCTGGGCAGTTGAAGCCTCCCGAGGTTCATGAGGCAGGTGCCAGTCCCAGCCCCATCTGTGAGAACCTCTCCCCACTAGGGATGTAAGTGATGTTTACTATAGTAACTACAGTTCACTACAGTAACTGACGTGCAAATGCTTATTGGATAGTCAAGTAGTGACTCGACTAGTCGCTCTTCCCCCCCCCCCCCCTTGCTGCCTCTATCGGAGAGTAGCAGTAAGGGGAGGGTAGGATCTAGTGCTGGGGGGAACCGGTAAAGCCAGTTCCCCCTGCACTGTCTCTGTGAGGGGCAGGAGAGGAAGAGGCACAGCTGGAAATGGCACAAGTGAGGTCTGCTTCAGTCCCCCGCTTGCACCAGTCCCCACTGCAGGCACTTCTGCTTTTGAAATGGACAAGAGCCCTCTGTCCATTTCAAAAGCAGAAGTGCTCCAGGGAGCACGGGGCAAGCAGAGGGACTCAAGCAGTCCCCGCTCACCCCTTGCTCTCTGCGGCACCCCCCTTGTTGCCTCTATGAAAGGCAGCAAAGGGGGGGGAGGAACAGGAACTGGTGCTGAGGGGAGCCAGCTTAAAAGTTGGTTCCCCCCAGCACCATCTCCAGGGTGCCATCTCCCCCCCCCCCCCCCCCGCTGTTTCTAGCAGAGGCAGCAGGGGAATAGGGGATGCTGCTAAGAAGCAGCTCCTGTCTTCGGGGCTCCCAGTGGGGAGGTAGGTCCCCCTGCAGACGGGCTGTTGCTACCAAATAACTCCTGTTCGTGGTGGCCAGGGCTGGCCATGGGCAGGGGCTTCTCAGGCAGCAGCCCCTGTCTGAGATCAGCCCTGTCTGCCGCAAACAGGGGCTGGTGCCGGAGCAGCCTCTGCTCGCAGTAGACAGGGCTGGCTGCCGCAAACATAGGCTGCTCCAATGCAGAGCCACAGCCAGGAGCTGCACAAGCCAGGAATGCTCAGTACTGGCTTGGGTCAGCTCCTGGAGCTACCCCCGTGGTGGCTCTGCAGAGGTGCTAATCGACTAATCATATACTTGATACAAATTGTATCAATCATACAATTAGCCAGATAAACACATTTTATCATCCTTATTCCCTCCCCCTCCTCCTCCCAAGTTCTTTCCCCAGTCCCTCCCCTGTTGTATATTCCCCAAATGAAAGTTATTTTTTTCAAAACAAAAAGGCTTTATGATTTGGTCTGCCAGGGGCGGGGAAAAGGTGGGAAGGGAGAGTAGGAGGTTGAGAAGGGTGGGGGAGGAAAGGCACACAGAGGCAATGCAGAAGCCCCTTGTGAGGAGGCCCGGGGGAGAGTCTCACAGGTGTTCTTGGCTGAAATTGTCCCTCAAGGCCTCCTGGATGAGCACAGCTTCCTGAGGTGCTCTCCGTATAGCAGCCGTGTCCAGCTGCTAATAAGTCCTGGCGAGCCCCTCAGCCTCCGCCCTCCACCCTGTCAGGAAAGTCTCCTCCTTGCTCTCACAGATGATGTGGAGCACACAGCAGGCCGCTACTATGTAGGGGATGTTCTGATCACTGAGGTCCAGGCAGGTGAGGAGACTTCTGAATCGCCTCTTGAGGTGCCGAAGACGCACACCACCACTATGAGGCACCTGCATAGCCTGGCATTGAAATGCTAAGCATGACTTACTAAATATGGTATGAAAGGAGGCTCAATACAATGGTTTTGTATATAAAAGGAGCTGCCTATGTCCAAATTCTTGGATCAAGAGCGGTGAGAGTGGTTGAAGGGGCAGATGAGAGTCTATTGCCATATGAACAGAGGGGTGGGTGAGTAAAAATGTTGCTCAAGTATATTTCAGTGCCAAGAACCTACATTCATGGAGAGAGCCAGATGGTAACTTGCAGCAAGATGTTGGGGGAGGGGCATATTTGAAAGCAAGGAGTACAACTCTGAATTGGATCCTGAAATGAAAGGAACGCTGGTAGACCGAAGATGGGGATGGGGTGATGTGCTTCCACTCTTCGGTATATAAACAAAAATCCATTGTGATTGCTGGTGGCAATTGTAATCTATTATGGAGTTCGTTGTTTTGCTTTTCAGACGCTGCTAATCTGTACGTGAGTGGCATGGCATCAAATCACAGCACTTTGCCCCAAGATGGCTATCTTCCTCATTACCTCCAGGATGAAGACCCCTTTGCATCAAAACTCTCTAGGGAAGCTGACTTCGTAGCGGGATTTTATTTAACAATAATTGGTAAGGCTCTTTAATTATTTTATTAATGGTGTTGCAGGTCACTACATGGTTTATCAGGCACCCACCAAAACAAACAAAACCCCACAAACAAACCCTGCAACCTGTCATATTTGAGGTGCACCAGATTGTAAAAAGAAAGATGTGGTAGGACATCTAATTAATAGAAACATGGGTACTGCCAGACTGGATCATATTCATGATCAAACTAGTTTAGTATCCTATCTGTGACAGGAATCAGTACTAGAAATGTCAGAGGAAAGTGGAAGAACCCTTTAAGGACCAATGATTTGGTAAACTGCTCATACTTCCTAGTTTGGGACAATGAGTGCCTGTCTACACTAGGAAATGATTTCAAAATTACCAAATTCGAAATAATAACTCCTGAAATCACTATTTTGAAATAAGCGTATTCCCCGAGGAAAGCAGCAGTGCAGATTTAAAAATAAGTGGCCCATTATTTCGAAATAACAGGCTTGGTAGAGTGGACGCTCTGCTTATTATTGCTAAATAAGGGGGGTTATTTCAAAATAACTCCCTCGTGTAGACCATTGCTCAATGGCTGGTTTCTGACCTTAAGGCATCTGAGTTTACACCCCTTCTATTTAAAAAAAAAAAATCTAACCAATAAAATGATATGGACAATGCAAATAGTCACAAACACCCCATCATATTTGAGTCTTGCTAAGCTCTTGGCCTCAGTGATGCTGCATGTCAAAGAATTCTATGTGTGGAGGAATTGCTTTTCTACACATGTGGGTTATATCTATTCCCTTGTTCTATTTAATATTGCACATAATACAAGGTGTGCCCAATTTGCCTTCTTTATAATCATTCGGTATCCCCGAGAAGTGAAAAGAACAAGATTCCTCCAGCGTGGATAAAAAGGGTGGATCCTTTATGGAGGATTCATGGAAGGACATGGACAACAACCACACAAAACAGGACGGTGTGGAAAAGTTGCCATCTGCATCGGTAGCGAGATTATCCTCATCGATGAAATCACGGCTCTTCCAAATATTCCAAGTATAATCATTCACCATTTCCTATACTTCACTCAGACCAGCTCTTATTTGGCTCCTTGCAAAACAATCTTGATATTTCAGTCCTCTGCCATGAAAGTCTCTTCAAGCATTGAGTAATTATTGTTGCCTATCTCGAGACCCCTTCTTCATGTTGTTGTTCCTTAATATGTCACTCAATAAATCAGGGGAGCATGTTCACCTGGAGGGCTGTGTACAGTATGGCTCTCCTGGTTTCAGTAACTTAACCCATCATTCCATGTGAAAGATGTATCATTGATTTACGCAGAGACAGTAAAAACACTTTTGGCAGCGTTCTTTTCCCACTCTCTATGAATCCTAGCATTTTGTTTGCTTCCCCCCTACAGCTTTTTTTTTCTGCTGCTGTGTAAACAGATGTCCTTGCTAAGTTGCCCAAAACAGTTCTCAGGTCTTTTTCCTGAGTAAGTTATGCCTACTTGAGATCCCAGAAACTATGTAGCAGTACTTGAAAGTATTCATTCAGTTCTTGCCTTTTTAAAATTTCTGTCTTTAATGTAGTTTTCAATCTGTAAACTTAAAAAGAAACAGCTGTTGCCGGCTTTAAGCAGGTTTGAGAAATGCTATAAAATACAATTAAAGGAAGACAAAGAAAAGCAGCAGCAAACTTTCACTGCATGAAAGAAACCAGGCCACATAACCAGAGTTTCCCTACCTCTGTCCCACACACCCTAATCCTTTACAAAAGGAAGTTCAGTGGAAGCTCTGAAAGCATGTGCCTATAAAGATGGCCTTTGTGTGACATACACAAATAGATGCACTCTTGCCAAAGTGGACAAAGATTAAGGAAAGCGAGGGAGACTTTATAAATTGCATCTGTGAAGCAGAGGACTATGTCTTTAGTCTTGTCAGGGAATTACTTATACCAAAGTAGAGACATCATCTAATAATTGGGATATTAAGCAAGAAACACTTAAAAATTACTGTTATTGTCCACACCAACTCTGTAGCCAATGCTACAAAAGGCCATTGTAATCTTGCATTAGTGAAAATGCTGATGTTCGTCCATCGTGTTCGAAGAGGACCTTGACATCTAACGAGTTGTGGGCTGTCCACGGTGTGTCCACAGATGGCTGATAAGGCCAATGTGGGCACGAAATGTTCTGCCACATGTCGGGGAGACATGTGTAGGCACCACTGTTGCAGCGTTTGCAACTCTGGCTTTACGGAGTGCTCGCTTCTCTTGTGCTATGCTTGTCCTTCTGGCTTCAGATGTTTGACAGCCTTGGTGGATCAGCATGAGCCATGTCGATCGGTCTTGTGCCAGGGTCTCCCAGGAGTTGGTGTCGATATCCAGGGAAAATGCTACTAACACACTGTCTGCTAGGCCTCTGATTATGTTTCATAGCAACAAACAGAAGTTAGATTAAAAGCATACCTGGTTTCACGAGGCATACCTGCGCTGGTCGACAAAGACTTCCTTGTCGACTGTGGTGCGTCCAGACTGCCCCGATCTGCTGACAAACAGCTGATCATCAGCTGGTCGGCAGAGCACGGCAGCCATTTTAATTTAAATGAAGCCATGATTATTTAAATCGCGGCTTCATTTCCCTATGCTGGGTAGCCTAATCTACATGCCTCTGGCGATAGAGGCATGTAGTCTAGACATACCCTTTGGGTATCTAAAGCTATGTATGGCCTAGTAGATTTTGCTATCTCTCTGGTTGAGGATTGGTAAAGGTCTTTGTGCCTCTTTCATGAAAACAGCACAAGTTTGTAACACTTTTTTTTTGGTAGTTTTCTGATCCCAGTACTCAAGGTTTCTTATTTCATGATCTTCTCTCAGATCTAGTTTTTGTAGTCCAGCTCTCTGAAAGACTAGGTAGTGAGGAGAGGCCTTCCCTTTAAGGGATCACCTACCCCATAACTATCAATATCAGTGGAGTTAGGGTGATATAGAATAGGAGTCCTAACCCAAAGTCTATATGTCTTCAACTGATGAGCAGAGAGAGACAATAGTAAAATACTATTATGAATAGTATAAGGTCAGCCTTACTCAGTCCCCAGAAAAACCATGGAGGGGATCCTCAAGGAATCCATTTTGAAGCACTTGGAAGAGGGGAAAGTGATCAGGAATTGTCAACATGGATTCACCCAGGGCAAGTCGTGCCTGACCAATCTGATTAGCTTCTATGATGAGGTAACTGGCTCTGTGGACATGGGGAAGTCAGTGGATGTGAATACCTTGACTTTAGCAAAGCTTTTGATATGGTCTCCCACAATATTCTTGCCAGCAAGTTAAGGAAGGATGGATTGGATAAATGGACTTTAAGACAGATAGAAAGCTGGCTAGATTGTTGAGCCCAACGGGTAGTGATTAATGTCTCGATGTCAGGTTGGTGGTCGGTTTCTAGCAGAGTGCCCCAAGGATCGGATCTAGGGCTGATTTTGTTCAACATCTTTATTAATGAGTTGGATGAGGGGCTGGATTGCACCCTCAGCAAGTTTATGGATGACACTAAGCTAGGGGGAGAGGTAGATAGGTTGGAGGGCAGGGACCTAGACAAATTAGAGGATTGGGCCAAAAGAAATCTGATGAAGTTCAACAAGGACAAGTGCAAAGTCCTGCACTTGGGATGGAAGAATCCCAATCATTGTTACAGGGGGACCGACTGGCTAAGTAGTTCAGAAGAAAAGGACCTGGGGATTACAGTGGATGAGAAGCTGGATATGAGTCAACAGTGTGTCCTTGTAGCCAAGAAGGCTAATGGCATATTAGGGTGCATTAGGCGGATCATTGCCAGCAGATCTAGAGAAGTGATTATTCCCCTTTATTCAGCACTGGTGAGGCCACATCTGGAGTACTGCATCCAATTCTGGCCCCCCCGCTACAGAAAGGATGTGGATGCATTGGAGAGGGTCCTGCAGTGGGCAACCAAAATGATTAGGGGGGTGAAGCACATGACCTATGAGGAGAGGCTGAGGGATTTGGGCTTATTTAGTCTGCAGAAGCGAAGAGTGTGGGGGGATTTGATAGCAGCCTTCAACTTCCTGAAGGGAGGTTCCAAAGAGGATGGAGAGAGGCTGTTCTCTGTAGTGACGGATGGCAGAACAAGGAGCAATGGTCTCAAGATATAGTGGGAGAAGTTTAGGTTGGATATTAGGAAAAACTATTTCACTAGGAGGGTGGGGAAGCACTGGAATGGGTTACCTAGGGAGGTGGTGGAATCTCCATTCCTAGAGGTTTTTAAATCTCAGCTTGGGAAAGCCCTGGCTGGGTTGATTTAGTTGGGTTCTGCTTTGGGCAAGGGACTGGACTTGATGACCTCCTGAGGTCTCGTCCGGCCCTATGACTCTATGATTCTAAGGTCCTGCTCATGGAGCAAATCTCAATGGGAAATTATTATTAAATTTTGTGTTATGTCAGTCATACACAATAAAGCAGATGTAAAGTTCACAAGAGGACTTCCTCTCATGTGATATTAAGTAACTTATATTTCAGGGAGATATTTCCCTAACCCTTATTATTATGGTGTTTAATGAAACTAAACAAAGTGCTGTTTACGTTCTTTGTGGCAGAGGCAAAAACAATGAATTTAATCATTACAGTTACATACACACCCATGGGAGAAATGGGGTTAGCAACGATTAATGAATAAAGAGAACGATTTATAGCCTGCATTAAATTAACAATTTAACTATTTATAGTAAGGCTCTAATGATGTACAAGGGTGTTTCATCCAATATGAGTGAGGGGATTTCTTCTGTCTCTGGCTTTATCTACACTAGGAAATTATATGGAACAGAGCTGTGCAAGTAAATGGTTTTTTGGTTCCCTGGCAGTTCTGAAATTAAAAAAAAAAATTGATTTGGATCAAACCAAATCCCAAAACTGAAAAATTTCAATGAATCACAAAAAATCCATTTTGGGTCAAATGAAACATATTTTATTTAACCTGAAATGGATTTTATTAGGCACTGATGGAGGAGGAAGATGGGGTAGCCTTCCTAATAACTGTTAGCCCACTGGTTAGGGGACTCACCTCTGATGAGGGGAGTGACAGCAGGGTTCAGTTCTTCCCTCTGCCAGATGGGGGAGACAGAGGTGAAGTTGAGTTTCCCACATTGCAGGATACTGCCCTGGTCACTGGATTATGAGATCCTCTTGGGCAGAGAACCTTGCACTTCCTCTCGTTAAAGCAGTTCCACTTCATATAAGTAATTTAATAGCCAATTCTGCAAGACCTTGAACTTGTGTCAGTTCAACATTGCCCTGGTCTGTGCATTCCAGGGGTAAAAGTAAATGCCGGCCAGGCATCAGGCATCCTTAGCAAGAGGATTTACTCTTGCTCAGATGGAATGGGCAGGGCTTGAGGCAGATCCTCTCCCTAGCCAGTCTTTTGTGCCCTGCGGCCAGAAACCCCAGGGATGCAACAGTGGAAGGCAAGAGCTCCAGGGCTCCAGTGGCAACTTGCCTACTACTGCTGCAGTAGCTGGGAGCCCCGGGCCCTTTTAAATCACTGGGCCCTGGGGCAACTGCTCCATTTGCTTCCTGCTGTCGGCAGCCCTACTGGTAGGATCCAGCAACACCGCTGGAATTCACACCTCCAGATCAGTTGCTAGAAGTGGGCCTCATCCTCCTTGATTGGATCCACCTCGTCATCTCCAGCCTGATCCTGGCCTGCTTATTTATACCTGCATCTGGAAATTTCCACTAGATGCATCTGACGAAGTGGGTCTTTGCCCATGAAAGCTTATGCTCCAACACTTCAGTTAGTCTATAAGAAGCCACAGGACTCCTCGCCGCTTTTGTAAGTCCATGTCTGTCATAGCACCGGGCTTCTCTTGGGCTTCCAAATACTAGCTGCCAAGTCCAGTTCATTCTTTAAGATTTATTCTCTTAAAACAGGCATATGAGCCTGAGGAAAATGGTCTTCAGATGCACCCCTTTCTTTCAGACTTCATGTCAGGTTGCCAACTTTCTGATCACAGAAAACTGATCACCCATACCCCAGTCCTTCTCCAAGACCATGCCCCTGCTCTGCCCCTTCTCCAGTGTCCTGCCCCCACTCACTCCATATCTTTCCCTCCATTGCTTGCTATCCCCCAACCTCACTAGCACATTTTGTCAGGCTGGGGTCGGGGACGGGGTGTGGGAAGGAAGGAGGGCTCCTGTTGGGGGTGCAGGCTCTGGAGTTGGGCCAGAAATGAGGGGTTTGGAGTGTGGAGGAGTAGTTCCAGGCTAGGGCTAAGCTGTTCAGAGTGCAGGAGGGTGAGGGCTCTGGCTTGGGATTCAAGATATGGTGTGGTGCTGGGGATGAGGGGTTTGGAGCATAGAATGGGGCTCAAGGCTGGGGCAGTGGTTTGGGGTACAGAAGAGGGTGTGATAGTCCAGGCTCCAGGTGGGCTGCATTTCCGGTGGCTCCCAGGAAGCAACCAGCATATCTCTCCCAGCTCCTCGGTGGAATGGCCAGGGGGATCTGTGTGCTGCCTCTGCCCACAGCTGCCACCTTTGCAACTCTCATTGGTTGTGGTTCTCAGCCAAGGGGAGCCACAGAACCGGTGCTCAGGAGGGGGCATCACACTGAGCCCCAGAGTTGTCCCTTCGTATAGGAACCAGAGGGACGATATGCTGGCCACTTCCTGGGAGCCACATGGCGCTGGATAGGAAGTCTGCCTCACTCCGTACCAAGTGGACTTCTAATGGCTCGGTCAGCAGTACTGAGTGGAGCTGCCAGGGTGTAAATAGTTGACATCTGTTCAAGGGGCGTTCTGGTAAAAAATAGCCAACCGTAGCTTCAGTGCCATCCCTCCCAGGATTCCCAGGTTCAGTCGACTCTGCTCACTTCCTAGTTGTGCATTAATTGGTCCATGCCAATCCTGTTGTAGTGCACTAACATTTCCCGAGCATGCTTCAACGTATAAATAGCATGAATGCATTACCTCACTGTATAGACAAGTCCTAGGTCTTCATTATGATTTTAGGTAAGCTAGACATGCATGCAGACTGTTGTTTCTCTTTTTTGCTTTTCTCCTACTTGTAAATAAACCAGATTTCTATTTTAAAAGACTGATTGGTAAGAGTAGAATCCGCTTACAATCTGGCCTTATGTTTGGCTGGCTGAATGCATGCAGGAAAATCAAATGGGATTAGTAGCAGTGATGTAGCAGTCAGAAGCCTTGGGATTGGACACGTTCTATCTTGTTATAACTCTCTTTTAATTGACCCTAACCCTAGCTATATATCAAAGCTGCCTTTTTCCTTAGGTCACCCCCAGTGGAAACCAGGAATTCAATATATATTGCTTATCTCTTCAGTGAATAATTTTTCCTTCCACCACAGCAGTTCCCCGAATGGGATTGGATTGAATATGCTATATCTCTAGGACTTTGTTTTGTCAGGATTTACAAGATTCACAATTCCATAACCTATTAACTCACAGTTAGAATACTTTTTATGGATGTTGCCTCTAAATTCTCCCATATCTAATTCCCTCTGCTCTGTGGGTTGTGCTCACAAAAGCTAATAATACTATATCACCTGGATGGATCGGTCTTCAGCTATTGTTAAGACTGCACTGATCACAACACATCCACAATTCTTCTCGCACTCTTGCCTTTCTTCTCCACATTCGTCCAAAACGTTTAACAATGTCATCTTCCCATCTTTGTGGAGGTTGACCAGATGGTTTTTTCTGTTCTCACAGGTACTACTCAGCAATAATTGCGGTCCACCTATTCTCTGTGAGTCATGCTGTGTGGCCTGCCCATCGCATTTTGTTATGTCTGCTTTCCACGATAATATCTTTCATGCCTCTGCGTTTTCTGATCATTTCATTTGGAATATGATCCAGAAGGGAAATTCCCAACATAGCTTGCTCCATTGCCCTTTCAGCTACCAATAGTCGCTGCTCTTTTCTCTTCATCAGTGCCTATGTTTTGCTGCCAAACAACATGGCTGGCAGCACTGCTGAATTAAAGATATTTGTATGTGTGGTCTTATCGATTTTTCCTTTAAGGACATCCTTGATAGAATTGAATGCACACCATCCTGCCTGAATCCTTCATGAGAGTTCTCTGTTCAGGTCTTGGTGCATATTAACTTCTTGGCCCAAATAAATATACTGTTCCACTTCTTCAATTTCTTCTCCTGTTATTGTTATTTGAGCTTTTCATAAGACGGCTCATCGCATGTATTTCATTTTGCAGTGGTTCATTTTCAGACCGACCTGACTGCTTTTCTTGTCAAGTCTTTGTAGCATGCTCTGCAACTGGTTGGTGCTTTCAGCAATTAATACAATGTCGTCTGCTAATCTGAGATGAGATAATCGTTCTCCGTTTATGTTGACATCACTCCTTCAATTGATCTTGTTCATAACCATTTCGAGGCATGCAGTGAATAGTTTGGGTGAAATCGTATCTCCTTGCTTCATGCCTTTTTCAATTGGGATACAGAGGGGAGTTTTGAGGAGAATAATATCTGTTGTACATCCAGTATTCGCTTCCTTCAACAAATTGATATATTGCTTGTTAATCCCCTGCTCTGTGAGTGCCTTTAATATTGTGTTGACTATATAGATATATATAATATATTTATAAATAGATATATTTATTTGTTAGTCTCTAAGATGCTACAGAACAACTCATTGTTTTTTAATTCCAACCTGTCAATCTTAGTGCACCGTCACACACAGTGTTTCTGTTTCCTTGATTTACAGCTGTTCATGTGATTGTTTCCTATTTCCAGCCACATGGACTGTACTCATCTTTGTTACTCTTCTTTGAATTCCTTCCAGTTTGTTGACCTTTCTCTGGAACTGTGAAGCTCAGATGGAAAATAAAGACACTTTTGTGCCAAAGAATTGTGGGGAAGCATGTCGGAACAATTTTGTTTCATGTGGTTTGTTTTGATATTTTTATTACAGGGGTTCTTTCAACTTTTGGAAATGGCTATGTTCTTTTTATGTCCATAAAAAAGAAAAAGAAGTTAAGACCTGCTGAGATAATGACTGTCAATTTAGCGGTGTGTGACTTGGGGATTTCAGGTAATTCGATGTTTTAGTTCTTTTTTTAAATTTTCTGCCATTTCATTAATTAATTAATCTATGATATGTGAGGCCAAATCCCACCCTGAGTTGTGGCTATAGGACCACAGGATGTGCTTGTGATTGCAGAGTTCAGCCCATTGTTTCTAGTCCATTGTTTCCACATTTTTAAAAAAGATCGGAAAACATATTACAGAGCATTTTTAGGGAGGAGAGGATCTAGAGTGACTAGATGTCCCCATTTTTATAGGGTTTTTCTTATATAGGTGCCTATTACCCCTTATCTTCATCCCAACATGATTCTGGGAGGCATTAACAGTGTTGTGAGCTAGACATGGAAAGTCATTCTTCCACTCAGCTCTGCGCTGGTTAGGCCTCAGTTGAAGTATTGTGTTCAGTCCTTGGCACTGCATTTCAAGAACGATGTGGAAAAATTGGAGAGGGTCCAGAGAAGAGCAACAAGAATGATTAAAGGTCTAGAGAACATGACCAGTGAGGGAAGACTGAAAGAATTGGGCTTGTTTAGTTTAGAAAAGAGAAGACTGAGAGGGGACATGAGAGCGGTTTTCAAGTATCTAAAAGGTGTTGCAAGAGGGAGGGAGAAAAATTGTTCTCCTTGGCCTCTGATGACAGGACAAGAAGCAATGGGCTTAATCTGTAGCAAGGGAGGTTTAGGTTGGACATTAGGAAAAACTTCAATTTTTATTAAACTCATGAGACATATACAAACATGGGGAAAAGAACTGTATAGACCCTTTAAAAAATGGCTTGGATTTCAGAGGCATAAGGAAATCTACCAGGAACACAAACCTGACATTCACTCAACTGACTATAGGGTGGGATCAGTGTGGAACAGCAACAGGCCATGTTAAACTTCATTAGATTCCAGTCCTGTTATTTCTCATTTGTTAATACACCTTATAAAGAAAAGTCATTGTCATTATACGTTCCGGGGAACAGCATGATTGGAACCGAGAGTTTATGTAAGATGTTTCTGGCTGAGTGATCAGCATATGGATTTACAAACAAGTCTCTGCTGTGAGATTTGCTTGTTTCTAAGAGTGTTAGCATAAAAATGTCTGCTGTAGCGTCAAGATAAATCCCTTAGAATTATTCACTAGATATTTTCCATCTGTAACACTTAGAAGACAGCTAATGAAATTCAGATTGGAGTTGTTTCTTGCCTATCTCATACTTGCATTATACCCTGTGAATCCAACTCATTTAATAGTGAAATTTCAGATTGCTGGTGACCTGGATAATCTTTGTAAACATACATTCATTTCTGATGCTGGTAATGCATAGCCCACAGTGTGTTTAGAATTTTGATCAGAGTGAGCATTTTATGATCAGGACTTTGAGTTCTATTTCCAGGTCTCAGACATACAGTGCAATCTTGGACCAAATTAATCTCCCTATGCCTCAGTTTATCTTTGTACACAAGGTCTATAATTAGCATTGAATGAATGCTTTGGAAGAAATAATCCATTTGATTTTTCTGATTATGTAATGCTGTGACTATTGCAGGCTGAAATTGTTTGGATGCGTAGTTTATTCACTGAAAAATACAGGTTTAAGCAACCTGAAACTATTTGCACATTTGACAAATTTGATCTTACTCCTGGGCAAAAAAGCAGATATCTTACTCTAACTCAACCTTTCCAGATGACTGTATCCCTTTCAGGAGTCTGATTTGTTTTGTGTACTCCCAGGTTTCACCTCACTTAAAAACTATTTACTGACTAAATCAAACCTAAAAATACAAATGTCACAGAACACAATTACTAAAAAATTGCTGACTTTCTCCTTTTACCATATAACTATAACAAACATTGGAATATAAATATTGTTTGCTTTTCAGTATAGAACAGTATAAGCAAGTCATTGTATGAAATTTTAGTCTGTACTGCTTTGGCTGGTGCTTTTTATGTAGCCTGTTTTAAAAATATGAAATATCTAGATGAGTTGATGTACCTCTGGAAGATCTCTGCCAACCCTCAGGGGTACATGTACCCTGGCTGAGAACCATTGCCCTAACCCAGAGCTACTCAACTTTGGAAGCCCCGGGGGTCACAATGATACTCACAGCATATACCAAGCGTTGCAACTTAAGTGTGGTTGCATATACATGCAAATATACATGCAAATATATGCAAATAGCTTTTCACACTGACGGTCATGAATACCAAGAACTTCCCGCAATGCCTTGGCACTCCCGGAACCTTTTCCCTGGGGGCTAGAAACGCCGACCCCTTGTGCCCCTATGTTCCAGCCAGCCTGTCAGCATGCATCTTTCAGTGCTCGCCTGGCCTGGGAGACACCTTGCCATTGTGGAGCATGTTCCCAGTGGAGGCCATGTTCAAAGGATCCCACTCGCGAGCCGCATGTTGAGCTCCACGTAAACCTAAACTGCACTGCAGGCCACAAACAACCGGCCTGCTGACTGCGTGTTGAGTAGTCTTGCTCTAACCTATGTTTGAAGAAACCTACATTATCACTTATCTCCCGCCATTGTCCTGTAGTTTGAAAAAAGGGAGGTTTTTTTTTTTTTTTAAAGACTGTTTTGTTAGCATCAACTTTTCCAATGACCCATTGTTTCCTCTCTCTTTAGTTATAGGAAAGCCATTCACTATCATTTCCTTCTTCTCTCACCGATGGGTGTTTGGCTGGATGGGCTGCCGCTGGTATGGATGGGCCGGCTTCTTCTTTGGCTGTGGGAGCCTTATCACTATGACAGCTGTCAGCCTGGATAGATACCTAAAAATCTGTCATTTAACTTATGGTAAGAAGGAACATTTGCACTGAGTGACACTCTAGCTAGTTTTTTCTCCCCATCCTCACTGGAGACTGGTTTAGGAGCATCAAGCTGAAATGTAATGCAATCATGTTTCCTACTCCTCAGAACAGTAGGATTGTCCTAGAGGGTAGTTTAGGCACAATCAGGAATTTAACAAAATCTAGTATCAGTGGAAATACTTTCATTCCCCTTTAAAAATTTTAGTCATTGAGCAATGTTTTGCAGTGTTTACAATCCAAACACTGCAGCCTGGAGCTAATTCCTGGCACCCAGAAGGTGAACAGAATTAGGAAGAAAACTGAGTACTTTGGATAATCCTTTTTCATAGTCCAAGTAAAAATTAGAAGAGAAAGAAAGAAATAATATAAACAAGGATAAATAAATTAGTAAGTTTACACTTTTACAATTATTCCGGTTTTGATCATTCAGGGTATTGAGAATAGTAACTAGAAACACAGATTTTTAAGATAAAAAAGGACTGTTCAAGGGTGGGGAAACTTTTTTGAGGTTGGGGTTTTTGACCAACAGAAAATTCAGTCAGGGTTGTTGTTTCTCACTTGTATGCGGCAACAAACAAAAACAAAAAGAAACCCACTCACTGATACTCATGGCCCCCATCTGAGAAAGAGACACACATTCCTCACACACCAGACCCCGGGGCCCAGCCTAGTAGATTTTCTGTGCTCCAGCCCCACAGTGGGCAAGCTGGGGGTCGCACCTGGACTCTGGGCCTTAGGTTCCTCACCTGGACCCCTTGTATAACATAGGCCATTGAATTTCACCAAGCAGTTTCTGCATTAAGCCTATATCTTCTGGTTGAGCTAGAATGTATCTTTTAGGAATACAGACAGTCTTGATTTAAAGACTTCAAGGGTATGTCTACTCTGCATCTGGGAGTGTGCCCTTTCTGTCCGGACATTGATATACAGATGGTGACTAGGGCTTGCTGCCTAAGTCCAAGCCTGCCCAACCCTCTTGGTTGGAGATGGAGTGACTAGCCCAAGCCACTGTCTGTTACAACTCCCATGCTCAAATTAGGCTACCATGAGTCTATCAGGGCTGGGAAGTATGTCCCAGATGCAATGTAGACATACCCCAAGTGCTGTAGAATCTATCCTTCCCCCACGTATGTTGTTCTAATGGTTATCTAATCGCATTGTACAAACTGTACATCTTATTTCCACTCTGAATTTGTTTGATTTCAACTTTCGGCACTGGGTCATTTTACACCCTTCTCTGCTAAAATAACAGAATGGTAAATGTAACAAAGAAATTGTTTGCATTAAATGGTCTGACCAGCTCTTAACTGCAGGTGTAGAATTTCATGTTGTCTTTAGCCAAATATAAATAATCTGCAATTATAACTGTTGAATTATCTTCCAGGTACCTGGCTTAAGAGACGTCATGCCTTTATCTGTTTGACAATAATCTGGACCTACGCTATGTTCTGGGCCACTGTGCCATTTGCTGGTTTGGGGAACTATGCTCCCGAGCCATTTGGAACCTCGTGTACTCTGGATTGGTGGCTGGCTCAGGCTTCCGTGGCTGGACAGGCATTTATTTTGAATATTCTTTTCTTCTGCCTCTTGCTCCCCACTGCAGTGATTGTGTTTTCCTATGTTAAAATCATTGCAAAAGTCAAGTCATCTGCCAAAGAAGTTGCTCATTATGACACCAGGATTCAAAACAGTCATGTACTGGAAATTAAATTGACCAAGGTAGGAAGGAGACATTTGTATCAAAGTTTGACCATAAAACCAGGTGGGGAGAACTATAGATCCTATAATTGGTACTGAATATTTGTTAAGCTCTTTTGTGTCACCGGCACAAACTTTTGATAATCTACAATGCTAGTTACAGTCTTAACTCTCCGGCTGTGTCTAGACTGCATACCTTTTTCGTAAAAGGGATGCAAATTAAACATATCACAATTGCAAATGAAGTGGGGATTTAAATCTCCCCCACTTCATTAGCATAAAAATGGCTGCCGCTTTTTTCCAGCTCCGAGCTTTGCTGGAAAAAAGCGCCAGTCTAGACACGGATCTTTCGGAAAATAAAGTCTTTTCCGAAAGATCCCTTATCCCTCATTTTAAGAGGGATAAGGGAACTTTCGGAAAAGGCTTTATTTTCCAAAAGATCTGCGTCTAGACTGGCGCTTTTTTCCAGCAAAGCTCTGAGCCGGAAAAAAGCGGCAGCCATTTTTATGCTAATGAAGCGGGGGAAATTTAAATCCCCGCTTTATTTGCAATTGCGATATGTCTAATTTGCATCCCTTTTACGAAAAAGGGATGCAGTCTAGACACAGCCTCCCTGTATCAGGAAGATGAGGGTAGCACAGCTGGATCCACTTTAAAGCTGCATGACTTCGGACCAATCATTTAATTGCTCTGTATCTCTGTTTGCCCATCTGTAAAATGGGAATAATAATACTTTCCTATCTCACACGTGTAGTCATGAATATAAATTTAAATATGTTTGTGAGGCACTCATGGCATTCCTGTGAAAGGGGACACACAAATAGATAGATGAAACACAGGATTTTACTGGTGAATTCAAAGTATGGACAATTTGTATTCTTCCATCAAAGAAGATACATGACTAAGAAAATATCATGATTATGTGACTTTATTTATTAAAGATTCACAATGATTTTTTTTTAATAAAAAATAACGTCTAGACAAAAATTCCAATAAGGCCTCTGTTGTGACAAATGTTGGTTACCTGTCCTTATTTTGCTTTTCTTTCTTTAAGAAACCAGAACCTTGGAAATGTTTCCTCCTTCTGATTGTATCCTTTTTCTGAGTGGGAAACATGACAGCCATTATCTTGACACTGTAGTATTGAACTGGGAACCTCCAGAGCTAAAAGCATCAGTCTCTAGAGTTTAAGCCAAAAAGCCAAGTTTTCCAGAGACATAAGCCCATTTTCTTTGCGCAGATGGCGGGTGGGGGAGTGGACTTGTAACACTTAGATCAGCATGTTTCCATGTTTGGAAGTGAACTGAAATCAACAAGTGATTTCACTACATAAAACAGATCTATAGATTCAAATAGTCTAAAATCAAAAGGAACCATTATGATCTCCTCATCTGACCTTTTTTCAGATCACAGAACTTTCTCAAAATAATCCCCAGAGCAGATTTTTTAATCAAATCTTGATTTAAAATTTATCCGTGTTGGAGAATCCACCATGAATGACCCTGAGCAAAATGATCCAGAGATTAATTACCCTTTCTGTTAAAAAATGTATGCCATTTTTCCAGCTGAATTTATCTACCTTCATCTTTCAGCCATTGGACTCTTTTCTTTCTCTGGTGGGCTGAAAAACTCATTAAATATTTGTTCCCTGTGTAGTTACTTAGGATATTATGTAGCTTAAGTCAATTACGTAGCTTAAGTCAAAATAGCTTAATTTGGCTTTTGGCACTGTCTTCACAGCAGGAAGTCGAAGGAGGAAACTCTTCCTTTGAATTCCCTTACTCCTCGTGAAATGAGAGTTACCAGGAGTCGGAGTAAGAAGTCCTCCAGTTTGACATTATTTCAAAATAAAGACTTATAGTTTAGAGGCGCACTATATTATTTCGGAATAACGTTAGTTATTCCAAAATAACGCTGCTGTGTAGACATACCTTTACAGACTGTAATCAAATCACCCCTTAACCTTCTCTTTGTCAACCTTAATAGATTGAACTCAAACACTTAAAGACATGTTTTCCAATCTCATTATCATTCTTACGGCCCTGCACTGCATCCTCTCCAATTTATTAAAATCCTTCTTGAATTGTAGACAACAGAATGGAACACAGTATTTCACCCACAGTTGCACTAGTGCCGAATAGAGATAAAACAGCAGATCTACTCATGCTCAAGATTTCCCTGTTTATGCACCCCGGACTTACATTAGATCTTTTGGCCACAGTTGCTCACTGAGAGTTCATGGGTAGAGCCCAACATATCCATGGATATCAGCTTTATATCCACATATATCCACATATTTGGGCAGATGTGAATACTTGTGGGCCGTTTTTATGGGTTGTGGATGGATGCAGCTCTACATTTTATATCTAAAGCCGTACAAATCTGGGGATATTTGCTTTATATCCGCTGATATCAATGGATCCTTTTTGTATCAGATATGGGTACAAATCTGATATCTGCCCAGAGCTCTACTCATGTTCTGCTGATTATCCACCACAATCCTCAAATCTTTTTCAGAGTTGCTGCTTCCCAGGATAGAGTTCGATATCCTGTAAGTATAGCCTACATTCTTTGTTCCTAGATGTAGACATGGATTAAAATACATATTGTTTGCTGTGACCATTTTTCCAAAAGATCAAGATCATTCTCAACAAATGACCTGTCCTCTTCATTATTTATCACCCCACCAATTTTGGCTTAATCAGAAACCTTATCAGTGATTATTTTGCTTTTTTTTAGGTCACTGTAGCGGCTTCCCGCTCGTCACAGCGCCACCTGCCGTCGAGTTGGGGAATTAATACGGCTGGCAGGTGGCCGGATCCCTTTCAGGACACTGCCCTCCAGCAATGTCCACAACAGCCTGAGCTTCCCCCTTTCCAGGGGAAGTTTGTGAGAGGCCGGTAGGCCTTCAGGAGGCGGTCCCTCCGCCTCCAGCACAGTGGGAGACGTGCCTGCCTCCCTGCGTTACCGCGCCTTAAAACAGTCCAGGCGGGTGAGTCTCTTCCCGGCCTTCCTTCAGGTCGGGCCAAGAGGTAATTGTTCGCGCGCCCGGCCTTGCTTCAGGTCCGGGCCGCAGAGAAATAAGCCCACCACTTGTCAGTCTATTATCATACAGTTCGGGGCAGGGCAACCGTTCTAGTCCTGTCCCTTTAAGAGTTCCCGCCCGATGCACGGATGGTCCCAAACGCACCGTAGGTAAGCCCGGGCTCTTGAGCAGGGCAGTCAACAAATACCGCCAGCCACACCCAGGCCCTAACTCCAGGCGGGGCGGCAAATGGCGGCCAGGCCCTGATGCCAGGCGTGGCCGCACCCAAACACCAGTTTGTAGAAGCTCCTCCTTCAGGAGTGGGCCCGGGAGGGCACCGGCAGCAGCAGCAGTGAGGGGGAGACTGCCACCCGGTTAGGGAGTGGGGGGGGGGGCGCAGGCCCAGGGGCCCTGACGGCAGCAGTGCAGCTGCGACTGGCTCAGCAGGGCTCCGGCCAGTAACTTGCTGGCCGCGGGCGGCTCTCCGCCCGGACTACCCCCTGGGCCACTCTCGTCTCCCCCTTCCCAGGTACCTGTAGGTCCAGCAGGTTCGTCGGGGAGTCAAGGCCGGTGTCATCCCATCAGGGTCCGGGCGGCCCAATCCAGGGGTCAAGGGGTTGGAGCTCTGCAGCGTCCCATGGACTCGTCTGGCCCCGGCCTTCCAGTACCCATCGGGGTTCCAGCCAGTCCCCCGGCTCGGGCCAGTCCTCTGGGTCCCTGGGAGGTTCTGCTGGCTGGGTTGGCCCGGCCTCCGTAGTCCTGGCAACGATGCCTTGGCTGGCCTCCGGGGAGGCCGCTGAGAGCGGCCTAGCCCCGGTCCTAGTCTCCCCAGGGAGGAGCTCTGGACAGGCCTCCGTCTCCTTCAGAGGCTGGGCCCTGACTGAACTCCCTGGCAGCCTTCTTATAGTCCTAGCCCCGCCCTTTGACTTCCGGTCGGGTGAGGGGGCGGGGCTAGGCTGGGCCCAAAATGGCTCCCAGAGGGGTTCCTCCACCTCCGGCTCAGTGGGGGACCACTCTACCCCACTACAGTCACTTATTAAAATGTTAATTAGTGTGGGGCCAAAACCTAATCCCCATCGATGTCACAGAAACATGCTATCTTAAGGATCATTTCCCATTTACAATTACATTTTCAGATCTACTAGTTAGCCAGTTTTTAACCCATTTACTGCATTCTATGCTAATTTCATAACATTCTAGTGTTCTAATTAAAATGCATGCATCAAATCAAATGATACACAGAAGTCTAAGCATATATTAACACTATTACCTTTGTTGACCAACCTTTCAATCTCATCCAAAGAAAGATATAAAGTTAGTTTGACAGGCTATGTTTTTCGCAAACCCATGCTGATTTGCATGAATCACATTACCCTCCTTTGGGTCTCCACTATTGAGTCCCATATTAGTCATTTCATTATCTTGCCCTGAACTGATATCAGGCTGACAGGCCTATAATTTCCCAGGTCAACCTATTTGTGTTTTTTAAAAATTGGCAAAACTTAGCTTTCCTCCAGTCTTCTAGAACTTCCCCAGTGCTCCAAGACTTACTGTAACAGTACAGGTTGAACCTCTTTGTCCAGGACCGTCTGGTGTGGCAACATCCATGGTCCAGCAAGACCACAACATATATTGCTGGACCAAAGGGCTGGGTGGCCACGGGGTTGGGACAGCAAAGCCATGGCAGCCAAGGGATAGCAGAGCTGCAGCAGCCCTCACGGCCCTGAGGAGTGGAGCCCTAGTGGCTCCAGAGCAGTAGATCCACGGCAGTTCTGGTGGCCCCGAGATAGTGAAGCTACAGAAGCCCTGGCGGCCCTGGGGATCAGAGCCATGGTGCTTGAGAGCCACAGCAGGCCAGTCACAGTGGCCCTGGGACACTAGAGACCCAACAGTCTCTGGGCATTGGAGCTGTGGTAGCCCTGGGGTGAGTGGAGCCTGATGGCCCCAGAGCAGCAGAGCTGCGGTGGTGAGGACAGGCCTGGGGGCAAGGGAGCTCTACTAGGTCTGCAGATGGAACCCCGGAGAGCCTGGAGCCCTGCCAGCAGAGGGATGGAATTGATCTCCCCTGGTGGCAAACTCCCTCATTCAGGACCACTCAGGTCCTGAGGGTTCCAGACCAGGGAGGTCCAACCTGTACAGGGTGGAAACTTTTCAAAGACACCATAACAGAGGCCCAACTTAAATTAAATTAATGCTTATTACGCCCGCTGGCGTGTAGGGCAGCAACGAAGGTTTTCCATTTTTTCTTCATTGCTGTTTCTGTAACATCATTTTTTTTTCTAGGTCAGGGTTGTTAGCCCTGAGCTGAACCCCCAACCTGGAGGACCAGTGAATCACACTTAGTCTGGTCTCTACCCTTCAACCTCTGTTCCTACCAAGAGCAGTAGGCTCCCGCTGACATAGCTCTAGGAGTCACTGAGACACACAAGCCCCCCCAACCGCGACAAGTGATCCATTGGGGGGAGAACTTAAATGTATACCCCAAATTAAAAAGTGCACCATGGCTTAACAACAAAGTAAAAGAAGCAGTGTGAGAGAAAAAGATGTCTTTTAAAAAGTGGAAGTCAAATCCTAGTGAGGAAAATAGAAAGGAGCATACACATTGCCAAAGTAAGTGTTAAAATATAATAAGACAAGTCAAAAAGGAGTTTGAAGAACAGATAGCCAAAAACTCAAAAAGTGATAGAAAAATGTTTTTTAAGTACATCAGAAGCAGGAAGCCTGCTAAACAACTAGTGGGGCCCCTGGACGATCGAGATACAAAAGGAACACTCAAAGATGATAAAGTCATTATGGAGAAGCTAAACTAATTCTTTGCTTCAGCTTTCATTAAAAAAGGGATAGGGAATAAGACAGAGAATATCTTATTGCCTCTACGTAAAACCATGGTAAACCCACATCTTGAATACTGTGTACAGATGTGGTTGCCTCATCTCAAAAAAGATATATTGGCATTGGAAAAGGTTCAGAAAAAGGCAACAAATGATTAGGGGTTTGGAACGTGTCCCATATGAAGAGAGATTAAAAAGACTTGAACTTTTCAGCTTAGAAAAGAGGAGACTAAGGGGGAATATGATAGAATCATGCCAATATGATAGAATCATGAGTATGATAGAATCACGATAAAATCATGACTGATGTGGAAAAAGTGAATAAGGAAAAGCTATTTACATATTCCCACAATATAAGAACTAAAGGTCACCAAATGAAATTAATAAGCAGGAGTTTTAAAACAAACAAAAGGAAGTTTTTCTTCACTCAGTGCACAGTCAACCTGTGGAACTCCTTGCCAGAGGATACGGTGAAGACTAGGACTTTAATGGGGTTCAAGAAAGAACTAGATAGATTCATGGAGGTTAGGTCCATCAATGGCTATTAGCCAGGATGGGTAGAAATGGTGTCTCTAGCCTCTATTTGTCTGGAAATGGATGACAGGAGAGGGATCACATGAGGATTACCTGTTGTGTTCCCTCTCTCTGGGGCATCTGGTATTGGCCACTGTTGGAAGACTGGATACTTAGCTAGACGGACCTTTGGTCTGACTCAGTATGGCCGTTCTTATGATAAGTGAACTTTTCGGTCAGCGCCTCTAAAATATTTGATGCAGTTATCTGGACCAGATGTTATAAAACTTCCTAACTTGAGTAGCTTCTGTTTAACATCCTCCAGAGATACTAGCGGAATGGAAAGAGTGTTATCATCACCGTGGCTTGTCTCCACTATGCCGGGGACACTACCGTGATTGATTCACCGGCTATCAATTTATCATGTCTGCTTAAATGTGATAAATTGATCTCCAAGAGCTCTCCTGTCGACTCCGGTACTCTACCAGGACAAGAAGAGTAGCCAGTGTTGACAGGACAGCAGCCCCTGCCGACCTTACTGCACACAAGTTGCCATGGTAAGTACGTCGACTTCAGCAACACTATTTGCATAGCTGAAGTCGCATAGATTAGGTTGACGGCAGGGGTGTTTGCAGACAAGGCCTATATCATTTGTTTTCTCCCCAATGCAAACCAGAAATATTTAGTGACCACTTCTGCCTTTTTTGCATTTCTGTTGATAATCCTACCATTTTCACCTAGTAACAGACCGATACTATTGTCAAAATTCTTTTTGTGTGGGAATTCAGACCACTTGCAGCATAATCAGTCAAGTCAACACAGCTGTAGGAATAGTTTCCGTTAGTTAGCTGTTGTTGCCTTGACAGGAGAAAGAATCCCACATTCTTATGGCCTTATTTTCATAGATGTTGAGTACGTGCAGTGCTGCTTTTGCAATCATATTTTGCACTTCAATAGCAGCGTCTGTACGAAGATCTTAGAATCATAGAATAATAGGACTGGAAGGGACCTCAAGAGGTCATCGAGTCCAGCCCCCCGCCCTGAAGGCAGGACCAAGCTTCGTCTACACCATCCCTGACAGATGTCTATCTAACCTGTTCTTAAATATCTCGATTCTGAATCTGGAAGATGTTGATCCTGTGTTACAGAAATATGAGATTAGCTGTTCTTATGAGAGGCCTGCTATCTGGGCAGGCAGATGTTCATGGGAAATTTCAGTCAGATATGAATGAGTACAGTGGAAACTATGTGCCATCCAGTTCCAGATCCCCACTAGAACTGAAAATGCTGGGGCAAGTTTGGATCTGGAGAGGGAAATCCTATCATCTACCTTCAAAATTTCAAAGGGGAGTTAATCCGAGTTTCCCTTTTTGGCAAATGCATGTTGTGGTTTGAGGACTGGTACATGGCACCCCCCCCCCCCCCAAAAAAGAGAGAGGTTTAAAATCTTGATATAATTTTCCTCTTCAAGAATATAGACTTCACATCCACTAAGAATATAAAACACATGGTACAGAGGTTGAGGATAACACAATATCTGAACTTGAGAACAGAGCATTCACTGACCATTTGTACTGTAATCCTGCTAATTATTTCTCTCCAAATGTCTATTTGTATGCAGTACTATTACCTTATTAGGGTGCTGTGCAATACCCTGTGATTTATGGTAATGCTCTCAAACATGAATGTCAGTATACAATATTATTGTGATACAGTATGGAACCAGCAACATATTTTATATAGGTATGGGTACACTGGTTTAGGTAAAATAAGTGCTCAAAGAGCTAAACTAGAGTATTTTTTGAACAAAATATATGTACATCTTTTCTTCCTGGCCTTCTTTGAAAGTCTTGTATGATTTAGTAGGTATGTAATCCATGAGGGTCAATGGAAATATAATAAGATTCTATATAAATTACTCAGAAAATATATAGAATTTAACAGAGAATGAGATCCCTGTTTAATATGGTTTAAAAAAATCTGTAGAAGAGTCAGAGTTCTCAATTAAATTCTCACTGGTGTTATTTTGGAATGGACGAGTGAAATACAACAATTATTGCTATTCCTATGGGTTTGTTAATGGATGGTTTTGCAAGCAACTAGTGCACGTTCAGTTTCTCACCCTCCAAAGTAATCATATGGTCTGTATTTTCTCAGTGGAAGATAGGAAGGATTTTTTTTGCTGCTGGGTAAGCCTCTTGTTCTCTGGATCCCACCCAGGGCACAGGGAGAAGAAAAAGCTGACTTAGGACTCTGACCCTCCTATTACAACCAACCCTCCTCCACAACCTATTACCAGCTGCTCCCTGGGTGCTGGTGATCTCTCCCACCATCAGCTCTGCCTGCAAAGGTGGCTGGAGTCTGTTTTTCCTTTCCCTAGTCCTTTGTCCTCACTGCAGAGAGAAAAGAGAGCTCTAGTGGACAGGATGGGGATAATTTTTCCCATGCACACAACACTTGTGCTACGACTACACTGCTTCTCTCTTGCTGAAGGGAAATGCAAATAGGGCGCTCATTAGCATATGTCTCACTCATTTGAATATCCTCTTCCGATCCTTTTTGCAGAAGAAGCTTTTGCGCAAAATAAACGCAGTATAGATGGGGCCCTTTTGCGCAAGAACCCTCATTCCTCCAAAAATGAGGTTTACAGGATTCTTGCACAAAAGGATTTTTTGTGCAAAATGGCCAGGTCTACACTGTGGATTTTTGCGCAAAAACCTCTTCTGCAAAAAGGATCGGAAGAGGATATGCAAATGAGAGCGTGACCTTTCAATAAGCAAATTTTGGACTTAGCCTCACTAGGCCTGAGTTTCCATTTATGAAATAGAGATAAAAGAAGATTTACTACTTCTCAGGGGTTCAGAGGTTTAGTCTGTAACAGAAAAAAACTTAAGAAGTAACTAATAGCCTTGCAGCACCTTAGTGTTTCTAAGGTGCTGCAAGACTATTTGTTGTTGGGAATTGAACACCAATAGAAATTATTTAAAATGCCAAAGTCCTGGATAATATTAAAGTGATGTGGAAGCATTTAAAATTTGTGTGGATTAAATCACAGGTTTTGTGCTTATCTGAAATACTTTTTCACTTTTACAGCCTCTTCCACGTAAATGCTTTCCAAATGCACATGCAGTGAGCCTCAAAACACTCCTGAGAAGTAACTTTAAAAATAACAAAGTGACTTTAAAAAAAAAGCATTTTAAGCATTTTAAAGCCTTTTTTAAGCATCACCTTCTCTCTGTACTTATTAGTATACTCATTTAAATTAACTGCAGAGAATCAGAATTCACTGGCTTTTTGTTCAATTTCTTCCCATTTTGCCTGGCCCAATGAGCTCTTGGAACGATTTAGGCCAGCAGAATCCCCGTTTGTTCTATAAATGTCAAGCAATATTATAGCTGGAGACAGTGAGATGAATTACAGCATTGGTTCTAACTGCAGGCATTATCTGACACAGGGATTATTTTTTCATTCTGTTTTGTGTGCCCCCTCACATTTTCTGCAATGCTGGACAATAGTAATACTGTGCAGTGAGGTGTATCAGTAAAGACCATTTGGTTAGGTGACTTTTCTCTCCTTTCTTTTTATTCTCACAAGGTGGCAATGTTGATCTGCGCAGGATTTCTAATTGCCTGGATCCCATATGCTGTGGTTTCAGTGTGGTCAGCTTTTGGACAGCCAGACTCAGTGCCCATTCATGTTTCAGTCATACCAACCTTGCTTGCAAAGTCGGCAGCTATGTACAACCCAATTATTTACCAGGTCATTGATTGTAAATTTTCCTGTTGCCGTGCATTGCAGAAGAAGAGCTCCTTCAAGAAATCCAGGTACATTTTGGAAAAATTGGGTAGCCCTTAAATATTTTAATTTCCAGATACTCATTTATAAGCCAGGTTATTTCAGGAAATATGACCATATTTTTCCTTCCTTTAGGCTATATACAATATCTGGAAATAGAGAGCCAACGGCAATGAACGAAACACACCTGGAGGTGTAAAGGCATATGGACAGGTATATGGGAACATGCCGACCGTCATTTTCTTCTCAACTTCTTCCTTTGTAAATAAGTTACAACACAATGGCAGACTTAATTCAGTATAGCCTTTTCTCTGTAACCTACATACCATGTCATTTTTTTTACCCTAACTGCAGTATCAACATTAGAGCTGGGCAAATAGAAGAAGAAAATATAGGGAATTTTAATTAATGAATCAAACCTGTGAATACACTTTGGCCGGATACATAGCCCTTTTTATTTATTTTCTGTGCATATTTATCTGAATGACTTTTTTTTCATGGAAAGTGAAAATCCCACAAGTACTCATGTTCTGTATTTGTAATGCTACATTGAAATCACTTGATTTCCCTTCTTCTGTTTATCAAAGTTGTACATTCAAGGATCAGGAATTAATCACACACCACCAAGAGCCAAAATCAATGTGGGGCATTTGTCAATAGCCCCTCTGGGTGAAATGCATTTGCAAATGCAATCTTGAATCGTAAACACACTAATTAAGGAAAGCAGAGTCTATACCTGCAAGATCCACACCCAAACAAAAAAGGGATTAAATTGGCCCAATAGGTTATTGGTACAAATAGTTTGCTCATCTCTAATTACTAGGGATGCTGGGTGAAAATGCTGTGAGATGCAATGGAAATACTGGTAAGCAGCAGAACGTGAAATTTGTAAAACAGATAGTCCAGCCTCCAACCCATTCAGGGCTCTTATACCCATCCCTTATGATGGTGGTTTTATACATACAATGGCAAACCACTCTCCTAATCTTAACTGTAGTCTGCCACACATAGCTTCTGCAGTAATTATTTACTGCATCTTCTGTTTCTTTTCTGGATTTACCATTCAGATATAGACACCATTACACAAACAGACACTGGGGCTATGTCTACACAGCAGCATTATTTTGGAATAACTAACTTTATTCCGAAATAACAAAGAGCATGTCTATACTGCAAGCCTTTATTTTGAAATAATGTTGAGCTGGAGGACTTCTTACTCTGACTCCTGTAACCCTCATTTCATGAGAAGTAAGGGAAATCAAAGGAAGAGTATTCTTCCTTCGACTTCCTGCTGTGGAGCTCAAGTTGCGTAGCTTAATTCAACTTTTGCTCTGCTTTGTAGATGTACCCTAACAGTAAATATTTGACATTTGTACATTATTTCATCAATCAAACCTTATTGCAATACAACATACATTAATTTAAAATGAGGGCAGCTCTCATATTTAATATAAAATCTCAAGAATGAGCTTTGTCTTGATTATTCCTAAAATAATTCTATAAGTCAAAAATCCCCACCCCCACCTTCACCAGTGTTTGAAGGAAAGACAACATTTAAGAAAGAAGTTCAGCCAATAGCCCGTTTGAGATCAGTTGTTATAACCCAGATATAGAACACATGTGGTACTTTTACTGTGTTGTCATTCCACAGCTGTGTTTAGCCTGTACCTTCCTTTGAGTTTCTGTGGCAGCTGCATCATGGGTAATATTACTTTATAAAATAGGAGCAGTTCATACTAGAAAGTTTTGTTGGATCAGCTCCCATCCTGCACTATAAATAGTTCTTACCATGTCAATTGATTTTCAGATAAGGGACTGAAAAGTGTATGTTGTAGATCCTGGGCTGGGAATGAAGAAGAATGCAGTTTCTGATCTAAAAATAAAAAAGAGTTCAAGAAAAAGTGGAAACTAGGTCAGATGACAAAGGATGAATATAAACAAATAACACAATTATGTAGGGGCAAAATTAGAAAGGCAAAGGCACACATGACCTCAATCTAGCTAGAAATATAAAGGCTGATAAGAAAACATTCTACAAATACATTAGAAGCAAGAGAAAGACCAAGGACAGGGTAGGCCCATTACTCAGTGAAGAGAGGGAAACAATAACAGATAATGTGGAAATGGCAGAGGTGCTTAACGACTTCTTTGTTTTGGTTTTCACCAGGAAGGTTAGTGGTGATTGGATGCCTAACATAGTGAATGCCAGTGAAAATGGGGTAGGTTCAAAAACTAAAAAAGTTAAAAAATACATAGAGAAGGAGCTGACTAAGGAGATATCTGAGCCATGAGCTAGTATATTTGAAAAGTCATGGAAGATTGGAGAGATTCCAGAAGACTGGAAAAGGGCACATATGATTCCCCTCTGTAAAAGGGGAAATAAAGACAACCCAGGGAATTTTACAAACCAGTCAGTTTAACGTCTATACCAGGAAAGATAATGGAGCAAATAATTAAGGAATTCATCTGGAAACATCAGGACGATAATAAGGTGATAAGTAACAGTCAGCATGGATTTGTCAAGAATAAATCATATCAAATCATAGAATCATAGAATAGTAGGACTGGAAGGGACCTCAAGAGGTCATCGAGTCCAGCCCCCCGCCCTCAAGGCAGGACCAAGCTCCGTCTACACCATCCCTGACAGATGTCTATCTAACCTGTTCTTAAATATCTCCAGAGAGGGAGATTCCACCACCTCCCTTGGCAATTTATTCCAATATTTGACCACCCTGACAGTTAGGAATTTTTTCCTAATGTCCAATCTAAACCTCCCCTGCTGCACTTTAAGACCATTACTCCTTGTCCTGTCCTCAGAAACCAAGAGGAACAAATTTTCTCCTTCCTCCTTGTGACACCCTTTTAGATATTTGAAAACCGCTATCATGTCCCCCCTTAATCTTCTTTTTTCCAAACTAAACCAGCCCAGTTCATGAAGCCTGGCTTCATAGGTCATGTTCTCTAAACCTTTAATCATTCTTGTCGCTCTTCTCTGTACCCTTTCCAATTTCTCCACATCTTTCTTGAAATGTGGCGCCCAGAACTGGACACAGTACTCCAGCTGAGGCCTAACTAGTGCAGAGTAGAGCGGCAGAATGACTTCACGAGTCTTGCTTACAACACACCTGTTGATACAACCTAGAATCATATTTGCTTTTTTTGCAACAGCATCACACTGTTGACTCATATTCAACTTGTGGTCCACTATGACCCCTAGATCCCTTTCCGCCATGCTCCTTCCTAGACAGTCGCTTCCCATCTTGTATGTATGGAACTGATTGTTCCTTCCTAAGTGGAGCACTTTGCATTTCTCTTTATTAAACCTCATCCTGTTTACCTCTGACCATTTCTCTAACTTGCTAAGGTCATTTTGAATTATGTCCCTATCCTCCAAAGAAGTTGCAACCCCACCCAGTTTGGTATCATCTGCAAACTTAATAAGCGTACTCTCTATCCCAATATCTACATCATTGATGAAGATATTGAACAGTACGGGTCCCAAAACAGACCCTTGCGGAACTCCACTTGTTATCCCTTTCCAGCAGGGTTTAGAACCGTTAACAACAACTCTCTGACTACGGTTATCTAGCCAATTATGCACCCACCTTATCGTGGCCCTATCTAAGTTATATTTGCCAAGTTTAGCAATAAGAATATCATGCGAGACCGTATCAAATGCCTTACTAAAGTCTAGGTATATGACATCCACCGCTTCTCCCTTATCCACAAGGCTCGTTATCCTATCAAAAATGAACCTGATAACTATTTTTGACAGGGTAACAAACCTTGTGAATGGGGGGAAGCAGTAGATTTGGTGATAAGTATCACATGACATGCTCATTAAAACACTCTAGGGCAAGGGTTGGCAATAATTTTTTGCTGGGGGCCACTTTAGAAATTTTTGAAGTGGCTCTGGGCTGCACCAGAAGGGGGGTGGCCTCAAGCAGAAGGGGTGGGGCTAGGGTTGCCAGAAGTTTTCAACAAAAATAACAGACACACTTGACATTACATCACAATCTACATTACATCTAATTTAGAAAATACCAGACATTTATATTTTCTCAATTTGTTTCTCGAACAGAAAGCTCAAATACCGGACTGTCCGGTTCAAAACCGGATACCTGGCAACCCTAGGTTGGGCCAAGATAGTTCCCTGCTTCTCTACCCACAGGCCATGATTGGTCTGAGGGTGGGGGAGTGCAGGAAGTCTTTACACCCCCAGAGGTTTCCCCCTAGGTGCCCTTGACCCTGGAAGTGGGAGGAGACTTCGCACATTTCCTCTTCTGCCCCCAGGCCAATCAGGGCTTGGGGGAGGGGAGCGCACAAAGTCTCCTCCTGACCCGCGAGAAGCACGTGGCACTTCTAAGCTCCATGCACTCCTGGCAGGGCGGAGGAAACTTTGTGCGCTTCTGCCCGCTCCCAGGCCCTAATTGGCCTGGGGGCAGGAGAGCAGCAGGGCCTCTGTGGGCCAGAACAACCCACTTGGCAGGCTGGATATGGCCTCCGGAGGCCCTCTTTCCCACCCCTGCTCTAGGGAAATACCACTTAGATGGCTGTACTATTAGGTAGGTACATAACTGGTTGGATAACCATTCCCAGAGAGTAATTGTCAATGTTCACAGTCATGCTGGAAAGGCATAATGAGTGGGGTTCCACAAGGATCAGTTCTGGGACCGGTTCTGTTTAATGATTTAGATAATGGCATAGAGAGTATGCTTATAAAGTTTGTGGGTTATACCATCTGGGAGGGGTTGCAAGTGCTTTGGAGGATAGGATGAAAATTCAAAATGATCTGAACAAAGTGGAGAAATGGTCTGAGGTAAATAGGATGAACTTCAATAAGGAAAAAATTAAAGTACTCCACATAGGAAGAAATAATTAATTATACACATACAAAATGTGAAATGACTATCTAGGAAGGAGTAATGCGGAAAGGGATCTAGGGGTCATAATGGACCACAAACTAAATATGAGTCAATAGTTTAAGACTGTTGCAAAAAACTCCAAACATCATTCTGGTAGGGTATGTCTACACTACCCCGCTAGTTCGAACTAGTGGGATAATGTATGCATACTGAACTTGCTAATGAAGCCCGGGATTTGAATTTCCCGGGCTTCATTAGCATAAAGCCGGCGCCGCCATTTTTAAAAGACGGCTAGTGCGAACCCCGTGCCTCGTTCCTCGTTCCAGTTCGGAATGGCTACGTAGTTCGAACTATCTAGCCCGTGCCGCGTGTAGCCGCACGGCACGGGGTTCGCACTAGCCGGCTTTTAAAAATGGCGGCGCCGGCTTTATGCTAATGAAGCCCGGGAAATTCAAATCCCGGGCTTCATTAGCAAGTTCGGTATGCATACATTACCCCACTAGTTCGAACTAGCGGGGTAGTGTAGACATACCCGTATATATTAACAGCTGTGGTGTAAGCAAGACATAAAAAGTAATTCTTCTGCTCAACTCTGCGCTGATTAAGCCTCAACTGGAGTATTATGTCCAGTTCTCAGTGCCACATTTCAGGAAAGATGTGGACAAACTGGAGACGGTCGTGAGAAGAGCAACAAAAATGATTAAAGGTCTAGAGAACATGAATTACAAGGGAAGACTGAAGGAATTGGGTTTGTTTAATATGGAGTAGTGAAGATGGAGAGGGGACATAATAGCAGTTTTCAAATATCTAAAAGGCTGTTACAAGGACGAGGGTGAAAAATTATTCTCCTTATCCTCTGATGATAGGACAAGAAGCAATTGGTTTAAATTGCAGCAAGGGAGGTTTAGAATGGACATTAAGGAAAAACTTCCTGACTGTCAGGGTGGTTAAACACTGGAATAAATTGTCTAAGGGTGGTTGTAGAATTTCCATCACTGGCAATTTTTAAGAACAGGTTAGAGAAATATATACCAGGGATGGTCTAGAAGATGGTTCTTGGTCCCGCCACGAATATGGGGACTGGACTTAATGACCTCTAGTGATCCCTTCCAGTTCTATGATTCCCCCTTTCAAACTAGTTAATCAGGAAAATGAACTGAGAAAGTCCAGGAATAGCCTTGTGGAAGGCTTTTGTTGGGAAGCTGGAATTTCCCCCTTGTATAATAATTTCAGTGTGACCAAAATTGCAATTGTCATAGTACAGTCTTCTGAAGGTGAAATACAGAGAAGGGGCTCTCATTGGGAAGTGGAGGTATTTGGCCATGAAACAATTCAAGGCCTTCTGCAGCTCTTATTTAGTCATTACTCAAGTTAAATTTCCACTCGTGTCCATTAATTCCTTCTAATTTTTTCCATCCAAGTGTGGAATAAGTCTTCTTATGTGCACCAAGGCATGTGTGAATGTCCACCTACAGTTGAAACACATGCTGCCAGCTGTGGACACCCTGGTAATCAGCTGGCAGTACCTGAATCTCTCCTGGGTGTCTGCCCAAGCACATATCTTGCAGGGAATGCTGATGTGTAGCCTGAGGACTGACTGAAATCTATTAAGTGTGGTCCTATAATGAAGGTTTGTTATATCAGAGTTTATAACAAAGGTAAGAATGACCAGTAGTCTTGCCAAATTCCAATTGGGATGTTTTCATGGAACTTGCCTAAATTCCTCCTGCCTTTTCAATCAGAGAAACTTTCCTTCTTGCCCTGAACAATTAGCTGGTGTTACTATATATTGTTAAACAGCTGTTGTGTCACCCCAGACGTGGCTGCATTTCAATGGTAAGTGAAGCATGTATTCAAGTGCAGCCCTAGACAGGGATGCCTTCCTGAATCAGGGTCTGAAGCATTAGATGTATTATTATACATAATATAATTTAAATACTTATAACTTATGTAAATCCCAATATAGCCGTACACATATCATAGGCCAGGGTATTTCATCTATTTATCCTTGCACTGAAGCACAATTTGTGTTTGGCTAAAGCACATCTTCCAGAAAGGCATATAGTCTTAATCTGAAGATGACAAGAGTGGAGAATACACCACTTCCCTTAATGGCTTGCCCCAATGGTTGGTCATGCTCATTGTTAAAAATAAAATTCATCTTTCACCAGAACAGTGTATGAATACTTATACAATTTCCTACTTGAGTCAAAGTACTGAAGAAGTACAAGCAAGTCAGCACGAATGAGTGTGAAATATGACTCTGAAAGATGTTTCTATGATATTGTCAGTAATTTCGTGTCTTAGCTACAATAAAAAACATTTTGGTTTTATGCATAAACATTAACACAAGAGATTTTCAGTGCAAAACCACTGAATAAATATTATAAATATAATACAGTCACTCATTTCATTATATGCCTTATGTGCACACTCGTGTGAAACTGCCATGATTCCAAGTGATGTCAGATAAAGTAATGAAAACTAAAACTAAAACTTCCAGTGCCTCCTGGATAAAGAAAATTATCGAATTTCCATCCTACAAAGGACAACATTAGTTATTAATATTTAGCTATTTGGGGCACCTGCATTAGCTCAATAAGATCTAGCCTCTGCTATGTATTTCAAGGTTACAGTTCAGTTTGCAGTTGGCAAAGTAGAACAGACCATATGGATGTGAAGACTTTTTGATTAGCTTATCATGTAGACATAGACAAGAGAGAAAATGAAAGCCAAACATGAAGCTGTAAGTTCCTCCTGTACAGATTTTAAAGGCTACTGAAAGGTTAGAAGAGGGAACAAGGTATGTGATAGATAGGTTGGAATTATTAGCTTTTTATCCATAAAAGTCAATTTCACTGTGCTCACGTAAAGTGACTATAAAAATGTTTTCATAGAGCAGAAGCTCTCAAACTTCATTACCCTGCCACCCTTTTCTGACAACAAAAATTATGACAGGACCCCAGGATGGGTGATAAAACCCTGAGCCTGCCCAAGCCCTGCCACCATAGGTGGGCTGTAGGGGTCAAAGCTTAAACCTAAAAGTTTCAGCCCCATGCCCTCAGGCTTTGACTTTGGCCTTGAGCGGTAGAGCTTGGCTTGGGCTTCAGGCCTGGCCCCAAGCACGTCTAAGCTAGTCCTGGTGACCCTATTAAAATGTGGTCGCAACCCTCTTTGGGGTCATGACCCACAGTTTGAGAACCATTGACATTTACAGAAAGGCAAACAAGAAAAACGCTGCTTTCGAATTTGTTAGTGTTTGCTTTAAGGATATTGACTTTGTACATTTTAACGTGATGCTGACATATTTGTGTTTTAACAGTTATGAAGTTTTAACTTTTTGAATCTAGAGATATATATATTGTCATTAAACAACTCTTCTTTAACCTCTCTACTGCCTGGTGCTAACCCTAATTTCCCACAACTGTGAACATTTACATGGATATAAACTGGAAAAATGCTTAAAATTGTATAACTGTGACAAAATAAAATGCTTAAAAATCAGCTCCAATATCATCTTTCTGGGCTGCCCCTCTGGCTTTGGCTGTGCAGCTCTGCCCCAGCCCAGCTCTCTGGGCTCCTGTTGTGCCCTTAGCTCTGCCCCACGATGCCTCAGGCAGCTCCAGCTACATGGAGGATGGGTCTTGGACTCCTGGCATTCTCATTGGCCTGCTAGGCCTGTTAGTTGGGCTGATCTGAGGCACTGACCTCTTTCATTAGCCCCGGGGACTGTCAGTCTCAGAGTCTTGCTTTCTCATCAGCCCCGCCCCTTTCTCCTGGCACCAGCAGATGCCAGCCAAAACTCCCCCACTCAGCTTCAGTGGGGGGGGGGGGCAGCAGCCCCCTCATGCGGGGGGCTCCAGATAGCACCGAAATTACTTCCTCACAGCCCCCTCACTGCCGTTCTCCACAGCCAGGGGAGCCCAGAGCCCTCACTGCACGCCGAGCCCTGAGCAGCACCAGGAGGTGTGTGTGGCATCTCTCCGTTAGCTATTACAGAACAGGAGTGGGGAAGAGTTGGCATCGAATCTGAGAGCTGAACCTGCTGGTTTCCCTGGAGTGGGGTTTCAGCACAGAGCTAACCCAGCATTGCCTGGGTCACCAGCCGGCAACAGCACTGCACAGAGCCGGGAGAGAAGTTCTGTCACGCCTGGAAAGGAACTCTTGGGGGTCAGGGCAGAGGGACCAATGAGGCCTAAGGGCTAGCGAGGGAGTTGGTGAGAGTAGGACAAAGGGCGGGTTTGTTACAAACACAGCAGGCTCCTGTGATGGAACACACCCCTGCATTTACACCCCACGTGGTGCTGCAGCAAGCGCTGTAGGAATTGGCTGGTAAGCTATTGTGGGAAAATGAAGAACTCACTGGTCAACGTGGCAAATGTACATAACATTGGAAGGAAAGTCCTGGACAACCACAGGACAAGCAGAGACTGGGCCCAGCCAGGAGTCATCAGTACTGATGAGCCAGCACCTAGCAAGCGGCTCTTCTCCGGCAAGGGCAGGGGTCAGGAACAGACTCACAGAGTCCCACTTGGACACAACTAGCCAAGCAGGCCTTAAGAAAAGGGGGTGGGTGTTTGTCTCCTTTCTCCTCCCCTCCCCTGGCACCATGTGAGGATTCTGTTTACAGCTTATTTATAAATTGGAGGTGGTGAACTCAGAGCACACAGACAAAAGAGACCAGCAGCCTGCATTCTTCCATACCAGACACTCTGTCTCCTTATTCTCAGCTGAGAAGACTTGTCCAGAAGGGATACACTGTACTAGTGATGGGCACATGCCCCAGAAGACACCCTCCTCCCCGTTCATCTCATTCTTGCACCTGAAAAGACAAAAGCAGCTACCTTTGGGCTACGGGGGAGGGGTCCTGAACTGACATGTGGTCAGCAACACTGCTGGAGTGAGGCATGTTGCTTGGAATCAAACTTTGTTGGATAAGTGAAGCACTAGGGTGTTTTGATTCATATTTCTTGGACACTATAAGAGCTACCGCAACCAAACTTTGCATGGGGTAACCTTTCCTCCAGGAGAAGGTTTTAAGGTACTTTTTTACCTGACCGGGCCCGAGCTCAAGCTGTAAAAATCAAAAAGTAACCCGCCGTGCTGCAGGGGCTGCCCCGCCCACCCTAGGTCTTGTCCCCGCTGTCTGCGGCCCCCAGCCCCATCTGGGACTTGCTCCCTCCTGCCCACAAGGTTACATAAGCGACCTCTTTCCCCTTCCCATGCTGGCACGCAGTGCCCCGACCCCCTGTCCCCCCGCACACAATGGCTAGGGCACCTGCCCTGCCCCCCGCAGCACCTGCAGCCCCAGGCGCAACTTGGGGCACCCCTCCCATGTGTAACCTCCCCTCCACCCAGGGTTGCACCCCCCTCCCCCGGGGATGACGTGGACCTATATTTTAATCCCCATAAAAATCAGTGCATCTTTTCTACCATTCAAAAAAAGATAATGGACTATTGTTTTTCTACATTTTGTTCCTATGGTTTCCCGAGCAACATCGGGTAACTCCAGCTAGGGTGGTATATTTTACCCTGGAGGACCACTAATCTAAGCTCTTTGCACTCTTCAGAAGAGGGCTGGGTGGCACAGGACATACGTTGCTGGGGGAAAACCCGGGACTGGGGGTGTGCTGGGGTTTCCCTGCGTTTAACACAGTCTGGGGAGGCTCAGAGTACAGGTGGCATAGAGTTACTGGCCCAGGGCTGGGCTATGCAGACAAGCAGACTGTGACCTGCACAGTGGAGTCTGCTTGTGAGCAGCTCAGGGGAGAGTCAGAGTAGGGGGGACAAAGCCCCCCATGAGCCATCACTGCACCCCAGTATGTGATAAGGGGAAGTCTTTACACACCTATTATTTAAAATGTGCTCAAGAGTCCACACCTGGGTTCACCTCCACCAGCTGCACTGGGAAGCTGGTGAGCACTGTGTGAAGTGTGGGAGTGAGGGAGAGAGTCTGTGCTATACGTGGAGGAGACTGAGGGGAGCCCATCACTCAGTTCTGGGGTGGGTTAGTTATTGTGATGGGCATGCCTTCACCTGCTGGCTGAGGCTACTCCTGCTCTCAGGCACCTCTCTCCTCCCCTCCAAAACCCACAGTCCCCCTGACTGCCTATTACTTCCCTTGGCCCCCAAACTCTGTTCCTCCACCCCGAAGCTTTCTGCGCCCCTAGCCCCACACCAGATCC
Organism: Pelodiscus sinensis; assembly: GCF_052426305.1. Classification (NCBI taxonomy): domain Eukaryota; kingdom Metazoa; phylum Chordata; order Testudines; family Trionychidae; genus Pelodiscus; species Pelodiscus sinensis. The sequence goes on from NC_143054.1 coordinate 15,104,590, forward strand.
AAAGCCTCTAACTGCTCCCTCAGTCCCCATCCTCTGCCGCCCCAACCAACCTCCCTCCATGCCCCCTTGCTCTAGCTTGCCCAGCCGTGCCCTGTAGCCTCAGCTAGCCCCTCAGCTGGGCCACCATCACCCCCTGTCCAGATGCTTCCTCAGTGCTGCTGGTGCCTGGGCCTCGCTGTCCCTGGCCCAGGCTCTGAAAGGGAATTGGGTCTCTAATCCAGGAGACACTCTGGGGAATGAAGAGACTTTGCCCGCAGCTGGGCTAATGATCATTCCAATGCCAAAGAGAAAATCTAACTTGTTTGTGGTTCAGGTTACCAGATGCCTGGTTTTCAACCGGAATGCTTGGTTGAAAAGGACCCTAGTGGCATTAAAAGTCCGGCTGGCTGCACAGTAGGTTTCCAAGAGCAAAGGCAGGCTCCCTTCTGCCCTGGCTCCATGCAGTTCCCAGAGCAACTGCTAGTTCCCTTCCACCTCTGTGGCAGCCAGGGAGGCTCTGCACGTTGGCTTCACACTGCAGTAACTATTGGCCAGGAATCATGACCAATGGGAGCTGCAAGAGCAGCAATGGTAGCATGCGGAGCCATGTTAGTCTGGAACTAAAAAAAATTAAAAAAACAACAATGGTCCTGCAGCACCGTAGAGACACACATTTGGCATCTGAAGAAGTGGGTTGTGTCCATGGAAGTGCATGATCCTATTTATTTTTGTTAGTCTCTATAAGGTGCCACGGGACTATCAAAGAAATGCATTATCCACCGCTGCCATCTACTGGCCGTTGACAGAAGTGGTAGGAAATGGAGCACTGAAATCTGGCAGCCCATTTGACAGGGCCGCTACAGCAGCTCTTAAAACCTGGGCTCACTGTATGCTATCCTGGAGTTCTGCTAAACCCACAAAAAGGCTGAAAAATGAGACACGCTGGTGGAGGCTTGCCCCATAGGAAGGCTCTGCCCTCTCCCCAGATTACTGGGGGATACTTAGTTAAGCAACTGTATTTTCTGTGTGTTCTTTAAGAGCAATAAGTGGAAGGTCTCTTGCACAGGCTGTACTCTTGCTAGTGAGACTGCAGATAACCATATGCTGCGTTATAACTCAGAAATGTTATGTGCATGTTTCACCTCTGTACAGCTGCTTACGTTGGCCCAAGAGAACATCACGCCGTAATATTAAACAATTGCTCTGGGTGTTTTAAACTTTTCTCTTTCAGACCAAACCCAGGAAAGAGCCAGGCCCCACTTCACACCCAGCCTTGCTTATCAGTTACCTCCCTGAATAATCTCTGTGCTTGGGACCCCCAGTCCTACGACAGGACTCCATGGTGCTGGGTGCTGTACACACATAGAACAAAGACAGCCCTTGCCTCAAAGAGCATCCAGGCTACGACACGAGCATCCCAACTCCTTGAAGACTGACCTAAAGAACTGGTTACTGATGATGAGTAAGACATGTTGGTGATTTGTGTTCTGTGGTGTAACTGCTTGGCCTCAATCCAGGCTGTGTGAGTCACTTAAGACAGTATTGCATTTAATACCTGCCTTGTACTTCTAAATCTCCCCTTGCTCTATAACAGTGTAGATTAGAGACTGCTGTGGCCATGGCGAATTAATAATCTTGTTAGCTGGCTAAGAACTGCGTGTCCTGATTTGGATAGTGCCATTCAAAGTATACACAGAACTGGAAAGAGACCAACATTCAGGTTAGCTGCTAGTGCTCCCCAGACTCAAAATAAAGGTGTTACCCTATTAAATTGCCCTCCAACAGAGGCTGTGCCACTGACCCAATGGACACAGCTAGTTTGTGAACTGGCATCTTGGCAAACTCAAAACATTGACCCGCCCCAACCCTGATGTTCATGGTTATATCAAAAAGAAGCTCCTGGATTAATATATTGATTCCAAACCAGAAGGGACCAGGGTGACTAGCTAGACAGATGTGTCAAAAACAAATAGCCTAGATTTTAACATTGTCAGTGATGGCGAATCCACCATGGCCCTGGATCAGTTATTCCAGGGGTTAGTTACCGGCCCTTACTGCCCATCTGTATTTGTCTTGCTTCAAATTGCACCCATCAGGTAGTAGTGACTGGGCAAAAGGCTCCACCTGTTCATACAGGAGCTCAGACTAGCTCATTAATAGCCCCTCTGAATTTAAACTCTCTACACTCCAGCTCACAAGCATTGTGTAAGAGTCTGCAGCTCGGCTGGAGTCGACAGGTTCCCTTCTGAGGTCACCATCAAACCTGCTCCTGGCAGTGGACAGTAACAGCTTTTATCATAAAAATATTGATTGGGCACTGATCAAGGCCGTCCCGAGCCATTCGTGCGCCCAGGACCCTGGGAGTATGGCACCACCCCCGGGAGTGCGATGCATGCGTGGCCCCGCCCCCAGGCACCCGGTGCATGCGTGGCACTGCCCCGGGCGCACGGAGCATGTGCAGTGCCACCCCTGCCCGGCCCGGCAGCCCCTTACGGTGCCCCCTACAATGGGGCACCCCAAGTGATAGCCCGTCTGGCCCGTACCTTGGGCCGGCTCTGGCACTGATTAGAGCTACAACTCACTTCCTCAGGTGCTGAGGAGAAAAGAAAACAGAAAAGGCAGGGATACAGAGATGGGAGTGTGACATCAGCACTCATTAAATCAGACTGGATGTGGCTCATGTCCAATAGTGGTGAGAAGGTGAGAGTACCTGAACGGGAAATTACCTAGTGTAATGTGAGCACCACTCCATGTGCCTATTTAAACTTTGTTTCAGGATGTCACATTTGCATATGAATTCCAGCTCTGTGCTGCTGAGCACCGTCAGCACCTGCCCTTAATTTTCTAGTTATTGGGAGGTGGCGGGAAGGGGTGTCTTTCCTTTCTGGCTGTGTTTTACAGCCTATGAAATAAAGTTCTATTCTATAACAACACACTTGTCAGTAGCAGCTGGCAGCTTTGAGCAGTGTGGGGCCACTGGCCGCCTTGAGCACTGTGCTGTGCCACCGGCCAGGAGCCACCTATGGTCACTGCCTCCCGGCTAGGGCCTGAGCTTGTACCTCACATCCCTTTCCACATTCCAACCCTCTGCCCCGGGTCAGAACCCCCTCCTTCATCCAAACTCTCTCCTAGACCCTGCACTACCTCCTGCCTCCGTGCCCCAGGCAAGAACCCTCTCCCGCACATAAACTACCCCCATCGAGCTAATAGAAAAGTGTGGCCCAGGAGCACTTACCAACACTCTTGGGGTGGTTCCCTTGCAAAAATTATTGCCCACCCCTGCTCCAAGGCAGTGGAAATACTGGGTAACTGAGACATATGGACCATTCGGACTTGTCCATAACCACCCTCAGGAACACTTGCCCATGACAGGGCCACGCTCAAGCCTCCATCCCCAGCACTGTGTGGGCCAACCCTACCCCCTCCTCCATTTCTAGCATGGCTCTGGCCAGCCTCAACTCCACCCTCCATCCTTGGCACGGCTTGAGCCAGCCCCAACCCCTCCTCCATCCCCGGAATGGCCCAGTCCAACCCCACCCCTAGCCTCCATCCCCAGAACAGCCTGGACCAAAGCCTGGATCCGGATGCTAGGAATGCAGTCCCCCATCCTTACGTGGATCAGGGATTCAGCTCTCCCTAGGGTCTGAGCTCCAAGTGCCTGGCCCAACAGCTATCCCCTAGGAGCCTCTGCTCCCCATTCGCCCAGCTCTGGACTCACTCCCTGTCCCACCCAACCATGGTGGCTGGCCAGGGCTTTGTTCAGGGAACAGACCAGAAGGCTGTGTCCAAGGCCATGGGAGTTGGAACATCCTACTCCACTCAGCCCTATTGCTGCAAGTGAGTACCAGGTGCAAAACTTCTACTTGGTGACTGCCAGGTTGAGCTTGGCGATGGGCTAGGACTGCCAGGGCAGTGGCACCATGGCCTGGATGACGGCGGTGAACTCCCTGGCTGGGCTTTGCCCTGCAACTCATGGCCCAGCCCACACTGGCCTGGGTTCCTGGCTGAGCTGAGGGACAGGGTCCCATGTCAGCCAGGCCCACTGCTTACATTTCACAAGGCATAAGGGAGAGGTCGACAAAGGTGTTCCCTGTCGACTGATCCATTCTTGACTGCCGTGCTGTGCTGACGACCAGCTGAGCCGGCCCAGTGTAGTGGCCATTTTTATTTTAATAAAGCCGGGGATATTTAAATCCCAGCTTCATTGACTCTGTTGGGTAGTCTAATTTACATGCCTCTGCTGACAGAGGCATGTAGTCTAGACATACCCTTGGATGTGTATGGATAAGTCCCACCCTGTTATTTGAGTTATAGTGTGGGGTCATTCTTTAACAGAGATGCTCTTTCTCCCAAGTGTTGGCTGGGCAATGGAGTTAAATTGGTGATTAAACAATCAATCAAACAACAAACAAACAAGACTGAACCAAACTAACTAAAAATGTCTCCACTCCTAGTCACTCAGGTTTCAATCTCCTGTGGTGCCCATGGAGCTCCAGCTAGACACTGGAAAAAAAGGGAAAAAACAACTTTAAAACCCTATTCTGGTCTTCTTCCTATGTCAGAGGAAAGGAGGGGAAATCCACAAAATCTGCCAACCATGGGTAGGGGGTGAAAGCCCAGCTAAAGCAGATAAATCCAAGCCCCGCTCCATCTAGCTGAAGCCACACCTCTTTCCCCAAGATAATACCCTTTCAGCAACCTCCCGCCCAGCCAAGCCGTGACCAACCGTAGCTCCCAACTCCAATCCTTCTTGGCCAGCTGGTGGGCTGGAGCTGCCACACTGCATGCCCAGTCACCTGAGGTGGCTGGGCAGTGTAGGTAGTTTTGGGAATGCAATGCCTTCCTTCGTCCACATTACCCACCACCCATGCTGCCAACAAATCTAAACACACCAAATCACAAGCCCCCACCCCAGCCGAGATCTGACCCTGAAAGGGAGTGTGCCAGAGACTCAGTGATGTGCAGCAGGGGTGTGTCTGGTGCTAGAGATGTATGAAGAAGGTGCCCAGGTACTCGGGTGATGGGCTGCATGAGGAACCCCCTGAGATAGACACAGCACACAAAGGGGCCACCCCTCTTTTTGCGCCCTTTGAAGGGGATATTCAGAAACATGGAAGCACCTTCTACACCCCATCTTTGCCCCTTTAGCTAAAAGGGCAATGCCATTACCTGGAGCAGCCACTGGAGGGGGATGTGGCACCGCTGTACAAGTCTAACCCCAATCCCTGGGCTGATGCAGCTATGGTGGGAGATCAGGGTCCCTGCACAGTGCATCAATGCGCTGAAGGCAGATCTGAGATTCCACTGAACCCTGCTCTCTAAGGATCCCTGTGGGAACAAGCCCCTCCTTAAACCTCAGCCTGCTACTAACCGACCAGTCCCACTACACACAGGGCTGGCCAGCGGCTGCACGGCAGGAAGGGAAATAAAAGGGAGCAGCAAGAAAGGAATTGTAAGGAAAGGAGGCAAGCCAGTATGAAGGCCACTGGGATTGGGACTGGGATGGCCGGGAGCAGCGGGTCAGGACTGAGGGGTGCTGGGAGAGGAGACGAGATTTGGGATAGCTGGGATTCTGGGTCCGGACTGAGGCACTGACAGAGTTGGGAGTGGAGCCCATGGCTGGGATAATGGAGAAGAGGGGGACTGTGAGTCAGGACTGAGGGAGGCATCAGCAAAGCTGTGGGGGAGCCAAGCTGTCTGCATAGTAAAACACCACACGCTGCTCACTCAGCAGCATCAAGAAGTGCAGAATCCATCACTGGCTTTGGTAGTGTGTTCCAATGGGGACTCATCCTCACGGTGAAATATTTGTGTCCTATTTCTAAGCTGAATTTGTCTGGTGTCACCTTCCAGCCGCTGGTCTTGTTCTGCCTTTCGCTGTGCCATTAACCAGCCCTTTAAGACCCAACATGTTCTCTTCAGGAAGGCACTGAGACACGTCAATGAGACACTCAGCTAAACACACGCAGCTCCTTCCCACAGTTCACAAAGCTTTTTTCTGGAGACCTCAAAACATTTGGCTCTTTGCTGCCCCACCTCCAATTTTTCAACATCTTTTTAAAATGTGGCCCCTCAAGCAGGTGCAGTCTCCAGTCACAGTCTCATAGATTCTGTGTCACCTCCCTGCCCTATTTGCCCCTCTGCTTTTGTGCCTAATGATGGCAATAGCCATATTCACCACAGCATCACCCTGCAACCTCCTGGTGAGCAGCATGACCCCAAAATCCTTTGCAGAGTCACTGCTTGCCTGGGTACAGCTCCCCGTTTTGAGGGCTGCAGAAAAACACCTTCTTGTGAGCTCTTGAGCTCGTCGGCTGTGTCTAGACTGGCAAGTTTTTCCGCAAAAGCAAGTGCTTTTGCGGAAAAACTTGCCAGCTGACTACACTGGCCGCTTGAATTTCCGCAAGAACACTGACTTCCTACTGTCTGAAATCAGTGCTTCTTGTGGAAATACTATGCTGCTCCCGTTCGGGCAAAAGTCCAGTGTAGACAGCTCAGATTGGTTTTGCATAAAAAAGCCCCAATTGCGAAAATGGCGATGGGGGCTTTTTTTGTGCAAAACTGCGTCTAGATTGGCATGGATGCTTTTCCGCAAAAAGTGCTTTTGAGGAAAAGTATCCGTGCCAATCTAGTTGCTCTTTTCCGCAAATGCTTTTAACGAAAAACTTTTCCGTTAAAAGCATTTGTGGAAAATCATGCCAGTCTAGACGTAGCCAATGTGTTGAGCTTCTACAAAGGAAGGCTGAGAGGTGACGTTGCTGAAGTTTCTAAGTACCTTCCCAGAGAGGGTATTTAAAGGCCTGTTTAAAGGCACAGGGAAAGGCAAAACAAGACCCAGTGGCTGTCAGGTGAAACCAGACACAGCTGAGAAACAAGGCACACATATTTCACAGTGAGGATGATTCACCAAACTTTCAAAGCATGTGACAGATTTTTCATTTCTTGACATCTTCTAGTGAAGACGAGATGTCTTTCTGGTGTGAGCTTGGATGAAAACTTAGCTATTTTGATATACAGCAGGGCTGGGACATACGGGGTCAAGTTCGATGCTCTAATGGTCCCGTTCAGCCTTAATATCTACTAATTAATGACAAACTCTGGGGATTTATTATCCATGGGCCCCAGACTCAGCTGTCATTAAGTGGGACAATCCAGGGCAACCAACTCAAAGATCCAAAGTGGCAGACTGGGGTCAGGACACTGGCCATGCAGGGGAGCAGTGGGTGTGGCAGTGACATCACAAAGGCCTGTTGCAGGACCTCAGCCTATTGGGGGGAAAGTGGTGTGTCAGTTGTGACCTCACAGAGAGGCCCTGACAACAGCCAGGCAGGACAGAGGCACAGGGCAAGGAAAACCTCAGAGATTCCTGTGGCTCTGCAGTAGCAAGGCTCCTGCTCAAGCTCTCTCCCTGGGGATGGATAAACAATTGGGATTACTCTAGGCAAGCGTGAGTAGGAACCTTGTCGGAGTTTTCTTCTTCCCTACCACCCATTCTGTGTTACCTGCTTAGGAGCCTGTTTGGCGTCTGTTCTGTCTGACCCACCTGGTACCAGCTGAGTCCTAGGCATAGAAATCACTAAGTTAAGGTGATTTGATTTCCTCCCAGGGACTTTATTCCTTAGAATCGCTGCAGACATTGGGGGTTTGTCCTTTTGACTCCTTCCTACCAGCAGCACAGAAGGAAGGGAGGCATGGTCTGTTACTGCCACCCTTCCTTCCGCACCGCTGATAGAGGCAGCCCTACTTTCCACACTGAGGGGCCGGAGAGCAGTGGGTAGTGGCAGGACACCCAGCTCAGAGGTCAATGCCACTGCCAGCAGCGGTGCAGCAGGAAGGGTGGCATGGTATGTGATTGCCACCTTTCCTTCTGTGATGCTGCTGGTGACGATGCTGCCTTCTGAGCTAGGAGGCTGTAGAGCAATGGACTCTGGGGAAGTGCCCAGGTCAGATGGCAGCACAGAAGGAAGGGAGGCATTGTATGGTATTGCCCCCTTCCATCTGCACTGCTGCTGGTGGTGGCACTGCCTTTTGGTCTGGGTAGGAGCAGAGCAGTGGCCTCTGATGAGGCACCCAGCTCAGACGGCAGCACAGCTGCCAGCAGCGGCACAGAAGGCAGGGTGGCATGTTATGGTATTACTGTCCTTCCTTCTGTGCCACGGCTGGTGGCAGTTCTATCTTCTAACGTGGGCTGCTGGAAAGGCAGTGCCGCCACCGCAGCGGAGGAGAAGGATGGGTGGCATGGCATCATATTGTCTCCTTTCCTTCCCTGCCACTGCTTTCTAAGGAGGTGGCTGGGGTGGGGGAAACTGGTCAGACACCCAGCCTGAATGGCAACCCAGCTGCCAGCAGCAAGGCAGGATGAAGGGGGGCATGGTCTGGTATTGCCACTCTTCCTATTGTGCTGCTGGAGGTGGCTCTAACTTTTAATCTGGGCAGCAAGAGAGTACGGGCACCAAGAAAAGAAAGTCTGCACCCACAGCAGCACGGAAGGAGGGTAGAAAAGTCTGCTACTGCCACCCTTCTGTGCTACTGCTGGCAGCAGCCCTGCTTCCCACGCTGAACAACTACAGAGTGGTGGGACAGAGTGGTGAGTACTGGTGGGTACCGGCAGGACACCCAGCTCTGAAGTCAAGGTATCCACAAGCAGCAGCGCAGAAGGGAGGGTGGCATGGTCTGGTATTGCCACCTTTCTTTCTTTGCTGCTGCCAGTGGCGGAGCTGCCTCTCATCTAGGAGGCCACAGAGCAATAGCCTCTGGTGAGGTACCAGAGGCAGTGAGTGAAGCCGAGGAAAACCCTGAATCCAAGTCTAACCCACAGTGGGTACATCTAAACTACATGGCTCCATCGATGGAGCCATGTAGATTAGGCTGATCGGCAAAGGGAAATGAAGCCGCGATTTAAATAATCGCGGCTTCATTTAAATTTAAATGGCTGCCGCGCTGAGCCAACACACAGCTAGCTGATCAGCTGTTTGTTGGCTCAGCGTGCTAGTCTGGATGTTCCCCTGCCGACATGAAAGCCGTTTATCGACCTCCCCGGTAAACTTCATCCTACGAGGCATAACAGGGAGGTCGATAAAGGGCTTTCAGGTCGACACGGGAGCATCCAGACTAGCGCGCTGAGCCGACAAACAGCTAATCAGCTGTTTGTCGGCTCAGCGCGGCAGCCATTTAAATTTAAATGAAGCCGTGATTATTTAAATCGCGGCTTCATTTCCCTTTGCCAATCAGCCTAATCTACATGGCTTCATCGATGGAGCCATGTAGTTTAGACACACCCTGGGAGTGTTACGCTGTCCTTGCTGTTCCTGATGCAGAAGACACAAGTCTGAAACAGCTTCTTAGTAGGGATTTACCATCCTTGTGGTCAAGCTCTAGAGAACAATGCTTTTAGCTCTAGGATACCTGGACTCGGTGCCAGGGATGACAAGCCCTAGAGAGGGTCTCTGGGAAGGCCTGGTCTACATGTTAGCAGGCTCCTATCTTTGCATGGCCTTGGGGGAATCAGACAGTGACAGGATCTGAGCCCTTATGTTCCCCTGTAAGCTGAGGTATTGTGTGGCCACCCAGCTGATTAGCAGAGTACCCACAGGCCTCCATGCATGTGTAACCACCACCAGGTGGATTTGAACCTGGGACATCTGAAGCTGAGTATAGCAGAGGGCTTATTTCAAATTTGGTAAACCTCATTTCACGAGGAATAATGCCAAATTTGAAATAGCTATTTCGAAATAAGTGCTGTGTAGACACTTATATCAAAATAGGGGGCCTCACTGATTAACAATTCACTAACGGGTGGTATGTGATACACACAAACACACACACACACACACTGATTATCAATTCACTAAAGGATGGCATGTGAGATCTCTCCTAAGAGCCAGTGGCCCAATGGTTGTCATAGTCCTTGGGAAAGGTAGGTGCAGATAATATTTAAGAACTTATCTATGTAAAAGTTATGTTCTTAGTGACTTGGGATTAATGCAGGTCACCAGGAGCGTTCCTGTCCAGCAGGAGGTAACAGATCCTTATTTCTCTGCCTTCTGATGGGCAGGGGATGTCTCTCGAAGGATGCTTGCCTGCATGATGCTGATCAAGTAATTGCACAATTTCAAGAGGAAATTTATAAGAAACAACAAGCAGCAGGAAAGAAGCCTGTTTACAAATATAGACAATAGTTTGTTGGGATATATGCCTGACCTGTTGCATGTATATCACTATCACATGCTAGCCTGGCTGTAAAAGGATAGAAGGACTTCAGGGTCACCATTGCCCTAAAAGACATAAAAATGTCTAGTTACATACATCTAGGTTCTAAATGTGTGTTAGGGTTGTGTTTAATATGTAGCCATCTGCTGCCAGTACTTCTCCCGGCTATCACTTGCATCTCTGTGCTTTGTTAAAGAACCTATACCAGCTTGCACTGTACAACATAGCTAAATCCTATGAGTTAAACAGAGCAGTGATCCAAAATGCAATGGGTAAGCTGTGATTTTCTGCTGCTTTGAGAGATGCAAATCAGTGAATCCTGCAAGTGTCCAGGGGACTAAGGGCTGGACCAGGGGTGGGCAATAATTTTTGGTGGGGGGGGGCCACTCCAAGATTTTGGTTAGTGGTCAAGCGCCGCACTTTTCTGTGTAGAGGGTGCGGGGTCAAGATTGGGTGCAGAAGGGTGCATGGAGTAAGAACCATGGTGCAGGAGAGGGTGTGGGGTCTGAGAGGGTGTTTGGGTGGAGGAGGGGGTTGTGACCTGGGTCAGGGGATTGGAATGTAGGGTCAGGGTGGGAGTGTGGGTGCAGGAGAGGATTCTGGCTTGGGGGAAGGGTTTTAGAAGGAGTACAGGTCTGGGAGGGAGTTGTGACCTGGGGCCGGGGGGGTGCAGAGGGTTTGGATGGTGACCTGGGGGAGGGAGTTGGGATGTAGGAGGGGTTGGGGTGCCAGAGGCAGGCACAGGCTGGGAAGAGTTTCCCTAGGTGTCTCCTGGCCAGCAGGCTGCAGTACCCCCGAGCCAGGCTGGGCTCCCTGTCTGCTGCAGCCCCAGCCCAATGGAAAATGCAGCTTCCTCCCTCCATGGGGCTCTCAACTCAACATGGGGGAAGAGGCTTGCATTGCCCCTGTTACTCAGGCCAATCTCTCCGCTCCCATTGGATGGCTGTTTCCAGCCAATAGGAGCTGAGGATTGGGCTGGGGGCGGGAAGCCTCTCCCTCCCTGCACAGCAGAGAGAGATACAAACCTGAGGGTCCTGGCAGGGGGAGCCACGGGCCGGATCCGGCTTGGCCGGCCAGATCTGGCCCACGGGTCATATATCGCCCAGGTCTGGGCTGGACACTCCAGGGAGCTGTATGGCGGGTTGCTGTGTGTCTGTTGTTAAACTGTAGAGAAGAGCAGAGACTGTGTTGCCCTGGAGAGTAAATTGTGTTGTCTGTGGCCAGTAAATTGTGTTGTCTGTGTGAAATTGGGAAGCTGACCCCCTGGGAAGCACCGGGCCAAAGGCAGGTAGCGGTGAAGTTCCTCACAACCCTGGGAACCCCCTAGAAGGAAACTAATAAGGGACATTGACGAACATCTCCCCTGAGCATGTGCCCCTGAAGACAAACAGTGCAAAGGACTATGGAATCCATGCATTGTTCCCTCCCCCTGCCCGCCAACAAGAATCAGGGGAGAGGGTAACACCATCTTTCAAACAAACTCACATACACTTGCACTTGGGTCGGGAGGGAATATTTCGGCCTGAGCCCATTGGGCTCTTCTGACTCTCACTGGTGGAACCACTCAGTGGGCCACCTGCAAGAAGAGTTTTGGAGGAATCCGGTTGTAGTTGTCTAAGCTGCCCTTGCCAACTCTTCCACTCAGAAATAGCAACTGGCCAAGAGATGCCCACAATGGGGCTATGTCTGGACTGCAGGCTTCTTTCGAAAGAGGCTCTTTCGAAAGCATCTTTCGAAAGAGCCTCTTTCGAAAGATCGCGTCTAGACTGCAGGCGGATCTTTCGAAAGAGCAATCCGCTTTTTCGAAAGAGAGCACCCAGCGAGTCTGGATGCTCTCTTTCGAGGAAGCCCTATTTACATTGAAGAACGCCTTCTTTCGAAAGAGGAACTTTTGAAAGAAGGCGTTCTTCCTCGTGAAACGAGGTTTACCGCCATCGAAAGAAAAGCCGCGTTCTTTCGAAATTATTTCGAAAGAACGCGGCTTGAGTCTGGACGCAGGGGAAGTTTTTTCGGGAAAAGGCTACTTTTCCTGAAAAAAACCCTGAGTCTGGACACAGCCTGGGTGTGCAGCTGGCTCAGGAGAGGGGTGTGTGTGTGTGTGTGTGTGTGTGTGTGTGTGTGTGTGTGTCTGTGTGTGTGTGTGTGTGTGTGTGTGTGTGTGTGTGTGTGTGTCGGGGACCGGGGGAGAAGACAACTCAGCTGGTGAGGTTTTTAAGTTGGCCAACCCTGGCTAGACATCTCCCCCACCCCCGAGAGGAGACGTCGTAGCACCCTCTCCTCCTGGTGTTCATTTCCCCCATTTTTGCTGTAGGAGACCAAGGTATATTAAGTGTCAGGGGCTGGGATGACTTCATCATAGTCACAGGCAGCGGTGCTATTTACCTACTTTATAGCTATTCCTTGCCTGGGCTGGGTTCATTGTAGAACTTTGGAGCAGCACAGAAAACAAAGCAGCATTTCTTATTTCGATACAGGGGTGGAGCCAGGCAGCAGGGGAAGAGCATTCTTCAGTGAGCAGTGAGCAGCTACCGGCAGGCAACACACCTCTGCACTAAGCTGACTGCAGTGCAGCACAGGTTTCGACAACAGCCAATGCTGTTGCTGCTGCCGCCACCCCCTCACTCTCAGATCTGACTTTTCTCATCCTTCCTCCCTTTACTGCAATGCCTTAGTAAACAAAGCAGCTGCAAATGTGAGGGGAAGGGAAGAACGAGTGGGAAAGCATCCCGGGATGGGGGAAGAATAAATGCCCTCTTCCTGTGTGTCCTCTGTGTTGGGTTGGCATGATTCTAGGGCAGACGGTCAGCACCCTAGTGCACTGTAGAACCCAACATTATGGGCACCGCTGCAACCCAGGGCCCAGGGAGGTTGGCAGAGCTCATGCCAAAGGTTCCTGCCCAAGTGGATGGAGGCCCAGTTGCATTGCTGGCTGGCAGAGGATACTTCTTCCCCCTGCCAGACCTACCTTGCCTGAACCTGGCTGTCCAGGCTTGGTAGGGGAACAGGAATTGCCCTGCTGTATGTGAGGCAGCCCAACCATGTGAAGGCAAAGGGTAGGCTGCAAAAGCTTGTTCTAGGGAGAATTCATTCACCCTGGTGCTGCCACTGCTGCTATTGGGCCAAAAATTCTAAGACAATGAGATTTCTCACCTGGCTGAAGTTACAGCAGGTGCAGCTCCACAGGGGGCCAGTGACTGTCTCAGACCCTCACCAGGTTTTCCTCTCAGGTTGTCTCCCCATCACACCTAAATCCTGCCCTCATCCTTTACCCCCATTGTCCTGCACCTTGTGTAGAAGTTTACACGAGGGGAAGTTATTTAACAGCCACAGTGCGTAGGGCAATAGATAAATTGGCCACAGACTCTCAGCTGAAACCATGGCAGCAACTCGGCCCACCCCTAGTCTCCACAGTAGTTATTCATTAGGACTTCTTGACAGCAGAAAGGAGAACTAGATAAATTCATGGCGGTTAGGTCTATCAATACTTATCTGCCAGGATGGGTAGGAATGGTGTCTCTAGCCTCTGTTTGTCAGAGTGACAAGAGAGGGATTACTTGATGCTTATCTGTTCTGTTCACTCCCTCTGGGGCATCTGGCATTGGCCACTGTTGGGCTAGCTGGACCTTTTGTCTGACCCAGTGTGGCTGTTCTTATGTTTGACCTTGGAACCTCCTACTTCAAAAACCACAGCCCCCGCTGCTGTTCAGCCTGACATGGCAGAACGAGCTTATCTTTGGTAAAGGCTACAATGGTGGTTCTCTGGAGATTTCAGCCTCCGGGGGGAGACAAGCCCCTTCCCAGGTGGGCTCTGACCCAGGACCTGGAGTATTGGGTTCATATCCAGGTCTTTTAATCCACTTCCACTGCCAGATTTGAAAGAGTTAAGATTTAAGGGCCAGAACTGGCTCATCTCTGACTATGTCGTCCCAACACACACATCGCCAGTTGTCTGGGAGCAGGATGGGCACTTGTTCCAGGACTGAAGTGGCCCTCTTTGTGATAACTCCCTCAACGTTCATACAAAGAGTACAGCACATGAGTGATATGATCGCACCATTAAGTCACAGCTTGAAGTCTGCCTGGTAGATTTTCATCTACTGAGCTGCACATGAAGGTTTTTCAGGGAAGCCAGTTTGAAAAAGAGTTCAAGTCTGCTTGGATCTGAGAGTTACAATGGACTGGTTAGAGCTGCTCCTTATTGAATCTGGAGCAAAGGAAATATTTGCATTTTGACTACTTTGATGCTAGGCTTCTTTGATGGGAGCCAATGACAATCATTTTAAGGCAATAAAGAACTAGCCAAGCCTATTTTTTCTTCAAAGGTCAGCCTTGTAAATGGCATTAAAGGAATTTTCTGGAGATAATGTTTCTGTTAGATGTTTCAAAAGATTGTAATACAGCTCTTTATAAAAGAAGGGAAACATATTTGTTACTCTGATATGCTGAAAATGAATCAAGGATGTTAGCAACAGAAGTTAAATTAGATTATGAAAAAAATAAAAAATAAATGTCCTTGCGTTCAGTAGGAAACCTCTGAGATCAAGGGAGAACACCAGAGCAGAGTTATACCCCATGGAAAATTAGAGATTAGTACTTTCTTCCCTTTGATAAGATTTTTTTTTTGCAGAAACTAAAAATAGGGAAAGAATTTGTGTAGGATTTAAAAAAGCCAAAGCACTAACTAAAGTAAAATTGACATGGAAAAATGGTAAAACAGTGTTTGCTACTAAGCACATTATTGTTGTCTGGCCAGTCTTACTAAGGTATTGGGAAAGTGTCATTAATGTTTTCAAAATATGAATTTAAATTTGTTACTGTGATTCTATTGTATCATATTACTTGTTGCAACAGTAGCTGTGTGACGTGGGTATGGACAACCGCCATATTGTTAGGATCTTTCATTTTGGGTATGCTAAACATTTCCAGAGTTCAAAAACTTTATCCAGATGAATTGGGTCTCTTGAATCCAGAATGTTTGGACAGAAATCTCTATGGAAATATTTTTTGAGAGATTGATGGTGATTTTTATTTTTAGTTAGGCTATAATCCCTGCCAAAACACCTTTTCTTGGCATATGTGAGTCTAGCCAGAAACAAATGCAGGAAGACTTAGATACTGCAGTGCTATAAATACTGTTATGTGACTTCATGGTCTCATAGCTCGTTTAGTACTGCCATGCCCTGCTATTCCACTGTCTTCGGAATAACAACAATGGCAGAAACTCCAGTTTCATGGTTTTATTATTGAAGTAGAGTACAGAGGGAGCGCCTGTCCTCCTGCTGGTACAATCAACTTACTTCTGTCCTAGAGGCAGGAAATAGACACTCTGCAACTTCTCTGGTTATTCATGAAACTTGGAACCATCCCATCTAAAAGGAACCACACTTTTGTAACACAACGCCACACAGCCAGTAACTCTCTCACAATTCCATAGGGAGATAGGTAAATCAGACCCTAATTCACTTAAGCACAAGAGTATCTTACTGATATTTGGCTGAGATTTCAGAAATAACCTAGGGTTAGTCTACACTACAGAGTTTTGTTGGAAAAACAGCCATTTTTCCGACAAAAGTTGAGGAATGTCCAAACAGCAATTGTGTTCTTCTGCAAGAAAACTGAAAGAACAGAGGGGTTTTCCTGGCATTGGTAATCCTCATTCTATGAGGAAGAAGCCTTTTTGCGAAAGAGCTCTTTTGCAAAAAGGTGTGTGTGGACAAGGAAAAGGGAATTCTTTCAGAAGAAGAGGAAAGAGCCCAGGTGCCCTGGTGGCCATTTCATCCATAGCAATCACAGCTTACATGCAAGAAAGTGCCCATTCAGTCTGGACGCTCTCTTTCGAAAAAGCAGATCGCTTTTTCGATGCACTTTTGCATTATGGACGGTCTTTTTCGGAAGAAGTTTTTTCGGAAGATCTCTTGTGATTTCAGGTGCTCAGCTAGACAGACACACCTGAAAGGGATTTGATTTTCAGAAAGTGCTGTGCTTTCATTCTGTAGAAATCAGGTCCCTTAACATATCTCACGTTGCAATGAAAATCATTGGCCATTTTTTTTAACACAAGATGGTGTACTTGGACCTTGTATTCCACAAACCAAACCAAAAGTTTTCCATTGACCTAAATGGAAAGTGCAGGCAGAATGAGGCTCTGACTGGGTGTTGATTTTTTTGGGTGAATGCAGAAGGGAGGATCCTTCCTCTCCTCCCTTGGCTTCATCCAGAGCTGCTCTTTGATAGAAGCGATGAGCCCTGTCCATTTGGCACAAGTGGCCTCTGCCTACTTTCAGTCCTTTTAGCAGCAAGGTGACTAAGTCTTGCTGGGTCTGCCAGCAGCTCACCTGGGAGGCCTTCTCAGCAACCCGTGGAGGTGCAAACTCATGGAATCATAGAACTGGAAGGAACCTCGAGAGGTCATCGAGTCCAGTCCTCTGCCCTAACAGCCGGCCCAAGCACCATCTAGATCATCCCTGACAGGTGTCTGTCTAACCTGCTCTTAAATATCTCCAGTGATGGAGATACCACAACCTCCCTAGGTAATTTATTCCAGTGTTTAACCACCCTGACAGTTAGGAAGTTTTTCCTAATGTCCATCCTAAACTTCAATACTCTTTGCTTCTTAAAGGACCACTCTCTCCATAAGGTAGGCTGTGCCCAGACAACAGGGTCTCTAGCAAGGGCAGAGAATGCATGGGACACTCCATCAAATACCTGTAACCTGCATGAACTTTAAATGACCGAAGCCCAAGTCCTGACGTATAATAGCCCTTTGGGATCTCACAAGAACTGACGATGCTTTAATGCCTCAGTTGAATTTTAGAGGGAACTGTCATGAGCCACCTTGAGCCCATTTAGGTGGATTGAGGCTCTAGAGGTCGATCTTCTAGCATTCAATTTAGCGGGTCTGGTATAGACCCATACATTCAAAGCTGAGGGCAGCCTCTGCCAGCGTCCAGTACTCCTCCTTTTGTGAGGAGTAAGGGAAGCCGATGGTCTCCCTCTGTGTGGACACCGCCAAGGCTTGGCTAAAGATACCTTAAACTGTGTACCGTAAGCTGAGCTTTCTGATCTAATACAGACCAGGCCTTAGAGGGATAAGAGGATGTAACGTGCCCTTTTATTCCAGACACAAGCTACCCATATTGCTGATCTCAGCACAGGGGAGGGAAAAGAAGTTCTGGGGCTGCTAATTTCCATCCTACAGAGGTGGGTGGGGAAAGAGGAGAAGAAGAGAACTCCTCGACCGTGCCAGAAAGCACAGCTGAGCCAGCATACAGGTGAAACAGGTGATAATGAGTACCTGCTTGTCGTTAGTTACTTTTGCATGTGTGAAGCAGGGAATGAATAGAGACTTGGACTCAGCTTGGCCCGGGTATTTCTCCTAGGGCAGCATAACTTTGTGCTGCTCTTTACTCTGGGCTAGTGCTAATGTTGCCCGTTAGCCATTAGTGACTAAGGGAATTTCTGATCCCCTCCCAGCCCATCACCATGGCGACAGGAATTAATTTCACCCCCAGGAGCCTACCAGAGAGCTGTGTCAGGCTTTCTGAAATCTAAACTGCAGTGCTCACATTTCCATTTCTCCGTGTTAGTGACAGCAGCTCCCCCAACATCAATTTGCTTCAGACAGTTTTCAGGCTGCAGGAATCAATACATGAATATTTATGGGGGGGTGACTATTAAATATAGTCTTCTCAGAAGAAATACATAAATAGCAATGGAATTATGGGCGAGTCAGAGGAAACAAAGATGCTGGATACACACTTATAATCCAGATGGAACAAGCTCCTGTGATTATAAGTGAATGCAGAAGCAGCTTTTGAAGGAAATGATCAACCAGAGAGAAGACTTCGCCTTTGGAAATTTCTGATGGGCTGCAACCATTCTGAGGTAGATGGACAGAGATAGTTAGCCAATGGAGAAAAATAAACACTAAACCAGTGGTCAGTACAGTGAGATGCAGAAGAGAAGCATTTGGGAGAACTGAAGAAAAGCCTTAGTAAGATAGAAGAATGACAATAGATTCCTTTCACACTCTGTTTCTGGAAGACAGGATATTGGGCAAGATGGACCTTTGGTCTGACCCAGTATGGCCATTCTCATGTGCTTATGTGCTTCATTCTGGACAAGGCCTACAGGCTTAGGGGATCTTGGAAGTACTTTTTCCATAAGCGCAGTTTAGTTTCTTTAAACTACGTCTCTATCTTTATATTCACATGTGTGTCTTTGATTCTTTTACCAACTTTTGGTGATTGCCAGCAGGGTTGGTAGTGCCACCTAACTATTAACCTTGCCAACATTTCTCATTATAAGGCCCAGTTTTCTGTTGCTTATAGCTTGACAAAATTTAACCATTTGGGTTGAAATTTTCCATGGAAGGTGTTTGCCTCAGACTGAGATTTTCCGGGAGACTTCAGCTAAACAGCTCATTCCATTTCTGAGACTAAGGCTCACAACTCTGCAGGCCTGCCAATGGGATGGGGCAAACTGGGCCGGTGGAAGCCCCAGACCATTTAAACAAGGACTCCATTTCAGGCACGTAGCGGGGCCAGCAGCCGTGCGTTCCGGGACGCAGCAAGCTTTTCATCCTGGTCCCCATACGCTAAGAGAGTGAGGGGAAAGTGCTAGCATTCTATGCATTTCTCTCACACTTGGCTGGTGAAGGGAGCTCAGTGGCCAGGTGTGAGAGGCATGCACGGAATGCAAGTACTTTCCCCTCACTCCCTTAGCATCCGGGGAACGGGATGAAAAGCAAGCCACATCCTGGAGTGCACAGCTGCTGCCCCCGCTACACACCCTAAATGACACCCTTGCCTTTAAATCACTACTGGAGTGCCCTGCTGCATGCTCTGAGCAGCTCCGAGGCACCAGGAGGGGGCACTCTGTGCTCTGGGCAGTGCTGCAACTCTAGCACCTGTACCTTTTGGAGCAGGGACTTGAAATTTACCAGGAGGGTGGCTGTTGTATCAAGGAAGTGTCTTTTTCCCACCCCCATGACATCTGCTGAAATGTGGCCACATTATAAGCCTTGAGGAATCCTAGTTTCACATGTTCTTTAGCAATTTTGTATATTTTTAGCAGTTAAATTCCCTTTGCATGTTTGAGTCCCTTAGCGTGTTTGAGCCTCTCTCTAGAGAAATGGTCTGAGGTAAACAGGATAAAGTTTAATAAGGACAAATGCAAAGTGCTCCACTTCAGAAGGAACAATCAGTTTCACACATACAGAATGGGAAGCGACTGTCTAGCGAGGAGTATCGCAGAAAGAGATCTGGGGGTCATAGTGGACCACAAGCTAAATATGAGTCACCAGAGTGACGCTGTTACAAAAAAAGCCAACATGATTCTGGGATGCATTAACAGGTGTCTTGTGAGCAAGACATGAGAAGTCATTCTTCTGCTCTACTCTGCACTGATTAGGCCTCTATTGGAGTATTAAGTTCTGATCTGGGCACTACATTTCAAGAAAGATGTGGAGAAACTGGAGACAGTCCAGAGAAGAGCAACACAAATGATTAAAGGTCTAGAGAACATGAGCTGTGAGGGAAGACTGAAAGAATTGGGCTTGTTTAGTTTGGAAAGGAGAAGACAGAGGGGGCATGATAGTAGTTTTCAAGTACTTAAAAAGGTGTTACAAGGAGGAGGGAGAAAAATTGTTCTCCTTGTCCTCTGAGGATAGGACAAGAAGCAATGGGCTTAAATTGCAGCAAGGGAGGTTTAGGTTTGGATGTTAGGAAAAAGCTCCCAACTGTCAGGGTGGTTAACGCTGGAATAAATTGCAGAGGGGGGTTGTGGATTTTCTGTCACTGGAGATATTTAAGAGCAGGTTGGATAGGCATCCATCAGGGAGGATCTAGACAGTGCTTGGTCCTACTGTGAGGGCAGGGGACTGGATTCAATGACCTCTCAAGGTCCCGTCTAGTTCTATGATTCTATGGCTCCCAGAGCTGACCTAACTGCATATGAGACATCCCACAGCAACAGAGCAATTGAACATGCTTCAAGCCAGAGCTCCAGTGTTAAAACCGGATTTTCTTTGTAATGGCTACTCTGAAATGGGATGGGCCCCAGCACCAGGACTAAGAACTGGGCCTGGGTTAGCAAAGAGGCTGGGACAAGGAGCTAGGGAAGCAGGAGACTAGGGCACAAAGCCAGGTTGGAGGAAAGACTGAGACTGGATGAGAAGCCCAGGGAGAGAGAGTAGGACGGCAGCCAATGAGGGGGAGAAGAGAATTGGCTGAAGAATCTATGCCCCTCTCTCCTCCCACACACACTCCCTCCAGAGCCTGGAATGGAACCCAAGACTACAGAGTCTCACCGTTCCTCCTCTGTGAGCAAGGAACTGTGAAACCCTCTGGCAAAGTGTGTGTCCAGGCCTGGCCCACTCCTAGCTCAAGTCTATGCATTGGATCTAAAGGTTCTAACCTGACTGATTGCCACATTGTGAAACTGCTGTTTTTTTTCCTGTTTACTTTATTAAAAAATCATGAACAACACACTCACAAATCCTATGCTGAAAGAACACTCTTAAGATTGCAGAGTCAAGCACTCAAAAGGTTTACTGCACGCTCTCAATTCACCCTCCTTGTGTGTATGTATTATGCTCATCTTTAATTCAATGATCACATACTATTGTTTCCATAGGACCCTTGCATCATTCAGTTCATAGGGCAGATGTGTTCTAGGGATGAATCCATATAGTGCAGGCAGGGGCGGATGAGAGTGCCGCGGGGCCCCAGGCAGCAAAATTTCGCGGCCCCCCCCCTTGACACAGCGCATGCGCCATGGCACCAAGGCACATGCGCGGGGCCTCGGGAAGCACAGGGCCCGGGGCAGCCGCCCCGCTTGCCCTGCCCTAAATCCGCCACTGAGTGCAGGAAATTATGCTCTTATCTGTCAGAATTCCCACTTCTAATACAGCACATTTCATTAACATCCCTGCTTCATTTGTTGCAGAAGTTGGCAGATGCACAGTGAATGAGGCAGTGCACTAAAGGAAGAGAAAGGATAGTCTCAGTTAAGCCATTGAATGCTGCCTTGGAGAATTGATTCTATTCATGCTTCTTCCACTGAGTTCCTGGGTGATGCTGGGCAAGTCACTTAAAACATATTTTCAGAGGTACATTCCTTATTGTCTGGGTGCCCCAGCTGGTATTTTGGGTTTTGATTTGTAGAAATGAGAAGCAAAGGGACCTGCACTCTAAACACTGAGGCTGAGTCTACACTGGCATGATTTTGCGCAAATACTTTTAACAGAAAAGTTTTTCCATTAAAAGTATTTGTGCAAGAGGGCATCTATACTGGCATGTGCCTTTGAGCAAAACATTTGCTTTTGCACAAAAGCATCCGTGCCAGTGTAGATGTGCTCTTGCACAAGAAAATTCTGATGGCCATTTTAGCCATCAGGCTTTCTTGCGCAAGAAATTGATGTTACCTGTCTACACTGGCCTTTTGCGCAAGACCGCTTGCGCAAGAGGACTTATCCCTGAGTGGGAGCATCAGAGTATTTGTGCAAGAAGCACTGATTTCATACAGTAGAACATCAGCGTTCTTGTGCAAATACTCGCAGCCAGTGTAGACAGGTGGCAAGATTTTGTGCAAAAGCAGCCACTTCTGCGCAAAATCTTGCCAATGTAGACACAGCCATAAAGTAATATGTTATTCTAATTTCTCGGTGAAATCAGAGTCGTCTCAGATTGGTGGAAACTTTTCAGTTGAATGTTTCTCTGCCTCAATGACTTATCTGTAAAATGGGGAAAATGCCATCCCTTCTCTTCACAGTAGCTTTGAGAAAATAATTCTTTAATGTTACTGAAGCACTCAGACACAATAACATACAGCACTGGAAAGCACATGACGAAAATAATAATTCTGGGATTGAATGATGTGCAAGAAGGAAGGAAGGTGTCATGGAACCACAGTTTGAAAAATGGGGAGTAAACAAAATATGGAATAACTGCTCATTAATCTATACTGACAGTGGCAGGGGGCACATGTGATCATGCAGTTAGGCTGTTTGATGCAGACACACAGGGAACCCCATGTTAAAATTGCACAGGCAACCTGAACTTTGTCATTTTCTAATTTGGGAGGGTGTTTAATTTGCACCTTTACTAATGTTCTTTCACTGTTCATCTGTCAAATAATGCCACTTTTAAGTGACAGGATTAGTGACATGCAGAGAGAGGCAGGATCGGAGGTCTATGGGTGGAACCGAATTTTCTATTCTGGCTGAACCGAGCTGGGCACAGGAGTGCCAGGGAAGTAGCCATGGAAAAATGGTTTCAAGTCACCTATGTACTTCCTTTATTAATTATTGGCTCTGCCGAAGGCCTGCTCCGCTTCTGGGCTTCTGTAACTTAGTTTTGGCAACAATGCCCCACCTTCTTTTTTACAATCAAAAGTAGAGCACAGCAGAGTTCTGGTCCCAACTTTAATATTCCACTTTTGCTGTGGGCTGCAAGGGGGGCCATTGTTGAGTCATTTCACCATTGCCATAGCACTGAGGGAACCTGGGATTTAGTTGGGATTGGTCCTGCCGAGAGCAGCGGGCTGGACTTGATGACCTTCTGAGGTCTCTTCCAGCTCTATGGTTCTATGATTCTATGATTTCCCAGTTTCACCTCCATTATGACTCACTTACTCTACTGGCATGGAATAAAGTGACTGCAACAAATGAGAGACTCAGGTCCAGGAAGTCCTGAGTTCCAATACTGCCCACATAACACATGCATGGAAGCCCTGGGCAATTCTGATAGCTTCTTGTGCTGGCTTCTCTATCTGTACAATTGGACTGCAGTATTTTAAAAATTGCTTTTGCAGGAGGGTCCTGAAAAACAGTATATTATTATATATATTAGAAACGTGCATCTGTCTGTCTGTGAGCAGAACCTCTCACATGAAACAAACTAATTTGTTCAAGAACTCCTCCTAAATGATAAGAGCTGGGACCACCAAATGTGGTATACAGCTTCCTGTTATCATAACGTAAAGCAAGGTCAGGGTTTGATTGTGCCAGGCTAATGGGATGTGCGTGGAATTTTATTGTTTCTCATACAATGGAGAGGGAGGGGCATGGCAGGAGGGAGTTATACTATAGAATGACCACAGGAGGGCACCAAGGGGCCAGAGATGGAGATCGGGACAGCTACAACTCCATTGGGCCAGTAGGGGGCAGGAGGGAGAAAGGGACATTTATCTACTATACATTTCAGAGTTTGACTATTTGTGTGTCTGTTTGTCTGTGTGTCTGTCTGTCCTCCAGTTGAGGGACATAGACACCTCTCCCTGGTTGTGCCCACAGGAGCTGCAGCAGCCATGGAGAGGCGCTTCTCACCTGGCCCCAACCTGCTGGGAAAGAGGTCTGGGGTTGTCCCCTCTCTCCAGGGCAGCCCGCACACTGTTCCCAGCCCCTCAACCCCAGCCCCACCGCAGAAGAATGATTTAAATGAAGAAAAATAACACTTATTTGAATTAAGGATCCGAGCAATGCCAGGTAAATCTTCTTGTTGTAAATGACTGTAAAGCTGTTTGCAGCTGTATAGCACTAGATTGGTACAGAGCAGAATTATGTCAATAAAACCTTGCAAGCTGCAATGTTTGGAGTCAGATCCAGAGCCTGTGCTAGTCATAGGTGACATTTCAGGAACTCAAGTAATAGAGCCAGTAAATCAGTTTAACCAACACTGCAGTGTTATTCACAAAGGGACTGTCCCCCTTGCATTTAGGATAACAAGAAAAGCAGTTCTGTCTGTGCAGCTGAAGGGAGGGGCATGGCCAAATGCCAGCTCTGCTCCTGAGCAGCTGTGTGGAGTAACCCATGCTCA
Organism: Pelodiscus sinensis; assembly: GCF_052426305.1. Classification (NCBI taxonomy): domain Eukaryota; kingdom Metazoa; phylum Chordata; order Testudines; family Trionychidae; genus Pelodiscus; species Pelodiscus sinensis. Next base: position 15,128,595 of record NC_143054.1, read on the forward strand.
GTAATACCTGGAACCTTGCAAGGAGTATGGTCTCAATTGGTCATATGCATCACTGACGCTCTCATTAGAGTGACATCAAGGATGTCCTAGGCCCAGTAGCTGCATTACCTTAGGCAGAGAAACCTGTGTTCTTGGCAGGGCTGCACAACAGAGATATGAGATGGAGCACAAATAGGAAATTGGGCCATTCTCTTGGTAAAAGGGGACATTAGGCTTGGATTCAATGGAACAGTGATAGATGGCTAGAGCGAGGAGCACAGAGTGCTCTTACATAAGCCACACAAATGTATCAAGAAAAGCACACGAGCTTGCACGCTCCACAGCTAAATCCTTCGTTTCATGTGGGAGGTTTGTCTGCTTTTTCCTGGAGCTACCTCTGAGCACCCCACCATGAAGCTTTCCTGTGTGGTAGTATTCTCCCGGTCTTGTTCTGTGGGGATGCTTTATTAGCTGGCATGCTAAGATTTGTGTTGTACTTCGTTTTTATTTTTAAAATGCTGCTGTCACTCTGGGCGTTGCAGGACACGTTTTGCTTAAATATGCAACTCTGTTCACACCCGCAACTATCTCTCCTTTTGCTTGGCTACCCTCCAGAAAGATTCAGTAATGGAAAAATCATTTCACAGCACTACAAAAGGCGATCTGATGAAGAGCTGTTTATTAGGATTTCACTCTTGCAGGCTTTTTTTTTTAAAAAAAGAATGTCAATGTAATTTATCTTCAATAGATCAGTTCATTATAACTGCTTTTCTCCATGTAAAATTCCTCAGCTTGATTCAAGTTGACAATTGGCTGAGAATGAAGTGGGGGATTCTTTTATTCTTCCCTCTCAAACAAGTTTAATCTTCTTCCAAGGTTAGGTTCAATTGAAAATAGGACAGCATGACATCTCCAATAGATTTGGCTAATGAAGGGGTATACTTGTCAGATGAATGTTGCCAGAAAAAAAGAAATATAGAATTTTAAACCTATGAAAATGCTTAAGAAAGCAGAATTATAGTCCAGGAAAGGACTCCAAGAACCTTGGTGCTTATCTAACAGATAGATTCCCCACCTCTGCTGTTAATAGGGGCAAGTGTTTTGCTAGAATCTAAGAAATACATCAATAAATTGAAACACAGCTCATAGGTAGCGAGTGGGTTTTATTCAAACAGACGGATGTTGGAGATGTTGCTGATTATATAGAGCATCAAAAACTCATAACACTGATGAGGAAGAAGCGTGTATTTATTTATATCCCTTCCCCACCTTAAGAATCCAGTTTCTTTAATCTTCACCTTATGAGGCTAAGGTTCAAATCCAGCTAACGTGATACGAGGTTGGTTGTTTCAGCCTAGGGATGTTTAATATCGGTTAATTGAATAGTCAATTAACCTCATGAATTCTTATTGGTTACTCAACTATTCTATAGTCTCTGGGGGTGGGGCCAGCAGCCAGTGCACTCCAGCCCCACTCCTGAGGAGCCCCCCTGCCCCTTGGTGCTGCTCCCTCTGTATCAGAGGCAGCAGTGTGGGGTGCCAGGTGGGAGCTGGTCCACAAGGGGAGCCAGTTTAAAAACCAACTCCCCTCATGGACCAGCTGCCTGTCGCCCCATGCTGCTGCTGCTGATAAAGAGGCAGCAGTGGGGGGTGGCAGCAGCCAGCCCCTGTCTGGGGGGAGGTCCTGGACCCAGCATGAGCTGGAACTGAACCGGGCTGCCTGCCCCCTGGCTCCTAATACACTTTAAAAGTAGAGATGCAGCCAGAGGTAGGTCCCGGACCCAGTGCAAGCCAGGACTGAGCTGGGCTGCTGGCCAGCCTGCTAAAAAATTTACTGGCAAAGAGTGTGGTGGGGGGAGAGGGAGAGGGGGAGGGGACAGAGGGGGGGAAGAAATGCATGTAGTGTATAGCATTAACCTATAAGATTTTGCTTATCTGTTAATCAGTTAATCGACTACATGTTTACATCCCTATCTCAGCCCCATTTCTGGTGGATGTTCGTCAAGCATCGAAATGTGGCACAAAAGAGCAAGCAGTGCCCGTTCTTGGGAACTGATCCAAAGTCCCTTGAAGCCAGTGTCTTTTCAATGAGCTTTGGGTCTGCAGCTCAGAGAGGGGCATTCCTGTGTTTCTGCTGAATGGCCACAGACATTGGGAAGCTTGCAAAGTGCTTGGCCGGCCCCCCGCGTCAAAAAAAACCAGATCTATTTCCTCTGCACACGTTTGCGTGCTACCTTACTCCTGTGCTACATCTACACTGCCCAGTCTTGCTCAAGAGCATATGCAAATGAGCCACCATTTTTGCGCAAGGGGCTTTTGAGCAAGAAGGGTTTTTTGTGCAAGAAGGAGCAGTGTAGACAAAAGCCCCCTGTGCAAAACGGCGGCTCATTAAGTATGCAAATGAGGCACGGCTATATTCATCACCGCGCCTCATTTGCATATGTTCTTGTGCAAGATTGGGCAGCATAGAAATAGCCCTGAAGTAGTCCCCTTCATTTGCCTCCTAGACTGCGAGCTTTCTGGGGGCAGGGCTTGTCTTTCTTGTACTTTCCTGGACAGTAAATTATGCAATGGGGTGTCTAAGTGCAGTTGTAAAAATAATTGATTTCAATTAGACTGCTTGCAGAGTCAGGCCACAGCATGAGGCAGGGAGGCAGCATCGTTTAGCTGATGCTGTTATCTTGTCCCAGGATCATGGAAATCCCATCCCTGGCTTTAAATAACGATGAGACTGTTCAGTTTTGCTTTGACAAATGAACCATGTCCCAGTGAAAAAGGGTCAGCTTTCTCTGGGTCAGCAGATGTATTCTGTCTGGTCTGGCATGCACGCTGTCTGCATATTACCTGGGAGATCAAAGTCTTGTGAGTCTTACAGGCACTCTAGGTACCTGGGAGTGCATAGGTGTGTATAGGCAAGGGAAACAAGTTAACACAGATTCGTTATTGCCATGAGGTGTTAAGAGAAGAAATGTTTATTCTTATTTTTTGCAGGAGAGCACAGGTTGGACCTCCCTGATTCCGCACCCTCAGAATCCTACTGGTCCCAAATGAGGGAGTTTTCCGGACCAGAGGAGGTCAATACCGGCCCTCCTGCCACTGGCTTGGCAGGGTTCCTGGTCTCAACAGGGCTGCTGGCTCTGTTATCACTGGCCCAGTAGGGCTGCTGGCCGCTGGATCTGTCACAACTGGTCCTGACCCTAGCAGAGTTGCTGGCCTCTCTGCCTTTGGCCTGGCTGGGCTGCTGGCTGCCAGACCTGCCACTGCCACCACAGCAGGGTTCCCAGCCCCACTAGTGGTCCCAGCCATCAGCCCTGGGGCGCTCTTGTCCCGGAACATCCATGGTCCAGCAGGACCAGCGAGTCCTTGTTTAGAGAGGTTCAGCCTGTAGTAGTAATGGTGAAAACACCGTAGTTTCAGAGATTCGGTTCCGTTTTTTAAGATTTGTATTTTAACAAGAGAAAAAGTAAATGAAAAAAAGATGTCTGAAAAATGAGAAAGGCAGGCTGAGCCTGTTTAAAAACATTAAAACTAATGACATAAAAGAGGTAAAAGAATATTTGGAAATGCAGACTTTATACAAATCAGCCTGTCTCAATTGAATGTATCCTAGAGTGTCCGCGAAATTAGCTAAAGAACTTCCGGGGCGTCACAGATATTATTCCACAGAAACTGGAAAGTAGAGGAGATTCAAAGAGGCTACAGGAAAGACAACATAATACCATTTTTCATAAAAGGAAGGAGGAACAGACCTGGTCATTCTAATCCTGCAACCGAACTTCTGTCCTTAGTAGTGAAACTGATTGGTTTACCTAACTTGGCGATTGAAGTTATGCCATTTCTTATGCACATTTGCTATAGAAATTCTTTTCCCACACAAGATTTAACCTGGTTACCAAAATGGGAGGTTAGTAAGGTATAAATAGCAACGTTCTATCCCATTACCATTAATCCCGGCTCTTTGAAAGGTAGCACTGTTTACAAAGTCATTGTTCCTCTGGGAAAAGCCAGAGCATAAAGGTTATTATATTTATTAGCCACTTCAGTGGTTCAAGCCTGAGTTATGAACAAAGTCATAAGTATGAAATTGATGTTGTGATTTGATTTTTAAGGAGAAAGAACTTACTGATAATTTAAGTTCAATAGAAGCAGGACTATGTCTGAGATACGTAATGACCGTGTCCAAAGCAGACTGACTGATATGGCAGCACTGCACCAACCTTGGAGTACATTTTATTCCAGAATTGAAATTTAGTAGGTTTTTTTCATTCAATTGATAACTTCATGCGAAAGAGAGAGAGAGAGAGAATGGGGGGGGCTAAGGAGGGGACCCCTGGACTTGCTGAGAGAGTTATGGGAGGGGGAGACCTCCCTGGATGGAGAGTCAGGGGTGGAGGATGTCCTGGCTTTCTGGGAAAGTCTTGCTGAGCTCTTGGGCCCTGCCAGGGAGACCCTGGGCAGAGCCCAAGGGAAGAGGAAGGCCTGGTACACCCACAGAGAGTGGGCCTGCGCCGGCCCCCTCAAAGTCATCCAGTAGCCAAACAAGGTGGAACCGGCTCTTGCAGGACGCCGCCGTGGCAGGCCCAAGAAAAGGGGAGCGCCAATGTCACAGCCAATGCTTTACGCGGTGGGAGACCCAAACTTCCCCAGGCCACCAGCTGAGTGACCCCGCTCATTTCAGTCTGCCTTAGAGGGATCCACATTCTTCTGACTCCTCCAGTCCCCACGGCCAGGATGTCACCTCACGCACCACCCACAAGGGACACTGTGAACTCTGTGGGCCGGATTCTCCTTTACACAAGGGCCCCTTTACACCACTCTGGTGGCCCGTAATGGCCCTAGGCTAGCATCAGTTACACCAATGTCAGTTTGAAGGTCACCTGTACATTGCTAGAGTTGCGTGAAACGGAGACGTGTGTAAACGGCCCAATATTTATTATTGTTTAGCTGCTATTTATTATGTATGTTGTTCTCATATCCCACAGATTTGCCCATTTGAAAACAGTGATAGAACAGAGTTTCACCAGCTTCAGTGCTGCTACGCTGGTTTCTGTTAGCTGAGGATCTGGCCACACATTTGATTTTTATTTCTTTCCTATGAAAGAAACTCTTATTACACACACTTTCGTAGGACCAGTACAGTATGTTGCTGTCTTCACTGCAAATGGCTTCCTAAGGAGAGCTCTTTTCATCACTTCTGAACAGGGGGAAGGGGATCAGGCACCTGATCCTGCCAGTTCTTCCTGCCTGGCCTACTCTAGCGCTCCTTACTTCTTAATTTGGCTCGATGCAGAATTGAAGCAAATGGTCAGTCTCCCTGGTATCAAGGTACTAAACACAGGAGACTGAAAGGCTGAATGAAAAACAGAATTTCTCTCATTCTGAGCATTCCGATGTTTTAACATTTGTTTTTAATCCCACGGCTGGGTGCTAAGTCAAAATATCAAATTTTTCATGGCACGAAAAGTTAAAAAAAAAACGATTGAGAAATGTTAGCATTAAACCACACCTGCCATAGGTGCCCTTGGTGGCCAGTGGGAGTTGTAGTTCACATGCCTCATTGTCCTCATTCTTTCCTGTGGACTGATCTCCCTTGTCCCTGCATCTCCCACAATGCACCTGCAGTCTTGTGACTCCCATGATGCACCAAATGTAGCAGCCAGAGTGAATACTGCAGCAAGAGCTTTATTGCTCTCTTTCTGCATCAATGAGCATTGGTCTGAAGATGGACTGAGTGAAAATTGATGTAAAAAAGAAGAGGAGGAAGATGATCAGGCTTTTTACCATTCCAGAAAGCCTGTAAGTTTGGATTCAGGCAGAGTATAAGGGCTATGTGCAATTTCTCACCCAAACAAAACAAATTAAATTTGGTATTTAACTACTTATGTGAAAAAAATACTGAAAACAGAAACCACCCTAGCTTATCTTTTATGTAGCTCTGCAAACTTGTGCAACAAGCAAAACCTTGTGCTAATCAATACAATCAATGGTATAGTCAGAAAAGTTAGATCCAAGGGAAAATAAGATTGCGAAAACAAAAAGTAGCCAGAGAAACCAAAACCAAAATGCAGGACTCATAAATGAATAATAAAGTCTAATTGGTAGAAGTTGCAAATTCAGGTTTCTTGTTCTTGAGATAGAGTCACTTTCAAGATGGAATTTTGGATAAGCAAATTTCTAAGGAACAGTGGTGGTGTTAGTTTAAAAATCATTTTGTGAAAAACCTTACATAGAAGATTGTTGCCTGATTTGTCAGTCACCTCCACATATCAATATGGAAAATGTGCTGTTTGTGCTTAACACATGCAAAGAGCTTTCTGCTATTTGGCTGTTTTAATTGGAAATATGAAGATTTACTTTGCCCTTGTTTTCCACCTTGCCTGAAGAGCTTATGCAGCTAAGATGAATCTAAATTGACACTATGAAGATTTCTTTCCAGCTGATATTTTTGCTAAAACATTGACTAATTGTGAAAACAGAAAGAAGGAAAGAAGGAAGGACAATCAGTGAAGCCTGCTTTATAAATTGCCACACTTAATAGCCTCAGTATTGGCCATGGGTGTCCAAACAGGCTGATAGATCCTTGGAACACAGATTTAAAGACCTGTTGGACCAGAATCAGATTTTTTTAAGGTAGGATTTTTCTTGCTAACAGAACTATCCCAGCACTGTCCCATAAAGCGGAGGACACTCCATTCCTGAGGTTAGAAATTAACACAAGTTCCACCTTTCCTTGTGCATTTTGAGAAAGAGAAAATGTGGGCTTAAGCACTATTTGAAGATGGCAAGGAATTTAATTCCAGATTGGAAAATTGCATTGTTTAAATCTAGCTCCAGGATTTTTTCATTTGCAGCCATTGGTACCAAAGATGAGCTAGTTGGTACATGAAAAAATGAATGATCTACATCTATTTGCCTCCTGAATTATTACAAGATGCAAAAATAAACAGACAACATTGTGGATATGAGGATCACGCTCTGTCTTTGAACACTAGATATATCAAGTGATTCCTCAGCTGGGAGGGCAATACCAGTGGTAATCAACTGTCCTACATATCCCACCCAGTGAAAACATGCAGGATTGTGATTATATTAAATGCCTCCATTATTTATACTCATGCAAACCCATTGACTTCAGTGGGTGCAGGCAGAGGTAGAATTTGGCTCTGATTTTTGTGTGTGAGTGTGTGGGGAAGTTATAAAAAAACACACTAAGACAGAATCTGATCACAGTCCAGATACAGCCCAGGGCATAGGCCTGGGAACTAGGGGTAGAGGGATACCTCTGCAATGTCAGGCTCCTGGCCTACTACTTGGGGTCCCAGCTGCCAGCCCCATGAGGACTCTGCTGAAAGCCCCACACAACTGTTTGCCGCCCTGTGCGCCAGGGACTCTGCTGCCAGCCCCATGTGCCGGAGTCCTGGTTTGAGCTCTGGGCTTTGGAGGCCTGTGCTACCAGCTCCAGACTTGGGGCCCCGGGTGTTGGCCCTGAGTGCTGGGGCTTTGCTCCCAGCCTCAACTAGGGGTGGGGATAGACAGGAAAAAGGGGGCTCAGCACCCCCACTTTTAAAAATGGCCCAGGGGAGCTGAGCCCAATGCATTCAATCCCAGTGGCTTGAGCCAAAGAATCCGAAACTCCCCTGAGTTCTAATCCCAGCTCCGCCACTAACTGGATTCTGGGACTTTGAGACCGGACATTTAGGCCTGAGATGTTACGACTGCCCACTAATTTTGGTTGCTGTGATTTTTGAGATGTTCAACTTAACATTTGTCTCTGTGATGGGACCCTCACCCATCAAAAGGGGTGAAAGAACTTCTGTGCTCACAGTCAGCCCCAGCTTACCTCACTAGTGCAGCTTGTCAGGCCTGGGGCCAGCCCCCTGAAAGGCAGGAACCCAACCCAGTTGAGGGGGTCTCTGGAACAAGTAGAGTGAAATTGCTCAGACCCAGACACTCAGCAACTGGGTGCTGCTAGTCCAAGCCCCCAGAGGAAAGAAGGGCCGGTTTGTTTCTTTTGTCAAAATATGCCTTTGGGCTCCAGACAAGCTGACAGATAGGCGTTGAGATTGCCTGCAGACCCTGAAAAAATTGCTTCCCCACCTCGGTGTGAAGGAAGAGGCTTGAGCCCGGGTGGACTGTGGAACTATTTTCCAGCTTTTCGTTGGACTGTTCTATGCCGCCTGAAACATCTGGAGGCTTAAACCCCAGGACTGGAGTATAGGACTGTGCCTTAGCAAGCAAGTACAAGGTGAACGAGGTGCCTACCCCAGAGGCAACTGGAATTGTAGAGGCTTTTAAAACCTTTATAAATTAAACCCTATGGCCGTGTCCAGACTCAGGGGTTCTTTCGAAAAAAGTAGCCTTTTTTCGAAAGAACTTCCCCTGCGTCCAGACTCAAGCCGCGTTCTTTCGAAAGTAAATCGAAAGAACGCGGCTTTTCTTTCGACGGCGGTAAACCTCATTTCACGAGGAAGAACGCCTTTTTCGAGGGAGATCCGTCGAAAGAATGTGAGTCTGGACGGGGGGAGCCCTTTCTTTCGAAAGAATTGGCCTCCAGGAAGAAGCCCTGGTGGACAATCTGAGGCATGGGTTGCACGTCTGTGGTTCCTGGCTGCAGCCATTCCTTAAAGGGACAGGCACCCTCACAGACACTTGTTGCAGACAAGGAGCCAGAGCACATGGCGACCTTGCTGCAGCATGTCCCAGCCCCAAGAGCGTCCTGGTCCTTCCACCGAGCCTTCTGGGGACCCAGCCAAGGGCTCCAAGTGCCGGGCACCATCCTGGTCCGGCGCAGAGATCAAGAGCCTGCTGGAGCTGTGGGGAGAGGAGGAGGCCTTACAGGCCCTCAAAAGCCGGCGGCGAAATGCCGAAATTTATGGCCGCATGGCTGAAGCCCTGGCCCAGAAGGGCCACTACCCCCGCACCCAGGACCAGGTGCGCTCCAAGGTAAAGGAGCTGCGGCAGGGCTACGCCAAAGCCAGGGAGGAGAGCTCCCGGTCTGGGGCAGCCCCCCACTACTGCCCCTACTACTCAGAGCTGGACCAGATCCTGGGTGGCAGTGCAGAAGCACGCACACCACGGAGGTTCGTGCAGTCCGGACTGGCAGACCCCGTGGTGGACGCTCCAGAGCGGGAGCTACAGCACTCTGGAGACGTCCCAGAGGAGGAGGAGGAAGCGAGGAGACGGCGACCCTCACCACCGTGGAGCCAGTCACCCAGACCTCTGAGGCCTCCCAGGCGTCATCTGGCGCAGGAGAGGAAGCAGCAGGTGAGTACAGTGAGTTTGTGTCACACCCGGGGGGGGGGGAGGTAGGTGGGTGCACAGTGGGTGATGCACAAGGGAAACCTGTCATGCTCAGGCTGATGCCCAGGTCACACACACACACACACACAGTGTGACCTTCAGAATGTCTGCTTCCCCTCTCTCAAGGGAGAGGGCATGCCCTTTTGGACAGCTGTTGCACACATGACTGATTGTGATAGAAATGTAGCTGTGTTACTCTGATCTGAGGAAGTGGGTCTGGCCCAGGAAAGCTCATCCCCTAATAAACCATCCTGTTAGTATTGTAAGTGCTACAGAGTCCAGTTTATAGGACTGATTGTGTCTTCTTCTTTTCCTCCACAGCCGGACCAGCCGTGGAAGAGGGCCGCAGCACCCCAGCCCCACCTCCATCTCCATCTCCATCTCGGGGACATGGGAGCCGCAGACACAGGCGTGTCTACGCGGACATCCTCAGACAGCACGTCGAGGCTGTGCAGGAGCAGAACTCCATCCTGCGACAGAGGGCGGAGGCAGAGGAGCGCTGGCATGATCGGCTCATGAACGAGCTGGTCCTGCAGCGCACGCTCCTGTACAGCACCCTGAGGGAGGTCAGCGGCTTGCCTGCTGCTGTGCCTGGTCCTGCTCCTCCAGCACCCCATGACCCCACCCCACCAAACCCCCCTTCCACAACAGCATCCCTTTCCCCCCTTGGACCTCCCTCTCCCCCAGTCCCCCCAGTTCCCCAGCCCCTCTCTCCCCCTGGCTCTCCTCTCCCTCAGGCTTCCACGTCCCAAGAGCACCCCAGCAGCCAGCCAACCGACAGGTGCATCACCCGATCCCGTAGCCAGGGAGCACCCCAAACACGAGGCCCAGGCAGGAAAGGGAAATCTGCCAAGCCCGGTTCAACCTGATCCCCTTCCTCCCTCCAGGTTTCCAGTCCCCTTCCCCCCTCCAGGTTTCAATCACCCCCATCACGCCAGTTATAAAGCACAAACAAAGGGTTAAACGAGCTGTTTCTTTATTGTATATAGTTTGGCAACAAGAAAAATGAAAAAAAAATTTGTTATGTTTGCAACATTTATAATTTTGTACATATTACCTAACAAGTAAAGAGAACATTTTATTTTGAAACACACCCTGGTGTAAGTGATGTGTCCAAACTGGGTCAGGAGATGGGTTGTGGAGGGAAGCTTCTATTGGGCCAGGGCCCAGTCCCCAGGCAGAAGCCCCTCAGTGCACTCAGTCTCAGTGGCCTCCACTGGAGAATTGCTCCCGGAGGGCCTCCCGGATGCCAACTGCAGACCGGTGAGCCTGGCGGATGGCAGCTGTCCGGGGCTGGGCAAAGAGCCTCTCCTGGCCATCAGCAGCTCTCCCCCACCCTGGTAGGAAGGCCTCCCCTTTCCTCTCCACGAGGTTATGGAGGACGCAACACGCGGCCACCACCTCGGGGATGTTGGTCTCCCCCATGTCGAGGCGTGTGAGCAAGCATCGGAATCTGCCCTTTAAACGGCCAAACGCACATTCGACCTGGTTGCGAGCCCGGTTAAGGTGAGCATTAAACTGCTCCTTGCTCGCATCCAGCTGGCCGGTGTAGGGCTTCATCAGCCACGGCATCAGGGGATAGGCGGCATCACCCACTATGCACACCGGCATGTGCACATCCCCAACCGCAAACTGGCGATGGGGGAAAAATGTTGCTGCCTGAAGCCTCCGGTACAGGTACGAGTTCCTGAAGATGCGGGCATCATGTGCCCGCCCTGACCACCCAACACAAATGTCCGAAAACTGTCCACGATGGTTGACCAGGGCCTGGAGGACCATAGAAAAGTAGCCCTTTCTATTGATGAATTGGGCTGCTCGATGGGGCGGTGCACGGATGGCAATGTGTGTCCCATCGAGCGCTCCTCGGCAATTCGGGAAGCCGAGGGCAGCAAAGCCGGCCATGACACTGTCCAGATCCGGTAGACAGATGAGCCTGTTGAGCAGCTCCGAATTGATGGCCCTCACCACCTGCAGAACGAGACAGACAACAAAGTGTTAGAAGGGGTGCCTTATGTCTTAGGAGGAGAACCCACCGCCCACCTTCCCTCTCAAACACCCCGGGAATCCCCTCCTCGGAACCCCCCCCCCACAATTCAGGGTGAGTGGAGGAGCTCCCTCCCACTCCCACTCCACTTGGACCTTCCTGACAGTCTCCCTTCCCCCCACCCCAAACTGTGACTGTCCCCAGACAATGACTTACCTCCATCAAGACGGCCCCGACAGTAGATCTCCCCACGCCAAATTGGTGTCCCACGGAGCGGTAGCTGTCGGGGGTTGCCAGCTTCCAGAGAGCAATGGCGACCCTCTTTTCCAGGGGGATGGCGGGCCGCAGGTGGGTGTCTTGCCGTTCCAGAGCAGGGGCGAGCCAGGTACACAGCTCCTGGAAAGTGGTCTTTCTCATGCGGAAGTTCCGTAGCCAGTCTTGGTCATCCCAGATCTCCATCACGAGCCGGTCCCACCATTCAGAGCTGGTGTCAAACCTCCAAACACGCCTGTCCACGAAAAAGTTCGGAGGCAAGGGCAGTGCGGCTGTCTGACGGAGGAACCCCTCGTCCCTCTGGTCTGGGAGCAGCTCGGGAAGGAGCGTCATGACTGTGTCATGAAGATGCAGCAACAGCTGCAGTATGGTGGTGTGGGGCCATCGCCTGCCCAGGGGCAGCTCTGGCTCCATGCCAAAAATAAGGGTCTGCAAGCAGAAAAACCTCACAAGAAAAAAGCTGCTGGGGTGTCCCAGGAAGCTGAGCACTCCAAACCAGCACTGCAATGCCTTGCTTACTTCCTCGAGGGACAGCAAAGGCAGCTGCAGGAGCAGAGCAACGGGTGTTCAGGAGTGTCCCTTTAACCACGCGTCTCTGCAAAGGGCAGGCAGGCAGCACCCGGAAGGAAATGCTGCCCCCATGCCCTGGCAGAAGCAGTTCCGGGTGGCTTTGAATTTCGAAAGAGCGTCCAGCAGTCTGGACGCTCTTTTTCGAAATAGCGGATCGATCTTTCAATCCGCGCATTGTAGTCTAGACGTGCTCTTTCGAAAGAGCCTCTTTCGAAAGATGCTTTCGAAAGAGGCTCTTTCTAAAGAAGCCTGCAGTCTAGACATAGCCTATGTGTCCCACATTGGGCACCCCAAAATAAGTGAAAATTTAGGCCCTAAACATTCTGTGTTTATTAATTTGTACTTCTGCAAAATGAGGCTTCCGTCCCTATTTTCACTTCGTGCTGTGTGGATTAATGCTAGGCATTATCAAACCCCCATATTTAGACTTAGCTACCTCAAGGATATTGGGAGTTTCAGTTGGTATCTGGAAAGCCCTTGAGGTGCAGAGTTGAAAGGTGCTATACAAATGTACCATTTTTTAAACTGTTTTTATTGCCTTCAAGACAGTGTGTGTGTCGCCTGCTTTTTCCATTCAAGTTCTTCCATGCCAGGCAGAACCATAGAACACGGAGTATTTCTTTTGGAAATACGGTACTATACATGGTATAAACTTCTTCACTAAGAGGCTACCAACATCTGACAGTGATGGTGGGATTTTTCTGACAGGGGGCGGGGGAGGCAAAAGGGTCAGTTGCCCCAGGGCCCAGTGATTCAAAAGGGCAGAAACAGCAGCCAGAATCCTGGGCCCTTTAAATCACTGCTGGAGCATTGCACTGAACACTCAATGTCGCTCTGAGGGCTTGGGGGGCAGGGGGCAGAGAGAAGGTGTCGCACTCTGGGCAGCACAGAGGGCAGTACCCCTGACCCTGCCCTTTCTGCCCAACGTCTCGTCCCTTCTGGGAGTGGGATCCGCCCCTCTCTCTCTTGCCTTACCCCAGGGCCTGCGCAGGCTGTCGGCTTCCCTGCAGACAAGCCTCTAATGGTCACAGCCAGAGATTCCAGTAATAATTCCTGACTTTATTTTTGATTTTAGTAAAAACAGGTAAATAAGGTGGGAATATTTCCCAAACCCTGTTTTTTTCTTTCTTTCTTTCTTTCTTTCTTTCTTTCTTTCTTTCTTTCTTTCTTTCTTTCTTTCTTTCTTTCTTTCTTTCTTTCTTCAAAAAGGGACGTGAGTTAGCAACATTGAAAGAGGGATTAGATATTTCTGAGGCTAGCAATAATATCCACAGTTATAGAATCATAGAATCATAGAATACTAGGACTGGAAGGGACCTCAAGAGGTCATCGAGTCCAGCCCCCCACCCTCAAGGCAGGACCAAGCTCCACCTACACCATCCCTGACAGATGTCTATCTAACCTGTTCTTAAATATCTCCAGAGGAGATATTTTTGTTTTTGTTTGTTTTTGTTTTTTTTGAAGTTATACTAGTGAATGCTTAACAAGCAAACAAAAGCGTAGGGAATGGATAAAAAAACCCTTCATGCTTCAAGGCTTAAACCAATCGCTATATATTAGGAATAAGGAGACTTCCACAGCTAGGCAGATTATTCCACATCTGTTTGCAAAAGATTTTTTTTCATATTCTATGTATGCATCTTTTGATGGCTACAGGAGATAGGATACTGGAACAGATGTATCAAAGGACGGATCATATATGTTAATTCCAGGGCACGTCTATACAGCTGGGCTAAAGTCAAAGTAAGCTAGGCAGCTTCAGCTTTGTTGAGTGCATAGCTGAAGTCAAAATAGCTTAACTCGGCTTTTGGTGCTATCTGCACAGCAGGAAGTTGAAGGAAGAACACTCTTCCTTTTACTTCCCTTATTCCTCGTGAAAGTAGGGTTACCGTGGCTGTGTCTAGACTGCAGGGTTTTTTCGAAAAAAGTAGCCTTTTTTCGAAAAAACTTCACCTGCGTCTAGACTACAGCCGCATGCTTTCAAAATTAAATCGCTTTTCTTTCGACGGCGGTACTCCTCATTTCACGAGGAAGAACGCCTTTTTTCGAAAGTGCTCTTTCGAAGAAAGGCGTTCTTGAATGCAAACAGGGCTTTTTTGAAAGAGAGCATCCAGACTGCCTGGGTGCTCTCTTTCAAAAAAGCGGCTTGCTTTTTCAAAAGTACTGCTTGCAGTCTAGACGCTCTTTTTTGAAAGAGGCTTTTTCGAAAGTATCTTTCTAAAAAGCCTCTTTCGAAAGAGGCTTGCAGTCTAGATGTAGCCCATGAGTCAGAGTAAGCAGTCCTCCAGCTCAACATTATTTCAAAATAAAGGCTCGTAGTGTGGACACACACTGTTATTTCAGAAGAAAATCAGTTACACCAAAATAAGGCTGCTGTGTAGGCGTACCCCAAGGGTTTCTCTTGGTTCCAGGGTGATAAAAGTGATATTTCAGAAACTAGTAAAATACACTTTTCTTATTTATTTTCCTAAATTGAGTATTTATATTAAAATGTTAACAGCTACTGTTCGTATCACAGTCACAGCATTCTAGGGCTTATTGAAATGATGCACTGTAACAGCTAATTCAATAAGGTTTGAATTTGTGCCAACACATAATTAAGGAGGTTTAAATATTCTTATTCAGATAGGCTTTAAAATGCTAAATAGGTATTATAGGCCTTGAATATGCATATTACTGATATGACCAAGTGTAAATAAGAGCCATTATGGTCTACAGTGAAACAACTTCATTGGGGCTGAATGCTGCTCCCAGTTACACTTACATAAGCAGAGATATGCTGAATTTACAGTGGTACAATTTAGAGCAGAATTTGGCCCTTTTTTTCTTAGGAGCTAATTCTGCTTACATATTTATATATTCTGCTCCTGTTTATTGACTTTTATCGTATTTGTTGTTATTACTATTATTATTTATTTGTTTCACTGCTGTGTCTAGGAGCCCTTATCAAGAACTAGGCCCCCACTGTGCACCAGAAGCTCTTTGGGGAGGGAGTGTGTGTACAAGATAAGAGTCAACCATTGGATACAAACAGATGGCGTGGTGGCACAAAGAAACAATGAGACCACATTAGTCAGCGAGGGTATAGCTACACTACAGCATTATTTTGAAATATCTAATTTCAAAATAGGTAGATAAGATAAACACAAAATGCATTTTGAAATAGCGTTTTTCTATTTCGAAATAGCGCATCCACACTGATTGGACGCTGAATTGCATTTAAGGGCAGCTGAAACCACTTCCAGCAGGGCATCAGGTCAGCAGTTACTTTGTGTGGTTGCTGCCTGAGGCTATCTGAGGCCTGTGCTTAAAGGGACCCCCCTGGACAGCCGGTTTGCAGGTTTCCCTGCTTGCTTGCCTACCTCGCTGAGGGACAGCAAAGCATTTTTTTTTCTGCGTGCTCTGGTTGCCCTTACTTGGGACACCACAGCACTCTGCACCATGGAGCTGGAGCTGCCCCTGGGCATTCTGGTGCTTCTTTTGGATGTGTTGCTGCGAGCCTGGCAGCACTTTCTAGAGGCTGCCTCATAGCATCTGCTGCAGCCCGGCACCCAGGCCATCCTCTAGACCCTCCTGGGGTACTTGGAGGAGCAGCTGCAATGCCTGGATGCCAGGGTGCCCCACCGCATCTGGCGTCTGGACACCAGCAGCGACTGGTGGGACCACATTGTCCTGGAGCGCTGGGGAGATCAACAATGGACCCAGGACTTTAGAATGAAGAAGGACACCTTCCTCGAGCTCTGTGGATGGCTTGCCCCTGCTCTGCAGTGATGGGACATGGACATGAGGCCCACCATTCCCCTCCAGAAGTGTGTGGCCATCACCCTCTGGAAGCTCTCCAAGCTGGTTAGCTACTGATCCGTGGGGAACCCGTTTGGCATGGGGAGATCCAGTCCGAGCAGTGCTCATGCAGATATGGCAGTCTCCAGCCACTGTGCCAGGAGTGGAGGTGCAAGGAGGAGATGGACTGCCCTAGGGAAAACGGGGGGAGGTGGTGCAAGTCCCCTCCATGGGAGGGTTTGGTCTGTCCTGCCCGCACTAAGGACTGGCCGCCGTGGCCAGGATTGCGGGGGGGAGGGGGTTGCTCCTGGGGAGTGGGGGAGCAGGGCAGTGGTAGGGAAGGAGCACTCTCAGCCACCCTGGCACCCCAGTAACTCTCAGTTTTGTGTGTCCCTCTGCAGGTGGTCAAGGCCATCAACAGAGTGCTGCTCCTCAGAGTCACTAGCCTCACTGATGTCGACGCAGTGGTTGAGGGGTTTGGCGGCCTGGGCTTCCCCAACTGGGGGAGGAGGGGGCAATCGACGGGACACACATCCCCATCCGTGCCCTGGACCACCAGGCCTCCCTGTACATCAACTGGAAGGGATAGTTATCCATCATCCTGCAGGCTGTGTCTGACCACTGGGGCCACTTCGTGGACATTAACGTGGACTGGTCTGGCAAAGCACACGACACGTGGGTTTACCGCAACTCCTCCATATGTCAGAGGCTGCATGCCGGGACTTTCTTTCCCAAGTGCCACATCAGGGTCAGGGACGTGGACATGCCTGTGTGCCTGGTGAGGGATGCAGCCTACCCCCTACAATCCTGGCTCATGAAGCCCTACATGGGACACCTCAACCCTTCAGGCCTTTAATACCAGGCTTGGAAGAGCCCGCATTGTGATGGAGGGTGCCTTTGACCAGATGAAGGCCCATTTTTAGATGCTTCCTCATCCGCTTGGACCTCTCCAAGTGGAATATTCCGCACGTGGCGGAGGCGTGCTGTGCGGAGGCTTTCCTGCCAGCCTGGATGGCAGAGGTTGAGCATTTGGTTAGCCTGTACATGCAGGCGCGCATGGCTGCCAGCCAGGAGGCCCATCGGGGGGCTGTCCATATCTCGGAGGCCCTGCGGAAGAGCTTCCACCTGGAGGAGGACTAAAGTCTCCCTTGTGTGCCCCACTGAGGGTTTGTGCCTCACCACCCTCACATCCTTTCACTTACCCCTCCCTAACCTCCTTTCCTGATGTATAATAAAGACACGTGTGGATGAAAACAAACTCTCTTTATTGAACAAAACTGGGGTGCGGGGGGAATGAGGGCAGGAGAGGGGAAGTGAGAGGGTGGGAGAGGGGAGGGGTAAATCTGGAAGGGGGAGGCAAGGGGAGGAAGAGGGAGGAGAAGCTCAGGGTTGGGGTCTTGCTGGCCCACTTGTCTCCCAGCACTGTAGGTGCGGGGGCCTTGACATCCCCTGGGGGAGAAGGTAAGGAGGGTCGGGTGGGAGAGAGGGAGCAGGAGTGGGAAGAGGAGTGGTAGCTGGGGATAGGGTTCCCAGGTGTCCGGTATTATACCGGACAGTCCGGTTTTCGGGGCCTCTGTGTGGTAAAATTTTTTAGAAAATACCGGACAGGTGCAATGTCTAGTATTTTCTGGTTTTCCAGCGGGGCACCGGACAGAAGCCTGGGGGGCCGAGGGGAGTGTCTGGGAGGCGCGATCAGCACTGGGAGCCTCTGGTTGCATCTGAGGAGGAGGGAAAGCCCTGTCCTGAGCGCTGGTCAAGCGCGTGGTGGAGCTGCAGCCGGACTCGCTTTGCTGGGGCCGTGCATGGGACAGGCAGCGCCATGGAGTCTGCTCGTGCCTGGGTCAGTCCTGCTCCCCGCCGGCCAATTCGCTCTCCTCCCCTGGCCAGCACCGCTGCCTCTGACCCTCCTGCCCCCGGCCAGCTCTGCTTCCCGCCGGCTGCCCCTCTCCTGGCCCCCCGCCAGCTCTGCTTCCCATTTCCCCCTTCCTTCCACCCCCCCTTCCTCCCAGCCAGCCCCGCTCCCCTCCCAGCTGGTCCCTTCCCCCCCACCCCTGATCAAGTGTGTCCAGTATTTTTTTTTGAGACTACCTGGTGGCAAGGCAGCAGGGGCTGGAGCGGCAGGAGGCACCAGTCTGCGCACCAGGGTCTGCAGGTGGTCACAGATTGCATTGCCCTGGGAAAGCAGCTCTCCTGCTGGAGCTGCAGGTCTTCATGCACCCAGTAGTCCAGGGTGCGGTGCAGGCCCCGCAGTATCGCCAGGTGCTGCTTCTGGTTCTCCTCCTAGTTCCCTGCTGGCCCGGGTGTGGGAGGATGTCCTGGGCGGGGTGGTGCGCCCTGCACGCGCAGCTGCGGAGAAACAAGAGAAGTGATCCATTATCCCTGGGGACACAGTGGGTGAAGCCCAGCCCCCCTCTGCAAGGTGAGGACGGCAGGTCTCCGCACCATCAGAACCAATGTGCTTGCACACAGGCCGTGTTCAGGATGTCCTGTTGTCCCCGGGAGTGGGAACTGGCCTGGGACTGCACCCATGCTCCTGTGCTGTATATAGTGTGTGTGGGGAGGGGAGGGGGAGATGTCCCCTGACTTTGTGTAGAGGGGGCTTGTGGAGGGAGGCCATTGTGCAGTGTCCCACCCCGGGGTCAGGAGCACGTCATGTGCCTTCATACATACACACGTGTGGGTAACAGGCCAAGGCCCCTGTGTGGCAGCCAGCTGGGGGCCACGTGCCCAGGGATGGCACGGCACATGCACAGGTTGCTGTGTGAGCCGTGGCCAGCAAGGCCCATGCGAGCGATCCCTGGGCTCCTGCCCCTCCCGCCCCCGCATACAGGGACAGTGATGGCACTCACATGTTGTTGCCTACCCAGCCGCAGATGACACTGGCCACAGGTCTGCTGGGACGGCTCGGGGGCCCTGGCTGCGCAGCCTGCTCCCTCTGGGCTCCTGCAGCTCCTGGCCCTCCTCCTTTTCCTCCTCCTCCTTTGTGCCCTGGTCAGAGCCCTCTGCCCCAGGGTTGATGACCACCTAGGGGGCACGGACCATCCCGCCCTCCAGGATGTGGTCCAGGTAGTCATCATTGGGGCAGCTTTCTGGGTCTGCCCCTGTTTGGGAGCTGCCGCCTATGGCCCTGGCATAGGCCTGCTGCAGCTTCTCGATTTTTATTCGAACCTGCTCCTGGATGACCTTTGGTGGCCTTTGGATGTGGCCTTTGGTGGCCAGGCTGGCAGCCATCTGCCTGTAGACGGCCACATTCCTCCATCTAGTGCGGAGATCATGGACGTTGGAGGCCTCTCTCCAAACCTCAATTAGGTCCATGATCTCCGCACTGCACCAGGCGGGTGCCCACCTTTTCCAGCCCCTGGCAGGCTCCTTGGAGCTGGCAGACTGGTCCTGGGGAGCGGTGGAGGACTGGCTGCCACTGGGTTGCTGGCTCATGCTACAGCCAGGCTCAGGGGCTGCGGCAGAGTGGCTCTGGGCTGGCAGGCCTGGTGCTAGCCACAGCAGACTGTAGCCAGACTCTGGCCCTTTAAGGGCTCTGGGAGGGGGAGGAGTTTTCCTGTTTGTGCCCAGGGTGGCTAGCAGGGCACCCTGGGAAGGGCTGGAGGCCCCCTATTTCAAAATGAGCATCTACACAGTGCTTATTATGAAATAGCCGTTTTGAAATTGGCGTTATTCCTTGTGGAATAAGATTTACCAATTTCGAAATAAGCCCTCCGCTATTTCGATTTAATTTCGAACTAGCAGTTTGGCTGTGTAGACGCTAGGAAAGTTATTTTGAAATAACTTTGTTATGTAGACATACCCCATGATAAACAGTGGTCTCCACACACCAGCACCCTACCTGTCATCTGTTTGTTTGTAGACGTCATGACAAAGGAGAGGTTGGGTTTGTTTGGTTTTATTTGTTTCAGGAGCAGGGATTGAAGGAGGATTGTTTGTTCGTTTTGTGGAAGTTTATGCAGAACTTCACCAACGCATGAGAGGGAATCATGGGAGAAAGGCATGGTTACAAGAAAGAGTGACCTCTTGCTAGGGAGGAGAGATCATAGAATCATAGGACTGGAAGGGACCTCGAGAGGTCATCGAGTCCAGCCCCCCGCCCTCAAGGCAGGACCAAGCTCCACCTACACCATCCCTGACAGATGTCTATCTAACCTGTTCTTAAATATCTCCAGAGAGGGAGATTCCACCACCTCCCTTGGCAATTTATTCCAATATTTGACCACCCTGACAGTTAGGAATTTTTTCCTAATGTCCAATCTAAACCTCCCTTGCTGCATTTTAAGCCCATTACTCCTTGTCCTGTCCTCAGAAACCAAGAGGAACAAATTTTCTCCTTCCTCCTTGTGACACCCTTTTAGATATTTGAAAACCACTATCATGTCCCCCCTTAATCTTCTTTTTTCCAAACTAAACAAGCCCAGTTCATGAAGCCTGGCTTCATAGGTCATGTTCTCTAGACCTTTAATCATTCTTGTCGCTCTTCTCTGTACCCTTTCCAATTTCTCCACATCTTTCTTGAAATGTGGCGCCCAGAACTGGACACAGTACTCCAGCTGAGGCCTAACTAGTGCAGAGTAGAGCGGCAGAATGACTTCACGAGTTTTGCTTACAACACATCTGTTGATACAATCTAGAATCATATTTGCTTTTTTTGCAGCAGCATCACACTGTTGACTCATATTCAACTTGTGGTCCACTATGACCCCTAAATCCCTTTCCGCCATGCTCCTTCCTAGACAGTCGCTTCCCATCTTGTATGTATGGAACTGATTGTTCCTTCCTAAGTGGAGCACTTTGCATTTCTCTTTATTAAACCTCATCCTGTGTACCTCTGACCATTTCTCTAACTTGCTAAGGTCATTTTGAATTATGTCCCTATCCTCCAAAGAAGTTGCAACCCCACCCAGTTTGGTATCATCTGCAAACTTAATAAGCGTACTCTCTATCCCAATATCTACATCATTGATGAAGATATTGAACAGTACGGGTCCCAAAACAGACCCTTGCGGAACTCCACTTGTTATCCCTTTCCAGCAGAATTTAGCACCGTTAACAACAACTCTCTGACTACGGTTATCCAGCCAATTATGCACCCACCTTATCGTGGCCCTATCTAAGTTATATTTGCCTAGTTTATCAATAAGATGATAGATAGAGTAGGGATAGGCCATGAAGGGTCTTGACAATGCCAAGTACCATATGTTTGAGGCAATAGAAAAGAGCGATCTAGTGGCGTGATTCAAAGAGGAAGTGATAAGTGAGTACAGAATGGTAAAGTCTGATTTTCCACTCATTTATTATCCAAGTGTAGCTACATAGTCTTCCCCGGCATTTTTCCTGATTTACAGTGGTGTCAGCTGATATGAAAGCCCATAAAATGTGATCTGAAAATAAGAATAAGATTTTTATGTACTGACTTTGCATCATAGCAAAGTATGGCAAATGGAAATTTCCTGTTCCCATGGCATCAGGACATTCATCCCTCCTGATCAGTGTGGATCAAATGTGAAGGGAAACATGTAGCATACAGTATCCTGAAATAGGGATATTTTCAATCTGTGACTGTCCCCAGTCTCTCTTACAACATTGTTATCTATGGGTTATGAGGGGAAAGTGCTCTTTGCTGCCATCTATTGATGGAAAAGAGGAAAAGGCCTTACTTGCATAAGTAATACCATGTGGATACTTTCTGGTGCTTCGGGGTTAAAATTCACTTAAATAAGCCTTGCATGCCTCCAAATCATCAAAGGTGAGAAAAAGTTTGGAGAGAGTAATGAAATGCATAGACATGTGACTTGTAGAATGTGGCTCAACCATTTTATTTGACACCACTGGGCCCAAACACAGAAAATAATACATGCACAATTTATGTATTTATTTCATAAAACTTTAATTAGAAAATCAGTCTTCAGTTTATTATAAAATTACACAAGCTGATAAATCTTGGTAAGATATAGAGATAATATTTTTCTATGAACATTAGACCTAATAAAAAAGTTAAAATAATTAATGGCATTCATCAATTATCTTCTTTCCCCACACTCCATTTCCCAATCAAATATCATATGGTCATCAATCTTTATTTAAAAATCATAGATGTTTGTGATAGCTGTTCAAGACTTGAAGGGACAATGCTAATATTTAGATCATTTATTAATAATTTGTAGTGACCTAATATGTTGAAGCACAATAAGCTTATAAACTAAACCTATAAAAGGCCATAAAGTCCATTAACTTTTTATCTCTAAAACTTGAATTGAATCATTCAGTAAAGCTGGCTATTTTACACATTGTAGTTTTATGCCGGAGTGGTGATATCTTGTGCTGGTGTCTTGTGCTATCTATGAAGTGTGTGCATGCCCATGAGCTGGGAGTCTCCAGTTAAATAAAAAAAGGGCACTCCTTTCACATGTAAATTTTGATTAAAAGTGCAAAATTTTATTCTGAATATGTTTAGAGGCTGCATTAAATTAGATTCTCACTGGTCAGCTGTACCATGCTCCAACATGCTAGAACACTTGCAAAAGGCCCAATGTTTATTTACTGTGTGTTTCCAAAGCAGTTGCTTCCATAGGGAAAAAAATCCAAGCAGTACAATCTATGTGGAATGAATAGGCAGTAGCTACATTATCTTATGCTCCTCATTAAAATTATGGCTAGTTTGTAATTGAGAGCTAATTAACCCAACAGAATCGAAAGTCTGATTTGTTTGTTTGCTTTTGTTTTGCATAGTGCGTTCAATACCTGGTATTTTCTTTCCTGTTTTATTAATGGCTAAAGAAAATATTTAAATAAATACACGGTTATTTATACAGTGTCACATTTTATTTCAGGCATTTGGGACTCAATATGATAAAAAGGAAACTGGGAAAATTACTTGGCAAACTGCACAGAATATATTGCTATAGTATGGACGTATATTACACAGCCTAAACTGGTCACTATTAAATCATCACTTCTCAGACAACAGCTGCATAATTGTTGGTGATTTTGCTTGGCCGACCACAATGAATTGTAACTACTACTATACTGATTTTCCTTCTGGATTTTCACAGGAGCCCTGCTGAAAATAAATAACCATTGCTGACTAAAGGAAAGAATCAGTAATACAGTTTGAGCCATGCTTGCTGTATTTTTCATACATTGCAGTGTGCACTTTTCAATATCTTCTCTGAGTTCCTTCTCTGAAAGGTATATGTCATAGTCCATCTGATTTACTTCACCGGGACTCCTGGCCAGCTCACTGAGGTGAATAGAATTACTCCCATTGATGCCATAGGGCTTTCATTCAAGTGGAAGACATGATCTCCAGCATTTCCCTGTTAGTCCCTGCAGGGCCATACGTAGACTTAGGGGGCCCTATGCAGCACTATTAAAATGGTGCCCCTATGCCCAAAGGCAGCCTAGGGGGCACGGATGATTTTTAAATACTGTATGGCTATGTCTAGACTGGCATGATTTTCTGAAAATGCTTTTAACAGAAAAGTTTTCCGTTAAAAGCATTTTCAGAAAAGAGCAGTTTTTGCGGAAAAGCGTCCGTGGCAAATTTAGATACGCTTTTCTGCAAAAAAGCCCCGATCGCCATTTTCGCGATCGGGGCTTTTTTGCGGAAAACAAATCTCTGCTGTCTACACTGGCCCTTTTGCGCAAAAGTTTTTCGGAAAAAGACTTTTGCCCGAATGGGAGCAGCATAGTATTTCCACAAAAACACTGACAATGTTACATGAGATCGTCAGTGCTTTTGCGGAAATTCAAGCGGCCAGTGTAGACAGTTGGCAAGTTTTTCCGGAAAAGCAAGTGCTTTTCCGGAAAAAGTGGCCAGTCTAGACACAGCCTATATGATTTCATAATCTTCAACAACACACTAATGCTTTTAAAGCAAGTTTTAAACTAAAATCCTGTAGACTAAACCAGTACATTCCTAAATGGACAGTATAGAACAATTCATTGGCCTTATTATCATGGGAATGATTCTTTCACGGGTTCAATGCTCTGCTAATAGGCCTGCTGGAAGGCTCTTTCGCTTTGAAGTTAACCAGCTCATCTCCAGAGGAAGATTCACCAGGTTGTGGCACCCACAAAGCAGGGATAGGAAGAGGTGGATGGTTTCTGGGTCGGGGTTTATGTTCAGTTTTTGATTCAGATATTTAGGGTGAGAGCTTCAAAAGCATTCAGCATTGGTCTAACTCGGCTCAAGCTGGCAGTATAGACAGCCTGGCTACGTCTACACTGGCACCCTTTTCCGGAAATGCTTAAAACGGAACAGTTTTCCGTTATAAGTATTTCCGGAAAAAGCACGTCTACATTGGCAGGATGCTTTTCCGGAAAAGCACTTTTTCCGGAAAAGTGTCCGTGGCCAATGTAGACGCGCTTTTCCGGAAAAAAGCCCTGATCGTCATTTTCGCGATCGGGGCTTTTTTGCAGAAAAGACTACTGTGCTGTCTACACTGGCCCTTTTCCGGAGCAGTTTTTCCGGAAAAGGACTTTTGCCCGAACGGGAGCAGCATAGTTTTTCCAGGAAAACAATGACGATTTTACATTGGATCGTCATTGCTTTTCCGGAAAAGCAAGCAGCCAGTGTAGACAGCTGGCAAGTTATTCCGGAAAAGCGGCTGCTTTTCCGGAATAAGTGGCCAGTGTAGACACAGCCCCTCAGTAAATCATTCATTGGCCATAAGAAATGAAGACTCCCATCTAAATTTATCTCTGCAGTGACATTATTCAGGAAACTAGGATTTAAAATGTCTTTGAAGCTTTTGCTGCCTTGCTATACATAATTTTATTTGGCAACCCAATCTCTAAAGATGTTTATCCCCTCTCCAAGGTTCCCTCTAAGTTGTGTGGCAGCACCGCCATGCAGCTGCTTAATGAGCCCCATCTAGCTTAGAGGGAACCTTGCCCCTTTCTATTTGATCCAGAAATAATCGACTGAGTTCCTGACCAGATGAAGACAAGTATGGTTCTCCTGGGCCATATCTTCAATTAGACTTATAGTGGGCCTCTGTTTCTCTAGTCCCACTATTGCCTGATGTTCCTTTTCTCGAGAATAGCCCAGTCCAATTGTTTGGTACAAACATAGCTCCATTCATAGGTTCATTCACCTTCTAGCCATTATTTGCAAGAGAGAAAGCTCTTTTACCTAGCTTAAAGAATTCCTATCATAATTACCACCAAATGGGGAAAAATGAGAGGAAAATACTTGGTTTTTACATCTGTGTAACTCCAGAGTCACTCCACTGACTTCATTGAATTTCAATTGATATACACAACAGAAAATTAGGTGCACCAGTAATATAATGATGGAAGCCCTATTAGTAGCTATATCAATAGTAACTCTTGGCTCACTGAGCTTCTCTGTTTCTCCCCAGGCACCCACCTGTTGTCTCTTGTCTTATGCATAAAATATAAGCTTTTTGAGCCAGGGACCATCTTTTTGTTCTGTGTTGGCACAGCACCTAACCCAATGGGTACTGATCCGTGACTGAGATGATATGCACTGCTGCTGTACAAATAAAAGTGTTTACAGTTGGGTGAAAAAAAAGGAATTTCCATCCCAGGGTAAACTTCATTTTTCAACATTTGTTTTTGTCTCAAATTGGGATCGAGGCCGAAATATCAAAAATGTTCATAGGATGAAATACACTGAAAAAAATGTAGATTTTGGGAATAGTGATTTTTTTTCTTTTTGGAATTTTTGAATGAAACAAAACATTTTGCTATTTCTGAATTACTGTTTCATTTAGGTTTGTTGAAGTGATTCAAAATATTTCATTTTCACTCAGTTTAACATTAAACTATTTTTCAGGGGTGGCGCATTTCTTCTTGGGAGTTGTAATTTGAATCTCAGGTCTTTCTTTTAAAGCAGTGTTTCTTAAATTGTGGAGGCAGTCAGAGGTGTGCCCTGGAGAGAACAGAAAAGATTCTGCTCCTCTGCCCCCTGCAGAACCTGTAGACAGCTCCCACTGCAGCTGCTTCCCCTCCCCCCAGCCCACAGGTCGGCCCCTGTCCCACGAGGCTGCTGCTGCTGTGCAGCCTCCTCCTCCTCCACGTGTGCAGGTGGCAGCTTTTACAGCAGCCGCTGCTGCTGGGAGGGGTAGGGGTGGCCGGTGTTGAGGAGCCGCTCCTGGACCTCGGTGTTTTAAAACTGCTGCCTGTGGGGAACCCGGCTCAGGCTCT
Source organism: Pelodiscus sinensis (assembly GCF_052426305.1). NCBI lineage: Eukaryota > Metazoa > Chordata > Testudines > Trionychidae > Pelodiscus > Pelodiscus sinensis. The sequence continues at coordinate 15,154,659 of NC_143054.1, forward strand.
GCCACCTCCCCACCTGGGGCACACTCAGACTCTGCTGTCTCCCCTCCTTGGGGCACACTCCCCAGCCTGCTAGGGAAGGGGCAGAGTTTAATCTGGTGGGGATGGTTGGAGTTTCTACTCTCCCCCTCCCCCCCCACCGTATCAGCAGGAAGCCTGGCCTGGTGCTAAAGCTGTGCTGAGTTTCCTGCTGCATGGGCAAGGGGAGGGGGCAAAAGAGGGGAACTTCCTCCCCTGAGGAAGAAGAACATGCTCCCTGGAGGCTTTCCCTGTTGCAGCAGGGTGCCAAGCCAGGTAAGCGTCCCCCCTCATGCCCAGACCCCGCATCCAAACCTGCCTCACTCCCCTCCCCCTGCCAAGACCCCACATTCCCAGCTTGCTCTGACACCCGGCCCCAAGTCCCCTGTTGCACCCTCCCTCCTGGCCAGACACCCTTCCTCAAGACCCTCCTCTACCCTTCCTTCTAGTCCAGTGGGTATTTTTGTTTTGTTTTGCTCAACAGCTTTTCCCTGGAGGCTGCCTGGTTTTATTTTGCTTGAGAAAAAAGTCCTTGGTGTTCCCATAAAAAAAATTTGGTGTTCCTCAATCTTAAAGGCTACGTCTACATTGGCATCCCTTTCCGGAAAAGGGATGCTAATGAGACGAGTCTCAAGTAGGAATAAGAAATCCTTTCAAGTAGGAATAAGAAATCCTCCGGAAAAGGGCTTATTTTCCAGAGAATCGCGTCTAGACTGGCGCTTTTCTCCGGCTTATCCCCAAGCCGGAAAAAAGCGGCAGCCATGGATTTGAAATTCCGACTCATCACATTAGCATCCCTTTTTCCGGAAAGGGATGCCAATGTAGACGTAGCCAACAAGTTTAAGAAACGCTATTTTAAAGTATGGCCCAGGCTCTACCATGATGCTCCAAAACGTATGCAATTCATATGATGTACCATGCTATTGCATCATGGGGAACAACATAAGAATGGCCATACTGGGTGAGACCAAAGGTCCATCTAGCTCAGTACCCTGTCTGCAGACAGTGGCCAATGCCAGGTGTCCCAGAGGGACGGAACACAGCAGGTAATCATCACGTGATCCCTCTCCTGTCATCCATTTCCAGACAAACACAGGCTAGGGACACCATTCCCATCCATCCTGGCTAATAGCCATTGATGGACCTAACCTCCATGAATCTATCTAGCTCTTTTTTCAACACTGTTTAAGTCCTAGTCTTCATAACAACAAACAACAACAAGAACAGAGGCAATCCATCATCTGAACTACAGCTCATATGAGAGATTGTGACACCAGAAGGAAATGCAATTTAATGTTGAAACAAAACACTTCAGGTCACTACAACAAAGTTAAATAACTTTGTTTTCCTGGTGTAGAAGTGAAAAATTTTGGTAAAATCAAGTTTCTTATGGAAAATTTAAATTGGTAGAAACTGCATTTTTCCCTTCAAAAGGCATTGTAACTGAAAATGTCCAGCTCCACGTTGATAAATAAGTATCTAGGAAATAGAATAGCATCTGACCATCATCTATGGCATTAGACAATACTTCAACTAAGCAATTTTCTGACATGTTATTGAGGGACAGCACAGCAATTATTACTAGGTCTGTGTACAGGTGAAACCTTCCTAGTTTAGATTGCTAAGTGCAATTCAAAATAAGACACTATCAGTACTCATCTCATTTAAAAAATAAAAACTATTCAGGCAGAAGGAACCCTTAATATTTAGATAAATAATTATTATATCAACCTCACGCATGCACACCAGTATAGAAGCATTGTCATTGATCAGTTGTAGTTTTGTCTTCAGTATGGCACTGCCAATGGTTATCAGAACAAAACCAATTCTACCTGTACATGAGAACTATACTTCAAAGCTGTGCATAAAAAATATTTATAATTTACTCTTGTTCATGCAAACGTTGTACAGGCAGTCCCTGGGTTACGTACAAGATAGGGACTGTAGGTTTGCTCTTAAGTTGAATCTGTATGTAAGTCGGAACTGGCGTCCAGATTCAGCCGCTGCTGAAACTGATCAGTTTCAACAGCGGCTGAATCTGGACGCCAGTTCTGACTTACATACAGATTCAACTTAAGAACCCCAGGCACCCCCAAGTCAGCTGCTGCTGAAACTGATCAGCGGCTGATTCCAGGAAGCCCGGGGCAGGGGCTTCCTGTAGTCAGCCACTGGTCAGTTTCAGCAGCGGCTGACTTGGGGATGCCTGGGGCAGAGCAGCTGGGGTGCTGCTGGGTTGGTCCAGTAGCGCCGCCGCTCCTCGGCGCTACTGGACCAACCCAGCAGCACCCAAGCTGCTCTGCCCCAGGCGTCCTGATTCAGCCGCTGCTGAAACTGACCAGCAGTGGCTGAATCAGGACGCCTGGGGCAGAGCAGCTGGGTTGCTGCTGGGTTGGTCCAGTAGCGCCCAGAGCAGCGCTATGGGATCAACCAGCAGCGCCCCAGCTGCTGTACCACAGGCGTCCGGAGCAAAGCTGCGGAGCACGGGGGCAGCGGGACAGCCCAGACACGTCGTGGCTGTCTTGCTGCCCTCGGGCTCCGCGGCTTTGCTCTGCTTTGCTCTCCGTCTGCAGACCAGGGGGACGGGGAGCAAAGCCGCGGAACACGCGGGCAGCGGACAGCCCAGACGCGTCTGGGCTGTCCGCTGCCCGCGTGCTCCGCCGCTTTGCTTCCTCTCCCTGGTCTGCTGGAGACCAGGGAGATGGGCCCCGTTCGTAACTGCAGATCCAACGTAAGTCGGATCCACGTAACTCGGGGAATGCCTGTACAAAGTTTTTATGCCTGTATGGAAACATTAGGTAGACTAAAAAAAACCCAAAGATTTTCACAGCTGAAAATTACATTACTGTGATATACTAACAGCAGTGTTCTCTGACTCCTCATATTTTGAGGAGTAACCTTAGTTTGAACCAAGGGGTTTGGTTCAAACTACCGCGTCCAGGAGCTCACTTCCTGGTTTGAATCAGCTGGTGAGCAGAGTAACACTCCAGCAAGATCATGCTAATGAAGCGCGGGATATTTAAATCCCCGCTTCATTAGCAATTTTGGTCGCCTACATTTGCATCCCTAGCTCCAACTAGGGAACAAGTGTAGACGTACCCTAAGGACATGTCTACACTGCAGCGTTATTTCAAAATAACAAGGTTAGTGACTACACAGCAAGCCCGTTATTTTGCAATTATTTAGAAATTACAGGCTTCTTATTCCAGAATAATACATCTTCATTTCACGAGGAATAACGCCTATTTTAAAATAGCTATTTCAGGAGTTATTATTCCGAATAGCTTATTTCGAAATAAGCAGGTAGTGTACACATACCTTAAGATGCCACAGGGCTACTCGTTGTTTAGAAATCCTAAGGATGGCCTTTTTCTTTTTGTCTGGGTATGTCTAAACTACATGGCTTCATCGACGGAGCCATATAGATTAGTGTACTCAAAAAAGGGGAATGAAGTGGCGATTTAAATAATCGCCGCTTCATTTACATCAAAATGGCTGCCATGCTGTGCCGATCAACTGTTTGGCGGCACAGCGGGGTAGTCTGGATGCTCCGTGGTTGACAAGGGAAGCTGTGCCGCCAAACAGCTGATCGGCACAGCGCAGCAGCCATTTTGATGTAAATGAAGCGGCGATTATTTAAATCGCTGCTTTATTTCTCTATGTCTAGAAACCTCATCTACATGGCTCTGTTGACAGAGCCATGTAGTCTAGACATACCCTTGATGTCAGCCATTCAATGCTAGCCTCATTCAGTGCTCTAGCAGATATTTAAAACATAGACAATGGTCTGATAAATGCCTAATCTCCTGTGATTTAATTATAAATAATATAATTTACTAAAAATAGAGTTGTTACTTCCAGTTTAGTTTAGTTTCTTTGTACATTTCTTAGGCTGCTCACAGATTTAAATGACTTCTCTAAATGTGCATGTGGAGTGATTTTTCCTATGATTTCTGTATTCCTAACTTTACTAATCTTGTGTGCTAAGAAATACAACTGTCTGAGTTGCTCTCCAAGAAAATGTACGATTTAATTCCCCTCCTTTTCAATGTACAGTAGCACAGTGATATATACTCTTTGATAGTTTTACAAGGAAATGTTGAGTAAGTCAAGTACAGTATTTCTGAGCTCAGATAATTTCTGTAAAGAAATTTTACTTTTTCCTACTATCCATTTTGGTGAATTAAAACATTGCACACACACACACACACACACACACACACACACACACACACACACACACACACACACACACGATGGGTAGACACCATAAGTAGTTTTTCATAAGAATTTGCTCATTCTAAAAGTCACTTCCTCTGACCTGTGCTTATACCTCATTATGTTTTGCTTTGTGCAAACACTGAAATGATCAACTTTAGCCACTTTTTTGTGCACCTTTTAAACGTGCACATGTTTGCCCTGAAAGCAGCAGTTATAAATGGGGTGGGATTTAGACAAAAAGTTCCCACAGCCGGTGCTTTTTTTGTGACGGTACTGCCCGGTACACAGTACTGGCACCTCCAGATGCAGTACTGGCATCTGCAGTCAGAGCTTACCTGGAAAGAACTGAGCATACTGGCACCTCTGTATGCAAATGTCCAACAGTTGGCTGGGCCGCGTGTCTTAAAGGGGCCACGTCTCTTAAAAGGGCAATGGCAGCCCCACTCTGGCTTTTTTTTTTTTTGCTCAAAATTTTTTCTCCTGGAGTACCGGCACCTTTTTTTTTTTAACAAAAAAAAGCACTGCCCACAGCCCATTGCCAAAGCCCTGATCCAGAAATAATTGAGCAATCCATCCAAGGATTGGACTGGTCTGCACACACACATTAAATAAATGTGTGTCAATGATTGATGGCAGCAGAAAATTACAGATGAGTAGATGAAAGCATTTGACTATCTAGGACAATGCTTGCTACAGCAGAGTGACATGAGTTCTGCTCATCTACTCAGAACACAGACACAATGTTTAGGTGGTTGATGTGGCATATTACACATTTAGAATGATGATTATCAAGTACCCAGTGTGCAGTGTTTGCAACCATTTCACCTGCACAAAAATGATCCATGCACAATTTATTTTCAAGTAAATTTGAATATCAAAGAAAGCATAATTTGCTCCTAGACTGTATGTGAGCAGAAAAGGAGGCAGTTGAGTACATTATTCAGCTCTGCTACACGTGCTTGAAAACATTTACTTCGGTGGCAGAAAATCAAGAAGAAACAATGGAATGGTTGTGACAGGGCTGCTATTCAGTTATATTGCACCTCATTTTTAGCCCCATAGTTTTGTTACTTGGTTGAGAACAAAACAGATCCCATTCACAATTAGTCCCTAATGGATGATGCTCTCTAGTCCAGCACTCTCTGGTCTGGCAACATCTGTGGTCCAGCATGATTCTAGTTAGCCAGATATATACTTATCATGGGCATGGCCAAGTTTCCTGCAGTCCCATAAAGTTTGTTTACAACCACCAGTCAGCACGTGACATTTTCTCATGCATTGGATCTGTCTTTCCAAGCTTGAATAAGGCGAGTTGTCCTGTTAACATCAGAGATTCGGGAATTGGCTCACTGGGATCAACTGATGGCATTTTTGTCTGGTTTCAGACCAAGGGCTGTCTATGCTTGATACACTACATCTGCACTACTGCAGTTGTACCAAAGTAGTGCTCACATATAGACTCTAACTATGCCAACACGAGGGGCTCTCCCATCACTGCAGGTAATCCACCTCCCTTAGGGGCTCTCTAAACAGGGACTTGGGCTGTCTTAACGATGTTGCTCAGAGGTGTAGATTTTTCACAGCCCTGAGCAGTGTAGCTGAATAAATGTAATTTTCTAATGTGGACCAGCTCTGAAATTGCAATTGTGTGTATCACCTGTATAGGAAATATTCTGCCTGGCTCTCATGAAGTGCAGCTTTCACTTTCTAGAATATAAACTTGATCAACACTCTTAGGAATTACACTGCAGACAAGAGGTGTGATTGCTGCACATGTAACATCCATGGAGCCAAAGTCTTATGTAGGCTGGAAGGCACAGCTAGTCCATGTAGCTGTCTATGGTGCTGTAGCTTCACTTATTGTTATGCAAGGTAGATTGCTAAATAGATCAAAGCTAGTTCATGTATGTCTACACATGCTGCATTACATCTCCCAATTTCAGTGTAGACCTACCCTAACAACTCAGATCCAGAGCTCTTAGTGAAAGACACCCCTTCAGCTAACAAAATGCAAGAAGTCATGTCTTGCCGTATGTTGGTACCTGCACTATAGAGACCCTCACCTTTCATTCTTATTCCTACAGATTCCCTAAGAGCAGCCGTCAGCTCATTCTGATTTGTCATAGCTGAAAAACACACTGCTCATCTAGACCTGATTTTACATCCAGTGGCAATGTCATCCTCCCAGTGTAGTCAATGGCAAAATCTCCATTCATATCAGTGATGCAGGATCAGACACCTACATTATCATTTATATTTCAGTAGCACTTAGAAGCCCCACCATGCTAGACACCGTACAAACACAGAGCCAGAGTCCGTCCTTCCACCAAAGAGTTAACCATGTAAATAGTCAAGACAGAGAAAAAGCTGAGGGGAAACAGGAATAGAACAGAGAATTGACTTTCCAAAGCAACATGTAAGTGTCTGAGCTAGGAAGATGAAACCAGCCTGGACAGGGATGATGCTGGTGGACAGAGAGAAGCACTCCAGAGAGTCTGCATTTAAAGTGAAGTATCTCTTGGTTAACAATTCACACCCACAACTGGTCAATTCAGGTCTTAGTTTAGAAGTGATCTTGGAGCCCTTGCTTATAGTATGATCAATAGAAGCATCCACAGTAATGTTTTCTACCATCTCCAGCTGGCTAGGAGATTCCATCCCACTATGGAGGATGATGACTTGGCCTTGGTTATATACATCTTTGTCACTTACCATCTGGGCCATTTGGGCATGAAGCCAACATCACTTAGGAAACACCAGCTGCTATAGAACACTGCAGCACAGCTCCTAAGCAACACATCAGACCTATCCTCCACCCTCTCTGCTGACTTCCCATAGAACACTGAATCAGATTCAAGTTCTTGGTCCTTATCTTCCAAATGCACAATGGCTTGGACTCAGACTATGCAAAGATCACCTCAAGCTCCAGAATGAGGACTAGAATTGATGACTCCCTGTCTTCAGGCTCAATGGAACTTTCCTTCACAAGAGACTAGCTCATCAGTTCAGAAGAAAGAGGATGACCAGGCATCAGTGGGAGACTGGAATGAACTCTAATAGGAATCAGGGACCCTCACAAACCTCATTATCTTCCTTTCCAGGTACAAGACTCACTCCTTCAATTTGCTGTCTCTAATCTAAACACAGAGCAGAATGTGTATTAACCCCCCCCCCCCCAACTCTCCATTGTACACACAAATCTCTTGGGGAGAGGATGAAGGAGAGAATGAACCATATATAACACATCAATCACCTTGGGTAATGCACTGCTTGAAAGTGCACAGATACTATACTGATGAGGATGGTAGAAAAACCTATTGGGCTTGTCTACACTGGCCCCTTTTCCGGAAGGGGCATGTAAATTTCATGAGTCGTCGTAGGGAAATCCGCGGGGGATTTAAATATCCCCTGCGGCATTTAAATAAAAATGTCCACCGCTTTTTTCCGGCTTTTAAAAAAGCCGGAAAAGAGCGTCTACACTGGCCCCGATCCTCCGGAAAAAGCGCCCTTTTCCGGAGGCTCTTATTCCTACTTTGAATAAGAAGCCTCCGGAAAAGGGCGCTTTTTCCGGAGGATCGGGGCCAGTGTAGACGCTCTTTTCCGGCTTTTTTAAAAGCCGGAAAAAAGTGGCGGACATTTTTATTTAAATGCCGCAGGGGATATTTAAATCCCCCGCGGATTTCCCTACGACGACTCATGAAATTTACATGCCCCTTCCGGAAAAGGGGCCAGTGTAGACGAGCCCATATAGTGTAGAATAGGAAGAGAGGCCTCGTTAATCCCAATCCAGTGACCTACTTCTTTTCAGTGGCTGATTGTGCCTAGAATACACCAAGTACATTCGAAGGTACAAGGTAATTTCTGGTATCATCCTTTTTTTCTCTCTTTTTTTTTGCAAAACTTAAGGCAAAAATCACTTTGTTAATTTTTGAATTATTGGAGAATTTAAAAAATACGGCTGCATTGAAAGAGTGTTGTATCCATCGTATCTTCATATTTTAAACAAGGCAACAACAAAAGATTTGGGAAGGACAAACTCCTGCTGCCTTTGAAGTCTATGGATGTTTTGCTACTAACTTCAATGGAAGTAGGGTCGGATCCATATCCCTTTGATTGGCTAATTTTTTAATGTTATATGCAATTGTATAAACATTGCTGAGCATGTTCATGAGGTCTCTGCCAAGATTGTTAGTGGCAGCTAATGAAGCTCCAATTCTTTGATGATATCTCAGAGCACATCCAACAGGGGCTGGCAAACACAGGAGTTAGGGTAGTTTGCTTTAGGCTGATTGTAAATGTTTCACAGAAACTTACACAGAAAAATCCTGCAAGCCTTTTTACACCCTCACATCAAGGAAAAGAAAATAATTCATCCCATGATTTTGGGGATTATTTTTTTTCAGGATTCTAGAATATTGAAAAATATTCCAGCTTTCATTAAAAAGGGTATTTTTTCCATTGCAGAAATACAGCTTTCACTGTGGGGCCAATTCTACCATCCTTACCAATGGGGCTACTCACGGAGAAAGATATTATGTACACCTAATCCTTAGAGATCATGTTACCTTCTCCATCCCATCTCATAGAAAACCATTTTAAGTTAAACAACAAGCGCCTCAAGGGCAGAAACTTTGTCCCACAACCTGAGTGATTTCTGTTGAAGGGTGAATTTCCTAGACTAAGTCAGAGCATGTAAATGCCAACATTACACACTTTCATTAACTTCATTTTTTGGCATTTAATGTATTTTTGAAGGTGAAAGAAATGTCCAGTGCTTATTAGTTTAATACTGCTCAGTTAGAATCCCATTTGTCTCCCACCCAAAATCTAAAACCACTGTGAATGAAGACACAGGCTGAAATCTTCAGATTTAAATTTTAAACATATCCATTATTAGCAGAGGAGTCAACAGACATGCAGGGCCGCTGGGCAAGGTGGGGGGTGGGTGTGGGAAGGCCTGGCTCTGCACTTCTGAAAGGAGTGCGGCCTAGGGCAGAAGGGATGGGGTTAGGGGCTGTCAGCTCTCAGCACTTCCCTGAATACACCACGCCCCCGTCAAGGAAGCCCTCAGAGCTGCCTGGAGCACACCACATGGCTCTCCAGCAGCAGTTTAAAGAGCCCAGGGCTCCAGCCCCATTTTTGAATCACTGGGCCCTGGGAGAACTGCCCTCTTCCCCTTCCCCCATCAGTGGACCTGATTGTTAGTGCTTTAAATTCTAATAAAAAGTTCATTTTATAGAACCAAATTTTTGTCCGCCATGTAAAGTCTTTGCAGCACAATACTATAAAGGAATTTGCCTATTGCTAGGGAATCTGAGAACTAGGGCATCAGAGGATGGAGATGAAGCGTATATAGAGTGTATGATACAGCGTATTTTACTGAACCTGAAATTCTATACCAAATGAACTATATACTATGCTATTCAGTAAAACAATACCTTATTTAATATTTGCATTCTCCCTTTCCGCAAATAGAAAGATGCCTTGCATTAACACACATTCCAGTTCTATTTTTGTCAACAAGTTTCCTGCCTATATTTAATTTTGCATCAATGAATTATTCCCCTACTCTCTTAAAAGAAAACACAATTCACAACTTTCTGAAGGCAGGTATAGTGCTCAGATTTAGGGAGTACAGAGACCTGGAACCTCTGTCACATGACCAATCTGGTGAAGGGGCAAGTTTGAATTCAGGAGGAATGTGCAGAAGGACGGGCTGGAATGTATTGTGCGCTAGCAATGCCCATATGGTCTCTAGGGGTATGTCTAGACTACATGGCTCCGTCGACGGAGCCATGTAGATTTGTTTTTTTGGCAAAGGCAAATGAAGCCGTGATTTAAATGATCGTGGCTTCATTTACATTTACATGGCTGCCGCGCTGAGCCGACAAACAGCTGATCAGCTGTTTGTCCGCTCAGCACACGAGTCTGGATGCTCCCCTGCTGACATCAAAGTCCTTTGTCGGCAGCCCCGGTAAACCTTATCCCATGAGGAATAACGGGGCTGCCAACAAAGGGCTTTGATGTCGGCACAGGAGTGTCCAGACTAGCGCGCTGAGCAGAGAAACAGCTGATCAGCTGTTTGTCGGCTCAGCGCGGCAGCCATGTAAATTTAAATGAAGCCGCGATCATTTAAATCGCGGCTTCATTTGCCTTTGCCTACAACCCTAATCTACATGGCTCCATCAATGGAGCCATGTAGTCTAGACACAGCCTAGGAGATGACAGCCAGCAGGTCTAGTTTAGTTCGCTATATTCAGCCAAACTCTGTACTGATGTAATTTTGAAGTCAATGGGGCTGTGCCAGTTTATAGCACAGAACATTTGGCCCATAGAACAGTACAATATTTTAACTGCTCATGGACAGTTTTTAATATTCTAAGTAATTTCTTTTTTAAAACATGTGGAATTCCAGCTCCCACTCATCAGGAAATGAAATCAATTGATCAAATCATCATAAAAGGCGAGGCGTACACCAAATGACACTTTTTTTCCCCATTTGGACTAAGACAAAAACTATCACCTTTTACAATTACTCCTATTAAAATGTCCACATTAGATATATCCACTGATGCAGTTGATGTTTTTTCATAGTTTGTCTCAAAGGGCTCATATTACCCAGCTCTCAGCATTTTTCTTCAGTAGTTCTCCAACCAAATATACAACGAAGGTTAGTAGCATGATCCTCATTTTATAGCTGGGAAAACTGAGGCCTAGAGAGAGGAAAGGGATTCCCAAGGTCACCCAGAAGGCTGGGTCTCCAGAATTCTAGTCTCATATTTCCTCCTCTCAACCAGCGTGACTGTTATTAATGTTATCCCACAAGACCCATATGAATCTTGTCCTTGCTTTAGCGTGATACAAGTCCAGAAAGCGTGCAGTAAGCTGTACACCCAGTACTGCAGAGCAGTTATTGAAGATACACATTCCTAATAATGGGGACACCACTATAAATCACCTTTAATAAAGCTCCGCCTTGGGGAGACGCAGAGAGCTTAAAGTTAAAAAGCCTGTTATTGAGGTGGCATTCATGCTTCTGTAGTTAAAGTTGTGTCTGCATTTCCATTGCAAACCTCCATTTCCAGAAATTCATAAATCAGCAGTAAAAATGGGCTCAGGACAGAAACTTGGCACCAAAGGTCCTAGTTGGATGCCATTTCTTTTTGGAAATTGCAAAGAAAAAGTCACTGTTTTTTCTCTGAGATCTAAAGATGCATAAAGAACAGAAGTTTGGGGGTTGCCTGACATTTTTCCATGCTTGTTTCAATCAAAACCCATTTCTGTTCGAAGGGAATTTTGTAGCCCATTGGACACTACTGTGAAATTGTTATTTTGGGACACATTCTGCCCTTAGCTGCATGCAAGCACCCTCATTTGCTTTAGTGGGGCTGTGCACAAGATAATTTAGCTCATTATTTTTATTTGAATCACCATAGTACCTAGGTGTCCTAGTCATGGACCACAAACTAGGCACAGTACAAACACAGAACAACAACAAAAAAAGATTATCCAGCAGGGACAGAGGAACTGAAAGCTCAGGATGGGCAGCCATGTTCCCAGTGGGGACTGGGCAGCTAAGAATGCAGGTGGAGTAGTTGTGCTCCCAATGGGTAGCCATGAACATAGGGGACAGCCCTGTGCTTCCAGCAGGGAGCTAGGAACTGTGGGGCAGTAACCAGGCTCCTGGCTTGGAGACTAGTGGTAGACAGGCTCTCAGCAGAGAATGGGGAGCCAGAAGCCTAGGGAGACAGCTCAGTTGGGAGTGGGAAAGTGCTGGGTACAGTCTGACTCACAGAGGGTAACTGTGCACAGAGTTGAAGGCCCAGGCTCTCTACACCTCCCTCTTTGAATTGGTAAAAGTGTTTCTGGTGAGGAGAAGGACAGTGTGGGCATGAACCAGCACAGTAATTACTGCTGTGGCAGTAAGTTCACGTAATGTATGTTGACTTACAGTTTTGGTGTAGATGTGCCTTTAGTGTTTCGAAATCTGTAGAGTTGTGGGAAGTATAAGGGGCATGGCAGGGTGAAGAAATATGGCTTTGAAGGGAAAATTACCTCTCTTTGAGTAAAAACCCCTGGTCCTCCACTGGGGAGGATTGCTATAGGCCTGCCAGTAGGGGGGCTGGCTATAGCATAGGGAGAAGGAAAGAGAGAGAGAGAAAAGATGAATTCCAGCACTGCCCCTCGAGTACAACATTCAGGCAGAACACCCAGTTAGACTGTTGGCCAGAGCAGATGATGGTTACACTGGAACTAAAATGAGGCTGACTCTTTGGTCTAGTGGCAGCATTATGCACTGCTCCTTAGGGAATGGAAAGCTGCATCTTGAGTTTGGTTTTTTGCTTCCTGCTCTATGAAGAGAAAGGGGTTTGTGGGTCACAAACATGGGCACTAGGGGACAGTTAGCCTTTAGGGTAGAGAGGGGAGGCTCTTATAATGCTTCCTAGAATCCTCTCCTGATTAAAGCTTCAGAACTAGCAGCTTCTACAAGAAGCTGTAGTCAGCCCTGTTTTCTGGCAGAAGAGGTGGGATGAATAGAGGCTCTGATATGGAAAAGAGACACCAGCTTGAAGGACATATCTAAAAAAAACCAAAGACCCTCTTGTGAAGGTCTGAATGCTTCCTGCGAGCTGCTAAGTGCTCTGAGCCCCTGATCACTTCAGTGGAACTGCACACACTCAGCATCTTGTATTTCTTTTTCAGCACTCAAAAGAGCTTATAGCTATGGTGCTTAAAATGGGGATTTGTTGCATACAAAAATAGCATATTCTAGTCTGTATGCTCAGTTTGATGTGTATTCCATCCCTTCTTAACACAGGGAGCATTGCTGGCTGTCTTTTCCAAGAGCTGTGTTCATTCCAAGATGGAGCAATACTGACAGCGTCCTTTACAAAGGGAGACTAGGCTACAGAGATCTCACATGGGGTGGAAAACTCTGTCACCCCTTGCTCCGCAGTGTTCTTCTATCTAGGACAATTGTAGGAGCATTTTTAGGTGATGGATGACCTGGGGGAATAGGACATGATTCTTCTCTTCTCCCCCAATGCTTGAGTAGCTCCTCTCTTCGAAATCTTCTTACTTGGGTGAGAGGGGATAGATCCGAATTTGGCCCTTAGAGTGTCCGTATTCTCATTATATGATGGCATTGCAGGACAAAGGTCATATTTCACATGACATGCTTCACACACATTCTAGAATGCTTCACACACATTCTAGAATGCTTCACACACATTCTAGTTCACCCGTGATTGTGAATTTCCTTCCTATTGATATTTTATTGTTTTGTGCCAGATCCTTAATTTTCTTCTCACCCATTTGGTTTTGGATGGATGAAGAATATATTTCCCCATCTCATCATGTTGTTGTGCCTTTTCCTAGCATGACATACCCATCTTTACCCATAGAAGGGCCTGACCTTGGTTGACCTCAGTGCCCACAGGGATCTAGAATCACTCAGGATTCACTTTGATTTGAATGTATATCACCCCAAAACAATTAAGCAATAAGCCCAACAATCTAGTATTGTAACGAATAGTAATTTACTTAACGGAGTAGTTCAGGAATGATAGAGAGTTTATCTCAAATAGATTTGATATTGTACCGCTTTAAAGACAGTGGGTCATATCTTAGTTTAATATGGAGTAATTCCACTAAAGTTGATGGAGTTACTAGGTAGCTAGGTATCTGGTTTTAAGGGACCTGTGCAGTCTCCAGTCAGAAGTACCGACTGGACAGCAGAAGTGTAGCTATCACCATTCTATTATCACCTACCCTCCAGTCCAGCCAGCCCTTTATCTCCTGAGCACTGGCCCAAAGAGCTGGGGGGAGGGGGTAAAGGGGGTGAGAGCAGAGCTGGAGGCACCACAGCCATTAGTCTTGACTGGGCTGGGGAGGGAGACTCTCTTCCTCTGCATGGGCTGCTCTGGGGGCTGGGTCAGACCCACCTTCAGGAACCTACGCTGACCAGAGGAAGCTCCGCCAGCCCCCCACTTCCTGCCCCCATTGTTCCCTGCAAACTCTTTGTCTCTGTTGCTTGACAAAGCAGGAGACACATGGCCCCTTTCAGCCTCCCTCTTTTCTGACTGGTGAGCTGAGCCTTTGGTTGGGGGTGGCTCGCGTAAAGGGCAAAGGTACCAGATCCTTGTGCACTGGGGAAACTCACCTAGTTGGTCCTAGCAGCTCATTGCTTTACTGTGGGCAGGGAATTGCTAAAGGAAGCCCCTGTACTTTCAATCTGAAGCCACCCTATCCAAGTGACATTTCAGGGCAGGACACTGTAGACAATGAAGGGCAGGACCCCCTTCCAGGGAGCTTGGGCTCTGCCTTGGAAAGCAAATGCTGCTACAAATGGCAGGATTCAGTTGCTCTGACGTGTATGCCAACAATGGCATGTCAAGGCCAATTTCCCCTCTCGTGCTGGCTCCACTCACCCAACCTATTGGTTATTGTGTCTTCCTAGTATCTCCACTGCTGGTGGTGAATCTATGTTGGGGCTGTTTGATAGTGTATATGCTGGTATATATTTGAGGCAGAGCATTTTGATCATAGGTGTAATGTCCAGGTTTGAGCAATTGGAAAATTGGCATCCCCTAGCACTTATGTCTGAGCGTGCTATGTAATTTAACTAAGAACAGAATAGATGAATAAATAGATGATCAAATGATATAACTACTGTGTATGCCTTCCTATTTTTTTCTTATGAGAAAAAATTTAAAAGTCAGGGATGAACAAATAAACCAAGATAAACATAAAAGGCTAGTGGGTAATTTCATAAAGAGAAATAGTATGGAATTAAAACATGAGATTAGTAACCCTGAAAATAGTATCTTAAAAAATCTGTGCAGTATTAATAAAATTAGTCATGCAGAATGCCATGCATTCAGACCTATTTTGGCCCTAAAATTGTTACTTTATTAAGTCATAATTTATAAAACACATAATTCTAGACTTTGGAGGTTAATCTCATAGTTCTAACATAAATGATAAAGGAATATGTTAGCTGGATTAGATTACAGAAAAATACAGCAAAATGATGAAGGACAAAGTCTGATTTTTAGCTATACTGGAGAATTTTGCCTTATGTTTAAAGGGTGGAAAGACAAATTTCCAATCTTTTCTTTTTAAAGGGGGGAATAATTAGGGCACTCTTCCTAACTGCAGGGATAAACAGTATCAGTTTTCACATGGAGCGACATAGATTTGAGGCAGGGGGGACACATACAAAAATGTTCCACAAACTTCACAGTTGTGCCTTAGAGGTTCAGATTAGGGGTGAAAAGCTGCCATGTATTGATGAATTTCCCTTTAAAGTCTGGAAACGGTGCCACTTCTTAAAGGTAGAGACTGAAATCGGTAATGCCCTGCAACTAAAAATGGATCCGAAGCGAAAGCTAAATCAAAATATCACACACCACCTGAACTTTAGTAGAGTTTTTGTCTGGACCTCAGCTTGTGTACATAGCCCCAGTATCTTTATATCTTGGGCCAAACCTAACCCCTGGATCTGGTGTTCCTGAACTTCGGATCTGGATCCAGATTTTGCAATTTGGACCCGATTCTTTTTCTACCATATGGCCCATGATTCCTTCAGCCCTGTTGCAAGCAAGAACTGCTATTGCTTTAGTGGGAGTTTTGCCTATTCATAGAATATAGCAGTCGGCCCGATGATTAGCAAAATGGACATGGATACCACAGAAAAATGTAGAAGGGGAAACTTCACTCCCTGGTGAGAGAATCATTTAATGAACTTTCAGAACCAGGAAACAGATGGCTTTTTGTGGGGTAAATGGAATTTCCCTGGCTCCCCCTTAAAATGAATCAGTGCAGGAGGGAAAGAGAGGCATTATGGAATACAGCATGAGCTCCTGGTAGACAGCCTTTTAGAGAAATATGAGAACACACTCTACTACTTATCAGTAATGCTCTTTGCAGATTGGCCCATTGATTTAGAGCAGGGCTACTCAACTTTGGAAGCCCCAGGGGCCACAATGATACTCACAGCACATGCTGAGTGTGGTTGCATATACATGCAAATATATTTACAAATATATGCAAATAGCTTCTTTCACACTGATGGGAATGAATACAAAGCACTTCCTACAATGCCCCAGTGCTCCCAGCACCTCCTCCCTGGAGGCTTGAAATGCCAACATCCTGTACCCATCTGTTCCAACCAGCCCGTCCACTTGCGTCTTTCAATGTTCACCCCACCTGGGAGATGCATCACTATGCTCAAAGGATCCCACCCATAGGTTGCATGTTGAGCCCTGCATAAACTCAAACTGCACCACATGTGGCCCATGGGCAACGTGTTGAGTAGCCTTGATCTAGAGTAAGTCAGCCATGAACAAAATATGTGCAAGTGTATCACAGTTCCAGAGGTAAATAGCTCAGACATCTTTTAAAGGAATCCTAAAGTAGATATAACAAACATTCCCCATTACCACTCCATTTTTATAGTGTCCACCTGGCTGCCATATATTCAGGAAGACATCATTTACTGATGAAACAAGCTGGGTGAGGTAATCTGTTTTGTTGGACCAATTTCTGTTGATGAGAGAGACAGACTTTCATGCTTATACAGAGTTCTTAAGGTTGTCTCTCTCACCAACATAAGTTGGTCCAATAACAGAGATTACCTTACCCACCTTGTTTCTCTAAGATCCTGGGACCAATATAGCTACAACACCACCATATATCTATCACCCATTGATACGAAGCTAGATTGCATTCAAGAGCGTATAAAACAAGCCCTTTTAAAACACTATTTGAGATGAGAGATGTACATGGCATAAGTAGAGACAGAATTTGGCCTTGAAGGTTAACTTAAAAACTGTTTAAGTGTCTTTTCATTCTGTCTCTAGAGCTGCTAAGCTGTATAGTTTACAAAGCAAGGAAGATCCTTTTGTAATACTTTATGGCATAATTCTAGTGTCATGCAGTAAGTGCAGATTTACTGCCTTCTATTAAATTTCAACAGCCATAACAAAGCTTGATGTTGCAGACATCAATCAAACACGCAAATATTTAGTAAAAATAACAATCAGCACTCCCCTAAGGGGCTGATCGGGCTTTTTATAGTGAGAATTTCATCCGGTCTCACTCAAACATTGATTAAAACATT
This sequence comes from Pelodiscus sinensis, assembly GCF_052426305.1. Classification (NCBI taxonomy): domain Eukaryota; kingdom Metazoa; phylum Chordata; order Testudines; family Trionychidae; genus Pelodiscus; species Pelodiscus sinensis. The sequence goes on from NC_143054.1 coordinate 15,172,015, forward strand.
ATTTTCTGCAGGTGGTAAAAAGCATATTCTACTGATCGGTTTACTAACAGAAGCAGAGAATCCCATGTCCTGTAGCATATTGCGGGGACCAGCAAATAGGTATCTTTGCACCTTGAACCAAATATAGAAGCCAATACAGTGCATGCTGCAGAACTGATTCAGTCACAGCATGATCACATCACTGTGTCTACAGTATGATATCTGTCATTGTATCTAAAGCTCCTGATTGATTAATATTCAGCATTTTATGTTAACACTGAGAATTTAGGAATCTAGAAATTAGCTCTGCAGTAATTGCAATTACCATTGTAATTACCATTGTGGTAACGGCCTGGGTTACTTTTATAAGATCTGTTAATGGAAGGGGAATTCCAGAATCCACACGTATCAAAGCATATTTATACTAATAACCATCAGTTAAGAGGTCCTTGATAACCACATTGGGAGAATGGACAAATATCATTTTAAAGAAATCAAATTTTGAATTTCCAAATGGACTACAATTATTTCCTCTTTCATATACCCATATATCCAGTACCTGTATCATATGGCAGTATAGATTTACCATCTGAATTAATGATAATGATTTAACTGTGGCATATAGTTAAATACTGTATATTCAAGTTGGAAAGTACTTTGGCTTATATTGATTTAAATCTCTACTTCCCAAGTGCATAGGTTTAGTTTCACCAACCCACTTCAGAAAACAAATATGAAAAATATCATGGCATTTTTACTCTCTCCTATTTTTCATCTTTATCATTGCTGTTTTGAAACTCCTGTTGCTTTTTCCTGGGCAATTTTATCAAATCATTCTAGCCTACACTATTTTCTTCTTGGTAACACTTCCTACTCCACCCTACTCCCCATCTTCTGTCTTACGTGTGGCTGATTGATCAATTCACATTTAGAACTAGAATTTGAAATTCAAGACCACTTAAAGGCCCACAGTGGAGAATGAGAATTCAAAGACAAAAATTTTAGATTATTTTCACTTTTGTTATTTTGTTTAAAAGAGTTCACCTTGATGTGTCATGAAATACCCCTTCTTGGTCTTCTTTTCCTTGTTACACCTGGCCAGCACAAGCAGCTGAGATCTTTGCTCTATTTTCCCTGCATCTCTGTGCAATGCTTTGTAATGTATATCTATCTATATTATTTTTTCTAAGCCTTTCAGACAGCTGTTACATGATCAGGATTCTCCTGAATCTCTATGCATTCAATCTCTTCCCGCGCCTTCCTTTTGGCCCGTTTCTTTTTCTTGTGGTGCTTTTTGGAGGGTGGGAAAAAAGTTAGGAAGACTGGCAAAATAACAAAACAGTGCAGTAGTGTGCAACTGCTGGTGAGCAGCAAGCATTTGAACAGTGTGAAGGTCAAGTTTGAAGGCACAAAGAGAAGGGGGACCAACCCAATAAGAAAAGAAGTAACATTTTGCAAAATGGCTGTCCCGTGCTCTTGAAGGGAGTTTTTTATACACTGAGTTCGGGTGTGCTCAGTTGCTAGTACAAATGTGTAAAGCAGGGGTGCACAGTGATCTATGGCAAAATTCAAAGTGTAGATAAGGCACAGTATAGAAATACAATCCATTTCTACATTCCATAAGGTCATCAAGCCTAGGACCCCCAACTCTATTGAGGTGACACTGAGAATTAACCAGAAGTTTCCCAGAGGATGAATAACCAGGAAAAAGGTCAGTATTAACACAAGCAGGATGCCAAAGCCAGAAATCAGAACAGGCATAGTTACGGACAAACCATAGTGGTCCATGAAAACAAAGGTAGGATTGAATACAATGAATTTGATGCTCTGTATTAGAGATAGTGGCCTTAACTTCTCCAGCAATTCCACCACCTCCCTTTGTGTGTTTTCACTAGTCCTGGCCACCAGATACATGCGGGAAGCAATGATGTTGTTCTCGTCTCCAGCCTTGGAGAAAATGATGTCATTTTTGAAGTGCTGGAATTCAGATTTTTTTAAAAAGGAGCTCTGGAGAATGCTGATAAAATCGCTTTTGTTGGTAGTGCTGAGGTTGCCAATCCTCAGGTACTGATAGTATTGTTCGATCCAGGACACCGTATGGAACCCATGGCTTAGGGTTTTTAAGTCTTCTTGCACGGTGCCATTCCAATAATCAAGAGGTTCATAGATGTAGAATCCTATCACAGGACTGTAGTTGCTGAAATACTTCTGCTGGATGAGGGCATAGGAGACGCTTGGAGACTCGCTGGCTAGAAGGTTGATGATGTTGGCTCCATCACTGATCTGCAAGCACCCCATAAAGGAGAAAGAGGCATAAATGAGATACAGGATCACCACAAATGGCTTGACGTAGATGTTAGTAATCCACTCGTTGTAATGTTCTCGTAGGAAATGCTGGATGAAGTGATTCTGGTAGGGGTCAATCTCGTGATGAGAAGTGTGCTGATGGCCGTCGCTCATCATGGTTTGGAACCACACAGGTTTCCTCTCCAGGTATTCTGCTGAAGGGATTTTACAGCAGAAGATACTGTGGTAACGGTTCTGCTCCAGCTGTCCAGCAAAAACCAAGCAGGAGCCAAAGAAAGAGAAGATATAGAAGTAGTTCAACAGGATGGAGATGCACATGTTCTGGCAGAAAACTTTCACAGCCTCAATGTTGGTGAAAGGGCTGGCACCCATTCCAAAGGCTATGAAGTACAAGGAGGTCGTCATTGTATAGGTGACCATGACATCAGAATAGGTGTCTGCTACCCTGTCCTTGAATGGAAGGTTCTCTCTGGTTCTGCGCCATCCTGAAAGAAGTTCAAACACTCCTTTGGTTCCATGACCTAAAATAATAACAATAACAATTTATAAATGCAGGTTTCCACTATTCATTCTGCAACATTACTGTGAACTTTTGGCCACTCTTTTTTATTAAACAGACTTAAAAAAACCATTAATATCACTTCACAAGCGAAACACATGTACAATTTTCAGATCTGTGTGTTCAAGTTAAAAACTTGGATCCAGGGCCGACTTTAGGAAGTGCGAGGCCCAATTCGAAACATTTTGGCGCCCCCCCAACCCAGGATTTTTTGTTGAGCAAAAAACCCCATACCACACACACACAACAAACCACAACCACACACAAATATCACATCAGAAGTAGATATGATCAAAATGTATATCAATAGAGTTGAACATTTTCAAAAAAAAAATGCCATCCTTTATTATGCAAAATTTTACACAAAATTTAATCAGTTGCCTTAAGTGTAGGTCAAATATTTTCAATTGCAAACTATCCAATTTTTTCAATAAAGTTTAAAGTTTGATTTTTAAAAAGTTACCAGAGAGCATTGCAGTTTTTTGTTACATTGATTTACTTTTTAAATAGCAAAAATGGAGTCTCTGTTAAGAAAGTGTCAGTTCTGTGGTCAAATTCCAGACCTTAGTGATTTCGGCCCCAATGATTTCACTAGGTAATATGGTACCTCATCACCATTGCCTCCTTTGCACTGCCCTTCAACACACTGCCTGCATGTTGAGTCCAAGGTCAGTCTACACAAGATTTTATCAATGATTTTTGCTCAAGTGATCACTGAGATAAGACAAGGACTCTCAATTGATTCTAGTCAGCTCTGCCTTTAAACACTGAATGTAAAGTGTCAGATATAATTGAGGACTCCCAAATAGACTTGACACCACCAGAAATAAAACCTGCTTCCATCTTCTGTAACTTTCAGTTAGATGTGACTCACTATCCTCTGCTTAGTGTTCTAGTTATGGTAGCCCCTAAGCCAGGTCATATTAAGTTCATGTCTTTAACCTTTTAATCATACAATATGGATAACAACATTTCATTCTCCCAGCTCCCAAAAGAATTTCAACCCAAAAGAGCCAAAACTGATCACCTTAACACAGCAAGTGTGTCTACGGATCTCTGTGGCAAAGTAGGTTGTCTATATAAATAAGGTCTGCTCGTGAAGCCTTTTCCTACAGTTGATTAACAGATGGCAGTAGATAGCTCATTCAGACCACTGGCTGATAATAGTTAGTCACCCTAACCAGTCATTAACCATAGTCATGGACTCACCCTACTCTCCATTGTCTCTGAGTCTCTGATGACCTGTGACAAAAAAGGAGGGTGGAAAGGGAAACTGAAAGGAGAGACCTCTCTAAATTCACCAATCAAAGAGCAGTATTGCCAACCCAAAAATCACAAGGAATGCCTACGAAAAGTTGTGAGGATGGTCTACAAATCATAATATTTTTTAAAAATAAAACATGTTGGATTTGTATTGGCCTTTTGTTTCTTGAGTATTTAGGGTTCATGTTTTAAAGCTTTCCTCCTTAGCCGTAAAGCCCAGAAGTATAGAGAACTTTTTTAAAATGAAAGCTGAGATTCCTACATAATCAATTAACTCCAGACCTTTAGAAAAACACCAAATGTTTTGAGACTCATGGTAAAACAATGGAGGAATTCTTGTGAGCCCATGCTTTGCCCACAGTATAAATAAATAAAAAACCAATATCTTCTCCACTAAACATCCTAATGAGATACTGCAAATGGTGAACTGAATTCAACAGCTCCTGATATGAACAGGTATCAACCTAGTTTTTCATATTTGAGATGGGTTACCAGGAATCATACATGACAATATGAAATCTTTCCACTCTCAAGACAGCATATTCACAAAGCACCTATAATTTTGATCCATGCATTTATTGGATCGTGAAAGAGAAAGGAGGGGAATTAGTGTAGATAAATGTTCAAATTAAAAAAAAAAGCCTGAAGGAATTAGGACTAGGCTCCTACATCTCATGTTCAGAATTGACTAGGACACTTATGACCAGATTTTCAAAGGTGTGTAAAGATCAGATAGATATCTTTCAAGATACGAGTTGGCAACTGTCTCTTTAGGAGCTTAATTACCTTTGAAAATCTGAGCTTAGATTTCCAAGGCCAATTTTCAAAAATGATTTTAGTCACTCAAGTGCTTTTGAAAATTTTAACTGGGAGCCTAAAGAGACACAAATAGACAAAAGGCAGGAGATATGGTATTCCTTTAAAAAATGTGTGACATCTATTTTTAACTAAATTTTATACAGGCAGTCCCCAAGTTACGCGGATCCGACTGTAGAAGCTATTTCATATTTAGCTAGAAGCCATTCTGTATAACAAAAAGCCATTTCAGTTTCTTGTGTCTGCACGAGGGAGTGAGCTGGCCTTCACCGAGGTGGGGAGAGACCAGAGGGATGCGCTGTTGGAATGTGTTAATGAACTATTTTGAGCTGAAGCTCGAACTCCCTTTTAACCTGTTTCTTTCTATGCTGATAATAATTCCTCTTTGAAGTTCTCTTTGATTTCTTGCCCTGACGTCAGACTTGTTTGGTTAAGGGTATAAAATACTAGGATTGATTGTATTAAGCAGCCTTACTGGACCCGGCTTTGCTGGGACCACGTTTGGCTCACTTTGCTTTTATTGGCCAATAAAACTGTCTGTTTAGCCGCGTAAACTGAGTGAGGCGTTTGCTTCGACAATTTGGAGGTTCCACCGAGATTCCTAACGCGCCACTTGCCCATATGGACTGACCGGCACTCCACTTCCAAACCTCTCAGAGCGCTCAAGAGAAGGTAAAGGGAATACCTGTTACGAAATCTCCTGGTTGAGGGCTTGGGATTTGGAGTGACGGCCGGCCATCGGGGTAAGAGGAGCTACGGAATTCAATTTTGTGGAGCGGCTAACATTTTTGTCTGTCTGTGTCTGTCTTTGTCTATTAGGCCTGTCTTATGTGTCACAGTTCCAAAAGGGCACACCGGTGTCTCTAGTGAGGCAGCCATGCGCTGGACCCTCTGTGTTCGGACGCTAAAAGCTGGTGTGGTGCCATTACTCTCTCTCGGCACACGGAACTGTGGGGAAGCTTTGTTGTCTCTCTCTGTTATTTGTGGGCGTAGTACTGACCTCTGAGGCTAACCCCAGGCCATAGTGCCCCATTCCGTCAGGCTGTCTCCAGGCGCCAGGACGTGGTGTTCTGCCGGGCTGGAGCAGGTGCCGGAAACCCCTGCGAGGCAGGTGGACCTTGAGTCCAGTGCTTCGCAACAAAAAGGGGGGGGACCAGTGCGAGCAGGTGAATTCTTGATTCGGTGACTTGCAGAGCAAGCAGGCGGATTCTGATTCGGTGACTCGCAGAGCGAGCAGGCGGATCCTGATTCGGTGACTCGCAGAGCGAGCAGGCGGATCCTGATTCGGTGACTTGCAGAATATGGTGTAAGCAGGCGGACTTTGGTTCGGTGCCTTACAGAATTAAGCGCGCGCAGGAAATGGGGGTAGGTCAGTCTACAGGAATTCCAGTGCCTTTATGTTAAGTGCCTTCTGGTATAGGATCCTAATGAAGTCTGATATTAAGTGCCGGGTGTCTTAGGGCAGCGTCACTTAATAGAAACCCATGGGAACTGGACAATAAATAAAGATGCATCTAAATGTGGAAACTGTAGGAAAAATGTGAAAAAGGAGAAAAAAAATTGTGTGTGGAAAATGAGTATGAATGTAATGAGTGAAGAATGAATGCCGCTGTATAGGTCTGAGACTTGAGCTGATCCCAGCTGCACCAGGGCTCTCCCATGAGGGAGCTCTGAACGCAAGGGGGGGTCAGCTGAACCTCAAGACTCAATGAATATGTGAGGGAGTGACGACTCCCCTTATTTCATAAGCTGCTAAGGTCTGACACTCTAGACCCGGCAGACTCTTTCTTTGGAGTGTGTAAAGTTAGTTTAGGTGAGGGTTAGTCTAAACATCCCCCCACACTGCCGAAAAGCACCCCTGTGTACTACATGTACGTGCATAATGGTCCAAGGACCTGTAAGCATTTAACAGATTGGAAAAGAGGAAAAATTAAAGCCCTGAGAGATGAAAGTAAAGCTCAGCAAAGACAAACCATAAGAAGGAATAAAGAAAGTAGAAATACAGACATTAGAAAGTTACTAGGAATGAGGAATGTTTTTCTTTAGAAGGACGAAGCAAGTGATTAAAGAGTATGTGAAGGTGAGAAGTGACTGCATAGGAGAGTGGACGGAATTAAGCGATTGTTGTTATATATGAAGGGAAACCTGCTTTAAGAAATGACTCCTTGTTTCTTGTCGTCTCTTTTAATCATCTTAGCAATGAAACAGTCAAGTTAAACATTTGGTTACAGACACTTTGTTAAATCTATTAAAGAGAAAATAAAGAATTCTACTGAAACTTAATTGGTTAACGGCATAAAAGAATAGAATCTATACATTGTAAATTTGTAAAACCTGCACCCTAAGGGTTAAATGTGTCTTCCAAGGAACCTAATTATTGTTTAAAAAAAAATCCAAGCCCAGAAACTTCACAGTGTTTCTGTTCAAGGCTGAGCTGATAGCACCTTTGGCTTGCTTTCAGATCCAAGGTTGTGTGTGTCTGCAAACTGCCTGTCTGTTCTGGAAGGGGGGGAGCACTGTCCCCCATAAGTAAGTCTGTAACATTGCATGTGATTCTTTTCAGGAAAGAAAAACCTTTTTGCTTGCTGGAATAGTAACTAGCAAGCACCTTGTTCTAAGAGTTTCTGTAGCAGTAAAGAAAAAGCCTGGTCTGCAGTACAAGAGGAAAACTGAGGCATGCCACTGTTGGAGAGGGCTAGCATCTCTGAGGTAATTCAAGGGAGTGGAAGGTCACGAGTACCGATGAAGCGCTCTTGTTCTCAGAAATTTGCAGCTCACTCGCCCATAGAAGTGGTAAGGCACTAGCTGTAACCGGTTCTCCTAACAGATCTTAGGCAGTATTTTAAGTTATAATGGGCCACCCCAATGGAGGTACAAGTGTTTTCTTTGTCTTTTAGATCATCAAATAGCGCTAATATCAGCTGAAAATTAACTGAAAAAAAAAATCATAGTTCTGTGTCATGACATAATAAGTTTGTGTTCTGTGTTCTGACCAGATTTGTCTTGTGTGTGTCTTAATTGTGATATATGTACTTCTAATATTGTTGTGTGTACAATATTGTTGTTTTAATGAAAGAATAATTTAAGTCCCTTGAATAATCTTAACATTGTGCTTTATATAAATGGTTCTTGCCTTTATAATTCTAGTAGAGTTTTAGTAGCAGGCTATGCAGTTTGTACTGTCTGGAATGTAGCGGAATCTGCTCCTCTACCTGCTGTTTTTCCCTTCTCTCCTACCATTGCCAGCTCCTACGCCGTCTCTTTCAGAACTGGCCCTCCTGCGAAACCAAGCCCCAGAATCAAAAAAGCAGGAGTGGAGACTGGCAGGGTGCACCTTGCGCCCAGACCACTTGTGGTGCAGCTCTGATGGCCACATTGTTGCCCCAGTGGTCTTGCTACCTCACCTTGCCCCCGTGCTCCCTGGATTGTCGCACGTTGGCAAAAGGGGGGATGGTAGCAATCCTTAAAACAAAATTGGTTTGCTCCCAAATTCTCCCAAGCAGCCAAAGATTACTGTCTGGCTTGCCCTGTCTGCCAAGCCCACAACGTGGGTAAACCTGTAAAGACAGTTCCGGCAACCAGACCTCCGCCTTTGGGACCATTTCTGAATTTACAAATGGACTTTATTCAATTGCTTAAATGTCAATCTTTTGAATAATGTGCTGGTTATTGTTTGCTTGTTTTTGGGATGGGTAGAAGCTTATCCCTGCAGGAAACATGATGACATCACAGTAGCTAAGAAACTTCTAAATCATTACATCCCATCATGGGGAATACACCTTGTGATCTCCAGTGATAAAGGTACCCACTTTACTGGGCAAAATTGTTTTAAAAAAAAACTGGAAAAGTACTACTCTACCAGACAAGCACTGCACTGTGCACGACACCTGGAGAGCGCAGAAGCAGTAGAAAGATGAAACAGGATTTTAAAGAACAAACTTGCTAAAATATGTGAGAACTCTGGCTTAACATAGATAGTAGCGCTTCCGATTGCCCTAATGAGCATGAGAGCCACTCCTAATCGGAAAACTGGACTCAGTCCACATGAAATTGCATGTGGCCGACCTATGAGACTGTTAAGCAGCCCAGACATTAACCTGGCTGATGCCATACTCATTAAAGGAAGCATAGTCAAGTATTGTCAGGAACTTATGAGGTGTGTACAGTCCTATCATTCACAGGTTAAGGACGCCTTCCAAGAGGCCCCGACTGAGTCGTGCCATAAACTACAACCAGGAGACTGGGTTTGCGTGAAAGTTCGCCAACGGAAGACTGCCCTGGAACCCAGGTAGAAGAGTCCCTACCAAGTCCTTCTGACCACCCATACTGCTGTAAAGTGTGAAGGATTGCCCACCTGGATTCACGCATCCCACTGCAAACCTGTCCTGGCCCCTACAGAAGTTGGCCCCAACAAGGAGCACCACAGACCTGGTACCAGAGACCCAGGTCCAGAAGCAGACGAGGATCAGCGCAGGCCTGGTACCAGAAATCCAGGTCCAGAAGTAGACGAGGATCAGCACAGGCTTGGTACCGGCAATCCAAGCCCTGAAGCAGACGATCCTGAAAGACCGAGGCCAAGGTACCAGCTGCGGCCCAGAAAGACCTGCCAGCGATAGGTGAAGAAATCTACGAAGTCCTGAAGAACAGCCAGCATGAGGCTGGACAAACAATTCATGTTAAGCTTATGCTTAATCTTGTTTTTAATACCTAGCCGTTAACACCTATATGGTTCAAATGTATTTATGCTTTTAATGAACCAAGTTTCCCAAGAATTTAATTCCACAGGTTGCTGGATATGTGCTCACAGTCCTGTACATTCAGAAAGAGGCATCCCAATGATTCTAGTCCCACTAAACAACACTCAAATATGGCACACTGTTTAGTGAACAAAGCCAAATGATACTTGGCAGGATAAAAGGTTTACTAACCCAGGGTATATCCGCCTAGCCTTGACCCCAATTGGAAAGTACTGCTGGACATGTAATGGTTCAGGAGCCAAGGTAAGAAAAAGCCAAAACCGATGGCCCTAGACTATGTCCTAGCTAGTAAAGGCGGGGTTTGTGCCTTAGTAAGAAGAGAATGCTGTAGGTATATTTCTGACACCAGCAAAGAAGTAGAGGAAGATGCCTCAGAGATTGAAAGAACTGTGGAACGCCTAAAGCAAGGGGAAGACTGGACCCTCTGGGATTAGTTGGGAGGCTGGTTTAGACATGTGGGAACTTGGATTTTGCAAGGAGTAGTTTTAGTATTGGCTATATTCTTTTGTGCTTATTTTTGTTTCTTGCTAATCAAATGCTGTATTTCTTGTATTCTAGAAAACAAAGGACAGACCCTCACTAAAGGGAATGTAGAAGTAATGATGTTAAAATATGATGAGCAGAGAGAGGAACAAGAAATGTATATAAAGGCTTTGATAAAAATGGAGATGTAAAACAGTTTAATGGTTAGCCTTTAAAAGGCTAAAAGGGGGGAGATTGTAGAAGCTATTTCATATTTAGCTAGAAGCCATTCTGTATAACAAAAAGCCATTTCAGTTTCTTGTGTCTGCACGAGGGAGTGAGCTGGCCTTCACCGAGGTGGGGAGAGACCAGAGGGATGCGCTGTTGGAATGTGTTAATGAACTATTTTGAGCTGAAGCTCGAACTCCCTTTTAACCTGTTTCTTTCTATGCTGATAATAATTCCTCTTTGAAGTTCTCTTTGATTTCTTGCCCTGACGTCAGACTTGTTTGGTTAAGGGTATAAAATACTAGGATTGATTGTATTAAGCAGCCTTACTGGACCCGGCTTTGCTGGGACCACGTTTGGCTCACTTTGCTTTTATTGGCCAATAAAACTGTCTGTTTAGCCGCGTAAACTGAGTGAGGCGTTTGCTTCGACACGACTTATGTCAGATCCGCAGTTACGAACGGGGTTTTTCTCGCCCTGGAGGACGGCAGCGGCAGGACGCCCAGATGCGCCGCGGTCCCGCTGCCCGCGTCTTCCGGGGCAAGAAAAGCTGATCCGCGTCTCCCTGGTCTGTTGGGAGGGGGAACCCCCCCCAGCAGACATGGGAGATGCTGAGCAAAGCCGCGGAGCACGCAGGCAGTGGGACAGCCCAGACGCGCCGCTGCTGTCTTTGCTCCCCGTCTCCCCAGGGAGATGGGGAGCAAAGCCTCGGAGGACGCCGGCAGCGGGACAGCGGCTTTGCTCCATGTCTCCCTGGTCTGCTGGTCTGCTGGAGACGGGGAGCAAAGCCTCAGAGGACTCCGGCAGCCGGGACAGCCGCGGAGCAAAGTCTCGGTCCGCCACCCGCGTCTCCCTGGTCTGCTGTGGGGGGGAGGGCGCAACTCGTGCGCCACTCCCCCCCGCCAACAGACCAGGCTTTTCTCCGGACGCCTGTGGTAGAGCAGCTGGGGCACTGCCGGTTGGTCCCGCAGCACCGCTCTGGGCGCTACTGGACCAACCCGGCCGCACCCCAGCTGCTCTGCTCCAGGCGTCCTGATTCAGCCGCTGCTGGTCAGTTTCAGCAGCGGCTGAATCAGGACGCCTGGGGCAGAGCAGCTGGGGTGCTGCTGGGTTGGTCCAGTAGCGCCGAGGAGCGGCGCTACTGGAGCAACCCAGCAGCACCCCAGCTGCTCTGCCCCAGGTGTCCCCATGTCAGCCGCTGCTGAAACTGACCAGCGCTGACTACAGGAAGCCCGAGGCAGAGTTGCTCTGCCCCGGGCTTCCTGGAATCAGCCGCTGATCAGTTTCAGCAGCAGCTTACTTGGGGACGCCTGGGGTTCTTAAGTCTCCTAGGCAGAGAATGAGCCATCTACATTAGGCCCCAGCTGGAGTATTATGTCCAATTCTGGGTGCCACATTTCAGGAAACATGGAGAAACCGGAGAAAGTCCAGAGAAGATCGACACAAATGATGAAAGGTCTAGAGAACAGGAGATATGAGGCAAGGCTGAAGAAATTGGCCTTGTTTACCTTGGAAAAGAGAAGACCAAAAAGGGACATGAGAGCAGCTTTCAAGTATCTAAGGATATGTCTACACTACCCCGCTAGTTCGAACTAGCGGGGTAATGTATGCATACCGAACTTGCTAATGAAGCCCGGGATTTGAATTTCCCGGGCTTCATTAGCATAAAGCCGGCGCCGCCATTTTTAAAAGCCGGCTAGTGCGAACCCCGTGCCGCGCGGCTACACGCGGCACGGGCTAGATAGTTCGGAATGGCTACGTAGTTCGAACTATCTAGCCCGTGCCGCATGTAGCCGCGCAGCATGGGGTTCGCACTAGCCGGCTTTTAAAAATGGCAGCGCCGGCTTTATGCTAATGAAGCCCGGGAAATTCAAATCCCGGGCTTCATTAGCAAGTTCGGTATGCATACATTACCCCGCTAGTTCGAACTAGCGGGGTAGTGTAGACATTCCCTAAAAGAGTATCAGAAGGAGAAGGAAGAAAAATTGTTCTGCTTGGCCTCTGAGGTTAGGATGAGAAGCAATGGGCTTAAATTGCAGATATTTAAGACCAGGTTAGATAGACACCTGTCAGGGATGAGCTAGGGCAACTCAACTTTGGAAGCCCGTGGCCAAACTGATACTTACAGAACATGCTGAGGGCCTCAACTTAAGTGTGGTTGCATATGCAAGCAAATATATACAAATAGCTTCTCTCACACTGACAGGCATGAATACAAAGATTAAGGCAAGACTACACAACACACAGGCCCCATTTAAGTCAGTTCTGCTGATATTAATAAAATGCAATATTTACCCGATTTCAACCCATGTGACAGCATTTTTCATGAGCAATGACAGTGCAAGAATTTAACTACTAAAACATATCAACAGAAGATCATTACACTGACTACTTTTTTGTTTTGGCTCCCACTCGCCGGCCACATTGATCCCCACATAAACCCAAACAGCACCGCGGGGCGCAAACAAACTGACCATGGGCAGCATACCAAGTTATTAATAAATATTTTATAAACCTTTCCCTTTTCTCTCTGCTGCCATGTCTCCTCCCCTTGCTCCATCATGTCCCCTGGTACCTGCTGCCCCCAAACTCCTCACGCTCCTCTGCTGTCCTGACTCCTGCCATTCTCACTGCCCTGAGCTCTCCTGCGACCTGCCCCCCTCCACCAGCCCTTCTCTCCCCCCTGTGCCCACTCCTCTAGTAGCCCCACACTGATCACGTGAGCTACCCCTCTTCTAACACCTCTCTCTACACACCTGTCCTGCCTCTCTCCTCTGGTGCTGGTCCCTCCCCTGCACGTGTCTGCCCTTCTGCTTCACCCCCAGAATCCCTTGGCACCTGCACCTTCCCTTAGCCCTGCACCCTCCTCATGCCTCCCCCTTCCCTCACTGCCCCTGCCTCCTTTTTCCCTGATGCCCATCCCCTCACCACTCTCTGCCTCATTCCCCTCATGCCCCTGTGCCCTCACACATGCCTTGCTCCATCCCCACCTTTTGCATACCCACCCCTTCTTTCAAACCTTCTCCCAGCACCCCCCGCCCCCTCTAGCCCCTAATGCTCTTCCTGTCTCTTCTCCTTGCATCACCCTTTCCCCCCTTCCACTGACACCTCCCCTCCTGCCATTTCCCTCATTGTCTGCACTTGGCCCCCTGGCATTTGTCTCTCCTCCAGATTGTACCTTGGTGCCTTCCCCTTTCTTCCCCCTCCGCACAAGCCTCTTCCTCTCCCACACCTCCCCCTAGTTTCCCCCTCCCCTACCGTTTGCCTTCTGCGGGGCCGGACTCCAAACCACGTGTGCCACCGCTGCCTTTTCAGTTTCAAAATCCCGGGCGTGACATCACTCCCGGGCGTCTCCCCGCTTACCTGCATGGCGGCAGCAGCAGTCGACAGCGTGCGCAGGTAAGGGTGGGGAGCCCAGACGGCCGAGCCGCAGGAGCCGATTTACGGGTGCACTGTGCGGGGCCCCCTTAGGCATTCAGCCGAATTGGCCAAAGCAGCTTAAGGCCAGCCCTGCTTGGAACCATATTTAGGAACCTAAATAAGCTCTGGAGCTGATCCAGTGCCCTTTGTATTGAATAGGAAGACTGAGGGTACGGCTACTCTGCACAGCTATTTCGGGATACCAGAGGTATCCCGAAATAGCTAATGTGCATCTACACAAGCCGTCCATTATTTTAAAATATTTTTCAAAATAACGAGTGTGCAATTTCGCTAGCCCGGTCAGTAAACCTTGTAGCACAAAGGTTAATGGATGGCTCAAAATAGCGCGTTATTTCAAAATTTGGTGCTGTGTAGATGCACCAAATTTCAAAATAAGCTATTTTGAAATAAGATACGAAATTTGAGTGGCACAGATTGCGTATTTTATTTCGAATTTAGGTTGCTGTGTAGACGCACCCAAGGCTCAAAATGAAGATGTTTTCTTATCTGCCAAATATAGATTTAGATTGCCTATCCTGAAATGCTTGAATTTAAAATTATTTTATTAATTGCTTCATGATTTATATAATTGTTTTGCAATGGTAGCAAATAGGTTAACTAATGCTGGCATTTGTTGTTTGCATCCTTCTAACTTTAGTCCCTTGCTATTTCTTAAACAATTTTAGGGATCGATTGTGCCACTCTTACTCATGCAAGCAGCAAGTTACTCATCAAATAGAAGAAAAGTAATGAGACTGCTCAAGGATGAAGGAGCTACTACTCCATGTGACTAAGGATGAGACAATCTGGTACTTAGTGCTAGGGAAGAAGAAGAAGAAATATTAGCATTGTCAAGAATATACAAGTATAGTTTCCACAGCACTAATATGTGGAATAGGAATTTTTAAAGTTATATTCTTGAGGTTTTATAGCAAAGGAAAGCTAACATGATGATGAAAGATACATTTGCTGGAACATCAGGCTACATCCTTGTCTTTAAAATATACATTTTCTCCTTGCCTACACCTTTTTCTCTCTCTCTCTGCTCTTCGGGCCTGACCCTGCTATTTTATCAACATCCTCCATTCCTAGGGGAGCTGAGAACACTCAGCACAAAGTAGGAACCTCTGAACCTCACAGAACAGGTTCTTATGTACTGTGTAACCACGGATGCATTTTGGGGTACATTTTGTATTAAACATAGAAGGCCACTCCTGCTGTGCTCCTAGCAAACTCAATGACTGAATATAGTCAGAGTCCTGGGATTCCACATCTATCAAATTTTGGCATAAATGTTGCAGCAGCTAAGATTTAATTGTTTTTAATAATATCTTCGGGGAAGCTGTTTAGAAAAAAAATCCTCTGTGGAAATTTTCATCTTTTTATTGAAAAACACAAACTTAACACCAAAAAAATCTCATTTTTTGGATGAAAAGTGATGAAAATTCCAGCCAAAATCTGAAAAAAACACCCCAATTTTAAAGCTTTTGGTTTCCAGCAAAAAATTAACATTAAGCAGACACTTTTGGTTGAGTGAATACCTCAATATTCTGCTGAAAACGAGTTTTGATGGAACGTTTTTGACCAGCTCTAAATCTTTAGCTGTCACTGTGGTGAGGAGAATCTTTCACCTAAAAATTGAATTTGCCAACTTGAGACTGTGAAATTAGCTCCCACCAGTACTAAGGGCTATCCCAAACCTCACCACCTTCTGTTCCAAGTGCAAGGTGCCCTTTTTTGACCTGCATTCTCTAGTACAAACACAGAGCTGTGTGTTAGAAAAATAACAACACATATACATAAAATAAAAATGCTATTAAAACAGAACACGTTGCTGCACATGCAGTTGTCCCTTTTGAAGAGATGAGAGAATGAATTCCATGTGACAGATGTGTAGTTGTAGCAAAATGTACCACTGGTAGGTGTTCAGGTATTATGTATATGAAAGCAGTGTAAGAAATTATATAGACTAGACTATAACTCACATGTTTCCCTTGGATCTACAAAATCCTTAAAATAATGAATGAGCCGTGTTCCGAGCTCACAAAATATTGGCTTCATCACATTGTTGTGCTATTTTAGTGATTATTCAGCAAATGTTTTAAAAAACACTTCGGTCAAAAAAGCCACTTTTCATTGAACATCATGATGAAATTTTTTGACCAGTTTAAGTGTCTGCTAATTGCTAACTCAGGGGCACTGCACCTTTTCCACAACATGGCTCCACATTACAGCACCCAAATATTTTAGGAATCTCTTACAACTAGTCAGAAAGAAAGGGATGGTAGTTGCAACTCTGTCCTGACTGTCCCCCACTCCAAACTGAGAACCCATGTTCTAAACTATTTGAGATTTTAGATCTCTGAGGGTACGTCTACACTTGCTCCTTAGTTCAAGCTAGGGATGCAAATGTAGGCGACCAAAATTGCTAATGAAGCATGGATTTAAATACCCTGTGCTTCATTAGCATAATATCGCCGGCATGTTACGGGATAGCTCCCCCAAGGAGAGCGCACAGGGCCTGGTGGGAATCCCCCATGGCGCCTCTGCCCGCCACATGAAGGGCTGCGCCTCGGACACGGACTACGACGTGCCTCTGCCGCTGGGGAGATGCGGCCCGCAGGGCAGGGAGCCGCCGCTGCTTTGGATTGCGCTGGTGGTCCACGGGGGCTGCAACTTCAAGGACAAAGTCACCAACGCGGCCCGGAAGTGGGTGGTGGCCGTGGTGATCTACAATGAGCCCCGCTTCGGCAATGCCACTGTCTCCATGTCCCACCTTGGAACGGGAAATACAGTGGTAATTATGGTTGGATATCCAAAAGGGACAGAAATTTTGGAGCCAGTATGCAGAGGGATTCCAGTAAAAATGACCATTGGTGTTGGCACACGACATGTGCAAGAATATATCAGTGGACAATCAGTTGTGTTTGTGGCCATTGCTTTTATCACCATGATGATTATATCAATAGCTTGGCTCATATTATATACAACGTTTTCTATACATGGGGTCACAATTTGGAAGCCAGGGCCACAGAAAGGAAACCAAGAAAGTGATCAATCAGCTTCAGTTGCATACTGTGAAGCATGTAGACAAGGGTTTAGAAGTTAATGCAGAAAATTGTGCTGTGTATATTGAAAACTATAAACCGAAAGATATTGTCCGGATTCTGCCATGCAAGCATATCTTTCATAGGACGTGCATTGACCCCTGGTTGTTGGACCACAGAACTTGTCCAATGTGTAAACTAGATGTCATAAAAGCTCTGGGATATTGGGGTGACCCTGAAGATGCACTTGAAATTCCAATACCTGAATCAATAAGTGGCAGTGTATCAGTAGGAAGTTTGAGTATTGCTTTACAAGAAGATGATGGAAATGAAGTAAGCGATTTGTCAGCCTCTTCAACCAATGAGTCTGTGTTACAATGTAACAGTTTAAAGGGGGATGCAGGTGAAACCACAACATTACTTGACATGGACGGCAGTGATAGTCGGCATGGAGAACATCTGTCTAATGGAAATTCCCACTGAAAAGCTTCATGGAAGACTGATTAGACTACTTAAAGAACTTTTTATTTAATTTAGTATGAACTTTGGCCTAGTTGATGGGAAAATAACAATGTAATTTATTTTATCTTGAGAACTTTTCTAGTTAATGTTCCAAAAGGGCTAATAACTAAGAATTTTGTATTAAAAGGATTTTTTAAACTAGTCTGTCTGATCCTATGAAAGATGCAATACATCTTTTGGGCCACGATAAGGTG
The DNA here is from genome assembly GCF_052426305.1 of Pelodiscus sinensis. Lineage (NCBI taxonomy): Eukaryota > Metazoa > Chordata > Testudines > Trionychidae > Pelodiscus > Pelodiscus sinensis. Next base: position 15,189,569 of record NC_143054.1, read on the forward strand.
GGTGCATAATTGGCTGGATAACCGTAGTCAGAGAGTTGTTGTTAACGGTTCTAAATCCTGCTGGAAAGGGATAACAAGTGGAGTTCCTCAAGGGTCTGTTTTGGGACCCGTACTGTTCAATATCTTCATCAATGATGTAGATATTGGGATAGAGAGTACTCTTATTAAGTTTGCAGATGATACCAAACTGGGTGGGGTTGCGACTTCTTTGGAGGATATGGACATAATTCAAAATGACCTTAGCAAGTTAGAGAAATGGTCAGAGGTAAACAGGATGAGGTTTAATAAAGAGAAATGCAAAGTGCTCCACTTAGGAAGGAACAATCAGTTCCATACATACAAGATGGGAAGCGACTGTCTAGGAAGGAGCATGGCGGAAAGGGATCTAGGGGTCATAGTGGACCACAAGTTGAATATGAGTCAACAGTGTGATGCTGTTGCAAAAAAAGCAAATATGATTCTAGGTTGTATCAACAGGTGTGTTGTAAGCAAAACTCGTGAAGTCATTCTGCCGCTCTATTCTGCACTAGTTAGGCCTCAGCTGGAGTACTGTGTCCAGTTCTGGGCGCCACATTTCAAGAAAGATGTGGAGAAATTGGAAAGGGTACAGAGAAGAGCGACAAGAATGATTAAAGGTCTAGAGAACATGACCTATGAAGCCAGGCTTCATGAACTGGGCTTGTTTAGTTTGGAAAAAAGAAGATTAAGGGGGGACATGATAGCGGTTTTCAAATATCTAAAAGGGTGTCACAAGGAGGAAGGCGAAAATTTGTTCCTCTTGGTTTCTGAGGACAGGACAAGGAGTAATGGGCTTAAAGTGCAGCAGGGGAGGTTTAGATTGGACATTAGGAAAAAATTCCTAACTGTCAGGGTGGTCAAATATTGGAATAAATTGCCAAGGGAGGTGGTGGAATCTCCCTCTCTGGAGATATTTAAGAACAGGTTAGATAGACATCTGTCAGGGATGGTGTAGATGGAGCTTGATCCTGCCTTGAGGGCGGGGGGCTGGACTCGATGACCTCTCGAGGTCCCTTCCAGTCCTATTATTCTATGATTCTATGATTCTATGATATAAGAATTATTACAATGTTGGTGCGTTCCAGAGGGCTGTAGCACAGATGAAGACTAGGATGAGAGAACAGCATATAAAAAGTTGTATGGATAAATGTTGGTTACACTGTTTGTTTAGCATGTACATAAAGCTGAAACCATTTTCAACACTACATTGTATTAAACCATACTTAAAAAAAAGGGGGGGGGGGAGAAGGATAGCTCAGTGGTTTGAGCATTGGCATGCTAAACCCAGCATTGTGAGTTCAATCCTTGCAGAGGCCATTTAGGGTATGTCTACACTGCCACCCTAGTTCAAACTAGGGTGGCTAATGTAGGCATTCAAAGTTGCAAATGAAGCCCAGGATTTAAATATCCCAGGCTTCATTTGCAACTTTGAATGCCTACATTAGCCACCCTAGCTCAAACTAGGGTGGCAGTGTAGACATACCCTTAGGGATTTAGGGCAAAAATTTGTCAGGGATGGTACTTGGTCCTGCTGTGAAGGCAGGGGACTGGACTCGATGACCTTTCAAGGTCCCTTCCAGTTCTAGGAGATAGGCAATCTCCATTAATTAATTAATTAATTAATTAAATAAATTTACTCCGCTCAACAGCTGATTAGAACCAAGAAGTGAGCACCGGGATGCGTTAGTTTGAACCAAACCTCTTGGTTCGAACTAACGTTATTCCTGAAAACATGAGGAGTAACATTAATTCAAAACAAGAGGTTTGGTTTGAGCTAACGCGTACTTCCTGGTTTGAATCAGCTGTTGAGTGGAGTAACGCGCCGGCGATATCATGCTAATGAAGCGCAGGATATTTAAATCCCCGCTTCATTAGCAATTTTGGTCGCCTACATTTGCATCCCTAGCTCGAACTAGGGAGCAAGTTTAGACATACCCTTACATCAAGGCTCTAATCTATGTCTGCTAATGTCAATGGAAAGACTATCATTGACTTCACGGGGCTTTGAATCAGGAGACCAAACAGAACTGCAGACCATGGAAGCAGACTTACCATTGGACAGAGAAAGAAAGATGGAGATTGGAAACCAATAGAAATAGAATGTTGAGACTTGTACATACATACTTGCATATATACATATTTATACCCACAGTCACTGAACCTATCAAAGAAATTAGAAACAGCAAGACAGGAGGTAAAACCCTTGTAACTGTACCAGAGACATGATGCTAGGGAAACTCACACACTCTGACTGGATAACAAAGTATGCTGAAAAGTCAGTTGGGTTAATTTTTTAATTTAAAATGTTTTTTATCCACTCGCTACTTATGATGCCAAAAGCAGACTCTCAACAGTCATTCATAGCAGGGAAAACTACAGCATAAAATGTTAGATTTTGCCTATTTTACTAGTGTGCATTGGAACTCAGTGTCCACAGTGATGTGTAAACACTTGGCATGTCAGAAATTTTCCAAAGCTTCAGAGGGATAGCCAAGTTAGTCTGTAACTGGAAAAACTTAGAAAAGCCAACAAATACACTTACAGCGTTTTAAAGACTAACAAACATGTTTTGTTAGAAATTTTTCAGTTAACAAAAAAATATCTCAGTGGAAATGCACCTCTCAACTTGGATTTTGCTGACTGAGGAAATTTGTGATCCTGGATAAGTTCAGGATGAGCCAGGTCAAAGTCACAGGCTACTTATTGCATATTATTACACAAAGTCCCTGTACTGTACTATAGACAGCAAGCAGAGGGGAACAGAAAGCCAGCAAAGCTCCATTCACTGGATGGAGAATCAATCATGTGCTTAAAGTTAAGGTGGATCAACTTTAGACGTTCCATTGCTTGATTGCTTTGTTGATGGGGCTAGACTGCTCAGTACATTGCAGGAATGAATCATACATTGGCAGGCGGATGATAACTGACCTTTCAAAGCTAATATCTTATTTTGAGGTTGCTGTAAGATGAGGGCCTGAAACAAAAGCCCTTATAGAACAGGCTTGGTTTGAGGCCTGAGGCCTAGCTAACAATGGACAAAACTTGGTTAATGTAAAGCCAAGGTAAGCTGTGAGCAAGAGGCAGGCCCCTGCTCACAGAACTTGGCACGAACAGGGCTGAGAGTGTAAAACACTAATTGGCAATAGGTCCCGGTGGTCATAAATTGAAAGCACATTCAGAAAGGGTGGTAACACCAGCTCATTCAAAAAGATCTTCATACCCACACTCCCCATAGATACTGACCCAGGTTCAGGAAAGGGTCTAAACTGACAGAATGATGTTCTAGCATAGAGATGTTCTAATCGAACCACGAGGTGCAGAGTGATGTGCGGTATCTAATTAGCATCAGAGGATGGTAACCTGACAACATCGGGGGTGGCAACCTGACATGTCAGGGGGGTTGTGTAACTTATTTGTATCTGGATATAAAATCGTGTCTTGGAAAGGGCCATCTTTGTCCAGCCAAAGGGGCAGTAGTACCCCCCACTGATTGAGCTGAGTCCATTGTACTGGATACATATGCGTAGTGGTTTTGTAGAGTCTATTGACACCTATTACTGTACTTTGCTTAACGATAAACCTGGCCGGACGCCTTTGATCCTTATCTGATCTGTGGTCTTCGGGTGTTCTCTCTGAGTTTCCTGTGTTCACTAATTGCACAAGTCAACACAGCCCACATCATTGAGCACACACTTGCACACAGCCTTCTGGTTAGTATCACTGATGGAGCACGAGACCTATCAGGACACCATGACATTAAATCCTGACCTACTATATTGGTGACCCTAAAGCAGAGGTCACCCTCACATTCATTCTAATATCGACCTTAGCCTTGAACATCAGCCTGTCTCCTTCTCCCACAGCTCCTTGGCTCTTCCTCCTCCTTCTCTTATACAACTTCCCATCAAAATCTGTAAACTCACAGCAAGGGTATATCTACACTAGCTCCCTAGTTCAAACTAGGGGGCTAATGAAGACATACCCCAACGTAGTTTCCTTACGCCCTTAAAACATGCTTCTACCAGGATGTGAACAAATCCAGACACCTGGCATTGACTGGCCTAGCAGCAGCCTGGCACTACTTTGATGAACGAGTTAACTCAGTAACACAAACATACCCATCTTTGTAGTTTCCTTGTCCTTCACCTCCCAGTCTCCTATTTGTCCACTTGTTGCCTTTTAACATAATCAATAGGCTGCAGGCTCTTTAGGGTAGGGACTGTTTAAGCATTACTTCTTTGCACAGCACAAAACACAATGAGGCCCTGATCCATGATGGGGCCTCCAGGAACTAGTGCAGCATAACTAATAATTAGGAATAAAGTGAGATTAAAAAGGGTGAGAGAAAGAGAGGTATTTGTACTAAATCCATGCTGGTGGGGAGGAGGAGATTATGACAATGATATATTTTAGATTAAAACCTAGTGCAGACTCAACAAGGCTTGGTGATGCAACAATACTGATATAGCTATAGTGGCAAAACTCAGCGTAGAGATGCAGCTTATATCAGCAAACATATTTTCCCTGGAATCGTTTATACCAGTTTCTTGAGTGAAATAAGCTGGCAAAATCATTTTTCTGCCAGTATAGAGAAGTACCCCATCACAGAAATGCCAGGGCTTTTGCGGATATAGAAAGGTCTTAAAACGACTTCCCTAGCCAACACTGCTATGCCAGCAAATATGACTTGTGTAGACCTGCCTTTCAGGGCTCACTTTACTACACAATCATCTCTACTACCCATCTCCATTCCAGTGACTCCCTCCATGGTTCCTGGCCAATGGGAGCTATGGAGCTGGAGTTTGAGGTGGGGCACAACATGGAGTCTTTCTGGCTGTCCCTGCACTTATGGACCACAGGGACATGTCAGACGCTTTGGGGGCTGTGCTGAGCCAGGGCAGTCAGGGACTTTGCCTGCACTGCCACCTGCATTTGTAACAGCCTGGTCAGAGTCACCCTTTATGAGCAAGCATTCTGATTAAAAAACCAGATGCTTGAACCCAAATTTAGAAGCCATTGAAGATCAGGGCCTTTGTGATAATTCCAGGACTGAATAGAAGCAAAATAGTTTTTTAAAACATGATGAAACAGACTGTCAGGTGCATTCCGCTCTTGATAACATTGTGTGTAGGATAACACCCACTAATGTTAATTAGATTTATACAGACATACCAAGAAAGGTGCTTGTACCCCGCTGTGTCTCTCTTTCTTGAAAAGTACTCAGTATTGAATTGCTCTTTTAAGTTGCACCTCCCTCTAATAATCCAATGGCTCATTTAAAAACCTGGCTTCTCTAACAGAAGTGTTGAATGAAGCGCAGTAAAATATCATCCAGCAGAACAGGACGTCTTTACTGAAAGGGCCCTCTAGGGAAATCTGTCTCGGGACATTAATTTTGCTATAGTTTAGTACTTTGAGCAAAGCCTCTTTCCCCCCGCCCCAATCATTTATGCCTAAAAGGTTTTCCCACTGTCTCAACCTACTTATGCCAGCCTAACGATATTTTGCATGCCTGAACAGATGGTTTCTGAGCTGCTGCTGTGTTCCACTTCCCACATGAACCGCAATTGCAAAAATATCATAGGATGAATTGTTGTGCACTTCCTGATGGAGGTGAGCATCAGGGCTAGTGCTGTCATCTTTGTTTTAAATGTTTGCATTTATTTCTATTAATGCTGATGCTTTCTGAAGTCTTTGGACTATTGCCCAGAGCCACCAAATCATTCTGGTCTCTTCACTGTATTTTAGAAGTTCTTCAGTGATAGAGACACCATGAGCAACTGAAGGTTATAGTTCCTGGACCAAATTCAGAAGTTGGAGTAAACTCAACTGCCCCTTACACTGATGCTATGTCTATACTACAGGGTATTTGCGCAAAACCAGCCATTTTTGTGCAAAAACCCACGGCACGTCCACACCTCAAGCTCGTTTTTGCACAAGAAAATGTACAGTAAAACAGCAGAACAGAAGGCTTTTTGCGATATAGGTATACCTCTTTCTACAAAGAATAACTCCTTTTTGCGCAAGAGTTCTTGCGCAAAAAGGCATGTGTGGATGCTCAACAGGGGTTTCTTGTGCAACAAGAGCATATCAGAAAAAGCACAGGTGCTCTGATGACTACTCTGTTAATGGCAATCAGAACTTTCTTGTGCAAGAGCATCCATTCAGCGTAGATGCTCTCTTGCGCAAAAGCACATGAGGTATGGATGCACGTTTGCACAAGAAGTTTTTGTGGAAGATCTCTTCCGCAAAAAGCTTTTTGTACAAAACCCCTGCAGCGTAGACAAAGCCTTATTGAAGGGTGAGAGTTTCAAGATCACTCAACATTGGCCTAACTCTGCTCCCATTAGAATCATTGACAATTAGACATTTATAGAGTCAGGCCAACATGAGCCCTTCCAAAGGTCCCACTATTAGGCCTTGTCTGTACTGTCGCTGACAACTTAAGTTACGCAACTTCAGATACATGAATAACATAGCTGAAATTGCTGTAACTAAGTCTGCTTCCCATGGTATTATCACAGTACTAAGTCTAAAGTTGTCAATCCCTTTCTCACTTTTCTCATTTTGGTGGAGTACTGGAGTTGACAGGAAAATGCTCAGTGGTCGATTTATAACATTTATAGTACACGCAATAAATCAACCTCTCTGGATCTATTGCTGCTCATCAATCCAGCGGGTAGTGAAGACATGCCCTGAGTCTCCATTAAGCTTACTTAAAGAACAGTTTACTGCTGAGTAAGAAAGGCTGAGATGGTGCAACTCCCATGCTGAGGAGATGGAAGAAGATAAATATTAAAAAGCTCTCATGCTAATTTTATATTCGCCTTCATTTTTGTAAGTAAATGATGCCCATCCAGACTGCTGCACACAGGAGTGAGGCAGGTGACAAGCACCGAGTGTTCTCCTTCCTCTTTCTCCCATGTCCTATTCCCTTATTTTCACTAGCACCCCTTTTTTGCCAGTTCCTCCATCCTGGTTTCACCTCCAATTAAAAATAACAAACAAACAAAAAATCCAACTACAAAACACATGACTAATAAAACAATACCAATCACCACAAAGTCCATTCGCTTCTTTATTACCTCCCTGCTCCCAACCTTCCCATCTGTTTGTGTTTCTCCAACTGTATGCTCTCCAGGGCAAGGACTGTGTATATATGTATCTACACAGGGACAAAACAAGGGGCTTTAATCCTGATTGAATAATAATAGCATTCATACATTAATTGTACTAATAATAAATAGAGGTATCTACATTTTAAAAACAGTGGAATTATTTCATTAAGATGTTAAAAAATGTTAAATCAAAATCTGCAAAGTAAACCCAAGCAAAGTTTGAACTGGAGTACGAATGCAAAGATTCATCCTTCTCTTGACATCTTTGCAAGTAGCTCAAGATTTCAGACAATAATTTCGCAAATTTGATTTAAAATCTTTCCTTAGTTATAGCATCTACAGTCTTTGTTTTGGTTATTGCACTGCAACTGGCATTGGGTATAAGCCTGCAATTTAGTGCCGGATTTGGAGCAATGTCCTATTAGCCCAAGGAGAATGTGTTACTGACAGAACCATGTTGTCACTTTTCAGAGTTAAAGGTCAGCTTGGCACTTTTTGTTTTAAAGTCATATTTTGCAATAGCACATATTTTGGATGTTCTCTCTTTTGTTCAATGAACACTAAAATACTTAATAATAAAAACCACTCTGAGTTGGAATAGATCTAAATGTAGAATATATATTCATAGCTTGTCACATGATTTACATTTCAATCACAACTTGCAAGCTGTATATTTCTATCCTTTGAATACCACCTATTTTCCCGCTGTCCTTTAGAAATGATTAAAATCTTTTTTTTTCTTTTTCTCCTTTCTCTCTTTTGATTAACTTTGTAAACAGTGATAATAGAAATAGAAATTGTCATCAGATGATCGACTTTAAGTGACACATAGAGAAACGTGAGACGAATTTAGATCAAGTTACTAATGAATTCATTATTTATTCATTTATTCCAAAAAGGCTGGTTAGATTTGTGAAGCTGATTAGAAGACTTAGGCTGAAAGGTACAAAATGGATGTATGGCTAGGAAGATCAGGACTATGAATCAGGTCATAAGAGAATGGGAGCATTTTAGTCTAGTGTCAAATTGATTTATCTATGTAAGCTATTGTGATGCAATCTCAAACATTTATCCGAACTGAATCAATGAGTTTGGCTATTTACTGTATTTCATTTCTAGGAAGTGGTAAGCAAATTTGTGGGATTCCAAAACAACCCCCCGCCCAAAAAAACCTAATCAAACTAAAACAAACAAACAAAAAACTATCAAGGGGCAGGAGGAGAGACTAAAATGAGCAAGTATGTAGAGTCTGGTTCAAGGATGACTGAGATATTTGTGAGTGTGACAAAAAAAAGAATAGTGCACACATTTTTGAAGAATGTATTCACAATGCAAGGGGAAGAACTGTTTAGAGCAGCAGTTCTCAACAAGGGGTGTGCATATACTCTTAAGAGTTTAAAGAGGTGTTTCAGAGGGTACATCAACCCATCTAGATATTTGCTTAGGTTTACAACAAGCTACATAAAAAGCCCTAGGGAAGTCAGTACAAACCAAAACGTCCTATGGACAATGGCTTTTTTTTTGCACTGATCTCTATATTATATCTGTGGTATTTTAGATACTGCTTGTAATTATTGGAACTGGGAGCATTGGCTGTTGGGAGTCTGGAAGCACAGGAAACAGGAAGGAGTGGGGAGAAGATTGGCAGGGGCTGAGTGAGAGCTACTGAGGGATGCAGCAGCTTTGTAAAGAGGTTTCACTTTTGGTAAATAAAGTCCTGTTGAAGTTTCTTAGTACCTTGCTTGCATGATACAACATTTTGGCAACGAGGATGGATCTTCTGCCTCTGAACCCACCTACATCCTTTCTGCAAAGCCCAGGTGAGCCTCCAATTGCTTTTACTGCCTGGATCCATATGTTTGAGACTTACCTGCTTGCAATCAGTACTACAGAGATTTCTGAAGTAAGAAAATGTGCTCTACTAATCCACTGCCTTGGAGCAGAAAGGCAGCGGATATTTTACACTTTTCCCCTTGCAGATGATAAATATGAGACTGCACTCACCGCATTAAAGAACTTTTTTGTGCCAAAAGTCACTACAGATTTCGGCAGCGTGAGCAGAAACCAGAGGAGACTATAATGCAGTATATTGCTTCTCTGAGGAGTCTGATTGTAACTTGTGACTTTGGGAATATGGCAGATGAGATGATTAGAGATCAGCTCATTGAGAAAACAACCATGCTTCATGTAAGAGAACGCTTGCTTCTAGAACCACAACTTACACTGGAAAAAGCAATAACCATTGCTAATTGAGTCAGCTATAGCAGATGACAAAATAATGAGCATGGATACAGGAGGCCCAGTCCAGGCTGTGACTCCTTTGCAAAAAAAGTCCAGTATCACTGCAGACAAACAATTAAAAGGAGAAAGCTAATGAAAAACCACAGAATCAGCAAATTCAAAGCATAGCAAAAGCATGCTTTCACTGTGGATCCCCACAACATCTCGCAAGCTACACAAGATGTCCTGCAAAAGTAGCTCAGTGCAATCACTGCAAAAAGATTGGGCATTTTGCTAAGGTATGCCGCAGTAGTCAATCCAATAAACAGGTGCATGCAGTTATAATACCAGATGTTATGGTGCTGAGTGTGGACAAAATCACTACTGCACATATTCCAGAACAGATAAGGTGCATTGTAAATGTTTCTGCCACATCTTCAGGCAAATCACATCCTATTCAGCTAATGCTGGACACTGGCTCAGCAGTATCTATACTACCTGATTCCATCTATTTGCATTACTTTAAAGATGTGCCTCTTACTGAACCTAAACTTCACTTAGTGTGCTATTTGAAAAACCAAATTCCAGTACGTGGCTGCCTGCCAGCAACGGTGACTTTTGGTGATTGCTGTGTAACTGCAGAGTTCTACATTGTCCACAAAGGCTCTCCTATCCTTGGCAGAGATTTATTGGCTGCTTTAAACCTCAAGGTAGTTAATGGACAAACTGAGCTTCCTCAGCAAATCACTCTTGCAGTACACACCAGTTTCAGCTGGGACTCAAGACCAGGTAGAGGGGAAACTTAGCTGTGCTTATGGGTTTGTGCACAAAGTTAAAATGCGACATAATGTGATGCCTGTACGACAGAAGTTACAGTGCTTACCATTTTCAGTCAGGGAAGCTGTTTCAGAGGAACTTAAAAAACTTGTACAAAAGGACATTGTTGAAGAGATTGACTCATCTGAATGGGTTTCACGTATAGTGGTGACACAGAAGAAGGATGGAGGCATTCACTCTTGTGTGTACTTAAGGGAGCCAAATAAAGCTATTGTGATTGACAGCCACCCACTGCCTCACATAGAAGAAGTATTTGCAGAACTCTGTGGAGCAAAGATGTTTTCTACTCTTGATTTGCAGAGCGTGTACCAACAGGTTATGCTGCATAAAGATAGCAGAGATCTCACAGCATTTATTACACGAGGGACTATTTCGTTTTAAACGTGTTCCATACGGTCTTGCATCTGCCCCAAGTGCCTTCCAAAAATGATGTCATTGATTCTGAAGAATCAACATGGAGTTCAGTGCTATCTGGATGATATGATTGTGTTTGGAAAGACTTTTGAGGAGCATGAGAATAATCTGCAGTCTGTACTAAAGTGCATTAGCATAGCAGGCCTCAAGCTCAACTTGTCTAAATGCAAATTTAGACAAACAGAACGCTCCTTTCTGGGGCATACAATTTCACTGGCTGGACTAAAACCTGATCCAGATCATATCCTAGTAACCAAAGGCTCCTCCTCCAACAGATTTGCAAATCTTACATTCCTTCTTGGGTCTTACCTCCTGGTATGCAAAATGTATTCTCAATTATGCTTCTGACATTGAACCATTATGAAAATTACTACGGAGAAGTTTAACTTTGGTGTGGACAATGTATGCACAAGCTAGTTTGGAAACTGTGAAAGACTTGATTGTATGTAGTCCAGTATTTGCACTATTCAGTCCTGCATTGCCCACAATTGTGACTACTGATGCTTCTGATTATGGACTTGGGGCTGTCCTCACACAACTTCATGAGGACAACACAGAGAGGACTGTTGTGTTTGCTTCAAGGACACCGAGTGATGCTGAGAGAAAATATTCTACAGTTGAAAAAGAAGCACTTTCTTGTGTCTGGGCTACTGAAAAATTGAGAACTTATCTGTGAGGCCACACATTCAAGTTGAGCACAGACCACAGCCCTTAGACAACATTGCTAACCATGAAAGGACTAGGAAGAGCAGGAAATCATATTGCTAGATGGTCTGCAAGACTACTCTCTTTTAATTATGAACTGGAATATAAGCCTGGAAACCAAAATGTGATAGCTGATTGCCTTTCTAGCCTGCCTTTGTCTTCACCAAATGGTTCACTGGAGGATGAGGATGAAGTAATTGCGCTTATTACAAGCATACTTACTGCAGTAACAAGAGAGCAATTCCAAGCTGCTTGTTTGGCGTGTCCAATTCAACAAAAGCTATGGGAATTTCTGACAAAGAGATGGCCCAGTAACCTTAAAAGCTTTGATCCAGTTCTGCTGCCTTACTTTAGAATTTGGGATGAACTTCCTTTGATTAATGGCTGTGTGCTACGAGGTACACACCAGCTACTTGTGCCAGAAGAATTACAGTCAAAATTCATACACCTGGCACACGATACTCATCAAGGAATTGTCAGAACCAAACAACGACTACGGGATCTGTATTGGTGGCGAGGGATGGACTCCTAAACTGAAGCAATCATAAAATCCTGTGTCAATTGCCAAATGCATGATAAGACAGCAGTAAAATGTACTCCACCATTACAGCCTGTTCCTCTTCCTGATTCTGCATGGGAAAAAGTCGCGACTGACATCATAGGAAACTTTGATACTGCACCAATTGACTGTCATTATGCCATCACTTTAATAGGCTATTTCAGTAAATGGCCTGAAGTAGCATTTACATCACAAATCTCTTCTGCTACAGTAATTAAGTTCCTCTCTACAGTTTTTAGCAGGGAAGGTAACCCCAAAGAACTGGTTTTGGATAATGGTAGTCAATTTACTTCCTTGGAATTTGAAACTTTTCTAGCAGAGAGGAACATTTTACATAGAAGATCATCCCTGTACTACTCTCAAGCCAATGGGGAAATAGAAAGGTTTAACAGAATCTTGAAAGAGAGTTTGCAAACGGCTAAACTGGAAGGGCGATTGTGGATAACCTTCACTACTGATTTCTTGCAAGCATACAGGGCTACACAACATGCCATAAAACAAAGATCACCCGCAGAGTTACTTCATGGAAAACAGATGAATACTAAACGGAACATTGCTGGATTGTTAAAGTCCAGACCTGATGCACCAAAAGAGGTTGATGTGAGAAAAACAGTTGAACAGAAGCAAGCAAAGTAAAAGGCTTTCACAGACAAACAGCGAGGTGCTAAGGAACCAAAGTTTGAGTGTGGTTCCTTCGTTAGAGTAAGAAAACCTGGAATTCTGTGCAAAGGGGACCATAAATTCACATCTCCTCTTAAAATCATTGAGAAGAGGGGACCTTAAACCTATCAACTTTCTGATGGGCGTGTATGGAATGCTTCCTATCTTGCATCTGCCTATGCTCCAAGAGGAGATGAGGCCAACACCCAGCCCGTGTTGGATGACTTCACTATAGTACCAACACAACAAGACATTGCACTAGAAATGGGGTTTGAGAGATGGTCTGTCAGACACAGACTACCACCTGTCTGGACTAGAGACTATGTTATGTAGTATTTACAGTATAATATTTCTGCCAACAGTATAGTGGCTTGTTCCATATTTGTTGCTGTGGTTAGAACAACAATGTTTATTTTATAATTGAGAGAGCTTCTTAAGGGAATGTGGTGTTTTAGATGCTGCTTGTAATTATTAGAACTGGGAGCATTGGCTGTTGGAAGTCTGGAAGCACAGGAAACAGGAAACAGAAAGGAGTGGGGAGAAGATTGGTAGGGGCTGAGTGAGAGTTACTGAGGGATGCAGCAGCTTTTTAAAGAGGTTTCACTTTTGGTAAATAAAGTCCTGTTGAAGTTTGTTAGTACCTTGCTTGCATGATACAACAATATCCAGAAAAATAAGTACAATATTTATGTTCCAATTGATTTATTTTATAATTATATAGTAAAAAGGAGAAGGTCAGCAATTTGTCAGTAAAAGTGTGCTGTGACACTTTTGTATTTTTGTCTGATTTTGTAAACAAGTCATTTTTTAGTGAGGTGAAACCTGGAGGTACGCAAGACAAATCAAACTCCTGAAAGTGGTACATCATCTGGAAGGGATCTGAGCCACTGGTTTAGAGGTACCCAAAGGAGTGGGGTATAACTAGGAGCAATTGGATAAAATGAAGGGACATTTTAACTGATATTCAGATTAAACGTTGCAATAATGAGATCCAATAGTCTGTGAAATAGTCTTCCAGGAGAGGCTGAACTTGAATAATTTAAAGCTAGACTGACAAAGCTTGTGGGAAACAATCTGCCATTGACAGGGAGCTAGGTTGGATGACTTAACAGGTCTTTTCCAGCTCTGACATCTGTAAGTCAGCTCCTCAGCTGGTGTAAATCAGCATACCACGGAAGTCAATGCAGCTGTGCTGATGTACACCAGTTGAAGATCTGGCCCTATGACACTTTGCTTATGTTATTATTGCTTTCAAAATACACCAAATAGTCTAACAAAGGCGAACTTTGCTGAATAACATTGGCATGTTTTTTCAATAACTCTCCTGATGTAAAATCCTGCTGGAGGCAGGGCACCAGTAGTTGTTGCCACTCTTGATCCAGCTAGTCAAATGAACCTCATCTTCACCTGGAGTCTACCTCAGGTCGCCACACTGAGGTAAAAATCTGCAGTGCTTTGTTTCACACTTTTGATGTAAAACCACACCTTTTTTTCTTTGCAGAGAAGACAGAGTCTTATACAGGCAGTCCCCGGGTTACGTACAAGATAGGGACTATAGGTTTGTTCTTAAGTTGAATTTGTATGTAAGTCGGAACTGGCTCCAGATTCAGCTGCTGCCACTGAAACTGACCAGAGGCTGACTACAGGAAGCCGGAGGCAGAGTTGCTCTGCCCCCAGCTTCCTGGAATCAGCCTGATCAGTTTCAACAGCTGCTGAATCTGGAGCCTGGGACAGAACAGCTGGGGCGCTGCCCGGTAGGTTCCCACAGGACCAACTGGGCAGCACCCCAGTTGCTCTACCTGAGGCATCCCTCAACAAAAGCCTGGTCTGCTGGGGGGGGGGGGCACACTAGTTGTGCCCCCTCCCCCCCAGCAGACCAGGGAGACCCGAGCAAAGCCGCACAGGCGGAGGGACCCCGCCGCCCGTGTGGCTTTGCTCCTTTGCCCCCGAGCAAAGCCGCACAGGCGGCGGGATGCCTCCTGTGCGGCTTTGCTCCTGTCTCCCTGGTCTGCTGGACCCCCCCAGCAGACCTCCCCAGCCGCTGGACCCCCCCAGCAGACCAGGGACACCCGAGCAAAGCCGCCGCCTGGTGTCTTACAGAGACAGGCATCTTATGGAAAATTACTATGTTATTAAAGACTGTATCATAATGCGTATGCAAAATTCCAGAATTAAGGGCATGCAAGACAACCTTACATCTGGCATTTCCTAACTTCTGAGTGCTTGACTTTGCCAACTTCATAATGTACTTTTAATGTAGTTTTAATGGAAGTTTTATGAGTATTCGCCTCATTGAATGTGTGGCCCTAAGTCTTATTTATTGCACACCATTCAAACCCTGCACTGAACAGAGAATTATTAATAGTCTTGTGGGTGTTTCTAAGGTGGTCTCGCCACGGCGTCTGAGTGCATTGCAAACATCAACAAGTTTCCATTCAAAATAGACACGTGCCGGTAAGTCATATGATCATCCCCGCTTTATAAATAGGGAGCTGATGCACAGAGAGATTAAAGCTAAAATTGTCAAATACCCACTAATTCTGGGTACCCAACTTGAGACATCGAGGCTTCTATTTTCCAGAGTAATTACCATCATTATAGAACTGTTTGTGCTCAAAGCACAGCTCCAATCAACTTCAATTGTAGCTGTGAGTGCTCAGCTCTGCTGCAAATCAAACCTCAGATGGTCCAACATGGGCTCCCAGAAAATGAGGTGCGCACAATTAGTAACCACCTGCAAACATTTCGATTTAGGTGACTTGCCCAGCAACACACAGGAATGCTCTGGCAGAGGCCGGGAGAGAATCCAGTTCTCCAGGGTGGCATTCAAGTGCCTTCACCAGGAAACTGTCCTCTCTCTCCTTGCAAGCCTGTGCCTCATTCATTGCACACCTTCTAACTGCTGCGCCAAACGAGGCAGTGGTGCGAAAAGCAATAGATTTCACTGCACAACCTTGATAAATCTCCAGACCACTGTTGAGTGTGCACAGTGCAGAGGTGGAAAAAGGGGTAAACAACAAAGTGCCAAAATTTGCAGACAATACAAAACGTTTCAAGAGAATTAAATCCAAAGCGGAGAGTTGCCCTTTGTTCAGTCCCCTACCTGATTAAATCCTCCTATCTAATACCAATTGTATAAAATGGGCTAGCTTAGCATATCCCACAGGGCACCACTCCCTTGGATTTCAGCCCTGCCCAGCTTTATCGCCATGAGCTGTGTTGGCTCGTGTAAACCTTCAAAATCCCCAGCGTTTCTCCTTGCCACATACCCACAGTCCAATTAACAGAATTTAGCAGGTCATTAATAGCTCATTAATATGTATGAAACATGACCATTAGCTGTGTGTCCCAACAGGGGATCATTAAATTTTTGGCTGCACTCTACATAGCATCTGAAAACTGTCTCCACTGTGTCTGGAGCCTCCCTCATTAGGGTAGTGTCAGCCTGCTTAGCTGTCCACCATTCTGATATCTTATTTTGAATGCGTCCTTTCCTTCTGAAAAACAGAACCTGGAAGAAAAGAGGGAGGAATAAGGACCGGACTGGGAACCCTGTTTCGGATAGGTTTGTTGCTCTGTGTATCACAACCTGTAATATACGTTCCTAAGGGCACACATTTTTGGACCAGTATGGCTATTTTGGTTAGGGGTGTGACTTTTTGCTGACAGAGTATACAGGTGCAAACCTAGTGTGGGCGTATTCTACCAAAATAAAGGTGACTGATGTCCGAGACAGAACATCAGAAATGGCTGCCCGTCGCAGGGAGCCATAGCCTGTAATACCTCTGAGGCTGGTATAGGGGGCTCTGTCTGTGAGGTGGAGTGTTTTCCATATAAGGGCATGTAAATTAATAATCTTCCCCTGCTCGCTTCACCCATTGCAGTAACAGATCAGCCAGTGGGCTGACTGGTGCTCAGGCCTGCTACTCCACCCACTGCAGCAAAAACCAACCTATGGGGTGATAAGTTCACAGGCAATAAAACAGGCAGGCAGCCCCTCTCTCACTGGGGATTCACATTGAGTGAACGCCTGGCCTGATCACCCAGACGCCTTGCACCCCCCGCTCTTGAGTCTTACTGAGCGTACTCCGAGTTGGTCGACCCGAGTGGAGACAGTTTATGAGAGTGTGACCGGTACTTGTGTTCCTGCTGTCTCCAGAACTGGTATAACACCCCCCCCCCCCCCCCACCATCATCCCTATCCTAATTGATTTTTTAGTTGTCCTTATTGCTTGCCAAGTGACAGTGGCTAAAAAGTTACTAAGTTAGTTTATAAATAGTTGTGGTTTAGGTTTTTTACTGTTTCCTTGTATAAAGTTGTGTAAATAATCAGCCCTATGGACAATACCAGTGTTAATTCAACTGTTCCTAACCCTTGGGCAGTTATTGGAAATTATTGTGATTTAGAAAAGCCTCAGGGAATTGTTTTGTGTTGTCTGGCAATCTGTTTAATTTTTGTTCTGATGATTGTCTGGCGCCATCAAAATAAAATCAGTTTGTGCTTTTTGAAACTCCCAGTTGTGGTCTCGTCCTTTCCGGCATCCCTTCGAACCTCGTGTATTACGGGGACTGACAACTGACAGTAGTATAGCTTACTGCCCTTCCTGTGCAGGAATTACTATGCCACTATAAAGTACTTTTCTACTGATATGACTCTGTCCAAGGGATACAGAATGATTCCTAGCACTGGGAAGCTTTAGGTTTACAAAATATTAACAAATACTGAGAGGTTTGCAAGCTGAACAACTGATTTTTGTTTGGCCTTGTAATGCTTGAGGATGTTTGGATCTATAAATTTGGGTTCAGGCTCATCTCTTTCCTCCATTTAAAGAAACCCCCAAGCAGGAGACTTTCCCCTGTAAAAAACTCTGTACAGTGAAATCTACTCCAGTGGGCCAGCTGTGTCATGAGTGGGGAGCTGCTCCAGGTCTGCTGGGACCACTGCACTGTGCCAGGCCCTGCCCGGCTGAAGCAGCTCCCCACCTGTGGTGTGGTGTGGTAGGTCCCCCCGGCCTGTGTTACAGGTTGATGCCAGAAACCTCAGCTATTCTCTATTCCCTCTTCTGCTTCTTCACTGTGGGTAAAAAACCCCAACGTCTCTCTAGTCTCAGGCTCTTTAGTCATGGTACTCATCAAATTTATCGTCTGCTCCAGTGTGTCAGGCATAATTCTTGGCCACAGAGTCTCAATCACTTCTCATCTCTAAATGCAAGAGTAAAACTAGGTTTATTGTCATTTTCTCATCTTTATCCCCTATGGCCAGCTCTTTATAGTAGGGAAAGACTGTGGTGTGGGGAGCATCATGAGGCCTCATGCGTAATGCAAATCAATAGCTTTTGAAGACTGGGGTGGAAAGAAGCTCCAGCCTTCATGACACAGATGGTCTAAGGGAAAGAAGAGCTGATCACAGTCATTGCAGGAGGAAGGCAGAGCTGAGAGAAGTTTTTCAGTTTGGGGGGGATAGGTGAGAGGAAGCACCAAAGTGCTTTTCACAAGAGGAAGGGGAGAGCAGAAAGAGTCCAGAAATACCCAGCAGCTGGGCACTCTCCTCTCTGCGTGCCCTCTTGTGAAAAATGGCTTGGAGCGCCTCTTTGCTCCTCTCCCTTCT
Organism: Pelodiscus sinensis; assembly: GCF_052426305.1. Taxonomy (NCBI): domain Eukaryota; kingdom Metazoa; phylum Chordata; order Testudines; family Trionychidae; genus Pelodiscus; species Pelodiscus sinensis. Next base: position 15,207,708 of record NC_143054.1, read on the forward strand.
GCTACTTGCTAATGCTGCATTACCAGGCTTGGGGAGGTGGAGAGCAAAATTCCCTGGGAACTCTCCCCTCAAAGAGGGTTTGTGATAAGAGGGAAGGTCCTCTCATGGATTGATAACTGGCTAAAAGATAGGAAACAAAGAGTAAGAATAAATGGTCAATTTTCAGAATGGAGAGAGGTAACTAGTGTGGTCCCTCGGGGTGCTCTACCGAGCACAATCCTATTCAAAATATTCACAGTGGTCTGGAAAAAGGTGTAAACAGTAAAGTGGCAAAATTTACAGATGATAGAAAACTGCCCAAGAAAGTTAAATCCAAAGCGGACTGTGAAGAGCTTCAAATGGATCTCAGAAAACTAGGTGAGTGGGCAACAAAATGGCAAATATCAGAGGGGTAGCCGTGTTAGTCTGAATCTGCAAAAGCGACGAAGAGTCCTGTGGCACCTTATAGACTAACTGAAGTGTAGGAGCATAAGCTTTCGTGGGCAAAGACCCACTTCGTCAGATGCATGTCAAATGAATTTTAATGTTGACAAATGCACAGTAATGTATATTGGAAAATATAATCCCAACTATACATATTAAATGACGGGGATCAAATTAGCTGTTACCACTCAAGAGGGAGATCTTGGGAGTCAATGTGGATAGTTCTCTGAAAACAGCTACTCAATGTGCAGCATCAGTCAAAAAAGCAAACAGAATACTGGGAACAATTAAGAAAGGGATAGAGAGTAAATTAGAGAATAGCTTATTGCCTATATATAAATCCATGTTAGCCCACATCTGGAATACTGCATACAGATGTGGTCACCTCATCTCAAAAAGGATATCTTGCATAGGAAAAAGTTAAAAGAGAGCAAAAAATAATTAGGATTTGGAATGGCTGCCATATGAGGAGAGGTTAATAAAACTAGAACTTTTCAGCTTGGAAAAGAGTTGATGAGGAACGGATATGATTGAGGTCTATAAAATTATGACTGGTGTGGAGAAAGTAAATAAGGCAAAGTTCTTTACTTGCTCCCATAACATGAGAACTAGAGGTGACCAAATGAAATTAATAGGTAGCAGGTTTTAAACAAAAGGTAGTATTTTTCTCATGCAACACACAGTCAACCTGTGGAACTCCTTGCCAGAGGATGTTGTGAAAGCCAGGACTTTAACAGGGTTCATAAATTCATGGAAGATAGGACCATAAATGGCTATTTGTCAGGATGGGCAGGAATGGTATCCTTAGTCTCTTTTTGTCAGAAGCTGGGAATGGGTAACACTTGATGATTATCTCTTCTGTTCATTTCCTCTAGGGCACCTGACATTAGCCAGTCAGAAGATTACTGAGCTAGATGGACTGACCCAATATGGCCGTTATGTTCTTATGTGTGTGTGTAAGGATCCTGTTGGAACTGCCATGCCTGGGATGAGGTGCGGGTGAAGCACACGTGTGCCTGGGAGCAATGGAAGGAATAGGAAGAGGAAGATGTGGGATTGATGGAGAGACATGCACAATTATTGTGTGACTGGGCATGTAGAGTTGATGTGGGACTATGGCAGATATGAGGGCTAGGGCATAAATTTAATTATATTGATATTTTATGTTATTATTAATGATATTTTCCGTTCTCTGGGGTAGCTGCAGCATTGAGACATAAAACCATTGCTTTCCACAACTCTGGCACTGTTGCCCAGAGGCTGAGTTTTTTTCTTTCTGTCTCTCATGTTGAGACTTTCAAGGTGAACAGATGGTATGTTAACAAAATATTATTTTATTAGGATTATACAGTAGATAAACCTTCAACTTCTATGATCACAGAAGAGAAGAAATACCATGTTTCTTTTTCTTGGTATGTGCATTGATTATCAGCAGTTTCCTTTTTTCTTTCTTTTTGGTATGTTCTTGGCCTACTAATATTTGAGAGCCAGATTGTGCCATTGTGTCGTCTGAAGAAGTGAGGGGGTAGGTAGCCTGCTTGATGCTCTGCTCAGATGAATGGAACCCATCACAAATGTGGATCCAGGTCTGGAGCTGGGGCCAAAGTGCTGTGAAGTCAACGAGTTTTGGAACAAGTCCCTCCTTTTCTGTGGATGTTGCTCCTCCAAGGAAGTGAATGGGCAGAGAAAACCTTGGCTCCACCTCTCTCGTTAGATGGGCAGAGCTGAGGCCAGATATGAAGGGCAGTAAGCTATATCCCCTCAAGGAATTCAGGGTATGTCTACACTGCATCCCTAGTTCGAACTAGGGATGCAAATGGAGACAATCGAACTAGTTAATGAAGCGGGGATTTAAATATCCCGCGCTCCATTAACATGATCTCGCCGGCGCGCTAGTTCGAATCACAGCTGATTCGAACCAGGAAGTGCGCGCCGGGACGCGTTAGTTCAGACTAAAGCCCTTAGTCCGAACTAATGTTACTCCTCAAAAAATGAGGAAGTAGGAATAAAAGATCCTCCGGAAAAGGGTTTATTTTCCGGAGAATCACGTCTAGACTGGCGCTTTTCTCCGGCTTATCCCCAAGCCGGAAAAAAGCGGCAGCCATGTTAATGCAAATACCGCGGGGGATATTTAAATCCCCTGCGGATTTTGCTATTCCAAAGTGTCTAATCTGCATCCCTTTTCCGGAAAAGGGGTGCAGTGTAGACACAGCCCCTAAGTTTGCCTGAGAATGTTTGTCAGAGTAAAAGCTGAGACAGTGGTAGGAACTCATAAGCTGAATAAAAAGAATTCACCAAAAAGCAATCGATAATTAATATTTCCGTATCTTTCTAGTTGCTGAATTTCTCACTGGAACCCTGATTGTAATTCAGTACAGATCTCATCTAATGAAGAACTCCTGCTTAAGGCAGTGATTAACAGTCCATATTGAAAAGTCCACAATGATAATTCTGTGGCAAAAACTAATCAAAGGCTACAGAGTTTTACCTCAGACACTTAAAAGAAATGTGTTAAAACTGTAGCTTAAGGCTCTTCGAATACAAGTTAATATGGATTTTAAAGTTAGTATTGAATCTTAAGGGCCCAGTCTGCACTATAAAATGTAGCCAATGCTTTTTCTATAAACGTAGAGAGCTTGATTCATTTCTCACTTATATCTGTGTAACTGAGGAATTCTACTGAGGCCAATGGTGTTTGACTGACGGGTGTAATCAGGCCAGAATGCTGATTCAGAGTGTGATTAATGAAGAAATATCTGCCACGGAGGAGACACGTGACAGGACAAATCCCTCGAGGACTCAAGCAAATTCTCATGTTGACCAAATGTGCAATATCTTAATTTAATCATAAATTCTGAAGAAGACTCTTTAGTACTGAACATCACATATACTTTTTTATTTTTTGCACCAAGGCAAGACAATTACTGTGGAGTGATACCTAAGGATGTGGCATCTTTCCAGGAAAACATTCCATGTGTTAAAGAGAAGTGCTACATGGCTATGTGTGAGACATAAAAAAGCAAATTGATGCAGATAGACTAATCACCTGCCTCAGGCACCTGTGGAGAAAGTAAAAGTAAAAATAAGAGCCATCAGATAGTAATCACTCTATCTGCCTTGTATTTTCTTCCTCTTCCTCCTTTCCACAATAGGGAAATTCAATGGCCCACTACAATGACTCTGCATCACCTACTGACCAGATTTCAAGGATTTGCAAGGTGCATAGCCCCTCTGCATAAGAGGAAATGTCCACCAATATCAACATCTTCAGTGTGGTTCTTGAAAGATGAGGATTCCAAGTCCTAAGTAAGGAAAGGTCTGCTTAGTCCTCTAACCCATGCTCTAGCACTGCAGAATTATTCCTTGTAGAACATTTTCTCAAGCTTTTCCAGTCTTCTAAATGTCTCAAAACAACATATCTTTCCTTACATATTTTGGTACATTCAACCTTAATTTACCTTTATTTAATTTCATCCCTTCCATTGTATCATGGGTATGGAAGAAGAATCTACACAGAACAGAACAGGTATGAATGATTACTTTTTAGCAACAAGTTACACCTTTTACCAGAGTAAACAACTGTTCCCTCTCTTCTTGGTGTTTACATCTTTAAAACTCTTGTGAAATGTATGTTTATTCTGGTTTTTAATTATGTTTTGATTATAGAGGATCTAATAGTTTGCAGAGGAGAGACATGAGCTAGTACTTTTTTTCTGTGTCACTATCAATCTAGTGATTCATAGGTTCATAGATTTTAAGGCAAGAAGGGATTAATAGACTACCTGTTCTGACCTCCTGTATAATACTGGTCTTAGAATTTCACCTATTGATGACTATATTGAGCCCAATAACTTGTGTTTTGCTAAAATACATAATCTAAAAAGCCATGCAGCCTTGATGTGAAGTGAAGTGAACTTCCTCCTTCTTTATTATATTTAGTCCTTCAAGTAGCCACCTTAGTTTGTACTTGTTCCTCATGTTTCTTCTGCTGCAGTGCAAATGATTTCTGTTGTGCATCTTTTATAATATGCCTTGGAAACCTTCCTCTACATATTTGCTTTCCTAATAATTTTATACTAGGAGATATACCCTGTATATTGGTTCTCAGTCTCTGGCAAATTGTCCTTTTGATGCAACTGAATACTAATAATCCTCTCCTTTGAATTTACTTCACAATCATATGTTAATGATCACTCTCCAAGTGTGTCATTCGCCTCCGAGCTCTTAATTACTTCCTCCTTATTAGTCAATAACAGCTCCAAAATTGTCTCAATTCAGCTACTTGCTCAATTTGTTGAAAAAAGTAATTAGCAGAGTTTTGTAATTTTCTTTGATAGACTGAATTTCAATCTACTTTTTTTCTCCCAACAACTGTCTGTGTAATTGAAATTTCTTGTGACATAGTCAGCTGCAATCATCTTGCCCAGTACAAGCTGAACAGCACCTTCATTATGACATGCAGTCCAGGAAAATGTCTTTACAGGCGACCCCGACTTACGACCCCCCGCAATTACGACCGGCCTGTTCCGGCCCAACCTCTCAAGCCCACCTGCACAGCGAGCCACAGGGTCAGCCAGTTGCCCGGAGCCCTGGACAGCTCTGTGCGCAGCTTTCATCGCGCCACTGGCTCCAGGACACGTGGAGTTGCCTCCATCCAGCACAGCCCCCGGCCAGCTCGGGGAGCAGCTCATGCCATGCCTAGGGCTGGATTACCCAATAGGCAGACTAAGTACGTGCTTAGGGCACCAGCAAAGCAGGGGCACCAAAAACAAAAAAACAACAAAAAAGAAGAGAATTTATGGTATAGTACTGTTTTTATTTTGAATTACATATGGGGGAGCACCATAATCTTTTCAGTGATTAGGGCCTCTAGAAGTCTTAATCTGGCCCTGGTCACGCTGTTTCCAGCCGGCACAGCCCCTGGCGCTGGCTCTGGGACATGTGGCACCCCCTCCACCTGGCACAGCCCCCAGCTGGCTCTGGGCCCCGCATCCTGGGGACTACAACTCCCAGGAGGCAAAGCGGGCCAGGAATGGAACCCCCATTTATGTCATTGGGAAATAAGGGTTCGACTTACAACCGTTCTCCAGGAACCAATTAGGTTCTAAGTGCAGGGATCGCCTGTATTTGGATATTGCTGAATGGAAAAACCAGTATCTAGATTGCAGGCTTTAAGCTTTCTCGGCAGAGTTCAAAAGTCTGGTGAACTGTTTTGCAAAGATGTTGCAACATGATGCATTTGGTTGCAGGAAGAGATTTCAAGGCATTGTGCTTATGGGACTGCTGCACACCTGTGAACTGAGTTGCCATGGTATAAAAGACAGACAGACTATCCTTCTTCCTTTAGGGAGGAAGGAGGGCTGTAACTATGACCACCTGGTGTGATCTAGGGCCCTGTTTGAACATGGACTACTGCTAAATTTCTGATTGGCCTTCTAAAATGATGTGATATATTTTTTCTTGTGTTCCTCCAGTTGTACACTAATGTGACTCTGCAGAAATCAATGGACTCATGCGGCTGTGTCTAGACTGGCAAGTTTTTCGGGAAAATCAGCCGCTTTTCCGGAAAACTTACCAGCTGTCCACACTGGCTGCTTGAATTTCTGGAAACGCACTGACGATCTCATGTAAGATCGTGAGTGCTTTTCCGGGAATACTATGCTGTTCCCATTCAGGCAAAAGTCTTTTTCCGAAAGACTTTTGCGCAAAAGGGCCAGTGTAGACAGCACAGTACTGTTTTCCACAAAAAAGCCCCGATCGCGAAAATGGCGATCGGGGCTTTTTTGCGGAAAAGCATCCTGCCAATCTAGATGCGCTTTTCCGAAAATTCTTTTAACGGAAAAGTTTTCCGAAAATTCTTTTAACGGAAAAGTTTTCCGTTAAAAGAATTTTTGGAAAATCATGCCAGTGTAGACATAGCCTTGCTAGTAAAAAATTGGAAGAGTGCATAAGAAAGTTTTGACAATTTTTTCTCAAAGGCCAGTTAGGAATTTCGTACAACTTCTCTTTTTCTGTGTCTTATCCTGCAGCTTGCATAACTACAGAACTCTCCATAGGTGATTGTCTCCAGGGGAGGGAAATCCAGTTATTAGGAAAAGACAGTTGTTAGTAATGGGGGAGTCAGTCATTAGAAACATAGACACTAGGTTTGTGATGATTGGGATAAACATATAGTAACTAGCCTGCCTTGTGTGAAGGTTGTGGCTCTCGTGAGATATCTAAATAGACTTATGTGTAGTGCTGGGGAGAAGCCAGTGGTTATGATACATGTAGGTACCAATGACATAGGGAAGGATAGGAGAGAAGTCCTGGGGGCCAAATTTTGGCTGCTGGAAAAGAGATTGAAATCCACAACCTCCACAGTAGCATTCACTGAGCTGTTTCCCATTTCACGTGCAGGGCCAAATAGACAAGCAGAAATGCAAGGTCTCATGGAAGAGAGATGGTACAAGGAGGAAGGGTTTAGATTTATTAAGAACTGGGGAAACTTTTTGGAAATGGGGGGGGGGGGTAAGGTTATACAGGAAGGATGGGTTCCAGCTAAGCCAAAATGGAACCAGATTGCTGGCACGTAAAATTGAAAAGGTCATAGATCAGTTTTTAAACTAAGCGCTGGAGGAAAGTCGAGAGGTATAGAGGAGCACATGGCTCAGACAAAGACATCTCTTAGGGCTGGGTCTATTCATAGGCATTCTCTATGTCCTAGTAAAGAGAGGAGTATAGAAGATGGTAAAATATGGGTAAGATCTGATGAAAAATAGTCAAATGAAAAAGAGTCCTATGCAATCACATCATGTAATGGCAGACAGCTAAATAGTGATATGTTTTTAAAGTGTTTATATACAACATTGGAAGTCTAAATAATAATTTAACCCCCTCTTTCCTCCCTTGGTTATTTGGGAGCAGTCAATGCTCCTTTGCAGACCTGGGTACCTGATGTTTTTAACATGAAAGGAGATCCTGAGTATCCCAGTGGTGATGCTGGATAGTTGGAGATCCCCTAATCACCCCCTTGGTGCAATCCCTTGCTTCTAAAGGAATATACAATGGCGGTGCCTCCACCTGGCTGGCCCGGTACACACTTAATGGTGTGCCTTGGGAGCCTCCAGGAATAAACTTATTTTGGTAATAATATGTCTCTAACTCCAAAACAACAATTATAAATAACATACATATGATTGATTATATTAGAATGAACACACCTTTACTTATCTACTTAAAGAAACAGGGTTTAACAGACTAAAATGGAATAAAAACAATGAACAAAGTACACAAATAAATGAAACTCTTGTATAACTGGCATTTACACAGCCATCATTTATCCCACTCCAGAGAGTGCACTCCTCTGGATCTCAGAGTCCCAGACGCTTGCCTGGGTGCGCTTGAAGTTCTGCAGCTGGAGTGGAAACAGCAGGTCATGTCAGTCCAAGCATGCAGCAAGCTGCAAAATCCCTGGAGCAGGCCCACCAAATGCCAGGAGCTCTGGTTCACAGGGCAGAGTCAGTCTGCCTTCTGTGCTCCATCCCAGGCAGCACTTTCCCAAACAGTCACAGTTACTTCTATGTGGGCTGTTCTCAGTCACAAGCACAGCCCTCCAGGGACAATCTCTTCCCTCCAGGGACAATCACCAACAGCCCTTGAAACAGCCTGCTAGATCCAAGCCCCAGCAGGCTCTGAGCAGCAGGCTCTAGCTTCCAGCAGCAACTCCTGGACTGGAAAAGGCCCCATACCAGCAATCTGGCTCCTCTCTCCAAATTGGAGCCCACCAACTCTCTCCCTGCACTACCTGAAGAGAGCAAAAGTTTCCCTCCTTTTTTCCAAGGCATCATGGGAATTGTAGTTCCTAGGGCTAGACTGTAGCACAAAGAATCCTCCCAGTAAAAGTCAGAGGCTCCGATAGTAAAGGGGCCTACAATAAGATGGGTGGACTAGAGTCCCTCATATTGAATGAGGATATTGATATACTAAGCATCACAGAAACTTGGTGGAAAGAGGATAATCAATGGGACACAGTTATACTAGGGTACAAAATATATCAGAAAGACAGAATAGGTCATACTGGTGGGAGAGTAGCATTATATGAAAGAAAACATAGAATCAAATGAAGTAAAAATTGTAACTGAACCAAACTGTTCCACAGAATCTTTAAGGACAGTAATTCCATGCTCTAATAATGAATACAGCAGTACAGATATATTACTGACTACCTGAATGGGATAGTGACTGAAATGCTAAGGGAGATTAGAGAGGCTATAAAAATAAAAACCACAATAATTATGGAGGATTTTAGCTATTCCCATAGGGTATGTCTACACAGCAAAGTTATTTTGAAATAACAGCCTGTGACGGGCTGCCAACGGCCCACATGCCGAGCGGCCAGAGCCGCCGGGCAGAACCCCCCTGCGCCGCAGGGCTGTCGGAGAATGGTGGCGGGGCCGAAACCTGCCTCCACGCCTGTGTCAGCGGGAGGCCACCGGCCCCTCCCCCGGGAGGACTCAGGGAGGGGCCGTTGGGGAGAGTGACGGCCGGGACGTGGCTGGGGAAGCCACCATGTCACCAGAAGGGCTGGGCCTCTGGATCATGGCCGGCCTGGCAGGCCATTTTAAAAAGGCCCGCCGGCAGAGAGGGAGGGGGCAGCCTCCTCCCAGGGAGGTAGAGACAGACTGGAGCCCAGGATGGACCGGGTGCATGCCCAAGACCGGCAGGCAGCCTGTCCCTGTCCCAGGGGCTCCCAAGACGGCCCCCGCAGCTGGCGGGCGGCCAGTCCTGGATTGGAGGATGACCAGGACAAACCCTGCCGCCCGTGGAGAGAACGACTCGGAGAGGACAAGATCCGCGGGAGTAGAAGGACCGACGGGACTCCTGCAGAACAACCCCGGACCTGGACCACAGAATCCCGGTAGGCATTGGGGAACGGCAGGGGTGGGCCGGGGGAAGAGAGGAAGCAGCCTGGGGCAGGGGCCTACTGGCGACCGTGGGTAGATGTGTTATGGGAGGAAACACCCCCCCGTCTGCCATGCAGGGGCTCGCTGTCGCCCCTGCACTTAGGGCCCCGGGCTGGGACCTGGAGAGAGGGTGGGCCCGGGTCCCCCTCTGAAACGCCCTTGAGCACCCAACCCCTTTCAGAATTGAAACACACATAGACGTGCGAACTGCGGGCGCCGGACGGCAGGGCCAGCCAGGGTATCGCCCCTCTGAGGGGCCAGACTCGGGAAGCAAGCCTCCTCTTCTCCCTTCCCCCCCGGTGAGGCAGGGGATAGACACGGGGTCCGCTGAACCTCCCACTCCTGCTCTGCAGGGAGGGGTGATCGTACCCACCCTACGGGACGGACGACCAGGAAGCCCGGCCGGGGGACGGGTCAGAGGACGAAGGGGTTCGCTGAGCTCCCCTACCCGCCTGGTAGAGGGTGATCACACCCCACGACTCGTCCACACAGCCGTTATTTTGAAATAACTTTACTAGCATCTACACAGCCAAACTGCTATTTTGAAATTAATTCGAAATAGTGGAGGGCTTATTTTGAAATTGGTAAACCTCATTCCATGAGGAATAATGCCAAATTCAAAATAGCTGTTTTGAAATAAGTGCTGTGTAGACACTTATATCGAAATACGGGGCCTCCAGCCTTTCCAGGTTGCCCTGGTGGCCACTCCAGCCTCAACCAAGAACACTCCTCTCCCTCCTTCTCCCTGGAGCCCTTAAAGGGGTTGATTCTGGCCACAGTGCCTGTGCCAGCTCCAAGCCTGCCAGCCCAGAGTCAGCAGTCGCTGCCTCTGACCCAGTGGCCCCAAAACATGAGCCAGCAAGTCACTGGGAGTCAGCCCTCCACTGCTCCCCAGGAGCAGTCTGCCAGCTCCCAGGAACCTGCCAGGGCCCGTAGAAGGCGGGCGCTTTCCTGGTCCAGGGTGAAGATCATGGACCTTATTCAGATTTTGGGGGGGAGTGCCCCCAATGTCCATGAGCTACACACTAGATGGAGGAATGCGGCCGTCTATGGCAGGATAGTTGCCAGCCTGGCCACAAAAGGCCACATGCGAACCCAGGAGCAGGTTCGCATGAAAATCAAGTTGGTCTGGCGACACTCCCAACCCTGACCTTCCCCTCCCCCTTCTTCCCCTTGCTTCCTCCTTCAGCTCCCTCCTCCCAGGTTTCCCCCACCCCTCTGCCATCCTCTCTTCTCCCCTCTCCTGCCTCCTTTCCCCAGTCTCACCAGAGTTTCATCCTCCCTCCCCCAGTTTTGTTAAATGAAGAGAGTTTGTGTTAATGAAAATACGTGTATTTTATTTGACATCAGCAAGGGGGGGGTTAGGGAGGGGTAAGTGGAAGGATGTGAGGGAGGAATGAGGCACAAGCCCCCAAGACCAGGGAGGCTCTTAGTGCTCCTCAGGGTGGAAGCTCTCCCGCAGGGCCTCCTGGATACTGACAGCCCCCCAAAGGACCTCCCGGATGGCAGCCTGCAGAAAGTGCAGCCAGGGTTGCAGCAACACATCCAAAAGAAGCATCAGAGTGCCCAGGGGAAGCTCTGCCTCCATGGTGCAGAGTGCTGTGGTGTCCCGAGTGAGGGCAATCAGAGCACGCAGAGACAAAATGCTTTGCTGTCCCTCATCAAGGTAAAAAAGCAAGCAGGGAAACCTGAGAACTGGCTGTCCGGCGGGGTCCCTTTAAGTACAGACCTCTGATAGCCTCAGGCAGCAGCCCCACACAGTAAGTCCCGACCTGGTGCCCTGCCGGAACTGTTTCCGGCCAGACTTACATGCGATTCAGAGTCCATTCAGTGTGGCCGCACTATTTTGAAATGCATTTTGTGTGTAGACACGTTATTTTGAAATAACTTATTTCGAACTGACTATTTTGAAATAAGATATTTCAAAATAATGCTGTAGTGTAGACATACCCCTATTGACTGGGTACACGTCACCTCAGGATAGGAGTGCAGAAATTATGTTTATAAGCATTGTATGTATTATTATAAACATTACTTCTCTTCAAACTAAAATGACTGGAAGCCAAGTTTCTCAATCAATATTAAGCAAATATTTTCCTGTGAGTTCAGCAAAAATTGACAGCAACTTGCACAGAACAGGAATATGAAGAAGAATAAAAATGAATGGAAAAGTTTAATTCACCAAATTTCAAACTTTGAAGTAGTTTGATTTGTAACTACTGATGATGAGGTAAGAGAGAAGACAGAATGTAGTTTTTCATCTCCTTGCTCAGCATTTTCTTTGCTTTAATTCTATAGCTCAGCAGAAATACAGACTTGTAGCATCTCCTACTATTTGTATAGTTAGAATACATACAGGTGATGAAAGATTGCCAAAACACTTTAAAAAGAGGACTTATGTAAAACTAATGTCTCCTAATTAGACCTTATACCAGAAAAATGCATAATAAATTATAAGGAGGACAGGTTTAGAAAACATGCATTTTAGGTTTAACTCTCTCTGTCTCTCACTCTTTTACTGCACATATCAGTGGTAATAGAGAAGCCGTTAGAAGGCAAATCATGTTCCAAAATACTGTGTCTTGTCATGCTGAAATCTACATAGAAGAATTTGAATAGAAATGGTTTCTTTTCTCCTGTTGAAGTTTTTCTTCTGAATAATGTTAAATTATATTATAATTATGCATAGACTGAAATAACCTCTTACTATAAATCACCATATATGTCATCATTAACATAACAGAATCTTAGCTTTGATAAGTGACCTGGCAATAATTATCATTACATATTTACACTGAAATGATATCCAGGGACCCTAATCAGAATAGGTGCCCCATAACGTTAGATGTTGTGTGGACCTATATGAAGGATTGGATGCTACCCTGAAGACCATAATTAGAATATTTGTGCATACAGGGAAAAATTAAGAGATGAGAGATATTTCTCAACAACTGACTATATATACACATTAAATTACAATGTAATGAGACTGAATATTTCAAAACAATGTGGGTGGCTTTATGGGATATGAAACAAAAAAGAAGAGTTCAAGGGCTGCATATCTGAAAATTTCTAACTGAAATTTTCTAAAAACTCATTTTTATTGAGTTTTTCAGCAGAAGAAATTGAAATTTTTTGAAAAACTGCTATTTTCATTTTTGACAACTGAAAACCCAAGATTCATTCCAGACAATGTGAAAATCGTGAACAAATTTGGGCTAAAAATTGTGATTGCTTGAGAATGATAATGTGTGCTTCTTTTTTAGAAGAAACATTCACAAAATTCTCAAGAAAGCAGATACTTTCTATGCAACCTTTCATTTTTTTGAAGATGCAATTTTCCATTGAAGAACATTTTCATCAGAAAGGTTTTGACCGTCCCTAGCCTGGAATGAAAAGGTGAGGAACTGTAAAAATCCCCAAAACACATTTGTGTAAAACAATTGCATAAGGAGTGCTTTAAACAGCAAACTTCATCTTAGTATTCCAGCTCATCTACAAACAGCAGTTTTACAAGCATGGATCCTCCAAATTCCTTCTTGTCAAATGGCACCAGCCTGCATGCAGAAAACCATTCTTTGATTAAGAATCAAATTGATAGGAGGGCTGCAACCTGACTATTGAGCATTTGATCATCTGGGTAAACGATTCTGTGTATACTGCTGTTTGCATGTGCAATTTACATTTGCGAGTTTGGAAAATGGGAATACATGCAAACTTGCATGTGTAAAAGAACCCATAAAGAAACAAACCAAGAACTAAATCTGATTCCTGGGCTTTGCCAGTGTTAAGTGATGATCAGCTGGCTACACTTATGGTTATTCTTGCAATTGCAGAAATAATTGCAACAACCACAACAAAAGGAATTAATAAAATAAAGTAAAAACAAGCAAAACAAACAACATTCTCTGAGAAAAGAGGTTTGGAAAGATGAGCAGCTGAGTCCACTATCTAATACTCTACAGACTTCTCTTTATGAATATTAGTTCATCATGCGGCACTCAGCTATAGTTGTGATGGGCTCCTTGTTTACCCACAGAGATCAGAGAGATGTAACAGACACAGTTTTGCTCTGCAGAATCTGTGCTAGTTTAACACTGTTTGGCTGGTTATCGGACCAAATTTTGGTGTAAATCTAGCGATGTCAATAGATTCCTAAAAAAGAGCAATAGTCCTTCTTCACCATCAATAACTATTAAAAAAAATTTGGCTAAGTAGGTGATCTAATAAAGAACTATTTATGTTTGAAACCTGAAATTTCTGTGTTGTGAAATTTGTACTGTAGTGTTTGAGGAAAAAAATAGACAAAGTGCTGAATTTCAAAGGTGAGTGATTTTTAAGTGTTTAGAACAGGACCAGTATTGACTAACTGAATGTAATAATGATATAACAAAAATTCAGTCTAGAGCTGCTGAGTGCTGTAAACTTGGTGATGAAATATATTTATTTCTGTGAGAACATAAAGGGATTTAAATCTCATTTTAAGTGAAAAAATCCACTTCCATATTACACTCTATAGCTGATAAAAAACTTCATTCATTCCATTCTGTGAAGTTTACTGGTACAATTGCGCATGAAGTATAATAGAGTGCACATCTTAAAATGTGATGATTGGGCTAGATTCTGTTCTTGGACTCTAATTCAGGAAAACATACCTATTCAGGAAAGCACATAAGTAGATAGACTTAAACACATGCTTAAAGTTAAGCTAAAGTGCATTCCTCAAAGGGGATGAAATTAAGCCTGTGGGTAAGTGCTCTCCTATATTGAGATCTAGGTTAAACTGGTCAAAATCCAGAGTAAATTCACTGAAATCAATGGAGTTAATCTGGATTTATACCACTATAAGTGAGAACAGAATTTGGGTGCATGGATCCATCTTTATCCTGGGTGTCAAACCTTTGTCATCAAAGGGGATGTCTATACTGCAAAAAAAACCCTTCAGCACTAAGTCTCAGAGCCTGGATCAATTCTTCACACAGCGTGTAGTCAACCTGTGGAACTCCTTGCCAGAGGAGGCTGTGAAGGATAGGACTATAATAGAGTTTAAAGAGAAGCTAGATAATTTCATGGAGGTTAGGTCCATAAAAGGCTATTTAGCCAGGGGATAAAATGGTGTCCTTGGCCTCTGTCTGTCAGAGGCTGGAGAGGGATGGCAGGAGACAAATTGCTTGATCGTTGTCTTCGGTCCACCCTCTCTGGGGCACCTGGTGCTGGCCACTGTCGGCAGACAGGGTACTGGGCTAGAAGGACCTTTGGTCTGACCCAGTACGGCCGTTCTTATGTTCTTATGTTCTAATTGATTTGGCCTCACGGGGCTTGGTCTGTGGGGCAGAAAACAGCAGCAGAGAAGTTCAGGCTCAGGCTGGCATCTGGATTCTAAGAACTTTCCCACTTTACCTGGTTGCAAAGCCCGGGCTGAAGCCCAAGTCCAACACCCACGTTGCTATTGTTATCCCTTCAACCCATCAGTTGACCCGGGCTCTGAGACTCAGTACCATAGGTCTTTCATTGCAGTGTAGTCACACCCAGGTCTATATTAGACCCAGCAGCATGGCTTAAGGTATGCAATTCCAGCTATGTAGACTATGTGGCTGGAGTTGGTTTATCTTAAGCTAAGCTTGGTTGTGTCCCCACAGAGGGAAGCCGATGGGAACAAATGCTCCCGTTGGCTTCCCTTAGTCCTCTCAAAAGCAGGAGTACTGGACACCAGCAAGGGTGCCCTCTGAGTCTGATTTAGCAAATCTTGACTAGACTTGCTAAATCAAACTCTCGAAGATCGATTGCGGCAGCATCCATCTTCTGTGAAGTGAAAACAAGGGAACAGAGACATTTTACCAGGGATGGAGTTGGCTCACGGTCTCTGAAGGGCCGAGACAGAATCACTGTTTCGCTGAAAGTGCTTTTTTCTCCACTGTTCCACTAAAATTAAACAGTCATTTTTAATAAGACTTCATAGAATTTTTCATGCACTTTGTTGAAGGCAAGCGGTAAAACATTTATGAGAGCTATTTAGAGAGCAAGAGCAATTTTCAAACACATCTGAAATGCACTTTTTTTCTAAGATCACTGGGAATAAAGTCAGTGCCCTTAAATCTTTGGCTACTGGAAGATTTTCTACTTTTGCTTTGCAAGCACATTGAATTTAGTGTACTTATAAAATGTTTATTATGTTCTTCTTTTCCATCTTTTGGGACTTTAATCTCTTCTGACAAGATGCCATGTGCCAGATATATCCATTGTTTGTAATGTAATATTGACATAAATGTATGCATCTTTCTTCATGGAAAGCATAAAACATCTTGAAATTTACAGTAACAACTAAAGATATTTCTGCATTTGCAGAATTTGCTTTCTTTTTATCTCGGCTCCTCATTCATTAAGATTTAGAAAGAAGACAAGTCTTCACTCATATGGACAGAGGAGAAATTTAATTGAGGCAGCACTATCACTAGTTCATGACTTTCTCTTTAAAGTCAGAAAAAAGTAAGTTTCTGCTTGACGGCTCAAAGAACTCAGAATGGTATAAATACAGCAAATAAATAAACTTTGATATTTTCTGCTGACAAAGGGATGGTAATTCTGTTTGATTAGCTTATATAAAAATGCTTATATTGTTTAGTAGTGAAATAAAGTTCCAGCTAGAAGTCAATCTTTTGCAAATTCATTGTTATATCGTCCGTGCCAAATTGGGGAAAGAATGTGAAAGAGGCCAAACAGCAAAAATTAAGATGTTTGTACACCAATGCGAGGAGCCTAGGTTACAAAAAGGAGGAATTAGAGCTATTGGTCCAGGAAGTGAAACCAGATATTATAGGAATAACAGAAACATGGTGGAATACTAGGCATGACTGGAGTACAGGTATTGAGGGGTATGTGCTGTTTAGGAAAGACAGAAATAAGGGTAAAGGTGGTGGAGTCGCATTGTATATCAAAGATGAGGTAGATTGTAAAGAAATAAAAAGTGATGGAATGGAGAAGACAGAGTCTGTTTGGGCAAAAAATCACATTGGGAAAGAAAACGATCAGATCCTCCCCTGGGATAGTGCTTGGGGTGTGTTATAGACCACCAGGATCCAATTTGGATATGGATAGAGACCTCTTTAATGTTTTTAATGAAGTAAATACTCATGGAAACTGCATAATCATGGGAGATTTCAATTTTCCATATATAGATTGGAGAACAAGTGCTAGTAATAATAATAGGGCTCAGATTTTCCTAGATGTGATAGCGGATGAATTCCTTCATCAAGTAGTTGCTGAACCAACAAGGAGGGATGCTATTTTAGATTTGGTTTTGGTGAGTAGCGAGGACCTCATAGATGAAATGGTTGTAGGAAACAACCTTGGCTCGAGTGATCATGAGCTAATTCAGTTCAAATTAAATGGAAGGATAAACAAAAATAAATCTGAGACTAGGGTTTTTGATTTCAAAAGGGCTAACTTTAATAAATTAAGGAAATTAGTTAGGGAAGTTGATTGTACTAAAGAAATTATAGACCTTAAAGTGGAGGACGCCTGGAATTACTTTAGGTTAAAGTTGCAGAAGCTGTCAGAAGCCTGTATCCCTAGAAAAGGGAAAAAATTTATAGGCAGGTGTGTTAGACCAAGCTGGATGAGCAAGCATCTCAGAGAGGTGATTAAGAAAAAGCAGACAGCATATAAGGAGTGGAAAATGGGAGGGATCAGTAAAGAAAGCTACCTTATTGAGGTTAGAGCATGTAGGGACAAAGTGAGAAAGGCTAAAAGTCAGGTAGAGTTGGACCTTGCAAAGGGAATTAAAACCAATAGTAAAAGGTTTTATAGCCATATAAATAGGAAAAAAATAAAAAAAGAAGAAGTAGGACCACTAATTACTAAGGATGGAGTGGAGGTTAAGGATAATCTAGGAATGGCCCAATATTTGAACAAATTCTTTGCTTCAGTCTTTAATGAAGCTAATGAAGAGCTTATGGATAATGGTAAGTTAACAAATGGGACTAAGGATATGGAGGTAGATATTACCATATCCGAGGTAAAAGCCAAACTTGAACAGCTTAATGGGAGTAAATCAGGGGGCCCAGATAATCTTCATCCAAGAATATTAAAGGAACTGGCACATGAACTTGCAAGTCCATTAGCACAAATTTTTAATAAATCTCTAAACTCGGGTTGTGCCATTTGACTGGAGAATTGCTAATATAGTTCCGATTTTTAAGAAAGGGAAAAAAAGCGACCCGGGTAACTATAGGCCTGTTAGTTTGACATCTGTAGTATGTAAGATCCTGGAAAAAATTTTGAAGGAGAAAGTAGTTAGAGACATTGAGGCTAATGGCAATTGGGACAAATTACAACATGGTTTTACAAAAGGTAGATCGTGCCAAACCAACTTGATCTCCTTTTTTGAGAAAGTAACAGATTTTTTAGATAAAGGAAATGCAGTGGATCTAATCTACCTCGACTTTAGTAAGGCATTTGGTACAGTACCACATGGGGGGGAATTGGTTAAATTGGAAATGATAGGGATTAATATGAAAGTTGAGAGGTGGATAAGCAACTGGTTAAAGGGGAGACTACAGCGGGTCATATTGAAAGGTGAACTGTCAGGTTGGAGGAAGGTTACTAGCGGAGTTCCTCAGGGATCAGTTTTGGGGCCAATTTTATTTAATCTTTTTATTGCTGATCTTGGCACCAAAAGTGGAAGTGTCCTAATAAAATTTGCGGATGACACAAAGTTGGGAGCTATTGCCAATTCAGAAAAGGAT
This sequence comes from Pelodiscus sinensis, assembly GCF_052426305.1. Lineage (NCBI taxonomy): Eukaryota > Metazoa > Chordata > Testudines > Trionychidae > Pelodiscus > Pelodiscus sinensis. Next base: position 15,225,820 of record NC_143054.1, read on the forward strand.
CGGGATATCATACAGGAAGATCTGGATGATCTTGTAAATTGGAGTGATAGCAATAGGATGAAATTTAATAGCAAGAAGTGTAAGGTTATGCATTTAGGGATTAATAACAAGAATTTTAGTTATAAGCTGGGGACACATCAGTTGGAAGTAACGGAGGAGGAGAAGGACCTCGGAGTCCTGGTTGATTATAGAATGACTATGAGCCGCCATTGTGACATGGCCGTGAAAAAGTCAAATACGATCTTGGGATGTATTAGGCGAGGTATTTCCAGTAGGGATAAGGAGGTGTTAGTGCCATTATACAAGGCATTGGTGAGACCCCATTTGGAATACTGTGTGCAGTTCTGGTCTCCCATGTTTAAGAAGGATGAATTCAAACTAGAACAGGTACAAAGAAGGGCCACTAGGATGATCGGAGGAATGGAAAACCTGTCTTATGAAAGGAGACTCAAGGAGCTTGGCTTGTTTACCTTAACCAAAAGAAGGCTGAGGGGGGACATGATTGCACTTTTTAAATATATTAGAGGGATAAATACCAGGGAGGGAGAGGAATTATTTAAGCTTAATACCAATGTGGACACAAGAACAAATGGATATAAGCTGGCTAGTAGGAAGTTTAGACTTGAGATTAGACGAAGGTTTCTAACCATTCGAGGAGTGAGGTTCTGGAATGGCCTTCCAAGGGAAGTAGTGGGGGCAAAAAATCTATCTGGCTTCAAGATTAAACTAGATGGATTTATGAAGGGGATGGTTTGATGAGATAACATGATCTTGGTAACTAATTGACCATTCATTATCAGTGGGAAATAGGTCACTGGAGGGATGATAGGAATTACTAGAGAACTTTCTGGGTGTCTGGCTGATGAGTCTTGCCCATGTGCTCAGGGTTTAGCTGATCGCCATATTTGGGGTCGGGAAGGAATTTTCCTCCAGGGTAGATTGGCAGAGGCCCTGGAGGTTTTTTGCCTTCCTCTGTAGCATGGGTACAGATCACAGCTAGAGGATTCTCTGCATATTGGGGTCTTCAAAGTAGTTGAAGGCTTCAATATCTGAGATATAAGTGAGAGGATTATTCTGGGAGGGGTGGGTGAGATTCTGTGGCCTGCACTGTGCAGGGGGTCAGACTAGATGATCATAATGGTCCCTTCTGACCTTAAAGTCTATGAGTCTATGAGTATACAACATGGAACTCAAAAATGCTAAAAAAAATTCTCGTTTTTTTAAAATCACTTTTGTATATTCTCCTGAATAGGAACATAGGTCCAAATTCACCATGTCTTATTAATTTTTTAAATTTTCCTAGCACCTAGTAGTCTTAGTCTTGGATTACTGTGCACGGTGCTGTACAAACACAGAACAAAAAGACAGTCCCTGCCCCCAAAAGCTTACAATCTAAGTATAAGGCAAGAGACATACACATGGGGGCGTATATGTAGCCATAACCCTAATGATTTCAGAGGAGTTGTAACTGTCCATGCCAGTGAAAAATCTGATCAACAGGTTCTTTTTTGTGTCACCAAATGGCATGAAATGAATAGATCTAAGGAGCAAACTATCATCTGTTCCTACAGTAGGACTGAATGTTGAGTGTCATGCCAGGGAGATATGGATGCAGCTACCAGAAATGGTCTATTACAATACTTGAATGGGCTTTTGTGCTGGTATTTTAGCCCTGAATTTTCAAAATTGGGTGTCTAAGTTGACCCAATAATTAGAAACTTAATCAATTGCTGAGAACTATTTAGCTTCGCTGGAAGTGGTCAGAGTGTAGCACCTTTAAAATTCAGGATACTTGCTTTTAGTTATGCCCTCAGGCAACTTAACTGTCAAAAACTTCTGTAAAAACCCAACACTATAACTAACAGTGATGACCCAAGACAACATGTCACTGAACCATTGAAGTAGAAATGAAGAGCATGAATTACACTTGGGGCACTACTGAGAGTCTGGCCAGAGACAGACAGAAGTGGAGGACCTTTGTTGCTGCCCTATACACCAGTGGGCATGAGGGACGATGATGATAACTATCAGTGGAAGCAGGAATACAAAGAAGTCTTTTTTGCTTGTAAATCTGCATGTTCAAGAAATTGACATAGTGATAACAGGGAAAATAATTAGAGTTACACATATTCAATGAGCGAGAGAGAAAACTGAAAAATGGAAATGGTGAAGGGGACCTAAGGGTGATAAGAGAGAGCAAAGCAAGCAGGCATTTGTGGTATGATATGGCTGCAAATAAAGCTAATGCCCATTTTGGGTTGTATCCACTAAAACTTCTATGTGCCTAGCTTCTAAATAATTTAGGTATTGTGAGGCTGCATGCAGTAATCTCTGAATAACATAAAAAATCTGGGTTTAAGTGATGGGATGAGGAAGTTTTACTTCCTCTGGGGAGACTATACCTTCAAGGGCATTCAGTTCTACACATGGCATTATTCCAAAGGGAGAAACCTATTGGAAGGAGTCTGGAAAAAAGCAACACAAGACAGGGACTGACCAATGGGAAAACATTATGTCTGAGATTTCTACAGGGGACTAACTCAATGAAAGATGCATGCCTAACTCACTTACCGTCTTTTAGCGAATATACCCCGCACCCAAATAGACCCTGAGGTTTTTGCAGTTTGAGTAAAAAAAATCGTGTATACTCCATGCACGAGTAAAACTCGCAGGGTATACAAGACTTTTTTCAAACTGTGCGGAGGAGGGGGGGCTTCTAAAGGTCGGGGGAGGGGGTGAGGGGAATTAGCCACCCTCCGGACGGAGGAACACTCACACCGCCTGGTTCCCGCGCAACTGCACAACCTCCAGGCAGGGGAATGCGAGTGCTCCCCCGCCTGTTCTTGCGGCTGCGCAGCCTCTAGTCTCTGGGCAGGGGAACGCTCATCTGCCGGTTCCTGCACAGTTGCAGGAAGGGGCATGGGGAGCGTTCCTGTGCAGGAACTGGGAGATGAACGCTCCCCCGCCTGGAGGCTGGAGGCTGTGCAGCGGGAAGGGGTGGGGGAGCGCTCACCACCAGGTGAGTAAAAAAATGTTTGTATACCCCATACCCAAATATACCCCGCAGGGAGGTTCGGGGTTTGTAAAAACGAATATAGCCCATGGGTTATATTCACTAAAATACGGTAGGCCTCCTGGGATTTGCCAGTCTAATGGTAAGTATGTATAGCACCAGCGTGCTTAAGAGACAACCAAGGGTGAAACAGGAGTGGGAGCATTAGACTAATAGCATATAGATATCTGAATGGAGAGAGCAAGACCCAGTTAGGCAATCCTTACATTGGAGTAGTTCCATGAATTTCTCTCTCATACTTCAATGGAGTATTTGTGTTAGCGTGTGCTTTTCAGTGTAAGGGCTTCACAGACCAGCCTAGGCTTTGGTGATGGTGGGGGAGGGAGTGTAACCTAGAGAAAGGGAATGAAATTGTGAAGGACAAGGCCCAAGCTTCCTGGCAATAGGCTGCAGTATGCTATAATTTTACAGTAGCAGTTACCCAGGCCCACATAGAGCTGTGTTTTACAGCACTGGAGCCCTCTCAAGAATTAACCATGCGCTGTGCTCCCGAAGGAATGCAGGAGAAAGTCTCAATAAATAATGGCATGTATTGCCCATGGTGGTTGCAGAAATGCCTACTTCCAGCATGGAAATTCTGGGAAAGGACAAACTTTGAGATTACTACAATGGAGGAAATTGGACGTGATGACCTCTCAAGGTTCCTTCTAGTTCTATGATTCTCTGATTCTTCTTCTTCTTATAAATAGAGGTTTGTTTGTTTGTTTTGTTAGGGAGACTATGGCATGAATTTCCAGTGGGTTTTGGTTGCCTACCTTGAGACACATAGTAGCTGATTTTTAGACATGTTCATTGTCTACAGCTCCCATGGAAGTAATGGAGCTACACCCATTATGTCTTTATTTCTTTTCTTGCATTATTGAAATGGTTTCATGAGCTCTGGAAGTTCTATGGCTGTGTAATGCAGGAAGTCAGGCCAGATAATCTCAATGGTGCCTTTTGACCTTAAAATCTATCTATAATATCCTCTGAAAAAACCCACAGTGTCTGCTGTGTTTCATTGGAAGCCGCTGAACACGAGCATTTTAAATTTTCTTCTCGATACATCATCCAAAACCAGTAATATACTATGACCTTCACAAATTAAAGAAACCCGAACAAAGTGAAACCCAATACATCCCATCTCAGTAGGCAATGGGGTTTCTCATATTAATGCTTCTGGATGCTAGAATTTATAGGGGCTGGTGTGCAGCTTAATTAGTGCTTTTACTCCAGAGAGTTTACTTCAACTTTATCTGACCTCATAGTCAATTACTGGGAAAACAGCAATACTATTATAAATGGGACAATCTATTCCACTGAATAGTGAGAAATGAATTTTGTATTGTGGGTTTAAGAGCATTTTGCCTTCTTTTGTTGGGTAACTTATTTTGTTGTATATAAGCCTGTGAAGGGGGCTTATATTATCTATGTCTCGCTGCACTAAATGTCCCAAGTTTTTTGCCGTTTGAAAGGAATTGAATTGTTTTGTTATCAAGCAGAGCTCAAATTCAGGGACAAGCAGAGTATTAGTCCCAGTGGTAATTTTTATGCTGAATTTGATTAAGAGGTTCTGAGGCCAGAAGGACAACTATGGTCATCGCCACTCCTAGCCAATGAGAGTGGTGGAAAGTGGTGGGCACTGGGATACGGCTTCCTGCAGCTTCCATTGGCTGGGAACAGCAATCCATGGCCAATGGGAGCGGAGATTGCCAATACCTACTGCCATGCAGATAAATATAGTGGTGGGGGTCCTGTCAGGAGCTAACCCTGGTACTCCAGATCCAACCCACAGGCCAATATTTGCCCATCCCTGATCTAGACTGACCTTCTGTATCACATAGGCCATAGAACTTCTCCAAAATCATTCCTAAAGCATATTTTCTAGCAAAAGGTGATTTAAAAAATTGTCAGAGACTGAAAATTCACCATGATCTTAGTAAGTTGTTCCAGTGGTTATTTACTCTCACTGTTAAACATGTATGCCTTATTTTCTTTCTGAATTTGTCTAGCTTCATATATATATATATATATATATATATATATATATATATATATATATATATATATATATATATACACATAGAGAGAGAGAGAGAGAGAGTAAAACCTGCACTATCCGGAACTTAAGCATCTGGAAAACTGTAGAAACCAGCAAATTTTTGATGCCAGGAAAAGCAAAAAAAAAAAAAAAAAAAAGAAAGAAAAAAAGAATCTGGCCCTTTAAGTGCTCCTCAGTCGAGTGTGCAGGGGCATGTGGCACCTGGAAGCATGCATCTCGACTCCCCTGCGGCTCCTGGCACCCCCGGCAGGCCAGCCCCACCACAGCTCCTGCACACCCCTTCAACAGGCTGCCCCCGTCATCTCCACCACCTGGCTTCTACCCCCTCCTCACCAGGCCACATCCCGGCCCCCACATGGCTCCCATGCTCCCCCCTCAGATAACCAGATTTTTTAGGTTACCAGCATGCCCTAATCCCTGGGCATGCCGGATAATGCAGTTTTTACTGTATATAAATGGAGAGAGAGAGAGAGAGAGAGAGAGAGTCAGTGTTTACCAATGGGGATCCTCATAAGTCACCTGGCTGATTATCTGCAAAGTACAAGGCACAAAATAGCAGCTTGTCTGTCACCTGCCTTTTCTAGGGCACTTGCTGATGTCACAGTCCAAAATTAAACCCATCAATACTGAAAGATCAAGGGCTAGGGTCACTGACTGGGTACAATGACATAGCTCCATCATTAACTTCAGTGGAGTGATGTTGATTTATACCACCTGTACATCTGGCCCTAAAGGCACCACTCTCACAGACTGGATGATTCATCATCATAATCATCAGGATTTCAGTAAATCTGGCAAGGCAGCAGAAATTTGACTCCCCAGTTGCCATTGTTTGGGGGCAGAGAGGAGGCATAACACCATGTTTTTTGACTTTCTATTCTAGTTCTAATTCTGCTTTGTTATTTATGTGACTGCTCAAACAGTTTGAATCAGAGTCGGGGGGTGGGCCTGGAGGAGATTCACACTTACCTGTGGTGACTCTGAGCATTGCCACATCTAACTTTCAGCTGTCTAGAAAATCACCAGGATAAGTCAGCACTCTGGCTTCCTATATACTGAATGGAGAGAGCTAGGCACCTTAGAATGGAAGCCTGTGATGGTATATGCGCACCTGATCCTGAGGGGGTGGGTTGAACACTGGGTCGTGTTGGCACTGCTCTTACTGCTTCACGTATCTCTACAACCTAAGTCTGTCCATCACCACATGGCAGCGTGGCCTAGTGGTCTGAGTCTATGGGGAAGCACTTTCTTGCAGAGCAATGAGAGGCAATTGAGATACCACTCATGCACTCTCCCTGGGTCCCCTCCTCCATCCCTGGTGGCGGGTCAATCCATGAAGCTCCAGGGTTGCTAGTGCATCATTCCCCGGGCTCAGCCTGCTCTGGAGTCTCATTCCAGTCTCCTGGGTCTCTGGCTGCTGCTGGCAGGATTTGTGGCTGGTCCACATCTGGAGCTGCTGCCACAAGTCCTCCTCCTCCTCCAACATCCCATCTACACTGACTTGAGTTGCTCCCTTTTATGCTGACCCAGCACTTGAAGAACGAACAGCATGGCTGTGGGGGTGGGACTTGTGGCCCAGTGCAGGGTATGCACACCCCATCGCAGAACCACGAAAACCAGAATGCAGACAGCTCCTCACCTAAAATAGCCAGTGGGATTTGCCTAGCAAAGGGATGAGTCCTAAGCCCTGCCCCCCTCTTGTAGATAAGTATCTAAGGATAAATTGGAGGGAGGTGCCTCCCTCTTATTTGGATTCTCAGCTACAAACCCTGTCTTGGCATCTATGCTTCCTTATATCTTTAACCCAAGGAATATGGGACTCGCCTGGAAATTGGGAGATTCCCTTGTTCAATTCCCCTTCCCCGCCCAAGGTGGAGAAGGGATTGAAAATAGGATCTGCCACTTCTGAGGCTTATGTTCAAACCATTGGGTTATGGGACAGCCTGATAAGGGCTGGGAGGCATCCACTCAATCTCTCCTGTTGAAGTTGTTTCACCATGTCCACGTAAGAAAGGGCCATCGACAAAGGAGGACTGGATCCGGGGTCTTCTGCCCTGAGGTAGTGGCTCTAACCACTGGGCTACAGAGTCATTCTCATGCTCCTGCTCTTCCCTCCTCAGTCTCACATCTCCACTCAATGATTCTTTCATTGTGTAAACTCACAATAGGCACACGATCCGGTAGGCGAGGTCTGAGCATAGGGTTGCCAGATGGTTTAACCAAATATACCGAACACCACCCCTTCCCCTCAAAAAAAAAAAACACCAGGGAAAAAAATCTGTTGAGGAAAAAAAGGGCGGAGACCAAAGTTGTTGAGAAAAAAAAAACACCCCAGCATGGCCCCTTTAAGAAAGTTTTTTTGAGGCTTTTTGGCCCTAACAGGCTGCCGGCAGCCGTCCTCTATCTTGTCTCCCTGGTCCGGGCCAAACAGTTCCCCTGCGGAACCAGGTAAGCACCCAGAATTTTTGCCTCCTGGCTGGGAAAAAAATCAAAAAATACTGGACATTTTAGGTGTCCGGTATTTTCTGAATTTTTTTTACCGGACAGGAAGCAAAAATACCAGACTGTCCGGGTCAGTACTGGACATGTGGCAGCTCTATCTGAGCATGGTTGCTGGCTTGGGCCCCACAGGTGAGTTAGGTGGAGGAATGCCCATCTCCTGCTTGTTTGTGGATCACACTGGGGCTTAGGCAGGCCGATGCCTGACATGGGGAGGTGGAGTGCATGCTCAGAGACAGAATCTTACATGCCTAGGGAACCTGTACTGCAAAAACGTAGGCACCGAGTGAATTTAGCCATCTAAAGAGCTTTGGGGGCAGCCAAGCACTGATTTTATAAATCCAGGTGAGGCCTTGGTTCTGAAGTTTAGGCATTAAAGTGACAGGCAACAAAGCCCTATTGTGAATCTGTGTGACTACAGCTATTACTGAACTGAACTCAAGACGACATTTAAAAAATAGGCCAAGTTGGTGAGTATGCTTAGAATTGAGGCAGACCCTTTATCATGTTTTTCTCTTGTATTGTTAGCAGATAACATTTGTCCTCCCTGACACTGTGCGAGTGGTACAAAGACTTCTGGTACATTTTTCATTGGAAGCTGACTATATTTAGGACAACATCTGGAAGCTTTTCCCTCTCTTTTTTTAAATTATTTTTTATAAATTATATGCCATCACCTTTCCACTGAATGGCATAGGAATATTATCTCATAAACCTGAGTGCTGCAACAATCTTACATTATAATCAGAGATGTCCTAGGTGAATAATGACCTGGCCTTCATCAGATTATCTAGTCTATATTCCTGCCAATATCAACCAAGGCCAAAACACAGTTATGAAACATGGCTAAAATATTGTGGGGGAGGGGATGGGTCATCCAGACAAGATAAAAAAACAAACAGGCAAATGGTGGACAGTTGGAATATTGTCACCACTATTTATTATACCAGACAAAATCCATTCACTGTCACCTTGTCCTTTCAGGTCTGGTCTATACTAGACTAGGCAGGTTGGCTTAAGGTGCACCATCCGGCTATGCAAAATGTGTAGCTGGATTTGGCTTACCTTAAGCCATGCTGCCACGGCTTCTGTGCTGCAGGAGACTGATGGGAGCACAAGCACAGCTTCCCTTACTCTTCACAGACTGAGGTGAACCGGACACCAGTGGGGACTACCCTCGGTGTTCGATTTTAGGGATCTATTTTAGATCCTCTAATTTGAACGCTAGAAGATTGGCCTCCAGAGGGTCAATCTCTGTAGTGTAGACATGCCCTCAGAGTGTTGGACCCATGTGCCATCCTGTAGGCCTCTATTCAGTAAAGCTTAACTCCATTCCTATTCTGGAAAGCTCTTAAGGACATGCTTAATTTCAAGCAAGTACTTATGTTCCCTTGCTTAATGTGTTTTCCTCAATGAAAGTCTTACTTAGGGTCTGATCCAACACCCACTTAAGTCAACAGGAGCCTTTCCAGACAGACATTGGATCAAGCACTTTGATTATAAGCTGTTTGGGTGAGAGTATCACAAATCAGGTCCTTGCTGTGTAGGTCAATATATATCAGGGCCCTGATTTGTTGACTGGGACCACAAGGAGCTACCATAAATAATAAATAAAATAAATCTAATACAAGTTATACAGCCATTCATTCCTAGAGTCAGAAGGTGAAATCCTGACTCTACTGACTCTATTTGTGTAATACAGAGTTATGTCTTTATTGTGGATAGTGCCTTCCTGGGTCACACATAGAGGTGCACACGTACCCACTGCTCCTTTCGTACAAGCCCAACAGTACACTTCTCATCATGCTTTGCTGCTACTGAGCATGAGAGCTGCAAAGCACAAGAACAAGAGTGAACTATGTCACACCAAGCAGGATGCACTTTTTGGTATCCCTCCTTGTGTAAATGATGGCCAGGTCATGCTACAAACTGGAAAAGCACAAGCTGCTTTTGCTGGTTGACAAAAAAAAAAAAAAAAAAAAAAAAAAAAAAAAGCAGCACAGCAAGAAGTGAAGGCTATAGCCTATAAGGCTAACCTTGCCTACAAACTAGTATATTCTTGATACACTTTTCACTGTTTTTCTTTCTATCTAGCAGTAACACAAGGCCTACAGAGGTTTTATCCTATAAGGAGTTAGCTTCAGCCATAGAATAAAATTATAAGCAATATATAGTAAAGATAAGATAGAAGATACACAATTTTCCTTTCTTTGTTGGAATATGGTATAAATAGAGAAGACTATATATGTAGTAGATATTCAAATGTGCTAGAGCTAACTTTTGAGGACAGGTGATACCACAAAAGCCATCATGTTGACGTACCAGGCAGCATGCAGACAGTCTATGCCCTGAAAATAGAATGATCAGGCATGACATCTGATGCTAATCTCACAGGTGCGATGTTATGACATAATTGTTTAGGTTTAAGATCATCTAGGCCAAATATATACCCGAACATGAAGGGGCAAACACCCATCTTCACGAGGACACAACATGACAACTCATGCATATTCAAAGGAATGCCTTAATTTAATTCCCCAATCAAAAACGAAGACCCACAACTATGTTAGGGTGCGGAAATCTGGCTTTGAGGGTGGATCCTAAGTGACATCAAACAAGCCTATAAATCCACATGACCGGTGGTGCAAGGCACATTCGCGATCGTCATTCTCATCCCTCCTTTACTTACTTTCTAAACTTTCATTATAAGTACTACTAAAATCTTTAGATTTTAAAATCGCTATCCTAATCTCTTGTCTCTCACTGAGACACCTGCTATACCAATGGAGCAGGCTGGTTCTGTAACTCCTCAAGGTCGGCAGGAGGATGTGAATATGGTGTTCTATTAGGTAATTGCAATTGTATACTTAGGCTATATCCATGTTACTGCCTGGGGTTATTTAAACTTTTTATCTAATTGTTGCCTGTATTTTGTTAATGTGTTTACTTGTATTGCCTGTTGCAATAAAGGTAGTCATTAGTTTGTACCAGACCTACTGTGAGTGTGGATTTTGTGGTTCCTGAAACTTCCTCTGAGACTTAACTTTGTGACTGGGTGTGAGGGACAACCTAAGAATTTTTTAGTCAGCTTCAGTGAACCTTATATCCAAATTATATTCCAAACCCTCCAGCCAACAAGGCCTGAGTGGTTTTCCCTTCACCCTTCACAGAGCTGTTCTTTTTTAAAGACAAACTTCATTAATTTTGCTTTATGTGCAAAACTTTTTTCATAGCACTGTTGGTGACTCAGAACCTAAATTACCACATTCCTGTACACAACACAGGATAATTACACATTTTTAAATGGTTGTTACTTTTATGCAGTATCCTACACTCTACCACTAGTAATTTACCCTACACTATAAAAATCCATCCCAAAATTGTCTTGGGCATTAAATGTCTCATAGACTGTACTGTGCTCATGAAACAGCACATTTTGAATGAAAAGCTCTTTAGAGAGTTTCTTCACCCTGCATATCTCCTGCATGTTCAGATAATTGTATTTTAAGAGCCATTTTATTTCATTAGCCTCTGTATTTAATAATGCTTGCTCCGCAAGCAGAGTATATGGGGGAGTTTTTAAAAACTGCCTAGCTAACTTAGGACCACAAGTCAAGGATATGTGCTCATAAAACTTTTAGGCACCTTTGAAAGTCTTTCCCTACATGGCCAAGACTGACTCTCTGATACATGTGAGTGGGCTACTCACGTTCCCATAGAAACTGTATGAACCTAGAAAAATTGGAAAATAAGCTTAGAGAAGGAAATTTTGTCCCACCACATCAGTGCTGGACCGAGCCATAGTTGCACCCTGGGCAGCGGCCGTGCAGCCCATGCACAGCCCGCCCCGCCCCTGTCCCCGGGTGCACAGCGTCCCTTATCACTTCAATCAGGCACTCTCCATAGCTTGGTGCTGCCCAGCTAGCGCCCCCCTTAATCCGGGCCTAACCCCAATACATATTGCATCTTCATGGGTGGAGATGTTTGCTCTACAGAAGGATAGATAGATAGATAGATAGATAGATAGATAGATAGATAGATAGATAGATAGATAGATAGATAGATAGATAGATAGATAGATAGATAGATAATGGGATATAGAGCATATCTGGATACAAGTAAACATGGGGACAGTGATGGGCCATGAGAAAAATGGGGAAGAGCTTGGATTTGCAACGGTAGAAATATGCAATTGTTACCTCTCTAAATCATTTGGGGGCCAAACCAGTCAATTCAAATAGTTAATTGCATTATCAAAAGTGTACTCATTCAAAGCTTGTTAATATTATACTAAGAAATTAACTAAGTTAATTACAGTGCAGTACAACAAGACTTTTCTCCAAAAATAAGTAGGACAACTATTACTTTCATTTTAGGCCTTATTAGGCCTTTTGCATGTGATTACAGAAATTCAGAACACAGAAAATAATGATAGAAAATAAGTTTCATTTGCTTGTTATTATCAGGGCAATACCCTACATTCCCCCTGTCATTTGGCTCATATTTCTAAGTCAAGTAACTACTGCAACTCAGTAAAACCGTTCAAGAGACATTCATCTTAAATTTGTTTCTGGTGTTACAGGTATATATGGATATGTTAAAACAGCAGGAAATCAGGATTGAGATCACATTTTAAAATCAAGCCAACACATTGCTCTAGATGGCGTATCACTATTTGTAAATGTTATATTTTTAACACCAAACATCTCATGAAAATAACAAAGTTGTGGCCAGTGTGTGAAAAAAGTAGCTTCTTGCAGGCACTGATCTACTGATTGAACAATAATCTGGCAAAATTTGGGGAAATATCTATTCTTTTTCCTCATACCATGGTTTACCAGCCTGAGAATATATAGAATTAAAGGTGTGTTTAATACTACAGTCACTGTACTAAGAGGGTGATAACACTATTTCAATGTAATTAAAATGTATGTTACAAAGTTGTGTACTAGTTACATGGAGAAAACAGCGTAACTTCAGTTATTACGGTGAAATCTATTAAGTATTAATCAAGAGGGGTAATGGCTAATTATTCAGTCACATAGCTAACCTTTCACTTTTGTGAAATAGTGGTAATAGGAAATTAAAGATAACCACAGAGTGATTACTTTATAGTTCCAGCATAACTACAGTGTAATTATAATGACTATTTCATAAAGTATATCTCTTTCTCAATATTAGAGACTTTACATTTTCTTCCTTGGAACCTGGGACTTATGATATTGGAAGAAATTTTGTAAATGAAAAGTAATTATCATGAGGAAGAACTATAAATGAAGTTAATTGCGTACAAGCAGATTCAGAATTGTTTTCTTTTCCTGCGGTTGTTTCATTTTCAAGGACTCACTTTGATCTCTATTTATTCCTCACCCCCTTTTTCTTCACACTAGATGAATGTTCCATTTAAGTCCAAGTAGATATTATTGGCAGAGCAGTTTAAAGCTGCTTACTGCTGCTTATTCTATTCCAAGTTTGGTTTTCAGATCAAAGAACACTTGGTCAGTATTTTTCCAAGGTTAAACCTTCATACCCATTCAGCCAAAATGTTTAAAGGAGAAAATCTGTTTTAAAGTAATCTATACAGTGAGCCCTCGCTACTTCGCGGTTCGACCATCGCGGATTCACGACTTCGCGGACTTTTTTCATTACGTATGTTCTGTACATTAAAGGGTGGTTTGTTAACAGTACTACGTAAAGGGAGGGTTTTAAAAGTCTGAATATACATGTTAAATAAATACGTAAATATGGTGTCCCTACTTCGCGGATTTTCAGCTATCGCGGTCGGGTTTGGAACCTATCTACCGCGATAAACGAGGGTTCACTGTATTTAAATGGTAGATAAGAGTTTTTGCTTACTGATATACAACAGTACAGGAGCTACATTTGATAAAGCCTTATTAAAAGCCATTCAACCCCTGTTGCTGTATACTTCAATACCAGATGGGCTGGCAGCCATTGTGACAAAAATATGAAAGGTTTTTCACAAGTAAGTGACAAAACCCAGCACTGCAGTGTCAAAATGCCTGATAGTATTTAGGGAAGACGGGCCATATTTTCTGGTGTAATAGTGCATCAGAACTGTAATAGTTACTAAGGAGTCAGTTTAATTGGAGAGAAACCACAGCACATTTATTAACCATGCAAGCAGCCCTTTAACTATTTTTGTTGCTCTTGTTTGGCCCCCCCTCCAATTTCTTCACATCTTTCAGGACTTTCAGAGAGTTTATGGCTCACTTCTCTATTCCTTTCAGGAGCACACTGCCAAGTCTATCAAGATCCAGACAGCACTGGGCAAAAATGGGGTATGCATCATCAAAACAGAACCTAGGGTTTGATCTAGGGATGTTTGCAACTAATTGACTAGACGATTAACCAATACGCAGGAGCTTACTGATTAGCACTATTGATTAGTTGCATCCCCCAGCTGCCGCTTTGCATTGTACAGCTGAGAGAAGCCGGCATGCAAAGGCGCTGAGTTGGTCCTTTCTCCACGCGTTTCTTTTCATTCAGCCTGGTGTCTGTGTGTGTGTGGTGATGAATGAAAAGAAACGCATGGGGCAGGGACTGACTCAGCATCTTTGCACGTGGAAACGGGTGGAGCAGGGATCGACTCAGCGCCCTTGCACGTGGCTTCCCTAGGCTGTGCAATGCAGAGAGGCAGCTGGGGGGTTATGCTGTGAACTGGTGCTATCCAGTCTGAGCCTGGGACTGCCTACCCTTATCAACTATAGAAAATCTGTCAACTAATCGATTAGGAAAGTAACCGCATTTTAACATCCCTAGGTTGATCCAAAGCCAATGCAGCCAGTGAAGGCCTTGGAAATAATCATTTTACTACTTGTTAGGCTATGTCTAGACTATAAAGGTAAGTTGGAAAAAGTTACCCAAATTGCGAGCCACAATTTGCATATCTTTTTCCACTTTTCTGTTGAAAGAAGCTTTTCCGAAATTTGGTGCGTCTGCCCGGCACCAAATTTCAGAAAAACCTGTTCTTTTGATACATCCCTTCTTCTTCATAAAATGAGGTTTACAGGGATGGTGAAAGAACGTGAACACTTTTTCGAAAATTGTTTTTTGAACATGGCATTGCTTTTCCAGGATACTGGAGATATCCTGGAAAAGTGCTGCAGTCTATACATAGCCTTAGTGGCATAGTACTGTACTGCTGGTTAAGAGGGATAAATAACATCCAAGGGCCAGAATCTGGGAATGAGTGATAGGGAATATATCACTTGATGGTTACCTGTTCTGTTCACTCTCTTCTGGCACTGGCCACTGTCGGCAGACAGAATACAGGGCTAGAAGAACCTTTGGTCTGACCCAGCATGGATGTTCTTATGTCCTCAGGGTCATGCCATACCCTCACTGCACAGGTAATACACATTAAGTCAATGGCAATGACACCCGTGTATCCAATGGCAGAATATGACCCATAGGATTTAGAGTCATCTCATTGAGGTCATCTTACCAATGTGGTATTGTTCCCGGCAGTAAGTTGATGACACCAGAAGCTGCAGAATTCTGAAGGAGTAGTCAAGATATTAGAAATGCTGAAGATCTGACACATCTGGTTCTACAGCTTCTCTGCCCTGGGAACTGGAACCTTTAATAGGTCGCTCCCTTAACAGAGCTGTGCTCCTCCAGATGGTGAAGGAAAGAGGAAACTTATTTAGTGTGGGCAGAGGGTAGGAATGTAGTGGAGGTGGAGGGATGGTTTGCCTCTGTCCATGATGTTTTAGCTGCTGTTTAGATAGTGCTGCATCTCCACTGGGAGCAGCTGAGGCCTTAGATGTCTTTCAGATGATTATTTGTGTCAGACTGTTGGAAGGACACGTTTAGCAAATACAAAGAGGCAACAAGGAGAATATGGATTATGACCAAACCGTGTCACCTCATTCGGTGATTATACACACACAGCATTTCTACAGCAGCATGAAGCACAAAGGAACACACACAAGCTTCACCTCTAATAAAAGAGAGTAATGGGAAACCAGGAGGTTTCTACTGATGCAAATGGAAGTCATGCGTCTAAAATGCCACCTGGTGCTTTGAAAGTAGAGAAACCAATAGGAAATGAGAGAATTCTTCAAACTTTGCCAGTGGAATCAAACAGACCCTTTCTAGTACACTGACATTTATACTCCACATCGTTCTTCCTTTAGCACTAACCCTTTGTTTTTTTCCTTCCATTACAACCACCCTTTACTATTTCCTTGTTATGAGCAAGACTGTAACTTTCTAACAGGGGCGGACTGGCAATCAAAATAAGATTGGGAAATTGGTTGAGAATGGCCCACTTTTCCACAACAAAGAATTGTTTTAAAATTTACTCTTTGAACCCCACTAGCCACACTCCCTGACCCCCATTAACCACACCCCCTGACTCCCATTAGTCAGGCCTCTGGAGGTAACACTCTCGGGGCAAGATGGACACATGACCAGAAGTAAAAGGTGTCATGTGACCCCTCTAAGGACTTTTCCCACTATCCTCCTACCAATAGGGATTAGTTTGACCCTACCAAACCCCCCTCATGCAACTATCCTGCAATTGCATTAACCCAATGTGTGTGACATTAACTCAGGGGTGGAGAGGCTGGGGGAAGTGTTCCCTCTAAGAGTTTCCTCCCATGAGCAGAATGAATTTTGTGTTCTGCACCAGTACTGAGTTCATGTGGCTTGTTTAGATGTGCCACTGTGGCACCCAAGTTATTAATAAATATCTTATAAACCTCTACCTTTTCCCTCTGCTGCCATGTCTCCTCCCCTTACTCCATCAGCTCCCCTTGTGCCTGCTGCCCCCCAACTCCTCACCCTCCACTGCTGTCCTGACTTGGACTCCTGCCCTTCTAACTGCCCTCAGCCCTCCTGAGACCTGCCCCCCTCCACCAGCTCTTCTCTCCCCCCTGTGCCCATTTTTTCAGTAGCCCCACTCTGATCATGTAAGCCACCCCTCCTCATCCCCTCTCCTAACACCTTCCTTTATACACCCACCCTGCCTCTCTCCTCTGGTGCTGGTCCCTCCCCTGCAGGTGTCTGCCCTTCTGCTTCATGCCCAGAATCCCCTGGCACCTGCACCTTCCCTTACCCCTGCACCCTCCTAGTGCCTCCCCTTCCCTCACTGCCCCTGCCCCCTTTTTCCCTGATGCCCACCCCCTCACCACCCTCTGCCCCCATTCCCCTCATGCCCCTGTGCCCTCACACATGATTTGCTCCATCCCCACCTTCCTCATGCCCACCCCTTCTTTCAAGCCTTCTCCCAGCACCTCCCCCTCTCCCCGTTAGCCCCCAATGCCCTTACCCTCTCCTCTCCCAACATCACCCTGTCCCCCCTCCCACAGACACCTCCCCTCCTGTCCTTTTCCTCATTGTCTGCACTTGGCCTCCTGGCATTTGTCTCTCCTGCACCCTGTCCCTTGGTGCCTTCCCCTTTCTTATTTTGCACTGCCTTCTTCCCCTCAGCACAAGCCCCTTCCTCTCCCATCCCTTCCCCCTGGCTTCTGCTTTCCAGTTTGTGGGGCTGGAGTCTGCGATTGGGCCCTAGCTGCTTCCGGGGCTCCAGACCGCATGCCGGACCCGGAGCTGGGCCACGCAGTGCAAAGCTAGGCTGGGCAGTTTTAAAGTCCCGGGCCGTGATGTCACGCCATGCCCAGGCATCTCCCCTCTCACCTGTTGCGTGGCGTTTGAGCACGCTGTGCATGTGCTCCCTCAGCCCCACAGTGTTCAGTATATGGCCGACGCACAGCGCCGGGGAATTTAAAGTGCAGGGCTATGGCGCCCCATCACAATCCCCCTCCTCCTCCAGCAGCCGCCAACCGCCCCTTAAGAGGAAGGCTCACTGGGAAATTCCCAGTATCCCACCGGGCCAGTCTGCCCCTGCCTTCTAATATGCCCTGAGTAAAGATCCATGCATAGTTCCCTCAGCCACGGAACTGAGCAAGAATAAATTGTAACTCAAAGTAGTGTTTCTCAAAGTGTTCTATGGGCCTGCTTTGGGAAAGCCGCTAGTGGACCTGCAGCATTTTGTTTAGATAATGGGGCTGTAGTCATGGAGCCCCATGTCTCCCATTGGTTCTAATTCACCATTCCAGCCAAGGGGAGGCAGGGAAAAAATTGTAGAGATTGGAGCTGCATGGGGTTGGCTGCCATTATAGCAGCAGAGATACCAAAGGTCATCCTTAAGAGTGAGATTCAAGGTTAAAGAGTGAGGCTTTTCTGGTGGTGGGTTAGGTTATTGCTTAAGATGGGGACTCTCCTCTTCAGTCATTGGCCACATCCAGTAGTCTACATTTTAATCCAAGCTGCACTTAATAGCTTGTTTTAAAATGTGCCCTGGTTAATACTGCATATGAAGTACTTAAATGTCCTAATTTGTACTAAAGTCTAGGTCACATGAGAATTATCTATGCAGTGCAAAACGATGGATTTTAATAAAATCAATTATTTGCTGGATATAAAAAGAACCTGGATGGTTGGAGATCTCTGGACATTAAATTTTAATAATTAATATTTTATAGAACCCTGAATCTTTCAATCAAGTCCTGCTCATTTTTGGGGTGGCAAGTATTCACATGCACACACCACACTCCTCCCCACAACTTCTCTCCTCCTCTCTTCTCCTGCACGCATACTGAACGGTGGGCCTGCAGTCTCCTTAGTTACCACAGTATGCAAGACTGGAAAGCAGCTTTCCAAGCTGTAAGCCCCAGGCTCGGGCCTCGGATGTATTATTGTCCCTTGCAGCACCACAGTACAAATGTTTTAAATCTTTATATATTTATGTGTGAGAATGAGCTAGCATGATAATGCATGAGTCTCACACCCATGAATGAGACTCGACATGTCTACAGATGAGTGCAAG
Organism: Pelodiscus sinensis; assembly: GCF_052426305.1. Lineage (NCBI taxonomy): Eukaryota > Metazoa > Chordata > Testudines > Trionychidae > Pelodiscus > Pelodiscus sinensis. The sequence goes on from NC_143054.1 coordinate 15,244,291, forward strand.
TCTGTGTGGGGTTTATGGGGGAGTAGAGATGTCTGGGCAAGCAGCCAATGCAGGGGAGCTCCAGAGAGAAACTAACACAGCCTAGTTTGGAAACCGAAAAGCTCATGTTTGCTTGCATGGACCCAAGACTGGAAAGGGTATCCAGCACTAGGCCTGAAGAGCCATGACTCTTGACTGGACTGTCCCTGAGCCCAAACATTTACCCCCAATGCTCACATGAACTGTAAGGCCATGTCTACACTACATACTTTTTGCAGAAAAGGCAATGCAAATGAAGCTCTGATTAGCATTTTCTCGTACTTCATTTGCATAATCTCTTCTGATACCTTTTGTGCAAGAGGTTTTTCGCAAAACCAAGCAGGATGGATGTGTCCGTTTTGCGCAAAACCCCCTTTTTGTACAAGATCCTTATGCCTCTTCCAGAGGAGAGATTATGCAAATGAAGCTCAAGAAAATGCTAATCAGCCCTTAGTTTGCATTGCCTCTTCCTCAAAAAGTACGTAGTGTAGACATAGTCCAAGAGTTTAAATCTCTCTACATGCAGTATTAGCAACCTCTCTCTTTCCTGACAGCCCTAGTAAAATACCCTTTAATTTAATCCTTACCCCTAAGTGGACATTAGGAGTCACAAGAGCTAGCACCTAGAAGGTCTAACTTGAAGCACCTACAATGTCTGTCTCTGAGTAATAGTATACCTGGCACCCTAGGGGTCAGGGTTCTCCATTAATGAGCAGCCCCAATATTTACAAATAGTTCATGCTCCAGTTTATCCCAAGGTGATGCTGCCTTTTAACTCCTGTTTTGGCTTCTTTCTTTACTATATTCCAGAAAGATAAAACACCCAAAGTCTTGTCTACTATACCACAGTCTGAAAGGAATTACCGTATAATGGTGAATGGACTTAACTTATTTCCAGTTCTGAAAAAGCCATGGAGAGATGGGGAGATCAGAAAATTTAGGAGAGAGGGGGAAAGTGAATGTGATAAGGATAAAAAAAGAGAAAAAAGAGTAATTACCAACTCCCTAAATGTAACTTAAGTGTCCAGACAAAGAGAAGGGTATAATAGTAAGGGGGAAAATAATCTGACAGATAAGGGAGCTGAATAATATGTATTGCTCTGAAACAACACAGGGCCTATATCCTGTCCAAGTCCTCAAACTAGGCTTAAGTGTTGCATAGGCCTTTTGCTGGTTTTCTGCATAGGGGCGATGCCATGATCTACACATTGCCTGGGTTCATGAAAAAGAACTCATGCAAACTGTGATGGCTATTTTGATGCAATTACAAAATTAAGAAAACAAAGCAGATGCAATATGTCTTGCTTTGAGTAAAGCACACAATGAGGTGTCTTGTACAATCATACTGCAATTATGAGTGCAAATTGGCTTGATTCACAATCTCCAGGAGTAAAATTTGGTGGAAGGAAAAGGGATAATCAAATGGCAATGACTCACATGGGGAACGACTAGTTATTGTTATTGTTTATACACAATAGCACTGAAAGTGTAAGCTGAACTGTAGATCAGCAATGCTATGCCTCACAAACCACAGTTGCTTGAAGGGCTTACATGCTAGGGGCACTACAGGGCAGTTGAACAAAATGATATGGAAATAGTCACTGGAATTGGAATGCATCCCGGAACATTTGGAGTTTAAGGAATCTTCGGAGCAGTTTGAAGGCATGTCTTATGCACTGTCAGAAAGCTATTACAGAGTGACATTAAATAACAAGCACCTTGTACCTGCAGAGATTTGTACAAACATTAACTACTTTAACACTCACTGGAGCCTTTGAAGGGAAGGAATTGCCCCATGGGGTATTAAATAGCAATATGAAATTGAACAGAGGAAATTTAGACTGAATATCCCTGCAACACAAGTAAAGCTTTTCATCTGATCCTTCACTGAAATGAGAGAAAATTTACTTCTGTTTTTCTATAACCCAAAGATCTGTAAAGTCATAGAATTTAAGGCCAGAAGAAATCATATGATCAATTAATCTGATCTCTGGTTTAACAGAGGCCAAAGAACCTCACAGAGTAATTCGGCATCAAGCCCAGAATTTCTGTTTCATCTATTTTTAGAAAGACATTCATTCTTAATCTGAAGACTTCATGTGACAGAAATCCACCATATCCTTAGATAAATTGTTCTAATGATTAATTACCCTCATCATTAAAAATTTACACTTTATTTCTAATCTTAATTTATTTAGGCTATATCTACACTGCAGCAGGGATTGATGCTCTGAGATGAATCCATCAACGGTCAGTTTAGTAGGTCTAGTGAAGACCCACCAAATAGAACACAGATTAGTCTGAAGTTTACTGCTGTACTCTACCCCTTGATGGGAAGAGTAAAATAAGTCTCTCGTTGATGCCCCCACCTCCCTGCAGTGTAGACCTTCTGTTGTAACTTGACTTAAGGTACATTGACTGCAGCTACATTATTCACGTAGCTAGAACTGCATATTTCTCATTGACTTTCAGGGGTAGTGTAGACATAGGTTTAGTTTCCACTTATACCCATTGAATCTCATTATGCCCTTTTCTGCTAGGTTAAAGAAATGCCTACTATCAGAAATCTCTTCTTGCTATGGAGCTTGTAGGATGAGCTCAAGTAATCTCATAACCTTCTCTTGTATAAACTAAATAAGTTGAGCTGTAAAGTATGCTTTCCAGGCCTCAGATACTTTTTGTAGTCCTTTTCTGAATTCTTTCCAATTTGTCAATATCTGTTTGATGTATGGCTACCAGAAGAAGACATAGTATTTCAGCAATAGTCTCACCAAGGCTATGTATGAGCTAATACAGCCTTCAAGAGTTACATTTGCTTCCTCAACTGCTGCACTGAATCACAGTGGAAGCTCATGTTCAATTGGTTATCTACCATGACCCTTATACCTTTTTTAGAGTAACAGTTTTCTTGAATACAGTCCTCTATCTTTCAAAGGTGACTTACATTCCTTGTTCCTAGACTTATGTCCTAACATTTTAAAACACATGTTCAAATGTGCCATTCCAAGTGATCCAGGTCAGTTTGTGATCATGACCTTTCCCCAACATTATTTACCATTCAGCCAAATTTTGTGTGTTATCTCCAAATTTTACAAGTAATGACTTTATATTTTCTGCCAGATTACTGATAAAGATATTGAATAGCATGAGCAGATTATTGCAGGACCCCAAAAGAAAAATCTCCATTGCGCAATGGTTCCCCAATTTCAATTATTGTTTTAATTCATTTAAGAGGGGCTTCACTGATTTTGTATAATACTAATACAGGCTGCACCTCTAAAATCCGGGATTCTCTGGTCCAGCAACATGTGTGGTCTGGCATGACCATCCATGTTCCAGGATCAGAGAGTCCTGGTGTGCTGCAAGATGGTGGGGATTCGGGAGCTGACATGTGAATCATCTGGGCTGCGGGTGGGGGCAACAGGAGCTGGTGCATGGCTCAGCTGGGCTGGGGAGGGGCCAGGAGCTGGCGTGCAGTTCAGCTGGGCTGCAGGATGAGCCAGGAATACTTAGGGGGAGGCAGCAAGGAGCCTGAAATGACCTCCCTTCGTCCAGAAAAATCCCTCATCCAGGACCAGTCAGATCTCCAGGTACCAGACTAGGAAGTTCCAACCTGTATTTTTGTCAGAATGTCATGCAGGACAAAGCCAAATCTCTCACAGAAGTTAAAATATATTATGTGGACACAGTTTTATCACCAATTCATGATCTCATTAAAAACATAACATTTTTCTGACAAGATTTATATTCCATAGAACCAGGGTGACTAGCATTGACTATCCTGCTATCTTTTAATTCTTTACTGAAAACATCTCAGATCAACCTTTCCATGATTTTGCCGGGGACTGATATCAGGTTAACTCACTTAGGGTGTGTCTAGACTACATGCCTCCTTCGACGGAGGCATGTAGATTAGCCAGATCGGAAGAGGGAAATGAAGCCGCGATTAAAATAATCGCGGCTTCATTTAAATTTAAATGGCTGCCCCGATCTGCCGATCAGCTGTTTGTCGGCAGATCGGGAGAGTCTGGACGCGATGCCCCGACAAAGAAGCCTTTCTTCATCGACACAGGTAAACCTGGTTTCACGAGGCTTACCTGTGTCGATGAAGAAAGGCTTCTTTGTCGGGGCATCGCGTCCAGACTCTCCCGATCTGCCGACAAACAGCTGATCGGCAGATCGGGGCAGCCATTTAAATTTAAATGAAGCCGCGATTATTTTAATCGCGGCTTCATTTCCCTCTTCCGATCTGGCTAATCTACATGCCTCCGTCGAAGGAGGCATGTAGTCTAGACACACCCTTAGAGTTTCGCAAGTCGTCTCATTTGTCCTTTCTCAGTAAGCACACAGCACTGGCTGTTTCCAGACTTCTCAAACTTCCCCCGAGTTGTTAAAAATCAGCATTGATGGTTCAGTGCACTCTTCAGCCAATCCCTTTCATACTCCTGGGTGCAAGTTGTCTGGTCTTGCAGACTTAAAAATGTTGAAATTTAATAGTTGCTGTTTAACATTCTCCCTAGTTACTGATAGAACAGAAAGTATTTCATTCTCACTGTACAATGAGAATAAATCAGCCTATTTCTTTCCACATACTGAATAGAAATATTTGTCCAGTACCTTTTCTACCTCATAAGTGAGAATATTATCATTCTTGTTGAGTATCAGCCATAGTCTACTCCTAGGATAGTGCTTGTTTCTGATATATTTCAAAAGTTCCTTCATATTGTCCGTAATTCACAATCAGGAGGATGAAAACCAACAGTAGTCATCAAACAGCTAAGTCAACTCAGAGTTTCCAAGGAATTAAAAATGAAGTTCCTGAGGTCCAGTGTCAAATAAGAGTGAAGACTGAAGAATGTCAAATATTGAAAGATCCTCACAAGGCCACTCTCCAATCTTACCAGCAGTACTTGAAAATAGAAATCGATACCACTACCATTGTCCTCTGCTCTTCTTCGGCCTGGATTTAGTCCTAAACCACTCTAATTTTTCTGTATTGACCTGGAGGGCTCCCTTTCCTCCTTCTTTTCATCCTCCTAGATTTAGAAATAGAGATTCTGGAATCATCTGGGTGTGATCAGATCACTTACATTTTTCTTAAACAGATCATATTACTTCAGGCAACCAAAGTCCCATTTCTTGGCCTATACATCTTGGCTACATCTAGACTGGCCCCTTCTCCGGAAGAGGCATGCAAAGCAGGCAAGTCAGAATAGGGAAATCCGCGGGGGATTTAAATATCCCCCGCGGGATTTAAATAAACACGGCCGCCGCTTTTTTTCCGGCTTGGGGAAAAGCCGGAAAAGAGCGTCTAGACTGGCGCGATCCTCCGGAATAAAGCCCTTTTCCGGAGGATCTCTTATTCCTACTTGCAAGCTTTTCCCCAAGCCGGAAAAAAAGCGGCGGCCGTGTTTATTTAAATCCCGCGGGGGATATTTAAATCCCCCGCGGATTTCCCTATTCTGACTTGCCTGCTTTGCATGCCTCTTCCGGAGAAGGGGCCAGTCTAGATGTAGCCCTTAGGTTTTTCAAACACACTAATCACCATACTATCTAATGGTGGGATTTTTAAGGTAAGATTGGTTGAAATTTTTAATATAAAACTTTTCTGAAAAACATGGCCTTTAAAAAAAAACCATTTTTGTGGAAATACAATTCTTTTTTATTCTGAAATTATGTAATGAACTGCCCCCCCCCCATCCCTCCAGATTTTTTTCCTCTCTTGGTTTTCAGTATTCCAGGTTTTGTTCCTTTCATCTCAGCACACATGCATTTTTTTCCCTGTGCGTCCTCCCTTTTTTTCAGTGGGAAAAAGGTGCTGGAGAATTGAGGGGGAAAACCCGGAAAATCTATAAGGGATTTTTAAATTTTGTGTTCACAAGACACACTATGTTTTGACCTACTCTATTCAAAGGAGCTCAAGGGAGTTAAGGATTAGACCCAAAAAATCTGTTAGGTCTTGTAATGTTCTCCAATGCAACATTTAGGCTACGTCTACATTGGCATCCCTTTCCGGAAAAGGGATGCTAATGAGACGAGTCGCAATTGCAAATCCGCGGGGGATTTAAATACTTGAAAGTAGGAATAAGAAATCCTCCGGAAAAGGGCTTATTTTCCGGAGAATCGCGTCTAGACTGGCACTTTTCTCCGGCTTATCCCCAAGCCGGAAAAAAGCGGCAGCCATGTAAATGCAAATGCCTCAGGGGATATTTAAATCCCCCGCGGATTTGCAATTGCGACTCGTCTCATTAGCATCCCTTTTCCGGAAAGGGATGCCAATGTAGACGTAGCCTACATGTTTATGTGCCATGCCATTCAGCGGAATCCACAGCTCCATGTAAGTCATCTTGTCACCATATACAAAGCATAGCAAGAGATAGGCATCTAAGAATGGACTCTAATAATGGAATCTGTAAACGCAACATGCTCAGTGGTTAGCCACCTAAGATAGCCACCTAAAATAGACCAATCCCTATTCAGACTCTGATTAATATAGTTTGAACCTCTCTAATCCGTCACTCTCTGATCCAGCAAAATCTATGGTCCAGCAGGATTTTAGTTAGTTGGCTGTGGCCAAGTTTCTGTGGTCTCATAAAGTTTGTTTACAGCTATCAGTCCTGGTTCTCAGTGTTCAGTGCTGTTGTTTAGCTCTAATTTATCCCAAATGTCTTCTAATAGTCTCGTAAGCAGTGGAAGTGTTGGCAATGCTGCTAGACAATACTGACTTCCTACGGTTTGGCAAATTCTCTGGTTCAGCACCGGTCAGGACCCGAGGGTGCTGGACTAGAGAGGTTCAACCTGTAGAGTCAAATTTGCAAATGAATTGCAGCTCTGCAGTTTACAGACAGCACCCCTCTCCCCCCACGCCCTCCCGAACCTGAAGCAAATATTCCTCAGCAACTATAGTTCACAGGACAGAAACACTAACCCAGGAGCCAATCCCTGCAACAAACCCCGTTGCCAACTCTGTCTTCACATCTACTCAAGTGACACCATCATAGGACCTAACCACACAAGCCACTCCACCAGGGGCTCATTCACCTGCACATCTACTAATGTAATATATGCCATCATGTGCCAACAATGCTCCTCTGCCCCTGTACCCAGGACAAACCAGACTGTCTCTATGCCAGTGGTTCCCAACCTTTTCCAGATGGGGACCCATTTTGACAATTCAGGAAGACTTGGTGGCCCAAGGCAATTTGAAAAAATGTGTGAATGGCTCCTTAGGAGCCTCCTGGGGAGACACCTGGCGCCCCTTCTGCCCCATATTTGGGTCCCGACCCATAGGTTGGGAAACCTTGCTCTACGCAAAAGAATACATGGAGAGATATCAGACATTAAGAACGGTAACATACAAAAACCAATAGGAGAGCACTTTAACCTTCCTGGACACACAGTTCAAATTCGAAAGTTGCTTTACTTGAGAAAAAAACCTTCCAAAACCAATTGCAGCATAAAACTGCTGAGCTGGAATTCATAGGCAAACTTGACACTACTAATCTGGGTTTGAATAAAGACTGGGAATGTCTGGCTCACTCCAAAAGCAATTTTCCCTCTTTTGGTATTAACACCTTCTTATCAACTGTTGGGAGTGGGCCACATCCCCCCTAACTGAATTAGCCCCATTAGTACTGGTCCTACCCTTAATAAGGTAACTCCCTTCTTTTCATGTGATAATGTATTTATTCCTGCCTCTGTAATTTCCACTTCATGTATCTAACAAAGTGGGGTTTTGCCCACAAAAGCTTATTCCCAAATAAATCTGTTAGTCTTTAAGGTGCCACAGGACTTCTAGGCTATGTCTAGACTATGCAGTAGTCTTCTTCCAATCTCACTTTTGAAAGTAAAAGAGTCGGGACGCATTTTTTCTGAACCCTCCCTCCTTTTTTGAAAAGCTGCTCTTCTTCAAAATATGAGGTTTACATGGCTTTTCGAAAAAAGGGGGGGTTAAAAAATGTGTACCAACTACTTTCACTTTCGAAAGACCTCCTTTCAAAAGTGACATTGAAATTTGCGTATCCTCTTTTGAAACTACCACATAGTCTGGATGTATCTTTAGTTATTTAGATGAGTGTTATTCAACCATTAGGCTATGAGCGCTCACAGGAGCCACTAGGGAAAATCAGGGTAGTTAGAAGGCAGAAAAAAATTGTATTGCAATTCTAAAGTAACATTTCCAGAATAATTTTAAAGTGCCCCAAAGCTTCAAAATTAATGGGGTCAGTTTTAATGATACAGTAGTTGTATTATGTAGCTTTTTGTTATACTGTATTGTTCTATTTTCTGGAAAATGTAATGGGGGGTCACAAATATGTTTTATTTCAAATAAGGAGTCACATATGAGAAACACTGATTTAAGTGACTGGAAAAATCCCTCAGACTTGTTATTTTTATATACAGGCAGTCCCCGGGTTATGTACAAGATAGGGTCTGTAGGTTTGTTCTTAAGTTGAATCTGTATGTAAGTCGGAACAGGCGTCCAGATTCAGCCGCTGCTGAAACTGATCAGCTTCCTGTTGTCAGCCACTGGTCAGTTTCAGCAGTGGCTGACTTGGGGACGCCTGGGGCAGAGCAGCTGGGGTGCTGCTGGGTTGGTCCAGTAGCGCCGCCACTCCTCGGTGCTACTGGACCAACCCAGCAGCACCCAAGCTGCTCTGCCCCAGGCGTCCTGATTCAGCCGCTGCTGAAACTGACCAGCAGTGGCTGAATCAGGACACCTGGGGCAGAGCAGCTGGGTTGCTGCCGGGTTGGTCCAGTAGCGCCCAGAGCGGCGCTACGGGACCAACCGGCAGCGCCCCAGCTGCTGTACCACAGGCGTCCGGAGCAAAGCCGCGGAGCACGGGGGCAGCGGGACAGCCCAGATGCGCCGTGGCTGTCCTGCTGCCCTCGGGCTCCGCGGCTTTGCTCTGCTTTACTCCCCGTCTCCCTGGTCTGCAGACCAGTTGGACGGGGAGCAAAGCCGCGGAACACGCGGGCAGCGGACAGCCCAGACTGTCCGCTGCCCGCGTGCTCCGCCGCTTTGCTTCCTCTCCCTGGTCTGCTGGAGACCAGGGAGACGGGCCCCATTCGTAACTGTGGATCCGACGTAAGTCGGATCCGCATAACTCGGGGACTGCCTGTATCTGATTTTAATCCAGGGTAGATTAATAGTTAAAAAAGGCCATTATAATCTGGACACACTTGAGTAGCTCACGTAACAAGTTGATAGTCTCCATTCAGATTCTTATGGACAGGCATCCACATCACATACTGCATACCACTATCACAAATGCCACCAATGAATACCCTTGAGATATCCTCCCCATAAAGCCTACTACTGGATGGTCATTGAGGGTGAATTATTCTCTCAGTCCTGATAGTTGTTACACTGATTTTGGCATTAGGATGTAATGACATCACGCTGTAAGAGGGCGATTTTCATTCTCAAGGCTCCCAAAACCATTTACAGTCTGACAAACTGGATAGGGATCATTTCACTCACCACTGAAATGCAGACTCCTCTGAGTGAAACACAGCAGCTATTTAACAGAGCATGACAACACTGCACAACAATGTAAACCAGGTAGTTCATAAAGATAGTGCATCCAGCTGAAACTGCAAGGGGAATCTGAGGCAGACAGAATTCATTTGTCCAGGCTGGAATTCGGCCAGGAGACTGAGGGCAACAGCTATTCTTGCAAAAAAAAAAAAAAAAGTTCAAATCTGACTCAGAGGGAACACTATGACTTTGTGAATCATCAAATGGCATTTCCTGCAGCACCTAGATAACCCAGCCAATTAGTTTACAGATCTACCAGGAGTGTGGAACAGCATTTCTTTATTGCAATAGTCACATACTTTTGCTTAGAAGCAGAGAGATTTATAACATTGAGCAACCAGAGGAATGTGGAGGAATGGAAAAGAATCACTGAGTATTGCAGATGGCTAATACTACTTGGAAACCATCCATGGCAGACCAGCTAAATGCACTCAGAGCCAGCTTGGCTGTAGCATGCACTATATTAATGAAGGTTTTTATCTCACCAGAGAGTGGACAAGAAAAAAATTGGAGTAAAAAAAAAAAAAAAGGTTGGAAATGGAAAGATTAAATTGAATTATTAGAAAATCCAGCTAGCATGTGGTTGAACAGAGGCAGGATGTGAAAGGCTTTAAAGACAGAAGGGGCCACTAGATTATCTATTCTGAGCTCCTGTATGGATCAGGAGACCAACAACACCTAGTACATGCACACTAACTCAACAACTAACGTGAACCCAAAATATTCTAACCCACAAGAAAATTGAACAACGGTGGGCAACCTGCAGCCGATGGGCTGCATGAGGCCTATCATAGTTCAACTTGTGGCCCATGAGACATTTTGTTTGCCATTGTCCAGGTGCAAAGTATCTAAAGGTGCCAGTACTCTGTACCAGGCTGTACCATCACAAAAAAGCACTGCCTACCGGAATTACTAAAGCAACATGCATGTAAAGCAAAGGCACATGAAGTGAGGTGTGTGCTGATTGCATACAATATTGACCATGAGGGCCACATGCTCCCTCTGCATCCAAAGTGCTATCACAGTTCAATCGGCACAGCCTGCAAATTCTAGGTACACAAGCAACGTTAGCAAAACTACCCTATCCCAAGAGACCAGCTTGGTTACAATAATTTTGTGGAGCAAGGAGGTCCACTCTTGCAGCCCACTGACTAGCCTCAGTTGCCCATCACTGGATTAGACTGTTGTGTGCCACAAACCAAGAAAGGAGCATCAGTGTCTGAGGTTCATCAGAGTCTGAAGACTCCATAAGGGTAGGGAAATGACTATGTGAGATATACACAGATAATCCTGCCATGTGACCTGCACCCTGACTGCAGAGGTAGGGAGAAGAAAAAAGAAAAAGACCCCAGGTCACTGCCAATATAGATATTCCAATTTCCAGGAATGCAATTTTAGTTTTGTACTTATAATGAATTTTTAATGACTTCCTACATTACCACACGCAGCTTTGGACACTATATTTGAACATTACAGTTAGTATAGCACATTGTTTTGTCTAGTCCTCTATTTTTTTCTGACAGTGCTCAACACTACATGCTTCAGAGGAAGTTATAAATTCCCACCCAGAAGTCGGCAACTACTGTCCAGAAGTGAAGCTTTTCATAGAATCATAGAATGCTAGGACACGAAGGGACCTCGAGAGGACATGGAGTCTAGTCCCCTGCCCTCATGGCGGGACACAGTACTGTCTAGACCATCCCTGAGAGACATTTATCTAACCTACTCTTAAATATCTCCACAGCTGGAGATTCCACAACCTGCCTGGGCAATTTATTCCAGTGTTTAACCACCCTGACAGTTTAGAGCTTTTTCCTAACATCCAACCTAAACCTCCCTTGCTGCAGTTTAAGCCCATTGCTTCTTGTTCTATCCTCAGAGGCCAAGATGAACAAGGTTTCTCCTTCCTCCTTATGGGTACGTATAGACTACCGCGTTTTGTCGACGGAAGTTTTGTCGACAGATACTGTCGACAAAACTTCCGTCGACAATTTGCGTCCAGACACATGGAGTTCTGTCGACAAAGCAAGCCGCTTTGTCGACAGAACTCCGTAGTCTGGACGCAGTGTTACAGGCAATAACACATTCTGTCGACAGAACTCTGTCGACAGAAAGTGTTATGCCTCGTAAAATGAGGTATACCAGCGTCGACAAAACCACGGAGTTCTGTCGACGTTATGTCGACAGAACTCCGCGGTAGTGTAGACGCTGGTATTGTTTTGTCGACAAAAGTGAACTTTTGTCGACAAAACTAGGTAGTCTAGACACACCCTATGACATCCTTTTAGATACCTGAAAACTGCTATCATGTCCCCCCTCAATCTTCTCTTTTCCAAACTAAACAAACCCAGTTCTATCAGCCTTCTTTCATAGGTCACGTTCTCTAGACCTTTAATCATTCTTGTTGCTCTTCTCTGGAATCTCTCCAATTTTTCCACATCTTTCTTGAAATGCTGAGACAAAAACTTGACACAATACTCCAACTGAGGCCTAACTAGCACAGCGTAGAGCGGAAGAAGGACTTCTTGTGTCTTGCTCACAACACACCTGTTAATGCATCCCAGAATCATGTTTGCTTTTTTTGCAACAGCATCACACTGTTGACTCATATTTAACTTGTGGTCCACTATAATCCCTAGATCTCCTTCCTAGACAGACGCTTCCCATTCTGTATGTGTGAAACTCATTGTTCCTTCCTAAGTGGAGCACTTTACATTTGTCTTTAGTAAACTTCATCCTGTTTACCTCAGACCATTTCTCCAATTTTTCCAGATCATTTTGAATTATGACCCTATCCTCCAAAGCAGTTGCAACCCCTCCCAGCTTGTTATCTGCGAACTTAATAAGCATAATTTTAATAACAATATCTAAATTGTTGATAAAGATATTGAACAGAGCCAGTCCCAAAACAGACCCCTGCGGTACCCCACTTGTTATACTTTTCCAGCAGGATTGTGAACCATTAATAACTACTCTCTGAGTACGGTTACCTAGCCAGTTATGCACCCATCTTATAGTAGCCCCATCTACACAAAATCATTACACAGAAATGAGGAGGTTAGTTAAACAGAAATTAAAAGGCACAGTGACTAGAACCAAGTCCCTGAAAGCTGCATGGAAACTTTTTAAAGACACCATAATAGAGGCCCAATTTGAATGTATACCCCAAATTAAAAAACATAGCAAGAGACCTAAAAAAGAGTCACCGTGGCTTAACCACCATGTAAAAGAAGCAGTGAGGGACAAAAAGGTATCTTTTAAGAAGTGGAAGTCCAATCCTAGTGAGATAAATAGAAAGGAACATAAACACTGTCAAATCAAGTGTAAAAATTGGAACTATTGCTGAAATTGCTGAACTATTATCTATGGTTTGTAACCTATACTTTAATTCGGCTTCCGTACCTAATGACTGGAAGGTAGCCAACGTGACACCAATATTTAAAAAGGGCTCTAGAGGCAATCTTGGCAATTACAGACCAGTAAGTCTAACTTCAGTACTGGGCAAATTAGTTGAAACAATAGTGAAGAATAAAATTGTGAAGCATGTAGAAGAACATAATTTGTTGGACAAAAGTCAACATGGTTTTTCTAAAGGGAAATTCTGTCTTACTAATCTATTAGGCTACATCTACACTGGCATGATTTTCCGGAAATGCTTTTAACGGAAAACTTTTCCGTTAAAAGCATTTTCGGAAAATCGCGTCTAGATGGGCAGGACGCTTTTCCGCAAAAGCACTTTTTGCGGAAAAGCGTCCGAGGCCAATCTAGATGCAGTTTTGCGCAAAAAAGCCATGATCGCCATTTTAGCCATCGGGGCTTTTTTGCGCAAAACAGTACTGTGCTGTTTACACTGGCCCTCTTAGGCAAATGATTTGCGCAAGAGGGCTTTTGCCCAAATGGGAGCAGCACAGTATTTCCGCAAGAACATTGACAATCTTACATGAGATCGTCAGTGTTCTTGCAGAAATTCAAGCGGCCAGTGTAGACAGCTGGCAAGTTTTTCTGCAAAAGCAGATGATTTTGTGGAAAAACTTGCCAGTCTAGATACAGCCTTAGAGTTCTTTGAAGGGGTTAACAAACATGTGGACAAGAGGGATCCAGTAGATATAGTATACTTGGATTTTCAGAAAGCCTTTGACAAGGTCCCTCACCAAAGGCTCTTCTGTAAATTACATGGCCATGGGATTAGAGGAAGGTCCTTTCTTGGATTGAGAACTGGTTAAAAGACAGGAAACAAAGGGTAGGAATAAATGGTAAATTTTCAGATTGGAGAGGGGTAACTAGTGGTGTCCCCCAAGGGTCAGTCCTGGGACCAATCCTTTTCAACTTATCATAAATGATCTGGAGAAAGAAGAAGCAGACTGTGAGGGACTCCAAGAAGATCTCACCAAACTGAGCGATTGGGCAACAAAATGGCAAATGAAATTTAATGTGGATAAGTGTAAAGTAATGCACATTGGGAAAAATAACCCCAACTATACGTACAGTATGATGGGGGCTAATTTGGCTACGACAAATCAGGAAAGAGATCTTGGAGTTATCGTGGACAGTTCTCTGAAAACTTCCACGCAGTGTGCAGCAGCGGTCAAAAAGGCAAATAGGATGCTAGGAATTATTAGGAAAGGGATAGAAAATAAGACCCAGAATATCTTACTACCCCTGTATAAAACTATGGTACGCCCACATCTTGAATACTGTGTACAGATGTGGTCTCCTCACCTCAAGAAAGATATTTTAGCCTTGGAAAGGGTTCAGAAAAGGGCAACTAAAATGATTAGGGGTTTGGAACGTGTCCCATATGAGGAGGGACTTTTCAGTTTAGAAAAGAGGAGACTGAGGGGGAATATGATAGAGGTATATAAAATCATGAGTGGTGTGGAGAGGGCCGATAAAGAGAAGTTATTTATTAGTTCCCTAAATAGAAGAACTAGAGGACACGAAATTAAATTAATGGGTAGCAGGTTTAAAACTAATATAAGAAAGTTCTTCTTCACACAGTGTGTAGTCAACCTGTGGAACTCCTTGCCAGAGGAGGCTGTGAAGGCTAGGACTATAATAGAGTTTAAAGAGAAGCTGGATAAATTCATGGAGGTTAGGTCCATAAAAGGCTATTAGCCAGGGGATAAAATGGTGTCCTTGACCTCTGTTTGTCAGAGGCTGGAGAGGGATGGCAGGAGACAAATCACTTGATCATTGTCTTCGGTCCACCCTCTCTGGGGCACCTGGTACTGGCCACTGTTGGCAGACAGGCTACTGGGCTAGATGGACCTTTAGTCTGACCCAGTACGGCTGTTCTTATGTTCTTATCTAAGTTGTATTTGCCTAGTTTATTGATAAGAATATCATGCGAGACCGTATCAAATGACTTACTGAAGTCTAGGTATACCACGTCCACCGCTTCTCCCTTATCCACAAGATTCATTATCCTATCAAAGAAAGCTATCAGATTGGTTTGACATGATTTGTTCTTTACAAATCCATGCTGGCTGTTGCCTGTTATCTTATCTTATCTTCCAAGTGTTTGCAGATGATTTCCTTAATTACTTGCTCAATTATCTTTCCTGGCACAGAAGTTAAACTGACTGATCTGTAGTTTCCTGGGTTGTTCTTATTTCCCTTTTTATAGATGGGCACTATATTTCCCCTTTTCCAATCTTCTGGAATCTCTCCTGTCTTCCATGATTTTCCAAAGATGATAGCTAAAGGCTCAGATGCCTCCTCTATCAGCTCCTTAAGCATTCTAGGATGCATTTCATCAGGCCCTGATGACTTGAAGACATCTATCTTTTCTAATTGATTTTTAACTTGTTCTTTTTTTATTTTACCTTCTAAAACTACCCCCTTCCCATTAGCATTTACTATGTTAGGCATTCCTTCATCAGACATCTCAGTGAAGACCACTACAAAGAAGTCATTAAGCACCTCTGCCATTTCCAAGTTTCCTGTTACTGTTTCTCCCTCCTCACGGATCAATGGGCCTACACTGTCCTTGGTCTTCCTCTTGTTTCTAATATATTTATAGAATGTTTTCTTGTTTCCCTTTATGCCTGAAGTTAGTTTGAGCTCATTTTGTGCCTTTGCCTTTCTAATCTTGCCCCTGCATTCCTGTATTGTTTTCCTATATTCATCCTTTGTAATTTATTCTAATTTCCATTTTTTATATGACTCCTTTTTTATTTTTAGATCATGCAAGATCTCCTGGTTGATCCAATGCGGTCTTTTGCCATATCTTCTATCTTTCCTACACAGTGGAATAGCTTGCTTTTGAGCCCTTAACAATTTCCCTTTGAAAAACTGCCATCTCTCTTCAGTTGTTTTTCCCTTCAGTCTTGCTTCCCATGGGACTTTACCTATCAGCTCTTTGAACTTACCGAAATCTGCCTTCCTGAAATCCATTGTCTCTAATTTGCCGTTCTCCCTTCTACCATACCTTAGAATCCTACCCATTTTAATAGCTGGCTTATGCTCTGAAGCATGAGTTGATATCTCTTCATAATTAGTGGATTTTACTATTGTAATCTTATCCAATATGAAAACATACTCATTCATTATTGACAAGAATGTGCAACAGAACCACCCTTAGGATTAATGGGACCCTATCCTATGCAGTACTATTAAGTTGGTGCCCCTATGCTTGATGGCAGCCAGGAGTGGATGACAATTATTTTTTAGAAATGTGATTTTATAATCTTCAGCAATGAAATGAAATATTTTTAAAACAAATTTTAAACTAAGGTCCTGTCGACTAACTCAGTAAATCCAGAAACTGACAGTAAATACCTGGGATTGGCACATGCCTGTTAAATTGCTTCATTACCACTTGAATGGCTCTTTCACAGGTTCTGTGAATGGGTCTGGCAGCTTTTTCACTTTTAAGTTAACTACATCATCTCTGGAGGAAGCAGAGTCACAGAACAGGGACAGGAAGAGACAGGTGTCTGGATAGTAAGACTTGGTGGTGCCCCAAATTTCTGGGTGCCCTATGCAACTGCGTATTCTGCATATGGGTAAGGACAGTTCTGATGCCGAATACTTTTTCATTTCTGCCGCACTTGTGACCTAATGCTACCTTGTGGCAGTGGGTTCCACAGGCTATTTCTTTTTATTAATAATACATTTGCTGCCTTTCAATTTAATCAAAAGTCAAGTCCAGAAAACACAAATTGCTTCCTCCCCTGCTCTTTCCCACCCCCAACTCGTCTTTTCTTGTATGAGATCCAGGGATGTTCAGGGTTTCTGTGCTTGACAGAGTATAGGAGTTTTCGCTCTACACCTCTCCAAGGGGCATAGTTTACCTGAGAGGTGGCATGGAAGAGTCCAGAACCCTCCTCTCAACAGTAACACATTGAGTAGTGGTACAAAACTGCACATTTCCTCCATGTGCTAAGGAGCAACGGATATAATCGCTTGAGGTACAATCCCTACCAGCACTTCCCTTGGGGACACTAGATGCCACAATCTAGCCCCACAGCTGAATGGAGTTGAAGAGTGTGTTGAAATACACGGGAGAATGTTGGAAAATGAGATCTGTAAGGAAAAGTTAAGCAAAATGGCCTGTCAACCTGTAGAACCTGTGGAGAAATGGGTAAACAGTGAGGTGACAAAATTTGCAGATGATACTACACTGCTTAAGATACAGGCAGTCCCCGGGTTACATGGATCCGACTTACATTGGATCCCTACTTACAAACGGGGTGATGCAACCCCGCACTAGCTGCTCCCCCCCAGCAGACCAGGGAGACGCGAAGCTAGCGCTCCCCCCCGGCAGACCAGGGAGACGCGGAGCGGCTTTTCTCAGCAGACACCTCAGCTTGAGAATAAAGAACTGAGGGAAGTGAGGTGTGGGAGAATAAAACTGAGCTCTGGAGAAATGTTTGGCTAGAGTTTCCCCTACAATATGTACCAGTTCTGACTTACATACAAATTCAACTTAAGAACAAACCTACAGTCCCTATCTTGTACGTAACCCGGGGACTGCCTGTAGTTACGACCAAAGCAGACTGTGAAGAGCTTGTAAAGAATCTTACAGAATGTAGGTGACCGAGCAACAAAATGGCAAATGAATTTTAATGTTGATAAATGCAAAGTAATGCATATTGGAAATCATAATCCCAACTATATATACAAAATGATGAAGATTAAATTAGCTGTTACCACTCAAGAGAGATCTTGGAGTCATTGTGAATAGTTCTTTGAAAGAAGTGAGTTGTGCCCACAAAAGCTCTATATGGGTATGTCCATACTATATCCCTCTGTTGCCAGAGGAACGTAAATTAGACATAGCAAAATTGATAATGAAGAGGGGATTTAAATATCCCGCACTTCATTAGAGTAAAAATGGCCGCCGCTTTTTGCTGACCCGGCAATTTGACGGCAAAAAGTGGCAGTCTAGACAGGGATCGGTCAACAAGGAAAGCCTTTTCCGACGGATCCCTTATGCCTCGTGCAATGAGGTTTACAGGATTGGTCGGAAAAGGTTTTCCTTGTTGACTGATCCCCATCCAGACTGCCACTTTTTGCCAGCAAATTGCCGTGACGGCAAAAAGTGGCGGCCATTTTTATTCGAATGAAACGCGGGATATTTAAATCCCTGCTTCATTAGCAATTTTAGTATGTCTAATTTACATCCCTCTAGTGACAGAGGGATGTAGTCTAGACATACTCTATTTGTATATACCATATTTGTTAGTCTCTAAGGTGAGACAGGACCACATACAAAGATGTTATAGAGGAAAAGGAACACTTAATCTCTTTAGTCAAACCAGACAGATCCTGAAATTATGTGGGCAGAAGCTGCAGCAGGGAAAATATTAGGAAACATTTATAAAGGTAAAGACATGTAGGCACTGGAACAAGCTGTCAATGCGGTTTGTGGAATCACTAGTGTTGAAGATATTCAGCACTGGTTTTGACATTCTTCTATTAGGGATGATATATACAGAGCTAAATCATTCCTGCCGTGATGTAACTCTCTCCTCCCCCATAGGAGCCCATGTTAAATGCAATGTGTAATGGAGCAGCACATATTGTAACTTAAAACAACATATACTGTAGCATAAGTGGTAAAGCGCTCTAAAACAGACATGTCAAAGAACATAGCTAGCATGGAGAGAAAGTATCTCTGAGTAACCTAAACAGACAACAGCGAAAAGCACCTGCTCACCAAAGCAAGCTCAGATGATATACAATGTCTTTCCTAGGTCCCTATCATTACGAAGTATCCGAAAGCACTCTGTAAACTGATATACGTATTGTACGCACGAATCACTCCATTCACCACTAAAAAGCAGCTGCTGAAAAATCAGTGGAAGTTCACCACCTAACCACCATTTGTGCCTTTCAAATTCAGCCCCTCAAGCCCCCTTCCTAGAGTGAAGTGACTGTACTGGGTGCTGTGGAGTTCTGAGCAGACAAAAGCAAGATGACTCCTCCCTTAAGGCTATGAGGAGGAACAGAGCTAACTGAATTCGCTAAGAATTGATTCTAGAATCCTCTTCTGTGGGCACGGGGAGGCCCAATGAACCTGTGCAGCCATGTATCCTCGAAACGTGTATCAGTGGATCCTCCAGTCCCTGCTCTCTCTCCTCAGACAGGATCCATTGAGTATGACTGCTTCTGGTTTGCCTGTAGAGCAATGGTGCCATTTGTGGGGGACAAAGAAGGCAGTAGCCCCCCCCCCCCCGCCAATTTGGAATCCCCAGTTTTCATACTTAAGGTTTGCTTAAAGCGCATGCCCTGATTCCAGAGGCAGTTATTACATGCAACAGAGTTTGAACTGCTTGCAGCTCTGCCTTTGGGGCAGGAAGATTGTTATAAAAAGAGGGAGGCAGAGTGATTAACAATAACAAAAGTCTGGGGCATTCAAGATCATCATGAAAATATTGCCAGATACCCCACTTAAAAGATAGGGGGAAGAAAGAGTAGGAATGTGTGTGGTGCTGCTGGGATTTGCATTTGGATCACAGCTGTTAAATTTATAAATGCTCTCAAACAAGGGGTGAACAGGGACTAACCCAAAGCTGATGCTAAAAAGTTCCAAAGGGATCTCACATCCCTGGGTGATTGGGCAACACAAGGCCAGATGGAATTCAGTGCTGATAAGTGCAAAGTAATGCACATAGAAAAATATAATCCTAACTACAGATAGAAAAATGATGGGGGTGAAAATAGCTGTTAACGCTCAAGAAAGAGATCTTAGAATCATTGTCGATAGTTCCCTCAAAACATCTGTTCAATATGCAGTGGCAGTCTAAAAACTAAAAATCTAACAGAATATTGGGAATCATTAGGAAAGGAATAGATAAGACAAAATACCATATTGCCTCTATCTGCCCACATCTTGGATACTGTACACAGGTCTGGGCACCCCATCTAAAAATATATTGGATTTGGAAAAGGTACAGATAGAGCAACAAAAATGATTAAGGGTAAAGAACAGCTTCCATATGACAAGAGATTAACAAGACTGGGACTTTTCAACATGGAAAAGAAAAGACTATAGGGGGATATGTTAGAGGTCTAGAAAATCATGACTGCTGTGAAGAAATAGAATAAGGAAATGTTATTTATTTCTTCACTAACGTAACACAAGAAACTCGGCCAATTAAATTTATAGGCAGCAGATTTAAAACTAATTATTTCTTCACTTTCAACCTATGGAACTCTTTGACAGAAGATGGTGGATAGGCCCAAACTATAACAGGATTCCAATAGGAATGAAATAAGTTCAAGCAGGATAGGTCCATCAATGGCTACTAGCCAGAATGGGCAGGGATGGTGTCTCTGGTTTCTCTTTGCCAGAAGCTGGGAACGGGTGGCAGGGATGGATCATTTTATGATTGCCTCTTCTGTTTGTGCCCTTAGAGACTAACAAATGTAGAGGAGCATGAGATTTCGTGGGTAAAACCCACTTCATCAGATGAGGTGGAGTGGAAATAACAGACTCTAAGGCATATATAACAGAAAAAGCAGTTACCCATCAATTGTAGGACCTACTTTTTCTGTTATATATATCTTGGATTCTGTTATTTCCATTCCAACTCATCTGATGAAGTGGGTTTTACTCATGAAAGGCTATTACTGTCCAAAGTGAACAGGCACACTACAAGCCATGTCACTCCTTTGTGCACCACTGTCTACAGAAGCTAATAGGCTTTAACCACATCAGCCTGATGAGCCAAACCCAGCTCAGTGTGGACTTTGACATTCTCTAAGAAACAGTGATATACTCTAATACAATGCATGTAATTACATTATTATATTGCAGTTACATCTAGTTCTAGGCATTGACACCTATAATTGCCATTAATCCATATACTGTAACAAGAAAGTTCACTGTATGACTAAGTATTTTGTAAAGAATGTGGTTAAAATACATAAATTTCACGATTTCAGGATCAAATCCTGAGCATCTGTACACTGATGTAGCTCCATTTACAGCAATCTGGTTGACATGCAGTAAGAATAACAAGAGGGAGGTAATAATGGCTAAATCATGTCCTTAACCATCTGGCTATATTAAGTTGTGATCATTAAATATGGAAAAGCATACCTCTGATATGCATATAACAGTTAGAAATTGCTTTATGAGCGAGGAACCTAAATCCTAGAAGGAAAATTTGAAAATGTAACTGAACATTGTTTAGGCACGCAACAGGTACTTGATGTTTTGACCAGCTAGCCTTAAAGAGCCATCTCTTGGGGATTTTCTGGGGCAACACTTCATAAAGAAATCCCCCTCCTGACAAGTAACAGTCCAGATTTGTAGAAAATAATCACAGACAATCCAGAATCCTGCCGTCAGTATTCAACTTTCAGACACACTTCTGCTAGCCCCCTGCAGCAATGGAAATCGATCCTCTCAAAAGTCAAGTGATAGCCACCTCCAAGGCACAACTGTCCCAGTGGGAACTGTGTGTTTCTGGTGGTGACAGCAGTTAACAACACACAGCGAACAAGAGCTGTGTGAGCTCTGTCCAATAAACCCAATGTTTTAGCAGGGCCTTTCTATCATAGGGGGAGCTGGTGGTGATTCCTCTATTTAGGTTGCCTACCGCTTTCCATTATAAGAATCTTGCAGTGTTTTTTTTTAAGATCTATTCCATCTGTTGCTCGCAGGAGGACTTTGACATTCAGCAGGAGGAAGGCCTTTGGGCTAAACAGCACCTTTTCTTTGTCCCACGAAATTCCATTCAAGTTTGGCTGAGATATACACAGTTAACAAGCCCCTTTCCCTTTTCCCTCTTGCATGGCTTAGGGAAATCCTGTCAGAGCGCTAGCTGTACACTAGCATCCTAAAGAGTCAGCTCTCGGCTGCCTCCCAAGAAGCAGAAGCTGATACTGCACAAGGAAAACCAGTGAGCTGTTAGAAACACAGTAGTAGCATGGCAGATAGTGGTGTGGGGAGGAGTCAGGCTGCATTGGGTCTATACAACAGCTCAATTTCTTCTCCTGAGGGCTCCGCCTGGGGCAGGAACTGCCGACTTCAAGGGGAGTGAAGAAGACAGTCAGGCTGGGCCAGCCTCTACTCCCATCCCTTGGACACTACATGTAGCCCCAGAGGCATATTCCCCCCTCCGGGATAACCATTCCTGCTCACTGTTAGTGATTCTAGCAGCTCAAGTGGTGGTCTGTTCCACAGCCTCTACAGCTGAAAACTTGCTGATGATGTAGTCCAGGGTGCAATTACAGCAGTACATAAGGTTCTTTTTTCACTTTCTTCCTTTAAAACAATCTTAATAAATTACAGAAAAAAATCTGTTCCAAGAACATTATCTAACTGACACAGTAAAATGCTCAAAAACAAAGAAATATCATGCAGCCTCCTCCCTGTGTTATACGTTCTGACAAAGTCACTAATTACACGTTCCCATGATTTTCAAAATATATCTCAATGTACAGGGCCCCTGCTTCATTCAGTGCACAGGACAGATGTGAAAGGGGAGGCAAAAGAAATGTGCACAGGTAACCATATGCCCAGTATTTCTGATTTCTCAAAACCTTGATTTTACAACATAAGTAACCTCTTTTTAATGTAGTTGCTTGTCAGTATTATACATTTTCATTATGGTAACACCCAAAATCCAGAATCTGCAGCAAGATTCCATTTTGCTGGGTGCTGTTTATATAATATAATGGAAGACCATCCCTGTCCCAAGGATTCTACAGCAGGGGTTCCCAAACTTTTTGACACGGGGACCAGTAAATCCATTCACGAGCTTTTGGAGGACCGGTAACATTCATTTGCATATTTGCATATTCAATAAGCAAATGATGAATATTCAAATAAGTTGTTTCTGGTCCTCCCAAAACCCCCAGTGCCAGCGTTAGCAAAGCTTTTGATACAGTCACTCACAATATTCTTGCCAGCAAGTTAAGGGAATATGGATTGGATAATGGACTGCAAGATGGATAGAAAGCTGGCTAGATCAGGGTTTCCCAAACTTTTTACTTTAGTTGGAACCCGTTTTTTTTCAGTACTGTCTTTTGCAGCCCAAAAACATAAACGCATATAAAAAAAATGAAAAATGAATAAATTTTCAGTGTTTCACCCAGCTGCATCCTCCACCCAGCCTGGGCCAGGGTTTGGGGGACCTGGTGCCACATGAGCACTTCAGGAGGCGGGAGCAGGAGCAGACTGGGGGTAGGGTATCTGGCTAAGAGGGAGGGTGCAAGGAAGGGTAGGGTTGCCAGGTGTCTGGTTTTGTACCGGACAGTCTGGTATTTGAAGGTTTTGTCTCGGAAAGAAATTGAGAAATTACCAGACATATAAAATGTCCGGTATTTTCTAATTAGGTAAATTTTATTATAATTAGGTGTATCAGTCCTTAGCTGCCTGGCTGGTAGATGTGCTCACGCTGTCTGAGTGTGTCTACTTGCCAGGCAGTTCGCAACTACTCCAGGGAGGACATGTGGTGGGGGATGGGGCAAAACGGAATCCCCGGCCAGACTCACTCATCTGCCAGGGTCTGCCTGTGCCCAGGTCAGTCCCGCTCCCCCCCTTTTCTCTTCCCGATCTCCCCCATCCAGCCCTGCTTCCAGCGGCCGGTTGCCCCCACCACCCACCAATCTCCCCCATCAGCCCTGCTCCACCGACGACCCTCTCCCCCCCCCAGCCCTGCTGCCCCCGTCCAGCCCTGCTTCCCACAGCTGATTCTCCCATCCTCCTCCTCCTGATCTCCCCCGGCCCGCTCCCCCTGCCCTCGTGCAGCCCTGGTTCCACCGCCTGCCCTCTCCGATCTCCGCCACCAGACAGCCCTGCTACCTCCAACCCTGCTTCCTCTGCCCGCCCGCCCACCTGCCCAGATCTCCACGGGACAGCCCCACTCCCCCAGTCCTGCTTTCGCTGCCTGCATCTGTGCGGGACAGCCCTGCAGCCCCCAGCCCTGCTTTCGCCGCCCACCTGCCCAGATCTCTGCGGGACAGACCCGCCACTCCCAGCCCTGCTTTGGCCACCCGCCTGCCTGCCCGGATCTCCACCAAGACAGCCCTGCTGCCCCCAGCACTGCTTCCCGGCGGCCGGTTCCTCCCCCCCTCCTCTCAGCCCGCCCCTCTCTGCTCCCCTCCTGGATGCCATGCTGAGGTCCGGTACCGGGCCGCAGCCCATAGTTTAGGAAACACTGTTCTACAGTTTAAGTGCTTGACCCAAACTCCACTGCATCAATGCAAGGTTTTCCATACCAATGGGCTTCAGATCCAGATCTTATATAGGTGAGTGCAGAACCTAACAGAACAGGAGCAGGATGTGGGGAGCCAAGACAGACTGTAACTTGCTAATAGCGAGAACATGATCATTCGGAAGAGGCCAAAGCACAGACAGGATTTAGGGATGTGAAAGGTTAACTAGTTAACCAGTAACTGGTGGGGGCTGGAGCTTGCCACAGGCATAGGGCTACTTCATCAGCCCCTGTCTGTGGCAGGCCCAGGCACCCCATAGGCCAGGGCTGCTCTAGCATGGGCTGGGAACTGGCAGGAGCCCCAGCCACAGCGTGGGGCTAGGAGCCAGCAGCTAGCCCCATTGTGGGGGTGCAGGCAAAAACCCCTCAGTCTGGGGGGCTGCTCCAGCTGGGATGGAGTGGTCCCCAGCCTGGATCCCACTTAGTTGTTAACTGGTTAAACATTAAGTCCATCTAACATTTAACCAGTCAACTGATTAACCGGGATTTTACATCCCTAGCAGGATTAATGCTCTAAAACAGATATACCGCTTGTTCTACCTGAGAGACCATACAGGACCAGATCTAAATGATTAAAGCTCAGGTCAGTGAATCAGAATTGCTGGGTTCTGTTCAAAGCTCTGTCATTGGTTTATTATGCGCCCAGTCCTGTATGGTTCTGGGTACCTAATGACAAGAGTTTTGTATCATCGGCTGCAACTGTAATTAATAGGATCAGAGAGCACCTGACTGAAGGATCACAGTCCCATGTGACCAAGGGTAAATAATTATTCTTGCTTTTTAGCTTGTCCCTCTGCAAACAACAACAACAAAAATTTACCTACTGCTTCTATCGGGGACAGGAGCTTCCTCATTTAATCATGCCTGCAAATCACTTGGAAATCATTGGACGAAATGTACATAAAAAGATTACTAATTTAGTTCCTCTCAACCCAAAGCAATGTCATCCTATGGAATATTTCCTGCAATTTGAAAGAAAGCTTTTTCTGGTAGCAGTGAGCTCCAAATACTGCAAATAAACAAAAAATTGCATTAAAATACATTTCCTTCGTGGCTGACAAACTAAGAGTTCTGTCTTCCAACCTAAATGGTAAACTGAGGCACCCTAATATGTTTGTAGCACCATGTTAAACTTTGTCCCCCTCTTCTGGCCGGAACATGGAAAGCAATTTATGAACCTGCCCAAAACTCAAGCACTCTCTTAATTGCCAGAGGGCTACAAAGCAACTCAGATTCCTATGTGTCACCACTTGTGTTATAACTCCTTGGGCAGGTCTACCAGGACTGAACCTGGAGCTCTATACAAACACACACACACACACACACACACACACACACAAATGCAGGACTCCATTGCTCTGCATCCATGGATGGGGAAATTGGCAGAACAGTAATAAACAAGGGGGAGGTATCTTTTAATCCCTGGTGGATGCATCTGTGAGTGTAGCTGGAGAAGAGGAGGAAGGGGAAGGGCAGATTGGTTCCACCTTCAGCAATATGCCTCCTGATTTTGAGTGCAGCTATACAAACAGTACAGTCTGCCAGCAGTTCTTACCTTCTTCCCTCTGCTCAGGCTCTGCTCCTTATTTCCACCGCTAGCTCAGCCTCCCATCCTCACAACACAGAAAATGACTGTCCCTCTCACAACTTTGCACCTTTTGTGCTCGTCTCCTGCTGACTCCCCATCCCACCCCTAGTTCTACACTTTCTCTGCCCAAAAGTCTACTTTGTTTTCCTTGTCAAGCAGACTTGATTCTGCCCTCTTCTCCCCCCGCCCATGTCATCCTTCTGATGCTCCTCATTTCAGCACCCAACAGACTCTGTGTCACTCCCCAGTGATCATGGTGGAACCTTCTTTTCCATCTTTCAGCACCTTCTGCTGCCCCCCTCCTACAGCAAGAGGTCAAGGGAAAAGCTTTGCCCCATACTGCAGAGTTATACCTGGATGGCACTGCAGCTGGGAGACCAGGAGGAAATGTGTGCTAGCCCTCTAGCCCATGACGTGTCCACACATGGATTTTCCCAGAGGAGCACTGGGTGTTCATCTGCCATCAGAATGGGCACAGCTTGAGAAGCTAGCTGGAAGAGAATGGAATAGAACATTCTGCCCGCGGGCCAGGTTTCGTTCAGATACAAAATGTGGCCTGGAACCTTTCAGAGTGGCCCAATCTCCTTCTACTGAGACAAATGGTCAAATGTACTATGTGGTGACACTACAGTGTTATCTCCTTGATGACTGCACATAGAAATGAGGAGGAAGCATCTTTGAGTATTTTTTATCTTCTACTTCAGCATACTCTCCTAGCCTGGAATCAAACAGTTAATTTAATGTGACTGAGATATGCTTAAAATACAGAGCAAAAACAATTTTCTTCAAAAGTTGGTCCAGACATTGGCTCTTTTCTGCCTCACGGTACAGCCCAATCAAATCATTGCAGATGGTCTCTAACCTTTGCAAGCCAGGGGACTAGGCTATGCTTGCCTCTCTGAGACAAAGCCCATCAATCTCATCCCTGAACCAAGCCATTCCTCCGCCTCCCACACAAACGAAAGAGCAAGCCTCCCCAAAGAGGATGCTATAGTACATATCCTTATTTTCTTTGCCCTGTCCTTGGCCCTCCATGAAAGACACGGCAACGAATATCCATTTTCTATGCCGAGCTGACTGGTTTTCAATAAGATTTTCTCCTTTGTTTTGTAATAGGGATCAAAACAATTGCTGCTCTCCTATTAGCTAAGGTTCCAACAAAGTCTTTTTTTGGATCTGTTTGTTACTTTGTTTTCTTGGGGACTGACATTTAATGTAATTGTTCTGACAATGGTCAGATCAGTATAACAAGACAAAAAGGACCTAGACTTCCACTGAAAGTAAAATATCTACTTTGTACCCTGGGATGTAATTTGCAACCCTGTCAATACAATGTGTTAATCCCATTATTTTGAAGATAAATAATTACCCATGGCAAAGAAGGGAATTCCCAGAAGTGTAGAGTTGTATTTTCCATCAGTAATGAAAAATATCCCTGCTGCAGTGACGCTGGAGATACAGATTGTGAGCACTCCCAATAGTCCCAGGAAAGGTTTGCCACGCAGACAGTCCTTCATGGAGCTTGAGAGGGTAGCAGTCAGTAGAATAAGCATCAGGCTCACCAAAATTTTGCCCCTGGCCAGGATGCTGGTCTTGTGGAAGTCCTTCCCCAGACTAAAGGATGCCAGCGAGTAGAGCTGCAGATCTTGGTAATCCAGCTGCAGTTTGTGCATCAGTTTGCAGAACTCACTCTCCCATCTTTCACCAATGACATCCTGGGCAAGAGAGCCATAGGTTTGGAGGTAGTAGGTGATCTGGATGGCTCTGGCTGACTTCACTCGTTGGTCCTTGCTGTTGGGCACCTCCATGACTCCACCAAGCTGGTGTCCAATAAAACTGCTCCTTCCATCCTAAAGAGAAAAGTGAAGGAGAAGCACGTGGTTATTAAGTGATAAAGGGACATATTTTTTTTACTGGGTTTTATAAATACACATAGTGATCAAAGCCCACTGGCCAATAGGAAGCTCTCCATCCACTTCATTGCGTTTTAGATCAGGCCCCTGCTCTTTACAACAACTCTGTCTTATTTAATCATAGTAGACCCATTTGTAATTCCAGACTGCAGTTAAGGGACTGCCAGGTATTAATCATACCCCCAAATGTTTAAGGATTAAAACATAACATGCAAGCACCTCACTCATAGAAGCTGATGTTAGCTTTTCCAGATTTAAAACAAGCACCAACAACAACATTTCCAGTCACTGACATATGGCTAATTTGAAAAGATCAATTTCTGAAACACTTGTGGTGTCCTGCCATTCTGACATTGCTCTTAAAAATAAAATAGAAATGTTTACAGAAAATTAGTTCTGATTCTGATCTGTTACCCAGATGTGCATTTGGAGTGACTCCACTGAGTTTCATACAATTACTCTAAGTTTACACTGATATAACAGAGATCAGAATTTATTAACCTATTTGCATCAGTGGAACCCAAATCAGAATTTCTACTTTAGTCCATTATGTTGGATAGTTCTTTTGTGTGTTTGGAAAGTATGGGCCTTATTCTGGTGTCCTATCCCAGTTTAAATCAGGAGGTCAGTGGAGTTACACTACTGTGAAACTGCTTCTTTCTGTTTCCTATAAAAATATCAATCAATGAGTCCACAAAGCAAGCAAGGAGACTTTCTGAACCACAGGTGTGTTCTCAGATGGCTGCTCCTACATTCAATAAATATCAGGAATTCAGAGATAAGGTTGAAATTCAGTCACATACGAGTTGTTGCACCTGTGTTCTGCGGTAGTCCTCCACTAGAGAACCTACTGACGTGGCAAGGCCATGAGGTAGGGACTCAATTGTAATTGCTTGCCAGCTTCTAAAATCATCCAAGGCCATCCTGGCAAATGTTACATGAGCAGGGATGGCAGGACACAAAGGGGCAAGCTCAGGCAGCTTTTTCATCCTTGACTGTGAATACCCTTGTTTGTATCTTTTCAGATCAGACATTTTATTTTAATGTTATTTTATTTTATTGAGGAGGATGATGCCCAGGATTTGCAAATAACCACACTGGGGGTATGTCTACACTGCAAAGCTACTTCGGGATACTGGAAGTATCCTGAAATAGCTACTCTGCATCTAGTGAAGCAGCTTGTTATTTCAAAATAGATTTTGAAATAACGGGCAGCTTATTCTGATGTCCTGATAACCCTCGGGTTGAGGGGAATTTCGGAATAGAGAGTTATTTCAAAATTTGGCAGCACCTACACAGCACCAAACTATGAAATGAGCTATTTCGAGCTAAGGATGCTGTGTAGACGCATCCTGGGTAAGATTCTAAATTATATTTAAAGAGCTAGCAATGCAGATTCCATTAGCATCTGATAAGGCAGCATGCTTGAAAATCTTTCTTGCACCACTTAAAACATTTAGGCTATGTCTACACTCGCGGCTTCTTGCACAAGCATGGCTGTTCTTGCGCAAGAATCCGCAGAGTGTCCACACAGCCCGCCCGCTCTTGCGCAAGGAAATTTACAGTACGGCGTGGTAAGAGATGGCTTCTTGCGCAAGCACTACGCTCTTTTTTTAACAGGTGTAAGCCCTCGTGCGCAGGAACTCTTGCACAAGAGAGCAGTGTGGCCGCTCGGCAGGGATTGAGTCCCTGCCTTGCACAAGAAAGCCCTATGGCTAAACTGGCCGTCAGCGCTTTCTACGCAAGAGAGCGTCCACGCTGCCATGGGAGCTCTTGCGCAAAAGCACAGCGTGCACATGGCAGTCTGGATGTTTTCTTGCGCTAGACTTCTTGCAGAAGAAACCTTGCGCAAGAAGTTCTTGCGTAAGAAGCCGCGAGTATAGACATAGATTTAAGGACAAATGTCATACATGATCATATATATGCTGTGTTGATATGCAAATGTTTTCTGTTGCAGCAGGACACTCCAGAAGTACAGCCTAAAACAACTACTGAAGACAAGGTATTGCAATTTAGATTCCATTGATTTACTATGCAGCATGCACTGCAAGGTTACTGAAAACTTTCAGATAGCCATCTTTCAGTGAAAGGTAGCATTCTGAATGAAGAAACAGTACAGGCACAAATAAATCATGCTCTACAGTATCTTCCATAAAATGGAAGATAATGGCTATTTGTTACATTAATGTACTGTAGGATATCCCAACCCATATGTCATCAAAATATAGAGAGATCCTTCAGATGGTATTATTGAAATCAGAGACACCTTTAAAGGCATTTGTCCACCTCCTCCTTGACAATGCAAAACTGATTCATACAGAATCAAGTGTTTGGTCCTGTCTGTTTTTATAGGATGTAAATAATGAGGCTTCCATTACTGCCCTTGAGAAATGGCTCCATATTCTAATACACCTCATTATTATGTATTTGTATTCTGGTACTGCCTACATGCTCCAGGTGAGATCAGGGTTCCACTGAGCTAGGATGCTGTTTGAACACATAGTGAAAGTGATTCACCGCTCACAGTTTCAGACAAAGATGGAAGGAGGGGGAAGGCAATATTGTTATCCTCTTTTTACAGATGGTCACCCGAGGCAGAGTGTTTAAGTGATTTGCCAAAATTCATACAGGAATTCTATCGCAAAGATGGGTCTTGAATCCAGATCTCCTGAGTCTCACGCAAAATCTTTAACCAAAAGATCATCCTTCCAAAAGTCATTGCTAGTACATACTGTATTTCTGACATGCACCTACATCATGCTATTCCTAATTTTATGCCAGTTGTTTATGGTTTCAGACTATAATTCCCCCACGTAAATTCTCTTACATTTATCAGGGCACATTTAATTGCCATTTCCTGCTCATATTGCTCATGAAAATAAAAACATAATACTTAGCCATTGTGTAGCACTTTCCACCCAGGGATCTCAATGAGCTTTATAGAGGGAGATAATAATTATTAGCCCTGCTTCACTAATGGGGAAAGAGGTAAAATGTGTCTTTTCCAAGGCCTCTGGCAGGGCAGAGACGAGAACTCAGCTCTCCTGTCTACCATGGCCAGGGCTCTGTCCACTTGCCCCTCCTCTTTTGACCACCTTTCTTCAGCTCCTTGTAAGCCCTTGTGAAGCTGAGAAGGGGAACACTGGAGGAATGAAAGCAGGCCCGCTAGTGGGAGAGAAAGGGGTGGGGCAAAGGGGGAAATTACTCTAGGGTCTGATGATTCTAAAGGACCCAGAGCTCCGGGCCCTTTAGAATCATTGTGGGAGCACTGTGCAGTGTGATGCAGACTCCCGCATTGCTCACTCCAGACGGCTCTGAGGGCAGGCGGGGGTGTTGCCACGCCATCCGAGCGGCATGGAGGGGCTGGCCGTACTGACTCTGCCCCTTCTACCTGAGACCTCACCGCTTCTGGCCCCACCCTATTGCCCAAGGGTCTGGCTTTTACCGTTATTTTCTATGTAGGTCAGTTGTCTGTGTGGAAGTTTTGAGAGAGAAAGCATCTCAGTGAATCTTTTATAAATTTATTAAAAAGACTAAGTAAGCAGTTCCAGAACACACAAAATAGGTCACTAGCTAATCTAGCAGTTTTCCTAACCTAATTTACAATCGTACTATGCAACAGTCAGATTAAGGTTTAATTAAAACACAATCAATAAGTCAATGATTCAATTTATCTGTCTCACCAATTACTACAATTAGTAACTAAATAAAATTATAATTAACAAGATAAGAAAAACAATTCTCTGAATGTCTTGAAGGAAGGCTAGAAGGAGAAGCATTTCCTTTTGATTTAAGCTATTTGCTAAGAGTCTTGCTAAAGGCAGATGCTCTTCCTTGCCTTAGGCTTTGTCTACACCGGCAAGTTTTGTTAAGGAAAAGTGCCTTTTGACGACAAAACTGCATGAGTTTTCATATTGCCATGTGAATTTTGTCAGATAAAATGCCCATTTCCCAGGATAAAAAACTTCTGGTGCTAATGAGGTTAACAGAGAAACTTGTAAGAGTAGAAAAAGAAGGAAGAGAGGGGGAAAGTACCTGTCAATTTCAAAGTAGTCATTCTTCTACAAAGGAATTTCACAAGCCAACTAGAGAGAGAGTGTGGAATTGACTTCCATATGTAAATTTGATACTATTTCCCTTGACCTGAACAAAGACATGAACTAGATGGCCCATTATAAAACCAGCTTTCTTTACATTTAATACCTCATTAACATCAAATACTAAGTAGGGGGCACTTCCAGCTCACTTAATTAGCTTCATTAGCACCGCCACTACAGTTGACTAATTTTTTTCCCTTTCCTTTCTTTTTCTGTTATATATGTTGAGATTCCCCCTTTTTTTCTCCACTCAAGCTCAACTGAAGGGTTTTGCCCATGAAAGCTCATCATACTATATATATTTTTGTTAGACTTTAAAGTGCCACAGGATTACTCATTGTTTTTAAAGTAATCCTGGTCCCCGAGTTGCGAATGTTCAAGTTACAACCATTCGCATTTACGACTGAAGTGGTCGTAAATGTGGTCCCTGAGTTACAAATGTGATCTGCGCTTATGAATAGTGCGGTCACCATGTAACTCAATGGGGTCCAAGTTATGAACGCTTTGAGTTACGGCCAGGTGTTTGGTCCGTAACTCATTTGTAACTTGGGGAGAGGCTGTACTACCATGCCTACCCCCTCTCAGCTTACACTCAGCTATTGCCACCTCCTTCTCAATTAAGAGGGCATCTCTCATTCTGGTTTCCTGGCACCAAAGGTTGGGGCCAGCTCAGCACACAGCTCCAGGAAGGTTGCTTTATGCATCAAAAAGTTTTGTTGCCACTGCTCTTCATCCCACACCAACATGATGGTGCAATCCCACCAATTTGTGTTAATTTCAAACATTCAAAAGCAATGATCTACTCTGTACAGATGCTCTGTGACTGCCAAATGCAAGGACAGGTTGCTGCTGTCCTTATCACACACACGGTCAGGCTCTGAATCTTCCTCCTCTGTAAGTAATTTAAAGATGGTCTCTGCTGCTATGTGCAATGACCTTACAACCATTAATAGAGCAGGTGAGAGAAGAGCAGGGATCCATTCTTTCTTGCTGCAGATGCCAGAGTGCACAGCAAAGAATGGCAGTTGGAAAAAAGGTGTCAAAAATGCTAGATGCCCCTCAACAAAGCAGTGCCTGATGGGATGTTTTGCATGGTCCCAAGATGTCCCGTGGTCTGTGGTCCTACAACATCTCACTAGGCACAGTGGGATACATACCCACAGCACATTGGGAACTCCCTTGTCAACAGCGGGAGCAATGTGAACATGATCTGTCAAAAGACGGGGCAAGTGTGAACATGCATTGGTGACTTTACCCTTGTCGATTTCTGCATGTGAACATTAGTTTCATTGACAAAACTTGATAGAGTGAACATACCCTTAGCTTTAGGGAAGCTCAGGTCTGAAAATGATTTCCAGGTAGATTCCTCCTCTGGCTACTTTGTCCCATTGAGCTCACTAGCCAAAGAAAGTACATGAAGCTTTTGTTAATCTAGCTCAGCGGTTCTCAACGAGGGATGCATGTACTCCTGGGGGTATGCAGAGGTCTTCCAGGGAGTACATCAACTCATCTATATAATGGCTTAGTTTTACAACAGGCTACATAAAAATCACTAGTGAACTCAGTTCAAACTAAAACTTCATATAATTACTTGTTTAAACTGCTGTATGTACCATACACTGAAATGTAAGTATGATATTTACATTTCAATTGATTTATTTTATAATTATATGGTACAAATGAGAAAGTAATAGTGCACTGATTTTGTCTGATTTTGCAAGCTAGTTGCTTTTAAGCGAAGTGAAATTTGGGGGTATGCAAGACAAATTAGACACCTGAAAGGGGTATAATAGTTTTGAAAGATTGATACCTACAGATCTAGCCTATTCCCCCTCTGCAATTTAACACATAGACACAGAATGATTTCTAGAGTCCTACACTTTAAGCAGCTATGGAATGATACTGCTTTAA
The DNA here is from genome assembly GCF_052426305.1 of Pelodiscus sinensis. Lineage (NCBI taxonomy): Eukaryota > Metazoa > Chordata > Testudines > Trionychidae > Pelodiscus > Pelodiscus sinensis. The sequence goes on from NC_143054.1 coordinate 15,278,034, forward strand.
CACAGTGTCTCTTCCTGTTTGAATAGCAGACTTAGGCTACGTCTAGACTACAGGGTTTCTTAAAAAAAATGGCCTTTTTTTGAAAAAACTTCACTTGTGTCTAGACTGCTGCCACGTTCTTTTGAAATTAAATTGAAAGAACGTGGCGGTTTTTTCGACAGTGGTAAACCTCATTTTACGAGGAAGAATGCCTTTTTTTCAAAAGAGCTCTTTCGAAAAAAGGCATTCTTGACCGCAAACAGGGCTTTTTTGAAAGAGAGCATCCAGATTGCCTGGGTGCTCTCTTTCAAAAAAGCGGCTTGTTTTTTCAAAAAAGTTGTGGCTGTCTAGACGATTCTTTCGGAAAAGCTTCTTTCAAAAGAAGCATGTAGTCTAGATGTACCCTAAGGGTATATCTACACAGCACAGCTTTTAGCGATCCAGCTGTGTCGACACAGTCATGTGGCTGAAAGTTAGGCAGCATAAACACTATTTCTTGGCTTTGTCTCTCAATTACCAGTGTGGACAAAGCCTTAGGGGTTTTAGCGCCCAATTTGGGAAGCACTCAGTGACCTATAAAGACACACAACACACATTAATGGACATTGGCATGATCTGAATTTCCCACACTGCTCTGCAAAGGGATTTTCACATTGTCTCATGGTTTTAAGTTCATGTGACTGGTCTTGAAGTCATATGGAAGATTCCAGGTTAAATGTACACATCTTAGAGCAGTTCGTGGATAAGTGCAAACAGATGGCTCTCCAAAACAGGATGCAAGAAGATACCATGTAACAAGGAGATGGTAGGCAAACTTCTTTTAGGCCCAAGAAAAACATGAAAGACATTGTTTAAATATAACTAATGATCGTCAGCATTCTACATTCATCCATTCCCACAGAACCTCATAACAGTGAGTTAATTATGAAACTGGGGCAATAAATTCAAGAGGCAGGATCAGAGTCCAAGGCAAATAAGTGACCTTACCCTAACACCCTTTTGACTGCAAGCCAGAAAGATGCTTTGGACATCTCCTGGCCTCTGAATGCAACTTTCATATACTTCTGGTCCACTTCAGTTACTCAGACTTAACTCCAGTGTGAACTATGTTCTCTACAACAGACTTGTAGTATTTCCTGTCTCCTTACTTGTGAGCATTCTCTGTAATGGACCTTAATGTTTTTTTAATAATCTGTTCAGTAAAATGTGCTGCACCTCTATTTAAATGACACGTCAGCCGATAGAAAAATATGATTCAGAAATAACTTTGCAACTTTTTATCACTTTAGTCAGTGTTTTGCTCAACCATCTCTTGCATTTCTTTGACTGAGTCAGTATTTATAGTTCACCTAGTCTAAGAGTCTGTGTGTCTGCGCTTGGGAGTGTGATCCAGAAGAGCACAGCTATGGCGGGCTCCATGAGTAAATCCGACATGTACAAGCGACGAGCAACACGAGAGGCCGAGGGTCACTCAACCCTGCATTAATAATATTGCTGCTTCGCAGACAGCAAAGTCAAATTCACAAAAGAAAAAATAACTTTGGTGTGGCACTGGCTACATCTAACTTCTAGGCACCTAGAAAAGTCACTGGGATTCATATAGCTGCAGCAGGTGCCTAAGCTATGTGTACTATAAATGGCGAGAGACAGACACCTCGGAATGGGATTCATAAAGTCAGCATTCCATGAAGCTCTCTGTCCGAGTTCACCAGTAGGAGAGGCCAGTCAGTGGATTTCACTGGGATCAAGATCTCTGTGTTCTTAAAGATGCAGCATTACAGTCTGAGTCATGAAACAGCACTAACTTCTAGTGGTCAATATCCACTAGCCCTATTCTTCCATCCGCAGAAATCTCCCAGGGTATGTCTACACTACCCCGCTAGTTCGAACTAGCGGGGTAATGTAGGCATACCACACTTGCTAATGAAGCCCGGGATTTGAATTTCCCGGGCTTCATTAGCATAAGCGGGGAGCCGCCATTTTTAAATCCCCGCTGCTTCGAACCCCGTGAAACGAGGAGTACCGGTAGTTCGGAATAGGCACCCTAGTCCGAACTACCTAGTTCGAGCCCCGTGTAGCCGCGCTGCATGGGGTTCGAAGCAGTGGGGATTTAAAAATGGCGGCTCCCCGCTTATGCTAATGAAGCCCGGGAAATTCAAATCCCGGGCTTCATTAGCAAGTGCGGTATGCCTACATTACCATCCTAGTTCGAACTAGGAGGGTAGTGTAGACATACCCCCAGGGACAGTAAGAGCACTTTCTGCCTTGAGTAGGTCTGTTTTGCACTCTTCCCTGTTAGAGGACACCAGCCACCACTGACTTCCATCTTAAGAAAATGCCAGAAGACTCAGCCTATTTTCAGGCAATGTAATAAAAAATAAAAATCCATCTTGTTTGCAACCATTTTGTCATCCATGTCATTGAAACCAAGAGGTCGCAAGATGTTCAAGATTCACTTAAATCGCTTGACAGAAACAAAAAGAATCCCTTGTATTCGCCTTACAGATCATTCTGATTCCAAACGTATTCTTGGAACCTTTGCAAGGAGGGTGGATTTTCTGTGAAGTATCAGCCAGAAGTGACAGATAATGATCAGGCAGCATTAATGACAGGTCAAGATAAAGCATGTGATTCTCGGTTCAGTCCATTTAGTCTCAATGACAAAAATCTTACGGAAGGTAGCCAGGAGTATCTGCTAAGTATAGTAAACAATAGACATTCTAATGAGATCAGTGCAGTTATTTTTATCGCTATGGCAGAGATATTTATACTACAGCAAATTAGCTAATGTTCAGTGTTAGTAGGTAAAGGCCACAAGAAGAGAAAATACAAAGTTAAGGTGAAGCTCAAGGCCTTCCAGAGGAACCGACCTACTCTCTGTAGTTCTAGACTAAACTGATCCCTCTGAATTGTGCAAGGCCCAGATGTCCATTAAACTATCATCTGTCCCCTCAGACTGGAACCAGCTAATTAATTATGGCATAGGTGTGTCAGGACCCATCTCCAGCACAGACTATATCTGGAAAGCTAGTCCATACAGTAGGACTGACACAACCAAACAGCTACCATTGCCATCCGGTGTGCAGGCAAAAACCATGTCTACAGCCAACCATGGCACTAACAGGTTACAAATTTAAGCGAAGATTAGGGTGGATAGGTCCCATGTAGGCACTTCTGGTTGAGTCCCACTCTGACACTGCAGGGCTGAGTACCTTGGTAAATAACAGGTGAAGAGCCACAAAGTTTATATTCAGATCCAAACTCTCCCATAGCCTGGTGGTGGTTAAAGCAAGAGTTTTGAGTTTGGTCCATTATAGAGACAAGAAACAGCTTCACGTTTCCTTCATTTCAATTCTGGAGTTTGGGTTCAGGCCAATCAAAGTCCCAAAATTTTCCAGTGGGAAAAGCGGACAATATTTCATGGAAGTTTTTGCCAAAAATGTTCCTGTTTTTCAGCCAACTCTATCCAACATTAGAATTCCAAAGCTGAAGAAGGCAGCTGGCCATCAAAATGAATGGCAGTCAGCACCTCCTAGCGCGGTGGGGGTGGGCAAAAAGGGACAACAGCCCCAGAGCCTGGCAATAAAAAAGGGCCCAGAGCTCCTGGCTGCTGTTGCCATAGTAGCAGCAAGCAGTGACAATAGTCCGAGCCCCAGGACTTTTAAATTGCTGCCAAAGCACCATGTGGTGCTCTCTAGGCAGCACCGAGGGCAGCCTGGGGGAGGCGCAGTGCTCTCCAGGTGGCGCTGAAGGCTGCCTAGCCCCAGCCCTGCCCCTTCCACCTGAGGCCCTGTTCCCTCTAGGGGTGTAGAACAGGCACCCCACACCTTGCAAGGCTGTCAGCCCCATTGCCCAGGGCTCAGTGATTTAAAAGGGTCCGGCCCCAGGCTCCTTAAATCACTGCCAGAGCACCAGATGGCACAGGCCAGGCAGCTCTGAAGGGATAGCCGAGGGAAGCTAGCCTCCAGCCCCACCCCTTCCACCCGAGATCTCACGCTTTCTGGGAACCTGGAGCCAGTTTCCCCAACCTTGTCCAGGGACCTGGAAATTTTTTCAGCATCCCTGATTGCAGTTATGTTGCTACATCCTCTAATCCACTTTGGAAAAAAAAATAATTTCAGCCGGGAATTGTAAATGCTCAGATAAGGGTGATTTTTTTTTATCAAAACAAGCAAAATCTGCTACCAGCTCAAGTGGCCAGCCCTCTCTCTAGGAGCTGTAAGAGTCCCATTAGAATGAGAATCCATCTGTGTCCAGATTCAAGGCTGTGACCTGAACTATCCATGCATCTTAGAGTATTAAAGGCAGAGTCTCCCAGCAAGGGAAACTACTTCCCAAGGAAGATGCACAGAATTACTTAGACAAGTTAGAGGTCTTCAAGTCAGCAGGACCACAAGAAACACACACTCGCCTGCACAAGGAGCTGACTGAGCTGATATCTGATCCTTTGATGATTCTCTTCAGAAGCTCATGGAAGTCAGAGGAGATTACAGAAGATCGGCACAGTATTTTCCCTCTTTCAGTCTAAAATAAGGTGTCTTACAGACCAGTCAGTTTAACGTCAGTAACCAGAAAAAAAAATAGAGCAAAAAAAAATCAAGCAATCAGTTTGCAAACACCAAGAAGATAAAAAAGAGATATGTAAGAGTAAATATGGATTACAATGTTGTTGGAAGAGGAGTGATACAAGCCCAGGGAGAGAGGGATTTGCTCCTGAATATTCAACTACCTTCGGTATGAAAGAGAGAAAAATGTCTCACGCAAGCCCATCTCCCAAAACCAAACAGAAACATGTTCACTGCCCACTCCTGTTCCATATCTGAGTGAAATCCAACCATTCCTACCCTTCATGGAGAGACTTCAATGTACTCAGTCCTACATACAACGCAGGCAAAAACCTGACATATGGAAGCCCCAATGGGCAGGGCCTCTGTGGGGCACCAGTAGCCTCCCCTAGGGCAACCGGGTTTTCAAAGAGGACAGGGAATAGCTTTAGAGGTTAGGTTAGAGACGTGGGATGGAGAGAAGAAAGAAAAGGGGCCCCATCCTCCATCTTCCCCACCTTAGCAAAGCAAAACCCTCCCTCCTTTTTGCATTAGGAAACAGGACATATTACTTTCCCACTTCCCACCCCCTCCTCAACAGCCGCAGTTCTAGCTCCTTGTCAGTCTCCTCTGTTCTGTGTCCGACCTTTCTCCATGCTCTCCTGCTTGTGTCCCTACAGTTTCTTCCCCTTCCCCAGGCTTTTCTGTCCATATTTAGTCTCACACTCTTTACCCCACTCCTCTTTGGGGACACATCTACACAGCAGGGCTTAACTCAAAATAAGCTGCACAAATTGAGCTATGTTAATTGCGTAGTTTACTTTGAAACAGCTTATTTCGAGTTTTGGTGCTGTTTACATAGCACTTATTTCGAAACAGAGCCCTCTTCCTCTGCCTTCCCTTACTCTTCGTACAATGAGGGTTACAGGAATCGGAGTAAGAAGTCCTCCAGCTTGACAGAATTTCAACATTATATTGAAATATCTACCGGCTGTGTAGACATAGCCTGGGCCAGTAGAGAGTTCAGCACAGGTACTCCACTTTGGAGCTACCGGTCCCTCCTGATTCTGGGGCTGCTGCAGAGCAGTTCAGTTTCCTGCAATACTTAGGGCATGTCATTTGCACTGCACATTCTTGTGTGGTAGAAGTGGGGATTATCCAGTTGGTTCCAAGAGGGCTTTTAGCATCGGGGGTGTGAATTCCTCTGACCTTTGTATCCACTTCCTCTCTCGCCGAAATGGGCTCTCCTTCTCCCTCTGTACCTTACCACACTCTGGTACTTCCCTCTGCTGTAGGAAAGGTGAGGAGCAGCAATCATTGGTCTGGGCCAGGACAGTAGTTATGTGCAGATGGTGAGCTGCCTATCACACCACTGCCTGGAGGGGCAATGAGACCTTGATACTCTCTGGAGCTGGGTGAACATGTGGGGCAGAGCTGGTCTGAGGTGCCATACAAAGGGGTGGGGACAGACAGGAAGCTTTACTGGACAGGTAGCAGGATCTGTCAGGGAGGTCCCAGAGGAGCATACGCATTCTGCCAAGCAGCTGCTAGTTTCACCAGCTCAGCTTCTCTCACAGAAAACTGCTACACTTCTGATTTACAAGGACATACAGCCACTCTGTCTGGCACTCCCACTCACCCACCCACTGCAGACTGTTGTGTTTTTGATGGTGTATTCCGTCTAACTTCAGACTGTCTGCCCCTTGGGGCAGAGACTTTGGCTTTGGTTGTCACATTCTGTGGCACCCATGTGAAAGAGAATCAGGACCCCTTTTCTTTCTCTTTGCACATGAAGTACCAGGTGCTTTTAAGACACCCTCAAAATAATCACCAGAAAGTGACGTGCTCCCAAACACACACACACACTCACGTCTCAGAGGGATCGACAGAGATCGGATGTGTTCTGAGGTGGGATTTGAACAGAGAGAGGATAGTAGCTGGGTGTGGAAGATGGAGGGAGTTCCAACTGCAAGGGGTGGTGTGGAAAAGGGGGCACAGAGGAGAATGCAAGGGGAGATTGAGTCTTGGGGTGGGAACATGCATCAGTGGTGGGGGGAAGGGAGAAGGCAGCAACAGCTGCAATAATCATTGCAATAGGCTCCGAAAATCCCAAGACACCTGTGTACACCGGGAAAGAGTGGGGAGGAATAAGAACATAAAAACAGTCATACTGGGTCAGACCAAAAGTCCATCTAGCCTAGTATCCCGTCTTCCAAGAGTGGCCAATGCCAGGTGCCCCAGAGGGAGTGAACGGAAACAGCTGATCCCTCTCCTGTCATCCATTTCCAGCCTCTGACAAAGTTGTAGGGATGGACATTAAGTTGTTTATACTCCCTCCTGCAAATAAAAGCAAACTCTCTCTCAATCTGTTGCCTGCTGCTGCTGCGCTGGGGAGATTGGAACCACACTAGCACAGTCCTGCTAAAGAGCTCTCTGCAGTGCAGTCAATGCGCCCTCTCTCCCCTCCCCCAACAGCTTATGGCTCACTTTTCATCACCTCCCAGAAGCTGCAGGGGAAACCAGTACGGAATGGAATTACAGTAATGCCAGGTTAGCCACTTCTGTGTGTTTTACTGAGCCTGTGCCCTCAGGGGAGAGGAGTTTAAAGCAGCTAGCATTAAGTTTCAGTCCCTTCAGATTTTTCCCTCTGTGAGTAGAATATATTTCCATGCTGCCTGCAATTTAACCTGTTCACAAACCTCTGGCTTCCAGCTCATGAACCAGCCTATAGCCCATCCCTCCATAACAAACCTGCAAGCTACTGTGTACAAGGTGTACATGACAGGCTGTCTACCTCAGCTGTACTGGTTGTATAAGCCTGTCACAGAAATCTACACAGGAGGGAGTTGGAGAATGTTGGAGGTAGAATCTACAGTGGAACTAAGTATGGGCAATACTATTTTCCTTATGCCAATTCATTTCCTTTAGTCAGAGTTAGAAGAAAGTGACTTTATGTGATTTTTTTTTACCATGGTGAGTGGATTTCTGCAAGAACTTTCCCTCCATCACAACATCCACACACTTTCAAATGCCCTGCGTAACAGGAAATTCTCACACAAATACTGTCAGGTTTGTACCACTTTAAAGATTAGCAAAATGGTTTATTAGATGATGAGCTTTCGTGGGCCAGACCTAATAAACCATCTTGTTAGTTTTTAAAGTGCTGCATAGTCCTGTCTTTTGTTTCGGGTAGACCAGAATAACACGGCTATATCTCTATCACTATTCTGTCAGGTTTGTGCTATTCTTTTATTCCTGTATGTTCACATCATTATTATAGAGTGTGTGCAAAACCATGAAAATCCAGTTCCCAGCTACACCCAAGCCCCAAAATAAAAAAGTTTATCCTGCCACTTTCTTACATATGTACCACCTGTTCCTCTCCCCCCCTCCCCCGATGGCCAGGGGACTTCATTTATTTGGCTAAGTATTTAGGACGAAGTCTTCTAAGAGTTTGTCTACACTTAATATAAGTTTGGCCATGGCACAAATGCTCTAGCCTGCTTCACACTGGTGCTTTGCAGTCCTGTAACTTGCTGCATTTTGAGGGTATGTGTTTTTACTCCCCTGAGCCAGAATATTACAGTGCTGTAAAGTACCAGTGTAGACTTAGCCTAAAAGGGATGTTTAGAACATAGGACTGTTTGGCCCATGGGAGGAGGTGGTTTAAAACTATATGCATATCAACTTTATGTAATTAATGGACATTTACCCAGCTATTCCATGCGGCCCACACTTGGGCTGTGTCCAGACTCAAGGGTTTTTCCGAAAAAAGTAGCCTTTTTTCGAAAAAACTTCACTTGCGTCTAGACTACAGCCGCGTTCTTTCAAAATTAAATCGAAAGAACGCGGCTTTTCTTTCGACGGCGGTAAACCTAATTTCACGAGGAAGAACGCCTTTTTTCGAAAGTGCTCTTTCGAAAAAAGGCGTTCTTGAATGCAAACAGGGCATTTTCGAAAGAGAGCATCCAGACTGCCTGGGTGCTTTCTTTCAAAAAAGCGGCTTGCTTTTTCGAAAGTGCTGGTTGCAGTCTAGACGCTCTTTTTCGAAAGAGGCTTTTGTAGCCAGACAGGAACTCCCCCTTGTAATATCCATTTTTGCTTGCCTGGAGCATGCAGGGCACACAGAGCAGAAGGCCCAGGCTGTGTGACCGTGAATGGCTGTAAACAGAGATATGCCAATTGCTGACCAAGAGGCTACCAAGGAGTGTCCTTGACTCAAACCCATATTGATACGAACACACAGCCGTCCGCAGGGGGAGGAATCTCTCGCCAAGTAAAAAAATTTTCTAGTACTCACAATTTAGTTATCTCTCTTGCAAGTGTAAATTAACTTGAAACTTCCTTGTAAGAACTGGCGCCACAAAACGGACCAGTACAATTCGGCATCTTAGATAAGAAAGAGGATACGGGCCCCCAGGGGTATATAGAGGGTCCAGCAGCGCATTTTCTCTGAGTGTCAGTCTACCATCTATCTGCTGGTCGGGTTAGGTGTTTGATCTCCTGAGGTTCCAGAGGGGACGCCCACCTCGTATTCGTCTTTCCTAGGAATTGAGAGACCGGCCCTGGCCTGACACGCTGGAGTCGAGAGGCACAGAAAGGGGTAAAAATTGTATCTGGATGTGGTCCTTTGTCTTAAGTGTACACATAGACTTAGAGCTCTTTAAAGATTAAGATGTCACTTGGTACCATTATTTCTATTTTCTATCTTTACCTTTTTCCTGTAACCATTTTTAAGATCTATATATATATATATATATATATATATATATATATATATGCTAGCATTTAAGAAATAGAGCAATAGCCATTGTAACCATATGCTTTTATAAGTCTTTTAATAAACCTGTAACTGTTTAAGCTTTAACCTGACTCCTTCAGTTGCTGTAATAGAACCAAGCACAATTTAAAAGAACTTCAGCCGGTCATAAAGGGACAGACATAGGGAGAGCTTGGGTGTTTGGATCTGTGTCACTCCCAGGTGACAAGATCCATTAGGGCACCTTTTCAGCCTTTCCTAGGCTGCCTGCTGCGAAGGAACCCCTGTGTTCTAGCAGCTAAAATCTAAGGTGTAATAAGCTCTTCCTGTATAACGGGGTGTCTGTTGGCCTGCTGTCCACCCTCTGCAATGTGACCCTGGTCCTGGCAGTAAAGACACGGACGTTAAACCTTATCTCGGAAGCATACACACACACACACACTGCCCTGACTGTCAGCTGACAGCTTTTTCGAATGATACTTTCGAAAAAGCCTCTTTCGAAAGAGGCTTGCAGTCTAGACGTAGCCTTGGAGTCTGAGGGGATGCTAGCATTGTTTCTGATGAAGTCAGACTTCCATCCACAACTCAAACTGAATGTAAAAAAATGTTCAAAATAGTTCTGTTTTTTTTAAAAGGATAGTTAAAAGGACTGTGTCAATTGCCTATCAAGAGTGACCTTCTGAGGAAAATAAAATGAAGATATAGAAATGTTAAGAATGTCAGTCTTCTATGAGGTGACTGAAGCACTCCACTGGACATTTCATGTGTGTGTTGTGGACTCTCATTGAACAAGTTGGGATATTGAATTTTCAACAAAGATGTGCTGTCACCTCAGTGTTTCTTAAGCACTGAATTAAGCAAAACAGACAAATCTCAAAGTGTTTTCCACTTGCCTTGTCTACACAGGGTGGAATCCTGGCCCAAATCAGAATCAATGAGAGTTCTGTCATTTAACATTTGATGGGGCCAGGATTTCATCCCCAGAGTGAAGATGTAAGCGTGTAACTCAATAGCACATGTATGTTTCCCTGCTTTAATCTTGTAAATAACTCTCATTCCCTTTCTCTATGTAATACATCTTTAGTTTATTATAGGATTGGCTACTAGCATTGCCTATGGTGTGAAATCTAAATGGCAGCGTGGGGTAGTGATTGGTCCTTCTGCATTAGGAGTAACCTGCAGCTAGCTCTCATGCATGGTGTAAGGATCCACAAAGATTGGTTCACCTGGATGATGAGATAGACTAGGGTACCCAAGTGGACTATCTGTGTTTTCACATTAAGGCTCTTATAAAGCCTGAGGAGTTTATTCTTAATAATTGGTTATCTAAGTATAGAACTCACAACCAGTTTGGGGTGAGTGCTCTGCTTCCTAATAGTCTGCCCTAAGGTTGTTACTCATGCTATTGGGCAGAGGTGCTGGAACTAGAGGTGTTGGGGATGCTGCCACAGTCTGATCACAAGGTGGGTCCCAATTATATACAGAGTTTATCGTTTGGTACAATGGCACTCAGCATCCCCACTATAAAAATTATTCTATTCTGGTCTTGGTCCACTGCAGGACAGCTTGCCACTAGTGTAGTTGGCAGGATTTGCATATACGAGTGCAACTGAGTTTATAGATCATAACCCCAGCACTGTTATAGTTCAAACTTGATACTGAGAGTTTTGAACCATGGTCATATAATAATTTTGCAAGAAAATAGAATCATAGAATACTAGGATTGGAAGAAACCTCACGAGGTCTTCGAGTCCAGTCCCCTGCTCTCATGGCAAGACCCAGTACTGTCTAGACCATCCCTGACAGACATTTATCTAACCTACTCTTAAATATCTCCAGAGGTGGAGAATCCACAACCTCCCTGGGCAATTTATTCCAGTGTTTAACTACCCTGACAGTTAGGAACTTTTTCCTAATGTCCAACCTAAACCTCCCTTGCTGCAGTTTAAGCCCATTGCTTCTCATTCTATCCTCAGAGGCCAGGAAGAACAATTTTTCTCTCTCCTGCTTGTGACACCCTTTTAGATACCTGAAACAATGTCAGCAGAGGGCAATAAGATACAAGGGAGGGAAAAACAGTTCAGGAGTTGAGAGCTTTGATCATTAGTTTGAATCAGGTGCCAGGGGAAGGAAGGAACCCTCCTGATCCAGACACCACAGAAGAACTGGCCTGATTTCATCATTAAGGCTGTTTAGTACCTGAGGAGTTTATACTTGATAACTGGTTGGTGAAATCTAAGTCTAGAACTCACAACTAGTTTGGGGATTGTGCCCAGCTTCTCAACAGTGTATCCTAAGGTTTGTACTCATGCTTTTGGGGACCTGCAGGAGAGCTTGACACTTAATTGTACCACAAATCTGTTTCTTAAGATGTCAAATGCTCCCTAGCTCTCCAGATGCCCACAGGGTTAAAGGTGCAACCCCAAATTTTAAATGTTCCAGTTTATCTTTAAATCCTAAAGAAGTTATGGGAGGAGGAAAGGAAGCAGAGGAAGGAGGTGTACAAATGTTCATCTACATACTAAAGATGTTCTCTTTTAAATTATTATAAATAAGTAAACGTGGCTTAACTGAAAAGTTTCTCTGAAGTTCAGCGAAGCCAAACAAGTGCAAAAACCAGAAAGAAAAAATTACTAGGAAAAAAGGCGCATCTAGTCTTATTATTTAGTCCCAGTGAAATGTCAGAGTAAGCAAAAGGAGAATAAATTATTAATAAATTATATTAATAAAATTATATCAATTTGTTATTAACATCAAGAAGAGATTTTGACTTGGATCAATCTGTTCATCCCAGCTATGATTTTCAATATAAGTGCCAGAAATTAGACTTATATCCTTATCTTAAATGTGTACCATAATACAGTGTTGTAGTTAAGGAGAAGCTTAGGATTTCCTTATGAACTCTGATATTTAGGAATTGCATCTCAGGTGAAATGTGATATACAAGCCACTAGCTCAAATGCACATAAAAACAATACTTTGCACTTATCTATGACTTTTGTTTAGATGTCTCAGCATGTTCCACAATCATGTTACTTTTTAAACAAAAAAAAGTAATTTGCAAAGAAATATTAAGTGCAAAGTATAAGTAATTCATATTGATTTAATTTGATTCCAGATGGATTGGTTCCCAAGCAATAGGCAGAATTGGCCTATTTTAAAGAAATAAGTTTGCAAGCAGTTTGACCTTGATGTAAACTAATGATTTTTATATTTTGAAGGCATGAATAAGAAGACAAAAGAATCAGAAGGCACCACCAAGCACATGTATGGAAGAGCATGGCACATAGCAAAGGGTAGAGGGTCTGCTTTTGATCTGCAAAGGGTACATTGTCTGCTTTTGATCTCCTGAGCTTCACTGCATAATCCAACGGCATCCCCATTTCAGTGAGCTGCCAAGATCTGGCAATGTGTTTTTCAGAAACTTGACTTTTAATTCCTGTTCTTACTGTTGAGACAGACCTTTTAAAGTGGTCTCATGACAATTTCAGTGCAAGTCCTCAAAGATCCTGGTATAGATTTATTGTGACATAACTCTGCAGTGGTGAAATGAGGTCAAGCAACACCGCAGTGTTACGGTAAAGAATGACATTTGGTCACCTGTTACCAAATCAATCTCAATACAAACCTATGGCTATATCACTGCTATGAAGAGCTTGTTAATTCTGAGATATTCTACTCAATAAGCATCTTAATGTTCTCCAAGTTCACCAGTTTGTCAAGTATAAGGCAACTTTTTGTGCATGTGTGCGAGACAGAAAGAGAGAGAGAGAGAGAGAGAGAGATTCAACATGCAATTAGCATTTGAGAAAAGTTCCTAACTATTTAGGTATCAGAGGGGTAGCCGTGTTAGTCTGAATCTGCAGAAGCGATGAGGAGTCCTGTGGCACTCCTACCTGCCACATGGGGCCACAACAATGGTACCCCTAACTCACCCAGCAATATCGTCAATCTCTCCAACTACACACTCAGCTCGGCAGAAGAATCTGTTCTATCTCGGGGACTCTCTTTTTGCCCCGCCACCCCCACTAACATGATAAAAAAAAAAAAAAAAAAAAAATACACTTCAGTTAGTCTATAAGGTGCCACAGGACTCCTCATCGCTTCTAACTATTTAGGGTATGTCTACACTAGCCCCCTAGTTCGAACTAGGGAGGCTAATGAGGGCAACCGAAATTGCAAATAAAGCGTGGGATTTAAATATCCCACACTTCATTAGTATGTTCCCGGGCGGTCGCCATTTTGGAAATTGACTAGCCCGGAATAACTGCCCGGGTCTACATGCGGCAGTGAAACGGGAGTTCAAGTAAAGCCCTGACTCGAATTAGCTGTTATTCCTCCTGGAATGAGGTTTACCAGCTAATTCGAATTAAGGGCTTTACTTCGAACTCCCGTTTCACTGCTGCGTGTAGCAGTTATTCCGAGCTAGTCAATTTCCAATATGGCAACTGCCCGGGGAACATGCTAATGAAGCACGGGATTTAAATATCCCACAGTTCATTTGCAATTTCGGTTGCCCTCATTAGCTTCCCTAGTTCGAACTAGGGGGCTAGTGTAGATATACCCTAAGGGTGTGTCTACACAGCAAAGTTATTTCAGAATAACGGCTGTTCTTGTGAAATAACAATGCGAGCGTCTACACAGCAATTCCGTTATTTCAAAATAAATTCGATATAATGGACGGCTTATTCCGACTTCTGTAAACTTCATTGCATGAAGAATAACACCTATTCCAAAATAGCTATTTTGGAATAGCTGTAGTGTGGACGCTCCACTGCTGCTGTGTCGAAATAACTGTCTTTAAAGTGCTACATTGTCCTGCATTTTGTTCCTCCCCAGGGCCATTGAAAGTAATTACTCCCCAGTGCTTCCTGGGGGAGTAAATCATGTCCACATTAGGAAAGCCTGCCTCAGACTAATTTTGAGGATTCCCTGTAGTGTAGATGTGCTATTTCAAAATAAACTATTTCGGAGTATTTCTTCTGGAATAGCTTATTTCAAAATAAGCGTGCCGTATAGACATAGCCCAAGTGTGAGAAGGAAGTTCTAGCTGGGTGATTTTTTCCATAATGACCTCTCTTACTATGGCACCCTCAATGCCCTTGCCCATGCCATGTGTTGCCTGTCTGCTGAGATTGCCAGTTCTACTGCCAATTAGTGCCTGTAAAAGAGGATTCAGTGAAGTGACCATTTGCCAGCACGGAACTGAGCTGATACCACATCTCACCTTGTTCTACACTGAGCACTGAGTTGGAATAGCTAGTTGTCACTTTAAGGCTACCCCTGAGCCACAAGGGCAGTGATTCTCCTGCTCAGTACACAGATTCATATTGGCTCTCATTCAGCTAGAATGAGTATAATTAGCAGTGTAGCCCCAATAGCAGGGGTAGTTGCGGTAGAGGTATAGCTTAGCTGTTCTGAGTACAAAACTTCCTGTAAGTGGTGAGTACATATTTGGCATGGCTAAGGTGCTGCAGCTAATTTGGAAACTAAGGGGGTCTTTATCAAAGCATACAGCTGAAAACATACAACCTAGGTCTACAGTACCAGGTTATTTCAAAATAAGTTATTCTGAATATTTTGAATAACTCCCCAAATTACTATTTCAAAATAAGCTTATTCCTCTAGGTGTGTCTATACTGCACTATAGTTCAAAATAAGGATGTGTCTAGACTACAGAGTTTTGTCAACAAAAGTGGACTTTTGTCGACAAAACTATACCTGCGTCTACACTACCGCTGAGTTCTGTCGACATAACGTCGACAGAACTCAGCAGTTTTGTCGACGCTGGTAAACCTCATTTTACGAGGCATAACGCCTTCTGTCAACAGAGTTCTGTCGACAGAAGGTGTTATTGCATGTAGGGTTGTGTCTAGACTACAGGGTTTTGTCGACAAAGCAGCTTGCTTTGTCGACAGAACTGAATGTAGTCTAGACGCTCTTTGTCGACAGAAGCTTTGTTGACAGTATCTGTCGACAAAACTTCTGTCGACAAAACCCTGTAGTCTAGACGTACCCTAAGATACTCAGTTTGAGCTACACAAATTGCATACCTTATTTCAATGTAATTTGGAAATTGTTTATTTCAAAATTTGGTCCTGTCCACACAGCACTTATTTAAAAATAAATCACTATTCTGAAATATACCTTACTCCTCATGGAATGAAGTTTATGTGTACATCAGAATAGCAAGCCCATTATATTTCAAAATAATGGATGCGCTCAAAAGACGCGGAATAGTTATTTTGGGAAATTTCCAGTATCCTGAAATAGCGCTGCAGTGTAGACACAGCCGAAATAAGCAGGAGTTATTTTGAAATAACAAGACCATTATTTTGAGATGTTAAGCCTGGTAAGTGTGGATGCTCGCCTTGTTATTTCGAAATAACTCCCAGGGTAGACATGTCCCAGAACATTGTACCATGAGTTATGTCTCACTGCTTTGGGAAGCAGCCTGTTTCCTCTCTCTTGGTTTCTGTGTTTTTATATGTTATCATTCCAAGCTGAAGAAATATGGTAGTGTTTCCTTGCAATCTTCCAGCAAGAGTATTTATGGCTTTATCTAATTTCTCTGGCTTTATGCTGTGAATGTAACAACATAGCAAACAGCTATCTGTCACTGTTCACCTGTATTGCTTTTGAACTAGAATCATACATCAATCTGGACAGAAGCCAATGGAAGCATTTAGGCTGGGACTAGTTTGAATATTTTTAACCATCTTGCCTGGTGTTTATTTTTAAGTCTCACATGACCTCTCTCAGCCATATTCAGGGACTCAGTGATGAGTAAAGAAAAAAAAAGATTAGGGAAGTAATTAACACTTAGCTTGTGAGGTTTGGGGAGCCAGTTTGCTAGAATTTGTTCTAATGGACAATATTCTACAGATCGGTTCACCAAATTCACGAAGAGTTACACTATAATTATATGGCAAAATAATTCTGACACAAGCCCACACAGAAACTATATAATTGTCTGGATTACTAAACTATGATCATGTTCTCATTACCACAATTGGAGATCAATTTCATTCTGGGAAGATACCGCTCTTCAGGAAAATAAAAGCAACAATCAAGACTTCGCAGATTCTATGATAGCATAAGGGTTGAGGCTCGTTTTCTGGCCCGTCTCTTCTGGTCAATGCCACACCTCCATTCCCTGCTCTCAGTTCCCACGTGGCTTTGGCTGGGCAGGGCAGAGGTGTGAGGTGCCTGTGAGCTCAGTCAGGGAAATGGAGTGGGGAAATGCTGAGAGCTCAGTGAGAACTGCAGTGGAGCTGTTCGCCCTGGAGCCTATCCACCATTCCACTCCCTCCTCCATGTCCCATCCCACGGCCTACTCCCAGTTCCATCCCTTCTTCCTGAGGTGCTCCCCTACCCCACCTCCGCTGCAGTCCCAAACTGGAAAAGCTCTGTGCCCTCATTGTGATACAGGGGCACTGGCAGGGGGAGATTGTTCTCCCAAATTTGCCACTGCCCCCCCTCAATGGCATGAGCTTTGGGGAGGCTTAGGCTCCCCTAGCCTCCAATACATGCTGCCCGCTGCTCCATGGATTCTGTAATAGCTAATTTTATGAGAGTACTCGGCACTGCACAGACACTAAGGCTACATCTACACTGGGCACAAATTCCGGAAAAGCTATGCAAAAGAGGTAAGTCAGGGTAGGGAAATCCGCGGGGGATTTAAATATCCCCCGCGGATTTAAATAAACATGTCCGTCGCTTTTTTTCCGGCTTGGGGAAAAGCCGGAAAAAAAGCATCTAGACTGGCGCGATCCTCCAGAATAAAGCCCTTTTCCGGATGATCTCTTATTCCTACTTTGAAAAAAGCGGCGGACATCTTTATTTAAATCCCGCTGGGGATATTTAAATCCCCCGCGGATTTCCCTATTACGAAGTTTAAAATTAGCATGCCCCTTTCATAAAAGGGGCCAGTGTAGACGTAGCCAAAGGGTATATCTAGACTACATGTTTTTTTCGAAAGGAGATATGCAAATTTGGTGCTAATTTGAATATCTTCTTCCAATTGCTTTTTTGAAAGCAGCTTTTTCAAAAGTGAAAGTAGTCTGGACATGTTTCTTTTGGGGAAAAAAACCCTTTTTTGAAAAACTACATAAACCTCCTTTTTTTAGGAAGAGCATTTTTTTTTTCAAAAAAAGGGTTTTTTCTGGAAAAACCCGCACCCTGACTACTTTCACTTTTGAAAAAGCGATTGAAAGAAGATATGCAAATGCGTGCCAAAGATACCTTAGTCTAGACGTAGCCTAAGTAAGAGACACTCTCTGCCCAAAGTATCAGAGGGGTAGCCGTGTTAGTCTGAATCTGCAAAAGCGGCGAGGAGTCCTGTGGCACCTTATAGACTAACTGAAGTGTAGGAGCATAAGCTTTCGTGGGCAAAGACCCACTTCGTCAGATGCAGTACATGCATCTGACGAAGTGGGTCTTTGCCCACGAAAGCTTATGCTCCTACACTTCAGTTAGTCTATAAGGTGCCACAGGACTCCTCGCCGTCTCTGCCCAAAAGTTCTTACATCCTAAACAGACAAAGGTAGAGGGAAGCAGAAACAGAAAGGTGAAGTGGACAAGGTCCACAGCCCTCTGGAGGCAGAGTCCAAAATAGAACCCGGGCCTCCCTGTCTTATCCCATAACTAAATTCACTGGGTTATAGCATTTGAGCTTTAATATAGATTCTCTTGTCCTTTGTTAGTTACCTAAACTTTCTGTTGTGGTTTCTCCATCTGAATAATTGGGATAATGCTATTCTGCTGCACAGGGAGGCTGTGAGGAGCAACTCTTTACAAGAAGAGTTGTTGTCTCTTGCCCCAGGGGGCAGGACAGGAGGCAATGGGTTCAAACAACAGCACAGCAGATTTCCAATATATCTCAGGAAAAAACTTCCTGCCTGTAAGAATAGGAGAAATAGAACAGCTGCCTAGGGAGGTTGTGGAAGCTCCCTTGCTGAAGGATTTCAAATAGCATAAGAACATAAGAATGGCCATACTGGGTCAGACCAAAGGTTCATCTAGCCCAGTATCCTGTCTTCCAATAGTGGCCAATGCCAGATGCCCCAGAGGGAGTGAACAGAACAGGTAATCATAATGTAATCCCTCTCCTGTTATCCATTTCCAGCTTCTGACAAACAGAGGCTATGGATACTATTCCTATCCATTCTGGCTAATAGCCATTTATGGACCTACCTCCCATGAATTTATCTTGTTCTTTTTTGAACTCTGTTAAAGTCCTGGTCTTCACAACATCCTCTGTCAAGGAGTTCCACAGGTTGACTGTGCGCTGCATGAAAAAAAACTTTCTTTTGTTTGTTTTAAACCTGCTACCTATTAATTTCATCTGGTGACCCCTAGTTCTTATGTTATGGGAACTTTAAATAACTTTTCCTTATTCACTTTTTTCATACCAGTCTTGATTTTATAGACCTCTATCATATCCCCTCTTTGGGTACATCTAGACTGCAAAGCTATTTTGGAATACCAGCGGTATCCCGAAATAGCTACTCTGCATCCAAGAAATGCATCCGCTATTTCAAAATAATTTTCGAAATAATGGATGCGCTATTTTGGCATCCCTGTAAACCTTGTTCCATGAGAAATAAGGGATGCCTAGAAATAGTGCTTTATTTCAAAATTTGGTGTCATGCAGATGTGCCAAATTTTGAAATAACCTATTTCAAAATAAAATTGAACTAAGATACGCAATTTAGAGTGCAGTCTAGACATACCCTTAGCTTCCTCTTTTCTAAGATGAAAAGTCCCAGTCTTTTTTAATCTCTCTCCATATGGGGCCTGTTCCAACCCCCTAATCATTTGTTGCCCTTTTCTAAACCTTTCTGTGACACAGTGGGGGTGCTTTCTGCTCTGTAACCCAGTGCCCCCCTGCGCTGTGATGTGTGATTCCCACTGACTCATCCACATGTTGTGATGTAGTGTCAGTACCCTGCTGGTTGCTATGCTTGGGCTGTGGGCTATGGACAACCCCAACTGGCCTCTGCCTGTGAGCACTGCCCAGCAGGTGGGCTGCCTAAGTCACATAGACAAAGACCCAACCAGTCAGACCGGTTGAGGGCAGCGAGGAAACAAAGGAAGTGAGTGTTCGGGGGAAGAGGCAGTTGCTGGCTGGAAAACATGAAGGGAACAACTTAACTGGAGGACTAAGGGTCTAAGGGGGGGGGGGGAAATGGACCCCCTAACCTCAGGGGTCTGAGGCATCCTGGCCTTGACTCCTGTAACCACATCACATCTATGCTGTGCTGTATCCTGGAGAAGCAATAAACACTCTCTATTCCACTGGCTGGCGGAGTCTGTTCTTGCTGCTACGGGGCTGTGGGGCCCATTCCAACCCCCCAAT
Organism: Pelodiscus sinensis; assembly: GCF_052426305.1. Classification (NCBI taxonomy): domain Eukaryota; kingdom Metazoa; phylum Chordata; order Testudines; family Trionychidae; genus Pelodiscus; species Pelodiscus sinensis. The sequence goes on from NC_143054.1 coordinate 15,297,676, forward strand.
CATTTTTGTTGCCCTTTTCTGAACCTTTCCGAATGCCAATAAATATATTTTTGCGACGAGGCTACCACATCTATATGCAGTAGTCAAGATGTGAGCATAAAATGATTTTATAAAAAGGCAGTAAGATATTCTCTGTCTTATTCTCTATCCCTTTTCTAAATGGTTCCTAACATTCTGTTTGCTTTTTTGACTGCTGCTGCACACTGAGTGGATGTTTTCATGTGTCTTGCATGGATTAGATAGAGCAAATCCTGCATCTTGACTGGGGATTACACTGGATGGCTCTTGAGGTCCTTCTAACCTTATGGTTTTGTGACAATGTTTGATGAGAGCTGTCAGTACAAAAAACTCACCAGTTTGCAGACAAGCTTTTCAGTGCATTTTGTTATTTTCTGTCCTTCGTATTAATTTTTTGACCCAGGTCTTCACAACTCCTTCCATTTTAATGTCACCTGTGAATTTTACTAATGTGCTATTCTCTTCCTTGTCCAGATAATCAATGAAGATGTTAAATAAGACCAGATATCTGAGGAAGTGGGTCTGGCCCACGAAAGCTCATCATCTAATAAACCATCTTGTTAGTCTTTAAAGTGCTACATAGTCCTGTATTTTGTTTCAACTGATCAATTAGGTACCCTGACAGATACCCTTCCCCCCCGCCACAACAAACTTTATTCATTTCCCTTTGTCACGATTCTTTGTTTATCGTCTTTTAAATAGTTTCCAAACCACATGACAGGCTTTCTGTGCAAGCCAGTTTGAATTATTTTTTTAATTAGGATTTCCTCATAGTCCTGTATTGGCAAAAGAATGGAGCAGGTGACTATGCAGGCCTTTTGTGTCTCTGACTTCTTTGGTGATATGATAAAAAAGCAAGGGGATGCTCAATGAAAATGGGAAAGCTCTAGAACCCTCTAGGACTAGTTTTATAAAGCCCCGCGACAACATTCATCGTTCAATTTTGAAGAACACATCCAGAACTCTTCCATAAGAGGAGCAAAGAAATCCTCTTACGTTAAAACAATTCTTTAAAAACTGTTTTTAAAGTAAACAAGTGGGACCAATTCCTGACTCTTGGGAGGTTCTCCTCCAACTGCTGCTTTCACAGATTCACTTTCCACTCAGATCCTGGAAAGTCACAAACCCTCAATGTACCTCCACCTACTTATTCAGCATGATTAATGTACTCTGCCAAGAGCAGGAGCAATCAGCATGAGGGAAGTGTGCATATAGGCCACAGGCAGATTAGTAAGATCCATACTAAAATCCATTCATCACAGCTACTGACCCTACCCCCCACTCTAGGCCTCCCCTCCACAGCTCAGTACATGCAAGGACTGTTGTTCATCAACCCCGTGGAGAGAGCAGGAGCCATGATGCATACATGTTTTCCCCCACATGGGTATAGAGAAGAGCCAAGTGGAGATGGCCCCATGGATAGGTCAGTGTAAGGATGTAGATCAGAGCGACTCAACTTTGGAAGCCCCGGGGGCCACAATGATACTCACAGCACATGCCAAGGGCTGCAATTTAAATGTGGTTGCATATACATGCAAATATATATGCAAATATATGCAAATAGCTTCTTTCACACTGACAGGCATGACTACAAAGATTAAGGCAAGACTGCACAACACACAGGCCGCATTTAAGTCAGTTCTGCTGATATTAATAAAATGCAACATTTACCTGATTTGCACCCATATGACAGCACTTTTAATGAGCAATGACAGTCCAGGAATTTAACTACTAAAACACATATCAACAGAAGACCATTATATTGACTAGTTTTTTTGTTTTGCCTCCCACCCACAGGCCACGTATTGAGCCTTGTGTAAATCCAAACCGCACCATGGGCTGCAAACAAATGGGCCATGGGCCGCATATTGAGTAGCCCTGATGTAGACCAACATTGACTTCACCTCAAATGGTCCCTTGAAATGGGTGTTAATTACTTATGCTAAATAATATTCCACTTCATAGTTAGCTGTAACCCTCTCAATTAATTTCCCACACTTGAAAAGGAGCTCTGTGTAAGCTCGAAAACTTGTCTCTCTCACCAACAGAAGTTCGGCCAATAATACATCTCTCTCAACCCCATAGGTTTTTGTGTGTTAACTCCCTCTGAAATCAATTCATTCTCAAGCTTTGCCACTCCACAGAGTTAGAAGTATATGTTTTCCTGGGCCATACTTCATTGTGATAGTTTGAACAAAACCAAAGTCATCTATGGAGGATGTTATAAAGACCGGGATGTTAACAGGGGACAAAAAAGAACTAGATAAATTAATGGAGGATAGGCCCATTAATACTTATTAACTAGGATGGATAGGAATGGAGTCCTTAGACCCTGTTTGTCAGAGGCTGAAAACGGGTGACAGGAGAGGGATCACTTGATTACCTGTTCTGTTCACTCTTTTTGGCACATCTGGCATTGGCCTCTGTCAGAAGACGGGATACTGGGCTAGATGGGCCTCATGTTCTTATGTTCATTCTCTGATTTTTCTACATCCTATTTGACCATAATACAGCAAGAAAAAATGTGTTCCCTGTTCCACAGCTATTTTTCCTGTACTTATTATTGTCTCCTCAGGGAAAGCCTGGGGCTACACAAAGAAGGCAGACTCACAGTTTAAGAATCACAGTTCTAACTATAGTCAGGTATAGTAAGAAATGATCAAAGATTCATCTCAGTGATCCTTTCTCAATAAACCTGTTGTGACAAGAATATTACGTGTATTCAATTATGAGATTTAGATTTTACACAGCACATTTTACCTTCTAGGATCCTCTCCCTCACAAGAGGAAAATGCACCAAAATAGAAAAAGTAGTAGAAGCTTTAATGAAACAAATCTGATTCTCCTAGGAGAAGTATTACCTTGTCTCTGTAATTATATTCTCTTTGAAATGGAAGCACAATATCATAGCTAAGGACAAAGGAGGCATCCTAAGCTTGGAAAACTTGTGAATTTTAATTTTTGTGATAAATCTACAGTTTATTGCTGGAACTAATCTTGGAGCCTAGGGAAAGAATGGGCAGGGGGTAATATTCATAAATAATCTGAAATGTTCCTGTTTCTTTGTTGGTATCCCAGCTTCTGATATAATTTACAATGATAAATCTGTTATGCTCCAACTGGTTGACTAGCTCCTATGTGATCGATAGAGAATCAGTAACACACAGGAATATTCAGTGCTAGTGAATGAATAAATACCACTGGGGAAACATTAATTTCCCCAAAGAATAACACACAAATATTCCCAACAGGCAACAGCTTTTCCATATGGATATAAAAGGTCATGAGGATATTTTATATTCATGATATTTTTTGCCATTTTGTGAACATCATTCAGTTGAAAATTCCACTCAGCAGAGTGTTTGTGAATTAAGGAAATTGGGGATGCAAGCAAAGTCAACTATGAGTTGTATTGCAAAAATATAAATGAATATTCTGTGCTGCTTCTGCTCAGCTCTCATTTTATAAAATGTCTAATTAATCGGTCATGACTTATTCTAAGAAACCGTTCTGGAAAATGAAAGCATGCTACTGACTTACTGCCATTTATACAGCATTGCTAAGTGACCATTTGAGGTTAATTCATACAGAAACTATATTCAAGGATCACACAACACATCAGAAAATGGAGCCATCATTTCTGGGGAGAAAACAGTAATAATATGCAAGTGATAGTATGATGCAAAGGACATGTTGGCTAGTAAGGCAAGAATTCAGGTTCTATTCTTGGCTCTAGTCTGTGGAGCTGGGCAGGACCGTTCGCTTCTCTGTGCTCGTTTCCCCCTTTATCAATCTTGTCTGGAAGTCCTTACGTACAGGGATTCTCTCTCACAGTGTTTGTACAGCACTTAGCACAACGGGACTTCTAGGCACCAGTGCAATGAATTCTGGGCAGAGGCTAGAAATTCAGTTTGATGAAGGAATTAGAAAATTGGTTTCATTTTGAATCAGAACATCTCAAAATTCTCCAGGAAGGAAAATTCTGAAAAACCAACATTCATTTCTGATCCATCAAAATGTTTTAGTTTAGACTTTTTTATATTATACTATCAAGTGTAATAGGAAATTAAATTTCAAAAATCTAAATGAAATGTTATTGGAAATTTCAAAAATGGTAATGTTTCATTCAGAAAATGTTTCCATGGGTTGTTTTGACATTGTTAAAACTTTTGGGGGGCACAGAAAGGTATTGCTAAAACAAAATTTGGGCATACATCAATATAATTTCATGAAGAGTTTCAAGTTTTGCACCACTGACTTTTCTGACAGAAAATGTTTTTGCCTGAGATTTCCTGACCAGCTCTATCAGTAATATAAATACAGCATGGCCCAGTCTTCATTGTTCCAGGCAATGCCCTTTCCAATCACAGCCTCCCACATATCAGCCTAATTCGCTCCAGCTTTTCACCCTGCACGAGATATTTTTATAGTGCTTTGGGGGAGGTTTACCCTTTTGTACCCATCTCCATTTTCTAGTTCTCATTTATATTGGTACAATATTACAGAGAAATCGGACTGGCTATATTTGTCAATCTCCATTACGAGAACAGAGACGTTTCTATTTGTAATTCGTGTGCCGTGAATGGGCTGCATAGCTTCAGTGTGGGTACATCTAGGCAGCGGCGCTATTTCGGGATACTTCTGGTATCCTGAAATAGCTATTCCACATCTCAACAGCGCACCCGTTACTTTAAAATACCTTTCGAAATAATGGGCGTGCTATTCCAACATCCCTGTAAACCTCATTGAGTGAGGATTAAGGGACGTTTTGGAACAGCAGTTTATTTCATTTCAAAATTTACTCAAAATAAGTTATGCAATTTACGTAGCTCAAATTCTGTAGCTTGTTTCGAGCTAAGGGTGCAGTGTAGATGCACCCTGTGAGTGGAACTGCAAGCCACCCCCCAATTCCTCCCAATGGGGCTAGCTCTCTGAGGTCCCATTTTGGGATAAGATGAAAAACTGAGGTCCTCATGCCTAAGTGTCATTAAAGCACTTTTCATGAGGCACCTACTCATTTTCCCCAGTGTCCTAATCCAATATTAACTTGAGGGTCATTCAGGCCTAGTAGATATGGGCCTGCATTGGGGCCACCGCAGAGACACCCCACTTCAGGAACACATCCAGGAGAGATTTTGCCTCCCAGAGTTCCTTAGCACTTAAAGGAACTTTCCCTGCGGTGCTTTCCCTGCTCTCTCCTCAGCATGCCCAGTTCCACCACCCATGTGCTCACCCAGATTTGTCTTCCTTGCAAAGATCCTCATGGCATGAGCCTTGAAGACTAGAGTGCAATAAGAAGGAGAACACAGGAGACTTCTATAGTGTCTGCCTGCTGGGCAGAGATATAAGAGGGTCATGGGGCTTCTTAGTCATAGAATTTAACGCTAGAAGGGACCAGCAGATCATCTACTCTAGCCTCCTGTATATCACAGGCTACCAATGCCATCCTCCTGGCAAGTGACCCAACTATTTGTACCCTCCCCAAGTTCCTCATTTCATTTCTGCTACACATGGCACCTTCTTCACTTTGTGCCCTAAGCTGTTTTGTTTTAAGCATCAGAAAGCAAAAGGCTACACAAGGGGTGAGTCTAGATTGGCAAGATTTTGCTGTCTACACTGGCCGCTTGAATTTGGGCAAGAGCACTGACTTTGTAATGTACAAAATCAGTGCTTCTTGCGCAAATACTTTCATGCTCCCGCTCGGGAAAAAGCCCTCTTGTGCAAGGGGAGGGGAGAAAGGGAGCAGTTATGTCAGCAGGAAAAGCTGTCTCATTGACACAGCACTATGTACCCTACCACTTATGTCGGTGAGACTTATATTGCTCAGGGGTATGTTTTTTCACACCTCTGAATGACATCGGTTTTTCTGACATAAGTGGTAACACACATGACCTGAGTTAGTTCCCCAGACTCGAAGAAGAGCTTGGTGTAAGTTCGAAAGCCTCTCTCTCTCACCAACAGAAGCTGGAGTAATAAAAACTCACCCACCTTTTTGCTCTAATATCCTGGGAGAAACATGGATGCAACAACACTGCCTACAGAGCACAACTTACTATTTCATTTTATTTTTGTCTCGATTTAGCAAGAAATGCCTAATCTCATATACAAGTAAAGTATAAACACAAACAAAAACCTATTTATATGAGTGTTCAATTTTTTTCTAGCTTCCTTCTCCCTACGGTCCCCTATCCCCTCATTACACACACCATACATACAAGTATCAGCTTATGTCCTTTTTTTCATGCTTGGGGTTAACTCTTTTTATTCTTGTCTGAGCTGCCAAAGCATCTTTCTTCTGGCTGGGAAGTTCAGATATGTGACTTCCACTAAGACTCACTGTTTAGTATTCTACAGATTTACCAGCAAGGGTTTTTTTTGCATTCGTTCTCAGTCCCACCACGAGACTGCAAGTCCATCAACTCCACAGTGTATCCCACCTCCACTAGTCCAGAAAAGGAAATCCAGGAGCTTTCAACCTTCTGCATGGCTATACAATGCACAGCCACTGCTGGATGATTAACCCGACATCATTAGGCAGGAACTTTGAAATGGATCTGAAATCTAATATATAAAGGAGAATGTTACATTTGTGTGCTAATAACTTAGACACTATAAGAGCTACCGCAACCAAACTTTGCATGGGATAACCTTTCATCCAGGAGAAGGTTTTAAGGTACTTTTGGACCTGATCGGGCCCGAGCTCAAGATGTAAAAATCAAAAAGTAACCTGCCGTGCTGCGCTGCGCTGCCGCCCCGCCCACCCTAGGTTCCGTGCCCACCGCCCTGCCCACCCTAGGTCCCGTGCCCGCCGCCTGCAGCCCCCAGCACCATCCAGGACTCGACCCCTCCCATCCACGAGGTTACATAAGCGACCCTCTTCCCCACCCCCCCGCACTGCCCCGACCCCCATGCGCACAACGGCTCGGGCATCCGCCCTGCCTCCCACAGCACCTGCAGCCCCAGACACAAGCTGGGACACCCCTCCCACATGTAACCTCCCCTCCACCCAGGGTCGCACCCCCTCCCCTTCCGGGGATGATGCGGACCTATATTTTAATCCCTATTGAAATCAGTACAACTTTTCTACCATTCAGAAAAAGATACTAGACTGCTGTTTTTCTACATTTTGTTCCTCCCATTTCCCAAGCAATGCGAGGTAACTCCAGCTAGTACTAATATATAATGCATTAATTGCTCAAGTAACATGGGCATTCCTTTTGCTTTGACAATGGTTTTGCATTCCCGATAATTTACCAGAGCACAGATTTTTGTTCTTAAGGACAATGTAAGGAAAGCTAGGATCCTGTAAGTATGAGAGTAACTGTGTTAATGGCACAATGAAAAGTTAATATGGAAGCAACTAGGCTAATGCCCTGCACTACGAATGTCCAATTTGAAACAGCGTTTTGCAGAGTCCAGAGCAGGATGAAGCCAAACACTTGTATCTGAGTGTTTACTAAATAATACAGACAAGAATCTACTGTCTATACGGGAGCAACTGGAACAGGGATCTAATCACGTGTTGCAAAACTTTTCGTCTCTAATGCAGCCTAGGCTCAGGCATGGGTTGTTTTGTAACCTGAAGTTATAACTATTAATAACGAGCTCTTATAAGGCACATTTGACCAGTAGCTCTCAAATCAGGTCACTATCATTATCCCCATTTAACAGATTGGGAAACTGACACAGAGAGCAGTGAAGTGACTTACCCAAGGTCACTCAGCAGGCTAGCAGATGAACTGACATGAAACCTCATATCTCCTGAGTCCCAGTCCAGTGTGTTATCCACTAGGTTACACTGCTTCCCTGTTGGAGATGCTTCCTGCTACAAAGAGATTACTGTCTGAAGAGACAATATGCTTGATGGGAAGGGAAACTGAGGCCCAAAGAGGTAAAGCAACTTGCCTAAGACCACATAGTATGTCAGTGGCAGAGATGGACTTGACCCCCCCTCATAGCCAAACCACTAGAGCACACAGCTTTGTACTGCCTGATGCTATATTGTTTGTCAAGTACCAGTATGTCCCTGTTTTCCTACATACCTGCAAAGCACACATTATAATCAACCAACCATAATAAGGTTAAGTAACTATTTTCATAATATATTTGGCAACAATTAACATCCTCGTTGCCAGACTGAGAAAGGCCAAAAACTGAGTGGATATGAAGACTAAAATAGTCTCTAAAATTTGTCCTTCCAGAACGGGGCTTAAGTATTCCAAAACTAGATTGCTACAATGCCTGCTATGAATGAACAGAGAATTTCAGTCTCGCAGCTGTCACTCTAGCAACTAATTTGTACTTTAAAGGGAAATGAATGAGCCATAAATACACACAACAGGTGAAATGTTGCCACGGTGTGACGTCAAAGAAACTTATCCCAAAGACGTGACTGGAACATGTTTGTCACAAAACACCTCTGTCTGTCTGAGAAAAGGAACGGCTAAACGAGAACTGAAAACTATGCTCTGCTCACTGTGTTTTTTTTCTAATACAACAGTGCTACTTTATTTTGTACAGTTCCTTTCCTACACCCACTAAGCAGAGACAATCAAGATACCTGATCACATTTCCACTGGGGGATTTGTAACCCAGATAGCATCTACCAGCAAGGGCAGAGCTAACCTGCAGAAGACACCACCCCTGCCAAATTCTACTTCCCTCACATGCCAGCAGGGTTTCTGACACTGTAGGAAGTATGGTGGTTCCAAGCCTCTTTGACAAAATAATGGAGGAGTTAAAGTTAGTGCTGCTGGCATGCGGAAAAGCAGCTTAAAGAGCTGGTGAGCCTTTTTAAAAAGTTTTCCCAGTCTCTGGAGCCTAAGGAGAACTTAAGGGAAGCTACCAGCTGTTACCTGCAAACATTCCATCTCCCATTTGTTAGAAGCATGAGCTCCAAATGGAGCCTGCCCATTGATTCCAGAGAGTGATTAAAACTGTCTCTTTCCTCTGTGCTTCCTCTTCTGAGCCCAGGAACACCTTCCCACTACGGATGTGAATGACAAGTCGATTCACTAGTCAACTAGTCACTTCCCCCACTCCCACCTTGCTGCCTCTATTGGAAAAAGAGGCAGCAAGAGGGAGGAGGAGAGAAGAGGGTGCTTCAAAGTGGCAGCGCTGCATGAAGCTCGGGGCCAGACTCTGGGCTCCATGTGGTGCAGCCACTCCGAAATGCTGTATGCAGCCCGGGGCCAGCTGGGGACTCTGCAGCTGACTCTGGGCTCCACGCAACGCTGCTGCTTTGAAACGTCGCGTGGAGCATGGGGCCAGCGGGGGTCTGTTTGAGTCCCCCGCTGGCTCCGTGCTTCCTGCAGCACTTCTGCAGGGTGCCCTTATCAACCAATCAAATAGTCAATGCAACTTGCATCGACTATTCGATTAGCTAATTAATCTAAATTTAACATCCCAATTCTCCACACAGATTTTGTTGTGATGATTTCATTTATGCAGCTGAGCCTGAGGGGACCAGATGCAATAGGTAGCTACACTGCCCCAGGGGAACCATTGGGAGAGATAGTGCCTGGGGAAAGTCCAGTGCTTAGCACTCACAGGCATCCAAGAGAAGCTTGCAAGCTGCAGCACTTCTTAGGGTGGAGAAACATGTTCATTTCTTTTTGCCTGGGGCCTTGCTTTCCTTCCTCATGGCCACTGGAAACCCAGGGAGTCCTTGGGAAAGGCAGGCCAGGAAGACTGCTTGTACACAATCAGAGCTGAGCTCAAAAGATACCTATCGGTGGTGCCAGGAGAATTGCTGGGTGTGCGGAGCACTTAGATATCTGGCCGTACCGTGGCACCAGTGGCATTTTGAAACCGTTTAGGGATATGACGTGAACATCTAGAGTCACAGAATCCTAGGGATGGAAGAAACTTCAGGAGATCGTGTCCAGTCCCCTACCAAAGCAAGACCAATCCCGACTAAATCAACCCAGCCAGGATTTGTCAAGTCAGGACTTAAAAACCTCTAGGGATGGAGATTCCATCGCCTCCCTAGGTAACCCATTCCAGCGTTTCACCACTCTTGTAGTAAAAGCTTTCCCTAATATCCAACCTAGAACTTCCCCACTGCAACTTGAGACCATCGCTCCTCATTCTGTCATCTGTCACCACCGAGAACAGCCTCTCTCCATCCTCTTTGGAATCCCCCTTCAAGTAATTGAAAGCTGCTATCAAATTCCCCCTCACTCTTCTCTTCTGCAGACTAAATAAGCCCAAACACTTAGCACAATGGAGAACATGGGTAGGTTGAATGCAACCTCCCTTACAATAATACTCCACTTACGGGCTACGTCTACACTGGCCCCTTTTCCGGAAGGGGCATGTAAATTTCACTAGTCGTCGTAGGGAAATCCGCGGGGGATTTAAATATCCCCCGCGGCATTTAAATAAAAATGTCCGCCGCTTTTTTCCGGCTTTTAAAAAAGCCGGAAAAGAGCGTCTAGACTGGCCCCGATCCTCCGGAAAAAGTGCCCTTTTCCGGAGGCTCTTATTCCTACTTTATTCCTACTTTGAAGTAGGAATAAGAGCCTCCGGAAAAGGGCACTTTTTCCAGAGGATCGGGGCCAGTCTAGACGCTCTTTTCCGGCTTTTTTAAAAGCCGGAAAAAAGCGGCGGACATTTTTATTTAAATGCCGCGGGGGATATTTAAATCCCCCGCGGATTTCCCTACGACGACTAGTGAAATTTACATGCCCCTTCCGAAAAAGGGGCCAGTGTAGACGTAGCCACGGAGTTGCAGTTATCAGATTTATTGGGAACTAATCTAACCTAGTGTTCAGGAACAATTAATATATAACCGAGGGCAAGGCTGCCAAAAATCTGTTTAATGAGGCACCATTTCACCAGTCCACAGTAGTTAAATGATGTTTAATCTGGTGTTAAATCAGTAAGAAATTCTAAGAGGCGGTCTTCTGTAGAGAAATTTGCAAATAAAGTTTAAAAAACCAATGAAGAACGAGTAATAACATTCTGTCCTTGTATTTCTATCCGGTTTAATTTTGTTTTAAATATTTTCAGGTATTTTAAAATGTTCCTTCTTCTAAATGGGAAAGCAAGTTAACTAGGACAATTGCTGCTTATTGTGGAAGTTTGGGAAAAGGAAGTTAAGTGAAACAATTGCTGCTTATTGCGGGAGTCTGGGGATCTAGGTTTGATTTCCTGCTGTGTCACAGAGTGACTGTGTGAACCTGGGTAAGTCACTTATACTCAGAGCCTCAAAAGTATTTAGGCACCTCACTCACATTGGGTTCTGGACTTCAGTTGGTCAGTGCCTCAATTTTCTGTCTGTAAAATGGGGGTGATCACACTGCCCTGTCTGCCAGAAGTGCTGCCACGAGAAAAAAAATGTGTTAAAGCAAATGAGGTGCTCAGACACTACAGCAAGGGGAGGGACATATAAAAACAACTTCACACGCACGCAATTGCACAGGAAAATCCCAGCTCTTTTGGTTGTACCTTCCAGACTGTCTGGTGTTCCCTCAACAATTTTACCCAGCTGCTTCCAGAAGAATCAGACCAGAACAGCCACTTCCCTAAGACTGAGCAAAATCCTGCTCGAGTTACTCAAATAAAACTACCACTGAAGCCCACTGATTCATTATCTTCCCTTAACTCAGTCTGAAAAAACAAGGCCAGCCAGAAGCTAGACTCAGAAATTACGGGGATCACGGCAGCCCTCTGACAAAACCAAACCCTGCTTGCATCTGAGCAGGATCATCATTCAAGTTGTCAGGCAAACTGGGGCTGACACACAACCCTCGGCAGCAATGGAATAAAGACACTGGGGACATCTTTCCACTTCACGGCTAAGTGATATAATTCTAACAAGAGATCCGGACAATATGAGGAGTGATCACAGAGCCTTGCCTGTAATCACTGCCCAGGGAAAATTCCACTTGCACCAATGGATGTTCTTTCCCCCATTGACTTCAGTTTTGTTGGCTGCACTGGAAGTTTACAGCTGTGGAAGGCTGGGCTGCAAGTGCAATAGAGAATCTACTTGGGAGTGAGGCGTTTAGCTCTTTGTTATTCAATAAAGTGGGCAGCAGCCTACTTACTTCATGGTTTTATTGAAAAGCAATAAAAAATAGACTCCCCCCCCCCAATGTGCTAGATAATCACATTTGGACCAAGCTCCTACGGTGTTGTTCTCCCACACTGAATGTCCAGGCAGGGATCTAGCTAAGTGAACACAGCGTACAAACTGCTTGTTTGTAAATACACATTGGCCATTCCAGAGCTATCAGCACACGGCTAGATTGTCCTAGCCCTTGGTCACATGTCCAGGGAAATGTGAGGGAGCAAAAGCACTGCAGATCCCAAATCAGCCTTGCTCAGATTGTGACTGGCCATGGACAGAGGGGGCAGCTACTCAGTACACCTCCACTGCAAGCCAGTGAGCAGAGATGGTGTAAAGGAGATATAGGGATTAGGAGCTGGTTTTTCTCCCACCCTACCAGCTGGCCAAAGCAATTGGGCACACAGAGGAGTCCATGAAAGAGGAGAGGCACCTACTGCAGCACAAGGTATTGGAAGAGGAATTACAGATGTCAGTACACCACCTCCTTAATTTGTTTCTGAGATGGCACAGCTATGCACCACCCCTCAGTCCTGGAAGGCTGGTGGTTACAAACCAGCCCTTGGTGAGAAAGAGAACGAGCACCGACAAGCTGAACTTCTGAGGGAGCATGAACTTTGCCCACAAAGGATTGTTTAAAGCTTTCCCAGAACCCTAGAAACGCTCTTCTTCCACTGAAGTATATAGTCCCCGTGGCTTTTTCAGAGTTCCAGTAATTCAAATAATAAGCAATTACAACAATTCATTAACTTTATTCTAATACTGTCAGTCAAGGATTCTGGTTTCCTACAGCCATGAGGAAGCTTTGCCCCCCACTGGCCCAAGTTTAAAGCTAGAGACTAAGAAGCATGCATTCCTTTATTCTGAGAAATGCTGAATACCTGGCAACTTCTTTGGGAGTTGGAGGTGCTCAGCAGGTACTAAGCTTCTCTCAGGATAGGCCTTTAGTCTCCTCAAAAGTCCTTGCCTGTATTTAGAATTAATTCATTCATCCATTGCTTCAGTCACTAGCAAATGGCAATTTTAATTTTTACCTTATTTATTTTTAGGGTAGGAGCTCTGGTCACCTTCTGGATAAGCAAGTTAGAAGATCACCCTGAACTCCTTCTGACAGGCTCACTTAGATATCCCGAAGGATCTCTCAGAGCAGTGCTTATACAAATAAGGACATTTTTTCAACTTCACCCAACCAGTTTTCCCTTTAAGATGGGCGTTTGGGCAGCAGCCCAGGAGATACTCAAATGCCATCCAGCTGATTAGCTGAGCACCCACAGCACCCAAAGACAGCAGCATGTGTTTCTATTGGTGGTGTGCATTTGCATATGCCTTGGTGCACATAACAAAATGCACATGGATAGAAAAATTAGAGTGAGTATTGCACACAACCCTTATTCAACTCCAGGTACCACATCTCTTCTCTTAAGAAATGGGTTTTTTAAATTATTATTAGTCATAGTAGTAGCAGTATACAGGAGACAATGTTGAACCAAATCCTTAGATAGTCATTCAGTTTTTACTGAAAGAAAGTGCTATGGGGCAAATCTACATCTACAGAGGCTGGGATTGTTTTCACCTTTGTATCTGGTATAGTTATCAATAAATATGAAATAAAAAGTAAGGGCAAAGCAATAACTTCAGAATCTGACCAGTAGCTATGAAATCTTTACCATTCTCCACACCCTGGGATGTGCATCTTCTAACAAAAACTGGAAACAAAAATCCAGTAGCAGCCTCAATAATTTATAATAAAGACTGGAAAACTTTTTCTTGCCTTTGTGGGATTATACCTGCCCATGAGTAATTTATGTTCTAGGTAATTCTGGGAATATAACTATATAACTCTTTGCAAACAATGCAATGCCTCCAGGAGGAATCACATTTGCAATAATCCCTGAAACTTCTCTCACCAGCCTCCTCATGTCTCATTTGCTCTAAGCAGACTAATTCTACTAATCTTCAACCAGCCTAGAAAATCCACTAAAGGTGAAAACACTGAGTGGGGGAGGAGAGAGGTAGCATTAAAAGGGTCAGGTGTTTTGTGCTGTATGCATATTACTTCCATTGGCAAGACTGAAACTTATTTAGCCTTTTGCCTGTGGAAACCTCTTGTTGATGGGACCCAGCCAATACTCTGGCTCATCAGTCAGTGCCACTGCTAATTATTGTCACAATGGGAGAAAATGTCTATCCTCTCCAATGCATGCAGGTAAAGAAGAAAAGCCAGGATACCTGGAATCACTACTGTACAAATCCTCTGCTGTCCCTACCACACGTAGTCAATGAGAGACAAGAGCTTACTATGTATCTGAGGAAACCCTTCTCTGCCCATGCTAAAGGTAAATGATTCTCACATGCCAGCTGGGATGGAGATAAGGAATCATGCTACATTTTCAGCCCAGCTTTCAATGATCAATCCCCACAATTATAGATTTCCCCTCCCCCCCACCACACACACACTCTCCCCATCCTCTGCTCTGTTGTATAAATCCTTAAAGATACTAGGGAAGGGTCTCCCACCAGCTCCTTCCTTTAATGCTTCCCATCAATAGTTCCCCTCAACCCACATTTCCCCCCACCCAAAGGAAATACACCCGTTTTAATATTTCACCAGGAGCCCCACTACATATTTCTTTTCCTCTTTGCTGTTTAGGACAAGAAATGAAGTGCTGCCTCTTTAATTGGCAAAAGCATGCAGTAAGAGCATACCTTTAATTTAGTGTTGGGATAACTCACTTGCACCCTGGCTGTTGTCTTATTGGAGAGGGCAGCCTGCCTCAGATCCTCTAGCACTGAAATAATATCATCCAGCACGCATTTCTTATCCTGATTTCTCAACACACACAGATGGGAAAAAGTATAATTATAGCCTTTGTAGTTCACCTTCATTTCCAGCACGGCTCGGTGGATCTGCAGGATCACATCAGCCTGATGCAAAATATTGCCTCCAGGTTTGGAGAGGAGGATCACCCTGCCATACCTCCCCGGGGTGTGCAAGTCCGAATAAAGCTGGCTTTTGGACTGCTCCAGGGGGAAGAGGCTGGTGGCTAAGCTCCGCTCGATCTTGGCCAGGCTGTGACTGGGGGCGACCAGCGTCTCCAGGTCCCTTTCCGATTGGAAGCGGCTGAGCAGGCTGAAGCCGAAGATGATGGTCAGGACTGCGGGCACAGTGAGGAAAAACACCGGGTGCCTGCTCACGAACAAGCCCAGCTTGTAGCAAAACGACTGAAGCGCTCTGTGGATCACCTGCCGCAGCATCCTCCACCAGATCCAGCTTGCAGATGCTCCCGGGCGTCTTCGAAAGCACATGTGACATATGTGGCTCCTTGCCCCCTTGCTGCCAATTTCCCTCCCCACCCCCCTTCCCCAACTCACTCCACGACTCCTGTGCAAGACTGCAGCAAGTTGCAGCAAGGCGGCCAGAGATCGATCGGTGGGGTGCGCGGGGAGGGGAGCTGGGCGCAGGGTGGGTGCCGGGTGGTGTGCCCCCCCTCGTCCCTCCAGCTAAGCAGCATCGCTTCCCCCCCTTCCTGCTGGCCCCCTTTTCGGCACGGAGGCGCTGGCAGGGTGCTCGCGCTGCAGTGTCCGCGTGCAGCTGCCCCCCTCCGGGGAGTGGGGGGCTGAGCGGGTGGGACAGGAGGAGGGGGGGGGCTGGAAATGGCGCGCAGGGGGGGGGGCGCTATTTTTAGAGCGTTTCCCGGCAGGGTCGCACGAGGCAGGGGCCGGAGAGCTCGCGGGCAGAGGAATGATCTTAGCAGTGGGGGGAGGCGCCTGGGATTCCCCCCCCCCGCACCTCTCCCGGGACTGCCGCGCGCTGCTGCATTGTCACTTCTCCCGCCCCCTGCCGGGCCCGCTGCACTCCTGGCCCGGGGCGGCACCTCGGCTGCCCGCTGCAGCTGCGGGCCTGACTTCATCCCGGGACAGGAGCGCGGCAAAAGCGCGGGACAAGTCTCGCTCCGCCCCAGCCTTGGCCCTAGGGGCGGGGGAGCGCGAGGGCAAAGGGCCGCCGTGGGCAGGGATGGGAGGGGGGGGGGTTGTAGCCCCCCCTCGGTCACGGTGCCTGGTGCAGACCCGTCCCCCCGCGGCTCTGTCCTGGCAGAACTCGGACACCCAGGCGCTTGGTTTCCAATGCGTGTCTGGGGGGAGGGTAAACAGAGTATCCCCCGCCTCCCCCCTTTGTACTAATGTGAATGTAGTTCCCTCCAAGCAGGGGCTGCTCCGCACATCAGCTGAGGGCCGCTACAATGGGAGGGGGGAGGAGAGAGAAATCACAGTTGCAAGCACCTGCTGCAGAGAGGACTTGGGCCGTGTTTCTGGACCGTTGCGATACTAGGGATGGCTTGCAGCTTTCCGCCACTCTGTCAGCTCTCAGGGCCGGTTGTTCTGCAACACTGGGCTGGAAGATCCATACACTTCCCCCAGTCGATTCTCCCAGTAATTAACCAGCCCTTTCTGGATTAACAACCCACAGCAAGGACATCCCTTCCGAAGAAGCCCTCCAGCATAATATATTGCATAAGAGCAGAGGGTTCTTTTGTGCTGTGCGTGAGGCCAAGAGAAAAGTACCCAAGCTCCAGGTGGTGGTTTGCAGGACCACAGCTTTCTAGTTCATCATCTGAGCTGAAGTGTCTAGCAGGAGGGATTGGTTTTAGAGTGCTTCAACCCGGGATGTGTGGGACAGCAAGTTCAGTGTTAGCACCTTGCAGAAAAGCAGGAAGAGAGGAAGGATTTCCCCTTTTTTGTTAAATGATAGGGGCATAACATTAAGCCTTAACTGGGGATGGGGGCGGGGGAGGGGAGGACAAAACCAAAGCCTGCATTGCTGCTTAAAGGCTTAGCACCTTAAAAATTCCAATAGACTGTTTTGCCAGTCTTGTGTCAAACAAAAACTGATTGATTCTGGTAAGATGTTGGTGACATTCTGAGCTGCTTTTTTACAACCCAATGTTGTAAGGCAAGAAGATCAAGAGAGAAAAAAACAGAAAGCTTGAGCCCACTTGTTAAGATAGTGATGGATAACCTGTGGGCTACATGTGGCCCATTGGGGTTCTGCATGTGGTCCACAAGACATTTTATTTTACAATTGCCCATGCACAGGGTTGCCAGCTTCCACTGGTTTCCATCCACGTAGTTTTTCCCCCTACTGGTATTACTAAAGTGACATGGACATAAAGCAAAGGTCTGTGAAGTGAGGTGTGCTCAGATCACACACAGTGTTGTGAGCGCTCCCTCTGCCTCCCATCAAAACGCTACTGCAATTTAATCAGCACACCTCACACATTCTAGGTTCACAAGCTCAGTTAGCAAAACTACCATATCCCGGGAGACCATCTAAGTTACAATAGTTATGCTTCCCACTGAGATGAAGGAGGGTCACTCACGCAGCCCAGTCACCAGCCTGAGTCGCCTGCCACTGAATTAAGAGATTTGACTCACACCAAGATTTACTAACAGAAGGCTGGACAGAACTCAATTAGTCCTAACTACTCAGGAGACCTGCAGTGGAAGATCTCGCATGGCATTACAGCCACCAATCACTTTGTGAGCAACATCCCACTCTGGTATCTATAGAGTGCACCTTTTGTTTGGCCTCCAAGAGAGTATACGGAGTGTTTCCTTTTTTTTTTTTTCAGCTATACAGCTGCGTGGGACTGGTTTTCTTCAGGCACCTGTTTATTCTGGCAGGGAAATACAATGCTTGTACATGGCCTGTTTCCTGCTTGACAAAATATTTTACTAGGGCAGCCTAAACTGACAATTTCAAAATCTTACAGGCACAAAGTGGAGAGGCAGAAGAGAGCGGTGCACTGGGGTTATTCCACACACTGACTGAGGCTTGGATGAAGATTGACTCCTCCTTTTTACAAACTAAATTAATCTGGATGTGTTTCAGCTGACCTGATACATTAATATTTTGAGTGAACTTGGTGATGGTGGTCCCATAGCTATCCATGTGCAGCATGTCTTAACAGCTAATTTTATAACTTTTTATATATAATTTTAAGGTGTATAAGTTTTCACATCACTAAATTTTCTCTCATATACACTTCCTTTCCAACTTAATCAGAAATACAAAAAGGGTTTTTTCAGAGTCAAAGTTATTGTTATTACTTCTGTATTTAATAATGTACATCATGGATATGATGCTTTTGCGGTTTTGAAGAATATGGGTCAACAATGTGCCCTTGTAGCCAAGAAGGTGAATGGCATATTAGGGTGCATTATGAGGAGCATTGCCAGGAAATCTAGAGAAGAGATTATTCCTCTTTATTTGGCACTGGTGAGACTACATCTGTAGTATTGTGTCCAGTTCTGGGCCCCGCACTACAGAAAGGATGTAGACGCATTGGAGAGGGTCCAATGGAGGGCAACCGAAAAGATTAGGGGGCTGGAGCACATGACCTATGAGAAGAGACTGAGGGATTTGGGCTTATTTAGTCTGCAGAAGAGAAGAGTAAGGGGGGATTTGATAGCAGCCTTCAGCTTCCTGAAGGGAGGCTCCAAAGAGGTTGGAGAGAGGCTGTTCTCAGTAGTGACGGATGGCAGAATGAGAAGCAATTGTCTCATGTTACAGCAGCGGAGGTCTAGGTTGGATATTAGGAAAAACTATGTCACTAGGAGGGTGGTGAAGTACTGGGATGGGTTACCTAGGGAAGTGATAGAATCTCCATCCCTAGAGGTTTAAGTCCTGGCTTGACAAATCTCTGACTGGGATGATTTAGGTGGGATTGGTTCTGCTTTGAGCATGGGGCTGACCGTTAAAAGTTTTCCGTTAAAAGCATTTTTGGAAAAGCGTGTCTAGATTGGCACAGACGCTTTTCCTCAAAAGCACTTTTTGCGGAAAAGCGTCCATGCCAATCTAGACGCGGTTTTGTGCAAAAAAGCCCCGATCACCATTTTAGCCATTGGGGCTTTTTTGCGCAAAACAGTACTGTGCTGTCTACACTGGCCCTCTTGCGCAAATGATTTGCACAAGAGGGCTTTTGCCCGAATGGGAGCAGCATAGTATTTCCACAAGAACACTGACGATCTTACATGAGATTGTCAGTGTTCTTGTGGAAATTCAAGTGGCCAGTGTAGACAGCTGGCAAGTTTTTCTGCAGAAGCAGATGATTTTGCGGAAAAACTTGCCAGTCTAGACACAGCCTAGATGAAAAGTTACAAGATGATCTCAGAAAACTGGGTGACTTGGCAACAAAATGATAGATGAAATTCAGTGTTCACAAATGCAAAGTCACACATATTGGAAAACATACCCTCAACTATACATACAAAATGAAGGGGTCTTAAAGAGCTGTTACCACTCAAGAGATAGATCTTGGAGTCATTCTGGATAGTTCGCCAAAATCATCTGCTGAATATTCAGCAGCAGTGAAAAAAGCTAATAGAATATTAAGAACTTTTAGTGAAGGAATGGATAATAAGACATAAAATACCATTATGTTACTATATAAATCCATAGTATGCCTACACATGGAGTACTGCATGTAGTTCTGGTCATCCTAGCTTAAAAAAAGAAAGTATATTAGAATCAGAAAAGGTAGAGAAGGGCAACAAAAATTATTAGAGCTTCCATATGAAGGGAGAATGAAAAGAATGAGATTGGTCAGATTGGAAAAGAGATGATTAAGAAGGGATACAATAAAGGTATATAAAAGCATAAATAATGAGAAAAAAGTGAATACAATAGTATTATTTACCCCTTCACATAACACCAGAACTAGAGCTCGCCCAATGCAATTAATAGGAAGTGGGTTTAAAATGAACAAAGGAAGCACTTCTTCACATAAAGTACAGTCAACCGGTGGATTCTGTTGCTGAGGAATGCTGAGAAAACCAAAAGTGTAACTGAGTTAAAAATGGAGGACAGATGACTAACAATGACTATTAGTCAAGATGGCTAATCCTCTGACCGCCAGATGCTAGGAATGGATAATAGCATATGAATCACTTAATAACTGCCCTGTTCTCAGGCTAGGAGATGGACCACTAGTTATAACACAAAATGGCCATTCTTATATTTTTTCTGTCGATGAAAATATATATCACTATAGCAAGGTGCATGGAAAAGCAACATGGCTCTGGCCCAGGAATCAGGAGAAGTTTTTTATTGAAATCTATGCCATTGCTTTGCTACATGACCTTGCCTAAAACACTTAATTTCTTTGTTGCTTGACCTCCCAGTTATTACAATGGAGATAATACTTACTCACCTTTGCAAAAGTGGTTGAGCTGTAAGGTTACAAAATATTTATGTGGCCATTATCCATTGTTAAGAATTTTTGAAGCCTTGAATCTACAGAGATCCAGAACTATAATTTAGTGAGTGCAGAGGAAAGCCTGGGGCGGAAGGAGGAAATCTTTTGGAAAGCATCTAGATGATTTAAGAGCCTGCTTTGTATTTTTAAAAGAGAGTCAGGATTGTAACAGTCCTTAAGTACCTAAAGATGTAGCTATGCACCTTGTGGGATTTTCAAAAGCATCTATGTGCTTCACTCCAACAGAGATTAGATGCCTAGGCAGTTTTAAATTCCCACTAATAAAACAAAACAATACTTAGTTCTTATATAATGCTAGGCACATACCTGCATCATGAGATACCTAGATGCCTTTACAAATATTACCCTTTGGGGCCCATGTCTCACTAATGCTCCTAAGTGACTAAGACAAGTTTGAAAATGAGATTTAAGCTCCAAAGCCACTAAGGTATTTTTGAAAATGTTACCTCTTCCTATTCATTTTGGCCTGTGTGTGTTTTCTATACCTTTCCTGGAGTTCATCTTCTCTGCTCCATTTCTTTCCTTAATCACAGCCACAGTATTCCCTTTAGTCAGAGAGCTCTATGAAATCACCTACCGCACACTGGATAACTGATATTTTATTAGTACTTGTACATTTCACCTACAGGAAAATGTTCTACCAAAATATGCAGTTTTCCCTCTGTTATTTGCAAAGTGACTTTGCTTGGGTTCCATAAAGCACTGAGAATTTTCCCACAGCTTCAGTGAATCATTTGGATCAAGCCTGCTAATGTGGGGTGGAGGATGGACAAAGGAGGCGGTTGCCCTGGGCCCAGGTCTCAGTCACTATCTCAGGAGCAGCATTAGATGAAGCCCAGACCCTCTCAATCACTGCTGGAGTGCCGCGTAGTGTGCTCCTCTCAGCTCTGAGGGCTTCTTAGGGGGCGGAGTGGTCCATCACAGTGCACCACTCATTCCACCCTAGACCTGCCCCTTCTGGGATCACAGGGCTGCTCTCCAACCTTGCCCAGGGGCCCGGCTCCCTCATTTGGGTAACGAAAATTAGAGCCATGTGGTGCTTATATAATGGAAAACTATGACCAAGAGAAGTAACTGCACCATTATGCCAGCTACATCTTCTCCTTAGCATGCAGCCTATTCTTTTGCCAAAATCAGACAGCTGTTGCCCTCTCCCTAGTTTTGTCTTTTGGGTCATGTTGATGTAGCCATGTCAGTTCCAGGACACTAGAGAGTCAAGGTGGGTGAGGTAATACCTTTTATGGGACCAGTTGCTGTTGGTGGAAGAGACAAATTTTCAAGCATACATGTAAGATATTAAATGAAAGGTCAAATAAAATATTCATTAAAAGATATTACTTCACCCATCTTGCCTTTCTGGGTCAGGTTTTTAAGAAATCAGTAGCAAAGCAGACTCCAGCTGCTGATTTAAGGTGGCATCCCCCGTACTTCCTAATCAGTCTTCTTACCAGGGAACAGCAAGCAATAGTGCTGGTAGTGCAGATCGATCATTATTTCACCTTTTTTCTAGTGGTGGGACCAAGAAGCCTCAGTCAGGTCAGGATCCCATTGTGGTAAGTGTTGTGCACACACATAATAAATGGCAGTCCCTGTTCCTCAAAACATATATATTTTGAAAGGCAAGAGCTAGCTCAGATGGCTGAGACAAACAGACTAAGGGAATACAACAGGACATTTTCATAAATCCATGAAGGGGCCATTAGATCATCTCATCTGATTTCCTGCATGACACAAGCCATAGAAAAACTTTTCCGTTAAAAGCATTTGCGGAAAATCATGCCAGTCTAGACGTAGCCAGGGAGATTCTGATAAAATTAGTTATCATTTACCCATAGTACTTGGAGTGCATTGAACTTCCAGGAGGATTCAGTCTCTTTTGTGCTTCCATTTTCTTAATCTGGAGTTTAAGTCTGGCAGTTCTCTCCTTTGCTTTCTCTCTCTTCTCTCTAATTCAACAGCTCCTCTTGCTATTTTCACCATCCTCTCTGCATGTTCTCTGTCTGCCTCAGCCCTTCTCTGCTTGGTTAGCAGACAGAACTCTTCAATTTCTTGTTTATATTTAAGTTGCAATCTCCTGACTGAATCCTGCACTCTCATTTCTTCTGTGGCATCTCTGGTTCTTGATTAGAAGCTTGCTTCCTAAAGGTAATTCCTTTTTTAAAGCGCAAATTTTTAGGGCTTTTTTTTTTTTAGTAAGACCCTCATACTGTTGCTGATTCATTGCAACTGCGCTTTAACCAATCAAACTCTCAATCCTCAAATCAAATTTAGAATAGTGTGGGGTCCTGAACCAAAGCTCAATTGACCAGGTTCTATGGATCCTGCCCACTACACCAGTGTAATGTATCAGGTCAGTCTGGACCCTGCTGAGAGGATCAGATCAGGGCAAATTGCTCATAACCAGGGCTACTTACAGCCCAAGACTGAGGTTTGAACCTCTAAGACACCAAACAAGTCACACAGAGCACTTCAGCTGCCAACCTAACTAGCAAAAAACCTCACAAGCAAAATCCCTTTGACACCCCAGTGTTTCCTGTGTGTGAGGGGGTTCACTCACCACCATAGCACCCCCTGCACTCTGTCCCCAGAATTAGCTCCTTCTGCTGGCAGCGCACCTTCCCTCAGGTGGTGTTTCCCCTCTTTCCTCCAGGCCGCATCATTCTCTTCAGGACACTGCCCTCCAGCAGTGCCCACATCAGTCTCTGAGCCCCCCCTTCCGGGGGTGGTGGTTGTTCCTTCAGCAGGCCTTTCTTCAGGCCCTGCAGTCTGGTGGTTTGCTTGGCCAGAGGTCCCCTAGCCAGCTCCAGCTCTAGCTCCCCAGCAGCCAGGCTCTCACTGCTTTCCTCCAGGAGCAGCAGCCCATTGTCTTATATGGTTCCCAGCTGGGCCCCAATCAGCTAACATGGCCTCATCTGGGGCCAAACTCCCAGACCCTGCTTTGGGCCGGGGTTTGCTCTTAAAGGGCCAGTGCAGGGCGAACTCCCTGTCACACTGTGCCACAACCAGACCCACGCCTTATACAGGTGAGAGGTTATAAAACCCAATCTCACCAATTCTGAACAGGTTCTCCCAGACCCAAAGGACCAGCCACAGTCCCAGGTCAGTTTATACCTTGGATCTTACCCACAAGATCACACTGAGCCAATCCTTTAGAGTCTAAAATAGAAAGGTTTATTAATAAAAGAAAGAAAAGGTTGAGAGTGAGATTGTTAAGGAGAATACATTACATACATCAGTCACCAAGTTCTTGATGCAGGCTCTTAGCAGAGATGTTACAAGCTGCCAACTTAAAAGTCTCTGTTGTACATCCTATGTCAGGAGGGGACATCAGATTCTTCCTTGGACTCTGTTCATTGCAGGGTGCTTCTGGAATCAGGAGCAGGATTGAAGAGTAGATGGAGGCACCCTCATGGTACTTTTATAATCTTCTTTCCCTGGGTGCTGATGCCTCCCAAAATGGGCTGGTCACATGACCCGCAAACCAGCTTCTTTCCTTTTTTAGGAAAGGCACCATGAAATCCCCTGGTGTGTCCTTCTCAGGCAAGAGGCCATTGTGTGCTCCTCAGGTGTCAATTGACGACACCCAAGAGCCATTGTCCCTGCAGCATTCAGGAACAACCCCTCCCAGCAGAAATGATGCAAATATGAATACAACGCCCATATTCATAACGTTACACACACAGATTGTACAAATACGTGAGCAGCCTAGATAGAGTCGGCAGAGCATACGCTTTCATTTGACACCTCACAAGGCCCACTTTGAACTGAATCTGGGGCAAACACACTAGTGAGTACAACACTGATCTGCCTACTCATGTTAAAACCCAGTAATGTGACGGGTTCATCACACACTAATTTATCCCAGTGTAGAAAAATGGGAGAAGATGGAAAGAAGCTTGCTTATTGTCTGGACTAGGGGTTCTCAACTTTCTGACAACAAAAGTTACTGCATGACCCCAAGAGAAGGGAGCAAAGCCTGACCCCATGTGAGCCTTGCTGCCCTGGATTGGGGAGGGGGGGAGGGCAATGTCAAAGCCCTGTGGGACCAAAGCAGAAGCCCAAGAGCTTTAGCACCAAAGTGGGGGGGGGGCATGTAACTTGAACCCCCACACCCAAGGTTGAAGCTTGTGAGCTTTGGCTTTGGGTCTTGGCAGTGGGGCTTAGGCTTGGGCCCTGGGCTCTGGTAAGTCTAACACTGGTGCTAGTCACCCCATTACCCACTTTGGGGACCCAACTCACAGTATGAGAACTGCTGGTCTATGTGATATGTGATAGTAAGTAAACAAGTTTTACTTGTGTGAGTCTCATATGCACATCATGATGCCACAAGTAAATTATACAAGGCATCTCCAATGGCAAGCTTTAGAGGTCAATATTAACAATATGAAGTATTCCCAAAAGGGAGTAAGGAGTCAGAGTCATTTTGAAACCCTTGATGTACTGTATTCTATGTGGCTAATACCAATTATGGCATCGTCTAACAATATTTGCTGAGGATATTAACCAGCAAAGGTTTGCAAAGATAAGTGAGGCCAAAAATATATAATACAAAAGCACATGAAGAAGTTTTTGGAGATTCAGCTCCGAAAAAGACTATTATATTTGGGAAGAAAAAAATGCAAAATACATTGCACAACAGATTAGACATGGAAGAAGACCTGGTAGTAGCAAAAGGACTGTGATGCTTACATAGAGATATCTTATCATGAAACAGCAAAGTAATACCCTCTCTGCTCTGTCTGCACCTGGAATAGTATGTTCAAGTTTGGGGCTAAACAGAAATGCCTGGTGGCACTCCCATTGCTCCTGAACTTCTTGCAGTTGTAAGGAGTAAGGGAAGTCGACAGGAGAGGTTCTCCTGCCGACCTCCCACTGTGGGGCCACCAAAGAAATTCTGGTTAAGGTATGTTGACTCCAGCTACATTATTTACGTAACTGGAGTTCCATATTTTAATGTGACCTTCTGGTTTAGTATAGACCTGCCTTCCTCCAGAGCACCATATGCATATTCACAATGACAGTACCATAAATAGTGTTGACTTCAACATGACAATTCAATAAGATTAAGGTATCACAGTCTGGCCTTTGCGGGGACATGGTATCAGTTAATACATATTTAAAGACTAACAAGATGGTTTAATAGGTGATGAGCTTTTGTGGGCCAGACCCACTTCCTCAGATCAAATGGTGGAAGAAAATTGTCACAACCATATATACCAAACGATACAATTAAAAAGAAGTGAACACATATGAAAAGGACAAATCAAATTTCAGAACAGAAGTGGGATGGGGGGGAAGGGAGGGAGGTAAATGTCTGTGAGCTAATGATATTAGAGGTGATAATTGGGGAAGCTATCTTTGTAATGGATAAGATAATTAGCGTCTTTATTCAAATTTGTGTGTAAAGTGTCGAATTTCAGCATGAATGATAGTTCAGAGGATTCTGTTTGAAGTGAAGTCTTAAAAGGTCTTTGAAGCAGGATGCAAGTAATCAAGTCGTTGAGACAATGTCCTTTCTGGTTGAAGTGGCAAGAAACTGTTTTTTCTTTGTGATCCTGTCTAATATCTGTTTTGTGGGCATCTCAGACACTTCACCAAAGGATCAATGCCCACAAAACAGATCAGATTTTTAAAACCTGCAAAAATTAATTTTAAAAAACCAAGCTCTTCTTAGCTTTTTAAAAAACTGAATATTTTCTCAGTATTCAAAAACTAAAAAAGAAAAAAAGATGGGATTTCATTTTTTTAGGAAAAAAATGGGAACTCTGATTTTTTTTTTTTAATTCTCATTGCTTTTGATTTTTTTCTTTACAATTTCCCAATCAACCTTAAGTACATAACATAAGAACATAAGAGCGGCCATACTGGGTCAGACCAAAAGTCCATCTAGCCCAGTATCCTGTCTGCCGACAGTGGCCAATAAGGATGCCCCAGAGAGAGGGAGCACAACAAGTAATCCTCACGTGACCCCTCTCCTGTCATACATTTCCAGACAAGCAGAGGCTAGGGACACCATTCCTACATAACCTTAAGTTAATATGCTCTGTAATACACTCTCTAGACAAGCCTGGTTCTTTTTCTCAGTTGTTGACAATGAGGTGTGATATTTCTGACAAATGTATTTCATAAAAGAATGAAAGGATGAAACAAACATTAAAAGAAAATGCTTGCACAGAACAACTATGAAAGCAACGTGTAGTAAAACTGTGAATTTAATACGTGTGTGTGTATTTGAGAGTGACTGGAGGGGGGGGGGTGAAAATTAAATTCAGGTTTTGATTTCTTTTCCAAGCGAGAAAATATTGATTCAGCTGAACAAAAGGGAAATGACTGAAAACGTCAACTCAGATGAGTGAAAATCAAACAAAGCTTCTCCCACGCCATGTGTTTATTGCTTCTGCAAAAATTAAAAAGCAGCTGATGTGATTCTGATTGCCATAAAACCAACAGTGAATTTTTATTTCTTCAAACGTGTCTTTATTTTCATTTCCTTCAAACTCCAAAATAGAAGCATGTGGCACTCTCGAAATAAGGTTTTCTGTTATAACACGGTATTTGATGCAAAGCTACAGAATTGTAAATGAAAACTAGCTCTTGTTATGGGTCCCATACAAAGCCTTCGGAAGTCAGCTGGAATCTTTCCATTTACTTCAGTGAACTTTTTATGAGACACTCTAATAGCATTGCATTATGTTTTTTAAAGCATGTAGACCCCAATACAAAAGTGAGAGAGAAAAGTAGGTGTCATGGTTTGAGCAAAGGAATGACTGTAGGAAGTCTGGAGTTTTAATCATATCGCTGCTATTGTCCTGGCTGGAAGTCTATCCCATTTGTCCAGGTTTCTGTGTGTATTAACTTGTGCAGCTACTTGTGCAGCTAATTCCAGGTGGTGAAAGAGGTTGAAACTCAGTGTTAATTCTTAAATGAGTAGTAATCCTGTGGCACCTTAGGGTACGTCTATACTGCATGCTTATTTAGAAATAAGCTATTCTGGAATAGTTATTCTGAAATAGCTTATTTCAAAATAGCATGTCTACCCTATAGGGAAGCCTCCAAATTAGTCTGAGACAGGTTTCCCTAATGTGGACGTGCTGTCTTGATTTAGAGCCCCTAGAGGTACTTGGGAGTAATTACTTTGAATGGCCTGGGGAGGAGCTATTTCAAAATAGCAGCAGTGGAGCGTCCACACTACTGCTACTCCAGAATAGCTATTTTGGAATAGGTGTTATTCATCATAGAATGAGGTTTACCGATTTCGAAATAAGCCATCCGTCATTTCGAAATAACTGAATTGCTGTGTAGATGCACCCTCCGGGTATGTCTACACTACCACCCTAGTTCGAACTAGGGTGGTTAATGTAGGCAACCGGAGTTGCAAATGAAGCCCGGGATTTGAATTTCCCGGGCTTCATTTGCATGTTGCCGGGCGCCGCCATTTTTAAATGTCCGCTAGTTCGGACTCCGTGCCCGCGGCTACACGCGGCATGAACTAGGTAGTTCGGATTAGGCTTCCTATTCCGAACTACCGGTACACCTCGTTCCACGAGGAATAATGGTAGTTCGGAATAGGAAGCCTAATCCGAACTACCTAGTTCGTGCCGCGTGTAACCGCGGGCACGGAGTCCGAACTAGCGGACATTTAAAAAGGGCGGCGCCCAGCAACATGCAAATGAGGCCCAGGAAATTCAAATCCCGGGCTTAATTTGCAACTCCGGTTGTCTACATTAACCACCCTAGTTCGAACTAGGGTGGTAGTGTAGACATACCCTCCGAGACTAACACACACACACACACACACACACACACACACACACCCTTCAGATGAGATGACCTTGAGTGGAGAAAAAAAAGGGGACCTTCAGAATAAGAAGGGAGAGGGAGAAAAAATTACCTGTCAGTTGTAGCCCTGGTACTGATGAGGCTAATTGAGTGGGCTGGAAGTGTTCCATACTTAACTTTTGATGTCAATAGGGTGTTATAATATGTTAAATAGTTCAAGTCTTTGTTCAGGCCTAGGAAAATTGTGCCAAATTCGCATATGAAGGTCAATTCTGCACACTCTCTCTCTATAGTTGCCTTGTGAAATTCTTTTGTAGAAGAATGGAATTTCTTTTACGTAGCCATTCCTGTTAATTCGTGTTTGCAAAGAGCACTCAAGATAAAAATGTCAGACAGCAAAATCGGCACAACAGTCCACATTTAGGATGCACAGTCTAATCTCAAGATACTGCCCAAATATCGTGAGAACAACTCTGCTTCTTTATTGAAAGACTGCCTTTGTTAAACAACCCATTTTCACTCATCTCTTGAGAGGATGCCTAAAGAGTCTTCAGTGTAAGTGCCAAGTTGTGTTTTGCCAATGATGAGTGCCATGGTTTTGCTCTTAAATCAAGAGAACAACGATAAGAAGCAGTGAAGGAAAGTCAGATTCAGCACTTAGGATATGTCTACACTACAAAGTTAGTTCGAACTAACGGACGTTAGTTCGAACTAACTTTCATAGGCGCTACACTAGCGCTCCGTTAGTTCGAGCTTAATTCGAACTAACGGAGCGCTTAGTTCGAACTAAGAAAACCTCATTTTACGAGGATTAAGCCTAGTTCGAACTAGCTAGTTCGAATTAAGGGTTGTGTAGACCCTTAATTCGAACTAGTGGGAGGCTAGCCCTTCCCAGGTTTCCCTGGTGGCCACTCTGGCCAACACCAGGGAAACTCTATTGCCCCCCTCCCGGCCCCGGAGCCCTTAAAGGGCCATGGGCTGGCTACACAGTTTGTGCCAGTTGCAAGGCTTCCAGCATCCGTGCCAGCAGACCCTGCACCTGCCACAACATGAGCCAGCCACCCAAGGACACCCAGCCCTCCACTGCTCCCCAGGACCAGCCTGGCGGCTCCCAGGAGCCTGCCCGGGGACGCAAGAGGTGGGCACCCGCTTGGTCAAGTGCGGAGATCATGGACCTCATCGAGGTTTGGGGGGAAGCCTCCAATGTCCACGATCTCTGCACTAGCCACAGGAACGCGGCCGTCTACAGCCGTATGGCTGCCAGCCTGGCCGCCAGGGGCCACCAGCGCAGCCGGGAGCAGGTGCACTGCAAGATCAAAGACCTGCGGCAGTCCTACTCCCGGGCCTGCCTGCCAGGGGCTGACCAGGAGGCCTGCCCCCACTTCCACGCCCTGGACTGCCTCCTGGGGGCTCATGCCGTCCCTGCCCCCCGGGACGTGATAGACCCCGGGGCAGAGGGACCGCTCCAGGAGACGGAGGAGGAGAAGGAGGGCTCCGAGAGCCAGGAGCCTGCTGGCAGGCTGCCCAGGACCCGGGACCCCCGAGGCACCCCACAGAGATGCTCGCCTGTGTCGTCCGAGGCCGGG
Source organism: Pelodiscus sinensis (assembly GCF_052426305.1). Lineage (NCBI taxonomy): Eukaryota > Metazoa > Chordata > Testudines > Trionychidae > Pelodiscus > Pelodiscus sinensis. Next base: position 15,327,408 of record NC_143054.1, read on the forward strand.
GAGGCGTCCACCTGTGAATACCATTGTGCTCCCCTTATGTGTACGGGGGGCTGGGGCGAGAGGGAGCCCCGGGACCATGCGCCTGGGCCTTGCCCACCACGGATCAGCAGCTGGGGATCCTGCAGGGGCCCTGGCCTTGCAGAGGGGAGCTGGGTTTCACACACCTGGGCCCCTGGGTTAATTGACTGCTGGTCTTGTTGCACCACAGCCACAGCACCTGGGCCTGCAGGGCGCACCACACCGCCTGCAGCAGCTGCCCGTGCCCAGGCAAGCAGGAGAGCCAGGAATGAGGAGGACTACCAGAGGCGGCACCTGCAGTTCATTGATCACCAGCTCCACACCCAGGACCACTGGGACCAGGAGGACCTGAGGCTGCGCCGGAGGAGTTTGGAGGCACTGGAGGAGCAGGGCCGTGCCCTGCGAGGCCACCTCCAGAGCCTGCTCAACCGCTTCCCAATTCCTCCTGCTCCTGCTCCTGCTCCCCCTGCTGCTCCCCCTGCTCCTCCTGCTCCCCCTCCTGCTCCTGCTCCTGCTTCCTCCACACCCCCCGTCCCTCCTGCCCCCGCCTCCACAACCATTCCACACCGACGCCCCCGGACCCGCAGTGTGGCGAGACGGGAGAGGCAGCCGGACTCCCACCCCTGAGCTTTCCTTTCCCTTCCTCCCTTCCCTCCCCTTCCAGCTCCTTCGTCCCAGGTTTCCCCCTCCCCTCTCCCACCCTCATTCCTCTCTCCCCCCACCCCAGTTATGCGAAATAAACAGACGTTTTTGTTTGAAAAACAGGTGTCTTTATTTTACAGTAGGTAGGGAGGGGAAAGGGGAAAGGGGGTAGGGTGGAAGAAGGCCCCAGTGGGGCATGCAAGGGAGAGGTCAGTCCTCCTCCTCCACCTGGAAGCTCTCCCGCAGGGCTTCCCGGATCCGGACGGCCCCCCGCTGGGCTTCCCGGATGGCGGTGGTGCGAGGCTGACCGTAGTGTCCAGCCATGCGGTCAGCCTCAGCCATCCAGGCTGGCAGGAAAGCCTCCCCCTTTCGCTCACACAAATTGTGGAGCACACAACATGCTGCCACCACGGGAGGGATGTTGTGCTTGGCCAGGTCCAGACGGGTGAGGAGGCATTGAAAGTGGGCTTTCAGTCGCCCAAAGGCCCCCTCCACCACGATGCGGGCCCTGGTCAGCCTGGCATTGAAGGCCTGATGGGAAGGATTGAGGTGCCCCGTGTACGGCTTCATCAGCCACAGCTGCAGTGGGTATGCGGCATCCCCCACCAGGCACACGGGCATGTCCACGTCCCCGACCCTGATGTGGCGGTCGGGGAAGAAGGTCCCGTCCTGCAGCCGCTGGCACACGGAGGAGTTGCGGTACACCTGGGTGTCGTGTGCTTTGCCGGACTAGCCCACATTAATGTCCGTGAACTGTCCCCGGTGGTCACACATGGCCTGCAGGATCACGGAGAAGTACCCCTTGTGGTTCACGTGACGGGACGCCTGATGTTCTGGGGCATGGATGGGGATGTGAGTCCCATCTATGGCCTCCCCGCAGTTGGGGAAGCCGAAGGCGCCGAACCCCCGGATGACGGTGTCCGGGTCAGCGAGGCGGGCCACCCTGCGGAGCAGCACCCAGTTGATGGCCTTGACCACCTGCGGAGAGAGACACAGCAAAGCGCCAATCAGTGGGGTGCCCGGGTGGCTGGGAGCGTTCGTGCCCTGGCAGTGCCCCACGCCCCACTCCCGGAAGCAACCTTCCTGGCGGCGTATAGTACAGCCGGGACAGACTGACCCCTCCGGTGCGGGGCGCATTCGCCTCCTCCCGCCCCCCCTTTGCCCCTGGGGCAGCCCATCCCCTCCTCGCAACCTCCCTTCCCCCCCGGCGCGGTGGCCGACAAGTGCCATACTTGCATGAGCACCGCTCCGACGGTGGATCTCCCCACGCCGAACTGGTTCCCGATGGATCGGTAGCTGTCCGGCGTGGAGAGCTTCCAGAGGGCGATGGCCACCCGCTTCTGGAGGGGGATGGCGGGCCTCATGCGAGCGTCCCTTCTGCGCAGGGCAGGGGCGAGCCACTCGCAGAGCTCCAGGAAGGTGTCCCTCCTCATCCTGAAGTTCTGGGTCCACTGTCGGTCCTCCCAGCACTCCAGGACAATGCGGTCCCACCAGTCGGTGCTGGTGTCCAGACGCCAGACGCGGCAGGGCACGCCTGTGCCGGGGTGCCACTGCGGCTCCTCCACGGCCCCCAGGGCAGCCAGGTGGAGAGGCAGGGGGCTGACGTGCACCAGGAGGTGCCAGGCAGCCTCGAGCCATTGGTGGCAGGCTTGCAGCAGCAAGTCCAGAAAATGCACCAGAAGGTGCAGGGCGAGCTGTGGCTCCATGTTGCCACCTGCGGCGGTGTCCCCGAAGGGAAGCACCGACACAGACGGGCACAGAGACCAATGCTTTGCTGTCCCTCGGTGAGGTTGGCAAGCAAGCAGGAAAAGCTGAGAACCGGCTGTCCGGGGGGGTCCCTTTAAGCTTGAGCCTCAGATAGCCTCAGACAGCAGCCACACAAAGCAACTACTGACCTGATGCCCTGCCGGAACCGGTTTCAGCTGCCCTTAAATGCCCCCCTGCGTCCAATCAGTGTGGACGCGCTAGTTCGAATTAGCAAAATGCTAATTCGAACTAGTTTTTAGTTCTAGACGCGTTAGTTCGAATTAGCTTAGTTCAAATTAACTAATTCGAACTAAGTTAGTTCGAATTAGCGCTGTCGTGTAGACATACCCTTACTTTCTGGAGACTGTTACCTTGTGTTGACAATAGAGCAACAGCTCTTACTCTCTTTAGTAGAATCACTGGTTGAGCGATATCTAGTTTTAATGGGGGGAAAAAACAAGCTAGAAACTTATGAATTGCTGCAGTTATGCTGCACTGATCAAAGACCACTAAACTAATTTCCTTGAGTCACTTATACCAGTGGGAACACTAGAGAATATATCATACAGGACAAATGTACATTGACAGGAGAACTGGAAAGGCAAACTGAAAATTTAAGTGTCTTGCTTCTCTAGCGTCCTGATGTTACACTTGGAATGCTACCTATGAGGTCACCATATATAACCCTCTTTTAGATCTCTCTGTAAGACCCATTTCTACAACAATACCAGTAAGAAATCAGGTAGTTAAAAATGGCTGGAGGGGAAGATGGGGATAATTGGCCATTGATTTAATTATTAACTAGATTTACCCAGTGTTGCTTGGGTCCTTAACTCAATTAATTTTTGTTCTTTGGAAAATAAAATGGAAATGGAAATGCTTCATTTAAATAATTGCTCTGGGGTGGGACTAGGGATATGGCATTTGGAAAATAAAATGGAAATGAAAATGCTTCATTTAAATAAGTGCTCTGGGGTTGGATTTGGGATATGGCATTCGGTTAGCAGGCTGCCATGAGGAAGGAGGACTACCCCAGCCCTCTCTCACTGCAGCAGCTTGAGTCCCTGCTTTCCATCCTGTATCTCCTGCTGCCCCCATGTGGTCATTATACAGGCAGTCCCCGACTTACGCGGATCCGACTTATGTCGGATCCGCACTTACGAACGGGGCTTTTCTCGACCCGGAGCTCACGGGCGGCGAGTCGCCACCCGTGTCCTCCGGGGCGAGAAAAGCTTCTCCCGGTCTCCCTGGTCTCCTGGGGGGGTCCAGCAAAGCCGCTGGACCCCCCCCCCAGCAGACCAGGGGGACAGGAGCAAAGCCGTGGAGGACTTGGGCGGTCCCGCCACCCCCGTCTCCCTGGTCTGCTGGGGGGGGCGTACAGCTAGTGGCCCCCCCAGCAGACCAGGCTTTTCTTGCCTACCCCTGGGGTAGAGCAGCTGGGGGCTGCCGGGTTGGTCCCGCAGTGCCGCTCCGGACCAACCCAGCAGCACCCCAGCTGCTCTGCCTCAGGCGTCCTGATTCAGCTGCTGCTGGTCAGTTTCAGCAGCGGCTGAATCAGGACCTGGGGCAGAGCACCTGGGGTGCTGCTGGGTTGCTCCAGTAGCGCCGCTCCTCGGCGCTACTGGAGCAACCCACCAGCACCCCAGCTGCTCTGCCCCAGGCATCCCCAAGTCAGCCGCTGTTGAAACTGACCAGCGCTGACTACAGGAAGCCCGAGGCAGAGTTGCTCTGCCCCAGGCTTCCTGGAATCAGCCGCTGATCAGTTTCAGCAGCAGCTGATTTGGGGACGCCTGGGTTTCTTAAGTTGAATCTGTATGTAAGTCAGAACTGGCATCCAGATTCAGCCGCAGTTGAAACTGATCAGTTTCAGCAGCGGCTGACGCCAGTTCCGACTTACATACAGATTCAACTTAAGAACAAACCTACAGTCTCTATCTTGTACGTAACCCGGGGACTGCCTGTATAGCAGAGCCCTCCCTTTCCATTTCCTGAGATGCAAGACCATTCTAGGAACATCCCATTTTCCTGGCAAAACCAAACCCTTACTTTTCTTTAATGTATGATAAGAGGAAGCTGCATACTGAATTTGGTGGTCCTAGCTCTTAATGTTTAGGATGAGTTCTTGAACAGATAGATGGATGGAGATAAACTCTCTCAAATATATAGTAGATTACACACACACAAACACACGCAATGACAATAAATAAAACACCAACAAAAACTCTATTTTAAAAGAACATTATTAAGGTTGCAAAATCAAGCAGTCAAAAGTTAGGAAATGCCAGAAGTTAGGTTGCCTATGCAACCTTAATGCAGCTCCTTTGTGCACTTTCAGTATGCTGCAGTCTTGCGTTACAGCAGGCTGTCTTTAAATAATTCATAGGCCCGCAGATGGAAGGAGGAGGATAAAAAGAAATATTGAATAACTACTAATTCAATGAGCACAGTCCATAATAGGCACTGAACAAAGCAGGGGTGTTGTGGGAATAAGTAGCAAATGATTATGATCCCTGATCAGGTCTAGCTGGTGTGCTCCAGAACCTTTCAGGCATTTTGGGGGGAGCCAAAATAGAGTCTTGCAGAACTTCTGGTATGTGCGTTTCAGCACTGTTTTAGAGGTGCTCTCGCCCACTGGTCACAAGGCACACATTCTAAGGCTCTAAAGAAAGGTTGCACTGGCAAGCTTAATTTTGGCAATTCCTTACTTTCAAGTGCTTGACCCTGGCTGTGTCCAGACTCAGGGATTTTTTCGAAAAAAGTAGCCTTTTTTCGAAAAAACTTCACCTGCGTCTAGACTGCAGCCGCGTTCTTTTGAAATTAAATCGAAAGAACGCGGCTTTTCTTTCGACAGCGGCAAACCTAATTTCACGAGGAAGAACGCCTTTTTTCGACAGTGCTCTTTCAAAAAAAGGCATTCTTGAATGCAAACAGGGGTTTTTCAAAATCGTAATGAAAAGAGCTAGGGTCAAGGGAAGGGGAAAAGCAGCGGGGTATGTTCAGCTAGATAGACGCCAATGGAGGGGAAGGAGAGGGAGTCCTGTCCAGCTGGCTACATTCCCGCCCCTAGATCAATAATTTGATCATAATAAGGGTTGTCGGACAGCAACCCCCTCCTTCCCCAAAACATCTGATGGAGTTTGGTGCCCCATTGAACCAAGAATCTTAAGTATAGAAATACAATGAAAAATATACCAAGAATAATTAAGAAAACAACAGTGGAGTGCAGAAAGACCTTTAGAATTCCCGAGGCTCTGGGGGACCAGCCCTTGAAAATGTCCCACCAATAATATTTGGTTAGCTCAGAACTCTTGTTTAAGAGTTTGGTCCAAATGGACCAGTTCTGAAGAGGAGGAACAGGTAGGCTGGGTGTAGGAGCCAAAACATCAATGGTTTGGGAGTGAGGGCAGTACCCATATGCTATGAAGGGTACCATTGACCAGAACACTGGACATATTGTGGGTATATTGGATATGACTATCAGTAAAGTTACATTCTTGGCCTGAGGGCAACTAGTAACAGGAAACCTTTTTGACACACATATGTTAAGGACAGATACCCTATTTTGCAATGGTAGGAAAACACAGAGACCCTCTTTCTTGGGGTCCTGCTCAGAGAAGCAAGCATCCTAGAGCACTGAGCCAGACAGACAGACCTAGGAACCCAACTTAACCTGCAAGCAATGAACAGCAGGAGTGAAGTGTCCCAAAGCCGGAGTCCAGTGGGACTGAGTTGTACCATCTTGAATTTGTAAATGGAGCGAACTCTTCCTTGGCCCTGTGGGAATCCATGAGGGGCTATGGCTGAAATTGCAGTCCAAATTGGGGCCCTGCTGATCCCAACGAGAAATTGCACCACTGCTCATTTGGGACACTTGACCCTCCCACCAAATTTGCATTTGCAAATGGATCACCACACAGAGCTGGTCCCAGGATTGACGAGCTCATGTGGACACTGCCTCTTGGAGGAGCTCTGAGGTTCGCACTGAGCCAGCCAGAGTGACCATTGCAATTTGATTTGCTATTGCAGAATAGGCAGCTGCTGCCTGATGCACAGTGTTTGGAGCACAGTCGTCCACATTTCTCCCAAAACTGGGACCCTCTGTCAGAGTCAACGACTACGGGGGTCCCATACCTACACACAACTTCCTGAAACAGTTTTCTGTTTCATAGAATGGGATTACAGGCAGTCCCCGGGTTACATACAAGATAGGGACTGTAGGTTTGTTCTTAAGTTGAATCTGTATGTAAGTCGGAACTGGCGTCAGCCGCTGCTGAAACTGATCAGTTTCAACCGCGGCTGAATCTGGATGCCAGTTCTGACTTACATACAGATTCAACTTAAGAAACCCAGGTGTTCCCAAGTCAGCTGCTGCTGAAACTGATCAGTGGCTGATTCCAGGAAGCCTGGGGCAGAGCAACTCTGCCTCGGGCTTCCTGTAGTCAGCGCTGGTCAGTTTCAGCAGCGGCTGACTTGGGGACGCCTGGGGCAGAGCAGCTGGGGTGCTGCTGGGTTGGTCCGGAGCGGCGCTGCGGGACCAACCCGGCAGCCCCCAGCTGCTCTATCCCAGGGGCAGGCAAGAAAAGCCTGGTCTACTGGAGGGGGAGGGGAGCACTAGCTGTACCCCCCCCCAGCAGACCAGGCGGCGGCTTTGCTCTGGTGTCCCTGGTCTGCTGGGGGGGTCTGTAGTCAAACATGAACCTCCCTGTAACATCCATTTTTGCTTGCCTGGAGCATGCAGGGCACACAGAGCAGAAGGCCCAGGCTGCTGTGACCGTGAATGGCTGTAAACAAAGATACGCCAATTGCTGACCAAGAGGCTGCCAAGGAGTGTCCTTGACTTAACCTATATTGATACTAACACACATCTGTCCGTGGGGGGAGGAATCTCTCGCCCAGTAAAAAAAAGTCTAGTGCTCACAATTTAGTTCTCTCTCTCTTGCAAGTGTAAATTAACTTGAAACTTGCTTGTAAGACCTGGCACCACAAAACGGACCAGTACAATTGGGCATCTTAGATAAGAAAGAGGATACGGGCCCCCAGGGGTATAAAGATGGGTCCAGCAGCACATTTTCTCTGAGTGTCAATTTACCATCTATCTGCTGGTCGGGTTAGGTATTTGATCTCCCGAGGTTCCAGAGGGGACGCCCACATCATATTCATCTTTCCTAGGAATTGAGAGACCGGCCCTGGCCTGACACGCTGGAGTCGAGAGGCACAGAAAGGGGTTAAAATTGTACCTGGATGTGGTCCTTTGTCTTAAGTGTACACATAGACTTAGAGCTCTTTCAAGATTAAGCTGTCACTTGGTACCATTATTTCTATTTTCTATCTTTATTTTCTTTGTAACCATTTTTAAAATCTGTATTTGTTAACAGTTAAGAAATAGAGCAATAGCCATTCTAACCATATGCTTTTATAAGTCTTTTAATAAACCTGTAACTGTTTAAGCTTTAACCTGCCTCCTTCAGTTGCTGTAATAGAACCAAGCACAATTTAAAAGAACTTCAGCCGGTCATAAAGGGACAGACATAGGGAGAGCTTGAGCGTTTGGATCTGTGTCACTCCCAGGTGACAAGATCCGTTGGGGCTCCTTTCCATCCTTTCCCAGGCTGCCTGCTGCGAAGGAACTTTGTGTTCTAGCAGTTAAAATCTAAGGTGTAATAAGCTCTTCCTACACACTTGGGCGTCTGTTAGCCTGTTTGGCTACCCTCTGCAAAGGGACTGTGGTCCTAGCAGTAAAGTCACGGACGTTAAAAACTTTCGGGGCTCCTTTCAGCCTTCTGGGCTGCCCGCTGCGACGAGACTTCGTGTCTTAGCAGTCAAAGACTTAGGAGACATACCCACACACACTGCCCTGACCGTCGGTTGACAGGGTCCAGCGGCTTTGCTGGACCCCCCCAGCAGACCAGGAGGACAGGAGCAAAGCCGCCCAGGCGGCGGAGGTTCCGCCGCCTGGGCGGCTTTGCTTCCGGGCAAACGAGCAAAGCCGCCCAGGCGGCGGCTTTGCTCGGGTGTCCCTGGTCTGCTGGGGGGGGGGGTCCAGTGGCTTTGCTGGACCCCCCCAGCAGACCAGGGAGACCGGGAGAAGCTTTTCTCGCCCCGGAGGACACGGGTGGCGACCCTCCTCCGGTGAGCTCCGGGGCGAGAAAAGCCCCGTTCGTAAGTGCGGATCCGATATAAGTCGGATCCGCGTAAGTCGGGGACTGCCTGTACATAGGGAAAGCCTCTACCATCCAACTAAAGGAATCAATAACCGTGAACAGACTGGTCTGTCCCTGGGGACCCTTTGTGTGCACTCCAGGAATGGGGACCCCCTTTGGTTCATCTGTTGTTTATGTTCAATAACACTTGGAAAATGTTATCTTTACTCACTTAAACAATTACCATGGTAAGCTGTTATTATTTACAGACATCTGCCTGCATTTCTTCTTTCATCCCTCCCACTAAGCCCGCTCAGCGCTGTCGTTTGTGTGGGCCTAATCCTTTTTTTCTCTTGCTGAACAGTTTCTTCTCCCTCTTCCGGCTACAGCTACTGCTTTACTTACAATATCTCATCCTTTTTTTAAAACACAATGCACAATTGAGACAAATACCACGACAACCAACAAGAATTGAGACAAATACCACGACAACCAACAAGCAACATGAAACATAAAACACAAATTTTGTCATGACAATAGAATCATGGTCTTTTCAATTGCTCTTCAGCTGGTACCAGCTCTTTCTCATGTTCTGAAAGACAAAAAACATTTTCCTATTTTGCACATGATATCTTGTAACACTCCTTTCCTTTACAAGTATTCTTGCTGATTTCTTTATCTGACTGCTGTTATCCCAATAATTACCTGTACTTTTGTTCTGTAAACCAGCCAGGCCTCAGTAACTTCCTCCCTCTATGGGTTCAGATTAAATTATCCCACTGCTCAATTATTAAATTAATGAAATGGTATACCTCAGTTTCCCTCTGATACAGCAGACCAGGTTTATAATAGTCTGTTGTATGACTGTTTATTCACATATAGTAACTGAGAAGCTTTACTGCTATAGTGATTTTCAGGGCTTGACAAGCGGTGGCGAGCCCCGCTTGCCAGCCGTGCAGTTTGGCACACTGCGCATGCGCTGTGCCGGGCTAAAATCTACCCGCCATGGGCGACTAGATTGCCCTAATTGTAGAGCCCTGGTGATTTTTCTTTCCTTAGCATTAGGGGTGTGTCTAAACTACATGGCTCCATCAATGGAGCCATGTAGATTAGTCAAGATGGCAAAAGGAAATGAAGCTGCGATTAAAATAATCGCAGCTTCATTTAAATCAAAATGACCGCCGCACTGTGCCAATCAGCTGATTGTTGGCTCAGCATGGTAGTCTAGAAGCCATGTAGTTTAGACGTACCTTAGGTGTTTGCCAGTTACCATTCCAGCAAGCCCAAAAAGCTTTCTCTTCCCAAAAGAAAATCACATATATTGTTACAGGGTTACTTATTAACATTAACTTTATTCCAGTGTTAACAGTAATGTTAGCATCAAGGTTTTGACAAGTAGATGATTATAAATATTTTGTCATATACCATGCCTTTTATTTGGACAATTTACATTTGAGGAGAGTGTGTGTTTAATACCCTGTTGAAATCTTTGCATAAGTCCGGGTTCAAAAAAGAGCTAGATAGATTCATGGAGGTTAGGTACACCAATGGCTTTTAGCCAGGATGGGTAGGAATGGTGTCCCTAGTCTCTGTTTGGCTGGAGGTGGGTGACAAGGGAGGGATCGCATGAGGATTACCTGTAGTGTTCCCTCCCTCTGGATCATCTGGGTTTGGGCCACTGTCAGCAGACAGAATACTGGGCTAGATGGACCATTCATCTGACCCAGTGTGGCTGTTCTTATGTTCTTAATTTACCCTGGGGGCTTGGAGGAATTAAAAGGTAGCAGTATTTTGCATAATGTCCCTGTTTTCAGATTTCAGCACTGTGCATACACAATTTTTATTTTCCTTGGGGTCAAATAATTCCCTGTTTCTCTCAGGTTTGGCTCTTTTTTCTCTGCCTTTCTTTTCTGGACTAGAGGGTCAGAATTTGAGCCTAATTAGTTTGTTTCCTGACAAGATATATTCATTATACCTTCCCCTATTAGCTAGGTCATTTGCACTCACAGAGACAATTTCTGACATGCTTTTAGATCCAAAGCTATCAACAACTCAGAGACTCTGTCTTAGAGGAACACAATTCACTTCCACCAGAGTCCTGATTACCTTTTACTTTGAAGTCATGCTTCCTGAACACACAGCAAAAACACAATCCATTGTGGCTTCTTTCTGGGGTACATGAGGTGTCTCACAGATTTTATGTGCTCTTATCAAAGTAACAGTCTGACTATTTAGAATCACCATAAGGCTCAGTGTTCTTGACATTGTCCTCTCTTATCAAAGTAACAGTCTGATTTTTAGTTATCCAAAAAATAAGAAATCCAGAACCCATCCTCATTTTCTTGGTTTTGGCTGCCCAAGGCACCAGCCATGACTTGAACCTTATAAAGCATGGAGGTATCGTAAGGGTTAAATGCCAAATACCAAAAGCCAAGCAGCACTAGTTATCTGTGTCTGGCAAAAAGTGTCCCGGTCTGTACTGCTTCCTGCAGCTCCCATTAGCTGGGAATGGTGATCCACTGCCAAGGGGAGCTGCAACCATCAGTACCTGCAGAGGAACAGGTAAATATAGCAGCAGAACTCTACCAGAGGCTAACCCTGGAGAACCCCCACCATTTTATTGTTCACTGCTAATGTAGAACATCCCTAAAAGGTATTTATCTAACATGTTTTAAATCACATTACTTCTTGTTCTGTCCTCAGTGGTTAAGGAGACAATTGCATCAGCCTCCTCTTTATAATAGCTTTTAATATACAGGCAGTCCCCGGGTTACGTACAAGATAGGGACTGTAGGTTTGTTCTTAAGTTGAATCTGTATGTAAGTCGGAACTGGCGTCCAGATTCAGACACTGCTGAAACTGACCGCCAGTTCTGACTTACATACAGAATCAACTGAAGAACCCCAGGCATCCCCAAGTCAGCTGCTGCTGAAACTGATCAGCAGCTGATTCCAGGAAGCCCGGGGCAGAGCAACTCTGCCTGGGGCTTCCTGTAGTCAGCGCTGTTCAGTTTCAGCAGAAGCTGACTTGGGGACGCCTGGGGCAGAGCAGCTGGGGTGCTACTGGACCAACCCAGCAGCACCCCATCTGCTCTGCCCCAGACGTCCTGATTCAGCCGCTGCTGAAACTGACCAGCAGCGGCTGAATTAGGACCTGGGGCAGAGCAGCTGGGGTGCTGCCGGGTTGGTCCAGTAGTGCCCACAGGCGCTGCAGGACCAATTGGCAGCGCCCCAGCTGCTCTGCCCCAGAGTCCAAAACAAAAGCCTGGTCTGCTGGGGGGGGGGAGCACACTAGCTGCGCCCCCCCCCCCAGCAGACCAGGGACACGGGGAGCAGAGCCGCAGCGGCAGCGGGGTGCCGCGCCTCTGAGGCTTTGCTCTGGCAAAGCCTCAGAGGCGAGGGACCCCGCCGCTGCTGCCGCTCCAGTCTGGGTGCCTGTGGTCTGCTGGGGACGGAGCAAAGCCTCAGAAGCGCGGGAACCGCTGCTGCTGCCCCTTGAGACCCGGTGCCTGTGGTCTGCTGGGGACGGTCCCCAGCAGACCACAGGCACCCGGACTGAAGCCGCAGCCGCGGGGGGTCCCGCGCCTCTGAGGCTTTGCCAGAGCAAAGCCTCAGAGGCGCGGGGAACCGCCGCTGCTGCCGCTTCAGTCAAAGCGGCAGCAGCGGCGGTTCCCCGCGCCTCTGAGGCTTTGCTCTGGCAAAGCCTCAGCGGCGCGGGACCCCCCCGCGGCTGCGGCTTCAGTCCGGGTGCCTGTGGTCTGCTGGGGACCGTCCCCAGCAGACCACAGGCACCGGGTCTCAAGGGGCAGCAGCAGCGGTTCCCGCGCTTCTGAGGCTTTGCTCTGGCAAAGCCTCAGAAGCGCGGGAACCCGCCCGGTGCCCCTGGTCTGCTGGAGACGGTCTCCAGCAGACCAGGGGCACCGGAGCAGCTTACGAACGGGACTTTCTCGCCCCGACTTCCGGGGCGAGAAAGCTCCGTTCGTAAGTGCGGATCCGACGTAAGTCGGATCCGTGTAAGTCGGGGACTGCCTGTATTTAAAGACTGTTATATCAGTCTTCTCTTCTCTAGAATAAACACACCCATTTTTTCCAACATTTTCTTGCCCATCATGTTTTCTAGACCCTTAACAGTTTTATTGCTCCTTTCTGCACGTTCTCCCATTTGTTTGAATCTGTCCCGAATGTGATGCTGAGATCTGGACACAATACCTTTTGAGGCCTTTTCAGTGCTGAGAAGAGTGGCTTTCGGTATTCGCTTGCTTTCGGTATTCTTGCTAATATATCTCAGAATGATGTTTGCATTTTTTGGCAACAGAATTACCGTACCTTGCTTCCTCATACTTAGTTTGTGATCTATTATAACCCTCTGATCCTTTACTCCTTCCTAGGCAATATTTTACCGTTATGTATTTGTGCAATTGATTATTCCTTCCTACATGTAGTATCATTTGTCCTTATTGATTTTCATCTTATTTACTTCAGACCATTTCTTCAGTTTGTCAAGGTCATTTCAAATTCCAAACCTGTCCTCCAAAGCATTTGCAGCCCCTCCCAGCTGCTGCTATCCACAAATTTTATATGTACACACTCTGTGCTATTATCCAAATAATTTATTAAGATATTGAATAGAGTTTGACACAGGATAGATTCTGGCACGACCTCACTCACTATGTCCTTCCAGCTTGACTGTGAAGCACTGATAACTACTCTCCGAGTATGGCTTTCCAACCAGTTATACATGTACTTATAGTAAGTGTACTATCTATATTTCCTTAGTTTATTTATGAGAATGTCTCATGAGATGGTATAAAAAGCCTTATTAAATTTGAGATACATCATAATTATTAGCCCTCCCCCCCCTTTTTTTTTGCCAGCATCACATTGGAAACTCATTTTTAGCTGTATGTTCACTTTCAGTCATTATGTTACAGGATAGTCCCCGTTCTGTAAGTGTGACCTGCAGACCTTGGCCCTAGGTGTACAAATTTGCATTTAGACATGTTAGAATGTACAGTGTTTGCTTGCATCCAGTTTACCAGGTAATCCCAATCATTCTGTAGAATTGCTCTGTCCCTATCATTATTTCACCACTCTGCCAAACTTTGTGACTTCGGCAAATTCACTTTTATATTTACTTCCAGGTCTTTGGTAAGAATGTTGACATGAACAGACACACTGCCAATGGCTACAGAACCACTACAAACCCTCCTTTTCATTCATGGTTCCCCACTGACAAATTCCTTGTTAGAGCTGTCAGTTAGCCAGTTCACAATGGTTTAACATGTGCTCTCCTGATATTGTATAATGCTATTTTTGTCATCAGCATGTTGTGAGGTACCACCCTAAAAGCTGCACAAAAGTCAATTAAATCTCTATGGTTACTTTTATCACTCCAAAAGTTAAATCAGATTTGTTTGACAAGATCTGTTTCCCATAAACTATGATGCCAATCATTAATTGTATTCTTGTCATTTAATTCTCTATTCATTGGCTCCCATATTAGTATTTTCCATTATTTTGCCTGAAACTGATGTCAGGGCAAACAGCTTATACTGACCTGATTCATGCTGCTTGATCTCTCTAAATATTGACACAATAGTCGTCTAATGTTCTGGAATATTCCTGGTATTCAAAGATCATTAAAAATCAACATCTGAAGGCCAGAGATCTCCTTAGCCAGAAGACTTTGATGTGAAATGAACCTGATAGAATATCCTGAACCTTGCTGGATTGACCCTTAAGTGTGTGAAACTTGCTGCTTCACATAACATCCAACTCAATTAATCTCTCGAGGTACGTCTACACAGTGCAATTATTTCAGAATAACTGCCGTTATTTCGAAATAACAAAATGCGCATTTCCATTGTCAGCCATCACTTTGAAATAATATTGATCTGGAGGACTTCTTACTCCAACCCCTATAACTCTCATTTCACAAGGAATAAGGAAAGTCGAAGAAAGAGCGTTCTTCCTTCGACTTCTTGCTGTGTAGACAGCTATGCAATCAACGTAGCTGAAGTTGTGTATCTTAATTCTACTTTTCCCCTGCTATGTAGACATGCCCTCATGCTCCCTGACCGAAACTGAAATATTTTAAAAGACTTAATTGAGCAGCCCATAGATTTTCCTCGTCTTGCCAGATGGCCACTAGCATCCGCTTCTGGCCAAATGGCATTATCAGAATGGCATTCTTTGAGATGAGACATACAACCCATCTAAACAGAATAAAGTATAAGAAATTGATCTGGAAAAAGTGGATCACTGGGAGAAGAGAGTGGCAGTGCACTTTGTACATTTATGTGACTTTATAATATAACCTTTGATTCATTTAGGATGCAAAACGTGCAAGTCACCAAGAGCAGGTTCTTTTACCCAGGTGGCTAAATGCAATTTGTTATAAGAAATTAAACTGGTAAGTCAGGTATACAGAAACATCTTTATTTAGTACCCAAATACAAATAAGCATAATTGCAAACATAGCAAAGATAAGTATAGCAAAATTACCTCCTGCATTGTATATAAACAATCTTCTGAAGACCATTTGAGATGAAGATGGAAAGAAAAGCAAATGGAGATGACCCATAGTTTTCACCATCCTGTAATCCTGATGGATTCAGATCCTAGCCAGGGGTTAGTCTGACAATGTTTTATTATATCTTTTTCCTACATGCGCATGCATAGGAGACCATATTTAGTTTGCTATTCAGGGTGGGGAGACCATAATTAGAATGCTGACTGCTAGCATAAGCTATTTATGTCAAAATGTTTCCTAATGGCTTCAATACATAAATGTGGTTTCATTCCATGGTTACATATGCCAAAACCCCCATAAAAATCTGCTAATTTAAGATCAATCTGTGATTTGTGATTTGTGCTTTAACCACAAGATACATATTATTAAATCTTATAACCTTAACTCAAGCACATAAGCTAACTCTTCAGGTCATATGTTACACGCCAGACCTTGTTAGGCCTTATTGTACAACCTAATTAACATACTTTCACATCTTATTTTCTACTACATGCATAATTACTTCCTTAAGCATTTTAGCTTTTCTTAATATACAGATTATAATTTGATCCTAGATATGGACCTTCTAAGATCATTTTTGGGTCAAAGTTTGACAGTGAAAACTATCTACTTTCTGCATCCAACAAGATTTAAGATCAGCTGCAAGACAGGCAATGTCTGGTGTCCAGGGAGATGGTACTGAGAGGACTACTTGTGTGCACCATTGGGATGATTACTTCAGTGACTCTTACCCATGATTACATTGCTCCCACACAGCTGTGAGATGCCACCAGTTAAATTCAGGATGTCCCTTCATACTGTCATTCTGGCTATCCCCCCTCAAGCCTCATTCATCTCTGGTCATTAAAAACTCACCAGGGAGAAGCCAGAGGAGACGATGCATAAGGATCGTGGGGAAAGTGGAGGATAAAGGATTATTGTAGCACCTTCACAAAACCTTAACAAAGAGGAACGATAGCCCAAATCCCAGAGAATTCTCTAGAGCAGTGAGATCCCTACATTTTCTGTCCCCTTGGTGATGAAAATATGGCCATGTAGTTGATCAAAAGTCTTCCTTTCAAACACAGTCTGCTTTCTTGTCAGACCTTAAGACCTGGGTCTTGTCTTATGCAGCTGAAACAATTTCCCAATGGTCTTTATCTTCCAGGGAATGAGGAGAACAGTAATATCCCCATGTTAGTGCTCTTTGGATCTTCAGGAGAGGTTAGACAAGGGAGGAGTTCCTGGTGTTCCCTTGCATTCAGGGTATGAGAAGTAGGAAGCAATGACAAAAGCAAACTGACTTTAACGAAACACCACTGACAGAAAAAATCTTCTCATTAACAAAATGGCTTCACTGTAAGCAGTTTCCACTGTCTATGCCCATGTGAAATGCTGCGTTGTCTGGACAAAACCAGGAATTGCAGCTTCAGTCAATATTTTCCCTCTGATGTTCCTCACAGAATTTAATTACTGGGCTCATCTTCAAAATTCTGTTATCAGCCCAGTCATGAACATGGTCCCCTGACTAGCCTCTGCAGCACAAACCTCATCATACTGTATTGATGGCTTTTAATTTAATAGCAATTTATTTACAGGTAAACAAAACTTCACAAAAATAAATTATCTCTGTTTGAATGTTCCTGGTTTCACATTAAGTTAAATATTTGTAATGAGACAAGTCACCCAGCTCAGGTATCAGTAACTGTGAATCTTATTCATCCTCTGCTGCCTCCATTAGCCTTGCTGAGCTGTCTCTCGCTCTTTGCAGTCCTGCCTCTGCAGAGTAGGCAGTGTGATGCTGTAGACTGCAGAGTCTGCATTCAATTATTACCTCACACGTGCATTTACTTATTGAAGAAAGTTCCCCAAACTCCTGGCCAGAGGTTTGGTTTTCATGTCCCAATGTCTTCTCTTCTAGACTACGAGCAGCAAGTGAATTGCTGCCAACATTTTAGAAAGGACTCCCTCCGTTTCCCTCTTTAATTAATGACAGAGTTGAGTAGAAAATAGTTTTCCTGTACCACACATTTTTGAGATATCAAAAAGAAATCAAGCTATCGAGTTACACAGAACTGTTCTTCAGGTCTGGGAAAGGTACTTAAAGCATCCCAGCTAAACGTAAGGTGGAGCAGATTGTTTTGCCTAAGTAGTATTGGTGGGTTACAGCTTCTTGTAAAAAGCAATAAACTTATTAGAGTTCAGTAGATCTGCAGCAATGTCATAGGTATGTTGGCAAAATTGTCAGAGGTAACCAGAGCCTTGTGTTGTGAAGCTGAAACAATAGTAGTGTGGGGGTGTTTATTCCTAAAATTTAATCCAGTGTCTATATTAAGACCATGATTTTTAGTGTCTAGCAAAGTTAGGAATTTAAACTTCCAGGCTTGCCATTAGAAGGTGTGGAGCAGGTTTCTTTGAGGACTGAGCTGGGGAGCACAGAAGACAACCTTCCCCCATGGTATTTTCAGGCCTTGCACCAGGCCTGACTGCTGCATTTACAGCCCAGCAAATGACACATATTTTGCCTCAGCCTGCTAAAAAGCCACAGTGAAGAAGAATGTATTTCTCCTGCAGCCAGCCTGCCTGCCAGCAGCAGGAAGAGACAACCCATCTCTTTTGCTACCACCTGCCATCTGCTTGCCTTGCATACGCCAGATTTCAGTATTTGGATCTGGAGACCCTGACCAGTTTGCATATGAATAAGGTTGTCCGCACAGCTGCAGAAGGGAGCAGATGGTTAGCCTCTATCCATCAATACTCAGGGAGGAGCTGCTTGCCTGCACCAGTCTCCTGGTCACTCAGCCAGAAAATGAACCTGAGTGAGTATCCTGTGTTTTAGCTAGACAGTTAGTGGTTAATTTTGCATCATTAAGGCACACTGCATCTGTGCAAGAGCTTTCATCCACCTGGAATATCAAACTCTATGCTTCCAGTTTCCATGTAATAAAGTGTATTTCCAGTGGCAGCTCCTTATAAACCTGCAACGTGTCCACACGTGCACCTAGGATGTGAGGGAAAAGATGGAACTGAGCAGGAAAAACACTTTTGTTTAAGCATATCGGGGTTTGTGTGGATACAGGATGTGCCAGCACAGTTTTGGGTAAAAAAAATCAGTATGAGTATCTCCAATTATTTTAATGAATTAATCTTATTGGATTTATATATTTCCTTAATCAAAATTTTACATACAGTTTATAGTTATTTATAAGTTTAAAATTTATAGGCTTGTGTGAGTCTGAATTATTTGTGAATTCAGGTAGGGTAGCCACTGCATTAGTGTGGTTAACCCCTTGTCTCACTAGAACCACTGCCAAGTAGGTTTATTCTGTAGCACAGCAAGACAGGACTTGGGCATTGACCAGCAGAACATGAAACCAGCAGGGGTGAAAGAAACATTGGAATCATCCAAAGACTATGCAGGTACCCCCCTTCTGTTTGCACATCATACAAGTTCTAAGCCAGAGACAAAAGGGGGATTCACATCTATTAATAGGAGTGGCAACTATAAGACATAGGACGTAATTGTTCTACTCGCACTGGTAAGGGCTCAGGTAAATTAACGTGTCCTTCTTTGTCCTACAATTTAGGAAAGATGTGGGCAAATGGAGCAAGTCTATAGGATAGCAACAAAAGTGATAAATGGGTTAGAAATACTGGCCTGTGATGAAAGGTTAAAGAACTGGGGAAGTTTAGTTTTGAAGAAAGAAGACTGAGGTGGACCTATTAGTCTTCAAATGCATTTAGGACTGCAGAAAGAGGATGGTTCTCCATGGTCAGTGAAGATAGGAGAAGACATAATGGGCTTAAGTCAGCAGCAAGGGAAACTTAGGTTTGATACTAGAAAAAACTTCCTAACTATAAGGGTAGTTAAGCAGTAGTGTAACCCACACACATAGCTTTGAAAAGCAGTTGTGGAATCCCCATCATTGGAAATGTTTCAAAGCAGGTTAGACAAACACCCGTCAGGTGTAGGTTTACCTTGTCCTGACTCAGCACAGGGGTCTGGACTAGAGGATCTCTCCAAGTCCTTTCCAGCTCTATGTCTCTATTGCACTGTTAAGCACTATTCTTGTCCAATGTCTGTCAATATTTCATATACTATGAGGTACACTTATTAAATGTACTGAGTTCCAGTTTTATGTCACTTGTCACCATTCCCTTAAGCCATTGCCACCAACAAATCCATAGTTGCACCCTAGATGGAATTCTAGTTGGGAATGGTGTGATCAGATCCTTGCAATATCCTCCATCCCATGGCTTTGATTGGGAGCTGGGGAACTTTTCATCAATTCTGTCCCTTTTTGTGATAATTAAGCATTTTATTATGCGCAGCTGGCTTTATAGGTCATTGGCACACACAACAACACAGTGAGACAGCGATGGATGGCCCAAGGAATCTACCAAAGAGCTACAATTAGGCCCCATGCCAGGGGATAGGCCTCAAATAGGCACCATTAGCATGGCCTCATCATCACAGGAGTTGGCTTTTCTACTTGTAGCTGACCACAGCAATTTGCTGTGCAGAAACTACTGTGCATGTTGCACACTTTGAGGAAAGCAAACAGACAGGGACTTGGGGATCTCGTTGTGTGCACTAGACCTTGTACAGGCTGACATCCAGAGATGGGAACTGTGCGTCTAAAAAGGAGTTTTCAGCTGTTGAGGGTAAGTTCCTTGAAGAGGACTACAAAGATGTTAGCACAGTGCCGTGTTCCCTTGAGGAGGAAGGGACTGAGGGTTGTGATAGGGAAAGACTGGTCCTAGAAGAGGAAGATGAGATGGGAAACTCCCAAATACGTTCCATGCAGAAAACTTGCCAGCAGTTGTCTTATTTCCATAGAAAGTGTATGCTGCCTGTTTTCTGGAGGACATTTTACTGCAGTTCATTCATGGATGCAGGGGTTCTGCAGTGAGAGAAACAAAGTCTGAATGAAGCTAAATATATCCTCTTCTCATGGTGATCTCTGTGCCTTCTTCCATGGTGCTTTCCAAACACCTTCCCTATCTAAGTGCAGATGCAGCAACCTTCTCCTCTTTCAGGTCCACTTTCAAGGCACACCTCTTCTGCAGAGCCTCTCAGTGCTAGTCCTCTGATTACACGCGTTGAATCTGTTAAGTGCCACACTGAATAAAACCCCAAACCAAACCCCGCTGCAGTACTCTCTGTTCTTCCATCTCCTGCCCATCCAGTGCTTTGTGGGAGATCTCTGTATTCAAGGCTGTGAGATCCTCAAGCAAGGACCATCCTTTCCACTTGTTTCTGCTCTGTTCCAGGCATGTTGTCGTCACTCAACAAGGCATGAATTCTTCCCCTCCCCCACAATGTCTGCATGTGTGGGGCGGAGGGGGCAAATATTGGGGGTGTGGAATCTACTACTAATCTCCGATTAAGTCTGAAATGCAGCTATGGCCCCTGCACTTCCCATTCACAGTGGTCTGTAGCCATTTATCTGAATAAGCATATACCCAACTGGCCATGCTCATCATCACTTCCTGCCCTGCTCAAAACCCCCATTTTTATGATAACCTCTGCTGAACGGAGAGTCTCACTTTTCCATGTAGAAGGCATGCAGAGGCCTTCTACTCACTCAGCTCATACATCAGTAAGATTAACACATTTCTGGCACATTTAAATATCCTGCACTAGATTTGCATCTTCCCGGCTGGGCGCCATTTTTGAAATTTACAAGCCCGGAATAACTGCTCGCGTCTACATGCGGCAGTGAAATGGGCATTCGAAATAAAGCCCTATTTTGAACTACCTGTTATTCCTCCTGCAATGAGGTTTAACAGGTAGTTCGAAATACACCTTTATTTTGAACGCCCGTTTCATTGATGCGGCAGGCAGTTATCCCGGGCTTGTAAATTTCAAAAATGATGCCCAGCTGGGAAGATACAAATCAAATGCGGGATATTTAAATCCCGGGCTTGATTTGCAATTCTGAATGCCTACATTTACAGCCCTATTCCGCAATAGGCTGCAAGTGTAGACAAACCCTGGGTGGGAGGAATTTAGAGGCAGGCAAACCAAGAGAAGGTGGGAGCCGGAAGGTTAGGAAAGGTTTGGGGAAAGGCAAGAAGGTCCAGAATGGAACAGACCTTGGCTGCTGGTTAGTGGGTCCCTGAGCTGAAACCAGAATCGAGGATAGGCACAAGTTCCCCAACCAGCCACTGTGGAAGTGACAACAGCTGGGTAGCAAACAGGAAGACTGCCTGAGCCAATTCATAAGAAGAGACTTTCATATCTTGAAAGAGGAGGACACACGTGACTTGGCTGGAGGGCTAAGCTGTGAACGCAGAGCCTCACTGAGAGCCATGAAGAGAAGGCAGGGTGTGTGGAGACGCATCAGAGTGGTGTTGGACCTGGAACCAGCTGTTCCCTAGAGGTGCCTAAGTGATGAGCAGACCAGGTGACAAATGGATAACGTGGTCTCTGCTTGTCTAAAGCAGTGTTTCTCAATGACTGGTGTGTGGATTGGGGCCAGTCAGATCTCCCTGGCACAGTGCCTGAGCCCTGGTACCAAAAAGATGAGAAACTCTGGCCTAAAGCACCTTCCCTGTTTGTTCGACCAGTGAATTGAAACATTGCAGCTTTGCAAAAAAGATATATGCGGAAGTGAGCTACAGCATCAGTGTGCCCACCAGACCGGGCTGGCTTCTGGTTGGTTAACCAGAGCTCTTACTTTATGCTTTTCTTTATTAATTTACTATAATGGATGTAAAGAAACTGGAAAAGGAGAATGTGACAGGATAATGGGTTTATGCTGCCCTGAGGCTATATGTCGACCTCCATCTTGACATTTATTTTCTATAAACTTCTCAGCTTCTTGTTGACTTTTTTTATTGCAGCAGAAACCATTATCCTGTCACCAGAGTCTGTTGCACTGATATTATCTCATAAGCAAATTCTGTTATGGAAATTATTGTTGTTTGGGGTTTTCCAGAATTGCACCGCTAGAGACTGGAAGCCATGTTCTATTTTGGCCTAAGAGCAGGTGACCAGGAAATGTTGCAAGAAGAACTCATTGGACTCACATAGGCAATCAAGTCTGTGGGTGTTCCAGGGCTGGAGGACCCACAGGGAAAAATTAGTGGGCACGCAGCATCCACCAGCAGCAAAGATTTTCCCAGTCCTGCCCCAGCACCTCTCACTGTTTTGCAGCATTTAGGACCATAAAGGAAAAAGAGGGAGGAATGGGGATGCAGCATGCTCTGAGGAGGAGGCCAGGAAGAGTCACAGCAAGATCTTGGGGGAAGGCTTGGAGAGGGGGCAGGGCAAAGGCTGAACAGGGGCCAGCAGAGGTGGGGCAGGTGCTTGGGGGAAGGGATGGATTGGGGGCAGGGACAGGGTGCATGTGTGTGTGGAGGATGTTCAGTGCCTATGATTCATGCCATACCCAGCAGATGCAAATAACATTTGTATTACATTTGTGAGCAATATTAGGGAATACATTATTATTACATCCAGCTTGGAGTGTACACCTCAGGAAAGATGTGGAGAGAATTAAGAAAGTCCAGAGGAGAGCAACAAAAATGATTAAAGGTCTAGAAAACATGACCTATAAGTGAAGATTGAAAAAAAAAGGTTTGGTTAGTTGGGAGAAGAAAAGATAATTTTCAAATACATAAACAATTGTTACAAGGAGGAGAGAGGAAAAAAATGTTCTCCTTAACCTCTGAGGATAGGACAAGAAGCAATGGTCTTGAACTGCAGACAAGATAGGGACAATGGAAAAAATTCCCTCCCAGGGTAGTTAAGCACTGGAGCAAATTGTCCAGGGACCAGGTGGAATCTCCATCACTGGAGGATTTTAAGAACAGGCTAGACAAACCCTATCAGGAACGGTCTAGTCATTACTTAGTCCTGTTGTGAAGGGCAGGGGACTAGACTACATGACTGACTGAGATCCCTTCCAGTCCTACACCTCTATGATTCTGAGACAGCTCTATGAGTTAAACCTACTGCATAATAACCAGTAGCAAGATCCATGCTGGTAATTTTCATCATAGCTGTGTGCTCAATAATGCAGCACAAAAATCAGTGTTAATTTAGATGAACCAACTATACATATAGAGAAAGTGTTTACTATTAGCTAGGGAGTTAGAGAGGGTTACCAAATTTCTATTTCCGCAAAACCAAATGTCCCTGCTGTGCCCTTTCTCTGAGGGCCTGCACCCACTCTCTCCGTCCCCCTCCCTCTGTCACTCAGTCTTCCTCACCCTCGCACACTCACTTTCACTGGGCTAAGGAGGCTGGGGTGTAGGAGATGGCAAAGGCTCCGGCTGTGGTGCGGACTTTGAGGTTTAGGGTGCAGGAGGAGGTCTGGAGTGGTGTAGGGGGTTGAGGTGTGAGGTGGGGGGAGAACTCCAGCTGGGCATGCAGAGGGGGTCCAGAAAGGAGGGCTCTGGGCTTGGGCAAGAGGTTGGAGTGAGGGGTATGTATGAGAGAGACTGCTCAAGATAGTTAAGACTAAAGCAGACTGTGAAGAGTTTCAAAAGGATCTGACAAAACTAGGTGACTGGGCAACAAAATGGCAAATAAATTTTAATGTTGTTAAATGTAAATTAATGCATATTGGAAAACACAGTTCGAACTATACATAAAAAATGAGGGGGACAAAATTAGGGTATGTCTACACTACCACCCTAGTTCGAACTAGGGTGGTTAATGTAGGCAACCAGAGTTGCAAATGAAGCCCGGGAAATTCAAATCCCTGGCTTCATTTGCAAGTTCGTATGACTACATTAACCACCCTAGTTCGAACTAGGGTGGTAGTGTAGACATACCCATAGTTATTACCGCTCAAGAGAGAGATTTTGGAGTCATGGTGGCTAGTTCTCTGAAAACATCTACTCAGTGTGCAACAGCAGTAAAAAAGCAAATAGAATGTTAGAAATCATTAAAAAAGGGATAAAGAATAAGACAGAAAATAGCTAATTGCCTCTGCATAAATCCAGGGAATGCCTACATCTTGAATACTACATAACGTTGTGGTCACCTCATCTAAAAAAAAATTTGTTCTTAGCAATGGAATAGGTTCAGTAAAGGGCAACATAAATGATTAGAGGTTTGGAATGGCTGCCATATGAAGAGATTAAAAAGACAAAGATTTTTCAGCTTAGAAGAGAGGAGACTAAGGGGGGGAATATAACAGAGGCCTATAAAATCATGACAGGTGTGGAGAAAGTGAATAAGGAAAAGTTATGTACTTGTTCCCATAAGATAAGAATTGGGGGTCACCAAATGATAAAGAGGTAGCAGATTTTAAACAAACAAAAGGAAGTTTTTCTTCATGCAATGCACAGTCAACCTGTGGAACTCCTTGCCAGAGTATGTTGTGAAGACCAGGACTTTAACACGGTTCAAAAAAGAAATAGATAAATTCATGGAGGTTAGGTCCATCAATGTCCATTAGCCAGGATGGGCAGGAATGGTGTCCCCAGACTCTATTTGGAAAGCTAAGTGATGCTTCCACTGCCACTATCTCTGCTACTGTGACTATACTACCACTATATATGCTTGAACTTACTCAATGAGAACGCAAGAATGTGCACATATAGAAGCAGGGAAATCACACTTCTAGCTTGTTATGTAGACTTAATCCTAAATGCATGGATAGCACCTCTACACACTGGACAGGAGCCATCTGTCAACCCTTTGCATCTCATTGTTCTCCCTGGTGATCTTCCAGCTGACCTGTACTAAAGAGCAATAGAACATATCGGCAAGCAACTATAATCAGTAATATATGCAACCAGTCAATAAAACACATGAACTAGGTCATCTTAGATAGGGTCCTGAGTATAAGATCTGAACCCTCTGACATTTAAAAATTAAAGGCCAGAAGGAATCAGGGACTGGAAACAGGGAGTTTTGAGAGGGAGTTCTCCAGGTGAAGGAGGAAGCTAATACAGGACCCTTCAGGGAAGTGGCTGTCTTTAGTGCGTGTATGTGTTTGGGGGTTTCTTGCTGTGTGCTGAGCTTGTGTTTGGCTGTTTGGGTTTTCAGTATTCCAGCTGTGGGCATACCAGGGATTTATATAAGGGCAATAAGATATTCTCTGTCTTATTCTCTATCCCTTTTTTAATGATTCCTAACATCCTGTTTGCCTTTTTGACTGTCACTGCACACTGCATGGACGTCTTCAGAGAACTATCCACGATAACTCCAAGATCTCTTTCCTGACTAGTTGTAGCTAAATTAGCCCCCATCATATTAAATGTAGAGTTGGGGTTATTTTCCCCAGTGTGCATTACTTTACATTTATCCACATTAAATTTAATTTGCCATTTTGTTCCCCAGTTACTTAGTTTGGCAAGATCTTTTTGAAGTTCTTCATAGTCTGTTTTGGTCTTAACTATCGTGAGCAGTTTAGTATCATCTGCAAACTTTGCCACCTCACTGTTTACCAGATCATTTATGAATACGTTGAATAGGATTGGTCCCAGGACTGATCCTTGGGGAACACCACTCCATTCCGAAAATTTACCATTTATTCCTACCCTTTGTTTCGCATCTTTTAATCAGTTGTCAGTCCATGAAAGGATCTTCCCTCTTATCCCATGGCAACTTAATTTATGTAAGAGCCTTTGGTGAGGGACCTTGTCAAAGGCTTTCTGGAAATCTAAGTACACTATGTCTACTGGATTCCCGCTTGTCCACATGTTTGTTGACCTCTTCAAAGAACTCTAATAGATTAGTAAGACATGATTTCCCTTTACAGAAACCATGTTGACTTTTGCTCAACAAATTATGTTCTTCTTTGTGTCTGAAAATTTTATTCTTTACTATTGTTTCAACTAATTTGCCCGGTACTGACGTTAGACTTACTGGTCTGTAATTGCCGGGATCACCTCTAGAGCCCTTTTTAAATATTGGCATTACATTAGCAATCTTCCAGTCAGTAGGTAGGGAAGCCGATTTAAAGGATAGGTTACAAACCATAGTTAATAGTTCCACAATTTCACATTTGATTTCTTTCAGAACTCTTGGGTGAATGCCATCCGGTCCCGGTGACTTGTTACTGTTAAGTTTATCAATTCATTCCAAAACCTCCTCTAATGACACTTCAATCTGGGACAGTTCCTCAGATTTGTCACCTCTAAAGGACAGGTCAGGTTTGGGAATCTCCCTAACATCGTCAGCCGTGAAGACTGAAACAAAGAATTAATTTAGTTTCTCCACAATGACTTTATTGTGTTTAAGTGCTCCTTTCGTATCTCGATCATCCAGGGGCCCTACTAGTTGCTTAGCAGGCTTCCTGCTTCTGATGTACTTAAAAAACATTTTGTTATTAACTTTGGAGTTTTTGGCTAGCTGTTTTTCAAACTCCTTTTGATCTTTTCTTATTACGTTTTTACACTTAATTTGACACTATTTACCTCACTAGGATTTGACTTCCACTTTTTAAAGGATGTCTTTTTAGCGCTCACTGCTTCTTTTACATGGTGGTTACGCCACGGTGGCTCTTTTTTAGTTCTTCTATGTTTTTAAATTTGGGGGTATACATTTAAGTTGGGCCTCTATTACGGTGTCTTTGGAAAGTGTCCATGCAGTTTGCAGGTATTTTACTTTAGTCACTGTACCTTTTAATTTCTGTTTAACTAACCTCCTCATTTTTGCATAGTTCCCCTTTTTGAAATTAAATGCCACAGTGTTGGGCTGTTGAGGTGTTCTTCCCACCACATGAATGTTAAATGTTATTATATTATGGTCACTATTTCCAAGCAGTCCTATTATAGTTACCTCTTGGACCAGATCCTGCGTGCCACTCAGGACTAAATCAAGAATTGCCTCTCCTCTTGTGGGTTCCTGTACCAACTGCTCCAAGAAGCAGTCATTTATGGTATCAAGAAATTTTGTCTCTGCAGCTTGTCCTGAGGTGACATGTACCCAGTCAATATGGGGATAGTTGAAATCCCCCGCTATTATTGAGTTCTTTATTTTGATAGCCTCTATAATCTCCCTTATCATTTCATAGTCACTATTACTGTCCTGGTCAGGTGGTCGATAATAGATCCCTACTGTTATATTCTTATTAGAGCAGGGAATTACTATCCATAGCAATTCTATAGAACATGTTGATTCATTTAAGATTTTTACTTCCTTTGATACTAAATTTTCTTTCACATATAGTGCCACTCTACCACCCACACGACCTGTTCTGTCCTTACGATATATTTTGTACCCTGGAATGATTGTGTCCCATTGATTGTCCTCACTCCACCAGGTTTCTGTGATGCCTATTATGTCAATCTCCTCCTTTAGCACAAGGCACTCTAGTTCACCCATCTTATTTTTTAGACTTCTAGCATTTGTGTACAAACACTTAAAAAATTGTCACTATTTAGTTGTCTTCCCTTTTCTGATGTGTCAGATTCTTTTTTATGTGAATGTTTTTCATCTGATCTGTCCTATACTTTATCCTCTTCCATCCTCTCCTCCTGACTAAAACCTAGAGAATGTCTATCAATATACTCTCCTCTAAGAGATGTCTCTGTCTGATCTATGTGCTCCTTCACATCAATTGGCTTTCTCCTATCTCTTAGTTTAATAACTGCTCTGCGACCTTTTTAATGTTAAGTGCCAACAGTCTGGATCCACTATGGTTTAGGTGGAGCCCATCCTTCCCATATAGGCTCCCCCTATCCTAAAAGTTTCTCCAGTTCCTTATAAAGCTAAACCTCTCCTCCCTACACCTTCGTCTCATCCGTGCATTGAGACTATGAAGCTCTGCCTGCCTACCTGGCCCTGTGCATGGAACTGGAAGCATTTCTGAGAATGGCACCATAGAGGTCCTGGATTTCAGTCTCTTTCCTAGCAGCCTAAATTTGGCCTCCAGGACATCTCTGCTACCCTTCCCTATGTCATTGGTACCTACCTGTACCACGACAACTGGCTCCTCCCCAACACTACACATAAGTCTATCTAGATGCCTCGAGAGATCCGCAACCTTCACACCAGGCAGGCAAGTCACCATACTGTTCTCCTGGTCATCACAAACCCAGCTATCTACATTTCTAATGATCAAATCTCCCATTACTAACACCTGCCTTTTCCTAGTGACTGGAGTTCTCTCCTCTGGAGAGGTAATCTCAGCGCAAGAGGATACTGCATCATCTGGAAGGAGGGTCCCGACTATGGGAAGGTTTCCCTCTGCTCCCGTTGACTGCTCTCCTTTGCTGAGCCTTTCATCCTCCTTAACAGTGCAGGGGCTGTCTGACCGGAGGTCGGACAATTCTACAGTGTCCCGGAAAGCCTCATCTAAGTACCTCTCTGCCTCCCTCAGCTCCTCCAGTTCAGCCACCCTGGCCTCCAAAGCCCTTATGCGGTCTCTGAGGGCCAGGAGCTCCTTGCACCAAATGCACTCATATGCTACCCGCTCACAGGGCAGGCAATCATACTTGCTACACTGAGTGCAATAAACAGGATAGTCCCCACTCTGCGGCTGGGCTTCTGCCTGCATTTTCTCCTACAGTTACCTAGTTTATTGATAGGGTTTCTAGTTAATCAAAACTTCCTGATTTAAAACCTTTAAACTAAGCTATAAAGAATGGCAAGTGTACCTTGGCCGCTTCCGGCTCCCCTTCCTAACTCCCTCTTAAAACTCCGTTTGTTCCTCCTGTTCGCAAAGCTCCCTGGTCACTGTCTCACTGCTTTATAAAGCCCTGACCTGCCTGATTAGCCCCACCCCCTGACTAAGGCTCAGCCAATTAACAGAAGCTTCTAGATTTCAAACCTTTAGAAGCTCACAGCTTCCATCTGCTGGCCACAGCACGCACTCCTTCAAACAAACAAACAAACAAACAAACAAACAAAC
Source organism: Pelodiscus sinensis (assembly GCF_052426305.1). Classification (NCBI taxonomy): domain Eukaryota; kingdom Metazoa; phylum Chordata; order Testudines; family Trionychidae; genus Pelodiscus; species Pelodiscus sinensis. Next base: position 15,356,284 of record NC_143054.1, read on the forward strand.
AAACAAACAAACAAACAAACAAAAATTACGTCCATTTTCAGAACAGATCCTTCTGCAATGGCTTGTTCCTCTTCCAATAGATCTGTCTCACCCGAATCTATGTATGCTGCTCCTGGTATCTTTCATTATCCATGCTTGGTGGGTATATAATACTTTGACCAGGGCATGACCTCTGCTATTAGCATTCTGGATCAAGAAACTTAGCCAGTATCCTCCTTGGTTTTACTTAATATCTTCTATCCCTCCAGTAAGACTGATCCTCTGTTATGATGAATGACCTTGGATAGGCTGTGACAGCTGTTCACTTGGCAGCTGGCCAGGCTCCTTTTCTTTAGAACTCAATATTCTGTCTTGCACCAAGGGTAAGCCTGGCATTCTTGCCTTAGTACTTTGCTTCAGTTTCCCACCTCTTATATAACTACTGCAGGATTAATTATCTTTGACTCAAACCCCTTTGTGCTGGATGCTGGCACTAAGGTTTTTTGTAATTCTGCCCATGCATGTAATGGGCCATCATCTATTAGTAACCCACCTGAAATCCCATGGTAAGCCAATCATGATTTACAATATTTTATTACATTGCTACTAGACATTGCGCAACAGCTCAGCTTCAAACAGATGTGTGTGGTAGTCCACTAAAAAGAGACATTCCTCCCCATTTACCTTAAATAATATGTACCTGTGATGAATAGGAAGAATGTTGGCCTGCACTCATTAACTAAAGGGTTAAACTTGGGTAGCTAGCAAGGGTGTTGGCAGAGGGCCAGAAGAACCAATGGGATACAGTGCTGAAATTTGAATTAGATATAGGTACCCAGTCTGCTCTTCCTTTTTGTGAGTTCTAAGTTAAGGGCTAGAGGGAACAGATGCAGTAATCAGAATTACCATGCCTACAAGGACTATTGGGCATGGGAGTGAACTGGGCCTTGGGAGTAGAGGGAAAAGGTGTATTTAGACGTGATCAGGGTATTTTTCTTTGTTTTGGTTGTTTGGTTAAACTTCTATGTGTGAATCTATGCCTTCCCTCCCTTCACGAGGCATACCAGAGCAGTCGACAAAGATTTCCCTTGTTGACCATGCCACATCTAGACTGCCGCACCGTGCCGGATCAACTTCTTTGACTATGCCGAATAAACTATTTTACATGTCTCCGTCGATGGAGACATGTAGTCTAGACGTACCCTTGGATATGGTATCTTTGATAACATGTTTATGCCCGGTCAATATAAGCTATCTTAAGCTCTCTTCTTACACTACTCAGTAACCAGAAAGGCATTGTCCAGTCTGTTTAGCATTTCTGACCTCAGACTGTAGCTTTTGCATGTCCTTTGTATAGAGTATCATGACATGAAGCAATTTCATCTCTCTCTCTCTCTCTTTAGAGATGTTGGGCTTTTTCTCTTGGCTGTCCATTAAAATAATTTATCTTTAAAGTGCTTGTAAACTTACATTATTTTGTGAGCTCACCCGACCTTGTCAGTTTTCCAAATGTTTAGTATCTGAGTCATATTTACATCAAATTACTTTTGACTCAGGGTCCCTGCTTTCACTCTTAATAGGCACTCCTGAAATATGGCTAAAATAAGAAGCAATTTATCAGTCTTGTATTCACATTTAGTATGTCCTTTTGCAATTTCATGGTCATTTTCTGAAGTCTAGGAAGTGCTTTGCCCCAGTAGCTTCTGTAATATGGCTTCCAATTTGTACGAGGTTTTCATGAAGCAGCTCACAACTAAAAAAAATAACCAACATTGAGCATAGTTTTTATGCTTCTATCAATGCTCCGGAAGCATAGAACACTAAGCCCTGGTCTCCAGTAGGGCTTTATTTTGGAATAACCCCCGTTAGGTTGTATTAGTAAGCGGAGTATCCACACTACCAAGCCCATTATTTTGAAATAACAGGCCACTTATTTAAAAATCTGTACTATTGCTTTCCTCAAGAAATAATTCTAAGGAATGAATTAGCTAGGGAGGCTGTGGAATCTCCATCACTGGAGATATTTAAGAGCAGGTTAGACAGACATCTATCTATACATTCTAGATGGTGCTTGGTCCTGTCATGACTGAAGGGGACAGGAAGTGATGATCTCTCGAGGTCCCTTCCAGATATAGTATTCTATGATTGTGTGATTTCGAAATAGTTATTTCAAAAGAGTGATCTTGTGGATGCGGCAGTGCCACTATTTCAAAATAACTATTCTCCAGAGTAATTCAAACTAATTGCTTCCCAGTGTTTCCTGGGGCTCTAAGTCAAGGTAGCATGTCCACATTAACAGAGCTTGCCTCAGACTAATTTTGAGGCATTCCTGTAGTGAAGACATGCTAGTCTGATTTTGTTATTTTGGGAGTTATTACATTGATTTTAGTTATTTTGAAAGGTTCCTAGTGTAGACATGCTCATCTTGCAGAAGACAGCTCACAAGCCATCTGAGCTTTCATCAGTTGAGATTTCAGGTTTTCTGCTGATTTCAGAATATTTCAATACCAGTACTGTAGTGACAATCCTTTTAATTCAGAAGTTTCTGTCATATCAGTTTTTTGAATTATCCCAACGCCATTCTGTACTTTCAAGCTGCATTCTTAGTGGACTACTTAATCAGTGATAAATTAGGATTTGATTGGATATGATAACATGCTATTGAATCCTTATAAGGTTTTTATGTTTTGGGGCCTTTAGATTTTGTATGGTTATTTCTACTTTTCTTCTGTCTGGTTGATTTTCTTTGACACTGATTTCATATCCTGAATAACTAATGGAATATTTGTTTTTAGTGTAAGATTATTTTCTTTAGCAAGCTGCAGAATGCTAAACACTCTCTCATTGTGATATTTCTGACTAAATCAGTAGGTCACCAATACTTTTTTCCACTCCACCCAGTCTTCAAAATCTGTCTACCAATGGTGAACTCCTGGCTTTCTTGAATACAAGGGGAATTTTGCCACTAAGCCAAGATTCTATCCCCAATATCTTGGTAGACTATAGTTGCTGAACTAAACCCCAAAAGGATGGTGTTTAAAATATATTCATGAAAAAGCAGGTGAAAATGTAGTTTATTCCTTTGTTGATTCAGACATGGCAAAGAACTTTGGGTTGCATCCAAAATTGAAATCACTCATCTTTTTTTCTTCTTTCCCATGACATTAAAGATTATGTGTGTTTTAAAAAAACTAACTAGTGCAAAGTACTGCAGTGGTTGAAAGGAAAAAATGACTTTGCTTCAAACTGCCTATCACTACTTTCTTATGAAGCACTCTGGGATCACAGTGTGGAGTCCAGCATAAATAATATCAGCGACGTATAAATGTCAAAATATCCGATGCAAAAATCTTAGGGAATATTTTCAGCAAAACTATAAAATAAGTCCCAGTGACACATTCATGCATTAGTAATGGGAATGACTGCATTTGCCTTACAGTGGTAATCCAGGAGCGGGGAGGGGAGTTTAGTAAGGAATATTCACTGTATTAAATGTCTATTGAATGTGTTCCTTGATTCTCCTCTAAACAAATAGGTTTATAAGAAGCTAATCTTATAAATTACAAGTAGCGAGGTGCTTTTCATAGGTACTAAAGTTCATGGATAGTTTAATGTTTTGGTATGTCTTGAGGTAATGTATACCATTCCCAGGTGAATAATATTTGAATGGAGAAGAGAATGAACAATTTAATCTGAATAGCAACCAGAAAATTGAAAAAGAAAAAATATTTTTGTAGATCAATAGTAGAGCTGGTCAAAATTTTTGACTGAAATTGTCCTATCAGAACACGTGATTTTATAAAAATGAACACACAATGAAATTAAATCAGTGTTTGGCTATAGCTCCGAGGGTGTGCATTTCAGCAAGGAATAGCATTCTTTACAGACCATTTTATTCTCCTGCAGGGCTTAGTTTCTAAGCTCTTGACGAAGAGGGTCCCTCTCACTTCTCATCTCTGTAGGAGAAAGCTTTTTTCCACAGATCATCATCCCTATAGGTTCCTTCTTTTTCTTTTTGGAAGAGTTCATATTACAATCCTGCCTTATTATTTCTATACGTAATAGCTACGTGAACAAACGGTGAGGTTGATTCATGTCATGAGGGAGGAAGTTGGCACACACTGTTCTGCCAGCCCACTGCATATGAAAGTTAAAAATGGACACGTTATATTGTTTTAGCTCTTGCAGAAAGGATTTCAGCATTTGTGGTGCTTAACACTAGCAAAGCTGGCAGAGTCAGTAAACACACCTCCAACATGTAAGGAGTGTGTAAGCATCTCAAGTATTGTTCCTACTGAAACAAAACCCAGGGACATTACACTATTACATTTTACTATATAATATCAATTAAACTAACTTAAATATTTAAAAGCAGGAAATGAACAAGCTAAAGTTCTAAACTCTTAACATTTTCCCCAAACGCTAACTTACCAATACAAATGAATGTCTCTCCATCATAAACCAGTGCAAATGTTACTGTTTTGTGCAACAGCATTAAAACGGTCATAGTGCTGAAAGCTCCACTCTAAGACCTTTCTGCAAGAGCTAAAAACATTTTAATGTACGCACTTTTAACCTTCATATGCAGTAGTCTGCCAGAATGCTGTGAGTCAGCTTCCTCCTTCATGATTTGAATCAACCCCACTTTTTAATCACATAGACTGTGTCTACACTACAGAGTTTTGCAGAAAAAGAGTCGTTTTTCTGCAAAAACTCATGGAGTGTCCATGCCTCAAATACATTTTTGAGCAAGTAAACCAAAAGATCAGAGAGGTTTTTGTGCAATTGGTAATCCTCAATCTACAAGGAAGAATGCCTTTTCACGCAAGAGGTCTTGCGCAAAAAGGCATGTGTGGACGGGGAACAGGGTTTTTTTGTGCAAAAAGAGGGAAGAGGAAAAAGCACAGGTGTCCTGGAGGCCGTTCTGTCCATAGCAAGCACTGCTTACTTGCAAAAGAGCATCCAGGCAATCTGGATGCTCTCTTTCACAAAAGTGCATCGATTGTTTGATGTGCTTTTGCGGAAGATCTCTAGACGTAACCATAGCTATTATGTATAGAGATAATAAAGTAGGATTGTAAGAGACACATGCATCAGAAATACAGATGAATGGATTTTCTAAGAGTACAGGCTATGCCCCTATTTGAGCACAGCACTAGAAATCAAGAGCTCTTGAGTACTAAGTGCATCTGGCTCAGTCCCTCACTGTATTTTAAGCAAATCCTTTTAACCCAGATGGCTCATTTTACCTTTCTGTGAGGCAGGGTCCTCATTTTCATATGTGTTTGTACAATAGCTAGTACAATGGGAGCTGGATCTTCATTGGGACTGTGATTAGAGGTGGATGGAAAATCAGAAATTCCATCCCTAGGAGCTGGCAGTCTAGTTAAAGCAATATGCAACAAACAGGTCTAGCAAACAACCAGAAGGAACAGTGAAAAAGAACAATAAAAACAGTAATAATGTAATACTTGAAATTATTGCACAGGAACTTTTTCAAGGCAAAATGCCACATTTACTGACAATGTAACATTATTCTGTCATATGCAAATTCACACACACACACACACACACACACACTGTGTCTAGACTGGCCAGTTTTTCCAAAAATCAGCCGCTTTTCTCGAAAAACTTGCCAGCTGTCTACACTGGCCGCTTGAATTTCCGGAAAAGCACTGACTTCCTACTGTAAGAAATCAGTGCTTCTTGAGGAAATACTATTCTGCTACCGTTCAGGCAAAAGTCCCTTTTGCGCAAAGTTTTTGTGCAAAAGGGCCAGTGTAGACAGCTCAGATTTGTTTTCCACAAAAAAGCCCCGATCGTGAAAATGGCGATTGGGGCTTTTTTGCGGAAAAGCACGTCTAGATTGGCACGGATGCTTTTTCGCAAAACGTGCTTTTGCGGAATAGTGTCTGTACCAATCTAGACGCTCTGTTCCGAAAATGCTTTTAACGGAAAACTTTTCCATTAAAAGCATTTCTGGAAAATCATGCCAATCTAGACGGGGGGGGGGGGGGGAGAGAGAGAGAGAGAGAGAGAGAGAGACTTGTCCTTGCTTAAAGTTACCAATTTGTTGCTTACATTAACTCACTGTCAAGGCAAGTTAAATGCGAGGGGGAGAAGTGAGAGCTTCTCTTGGTATGGACTGATGCTCCGATTTTGACAAGATGAGACCCGGAGATTCAGGCAAGACACCCTATCTTTTTATTGGACTTTTCTCCCATTCAGGTCTCTACATTTTGCTGTGTCAGCTCTTAATCACTCACTATAAGTTCTGTTTAACAACTGTTTATCTGAAAATCATTTTTCTTTGTCATCTGACATCACTATGTGAGTGCCTCCTTTCTAGTGTTTATCTATATATGTGATTGCTCTTAACTCCATGGCTGTCTATATGTCCTGCACTGTGTCTGTGTTATATTGGGCCCATTTCATGGTACCTTGGCGCCCTGAGTCTTTCAGCTTTTTCTCCCTCTTCTTTGACTATCTGGACTCTGAAACAGGGAATAATGGGAAGAGTAAACAGCAATTTGAATCAGTTTTGTAGAGCATGAATTATGCAGCAAGACAGACACATAATAAGGGAGCAAATCAGTTCTATAGGAAGTGAACTAGTGAATCAGTTCTTAGAAGAAACTCCACTGTGGAAAGACTTAAGAGAGACTCGGATATGAGGAGGGCAGGTAGGAGAGGGTGGGCAATGTGTAGCCAATGGGACAGCTCAAAGTACCAGGTCTGCATGAGTCAGAGTGGTGTCATCTGAGAGTCCCTGCTTTCCCTGAGCTTCCTTGCCACGGGTAAGCAAGAGATGAGGTGATGGTGTGAGATTGGAGCAGGGCCGGATTAAGGCATTGGCTAGCCAGGCAGCTGCCAGGGCACCAACCTATGGTGGGCATCTGGCTCCCGGATTGCGGGCTGCAGCAGCTCTCAGAGGCCACCCTGCAGCGGCTGCCCGGGGCGGGAGCCACGTTAACCCCCGCAGTGCCAGCCAGCAGCGCCCTTCCCTCCGCGGCCACGGGGCCCGGCACGGCAAGGCTCAGCCTGCCCCGGGCGGCCCCGGGCTGCGCACCAGCGGCAGTAGCTAGGCTGCGCACACACGTCCTGCCACCGCCAGTTCCGCGCACCCTCTCCCATGTGCCAGCGCGGGGGCGGGGCCGAGCATGCACTCTCTCGCAACCCGGGGCGCAATTAACCTGTCTGCCCAGGGCGCTGGAATGGCTCGGTCCAGCCCTGGCTTGGAGGGGAGAGGAAGAAGACCAAGGCCTAGATTCTCAAACATCCTTGGTTTCATTGGAAGTTAGGAGCCAAACTTCCTGTGAGAATGTGGGCCTAAGCACTGACAATCCCCACCGGTGCTAGTAAGTGATGTTATCCAAGCCACACTTAAATCAAGCAGTAGAGCAAGTGCCAATAGATGTTACATGGCCAGACACCATTGCTTTGCTTATTCAGGTATGTAAACTCCACATACATGTGTGGCCAAACTTGTCTACATGGCATAGCATCCTACTTCCACACAAATTGTTACAGGAAAATTTTAACTCCATTCTGAAAAACAATCAAGGTAGAAAAAGCAGCGAATGATAAATCCAATAAAGACTAAAGGGGAGGGAAATCTTAGCACTTAAAACGTATTCAATTTAATCTTTTCCATGAAAACCAATCCCCATGTCTTTAGCTTTATTTTGATTGAATGGGCAGTCAGTGAACCATCTTTACTAAAAGATATAGAATTGCTCTCAGGACATGACTCTGAAAGTTAGCTGCTTGGGCTTTCTCAACAGGCATCACTTTTCAAAAAGCTGTTAATTCTCTGGGTACAACTTGAATAACAGGGCTTAGAGCTTGAGAAATTAGACTATGGTTCATCTATAGAACAGCTTCTCCCTTTTTCACTCCTCTGAACAGATCTGTTTCCATCCCAAAAGACTCCAGAATTCAGCCTTCATTTCAAGAACAACCTCTGATTTGGGGTGCTCAACTTAAAAAAGCTGAGGCTTGATGTCTAGATACTGAACAGTTGCATGTCTCATCAGCAGGTGCCTCCACGAGGAGTAACGGTAGTTCGGACTAGGAAGCCTAGTCTGAACTACCTAGTTCGTGCCACGTGTAGCCGCGCGGCACGGGGTTCGAACCAGCTGGGATTTAAAAATGGCGGCGCCCGGCTTATGCAAATGAAGCCCAGGAAATTCAAATCCCGGGCTTCATTTGCAAGTGCGGTATGCCTACATTACCCCGCTAGTTCGAACTAGCGGGGTAGTGTAGACATACCCTCTGTCAGGCAGCCTTTCCTCTGAGTTTATACGACTAACCTGTACCATGCTCTATAAAGGGGAATGACTCATGCTCCGTGTTACTCTTATTGGATCATCCTTCCAGAGAGCAGTGTCAGCACCTACTGGAAGTATGGTTTCAATTTTCTCTTTAAAATATGGATCCAGCAATGCTGCCAACAGACATTTATCTCTGTCAATGGCACCTGTATAGGCAGTTTAACAGTGATTTCTCCTCACGGGTACTGCAGACTGGTTTCCTTCACTTGCATGTAGGATTTCTCATTGATGCAGTAAATAGAATGTATGGGTCTAGTTATTGGGCTATGTGACAGGGGCAAGAACTGAGGAGAGTGGTGAGAAATTCTGCTTTTTTATTCAGTCAGGTTCAGTTTTCTCATATGCTAAGTCAGAATAAATCACTTGAAAACACAGCCAGCAGAGATCCAACCAGCTGAAATCACCTCTTTTAGCTGATGCTTCATTGTGGTGTTTTTCTTCATTTCATCTCAGGCAATATTTTTCTAGACTTGGCAGAAAGATTAAATTGGCCACAATTGGGGGGGTGAGGAGGTGGACACTGGTAGCAAAGACTTCATACGCTATGGTATCCCAAGCTTAAAGAATATGTAAAGCATGGGAAGCTATGAGTCTGCTGATGATATCTGTCACAGCCTTGCGCTCAGCAGCATGGGTGTTTTATACAGACCATGCTCAACCCTTTACACCTGAAGAGAACAGGGCGAACTTCCCTGGTGAATGGGGACTGGATGTTTGAGACAAAAAGCGCTGAAATAAATCAAGGCCACTTGTGCTACCTTTCTTATATAACGTGTGTTGGGCCATTCCCGTGAGCATTACAATTGCACGTGGACTTAATCCAACACATAGTCTCGTTGACTTCATGACTGTGCATGGAAGTAAGCATTAGGGGATGGGGCTCTTTAAAATAGGTTGGGCATTTGCCTCAAGATGAAAGAAGGCTGGCCCAGACTCCATCAAGATGAAATGGTCCGTGTTACTGGTGGCTTAGGGAACACATCTGGCAAATTCTCCTTTCACCAGGAATTTAAAAGTTGCCCAGTATTGCTGGTCCCGGGTTAAAGCTGGTGGTGCACTAATAAGATATGCATTTAACTGTATTTGATAAGGATAAAGATTCAACCCCCCCTTCCAATCTACTAAGGCAGGGGTAGGTCAACCCATTCTGGGCAAAGAGCCAACATAGCAGTGGATCCAGTGCGAAGAGCCGGGGCAAAGTTTAAAAGGAGCCCCCGGTCACATTTGATCGAGGAAAAAAAAAACCCCAAAAGCTCTGCCCCTTTAAGAAAACACATTTAAATGCGTTTTGAGGCTTTGGGGCTGCTGCCATCTTTAATTTTCATCTTTCATGGCCATGCTGGATGGCTCCCCTGCCCAGGTCAGCAGAGGGAACTGGGAGGAGAGGGCTGTTTTGGGGGGCATGGGGGCGGCTTACGAGCCACAGGGGTTGAGGGGGGGCGCTTTGTGAGCTGAATGCAGCTCGTGAGCCTCGGGTTGGCCACAGCTGTACTAAGGAGTCAGAGCTAATAATACACATCCTCAGAGACCTGCAAAAAAATCATCCAGCCAAACCAGGAAAGGCCACTGTTGACATTCCTTATACAGCCAAGTTAGAACAAGTGCCAGGAAAAAAAGCCTCAACACCTGTAACAAAATAAAGTCCCTATACATCATAAATCAATAAGAAAAGGAAAGAAAGAAAGAAAAAGGCACAAGCCAATGACAAAAATATCCTGTGTAGGTCATCTTTTCAAATTGGAACATGTCAGGGTCTACAAAGAGAATTTACCAAGAGAAGAAAAGAATCAATAGGTTAGAGACATACTGGGAAAAAAAGCAATATGTAGAAGAATAGAAAAGGAGAACAGAATTAAAATGACAGGAGCATGGTAATTGCATTGCTTGAGCTCCCAGCATTTAGGCTGTGTCTGCATTGGTGCGATCTTGCGCAAAAGCAACTGCTTTTGCGCCAAAACTTGCTGGCTGTCTACATTGGCCGCGAGTTTTTGCGCAAGAACACTGACGTTCTAATGTGTGAAATCAGTGCTTCTTGCAGAAGAACTATGATGCTTCCACTCAGGAAAAAGCCCTTTTGCACAACTGTCCTTGCACAAGAAGTCAGTGTAGACAGGCAACATGAATTTCTTGTGCAAGAAAGCCCTATGGTTAAAATGGCCATTAGAGCTTTCTTGTGCAAGAGAGCATCTACTGGCACGGATGCTCTTGCGCAAAAGCACATCTCTTGCACAAAGGCACATGCAAGTGTAGATGCTCTCTTCTGGAAGAGTTTTTGCACAAGAACTCTTCCGCAAAAGAGTTCTCGCGCAAAATCATGCCAGTGTAGCCGTAGCCCTGGGCTGTGTCTAGACTGGCAAGTTTTTCCATAAAAGCAGCTGCTTTTGCGGAAAAACTTGCCAGCTGTCTACACTGGCCGCTTGAATTTGCGCAAAAGCACTGACATTCTACTGTGCAAAATCAGTGCTTCTTGTGCAAATGCTTTGACGTTCCCGTTCGGGCAAAAGCCTTTTTCCGGAAATGTTTTTGCGCAAAAGGACCAATGTAGACAGCTCAGGATTGTTTTGCACAAAAAAGCGCTGATTGCGAAAATGGCGATCGGGGCTTTCTTGTGCAAAACTGCGTCTAGATTGGCACGGACACTTTTCCGCAAAAAGTGCTTTTGCACAAAAGCGTCCGTGCCAATCTAGACGTTCTTTTCCGCAAATGCTTTTAACGGAAAAACTTTTCCATTAAAAGCATTTGCGGAAAATCATGCCAGTCTAGACGTAGCCCTTATGTTTTTGAGGACAGGGCCTAGGAATGGCAGAGGTGCATAAGCAGTTTGAGCGATCTGTTGGATGCATGTGAGGATGGCAATCTAAAATGACAAGTCACATCTTCTGCTGCCCCACATGGGCGAGAAGGTACAGGACATCACAGGGTGCAGATGAGGGTCCTCTGAAAGAAACCCTATTGCTTTCCGATGGGCCACTTCTCTCAGAAAAAAAGTGTTGAGCAATTATGACACAAAGCCAGTGAGCTCCTGATCAGTGTCTATGACAGATTCCAGCCACTAAAACCTCCACACAAATTTGGACATCAAGACGCAAGTGACAAAACATTATTCAACAACCAAACTCCAAAGAGAAGTTCTTAATGGCACAGAGCTGACATTGGACAGCTTCTCTGGTTGCACAAAATCACACAGAATTGATGATAAAATGCCTCAGGATACGTCTACATTGCATAGTTATTTCGGAATACGCTATTCTGGAATAGTTATTTTGAAATAGCACGTCCGCACTGCAGGGAAGCCTCAAAATTAGTCCGAGCACGCTTCCCTAATATAGACATGCTATCTCGATTTAGAGCCCCAGGAAGCACTGGAGAGGAATAACTTAGAATAGCCCGGGTAAGGAGCTATTTGGAAATAGCTGCAGTGGAGCGTCTCTACATGCCTTCTTTCAAAATAGCTATTTTGGAATAAGCGTTATTCCTCATAGAATGAGGTTTACAGATTTCAGACTAAGCCATCTATTATTTAAAAAATATTTCAAAATAACAGAATGACCATGTAGACACGCGCATTGTTATTTCAAAATAACGGTGCAGTGTAGACACAGCCTCAGAGTCATAGCATCTCTAAGCTCATTATACCACCGTGGATAAAAATGGGCAAGGAGGCTACAGAATCCATCCACAGTACGGTGTCCATACTTTTTCTGAACAACATTACAGATGTTTGTGACAGGATGCAGTCACAGCAGACCCCTTCGGGGTGCCTCTCAGAGTGCTGACAAGGCCACTGCCACTTGCCTTCCTACTCTCTGGGGAGCTCCTCACTGCCCTGGCCTGGTGGGCCAGCTCCCTGGTCTCCCCCAGCCAAGATACTGAGCTGAGATCACTGCCCGCTCTCCCCCCGAGAAGCAGTTCAGACACTGAACCTCTTCAGGTCCAAAGAAAGAACAGTTTAGGGACCAGCTTCCTGGGATACCACTCCCCAAATGGGATACCGCTCCCCAATGGGATCAGAACCCCAAAGGAATTCTTTAGGTAAGTCTCCTTTAGCAATGAAAGGGGGAATGTACACACTGGTTGCTCCCCCAGGTCACAATTATGTACACTGGGCTTGATAGAAAATAAAAGTGATTTTAATAAGTATAAGCAGTAGAACCCTGTTCCTCACCCTGGAGTGTTTGGTTCCTTCCCTTGGGTGTGCCAGCCAAAAACCAAACACCCCAACTTCCCTATTGTTTTTAAAGATTCCCTTTTTGCATGGAATGTCACCTGGCCAGTCCCAACCAACCACTGCTAAGACTTCAGGACAAAAGGCTATTTGCATATGATTGCCCAGACATTGAGGCTTCCTAGTAGTGGAATCACCCTTGATGGCTTTCCATTTACACATTTAAACCCATATACCATTCCATACTCCATATATCTAATTTTACACACAAGAATGATACATACACCAAAAGAAGATAAACAGATCCAGCAAATTAAGATATTAAGATTGATAACATGAGTCAATTTTTCCACACCCTCTTTGAGTTATGCATATTGGTGTTCATAAGTCATAAAGTATGGGGGTGGGGAGATCTGTCACAATGTTTTTGTTTGATAGCTTGTCGTGCATTTGTGATGCACTGATGGGGTATAGTGGTATATCCATTGAAGGCCACCATATTGCTGTAACATAAAAACCTAAGTGCTATCAGTTGAGTGCAAGAGGTGATTGATTGTGTAGCAGGTTGGTGGAACTCTACTTAACAACTATTATAAAATTCCATGTGTGCTTGGATTCAGCTTTTATTAGTCACTAAGACTTCCTCTAGGGGAGACAAGGCAGAACAGGGATGCAAAATCAAATCATTATCTTAGTTGTCTGTCTACAAATGCAAGAAGGATGGGGAATAAGAAAGAAGACCTAGAAATATGAGTAAATAAACATAACTATGACATAGTTGGTATCACAGAAACTTAGTGGGATAATACATATGATTGGAATATTGGTATGAAAAGGTACAGCTTGCTTAGGAAGGATAGGCAGAGGAAAAGGGAGGAGGTGTTGTCTTAGATATTAAAAATGTATACACTTTGAATGAGGTTCAGATGGACATAGGAGACAGGCTTTTTGAGAGTCTCTGAGTAAGGTTTAAAGGGGTAAAAACCAAGGGTGATGTCATTGTAGAGGTCTGTTACAGACCACCTACTCAGGGAGAAGAGGTGGATGAGGTATTTTTTAAACAACTAACAAAATCATCCAAAGAACAGGATTTGGTGGTGATGGGGGACTTCAACTATCTGGATGTCTTTTGGGATAATAACATAGCAGGGCACAGATTATCAACAAGTTCTTGGAATGTATTGGAGACATTTTTTTATTTCAGAAGATGAAGAAAGCTTCTGAATTTGATTTTAATAAACAGGGAGGAACTGATTGAGAATGGGAGCATGGGTAAAAGTGATCATGAAATGATAGCGTTCATGATTCTAAGTAACGGTAGATCGCGGAACAGCCAAATAAAAACAATGGATTTCAATAAAGCAGACTTTAGTAAACTCAGGGAGCTAGTAGGTAAAGTCCAATGGGAAGCAAGAATAAGAGGAAAAAACAATTGAAGACAATTGGCTGTTTTTCAACGGGACATTAATAGGGGCACAAGAACACACCATTCTACTGTATAGAAAAGATAGGAGGTAGGGCAAGAGAACACAGGTATGTAGGAGCAAAATTAGAAAGCCTAAGGCAAAAAAAATGAGATTAATCTAGCTAAAGACATAAAGCATTCTATGGATATATTAGAAGCAAGAAGAAGATCAAGGAAGAGGAAAGAGGGAACAGAAGAACATAAGAATGGCCATACTGGGTCCATCTAGCCCAGTGTCCTGTCTGCCAACAGTGGCCAATACCAGATGCCCCAGAGTGAGGGAACACAACAGGTAATCCTCATGTGATCCCTCACCTGTCACCCATTTCCAGACAGAGGCTAGGGACACCTTTTCTAGGGAAAAATAATAATAGAAAATGTGGAAATGGCTGAGGTGCTTTAGCAACTTCTTTGTGTCGGTTTTCTATGATTCTTTGATTACAGCATCCTCTCTCCTGTTGTGTTTATTTGTGATAGAAGCTTGACCTAACTTCGCTGTGCAGGACAGATTGGCTCTGGGGGCCACATTTTTGTAGCACTCATAGTTGATCCCAAAAGTCCTCTACCAGCACTGAGTGCCCATAGTAACATGCATGCAAGTAAACAAGGGCCTGAGTATGCTCCTTTAGGGCCATTGAGTGCCACTAGAGCCCCACTTTACTCAAAAGGCATATCATGATCTGCTCTGTCATAGGTATGAAACACAAGATGGGGTTCTTTGCTGATAGAAAGGAAAAGCCATGGCAGCCTAGACACAATGGAGTAGCCATCTAAGGCTACATCTATACTGCAGGCTTCTTTCAGAAGAAGTTTTTCTGGAAGATATCTTCCAAAAAAAACTTCTTTTGAAAGAGAACGTCTACACAGCAAAAACACAATGAAAAAGTGATGTAGTTTTTTGAAAGATAGTGTCCGTCCACATTGAGTGGACCCTATCTCGCATTTCAGTTGTGATTACTATGGATGGAGTGGCCACCAGGACACCTGTGTTTTTCCTGGCGGCCTCTTCTTTTGAAAAAACATTCTCTTCTGCATTCCCTCATGCCTTTTTTTGAAAAAACCTTTTTAGAAAAAGGCTTTTTCCTTGTAGAATGAGGTTTACTGCCATCGGAAAAACCCCTCAGTTCTTTTGACTTTCTGTCGAAAGAATGCAACAGCAGTGTGGACATAAGTATTGTTTTTTCAGAAAAACCGCCATTTATCTGGAAAAACTCTGCAGTATAGACAGAACCTAAGAGTTAAAGCTGTCTGAGAGTCTAATAAGTACACCAGCTTTTAGCTAATATCACCTCAGTATGTGAAATGGGATCATCATTCTACGTCAATGTATTGTTTGCTCTTATATTAATACTCAAACATATTTTAGGGGATTAATATGGAGCTGTATCAGTAATTAAGATTAGGGCACTCTACTGATGAATTAACTTGTTTCTGTTTAGCTCTGAATTCAGAGTTTTGCTTCATAATTGGGACAGAGTTTTTTCTATGATTTATTGAAAACCTTATTATGATTAATAGAACTATCTATATTTTTGTGTCCAAGGGAATGATTGCTGGATGCCTATTCTAGATCAAATCATTTCTTCTTGAACATGTTTCAGCCCATATTGCCTGGTTTCAAACTTCGGTAGAAAAGTTTCACACAGCTTTAATTCTCACGAAAGGTTGAGTAGCTGACAAGTCTTTTTGTCCCTATTTTCCAGATGCCTTTCCATATTCTTCACAGATGTGCTTGGCGCCAAGAACCTCAGCTGGTTTAATCAATATTGATTGCCTAAAAACTGCACTTTCTTGATACACTAAAATTTTAGCAGCATCTTGATCTGTCAGTGGAGTAACACCAGTTTACACCAACTCACAAATCTGGCCCTTAGAATATGTATACATTGCAAACAGCAGCAGTGAGTCTCAGAGCCCATATCAGCTGATTAAGGCTTGGGAGACTTGTGCTCTGGGGTACAATGTATACATTCCTGCTTGGGCTCTGAGACCCTGGATCTCAGACTCAGGTTCTAGTCCAAGTGCAAGTGTAATTAGGTTGTACTTTAACTAAGTTTTCTTCTTCTGAACAGACTGACTAGATAACCATCAAAAGAAATGTTAATGGAAAAATATAATGATTCTACCCTGAACGGGAACATTTGCATTGCTTTCTTTAGCCCCATGGCACAATCCTGAGTCATTTGGCCTGGGTTCTGAGACTCATTGATCTGGCTTTCAGTTTGTTTTTGGATTTTTTTTTTGCAGTGTAAACATACCCTAAGCCTGCGTTTAACTGCGTGGATTCAGAATCACAGCAGCTGCATAAGCACATGGTTTGGTAGAATGGATTCTTGCATTCAAAATTTCCATTCAAATTTCTTTTGATGGTTATTTACTGAGACAAGGTGAGGGAGGGAATACCTTTAATTGCATCAACTTCTTGTGGTGAAAGAGACAAGCATCATGATAGAGCAATCCCCTTACTGGTGTGAAAAAGTCTCAGAGGGGTAGCTGTGTTAGTCTGTAATTTTAAAAACAAGGAGTAGTCCTGTGGCACCCAAGAGACTAACACAAATATATAGAATGATGAGCTTTTGTGGTTACACAATATCTGATGTGATTCCCTTTATCTGTTATTGGCATGTTTAAATGTCCTAATTAAAATAAAAAAAATAGAGTAGTTTGAAGGGGATCTTATGTCCATACTTATTTTGTTCCTTGAGCTTGTCATTTCCTATGTCACATTTATGGCACTAGTAAATGCTCTTAATTTTATAGTTAGCTTCCAAAGAGTTCATGCAGCTTTGGATTGTATATGAAAAGGCATCAGATAACAGTGTAGGTAAGTGAAAGTTCCCCTCTGATTCTGTACCATTGTAGTGGATGGGAATTTTGTTTAAGACATCACAGGGAGCAGAAGGAAGGTTCAAAAACAGCAGAGAGAGCTACAAGATCAGACTCACATAGCGGGTGAGAGAACTTGGAATACTGCATTCATTTTAATGTGGTGTGGTACCAAAAGGCTGTAGAGTAAATGGAAGGAACAGCCAGAAGGACCAGAAAATTACAAATAAGCTGGATGGACTAATTTATTCAATGACTAATGGGGCTGGGAGACACAAGCACTGCTTACAAATATCTGAAGGGTGTAAACATCAAGGATGGAAAGTAATTATTCAAGGTCAGAGACAGGCATTGGATTTAGGCCTCTGATTTTGAGGACTCTGTAAAATTTAAGTGCCAATTGGAGTTTCAGTTATATAAAAGAAAGTCTCTAGCCATTTTAATTGCAGAGATAATCCTAAAAGCACCAACTGCAGTTGAGAGTTTGCACTGATCATTTTTCAGATCATTTTATACCTCCTGGAAAGAAGACGTAAAACTAGACATTTTAAATCCCAGTATTAAATCACTAGAGAATCTGGATTCTTTTGTTTAATAACTAGACGTGAAGTGCAAAGAAACCTTAAAATGGACTATAATGCATGGAAAAGCTTCAGAAGCATGGGAGCCTGGTGCGGTCTTGACTCCTGAACAGACCTGTCCATTTGAAAAAAAAAATTCCAGAAACTTATGGGCAAAAGGGGTAGTCTGAAACAGCTCGAATATTCATAGATTCCAAGATCAGAATAGATCTTTGTTATAATCTAGTCTGACTCCTGTATCAAACACAGCATAAAACTTTCCCAAAAGAATTCTTAGAGCAGATCTTTTAGGGTATGTCTACACAGCAGGGCTATTTCAGGATACCGGAAGTATCCCAAAATAGCTACCTTGCGTCTTTTGAACGTGCCCGCTATTTTGAGAGAGGTCTCAAAATAGCAGACATGCTATTTCAGCATCCCCGTAACCCTCGTTCCATGAGGGTTAAGGCATGTCTTGAAATAGCACGTTATTTTGAAATTTGACACTGTATAGATGCACCAAATCTCAAAATACGCTTTTTTGAAATTCAATCGAAATAAGATATGCAGTGCAAGTGTAGTGCAAGTTTGCATCTTATTTAGAGTTTAGGGTGCTGAGCAGATGCACTCTTAGAAAAACTACCAATTTTGATTTTCATATTGACGGTGATCCACTGCAAGCCTTGGGAAATTCTGCCAATGGTTAATTATGTTAATGATAAAAAATGTACACCTTCTTTCCAGTCTGAATTTGTGTAGCCTCAACTGCCAGCTGTTGGATTGTGTTATACCTTTCTCTGTTAGTCTGAAGAGATTACAGGTTAAACTCTAGTCTGGCATCCTTGGGACCTGATTGGTGGTGAACCAGTGAATTTGCCAGATCATGGGAGGTCAATATTGTCTAGCAGCATTGCCAACACTTCCACTGCTTACTGGGCTATTAGAAGCCATTTAGAGGTAAATTAGAGCTCAATAACAGCACAGAACACTGAGAGCCAGGGCTGGTGGCTGTAAAGAAACTTTATGGGACTGTGGGAAACCTGGCCACACCCATGATAAGTGGACATCCAGCTAAGTAAAATCATGCCAGACCACAGACATTGATGGACCAGAGAGTTTTGGACTACAGAGGTTCAACCTGTATTACTGAGTATTTGTTCCCTAGGTTGGTACTTGCAGACTAATCAAAACAACCTTCTTTAATCTATTCTTTGTGAAACTAAATAGATTGAGCTCATAGAGATGTAAAAAAGAATCCTCCTTTCCTACAAAGGAGGTAGGAAATTGTCATCTGTTTAGAAATTCCAAGGATATGTTAGTTCTGGCAATATGCTGACCTCCAGCATATGTCACTTGAGTGCTGCGTGATCACACATTTTTTTCTTCTTCCTTACACATTGTAGATAGGTGCATAAAGAGGCAGTGAACCTATTCCCCAGTGTGATTGGGCGGTACTAACTGGAGTGTGCTACAGACCCCATCTTGTACTTTATTGGTTAGAACACTGATCCATAGGCATTGAAGGCCATTTTCTTCCAAATTATCACTGACCAGAAAACAGTGAATGCCCCTTTTGACAGTGCCACTCCTTGTCCCCTTTTGCCATTCAGTCCTTCCTAAATAGGTTATTACCAGACCTGCCAATAGGGAAGGGGAAAAGGGCGTAGCTGCCCCAGATCCTGGCAATCTAAATGTGCCTGAGGCTCCTGGCCACTGCTGCTACTGCAGTAGCCATGGCACCCAGAGCCCCAAGCCCATGTGGCACACTGTGGGTGGTGCTGAAGGGCTGGTTGGCGGAGTTAGGCTCCACCCTGTCTCTTCCATCCAAGGCCCCGCCCCTTGTGAGGGTGCTGAGCTGCCGCCGCCTCCATGTTGTCCAGACATCTAGCAAGTCTATAGGCCTCCCTGGTTGTCACCATTGAATTTTAACATGCCAGTTGTTTGAATCACCACACCTGGTTTCAATAATCCCATCTAGAACAAATTTATAATCATCCATGAGCAATTTCAATTCCTTGTATGTGTCACCCAGACTTCTAGCTTTGGTCTATACAGACAACTCAAGAATTCCCTCTCTTCACGTGCTTTGGTTCCTCGATGAATTTTGTTTTTGAACATGTCCGTTTTGGCTAATTTATCATATTTTCCCTCTTTTACCCTCCTCTTTTGTTATTATTTTATGTTCCTCCTGCTTAGTCTAGCCAGCCTATCCCTGAGGAGACTGCTCTCCTTTCTTGTTGAGGTGGAAGCCATCCAAACTATTCAGCTGATGTTCCCCAAAAAAGGGAGTCCAATGTTCCACAAAACCAAAACCTTCCACCCTCCACCATTCACCTAACCAATTCACTTCCTGAGTGTTTGGCCCTCTGTCTTCCTTAGCTTGTAGATCAACAACTCTTGGTGTGAAACTAGAGTTAGACCCTGTAGCTGTGATTATTTGTACAACTGGCTTTATAAAAATCAGACTTGGGCTGACAAGGATTCCCACTGGCAGACAGATACTCCATTATACAACATTTATATATAGAAAGAGAACTAATGGCTTAATGGATTCCCCTCACTTCCTGGGTGACTGAATTCAACATCATGCCTCATAGCACACCTGAAGGATGAGTATACCAGATGCTGTACAGACATTTTATTAGCATGTGACTGCTTCTGAAATGTACTAACCAGTTACAAACAGGGCAGCAGTTTGAGTATATAGATGTCTATATACAAATACGAGAAGTATGGGTAATAATCAGGAAGAACTGGAAGTGCTAATAAATAAGTACAATTATGACATTGTTGGCATAACAGAAACTTGGTGGGATAATACACATGACTGGAATGTTTGTATAGAAGGGTACAGTTTTCTCAGGAAGGATAGACAGGGAAAAAAGGGAGGAGGTGTTGCCTTAAATATTTAAAATGAACACACTTGGGGTACGTCTAGACTACAGGCTTCTGTCGACAGAAGTTTTGTCGACAGATACTGTCGACAAAACTTCTGTCGACAAAGCACGTCCAGACTACATTGAGTTCTGTCGACAAAGCAAGCTGCTTTTGTCAACATGGTAGTCTGGACGCAAAGGACAGTTTCCATTCAATAACACCTTCTGTCGACAGAAACTCTGTCGACAGAAGGTGTTATTCCTCGTAAAATGAGGTTTACATACGTCGACAAAACTGCTGAGTTCTGTCGACGTTATGTCGACAGAACTCAGCGGTACTGTGGACGCAGGTATAGTTTTGTCGACAAAAGTCCACTTTTGTCGACAAAACTCTGTAGTCTAGACACACCCTTGGAGTGAGGTGGAGATGGACATAGGAGACAGAAGTGTTGAGAGTCTCTGGGTTAGGCAAAAAGGGATTAAAAACAAGGGTGATGTCATGCTAGGAGTCTATTACAGGCCACCTACCCAGGTGGAAGAAGTGGATGAGGCTTTTTTTAAACAACTAACAATATCATACAAAGCCCAAGATTTGGTGATGATGGGGGACATCAACTATTGATATATGTTGGGAAAATAACACTGAGGGACACAGAATATCCAATAAGTTCTTGGACTGCATTGGAGACAACTTTTTATTTCAGAAGGTTCAAAAAGCTACCAGGGGGAAGCTGTTCTAGATTTGATCCTAACAAATAGGGAGGAACTGCTTGAGAATTTGAAAGTGGAAGGCAGCTTGGGTGAAAGCAATCATGAAATCACAGAGTTCACAATTCTAAGGAAACCTCTTTCAGCTGCACCAAATGAAACAGGAGGTGCACATTCCACCTCCTTGCTTTCAGGAGTGAACCAGGCCCATGGTTTGCAGAGGTTTGGAATGTGTGGGCATCTCTCTATGCTCTTTTTGCATCAGTTCCCACCCCAGTCCTCAGGTGGTGGTAAAAGCAGGTGACACTGGCAATGTAGCTCCAGTAGGGAGCCACAGAGCTGGGCTGCAGGGGCAAGGGGCCTTTGCAAATATGACCTTTGTCTTCTGTCAGTTCCCAGAGATATACAGAGATCTCCAGGCATGTTCAGGTTTAAGACATTTATCCTATAGACCTCTTTGGGGCAGGGTGTGGGGAAATCCCATTCCCTGTGTGCAGGAATGACCCAAAGAATCTCCCAAATGAAACATCCCAGAAAAGACCAGGAGAAATGGATGGTAGAGAAGTTTGAAGCAGAAGATAATCTCCCATATCCTACAACAGGATAACCCCTTCTGGACTTATTCAGAATTATTCTAAGGATGCACTGTTTAGGGAACAGCTGCGGCTGCTGCTATCGTTGTAACATTTCCTCAAGAAGATAAGAGACGTTCTGTTACTGCTCCCTTGCTGATCCTTGCATGCAGAAAGAAACCAGTAAACAAATTAGCTTAATATTTCATTCTTTCTTGCCCTTATTGCTCCTGTTCTCTTCATCTTCCTCCCTTTTTATCCTGTCATCTGCATAAACAGTGAGTACTAGTGGGTAAGTTGTGTAAAAAACATTTAAATAATTCATGTCTAGAATTTCAAAGTGGCAAACAACAGGGAAATACCCTGCATTACAAGTGGGAAAGTGAAGAGGGACACTGAAATTAATGTGCTATGAGATCATGCAATGTACCATGTGATACCACCAATTGCTTAGACCTTGGAACTTTAGAACAGTTATTTCCAGTTTTTCCATCTGATACTTTTTAATTATATGGAAGTTTCACAATAAAGTAAACATAGGAATTCTTAGGCATTTTAGGGTCTTTTTTAATTCTGCAGCTGTCAGTGGGTCTACTCACTCAAATAAAGACTGCAGGATCAGGCCCCTCAACTTTCTGACATTAAACAAAAAACAACCAACCAACACACACCAATATTTCCAAGACAATTTTCTAGGGTTTCTCCGTTAAAACCTTGTTGCTTTAGGACTTGACTCGGTCTTTAACTATGCATAAATCTGAAGTCACTGAACAGATTTTCTTCAAACATAACTTTACTTTTAAATTATTTTCTTATATTCCCAGGCAGAAGATTGACAGAAAAAAGTTGTGAATTAGGCAGGAGACCAGAAAGCAGGAACTAATGATCTCTAATTTCAAAAACAGACTCTCTCCTGCTCTTGAGTAGTCTATTTATCTCTCTGCCTCAGCTTGCCCATTGTTAAAATTGGAGTATTGCTCCTTAATAATCTACCTCTTGCAGGTGTTCTGAGGAATTAGATGCTTTTTGTAAAGCATTATGTAAGCCACAGGTATCAACTACAAAATAAGCCAGTATGAATTTTCAGTGTTTGAATTAGTCTAAGTGGCCACTTCTGTTCCATTGGTGTGAGAGTTTAAAGCAGATGAAGCCCCTTAACCACCTATGCAGTTTAAACTACATAAATGGTCCTGAGAACTTCATCATTTTATACCACTTTAAGGGTTTAAAGTTTGTAAATAATTTATTTGCCTGGCTTAACTGCACCATAATGAAGTTATATAAAGAAGGTCTCCTCTGAGCACAGCTGTGCTAAAGAAGAGTGATGGAAAATAGCTCTTTGTTTTAATTCCCAGAGGCAAGTTCCACAAGACTAATAGCTTTGGATGAGGAAACTTACAATTTCTACTGGTGAAGCATGTAAGACTGGTAAACACTGGGAGCCAAGTAGCTCCTGTTCCTAAAATGTAGACACCCACTACAACAAAGTTGCCCATGTTGTTTTTAAGGTCAGCAGCTGCAGCTGCCCATTTTATTAATGTCACAGTTGTTGCCATGCAAGCTAGAAGGACTGAGGATGGTGCCTAGGGTGCTCACAAAGTCAAAAGGTTCAGCCCATTTTTAACCAGGTCAGGAGACACATTTTGTGAAACTCTGTGATGCATAAGCCCGAATTTGCAGTGTCTGCTTGTCATATTTCTTACAAGCCTGGGGCTATTTGTAAGCTCCAGAGAGCACACCTCTGAAGTCAGCTGCATGATTTCATGAGGCTCTCATTTCAGGATGAATCAAATAAATACAAATACTTGTTCTTAAAGTGGCATCCTTATGTTTTGAATTGATCAGCTGTTTATTTCCCACTCTATCTTAACCAAAGTTTTTTGTCCACATTATTAATCTACTCCATTTAACATGCAGAAAGGTGTAACATGGCCAAGTCAGTAATATGGGAGAAAGCTTAAATTCTGGAAGTCCCTGGTGACTGAGAGGAAGGTTCAGAGACCCCTTAGCATGCTTCTGCTCATTTTCAGGAGCGGGTTTCACTACAGTAGAATTAAAGAGCTCAAACACGATCATTGCCCCTTACACTAGACACTATGCAAACACACATCATGGGAACAAGTTCTAATGTGGACAGTTCACGGTCTAGGATTCAGGCATTGCACAAGAGGTGAAAACACAGATGGAGTGAAGGGCAGGAGGACAAAGTAGCAGTAGACACAGAAGTATTTGCATGAGGTCCCAGTTCTGCAATGATAACACATAGGTGGAATGCTGTGCCTGCGTAGACTTTATTGAAGTCAGTAGGGTCCTGGGTGGGTTGCTCCATGGTATTCAATCTATATGCTATCAGTTGCAAGAGCAGGGCCAAGGTCAACAGTCCATAGTGGTTTCTGTAGCTAAAGATGATTGTCAGCCCTAGGATGAGTGATTAGCCCCTTATGACAGCTAATCTCAGGATCTTTAACCATTTGGGCATCTCACAGTATCTGTGACTACAGGCTAAATGCTATTTCTGCACTCAGGACACCTAACAAACCACCCAAACTGCAAATTAGGATTGTTTTATTAGGATAAATAATGCTTTTCTACCATTTATTAACCAGTTTTCCGTGATGTATAACAATCCTGGCAATGCTCTGGAACACAAACTGATACAGTTTAGAAAAGAGGAGACTGAGGGAGGATATGATATAGGTCTATAAAATCATGAGTGGTGTGGAGAGGGTGAATAAAGAAAAGTTATTTATTAGTTCCCATAGTAGAAGAACTAGAGGATGCCAAATGAAGTTAATGGATAGCAGGTTTAAAACTAATAAAAGAAAGTTCTTCTTCACACAGAGTGTAGTCAACCTGTGGAACTCCTTGCCAGAGGAGGCTGTGAAGGCTAGGACTATAATAGAGTTTAAAGAGAAGCTAGATAATTTCATGGAGGTTAGATCCATAAAAAGCTATTAGCCAGTGGATAGAAATGGTGTCCCTGGCCTCTGTTTGTTAGAGGCTGGAGAAGGATGGCAGGAGACAAATCACTTGATCATTGTCTTCAGTCCACCCTCTCTGGGGTACCTGGCATTGGCCACTGTCGGCAGACAGGCTACTGGGCTAGATGGACCCTTGGTCTGATCCAGTACGGCCGTTCTTATGTTCTTATGTAGTGCTTTGGATTTTATCTGCACAAAGGGAGCCATACAAAACACAGGCCTGTTGCACTGTTGGGTCTGAACTGTAAGGAAGCTGTTATGAAAGCTGTGAATTTCCTCACTCCTTTAATGTAGTTTTTGCCCGAGTGATTATTGTCTAGGGGCTGAAGTAAGACATAATTTGTCTGCTTGCAGAAAGCTGTTTCTCTCCCCTTGGGTTTTTCTACTAACTGATGTGCAGGGACTCAAGAAAAATGTTGTTGACTGGAGCCTCAGTTGAGAGATTTGCCAAGTATGAACGGAAACTTTCATTATATGATGGTCGAGAGGGGACAGCCATCTGAGTGTACAAGCGGAAGTTACATATGTCAGCATTTTACATGGTATAGTCTGGCTGATATAGAAGGACCTAGAAGAAAAATAATTCCCAAAATGCAATTATCTATTGATTGAAAATAAGGAAAATCTCACTAAAATTAGCCTTTGAGGATCAGTTTGGTCAGGCTTGTTTGTTTTGTTTTTCCATATGGCTATGTTCATTATAAAGGTAATGCACATGAATGATTAGTGGTAAGGTAGTATCAAGATCACAATTATTATCCAGTGTAAGCAAAACTGAATGGATTTGTTTTGTCTCTGTAATGGAAGAGAGAGACAAGATCCAAGTGTTATAAACACAAAGAGGAGTTTGTAGGTAAGGTGAACACAAATAGGTTGTGTAGTTGCCTGGTTTTCTAGCTTGCATGGTTAGAAAGACAATGTAGAATTATCTTGCAGATTCTGCTCAAACCCTGGCCTGGAACAAGCAATCGTGGAATAGATTGTCAGTGACATTACAATCAGAGCTGAAACATCGTGTCAGACCCTCAGCTACTGTAAATGAGTGATACATAAATAAATAGGTGCATAATTTTTTTTCAGTTCAGAAACTTAAGAATATCCATGTACAAAGACTCGTCAGCCTACTCTTCTTCCTATTTACCTTACCTTTAAAAAAAACCCTGAATTTGTCAGAGTTCCAGTTTAGCAGCAGTTGAACTTACCAGAAATTGAAATTCAGTCTTGACACCCAAGGTTTAAAAAATTATGACTTTTAAAAGACAACTTTTTTTTGGTGGGGAGTATTTGGCTTATGCGGTTGTAGCCTTTTTATTTAGACTTTTTTTTAGACTTTTCTTCCCAGCAAAGAGAGCGAGCAAGTTAGCTTTTAGTTACGTATGTGTCAAAGTGAGATTTTTCACATAATCCCGTAAATACAAAAATATTTGCAAGAAAAGCTCCAAATATGAGATTCTTGATAAACCAAGAGCTGAAGTCAATGTGGTATTTATATTACAGGATTTTGTCATGAAGTAGGGGGTGTGCGGGAAACCATTGATATTATGTATGGAACAGAAATTCTGGAACATTTTGGTTGCACAAATGAAGGATCATACTTGGTCCATACCAAGGGATGGTACTTGGTCCTGCCGTGAGGGCAGGGGACTGGACTTGATGACCTCTCAAGGTCCCTTCCAGTTCTATGAGATAAGTATATCTCCATATTATATCAAATGTAAATCTATTCATGGGAACTAAGACAGAAACCCAAGGAACCTCACTATTTAAAAGACTGGTTTTACACACACACACACACACACACACACACACACACACTCACAGAGTACATGTTTGGGTGGGTAAAGTTGCTTATAGCAGGTTTTGCCCCACCCTCTCTTGGCTTTCCTGCTGCAACAGACTTGTCACAAGCAAGATGACGCATGATCAAAACATGTGCCCCAGTGATCCTGGGTTGGCAGAACAGCTTCTAGGAGTCAGAGCTGAAGGTCAGAAGGAACCACCAGATTAGTTAATCCGACCTCCCATCAGCAACTGGTACCTGTGGGAAGAGGAGGCGGTAGGAGGGCCACGTGAAGAGGCATGAGGGGGAATCAATGCATTGATGAAGACTTTGGTGGGAACACAGGGGGACAGTGCACACCCCAAGTGCTACCACAACACACCTAGATGCCTCCTGTGTATCACAGTCCATCAATCACTGTGCACTACACTCAGCAACCCAAATTAGATCAAAGTATTACAGCCCACAGGAGACTGGGAATTTATAGACATCTATTAACAGGAGTATGTACACATTTCCTCAAAATAAATTTTAACCTTAATATTTTAGTACAAAGATCAGAGAAATGCAAAGAGATGCAGGGGAGAGTGTACTAACATAAGTAAATGAAGGGCCAAATGGACAAAAATTATATCTGGCCAATGTCTGAAAGATTCCCCCACCTGGGGAAAGTTTAGCATACCTTCCGGCTGTGTGAAAAGCTAGGGTATCAATAAACTGAACCAAAACATTTTGAAACTTGCAAACTGAAGTTTTCCAGAATTTTTGAACCACAAATAATTCATTATTTCATTGACAGAGTGCTCTCCCTTTTATTTGTCTCTCTTCTAAACTAAGGAAGTCCTGTACTTTTTTACTCTCTTCTCCTATGGAATGTGATTCATACATTTAATAATTTTTATTACCCTTCTCTCTGCTTTTTCCAATATTAGTGTATCTTTTTAGAGATGGGGTGACTAGAACTGTGTGCAAGTACCATAGCTTTATATAGTGCCAGTATGATATTTTGTCCTATTATCTGTAGTTTATTATTATAACTCTTTTATTTTGAATCTGTTTAACATTAAACCACATTATCCCTATAGTGGTGCATTGCTTTACGGGAGTTCTTGTTAGGAGCATTATGACACCATTGTCCTCTTCCTTATCGGTGAGTTTCTTGGCCAGACTACATCTCCCATAATGCAGCTATATTACGTTATGGGTGATGCAATCTCCGGGAAGTCCAGAGCATAGCAGAGATTGGGGACTCAGACTGCAAACTTCGATAAATGCAAATGCAAAGAGAAATGCAATTTAATGTTTTGTTAAGCTGATTAAAGCTGAAATAGTTTGGGTCATTTCAAGAAATTAAGTGTTCAGGTTTGGGTCGAACAGACCCAAAATAACATGTTACATTTAGATTTTCCCTATGGGGAAATATAGTTGGCAAAAATGGTGCAGAAAATGTCAGTTGCTGAAACTGCATTTTCTGCCAAAATAGCATTCCAATTAGAAACTCCCAGCCCTTTAATCATGAGTCTTGGCAACAATGAAAAGGGAAACCTGAAATTAATCTCGGATTACATTTTCTAAGAGGAAGATGGATTTACAGAATGCCATTCTCATGGATCAATATCACATATTTAAAATGCTGGCCAAACTATGAAAATGTACCCCTCCCCCCAGCTGTCTCATCCAAAGCTCAATCCAATGCATACTGAAATCAATGGGAGTCAATCGACAACAGTAGATTGTGGATTAAGCTATGGCAAAACAAAACAGTGCTCTCAGATCTGCAGATGGCTCTTCTGTCCAATTTTCTTCTCCGGGCACATTCACAGAAATCCTTGAAATGGGCTCTTAGAACAACCACTACAGGTGGGTCCTCCCTGGTCCAGCACTCTCAGGACCTGAGCAGTCCAGAATGACAGAGTTTTCCATACTGGGGAGATTGATGCTCCCCTCCTGGCTAATTGGCCCTGCTGCCCACCACAGGCTCACTGCTCCCAGCACTGATGAGGCTACGCTTCCTGCCTGGGAGTGGAGCTACACTCCCCCGTGTGCTGATTCTGACTAGAGTGTGCTCTCACTGCCAGCCTGGGCTGCGCTCCTAGGTACCGGCCCCACTGCCTCTGGACAGGGGGTGGGATAGTCCAATGCTCCCCACTATGCCCGTCTGGCTGGGACTATACTTTCAGCCTCCACCTGCTCTGCTGCCCCTGGTTGGGCAGGTAGGTTTAGAAGATAAAATAATACAAAAGAACAAGATAAACACTGCATAGAAAAGTTAGGTGTCTTCCAGTCACTAGTGCCTGATGAAATACATCCTAGAATACTCAAGGAGCTGATAGAGGAGGTATCTGAGCTTTTCGCTATCATCTTTGAAAAGTCATGGAAGTTGGGAGAGATTCCAGAAGATTGGAAAAGGGCAAATCTAGTGCCCATCTATAAACAGGGAAATAAGAACAACCCAGAAAACTACAGACCAGTCAGTTTAACTTCTGTGCCAGGAAACATACTGGAGCTGGTAATTAAGAAATTCATCTGCAAACATCTGGATGAAAATAAGGTGATAAGTAACAGCCAGCATGAATTTGTAAAGAAGAAATCAATCTGACGGTTTTTATTGATAGGATTACAAGTCTTATGGATAAGGGAGAAGTGGTGGACATGGTATACTTGGACTTTTGTAAGGCATTTGATATGGTCTTGCATGACCTTATCAATAAACTAGGCAAATACAACTTATATGGGGCTATTATAAGGTAGGTGCATAACTGCTGGATAACCATTCTCAGAGAGTAGTTATTAACAGTTCACAGTCATGCTGAAAGGTCATAACAAGTGGGGTTCCGCAGGGGTCTGTTTTTGAATTGGTCTATTGGAACTGTTTTTGGAACTGTTACATTGGCGATGTAAATCATGGCAGAGAGTACGCTTATTAAGTTTGCAGATGACACCAAGGTGGAAGGGGTTGCAAGTGCTTTGGAGGATAGAGTCATAATTCAAAATTATCTGGACAAACTAGAGAAATGGTTGGAGGTAAATAGGATGAAGTTTAATAAGGACAAATGCAAAATACTCCACTTAGGAAGGATCCATCTCACACATATAGAATGGGAAGTGACTGTCTAGGAAGGAGTACTGCAGAAAAGGATCTAGCCGTCATAGTGGACCATAAGCTGAATATGAGTCAGCAGTGTGATGCTGTTGCAAAAAGAGCAAACATGATTCTGGGATGCATTAATAGGAGTGTTTTGAGCAAGACACAAGAAGTCATTCTTCTGCTCTACTCTGTGGTGATTAGGCCTCAATTGGAGTATTGTGTCCAGTTGTGGGCACCACATTTCAAGAAAGATGTGGAGAAACTGAAGAAGGTTCAGAGAAGAGACACAAAAATGATTAAAGGTCTAGTGAACATGAGCTATGAGACAAGGCTGAAGGAATTGGGATTGTTTATTTTGGAAAAGAGAAGACTGTCTCTATGTCTAAGACTGAGGCTATGTCTAGACTTCAGCACTTTTTCAGGATACTGAAAAAGCACTGCCACATCCAAGGAATGCATCCACTTTTCTGAAAAACATTTCAGAAAAGTGGATGCGTTCTTTCACCATCCTGGTAAACCTCGTTTCACAAGGAACAAGGGATGGCTCTAAACAGAAGGTTTTTCTGAAATCTGGTGCTGTGTAGACACGCCAGATTTCAGAAAAGCCTCTTTCGAAAGAAAAGCAGGAAAAGATACACAAACTGCAGTTCTCAATTTGCATATCTTTTTCTAACTTTTCTTTGTAGTGTAGATGTAGCCTGAGAGGGGACATGATAGTAGGTATCTAAAAGGGGGTCACAGGAAAGGGAGGGGAAATTGTTCTTGGCCTCTGATGATAAGACAAGAAGCAATGGGCTTAAACTGCAGCAAGGGAGGTTTAGGTTGGATATTAGGAAAAGCTTACTAATTGTCAGGGTGGTTAAACACTGGAATACATTGCCGAGGGAGGTTGTGGAATCTCCATCTCTGGAGATATTAAAGAGCAGGTTGGATAGACATCTATCAAGGGTGATCTAGACAGTGCTTGGTCCCGCTGTGAGGTCAGGGGACTAGACTTGATGATCTCTCGAGGTCCCTTCTAGTTCTAGTGTTCTATGATCCTATGATTCTATGACTGCCATCAGGGCTGTGCTCCCCACTGCCAGCCACAGTGTGGTCTGTGCTCCCCGCCACACTGCCTTGCTACTGCCAGGGTTGCACTCCCCACCACCAGCCCAGCCCCTGAACCAAGCCAGCTGGGGCTCATGGATGTTGCTGGACCAGAGTCACGGATTTTAGAGGTGTAACCTGCACTTCCAGGAATTTGTTTTGCCTTACGTGCAACAATGTAGCTGTTGTATTTTCCCTGATGTAAGATAAATACCATTTTTGAAACAGTGAATGATGTTAGAAATTTTCATTTAGATAAGTTGCAAGAGAGGAAACAGGATTTGTTCCCAATAGTTTTTCTTCAAATGATGTTAAATGACCTATGAGATTGATTAAATTGAAAATTTAATGCACTGAATCTTTGAGTGCCTTATTTTTTATGATTTATATTTTTTCTTGTTTCTTCAGTATTTGATGTTTTCTCAGTCTGAAGACATGATGACCTTCAAAAGTCTTGAACTAGTTTTTTTTTTTTTAATATCTTGGTATATTTTTATGGACAAAAGCTCCACAGGGAGTTGACCCTTTTCCTAAATTTAAGGTTTTCAGAAACAATTTTCCCCATTCAAGATAAATCAAGACATTTGTTTATCCAGATTTCAGAAAAATAGCGTGCGCATTATTAATCAAACTAGTACTGTCCAGTGCTTTATTGAGCAGGCAGGCAATATCTCAGACCTTAGCAGGGAAACAAGTGTGAAGTTCAGTACCATCACTGATGTTGTCATCAACACCAGTGATTCTTCCTTTGTATCCCAAGATTCCCTTTTGAATAAGCAAGAGTTATTCTACAATTAGATGGAAGTCGCAGGTCACATGACACTAAAAATATAATTGGTGGTGGAAAGAGTGGCAACAGCACATTCCATCACTGAGGAAAATAATGGGATGGAAGCTAAAAACAGAGTGGGCACTTTGGATTGTCGGCATGTATGCAAGAAAGACCTGACAGAACTATATCAGCAGAAGTGCCTAGAAAGTTCTGATAGAATGGTATAAAGGTCAGTGTATCAGTGAGCAGCTGACTTGGAGGGCAGCTGAGGTGGAGAAAGAGAGCGAACAGCAGCAGCAGTGACTGAAAACAGTGGAAGCAGAGTGAGTCTTGTCACTGGAATAAAGGTGAAAGAGATGCAGAGTGCACAGGAGAGACAGTGCAGTAAACTCAGCAGAGAGAGCAAATTTACCAGCTATAGCACAGTACAGTGTTTGTGTGTGTTAAGTGGGAAAGGAATGTATATTATGCAAGACCTAATGAATATTTAAAAACTGCTGTCGGCCACCTGTGAATGATTGAGCAGGACACTTCACTTGGGAACATTTCACTTGTATGTTGTTGTGTATTGGGTGTTTTGGATTAGATATCACTGCATCAGGGAATGTTTTTTGCACCAATAAAAAATTGGCTTGTTTTTGGAAAGAACATGGCTTGTGTCAGTCATTTATTCATCAGATGGCTGTATCTATTTCCTCAAAGTATCCTTAGCCACCCTGAAGACTCATAGGGTATGTCTACACTACCACCCTAGTTTGAACTAGGGTGGTAATGTAGGCAACCGGAGTTGCAAATGAAGCCCGGGATTTGAATTTCCTGGGCTTCATTTACATATTGCCGGGCGCCGCCATTTTTAAATGTCCACTAGTGCAGACTCCGTGCCCCACGGCTACACGCGGCACGGACTAGGTAGTTCGGATTAGGCTTCCTATTCCGAACTACCGTTACTCCTCGTTCCATCCGCAAACTTGCTGAGGGTGCAATCCATCCCCTCATCCAGGCCATTAATAAAGATATTGAACAAAACTAGTCCTAGAACCGAACCTTGGGGCACTCCACGAGAAACTAACCTCCATCCTGACATTGAGCCGTTGATCACTACCCTCTGGGCCCGGCCTTCTAGCCATCTTTCTATCCATCTTACCGTCCATTTATCTAATCCACATTCCCTTAACATGCTGGCAAGAGTATTGTGGGAGACCGTATCAAAAGCCTTGCTAAAGTCAAGGTATATCACATCCACTGACTTTCCCACATCCACAGAGCCAGTTACCTCATCATAGAAGCTAATCAGATTGGCCAGGAATGACTTTCCCTTTGTGAATCCATGCTGACTATTCCTAATCACTGTCCTCTCTTCCAAGTGCCTCAAAATGGATTCCTTAAAGATCGCTTCCATGATTTTTCCAGGAACTAAGGTAAGACTGACCAGCCTATAGTTCCCTGGATCGTCCTTCTTCCCTTTTTTGAAGATGGGCACTACATTTGCCTTTTTCCAATCATCCAGGATTTCTCCCAATCGCCACAATTTTTCAAAGATAATGGCCAAAGGCTCCTCAATTACATTTGCCAACTCCCTCAGTACCCTCGGATGCATTAAGTCTGGACCCATGGATTTGTGTACATTTAGCTTTACTAAATAGTTCCTAACCTGTTCTTTATCCACCAAGGGCTGTCCATCTTCATCCCATCTTGTGTCACTTAGACCATTAGTCCAGGAGCCCACCTTGTCCTTGAATAAAGAGGCAAAGAAAGCATTGAGTACTTCAGCTTTCCCCACATCATCTGTCACTAGGTTACCTCCTTCATCCAGTAGGGGCCTCACACCCTCTCTGCAGATTCAGACTAACATGGCTACCCCTCTGATACTTGACACCCTCTCTGATCCTTCTTCTTGTTAAATTGCCTGTAGAAACCTTTCTTGTTATCCTTCACATCCTTAGCCAGTCGCAATTCCATTTGTGCTTTCGTCTTCCTGATAACTCCCCGGCATTCTCAAGCAATACATTTAAACCCCTCCCTGGTCATTTGTCCAAGTTACCACTTTTTGTAAGCTTCCTTTTTGTGCTTAAGTTCACCAAGGATTTCCCCTGTAAGCCAATCCAGTCTCCTACCATGTTTGCCTCTC
Source organism: Pelodiscus sinensis (assembly GCF_052426305.1). Classification (NCBI taxonomy): domain Eukaryota; kingdom Metazoa; phylum Chordata; order Testudines; family Trionychidae; genus Pelodiscus; species Pelodiscus sinensis. The sequence goes on from NC_143054.1 coordinate 15,389,606, forward strand.
TTGCTACGCGTTGGGATGGTTTCTTTCTGTGCCTTCAATAAGGCTTCTTTAAAATACTGCCAGCTGTCCTGGACTCCTTTCCCCTTCATGTTAGCAACCCAAGGGATTCTGCCCATCAGGTCTCTGAGGGAATCAAAATCTGCTTTTTTGAAGTCCAAGGTATGTATTTTACTCCTCTCTTTTCTTCCTTTGTTCAGGATCCTGAAATCTACCATCTCATGATCACTGCTTCCCAGGTTGTCACCCACCTCTACTTCCCCTATTAGTTCCTCTCTGTTTGTGAGCAGAAGGTCAAGCTGCGCACAGCCCCTGGTCGGATCCTTCAGCACTTGTGTCAAAAAGTTATCCCCAACATTCTCCAAAAACTTCCTGGATTGCCAGTGTACTGCCGTATTGGTTTCCCAACAGATGTCAGGGTGGTTAAAGTCCCCTCACAAGAACCAGGGCCTGTGATCTGGAAGCTTTTCTCAGTTGTCCGAAGAAAGCCTCATCTACCTCATCTACCTCATCTACCTGATTCGGTGGCCTGTAGCAAACACCAACCACAACATCACTGCTGTAGTTTGCTCCTTTAAACTTAACCCATAGACTCTCAACAGGTTTTTCTCCCTCTTTATACTGGAGTTCAGAGCAGTCATAGTGCTCTCTTACATATAGTGCAACTCCTCCTCCTTTTCTCCCCTGCCTGTTCTTCCTGAACAATCTATACCCTTCCATGACAGCGCTCCAATCACGTGAGTCATCCCACCAAGTCTCTGTTATCCCAATTAAATCATATTTCTTGGACTGGGCCAGGGCCTCCAGTTCTTCTTGTTTGTTGCTCAGGCTTCTCACATTAGTGTACAAACACCTCAGGTAATCAGTTGATTGCCCTATTTTCTCCATTCAAATCAGGGGTCCTCCTCTCTTGCTTGTTCCTCTCTGCATTTCTTCCCGGTATCCGACTTTCCCACTCCCCTCAGGGTTTTGGTCACCATCCCCCAACGGACCTAGTTTAAAGCCCTCCTCATTAGGTTTGCAAGCCTGCCCGCGAAGATGTAATTATTTACACTGTGTTTGATAGTAAGTAAAAGTGATTTTATCAGGTAGAAGCAGTGGGATTTAAGTGGTAATAAGTGAGAACAGGCAGAGAAAAGTAGATTACAAATCAAAAGTAACAAAAAAACTCTTAGTTAATTCTAACACTAAAATCCTCAGCACAAACTTCTTATAAACTCACTCTAAAACTGTTTGGTTATGTCTACACTGCCACCCTAGTTCGAACTAGGGTGTCATTTGCATTCGAAGTTGCAAATGAAGCCCGGGAGGTGTACTTGTATGAGATGTACTGGAACGAGGTGTACTGGAACGAGGTGTACTGGTAGTTCAAATTAGAGAGCCTAATTCTAACTACCTACTCCGTGCCGTGTGTAGCCGTGGGCACGGAGTCCGCACTGAGGGGGATTTAAAAATGGCAGTGCCCAGCAAGATGCAAATGAAGCCCGGGATATTTAAATCCCGGGCTTCATTTGCAACTTCGAATGCCTTCATTAGCCACCCTAGTTCGAACTAGGGTGGCAGTGTAGACATACCCTTTCTGTTCCAGCTACCTTCCAAACCAGGGTCAGCTTCCCTCCTCTGGGGTCACTGTTTCACCCTCCTTGCATGTGTCTAGCCAGCTATAGACCAGACTCAGACCTTTCTATTCTTTTTAAAGAATTCCCTTATTGTATGGAGTATCACCTGGCGGCTCCTGACCAACCACTGCTAAGACTTAAGGACAAAAGGCTATTTGCATATGATTGCCCAGACACTGAGGTCTCCTAGCAGTAGAATTACCCTTGATGACTTTCCATTTACACATTTAAAAATCATAAAGTATTCCCTACTCCACATGTCTAATTTTACACACAAGAGTGATACATCAAAATAAGCTAAACAGAACCAGTGGATTATGACATAAAGATTGATAGGTTACATGAAATAATATGCACAAAAAAGCACCTTTGAGTTATGTATATTTCCGTCCATAAGTCCATTTCATAAAGCATGATGGGGTCTGTCATAGACCTAAATCTACTTTAGGGTAACTCCAACACCAAGCAGACCACTGGACTAACCCTTAACTGTCAAGGCAATGGCTCAGGCTTCGAAGCAAGACAATGAAAAGGCTTCCCAGAATATCAAGGCAAAAGCCTGAGAAAGAGATGTAAGAAGTCATTGAAGAACAACCTTTATGAATCTCATCTGACACCAAAGCAAAGGAGCAAAATGCAGGACAGTAGACTCCCTTGGTATCGGGATTGGTTACTGAAGGTACCCTACCAACATCCATGCCCACACTGAAGGGTACGTCTAAACTACATGCCTCCGTCGACGCATTTGTGTATTCGAAAAAGGGAAATGAAGGGAAAAAGTAATACGCATTTTGTGTATTCGAAAAAGGGAAATGAAGCCGCGATTAAAATAGTTGCGGCTTCATTTAAATATACATGGCTGCCGCGCTGAGCCGACAAACAGCTGATCAGCTGTTTGTCGGCTCAGCATGCTAGTCTGGACGCTCCCCTGCCGACATCAAAGCCCTTTGTCCGCAGCCCCGGTAAACCTCATCCCATGAGGAATAACGGGGCTGCCGACAAAGGGCTTTGATGTCGGCAGGGGAGCATCCAGACTAGCGCGCTGAGCCGACAAACAGCTGATCAGCTGTTTGTCGGCTCAGCGCGGCAGCCATGTAAATTTAAATGAAGCGGCGATTATTTAAATCGCTGCTTCATTTCCCTTTGCCTATCTGTCTAATCTACATGCCTCCATCGACGGAGGCATGTAGTCTAGACACAGCCGAAGAGAGCAGTCATGAACTACACAAGAACCATCCCCAGCACAGAGACTTCCACAGATACTGACACAGCTCTTAAAATCACTGCTACTCTAACAGTTGGTGCTATTCATGGAGCATACTCCTCATCACCATCATTGGGACGCACTTCTTGCCAGCATCCAACAGAGACTCATCATACATACAGTCCATGAGCAGTGCCTTTGAGAAACTCAAGGGGATCTTCAGAGCTCAACCTCCAGCCCACCAGGACTATTATTGGTTCTGTCAGCAACCCTCCAACCACCAATAGGTATATGGGATTTCACCCTTTGACCTTTGAAGGGAATCAGAATCTGCCGTTCTAGGCCGAGCTGGTCCCCTCCATTGAGGAAGAGGAAAAAAATCTCCCTTTGCCACTAGCAATTCTAGATTGATCACAAACATCGCACCACCTCCCAAAGGCCTCTCCACCTTCTCATTTAACCAGATGATTTTAAGACATTTCAAAAGTTGCTGGTGTGTATCACTGACACACTGGCGATTGGGATTCTGCAGATACATCTGAATTCTCAAAAACTGTTTTTTATCAGCTATGGGATCTCCCAGATTTGTCCTCCCCATAAATAAGGGACTGTTACAATTAGTAAAAGCTCTGTGGCGAATGCTGGCACCTGTAGCATGATTATGAAAATGCACAGAAAAAAATTAAAGATACCATGTGTCACCTTTTGAGTTCAGATACATTTATTTTGACCCTGAAGCGAGATCTTTTGTGGTCTTCGCTTTCAAAGGGAAGCCTTGTTTGACCATGAACACAAAGAAAGAAGGGTCCCGAATGACTGGATGTATTTGGGAGAATGTCAGAATTTCATCATTGTTCCATTTCTAAGAGTGGCTAATGTCAGGCTCTCAGCCTAATATAACTTTATAACTCCCTCATGAGCACAGAGAGAAGCTCAAGGACATTGCTAAGCAGAGCCAAATGGAGGCAAAAAATGTCCTGAAAGTTAAAATGGCTAGGCCTATGACCATTGTTGTGACTCTGTAGAGAACATACTGCCTCCAGATTTCACACATTCCTCATGAGGCAGAAGTCATGGTCAAGAATCATCCATTTGAAAGATATGATCTATTTGTCAAGAAAATTAGACATACAGGAACACAAAGAGCCTCAATGTACATATGCAGCCCAAGGAACTCTGACAACAGCTAAAAGTATCCATCCTCCCATGTGTGAGCATCTACAGTATGACTACAACATCTTGAGGAACCACAGTTATTATGAGATAAGTAATTGCTTTCTCCCCACACTTCTTTGTGACACGTTTGTGTGGGGGAGTGTCAATATGGCTCCACAAGATGAAATTTTCAGTAATGACTTATGTGAGAAGAACATTAGGGCAATAATGTTACAAAATGAAGACATACATAAATCCGTGCCTATGCAACCTTGATGTAGCCCCATGCATGTATGCAGTATGTCTTTAATTACATGATCACATACTAATTTTTAACACAAGACCCCACCTCAATCAATGCATCATGTAAGCTGTGTTCACTGAATTGATAGCTATTCAATATTTGTTTCTAAGCACCTTGTTCAATGTATGGCCCAAGGCATTGTTTACTGTATTTTATTTGAACCCTACTCTGCAGACCAAATTATGAATTTACCATGAGTTTTCTCTAGTGCTTCTAACTATAGTGTTTTTGTAAAGCACTAATAATGAAGCTTTATAACACCCTGGTGACAAAGTGGTATTGTTTCCTCCAATTTCCAGATGGGAGGACCTAAGCATGGAGATGAAAGCTACAATTATCAGAAGTACCAACTTATTTGGGTGTCCAACTTGAGAATCCCAGAGTGTGATTTTTCTAAGTATAGATCATTGCATAGCCTTTTGGATGTTCTGATCACAGACCCTGTTGGCTTCAGTTGTGAGCACTCAGCACTTCTCTAAGGAGACTCTAGGGCTACATCTACACTACAAGTTTTTGCAGCAGAAAATATGCTATTGAGGGACTCAGTATCATAAGTCATGACATCATTATCATATTTTCTGCTGTTTCTTTTTGTGCAAGAGATTGCTGCGCAAAAAGAAGCAGTGTAGCCCTTTCCTTTTTGCGCAAAAAACCCATTTTGCACAAGATCCTAAAGCCTGCCCCAGAGAGGCATAAGGACCGTGTGCAAAATGGTGGTTTTGTGAAAAAAGGAAGCGGTGATCCTGTTTCTTTTTGTGCAAAAACCCATTGTGCGAAAAAGAAACAGCAGAAAATATGCTAATGATGTCACGACTTATGCTAATGAGACTCTCATTAGCATATTTTCTGTCGCAAAAACGGGTAGTGTAGATGTAGCCCTGGTGTCCCAGATCAGGCATACAGAAAATGAAGAACACAATGACCACGTGCGAAAGTTTTATTTATGTGGCTTGCCCGACATCACACGTGAATTCTGTGGCTGGCTGGGGTAAAAATGGAATCCAGTTCTCCTAAGCAGCATTCAATTATCTTAACCATGAGGCCACACTTTCTCTTCCTGTAGTTCTCTAGCTCATTCACTAGACAGAATCCAACTTCTGCAACAAATAAAGCAGCAGTCCAACAGAAAACAGCCTCCTTTACTGCTCATCCCTGATTCATTCCCAGCACAAATCCATCGTGCATACTGAATGAGGCAGGCAGGGATCCTGTCGGGGAAAAAAAACCCTTCTTTGTGATGAAGCAATTACAGATTACCTGTATTGCAATGCATGTGCACAAGGAGGCTAAATTAAACTTGCACAGACAACTTTAATTTAGATATTTCCTAACTTGAGTACTTGGCTTTTCAATCTTACATTTATTTTTAGAAATTGTAATATAGCTACAACAAAAGACGTTTGCCTCTCACAAGGAAGCTACCCAGGATGGACTTTAACTGTTGCCATAGCATAAATGGGGAATAATTGACTTCAAGCCTTAATTAGCTCCTTTTCAAAAATCAAACAGCAATCAGTACAAATTACAGACTAAGTGCCTTTGCTCCTCCCTACATAAGAATCCATCTGCAATCAGCAATATCTGCTTCTTTTTTAATCCCGCTCAAAAAACAAACTACACAATCAAGAATCAAAGTAAATCCTTATCTCTTAGAACAACATTCTCTCCGCTTTCACATTTAGCTTCACTGGCCTCAGCCTACCTGACTTCAGCAGTGGCTGATACCTCTTCACCAGTCTGTATGAGGCAAGTCAGTGACCTCCAACTAGATTCTAGTGGAAGGGTGTCCACACCAAATAAAATCCCAAGTTAGCACCCTTGATGAATCTTATTATCTACCTACACTCTTATATGCTCCCATCACTTTGGTATCTGAAAAGCCAGCATTATCCATCTGACCCTCTGCAGTGAAAAATTGAGGCACAAAACTAAGCTGATGCCATCATGTTTGCTCTGTGTTGCCTTTGTTTTACTGCTCCTGGGGAAGATTATTGATTTCCGGTGCTGTACATCCTGGATCTGTCATCAGTACACCATGTAGACCTATACTTGGTCCTGAAGGGGTGATTCCTAACTTGCACTAACTCTCAATGTGCAAGTGCTGTTTTGTCTACTGATATACTTTTTTTTAGTTCACTGTGATTCCTTGTGCAACTGTCTTCATGACAAATATAATCTGAGTTTGGAATAATCCCACTGGGAATGTACACATTAACTGAGAGCATTAATTGCATTAATTGGTACAGCATGTACTACCTCAAAATGAGCAATAGCCTTAAGATAACTGTATGGTTTCCTGAAGCAAATAGGTTCTTGGTACTCAAACCCTTTCTTCTTGCTAAGAAGTAAACCATTCATTCTGGCTGCCAGCTATGCCACCTAAGATGTGATGTTGTTAATTTCCACAGGAAAAAGAGGTTTAGGTCTGCACTGGAAATTAACAACATCACATCTTAGGTGGCATAGCTGGCAGCCAGAATGAATGGTTTACTTCATAGCAAGAAGAATGTTTGGTGGTCTAATACTTTCAGTGCTTTAGTGTGACTCTGTAACGTACACGGCTGAACAAACATGTATTTCATTCCTGGCTTTTCCCCCCAGGAATGAGGAGGGCTAGTATCGGACTGGGATCGTGGCTGCATCTGAGTGCATAAGGGGTTCTTCAGCTGGAGCAGTGAGACGTCAAATGGGAAAGTCAGGTAAAGAGGATTCTCCTGGGGAGATAGCCATATAGGTAGGTAGAGGTACATCACGGTACAAAGGTACGCAACGGACCAGGCTGGGGAGCTGAAACTGTTTGCAAGCAGGGCTACATGGTGCTCATGAAGCTGCAGTTGTGCCAAGCAGCTGAGAAGGTTTCACTTTGGTATTGGCTGGAAAGTAAGATGAGAAGTTTGAAGAACTGGATCTATGATGTGGGGAAGGAGGAATAGGACTGGGGGCAGGAGGGATGCATAGCTGTTTAAGAAGAAGCATCTCTTTATAGGACTGGGGTTATAGTGTGGTGGAAGTCCAGATTAACTTCACAGCACTTTTGGTGCTAAACTTATTAAATCAGAATTGATGGAAGAAACTGTCCCTTGGTTTTACAAATCCAAACTTGGGCTAATAAGGTTTTGCAAATCCAAGATAATCCCTGATTTATCTTCCTCTATTTTCCATTCTAATTATGGGCTAAACCCAGAACCATTTATTTTACCACTCTCTCTGAAGAGCAGAATGAGAATCACCCCTTTACAGACTGTGATTGAAACCCCCCCGACAGTCTCAAAACAAACAAACAAACAAACAAACAAACACGTTGATCAGCTAATATGACAAATTAACTAATATACTTTGATACTTATATCTTGGTATGTGCAATAGCACTATCTTTTATTCAGTGTTCATACAGTGCCTACCACAACAGCATCCTAGGCACTATGGTAATACAATAAATAAATAACATCAATTCTGAGTGCTATTTGTAACTCATTGAACGTTTCACAGTAATCTGTTCAAAGAAGTTTGCCTCTGTTTGTGAATGGACTATGAACACATTGTCATCTTCCTCAAATTTAGCCATTATTTAAATTACTCACTAAATAATTTTCACAAGTTGTTTCTCATCTTCAAATTGGGTATTCAAAATTCAAGATCTCTTGACCAGATGTAGGTCTCATGTTTCTGTTAGAAGATGGGTCAGTGTATCTCTTAGAATCAGGATTCCACAGCAAATGCTAGCAATGATGAAGTTTTAAAAATGGCTTTTCATGAATATTCTGCAATAGTTCTTTTCAAACAATGTCGTTTTCATGTATATGCTCACCACCAAGACCAAACAAAAAAGGTGCATGAACACAATCATAGAGAATTTGTTAAATTTAAGAATATTTGTGACCATAAGCAGGAAAATGTAACCTATTCTCCCAGCTTTATTCCTATTGCTGTCCATCTGAATCTATGTCTGTGAAAACTGACTTGCACAGCATGTGAGTTATGAAGCTGGAAAAATGCATGTTATTTTTGTGTATACTATCCTACTGAATTTGATGGCATGTTAATTGGTAAGGGCAACTTGAAGGTCTTAGCTCAAAAGGGTATATTCATGTTTATGTTTCAAGAAGGGGCACCATATTTCATGGCAGATATCTTCATATTTCTTCATATGCCTGAAGGGTAGTTTGTGCACTAATTCACATCATTTTCATTCCTCAGTACAATAATAAAACAGAGCAGAATTGGACCTTATTACATTTAAGGTCAGTTTTACCATGCAATCTATTGGTCTTACTTGCCAATGCCACTGGCTCCTTAAGTAGTTATGGATCAAGATATTTCTTCCTCTTTCTGCAGAAATGAAGAAAAAATCCAGCAATGTCTGGGCTTACATCTAGCTCAACAAATGCTTCTTGAATCAGTTTGGCTATGGTTAAAGGAACGTGCCACCTTTAATTCAAATACAGTACATGAGGATTCCATGATGCTGAAGAAGAGTGCTTGACTGGTCTCTAATAGTTTTGTCATTGTCATCAGTGGGAGCAGGATCAGGCCATAAATCTAAGAGCTGGTGATGGGCACATGAGCCATTCCACTGAAGTTCTGACCAAGTTATCCTTTAATGCAAATAAGGCACCCTAACTAATTCTTGTGTTCATAGGTCAGACATGCATCAAAAGTTAGGTTATTCTGTAATGACCCTATATGTGCATATAATACTCTCCCCTTGTAAAAGGAACCCTTGTCTGTCTCAGGTTTCAGTAATTCTGAAAAGGTCAACTTTGAAATTTATCCTATTAATCAAAATCTGGGTGAACTGTTGCAGGCTAAGTGGTAATTTCAATTTAGCCTCAACCTGAGAGCACATGCCTCATCTCGTCAGCTGGCTAAATTTATTGTTAATAGAAACATTAAAATAAATGATAAGTCATTGCAGGCAGGCTACACTGGTCTATAGTCCGGATCATGTATAATTCCAGGGAAGCGCTAAGGAGGGGCAATTTAAAGTGTATTTGTAAATAAATTAATTGGATGAGCTCCTCTAAGCACTGGTGAGGCCTCAGCTGGAGTACTAAGTCCAGTTCTGGGTGTCACACTTTAAGAAAGACTAGACCCAATGTTACATTATTGGATTGTGAGGGGAGCAACCGGGTCACTGCTGCACCCCTGGAGGGGGGTGTTCGCCCCAAAAGTGGTACAAAGGGGGCCATGTGAGGGGTCAAACAAAAGCTTACTTTCTTCTGATTCTGTATCTGCTCTTCATATATCTGTATAATGTCTGTGTGTGGAGTTAGGAATCTGTAATCTGTATGGAGACTAGAGGTCTCTCTGAATGTGCTTGAGTAATGGGCTAGGAATGTTTGCCTATGGACATGCTAATGAGCGAAGCTCCAGGGAACAATGGGCCTCTGAAGGCCAAAGACACACCTGGTCACTGGCCACCTGACTCCCTCCAGCTTGGAAGAAGCCAGGAGGGGGTATAAGTAGGCCATGTGGCCGACTCCATGTTGTACTCAGATCTGCTCCTGACCCCAGATGTGGATCACGGGATCACGAGCCGGGAAGAACTGTGGACCCATCCTAACCTAGGATGTGAACCAAGGACTTTTAAGCCAGCAGCTCTAACATCTCTGCTAGAGCCTGCATCGAGAACTGGGAGATTCAATGCATGTAATGTATGATACTTTAGCAACCTCACTCTCATGCTTTTCTTTATTGTAGTAATAAACCTTTAGATGGTAGATTCTAAAGGATTGGCTCAGCGTGATTTGTGGGTAAGGTCCAGAGGGTAAATTGACCAGGAATCTGTGGCTGGTTTCTTGGAACCCGACAAAACTTGTTCGGGGAAGGTGAGATTGGGTTCTAGACCCCTCACCTGTGTATGAGGCCTGGGGCACGGATATTGCTGGGGTGTCGGAGGGGTTTTGCTTGTGAGGCTTCAGGCAGGCAGCTGAAGTGCTCTGTGGGACTGGTTTGTGGACTGTTTGGGAAGGCCTCCACTCTGGGGCTGTAAGGAGCCCCGAATTTGAGCAATTTGCCCTGAGCGGATGCCCTCAGCGGTGCCCAGATCCGGCCTGGTCCATCACACCCAAATTGAAGAGCGGCCAGAGAAGAGCAACAAAAATAATAAAAGGGTTAGAAAACCTGACCCTTGAGGAAAGGTTAAATATAAAGGGTCTGGTTAGTCTTGAGAAAAGAAGACTGATGGGGAACCTGATAAGTCTTCAGGTATGTTAAGGAGTGTTCTTAGGAGGATAATGATCCATTGTTCTCCATGTTGGCTGAAGGTAGGTCAAGTAGTAATAGGCTTATTCTGAGGCAAGGGAGATTTAGGTTAGGTATGAGGGAAAAAATAATTCTAAAGCTACATAAGCTCTGGAAGAGGCTTCTGAGTGAGATGGTGGGATCCCCATCACAGGAGTTTGTTATGACCAGGGTGGACAAACACCTGTAAGGGAAGGTCTCGGTTTACTTGATCCTGCCTCAGCACAAAGAACTTGGCTAGATGGTCTCTCAAAGTCCCTTTCATTTCTGTGATTCTAGGATATAACCTTTGTTGTAGTCAGGATGGGAAAAGTGGTTTGAATAAAATATTTTTGGGGACTTTGCTTGAAGTTCTAAACAAATCCCTTCCTTACATCCTACGTGTGCACACAGTTTTCCATATTTTGAAACACTTCTGTAGTATGTATTGGACCTCCCTTGTCTGGCTCCCTGGGGACCTGACTGCTCCCAAAGGAGGGGATTTGCTGAACCAGGGGAGGTCTCTCCCAACATGTCCTGTGCTGAACTGCTGCCCCTTGCTAGGGGTCCAGCCCGGCACCACTGCTGCCTGCCCAGCCATGGCACCCCAGATTGGAGCTCCCTAGCCGCAGCAGGGGGCAGAGCTTCACAGCTGCTGTGGAGGCTGGAGCTCTGCAGCTGCTGCTGGACCCCAAGGTCCGTGGCCGGGGCTGGAGCTCTGCAGCCCTGCTGGACTCCGAGCTCTGTGGCTGGGCCGGAGCTTCATGGCTGCTGCCAGACCCTGAACTCTGCAGCCACTGCCAACCCCTCTCACCTCCTGGCCACAGTGGCCAGAACTCTCCGCTGGGTTGTCCACCCCTCCATATCACCCCCACATGGGGCTCCCAGCTGAGTCACTGGCTCCCCCACCACACTCCTGCCGAATGGCCCAACCTCCCTGTACTTGGGGTCTGTGGTCCAGGGATGTTGCCGTACCAGAGAGTCCCAGTTAAGGGAGGCACAACCTGTACTGGCTTCTAGCAAAGACTGCAGGCTAGGAAGGCTGAAATACACATAGTCTGAGACAGGGAACTCATAATATTTGTGTCCTAGACTGATGCACAAAGGGATATAACATAACAGGCTGTTATTGTAAATGTTCCAGCTCTCCTGAGATAAGAAGTTTGGTTTTGATTCTGAGAATCATGCAAACTGAACCATAGCTCAGCTCTTCCACCAGTGGGGGGTATTGCTGGAGTGCGGTTATGGTAAAAAGGCAGCTGGCTCCCCCTAACTACCTCCTGGCTTTAGCATCTGCCTGGCCATTGTTATCTTTTATTATCTAATATTTGCTGTTCTGGACAATTAGTTATGTTTCCTTTTAATGATACACTTATTATTTTATATAGTTGTTTGCATGCTACCGCCACTGCTCCCATTACTACAGTCTCTGAGCAATTCTCCATCACATTAATGAATCTAGCACTAGAACAGTACTGAGTGTTGGGGAATAGAACCCTTCCCTTTGACACATGAAGGGCAGAGATTTGGCAAGAGTAAGTGATTTTCCCAAGGTCACACAGAGTAACAAAACTGAGGAATGAACCCAGATGTCCACAATCTTAGGTCAGTGTCTGACCTAAACATTATCCTTCCTCTTCACTACTTATTAAATGCCAACACTATGTTGATAGGTGTAGTGTAGCTCCCTAGCTAGAACGCTCTATCAGAGGAGTGAAGGCCAGTGGCATGCGCAGGATGGGGAAAAACAGGTACACTCCCCAAACAGCAGGGCTGGGGCACAGAACTCCTCTGGGGCTGGGAAGAGTGAGGAAAAGCAAGCTTCACTGGCCAAGAGTTATGGGGTGAAAGTGGGAGAGGTCCTCTGACAGTGAGGGGGCACAGAAAATACTCCTCCAAAAGCCTCCACATTTTTATCTCGACACACACCCATGTTCAGGGTCATGAAGTTCTTCAACAGTATAGGGATTTCATGTGTATGCAGAAATGCCTTAGAAAATGCTACCACTGTATGAAAAGAGTGGTGGGGCCCTTGAAGATACGGGGAAACAATGTCGTACCAAATTTTCAAAGAGTTACACTAACTTTGTGGACCTCAGTTTTTGGAGGCCCAAATGGACAACCAAGCATTTAGTCTGCAGAAGCGAAGAGTGAGGGGGGATTTGATAGCAGCCTTCAACTTCCTAAAGGGAGGTTCCAAAGAGGATGGAGAGAGGCTATTCTCAGTAGTGACAGATGGCAGAACAAGGAACAATGGTCTTAAGTTGTAGTAGGAGAGGTCCAGGTTGGATATTAAGAAAAACTATTTCACTGGGAGGGTAGTGAAGCACTGGAATGGGTTACCTAGGGAAGAAGTGGAGTCTCCATCCCTAGAGGTGTTTAAGTCTCGGCTTGACAAAGTCTGGCTGGGTTGATTTAGCTGGGATTGGTCCTGCCTAGAGCAGGGGGCTGGACTTGATGACCTTCTGAGGTCTCTTCCAGTTCTATGATTCTATGATTTAAAGCTGATCCCAAAAGTTGAGACACCCAGAATTTAAGAAGGTGGATTTTAATAATAATAATAATAATAATAATAAAAACAGCAGGATCTAAGATTCTATCTCCCTGCCAATGTAGGATTAGTCTTTATAGAATCCTCTTCACTTCTTTGTTCAGTCCAACAACTCAAGTCAGGAATGGGGCTGTCAACACTTCTCAATTTCATGTTCCAGCAGATCTCTTGATTACACTATGGTGGCAAGTGTAAAGCAAGTTTGGTAGTCTCAGTCCTGTTTCTAGTGGACATGGGACTAGCATGGACCCTCACTCGGCATTAGCTAACAAACTCATGTGCAGACTCAGCAAGGAGTCCAAGTAGTAAGAGCATTCAAAGAATTGATTTCTCTTCTAGATGTGGACATTACAGATTAGGTTTGAGGCACAATAGGGGGTAGCTGGATTATTTTACACAGCAGCTACTTGGACTATATCTTATATGTTGATAAAAAATAAAAAAGCTTCTCCTATAAATACAGCATAACTTACACTTTTCATGAATGGTAGTTTCCCTAGTTTTCCTTTTACTTTGTCACAGAATTGCCAATAATGGTCTCTAGCATTAAGACTTATGATCTTACACTGGTGAATCAGGCTTTTTGCCACACATAACTGTTTTCTAACAGGTGGCAAGAAGATAAATGGCCAAGAGGCTTTAACCACTTTATTATAGCGATGTACTTTGCTATACAAATGGTGGAATGTTTCCTTTACTAAATGACCACAAAATACAAAGCACTTTGCAACAACATGTGTGGAAAATTGAATTTCTGTCCTAGAGCAAATTCTGATATTTCAATATTTCTTTTCATGCTGAAAACAGAACACTTAAAATAGCTAACATTTTTGTGGAACTAGAAGTATCAAAAATTTCAATTCTTAAAATATTGAACTAAAAACAACAGTGCTTTTTCAATCAAAGCATTTTGGAAATTCAAAATGTCCTTTTGAAATGTTATGTTTAGAATTTTCCTGTAAGAAAAGCAAGAAAATTCTGTTTAAATTAACAGTTTTCCCCATTAAATTTTCCCCAATTTAGGTTAAACTGTTAAACTCCACATTTTTGATTAAAGATACTTTCTGGTGACAACATTTTGAGCAGCTCTAAAATAATAGCAATTTTAATGGAAAGAGAATGGTAATTACACAATTACCCCCATTCCATCAAATACATGATGTTCCACTCAGGCAACAAACCAACCATGTCCTCCAGAGCTGTTAATATTGTGTAGAAACCTTGCATATGTACATCTAAAATATAAATTTATAATTTCCATCATGTGCCATCTAGATCACAGTTAACATAATACTTCCTCACTTGAGACGTAATATTCTTAACTGATCTTTTATCCATGTTTTTACATACTGATGAAGAAGACGGACAAATGCACCCTGCCTGTAAATGGATGCAGCTGCCATTTGACTAAAACAAGGACAGAATTTGATCCAAAACATTTAATCCTGAACAATCTCATTGAGTTGTATAAACAAAAGTCTATCTCGGACTCAGTTCATCCACCACTGAAATTGCATTGACCTCTCAGGTGAATCACAGAGACTGCTTAATAGCATCCATCAATGTTAGATAAAAGCCAGAACAGGCAGGGACATGAAGAATAATTTAGGTGGCTAAAGTTGCATTGGAACTTGGTGCTATTGACAGGCACATTGAAAGTAGCAGAACTGGAAGTTGGAGAAGATGCCAAGGTTCTTCACTACCCGAAAACAAAGAGCCAAGAGGCCTTCCAAGGTCACATGCACAATGGTCCTTGCAGTGCAGAGACAGCGTGGCTTCTGTACCACACTAGAAAAAGGTACATGGCTTGTTTTCTTTCACTTTGTGCAGGGCTATCAGTTGTGGTGTTGGATTAAATCAGTCCTTGCACGTAAGGGAGCACAAGGCCTATGGTTGTGCATAGGTCTTATAAATTGAAATGTTCTTTATCCACCCTGATTGTTCCAGGCAACAGAGCACACCTGAGCCATTTATGTACTGGGGCTTGTAGTGGAGTTTAATTATAATTGTACTGATTGTTGAGTGCTAGCTATGCTCAGAGATGCATACAGTGTACGTTGGTGCCTGCTGCAAGTCACTTTCCCTGTATTTCTGACATTTAGACATTCCCTTGGCCAAAACACATGGAAATATGGTATAACCAAACCATCAACTTGGATGGGTTTTGTATCAGGATCACATAATAAGGCTCAGGCTAATGATACATTTTCTCCTTTTCAAAGTCTAAGAGCACCACATGAAGACAAGCCCTACATTAGCAGGATTGTTGAGAATATAAATGGGAGTAAGATAAAGGGTATGTCTAGACTACTGAGTTTTGTCGACAAAAGTGGACTTTTGTCGACAAAACTATACATAACGTCGACAGAACTCAGCAGTTTTGTCGACGCTGGTATACCTCATTTTACGAGGCATAACACCTTCTGTCGACAGAGTTCTGTCGACAGAAGGTGTTATTGCCTGTAGGGTTGCGTCTAGATTACAGGGTTCTGTCGACAAAGCAGCTTGCTTTGTTGACAGAACTCAATGTGTCTGGACGCTCTTTGTTGACAGAAGTTTTGTCGACAGATACTGTCGACAAAACTTCTGTCGACAAAACCCGGTAGTCTAGACGTACCCAAAGAATGAAGTTCTCCGTTTAGGTGAAATGTACCATATGTGCGCCTATATTTGGTCTCAATATGGCATGTGCTGGACAGTTTTCTGAATGTGCCGTACTTACATGTGGTAAGTTTCTGTGAGATCTGCAAATTTTCCAATGTTTATTTAGTGTGTGTGTGGGGACGGGAAGGGGGGGGGTTCATGGTCTTAATACACTTTAAATATGCATTTTGTGTGTTAGCACATTTTTCAGAAGATGAACTATTCCAAATGTGCAATCTAGTATCTTTAAACAAAAACAGTAAGCAATGTAATTCAAAAGTATTCAGTGCCGCTTCAAGAAAGATGTAATATGCAGAGTGATCCTCTCATTAATGTTTCTCAACACATTAAGGATTCTCAGCCTCCAGGGACATGCAGCCGAGCATATGAAGATGGAAAGACTTCCTTTTGTGTATGATGCGTAGCATGGTCTGTGGAACTGTTTACACCTGGAATATTACTCACACACTAAGGTCTAATTTCATGGCGGGTCTTAACCATGCCAAATATATCACTAGACAATGAAAAATGTAGCAATGGGGCTGAATGTTAGTAATCAGTAAGTATGAACTAAGGTGTCTTACAGAGGTATGCAGGAGTAATTTCATTGATGCTTTAACACAAGATCCTCTCCTTTTAACTAATCAACTAAACTAATACCCAGCTCAAATCAGCATAAAGCCCGTAATGATAGCAAGAACGTATTCCACGGCTGTGATTACACAGCACTTTCCCCCCATGACTAATACTTAGCTGTAGCTAAAGTAGTTTTCCTGTAACTCAAGTGGTAGGCATGATCAATGCAGATGTAACCAATACTATAGGCCTCAGGTTTATGTCCCACAGGAGTTTGCTGCATATGCATGATACCAGTCTGTAACACTTGTATATAGTATATACCTTGATGTTTTGATTTGGGTCCACATGCCTCCCCTCCCTTAAAAATAGGACATTAAAGAGAGCAACATGGAGTAAGTTAAGTCAGGAACAGCTCTCCAGACATCTGCTTTTGGTCCCTACAATCATCTGGCCTTTGCTGTGTTGCTATTCATTTTACTTCACCATCCTGAATGCCCATTTCATTTGTAAAAACTTAAAAAACAATAAATAGTCTCGTAGCACCTTAAAGACTGACAAAACATGTAGATGGTATCATGAGCTTTCGTGGGCAAAACCCATTTCTTCAGATGACAGGAGTATAATAAGTCCAGATCCAAGAATAAATAAGGGAAGGGAGGAGGGGAGGAAGAAAAAGACAGACAGTGAGTAGATAGTTCAAATAGTTTCAAGAGGCAGTTAAGAACTATTAGCACCTCCATTGTTTCTTTGGTTGTTAAAGTCATTAAAAAGGTGGAAGATAGTGTGCGAATCATCTTATATCCCTGTTCAGACCATTAGCATAAGAATTAAAATTGTGAATTTGGCTTGTGGAATTGGTCTGAAACAAAACGACAAATTGGAGATCCATTAATGAGTGTCTAGGAAGATTAAAGTGTTCTCCAACAGGTTTTTGTGTATTGTCTTTTCGGATATCTGATTTGTGTCTGTTGATTCTTTCCCATAGCATAGAGACTGTTCAGTTTGGCCAATATTCATGGAAGTGGGGCATTGCTGGCATCTGATAGCATAGATCACATTAGTGGATGTGCAGTTAAATGAGCCTTTGATTTAGTGGCTGATGTCATTGGGTCCAGTGATGAAATCGCTGGTATAAATGTGTGTGCAGAGTTGGCACCGGGGCTGATTGCAGGGGTGGGTTCCTGGATGATTATGATGGAGGTGTGTTGCATGGTTACTGGAAAGAATTTGTTTGAGGCTAAAGGGCTGTCTGTAAGCGAAAATTGGCCTTTCCCCCAAGGCCTCTGAGAGCGAGGGGTCATTTTCCAGGATAGGCTGTAGATTGTTGATAATGAGTTGGAAGGGTTTAAGTTGTGGACTGCAGGGGTGTGTCTAGACTACAGGGTTTTTTCAAAAAAAGTAGCCTTTTTGCGAAAAAAATTCACCTGCGTCTAGACTGCTGCCACGTTCTTTCAAAAGTAAATCGAAAGAATGAGGCAGTTTTTTCAATCGTGGTAAACCTGATTTTACGAGAAATAACGCCTTTTTTTAAAGTACTCTTTTGAAAAAGGTGCTATTGAATGCAAACTGTGCTTTTTTGAAAGAGAGCTTCTAGACTCTCTTTTGAAAAAGTGGCTTGCTTTTTAGAAAAATCTGCTTGTAGTCTAGATGCTTTCTTTCGAAATTGAGGGGTTGTAGAATTCTGAAGCTTGGGACAGGCTCTCAGGCACAGGGGAAGGCATCCCACACCCAAACCATGATGGGTTTGTGCTCCTCTTGTGACTAGATCAACAAAAGTTTATTCCTAGACTATGAAACCAGAAGGGACCATTGTGATTATTACATCTGCACTCCTATTCAACACAACCATAAGAATACCATGAATTAATTCCTGTTTGAACTTGAGCATATCATTTAGGAAAATATCATATCTTGATTTAAATACTCCCAGTGATTAACAATCCACTGCAGCCTCTACCAAGTTGTTCCTGGGTTAATTACTCTCCCTATTAAAAATATATTAACAAAATTTAAATTAAATAGTACCTTATTTCTAGTTCAAATCCATCTAGTTTTAATTGCCAGACATTGGCACTTACTATGCTCTTTGTCTGCTAGATTGCTTATCATATTTCTGTTTCCATGTTGATACATAAAGACCAATCAAGAAATCTCCTGATCTTTGACAAAGTGACTTTAGCTAGTTATCAAGAACTCTGGTACTAAATTTCAGCAGAGACTGAAACTTTTCCCCATTACTTTTAGATCTATAGGTCCCAGGTTCAACAACAGCAGACAGTCCTATCAAGGGAGTCATTATATAGGGACAGACAAATCAGTTCACATACCGTATTTTCCGGCGTATAAGGCGACTGGGCGTATAAGACAACCCCCTAATTTTCCAGTTAAAACATAGGTTTTGGCCTATACTCGCCGTATAAGACTACCCCACCTTCCGAGGCAACACCATTTAATAACATCAGATTTGATTTAAATAATTTTAATTAAAATGGTTTTGACTTACCGGTACTTAAAATCCTTCAAAATCCTCATCATGTTCATACAAAGCCTGCTCGGATTAGCAAAGGTTGTAATAGCCTGCCTCTCTGACTCAGCCAATCCGAGCAGGCTTTGTATGCATTAATAGATGACACCGCTTGCCGTGATTGGCTCAGCGCGGTACATACAGTATCAGCACAGGGACGTTCTGTATGTAGCCGAAGCTACAGTACTGTATTAGGGCACATCCAGTGGGCTAAAAGGTAATAATAGGGACGTTCTGTATGTAGCCGAAGCTACAGTATGTTTATACCCGGCGTATAAGATGACCCCCGATTTTTGGGGGATGTTTTTTAGTATAAAAAGTCGTCTTATACGCCGGAAAATACGGTAATATAAAAATTCAAGATGAAGCTGCAACCCAAGCTCGGAAAGTTTGCACTTCTCACAGCATCTTGGTGGTGAGCAGTAGTTATGTTTTAAATTCTGCTTTCAAGTACACCCTGTTAATGCTGCTGGCTTCAATAGCTGTCATGGAGGACTTATACTAACAAGAGGGATTCCCACTGCTCATGGGACTGCTGATGGGATAAAGAATCTTTCACCACTAGGTCAGTAGCATGCACCCAGCTAAAGATAGATCCAATCAAAGTTGACCAAAGGTTGCCATGACAACTGATGATTGTAGGTGGTCTATGTGAAGTAACTCTGATGGTCTCGGGTCAAGTTAGACAACATGCACCCAGTTTTCCCATCTGTGCAATGGGATAATGGTACCATGCTCCCTTTCTCAGCTGCTTTGAGTTGCACTGATGCAAACCACTGTGTCAGAGTTGGGCATTATCTTCTTCATCTGACTCAGCATCTCACACGGCACTGTTGGTTATGTCCATTAGAGCAGGAGAGAAGTTTGCTGGTGAAAAGTTTTTCCACCTGAAAATTTCAATTCCTTGGAATCAAAGAATGAGTCACTGCAACATGTCACTTCTGGTGATGTTCTTCAGGAAATACATGAACCATTCTGCCAGAAAACCTCTTCATTTCCTGCCAGCTCATCTGGAGACCAAACTTCCAGGGTCCGTAGCTTCCCTGGTAGCCTAACCATTTGGAATGCTCTGGGTCCAGATACCCCAGAGCTTCTAGGCATCCTGCTTTGGACCAGGACCCTACAAACTGTATACCCGGTTCTACAACAGGAAGCTTGGAAACCCATCTTGAGGTGGGACTTTCAAGGAACTGGGACCCTAAAAGTCCCACCAAGCAGACCACCAGCAGTGGGGCAGAGGCTGCCCAGAGCCAATTCTTGTGCCTCTGCCCACCTCACACTTATGTTTTGAATAGCCTGTCTTGAAGGCTGTCAAGCCAGCAATCTTATCAAGCAGTAAATTCACACACGATTTTAAAAAGGCAAAGAGTTGCCAGCTTCGAGTTTGACTGAGCTATTCTCTTTTATTATATTGGAGACACATTTTATAATTTACATTAGTGATTTATTCTTCTTCACAAGAAGATGCCATGAATAAAACATGTTATTGTGCTGTAGTAGATGATCTGAACTGCGCCACTTAATCGTATATATATGATAGCTTACATAGATGAACAGGCATGATCTTCTCTAGGAAATGTTAGCTTGCTATTAATAGTCTCCCCTTTCTAGAATTCATTTAGTCAAATCCCACTGGTAATAAAGCAATTAGATCACAGGCGGTAGAGTTCAAACAAGTAGGATTCTACCCTCCTTTCACAAATAGTTTCATTGGACAAATTTCTTCAAAGCATGCATCTGCAGAGGCCTGATCTGTCTATATAAACCTCCATTGTTTTGTGCAATGACATTACAAGCGTACCATAAAACATCTCCCCCTCAAGATCTCCCCACTTCCTTGTTCCTATTTATTCTGTCTCCCGTTCTCCTTCACCCCATCCCTGACCTCATAAATAAGGACAGATGGAGCTTATCCTACATCTACATTATGATCCAGGAATACAATTCCCCTGTTCATGTATACACCTTTGTACCAGAGCTGTCCGTGCAGTGTAGCTATGGTAGGTTATGTCTACATTATAGGCTTCTTGCACGAGAAGCTTTTTGTGGAAGAGGTCTTCCACAAAAACATCTTGCACAAGAGCGTGTCCACACTGCAAAAGCGCATCGAAAAAGCGACGAGCTTTTGCAAAAGACAGCGTCCAGACCGCACGGACACTCTCTCAAAAGGAAACTCTGATTGATATTTACAGAATGGCCACCAGGGCACCTGTGCTTTTTTTGATTACCTCTTTTTGCACAAAAAAATCCCTGTTCCCCATCCACATTCACCTTTTTGCACAAGAGCGCTTAGAAGGAGGAATAGCTACACTGGAAAACCCCCTCTGTTCTTTCATTTTACTTGCACAAAAATGTGCTTGTAGTGTGGACACTCTGTGAGTTTTTGTGCAAAAATGGGTGGTTTTGTGCAAAAAACTCCATAGTGTAGACCTAGCCGTAGTGTCAATTCTGGCAGCAAAGGCATGGCTGAGCCTGGCCAGGTACAAACTTGCCCAAAGCCAGTGCATTTGGACCCAGCCTCTGCTGCTAGTACCCATGTTATGCTACTATGGTCGCACTACTATTTGTGCTTGCACGAGCTCCATGAGAGTTAGTGTGAGTAAGGGAATTAGGCCCCTAGCTCATTGTGTAGACAGTCTCAGACAACAACATATGCCCATTGTTACCATGATCATTTTGCTTATTTTGCATCCCTTTCTTCCATTCCACTCCATTTTGTGCCCCTTTTCCTGGTCTGATACTGATTTCGAGTTTCTGGGTAGGGACCATGTTTTCTTGTGTGTTTTTTACAGTACCTAGAACAATGAAACCCCAACCTTGACTGAGGCCTTTGGGCACTCTTGCTACCCATAATACAAATAACAAATAGCTTCACTAACATGGTGAAACTCATTCCCCCTGAGGTTTTTGTATGAGCAAAACAGATATGTTGTTATCTCAGTGACTCAGGCAAGCTTCACTGCTGTGCTCTAAGCTCCTAACTTTGTATTGACAAGCACAATGGCTGACTCTCTCCACCTCTAAAAGAGTGATGCTCGACCCCAGAGAGCTGCAAAGCCAGTTGGTTCCTGACAGGCGGTTGTGGTGATGTTGCATTACCACATTTTGATGCAGCTGCAGCAGCTGAAATGATGAGTTCTCTTTACTAATTATTGACATGTTTTGTTTGAGTATCACAAAGTTCAAGGATCGCTACCAGACACAGCAGATGTCAGAGGTGAATGTGTTTATATTTGCCTTGAGATTCCAATTTATGGTCCAAGCATCTAGTGACCAGAAGGGGTCCCCTGTCATTACATCTGGGACACATGAAGAAATAAAACATGCATTGGGCCTTATGCTTCAGCAAAGTCAGAGGTGAAGGTGGTTAAGGCACTGGATGGAGACTCAGGAATTTTGACTTCAGTTTCTGGCTCTGACATGGACTTCCTGGATGGCCTTGATCCAGACATGTAATCTCTGGTTGCCTTCATCCCCCATCTGTAAAATGTGGTGTATGCTTCCTTTATTCATATTATAAGCTCTTTGAAACAAGTAGTACCTCATATTAGTACTGTACAGCAACTAGCACGATGGGATCCTCTTCTCAAAACTAGGGTCTGTAGGCATTAGTTAATGCCTATTATGCCCGCTGGCATGTAGGGCAGCAATGAAGGTTCTCCATTTTTGCTGTTTTTGGCCATTTTCTCCAGTGCCCCCTAGTTGTAGTTCATTCTCTTCATAGCTACCTCAACAGTACGCCGCCATGTTATCCTGGGCCTCCCACATTTCTGTCATCCTTCAGGCATCCAGTGAAGTGCACCTTTACAATGGCATCTGCCTTCCTTCTCATCATGTACCCTATCCATCTCCAGTGTCTTCTCATAATGATAGTGGTCATGTCCTCCTGGTGGCATTACAGGAGCAGGTCATGGTTGGAGATTGTTTTCAGCCAAAAGATGCAAAGTATCTTACAAAGGCTGGTGGTGTGAAAGGATGAGAGCTTGGCACGGTCGCTCTCTGTCATCAGCCAGCACTCTGACCCATATAGTAGTGTTGATATGACATAGTTCTAGTACAGCTTAAGCTTGATGTGGACACTGTACTGTGTAGATCTCCATACAGTATTCATACTCCTGAGGATATTTCTGGCCTTAGTCTGCTCTGGATGTCATTCTTGGTGCCTCCATCATGGCAAATGATGCTGCCTAAGTACATAAAGCTGTCTGTGCTGGGTAAGTCTGCATCATCTATCTTGATTGGTGCTGGTGAATCTATATTGAGAATCATAATCTCTGTTTTCTTCTGGCTAACTCTTTGTCCAACCTGGCATCCAAAGGTGCATAGGCGTTGTGTTGATGGGTATGGGAAAGCAACTCAAGGTCGCCCTCAAAGTCAAGGTCTTCCAGTATGGAAAAAGGTGTCCATCTGATAGCCCTTGATGCATCTGCTGTTGTTCTCCACATCACCCAGTCAATCACCATGTTGAAGAGTAGTGCAGATATGACATATCCCTGTCTGACCCCGGTCTTAAATTCGAAAGACAGATCGCAGTATCCCACGCTACATGTGAAGTTGGTGTAAAAACTCTTAATGATTTGGACCACTTGTAGAGGGATTCCGTAGGTTCTCAGAATGCCCAAAGGCTTTCTCTGTGTATGCTGTCAAAGCCTGCTCAAAGTCAACAAATTTTATGTACAACTGTCTCTGCCACTCTGTGCACTGCTCTATGATGTAGGCATTACTGTAGTACAAATAAAAATAATTTCAGTCATGCAGAAAGTTGTGCTCAGAATCTAATTTTAAATCTCTAATGTACTTTTAAATGTAGCCTTAGACTCAACTATGCAGGAATTCCATGAACAGCTAGCTATCTGACCTATTAGCTGTAACATCAAATATTACACTTTCAGCATTAACTGAATAATTGACAGATTGATTTCTACTTTCCATGTGACTGCACTGAACCATCTTAGATCTTGTGGGTGTAAACATTTTTTACTCTTTCTTTAATTAAATTTAGTAGTAGTATAGAACTGCCTATATTGCTAGAAGAGTTTTGTTTTGAGATCCAGGCTGCTCCTTCTGAAAACTGTTATAGATCTTTGGCACAGGGACATAAACATTCATTACCAGGTACCTTTTGGAATCAATTTTCCTTTGGCTAGCACAAGAAATGTCATGACTGAAACTTGAAAAGGGCCAATATCTGCCTCCAAGATTCAAGAGCAGAAATTTTGCTTTATCCATATCCCTACTAAGGTTATTATTGGGCAGGGACTGTTTTTTTCTTGTTGTTGTTCTGGATTTGTACAGTGCCTAGTACAGTAGTTCTTAAGCATATGTTTGTAAATTCAAGTCAGACAGAGGTTTATAGTCTGGTCATGTGGCTATTTGCAAGTGTCATGGAAATAAAATAAAATCTTATCAATGAAAAGAATGTTGTATTGATACCATAAAAAGTTACATGGTTATTACTAGATACAATTTTTTTGAAAAAAAAAAAAAGTTTGTTGTAACCAAATTTCTTGCAGTGAATCCCTAGTGGCCACATGCCCCTCAAAAGTTGTAAGGGCTGCCCATGAAATCCCTGCTGACCTCAACTGAGAACCACTGGCCTGACACAGCTGGTCATGATAATATCGACCATATGCATGACTGCAGCACCTGTGAGATCACTGATCGAGTTGTAAAGGCAGTAGATTAAATCATCCTACTGCTGGCAATGCTCCTACTAATATAGCCCGCTATGTTGTTAGCCTACTTGGCAACAAGGGGACACTGTTGACTCATATCCAGCTTCTTGTCCACTGTAATCCCCAGGTCCTTTTTTTGCAGAACTGCCACTTAGCTAGTTGGTCCCCAGCCTGTAACAATGCTTGGGATTATGTCCTAAGTGCAGAACTCTGCACTTGTCCTTGTTGAACCTCATCATATTCCTTTGGGCCCAATCTTCCAATTTGTTTAGGTCACTCTTGACCCTATCCCTACCCTCCAGTGTATTTACTGCTCCCCCTTGCTTAGTGTAATCCACAAATTTGATGAAGGTGCAATCCATCCCATCATCCAGGTCATTAAGGAAGATGTTGAACAAAACCATCCTCAAGCCCAATCCCTGAGGCACTCCACATGGGTATGTCTACACTACCCCGCTAGTTCGAACTAGCGGGGTAATGTATGCATACCGCACTTGCTAATGAAGCCCGGGATTTGAATTTCCCGGGCTTCATTAGCATAAGCGGGGAGCCGCCATTTTTAAATCCCCGCTGCTTCGAACCCCGTGTAGCGCGGCTACACGGGGCTCGAACTAGGTAGTTCGGACTAGGGTCCTATTCCGAACTACCGGTACTCCTCGTGAAACGAGGAGTACCGGTAGTTCGGAATAGGCACCCTAGTCCGAACTACCTAGTTCAAGCCCCGTGTAGCCGCGCTACACGGGGTTCGAAGCAGCGGGGATTTAAAAATGGCGGCTCCCCGCTTATGCTAATGAAGCCCGGGAAATTCAAATCCCGGGCTTCATTAGCAAGTGCGGTATGCATACATTACCCTCCTAGTTCGAACTAGGAGGGTAGTGTAGACATACCCCATGATACCAGCTGCCAACTAGACACTGAGCCATGGATCACTACCTGTGGAGACTACTGATCTAGCCAGCTTTCTTGCCACCTTAAAATCCATTCATCCACGCCATACTTCTTTAACTTGCTGCCAAGAATGCTGCGGGAGACCGTATCAAAAGCTTTGCTAAAGTCAAGGTATATCACATATCGACCACTTTTCCCATATCCACCAGAGCCAGTTATCTCATCATAGAAGGTAATTAGGTTGGTTAGTCATGACTTGTCCTTGGTGAAGCCATGTTGACTGTTTCTGATCACCTTCCTCTCCTCCGAGTGTTTCAAAATGGATTCCTTGAAGACTCCCCACTTTCCCTGACCTTCTTGTAGCTAGCATATCTGTAGAAACCCTTCTTGTTACCCTTTCACATCCTTTGCTAGATGCAACTCCAGTTGTGCTTGGCTTTCATGATTACACCCCTGTATGCCTGAGCAATGTTTTTATACTCTTCCCTGGTCATCTGTCAAAGTTTTCACTTCTTGTAAGCTTTCCTTTTGTGTGTAATCTTGAGAAGGCTTCTGAAAATTCTGCTAGAATGCCACCAATATTCAGACATAAATAAATGGGTTTTATTTTACATAGCTCCCAAAAGATCCACACTATATGGATACCCAGATTTTGGGTCCAGGAAGGGAAGACTAAGTGAGGTTAACTACACCTCTTACTCCCTCCAGCTAGGTCTAGACTACAGTCCTTTGTCGGAAAAAGCTACGCAAATTGCATTCTGCAATTTGTGTAGCTTTTTCTGATAGCTTTTCTGGGAGAAGCTTTTCTGCTATTGGGTGGAAAAGCCTCCTCTTTCAGAGAAACCTTTATTCCTCATAGAAAGAGGTATATAGGGCTCCTTGAAAGAGCATGTTTGCTCTTCTGCAAAAAAAAAAGCGGAAGAGCAAACTCGTTCTCTGGACATGGTGGAGTTTTTCCGGGATACCAAAGGTATCCCAGAAAAACACACTAGTCTAGACAAGTTACGCTATCACTCCATCACTACTTGCTCGCCATGGCACTATATATATTGATTTTCCACTGCTATATGGCATCAGCAAAATTGCTGTATTCTCCATCCCAACTGAGGAGCAGTGGGATCATAGGGTTGTAATCAGTCTCAGGTGTGTTGCCTGTTAGGGAATGCTCCGAGGACTCTCTCCATATTACCCATTACTCATGGTTGTGCCTAAAAAGCACAATAGACCTTCTTCTGTGATTACAGAAATATTCATTAAGTTTGTAGCACTCCTTTAGACAAGGCTGCTGCCTTCAGATTTGTGATCCTTTAGCAGAGGTGCTGTCAACGTCATTGCTCATTAATTTTTTATAAGTGAGTTGTCAGGTACAATGCCTTCACAATCTTCCTGAGAAATCTCAGAGGAGTAGCCATGTTAGTCTGTAAGTTTAAAAACAATGAGTAGTTCTGTGATACCTTAGGGGCTAACCAAAACATATAGAATCAGGTGAAGTGGAGTGGAAATAACAGAAACCAAGACTTATATATAATAGCAATACTTTACCCATGAAAGCTCATGCTTCTATATATTTTGGTTAGTCTCTAAAGTGCCAGAGGACTTACTCATTGTTTTTCATCTTCCTGAGAAACATTTGTGGTAATGTTTGGCTCAGAAAGGCCCAGAGAAGCAGAGGGAAAAGACTCTAGTGAACAAGGCAAAATAACAATACAAAAGAGTGCTGCTGTCTAGTGTGATCAAAGTGAAGCCACTGAAACGAGCAACAATTTTTTTATTCTTATCTTAACTGTTCTCTATAAGAACCTCAAGTGATGTCAACCTGAAGTGTGTTTTAATGGTCAGTATCCCTATAACAAAAAGTAGTCATCTTTCTGGTAGCTTGATAGATCAGAGCTCATCTTAATATCAAAGTTTAAAATTTCAGGGGAATTTCTTTTCTCCCCTGCAACCATGTCATAGTGTTATACAAACTGCTACCAATCAGCAGGGCTATTCCAGCGCACTCCAATCAATAGGTAGTAGATGCAGTGTACGGGTAAACAGCTGTGAATTACAAGGCTATAAATAGCCCAGCAAGGGCTTCTAGTGAAAGGATAATAAAACAAGGGTCAAAGTTAAGTGTCTCTGAAGCCACTCAAACCCCAGAGATGGATTTATTACTTTATTCACAGCTGTCCTGTTTTTAACTCCAATATATATAGACCAAAGGACAAATTAGTCCAACCTGAAAGGAACACAAAGCACTTTCAAGTAGGAATAAGAAATCCTCTGGAAAAGGGCTTATTTTCCGGAGAATTGCGTCTAGACTGGCGCTTTTCTCCGGCTTATCCCCAAGCTGGAAAAAAGCGGCAGCCATGTAAATGTAAATGCTGCGGGGGATATTTAAATCCCCCGCGGCATTTGCAATTCCGAAGTGTCTCATTAGCATCCCTTTTCCGAAAAAGGGTGCCAATGTAGACACAACCGAGATGTTTGTCTTATATTTCTGCTCTCTTCCAGATCTTAAGTCGTCTAACTAAAGCTCCCCCACAGTAGTGTCCTTTTTAACTCCCTTGTCTCCTGTAAACTGCCTTTTCATTAGTTCCTTCATCTTTTTATTTTTCCAGACAAAGCAGCAAAGATAGTGTGTTTTTACATGCTCTCTAGTGCAGCTGCCACTTTCAGTAACATTTAGCGATGGCTCTGTAAATTTCCTTTTGGATTAAAAAAAGCACTATTAATGATACTTATTATTCCCAACATTTCAATAGACTGGATGGACCATCTGGTTGTCAGGCCAACCATGGGTTTTAAATGTGACAGAATTAGCCAATCTTTATGCCTGTTAAGGACAAATAACATGAAGATGTAGTGCACACATATTTACTTACACAAGGAGTTGAACATTATCTGTGGAGGTGCAACATATCTATTTAGCTGGGTATTTACTTAGGCCATTGGCTGTTATTTTCTATGCTCATTTACCTTATGAAATCCACAGTTGCAGGTGAATGTGTGCCAATTTTTTGCAGCAATGGCATTCCTGGCAAATCAGGGAAGTCTTCAAGTTTCCATCGCGCTGATCACGACAGTTGGAGAAAACATTTCTGGGTTTGCTTCTGAAAATATTTGTCAGCAAATAGGAAGAATCCATTCTGGGCCAAAACCAGACATACATTGGTATGTTTAATAAGTGTAACACAGGGGTGAGAGTGTTTGTAGTGGACATAGGAAATCCAGGTTTGAATGCCTGCTCTGAAGCAGGCACTGGAACTCAGATTCCTACCCGCCAGGCATGTATCCCAACCACCAGGCTACTTGGGAGTGGATCATTCTCAAGTCCTCCTGCGGAAGTAGTTATACAAACCTAATCAACTTAAATATTTATTGTGCCAAATAGAGAGTCAGAGAACAGCTCAGCTCTACGGTCTGGTGATAAAGGCACTCTTTTGGGAAGGCAGATGACCTTCAGCACTAGGCTAGATTCTCACACACTTTGTCCCAGCGGACATTGATACAAATCTCAACAACTCCAGCAGGAAAGAGTGAAAGCAACTCACAGCCTGGTAGGATGCTTAAGGTAGCAAGAATTGAGGTTAAGTCACTACTGCAGAGTAGGGATTCAAACGTAAGGCAAATGCACTAATCATAGAACATACGGTTATAGAGAGGGACAGATTACCACACAGTTAGCTAGAAATGATAAACCTTTCCCTCACTGAAAATATTGGGTCAAATTTGCAAATAGTTTTAAGGTGACCAAATCTGAATTTTTTTTCAGTGAATAAATCAAGTGACTGGGAAAATTTTGCCCAGGTCTACTTATCAGCACAGTGAGATTTGCAAAGCCATCTGAAGGACTTGTGTAGGTTAAATGATTAGGGGTTTGGAATGGGTCCCATATGAAGAGGGATTAAAAAGACTTGGACTTTTCATCTTAGAAAAGAGGAGACAAAGAGGGGATATGATAGAGGTCTGTAATATCATGACTGGTGTGGATTTGAAATGCACTTTGTTAGACCCAGAGTTAGAACAGCCCTTAAACGTGAGCTGAGAGTTGAACTCCGACTTAAGCACTATCCTGACTGTGGATGACTACCTGACTGGCAACCTTAGCAAGTTTGTTCCCTTTTCAGGCTCCCATTGAAAACATTACTTCATTGCTTTTCAGAGGCAGTTTGGAGTACAGAAAAGTCATCCCCATCAAAGGTCCTTTCCCAGTTGCAGTTATTCTGTTAGGGTATGTCTACACTACAAAGTTAGTTCGAACTAACTTTCATAGGCTCTACACTAGCGCTCCGTTAGTTCGAATTTAATTCGAACCAACGGAGCACTTAGTTCGAACTAGGAAAACCTCATTCCACGAGGATTAAGCCTAGTTCGAACTAGCTAGTTCGAATTAAGGGGTGTGTAGCCCCTTAATTCGAACTAATGGGAGGCTAGCCCTCCCCAGGTTTCCCTGGTGGCCACTCTGGCCAACACCAGGGAAACTCGTATGCCCCCCTCCCGGTCCCGGACCCCTTAAAGGGCCACGGGCTAGCTACGGTGCCCATGCCAGGTGCAAGCCTGCCAGCACCCAGCCAGCAGACCCTGCACCTGGCACGGATCGAGCCACCCACCCGATGCCCCCCAGTCCTCCCCCTCTTCCCAGGACCAGGCTGGCGGCTCCCGGGAGCTTGCCTGGGACCACAAGAGGTGGGCACCCGCCTGGGCTAGTGCGGACATCGTGGACCTCTTCCACAATCTCTGCACTAGGCACAGGAAAGTGGCTGACTAGGGCAGGAGAGCTGCCAGCCTGGCCACCCAGGAGCAGGTGTGCAAGAGAATCAAGGGGGTCCACTGAGACCCCTGACCCTGAGCCCTGAGCTTACAATGGCCGTACTGGGTCAGACCAAAGGTCCATCTAGCCCAGTAGCCTGTCTGCCGACAGCGGCAAACCCTAGGGACCCTGGAGGGGATGGACCGAAGACAGTGACCAAGCCATTTGTCTCATGCCATCCCTCTCCAGCCTTCCACAAACCTTGGGCAGGGACACCACTCCTACCCCCTGGCTAATACCACTCCATGGACCCAACCTCCATGACTTGATCTCACTTCCCTTTAAACTCTGTTCTAGTTGTAGCCTTCACAGCCTCCTGCAGCAAGGAGTTCCGCAAGTTGACTCTGCTTTGTGAAGAAGAACATTCTGTTACTACTTTGAAGCCTGCTACCTATTCCTTTCCTTTGGTGTCCTCTAGTTCTTCTTTATGGGAACTAATGAAGAACATTTCTGTATGCACCCTCTCCACCCCACTCCTGCTTTTAGAGACCTCTATCCTGTCCCCCCTCCGTCTCCTCTTTTCTAAGCTGAAAAGTCCCAGTCTCTTTAGCCTCTCTTCATATGGGACCTGTTCCCAACCCCTGATCATTTTAGTTGCCCTCCCCTCTCCCAGCCTCTCTCTTCCCCTCTCCCACCTCCTTTTCCCAGTCTCCCCCAGTTTTGTTCAATAAAGACAGATTCCATTTTGGAAGACACGTTATCTTTATTTTGTACATCAAGAAGAGGGGCTAGGGATGGGTAAGTGGAAGGAGGTGACGGAGGAATGGGGCACGAGCCCCCGATGGGGAGGACTGGGCTGGCTCTGAGGGCTTCTGGGGGTGGAAGCTCTCCTGCGGTCCCCCAATTGTCCCCTCTCCCCAGATGGCAGCCTGCGGCAAGTGCAGCCAGTCTGATGGCCGAGTGCTGTGATGTGCCTAGTGTGGGTAGTCCGGGTAATCCAAGCCAGGACTGGTTTGCAAGCGGGGCACCCCTGAGAACTGTCTTGTCCGGGGTGGGGGTCGGGACCCTTTAAGCACAGCCCTCGGCTAGCCTGAGACAGCATCTCCACGCTCTAAGTCCTCCTCTGATGCCCTGCCGGCACTGCTTCCGGCCATCCTTAAGCCTGGTTCAGGGTCCACTTAATGTGGACATGCTAGTTCTAATTAGCAAAACACTAATTCGAACTAGTTTTTTAGTCTGGATCCATTAGTTCGAATTAGCTTAGTTCGAATTAACTAATTCGAACTAAGTTAGTTTGAATTACCGTTGTAGTGTAGACATACCCTTAAGTAGGTTGTTTCATACACTGTGAAACAACATGGTCCAAATGACACAGACTACGTTTCAGTCTTGGAGTAAATATGTGTGTGGAGAGTCAATGGAAAGCACATTTCAAAGTCATTAAATGCTCCATCACCATGTGCAATTAGCCAAAAGGGTGTGCAAAACCTTGAAGGAAAGAAGTCCTGCATTCACTGAGACAGCCTCATTAAAGAAAGAGTTTGGAGTCTAGGAATTATTTTTACATTTCATCAATAGTCCAGGTACAGGAAGGATTAGGCAGTTCTAGTTGAATGGCTACCCTGTGAAAAATATAATTGGAAGGGATTTGCCTGTGAAACACATCAGCATGGGCCTAACTACTTCAGCTGGTAAGGGTCAGGACAGATTAAAGGAAGAGTGAAATAGAAAGAGTAGAAGTAGAAACACGGCTAATGGGCCCAGTGAAAATTCTTCTTACCTCTCCTCTGTCCTATAGTTACACTGCTGAGGTTTGCACAGCTGCAGTTAATGCCCCGCCAGTGTTTCCAACACAATCAAAGTTTCAATGAGGCTTTTAAAAGAATCTGCCTGCTCTAAAATCTGGTATGAAAAGATATTGGGTCTCAGTAGCCATGTGGGTTACTGGACTCACATTTCCTCTCAAGATCCAGGATCAGCTGGTGTGCTGGAGTGGGTTCACAGGAAAATGTGAGTGTTGTAGCAGAACATAGAGACCTCAGGTAAGGTCAGAGTTCCATTACGCTAGGCACTGTACAGGCACTTGGTAAAAAATTGTTCCTACCCCATTAGGCTCCATATCTGAATGGACAAGACCCACAAAGGAAAATTTACTTCCAGGCAAAGCAGCAAAGGCAGATACAGAAAAGTGAGACCTAAACTCTTAAAGACTTTCATCAGGTGAGACATGAAGGCAGTGACAGAGCCAGAATTGAGTATGTTTTGTCCAAATGCTAAACTGGCTCTTTTAACATAAAAATCACCCTTCCTTTCTGGGGGCTGTCTGCTAATATTACAAGCCCTAAATAAAGGGTTATTTCCCCTGCCACGGGAGACATTTACTTTCTGCACGTATTAAAGCTACCAGAGATGACTTGGTTCTTGGACTCCCAAATTACTCCTGAAGAACAAATACTTTGCTTGAGAAAAGGACCAAGTTCGACCAAGTGTTTGGTGTTTACACACAACAACCCACACAATCCTTGGTTCTGGAACTGGTCAGAAATATCCAAGTGAAGTGTTTCTTTGAACTTGCTCATTGTTGAAATAGCAAGTTGTGGAGTTGGTCTCATTTCAGTTAAACCTGCCTGCCTCCCAGAAACCCACCTGCTGGACTGCTTCAACCCAGGGACCTATGGTAGTCAAGCTCCGCAGATTATTCTCCATACTGAAATCCTCTGCAAAACGGAATTCCCTTTCTCCACACAGCTCTATGACAGGCCATTTTCATGTCATGCAAGGATCTCTCCCACATCATCCCTTCCTAATTACCCAGTTGTGCTATCAATCCACCCAGTATTTTTTTCCAGTAAGCACTGTTAACAGAAGTTGGTTTATCTGATCATGTTACCTTCATTTTAATTAGGAGGAAGGCTTGAAATGGTCTCTGGGGAATTGATGTCTCCCTCTACATGCACTGTTGCATGTGAGTGCCTCACAATCTTCCATGTACAGTGAAAGCTTTATTATCCGGCAGTCATGGGAAATGGGAGTTGCCGATTAATTGAATGTGCCGAATAACAGCTCTGATTGCCCTGCTCCTTCCCCCTTTCAGTAGATCCTATTCCTGGGAGCTTGAGGCAGGCTGAAGAGGAAGGAGGCACCTTCTGATAACATCAGCCATCAGTGCCGGCTGCCAGAAGCTCCACAGCAGCCAGCTGGACAGGCGGGAGTCAGGCGCAGACCTGAAAAAACAAAAATATTGTGGCTGGAGACAATGTAAGTTCACAATGTTTTCCAGTTAACAGAGTATTGGATAACAAAGCTTTCACTGTATTTAGAGCTTCTGCAGGTTGGGAAGAACATAAGAACATAACATATTGGGTGTACAACTGCACATGCTGAGAAAATGACCCACACAACATATGCTTATCTATAGCTAAATGCACCACCTACATTTAGATGCAGCCTACATAGAACCACCATATAGCGCAGAAGTCTCAGAATTCCAGCCTTTGGGCCATCCCTGGCTGGAGCAATTGCACAGTCTGTCCTAGGACTCCCAGTGGGCCAGGGAGGGCCTGTCCATTACTGTCCTTTAAGCCCCACCCCTTCCTGCCATTACCCCTCTCTCTTCCCCTGGGCACCGTGTCTCACAGGCATGCTACTTCGGGGATCAAAGTGGGGATTTGGTGCCACACAGCAGCAGCGATCACACTCTCCCACCATCCCCTGCACTTCCCGCAGTGGCAGAAGCTATGGGTAGATGCAGAGTGTACAGGGCAAATGCGCACACTCTGCTTCTCTGTGGTTCCTTGTGCCATGGGAAGTACGAGGTGGAGGGGAAGACTGCTGCCACCACCCAGCACCAGCCCTCCCCCCCAGTAATTCCTGAGGACACACTCCTTGGGGAATAGGGTACCATGGAGGGGAGAGGGCAGGGCCATGGCAGGAAAGGGTGGAGCTTGAGGACCTGTAATGGACAGCCCCCCTCACTTGCCTCTAGTCCCAGGCCAGATTGTGCAATCACTCTGGTTGGGGCTGGTCTGGGGGTCAGGAGTTTGAGACCCTTGAAATAAAGCTAGGGACTAGGAGGTGTTCCATTCAAACCCTGTTCTTCCTTTTTGTATTTGTTTGTGGTTGCATGAATTTAATATCCTCTCTTATCTACTGGAGAGTCTCTTTGCCACCCAGTCTGAACAGTTTCAAATAAAGCATACTCCTGCTGTATCTCAAATTAAGTATTGTTGCAGATGCATGTGGGAAAGGGCAAGAAGAGACAACTGAAAGACAGGTCTCTCCCCAGTTGTATCCACACAATAATGAATCCATAAATAGATCTCTATTAGGAGAGTTTGTGATGTTTTGGAAATGTTCTGTGATTGTTACCAAAGTGTCCTCAGATGAAAACTCCACAACATATTAATACTGGCAAAACTTTGGCTCAGCTGTTAGGAACAATCCCTTCTGTTTTAGAAGACAAGGATTATGTGAGTAGCTTTCTTTCCTAAAGGATGAAGGGGTGATAGTAGATATCAGAATTCTGAGCATTTAGCTCTTTAATAAGGATACTTTGCTGGAACACTTATTTAAAAAACAACCCCATTATTCTGGTCATCCAACCAAAATTAAACAGCAATATGTTGTATGATAAATAGACAAATCATGTAAAAATCCAAATATTTCATTGACTCTTTGAACAGATGTTACATTGTCAGTGTGATGATTGATAGGTGTGTTGCCTTCCTACTCCCTGTTTCTGTTCTGTCTCCTGTCACTCCCTGACCTCAGTGTGGCTGTTTAAGATTGTGTGTGTGGAACTACTCCATGCTCACTGCTACAAAGCTGCTGTTAAGACCACTGCTGACCTAACCTGTTCATAATTATTATATGATTGACAACCTACCTGCATGTCTTGTTGTTTTTGGATTGTAGTTTTGGAATGCACCAGAGCATAACTTCTTTGGAGGATAGGGTATGTCTACACTACCCCGCTAGTTCGAACTAGCGGGGTAATGTATGCATACCGCACTTCCTAATGAAGCCCGGGATTTGAATTTCCCGGGCTTCATTAGCATAAGCGGGGAGCCGCCATTTTTAAATCCCCGCTGCTTCGAACCCCGTGTAGCGCGGCTAGGGTCCTATTCCGAACTACCGGTACTCCTCGTGAAACGAGAAGAGCGACAAGAATGATTAAAGGTTTAGAGAACATGACCTATGAAGCCAGGCTTCATGAACTGGGCTTGTTTAGTTTGGAAAAAAGAAGATTAAGGGGGGACATGATAGCGGTTTTCATATATCTAAAAGGGTGTCACAAGGAGGAAGGCGAAAATTTGTTCCTCTTGGTTTCTGAGGACAGGACAAGGAGTAATGGGCTTAAAGTGCAGCAGGGGAGGTTTAGATTGGACATTAGGAAAAAATTCCTAACTGTCAGGGTGGTCAAATATTGGAATAAATTGCCAAGGGAGGTGGTGGAATCTCCCTCTCTGGAGATATTTAAGAACAGGTTAGATAGACATCTGTCAGGGATGGTGTAGACGGAGCTTGATCCTGCCTTGAGGGCGGGGGGCTGGACTCGATGACCTCTCGAGGTCCCTTCCAGTCCTATTATTCTATGATTCTATGATTCTATAACAGTTGGCCTGGATCATGGACCACTTATAGATTCAGATGGTTCCTTCTGCATGAGGGAACCCCATCTTCCAACTAAAAATGTCTATACAAAATTTTTGAGTTAATGATTTACTGGGATTTGCCCATCTCTTATGCAGGCATGTCTCCCTTTAGAGTTGATGCAGTGGAGTGATTGGCAGGTTGGGAGTAATCAGGAACTGAACTTCTGACTTCTAGAGCATCAACAACTGAGTTCAAGTCCTAAGTCCCCTGTAGTCAACTGTAGCAGACACATTTCCTGTGATAGGGTATGTCTACACTACCCCGCTAATTTGAACTAGCGGCGTAATGTAGGCATACCGCACTTGCAAATGAAGCCCGGGATTTGAATTTCCCGGGCTTCATTTGCATAAGCGGGGAGCCGCCATTTTTAAAACCCCGCTGGTTCGAACCCTGTGCAGCGCGGCTACACGGGGCTCGAACTAGGTAGTTCAAACTAGGATTCCTACACCTCGAGGTGTACCGGTAGTTCGGAATAGGAATCCTAGTTCGAACTACCTAGTTCGAGCCCCGTGTAGCTGCACGGGGTTTGAACCAGCGGGGTTTTAAAAATGGCGGCTCCCCGCTTATGCAAATGAAGCCCGGGAAATTCAAATCCCGGGCTTCATTTGCAAGTGCGGTATGCCTACATTACCCCGCTAGTTCGAACTAGCGGGGTAGTGTAGACATACCCGAACTGACCTGGAAGATGGCACATGGACTGATCAGTGGGCTACAGTAGCTCCAAGTCTGTTTCTGTTTTTATTTGCAGTGTTTAGTTTGTAATAAAGAAGTGGCCACCACCGCTCTAGATAAAGAATGTATCTGGTCTAAATTTATGCTACTAACAATTAATTTCTCTCCTTGCAAAGTGACTTGCTAGTCATTGCCACAACAAGGATCCAACAGGGGCATAGGGAATCTTGTGCTCAGATCCTGAGTCAGGATGATTTGATTTCTCACAAACACTAGATGCTCACCTCCTTTAGCTGCTAGAGAAGAGTCAACGTGTATCACACCCAACACCTACGTCAAGGTACTAACTGGTCAACTGCACTTACCACCTTAATAACGTAGCACAGTCCTGAGCTAATCTGATTTCATTCATATTAAACATTGATGCCTTATTTTTAAGGCCAAAATGCACAGAAACTTCAGTATTAGATTCCAAGGCCAGAAGATCATTATGATTTAGTATAGAGGATTTTAGTCTTCCCAGACTATAATACCTCTTCAGGCCCACCAACCAGGGAAGGGAGGTCAAAGGAGGTCAAAGGAGGTCAAATATCCATTTCTTTTCAATTCATTATAGGCCTAATTCTGCCACTCATACTTACACTGAATTGTACCTTATTTTGACAGTAGCCTCATAAAAGCGTGGGGGGCTGTTTACAGAGGCTATGCCCACAAAGGGTGCACTTCTGCCATAGTTATGAGTATTATCTACACAGGGGTTTTTTAAGTGATTGAACTTTGAATTAATCCCCCTTTGTACTTGGTAGGAGCTGAGTATGTACCCTAATTCATGTAGTTCTGCTGGATGCAAGTCCACTGTGCTTTCTATTTAAATACACTTATTTGGTATTCATTAGAACTCAACCTTGTGCTGCTTGTAGTTTGTGCAGAAACATTCCATTTGGGCTTTTACGTGACATCACCTTGAAATGCGATGTTTAGAATGGCTTGATATAATAAGCCATTTCCCAGCTCACTCCTCAAAACAGCCACAAATCTGGACTGTGTCCTCTCTCTCTCTCTGTACAGACACGTGATGCTGTGGTACAGAGGGTTTTTTTTTTTAAGGTACGACTTTAAAATGGTTGCATTACTTATCCATACCAGAATCACAAGGGAGGTATTCTAATCACACTTTTATTCTGTGCTATCAAATACCATGAGTAAGTCACTTATTTTTTAAATGTTTACCTTAGTTTTAGGGGTAAGCACTGACATTTATTATGTATTTATACAATTTCAATTATCTTGTAAATCCAATTACTTTCATTTTCAAAACTCCCACTGATTCCAAAGGAAGCAGGACTCAACAGTTACCATGGGAGAAAGTCACTGAGGGAAGACAAAGGGTAGCCAAACTATTTGCAGTCATGAATTTACATAATTCAGTAAGAGAATGATATAAACTAACTTTTGTTACTTGATTCACACTATTCAGCTAATCACTTATGTAAATACACCCCTCAGCCCATGAATCACTCAAAAGATTTGCTGCAACTATTGCTTAAAAACTTTCATGCTACATAATTTGCTGTTTACAATGTAGGATAAGCCACTTAACACATATGGCATATTTAATGCTCCTTGAATGAAACTTTACCAGCCTCAGAATGAGCTTTCAAGATGAATGATGCTATGGTCCCACTTCCAGGGAAGGGGACCCCTCCACCATGGGTCCCTCGCCCGCAAGTTAGTTATACGTCCTGGTGTCTGTCTATTGTCCTCGGCGTACTCAGTTGTAGCAGTTTGCGGCCTCCCCCTTGCCAGGAGGGTAGGGAGACCTGGGCCCTCCCCCTCTCCAGGTCTCGGCCCAGGACCCTAAGAACAGGGACAATGGCCTCCTGTTCAGTCAGTGGGAACATGCCCGAAACTCACTGACCCACGGGTTATCTCTCCACCCTGTCCTGGGCCACTTCCTGACCTCCGCTGGTCTCCGGGGCGCCGCTCCTCCCCGGGAGCTCGAACTGTCATCCGCTAAGGAAGTCCTCCCATCACTCCCCTCATGGGCGCAGTTTGGCTCAGTTCATGGGGGTCGCCTTGGCTTTCTCTGGTCTGCTGGGAGCAGTTGCCTCCACTCTGCTCCGTTCACCAGGAGCCGCCATCCCCTGTCTCCAGCTTGCCCCTCTCCCGGTGGGGTGGCCAGCTTTTCAAAGCCGGCGCCCTCATGTCAGGACGCCAGCGCAGGTGCCGTCCTGCCATCTGGCAAGCCGGCACTGGGTGCTCCCCAGTTACTGAGCACCTGGTCCATCAACCTCTGGAAGGTCACTGCTGCCCCGTGTAACCCAAAGTGCATGGTCTTAAACTGGAACAACCCAAAGGGGGTGGAAAAGGTTTTCTTTTATTTGGAGGCAGGCATTAAGGGGATTTGCCAGTACCCCTTTGTTAAGTCCAACGTTGATATATATTGGGCCGCCCCAGTCCCTCCGTGTCAGTGCGTGGTTCGCGGTTTTTCTCCTTCAGGTTCCCCGACAACCCGTCACAAATGCACTAAGGCTTCCAGCATTAATACTCGTGCAATTATTCACAACATCTTCTCTTTCCACAAAGGGTTTGATGAAGAAACTATTGCACTCTAAAAATACTTGTGAAAAGCCAACAAAGGCTGAAAAGGTCACCGAAGAAAAGTTTGTAGGTTTTAGGCAAACAAATGTGTTTATACTTTTTTTTTTTCCAGTGCTGGCCCACCTATATTAAAAGCCTTCAGAGCTGGCTGAGCATGTGAGCAAAATAGGCCATGATTCAGAAGTCACCACTTTGCAAACATTGCTGGAAAAACCTGAGGTGTAACTTTAAAAACAATGAGTAGTCCTGTGGCAACTTAGGATACAACTACACAGCACTGTTACTTCAGAATAACTGATGTTCTCCTGGGGCATCAGCTAGAAGGGGAGGCACCAGAGAGCCTGGCCACCTGACCTCCCCTGGTCCAGAAAATTCCCTTGTTCAGGACCTCTCCAGTCCTGAGGGTGCCAGACCTGTAGCCAAATCCCCAATGGCCTTGAATGTAATATTCCTGCATGTACTGCAGTCAGCCATTTTGTATTTTCAATCACTGCCAGCCAGGACTGCCAAAAGAGGGGGCAAAGGGGACAGTTGCCCCAAGTCCTGGCATGTCAAAGGAGGGCAGTGCTCCTGGCCATTGCCACAGCAGCAGCCAAAACTCTGGCCCCTTGAAGTCACTGCCATTGTGCTGCTCACTCTGTGTGTCTCTGAGGTCTGGGGGGAGGGAAGTGCACGATGTTCCAAGCAGCACAGAGGGCTGGCTAGCTCCCCCTGGCCCTGCCCCTTTCTCCCGAGGCTCTGCTCTTTCCAGGAGTATGGAGCTGCCTCTCTCCGCCAGCCCACACACACCTTGCCCAGGGGAACATGGAGTCTGTTGGCTTCCCTGCTGCCATCTGAAACCCAAACTTCATGTCATTAGTCTTAGGCCCGGAGAGGCCAGGCCATGCAGCTGCAGGTTTGCAGCTTTGCTAATCAGAATGGGCCAGGTAGTTAGGGTTCCATGACCACAGAAGGAAGGTTTGCACAGAGTTTTAGAGGCCTCTGATATGTACGTTTTATTGCTGTTAAGATTACAAATGCTTTGCTGATGAGAAGAATAATAATGTTATTGGCTGTGGCTAGGGAAATTGTTAACGCATAATAGCCTCTAATAAGCTATGAGCTTTATTTGGAGAAAACAGGTTAGCTGCAAAGTGTGCCTTGTAGCAATCCAAGAAAGCCTTCTTTGGACAGACATGCACTTACGCTTCGGAGCAGTTAGATGGAAAGAGGAAACCTGGATGCTAATTCCTCTTAGCTTGGATGAATATAAAGTTTAAGATGCTGTAGCAGAAGGTTCAGAGTATGTGTATGTGTGCTTGAGAGCTAATATGAAGTAGTCTTAGCTGAAGGCACTCTGAATCAATCATATATCAGACACTGTATCCCCACTGATTTATTCCTGGGCCCACTGCTCTGGGTTCTGAAAACCTTGGGTAACAACTTATATCTTCCCTCTGCTTTACAAGTACTAATAAAGATCTAGTGATAGAAATGTAGCCATGTTAGTCTGGTGTAGCTGAAACAAAAGACAGGACTATGTAGCACTTTAAAGACTAACAAGATGGTTTATTAGATGATGAGCTCATCATCTAATAAACCATCTTGTTAGTCTTTAAAGTGCTACATAGTCCTGTATTTAATAAAGATCTAATTCTGCATGAGCATTAGGCCAAAAATCACATTGTAAAACACTGAGAGAGCATCTACACAGCAGTTATTTTGAAATAATTTTG
The DNA here is from genome assembly GCF_052426305.1 of Pelodiscus sinensis. Lineage (NCBI taxonomy): Eukaryota > Metazoa > Chordata > Testudines > Trionychidae > Pelodiscus > Pelodiscus sinensis. Next base: position 15,430,345 of record NC_143054.1, read on the forward strand.
AAATAACGGGCGGCTTATTTAAAAAACTCTAAACCTCATTCCACGAGGAATAACGCTTATTCCAAAATAGCTATTTCGGAATAGCAGTAGTGTGGATGCTCCAGTGCTGCTATTTCAAAACAGCTTCTCCCCAGGGCCATTCAAACTAATTACTCCCCAGTGCCTCCTGTGGTTCTAAATCAAGGTAGCATGTCCACATTAGGGAAGCCTGCCTCGGGCTAAATTTTGAGGCTTTCCTGCCATGTAGACATGTTATTTTGAAATAAGCTACTTTGGGGGAAAAAATCCGAAATAGCTCATTCAGAATAAGCGTGTTGTGTAGACGTACCCTAAGATGGACTGGGTGGCTGTATATGAAAACAAGTCTTCCTCGTATCTGCTGGCCCACAATAACTAGCATGCAGCTCCTTCCTCACAACTGAAGGAGTTCTTTTGCAGCTACGGAGGTGGAGGCCTATAACTTTAGCATTGAAGATCCAGGATTCAGTCCCTGAGGAGACAGTTACGTCCAATGTGCAGCATTCAAGCTTCCATTACGGAAACGTGAACAGCTTGTTTCAAAGTAACCATTATTTAATTACACTGTAGCCTCCATACTCTGGGTGTCTCTAATCTGGGAATGCCCAGGGTACAGAGTCCGGCAGCAAGAGGAAGAAGCAGCTCTGCACACTGCCACTCCTATCCCCCATCTAGGGGAATTGCAGCACAGTGGCACACTGTATCAAAGGCTTTTCCCCACCATCCCCATAGCAACAGGATGCAGTGCCAGGGAACAGCAGGAGCCATGGAGCCCCAGGTAAGCGCCCCATTACCATCGCCCCCCTCCTCCCCTCTCCTGCATCCTCTTTGACTTGGCAAAATCTTTAATCCAGCAAAAAGTGTTTCCCAGGGTTGCCAGATTAAAAAGGTTGAAATATATTTACCTATCAAAAGCTCTTAGACTTAATCACTTTTACTGCTAGCAAAAATTGACATTTTAGGGCCCATGAACAAAGAAATTTCTTAGAGAGCTGGCCTGAAAGAGAAAAAAAAAGCAATCCAAAACTGTACTAGTTAAAAGATGATCAACTTTATTATACTTCCTTCTTAAGCCTGAATTAAAACACTGAGTTTAGAGTGCTACAGGTTGAGGAATTTATTAGGCATTCTCTCTCTCCTTAACCACCTCTCCTGAATCATGCAACTAAATTCCCCATTGGAGATAGGTGACAATTTTTTGCCATCTAGTAAAATCTGGCAAAAATACATTTCTTCAGGATAATGAAACTATTCACAAATTTGAGTCTAATTTAGCCAATAAATTTAAGCCAAAGGGGTTCATTTCATCCATTATGAAGCAAAACATTTTGACTTCTGAAATTTAGCTATGCTGATTTAACTAAGGTGAAAGATCCAAAAAATGGAACAAAAGTTTCATTTTGGATGTTTTTTAGAAACACCCAAAAGGAATGTTTAATTCTTTCATAGTTTTTGTTTTATTCCAAAAGTTTCAGTTTCCTGACCAAACTAACCAAAACAAACATCAAATCCAAAATACCACAATTAGTTGTTCAGCTGTTCTTCCTAATAGCAACAAGTTACCCTCTAGCTCTCCCTAGTGGCTCTTCAGCCAGCCATACATTCAAAGGGATAACTTATTTTTGTGTTTGCATAAATTTCCATTTCTTTCACCAGCCAAAATGTCATGCAAAAGAGAATATTTTCCATACTATTTCCCCACCAGCTTGAAATGGTGAATAGTTTGGTCAGACAGCTTGTTCCAACTTGATCTTCCTCTGCCTTCATTCTGCAGCCTCTCAGTTTTGTTGTCTAAGCAGAGCTGATGTTAGTTTTCAGCACAACTAATTACAGTAGCTTAAAGGGGAATTTGCCTCCTGGACTTCCCAGATTCTTCCTGTTCTGAAGTGGTGTTTTGCTGGTTGGTTGTTTACTTGCAGGATTTTTGCTATGACTTTGGGTCATTATATTAGATTCATAGCTTCAGGCCAGAAAGGACCAGCTAGTCTGTCATCTTGTCTCTCACACGATTAAAATCTCACCCAGTAATCCTTGTACTGCACCTAATAACTTGAGTTTGACTAAAGCTCAATGCCCAGAAAGGCAACCAACTTTAATCTGAAGGCATAAGGAGATGGAGAATCTAGCTCTTCTCTCAGCAGTTTGTTTCAACGGTTAATCATTTGCACGGTTAAAAAAGCATATCTGGTTTCTAATTTGAATTTGTCTGGCTTCTTCTTCAAGCCTCTACTAGAGCTTGTTGAGACCTTTCCCTGCTAGATTAAAGAGCCTATTAGTACCCAGTAGTTGATCTCCTGGTGAAGGTACTTACATATAGTAATCTAGTCACCTTTTAGTTTACCTGAACGGATTGAGGTCTCTCCATGGAACCATGGTGTGATCTCCAGGGGTGTGAATTTTAGAGTGCTGTAATGTCTCATACAATTTGCACCCATGTAGACTGCAATGTAGACAAACCCTAAATATCTCATTGTGTGGCATTTTGTCTAGCCCTCAACAATTCTTTTGCAAGTCAACACTTGAAAGGTCTGCAGTGTTTCTGGACTCCATTTCCCTTTATATAAAAGCAGATCGATTTGAGTGACAGCACTAATGAGAGACAGACTCTCTCAAGGCAAAATCATTTGCTGAAGGACCAAGACCCTTTAACACTTCTCTCATATCTTCACACATTTTGTTTGGTAGTAGAGAGTATGGTCAATTTTTTGTTTTCCATTATTTGCTGCTTTCTCTGCTTCTACTTTTTCTTTATCCACATTTTTCTTTTCATCTTCCATCCACACTCTACCATATTTTCATGCTATTCTCCACTCCTTGTTTTGTGCTTTGGCTCCTCAATGGACTGTTCAGTTTCATTTTCATGCTGGTTTTTTCTTTGTTGCACACAGAGTTGTATAACACTTTGAGGTGTGTTTGGTTTCTTTTTCCCCAGTACCAACAAAAGGAAGATGCCTTTTAAGCAGGAAGGAGCTTTAGGTGGGACCCACAAAGGGACTCACATGTTTCAGTGCTGAGCATCATGACACTTCACTTTTAGGTACCTAGAAAATTCAGGAATGACTCTAACCCCAAAAGCCAAGTTATACATCGAGGCTTCTGTACAGGTGCCTAAGAATGCATTTCATAGAAGCCAACTTGCTAGGCAACTCCTCATCTAAGCTGGCTGACCCATGTGGTTGGCATCTCTCATATGAGCTAAATCCTACTCCTCTTTGAGATAGAGTTCTAAGTCCAGGCTACAGGGAGGCATCTGTCTCTTTTTAGTGATCCACAAATGGATTCCTGCTACCTGGACTCAGATGATTTAGGTGTGCAAGGGGCTTCTTGTAGGAACGAGTTAGGCACCTGCTTAGCTTCAGGAGAACAGGGAGAGGAGGTGGTGGTACCAACCTTATAACTTTCAGCCTGATACAGTAGTTAATTAGAGCACTTGCCTAGAAGGTGGGAAATGCCATATCCAAAGGGTGAAGCAAGAGAACTCATGATTTATCCACAATGGATCAGTTTCAGCAGGAAAGACTGAAGGAACCCCACATCAGAACACTGAAAAGCTCAGCGGATAGAGCAATCTGAGAACTGGGAGACCCCCATTCGAATTCTTTCCCCCTCTCTGGTAGAGAGGGGGAAAATTGAACATGTGTTTCCCATATGCCAGATAAGTGCTCCACTGGCTCAGCTATCGATCATGGAGAAAAAGATTTAAAAAATAAGTGGGTTGTTCCCATGAAAGCTCATGATGCCATCTACATTTTTGTCAGTCTCTACAGTGCTGCAGAACTATTTGTTATTTTTTTAAAAAAATTAGGTGCAGACTAACAAGGCTACCCCTCTGAAACTTTTAATCAAGAAGCAGGAAAGTGTGATGGTGGTGGATTTTGAAAGGAATCTGAGCTAGTAGGTGGTCCTCTGAGCACACCTACCTTTTGGCCCCCACACATGACTTAGGTGGCCAAATGCCTGCATTTCCCTGGCTCATGAATCTTGTTTAGTTATATGCATGGTTTGGTGGATCACAATGGAGCCAAACCTGGGACGCAGGTTTAAGTCTTGGATGTAAGCATCTAAGTAGTTTTGTGCAACCCATCCTTTGTCCCTATAGCACTTTGTGATGTAGCAAACAAGGCAAAACAAGATTCAATGGTTGGAAGAAATTCAGAAAAGAAATAGGATGTACTTTATATACAAACACAGTGAGGTTAATTAGCCAGTGGAACAATTTATCTAGGGGTGTGATGAAGTCTCCATAATTTTGCATAATTAAATCAAGATTAGAAGTCTTTGTAAAAGTTATATGATTGCTCAGCCAGATGCCTTGATGGGCTTGAGATAGAAACTTCCTGGTGAAATTCTAAAGCCTGTGTTATGCAAGATGAATCCCGAAATAGCTATTCCACATCTATTGAAGCAGCCTGTTATTTTGAAATAGATTTTGAAATAATGGGAGGGTTATCTCAACATCACGGTGACCCTCATTCCACGAGGTTTAAGGGGAATTTCAGAATAGCGAGTTATTTTGAAATTTGGTGCTATTTCGAAACAGCATCAAAATAAGCTACACAAATTGCATAGCGTATTTCGAGCTCAGGGTGCTGTGTAGACACACCCTAAGATGTTTCAAATTAGAGATCACTTTTGACAATATGAGCCTAAGTGACTTGCACAGGGAGATAGCTGGAGTAAGTGTCAGAGTCAAGATTAGCACTCAGGAGTGCCTGGTCAGAGCACTCTCCCTTGTGTCATTACAGACTGTACAAGATCTTCTGCAGTGTGTTAATCTGAGAACTAACCAACTACACCTTTTCCTAAAACCAGCTGATTGATATCTGAGGGAGAATAAAGCTGAGGTTTGTCTTTTGTATCATGCTGATTTCAGATATCATGGGGTTTTTTTCTTAAAAATACCTAAAACTTCCACACAAATACACACTCACTTCCCCCCATTCCCTACCTTTTATTAGATAATATTTTCCCCTAAAGTCATAATGGATCACCAATCTCACTCAGCACATCTTACAGTTGTAGTCAGAAGCAATATGCTTTTGCTGTATTGTACTATGGAAGCTAATTTATAGGAGAGGTCTCCTGCAGGTTGAAAAATCTCAGATATATTATTTTTTAGCTCAGCAAAATTATTCATCTCATATTTTAGTCTGAGACGTAACCTAAGCAGTCATAGACAGATACAGAGAGCAATGCTGAAAGACTTTATGGGATCAGTGTTTGAAATACAATCTGTTTTATGGAACAGTTGTTACTCCTAATACAAAAAAAGGACTGGAAATCATATATCTACATTGACAATGACACAAATTCTCTTAAAAAATCATACTGGTCAGAGAGTTTGCTTTACACTGGCAACTGTAGAATGGATTTCTCACGGAACATGGAACTATCAATATCCACATTCTCTCTCCTGCTCCCCACCTCAAAAACACTGAGCAGAGCAAAGAAAAGCATGGAAGCAAGGAGAGTACAGCTGGTTCCCGACTTACAAACAAGTTACATACCAAACACTTGGTCATAACTCAAAGTGTTTGTAAGTCGGACCCCATTTATTTAAATGCGACCGTGCTGTTCGTAAGCACAGATCGTGCATTCATAAGTCGGGGTCTGGCTTACAAATGCTTAATGGGTGGTTTGGTTGTAAGTACGAATGGTCGTAAGTTGACCGTTTGTAACTCGGGAACTGGCTGTACCCTTACCTTTCAATCCACCTAGCCTCCAGTAAAGCAAGTTATGGAGATGCACACCTAGGGGAAATGAGGTCACCTAATTTCATTTTCAATAGAGGTGCATAAAACCTGGAATTTAGATGCAATATACAAATATATATTTAACTAGGATGATTCGAGTTGCAATGAGACCTGAACACTGATTATGTTGTTTAAAATCATTCCTCTGGCCAATCAATCTCCTCCTCCCCCCTTGCTACACGATGAGAGAGAAAGAACAAAAAAATTAAGCCGCCCCTGGTTGTGCTTGAACTAAGACCAGCCGAATAGGATTCTCAAAAAGTGCCTACTGCGGTGACAGTTGTTTTTGCAACAGATCAACACATCGTTAAGATGGGAGAAAGTGTCCATGCCTGCCAGATTTATTGGGGGGGGAGGGGGAAGAAGTGGGAAATAATGTTGGCACCCGGAAGGAACATCCATGCAGATGCAGCCTTTGCCTCATTTTTCTTCCGGTAGAATAGTTTAGTAAGGCAGCTAAGCCCAAACTTCTCCCCCTTCCAGGCTAAATTCCAAAGGAAGTTCTTCAAGCCTAATCCAGTCACCAATCCTAGTATACAGCCTTATCCTTCTTCCTCCAGGACTCTCCACTACTTAGAAGCCCTCAAGAAACAGCCGCAAACTCAAACGTACCCTTCCCTGCGTTTTGCCTATGTCAAATATCACCTCAAATTCAACATCTCAGGCTTTATCAATGCCCTTAATGTTGGGAAAGAGGATTGTATTTGTGCTCTAGCAGAATAGGCCTTCTAACGGGGTATGGATATGTCCAATGGTGTAGAGATCAAGCCAGGCAAGGACAGTCTGACAAGGCTGTAGTGTAGAGATGCTCCTCTCCAGGATGGATTGTGCCTTGAGGGGGTTGGTGAAACATCTGACCTCTTCCCTTCCGCTTTGACGTGCGGTTACCCTTTGGAGTAGGATCCTATTGGAAACCAGGACGTGGGCAGGCATAAGCCTGCCTACATCTAAAGAACCCTCTCCCAGCCTATGAGGACCACCCACTGAGCCCAGGAAGCCAAATAACTATGGGGGACAAATTAAAAGAAAAACAAGGGCAGGCGTGAAGGTCAAAGGACTAAAACAAGGGAACTGGAAGGGGACATCAAGCAGAGAGCCTCAGAAAGCACCCACTGCTCCTCAAAAGAATTGAGGGAGCCAGCGGACACTGCCCAGAAGAACTCTGCCCAGATGCATGAACATAAATAGGCCCTCTCAGTCTCAGGCTCCCCTCCCCCACAGCAAAACTTCACTCCCTGGTCTTATAAATGGCCACCTTGGCCACAGTCAGGAGGAGGTTGATGAGGAAGTCTTGTGACTTGGTGGGGCCATGGATGGGGTGCACATCAATCAATAGGGGAGAGGAGAAGTGCAGCCAGATCCTCTGTTCAATATCTTCATCAACAATTTAGATATTGGTATAGAAATTACGCTTATTAAGTTTGCAGATGATACCAAGCTGGGAGAGTTGGACTGCTCTGGCGGATGGGGTCATAATTCAAAATGATCTGGACAAATTGGAGAAATGGTCTGAGGTAAACAGGAAGAAATTTAATAAAGACAAATGCAAAGTGCTCCACTTAGGAAGGAAGCATCAGTTTCACACATACAGAATGGGAAGCGACTGTCTAGGAAGGAGTATGGCAGAAAGGGATCTAGGGGTTACAGTAGAATACAAGCTGAATATGAGTCAGCAGTGTGATGCTGTTGCAGAAAAAGAAAACATGATTCTGGGATGCATTAACAGGTGTGTTGTGAGCAAGACATGAGAAGTCATTCTTCCACTCTACTCTGAGCTGATTAGGCCTCAGTTGGAGTACTGTGTCCAGTTCTGGGCACCACATTTCAAGAGAAATGTGGAGAAATTGGAGAGGGACCAGAAAAGAGCAACAAGAATAATTAAAGATCTAGAGAACATGACCTGTGAAGGAAGGCTGAAAGAATTGGGTTTGTTTAGTTTAGAAAAGAGAAGACTGAGGGGGGACATGATAGCCGTTTTCAGGTATCTAAAAGAGTGTTATAAGGAGGAGGGAGAAAACTTGTTCATCTTGGCCTCTGAGGATAGAACAAGAAGCAATGGGTTTAAACTGCAGCAAGGGAGGTTTAGGTTGGACATTAGGAAAAAGTTCCTAACTGTCAGGGTAGTTAAACACTGGAATAAATTGCCCAGGGAGGTTGTGGAATCCCCATCTCTGGAGATATTTAAGAGTAGGTTAGATAAATGTCTATCAGGGATGGTCTAGACTGTATTTGGTCCTGCCATGGGGGCGGGGGACTGGACTCGATGACCTCTCGAGGTCCCTTTCAGTCTTAGCATTCTATGATTCTATGAAACACCCAGTCTCCCCAGATCTTAGTGACTTCTGCCAGGACCAACCTCTGGCACATCGAAGGGGGCTCTGCCAGCTGCACACGGAGATGCGAATTGTGTAGCCAGGGCTCTGCAAGGTGGTCTGCTCCCATGGCAACCACCAAGGACCTGATCACTGAAAGCAGCTTCCAGGTCCAGAGAAGGTCCAGGTAAAAAGCCAGCAGCTTGGGCAGGTCTCGCGGAAGACTTCTTGGACGGAGATCAAGGAACTGCTGGTTGGAGTATGACACATGAGTGTTCTCCTGGTTTTCTGGCCGCCCCTTTGAACCTTCACATGAACTAGGGATATGCTAGCCCACAGCATCCTTATGTTATAGTAAAGCACAGTGCTCCAGCCTATCAGTTACTGTCTCATATCCTCTAAATAAAGCCTTTAAATATTGGAGAGACATGAATTCTAATTATTGCCTGATCTATTCATCAGAAAATTATACAACACCAAAGGAAGAAGTTTATTGCTCCTTGATGCATTTTTTAAAAAGAGCTTTTTATGCTTTCCTGTTAGGCATGCTGCTTCCCTAGCAAATTTCAAGGCAGTCTTAGAATGTTACTGTCAGGTCAACATGATTTGTGAACATCTAATGAGATACACAGCACATAGCCATCAGAGGAGTGTGACCCAATGAAAATTTGCAGAGCCTTCACTTTCCATTCGGTGAAATGATAAACTAATGCACATTACAAGGTGCTCGGATAGCCAGGGAGCATACCATGGGATGCACTTATCTATTTATTACACTGTGCCAGGAACACCCTCATTCTAGTATAAGAAACATCCAAATTCTATTTTTGTTTATGCCTATGACTCTACTGAAATTAGTGGTGTTACAGTAGATGTAAGCAGTTGAGGTTCTGCTCTTGTACATTAGGAGAAAGAGTGCTATTGTGAGTAGCTAATTCATGTTGTCAAGAATAGACCATTTTTTATACCTATAGTTAGATAGTAGCAACTTTTTTTCTCTAGATAAATGCCAACTTCAATTGCTGTGGATTGAATTTCTGGTTTTATGTGCAGTTCAATTCCTCCCATCCAAATGTTAAACATTTGTTAAGGTTTTGATTAAAATGAATTTATCTTCAAAAACACTCTTGAGAACTATCAACTTGTATGGAGGATGGTTAGGTGCTTATTTACCCGCAAACAGATTGAAGGTCCATGACGTGAAGCATTTAAAACTCAATGTGCAAAAGCATTTGAACATTTATTATAGGGAACAACATTCACTGGCAGCAGGAGGTGACTCTAGCTAACTCAATAGATCTGGTCTACCTTGAATTTCTATTGCTGTATAAGCTGAAATGGATGGGTCAGAAGATTTATGCTAATTCCATTTTTTTCAAGAAAAGGACGAAGACTTATGAGCGACTATAGGGCATGTCTAAACAGCAGTGCTAAACTTGAAATAAGCTATGCAACTTGAGCTATGCTAATTACATAGCTTAAGTCGAAATAGCTTAATTCGATTTTTGGCGCTGTCTACACAGCAGTTATTTCGCGATAGAGTACTCTTCCCCTGACTTCCCTTACTCCTCATACAATGAGGGTTATAGGAGTTGGAATAAGCAGTCCTCCAGCTCAACACTATTTTTATATTATGTTGAAATAACTGCTTGTGGCCACAAATTCCGGAAAAGGGATGCAAATCAGGTAAGTCAGCATAGGGAAATCCGCGGGGGATTTAAATATCCCCCGCGGATTTAAATAATCATGTCCGCCGCTTTTTTTCCAGCTTGGCGCGATCCTCCGGAATAAAGCCCTTTTCCGGAGGATCTCTTATTCCTACATGAAAGGGGGATGCCTGGCAGCCTATACGGGGACAAGGTCCTCGCCGGGAGCGGGGAAAAAGGTATTTAGTGTCTTACTGCACAGTTTCTGTTGCCCGTCGTCCATTGAGCTGCGGATGCTCCTGACGGGGCGTGTGGGCAGGTTGAGGCTGGGCGCAGAGGGGTGCGGTGTGGGGGACCCGGGCCCATCCTCTCCACCGGGTCCCATCCCGGGGCCCTAAGTGGGGGAACAACGGAGACGTTCCTCCCACAACAGGCTTCTGCCCGTCGGGGTTGCCCCTGTCTCCAGGGCTGCCTGCCCGCCCGCCTGGTGCCGGAGGGGGTGGCTCCCACCCTGGGGTAAGTGCGGACCCCGCCGGGTCCATCACATCCACGACAAATATTAAAGGAAGCTACAAATGTTCAAAATTTTCTTTATTTTTTTTTTACTGGTGGCCAACAAGAAACATTCATTTTGAATCAATTAAAATGCATTTTGAACAATTTTAAATGAAATTCATTTCAATCAGAAATTGGAAAAAAATTGAAATATCTTTTTGTGAAAACCTTATTAAAAAAGATGGTTTCTTGAAATGAAAAAGTGTTGACCAGCAGAATTAGAAATATTGTTGGCTTGCTTCTGAGTAGTGTTGAAAGCTCACAGCAAAAACTAACTTCAGATTTTAGCTTCTTCTGAGAAATCTAGGAGTATATATATATATCCCCACTACGTACTTTTCATTTCAGATTAAAAACAACAGAGTTCAGGTTTGTCTACATGGTGCTTTTTTTGTCCGCACTAGTGTGTGTGGGGGGGTGCATTCTAGCACACACTAGCTAACTGTCCCATATCAGCCCTGATATGGGCTGATAAGTTCCTAGTGCCCTGGGTTTCAACCATGGGCATTTATATTCTTGAGGGTACACAGAGGTCTTCTAGGGAGTACAGGCAGTCCCCGGGTTATGTACAAGATAGGGACTGTAGGTTTGTTCTTAAGTTGAATTTGTATGTAAGTCGGAACCGGTACATATTGTAGGGGAAACTCTAGCCAAACATTTCTCCAGAGCTCAGTTTTATTCTCCCACACCTCACTTCCCTCAGTCCTTTATTCTCAAGCTGAGGTGTCTGCTGAGAAAAGCCGCTCCACGTCTCCCTGGTCTGCTGGGGGGCGGGGGGAGGGCGCTAGCTTTGCGTCTTCCTGGTCTGCTGGGGGGAAGCAGCTAGTGCGGGGTTGCCTCACCCCGTTTGTAAGTAGGGATCTGATGTAAGTCGGATCCATGTAACCTGGGGACTGCCTGTACTTCAACACATGTGGATAGTTGCCTACTTTTACAACAGGCTACATAAAAAGCACTAGCAAAGTCCAAATTAAAATTTCATACACATGACTTACTTATACTGCTCTATATAATATGCACTGAAAAGTAAGTATGTTCCAATTGATTTATTTCATAATTATAAAGTGAAAATGAGAAAGTCAGCAATTTTTCAGTAATAGTGGGCTGTGACACGTTTGTATTTTTATAAGCAAGTAGTTTAAGTGAGGTGAAGCTTGGGGTTATGCAAGAAATTTTATTACTGAAATTCAATGGAAACTAGGGCCCAGATTCTCAAAAGTATTTAAGTGCCTAACTCCTATTGGCTTGAATGGGGGAAAGAGACCTATATATCTGGGTCCTGGAGGGTTTGGGCTGAGGCAACTAAGCGCTATTTGAATCTTTGAAAAATGACCCTTTACCTCCAAAATAAGCCACCTGATTTTCAGAAGTGTAAAATCAGGCCATTTCTTTGAGGACTCAGTTCTAAGTTCCAATATTTGAAATTCTTGGCCCCAACCAATAAAAATAAGCAGTATAATAACTAAAAATTTCATTGCTAGAGCAGTGATCTTTCTTGAGGTGAAGAATACATAATCCAGTTGGGTAGGCCATTTTTCTGGAGTGATATCATCCTGTGTTACAGCATGATTTATAATGCATAAGTGAACAGCATATGCTTCCCATTCTTCTTGGTTATTCTGGAAAAAAGGAGCATACCATAAGCTATTTTCTACTTTAAACCTTGAATCTCCTTGTTAACTGTATTTAAACACCTAAAACAGTTTAGAATTAAAGACTAAAAAACTAAACAGTACATTAAAGAAAACCCAAATTTAATGGAAGCACTTAGAGTATCAGTTTCTGCACCAAAAGCTTATAAAATCTAAATAATGAGGCTACAGGAAAAATTACAAATTTATTTTCCTCCTGTTTTCCTATATCCCAAGGCAATGCAGATGTCATACCTTCTCCATTTCCCTGCTTCTTAAAATTATGCTCAGATAAAAAGGCAAATGTCTACTTAATATTGATATAAAAAGACATTGACTTGTAACATCTCATCTAAAGTGCTCTGTCATTACAGAAATTGCATTAGGATTTGAAAATCAAACACCATGGCGCATAATGCCTTTGCAAACCTATCTAGGCCAGAAGCCTAATCAAATTAGCAACACTTCACTGCTAATGAACATTGGTAGGCATTCATTTTAAACAGCCCTGATGAACAAATATATTGTTAGTACTTTGTAGTTTAACTTGATCACATATATGGCACCGTCTAACTTCCATTGACATTAACAATGACAGGACTGAAAGTACTATCATCCTTTCTTGGCTGGAGCTGTTAGCCAATGTTGGGGACTTAGTGGTTCATTTCTGTCAGAAGACAAAAATGATGATGAAGTCAGGTATTTCTATAATGCAGCCCTGCTTATGAACAAAGAATGTACAAACACCTGTCCCAGAACACAGCAGGAATTAAACGGGATAGTTTCTTTACTCACAGTTCTAAGCCTCTTTCAGCCTGCTCCCTCATAGCTTCCTCCCCATGCATGATCACACCTATCAGACCCCTCCTTTGCTCCTCTGCATCCTTCTCTTTGTTCTGCTCCTTGCTGTTTCTCATTAATAATTAATCTAACAACCAGTATTAAAAATATGTATCAACTTTTACCCTCTTTTATGAAGCTTTAGCATCTTCCTTTCCTCATTATCTTTTCACCGTGTATCAGAAATAAAAATGATGAGCCAAAATTCCCTACCTAAATCGTATCCCTAGTGAGACTCCTGGTTAACATTACATCTGCCATGCTTTGTAAATATAGGTCTTATTATGTGGCAATAACTAACCTGTACAGCAAGTGGTATATTTCATTTTGGGAAGGTGGGGCTTCCATGATTTTTAATAACTTCCTAGAGCAGATGCCCTTGTTTTGTCCTCTTTGTATCTATTCTCTTTCTAGCTAGTGACACTTTTGCTAAACAGCAGTACAATATGGCCTAGCAGAGTGTATGTGTGCTGGGCTGGAACTTATGCTCAAGGTTACATAGAGATATTCAGTGGCAAGGGCAGGAATAGAACTCAGCTCTCCTGTCACTTTGTCTCTCATCTATTCAGATGAGGGATCTATGGGAAGAGAACCACTCTGTTTGTACAGCACCTAGCACAATGGAGTCCTCACTTTGGTTGGGGCACCTAGATGCTACTGTGATTTAAAAAAGGGGGAGGGGGAATTGGATGATTACTGCCTTTTGGATCAAGAATGAAAAAAACTTCATTCTGCAGAACAATAGTTCTTCTTTATTTTTCTCCTCCCCCCCCCCGTTGTGCAAATTCCTCTATGAGTATGTGCTGGAGCCGCACAAAGAGAAAACTGCATTCAAAGCAATACCTTGGAGTATTCAGTTCTTTGCCATCTTCAATTCAGAGTGAGAGTCTGTGCCGTTTTCTCTAAAATGCAACTGTGGTTTTGCAGAAGCAAAAATCAGAGTTGTTTACCATCAGTCTGCTGTTCCCACTACAAACCTGCTTTAGATTCTGTAGCCTCCTTTTAAGAACTGGTTTGTTGCTACACTCTCATCTGAATCATCGCCAGTCAATACAACAGAAGACATCTGCCTCCAGTCCTCATGGGTGTATACAAGTCTGACCATCAACAAAATCAGCGACACCCAAAAGTAGTTTTTCCAACATTGCCTGTATCACTAAGTTTTGATTTACCGCCAGTAACCTTATTTCAGCCTTGCCAGCTCCCACTGTGTACTGAATACAATAAAATCCAAGAAAGACCACAGAACAAGGGGAAAAGAAAAGAAGGGTAGAGTTTTCATCTTGTACTCTCCTACTTTCAGATGAAGGACTACCCAAGAAACAGGATCCTTGAAAGCATGGAAGGACGTTAAGAGAAAATACCAAGCATCAGTATAGAAACTAAAGGTTTCTCACTGAGCTGGACACATATAGGACCTGATCTTCAACCTAGGTATGGAAATTAGATCTATAAACATTCCATTCTGGCCATAACCTCATCAAGATGATAAATCATGGCCCATCTAAATAGTGCCCAAATCTGATTCACCCATAAGAGTTCTCAATCCATTATAATTTCAGCACACCCCAGGTTGGCAAAACCACCCAACTACAAGGCCAGTTCACCAACAAGCTGAGATTAATAATACAAGAAGTTTGATGTAAAGGGGTTTTCCTTAGAATGATTCTTAATATCTCCCTATCAGTGACATCAGGGAAAACAAACAAATTGATTTAAAATTACAGTTTGGGCTGTTTCTCAGAAGCAGATATACCAGGAGACCTTCATTTCCTTTGTTTTGGAATTTTTTCTCCCTTGGGCTGCTTTGTGCTATGTACATGGATCCCATATTCACTCAATGAGTTAAAGAGTTAACTTTGGTCTTGAGATAAATATCTATTCTTCAGGAAGGAGAGAAAATAATAAATCAAGAAGCACCAAGTTGGGGGTGGGAGGCGAAACTCAACAGTTCTTTGGCCAACTAATGCTTCTACAAACCACAATTCAGAAATGAGGAAGGGTGGCAAGTACTGTATGTATCTGCAGCTAAGTGAAACTTAAGCAGGTCTTGTAGTCTAGAAAGTAGCCTGGCCACAGCTAAGTCAGATCAGTGCTAGAATAAATTGCAGCAAGAAATTCTTGCTTAGTTAGAATCAGGATGATTTTTAAAGTGGACCTTAATTATTCATCTCCTTTATTTGTCTTTCATCAAAAAGTATTGATGTAATGGGTCAAAAGAGGAAAAAGAAAAAATCATGGTCTTTTTTAATTAAAGGCTCATTAACACTTAGGAGAAAGAATGAGAGCTTTAGAAGTAGGTTGCTAATTATTTATAGATTGGTCCCTTATGAAAGATTCTTCATTAATGACAATGAGTGATTTGCCACATCACCCTATTCACCTGTTTCTTCTTCCACTTTTCCTTTTGATGTTAGTGACAAGTCACAGGATACTTAACAATGTCAGAAGTTACTAATGAATTTAAATCCAGACCCACCAAATGTTACTTGTGCTCATCTGTATTCTCCTTCTGTCTGTGGAAGCAGGAAAGGGAAAAAGGAGATTTGCATGCAACTATCTTAGGCCTGTTAAAAGTGGAGCAAAAAGACAGGCTAACCCTAACCTAACCAGGCGATAGTTGTAAGGGACGCTGTCTCTGCCTAGACACTGTCTCTGCCTCGCTTTAGAAGATAAAGGAAGGACTGCTTGGCGGAGATGGAGTTCACCTTTCCAGGAGCAGGAGGGCCTTCTTTGGACACAGACTGGCTAACCTTGTGAGGAGGGCTTTAAACTAGGTTCGACGGGGACAGGTGAGCAAAGCCCACAGGTAAGTGCTGAATGTGCGGGACTGGGAGATGGGTTGGAAATGGGGGGGACTACGGCCTATAATGGCAAGGAGAAAGGAGGGTCAGGGCACAACAGGGAGGCAAGATCAAATCAGTATCTTAGATGCCTATATACAAATGCAAGAAGTATGGGTAATAAGCAGGAAGAACTGGAATTGCTAACAAATAAATACAACTATGATATCATTGGTATTACAGAAACCTGGTGGGATGGGACGCATGATTGGAATGTTGGTATGGAAGGGTACGGCTTGCTCAGGAAGGACAGACAGGGAAAAAAGGGAGGAGGGGTTGCCTTGTATATTAAAAATGTACACACTTGGACTGAAGTGGAGATGAACGTAGGAGATAGCTGTGTAGAGAGTCTCTGGGTTAAGCTAAAAGGGGTAAAAAACGAGGGTGATGTCATGCTAGGAGTCTACTACAGGCCACCTAGCCAGGTGGAAGAGGTGGATGAGGCCTTTTTTAAACAATTAACAAAACTATCCAAAGCCCAAGATTTGGTGGTGATGGGGGACTTCAACTATCCAGACGTATGTTGGGAAACTAACACAGCGGGGCACAGGCTATCCAATAAGTTTCTGGACTGCATTGGAGACAACTTTCTGTTTCAGAAGGTTGAAAAAGCTACCAGAGGAGAAGCTGTTCTGGATTTGGTTTTAACAAATAGGGAGGAACTAGTTGAGAACTTGAAAGTGGAAGACAGTATAGGGGACAGTGATCATGAAATAATAGAGTTCATGATCTTAAGGAAAGGTAGAAGGGAGTCCAGCACAATTGAGATAATGGATTTCAGGAAGGCAGATTTTGATAAGCTCAGAGAACTTGTAGGTAAGGTCCCATGGGAAGCAAGACTGAAGGGAAAAACAACTGAGGAGAGTTGGAAGTATTTCAAAGGGACGTTGTTAAGGGCCCAAAAGCAAACAATTCCGCTGTGTAGGAAAGATAGAAAATATGGCAAAAGACCAGCTTGGCTTAACAAGGAGATCTTGCATGATCTCAAAATAAAAAAGGAGTCATATAAAAAATGGAAACTAGGACAAATAACAAAGGATGAATATAGGCAAGCAACACGGGAATGCAGGGGCAAGATTAGAAAGGCAAAGGCACAAAATGAGATCAAACTAGCTACAGGCATAAAGGGAAACAAGAAGACCTTTTATAAATACATTAGAAGCAAGAGGAAGACCAAGGACAAGGTAGGCCCACTGCTTAGTGAGGAGGGAGAAGCAGTAACAGGAAACTTGGAAATGGCAGAGATGCTCAATGACTTCTTTGTTTCGGTCTTCACCGAGAAGTCTGGAGGTGTGCCTAATGTAGTGAATACAAGCAGAGAGAGGGTAAGTTTAGAAGATAGGATACACAAAGAACAAGTTAAAAATCACTTAGGAAAGTTAGATGTCAGCAAGTCACCAGGTCCTGATGAAATGCATCCCAGGATACTCAAGGAGCTGATAGAGGAGGTATCTGTGCCTTTAGCTATGATTTTTGAAAAATCAGGGCATACAGGGGAGATTCCAGAAGACTGGAAAAGGGCAATTATTGTGCCCATCTATAAAAAGGGGAATAAGAACAACCCAGGAAACTACAGACTGGTCAGTTTAACGTCTGTCCCAGAGAAGATAATGGAGCAGGTAATTAAGGAAATCATATGCAAACACTTGGAAGGTAATAAAGTGATAGGGAATAGCCAGCATGGGTTTGTGAAGAACAAGTCATGCCAAACTAATCTGATAGCTTTCTTTGATAGGATAACGAGCCTTGTGGATAAGGGAGAAGCGGTGGATGTCATATACCTAGACTTTAGTAAGGCATTTGATACAGTCTCGCATGATATTCTTATTGATAAACTAGGCAAATATAACTTAGATAGGGCCACGATAAGGTGGGTGCATAATTGGCTGGATAACCGTAGTCAGAGAGTTGTTGTTAACGGTGCTAAATCCTGCTGGAAAGGGATAACAAGTGGAGTTCCGCAAGGGTCTGTTTTGGGACCCGTACTGTTCAATATCTTCATCTATGATGTAGATATTGGGATAGAGAGTACGCTTATTAAGTTTGCAGATGATACCAAACTGGGTGGGGTTGCAACTTCTTTGGAGGATAGGGACATAATTCAAAATGACCTTAGCAAGTTAGAGAAATGGTCAGAGGTAAACAGGATGAGGTTTAATAAAGAGAAATGCAAAGTGCTCCACTTAGGAAGGAACAATCAGTTCCATACATACAAGATGGGAAGCGACTGTCTAGGAAGGAGCATGGCGGAAAGGGATCTAGGGGTCATAGTGGACCACAAGTTGAATATGAGTCAACAGTGTGATGCTGTTGCAAAAAAAGCAAATAAGATTCTAGGTTGTATCAACAGGTGTGTTGTAAGCAAAACTCGTGAAGTCATTCTGCTGCTCTACTCTGCACTAGTTAGGCCTCAGCTAGAGTACTGTGTCCAGTTCTGGGCACCACATTTCAAGAAAGATGTGGAGAAATTGGAAAGGGTACAGAGAAGAGCGACAAGAATGATTAAAGGTTTAGAGAACATGACCTATGAAGCCAGGCTTCATGAACTGGGCTTGTTTAGTTTAGAAAAAAGAAGATTAAGGGGGGACATGATATCTAAAAGGGTGTCACAAGGAAGAAGGAGAAAATTTGTTCCTCTTGGTTACTGAGGACAGGACAAGGAGTAATGGGCTTAAAGTGCAGCAGGGGAGGTTTAGATTGGACATTAGGAAAAAATTCCTAACTGTCAGGGTGGTCAAATATTGGAATAAATTGCCAAGGGAGGTGGTGGAAACTCCCTCTCTGGAGATATTTAAGACCAGGTTAGATAGACATCTGTCAGGGATGGTGTAGACGGAGCTTGGTCCTGCCTTGAGGGCAGGGGGCTGCACTCGATGACCTCTCGAGGTCCCTTCCAGTCCTATTATTCTATGATTCTATGATTCTATGATAAGGAAGGAATGCTGACTTAAGCAGGAACCTTGAGATAAGGTAGCATCTAGAAACAAAGAAATAACTGTTAGCCATTGATTCATGTAACAGGAAAGTAATATATATTTGCCTTTCAACTGCTTGTATTTTGAAGATCTGCATAAGGAAGGGAAACTCCCTGTCTGACTGCAATCTTCCCTTGTAACTGCTCGAATAAACTGCCGCCGACTTGTTGCTTACAAACTCAGAGTGAGGACGTGTTTTCTTCTACATGTCCTTGCATAGTCCTCTGGGGTGCAACCCTTTCCTAACTGACAGAAGCCACCCTAGGAACGACTAGACAAATTTGGTGGGGAATGCAGCAATACCAGCTTCATAGCAGTACAAAGAGCTGTCTTTCCCATTAAGGGTGGATTGACTCAGATTAGAAAGGTGCAATATTAACCATGGAAAGGAGTGTTACAGAGAAACTGTAAACATTGCAGCAAAACTTAATTTAGGCCCCAAGAAAATCAAATTGGAAAACAAAGAGCAAAAGGCGTTTTTCTGGTTTTGGGGTTTTGTTTTTTGTTTTTTAAGGCCACAAGAAACTTAAGTCCTTATTATAAGTATGCTACTACTAGGGCCCAGAAAGAAGGGAACACAGTTTTATAGAAAGAAACCATTATTGCCACCCCCAAGTGTTCAAAACAATCGAGAGCCAGTCACCCTCCCCAACCCAAAGAATTCATAACATTTTAAAGAAAACAATGTTGGGGTCTTATACTTTCTGGTGTCACATCCTTTGGGGTTCACATTTTCAGGTCCTTCACCACAATGATGGCTTGAAGCATCTTTTTTCTAAAAGTGAAAGCTGAGATTTTCACAAGCTGATAAAATTCGCAAAAAGTGGCAAAAAGGGGAGAATTGGAGGGTCCTGGGTAAGGACCGCAGGGGCTGCAACATCGTTCCCAGTTCCATGTATCTCAGGGTGTGTCTAAGCTACACCCCTCTGCAAATGCTTCAATTCTCAAGCTGAGTGGGAAACAGTTTTCCCAACCCTATAACATTTTAAAGATGTTGAAAAAAATGTCCAGTTCAGAACTGGGATATAGAAGTGGTATCAAACATTTTCCATGATTCAAAAATCCAAATTTTCAGGCTGTTCAGGTTAGTCTGAATTCAATCTTTTAAGTCTTGGGGTTTTTTAAAAATGTAAATGTATAAAATCTACAAACAAAAAGTGATTCAAAATATGGTGTATTAATAGACTTGAGATTATTTTAGAGAGAAAGAGAGTCAGAAACAGTTTTCCACCAACAGTTTCAGTTTCAAGAAATTGTTTGGATACTTTAGAACAGTATCTACCCAAGTTAGATTTATGAGTATGGCTCTATTAGAGCAGTGTATTATAATTAACATTTTGAAGGCAAATTTACTTTTACTTAGAGCATTAAGTTTTCAGATTACAGTGCCTATAATAGTAAGAAATATTAACACTGCAATCTGCTATCTTGTTTTTTCAGCCACAGTAACACTTGACATCTGCGTGTTCTCTCAACTGTAAATATAAAATTTAATTTAAATTTAATAAGAAAAACAAATCAGAAAATAAAGAGCAAAAAAGGGGGGGGGGAATTTAGGCCACAAGAAACTTAAATAATTATTTGTTCAGGGGTTAGTGGTCTGATCTACTTAGTTAGCCTTGAATGTTTTTTATGTAATGAAAGATAAAAATAAAAGGGTTGCAAGTAATTAACAGGCAGCTGCAGAGCTAAAAGCAAAACTGGAACGCTTATCTAGATCTTGATCCAAAGCCCATTAATATCAATGAGGCATATCCAGAGGACAAGGGCATTTGGCATGGAAAGTTTGGGGTGTACAAAGAATGCAAGATCAGGTCCTTACATCTTTGCAAGTGTTGGAATGAGAATTCATCATTAGATGCTAAGATGTGAACAATTGTAGATTTCTATATACAAAGGGACAATATTCAATTGTGTGTCATCCTAGTATACAGTGTCATTCCCAGGATATTGGAGAGACAAGGGGTGCGTCTAGACAGCAGTGCTATTTTCAGGATACTTCTGGTGTCCTGAAATAGCATTTTCTCCCTCTTGACAGCACACCCGTTATTTCAAAATAGCTTTCTAAATAACGGGCATGCTATTCCAACTTCCCTGTAAATCTCATTCCATGAGGATTAAGGGATGTTTCAGAATAGCTCTCTATTTTGAAATTAACTCGAAATAAGCTACACAATTTGAGTAGCTCAAATTGCATAGTTTATTTCGAGCTAAGGGTGCAGTGTAGATGCACCCCCAAAGAGGCTGAGATAATATGTTTTGTTGGTAATATCTTCTGTTGGTATGAGACACAAGCTGCATGCAGTGCTCCTCCTCCATCTAATATCCTGGTGTAAATCCAGATTAACTCTGTCATCCATGGATTTCAGATTTACACAAGATCAAAATTAGATCCAGGAACTGCAAAGTTTTCCCATGTGGTTGTAGTTAAAGGGACTTAAGTTTAAAAAAAAAGTCATTTGTCAGTCATCTGGACATTTCTGATGAATGAGTATGATCGCATATACCTGTATAATAATACATTGAACATAAGCTGTTTTTCATTAGCATATATGCCAAATAATTTTTTTCTTATAAAACCAGATCTACTGCCTACTGTGTAGATTATGCTTAACTCTGCCTTAATACTCCTGGACATTAAGGGTTTCTGGTTCTTTGATACTTGCTAAATGTAGACATCTCATAAAAAGGGATTACTGTAGTATATGTTTGAATGATTCTTGCAGTGAATTTTGTTTTCTTGCACAAAAAATGATAGCTAGATAGATTCTGCTTTTGCCAAACCAGCCATGTGCTGCCTGGGTATGTTGAGGTTTGTGGACAGCATAATGAATATAACAGGTCAAAAAGAGTGAATGGAATTTGCATCCTGAGGGAAACATCAAAAGTTTCAAAATGTTTTTTTTTTCATGGATCAGGATAAAATGTGGAAATGTAAATAAAATATTAAAGAATATGACATTCTGAAAAATTTCAATTCAGAACGATCAAAATTAAGTGTATTGACATTCCTATTAAAATAAAATTTTGAAAATCCTTATTTATTTTCTTTTAGTTCATTTAACCACCTGAAAAAAATTCATTTGGAGTTGGCTTGGTACCTCATGTTTGTGATTTCCTCTATGGACTGGGCTCACACCTCAGAATACATATTCCACAATGCACTATAATACAGCAATTCCAATGTCGTTTTATGTAGATTCAACCAGAGGTGACTGCAATATGCCATGGGTGATGTATTTCAGCCGGGGCCCAACCCATAAAGGAGATGGGGACACAAAGTACTCAAACTACAACTCCCATAAGGCACCACAACAACTCAAGTGGACCCAGTTGGATGATGAACTTGCTCACAATGACATGTTTCCATTTGTTTTGACAAACCAAAATGTTTTAAATTGGGTCAGCCTAACACAAAATGAAATACTGCATTTCATTTTATCTTTAGCCAGGGTCCTTTATATCCCCTCTATTCTTTCCTTTTTTCCCATAACAAAGCCTTAAATAACCAGTATCTAAATATATCGGGTTAGAATTATTTCAGTCTGTATCATAAGAACGGCCATACTGGGTCAAACCAATGGTCCATCCAGCTCAGTATCCTGTCTGCCAACAGTGGCCAATACCATATACCCCAGCAGGAGGGACCACAACAGGTAATCCTCACGTGATCCTTCCCCTGTCACCCACTTTCAGAGAAAGTGGCTAGGGATACCATTCCTACTCATCCTGGCTAATAGCCATTGATGCACCTAACCTCCATGAATCTATCTAGCTCTTTTTTGAACCCTGTTAAAGTCCTAGCCTTCACCACATCCTCTGGCAAGAAGTTCCAAGCTAAATTAAGCTAATTCAGAGTCATCAGGACACATTCATGATAATACTAAATGTATTTGATTGCAGAAGAATGAAGTGTCTATCCAAGGTTCAAATTAAAGCAGCCCGGGTATGTCTACACTACAAAGTTAGTTCGAACTAACGGACGTTAGTTCGAACTAACTTTCCTATGCGCTACACTAGCGCTCCGCTAGTTCGAATTTGAATCGAACTAGCGGAGCGCTTAGTTCGAACTAGGTAAACCTCATTTTACGAGGACTAACGCCTAGTTCGAACTAGCTAGTTCGAACTAAGGGCTGTGTAGCCCTTTAGTTCGAACTAGTGGGAGGCTAAGGCTTCCCAGGTTTCCCTGGTGGCCACTCTGGCCAACACCAGGGAAACTCTATTGCCCCCCTCCCGGCCCCGGAGCCCTTAAAGGGCCACGGGCTGGCTACTCACTTTGTGCCAGTTGCAAGGCTGCCAGCACCCGTGCCTGCACAGCCTGCACCTGCCACAGGATGAGCCAGCCATCCGAGGGCTCCCAGCCCTCCACTGCTCCCCACGACCAGCCTGGCGGCTCCCGGGAGCCTGCCCGGGGGCGCAAAAGGCGGGCGCCCGCCTGGTCAAGTGCGGAGATCGTGGACCTCATCGAGGTTTGGGGGGAAGCCTCAAATGTCCACGATCTCCGCACTAGCCACCGGAACGCGGCCGTCTATGGACGCATGGCTGCCAGCCTGGCCGCCAGGGGCCACCAGCGCAGCTGGGAGCAGGTGCGCTGCAAGATTAAAGACTTGCGGCAGTCCTACTCCCGGGCCTGCCTGCCAGGGGCTGACCCGGAGGCCTGCCCCCACTTCCATGCCCTGGACCGCATCCTGGGGCCTCATGCCGTCCCTGCCCCCCGGGACGTGATTGACCCCGGGGCAGAGGGACCGCTCCTGGACACCGAGGAGGAGGAAGAGGGCTCTGAGAGCCAGGAGCCTGCTGCCAGCCTTCCCAGGACCCGGGACCCCCGAGGCACCCCACAGAGCCGCTCGCCTGCATCATCAGAGGCCGGGGAGGCGTCCACCTGTGAGTACCCTCGTGTTCCCCTTATGTGTACGGGGGGCTGGGGCGAGAGGGAGCCCCGGGACCGTGCGCCTGGGCCTTGCCCACTACGGAGCAGCAGCTGGGGATCCTGCAGGGGCCCTGGCCTTGCAGAGGGGAGCTGGGTTTCACACACCTGGGCCCCTGGGGTAATTGACCGCTGGTCTTCTTGCACCACAGCTGCAGCACCGGGGACTGCAGGGCGCACCACACCGCCTGCAGCAGCCGCCCGCGCCCGGGCAAGCAGGACAGCCAGGAACCAGGAGGACTACCAGAGGCGGCATCTCCGGTTCCTGGACCGACAGCTCCGTCTCCAGGACCACTGGGTCCAGGAGGACCTCAGGCTGCGCCAGAGGAGTCTGGAGGCCCTGGAGGAGCAGGGCCGTGCCCTGCGAGGCCACCTCCAGAGCCTGCTAGACCGCTTTCCATTTCCTCCTCCCCCTGCTCCCCCTCTTGCTCCCCCTCTTGCTCCCCCTGCTCCCCCTCTTGCTCCCCCTCTTGCTCCCCCTGCTCCCCCTCTTGCTCCCCCTCTTGCTCCCCCTGCTCCCCCTCTTGCTCCCCCTGCTCCCCCTCTTGCTCCCCCTGCTCCCCCTGCTCCTCCTGCTCCTCCTGCTCCTCCTGCTTCCGCTCCTGCTTCCGCTCCTGCTTCCTCCACACCCCCTGTCCTCTCTGCCCCCCCCTCCACAACCATTCCCCACCGACGCCCCCGGACCCGCAGTGTGGCGAGACGGGAGAGGCACCCAGACTCCCACCCCTGAGCTTTCCTTTCCCTTCCTCCCTTCCCTCCCCTCCCCTTCCAGCTCCCTCGTCCCAGGTTTCCCCCTCCCTTCTCCCACCTTCATTCCTCCCTCCCCCACCCCAGTTCTCTGAAATAAACAGACGTTTTTGTTGGAAAAACAGGTGTCTTTATTGTACAGTAGAGGGGAAGGGGGGGGGGGTAGGGTGGAAGAAGGCCCCGGTGGGGCATGCAGGGAGAGGTCAGTCCTCCTCCTCCTCCACCTGGAAGCTCTCCCGCAGGGCTTCCCGGATCCGGATGGCCCCCCGCTGGGCTTCCCGGACGGCGGCGGTGCGGGGCTGACCGTAGTGTCCAGCCATGCGGTCAGCCTCAGCCATCCAGGCTGGCAAGAAAGCCTCCCCCTTCCGCTCACACAAATTGTGGAGCACACAACATGCCGCCACCACGGGAGGGATGTTGTGCTCGGCCAGGTCCAGACGGGTGAGGAGGCATCGAAAGCGGGCTTTCAGTCGCCCGAAGGCCCCCTCCACCACGATGCGGGCCCTGCTCAGCCTGTTATTGAAGGCCTGGCGGGAGGGATTGAGGTGCCCCGTGTAGGGCTTCATGAGCCAGGGCTGCAGTGGGTAGGCGGCATCCCCCACCAGGCAGACGGGCATGTCCACGTCCCCGACCCTGATGTGGCGGTCGGGGAAGAAGGTCCCGTCCTGCAGCCGCTGGCACACGGAGGAGTTCCGGTACACCCGGGCGTCGTGTGCTTTGCCGGACCAGCCCACATTTATGTCCGTCAACTGTCCCCGGTGGTCACACACGGCCTGCAGGATGACGGAGAAGTACCCCTTGCGGTTCACGTACCGGGACGCCTGGTGTTCCGGGGCACGGATGGGGATGTGCGTCCCGTCGATGGCCCCCCCGCAGTTGGGGAAGCCGAGGGCGCCGAATCCCCGGATGACGGCATCCGGGTCGGCGAGGCGGACCACCCTGCGGAGCAGCACCCGGTTGATGGCCTTGACCACCTGCGGAGAGAGACACAGCAAAGCGTCAATCAGTGGGGCGCCCGGGTGGCTGGGAGCGTTCGTGCCCTGGCAGTGCCCCGCGCCCCACTCCCGGAAGCAACCCCCCTGGCGGCGTGTAGTACGGCCGGGACAGCCCGACCCCTCCGGTGCGGGGCGCCTTCGCCTCCTCCCGCCCCCCCCTTTGTCCCTGGGGCGGCCCATCCCCTCCTCGCAGCCCCCCTCCCCCCCGGCTCGGTGGCCGACGAGCGCCGTACCTGCATGAGCACTGCTCCGACAGTGGATCTCCCCACGCCGAACTGGTTCCCGACGGATCGGTAGCTGTCCGGCGTGGAGAGCTTCCAGAGGGCGATGGCCACCCGCTTCTGGAGGGGGATGGCGGGCCTCATGCGAGTGTCCCTTCTTTGCAGGGCAGGGGCGAGCCACTCGCAGAGCTCCAGGAAGGTGTCCCTCCTCATCCTAAAGTTCTGGGTCCACTGTCGGTCGTCCCAGCGCTCCAGGACGATGCGGTCCCACCAGTCGCTGCTGGTGTCCAGACGCCAGATGCGGCGGGGCACGCCGGTGCCGGGGCGCCGCCGCGGCTCCTCCACGGCCCCCAGGGCGGCCAGGCGGAGAGGCAGGGGGCTGACGTTCCCCAGGTGGTGCCAGGCAGCCTCGAGCCATTGCTGGCAGGCTTGCAGTAGCAAGTCCAGAACGTGCACCAGAAGGTGCAGGGCGAGCCGTGGCTCCATGTTGCCACCTGCGGCGGCCCCCCCGAAGGGAAGCACCGACACAGACGGGCACAGAGACCGACGCTTTGCTGTCCCTCGGCGAGGTTGGCAAGCAAGCAGGAAAAGCTGAGAACCGGCTGTCCAGGGGGGGTCCCTTTAAGCACGAGCCTCAGATAGCCTCAGACAGCAGCCACACAAAGCAACTGCTGACCTGATGCCCTGCCAGAACCGGTTTCAGCTGCCCTTAAATGCCCCCCTGCGTCCAATCAGTGTGGACGCGCTAGTTCGAACTAGCAAAACGCTAGTTCGAACTAGTTTTTAGTTCTAGATGCGCTAGTTCGAACTAGCTTAGTTCGAATTAACTAATTCGAACTAAGTTAGTTCGAACTAGCGCTGTAGTGTAGACGTACCCCCCTAGTGTTATGATTCTCATAGCCCATGGAAATTCAAACCTTCTCTCTCCTCTGTCTGCTTATGCACCATGTCTTGAGTGACCCTTCAGAAAAGACAGGGAAAGAAAATCTCTGAGCCTTTGAGTAATGGCCTGGGTGGGGCTGATTTCACCAGTGAAGCTGTGCTGCCTTGCAGGTTAGAGGGAACGCTGATCCCCAACTATCCAACATCACCCCTGGGGTACTCAGGATCTTCTTTAATGTTAAAACCATCATGCACCCTGGCACACAGGTGAGCATGGCCTGTTCCCGAGTAACCCAGAAACGAAAGAGGGGGTTATAAATGAAAAAAAAAATACATTTTTCCATAGGAAACCCCCTCCCCTGATTTTACTGAAGTTTTTCAATTTTCAGTTGGGAAAATTGAAGATGCTTTGTTTCATGCAAAGTATTAATGAGTACCCACCTAAGCTGTTGCAGTGTTTCCTAGGCATTGAACTTTGTGCTGGTTGAAGATATATCACGGGAGACATAGTCCAGCCAGAGAGCATGGTCCAAATGAGAGAACAGATGCAAGTGAGAGATCAGAATTAGAATGCCCGTGAAGCATTGTGGCAGCTCCAGCAGACACAAATGACAGTTATACTTGATTTTGACCTTTTTGAATCAAGTTGACAACTATTTGGTCTAAAAAAGTTATGATATTGCAACGGTTGGGATAAAAACAGTCCCAATACTGGAATTTCTAAATGAAATGGAATTTCCATCTTATGATCAGCTGCAGGACAAAGCAACTTCCAGAATAAGTAGGGGGAGAGGGGGAGCACTGGACACAGAGTGAGAAGATCTGGATTCTGTTCTTGGTTCTGCTACTGGCCTGTTGGGTAACATTCAGTAAGTCACTTTACTCTGTGCTTTGGGTTTCCCTTCCTGCCTCTTGTCCATCTCCACTGTAATTTCTTCAGTGAAAGGTCACCATCATCCCCACAGTGTCTAGCAAAATGGAGCAACTGTAAAACTAATGGTAAAAAGGGGCCTTCCTGGAAAATCCCTCACCAGCAGCCTCTTGTTTGAAGAGAGAAGACTCCTGCCACATTAAGCACCTTTGCTAATTGCAACCAGGAAAGAGGGGGCTCTCAGATATAGATTTACCACTTCAGTTAAGGCTTTATAAGGTGAAAATATTGACCTTTCTTGGGAATGATCCAGACTTCACTGAAAGTCTCAAAGGGAGTCTTTGGATTAGATCCAAATGAAAAACTATTACAAGATGGAGAATCAGGTGATCTAGTGTCTATTCCCCTAGATTTGCTCGTAATTTATTGTGCAATTTCACATCTTAATGACATGTCCTTTCAGTGTATTAAATTCCCCACTTATAACATAAGGCTATTACTGCAAAGCAATGGTAGGAGGCTTAATTAACTCCTGTTTGCTTTGTACTTTATGGTGTTTAAATTAAGGATGCCATGAAAAAAAAAGTGATAGAAATGTAGCCGTGTTAGTCTGGGGTAGTTGAAGCAAAATGCAGGACAATGTAGCACTTTAAAGACTAACAAGATGGTTTATTAGATGATGAGCTTTCGTGGGCAGATCTGAGGAAGTGGGTCTGGCCCACAAAAGCTCATCATCTAATAAACCATCTTGTTAGTCTTTAAAGTGCTACATTGTCCTGCATTTTGCATGAAAAAAAAGGCTAATAGGAATATTTCACATTGGTCACTGACAGTGTTCCCTGTAAGCAGTGTACTTGTGCGGAGGCTCAGGAGAGAATCAAACACCGCCCAGCTGATTAGAGGAGTGCCCAAAGCTAGATTTGTTGTTTCTACCGATGGTGCACATTCACACATGTCTCAGTGCATATAACATTTATTCCATACATGGATCATAAAGATTAGAGGGAACACAGCTGTCAGTTTCCATTCACGCTGAACCTGAGTTGGAACTGATTCAATGAACCAGAGGTAAATGAACTCTTGATCCTTGTCCAGCCTCCTGAACCATTCCTATCTCCCTTTGCTACTTCTTTAAATGCTGGACATATCTCTCACTGTTTAAAAAGCATTCTGAGCCATCCAAGGGTTTGTTGTCCTACTCCATTGCTCTGACGTATCCCTTCTGACTGAGGGGCTGTATTCCCCAACCCTTCACGTTAGACCCTGTCATGCTTTGCATAATAAACAAGATCAAGAGGCAGCACATTTGGCTCTTTCTCCAGTAACTGCAATTAGCAAGACTCAGCATGGAGGGAGGGGATACAAAAATGGCCGCAGGCGCTCAAACCCAATGTCAGCTGCTCCTAGTTAATCCAATTAGTTACATGAGATCAAAAACTGCACAAATCTTAACATTATTGACTCAAGTGAGAGGTGACTAGGAAACATAAACAGCAGGAAAGAAAGCACAGGGGAAAAGGCAAAGATTGAAAGAGAATAAAGGAAAATAGACCAGGAATAAATTAACATTTCATATTCTGCTGAATTTAATCTACTAATAAACAGACAAATCTGTCAAATTTTCCCATTTGAATGGATATTTTATACAGTCTCAGCAGAAATGAATATGGGGCATGTGAGGATAACAACAGTGCCCAGTTATTCATTTATTCATCTATTAAGAGTGCAGCTCAAATGGAACTGGTAGTTCTATACAAATTGCTGTTATGACTACCCCTTCATTAGCTAGGTTATGATGTGCAACAGCATTGTGCACAATAGTTTTGTTTGGCCTTGGAATGTACCATTCAGCCAGATTAGGAGTGTGACAAACTGGCCTTGCAAAGACATGTACATGTGCACGTGCTTACCTTGAAACATGTGAGTAGCCCCACTAGTATCATTGAGACCAACATTATTGCAATGCTCAGGACTGGCTATAGTACATATGAACAAGACTCTGCAGGATCAGTGCCCTAATGAGTAGGCTCTTTGGGACAGGGATTCTCTGCATCTTCATTTTCAGAGCGGTCTGATTCTAAATAGGATCTTTGAGTGGTATTGGTTATTAATAGAATTTGGCAGTGGTTGTTATAGAGGGGAGAATGACAACAATAAATTAACATTTACAACCAACATTTTAAAAGTGGTGACAAAGGGAAGCACATAAAGACACCTCCCAGAATCAGTAATTTCTCCCAGCACTATTAGTGCACATGGAACTTCTGGAAATAACTTTCCAAGTCACCACACTCGGAACTATTTATCTGCTGATGTTGTGAAATCAAATTGGCAATTGCCTTGTATTCTGGATTTTGATCATTCAGGCTTATAATAATAATTTACAGTCAGACCCCATTTTAACACTATCCAAAGGACATACCAGTAAAAGTCCCTACACTGTCCCTACACTCATTGCTCAAGATTCAGTTTCTCCCCCTTTTATACTTGGAGCTGAGGGTGCAATTCTCAACCAAAGGAGATATGCTCTGTCTAGCTCAGTTGGTGCTAGCATGTTGAAAATAGAGCACAACTGTAGTAGGACAAGCAGCAGGAAGGGCTACCTTAGTATATACCCATCAGAGACCACAGACACATACTCAGGGCAGTTACACTGCCCTACCACTTGAACCTCAATCAGAACTACCATGAATAATTCTCCTTGAGCCAGAATCACATCTCAGCTCCAAGTGTAGGCTTAGCCCCTATGCCTCTCCATTTTACTTTGGGCCAGAGTCTGAAACACTTTGTCGTGGTGTGGTACCACTAACACCATGACTGAATTTCTTTCTAGACAACATGCTCTAGCTCCATCAGAACTAGCCGGCTAGATGCAGAAGCTTCTGGATGAAGTTCTCCAGGTCAGACGACATGATCAGAAGGACCCCTGTAGCGTCATGCAGATAAGCAGACTGGTATAAAGATAAACCATTTGTTGTGAAGGTGAGCAATTTACAGAAATAAGGTAACGGAAGTTCCTGTCTGCAGCCAGGGTCTTCGCTGTCCTGGATGCCTTGCTTCTCTTCCTAACCGGAGCATGCCACAGGAAACCCAAAGACTGCATGAAGTAGAGATGTGAATGGGTAACCAGGAGTTACTTGGTAAGCATCCCCTAGTAACCTTACTGGGTGATACCTACCAGAAAACAAGTTAACTGGCAGCCGTGTGGGGCTGGGAGCTGGCAGCCCCAAAGGGCCACTTGCTGGATCCCGCTTAATCAGTTAACCAGTTAAAATGTAACCTTTAACCAGTCAACTGATTAAACTCGATTTTACATCCCTATCATGAAGAGTGTTCAGGAAGCATGGCATTGCTACGTGTCCTGGATGACTTAATACCTTAGCACTTCTCTGGCCTTAAACTTGATAATTCCAGGAAGCCATATAATGGGTAGCATGAGCAAGACTGTCAGAACATCACCCTTTGGGCTTAGCTGGGCCTGCAATGTTTATAATTGTTGCCAAAAGTGCTAAAACAGGGTTAGAGAAGAATAAGAAATCACCATCTCGATACAGTAGAGTACAAGAGGAATATTAAGCCCACTGGATATTCTTCTGAAATATTACATAAATAGGCAAACAGCACAAACACAGGCTTACTTGAGGAAAACTGAAGTTTTGCATACAGACAGAAGATTAACCGAACACCGATATATAAAACAATAGCTAACTTTGTACCAATGCAGGAAGGCTGCAGAAGGCATAATTATTATGAAAAGTTTCTGGAAGAGGATTTTTCTACAGTAATTTCTTGAAAACAGAGACATATTTTGGCAAGAACAACCAGAGTTAGCCAGGACATGTGTCAGGAGAAATATACAAGCTATTAATGCAAGGTCCAGTCACTGTAGCCTCAGGAGGAGCAATCTCATTTAAAACTTGGCAGTCAATTTAGAATACTATTCTCTCCTTTCTAGTCTGCTGTAATTCAATACATATCCAAGGGAAGCATTTGAAAAATAATTAGATGCCGAATAAACATCAATATTTTATTTCACCACAGAGATTTAATCATTGAAATCTAATATTTTGCAGGTTTAATGCTGGAAGTCTGCTTATTTAAATTCTTGGGCTTTTACTCAAATTCCAAAATAAGTGCTGGTGTGTACCGTAGGTGATTTTCAGCTGCAGATGGGTAATCACAGGAACATCCCCCTTTATGCTAAAATGGATTATGCCAGCATAATTCTAGTGAGTATTTATATACTGACAATGCTTAATATTAACTGTCAAATATCAACTTATACATTATAACTTATGTAGCTAAGCAGGAATTACATTACCAGGTTTTGTATAGCGTGTCCCTAACCTCTGTTTGGGACAACAGGGGATGGATCGCTTTGATTTTCTGTTCTGTTCATTCTCTCTAGAGCACTTGGCATTGGCCATTATAGGAAAAAAGGCTACTGGGCTAACTGGACCATTGGTCTGAGCCAATATGGGTGTTCATATGTTTCAGTGTTTACAAGTACTTATCTAATATTTGAGTACCGTTATGTGAGCAAACTGTAAAACTGTACATGGGGTACAAGTGTAATAGGGTGTGCTATCACTGTATATGGCTTGTAATTGTGACTAAGGGTATATCTACACTGTATAAGACCCCCTGTGGCAGAGAGTGTAAGCTTGGGTTAACTTAATTAGTCTCATGGGGCTCAGACGACTGGGCACCCGCCTGGTCTAGTGCAGACATCGTTGACCTCGTCCACGAACTCCGCACTAGGCACAGGAAAGTGGCCGTCTAGGGCAGGAGAGCTGCCAGCCTGGCCACCCAGGAGCAGGTTGGCATGAAAATCAAGGTGGTCCACTGAGACCCCCGACCCTGAGCCCTGAACTTACAATGGCCGTACTGGGTTAGACCAAAGGTCCATCTAGTCCAGTAGCCTGTCTGCCGACAGTAGCCAACCCTAGGTACCCTGGAGGGGATGGACCGAAGACAGTGACCAAGCCATTTGTCTCGTGCCATCCATCTCCAGCCTTCCACAAACTTTGGGCAGGGACACCATTTCTACCCCCTGGCTAATACCACTTCATGGACCCAACCTCCATGAATTGATCTCACTTCTCTTTAAACTCTGTTCCAGTTCTAGCCTTCACAGCCTCCTGCAGCAAGGAGTTCCACAGGTTGACTCTTTGCTTTGTGAAGAAGAACTTTCTGTTACTAGTTTGAAGCCTGCTATCCATTTCTTTCCTTTGGTGTCCTCTAGTCCTTCTATTATGGGAACTAATGGAGAACTTTTCTTTATGCACCCTCTCCACACCACTCTTGCTTTTATAGACCTCTATCATATCCCCCCTCCATCTCCTCTTCTCTAAGTTGAAAAGTCCCAGTCTCTTTAGCCTCTCTTCATATGGGACCTGTTCCAAACCCCTGATCATTTTAGTTGCCCTCCCCTCTCCCAGCCTCTCTCTTCCCCTCTCCCACCTCCTTTTCCCAGTCTCCCCCAGTTTTGTTCAATAAAGAGAGATTCTATTTTTGAACACACGTTTTCTTTATTTTGTACATCAGGAAGGGGGGCTAGGGAAGGGTAAGTGGAAGGAGGTGAGGGATGAATGGGGTACGCGCCCCCGAGGGGAGGACTGGGCTGGCTCTGCGGGCTTCTGGGGGTGGAAGTTCTCCTGCAGCCCCCCGTTTGCCCTCTCCCCCTGGATGGCAACCTGTGGCAAGTGCTGCTGGGCTGATGACCGAGTGCTGTGATGTTCCGTGTGTGGGCACTCAGGGCACTCCAAGCCAGTACTGCTTTGCAAGCGGGGAACCCTGAGAACTGTTTGTCTGGGGTGGGGGTCAGGTCCCTTTAAGCACAGCCCTCGGCTAGCCTGAGACAGCAGCTCCACGCTCTAAATCCTTATCTGATGCCCTGCCAGCACTGCTTCCAGCCATCCTTAACCTCTGTTCAGGGTCCACTCTGTGTGGACATGCTAGTTCGAATTAGCAAAACGCTAATTCTAACTAGTTTTTAAGTCTAGCTGCGCTAATTCGAATTAGCTTAGTTCGAATTAACTAATTCGAACTAAGTTAGTCCGAATTAGCGCTGTAGTGTAGACATACCCTCAGTCAGGGGGCATGTCGGGGTTCGTGGGGGTGGGTGTTTTTTGCTTCTGCCTTTTGTGCAGCCCCCAATTGATTTTTCTGTGGGTCAGCAGCCCCCTACCCAAAAAAGGTTTCCTACCCCTGCTGTAGATCATGAGCTATTAAATTTTACCCAGTTACATTGCATTAAGTCCCCAAAACCATGTCTTGCAACTACACTTCCAGAAAGGCTTCCAATCTTGATTTAAAGTTATGAGGATAAAGAATACAGCCCATCCTAACATAGCTTGTTCTAATAGTTAATTACTCACACTATTAAAAAAAATGTGCCTCATTTCTAATTTGAATATATTTGGCCTTCGCTTCCAGGCCCAGGTATTGGTTTTTGTAATACTTTTTTCTTCTAGATTAAAGAGCCCTTTCATACCAAGTACTTTCTCCCTGGAAAAGTACTTAAGTACCTCAGATTTACAGGATCTTTCGAAAAAGCCTGCTGTTTTCAAAAGAACTGTGTCTAGACCACAGTTTTACTTTTGAAATGGCGCTTTTTTGATTATGCAAATGAAGCACGGGATATTTAAATCCCTGCTTCATTTGCACTTTCAAAGTGCCTCATTTACATCCCTCTGTCCACGGAGAGATGTAGTCTAGACACAGCGTTATTGTGTAACTCTTTCATTCTCCCAACACTGTGGGACTTGGGAAGATGAACTGGGGAGCTGCTCCAAGACAGCAGAAAATGGGCTGTGGAATGGAGTAGGATGGAGTGGTGGGTGTTGGTTTATCTTATCTGACTGAGTCAGCCTGATGATGCTGCATGCCTGGGTAGCCAAAGTCACAACTGGCTGCACTGGATTTTGGGGTAGTGGTGCCATCATCTAAGAAATGCTACAGAAACATCTAGCATGTTAACTTGTTCTGTATTAAACAATAATAATATGGCACTAATTTTACCAGAGAGTAGCTGTAATGTCTGCCTGTTATTATATGGACTCAAGCTCAAGCTGCCATTACTCCGCCAGACTTGTGGAAAAGTAGATAAATGCTTCTGTCCAGGTATAATGCAAAAACCTAGAGCTGAGTATTAGTAGCCGGGGGCCAGGATTTACTGTTACAGGTGGCTTTTGGGGAATGTGAGGGTAGTTGTTGCAATGTAGGGACCCTACCTGGAGTTTGGCTCATTAAGAAACTTTCCAAGAGTACATAGAACATTTAGATCTTTGAGATCTGATTAATTGCCTTTGCAAGTGCTAATAAAATAGCCCACATTTTAGCCCTGCCAGGACTGGGGACCTCTAGAGTTAGACGCACAAATCTCTTCAGTTTATGCTGATATGCCATGCCTGTGACAAACTTACATCCTCTGTGGACCAGGCACAGAGGAGTAAAATACCATGCACTGAAAAAGAGTTACACACTTCTCTGGACAGAATAAATACATATATTTGTTTGACTCCTAGACAAATCCCTACTTATGTGGTAGCCACAACACCAAGGGTTCAGTCAGGCACTGCTAGAGCTAAAAACATTAGGTCAAGCCTCCAGCAAGGGACAAAAAGACCTGGTTCACCTCTCATAACTTCCAATACGGCCAGAATTCTTTCCCATACTAACTACTTGTGGATTATTATGCTTTCAACTGACACATTCACAAAATGCGCAGTGTGATATTAATATGATGCCTGTTATAGAAAGCACAGAGGACAATATGCTATTATAATCACATGTTCTGCTGGCAGAAAAGTGGCTTGTCAACAGGGAATGAATTACTTTAAAATTAAACTCTCTGACTTCCAAATAACGATCACAGATGCTTGTTCCCAATGAAAAGAATACATTTCAATGCTCCTACGTCAAGCCATTTTTAAGATATGAGTTTCCAAAATAACGCTCAACTTTTCAGAAATGGGAAAGCCTCTTATTTATGACATTCTCATAATGTGCATCATAAGAACAGTTTGTCCTATTAATAGTTTAAAAGTTAAACTATTTTGGGAAGCTGGAAGTCAGAGCAAGGTTTTGAGGTTTTGCCAAAACTGGGCTTGTAATAGAAAGCAGTCAGATTCTTATATCTGGAAGTGCCACAGGGGCTCCATAATACTTGAATAATTTTCATCCATGGCGGAAATAAAGTGTCTGAGGTAGAATAATGGTGCACAGCCATCCTTGCTCCACAGAGCATGTGTTTAAGCAAATGGGCTTAAGCATATGCTCAAGTGCTTTGCTGCTTTGGGGCCTCCATTAATCCTAGGCTCATGTGCAGTGGTAGTTATGATTTTAAAATAGACACCAAATAATTTATTTGAAGAGTATAAAACTAATGGAACGAATGATTTGACAAATATTCAGTGAGCTCAAATAGATTCATAGATTTTAAGGCCAGAAGGGACCATTGTGATCAGCTAGTCTGACCTTCCCTATCAGACAGGCCATAGAACTTCCCCAAATTATTCCTAGAGCAAATCTTACAGGAAAATATCCAGTCTTGATTTTTAAGATTGCAAGTGATGGATGATCCATCGTGTCCCTAGGTAATTTGTCCGAATGTATCGAATACATGTGTTATACATATCAGGGGTGTAGTCCCAGGTGGGCAATGGCCCGCTCACTTAACATACAGGCCCACCTCCCCCAGTCCTGGCTCTGCTCCCACTGGAGCATGAGAGATTGTCTCTCTCCACCCAGTATTTCAGCTGGGCCTGCGAAGCCGGGTGGGGGCTTGCAAGCTCTTGTACCCCAATCCTCATCCCTGGCAGCATCACTGGGCGGGCAGGGAAAGGGGCTAAGCCCCCACATCCAGACCTTGGGTCCCTGGCAGGAGCACCCAGGGAGTGCCTGAGGGCAGAGCATCACAAACCCCAAGTGTTGAGCGAGAGGGTGGGGGGGAATGGGATGCACATTTTTATGGTGATCCCCCCCATTTTTGCAGTGATCCATGGTCAGAAAATCTATCCCCCCCCAGCCTCAAGGCCAGCGGAAGGAGGCAAGAGGCATCCCTGTTACTCCTATCCCCCATCATTGCCCACGCATCTGAAGTTGGGGCCCACCACCTGTCCCATCCTGACTATACCACTGACACATACTGCACACAACATTAGTCTGTATTACACTCTCCGTGCTGATATGTGCTATGTTCTTCTCACCATTCTATCTACTAATGGCAAGATATCCCATAACACTTTCTGCGAAGCTGAAGTCAGCTTTGGCACTGTCAAATGCAAAATCTGTCAACGGCAAGATGTATGAACAGTATGTCCCGGTTGAGGTTGGGATGTGCTTCCATAGTCCAACTGGTACTTGGAATGTGGTACCCAAAAGAAAAGATAAGGAAGGAACAGACTGAAACAGAAAAACTAGGAAAAAGCTGATTCGTGGATTTTAACCGTGGGTGAGGTATTGAGTGTGCTCTAGTTTTTAAAAATTCATACTACAAATATAATGAGTTTGAATGCATACTTTAGAGGAAACCATCCGTGTAGCTTGAGCTGAACACTGAGGATTGGTAATGTATTAACTCTTTCCTTTATGTATAATACTGTTTTCACTTTGACAAATACAGTTTCATTAAACTTGGTTAGTTGGTCTCTCCAAACATTCATATTACCAAACCACACAGGTAGGTAGTCAAGCAACTGGTTAGTTTAGACAAAACCTTATTGTTAAAATTATGCCTTATTTCTAGTCTGATTTTGTCTAGTTTCAACCTCTTTATCTGTTAGATGGAAGACCTTTCAACCATTAGAAATCTCCTCTTTTTGCAGATGTATAGACCAAGATCATCTTGTAACCATCTCTTGTATAAGCTAAATATAAGCTTATCAGTCCTAAATAGTGCTCCACAGATCTGTTTTTCTTATAAATGTCCTTGTTCAGTGTGCCTTTTCTGGTTCATAAACGAATTGCTAACCATTCCCGATTTCTGTGAAAGTATTTGAACCTAGGACTTCTGTGCCTATCCACTGTATAGCTCTGCCTAATACCCCCGTAATTTAGCTCACCCTCTCCCAATGGAAATTTTTATTTACTTGAATTAGAGATCTTCCACATTTGATGTACAGTTGAAGACCAAGGGGATATAAAGCAAAGATTACCAAGCAGCTTCCTGATTTTGCAGCATGCTGCACTCTGCAGCAAATCTGCATGACGGTACATTCGCTTCTTGCAGACTCTGATACTGCAGCAGTCACAAGGACAATACTATTAGCATTTCCACGGAGAGCAGAAAATTCCATATGACTCCTTGTTGTCCTTGTGCAAACATACCAATATCTTACCAAGATCCTACCAGCATATCCGACCAAGCTGATAAGCACCACCAAAAAGAAGCTATTTAGGGAAGGAGGCTTTGCAAACAAATTACTGGAAAAAAACTGAAGGGGAATTGTGACAAGATGCTCAGTGCCTATTAGTGAGAGAGTTTCAATAGAAGTCTCAGGAACAAAAAAAAAAAACCCAGAAAGCTATACATTCTAAGGTCTGATTAAGGTAACCCCACTTTATGCATATGCTTAACTCCCTGCTTAAAGTTAAAGGCTATAGTCTATGGGCTTAAGTATTTTGCTAGAGGGAGATTTAACACTAAGCTCTAAAAGTGTAGTACATGCTTACATACCTGCTGACTAGCTTTTTCAGAATAAGTGCCTGATAGGAGTGTTTGCACTCCTTTCTGCTGCATGACTTTACAGTTTGATTTCATATCTGTTGCATAGTAGTTGCCATTAATATGGCAAAGTAGGTATCTTCAGTTTTTGTAGTCATTCAGATCCCAATCTATGAGCAAGGCCTGGTGGTGAGGTAATATCTTTTATTGGACACAATGTATTCCACATTTGAGGCTCTCTGCTGGAGATCCCATGGCGCAATGGCATCTTGCCCCAGGACACAGGGAGCTGAGAGCAAAAAAAGTATTGAAAGTGTGTCCTCCAAGCTTGTCTAGAGAGGACTCCCCAGAGCAGCCATTTTGGAATTGGAAGCCACAGAGACTTATGGCTAGAGGGGCTAGCAACAGCCAACCAGGACCCAGATGACAAAAATAATTAGGGGTCTGAAAGAGCTGACACAGAGAAAATTTAAAATATTTCACTAAACATAGATATATTTGTGTAGCTAAAGGATATCAACAACAGGTTGGGAAGGAAGTTCTTTAGGCTGGTACATGGAGGAATAACTAGAAACAATGGGAAGAAAGAAAAAGAGGAAAGCTTTGAGAAAAAAGGAGGACACTAATTCTGGCAGCAAATTTTTTGGAACAGCATCTCAGGAGCACCATTGTGTGAGACATTTAAAACAAAGCAAAATGACATATTTCACGTGACAGACCTGTACTGTCAGAAGAGGGGTTAGGTCAGTAGTTTTCAATCAGGGGTATGCATACCCCTGGGGATACACCAAGGTCTTTGAGGGTGTACATCAACTCATTTAGATATTTGTAGCCTGTTAGCTATGCAAAAAGCACTAGCGAAGTCAGTACAAACTAAAATTTCACAAAGACTTGTTTCTATTGCTCTAGATGGTTTACATTGAAATGCAAGTACAGAATTTATATTCCAATTGATTTATTTTATAACTTTATGGTATAAATGAGAAAGCAAGCAATTTTTCAGTAACTGTGTGCATTTTCTTTTCATTCTAATGTTGTCACTTAATTTGATCTGTATGTTTTCATTTTTCAGTAACTGTGTGCTCAGACACTTGTGTACACCAAAGCTTCATTGAATTTAAAAATTATTTGCTTACAAACTCAGAAATAGAAAAACAAAAGACAAATTTGAAAGGGTACAGTGGTCTGAAAAGGTTGAGACTCATGGGCTAGATGACATAGTAAACAGTTTCCATGTGTAGCATTTACAGTTACCTACATTTTGGGCTTGTCTGCACAGAGACCCAGCTCTTAGCATTGCCCACAGTGTGTCGCACTGCTCTCTCCCCTGTCAACAGTCAGCCGTGAAAGCTGCCCAGAGCATGCTGCGCAGTGCTCCAGCACTGATTTAAAGGGCCTGCAGCTCCAGCTACCACTGCTCCTGCAATAGCAGCAGGTCCTAGGGCTGTGCCCCCGTACACACACACACTCCCATCGGCAGGCCTATTTCTAGATAGTGGGTTACCAGATCATGAGACTTCTTCCTCCTCCTGCATACTCCAAGTCAAAAGGTGAAGGGACTTGGGTGTTTGTCCTGATGATTGAAATACTAATGGCTTGGAGAAGCAGGCACATTGATCTGGGTTCCCGTTGATACCTATGTACTGTGATTCGTCTCAAGAGAACAATCAGTGCAGCTCAATACTCCCACATGATAACTTATTTATTTAACATGAGCCCTATGTCACAGGCTAGGGACCAGTCCCTCAGACAAATTCACTCTTGCTTGGCAATTCAGTCATTGCCGGTCTTTGGAAGTTTTGAACAGCTGGCTGGGATCTTTGCAGACAATCCTACAGCCCTTTCCGAAACAAGAGGAATTGTATTTCACTTTGTTCGGTGAAGCTGCCCAACCACAGTGGAAGTGGGACCTGTTGAGTTTTTTGATGATGCCATTCATTTACTTAGAATCACAACTCCATCCGGGTATCGAAAAGTGTTGGACTAGAAGTAAAGGCATTGGGCTTTCTGAGTCAGGTCTGATTCTTTGCATGTTGGCTGAACTGCCACTAAGGTACACAGCTGTATATTTTATTGGCACAAATCGAGACCCATGTGCTATTCAAACAGTAGGGAGGATGGACTGCAAAATGCCCTTGTTTCAATGCCATTTGAGGGAGTCAGGAGCAGTTCCTGACAGTTGAGATTGCCATTTAAAAAAGCTTCTTGTTATACCTTCTTTCTTCCTTTATTATTGCCATGCAAGTCCAGCCTTCCCTTTCCAGTATCATACCTAGATAACACCAAGACTATTCCTACACTTATTTAAAAAAAATAAAACAAAGGCAACAGGTTAGATTTGCAATTCACTTACAGGAACTTTACAAAAAGGCCTTTGATATTTATATCTTCTGCCCTCCAAAAATGCAAATTCACCTGAGATATTCTGGATAGGATATCTGAAAACACTCAGCATTGGTTTAACTCTGCTCCCATTGAAGTCAACACACCTTGTATCAATGACTTCTACAGGAGCAGAGTTAGACCAGCCCTGAGTCATTTCGAAAAAATCCATTTTATATTCATACCTGTTTCATGGAGAAAGGATTCATCTACTAGACAACTGATGCACAACCCATTGAGCAACACACTGGAAGGGAGGAGAAATTTTACACCCATTCTTACTAGTGTTTTATGGAATCTTTCAGTATATGCAAGGGAGACAGAAGTTAAAGGGTAAAAGACTTACATTTGCACAGCATGGCATGAATTTATGTACTTCAGAAGAATGATTAGTTGGACAAAGCCTACCATGACTCAGATGGTACACCAGCACCTCACTCAGTGTTAATCAGTATGATTCTACTGATATAAATTATTATTTATTTTCTTTCCATATTGTGTCACATCATTTATTCCTTTACTTTCAGAGACATTCATAATACAAATATGTAGGTTTATACATAAATTCTAGATGCCCTATTATGAAATGTATTTTCAATTAAAATTTTTCCATTCACCTCAGCATTAAATAAAATTTTATTATCTTTATAGATTCATAGATCATAAGACCTGAAGAGACCACTGCGATCATCTAGTCTGACTTTTGGCATACTACAGGCCAGAGGACTTCCCCGAATTAATTCCTGTTAAAACTAGAGCATGTCTTAGAAAGGCAAATGGTCTGGATTTAAAACTGAGTTATGGAGAATCCAACACAGTACTTAGCAATTGTTCCAGTGAATAATTACACCTACTGTTAATAATCTGCACCATTTTTCGAAGTCAGAATTTTCTAGCTCTGATTTCAACCATTGGATCTTGTTATACCTTTTGACCGGTAAATTAAGGAGCCCGTTATCAAATATTGGCTCCCGAATGTAGGTATTTATGGATTATGACCAAGCCAACTTTTAACCTTCTGAGCAATTTACCTGTAAGCCTTTCACAACCTAGCTCTACACTGCCACTAGCAAACTATGAGCAGTAATAGAGAGGTAGCTGTGTTAGTCTGATCTTGCTAAAACAAAAGGAAAACTATGTAGCACTTTAAAGACTAACAAGATGGTTTAATAGGTGATGAGGGCCAGACCCACTTCCTCAGATCATATTCTGGAAGAGAATTGGCATGACCATATATACCATCATATATACCATCATTGTATTCCTTTGGTATATATGGTCATGCCAATTCTCTTCCAGAATATGATCTGAGGACGTGGGTCTGGCCCACGAAAGCTCATCACCTATTAAACCATCTTGTTCATCTTTAAAGTGCTACATAGTTTTTCCTTTTGTTTTAGCAAACTATGGTAAAACTGACCCCTCCTCCACCTCCATTCCAGCAGCATTCCCAGTTTCTTTCCGGCTTCTCCGTTAAAGAGACTTTCCTCTATCATGATGAATTCAAAACCCATCTGTGCAGATTATGACAGATGATAAATGGCAGCAATTCCTCTCTCCATTTCCTTGCATGCTACCTCTAACGCCAATAATAACAAAAAAAGACCAACCCTCCACATCCATTTAGCTAACAAAGCTGTGCCAATTCTCCATAATATTCATTTCCTTGAATTCTGTCTCCCTGACCTCTACCATTTGTGATGTAAGACAATAACTACTCTGTAGGCCTTGCTGTCTCTTACTCATGCTTCTGCATTGCCTAGGACAGTGAGGCCCCCACGATGCTATAAATATTTACTGCTAACATTACTAATACAGGGAAAAGATATATTAGCCAGTACTCAGAACAGCAAACCTAATCTCACTCCACCCTCACAGACCCAGGATTTCAGCATTCCCCAGAATTCCTATCAGAGATTTTTTTTGAACTGTTCATACCCCTGCTGCACAGACAATACTTCCTACCTTCTCATATTCCTCTCAATACTAAGTTTTCAAAATGGGGGGTGGGGAAGGCTGGCAGAAATATTGTCTTTCCCCTGGCATGCGTGAATTACAAA
Source organism: Pelodiscus sinensis (assembly GCF_052426305.1). NCBI lineage: Eukaryota > Metazoa > Chordata > Testudines > Trionychidae > Pelodiscus > Pelodiscus sinensis. The sequence goes on from NC_143054.1 coordinate 15,472,672, forward strand.
CTAACAAGTGGGCATTTGGCAATCTCCTGCCAACAGACTTGCTGCAGTTGACTCCTCTATTTGCTTTATAGCAACTCATGGGATGCCTCTGGATGAAAGATTGCCCGAATTTCTGTTTTATTAACCTTCTTCTTTATCTAATGACAGTGTGTCATGTTCTAGGATGCTAGAACAATATTTGTCTGATAAAATGTCTCTTGGGAAAAACAGGCAGTTATAAGGGATAAAAGCATGCAAAAAAAAAAAAAACTCACCAAAAAACCAGCCAGCTTCAGCAAAAATAATTGCTGCTCTGGATACCTGACTTAGTTTAAATATCCTCTACACCCCTACAGCTGCAAATGCCATTATTTTCCTTTTATTAAAGATCCCCCACAAAGGCAGAGAAATTCGCCTTGAAATCTGCCTTTGCCTGTCTTCCATGTAGATACCATGGAGGATAAAGCACTTGCAGAGGAGGAGCAGAAGAAAGCTGAGAATAACGTTGTTGAACAACTGCATTTGCTGACTCCATATATCTATTTGGGTAGTATGCATTACACCATCACTTTCCAGTACCAAAACTCTTATGAATGATCTATCTTCATTTGCACATTTTATATGATCTGTAACTTGCATATCCATTCTCTATTTGCCATAATTGTCTTTCCTGCATTTTCTCATCAAATTTCCTTGCCATTAACTTTCAGTTCTCTGCAGCTTAGAACTGGAGTCATTTAGAACATGTGCCTCCATCTATTGCCTTCCCATTTTACTAGAAGAACCCTTTACCAACAAACAAAATTACATGACCAGAGACTTCCTAGAGACAGCATTTTGAAATACAGGTGTGAATTGCAATAAAGATTTCATCCATTTCAATTTGGACAGGTTCCACTTCAGTAAATAGGCCAAGTTTTGCTTCCAACCATACCTGTACAGCTCTATCCCAGCCATCTTTGGGAACACAGCCACTCCAGATTTCTCCATTGCTGATTCAATCAGCATGAGAATATACTTTCATGAAATCAGAGATCTGTTTGATAAATTTCTCTGTGAACTTCCTGTGAATTAAAATATGACAGCTTTCACTCTCTCTTCTTTCGTTGCTATTCTATGGGCTGCACTACCCGCATTGATGCAGCTGCACCACTGTAGCACATCTGGTGAAGATGCACTGGGCCGATAGAGTGACTAAGTAAGGACATGACAGATGTCTATACAATTATGACTGGTGTGGAGAAAGTGAATAGGGGAGTGTGATTTCATGTAACACAAGAACGAGGGGTCCTCCAATGAAATTCACAGGCAGCAGGTTTAAAACAAACAAAAGAAAAGATTTTGCCACTCAACCCCAGGCCCAGCTGTGAATCATTGCCAGGAGATGTTGTGATGGTCAAGGCTATAACAGGGTTCAGAAAAGAACTAGATAAGTTCATGAAGGATAGTCCCATCAGCGGTTATTAACCAAGATGCTCCAGGATGTAATCCCATGCTCTGAGTGTCCCTAACATCTGTTTGCCAGAGGCTGGGAATGGATGACAGGAAATAGGTAACTTGATTACCTGTTCTGTTCATTTCCTTGAAGCACTTGATATTAGCCACTATCAGAATAGAGGATACTGGGCTAGATGGACCATTGGTCTGAACCAGTATGGCCATTCTTATGTTCTTAGCATAAGAATTTCCAATAGGAATCTGAACATCTGCAGCTGAAAATCAGCTTTTTTGGCCATCCCAGCTACATTAGTATCATGAACAAAGCCTTAGGCTGCGTCTACACTGGCATGATTTTGCGCAAATACTTTTAACAGAAGAGCTTTTCCGTTACAAGTATTTGTGCAAGAGAGCGTCTATACTGGCATGTGCCTTTGTGCAAAAGATTTGCTTTTGCACAAAAGCATCCATGCCAGTGTAGATGCTCTCTTGCGCAAGAAAGCTCCGATGGCCATTTTAGCCATCGGGCTTTCTTGCGCAAGAAATTGATGTTACCTGTCTACACTGGCCTCTTGCACAAGAACATTTGCGCAAGAGGACTTATCCCTGAGCGGAAGCATCAGAGTATTTGCGCAAGAAGTACTGATTTTGTACATTACAACGTCAGTGTTCTTGTGCAGGTACTCGCGGGCAGTGTAGACAGGATGCTGTATGGATGCTTTTGCACAAAATCTTGCCAATGTAGACAAAGCCTTAGTGTAAGAAACATCTGTTCAGCATAGAGCATCCATAGAGATAAGGCATCAGTAATTTTTCCAGTCTATGGCCCTCTTGTAGATTCCAAACCTCCTATCACTGTGAAAGCCCATCTCTTTAACATCAGTATTCTTCTGGTAATGCCGTATGGCTGTGAAACCTGGAATATGACACTTGCAAAAGTATCAAAGCTGCAAACCATCCAAAGAGCAATGGAAAGACACATGGCGGGTGTAAGTAGGCTACAGCTATTGATGATTTACATGCAAGAAGCGGGGTCAATGATATCATCCAAGTTATGTATGACTAGAAATGGAAATGAGCTGGCCATACAGCAAGACTGAGACAACAGCTGGACAGCGCGTATACTCCATTGGTATCCATGAGACATGAAAAGAACAGGAGGAAGCCTCCAGTACATTGGATGGTTTCTTTATGGAGGATTCATGGAAAGACATGGACGACAATTGCGTAAAACAGGAGGGCATGGAAAAGTTGTGATCTGCATCAGTGGCGACACTATCCATATCAATGAAAGCTTCCAAGTATTGCAAGTATGGCCCTAGTGATATAACAAAATCACAACTCTATCCTATCCTTGGAGGCACAGTGATTAGGTTTTACAACTCATTTAAACGAAGGAGAAATATAGTGTTCCAGTAACCCCCTGTTCAGAGTTTAATTTCTTAGCGTAATGAATTGTTCTTCCAAGGGTAGGTCTCTCTACCACGAGTTCTTTGTATTGTAATTAGACTATTCACTGAAATAGATCATCTGGAAAGCTCAGCTAATTGTAAACAGGTGAATACTAATATTACGTTGTTAGATATAAGCCTGAGTGACAGGGTTGGCATTTTAAACTGAGGGTAACTATCATCCTTTTTTAATTCAGAGGATAAATTAAATCTCAGTTTGTATATCTGTTCTTGGCTGCATCTGCTACAACAACGTACACACAATCCACTGACAAAAAGCTTCATTAATGCCCAGTGGAAATTTCCTTGTGGCATCTCATGCCCTTCTAGAATGCCAAATTCGGGGACATTCAAACCTCTGAAAACCAGGAAGTGAAGAAACGACTCAGAAAAGAGCCTGGTATATCTCCAAGTCTGTCCTTGGACTTGCCATTCCTATGGTTATTTAGAAATATTTACACACAGAGCAGTGAGATATTTAATCTAAAACCTTCAGGACATAGAAAGATCTCTGTAGTTTCAGACCTAGCAATACAAAAATTGCATATATTTTCTTAGCTATGGTAAATTAGCAAATCTCCAGTTAAGACAGTGAACCTATACAGGTTTATACCTGCTAAGAATATGGCCACATGGGAAGGTGTCATAGGACATGTTTACCCCACAGCACTCTCTTCTACTCAAGTACAGCACCACCAATGCTCCCTGTCTCAGCTACTTTCCCCAAGATGGGTCTCCCCAGCTTTTCATACACAGCTCAGTTCTGGAGATGTACATGGCTCTCCAGCTAAGTCACAGATACATTTCACCTCTTCCAGGTTAACAAAAGTCCAACTAAAGAGTCTCCCAACAAACATAAAGCTTTGAGAGGCATCTCTTCAGCCCTCTCTTTGGGCCCAAATCCCAGCCCTTTTCTAGGCTACCTATGAGTTTTCCCCTGCTCTAGTAGAAAACACTCAGCCTCACAACTTGTTCCTCTGGAGTACCATTCCCAACCCCTGCTGTGCTTCTTTCCTTGGATCTTTCCTGCTCTGATACAGAGCACAGGTCCCCTCCAGTCTCCTGTCCCTTGAGTACCTAGCCTCCTGCAGCTCCTGGTTCTGGGTTTCCATAGGAACCTGCCCAATGCTGGCAGTTCCACAATCCAGACTGACTGATCTCTTTTAGCCCTTTTCTGAAGCCCAGTGTTCAAGAAGCCAATACCTGATCCCCCTTAGTCCCACCTGCTCAGGCTGAGAAGCAGTTAATTCGTTATGGCTCAGGAGTCACTCCCTGTTTCCCCTTAAAGGGGCCAGACAATGGGACACAAAATCCGTTGGTTAGACATAGAGACTCGGAAATCCGAGTTCCTGGGTTCTCTTCTTGTCACTGAAGCGCTGTTGTATGTTGGGTAACTCGTAACCTCCCCCTGGGGTCTGCAAGTATGAACATGCTGAAAGACATATTAGCTCTCCAATTTTAAATGGTTCCCATCATGGTAATATCCTTATCCATAGGTAAACACTCAGAGGAAAACCACAATACCAGGTGAAAAGAGCAGAAAGAAGTTTAGCCCCACCCCTTTCCTTGGCCCAGTATGAGGTTGTTGAAGATAGGAGAAGCCTGCCTTGTGATTTATTACACAGCTTTGGGAAACTGGGCTTGAGCCTCCTTTGTGTGCTCTGCTTTGTGTGTCAATGTGTTCACATCAGACCAGACCCACTCACACAACCCTCCAGGAAGAGGCCTTATTCTGTATACAACATAGAGCAGGATTACAGTCCAGCAGCCTCCTCTGTACTTGCCTGTTATGCGCCTCCAGCTGAGTCAGTGCTGACACCACCTCATGGGTGGAGCAGGGGACACAGGGACATTCTGGTAGACACAAGGAAAGTCTCCCAACCCACCACAGTCTGTAGTCCACAACTTGTAGCTTTCACGGCTGCTGTTGAAGCACACTGATTTCAGAAGGATGGACTTAGCCACCCAGTTCATCTAGTAACTATAACTATGTGTTCTCCGTGTATGGTGTGCACAGACAGCACAGCCGACCGCACGCGAACTGCCCAATGATCATAAGATCCGATAAGATCTTGGTTATTCAGTGGCAAAAAGGCATTTGGTGGCTCAGTCTTATTTCAAGGGAACTGATGTTGACATCACAAAACCATTACCAAACTCCTCATTCATTGGGATCCTTTGTAGCTGTCAGAGAGGCAAACAATTCATGGGTATGGAATCTGAGCTACCTCCAGGCCACGGTATAGTACACTATGAGGAAGTCTGTCCTGTCACTATGGATAGAGAACTTAAGTCTCTAGAGCTGTGGCATCCTTCAATCAGCTCTAATTTAACAAGAACAATTCAAAAAGAAGGAAAGGCCTGGGCTCTTATCACTGCCACTCTGGTAACCTTCTCAAACAAACAAAGACTAAAAAAATAAAAGAAACCACCACCTGACAAAAGCTGCAGTCCTGGTAAGTGATGCAACAGCTAAACTTTAGAGGACAGCACTGATTTTTAGATGAGATAACTTGGATCTTTTCTGATGAAAAGGAATCTAATCAAAAATAGCCTAAGGATACCCAACTAGAGGAGATCCTATGGTGATAATGACTTCAACAACTCTAGTCAGCAAAAGTCACCATTTGCTCAAAAACATACACATTTCTTGTACCTGCTCAGTTCTGGGCACTTTTCAAAACATTGCCATTTGGCTGTTCCACTCAATAAGTGCCTTGCTCTGCACTTGCAACTGTACATTGCAAGGGGAAAGTCTATAGAGCAATAGTTCTGCAGTGTAACGATAGGTAAACAGGCACAGCTGCAGAAAATGGGTCATTAAGAAAGCTTGGAGAAAGGATGCTGGGTGCTGGCCATTCAAAGTGAGTGTTTGTTTTGTTTTACACTCTGGCATTTCCATTTAGTTTTGATTTGTTGGGAAGGATGTGGCTGAAAAGAGAGAAAGCCCTTTGTTTAGTTTTTGGAATCTATCCCCTTTTAATGCTTGTGCTGCAGTTTGGAATGACTGCCTAGCAAGCAAGATTGGGAGGTGTTCTTTCTGGAGAAGATGATGATTCAGCTCAGAATGGGATGACTACTTATAGCTGCTTGCCTTTGCTTCTTCTGGAATAGTAAAACTATCAATGAAGGCAAAAGCCCTGGCTTTCCTAGTCAGAGTGAGGCTTTCTGTACCTTATCTTCTACACAGCATGAGTAATGCAAGCGTGGATAATGTTTTATAACTTACTTATTTTTCTACCGCATGTGTGGACAGCTTTTAATTTAGAAATACACATAACGTATTTAAGGCTTTGGGTATCTTTTAAAAAGATATTTAGTTTAGCTTTGTCCATAACTGGAGTCTATTTCAGATTCAGTTGTGCGGTAGCCCTCCTCATTAGCCCTGGTTGGTTAAGAATATTATTACAGACCTGGCTGTAAATTTTAGCTCCCATAGCTGTCAGTCTCAAAGGGCAGGACTCTGCCTAGCCCATTTGCATTCAAAACATGAGGGAGGGGATCTTACTTCTTAGCAGTACCCAGAATTGGGAGGTACCTCTCTACCATCTGCTCTTTGTGGCAGGTCCAATGGTGTAATGATTGGCACTTAGAGTGTGTCTACATTGCACCATTTTTTCCGGAATAATGGCTGTTATTCTGGAAAAACAATACTAGGGTCCACACTGCAATTGCGTTATTTCGACAGAAAGTCGAAATAATGGATGGCTTTTTCCAAGGATATGTCTAGACTACATCTCTCTGTTGCCAGAGGGATGTAAATTAGAATGCCGACATTGCAAATGAAGCAGGGATTTAAATCTCCCGCGTGTCATTTGAATAAAAATGGCCGCCGCGTTTTGCCAAGTCAGCAGTTTGTCGGCAAAAAGCATCTGTCAAGACGGTGATAGGGCAACAAAGAAAGCCTGTGTTAGCCAATCCCTTATGCCTTGTTTTACTTATGCTTTGTCGCCCGATCCCTGTCTTGACAGCCACTTTTTGCTGACAACTGCTGACTCAGCAAAACACGGTGCCCATTTTTATTCAAATGAAGCGCAGGAGATTTAAATCCCCGCTTCATTTGCAATGTTGGTATGTCTAATTTACATCCCTCTGGTGACAGTCTATGTAGGCTAGACATACCCCAACAGCAGTAAACCTCATGCCACAAGGAATAAGCCCTTTTCCGAAAAAGCTTTTTCAAAAGAGGGTGTGTATAACAGTTCCATTTCTTCTATGTTGAAATAGCTCCTCACTAGGGCCATTCTACAGTTATTCCTCCCCAGTGCCTCCTGGGGCTCTAAACTGAGATAGTGCATTCACATTAGGGGAGCCTGCTTCAAACTAATTTTGAGGCTTCCTTGTAGTGTGGATGCTCTGTTTCGAAATAAGCTTTTCCTTTATACATAAACAGGACACCTCCACCCCACTCCACCCCATTTTTTTTGCAGATTTCCTCTTTTAGATTTTGTAAGCTCTCCATTGACACCTGGTTTAGTTCAGTGTGCCCTCTAAACTGTGCACATTGGCAGCCACCAAGAGAAATTAAAATGCTGCCCAGCTGATTAGCAGAGCAAGAGCACCCACAGTGGCCACAACTGGCTCCATAGGTTTCTACTGAGGGTGCACATCAAGATGTGCCTGAGTGCACATAACAATATGTATTCCACACACAAAAGGACACATTTAGAGGGAACTAGCCTGCTCTCACTCTGTCACACAAAAATTTGTGATCACTCGCCAAAGAGAAGCCACAAGTTACGGAGGGCAAGTTTGTGCTATCTCAGTACATCCTTGTGGTAAGGCCAGGACAAGATTTTGCCATAGGCAGGGAACACTGGTCACCATTCTGTGCACTGTGCATCCCCTTACTGGCCAGAATAGGGGCAAATTGATTGGGAGTGGGCAATTAATTCAGAAAGGGGTTTCCATTTGTGAGCTGGGGCTGTTAAATGGGAGGCGGGAAGGGAGAGTGGGGAAGGCTGAAAATAAGGCAGAGGAGCTCAGAGAGGTGCAATCCCACCCTGTACATAGGGTTAAAGCTTGGCAAGAACTTTATCGTATTGGCACACGAAGCTACATACGATGTTGTAAATAAAGTACATTGTGGTGAGCTTATGTAAGACTCCAAGGAGACATCCAGTGGGAGGGAGCACAGCCTGTGATACTGAATATCTTGAAAAATGCTATGATCAGTATAAATAATGTCTGTACTGAATGTGACTACCTTACCTGCTGACAATTACCTTTGAATTAAAACTCTATTAATGTTTCAATTAGATCACATGCTGCAATATGTTGTTAAATTATAAGCACTTCATTAATGATTCATAGAGCCATTTCTCCTTGCCTGTTATAAAATATGCAGTTAAATATTTCAGTGCTATTAATAAAAGATGCTTAAAGTCCTTTTTGAGAGAATAACAATCTGTGCTGTTATAATAATAATAACAGGAGGCAGAGAGGCTTCTAGTTTGCTCATTGTTTCTAGTTGCTTACTGCACTATTTTACTGACTGAAGAAGGCAAAAATGCCCTGAGCTGTAATTGTCGAGCAATCACATTATTTTTAAAGGAACTTTTGAACCTTTAGAAATAATTGGGTTTGAGCTTTTTTTCCCCCTGTAACCGGACAGGCTAGAAATATATTTTACTTGAAAATCTCAATTTCCTTTTTTTTTAATCCTCTGTTTCCAGGCACTAGGGATTTAAGAAGGAGAAAACAGTATCATGAAATTCACATAAAAACCCTACAAATTGGCAAGACCTACTTAAATGCACCTATAGATTTTTCTCATTTGAAAGCAGTGGGGTCTGGTCATGTGAGTGAAATTCTGGGTGTGTTTCAGTCTTTGCAGGGTGGGATTCTGACTTTAGCACGTGCAGCCAGAACTCTGCATGAACACATGCTAAAGAAGGCCAATTATTAATTTAGCTAAAACAGCCAACCCACCCAGCTGAGACAAGTAGGTAATTATGTCAATAACATCACTGGCAAATGCAGAGTCCTACCAGTTGATGCTAAGGGTTAGTCAGTTAAGGACAACAACAATCTTAAGGCCATGTCTACACAACCACTTACAGCGGCAAAATTAATTTTGCTCAGAGGTGAGAAGAAAACACTCTTCTGAACAACAATGTGCATAGCACTATGTCGGCGGGAGATGGTCTCTTGCCATCTTAGCTGCCACCACCCATTTAGGTGGTTTTATTAGAAAAGCTCTCTCCTGTTGGCCTACAGTGGGTACACAAGTGATTTTAAAGCAGCACAACATCGTCCATATGGCTGTGCCTCTGCAAGATCGCTAGTGTAGACATGGGCCTAATATAGAGAAGCAATATGTCACAGCCATCTATTAGATGGCAGGAAAATTACACCAAGTTATGGTGGTGATGGGGCAAACACACGCCATCTCTCGGGGAGTGAAAACAGGGCTCAATTGCTTGTCCATAGGTGACAATCGCCCTTTTTGGGCCACCAGTGAGGACTAACTCCCAACAATCTAACTCCAAACCACAGTCCTTCATCAGTGAGATGAAGTATTGTGTTGATTATCTAGGAACAGTAGAAGTTGCCTGTCCATATATGAAGACAGACACATTTAGTCACTTGGTTACTCATTTCCCTGCAAGGGGAAACTTGTCCTGCGCATCAGTGATCGCCACAGGTTCAAATCCCCATCAGGGCACTACTTATGATATTTGAGTTGTTAGTGAAAATGATAACTACATTGCTAACCACAAAGCACAGACCTTACTACCACCTCAGGTAACTCCATTAGCTCTTAAGGGAAGCAAGCACCTCTCATACTCTGTGGATCAGTCTTACGGGGAACACACATAGTTACTTATGTTAGCTGTAGGAGAATGACTGTCACATATGGACAAGTACATTAGCTCCTTCTTCACTCATGTTATCTGTGGAAGGAGCACAGCTATTCAGGATAGGCAGGACAGACCAGTGGGAGAAAAATGCATGCTTGATTGCTTTTGAAAGAGACTAGCAGGAAAGAGATGGGTTCTTAGGGGAGACTAAAGGAAATTCCTAGATTGGGAGATTGGATCAAGACTAAGCACCAGTGGGAAGGCTGAGCTGAGCCAGGCTTCTTTGTGCTGATATGTGCAGTCATATTATTTGACTAAAAGACACAGGACAAACTTTTGGTTTGTAGTAGTTTAAACAACTGGGCTACGTCTAGACTGTCATGATTTTCCGCAAATGCTTTTAGCGGAAAAGTTTTTCCATTAAAAGCATTTGCGGAAAACAGCGTCTAGATTGGCACGGACACTTTTGCGCAAAAGAACTTTTTGCGGAAAAGCGTCCGTGCCAATCTAGACGCGGTTTTGCGCAAGAAAGCCCCAATTGCCATTTTTGCCATCGGGGCTTTTTTGTGCAAAACAGTTTTTAGCTGTCTACACTGGCCCTCTTGTGCAAATGCTTTTGCGCAAGAGGGCTTTTTCCTGAGTGGGAGCAGCGTAGTATTTGCTCAAGAATACTGACAATCTTATATGAGATCGTCAGTGTTCTTGCGCAAATTCAAGCGGCCAGTGTAGACAGCTGGCAAGTTTTTCCGCAAAAATGACTGCTTTTGCAGAAAAACTTGCCAGTCTAGATGCAGCCCTGGCGTCTGAAGGGTCTTGTCCAGTTTTGTTTCCTGGCCCTGGGTCTGTGCATCCCACATATGTCTCCCACAGAGATGGATAATCTGGGATTTCCCTCTGGCTGTGTCCAGACTCCATGCCTCCGTCGACGGAGGCATGTAGATTAGCCAGATCGGAAGAGGGAAATGAAGCCGCGATTAAAATAATCGCGGCTTCATTTAAATTTAAATGGCTGCCCCGATCTGCCGATCAGCTGTTTGTCGGCAGATCGGGAGAGTCTGGACGCGATGCCCCGACAAAGAAGCCTTTCTTCATCGACACAGGTAAGCCTCGTGAAACCAGGTTTACCTGTGTCGATGAAGAAAGGCTTCTTTGTCGGGGCATCGCGTCCAGACTCTCCCGATCTGCCGACAAACAGCTGATCGGCAGATCGGGGCAGCCATTTAAATTTAAATGAAGCCGCGATTATTTTAATCGCGGCTTCATTTCCCTCTTCCGATCTGGCTAATCTACATGCCTCCGTCGACAGAGGCATGGAGTCTGGACACAGCCTCTCAGTTGGCCTGTATCTCAGTTTCTGTTGCTAAGATTCCAGGCCACATAGGAAAAGTTATCAGATAAATCCTTAGTACTTTTTCCTGAAGTCAGAAAATAATTCATGGGCTCAGATTTCAGGTGAGAAGGAGCATTATTGATCATCTCTAGTCATCCTTACCTATCAGCTATTAACAACTGGAACAATTTTTCTAGGGATGTTGTATATTCCCTGTCACTTAAAGCCTTTAAATCAAGATTGGATGTCCATCTAAAAGAGATGCCCGAGCTCAACCAGAAAACTAGGCTTAATGCAGGAATCAATTGTTGCAATTCTCTGGCTTTTGCTATGCAGGAGGTCAGAACAGACGATTTTTACAGTCCCTTCTGACCTTAAAATCCATGACTGTGGATCTAGTCTGGCATTCTGCACAGCACAGACCACAGAATTTCACCCAATGACTTGTATACTGACGTCAATAAGATGTGGCTGAAAACACATTTAACAGCTCAGCTGGCAAAATGATGGATCACACTTTTAAATAAAAGGAGATTACTAAAAGTCTGCCTGACTGCTCCATCTCCGTATCCTGTGCATCATCTCTTGTCAACCTATCCAGCATTTGCTTCAGGACATGACACAATAACATGAGTACCAATCTCAGGGCACACAGTGCTGAACTAGGGCACAAACCCCACATTTCACCAACAACTTATTAAGTCTAAACTCTTCAGGCACTAGACTATCACCCAGGGTTTCTTTTCCAAAGAAAAGCTTCTTCAGACAGTCCTGAGGTGTTTACTTTTACTTAACTTCTTATAGCTAACTATCACAAAACACAGAACTCATAGTAACCTCTAGTGGATTACCAATTCTCCTACCAAATTACTTCTTATTAGCAAGGTATTTCTAGTCATAACAACAATAAAACTTATGTCGGGGCACTTAAAACCAAGGTTGCTATTTACTCACTCTTCCATTCTTATGGTATGCTAACTCTTTGTCACATCCTCCCATTCTGATAGCATGATTGCCATTTGATAGCTCTTTGGTCTCGCCTCTCAGAGTCCTAACAATTATTCCTAGCAAAGTGATGTTTGGTTTTCAGCTAACAGGGGCCGGACACCATAAAATGTCTGCAGGCATGTCAGGTTTAATTCTCCCCTAACAATCATAGCCTTACCATGGGGTTACAGACATTCTCTTTGAGTACTCTGGTCAATCTTGTCACCCAAGTAAGTTTACCTTTGTGTGCAAAGTATACAGCAAAATTCAGATTACTCTCAATACCCAATGGCCCGTCAGTTTTATATTAGATCTCACACCAAAGACAACACTTGTACCTAATCCTATAACTAACTATTAAGGATATGCTAACTAGGAAAAAGAAATAAGATATTTACAAGATTAAAGCGCATAAACATAAAAATGTGACACATCCATGCCTAGGGAAGGACTAAATCTTGAAACTACAGATATGTAAGTAGAACAGGGAATGTAGAACGGGGATGTGATCAGGTTATTTTCTTTATGTTGGGGTTTGCTGGATTTCTGTGTGTTGAGCCATGTACTACCTCACTCTTCTCTAGACTGTAACTTTAAAACTGAATCTCAGGGAAGCAGTTCTCTGTGCCTTTAATCTTTTTTTTCAGTCTTTTCGGTCTCTATAAAAATAGTTTTACTAAGTATGGTTGTCTTTGTTTTGTTAATAAAAATCATCTTTTTGAGACCATGGTCTAAATCTTGTGTCCTAGAAGGCAGGAGGTATTGTGTGCATGTGCCTAAAATCACAAAAGGATTTTTTTAAAGCTCTCTTCAGGGTTAAATAGTTAAAGGATACCACAAAGAAAGAAATTCCCAAATATATCTTGCTAGTTTCTCAAAGAGGCTTTCATTTACAGGGTGGCAGCATACCACCCAAAGTCAGGGAAGCTATTTCAAAATTGACTCAAAATAAGCTACGCAATTTGCATAGCTCAAATTGCATAGTTTATTTCAAGCTACGGGTGCAGTGTGGATGCACCCTAGATGTTTTCTCTCAAATGCACTTCCAGGTACTTCTGTTACCAGCTCAGATAAGGCATGTTATATACCGCACTAACTAATGGCTGAAGATTGTATTATATTTCTGGCAATCAATCCCATATAGAGATGAGGGTATCACGTTTATGTTAATAAGAAAGAAGGTACTTCTCAGAGCAATGGCCCTTAGAGGCAAACTGGAGCACTGACTCAGTTCAGACTGGAGGAGTGACACTTTCCGAATCTGAATCACCAACATCATTGTGTGCACCAGTATTTTGTGTTGGTTTCTGGAGGTCGCCTAGCCAAGGCAAGAGTAGGCCTGAAACTGCCTAGCTCATGAAATCCAACAAAATCACAGTCTGAAATGGCATATAAGAGAACTTTATTCTTTTGCACAGAATACTTATTAGCATAAATATCCCTGCATAGTCCTGACCCAGGAAAAGTCCTTTCAGGTGCTGAGATGAGTTGGTTTTCCTATCCCATATGGATTTTTGAGTCTGAGGATTGTTCGTGTTCCAGTTCTTGAAAAAAACCTCAAATCTCAATTTTCTATCAATCAACATCTGAAAAAAAAATGCTGGATCAGGTCAATCAAAACTCTTTCAATTTCAACCTTTTTTTTCTTTTAACTGCAAATGATATTTGACTTCATTTTAAAAAATGTCAACCTAGAGAAACTGAACTTGTTAAAATAGGTGCCATTAAAAATAGGTGTTCTGACCATTTCAATACTATTTTTCAAAATGGAAAGTTCATCAAAGCCAACCATTTCTCCAGACCACCTTTCATTTCTATGAATCCACTTTTCCAATGAAATAGGTTTAATCATAACACCATCTCTGTTACTGTGTGCCCTCACACCACAGTCAAAAGCTACTGAAGATTCTTGCTACCTCACAGAATCAGACTCAAGCTCCCTTCAAGGTATTAGTACATAGCTCATTCTTTGGCTCAGAGAATCAGTCTGACAGCATTATATTGATGCACTAAGGGGGAATCACTGTTGGTTTATTTAGAAATAATCCCAACAACCTTGCTTTCAGAAGAACATGCTCTTTCTTTCATGCTATGTACTGTATACCTATTCATCTGCTCTTACCACCCATATTCCTCCCATACAACTAGGCTTCATTACGCTAGCACACTATTAAATATTTACTTCCTGCAGCATAATGAAGGACTTAATGGCTAAATTTGCCATTTCTGCCAAACACACATAAACCAGAGCAGGATTTAAAAAGTTATAAGATCCAGATGGTGATGAATAAGTAATGTTGCACCCTGGGCCTAATTGCTCTAGATTCCTGCAGAACATAAATTATATGTTACAAGTGCTGCTCCCTAATTGTTTCTTGTTGGTCTATACAAAGAAAATGTAGCACAATAATACTGTTGCAGTTGCAGGGAATTTCTCTTTGAAAACTTCTTTGCTTTTGGTTAATAAGTAAATTAAATATATTCAGTGGTACCAAGCTGACATTTTAAAAGTTCCCTGAGGAGAGGGAATGGCAGCCTTTGCCCGACAACAAATGTGAACTTCCCTGCAGCAGGGGCATCTTATTGAGGTAAAAACCATCTGTAAGATGCTATGCAGTTGTTATGACAAGCTCCTCTTCCTCCCTAACTCAGTCCCTGCTTCCAGTGAAAAAAGATGCATAGTTATTATGCAGCTCACTCAGTGAAGTGCAGCCTATATCAAGAAGATGACAGATCTAAAAATGGCTAATGTGATACCAGGAGAGGAGAGAGAGCTTAGTCCTGCCATAAACACAATAAAATAGCCATTAGTGTTTATACATAAGAGCTTCTCAGGATAATATTTTCACTCTATATAAAGGAAAGTCTCATGTGGTAGAAGCATTCATAATATATTTCACGATAACCAAAAGGTTGTACTTCTTGGTTCATTGATTTGTTTTGGGGTTGGTTGGTTTGTTTGTTTGTTTGTAACCTCTCAAGTAGAAATACCATCGTACATAAGAACAGCCATTCTGCCTGGGACCAAATGTCCATCTAACCCAGTATCCTGTCTTCTGCCAGTGGCCAATATCAGGTGCCCTATAGGGAATGAACAGAACAGGTGAGTTCATTGAGCGAGCTGCATAACTCAAATGATGCATCCCAAGTTTCCTCTTCCCAGCTTCTGGCAATCAGAGGCTATGGGCACCATTCCTGCCCATCCTCGCTAATAGCCATTGAAAGTCCAATCCTCCAGGAATTTTTCTAGTTATTTTTGAATCCTGTTATAGTCTTGGCCTCTGGAAAAGAGTTCCGTGGGTTGACTGTGCATTGTACGAAAACATACTCCCTTGTGTTTGTTTTAAACCGCTACCTATTAATTTCATGGAGGTGATCACTAGTTCTTGCATTCTGAGAAGGAATAAATAATTCTTCCCTACTTATTTTCTCCTCACCAGTCATGATTTTATTGACTTCTATCATATTATCTCTTTTCAAAGCTAAAAAGTCCAAATCTTATTAATCACACCTAATTCCAAAGCTTTTCCGTGTCTCTCATCATTTTTGTTGCCCTTTTCTGAACATTTCCTAATATATCTTTTCTGAGATGGGGTGATCATATCTGCACAGAGTATTCAAGATGTGGGTGTACCATGGATTTATATAGAGTCAATATTGTATTCTCTGCGGGTATGTCTACACTACCCTCCTAGTTCGAACTAGGAGGGTAATGTAGGCATACCGCACTTGCAAATGAAGCCCGGGATTTGAATTTCCCGGTCTTCATTTGCATAAACTGGGCGCCACCATTTTTAAATCCCTGCTCGTTCGAACCCTGTGCCACGCGGCTACACGCGACATGAACTAGGTAGTTCGGACTAGGTTTCCTAGTCCAAACTACCATTACTCCTCATTCCACGAGGAGTAATGGTAGTTCGGACTAGGAAGCCTAGTCCAAACTACCTAGTTCGTGCCGCGTGTAGCCGCGCGGCACGGGGTTCGAACGAGCAGGGATTTAAAAATGGCGGCGCCCAGTTTATGCAAATGAAGCCCGGGAAATTCAAATCCCGGGCTTCATTTGCAAGTGCGGTATGCCTACATTACCCCGCTAGTTCGAACTAGCGGGGTAGTGTAGACATACCCTGCCTTATTATGTTTCCCTTTCTTAATGATTCCCAACATTTTATTCCCTTATTTGATGCCATTACACACAGAGTGGATGTTTTCAGAGAAATATCTATAATGATTCCAAGATCTCTCTTGAGTGATAACAGCTAATTTAGACTACTATTATATGTAGTGTTGGGATTATGTTTTCCAATGTGCATTACTTTGCATTTATGACCATTGAAATTCATCTGCCATTTTTGTGTCCAGTCGCGCATCTTTGTAGCTCTTTGCAGTCTGCTTTGCATTTAACTATCTTGAGTAGTTTTGTATCATCTGCAAATTTAGGCTACGTCTAGACTGCAGCTCTTTTCTGGGATGCCTCTGGTATCATGGAAAAGCAATGCCGTGTCCAAGGATCGCACCTGCTTTACCAAAAAAATTTCAGAAAAGCGGATGCATTCTTTCACCATCCTTGTAAACCTCATTGTATGAGGAAGAAGGGATGTGTTGAAAGAGTTTTCCAAAACTTGCAATTTGCATCTTTTTCTGACTTTTCTTTGTAGTGTAAACATAGCCTCAGCTTTCTCACTGTTTATCCCTTTTTCCAGAGCACGTATGAATATGTTGAATCATGCTAGTCCCACTTCAGACCCCGGGTAAGGCAGGGGTCATCACTATTTACGCTCTTTTGAATCTGAAAACTGACCATTAATTCCTACCCTTTATTTTCTATCTTTTAACCACTTCCCTCTTATCCCATGGCAGCTTATTTTGCTTAAGACTGTTTGGTGAGATGCCTTGTCAAAGGCTTTCTGAAAAATCTAAATACACTATATACACCAGATCCTCCTTGTCCATATGCTTGTTGACCTACTCAAAGAATTCCAGAAGGTTGGTAAGACATGTTGACTTTTCCCCAATAAATTATGTTCATTATACTCATATTAGGAAGTGTTTGTATAATTCAGTGGTACCTGGAAAGTATTGCCCAGATCACTTAAGACTGGAAATTAAAACAAAAACACTTAAGAGATGATTGAAGGAAAATATCTTGCCTTGATTATTCTGGGGCTAGTTTCGCTCTTACTCAGATATGAATGAAAGCAGAATCTAGCCCTCTATTTTTTAAGGAATGTACTTTTGTACTAGACTTCTTCATGCAGGGAACCAGGAGTCACATAAAGGGCTGATCTAAAGACCATTAAAATAAATAGACATCTATTGACTTCAACGGTCATTCAATAAAAACCTCAAGTAACCATCCAACATCAGGAAATATTCACACAACAACCACAAGTGGTGACTTACAGGCAACATAAAATGAGCCGATAATCTCAGGTTAAGGTCATGGAGCTTACGATGTACATGTGTTTGTACAGGACCTAGCCTAGTGGGGCCCAAGTTTATGACTGGACTAACACAGTAATAAAACTGCATACATGCTTATAATAATTCTGAGTATACCTAAACGAGTGATTGTATGTAAAATACAGGTACATGCAGGATGGCTCTGAATGTTATGCTTTTTGCAAACTACTGCCCACAAAGAGCAGAAAATTGAACATCATTTCCCCAGAACTTGATAGTTTTGAGCTTGACATTTCACAACTGCTTACAAACAGACTTGGTTCTATTGCTTTTTGCTGTACCTCTGGTGACCTTGAAAACATGTCGGGAATGTGCCACCTGATCTTGCATTCTGAGCGTTTGTACTGATATTTTCTTCAGTATAAGAGAAACACAAGTACAAAAAAGATTTAAAGGGACCCCATCCAAAGAAAGAAGTTAGAGCTTTATTGATATTACTGTGTTCATCATTTGATGAGACAGGAAGCACCAAGAATGGATTTTACAAAGACCCCAACTGAGAAATCTTCCCCAGTCACCAAAACGCTTAATCACTTGCTTAAATTCATCCCTATGTAAAGCTGAATGTCTCTAGCTCATGGCTCAATTAATTTTATTAAGAGAGTTTCTTCTATTCTTATTTCTACAGAGCAGTACCATCCACTGGGATGACTCATGGAGCAAGGCACTACTCAGCATGGGCAGGTCTACATGGCAGGGTAAAAGTACTATGTCAATTGCGTAGCTGAAGTCAAAATAGCTTAATTCAGCTTTTGGCACGGTCTACATAGCAGGAAGTCAAAAAAAGAACGCTCTTCCTTTGACTTCCCTTGCTCCTCATGAAATGAGAGTTATAGGAGTCGGAGTAAGAAGTCCTCCAGATCACTATTATTTTGAAATAACGACTTGCAGCGTAGACGTGCTCTTTGTTATTTCAGAATAACTGACGTTATTCCAGAATAATTCTGCTGTGTAGACATACCCATCATGAGAAAGGGTATTAGAATCTGGTCCTTGGCTAACTCTCTACTAGTGAGTAATAGAGCGAATATGATTGTTTCATCCCAGCTCAGTTCTTATTCCTGTCTGAAGTAGTGGATAAAAGAGTATCATATAAACATAACCATCATCTTCACCTATCCCATGCTCCTATCCATGGAAGAAGAGCTCTGAGCTTAAGAGGGGAAACATGTGGACACTGTCTATGTGGTGTGTTATTAACACCTTTCACATCCCACTCTCGGTTGCAGGTCAGCATGGAAATTACTTTTCAACTTAAGAAAAAGGCAGAAAGAGAGAGAAAGGGAGAGAAAAAGCTCGAAACATGCTACATTCCCTGAATGATACACATGCATCTTTGTGATAGGGAATGTCACAGGACATTCCGCAATTCCAAAAGCAACACAACACCCCACCACAATTCCACCCCTGTTAGCTACTATGGCAAATGAGTCCCTATAAATATCTAAGCACATCACTGAAGAAAAGCACCAAAAATGATTAAATATCTAGAAAACATCACCTATGAGGGAAGACTTACAGAACTAAGTTTGTTCAGTCTGGAAAAGAGAAGACTGAGAAAGGATATGACATAGCTTTCAAGTATATAAAGTTTGTTACAAGGAGAAGGGAGAAAAATATTCTTCTTAACTTCTGAGGAAAGGGCAAGAAGCAAGGGGCTTAAATTGCAGCAACGTAGGTTTTAGTTGGATATTAGGAAAAAAATCCTAACTGTTAGGGTGTTTAAACATGGGGGCTGTGTCTACATTGGCATCCCTTTCCGGAAAAGGGATGCTAATGAGACACTTCGGAATTGCAAATCCACGGGGGATTTAAATATCCCCCACGGCATTTGCATTTACATGGCTTCAAGTAGGAATAAGGGATCTTCCGGAAAAGGGCTTATTTTCCGGAAAATCGCGTCTACACTGGCGCTTTTCTCCGGCAAAAACCCCGAGCCGGAAAAAAGCGGCAGCCATGTAAATGCAAATGCCGCGGGGGATATTTAACTCCCCCGTGGATTTGCAATTCCGAAGTGTCATTAGCATCCCTTTTCCGGAAAGGGATGCCAATGTAGACACAGCCTGGGATAAATTGCCTAGGGAGGGTGTGGAAACTCCATCATTAGAGAAGTTTAAGAGCAGATTAGACAAACTCCTGTCAGGGGTGTTCTAGATGATGCTTGTGCTTGCCATGAGCAGAGAAGACAGGACATCATGACCTCCAGCTCTATGATTCTAGGATCATTGGTGTGTTTATTTTCATAAAAAGTCCCATGGAGTTAAGAAGCGTTATCCCGCATGTACACAGGAGAATTAAGCCCACATCACCGAGACACCAAATCGACACCCTAACCACTGCACCATCCTTCCTCATGACTTTTTGACGTGCTGCATTTCACTCAGTCTCCCTACCCTCACAAACACAAGGAATTCCCTCCAGAATAGCTTGGCACATGCTACAGTCCCTGAATGATACACATGCATCTTTGTGACCGGGAATGCCACAGGGCATCCTGCAATTCCAAAAGCAGCATAACACCCCGCCACAATTTCACCCCTCTTAGAGAAAACACAACTGAGTTGTCTGCTAAAAGGCAATCACCTCCCAGTATTAAATCACAGGTAGCTTAGTACAATGGTCAGCTTTCTTATTCTTCCTTACAAGCAACAGAGAGTACATTTACACTGCGGGGGTTTTCCAGGATACCTCCAATATCCCGGAAAAACTCTGCCACATCCAGGAAACACATTTGCTCTTCCACTTTTTTTTTTTGCAGAAATGCAAATACGCTCTTTCGGAAGCTCTGTCTTCCTCATTCCATGAGAAAGAAGGGATCTTCAGAAAGAGGGGGATTTTCTGAAATTTGGCCCAGTGTAGATGGGCCAAATTTTGGAAAAGCCTCTTCTGAAAAAAAATTGAAAAAAGCTGTAGTGTAGATCTAGCCTGAGTCCAAACTCACATGTATGTTCCTTCTTGTCTCACTACACTTCAGATTTTCACAGTTATCCACACACAAAACTATATTATGAAGACCTCCCCAGTAAATTTGCCTGCTCTTCTTGATTTATTATTATGCTTCTTAATCTGGTTTTGTAAAGTATTGCTAATAGAGTAACTAACATATATGTGTTTGGGAAAATTGTTTTTTTTTATGATCACAGAATAACAGTTTTAAACTACAACACAAGGATGGGAAATGGCAAGCAAAACAGAGCTGCAATTCAACAGTCATAAACAAGCTTCTGTTATTAGCAATGGGTTTTTTTCCCCCCAAAGGACTCCTTCTTATGTGGCACTAAATTAAAAAAAAAGTATTTCAGTTCCTGCCAACTTACTGTTAACAAGTGGCATGAGAACACACGCACATTATCTAAGCAAATTAAAAGGAAACAATTATTTAGATAAGTTATCCAAAGGATTGGCGCCTGTTAAATACACCTGACAACTGACTTTACTGCCTGACCCCCAAAAAACCACAATTTGTTAGACTGATCATCTCTGACAAACTGGGCTGTGAAAAATGCTTCCTTGGCATTGTACAAGTGTTGGTTCCAAAACTGATAGACTTGTCATTGTCACAGATCTTGGATTCCATGGTTTAGACCAGAGAGTGACGATTTATTTTATTATTATTTTGCTGAGCTGAAGAATCCCTATGCCTAGGGATTTAGATCACTGACTAAGAAGAGTGATGAATTGGACTGTAGAGATAAGAGCTCTCCTAACCCCTCCTCTTCCTCTCCCGACACAAAAACCTATTTTTAGAGTTGAGTTCAAACCAGCCCTTGGGATGGATTCCTCAGCCTTCTTTTAAAACATCCTTCAATTGTGACATTTTGCTCACAGCTGCCATTGGTATATTGGTGCCCTGAAAACATACCTAGGAGGATGGTAGAGATATTTCCAGGTGCTGATATTATTAGCCTCAATTTATTTTGGCTGGCACACTAGTTCCTTTTAACACCAGGGTTCTTTCTTCTCTCTAGAGGAAAGAATCTCCACAATCTCAAAATTTACCCCTAAACACAAAGCCATCACACTCACGCCCTGTGCATGTACACAAATACTGAATATTTGTTAGTGCTTCTGACCAGGGTTTTACGATCCACTATGAGGGAGATTCACTACCTATCACTTGCCAGAGGAAACAGCACCAAACTGTTCTCAAGGTCATCGTAATCCCAGGGCTTGTGGCAAAACCATAAGTGAGCTTATCTATGGGGCTATATAGAGTTGCTTCACGAGTCTCGGTTTGCCTCCTCATTTTCACCCTGCTCTGAAGGGAATGTTTTTGCATCAGCTCTCTATATAGCTCAGCCTATGTCCCTTGGTATACTGGCACAGATGTGCTACCCAACATTCTGGAGAAGCTGAAGCTAAGGTTGCCACTTTTTCCTACCCACACGTGTTCCCTCCTTTCTGTCAGAGCAGGAAATGGAGAAGCTGCTCTGTGCATCTCTCTGGGACAGGCATAGAATGGGAGATACATGCCCCCCTTTTTCCTGGCACAAGTGCACAGGCTGGGTAATCGGGCCCTCTATTTCTGTTGAGAAAATCTCTACCACCATAGTCTAGTTCTTGCAAGTGGAACCCCATCTCTTCAGTGCATGAGGCATGACGAACTCCCTGTACTGCTAATGGAATGCAGCTCCCAGCTACAAGAGTTTAGTCTTTCCATTCCACCAAGGTCCTTCCCAATCATGGACCCTCTCTGTAACAAATTCAGGTTCTCTTTATTCCCCGTTTGTGAGTCCAGACCCAAAATGACAAATTTGGGTGGTGGTCATGGCAAAACATGAACTCAAATAATTTCAAATGTAAATCTGTAGCAAAGAGCTTGCTTTCTAGTTTGACATGTTTACACTAAGGCTTTATACAGGCTATGTCCAAATGAAATCTTTGAAAGAGACCTCCTAGATTTGTACAGATGTCAGAAGTGTGAGGAGGGAGGAAACAGAAATCCTTACACATTTCATTCCAAATGCTGAATTTAAAATGGGAGAAAAAAATCCTTATTTCTCTGACATTTTAAACCATCAGGAAGAAATCAATTAGCATGGATATTGAGTGATAGATGTTAGAGATGGAAGAGGCCTATTAGCTTAATATAATTCATCTCTGTCAATGCAGCAGGATTGTTCCCTGCAGTATATTTCTACTGGCTTTTCTGGTCTAACTTTTATGACCTGCATAGTTTAATAGCCCATATAGAAGAGTAACTGGTTGGTTGACTTGAATTAATTTTGTCCCCTATACTGTTGTGTTTACTTTGCAACAGAAAGTGAAAGTTGAGGTTTCTATGCATTCCCTGATGTCCATAGATGGCCCCACAGAAACATTTTTGCTTTGGACAAAACATTAAATCTCTAAGGCTAGATCTACACTGCAGCGCTTTTCTGCACCTCTGAAATAGCTATTCCCGAAATAGCTATTCCGTGTCTTTTGATCATGGCCATTATTTTGAAATATAATGGGCTCGCTATTCTGATGTCCCTGTAAACCTCATTCCATGAGGAATAAGGGACATTTCAGAATAGTGATTCATTTCAAAATAAGTGCTGTGTTGTAGACAGTGCCAAATTTCAAAATAAGCTATTTCAAAATTAACTCTAAATAAGCTACACAATTTGCATAGCTCAAATTGCATAGCTCATTTCAAACTCTGGCTGCAGTGCAGACACACCTTAAAAGAGTTTTAAAAAACAGTATTGAGGCAATAACTATCAATGCTCAGCATAGATGGAAGGTCCTGTTATTAGAATGAATGATGGTAGAATCCTGAAAAAAGTCCACAGCGGTGATCTGAAACTCAGGAAATGCAGAATGGAAGATAAGAGTAAATGCTTTATAGACACCTATTAGTACAGTATCAACTTGTGTGACTTAGTAACTTTTAAGATTGAGCCAAGGACAGACCTGAATAGAAAACAACCATTAATAGAGACTGTAAAGCCTTTGAGAACTCTGAAATGAAAAAAAAAAACTGATTGAAAAAGGGTGGAGCATCATGGAAAGTCTCCAGTGGGAGAATACACATTCCTATATATGACACCTGTTTGTGACCCTGCCTCTTTACATTTTGGGAAACACAGCCACAACAGAACATGCAAGATGTTGGCATCATCATCAGATAGAACAGCTAGCCATACAGTGAAAATGTAAATCTTCTACAAAGCTTAAGGTAACTCTTTGAGATGTTCCACAGGCATATATTAACTTGGAACAGCTCGGGTCTTAGTTCTTGTCTTTCTACATTTTTAAAGCATGTGCAAAACTGATACAGAAGTCAGATAAGGAGGATATTTTTGTACAGTGTGAGTGCAAAAGGAATACAGTGTAGATTAAGAAATGGGACTCTGAAGAAGTCTGTTTTTGAGCCAGTCAGGATGGACAGCTAAGCCTGATTTTTTTTTGTCTCTAGTGTCTTGTCTGTCTCTCCTAAAATTAAAATAAAAAAGGATGCTGACGTGCTGTGTGTAAAATGGAAACATTCAGATTCAATGAAGTGTGACCTACCACAGAAGGCAGGAGATGCTGACACCTACATATTTGCTGAAGGCGGATTTTTTTTAAATGTATTTAGGCACCTACAAGATGCAGAAAAAGCACTTTTGAAACTGCTACCAGGCACCTAAATTACTGGGCTTTATTACTTAGTCCTTCCTAGAGTGCAGGAGACTGGACTAGATGCTTTATTGAGCTCCCTTCCAGTCCTACACTTCCATGATTCTAAAAATACCACTACAGATTTGTCCAACACTCTAACTATGAAGGACAGGCAAACTGGATATATAGACGATTTAAAAGCTTTAATAATGAGAAAGCACTGGCATGGCTGTAATGTGTAACTTGGCACATAGCAGCTCTACAAATATAGGGTGGGATGGATTATAATGTAAAAGAACATAAAGTTCTGGGTAAAGATACAACAGTAGTAACAATAATAGTGAGGCTCTTTCTTGATTCATTGCTAATTTGGCCTCTGGCCCTTGTAAAAACATACTCTTCCTAATGTCACTGAAACACGTCATCCCACTTTGGAAATATATTTAATTCCGATTGTTTCTCTTTCTCTCTCTCCTCTCCTTATACACCTACCATGCTGATGACTAACATGGGTTAACTGGAAAAGGCACAGCCCCATTCAGAAAAAATAGATATTTGACTGACTCATTATGGCCATTTTTACAATTACAGCATCTACTAACAAAACATGTCTTTAGAGAGTGGAACATACCAGATTTGGGAATTGTTCTTAATTCTTGTACAGTACTTTTTTCATCCAGAGGTCTCAGAGTTTTATAAAGGAGTATGTATAAAAATAGGCAAAATCTGAAAATGAAATTTATTCAGAACTCAATAAAAATGTATGTAAGACTCAACTGCGTGATATATCATGCTGTTAAGGAAAATGGTAACAAATGCCTCAGTAACTTCAGGACACTCCATTGACTCTTTCCTTTGCCTAAAAGAAGATTATAAAATAAAATTCACTAAAAATTTTCCGCTGCCACTCCAGTGCAAGTACAGTTTTCAGGACATGTACTGCGTGACATATGGATATTTGTATATAAAAATAGATATACTGTACAGGGTTTCCTCTAACTCAAACTCTGAGAACTGCCACTTAGGATGGTTGTTAATGGGGAAACTTACACATGTAAAAAGTTGTTTTTTAGATTGCTGAAGCTATATTATACAAGATTGCACTCACCCTTTCCTTATTGGTAAGTCAGCACAACCGGAATCTGCAGAATCACAAGAGGGGCACAGGTTTATAAAAAGAACATTCATTCCCCGGAGAGGATACAGAATAGAGATGGGTGGAAAATGATTTTCCTTTCCCATAAAAGTGTGACAGTTAAAAAACTTCTCCATTCCTCATTGGGATGAAAGACAGCCTTTTTCTCCTTTGCAGTAAGTGAGAGAGCACCTCCTTTCCAGCCTACAGATTAACAAAGAATCTGGGGGGGGTCAGGACATTCAGGTGGAACATAGGAGAGCTGGGTTCAAGCCCCTACTATGAATGATGCCGACCAGGAACTTTCGGATGGGTATCCTGCAGCTAGCATTTTTAAATCAGCAGGTCCTGATAACTATAATCCAAAAGTTTAAAAGTGGAGCACTAATGCTGATTTTCAGTGAGTATTGGAGCACTGAATGAGTTCCAGAAGACTAATGTTGAACTAATTTTTAAACGAGATGACCCAAGTAATTACAGGCTTGTTACCCTGACATCACCTCTGGATAAGACAATGGAACAGCTGATCGGGCACTTGATTAATCAAGATTAAAGGAGGTCAATTTAAGTAATGCAGATCAGTGTGGGTTTATGGAAAATAAGTCCTATCAAAGTAACTTGATATCTTTCTTAATGAGATTACTAGTTTGGTAAATAAAGGTGTTAGCGATGATGCAATAAACTTATGTAAAGCCTTGGTATCACAAGATATTTTAATTAAAAAACTAGATCAATATATAATTAACATGGCCATGCTACTGCACAGCTTAGTGGGAGCTTGTGTGGGAGGTCAAATTAGATGACCACAATGGTCCTTTCTGGCCTTGGAATCTCTGAACTCCAGCTTAGCATCCCAATCACTAGTCTACTGTGGAGTAGGGAATAGGCAAGCTGGCTACTGCTGTCTGAAGGTAGTGGAAGGTATCTGGCAGTGGAAGGTATCTCAGATGC
The DNA here is from genome assembly GCF_052426305.1 of Pelodiscus sinensis. Classification (NCBI taxonomy): domain Eukaryota; kingdom Metazoa; phylum Chordata; order Testudines; family Trionychidae; genus Pelodiscus; species Pelodiscus sinensis. The sequence goes on from NC_143054.1 coordinate 15,498,793, forward strand.
TCTTTCTTCTCAGTCACCTGGTACCAAGCTTCATTCCTGCTCCTTTTGTAGCACTGGGGTTGGGGAGGGGAAGAGAGATACAGGCCCGCCCACTCCATCACAGGGACTCTGTAAATAACAGTTGTCCACAGTGTCCTTACTGTCCACTGCTACTCGCTCCCTGGGCAACTTCCCTGAGAATCAGCTTCATCCTTGCCCTCTTTCAGAGCTTTGAGATAAAATCCTCATAGCACTCTGTCCAGGGTTCTGCAACTCACCACAGCTCACCAAAACTGGTCTTCAGCCAGGGTATGTCTACACTACAAAGTTAATTCGAACTAACGGACGTTAGTTCGAATTAACTTTGATAGGCGCTACACAAGCGCTCCGCTAGTTCGAACTTAATTCGAACTAGCGGAGCGCTTAGTTCGAACTAGGTAAACCTCATTCTACGAGGACTAAGTCTAGTTCGAACTTACTAGTTCGAATTAAGGGGTGTGTAGCCCCTTAATTCGAACTAGTGGGAGGCTAGCCCTCCCCAGGTTTCCCTGGTGGCCACTCTGCTGCCCCCCTCCTGGCTGGCACCCAGCCAGCAGACCCTGCACCTGGCACGGCTTGAGCCAGCCACCCGATGCCCCCCAGCCCTCCCCGTCTTCCCGGGACCAGGCTCGCGGCTCCCGGCTCCCGGGAGCTTGCCCAGGACCGCAAGAGGTGGGCACCCGCCTGCATATTTATACCTGCCTCTGGAAATTTCCACTACATGCATCTGACGAAGTGGGTCTTTGCTCACAAAAGTTTATGCTCCAACACTTCAGTTAGTCTATAAGGTGCCACAGGACTCCTCGCCGCATTTGCAGATTCAGACTAACATGGCTACCCCTCTGATACTTAACTCTCAGAATGACAGCATAGGGAAACTCAAGCTCTGGGTTCACAAACCATCAGGCCACCTGCCTAATAACTTAAACTGCCCTGACTTTCATTTCCAGGGCCAACTCCTATTTACTCAACTAAGGCATCCTCATTGACTTTTCTTTGCCAGTCCTTTTCTCTTTAACAGAGTACGCACTCCCATGTCTACTCTCCCCAGGATCTCTTCTGAATGCTAAGAAGGTACCCTCACCTCTCTGACTAGACCTGTTTTCAGTCACCTGATCCTCTAATTATGTGACCTCAGCACTCTTTCCCTGCATCTGGGGTGAGGGTGAGGAGGAACGTTCATTAAAAGTTCAGAGTTCATTAGTGGCCTTTGAGCTCATTCTCTTCAAAATGGGACTAGATCAAAGGGCATTAATGAACTGTTAATGCACATCAGCAGGGTCCACAAAGACCTATAATCCATAGCAGGCAAGTGCAGAGTAGATTCTAATTGTTCATATGGAGAAGCCATGTGCTAGATTTACACCCCAGCTTGCTGGTAACTTGTTAGTCAAGTAGACAAGTCCTAAAACCTAGATCCTTGAAAGATATTTAGGCACTAAACTGATTTCAGCATATAGATATCTTTGAGGAACTGGGCCTAAGTGATTCATGCCAGCTTAGTTGGGAAGACTCTGGGCAGAGGAAGGGTTTGCAACCCAGGATTCCAAGGTTCTGGCCTAGCAACCTACCCATGGCATGGTCCTACTTCTCTTTAATGATGACGTGTTGTGCTTGGAAATCGATGCCTCATCCAACCTTAATTAATGTTTCTTTTTATTTGTGGTTCTTTTTCCAAGGGGTGTCTTAAAAGTTCTTTTCTCCAGTCCCTCCCCCCCTTGTGTTTTTCAATTTGTCCATTTTACCTCTGCTGCCAGAGTAATTTTGGCTCTCACAATGATATAGTGTTGGTGCCACACAACACATGGACATCAGAGGATTGAAGTAGCCACAGTGCTTCTGTCACTGTTGAATTCTCACTGTTGGTGCAGGTCTGTATGTCAGCCATGACACCAGACACATTGGAATTAAATACAGACAATGACAAGCAAGCAAAGTGGCTTGGTAGTCTCACTGTAGTCCTTATGTAGTTATTTGTGAAGAACTAGGCTCCATCAGATATAACCTCACTGAACGAGTGCCATCAGCAGTGTTACCTAGTAAGAAGCCTGTGACTCACTATGTCCTAGACTACAATCCCAAATGGGAACTCCACAAGGCCCACACTTTGAAGGAGTTTTGACACTGGAAGAACTCACGAATCAATGCATTCTTTGCTGTCTCAAAGGCGACAACTCTGTCATTATAGATTCAGCCACCTCAGATCTAAAGAGAATCATTAACTGTTCTATTTACTCTTTCAGTCAGTTGCACAAATTCAATATGTAGAGGGCATTGTTTCAATTTTGTATCCTTTGTTCTGATGAGAGTGGTCTTCAGATAGAGACACCTAATTGCCAATGTGTACATTTTTGGGGAGCCCAACTTGACACCCCAAAACCCGTGGCCACTTTTGAAAATGTCGATCTTAGTAGAGACACTTTGGTAGGTAGGGAGGCTGAAATCTTAATTCAACTTCTGTGGAACTCTCACAAAAGGATCATTGGGAAGGAGCTTGACCCAGAGTCCTATGAGCAGTGTCGTCTGGTGGGGTCTGTTGACCCCCTTTGTCCCAGTGGGAGATTTACATAACCCATCACACTTGGATGCCCAGATTCTGAGTTGCAACAACGATTATGGAAACGTGGCTGAAATTTGAAAACCAAATCAAATGGATACCTTATCTAAATTTGATTTTTACCTGCCATTGGAGGTTTTTAAGAAAAGGTGATGCAGGCATATTTAATCCTGCTTCAGTGTGGGGGGGTCTCATCCAGATGGGGGCCTTTTGAACCCCCCCCCCCCCCCCCCCATCCAGCCTTACATTTCTATGACAGCTTGTGGAACTCGCTTTTGGTTTTTAAAAATATTGTCCCTTGGTGTGGTTTCTAATTAAAAGTTGAAAGGTACTGAGATGTGAAAAAGACTTAAGATACTCAAAAGAGTAGATGAAATAAATGTGCAATTTGCATTTTTAAAATGTTTGAACAATGACTCTGTGCCTTGTGAATAATTTTAATGAATAATTAGGGAGACAGACTAGAAAGAAGCAAACATGTCTTAAGGGTCATGTATCTGTTAATTTCTTTAACCTTGGGTAAAAGATGGCCTCTTGCATCTGGAGAAAGAATCCACTCACACTGAACTCCAAAATCTCCAACTCAGCATTTCTTCCAAATGGAAGTCCCTTTGCCATATTTAAGAAGAGGAATTACCTCAGGAAAAAAACCCACATATGCTAGGTCTTGCTATTTTAGTTCCTGTGTCAGTAAATGTCACTTTCAGCAGCTTGTAATTGGCATTTAATGGTGCATCACTAAAACTCGCAGTCTGGTTTTTATTGTAATTTCTCTTAAAAATTACATTCAGCAGGAGTTACAGCTTCTTTTGCCAAGAGTGAATTAAGCCCTGGGTGTGCTGAGAACTATGCTGGGCAAAATTAAAATAAGCAGGACCCAATGATCTTATGACCTCCCCGTGACTGCTTTTCCTATTATACCATTTTTGCTATGTCCAGTCTGTTGGCATTTTGCACATCCTCAATCCCAAAATGGGAGAAGTTACACTGAAACTTTGACGTTTGAAACTTTCATCATGCACCATTACACTTATACCCAACATGAAACCTTCATCACCCCCCACTTAGTTTTATAGTCTTTAATTTCATCTGTCTTACAGCATTGTTTGTATTGTTAAATAAGACCTTGGTATTATGCAACTGAATTCACCTTGCCAGACAGGTTACTCCTGGAGCACAGGTAGAATTTTCATGTTGTAGAAGTGTATACCTCACCACTGCATGCCCATGCTGTAGTGGTTCTAAAGATTAATAGTTAAATATTTCCTGAAAGCACTGCAAACTTTGCAAAGTTTGCATAGGGCACCACTAAATTTGGGACACCAGTAGTGAACATAAGAACGGCCATACTGGGTCAGACCAAAGGTCCATGCAGCCCAGTACCCTGTCTGCCGACAGTGGTCAATGGCAGGTGTCCCAGAGGGAGTGAACTGAACAGGTAATGATCAAGCGATCTCTCTCCTACCATCCATCTCCACCCTCTGACAAACAGAGGCTAGGGATACCATTCCTTACCCATACTGGCTAAGAGACATTAATGGACTTAACCTCCATGAATTTATCTAGTTCTCTTTTAAACCCTATTGTAGTCCTAGCCTTCACAACCTCCTCAGGCAAGGAGTTCCACAGGTTGACTGTGCTCTGTGTGAAGAAAAACTTCCCTTTTTTGTTTGTTTTAAACCTGCTGCCCATTAATTTCATTTGGTAAACCCTCATTTTTATATTATGGGAACAAGTAAATAACTTTTCCTTATTCACTTTCTCCACACCACTCATGATTTTATAGACCTCTATCATATCCCCCCTTAGTTTCCTCTTTTCCAAGCTGAAAAGTCCTAGTTTCTTTAATCTCTCCACATAGTGCTCCAAATGTAATAGTGTCCTCTGCCTAGGGTCATTACTGGCTGTGGGCAGCACCGGCTCCAGCAGCGATAATCTCCAACACCCTCCTGTGCCCCACCCAATCCCTCAGCCCTTTGCTCTGCCTCACGACACCATCAGACCCATTCCCTCAGTCCCCAGTCTCCCTGCCCCAATCCTCAAACTCCCCCCTCCACCTGCTGACCCACAGCTTCGGCCAGCTGTGCCACTCCTCCTTCCACCTGCTCTGCCTAGCACAGTATGCCTGCTCAGTATGACTACTCCCTCACTAGCCTCTCTACTCTCCTCCTGTTCTCCCTCAGCTGTTCTCCCCACAATTCCAAGCACAGCCCTGACACATGGAGTGCTCCCCCCTCCCCCCCCCCCCCCAAGGGATGGAGGTTGCAGGTGCTTGGGCTGTGAAGGGCACCAAAAATCTTAAGAACGGCCCTATCTTGTCCTAAATCCTATTCTCATCTATGCCCACCCACCACATCCTAATATGAAGAGATGTGGGTGGATGTATCATCTGTAGGATGTACTAATGCAGCTATGGAAACAGGGAGAATCCTTCCCCTGCAACCATCATATCTTATTGCAAGAATCTTGCTGAATGAATGGAGTAGGAGGACCACTGTTAAGGAAATCAGGAGAAGATTGCAGGTGTGTTTTCTGAGGTGTGAGGAGGGTGTTGCGTTATTGGATTTTAAGGTGAGCAGATAGATGCACCTACAGGTGGTGTTTGCCCCAAATTCTGTACAAAGTGGACATGTGAGTTGTCAAATGAAAGCTTATGCTCTACTGATTCTATGTATGATACTTATGTACTTGAATGATGTTTGTATGTGAAGTTATGAATATGGGCTCTGTTCTTGAATTTTGTAAATGTTCTCTGTCTGGGAGGCTGTGTCCAGACTCAAGGGTTTTTTCGAAAAAAGTAGCCTTTTTTCGAAAAAACTTCACCTGCGTCTACACTACAGTCGAAATTAAATCGAAAGAACGCGGCTTTTCTTTTGACGGCGGAAAACCTCATTTCACAAGGAAGAACGCCTTTTTTTGAAAGTGCTCTTTCGAAAAAAGGTGTTCTTGAATGCAAACAGGGCTTTTTCAAAAGAGAGCATCCAGACTGCCTGGGTGCTCTCTTTCAAAAAAGCGGCTTGCTTTTTCGAAAGTACTGCTTGCAGTCTAGACGCTCTTTTTCGAAAGAGTCTTTTTCGAAAGTATCTTTCAAAAAAGCCTCTTTTGAAAGAGGCTTGCAGTCTAGACATAGCAGGAGGGAGCAATGGGCCTGGACTGCCAATTGTGAGGAAGGATTGTTTAGTGCAGTGTTTCCCAGTTTCATTTGGCCACTGAACCCTTTTAAACTCAAAATAATTTTGCAGAACCACTAATAACAGTCTTAGATATGGAGCTGAAAAAGTAGACCACAAATAAGTTAGGATAAGAATAAACAAATGCTAAACAAGGTCATGAGATCTACAATTAGTTTAATTGCACATAATTAAAAACAAAAATCACATTTAATGTGTACAAAAATATTATTTTTTAAATCATAAAATGTTATTGTAATAGAATTTTCTCATAGAACCCTTATGTTCACTTCGAGGAACCCCTGGGTTCCGCGGAACACCATTTGGGAAACACTGGTTCAGTGAATGGCTGTGCTAACTAGCACTGCTCCATGGACAATAGCTCTCAGAGTGGCTAATACCCACCCGTGGAATGCGTCTGGAAGTCTGCAAACCAGCCAGTGCCTCATGGCTACTTGGATGTGAAACACAGACAGATCACTTGATCATGTGACCAGCTGCAATTTGGGAGACACCAGAGCTACATCTAGACTAGCATGATTTTCAGCAAATGCTTTTAATGGAAAAGTTTTTCTGTTAAAAGCATTTGCGGAAAAGAGCATCTAGATTGGCACGGATGCTTTTGCGCAAAAGCACTTTTTGTAGAAAAGCGTCCGTTTTTGCGCAAGGAAGCCCCGAACACCATTTTCACCATCGGGGCTTTTTTGCACAAAACAGTTTTTAGCTGTCTACGCTGGCCCTTTTGTGCAAAAGCATTTCCGAAAAAGAGCTTTTGCCTGAACGGGAACGTCAAAGCATTTGCTCAAGAAGCACTGATTTCAGACAGCAGAACGTCAGTGCCTTTGCTCAAAATCAAGCGGCCAGTGTAGACAGCTGGCAAGTTTTTCCGCAAAAGCACTTGCTTTTGCAGAAAAACTTGCCAGTCTAGACGCAGCCCAGGAATATAAAAATCCCAAGAGGGCATTTCCATCTTATCTTCAGTCTTGCTCCTGATTCCAGATGCATCCTTGCTAGGAGCAGAGCTGGGAAGGATTTGCTGACTCATCCTAATACAGGATGTACACTAGAGACTTCTAAGCTGGCAGTTTGTAACATCCCTGCTAAGAGCCTACATCAAGAACTTGGTGATTGATGTATGTAATGTAATCTCCTTAATCTTACTCTCAACCTTTTCTTTCCTTTGTTAATAAACCTTTAGACTTTAGATTCTAAAGGATTGGCCCAGCGTGCTCTTGTGGGTAAGATCCAAAGTGTAAATTGACCTGGGACTGTGGCTGGTTCTTTGGGACTGGGAGGATCTGTTCGGAGTTGGTGAGATCGGGTTTTATAACCTCTCACCTGTGTGTAAGCTCCGAGGCTGATTGTGGCACAGGGAGAGCTCAAGTGTCTGAGGGGTTTTGCTTGTGAGGCTTCCTACTGGCCAGATTGGCAGCTGAAGTGCTCTGTGTGATTGGTTTGTGGCCTATTTGGGAAAGGTCTCCAGTCGAGGGCTGTAAGTAGCCCTGGTTTTGAGTAATTCACCCTGAGCTGATGCCCAGACCTGGCCCAGTCTGTCTCAGAAGGGTCTAGAGATCTTTACATGAAACCCAAGGAAAATCCGTTATGTTTTTCAGCAAGCAGCAATGGCAGCTTTTAAGGTGATAATGTGTATTTTGGTTTGGCCTGACACTGGAGAGAGATCCACATACTGTTTGGCTACGTCTACACTGGCATGATTTTCCGGAAATGCTTTTAACGGAAAAGTTTTCCGTTAAAAGCATTTTCAGAAAAGCACGTCTAGATTGGCAGGACGCTTTTCCGGAAAAGCATCCGTGGTCAATCTAGACGTGGTTTTCTGCAAAAAAAGCCCCGATCGCCATTTTCGCGATCGGGGCTTTTTTGCGGAAAACAGTACTGTGCTGTCTACACTGGCCCTTTTGCACAAAAGTCTTTCGGAAAAAGACTTTTGCCCGAACGGGAGCAGCATAGTATTTCCAGAAAATCACTGATGATTTTACAGGAGATCGTCAGTGCTTTTCCAGAAATTCAAGCGGCCAGTGTAGACAGCTGGCAAGTTTTTCCGGAAAAGCGGCTGATTTTCCGGAAAAACTTGCCAGTCTAGACACAGCCTTTGTGTTTTTGTGTTTCATTTCCATCATGGTGAGAATTTCCTGCAGTGCTAAGAGATACTTTTTTCTGCAGGGGAATTGCTAGATTTACTTGGACAGCTCTGGGTGCCCAGCTGGTTGTATGTTCTGAGAGATCAGAAGGTGAGTGACATGCAGGCAGGCATCTGGTTAACCAGACTGCTGTTTGAAATAGCTGGCCTATGGAAAATTTATATTCCAGCCCAGCACAAGAGCAGTTAATGTGTCCTTGAATCAGAAACTACAATATGTTTTTTAAAGCTCTTGTTTGGTTCAGAAAGTTGCATGCCCTATTCATTTTAATATCACTAAGCAAACAGGGACCCTCCTCATCCATTTTGTGTGCACAAGGGACCCACATAACAATTCTGATCTCACACAGAACAAAAGGTTATCTGCATTAAACTCATGTGCCAGGCTGCAGTGCAGTGCTGCTGTAAAAGGCAGTAAGAGAATGTTCAGTAACAGAAAGAAAACAGAGGACTGCATTACTTTGAAAAAGAGCTAGCAGAAAGGTTGAGGTTCTGCTATTCCTTGTTATCCCCCTTCTCCATCAGTGGCACAGAAGAGGGCATACAAGAGGATCTGAACTCTTCCAGCCAATAGAATTATACCCATGTAATTGCTAGCAGGTGAAATGGAACCTGTGACCTCTGAAGCTTAGTGCCTGAGCTTAGGGCTCTCAGCTAAAGCTGTAAGGCAGACTCATTATTCTCACTGAAAGTGGGTCTCAGTGCCACTTGGGCTATGTCTTGACTGTAGGCTTCTTTCGGACGAAGCTCTTCTGGCAGAGATCTTCCGAAAAACCTTCTTCTGAAACAGCACATGCACACTGAGAAAACATATTGAAAAAGCGATCTGCTTTTTCAACAGACAGCATCCACACTGAGGGTACATCTAAACTACATGGCTCCGTCGACGGAGCCATGTAGATTTGTTTGTTTGGCAAACGGAAATGAAGCCGCGATTTAAATAATCACGGCTTCATTTAAATTTACAAGGCTGCCGCGCTGAGCCAACAAACAGCTGTCCCCTGTCGACATGAAAGCCTTTTATCGACCTCCCCGGTAAACCTCATCCTACGAGGCATAATGGGGAGATCGATAAAGGGCTTTCAGGTCAGCGCGGGAGCGTCCGGACTAGCACGCTGAGCCGACAAACAGCTGATCAGCTGTTTGTCGGCTCAGCACGGCAGCCATGTAAATTTAAATGAAGCCGCGATTATTTAAATCGCGGCTTCATTTCCCTTTGCTGATCAGCCTAATCTACATGGCTCCATCAATGGAGCCATGTAGTTTAGACACACCCTGAAAGAGCAATCTGCATGGGACTTGGAAGGAGGAGCACAGGTTTCAGGAGGGAAGAGTTTGGGGAAGGGATCAGCAAGTTAGTCTGCATGCACATGACAAGAGTTCCAGCTGCAGTTGAAGCAACCCTATACATAACTCTCTTAATAAAGAACCAGTTTGGAATTAGTTTAATTTTAATGGATTCCTCTTGTTATTACGCAACATAAGAACAGAGGTGGGAGATACATGGGGCAGAGTGCTGAAAGGTGAAGTGCCTAATTGACCCTAACAGAGTTTCAATTAATGTAAGAGGTTATGACCTCTGGAGTCTTACACTTTGTTTCTGAATATGACACAGAATACAATGATGATTTCTATAGCTTTGCAAAGTTGCATGTGGCCATCTGTTCATGCAGTCTCCAGCTACAGTAGTCCTTCAGCCTTTCCCCTTTGTACATATTCTTCAGGTATAAAGTCTCTCTTCATCTCTCTGTATTTGCATATATGAAATGATCTTTGATTTATCTAGCTATATAGCTGCTGTTATCCCTTTCTATTCTGTGGACTAAAGCTTTAAATCTCTTAGGAGTCTGTCAGCTGTAGTCAAATAGCCATTTTATGCTTAATTCATTGCAGGCTGTTACAAAGGAAAGATACACATTCTCACTGGAAACTTTTACATGCTTTACTGGAAACTTTACATTTGTTTGTTTAATTAAAATAAAAACACAGTGATGCTGAATCTGTATAAAAATGAAGTCCAAATCATGTATTCCTTGCACATTTACATCTTTTATTTATTTTAGAGTAAGTTGAGAATGTGCAAGGAATCAGCCCAATCCTGTATTTTCTTAATTTCATTTCTTCACTGTTTTCCAGCTGTATGACTCATCCTTTTGTGTTTTGTCAAATTTGCAGTGAAAGTGCATTATAAATAAGAAGTGGATAGTATTATCTTCTATAAACATAAATTTGTTTGTTTTAACAATTGTCTAAACAAGGAGTAGGACTGAGTGGACTTGTAGGTGCAAAAGTTTTATCCTCTTCTGGTTTTGAGTATAGGTATATAACAAAAAAATGATTTTATAGGTTGAATTTTCATATTAAAGAGTTTGCGCTACAGTACTTGTATGAAGTGAATTAAAAATACTGTTTCTTGTTTATCATTTTATAGTGCAAATATTGGTAATAAAAATAATACTATAGAGTGAGAATTGTGCACTTTGTATTCTGTGCAGCAACTAAAATAAATATATTTGAAAATGTAGAGAAACATCCAAAATATTACAATACATTTCAACTGATATTCTATTATTGTTTAACAGTGCTTTTAATCATGATTTATTTTAGTTAATCATGTGAATTAACTGTGATTAACTGACAGGCCTAATAATGACATATTCTAATTACTCTCACTTAAAAATGTGCACTTATTTCTAGTCTGATTTCAGAAATTTCAGACTCAGCAAATATCTTTAATCTCATCTATATCTTGTGAGACTTCAGGATGGGATGTAGAATTTTGTAGGCATTTTCCCCCCTACAAGATTAAAATTCTTAAGTTACTGTTTCTAGATTCCTTTAAAAATACTTCAGGGTATAAAAAGTCTAAATAACACAAGTATATCAAATGGCTGAAAGTTAAGTTCTTGGCTAGGTGATAAATCTGACAAGGAGTCTGATGGAACTTTAAAGACTAACAATTTTATTAGGGCATAAGCTTTCATAGATACAACTCACTTCCTCAGATGCTGAATAGAAAAGAAAAATGAAAGGGATACAGTGAAGGAAGTGTGACCTCAGAGCTAATTAAATCAGAGGAGATGTGGCTTATCTCCAATAGTAATAAGAAAGTGAGAATTGCTGAAGAAGTCACACTGAAAAGTCCTTTTCCTGTCCAGTAACCATTTAGATTTCGTTAGACATTTTGCTCTCCTAACAGTCACCAGTAAATCTGAGACAGTAAATCTTCTTCCTTTTTTATTTTTTGTATGCCATCACAGCGCCAGCCAGTTTCCAGTGCTTCCAGGTAATTTCTGATAATGCTGCTTCCAGCAAAGTAGCTAAAGGACTTTAGCCTGACAAAATGTCAACCTAGCAAGGCCTAATGCCTTCTCAATGTGCTGTTTCTAGCCCATTTTGCTTTTCTCTGTGGGTTCTTGTCAATGGAGAGAACTTGTTTACTTAGGGATGGTGCATAAATAAGTTGAATTTGTTGTCCCACCGGCCTGGGCTACAGTAGAAAATTCGGACAGCATCATTACATCACTCAGTGCTGTGAAAAATCCTCAGCCTTGAATGATGCAGTTAAACCAACAATTTCTAGAGAAGACAGTGCCCGGTGGACAGAAATAGATAGCGAACTCCTCCCTTTGGTGTACGTAACATCGTCACTGATGCACCACAGAGGCATAGTTGCAGCATTTTAAGTGTAGACAAACCCTGAGACACAGCTCACCTATTCACTGAAAGTCTCAGAAAGTCAGGCAAAGTCACTAATAATCAGGCAGAAAAACTAAAATGGAAATGCAGACACTTTGCGAGGAAAGGTTCTTAATTTACTTTTTGGGTATATTTTCACTGCATAATTCGCCAGGGTGGGGTTAGTCTTGTCCAGGTGCAAGACCTTTGAAGGGATGATTTGGCAAATATGACAATGTGCAACTTATTAATTCCACTTTGATGTTTATGAACTGTCTGAATCTTTGTGTTTTATGCCTCTCTTGTATGCTCTCTGCCTCATACTCCTTGTTTTAAGAGACAGGTGGTGGTTCCTACATGTCTCTTGATGACTAGACTCCTTGTTACAGACTATAAGCACCTGAATAAATCTTGCCGCAGGGAGAACAAAAGGAATAACTGTATCCTAGATAAAACCATTTCCCTAATTTCTCTGAAAGGGTGACTGGGGATATGTCTACACCATGGGATAAGGTCAAATTAAGATGCACATTTTCAGATACGTTAATTGCATAGCTGAAGTCAAAGTATCTTAACTTGACTTTTGGCGCTGTCCACACTGCAGGAAGTCGAAGGGAGAACACTCTCCCTTCAACTTCCATTACTTCTCATGGAAGCAGGACTATCGCTATCAACCGGAGCGCTCCTCTCAGTTCAAATTAGCTGTCTTCACTAGACCCACTAATTTGAACCCTGGAAGATCAACAGTGGCAGCTTCGATCTTCTCTGTAGTGTAGATATATCCTGGGGTTTGAAGGAATGGAATTTCCCCAGCTGCAGGACAAAGAAACTAGGAATCAGAGTTATCACTTAAGAAGTCAAGAGACAAAAGAAGTTTGGGCAAGAGCGGAAGAAAGTTTCATGTTTTCATAACAGACAAGCTGATTTTTGGATTTTTTTTATTTGTTTTCCTGTTTTTATTTTTTTACAACAGAACTAGTCTGTATTTCCCTAGTTTGTTAATGAGAAGGTAATGAGAGACAGTATCAAATGCCTTACTACCGCTTCCCCCTTATCCACTCACCAGGCTTATTATCCTACCAAAGAAAGCTATCAGGTTGGTTAGACACCATTTGTTCTTGACAAATCCATGCTGGCTGTTACTTATCACCCGATTACCTTCTAAATGTTTCCAAATGGATTCCTTAATTAGTTTCTCCATTATCTTTCCTGGTACAGAAATTAAGCTGATTGTCTGTAATTCCCTGGGCTAGTCTTACTTCCCTTTTCATAGATGATTACTAAATGTGCCCTTTTCCAGCCTTCTGGAATATCTCTGGTCTTCTGTGCCTTTTCAAAAATCATAACTAATGGCTCAGATATCTCCTCAATCAGCTCCTTGAGTATTCTAAGGATACATTTCATCAGACCCTGGTGACTTGAAGGCATCTAAATTGTCTACTCCGTTTTCACCAGCACCTGTACAGACTTCCCAGAGTCAGCTGCCTTCTAAAGCAGCTTCAGCTCTCTTATAAGGAACCTGTTGCTCTAGGTTCCCTGCCCTCACCAGGTGTTTCTGTGTGGCTCTTTTAGTGAGCCTGCTCTAGGTTCCAAGTCTTCTGCAGGCAGTTCCCTCATTCCCTTTGCTCTCTGACAGGGAGATTTAGAAAGAGGGTCGCCTAATGGTAGAATCTATTTTTGCTGCCTTTGGCCCTAATTCCATACACACTTAAGCACTGGTTTAACGTTTGCAAGCTTCAGATCTTGTAAATTATTAAGGAGGTGTGTATGTGTTTGCAAAATTGGGATTTTAGAGCAATCTGATGTGATATGGTACCTTATGTTAACTTGAAGTCATCCTATAACCAACATTCATGGTATTATTTTTATTTCTCACTAGTACTTTTTTGTATTACAGCAGTGACTAGAGGCATCAGTTAGGGACAGGAGATCCATTGTGCTTGACCCTGTGTAAACAAAAGAAAAAGGCTCTCCCTGCCCTGAAGATCTTAGTATTCAAGGCCTTGATCTAACAGCTCTTATGAACTTACTTAAACTATGACATTCATAGGTCTATGAAAAGTGCATTAAGTTAAGCACATAGAGAAGTCTTTGCATTCATGCCCCTACCTAGTTGTTTTAAATTAGATGCAGCCATATGACATTCATAGGTCTCTGAAAAGTGCATTAAGTTAAGCACATAGAGAAGTCTTTGCATTCATGCTCCTACCTAGTTGTTTTAAATTAGATGCAGCCAAACAAAAACAATATCCAAAAGCAATTCTAGTACTTCAGTTGGCAAATTGTAATTTATATTGTCACCTTTTTCCTTTTGCACTCTTTGTCACTCAGTTAAGAAATCATCTGCATACTAAACTCTACAAGCTTGTTGTCTGGAATCACGGAGTATAATTTTAGGACTAATCCTTGGTGCCAGTGAAAGGTCAATAAAAACAGTACTGACTTTCTGTCCTGCCTCCAAGGTATTCTCAGTTAAAGATGTCAGTGTAATCACTTGATCCTCAACATTATGGCCCATTTGGAACCCTGCTGGGTAATGAGATGACCTCCATGGTCAATTAAAGGCAACAGTTTAGTTTATTATGTAGATTATTTCTAACAAAACAGTGATCATCAAGTGTGGAGATGGTTCAAATCACCTACTCTGCATGAATAACAGACTGCCCTAAAGATCTATACTTGTTCCAATGCTCTTTAATATACATTATATATATATATATATATATACACACACACTGATGACCTGTTGTCTATTTCAACAGCTACATTTGCATATGATGATGACATCTACCTACCCATAGCCAGCAGGAGTTTTGAGGAACTAGAGTGCTGTCTGTCATCTGACCTTGATACTTTGGCCGAATACTTTTTGAAGTGTGACAAACTAATCACACTAAAAATAGTGTCACCTTGTATCCATCTTGCCAATTACTTATCTCATCAACAGCTGCAGGGCTTCCTGACCAATCAACCAGTAGTTTGTGAACCATGCCCTGCTCATCATATATATAGTAGCCCAGTGTCTGTGGGTCTGTAATGCTGAAATGCTGGCTGTTCCCTGTGGGGGGCGCTGTTGCCTGAAATGCTGGCTGTTCCCTCTGGGCGGCCCATGCTGCATGGGGAGTGCGGGGCCCAAACGGCCGCTTGTGCCGCTTGCTCCCCCACGGCGGCCCGGCTGAGCGGCGCAGAAGTCAGCCAAGTGCCACAGCGGGAGGCAAAGGGGGGCGGGGCGGTGACTTGTGGCATGACAGTGGCTCCAGGCCCAGCCCCCTGGCCATGAATGTCACCGCCCCACCCCCCTTCACCTCCCGCCGTGGCACTCGGCTGACTTCTGCGCTACTCAGCCAGGCCACTGCATGGGAGCAAGTGGCGCAAGTGACTGTTTGGGCTCCACACCCCTCATGCAGCACGGGGAGTGCGGCGCCCAAACAGCCATTTGGGCTCTGTGGTCCCCCGAGTGGTCCCCCATCACTTGCTATCCCCAGCCCTTATACACTCTGTTAAACAGTTTATTTTTTAATGATGCAATATATAAAATTAAAATCACGTCTATAGTTATGAAATAAATGGTCTGTTTTTAATTCATGCTATTTAAATGTCAAATGAAGCATTTACAATTATACATTTTGTAAATCTAAAATCAAGTATTCATAATTATATATTTTTTCTTCCAATAATAAAGTCTCAGTGTGATACCTGTGACTGAACAGTATCTGCCAGTGTCTTGAAGTCTGGGTTGTAGTCTGAGATTGCTAGTCGTATACAGTCCATCAGATGGGCATTTGTGATCCTGCGCTCAGCCTGGGAAGCTTGCTCCAGCACAGCTGGAGCTAGATGCAGCCTGCCTGGGCTGAGCACAGGGCAGCTGGGCTGGAGGGAAGAGAAGTGGCTGCCTGGCCAGCTGGCCATGGCGCTCAGCCAGGGTGCACCAAGCTCCATGTGGGCAGGCGCAGAGGAGAAGCTGCCGATCAGCTGGAGCATGGGGCAGCCTCTTTCAGCTGAAAGCCACAGTCAGCTGGCTGGGGTGTTTCAGCCCTCCCGACCTCCCAGCTCCCACCATTCCTCGCAGCTACTCACCTGTGTTGTTGCTCGGTGAGTAGCTGCTCCTCAAATGAGGAAATCTAATGTAAATGTACTGAGCAGGTGTGCAGTTCAGAGAGGGCTCAAGAGCTACTCTTAGAGCCCCTGAGATCTACTGGTAGATCGCGATCTACTGGTAGATCGCGATCTACTGGTTGGTGACCACGGGCATACATTATGCTCAGGACCAGCTAACTTTATCCTTACCACTGGAACTTCTAGAGCTGCCTGTTCAGCCTTCTGGAGATCTGAAACAGTGTGATATCTGGTTACAGATTGCCTTCTTTGTTTTCTTGTTGATGGATGGATGCACTCAGTGCTGCCATGAGAGAGAGGCTACATCACTTAACCAACAGTTAATTAATTGTTTATGCCTTCAGGAGCCATATGCCTGAAAACTAACTTAAGACTTTACTGATAGCTAAGCTACAGAAATAATAAATAAAGGATAAGTGCATTCGTAAGCTACCTAAGAACCAGATTAGAGTGAATTTCTCCCTGAACTCTATTAAAGTCCCAAATGGTGTTTTACTGTTGGTTCTTGTGTATTTCTCTTGCCCCTTTCTCTTTACTTTCTCAGACATATCCTGTCACTTCTATTTTTTTGCCACTTTTTCTGGAGTCCTGCTAGTATCTCACTCCCCCATCCCGACCACATACTCAGACTTGAAATTACCTTTCCCCATTCTATTTCTTCCAGTTTTGTCCCCCTTTAATTCATAGACTCTTTCTGCCATGAACTGTTTAATATGATTGTATATTCTTATTTGGATCAAATACCTTCCTTTATTACTTGGATTCATTTTCTTGTACTTATAGCTTAATTGGAAAATCAAGCCATCGACTTCCCCTTAGGACTATCATCTTCACCAGTCCAGTTCATAGGATCTTTCTAAAGTGTATAGATTTACATTTCAGTTGAAGACCAGAAAAAAGTACTTCCAAAACACCAAACTAAACGTTGCACATTGAGAATAACTAGAACAAGATGAGATTTTTTTTCTGTCCTGTGACTATGAGTTTTTGGGAAACTGAGTCTCAAAAATGTTCACAAACCAAAAATTTTAAAAAAATCTAAAGAAAAAGTTGTTTTGAACCAAAAAACAAATAAGGTGTTTTGAAAACATCAAAACAGGATGTTTCAACATTTTTTTAAATTCAAAATGGTTGAAGTCTAGAATTATTTGTCAAAGTTCACAAAAAAATTGGTTTCAATGAAAGCACATGTTGAAAACTTCTCAGTTAGCTCTAATAATAATAGTAGAATAAAAATCATGGTACAACATTATTAAAAGCAAGACTATGCTAATAATAAATATGTAAGAAAGATGGCTATATTTATGCTGCTGCTCTTATGTCTCAAAACTTGGTCTCACAGAACTCTATGCTGGTTATTAATGGTGAAACTTTTAGATGCTTTGGATTTTTCAAGGATCAACTGCAATCAACCACTGGGTTAGATTTACCCCAGCTGACTGTAAATAACTAAACATGTTTCACAATACTCTTGCAAAGTAATTACTTCAGTAGTGCTAAAGGAGTCCTGTACAATAGGTGGGCAAGCCAATGACAGGGAAGAGCAATAAGATACTTTAACTCAGCTATTCAGCCATGAAAACAGTTTTCCTTATACAAGTTTATCTTTGGAGATTAGTAGCATTTTTATTACCTGAATGTCAGTAGCTATTCATTTTATAAACTTTAATTAAAACCATTCTTTCAGGCTTTAATGACTGAATTTTTTTAAAATAGCTTGTTCTTTACATAGATTTTGTTAACATTGTTTCCTTAGGAACAATTTAAAAAGGTTCCCTGCCCTCATCAGGCAGGGAGTGGAAGGCAATACATGTGAAACAACAAGCCATGCATTTATCACCATCACTCACTCATTTGTTTTTATCCAATCAGGCAGAGGCTTCAATACCTCATACTTACCTGCTCACATTGCTCAAACTCTGTCTCACATCCTGACTAGCCCCTTAGGGTATGTCTAGACTACAGAGTTTTGTCGACATAAGTTTTGTCGACAGAATCTGTCGACAAAACTTATGTCGACATAGAGCGTCCAGACTACATCGCTTTGTCGACGCAGCGATCAGCTTTGTTGACATAAGAGCGTCCAGACTGCAGGACGCTCTGTCGACAGAAGAAAGCACCCGGAAGTGCTTCTGAAAGGTCACAGGGGCAGCCATAAAGCCCTGGCACTGCTGCATGCTCTCTGCAGAGACGCATGCTTAAAGGGATACTCCCGGATAGCCGTTCTTCTGCTCCTGCTTCTAGCTTGCCAACCTTTACAGGGAAAGCAAAGCTGATGCAGTTTTCCTGGCTCTGGTTGCCTTGCTTTGGTGGACACCACAGCTGTGTATTATCTGGTTTGTCTGTTTGTTTCTGTGTGTGTTTGCTTGGGTTTTGACTTTTTTGGGTTTTTTTGTTTGTTTGTTATTTTTGTTCTTGTGTTTGTTTGTTTGTTTTGTTCTTTTGTTTGTGTGTTATTTTGGCTTTTTTTGCCAAGGAGCCTGAGCTGCCCCTGGGCAGGCGATGGCCCCACACCATGCTGCTGGAAGCTCTGCTTCATGCTCAGGAGAGCATGATGACCTTAGCAGCAGACCTGGATCCTGAGCCCAGCTTTGAGCCCCTCGCTCAGGATCCAGCTGCAGCCCTGCTGCCCTTGCCCCCCAACTTTTTCCTGGAGATGCGGGTTTGGAGGCTGGACACCAGTTCGGACTGGTGGGACCGGCTAGTGCTGCAGCAGTGGGATGACGATCAGTGGCTCAGAAACTTCCGGATGAGGAAGGCCACCTTCCGGGAGCTCTGTACCTGGCTCGCCCCTGCCCTGCAACGCCAGGACACCCACTTGCAGCCATCCCTGTGGAGAAGCGCGTCGCCATTGCACTCTGGAAGCTGGCCACCCCTGACAGCTACCGCTCTGTGGGGCATCAGTTTGGTGTGGGGAAGTCTATCGTCGGGGCCATCTTGATGGAGGTAAGTCACTCTCGGGAGACAGTCCAGAGGGGTAGTCAGGACCAGGCACAGGGAATTGGGGATAGGGTGGCAGAGGTAGAAGCCCTCTCAGCCTCACCCTGCCATGGTGCAGGGTCAGGGAAGGGATTGTCTGGGGGACAAAGGATGAGCACTTCTCATCAGGTGAGCCAATCCCTCTAAAGTCCTGTGCTGTGTGTTTCTATTTGTCCCATTCTGCAGGTGGTGACGGCCATTAATGCAGAGCTGCTCCACAGGACCGTTCGCCTCAGAGACCTGCAGATCATCCTGGCTGGATTTGCAGGGCTTGGGTTCCCAAACTGCGGTGGAGCACTGGACGGGACCCACATCCCCATCTGTGCCCCGCCCCATCAAGCAGCACAGTATATCAATAGTAAGGGCTACTTCTCTATGGTGCTGCAGGCTCTGGTTGACCACAGGCGACAGTTCACGGATGTTTGTGTCGGGTGGTCAGGCCGGGCACATGATGCCCGTGTGTTCAGGAACTCGAACCTGTACCGCAGGCTGCAGACTGGGGCATTCTTCCCAGAGAGGAACCTGGCTGTCGGGGATGTGCAGATGCCTACGTGCATTGTGGCTGATGCGGCCTACGCTCTCATGCCCTGGCTCATGAACCCCTACACTGGCCACCTGGATGCGAGCAGGGAACTGTTCAACTCCCGCCTCAATAGGGCTCGCTTCCAGGTGGAGTGCACCTTCAGCCGTTTGAAGGGCAGGTTTAGGTGCCTGCTGACGCGGCTGGACATGGGGGAACACAACATCCTTGATGTGGTTGCAGCATGCTGTGTGCTGCACAACCTCGTAGAGAGGAAAGGGGAGGCCTTCCTCCCTGCGTGGAGGACACAGACGGAGATGGAGGGGAGGCAGTTTGGGCAGCCCCGGACAGCTGCCACCCAGCAAGCCCACCAGCTGGACCTACGCATTCGGGAAGCCCTGAGGGAGCAATTCTCACAGGGAGGCCCCTGATTAAAGAATGATTAAAGGTTTAGAGAACATGAGCTATGAAGCCAGGCTTCATGAACTGGGCTTGTTTAGTTTGGAAAAAAGAAGATTAAGGGGGGACATGATAGCGGTTTTCAAATATCTAAAAGGGTGTCACAAGGAGGAAGGCGAAAATTTGTTCCTCTTGGTTTCTGAGGACAGGACAAGGAGTAATGGGCTTAAAGTGCAGCAGGGGAGGTTTAGATTGGACATTAGGAAAAAATTCCTAACTGTCAGGGTGGTCAAATATTGGAATAAATTGCCAAGGGAGGTGGTGGAATCTCCTTCTCTGGAGATATTTAAGAACAGGTTAGATAGACATCTGTCAGGGATGGTGTAGACGGAGCTTGATCCTGCCTTGAGGGCGGGGGGCTGGACTCGATGACCTCTTGAGGTCCCTTCCAGTCCTATTATTCTATGATTCTATGATTGTCCCCAGGGCCTTCCACGTGTGGGATTGCCCCATACCCCTGGTGCCTTCCTCCCTGCAACCCCTCCCTGCCCCACATTCACCCATTCTACTCAGTCCCCACTCACTGAGAATGGAGACAGGTGATGGTGAAAAACAGAGTATACTTTATTTAACTGTTTTTTTTAACAAATTAAAATAAATAACTCTTGGATTTAGAGAAAAATAAAAATAAACATGTTTGTTTTAGAAAATAAAGTGCTTAAAAAAATGCGTCCCTCAGTTTGTGTCACTGGTGGGAAGGGGGAATGTGAACTTGGAAGGGGGGAGAGAGGCTCAGGGCTGAGGGGGCTGCCTGGAGGCCGAGCTCCTGCTGCTTTGGCTCTGGCGGCCTTGCCGCGCCCGGCTGCGCGTGCGGGATGCCACAGAAGGGGGCTGAGCAGGAGATGGGGCTGAGGCTGGGATGGCAGGGTCAGAGGAGGGGGCAGGGTCAGAGGAGGGGGCAGGCTGAGGAGGAGGGGCAGGAGCAGGCAAAGGACCGGGGAAGGCCATGGCATCCCAGATCACGTCACAGATGTCCCTGCGCTCCTGGCTAAATTCGCATAGCAACTGGCGGCGCCACTCAGCCTCTGCCTCCAGCCTTCTTTCCATGGAGTCCTTCATCTCTTGAAGGACTCCAACGTGCTGGCGCACCAGCTCTAAGTAGCTGCGCCAGTGCCTACGGGTGCCCTGCGGCCGTTTGGGTGGTCGGGCAGGTAGGGCGTCCCCCTCCTGGTCAGCTGGTCCAGCTGTGGAGGACAAGAGGGAAAAGTCGTCAGTCATGCATGCTCACCCTTTCCCTGAGACGGCCTGCCCTCCTCCTTCTCAGCAGTCAGTGCCTGTGCTAGGGTCTACTTTTGTCGACAAAACTCTGTAGTCTAGACACACCCAAAGAGGAGACTGAGCTGTTCCCCCGAAAGGGATTAAATTTAGCAGTGTAGGGAGGGAACATAACTCAGGGTATGTCTACACTAGAAAGTTAGTTCGAACTAACGGACGTTAGTTCGAACTAACTTTCCTATGCGCTACACTAGCGCTCCGCTAGTTCGAATTTGAATCGAACTAGCGGAGCGCTTAGTTCGAACTAGGTAAACCTCATTTTACGAGGACTAACGCCTAGTTCGAACTAGCTAGTTCGAACTAAGGGCTGTGTAGCCCTTTAGTTCGAACTAGTGGGAGGCTAGCCCTCCCCAGGTTTCCCTGGTGGCCACTCTGGCCAACACCAGGGAAACTCTATGCCCCCCTCCCGGCCCCGGACCCCTTAAAGGGGCACGGGCTGGCTACGGTGCCCGTGCCAGGTGCAAGCCTGCCAGCACCCAGCTAGCAGACCCTGCACCTGGCACGGCACAGAGCCACCCACCCGATGCCCCCCAGCCCACCCCCTCTTGCCGGGACCAGGCTGGCGGCTCCCGGGAGCTTGCCCTGGACCGCAAGAGGCGGGCACCTTCCTGGGCTAGTGCGGACATCGTGGACCTCGTCCACGATCTCCGCACTAGGCACAGGAAAGTGGCCGTCTAGGGCAGGAGAGCTGCCAGCCTGGCCACCCAGGACCAGGTGTGCATGAAAATCAAGGGGGTCCACTGAGACCCCCGACACTGAGCCCTGAGCTTACAATGGCCGTACTGGGTCAGACCAAAGGTCCATCTAGCCCAGTAGCCTGTCTGCCGACAGAGGCCAACCCTAGGGACCCTGGAGGGGATGGACCGAAGACAATGACCAAGCCATTTGTCTCGTGCCATCCCTCTCCAGCCTTCCACAAACTTTGGGCAGGGACACCACTCCTACCCTCTGGCTAATAGGACTCCATGGACCCAACCTCCATGACTTGATCTCACTTCTCTTTAAACTCTGTTCTAGTTCTAGCCTTCACAGCCTCCTGCAGCAAGGAGTTCCACAGGTTAACTATTTGCTTTGTCAACAACAACTTTCTCTTACTAGTTTCAAGCCTGCTACCCATTCCTTTCCTTTGGTGTCCTCTAGTCCTTCTTTATGGGAACTCAGGAAGAACTTTTCTGAATGCACCCTCTCCACCCAACCCCTGCTTTGAGAGACCTCTATCCTGTCCCCCCTCCGTCTCCTCTTTTCTAAGCTGAACAGTCCCAGTCTCTGTAGCCTCTCTTCATCTGGGACCTGTTCCCAACCCCTGATCATGTTAGTTGCCCTCCCCTCTCCCAGCCTTTCTCTTCCCCTCTCCCACCTCCTTTTCCCAGTCTCCCCCAGTTTTTTTCAATAAAGACAGAGTCAATGTTGGAAGAAACGTTATCTTTATTTTGTACATCAATAAGAAGGGGGGATAGGGAAGGGCAAGTGGAAGGAGGTGAGGGAGGAATGGGGTACGAGCCCCCGATGGGGAGGACTGGGCTGGCTCTGCGGGCTTCTGGGGGTGGAAGCTCTCCTGCAGCCCCCCAATTACTCCCTCTCCCCAGATGGCAGCCTGCGGCAAGTGCAGCCGGGCTGATGGCCGAGTGCTGTGATGTGCCCAGTGTGGGCACTCAGGGCACTCCAAGCCAGAACTTCTTTGCAAGCGGGGCACCCCTTAGAACTGTGTGTTCGGGGTGGGGGTCGGGACCCTTTAAGCGCAGCCCTCGGCTAGCCTGAGACAGTATCTCCATGCTCTAAGTCCTCCTCTGATGCCCTGCCGGCACTGCTTCCGGCCATCCTTAAGCCCTGTTCAGAGTCCACTCAATGTGGACTTACTAGTTCGAACTAGCAAAACGCTAGTTCGAACTAGTTTTTAGTTCTAGATGCGTTAGTTCGAACTAGCTTAGTTCGAACTAGCGCTGTAGTGTAGACGTACCCATAGTCACCATTTCCTCCCCCCTAGGATAGTGCCTTTACTCAGGGAAGGTTCTAAGGTTCCATGTAGGCCTTACATAGCAAGCTGTTCTGCGAAGGATCCCTGCCTACTTGTCTCTGAAGTGATATTGTGTGTGCCACATAAAATAGTAGTGCAGGAATCACAAGCATTCAGCAGTACGCTTATCTCAAACTATGGAAAGTCCCCATCTGGTCATGCTGCCCTCTATACCTAACACTGTCTTCTTTCACCTCTAGATGGCAAGGCACCATGACAGTAAGGACAGCATCCCTTGTGCTGTTTAACCCTTCATTTCCTTCATGGAAGGATATTAGATATAACCCCCATTTCCCTATAGTACTGGATTATTTTCATGGGAAGAAAAAAAGGATTGTTCCAAATTGTCTAAATTCAGGAAGACAAGAAGACATTGCCTATGCGGGAAATTTTCCATGTGAGTCACACAAAATCAGAGCTGATGGGCATATTTTCAAATGATTTTTTTTGTCATTGAAAAAAAGGCATAATTTCAAAATCTTTCATCCAAAAGAGTTCAATATTCATGAACTTTATATTTTTAACAAAGTGGTTATTGAAATCAGTATCTGAATAGTTATCAAGTTTATTCACTATCAAATGAGTCTTCAATAAACATTTTGAAATTTCACACTGAAATTTTGATCAACATTTCAATTAAACATATTGGATTAAATATTCAATTAAATGAACAAAGGTTTGTTTCAACCCTGTTAAAGGAAAACAATATTAACATTTCTAAATTATTTAAATTTTTGATCATCTCTTTTACAGTTACAAATCTTGACACATAAGATTAACTCTAGGAGGAGTCTTTTAAACCAGCTGAAGTGCAAGCCCACAAGGAATTCTGGCTAAGGAGATGGCACTATTCCCATGTATGCAATTAAGCTCATTAACAAGGAGGGGCAAGAATGGGTCCTTTAAAAATACGAAAATTTAAATTCTTTAAAAAATTATGAGGACAGAGAAGTACTAGCATAGTATTCCTCCAAGGACTGGTTCATTCCAAACTGGGATCTGCCACTGACCCTGCTACCAAGTGACAAGAGGCAAAAAAAAGTGTTAACAATTACATGAATCTACAATTACCACTATACTGAGAAAAAGAAACAAGTCAGAATAAACTATGAACCACAGGGATTTATGTGGCAATACAATAGGTTTTTTTTCCAAGAGCAAACTCTTGAGAGCAATAACGGAAGTAATTTTGTTTACCATGTACTGAAGTCTTTTGTACAATCTGTGGCACCAGCAAAACTAGTAGAAATCTTTCAATCTGACAGTAATTTTCCTTCTACATTAAATAGGGGCTAGTCATTTCTGAGCAGCACTTGGGGAATGGTAGGCTTCTGTATATGTTAAGTGTCAAAACTCCCTATATGCGGAAATGGATGGTGTATTATGAAAACCGAAAAGAAATAGAATAGTTTCACTAATATAATCTCATTCCATTCTTATAATACATGATAATAAGCAGTGTCGAGGGTTAAAGCAGAAATGTGCAGTATGAACTGAAGTTTTTGCAATGCAACATGAATCCTTCAATGCTACAGAAAGATTTGAGAATTGATTTTTCTCAGAAATTTGATATCCATTATGGTGAATATTTTCCTCTCAATTGTAACTCTAAAATTAGAAACATTTTGATTAGCCAGTTGCCCCATTCTCTAAGTTATGACAAATCTCTGGTGCATGAAACTTTTTTGTACGATTATCCAGCAATGATAAAGAAAATTCTGTCTTCATTATGGGCCCAATACAAACCTCATAGACATCAGTTGAAGAACTCCATGGACTTTTGAAGGAGTGGGTTTATAAAACTTGTTGTTAACATCTTCTGCTATACTTTGTATCTCAGCGATCAGTTATTTTGCTTCAATTCATTCTGAGAAGAGAATTCAAACTTGTAGCATAGAATACTAGGACTGGAAGGGACCTCGAGAGATCATCAAGTCCAGTCCCCCGCCCCCATGGCAGGACCAAGTACCGTCTCGACCATCCCTGATAGACATTTATCTAACCTACTCTTAAATATCTCCACAGATGGAGATTCCACATCGTCCCTGGGCAATTTATTCCAGTGTTTGACCACCCTGACAGTTAGGAACTTTTTCCTAATGTCCAACCTAAACCTCCCTTGCTGCACTTTAAGCCCATTGCTTCTTGTTCTATCCTCAGAGGCCAAGATGAACAAGTTTTCTTCCTCCTCCTTATGACACCCTTTTAGCTACTTGAAAACTGCTATCATATTACCCCTCCCCCCACTAAAAATGTGTTTCCAATGTGGAGTGAAGGCACTAAGATTTTTTTTTAATTTCATCCAGATAAATTCATTAATGTAAAGTCTGGGTATAGTGGAGTGGAAGAGTACACCATGGTGCAGGAAGTGGCCTGGGTCCTGAGCCAGTGGGTGGACACAGTGGATTGGCGTGACTACAGGCCAGGCAAAACACTGACCAAAAGACACGTGCTCCAACAAATTGAGCTAATTCCTGGTGTGACCAGCAGGAGGCATCACAGTGGGGATTCAACTCTGTTATACTAGGCATTTATATTTTCCAATAAAAATTCCTTCAAAACTAAAAGACAAGACAAATCTTTACATACAGGAACAGGCAGAAATGGGTTATCATTAGCAGTACCGGAGAACTGAGAAATCTCTTCTTCACTGATTTACCAAGAATTAATGAGCTTCAGTGGTGCAATTTATTAGTAGTACTCTGTGGGG
Organism: Pelodiscus sinensis; assembly: GCF_052426305.1. Lineage (NCBI taxonomy): Eukaryota > Metazoa > Chordata > Testudines > Trionychidae > Pelodiscus > Pelodiscus sinensis. The sequence goes on from NC_143054.1 coordinate 15,524,447, forward strand.
CTTATAGTGGACTCATTTTAGATTATTCAATCTAGATCTCTCTGATGACATTGCTCTTCTATATGAAAATGCTGAAAGACTTCAGGCACGTACAAATGAAGTTAAAGAAACAATGGAGAAGGCAGGAGGACTACAATTCAATGTAAGAAAATGTAAAACCCTGGCAATTAGAGATATGTATTCCAACATTAAAATCAATGATGAAGAACCAGAGAGGGTTGGTCAATTCAAGTATCTCAGAAGCCCAATAAGCCAAATGGTATGTGCTCTGAGGAAATAAGAATAAATACTGGCAAAGTGAATACCATCTTTGGTAAACTGAGGAACATTTGGAAACTTAATATCATATCCTTACATACAAAACTATGCATCTACTCAGCCGTCATTGTAGCCATAGCAACCTCCAGCAGTGAAACCTGGCAGCTCTACAAAACAGATGCTCAAAAGTTAGATGCATTTCATCATAAGTGCTTGCGGAGCATATTAGGAGTAAACTATGAGGAAAGAAAATTAACAATGAAGTAAAAAAATGGCTAAAGTGAGGTCTTTATCACAAATAATTTGTAAGAGAAGACATCAACATTAGGGTATGTCTTAACCAACCAGTGATTATGGCTCTCAATTGGAAGACTGAAAATCCAACAAGAAAAAGGAGTAGATGTAGGATGACTTGGAGGCATACGCTTATCAACAACATAGAAAAAATCATTTGAAATGGGAGGACTTGGGTCACATGTCAGCTAATAAGCAAGCATGGAGAATGTGGGTAACTAAATGTGCTGAAAATCTCAGGATGGCTTAATGTCTAAGCCTTAAGGTACTCTGGGTATGTCTATACTTGCCATTTTTTTTTTTAAATTTACAAGCCCGGACTAACTGCCCACGTCTACATGAGGCAGTGAAACAGGTGTTCAAAATAAAGCCCTATTTCAAACTACCTGTTAAACCTCATTTCAGGAGGAATAACAGGTAGTTCAAAATAGGGCTTTCTTTCGAACGCCCGTTTCACTGCCTCATGTAGACTCGGGCAGTTATTCCGGGCTTGTCAATTTCAAAAAATGGCACCCAGACAGGAAGGTGCAAATCAAGAGCAGGATATTTAAATCCCAGCCTTGATTTGCAATTCCGAATGCTTACATTTGCAGCCCTAGTTCAAATTAGGCTACAAGTGTAGACAAACCCCCTGAGGGGCTTTTCTTTTTGCAGAGACGGGCCACATTGGAACACCAAATCAGAACTCCACAAACGTTGGTGACATTCAAAAAAGGTGTCTGACTAGATTGATAGACAATTTGGGTGAATCACTACATTTCTGCCAGGTCTCTTCTCTTTCTTTTCATTTCATCCCAGTTACCTAGGCCAAAGTTTCCAAATGTGAATTCCTAAACTTACCACCTAAATCAGTGTTGAGTTTAAATATGTGGCCAGAATTTCAGATGTTGAACCTCCTGTGGGACATTTTAACTAAAGCAGTGCATTCTTTAGGAAATCAGTTCACTTATTTGAAAATGGATAACATGCATTAATGAGTATGAAAGGAAGTAAAGAAGGAAATCACATGCAATGATTAAGTTCTCAAGATCTGGAAGATTCTCAACATTGGAAAGCAGCAAACAAGTGAAGAGTCAGTAGATAACTATGTAAACTAGGCTTAGGGGACTCAAACTTTTCAACACTGAAGGTCAGATTGCCCACACACTCAGGGTATGTCTACACTACCCCGCTAGTTCGAACTAGCGGGGTAATGTATGCATACCGAACTTGCTAATGAAGCCCGGGATTTGAATTTCCTGGGCTTCATTAGCATAAAGCCGGCGCCGCCATTTTTAAAAGCCGGCTAGTGCGAACCCCGTGCCGCGCGGCTACACGCGGCACGGGGTTCGCACTAGCCGGCTTTTAAAAATGGCGGCGCCGGCTTTATGCTAATGAAGCCCAGGAAATTCAAATCCCGGGCTTCATTAGCAAGTTCGGTATGCATACATTACCCCGCTAGTTCGAACTAGCGGGGTAGTGTAGACATACCCTCTGAGCTTAAGGGCTGTACCTTATTTACTTATTCATTCTCATCATATCCAAAATAGAAAGACCATGTTGGCAGATTTTATCACCTTGATAAAGTGAGGGCAGTTCTTTGAACACAGAAAACTAGAGGACATAATCCAAAACTGAAGGAATAATAAATAAGAACATCTCACAGAGTAATCTGATATTCTATATGTTTGGCTAAGTTACCAGAAAGATTACTGAATGAAAGAATGTTTATTTGCAGGGCTGTTTGGAAAGCAAAAATTCCATTGAGAGAAAAATAGACCCAGAATAAACAATATCCCAGTTCTTAGGTTACTAGTGTGAGATGTGGGAAAACCAAGCTTAAATCCCTGCTCTAGCTCATTTGGAGTGAGGACTTGAACCTCGCTCTTCCAGGGCCCACACCCATGCCCTAGCCACCAGTCTATTGAGTATGTCTCTCCCATTAAAGCTATTCCACTTTCTATAAAAGATTGAATACTCATTGGAGCAAGAGATAATCAGTAGACTAGTGGTTAGAGCAGTGGCATGGGATAGGTTCCACATGATTTGGAGATGGGATGTCTTAACCTTGGGGTCTCATATCTAGGACTTTGGCTATTCTGGGGTGGTGTGTGCCTCTCAAAGTTTTGACCTGTATCTGGGAACCCTATAGAAGAAATGTCCAAACTGGTACATTTCCATGAAACATTTTAGTTTTGACAGGAAAAAAAAAAGTTTAATCTCCATTTTAACCTGTTCTGTTTACGTGTAGACGTATTTCCAGAGAAGGGGCAGATAGCACATAAAGAAGTAGGAAAGTGGGGACAGTGAGCTTAAGATATATTTAAAAAGAAGGCATGTTGGGTGAATACACTTTCCTTTGTCTAAAGCAGGGCTGGGCAAAATAGGGCACATGGGCCAGATCTGGCCCACCAAGTCGCCAGATCCAGCCCACCAAGTCGCCAGATCTGGCCTGAGGATGCAGCAGGGAGCCTCAGGCAGACTTCCTGCTTGCCCCGCCCCTCGCATGCCACTGAGAAAAGCAGCTGCCAGGCCGTTTGTGTTTCTCAGCTGTGAGCCAGGTGGAGTGGGGAAAGGCTGCCTCCGCCCCCGCCCCCAGCACAAGCCCATTGGCCAGTTTCTGTCCCATGGGAGCTGCCTGTTTGAAAAACAGACAGCACGGGAAGCCCCACTTCCCCTCTTTCCTCAGGTTCTTATTCATAGACACAGATGGCCCCTGCAGCCTGTGCAGAGGTGGGGAAGGCTTCTGCCTTAGAAATGTGCTGGGCTGCTGGCCAGGAATCACCCAAGTAAGTCTTCCAGCCAGAGCCTACTTCTAGCACCCAGTCCCTCTCTCCCCCCAAGCCTCTGCACCCCCCACCCCACATAAGCTAAACCCTGCTCTTCTGCCCCCTACCCCTTTGAGCCTAAACCCCCTCCCAGATCTGGCAGCACAATCCCTGGCCCCAGATCACAATCCCATCCTGCTCTAGGTCACAACCCAAACCTCTGCACCCTCTTCTGCTCCCCAGTGCCCTGCCCTACATGACATCTACCTCCTGCTCTAGGTCATAACCCAGACCCCTGTACCTCAGTTCCATGCCCCAGACTCCTACCAGGTCACAACTGCCTCCTTCCCTCAGACTTCCTTCCAGAGCTCACAGGCCCTCCTGCTCCCCAGTCCCTTACCCCAAGCTCCCTTGTGCACCTAACCTCCATCCCAGACCCCACATCTCCATTAGTATCATGAAAGAGTGCAGCCCTCGACCACTTTCCAAAATCTTGGAATGCCCTCCCCCCATCAAAAATTATTGCCCACCTCTTCACACAACCAACCCACAACTTGCACTGATTTAAAATAAATAAATAAACTCTCTTGTTTTCAGGAACTGTACTATGAATCCTGCTTAGGTCAAACTATCACAACCAGCATTGCTCGTCTGCAGGTTCAGTGTAAGAGATTGGAGCACAGAGATACCTATTTCTACTTGTTGTTAGGTCTCATTACAGAAGCAAACACTTTCACTGCTCCTTAGTTCTCGGTCTCATGGGCAGCACAAAAATACGTGGCACACTGTGATTCCTATTTATGCTCACCTACTACCTAATTAACACCCTGTGGTTGCTTTATCTGCAATCCACCACTCTGTAGCTTTCAACTCTGCCTGCCATCCTTTCATTACCTCTAGGCCCCGAACATGCTGTACGAGAAGATTGTTATTTGCAAACTGGTTGTCAAACTGAACGAGAAAACCCATCCTTAAAATCATATTGTCATTTGCTTATAGAAGTTGACCAAACTAATACAAGGCAATTCTGAGCCACAGTTCACCTCTAAGGTACAATTCCTTCCTACAGATGCAAGTCTGCAGCAGTTCCCCCAACAGAGAATACTGAGGCAAATCAAGATCGCAGTGGGTTGAGAATGCTCTCTAGCCCCTTTTTAATTTTCTGTTGAAGTCATCGATACTTGGAATGGAAGCTCTCAGCACTATGTAGTAATGGGGCTCTAAGAGGCATGAAAAATAGAGCTACAAGAGACCTATTAAATGTCCCAGTCCATGCAGGATGGGTCCCACTAGTATGTTTTGTAGGGCTATGTCTTGTCTAATTGTAAAATATAACAAGAAACATGGATTTACAGCTGCAAAAACATCCATCTTCCAAGAGAAAAATAAATTGGCCTCTATAGGGACTAAGGAATTCTGCAGCTAACAAAAGCAAAGAAACAATGGATTTTTTGTTGCACTACCACATTACACAAAACAAGGCAACCCTGCTGTCACTGACATTTGTAAGCATCACCTTTTACTGCTAGGCTAGGCTATAAAAACTAGTTGACAAAGTAGGTTTCTCAGAACAACCGAGCCTGAGTAAAGTGAAAATGAATACGTGCTAGCAGAATTAGAACAAAACTTATGGAATAAAGATTTAAGACAATTAAACCTCAGGCCCCACTTATCACAGCAAAGCAGGGCAAGCAAGCAAAAATTAACTCCAAGGCATTGAACCACTGCTATAGCAAGGTCATATGGTAAATATTTTATGTCGATTACAGTTGTATGACAGCATCACAGACTGGCTGGCTCTTTAAAGAATCAGAGGGGTAGCCCAGGTAATTAGTTAGTTTTCCTTTGAGGAATGTCAGGCTCAGCCATGTCTGTGACAAATTAGCTACTTCTCCCATCTGCCCTTCAACCCCCAAGGCAACAGCCCTGTTTAATGATTGGATCTAGCTAGAAAGTGGTAATAGGATGCCTTCAAAGAGATCTGAGGGCTCGATTGAGAGGATGGAGCTGTAGAAAAGTAGGTGGTTCCTCTGGAAGGCCCTGGAGGAGGGTAACTCCAAGGCAGGTGGCCTGGAAAATGGCTGACTAGGTTTGCAGGGGGAAGGCAGGCTCCAATAATTACCCCAGTAAGAAGGTGACTCTCATGAGAATCAGCTCAATGTAGGAGAGGCAGAAAGAACTGAGGGTATGTCTACACTAGCCCCCGAGTTCGAACTAGGGAGGCTAATGAGGGTGACTGAAATTGCAAATGAAGCGTGGGATTTAAATCATCATGAGAAATCATTCTTCCGCTCTACCCTGCACTGGTTAGACCTCAGTTGAAGTATTGTGTCCAGTTCTGGGCACCACATTTCAAGAAATATGTGGAGAAATTGGAGAGGGTCCAGAGAAGAGCAATAAGAATGATTAAAGGTCTAGAGAACATGACCTATGAAGGAAGGCTGAAAGAATTCGGTTTGAAGACTGAGGGGGGACATGATAGCCATTTTAAGGTATCTAAAAGGGTGTCACAAGGAGGAGGAAGAAAACTTGTTCATCTTGGCCTCTGAGGATAGAACAAGAAGCAATGGGCTTAAACTGCAGCAAGGGAGGTTTAGGTTGGACATTAGGAAAAAGTTCCTAAGTGTCAGGGTGGTCAAACACTGGAATAAATTGCCCAGGGAGGTTGTGGAATCCCCATCTCTGGAGATATTTAAGAGTAGGTTAGATAAATGTCTATCAGGGATGGTCTAGACAGTATTTGGTCCTGCCATGAGGGCAGGGGACTGGACTAGATGACCTCTCGAGGTCCCTTCCAGTCCTAGTATTCTATGATTCATTATCATGTTCCCGGCGGTCGCCATTTTGGAAATTGACTAGCCCAGAATAACTTCCCGCGTCTACATGCAGCAGTGAAAAGGGAGTTCAAAGTAATGCCCTAACTCGAATTAGCTGTTATTCCTCCTGGAATGAGGTTTAACAGCTAATTTGAAATAAGGGCTTTACTTCGAACTCCCGTTTCACTGCCACATGTAGACGCAGGCTGTTATTCCGGGCTAGTCAGTTCCCAAAATGGCGACCGCCTAGGAACATGCTAATGAAGCACGGGATATTCAAATCCCGTGCTTCATTTGTAATTTCGGTCACCCTCATTAGCCTCCCTAGTTCGAACTACGGGGCTAGTGTAGACATACCCTGAGAGCTGAGCCCATGAAAGGCTTTTATTTATATAGCACTTGGGCCTACTGACTCCATTTGTTACCAGCACCCTGCCAAGGAGGTGCTGAGTTCCCCCAGATGGCCCACAAAAAGATGGTGTGGAGGCTGACCCTGCCATAGTGAGTCATTGCTATTGTTTCATTCAACAGCACCATGACAACCAAGCATCCCTGTATGTGGGTGGTTTGGGGATGGGTATTTTTGTTTGTTTGTTTGTTTGTTTTACAAATAAAAATTAAGTTTCACAACAGCCCTTTGTTTGGGGAAGTTTTGACAGTTTTCATGTGGAAAGCTTTTGCAATGAAAAATACAGTTTTGTCAGAAGTGAAATTTTTAACCGGGAAATGTTCATTCTGGTGAAGATTTTAAATTGTCTGGCAAGAACATTAAAATTCTTATTTTGCATCAACAAAATAAAATGTCAAATTGTTTCTTTATGACAAAAGGTTTTATTTCAGTTTTTTGGTTCACAAAATGTAATGGAAACATGAAAAGAGATCATTCAAAACTATAACTTATTTTGAAACAAGAAGCTTTTCGTGTCAACATTTTTAAGCTGAGTTTTTCAGAATTTTTATCCTATGAAATGTTGACATTTCATCTTTCTGTTTTTGATACACAGCAGAATCTAATTTAAAATATTGAAATTTACCTTGGAATGAAATTTCCATCTTCCAAATGTACAATTCAGCTTGTGATCATTTGAGTACACTGGTAGCATTCAGAATTCCAACTTTCATACCTGTAATGCAGTGTTGGTATAAATCAAGATCAAATTTTGGCTGCCAACACTCAATTTCAAGACTCTACATCCTACAATTCTTATTTTTGGCTCATCTGGAGCTATACCAGAATCGTGCAGGCCCTCTGCTCTATATGCCAAAAAGAATAAATGAAATAGCATTAATTAATGCTTCTATATGCACATGTGTTTATAATTCCCATTTTATTCATAAAGATAACATATGTGAGGTGCTGTTAGTTATGGATCTGTTTCACCATAGCACATATATTTTCCTGTTTTAATTTTTGCCCTCCTTATGTACAGTAGAGAAGTCCTTATTTAGGCAAAATTCCCATGGAAATCTGAGTAAATTCATCTGGCAATTTGTTATATTTAAGAAATGGTAATAAGATTTTGCCTTTAAAGAGAAAGAATGAGAGATGGATCATTTTCCCTGTTTTTATAATTGTCTTCATAATTACTATCCTTATTATAAATGTCTCTTTGAAACTTCCCAAATGTTTAGTTTTTATTGATGGTATAGGTGCTTACAGGGATTTTCAAGAGCACTGAGTGTAAATTATAATTTGAGGACAGATTGTGCAAGGATGGCACGCAAAAAAGTGCTCATACCTGGGCATCAACAGATGTCTTGGATAGGGCCAAGACTATGTTTACTGAACAAGAATGAATACATAACTCTGCTCCTGGATAGAAGGGCATGATACTTGCTAATTCTGTGGTAATCTATTTTTAATATTGATTTTCTTACCAAATGAGCTGCCCATCCTACTCTAGGAAGAAATGGGAGCACACTCATTTACCTTCCAGGAAAAGCAACTGTGGGCTGCTATTTAAGCTTTTTGGGAGGTCAGTGCCATGCCTGATACATGAAGCAATTCAATGACTGATAAATTGAAGGCCCACGTTGTGAAAAATGGCATACCAGACATAATATTCACCAACAATGGACCCCTATTAGCCTCAGAAAAGTTCAAGGAATTTGCACTCAGAAGTCACCAGTGTAGTGTCCTAACAGGTATCTTGCTCTATCCAACAATGATAACCATTCAGCTGGGTGAGTGTGTTACCCCTGTATGGTGCACGGGCTCTGAATAGATAGTCAGCACAGCAGACTCCGAGAGAACCCTCAAAGACTACAAAAATCAGATCAGGTGCAAAAGCACAAGGCCAGGTTTATTGTAAATGAAGCACAGTAATCGCTCTGTGGGCTACAATTGTGCTAAGAATGTGTGCCTGTGCAGGGGGGCCGACAACTTCCATGGGCCCCTGGGCAAGGCCCAGAAGGGGTGGGGCCTAGAATGCAAGGGGAAGTGCTGGGGAAGTCAAGGGGAAGGGCTGGGGCAGTCAGCCCTCTGTGCCACCCTCTGCAGCCCTCAGAGCTACCCAGGTTGTGCGGAGCGGTGCTCCAAGAGCGATTTAAAGAGCCTGGGGCTCACAACCCCAGGAGACAAAAGGGGTTTTGGAATAGATGCCCAGAGGGTGCCTCAATGTGTCAGTCATGGATGGCAATTTGAGTATGAGGAGAATGGAATCAGTCTTTGTGGCGGGAGGGGCAAATTAGGCATGTGAATGCTTCCAGGGCAGGGCACAGCATTACGCATCAGAGACATGGAGAAATTAAAGGGAGAGTGGTGTGGGGTAAAGGGATGGGGCGGGGGATAAGTAGGGATGGGTGGTAGGGGAGGGGAGAAAGACTGGGAGTTCAGGTGAGGAAGGCACAGCACCAATCAGTGGACTCCAGCCTCCTGCGCTGCTCATGCCTACTGTGACGGGGCCCCGCAACCCCGCACTAAAACCCCTGCGGCAAAAGCCCTACTTAGGTGGCAGGGGAGTGCGCACCGGCATTGTGCCGGCTGCACCCATGCCGCAGACCAGCTGACCGCCTCGGCGGCGGCGGCGGCGGCACAAACGCAGCGGGAGGGGTGGAGTCAGCTGGTGACGTCAGGAGCACGTCACCTGCCGGCGCTGGGCGTGGCGGGAGGTTTAAATGCCTCCTCAGGCATGAGGGAAGGGGCCTTCGCCCAAGGAGGCGGGGCGAGGGCAAACCCCCCACTCTTGGCTGCGGAAAGCAGTACTTCGCGGACCGCCGTGGAGCAACGGGGTCCGGAAGATCATCCGGAGAGACAAGCGGCTGACCCACGGAGGGACAAGCAGGCCAGCAGCAGTAAAAGGGGGGGCAGAATGGAGAGGAAGTAGCCCAGGGGAGGGTCCTACCGGAACCCCCTCACATGGACAGGTTTCGGGAGGACGCCCCTGCCATAGTAGCCCCGGACCGGAACTGCTCCGTGTCCTTTGGGGCCCTGGGCTGGGGCCCGGGAGTGAGGGTGGGCCCTGGTCCCCCTGTATCCTCCCTACCCGGCACCCCTCCCCCGGCCTCCGTGGCATAACTGAGTAGGAACGAATGCCCCCCCCGGAAGGGCAGGGCCCTCAGGCTGTGTGGGCACTGTCGGAGGACAGTGGCCTGAATTGGGTAGTATTGCCGCCAACAGAGCCAATTCCCCGCAGTTGACAACGGGCAACGCTGTGGGGGCGGACAGAAACCCTACACCTACACACTGCTACTCCTCCAGGCTCCAGTGTACCCCAGACCCACACTACAACACACCTACATCCACAGCTGGCAGCTAGCACTAGCAGGCACAGAACCAAATGGAGAAAATATTGCTCAGATATGGGGAAAAAGCAGGCCAAGAAGAAAAAAGAGAAAATAAATATGTACCAAGACTGAAAAGGAGGACAATAGTGCAAAATGTGCACAGGATGTCTAAACAGAAAAATCTGCCAACGCTATTTTTGCTGAAGAAGATTTGTATGAACAGTATGATCCAGCAAATTGGCCAGATTTACTCAACAACAAGACAACAGATATTTTAGTGGAGAGAGGGCCTGTGAAATTATCTGGTAATGACTATGTTTTTCCAAAGAATGATGACAATCAACACTTTTCAGAAGAGTTGTACATGCAGAGATTGCCAAATGGAGAAAAGGATGAAAGAAATTGGCTGGTATACTCAAAGAAAGCTGATGTAGCTTTTTGCTTCTCCTGCAAATAATACAGCTCAAAAAATGGCAGACAAATTAGTAAAAGAAGACTGCAACGACTGGAAACATCTCAATGATAGATTGCAATCTCGTGAATTATCCACGGAGTATACTATAATCCCAAGAAAATGGATTGAAATGCACAGAATATTGTCTGCAATGAAGATAATAGATGAGTACACACTGTGAGAAATTAGTAATGAGGAGAACATTGGCAATCACTATTGACACATGTAATAGCAGTTGTGCATTATCAAGCTGAGCATAATTTAGCATTTTGTGCATCAAAAACTAGGCTTTATGATCATAATGGCAACTTGTGGATTAATTGAAATTTGACCCTACAATTCAAGAGCATGTCAGATGCATCAAAAATGAAGAAATCCATGACCAGTATCTTGGGCCGCATATTCAAAATGAGTTAATCTTGATGATGGCATCACAGGTGAAGAAAAAAAATCTTGAAACACTGAAGACTGGAAAATACTTTGCAGTTATTCATTGACTATACCCCTGACCTGAGACGCAAAGAGCAAATATTCCTCATGTCTTTTGAAGAAGTTAAGAGAAAATGTTATTGACTTTTTTCCAGTTCAAGACAAAAGCAGACCAGGGCTGTCAGATTCTCTCATAGCTACACCGTATGGATTTGGCCTTCATATTAGTGATTATAGCAATTGGGGTATGACTATGGGGCAAATATGAAGGGCCCTAAACAAAACATAGAGAAATGCATCCCTCAACATTACCACCACGCCTTTTTCACACCATGTGGCTGCCACCATTTAAATCTGGTATTGGGAGATATGATGAAATGTAATTCAAAAGCCATGACATTTTTTTCAAATTGCACAGTGAATGTACAATACTTTTGCAGCATCAGCTAACAGATGGTAAATACTGAGAGTACATGCTCCCTCTGTATCATCAAAGCCATTGTCAGATGCTAGGTGGGAATCAAGCAGAGAATGTAAAAACAATTTGCTACCAGACAAGCGTTATCAGGAACACACCGTGCTTCCGGTTGCTGAAGAACATGACAAATCAAAAGTTAAAAGTGAGTCTGAGTCCTCACTTTCCAGACTTGAAAAATTGGAATTTCTGTTTGCAATGATTATATGGGTATGACATCATGTCTGCCATAAACTCTGTGGCTGTGTCTACATTGGCACCCCTTTCCGGAAAAGGGATGCTAATGTACACTTTGGAATAGGCAAATCCGCGGGGGACTTAAATATCCCCCACGGCATTTGCATTAACATGGCTGCCGCTTTTTTCCGGCTTGGGGAAAAGCCGGAGAAAAGCGCCAGTCTAGACGTTATTCTCCGGAAAATAAAGCCTTTTCCAGAGGATTTCTTGTTCCTACTTGAAAGGACAATTTTCCGGAGAATAACGTCTAGACTGGCGCTTTTCTCCGGCTTTTCCCCAAGATGTAGACGTAGCCTGTGGGTGTGTCTAGACTATAGGGTTTTGTCGACAAAGTGGCCTTTTGTCAACAAATCTATACCTGCGTCTACACTACCGCCATGTTATGTTGACAGTAAGTTGACAGAACGCAGCAGTTTTGTCGAAGGCAGTAAACCTCATTCTACAAGGAATAATGCCTTTGTTGACAGAGTTATGTCGACAAAAGGTAAGTGTGGATACAGGGAAGAATTTATGTCGACAATAAAGGCCTCCAGGAAGAAGCCCTGGTGGACACTCCTGCCACAGCTTTCAACTCTATTGTTCCTGCCCGCAGCCATCTTTAAAAGGCACAGGCACCCCGGATTACCATTCTGGTAGCAAGGCAGCTACAGCCAGGATCCTGAGACTGTGCAGCTCTGTCCGGTCAGGAAACTCGGAGCCATGTCCCAGGGACAAGCCCCCCAAGACCTCCTGGCCCTTCCAGGAACACATCCCTCCAGGAAGCCTGGGGCACCAAATGTCGGGCACCCTCCTGGTCTGGGCCCAAGATAAAAGCCCTCTTGGAGCTGTGGTCCAAGGAGGAGGTTCTTCAGATCCCACAGTCCAGACACAGGAACGTGGACATCTATGCCAAAATGGCTGATGGCCTGGCAAGGAAAGGCCACCACCCCCACACCGTAGTCCAGGTCAGAGCCAAGGTAAAGGTGCTGCGGCAGGGGTACGTCAGGGCCTGGGAGAGCAGCTGCCGCTCAGGGTAAACAGCACACTACTGTGCCTACTACAAGGACCTGGACAGGATCCTGGGGGCAGGGGAACCCCTGCCTTCCAAGAGGCTTGTGGAGTCTGGCTTAGAGACCCCTGTGCAGCAGCGGCCACAACTCCAGGCAGATGACCAGCAGCTCCAAGAGGAGGAGGAGGAGGAAGAGGAAGACAGCACCAGGAGCACCCAGGAACCAGACGCCCACACTCAGGAGGCCTCCCAGACAATTTCGGACACCAGGGAGGGAATATCAGGTGAGTGCTGTGGGGGTCCAACACACAGGGCAGGGGAGGTGGGAGCAAAGTGGATGGTGCAGTGCTGTGACATGTCATGCTGATCACAGCCGGGAGGGGGGGCACACCCATGGCCGCCCTCAGGAGGGCCATCCTATCCCTGCACTTGCATGGCTGCAAGGCACCACCTGCTCCTGCAGGAGGTGATGCCAGGTGCAGGCATGGGTTGGGGATGCTGGGATTCCCACACAGCATCAGGCCTCTCAGCTACCTGTGGGAACCCCAACCGTGGCTTGACACTTGTCTGTGCTGCTTGGCCATGGTGGGTGTGTATGGGGGGGGGGGGGGAGGATGGTGACCTGCACACTTTCTGGACTCCAGGGATGGCTGTGGCTGCTGGCCAGGTCACACCACACCTTGCTGAGACCCACATGAGCATCCCCTGACCCTAGGACATGCACTGAGTGCTGAGAAGAAGGAGAGCATGCCCTCTCAGGGATAGTGTGAGCATGCATGACTGACGACTTTTCCCTCTCGTCCTCCATAGCCGGACCAACTGTCCAGGAGAGGAGCACCACACCTGTCCTGCCACCCACATGGCTGCAGGGAACCTGTCGGCACTGGCACACATATTTGGACCTGGTGCACCAGTATATCCCAGTCCTGCAAGGGATGCAGGACACATTTAACCAAAGGATGCAGGCAGAGGCAGAGTGGCGCAGGCGCTTGCTGAAGGAATTTGCCCAGCAGCGCACTGATATGTGCACTGCTATCTGGGAGGCCATGGCCTTCCCCGGTCCTGTGCCTGGTCCTGCTCCTCCTACATTCAGAGAACAACATATGAAATGAAAGAAGAGGTGAGGAGGAGCCAAGGCTCCCTCCAAGCTGCGTGGTAACACGGCTCCACAGCTCCTTAATGAGTCCTGCCCAGCCAGGGTCTCAGGGCTCTGCGCATGGACCTGCCAGGCTGGGAGAGGGGCACATCTCCCTCAATGACAGCAGCAGCTCCCTGCTGAGGACAGAGCAGTGAGTCTCTCCAAATCAGTAGGGACACGTCCCCTCCCAACCTGCTGGGAGAGACTCGCTGTCCTATCCTCAACAGCGAGCTGTTGCTGTGATTGAGGGAGAAGTGCCCTTCCCCTAGCCAGGCAGCTCTGTGTGCGGAGCCCTTATCCCCTGGCTGGGTGGGGCTCATTAAGCAGCTGCAGGGCTTAATGGGAACCTTGGGAGGAGCTAGCAAAATTTCCCAAGAAACCATGTCACTGATCACATAATTTGAACTACTGCAACTGTATGCCAAAACTGTTGGTTTCCCATATGATGTGAAGAAACTGAAATGGCAAAGGATGACCTAAGAAAATGTTGCATGAATTTGGGCACTGCATTGCCTGATGGAGAATCTCATTATATCAACAGTGAAAACCTTTTCTCAGTGCTTCTAGTGCTACGAGAATTCATCCATAAGGGAACAAGAACTGCACTTCAAGCCCTTCAGTTTCTTAAATCACATGATGGGGCCTCCCGAAAAACAGCAGTAGCATATAGGGTTTTGCTGACAATCGCAACCACCAGTATCTTCATAGGAGTGACGTTTTTCCTAATTAAAAATTAAGAACTCGCTATGGACAACTATGTCTCAGGAGAGGATGGATGGGCTTGCCATTCTGTCCATTGGGAAGGAAATAGCATCAGTCCTGGATGACCATGATCTGATAGCAGAGTTTGCTGCAAGGAAGTCCAAGAAGAAGAATTTCAGAATGTAAATGGTTCAACACTGATCATGATCAATGAGGAATTTTTATGTATATGAACTTCATTCTAATTATTGAAAAGAGCTACAATACAACATTATAATTATACATCTGGGAGTTATCCATATTTCACCTTCAGCAAGCAGCTAAGTTCACTGTAACCATATTTCACCTGCAAACAAATGTTAAGGGAGGCCACAGATAGGACATTTGACCAGACCTCTGCACTCCCCTAGGAATGGCCCTGGTTTAAAAAAAAAAAACACCCTAACAATCCTTTTTAACATCTTGGAGTTTCCACCTTTAAAAATCTGTCCTCTCGCTCAAACCAGCAGCACATTTGCTCTGCTAAGTAGAGCCAAAAATGGTACATAAACCACCAAGGGATGGAAGATGACGCTCTACATGCCCATAGAGTCACCTTTTATGAAGCTACTTTTTGCAAGGACTATATCTGAAAAGACTCGAGGTGAGGACCAGCAATGACGTGGAGATTCAATTATGCCCTTTGGTGAGCCTGGTATGTTTGGATCAGAAAGGTTAAAGTTTGAACAGTTTGCTAATGTACTGCTAGTTGGGCTGAACTCTTACAACCCTTTCTTAGGCAATTTATACAGACACCGATTTGGAGAAGGGATTTTGCTGAAACCTAGCTCCACAGCAATTTATGCCACTTTCCCTCTGGAAACAAAAATGATAATGAAGTGAATGTAGTGTTCTCTATTCAAAGGCCATTGCAGCTCTTGATTTGATTGTTTTAGCAATATAAATTGCCTACCACTAAACAAAAATAGCCCAAACTTTTCAATCAGCTTTACAATGAGAACCAAGCCGGGGAATGTGTCTTAAACAAAAACAGGAACTGAGAAATGAACATGCCTCTGCCTCTCAGTGCTGTAATAATCTACTCTGTAAAATTCTAAGTACTCAGTGTTCTGGAACAACAAGCTAAACGAGTTAAATGTAGGTCTAAAAATGGTTTGCCAGATGCTGTCAACTCTTCTACCAACACCTGTTTCAGATCATGCTCTCATTAATTAGAATTTGATGCACAAGCAGGCACGTTCAAACAATGTGCTGACAATGCCTGTGTGGGAGATATCAAATCCCCATTTGTTGTTCATCTCCATGGTCAGGGAATAATTTATCAGTAATCCAATAGAGATAATTTTTCAAAAAATGCTGTGGTAATGAACATATTAGTTACAGTTGCATTTTTGTCATGGTAAATTAAGGAAGAAAAGTGTGGATTTGCCAGGGCATGTCATCTAAAAAAGTTCTAGCTTAAAAATATTAGCAATAAGCAACTTTGGAGTCAGGTTTTTAAATCTCTGCATATATATTAGGAAGAATTCAATCACTTGCAAGTTCTCAGACATAGCTCCTTTATTCACACCAGCCCAAATGAGCTGTAGTGCATTGGATAGGGGAAGTACCACTTTAAATAGTTTCAGAGCTCTGTAGTATGCCTCCTTGTCTTTTACTGCAGAAGCCACCAGAACTGAATTGAGTAGGAGTGTACACACCCATAGCTCGGCCTTGTGTGTTCTCATATAGTTAGTAAACAGGTACTTGAAGCCCAATGCACTGATATGGTTTTCTCATAGCTTGTATGTTGTGTAAGCAGCAATGACCACACACACTGTCCTGTGAGCAGTTTGGATTCCTAACCTGTGTCCTTTATACTCTTTATGGTTCTCTATAAAAACAAAATTTTAAAATTCTGGATTTTCCCATGAGACAGAAATTCAATTTGCCAACCAAGCCCTGTTGTGTTATCATTTAAAACATAAGCTATTGAAAATAGGATATGGGCGCTTTCAAAATTTTTATCCATAGGAGACAAGTACCTTAGAAATGGACCCTTGTCCTTTTCTTTTCCTTTGCAGTACTACATTCACCAATGATCCTCTATAAATATTAATCTCCCTGTCCCAAAGGGTCATCCCCCACACATTACATTCTCACGTGCATTGGCTAGTTGAGTTGCAAATGACGAATAAGAAGCTCTCTATTTCTCTACCGCTTCTCTTTAGAGAGAATTCCACAGTCAAATAGATCTTTCCACCTAGAATGTGTTTTGGATAGATTTCTACTTCTGCTAGTAGCTGCTATTCAGCCTCCAGGAAGCCTAGGTAGCTTTCCTCTGAGTTTCCAACTTCAAAAACTTGATATTTCTCATATATTTGTTCTGCTACTTAGCTAGTCTATATAAACTTGCTCAGTGCCCCATTCCAATTTCCATTGTCTCATTAGGTTTATAATGACCCTGAGCCAGAAAGGATAAAGCAACTAGCAGGCTATATGACTCAAAGTCACCTTTTGGAGATACATTAAAAGGTACATAAGTGGAGATTAGGGCCATTCCATGTTAGATAAATTAGGGTATGTCTACACTACCCCGCTTGTTCGAACTACCTAGTTCGTGCCCCATGTAGCCGCGTGGCACAGGGTTCAAACGAGCGGGGTTTTAAAAATGGTGGAGCCCCGCTTATGCAAATGAAGCCCGGGAAATTCAAATCCCGGGCTTCATTTGCAAGTGCGGTATGCCTACATTACCCCGCTAGTTCGAACTAGCGCGGTAGTGTAGACATACCCAGTGGGAGTACTGTATTCAGTTTGCGTACCACACTCTAGGAAAGATGTGGACAAGCCATAGAGAATTCAGAGAACAGCAACTAATATGATAAAAGATTTAGGAAACCAGATCTATGAGGAAAGGTTAAAAAATGTGGGCAAGTTTAATCTTGAAAGGGGACTTGATAAGAGTTTTCAAATATGTTAAGGGCTGCTATAAAGAGGATGATGATCAACTGTTCTCCTTGTCACTAAGGAAAGAACAAGAAGTAATGGGATGAATCTGCAGCAAGAGAGATTCATATTAGATATTAGGGGAAAATTTCTAAGTATAAGGATAATTCAATTCTGGAACAGACTTCCAAGGGCAGAAAGATGTGGAGAAATTAGAGAGGATCCAGAGAAGAGCCACAAAAATGATTTAAAAAGTCTAGAAAACAGCACCTATGAGGGAGACTGAAAGAACTGGGTTTGTTTAGTTTGGAAAAAGAGGAGACCTAGAGGGGACATGATGGTAGTTTTCAAATACCTAAAAAGCAGTTACAAGGAGGAGGGAGAAAAATTCTTCTTCTTGGCCTCTGAGGATAGGACAACAAGCAATGGGCTTAAATTACAGTGAGGGAGGTTTAGGTTGGACATTAGGAAAAACTTCCTAACAGTCAGGGTGGTTAAGCACTGGAATAAATTGACTTGGGAGATTGTGGAATCTCCATCACTGGAGATATTTAAGAGCAGGTTAAATAAACATCTCTCAGGGATGATCTAGATGGTGCTTGATCCTGTGAGGGCAGGGGACTGGACTTGATGACATCTCAAGGTCCCTTCTAGTTCTAGTATTATATGATTCTATATATAATTAGCACAAAATTGGAATCATTATATTATTTGTGAGTCTTACTGCAACAAGTGACCCAGGATCTGTGCAAGAGATCAGTATTCATGGTCCCTACAAAGGTCCCTATCAACAGCATCATCAGTTATGTAGCTTTCTCCCCACTGCTTCACCCCCTTCCTCCTGCCCCAGAGACCTTCTTCCTCCCCTCTCACTAAAACACTATAGCATCTCCCTTCCCATCCTGAGAACACTGCGCTCCTATCTTCCTCCCTCAGGGGTCTCCGCTATTCAAGATTCATACTCCAACTCCAAATCCAAATCCAGATTAATGAGACACTTTAGCCCATTTGTATGATGTGTAAATATTGGCAATAAAAGCCAAAATAGGAGAGTTTGTGCCCTGCCCTTTTCAAACCAGAAATGACATCAGGATTGCACCTTTGATCAAAGAAGCCCCCGAAAGACTGGCACTTGATACTAGAGCTAAGCTCAATACTCAAAATATCACTCTGCCACTATTAGCTGAACAGAATGGAAAATTAATATAAGAATACCAAAACTGACATAAAATAGGGTGGCAAGAGCAGGCCATAACATTAAGAATCATAATTTGACAATTGGATAGACAAGTAAGGATATGGTAATTGTTTCAAGTTTTGCTACATGTGGAATGGTGTCATAAAGCCAATTAAAAGTGGAGGATGCTCAGAACAGACCTAGGTAAAGGTCACCTAAGCAGGTCTGTTGAGCATGATCAGTGACAATCTAGAATAAATACAAGGTAAAGGTTAGACCATAATACTGGATTACTAGACCATAATAGCTAAGGTTGTTATATGATAGTGACTCAGCAAAAAATGTTTGGATACTAAGGGAAGGATCACAAAGAACCGAGAGAGAGATTGGAATGATCGGAATGCAAGTTTGCTCAGAAAGTGTCTTCTGGCTGGCAGATCTGTTTATAAAGTGGGTACCAAGGAAGGGATTTTGGAGTTATTCAGAGGGTGGAAGCAGAGTCTGCTGTGAGAAGAATCAAAGGAGAAGATGAGGGTCAGAACTCTGGGGCACTTTTTGAAATTGAACAAGCAATGCCAATATCTGCAACAACCAAAGCACCATTGACAGAACAGAACGGGCCCTGACAGAGCAAAGAAAAAAAGCCTATGGAAAGTAAACATGCTAGTTGTACTGTAAATATAAAATACAAACAAGATCGATCAACATGTGTACGTGTGGTTAGGAAGAATGTGCTCGTCTTATCAATATTAAACTTCATACATATTAAACAATGTCAGTCAATTGCAGGTCATGGCATACAGATTGCAGCCATTTAATATTTCTCTAAATATAAGATACTCTAGTTTGGAATACTTTTAGCCTGCAACCAAGGACAGTGTTCATAAAAGGGATTAATGTATCAGGGAATAACTAACTAAAAAAAAAAAATCTTTGTTTTGAAAGAGTACTACTTCTGTTTCAATCAGTTTTATGTGCTGGCCATACCCACATCCTCTCAAGGTTTAAAATACTCTGGGAAAATCCAGATAATTCCCAGATGAATAGGTTAGAATGCTACCTAAAAGGAAACTTGTGGAAGCCAAGAAGGAGGCAATAGATAAGCTTTTCCAGGGTTAACAAAGAATTCTCTCTCAATTTCATGGGTAGGTTACCCATCACTAGCATCAGCAAACAAACTGCCAAGGATGATGTGCTCTCTCCTGTTGAAGGGAATAATTCTACAAGGCACAGTGTTGGATCAAAAGAATCCCCAGTTTACACAGTTCAGGTCATGTCAATTTGAATTATCTGTGAATCATGTTTGCATCATACAAGAGATGCAAGCGATCATGCTGAAATTAGTGGAATGAGGTGTACCGGTAGTTCGAATTAGAGAGCCTAATTCAAACTACCTACTCCATGCTGCGTGTAGCCGCGGGCACGGAGTCTGCACTAACGGGGATTTAAAAATGGCGGTGCCCGGCAAAATGCAAATGAAGCCCGGGATATTTAAATCCCGGGCTTCATTTGCAACTTCGAATGCCTACATTAGCCACCCTAGTTCGAACTAGGGTGGCAGTGTAGACATAGCCTTATAGACTAACAGATGTATAAGCTTTCATGGGCAAAGACCCACTTCCTCGGATGCATGTAGTGGAAATGCATGTAGTGGACCCTAAGTCAAATTTAGTTATTTCAAAATAGTTTCTTCGGGTACACAAGCCCTTTACTGCTACCCGGGATACTGTACATAAGGCCATAATGCCTCATTAACTCTGTTAGGGTATGTCTACACTACACAGCTATTTCAGAATACTGGAGGTATCACGAAATAGCTATGCCACATCTACACAAGCCACCTGTTATTTCCAAATATTTTTCGAAATAACAGGCATGCTATTTCACTATCCCGGTAAACCTTGTTGCACGATGATTAAGGAATGGCTCGAAATAGTACGTTATTCAAAATTTGGTGCTGTGTAGATGTGCAAAATTTCAAATTAATCTATTTTGTAATAGCATTGAAATAAGATACACAATTTGAGTAGCTCAAATCTTTTGAAGACATTAATGAACAATTTCAAAAAGTTTTTGTATTAGACAAATTGAAGGACTCCACTCCTTTGGCTGGTGTTAGTAGGGAAGTTCTGGATTGTATTTTATAGGACATTTCTTTCTGTATTCACCCACTGCAGCATTAGGATGTTAGAAAAGTCAAATGTAGAGAACACCAAATGAAATTAATGGGCAGCAGGTTTAAAACTAATAAAAAACGTTCTTCTTCACACAGCGCTCAGTCAACCTGTGGAACTCCTTGCCAGAGGAGGCTGTGAAGGCTAGGATTATAACAGAGTTTAAAAAAGAGCTAGATAGGTCCATAAAAGGCTATTAGCCAGGGGGTAAGGAATGGTGCCCCTGGCCTCTGTTTGTCAAAGGCTGGAGAAGAACGGCAGGAGACAAATTGCTTGATCGTTGTCTTCAGTCCACCCACTCTGGGGCACCTGGCACTGGCCACTGTTGGCAGACAGGATACTGGGCTAGATGGACCTTTTTTTGGTCTGACTCAGTATGGCCGTTCTTATGTCTCTACAAAGGGTTGTTTAAAAAAAATACAACAATAGCCAAAAAACCCATCAGTGTGAGATTTTCTCCAGTGACATAAAGTTCCATAGAGGAAGAAAAACCCTTTAGTTTTTTTCCTGTTAACCTAGGCAGGCATAAATATGTGAGTTGCAGTTTCATTAAAGCTCAACGTTTGTTTGTTTTTCCCAGAGGCTTACAGAACTGGAGAGCAATCATTACATGTTGCCATATTTTTCCCCTTTCTGCAAACTCATGATTTCACATATGGTTGTAGGGAAAAGATTACATAATCAAATCTTTTATCTTTCAGGGAATATTTCTCTCCCTCCCCCCGCTTTTCATCTTGATATGATTTTTGTTTCTGTTGGAGAGAGGTGGTCTCAGAGACACAGCACAAAACAAAAATTACTTCCTGAGTGTCAAGGTAATAAACAATAGCACAGGTGGTTTTAATAAACTAAGGGACCAGAATATGCCAGTCATCTAGCAGAAGCTGTCTTTAAGCAAAGGTCAAACAATATACTGAAAACTACATGAGATGATGTGGAGTGTTTGCTTTAGACAGATACATCCTATGGAAGAGATTCTTAGTGGCCTTTTCACTGGGCTTACAGTACTTACACCAGTTTCCCCCTTTTCTGGGGCCCCTACTACTGAAGTAACATGATTACACCATCAGCAAGATCCTTATCTGGTGTATACTAGCATAGATCGACTTCAGCCAAACTATTCTTCTTTATACTATCTAAATATTGGCACCATAAATCAGTATAGCACTTTAGGTTTGATTTCTAAGCATACAGCACCATTAAAGGGGGGTAAAATGAAAAAGACTAATTAAGAACAAAGATTAAATAATAGCAGCTAATCAAGTTCCATGTGGAGGAGATATTTACTAGATGGATCCAGTCTTTCTGAGCTAGATGCATGTTACTTGCATGTCAAGTGGAAGAATTTTTTCCTGCTCATACAGCTACTGTATATAAGGAAGCAAAAGAAGAGTAACACATGGGCTACGTCTACACTGGCCCCTTTTCCGGAAGGGGCATGTAAATTTCACGAGTCGTCGTAGGGAAATCCGCGGGGGATTTAAATATCCCCCACGGCATTTAAATAAAAATGTCCGCCGCTTTTTTCCGGCTTTTAAAAAAGCCGGAAAAGAGCGTCTAGACTGGCCCCGATCCTCCGGAAAAAGTGCCCTTTTCCGGAGGCTCTTATTCTTACTTTGAAGTAAGGGCACTTTTTCCGGAGGATCGGGGCCAGTCTAGACGCTCTTTTCCGGCTTTTTTAAAAGCCGGAAAAAAGCGGCGGACATTTTTATTTAAATGCCGCGGGGGATATTTAAATCCCCCGCGGATTTCCCTACGACGACTCGTGAAATTTACATGCCCCTTCCGGAAAAGGGGCCAGTGTAGACGTAGCCATGGAGAAATGTTCAAGACCTACAAGAGTACAATGATATAAATAAGAGATGGAGAACATCTATTTACTCTACTATTTCTCAACCTTTTTTATATCAGGGACCTGCTTGCTGCTTTCCTAAACTGTATCTAAACTTACATTTCCTAGTACTTTAGCTGATCTTTTTATAGTCACTCACTTGAAGGGAAAGTAATCGATAGTTAAATATGTCTCCTTACTCAAGGGCTACGTCTACACTGGCATGAATATCCGAAAATGCTTTTAACGGAAAAGTTTTCCGTTAAAAGCATTTTCGGAAAAGCGTGTTTAGATTGGCAGGATGCTTTTCCGCAAAAGCACTTTTTGCGGAAAAGCGTCCGTGGCCAATCTAGACGTGGTTTTCCGCAAAAAAGCCCCGATCGCCTTTTTCGCTATCGGGGCTTTTTTGTGGAAAACAGTACTATGCTATCTACACTGGTCCTTTTGCGCAAAAGTCTTTCGCAAAAAGACTTCTGCCCAAATGGGAGCAGCATAGTTTTTCCAGAAAAGCACTGATGATTTTACATGAGATCGTCAGTGCTTTTCCGGAAATTCAAGCGGCCAGTGTAGACAGCTGGCAAGTTTTTCCGGAAAAGCAGATGATTTTCCGGAAAAACTTGCCAGTCTAGACACAGCCAAGGAGTTTTTGCTTATAGGTAGACGACATAGGAGGAAGATGTAAAAATTCCTTTGGCCTTGGCTGAACCAAGAACATAAGAATTGCCTTATTGGATCAGAAAGGGTCTTCTAGTATCCTATTTAGGATAGCACCCTCTACCAGATATTCCAGAAGTAGATGTTAATAGCCCTGTACAAGGAGCGTGAAGGATAATCTGCATCCTACACTAGGTCTGATCCTGATCTGTAGCAATTGCTAAGATCTACAATGGAGTGAAAGGTTAACCTAAGATACTCAACTTCAGCTACGTTAATTGTTTAGCTGGAATCAATGTATCTTACATCAATGTCCACGCAACAGGAGGTTGATGGGAGTAAATGCTCCCATCAGCTTCCCCCACTTCTTGTGAGGAGCAGGAACCTGGATGATGACAAGGGCAACCTCTGAGTTTGATTTAGCATATCTTCACTAGACCCACTAAATCAAACCCCAGAAGACTGACCACGGCAGCATCAACCTTCCCAGTAGTGTAGACATGCCCTAGAAGCCCCAACACATGTGGTTTAACATCCCCCAAGTTTTCTGTCATTAATTATATTCTTTATAGCCTTATAAATATCAATCCATTTTGAATTTTGTTAAGTTCCTGGCTCAGTGACTTCATGAGACACTGAATTTCAGCTTAGTGATATTATTTGAAAAAGTATTAATTAGGTTTTAATTCCCTCTACTTTTACATTCATTGAATTTTATTAAATTATATTCTATATAGGGTTTTATGTCACCCTCATCACGGAGCATCAAAGTGTATCCATTAAATGATACAACTTTCTCCAGAGGGAGAAATGTGTGTGCAATGCAGTGTTTTGGTAGAGTTTTGAGTTAGTATTTTTTTTAATCCTATTTTTATGGGACAGGGAGATTAAAAGCTCCTACTTTACCTTTTCTCCACCATTTTAAATGGAAGGGTGTGTCCCTTCTTAGTCACTTATTTTTCCTAAACTAATTTCAGGTTTTTTTCCAATGTGTTTGAGATTTTTTTCCTTGATCTTTGTCCCTCTTCTTCTCTGAACCCCCTGTAATTCTGCAATGCCCTTTTTGAGACCAGTTCCATCCATACACAATGTTCCAGATGAAGCCACACCAGCGATGTATATAAAGACATTATTTGATTATCCATCATCACATTCTTTTTTTGCAGTTTAGTATCTTGTTTGCTTTTTTGATCACAGCTATGCATTAAACAGAAATCTTCACAGAGCCATCTCAAAGCCATCCAAATCCTTTTCATGAATGCATAGATTTTATTCAGAACCCTCTGAGGTGCATGAGTCATTTAAGTACTTCCCACCAATGTGCATTCATTATCAAATACAATTCAATGTTGATAAATGCTATCAGGTTGCCCATTCACCTGACTTGTTTAACTCTCTCTGAAGTTCTGCCCAACTTAAATAATTTGGTCACCTGCAAATTTTTTTTTATCTCAACCTCCTTTCTAGATCATTACTGAATATATTAAATAGTATAGAATTTTGAGGTACCCTATTAACTTTTCAACATGATGAAACTTTATCTCTTATTCCTACCCCATTTTCTGCAATCTAGCCAATTTTTTTTGTCCAAAACATCATTTTCCCTCTCACCACGTGATTACAGAGCTTTTTTAGCCTATAGCCTGTATACAGGAACCTGTCAAGTCTTTTGGAAGTCTAGGTTAATGATTTTAACAGTCTCCATTTCTTTTACTTTATTAACAGTCAGAGACTTCTATGTGCTTAGTGAGATTCTCTTTGAAGAAATAAAATTTAGGCTTTTCTTTGCAGTGGGTTAGAAGCTATATGTCATGCTCTTCCAGGTGTTGTACTATTCTGTTAATATCAATTAAACCAGCTTGCGAGGTACAGATATAAATCTTACTACAATTCTCTGGAACATCTTCAAGCCCTTTTAAAGATAGGTGCAACATATATAACTCCCTTCAATGTTCTGAAACTGTGGCATTGGAGATTTCACATTTTTGTTAGCATCTCAGCCACTCCACACTAAGGTTTTAGAACTCTTATGCCCTGGGACTATTCGTGTATCACTTTTAAATGATCAGTTTGCTCCTGCACCACTTTTAATGCTTCAGTCTTTGCCAGTCTCAATCTTTATTGCCAGAAAAGAGCAAAGCTGGCATAGGAATCTCCCCAACATTCTCAACAATAAAAACTGATGAAAATAAATCACATAGCTTCTCCATAATATCCTTATCTTTTGTAAGTGTTGATGTAAACCTTGATGGTCCAGCAAACCTACCGAGACTTTTGCAGTCTTTCTATTTCTTGAAACATAAAGAATCTCCTGTTTGCTTATATACCCTCAAGTCCTATCTTCTTCAAAATCCATTTTGGGCGTTCTGATTTCCCCCCTTAGTTATTGTCTGCTGTAATTGGCTGGGGCCAGATTCCAAAATTATGAATGTTTTTGTTTGGCTTGATGGCAAGATTTGGCAGGCTATTATCCTTATTAGTTTACTCCCTGACTTCCTAGTTCCCTTTTTAATTCAGCAGCACTCATGAGTCTGAGAATACTGTTTGGCTTTTTAAAGTAGCATCCAGGCAATATTAACAATTTCACTTCTCTGCCTACCTGTAGCTGGCACTAAAGAGCTAACACAGTCTGTTTACACTCTTTCTAAAGTATTATCCTACTCTGGAGCCAGAGATGCCCACTACAATGCTATGTCATACTTTTCTCTGCTAGACTGAACAGTCCTGATTCCTGTGTGACATAAAAGGGGTAAATAAGACTTCCCCATTCACTTCCTCCATAAAGATAAAAAGGCTAGGGAAAGCCTCATTAATAAGGTCACAGTCTCACCTAGCCAACCACTTGACTGAGCACACAGCTCCCCAAAGCAAATCATGCTATAATCTTCCACAAGCAAGCACATGGCAAACAACTCATCCTTGTGATCACATAGTTTCTCCTTTACCTGAGGAACTCCTTCACAAAACTTCCCAGTTTGCTAATCCTGTTCACCTGCTCCCAACCTCCACAGCCCTGCCCACATTTGGAAACAGGGTGAATTGCAGCTGAGCATTCATTTACTGAGGAGGAGCACAACGCATATGCATTACTTAAAACCCACATAAGCCTCATGTTGTGGACATGCATGTGATCAAACTAGTACACAGGCCTTTTGTTGGCCAGTTCCACAGGGGTGAATTTTACCCAAAGTGAAAAGTTGTCAACTTCCCATAGGCTGAAAGTTACTCATGCTAGTTTACTAATAACTAACACATTGCTCACCAGAAAACCTCAATTCACAATCACCTCTCATCTGATGCTCTTCTCTGCCATCTCCACCTGCTTTGTCTTTTCAAGTTGATTGCAAACTCTTTGAGTCATTGTATGTATCTACAGTGCCTAGCATTATGTGGACCTAATCTTGACTGAAGCCTCTAGGGCTGTGTCTACATTGGTGTGATCTTGCACCAAAGTGGCCACTTTTGCGCAAAAACATGCTGCCTGTCTACACTGGAAGGGAGTTCTTGTGCAAGAACACTGATGTTCTAATGTGTGAAATCAGTGCTTCTTGTGCAAAAACTATGATGCTCCCGCTCAGGAATAAGCCTTCTTGTGCAACTGTTCTTGCACAACAGGCCAGTGTAGACAGGCAACATGAATTTCTTGCGCAAGAAAGCCCAATGGCTAAAATGACCATCAGAGCTTTCTTGCGCAAGAGAGCGTCTACATTAGCATGGATGCTTTTGTGCAAAAGCACATCTCTTGCACAAAGGCACATGCCAGTGTAGATGCTCTCTTGTGCAAATACTTTAACGCAAAAACTCTTGCATTAAAGTGTATTTGTGCAAGATCATGCCAATGTAGACGTAGCCTAGGTGTTACTTCAATTGCAAATTAAATAGCAACAACAATTTTACAGATAACAAATCAGCCAGCTCTAGACCTTGATCCAAAACACCTTAAACTCTAAAGATTGAGTTCCACTGACTTCAAAAAAGCTTTGGATGAGGCCACATCTCCAATGTTACCAACCCACACACTTAAAAATCATGAGTCAACTTTCTCTCCCTTCCAAAAACACTCATGAGATTATGCATTATTTTCAGAATTTTAACAACAAAGCACCCAATATGAATTATTTCTCTTATTTTAATCTATACAGTGAATTTGGGTCACTTTTCAAGGTTAATCCCATGACTATTTTTTTTATATGGCAAGCTGTGAATCTCATATACTACTATGATATCAAGAGATGTGGCTTTAAGAAACATAACAAATATCATTAGATAGAAAATAAAAGTTAAAAGAGCTGGGGATACAAAGCATTTGTGGGGACATGATTGGCTATCTGATGACACTCAGTGTAATTGGTGTATTTTGCCCAGTCTCAGTGCAATAATGTAACACTTATTCTACTTTCCCACATACTTCTGCATATCAAGAGTCCTTTATTATTGTTTAAAATATCCTTTTTCGTGTGCAGAAGTTATGGCTTTCATTTAAGCCTTCTCTCACTTTGCGCTGACTGGATACAGCATCTAAATCCTTGCTTGTTACAGACAGGGTTTCTCTTTTGCTCCAAAAAGTGTGACATTTTAATTAAGCACCCATCTCTACTCTTGGTCAGGTTTCAGGTGCTTTTATTTGGTTTTGTTCTAAGCTGTCAGACAGATGCATTGTAGCTATAGTAAAAATTCTACTCTCTCTGTCCCTCTTTTCTTATATTCACCACCACTGTGCTCCATCTCAGACCCATTTCCCTCACTTGATTTTTTCCTCTGTCATTAGTGGAAATCGTTGCTCTGTTTCAGGTAGATTCCCGTGGGTACTGCAAGTGAGTGCTATGGATCCAACTCTCCTCTCATGTTGGTGTGAGTCAGGAGCAACTTCACTGACCCTGATGAAGTGATTCCAGCACAAAAACCCCTATAGAAGAGTGAGATCAGGCCCTGTTTTTAATTCTTTCAGCTACACTGCACTAGCATCTAAATGTAGGGAGTAGGCAACAATGGCCCGGATTCACTGCTGTATTACACCAGTTTGATGCTGTTGTCCCTCCACTAAAATCAATGGCATTACACTGGAGTAAAACAGGCATAAATCAGATCCAGTTTTACTTCCTGACAAGTGCTGGGTAACTCAGAGCTAAATCACTTCTGCCTATATCATACCATCAGCCCATACATGCCAGTCTCATTAATGCCAATAAGTACTATGCCCAATCACCATATGCAAGACATACATGTACATTCATAGGTAAATACTCCCCACTCACTTTCTCACACACAGGAGCTCATTTAAGTCCAGTCCCCTGCCCTCATGTATTAGGGACATCTATCCTGCTGTGTCTATCCAACCTGCTCTTAAATATCTCCAGTGATGGAGGTTCCACAACCTCCTTAGACAATTTATTCTAGTGTTTAGCCACCTTAACAGCCAAGCAGTTTTTCCTAATGTTTTCTTTTTCTTTATGGTGCACTATATTAAAAAGACAAATCAATACTGTCTGTGATGATAGTTAAATAGCATAATTTTTGCTCACAGAGTTTTGACATCTGTGAAGAAATCAATAGGGGGGTTTGGGCACCTCTTGCAGCTGAGTGAGGCTCCAGTAAAGGCAAAAGTGGGCTCTTGGTTTCCTAGGTTTAAGAATTTCCTCATTACAAGAACTGCCTGAGGTAGGGAGGAGAAGCTAAGCCCACATACTATACTGGATTTTAGCTCCAGGCGCTCTCTGGAACAGACTAAACCAGCCCTCCTCAGGCCCTCTCTCTTTCTGGAGCTACTTCCTAGCTCTGTGGTTTTCCCTTGTCTCATACTCTGTTTCTCCCTTTTTAGAGCAAAGGCTGGGTCACAACCAACTTTTACATCAGGAGGTTTTTTTTTTTAAAGGACGGTAATCTTTTATTATGCTCAGCTGCTTCCCTGCCTAATTAATGGCCTCTCAGTTAGTTATTCAGTGAATTAATCACTCACAGGTGAACCTGCCCTGACTCATTCCCCCTTGAAAGGTCTGTCAGAGGTAGGCTGAGCCCCAAACCCTTCAGAGGGCCAGTAAGGTTTGTCTGTGGAACATTTCAGTTTGTAGTTGGAATTATTCTGCAATAGCTTCTTCTCAGCTATTACTGCCTCTCTTGTCCACCCTGTGGTGGAGAAATTAGAGCCAAGTGCCATTCAACTCCCAGGCAATCAGCTCTATTAATGAGGGCCAGACTGTGCATGGCCACTGTGGGAGCCTGCAGGATTCTTTTGCAACCCTGCCAGAAATCAAGCACAATGGCAGTTTCTGTGCCTTCCTTCAGGAGAGAAGCGGCCCAGTCTGAGCAAAGGGCACAAGCTACACTCAGGAAGGAGGTGGGATAAAAGCTGCACCCTTCCCACTCCATAACAGCCAGCAATCCTTTAACAAAAAGTGCTGTGCAGGTACTAACATTTTTTATATGGGTAACTCACAGTACTTAAAATACTAGGGATCAGAGGCACAGCCCATTAGTAGGGGCAACAATAATCAGATGAGGGCTTGAATCCGTTCTAACAGCACAATCCCTTATTAGTGAAGCTAATGCCACCATCAGCTTCTGACCATCACCAGCCTGGACTTTGTTTGGAGTGATGGCCTTGGGGTGCAAGGTTCTATATCCCATTCCTGATCCCTTGAGCTAGCAGTAGCACAAAGCAATTAGACACATAAATCTTACAGGAGAAAATGTGGCCATCCCATCAAATAGCCAGGAGAAAAATAATCGGAGTCAAGAAACACACATCAGCAAAAAGACAGGTTACTGCTGCAGCCAGTTGCAAAATGGCCATTTTTTTTTTTTATGTTTAGCTCTGCCAAATTTGAAGGACCAGGCCTAGAAAAGCAGGTGTGGAAAATGTTAATATCAGAGTGTAATCAGCCCTGCAATAGGAAGAGTCAGTAGGGACTGGATATTCATGATTGGAGGTAGCAGTGAGGGGAGCATTTCTGGTGGTTTACCAGTGTTTTATTATTATTTAATTACCCTGAACTAGTATTTGCAGTAGTACTTCAGCCTAACAGTGCCCATTGTTCTATACTGGGACCAACACCTGAGTCAGCTTTCTGATCACTTCAACACCAATTAGTTCCCCTGTGTGGACATGAGGGTGACTAATTTGGGAATCAGAATGGACTGGAGGACTGAAAAACTGATAAGCTCATGTATACAGAGGGTGGAAGAGAGCACAGGAAAGATGTGCTGGAGGCAAAAGACAGGCTAGTAGAGCCAGAACAGAGAAGGATCTCTGAGTGGAGAGCTCTTTCTTCAACAAAATTAGGAGAAACTAACACTCTAGATGATGTGCATTGATCAGTAAAGGTGGTGGGAAGAGAAAGTAAATAAATGAGACAGCAGTTTTTAACAACTGATTGTCTCTGAACAGTCTATGAAGACAGAAGCAGGACCCCATCCTATCACATAGGCATTGTGTAAACATATAACAAGGTCTAGCCTTTTCTCCACTGAGTTTACAACCTCTGAGTTTATAATATAAAAGACAAGACACAACAGGTGGGTGAGACAAATGGATTAGACAGCAGTGTGTGTTTCTAGAGTTTTGGTATTCATCTTTGCTATATTTAAGGTTTTCTGAGAAGACTGTAACTATTGTTACATCCCTTAGAGCTGTGTGACACATACTTTTATATCAGACTGGTGCAACAGCCACAGAATGTGGGACATCTGAAGCCACCAAGCATGTCTCCTGGTGGCAGATGGGGGAATGTCCACATATGGACAGTCCCAAATAATGAATAAGGACCCATAGACCTAAGGTTGTGGGATTTCATGGCATTAAAACAATCTTACTACAGACAAAAACACCAGGAGCCATGTTGATGGGAAGCAGGCTCAACACAAAAATCAGCTTCATATGAAGAATATGATGGATGCTGTTCAACCTTGGAAGGAAGTCCATGTTCTGAAAAGTCTCTTCCTCAAGGTCAAAACAGTAATGGAAATCAGATTTTAGAATGTAAGAACAACATAAGAAGCTATTAAAGCTGCTCAAGTAATTAAAAAAATGGAGAGATACCATCTGGCTGCCCTTAGAATCACTGAGCATAAATAGATTGGAACAAACTACACTTTAGAAAAATACAAAGAAGACCATCATCTGCTTCAGGAAAGAGGATGGTAAACCTGAAGCTGGCATGGTAATCCTAGTGCTGAATGAAATGGGGCAGGCTTTGACTATGTGGGAATTGGTCAGTTAAAGAATTATTAGAGTCTGCTTTGAGGACAGATTCTTTTAACTAACCGTTACATAAAAACTTATGTTCTTATGTTACACAAAGCTATGAACCAACCAACAAGAAATCAGATGACGAAAAATTATACTTTTAAAATTTTATGAGGTGTTGACCAAGGTGCCAAAAACATGGTATCATAGTAACGACGTGTGTTTTTAAACACACAGGCAGGGTATAACCTTAAGGTCCTGGATAAAGTTACGGGCCAATGCAGTAGAGGTCTAGACATAAACCAAAATGGTGAAAGGTTAGTAGACATTTCTAGTGAACAACCTTGTGATAGGTGGAACAATACTTCCTCTTTAAAAAGCCAGTAAGTGATCCGGAACTCCCCAGATGGTCGTATACTTGAACTGCTTTAATCTAGCAAACCTGGGAAACAGGATAAACCACTTTAAAGAATTTGTCAGACAAGGGAGGGCACTATGGGATCTGAGTATGAGGGGCATGAAGGTGGGACACTTATCTACCACCCCACTCCCGAGTGCACACATGGTTCCATGCTCCCCGACACTCCCAGGCGCGTGCGTGCGCACACACACACACACTCTCTCTCTCTCTCTCTCTCTCTCTCTCTCTGCCTCTGCTTTGGGAGCAGTGGGAAAAAGCCTTAAGGGAAGGACACCACTGCTCTGGAGTGGCAGCGTGCAGAGCCATTTCAGCTTCTGCCTGCCAGATGTTTCAGGATTAGGGACACCTGGAGGTCAAAGGGTTATGCATGCTGCATTTCAAGAATGTTTCACAACACAGTGGCAAGATGTGCATGTGTACGGAGGAACATATATGGGTAGTAAACAGAACCTTTGTAGATCTGCATTGAAGATCAAGTTAAAAAGGACGAAGAAGGTTAAGAGAAGGCTGCACATCAACAGTGCACAGTTAAAAGAGCCAAACACAAAAATTTGCCAGCTGTCTACACTGGCTGCTTGAATTTCTGCAAAAGCACTGACTTCCTACTGTAAGAAATCAGTGCTTTTTGCGGAAATACTATGCTGCTCCCGTTCGGGCAAAAGTCCCTTTTGCGCAAAACTTTTGTGCAAAAGGGCCAGTGTAGACAGCTGAGATTTGTTTTCCACAAAAAAGCTCCAATCGCGAAAATGGCGATCGGGGCTCTTTTGCGGAAAAGCGCGTCTAGATTGGCCATGGATGCTTTTCCGCAAAAAGTGCTTTTGCGGAAAAGCGTCCGTGCCAATCTAGACACTCTGCTCCGAAAATGCTTTTAACGGAAAACTTTTCCGTTAAAAGAATTTGCGGACAATCATGCCAGTCTAGACGTAGCCAAGAGGTGCTTTTCAGCTCAAATGAGTTCAGGGTGCTAAAGGAGTTAACTGAAGAAAATCAAGATACAGAAACTCTATGGGAAAGCTTTAGGGAGTGCTATTTAGAAAGGCTACGTCTACACTGGCCCCTTTTCCAGAAGGGGCATGTAAATTTCACCAGTCGTCGTAGGGAAATCCGCTGGGGATTTAAATATCCCCCGCGGCATTTAAATAAAAATGTCCGCCGCTTTTTTCCGGCTTTTAAAAAAGCCGGAAAAGAGCGTCTACACTGGCCCCGATCCTCCGGAAAAAGTGCCCTTTTCCGGAGGGTCTTATTCCTATTCCTTCAAAGTAGGAATAAGACCCTCCGGAAAAGGGCACTTTTTCTGGAGGATCGGGGCCAGTGTAGACGCTCTTTTCCGGCTTTTTTAAAAGCCGGAAAAAAGCGGCGGACATTTTTATTTAAATGCCGCGGGGGATATTTAAATCCCCCGCGGATTTCCCTACGACGACTGGTGAAATTTACATGCCCCTTCCGGAAAAGGGGCCAGTGTAGACGTAGCCAAAGTGTAAGGACAGTTCTAATAATGAAATGTAAAAGTAAAGAATGGATTAACAATGCTATTTGGGCTGCAGTAGAAAAAAGAAGTGTAAAGCAAAAGCTCATGAATGCTAGAATGTGAAGAGACAAGTGGCAAGAAAACAGAGTTCTAGACAGAGATGTGAAGAAAGTGTTCAAAGAGGTAAAAAGACATATTGATAGACAATGTCAAAACGCTGAAGTTGCTAACTAAAAAGATGACCTTATTTGCTTGTATAAGCCAATCAGACAGCTAATGGCAAACTTTAGCAGAATTGGAGTCCCTATTAAAGATGCAAATGGTAAGACCCCCAGTATGGAAGAAAAATAAAGAAAATTATAAGGCAGGGCACTTTTAGGCTGATTAAATAGACTAAGGCCAAGGCAACAAGTGGAAACATGTGACATTACCTGTGGTGAGAGCTGACCCTGATCTAAGAAGTATTACAATGGAAGAAGTTACAAGAATCATCAGTAAACTGAAAAATGGGAGAGCACCTTAGAATAAAATTACTGGAAAGATGCTTCAAACAAATGAGGAAAAAACCCTCCAGACTTTCCTTGTAGTTTTAGATAGAATATGGAATGAGGAAAAGAACCCAACTTGTTGGAAGAGAGGGCTTATAGTAAAATTGTCAAAAAAGAGTGACATTATATTGACACTGTAAAAGGTTCAGAAAAGAGCAACAATAATGATTAGGGATTTGGAATGGGTCCCATATGAAGAGAAATTAAAAAGACTTGGTCTTTTCATCTTAGAAAACAGGAGTCTAAAGGGGGATATTAATAGGCAGCAGGTTTAAAACAAACAAAAGGAAGTATTTCTTCACTCAGTGCACAGTCAACCTGTGGAACTCCTTGCCTGAGGATGTTGTGAAGACTAGGACTTTTACAGGGTTCAAAAAAGAGCTAGATAAATTCACGGAGGTTGGGTCCATCAATGGCTATTAGCTAGGATGAGTAGCAATGGTGTCCTTAGCCTCTGTCTGGAAATGAATGACAGGAGAGGGATCACGTGATGATTTCCTGTTATGTTCCCTCCCTCTGGGGCATCTGGTACTGGCCACTGTTGATAGTCAGGAAACTGGGCTAGATGGAACTTTGGTCTGGCCTGATATAGCTGTTCTTTTGTTCTTATGTATGTAAAAGAGACGTTACCAACTGCAATAAGTGGAGAGCAATCACATTACACTCAGTGCCTGGGAAAATACTGTGCAATGTGGAATATATAAAGAAACATCATAGACTTTCAACTTGGAGAGGAACAACTAGGTTGTAGACCATTGAGATCATGTGTGCCTCGTGTTGTTTTTCTCAAATACAACATAGAACGAACTGCGGAATGTCAAGCACCTCCCGTGATAAATGTTGTAGATTTTTCAGATGGCTTTTGTACAAAGACAATCATTGGAAAATTATTGCAAACTATGAAATACCAGAAAAAATAATTGAGATAAGTAGGAAGCTATATGATGATGTCATATGTACAACAGAGAGGGGGACATTAGCGAATGGTGTGCAGTGAAAACAAGTGTAAGGCAAGAATGTATTATGTACTCACTGTAAGTTGCACTGGTCATTGACTATGACATGAGAAAAATAATTGAAGAAAACAACTGAGAAATGTCATGAACAAATGCTAAAGCACAATGGCATGACCTTAGTTTTGGTGATGACATTGTGCTACTTCATGAAAGAAGATGTCCAGCTTTTGGCCAGTTCAGCAAACAAAAAACAGCTGGTTTATTCAACAGTAATGGCAAGACAAAATATCTATGTCCCCAAAGTAAACATTATAGGATGAAAACATACTTGACATGTCTATGTTGCAATAAAAGATTCAAAGTATGGCCACAGCTGGCTCAGGTCAGCTGACTCAGGATCATGGGGCTTGTGTAGCAGGAGATAAAATTGATGTATAGTTGCTCAGGCTTTGGCTGATGTTCAAATTCTGAGGTGCCATGAAGTGCCCCAGGTGTTTTATTGCAGTGTAGACATACCCTACAAGAAGTAAATCATCTTATCTCTCTAGGGAGGGAGGGAGGCAATGATGGTGCCACCATGGTAGATGTCAACTGGTGAATATCAAAAGCAGCAAACTACTTTCATAATTTTAAAAAGGTTTGAAAAAGTAGCACCACTGGCACTGACACAAAAATATGAATTTTTAATAACAAAAACATGTCAGTCCTCCTGTATGGAGCAATGTCAAGAGACATTGATAAGAAAGTCAACTCACTCAACATTAAATGTTCAGAGAAGTAGTTTCTTTCACCATTTGTAAATAGAGTAAACCAAACTGAAGTGTCAAGAATGAGGGCTTTGAGCTGCACATGCCAAGTCTTCAGTCATCCTATCTGTGTTGCTGAGCTGCAGTAGGGCTTGCCTGACTGGCCTTTCCACATAATTTCCCGAGCAATAACAGCTGATGTCTAGCTACTCAGTGCATATACCCACAGCTGCATTCTCTTCTGTGCCTGCCCTGATCCTAGCCTTGCTCCAGTCCTGATCCTGCCTTGAAGCTGGTGTTGGCCCAATGCTGCCCAATCCACCCCACCCCTGCCTCTCTACTGGTTTCCTCCCTCTGCCTTACTGGCTTTCTGACTCTGGCTTTGAGTCCCAATTCTGGTTCCTAGTTCCCGATTACCTGCTCCAACCACTAGTCCTAGTTGTTCTTCCAGCCACAAAGCTGGACAGTCCATGTCCTGGTTTGTAACACATAACACCAAATATGGTTAGAAAAAGACTAAGGACATATTTAGGACATGCTTTTAGGATGCCACCACCATAACTTCCACACCAAGTATTAATATGGTTATTACCTCAACAGAAAGAAAGAGGGTGACCTAGAGAAACGTATGCAGAACAATAGCGAAGAAAGCCAAGTCCATCTGTAGGACACTCGCAATCATCTTGAACAGACCAGTACAAGACTGAAATAATTGTAGGAACTGATGGATGCTCCATACACCCGAGGAAGCAGACCTACAAAGAAAGAAGAGCAGACATAGAAGTCCACTTAGAGTATAATTTCCCTTTGAATTGAGTTTTACAAGAATATGCTAGACATGGGAGGATCAAACTTCCATTTCTGGGATTACTAGTAGGGCTTAGATTGGACTATTGGTCACCAGTGTATGCTTCCCCATCAGTTTCTCAGGAATTTAAGTTTTCATTTCAATTAAAAAGCTGTTAGTATTTATAACTATGATGATGTTCGTCCATCGTGTTCGAAGAGGACCTTGACATCTAACGAGTTGTGGGCTGTCCACGGTGTGTCCGCAGATGGCTGATAAGGCCAATGCGGGCACGAAATGTTCTGCCACATGTCGGGGAGACATGTGCAGGCACCACTGTTGCAGCGTTTGCAACTCTGGCTTTACGGAGTGCTCGCTTCTCTTGTGCTATGGTTGTCCTTCTGGCTTCAGATGTTTGACAGCCTTGGTGGATCATCATGCGCCATGTCGATTGGTCTTGTGCCAGGGTCTCCCAGGAGGTGGTGTCGATATCCAGGGACTTGAGAGAGGCTTTAAGCGTGTCTTTGTATCTCTTCTTTTGTCCCCCGTGCGATCGCTTTCCTTGAGACAGCTCACCATAGAAGAGCTGTTTAGGGATGCGATGGTCTGGCATCCTTGCAACATGGCCAGCCCAGCGTGTTTGGGCTTTCATCAGCAGGGTGTGAGCTGACGGCAGGCCTGCTCTAAAAGAGATATTGTTTTAAGCCTCAGCTCGTGACCTTGCAATCAGACAGAATGGAAGGAGAACTCTAAAAGTCACATGGAGAGCCCTTCCCACATTTCATATCAATAGTCTTAAACCAAGCAGAACCATTAAGTATTCAGACGTCCATGTGATAGAACGCAGGGAAGTGTGGCCAATATATTTACCCCTGCCTGGATTCATAGGACAATACATGCCCCTAAGACAGTGAATGTGGGTTCCAGCTGTTCTACGCCAGGCCATTCTGTGGGGGAAGGCTTCATGTTTCCCTAATTCCACTAATTTCCCTAATCCCTGGTAGAACTAAATTGCTTGAAAAGAGAATTCACCATTTGGTGCAAACTGGCCAGTGTGTACCAATAAGGTGTTCACTCTGAAGCTTAATTATGCAAATTCAAGTGTCACTATTATCTAGTAATGGCTGTTAATTTTAGCAGTTACTCCCAGCTACTCTGGGACCATGGGAGATGATTCAGAAGAGCACAGCTTCCTTCCATCCCCTGTCTAATCTCTAGTAAGGTGTGCATTTCAACACAGAGTACAAAATGGTGGGCCTTCTTTTGGACTCCACAGCCAGTACTTGAACAGCATTTGTCAGTTTTTCCATTCAGTGAAGCAGTACCAAAATATCTGCCCCCAATAATCAAAATAGAAACTCCAAATTATTCTGCTTGTCTGTGATACTGAGGTTGATTGATTGTCCTTGGCTTTCCCTCATACCTTTCTTTTAAATTTAAATCATGCAGTGCCCCATTTCAGTTTGTATAAATAAATACTAAGAGAGATACATATCCCTTCCTTTTAAGGCACAGTTCAGATACTAACTCAGAATGCTAAAATGCTGAAATTATATTTTGACTTATCTTCTTATTCTGATTGCTTGGCTAACATGGAAATATAATCTTTCTCTCCACTTCTGGTCTATTGGTGGCTGAGTTCTGACTAATTATCTCACTAATTCTGCCTCCTTGTGTGATTGCCCTAAGACAGAGAACACAGGCATGTTAAAAATCATGTATGTGCCTGAACAGACTCTAAATCAGCATTTCTTAAAGTGTGTTCCATGGCACACCAGTGTGCTGCAAGGCAGTTGGAGGTGTGCCGCGGAGAGAACAGAAAAAATTCTGCTCCCCTGCCCCCTGCAGAGCCCGTAGACAGCTCTCGCTGCAGCTGCCTCCCCTTCCCAGAGCCCACAGGATGGCCCCTGTCCCACAGGGCTTCCGGTGTGGTGCAGCCTTCTCCTCCTCCTCCTCCAGGTGTGCAGGCAGCTGCTTTTACAGCGGCCGCTGCTGCTGAGAAGGGGAGGGGTGGCTGGAGCTGAGAAGCTGCTCCTGGACCTCGGCATTTTAAAACTGCCACCTGAGGGGAACCCAGCTCAGGCTCTGACGCCCCCGCCCCTATCCCCAGGCACGCTCGGGCTCTGCTGCTCTTCCCCCGGTGCGCTTGGGCTCTGCTGCCCCCCATGCACTGCTGCTCTCTCTCCCCTGTGCCCCTCCCCAGCTCCCCTGCCCTGCCAGCCGAAAGCCTGGCCTGGTGCTGAAGCTGTGCTGGGTTCCCCACCCACCCCACCCCCCAGGAATAAGAGCAGGGTGCCAAGCCAGGTAAGCGTCCCCCCTCATGTCCAGACCCTGCACCCAAACCCCCCTCACTCCCTTCCCCCTACCAAGACCCTACATTCCCAGCTTGCTCTGACACCCGGCCCCAAGTCCCCTCCGGCACCCTCCCTCCTGGCCAGACACCCTGCTCTAATACCTGCTCCTGGCCAGACATTCTGCCCCAAGACTCCTCCTCTACCCTTCCTCCTGGCCAGACACCCTGCCCCAAGTCCCCTGCTGCACCCTACCTCCTGGCCAGACACCCTGCCACAAGACCCCTCCTCTACCCTTCCTCCTGGCCAGACACCCTGCCACAAGACCTCTCCTCTACCCTCCCTCCTGGCCAAATACGTGACTTTATTTATCATTTCTTTATTATTATCCTTACTTTTTTGTGGTCTACATTTTCAGCTCCATGTACCAGACTGTTATTAGGACAGTCTTCCTTGGGGGGTCATGGCGCATTTCGGCCCCCAGGTCTCCCAGGCCTGGTGGGGTGTTATTTTTATTTATTTTTGTTTTGCTCAACAAATTTTCCCTGGGGGCTGCTTTTTTTTTTTTTTTCCTTCTCAACAAAAAATATGTTTGGTGTTCCCAATAAAAAAAAATGTTTGGTGTTCCTCAGTCTTAAAAAGTTTAAGAAACACTGCTCTAAATACTTTCAGGCAGAGTAGTCTGAAACGAGATGTTTTGTGAAGTGCATAGGCAGGGGACATGTGCCCAAAAATATAAGTACGAGAGCCAGCCAGCAATTTTCTCTTAGAAAACAAAGCCTCCATGATCATAGTTTCTCTATTCAAAGCAGTATCTAGGTGCAGTGTTCAACTAACGGGGGAGGCAGGGAAAGGCCGTGGATTCTTTAAAGTCTGCCCATGGAATAAGCTCGTCCACTTGAGACATAAACGTGAAGTGCCACACGTTGATTGTGCAGATAGTCAAATGAAGATCATATGTGTTTTCTGGGTGCTAAGTGGGGCTCAAATACATGAATGGGCTCTGCTGTGCTCCTAAGTCTTGGCTTTCCTTTGGAGGTATTTGAATGGCCTAGCACCCTGGGTTAAAACGTGACGGAGCAGCGGAGCTCAAATTCCCCTACCATCAATCCTGCATAATTGAATCCTTTAGGTGCTAAAGCCAGCCTCTGGGCTTCCTCACTAGACAATACCTCAACTCCTGGATTGAGCATTAGGTGGTGTGGTTAGCCAGTGCTCTGACCACTAGGAGACATGGCCTATGGAAGTGGTCTCCCATGATGGCTACATTTTTCTGTATTAAAATCTGATCTCATTTATTACTCCTCATCTCTCTAAGCTTGCCGGATCATTCAGCTCTTGGTATTTGCAATGTCTCCTAGGTTTTTTTTTTCCTGGGGGCAGGGAGGTTACTCAATTTGGGTTTCATTGCAAAAAAAACTTTTAAAATGTTGGTTCTAAGTCTGACCCCTGGAACCCCATTTGGAATCTGACCAAAACTTATAATTACTGGACATTTTGTCCCAGTGCCTTACTCAAAATGCTCTTGCCTCTGTCCTCACTCTCCAGTATCAAGTTTCTCCACTGGCAAATGGGATCTGCCAGCCAATGTTAATCACAGCCGAGTGTGTCTATAGTATCCCAGTTTTCATACGTGTTCAAAGCTTTACTCAAATTAAAGATGTTACATCCATATCTCACATTTTTCCTCACTCACCCTGTAATTACATAAAGAAAGCCAAACTGGGTTTTCAGATATGATTTATGTCTTATGAACTGATGGTGCTTACTGCTCAGTAGGTTTCTTCCTCCAAATACTTATATTTAAAGTCCTTTGCAATCCTTGCTAAGATTATGAAGTCAAGGTAAGTGGTCATTGGTCTCCCGGGTCTCCAAAAAAACAACCACTGGCCTTTCTCCATGCAGTTATCACCCCACCTGTCTTCCACAATCCATAACGTATTATTCTTGTTAATGTGTCTTTTGCAGAATATATTTGCATGGCATGTTTCAGAAATAAACAAAGTCACTTATGCATATATTAATTATATGTATTAATTAATTCATGGTTTAGTCAACCTGTGGAACTCCTTGCCAGAGGAGGCTGTGAAGGCTAGAACTATAACAGAGTTTAAAGAGAAGCTAGATAATTTCATGGAGGTTACGTCCATAAGAGGCTATTAGCCAGGGGATAGAAATGGTGTCCCTGGTCTCTGTCAGAGGCTGGAGAAGGATGGCAGGAGACAAATCGTTTGATCATTGCCATCGGTCCACCCTCTCTCTGGCACCTGGTGCTGGCCACTGTCGGCAGACAGGCTACTGGGCTAGATGGACCTTTGGTCTGACCCAGTACGGCTGTTCTTATGTTCTTATTACATACTGTACTAATATTGTCAGAAGAATGATTTTGTTTTAATCAAAGGAGGGAGTTGGCTCTCTGGAAACTTGGTTCAATGCCTGACTTTGCTTCAGATTTCCTGTGTGACCCTAGGCAAATACCTTACAATCTGTCTCTCAATTCCCCACCTACCAAATAGGCCTAACAATGATTCCCCATTGCACAGGGTTACTGTGAAGAAGGTAAAATTGTCAAGTGCTCAGATATTCCAGTTAAGGGAGCTATAAAAGGAGTTGGACATGCCTGAATGTAGGTATCCTTCTTTCAGAAAGAATACATTTTCTGCTACATATTACCACCTGTCTATTGCAGACAGATGTGCCACATTCTCTAGCTTTGAGACAACATCTAAGGGCCCACTCCCATCTTTTGCTCTGTCGATACAGACTGTTCAGAGACCTTCACTTGTTAAACATCACCACATTACTGATCCATATACCATCACGTTTACAACATTAGTTTCATCCCCAGCCCTCTGGAGAGGAGGGAGAAGGTATCTCTTCCCTCAGATCCTTGGTTTTGGTCTGCAGACCTGCTTCTGCCTCCGTCACTTCCATCCTGTACCTGCTTCTACCCTGTGCATTCATGGATTAATTAGCTCAGTAGTTCTTCCTCCGTCCATTCTAATCTAACCAGGCATGGTCAGGTCCACCCCACAGAAAGGGAGGGAGCAATTAGCTGGTGTTTAAGTCACCAGAGTGCCGGCTCAGCTGATGGTTCCCAGCCTCCAGCCAAATTATCTCCTTTATTACTGGATTAGTCAAAGGTCAGTTGCTGGTTTTGCGTCTCATTAAAAAGCCCCTTAAAATGTTTCACATGAAAGGTGCTATAGAAATGACTTATGTTATACAGGTTGGCAGGGCTGGCTTTAGGAAGTGTGGGCCCCAATTCAAACCAAATTTTGGTTGAGCAAAAAAAACCAAACAAACAACCCAGCACACAAAGAAACAACTCACAGCCCCTTTAAATTCCCAGCTGCAGGGCAGAGTCCCACCTTCCAGCCAAGTCCACGGGCCAACTCCCCCTCCTGCGGTGCAAAGAAACCGCCGCACTCCTCCTCCAAGGCCGACGTCCTGTCCCATATCATGCCCAGCACACTCCCAGGTTTAGGGTGCAGGGCCCTCTGGCTTTAGGGCGAGGGGCCCTTGTAGGCGCGGGGCCCGATTCGGGGGAATTGAGCGAATCGGCCTAAAGCTGGCCCTGCAGGTTGGACCTCCATGGACTGGCTCCTTGAGGATCTGATCAGTCCTGAAGGAGGGAGTTTGCTGGCCCAGGGGAGGT
The DNA here is from genome assembly GCF_052426305.1 of Pelodiscus sinensis. Lineage (NCBI taxonomy): Eukaryota > Metazoa > Chordata > Testudines > Trionychidae > Pelodiscus > Pelodiscus sinensis. The sequence goes on from NC_143054.1 coordinate 15,566,529, forward strand.
CGGTCCCTCTGCTGACAGGTTCTGAGCTTTCTACAAGAAATATAAGAATTGACAGGAGGAGAAAACTGGAGCGTCTCGAGACCTAAGTTTAGTACTAAGTTAATGTTTCTTTAATACCATTTTTAATAATGCTTTCATTAGTCCATCTCTGTAGGGTCTTACTGTACCTAGCATACTTTCTGGCAGCTGCCTCAGTAATACTTTGATTCTGTATCTGTAATATGCCATATGCTGTGCAAAAGATGGTTTGTACTTGCATTTTTATATCTACTTCTGTTCTTTTATTCTCTATGCTTGTGATGTTCTTGTCATCATATACACATTTCCTCCACTGAACCATCACAGCATCTGGTGTTTATTCAGAATAGATAGATCCTTAATTCCAGATAACATATTCTTTTGTTTTTGACCTTCAAATGCAAACACATTCTTTCATATGCTTCTTAAAAAGTAAGCAATAAAAGTAAATATTGGCATAGAAGGATTTTTCCCAAAGTTTTTGTAAGTTTGCTCATCCTGGTGGTGTCTGATTATTTACTGTGATATGTGCAGCCTTAATTTACATTGCTTGTAGTTATTCTTTAGTTTGTTTCTTTACTGCCACCTTTACTGAACCAACTTCACTTCATTTTTTCCAACATGGTTTCCATTTGTGATGGGGGGACACTCAAAGGAACCCTGCAAAGTTCTGTCATAAGAATCCAGGGTCTGAGAAACCTATAGTGGAGAAACTAATAAAATCTTTATTTAGTTCAAATAAAAGAGTAAGAGGCAATTTGATAATGATCTTTAAGAACCTAAAAGGGAGCAAATCTAATAATAGAGTAGTGGTAGAAATGTAGCCGTGTTAGTCTGGTATAGCAGAAACAAAAAACAGAAAACAAAAAACAGTGCTACACAGTCCTGTTTTTTGTTTCTAATAATAGAGGTGTGTTTGACATAGTAAGATCCAGTGGAAGCTGAAGCTAAATAAATTCAGACTAGAAAGAGGTGTTTTTCTTTTCTGCAATGAAGTTAATTAACTTTTGGAACAACTTATATATGGATGTGACAGAATCTCCATCATTTGAGGTCTTTAAATCAAAACAAGATGTCTTTCTAAAAGACAGGCAGTAGCTCAACCAGAAGTGATGGTGTTTTTGAAGGAACTATTTTGGCCAAAAAATTGATGATGTATGCAAGTAGTCAGACTTGATAATCATAATGGTCCCTTCTGGCCTTGAAATCTATGAGGAGGAGTTGAGGGTTCGTGCCCTTGCAAGAGGTAGTCAGTACTCCTCCTTGGGATAAGGCCCGAGAGTTCAAGCTCAGTCAGATAACATTCCCAGAGTTTTAGATGCCCATTTAAAGTATCCCAAGAAGCTTTGCCCTGAGAAACAGGATGAGCATTTGCCCAAGAGTGGGTAGTCTTTGGAGTCTCCCAGCATTTCTCTTTGTGGCCCAGGGTGCCACAAAAACAACCTGTCATACTGTACACTTGTGATGTGAACCAACCTATTACTGATTTTTCATTTGGGAATCAAGTTTGATTTAATCTCGTCTAAAATTCATTTTTTCCTAACTGGTTCTCCCACATGTACGTGCCAAACTCCAGGATGAGTGCTAAACAGCTCTCTGATCCGGCCCCACCCCAACCCAATGGCATCTCTGTTCTTCAGCAGCTGAACCACAAAGAATTTACACTAGGGAATGGTATGGGATTTTTCCTGAAAACTTTCCTGGCTGTGATATTTTCACCCTAAAATAATTCTTTATTATTTGTTTCCATTAGCAACCACAATGCTTCACCTGAAGTGTTCATACATGGCACTGTCATTATATACCTTCTAGAACATAAGAACATAAGAATGGCCAGACTGGATGAGATCAAAGGTCCATCTAACCCAGTGTCGTGTCTTACAACAGTGGTCAATGCCAGATGCTCCAGAGGGACTGAACAGAACAGGCAACTGTCAAGTGATCCCTCTCCTGTCATCCATTCCTAGCTTCTGACCAACAGGCTAGGGATACCATTCCTACCCATCATGGCTAATAAGCATTGATGGACCTAACCTCCATGGATTTATCTAGTTCTTTTTTGAACCCTGTTAAAGTCCTGGCCTTCACAACATCATCTTGGAAGGAGTTCCACAGGTTGACGGTGCAATGTGTGAAGAAATACTTCTGTTTGTTTTAAACTTGCTACCTATTAATTTCATTTGGTTACCCCTAGTTCTTATTTTATGAGACAAGTAAATAACATTTTCTTATTTACTTTCTCCATTCTAATCATGATTTAATAGGTCTCTATCATATCCTCCCTTATTCTCCTCTTTTCTAAACTGAAAAGTCCCAGTCTTTTTAATCTCTCCAAATATGGCACCTGTTCCAAACTCCTGATCATTTTGTTGCCTTGTTCTAACGTGAAGATTTTTTTGGGAAGGGGGTTGAGATGAGGAACCAGATCTGCATGCAGTATTCTAGATGCGGGCCTACCTTGGATTTCTATAGAGGCAATAATATATTCTCTATCTTATTTTCTATCTTTTTTAATGATTCCTAACACTCCGTTTGCTTTTTTTTATTGCTGCTGCACACTGACCGGATGTTTTCAGAGAACTATCCACAATGACTCCAAGATCTCTCTTGAGTAGTTGTAGCTGATTTAGTCCCCATCATTTTATAGGTATAGTTGGGATTATGTTTTCCAGTATGCTTTATTTTGCATTTATCAACATTACATTTTCATCTGCCATTTTGTTGCCCAGTCATCTAATTTTGTGAGATCTTTTGAAAGCTTTTCACAGTTTTGCTTTGGACTTTACTACCTTGAGCAGTTTAGCATCATCTGCAAATTTTGCCACCTTACTGTTTACCCCTTTCTCCAGATCATTTACGAATATATTGAACAAGATTGGTCCCAGTATAGGACCCTGCAGGACATCACTAGTTACCTCTCTCCATTCTTCAAACTAACTGTTTGTTCCTTCCTTTGTTTCCTAGGAGAGATCAAGAATTACACCCTAAAAGCAAATATAAAGCAGAGAGCATCATTAAACATCCACCTATATCTTTATTGACACAGATTGTTCTGCACCAAACTGTTAGGCACCAACTAAGTATTGAGTAACCAGTAACTCCCACTGAAGTCAGTAAGAAATGGATCTGCTTATTTAGGTGCTTATATATGGATAGTGATAGATAATGGTGTTTGAACATTTTGACCCTAAAGTCTGTTTACATCATCCTATACTAGTCTGTCCACCAGGAATCCTGAGCTTCATCCAGCCTCAGAAGATCATAAAATTGAAGAATGTGCCATTATATCACATTTTTATCCATTGAGATGTAACATGGCCGCTCCATGATTTTTAGAAAACTCTGTCAGTGAAATCTATGCATGCCATAACAATGGGAAAACATTAGATAATTCATACTGAGCTACAATAACTATATCTTAATTGAGCTTTGTGATCTGTGCTTCTAATCACCTTTCTAATCGCAATTCAAACTCAATCATCATTAAGTGGAAGAGCAGATACAGTATGGGGTTTAAGGAATCTGAAAAACTAGCATTGTGAAGATCAATATCAAGATAGAGCATTCCTGGTTTATAGAACAATCCTTTTCCAAAGGACACAGTATCTTCAGACACCTGCTTCATTGTTGAGAAAAATCTTAGGATAACAGAATTCTCCAAAGAAAAGGGAAAGAAAATTGAATATTTATCATGAGGTAGAATTCTGAAAGCAGGTCAGAGAGAGTAGGTATATAGCTTTAATGTAGTCACAGCGTTGTGGATCTAAAAATAGGATTCACTGCAATATCTCTGCATTTAATAAGATGTTTAATTTGACACTTCTTGTTAATTCAACTTTTATAAAAATGAGAAAACAGGAAGAGAGTATACATATACACAAAAGTTTTCTCTCTGATTACAATTTCTGATGCAGTTGAACTTAACCTTTCCTAAAATATTTTCAATGCGCTAATATTTTAAACTTTCTATGATAGACAAAGCCAAATTAAACACTAGGTGGAGTGATGCTGCTGTACATCAGCAGAAGCTCTCAAATCATAAATATTTATGCAACAAGAGGATTGCTTTGCTATGCCTAAACTAATTCATCCCCAGTGGAACGCCACTAAAGTCAGCGGAGTGGCTGAAATGGGATTTGATTACTAAAAAATTAAATTAGGGTAATGTAATTAATGCTAATCAGCATGGGTGTGTGGAAAATAGATCCTGTCAAACTAAGCTGATATTTTTCATGGGATCACAAATTTGATTGATAAAGGAAGTAGAGTTCTCTAATGTAATATTCTTATATTTCTGTAAGGCATTTGACATAGTGGAGCACAATATTTGGATTTTAAAAATGAGAATGATATAAAATCAGCCTGACACACATTAAAGTGGATTAAAAACTGGCTAACTAATAGGTCTCAAAGTCATTTTACATGGGGAAATCATCATCAAATGGGAGTGTTTCTAGTGGGATCATGAAGGGATCTGTTCTTTCACCTATTGCTATTTAACAATTTTATCAATGACCTGGAAGAAAACAAAACCATAGAATCATAGAACACTAGAATTGAAAGGGATCTTGAGAGGTCATCGAGTCCAGTCCCCTGCCTGCACAGCAGGACCAAGCACCATCTAGACCATCTGTCATGGGGAGTGTGGCCCATCCCCACTGGGATATCGGTCAAGGTGCATCACCTCGTGTGCTGGCTCCGGTTCGAGCCTCTACCGGCCGGGCATTAAGGCTCAGCAACTTAGTCCATAGTGCCCTCAATCAGTAAATCCCAGTGGCCTAGTCTCTAGCACCCCAGTCTCCAGGGCAGTAATGCCCAGTGGCCAAGTCTCTACCCCATCTGCAGGGCAGTAAGGCCCAGTGACCAAGTATATATTGTGATCAGTTCACCTCCTCCCTGAGGATCAATGGAGGTGGGAGTAGGGGGGGGGGGGCTGTCCCATCACTGATAAAGACACAAAAAATGGGGGAGAGGTAAACAGTGTCACTGCTGTGTTTCTCAAAGTGGTCTGTGGATCCATTCTGAGAAAGCTGCTGCGGAGCCGCTTCTGTTTGTTTATTTTCCAGCTCCGCAGCCACAGAGCCTTGTGGCTCCCATAGGCTGTGGTTTGTTGTTTGCAGCCTAGAAGAGCCTCAGAAAGCAGTGTGACCTGGACTGCTGCTTCCTGTGGCTCCCCTTGGCTGCAAATGGCAAACTGTAGCCAGAGGAAGCTGTGAGGCTTCATAGCTGCAGAGCCAATAAGTAAACAAACCAGAGTGACCCAATCGTAGCTTTCTCAGAGTGGGTATAAGGACAGCTTAGTGAAGCTCCAGACTAGGCTTCCAAGGGAGATAGTGGTTATCTATATCACTGAGGGTTTTTAAGAACAGGTTGGACAAACATTTGTCAGGGATGGTCTAGGTTTTCTAAGTGTTGCCTCACCACAGGGGGCTGGACTTGGTGACCTTTCAAGGTCCCTTCTAACTCTAGATTTCTATGATTGTATAAACTGTTAATATTGCAGGGAATACATTGTGCTAGGCACTATAATAGCAACCAAATGGTGCTAGTGCTCATGAGTTTACAATTTGAGACATAAGATACAAAACAGAAGGGAAGAACAAGTTAGCAGTAAGACTATGTCATAACTGTTCACTTACAAAAAAAGAAACAGGGACACAACACAACAAGGCAAAAATGTCTGTTCTTGTTTTTGTTTTTTTCTGCCCATGAACATCCATGTCAGGTATTCATGGTGCAGGTTGTTTGACATCTGTTACACCTGGTATTCTGCACAAAGGTGTAAAGCACTTCCAAAGGAAGACAGCTTTCTCCCCCTTGCTACACACTTCTGTACATTGAGATACAGCCTGTTATGGAAGACAGACACACTATTTACTTTCATGGAGACCTTCTTTTGGTTCTTTCTTGCTCCCTTAATATTAAATAATGGCTACATTATAATAAACTCAAAACCAAATCTAGGCCTAAGTACTCCATTTTTACTAGTTCCATATTTACATGACATGCTTACTGAAATAAGTGAGAGTTCCTTATCAAACCAACAACAAACATTTCTCTGTGTGAAGTAATTTACATATTCTGCTCTGACATTACAAGAACAAATAACTTCCTATGCAAATGCTGAGATATGCATTATTAGAACCTGTGGGAACATTTCTGATGAAGTGCATTTAATAGAAATATGCTGTTTTGACAAAGCCCAAGTGTTTTACAGAGATGGGTTGGTTTTTGGAGAATGTTGGGGATAACTGCTTGGTACAAGTGCTGAAGGATCCGACCAGGGGCCGTGCACAGCTTGACCTTCTCCTCACAAACAGGGAGGAACTAATAGGGGACGTAGAGGTGGGTGACAACCTGGGAAGCAGTGATCATGAGATGGTAGATTTCAGGATCCTGACCAAAGGAAGGAAAGAGAGTAGTAAAATACACACCTTGGACTTCAAAAAAGCAGATTTTGACTCCCTCAGAGATCTGATGGAAAGAATCCCCTGGGATGTTAACATGAAGGGGAAAGGAGTCCAGGACAGCTGGCAGTATTTTAAAGAAGCCTTATTGAAGGCACAGAAAGAAACCATCCCGACACGTAGCAAGAGAGGCAAACCTGGTAGGAGACCGGATTGGCTTACAGGGGAAATCCTTGGTGTACTTAAGCACAAAAAGGAAGCTTACAGAAAGTGGAAACTTGGACAAATGACTAGGGAGGAGCTTAAATGTATAGTTCGAGAATGCCGGGGGGTTATCAGGAAGGCGAAAGCGCAAATGGAGTTGCGACTGGCTAAGGATGTGAAGGATAACAAGAAAGGTTTCTACAGGCATGTCAACAAGAAGAAGGTGATCAGAGAGGGTGTGCAGTCCCTAATGGATGAAGGAGGTAACCTAGTGACAGAGGATGTGGGGAAAGCTGAAGTACTCAATGCTTTCTTTGCCTCTGTATTCACGGACAAGGTCGGCTCCTGGACTTCTGTGCTAAGCGACGCAAGATGGGAAGAAGATGGACAGCCCTTGGTGGGTAAAGAACAGGTTAGGAACTATTTAGAAAAACTAAACGTACACAAATCCATGGGTCCAGACTTAATGCACCCAAGGGTACTGAAGGAGTTGGCAAATGTCATTGAGGAGCCTTTGGCCATTATCTTTGAAAAGTCGTGGAGATCGGGCGAAATCCCGGATGATTGGAAAAAGGCAAATGTAGTGCCCATCTTCAAAAAAGGGAAGAAGGACGATCCAGGGAACTATAGGCCGGTCAGTCTTACCTCGGTTCCTGGAAAAATCATGGAAGGGATCCTAAAGGAGTCCATTTTGAGACACTTGAATGAGAGGAAAGTGATCAGGAATAGTCAGCATGGATTCACAAAGGGCAAGTCGTGCTTGACCAATCTGATTAGCTTCTATGATGAGGTAACTGGCTCAGTGGACATGGGAAAGTCAGTGGATGTTATATACCTTGACTTTAGCAAGGCTTTTGATACGGTCTCCCACAATATTCTTGCCAGCAAGTTAAGGGAATGCGGATTGGATAAATGGACGGTAAGATGGATAGAAAGATGGCTAGAAGGCCGGGCCCAGCGGGTAGTGATCAACGGTTCGATGTCAGGATGGAGGTCGGTTTCTAGTGGAGTGCCCCAAGGTTCGGTTCTAGGACCGGTTTTGTTCAATATCTTTATTAATGACCTGGATGAGGGGATAGATTGCACCCTCAGCAAGTTTGCAGATGACACTAAGCTAGGGGGAGAGGTAGATACGCTTAAGGGCAGAGATAGGGTCCAGAGTGACTTGGACAAATTGGAGGATTGGGCCACTAGAAATCTCATGAGATTCAACAAAGACAAGTGTAGAGTCCTGCACTTGGGACGGAAGAATCCCAAGCATAGTTACAGGCTGGGGACCAACCAGTTAAGTAGTAGTTCTGCAGAAAAGGACCTGGGGGTTACAGTGGATGAGAAGCTAGATATGAGTCAACAGTGTGCCCTTGTAGCCAAGAAAGCTAATGGCATATTAGGATGCATTAAGAGGAGCATTGCCAGCAGATCCAGAGATGTCATTATTCCCCTTTATTCGGCTTTGGTGAGGCCACATCTGGAGTACTGTGTCCAGTTCTGGGCCCCCCACTACAAAAAGGATGCGGACGCATTGGAGAGGGTCCAGCGGAGGGCAACCAAAATGATTAGGGGTCTGGAGCATATGACCTACGAGGAGAGGCTGAGGGACTTGGGTCTGTTTAGTCTGCAGAAGCGAAGAGTGAGGGGGGACTTGATAGCAGCCTTCAACTTCCTGAAGGGAGGTTCCAAAGAGGATGGAGAGAGGCTGTTCTCAGTAGTGACAGATGGCAGAACAAGGAGCAATGGTCTCAAGTTGTGGTGGGAGAGGTCCAGATTGGATATTAGGAAAAACTATTTTACTAGGAGGGTAGTGAAGCATTGGAATGGGTTACCTAGGGAAGTAGTGGAGTCTCCATCCCTAGAGGTGTTTAAGTCTCGGCTTGACAAAGCCCTGGCCGGGTTGATTTAGATGGGATTGGTCCTGCCTAGAGCGGAGGGCTGGACTTGACGACCTTCTGAGGTCTCTTCCAGTTCTGATTCTATGATAAGGGGATGGTTGGATGAAATAACATGATCTTGGTAACTAATTGACCATTCATTTCCAGTTGGAAATAGGTCAATGGAGGGATGATAGGAGTTGCTATAGGGAACTTTCTGGGTGTCTGGCTGGTGAGTCTTGCCCACATGCTCAGGGTTTAGCTGATCGACATATTTGGGGTCAGGAAGGAATTTTCCTCCAGGGTAGATTGGCAGAGGCCCTGGAGGTTTTTCGCCTTCCTCTGTAGCATTGGGCACAGATCACAGCTGAAGGACTCTCTGCATGTTGGGGCCTTCAAAGTATTGGAAGGCTTCAATATCTGAGACATAGGTGAGAGGATTATTCTAAGAGGGGTAGGCGAGATTCTGTGGCCTGCACGGTGCAGGGGGTCAGACTAGATGATCATAATGGTCCCTTCTGACCTTAAAGTCTATGAGTCTATGAGAACTGAATTTTTGTCAGAAAGGCTTTTTGGTTTTAGGTGTTTTTTGTTGGTTGGTTGGTTGGTTGGTTTTTCTGGGGAAGGAGGTGAAGTCCAGGACTGTTGTCACTTCTGACCAGAGAACGAGAGAGAGAGAGAGAGAGAGAGAGAGAGAGAGAGAGAGAGAGACAGTCTGAATTCAAAACCTGTGTTTTTCAATCCAAAAACCACATTCAGTAAATGTTTTGTTCTCATTCCAATACAAGAAGAAAAGAAAATGTTAGAAACTGAAATATTATCATGAAATGGAGTTGTCACCTTCTTGCAAGTTCGAGTTACTGTTATTTATTATGAGTATAACAGTAGCACCTGCAGAAAGAAGCCACATTGTGCTAGATGCTGTACAAACATGTAGTAAAGGCAGCTCATGCCCAATTCATCCTTTGTGTAGCTCATGGCTTTACAGTTTGATACTTCACATCCTTGCAGAACTAGACTGTTTACAATCTAAACATTAAAAGCATGATGCTTAGAGTGCCCTAAAGCATGCAAAAGAGACCAGCACACAGTCCACTATGCAGATTGCTAATGAGCAAAATGTGGGTTGCATTTTCTTTGGGGAGTTAAATGCTCTCAAGGGAGTCTTTAGGGAGCATTACCATAAACGTTGTTGAGGCCAAGAACTAAGCAAGATTAAAAAAGGGATTGGCTACTTAAATAGATAAGAATATCCAGAGTTTTTATAATGAATCACAATAACATTTTGATGGGATAGTATACCTCATACTTCTGAGCTTAAAATAATTTCTAATTATTATTAGAAATCAGGAAGAGATGTAGGCCTGGGAGTTATTTCGAAATAACAAGCGGAGCACCCACACTACCAACCCTGTTATTTCGAAATAAGGGGCTGGTTATTTCAAAATAATAGCTCCTGCTTTCTACAAGGAATAACACTTATTTTGAAACAGTGATAGTGTGGATACTCCACTGCTGCTATTTTGAAATAACTACTCCCTTGAGTCATTCAAAGTAATTACTTCCCAGTGCTTCCTGGGACTCTATGGGTACGTCTAGACTACATGCCTCTGTCGCCAGAGGCATGTAGATTAGGCTACCAGACATAGGAAAATGAAGCGGCGATTTAAATAATCGCCACTTCATTTACATTTACATGGCTGCCGCGCTGAGCCGACAAAACAGCTGATCAGCTGTTTGTCGGCTCAGCGCGATAGTCTGGACGCGCGGGTGTCGACATCACAGGTATTTGTCGACCACCCAGGTATACCTCATCCCAGGAGGCATACCTGGGTGGTCGACAAATACCTTTGATGTCGACACCCGCGCGTCCAGACTATCGCGCTGAGCCGACAAACAGCTGATCAGCTGGCGACAGAGGCATGTAGTCTAGACGTACCCTAAGTCAAGGTAGCACGCCCACATTAAGGGTGCATGCATCGGACTAATTTTGAGGGTTCCCTGTAGCGTGGCCACACCATTTCAAAATAGTTATTTGGGGAGTTATTATTTTGAAATAAGTTATTTTGACATAATTTCCTAGTGTAGACATACCCATAATGTGTGTAGGAGATGAATTATTTGCTGAGCTGTTCTTACACTGTCTACTAGCAAATGCCATGCTGTCTGTGGATCCCTTTAGTTGTGGCAAGCTAGTGGTTGTGCACACTATCTTTGAACAGTTCCATTTGTCTCTCTGGACAATATAACCTCCCTACATGGATTGATATAGGGAATGATATTGGTGATCAATTAAGTATTAGAACATTCACCCTCCCACAAGCCAGATTTCACTCCAGATGACACCTGGATTACTGCCTATGTTTGCAATTTTCAAATTAGCACCATCAGACAAATTCCATGCTCCAAGTCTTTTCATATCCTTGCTTGAAACTGTTCCAGCACTTTTTCAGATTGTTTTTTACAACTCCATTTAAATTGCACCTTTCCCCTGCTAACCCATTGGAGTGGTTTCCTCAGTTAAATTGTCATGGTGCCTAAATGCTGCAGTCATGCTTCAGAAATAACTCATACTTGGAAACAGCTTTTAGCTCATAGATAGCGAAAGGATCAGAGCGGGGTCTGTAGCACTTGGTTAGGAAATCTTTCAGCAGTGGTGTGGGAGAAACCCACAAGTCTGATAACTAATTACCCAACAAGCTGAGCTGACCAGAACTATCCCAGTTTTGCAAACACACCTGAAAAATGGAACTGCTCATCTGGCAAACTGCCAAAATAAAAATTGTACATACAAGTGACATGTATGGGTTAAGCCTGGGTCAATATAAACAGCCCCATTTAAGCTAACATCAGGTATTGCACCTGAGTCGTTCAGAGCTAAAAGCAACAACCTCTATTGTTTGAGTTAAAGGACAAAGTGCATTAGCTGGAAGGAGAAGCAGATGCACAAACCTCCTTATGCAGACCAGTTACAAGAAAATTCATATGTTCCCCGCACCCAGGGCCAGCCCACAACATTTTGGCACCTGAGGCGGGGAGCTCAAATGAAGCCCTCATGCCACCTTTTCTTCTGCCTGCCTGTTATGTTTCTTGTGCCCTCCTTCCTCCAGCACAGCACTCCACCATCTCTGTGCATCTAGAGCAGAGAGAATACCTATGTACCAGCAGCAGCCACAATTTTCTACACTCTGGGTCCTAGTGGTGCCTCCCCACCCCCGGTCTGGCACCTGAGGCAGCCACCTCAGTTCACCTCATGGTAAGGCCAGCCCTGCCCCCACCTATAGAAGTTTCGCCTGAGATTAAGCCATGCTTTGGACTGTGCTATTATGATCAATACCACTGAGATCTCCATCAGAGTTTGATTCCTGGACCTTTATCATTGAATGTATGGGGCCCTCATGTCTGGCCCGAGTCATTCGTGATCCCCAGGTCCCGGGAGTGTGGCGCCGCCCCTGGGAGTGCAGCTCATGTGCGGCCCCACGCCCGCCCGGTCTGGCAGCCCCACACGGTGCCCCCTACAATGGGGTGCCCCAGGTGGTAACCCGGTCAGCTCGCAGCTTGGGCCAGCTCTGGGGCCCCTACTGCTTGAACTAACTCCTCCAGCTGGAACCTGGTTTTAGAGATCTCTTCTGTGGCGCAGCCACTAGCAAAGACCCTATACTAGCCACACTATCCACTATCCACACTAAGTTGCACCAACTCAAATGGAGGCCAGGTTGAAGCCTGTAGAAAACTTTTCCCCCTCCCCCAAGTCAAATCAACTGTACTTTACACATGTGCATGCATGCGCACACACACACACACACACACACACACACACACACACACACACAGAGTTACCTCTCTACTGCTTCATGTTAAGCTGAATAAGAACAAGGCTGGAAAGCGAGGGATTTTTAGGTTAATGTGTTAACAGGTCTGTGGATAAGTGGACATACTTGACAACAGAAGTGTCACCACTCACTGGGAGCTGTTTGAAAATAAGCAGCTGTCACTCATTGGGTGACTGTGACTTTTAATACACAAGCTGCAATTTGCATCACTGACCGTATCACAAAGATCACCTGACAGCCAATGCACTAGCAAAAATCTCAAGAGCAAATCAATGTGTGTCTTATTTCCCAAGGTCTTTCTCTTAACTCTGTTATCAGCCATTCACCTTGTGCTAGGAACCTGTCAGTGCTTTCTGTAAGCACTAAGCAGGATCATTTGGCGTAATTATACTGAAGCAAGACCTCCAACAAAACCCAGAGGGTGTGTCCACACTGCAATTGCAATCTCATGGCTGGTGGGCCAGCTGAACCAGGCTAGGAGGCTGTTTCATTGTGTAGTAGACATTTGGGTTCATGCTTTAGAACTGTGGCCTAAAAGCTGTACCGTGTTTGTAATGCCTTAGAATAAATGGGGGGATGGTTTTCTAACAAGTCATTAGTCATGAAAGTGCCGCTGGACTCCTTGTTGTTTTTCGCTGAAACAGGCTAACATGGCTAAGTTATATTTATTTAAAATTGCACTACAAACCAATTGAAAGAGCATCAGTATATTTTTAAAAATAACTTTTTTATTGAGGATAAAATACATTGAAAAATGCTTTCCCATGGTCCCAAGACTCATATCAACAGAAATAACACTTGGTAATTAATGCTAAAACCTTGGCAATCTGCTCCCAAGTATATGCACTTTGCTCACTTATCTATCTCACCAGGCAGAATGAAATATCTTGCTTTTCAATTAAAAAATGAAGTCACTTGAGTTATATGTTTGCCTAACTAATGCTCTGGTTTACTGTGCATGTAAATGGATTGGATTTTTCTGTCTGCTCAGTGATAAATACAGACGACAACAACAGCCATTTTGATTAATCAGGCAGGTTTAGGGAAAGATAATCCTTTTCTAGTCTTCTACAGCTTACACAAATTGACTTTTTTCCTATTATTACTTGTATGAGAAAATGACATTATTGAAATTGTATGGTATGAGAAGTTATAGGACTCACGTTAAGTAAAAATGTCTGATGATGAGATATGTTGTGGTATGAGGACCAAAAAATGAATGCTGCTCGATGCATAGATACACAGTAGTTTATATTCCTGGGTACAAGCTCCGCTCTCATTACTAATTTGTAACCTGAGTTGAAGGGTGGTCAGTTGACTCTTGAGGAGGGAGGAAGCAGGATCATTGTGAAGGCTGGGCACTAGACTGTGATCTGGAAGGGGTGTAGTCAATCAGTAGGGGTATGTCTAGACTACATGCCTCTGCCGACAGAGGCATGTAAACTAGGCTACCTGACATAGTCAATGAAGTGGGGATTTAAATATCCCCTGCTTCATTAAAATAAAAATGGCTGCCGCGCTATGCCAGCTCAGCTGATCGTCGGCACAGTGGGCAGTCAAGACGAGGATCAGTCAACAGGGGAAGCCTTTGTTGACCGCTCCTGTAAACCTCGTTTCACGAGACATAAGGGAGCGGTCGACAAAGGCTTCCCCTGTCAACCAATCCACGTCTTGACTGCCGCACTGTGCCAATGATCAGTTGAGCCAACACAACGTGGCAACCATTTTTATTTTAATGAAGCCGGGGATATTTAAATCCTGGCTTCTTTGACTATGTCGGGTAGCCTAGTTTACATGCCTCTGTCGGCAGAGGCATGTAGTCTAGACATACCCTAGGTTTGAAGAGTTAGGCAGGATAGTCAAAGTTAGGAAAAGCAACCAAGAGTCACCTGGTATTCACTGGGAAGTGTCCTGAGAGAAACTCAGATGGGTAAAAGAATTGTGCTAGTGACCCAGAGACCCGGGTGTTAAATATATGTGTGTTCAGGAATGGTCTGGTTCTGACAGTTTAGAATAAATACTCTGAACCTCAAAATGCTTTGTACCGTATACTGCCACTTTTACTCTTAAGCAGCAACATTTCATGAGTCACAAAGATTTGTGGAATAAGTTCTACTCATTATAAGATCATTAGAATCCATCTCTTTATTGAGTTTCAGTTAGATGTTAGTGAGTCAAATAATAAATGGTGGAGGGTGAGATAAATTTAAAATGCTCAATCCAGACTGAAACATTTTATTGAGTTTTGAATTGAGTAGACACTCAGTGAGAGGAAGATGTATTTTATATAAAGAGGAAATGCTATTATTTTAAATCCACTCTATTATTTTATGGGGGAACAGTCTATATTATTGTAGAGAGGACATGATAGTGGTTTTCAAGTATCTAAAAGGGTGTTATAAGGAGGAGGGAGAAAAATAGTTTTCCTTGGCCTCTGAGGATAGGACAAGAAGCAATGGGCTTAAATTGCAGCAAGGGAGGTTTAAGTTGGACATTAGGAAAAACTTCTTAACTGTCAAGGTGATTAAACACTGGAATTAACTGGGTAGCGGGATTGTGGAATCTCCATCACTGGAGATATTTAAGAGCAGGTTAGACAGACACCTATCAGGAATGATCTAGACAGTGCTTGGTCCTTCTGTGAGGGCAGGGCACTGGACTTGATACCTCTCAAGATCCCTTCCTCTTCTAGTGTTCTATGATTCTATGATTTTCATGCAGTTATACAAAAATGTGATCATTGCTTACTGACGAAATAAAGCTTGAAGTGCAGCCACTGAATATATTCCAACACTGGTGACCTTGAGATCCCAAATGTGGTGCATGTAGCTTTGAGATTTACCTGCACGTGAAAGACTGGAGGTACTGGGTGGTCACCAAAATGTTGCCAGTTGTTGGACCAAACTCTCCTGCTGAGCTTGCTGTTGCATCCCTAATGTCTTCATCATTTCTTGCTGGTGCATTGTCACCTGTTGCAACAGCTGTGCATACTGCTGCTGCTGTTGAAGAGCTTGTTGCTGCTGGCTTTCCACAAGCCACTTCGGGACTTAGTCTGATGCCATCTCAGCGCCACTCATCTAAACCTCTCGTATACAAAGAAAAACAACCACCAGACAGAAAAAAAAACAAAGGGAAAGGGAATCCTGTGTTCTGTCTGAGTTGCCTTCCTTAATCTAGGCTGCTCCCCAGGCCTGGAAAACTGCCCACATTATCCACCACGTGTCAAGGGGTGTCTTCGTCCCCAGGGTACTCCCTGCCAGTACTCCCAAAGTACAACTTCCCCTATTAGAGTAAATATAGTTTCATAGGCCAAGTCCCAAAATACAGTGCCCCCTACTAGGATAAGTATGGCCTCACTGGCCTAGTTCCAAAGTACAGTTCCCTCTACTAGGATAAATATGGCCTCACCAGCCTCTTCCCAAAGTACAGTTCCCTTTCTCAGGGTATGGGCAGCCCTGCAGGCCTAGTTTAAAGGTAAGCCTCCCAAAGGGGATTGGGGAAGGTAGGGGGACGGGGTCCTCCCACTCTACCGGGTCCCAGCCCAGGGCCCTGTTGGCAGTGGAAGATGCGTGCTGAGCTCCCGGAGGACAATCCTCTGCTCTGGGCCACTTCCTACCATTCTCAGTATGCAGTGTGGACCTTGTGGTGTTGTTTGGCGAGTTGGTGTCTCCCAAAAGGCCTCGCTGGCTGGGATGCTCGCTGAGGCTGGGGTTGCTGCAGCTGCTGCTCCTGAAGCAGCTGTGGCTGCAGCTGTTGCTTCAGGGGCTGCTCATGAGCTCCATCCTAAGCTCCTTCCCCTCTGGCCACCCACCCAACTGAGCCGAGCAGCTCTCTCTTACACTACTGCAGCTGGAGCATGCTTAGGAAGCTAAAGGGGGTATGGCCTCCCCTACCGTCTGGGCTGAGTTAACCTCCTCCTGAACAGTGTGGGGTGGATACGCCCCATCACAGGGTGTATTGCAATTTACCCTAGCTCAGGATCTGCTCCTGGGACTTTAAGGTATCTCATAGCATGAATGGGAAACCAAGTTGTTTGCTACATGCATCGCCAAAGAAAGTATCTGCCCGTCTCTGTTATTCTTTTTCCTCATCGTCATTAGGCTGTTGTAATTATACCTTGTGACGATGGCCACTAGAGGCACCTCACTGATATTGCTCTATCCGAACAAACACCAAAAAATGGGGCAGATGATCCTCAAAACTGGTAGTTTATTATAATAATTAGATTCACCGAGTCAGCAACAAAATGGCTTCTACGATACCTTACTGCTTACTCAGAAACAAAAATACAGTTCCCCTAAAGCAATCCAGCACTGGACGCCTGCCCAGACAGCCAAATCAGCTATTATTTGCAGTTATTTCAAACGTTATTCACCAAGAGATCAGACATATTACCTACTGGGTCAATGGATATTTTGCATTTTATCCAAATACATGTTTACAGCCAATTATTACTAACTAATCTAAAATTTGTTTTAAAATAGACAGTACTGTGGTTAAAAAATCATTACGCCTACAGATATGAATGAAGTCCTTAAGTCGGTTTCATAGCAGAGATGGTCAGCTGCTTGAGCTGTAAAAAATTATTTCAGAATCAATTCTGTAGATTGCAATCCAATAGGCAGTTCATGTGCAGAGTCAGTCTAAATTCTTCCATGAGAAAAAGCAGGATGATCCAAAATGGTGCAGATGTTGCACTTGAAAGAATTTCACAGGATCTTTTACAGGGGGATCAGGCAAAATGCTACATTTATTGACAATGTAACATTTTTCCATTATATGCATATTCATGCACGCGCACAAACACACACACACAATCTTTCTATTGCTTAAAGTTACCAGTCTGTAGCTCTCACTAACTCACTGGACAGTCAAGTTAAATGTGAGGGGGAGAAACTGGGCTATGCTCAGTATAGACTGACGCTCTGATCTTAACAAGATGAGACCTGGAGATTCATGCAAAACATCTCATCTTTTATACGACTTTTCTCCCATTTAGGTCTATACATTTTGCTTTGTCAGCTCTTAATCAATCACTATCAGTTCTGTTTAACATCTCGAAGTTGTTTTTCTTTGTCATCTGACATCAGTATGTTAGTGCCTCCTTCCCAGTGTTTATGTATAAAGGGGTGCTTGTTCCTAACACCAAGGCCGTCTATATGTCTTGCACCAGTCTGACTTATATTGGGCCCAATGGAAGATACCTTGGTGCTGCTGAGTCTTCTGGCTTCTTTGACCATCTGGACTCTGAAACTACGGAGACTTCATGTTGTTATCTTTCCAGACACTCAAATTCCATGATCATTCAATCCCCCTCCCGAGGAACTATACGGTTGTTTCACATGGGAAAAGGGATACAATTGCCTTAGTAAGGTATCAATATACTTCCAATACAAAGCTTCTCTTAGTACAAACTTTTAATGGTTCATCATATTTTCTTTACAACACAATCTGTACTCTAACTACTCCAAAGAGCAACAATGTGACCGTGCTGAATCAAAAGGATCCTTCTGATATCTTTCTGCTTTAACATCAGATACAGACACAAGCAATCTGCCTGATGCATCTTTACCAAAGGCCTAAAAGACTGTTCCTCCCTGCTAACTAAGGAAGGGCAGCTGGCAGAGTTATAGTTGTTTAACATTTATTCTCACAATACTCCTTAAGCTACATTATATAAGACATTAAAAAGCTCAGTTGTCTACACACGAAACCAAAATCTTGCAATTTAATTTCCCTTGACAAAATTCAAGGTCAGATCAAAGGTGATAGGATTAGGATCAGACCCTAGAGTTCTTTATAAATCTCTGGCAGGCTACAATAGCCTCTTGAGAGAAGATAACAGAGCAGAAAGTCCTTGGATTGAAGAATAGAAAAGATAGGTTGTTGCTTTGAAGTAAACCTATTTCCTTGTTACATAAGTAAACAAATGGCATTAATTAACATAAGGCAATTATCAATGCAAACTATCAAGACAGTCCGAAGACAGTATAAGTAATACTATTTCCTGCAATATCTTACCTCTTTGATTTTAAAGTTAACTGTACCTACATAATAGAACATAATAGTTAACTGTACATACATAATAGAACATAATTAAGACATTAAGGGGAATTAGTCTCCACAAGCTAATCTGGTTACATTGTTATCTACCTTCAAGATACAGCTAAACACAGACAAATACCACGTTATTTACCTCTTATCACACAGAACTCTCATCCATTTAACAGAGCTTTTATCCATCTACAAGGAATGGCCCTATTTACCACTTCAGTACTTCGCTATGCTTATAAGTTGATTTTGTGTCACTTAGCCTGCTAGTGTTAACCCTCGTTTGCTCAGTGTCACACACTTCCATTGTAATCAGTACCTACACAATTTCCTCCGACAACAAAGCCACTAATTTGCCACTCTCAAATTCAGAGGACTTGATCCTTTGCAGAGTGAATAATAATAATAAAAACATCCTCATAAATCATTCTGCTGGGAAACTCTCCCATCAGTGCTTCTCAGTGCCTGGAATATTCCTTGTTTGCACTACATATCTGGAAAGAACCAAGAGTTGAGCCAAGCACATTCCAACGTAGAGGCTGGAAATGAGTGGAGTAGCATTTTGTCACCTGTTTTCAAAAGCCAGTTGTTCATAGATGAGGCATGCTGGGCCACTGGTACTAATACCAGTGAGGAGAATGAAATGGGAGGACGTGGGTTTGGAAGAGACCTCAGGAGATCATCTAGGGCTAGGCCAACACCTGCTCAAAACAGGACCCATAATGTACGTCTAGACTGCATTGCTATTTTGGGTTACCAGAAGTATTCCGAAATAGCAACACCGCATCCAAGGAACACGTTTACAATTTTGATTTTTTTCCAAAATAACAGGTGTGTTCTTTCACCATCCCTGTAAACTTTGTTCTATGAGCAATAAGGGATGGCTCGAAAGAGCACTTTATTTTGAAATTTGGTGCCGTGTAGACACCCAAATTTCGAAATAGACTCTTTCGAAATTAAATCAAAAAAGATACGCAATTTGCATAGTGCAAATTGCGTATCTTTTTTCAAATTTAGAGTGCAGTCTAGACATAACTTAAATGAATTATCCCAGCAAGGGCTTTCTCAAGCTGGGCCTTAAAAACCTCTAGCGTTGGGGATACTACTACCTCCCTAAGCAACCCATTCTAGTGCTTCACCATTCTTCTAGTGAAATCTTTTTTCCTAATATCCGGTCTAGACCTCCTCCACTGCAACCTGAGACTGCTGCTTCTTGTTCTGTCATCAGGCAACACAGAGACTAGTCTGGTTCCAGCCTTTTGAGAAACCTCCTTCAACTCTCTCAGTACCCTTGGGTGCATTCGATCCAGCCCCATGGACTTATGCTTGTCCAGTTTTTCTAAACAGTCCTTAACCTGCTCTTTCACAATTGAAGACTGCTCACCTCCTCCCACATGTGTGCAGTGCAGCAGTCTGGAACCTGACCTTGGCAAAAAAAAAAGCATTGAGTACTTCAGCTTTTTCCACATCATCTGTCAATAGACTGCCTTCCTCATTCAGTAAGGGTCCTACTCTTTTCCTGACTTTCTTTTTGTTGCTAAAATACCTGTAGAAACCCTTCTTGTTATTCTTCACATCCCTTGGTAGCTGCAACTCCAGTTGCACCCTGGCCTTCCTGATTACACTCCTGCATGTTCAAGCAATATTTTTGTACTCCTCCCTAGTCATCTGTCCAAGTGTCCACTTAAGAACATAGGAACGGCCATACTGGGTCAGACCAAAGGTCCATCTAGCCCAGTATCCTGTCTTCTGACAGTGGTCAATGACAGGTGCCCCCAGAGGGAATGAACAGAACAGAACAGGCAATCATCAAGCAAACCCACCCCTGACACCCATTCCCAGCCTCTGGCGAACAGAGGCTAGGAACACCGTTCCTACCCATTCTGGCTAATAGCCATTGATGGACCTAACCTCCATGAAAGGAGATGACATCCCCTTTCTTGTAAGCTTCCTTTGTGTTGAAGCTGCTTGCCTTCCAAATTTGCTATTCTTTCTGCACATTGGGATGGTTTATTCCTGTGCTCTCAGTAAAGCTTCTTTAAAATATAGTCAGCTCTCCAAGACCGCTTTCTCCCTCATATTAGCCTCCCTATGGATCCTGCTCATCAAGTTCCCTGAAAGAGTCAAAGACTGCTTTTCTGAAGTACAGGGTGCATATTCTGTTGCTCTAATGTCTTTCTTCTGTCAGGATCCTGAACTTTACTATTTCACAGTCACTGCTGCCCAGCTTGCCACCTCTTTCTACTGCTACCAATTATTCCCTTTTTGTGAGTAGCAGGTCAAGAGGACCATGGCCCCTCATTGGTTCCTCCAGCACTTGCACCAGAAAGTTGTCCCTAACAACTCTTCAAAAACTTCCTGGATTGTCTGTGCCCTGCTGTATTGCTCTCCCAGCAGATGTCAGGGTGATTAAAGTCCCCGATGAGAACCAAGTCCTGTGGTCTGGAAACTTCTGTTGTCCAAAGAAAGCCTTGTCTACCTGATCTTCCCTGTCTGGTGGTCAAGAGCAGACACCCACCACGATATCAGCCTTGTTGCTCCCACCTCTAATCTTAACGTGACCACACAGGGTGCAGTGTAACAGTGCATCAGCTCTTGAATCACAGAGTGAGGGCAGTTCAATAAAGAGATGCTCCCCAGGCAAGGAAGAGAGTAGATTTCAAGGGTGACAGCTGCATTGAATCTCCTTAGCTGCAAAGCATGGGAGGACTGTGGATTTTCTCTAGGGCAGCAGCTGCGGATGATATTTTCAGCTTGATCTAACAAGAGGGATGCTGCAGGCTGTCTGTAGTCTTCCTGGATTTCCAGAAAAAATGTTACACTGCTCCCACTCTTGAAATGCCAGATTTTCTACATTACTTTAAAAACAGGGAATTTGAGCTTTCTTTGTCTCCCTGTTTTGGAGAATGTGGGAATAAAAGAGATTTCTTTTGAGTTTTTAAGTGCTGCAGTAGCAGAAGCTTTATTAAATCTGCTTCTTGGCAGCTTTAGTTGCCAAAGAATTTGTCCTACAGAAGTTAGTGGGAATGTCATCTCTTATTTAGAGATGTTACTTAGAGAAGAAGAGCAAGGATTAGTTTAGAATGTGGCTCCTTCCCTGGCACCTTTGTTATTTCTAAAATAAACCACACAGCAGTTTTTAGTTTTAAGATGCATGGGACAGGGATGGACAAACAGGCTCAGATACTAAATCCTTTGCACCTATAGATCTGAAATGCTTTAAGAAAGTAATTTACATCTGGAAGGAAGGCGGTAGAGGTGTTCTTGTGTTGAAAGCAGTGGACAGAGGAATTGGATTCAGTACCCAGCGCTACTGAAGATTTCTCCTGTGATCTTGGGCAACCCCCATAATCGCTCAATTTCTTGTGTCCCCAGTCCTTCCCCAGTTTCATTCACATGCTATTAGCTGAGTAACATTTTAAATTACAAGAAGGCATGTTCAGAATATTGGAAACAACATGTAAAAATGGCACTTTGACTCAAAATATCTGTTCCATGGAGATATATATATATATATATATGGTTGTGCCAATTTTCTTCCACTATTTGATCTGAGGAAGTGAGTCTGGCACACAAAAACTCATCACCTAATAAACCATCTTGTTAGTCTTTAAAGTGCTACATAGTCTTTTTTGTTTCAGCTACACCAGACTAACATGGCTACATTTCTATCACTGTTCATGGAGCGAAATTCATCTTGTCCAGAAAGCAAGCACAAGGCCTAACATACACTGTTAAGTACCGTAAGTACATGGGTGGGTAACCAAGGTTAGTGAGTGGGTGTCAGCCGACGGTCAGGGCAGTGTGTGTGTGTATGTTTCCGAGAAAAGGTTTAACGTCCGTGCCTTTACTGCTAGGACCGGGGTCCCATCGCAGAGGGTAGCCAGCAGGCCAACAGACGCCCCGTTATATAGGAAGAGCTTATTACATCTTAGATTTCAGCTGCTAGAATTTCATAATTCCTTCACAGCGGGCAGCCTTGGAGAAAGACTGAAAGATACCCCAGTGGATCCTGCCACCTGGGAGTGACACAGATCCAAACGCCCAAGCTCTTCCTATAACTGTCCCTTTATGACCGGCTGAAGTTCTTTTAAATTGTGCTTGGTTCTGTTACAGCAACTGAAGGAGTCAGGTTAAAGCTTAAACAGTTACAGGTTTATTGAGGAAGCTTATAAATCATATGGTTGCAATGGCTATTCTATTTCTTAACTATTAGCAAAATATAGGTCTTAAAATGGTTACAAAGAAGATAAAGATAGAAAAATAGAAATAATGGTACCAAGTAACAGCTTACTCTTTCTATGTGTACACTTAAGACAGAGGACCACATCCAGGTACCATTTTTACCCCCTTCTGTGCCTCTCGACTCCAGCATGTCAGGCCAGGGCCGGTCCCTCAATTCCTAGGAAAGACGAAAATACGAGGTGGGCATCCCCATAGAACCTCGGGAGGTCAAACACCTAACCTGACCAGCAGGTAGAGGGTAGAATGACACTCAAAGTGAGTGTGTGCTGGGCCCATCTTTTATAATCATGGGGTCACGTATTTCTCTTTCTTATCTGTAATGCCAATTGATGCTGGTCTGTCTGCTGTGAGACCAGTTCTTACAAGGGAGTTGTGAACTTAATTTACACTTGTAAGAGAGAATTGAGATGATTAAATTTTGAAGTACTGGACATTGTTTTCTCAGTGGGAAATTCCTCTCAGGGACTGTATGTGTGTTCGAATCAACATAGGTGCCAGCCGGTGGCAGTCTCACATATCCTGATCTCTCCTCATATCTATGTTTCAGCTTCTCAGGATCAGATGAGCCAGCATAGACTATGCTGATATTATTGCTCCTTCTCTGTCCTGTGCTTCAGAGAGGCAAATAAGATGGATGATATGGAGGCGGGCTGTCTGGCCACAGTGGGCCGCATCAGTAGTCCTCCTTCATCTCAGTGGGCCGCAAGATTGTCATAACCATGGCAGTCTCCCAGGAAAGGGTAGTTTTGCTAACAGTGTTTGCATAACTAACATTTTTGGTTGTGCCGATTGAGCCATACCAGTGCTTTGATTGGATGCAGAGGAAGTGCATGGCCCTCCCAGTCAATGTTGTGTGCAATTAGCATGCACCTCACGTCACGTGCTGTTGCGTTATATGTGTGCCACTTCAGTAATACTGGCAGGAAACAAATTATGTGGAAGGAAACCAGCAGAATCACAGCCTGCGTGTGAGCAATGGTAAACAAAATGTCTCACGGGCCACTGATAGACCCCCCCATGGGCTGCATGTGGCCCTCAGGCTACACGTTGCCAACCCCTGCTTTAAGTGCTGCTTCAAAGGGCTTATGCAGAGCAGTACAAAAGTCTTGATCTGGCCTTTGCACAGGGCTGAACCTCACCCTATGTCTCATTCAGTCCTCTCTTGATCCTGACAAACACACATTCTGCTCCTGTGAGCACTGCAGCAAAGCTAGTGTCACATGGGGAAAGGCATTCCCAGGAGTCCTGGAATTCAGGCTTTGTGGTTTGTCACTGACTGATGAACAGCTGGGTGAGAGCTCTTAGAGCAGGAGAGCAGAAATGCTGATATTCCACCATTCTAGTCAAGGAAATATAGCTCATTCTCCATATTGCTTGTGTTTCCTTTGTAGCACGTGCATAGAGGCCTGCACAGATACAAAATTTGTATCCACTTTCATATCCACAAAAATGAGCCATGGATATCTGCACTGACATCCACAGATGTGGATACTCACAGATATAAAGCAGATATCTGCAAATTTGAAGGATCCAAGATACAGAATTTGTATCCTCATCCACAAAAAGGAGCTGTGGATATCTGAATCCACGGATATGGCTATCCGTGGATATAAAGTGGATTTGCAGGGCTCTACTCATGCACACTCTACCTGGCCAGATGCATTAATCGATGCAGTTACTAATATTCTGGCTACTTTGTGACACTGGCATATTGGCACATGTGAGGCAAACATCGTATAAAAATATCAGCCACAGCAAAGTGAACAGGGTCGTTTATTAAAAAAACTAGCCAATTAGCCCATCATAAGACAGGATTTTCAGGTTTCTCCTCCACATTGGTCTTCTCTCCTGAGCCTCTGGTCTCTCACTCCGTCTGTCTGACTGTCTGTCTCTCTGTCTCCTTCTCCTACTGCTTCCCCCTCTCTCTCTCAGCTATCCTCCAACTTCTGCCTTTCTCTCTGTTTCTCTCTTTCTCTTCTCCCCCTCCTGCCTCTCACTCTCTCTCCTCTCTCCTCTGTCTCCATCGGGGATGCACACGCCTGGGTGATTCCCTCTCCCTGCCCCCCCCCCACCAGCCAGTTCCTCCTTCCGATTTCCTATGGCCAGCTCCGCGGCCTCCGACCCCCACCCCTGACCAGTATTGCTTCCCACCAGCCGCCCTTCCCCCATTCTCCCCTGGCCAGCTATGCTACCTCTGACCCCCCACCCCACCCCAAGCTCTGCTTCCTGCCCCCACCCCCCTCCTCCCAGCCAGCCCCACTCCTCTCTCGGCCAGTCCCTCCCTGCTCCAGCCCCTGATCAAGGGTGTCTGAGGTTTTTTTTACCCTACCCTTGTGATGTACATGGCCAGGGGGCAGGGCCATGTACGTCACCGCCCCGCCCACCTTCACCTCCCACTGTGGTGCTCTGCTGAGTTCTGCAACACTCAGCCTGGTCTCCGTGGGGGAGCAACTGGCCATTTGAGCTCCCCTGCAGCAGCCCAGGTGAGCAGTGCAGAACTCAGCTGAGTGCCATGGCGGGAGGTGAAGGGAGGCGGGGCGGTGACGTACATGGCCATGGATGTCACTGCCCCTTCTCCTTCCCCTACCTCCATGGTGGCTCGGCTGAGTGCTGTGCGCTCAACCGGGCCACCGTGGGGAAGGAGGGGCTGGGCGGTGACATACACGGCCAGGGGGCGGGGGCGTGTACATCACCACCCCTCCCCCCCTTCCCCTCCTGCCGTGACGCTCAAATGGCCCAAATGGCCACTTGCCGCCGCTGGCTCCCCCGCCGCAGCCCAGGTGAGCGGTGCAGCACTCAGCCGAGCACCACAGTGAGAGGGGAAGGAGAGTGGGGCGGGACAATGACGTACACTGCCAGGGGGCGGGGCCGTGTATGTCAGCATTAGACTCATAGACATTGGGCTACTATGTATATGTTGCTATAATTGTCTACTTAACAGCTTTCATCTGGTTAAACCATTGGTTTGCTAGCATATGTTCAATCTTTCTCAAGTTACATCAGTGATACTGACAGCAGCAAGTAACTGATTTGGATTGTGCATCGGGTAAAGAAGTAAATTTCACCATTATTCACCTTTTTTCTGTTACTCTCTCCCCATATCAGTAAGCACCCTTCTGTTTTACTAGCTTTTATTTCTGCTCATCTGATATTCTCAGTAGAACTGGTACGAGGAGGTGGTGAGCAAAAATAGTAACATGTAGACTCTCAGGTTTTCCTTAACTCTTAAATTATCTGTAACAGCAAAACTATGGAGCCAGATTCACCCTAGTGCATCTCCACTGACGTGGGTGGAATTACACTCAGGATGGCTTGGTCCCATTGTTCATGCATTTTTATGACTGAGATGTCAAACAGTTTATCCCGGGGCAGGTCGCACCTCCTGTCAGTAATACTGGGAATTAGCTGTTGTCAGAAGGGCACTTCCCTTGGCTGGTGTCTCCCCTGTCACTCCACTTTGTTTCAGGTAGGACTCTGGACCTGCGTCACTTCCGGACCAAGGCATCCACTTCTGGAGACTGCCCTTCGGCAGCGCCCACTACAATAGTCCCTCGTCCCACTTCCCAGGGACCCCCAATTCCCCTATACCCACCTTGCCTCAGTGACCCACTGCCAGTTGTCATCTAGCTCTGTACCTCAGGGGCAAACTGCAGCCTCAACTAGCCACTCATCATTGGCAAGGGGTTGTGGACCTGCTGCCCTTTTCCTATCCTGGCTGTTTCCCTACAGCCTTAGTCCACTCAGGCCTTCCCTCAGGCTATGCAGCCTGGGAATAAGGTCAGCCCAGATCTTCCCACCTCTGCCCTTGCCCTTGCCCTACTCTGTCTCAGGAACCTTCAGCTTCGCTAGCAGCCAGCTCCCTAGCCAGAGCAAGAGTGTGTCTGTCTCCACCCTTCCAGGAGCCCTTGTTTATATAGCCCCAGATGGGGCTTAATTGGCAGTATTTACTTCAGCTGTGGGGCTTCGCTCTCTCAGCCCTCTCCCAAGGCTGGGTTTTACCCTTAAAGGGCCAGTGCAGGGCAGAGGCCCCGTCACACAGTCTCAGCAAAACAGTTTACTTCTTGCTTGCTGTTAGTATGCATGGAAGCTGCAAGGCTCAGGACATAATTTTTCCTGATTAGCAAACGTGCTCTGATATTCATTATGTGAGTATTTGCAGTAAATAGTTTAATTTTAAAAAGCACCTACTATTAATCCCAGTTGTTATTTTAAGAGGCACTGATTTATTATTTCACATCTGACAGAGCATGCTTCTGGATTTAATTAAAGGCATTTCATGAATGCAGAGAAATTAATATGCAAATATATGTTTTTAATTATTGGAAAACCTTCCAGATTAAAGCCCTACTCTCAAAAGGAAGTTGTGAGCTAAAATAGAATTACTTAAAGAGCTTTTGATTCAAGAGCTTATCTGCTATTAAATCAACTTTTTATGGGGCTGTTGGCATGGCTGGGCAATGTGAATTGGGTTAAGTATGCTGCTATGCACTAGAAAGTCACCATTGATGAAGATCGATTGTAGCATTCGCTTTACTGGTGTGTGTCTTCCCAGCCTTGTCTACATGCAATTGGCAGTTGTCAATCAACAATGTCGGATCTCACTAATCATTACAATTCAGCACCTCTCAAAGTACAATAACTGGCATCATATATCAGACAAGGCAGCCAGCCAGTGTATAAACATAATACTAGTAATGAATGCTGTAAAATATTGAATATGTGTATTACAATATCGCTTAGGACCCCACCCGAAGATCAGGGATAGGCCTGCCATGCTAGGTGCTGTATAAATCAGTGAAAAAGACAGTCCCTGTCAGTGTTCTCTCTAAGATGGGGGGCAGCACAGCTTCACAAGTGATTAATCAGCGCTGCCCAGTCTGAGGCTCAGAGCTTAGAGCTTCACCTCAGACGGGACACTGCTTCCTGTCCCACAGAGATCCAAAAGTAGATCTATGGCAATATACCATAGGTGGATGAAACAGACAAATAGGCAAAGAGCTGAAGGAAGAAAGAAGGTACCTGTAAAAATGCATATGTTTTGCATAGTTTTTAACTGCCTGTAGTTTTGATATTAGGCCCATCTCTGAATCAAAAGGGGGGGTTGTATTTTGCTTTTAACCTGACCCCCAACATGCTCTGTACTCTAATCTATCTTTATTTTGTGAAGCCAGTTTCTGCCAGTCAGTCAAGGATTATTATCTTCCTTAACGATTAAGGGTAACAGGGAACAAGTACCTTTTATTTTGCACTGACCTAAATAATGCGGACAGGAGCTGCAGACAGGAGAGTTTGAGAGGGACCGCAAGAGATCCCGCTGCTGAACAGGATACTTGGTGAGAGTACTCGCTTTTGTTGTGAGTGAGTTTGCTCAACTGTTTGAATTTTGTTTGTTAAATTCTGATTCTGATTTCAGGTGACTGCAGTTTCAGTTTCAGCTGCTGTGGCATTTGGGACGGAGTGCCTGACCCTTTGTTCCCTCAATTGCTCTCTTGATTGCATCTGGTCAGCCTTCCCCTGTGTGACTCAGGAGGGGGCAGACCTGACCTGGGCAAGCAGGCTTTAAAAGCCAGAGGCAGAGTGACCAGGGAGCGATGCGGACAGGAGCTGCAGACAGGGGAGTTTGACAGAGGGAGGCCTACGATGGTCAGGAAGACCTGCAACACCTGTGCCAGCACTGCTTCTGTCTCTTCCACCGGTGCCTGTAGCCAGACAGAGCACCTGAGCATGGATGCCTCTACCCAGATCCTGGTGTGGTTTTGCAGGGACTGTGGATTACAATTCCCACTTATTGATATCCAATGCAAAAGGTGCCTGATGGTAGAATCTCTCAGCCAGCAGGTGGCAGAGCTACAGGAGAAGGTGGCTAGGTTGAGGAGCACCCGCATCCATGAGAAATTCCTGGATCGTGTTCATGAGGAGACAGCTGAGGTAGCTGTCCCAGTACACAGGACTGGGGACACACCACTGGTGGAGGAGGAGACGGCTCAGGGTGGACAGTAGCAGCTGGTTACTTCTGGCAACAGACACTGCTCCACCCCTGCTCCGAACCCTCCCGCCGTGGTACTAGGAAACTGTTATGCTCTTCTTTATAAAGGAGATAAGGAATCACCCCCTACACTGGGGGAGGAGAAGCTCCATACCCCCAAGTCTGGGAGGTCTGCTGCCTCCACTGCGAATAGGAAATGTAGGTAGTGGTGGTTGGAGACTCTCTTCTGAGAGGGACAGAGGCGCCAATATGTCGCCCTGACATTTCATCTCGGGAGGTATGCTGTCTGCCGGAGGCCCATATCCGAGATGTTAGAGGCATTGTCAAGGATTATCCAGCCCTCTGACTACTACTCCATGCTACTCATCCATGTGGGCACTAATGATACTGCAAGGTGTGACACTGAGCAGATCAAGAGTGACTACAGGGCTGTGGGAGTATGGGTGAAGGAGTCTGGAGCGCATGTGTTCTGTTCTATCCTTCCTGTCAAAGGTAGGGGCCTGGGCAGAGACAGGTGCATCCTGGAGGTGAATGCCTGGCAGCGAAGATGGTGTCACCAGGAGGGATTTGGCTTCCTCGATCATGGGATGCTATTCCAGAAAGAACTGCTAAGTAGGGATGGCGTCTGCCTTTCAAGAAGGGGGAAGACCCTATTTGCACACAGAATGGCTAACCTAGTGAGGAGGGCTTTAAACTAGGTTCTACAGGGACAGGTGAGCAAAGCCCACAGGTAAGTGGAGAACATGGAGACCTGGGAGATGGGTCAGAAATGGGAGGGAGCGTGGGCTACAATGGCAGAGAGAAAGGAGGGTCAGGGCAAAACTGGGAGGCAAGGTCAAATCAGGATCTTAGATGCCTATATACAAATGCGAGGAGTATGGGAAATAAGCAGGAAGAACTGGAAGTGCTAATAAAAAAGTACAATTATGACATTGTTGGCATCACAGAAACTTGGTGGGATAATACACATGATTGGAATGTTTGTATAGAAGGGTACAGCTTGCTCAGGAAGGACAGACAGGGAAAAAAGGGAGGTGTTGCCTTATACATCAAAAATGAACACACTTGGAGTGAGGTGGAGATGGACATAGGAGACTGAAGTGTTGAGAGTCTCTGGGTTAGGCTAAAAGGGATAAAAAACAAGGGTGATGTCATGGTAGGAGTCTACTACAGGCTACCTACCCAGATGATAGAAGTGGATGAGGCTTTTTTTAAACAACTAACAAAATCATCCAAAGCCCAAGATGTGGTGGTGATGGGGGACTTCAGCTTTCCAGATACATGTTGGGAAAATAACACTGCGGGGCACAGACTATCCAATAAGTTCTTGGACTGCATTGGAGACAACTTTTTATTTCAGAAGGTTGAAAAAGCTACCAGGGGGGAAGCTGTTCTAGATTTGATCCTAACAAATAGGGAGGAACTGGTTGAGAATTTGAAAGTGGAAGGCAGCTTGGGTGAAAGTGATCATGAAATCATAGAGTTCACAGTTCTAAGGGAGGGTAGAAGGGAGAACAGCAAAATAGAGACAATGGATTTCAGGAAGGCGGATTTTGGTAAGCTCAGAGAGCTGATACGTAAGGTCCCATGGGAATCGAGACTGAGGGGAAAAACAACTGAGGAGAGTTGGCAGTTTTTCAAAGGGACATTGCTAAGGGCCCAAAAGCAAGCTATTCTGATGTGTCAGAAAGATAGAAAATATGGCAAAAGACCACATTGGCTTAAGCATGAGATCTTGCATGATCTAAAAATAAAAAAGGAGTCGTATAAAAAATGGAAAGTAGCACAAATTATAAAGGATGAATATAGGCAAACAGCACAGAATACAGGGGCAAGATTAGAAAGGCAAAGGCATAGAATGAGCTCAAACTAGGTATGGGAATAAAGGGAAACAATAAGACTTTTTATAAATACATTAGAAGCAAGAGGAAGACCAAGAACAGAGTAGGCCCACTGGTCAGTGAGGAGGGAGAAACAGTAACAGGAAACTTGGAATGGCAGAGATGCTCAATGACTTCTTTGTTTCAGTCTTCACCGAGAAGTCTGTAGGAATGCCTAACATAGTGAATGCTAGTGGGAAGGGGGTAGTTTTAGAAGGTAAAATAAAAAAAGAACAAGTTAAAAATCACCTAGAAATGTTTGATGCCTACAAGTCACCAGGGCCTGATGAAATGCATCCTAGAATACTCAAGGAGCTGATAGAGGAAGTATCTGAGCCTCTAGCTATCATCTTTGGAAAATCATGGGAGACAGGAGAGATTCCAGAGGACTGGAAAAGGGCAAATATAGTGCCCATTTATAAAAAGGGAAATAAGAACAACCCAGGAAACTACAGACCAGTTAGTTTAACTTCTGAGCCAGGGAAGATAATGGAGCAAGTAATTAAGAAAATCATCTGTAAACACTTGGAAAGTGGCAAGGTGATAGGGAACAGCCAGCATGGATTTGTAAAGAACAAATCATGTCAAACCAATCTGATAGCTTTCTTTAATAGGATAACGAGTCTTGTGGATAAGGGAGAAGCGGTGGATGTGGTATACCTAGACTTTAGTAAGGCGTTTGATACGGTCTCACGTGATATTCTTATCAATAAACTAGGTAAATACAACTTAGATGGGGGTACTATAAGGTGGGTGCATAACTGGCTGGATAACCGTACTCAGAGAATAGTTATTAATGGTTCACAATCCTGCTGGAAAGGCATAACAAGTGGGTTGCCACAGGGGTCTGTTTTGGGACCGGCTCTGTTCAATATCTTCATCAACGATTTAGATATTGGCATAGAAAATACACTTATTAAGTTTGCAGATGATACCAAACTGGGTGGGGTTGCGACTAATCTGGAGGATAGGGCCATAATTCAAAATGACCCAAACAAATTGGAGAAATGGTCTGAGATAAATAGGATGAAGTTTAATAAAGACAAATGCAAAGTGCGCCACTTAGGAAGGAACAATCAGTTTCATACATACAGAATGGGAAGCGATGGTCTGGGAAGTACGGCAGAAAGGGATCTAGGGGTTATAGTGGACCACAAGCTGAATATGAGTCAACAGTGTGATGCTGTTGCAAAGAAAGCAAACATGATTCTGGGATGCATTAACAGGTGTGTTGTGAGCAAGACACGAGAAGTCATTCTTCTGCTCTACACCACGCTGATTAGGCCTCAATTGTGTTCAGTTCTGGGCACCACATTTCAAGAAAGATGTGGAGAAATTGGAGAAGGTCCAGAGAAGAGCAACAAGAATGATTAAAGGTCTAGAGAACATGACCTATGAGGGAAGGCTGAAGGAATTGTGTTTGTTTAGTTTAGAAAAGAGAAGATTGAGGGGGGACATGATAGCAGTTTTCAGCTATCTAAAAGGGTGTCATAAGGGGGGAGGGAGAAAACTTGTTCATCTTGGCCTCTGGGGATAGAACAAGAAGCAATGGGCTTAAACTGCAGCAAGGGAGGTTTAGGTTGGACATTAGGAAAAACTTCCTAAGTGTCAGTGTAGTCAAACACTGGAATAAATTGCCCAGGGAGGTTGTGAAATCTCCATCTGTGGAGATATTTAAGAGTAGGTTAGATAAATGTCTATCAGGGATGGTCTAGACAGTATTTGGTCCTGCCATGAGGGCAGGGGACTGGACTCGATGACCTCTCGAGGTCCCTTCCAGTCCTAGTATTCTATGATTCTATGATAAAGCCTTTATTCTCTCCCTCATACAGTTTTTTAGTATTGCATCAGCGTCCCTTAATTTGGCACTAGTCTTTTTCTCTTATGCATCTCTTCTGAAATTGATTTGCCATTCTCTTTTTCTCAGTAACGCAATAGCACTTATCTTGCACAGAAGTGTGATGTACATCACAACCCATCCGGTGATAGACTGCACCAATTTTCGTGAACCTTATACACAAAGCTGGAACCATATCATTCTCATAGGCTGCTTTTCATATGCTTTTATTTCATTCCTTTTGTCACCATGATGCACAACTACCGCAATCATCATCACTTCTCAGAACACAGCATCTTCATTTCGCCCTGACGAAAGAACATTGTTCTACTTGTGGGATACTCTCAAACAGAATCATGGATCCCCTTCCACTTGCTTATGAAGTCCCAGTAATGGTGATTCCTTTTGTCTTTGGCTAGCCCTTCTTTCCTTTTCATAACATGTAAACAGAGATGTTTTCTTTCTCTGCATTGACTTAATCAGCCCCATTTCCTTCCAAGTTAGGTTTCTTCAGCGAAACTATAGTCAGCAGCCATTTCTAAGATCTGATTCCAAACACAAAATGATCTTTTCAGTAATAAAAAGTATCAGGCCATGGAAATCAGATATGCTTTATCTTTTTGGTTTCCTATGTGCAGGGCTGGTTCTAACCAATTGGCGGCCCTGGGCCAAGCAAAAAAAAAGAAAAAAGCAGGAGAAAATTTGTTGAGCAAAAAAAAAAAAAAAAGGTAGTTCAGGAGGTTGGGTCAAAATGCATTCTAAAACCGGCTCTGTCTTGCCTGCCCCTAAAACCGTCTCTGCCTATGTAAAATGTCTACCTGTGGACTAATGAGTTTTAGCATACATACCAGGCTTAAGCTGAAGAGATCAAGTCCTCATATCACCTGATTCTTGAAGAAAACTTAAGTCCTTCAGGCTGCAAATGTTTCTTTTCCAATCGGGGACAGAAAAATGAATGGTTTTGTGTTTCTGTCTTCATGTAATTGGCATAGAAATAGAGCTACAGACTTTTTACATAAACTTCAAAATCCTTACCATTTCCATTTAAAGCAGAACTATTTCTTATTTATTCCAGGTGAGGTTAACAATTTCCAATAGGTTTTTTTTCTCCTCTTGTTAACTTAGTGACCTCTTTCTGGCTGCTGCTCCTCTCATTACCATGTTGCACTAAAAGAGTGGTTCTCAACCTGCAGGTTGATTTCGGACCAATCAGCACACAACTCTGGCCAATGTGACCATAGTGGTCATGTGATATATCTACTGTACTATATATTTGAGAGAGCTTGTGTATCTGTTTGTCTCTCTATCCATTCATGGGTCTGTTTGTTCAACAACTCCTCCTAAACGGTAAGAACTGGGACCACCAAATTTGGTAGTCAGCTTCCTCTTATCATACCTTAAAGGAAGGTAAGGATTTTGTTGTGCCAGGATAAGGGGATGTGTGTGGAATTTGATTGTTTCTCATCAAATGGAAAGGGAGGGCTGTAATAGCAGAGACAGTTATACTCCAGAATGACCAGAGGGGGGTAGCAATCAAGTGCATTCCTACTGCCCCAACAGCCCCAGAGAGCTGCAGAGCAGCTGTCAGCCAGGCAGCGTGACCCCCACCTCCACAGGGGAGAAGTCCCTGTCACCCCAGGAGAGAGATCCCTGGTTCCCAATACT
Organism: Pelodiscus sinensis; assembly: GCF_052426305.1. Lineage (NCBI taxonomy): Eukaryota > Metazoa > Chordata > Testudines > Trionychidae > Pelodiscus > Pelodiscus sinensis. Next base: position 15,600,523 of record NC_143054.1, read on the forward strand.
TGTTCCAGGGAGCAGCTGGTGACCAGACCATGTGGGTCCACCCTGAGTCCCCCACACCTCTCAACCTTCTGCCCTGACTCCTAACCCCCACCCCCTGCTTCACCTACCCAACCCTGACTCCTGAACCCTCCATACCCACAGCCCCATGCTACGTAAATTGGGTCAGACCAAAGGTCCATCTAGCCCAGTATCCGACAGTGACCAATACCAGATGCCCCAGAAAGAGGGAACACAACAAGTAATCATCAAGTGATCCCTCTCCTATCATCCATTTCCAGACTAACAGAGGCTAGGGACACCATTCCTACCCATCCCGGCTAATAGCCATTGACGGACCTAACCTCCATGAATCTAGCTAATTCTTTTTTGAACCTTGTTAAAGTCCTAGTCCTCACCACATCCTCTGACAAGGAGTTCCACAGGTTGACTGCACTGAGTGAAGAAAAACCTCCTTTAAGTTTCCTGCGTAACACATAGAGAGCTGCATATGCAGCCCACAGTGGCAAATCGGCTAAGAACCACCACAGCGATCTCATCTGTTCATGCCATTGAGTTGCAGTCCCAAACTGTAAGTCAGCAAAATGACATTTAAATTAATTTGGTCACACTAATTGGATGAGAATGACAAGAGGAGAAATGAAGCAGCCTGCAAATGAATCGAGCATGGTGAATCCTTTTTCATCCTTGCATTTAGCCTCCAGCTGCAACTATTTCCAGCTGGCCTATCTTTACAGCTTAGAGCCATTCTTCCCTGTATTAATGAATCAGTGGCACTGCTACATACAAAATGCTTAGTTTTCCTGACAGGTCTCCCATCCAGCGACTAATGTTGTTAAGCTTGTTAATCCGAGGTGCCAAAGGTGCACCTGTCAATATTGCAAATCTCTCTATCACCGCCATTGGTTTTGTTTGAAAGTTTAGTAGTTTATAGTAGGCACAACCACTGTCAATTCATTTGCAATATGGTAACCCGAGGCTATAGTTGCCATGCTGACTGTTTCAGAGGCGTAGCTGTGTTAGTCTATTTCAGCAAAAACAATGAGGAGTCCAGTGGCACTTTAAAGACTTACAAATTTATTTGGGCATAAGCTTTTATGGGCTGGGACCTATGTCATCAGATGCATGCTGTGTGTAATCCATGCAATCACACCTCCCTGAGACAAAATGCAAAAGATATATCTCCCTGTGTTTGAATGGCTTTGCTCACTGGTACCTGGGCTGTTTACACAGTTAAGGGATGGATTTCATTTAACTGCAAAGCACTGGGAGATATGGAATAGTATGTTTTTCCCTTTGTTTATTATTCTTCATGAATTATTATAATACGGCATGTAATGTTCAACTAATCAGTCATACAAATGAGAAGTGAGGCGATGCAAAAAAAAGCTTTTCCAAATGCAAAAATTAAACTTACATAATTTGACTGCATTCCTCTTAAACTCTAATCATCTCTGTAGCTTTCCCTCATTCACACACCTTGATCCTCTAACATCAATCTCCAAATGCCATGTTAGAAATGTGACTTTTAATAACGTTTTTTTCCTCCTCAAGCTTCCTTCCTCAAAAAAGATATCTTGGCACTGGAAAAAGTTCAGAAAAGGGCAGCAAAAATGATTAGGGGGATTAGAATGGCTGCTATGGAGGAGAGATTAAAAGGACTGAGATTTTTCATCTTTGAAAAGTGAAGACTGACAGGAGGAATATGATACAGGACTGTGGAGAAAGTTATAACACAAGAACTAGGGATCACCAAATGAAGTCAATAGGAAGAAGGAAGTATTTCTTCACACAGCGCGCAGTCAACCTGTGGAACTCCTTGCCAGGGGATATTCTGAAGACCAGAACGTTAACAGGGTTCAAAAAAGAACTAAATAAATTCATGGAGGATAGGCTCATTAATGGCTATTAGCTAGGACGGGTAGGAATGGTGTCCCTATCCTTTGTTAGAAGCTGGGATTTGGTGACTTGAAGAATCACTTGATGACTACCTGTTCTGTTCATTTCTCCTGGGGCAACTGTCGGAGAACAGAATAATAGGGTAGATGGACCTTTGGTCTGACCCAGTATGGCTGTTCTTACATTCTTCCTGATAATATGCCAGTCTCAAAAAGTCAGAAGGTCCAGTTCAGATGCTTACCAAGGAGAGCTTGTCACATTATATGTTCTGAATTCATGGCAACCTGTAGAAGCTCCCAGCTTTGAAATGGAATATGCAGAATTTCCTTCTAGCCGGGCCTGCCAACAGAGGGGAGAAAGGGACAACTGCCCCAGGGCCCAGTGACTCAAAAGATTCCCGGGATTCCCGGCCTCTGTAGCAACTGTCGCAGCCAGAGCCCTGAGCTTTTTAAATCACTGCTGGAGCACCACACAATGCACTCCAGTTGGCACGGGGGGCTGGCTGCCCCCACACCAATCCCTCCTGCCTGATGCCCAGCTCCTTCCAGGAGTGCAGAGCCTCCCCCCACCCTTTGCCCAGGGACCCAGACAGTCTGTCAGCCCCCCTACTTCTAGCACTGGTATCCTGAGACACCAGACCTTAAAATAATAAATTGTTAGTGTCAAGAAAACTATTTTCAGTGATTAAGAGATTACTATACATTTTCCTTCCATCTGAATAGTGTGCAGTTGGAACTATCCTAGGGTATGTCTACACTACCCTCCTAGTTCGAACTAGGAGGGTAATGTATGCATACCGCACTTGCTAATGAAGCCCGGGATTTGAATTTCCCGGGCTTCATTAGCATAAGCGGGGAGCCGCCATTTTTAAATCCCCGCTGCTTCGAACCCCGTGTAGCGCGGCTACACGGGGCTCGAACTAGGTAGTTCGGACTAGGGTGCCTATTCCGAACTACCGGTACACCTCGTTTCACGAGGAGTAACGGTAGTTCGGAATAGGACCCTAGTCCGAACTACCTAGTTCGAGCCCCGTGTAGCCGCGCTACACGGGGTTCGAAGCAGCGGGGATTTAAAAATGGCGGCTCCCCGCTTATGCTAATGAAGCCCGGGAAATTCAAATCCCGGGCTTCATTAGCAAGTGCGGTATGCATACATTACCCCGCTAGTTCGAACTAGCGGGGTAGTGTAGACATACCCCTATAGAGCAGTGTTTCTTAAACTGTGTTCCACGGCACACCGGTGTGTCACGAGACAGTCGGAGGTGTGCCATGGAGAACAGAATTCAAAATGGCCACCTTTAAAGGGGCAGGCTACCTTTTTTTCTGGTCAATAACTTTTCCCCAGGTCCTCCCCCCCTCCTTTTTTTTTTTTTTTTTGCTCAACAAAAAAATCCTTGGTGTTACTCATAAAAAAATTGCTTGGTGTTCCTCAGTCTTAAAAAGTTTAAGAAATACTGCTATAGAGAATGATAGAAAGCTATGAAAAAATAGTGCCAATTATGTTTAATTCTTGCATAAATAGCTAACAAAATCTGTAAAGTATGTAGCATATACAGAATCCACGATGCTCTGGTGTAATAGGCACTATTTAGTAAGTCTTACAGACCTGTCTCATGCCTTATCCACTGCTGAATAGATAAAAGTCTTTGTAACACAACACACCATTATGTATGTTTGTCTGTGTTTGTATGGGTTGAGAGACACGGTTCATCTTTAGTTTGAGATTCTTAACATCAATGGAGTTATGCCAGGGTAGAATGAAACCTGTTATGTCAGATCATGAAGCAGAGCTCTTTAGTGTCAAATGCAGGTGTATGTATTTGCTTGTACATAGTTTAAGGTTTTGGTACAATTTTAAGGTGATCTGAAGAATGAAAAATTGTTAAACCTGTAATTTGTGTAAAGAGTACAGATTGCCAAAAATGTCAACCCACTAATGACAATTTGCTTTTCATCCATCACCACCAATCTGCAGAATGAAGGAAAGACTAGAAATCCCTTCCAGAATGAATAGGACTAATTCTAATTCAAGGCTGACACAATAAGTAACTTATCAAAAGTTCGTTCTCGCAAATACTAACCATATGCAGAATCAGAAGGATGATGTTAACTCCTCTCTTTAGAGATGCTTCTGAGGGGATGTCTACACTGCACCGTTATTTTGAGATAACTAGCATTATTTTGACATAACAATGCGAGTGTCTTCACAGCCATTCTGTTATTTCAAAATAATTTTGAAATAATAGACGGCTTATTCCGAAATCTGTAAACCTCATTCTACGAGAAATAAAGCCTATTCCAAAATAGCTATTTCAAAATAACTATTCCGGAATAGTTTATTTCAAAATAAGCGTGCAGTGTAGACATACCCTCATCCTCCTTCAATCCATCTAATCAGCCCTGAAAACTGACTGACAATTATCCAGCCTCTTCTGAACCCTGTCTGTCTGATGTCTGTCTGTATCCTTGGAAGTCTTATAATTATGGCTGATGCTGCTTAAGAGTGCATTAAATGTTTTACCAGTTTAAAGGGAATACATAAGAGTGTAATTAGCTTGATAGCTCCCTCATCATGAAATGACTTAGCTGTCTCCCTGTGACAGCAATTTAGATAATGATATTAAAAAAGTGAATAGTTTTCTGTGATAGATTCAGGATGATTAGGAGAGGCTTAGAATGAATTACTCACAGGCCAGATTCTTTTCTGTCACGAACAATTTATAGGCTTGTCCTCAACAATAAAATATATATTATTGATTGATTGATGCTTCAAAACTTCCCTCTATTTCTTCCACATAAGCTCAACTGGCGTGTGACTTACAACTTTTTATGCTGTTGGCAGTGGTGTTGTAAGTGTCTGGAGCAGGGAAGTGAGATGAAGAACTGTTTAGAAAGCAGACAGAGGCTTAATCTGAGATCACGTGCCCTTTACTGGAATGTTATATACAGCAGTATTTAGTAGGCACATGGAATCTTGGAACTTGTGGCAAAAAACACCATTAGTTCTTTTAGTTCATCCCTCTCCCAGTGCACCATTGTCCCATGAGGTATATTCCTAAGCACATTGTAGATTAGATAGGAAGGCTTCTCTAGCCTTTGGACATTCTCTTTGGGTGTTGGCTTTTGTCAAAAAAACTATAACTGCATCTACAATACCGCCGCATTCTGTCGACAGAACAGGAAGAACGCCTTTTCAAACAGAGATCTGTCGATAAAAGGGTGTGTGTAGCTGCAGAGAGCCAGTTCTGTTGAAAAAAAAAGGCCTCCCGGAAGAAGCCCTGGTGGACATTGGGGAGGGAACATCAGGTGACTGCTTTGAGGGGTCACCACACACAGGTGGGTTGGCAGTGTGGGGGGCCATCTAGTCCCATTGCCACTGTGGGGCCCCTGTGAGGCTTTCAGGCTGCTTCCCAACTCATTCACAGTGTCACGTGTAACACCCCTGAGTCTCCTGTCCAAAGGAGAGCCCCTGACAGCCACAGCATGCCCTCGGGGACAGCAAGGGTGCACACAGACAGTGATTGTCTTCTCCTCTTTTCCGCCACAGCCGGACCCTCTACCCAGCGGGGGAGCATCACACCCGTCCCACCACCATCCCGGACCCGTGGCACCCACAGGCACCTGCAGGACCTCAACAGGACCCTTCAGCAGAAGACGGAGGCAGAGGCCGAGTGACACACCAAGCTAGTGGATGAGCTGGTCCAGCAGCACACTGACATCTGTGCCACAATGCGGGAGGTCCTCAACTTGCCTGCCCCCTCCATGGCCAAAAATAGTGAAAATCTGGGGGAAAAAAACCAGAAAATAAACTGGTGTGGTGTCCGAGGAAGCAGGGCAACCAGAGCAAACACTGCAGCAGCTTTGTTTTCCCTCTAGGATGTAGGTAAGCCAGAAGCAGGAGCAGAGCAACGGCTGTCCAGGGGAATCCCTTTAAGCATGCATCTCTGCAAAGGGCATGCAGCAGCGCCTGGAAATAAAGGCCACCCCCATGCCCTGCCAGAAGCACTTCCAGGTACCTTCTTTTTTTGACAGAGCATCCGGCAGTCTGGATGCTCTTTTTTGAAAAAGCGGATTGATTTTTTGATCCACCTAATGTAATCTAGATGCTCTTTTTCGACAGAAACTTTGTTGAAAAAGGCGTGCAGTCTAGATGTAGTTTTTGATGGCTGTTTGACGCTGCTCAGAGATCGGTGCGAGGCTAAATGTTAGCAACACTACAAACAAGTCTTACACTACAGACTATTTTCTGTAACAGATCCAACTCACATTCTTGGTCTAGGTTAAGAGTAGCTGCAGGAATTCTCCAATGGGTGGATCTGTCAGTTCTCAGCTCCGTTACATTTCCGGAAACAGCAGAGAGGAGCTAGAAGGTACCAGTCACGCAGGCGTTTGCTTTGCTTTCCCTCTAGGATGTAGGCAAGCCAGAAGCAGGAGCAGAGCAACGGCTGTCCAGGGGAATCCCTTGGTTATGTCACTGTAAATTGCCTCCAGGAAGTGTTCCACAATACTTATCCTGACCACTCTAATCAGCAGATCAAACTCTGTTGGCCAGCACGCAGGCTATATCTACACTGCAGGATTTTTCAGCAGAAGATATGCAAATCATGTTCTCATTTGCCTATCTTCTGCTGATCCTTTTTGCAGAAGAGGTTTTGCTGCTAAAAAGCTCCGTGTAGACAGGGCCATTTCTTGGGAAAAAACAGTTTTTCGCAAGATCCTATAAACCTCATTCTAGAAGTGAGTGAAGGGACAGAAGTGCACAAGACTAGCTGAGTTTGTGAGAGGTTCACATTCCAATGGTAGCTAAGCAGTGCCGTGGAGCATTGTGTTAATGCACATCGAAATTTCCCCATAAGAAGGGCCATACTGGGTCAGACCACAGGTCCATCTAGCCCAGTATCCTACCTGCTGACTGTGGCCAATACCAGATGCCCCAGAGGAAATAAACAGAACAGGTAGTCATCAAGTGACCCCTCTCCTGTCATCCATTTCCAGCCTCTGACAAACAGAGGCTAGGGACACCATTCCTACCCATCCTGGCTATTAGCCATTGATGGATCTAACCTTCATGAATTTATCTAGTTCTTTTTTGAACCCTGTTAAAGTCCTGTTCTTCACAACATCCTCTGGCAAGGAGTTCCACAAGTTGACTGTTTGTTGCATGAAGAAAAACTTCCTTTTGTTTGTTTTACAAGTGCTACCTATTAATTTCATTTGGTGACCTCTAGTTCTTCTGTTATGGGAACAAGCAAATAACTTTTCCTTATTCACTTTTTCCACACCAGTCATAATCTTATAGACCTCTATCATATCCTCCCTTCATCTCCCGTTTTCTAAGCTGAAAAGTCCAAGTCTTTTAATCTCTTCATACCAGACCTGTTCCAAAACCCTACTCATTTCTGTTGCCCTTTTCCAAACCTTTTCCAATGCCAATATATATTTTTTTAGATGAGGCCACCATATCTGTATGCAATGTTCAATATGTGGACATACCATGGATTTATATAGAGGCAATAATATATTATTAGTCTTATCCTCTATCCCTTTTTTAATGATTCCTAACATTTTCTTTGCTCTTTTGATTCCTGCAGTGGATGTTTTCAGAGAACTATCCACAATGATTCCAAGATCTCTCACTTAAGTAGTTGTAATTAAATTATTCTCCATCTTATTGTACATATAGTTGGGATTATTTTTTCCAATGTGCATCACTTTACATTTATCAATATTAAATTTCATTTACCATTTTGTTGCCCAATCACTTAGTTCGGGAGATCTTTTTGAAGCTCTTCACAGTTTGCGTGAGTAGTTTGGTATCATCTGCAAATTTTGCCACCTCAGTGTTTATCCCTTTCTGCAGATCATTTATAAATAGATTGAATAGAATTGGTCCCAGTACAGACCCTTAGGGGATACTACTCATTACTTCTCTCCATGGTAAAACTTACCATTTATTCCTATCCTTTGTTTCCTATCTTTTACCCAGTTATCAATCCATGAAAGGACCTTCCCTCTTATCCCATGACAACTTACTTTACTTAAGAGCCTTTGGTGAGACACCTTGTCAGAGGCTTTCTGGAAATCTAGAGAGAGCTCTGGGAAACTTTCCTGGATGTACTCACCAATCCTTTGTCAAAGGTTCTTTGGCAGGGCTACTTTGTTACATCTCTCATTGTAGGAAATTTTCCTGGATCAATCAGCAATCACTTGTGCCCAAAAAGGCGTATAGGCAAGCAGCACAGAGACCCAGTATGAATCCACATGCATGGTGGAGATGCACTCTTACATCCTCAGGTGTAAGACATTGGTTTCAATGACCAAGCCTTTGGAAAATTGTGGCAGAATTTACAATTGTATCCCAAGCCATTTGCAATGATCCCCTTAAAAAAAACCTAGTCTCTTAGCCCATTCTGAGCATCTTTCTCTTGGCAGATCTCACCATGTGAAGGTCATTTGTCAAGCTGTGTGCTTGCCAAGGGACAATGAGTGCATTTTACTGTAACGATTCGGTGTTGTGGGTGCACTAGCAATCATGCTTTTGTTTATTTTTTCCATGTGCTTCTGAAGATGTGGCCTTTAGGTGAAATCCCCTTACACACGGATAGAACATCTCTGCCAGGTAAGGAAGCAACAAACCAAGGACCAGGAAAGAGATGCTGCAATCCCCAGAGGTAAGGAAGCAACAAACGAAGGACCAGGAAAGAGATGCTGCAATCCCCAGATACCAAAAAAACAAGAATACAGGGCATGGAGAGAGACTGTTAATGAACAACTTTTAAATACATAGACAGGTAGGACAGGAAGGAGAACCAGGAGTCAATATTAATGGGCCAACCGCAGATGATAAAAGTGAGGGAGGACCAAAAGGAGATGTTGACATGCCTAATCAAGCTGCAAGTAGAATACATGTATGATCCCTATTCTCTCACATTCAGTCAGTACAGAACTGCTTGAATGGCCCTCCACCAACTCCTAAATTTCTTGCATCTCCTTGGCACATTGAGTGCCCTGTTTACTCCACCCCTTTGTCCAACTTCCAAAACGTTACGTTACAACTATGAGCACCTCCATCATGATGCTGTCCTTCACTGTTATCTCCCTTCCCACTGAAGGTTTTGCTGTGTTTTTAATTGGCATTTAATTAAAAAAACCGACTCTCTCAAAGACAATCGATCTTTATTTGTCTCTGACACATGGTGGTTGCTGCTGGAATTAATTCACAGTGGCAACTGGAACATTTGCAGACTACAAATCATGGTCAGGAAACAATCATTGAAATTTTCTTGCAAGGCAGCAAGTGAACAAAGCATGGCAGAATGCTGTATGGAAACACACATGACAGATGCTTATTGTCAAAATGGTGTTGGAAATCCTATGATTCAAATAATTCCCCATTGTTCCCCTCTAATAAACCTGATATCTGGCTGCTCAAAATCAGTCATCTACTCCCACGCTCGACTCTGGGGAAGACGTCTCACACTTAGCCTCACAAATATTGTGCAGAGCACAGGAGGCTGTTACGATGACAGGCATGTTTCCTTCATTTAGGAATAACCTGCCATAAAGGCAGTGCCAGAGTGCTTTTAATCTGCTAAAAGTACATTGAACGGTCGTTTTGCACCTCTTCAACCTGTTGTTGAAGCGCTTCTTACTGCTCTCCAGGTTCCCCATGTAAGGCTTCATGAGCCATGGGAGAATATTGGATCACTACGGGTATTTCAACATACCCCACTGGAATCTTCTGATCTGGAAAGGGAGTTCCTGTTTGTCGTTTGCTGTACAGGCCAGTGTTCCTGAAGATGCATGTGTCATGCACATTCCCTGAGCACCCAACATTACTGTCAGTGAAATAACCATCATGATCTGTGAGTGCCTGCAACACCATAGACAATTATCATGATCTAATACATGGGTTAGTCTCTAAGGGCATATCTAGACTACATGGCTCTGTCGACGGAGCCATGGAGATTTGTTTACTAGGCAAAGGGAAATGAAGCGGTGATTTAAATAATCCCCGCTTTGTTTAAATTAAAATGGCTGCCGTGCTGTGCTAATCAGCTGTTTGTCGGCACCGTGCTATAGTCTGGACGCTCCGCGGTCGACATCAAAGGCATTTGTCAACCTCCCTGGTAAACCTCATCCCATGAGGCATACCGGGGAGGTCGACAAATGCCTTTTATGTCAACCGCAGAGCATCCAGACTATAGCGTTGTGCCGACAAACAGCTGATCAGTACAGCACAGCAGCCATTTTAATTTAAACGAAGCGGGGATTATTTAAATCTCCGCTTCATTTCCCTTTGCCTACAACCTTAATCTACATGGCTCCATGGATGGAGCCATGTAGTCTGGACGCACCCTAAGGTGCCACAGGACGACTCATTTTTTTTACAGATACAGACCCTGTGAGACCTTTCTATTGATGTACTCTGTTGCAAGATGGTCTGAGGCCAAAAATGGGATATGTGCACCATTTATTGCCCCATCTTCAAAGCCATTCAATATTTCCATGCACATTGCCAAGTGTCACAGTCCTTTGTAGCAGAATGTGATTAATGGCTCTGGACATTTGCATTAATGCAGCTCCAGCAGTGCGCTTCTCGACTCCAAACTGATTTGCCACTGAGTGGTAGCAATCTGGAGTTGTCAGCTTCCACACAGTGACTGCCATACGCATCTCCACTGAGAGAGAAGCACTCATTTGGGTGTCCTTGTTCCACAGCGCTGGGGTGAACTCCGCATACAGTTCCAGCAAAGTGACTTTCCACATCTGAAAGTTTTGCGGTCACTGTTGTCATCCTAGACCTTGCATAATGATGCAATCCCACCACTCAGTGCTTGTTTCCCAAGCCCAGACATTACAGCCCACCATATACAGCTGTTCTGAGTAGGCCAAAAGTCGCCTGGTGCTTCTTTTGATGACACACATCGAGCCAGGCACCTGAGACTCTGGTTCAGATTGGCAGCTCATGATATATCGCACGACCAGCCATGATATGTTCATAATAATAGCGACCACAAAAGTAGAGAGCAGTGCAGGATCCATCCTTTTTGAGAGAAATGATGGGCACAAAGTAAACAGGGGCCATTGAAAAATGGCAGAAAAGGCAGCTGGAAACCCATGGAAAGAAAAAATGGCATCATGGGATGTTGAACACATACCATGATTCTCTGCGATCCACTCTGTTTTCCCACAATTCCCAGGGGCAAATGGTGATCAGTAGCACAATGGATATCTACCCACAGTGCATTGTTCTCACTGTCGGTAAGAGGTGTTGTTATTCAGGCAGCTGTTCGGCAATGCTGTTAGTTAGCAGGGGCCAGGATTCACTGTTGCGATATCCTCACACATCTCTGACTCCGTCGATGATGATAACCAAAAGGCTGCTTGCGTGTGTGCTCAGTGATGTATGCCGTATAGACTAGTGCACTTAGTCTTCACAACAGACTCCAAGAGAGCCCCCAAATACCACAGATCAGATAAGGATCAAAGGTGCCAGGCTAGGTTTATTGTTAAGCGAAGTACATTAATAGTTGTCAATAGATTCTACTGACTGAGTGGCCAGATGGTTTCAACAAAAATACCGGGCACACTTGACATTACATCACAATCTACATTACATCTTATTTAGAAAATACCGGACATTTATATTTTCTCAATTTGTCTCCCAAACAGAAAGCTCGAATACTGGACTGTCTGGTTCAAAACCAGACACCTGGCAACCCTATCTACTGAACCACTATGCATTTGTACCCCATAATAATGAAATGGCTCAAAACAATGAAACACTTCTATTTCCCCCCCCCCCCCAGCCATTCAAAAATTGTGCCCCAAGAAACCACCTTATATACAGGTATAAACACATCACTGCTGACATGTGAGGTTGTCACCCTCTGATGTTGCCAGGCTACCACCAATCACCTTGTGCCTAATGATCTGATTAGACCATCTCCACCCATCCTGTATTAACCTCAACACTTTCCTGACCCTGAGTTGGTATCTGTGGAGAGTAACCATCTATCAGGCTGTTTATCTTAGACCCTTTTCTTGACCCTATGTTGATATTTATGGGGAGTGGGTACCATGGCCTTTTTCAATGAGCTGTGTGTATACAACTCATGATAAGCCCCCAATTACTGCTCTCCACCTGAGGTTGTGCTGTCCTGGCTTGTTTATGCCTGGTTAAACAAACATGTCTGTTTCCTGCTTATATCAACCTTTCTTTAGCCATGTTTTGTTCATTGTTAGCTAGGCCTCAGACTTCAGATCAGGCCTGTGCAATATGGGTTTATGCCTCATCTTACTATGAGAGGGTAGCAACTGTGGACACACTCTGCTGAGAGAAGGAGCATTGTGTGAACACTCACAAATGATGTAATTATAAGCAGGTATTGATTGTCAGCATAGGCCCTACTCATACTACCAAATGCTATAGTGTGGATATGGCCTTAGAGGCCTACAGAGTTGGTGGTATGCAGTTCACCCCTCTGCTATCTGTTACTTGATTAAAAAACAATACAAGCTGGCATAGCTTGGTGTTGTCTATAAATTGGCCAAAGGAAAAGCTCTAATACATCATCTCAGAATCAATGTATTAGGCTGTTCTTCAGAGGGCAAGTCAGGATTGTTACATTCAGTATATGTTCAGGTCCACCACTTCCCATAGGAGATCGTTCCCCATAGCCTAATAGTTATCTTCATTACAGTCCTGGTTTTGTAAAACTCCTTCTTTCGTGAAGAGGGATTCCACTGAATTACACTGAGTTCATAATCCTACTTGTGAAATAGGTAAAGATCCAGGAGCGATGTAAGAAGAGAGTCCTTCCTCAGAAGGCTTGTAGTTTAATTCAAACATGTGGCTTATTTGAGGGCTGGATGTTACAAGTTCATTAAAAAAATCCAAACCAGCCCAAATCAGCTCAAATCCACAAATTAAACAGAATCCCAAACCCTTATTACAATTCAAACCAGTTTGGGGAAGTGATGTTCCCACAGATGGCGCTGGGGCAAAAGACTGTTTTTCATGATTAAGTACGTGGGCACAAAGTCCACTGCACCTATATGGCGTACTCCTAGGTGTTATGAGAACACAATATATCCGCAGGAACATCAATAATTAATTGCTCAAATGACTTGAATGGTGGCATGTCACTGCTGTACTAGTTCCTGAAACTTAAGTGAATGGCAAATTGCCATGCTCTGGGGTTAGTTATTTGATTGCTTTTCCTACTCACAGCTGATTGCTGTGTGTGAGCAGAGCTTGGGCGCACTTAACAATTGAGGTCTTCCACTTCCTCTGCATTAGTGTGTTCTCCCCTGAATGTGAACTGAGTTTGTAAATCACAAACTGGGATTGTGCCTGGCCCTTGCACAGGGAGAAGAATATTTATAAAATGAGAAAATCAAAATATTCAAAACTCTTTGGAGATGCCCGCATAGTTCCTTGTTTCATGCCTCTCTTCCTCCCTCAGAGTTTATTTTCCATGCATTACTCTGAAAAATTGCCTCCTAATGTTGATATAGCATTTAAATAGATTTGATAACTACTACCACATTCGTACATGAAAAATACAAGTTTGGGATGTTTTCATGGAAACTTGCCAAGACTAAAGCATTCCCTAATATTTCCAGAGTTCAGACAGCCCTGTGATGTGTGGTCAGCAGTTAGTCAAATCCAAACAGTAATTCCTTTCATGTAATGAATCCCAATGAACTATTAATTTTTCTTTTCCCATTTTAAAATCTGTATTGTTACCGATTCTGCTTTTGTATATAGTAAAGCAGGACTGTGTGAGTGATGTATTGTGTTGGTGTTGCTACTCCTTGCAGAAGAGCAGAGAGCATCTTTAGTTGTGAGAAGGAAATATCCAGGAATACAAAAGGGGCCAAAGCAAGTTTGTTTACGTTTATAGGAGCTGATGCGGACAGCTTTTATTTACGTCACCTGAATTGAGAAGAGATGTTTGCATGGCACTTTTGTAGCCGGCATTGCAAGGTATTTATGAGACAGATATTCTAAACAAGTCTATATGTCCCTTCATGCTCTGGCCACCGTTCCGGAGAACATACTTCAATGATGCTCATTAAAAAATAATGTGCTAATTAAATTTGTGACTGACCTCTTTGGGGGGAGAATTTTATGACTCCTGCTCTGTTCTGCCCACATTCTGCCATATATTTCAAGTCACAGCAGTCTGGGGTGATGACCCAGACTGTTTGTTTTAAGAATGCTTTCACTGAAAATTTGACAAACACAAAGAAGGTAGCAGTGTGAAACTTCTAAATGTAAACAAACTTGTTTGCCTGTGTGATTGGCCAAAGAAGTAGGACTGAGTGGAGTTACAGTTGCATTGAAAAATAAAACAATGTATTTTTGTGTACATAATGCTATGTTTGAAAGTTCAACTTTAATGAAAAAGAGCACTATAGTATTTGTATGAGGTGTATTGATAGTACAAGTTGAATCTCTGCTCCAGCACTTTCTGGTCTGGCAACATCCGTGGTCCAGCATGATTTTAGTTAACTGGACGTCTACTTTTCATGGGTGTGGTCAACTTTCCCATGAGCCCATAAAGTTTGTTTACATTCACCAGTCCTGGCTTCCAGTGTTTTGTGCTGTTATTTAGCTTTAATTTACCTCTGTCTTCTCAGAGCCTAGTAAGCAGTGGAAGTGTTAGTAATGCCGCTAGACAATTTTGACCTTTCATGGTCCAGCAAATTCTCTGGGTCAGCACTGGTTAAGTCCTGAATGTGCCAGACTAGAGAGGTTCAACCTGTACTATTTCTTTTGTTTTTTACAGTGCAAATATTTGTAATCAAATAAATATGAATTGAGCACTATACACTTTGTGTACTGTGTTTGATTGAATTCAATATATTAGAAAAGGTAGGAAACCTCCAAATATATATATTTTATAATGAAGATTGCCTATCTCCTAGAACTGGAAGGGACCTTGAAAGGTCATTGAGTCCAGTCCCCTGCCTTCTCAGCAGGACTAAGTACCATCCCTGACAAATTTTTGCCCCAAATGTCCTCCACAAGGATTGAACTCACAACCCTTGGTTTAGCAGGCTAATGCTCAAACCACTGAGCTATCCTGCCCCCAAATTGAATTAAATAATAAATAATATTCTATTATTGCTTAATAGCACAAATAACTTTTTTAATCATGCAGTTAATCACGGTTAATTTTTAAATTACCTGACGGCCCTACTAATATATGCAATATGTATTGACCTCATGGTAATGTGTCCAATCTCTTGGGACTGTAGCACGATTTTCAGGAATCCTCATCACATTTGACTTAGCTGCCTGGGTGGCAGCTGAAGGCTGGATTGCTTTAAGGAAGCTGTGGCTTCCAGGTAACCAGTAAGGTATGTTAAAAATTGTTTTGTTGCTGGCTTGGTGAATCAAATTATTCAAATAACCTCCAGTTTTGGGGATCATTTGCCCCATTCTTTGGGATTTTCCCTGATTGAGCAATCTCAATGTGACCTCTCCTGGTAACCATGAGTCTGTTATGCTACAGTATTTGTGAATGTTTGTGTCTATGTATTTTTTTAAGACTTTTTAGTAAAAAGTCAAATGGTTTTGACAGCAGTTTCCTCAAAGTACAGGGAAGCTTCCCGGCTAGGGGTTTCCTTCTTTGCATCCGCACTGTATGCAAGAGGGATCACTAAGGCTATACCTACACTACACTGCTCTTCTAGAAAAAGCTATGTAAATTGTGAACCACATTTACGTAGCTTTTTCCACTTCTTCTTTTGGAAAAGGCTTTTCCAACATTTGGCCCATCTACATGGGGGCAAATGTTGGGAAAAAAAAACCCTTTTTCAGAACATCCCTTCTTCAACATAAAACGAGGTTTACAGGGATGCTGAAAAAGCTCGTCTGCTCTTCCAAACAATTTTTTTGAAGAGTAGACATGTTCCCTGGTTGCGGCACAGTTTTTCTGGGATACTATCCCGGAAAAAACTCTGTAGTGTAGACATAGCCTAAGTTCCTACACATTGTACCATTCCTGATAATTCTGTTTAATGCATGCAAAAGGCCCACAATTAGCAGAAGCAAGCATCTTGTTCATGTTGCATTGACCCTAATCAGAAACTCATGGTATAAAATTGCCAGTGATCCAAGTCCTCAGTTTGTGAAAAGTCAGTCTAGTTTCATGCATGCCAATGGTAGAGTCTGAATCATTAAAAAAAAATTGATATAGAATCAAAAATGATTTTTTTCCATGTTTGGTGAATCAAAAAGTTAAAAAAAACCCACCAACAACAACAACAAACCCAAAAGCTCTTTAAGATCTAATGAATACTTTGATTTTGAAAAGATCAAGATGTTTCATTTCAATGTAGGACATTTGTCGAGGTTTTTTAAATGAAAATTGGTTTTGAACAACAACATAAAACCCCAAAGGGTTCACTTTTCAAGTGTCAGTAAAACCTCACAGGATTTTTTTTCAGATCTTTTAAAGGTTTTATGTAACCAAAACAATTTAGCAAACTCCTCTTGAACGTGTAAAAATTTTCAGTACCGAAAAAGTTCTAGCTGAAACATTTTGCCCAAATCTATGGGCCTGTGCCAATTTACACAAGCCTATAATTTTCCAACTTCCATCTTTTGGCTCCACATCATTTTTTTCAGCAACTAGCACTGAATATGCCCACTTTTAATCAAAAATGAACTCATATGTTGTACCAGTACTTCATTGCTTTAACATTTTACTTTGAAGTTGTTCTGTCATTTTCACTGCACAATCATTGATCCGAGCATAATGCTTTAATTCCATTTCAAATGCTATTGTTCAGCATCGAAGATCATTTTCTCATGAAGAATGCGCCTCTACTAATTTGCAGTCATATAAATGCATGGCATTCTGCTCTGTTTCCATGGGGAGAAAGCAGTACAGCATCTTCTATAAGAATTGTTATCATCTAGCTTCCTGTTACTGTTAATTTTGCTGCAAGTATTGCTACTGTTGAGAATTAGACATTGGGAAATTCCACAGTTCTACAGTAACATGCTAAACAAATCCCATGATGTCCCAGATGGCTGAATTGCAGTCAGTCATCTGGTAACATTCCCAGTAGAATGACTGAAAAAAAGGTCAAAGCAGTTTGCCATGGACGGGAATGGAACCAGAGAGTAGCACACATTTTGATTTTCAATGTTTTTATTTGATATTTGGTATTTGATTGGCTAGTATGTACTATAACATTTGAAAGAGTCAAAAATCAAAACAAAACTGTTTTTGTTAATCCATTTTTATTTCTGAATTTTCTTTTGGAGAATTTCAAAATATGGGTTTTGTTCCAGATCAGCATAAAAATAAATTTCAAAATCCTCCATGAAATGGAATTTCACATTTCAGCACAACTCTGTCTTTGTATGCCGGGGGGTAGGATAGCCATCTACAAGTATGGCGCACTGTTCAAGGTGGTCAAAAGGGCATCATTAACAAGAAGCAGTTAGATTTAAATTAAATAAAGGAAAATCCAGGTGATTGTCAATAATCATCTTCTATGCTGTGTAATATTGTCCTAAGGGCAATGGTAGGCGAAGCCTTCATGAGTCATACTGAGCTAAATCCTATCACCTTACCAACATGCGCAGCGCTCTTGACTGTTGTGAAGATATGTCATTAATTAAGAAGAGCAGAATTTGACTGTACTACATTTTGCTCGTCATCGTTTTTTCATAATCAAGGTGTAGAACTACACTGGCAACATGCTGTGACTATGAAGGGGCTTGACAAGTGGATTTCTACTTTCACGGCTAGGATTTTACAGACAATTATAGTGCCTTATTAAAACAAGTCTTTTGCATCAAAACCTTTTACAACATTCTTGAATGGCAAAATGGGTGCAAACTGCATTCTCCTGTATGGAAAACTCCCAATGTACACAACCAATCAGGAAACTGCTAACTTCCTTTGGGGAAGTGAACAATGTGAAATTATCAAAACTCTTCTGAGAAGGTGTTCTCAGTGGGAATTCAGCATATGAAACGGCAGCAGATTCTGGCCCAATATCATCATAAATGGTTACCATTGTAGTAACATAACATTTAAAAAATACTTGTACAACTTAGTTAGTATGATGTTCAAAGTCACTGGGAGATTTTAATATTGATTTCAATGGGCTCAAGTTTTCACCCCTGGTACAAACACTGTATATAGTTAATGCCAACGATAGCATATTACCTGACCTTATTATATGCATAAAAGCACAGCCAGGAACCCAATAAATACCCAGCCTAATCAGTCTCTAATCATTAATAGTCTGTAACTCACAGCTTGGAAACAGACTTGTACTTATGGACCTTCCTTCTCTATTCAGCATTTCTAAGCAGCTTCTACAGAGAGTTCTCGGATGTTCCCCTCAATGCAGAGCTTGCTAAAACAGTAACCTTTGGCCTTGGCATAAACTCAAGAGATCAATCTTATGTTCTAGTATTTGTTCAACGCAGACATAACTGCTCTATCCATATGGAAAGCAAAAATATTTCTGTAGAAGCAAACCTATGCTGCAGCACGGATCACTTATAAGTATGTGGACAGTGTATAATGCTAAATAACATGCTGGCACCTCTTCCACCTGAAGATGAATAGGTCTTATACTTCTGCAACACATCTGTCCTCCATTCCTTTACAATAACACAAACATGCTGTTGCTGTAACTTTGTGCTGAAAACAAATATTTCATTCCTTGACTATGTAGCACTTTAAAGACTAACAAGATGGTTTATTAGATGATGAGCTTTCGTGGGCCAGACCCACTTCCTCAGATCAAATAGTCATTCCTTGTTACTGATGAATAATTCCAGGGGCTGCCACTTAGCAACTACTGTAAAGTCACATGTCTGCACACACTTCAGCTCCAAAAGAGCATGCTACCATCACTTGCATTAGAGGTGAGCACTTTCCTTAATAATTCATAGAAGATGCCTTAAGTTTGCTGTAGGCCAGGCACCAAGAAGCACTCACCCATCCAAAGCCAATGTACTGCAACTGTACGTGTTGCTAAGACAGACAAATAGAAGCAAATGTTGCTATAATTCGCATTCACTTAGCCTCTTTCTGCTCAGGATGTTATAGCATTGTAAAGATCTTGATTGAGCCTTTCAACAGCTGTGGAAGCTCTAGATCAACATTTTAGATGGGGAACAGCGGGTATCTCTGCACATTCCTGATGGAAGTGTCACCTCCTGGCTGTTCAAGTGAAAACAGTGAACAGCCTTGAAAATTCCTCCAGAAAAGCACCAGTGTTCACTGAAGACATGTTCACAAGCGTTACTGGGCTGTTCAGTGAAGCACTATTGCTTCGAAAGCTCATTCCGGAATGTACTCAGTACCACCAAAGCAATTGCTCCACTTGTGTCTTTCATCTGGAAGAGCTAATCTGTTCACAGCAGTGCCTTGTATTTTGCTTTTATTTTTATGATGCCCCATTGGTTCACTTACTACCACAAACAAAGGAAGTGACTTGCTCAGAAGATCACATCAGAGGCTGAGCTGGGCTTAGAACCCAGGATTGTAAATTCCCAGTCGCCTGCTATTTGCTTTTCCTACTTCCCAGTTGGCAGGGCAAGGCTCACACCTTCTTTTCCTTTTTATTTCTTTCACCTTGAACAATTAGCAGAAGAGCTTTCCAAATTAAGTAGCTGTTATGGCAGCTGGATGTAATTGTTTTCATTAATGGAAAAAGCCTCCAGAATGCATAATGCCTCTACTAAAACAGCAGAGCAGTCCAAAAGAAGAGAGCAACGTATTTTATGACTACAGGAAAAACCCCACAATATTTTAAAACCTTTATTTGAAGCAAATCCGTGAAGGTGGTTGGAGGGATGCAGTAATAACAATTAGTCACTGAATGTGCTGCTGAGTATTGACCGGATGATACCTCCTTCAAATTCACCCCTCAGCTGACTGACTTGTAGAGATTTAGTTTGTTTGTTTTTTATATAAATCTGAGAGCTTTGTCCAACTACCCTTTGGAGCAATCACCAGAAATAAGCCGTCTCCTGGAAAAAGAAGCAAGGACCAATTTTTGTGCACCTTTCACTTCAATTGTTCTTGTTTTTGGCTTTAAAATAGGCTGACACACAAACACCCAGTCCAAATCACAGTTGCCTACCAAGTAAGTAAGGGTATGTCTACACTACCCCGCTAGTTCGAACTAGCGGGGGTAATGTAGTCATCCGCAGTTGCAAATGAAGCCCGGGATTTGAATTTCCCAGGCTTCATTTGCATGAAGCCGGCCGGCGCCATTTTTAAATGCCGGCTAGTTCGAACCCCGTGCCGCGGCTACAGGCTTCCTAATCCGAACTAGCTGTACTCCTCGTTCCACGAGGAAGCCTAATCCGAACTAGCTACTCCGTGCCGTGTGTAGCCGTGCGGCACGGGGTTCGAACTAGCCGGCATTTAAAAATGGCGCCGGCCGGCTTCATGCAAATGAAGCCAGGAAAATTCAAATCCCGGGCTTAATTTGCAACTGTGGATGACTACATTACCCCCGCTAGTTCGAACTAGCGGGGTAGTGTAGACATACCCTAAGATGTTTAGGGCTGTGGTGTCCAACCTGTTCTGAAGCAATAGCGGCTACTGCTATTGCGAACTAGCCACACCCAACCAGCCAAATAGCCCCATGTGGCTAATGTGTTGGACACCACGGGTTTAGGAAGTAGAACAAGCTTGGTATCTCTGGTACTCCAGAGGACAGAAAAGGCACCATAGCAAAACTATTCAAAGAAAACTAGAGCCAAGTGAGGAAAGAGGAGGGGTAATTTTTAATAAGCTAATTGTAAGCAATAGAATAGATACCCCAAGCACATCAATAATGTATTCCAGAGGTAAACGACGGAACACAAGCTACCTCCAAAGGGTAAACCCACAGGGCCCAGGCACTCTGAGCAAGCATGGTATCAGCCAGCTTGGCCATCCTTCTCTGAGGGAGGCCAAACCTACACGAGTGGTCCCTACATAGCGGAATTAGCTGCTCCCAATGTTCATGCTCTCGGGCCAGGCGGAGCAGTAAAGCAGTTTATGTGCCTGGGCCCTCTGTCAGGGCAGGGTAGCAAATAGTTGCAGGGCTCTGATGTGCAGTTAGATCAAAGCAGCACAGACTCAGGCAGTTCAAGGCTCCAGCCCTCAGACCGGGGTAAGCAACAACCACAGTCTAGTGTCCTGGCTCAGCAGTGTTAAACTCACACAGGCCCCTTGACTTAAGGTGGGGAGGCTCCCACCACAGGTGTGTGGTGGCAGGGGGAGAGAGAGGCCAACACGACTTCATTGCCGCCAGCCCAGGACCCAAACAGTGGCAGAGTGGTCAGCCACTCAGTCAGTGAGGATCCAGCAACACCCTGACCTGGGTTCACCCAGCAATGAAGCCAGAGGGGCTTTCCTGGGACACTTCCTACCCTCCCCAGGGAAGGAATCTGGGGTGTACCTGGATCTCAGGTACCTGGATCCCCGGAGTACATAGCCAGCATTAATCCCCACAGTTCCTTGGCATCAGTTGTCTCTGGCAGCTCTTGCAAGTCCTCAGCACAGCAGACGTCCTCAGCAGGCTCTGTCTCCAGCAGCAGGGTGGAAGCATCTGCCTCCCTCACCAATTTTCCCCTACTTGAACAACACACCTTTTATACTTGCTATTCCTGTCCTGCCCCTCTGCTTCCAGCATTGCAAGAGTGGCTGTCCCTCCCTGTCCATCTCAGAGGAAGGCCGTACCTCTTTGCAACATGTGGGACAGACATCATCACCCTAAAGTGGAGGCACAACGGTTACTTTTTACTCCCCTTCAATTCCTCTGAACTGCCACCCAGACTGTGGCAAAAACTAGCCCCAGATATAATGATGATCATTAGAGAAAACCAGAAGATTGGTATGGCCTGTTTTACTTTGCAAATCTATGTCTAATCCTAATAAATAAGGTAGATATAATTCTACCAGTGGGCTACACTATGCAACCAGGAGCGGCAGTGTAATTGCTACCTGAGTATTTACACTGATTTGACAAATTGCCTTTGTTTCTAATATTTAACCTTCTGTCACATACTGTGCAGCTTAAAATTTCTCTTGGTAATTGTGATGCAAATTGCAGGGTCTGTCATGTGGTGGGTTGTTTTTTGTTTTTTTTTCCCCTTGGTTTTTTCTTTTTTTTTTTCGTCTCTGGTCGCAGCTGCCAGATGGTTTGGAGCACATGATTTTTTGAAGTGTGACTATCAAAGAATGCAAATAGCTACAAGAATCCCGCAAAGGTGTTAACTTGCAATGCAGTGAAATGCTACTTTTTTATTTAAGCTGACTCTGCTATCTCAGTCCTTCTTGGCGTATGATGATGTACAAGCCTAGTAGGCGTATACTACAGGTCGGACCTCCCTGGTCCAGCACCCCTGGGACCTGAGCGGTCCTGAACAAGGGCCAGGGGATGGACCAGGGGATGTCAGGCCTTGGGGCCTAGGACTCCCCTCCTGGCTACCTCACCAGGAGAACCCGGAGGTCATTCAGCCCACCTATCTGGCTCTGCTGCCCCTAGCCCACTCCTGGGGCTCTGCTCGCTGTCCCCAGCTCCACATGGAATTGCAGTTGCTCCTTGGTGTCCGACCCATGTGGGGCAATGACTGCTCCCAGGGCTCCCTGCCCCTGGTTGTGTGTGGGGCAGCAGCTACTCCCGGGGCTCCATCCTCCAGGGGGTGGCAGCTCTCCTGGTTTCCTCTGCCCCCGAGTCACTGGCTCTGCAGGCTGCTGCTCTGCTCCCAGCTTCTCTCAACCTCTCTGGCTGGGGCTCTGAAGTCTAGCAATATCTGTGGCCCTACCACAGAGTCCTGGACAAGAGAGGTTCAACCTGCAGGGATCATGTGCATTATTGTCTGCCTATAAAGTTCACAATTTCAGGGCCCAATTACATCATCCTTGGGCAAAACTCCCATCAAATTGAGCTCCTGTTGCTCCCAATAACACTGAATTTGAGTTACTGAGAGGTATGTGTAAGCAAAGAGTACATGATCAGGCCCTTGGTAAGCGACTTCATGCATCTCAGGGTTCAATTACATTCCAAGAACAATTCCTTGATGTGATTTGATCACACAGGTGTTTCCACCAAAAGGAATGAGAAAGGCCTTTGCAACCCTGTTTACCATAACAATGAGTCAGGTGGCAGCTGGCCCATGCCATGATCTATGTCTTTCAAATATTCTTCTAGGTGCTGAGATGGTGGAAAGAGATGCCAAGTGATCATGTCACTTCTCCTCTTTTTTACTTTCTTCCTGCTTGCTGGAAAGATATTTGCTGTGATGTGAGGATCAGGCAGTCCCCATTGGTCCAGCAGTCTCCATTGCTCAGGTGCCTTTTCAACGGAGTCCATGGGAAAGTGGATTCTTTTCTTTCTGGGTGGTGAGGAGCCGTTAATGCTGTTTGCTATGGAGGGCTACTGGGTTGTTGTAACTGAAAGGCTGGTTGTGGGTGCTCCCGACCTCACAACATATGTCAGTAACACAGATAGTAATATGTCATAACTTCACATACAAGGGTAGTGCCTACAATCCAACAGTATGTTAATGCCTTTAAAATGAGACCTCGCAAGGCATACTTTGTACAAAACATATTATAATTATTAGATGGTGGTGGATATGGCATTTCCAGGCTGCTGCTCTGCATTAGAATGTTACAGTTGCCTATGGAAGTGCAAAAACCTTAGGTGCCACTGGTTTCAAATGCTTAATCCTTCAGTCCATTTATGTTCAATGAACAGACAGATTGACAGAGACAGATGAGTACCCAACAATCTGCTTCTTTGAGACAGCCCCCAGCTCAAACCCCTCCAGCGCATCATTGACAATCTACAACCTATCCTGGAAAAAGATCCATCACTTTCACAGGCCTTGGGAGACAAGGCAGTCATCGCCTATAGACAGCTTCCCAAACTGAAGCAAATGCTTTCCAGCACCCACATATCACACCTCAGACACAGTCACACAGGAACCGATCCCTACAATAAATCCTGTTGTCAACTGTCCACACATCTATACAAGTGACACCCCATCATAGGACCTAACTACATAAACCACAGTATCAGAGGCTCTTACAAGTGCTTCTAATGTGATATAAGCCATCAAGTGCCAACAATGCCCCTCTGCCATGTACATTGGCCTAACTGGACAGTTTATATGACAAAGGATATATGGACACAAATCAGATATCAGGAATGTTATACACAAAAACCTGTAGGGGAACATGTTAATCTACATGGGCACTCAATCATGGATTTAAAAATAGTCATTTTTCTACAAAGGAATTTCACAATCCAACTATACAGAGAGAGTGTGGAATTGACCTTCATGTGCAAATTTGATACTGTTTCCCTCGGCCTGAACAAAGAATTCAACTGGATGACCCATTATAAAACTAGCTTTCATTACATTTAACACCTCATTGACATCAAAAGCTAAGTATGGGACACTTCCATCCCGCTCAATTAGTATCATTAGCACCAGCACCACTACTTTATTTTCCTCCCTTGTTTTTTTGTTATACATGCTGAAAGTCTCCCTCCCCCTTTTTCTCCCTTCAAGCTCCTCTGAAGAAGTGTATTTTGTCCATGAAATCTCATGACACTACATATATTTTTGTTAGTCTCTAAGGTGCCACAGGACTACTCTTTGCTTTTAAAGTTACAGACCAACATGGCTATTCCTCTGAGATTTTTAAGCTTTCTAATGCTCTCTCCTTCTGAATTCTACTTCTGACTTCCTTCCAAGAACATTTATTTCCTCTGTCCTTTAGCACCCAACAATAAAGTGAGTATTGACAAGTGAATTTGGGACTTTAATCTTTAGCATTTACTTTCCTAGCAGATGTTAACGGACAAAGGAAATAAAAAACTTGTGAATAAATGAGAGGAATTGACAGTCTTTTATCTTCAGAAACTCTTTCTAAGTTCTTGGCAAGTCATATTGTTCCATGATAATGCTAATTTAACAGCATTTATCACTTTCTGGGAAAGAATCATGTTTGATGTCTGCCATTTAGCATTACCAGTGCTCAGGAGATCCTCTGGAAGAGACTAGAAAATGTGCAAGGTCTTAAAAAGAGAGAACCATATCAGAGATATGTGATACGTAATTTTTCCTGTTTACTAGACTTTTTGAAAGGTAAGAAAATCACCGCACCTGATCAGAGTGGGCTTTATAGGAATTATATCCAAAGGACCAAAGATGAATATGAACCATGCTGTCCTATGTTATCACTGTTTATCTTTATTGAGGGAACTCATCAGTGGAAAGGACATTGCAAAAAGCCAAGGTCACTGAAGTGCAGTTCTAACACAGGATGGCTACGTCTACACTGGCCCCTTTTCCGGAAGGGGCATGTAAATTTCACTAGTCGTCGTAGGGAAATCCGCGGGGGATTTAAATATCCCCCGCGGCATTTAAATAAAAATGTCCGCCGCTTTTTTCCGGCTTTTAAAAAAGCCGGAAAAGAGCGTCTAGACTGGCCCCGATCCTCCGGAAAAAGTGCCCTTTTCCGGAGGCTCTTATTCTTACTTTGAAGAATAAGTAAGGAGGCATGTAGATTAGCCAGATCGGCAGAGGGAAATGAAGCCGCGATTAAAATAATCGCGGCTTCATTTAAATTTAAATGGCTGCCCCGCTCTGCCGATCAGCTGTTTGTCGGCAGATCGGGGCAGTCTGGACGCGACGCGCCGACAAAAAAGCCTTTCTTGATCGGTACAGGTAAACTGATCAGCTGTTTGTCCGCTCAGCGCGCTAGTCTGGACGTTCCCCCTGTCAACATCAAAGCCCTTTGTCGGCAGCCCCGTTATTCCTCGTGGGATGAGGTTTACCGGGGCTGCCGACAAAGGGCTTTGATATCGGCAGGGGAGCGTCCAGACTAGCGCGCTGAGCTGACAAACAGCTGATCAGCTGTTTGTTGGCTCAGCGCGGCAGCCATGTAAATTTAAATGAAGCCGCGATCATTTAAATCGCGGCTTCATTTGCCTTTGCCAAAACAACAAATCTACATGGCTCCATCGACGGCGCCATGTAGTTTAGATGTACCCTTGTAGTCCTCATATCTTAGTTCCTGTGCCATTATCCTGGCTAGATTTTTCAATTATCTTCTTATCTTTTCCTCTCTGCATTGAAAATATTCTTTTCTTTTCCTCTTAATGCTTGGGAATTTACAGCTGAGTTCCATTGAATCTCTATTTCAAAACCGATGTCCAGCAGGATCATGGATATTCCAGAATCAGAGAGTCCCAGTGTTCTGCAGAGGATGGGGGGGGGGGGCGCGCAGGAACCCAGTGCTATGAAGGATGGGAGGTGACATTTGCCTCAGCTAAGCTGTGGCTGGAGGGGGGGGGGGCTAGGAAGCCCAGCATGTAGCTTAGCTGGGCTATGAGGATCTGGGAGCAGGCACACAGCTTAGCTGGGCTGCGGGGTCCAGGAGCCAGTGAGCGGCTTAGCTGCACTGTGAGGGTATGTCTACACTACCACCCTAGTTCGAACTAGGGTGGTAGTGTAGATATACCCTGAGGGAGGATAGGGCAAGGGGGAGTGGGCAGCAGCAGAAGGGCTAGAAATGATCTCCCCTGATCTGACAAAATCCTTCATCCAGGACCAGTCAGGTCCCAAGGGTACCAGATCAGGGAGGTCCCACCTGTAGTACTATCTAAAGGTGCATCCTAAAATATCTAGGTCATAGAGGCAAATACGGCTGCTTCTTTAATGCAAAGTGTATACTCCACATCTTGAGTCACTGTTAGTCACTTGAAAGTGACCCATCTGATGCATTGTGTCCAAGGTCGTGGCTTGGTATAGACTGGTTATAGTACAGCAGGAAAGTGTGACAGGGGATAGTACAGCTAGTTCAATTTAACATTGGAATGACTTTCAAGAGAGTAGGTTCTCATTCTCCTTGTAAAATTGCTAGAATTGCTGTGGTGCAAAAATATTCCTAACAGCCTGATTGCCAGACACATTCACGTGATTGGGCTTTGGGGAGGAGAAGATGTAGAATGATCTGACCAATCCTCACATCAGCCTGAAACAAAGAGGAAGCACACACAGCTCATAAATCACCAAAAGAGGGAACAATTATTTATTGTTTGTTTTTCTCAATGTCCTAGAGGTAACTGCTACTGACAAGAGGATTCACCCTTTTTTTGTTAAGACGGAAAGTGACTCCACACCCATTGCAAGGAATACCGTAATTCACTAGCCACATGCAAGACGACAGCCAAGTTGAATGTGCAAAGCTTATAAAGGAGAAATCCTAAGAGAGAGCAAATCAGATCGCTTAGTAATCTACACAGAGGCGAACCTAGCCAGTGGGATGTCATGCAGCCACAGGCTTATGGCTCCTTTCTTAATCTCTCTTCCTCTGTCTTTTTTCACATCTCTATCTTCCCCCTGCCTCTTTCTAGTGGGGACTGAGATTGTGGCATTAGAAATAAATTATCCCTCTTCCCATATCTTCACTTCCTTCCTCTCATCCTCTTCAGAAGTGCATTTGACATCTGCAGTCTTCCAACTTGAATGAGATGATTTAGCAATTGCATGAGGATGAAGGAAAACATCAGCAATGTGGTTATGAGAGACAGAGTAGTTCAAAACTTCTCTAATTTTGTCATTCCTTCAGTGTACTGGTGCATTCTGTCTCCATTGGTTTTTAGTTTCTGACTGCATATACCCCTAGCATATTTAAATTGACTTTTTTGCAAGCCCTGTGTAATTTACATTGCTACAAGCTTCTGTTGCACAAGTGCGGTATGTCTACGTTAGAGCTACATCTAGACTACAAGCCTCTTTCGAAAGAGAGTATCTAGACTACAAGCAGATTTTTCGAAATAGCGAACCACTTTTTCGAAAGAGTCTAGATGCTCTTTTTCGAAAAAGCACAATTTGCATTTAATAGCGCTTTTTTTTTTCAAAAGAGCACTTTCAAAAAAAGGCATTATTCCTCATAAAATGAGGTTTGCTATGATTGAAAAAACTGCTGCGTTCTTTCGATTTACTTTCGAAAGACCACAGCTGCAGTTTAGACGCAGGTGAAGTTTTTTCGAAAAAAGGCTACTTTTTTCGAAAAAACCCTGTAGTCTAGACACACCCTAAGTGATTTAACAACCTGAATTACACTGGTTAACCTCCAAAAAAGTTACTAATTAGGAACAGCCCCTAAAGAAGTCAGGAAGGGCACTATACCTACTTCTCTGGTGGCCATATCAATTTTGTTACCATCATACTTTTATTTTAGGTAAATTTCTTGGGTTACAAGGAGAATCTTGGGGAACTGAAAATAGTGTTATCAGCCTGGAATTTTATCAGGAGACTCACAATATTTGGTGTCTCTCTTAAAGCCTGCACTATTGGAATTGAGACTGCATGCCAATCTCAGCTTTCATTTACTTAAAAAAGTGAGTTTCTATCCTATTGATTACAGAGAAATGCTAAATCCCTGCTCCATGCACATTCTAAAAGCTCCAGAACCAGAAAGCAAATAAAAAGAACCAACAGATTTGTTTATTTGTAATCTCATGTTTTTTACGCCTATCTTCTGCTTTGGGCACATTAATTTTGAATTCTTGAGGTTGTCAGAACTCTGAAGAGATTCAAGCAGAGTACCTAATCTGAGGCCACAACCCCCCACAATTACTCTGAGAAAAAAATGTCACCGCTCCATTCACTTTTGTAAAGCAATAAGAATAGTACCACTAGGTTTTAGAATTAACAGCATCACTTTTGATTTTTGGTAGAAACAGCAAACTATTTTCTGGCTGTGCACAGTGTAAAGGGCTGTAGAGGCGTACAACACCTAAGCCTTTTTTTTTTTTTCAACTGGACCTGCATGTGGTATATTGAAAGCTGAATTAAAACTGTAGGCTGGCAAGTTAAATTTCAGCAGACCTGCTTGCAGACTCTGTGTGGAAGTGTGGGCACTGGTCTGGCAGCAGTCAGTCTTCAGCCAACCTGCTTTGTGTCTCCCCCTTTTGGTTCCTGTATGTTGCCCATGAGGGCAGGGGACTGGACTCGATGACCTGTCAAGGTCCTTTTTGGTTCTAGTATTCTATGATTTTAAAATTCCAGAGTCCAGGAATAAAAGTAGTGAGTGAGACGTTGCAACCTTCCAGTAAGAGTATTTTGCTGTTAGATCTAACTTCTCTCTATGCAATGAACACGGCATCTAGGTTGTGTCATTTTAGGTAATGCAAAGTGTTACTAAAGTTTATCTATCTATCTATCTATCTATCTATCTATCTATCTATCTATCTATCTATCTATCTATCTATCTATCTATATTCAAATTAATACCTGGTGTGGTTCAGTTACCTGGCATCAAGAAATAGTTAGGCCCATGCTTTATATGTGGTTATTAAGAACTCCTTTGATAAATGCTATACATTTTCAATTGTTTCTGTTTTCTAAGTAAAAACCTCAGGATACCAATAATGTGTCATGCTTAAGAGCTATTTATAGTGCACATATTTACATAGGACCTTTGGGGCTAGTCAAGAAAAAATGAGGACTTTATCCAAAAGGTGATTGCCTGTTAAGCTCAGGGAGTGGTGCTGTCCTAGTGCTCAGGTGGATAACCACATAAGTTAGCATATTTGTTTCTTTTGTAATTTTGTAAGGCATCCAGATGCTCTGGTTATATTTATATGGTTAATAAATATGCCAACTGCAGTTCTGCAGTGACTGTTCTTACTCAGCAGTTCAGCCGAATGAGCATGCATGCAGAAACCTAGCAGTAGGATTTTATAATAAAAATGCACTTTTACTCCTTTTAGTCTTGAAAAGGCAAAATAGCCCTAGGAGAAAGAGTTTTCCTTTCTGTACAGTGGAAGGGGAATTGTTCCATAACTTCTAGTCTGTTACCCTGGAAATCATCGGCGTTGCAGAGGTATAACAGAGAGTGTAATCAGGAGACAAATGGATTGCACAGCTGTGACAGAGGGTTTTGTGTAGATCAGGAGAGGGGAATCTTTTTGGGGTTGGTGGCCACTGACCAACAGAAAAATCAGTTGGAGGCAACACACAAGTGAGAAGCCAAAAAAAATAATCATTGATGTGGTCCCCAACTGAGAAGCAGAGAAAAAGAAGAGAGACACTCACCTCACTCATGCAACTTGGGGTGCCAGGGCACAGGGTGTCCCCCCCAGGACAAGAGCTGTCTTTTGGGAGTCAAGAGCTGGTAGATTTTGTGCCCCCCAGTCTCTGGAGTGGGGCAAAAATGAAGGGGTCAGTGTGTAGGAGCAGCTCGTAGGGAGCAGAGTTGCAAGGGTCTGGACAGGAGGCAATGTGTAGAAGAGGGGTGGGGGTGTGGGTGAGTGTTCTGGGCAGGAAGTAGAGTGCAAAAGTGGGCTGACAGCGAGAGGTTGGGTGTGGGAAGGGGTGGGGTCTGGATGGCAGAGAGGGGGAAGGAGGGCTGGGTATTCAGAGGCAGGGAGGGAGATTAGGCACAGGATGGGGCAAGGGATTGGAGCATTTACCTGGCGCAGCTCCTGGGGTGGGGGGGTATAGGTGGTTCTACGCTACCGTGCGCTTGCAGAAACCACCCTCTGCTGCTCCATTGGACATGATTTGGGGGCTGGAGCACATGACTTATGAGAAGAGACTGAGGGATTTGGGCTTATTTAGTCTACAGAAGAAATGAAGTGAGGGGGGAATTTGATAGTATCCTTCAACTATCTGAAAAGGGGGCATGCTAAAGTGAATGGAGAGCAGCTGTTCTCGGTGGTGACATAAAACGAGGTGCAATGGTCTCAAGTTACAGTGGGGGAGGTCTAGGTTGGATATTAGGAAAAAACTATTTCACTAGGAGGGTGGTGAAGCACTGGAATGGGTTACCTAGGGAGGTGGTGGAATCTCCATCCCTAGAGGTTTTTAAGTCCTGGCTTGAGAAAGCCCTGGCTGGGATGATTTAGTTGGGCTTGGTCCTGCTTTGGGCAGGGGGCTGCACTCGATGACCTCCTGAGGTCTCTTCCACCCCTAGGATTCTATGATTCCCACCAATGGGCGTGGTGGGGTACAGTCTGCAGAAGAACATTTTTCTTTGCTGCTTTGATGACTGGGAGGGGTAATACCCTTTTCTGGACATTTCAGCCATTCAGTTAACTAAGTTCTTTTCACAGTAGTTACCTCTTGAGACTTAACCCTAACTGTCTTGCCTGTAAGGCTTACAATCATAAACAGTGGGTCCTAGAGAGTCTCCTAGGGAAGCAGGAAGTGAGTTTGCAGGAGGCCAGGAGAATCAATGGAAACAAAGAGTGGGCTTTTGAATTGGAAGCAGTGGTCTTCCTGTCCCCATGTTGTGTCACCAGAGCAGAGCCTAGGGTGACATGAAATAAGCCAGGGAGCCAGGCATGGAGAATCCAGCAACATCCATGTCTTGAAACATCAGATATGTGAGTGGGACAGGGGGTGTTTAGTCAGGTGTGATCAGGTATTTTTCTTTATTTTGAGGTTTCTTGGATTTCTTTGTGCTGAGCCATATAACTACCACCTTATGCTATAATTTTCAAGCCATTTCTGTGTTTTAACTTTTTTAATTGCTCTGTTACACCTAACAGCCAAGCAATGTTTTATTAAGTGTGTTCTCTCTTTTTTTAGCTGTAGTTGATAAAAACCACCCTTTTAAAACCATGAGAAATTACAATTTTCAAACTCTCTCCAGAAGGAGGATTAAAGAACTTAAGGGTACCTGAGAAGAAGGAATTCTCAAATGTGCCGTCCTATGTTCTCAAAGAGGTTTTGCATTTGGGTGGTGGCAGCAATACCAATCCAAGGCCAGGGAATGTGTGGCTTTGAGGAGTTTTAACACAAGCCTTTAGTGGCAAGGTATTTTAAAGTCTCTTATGAGAGTCCACCTTCTGCAGTGGGAGTGCCAGAGTGGAGACCAGCCTTGACAGCTGCCATTCCCTCAGCCAGGGGATAGAGGGAACAGCAGAGCACAGAACCATTTCCTCCTCCTACCAAGCAAAGCTAACCACATTGGGATTTTAGTGCCAGATTCCTGCTGCTTCTTCCCTGACGTGGGGAGCCAGTACTCATAATCCAGCCATGTGAGGGGCGCTAGAGCTCAAAGACTCACCACAGGGCTGGAGCACGAACGCCAGCTTGTCCCACTGTGGCGGGGGAGCTCTGACCCTTGTGGGTCGGATCAAGCCCGTAGGTTCCCCATCCCTGGTTTAGATACAAAGTGGTTCGAAGAGGTAACTCAAGTTATAATTTGACCTGTGAAAACTTTTGTTCCTGTTGCCAATGCATAAATAAGACAGAATCTACGTCGAGCATCAGATGATTTCAGGCTGAGATTGCAGGACTGAAAATTAGGGGGGGAAGTGCCCTTCTCAGCACATTTGATCTGGAAATCACTGAGCGGGAATAGACACAATCTTGTGTTTTCTGCATAGAACCTCATGTCAAAGTCATTATGCCCATTTCCAGAATGTTCAGTGGTTAGCTGAGGACAAGCATAGCACCATAATGCATAGGTAAGTTCAGCATCACCTTAACAATTTTCTCAGTTACATATTGCTCTATACTCCACTCCATCAGCAAATCCCATCAGTCAGAAAATCCATAGAAAGACAACTGGGCTATGTCTACACTGCCGGCTTCTTGCGCAAGAACATCTTGCGCAAGGGTTCTTGTGCAAGAAGTCTTGCGCGAGAAAACGTCCACACTGCCATGTGCAAGCTGTGCTTTTGTGCAAGAGTGCCCATAGCAGTGTGGACGCTCTCTTGTGCAAGAAAGCTCTGGTGGCCATTTTAGCCATAGGGCTTTCTTGCACAAGAAATCCTTGCCGAGTGTCCACACTGCCCTCTTGTGCAAGAGTTCCTGCGCAAGAGGGCTTAC
The DNA here is from genome assembly GCF_052426305.1 of Pelodiscus sinensis. Lineage (NCBI taxonomy): Eukaryota > Metazoa > Chordata > Testudines > Trionychidae > Pelodiscus > Pelodiscus sinensis. The sequence goes on from NC_143054.1 coordinate 15,633,277, forward strand.
ACTTGATAAAAAAGAGAGTAGAGCTTGTGCAAGAAGCCCTCTCTTACCACACCATACTGTAAATTTCCTTGCACAAGAGCGGAGAGGCAGTGTGGACGCTCTCCAGATTCTTGCGCAAGAATGGCTGTACTTGCACAAGAAGCTGCGAGTGTAGACATAGCCCTGGAGATGTGCCCATATAGCTTTTGCTGTCGTGGCCCCGGTAATGCATCTCACTATGTTTTATGGAGGTCCAAGACCATTGTTTCCAGTGTCCTAGGCTGAGATCTAGTGGGAAATATAATAGTCGGCATCATATAATGGCATCATCCTCTCTCCTTCCCTTTTAAATAAGACACTAGTGACTGAACAAGATGTTTTGTTATCATTTGCCATTTTAATAATTAAATCTAATTACCCACTTAGGAATGTTCTTTCAACATAAATTACAATTACGCAGCAGGTGGTCCATGAGTAAACATGGTCAAGGTAATACAATCCATTGATTTTCCTTCCACCCCCTCGAGCTACCATAGTTCACTCAGAATCTGTTTGAACAAATTAACTCTAATCTAAATCTGCACGTTACAAGAGGAAACTTCCCAGCTTTAATCCCAGCAATTGTGGGGATAGTCGTGGCAGAATTAAATCAATCAAAGTTTGTTTAGTTTGCTTGGCAATATAAGAGTGACCTTGGGGTTCAAGTATGCATCACCATGACAGAGCTCAAACACAAACATTTAAGACGTCCCCTTTTGAGTAACGCATTTTCTTTGGTTGCTAGCAAAATATATGCTCAAAGAGTGTGATATTTTATATTCTCCCTTTAAAGGGCTATTAAAGTAAGGCATAGAGTGACAGCAGTTTTATTATCACTGCCTAAAAGGGATGCATTCCAACTGATGATCTAGCTTTCAAAATAACCTCTAAAATTTGAGTTAGACAGCTGTCTCTGTAATTTCTTTCATTTATAACACAATGGAAAAATAAAAATGCAAGAGTTCTTCAGTGTGACAGAATTGAAGCTGATATATAAGAAAATTGTGAATCCTGTAGATTTAAGAATCTAAGAATACTGGTATATAGCCTAGTTATTGAGCAGGATTTTATATTAAGTTTGGGAAATGTTCGTTATATGAAAGAATCCTTTGAGTCACTAAGGGCTATAGGAAGAAACATAGTAAGATGAGCAAAAAGTGCCATCATGGCTTAACAACAACACAATAGAAGAAGCGATTAAAGGTGAAAAGGCATCCTTTAAACATTGGAAGTTTAAATTCTATAGAAGAAATTAGAAAGGAGCATCAACTCTGGCAAGTAAAATGCAAAAGCATAATTGGGCCAAAAAAGACTAAAAAAGAATTTGAAGATAAACTAGCTAAAGACTGAAAAACTAAAAACAATAGAAACAGGAAGCCTGCCAAACAATAAGTGAGGCCACAGGAGGACTGTGGTGATAAGAAGCACTTCAGGAAGATAAGGCCATTGCGGAGAAGCTAAATGAATTCTCTGCTGCGGAAGATGTGAGGGCAGTCCCATGCCTGAGCCATTATTTTAGATGAAATATCTGAGGGACTGCCCCAGGTCGATATATCATTACAGAAGGTTGTGGAATAAAAATGATTAAACAAACAGTAATAAGTTAGGGTATGTCTACACTACAACGTTAATTCGAACTAACTTAGTTAGAATTAGTTAATTCGGACTAAGCTAATTTGAACTAACAGATCCAGACTAAAAAACTAGTTCGAATTAGCGTTTTGCTAATTCGAACTAGCATGTCCACATTAAGTGGACCCTGAACCGGTCTTAAGGATGGCCGGAAGCAGTGCTGGCAGGGCATCAGAGGAGGACTTAGAGCGTGGAGATGCTGTCTCAGGCTAGCCGAGGGCTGTGCTTAAAGGGTCCCGACCCCCACCCCAGACAGACAGTTCTCAGGGGTGCCCCGCTTGCAAAGCAGTCCCGGCTTGCATTGCCCGGACTACCCACACTGGGCGCATCACAGCACTCGGACATCAGACCGGCTGCACTTGCCGCAGGCTGCCATCTGGGGAGAGGGGGCAATTGGGGGGGGCAGGAGAGCTTCCACCCCCAGAAGCCCGCTGAGCCAGCCCAGTCCTCCCCATCGGGGACTCGTACCCCATTCCTCCCTCACCTCCTTCCACTTACCCTTCCCTAGCCCCTCTTCTTGATGTACAAAATAAAGATAACGTGTCTTCCAAAATGGAATCTGTCTTTATTGAACAAAACTGGGGGAGACTGGGAAAAGGAGGTGGGAGAGGGGAAGAGAGAGGCTGGGATAGGGGAGGGCAACTAAAATGATCAGGGGTTGGGAACAGGTCCCATATGAAGAGAGGCTAAAGAGACTGGGACTTCTCAGCTTAGAAAAGAGGAGACGGAGGGGGGACAGGATAGAGGTCTGTAAAAGCAGGAGTGGGGTGGAGAGGGTGCATACAGAAAAGTTCTTTATTAGTTCCCATAAAGAAGGACTAGAGGACACCAAAGGAAAGGAATGGGTAGCAGGCTTCAAAGTAGTAACAGAAAGTTGTTCTTCACAAAGCAAAGAGTCAACTTATGGAACTCCTTGCTGCAGGAGGCTGTGAAGGCTACAACTAGAACAGAGTTTAAAGGGAAGTGAAATCAAGTCATGGAGGTTGGGTCCATGGAGTGGTATTAGCCAGGGGGTAGGAGTGGTGTCCCTGCCCAAGGTTTGTGGAAGGCTGGAGAGGGATGGCACGAGACAAATGGCTTGGTCACTGTCTTCAGTCCATCCCCTTCAGGGTCCCTAGGGTTGGCCACTGTCGGCAGACAGGCTACTGGGCTAGATGGACCTTTGGTCTGACCCAGGACGGCCATTGTAAGCTCAGGGCTCAGGGTCGGGGGACTCAGTGGACCCCCTTGATTCTCTTGCACACCTGCTCCTGGGTGGCCAGGCTGGCAGCTCTCCTGCCCTAGACGACCACTTTCCTGTGCCTAGTGCGGAGATCGTGGACGAGGTCCACGATGTCCGCACTAGCCCAGGCGGGTGCCCGCCTCTTGCGGTCCCGGGCAAGCTCCCGGGAGCCGCCAGCCTGGTCCCGGGAAGAGGGGGAGGGCTGGGGGGCATCGGGTGGGTGGCTCGATCCATGCCAGGTGCAGGGTCTGCTGGCTGGGTGCTGGCAGGCTTGCACCTGGCATGGGCACCGTAGCCAGCCCATGGCCCTTTAAGGGGTCCGGGACCGGGAGGGGGGCATACGAGTTTCCCTGGTGTTGGCCAGAGTGGCCACCAGGGAAAGCTGGGGAGGGCTACCCTCCCACTAGTTTGAATTAAGGGGCTACACACCCCTTAATTTGAACTAGCTAGTTAGAACTAGGCTTAATCCTCGTGGAATGAGGTTTTCCTAGTTCGAACTAAGTGCTCCGTTAGTTCGAATTAAATTCGAACTAACGGAGCACTAGTGTAGCGCCAATCAAAGTTAGCTCGAACTAACGTCCGTTAGTTCGAACTAACTTTGTCGTGTAGACATACCCTTACTGGGACCAAATGGTATTCACCCAAGAGTTCTGAAGGACACCATATATGAAATTTCAGAACAACTAGATGTGGCATATAACCTATCAATTAAATCAGCCTCTATATCAGTTGACTGGTGGATACCTAATGTAACACTTATTTTAAAAAATGATTCCAGAGGTGATACTGTCAACTACAGATTGGTAAGCCTAATTTCAGTACCAGGCAAACTGGCTGAAACCAAAGAGCAGCATTATCAGACACAAATATGAACACAACATGTTGGAGAAGAGGCCACCAGGATTTTGTAGAGGAAAACCATGCCTCATCAATCTACTAGAATTCTTTGAAGGCATCAACAAACATATGGAGACAGCTGATACAGTGAATATAGTGTACTGGACTTTGAGAAGTGTTTGACAAAGTCCCTCATCAAAGGCAAAGCAAGCAGTCAATGGATAAGAGGAAAGGTCTTCTCATGAACAAGTAGCTAGTTAAAGATAGGAAATAAAGATTGGGACTAAATGGTGAATTTTCAGAATAGGAAATGGAAACAGTGGTATCTTCCAGGGATCTGTCCAGGACCAGTGCCACTCAACATATTCATCGCTGAGGTGGAAAAAGGGGTGTGATGAATGGGAGGGGTAATATCCTTTTCTGGACATTCCAGCCATTCAGTTAATTAAAGTATTTGAACTCTTGAGCTCTTGAAACCTAACCCTAATTTCCTTGCCCGTAAGACTTAAAAACATAGATCTGGAAAATCTCCAGGAATACTAGGGAAGCAGGAAGTGATTTAGGAGGAAATCAGGAAAGCCAATGGAAAAAGAATGAGCACTTTTGTATGGAAAACAATGATTTTCCTTTGCCAGTCTGTGTGACCAGAGCAGAGCCTGGGAGACATGAGTTTAGCCAGGAAATCAGGCATGGAAGATTCAGCTACATCTATGCCTAGGGAAGGACTAAATCTTAGATCAACAGATATGTGAGTAGAACAGGGAATGTTTAGGCAGACATGCCCAGATTATTTTCTTTATTTGGGGTTTTGTTGGCCATCTCTGAGCTGAGCAAATGTAACTACCTCCCTTTCACTGTGACTCTCCAAACTGAATACCAAAGAAGCAATTCTTCGGTTTTTAATCTTGCTTGTTTTATAGTTGCTCTGTAACACCTAGCAACCAAACGTTTCACCAAATATGCTTTCTGTGTTTTGTTAATAAAAATCACCTTTTTAAGACTATGATCTGATTCCCGTGTCCTAGAAGAAGGCACTCTGATGCCTAAATGGGAGAGGTGTTCTGTAAATCTGGCATTGATGTTCAGAGCTGAGCTTTTGAAAAGGTGGCCCTTAAAAGAATGATCTGACCAGAGCAGAATCAATCCTCAGGGAGTGAAAACCTAAGGTAAAATTTCAAGTGTGTTACAGGAGAATTATGATAATGGTACTCACAATCTTCTATAAGGGCTGGTGTCATTTTCCCTCCCCCACCAATGTTTATTTGCTCAGAATGGGTCTGCCATGTACTTTTAAACTTTTTTTCAAGTGGAAATTATCTGCTAACCACTACTGTAATTAACACACAGGGAAACCTACGTTCATCATTCTGTAGTTAATGATCTGTTCAAATATTCTATTATAAACCCTGCATGGGGTTGTTTTAGCTTTGCACTAAAACTTCTCTCTGGTATGAGACTTATCACAGAGGGGATCATTTTTTCCTGAAGCTTAACATTTTAAAAGAGAACAAGATCATTACCATGTTACAACCAAAAACACATCTGAAAGCCTGTTCAGGACCAGACAGTGTTTGGATCTGGACTCAGACAAGAGTAGATTTGGATCTAGAAACCGGAGAGCTTCATCCCTTCAGGGAAGTACCGTGCATAATTTTTAAAGCAGAGCCTTGCAGCCATCCTTTCACAGATTCTTTGACATATGCATGAGTTAATGAGTGACCATTACTTATGTAAGCAAGGTCTGAATCAATGCTTCCATTACAGCCAGCTGGCCTGCCCTGACCAAGGGCAGTAACGGTAAGTGGGGTGCAGAGAAGGGTGAGTATGTGAAGGGGACATTTAGGCTGTGTCTAGACTACATGGCTCCATTGATGAAGCCATGTAGATTAGGGTTGTAGGCAAAGGGAAATGAAGCAATGATTTAAATAAATGATTTAAATAATCGCCGCTTCATTTAAATTTAAATGACTGCCGCACCTAGCTGACAAACAGCTGATCAGCTGTTTGTTGGCCCAGTGCGCTAGTCTGGACACTCCGCAGTCAACATCAAAGCCCTTTGTCGACCACCCCGTTATTCCTCGTGGGATGAGATTTACCGGGGCGGTCGACAAAGGGCTTTGACGTCAACCACGGAGCGTCCAGACTAGCACACTGAGCCAACAAACAGCTGATCAGCTGTTTGTCGGCTCAGCGCGGCAGCCATTTAAATTTAAATGAAGCGGCGATTATTTAAATCGCTGCTTCATTTCCCTTTGCCCAGTAAACAAATTTACATGGCTCCGTCGATGGAGCCATGTAGTGTAGACATAACCTTACATTGCTGGATTTGAAAACTTGAGAGGAAAAGGACATTCCCAACATACTTGAGCTGGGATGTTTACTCCTGGTTTTGGTTATGAATTTGTGGTGTTTTCCCAAATTAATGCCACATTACTACTCTCCCCTTTTATTAAAAGTTTATTTTCTACGCTCAGACTCTGTGCTTGCGAGTGGGGAAGCATTGCCCCTCAGAGGTGTCCAGGTAGTGTGAATTTCCTAGGCTACTGGATGGGGACTCGAGCCAGTTCTGTGTTGGATGGATGGAGAGGAACCCTTAGATATTTAACCCGGCCCTGGCTGCTGTTGGTGCTACCTGACAGAACGTTTACATTTTTGGGGGCTCATCCGGGATCCTGGGTCAGTACCCCTCACATACACACATTGAGTGATTTGCTAAGTGTGAAATAATTGTGTTTTGTATTTGAGGAAACTACTGTTTGAATAACAGCTAATCCATCTGGATTTTTGGGCCCTGGCTCAAAAGCCGCTACTTCAGGGGCTACAGCCTTGGCCAATGACTGGGAAAAGCACTGGGGTAAACACTGGGAAAGTGTGGGCTATCCCATGCCTCCTTCTCTGCACCCCACTCACAGTCGCTGCCCTTGGCCAGGGCAGACCAGAGTTCAGAGGTGCATCTGCAGGGTCCTGAATGTGGGGGAGTAGGAGGCATCTCACCCTCTCCGCTGGTCACTTGCCATCCATCTTCTCACTGCTTTCTGGTGCTGCTCTGCTGGCCATTCATCTCCCCTCACTGTCGCCACTTTGCTGGTTGCTCCTCATGCCTCTGTATTGGTTTCCCTCTCACTGCTGCTGGTCTGCTGGCTGCTCCTCGTGCCTCTCCATTGCCACTCTGCTGGCTGCTCATCGCATCTTCCACTGGCTTGTGGTGGTTTTGGCTCTGGGCCAAACCTAGTGATTTCAACTCTCAGTGATTTCAGCTCTCAGCCCAAAGCACAGTCCAGCCACAAGAGATTCTAGCATCCACTGGAAGAAGCTTACATACAAAAGAGACTTCTTATGGAGCCCTTCATTAACTCTGTCTTTGAAACTGTGGGGAGAAACAGGTTGAACCAGTGTTACAGCTCACACCTTCAGGGCATGCAGCCTGCTGAGTCACCTACCTCCCCAGCTTAATCTATAGGGCTCTGGAAAAGGAGCCTCTGCCCATCAGAGTGTATTTACACTGACAGGGTCTCCCTTTGAGCTGAGTTAAACACAGTCTGACTTTTCTGCATCCCCCCAAAACTGCAAGCATTGGTGGTCGTACATTTCCTGAATTTAGTGTTAACACAGTTTATGGCCCCACAACAGCCAAATTGGTTACAATGGACAAAACGCCTTCTAACAGTTGAATATCTAACAGGCCTAAACAAACTGAGTGAACAGCATTTCCATAACCATGTTCAGGATTTCCTTCCCATTCCAGCTGGCTGTAATGGAAGCATTGAAGCAGACCCTGCTTTCATTTAATCACCCTGCCACATAGTGAACTAGGGCCCAAGTCCTGATCTCATTGAAGTCAGTGGAAAACCTCCTTTTAGGTCTCAGGGAGACCATGGTTTAACTTTAAAAGATCAATGAAGAAAGGAATCCGAGCACAGATGAAGAAATCAGGAGAAGACCATGAAATATACATATGCACAACTAAAGGTGAAACATCAAGGAAAACTACAGTAGTGTGGGGGTTCCAAACAACCCCACATCACATTTTAAGTGGTTCTAATGAGTTTGGCAGCAGGTGAGAAGAAATAGATTTTCCTGAAATCAATGCACTGATGTGGTGCATGTGCCCATCACTCCCATGAGTGGCCAGCCACCGCAATTGCAACATATTTCTATGTAGCTCAAGTGGTCAGGTCTTGGATTTATGGTGCTGTAGGACCTGAGATCAATACCCACTGATGACTAAGATCTGTAACAATGAAATCTTGGCACATTGCTCCTGCATTTCAAGCACTCATTTCAGTCTCTGTCTCCTTAAATATAGAGCTGCTAGCCCATCCTAGTTTTAGGGACGGTGTTATAAAAGTCACTGCCCCCAAAGCCCAAGTAAACAAACTTCAGTAGACACTGTGTTAGCATCTATTAATTTTTTGAAAAAAGGCATGGAGTCACTGGAGTGCAAATATAGCACACTCCAGTGAGGAAGGAGTTTGGAAAAAATCAGAATGCTGCTAAGACACCTATGAGGTGCCATTATTCATCCTCCCTCCAGCAGCGCGGACGATAGCAGAAGTGTTCTCCATTGGAGGTGAAAGAAGGTGAGCAGAAGGAGTTGCTGCAATCAAAAGGAATGCTGCACAGACAAAAGGCAGAACTATCACTCTTCCCTGGCAAGTGGAGACACATCATTAACTACACAAGGACAGACGCGAACAAAAGAAAACAGTGACTTAAACAGCAAAACTCTGTCTCCCAAGCTACCTGCATTTTACTGAGCATATAGGCTGTGGCTGTGCCAATATCCATGAATAGGATTTCTTATCTCATGGGTAGTTGGAGAGCCCTTGAAACCACAGCATCTGAGAGCCTCGTGGACATCATCGATTTTTACCCTAATACTGTGTGAGCTAGGATTATCCCACTTGAAGATGAGGAACAGGATAGATTAGGGGATTTGCCCATCATCCCACAGGAAGTGTACACCTGAGCTAACTGTTGGCTGTCTGTTCTTGTGTCTTAGCCATCAGATCAATCTTCCTACTATAGACTCAGTCTATTATTTGACCTATAGAATTGGCTGATACTAGATGCTACAAATAAAAGGAAAAACAGATGCTTTTTGAGATGCTCATTAACAGTATTAAATATAATGAATTTTAGCCACTTTTCCAGCACGTGAATCATTCACAAAACTCTCTGGATTTTCTTCTGACAAATGTATTACTTTTAAATATTCACAAATGATAGAGTTGATTCTACTGAGCAAACTGGTCATTTTGACTAGTCATTGTTTTCACTGAACCTCATAGTACAGAAATTTTTTCTAGCCCCTCACTGAGGAGTGAATCTTACTGTATGAACCAAGTGGCTAAATCCAAACTTAATTGATTCTAGGTCTGGGACCGGGGCCCGGACCTGGACCAGGACCCGGACCCGGACCTCTCATCACTCTCCCCGTCCACCCAAGCATCTCACTATGGAGGCTTTTAAAGGCCTCTGGAAGGTCTGAATAGGAGTCAACTGGCTCGAATCTACCTGGGCCAGCTCTCTGCCAGCTCTTCCTAATTATCCTGGAGCCGTCCACCTCTAATTAGCAGGCCTTTTCCCCTTTTTGGGCTGCCTTTTCCCCACTCTGTAGCAGCCTTCTGGCCTGACCTTGTCACACTATCAAACATCAAGCAAAGCCCTCCTTGTGAAAATGTTAGGAAAACAATCATGCATGCTAAAAATTGAAGATTTCAGGATTCACAAACATCTTCACAAGTACATGGCAGTTTTCTGAAAACTAAGGGATAATAGGACCTCAAGAGTAAGACCAAACTGAACATGGCATCTTTGTTCATGAAATTATTCAAAAATCACTCTCCATCTATGCAGGCTATCATTGTCAAATGTTAGGCACCAGTATTTGAAAATGTTGGCCTTAGTAGTGTGGAACTACAAGTAGGAGGCCAACAAACCTGAGTTCTTCTCCATTCCTGGAAGTGTACATTTTATGCTGTAAAAATGAGGCTTTATTTCTCTTGTTGTATCAACTTGTTAAAGTACAATTGTTATTAAAGCTAACTGGAAAATTCCTTCTGACACAATTTTTAAGAATGCAAAATTTGTCTTCAAACCGCACTGGAACACACACAAGCTTTTGTAAAATAGAATTTGGTCAAAATGATACAAAGCACCTTCTGCTTTGACTTTCTAGCTCATAAGGTTCCAAGATTCCAGTGTGAAGTGGCAGACGCAAATTAGGCTGCAGGTTTCAGCTTCTGTGATGAACTGAGTGGGGACTATGATAAAGACTGATAAAGGGTGTTCTTTGCTTTTTATTTCAAATATATTTTTAAAGGCCAGGAATGTGAAAAGGCCAATGTTTTTGTCTACCTAGATTTTTTTGTGTGGGGAAAGGAGTGGCTTGCTTACACCTTGCTGCCACATTCCTTTAGTTATTCATTTGGATTTTTCTCTGGGATCATCTCCATTAAAACATGAGCATGTCGTACAAAGCCATAAATCAAAATTATAAAATGAGCTCCTGTGTGGAATATCCATTCATGTCAACATTAATTCATACACCTCTCTCTCTCTCTCTCTCTTCCACGTATCTAAGCTTGTCTATAGCACTCATTATTTCATGAGTTAATAAAGGGCTACCTCATGCAGGCAGAGTTATAGGAAAGAGATCTCTATTTAGGGTATGTCTACATTGCATTCCTCCTCCCTGAGAGGAATGCAGATGCAGACAAATGAAATTGCAAATGAAGCGCAGATCTGAATTTCCCGTGCTTCATTTGCATAATCGTGGCCGGCCACTTTTTCGAAATACCCCATTTCAAGATAAAACATGCTGTGTAGACACAGTTATTTCAAGAAAAAAACTCTTGTCTAGGCAGAAATGATAATGTGGTCACTCATGGACCAAGGGTGAAGCTCACTGGTTTCTTCAAAGCTCAGGACTAGACTTTCTGACAACAGAAATGGACTGGGAGCCAGTGGAGAGTTTGGAGTACAGGATTGATTTGCTATGTATGGTGGGCAAAACTCACCCCTATCAAAAAAGTTGAAATAACCCCCAATAATTCTTAGTGATTGCTTCCCCAGACTTCAAATATTTCCTCAGTTATGTGTAAGTTGAGGCCAACCAGGCCCATCCAAGATCCCATCTGTGTTAGTCACTTGATAAATCACTTTGATTGCACTGGCTGAAAAAGGTGCATGCATAAACCTAGCTATGTGCTGCATACCAAAGACAATGTGTACCTCTATATTCCCTTACAGCAAGTGAACTCACTGGTACACTGCACCATAACTCAAATGAGCCATGCAATTTGAGCTACATACATTGCATATCTTATTTAAATGCTATTTCAAAATAGCTTATTTTGTCATTTGGCACTGTCTACACGGTGCCAAATTTCAAAATAAAGTGCTATTCCAAAATGTCCCTTTCTCCCTGTAGAATGAGATTTACAGGGATGTCAGAATAGCAAAACCGAAATAATGGACTTGCTGTGAAGATGCAGGATAGCTATTTCGGGATACTCCAGTATCCCGAAATAGCATTGCAGTGTAGAGGTACCCTTGTTATACCAAATAAAAGCAAGCAGGATCTTATGAGGGGGATAAGGCAAAAAGCCACATTTATTGTAAAGATAATAATAAAAAAATAAAGATAGAAGCAAACAACGTTGTTTAACTACTTATTCCTATCACTACTTAACCCTTATACACACACACACACACACACACACACATATATATATATAAAAACATTCATTCATACATCCATTCATTCAAGTTCTGTGTATAGTTACCAGCCTGGAAGTTGGCCAGGTATTCTGTACACAAGTGATGGTAGTGGGGAGCGAAGTCCTGATCAGATGCGCATCTGAAGCTCCTGGTGGGCTGGCAGCAGAACCTTGGACTCTGATTCCATAGTTTTTTAGTCCAGTTCTTATAGGAATTTCTTCCTATGCCAGTTTATGGAAATTGCTGCATCATGCTGATGTCTCCAGGGTGGCTGCCAGGTGCTCGTCAGTGATCTCATCGGGTGGACCTCCCGTACTTGGTTTTCTCCACTTGACACCTTTTGGTTGCACTGGCACCTGACGCCTTCTTCAGCCCTTTGTTGCTGTATTCTCAGGCTGGCACCTCTCAGAACCATTCATTCATCGTACACACACTCTCTCTCTTACATACATTCCCTAATTAATGTTTCCCATACAGTATTTCGTATAATAACAACTTTACATATTCAAGAGTTGTAGTTACAAAAGTTTCTGGGTGGTATTGCTTAAAACATTCTCTGAGTGCTGAGTAAAGTTACAATGTTTTAAAGAGAACAGGCGTCAATTATGTAACAATGCCCTTAGTCAATTACAGGGCTTGGCTCCCATAGCAGAGTTAGTGGCTTGACAATGCATTCTTACAAGTTATCTCTGCAATGTCAATTTCAAGCAGCCCCTTGCACAAGCTTGAGCATGCCCTGGAACACAGAGGGGGGGCTGTTTCTGGCTACATAGGATTATATTCTTAACAGTTCTAAGTTACATGACCTAATACATTATATTCTAAAGGGGCAATAATAATAATAAATCTAAACATTTAACAATCTTAACAAATAATAATAGTAATAATAAGAATTAATAATAAATCTAAACACTTTAAGTTGTGGGGAACAAATTATGGGGAGTCACTTCCATTTGGGGGAATCATTTTCAATACATTAATATGTTATTCCTACACCCTGGAAGTATTTCCATTGTGTCCCATGGAAACTGGATGGGGTCCTAATTCTCTTCACACTATACAGATTGATATGCAATAACCAGCATAAAATGACTGTAAAATTTTACTAAGCCAGAATGGTGATATTTTGCACCTACTTGGAACTCACATTGCACTGGTATAAATGAGACTTGACAAGGTGCAGGGCAAAGAACTGTGGCCAGACTATTTTTAATTCACAAAAAACAACTTAGTAGTTTTTAGGATGCACATATAGAACATGTTCTTTCACCCACTGGGGTTTCACACGTAGGGCTGAGAAGAGGTTAAGTGGTTTAATAAGGATATATTTCTATTTGTGAATAACATTTGTTTAATTATAAACACTACTAATAATGTAAACAGGAGCTATAACTTACCAAATGCTTTTCACTTACTAAATTGTGTACCTTATTCTTGTTCTAAAATATTTATTCTGTGACGGGGAGACTCAATCTTTCCCTCGGTTAATAAACTGTCATTCAACATCATGAAATGTGTCAATGAAAAATGAGCTGAATGAATTTAGATTGCTTTTTAAATGCAAAATGAATCAGATTGATGGGAGATGAAGTCTATATATATTTGCTGGCTTTTTGCTTGCCTTACCTTGTTATGAATTTTTAGTTGTTGGACAGAAGTTTCCATATATTTAACATCCATGTTTATTTAGTATCTCATCGTGGGTGCGTTTAGACTACATTCCTCTTTTGGAAGAGGAATGCAAATGAGGAAAATCGAAAATGCAAATGAAGCTCTGATTTACAAATCTCACGCTTCATTTGCATGATCTCTTCCAATCACTTTTTCGGAAGAGATATTTAAAAGAAAATGCAGTCTAGATTGGGTTCTTTAAAAAAAAAAACCTTTTTCAAAAGAACTCTGTAAACCTAATTTTTTCAGGAATAAGGGTTCTTTTGAAAAAGGGGTTTTTTTTGAAAGAACCACGGCTAGACTGCTTTTCTTTTTTTTTTTTTTAAATCTCTTCTAAAAAAGTGATCAGAAGAGATTATGTAAACGAAGCACGAGATTTTTAAATCAGCACTTCATTTACATTTTGATTTCCCTCATTAGCATGATTTCCTTTGAAAGAGGAAGGAGGAATGTAGTCTAGACACACCTCACAAGTGTCATAAGTGCCTTCTCTGGGGTTATGTCCACCCTCCATTCTTACATGTTTCCACTGGACGTTGAAGGTCTTTTACTCATCTCATTATACGAGCCCACTGTAGCTTCTGCTCAGATTGGCCAAATCCGATAGGTTTTCCTTTGTTCTCTCCCTTTCCAGGTGCAAGTGGTTGATTTGTTTTGAATTACGGAAAAGCGGTCCTTACAAAGCCAACCATTGGTGGTGTGTGTGTGAGGTGGGGGAGAGTGTCAAGATTTGGTTTGCAACTTTTCCCTTGAATAGCTCCTACTACAATGAGGTCCCTGGCTGTCTTAGCCATTACTAACTTTGAAACCACCATAGTAACAAGTCTCCCTATTACCAGCTACAAACTCCCACATCTTGCCAGCTGAATCATTTCACTAGGGATGGTTTAGAGAGAAATAATAAATGCCTACAATCCATGGCCGCATGTCTACGGTGGCTGGAATTCTTTGTTGAAGGGCAGAAAGGTGCTCTAACCAGTGGCAGAGTTAAACAGGATTGAGAAACACATGAAGTGCCTAGTCAGGGATGCAATAAAGTAAGAACATTTCCCAAAGGTCATATGACCCCCAAAAGAGTAAACTATTTATTCTGATCATCATGAGACCAGTGAACCCCACACAACTGCTAGTGGAGTACCCTACAGTACAAGCTTGGCATCATTGTCTAAAACCTGCCTTGTACTAACTGCCGCTTCTGATAGAACAACCCCCTTTTTCTGATAGAACCTTATTTCCACAAATCCTCCAACTTGTCATTGAAATCCCTTTCTGTTTCTACCCCCACGTTCTATCCTTATCCCTTTCCTTTTCTATTAAATGAAATTTATAATTTGCTTGAAAAATGACAGAATGTACCACCCCAGCTTCAAAACACATTGTGCCCTTGGTCTTATTTACACAATTTGATTTCAGTCTGCTCTGTCTTTCCATCTGGTTTGGCACACCTGTCGTTTCTTCCCCCAGGTACAGAAGCTGTTGACTAGTGAGAATAAATGCCTAGGCTAAAATAGCACATATTAGTGTTTCTTTGCATTCTGTTTTTGCAGGTGAACTTCAGTGAGCTTGCAGATCTGTTCTTTAGTTCCACAGTAACACTCCAATGAATTAAAGTCAAAGGAAAATATATAGGGAAGTAATTCTACTGCTTATGCAGCCTGAAGCATTGAGGCAGGAATTGAACTACAGAAGAAATAGACACATTTTTCCTTCAATACTAGATCATGTCCAAACACATTTTATCACGTTAAATGGACATATGTTATTAATAAAATTTCTGAATACTGTGATTTCTCCCTTTTCCTATCAGCCTTCCAAATAATATTACTCTGATAAAATTCCACGTGCCTGTAATTCTGGATAAGTGGCAGAGATTCATCTCCTTGAAAAGGGAAATAAGATAGGGTATGTCTACACTACCCCCCTAGTTCGAACTAGGGGGGGTAATGTAGTCATACGGAGTTGCAAATGAAGACCGGGATTTGAATTTCCTGGGCTTCATTTGCATAAAGCAGCCCGGCACCATTTTTAAATGCCAGCTAGGTCGGACCCCGTGCCGTGCGGCTACACGCGGCACGGACTAGCTAGTTCAGATTAGGCTTCCTAATCTGAACTAACTGTACACCTCATTCCACGAGGCGTAAAGCTAGTTCGGATAGGAAGCCTAATCCGAACTAGCTAGTCCGTGCCGCGTATAGCGGCGCGGCACGGGGTCCGACCTAGCCGGCATTTAAAAATGGCGCCGGCCGGCTTTATGCAAATGAAGCCCGGGAAATTCAAATCCCAGGCTTCATTTGCAGCTCCGTATGACTACATTACCCCCCCCCTAGTTCGAACTAGGGGGGTAGTGTAGACATACGCATATAGACATAACAAATCTATGCTATAAAATTTTTGTTTTTATTCTTCAAAACAAACCAAAAGGCATAGCATTGTAAACTGCAATGCAAGAAGCTTTGTGTGTGCGTGCGTGTGTGTGTGTGTACAGTGACTTTTGGTCAATCTTTTATATAGTAGCCAGGCTGTTTTTGTTGTTGTTTGTTGTTATTTTTTATGTAGTTTGCGCCCTTCCTCACCAATAGAATGTTATATTACCAAGCACTTAACTATGGAGCTGGTTGTTTGTTGTCAATCATGTGGGTTTAGATGCTTTGTATGAATTAGCATGAAGATAGTGAAAACATTTGTGAATATGAACAAAAAGTTAGCCATGTGAATTGGCATATATGAATGTGTGACATGTAGCATCCTCCAACCAGCAGTCTGTGCATTAGAAAATTCTGTTTGCATGAACATTATCATGATTTCTGTGAGCCCCAATGTCAGCTCCTTGTCTTTGAGTCACACGTGTGTGCACAAACAAGTAAAATTCCCATGTATGATTGTGAAAATGCCTTTCAAGAATTAAGTGAATTGTTATGGGATGTACATGTTGTTATGGGAAAAGACAGCTGCAAGGCCATGTCTAATGGAGAACACTTCCTCTTAGAGGCAATCAACCTATTATAGGTAGGCTGTTTGGCCCCGTGGTGTGTATGCTTGCTTTAAAATCAAGAGGCTTGAGTTCTGTTTCTAGACCACCTACTGTGTGACCTTCTGCAAGCACCTGGAGCTAATTGGTAAGCTTTTGTCCAAAGAGTTTTCTATCACAAACTGACGTTTTGTCAAATTTGTTTTTTTTTTCCCTATGGTCAGGATTAAAAAAAAGTTTAGTTGCAGGAGGATTCTTAGATGCAGGTTGGAGCTTCTGGTCAAAAGGAGAACTGGGCCTACTCTGGAATAGCCTGCTGGGCAGCCCACTCACCTGGGATATAGGAGTCAAAGTCTCTTCTGTGCATGAGTTAGAACAGTGATTTGAACACATGACCTCCCCCATGAGTACATGACTGTCCCACACTATGATGGCTAAGTTCTCCCTCAGTCTCACATGCTGTAGGTGCCTCACACTTTGTATAAATATTTAAATATTGATTGAGAAAGGGATTTGAACCAGACATTGCCTAGGTGGGTGCTTGGATATCAAGTCAGTCAGTTGGAGTATGTTTACACTATATGGTTCCATCGACAGAGCCATGTAGATGAGTTTACTAGACATAGCAAAATGAAGCGGCGATTTAAATAATCGCTGCTTAATTTACATAAAAATGGCCGCCGTGCTGTGCCGATGAGCAGCTGATCTGCACAGAGGGATGTTGGAGGCAAAGGAGGAGCAAGGGAGAGTTAAAATTGATGTTGTTCTCTTTCTCATCTGTTAATGATGTTATTTGGTTCCCTAAACTGTTAAAGGCTACGTCTACACTGGCAGCTTCTTGTGCAAAAACTCTTCCACAAGAGAGTGTCTACACTGCTGTGTGCTTTTGCGCAAGAGCATCCATGGCAGTGTAGACGCTGTCTTCCGCAAGAAAGTTCTGATGGCCATTTTAACCATAGGGGCTTCTTGCGCAAGAAATTCATGTTGCCTGTCTACACTGCCCTCTGCTGGAGGAACTCTTGCACAAGAGGGCTTATTCCTCATGGGGAGAAGAATAACTCCTCTGGAAGAAGCCCTGTTTTACAACTCTATACTGCAAATTTACTTCTGGAAGAACGCACATGCAGTGTAGGTAGCCGACAAGTTTTTGCGGTTGAACAGCTGTTTTTCCACAAGAAGCTGCCAGTGTAGACGTAGGCTTAAAGTGTTATGTGTTAACCCTCTATCCCTTCCCTGAGTGAGTGCAGAAGAATGTCTGAGGTCAACAGCAGGAGTAAACAACAATGCACACGGCCCCCTGCAGGGAGTGCACACGGCCCCAAGAGGCCCAGAGACTCAGAGGCTGCATGTGGCTGATCCTAAAATGAGAGAGGGACATAGACACGGTTAGTTGACCATCAAGTGGAGCCTCCCAGAATGCCCTCTGCTCAGATTGCCTGGCCAGCGGACCAGCTTAGGAGTCAACTTGGGAAGATCAAACAACATGAACTGCTTTCTGCTCGCCTTATCATCCTGCCTGGGACTGTAAGTGTGGTTGAGTGTATGAGTGAGATTCCCCTCCCTTCCCAGTTTTAACTGAATAAACAAACCCTTTTACACTCCTGTGTGGTGATCCCCTCTCCTTAGTGTTTAAAGCAGTTGCAATCCACATCTCCTTGCAACACGGGGCAGTCTAGACGCACAGCAGTCGACAAGGGAAGCCTTTGTCGACTGCTCTGGTATGTCTCGTGAAACGAGGTTTACCGGAGTAGTCGACAAAGGCTTCCCTTGTTGACAGCGGCACGTCTAGACTGCCCCGCTGTGCCAATCAGCTGATCATCAGCACAGCGCGCCAGCCATTTTGATGTAAATGAAACGGCAATTATTTAAATTGCCACTTCATTTTGCTATCTCTAGTGAACTTATCTACATGGCTCCATCGACGGAGCCATGTAGTCTAGATATACCCTTGTTGTCTCTCACTTTCACTTGCCCAGTGAATCATTTAATAAAAAATGAAACTTCTCCAGCTGGAGAAACTGATTCTAAAGCTTTGCTCTCTCTGGCAGCAGAAGGAGCTGAACGTGGCTCTCCCACATGGCAGGGGAGCAGAGCCCTTGCACAGATACAAAATTTATATTCACAGATGCTGAAAGGTCACTGGCTCCTGTGAGTAGCAGTCCAACATCCTGCTGCTTTTGCTGCTGCAGTTCCTGGCCCAGACACTAGCTATGGCCCTGTTATTCTCTCTGGTTGTCAACAGAGCTCTGCAGCTCCACAGATACCTGCATTATATCCACAGATACCCATACCCACAGATATACATTTTGTATCCATAGAGGGCTCTACAAGTGGGTGCCCTGAATTATTCCAGATTCTCACCCCACTCCCACCCCCACCTTACTCTAAAGGTCTTGACTTCCTCACAATGTGGAACTGGATATTTTTGGAAATCCTGAAAAATTTAGCTGAATTTAAAAACCATTTCTCACCCCCCTCTAACATAATCTTGCCTGTCTGTTACACTGTTGGCTTTTCAGTTCAGGCTTTTACTACCTGTTTGTTTTGTACTTAGCATAATGGGTTCCTGATCCTTACTGGTTTTACTATAATATAAGTATCAATAACGATGTTGCTACATAGGTAGAAAGACCAGAGTGAAAAAAGTGTTCTGAATTGGGTTCAAGAGGACTTTCAACTAGCAATGGACTAAAATACTACAAGACCAGGCCTTATTGTTTAAAAAGGCAGTGGTTATATATGTATTTGCTCATGGCAGGGTAAACTAGAAGTCTGTCCACATATGACCACCTCTATACACAAACACACACTGCTGCCAATCCACATGCATGCTTTCCTCTGTCTACTAAAAACTATGCTCAACTCAAGAGTACATCAGTAACATAAGAGTAAATATATTTCAAGCAGATTACATTTGTCCCTAAAAGCTGTGTTACAAATACAATAAATGAGAGCTAAGGCTCACACTGTGGGTGCATCTATACAGCAGGTCATAGCTCAATTTGCGTAGTTTATTTTGAGTTATGTCAATTGTGTAGCTTATTTCAAAATAGCTTATTTTGAAATTGGGAGCATCTACACAGCACTTATTTCGAAATAGAGCACTCTTCCTCCAAATTCCCTTGCTCCTCATACAATGAGGGTTACAGGAGTCAGAATAAGAAGTCCTCCAGCTTGACAGTTATTTCAAAATAATATTGCTGTGTAGATGTACCCTGTGTGGTCATTGCATGACATCACTACAAGGTTGTTTGCGTATCCCAACTCTGTACTTCTACACTGTAACGTGTTTGGATTTCTTTTATATTTATCCTTAATGTTTAAGATTCCTTTTAATAGCGGATTAGATATTAGGGAAGTTTGGTCTTCTAGTTAATGTACTGTGACTGGACTCAGGACAAATATCTGGCTCCAATTCCCTCCACAGACTTCCTGTGCGACTGTAGGCTAGTTGCTTAGACTAAAAAGTTAAACACTCAGCTCAGAATAACAAAGGCAGTCCTGTCACTGTAGTTAATCTATGTCCCCAAGTGGTGACACATAGGTCAATGGAAGTATCATTGTCTACTCTCAGGGTAAGGTCAGCTTAATTGTGTCACGGAAGGGTCATGGATGTTTCACAACCCTGAACAATGCCACTGGGTCAACCTACATTTTTACTGTAGTACTACCTTAATTGCTCTGTGCCTCAGTTCCTCATCTGTAAAATGGGGTTTAGAATCCCTGCCTCAACATTTAGAGAGACAAAGGATGGATTGTTTCTTACTATATGAAAGCTCAGCAACTAGCACAAAGAGGCCTTAATACAGCTGTGTGAGAATTGGAATTTCTGACCTGTGGAAAAATACACTTTCCTGAAAAAAGCATTGTTCTAAATTTGAATGAAAAGCCATGTATCATGGAAATGTGAACAAATTAGCAATTTCTGATTTAGGTCAGAAAATTTCCAACCAGCTCTAGTTGTTGATTTCACTTGGAATCTGTAAGTTTTACTCTGAAACTGAGGCTATGTCTTAGACTACGAAGTTTTTACTCTGATGCATCCAGGAAATGCATCTGCTCTTCTGACATTTTTTGCAGAAGAGCAGACATGCTCTTTTGGAAGCCCTGTGTTCATCGTTCCATGAGGAAGAAGGGCTATTCCAAAAGAGGAGGTTTTTCCAAAATTTGGCCCAGTGTAGATGGGACAAATTTTGGAAAAGCCTCTTCCTACAAAACTATCAGAAAAAGGTACGCAAATTGTGAAGCACAATTTGCGTACCTTTTGCCGAAAAAAGGAGCAGTCTAGACATAGCCTAATAATAATCATCATCATAATCAGATACCAGGGGTGGTTCCCTCTGCTCACTACACTCACCTAATCTCTCTCTGGCCACTTTTGCTTCACTGAGAGAGCCTGTTGCACTGATGACATGATGACATCATTCTGTCACCCAGCAGGAAAAACTTTTATATAGAGAGAGAGATTTTCATGTTACCATCACAAAACAAAAGAGGCACAAATTTCACACCAACATGCAGGATAAACTCTCTCATGTAGGGAATCATCTTCATATTTTTGTGGAGGTCTTTTTGTAAATGGGAAATCATCAGGCATAATGCCTGAAAACTGAGGCGTGAGTTAATTAAAGGATATATATTCTAAATCTTAGTATTTATAGTATTTAGGAAATGGCCTGATTTACTTAAATTAAATTAAGAGCAATCCTTATTTAGAATATTCAGTAGAAAATCAATGTATCTTACTATGACTACAAAACTACATAACCTTGGGAGAAACTGTGGCTATCAAAAATGAAAGTAACTCAGAGATTTGCTGCCTGTGATAGATAAACCACTGAGCTGTTAGACATAAAATGAAGCAAGGACACAGACTAACTAAAAAGATATCATTGATACAATTCCTATATTAATGAGATAATTATAACAATGTATTTCATAAAATCCCTTATTCTGTTGTAATACTGACTTTTATATGCAAAGAGCCAGCACAAAGCATGGGCATCACTTACGAACCAATTAAGCTATGTCTGAGGGCTTAAGTGGTAAAAAGATCTTGTGTTAGCCTCTTTACAAGGGTGAAGAGAATGTCACCCTTGGGGCCCAGTTCTGCTCAAATTGACGTCAATGGCTACACTTACATTGACTATATCAGGCCCTTTTCTTGCATAGTTGATACCCTTTCAATTCTTGCTTATGAAGGCGACATAATTACCTGAAAATTGAAAAGGGAAATTCCACAAAAAAGTAGAAACATACACATTTTTAAGGAGGAATAGAACTAACAGTATAACATCTAGGGACAAAATCAAAAAGGCTAAGGCACAAAACGAGCTACACCTATCAATGGACTTAAAATGCCATAAGAAGACATATTTAAATACATTGAGAGCAAGAGAAAGACAAAGAAGTGTGTGAGTCCTCTTCTTAGGGGGGAAAGAGACCTAATAACTGAAGATATCAGGAAGACTGGTGTTTAATGCCTGTTTGCTTCAGTCTTCACTAAAAAGGTTAATGGTGACCAGATACTCAATACAATAAATATTAGCAACAAGAGGAAAGGAACACAAGCCCAAATAGAGCAAAAACAGTCTCAAGAATATTTAGATATACAGGCAGTCCCCGGGTTATGTACAAGATAGGGACTGTAGGTTTGTTCTTAAGTTGAATTTGTATGTAAGTCGGAACTGGAGTCCAGATTCAGCTGCTGCTGAAACTGACCAGCGGCTGACTACAAGAAGCCGGAGGCAGAGTTGCTCTGCCCCAGGCTTCCTGGAATCAGCTGCTGATCAGCTGATCAGTTTCAACAGCGGCTGAATCTGGAGGCCTGGGACAGAGCAGCTGGGGCGCTGCCGGGTAGGTCCCCGCAGCGCCGCACCTCGGCACTGCGGGGACCAACCCGGCAGCACCCCAGCTGCTCTACCCCAGGTGTCCCCAAGTCAGCTGCTGCTAAAACTGATCAGCGGCTGATTCCAGGAAGCCCGGGGCAGAGAAACTCTGCCTCGGGCTTCCTGTAGTCAGCCGCTGGTCAGTTTCAGCAGCGGCTGACTTGGGGACGCCTGGGGCAGAGCAGCTGGGGTGCTGCCGGGTTGGTCCAGTAGCGCCGCACCTCGGCGCTGTGGGACCAACCCAGCAGCACTCCACCTGCTCTGCCCCAGGCGTACTGATTCAGCCACTGCTGGTCAGTTTCAGCAGCGGCTGAAACAGGACGCCTGGGACAGAGCAGCTGGGGCACTGCCGGGTTGGTCCCGCAGCGCCACTCCTCAGCGCTACTGGACCAACCTGGCAGCACCCCAGCTGCTCTGCCCCAGGCATCCTGATTCAGCCGCTGCTGAAACTGACCAGCAGTGGCTGAATCAGGGCACCTGGGGCAGAGCAGCTGGGGTTCTGCCAGGTTGGTCCAGTAGCGCCAAGGAGCGGCGCTGTGGGACCAACCCAGCAGCGCCCCAGCTGCTCTACCCCAGGCGTCGGCAAGAAAAGCCTGGTCTGCTGGGGGGGGGCGCACTAGCTGCACCCCCCACCAGCAGACCAGGGAGACGCGGGTGGCGGGACCGCCGAGACATGCTGCGGTCCCGCCGCCCGCGTCCTCCGTGGCTTTGCTCCGCGTCTCCCTGGTCTGCTGGGGGGGCGCCCCAGCAGACCAGGGAGATGCAGAGCGGCTTTTCTCACCGCGGAGGACGTGGGGGGCGGGACCGCCCACGTCCTCCGTGGCAAAAAAAGCCTGGTCCCCCCTCTCCTCCAGCAGACCAGGGAGATGCGGAGCAGCTTTTCACACCGCGGAGGACGCGGGCGGCGGGACGGCAGCGTGTCTGGGCGGTTCGCCGCCCGCGTCCTCCGTGGCGAGAAAAGCCCCGTTCGTATGTAGGGATCCGATATAAGTTGGATCCACGTAACTCGGGGACTGCCTGTAATGGGTGTATTCAAGTCAGCAGGGCCTGATGAAATTCATCTTAGTATACTTAAGTAATTAGCTGAAGAATACTGAGAACCACACCAAAGGCTCTTAAGCAAAGCAAGCAGTCATGGCATAAAATGAAGGTTATCTCATAGATCAGTAACTGGTTAAAAGATAGAAAACAAGGGGTTCAAATAAATGATCAGTTTTCACAATGGAAAGTGCTAAATAGCAGGGTTCTGCCATCTGCCATCTGCCATGTACCCTGAGGAGACAGAGGATCCTTGGGTTATGGAACCCCCAGACTGAGGTAGAAAATAGTCCAGGGAAACCAATCTTTAGTTTTGTTGCAGGAGCACAGGTCAGTGTGTTTCAGTAGGATCTCCACTGACTGAGCTGTGGAACCATTCACTACTATTAGGGCCACACTGGGCTGGGACCCAGTAGAGCTCAGGTATCCCGACTTCCTACATTCAACCCACCCTTAGGGTTGCAGCCTATTTGTCCTTAGGCCAGACGATCAGTGTGTTGCTTGTGGTCTGCCCCAACCAGTATACTGTCGGCCCCAGACAGTTTGCTTCCTGGCTGCCTTAGCCAGGATCCTTGGGCAAAAGACTGTCCTTGCCTTGCCCTCTTCAGTGAGCCAGAGACTCTCTAGTAGACTTAAGCACTACCTAACCCAGGCTGGAGGCTCTGGGCCAAAGACTGCTTGTGCTCTGTGCCACATAGGGGGCCAGGGCTCTGGAAGCTTGATTGACAACATCTCTCATCGACAGACACTGAACTAAAGACAATTTATTGCTCTGCTCTGCCCCAGGGTACTAGAGTGCCAGCCTGTTAACAGTTGCTTGCCCTGCAAGGAGGCTATGAGCCACAGAGTGCTTACCACACAGCCCCGTCAGCAGGACCTGAGCCTGAGTGATGCTGCCTGATGCAGTGAGGCAGGGTGGCCTCTCTTCCCATTTGAGAGCGAGGAACCACTAAAAGGATCTCACAAAACTAGGTGGCTGGGCAAAAAAATGACAGATGAAATTTAACGTAATGCACGTTAGAAATCGTCATCCCAATTCTAAAATGATGGGGTCTAAAGTAACTCTCATCCCTCAAGACTGAAATCTTGTGATCTCCTTGGATAGTTCTCTGAAAAAATCTGCTTTAATAAAAAAAGGAAAGGAATAGATAATATGGTATCATAATGCCGTATATAAAACCATGGTTTGCCCACACCTTCAATACCACATGCAGTTTGTAACATAAAAGGATATATTATAATCGGAGAATGTACAGAAAGGGAAATAAAATAATTAGGGGTATGAAACGGCTTCCGGAAGAGGAGAGTTTTGAAAGACTGGGACTGTTCAGGCCAGAAAAGAGATGATTAAGGGGGGATATGATCAAGTCCTTTAAAATCATGAATAGTGTAGAAAAAGTGCATAACACTTCTTTATTTTCCTTTTCATATACCAGAAGAACCAGGGTCACCCAATGAAATAAATAGGGAGAAGGTTTAAAACAAACATAAGTCAATTATTCACACACAACACAGCGAACCTACAGAACTCAATGCAGGAGATGCTGTGGAAGCCTAAAATATAACTCGGTTAAGAAAAGAATTAGTAGGTTTACAGAGGATAGCGTCATCAATGGCTATTAGCCAAGATGGTCCAGGATGAAACGCCTTGTGCTGGCTATCTCTAAACTTCTGATTGCCAGAAGCTGGGACTAGACAACAGGGGATGATCACTCAGCTAACGCCCTGCTCTGTTGATTCACTGTGAACCATTTGGCATTGGCCACTGTCAGAAGGCAGGGATTCTAGATCAGTGTTTCTCAACTAGTAGTACGAGAACCCATAGGGGTACTTGAGAGAAGTACTGAAATTTGGAGAAAACTGAATTTTTGTTTTAAGTTTTACAGCGCTTCATTATTTTTGTACTTTTTACACCCAAAAATTTCATCACCTACCCAGCTACAATTAAGTTGTTTAAAGAAATGTGTTGCAATGGTAGAAAAAAAAATTGTGTGTCTGTAAACTGTAGCTACTAGGGGTACTTATAATTTTTTTTAAAAGTGGGTACTTTATAATGGGGGGGGGGTTGAAAAGGGATACTTTATAAAAAAAGGTTCAGAAACACTGTGTTAGATCATTGGTCTAACCCAATACGGCCATTCTTAGGTCTAGAGCACTGGAGGACAAACATAGTATCTAACTTTAACAGGGAGAAAAAGGAAGACCTGAGCAATTATAAATCATTCAGCTTAGCTGCAAATGGTCTGGTAGCACTTTATAGGCTAACAAAACATGTAGATGAGCTTTTATGGGCACAGCCCACTTCTTCAGATGACAAAACACCTGAAAAGATACTGAAACAATGATTTAGCAACAAGTTTGTAAGTATTCAGAGATTAGATAATACAGTTATAAAGAATAGAACATAAGAACATAAGAATGGCCATAGTGGGTCAGACCAAAGGTCCATCCAGCCCAGTACCCTGTCTGCCGACAGTGGCCAATACCAGGTGTCCCAGAGGGAGTGAATCGAACAGGCAATGATCAAGCCATCTCTTTCCTGCCATCCATCTCCACCCTCAGACAAACAGAGGCTAGGGACACCATTCCTTACACATATTGGCTAATAGCCATTAATGAACTTAACCTCCATGAATGTATCTAGTTCTCTTTTAAACCCTGTTATAGTCCTAGTCTTCACAACCTCCTCAGGCAAGGAGTTCCACAGATTGACTATGCGCTGTGTGAAAAAGAACTTCCTTTTATTTGTTTTAAACATGCTGCCCATTAATTTCATTTGGTGGCCCCTAGTTCTTATATTATGGGAACAAGTAAATAACTTTTCCTTATTCACTTTCTCCACACCACTCATGATTTTATAGACCTCTATCATATCCCCCCTTAGTCTCCTATTTTCCAAGCTGAAAAGTCCCAGTCTCTTTAATCTCTCCTCATATGGGACCCGTTCCAATTCCCTAATCATTTTGCCTTTCTCTAAACCTTTTCTAATGCCAGTATATCTTTTTTGAGATGAGGAGACCACATCTGTACGCAGTATTCAAAATGTGGGCGTACCATGGATTTATATAAGGGCAATAAGATATTCTCTGTCTTATTCTCTATCCCTTTTTTAATGATTCCTAACATCCTATTTGCTTTATTGACTGCCACTGCACACTGCATGGATGTCTTCAGAAAACTATCCATGATGACTCCAAGATCTCTTTCCTGATAAGTTGTAGCTAAATTAGCCCCCATCATATTATATGTGTAGTTGTGGGGGGGTTTTCCTATGTGCATTACTTTGCATTTATCCACATTAAATTTCATTTGCCATTTTGTTTCCCAGTCCCTTTTTTTAAAAGATGTCTTTTTATCTCTCACTACTTCTTTTACATGGTTGGTAAGCCTTTTTTAGTTCTTCTACTATGTTTTTTTAAAGTTGGGGTGTACATTTAAGTTGGGCCTCTACTATGGTGTCTTTGAAAAGTGTCCATGAAGTTTGCAGGGATTTTACTTTTGTCACTGTACCTTTTAATTTCTGTTTAACTAACCTCCACATTTTTGCATAGTTCCCCTTTTTGAAATTAAATGCCACAGTGTTGGGTTGCTGAGGTGTTCTTCCCACCACAGGAATGTTAAATGTTATTATATTATGATCACTATTCCCAAGCGGTCCTGTTATAGTTACCTCTTGGACCAGATACTGCATGCCACTCAGGACTAAATCGAGAATTGCCTCTCCCCTTATGGATTCCTGGATCAGCTACTCCAAGAAGCAGTTGTTTAAGGTATTAAGAAATTTTGTCTCTGCATCTCGTCCTGAGGTGACATGTACCCAGTCAATATAGGGATAGTTGAAATCCCCCATTATTATTGAGTTCTTTATTTTGATAGCCTCTCTAATCTCCTTTAGCATTTCATAGTCACTATTACTGTCCTGGTCAGGTGGTCAATAATAGATCTCTACTGTTATATTCTTAATAGAGCAGGGAATTACTATCCATAGTGATTCTATGGAACATTGGAATATGTTGATTCTTTTAAGATTTTTACTTCATTCGATTCTAAATTTTATTTCACATATAGTGCCACTCTACCACCCACATGACCTGTTCTGTCCTTCTGATATATTTTGTACCCTGGAATGATTGTGTCCCATTGATTATCCTCACTCCACCAGGTTTCTGTGATGCCTTTTGTATCAGTATCCTCCTTTAACATCTTATTTTTTATACATTTGTGTACAAGCAGTTTAAAAACTTGTCACTGTTTATTTGTCTGCCCTTTTCT
Source organism: Pelodiscus sinensis (assembly GCF_052426305.1). Classification (NCBI taxonomy): domain Eukaryota; kingdom Metazoa; phylum Chordata; order Testudines; family Trionychidae; genus Pelodiscus; species Pelodiscus sinensis. The sequence goes on from NC_143054.1 coordinate 15,660,548, forward strand.
GATGTGTCAGATTCTTTTCTTTGTGAATGTTTTTCATCTGATCTGGCCTATACTTTATCCTCTTCCATCCTCTCCTCCTGACTAAAACCTAGAGAATCTCTGTCAATAGACTCTCCTCTAAGAGATGTCTCTGTCTGATCCACGTGCTGCTCTGCGCTAGCTGGCTTTCCCCCATCTCTTAGTTTAAAAACTGCTCTGCGACCTTTTAAATGTTAAGTGCCAGCAGTGTAGAACCACTATGGTTTAGGTGGAGCCCATCCTTCCTGTATAGGCTCCCCCTTTCCCAAAAGTTTCCCCGGTTCTTTATAAAGCTAAACCCCTCCTCTCTACACTATTGTCTCATCCATTCATTGAGACTCTGAAGTTCTGCCTGCCTACCTGGCCCTGCACATGAAACTGCAAACATTTCTAAGGATGCCACTATAGAGGTCCTGGATTTCAGTCTCTTTCCTAGCAGCCTAAATTTGGCCTCCAGGACATCTCTGCTACCCTTCCCTATGTCATTGGTGCCTACATGTACCATGACCACTGGCTCCACCCCAGAACTACATATAAGTCTGTCTAGATGCCTTGAGAATCCGCAACATTTGCACCGGGTTGGCAAGTCATCATATGGTTCTCCCAGTCATTGCAAACCCAGCTATCTACATTTCTAATGATCGAATCTCCCATTACTAACACCTGCCTTTTCCTAATGACTGGAGTTTCCTCCTCTGGAGAGGTAACCTCAGTGCGAGAGGATACCCTAACATATGGAAGGAGGGTCTCGACTATGGGAAGGTTTTCCCTTGCTCCTGTTGACTGCTTTCCTTTCCTGAGCCTTTCATCCTCCTTAACAGCACAGGGACTGTCTGACAGTAGGTGGGACAATTCTACAGTATCCCGGAAATCCGCATTTAAGTACCTCTCTGCCTCTCTCAGCTCCTCCAGTTCAGCCACCCTGGTCTCCGAAGCCCATACGTGGTCTCTGAGGGCCAGGAGCTCCTTGCACCAAATGCACTCATATGCCACCCATCCATAGGGGTAATCATACATGCTACACTGAGTGAAATAAACAGGATACCCTCCCACTCTGCTGCTGGGCTTCTTCCTGCATTCTCTCTTACAGTTACCTATGTTATTGATAGGGTTTCTAGTTAAATCAGAAGTTTTGAATAAAACCTTTATACTATACTATAAAGAATGGCAAGTGTACCTTGGCCCCTTCCCACTCACCTTCCAGACTCCCTCTCAAAACTCCCTGTTTGCTGCCCCAGTTCAAAAAGCTCCACTCCCTGGTCGCTGACTCACTGCTTTATAAATCCCTGGCCTTCCTGATAGCCCTGCCCACTGACTAAGGATCAGCCAATTAGCAGAGGCTTCTAGATTTCAAACCTTTAGAAATTTGCAGTTTCCAACTACCGGCCACAGCACACACTCCTTCAAACAAATAAATAACACAGACAAACACAAGCTCGGCACACAGCAAGTAACCTTCAAACTTTGGAGTATTGTGTCCAGTTCTGGGCACCGCATTTCAAGAAAGATGTGGAGAAATTGGAGAGGAAGAGAAGAGCAACAAGAATGATTAAAGGTCTAGAGAACATGACCTATGAAGGAAGGCTGAAAGAATTGGGTTTGTTTAGTTTAGAAAAGAGAAGACTGAGGGGGTACATGATAGCTGTTTTCAGGTATCTAAAAGGGTGTCATAAGGAGGAGGGAGAAAACTTGTTCATCTTGGCCTCTGAGGATAGAACAAGAAGCAATGGGCTTAAATTGCAGCAAGGGAGGTTTAGGTTGGACATTAGGAAAAAGTTCCTAACTGTCAGGGTGGTTAAACACTGGAATAAATTGTTTAGGGTGGCTGTGGAATTTCCATCTCTGGAGATATTTAAGAGTAGGTTAGATAAATGTCTATCAGGGATGATCTAGACAGTATTTGGTCCTGCCATGGGGTAGGGGACTGGACTCGATGACCTCTCAAGGTCCCTTCCAGTCCTAGTATTCTATGGTTCTATGAAACCCTTAAGGGTCCCGAATTTGTTCCTCCTTTACCTGGAAAACTCCTTCTCAAAAATCCCTGTTTGCTGGGATTTTCTCTCGAAATAATGCATCTACACAGCGTGTTTTATTTCGAAATAGCACCATAATGCAAAAAGGCAAATGAAGCGTGTAATATTTAAATCCCGGCTTCATTTGCAATTTTGAATGTCTTCATTTGCATCCCTATTTCAAAATAGGGTGCAATGTACACATACCCCATGGTAACAGCCATAGTGTCAGAAGCTCCCTTGCACTGCTCCGCCACGCATGATTATGGATATATGACCCAATTCCCTATGAGGCAGATAGTAGTGGCACTAGAGTATCTGACTACATGAGTAGAGAATTATGGTTTATTGGCACATTCTTTACTCTCCCAGGGTGAAACGGCAAGGGGAATTAGGCTCTTTATTGCTATACAGGTCCTCATTTGCAATATCTTCTTCCAAAGAATTATTCAACTCAGGCTCCAAGGGAGCTGATATATCTTCAGCACTACTCTGCCTTCTATTTCAGGTAACCTCTGCAGTGACTGTTACAATCAGGTTTATCAGATAACACCAGAACAGATTAGCCAATGTACTATATACGCAGCAAATGAAAGTTTCTAATAAAGACACCTGACCTTGGAGACAAAGTTATTTAGATCCATAGAGCAGATATAGGAAGAAACATCACTGACTGTAAGGGTCCATCATAATATGCGCTCTATATAGCAGTAAACTAACATGAAAATTAATTAGCAACAGCCATAGGATGCTCATAAATAACCTGGTGTATAAAAGGGGCAAAATATTTCATAGTACAACTTGCAACTTCATCAACATCTCTATGTATCTTAGGAGAAATAAGTCACTAGATTTACAGGGCGGTAATAAAAAAGTAGATGCATTTGATGTGGTGGTTTTGCTTTCAAATATTTTAGGGACTGTGGTTTTATAGCTTTTTATTTTTGTTTTCCCCAAGTAAATTTTCTATGCAAAATACGAGTCTGTTTTCAGACAACATTTTTTTTGAATGCTTTTTTAAAGCACAGTAATAAAACAATGGAAATAATCCAACAGCAAGGACAAATGCTTTCTTTGCCAACACTTGGTATCAGTTCTGGGGTTGCACTGCTTTGCAAGGAATAGGAACACATGTGTAATGTTTGACCAGTGGGCATGTAGCCTGTATTTCATTTCTATATGGCAATGACAGTCTTAAGGGATCTGATTCACCCTTAACTTAGGCCCCGGTTTAGCATGATACTTAAACATTTTCCATAACTTTAAGCACAGGAATAGTCTCACTGAAGTGCAGAAGAATCAGCCCAAGTGCATAGGTCATATTCATGGACATGCTCTGGCTGCTTTGTCCTGCTTGATGTCACAAAGCAGCCGTGATCCCCATTTCCATACATCTCCGACATGAACTGATGGATCTCTGTGGATGCAGATGCTGGACACTCTGTGGCATGCATTGGGGACCAGTTGTTGCACAAATTCCACCCTCCCCATTCCTAAGAGCAGAGTAGTGTCACAGAGCGGGCTGGGCACTCCCTTCCCACCCATCACTGGACTGCTGTAGAGGGCGTCCACGGTTCTGTTTTCCTGGATCCCCGGATGTCTGCATCTTCCCAGGGTCTCAGCAGGCAGCAGCACTGTTTACCCCCTTGGCCTCCCTGGCACATTCCTTCGGCACAGACTAAATCAATTACCTCTTGCAGGAAATAGGGTCATAGCCCACCTGCCCCAGAACTAATACTGATCCCCAAGATTCCCCAGTTGCTTGAACACTCCCGGGTGTGCATCATTTAACAAGAGAAGCAGCTTGCTCAGTATCTCACAACTTAGTACTCTTTTATGCTTCATCTTGTAAAGCGCAGGAGTGTAAAGATCATGTAAAGTCATGGAAACTGCACACATTTTCCTTTCTGGATCAGGCATCCCTTGGGAGTCCTTAGGGACCAGCAATGCCAATGAAAGCAGGTAGGCAGGGTGCCGCCAGTGGTGCTATCTGCTAACAGAGCTGGCCAGGAGCTCCCAGATGGGAAAGGTTTCCACAGGATCTCTGAACATCAACATGTTTCACAGAAATGGTTCTATTGTGATGAGTCCAATGGAGAACAGGCAGGGCTTTGACAGATTTCCTGCCTGGTCTTCCAGCTGTTCACTCACCCCCTTAGCATCCCATAGGGCAGCCTGCCAGAAAGCCTAGAATTCCAGAGTCCTGGCTCTTTGGCAGCCCAGACAGTGAGCTGCAGGGGTGTCAAGACCCTGGATGCCCCATCTATTCTGGGAGCCAGCATTGCCAGAGTCCAGGATCCCCTCCAAGCAGGGTTTTTTCTTGCCTAAATTATTTAAACAAACCCGTAGTTTGTTTTAAATCACAATTTTCAGGTTCTGTTTCAGGAAGAATTTTGAAAATATGTATTTGTTCCAAACTGGAATGAAACCCAAATTTCAAAATACTCTGCTAAATACATAGGTGCTAGGACTAGAGATGCTACTGCTCCCCTTCGCTTGAAGTAGTTTCCATCATATATGGAATTTACAGTGTGGTTCTACAGCTTTCAGTTTCCCCACTATACAAAATTGTTCCGGCACCCCTCACATAGTAAAATTACCATTTTATGCACAGCTGTAATCTGACTCTTGAATGTTTGTAAATATAAGAACCAGGAGAGAAGCTAAAGTTTGGGACATGGTACAGAACAATGTCAATCCGACATAGCCATTCTACAGGTCATTCCTGTGGCTTGAATTTTTGCTTTTGCTGGTACCAAACTCAAAAGGCTACAACCTGTCTTGGCTACTTTTTCTTTCTTCATATTATAAAGTGAACTTAATGATGCTGAAAAGTTCCAGATTTTTAGCCCTGGAAATGGAAATCTCTTGTGAATTGGCCGATGAAGTAAAATGCAGCCTGCAGAAATGTGCCCTACTTTTCTACCTCCATCATTTTTTCTGGAATGATCCTTTCTAAGGGATGACAGATAATTCAGTTTCCATGACAGCTCAGCCCTTCGTCTTTCTCTGAGGCTGCCAAACAGGACTTGAATGTGTCAGTCCCCATAATACACGAGGTTCGAAGGGATGCCGGAAAGGATGAGACCACAACTAGGGGTTTCAAAAAGCACAAAGTGACTTTATTTTGATGGCGCCAGACAATCATCAGAACAAAAATTAAACAGATTGCCAGACAACACAAAACAATTCCCTGAGGCTTTTCTAAATCACAATAATTCCCAATAACTGCCCAGGGGTTAGGAACAGTTGGATTAACACTGGTATTATCCATAGGGCTGATTATTTACACAACTTTATACAAGGAAACAGTAAAAAACCTAAACCACAACTATTTATAAACTAACTTAGTAACTTTTTAGCCACTGTCACTTGGCAAGCAATAAGGACAACTAAAAAATCAATTAGGATAGGGATGATGGTGGGGGGGGGGGGGTGTTATACCAGTTCTGGAGACAGCAGGAACAAAAGTACCGGTCACACGCTCATAAACTGTCTCCACTCGGGTCGACCAACTCGGAGTACGCTCAGTAAGACTCAAGAGCGGGGGGTGCAAGGCGTCTGGGTGATCAGGCCAGGCGTTCACTCAATGCGAATCCCCAGTGAGAAAGGGGCTGCCTGCCTGTTTTATTGCCTGTGAACTTATCACCCCATAGGTTGGTTTTTGCTGCAGTGGGTGGAGTAGCAGGCCTGAGCACCAGTCAGCCCATTAGCTGATCTGTTACTGCAATGGGTGGAGCGAGCAGGGGAAGATTATTAATTTACATGCCCTTATATGGAAAACACTCCACCTCACAGACAGAGCCCCCTATACCAGCCTCAGAGGTATTACAGGCTATGGCTCTCTGCGACGGGCAGCCATTTCTGATGTTCTGCCTCGGACAGAATGAAGACCACCCACTTGTTTCACACAGATATTGGATTGTGACACCTTTCAATCACTACTGACATGGTCTGACTTCTAACCAATGGCCTTATAGTACAAAGGCTTTGTAGACAATTTCTTATTCCCTGAGCCACCAATGTTCCTTCTTATACTAGCACTAGGAGGAGTGGGGGCTTTTTTTTTTTAATGAATGGTATCACAGAGAAGATAGGCAACTAATTTGAGGGACCTGAATAGAAACTAAGGAAAACAACAAATAAAAAGATTATTTTTATAAGTTGGCTGCTGGATATTATCAGCCTTTTGTCTTCAGAGCTTATAAGCGTGACGTGGGAAAGCTGGAGAATAGCATATTGCGATTCATGACGTGTTCGCAACAAGATCCCAACCTTCCAACGTCATCACTTTTGTAATCTGGACATTGCTTTACACATCTGCCCAGTGGTGGTGAGTCAGTTAGGAAAATAATAGAAAAACAACATATTGCATTCTTTTGCAGTACACGTCTCACAGCTGAGTTCAGGTCAGCCTTGTGAAAGTACTTTCTTTCCTTTTCCCACTCAAAAAAATCAATCATGCTTTACAATTCCCACAGTCGGGTGAATATGGCAAATCCAGTCAAGCACTTGGGTTGCAGAGCAAGGTTTACCTTTCAGTGTTTAATAATGTGCAGTGCTTTCCTGTCGACAGTGCTGTGCTGTACGCTTATGCCCCTTTGTGCTGTGATTGTGGTGGATTTTGCATGCTAAGCAGGCTCAGGCCAGAGTTTGGGGGGCACAGCCCAAAAGCACATCTACTGTTAGTGTATCTTGATGATCAACCAATAGTACTCTTCCTTCTGATCCTGTCATCAGAAAATCAATGCCACATCTTGGTATTAGGGGGCTGTTAGTAGGGGCCTTAGTAATGCTGAAGAAGCTAGCCTGAATTGTCCTCTCCCACCAGTTTTACTCCAGCAAAAATAATGCCATTGACCTAAGTGAAGTGACTTTTGGTTTAGATTGTTTTGCATGAGAACAGACTCATGCCCCACTGTGATGCACCAAGCAGCTAATAGTCTCTTCGGGTATGTCTACACTACAGCGCTAGTTCGAACTAACTTAGTTTGAATTAGTTAATTCGAACTAAGCTAATTCGAACTAACGCGTCTAGAACTAAAAACTAGTTCGAATTAGCGTTTTGCTAATTCGAACTAGCAAGTCCACATTGAGTGGACTCTGAACAGGGCTTAAGGATGGCCGGAAGCAGTGCCAGCAGGGCATCAGAGGAGGACTTAGAGCGTGGAGATGCTGTCTCAGGCTAGCCGAGGGCTGCGCTTAAAGGGTCCCGACCCCCACCCCGGACAGACGGTTCTAAGGGGTGCCCTGCTTGAAAACCAGTCCTGGCTTGGATTGCCCGGAGTACCCACACTGGGCACATCACACCACTCGGCCATCAGCCCGGCTGCACTTGCCGCAGGCTGCCATCTGGGGAGAGGGGCCAATTGGGGGGCTGCAGGAGAGCTTCCACCCCCAGAAGCCCGCAGAGCCAGCCCAGTCCTCCCCATCGGGGGCTCGTACCCCATTCCTCCCTCACCTCCTTCCACTTACCCTTCCCTAGCCCCCCTTCTTATTGATGTACAAAATAAAGATAACGTTTCTTCCAACATTGACTCTGTCTTTATTGAACAAAACTGGGGGAGACTGGGAAAAGGAGGTGGGAGAGGGGAAGGCAACTAACATGATCAGGGGTTGGGAACAGGTCCCAGATGAAGAGAGGCTACAGAGACTGGGACTGTTCAGCTTAGAAAAGAGGAGACGGAGGGGGGACAGGATAGAGGTCTCTAAAAGCAGGAGTTGGGTGGAGAGGGTGCATTCAGAAAAGTTCTTCATGAGTTCCCATAAAGAAGGACTAGAGGACACCAAAGGAAAGGAATGGGTAGCAGGCTTCAAACTAGTAAGAGAAAGTTGTTCTTGACAAAGCAAATAGTTAACCTGTGGAACTCCTTGATGCAGGAGGCTGTGAAGGCTACAACTAGAACAGAGTTTAAAGGGAAGTGAGATCAAGTCATGGAGGTTGGGTCCATGGAGTAGTCTTAGCCAGGGGGTAGGAGTGGTGTCCCTGCCCAAAGTTTGTGGAAGGCTGGAGAGGGATGGCACGAGACAAATGGCTTGGTCACTGTCTTCGGTCCATCCCCTCCAGGGTCCCTAGGGTTGGCCGCTGTCGGCAGACAGGCTACTGGGCTAGATGGACCTTTGGTCTGACCCAGGACGGCCATTGTAAGCTCAGGGCTCAGGGTCGGGGGTCTCAGTGGACCCCCTTGATTTTCATACACACCTGCTCCTGGGTGGCCAGTCTGGCAGCTCTCCTGCCCTAGATGGCCACTTTCCTGTGCCTAGTGCGGAGATCGTGGACGAGGTCCACGATGTCCGCACTAGCCCAGGAAGGTGCCTGCCTCTTGCGGTCCAGGGCAAGCTCCCGGGAGCCGCCAGCCTGGTCCCAGGAAGAGGGGGTGGGCTGGGGGACATCGGGTGGCTGGCTCGTGCCGTGCCAGGTGCAGGGTCTGCTGGCTGGGTGCTGGCAGGCTTGCACGTGGCACGAGCACCGTAGCCAGCCCGTGCCCCTTTAAGGGGTCCGGGGCCGGGAGGGGGGCATAGAGTTTCCCTGGTGTTGGCCAGAGTGGCCACCAGGGAAACCTGGGGAGGGCTAGCCTCCCACTAGTTTGAATTAAGGGGCTACACACCCTTTAATTTGAACTAGTAAGTTCGAACTAGGCTTAAGCCTCGTAAAATGAGGTTTTCCTAGTTCGAACTAAGCGCTCCGCTAGTTCGATTCAAATTCGAACTAGCGGAGCGCTAGTGTAGCGGCTATGAATGTTAGTTCGAACTAACATCCGTTAGTTCGAACTAACATTGTAGTGTAGACATACCCTTCCATGCCCCCAAGATTTAAGAGTCTACTGCCTGGTTGGACAGTCTATGAATCGTGAATCCGGGATGGCTTCAACAAGAAATCCCTTTTTTATTCATTACATCTAAGTCCTCTTACTACTTTGCCATGAAAACATAACACCAAGGTCCTGGTACAATTCTCTCATAGCATTTTGGAAGAGATATGACATTTATCCTTTGTTCTAGCCAAACTCCAAATAGAGTAATTGTCTTGGACTTGCCTAAATTTTGTGAAGCTTTCCTTTCCCCCACCATATCCTCTTTAATGGAGTATATTTGTGGCCTTAAACTCTGTGCATGCTTGTGGCCACACACAGTAATGAATAAGGTTATTCTGGTCATAACCACCTATTCATGTTCTGCACAAATAGTTTAACATGGAAAAAAACAAACAAACCAGCAATCAAAATATTATGGAAAGCACTATGGGACAAATCCTGTCTTTTAAATCTAGGCCATGCAACATAAACTGTAGGTTACCTTGGCACCCAGTCCCTAATCTGTATTCTGATTGGCCCAGATATACCACATGACCTGACCCAGCGACTCTAGAGCAAGGTTTTGCATGAGAGTTCCACTTTTGGGGGATTCTTTTTTCTTTCTCCAGCATGACTTAGTGAACTTAAGCACAAAAAGGAAGCTTACAAAAAGTGGAAACTTGGACAAATGACCAGGGAGGGGTTTAAATGTATAGCTCGAGAATGCCGGGGGGTTATCAGGAAGGCGAAAGCGCAATTGGAATTGCGACTGGCTAAGGATGTGAAGCATAACAAGAAAGGTTTCTACAGGCATGTTAACAAGAAGAAGGTGATCAGAGAGGGTGTGCGGCCCCTAATGGATGAAGGAGGTAACCTAGTGACAGATGATGTGGGGAAAGCTGAAGTACTCAATGCTTTCTTTGCCTCTGTATTCACGGACAAGGTGGGCTCCCGGACTAATGCGCTAAGTGACGCAAGATGGGATGAAGATGGACAGCCCTTGGTGGGTAAAGAACAGGTTAGGAACTATTTAGAAAAGCTAAACAAATCCATGGGTCCGGACTTAATACATCCGAGAGTAGTGAGGGAGTTGGCAAATGTCATTGAGGAGCCTTTGGCCATTATTTTTGAAAAGTCATGGAGATTGGGAGAAATCCCGGATGATTGGAAAAAGGCAAATGTAGTGCCCATCTTCCAAAAAGGGAAGAAGGACGATCTGGGGAACTATAGGCTGGTCAGTCTTACCTCGGTTCCTGGAAAAATCATGGAAGGGATCCTTAAGGAATCCATTTTGAGGCACTTGGAAGAGAGGAAAGTGATTAGGAATAGTCAGCATGGATTCACAAAGGGCAAGTCGTGCCTGACCAATTTGATTAGCTTCTATGATGAGGTAACTGGCTCTGTGGATGTGGGAAAGTCAGTGGATGTGATATACCTTAACTTTAGCAAGGCTTTTGATACGGTATCCCACAATATTCTTGCCAGCAAGTTAAGGGAATGTGGATTGGATAAATGGATGGTAAGATGGATAGAAAGCTGGCTAGAAGGCCGGGCCCAGCGTGTAGTGATCAACGGCTCGACGTCAGAATGGCGGTCAAAATGATTAGGAGGCGGGAGCATATGATTTATGAGGAGAGGCTGAGGGAGCTGGGTCTGTTTAGTCTGCGGAAGCAAAGAGTGAGGGGGGATTTGATAGCAGCCTTCAACTTCCTGAAGGGAGCTTCCAAAGAGGATGGAGAGAGGCTGTTCTCAGTAGTGACAGATGGCAGAACAAGGAGCAATGGTCTCAAGTTGTGGTGGGAGAGGTCCAGGTTGGATATTAGGAAAAACTATTTCACTAGGAGGGTGGTGAAGCATTGGAATGGGTTACCTACGGAAGTATTGGAGTCTCCATCCCTAGAGGTGTTTAAGTCTCGGCTTGACAAAGCCTTGACTGGGTTAATTTAGTTGGAATTGGTCCTGCCTAGAGCAGGGGGCTGGATTCGATGACCTTCTGAGGTCTCTTCCAGCTCTATGATTCTATGATTGAAATCTGTCATTCCATACATCTCCACTGGAGCTCTGAGGGAAGTTGTGTTATATTTGTTGCCGGTCACTAAAGAAGTAAGATATTTTTGTACCTAGAACTGCATGTGAACTTCAAAAAGGCAATAAGTCCACATTGTCCTCGGGGAAAGAACTTGTCTATGAACCAACTACTCATGAAATTAGAAATGAACTTGTTAGCTAGCAATAAACTGTCTCCATGGGCTTTACAACAATTGCCGTTTAATGAGGATTTGGAACACATGCCATGCACTGCCGGGCCAATTCATTGCATACCCTCATGATGAGATAGGATAAATTGGCCTTTAAAATGATCTCCAAATAGCTGACGGTGGAAATGGAATGCAGCTATTCCTGCCTCAAGTGGTGTAGTCCTAGCCAAGCTCCCTTTTATAGATGCTCAGCAGGGAGCTGTGTATAGACCCACAAGCTGGATCTTTGTGCTTATAAACTTCCATGGGGCAGAACAGGCTCCAACTACAGGATCTGGCTCTGGTCTTTCAGGCACAGTACTCAAGCATAAACTCTGTCTGGTCCCACTACTAGGAAATATTGTTATCTGCTTAAACAAAGCACACAAGAACTTTTATAGGGGAAAAGGCAGTAGGCCGCATTTATTGAGAATACAACAGTTGCATATGCTTTTCAATCATTCACACACAAACATACACACAGTCCCGCCAGATGATGTTATAGTTACCAGTACAGATTCTGTATCAGTCTAGTGGCCAGCTAGATTGAACGTAGAGGGAGAGCAGGGCCTTGTTGGTTGATCGATCCGATGCTCTTTGGCAAAACAAACCCAAAGTTTCATAGCAAACCACCATGCTTTTATAATCATTTTCTCTGTTGAAATCCATGGATTCCACTCTGTCAGCTTGTGACCGGAGTGTTACCTTATTGATATCAATCATTCCCAAACCTCTCTTGAAGGCTCATCCTGTAATCGATAATCTTTTGGGGGTGCCAGTTTCACTTCAAGGCTTGTCAATCTGCCAATACCCCAATCCCTCCTTATTATGGGCACACACTGGTGATTAAAGATGGCTTATCTGATGCCAGGTTGTCTAGTTTTCTGGTCTTTGCCCACACTCAACCTCCTTCTTTTGGCCATCTGGTTCTGAGCAATAACTTTTTGCATCTTATCTTGAAACATTCATTCCCTTTCTCTCACACATAAACAATGTTACAAGGACTTTCAAGCCTATGCGGCACATCAACATCTGCATTGACAAAGCAAAGAGGTATTGTAAATCAAGCAATCTTTTAGTCTCATTAGCACAGATATAATACCAAAACTATCTTTTCTACTTAGGCCTATTTACTAGACTCACTAAACTTTAGGGCAAAGAAATAAACATATAACTAAAAGGACTTAATTTAATAAAATATTAATTGTATATTAATATATACCTTATATTACTATATTATTGCTACATTATTAAACTACATTACTATACTACTAAATCTAAAATACAAATATAAGAAGAATAAAATTTTCAATTCCAACGTAGTCTTATAATCAAGCTGGTTCTTGGGAAATAACATGTATGCATGTATGTATAGAAAATACAAACTTCAGACATGTACTAAGCCGTCACAAGGAGAAAGATCAGTAGCTTCAGCTGGAGAAAGATTTGGCCCTATAGATGTGAACTATATGTGTGATTTCATTCATAGCAGGTAAAACTCACCACAGCACACAAGCATTGCATTATTTAAATCCTAGTTTGAGGAATCTGTATGGCATAAATGATGCCTAAGCTTTGTACTAGCCTTCCAGCTACATCCCCAATTTCTGCAATGCAATCCAAATGTATTCAACAAATTAGGGGGCAAATATATCTATAATAGATTCTACAGAACACTGCAGGGGGCAGTTACAACTAATCCCAGACTGTAGTTTGCCTAACTCCAATGCCACTTTGTCCTGCTGCTGTACAGCAAATAACACAGTGGAAAGCACATCACATTGCAAATAGAGCGCTGGGTTATGTTCAAAATGTTGTGTGTGGGGGGGATGTTTATCATTTCAAAAGCCAGCATGCTCCATATAACCAAGTGAAATCTGCCTGAATCAAACTCAGACTGGCCTGTTTTGACAAAATCGTACAACTTTACAAGGCTCAACACCAAAAGGTCACCTTGATTCATTTCAGCTAGAAGGGGGGAAATATAAACTACAGCAAATATTACCTTAACAAAAGCAAATTCTAGTTTTCTAACAACTCTGTCACGGCTGCTCTCATCCATCTATAAAATGACAAATTGGTCTAAGAATCTTAGAGAGCCTGTTTGTTCATTTCAGTTGTGTTGACCCATATTTAGTACACATTACTGGTTTTAAGACCTGGAATATGTGTCTATGGAAACACTGATGCTAAAAGGCATTGAACACCTGCAGCAACTTCTTCATCACATCCTATCCTCAGCATTACCTATACCACTGGAACGTGAACAGTAATTTATAATTGCTTTGTCATGATTAATTCTCTGTGTATCACCAGAACAAGCATTTGCTGTCTTAGCATTCTTACGGAAAATCCACCTCCCCCCATATCTACGCTCACCATCAAATAATGTTTGAAACACTACCTCTTAAGAGTGAATTTGTGTGTTAATCATGTTTGATTTGTGCAATGGAGTTTCTTTTATTTGCCTCCCTCTGCTACAGTGCCCCTTTATTTGGCTCTGTGAAAAATTTCAGAGACAGATTTTGGCCCATAGTACTTTCTATAACATTTTGTTTGTTGGTTTGTTATTTTTCCATGTTAAACTATTTAATGACAACCTTTAACTACCTGAAGGGGGGTTCCAAAGAGGATGGAGAGAGTCGGTTCTCAGTGGTGACACATGACAGAATAAAAGAAACAATGGTTTCAAGTTGCAGTTGGGTGAGGTCTACGTTGGATATTAGGAAAAGCTACTTCACTGGGAGGATGGTGAACACTGGGACTGTTCTTACAGTAGAAAAAGTATGTACTTACCCATACTCAGGTCTCAGGCTAATGACTCCATCTAGGCCAGGGGTTCCCAAACTTTTTGACACAGGGACCAGTAAATCCATTCACAAACTTTTGGAGGACCGGTAATGTTCATTTGCATATTTGCATATTCATTAATCAAATGATGAATATTCAAATAAGTTGTTTCTGGTCCTCCCAAAGCCCCCAGTGCCAGCTTTAGCAAAGCTTTTGATATGGTCGCCCACAATATTCTTGCCATCAAGTTAAGGAATATGGATTGGATAAATGGACTGTAAGACAGACAGAAAGCTGGTTAGACCAGGGTTTCCCAAACTTTTTACTTTAGTTGGAACCCTTTTTTTTCCAATACTGCTTTTTGCAGCCCAAAAATATAAACACATAAAAAACAAACTGAGAAAATACCAGACATATAACATGTCTGGTATTTTCTCATTAGGTAAGTTGTATTATTATTAGATGTATCAGTTTGTAGTTTCAAACTGCCTGGCTGGTAAATGTGCTCAGGCTGCCTGAGTGTGTCTACCAGCCAGACAGTTCACAACTATTCGAGGGGGAGTGTGTGGGGGGGGGACAATAGAATCCCCAGGCTGGACTAACTCATGCAGGGGGCAGGGGGGGAACAGGGGCAGCGTCCCAAGATCTACATATGGCCAGGTCAGTCCCACTCCCCGCAAGCCAATTCATTCCTCCCCCCTGCTCCCCCCGCTGCGCCTCTGGCCAGCCCCACTTCCTCCAACCCCCTCCCGGGCAGCCAGGTCCACTTCTCCTCCCAATCTCCCTTGGCCAGCCCCACTGCCTGCATCCAGCCCTCCTTCCAGAGGCCGCTTCTTCTCCCCACCCCCATCTTCCCCGGCCAGCTCCCTACCCCCAACCTCGTACCCCCCAGCAGCTCTGCTTCCACCGGCCTCCCACTCTCCCCAGCCTGCCCCGATTCCCCCATCCAGTGCTGTTTCCGGTGGCCAGCTCTCCCCTCCTCCTCACCCCAGAATCCCCTGGCACCTGCACCTTCCCTTAGCCCTGCACTCTCCTGGTGCCTCCCCCTTCCCTTACTGCCCCTGCCCCCTTTGCCCTCTCTTTCCCTGATACCCACCCCCTCAGCACTGTCTGCCCCATCTCCTCCTGCCCTCACACATGACTTGCTCCATCCCCACCCATCCTTTCAAGCCTTCTCCCAACACCTCCTCCTCCAGCCCCCAATGCCCTTCCCCTCTCCTCTCCTCTCCCAGCATCACCCTGTCCCCCCTCCCACTGACACCGCCCCTCCTGCCCTTTCCCTCATTGTCTGCACTTGGCCCCCTGGCATTTGTCTGTCTCTTCTGCACCCTGTCCCTTGGAGCCTTCCCCTCCCAAGCCTCTTCTCCTTCCACTCCTCCCCCTCCACGCAAGCCCACCGCTGCCGCCTCTGCCTCCTCCTCGCCTCCGCCCAAGCCCGTTCCCTACCTTCTGCCTTCCACATTGCGGGGCCAGAGGCAGCCCAAGCCAGCGTGGCCCCGCCACGTGCCTCCACCACGTGCCTCCGAAGACTTTTAAAATCTCGGGCCGTGACGTCACGTCAAGCCCGGGCGTCCTCCCCGCCCACGTGAAACGCCGCACATGGGCAGCAGCAGGCGGTGAGAAGGAGCCGCGCATGGCAGGGATGCTCTGGGGGCGGGGTGGGAGGACACGCGGGGGGGGGGCGCACCAGGCAGAACCGGGGGAGAGACCCAGCTGGCACTTACGGGTTCAGGGGCGCAGGGCCCGAATCGGCCTGAGGCCGGCCCTGCCAGCAGCCACCAGCCATGCTGAGGCCCGGTATGATTTTCCCGCGGCCCGATACCGGGCCGCGGCCCATAGTTTGGGAAACGCTGATCTAGGCCATAAAAAGCTGCCTGACCATCATATACCTTTGGTCATCATATGTGACATAGATATGGAAGCTTGCCTTGGATGTGATCAATATCAGGCCTTGAACATTTGTTTGCCTTAGTAGTCTCAAAAAAAGCTGTTTGACCATTGTGTATCTTTGACTACAATGGGTTAAATTGTCAGAAAATGTACAATGACACTAGAGAAGGAAGTAAGGACATGAGTACTATGAAAGGTATAGGCACAACCCCAATTCTAGAGGAACCAGTGTCTGTGACTCGAGGCACTATATCTGGTCATATCTGACAGCACAGTAGGAGACACCAGTTACATTTTGAGACAAGGCAAGGATTTGAGAATTATTTAATAAGCATTCCTTTAGTCATTAACTAGCTGGAGTTACCCGGCGTTGCTCAGGAAACTGGAGGAACAAAATGTAGAAAAACAGTAATCCATTATCTTTTTTTGAATGGTAGAAAAGTTGCACTGGTTTCTATAGGGATTAAAATGTAGGTCCGTGTCATCCCTGGGGGTGGGGGGGTGATCCCGGGTGGAGGGAAGGTTACACGCGTGAGGGGTGCCCCAGTTTGCGCCAGGGGCTGCAGGTGCCACGGGGGGCAGGGCGGGTGCTCGAACTGTTGTGCGCGTAGGGGTCAGGGCACTGTGTGTCGGCGCAGGGGGAGGGGGAAGAGGGTTGCTTATGTAATCTCGTCGGTGGGAGGGGGCGAGTCCCGGACGACCCTGGGGGCCGCAGGCGGTGGGCATGGGACCTAGGGTGGACGGGGCGGCTCCTGCAGTGCGGCAGGTTACTTTTTTATTTTTACATCTTGAGCTTGGGCCCGATCGGGTCCAAAAGTACCTTAAAACCTTCTCCTGGAGGAAAGGTTATCCCATGCAAAGTTTGGTTGCAGTAACTCTTATAGTGTCCAAGTTATTAGAGCACAAACTTACAAACATTCTCCTTTATATATTAGATTTAAAAGGAAGCATATTAAATCATCACATGCTATAGCATCAGCAAAGGGCAGCCTTATAAATTATTACATTTCCTATATTTATGGCACATTGAAAATCCCATGAAAGGCTGCATCTGAAGCTCTCTCAATGAAAAAAAGCATTTCCGGTTTGTTTTTAAGTGTGGTAAATGCCAGAACTAACCATTACTCTATACCAAGATGGCCGACATCCCAACTCCCACTGGAATTAGGAGAGGAAACTAGTTGCCATATTAGCTAAAAAACAAGCAGTCAGGATATTATGTTTTAATATCAGTTGCTAGTCAGAATGGTGGCATTGTACACCCTCCTTGCATGCAGTATCTTAATTTTCAGTCACAGTAAAGCACCATTACTCTGTTTTCACCAAATGCTCATAAAATGGAGGGAGGGGGAATGAGTATCTCTGAGAACACCCTCTTGCAAAGAGCTTCATTGGCTGGCAAAGAGCTTCATCAAGGCTCCACATTGACCATACTCCCAAGCCTGGCTCTGGGCAGGAGTGAACAATCAGAAGGTTGCAGACTGAAGTAGGAAGGGAGGTCTTAGTCAGACAGCACTGTGATATGGCTATTCTCTGTGGAGAATCGGGCCCTAAGTGAGTTTTCCTGGCTTCACAACAGTGAACATGGCAGAAGCAAGAGCAGGATCCTTTTCTCACCCATTTTTCATTGGAAATTGTCCCTTTAAGCAGTAATTTTCTCAGGGTAAGGACCTTCTCTTCATTTATGTCTGTGCAGTGTCTAGCACAATATTAGTGCAATGGAAAGAATATTGGAAATTATGCCCCTGAAATCATTGTTGTAGAGAACTTCATATAAACTCAGCAAAGGTAAGAAATTGCTTTTCCATTCAACATCCCTTTAAGTTTTTAAAATGCACAGGGATAGTGTAAACAGATGAGTGTATTCTAACTTTAGCGCTCTCTTGAATTTATCCTTCTACTTACTCAGTATCAGGTGTACACTCTTGCAGTTAATTGTATGCATTAATCTTTTTGTGTGACATGTTGTCAGCATTGAATAGCTTCGCTATATTACTGCATGCCACTCAGAACAAATGAGTTTGTTCTGAAGAGGAAGAGGGAAATAGAAACATTGTTATTAAGATCACCTTTTATGACCTGCACTTTTCTTGCCTGTAATTAAAAATGATGAGGGCTGTACAGCTCCACTAAGGGCTGGGGGGATTTCTATGTTTGTTTTAAAGAAAGATTTTGAATCATTCTATTATGGATCATTTCTTTCCTGCAGCTTCAGGCTTGTGTTATTATAAAACCTGGATACTCTACTGATGGAGTAGCCTGTTTTTGAAGCTCTTCTTCTTGAGCTTTTCTATATTGCAAAGTTGCATGGTGTCACTACAAATAAATGGGACCATAGTAAGAGGCGGAGCAGAAAATGCCTCACAGGGCTCCTGGGTTGCACTGAGCTGGAAGAAGGAGTGAATACATTTCTATTCTCCTCTAAGGAATGCAGCTTGCTGACCAGCCCTGAGGGCAGTTAGAGCCGAAAATTACAACTAGAAATGTGAATGGTTAATCGATTAACTGGTAAGCATCACTTTACTGGTTATGGTTAACTGCTGGGGGCTGGAGCAACCCCAGCTGTCCCATTTAATTGGTTAACTGGTTAAACATTAAGTTTAACTGGTTAACTACTTAAATAGGATTTTATATCCCTAGTTGCAACCGGTGTTGTACACATACCAATAGTCATGCCAGAAGTGCTTCCAAGCTCAGCAATTAAAGAACTGAAATGCTACCATGTAACTTAGTTGACCAATCCCAACTAAGCAGCATCGCTTGAATTTTGGATGTCCACAGTGCATCCATGGAGGGGAAATAATTAATATATTGAAATAATCCCCACTTTTGAGGAAACTTATTGCTTCTTCTATCGTGCAAGCAGAAAAAGAGGCCAAATCATGAACATGTGCCATTTGTTGTGACATATTTGCTCAACCCTCATCATGAGTATCATTCCTGTTCCCACTAAAATCCATATTGCAAAACACACATCACAGCTGGAATTAGTTGACATCTCTTTTTGCAGTCTCATGATAAAGGACTAATATTGGATGGCATGGAGACAAACTACCCTTGCTTACTCTATAACTGTGTGCTGGGTGTAAGGACTCTGCACAGAGATACAGAGCTCTCCCACTGATCTTTCCTGGTAGCCAGAACAGTTGAGTCCTATTAGCTATGAGACAGGTGAAACCAAGGGGAAAGGATACCATGTCTCCCAAGGGAAAACCCTAGGAACAACCAAGCTGAAAGCTTAGGCTGATGTGCAAGGGCTGAATTAGGAAACAGTATGGTTCAGTGGAGACACCACTGACATGAAGCTCAAAAACCCCCCAAAACCTGGGGCTCCATGTCAGGTTCATTTCTGGGTGACTGGCAAGTCACTTTCACTTTCCTTATCTATAAAACAGGGCTAATGACCCTGACCTTCTTTGACCACTTGTAACTGTTTAGCAAAGAAAAACTTAAAAAACAACAAATAGTCTGGTAGCAATTTAAAGACTTACAAAATATGAAAATGGTTCTAGTCATCTGAAGAAGTGGGCTGTGCCCACGAAAGCCCATGATACCATCTACATACTTTGTTAGTCTTTAAAGTGCTACTAGAATATTGCACAAAATTGCAAGTGCTCATGCTCTTACGTGGGAATACCTAAAATATCCCTCTTGGATAGCTAAATAAAAATAGCAATAACTCAACCAGCAATTGACAAGCAGCTATTTTAGGATGCAATGCAGCAACTGTCTGTACCAGCCAGGTTACAAAACAATTCTGAGCAGGGGCAGGAAAGCATAATTCTCCAAGTTGAACTATCAAGGGAATTTTTGGAGGGTAAAATGTAAAACCCAATTTAGAATTTTGCCAGGACATAATGCTTAACATTTCCAGTATTGAAAATTTTTCCATGGGCTCTTTAATGATAAAAAGCAAACAGAACTTCAATTTTGTACCTGCTCCCAAACACAGCATGTTTAATAACATAGGTCCTCTGAATTCCATGCCTGAACATTGATTTCACTACTGATTCAACTGAATTACCAATATAATTTACATGTGCCAATCCCCCACACATCCTCTGTAATGAAGACCAATGCAAAAATGTACTGTACTTAGCTTTTCCACAATTACCTTGTTTTCCACAATTACCTTGTCTTCTTTCAGTGTCTTGATCATCCAGTGGTTCTACAGACAGGCTGGCTACATCTACACTGGCACTCTTTTCCGGAAAAGGGATGCAGATTAGCCAAGTTGGAATTGCAAATACAGTGGGGATTTAAATTTTCCCCGCTGCATTTGCATGAATATGGCTGCCGCTTTTTTCCGGCTTGGGGCTTTGCCAGAAAAAGCACCAGTCTAGATGGGGATCTTTCGGAAAATAAAGCCTTTTCCGAAAGGTCTCTTATTCCTGATTTTAAGAGGAATAAGGGACCTTTCGGAAAAGGCTTTATTTTCCGAAAGATCCCCGTCTAGACTGGCGCTTTTTTCTGGCAAATCCCCGAGACCGAAAAAAGCGGCAGCCACGTTCATGCAAATGCAGTGGGGAAAATGTAAATCCCTGCTGCTTTGCAATTCCGACTTGTCTAATCTGCATCCCTTTTCCAGAAAAGGGGTGCAATGTAGACACAGCCACAGTGTAGCAAGCTTCCTGCTTCTGATGTACTTTTTTTTCTGATAGGGTGCATCTACACAGCAGGTCAAAAGTCAAATTAAGCTACACAACTTCAGCTATGTCATCTGAGTAGCTGAAGTTAAAATAGCTTAATTTGGCTTTTGGCACTGTGCACACAGCAGGAAGTCGAAGGAAGAAAACTCTTCCTTCAACTTCCCCTACTCCTTATGAAACGAGGGTTACAGGAGTCAGAGTAAGAAGTCCTCCAACACAACATTATTTCAAAATAATAACTTGCTGTGTCGACGCACACTTTGTTATTCAGAAATAACGCTGTCGTGCAGACGTACCCATAGTTTTTTTCTCTATTGTTAGTTGCATTTCAAATATTCTATTGGCCTGTCTAATTATATTTTTACACTTGATTTGCCAGAATTTATTCTCCTTTCTACTTTTCACAGTAGGATTTGCCTTCCAAATTTTCAAAGGTCCCTTTTTGCATCTAACTGCCTTTTTGGTTTGGTTAGCCTTGGCCGCATTTTTTGGTCTGCTTTTCGTATTTGGAGTATACTTTATTCTAACCTATATTATGGTGTTTATAAAAAGTTTCCATGCAGCTTGCAGTCATTTCACTTTTGTGACTGTTCCTTTTCATATCTATTTAATTAGCTTCCTCATTTTTAGTTCCCATTTTTTAAGTTAAAAGCATGTACCCTGGAATGATGGTTGAAGCATATTTGAATCTTCAGCATATTTGACACGTAAAGATCTTGCGATACCCTCTGCAACAGTGCCATGTGAATGCATGTTCTCACTTTCAGGTGACATTGTAAACAAAAAGAAAGCAGCATGAGTAAACAAACTAGCCTAATTGACTGGCTAAACAATAATTAGAACTGAGTGACCATTTAGGCTCTAAAGTTTTATTTTGTCCTATTTTAGAATGGAGTTTTTTTTTATACATAATTTTCATTTGTAAGTTCAACTTTCATGATAAAGAGATTGCACTGAGGTACTTTTATTAAGCTAATTGAAAAATACAATTTCTTTTGTTTGTGCTGTGCAAATTTTTGTAATCATATATAAAGTGAGCACTGTACACCTTGTATTCTATATTGTAATTGAAACCAATATTTTTTAAAATGTACAAAACATCCACAAATATTTAAATAAATGGTATTCTATTTAACAGCACAATTAATCATACAATTATTTGCAATTGATATTTTTAATTGCACAATTAATTGTGATTAATTTTGATCACTTAATAATGCTAGTGATAATTTGATTTCAGGATCTAATTGCCAATAAACTAACACAACGTGAAATCCTTCTACTGGACTCACTTTAAATGTGATTTGAGGATTTAAATTATGAATTGTCCTGATTTCCACATTAATAATTTCCTTGTAATAAGGTATAAAATAAATCAAATCAAATGTCAAGGAGATGCATGACTTAGTAGAAAATTAATATAATATTAAGAACTTTCCTTATGAAAAAATGAATTATATAGGAGTCATTTTCTTGGAAATATTATACATGTGTTCAGAGAGTGCAAGACTGTACACCTGAACTCAAACTCCCAGAATTTAGGGGTATAGTACCAAGGTCTTATCCCCTTGTTCTACATGTGTTCCGCGTATCTTTCAGTCAACAAAACTGCCGTGCTCTAAGCCTGAGGAAGGGATGCATGGAAGGGCTGATTGATCAATATTACTTATCAGGCCTTCATCACTGTAGCACAGATCTCATAATCTTTAACGTGCTGCTATCTCCATGTGGCAGATACAAGGCTGAGGCCCAGAAAAGCTAAGTGAATTGCCCAAAGTGACACAGGAGATGTGTGTCAAAGGAAGGATTTGAATCCAGATTTGCCTAAATTCTAGGTCAGCACCCTTACTTCTGGACTGACGTACTCACCAATAGTATTGATCTTTGTGTGAATAAGGTGGCCTGAGACACAACTTCTCGCAGTCTGACATGGAGAGGACTCTGGGTGGCACAGAAGTGGCATAAAATGAGCATGCTCTACCTCAGTGGTCTCCAGCATTTTTAAGCACAATATCACTTTTTTAATTTAAGTGCAATCCAGGATCTACCTCACACCCAAATACCTTTGCCCCACCTCCTTTGTGCCCCTTCTCCAAGGCCCTGCCCACTCCATCCTCCCTCCCCCATTCTCTCTCCCTTTCACCTGGCAGAGGCAGAGGGTTGGAGCACAAGCTCTTGTCTTGGGCTAAGGGATTTGGAGTGTGAGAAGGGCTCTGAGCTAAGCCTGGAGCAGGGATTGGAGTGCAGAAGAGAGTTCAGGGTGCAGGCTCTGGAAGGAAGTTTGAGTCCAGGGGGCTCAGGGCTAGGGCAGGGATTTGGGTTGCAGAAGAGGGTTCATGGTTGGGGCAGTGGATTGGAGCTGGGTCCAGCTGGACACTGCCTACCTCGGATGACTCCTGGGTGGTGGTGCAGTGGGGCTAAGGAAGGCTCACCCCTGCCCTGGCCCTGCACCTCTCTCAAATGTAGCTAGCAACTCCTTCCATCCCGTGGTTGTGCCCCCCCACCCCCACCCCGTTCCGTGGAAATAGAATACAGGGTGGGAGAGAGGGCACTCTGACATCAGTGCCCCCTCCTCTGCCTTCCCTGCTCTGCACCGCAAGCAGGAGGCTTCCGGGAAGTGGCAGCTCCAAGACAAAGGGCAGGAGATGTGCAGCAGTGGGAGGAGGGGCAGCTAAAGTGCTGCGCTAGATAGTCTCTTGGCCAAACCAGTCAGGATCACCTGTCAGAGGCTCCAAGATCTACCAGTAGATCCTGATCTACTGGTTGGTGACCACTGGTCTACCTAGTTGTGTTTTTGAATCATAGTGCAACCATTTTTGTTCATAACTCAGATTTTACTATAATCGAAGTGGCATTCTCCATATTGCCAGGAATGCTAAATTCAAATTCATTAGCTAATTGAATAGTTGGTGCAATTTGCACCTACTATTCAATTAGTCGATAAGGGCGCCTCCGTCTTTGAAGTGTAGCAACAGCCCCTTCACAGGCAAAAGCACTGTGGGGAGCACGGGGCCAGCAGGGGACTCAAACAGTCCCCTGCTGGCCCCGTGCTCCCCGCAGCATTTCAAAGCGACAGCACTGCATGGAGCCAACGCTGCCACTTTGAAACACTGCAGAGAGCCCAGGATCAGGCTCCACATGGTGTTTCAAAGCAGCAGTGCCCCATGGAGCCCGGGGTCAGCAGGGGAGTCCCCAGCTGCCCCTGGTCTCCATGCAGCACTGCCACTGTGAAGCACGCCTTCTCTCTCCTCCACCCAACCTTGCTGTCTCTTTCTGATAGAAAAACATTTGCTTATCAGATAGTCAAGTAGTCATTCACACCCCATCCCTACACTTTGCATTTAATTGAAGTACTTTGGGACTTTCATTCTCCCACACTCTGTAGATGCAGTTTCACTATATTTGAGTTTAGTAGAAACAAACCCAGTTTGTTTTATACAACCTGTGAAATAATTTGGGATTATTACATTTTATAATTTATGTATTGCTTTATACTTGCTCATCCTAGATTCCCTAGGCAAAATGTCAGTGAGAAGGAGGCACTAACGTTTGTCATCAACTATATACATGTTTTTTCAAGTCAATTCTTGAAGTACAGAAAGATGAAGACGAGGAGGACTTAGAAGACGCAGAAGATAACATTGCAGAAATATGTCAAGATGAGAAAGAAGAATCATATCCAAAGTCCAGGGTGTTAAATATTGCATAAAATTCCATCTACAGTATTAGTGGAGGTAAGAAGTGGACACTCAAACACACTGGGCTTAAACTCATGCTTCAGCAGATGACAAGATAAAAAAAACCTTGTCCCGGTGTTTCACATTGTTGGACAGTATACCAACTACAAAACATGTTTTATGTTTGTTACCTACACACCTGTTAGTGTGGTTTACTGTCCCATGTAGTGGTGATTAGATTAGTTACAGCGAGAGATAAGAACAAATGAGCTCTTCAGCATAAGCTGCAAGCTGCCTGGGTTTATAGTTTAAGCTGTAGCAGCTCCTATATTAAGCTTCAGAGACCCCAGGTTCAAATCTGTCTGAGGGTGGTTATATTGACACAGCACAAGCCAAAAGCTCATTGATGGAAGTGATCCTGTTGAACTCGGATAAAAGAAGACTTACTGAGGTGGAGTACACTAGTTCCAGAGGCACCCTAATGGAGGCCTTCTAGCCCTGCCCCACAAAAAGGAAAAGTAGTCCTACAAGTGGCTGACAGGACCATATAAGCAGTAGAGACAGAGCAATCACTTGCTACATGAAGTGGAATAGAGATGGGTTTCTGGCTGGCTGGAAGAGTATCAGGACCACAGACAGCTTAGTGTGGGCAAGGCTGAGCCCAGGGAGGAGCTAAGATGGAATTCCTGGTTGGCTCAAGGGATTAAGCAAGGACTGTGCCCAGAATCTAGCTAGATGAACCCAGGGCACCATGATGAACCCTGTGGGTCTGGTTTAAGACTGAGCTTGGCATGAAGGGCTACAGAAACTTGCACACCAACAGAGGGTACTGTTACAGAAGGCAGTGTCTCCAGGAAAGAAGCCTTGGTATAAGAGGATTTTTTTTCATACTATTCCATCTATCAACAGTGCATGTGACTCAGCCAGAGGGATGGATCACTGAAGATCTACCAAAGAAACCATCAGCCAGAGGACTGGGTGTGCTCATGAGAGTTGGGTGCCACCTCATTCCCAGAATAAAGCAACAGCAGGCTCACAACCATCCAGAAGGGAGCGCTCGCAAGAAGTAGGGTGCTGACCCTGTTATACTTACCCATTTCCCTACAGATAACATTGATATAAATGACAGCACACTGCATGGACAGAACACATGTAATGACACACAAAATGTGGCGTGTCAGAAAGGACACGCATCTGATCTGACACTGCAGAACTCTAAGCCAACAAATCATGTTACTTTGTTCCAGAAACAATGGGCATTGTTTTTCTTCCTAGGATCACTGAAAGTACAGGTGAACCAAAATTCAATGGATATGTCCTGGCATAGTGATTTAATTAATACACATGATTTCTTTGGAAGTAGATGCACAGGATATGACATTTTTCCTCAAATGCCAATTTGAAAATCCAAAATGTGGCTGGAAAAGTTGTAAAGAAAAGAATAGTCACAATAACTCTCCATTAACTACAGACAGTTATGTGCCTATCATTGACCTCGGGAAGTTGGTACACCGACAACTGATGTGAAAAGACCTGCACAAGTTTCTACTGAGGCATTGTGTGACATGCCATCTGAACCATTGATCAAGTGTTCTTACTGAATTGATGGACAGTACTAGAATATGAATATATCCTGATTCCATACTTAGGATGTCTACATATATCAGTGAACTTCCTAAAAGAGCTAGGGCAGCATACAAAGAAGTCTGGATTATTGCGTGTACAGGCTAAAAAAGAAGTTTTAGCCACATGAATGTAATTGCTGGTAAAAATTATGCAATAACCACTTGCAATAATCTAACAGACAATGTGGCAACAGTTGTTACCAGAACTTCTGAGCTATGTACAGCAACATGACAAGAAACCCAAAGAAGAGCTTCTGGATTTTTGCAAAATCTAATGCTGTGGAAAATTATAATAATTTAGTATCTATTTTGCCATCAGCAAGCTTCTGAGACCAGATGGCAGCATTTCTGACTGAGAAACATGATCTCAATTTCCAGTATTGGTGGCAGTCCATGGATATGGTGTATATCCCCCTATTTTTCACCAGCTGCCCATGGGACAGAATCTGAGGGCTAAATTTGTATGACTTCAAAAGAATGCTTCCATTCTTTCAGCAGTATGACCCCATGTGATGGGGATCTGTGTATGTAGAAGTGAACCAGCTCCCGCTGGAAGTATTCAAAGAGTTCCATGAAGGCAAATGGTCTGGGAATGAATCTGTGATTGGAAACCAACAGGTGGACCTGAAATACTCTCTGCTAGTAAAAGAGGAGGAGGAATTATAGGTATCACAAGAATGTCCTCAGCACTCAGCCGTTGAGCTCTCTCTTATAATCTAGGTACCCAAATTGCAGCCCAGACCAGACAATTGTTCAGCCTTGGACTTGATGACCAAAGGACTTGCGATGAATCCACGCCTGCTTGAGAGCAGCATGATTGTGTGGATAAAAACAAAGCATTAATGACACTTCAAAGGTTCAGATCATTCACTAGTGAGCCAGCTTTCACCGCTCTGCAAACTCTACTTCAAGAGATCTGATTTTCAAAATTCATCTTGTTTCAGATTCACCCCATTCTAAATACAACTCGTTCACTTACTTGTACCAAAAGACACCTCATACAGCATACTCTATAGAAAATATGCCAATCTAAATAAGGCAGGGGAGAACCTGCCTCCCTGAACAGACAGATCTTCAGGGGGTCCCAAAAGGAGGAGCTAGAACAAAGGATATCATGGTCAAGCATTTGTTATTTTCTAAATGATCTGTAACCATCATCTCTACATCATGGGAGAAATTTTTTAAAAATCACTAATAAATGTTTCTGAATATTGTTCTGTGATTTGACATGACAACCAAGTGCTAATGATATTCTCAGTGCATCTAACACAAAGGGGGTGGACATGGACTTGGAGTTATAATGTAAGGATCAGATTTTTCAGCATTTAGTCATGAAAGGCTTTCCACAAAAGTGAATGAGACTGAGGCAGAGCTACTCAATGCAAGTAAAGAGGACAAAAATTGGCCCTATGTAATGTGAGAACATTCTTCAAAAAGCTGAGGCCTTTCCACGTGTTGCGTAGAAAGTTATTCTGCAAATAGTCCAGCTATTCTCATCATGACTACTCAAGAGTAAGACACTACCCCGCAACAATACAAGTGGAAGAATTTTTCCCAAACTGAAATGTTGTTCTTAACATGGTATGGCATGGTCCTAAAAGGGATTTCCAGAAGAACTATGCATGTTCAGATCAGAGGTTGTTTCATAATAGTCCCATTTCTACTTCAAGATTATACAGTGAAGCCACACAGCCAGGTCCTGGACCACACTGAGGCCTTTTGTGATGCTTTGGAAGTGTGCCTTCACACGTGGCTAAGCATGTAGCTGAGAGAATCTTAAGCTGGAATGGAAGCCGCTTGCTGGGACTCAATGCCATTCTCTTCAGTCCTCCATGATAGGGGGCATATATGGGGCATAGTGAGGGAAGAGGGTGCTGGCTAGAACATTCTGTACTCCTGTGATCAGTGTAATAGTCTTTTGAGGACCATTAGAAAATGACATAATTTAGAATGATCCTTTGGATGCTATAAACTAAGACAGGGATGCAGCCACTGGCCAGTGTTTCTCACCTTTTATTAATTCTGTTTATTATAGTAGTGCCTAATGGCCTACTGAAAATGGGGTCCCATTGTGCTAGGTGCTGTACAAAACCAGAGGAATCTTCAGTCTCTGTCCCAGAGAGTTTGCAATCTAAATAGAGAAGGCAACCATAGGCAAGGGGAAAAGGACAAACATACCTCCACACTCATAAATGGCTTAAATAAATTATTACCCGTGATGAGTCACAAAGTTGAGGAGGCCAAAGGAAAAGTAGGGTGTCTTCATAAGGCTCTTCCTATACAAGTGTGATTAACACGAGGGATACTACCCTCTTCTGGACACCCCAGCCTTTCAATTAACTAAATTGCCCAGACAATTGGTCCTAGAGAGTCTCCAGGAATGCTAGGGGAACAGGAAGTGTTGGCAGGAAGCCAGGAGAGCCAATGAAAACAGCGTGTGAGTTTTTTAATTGGAAGCAGTGATCTTCCTGCTGCAGTCTTTGTGTTACCAGAGGAGAGCTGGAGGGCATGGACTGAGCCAGAAAAAAGATCTTGGGGAGTTTTTTAAACAAAAGCCGTTAATGGCCGTGTATTTAAAGTCTCTTGCAAGCCCCACTCAAAGTGCCAGAGTGGAGAACAGCCCTGGTAACAAGTATTATCCAGAGTTGTGAAATGCATTTAATTTGATTCCTGCCAGAAAGCTAGCTCTTCGATTTTTTTTCCTTATGTCCCCTAAAGTCTCATTCTGTCTATCGTCGATGGCCCACAAACCCTGCATAATCATAGAATCATAGAATTCTAGGACTGGAAGGGACCTTGAGAGGGCATTGAGTCCAGTCTCCTGCCCTCATGGCAGGACCAAATACTGTCTAGACCATCCCTGATAGACAGTTATCTAACCTACTCTTAAATATCTCCAGAGATGGGGATTCCACAATCTCCCTGGGAAATTTATTCCAGTGTTTGACCACCCTGACAGCTAGGAACTTTTTCCTAATGTCCAACCTAAACCTCCCTTGCTGCAGTTTAAGCCCATTGCTTCTCATTCTATCCTCAGAGTCCAAGATGAACAAGTTTTCTCCCTCCCCCTTGTGACACCCTTTTAGATACCTGAAAACTGCTATCATGTCCCCCCTCAATCTTCTCTTTTCCAAACTAAACAAACCCAATTATTTCAGCCTTCCTTCATAGGTCATGTTCTCTTGAACTTTAATCATTCTTGTTGCTCTTCTCTGGACCTTCTCCAATTTCTCTATATCTTTCTTGAAATGTGGTGCCCAGAACTGGACACAATACTCCAACTGAGGCCTAACTAGCGCAGAATAGAACGGAAGAATGACTTCTCATGTCTTGCTCACAACACACCTGTTAATGCATCCCAGAATCATGTTTGCTTTTTTTGCAACAGCATCACACTGCTGACTCTTATTCAGTTTGTGGTCCACTATAACCCCTACATCCCTTTCTGCCATACTCCTTCCTAGACAGTCGCTTCCCATTCTGTATGTGTGAAACTGATTGTTCCTTCCTAAGTGGAGCACTTTGCATTTGTCTTTATTAAACTTCATCCTGTTTACCTCAGACCATTTCTCCAATTTGTCCAGATCATTTTGAATTATGACCCTATCCTCCAGATTAGTTGCAACCCCTCCCAGCTTGGTATCATCTGCAACTTAATAAGCATACTTTCTAAGCCAATATCTACATCATTAATGAAGATAATGAACAGAGCCGGTCCCAAAACAGACCCCTGAGGAACCCCACTTGTTATACCTTTCCAGCAGGATTGAGAATCATTAATAACTACTCTCTGAGTACGGTTATCCAGCCAGTTATGCACCCACCTTATAGTAACCCCACCTAAGTTGTATTTGCCTAGTTTATTGATAAGAATATCATGTGAGACTGTATCAAACGCCTTACTAAATCACTTATCCTTCTTTTAATTCTTTCTTTATCAACGTTGTCCTTTTTGTTTCTTTTTATTATTATTATTTCTCCAGCTGTCATCAGATTTGAGCTTAATAGAGTTTCTGCTGAACTTGATGGATCCGATGATTGTCCCTGGCCCATCAATTATCCCATACCTCTAATGAAATATTGTCAGACAGCTAAGCATTAATCTGCAAAGTTAACATTGATTTGCTGCTTCTTCTTTTCTCTTGAAAATTCCAAACATCTCTCAATGTGCTACACGTCTCAGTATTCAATCCCTCTCTAGTGTCAAGAGTAGACAGGGTGGAAAACATATTGCTAGATCTCCCCTTCTCCATGAAGAAGGCTACATAACATCTCCACTACACCATTTCCGTAGCTCTAATACTGTATGAATGCACCTCTATGTCACAGCTGGGTCATGGGCAATCAGACCTGGTAGTCAGAGCCCTCCTACTAGGGCTGGGTTTCTTGGATCTCAGGTAATCTATTGACAGTATCTGGCAGATGAAGGGTTTATGTGTGGCAGCTTCTGTGGCCTGGGTGAATCTAGGTCCAAGACCCATGGGTTTGGATACTTTATAGGTACTCTAGGCAGAAGGATTTTGATGAGGTTTGATGGAGAGGAGCAATAAATTGGCCACTGTATATTATCATCCATATGCTGATTGCTCTGGAAAAAAATAATGCTTATGGGCAACTGTCTAAGAGTGAGATATGCTAGGGTACCTCCATCCCACAGAGCTGACATGAGACCACAGTTACTATTAAAGAGGTTTCTCCTTTGCTGCAGTTAGGCCTCAAAGGATAAAATTGTCAATATACCAAAAAAAGACAGAGAGGGGGGGAAAAAACCTGCAGTGCTCTTAAATCCTGATTAATTAAGACTCTGCCTGTTGGCACTCTGTTCTTTCTGCTTTTGTGGTCTTTCTGCAAAAAATAGGAAGCCTAACAGTCATTCACCTGGTCTAAAGTAAACTATCCCATGCAGCCATTCTAAGTTGGAACTTTGCTGTGAGTGATGTCAGCTGATGCTCAAATAGGAGGTGCACACTCCCTTATTGCAGCTACCAAAACATACATCACTATACTTGTTAGGAAAGGCTTCCTTGATTTTAACAGACACTGACGTACAATGAGAGTCAGCATGATCTACAGGAACCAGTGCCTGTGAGTTAGAAACACTTCAGTACTCCCAGCACTCACCAACCCATGTCAGTAAGTGAAACATTTAACTAGTGTGCGCTTGAGTTTTCCCATCTCTAAAATGAGGACAATACTATTTACCTATGTCACAGAGGTGTTGTAAGGAATGAGAGCTTGAATCAAAATCCTGAAATTAGCAAGCATTGGGTCCATGGCTTTGCTGGCAGAGGAATATCACCCTCGTAAATGTGGGTATCTCTTTCAATGAGTAGTGTCATTCTTGCTCACCAGAGGTGTGTTCTTTGAGATTCTTACATAAATAAGTAGAGCAAGATTTGGCCCTAAAGACTCTTACCAGTGCTTATTTATTATATAAAAGAGGTGTGCAACTATGTCATTGTTGTGTGATAAAAATAGCATCCTTTCTTCTTCCATTTTCCTATACAACGGTAAACAATTTCTCAAAGGCACCCTTATAATTAATACTGGGTGTCCAATAAGAAGATCTTGTCTGTGACTTTCTGACAGATAATGTATGTATTATTGCATATACATTGATCATGGGGTAAAGAAGAGTGATGTCGGAATGTGGAGGTTCCTCCTCCAGAAAGTAATATTATTTTATTGATACTTTTACTGGCTCCTGCAATGCGCAGATCAATATATTATTAAGTAGTTTCTTGCTAAAGATTTGTGTGATTCATTTATTTTTCATCAAACGTGCCACTGCCAGGGAGAAAAATATTCACTGCATCCCCAGATACTTGTTTTGCTTTAGTCATAAAACGGAGCAACATTCTAATAAATTTTCCAGCACCTGAGTTCAAAAACAAATATCTCTTCATGTTCTCTCTCCAGATTAGGCTCCTGTCCCAACCTTCATATGTTCATGTTGAGTAAGGGCCTGATTTCTTTTGCCACTGCCTTTCTCTTTCGGCATAGTGGTATACTTTGCATAGTGGGTCTGAAACATCGCAAGTTCAGAATGGGGGTAATTTAGAATCCTGGTACACAGTGCTCATGACAGCAGAAATTCAGGTCCCGAAGACACCTTTTTAGACATAGCTACCTACTCTAGGTGCCAGAGGGTGCTATAGCTTCCATGGGCACTCGGGCAAGGTGTGTGTGGAGGGGCCAGTGGCAGAGCCAGGGTAGCCAGTCCTCAGTGCTACCCACACTGCAGTGCTGTCCCCCTTCAGAGCATGCAAAGTGGCACTCCAATGGTGATTTAAAGGACTCAGGGCTTGACTCACTGCCACTGATACTGTGGCAGTGGCCAGGAGCCACAGGCTCCCTTAAATAGCCAGGCCTTGGGACAATTGCCACCTTTGTTTCCCTCTTGTGAATTAGCCTGTAGATGCCCAATAAGCTATGTCTTCCTAAAATACTTATGTATGTGGTCCTTCAGCACCATAATATGAGAGTAATTTCCTTACAAGATGTCTCTGAGGAATGTATCATTTTACCCATATGTGACTGTGGCAAAGAACCTGGTAGGATTTGTGTTGCTCTGTTTTTTCTTTTTTGTTGTCTCTCTCATAAGTCCAGCACACTTGAGGCACATCTGTTTGATGCAGTGGTGGAGCAAAGATATTATTAGAACAGTCCTGAGATTTAAAGTTTCGTTCTAAACTCTTCCAAAGCTTTGGTGTCTTCCAAGATATGGACTTCTACCTCCATTCCTGTATGGAAAGAGTTCAAATCCAGATTTTCCCAGTTTTCAGGGTGGAGGGGATTGGACTGAAGGCACAGTTCAGTTCATCCTACAGAATATAGGAAACCACATTTCATATAGAGAACAAAACTTTGCATTTATACAGTGCATTCAGCCCTCAGCCAGGAAGGCTAAGGCAAAGCTGTAAGTTTGGGTTTCAGTAGATGCAAGGTCAAATTCTCCTCACTTGCACCACATAAGTGAGGATGAACTCCACTGGAATCAATGGAGTTTCTCCCTCGTGTAAGTGAGAAGTGAATCAGGTCCAGAGTTTTAACTGTTAGCTTTAAAGAGCAACTGTAATGGACAAAGGGAAGGTCATTCATAGGCTTTTCAATGGAGCTTATGACCATAACATCTGAGAACTTCACTAATGGTCATGCTGATAGATTTATCTCCATGACACCCAAATGGGAAACAGAACTGCCATTACAGAGAGAAAATTAGCTTGTGTACATTCCCATAACAGGCCTGTGATGGAATAAGGAATTTGTACAATCCAGATCTATTGAATTCCCATCCAGTGTCTTCATCAAAATATTGTAGTAGTAGCCGTATTAGTCTGAATCTGCATAAACAACGAGAAGTCCTGTGGCACCTTATAGACTAATAGATTTATTGGAGCATAAGTTTTCGTGGGCAAAAACCCACTTAGTCAGATGCATCTGAGGAAGTCGGTCTTTGCCCACGAAAGCTTATGCTCCAATAAATTTGTTAGTCAATAAGGTGCCACAGGACTTCTCATTGTTTCATCAAAATAGTTTAAATAGTTTCTGTGTAAGATGGCAGCTTGTTGCTCAGCTCCTTATGTATGTTGGAGC
Organism: Pelodiscus sinensis; assembly: GCF_052426305.1. NCBI lineage: Eukaryota > Metazoa > Chordata > Testudines > Trionychidae > Pelodiscus > Pelodiscus sinensis. The sequence goes on from NC_143054.1 coordinate 15,693,836, forward strand.
CTTTCCCCTTATTCAGATGACTAATGAGATCAATCACTCACAAGTAGAGAATTTGATTATGTGGACATGCAGCCATAAACAAATGAATCCCCAAACAGCTAATTAATCCATCTTTTCTTTTCTCCCCTTAGAACTACAGGGACCTAAAAATGTAGCCAATTCATCTGCTCTCTCATCCAAAAAGTTGATGTGCCTAGTGAAATCAGATTACTGATGAACTTCATGATTTAAAAGCTAATGCTCTGCCAACGAGCAGTAGCAGTGTGGAAAGCACTGCCAAAAGAGTTTCTCTTCAAATCTCACGTCAAGCTGTGGTGCAGGATTTTTTGGTCCCCTGTGAATAGATGAGGCACTGAGAAGCTGGTATTTTAAACCTCTGCATAAATAGTGCATACAAAGGAATGCTTTAAGATTTATTCCCCTATATATTTCAAAGATGCATTTTTATAAATGACTGGGTAAGAAATTTAGACATGATGACTCAGCCACTTCGGCTGCTCTGTTTTTTTTCCAAATTCCTCTTCTGTGAGTGGATCCTACTTCTGTCTATCAGCTGTTTATAAATCCAGCAAAATGAGATTCTAGCCCAGTCACCCTCCAATGTGCTGGGCCTCTTTTCAGAGGGGCCATTGGGATCTTGGTATCGCCCTCTGTGGCCGCATCTAGACTGGCAAGTTTTTCCACAAAAGCAGCTGCTTTTGCAGAAAAACTTGCCAGCTGTCTACACTGGCTGCTTGAATTTCCACAAAAACACTGACTTCCTACTGTCTGAAATCAGTGCTTCTTGCGGAAATGCTATGCTGCTCCCGTTATGCAAAAGCCCTCTTGATCGCGAAAATGGCGATCGGGGCTTTCTTGCACAAAACCGCGTCTAGATTGGCACAGACGCTTTTCTGCAAAAAGTGCTTTTGTGGAAAAGCGTCCATGCCAATCTAGACTCTCTTTTCCGCAAATGCTTTTAACGGAAATTTTTTCCGTTTAAAGCATTTGCGGAAAATCATGCCAGTCTAGACATAGCCTGTGAGTGCAGGCACCAGGTGTATGTGTATGCCAGTGGTGCTAGACACCTCATAGTGATGTGAAATGCACACAGCATTATGGGAATCACGGGGAATCAACTGATCAGATGATCAGGGCCAGTGGGAGCACATGGTACAGCTTTGGAAAGGGAGCAGCAATTACCACTCCTCACGCCATTCCCCCAGTAAACCAGAGGTACCTATTCAAAACAGACAGGATACAGTGTTCTGGTGCTGCGCTATACCACAGTGGTGACTTTATAAGCCAGCCATAAGCCTTTTTTGCTTGTAAGCTTGTAAGCTCCCTCTTTAGGGCTTGATTCAAATCCCATTAACATTAATGAGAGGCTTTCCTGTGCTTTGTACAATGCTGAGCACTCTGTCCGCCCTTAACATAACAGATGATGGATAACAACATGGATAGCAGGGCAGGAGCAACACTGATTTTCTCATTATAGATAATGGACAGAGTCACACTTTGATCTGTGCATTTAGCAGAATACAGCTTCAGTGACACCTACTATTGGTTTTCAATCATTAGTCACACTCTGCAGCATTATGGCAAGTAGATACTATGCAAGTGTCACTGGTCTATGCACATAACACCATTGTACTTTATTTCTTCTATCCAACTATCTCCCCCATGCCGGGGAGGGGCCTATGAACCTCGGAGGCTGGATCCAAGCAAGCTGAGGGCCTGAGGTTCCTCCCCACCCCCGGCTTAAAGGCACCCACTGGGCATGCACTAGAAGGAAGAATATCAACTTACAAGTATATTGTATCCCAAAAGATTCCCGAACATTTTACAAACATTCATGGAGGGCCGCAGACCACTAGGGTATGTCTACACTACCCTCCTAGTTCGAACTAGGAGGGTAATGTAGGCATACCGCACTTGCAAATGAAGCCCGGGATTTGAATTTCCCGGGCTTCATTTGCATAAGCGGGGAGCCGCCATTTTTAAAACCCCGCTGGTTCAAACCCCGTGCAGCGCGGCTACACGGGGCACGAACTAGGTAGTTCGAACTAGGCTTCCTAGTTCGAACTACCGTTACTCCTCATTTCACACCTACTTCAAAGTAGGAATAAGAGATCCTCCGGAAAAGGGCTTTTTTCCGGAGGATTGGGGCCAGTGTAGATGCTCTTTTCCGGCTTTTCTAAAAGCCGGAAAAAAGCGGCGGACATTTTTATTTAAATGCCGCAGGGGATATTTAAATCCCCCGCGGATTTCCCTATTACGACCTGTAAAATTAGCATGTCCCTTTCGGAAAAGGGGCCAATGTAGACGTAGCCAACAGGTTTTCACAAAGACAAATCCAAGGTCCTAGCCCCAAAGCATATGTAATGTCACCAGATCTGGTGTAGTGTACTCATGTGGGCCATGCCCCTGTAATGGAGAACTGTACCAAGGTGAGCAGTGACCCTGAGAAGAATTTAGGGGTCATGCTGGACAAGCTGCTCAGCAGGAGGTCCCAGGGTGATGATGTGGTGACTGCAGCATGCTTTAGGGTCCACATTTTAAAAAGATACTGAAAAACTGGAGATGGGGCAGCAAGGAGTCAAATGCTTTGAAGACTGGAGACAAAAGCTTTCTTGTGAGATATTGGAAAGAGCTCGATCTGTTTCTCTTCTACAATGGAAGGCTAAGAGGTGACATCATTGAAGCTTCTAAGTGTTTCCTAAAAAGAAGGCGTTGGGTATTAAAGGACTATTTAACATCACAGAGAAAGGCACAAGACCCAGGGGCTGGGAAACAGACAAATTTGTCTTAGAAACAGGGCATAAATATTTCACAACGAGGATCATTCACCACTGGAACAAACTAGCAAGGCAAGTGATGGCTACTTCATTTCTTGATGTCTTCTAATGAAGACTAGAGCCTTTCTGAAATGTGCTTGCATGAAAACTTAGCTACTTTGATATGCAGTAGGACTGAGATATGCAGGGGTCAGATTCAATGCTCTAATGGTCCCTTCTGGTCTTAAAGTCTACTAACTGATGACAAACTGAGTATGGCACATGGAGCAGGGCCCTCCATGAGGACTTTACTATGTTGCTTTACTATTCAGCCAGCTTAGTCCCCAGACTCATCTGTCATTAAGTGGGATGATCCAAGGGAAGCAACTCAAACATCCAATGAGGCTAGCCAGGGTCAGGACACCAGTCTCAAAAGGGTGGGGTGGGAGTGGCAGTGACATCACAAAGGCCTGTTGCAGGACCTCAGCCTATTGGAGAAAAGTGGTGGGTAGACGGTGACCTCACAGAGAAACCCTGACAACAGCCAGGCAGAACACAGCTGCAAGGGAGGGCAGCTTCAGAGACTCCCATGGCTTTGCAGCAGCAAGGTTCCTTCTCAAGGTCTCTCCTTGAGGACTGAGTTGGAATTAGGATTGATGTTCGTGAGTATGAGGAGGAGCCTCATCAAAGTTTTATTTCCTACAACCAATTCTCTAGTCCCTATTTAGAAGATAAGTGCCTCAGAGGTGTTTGGTACCTGTTCAGGTTGATCCTCCTGGTACCAGCTGAATTCTAGACATAGAAATCATTAGGGCTGTGTCCAGACTCAGGGGTTTTTTCGAAAAAAGTAGCCTTTTTTCGAAAAAACTTCACCTGCGTCCAGACTCAAGCCGCGTTCTTTCGAAATTAAATCGAAAGAACGCGGCTTTTCTTTTGACGGCGGTACACCTAATTCTACGAGGAAGAACGCCTTTTTCGACGGAGATCCGTCGAAAGTGAGTGTGGACGGGGGGAGGCCTTTTTTTCGAAAATATTGGCCTCCAGGAAGAAGCCCTGGTGGACAATCTGGGGCATGGGTTGCATGTCTCTGGTTCCTGGCTGCAGCCATTTCTTAAAGGGACAGGCACCCTCACAGCCACTTGTTGCAGACAAGGAGCCAGAGCACACGGCTACTTTGCTGCAGCATGTCCCAGCCCCAAGACCGTCCTGGCCCTTCCACTGAGCCTTCTGGGGACCCAGCCAAGGGCTCCAAACACCGGGCACCATCCTGGTCTGGCCCAGAGCTCAAGAGCCTTCTGGAGCTCTGGGGAGAGGAGGAGGCCTTACAGGCCCTCAAAAGCCGGCGGCGAAATACCGACATTTATGGCCGCATGGCAGAAGCCCTGGCCCAGAAGGGCCACTACCCCCGCACCCAGGACCAGGTGCGCTCCAAAGTCAAAGAGCTGCGCCAGGGCTACGTCAAGGCCAGGGAGGAGAGCTCCCGTTCTGGGGCAGCCCCCTCCTACTGCCCTTACTACACGGAGCTGGACCAGATCCTGGGTGGCAGTGGTGAAGCACGCACACCACGGCGGTTTGTCCAGTCAGGATTGGCAGACCCCGTGGTGGACGCTCCCGAGCAGGACCCAGAGCAGTCTGGAGATGGGGACATGGTGCCAGAGGAGGAGGACAGTGAGGAGACGGCGACCCTCACCCTGGAGCCAGTCACCCAGACCCCAGAGGCCTCCCAGGCGTCATCTGGCGCAGGAGAGGAAGCAGCAGGTGAGTACAGTGAGGTTGTGTAACACCCGGGGGGGGGGAGGTAGGTGGGTGCACAGTGGGTGATGCACAAGGGAAACCTGTCATGCTCAGGCTGATGCCCAGGTCACACACAGTGTTACCTTCAGAAAGTCTGATTCCCCTGTCTCAAGGAGAGGGCATGCCCTTTTGGACAGCTGTTGCACACATGACTGATTGTGATAGAAATGTAGCCGTGTTACTCTGATCTGAGGAAGTGGGTCTGGCCCAGGAAAGCTCATCCCCTAATAAACCATCCTGTTAGTATTTTAAGTGCTACAGAGTCCAGTTTTTTAGGACTGATTGTGTCTTCTTCTTTTCCTCCACAGCCAGACCAGCCGTGCAAGAGGGCCGCAGCACCCCAGCCCCACCTCCATCTCCATCTCGGGGACATGGGAGCTGCAAACACAGGCGTGTCTATGCGGACATCCTCAGGCAGCACGTGGAGGCCGTGCAGGACCTCAACTCCATCCTCAGAGAGAGGGCGGAGGCAGAGGATCGCTGGCGTGACCGGCTGCTGGAGGAGCTGGTCCTGCAGCGCACGTCCCTGACTGCCACTCTCAGGGAGGTCTGCGGCTTGCCTGCTCCTGTGCCTGGTCCTGCTCCTCCAGCACCCCATGACCCCACCCCACCAAACCCCCCTTCCACAACAGCATCCCTTTCCCCCCTTGGACCTCCCTCTCCCCCAGCCCCCACAGTTCCCCAGCCCCTCTCTCCCCCTGGCCCTCCTCTCCCCCAGGCCTCCATGTCCCAAGAGCACCCCAGCCAGCCAACCGAAAGGTGCACCACCCGATCCCGTGGCCATGGAGCACCCCGAACACGAGGCCCAGGCAGGAGAGGGAAATCAGGCAAGCACCGTGCAACCTGATCCCCTTCCCCCCTCCAGGTTTCAAGTCCCCTTCCCCCCTTCAGGTTTCAAGCACCCCCATCACCCCAGTTAAAGCACAAAGAAAGGGTTCAACAATATTTGTTTATTTATTTGTTTATTGTAAATAGTTTTGTCAACATCAAAAATGAAAAAAAGTTTTTTTATGTTTGCTACACGTATACTATTTTTTGAGAGAGATGTAAAAAAAATAAACAGAACATATTATTTTGCAACAAACCCTGGTGTTAATGATTTGTCCAAACAGGGTCAGGAGATGGGTTGTGGAGGGAAGCTTCTATTGGGCCAGGGCCCAGTCCCCAGGCAGAAGCCCCTCAGTAGAGTCAGTGGCCTCCACCTGAGAATTGCTCCCGGAGGGCCTCCCGTATGCCAACAGCAGATCGGTGAGCCTGGCGGATGGCAGCTGTCCGGGGCTGGGCAAAGTGCCTCTCCTGGCCATCAGCACCTCTACCCCACCCTGGTAGGAAGGCCTCCCCTTTCCTCTCCACCAGGTTATGAAGAACGCAACACGCGGCCACCACCTCAGGGACGTTGCTCTCCCCCATGTCTAGGCGTGTGAGCAAGCACCGGAATCTGCCTTTTAAACGTCCGAATGCACATTCCACCTGGTTGCGAGCCCGGTTAAGGTGAGCATTAAACCGCTCCTTACTCACATCCAGGTGGCCGGTGTAGGGCTTCATCAGCCACGGCATCAGGGGGTAGGCGGCATCAGCCACTATGCACACCGGCATGTGCACATCCCCAACCGCAAACTCGCGATGCGGGAAAAATGTTCCTGCCTGAAGCCTCCGGTAGAGGTACGAGTTCCTGAAGATCCGGGCATCATGTGCCCACCCTGACCATCCAACACAAATGTCCGAAAACTGGCCACGATGGTCGACCAGGGCCTGGAGGACCATAGAAAAGTAGCCCTTTCTGTTGATGAATTGGGCTGCTCGATGGGGCGGTGCACGGATTGGAATGTGTGTCCCATCGAGCGCTCCTCCACAATTCGGGAAGCCAAGGGCAGCAAAGCCGGCCATGACGCTGTCCAGATCTTGTAGACAGATGAGCCTGTTGAGCAGCTCCGAATTGATGGCCCTCACCACCTGCAGAACGAGACAGACAACAAAATGTTAGAAGGGGTGCCTTATCTCTTAGGAGGAGAACCCACCGCCCACCTTCCCTCTCAAACACCCCGGGAATCCCCTCCTCAGAACCCCCTCCCCAACAATTCAGGGTGAGTGGAGGAGCTCCCTCCCACTCCCACTCCACTTGGCCCTTCCTGACAGTCTCCCTTCCCCCCACCCCAAACTGTGACTGTCCCCAGATAATGACTTACCTCCATCAGGATGGATCCAATGGTAGACCTGCCCACTCCAAATTGGTGTCCCACGGAGCGGTAGCTGTTGGGGGTTGCCAGCTTCCAGAGGGCAATGGCGACCCTCTTTTCCAGGGGGATAGCGGGCCGCAGGTGGGTGTCTTGCCATTGCAGAGCAGGGGCGAGCCAGGTACACAGCTCCTGGAAAGTGGTCTTTCTCATGCGGAAGTTCCGTAGCCAGTCTTGGTCATCCCAGAGCTCCATCACGAGCCGGTCCCACCAGTCAGAGCTGGTGTCAAACCTCCAAACACGCCTGTCCACGAAGAAGTTTGGAGGCAAGGGCAGTGCGGCTGCTTGACGGAGGAGCCCTTCGTACCTCTGGTCTGGGTCCAGCTGGGGAAGTAGCCTCATGACTGTGTCATGCAGATGCAGCAACAGTTGCAGTATGATGGTGTGGGGCCATCGCCTGCCCAGGGGCAGCTCTGGCTCCATGCCACAAAAATGGGTCTCAAACAGAAAAACCTCCAGAGAAAAAAGCTGCTGGGGTGTCCCAGGAAGCTGAGCACTCCAAACCAGCACTGCAATGCCTTGCTTACTTCCTCGAGGGACAGCAAAGGCAGCTGCAGGAGCAGAGCAACGGGTGTTCAGGAATGTCCCTTTCACCACGCGTCTCTGCAAAGGGCAGGCAGGCAGCACCCGGAAGGAAATGCTGCCCCCATGCCCTGGCAGAAACAGTTCCGGGTGGGTTTGAATTTCGAAAGAGCGTCCAGCAGTCAGGACGCTCTTTTTCGAAAAAGCGGATCGATTTTCCGATCCGCGTATTGTAGTCTAGACGCTCTCTTTCGAAAGAGGCGCTTGCGAAAGTATCTTTCGAAAGCGCCTCTTTCGAAAGAGACTTGCAGTCTAGACACAGCCCTGGTTAAAGTGATTTCCTTACAAGGACTTTGTTCTGTGCAATCCTGGGGACATTGTTATTTGTCAGTTTAGGTTTCCCTTTTCTTCTTTCCCTCCTTTCTCTTCCTCTCATCTTTTCTCCCTTTCCCTTTCTTCCCTGCACAAGGACTTGTCTATCCTCAGGCAGGCCATGCTGGGGAGCCTCCTAGCAAAGTCCCAAACACAGAAAGGTTCTAATACATCTTGGAGGTGAGAACGGTCACAAGAGACTGGGGGCAGTTTTACCTCCGTGTTGGGGAGAACTGGAAGGAGAGACCAGAAATCGATTTTCTAGTCTATTCTTCTAACCTATACCCCAGTGGGCCATCCTTGCTCAGGGCAGTGCTATTTTGGGCCCTTCCTTCTTCGGAGGAAGGAGATAGCACTTCAAGTCAGGGCCCTGGCTAGCGTTAGGAGGAAGCCTCATACCTCCCCACCACACAACCCCCCCTCCCAGGCCCTGTGCCCAAACCCCTATGTAATCCAGCAGATGTTGCTCACAGAAGAGTCGAGTCACAGACTCCTTCCTATAGAACCAGAAGTGCCCAAAAAGAAACAGCTCTTCTCTCCTACCAGCTCTGAGATTCGGGGAGGGGGGATTGTCCTCATAGTCACTGCTTTCCCACTGAGGGCAAAAGGGGGCTGTGTCCATCCTGATGAACTATTCATGAATCAGGAGTTCAGAAAGGATGGGACCAGCCCAGACACTGAACACTGTCCCAGTCTAGAGAGACAGACAGGCACATTGTGACAAACCCTTTCTCAAGCACCATGATGAATGACTCAGATATTCCACCCTGAGCCCAGTGTCTTAGCCCCAGGGTTGGGGATGGGTTCGTTCATACAACATGCACATCAGTCTATAGACACTAACCTGCCTCCTTTTCCCAAAGTGTGCCAACTTCTGCATCAGGTCCAGAGTGTTCTAGGAGAGAGCTAAGGCAGTAAGGAGCAACAGAGCCACATTCTGATTCACCCTCCTGGAATTTGATATGTGACCTCTGACCCCACATTCCTGATGCCAGGTGTAGGCAGGCTGGCTCCAACAAGCTATAGCATCTGCAGCTTCAGGGGCCGTGGGTTGCGAGTGTTCACTGTGGGAGGGCAGAGTGAGAGCAGGGAATGAGACAGACTTGAATCAAGTTCTTCTGCTCATGACTCAGTGGATATCATGGGACCCTGTTCTAACCCCTACTCCAGGCAGATTCATGCCTGTCCTTGGGTCCTGTTTTGTCCTCCTGGAGTAGCTGGAGGTGCAAGTCCTCATGGAGGGCCCTGCCCACATCCCTTTTTCCAGCATCTTTTGGGGTCAGAAAGAAGGCAAAGGAGTCTTTGCTTTCTGAGCCTTGAGGACACACTTCAATCATGTTTTCAGCCTTTGCTCTGCAAACCTAAGGACTGTAAACACTTTTTAATTAACAGCTGGGGGTACGTCTACACTACAGATCCTATATAGACATAGCTATGCCAGCATAGCTCCCTCGCTTAAATGAAGCCTACACACAGAGAAGCAGTTTTTCTTTGGCATAACAGCACAACCCTTCCAAACACAGCCTTCTTAATCTCATAGCTTGGGTAGTCATGCCTAGTAGCTGGGATGGATTATCCATTATTTCCCAGGAAGCACTGCTGCTCAAGTAATATTGATCCCCTGTGGGTGGAATTGTGAGTTCAGCAAGGAGACCCATGTTGGCAGAATGACCCAGGACATCAGGAGGTAAAATACACCGCCCCCCTCCTTATTTTGTTCCTTCAGAGATGCCAGAGAGGTTACACATTGAATCAAGCCTAAAATGTAAGTATGTGAATAGGAAAGTAGCAAAATAAAAGGAATGGGGTGGGGGGGGTATAAAGGAAATACTAATTATTTCCAAGTTGTGCTTTCAGTTCAGTATAAGCAAATAAAGATAAAGAGCTAAGCTGAAAATTTGCCTAAAGGTACCAACAAATGCTTCTTCAACAAGATTTGTCAAACTAGCCATGTGACTTTATTTCCCATAAAAAAATGCCAAGTATGTTTCAGATGGAACACTGGTTAGCTGATTCCAATGTTAATAAGGCCAACCTGGCTCAAAGCCTGACAAGCAAAGTACTAAATTTTCACACAGTAAAACTAAATTACTAAATTGTTCCCTGATGTAGTAAACAAAACAACAAAGGCGCCAACAAACTATTTTAGCTCAGGGCAGAGCAGGCTGAGAAATGTCTTTCTCCTCAGTTGGCACTGAACTTCAAAAAGGACAGAGTGATTTATTGCTTCAAGCATCTCTGACAGTTCTCCTCCTCTTCCTATAATAGCTTCTCCCCTATTAAGAAAAGATTCTCTGAGGCTTGCAGTAAGTGAGGTGGGTTGCAGTCTCTGTCATAGTTTTCTGTAGGCCACATTGCCAGAGTGTTGAGGGGAATCATAGGGGCCTATGAGTCATGCAGAAACAGTACACTCTCTGTAATTTGTGTGGGTCCCAAAGGATTCGCTAGTCCATCAGGTCATCCTTCATTGAGCTCATTTTGCAAACGCCAATTCTTCCTCTAACAGAAAACTTCAGGTACCTCCCCCTGCATCATTTTTATGCACAAGGTGTGATCTGATCCTGGCAATGAAGTGTGGGCCATTCTACTCCTTATCTTCTGCCTTTGATAATAATACAGGCTTTCAAATTCTGTCCCTGGAAAGATAGTGTTAAGGTTATTGTCACTTGGGGTACATCTATACTAGCTCGTTAGTTCAAGCTAGGGAGGGTAATGAGGGCAAGCAGAGTTGCAAATGAAGCCTGAGATTTAAATATCCCGGGCTTCATTTCCATGTTCCCGGGTGCTGCCATTTTAAAATCCCCCTTAGTCCGAACTCCGTGCCCACGGCTACACGCGGCACGGAGTAGGTAGTTCGAATTAAAGATCCTAATTCGAACTACCGTTACTCCATGAGGACTACCGTCATGAGGACTACCATTCCATGAGGAGTAATGGTAGTTCGAATTAGGATCTTTAATTCAAACTACCTACTCTGTGCTGCGTGTAGCCGTGGGCACGGAGTTCGAGGAGTAATGGTAGTTCAAATTAGGATCTTTACTTTGAACTACCTACTCCGTGCCGCGTGTAGCCGCGGGCACGGAGTTCGGACTAAGAGGGATTTAAAAATGGCGGCGCCTGGGAACATGGAAATGAAGCCTGGGATATTTATATCCCGGGCTTCATTTGCAACTCCGCTTGCCATCATTACCCTACCTAGCTCGAACTAACGAGCTAGTATAGATGTACTCTAGGTGCCACTTAGTTAGTCCTCCAAGTTCTCTTTTTTGCTGCTTGTGACGTAGTGGGGGTACCTGGCTGGTTTCTATGCTGCTGGCTCTGGGGTAACCCCCACTGGCTGCCGTGGGTACCACGACCCAGCAAAACAGGATGAGTCACTATGCAAACCAGTGGCCAGACACCCCCCATGGAGAGGAACAAAGTAAGGTGGAATGCTGCCCTGGCTGGGGGGCAGGGCTGGAAGAGAGTTAGTTAGTTGCTGTCTGAGAGCATGGAGGAGACAGCCTAGGGAAAGGGGCTGGAGTTTAGGGGCCCAGTCTCCCCCATCTCAAGGGGGCCTGAGGCATCCTAGCCCAGCTCTGTGACCAGATTACATCTGTGCTGTGCTGTATCCTGGAGAGGCAATAAACTTCCTCTATTCCACCGGCTGGTGCAGTCTGTTTGTGCCATTTCGGGGTGCAGGAGACGGGGGACCCCCAACCCACCGTCACACTGGTGTCAGGGGTGGGATGCACTGCACCCCGTGGATGGAGCTTCCAGCGGCGAGCGACAAGGCGCTGTAGAAGCAAGAGCCCTGGAGCCAGGCGTGCTGGAGACAGAGCGAAGCAGTTCCTGGGGATCGTGGGGCGCTGCAGCACTAGACTGGTGAGTCTGCACCGAGGGGACCAGCGGGCAGATGGCCTACGCCCGACTCTTGAAGGCAGAGCTGATGGGGCTGTGCAGAGAGAGGGGCTTGCCTGTGCAGAAAGCAACCAAGGCCCAGCTGATTGCCCAGCTAGAAGAGAATGACCAGCCACAGGGCCAGGATCTTGTCCCCAGGGGAAGCAGCCAGACCCCCCCTGAGAGTGTGTCAGTCTCAGAGAGGGGGAGGAGTGCTGGAACTCACTGGAGAGATGAGACAGCTTCCCCCAGGAGGCCTGCAAGCTGTAGCCCATCTAGGGCAGGGGCCAGCCAAGCAGAGCTGCGGCAGCTGGAGATCCAGCTGCAGATCAGGGAATTGGAAGTAGAGGACCGAGAGAAGGAGCGCCAAGATTGAGAGAGGCAGCGACAGCATGAGCTGGCCATGGCAAAGCGGAGACCCGGCGGGGCACCGGCTGCGCCAAGTGAGGATGGGGGCCGGGGTCCCGGGACTGCCAGACGCTTGGAGAGGCTCGTGGTGGCCCAATTGAAGGACATGGGCGACATAGACGGGTTCCTCAGCTCCTTTGAGAGGGCCTGTGGACCGCAACAGGTCCCCCCAGCTGACTGGCTGCAGGAGCTCGTCCCCGCACTGAGCCAGGAGGCGGCCGGAGTGCTCAGTCAGCTGGAGGACCTACAGCCAGGGGATTACAACCGAGTCAAGGAGGCCCAGCTACACAAGTTTGGGCTGACCCCCGAGATGTACAGGAAGAGGTTCCGGGGGGTGCAGAAGGAGCCATGGGAGACCTATGTGGATCTGGCCTCCCGCCTGGCGCAATACTGCCGCAAGTGGGTGTCTGGAGTCGGAGCCCAGACCGCAGAGGAGCTGCTCAAGCTGTTCATGATGGAGCAGTTTTATGAAGCGTGCCCACCCAAACTGAGGCTGTGGCTCAAGGACCGAAGACCAGAGAACCCCCAGGAGGCTGGGAGGCTGGCGGATGAGTTCACAGAGAGCCGGTCCGGGTGTGAACGGGAGTCCCGGAGAGAAAAGGAACCGCACAGAGACCGGATCTCGGCTGAGCGATGGAGGGAGTCAACTACGGGGCGAGACCAAGGAACAAGTCGTCTGTGCCCCAGAGAACCAGCCAGGGCCTGGACAGAGACAGCCCAAAGTCTAACTTGCCATCGCTGTGGGCAAAAAGGCCACAAGAGGGCTCAGTGCACCAGGTCCCAGGACCGGGGACTTTCCAGGGTTAACTGGCTGGGGCGGGAGGAAGGGCAGGCTGCCCCAGAGGCAGGGGCTGGCAGGCAAATCTCAGCTCAGAGAGAGGGGAAGGATGCTCAGTGCACCTCCCCTGGGAGGTCTGATTCTCAGGAGGCGGATTTCTCTGTGTACCGGGTGGGGGCAGGACGGCCCCTGCGGAGCGAGTGCCTCATACCCCTGGAGGTGGATGGTAGGAAGGTGACGGGCTTCTGGGACACGGGGGCGGAGGTGACTCTGGCCCGATCCGACATAGTGGCCCCAGACCGGATACTACCCCACACGCAGTTGACCCTGAAGGGCATAGATGGGTCCCCGTTTAAGGTGCCTGTAGCCTGGGTGCATCTGAAATGGGGGGCGAAGGAAGGCCTCAAGGAAGTGGGGGTGCACCCGCACTTGCCCACCGAGGTGCTGATGGGGAATGACCTAGAGGAGTGGCCCCATGAATCTCAGTGGGCTCTAGTCACTACCGGGAGCCAGAGCCAGCGGGGGGCTGACAACGTGGGTCCAGGGAAGGACTCCTGGCAGCGTTCTCAGGGTCCCATCCCAGTGGACATGGGGTCCAGCCAGGCTGGGACTCCGGACCTAGGCAAAGGTGGGGAACAGGTCCCGATCCCTGCCTCAGCAGCTGAATTCCAGGCTGAGGTGCAGGCAGACCCCTCCTTGCAGAGGCTGAAGGACCAGGCTGGCCTCCGTGCAGCTCAGCCCCGGGGGAGAGGTGGCCAGGAGAGATTCCTGCGGGAGCGTGGACTCCTGTTCCGGGAATGGATTCCCCCCAGGAAGGTGAGGGCATGGGGGGTCCAGCGGCAGCTGGTCGTCCCCCGAAAGTATCGCCTCAAGCTGCTGTATTTGGCCCACGATGTCCCTGTTGGGGGCCACCCGGGGATCCAGAGCACCCGGCTGAGGCTGCTCCAGCACTTCTATTGGCCGGGAATCTTTACAGCTGTGCAGCGGTACTGCCGGTCCTGTGACTCCTGCCAGAGGGGCGGGAAGGCCCAAGACAGTAGGAAAGCAGCTTGGGGGTCTCTATCCCAGATAGAGGACCCTCTGGGTTTGCTGAGAGAGTTATGGGAGGGGAAGTCCTCCCTGGATGGAACATCGGGGATGGAAGCCGCCCTGGCTGTCCAGAGAAGGCTCGCTGGGCTCATGGCCCCGGCCCGAGAGACCCTGGCCAGAGATCAAGGCCAGCGGAAGGGTGGGTGTGACCCCCAAGGACAGGCCTGTGCCAGTCGCCCTGGAGCGGGGCGGCGAGTGGACAGAGGGAAGCCAGCTCATGTGGGGCCTCGCCATGGCCGGCCCGAGTCAAGGGGAGCACCCATGTCCCCAGGGCGGGTTCCCACGCAGAGGACCCGAACTTCCCTAGGTCACGAGCAGAGTGACTCTGCTCAGTTCGCTCTCGGAGGGGGGAGAACTGTGACGTAGTGGGGGTACCTGGCTGGTTTCTATGCTGCTGGCTCTGGGGTAACCCCCACTGGCTGCCGTGGGTACCACGACCCAGCAAAACAGGATGAGTCACTATGCAAACCAGTGGCCAGACACCCCCCATGGAGAGGAACAAAGGAAGGTGGAATGCTGCCCTGGCTGGGGGGCAGGGCTGGAAGAGAGTTAGTTAGTTGCTGTCTGAGAGCATGGAGGAGACAGCCTAGGGAAAGGGGCTGGAGTTTAGGGGCCCAGTCTCCCCCATCTCAAGGGGGCCTGAGGCATCCTAGCCCAGCTCTGTGACCAGATTACATCTGTGCTGTGCTGTATCCTGGAGAGGCAATAAACTTCCTCTATTCCACCGGCTGGTGCAGTCTGTTTGTGCCATTTCGGGGTGCAGGAGACGGGGGACCCCCAACCCGCCATCACACTGCTGTGTGAGCAAATGTTCAGACATTTACATGCTATATATTTTGTTAGTTTGCGCTATGCAAGTCTCTCTGTAAACGAATCTGTAGAGAGGCAATTATGTAAACAGCAGAAGTTGCTTTTTGCTTTTGTTTCTAAATTCAGACAGTTCCTGAGTTAGAGTTGCTCAGTGGGAACTGGGCATTGGTGTTGGGCTGAGATACCAAAAGAAGGAATTGCCGCGGATGCTGTCTGACCACGTGGGTTCCAGGATTGGTGTGTATGCATAGAAACCAAGTCACAGTTAGTACATGTGCCAAATTCCACATCCCCCCTGAGAAGCTGACCATGAGGTCTGGATGTATGCTAATCCTCAGTGTAAGTGGACTGTTACCCCTTACTAAAACTCTGTGGGAGTTTTTTTGGTTTGCCAGCTCCCACTTTCAGATGGGGAAGGGTTCAGGAGGCTGACAGACCCCAGAGACAATGGAAAGCAGCCAACACTCCAGCTCAGCCTGATTGACAGGTTGGACAGGCCAGTGAGGAAGGGGAGAGGCCAGGCCCCGTCCTCCCTGTGAGCTGGGATTGTTCTGGCTCTCTCTCTGAACAAACAAGCTGTGTGCAGAAGAGGTGCTGCAAAGACAGAGAGCTGAAAGAGGAGTACAAACTGTGTAAAGAAGTCCTGCAGTGACAGAACCAGACACAGACAGGTCAAGCAGTGCAAGCTGTGTGGAGAGACAGTCTTGCAACAGCAGAGCAAGGAGCGCAGACCCTGTGTTGAGCAGCAGACTGGCAGTGCTCAGAGAGCCAAAAGGAACAGAGAAGCCTCACAAGGAGCAGGAACTGGCCAAGCAGCACAGCCTGCAGCTGGATGTGGTGAGCTCCTGGGACCAGCAAAGTGTGGGAAAAGGCTCTGGACTGGGAGAGGGGTCTGGCCACTTCGAGCTTGAGACTGTGTGGTCACTACCAGAGCTAGCGTGTCCTGCCTGTAGCCCCCCCTGCAGCATATCCAGGGCCTCTAAGAAAGAGACTGTGGACTGTCCTTACACTCTGCAGACTGCTGTTTTGATGTCCCTGTGCTACAGAGCAGGGCTGTGTGTTCTCATTTAACCATTCTCACTTTTTCTTATTCTTTTCTCTTTAATCAGTTGTTGTTTAATAAATTGTATTTGCTTTGAACCTTATGAAGTGATCACTGGGCCAAGAAGGCCTGCAGTGTAAAGAGAGCACCTCGGAGTGGGGACACCCTAACTCCTGCCCCTAGTGACTACAAGGTCAGGGATTAAGCCCCAGGAAACCTGGGCCCAGCCTTGTTGGGGTTTCGAGGGCTCTGCTAATCAGGAGAGTGGAGGAGGAGCCCTCAGGATCAGGGAGCCGTGGGGTAAAGGAAGTGGGAGTGGGGACTCAGATCCTTTCGCTGGTTCATTTCACCAGGGTGTATAGAAGCCAGGAAAGTTCCCCACAATAGCGGGATCATTCCCCCACTTACATCAGCACAACAATGCCGGTGTCAGAACAGGACACTAGTTCAGAAGGGGCCAATGCTCTTTTAATTCTTTGTCTTGCCAATTTTGGGATATATTCAAGATAAATTCCTATATGTTTCTGAACCCTCCCACCTAAGCTTTGAGGCATGTATGGTATGGACCTTCTTATCTGTAAGAGTATGGCTACACATAAAAATTAACAAAATAACAGCTGTTATTTCGAATTAACTTTACAAGTGTCTACACAGCCAAACCACTATTTCAAAATAAATTTGGAATAGTGAAGCACTTATTTCGAATTTGGTAAACCTCATTCTATGAGGAATAATGCCAAATTTGAAATAGCTAATTCAAAATAAGTGCTGTGTAGACACTTATTCGAAATAGGGAGCCTCCAGCCTTCTCAGGGTGCCCTGGTGGCCACTCCAGCCTCACACAAGAACACTTCTCTCCCTCCCTGGAGCCCTTAAAGGGGTTAACTCTGGCCACAGTGCCTGTGCCAGCTCCAAGCCTGCCAGCCCTGACCCAGTGGCTCCAAAACATAAGCCAGCAAGCCACTGGCATCCAGCCCTCCACCGCTCCCCAGAAGTAGCCTGCCAGTTCCCAGGAGCCTGCCAGGGCCTGGAGAAGGCAGGCGCCTTCCTGGTCCAGGGTGGAGATCAAGGTGGACCTTACTCAGGTTTGGGGGGGATGCCCCTAATGTCCATGATTTCTGCACTAGACGGAGGAACGCGGCTATCTATGGCAGAATAGCTGCCAGCCTGGCCACCAAAGGCCACATGCGAACCCAGGAGCAGGTTCTCATGAAAATCAAGTTGGTCTGGCAAGACCTCCAACCCTGAGCCCTGAGCTTCTCCTACCTCTTCTTCCCCTTGCTTCCCCCTTCCAGCTCCCTCCTCCCAGGTTTCCTCCTCCTCTCTCCCACCCTTTCCCCCCCACCTCTCCCACCTCCTTTCTCCAGTCTCATTAGTTTCATCCCTCTCCCCAGTTTTGTTAAATAAAGAGAGTTGGTGTTCATGAAAATACATGTATTTTATTTGACATCAGGAAGGTAAGTGGAATGATGTGGGGGAGGAATGAGGCACAATCCCCCAGTGGGGCAGACCAGGGAGGCTCTTAGTGCTCCTCAGGGCCCTCCTGGATACTGACAGCCCCCCGATGGACCTCCTGGATGGCAGCCTGCAGAAAGTGCAGCCAGGCTCACACCAACACGTTCACGAGAAGCACCAGAGTGCCCAGGGGCCGCTCCAGCTCCATGTTGCAGAGTGCTGTGGTGTCCCGAGTGAGGGCAACCAGAGAATGCAGAGACACAAATGCTTTGCTGTTCCTCAGCGAGGTAGGCAAGCAAGCAGGAAAAGCTGAGAACTGGCTGCCGGGGTGGGGGTCCCTTTAAACACAAGCCTCAGATAGCCTCAGGCAGCAGTTACACAAATAAACTCCTGACCTGATGCCCTGCTGGACCTGGTTCAGGCCGGCCTTCAATGCAATTCAGTGTCCACTCAGTGTGGACGCACTATTTCTAAATAGCAAAATGCTATTTTGAAATGCATTTTGTGTGTAGATGTGTTATTTCGAAATAAGCTATTTCAAAAGAACACTGTAGTGTAGACTTGCCCTAAATCTTTGTATATGGAGTCAAAAGGAATTTTCTGCTTACCAACTCACTAATTTCATGAGAGCACAGATGACACAAATGCTAGAAGTCTAAATAGTAAAATGGGTGAACTAGAGTGCCTAGTTTTAAAGGAGGATATTGATATAATAGACATCATGGAGACTTGGTGGAATGAGGACAATCAATGGGACACAGTCATACCAGGGTACAAAATATATTGGAAGAAAAGAACAGATCATTCTTGTGGGGGAGTGGCACTATACATGAAAGAAAATGTAGAATCAAATGAATTTCCATAGAATTTCTATGGATATTAATCCCATGCTCCAAAAAAAGGAATATAGCAGTAGGGATATATTATCGACCACCTGATCAGGACAGTGATAGACTATGAAATGCCAAGGGAGATTAGAGAGGCTATCAAATTAAAAAACTCGATAATAGTGGGGGATTTCAACTATCCCCATATTGACTGGGTACACATCACCTCAGGACGGGATGCAGAGATAAAATTTCTTTATACCTTAAATGACTGCTTTTTGGAGCAACTGGTTATGGAACCCACAAAGGCAGAGGCTATTCTTGATTTAGTCCGAAGTGGAGCTCAGGATCTGCTTCAAGAGGTAAATATATAACTGGACTGCTTGGAAATAATTACCACAATGTAATAAAATTTAACATCCCTGTGGTGGAAAAAACATCTCAGAAGCTGTAGCCAGACAGGAACCCCCCTGTAACATCCATTTTTGCTTGCCTGGAGCATACAGGGCACACAGAGCAGAAGGCCCAGGCTGTGTGACCGTGAATGGCTGTAAACAGAGATATGCCAATTGCTGACCAAGAGGCTGCCAAGGAGTGCCCTTGACTTAACCCATATTGATATGAACACACAGCTGTCCGCGGGGGGAGGAATCTCTCGCCCAGTAAAAAAATGTCTAGTACTCACAATTTAGTTATCTCTCTTGCAAGTGTAAATTAAGTTGAAACTTGCTTGTAAGAACTGGCACCACAAAACGGACCAGTACAATTTGGCTTCTTAGATAAGAAAGAGGATACAGGCCCCCAGGGGTATAAAGATGGGTCCAACAGCACATTTACTCTGAGTGTCAATCTACCATCTATCTGCTGGTCGGGTTAGGTGTTTGATCTCCCGAGGTTCCAAGGGGACGCCCACCTCATATTCATCTTTCCTAGGAATTGAGAGACCGGCCCTGGCCTGACACGCTGGAGTCGAGAGGCACAGAAGGGGGTAAAAATTGTACCTGGATGTGGTCCTTTGTTTAAGCATATATATACTTAGGCTACGTCTACATTGGCCCCTTCTCTGGAAGAGGCATGTTAATTTCAAACTTCAGAATAGGGAAATCCGCGGGGGATTTAAATAAACATGGCTGCCGCTTTTTTTCTGGCTTGGGGAAAAGCCGGAAAAAAGCGTCTAGACTGGCGCGATCCTCCGGAATAAAGCCCTTTTCCGGAGGATCTCTTATTCATCATGCCTATATTCATCCTTTGTTATTTGTCCTAGTTTCCATTTTTTATATGACTCCTTTTTTATTTTGAGATCATGCAAGATCTCCTTGTTAAGCCAAGCTGGTCTTTTGCCATATTTTCTATCTTTCCTACACAGCGGAATTGTTTGCTTTGAAATACGTCCCTTTGAAATACTTCCAACTCTCCTCAGTTGTTTTTCCCTTCAGTCTTGCTTCCCATGGGACCTTACCTACAAGTTCTCTGAGCTTATCAAAATCTGCCTTCCTGAAATCCATTACCTCAATTGTGCTGGTCTCCCTTCTACCTTTCCTTAAGATCATGAACTCTATTATTTCAAGGTCACTGTCCCCCATACTGTCTTCCACTTTCAAGTACTCAACTAGTTCCTCCCTATTTGTTAAAATCAAATCCAGAACAGCTTCTCCTCTGGTAGCTTTTTCAACCTTCTGAAACAGAAAGTTGTCTCCAATGCAGTCCAGAAACTTATTGGATAGCCTGTGCCCCGCTGTGGTAGTTTCCCAACATATGTCTGGATAGTTTAAGTCGCCATCACCACCAAATCTTGGGCTTTGGATAGTTTTGTTAATTGTTTAAAAAAGGCCTCATCCACCTCTTCCACCTGGCTAGGTGGCCTGTAGTAGACTCCTAGCATGACATCACCCTCATTTTTTACCCCTTTTAGCTTAACCCAGAGACTCTCTATACAGCTATCTCCTACGTTCATCTCCACTTCAGTCCAAGTGTGTACATTTTTAATATACAAGGCAACCCCTCCTCCCTTTTTTCCCTGTCTGTCCTTCCTGAGCAAGCCGTACCCTTCCATACCAACATTCCAATCATGCGTCCCATCCCACCAGGTTTCTGTAATACCAATGATATCATAGTTGTATTTCTTGGTTAGCAATTCCAGTTCTTCCTGCTTATTACCCATACTTCTCGCATTTGTATACAGGCATCTAAGATACTGATTTGATCTTGCCTCCCTGTGATTCCACAGAACACTTTCAGAAACACTGATCTAGAGAAAGGGATAAACAGTGAGGTGGCAAAATTAGCAGATGATACCAAACTGCTCAAGATAGTTTCGACCAAATCAGACTGTGAAGAGCTTAAAAAAATTCTCACCAAACTAAGTGATTGGGCAACCAAATGGCAAATGAAATTTAATGTTGATAAATGTAAAATAATCCCAACTATATATACAAAATGATGGGGACTAATTTGGCTACAACTACTCAAGAGAAAGATCTTAGAGTCATTGTGAATAGTTCTCTGAAAATATCCACTCAGGGTATGTCTAGACTACATCCCTATGTTGCCAGAGGAAAGTAAGTTAGACATACCGATATTGCAAATGAAGTGGGGATTTAAATCTCCCGTGCTTCATTTGTTAAAAATGGCCACCGCATCTTGACGAGTCAGCAGTTTGTCGGCAAAAGCAGCTGTCAAGATGGGGATCGGGCAACAAAGAAAGCCTTTGTTGCCTGATCCTGTAAACCTCATTTTACGAGGTATAAGGGATCGGCCGACAAAGGCTTTCTTTGTCACCCGATCCCCATCTTGACAGTTGCTTTTTGCTGACAAACTGCTGACTCGGCAAGATGTGGCAGCCATTTTTATTCAAATGAAGCACAGGAGACATACCCTCAGCGTACAAGGGCAGTCAAAAAATCAAATAGAATGTTAGGAGTCATTAAAAAAGGAATAGAGAATAAAACCATGTACACCCACATCTTGAATACTGCGTGCAGATGTGGTCACCTCATCTCAAAAAAGATATATTGTCATTGGAAAAGGTTCAGAAAAGGACAACGAAAATCATTAGGTGTTTGGAACGGGTCCCATATCAACAGAGATTAAAAAGACTTGGACTTCTCTGCTTAGAAAAGAGGAGACTAAGGGGGCATATGATAGACATCTGTAAAATCATGAATGGTATGGAAAAAATGAATAAGGAAAAGTTATTTACTTATTCCCACAATAAAAGAACCAGGGGTAACCCAAATGAAATTAATAGGCAGCAGGTTTAAAACAAACAAAGGGAAGTTTTTCTTCACTCAGCACACAGTCAACCTGTGGAACTCCTTGCCAGAGGATGCAGTGAAGGCTAGAACTTTAACAAGGTTTTAAAAAAAGCTAGATAGATTCATGAAGGTTAGGTCCATCAATGACTATTAGCCAGGATGGGTAGGAATGGTATCCCTAGCTTCTGTTTCTCTGGAGGTGGGTGACAGGGGAGCGATCACATGAGGATTACCTGTTTTGATCCCTCCCTCTGGGGCATCTGATATTGGCCACTGTCGGCAGACAGGATACTGGGTTAGATGGACCTTTGGTCTGACTCAGTATGGCCATTCTTATTTTCTTATTAACAGTATTCTAATGCAACAAATAATTCAAGTCATCAATCGATGCCAGATATCCTAAGAGATCACATTTTCTGGTTCCAGTCATTTTAATTCTCCAATCAATATAAGCCTTGGTTGGTTATTAGATCCTATGAGGTAAAAGCAGAAAGCATTTTACTATAATTAAAGGCTGAAAGGTTAACTTGGACTACTTTGCTGTCAATCACATTTCCCTTGAGCATCAATAACACTTTTGATTTTTCTGACACAAAATGACACAAAGTACTCAGTATATAGGATCAACATCCTGACCTCTGAGTCAAATGAAGACTCATAATAAATAATGAATCAATAAGGGAAATTATGCAAGAAAAATCTTTCCAGAAAATGTCTGAGCTCATCAACAAATTACACAATGAGGTCTTTTGCCTCTTAGCTTGAATAAGCAAACCCTTTTATTTACTTATAAAAAGAGCTTCAGCATTATCTTAATAACTACCTGGGATATTTGGGTACTTTAATTGACACATAACTTTTCCAAGTCAGCATAAACACAGCAAGATCCCTCAGTTTCTTCCATGCAATATATTTTAAGCCACAGGGATGGTCTGTTGATCCTAGGGTAGGTAGGATATAAGAATACCCCTGCTACCCTACTTTTCCCCTTTCCCCATTAATACCTCATGTCAGAGGGGGGTAGGCATGGCATAGGCACCCTGTAGGAATTCCATATCACCTGAGCATTTTCCTATGTTGTGGAGATCATCATGGGATAGAGCCATGGCTTTGTGCCAACAGATCAGTCAGGTCTTGCCACGATGTACTGGCAGCATTTTACACCCAAATTTCATGGGTGTAAATGACTCCACCAGGTGCCAGTGTAACCTACTGATCAACATGCTATGCATCCCCTATGTGCCTGCTCTAGAAGACATCTGTTACAGTCTCCAGTTACGGAACCCAAGTAACCCCCTGAGTAGTGTGTGTTACCAGTCTGGCTATGTCTAGACTACACGTTTTTTTCGAAAAAAGTGGCCTTTTTTTAAAAAATCTTCACTTGAATCTAGACTGCCGCTGTGTTCTTTCAAAATTAAATTGAAAGAACACAACAGTTTTTTCAACAGCAGTAAACCTCATTTTATGAGGAAGAATGCCTTTTTTTGAAAGAGCTCAATCGAAAAAAGGCATTTTTGAATGCAAATGGCATTTTCGAAAGTGAGCATCCAGATTGCCTGGGTGCTCTCTTTCAAAAGGGCAGATTGCTTTTTCAGAAAAAGTGGTGACTGTCTAGACGGTCTCATAGACTCGTAGACTCATAGACTTTAAGGTCAGGAGGGACCACTATGATCATCTAGTCTGACGCCCTACACAATGCAGGCCACAGAATCTCACCCACCCACTACTCACCTATATCTCAGATATTGAAGTCCTCAAATGATGGTTTAAAGACCCCAAGATGCAGAGAATCCTCCAGCAAGTGATCCGTGCCCCATGCTACAGAGGAAGGCGAAAAACCTCCAGGGCCTCAGCCAATCTACCCTTGAAAGATTATTTTGAAAAAGCTTCTTTCGAAAGAAGTGTGTTGTCTAGCTGTACCCTCTCTGTCTGCACAAAGGACATAAGCTTGCAACAAGCAAGTAGTTGAAAGCTAGGGTCTTCAGCTCAAGTTGTGGCGGCTCCTAGGCTCAAAGTCAGGCTGTTCCTTGGTTCAGTTCTTGGTGTTGGTTAAGGTGGTGGCCCTCATCCAAAGCAATGGCATATAGACTACAACTTTGTGAGAAACTCTTCATATTGTATGTCGTTGTTTCAAGTGAGTCATCATGTTTTCCACACATGGGACCTTCTCCCTAAAATTTTCTCCAGTGAGAGTTGAGGGGGCTCACTATCTTGCAGACTAAGGCCCTTAAAGCCCTTTCTCGTCTGATACCATCACCGCTGCGTAAGTAACTCAATGCCTTTTCCTGCAAATCATTATGCACCTTTATAGTTCTTGCACATGCAAATAGTACACACCTCCGAAAGGACTGGTCACATTCAAACAGACTACTAGGTTTGGATCAATGCACTTTTACATCAATATTTTTGGTCCAACAACCAAGTTTAATATTTTAGTGGAATGTGGCCTACATTTGGAACCTAATCCTGAAGCAATAGTTTTGTCCTTGACTTCAATGGGAACAAGATCAAGAAGATCTTAGAGATGGTATGAACTGCAGAACAAACCAGCTGGGATAGTCCAGGTGAGAAACTGTTCAACAGTGAGATAAAGTGTTCATAACCTGGCCCAATGTTTGTATTTTGCAGCCTCAATCATCAATGAAACCCTCTTTCTAAATATTTAAAACTACTTCCATGGGTACTTGGCTAAAGAATATGTATTGAAGTGCTAATAATGTACAATCCTATTTCCATTATGATGTGCAGTACTTTTAACTGTCCACACAGCCATTCTTAAGGTTAGTCTGGCAATGGCTATCAACAAGAGACACATTTGTGGTTTAGTGGACTATAGTAATTGTGTCAGTAAATGGTATTAATAATCATTCAGGCTTATTAGAGGCAGAATCTTCTGCCAACCTTATTTAGTCAAAATTGATGTCTTGATATTACTTTTTTTTCCTTCTCTCTAGAAGCCTAATGAAATGTCACACAATGAGGCTACGTCTACATTGGCCCCTATTACGGAATAGGGATGCAAATGTAGAACTTTGGAAGAGGCAAATGCGCAGGGGATTTAAATATCCCCCGCGACATTTGCATTTTCATGGCCGCCGCTTTTTTCCGGCTTGGAGATAAGCCGGAGAAAAGCGTCCAGACTGGCGCGATCCTCCGGAATAAAGCCCTATTCCAGAGGATCTCTTATTCCTACTTGTAAGTAGGAATAAGAGATCCTCTGGAATGGGGCTTTATTCCAGAGGATCGCGCCAGTCTGGACGCTTTTCTCCGGCTTATCTCCAAGCCGGAAAAAAGCGGTGGCCATGTTTATTTAAATCCCGCGGGGGATATTTAAATCCCCCGCGCATTTGCCTCTTCCAAAGTTCTACATTTGCATCCCTATTCCGTAATAGGGGCCAATATAGACGTAGCCTGAATGTAGTGCCACCTAATCTGGTCCCATGGCTTTTAAAGATGACTGTTTGCAGACATTGAAGGAACATACAAGATACAAATTAAAGATGTGAATCTCTTCCCACAGTTAGTTTACACCGGTTAGTTTACAATGCCAAAATGAGGGGAGAATCAGCCCTCCTAGAAGAAGAAATAATCCTTCATCTGTCATAAACGAATATAGTTGGAAATTTTAAAAATCTAATTGTGAATTTATTTGTAATCTGGTCTTGCCATATACCCCTGCACATCAGCTGGCAGCTGGCACAGATGAGTTTGCTCTTGGTCACCAAGATTCAGTAGATCGGAGGGGTCAGGACTTTCTTAGCCGAGGACCCTTGGTTGTGGAACTGCTTCTCAGAGATGTACCAGATTTGTTCAATAGCTGCCTTTAGGAAATAAAATGTAACAGCTCACTTAGCTGCAGAATATTTTTACAGCAAAATATTATACGTCTTTGGGGAAAGAGTGGCAGGCAGAACCAACCTTAATCCAAGTGGCCAAGAAATACCCAGATTTCAACCTTACCAGGAGTGCTTTACTACAAGAAAAATCTTAAACTGGGTTTCAGAATTTCTTTTTGTAGACAGTCCACAACTCTGGCGAAGTCTCAGGTTTGGAAGAGAAATAAAGGGACACCATCAACTTGATGAGTTTTTTGGCTCTCTTTCAAACCAGTTTTCAGATAAAGCAGCCTTGAAATAGAACTCTAGCACTGGATGGCTGTGTCTAGACTGGCAAGTTTTTCCGCAAAAGCAATTGCTTTTGTGGAAAAACTTGCCAGCTGTCTACACTGGCCGCTTGAATTTCCGCAGGAACGCTGACAATCTCATGGAAGATTGTCAGTGTTCTTCTGCAAATACTATGCTGCTCCTGTGTGGGAAAAAGCCCTCTTGCGCAAATGTATTTGCGCAAGAGGGCCAGTGTAGGCAGCTAAAAACTGTTTTGCGCAAAAAAGCCCCAATGGCGAAAATGGCAATCAGGGCTTCCTCACTCAAAACCGTGTCTAGATTGGCATGGATGCTTTTCTGCAAAAAGTGCTTTTGCGCAAAAGCATCCGTGCCAATCTAGACGCTCTTTTCCGCAAATGCTTTTAACGGAAAAACTTTTCCATTAAAAGCATTTGCGGAAAATCATGCCAGTCTAGACATAGCCAATATGTTTGGATTTTCTGGCCGTGTTTATAAGAATCTTAGGGATGGGTCTGGGTGAAACTATATACATGTTTGGGCCCACCTTCTATCTTGCCTTTCTCTCTGCACAGATCTTCCTGGCAGCTCTTCAGTGTCCGTTTTGCTGCTATCTTTGCTGATTAGGCTTTCTGTCTGCCACACTTTGGGCATCACGGTTCAATATTGCCCATCCAGTACTTCTCCTTAGTTAATCTCTTAGGCCTGGTGTACAAATAGGACTTTACCCCAAATTTAGTCACCCCTGGTTGCTTATCTAAGGGTTGTAACTACCCTAAGGGGCCACAGAATTCAAATCCTGGAGTCCTGCTATTCCCGACCGTGCATGTCCAAAATTATGCTAGTGTAGACGCTGTGTTGCTGGAAATCTGACCCTATTGGCCTCCGGGAGACCTCCCGCAGCTGTCCACTATAATTGCTCTGGCCACACCTTGTACCTCCACTGCTCTCCTCCCACTGATCTCTAAAAGGCCCGGGGACTAGAGAAGGGCCTGTCCCACATGGCCAGCCCTGTGCGAGCGAGCAACACACAGAGACATGAGTGCCCCCAATGCTCCCTAGGACACTCGCTGCTCCCACTTCTGCTCCCATGGTCTTCATTGCTCAGGGCTGCAGCCTGGAGAGTACAGGAGATCTTGGACCAGCTACCCAAGGGAGGGAAATGCACACACGCTGTGCACTTTCCCCTTGCTCCCTGAGAAGTCAGGGAAAGGAGAAGAGCATCAAGGACCCTGTATGTGTGGCTGAATCCCCCTCTCCCGAAACGGTACTTGCTCCCACTGCACTCACCCTTATTCACACAAGCCCCCTTATCCTGAGGCTCTGCCCTGACTCCTGCACCAACCCCCACGTCCCAAACCCTGTGCTCTGAGCCTATTCTCACACTCTCAACCCTATTGACTCCTGAACCCTGACTTCTGTACCCCACACCGTAGCCCCCTGCCGTGACTCCTGTATCCCTCACATCCCCCTACTCTGAGCCCTCCCAGCCTTCTGCCCTGAGCTCCTCCTCACCCCCAAACTCATGCCCTGACTTCTACTACACCCTCCACATCCCCACCCACCACCCAAAGCCCCCTACATACTAAAAACACACATTTACATTTCTTACAGGGAGGATATGATAGAGGTCTATAAAATCATGACTGGTGTGGAAAAAGTGAATAAGGAAAAATTATTTACTTATTCCCACAATATAAGAACTAGAGGTCACCAAATGAAATTTATAAGCAGCAGGTTTAAAACAAACAAAAGGAAGCTTTTCTTCACTCAGCGCATAGTCAACCTATGAAACTCCTTTCCAGAAGATGTTGTGAAGGCTAGGACTTTAACAGGGTTCAAAAAGCTAGAAAGATTCATGGAGGTTAGGTCCGTCAATGGCTATTAGACAGGATGGGTAGGAATGATGTCCATAGCCTCTGTTTCTCTGGAAATGGGTGACAGGGTAGGAATCACATGAGGATTACCTTTTGTGATCCCTCCCTCTGGGGCATCTGGTATTGGCCACTGTTGGCAAACAGGATACTGCACTAGATGGACTGTTGATCTGACCCAGAATGGCCTTTCTTATGTTCTTATATACTGGTATTGTATCATGTCCCCCATCCCCCTGCCCTGAGCCCCCACGGGAGGGAGGATAACACTATAGTACCTGTAAGAATCTTAAGTTACTTTCACCCCTGAGTTACACTTTCACTGCAGATTTCACAAAACACAAAGAAAGTGTATCACTCGACTCAAGGTTTAAGATTCTGAAGTGTCTTCCAAAATCTGAGTGAGAGAAGATGTGGAGCATGCTTTCAGGAATCTTTAAAAAGAGCAACAACACTCCAATGCAGAAACTACAGAACCTAGAAATAAAGAAAGAAAATCAGCCTCCTGCTTTGGGCTGTTATTAAATAGAACCCAACATCAGCATGGCACATATCTTCTGAAGTGGTGGCTGAAAACGCGAAGGGACATATGAATCTTTAGCACATCTATCACATAAAGATCTTGCAATGCAATAGTGCCATGAGAATGCCTGTTCTCACTTTCAAATGACATTATAAACAAGAAGTGAGCAGCTTTATTTCCTGCAAATGTAAACAAGCTTGTTTTATCTAAGCGACTGGCTAAACCAGAATTAGGACTCTGTTGACTTGCAGGCTGTATAAAGCTTTATATTGTTTTGTTTTTAAATGCAAGGATTTTTTTTTTTTTTACTTAATGCTCCATTTGTCAGTTTAACATTTTTATTATAGAGATTGTACAGCAATACTTGGATGAAGTGACTTGAAAAATACTATTTCTTTTGGGGGATTTTTACAGTGCAAGCATTTGTAATATAAACACAAAGTGAGCACTTGTACCCTTTCTGTTCTGTGTTCTAGTTGAAATCAATATTTGAAAATGTAGGAAAAAATCAAAAAATATTTAAATCAATGGTATTCTATTATTAACAGTGTGATTAATCATGCAATTAATTTTTAATTGTGTGTCAGCCCTAAAAATTAAAAATCAATAATCACACTGTACATCTGATCTGTTCTTTTGTCCATCTCTCCTGTCTTCCAGTGTATCAACCCATCTCACCGTGTAATTTTGTCTGTCTTATCTTTCTTATAATCTGTTTAATCTTTCTGCCTGTCTAGTCTTTCATCTAATCTTTTTATACTATTTTGCCAAGTAATCTAGACACCTAATCTTTTTGTGAGTTTAAGCTCTTTCATTTGTCCATTCTCTAGTACGAGCTAGGAAATAAGCAGCCCATGGGCTGGAAGTGGTTTGCCACGGTTAGTCCCTGGTGGGCTGCTGGACACTTTATTTACCTGCGCATCTGCAGATATGGCCTATCCCAGCTCGCTTTTCCCGGCCACTGGATACCAACAGCAAGATTTCAATATTTTAAATTTATAATATATGATTTGGCCCTAAACTGAAACTCGGAGTTTTATTTGGTAAACCACATGCCGGTGATAGATACGGCCACGAGTAATCAGCCTCAGGCAATCCCTTCTTCTGGGACTTGGGATATTTACCATCTTCACTACAAGTCAGGGTGCGTCCAATTAGGGTTTTAAATTAATCGTTACTGCGTCCCAGGGTAACAGACTGATAGCCTGAACAGTCCTTCTGCTCTCTCTGTAGTTGTTCCCTGCCCCATCTGTGTTCTCCTTCTGTGAGTTCAGTTCTCTGAAGAAGTGGGTTGTGCCCATGAAAGCTCATGATACCATCTCCATGTTGTGTTTGACTCTAAGGTGCTGCAAGACTATTTGTTGTTTTTTAAGTTTTTTCAGTTCTCTTAGTTCTTCTCACCTGCTTTCCCCACTCACATTGGCAGCTACCACTTCACACTGAGTGATTCCTGTCAGCTCTCTGCCTGATATACTGATTCTAGCTCTTTCTGATTGGTCCTTTCCTTCTTATGGGCCAATCATGGCTGTTAAACATATGCCAATCAAAACCTGACCTCTGTGAAAATATTTGCCTCATTTGACTCACCCAATTGAAGATTTGCACGATGCCTGAACACCCACCCACCTTTATTTCATATCAGCCTTCTTGCTTGCTATTGGCTGGATAATTCCCAGACATCCATTTTGGATTTCACTCACTGTGACAGCCGGGGGGGCCGACAGCTTCTGCGAGCCTCTAGGCAAGGTGTGGGTGGGAGCTCTGTGCCCCCTGGAAGGGGCGAGGCCGGGGGCAGCCAGCCCTAAGTGCCACCCGGGCCATGACGCTATCCCTACCCCCGCCTCAGAGCCGGCCAGAGAAGAACTCCAGCAGCAATTTAAAGGGCCCGGGGTTCCAGCCATTGCAACTACTGTAGGAGCAGTGACAATGACCATCAGTCCCAGTCCCCTCTGAATCACCAGGCCTCAGGACAATGGGCCACTTTGCCCTGCATCCAGTCAGTAGACTTGATGAGTGCTTGTGACTCCACCTTTTATTGCTAGCCATAAAAAACTAAAATGATCTTTATTAATTATCTCTCTAATTTATAAAGAACTATCCACATCTAAGTATGACCTAACACTATGATTCACTGTCACTGTTCTGTTTTGTATTGTTTTAAACAAGTTTAATTTCAATCTCTTCCCAACTCAGCTAGTGGTATCAGCACAGTGCTTAGTGCTGTATTCCTTACACAGACCAAACCAGCTGAAAAATCTCTTGCGTCATGCCCATCACTGTAAGAATGTAGCCCCTTTTAATCCTTCTTCCTTCTGTTTCAAAAACCAATACACCTTCTGCAAAGATAAATAGAAGCTTTCCAACTCCAGATTCCACAGCCATAAATCTGGCCTAGTCACTTTTTGCAAGTGCTAATTATTCACCACAAATGTTAACTCAGAGAAATGCATCTTTACTCAAGCAGAAAAAATACTGTGTAATTGTTTCTTGTAATTTTTGTTGATGTCAGTGCTACATGTGGAAAAATGAATCTAAGGAACTCTGAAAATCCATCACAGGGCTGCTAATTTTGTTGGGAACCCTGTGGGTATGTCTACACTACCACCCTAGTTCGAACTAGGGTGGTAGTGTAGACATACCCTATGAGAAGTGCTCCCTAGAAGCTGTGCACTTGTGCAGCCACTCAGGACAGATTCAAATGTTACCCAGCTTATTAGCAGAGCAAGCTAGGTTTTGTGTTCTTATTGGTGGTTCACATTTGCACATGCCTCAGTGTACACTAAAAATTATTCCACACAAGGATGGAAAAGATTAGAGGGGACATTGCCCACAAGACTGATATATTATCAAAGAAAAATGTGTTTGCTAGAAAGACAAAGGAAGTCTAGAAACAGGTCAACTAGTAGAAACCAATTCCTTTATGCCCCGCCAACTACTAGAACAAAAGTACAATATTCCTGGTTGTTTAAACTCTAGACAGGTGAGAGTGCAGCTGGTGTTTTAGCTGAGCTGTGGCCAGGGTAGTAAGTGAATATAACACCAAGGGAAACTCTAATCCTGATTTGGTGTCACTTAATCCAGTTGCAATGTGCTTTAGCAGAGTGAGTTTATATGGCCCTATTCTATGAGGTCATATAAATTCTAAACCCTGTGTTCTAATCACAACTCTGATACTGCCTGGTTGTGTAACCTAGCCAAGTTACTTAATGTGTCTGTTTCCCCCTGTGTAAAACAGGGTAATGATCCCTGCCTCCAAGGACTGATGAAGGGGGATGATTAGTTAATATTTGTACAGATGCAAAGTGCTGATTGTCATCAACATGGGTCCATATTTTAAAACCTTTCCTAAGGACTGAATGCTCTATACCAAATCCTGAAGTGCATTAGAATAGCACTTGATACACAGGAACTAGGTAGCTTTATGCCACCTTTTGCCTCCCTCAACCAGTCCATGAGGGACAAGAGTGTGCCATCCTTCAACTCCATTTCATCCCTACCCTGAATCTTCCTGTACAGTGGATGCCAGGAGCAGCTGGCATAGAGCTGGCTATCCTCTGGGTATCCTCAACTATGGCTTAAATTCCCCCAGGTGCTGCTGGAGTGGCATGAACATGACTTACGAAGGGCCAAGAGTCTGGCTGTAGATTTCTACTCATTATCTTATTAGCTTCCCTGTTCAGCTTTAAATCTTCCTACAAATTAGGACAGGAAGTTTGTCCAAAGATTAATCACTGCTAGTAGATTGTCCACTGCAGCTGCCTGTGTTGTAAGCTGGTTACCCTGAGTTGAAATCAGCATTATATCTGTGTATCAAATGTCCCAGATCTCCCTACACCTTTCATCAGTAATACACACATGGCTAAAGTAGGACCATTAGATGAAAGGTGTTTATGTGACATAAGAGAATGCACCAAGAAATCTACTATTGATTTTTTACCTTCATTTACCTTGGTGGGATCCTCAGCTGGTGTGAATTAGCATCTTTCCAATGAAGTCACTGAAATTCTGCTGATTTACACCAGCTAATGGTCTGGATCCTCTAATTTCCTGACTCTTGCCAGAAATGAACTCATTATTGAGTCAAGCAGCCAGATATGAGAATAATTGCTTCATCAAACTCTCACTTAGGAAAATTACATTGTTTTAATGACAAAGTAATCCACAAAAATATAAAACTTCTCTTTTATCTGAACATTGCTTAAAGTAGTGGCTACTCAGTGCCAGGCTAAACTAACCACACAACTAAGAGAAATGAGTGAATGGCCGTGGCCAGGCCCTACCTCGGGGTTGGGGGGCGGAAGGGCCATTTGGCCCAGGCCTCAGGAGACAAAGGGGCCTCAAATTTTGATATTTTTCTACCTAGTCATTTCCATGTATTATACACCTTGCAGTTATAACAGAGACAACAAAAGAAGCAATACAGACCTACAAAAATTTGATTTAAGCATTGCGGGACCTCGGGCCTTTGCCGATTTTTCAGTCACATCCGAGTTTTCATTTGCATGACAGGAGATTGGAGCAGCTTCTGTGATTAGTGAATCTACATTATGAAATGCTGTTTACAGTCGTTGCATAGTTGAGAGGTTTTGAAAGTCGTAATTAATTCTGTTACTGTAAAGTGATTTTGCTTGGTCTGCGGGTGAATTTAATCTTTAAATTAGATGTTTATCTCTGCATAGGAGATTTTTGTATTCCTGTTTTTTCTTATGTGTCTTTGTATACAATAATCATATTAGCCTCAACTGTAAGCTACCTCTTCATCCAGTTTTAGATTCACCTTTAAAGGTTTTTTTGTCATAGTAAACTTTTAGTTCTAGTTGTTTAATAAACTTTAAATCTAATCTGGTAATCACCCCATATTCATATTCATCATAATGCACCAGTTATTAGAGGAATTTAAGAACAGGAACGTTAGCAGACAAAATTTCAAGACTTTGAAATAAGGCTATAAGGCCCTAGTAAATAACACCCGCAAACTGTTATTATATAATATTCATTGTGAAGTATATACAATAAAAAAATTGTATAGCCAATAGCCTTCAGTGAATTAAAGTACTGTGTATTACTGTGTTTAAAAAGAACCGTTTTATAAAAAATGAAGTGAAGATTTGAAAATGGTGCAAGTAAAAGATGGTGAAAGCAACAGAGTGAAGCAGCAGTTAAGAGTTTAAAGCCGATAACATAATTAATCAGAAAAGATGCCTCAGCCATTAGATGGTGACCATACTGAGAGTGACACTTCCAGTTCTGATGATGAAAACTTTTTACCCACAAATGACATTTCAATGCCACTGTCTCAAAATGAGGAGGTCGTTAATCAAGACACAGAAATACCAACAGTAGCGATAAATGCAGAATCTCTGCTCGATTTAGAGACTGTTCAGGCAGAAAATTAGGATCTCGGAGATGCTACACAGCAAGAGCAAGAACTTATGACTAGCACAGGACACAGTGTAACAACAGTAGTATCAGAACCTGATATTGGACTTTTTGATAAGAACAATATTGCTCAAATGCAGTTGTTTCTCAAAGTTAGGGTTGTTTTTTTTCAGATTCCAAGTAATATACTGAAAGACAGTGAAAATTATGTTTTTCCCACTCATCTGCTTACAAAAACTCTTCCAAATGGAGAGAGCTACACAAGAGACTGGCTCTGCTAGATCATGGAAAAGCAAGTTCTGTACTGTGTACCCTGTTTCATTTTTAATGGTAATATTTCAAATGTATCAGTTCTGTCTGATCCATCCAGTTGGAGCATCAATAGAGGTTGGAGGAAGTTGAAAGACCGAATACTTGCACATGAAATTTCAGCATTTCATAAAGATAACTATGTTACATGGAAATCAGCTAGTAGAGCAGTGCTAGTTGACAGTTCAATTGAAAACTTACTCCTGAGTGAAATAAACACAGAAAATGATAACTGGAAAAAACTCCTTGAGCACATATTGAATGTCATTCTTTTTCTTTTTGAATGGGAATTGGTTTTGTTTGGTTCCAGTCTATGTATCTGTGAAATGGAAACTTTTTTGGTGTACTTAAGCTTCTTAGCAAGATGACCCACTTTTATCAAGACATGTTAAGCATGTTTGTGAATCACATTGGAAAATGCATGCAAGTCCCTTATCTGTCCATCAGAATACAAAATGAGTTTACTGAGTTGCATGGGACATTTGTGCAAAAAATAATCCTTGAGGCGATATGACACGCAAAGTAGTTTTCAATTACTATTGATGCAACTCCAGCTGTTCTCTTGGGTTGTGTCTACACTGGTACGATCTCATGCAAAAGTGGTCGCTCTTGTGCAGAAACTTGTTGCCTGTCTACACTGGCCGAGTGTTCTTGCACAAGTAAACTGACGTTCTAATGTATAAAATCAGAGCTACTTGTGCCAGAACTCTGACGCTCCTGCTCAGGAATAAGCCCTTTTGCGCAACTGTTCTTGCACAAGAGGCCAGTGTAGACAGGCAACATGAATTTCTTGTGCAAGAAAGCCCGATGGTTAAAATGGCCATCAGAACTTTCTTGCGCAAGAGAGCATCTACACTGGCATGGATGCTCTTGCGTAAAAGCACGTCTCTTGCGCAAAAGCACTTGCCAGCGTAGATGCTCTTTTCTGGAAGAGTTTTTGCACAAGAACTCTTCCGCAAAAGAGTTCTTGAGCAAAAAGCTTCCAGTGTAGATGGAGCCTTAGGGTATGTCATTTTTTGAGGAATAACGCTAGTTTGAACCAAGGGGTTTGATTCGAACTAACGCAGCCCAGAGCACACTTTCACTTTCGAAACAGCTGGGTTTTAAAACAGCGTGCGGCCAAGATTATGCTAATGAAGCACGGGATATTTAAATCCCGGCTTCATTTACTATTTTGAATGCCTACATTTGCATCCCTAGTTCGAACTAGGGTGCAAGTGTAGACATACCCATAAAGAACAGATGACCTTGGTTGTTTAATATGTTAAAATTGCAGGAAGTTCAAATGCTTCAATTAAAGAATGATTCATTTTGTTCAATAATTTCATGAAAAAAACCTGGAAAAGAAATCACCGCTCGTGTATTAGAAATTCTGGAAATCTTCAGAATAAATTTTCAAGTCTGCATTGGCCAAGCCTATGACAATGGATCCAATATGGCTGTCTAAGCAGTCTTTCTTGAGCAAAAGCCAAACTGTATTTTCTCCAGTTGTGGCAAGCACACACTAACTCTTGTCAGTGTTGATTGCATTGAATCATGCAAGGAAGCAATCACATACTTTGGAACAATCCAGGAATTGTACAACCTCTTCAGTAGCAGTCTTCAAAAAGTGGGAAATTCTGAAGCAGCATCTGCCTGATTCCTTTCATGGCTTGTCAACAAGGAGATGGTCTGCACAAATTGATAGTGTTAAACTAGTTGCACAGCATTTGGGCTCTGTGAGAAAGGCCCAAGTGAATCTTGAATCTTGAATCTCTTAGGATACATCTAGACTACGTTCTTCTTTCGAAAGGAGATATACTAATTTAGTGCTAATTTGCGTATCTTCTTCCGATTGCTTTTTTGAAAGCATTATTTTCGAAAAAGAAAGTAGTTTAGATGCAGTTCTTTTGAAGAAAAACTTTTTCAAAAGAACCCTTCTTCCTCAAAAAATTAGGTGTGCAGGGTTCTTTCGAAAAAGGGTTTTTTCTCAAAAGAACTGCATCTAAACTGCTTTTTCTAAAAAAAATGCTTTCGAAAAAGCGATCGGGCCTCTGTCATTCTGTGAGAGGGCCTAGGTGTGGCAATAACTAAAAACATCCCACCTCCCAAACAAATCCCCCCAAACAAATAAACAGTGGCTTCTTCCCCAAGTAGTTTGAATACATAGACAATGGCATGGGACAAAGCAAAAGTGCAGGACCAGGGCATGGTCACAGGAACACAAGGGAGGGGAGGATCATGGAACTGAAAATTCCAGGTCACCCGCAGTGCTCACAGAAAAGTCAGGGCCTGAGACTGAATGACAAAGTGGAAGGCAGTGTTGCTGAGAACAGAGTTCATAGAAAGAGTTTGGGTGGGAAGATCCAGTTTTAGTTCATTTGACCCTCCAAAAAATAAAACTGGTGGTGGGATATCCAAGGGGAGATGTCAGAAGGTGTGAATGCAGGCATGATGGAAACAAGTCAGGAGTGAATGGTAGATTGATGTGTCATTAGCATAAGGAAGTTAGTTGAAGCTATGAGTGAACATGATGGTCCAAAGAGAGGACAGAAAGAACAAGAAAAGGGGTCCAAGGGTAGAACCCTGAGATAACCATACAGATATTGGTACACGGTGGAGGAAAACCCAACAAAGGGGGCATAGAAGGTCTAGCTGGGGAGCTAGGAGAGGGACGAGGAGTATAATGAGTTTTTGAATGTCTGAATTCTTAGCCAAACCAAAGTACCACATTTTGAGGCGTATATGCCAGTAATCAACATACAAATATTCATCTCATTCGGAAAAGGTCAAGTTAATTAAAATCAAGCCAGTTAACATTTTAGCCATCTGCTTTTTTCCACATCAGCACACAATTTAATACAGCAGAAACGCTCCAGCAATAAAGAGAATGTATGGCAATGTTGATGTGGCTCCAGTTGAACCCCTAAATCCAAGGGCTAACATTGAGGTAACTGTGACAGTTCTATCCAGCTTAGCGATACCTTTTGCTTTTTTCCAGTTCCAAGCATGCTCCATCCAGTTTTGTTTGCTGTCTTTCACTGGAACCAATGCTGACTTAGCCCTCTTGCAGACTAAAGTTCTCTCCTGAAAGTGCCCATTTCAACATTTCTACTTGGGCAGGCATCCTATACAAATGAAGTTTTCCTCAGGTGCTGGGCATCAATCAGTCTCTAGCGGGAAAAGAATACACTGGCTAATTCTCTGTCCTTGTACTTGATTGATACGTGTGTGAATTTATGTAGGCACCTCTTGCCTCAGCTGCATTCCACAATTGCCACTCTTCCGGCTTGCCCTGTCTCCTCCACATTCCCTTCAAAGGCCCCTTTCTCTTCAGTTTTCTTTCCATTTAGCTTGTCCCCTCCTCACCAAACCCGCCCCAAAATAATCATGGAACTAAGATTCTGTTTGCTGTCAGCACATTCTTCTCTCTGCTTGTGCGTTCAGTGGTTCTCAACCTTTCCAGACTACTGTACCCCTTTCAGGAGTCTGATTTGTCATGTGTTTCCCAAATTTCACCTCACTTAAACACTACTTGTTTAAAAAATCAGGCCTGAAAACACTCTTAATGATAAATTGCTAACTTTCTCATTTTAGCAAATAATTATAAAACAAATCCAGTCTAATATAAATATTGCACTTGCATTTCAGGGTATCGTATAAAGAGCAGTATAACAAAGTCACTTTCTTCATAGAACTTTCATTTGTACTGACTTCGTTACTGCTTTTTATGTAGCCCGTTTAGCCAGGATGGATAGGAATGGTGTCGCTAGACTCTGTCAAGGGCTGGAAATGGATGACAGGAGAGGGATCAAGTGATGGCTATGTTTCTGTTCACTACCTTCTGGTATTAGCCACTTTCAGAAGATGGGATACTAGGCTAGATGGACTATTGGTCTGATCCAGTATGGCCGTTCTTATGTTCTTAAAACTAGGCAACTATCTAGATGAATTGATATACCCCCTGGAAGATTTCTGAGTTCACTCACGTATATGAATATCCCTAGTTGGAAAATTCTGTTAGACCCTGTGATGGACCAGGTAAAACCCAATAACATGACAGACCCTTCTCTCACCATGCATCCATCTTATCTTTTTAGACAATAAGCTCTTCAGGGAGAATGTGTTTGATAATTTGGGTATGTCTACACTACAGAGTTTTGTTGGGAAAACGGCCAATTTTCTGACAAACCCTGCATTACATCCACACTGCAATGGCATTCTTCCAAAAGAAAATCGAAAGAAGAGAGGGGTTTTTCTGACAGCGGTACTCCTCTTTCTGCAAGGAAGAATGCCTTTTCTGAAAGAACTCTTTCGGAAAAGCATGTGTGGACAGGGAGGAGGGTTTTTTTTTCAAAAGAAGAGGCCTGCAGGAAATAACCCAGGTGCCCTGGTGGACACTTTGTTCAAATTAATCAGGACTCTATAGTTCCTCTCTCCTGGCCCCTCTTAAGGTTACGGGCACCCTGGACAAGCCTTGTGGCAGGAAGCCAGCCTGAGAGCAGCACCTCACTGTGCCTCAAGCTCCCCATAACCTCTTCTGGCCCTCACAGGGAGCAGCCCCAGGGGTCCCAAGACTCACCCAGGGAGACCAAGAAGTGGGTACCCTCCTGGTTTGGAGCAGAGATCCTTTCCCTCCTTGAGTTGTGGGGTGAGGAGGACACCCTGCAGGATCTCTGCTCCAAATGGCACAACATCGACATCTATGAGTGCATGGTCGATTCCCTGGCAGTGCGCAGACACCCACCCCAGACCTTGGAACAGGTCCAGAATAAGGACAAGGAGCTCTGCCAGGGATATGTCCAGGCCAGAGAGCACAGCTCACGATCAGGGGCAGGACCCTACACCTGTCCCTATTACCAGGATCTGCACCAAATTCTGGTGGGAGGGAAAACATCTTCCCCACCCATCATGGTGGACTCCAGCCTCAAGACCCTCATCATTGCCCAGCTGAAGTTCACAGCGGAGGAGGAGCAGGAGGACCAGGGCCAGCCGGAGGAGGAGGAAACAGAGACCGTGACCCTGTCCCTGGAGCAGGTGAGGCATGCAGCAGACCCTGGGGCAGAAAGTCCATGAGGACTCCGAGTGGCAGAACTGTGCTTAGGACCAGCTCATGCACTGGTGTGCCATCATGTCATGCATGATGGCACAACTGCCTGCTGTCACTGCTCCTGGCTTCCACCCTCCTGCACCCCCTTCTATGCCCATTCCCCCTCCACCTGCCCCCCATGAGATGCCCCCTCCTCCCTCCCCAGGTGATGCCCATGCCCCCTCCCCCGACCCCCTTGCCGTCCCTGACCCCGCTCCAGCCCCCGCTCCTGTCCATCTCCCTGTGGTCCCCAGACCCACCCGACCCCAACTCTGACGAGGTCCCCACACCTGAGGTGGCACATCTAGTCGCCCCCCTCCAAATTATGAGCCCCCCCTCCTCCTGCCCACCTTTTTATTGAAAGATAAATACAGACTTTGCTTTGCTCACAACCAAACAGGTGTCTTTATTGTGAGGTCAGGGAAGGGGTGAAGGGAGGAGCTGTGGTGGGGAAGGGATAGGGCTGCAAGCAGCGGCCCTTAGTGGGGAGGCCATGGGGAGAGTTACTGGGGTGCTTGAGAGAACCTCTCCCTCAGGGCCTCCCGGATGTGCATCCCTGCTTGATGGGCCTGTTGGATGGCAGCTGTCCTTGGCTGCTGGAAGGCTCGCCCCTCGCGGCCATTGTCTGCTCCCCACTCTGGGAGGAAGGCCTCCCCCTTCCTCTCCACAGTGTTTTAGAGGACACAACATTCCACGACCACCTCAAGGATGTTGTGCTCCCCCACATCCAGGCAGGTCAGGAAGCACCTGAACCATGCCTTGAGGCAGCTAAAGGCTCACCTGACCTGGATCCAGGCCTGGTTCAGGCAGGCATTAAATTGGTCCCTGCTGGGGTCCAGGTGTCTGGTATATGACTTCATTAGCCACAGCATGAGGGGGTAGGCCACGTCCCCCACAATGCACAGTGGTGTCTGCATGGGCCCAACCACAAAGTTATGGCGGGGGAAGAATGTGCCCGCCTCCAGCTTCCCGTAGAGGCTGGAGTTTCTGGAGATGTGGGCATCGTGTGCCCTGCCTGACCACCCAATAAAAATGTCTGTGAACTGTCCTTGGTGGTCGACCAGGGCCTGCAGCACCATAGAAAAGTAACCCTTCCTTATATACTGGGCTGCTCGATATTCTGGTGCTTGGATCAGTATGTGGGTCACATCTATGGCTCCAGCACAGTTCAGGAACCCCAGGGCAGCAAATCCAGTCCACGTCTCCCAGGCCGATGACTCTCCACAGCAGGATCGAGTTGATGGCCCTCACCAAGTGCAGGAGACAAACAAACACAAAAAACAGAGAATGAGAGAGGGAGTGCCTGAACCCTTGGGAGGTGGCTGCTCCCTTTCCTTTCCTTCCCCCCCCCCCCCAACATCCATATGAGGCCAGCCCACCATCAGCAGAGTTGTGTGAGGGTGGGAAGGCACAAGCCCCCGGGGACAGGGCTTCCCCCACCCCCACAACACCCCCCACAACTTCCAAATCACTTTCCCAAGGGTCCCCCTTTAACAGGACTCCCCTCCCCTCCTGTGCTGGGACTGCAGCCCAAGAGTGCCTTACCTCTATGAGGAGGGCCCCAACAGTGGACTTCCCCGCTCCAAACTGGTTACCCACTGACTGGTAGCTGTCAGGGGTGGCCAGCTTCCAGAGGGCAATTGTGACTCACGTCTCCAGGAGGAGCGCATCTCTGGAGGGCAGGGGCGAGCCAGGTACACAGCTCCAAAAAGGTGGCCTTCCGCATGTGGAAGTTTTGGAGCCACTGCTGGTCGTCCCACCACGCCATGACCAGCCAGTCCCACCAGTCCGAACTGCTGTCCAGCCTCTAGAAATGCCTCTCCACAGTGGGTTCCGGTTGCCAGAGTGCAGCTCTGGCACCAAGGGAGAGTGTCCCCAGAATGAGTTTCGAGGTCAAGCTCAGTCAGGACCAGGAAGGCAGCTGGAAAAAAGTGCTGCAAAAACTGAATCATGGCTGTGTGGGGCCAAGGGAAGCTCCGGTTGCATGGCACCAGGAGAATAGCTGTGGCATCCAAAAAAGCAGGGCAACCACAGCAGGCACTGCGAGAGCTTTGCTGTCCCTCGAAGAGGTAGCAAGCATGCAGCAGAAGCAGAGAAACGGCTGTCCAGAGGGGTCCCTTTAAGCGCATGTCTCTGCAAGACTCTAGTACCACCACTTGGAAGCTACTAGTGACCTAAAGCCCTACCTGAAGTGGTTCCAGATGGCCTTTTATACAAGAGAGTGTCCAATCAGCCTGGACGCTCTATTTCAAAAAAGCGCATCGCTTTTTCGATGCACTTTTGTGCGAACGCTCTCTTTTGGAAGTTTTTCCAAAGGATCTCTTCTGAAAAAAGCTTCTTCTGAAAGAAGCTTGTAGTCTAGATGTAGCCTCAGTGTTTGCTGTTTGTACAATAGCTAATACAATGGGGCCCCAGTCTCGATTGGCCCTGGGGCCCTACCAGATTAACCACATTTAATAATAAATTAGTTGTTATGAGCATTATTCAATTGTTTTAGAACTCTGCCCAGAAGCTCCAAGTGAGATGAAGACTCCATTATGCTAGGTATTCATGAAAACATACTGGGAAATTATCTTCACTCCACTGAGCTTACACTGTAAACAGATAAGACCATAACTGAATGACAAAGGGTCAAAAATTCACAACATTGTACTTCAAGAATACAGGTTGAATTCAACAAGCTTCAGGAGTACCTGTGATTACTACTGTAGAAATGTCCAAAATACCTGAACTCTGTGTTGGGGATGAAGCATCACATTCCAAAAGAAGAGGTATATTTGAAAGTGGAAAAGAGCAGCAAAAATGACAAATGGATCCAGGAAAAAGTAACAAGTCTGAACTGGAGGTTCACCATTTAGACATGTGCAGCCTTGCACATCACAAAATGAATAATTTACCAGATCATGCGGATTCCACCAGTCCCTCCAGCAAGGTAATTTCTGTGCATACTGATACCTGTGCAACCACTTTTTTTTCAGTTCTGCTTTCAATTGTCCTGGTGCATCTCCCAGTGTCTTCAATGGAAAGGCACCAGAGGAAATGAAGAGAAAAATTGGTCCGACAATTGGGACATAGTGAACCGTGCTGTTTATGATGCACAAGGCAGAATGGAATCCAACTCACTGTTCCAGAGATCTTCCAGCTCTGCAGAGCTAGAAGTACATACAGAGCTCTTTTTCTTTGCTAGGCAACGGAACTGAACTTCACAATAAAGCTTGATTTGATGGTGTTAACTCTGTCCGTCTCTCCCATTACAGTAATAGAGAGAAGTGTCTTCTGCTGTGACTGGGAAAAGAAGAGTGATTTGTATCTTTTATCCAAGAATTTTAGCTCAAGAGGGAGAAAGATAAGTGGTTACTTTATTACAGTTTATAAGTATCTACACATGGAAAATATTTAATAATGAGCTCTGCAATCTAGCAGAGACATGTCCAAAATTATCCAATGGCTGGAAGTTAAAGCTAGACACATTCAGACAGTAAATAAGATGTAAATTTTGGACAGTAAGGGTAATTAACCACTGAAACAATTATTCAAGAGTTGTAGAAGATTCCCTATCACTGACAATTTTTATATCAAGATAAGATGTTTGTAGTGAGGCAACTGCCTCACTCTGAAAAAGGAGAGGTTAAAATAGGCCAGAGGGAGCCTGGGCAAGCCCTTCCAATCAGGGCGAGGCTTATAGAGAGCCAATCAGAAGGTAGCTTGCTGGGGCAGCCCTGTTATAAGGAGGCTGCTCAACAGAGCAAAGGGCAGCTAAGTCCTGACCAGTGAAGGGGAAGAACTGTTTTCCTGGAAGAAGCACCTTAGATGGAGCAGTGTAGGGCAGGCTCAGGCGACCTGGACAGAATCTCTTGCCTGATACCTCCTGGGCTGTAGGCTTTGATACAAGAGCCAAAAAGGGTGCAAAGATCACGGGAAAGTGCCCCAGGGAATGGGAGCAGACAAGGGGAGTAGAGGGCAGGCCAAGGCTGCTTCCAAAAGGTCCTTGAGTCAAGAACCAGCCTAGTGATGCTGGGATGCTATTCCAGGAAGGACTGCTAAGCAGGGATGGTGTTCACCTTTCAAGGAGGGGGAAGACCCTATTTGGACACATAATGGCTAACCTAGTGAGGAGGGCTTTAAACTAGGTTCGACGGGGACAGGTGAGCAAAGCCCACAGGTAAGTGGAGAACATGGAGACCTGGGAGATGGGTCAGAAATGGGAGGGAGCATGTGCTACAATGGCAGAGAGCAAGGAGGGTTAGGGCAAAACTGGGAGGCAAGGTCAAATCAGGATCTTAGATGCCTATATACAAATGAGAGGAGTATGGGAAATAAGCAGGAAGAACTGGAAGTGCTAATAAATAAGTACAATTATGACATTGTTGGCATCACAGAAACTTGGTGGGATAATACACATGATTGGAATGTTTATATAGAAGGGAAGGATAGACAGGGAAAAAGGGAGGAGGTGTTGCCTCACACATCAAAAATGAACACACTTGGGCTGTGCCTAAATTACATGCCTCTGTCGTCAGAGGCATGTAGATTAGACACATAGGCAAAGTCAAATGAAGCCGCGATTTAAATGATCGCGGCTTCATTTACATTTACATGGCTGCCGCGCTGAGCCGACAAACAGATGATCAGCTGTTTGTCCGCTCAGCGTGCTAGTCTGGACGCTCCCCTGCCGACATCAAAGCCCTTTGTCGGCAGCCCCGTTATTCCTCGTGGGATGTAAATGTAAATGAAGCCGCGATCATTTAAATCGTGGCTTCATTTGCCTTTGCCAAAAAAACAAATCTACATGCCTCTGCCAACAGAGGCATGTAGTTTAGACGTACCCTTGGAGTGAGGTGGAGATGGACATAGGAGACAGAAGTGTTGAGAGTCTCTGGGTTAGGCTAAAAAGGATCAAAAACAAAGGTGATGTCATGCTAGGAGTCTACTACAGGCCACCTACCCAGATGGTAGAAGTGGATGAGGCTTTTTTTAAATGACTAACAAATCATCCAAAGCCCAAGATGTGGTGGTGATGGGGGACTTCAACTATCCAGATATATGTTGGGAAAATAACACAGACTATCCAATAAGTTCTTGGACTGCATTGGAGACAACTTTTTATTTCAGAAGGTTGAAAAAATAAAACTGCAGCAAGGGAGGTTTAGGTTGGACATTAGGAAAAATTTCCTAACTGTCAGGGTAGTCAAACACTGGAATAAATTGCCCAGGGAGGTTGTGGAATCCCCATCTCTGGAGATATTTAAGAGTAGGTTAGATAACTGTCTATCAGGGATGGTCTAGACAGTATTTGGTCCTGCCATGGGGGTAGGGGACTGGACTTGATGACCTCTCAAGGTCCCTTCCAGTCCTAGTATTCTATGATAGTGGTCAGGATTGGGTTCTTCCCTACCCCCTTGCACCACACCTACCCACAATGAAGCATGGTCCATACAGACTACAGCTTGCCCCTTAGGCAAGGGGGCTAGATGTTGGGGCTGCAGTTGGCCATGGTGGCAGGTTTATTGAGGAGGACTGCTGATACCCCCAGACTGGTATGAGAATGGAGCAGAGGGCACTGCTGGAGGACAGTGTCCTCAAGAGGGCACTGCATTCCAGGGAGTGACGCGGGTCTACAGAGAG
This sequence comes from Pelodiscus sinensis, assembly GCF_052426305.1. Taxonomy (NCBI): domain Eukaryota; kingdom Metazoa; phylum Chordata; order Testudines; family Trionychidae; genus Pelodiscus; species Pelodiscus sinensis. The sequence goes on from NC_143054.1 coordinate 15,737,955, forward strand.
ATGATGTAGCAGAGTGTCGATGGGCAAGACACTGGCCTAGATGAGGCTGCACTGCAACAAACTGAGCTGGTTCCTAGTGTGTACAGCAGGAGGCACCATAGCAGTGAAGTGACCCCATTACGTTAATTTTCTAACAGATCTGGTCTGGGAATTATTTGGGGAAAGTTCTATGGCCTGTGGTGTATAGATTAGATTAGACAATCACAACAGTCCCTCGGAATCAACTTCTTTGTCAGACTTGCCTTGAAAAATCCTGCTCTGACGAGTTAGCCCTTGCTGAATAAAGTTGTTAAATTGGGAAATGTAGTTTAAGGAAAGCTACCCCAAGATGGCAAACTCCCCATCTAGCTCTGCCAACCCTCCTCCGTAAAACTTTTCTGCAATATCGTACGAATTTTAAAAAGCCGCATTTTCCCTGTTGTATAAATTGCACATCAATCCATCTGACAGTGCAAACCCAGAAGATTCAGATGACGATGACACCAGAGTGGGAAATTTGTCTCACAGTACATCTGATTGCTGGCAGATTGCTGAAACTGGAGGGTGCAGTAGCAAATTGGCTTAAAACTAATTTCCTTCCCCTAAATTAGATTTGTTAGTCCCAAGGAAGAGGACTATTTCTGTAACCATAAATACACCATTAGGAGAAAAGAAGCCTGTTTGCTCTCTAAAAAGATACATTGCTTTGTGGAGATGCATTTAACAAACCACTTGCAAAGGGCTAGAGTGGAGTGTTCCCATGTGAGTGAGGAAGGGGGAGCAAGACCACCCCTCTCAGCCCTTCATGGGCCACCCAAACCTTGGGTCTGGAAAAGTAGGAGCAAAGACCCAACCTCAAACTTATCTGATGTTCCCAAGGGTCTTGGGGATACAGCAGCACCCACCGCATTGCACGACTTATTAAGGAGGGTTTTTTCAATTCTGCCTCTGTCTCTGGAGGTTCCCTCAGCTGCTCAGCAGCATCTGGGTTTTAGCTGAGGCACAGGGAGAAAAGAAGGCCTGTCCATCTCATGCACAGCTGACTCTCATCAGCATAACTACTAGGGTTGCCGCCTGTCAAGACTTTCCATGGATTGCTCCATTGTTGTGGTAGTTGTCCTGGGGATCCCGTTAGGGTGCTCAGTACACATTGCCAGCTGTACAGGTTTATGAGCCCCGTAGTGTCTCAGATGTCCTCATTATTTGTACCTCGGAGATGGCAACCCTGCAGTTCACACAGAGAACCTGTCCCGCTCCCAGCAACATTACACTGAACAGGTAGGGTGCAAAACAGAACTCTGGGGCATGCCACCTACCAGCTGTTTGCTCAATGCTGCCTTCTCGGTCATCGCTAGGGCCACGCAGGCTCCAGCAATTATGGGTTTTTCCTGGGACTGGCCTTCACTCTTCCTCTTCCAGTCATTTTTATTTGCTCTCTAGGATGCCAGTTCATGCAAACCACTAAAAGCAAGAATGTGCTCTCCTACCTGCCCAAGAAGATATCTCTGCTTGTAACCCATCCAATCACTGACTGCAATGAGTTTTACAATAGCCCTAGGTAAACTGAAACCACAGAGAATAGGCAAGGTGGAGCACTGTCCCTTTCAAAGAAAGCCTACTGCACACACACCATAATTGCTTAGGCCACATCTACTCTGCAGCGCTGTTTTGGGCTACTGGAGGTATCCTAAAACAGCTAATCCACGTCTTCTGGGCACTCCCATTATTTTGAAATATAACGGGCTCATTATTCCGATGTCCCTGTAAGCCTCATTCCACGAGGAGTAAGGGACATTTTGGAATAATGATTTATTTCTAAATCAGTGCTGTGTAGAGAGGGCCAAATTTCAAAAGAAGCTATTCTGAAATAACATTTAAATAAGATATGACATTTGTGTAGCTCAAAGGGAGTATCTTATTTCGATCTACAGTGCAGTATAGACGCGCCCTTACTAAGCCGTCCTTCCAAAACCAATTATTAGTCTCTTCGTCATTGTAAAATAAATGTATTTGCAACAAATTGCTTTATATAACCCTAAACCCCCCTTTGCTAATGATCTTCTGAGTTCAAGTCCTTTCAGGTCAGTGGTTTGGCTTTAGTAATTGTCTTTGTTTGTCTGTTCTCAATGTAAAGCCCTACTGCTGGATCTAGAACAGTGTTTCTTAAACTTTTTAAGACTGAAGAACACCAAACAATATTTTTTTCATGAGGAACACCAGAAAAAAAATGTTGGGGGGGGGGGGGGAGAGCTGGGGGGAAGTTATTGAGGGAAAAAAAGGTTTAGGGGGAAAGTTACTGAGCAAAAAAAAAGGTCACCTGCTCCTTTAAGGGTGGCCATTTTGAAGTCTGTTATTCTCCACGGCACACCGGTGCACCACGGAACACAGTTTAAGAAACACTGATCTAGAGAGAGTCCCTGCAGCCCCCTGGAGTCATACCGTAACATGGGTTTGCACCGCGCAACCTGAGAGTGACCTTCCTCAATGGAGGCAGCCAAAAGCACTGAGTCTACACAGTCAAACCCTGAAGGGTCTGTACTGCTCTTACAAGAGAAACCGGATGGGCGGGAGCCAGCCTGGATAATATCTGATTTGCATTCAGCTCTTGAGTATGTTCAACCCTAATCTTGGCAATTCCTTGACATGCCAGGGAAGAAGTAACATGCCCTTAAATGTAAGACATGATTTATTTTTGGCACCTACTGCATCAAGTCCTGGATGGGGCTCCATCCAGCTCCTTCCTCAAACCAGCTTCATTCCTACACATCTGCTATTGTCAGAGATCCGGAGTCTTGAATCTCAGTCTGCAGGACTTTTGGGTTGCCACTAAGTTGCAACCTGCCCCCTACTGACCTGCAAATAGTCACTAGAACTACAAGCTCAACACTTGTCAGGGTGGTCAAATATTGGAATAAATTGCCAAGGGAGGTGGTGGAATCTCCCTCTCTGGAGATATTTAAGAACAGGTTAGACAGACATCTGTCAGGGATGGTGTAGGTGGAGCTTGGTCCTGCCTTGAGGGCGGGGGGCTGGACTCGATGACCTCTCGAGGTCCCTTCCAGTCCTATTATTCTATGATTCTATGACTGACTGAGAGCTCCGGCCCTGGAATCTGTTTGGTGGAGGTCTCAAGCTGGTTTCCTGATACTACTTAAGCAAAGCAGAGGCTCAGGAAGTTGCTGGTGCCACTGTCTCCCTTGTGCTACCTAATCCTACTGCCTGACTCAGGTCTCTGAGAAACATGAGCCTGCCTGCTTCCTGATACCTGACTCTCAGTCTGCTCTCTGGCCTAGCTCACAAGGTAGTCTTCTGGCATCTGTCCTGGCTCACCTCCTGATTCCTAACTCAAACTCCAACCACTAGGTCAGACTGTCTACCCCAGTCATGACAGTTATTTATCCATGAACTCCCTTCCTGCCACACTGGATGATGTGGGAATTCAAAGTAAATCCTCCCCTACTCATCACCTGAAGTGTAAAGGGGTTTCTAGATACACAAGGGGGAGGTCATCGGATCACGGGTTCTTGCTGGCAGTGGTGCAAGAATGATCAAAGGAAAGGCCCAGGAGAAGTAGCCCCTTTTCTCAACTGGAGGTTTAGGTCTGAATGAATTTGCAATGCAAATATTTGCCAAACTGAGACCTGAGACAAAGCCTGTTTGGAAATCACATCACTGAACCTGGGGGTGTGTCTAGACTACATGGCTCCATCGATGGAGCCATGTAGATGAGTGTACTGGGCAAAGGGAAATGAAGCGGTGATTTAAATAATTGCCGCTTCATTTCCCTTTGCTGAGTACACTCATCTACATGGCTCCGTCAACGGAGCCACGTAGTCTAGATGCACCCCGGGATGTGTGATTCTCAGCCTGGGTAGCCAGCCTCGTGTTAGCAACACTAAAGCTAGTGCACTAAAAATGACAGTGTGGCCTTTGTGGCATGGCTGACAGCCTGGCTAACCACCTAAGCTCAAACCCAGGGCATCTGCTGGGCTTGGACATAGGAGTTAGCCCAAGCCTCTGCCAGTACTTCAACGCCCACTAGCTCAAGCAAGGGTAACCCCAGGTGTCTGCCCCTGCTGATACTCTCACCTCCCCGCTGCAGTGGAGACTCATAGAATCATAGAACACTGGAACTGGAAGGGAGCTTGAGAGGTTATCGAGTCCAGTCCACACCGTCTAGACCATCCCTGATAGATGTGAATGCCCTTGAAATGAATCAAGCCTTCCAGAGACTTGGAATCAGACTCTGTGCTTGCAAAAGGAGTTTCTTGTGGCAAAGTGGAACATGGCCAGAATGTGCATCCTCCCTGGGAACCATGCAGCAAGCTCTTACACAAGGAGTCTCAAACTTCATTGCACCACGATCCCCTTCTGACAGCAAAAATTACTATACAGCCTCTGGTGTGGGAACTGAAGCCTGAGCCCACCCAAGCCCCACCTCCAGAACCAGCGCCCAAGCCCACCACTCTGGGCAGAGGGGCCAAAGCCCAAAGGCTTCATCCCCAAGCCAGAAGCCTGTAATTTGAGCCCTGCCAAGTCCAAGCCCGAGTCCCAGGCAGCGGGACTGGCCCTACCACACTCTGGCCCTCTGACAAGAGGCTGGGGCTTCCGCTCCCGGCTGGGCAGTGGGGCCCAGGTTTCAGCTCCCAGCTGCAGTCAGTAAAACACCAACCCCGGTGATCCCTTTAAAACAGGTCGTGAGTTGAGAACGGCTGCTCTAACCGCTTTGGGATATGTAGGACTAAGTGTTGCTTAACATTACAAAGCAATGCAGCCATTTTGGGAAAAGGGTTCACTGGTCAGACGGCAGGGACAGTACCTCAGGAACTGCTCAGCCAGAACTTGCCCAAAAGCCCCTACAAGCAAAAAGCACAGAGGAGTTTGACCCTGGTATCCTATGTTCCAGGCTAGTACCTGAACGGCTGGACCAGCCGGTCATTCACTAGGGGTATGGGAAAAGGATGATGCAAGAGACCCAGAATTGTCTAGCCTGTGCTGAAGTCTAGCCCTGCAGGAGATTCTTCATTCTGTTTGAATTTTGTCTCAAGAATGATAGGGTTTGTTTCCCTGGCAGCCAGCATAGATGACAGTTGTCAGATGATCCTGGTAGCTACGATAAAATATTTGCTGTCTCTAAAATGTATAATCTTGGTTGTCTGCTGCCCTCATCTTGTGTAGTCATTTATACCCAATGCGCAGTGAGTGTAAAGCATCATGAAATCAGAATGGCAGTATTTGGCAGTGGGGTGAATGACTACACAAGGTACAACAGAGGATCAGTCCATATGTGTGTGTGCGTGCGTGTGTGTGTACATATACAATAAAACCCAACCATGATTCCACTTAGGAAGACATGTCAGCTTTCCTCCTGACCTATTGTGAAACACCCGAGTCATGTTGTCCAATTTCAAGGCAGCCCAGAATGCAGCAGGAAACGTCAAACATTTCATTTGAAGGAATTAGAACTTCGGAATATGGCTGGTTTGTTGCACAGAAGCCATTGCAGATGATGATTCACATACACCAGATGGTAGAGCTACTCATAAATAGTGCTGATGGCTCTGGGAAGTGCCTGAGCAGTCCAGCCAATTAAGTTAATCTCTATTCAGGCAAACTCTTTCCGCTATGCTGCTGGTGAGGCTGGGGGTTGATTTATTGTCGAGCTTAGTTTGTTGACTTTGCACATTGTGTGGTTTTTATTTTATTCATGCACTTATTTGCTCAACTGGTATATTTTTACTTGACTCTGACAATATATACTCTGTGGCCAGCTTTCCATTGCCTTGCACTGCATAGAGTTTGACATTTCCTGCTGCATTCTGGGCTGCCTTGCAATTGGAAGGTCAAGATGAAAGTTACCATGTTTTCCTAAGCTGAAGTGTGGTTTGGTTCTGTTCTAAGGCAGATTTAAAATGGTACCAAATTACCCACTTTACACCGGTTTAAATGATGGCACAAGGGAATGAGAGGCAACAGAGACTTGTCCACAGATTGCCAGATCCCCAGCTAGTGCAAACTGGACTAGGTCTTTTGACGTTAACATGCAGTACCAACAAGCTGAATTGATGCAGTTTAACACCAGCTAAGGCTCTGAATGATTTCATGATTGCACTAACATACAGGTTATTCCACAGACCACTCACCAAACTTGTCCATCCCTAGGGCCAATGCATCCTATGACCCGAGTATGATTAATGGGAGCAAGGAACAGATGTGCACAGCAATGAGTTCTGAGACATGCGTCCTTTGCCGTGGCGCACGAGAGAGGGCTACAGTGCCACAAATTGGCAGCTGGAAGAGTATCAGGAGGGATCCCTTCTAACCAGAATGGAAGGGCATTCTATTCGCCCTTCTCTCTCCTACCATACAGCTGGACTACACCTACACTGCAGGCTTTTTGCACAAGAACAGCTGTTCTTGCGCAAAAACTTGCAGAATGTCTACACTGTATGTGTGCCCTTGCGCAAGTAAATTTACAGTAAGGCATCGGAAAAGAGGGCTTCTTGCGCAAGAATTATTCATCTCTCCATAAGGAATAAGCCCTCTTGCGCAAGAGCTCTTGCGCAAAAAGGCCATTGTAGACAGGAACAGGGCTTTCTTGCACAAGAAACCCCATGGCTAAAATGGCCATCAGAGCTTTCTTGCATAAGAGAGCGTCCACACTGCCATGGACACTTGCGTAAAAGCACATGGCAGTGTGGACGCACTCTTGCGCAAGACCTTTTGTGCAAGAACTCTTGCGCAAAACAGTTCTTGCACAAAAAGCTTGCAGTGTAGATGTAGCCCTGGTGTTCTGTTTTGGAACCCTGAAAGTGAACACCAATGCAGGTGGTCTCATGAGTGACTGCAGAGCCTGCTCTGGGTTCTTGTGTACACCACACAGCTAAGAAGAGTGGATCTCATGGACAAAGTGCTAGACAGAGCAGTGTAGGCATTATAGCAAGTGGGAGCTGTTCTGATGGTGGAGCGAACTGTTGAGGGCCTATTCTCTCTGTGCTTTTGGTCCCTTCTTTTCCCTCTCTTCTTTTCTCCTCTTGAATTCAGAAGTACACCCACGGGTAGTTCTGGACATGACAGTCAGAACACTTCTCTCAGTGGCAGACAGAATGCAAAAAATGTTACTGATGAGTCCAGATACAACTACATTGCCCTGAGTTATACACCACAGCTGTCCAAGCAGTAGCTGCGGAAGATCCCTGTACATCTGCTTACTAATACTGTTGTCACACTCTCGCGCCAACTGCTGGAAATTTCTATTCCTTACAAGTTCCCAAACCACCCAAATGCCCCCTGGTCTACAGAAGCTGGTATCCGGTGTGATTCAGGGATCCTCCATTGTCACCTTGTTCCATGCAAGGCCTGTGTTCAGGGAACCAGTTAGATAATGGAATCCCTGTCCCTGCCAGGCAAGCAAAATGTTCCAAATAATAGATGTCATTGTACAGCATCCAGGCGGCTGAATGGTCTGCCCCTACATTATTAATTGTATTGCAGTCGTGCCTATGAATCTTAGTCATGGACAATTATGCTAGGCGCTGTACAAACTAAGAACAAATGACTGTCACTGTCACAAAGAATGTACTGTATTATACAAATCTCAGACAACACTGCTAGGACAATAAGCATCAGAAGCGAACAGCACTGCTAGGGTGTGCTGCTTGTTCTTTTGATAAAGGTCAAGAGTTTTTCAAAAGTTAGGTTTCTGTGTCTATCACTGGCCTGATTTTCAAAAGTTCTAAGCACATCACAGCTATTATTAACCTCAGGAGCTCAATCCAATTAGTTTATTGAAGAGAAGGTTGAAGAGTGATTTTACCAAAAACTATAAGGCTCTATGCAGGGAGAAAATATCTGATACCAGACATGTCTTTACTAAAGCAGGTAAAGGTATAACCAGATTCAATATCTGGAAGTTAAAGTTAGAGAAGTTAGAAAATAAAGTCAGGGTTATTAGTTATGGTAACAGATTACTGAGGGACATGGTAAAGTCTCTATCACTTGGAATCTGTAAAGTGAGATTAGGGGCTAGATTCTGAGCTGGTGTTAATCAGCATAGCTCTGCTGAAGTCACAGGAGTTATGCTGATTTACACTACAGCTACGGCTACACTGCAGGCTTTTTGCGCAAGAAGGCAGTGTAGATGGGCAACATGGGTTTTTTGCACAAGAAACCCCTATGGCTAAAATGGCCATCAGAGCTTTCTAGCGCAGGAGTGTCCACACTGCCATAGCGACGAGGAGTCCTGTGGCACCTTATAGACTAACTGAAGTGTAGGAGCATAAGCTTTCGTGGGCAAAGACCCACTTCGTCAGATGCACGTCTTTGCCCACGAAAGCTTATGCTCCTACACTTCAATTAGTCTATAAGGTACCACAGGACTCCTCGTCGCTTTTGCAGATTCAGACTAACACGGCTACCCCTCTGATACTTGACACACTGCCATGGACACTATTGCGCAAAAGCACATCTCTTGCGTAAAAACACATGGCAGTGTGGACGCACTCTTGCAAAAGACCTTTTGCACAAGAAGCCTGCAGTGTAGACATAGCCTACATGAGCATCTGGCCTTGTATGTCATACTTGAATGTATGCTCTTGTTCATCTGCAAGTTATTGGATTAGGTGCAGGAATTCCTAAGTAAAACTCTATGGCCTGTGGTGGCAGACTTGATTACTATAATAAGCACTTCTAGCCTTGCAAAACTATGAGTCAGATGGCATAAATCTGCATCGTCACCTGAGCTACATTGACTTAGCCTAGCAGAGGATGTGGCCTCCTGAATCTATTCAGTGGAGTTAAACCAGTGTACAACTATATAGCAGAGAGGTGAATCGAGACCTATAGAGGCAGTGGTTGTATCACTGAAAGGGACCCATTATAATTCAGATAGCCATTTAGTCAAATGTAGAAGCAGGGTTTTTTTTCTTCCCTCTACGATTCAGGGTTTCTCCATTTTTTTTGTGTGAGCAGATGCCTACCGAGCAGATGCTTAGAGATCAAGGTTAAATTATGCACTGCAGAAAATCTACAAAATGTACTTCAAGAGCTGGCAACTTTTGTGACACGGAACAGAAAATTGCACCAGGATATAATCCAAATTTTCAGGTAAACGAATTCCTCAATGAAAGCTGCTTTTGCAAACCTCTTTCTCATGCTCTCTCCTTTTGCCAACCTGTTTCTACAGCTAATTTAAAAGCATCATCATAATAGGAACCAAAGTGAATATTTGATGCAATGTGCATATGGCAACCTAAGCTTTTGGAAAGCACGGTAGTTCCAGCTAATTAGCTTTTTAATTTATTTATATTGGCTTGTGGAATTCTGAAGTTAGTTACCAGTAAGTAACAGCACAGGCAGGTAATTAAACAAGAATGTCAAGTTCAAGAAATGATAAATGGGCTCTGCTGAGCACGGAATATATAGAGGTTAAAGGTCAACGAGTGTGCAGTGCATTGTGACACCTGGTAATGCTAGGACAAACAATAATTCTTTGCCTCCATCTAGTACCTGTCATCTGAGGATCTCAGCGCACTTTGAAAACATTAATTCAGCCCCACAAAGCCCCTGTGAGAGAAGGACAATGTCTGCAGGTCATGAGTGTCTCCTATATGTTCTCTCTCCCGGCCCTTCTCTCAGTAGTGCCCAGCTGAGGCATATTATTTTGGTGAAGGTAAACGCAAGCAGGGCTTTGCAGAGGTCCAGCCACAATGACAGTCTTGAGCTGGGGCAAGCATTTCCAACTGAGCCTACTAAAATAAGATTAAATGAAATAAAATAAATAGATCTGGAATGTTGCCATGTTGGAGATTAGAAGCCAAAACAAGAAGCAAAACAGCTCTCTCCATGGTGTTTATGTCTCATTGCTTTGCTTTGGAGTTCATAGACTGTTAAATGGCATGATGGAAATGTGGCCAGAGACTTTGTTGGTTTGGATTGCTCCATTAAGCGACAGCTCTGCAAATGAGTCTGAAATCCTGGAGGAAGCTGTTCTGTGAACCCTCAACCGCTTGTGAATTGTCTCTTAAGCCGTCTCAAATCCTGCCATAGACACTCTGCCCATGTGAGGGGAATCAAAATGCTCACCAATTGCTTGTGCCCACAGGCACCACCAAATGGCCCTCAAGTTGGCAGGTTGTCCATCTTGCAGATCACGTACAAAGATATGGGCTCACTAACAGAAATAAAGATGGTTGGCTGAGAGTGGACCAAACTATTATTACCTATTAGGTAATTATATACATTATATACAGCAGTGATGTTGTGGTTGGTGTCTACTACAGGCCACCAAATCAGGTGGATGAGGTAGATGAGGCTTTCTTCGGACAACTGAGAGAATCTTCCAGATTGCAGGCCCTGGTTCTCGTGAGGGACTTTAATCGCCCTGCCATCTGTTGGGAAACCAATACGGCAGTACACAGGCAATCCAGGAAGTTTTTGGAGAATGTTGGGGATAACTTCTTGGTTCAAGTGCTGAAGGATCCGACCAGGGGCCATGTGCAGCTTGACCTTCTGCTCACAAACAGGGAGGAACTAATAGGGGAAGAAGAGGTGGGTGACAACCTGGGAAGCAGTGATCATGAGATGGTAGATGTCAGGATCCTGACCAAAGGAAGAAAAGAGAGTAGCAAAATACACACTTTGGACTTCAGAAAAGCAAATTTTGACTCCCTCAGAGACCTGATGGGTAGAATCCCCTGGGATGCTAACATGAAGGGGAAAGGAGTCCAGGACAGCTGGCAGTATTTTAAAGAAGCCTTATTGAAGGCACAGAAAGAAGCCATCCCGATGCGTAGCAAGAGAGGCAAACATGGTAGGAGACTGGATTGGCTTACGGGGTTCGGTTCTAGGACCAGTTTTGTTCAATATCGTTATTAATGACCTGGATGAGGGGATGGATTGCACCCTCAGCAAGTTTGCAGATGACACTAAGCTAGAGGGAGAGGTAGATACACTTGAGGGCAGAGATAGGGTCCAGAGTGACTCAGATAAATTAGAGGATTGGGCCATAAGAAATCTGATGAGGTTCAACAAGGACAAGTGCAGAGTCCTGCACTTGGGACGGAAGAATCTCAAGCATTGTTACAGGCTGGGGATCAACCAGCTAAGTAGTAGTTCTGCAAAAAAGGACCTGGGTGTTACAGTGGATGAGAAGCTGGATATGAGTCAACAGTGTGACCTTGTACCCAAGAAGGCTAATGGCATATTAGGTTGCATTAAGAGGAGCATTGCCAGCAGATTCAGAGATGTTGTTATTCCCCTTTATTCGGCTCTGGTGAGGCCACATCTGGAGTATTGTGTCCAGTTCTGGGCCACCAACTACAAAAAGGAGGTGGACACATTGGAAAGGGTCCAGAGGAGGGCAAGCAAAATGATGAGGGGGCTGGAGCATATGACTTATGAGGAGAGGCTGAGGGAGTTGGGTCTGTTTAGTCTGCAGAAGCGAAGAGTGAGGGGGGATTTGATAGCAGCCTTCAACTTCCTGAAGGGAGCTTCAAAAGAGGATGGAGAAAAGCTGTTCTCAGTGGTGATAGATGGCAGAACAAGGAGCAATGGTCTCAAGTTGCGGAGGGAGAGGTCCAGGTTGGATATTAGGAAAAACTATTTCACTGGGGGTATGTCTACACTACCCTCCTAGTTCAAACTAGGAGGGTAATGTAGGCATACCGCACTTGCAAATGAAGCCCGGGATTTGAATTTCCCGGGCTTCATTTGCATAAGCCGGGCGCCGCCATTTTTAAATCCCGGCTCATTCGAACCCCGTGCAGCGCGGCTACACGCGGCACGGACTAAGTAGTTCGGACTAGGCTTCCTAGTCCGAACTACCGTTACTCCTCGTGGAATGAGGAACTTTGCTCCTCGTGGAACTATGCTCACATAATGTATTGTGACAGGAATCATTATTCTGCACTAGTTCACTATGCAAGTTTCTTTAATCAAATGTCTACATTTCTGTTTCCTGAACAACTTTCTTGTTACAAGGAATAAGCCAGTGGTCACAACAGCGGGCATTCTAACACACCATAGAGACTTTATGGGTATGTCTAGACTGCATCCCTCTGTCGGCAGAGGGATGCAGGTTAGGCAAGTCGACATTGCAAATGAGGTAGGGATTTAAATATCCCGTGCCTAATTTTCATAAAAATGGCTGCCACATTTTGCCAACTCAGAACTTTGTCAGCAAAAAGCGGCAGTCTAGAGGGAGATCTGTCGAGAAAGAAAGCCTTTTTCGACAGATCCTATAAACCTCGTTGGAGGAGGCATAAGGGATCTGTCAAAAAAGGCTTTCTTTCTCAACAGATCCCATTCTAGACTGCTGCTTTTTGCTGACAAAGTGCTGAGTCGGCAAAACACGGTGGCCATTTTTATGCAAATTAGGCACCGGATATTTAAATCCCTGCCTCATTTGCAATGTCGACCTGCCTAATCTGCACCCTTCTGCTGACAGAGGGATGCAGTCTAGACATACCCTATATGTACACAAATGAACCTGAGGATGAGTTTGTGTATTCCAATGGCTACAATAACACAACTGTAGTAGGATGAAATTGCACGGTGTAAAATATGGAATCAGTCACATGTTGACATTTGCTTTTAACAAGAAAATGAGAAATGACACATTCTCGTAACTTACACAAAAATCTGACACACTCTCATGACTTCCCTTGAAAAATGTGGTCAAGCATCCCGGAAAGGAATGAGCATAGTCAATTTCAAGAAAGGAAGGAGGTTCTTGTAATTTTGTTACTGTGCTAGGAATCAGAAGATAAAAACTTATTCCTGGCTTTGCCACAGGAAGAGCCATTTCATCTCTCTGTTCCTTATCATCCTACCCATACAAAAAAATAGGAATAATGCTTCCTTTCTCTCACCTTTGGTATGTTTTGGCTATTCAGATTTTGTAGAGCACCTAACACAAAGGGACCCTGATTTCAGCTGGCATCTGTCAATGCTTTGACAGGACAAATCATAATAAATCTACAACAGTAAGAAATAAAATAAACTTATAGGCTACGTCTACACTGGCATGATTTTCCGAAAATGCTTTTAACGGAAAAGTTTTCCATTAAAAGCATTTTCGGAAAAGCACGTCTAGATTGGCAGGATGCTTTTCCGCAAAAGCACTTTTTTCAGAAAAGCATCCGTGGCCAATCTAGACGCGGTTTTCCACAAAAAAGCCCCAATCGCCATTTTCGCGATTAGGGCTTTTTTGCGGAAAACAGTACTGTGCTGTCTACACTGTCCCTTTTGCACAAAAGTCTTTCAGAAAAAGACTTTTGCAAGAAGGGGAGCAGCATAGTATTTCCGCAAGAACACTGATGATCTTACATGAGATCGTCAGTGTTCTTGCGGAAATTCAAGCGGCCAGTGTAGACAGCTGGCAAGTTTTTCCACAAAATCATATGATTTTGCAGAAAAACTTGCCAGTCTAGATACAGCCATATACAATCCCAGTTGTATTGCAGAGGAAACAGCGCAACAAAACTCAATATTAGTTCGTTCTCTTCTTTTCATTTGATTCCAGCAACAACCAGATGAGCCAGAAATCAGGCTGCATCTACCTGAACAAGTGTAAAAACATGATAAATGATAGACTCTTGAAAAAAAAACTAATGCAAACACCCTTTCTTTTAAAAAAATCTTCAGTCTTTAAAAATTTTATGAATAGTGCACCATATAAAAATCCTAAACTCATGAAAACTCTCTATAATGGGTTCAGAAATAAATAAACAATTTTATTGTATAATGATATTGAATTTCTAAAAGAAAATATTGGGCTGACCACCTCCTCAATGAAACCATCCTAAGGAATGTTTTTCTTTGTGCAGCAATCTTTAAGAAGAATAGCAACATACTCAGGTATGTGCCATTGTTTGTAAAGTATTTTTGACCATATATGACTCCCCAATAGAAAAATCATATCCATCAATTCACTGACTTTGTCACTCAATAGTCAATAAAATGTGACCCAAGAATATCAATGAATATTTTCATTCTGACAACTCAAAATAACATAAATGTGAATTGGTTCAGATGGCAACAGCAACAGCCTTTATTGCTCCAACTGGTAAGTCCTAAGATTGAGCATTTTAGTGTCTACATACTCCAACCATACGGATAGCCCCAGTCACTGAACAGACACATATTACAGAAGATTTCAGAGGTTGCTGTGTTAATCTGTTTCAGCAATTCCAATTTTATTGTGGCACAAGGTTTCATAGGGTATGTCTACACAACTACCCTAGTTCAAACTAGGGTGGTTAATGTAGGCATCCGAAGTTGCAAATGAAGCCCGGGATTTAGGTATCCCGGGCTTCATTTGCATCTTGCCGGGCACCGCCATTTTTAAATGCCCGTTAGTGCGGACTCCGTGCCCGCGGCTACACATGGCACGGAGTAGGTAGTTCGGATTAGGCTCTCTATTCCGTACTACCGGTAGTTTGGAATAGAGAGCCTAATCCGAACTACCTACTCCGTGCCGCGTGTAGCCGCGGGCACGGAGTCCGCACTAACTGGCATTTAAAAATGGCGGCGCCCGGCAAGATGCAAATGAAGCCCGGGATATTTAAATCCTGGGCTTCATTTGCAACTTCGGATGCCTACATTAACCACCCTAGTTTGAACTAGGGTGATAGTATAGACATACCCGTAAGGTGCAACTCACAACAGATGCATGAAGTGAAAGACAAAGGAAACAGATAGTAGGCCTCCCCACCTGAAACAAATGTATACCTCATTTTACGAGGCATAAGTGATCTATCAGCAAAGGCTTTATTTAGCGATAGATCTGAGTTTAGACTGCTGCTTTTTGCCACCAAAGCTCCATGGCAAAAAAAAGCGGCAGCCATTTTTATGCTAATGAAGCATGGGATATTTAAAGCCACACTTCATTAGCAATTTCTCCCAGACTAATCTGCATCCCTCTGCCGGCAGAGGGGCGCTGTCTAGACATACCCCAAGTGACACCATCATAAGACCCTGCCACATGAACCATATCATCAATGGCTCGTTCACCTGCACATCTATTAATTTGACATATGCCATCGTGTGTCAACAATGCTCCTCCTCCCTGTACATCGGACAAACCAGACTGCCTCTACGCAACAGAATAAATGGACACAAATCAGACATCGAGAATGGTAACATACAAAACCAGTGGCAGAACATTTTAACCTCCTTGGATACACAATTACAGACTTGAAAGTTTCTGTCTTTAAACAAACAAACAAAAAAACCTTCAAAAACCTTTTCCAATATGAAACTTGCTGAGCTGGAATTTATATGCAAATTTGTACCATCAGACTGGGTCTGAATAGGAACTGCGAATGCTCACTTATTACACATAAGTAATTTTTCACTCTAGGTATTCTCACCTTCTTATCTACCTCCACCCTGATGGAATTAGCTCTGATGTAACACCTCTCTCTCTCTCTCTCTCTTTCTCTTTCCCTACTATCTATTTCCTTTCTCTTTCACTTGACGCATTTGTGGAAGTGAGTTGCAGTTCATGAAACCTTGTGCCACAATAAAATTGTTAGTCTTTAAGGTGCTACTGGACTCCTTTATAACACATTAGACAATTACCTGTCACAGATGGTCTCAATAATATTTAGTCCTGCATTGAATGCCAGGGACTGGACTAGAATATCTTCCAGGCCTACGACTAATACATAGTCCTTGCCCTTTAAATAGGTAAAGGGAAATAGAATGGGGAAGTGAATTTCCCAAGGTCACACAGTGTGTCAGTGTTAGAACTGTGAAAAAAACTCAAGTTCCAGAGCCTCCGTGCAGCACCTATGCGATTAAGCCACCACTTCTGACTGTTGTTTACAACACTAAGTGCACAGCTGAGTTAGTCAAGATGATCCCACACATTCCAGTTCCTGTGGTTTCAGAGGAGTACATAGTGATGGACTTGCATTCTGCCACATCAGTTTTTCAGTTTTTTTTAAATATCCAGGAATGGAAGTTGACAGAAGGAGCCAGGGTGCCACATAAGAACAGCTATACTGGGTCAGCCCAATGGTCCATCTAGCCCAGTACTCTGTCTTCTGACATTGGCCAATGCCAAGTGCCCCAGAAGCAGTGAACAGAACAAGTAATCATCAAGTGATCTATCATGTGTTACCCATTCCCAGCTTCTGACAAACAGAGGGACACTGTTCCTGCCCATCCTGGCTAACAGTCATTAAAGGACCTATCCTCCATAAATTAACCCTGTTGAAGTCTTGTTCTTCACAGCATCCTCTGGCAAGGAGTTCCACTGGTTGACTGTGTGAAGAAGTACCTATTTTTGCTTGTTTTAAACTTGCTACCCATGAATTTCATTTGGTGACCCCTAAGTCTTGTGTTATGGGACCAAATAAATAACTTTTCCTTATTTATTTTCACCACACGAGTCATGAGGAGCTGATTGTGGCATGCTGTATACACAGCATTATATAAAGAGAATCATTCCTCAATTGGTCCCATGAATACATGTGTCTGGACTGGTGAATGAATGTGGGTTCATGGAAAGAAAGGATGCTCTTGAGATCCCTGACGGGCAACAGCATTTCAGAAGGAGCCTTCACAGGCTCTCTGTCATGTTAAAATTGCTCAGTAGATGTTTCAGTGGTAGATGTTTCCATGTTAATTGTGGTATATGAAATGTGTACATATTACAAGCACAATTCCATTAAGTATTTGTAAAAATATTGACAGCAATAACAGTAGTTTTAATGGTACTATGAACCAGAAATGGATTTAATATTAAGGGAGAGATCTGATTCTCAGTGTCACTGTGCAATTTTAGAAAAAGGAAAATAATTGCCAGCAGGTTGCAGAGGCAGAGAAGGCATTAATTTTAAGTATCTGTAATGTAGATGTCAGTCAGAAACTGCATCTAACATAAGAACTATGCATGCATTTTTTATATGATCTCACTCATCCATAAGGAACCTTTGAACTATATGTCAAAATATTACAGCTATACATCACCATTTAAAAAATATCCTTTCCCTTTTAGTCCCCTATGCATTGCTTCATATAAGCCATTAATGTGTATTAACTTGAATCCACTCAGTTTTATTACTAGTAGCTTTTTGAAGTTATATCTTGATGAACTTTAAATTAAATAAAACATTTTGGCACAGAGATTTTTTGACATTTGCTTTCCAGGGTTCATCTTTGGTTATTATTCATCTAACTTATTTTAAGGCCTGCATTAATGATGTTCGGCCAACCTAGCTACTACTTTTCAAGGAGATGGAGTACCTACACCAAAGGACCTCCTGTGAGTATAGGTAGCATCTTCACTGAAGCAGTGCAGCAGTGCTGCTGCAGAGTCGTTATTGGAGACAATCCCTTTGATTGTTCTGGCTCCCCCCCCCCAAAAAAAAAACCCACCCTGTATTATTTTGTTTGTAGAATGCCTAGCTAAATGGGATTCCTTGGCACTGCCACAATACAACTAAACAAAAAATATGGTGCCCCCAGAGATCTTGGGCCAGTATATAATATTCAATATACTTATAAATTATCTGGAAAAGGTGGTTAACAGTGAGGTGGCAAAATTTGCACATAATACAGAACTACTCATGATAGTGAAGTCCAAAGCAGACTGGAGAGTTCCAAAGGGATCTCACAATACTGGGTGATTGGGCAGCAAAATGGAAGATGAGATTCAATACTGACAAATGCGAAGTCATGCACATTAGAAAATATAATCCCAACTCTACATGCAAAATAATGAAGCTGTTATTCAAGAAAGATGTGGAGAAATTGGAGAGGGTCCAGAGAAGAGCAGCAAGAATGATTAAAGGTCTAGAGAACATGACCTTTGAAAAAAGACTGAACGAATTGGGCTTGTTTAGTTTGGAAAAGAGAAGATCGAGAGGGGACATGATAGCAGTTTTCAGGTATCTAAAAGGGTGTCACAAGGAGGAGGAAGAAAAAATGTTCTTCCTGGCCTTTGCAGATAGAACAAGAAGCAATGGGCTTAAACTGCAGCAAGGGAGGTTTAGGTTGGACATTAGGAAAAAGTTCCTAACTGTCAGGGTGGTCAAACACTGGAATAAATTGCCTAGGGAGGTTGTGGAATCTCCATCTCTGGAGATATTTAAGAGTAGGTTAGATAAATGTCTATCTGGGATGGTCTAGACCAGCGCTTCCCAAACTACTGGGCCTCAGCATAGCTGCTGGTAGGGGAGCAGAGCGGAGCGGGTTGAGAGGAGGTGGCAGCAGGGGGAAGGGAGAACCGGCCGCTGGGAAGAAGGGTTGGGGGTAGCGGAGCTGTCCCGCGAAGATCAGGGCAGGCAGGTGGGCGGCCGGTGGAAGCAGGATTAGGGGTAGCAGGGCTGTCCCTTGGAGATCCAGGTGGGTGGGCAGCGGGCGGTAGAAGCAGGGTTGGAGGCAGCGGCGCTGTCCCGTGGAGATCCGGGCGGATGGCCGGCGGAAGCAGGGTTGGAGGCAACGGGGCTGTCCCGCGGAGAAGGAAGGAGAGGGGGCAAGCAGGAAGCAGAAGCGGAAGTGTTGGGGGCAGTGGAACTGTCCTGCAGAGATGGGGGGGCTGGCGGGGGATGGAAGCAATGTTGAGGGTAGCAGGGCTGTCCCGCGGAGATGGGGGGGCAGGCGGGCAGGTGGCGGAAGCAGGGTTGAAAGCAGTGGGACTGTCCAGCAGAAATCGGGGAGGGCAGGCGGTGGAAGCAGGGCTGGACGGGGGCGGAGGGGCTGGCCAGGGGAGAACAAGAGGAAGAGGACGGGAGAACCAGTTGCGGGAAGCGGGGCTGGACGGGAGCAGCGGGGCTGGTCGGGGGGTCGTTGGGGGGACAGGGCTGATGGGGGAGATTGATGGGAGGTGGGGGGAACTGGCCATCGGAAGCCGGGCTGGGCGGGGGCAGCAGGGCTTGACTGGGAGATCGGGAAGAGAACCAGGGCGGAGCGGGACTGACATGGGCACATACAGACCCTACAGACCCTGGCAGAGGAGTGAGTCTGCCTGGGGGTTCCATTTTGTCCCCCCCCTCCCAGCCTCCACATACCCTTCCTTGAATAGTTGCGAACTGCCTGGCAGGTAGACACACTCAGGCAGCATGAGCACAGACACTAGCCAGGCAATTCGCAGCTAAGGACTGATACACCTGATTATAATAAAACTTACCTAATTCGAAAATGCCAGATATTTTATATGTCTGGTAATTTCTCAATTTGTTTCTCAGACAAAACCCTCAAATACCAGATTGTCCGGTACAAAACCGGACACCTGGCAACCCTACCCTTCCTTGAACCCTCCCTCCTAGACAGCTACCCTACCCCCAGTCTGCTCCTGCTCCCACCTCCTGGGTTACCCATGCAGCACCAGGTCCCCCAAGTCATGGCCCAGGATGCAGCCGGGTGAAAACTGAAAATTTATTAATTTTTCATTCTTTTTTTTTATATGTATTTATATTTTTGGGCTGCAAAAAAAGTATTTAAAAAACCAGGTTCCAATTAAAGTAAAACGTTTGGGAAACCCTGATCTAGCCAGCTTTCTATCCATTGTACAGTCCATTTATCCAATCCATATTCCCTTAACTTGCTGGCAAGAATATTGTGGGTGACCGTATCAAAAGCTTTGCTAATGCTGGCACTGGGGGCTTTGGGAGAACCAGAAACAACTTTTTGAATATTCATCATTTTTAATGAATATGCAAATATGCAAATGAATGTTACTGGTCCTCCAAAAGCTCGTGAATGGATTTACTGCTCCCCATGTCAAAAAGTTTGGCACCTCCTGGTCTAGACATTACTGGGTCCTGCCATGAGGGCAAGGGACTGGACTCGATGACCTCACGAGGTCCCTTCCAGTTCTAGTATTCTATGATTCTATGAAAAAGATCTTGGCGGCATTGTGGATAGTTCAATATAAGCATCCACTCAGTGTTCAGTGGCATTCAAAAAAGCTAACAGAATGTTGGAATTCATTAGGAAAAGGAGAGATAATCAGACAGAAAATATTGTATTTTCTGTATATAAATCTGTGGTATACCCACATCTTGAATACATGCATCTGACAAAGTGGGTCTTTGCCCACGAAAGCTTATGCTCCTACACTTCAGTTAGTCTATAAGATGCCACAGGACTCCTCGTCGATCTTGAATACTGTGTGCAGATCTGGTCATGCCATCTCAAAAAGGATATCTTGGATTTGGAAAAGGTACAGAAAAAGGCAACAATAATGATGAGGGATATGGAAGAGCTTCCAAATGAGCAGAGATTAATTAGTCTGGGGCTTTTCAGCTTGGAAAAAGGACGAATAAAGGGAGATATAATAGAGGTCTTTGAGACGGACCGGGCCAGGTCTGGCACAGCTGAAGGTGTCCACTCAGGGTGAATTGCTCAATTTCGGGGCTCCTTATAGCCCCCAGACTGGAGATCTTTTCAAACAGGCCACAAGTCAGTCCCACAGAGCACTTCCACTGCCTGCCTGAAGCCTCACGAGCAAAACCCCTCCAACACTCCATCACTATCCATGCCCCAGATGGCCCTAGACCTCATACATAGGTGAGGGGTTCTAGAGCCCAATCTCACCTTCCCTGAACAAGTTCTGTCCGGTTTCAAGAAACCAGCCACAGATCCCAGGTCAATTTACTCTCTGGATCTTACCCACAAATCACGCTGAGCCAATCCTTTAGAATCTAACATCTAAAGGTTTATTACTACAAAAAAGAAAAGCATGAGACTAAGGTTGCTAAAGTATCATACATTACATACATCAAATCTCCCAGTTCTCAATGCAGGCTCACAGCAGAGATGTTATAACTGCTGGCTTAAAAGTCTTTGCTGAACATCCTATGTCAGGATGGGTCCACAGCTCTTTCCAGCTCTTCGATCCTTGCACTGCTGTCTCTGGGATGAATGGCTGAGCTGAGCACCAAGATGGAGTCAGCCATATGGCATATTTATACCTTCTTCCCTATCTCTTTTTGGCCGCAGAAGGTCACCTGACCAGCAGGTCACCTGGCGGCCTATCCCTGTGTTCCCTGCGGGTAGCCCTTAGGTATCAGTCCCCATTCTTGAGGTGTGTCCTTGGCCTGTGGAGGGCTATTGTTCCATAGAGAATGCTCATTAGTGTTGCATAAAAAAGCCTCCGCCTGAGCTCACTGGATTTATATACATGGATTTTCTAAAGCTACACTGTCAGGGACTCAAACCCAAACGGCTTCAGTACGTTGTCTGACCGCAAAGAGACAGGCAACACCAGCAAGGTCCAATCACAAGCTCTTTATTGAAGAGTGCACACAACAATAGAGAGCAGCCCATCTCCAAAGAGAATCTGCAGCGATTTTAGTGACAAGTAGGTTTATATAGACAGTTCCATCGCGTCATAGAATATTCACCCAAGCAAAGCAACCCAACTTCTCCCCCTCTTGAACTAGTTGGAAGCTTCTAGTGTTTATACATACCTAGGTAACTATGCATCATAGCCTTGAGCAATTCATAATGCATCAGCAACTTCCTTATCAGCCCAGAAGACCAGTACCAGACAACAAGGAGACAGGAAGTTCGGAACAAACGGAAGAACAAGGAGTTAAGATCTTGAGGAGACAGCTTGTTAAGATCAGGGACAGAGACAGGGAGTTACCTTATCTTCTTAAACAAGCTGTTCCTCATCACAGTAGATACAAAAATGTGGTTCTCCCTACTATCTTACTTACACAAGTATGCAGGAAAATAGAGTGCGCCCTTGAATCATGTCTTTAGTTCTGCCCAGAGATTACCCAGAAACCTTTGTCAATTTCCTTTTGATTTGTCTTAGCATAACCGCACTAAGCCCGACTAGACCCAATTTTCTAAGGCCTAACATACACCAAACTGTAAGGTCTAAGGTTTTAAACTGCAACTTATTGTGATCCTTGTCAATCTTTGCAATCTGTGTAACTCTCAAACTTACTGTAAACTGCAACTTTGTAATATGCAGCCACCTTACTTGTAACTTTCCCTAAGCTGCATTCTCCCCTGAGTGAATGGAGAGAGAGTGTGAGTGTGAGTGTGTTTGAAGAAGGCTTGGAACAATGGACCACATGGCAATGAGTCATCGCAGTCTGAGCATGCTCCTTGCTGGATAAAGGGAAGTCTGGGCATGCTCCCTGATGACAAGGTGAATGAGTCACAGGAGCCATTCAGACACAATATAAGGAGAAGGAGCACATGTGAGACTCTCTCTTTTTCCTTCCCCTGCTCCTAAGAAGCTCCTCTCTAGTGTCTCTCTCTCCTGACCATCTTCCCCAGCCATGATGAGCAGACAGACCCTCCAGGGTCCACATGCCTTGGCTCCTTCTGCAACCCATATGGCTGTGTAAGTGTGTGATTGCCTGAGGGCAGGAATGAATGGGTGTGAATGAGTGAATGAATGGAGGGTTGCTTGCTTGTCTGTGTGTGTGTGTGTGTGTGTGTGAGAGAGAGAGAGAGAGAGAGAGAGAGAGAGAGTTCTACCTTCTTTAGCTTAAACCTTTGGTGGCTGCTTTCTCCTCTTTAGTTCTACTTAGTGGAAATAAACCCATACTAGTGTAACCCTGGATGGTCTCCAGTGAGAATATTTTTGGGGTGACAATTAGCATGTCTATAGGCCGAGCTCTGCCCATTACTCAACCACATACAGAGAAACATTCAGTACCCATACAAAGTACATGCTTATAACTTCACTCACAGACATTATACAATTACATGAATTGCATACATAGAATCAGAAGAAAGTAAGCTTCTATTTGACACCTCACGTGGCCCCCTTTGTACCACTTTTGGGGCCAACACCGCCCCCTCCCCCAGTGCAGCAGTGATCTGGCTGCTTCCCTAAAATCTAGTAACGTGACAATCTTTAAAATCATGATTGCTGTGGAGAAAGTAAATAAGGAAGTGTTATTTATTCCTCATAAAACAAGAAGGTGAGGCCACCTCTGAAGTATTGTGTCCAGTTTTGGGGCCCCCACTATAGAAAGGATGTGGACACATTGGAGAGGGTCCAGCAGAGGGTGACCAAAATGATTAGGGGGCTGGAGCGCATGACCTATGAGGAGAAGCTGAGGGATTTGGGTTTGTTTAGTCTGCAGAAGAGAAGACTGAGGGGGGATTTGATAGCAGCCTTCAACTTCCTGAAGGGAGGTTCCAAAGAGGATGGAGAAAGGCTGTTCACAATAGTGACAGATGACAGAACAAGGAGCAATGGTCTCAAGTTATAGTGGGGAAGGTCTAGGCTGGATATTAGGAAAAACTATTTCACTAAGAAGGTGAAGTACTTGAATGGGTTACCTAGGGAGGTGGTGGAATCTGCATCCCTAGAGGTGTTTAAGTCTCGGCTTGACAAAGCCCTGGCTGGGTTGATTTAGTTGGGATTGGTCCTGCCTCATGAGGTCTCTTCCAGCTCTATGATTCTAAGTGGGGGCTCACCAAATGAAATGAATAGAGAGCAGGTTTAAGACAAAGAAAAGGAAGTCTTTCCTCACACAACACGCAGTCAACCTGTAAAACTCTTTGGCATAGGATTTCAGGAAGGCCAAGCCTATAATAGGATAAAAAAGAATTAGGTAAACGCTGGAGGACAGTACCATCTATGGCTATTAGCCGGAATGGGCAGAGATGCAAAATCATGCCCTAAATATCCTTCATCACTGTTTGCCAGATGCTGGAAATAGGGAACAGGGGATGGATCACTTGATGATTTCCTGTTCCGTTCATTCCCTCTGGGGCACCGGGCATTGGCTACTATGTGAAATCTGAACACCAGCCTAGGTGGACCATTGGTCTGATCCAAAACGACCATTTTTATGTGCTTAACTAATAATAATTATTACTCCTTTTAATATATTAGATGTCGTTTGCAAGAAACTAAGAACCCAGACTGCTAAGCCACAGAATAATGGCAAGAATTCCTGTGCATGTCCTAACTCACAAATGAAGCATGATAAATATAAATGGGAGATGAAGTCAAAGGAAAATGCAAGCGGTGCTACTGCTGGTTTAGAAGGTGGTGCTCTCTCTTCGGAACTGCCAAGAAGCAGTTCCTTAGGAGGCAGTGTTCTCAGGACAATGCTCTCTTTTGGACGAGATATAACATTTGTTCACACATGGTCAGAGAAAATGACAGAGACTCTTTCTCTGGGGGCTCTGGCCCTAGTGTCCCTGCCTCCCTGTGCTCAGGTAAATGTATACGTTCCCATAGATGCCTTGCCTGAAGCAGGCTGGCAGTGTGTCTGCAGTCGGCTTACCTCTCTTCCCCTTGCAACTTCATTCTGACCAAATGTTTTTCTCGTCCTGGGATGGTTTGAACACTGGGGTTTTATAAACGTAATATAAAACATTCACAGCTTGCACACGCCTCACACCTGCTCAGCCTCACTGGAGCATGGCAACAGCCCTGGCTTCCAAGCTGGGTTCCCTTGGACCTCTTCAGCACAGCTCCAAACCCTGGAAGGCACAGGGCAGAGCCTGAAATGGACAGTCCGCACCTAAATATAACCCTGGCATTCCATCCCGAGTGCTACATAAACAACAAACGGTACATGCTGCTGTTCCGTGAGCCGAGACAAATGAATCGTGTCTCTCCATTCCAGGCCTAACAGCTGCCTTACTAATGCAAGACAGTCAAGAGAATGGAAACATTGTTGCTATTTCACCATAATGCTTCATTCTCACCCCCAGTGGCCAGCAGGAATCATTTTCTTGCTTCTGCCAAAAAGACAGCAGAGCATCAAATGCTAACCAATATTGACCTTAAGATACACTTCCTCAAGGTTTAAAAGGAAGCCTTTAGTTTGAGGAAAACCTAACCAACAAAGCAAAAAAACTGCTACAGTGTGAGGGCTGGGTTATTTCCTAAATTGCTTTGCGGCCCCTTAGTTTTGATATTGTTCCCTCAGTTGCATCGTACCATCCTTCAAATCTTTCCCCATTCAGTAAGCAGCATGGGCTCCCAAATGCTGGGGGAGCCCCGAGCCTCAGGGCCTACATCTAGGCAAGCCAAGGGCTGCGTCTGGACCCCAGGCCTTAGATTCCCCACCCCTGCCTGAAAGAGTTCTCGTGCATTCTGTTTTCCAGAATGCCTGCTGTAATCTGTGCAGCCTTTTATTTTACTGGAAAATAAGGAAACAAAGTTAAAGGCCCCAGTCCTGCTCCCCTCACTGCAATTGGTAGTTCCATGCCACTAAAGACTGCAGGAACAGGCCCTCAAGTGTCTGGAGATGGGGTTGTCCTGTGGAAAGTGTATTGTGACCACAGGTGGAGTTCCTGTTTCTTAGCTGCAGATATGGATTCAATTCCCTGCTGTGCCACATATCTCCTGTGTGACCTTGGGAAAGTCACTTAAGTCCAGATCCTCAGAGTTATTTAGGCACCTGAGTCCTATTGATTTCACCAGGAGTTAGATGCTTAGATACTTTTATGGCTCTGGGGTTAGTTTCTCTGTGAGGATAATAGCACCTGCCAGGGATTTTATGAGGATAAATACATAAATGTGGTGCTCAGATAACATGGCATTAAGGGCCATATAAATACCTAAAATGATAGGTAACGTACAGTCAATTGGGCCACAACTTTTCCATAAATTGTCCAGGTAAACCTCTGCTGGGAGTGACCAACAATAGCTCTAAGCATATGTTAAGTTGCACCAATATTCTATTAAATATGTTGCATGTTGACAGAGCATGGCAGCACTGGTACATGCTGCCCCTTAGTCCCTTCCCCCTGTGTATGCAGTAGAACCTCACAGTTTGTAACAGTGAAATGTTCATAACTGAACAAAATCATAGGGCTGTTCTTTCAAAAGTTTACAACTGGATATTGACTTAATACAGCTCTGAAACTTTACTATGCAGAAGAAAATGCTGCTTTTAACCATTTTCATTTAAATGAAACAAGCATAGAAACAATTTCCTCACCTTGTCAAAAAAAATTTAGTAGCTGATATTTGACATGGTATTATTCTGTATTTCCTTGTTTGAGGTTTGGGGGGTGGGGGAATTGGTTGGGTTTTTTGGGGAGGAGGGGATTTTTTTTTTGGTCTTGACTGCTGCCTGATTGGGTACTTCTGGTTCCAAAGGACTGTGTGGTTTATCTATCAATTTATATTTCTGGTGTTTGTACTGTACTTGGATTACATCCACACGTGGAAAGTCAGTGTGAATAACATCGTCCCTGTAGAGATGGTGTGCTGTCACTTAAGTGGCATGCTTTAATAAGGAGATCATCTCAGAGATAACACTGAATCAGTCATAGATTCTATGCTTTTACGTGACCCTGCCCCCATGACTTCAGTCCCAGTAGGGCTTAGGCTTCCATGATTCATCGTGTATTCATTGCCTGCATCCTGCCTGTGACGCTGACTAAAAATACCCTTGACAATATCTTAGCCTTACTCATAAACACCCACCATCCCATTTATCTCCACAGTTGAGCAACATTAATGTGGAAACTACGCCGACTATGGAGGAATGAGATGATAGGTCAATATATGCCCAAGTCACTAATTGACCTGAGAGATGAGACTGCCAATTGTGATCACTGTCTCATAAAGATTTACAGCATATCCAGAAGGAAAAGGACTAAGGGCTTGGCTATACCTAAAATGTGTCAGCACTTCAGTGTAGACACTACATATGCCAAAAGGAGGGATTCTTCACTGACCTAGCACTGTCTACTCTGGCAGTGAGGTCAGCTTAACTATGTCATTCAAAGGTGCTGATTTTTCACACAACCTGAGCAATGCAGCTGGATTGACCCAACTTTTTAGTGTAGACCAGGCCTCAGACAACCAATTCATTTCTAACTGCAATTCCTCATACAATCATTAGATCAGTAGGTTTTACTTTCTGGTCAAGGGATCACCAGTGTTCTGTGGCATATAGGTTGTTTATAGTACTTGTTTCCATTTGTGTGTCTTATTTCATATATGCTGTGTCTACATTGGCATGATTTTGCGCAAAAGCGTCCGCTTTTGTGCAAAAACATGCTGCCTGTCTACACTGGCGGGGAGTTCTTGTGCAAGAACACTGACATTCTAATGTGTGAAATCAGTGCTTCTTGCGCAAGAACTCTGACGCTCCCGCTTAGGAATAAACTTTCTTGCGCAACTGTTCTTGCGCAAGAGGCCAGTGTAGACAGGCAACATGAATTTCTTTCACAAGAAAGCCCGATGACTAAAATGGCCATCTGAGCTTTCTTGCACAAGAGAGCATCTACACTGGCACAGATTCTTTTGTGCAAAAGCACGTCTCTTGCGCAAAAGCACATGCCAGTGTAGACGCTCTCTTGTGCAAATACTTTAACGCAAAAACTCTTGCGTTAAAAGTATTTGTGCAAAATCTCGCCAATGTAGACGTAGCCATTGACTTGTAAACTCTTTGGGGTAGAGACTGTCTTATACTCTGTGTTTGTATAGCACTTAGCACAATGGGTCCCTGATCTCTGATTATGGCCTGTAGGAATTTCTGTAATACAAATAATAGCAATAGAATGTACATCCTGAAAACTCCATTGATGTCAATATACTTCAAGGTGCAATTAGAATTAGGCACTTAAAATTTATTGTACACCAGATACTTGTTTCTGCATTGTAGCATAGTCTCTTGATTTATTTGATCAAGTCATAGCTCATCTCATAAAATGTTAAGTGATAGACAAAGTAAGTTATTGATATTCAGTCATAAAAATGTACTGTTCTAATCCTTAATTCTGTAGCAGTCATTTTTTCCCAGCCACAAAAGATTTTTAGAGAAGAAATAGAAACAACTTTTTTAAAAGAACACATTAAATGGAATCACAGTGAAAACGTTTATGAGTTATACTTAATTTCATCTCTCTTTTGTTCCTTCAGAAAATATCAACATCTTGCCGATTCTTTTCAGCAGAGCTGCCAACAGTCAAAAGCTAAATAGAAAAACAGAGCATAAGGTAGAAAAATCTCTGAAGGTAAAGCAAAATGGGACAGATTCCAATCAGTCTCACACACTCCAGTTGGGCAAAATCAGACCCAATGAATCTATCTTTGACTGCACGAGAATTATATATAAGGTGAAAGGAGATTAGGACATGTCCTAACTAGTGTTTGGCAGAATTAAAGCTGGTGGATTTCAGAGTTCTCAGTCACTAAGGGCATGACTATGTAAGCAGGGTCAGGATAAGCTCTACCCTGACATCTCGTGGTGAATTGTGGTGAGTGGTGCAAAAAGACTTCAGGGGCTGATCTTATTTGCATAGGCACACCCACCGGCTGTGTCTACATTGGCACGATTTTGCGCAAAAGTGGCCGCGAGTATTTGCGCAAGAACACTGACGTTCTAATGCATAAAATCAGTGCTTCTTGCGTGAATGTTTTTTGACGCTCCCACTCAGGGATAAGCCCTCTTGCACAACTGTTCTTGCGCAAGAGGCCAGTGTAGACAGGCAATGTTAATTTCTAAATATTTCTAATTGCTGCTATTTTGAAATACAAAACACGGTGTAGATGGGGTTACTTCAGGAGAACACCCTTCCCTCTAAATAACCCTTATTCATCATAAAATGAGGTTTAATAGTTATTTCGGAATAAGGGTGTTCTCCCAAAATAACTGCGTCTTCACAGCGTTTGTTATTTCGAAATAGGGTATTTCAAAATAGCGGCAGTCCGCAATTATGCAAATGAAGCACAGGAAATTCAAATCTGAACTTCATTTGTAATTTCACTCAGCTGCATTTGCATCCCTCTCTCGAAAGAGGGTGCAAGTGTAGACATATAAGGGTGGTGTCCCTTTGGGCAGAACTGTCTTTCTTGGCCCAACAAGCTAAATACAATGGGAGACAGGTTGCTATTAAAAAAAATGTTAAGTGTGCCTTATAAAAAGTCTGTGTAAAAATGGCACTTTCTAGCTCAGGAGCTTAGCTCCTTCTGTGTAACCATTATCATATCTGCCGACTTTAGTGGCAATGATACATTTTTATGGGTTTTACTCTGGGTAGAAGTGAAACACCAAAATAGCAATAAGAAAGTGAGCAGGATTCTATTCCATTTGGATACCAGTCATTAGTTGAGTTGCTTAACAAATTAATCAGCAATTGCCTGGACATTCAAAGGGGCCCTAAGATCCCAGCTGCCACTGCTACTACTGTGGCAACAGCAGTGACCAGAACCCTTTGAATTGCAGCAAGAACATCACTCCTCCCAGCTTTGAGGGCTAGAGGGGGTGCCGTGGTCTGAGCAGCACATAGAGTTGACTTCCTTTCCACCTGAAGCCATGGCCCTTCTAGGCACACGGAGCCAGGTCTCCCATACACACCTTGCCCCCAGGCCCATTGTGGCTGTTAGAGAGTGCTTCATGACTGTTGTTTTCCTTTCTTTTCTGTTGTTTTTCTGTGGCCATGGCAAAGCGGTTTTCCTCAAAAGTGGACATTCCCTTTCTGACAAGACTACAATAGTTATCCTATCCTGGGTGTCTGTTTCTCAGTGTGTGGTGCCAATGCTTTATTTTGAGGGTATCTTTAAAGTGTTTCTTTTGGCCTACCCATTACCCTTCTCCTTTGATAAGTTGGCATACAGCAGTTTTGATACGCATGTATCAGGCACGTGCACACCGTGCCCTCTCAAAATCAGCTATTGCTGGACAATCAGGGCCTCAATATTGAGTGTGTTGGCTTCTGTGAGGACACTGATATTAGGGCGACGATCCTCCCATTTTATGTTGAGGATCTTCTAAGAAAAGTGCTGGTGCAGGAGTTCCAGCTTTTTAGATGTTTTCTGTAGGTCATCAGAGTCTCACGGCTGTAGAGCAGAATTGGGATTACCAGCGCTTTATAAACTCAAAGTCTAGTGCGTGTTCTGATGTTGTGATTGTTGAATACCTGGTGAGATGGTCTGTCAAAGGCGAAGGCTGAATCTTAGCATCTGTGCTTGCCCTCTGTGAAAGATGGCTGCCACGGTAGGCAAAGTAAATTCTCCTTGCAGGATCTAATGACTGTCTGGGGACTGGCTAGTGCAGCACTTGTGTTCTGCCCTGGTTCAGAGCTAGCGCTAGGCTTTTGTAAGCTTCAGAGAATCAATGAACGACTATTTGTAGATTCTCCTTTGAGGGTACGTCTAGATTACATGCCTCTGCCAAGAGAGGCATGTAAAATAGGCTACCTGATGCAGTTAATGAAGCGGGGATTTAAATATCCCCGGCTTCATTAAAATAAAAATGGCCACCGCACTGTGCCGGCTCAGCTGATCATTGGCACTGCGCGCGAGTCAAGACTCGGATCAGTCGATAAGGCTTCCCTTGTCGACCGCTCCTCTAAACCTCATTTAATGAGGCAGAAGGGAGCGGTCGACAAAGGCTTTCCTTGTCGACCGATCCGCGTCTTGACTCGCGTGCTGTGCCGATGATCAGCTGAGCCAGTACAACGCAGCGGCCATTTTTAGTTTAATGAAGCCGGGGATATTTAAATCCCCGCTTCATTGACTATGTTGGGTAGCCTATTTTACATGCCTCTGTTGGCAGAGGCAAGTAATCTAGACGTACCCTGAGTGTGCAACTACTGCACAGTCATCTGCATTGTGGAGTTTATACTGGAGTTCAATTACTGTTGATATAGTTTTAGTTCTGGCACAGAGACAAGAAAGGTGGAAGAGGTTGCTGTGAGTCTGATATTGGATGCCAGTGCCCTGTAGTAGACTGTCTTGAGTTAAGGTTTTCATAGCTTCTAAGAAAATGGAGAAAAAGGAGGGTGCCAGTACACGGCCTTGTTTTATACCAGTTCGGATACCTAATGCCTCTATCCTGAAGTGCTTACATTAGAAAGGGATGGCTGCACACTGTACAGACAGGCAAGAATGTGTGATCTCTTTGGGTGGGTAGGCTTGGATATAGATTATAATGACAAAGATAAAAACGCTACCTGCAAGCTTGAGTTAAAGCCTCTGTTATATGACAGGTTATTGCAGTTAAACATGGATCAGACGACAGGCAAACGAATACAGATTTTAGCCTCATGCCTTTTCTTTCTTTGTCTCCTGCTTACCAGAGTGATTAACTGTATTGAGCAAGAAATGAAAAGGCCACCCTGGAAAATTTCCCTTTGGGGAAGAAGAGGTGAATCAGACAAATGGATACTAAAACGCAAAACCTTAAACTGCTAAATTACTGGTGTGAATACAGCTCCCGTCGGCACAAATTGAAAGTCATTGCCTTCTAATGCAGGGGTGCTTAGAGTCTCACATTTTCTAGACCACTTCATAGGGAAAAAGCTCACTGCCAACGTCGTCCCTAATCTCCACTGCTTGTAAACAAAGGTACACAACTCATTGCTTACGTGTCTTTCCCACATTCTGAGCAGGGTTCTAGAAAGAGTTGGCTGCCTCAAATTGGTATTAAACAACATGAGAAATGTCTACATCACTGAAATTATCACCGTAACTGGCACTGATAGGCTTCCTTTTCATTCTCAGCATAGGAGGGGAATGGGCTATGAAGAATGAACTACTCTCTCGCCAACAGAAGTAGAGCCTCTATAGCAGGCTGTAAAGTACCTTGGCAGGGGAGGATAGGAAAATTTGCCTTGTTACTGCCCTTTGTGGGAATGCTCCTTGGCTGGATAGAGGACAGCTATCTTCACACTGTCAAGCCAACAGGACATCATTCTCTTCTAAATTAGACAAGAAAAAAAGTACATTTCAGATTATATACATTACTAGTAAACAGTGCTTTTCCCCACAAGCATGGTCGAGTTGTCATGGATGCAGGGCTGTATTAAGTTGGGTGCACTAGATATAATTTGCAGATATGTGAATAAAGGTACTGCCCTGTTTCAAAGATGGCAGATTGAATAATGTCCCTATTTATCAATCATAATGCAAATAGACTTGGCAAGGATTTTAGAACTCTATTCTGAATGTGGCATTCCCATTTAGTCTGCTGCAGAAATGAAAGGAAAAGCTGTTTGATTTCCTAGAATAGCCTCATGTACTTGCTGTCTGGGAAGAAGAGAAGTATAACCTGCAGTAGTACTCAGAAGCAAAATGATCAGCTTAGGGCTGTAGCTGGTTTTCTCTTGGATTTAAAGGGCCAGCTGCCAGGAAGCATGCTGGGAAAGCATCCTATAAAATGGGCAATGTACCACAGATGCTGGACCACTAATGTTGCCAGACCAGAGGGTCCTGGTTTAGGGAGGTAGAACCTATCCTGAGAAAATACTTTAGCTAATTGAGTGACTGGAATCTCCACAAAATGGTGTTTCCCCCTCCCCTCCCAATTCATCACAATCATATATTTGAAAAGATATTTAGTCTTCATTTAAAGCTGTGGTGGACAAAGGGGACTCCACAGCCCACATACAGCCCACCAAGTGGGTGGATATGACCCATAGATGCCCTGCCCCCAGGTGGTGTCTCCTCCTGCCCTGGAAGGGGCATGTGGCACTTAGAGTGAATATACAGTGTGCCCCTTGCAGGGTGGGGGCAGGGAGCAAGAGACTTTCCTTGCTCCCTCCACCCCCTAGGCCCTGATTGACCTGGGGGTGGGGGAAGAGCGCAAAGTCTCCTACTGCCGCCAGGGGCGCGGGTGCCTAGAGGGAACCGCCAGCTATTCAGAACAGCTGGCCATTCTCTCTAGACAGTAAAAGGGTGGGGGCAAAGACTTCACATACTCCCCCACACAAAGGCTAATCAGGGTCTGTGGGCCAGTGAGCACGAAAGTGTCCTGGCCCCACCTCTTCTGCCCAAGACCCCACCCCTTCCAGGGTAACCAGGGGCCACTTCAAAAATTAGTGAAATGGCCCCCATCTAAAATTATTGTCCACCCCTGATTTAAAGATTTCCAGGGATAAAGAATCTACCACATGTATTGGTGAGTTGTTCCAATCATTAATTACCCTCGCTGTTTAAAAATTGGATCTTATTTTGGATTCAAATATATCTAGCTTCAGCTTCCAACCACCAGCTCCCATTTTGCCTTTTTTTCCACCGAATTAAAAGAGCCATCTACATCAGATAACTTTTCCCTGTGTCAATATCTGTGGATTGTGATCGTCACCTCTTAACCTAGTTTTGGATAAATAAAAACAGATTGAGCTGTTCAACTCTTGCTATCAAGCATGTCTTTCAGTCCTCAAATCATTCTTCTAGCTCTTCTCAGAACCCTCTCCAATTTTTCATGGAGTGTGAACACTGGAACTGGGCCCGGTATGTCAGTAGTGGTCTCACTAATGCTATGTGTAAAGACAATACCACCTCCCTATTCTGACTTGATATTCCCCTGCCTACATATCTAAGGATTGTATTTGCCCTCTTCTGTACAGCATCTCATTGTACTTCTGAGTCCTTTTCAATGTCACCACATCACCCAACACTCTTATTTTGTAATTATGACCTTCATTCTGTGTCTCTAAATGTATGACCTTGCATTTCGCTGTATTAAAACACATGTCCATGCAAGCCCACCACACCAAATAATGCAGATTGGTCTATCCCCTTCATTTTTTACCATTCCCTTAGTTTTGCCATTGACTTCTGGAGCCAAGATTTCACATTTAGACTACATCAACACTGCAGAGTTTTTGCGCAAAAACTCTCAGTGCTTCCACACTACAAGCGTGTTTTTGCACAAGAAAAAGTACAGTAGATCGTCAGAAGACAGGACTTTTTGCACAAGAGTTATTCCTCTTCCTATGAGGAATAAGCCTTTTTGTACAAGAGCTCTATCGGAAAAAGCACAGGTGCTCTGATGGCCATTCTGTTAATGGCCATCAGAGCTTTATTGCTCAAGACCATCCATGGCAGTGTGGACGCTCTCTTGCACAAAAGCACATCTCTTGCGCAAAAGCACATGTGTGGACATGTTCTTGCACAAGAACTTTTTGCGGAAGATCTCTTCTGCAAAAAGTTCTTGCGCAAGAAGTCTGCAGGGTAGATGTAGTGCCCAAGTAGCACCTTACTCCATTAGAAGACCACGAGTGATGGCTTTGAGGAATTCAACTACATTTCAGACAAAGATTAATATTATAAATTGATTGTGCAACAGAGAAGTGTTCATATAGATTTAATATCAGTGTTTATTTAGCAGCCAATCCAGAGACTTTATATTTATGTGTACAATAGCTTCCATGCTGAGCTGTTTCACCACTTTTCTTTTATATTACTGATATAAACCAGAGCTACAAGGTGCTTTGAATGAATGGATCACAAAACCAATATTTGGAATTCGCCAAAGGTCAAACAAAATAACACAACTTCTTCAGCTGACTTTGCACAATTGCTTATGCCACTTGCCTGTAAATTGTAGGCTTGTCAATATTGCTTGAAACCCTGAAGGGGACATCTGAAAGTCTTTATGGTACCAGCAAAACTATGCATAAAACAGATTTTAAAAAAGAAAGCTAAACTGTGTAACATTCTTGATTTTATAAGCCTCATGTGCACTTGAGGGGTAATTATATTTATGCCATTGTTGCTAACACCAAGTCTGCTCCACTGGAATTAGGGTCAAAATGTAACTGGTGTGTCAGCTAATATCAGCATTGACCCAGATTTTCAGAAGGGCACTAATTTGGGGTACCTTAACTTTTTGGTATTGCAAACAAGGTTCCCTCTAAGATGCAGGATAGCATGGCCCCACAGATGCTTAATGTGCTCTGCCCAGCCAGGGGCTCAGCTGGCTGGGGTAGGGGACACTTCTCCCTTGGTGAGAGCAGCAGCTCTCTGATGAGGACAGAGCAGCGAATCTCTCCCAGCCAGTAAAGAGGGGACGTGAGGGCTGAGCTGGATGGGGCTCATTAAGCAACTGCAGGGCCGCGCTACCATGCAGCTTAGCGAGAATGATCTCGAACTAACGTTGGAGCACCTAAAAATCGATGGCCATTTAAGAAAGCTTTGTCTCATCATATATATAGTAGCCCAATGTCTGTGAGTCTGTAACACTGATGTACAGGGCCCCGCCCCCGGCCGTGTATGTCACCACCCTGCCCCACCACCCTTCCGCTCCCGCTGCGGCAGCTCGGCTGAGTGCTGTGCTGCTCAACTGGCCATGGCGGGGGAGCCAGAGGAGGCAAGCGGCCGTTTGGGGTCCGCACTCCCCATTCAGCGTGGGGCAGTGATATACATGGCCAGGGGGTGGGGGGCAGTGATATACATGGCCAGGGGGTGGGGCCCACCCATGTACATCATTGCCCCGTCCCCCTTTGCCTCCCACCATGGCGCTCGGCTGAGTTGTGCACCGCTCAGCCGGGCCACTGCGGGGGAGCCCAAGCAGCCACTTGCTCTGCTTGCCCCCGCATGGTGGCCCAGCTGAGCGGTGCAGAACTCAGTCGCGTGCCATGGTGGGAGGCGAAAGGGGATGGGGCGGTGACGTACATGGCCCCGCCCCCTGGCCATGTACGTCACAAGAGTAGGGAAAAAAAAACAGACACCCTTGATCGGGGGCCAGAGTGGGGAGGGACCGGCCAGGAGAGGAGCGGGGCTGGCTGGGAGGAGGGGTCAGGAAGCAGAGCTGGGGAGGTTCAGAGGCAGTGTAGCTGGCCAGGGGAGATTGGGGGAGGGGCGGCCAGTGGGAAGCAAAGCTGGTCAGGGGTGGGGGAGGTTGGAGGCCGCGGAGCTGGCCGGTGGGAAGCAAAGCTGGTCGGGGGTAGGAGTCGGGGGCAGCGAGGCTGGCCGTGGGAAATTGGAAGGAGGAACTGGCTGGTGGGCGGCAGGGAGAGGGAATCAGTTGGCAGGGAGCTGGACTCACCCGGGGTATGTCTACACTACCCTCCTAGTTCGAACTAGGAGGGTAATGTATGCATACCGCACTTGCTAATGAAGCCCGGGATTTGAATTTCCCGGGCTTCATTAGCATAAGTGGGGAGCCGCCATTTTTAAATCCCCGCTGCTTCGAACCCCGTGTAGCGCGGCTACACGGGGCTTGAACTAGGTAGTTCGGACTAGGGTGCCTATTCCGAACTACCGGTACACCTCGTTTCACGAGGAGTAACGGTAGTTCGGAATAGGACCCTAGTCCGAACTACCTAGTTCGAGCCCCGTGTAGCCGCGCTACACGGGGTTCGAAGCAGCGGGGATTTAAAAATGGCGGCTCCCCGCTTATGCTAATGAAGCCCGGGAAATTCAAATCCCGGGCTTCATTAGCAAGTGCGGTATGCATACATTACCCCGCTAGTTCGAACTAGCGGGGTAGTGTAGACATACCCCCGGGCATGTGCATCCCTGACAGAGACAGAGGAGAGAGGAGAGAGAGTGAGAGGCAGGACGGGGAGAAGAGAAACAGAGAGACGGAGCGGAAAGAGAGTGAGAGGCAGGAGGAGGAGGAGGAGGAGAGAAAGAAAGAGAAAGAGAGAGAGGCAGAAGGCGGAGGAGAGGTGGGGGGGGCAGGCAGTAGGAGGAGGGGAAAGAGAGAGAGAGAGAGATGGAGCAAGAGATGGAGAGAGAGACCGGAGGCTCAGGGGAGAAGACTGATGTGGAGGAGAGACCTGAAAATCCCGTCTTATGACGGGCTAATTGGCTTGTAACAATAAGATTGTTCTGAGCAGTTTTAGGTGACCCAAAGCTAACAAGTCCATTTACACTAGAGTAAGGGTGGGGAACCATTTTTGAGTCAGGGGCTGCTGACCCATAGAGAAATCAGTCAGAGTCTGCACACAAGTGACAGGCAAAACCAAAAACCAAACCGTCACTGAGGTGGTCCCCGACTGAGGAGAAAGACACCCCCCACATTCCCCTCATACACTAGAGATTAGGGGAGCCCAGCCTAGTAGCTTCTGTGTGCGCCAGCCCGGCGGGGGAGGGAGGCTGGAACACCAACACAGGCTCCTCAAGGCGGGTGTGGGACATGAGCCTCGGGGTCGAATCCAAGCAAGCTGGGGGTCGCATCCAGCCTCCAGTCTGTTGGAATTTTTTTTTAACTCTGGCCCTAGCGTATGGGAGGCCAGGCAAAAGAGAAAACTAAAGCAAACAAAGAAGGAGTCATTGGCCATCATGTATTTAGCACAACACAATGGTTCCTTTAGAAATTGTTTGTTTCCTTTATGCATCAACAGATAATTTAACAAGCATTCTTCTCTGCAGTGCAACTCTGTGGTGTACTAAAGAGCAGCTAAAGCTCTTTGAACAAAACAAAGGCAAAGTTAACAGCCAAGCACAAAATCTCTTCTATAGCTTCAGTGCTGCTACACAAATAACCTCCAAAGTCAAATTATAGCAGCAGGAAGGGTATTAGTTGAAGTTCACAAAAATGAGGAGAATAATTGGTATTGTTACTTTCTCCAGACCATTGAATTAAAAAAAAACCAAAGCTGAGTTTAAACTTGTTAGTTGTCACTCAGTTGGTAAAAGTTAACATCTTATCACTGTTTCCTTGGTCTTCCCTCGTTTTTCTTCTCCTGTAGCCTGTTACGCTTGTGTGCTGTGTCTTGCCTTATGTAAAGTGCAAACTCTTTGGGACAGGTGGATATCTCAGTTTGGATTTGAAACAGGATTTCTCCAGATGAACCCCAAGGGTTCATCTAGACTACAGGCTTTTGTTGACAGAAGCTTTGTTGACAGATACTGTCGACAAAACTTCTGTCGACAAAGAGCATCTAGACCACATAATGCAGATCGACAAAGCAATCCGTTTTTGTTGACAAAGAACATCCAGACTGCCAGATGCTCTGTCGACAAAAGAAGGCACCCGGAAGTGCTTCTGGAAGGTCACAGGGGCAGCCTTAAAGCCCAGGCACCGCTGCATGCTCTTTGCAGAGACACGTGCTTAAAGGAATCCTCCTGGACAGCCGTTCCTCTGCTCCTGCTTCTGGCTTGCCTATCTCCTAGAGGGAAAGCAAAGCTGCTGCGGTTTTTGCTCTGGTTGCCCTGCTTCCTCAGATACCACAGCAGTTTATTTTCAGGTTTGTTTTTTTGCTTTTGTGTTTATTTTTTTGTTTTTTTGGCTATGGAGCCTAAGCTGCCCCAGGGCAGGTGATGGCCCCACACCATGCTGCTGGAAGTTCTGCTGCATGCTCATGAGAGCATCATGACGTTTGCGGCAGAGCTGAATTGCCCTTGCCCACAAACTTATTCATGGAAAGGTGAGTTTGGAGGCTGGACACCAGTTCTGACTGGTGGGACCGGCTCGTTATGCAGCAGTGGGACGATGACCAGTGGCTACGAAACTTCCGGATGCAGAAGACCACCTTCCTGGAGCTCTGTGCCTGGCTCACCCCAGCCCTGCAACTTCAGGGGACCTGGCTCGCACCTGCCCTACAACACCAGGGGACCTGGCTCACACCTGCCCTACAACACCCGCGTGTGGCCAGCCATGCCTCTGGAGAAGTGCATTGCTATTGCTGTCTGGAAGCTGGCCACCCCCAACAGCTACCGCTCCGTGGTGCATCAGTTTGGCATGGGGAGGTCTACTGTCGGGGCTGTCTTGATGGATGTAAGTCACTCTCGGAGGACAGTCCAGGGGGGCAGGCAGATAAGGGGGACAGTCTGAACTGGGCACAGGGAATGGGGGATGAGGTGGGAGTGGTAGAAGCCGGCCTGGCCTCACCTTGCGGTGAGCAGGGGGGCAGGGTAGTTGCCTGAGGGGAGGCTCTTGGGGTCTGGGAGGGGAGAGGTGGGGGAGCACCTCTCATCAGCTCATGCAACTCCTCTAATGTCCTCTTATTTGTGTTTGTATTTGTCCCTTTCTGAAGGGGGTGACGGCCATCAATTTGGAGCTGCTTCACAGGACTGTCCGCCTCAGAGACCTGCATACCATCTTGGCTGGATTTGCGGGGCTGCATTTTCCAAACTGTGGTGGAGCACTCGATGGGACTCACATCCCGATCCGTGCACCACCTCATAGAGCAGCACAGTATATTAATAGAAAGGGCTACTTTTCCATGGTACTGCAGGCCCTGGTTGACCACCAGGGACAATTCACAGACATTTGTGTCGGGTGGTCAAGCCGGGCACACGATGCCCGCATATTCCGGAACTCCTACCTGTACAGCAGGCTGCAGGCTGGGGCATTTTTCCCAGAGTGGAACTATGTAGTCCGGGATATGCAGATGCCTACGTGCATCGTGGCCAACGCAGCATACTCCCTTATGCCTGGCTCATGAAGCCCTACACTGGCCACCTGGATGTGAGCAGGGAACTCTTTCACTCCCAGCTGAATTGGGCTCGCTTCCAGGTGTAGTGTGCCTTTGGCTGGCTGAAGGACACAGGCTGACATGGAGGGGAGGCACTTTGAGCAGCCCCGGATAGCTGCCATCTGGCAAGCCCACCAGCCGGGCTTGCGCATTCGAGAAGCCCTGAGGGAGCAATTCTCCCATGGAGGCCAATGATTTTCCCCAGGTCCTTCCAAATGTGGGATTTCCCCATTCCCCCAATGCCTTCCTCCCCAAAACCCCTCCCGGTCCCATATTCACACATTAGACTCATTCATCACACACTAACAACACAGACAGGTGCTGGTTAAAAAATGTGTACAGTTTATTTCACTGTTGTTTTTTTGAAAAAATAAAATAAAATAGTCTTTTGTTCAGACAAAATAAACTCTTTGTAAAAAAAAATAAAGTGCTTCCCTCAGTGACTCTCGCAGGTGGGAAGGGGGAATTTCAACATGGAAGGGGGGAGGGAGGCTCAGGGCTAAGGGGGCTGCCTGGATGAAGAGCCCCTGGCACTTTAGCTGCGGAGGCCTTCTTGCACACGGCTGCGCATGTGGGGTGGGACAGTAGGGGGCTGGGCAGGAGGTGGGGCTGTATCTGGGTCTGGGATAGCAGGGGCTGAGGGGTGGACCGAGGTTGAGGGGGGCAGAGGCTGGGGGAGCAGGGGCTGGAGGGGGCAGAGGTTGAGGGGGGGCAGGGACTGAGGGGGGGGCAGGCTGAGCAGGAGGAGCAGGACCAGGCACAGGACCAGGGAAGGCCATGGCCTCCCGAATCGCAGCGCAAATATCAGTGCTCTGCTGGGCAAATTCCTGCAGCAAGCGCTATGCCACTCGGCCTCTGCCTCCATCCTCCTGTCCATTGAATCCTGCATCTGTTGCAGGACTGAGATGTGCTGGTGCACCAGGTCTAAATAGGTGTGCCAGTGCCAACGGGTTCCCTGCGGCCATCTGGGTGGTGGGGCAGGTATGACGCCCACTTCTTGGTCAGCTGATCTGGCTGTGGTGGACAAGAGGGAAAAGTCACCAGTCATGCATGCTCACACTATCCCTGAGCGGGCATGCCCTCCTTCTTCTCAGCAGGCAGTGCTTGTTCTAGGGTCAGGGGATGCTCATGTGGGTCTCAGCAAGGCATGGTGTGGCCTGGCCAGCAGCCACGGCCTCCCTGGAGCCCAGAAGGTGTGCAGGCCACCATCCTGCCCCCCCTCACACACACCGCATGGCCGAGCAGCACAGACAAGTGTCAGGCAAAGGTTGGAGTTCCCGCAGAGTGCTGAAAGACCTCTAGCTGTGAGGCAATCCCAGCATCTCCAATCCATGCCTGCACCTGGCATCA
Source organism: Pelodiscus sinensis (assembly GCF_052426305.1). Taxonomy (NCBI): domain Eukaryota; kingdom Metazoa; phylum Chordata; order Testudines; family Trionychidae; genus Pelodiscus; species Pelodiscus sinensis. Next base: position 15,778,341 of record NC_143054.1, read on the forward strand.
CTGCCTGCCAGGAGCAGGTGGTGCCCAGCAGCTGTGCGGGTGCAAGGGTAGGATGGCCCTCCCTGAGGGCAGCCATAGGTGTGCCCACCTTCCCCCCAGGCTGTGATCAGCATGACATGTCACAGCACTGCACCATTTACTCTGCTCCCACCTGCCCTGCCCTGTGTGTGTTGGACCCTCACAGCACTCACCTGATGTTCCCTCCCTGGCATCCGAAGTTGCCTGGGAGGACTCCTAAGTCTGGGCATCTGGCTCCTGGGTGCTCTGGGTGCCGTCCTCCTCCTCCTCCTCCTCTTCCTCTTGGAGCTCTGGGTCATCTGGCTGGAGTTGCAGCCGCTGCTACACAGGGATCTCCAAACCAGACTCCACAAGATGCTCAGGAGGCAAACTGTCCCCAGGATCCTGTCCAAGTCCTCCTAGTAGGCACAGGAGTGTGCCCTTTACCCGGAGCAGGAGCTGTGCTCACAGGCCTGCCTCAGGTCCTTCACCTTGGCCCTGACCTGCGGTGCCATGCGGGGGTGGTGGCCTTTCCTGGCCATGCCGTCAGCCATTCTGGAATATATGTCCATGTTCCTGTGCCTGGACTGTGGTAGCTGAAGAGCCTCCTCCTCGGCCCACAGCTCCAGGAGGGCTTTGATCTCGAGCCCTGACCAGGAGGATGCCCGGCATTTTGTGCCCCTGGCTTCCTGAGGGGATGTGTCCCGGGGGGTATGTCTACACTACCCCGCTAGTTCGAACTAGGAGGGTAATGTAGGCATACCGCACTTGCAAATGAAGCCCGGGATTTGAATTTCCCGGGCTTCATTTGCATAAACTGGGCGCTGCCATTTTTAAATCCCTGCTCGTTCGAACCCCATGCCGCGCGGCTACACGCGGCACAAACTAGATAGTTCGGACTAGGCTTCCTAGTCCGAACTACCGTTACTCCTCGTGGAATGAGGAGTAACGGTAGTTCAGACTAGGAAGTCTAGTGCGAACTACCTAGTTCGTGCCGCGTGTAGCCGCGCGGCACAGGGTTCGAACGAGCAGGGATTTAAAAATGGCGGCGCCCAGTTTATGCAAATGAAGCCCGGGAAATTCAAATCCCGAGCTTCATTTGCAAGTGCGGTATGCCTACATTACCCCGCTAGTTCAAACTAGCGGGGTAGTGTAGACATACCCGGGAAGGGTCAGGGAGGTTTGGGGGGCTTGTCCTTGCGACATGGCTCTGACTTGCCTTACCGCAAAGAGCTGCGCAGTCAGGGTTCTGTCTGGAGCTGGCTTGCTGCCAGAATGCTGATCCAGGGTGCCTGTGCCTTTTAAAGATGGCTACATGCAGGAGCAATAGAGTTGAAAGCTGTGGCAGGAGTGTCCACCAGGGCTTCTTCCTGGAGGCCTTTACTGTTGACATAAATTCTCCCCTGAGTCCACACTTACCTTCTGTTGACAGAACTCTGTCAACAAAGGCATTATTCCTTGTAGAATGAGGTTTACCAGCGTCGACAAAACTGCCGAGTTCTTTCGACGTTATGTTGACAGAACTCAGCAGCAGTGTAGATGCAGGTACAGTTTTGTCAACAAAAGTCCATTTTTGTCGACAAAACCCTGTAGTCTAGACACACCCCAGGAGAGCAAAGTGAAGTATATTTTCAGAACAGCAAGATGAGGAGACATAGCCTATCACTGAAGGTACAAGACTAGGAAACAAGTGTTCTGAGTTTAATGTCTGACTAAGTTAAAGCTCTCTGAGATGCTTGAATGGAAGACTCCATAGATTTGCAAGGTACAAATAGTGTTCATACCTGACACTGTGTCTCTAAAATCCAAGAAAAACCCCCCTGTGAATTCTAGACATTGGGACAAACAAATAAAACCCATCACTCCAGCACAAGAACTTTATTCCATGGAAACAACCACTGTGAAGAAAGTAACATGACGTGGGGCAAAAAGCTACTCTGTCCTTTCGCATTAACTACACATTTTTGTTCTGTTCAGGTGGGATCATGAACTAAAGTCAATACAAAGTCTGAAAACAGACTATCTACAGTGGTTGCTACAACACATTACAAGGACCGTCCAAGTAAGAAATCACATCCAGAAGTATTTGCATATGTATGTTATGTCGTCAAGAGATATGAGTGGCTTACAAAATGGAAGAACTTTCCATTATGGTTCACGCTGTTTGATTCTGTGTGCCAGGCCAGTGGCACCAAAGGCCTGAATCAATGTTGGAGCAGGTGTCCATCTTTCTAGACTTTTCACATTGTTCATCTCTGTCTCCAATTCTTCCTGTTTCTCCTTCATGTTGAAAGGTATGCTGAGGACAGGAGAAATGCAAATGAGTTAATGAACTGCAAAGTGCACTCGTTACAGCAGAGCGGCTTTCCTGATTTGGTCTTCGGCCAAACCAAATTGGACTGAGTGGAACATTACAGCATCAGCATATATTTAAATATTAAAGCAACTTTTGTGGGAAACATTCAGGGGAAGGGTTCCTTTTGCCATCTTACAGGGTGGTTAGTGTATAGAAAGAGCAGTGTTAATGATATTATGAAAGACAAACTAGACCAGATGCAGAGAAGGGGTACTAGTATGATCAGGGAAATAGGCTATTTTGTGAGTAGGGGGTTATGTAAATCATGGCAAAACCCTACATTTGTTATGGGTTGGTCACAACATAAATACCAAATTTTGTGGCTATGTGACCCATCTGTGAGATTTGCTGTTCGCGTTGTGAATAACTCAGGACAATTGCAAGTTTCTCCACAGCATTTGTCATGACCCAAAAGGGGGTGGCAGACCTATTATAGGGGGTTGCAGTATTGTCACTCTTTCTTCTGTGCTTCCATCAGAGCTGATTGGCGAGAGAGTGGTGGTTGTTGGCCAGGCAGCCAGCTCAGAAGACAGTGCCACTTCCATCGGTGGTGCAAAATAAGGGTGGCAATAACATGCCATGCCACCCTTACTTCTGTGCTGCTGCTGGCAGTAGCAATGCTTGATGCTGGGCAGTAGGAGAGCAGTGGCTGCTGGTTAGGTGCCCAACTCAGTGTCACTACCAGTAGCAGCAGAGAAGAAAAGATGGCATAGTACAGCATTGCCACCCTTCTACACTGACGCTCCTGGTGTCACTTCCTTCAGATGGGTGCCCACCCAGCAGCCACTGCTCTGTGCTCGGCCTTCAGAGCAGGGCACCCAGCCAGCAGCCATCACTGTCCATGCTGCCTTCATATTTCACAGGGGAGACCAGATTTCATGGTCCATGATGTGATTGTCATAGCCACAAATGAAGTAGACCCATCCTTGTAAAAGGAGACTGAAAGAGTTTGATTTGTTTAGCCGAGGCAAATGAAGATTGAGAGACGTTTTGATGGCTCTATCAATACAGCAAAGGTATAAACAACAATTCGAGAGAAGAGCAATTTAAGCCCATGAACAAATGGAGGGCGGGGGCAGGGGCGGGGAGGTAAACAAGCTATGAAAAAATTAGTATGGAAATGAGACATTTTCTAACAACAAGAATTAAGTTCTGAAAGAGGCTTTCAACTGGAGTAGCAGGTAGCAAACATCCTAATTAGTTTGATTATGGAGTTGGATAAATTCATTAACGTGATGATCTGACAGGACGCCCTAGGACATAGGTCCTATGTTTGGTTTCTACAACCAAGTGAGCGATTATCTGCTGAAAACTACATACTATGTTAGATATTGAATAGAAAAATCCAGCTTTGTAAGTGTTCAATTATTATTTATTGGATAAGACTTTTCATCCCTAAATATCCTAAATCAGGTCAGACACTGACAAAAGCCATGGGCCCAATCTGCAGCTAGAGTAAAATGGCAAAGTTCCATTGATTTCATCTGATAATTCTACTGATTCATTTTCCAGAGCAAAATTTAGCTTGCAGCAGAAACCCAGCATAAAAATGTTCATTCAAAAGTGTAAAGTTTGGCAAAGCTATAAGTAACTGAGAATAGGTTCTCATAATAGCAAAATGTCTTAACAGTAGACCACCTAATATCAGATCCTGAAATATTAGTGCTGGATATCTGGAAGAACATCGGCTAAAACAATTTCTAGTAAGTGATGAAGGGGAATTTCTTAGAGATGCTGTTTACTTGACAGCATCCATGATATTCAGGGCCAGATGACCAGCTGTTGTGAATTAACATAGATCAACCGGGAATCTGTATTGTTTTTCATCAGATGAGCATTTGGCCTGCAAAGACTAGACATTTCTAAAATTATGTCATTGTGGCTTTGAAAGATCCTTCGAGATATGCAGCATTAAACACTGTCGATGCACTAGTGATAGATATAATTAGCAATGAGTTCCCAAGAGCAAACGCTTCAAATAAACATTAGATTTAACTGTGATTTGTTCTTTAAACTACTTTTTTATCTACATATTTTAATATGTAATCTGATTTATTTTAAATACATTTAGCATTTAGAAAAGATTCTGGCATGACAAGCTTGGAGAGTAAGGATCTCTATTTCCTCATAATCAGATTGAGTACGTCTAGACTACATGGCTCCACCGACGGAGCCATGTAAAGTAGTTTACTAGGCATAGTCAATGAAGCAGGGATTTAAATAATCCCCGCTTCATTAAAATAAAAATGGCCACCACGCCGTGCCAACAGTCAGCTAATCTGGCACAGCGTGGCAGTCTAGACGCGGCACAGTCGACAACGGAAGCCTTTGTCGACCGCTCTGGTAAACCTCGTTTCACATGGCATACCGGAGCAGTCGACAAAGGCTTCCCTTGTCGACCATGCTGCGTCTAGACTGCCGCGCTGTGCTGGATCAGCTGATTGTCGGCACAGCGCGGTGGCCATTTTTATTTTAATGAAGCGGGGATTATGCCCCGCTTATGCAAATCCCGGACTTCATTTGCAAGTGCGGTATGCCTATATTACCCAGCTAGTTCGAACTAGCGGGGTAGTGTAGACATACCCATGGAGAGTTATGGGAGTCCAAGTGTTTGCAGGATCATGGCCTAAGGCTTGTTACCATATAGCAGCTTTGAAGACCAACTGAACAGACAGGAGAAGGAGGAGGGTATTGATTGGCACCAGCCACCCCTCTACCTAGATACTGAGCTATGTAACCACACTGAACCTCCATCCACTCCCAGTGTAGCTAAGTAATATAGTCCCGCTCTGCTCTCGTAAGCATTCCCATTCGAATGTCCATGGATGCTGGAGCCGGGCCTAAGGTCCTATGGCAATGCTGGCAGGTGTCCAGTTTTCAACAATCAGGTCTGGAAGGAGTCCTGTCAGAAGTACTGCCCAGACACCAAAGGTCTGGCTGCCACTTGCAGGGGTACTGGAATAGGGGTGTTGCTGCCTGCAAACACCACTGCCAGCCTGCCCCTGTGGCTTGCAAGCATGACCTCTGGGATGTGGAGACCAGGAAGACTCAGGGGTGAGAGCAGAGTTCAGGGAACACTAACGTCATCAACTCTTGCCAACCCCTTCTCAGGAAAGCCCAGCTCCTATCTGCCTCTGATGGGCAGGCAGGCTCTGCATCCACTCTCAGCCCAGCTCTACCAGGGAGTGGGAAGCGAGTGGCCAGTCAAAGGGATCAAGCAATGAGAGTCGAGACTGTGTGACGGGTTATAAGAAATTGGAAAGTTGGCAACCTATGGGCCTGACTCTTCTCCTTTACACCAGATTAAAGTGGTATAAGTAAGAAGTGACTCGGGGCATGTGGAACAAATTATCCGCTCAGGTACTGCAGCCTGTATCCAAAGCACCTTAACAGAAATGAATGTCGTTATTTTTTATTTTCACTGCACTGGTATAACTGAGTGCAGAGTTTAGTCCTTTCCATCTTAAATAGTGGCCTCTTTCCTTTAGTCTCTGCAGCATCTCATTTACTTGTGTGAATGAAGCTGTAATTCTGAATTTTTTTATGTAAAGTGTTACCTGAAAAACACAAACCTATGTTTTAATGTAAGTTTCAGGTCAGTCCTTCATACACATAAACTGTTCTATGGAGTCAGTTTCACTGCTAGGGGCTCTAGTCACCACAGGAGGGAGATAAAGCTACACTATTCATTCATGTCCCTGCTTTCCTGCCACAGCCGTCAATGGAAGAGATACAAAAAGTAGTTTCTGTGTAATTCTTTCTACCCTCTTTCTGCTGCTATTCCACTCTGCACTCTCTAAGGCCTGGTCTACACTAGACCAGGCAGGTCACCTTGAGGTACGCCATCCAGCTATGCAAAATGTGTAGCTGGATAGGGCTTACCTGCAGCCAAGATGCCGAGGCATCTACACTGCAGGAGGCCGATGGGAGCACACGCGCCTGTTGGCTTCCCTTACTCTTCACATGAGGAGTACAGAACACCAGTGGGGCTGCCCTCGGTATTCCATTTGGGGGGTCTACACTAGACCTGCTAAATTGAACACATGAAGATTGACCTCCAAAGGATCGATCTTCTCTGTAGCGTAGACATGCCCTAATGACATGTCTACAGGAAGATTTGGGGGCAACTGAGCCTCATACAAACCTGACCTGGATTGGTAGACTAGTTCTTGCACTTTGATCTAGTTCTCTTTGAACTGGGGATAGATCAAAGACCATTCACAAACTGTTAATGTACAACAGCAGGGCCCACAGGGACAGTTAACTTGTGTCAAGCTAGTGCTTGTAGCTAGTAAATTCAAACTCCATTTTGTAATAAACTAATTGTTCACATTGGCAAGCCCTTTGGTGAATGTAGATAGTGCTGTAACACACTATTGGAGATACGCAGAGCTGGTAGCCACCATGTTACCTCTCTTCCTCAGCAAGTGTGAGTTTTGATGGCAATTAGACTTTGCCACATCAGCTTGTCTTCCTGACTGGTAAACTCCTCAAGGCTCTCCTGGCCCAAAGCTCACCTAGCAGGAAGGCAGGTAACAAACAGAGAACTCCAGCCTCTCAGCTTCTCAGAGATGTTTCTCTGCAATGTACAGCTCCATTCTTACTACAGAAGATACTAAGTTTGCTGCTCTCTTAATGAGTCAGTACATCACCGCTTCTTAATTTAACAGGGGTAGATACACCCCTCCCTTCAACAGAGCCCTAGATTGGTTTAGTGATGACACGCTAATACAAACTGAGAGGGGGCGCTCCCGTTGATGCCCGTAGTCCTGCTTCTCAGAGGAATAAGGGAAGTTGAAGGGAGACTGTGGTCCCTTTGTCTTCCCGCAGTGTGGACGGTGCCAAAATTTGACTTAAGATACTTTGACTTAAGTTACGCAATTAAAATAGCTGAAGTTGCTTATTTTAATTTGAACTTATCCCATTGCATAGACCAGGGGTCAGTGTTCCTTTTGTCCCCAAATGGATTTTTTTTTTTTTTATACATCAGGAAGGCCTCCTGGGCATTGAAGTCTCCTGTTTGCTCCAAGGTGCGGGAGCCATGTTAATTCTCTGTTTCCTGAGATCAATGGTTTAGTTCAACAGCTTTGCTTACTGCTGATATGTAAACTGAGGTAAATGCACACTCCTTTGCTTAGGACAGACCATATCATTGCAACCTAGGCTAGTCTGTCCTACCTTAAACATGTTCTAGTAACATCACGTAAGGTTAAAATGTGCCTTTCACAATGACATGAATAATCTGCATGCTGTTAGCTTTCATACAATACTTCACAGGTCATATTTTATACATGCAGTAGTGTGTCGGGTGTTAATACAGAGTTGTCTAAGGTCACAGAAGTTAATATATTTTAAACTGGCCAATGGAAGCATCTAAGCAAACAGAATCCAGCAAATTAAACAAAGAGATAAACATTCATTGCACATTACTTCATACCCTCATGTGGGAGGAAGGGGTTGACTTGTAATTAAAGCATCAGCCTGGGCCTTGGCAGTTCCAGGTTTAGTCCCTGGCTCTGCCACAGACTTCCTGTGAGACCTTGGGAAAGTCACTCAAACTACTGCCTCTGGCACATGAGGGTAGCAGTATTTCCTTGTCTATTTTGCCCTGGTCTCCAAAGAATTTTTGTACTGGTGTAACTGCTTCAGTTAAAGGTTTTTAACTAAAAAGTGACTAGCCACAAACCCTAGAGTGGACACTTTTGCCTCTCTAAAAGTGCCTTATCAGCATATCTTATTCCTCTTCCCATGGGAATAGCTATAATTCATAAGCACATTTATACTGGCATAACTGTGTCTACATTACATGGAGGTTATATTGCGTTCACTTTGGTATAGTTAAAGTGATACAATATTCTGTATAGATAAGATCGTAGATTGTAAACCCTTCCGGGATTACCTCTTACTATGAGTTTGTACAGAACAATGTCACCCTGGTCTTGGCTAGGTCTGAAGGTGCTACACTAAAATAAATACAAAACCCTGACTGAGAAGCAGATTGTCAGTGTGACAGGCATCATGATAACCCCCTATTAAAACTCCTTCTGTCAAATGCTTGAGTAAAGAGATGTGTTTTATGCACACAGCCCTAGCTGAGATCAAAGCACAATCACGGTAGGTGCTGTGCAAACATCTACTAAGTCCAATAGAAAATTCTGGACTTGGAAAGATCTAGCACAGCTCTGGATCTTGGAAAGAGTTCCAGAACCCAAACTAGAATTATTAGCAAAATACAGGACTATGTAGCACTTTAAAGACTAACAAGATGGTTTATTAGATGATGAGCTTTCGTGGGCCAGTCTGGCCCACGAAAGCTCATCATCTAATAAACCATCTTGTTAGTCTTTAAAGTGCTACATAGTCCTGTATTTTGCTTCAGCTACACCAGACTAACACGGCTACATTTCTATTACTATTCTCGAATTATTACTATGAATTAACGAAATGTGGTATATTGTGTATAAATCTAAGGGCTTATATACATAGGAGCACTCAGGAAAATTGATCCAAATGTACTTCAGATGTGAATTTAAAATAGTTTAGTTAAATTCCCTGTATGGATGCTCTTATTCAAAATTAAAGTGGCTTTAGCTAAATCAAAGAAAGGCCACATTACTTCTGAATGAGTGCATCCACACAAGAGTTTAATGCAGTTTAACTAATAAGAACATAGAACATACGAATGACTATACTGGGTCAGACCTACTCCAGTATCCTGTCTTCTGACAGTGGTCAATGCCAGGTGCTCCAGAGGGAATGAACACAACAGGCAATCATCAAATGATCCATCCCCTCTCACCCACTTCAAGCTCTGATGAACAGAGACTAGGGACACCATCCCTGCCCATGTTGGCTAATAGCTATTGATGGACTTTTCTCCATAAATTTATCTAATTCTTTTTTTAACCCTGTTAAGAACTGACCTTCATAACGTCCTCTGGCAGGGAGTTCCACAGATTGGCTGTGCGGTGTATGAAGAAATACTTCCTTTTGTTCCACTTTAAAGTTTAATTCCAATTCATTTTCCTAAGTGTTCCAATGCAGCCATGCCTTTGATATGTTATTGTGACAGTCAGAGCGCAATAACAGTTTTAAATTATAACCAGGCATAAACTGGACAAGGCTGCTATTATCCATGGCCTATTACTCAGTCTGCTAAGGGGTACAATATATCAAGGACCCAAAATGAGAGACATAGCAGTAAGGGCAATTCCGCTGTATTCTTGGTCAGTGAAAAAAATAAATCCAGTTGAGTTACAAAACTTATCTTCCATTCCAAATGTGTTTCATTAAAAAGAGACACTGTAGCAATATTATCCTAATTTATTTTATTATAGTTGGCAGCAAAAGTCCAGTAGCTATATATCAGAAAGGATGTCAATATTGAGAGGCTTGTAAATAGCTGAACCTTCTCTTATGGAACAATTTTAGAGTATAAGGGCCTGCCCGTGATATCAGTAGAAAGAATTCTATTGACTCAAGTAGGTATAGAATCAGGGCCCAGCAACATGAGATCCTCATATAGATTTGTTGAACTAACATGAAAAATTCAGTAGGTGAAGAATTCTATCTCTTTGTTAAACAGTTCTGTATAAAGAGTCACATTATTGGCTACGTTCTCTGGGGTTTGGAGTGCATACTTCAAGAACACCATTAATTTTTATAGAACCATGTTGTTTGTATGCTTATTAAGATCAAACTGGACTTTTCCAGATAGGAGATGAAGGACCTCATTCTCCTTACTTTACACCAATTAAATCCACTGATTCTGATTTGAGTTTCCTTTCCCGTGATTTCTACTAATGTAAGTATACTCTGAATTAGTCGCACATAGTTCAGCTTTTCCCTGTTCTGAAAACACTTACCAAGGAGTCTCTGACAAGTGCCGGAGAGGAATAAATGTATCTGCTTTCCTTTTGTATGTAGCACTGCAAAAGAAAATAGAAATGTAAAACTGCCATGGCTTCTTGTTGAGGCAAGTCAGTAGGACCAGGTCTACACTAAAGGGGAAAATCGACTTAAGATACACAACTCCAGCTACATTAATTATGTAGCTGGAGTCGACATATCTTAAATCATGTTTTCTCGCCATCCACACAGTGGGAGGCCAATGGGAGCAAACACTCCTATCAGCTTCCATTACTCCTTGTAAGGAGAAGGACTACCAGCACCAACAGTAACCTGCTAATTTGAGCCCCAGAAGATTGACTGCAGAAGCATTGATCTTCTGCATAGTGTGGATGTGGTCTAGCTGACTTGCTTTCAATAAAATGTATTTATTGGTATTTCAAGAAATACAACAAGGCTATGTCTAGACTGCAGGCTTCTTTCGAAAGAGGCTCTTTCGAAAGCATCTTTTGAAAGAGCCTCTTTCAAAAGATCGCGTCTAGACTGCAGGCGGATCTTTCGAAAGAGAAATCCGCTTTTTCGAAAGAGAGCACCCAGCGAGTCTGGATGCTCTCTTTCGAAGATGGCCTCTTTACATTGAAGAACGCCTTCTTTCGAAAGAGGAACTTTCGAAAGAAGGCGTTCTTCCTCGTGAAACGAGGTTTACCGCCATCGAAAGAAAAGCCGCGTTCTTTCGAAATAATTTCGAAAGAACGCGGCTTGAGTCTGGACGCAGGGGAAGTTTTTTCGGGAAAAGACTACTTTTCCCGAAAAAACCCCTGAGTCTGGACACGGCCCAAGAGTCCTGCAAATTTGTAGATATCTGCTTTATAGCCACAAATGTGGATGTGGAGATCCACAACTCATTTTTGCACATACCGATGTGGATGCAGAGGCAAAATTTTGTATCCATGCAGAGCTCTAAATACAATGCATTCCAGATGTATTCTCTTTTATAGAATTTTGTGAGCAGCTTCAGATCACATGTCAATAGAGAAATCTATTGCCATTTCTTTTTTAGATGGCATACTCCATAGTACTACCCAGACATTTTACCTAAGTACTTTTCACTATACAATTCACTGTTGATCTACCTACTGGAAGCTCTATTCTAGTATTTCACTCAAATTCGGAAAACTGCTTAAGTATGGACATTATTTTAAACACCTGAGAAGTCCTATTGATGTCACTGGGCTTATTCAGGTACTTGATCTCATGCAGGTGCTTAATTACCTTGTGGACGTGGGTTCTAAGTCTCCATTACAATCATCCTTACCCTTCTTTTATCAGCAAACAACCACACTCCTTCTCTTCAGAAGTGCCTTCCCCTGTCACTTTCAAAATAGCCCCACTTCTGTATAAAACACAACCTAATATGAACTTTCCTTATCATTATCTACAGCCAACACCCTTTCCTCAGCAAAATTCCCAACTCCCTTTGCTCAGCAAAATTTTAACACAGGACATCTTCTCTGACTTTTTTCCAGCACATCCTCCTGGATAGTGCTCAGTTTGGCTTTCACAGGTATAAATCTGTTTCCCTCCAGATGGCTAGTTCTCCTCTTCTTGCTTGGGACCAGGGCTCAAAATTCATCCAGAATGGCCCAGAACAAAGCCTCAGTCGATATTGTCCTATTAACTCCTGGCACATCCCTTCAGGCAGAAGCTCCAATCCCCAAAACAGCCTGTGAGGCAGAAGCCCCAAAGACCAGCACACATCTATGGGGATGAAGCCCTAAGCTCAACACATTCTGTGGGGCTAAAGCCCTGTGACCACCACCCCGCAGCTGAGGGGGGAATGTTTAGAGCTCCAGGAAATAGTATATGAGAATCTATGACCCTACTCAGTCTCAAAGTGCCAACAGTTTTCTCTCTGTATCTCTAACCCTCGTCTTGCCAACGGTAGCCATCTGTAAAACCTTGCCACTATTGAAATGGATACAGTTCTGTATGAGTAACTGCAGATGTATCTTAACTTCCTTATGGATAGGGCCCTACCAAATTCATGTCCATGAAAAGTACTTCAGAGCCCATGAAATTTGGTGGTCTTTTGTGTGCTTTACCCTCTACCGGTGTTTCTCAACCAGTGGTACGAGTACCCTTGGGGTACTCGAGAGAAATCTGCGGGGTACATCAACACAACTGAAATTTGGAGAAAACTGAATTTGTGTTTTAAGTTTTACAGCGTTTTATTATTTTTTCACTTTTTACACCCAAAAATTTCACCACCCATCCGGCTACAATTAAGTTGTTTAAACAAATGTGCTGCCACAGTAGAAAAAAATGTGTGTGTCTGAAAACTGTAGGTACTGGGGGTACTGATAATTATTTTAAAGGGGTACTTTATTTAAAAAAAAGGTTGAGAAACACTGCCCTATACTGTACAGTTTTCGTGGGGGGAGACCATGTTTCTCAAATTGGGGATCCTGACCCAAGAAGGAGTTGCAAGGGGGTCACAGGGTTATTTTAGGGGAGGGAGGTTGTAATATGCCACCCTTATGTCTGCACTGCCTTCAGAACTGGGGGGCTACAGAGTGGGGGCTGAAGGCAGCACCCTGATTGCATCAGCACAGAACAGAGGTGTCAATACCTTACCATGCCACCTGTGAGTGACATGCTTCTCTTTTAGTATGACTCCCTTACATGAATATATCTCCCTTACATATTTTTTCCACTTCTTTGGTCCCATCTGTCTGTACTTTTGTGTCCAGTTTGTAGCTGATAGACTGGCCTGGAAATTTCACAATAGCAACAGCATACAACAAGATGAAGTATTTTTTTCTCAGAAAAGGTGCTTATTAGAAGGAACGCAAAAGAGCGAGCTGTGCTTTCTGTGAATGGCTTTTCAAAAGTGTACCTGTATCTCTAAAAGATGCACTGTTAATCCACCTGTCACCACAGCATTTTGGAAAGAATGAGTCATCAGTCTGCATTGCAACTTCATTCAGACTAGTTTGCATTTCATTTTGGAAAGCTGCCATCTGATATGTGTTATTCCATTTCATCAGCCACATTTGCACATACATGGACCACAGAGTTGTCCTGCTGGACAGTGCATCTGTTTGCATACTCACAGGAACCGAATGATGTAAGGAACTGCATGAACAAAAAAAAAGGGGCATGCTGCTTTTGTGCTAGAAGTATTGGGCCTGGCTCTCATGTCACTCCATCTATTCCAGTGAAGCTCCTCCTGGTTTTCCCTGATTTGAGAGAATTTAAATACCCAGACATGGCAGGTGATTTTGGATGCCCTAGTTGAGACACCTGAAAGAATCATGATGTTCAGAAACGGTAGAGCATCCATCTCCTGAAAATCAGGCCCCTTTAGGGTGTCCCTTGGCCCTTGTTCTTCATTTTCCACCACTATATATACTCATTGATGCCTATGAGTTTAATTAAATAATCCCAGATGGCAGTTCTAGACTCAGGAATGGTGCATGATAAATAAATGTTATCAAATAAGAGGTAACATGCAGCTTACTAACTTACCACCCAAAGTTCACCACAGGCCTCGTTGATCCAAATTTGTGGAAGTTTCTGCTTTGTTCTGGACAGCTGTAGCTGTTGTCACCCGGGGTCACCAGAGCAATTCCATTTCTCTGATCAATTTCTATCTCCATTACAACAAACAGAATGATAACAGAATAAGGAATTCCTTCTCTAATAGAAAAGGTATGGGAACTAAATTACATTGACTTAATAGCTTGTGTCTTTTATTTTTTATTTATACAAAAAAAATCTCCCACTGACTTAATTTGCTGGGATCCATAATTGATTTTTTTCCTCTAAATTAACCTGAAGAGAGTGATGGTCCTTAATAGTTTTGCAACATAATTTTCTACCACTCTTCTGCTGTTCTCTTCCCAAAGATACAAAAGGCCCATCTCTAATTTAGATCATAATTCTGATTTATTATGAAGTATATAATAGTAATAGTAATTATAAATTAATACCTGGCTTATGTAAAGCAGTGTTTATCCCCAAGTCTAAATGCACTTTACAGCAGAGGTAAGTATCATCAACCCCATTTTACAGATGGGGTAACTGAAGCGACTTGTCTAAGATCACCCACCAGAGCAGGGGTAGAATCAGAAACAGAACCAAGCTCTCCTGAGTCTACATCTAATGCTCTGTCACTAGGCAACACTATCTCCTCTATAGTCAAAGGGAGCAGCAAATGTTTCTTGAGGCTGCCCAGATTAGTCTGTGTATGTCTCAGCACCATGGCCAAGGATGCTGGATGAGGCAGGAACAGGGTATGTCTACACGAGGAAATACTTATGAAATAAGTAAAATCAAAATAATAACTCCCAACATAACAATTTTGAAATAAGCATTATTCCCCGAGGAAAGCAGGAGAACCGATTTTGAAATAATGGGCTTGGTAGTGTGGGCACTTCGCTTATTATTTCGAAATTGAGGAGGGGGTATTTTGAAATAGCTTCCTAATGTAGACCAGAGCTGTGAAAGATGCTGGACTGAAGCCCAAACCATAAACAGTGGAAATGTCACCTTGTTTGGTGCTTTGGTGTTTCTCAGTCCTACTGTAGAGGAACCCCTTCCACAAGTGTGAGTATACTTCAGTTTCCTTCACCATTGAATTTTGGAAAGAGGTGCTCTGTATCTTTTTTACATAATGATTATGGAAGTTGCACCATCATGGCTACACAATATCTTCTACTCTATGGACTTCCTTCACCAGAGACCACGGCCTGTCTCTTAATCATGGTAATGCTCCACAAATTGTTTCATGAAGGAAGGCAGGACATGCAGTGACTAGAGCAGCAGATTGGTGATCTGATTAACCACTGGGTTCCTCCAATTTTATGCCAGCATCGCTCCATTGATTTCAATAAGCAGGGGAGCCGAAAGCCTCTGTGGCCCCTCCAGGCAAGGTGTGGGAGGCCCAGGTCTGCACCCAGGAAGGGGTGGAGCTCTGGGCAGAAAGAGAGGAGCAAGGCAGCCAGCTGCCAGCCCTCAGTGACACCCGGACTACTGCGCGCTCTCCCCCACATCAGCCCTCAGAGCAACCAGGAACATGTAGCATGGCACCCCCGTCTGCCCAGGTGGTCCTAAGAGCTGCCCGGAGCACTCCAAACAGTGCTCCGGTGGTGATTTAAAGGGCCCAGGGCTGTGGACGCCACTGCTGCCACAGTAGCAATCCAGGAGATCCCGGGTCCTTTGAATCACCCGGCCTCCGATCAATCCCCCCCTTTACCCTGCCCCTGTCTTCGGGCCTGTCAATAGGCACCACTGTGTGTGGAGTTGCACCAGTATTAAACTGGAGCCATGCTGTGGTGAATTGAGCCATTTTATTCTATTCCTGACTGTGCCACTGACCAGCTGATGTATCGAGATCCTCGGCCGTGGAAAATCATCATAGCGCTAGTGACTTCAGTGCATTTATGCTGCTTTACCCTGGCCAAGGAACTGGCCCATAAGCTTACCGTGCTTCCATTGGCCATCTAATAATGTTTGTCTATGTCATAGGTATATTGTGGCAGTTAATTCATGTCTATAAAGTGTTCTGAGATTCACAGACCAATGGTGTTTTACTAAGTATTACTATTCTTACAGCAAATTGCTCAGAGTTGTAGCCGGAGAGACCTCCCTGTTATGATGGCAGAACAAAAATCAGATTAGTGGCAACTTAGATCTTTCTTTGTTCTTCTGAGGACCAATCTTGGTGTCCGTAGTCAAACAATCACTGACCTCAATGGGAGCTTTACTTCCATAGGGTATGTCTACACTACCCCGCTAGTTCGAACTAGCGGGGTAATGTAGGCATACCGCACTTGCAAATGAAGCCCGGGATTTGAATTTCCCGGGCTTCATTAGCATAAGCCAGGCACCACCATTTTTAAATCCCGGCTGGTTCGAACCCCATGCCGCACGGCTACACGCGGCACAAACTAGGTAGTTCGAACTAGGCTTCCTAGTTCGAACTACCTTTACTCCTCATTCCACGAGGAGTCATGGTAGTTTGAACTAGGAAGACTAGTTCGAACTACCTAGTTCGTGCCGCGTGTAGCCACGCGGCCCGGGGTTCGAACCAGCCGGGATTTAAAAATGGCGGCGCCCGGCTTATGCAAATGAAGCCCGGGAAATTAAAATCCTGGGCTTCATTTTCAAGTGCAGTATGCCTACATTACCCTCCTAGTTCGAACTAGGAGGGTAGTGTAGACATACCCATAATGAATAAAGAGCTCTGGAAATGTCCCATAGCTCCTCAGTGTCTTCCAAACAAAGCCTATCTGTGACTCTAAAGGGTATTTCCAGAGATGAAGACAGCATAAAATCCTGGAGCACGTTCTCTAGCCAACCCACCTGTTGATGTGACAACCAGCAATTATGTCTGAGCATCCTGTTTCTAATCTGCCCATGTCTTAACAGGTGTGTTGTGAGCAAAGCATGAGAAGTCATTCTTCCACTGTACTATGTGCTGGTTAGGCCTCAGTTGGAGTATTGTGTCCAGTTCTGGGCACCACATTTCAAGAAAGATGTGGAGAAACAGGAGAGGGTCCAGAGAAGAGCAACAAAAATGATTAAAGGTCTAGAGAGCATGACCTATGAAGGAAGGCTGAAAGAATTGGGTTTGTTTAGTTTGGAAAAGAGAAGATTGAGGGGGGACATGCTAGCAGTTTTCAGGTATCTAAAAGAGTGCCATAAGGAGAAGGGAGAAAACTTGTTCATCTTGGCCTCTGAGGATAGAACAAGAAGCAATGGGCTTAAACTGCAGCAAGGGAGGTTTAGGATGGACATTAGGAAAGACTTCCTAGCTGTCAGGGTAGTCAAACACTGGAATAAATTGCCCAGGGAGCTTGAGGAATCCCCATCTCTGGAGGTATTTAAGAGTAGTTAGATTAATGTCTATCAGGGATGGTCTAGACAGTATTTGGTCCTGCCATGAGGGCAGGGGACTGGACTTGATGACCTCTCAAGGTCCCTTTCTGTCCTAGTATTCTATGATTAAACAGATTCATTGCAAAGGCTGGAACTAAATTAAACATACAGTTTCAACTGCATGTTTGTTCTATCTTGTTGCATTAGTACCCTTACTGATAACAGAATTCATAATGGTACATCTATATTGTCAAGTATACTACTACTACATATATAAGCTTAATTGTCCATGTTAAATGATATTGTCATGTCTAATTATATACAATATACAGCATCAGTAAGTCATGATTTGAAGAATTAAGTCACTTGGATATTTAACACTTCTCAGGGCTGACTATGAAACTTCCAGATGGGCTGAAGTCAAAATATCTTTCTGTAAATGTGTATATCACTCACTTTTAACAAATAGCAATGCATTTCTAAATCTTTAGCTACTGCTGATTTTAATGAAATAGATGAAGAAGGTAAAATTCCTATATACTGCATAAATTGCTCTGAACTGGGAGAAGGGAGTTAATTCTCAAAAACGGTGCAGTACATATCAGTCCAGACAATACATTGGTGTTCTTGTTCTCTCACTCTGTGTGTGTATGTGTGAGGGAATTGAATATGAGAAAAGGGAAGGCAGAGGATATTACCTTGATTTGTAAAATACAGGCAGTCCCCGGGTTACGTACAAGATAGGGACTGTAGGTTTGTTCTTAAGTTGAATTTGTTTGTAAGTCGGAACTGGTACATATTTTGGGGGGGGACGGGGAGCTGGAGTTAGGTGGAAAAGACCCTGATTCTCATACAACTTCCTTATTCTAAGAAAAACACATAAGGCTACGTCTACATTAGCCCCTTTTCCAAAAGGGGCATGCTAATTTTACAGGTTGTAATAGGGAAATCCACGGGTGATTTAAATATCCCCCGCGGCATTTAAATAAAAATGTCCGCCGCTTTTCTCCGGCTTTTAGAAAAGCCGGAAAAGAGCGTCTACACTGGCCCCGATCCTCCGGAAAAAAGCCCTTTTCCGGAGGATCTCTTATTCCTACTTCAAAGGGGGCATGCTAATCTCTTATTCCTACTTCAAAGGGGGCATTCCTACTTCAAAGTAGGAATAAGAGATCCTCCGGAAAAGGGCTTTTTTCCGGAGGATCGGGGCCAGTGTAGACGCTCTTTTCCGGCTTTTCTAAAAGCCGGAAAAAAGCGGCGGGCATTTTTATTTAAATGCCGCGGGGGATATTTAAATCACCCGTGGATTTCCCTATTACGACCTGTAAAATTAGCATGCCCCTTTCGGAAAAGGGGCCAATGTAGACGTAGCCATACTGTTTTGATATGAAGGTTTTTTTGGTTTATACTTTAATTAAAAATTGATCATAAGTTTCAGTGTTTCATGCTATATCCAAATCTTCCTTTTGGGGTACCTGAAAGATCCCAGTTATTCATTTAATAGTCAGAATCTTTGTTTTCTACAACTAAAAAAAGTTTATTCAATGCATATTACTGTTCCAAATAGAATTTGCTACAGATGGTTCAGTGAAATGGGTATTAAGTGTAATCAATAGTCATTGGAGAGCACAGTGAAATATTGATACAATCAAAGCTGTTGTTGTATTCTGCTGAGCAGAAAATGGAAATCCCTTCCTGTGAAGTGTGTGTGTGAATTTATCCACAGGATTAATTTTAAAGAAAAATTCTGTGTTGGGAACAGGAGTTTAGCCACAGGTGGGTCCTCATTGTCCACTCACCCACTTTGCAACCAGACCCATCCCCTCGGGGCTTACCCTGCTCCGCTCCAGCTAGGGGGTGGGGTTGGGGCTTATCTCCTCTTCCCTTCTGTCCTGCTCCTCCCCATTCTTGCCCACCCACACCACTGGGTAATTTTTCAGCTTCACCTCTGCCAGGCTGGAAGGGACTTGTTAATTTCACGTGACGCTAACAAGATACTTGCAGCTCTAGTGCTGAAAAGGGAAAGAGCTGTTGCTCCCAAGGTGGGGACTATAACACAATGGGTCTCACTGCCTGCTGCTCCTGCTGTTCCCTAGGAAATTAATTTTTCCGCTCTGGAATGCCCCCTTTTGGCTGGTGTCTTGTTCCCCCCAGCAGAGCCGCGTCCTCCGCGGCGAGAAAAGCCGCTCCGCGTCTCCCTGGTCTGCTGGGCGGGGAGAGGCGCTAGCTCCGCGTCTCCCTGGTCTGCTGGGAGGAAGCGCCCCCCGTGCCGCCAGAGGCGACAACAGTGGGGGAGGCACCCCGCACTAGCTGCGCCCTCCCCCCCCCCCCCACGTTTGTAACTAGGGATCCGACATAAGTCGCATTGATGTAACCCGGGGACTGCCTGTATGACACAAGATTTTCAAAAATGACACATAATTTTAGGTACCCACATTTGTGAGTGCCCAACCTGAATCATCTTGAGACTGTTTTTAGTTCAGAACATTCTCTTCATCTGCCCTTTGCAAATAAGTATTCACTTTTGAAAATTTTAACTTGGATATCTGTGGCTTTCCATAGGTAAAAGTAAACGGGTGCACCCCAGTGCGCAGATCCACCAAGAGCTGACTAAGCTACCGCAAAAACCAGCAGAGAGCTATCTAAAGATCTGGCAGAGACCGGGGCTGCGATAGGACAGTACCTATAAGACATTTAAGTTACTTTCAGCCCTGTAAATTGCACCCCTACTCATGTTTAGATAGGCATTGGCCAGGGCTGCAAAGACTCCAAATACAGGTTGCATATCATCTATAAACTGGCAATATCCATGGTCCAGCAGGAACACTGATGTTCCATGATCAGAGTCCCAGTGTGCTGTGGGGAGTGGTGGGGGGCAGGAGCCTGGTGCTATGCAGGGGGTCAACATGCAGCTCAGCTGTGATGCAGGGAGAGGGGCTGAGAAGACCAGCACACAGCTCAGCTGGGCTGTGGGGAATCCAGGAGCTAACAAGTGGCTCATTTGAGCTGGCGGTGGATGGGGAGGGAAGTGGGCAGGAGCCAGGAAGTCTAGCACGTGGGTTAGCTAGGCTGCTGAGAGAAGCCAGGAATCCTGTAGGGGGTGAGGTAGGGCAAGAGGTGGGGCCAACAGCAGAGGGCAAATTTCCTGGTCTGGCAAAATTCCTCATCCAGGACCAGTCAGGTCCTGAGAGTGCCGGACTAGGCAGGTCCAAACTGTACTCACAATCATAGCTGCTAAGCACCTCTGAAAGATTTCTAAATGCTGGTCTGTGTGAACATCACATTTTGGGTACGTCTAGACTACAGGCTTTTGTCAACAGAGGCTTTGTCGATAGATACTGTCGACAAAGCCTCTGTCAAAAAAGAGTGTCTAGACTACAACCAGTTCTGTCAAAAAAAGCAAGCCGCTTTTTCAACAGAGAGTCTAGACACTCTCTTTTGAAAAAGCACAGTGTGGATGCAATAGCACCTTTTGTCGACAGAACTCTGTCGACAAAAGGCGTTATTCCTTGTAGAATGAGGTTTACTGCCATCGACAAAACTGCCGTGACAGTAAGTCGACAGAACTTGGCGGTAGTGTAGACGCAGGTATAGTTTTGTCATTAACAAAACCCTGTAGTCTAGACACACCTTTAATGTTCTGTGAAACAGATATTGGCTGGTCTATCTGAAGCCTGCAGTTTTATATAGCACTGGTTACTCATAATTTCTCTCATCGGTCCAACCTTGGTAATGATGCTCATGTATGTTCCCAGCCATACACTTATCACATCCCAAAAAACCAACTTAGGTTGTGAATTGCACCTGAGATTTTGAAGCTTCTAATGCAATGAATAAATGCTGTCCCCAAAGTCTTTTAGAATATTCTAGAGTTAGCAATTGTTTTAGAAACTGTACCATGTCTTTTTCTTCCCAAACACATTTCTAACATCCTTTCTGATGCACAGGTTTTGTTTCGGAGAAAGATACCATCAAAGAAGCATCGTTTGCCAATATGATATGTGTGAAGACCAAACCGTGGATAAAAAGTCCATTCTGAGTCTGGGTCCCTCTTCTTTTCTGGAAGAAATGTGAAACACACAGGGAACAGCGGTGAATTCACACTTTAAAAGTCCACCTTAAACATTGCTTATTTCTTGAGTAATATTTTTAGAGATTCCCTTTAATAATATGAACATCCACAGTTGCAGTAGTTAGCTCACACTGATCTCTCTGTATATCTTTGTCTACACACAAAGGCTTAGTTTACACTGCAGGGTTTTTGTGCAAGAAGCCTTTTGCAGAAGAGTTCTTGTGCAAAAACTTCTTATGCAAAAGAGCGTCCACACCTCAAAGCGCATTGCAAAAGCAATGTGTTTTTGTGCAAGAGAGCATCCACACTGCATGGACACTCCTGCGCAAGAAAGCTCTGATGGCCATTCACAGAATGGCCATCAGACCACCTGTGCTTTTTCTGACAGGGGATTCCTGCACTAAACTCCTTCTGGAGCGTCCACACCTGCCTTTTTGCGCAAGAGCTGTAGCGCAAAAATGAGTTATTCCTCATGGGGAGACAAATAACTCTATCAGCAAAAGCCCTCTGTTCTGCCGATTTACTTGCACACAAACATGCTAGAAGTGTGGATGCTTCACCATTTTTTGCACAAAAAACTTGTAGTGTAGACATAGCCGAAGGGTGTTACAAGGAGGAGAGAGAAAATTGTTCTCCTTGATCTCTGATGATAGGACAAGAAGCAAGGGGCTTAAATTGCAGCAAAGGAGATTTAGGTTGGACTTTAGGAATAACTTCCTGTCAGGGTGGTTAAACACTGGAATAAACTGCCTATGGAGATTTTGGAATCTCCATCACTGGAGATATTTAAGAGCAGGTTGGATAGACAGCTATCAGGGATGATCTGGATGGTGTTTGGTCCTGCTGTGAGGGCAGGGGACTGGACTTGATGACCTCTTGAGTTCCCTTCCAGTTCTAGTGTTCTATGGTTCTGTGTCTATTCTGACCAACCACCATATATCATCCCAGAAGGCATTTGTCTAAATTGCTCTTTAAAATCTCCAATGAAGGAGATGCCACAGTACTTAAACACCCTGACAGTTAGGTAGTTTTTCTTACTCTATGTCTACACTGCCATTTTTTTGCAGCAGAAGATATACAAATCGTGCTCTCATTTGCATATCTTCTGCTGATCCTTTTTGCACAAGAGATTTTTGTGATAGAAAGCCCCGTGTAGACAGGGCCATTTGTCGGGAAAAACAAAACCTGTTTTGCAAGATCCTGTAAACCTCATTTTTTTGAGGAATAAGGGAGTGTAGATGAAGTCTTATTGTCCAACCTAAATCTCCCTTGCTTCAATTTAAACCCATCGCATTTTGTCCTA
Organism: Pelodiscus sinensis; assembly: GCF_052426305.1. Classification (NCBI taxonomy): domain Eukaryota; kingdom Metazoa; phylum Chordata; order Testudines; family Trionychidae; genus Pelodiscus; species Pelodiscus sinensis. The sequence continues at coordinate 15,800,796 of NC_143054.1, forward strand.
ACATTGGTGTCACGGGGTACGCCCCTGGCGTGGGATGCGCCCCCCTCTTAAGGACCCGTTGCCCGCTCTATTAGGGTGAATACAACCCTAAAGGTCAGCGGCCTAAGGGTTACTAGATGGGGCAGTGAGTCACACTCAGCAGTTGTGTGGGTTCCATGGACACAATACTCCAGTTGAGGCCTAATAAGAGTGGTGCGGAGGCAGTCAAAGGACAGAGTGGTATGACTGAAGCAATGAATTAGGAAGATGATGTTGACTAAGTTGTACAAGGTTGCAGTACTTATATCCAAAAAAGGAGGTTGCAGCAGTCAAGACATGGCATGATGAACATGTGGACAGTGCTTTGGAAGTTTAGACAGAAGAAAAAAACTGAATTGTTTAAGGAAAATGTGACATGATTTGCATATAGCCTGAAATCTAGAGAAAGCAATGTCACAAATGACACCCAGGTTCCAGGCCTGAGTGCCTGGAAAGATGATGGTATTGCTAGGGACAAAGAAACAGAGTTTAAATGGGAAAAAAAACGGTGTGAGATCAGTAGTAGGTTCTATCTGTGTGTGAAACAACATCTGAACTATGTTGCAAATAAATTAGCTCTTCTTGTTATCCTTTACTCAAGTGTGGGAGGCTGCTGAAATCTGATCTTACCAGGAGGCATAATAAATTGTTGGGTTTCAGGTGATGGTTTGATTGCAGGTAGTGGACCATCAGTGTGCTGAGAGGAAGGTGAAAGGGAAAGCCTGGACTTCAGTTCATGCTCATGGCTAATAAAAAAATAAAAGAGACGAGAGAACAGTTATTTCCTGGTAATCACTGAGCTGCAGAAATTATGATTAAGCATCTGCCAATACTTCACATACTTAGAACAAGAAGTCTCTGTAGAATGGGTAGAAGGTCGGCTGAGACGGTCTTGACTTGTGCTGTCAAGGGATGTGTGCTGATGCTCATTAAGTCTGTTGCATTTCATTGTATGGCTCCTGACCTCAGGAAGGTAGACAGGCTCACTGACTTGGGACCCTGTAATACATATCTGATCTCTAACAACGACTTTTAGAGAGACTGCTACAGTTCCGAAACTCATTTCCTGCTTGGTAGTAGAGTGTGCATAGTAAAATGGCCTGATGTTCCTCTGTCTTTGTCAATGGGGCTACAGCAGAGTAAAACTACAGTAAATGAGAGGAGAATCAGACCTACAGTCTTTAAGTTTTTCCTAACATTTTTATCTATTGATTTCTAGCAGACCCTGGAAGCTTTTGCTGTTCACATGCACCAAAATACCTTCTATCACCTCAAGTATATATCTGCAGCCTGGAGTACTTTCTTTCCTCAAGATTGGCAGGCTCTTTCATCCTCTAAAGTCTTTCTGAACAGAACCTGTAAGTACAACTGGATTTATAGCTTCTAGACTGTCAGCTGATGGGTCTGGTTTCTAAAAAGTTTATCCTGTGTAATTGCCTGGATTGGAAAAAATCATGAGTTTACCCAGGACAAGGGAACCAAATCCCTTTTCAAACATTGAAACATCCTGCCAACAACTTAGTGACACCCCCACATAGAAAGATGCCTTTTCTGGTATCTGACATTTTTATTTTCACAGTCCTCTTTTGCAGACCTCTTAGACATAGTCTGTGGACCACGGGTTAAAAACCACAGGTTCAGATTCCATCAGTTCTTTCACTCTTAATTATGAGCTGCTCAGAGGAAGGACCATGTGTGCTTTGTACAGCATCCGGCCCAATGGGGTTTAAGAGCTTTGGATGTTACCACCAATAGAAATAAATACAATAATAATCCTGAAGCTACACTACCGCAATGTGATTATGCCCCACAGGTTGAATACAAACACTACTTTTGCCTTACTCCCCCAAACCTTATCATCCTCACCACCTTGTGATGCAGAATTGCCCTCTGGTTTTTCCATGCTACTTCCCTCGCTTGCGATAAGTTCTGCTTTATTCTTGGAGGGCATGGTGTTTCATCACATCTCTGTGACACCCAGCTCGCTCTGGGGTCTTCAGCTCTCCAGAGACCAATGTGCAGGAGGAGTGAGGGGTCATGATTCAGGGATAATTATGCCAGCTGGAACAGCTTATTGTGTTGTCTCTTGGGTGTCAAGGAAACGGGAGATACCAAACTCACTGAATAAGGGGGTGATCGCATGAGTCTGCTCCCTCATGTCTACTCCACACCCAGTTTCTTGTGGAATCTCATGGGGCTGGTGGATTTGCAGGCTCAGAGACAAAGCCTGTTCACATTGCCTAAATCCTGGTCCCAGAAAGAGGCTGGGGTCCACATGATGAGCTAGGTGGCTTGTAACATAAAATAACATAAGAATGGCCATATTGGATTAGACCAAAGGTCCATCCAGCCCAGTATCCTGCCTTCCGACAGTGGCCAGATGCCCCAGAGGGAGTGAACTGAACAGGTAATCATCAAGTGATCCCTCTCCTGTCATCCATTTTCAGCCTCTGACAAACAAAGACTAGTGAGGGACACCATTCCTACCCATCCTGGCAAATAGATTCATGGAGGTTAGGTCCATCAATGGCTATCTAGCTCTTTTTGGAGCCCTGTTGAAGTTCTAGTCTTCACAATATCCTCTGGCATGTGTGAAGGTTTACTGTGCAGTGCATGAAGAAAAGCGTCCTTTTGTTTTAAACCTGCTGCCTATTCATTTCATTTGGGGACCCCTAGTTCTTATATTATGGGAACAAATAAATAAGTTTTCCTTATCCACTTTCTCTATACCTGTCATGATTTTATAGACCTCTACCATATGCCCCCTTAGTCTCCTCTTGTCTATGCTGAAAAGTCTCAGTCTTTTTAGTCTCTCTTCATATGGCACCTGTTCCAAACCCCTGATGATTTTGGTTGCCCTTTTCTGAACCTTTTCCAATGCCAAGGTATCTTTTTTCAGATGAGGCAACCACATCTGTACACAGTATTCAAGATGTGAGCCTACCATGGATTTATACAGGGGCAATAATATATTCTCTATCTTATTCTCTATCTGTTTTTTAATGATTCCTAACGTTGTTTGCTTTTTTTGACTGCTGCTGCACAATGAGTGGATATTTTGAGATAACTATCTATCCACAATGACTCCAAGATCTCTCTCCTGAGTGGTTATAGATAAATTAGTCCCCATCATTTTGTATTGTATAGCTGGGATTGTTTTTTCCAATGTGCATTACTTTGCATTTATCAACATTACATTTCATTTGCCATTTTGTTGTCCAATCACCTAGTTTTGTAAGATCCTTTTGAAGCTCTTTAAGGTCTTAACTATCTTGAGCAGTTTAGTATCATCTGCAAATTTTGCCACCTCACTATTTAACCCTTTCTCCAGATAATTTATAACAACTTTGAATCAGATTGGTCCCAGTACAGACCATTGGGTGACACCACTAGTTACCACTCTCCATTGTGAAAACTGATAATTTATTCCTACCTTATGTTTCCTGTCTTTTAACCAGTTATCAATCCATGACAGGACTTTCCTTATTATCCCATGACAATTTACTTTACTTAAGAAGAGCCTTTGGTGAGGGACCTTGTCAAACGCTTTCTGGAAATCTAAGTACACTATATCCACTGAATCCCCCTTGTCCACATGCTTGTTCACCTCCTCACCAGTAGATTAGTAAGGCATGATTTCCCTTTACAGAAACCATGTTGACTTTTCCCCCAACAAATTATGTTAATCTATGTGTCTGACAATTCTATTATTTACTATAGCTTCAACTAATTTGCCCAGTACTCATGTTAGACTTCCCAGTCTGCAATTGCCAGCATCACCTCTAGAGCCCTTTTTAAATATTGTTGTCACATAAGCTATCTTCCAGTCTTTAGGTACAGAAGATGATTTAAAAGATAGGTTACAAACCACCGTTAATAGTTCCTCAATTTCACATTTGAGTTCTTTCAGAACTCTTGGGTGAATGCCATCTGGTCCCAGTGACTTGTTACTGTTAAGTTTACTAATTTGTTCCAAAACCTCCTCTAATAACACCTCAGTCTGGGACAATTCCTCAAATTTGTCACCTAAAAAGAATGTCACAGGTTTGGGAATCTCCCTAACATCATCAACCATGAAGACTGAAGCAAAGAATGTATTTAATTTCTCTGCAATGAGCTTATTGTCTTTGAGTGCTCCTTTAGCATCTCAATTATGCAGTGGCACCAATGGTTGTTTAGCAGGCTTCCTGCTTCTGCTGTACTTAAAAAACATTTTGCTATTACTTTTGGAGTTTTTGGCTAGCTGTTGTTTGGACTCCTTTTTGGTTTTCCTTATTCTATTCTTATACTTAATTTGACAGAGTTTATGCTCCTTTCTATTTTTCTCACTAGGATTTAACTTCAATGTTTTAAACGATGCCTTTTTATCTCTCACTGCTTCTTTTACTTGTTTCTCAACTCACAGCAGGATATTTTTGGTTCTCTTACAGTGTTATTTAAGTTGGGACACTATTATGGTGTCTTTGAAAAGTTTCTAGGGGCTTACAGGGATTTTACTTTTGTCACTGTGCCTTCTAATTTCTGTTTAACTAACTTCTTCATTTTTGTGGAGTTCCCCTTTCTGAAATTACATGCCACCATGTTGTGCTGCTGAGGTGTTTTTCCCACCATAGTAATGTTACATTTTATTAAATTAGCTATTTCCAAGCAGTCCCGTTATATTTACCTTTTGGACCAGATCCAGTGTTCCACATAGGACTAAATCAAGTATTTCCTCTCCTCTTTTGTCTTGTAGTGTCATGGGTTTCTGACTGAACAACTTAACCCAGTTGTGGGAGCTACCCCTCCTCTGGCTCAATGATGTCCCTTCTTGAGTCTTCCCCAAAGGACAAGGAAGGACAGGGGATGATACTGAGAAAATAGGGGCAAGGGTTTCAGGAAGAAGGGTAAGAAATTAAAGTGCCTATGTTTGGTCTTATGATCTGGGAAGTTCTGAGGGCAATAGCCAATCAGAGCATGGGGGTTTATAGTAGCCAAACACAGCAGAGGTCTGAAAGGATGGCAAGCACATTTCAGTTTACTGTTAAAAGAACCATACAACAATAACTCAGTAACAACCATATTCTGGGCTAAATAAACTCTGCAAGGCAGCAACGTTTGGGATACGGTTATTGATCTGGAACCCAGAAGAATCTACAATATTTCATTCAATGGTCAATAAGTATCGTTGTTGTTATTCACTTTTATCATGACTTTTATTTGACATGTCTCATGCCTCAAACTACAAAAGATAAGGCATGGGATGATATTATAGGACATGGGGGATTACTGGAGATGAAAGCAAGATGGAAGGATTCCTGAAAAAATAAGTCAGTTTTAGAGTGGAATCTGAAGGCAGGGCCTGAGAGAGAACACTTGAAGGACAAAATAGAGAGACTGTCCAAGTTTAGGAACTTAGCAGCTTACACATGTTTTCTAGGTGACCCTTGCAAATCCTCTGGCAAGCATTCATGCCTGAAACACTTCTATCACCAGCATTTTAAAGTGGGTGAGGCTACATGGACTTGTATAGCTCATGTGCAATTACCAGTGCTCTAGATGCCAGAGCCTGGGCTTTGAGAAAATAAGCTGGAATTGGTTGATTCCCCACCCGGTCGCTTTTTCCCCTTTTTCACTTGTCACCCCTGACTTCCACCAAACAGCCCTAGCTCTGCTGACACTTTCAGCTGACAATGACATGTCCTGTAAAAGAGGAAGCACTGTAGTGCAGTCATTTTCAACCTTTGCCCACCTCCCATTTACAGGCCCTAAAATTTTGAATGGAAGTGCATATCCCTTTGGGAATCGTAGAGTTAATCTGTGGACCCCAAGGGGTCCATGGACCACAGATTGAAAACTACAGTGAACTAAGGATCAGCAGTGCTTCCTTCTCCTCTAGAGGGATCACGTTGTTAGGTTCCAGGTTACCGTGGAGCTTGTTAAGGCGAAGCACTTAAGAGTCAGCAGTGAGGAAGATAAATTATTTGCATGTCTGCATGGTATGACTCCTACAAAGCAAAGGCCAGACTGGCAAGCCTAGTACCAAAGGGAAAGCTACCCAAGTTGGAATATGGCAGAGTGCCTAGGACAGAATTAGTTACTGTTTGTAAAGCAATGTGAAAGATAGGACGCATTATAAAAGAGTTGGGAATTTTTACTCTTACAGGAAGTCCAGGCTGGGGCCAATGTGTACTCAGTATGTTACATATATACTGTGTTTTCATTTCCAGCTGCCTTTCTCTTTCGGTTTCTATTATCACAAAATTTGTTTTCTTCGCTGCCTTCTTTGTTCACTTGGACATGAAGCAACAGCGTTAGAGTTTGAGTTGAATCCTACGACCTGGGACGTTCATACAAGTTTCAAAGTAAGCAAGCACATGTGTCCAGCTTTCAGCATTATATGATACTCAGGCATAGTGAGGACATAAATAAATGTCTCACATGAGACTTCTGCCGGCATAGCCATCTTAGTCAGGGATGTGAAGACAAGCAGCCCCTGTGCCAGCAGAAGTCAGTAGTAATGTGGATGCAACTATGCTGACTAACCATAGGTGATTCATGGTAGCATGCAGGGGTTACGCTGCCCCCCCGTGCCTCTTCCAAAATTTCAGTTGCTAACTGGGGTGCTCCCTCAAACTTCCCGCAATGTCTCTTTGGGTGGCCCTCCCTCAACCCAGGTGCTAGTCATCTCTGCTGGCACCACTGCGCTTTTACTTATATCAGTATAAACTTATTTGTTTCTCTCATAAGCAGGGCCAGCCCACAACATTTTGGCACCAGAGGCGGGGAGCTCAAATGATGCCCCCTTGTCCCCTCGCTTGGGCCAAAACTTTGAAAGGTTTCAATTCTGCCTTCTTCCTGTTCTACTCCTCTCATGGTACTGCTCTGCTACCTACATATGCACCAGCAGCAGACACAATTTTCTACACTCTGGGTCCTAGTAGTGCCTTCCCCCACCTCCCCACAGTATGGCATCAGAGGCGGCCACCTCAGTTCACCTCATGGTAAGGCCAGCCCTTCTCATAAGGTGGTTTCACTGTGGAAAACACAGCTTTGGTGGGCTAGCTGCATCCACGCTAGCAGCATATCAATATTCTTATACTGGTAAAGAACTTGTACTTTAGACGTGCCCGCAATACAGCAATGTTTGAAAGGCAAAAGGGGCCAGTTAAAAGTTTCTTTTAATTGTATTATCCTTTTACAATAAGTAAACTACAGAGCTGGGGTAACTCTATTGACTTCACTAGGGTTACTCCTATAAGAATGTTCCCGAGACTCACCAGTGTGAGACAAAAGTCAGGCCGAATCATTGCGCAACTCACAGGGCACAGATGTAAATGTAAAGGAGAATTAGACCCAATGCTTTAATTTCATGTTTAGTACAGAACACTACAATGAATGCAACTTGATGCTGAGATCTTTTGAAAATCTGACACCATTTGTGGCTAGAAGGCTCTGAGTTCTTTCAAAAGCCTGGCACTTAACATCAATTGAAAGTAATTCCACTAGGGTGTGCAACTGGCACAATATTTTCTTCTTTTCTTTCTTGGGGTATGTCTACACTACCCCGCTAGTTCGAACTAGCGGGGTAATGTATGCATACCGCACTTGCTAATGAAGCCCGGGATTTGAATTTCCCGGGCTTCATTAGCATAAGCGGGGAGCCGCCATTTTTAAATCCCCGCTGCTTCGAACCCCGTGTAGCGCGGCTACACGGGGCTCGAACTAGGTAGTTCGGACTAGGGTGCCTATTCCGAACTACCGGTACACCTCGTTTCACGAGGAGTACCGGTAGTTCGGAATAGGACCCTAGTCCGAACTACCTAGTTCGAGCCCCGTGTAGCCGCGCTACACGGGGTTCGAAGCAGCGGGGATTTAAAAATGGCGGCTCCCCGCTTATGCTAATGAAGCCCGGGAAATTCAAATCCGGGGCTTCATTAGCAAGTGCGGTATGCATACATTACCCCGCTAGTTCGAACTAGCGGGGTAGTGTAGACATACCCTGGGTGTTTGCAGGCTATTAAAATGAATGCATGTTTCAAAAAGGTAGGATTTGTAATTGTAGAACTGTATTAACATACTGTAAATGAAACATTGAATCAATAGGCCAAGTCCAAAACTCCTGTCTTTTGTAGGGAGATGTGTGAGCTATTCCTCATGGAATTCTGACGCAATATAATATAACTTTTCACTAGTGTTATGAAAGGGGAAAAGGAGGAAATGTTTGTCACCAATAGCAACATGCAGTTTTTATTTACATCACAAAACCAAAAAAGTGCTTGTCTCTGAGGAAAGGGGACAGTTGCACAAGCCCAGGATTAAGAATAAAAGGCAAACGGTCGAGTGAGAGACAGTGTGTCTTGAGGTCAGAGTAAGGAGAGTGAGAGCCAGAGCTTCTTTTTAGACTCTGCTGCTCACTAGCTCTTTGACCTGGAGCAAGTCATCTAAACTTCCATGCCTCATCTTGCCCATCTATAAAGTGAAGACAGCAATTCTAATTTATTTCACAGAGATATGGTGAAGCTTAATTGGTTTTTATGTTGCAACATGCTGTGAGATCCCTAAATGATAGACTGGTACTTTAGGGCTTGTCTACACTTGAAAGGCTAGCAGCATAGCTGCACCATGGCAGTACATCAGTATAGACCTGCGATGGGCAACCTAGGCTGGTGAGTGAACTACTTGAGTGGCCTTCCTTCATCTCAGTGGGCCTCAAGACTAAGATGGTAACTTTGGTAGGAAAAAAAGACGGAAAACAGTGAAATCTGACAACCCTGTGCTTGGGCAATGGTAAACAAAATATTTCTTGGGCCACACATAGAACCCTCATGGACCATATGTGGCCCGGGGGCTACAGGTTGTCTTCCACTAGTGTAGACTGGTTTCTCCCATTCACCTCCCCCCGGAGGCAGTAGCTAGGTGAACAGAAGAATTTGTCCATTGACCTAGTGCTGTCTAATCAGAAACTTGGGTCAGCTTAACAATGCCACTTAGGGTGTGTATTTTTTACACCCTTAAGCTAGGTAGTTATGCTGACCTAATTTTCTAGTGTAGACCAGGCCTTAGATTGGTAAAAATTGACCAGTGAGTGGAAACGAGTATGGGGTCTTTATGAGATCAATACTGGAATGCTGAGAATAGTTCTAGAGCCACATTTTGAAAAGGAATGTTGAAAAACTGGAGAGGGTACAGAAATGCATCACAAAAATGAATCAAAGTACTCTGCAATGGGAGAGTTAAGGCTCAGTGTATTCATTTTATCAAAACCGATTGAGATGACTTGACGACAAGTGTCTTCATAGGAGAAAAGACACTATTAAAAGTCTCTTTAACCCAGTGGAGAAAGGCATGAGAGGAAACATGGGCTGGAATCTGAAGCCAGACACATTCACATTAGAAATTAGGCATAAATGTTTAACATTAGGGGTGGTTCCCTGTTGGAACACATTACCAAGAAAAGTGATCTCCATCTCTTGATGACTGCAGAGCAAGACTGGTGCCTTTCTGGAAGATTTGCTTTTCCCAGACACAAATTACAAAGGTCAACACAGGAGGTGAGACTAGATGATCTAATGGCCCCTTCTGGCCTTAAAATACCAATCTAGATTATTTATCAGGTGCTCAGCTCTCCTTCATAATACAATATGTCCTGCATTATGACATGCTGGAACTTGGTCAGGTCAGGTTACCCTGTAAATATTCCCAGTGGTGATTCAATTTGAATTTAACCAGGCTGGTATACACAGAAGTCTGGTGGAAATTTTAAAACTTGATTGAATGATTGGTTGCCTCAGCAACGCAATGGAACTTCAGGAAACCACATTCACACGAAGCTAGATAAAGGAGCTTTCCCCTACCCATCATGCTCTGATGCCAGGGAAAGGAGGAGTAATTTGCTAACAATGTTAAATATTTATATTTAAGGGCCTTTTTCTTTAATATTTGGAATCTAGATCTTTTTCAAAATTCAGTATTTATAAAGCAACTTGATAGCGAAGAACCATACAAATACTTCACTGTGATGTAATCTCATTATTATTTATTAGTTGCATTATGTCTAGGAGCCCTAGTTAGGATACAGGACCGCACTGTGTTAAACACTGAATAGACACAGCACAAAAAGGCCTCGAAGACTTTACAATCTATTATATAATTTGAAGAGGTTTTTTGTGGATTTGTTTGTGCAAAATAAAGTCATACTTCATGATTACCTGCAAATACCAAATTTTGCATAAACAATCCTGCAACTTAAATAAGATGACTGCACTACTTTTTATACTGGAATATGTTGGATGAAAGGTTTAAATACTTATTTTTGGTTTTCATCGGAAAAAAGTCATGACTATTATGATTAGAGTTCATAAAATATATTTGCTAACAAAATTAAAATTGAGTCACCTATTAAACTGTCATTTTAGTGCAAAGAAAATTCTTATGGTTACAAATCACAAAATAATTCACATTAGTTATAGAAAGAGTAATGGAAATTTTAATGTAAGAACATAAGAACAGCCAGATCAACGATCCATCTAGGCCAGTATCCTGTCTGCTGACAGTGGCCATTACCAGATGCCCCAGAGGGAGGGAACATAAAAAGTAAACATCACGTGATCCCTCCCCTGTCACCAATTTTATGAATTTCTGATTGAAATTTACTATGTGTGGTAATTATTCAATAAAATGAAGAATGTTTGCAATTGAAATCCTACAAATTTAAAACTGTTTTTCTACTTCCCTTTTGCAAGCACATTAATAAAAAAAACCTATTACATATATTTAATTTTTTGAACTTTCCAGTAAGTGTAATCTACTCAAAATTACTTTGCCCAGTCACCAACAGGCCTCACTTGCTAGTCTCTCATATTTGTTCATTAGTAAATAATAATTTACTATGTATTTGAGAGACTTTGTCTGTTTGTTCCAGAACACCTTCTAAATGGTAAGGACTAATGTAACCCACATACCTAATGGCTGTGTCTAGACTGGCAAGTTTTTCCGCAAAATCAGCTGCTTTTGCAGAAAAACTTGTTAGCTGTCTACACTGGCCGCTTGAATTTCTGCAAGAACACTGCCTTCCTACTGTAAGAAATCAGTCCTTCTTGCAGAAATACTATGCTGCTCCCATTCGGGCAAAAGCCCTTTTGCGCAAATCATTTGCGCAAGAGGGCCAGTGTAAACAGCACAGTACTGTTTTGCGCAAAAAAGCCCCGATGGCTAAAATGGCGATCGGGGCTTTTTTGCGCAAAAGCGCATCTACATTGGCACAGACGCTTTTCCACAAAAAGTACTTTTGCGGAAAAGCTTCTATGACACTCTAGACGCTCTTTTCTGCAAATGCTTTTAACAGAAAACTTTTCCGTTAAAAGCATCTGTGGAAAATCATGCCAGTCTAGACGTAGCAATGGGTATAGTTCACTGTTCCATGTAGTGGCACTTAGACTACTTACAGAGAAAAAGCATGAGTTTGCTCTACAACCTTAGCTGAGAGCCAGCTGGCTTTTAGCTCATTCAGTAGAAGCTCATGCATTATGCTCCAGAGGTACCAGCTTTGGCTCTAGGACCACAAAATGTGGTATACAACTTCCTCTTCTAATAACTTCAAGCAAGATAAGAGTTTGGTTGTGCCAGGAAAATGGGATATGCCTGGAATGGGATTGCCACTCATAAAACCATACAGAAAAGAGACAGCCTGATGAGGCAAGTGAAAGAGTCTGGCTGGGGGCATGCCTTCCTGTCTGGGACAGCTCCAGCCCCTAACCTCCAACCCCCTCAAGCATCCTTTAGAGAGAATAAGGGGTCCTGAAGCTCCTTCCTCCCCAACCTTCATAAGGGACTGGTAGGAAAGTGCACTCTTTGCTGCATTCCTCACTCTGGATGGGGAGTGCAGGGGGCAGATGAACTCCCTCCCCAGCTCTGCCAACTGGAGCTGCAATGGCCATGGAGAGGTACTTCTCACCTGGCCCCAAGCAGCTGTGGTGAGAGAGGGTTGGGGGAGTCATCTTTCCTCAGGGCAGCCTGCGTACTGAACCCCTCAACCCCAGTCCCATTCAAGAGCAACAATTTAAATGAAGTATGCACATTTTCATTCTATCTTCCAAAAAACAAAAATTAATTGAGATAAGGACTCGAGCAATGCCAGGCAAATTTTCTAGCATTTTCATGAGGGAGACGATGCACTTAAACTTACTGCATTGTAAGTAAAAGACTATCATTTTTCTGTGGCTGTTAGGTGTCTCAAGAATACATACCCTCGTATACCCAAATGCTGCTACTGTATTTCTGAGGGAACATTTATTTCTAGCAGTCCCAAAGGGGGTGTAGTGCAGCTGTAAGCTTTAGAGAGGAATGCTTTCTGAAATCATGCCTCATCAGAGCAATTCTGCTGAGAAATCAAGTTCAAAGACTCCAAATCCCTCACGAGAACAGTTATGTCAAACTTTGCTGAATAGATGACTATGTACCTGTTTTAGAACCCAGGCACTACAAAGATCATTTTCAGCCTCAAGGCAGTAATTTGCTGCAGCGCACAGACACATTTCCCATAGGCAGGATGAAAGGAAAACTTTCACCCCGTATTTTTTTAAACAGGACATTATGTCATCTCTAGAAAGAGCCCTATTGTATGTGTGGCCTGTTGCTAATATTGATTAAACAAACCTTAAATGATAGTTTGTGGTACTTATATCAACATACATTAACCCTGAAATTTCAGGGCTTCACTTTAAGTTATGATGACTTAAACCAGATGTTTTGCGTTGCAGTCAATATTCAGTGTGCATCTGATTGTTTTGGCTTCTTAGTGTGAATCTGTTCAGCGCATTGCCCATTTTTAATTGCTCTCTAATGAGGCTTTGATAGCAGAAAGGATATGTAATTTTCCACTCCTAGACCTACAGTATGTTGTGTCAATTTCCTCTTGATAGTGAATGTTTTACTCTAGATCAGTATTTCTCAACCTTTTATTATAAAGTACCCCTTTTTCAAAAAAAAAAATTGTAAGTACCCCCAGTACCTACAGTTTTCAGACACACACATTTTTTTCTACTATTGCAACACATTTGTTTAAACAACATAATCGTAGCCAGGCTGGGGATGACATTTTTGGGTGTAAAAAGTACAAAAGTAATAAAGCGCTGTAAAATTTAAAACAAAAATTGAGTTTTCTCCAAATTTCAGTTGTGTTGACGTACGCCCCAGATTCCTCTCGAGGACTCTTAAGGATACTCGTACCACTGGTTGAGAAATGCTGCTCTAGATCGCAACTTGGGGAAACTACAATACAAAAAGTAAATTTAATTTTATCCAGATTTATTCTTATTTCATTTTCACCAATTTTATGCAAGCAACACTAACAGAGTTACTCCTGCTTTATACTGATGTAAATGAGAGAAAAGTCTGACTTTTAAAGCATTGTTTTGTAATTTAAAACAAATGTATTTGCTGCTCAAACAGGAGAGGAAGCAGTAAAACCTATTTTCCAGCAAAATGCAAACCAAAAAGCTAGCCTGATGTGCAATTAAAAATGCTGCATCTTTATCAACTGCTCTGAAACATATTTTTTTATATGCATTATTTTGGAAATAAAGTTAATTGTTAATTTAGCTGAATAAGAGAATCATTCAAATAAGCGAGTAACTAAATGAAGTAAACACATTTAACATTAATTGTGGCAGTGATAGGCTTTAATTGCTTTAACATACACTAGCAAATGTACTATAACACATTTTGTCAAAATAATAGTCTTAGTAATATGGCAACTTCCTGCAGCTGCTGCTAGTAATTGAGAGTTCAGGAGAGCAGGGCAGTTTATTGCGTAGGATGAATGGTGTGTCAAACAGATGGGCAAGCATCCACTGTCCTGGAAATTTACTACACATCCTTAAAACATCTTTGAAAAAACCAGTCTTCTGTAGATAGGGTCTGATTCATTTCTCATTTATATCACTTTTATGTCATGGCTTTCAAGGCATTGTAGGAGCTCAGTTAGGGTATGTCTACACTACCCCGCTAGTTCGAACTAGCGGGGTAATGTATGCATACCGCACTTGCTAATGAAGCCCGGGATTTGAATTTCCCGGGCTTCATTAGCATAAGCGGGGAGCCGCCATTTTTAAATCCCCGCTGCTTCGAACCCCGTGTAGCGTGGCTACACGGGGCTCGAACTAGGTAGTTCGGACTAGGGTCCTATTCCGAACTACCGGTACTCCTCGTGAAACGAGGTGTAGCGGTAGTTCAGAATAGGCACCCTAGTCCGAACTACCTAGTTCGAGCCCCGTGTAGCCGCGCTACACGGGGTTCGAAGCAGCGGGGATTTAAAAATGGCGGCTCCCCGCTTATGCTAATGAAGCCCGGGAAATTCAAATCCCGGGCTTCATTAGCAAGTACGGTATGCATACATTACCCTCCTAGTTCGAACTAGGAGGGTAGTGTAGACATACCCTCAGAGACAGATTAAGATTATAGGGCTGAAACCATCAGCAGGTCCGCTGACGGGGAGGGGCAAAAGGGGCAGTTGCCCATGGACCTAGCACTTCAAAAGGGCCGAAGGCATCCAGTGGCCATCACTGCTGTTACTATGGCACCAGCAGCTGCCAGAGCTCCAGGGCTGTTGAATTGACACCAGAGCACCACACAGTACAGTCCAGGAAATGCTGAGGCCTTGTTATCCCCCTCCCCGTCCCTTCTGCTTGAGGCCCAACTCCTTCCTGGAGCGTGGAATTCCCTCCGACACACACACACAGCTTGGCCAAGGGCCCCGCATGTCTGTCGGTACCCCTGACCATCAAGTTCTCTCCTGAAGGCAGGCCATGTTAGTGGGTGAGTCCCATTGTTACACCATGGGGAAGAGACAATAAGTCTTATGCCATGCCCTTGGTAATCCTGCTCTGCAGAGTCTGTTTCCGCATGCCAAGGGGTGGCTCACAATCAATTAGGGTTGCCAGGCAGATGTGTGTAGTGAGTATTGTGCTTATATCGCCATGCGTGCTGATGAGTGATTGAACCCTGTATCACTTGTTTTACTGCACATCCCATGATGCCTTTCACTCCTGGGCAAATTTGAGCTGGTTCTGCTAGTTCTGTTCAGCCAACCTCATTCCCTCATCTGCATTTGATGCTTCCTGCCTTCAGGTGAGATAAACAAAGGAGCATGGGCTGCCAGGCTCCTCCCACTAGGGGAAATCTCTGATCAGTCTTCATAGCCTCCTTCATCCTCTGCCAGCTGGTTTTGGGACTACACTATCTGACACCATTTGCTGGAGTTTCTGCTCTAGATCAGGCAGGGCTGGATTCTTGTAGCATTCTCATACGGTGCCCAATTGCAGATTCGGTGGTTAAGCAGCCCATGTGTGGATATGGTGACACAGCAGGACCAGGCTGTTGATGCTTTACATTTTATTGTTTGTCCCCTGCCTCTACAGAATAAATCCAGCACTAGGAGAAGAGGAAATCAGCTGATCCACCTCATTTAGTTCTTCGTGGGGAGTTCTTCCATTTTTTGTCTTCATTCCAGCTCATCACTTCTGGGGCATCTTTGCTATGAACTCAGCCCAAAAGGACCAATGACCCAGCCTAATGAAGGATGTAGTCTAGAGACTTATAAAACAGCAGATTATTTCATCTCTGCTACAAGCCTGCACCAAGAAATTGCAATTGGTGACTGTAATGTGATTTCTTTAACAACTTTACTGTCAATCTTTTCGTTTTCTTTCTTTCTTATTAATAAAACTTCAGATTTTAGAATCTGGGAGTATGTCTATACTGCAGAGTTTTTTCGGAAAAATGGCCGTTTTTCAGAAAAATCTTCAATTACATCCACGCTGCAACTGCGTTCTTTCAAAAAAAATCAAAAGAGAAGAAGGTTTTTTCTGACATTGGTAAACCTCTTTCTATGAGGAAGAAGACTTTTTCTGAAAGAGCTCTTTCGGAAAAAGGCATGTGTGGATGGGGAAGAGGGAGTTCTTTCGAAACAAAAGGGAAGAGGAAAAAGCACAGGTGTCCTGGTGAGTACTCCGTCCATAGTAATCACAGCTGAAATGTGAAATAGTGTCCATTTAGTGTGGACGCTATCTTTTGAAAAAACAAATTGCTTTTTCAATGCGCTTTTGCTGTGTAGATGCTCTCTTTCAGAAGAAGTTTTTTTGGAAGATCTGTTCTGGAAAAGCTTCTTCTGAAAGAAACCTCAAAGCTGCATGGAGTTAGCACACGGCTTTATCTTCTGTGTGGGAACACACTGGCCTTTATGTTTCCCAGCACCATTACTAGAGTTGGCCAGAAGGGGAGCTTCTCATCTTTTCTGATGCCTGCTACCTCAGTTGAACTGCAGTTCTGCTTGGAAAGGTGACGACATAACACACTGAGGAGTCCCCTGGCACTTTAAAGGCTGCCTATGATGACGTGTAGCCGATCTGCAACCGCTAATGACAAATATTCCCAGTGGCTGGTAAGAGGATTTTTTGTGGGAAGAGCTCTGAGTTACAAGGGAGAGTTCCTTCCCAGGGCTGTGTCTACATTGGCACCCTTTTCCGGAAAAGGGATGCTAATGAGACACTTCGGAATTGCAAATCCGCGGGGGATTTAAATATCCCCCGCGGCATTTGCATGAACATGACTGCCGCTTTTTTCCGGCTCAGGGTTTTGCCGGAGAAAAGCGCCAGTCTAGATGTGATCTTGTGGAAAATAAACCTTTTTCCAGAAGATCCCTTGAAAGTAGGAATAAGGGATCTTCTGGAAATGGTTTATTTTCTGCAAGATCGCGTCTAGACTGGCGCTTTTCTCCGGCAAAACCCCAAGCCGGAAAAAGCGGCAGTCATGTTCATGCAAATGCCGCGGGGGATATTTAAATCCCCCACGGATTTGCAATTCCGAAGTGGCTCATTAGCATCCCTTTTCCGGAAAAGGGTGCCAATGTAGACACAGCCCAGGTGTTTGGTTGGTGGGTCTTGCCAAAATACTTATGGTCCAATTGTCCCCAAGTTTAGGGAAAGAACCATGGGTCAGATTTGTAGGGACTTTGCAAGAAGGGTTTGGGGGAAGGTTGCCTTTCTCTGAAGCACAGGGCATGGATCACTTGCTGGTTTAAATTAGGGTAAATGGTGGATGCCCCATAATTTGATATCTATGAATCATGATTTGAGGACTTCAGTAACTCAGCCAGTGATGTGGGTCTATTACAGGAGTGGATGGATGAGGTCCTGTGGCCTGCAACGTGCAGAATGCCAGACCACATGATGGTCCCTTCTGCTCTTAAAAGCTGAGTCTAGTAGACCTGCCTTTTGGTTTGCTCTTGGACTCCTGACCCAGCTCTCACCCAAGGCTCTGAATCCTGGTCTCTGACTGCCACTGCTCTCACTACTAGGAATGATTGCCCCAGCTAGGAGTCTAAGGCTATGTCTGAAATAACATAGTCTGTGTCTACACAGCAAGCAGTGGTTTCAACATAATGTTGAAATAATGTCGAACTGGAGGACTTCTTACTCCTACTCCTGTAACCCTCATTTCACGAGGAGTAAGGGAAGTTGGGGGAAGAGGGCTCTACCTCAGACTTCCTGCTGTATAGACAACGCCAAAAGCCGAGATAACTATTTCGACTTAAACTACCACAGTGGACATAGCTCAAGTTGTGTAGCTATCTCGGCTTTAGCCCTTCCATGTAGTCGTGTTCTAGGGGGCTTTTTTGAGGAGGTAGTGTTGTTATGTCAACAGATAAACTCCTTAGGTGCAGGGCAGCTATATCTAAGCTAACGGGCTCTGCTGGCATAGCTATGTCAACATAGGGTGCGTGTCTGGACCACATGGCTCCGTCAACGGAGCCATGTAGATGAGCGTACTCGGCAAAGGGAAATGAAGCGGCAATGTAAATAATTGCCACTTCATTTACATCAAAATGGTCACCGCATTGTGCCAGTCGGCTGATCGCCGTCTACACTAGTATGCTGTGCCAACAATCAGCTGATCAGCACAATGCGGTGGCCATTTTGATGTAAATGAAGCGGCGATTATTTAAAATGCCGCTTCATTTCCTTTTGCCGAGTACACTCATCTACATGGCTCCGTCGATGGAGCCATGTAGTCTAGCCACACCCAGGGTCTGCAGTGTAGACATACTCTCAGCTTTCATTTAAAGAATGTTTCAGTTCCTCAAGTTTGCAGAGCAAAGGCTGAAAACATGACCTACATGTGCTCTCAAGGCTCAGAAAGCAAAGCCACATAAAAAGACCGAACATGAAATATTTGTTTGTTTATTTATCTTTAAACTCATTATTTTAAGCCAGTCTCATGATTTATTTATTTTTTAATTTGGCTCATGATGCTGATATGCCCGATATTGGCAGTGCTCCCAGGAAGAAAAATTTTGCATTGATGTATCATCTACTCAAGGCTAAGTTTCATTTTTGCTGTTGCAAGAAATTAAGGAGGAGGCAGCAACCAGCAAGAAACTACAGAGTTATTGATGGTGGTATAAATTCTGTCTGATACAAGTGGCATGAAGACACAATATTTGCTTTTCTTATTGCACACCCGGATGGTGTGTTCCTGAGCCTTCAGTAAGGCTACATAGATTTCTGGGACCGTTTTCTCCATTTTGATTGTACTGGGTGTTTCTTTTCAATCCAGAATCATTTAGGGCTCTGACAGCCCAAGTATCCCAAAATAGCGGCACAGTGCGGTGCACTCATACCCCAACTGTCACACTGTGTTAACACCATGTATTGCAGCAATGCCATATACTAGCAATAATCTAGCATTTGGATCCCATTCTCTTTGCTATTGCAGCAGCAGCTATAAAATGTTATATACTGAACAGTGTGACAAAGCTAATTATAACCAGTGTTCTGTTGCTTGGGTTTTCGAGGGTTTTTGTGGTCAATTGATACACAGCAGCGAGTGGAATCTGGGATGTGGAAGCCAGGAGTGAAAGTAATCTAAATTTCATACAGGAACTATACTATCACAACCTGCCCCTTGGGGGGGGGGCCCTCAGAGTGGGGCGAGCTGTGATAAAACAGTATCTATAAGAAATTTACGTGTGGGTTGGAATGTAGGGGGTTCAGGGCAGAGGACTGGGGGTGTGTGCAGGAGTTAGGGAAGGGGGCTAGGGACATAGGGGTGTAAAAGTCAGAATTGGGGTGTATGAGGGACCGAAGGCTGGGAGTTGGGGTGTGGGAGGAGGTGCAAGAGTCAGGGTGGGGTGTACAAGGGACTCAGGACTGGGGGTTGGGGTAAGGGGTGCAGGAGGTGGGGAGTTGGTGTGGGGGGGGAGAGTGTGAGGGAGGGGCAGGTTAACTTACCTGGCTGGGACCAGGCCATTACAGCAAATTCCACCTTCCTTCCTACTCCTACTGTGCAGGGGCTGACTGGGGGCATGCTGTGAGGGAGGTGTGCATGCTCCCAGCCAGGCTACTGACCACGGCACCCAGCCCTGCCACCACTTCTGCAGTGGCCAGGTCACCACAGCCAAATGAGAGCACTGCCAGATGGGGAGCACACTGCAGGGCCTAACCCAGGGCCAGAGCCAGGCCGGTGCAGCTGTGGCTGTACAGGGGCTGATTCTGCACCCCACTCCCCAGCAGGAGTGAGGCTGGGGCTGGGCCGCTGTGACAGGAGTGGGGGCCTGCCCCAGGATCGGGACCAATGCCAGGCTGCCACAGCCACAACCAGACAGGAATTGATTACACCCACACCCACACCCACACCCACAGAGGAGCGAGGCTGGGTCCGGGCTGCCACTGTATCAGCCTCTTCTGTGGGAGATCGGGACTGGGGCCAGGGCAAAGACCATGCTGCTACAGCCCAGCTGGACAGAGGCTGATTCTGTGCCCTCCTCCTCCACTCCAGCAGGAGCAGGGCTGGGGCTGGGTGCCATGGTCAGATGGGAGTTGCTGCCAGCCCTTCTCAGTAGTCTGGCTTAGAGCATGCACACCTCCCCTAAAGTGCACCCCTAGCCAGCCTCTTTAAATTGCCTGCCTGCTTCCTGCAGAGCAGTGCACCCCAGCTGGCTCTTGCTGGATCACAGCCCACTCTTACTGGAGCAGCGCACTGGGGCGTCCCTGTTTACTTTCACCTCTGGATGGAGCACAGATTAGAGTGAATGTAGGCAATTATTTCTTTCCTCTGCAAGAGAGCCACACAAGAGAAGGGTCTGCATAAACCCAGGTTTATTTAGTTTGACAGGTACTTTAAGGTCCATGTGACAGCCTGGGATCCATCTGGGTCTACATCTAGAAAGCAGTGTCCACCTGAAAGCAACATGGAGCCCATGTTCAAATGACGCAAGGCATTAACTTCTAACCCCTAGCAATTCAGGAGAACAGCTTCTAAAAATCACATTTCATTTCCTATGCGCACACTTGCTGGAGGGTCCCATTGGACCTCCCAGGTAATACATTGAGATCTTGTCTCTATTTACTGGAAGATCAAAGCTGCAGAGATCGATCTCCAGGGGTTCAATTTAGTGGGTATAGTAAAGACCCAATAAATCGACCGCTGATTGCACACCCATTGACTTCAGTACTCCACTAGGTTGCGAGGAATACGGAAAGTCAATGGGAGAGTTTCTCCTGCAGTGAGGGCATCATGAAAATTCAACCTAAGTATGTCAACTTCAGCTTCGCTATACTTATAGCTGGAGTTGCACATCTTAGGTTGACTTTTTCCCCTAGTGTAGACCTGGACGGAGTCTGCATTCTAGACCTTTGTGTGCTGCATAGAATGTGTTCTCTCTTCATTATTCAGAAGGGACCTGGTGTGGTTGGGGAAGGTGGGCAGGGTTGTAGGAGGAGGGGGCACCTGTATGGCTATTGAGGGAGAATTGCGACGACGTGGAAAGTTAAGAAAGAAACTTCATTGTGGAGCCAGTGTTATAACAGTAGATTCAGGGAAGCAAAACGTCTACTCAGATCGCTTGCTGCTGGAAGATCTGTTCCATCCTCAGTGATTTATTTTCTTGATCTTTTTCCCCTCTAGGTCTGATGTAGTTTCTACTTCAGTTCATTGGTCCTTGAAACTCTTCTTGAACAAGGAAGCAGGAGTTGTTGATGCAAGAACTCGAACAGACTCTTAAAGGTATAGATGATTACTTTGACTTAAATGTTGGGGGTTTAGAATGTTAATTAAACAAAATGATTCAATAAATCATTGAAATAAATGAGATGGCACCCAGGCTGTAAGATCCAATATCTTTTAACTTGCTGCTTTGGTGCTACCTTTTCTAAACACTGATTCCTGGATGGTAATTAAAGAGAAAGAAAACCCCATCTCTGGAGGAGTTTTCTTGCCTTTAACACATGAGCAAGAGTCAGGCATTCATCTTCCAGCCAGTCAGATGCTGTGCATGATATTCCTCACGTCTTGAGAAATTTATGTCTTCTGTCAAACAAGGAACAGGCAAAACACTGGGCATTTGATTCATGACCTTCCCGTGTACATTTGCTCTCCTCGCTAAAAATACCATGGGCCTTTTCAGCTTGTGTGTCTTATCTGACCAAAGAGAACCATTGCTACTGCCTGCCATCTCTATTAGTGTGCTGCCGGGAGGTTGAGTAAAGAGGCCAATAGCTAAGATGACACATGCTGAACGTTTGCTGATTGCTCACAGTTTTGAGAGAGGTAAATTAGAGCAGTAGTTCTCAGTTGTTTTTGTTCTTCTCTTGGTCCACACTGTTGCCTCTTCTTGTCCATCCACCCACCCCCATTTTGACTCCACAATGGCTCCAAACCCCAGAATCCTTTGCACTAGTTTCTCCAGTACTTCAAAGGATGTGCTAGTTCCTTTCACTAAATATCTCTTACAGGGATGACACTATAAAGCTTGTTTCTTCACCTGGCAGAAACTCTGCTGTTTCCCCACACATATACTGTGCTCTGTACATATTCTGGCTGCTGTGAAAGGAGCCAGGCTCCATTCTGTCTGTTCTCCTGGCTTAGTGATTCCCTGCATTTTCACAGAGAGATGGGACATTCTTCAGCACTCGTTAATACTTCCCTCCTAGCACCCTATGTTTTTGGTAGTTCTGGAAAATGACTATTAACAGTCCATTGTATAGAAGGGAAAACACAGATCTAGAGAGTGATGTAACGTACTTTAAAGCCGCCATCTAGTTCTAGTGGTGTCACAAACATCAGAACTCAGATGTTCTGGTTCCCAGACCCACACTGAAGGTTGGGTTAAAGTACGCAACTCCAGCAACATAAAATACATAGCTGGAGTCAGTTTTCCTCAAGCTGAGTTTATCGCCGTCTTCACAGAAGGAGGCCAATGGGAGCAAACATTCCCATCAGCTTCCCTTAATCCTCACAACTGCAAGGAGTGCCAGTGCCAACCAGAGCCACCCTCAGCATTTGATTTAGCAGGTCTTAACTAGACCCACTAAATAGAATGCAAGAAGATCAATCTCCAGCATGGCAAGTGAAAATGTGGCCTCAGTGTGCTACTGGCAGATAGCCCTATGATACTGGAGTCTGTACTCATTATGTGGATACACCCCATAGGCTGTGAATCACTGGACTAGAAAAGTCAAGACTGGCTCCTTTATCCCCTGACTATTTTATGGGAAATGTTAGATAAATAAATAGAACCTGTTGGATAATGCTTTTTGTCCAGGCAAACACTACAGGGAAAGGGACAAAAGTCCCAAACTGCCTGTAGTTTGCTAATTGGCTTCTAAAGGAAAGCTGCTGGTTTCTCCA
The DNA here is from genome assembly GCF_052426305.1 of Pelodiscus sinensis. Lineage (NCBI taxonomy): Eukaryota > Metazoa > Chordata > Testudines > Trionychidae > Pelodiscus > Pelodiscus sinensis. Next base: position 15,823,479 of record NC_143054.1, read on the forward strand.
TCTTGCAGCCTAGGTGCTGGTACTTGGGAAGCAGCTGGATACAGGAGCGCTGGGCCTAGACAGGAAGTGAAAGGACCTATTTCAGTGCAGGAGCAAAATTCATTTGTACAGCCTGTGGGTATTTCTCTCCCTTGTCAAAAAGGAAGTTTGGACGGGTTGGACTAAGCACTGCTAAATTAAAATGTAGACCAGACGTGCTTACAGGACTGGGAGGACAAGGAAAGCTGCAGGGGGAGAAATGCAGTAAACCCTGCTGAAGGGGGCAGACTCTAGGGACTTTTAAAGAGTGACTCACCCGGACTCAGGCAGCTGTGAGTGGGACTCTGTGCTATAAAGCGTTGCTGAATGGAGGTGCTGAGTGATTGCTTTATTGTTTCTTACCGACCTTGCTGTGAAATCCCTGTAAATATGTTTATTGGCTAGTTTGGGGGTGCTCCCCCACTGCTCACTGTACAGTACACAAACAGGCCTGCCTTTGATTCACGGAAGGTCTGTTTCTGGACTCCATTAGGTTGCCTTGTTCTGTTTTCCAGTTCAGCCTCGGGGTCTTTCCAGTCATCGCACACAGGCAGCACCACATTCATGTTCTCCAAGAAACAGAGCACATGTTTAGAATTACGCATGCCTCAGCTCAGTTTGCCACGTGGCCCTGGATCCGGGCATCTCTGTATCACAAGGCTCACAAAGTCCTGCCAGAGCTGCAACTGCAGAGCACCATTAATTGCTTGTCAGTCTCAGGTGTGATGTGCCATGGGAGCATTATTACTGAAAGAGCACAGCTCTTGCGCTCAGTGTTGTGCAAACCTAAATACAGCTCCCTCCCCAAAGAACCTATATGCTAACTTAAACGCAAGGAATATAATCCAGAATGGTGTTCATGAAACCACTTTGAGAAACCTGTTAACTGGCCACATTTGTTTGTTTATTTACCGACACCATGACCACGGAGCCTCATGGTTCCCATTGGCTTCATTTCACCATTTGTAGCCAAGAGGAGCCATGGGAAGTGACTTGGGCCAGGCTGCTACTTCCTGTGGTTCCCCTTGGCTGCAAACAACAAAATGGAGCCACTGGGAGCCACGAGGCTCCGTGGCCGCAGTGCTGGTAAATAAACTAACCAATGCAGCCTGTTAATAGGTTTCACAGACCACTTTGGGAAACACCGATCTAGAAAAACAGGCTAAGCCATCAAGTGGTGGATGGAGAACATTTAAATCTCATTTGTAGATGAATTAAGGTATTGTAGTAGAGGATTTAGCTGGTGTTGCTTGGGTCTTTAACTCAATTAATTTTTGGTCTTTGGAAAATACAATGAAAATGTCCATGCCTCCTTTAAATCATCGCTCTGGGGTGGGGCTGGGGATGAGGGGTTCATTATGCAGGCTGCCCCAGGGAAAGAACACTACCCCGGACCTCTGTCATCATAGCAGGTAGGGGGCAGGTTAGAAGCACCTCTCTGTGGCTACTGGAGCTCCAGCAGGCACAGCTGGGGGAGGGGTACATGTCCCCTGGATGGAGCTCCTGGTGCACTTTCCCCTCACTGCTTGATGAAGGGGAAAAGCCAGCACTCTTCCCATACACATCGGAAGGGCACTTCACCCCTTCCCCTGTCCCCCTTAAAGGGCACCTGGGGGTGGAAGGTTCAAGGCTAGAGCAGTTCCAGATGGGGGAGGTGTGCCTCCCCAGTCAGCCCCTTTCACCTGCCTGATTATTCTGTCTCTTTTCTGAATGGTTTTCTGGGAAGCAACCCCATCCCAGGCACATCCCATTTTCCTGACACAACCAAATCCTGACCTTGCTTTAAGTCATGATAAGAGGAAGCTGTGTACCAAATTTGGTAGTGCTATCTCTTACCAGTGAGGAGGAGTTCTTGAACAAATACGCAGAGAGCCATATTATCTCAAATAATAGATTATGTCTTCTGTACATCCATCCTGTCGAGTTACTTAGCATGGACCCCAATTCTTTTGGAAAAATAGAAATGTTTCCATTTGATAAGGGAAGAATGAAATGGAGAATCCAGCTGCCCCTCACTCCAAGAAACTCCTCACATTGCTTCAACTCCAGGAGATTCTTTGAATGGCCATGACTGTGCCTGGTGAGGCTCTCTTGGAGTGGTGGCCCTATGGTCCCTTCCACTGAGGCAGTCTGTATGGTGAAGCTACCAAAAATCCACAGACCCTGGAAGCATGAGCTCCCCAGGAGCATGCCAGGCTGGTAGGAAATAACCCAGCATTCTAACGGCACCCTCCTTGCATATCAACAGAGGTCTCGTGAAACAAGAGACATTTCCATTTTGGATTGGATGAGCCATCATTCTCTAAGCAAACAAAAAAACCCTGTCTCATCAGAAAATTCCCCACCAGTTCTAATCAATGCTTCTTTTCTCTGCTGAGATTGGAAAGGACACAAGAGTAAATGAGGCAGAGAGACACTAGAAGGCACTTCCAGAGGGCAGGAGCTACAGAGAAGTTTCTCACGCCAATAAGGATGGGATTGTGAGAAGGGGCAGTGGAGTGGGTTGAGTGTAACAGGCAAAAGGCACTTGGGGAAAATATTTAGGTTGGGAAATGTCTAGTGCAGTGTATCACTCTGGCAGGGAATCGAAATGAAATGAGAGGATAATGAACTTGTGATTAAGGCTCTGTACTGCAACATAGGAGATCTGGGAACAGTTCCTAGCACTGCCACAAAATTTCTCTGTGAGCACCGGCAACATTCTCAAGTTGTCAGGAGCACTGCCTTGCACTCTTGCGCCAACCCTGTAGGTGCCTAACCTCACTCTAGGCAGGTCTATACTACATGGAAGATTGACACTGCCACAGTCAGTCCTCCAGAGTTCGATTTAACAGGTGTAGCATAGACCCACTAGACTGCGCTCAAAGGGTGCCGGTACTCCCACTCCCCACAAGGAGTAAGGGAAGCCGATGGAAGAGTTTGCTCCTGTCAACCTCCCGCTGTGTCGAAGGGGATTTAAAATACATCAGCTGCAGCTACGTAATGTACATAGCTGGAGCTGCATATCTTAATTTGACCTTCCCATGTAGTGTAGACCAGGCCTTTGTTTCTATTTGTTTTCAGTGAAAGCCCCCTCACGTCCTGTTTCTGCTGCCTCCCTCTAGACACCCAGGGGTCTATCTCCCCAAGCTTCAAAGCGATGCCCACATTTCTTAGAGTCATTTGGACCAGAGAGTGAGAGCATACGCAAGCACAGGACTGACTTCATGGCTGGTGATTATTGCACTCGCCCAGGATGTAGGGGACCCGGTATCCAATCTCCCTGCTCCAGTGGCTCTTTCATTATCTATACACAATGGAAGGAGAGATTGAGGCAGCCCCACATCATAGTGGCTCAGTGGATAGAGTACTGAGGGGGCAAATTCCTATTCTGCTCCCTTCTCCCTCTCGAGGGGAAGGGTGTCTTAAACCAGGGGCAGCCCACATCCCAGGTGACTGTGTTCTAACCACTGACTAGGCTAAAAAAGAGGAAGGAAGTCATCCCACTCTCGTCTCTTGCCTTCTTGCCAACAGCATAGGTACCTACTACCAAGAAAGGGTTTGAAGCTGAGAATCACAAGCAGAGTGAGACTCCTCCCTGAAGTCCAGATGTAGGCACCTGTCTCAGAGAGAAGCAGGACTTAGCACAAAGCTTCTTGTTGGCCTGTGCCATTTGGCATGCTGGCTTTGGTGACTTGCAGTCTAGCGCAGTGTTTCTCAGCCAGTGGTATGAGTACCCTTATGGGGTACTCAAGAGAAGTCTGGGGGGCACATCAACACAACTGAAATTTGGAGAAAACTGAATTTTTCTTTTCAGTTTTACAGAGCTTTATTATTTTTTATTAAATTTTTTACACCCAAAAATGTCATCGCCTGCCTGGCTATGATTAAGGTGTTTAAACAAATGTGTTGCAATGGTAGAAAAAAAAGTGTGTGTGTGAAAACTGTAGGTACTGGGGGTACTTATTTTTTTTTCAAAGGGGTACTTTATAAAAAAAAAGTTGAGAAACACTGGTCTAGGGCACCTAGCTCTTCCCTTTCACTGGAGAGGAGCTTAGCAATCTAACTCAGGCTCTGTGAATTGTAGGGGTTTCCTAGGCTCCTAACAGTTAGGCAATCTGACGCCAAATATTGCAATGCCTAACTTCTTTTGTGAATTCAGCCTTCGTCTCTCCGGGTAAAATATTCAAAAGCTCCTAAGTCACTTTGGACTTTGAATATTTGTCCTCTCAGTCTCAAGGCCCCATTTATAAAATGGGGGTAATAATCCATACACTCTCCTACCCTTTGTCTGTCTTGTTTACCTAGATTGTACATTCCCAGGGGCTGGGACTGTCTCTTATGTCTCTCTATAAAAGTACAGCTACTGCAATGGGACCCAGAGCTCATTTGAGTCTTTTGGGGGTTGCTGGAACATGAGTGCTAAGAAAATTACTCCCGTCTTCGTGGAGGGAGGTCCATTGAATTAAAATCTCAATTTTCTAGCCTAAAGTTACGCCTCTAGATTTCAACCAGATATCCAGTGCAATGTGAACCATATCTTTTCCTTTAGATGTGCAGAAAATGCAACTGTTGTTTCATTTAACAAGTTTTAATTCATTAAAGACATGGGCCAAGGACTTCAGTTGGGAAGGAAAAATCAAGTGCAAGACCACAAAATGGCGAATAATTGTCTAGCTGGGAGGAACACTGAAAAGTACTTGGGGCTTATGCTGTCCGTGGCTGAATATAGTCTAACATGATTCTGTGGTGTAATAGAAGCGTTGTAGGTAAGATGCAAGAGGCAATTGTCCCCTCCATTTGACGTGGACAGAAATAGTTCCCTCATTGCTTCTTTGCCTTCTTCCAATCCATCCCTCCTTTCGGCCCCTCCCCCCCCCCCCCCCCCCCACACACACACACTTTATGCTGCTTTTTCTAGTGAGGGTCACAGTGACAGCAGGAAGAGTAGGGAGGACCAGACCTTTTCCTCCACAACAGGTTCCAGCCCCTCCAGCATTCCCAGGTCACCCAAGAGATACAATCCTTCAAGAATGACCTGGGTCAGCATTGGAGCCCCTGCTCTATGGGATGTGCTTGCCAGCGTTCCAGCAGAAGCCTCACAGAAGACATCTGTAACATAACAGGGTTTTTAGGGCACCACTAAGAGGGTTAAATCAGGGCAAATTGCTTAAAGACAGGTCAGCCCAAGACTGGGGATCCTCCACTATAAGGCACGCCAAACCAGTCACAAAGCGCACTTCCATTCACCACAGTGGCCAGCAGGAAAACATACGAGCAACCCCCTTAGACGCTACCACTTCTCCTGTGCCACCACCCGTACTGCATCTTACTCAGATGAGAGTAAAACAATTTCACCAACTCCCTGGTCAATTTATATCTGAGATCAGGCCTCCCCGCCCCCCCCCAAAAAAGCACACTGCACCAATCCTTTAGAATCTAAAACCTGAAGGTTTGTTAATAAATGAAAGAAAGGGTAAGAGTAAAATTGTTAAAAGAATCAAATTATATAAACCAATTACAAAGTTCCTGGTGCAGGCTTGTAGCAGAGCTGGAATAAACTGCTATTTTAAAAGTTTCTGGAATACAACCTCTGTTAGGACATCTCATCAGTCTTTCTAGGCGCCGTTCATAGCAAAGATGTTCCTAAAGTGATGAGCTGGAATGAAAACAAAGACGGAGGCATCTCTATGGCCCTTTTTATAACCTTGTCCATGTGGAAGGAATTTCATTGTTCTCCTTGTGTGAAACCTCCCAAAACGGAGTTTGTCACATGATTAAGCCACCTGTCTATGCATGGCTTGATCCTTTTTTAGGCAAGCAGCCATAGCTTACATGTTGGTTCCTCAGATGTGAACTGGCACCACTTGAGGTCCATTGTCAGTCAAGTACTGCTATACGATTGTCTACAAACCGTTTCGCAATAGGTGGGCAAAGCCTTGTTAAGGTCTCCCAGAAGCAAACATCTGAAATACAAGTCCATAGCCACCACACACAACTTTACATACAAAACTGATACATGCATGTCATCAGTATAAACACAATCAGCAAATCATAAGCTGTTTGTGGACATCCCACATCGCCCATTTGTATAAGAGTTGGTGCAAACATATAACAGGGATTGCAACAATGTTTTGTATGTTCATCTCAAAAATTCAGTTATGTCACAGCATCCTTATCAGGTGCTCAAACCCTCCAACAGTCTCCTCTCAGAACAGAGACATAGCCACTCTACTCTGAGGCACCCCTGAATAGCCACGCTCCTCATCCTCTCTCTGGGAGTAACCCCAGCCACTATACAGAAAAACTTTATTTCCACCACTTGTATCTCTTGTCTCGTCCTTTCAGCCATTACCCAACATTAATAACTAGAGTCATCCTTACCCATAAGCAGAATATGCAGCTGTGTCGCACATCTGAAAATTTGGGGCACCACTGGGTCTCAGTGTCCACCCGCTTCTTCCTATCCCTGTTCTCTCGCTCTGCTTCCTAGGGAGAGGATCTAGTTAACTTAAAAGTGAAAAAGCCTGCCAGACCCATTAGCAGACATTGAACTTGTGAGAGACACACTGAAGGGGTAATGAAGCCATTTAACAAGCCATTTGCCAACCCCAGGCATGTACTAGCAGTTTCTGAATTTATTGTAGATGGTATATTAGCTTTCATGGGCACAACCCACTTCTTCAGATGCAAGAAGTTCCTCTGAAGAGGTGGGCTGTGCCCGCGAAAGCTTGTAATTCTATCTACATTTTTTATTAGTCTTAGAGGCTACCGCTACTAAGACTACGTTTACTGCAAAACGTAATGCAAATGAAGCGTGGATTAGCATTTTCTCACACTTCATTTGCATACTCTTTCATTCTGTTTTTGCGCTAGGGGTTTTTGTGCAAAACCCCTTTTTTCCACAAGATCCTTATGCCTGTCCCATTGCTCAACCTTTCCCCATCATCTGTTCTTGTCCAGTTTCTAAAATTATTCTCCTATTTTTCTCAGCTGTAACTCAACTATAAGTTATAGTCTTGATGAAGGAATCAACGGGCGAAATTATGTGGCCTGTGTTATAAAGGAAGTCAGCCAAGATGAGCACAACAGTCTTAAAATCAATGAATTTATTTATTTGAACTATTTTTACCCCATCTCTCTATTTAAAATATTCGAGGCAGCTTACAAATTTTTTAAAATACTATATATACACACATACACACACACACACAGGGCTCAACAAATCATTGAATCTACTCACCCTTGGCGAGTAGATTTCAGCCGGTTGCCCCGTTCACCGGTGGCGCATGCATGCGCAATGCAAGTCTTGCGCATGCACACTGTGGAGCTGGTGAGCGGATTTCACCACTGTTTGTCAAGCCCTGTGTGTGTGTATGTGTGTGTGTGTGTGTATATATATATATATATATATATATATATAAAATTTAGATATGAGACCCCAAGGGGACATAAAATCTGCTAAGACAACTTGAAAAGAGGGACGCGCGCGCACACACACACACACACACACACACACAGACTCAAACACCACTAAAAGCATGAATAACACAATTGGGAATGCTAGTCTACACATTCTACAAATTATTATTCCAGGACATAAATGTTTGTGGTTTACACCTCATGCTATGTCATGGTAACATAGGTGTGTAGAAAGCCTAGACTAGCGGTGGCTGAAATTTGGGATTTCCAGTTACTAAGAAATGTTGGCATTCAAAAATTTGGTCTGATTCCAGATTGGAATGAAACCAGTTGTTTTGAAATGTCTCACAAACTAGAGATCCATAAAAAGATCTTTGCAGAAATACTGACTCATGGTGTTTCAAAAAGTAAATACTCTCCCCCTGTCCAGGAATCTCTATTTTGACACACAATTTCCAAGCGGCTCCAGCTTTGACGAGTATTTACAATGATGCTAGTTTCTTGCCAATCAAGTAATTCAAATAAAAATTGAGCTATGAATCCTAATCAGAGCAGGAGGCTGGATGTGAGGTGTGTGTGCAGGAAACAGGGTTGGGAGTGTGAAGAGGGGTGCAGGAATTGGGGCAGGGGTGTGGGGGCTCAGGGCAGGGGGTTAGGGTGTGGGGTGAGAGCAGAGGGGCAAAGGTGCCCTTTAGGGAGGTCAGGGGGACTGAAGCTCTCCCTCAGTTTCTTCCAACACAGTCAGGAGAGAAAGGAAGGCAGGCAGGCTCCGAGCTTTCCTTTTTCTCCCTGACAGTGATGGAAGGGGAGCAGCGAGCCACAAGTAGCATTGCTAGGAATAGGGGGGCTTCAGCCCCCTGCCCTCCTTAAAGGGTGCCCTGGGGAGGACTCAGGGCTGGAGCTGTCCTAGACCAGTGGGAGGCATGCCCCCAGCCAGCCCCTTTCACATGCTGCTTAGCACAGCAGCCTGCAGGAGAGCCCTTGCTGGGTATGTGCCCAACCTCCTCCTACAGCGCAGTACCCCTGCCGGCTCTTACCAGAGCTACACAGGGGGACACACCACCTTACTTTCACCTCTGCTTCAGACCAATGTCCATCTGACCCAGAATTCTATCTTCCAACAGTGTTGTTGGAAGGTGTTGCAGAAGAAATAAACAGAACAGTTCCAGCTTCTGGCAATCAGGGGCTTGTGACCTTGACCATCTTAACTAATAGCCATTGATGGACTTATACTCCCATTAACATACCTAATTCATTTTTGGATATAGTTACATTTATGGCCTTCACAATGTCCCTTGGCAATGAGTCCCACATATTGGCAGTGCAGTACTTCCTTATGTACATTTTAAACTTGATGCCTATTAATTTAAACAGTTGTTGACCCCTGGTTTTATCGTATGTGAAGGGGCAAACAACACTTCTCCGATGTGCTGTCAAATCAGGCCTGGTAACTAACAGTAAATTCATCTACAATTAATCAATAAAATGATTCAGAGGGGTAGCCGGGTTAGTCTGTAACTTTAAAAACAATGAGTAGTCCTGTGACACCTTAGGGTATGTCTAAACTACATGGCTCCATCGACAGAGCCATGTAGATTTGTTTGTTTAGCAAAGGTAAATGGAACCGCGATTTAAATGATCGCGGCTTCATTTAAATTTACATGGCTGCCGCGCTGAGCCAACAAACAGCTGATCAGCTGTTTGTCGGCTCAGCGCGGCAGCCATGTAAATTTAAATGAAGCCGCGATCATTTAAATTGCGGCTTCATTTACCTTTGTCTATGTGTCTAATCTACATGCCTCTGACGACAGAGGCATGTAGTCTAGACACAGCCTTAGAGACTAACAAAAATATATAGGATCATGAGCTTTCGTGGGTAAGACCTACTTCATCAGATGCACTGGAGTGGAAATACCAGAATCCAAGATATATATAACGCAAAAAAAGTACCAGTCAATTGTAGGGCTTGTGCTAAGGAAGCTAATTAAGTGGACAGGATGGGTCCCATTCATAGCTTTTGATAGAGAAATGTGGATGTTAAAGACAGGGGAAATTGGCTTTGTGGCGTGTTAACCAGTTAATATCTTGAATGGACTGAAATATCTTGAAAGGAGTGTTCTATGCCACCAAATTTACAATAATATCTAATGGGGTAGCACATGGAGCACAAAGAACATTAATTTTTCCTCTTGGAGGTCATAGGTTCTCATTTTCCACTCAGTGGTATGATGCACTTTGTGGAGGTTCCCTTGATCTAGCAAAAGAAGCTGGACTTAGGTTTTGGTTGTTTGGGTTGATGAGTAGAACAGACATATCCCTTCTCTGCAAGAAACAGCTCTGCAGTTGGCTGCTCCATGGACTTCCTCCGAATCAATGCTCCCATTCAACTCCAGCACAGCCAAGAGGAGAGAGAGAGAGGAAGGCTTTCAAGCCTGGCTAATCTATATGTTGGTTTATTCATCCATCTGATTTAAAGGAGCAAACCTGCCCTCCAGCCTGTGTGTATGTGCTGGAGACTGGTTCATATGGCTTAAGGTTTGTTAATCAGAATAAAAATGGATTTGAGAAATGGATTTGGATTAACTGGATCTGCTTTTTAGCTAAATGAATCAGAATCCCTAAATGAGTAGCTTAGCCTCAATCAAATCAGTTAAACACTTCCACAGCTAACGGCACTTCCGATGCTCTGAGCTGCAGGAATTTTACCATCAGTGGAGTAAACTGAATCCCAACAGCAAGTTCTCTTTGGAACTCTTCTGCTCCATATTTACTCCTGCGTAGCCAGCTGCTCAGAGGTTCATTCCCTCTCTGTTTTCTCTGTCAGAAGGGGCTGGGAAATTTCTAGCTATAAGTTCCTTCTCATTCATTCCTGTCTGCTATAACTTTCTCCCCCTCTTCTCCTGCAGGCAGAGGGACAAATCAAACCCTCACACAATTTGCCAAGTCACTGAACAAGCCCTGTTACTTGCGTGCCAGGCTTTGGGGTGCTTCTTTAGACTGACACGTACATTCTTCAGGGAAAGAAAGGATTGCATAGCAATCTACTTCTCTGCATAGCACTTAGTAATTGGTCTTAGTAACAGAATCTTGCATGCAGGTGTAAAGTAGTTCTTCTGACTCACCCTGGCAGTGAGACCAGATGCATCTCATTTGCTCCAACTCAAGAATTTAAGAAGCAAGGTTGGGAGTCTGCTTGAAGCAAAAGAGAACTAGAGGGTGAAGCAGGATGTGTGTAGAGAGAAGCACTGAGGAACAACCAGCTCAAAAGAGAGCATAGGTCAAGGTGTCTGCTGCAAGCCACTTATTAACAAAGAAAAGAAAACCCCAAGAACAGGATAAATTTAGACCACAGAGGGCACGTGCTGTACTGGGAGCAGGATAATGATGTCACTGGTCTACAGCCCCACACATGTGGCATCCCTTAAGTTCCTTTCCTCATTTGTACCTCAGCTGGCCCTGCTCTGATCAGGAGTTGTTATTGTTTATTATTTGTATCATCATCATGTCTGGTAGCTCCAGCTTTGGACCAGGAGCCCATTGTACTAGCCACTGTACAACCACAGAACAGAAAAGTGATAGAAATGTAGCCGTGTTAGTCTGGGGTAGTTGAAGCAAAATGCAGGACAATGTAGCACTGTAAAGACTAACAAGATGGTTTATTAGATGATGAGCTTTCGTGGGCCAGACCCACTTCCTCAGATCAAACAGAACAGAAACATATTCCTTGCCCCAAAGAGCTTACAGTCTAATCAGTAAAGTTACAATATTACTGTGAGGAATGTTCCCATAGGTGATGCTTGGGAAAATATGCCTCAATGTACTCTTCTGTATTGCAAGACACCAGATTATAGCATCAAGGAAAATTTTGCTCTCACTACAGCTTACCCTGGGCACATGTTTATGTAGATTTACTGGTATATGGCTATCCATGGGCTACCTACTTATGTCAACCCTTCTTAGGCCTAAGGCCTAGAATGACTAAGGCCACGTTTGGTGATCAGTCTTCTGGGGTCTGATTTATAGGGTCTAGTAAAGCCCCGCTCAATCAAATGCTGAGGGTGCCCCCATCTGCACCTCTACTTCTTACTTTCATGGGGTACGTCTACACTACAGCGCTAATTCAAACTAACTTAGTTCGAATTAGTTAATTCGAACTAAGCTAATTCAAACTAACGCATCTAGAACTAAAAACTAGTTCGAATTAGCGTTTTGCTAATTCGAACTAGCGCGTCCACACTGAAACTGGTTCTGGCAGGGCATCGGGTCAGTAATTGCGTTGTGTGGCGCTGTCTGAGGCTATCTGAGGCTCGTGCTTAAAGGGACCCCCCCTGGACAGCCGGTTCTCAGCTTTTCCTGCTTGCTTGCCAACCTCGCCGAGGGACAGCAAAGCGTTGGTCTCTGTGCCCGTCTGTGTCGGTGCTTCCCTTTGGGGATGCCGCCGCAGCTGGCAACATGGAGCCAGAGCTCGCCCTGCACCTTCTGGTACACTTTCTGGACTTGCTGCTGCAAGCCTGCCAGCAATGGCTCGAGGCTGCCTGGTCACCTTGGGGGCCGTGGAGGAGCCGCGGCGGCGCCCCCGCAACGGCGTGCCCCGCCGCATCTGGCATCTGGACACCAGCAGCGACTGGTGGGACCACATCATCCTGGAGCGCTGGGAAGACCGACAGTGGACCCAGAACTTCAGGATGAGGAGGGACACCTTCCTGGACCTCTGCGAGTGGCTCGCTCCTGCTCTGCACAGAAGGGACACTCGCATGAGGCCCGCCATCCCCCTCCAGAAGCGGGTGGCCATCGCCCTATGGAAGCTCTCCACGCCGGACAGCTACCGATCCGTCGGGAACCAGTTCGGCGTGGGGAGATCCACCATCGGAGCAGTGCTCATGCAGGTACGGCACTCACTGGCCACTGCGCCGGAGGAGGAGGGGGGCTGCAAGGAGGGGATGGGCCACCCCAGGGACAAAGGGGGGTTGGGAGGAGGCAAAAGCGCCCCGCACTGGAGGGGTCGATCTGTCCCAGCCGTACTACACGCCGCCAGGGGGGTTGCTTCCAGGAGTGGGGCGCGGGGCACTGCCAGGGCACGAATGCTCCCAGCCACCCGGGTGCCCCACTGATTGGCGCTTTGCTGTGTCTCTCTCCGCAGGTGGTCAAGGCCATCAACCGGGTGCTGCTCCGCAGGGTGGTCCGCCTCGCCGACCCGGACGTCGTCATCTGGGGATTCGGCGCCCTCGGCTTCCCCAACTGCGGGGGGGCCATCGACGGGACGCACATCCCCATCCGTGCCCCGGAACACCAGCCGTCCCGTTACGTGAACCACAAGGGGTACTTCTCCATCCTCCTGCAGGCCGTGTGTGACCACCGGGGACAGTTCACGGACATTAATGTGGGCTGGTCCGGCAAAGCACACGACGCACGGGTGTACCGCAACTCCTCCGTGTGCCAGCGGCTGCAGGCCGGGACCTTCTTCCCCGACTGCCACATCAGGGTCGGGGACGTGGACATGCCCATGTGCCTGGTGGGGTATGCCGCCTACCCACTGCAGCCGTGGCTAATGAAGCCCTACACGGGGCACCTCAATCCCTCCCGCCAGGCCTTCAATGCCAGGCTGACCAGGGCCCGCATCGTGGTGGAGGGGGCCTTCAGGCGACTGAAAGCCCGCTTTCGATGCCTCCTCACCTGTCTGGACCTGGCCGAGCACAACATCCCTCCCGTGGTTACAGCATGTTGTGTGCTCCACAATTTATGTGAAAGAAAGGGGGAGGCTTTCCTGCCAGCCTGGATGGCTGAGGCTGACCGCATGGCTGGACACTACGGTCAGCCCCGCACCGCCGCCGTCCAGGAAGCCCAGCGGGGGGCCGTCCGGATCTGGGAAGCCCTGCAGGAGAGCTTCCATGTGGAGGAGGAGGACTGACCTCTCCCTGCATGCCCCACTGGGGCCTTCTTCCACCCTCCCCCCCTTCTTCCCCTTTCCCCTCCCTACTTACTGTCAAATAAAGACACCTGTTTTTCAAACAAAAGGTCTTTTTATTTCACCTAACTGGGGTGGGGGGAGGGAGGAAGGAGGGTGGGAGAGGAAAGGGGGAAACCTGGGACGAGGGAGCTGGAAGGGGAGGGAAGGGAGGAAGGGAAAGGAAAGCTCAGGGATGGGGGTCCGGCTGCCTCTCCTGTCTCGCAACACTGCGAGTCCAGGGGCATTGGTGGGGAATGGTTGTGGAGGGTGGGGCAGGAGGGACGGGGGTGTGGAGGAAGCAGGAGCGGGAGCAGGAGGGGGAGCAGGGGGAGCAGGAGGAATTGGGAAGCAGTCGAGCAGGCTCTGGAGGTGGCCTCGCAGGGCACGGCCCTGCTCCTCCAGTGCCTCCAAGCTCCTCCGGCGCAGCCTCAGGTCCTCCTGGACCCAGTGGTCCTGGAGACGGAGCTGTAGGTCCAGGAACCGGAGATGCCGCCTCTGGTAGTCCTCCTGGTTCCTGGCTGTCCTGCTTGCCCGGGCGCGGGCGGCTGCTGCAGGCGGGGTGGTGCGCCCTGCAGGCCCAGGTGCTGCAGCTGTGGTGCAAGAAGACCAGCGGTCAATTACCCCAGGGGCCCAGGTGTGTGAAACCCAGCCCCCCTCTGCAAGGCCAGGGCCCCTGCAGGATCCCCAGCTGCTGCTCCGTGGTGGGCAAGGCCCAGGCGCACGGTCCCTGGGCTCCCTCTCGCCCCAGCCCCCCGTACACATAAGGGGAGCACGATGGTACTCACAAGTGGATGCCTCCCCAGCCTCAGACGACACAGGCGAGCGGCTCTGTGGGGTGCCTCGGGGGTGCCGGGTCTTGGGCAGGCTGCCGGCAGGCTCCTGGCTCTCGAAGCCCTCCTCCTCCTCCGTGTCTGGGAGCGGTCCCTCTGCCCCGGGGTCTATCACGTCCCGGGGGGCAGGGATGGCATGAGCCCCCAGGAGGCGGTCCAGAGCCAAAAAGTGGGGGCACACCTCCGAGTCGGCCCCTGGCAGGCAAGCCCGGGAGTAGGACTGCCGCAGGTCCTTGATCTTGCAGCGCACCTGCTCCCGGCTGCGCTGGTGGCCCCTGGCGGCCAGGCTGGCAGCCATGCAGCCGTAGACAGCCGCGTTCCTGTGGCTAGTGCGGAGATCGTTGACATTGGAGGCTTCCCCCCAAACCTTGATGAGGTCCACGATCTCCGCACTAGACCACGCGGGCGCCCGCCTCTTGCAGCCCCGGGCAGGGTCCTGGGAGCCGCCAGGCTGGTCCCGGGAAGAGGGGGAGGGCTGGGTGTCATCGGGTGGCTGGCTCATGGGTGTCAGCTGCTGGGTGTGCTGGCACGGGTGCTGGCAGCCTTGCAACTGGCACAAACTGTGTAGCCAGCCCGTGGCCCTTTAAGGGCTCCGGGGCCGGGAGGGGGGCAATTGAGTTTGCCTGGTGTTGGCCAGAGTGGCCACCAGGGCAAGCTGGGGAGGGCTAGCCTCCCACTAGTTCGAATTAAGGGTCTACACAGCCCTTAATTCGAACTAGCTAGTTCGAACTAGGCTTAATCCTCGTGGAATGAGGATTACCTAGTTCGAACTAAGCGCTCCGTTATTTCGAATTAAATTCGAACTAACGGAGCGCTAGTGTAGCGCCTATGAAAGTTAGTTCGAACTAACATCCGTTAGTTCGAACTAACTTTGTATTGTAGACATACCCATGAGGAGAAAGGGAAGTCAATGAGAGTATTTCTCCCATAAACCCAGGGTTGTGAGTTCAATGCTTGAGGGGGCATTTAGGGATCTGGGGCAAAATCTGTCAGGGATGGTACTTGGTCCTGCTATGAAGGCAGGGGACCGAACTCAATGACCTTTCAATTTCTCTTCCAGCTCTATGAGATAGGTATTTCTCCAAACTCCTACTGTGGAGATGGCACCAAGCTTGACTTAAGGTAGGTTGACTTCAGATATGTACCATAGCTGAAGTTGTGTACCTTCATCCGACCTTCTCCCCACAGTGTAGACCTGTCCTAAGCTGACATCTTATAGACTTCAACTTGTAGGCTTTTCATTACAGCAGGGATGGGGAACTTTTTTGGATTGTGGACCGCTGATCCACAGAAAAATCAGTCGGGTGGGAGGCAGCGGGGGCTGGAGTGCCAGTGCAGGCTCACCAGTGTTGACTCAGAGGCAAGCTGGGTATTGCATCTGGCCCCTGGGCTTTAGGTCCCCCACCCATGCACGACAGCCTTATTCTGCTTGTATACCTCATACCCGTTCATCATGCATAAAGACTTGTAAATCTCATACTCTTATGATCCTAACCTACCGATTCCTATGCCTACACCTACAACTTCAATGAAATCATCAGAGCTTGATTGCACATGAAACAATATATGAATTAACCATGACAATAGGCAACACAATTAAATGATAAAATGAATGCATTGTTTACCTAATAAGTAGGGAAGGCAATATCTTAGATCTTGTGCAGAAAAAATCTGCAAGAATTAGGCATAGCCTGAATGTGATAACCAAAAGAGAGTTCCAAGTCAAAGATAACACCCAAGTTACAGGTATGAGTGACAGGGTGGATGGTGGTGTTGTCAGAGGAAAGATGGTAGCAGGGACATCTTACGGTGTATGCTTGGAGACATCACCCTAGACCATGCCCTGTAGTGCTCAGAGCACTGGCTAGCCATACTGCTTGAGTCCAGGAGCTGAGGTAAGAGAATCTGGACCTTCCTGATCATCCTGTTTCCAACACAGGGCCATGAGCAGTCAAATCAGCCATGCACCCTAGACTAGCGTATCACTCAGCGAACTCCCTGGGTTACTTCCTTCTGTGTCCTTGCCTTTCTAGAGGCACAATGAAGGTATGGCTAGTAGCTCTCGATGCATCTTCTCAGAAGGGTATTACAGGGTTCCCTTGTCCACACTTGAGCACATGCTATGCTTTTCCTCTATATACTGGGATGCTTCTTTTTAGACTCATAGACTCATAGACTTCAAGGTCAGAAGGGACCATTATGATCATCTAGTCTGACCCCCTGCACAGTGCAGGCCACAGAATCTCACCCACCCCTCCCAGAATAATCCTCTCACTTATATCTCAGATATTGAAGCCTTCAAATATTTTGAAGACCCCAAGATGCAGAGAATCCTCTAGCTGTGATCTGTACCCCATGCTACAGAGGAAGGCGAAAAACCTCCAGGGCCTCTGCCAATCTACCCTGGAGGAAAATTCCTTCCCATCTCTTTTTTAACCTTAAGTTTATAAAATAAATCCGAATATGCATTTGGACATGCAATTTCCCATACATAACTAATTTTCCCATGGCTAAAAGTTTGGACTTCATTCAGCTTTTCCTTGTCTTTCAGTTCCTGCAACCACATTTTAATTTGAACGGCATGTGGTGTTCTAACGTTGTGCTAGACTTCACCTATTGAATTTCCAACTGCACTTATATATTTGTCTGGTACTTGCTTTCCTGCAGTTCCAATTAACTTTGGCACAAAACATTAGGCCCAGTGCTTTCATATGCAGCGCAATAGGCATTTCACTAGAAGTTATCTATAGCAGCCATATATGTTGTGAAATAAATGCACTGTATGTAACTCTCAGTGCCTGGCCTTGTACTAAATCAACTTTTTTAAGTTCCGATTTTGATGCTTGACCCAAGAGCTTGGTCGTCAGTCAATAACTGGTCTGATTAAGATGCCAAATATTTTCTGCTGTGTTTTCTTAGTCACCAAGCAATTAGTTCCAGCAAGACTTTTAAGCAGGTTAATCTTTCCTGTACATTTATCTTTAACATGATTTATATGATCTTTACAAAGTAACTAAGTATGAAATATTAGCCCCGGAAATGTAAACCTTTTAACTATAGGTATTGGTTCTCTGCAAAGATACATTCCTTTGTAGCTTTCCTATTTTGTGACGAACAATTCTTTGGAGAATATGAAACCCTGTGTATTTCCCTAAGTCAGAGGTCTCTCGTATTGCTTTTTTGATCTTTTTTCTGCCACCTCGGTATCCCTGCTCCTAACCCACAGCACAATCATCTCTGAATAGAGTGGCACCTACATTAGCCCTTATTTGTTTTGGAAGATCATTATCATAATACTAAATAAGGATTGGACTGGTAACTGTTCCGTGTGGTGCACCGTTTATAATGTAATATATAATCGATGTAACTTTCCCAACTCTGACCTGAATGGTCCTTTTACTCAAAACTTCTCTGCTCCACCCTTACATTCTTATCCCTTGTGTATACATCCTTCAATAGGATGTCTTGCTTCTTTTCCAGAAAGGCTGCTATCATGAAAACTTTGGGCCACAAAGTTTTTTTGTATTTCAGTTTCTAATTTAACAATGAGATCAGTAGTACATCTTCCTCTCCTACAGTTATTCTGCACCTTACCTATAATGCCACTGCAAAGAGGCAACCCACCTTTCATTCATCATTCTCATCAAAATTTTACCCAGGCATGATATAAGAAAAGGTGGTTGATTGGCATCCACTTTTGTGGATAGTTTGCCTGTTTTTCATATTGGAATTACTACTGCATAGTTCTGTCCTACTAGAATCACTACTTTTTTCATAGTGTTATTTCATTCTAAAAGAACACTCCCACTGCTTTCAGAGAGATGTCATATTTTACTTGGGGACATCGCTTTTTCAAGTTCCTCCATACAAAATCATTCATTCCATATAAACCTTTATAGAATCACAGAATCATAGAGCTGGAAGAGACCTCAGGGGGTCATCAAGTCCAGACCAATCCCAACTAAATCAACTCAGCCAGGGCTTTGTCAAGCTAAGACTTAAAATCCTCTAGGGATGGAGATTCCACCACCGCCCTAGGTAACTCATTCCAGTGCTTCACAATCTTCCTAGTGAAATAGATTTTCCTAATATCCAACCTAGACCTCTCCTGCTGTAACTTGAGACCATTGCTCCTTATATATTACCTTTATGTTTACTCCAACTGCATAACGGAAAATGCAAATACCTCCTCCTCTTCCTAGTTTTTACTCTTTCTTAAAGACAATATATCCTGGGATTTTAAAAAGAAGCTTTTTGGCCAACCATCTTTCCTGGATACATATCACGTCTGGTTTGATTTTCATTTCCAGATTATTTGCTTTTAGTTCTTGAGTAAGTGAAAGAGCCATAGCTGGCCCAGTTCAGCTGAGTTGGGTTTGCAGGGCTCAGACTGCTGGGCTATAAAATTGCAGCATCCATGATCAGGCTCTTGAGACCCCATGGGGAGCAGAGAGAGCGAAAGGAGAGAGGAGGGAACAGCTGGGGGGGGGGGGGACTGGACCCAGAGCCCAGTCTCCAAGCCAAACATTTATACTGCATTTTTATAGCCCCATAGCCTGAGTCCTGTGAGCCCGAGTCATCTAACCTGGAACATGTTTTATCACTAGGAGATGGAGCCTTAAGCTATGAAATCCCTGCGCCATTTTGAAAATTTTACCTCTACTCACAATAGGAAGCGTCAATGCAAACTTTCCCACCTACTGCCCTATGAACATACCTCAATACGGACTTTGTTTATTTGATTTCCATAGAGTTAAATAGATTAAAGCCAGGGTAAGACCATGATTAGTGCTTATTATGCAAAGTATTTAATTTTGCAACCTAAACAAAAACATGTAACTGATTCTCTACTTTCCCTGAGACTATTTTCCTCATCATAGCCCTGTTTTTATTCCTCTCTTTTAGAAATTAAAAAAAAAATCTTTCAAGACCTAAGGAGAAGATGCATAAATTGCTTGCTGTGCATATGGAATTGAACCTTACGTGAAGTTTTATGTAGGGCTTGGCTTTTTTTATTATTATTAGAAAACTCCTGGGAAATAAACATATTGAATAATAGCCATGCCTGTTATTCTGGTTCTGATTAACATTGGAAAAGCAGCAGCTTCTCCGCATGAACAGTGTTTTCAGAGCACACTTGGGCCAGATCCAAAACTCCTTTTTGTTAATTTGTCAGGGTGGATTAGTTTTTCAGCAGCCCTTTACTGGAATGCAGCCAGCCTGGCTTCGGTCTTCATTGTGAGCAGCCAGCAAGTCTGAGTTGACAGCAGCCATGGGCAGACATACCACAGATGTGGGGGGTAGATGCCATAGCCTAGCGATGACATCTGGAGATCAGCTTGTTGTTCAAGAGCCGTATGTGGTGGACACATTTCAACAGGGTGCTTCTTGAGCAGGAGCAATCAATTTGGTTGCTGTTTCTGCATATTTCCTCAGATAATTTGGCCCCAGAGTTTTAACAATTGGGCCTTAGATAATAATTTTCTTCAGGTTGTAGGCCTAATAGGAGGGAAGGCATGAGAATATATATTGCAGCTGTTATTTTAGGCCCTAGATACCCAATCCAGCTGGCTACTGTGAGTCTCCTGTGTGGTAGTTACATAAGAACATAACATAAGAACATAAGAATGGCCGTACTGGGTCAGACCAAAGGTCCATCTAGCCCAGTATCCTGTCTACCGACAGTGGCCAGCACCAGGTGCCCCAGAGAGGGTGGACCGAAGACAATGATCAAGCGATTTGTCTCCTGCCATCCCTCTCCAGCCTCTGACAAACAGAGGCCAAGGACACCATTTTATCCCCTGGCTAATAGCCTTTTATGGACCTAACCTCCATGAAATTATCTAGCTTCTCTTTAAACTCTATTATAGTCCTAGCCTTCACAGCCTCCTCTGGCAAGGAGTTCCACATGTTGACTACACGCTGTGTGAAGAAGAACTTTCTTTTATTCGTTTTAAACCTGCTACCCATTAATTTCATTTGGTGTCCTCTAGTTCTTCTATTTAGGGAACTAATAAATAACTTTTCTTTATTGGCCCTCTCCACACCACTCATGATTTTATAGACCTCTATCATATCCCCCCTCAGTCTCCTCTTTTCTAAACTGAAAAGTCCCAGTCGCTTTAACCTCTCCTCATATGGGACCCGCTCTAAACCCCTAATCATTTTAGTTGCCCTTTTCTGAACCCTTTCCAAGGCCAAAATATCTTTTTTGAGGTGAGGAGACCACATCTGTACACAGTATTCAAGATGTGGGCGTACCATAGTTTTATACAGGGGCAGTAAGATATTCTGTGTCTTATTTTCTATCCCTTTCCTAATAATTCCTAGCAACCTATTTGCCTTTTTGACCGCTGCTGCACACTGCGTGGAAGTTTTCAGAGTACTATCCATGATAACTCCAAGATCCCTTTCCTGATTTGTAGTAGCCAAATTAGCCCCCATCATACTGTTCATATAGTTGGGGTTATTTTTCCCAATGTGCATTACTTTACACTTATCCACATTAAATTTCATTTGCCATTTTGCTGCCCAATCACTGAGTTTGGTGAGATCTTCTTGGAGTCCCTCACAGTCTGCTTCTGTCTTGACTATCCTAAACAGTTTGGTATCATCCGCAAACTTTACTACCTCACTGCTTACCCCTTTCTCCAGATCATTTATGAATAAGTTGAAAAGGATTGGTCCCAGGACTGACCCTTGGGGTACACCACTAGTTACCCCTCTCCAATCTGAAAATTTACCATTTATTCCAACCCTTTGTTTCCTGTCTTTTAACCAGTTAGCAATCCAAGAAAGGACCTTCCCTCTTATCCCATGGCCAAGTTCTACATTCCTTTTGTTGTCAGGGCTTTATGACTCAATGGAAGTCTAGGCTAAGTATCATTTAAGTAGTGAAGGAATGGTCAGCTCACCTTCCTTAACTGAAATTGCCGTTCAGCTACCCAGATTCTTGGCCCTGTACGAACATGCTCATGTCCTGGAAAGCTTACAGTCTTGAGGAGAAAAACCAAAGCGTGGGATGGGAAAGAGATAAAGAAGGCAGATGACTTGACAAAAGACATACAGCAGGTCAGTGGCAGGATCTGGATTAAAATTTTACTACCAGAGGAGTGTTTCACACTGACAACACTGGGGAGCGAAGCTGCAAAGAGATATAGGAAAAGCAAAATGCAGGACAATGTAGCACTTTAAAGACTAACAAGATGGTTTATTAGATGATGAGCTTTCTTGGGCCAGACCCACTTCCTCAGATCAAATAGTGGAAGAAAATAGTCACAACCATATATACCAAAGGATACCATTAAAAAAAATGAACACATATGAAAAGGACAAATCACATTTCAGAACAGGAGGGAGATGCGGGGGGGGGGGGGGGGAAGGAAGGAAGGTAAGTGTCTGTGAATAGACGATATTAGAGGTGGGGAGAGTGGGATGTTTGTGAGTTAATGGTATTAGAGGTGATAATTGGGAAAGCTATCTTGATAATGTGTAAAATAGGAAAAGCAGATACAGCAAAAGGTTTGTGAGATTGCCCTTGCTATAACCCTTAATCTCGAAGCTGAAAAGGCCTCAGTTCTTATGTTGGAAGATCATTGGTGATCTAAAAGAGAATACATATTTTGACAGAGGTTTTGGTGATGGCAAGAGAGTCTGGCTGCTGGTATTAAAGACGGGGAAGGTAAATATTAATAGTCTATTTGTGACATCATTGGGAGTTGCACATATGGAGCTAAGTCTGACTGTGGCACAAAAGGCACAAACAGTTACTTATAACAGGGGAATCTTGAGTAGGCATGGAGAGGTTATTTCACCTCGGAATTTGGCATGGGAGCAACAGCTGATGGGAGCCTGTGGCCCAGTCTGATGCCCACAATTCAAGAAGGATGTTGATAAACTGGAGAGGGTGCAGACAAGCGCCACAAGAGTAAGAAGGGTTAGAAAACATGTCCTGCAGGAATAGATTGAAGAAGCTAACCCTAGTTAGCCTGACAAAGAGATGGTTAAGGGTCAACATGATTTCAGTTGTAACTACATGCATGGGGACCAAATAGTTAATAAAGAGCCCTTGAGTCTAGCAGAGCAAGGTATAATGTAATCCTAGGGCTGGAAGTTAGTTAATGCCAGACAAATCTAGATTGGTAATAAAGCATAAATATTTACTGGTGAGAGAAATTAACCATTGGAGCTTTTTAACCAAATTGTTCATCACTGACAATTTTGAAATCAAGATTGGATGTTTTCCCAAAAAGAACTGCTCCAAGGATTATTTTTGGGGAGTTCTCTGTTCTGTCCTGTATAGGTCAGAGTAGCTGATCACAGTGCTTCCTTCTGGCTTGAGACTCAGTGAATCTATGGATCTATAACCCAGAGATTCCATGCAGTCAAAGATGAAGCCAGGGATGAATATTTCCCATTGGTGCAGCTTCAGTGACCACAATGAAGTCTCACCAGATTTCATCACCTGCATGGATACCCAATTTGTATCTGCATCCATATATGTACCACAAAAATGAGCCACAGATATCTGCAGTGACATCCACAAATGCAGATACCCCTGGATATATGCAGATTTTCAGGGCTCTATTCATGTGTGTGTGTACAGGCAGATTGTCGGCTGATGTAAATGGACATGGCCACACCTATTTGCTCCTGATGAGAATTTGGCCCTGTAATCTGTTTTTTGTTAATGGATTGATTCCATAGGCCTGAGTCTGTTCTCATTTATGCTGTCACTAAGCACATGGAACTCTGCCTAAGACAATGGAGCTAGTCTGGTGCGTGAAGTAGTGTGAGAAAAGAATCCTTCATCTTCTGCCTTCTCTTTATCCTTTTTGACTGGGGGTTGGCAAAGCGCCCTTCTATTCCATGCACATGCATGTTGGGAAGAAGCCTTAAAAGACGTGTTTATTTTCACGTAAGTTTTTTTTAGGTGTCACAGTACTTTGTACAGACCAGTATGCACGTTGGAAGCCCAAGGAGACACATGAAATCTGTCAGCAAGTACTAAAGGAAATTAAATGAGTCATGACTGGGGTGTTGAAGTTGGGAAGCCAGGACTGTTGAACATGTGGCCAAAAAATGTAGAGTAGACTGTCACTGAAGGCCTGATTCTGATTTCACTTACCTGTGTCTATTGAGTAATGCTCTTAAAGGTAATGGCTTTACCACGGTGAACTGAGATCAGAGGCATGATTCTGAAATACGAGCATTGGCTACAGAATAAGAAATAGTACAGTTGAGGGTGGCTTCATGGCTTCACAGGGAAAGCATGATCTAAGGAAAGAGCTGTGCAGGAGTTTTGTGACTCCCAAGAAGGGATTTAAGTGCCTCAAGTAACTTTTCTGACACTAAACCTATGTGTTAGACCTTGCAAATGGCTGGTCACACCAGGTGTCACACGGAAGTCCAGACTGTTTGCCTGCAGACCATGACATCATTCATATATATGGCAAGAATACAAATACAGGAATGAGAACAAAGGCCTGAGACGTGGGGCTCTGCTCCTTCCCAATCTGTGACCCCAGCCTCGGCCTTCTTACCCTGTCCATGTTCCCCCCCTCTCAAGTCATGGCCTGCTCCTCACCACAGTTTGAGGGATAGAGGGCCGGGGGCTCTGATTGAGATAAAGGGGGGCATGCGGTACAAAGTTTGGGGACTGCAGCTTTCCAGTTTTGTTAGTTGGCTTTCAGCACCCCCACTCCCAAAAGTGTGCCAGCCCCACTCAATTCAAACACTAAGCGGTTTCCAATGATAGACCCATTATTTTTTCTTGTTCATTCCCACCTTACACAGTCATCCCAGTTACTAGGCGCTGACCTCTGATGTGGACCTTTGCTCAATGTACCCTGAAACGCTGGGTAATAGGAGGTTTGCTGCCTTTCCCATGTCCATGCTGGTGCTAATATCCTCAGAGAATTCCGGGGAGTTAATGAGGCCTGACTTTTCCTTCCTGAATCCTCCCTAGCTCTACTTAACCCCTTGACTGCCATGGTTCTCAGCACCCCAGGGGCAACACAAAGAAAGCAAGCTCACTTAGCCAGTGGCTCAGTAGAATGTAAAGCAGATGCTTAGCATGCTGTGGGGATGGGTGTTTCTCCTTTCGCAGCATGGACACTCTGCAGTTCCCCAGGCCTTTCGAGCTGTTAATCGTGTTCTGTTTTCCTACAAAGCCTCCTGCACGCTTCGCGGTTCCCCTGGCCTCCTTCACAATGAATGTTTAACAACCTGCTCTGAGCCACTAGTGTCATTAGCCACCTGAAAAACCAAAATCTACCAGCATTGGCTTCTTTCTGCTCTCTATAATTACCAGGTTTTCCTCCTCACCATTCTCTTCCCTTCCCTTTGTTTATTTAGTTATTTATTTAATTTTAAATACAGCCAAGGTCTTTGGCTCCAACTGTCCTGGGGAAGGATACCCATGGAACAGCCATTCCCTGCTGGCTTTGGTGGCTTCTTTATATCAGAATTCAAGAATGTACCATTGGAAACACCACTGCCTACCGACAGCTCTTTGAGTGAAAAATGCCAGGCTAGCAACAATGCAGTTTGAACTCACCCTTCTAGAAAGCAGTTCCCCAGGTAGCAGTAGCATAAGTTTCACCTCAAATAAGTATCATCACTGCCATGGAAGAGTACTCTGATGAGGTGAAGGGGGTTAGCGAATGTCCAAGATACTGGGCTGGCTCTACCGTGAGGCAAACTGAAGCGGCTGCCTCAGGTGCCAGACTGTGGGGGAGGCACCACTAGGATCCAGAGTGTAGAAAATTGTGTCTGCTGCTGGTGCATATGTAGGTAGCAGAGCACTACCATGAGAGGAGTAGAACAGGAAGAAGGCAGAATTGAAACCTTTCAAAGTTTTGGCCCAAGCAAGGGGACAAGTGGGCATCATTTGAGCTCCTACCTCAGGTGCCAAAATGTTGTGAGCCGGCCCTACCAAGATAGTCCAGTTCTAGGCTTCACTTCCTGCATTGTGCTGTGTGAGCTACATACTGGGAAACCTCAAGCTGGACCCTGCTATCTCTTCATGGAACAAGTAGGTGCCACATGTGCTAACATGGAAACCTATCTTTTAGGAACTGGGTTGAACCAATATCATTCACTTCACACAGGGCACCAAATTATTATTCATAGCAGCTGGCTAGGCCCTGCTTTATGTCCCTTAGACATTTTTATATTCCCCACGACCACAATGTCTGAGTGCCTTACAATCTTCAATGTATTGATCCTCTCAACATCCCAGAGTACGTCTACACTACAGAGGGTTTTTTGAAAAGCAGCCATTTTTCTGAAAAAACTTCAATTACGTCCACACTGTAATCGCGTTCTTCCGCAAGCAAATCAAAAGAACAGGGTTGTTTTTTTTTTCCAACATGGGTAATCCTCATTCTATGATGAAGCCGCCTTTTTCCAAAAGAGGTCTTCTGGAAAAAGGTGTGTGGACAGGGAAGAGGGAGTACTTTTGAAAGAAGAGGAAGGGAAAAAAGCACAAGTGCCCTGGAGGCCACTCCATCCATAGTAATCACAGCTGAAATGCGAGATAGCATCCCTTCAGTGTGGACGCTATCTTTCAAAAAAGCAGATCGCTTTTTTGATGTGCTTTTGCAGTGTGGATGCTCTCTTTCGGAAGAAGTTTTTTTTTTTTTTTTGGAAGATCTCTTCCAGAAAAGCTTCTTCCGAAAGAAGCCTGCAGTCTAGACATAGCCCGAGAGGCAGGGCAGTGCTATTACTATGGTCTTCTCCCTGCCCTTCTCCCAGGGTTTATTTTTCCTCTGCCATTGTCTGGGACATAATGGGGGGAAAAAAAAAAGGGAGACCAAACTGGAAACTGAACTCCTTTCAGTTTTGAAAGCCAAGAAGTTTTCACTTTCCATCAAACTGGATAATTAAAAAAAAACACTAAACGTTCTCCATAAAAATGCATTTTTGAAAAAAAAGGTAAAAATGTTTCAAAATGAAAAGAATGTTGCTCAGTTCGAGGGGTAAGTGCTGTATCTGAAGGTGTCTATTGAGTTTTCATGGCTGCCACCTATCTACCTAAGAAGGTGGTGGGGCTACAGTGCCATGGTAATATACAACATATAGGTGTCCCACCTCTGGCTAGGAACATTGTCCTTTGAGAATGCCTGGGCCCTACTAGATCTTCTCATGGCAGAATTAGCTTCTTATAGGATCCCCTCCCCAGCCTGTCTTTCTGGACTTGGTCCTTTAAATTTGGCAGATCGAGCAGCTGCAGTCCACAAAGGCCCATGTTGCCAGAGGCTGTTGTTTCCTTTCTCTCTGTCTCTCTCTAGTCCAGCTAAGCAGTACCGGTTATGTTTTCTCTTTCCTACTGCTAAGGAGATGGCACATTCTCACAGCAAATGATTTGGCCTTAGTTTTCCATGAGTTCACTTGTCATTTCCTATTTTCTTCCAGAAAAATAAATACAAGTCTAGAGGGTAAAAAGCAACCGTGTTTATATGAAAAGTTCAATATCATTTGTTCAAAACAAGATGGGATGATTGCTGAACAAGAGTGAGCTCAAATGGTCTGGCAAAAAACAGAGCCAGGCAAATACTTATTATGAAGGGGCCATTTTTGGAAGGGCCATTTGCCAAATGTAAACATTACCTCTTTGTTACTTCCTTGGAGTTTCAAACATTTCTGCTGGGTAATCGGGGGGGTTTTATAAGGTAAACATTTTCTAAGAACAAATAGCTGAAACAGGTAAAGGAAATAAGGAGAGAGATGGCAAATTCCTTCTGTGGTGCTCTGAGAAAGTGCTTATTTCTATTACAACTTCACACAGGAATATAAAACATAATGACAGGGAAAGGGAAATGGCATTTTTAAAAATATGTGAGCTCTCCAAATAAAAAGCAGTCTTTCTTTACAGCTCCCACAGGGGCACTGTCTTGACTGGCTTTTTCCTTGTTATGTTCTAAGTAATGTTTTTCTGCATCATGAATGCAATGTGAACTCCCTGCAGCACTTTTTGTGGCTGGGTGGCATTCTGGAAAAAAGGGGAAAAAAAGCATCCTTTGGTTTTTAGAAAGCTGGTGACTTGTCCACTTCTTGCAAAGTTCTTTAAAATCCCCTGTGATGTGGAACCATCCTAGCCATATTCGCAGGGTAAAGGGACTTTTGTTGAAATAAATGAATTGTTTAAAAGGGACAGAATTAGGTTTCTTCCATGCAGTGCCTTCGGTTTTGGCATCCACTGGACCACCCAGGTGGCTGTGGGCTGAGAAGGCATCTGACACCCTTTCTGTGCTGTTCTTTGCATGCAGTGCTTTCCCTTGCTGAATCCAAACTGCAGTATTCCACAGTACTGACTCTGCTTGCTGCTGTGCTTGGGACCATTCCTGTCATAGGTATCAGGGTGACAATTGTGTCATTATTTATTTTAAAAGAGCAGATGAGGAAAAGGGGCCCAATGAATCTCCAAGCACAGGAGCCTACGCAGCAACCAGCCAACTCAGGAATGATCATCCTGCGCAGGTAACCCGTTTGCCTTCTGCGGCTGACAAAACAAAAAACATTTCACAAGGATTGCTAATAAAATTGGCTTGAGATTCTGCAAGGAGTAGGGAGTGTTTTAGGTGCCTACCTTGAGCCACTTGAAAGGACCTGGATTTTCAGAGGGCAAGGCTGCAGCACGAGCTTAAAAAAAAAATCAGGCCTCCTTCCTTTATCTTAATGTGAGCATGCAAAAATCCCTAATCAGCTGTGAAAACCTTAGCTGATCTCTACATGCAGCACAATCCCTTCTGATGATGAAGTGTCCCGATGCACTCTGCAGACTGAATATCAAAGTTAATTTACAAAGAGGGGGAAAGAGAATACAGCCCCCCAACCAGATTTCTTTCTGGAGTGTGGAGGGGCCAGTGAGGTGGCAGCCGCTGGAGCCAGGGACATGAAGCTGACTGGAGCTACTTAGTGTAGCTTGGTTTTGGACTGAGTACCTGACTGACCCAATGTTCAAACACAGGGTGTGTCTAGACTACAGGGTTTTGTCGACAAAAGTGAACTTTTGTCGACAAAACTAAACCTGCGTCTACACTACCACTGAGTTCTGTCGACATAACGTCAACAGAACTCAGCAGTTTTGTCGATGCTGGTAAACCTCATTTTACGAGGAATAACACCTTCTGTCGACAGAGTTCTGTTGACAGAAAGCGTTATTGCATCTAAACTGTCCTTTGCGTCTACACTGCCATGTCGACAAAGCAGCTTGCTTTGTCGACAGAACTGAATGTAGTCTAGACGCTCTTTGTCGACAGAAGCTTTGTCGACAGTATCTGTCGACAAAAGCCTGTAGTCTAGACGTACCCACAATGTTAAGGCTCATTGGGAGCTACACATTGGGCTGGGACCAGGGATCTTTAGCATAAGCTGCTAAAGCACACTAGCAGGGTCTGGAACAGACCCATAGCCTCTGGGGCTCAAACACACACTCGATTGCTTTGATTAACTTAACACTTGCGTCTATCAGTGTCAAGCACACAGCAAGGTTTGACACACTGGGCTACATTCAAGGCCCCTTGAAATCAATGGAAGTGGCTCCACTGATTTAAAGGGGCTTTGGAATAAGGAGTCACAGAATTTCTCTAGCGATCTGCTGTTCATGGAAGCTGGTGCCCCCGAAAGAGAACAATGGAAAAGGGGGTTGTGAGGCCGTGAGGGAAGCCCGAGGCCTGGGCAGGGGATACACTGTCATTTTGTCCCAACTTAGGGATGAACTGATGTCATGCTCAGGGATGGGGTGTACGTACCCCACATTGGTCCAGCTGCAGGTTCAAAGTCCCACCAAACTGCTGTGAGAGGATATTGTATGTGGACAGGAGGGGGGAGCAACATCAAAGTAAGAGGCTAAGCTAATGTGTTTTCGCTGCAGGGTTATGACCCAGCTAATAAAATCTAGCACATACCATTAATGATGCACTAAACTGTATTAATGAATAATAGAGGGGGGCTGAAGTTTCTCGATTGCTTTGATTAACTTAACACTTGCGTCTATCAGTGTCAAGCACACAGCAAGGTTTGACACACTGGGCTACATTCAAGGCCCCTTGAAATCAATGGAAGTGGCTCCACTGATTTAAAGGGGCTTTGGAATAAGGAGTCACAGAATTTCTCTAGCGATCTGCTGTTCATGGAAGCTGGTGCCCCCGAAAGAGAACAATGGAAAAGAGGGTTGTGAGGCCGTGAGGGAAGCCCGAGGCCTGGGCAGGATTTAACTACTATTTAGGGTGTATCTTAGAGCATGAAGACCCACCTGATCACGAAGTCTGATTTCCTGGGTCACATGCCACCATCACCATCCAGTGTCCACGCAATGAAGCCACCAACCAAAATCAAATATTGGGCTCACAGAAGACTTGATCAGTATTTCTCAACCTTTTTTATAAAAAAGTACCCCTTTAAAAAAATTTTTAAGTACCCCCAGTACCTACAGTTTTCAGATACACACATTTTTTCTACCGTTGCAACACATTTGTTTCAACAACTTAATCGTAGCTGGGCAGGTGATGACATTTTTGGGTGTAAAAAGTACAAAAATAATAAAGTGCTGTAAAACTTAAAACAAAAATGCAGTTTTCTCCAAATTTCAGTGGTGTTGATGTACCCCCCAGACTTCTCTCGAGCACCCCTAGGGATACTCGTACCCCTGGTTGACAAACAGTGGACTTTAGACTATGAAGTGTCACAGGCGGAGAGTAGGAGTAACTGAAGTGTAGCCCTGCAATGGCAGGGAAATGCTAAAGTCGGATATACCCAGGTGGCTGTGTCTAGACTGCATCCCTTTTCCGTAAAAGGGATGCAAATTAGACACATCGCAATTGCAAATGAAGTGGGGATTTAAATAAACCCTTTTCCGAAAGACCCCTTATTCCTTAAAATAAGTGATAAGGTATCTTTCGGAAAAGGCTTTATTTTCCGAAAGATCCACGTCTAGACTGGCGCTTTTTTCCGGCAAAGCTCCGAGCCAGAAAAAAGTGGCAGCCATTTTTATGCAAACGAAGCAGGGGGGATTTAAATCCCTGCTTCATTTGCAATTGCAATGTGTCTAATTTGCATCCCTTTTACAGAAAAGGGATGCAGTCTAGACACAGCCAGATAAGTCTGGCAAGCGATTGTCACCCACATGCTAAAGAGGATGGCACCCTTCCCTCCCCCAACATCACTGCCCATCAGGGGGGAAATTTCTTCCTGACCCCACCTATGACAACCAGTTAGACCCTCAGCATATGAGCAAGACCTAGTCAACCAAACATCATGCTCAGTGCCACCTCAGAGAACAGGCCCTCCCTGTCTGATATCCTACCTTCATTTCTGGCCATCCTGGTGCTTCAGAAGAAGAGGTAAAAGAAATCCAGAACACACTGGGATAACAGGGGTGTATATGTGTGAGAAGCTTTTGCAGACTCCTGGAGGTGGCCGCTACTCTGCAATACCAAGAGGCATGATCCTAACGCAGGCTGGTTACTTTGGGAGAAAATAGCAGCAAAGACTCGGCAAGTTGGCTTTTCACTTGGGTTAGCAGCGTAAAGTTGAAGGCCAGATTGTAACCCCAAGTTAAAAGCCAAGTTACTATTTTTGCCTGGGTTAGCTAACCTGAGTTAAGAATGTGCGCTTTTTTGCAACGTAGGCGTGCCCTTAGACACTTGTTTCAGCTCAGAGTAGCCACAAAAGCTTGCTTCACTTCCTAAGTATTTGACTGCAATGAATCACCAGCCAAGAGCAAAGATGTAAAGTAAAATAGATATAAACGAAGCGGAATTTATTTTGCATTTATTTCCCATCCTGCTGGTGAATTTGCTCCATTTCATCCTCATTTTTCTCTGCTAAATACAAACTTTTTCTTTTTTTAATAAAATATATAAAACATTGTGCATCACTATCCATGGAAAACTGTAGTTTAACAACAAAAAAGAATAAGGCACATTGCTGTGCAGCCTCTTCAAATATATATATATATATATATAAACTCAAAACAAACAAACCCCTTTTCAACCTCTTTGAGGCTCTTTAACATTTCACTGATCACTGACACATCTCCTATAATACCATAATTTCATTGTTGGTAGCAGGTTTGTTTGTGGGGAAGGAGATGGGGAAACGTACTAAAAAATAGGATTTTATCCCTGAGGTGTCAGTAAAAAAAAATGCTGCCACAAAAAAGCACGATTAAAACACCATCTTAAATAACAAGACACACTGTTGACTGTCCAAGCACCAAGATGATTTCTTGGTATAAGAATCCCCACATCTTATAAAATTATTTTTAACTAGGTTAATCTCGTGGCTTCCAAAGTCACAAGACAGTCACGCATCATGAGCTTGTGCCTCTCACCCCTCCCACCCCACATTAGCCTCTAATGGACACAGAGCCTCCGTTTGCATACGATGCTCCTGAAATCTTTGGGGAAAGCAGAACACTGATAGTTTCCCAGCCATGCATGAGAGCAGCATTTGTACCGTAGCACGTTCAACTTCCAGAATGAGAGGGAGGGCCTGAACTGTGTGCCTCCCACCCACTGTACGCCAAGAAGAGAAGCTGGCATCCACCTCTGCTATAACCAGACTGATTCCAAAGAGAAAATACTGGGGGGTGTTTTTCCTGGTGTCGGTAGCAATATGTCAGGGGAAAAGGGAAGGGGAAAGCTTTATTGCTGTCCATACACAGTGCTCCAATTAGCCCTTCTGAAAGGAAAAGGGGAGACTCCAATGTAACACTCCTTTCCTCCCCCTCTTCTTTAGCAGGCCCAGGAAGACCTAGGCTGCAGTACCGAACAGTGGGATTTCCCAACACTTTTAGTAGTAGCGATTCAGGCTTCTGGTCCCTGGGATGTCCGGCTGCCCATTCATCCATATCTCCCGGATGATGCGCTCCCGCTCTTCTAGCCTCTGCGCCCTCTCCAGCTCCTCAGCGGAGGTGAAGACGTTCATGTTCAAAGTTCTTTCGAACCTGCGATGCCTGCGGGCCGACAGGTCCGAGGTGGTGTCCGAATCGTCGTCGCTGTCGCTGCTGTCGCTGTCGCTCTCTGGCTCCCGAGGAGGCTTTTTCCCTGGGGAATGTTTGCAGTCAGTTCGGCAGGACACCTTCAGCACCAAGGCCAACAGGGTCAAGACGAGTCCAATGCACACGCCAGAGACGAAGTACAGCGCAGCTCGCTCCGGATTTTCTGCAGGGAGAAGAGAAACAAGTCTCAGAGGACAAGATATGGAACAAGCGAGTCCCACGGAGCCACGGCACAAGTTCCAACAGCCCCAAGTTTCTTCAGAGATTCAGATCTTCGCCTGGTTTCATGATGATACTCCTGAAGCTTCCCCTGTATCATCCCAAACAAGGCATGTCACTGAGGCATTTTCCTGAGGCATTTTCTGCATACCTAACAAGAGCTCATTATGTCCTAAAGCCATCCAATATTTTAAAGGAGCAGCCCACCAGATTCAATGCTAACTCCACTGCCCATGGGAGTGGGATTGTGACGTTAGCAAGCATCACAGTCAGCAGTGACTAAGTGCACTTTATAAAGCTTTATAGTGCACTTTTGCACTGCTGAAATGATAAGCCCTGTACCGAGAAAGTGACATATTAGCTATTCATTTGTTTACTGAAGGTAAACGAGCTAGTTTTCTGCCTACCCCACCAAAATGCACTGTTGAGGATACCCCAAACTAGATGAAGCCAGAACATTCACTTGTCAGCATCTGCATAAAAATGTTTCTGAGATGTCATAATGAAACTTTGAAGGAACCGGGCTGTATTTTAAAATGTCATCTAATTTTTGTGTTTGCTTATGCATTCGATTCATCGTAATTACACACGATTTCTATGAACCACTTTGGCCCATTTGCAATAAAGCAGTTGATCCAACAAAGGATGACGATGAACTAGGCAAAATACCTGGAGCCAAATTCAATCCTGTTCAGGCAGGGGCAGGCAAAATACAAACCACGGAGGCCAGATCCAATCCACCAAGCTATTGTGTCCAGCCTGCTGCCCAATGGAAGTCTCAGCCAGGCTCCCTGCCTGCTCTGCCTCCACAGATTGCTCAGAAAAGTTGTCTGCTGGGCCACGTGTGCATCTCTGAATGTTACAAGCCCAGGGAAGTGGGGGGGAAAGGTTTTGCATGAAGTACCCTTCCCCCCAGCTCCCAGCACTTAGCACACATGGCCGCTGCAGCCATTGCTCTGAGTGGCCTGCATAGCCATGGAAGACAGTGAGCTTGGCTGAGAAATCAGTTGGGCTGCTGGCTGGGAGTCACCCAGATAAGCACCTTCTAGCCAGAGCCTGCCTCTGGCACCCCAGTCCCTCCCTTCCTTCAATCCTCTGCCTCTTCCTTCTCCTCTATGCCACATAACCCAAACCCAAACACTCTGCACTCCGACTCCTGCACCTATGCCTCCTCCCAGACCTTGCACCCTCTGCTACACACCTCTTCCAGGTCACAACCCCCTCCCAGACCCTGCACCTCCTCCATTAATATCATGGAAGTGTGCGGCTCTTGACCACTTACCAAAATCTTGGAGTGTCTTGGAGTCTCCCCCACCCCCCACCCCATGTTAATGGCTTTGACTTGAATTAGGGCTGAATATTTGTCTGAGTTCATCCCAAAACGTATTGGGAAAGGGAATGACCCACGTGTAAATTCAAATAATACACCAGATGTCAGACTTGATCTCAACATAATAATCTCAAACCCATTGCCTCTAACACTCCCTTGGAACATGGGATCACAAAGTAAACAAAAGAGTATATTTTAACTGCTCCCCAGCAGCGGACCCTGACTCGGGGTTTGAATGAGGGAAAAGGTCACTGCAAAGGTCGATACCTGACAATGCTCACGGCACAGCTACAGCAAGCATGAGGGGGAAGAATTCTGGACAGGAAGGATGTGCCTCTTGTTGTTTGGATTAGGGATGTAACATCCCATTTAATTGGTCAATATGTTAAACATGGAGGCTGTGTCTACACTGGCATGAATTTCCGGAACTGCTTAAAACGGAATACTATTCCGTTTTCAGTTTTTCCGGAAAAGGAGCGTCTACATTGGCAGGCTGCTTTTCCGGAAAAGCCCTTTTTCCGGAAAAGCATCTGTAGCCAATGTAGACGTGCTTTTCCGGAAAAGAGCCCCGATCGCCATTTTCGCGATCGGGGCTTTTTTCCAGAAAAGACTACTGGGCTGTCTACACTGGCCCTTTTCCGGAACAGTGTTCCGGAATAAGGACTTATGCCCGAGCGGGAGCAGAATAGTTTTTCCTGAATAGCGGCTGATTTTGTACAGTGAGCGTCGTTGCTTTTCCGGAAATTCAAGGGCCAGTGTAGACAGCTCGCAGCTTATTCCGGAAAAGCGGCTGATTTTCCGGAATAAGTGGCCCAGTGTAGACACAGCCGGAGTGTGTCTACACAGCAGGGCTTAACTCAAAAAAAGCTACACAAATTGAGCTATGTCAACTGCATTGTTTATTTCAAAATAGCTTATTTCGAAATTGGGAGCTTCTACTCAGTACTTATTTCGAAATAGAGCACTCTTCTTCCCACTTCCCTTACTCCTCGTACAATGAGAGTTACAAGAGTCAGAGTAAGAAGTCCTCCAGCTTGACAGTATTTGGACATTATCTCGATAAGACTGCCTCCTGTATAGACACGGACTAAGTTATTAAATAATGTTGCTGTGTGGATGTACCCATGCTGTTTAACCAGTTAACCGATTACAGGGGGCATGGGCAGGAGGGCTGCTTCAGCCCAGCAGAGCCATCCCCCGGGTGCAGGCACGGGCTACTCTACCCTGGCCCTGTCCGCGGCAGGTCCGGGTGCATCACAGGCAGGGGCTGCTCCAGTCATCCAGAGTAGACCTGGGCACACTGCAGGCAGGGGCTGCTCCAGACGACCAGAGCAGCCCCTCTTCACAGTGGGTCCCCCGCGAGGATGGAACAGCCCCCTTTCTGTGGCAAGTGGGGAGCTGCTCCAGCCCCCACTGGTTAATGGTTAACCAGAACCGGTAAGCATCACCTATCAACTAGTAAGCATCACCCAACCCTAACCCTAACCCTAAGCTGTTGAGAGTGATGCTTAGCAGTTAACCCTTCACACCCCCAGTTTGGATCCCGTTTGAACTCCTCATCTTTCTCTACAGGGCCCTATGCACTGAGTGACCACTCCTCTGCATCTATTCACCCCATTTCCCCCTTCACTCTGCACCAGCTACCAGATTAAGTGCCCACTTTGTGCCTCGTCCTTCCCTATCTCTGGGTCTACTTTCATGCTGCACCATACATCTGGGTGCCCGTACTTGGTCTAGTCCATCCTGTTTCCACTCTCTCCTTGTTCAAGCCCTTTCTTAACACCACATTTCTCTAAGGAGGCTGATGAACCCCACTGCCCTCTGGGATTCTAACCTGCTGAAACGGGTACATGAAACAAAAGCTCTTTCAGCGCTGCATATCAAATCCACCGGACTGACAAAATGGGTGCCAAGCCTCACCATTCAATTGCACTGCTATCTGGTGCTGCTCTAGCCTCCTGCTTTGTTTGTAAGGTCTCTAATTAGATTGCTCTTTGGAGCAGAGATCTTGGGCGAAATCCTAGTAAAATTGCCATTGACTTGAATGCAGCCAGGACTGTAAACTTTATTTTCATCCTTACCTAAAAAACACCTGACCCTGCTCATGGCACTGCACAAATAAATAACAAGTACAAGCCTGTATTGAACATAAGATTGCATTGGTGATTCCTTAGGGCAGGGATTTTCAAAGGGGCCTAAGGGAGTTGAGTGCTTAACTCCCATTGACTTGAACATCCCCATGTGAACAGCTCCAGCCCACCCAGTGTATTTTTTTTTTCATACACTACACACAACTATAAACAGACAGTCCTTCATTCAGTACCAGGGTAGTAATTGAATCATTGGGCTCTTCTGGCATAGTTATGCCATCAGCATTTAAGACACAAGCTGGCCTCTTTGATTGAACTGTAACCCTGCATTCAACTCCAGATCTGGCATTTATCAGTTTATATAGACAGTCCAGTCACATAGCAACCATGCTCCCAAAGCACAGCAAAGGGGCATTTTCTGTTCTAGAACAGCTAATTCACTGATGGACAAGATTTTGAATTTTGAACTGTGACTAATAATTTGAGGGGGGGGGGGCATTTTTTTGGTGGTGAACCTAAGATAGCTTAAGAGGGAGCCTAACTTTCCAAGTATGAACTTTCAGCATTTCTGAAAAGCAAACCACTTTTAGGGCATTTCAAGTTTCACAATCAAACATGAAAGCATGCCAAATTACTAGTCATTTTTGAAAATATTATTATTAGCATGGTGGTAACTCTTAGGAGGCATACCAGTCATGAACCAGGATCCACTGTGTTAGGTACTGCACAAACATAGAACAAAAAGCCTGCCCTTCTGACAAAAAGTTTACATGTGTATACTCACATGCACATATCTACACACCATCTACACGCCCACTCACCCACACAAGTGAGTTTGGCCAATTATCCTTGCCTTATGACACATGAAACTTAAACGAGCCAGATACAGTCCATGGGCTAATTCTTAAAATGTAAGAAAAGTGAACTTGTAACTTCTAATAAATCATAATTAATAGGAAACTGCACTATCCAGAGCATTACAAGTGCGTATCTTGCTTTACAAACCAAACTATATGGCTCAGTCCTGATGGACCATCTTAACTGAGGGCCATATGTTGTGGTCTGTCATCAAGCTGCATTCCTCTGATTGAATACAAAATCCCGGCTGTTGCTCTGAGAACGGCCTTGCCTGCACTGTGCACTTGCAATCTGTTAGATGTAAAGAGGCTTTTCTCAGAGCACTGTGGTGTGGTGAGGGGGATGGACTTAAAACTCTGTGCCTTTACAAATAAATGTTCTCACCATAACTATCAGTGTTGGGGAGAGGTCTTCTGATTGGCTGGCTGGAAGAAAGGGGGAATTGTCTCTTTAAGGGCACCCGTTACAATAGGCAAAAGAAAGGGGAATGTCTGAAGAGGCAGACAGGAAGGGCAGGAAGCAGATGGGGCCAGGAGAAGGTCACTGCACAGTTCAGGTTCAGAATGCCTGAGTGCGATGGGCATCGGGCGGCTCTGTAGTGATAGGACTTGGGATTGTCAGTCCAGATTCCAAGTGGGCAGATCACACGGCACAATCTCAGACTGGGCACTCACTGGTATGTCTGTCGCCAGGCTACACGGATTGCGTTAGCTCAGGAAACGGTTCTAAAGCGCCTGAGACCCAGCACCTCACTTGGTATTCAGCCGCTGAGCTCCAACAGGTTTCAGTGGCAGTTAGGCTTCTGACGACCTGTGAGGTGCCAGGCCTCAAAGGACCCTGAGCTTGTCTACACTGGCAGCGCTGCAGTGACGCAGCTGAGCCACTGTCGCGCTTCATGAAGATGCTACCTACGCTGATAGAATTGCTTCTCCATCAGCACAGCTACCCCACCTTCCCAAGAGGTGGCAGTTATGCTGATGAGAGAAGCCCACCCCTCAACACAGCGTTGTCTATGCTGGGTATTAGCGCAGTATAACGAGGCCACTCAAGGTATGTCTACACAGCCGCGTTATTTTGGAATAACTGATGTGATTTCAAAACAGAAAATGCGCCTCTCCATAGCAAGCCTTTATTTCGAAATAATGTCAAGCTGGAGGACTTCTTACTTCGACTTCTGTAACCCTCGTTTCACGAGGAGTAAGGGAAGTCAAAGGAAGAGTGCTCTTCCTTTGACTTCCTGTTGTGTAGACAGCGCCAAAAGCCAAATTACGTTATTTCAACTTCAACTATGCAACTGACGCAGCTGAAGTTGTGTATCTTAATTCGACTTTTGCCCTGCAAGTGTAGTCGTGACTTCAGAGATGGGGATTTGCATACTGATACCACCCATAAGCTCCCCACCCCAGTACTTCGGGGGCAGAGCTGAGGCTTGCTGACAAGACAGTCTGGGGAAATTTGCACAGTTCTTGATAGTGCTGTAACCACTATGTGGCTAAATAGCAGATTTCTGTCTCCTGGATGGTCCAGCATATACGCTAAAACCCAGTGAAAAATTAAATGAAATGGACTCAACGGTTCTCATTGCAATCTATTTCTGGCTCTCAGGCCCCGTTACTGATGTAATTGAGCACTTCAAAATCTTTAATATATTTAGCCTCACAATACCCCTATGAGGTAGGAAAGTGCTATTATCCTATTGGACAGCTGAGGAACTGAGACAGTGGGTCCTGAATGCACAAAAGGATTTCACACCTCCAGATCAGCTGCTAGAAGTGGGCCTCATCCTCCTTGATTGGATCCACCTCGTCATCTCCAGCCTGATCCTGGCCTGCATATTTATACCTGCCTCTGGAAATTTCCACTACATGCATCTGACAAAGTGGGTCTTTGCCCACGAAAGCTTATGCTCTTACACTTCAGTTAGTCTATAAGGTGCCACAGGACTCCTCGTCACTTTAAAAGGATTTAGGCACCTAAATCCTTATTCCTATTCCACTGTGGATTAATACTTAAGGGCCATTGAGCACGTACACAAAAATGAGGCACCCACCTAGGACCTAATCCTCTTAGGCCAACAGATTTCATTATGGACCCACAGTGAACCAGCTTCAGCAGGAGAGACTAATGGAGAATTAACACAGACTGTCCTGCTGATCTGCATTTGGACATGCACGCCGGTGAGTGGTGGAACCGTCTGTTAGGATCCCTTCTCCCCTTTTGGCAACCGGAGGGGGAGAGGAATTGAAGCAGGGTCTCCCACTTCCCAATCAAGTGCTCTAACCATGGGACGAAAATATATAAAAAAGGTTGGCAACACCCAACCCAGATTTTGCATGGGACCGGATCCACTAGGCAGCCACTAGCACCCCTACCAGTTTGGACGAATGCCTGCCTTCCCCAGTTTGTGAATTCATCTGCAACTTAGACAGCAAAGAGGTGCCCAGATGCCTGGCAAGAGGCTACAAGACACATGCCCAAAGGCAAAAAACATAAATGTCCAGGGAATGTCTATCCTAACAACTTAAGCAGGGTTCAGCAGGAGTATTGTGCATTGCAGAAATGCCAAAAATGGCATGTAGGCAGCTCATTCCTTTTATGCATTCGGGCCTAGGTGACTTGCCCAAGGTCACGGAGGAAGTCACTAGCAGATCAGGAACTGAATTCAGATCTCTTGACTCCCAGGCTAGTATCCTTCCCCTCTGGAATGTGTGTAGGGGGTGAGTATCAATAGTCTTTATTCAAGGCTTCTCTAAACAAGTATCCAACCTAGACTTCATGCTAGCTGCCCTCCCCAGGTCCTGATTCAGCAAACAGCTTATACATGTTCTTTGTTTTTTGCACGTTTAAACCCTTTTATCTTCACTGAGCCTTGTGCACATGCTTAGACACTTTGCTGAGTCAGAGCACGTATTCATTTGGCAGATTGCTCCAGATGCCCCCTTCACGTGAAGAAGGCCAAGTTTACAGTATTATCTAGTGTACGGGATTCCTCCTTCAGTTTCGGATGACTTCTGAGAGTTACCTTCTTCCCCTCAAGGCCCCTCCTGACATGCCATGCAATCTCCTTAGCAGTGATTAGCTCTCCCTCCTTATGGTGCCTTTCTTTCTGGGCTGGGCATACAGCTGAAAAGGTGGTTAATTGAAGGCTGCTAAAACAGTTTTTTTAATGTATGCAGCCCAAAGGCATGTAGCTCCCCTCTCCCAGCCCCAACCTGTGCATGGAACGCACACCGTTTTCGAGAGGCTCCTCACCAGCCAAAATTAGAAACACATTTTTTACAAAAAGAAACCAAGCAACCATAATTATTGAGGCTATTTCCTGTGGACTAATGATCAGCTGGGAGCATCAGCCCAGACGGTCATTAATTCCCCAGGAAATGGCCTAGGCCAAGCTTGTTATGGCTATTTTCTCCTTGCTGTTTTAATACATAAACACTAATTTGTGCAGTACTGCATCTGATTTCCCGTGATGGCATCAGGCCCTCGGAGAGCTCAGCAGGAAGCAGTTCCTCATTAACGGTGCTCGCTGCGCTGTGCCTAGCCGTCTCTTCTAAGGCCCAGCAGCCAGCTGTACTCGCCATGTTAGGGCAGCGATGTAATGGAGGGGATGCCAAGAGAGCCCCTTGTCAAACATCTAAAACCAGCAATTTCACAGGGAAGTTGGTCTGACTCCCCAGGATTGGTTTTGGGATGCTACTTGTAACTACATTGGCAGCATGTCACTGTTTATGGGGGAGTTATGGTCCCCCCACCCCCACACACATTATTAAAGAGATTTTCTGCAAAAATACTGGAAATCAAAGTACCTTTCCCACAGAACTATCACAGGTTAAATAGAGGCACCATCCCTGCTGCTAAAGTACTGCTACCCTGATTTACAGGCAAGTCCCACCTCTAGGCCAGAACGGACGCACTCAGGTACTAACGTGACAAGAATCGGGTAAGTACTATACAGAGAGGGATGATTTCAGGTTTGTTGCTATCCTCTTGGTCACAATTAAAGATCCAAAGCCTACTGTAGCCAGCAATGGGCTCTGGATCAGACCTATAATAAATATCAATTCTGTAGTCTGCAGCTACAGACATCATGTAACTAAGAATGCAGACACACGTGCTGTAAAATTGCATGCATACTCATTTTTAAAGTTGAGCACTGAGGCCTAAATCTGACAAGTTTACCAGCTAAATAGTAGAATCACCAGCTACTGATCTTGTTTCTATTTGCTTTGCAAATTTCTATAGAAATATTACTGTAAAAGCTCCGTGGGGCTGCTTGAAACAAACACGAATGCTTTTGTAGCTGGAATGCCAAAGGACCCTGACTTATCGCTCAGTGTGCCATGAGAAGACTGATAAAAGAAAGCAAACACTCCCACAAGTGAGTGTGTGACGTGGTATCCTGGCTTTTTGCACTCCTTTGCCATTAATCAGAACATTGCCTCTTTATAGATCGACTTCAACTAAAGAGGTACCGAAGGTGGCCAGGACATATCTCTGTATTTGCCTGTAACTTCCCCAACTGCTGCACAACTCAGTGCTAGCAGGGGCTAAAGGCAAGTGTTTGCTGTTTTGGTCTGCAGCTGCCCACCTGTATCCTACAGATTTGTTCTGGAAATGCTTCTGCTGGTCAGTATAGCCAGGTTCCAAATGGCTTTCCTTAAGACAAGACGGAGGCAGCTGCAGTCAGGAAATGATGCGTTACCCCTGTTTTTGTCTGCTGCTTGGAGGCACAAGTTACAGGGATGTAGCAGCATGGACAATTCCCTGGTGCTATGAAACATGAAGGGCCCATAACTCCCACAGACTTAAGTGGGAACTGAGGGTGCACGTCACTTTGTGAACAGGTCCCCAAAAGAGAATGATTTTTAAAATAATTAAGCCTATAGGGCTTGTAGCTTCGCTGCTATCTTAATGAGTTCACCAGCACAGAACAGCCCTAAATCTAGCAGAATCCCAGCTCAAAAGAAATTTTGTCCTACAAGAAAAACATAGGCCAGAGTTCCAGTGTGGAAAAAGGAAACATAATCCATGGTACTTTTGGTCAAAAAACCTGGATGCTAATCCCAGTTTTCCCTGCCTCGTGTCCTTGTGTAACACCAATAAGTGGAACTAAACCTGGGACCTCCAGAGCTTAGTGCCTGAGCTAAAAGCTAGCTGACTATTAGCTAAGGCTATAGAACACACTCATTCTCTCTGTTAGTGGTCTAATTGCCACTAGATTGCCACCCAGCCAGTGTGTGGGTTACACTTGCATGAGTCACTTTAACTTTTCTCCAACTATAAAATGACAATATTGATAATAACCTGCTTTACAGGGAAGTTGTGAGGATTAGAGGTGTCACCAGGCCAAATTCCCAGATTTGAGCTGTAAAGTTTAGCACACTTTAGAGCTCAGACCCAATTTTATGTCTGACTTCTCTCATAATCAACTATACTCCAAATCCAAAAATGCCAGAAATGGGAGGGGAGGAGAGGGTGGCTGGTGGAAGAAGGATTCCAATTCAGGGTTAAAGTTTATGGTTTAAGTGCATTTCTATTGACAATTCATAAATGCGTGTAAAATGCTTTCAGGCCTTTTAAAGGAAGGTGCTATAGAAATATAAACCATTATTTATTATTATTAATTATTATTATTATTATTAGACTTCATGCAGCTCACAAAGTGGACTTCAGCCCATGAAAGCTTAAATCTGTTAATCTTTAAGGTGTCACCAGATTCCTCATTGTTTTTGCTGAAACAGGCTAACACAGTTATCCTCTGCAATCTTTATTATGTTTCCATTATATTTCTATTTGCCCTGATAAACTGTATTGATAGCAGCCTTCAACTGCCTAGAGGGATGTTCCATAGAGGATGGAGAGAGGCTGTTCTCAGTAGTGACAGATGACAGAATGAGGCGCAGTGGTCTCAAGTTGAAGTGAGGGAGGTTTAGGTTGAGTATTAGGGAAAACTATTTCACTAAGAGGGTGGTGAAGCACTGGAATAGTTTACCAAGGGCAGTAGTGGAATTTCCATTCCTAGAGGTTTTTAAGTCCCGGCTTGACAAAGCCCTGGCTGAGATGATTTAGTTGGGATTGGCTTTTAACAGGGGAGTTGGACTTGATGACCTCCTGAGGTCTCTTCAAACCCTATGATTCTATGATTTAATCCATATTAGCAGAAAGATTAAAACAGTTTGCTAATCTGTGTAGCACTCCAGTGGGGATAGATTGGATGAACAGCTAGAGAGACAGATTAGACAGACGATGCATTTACAGCTCTTTGAAATCTTCTGGTACAGGAGTCCATATCTATGAACCATATAATATTCAATCTTAAATTATGAAGGACATTTATTTCTACATTAAGAATCTCTGCTTTCAAAGGGATCCTGGAATGTCAGGCCCTGCTACTGCCATCAGATGGGTAGGATGGCAGAACCTTGCACTTAACAGCAGGGTTGCTTTTTTAAAAAGTGCTACAAAAGGAACTCAACACAGAAACATTCTCCTGAATATATGTATATTTGCCACAACTAGAATGCCAGACTTTGTGTTGGGGACCAAAACACAACAGCCTTGTGCAAGGGCATGAGAACCAGAGTGTGTTGCCGAGGGGAAATAAAAGTGACTGAAGCTGAGTGAAGTGAAAAAAGAAAGTTCAACACTGTTTGCATTTTAATCATGTAGGTGCTGGTTCTGCCAGACTGAACATTGCGCTTTCCTTGGCTTAGCCTCAGTACGGTCAGTGGGTTTATTCACCATGTGCAACGCTAGGCCAGCAAATGCAAACACTGTCTCTGTTACACAAGGGAAAGGGGGCTCAAGTCCGCGGACAGTAGTTTTGCAATGCCAATGGTAATTACAGAGGCAAACACCGACCCCGTCATCAGAAGTCAGACTGAGGAATGTGGTAAATCAACACAACTCCTAGCTAGCCTGACCCCACACTTTGTTTGGCTAGATCCACCCACTTTGTGAGTAGCACCAACCAGCGCTGCTCTCACTAATACAAATGGAAGCGTGTGCAACTGTGCCTCTGATTCTATACTGGGGGCCCCCATCCTGGCTGCCCTCAAGCACTCATTTGGGCTGATGATCTTCATGGGGAGAGTGACTGTAAAATAAATATAAATGGAGGAAAGCTCCTGTGTTACATGAAAGATACATAACAAAAAAAATGTGGATGAAAGCTAAGCTGTGATCAGAGGAAAGCTTTCCCTAAATTAGATTTAAATATATAATTACACTAAGCCATAACTCCATCTTCACACTTCCACTGAAGAGAAGCCAAATTCTCTTAAGCAGGGTAATGATCTAAGTGCCACTTATTTTCCAAATTACAGGACCACAAGCTTGCCTTTTAATGAGCCAGCCTTTGATCTCAAGAAAAAAGGCACATTAAAAATAATACCACATCTAAGATTACATTGTATTTAACTTCGGATGAGAGCAAGTCCAAGTGACGGCAGAGCACAATACAGCCTGTTATATACAGTCAGCCCTTCTCTAGAGCTATGCCGCTCAAGTCTTTCAAGGGAAAAGCTGCTGAGAGACAAATGGGAAAATGAAGCTCTGGGAGAAATACAAAGAGACAGATTCTGCCCTCAGTTACGCTGGTGCAGCCCCGCAGAACATCTTAAAAGACATCAGAGAAGTCCAGAGAAGAAGCAGGTGAGTGATTTACCTGTGATGAAGGAATATGCTGCTAGGATGTTGCTGAGCAAGGCCATCTCTGTGCTAACACTTACAGGCTCCATGCTGCTGTTAGCCACTAGCCACTGAGTCTCATCCACAGGAAGCAGCAAGGCGGTGTTGCCTAGTGGGTAAAAGGTAGCAGCCCTCTCTTTCTTCTTCTCTGTTTGAGTGAGGAAACAAGCACATCAGTTCCAGCAGCGCCTTGCCCTAAAGCAAGTGAATTCTCTACATTCAAAAATCTGGAGCCAATCACTGGAAACACCACCCAAATCGATCCCAGTTGGGCAGCTGGACTTTCTCGGTTAGCTCCAGCTGCGCGGCTACGATGGATTCAAGGCAGTTTCCATGCTGGCTACCCAGCAGCTTCTCCTCTCCCCATATCGTTCTCTTTCACACACCCCTTCTTAAGACACACCCTGATGCAGAAGAGCAAATACATAATCAGCTTGCTTTTCTTTTTTGGATAATGG
Source organism: Pelodiscus sinensis (assembly GCF_052426305.1). Lineage (NCBI taxonomy): Eukaryota > Metazoa > Chordata > Testudines > Trionychidae > Pelodiscus > Pelodiscus sinensis. Next base: position 15,868,326 of record NC_143054.1, read on the forward strand.
AAGAGTGGTTATCAATGCTGAGCTCTGTTAAACACGTAATAACTCAGCACACAGGCTGAGAAGACACAGACAGAGTTGGTAAGACTACACTTGCATCTCATAGCAATACTGCAATGATCCACACCTGGCAAGCAGCACAGCGTTCCCTCCAGCCTTATGAAGGGAAGGGCGGATCTTTGCCTGCGTTTACAACTTCCTTCAGAAGCACACTCTTGTGGTGTTTCCGGGAGACATCATTTTCCCTTCAGAGAGGTGAGGGAACATGAGTTAATGATTTGATTTTATTTGAAGACTGGAGCTGGGAAGGCAGCTAATTTCAGGAGTCTGAAAGAGACCCTTTCAGACCTTATCTGATCACCACTAAGAACAGGCTGTACCTTGATCCGTCTGTAGACACCGCAACCAATGGCGAAATACTAATTGTTTCAAACACATTAAAAAGCCAGCCCATGGAGAGCCACCTAAGAATGAGCAAAAGCTTCGGGCTGTTAAACCTTTTAATATTCCTGTCCCCTCGTATCTGATACAGGCTGCAAACAAACACTGCATAGTCGCCAGCAATTGCATCTGACTTCTACTTACCGACTACAGGTATGAAGTTCAGGAAACTGACAGATCTGGTGCACAATTAGTGCTGCAGGAGCAAAGTCACTTTCAACTCCAGCACACAGAGCATTCACATCTGCATTTGGTCGCTGCCTCTTTGTGTTTGTATCTGCACAGCTCACACTCAAGGTGAACACCTGGGTGTGATCGACCCCTGAGGTCAAGTGACAACTTTGGTGGTGAAGGGGAAACAAAGTTAATTCAAAATGTCGGCGGGGCGACGGCTCAGGTGGATGAATGTTTGCGTGGTGCTGCATCCTATTAGTGTGACTGCATAGATTCATAGAGTACAAAGCCGGAAGGGACCACTGTGCTGATCTAGTCTGACCTCCCATATAACAGGTCTCAGAACTTCCCAAAAATAACTCCTAGCACAGACCTTTTAAAAGAACATCCAATCTTGATGTAAAAATTAAGAATGCACCACAACCCTCCGTTAATTGTTGAAACGGTGAATGATGCTCATGGATACACCTTGTTTCCTGCCTGAATTTGTCCAGCTTCAGTGTCCTGCCATTGGATCCTATTAGCCCTCAGCTAGACGGAAAAGCCCCGTGTCACCACTGACAGAGTGTCATCAAGTCACACCTTAGTTTTGGGTTTTTTTGTCATGCTAAGTAGATTGAGCTCCTTGACTCTATGCCCCTGAGGCAGGCTTGCCAATCCTTTAATCATTCTTATCGGGGCCGACAGAATTGCTGGACCCTTAAGCAAGTGTTGGGAGGGCCAAGCTCTGCCCTTCTGGAAATGAAACAACGAGGCCTCTGGTGGAAGACAGCCCTGGGGGCTAGTCTCCCCCCTTCAGCTTTTCAACACCATCTGGAGCAGGCGTGGAGAACCTCAGGCCTACCTGGATCTGGCCCCCGAGGCGCAGGACTCCCCCCAACATTGAGGAACCCGCGCTGGTGTTCCAGCCTCCTCCCTCCCACTAACACACCACAGGCCTGGAGCATACAAAATCTACTAGCCTGGGCCCCCCGGGCTCTGGTGTGCGAGGGGATTGTGGGGAGTGTCTTTCCTTTTCTCTCAAGAGTTTGGTTTTGTATGGGGTGGGCTTTTTGGGAGGGTGGGGTTTTTTTGTTTGTTTGTTTGTGTTTGTTTGTTTCGCTTTTCACTTGTTTGTAGCCCCTGACTGATTTTTCTGTGGGGCAGCGCCCCTCCCACCCGCCCCAAGAAAAGGTTCCCCACCTCTGATCTGGAGGCTGCCCAGGGCTCCAGTGGTGATTTAAAGGGCTCAGCGCTCTAGCTGCTGACGCTGCCATTCCATTGCTGGGCCCTGAGGTAAGTGCCCCCTTTCTCTCTCGTCTCCCCCAGTCAGCAAGCCTGATTCTCATAGCTGTTTGCTGAACCCTCTCCAATATGTCAACATTCTTCTTGAAATGTGGGCCCTAGAACTGGATGCCGTATTCTGTGACCTTGGGCAAGTCGTTGAAGCTAAACTTTTCAAACATGGATGCCTAAAGATCAGCACGAAAGGGGACATTTTCTAAATCACCTCAGATTTAGGTGTGCTAGCCCCACTGAAAATCAGTTTTACAGATGAAAAAGCTAGGGCAGAGAGGAGCCAACATTTTCGATACAAAAGTCAATGGCACTAAAGGTGCCTTTGAAAATCTCCCCTTAAATCCATATTTCAGCACCCTAATAAATGCCCCACTCCACTCCTAATGTGAAGCCAAAGGAAGTTACAGGCATTCAGCACCACTAAACTCCAAGCTATTTATTAGATGCCTAACACTGGGCACCCACTTTTGGGTGCAGCATTAATTACTCGGTGCCTCAGTTTCCCTATCTGTAAAATGGCAATGACACCTCTCTCAATGAAATAATGTGAGAACATGTATCAGGCACTTTGACAATCTCAGATAACAAACTCTACGGGAGTGTAATTATTATTATTGCCATGTCAGATATCCTCAGCCCAGTAATGTAGAGCCTTCAAAATGCCATTCACAACCCCAAATGATTGATATGGCAGTAAAGGTAGCAACTGGAAGTGCCACGTGTTTGGGGAATAAGAGGGAGCTGAACAGGATGCTGAATAAGTCAGGGAAGAAAAGGAGCCCAAGTTGCAGCTCTGTTAATTGACAGTGTTTTGCAGGCCAATAGCCTCCTATTTCAAACAGGGTGTTTCTAAAGGGATTGTGACTTACCAAACTAGCTACCCTCAGGGCACCAAATGGAGACGATATAGGAAAAGTTGGAGTTCCATGAATAACTGTCATTATTTATTCATATTATTTCTATTACGGTAGCCTCAAGGGACCCCAGTCAAGGATCAGGGCCCCATCATTCTGAGTGCTGTGCAATCAACAAGCAAAGAGGACAATCCTTTCCCCAAAGCATGTACCATCTAGGTGTCAACAGGCAGAGAAAACTAACCAATAAGGTGGATGGGAGGATGAGGTAACAAAATGAAGCGAGTTGAGCAGAAAAATTGAAGTCTCAGCTTAGCATTTGCCTAACCAGTGCCAGCGAGCGGCAGGGATCGCTGCAGAGGTAGGTTTTAGAGAGGGATTTGAAAGACAAGGAGGATTCTCACAAACAATGAGCAACCCTTTGACAATTTACTCCCTTGTGTGCTCTGTTCAGCAATACGTCAGATCTTTCAACACACAGCAGCAGCACGTGCCAGTCTATACCAAAGTCTCCCATATGTCCCAATGTTATCAGGACATTTCTGGCAGGTGTATGGCAAAAGCAAAACACTGTTATCTGTTACTGAGTCTTAACGCTGTGGTGCATGGATGTGCCCCCTGTGCTCATCTGTCTTCCCTCATGAATATCCAATCTGCAGTGCTGTAGAGGCTCAGATACTAGTCTCCAATGATGACTCTCCACTTGCCAAACTGGCAATCAATCTTCTGGTGTTTGATTTAGCGGGTCTAGTTAAGACTCACTAAATCGAACGCTGAGGGAGGCTCTGGTTGGCACCGGTACTCCTTGCAGTCACAAAGAATAAGGAGAGCTGATGGGAGTGTTTGCTCCTATTGAAATCCCACTGTGAAGACAGTGCCAACCTCAGCTTAAGCCAACTCCAGCTACGTATTTTACATAGCTAGAGTTGTGTACCTTAAGCCAATCTTCTGGGTCCAGTGTAGACCTGGTCTGAGTGCAATCAAACAAGCTCCTAAATGAATGATTGTCTGGGCATTCCGTACTCCAGCAACAAACAGCATAAAGCCAAAGAACTGGTTTTCTAATCTGTATGATCAGACTGTAGGGACAGAAAAAAAACACTGCAGTTATGCAGGACGAAAGGAGATTTATTCTATTGCAACAAAAGTGTATCATGAAAAGGCCATCCACCACTGTAGACTGTCCGCATCCATCTCCACTGTGTCACCATTCACTCCAGAATATGGCTCAAAGTCACTCACTTTCTCCCATGCCTACCTCCGAGACACTGTCTTCCTCTGTGCTTTGAGTACCACTGGCCTTTTCTATGGCATCACTGATGGGGTAAAGAGCTTTCTCCTTTGCTGATCCCAGGCTTTGGAACAGCATCCCTTTATCTTTGTACCTTATGCATCCCATTTCAAACCTGTTCTTCTTCACCCGTGCCTCTGACTTTCTCTGGCAGGTTTGCAATTAAATCAGTTAAGGATGTAAAGCATTTGGGGATAGAGTTTCTAGGAAAGATGCTACATCAAATAATAGCATGACCCTCAGCTCATTTAAGTCAATGTGAGCTTTACCATGGAGGATCATGCTGTGAAGCTGTTGGGTAGACATTAAACTGTGCAGACAAACACTTACTGTACTTTATTGCAGGACTCTACAGAGAACGCATAAGCCACAAAATCATGAGCTAGTTGTGCAACGGCACAATTGTATTTCTCCCACGGCTACAAAATGGGTGGGGCTTATAAACAGCACAAATGCCTGAGTAAGGATTCTGGTATTAAGTGTCCGTTAATGTGAACTCATAATTGTTAGCACCACTATTAGGTTTCTGTAAATATTGTTACAGCCATAGTTACCTGGCAGAATGCGCTCTATAATGGAAGGCGAGACATCGGAAAAGAACACGCCGTCTCCTATAACATTAGGATCGTACACTCTTGGCTGGTGTGGAAAATGTGGTTGCTGAATTCCTTGGTAGTTGGTTGGGTTTGGCTGGGTTTCATGCAGAAGCTTCCTGGGAACTGCAAGAAAAGCACAACAAGAAAAACACAATGGTTAGGACAAATTATTTTAGCTGGTAATAAACTGAATTATTGCATTATGCTACAAGGCTCAGCTCATATTTAATTATACTGTCAGCAGACCAAAGACATGCTCATTTACCACCATCAGGAGTGTGCTCTATATGCCTAAAAAGACAGATTCAATATCAGAACACAAGACACTGTAAACTTAGTAAGGCATCATTTTATTTGTAATGAATACTGCTAAGTCTTTAGGTTGGACTAAATATTTAGATGAGGTGGGAAAAAAGGATCTAGGAGGTGGCACAAGTCTCTGTAAGACACTGATTTAACATCCAAAAATGAAAAAGCACTAAGTGGATTGATTTGTATTTTCTACTTCATGCAGTATTATAGCATTGTTCTTCTCAAAATAGGTCATTAACCCCTAACATAAACACTCTTCTCTCTTCTCATCTTTTACCTTAGCATACTAACTTTTCTTTCAAATGCTTTTGAAGAGAAATTAAGGCAAACAATGAACCATTCCTTATACAATTACAAACCAGAGTAATACTGCAGAACATTATAATTCTTGCTTTGGACCACCTAAGTCTTAGTAAGAGGAGAGTATTTTTCTCCCTTACCTTTGTAAGGCATGAGCCTCACCTGTAAATGAGTGAAATCAATGGAGCTACCCAGATTTACTGAGAATCTGCCACATAGTCAGAACATCAGTTCCCTTCATCTAGTTGTGCTTCTAGCAGTGGCCAATACCTGATATAACTACAGAGCATAAGGGTCTTCCATACATCTCAGGGTTAAGAAAACAAGAAAGCACAAGTCTCCATGGGAGAGTATCATATGTGTGTTCCTTCTGTGACTCTTGATGCTAAAAACAACACAAAATTTCATTCGGATATCAAAAATTAGAGCATAGCTTTATTATACAGCTAAAAAACACATCAAAGACAAGTGTGAAAAGCACCTGGCCAAGTGTGCAATCCTGCACGTGGAGGTAAACTCCTTCCTGAACTCTGTAAATAATCAGCTAACACCTTGAAGCATAGATTGCCCATATCATTACTTAGCCTGCATAGCCACAAAGGATCAGGAAGTACCCAATCACCTTGCTTTACATTTACACTGTATTAGACTTGCTGTCTTTGTTGAGGCTGAGAACTGTAACTCCGTTTACTGGCCACCCTTTCATGGTTGGCAGCTAAGATATCAGCCCTTAAGCTCCTAGCATTATTAGCAGAATCTCATCAGGTCAGGAAAAAGATACTAAATGGAACAGTGCAAGGCCCTAGCTTGTGAAAAGGAATGAGCGGACACAGATGTTGCAGAAGAGAACTGAAGAGGCAAGAATCGTCTTCAGCATAGGCAGTAAGTAGGGAAAATTTTCTGGGAGTAGCTAAACAGAAGCCTGGGCAATATCGAAGTCTAAAAGAGGTAGGAAGACCAGGAAGCATGGAGGGTGGATTAAATAAAACTTCTTGTACCCAAGAGTGTCAAAGTCACTCGCTAAGGAGGGTGTCATGGTTGAGATGCCATAAGTGAAATTGATTTTCAGAGAAAAGGGGCTCAGCACCCTCTGAATATCAGATCCCTTAACAAATATAAGGTGAGCACCCAAAAATAGAGGCATCAAAAATCACTAGTTATTTCTGAAAATCTTGTTCTGTCTTGATATAGTGCCTTTCTTCCCCAAGGGCCACAGATCGCATTTTAGATCATGAGAGACTATTCGTAAATTTAGATTTTAAAAATATAAAGGAAAAGAGGTAAAATTTCACAGACATTTGTATAAAAAATTGTTTTCTGTTTTTGACCAGCTCATCATGACCTCCAAGAAGGAATCTCTTCCCACACCAGGGAAGTGCAGCCATCTCTGGGAAAGAACACAGAACATGGCAGGCAGTTGCCTTCCCTAGATCCATGGTTCTATGTAAACAATCTAAATGAAGTGGGGGGAGACACTGACTCCCTCCCTTTTTCCTGCACACAAGCACGAATATTAGAGTGCACATATCCCCAGGTCTCCATGCAACCTATCCCAGACAGTAAACCCTGTCTGCAAAAGTAAGAGTGATCCTGAGAGGAAGAAGAATCTTACAGACGTAAGCTTCAGGCGGTAGCCGAGTTAGTCTGTACAGAATACACTTAAAAAACAACAGATGGTCTAGTAGCACTTTATAGACTAACAAAACATGTAGATGGTACCATGAGCTTTCATGGGCATAGCCCACTTCTTCAGATGACCCGAGTTTTGAGTTTAGGATGTGCAGACCCAAAATAAATAGGGAAGGAAAAAAAGGAAAGGGGTGTGAAACAAGGCGCAGAGGGTATGAAAATATCAAAGGGAAAAACAAGTAGGCAGAACTGGCAACCTATAAACACCTAAAAAATGGATAGTTAAAAGAAGCAGATAAGGATAATAGGATAGCAATTAGATAGGAAGGGTACTAACACAAGAATCTACACAGACAAAGAGCTGTTGGCACTTTCATTGAATGTTAGGTTGATAATGTCCCAGCCATCCGTTACCTCGATTGAGGAGGTCATCAGTGTGAGAATTGAATTTGCAGATGAATTGTAATTCCAACACCTCTCAGTGTATTTGGCTTGTAGAATTGGTTTTGTAACAAAAAGACAGCCACCTAATAGAAGTAGTTAGTCATTGATCAATAGCCTCCCTGGACAAGTAGGGAAAGTCCTATCTTTTAAAACTGATTGCCATTGTATCTGAGCACCTCCTAGTGTGAGGTATTTATCCTTGGGGCATGCCATTGAGGTAGGGAAGTGCTATAATCTGCATGTGACAGATGGAGAACTAAGGCCCAAATCCTCACAAGTATTTAGGTTCCGAACTTCCACTGAAACCAGTAGAAGAGAGAGATTAAGTAACATACCCCAGGCATCATGGTACAGCTGGCACTTGACTGGGGACATGGGAAGCCTGATGTCAACACCCTACTCACCAGACAATATTCCCTAGCTAGAGGGGCTAAAGCTCTTTGGAGTATGCTGAATGGAAGTCTCTTGCATTGAAAGGGTGGTCTAAGTGACACCATATAGGAAGTCTTTTCTTTGTCTAGTTTCCAAAATGCTATAACAACATGCAGGGCAGATATCTGGAGTTAGAAAAAAGTCAGCAAGTAAAAGCCCCTCTAAAGGTCAGCCTCCATGCAACTTCTGTGTTCCAGAAGTCTGGCAGCTGCTAGCCAAGAAAGATTAAAACATCTGGCTCCCTTGAAATACATCCCTCAAGTTATCGCAAGAGGAAGAGCAACTAATTTGACATAATGTTTGGTGTCCAGCTCTAGCCAACTGTCAAGAAAAATAATTTACATTACATAAAAAATGTGACTTGAATGTTATACTTGTCTCAACACTAAGAACAAGCATCCTGAGAAGACACGGCACGCATTTAGTCTGTACAGTTCAGTCAACCGGTAGCGAGAGCAATCCAACCAAAAACAAAGCAAAACAAGTGGCATGTAGGGAGAAGACTGGGAAAGGAAATGTTCAACAGAAAGTCTTCAGCTGAAATGCATACACACCTTAGTATCCTGGGATCTACACATAAAATGAACATTAAAAACTGATTTAGAGGGGTAGCCGAGTTAGTCTATAACAAGAAAAAATTAAAAAACAACAAATAGTCTTGTAGCACTTTAAAGACTAACAAAACAAGTAGATGGTATCATGAGCTTTTGTGGGCACAGCCCACTTATTCAGATGACCAAAGTGTTGGAAGTCCAGAACCAAGAATAAATAAGGGAAGGGAGGGGGAGGAAAAAACAGAGGCGGGAGGAAGAGGACATTGGGTAGATACATTTCAGAGGGATAGCCAAGCCAAGCTGCAACAGGAAAAACTTAAAAAACAACAAATAGTCTATTAGCACCTTAAAGATTAATTAATTAAAAGTGGCTGATAAGAGCCATTAGTTTGCACTAGGAAAGGAAGAGTACTAACACCAGATTCTACACAGACATCAAGAACCATTGGCACCTTCATTGTTTGGTTGGTTGATAATGTGCAAGCCATCTGATATCGCGATTTAGACCATTTGCATGAGAGATAAACTTGAGAATGAAGTGGGGTTCCAATCCTTCTCTGTGTATTTAGCTTATGGAATTGGTCTGAAACAAAACAGCAACTTGTAGATCCCTTAATGAGTATCCAGGGAGGTTAAAGTGTTCCCCAACAGGTTTTTGTGTGTTGCCTTTTCAGATATCTGATTTGTGTCCATTAATTCCTTCCTATAGGGACTGTCCGGTTTGTGCAATATATATCGCAGTGGGGCATTGTTGGCATTTTATGGCATAGATCACATTACTGGATGTGCAGTTAAATGAGCCTTTGATTTAGTGGCTGATGTGGTTGGGTCCAGTGATGAAATCACTTGTATAGATGTGTGGGCAGAGTTATCACCGGGGTTGATTGCAGGGGTTGGTTCCTGGATGCTTATGATGTAGCTGTGTAGTGTGGTTACCAGAAAGGATTTGTTTCAAGTTAAGGGGTTGTCTGAAAGCAAGAGTAGGCTTTTCCCCCAAGGCCTCAGAGTAAGGGGTCATTTTCCAAGACAGGTTGTAAATTATGGATAATGCTTTGGAAGGGTTTAAATTGTGGACTATAGGTCCACAAGTAGATTTCTGTTGTTTTTTCTTTTGAGTCTGTCTTGAAGTAGTTCATGGTTTTTGGCTGTCAATTTGTTTTTTCACTTTACCAGGTGGGTATTTCAGTTTTAGGAATGCTCTTTACAGATCCTGTAGGTGTTTGTCTCTGTCTGTGGGATTGGAGCAAATCCGGTTGTATCTTAGGGCATGGCTATATACAAAAACTTGAGAAATGTATCTGGGATGGAAGCTAGAGGCATGAAGGTAAGCATAGCAGTCCATAGATTTCCAGTACAGGGTGGTGAAAATTTCTCCATCATTTAATTGTACTGTAGTGTCCAGGAAATGGATTTCTCATGTGGACTGATCCAGGCTGAGGTTGATGGAGAGGTGGAAGTCGTTGAAATTCTTGTGAAATTCTTATCATAGAATCATAGAACCATAGAGCTAGAAGAAACCTCAGACGGTCATCAAGTCTAGCCCCCTGCTCTAGGCAGGACCAATCCCAACTAAATCAACCCAGCCAGGGCTTTGTCAAGCCAAGACTTAAACACCTCTAGGGATGGAGACTCCACTACTTCCCTAGGTAACCCATTCCAGTGCTTCACCGCCCTCCTAGTGAAATAGTTTTTCCTAATATCCAACCTGGACCTCTCCCACCACAACTTGAGACCATTGCTCCTTGTTCTGCCATCTGTCACTACTGAGAACAGCCTCTCTCCATCCTCTTTGGAACCTCCCTTCAGGAAGTTGAAGGCTGCTATCAAATCCCCCCACACTCTTCGCTTCTGCAGACTAAACAGACCCAACTCCCTCAGCCTCTCCTCATAAGTCATATGCTCCAGCCCCCTAATCATTTTGGTTGCCCTCCGCTGGACCCTCTCCAATGCATCCACATCCTTTTTGTAGTGGGGGGCCCAGAACTGGACACAATACTCCAGAACTACTACTTAACTGGTTGGTCCCCAGCTTGTAACTATGCTTGGGATTCTTCCATCCCAAGTGCAGGACTCTGCACTTGTCCTTGTTGAACCTCATCAGATTTCTTGTGGCCCAATCTTCCAATTTGTCTGTCACTCTGGACCCTATCTTTGCCCTCAAGCGTATCTACCTCTCCCGCTAGCTTAGTGTCATCCGCAAACTTGCTGAGGGTGCAATCCATCACCTCGTCCAGGTCATTAATAAAGATATTGAACAAAACTGGTCCTAGAACCGAACCTTGGGGCACTCCGCTAGAAACCGACCGCCATCCTGACATTGAGCCATTGATCACTACCCACTGGGCCCGGTCTTCTAGCCATCTTTCTATCCATCTTAACGTCCATTTATCCAATCCACATTCCCTTAACTTGATGGCAAGAATATTGTGGGAGACCGTATCAAAAGCCTTGCTAAAGTCAAGGTATATCACATCCACTGACTTTCCCACATCCACAGAGCCAGTCACTTCATCATAGAAGCTAATCAGATTGATCAGGCACAACTTGCCCTTTGTGAATCCATGCTGACTATTCCTAATCACTTTCCTCTCTTCCAAGTGCCTCAAAATGGATTCCTTAAGGATCCCTTCCATGATTTTTCCAGGAACCGAGGTAAGACTGACCGGCTTATAGTTCCCTGGATTGTCCTTCTTCCCTTTTTTGAAGATGGGAACTACATTTGCCTTTTTCCAAGCATCCGGGATTTCTCCCAACCTCCACGACTTTTAAAAGATAATGGCTAAAGGCTCCTCAATGACATTTGTCAACTCTCTCAGTACCTTCAGATGCATTAAGTCCGGAAAGGGTCTCTTTCCCATGGGTCCATATGATGAAGATGTCATCGATGTAGCGTAAGAAATGTTAGGGGGTGAAAGCTGAGGAAACATTGTTCAAGGTCAGCCATAAAGATGTTGGCATATTATGGTGCTATGCAGGTGCCCATGGCTATGCCACTGACTTGAAGATACAAATTGTCTCCGAATTGGAAGTAGTTGTGGGTAAGGACAAAGTCGTAGAGATCTGTAATCAGGTCTGCATCCCCACTGCCATACTATCAGAACACATCACAATCTTTAATGCATTTACCCTCATGACATTCTTAGAGACAGGAACGTGAGGCACACAGAAACTAGGTTAATTGTGCAAAGTCAGACAAAGTCTCTGGTAGAGCAAGAAATTGTGCCCCTGTCTCCTGAATCCCAAGCTAGTGCCCTGGCCACTCTCTGATTGTTAATTTCATCCTTACTGTTAGCTCTCAGCTTCTGTGCTACCCCAAAGAATGCCACCCCACAGTCCCTGAATACTGCCCCCTTACCCAACTACTTAGCAAATGCCATTTGCGTGTGTACACGCACTCTGTTTTATATAGATATAAAAGGCTACATATACCAGGGGATGAGGGAAGAGTAAATAAAGAGAAGAACATTGAAAGTTCAACCCTAAAACAGGCTGGCAAAGATTTGTCAGTTTTCAGTTCTCTGCAATGTGTTCATTTGTGTATTTCAGCCATTGATGTTTGCTCTGAAAGTTCCATATAATTAAAATAGATCCTGCAGAACATTAAACAAATCCTGCAGATAATGCTTTAAGTACCTTGTGAGCTGAATAAACTGTGACTTCAGAGAGGAAAACTACATCCAGACTCTTTATCTGGGCAGGCTGGGGCCAGACTTAGTATGGCTAAATGCCCAACATAAATTACCCCAGTTTTTTGGAGGGTGGGGTAAATTCCTGAGAGGGATGAGGTTAGAATTATAAAAATATGCTGCAAATTCCACCTCTATCTCAAAAGAACCATGTGTGAATTAAAAAAAGATCAAAGAAAATTATTCTTTTGTCTATGTCTTGTATATATGTGAGCTGTGTAGATTTTCAAGGCCACTAGTGTTTTACACACTGCAAAAATAAAATCCAGTAACTTGCTGATCAATTGAATCTGTTAAAAGAATGGGACATGCACACCACTTACTGCACAATAAAATGACAATGCAGAGATTAAAAAAAAAAGACTGTGTATGTTAGAATATGATGCCCCGATAATGCATTTAGCTGCTTGGTACTTTTATTACTATTCATAATACAGTAGAGTCTTGATTATCCGACCTAAATGGGACCAAAGGATGGTCGGATAATCAAAATGTCGGATAATACGGAAAATACCTTTCGGGGTCCAAGGTATTTTCCCCATCAGTTGCCGCTCTGCAGACGCTCGGCTGCTTCATGGGAAGCCGCACAGCCCCCGACTTCCTTGATCTCCCCCAGCCAGCCGCGCTACCCCCAGCCTCCTCTATCTCTCCCGGCCAGTCACGCCGCCCCAACTTCCTTGATCTCCCGCGGCCAGCCACACTGCCCCCCGACCTCTCCTATGTCTCCATAGGCAACGCAACTGGCCGGGAGAGATAAGGGAGGTCGGGGGCAGCGTGACTGGCTGGGGGAGATAGGGAAGGTCAGGGGCAGCACAGCTGGCCGGAGGGCATGGGGGAGATCGGGGCGCCCCGCGACCTTCAGGGGGCAGGGGTGGATGGGCTCCGGAATCCTGCCGCATGGCCCTGCTCTCTCCTCCCTCTTCTCTCACCGCCTTTGTCTCCACACTGCCCAGTGCCTTCCCTTCTGCGCTCCGCCGCCTGCACAATTGCCTTGGGCGGCCACAGGCAGGTCGGATAACACGGAATGTTGGATAAAGGAAGGTCAGATAATCGAGACTCTACTGTAGTGACATCAGTTTACTTTAGGGATGTTAACAGTTAACCAGTGCGGGCTGGAGCACCACTCACCTGACATGGGTGGGAGGCGTTCCAGCCTGAACACAGCAGCCCCCGCCCACAGTGGGCTCAGCCCAGCTGGAGCAGTGCTAAGGGCAGGGGTGCTCCAGCCCTCTTCTGCCCATCCCTGTGTAAGCAGTTAACCAATTAAACATAACTGGTTAAATGTTAACTGATTAAATGGGATTTTACATTCACTAGTTTACATTTGCAATTTATAGGGCCTTTCATATTCATATGCACTTTACCAATTTAGAACCAAATTCTGCTCACCATATTTACACCAGCAGCCCTGCTGAAGTAAATGGAACCACTTATATGATTAAAACAAGCAGCATCAGACCTTTACAATGGATACATTATAAACAGCAATTGCTCCAGAGGTTCCACTAATACAAATTCAACTTAAGACTGCAGCAGCCTCTAATGTAAAATGCTGGCTTTCAATAGCACACAGCAAAAAAAAAAATCACACAACTGTTCAAGACAGGAAGTGAAGAATACCTTATCAAGCTGAAGCTTCAGGAGATTTTAGGTAGACCCAGAGTTGGAATTTGGCCAGGATGCTAGAATCTAAAAACTTCAACTCTTGTGAAAATAGTAACAAATCATTAATGACCTCAAGACCTCCACTTTTTCATCACATGCATTTATTGTAAAAGATAGGCTTTGGGAACCAAAATACAATGGTGGGTAATCCTGAAACTAATTCCCCCCGCCCCCCAAATAATCACTTGACCTCATACAAAAGTGTTTGGTATGGAACTTTTCCAAACCACTGACAAAAGGAAATGACTCACACAGCTTATAGTAAGTCCATTTTCCTGAACCTCCAAGAGCCTTGTGGGAATCAAATGGGACTTTCTGGGAAAACATCTCTGTCACACTGTAGGTCCCTCCCTGCAATCCACCTACACAGTTCCACGACTCAAAAGAGTCCATGCTGCACCTTCCAAAGTGTGCTCTGTGAGTGCTTTAAACAGAGGCAGATATTCAGCATCTTGGATGAAAACGGAGTAAATTTCAGATTTCATGCTTTTGGGAAATATTAAAAACTGTGATACAGGCAGTCCCCGGGTTACATGGATCCGACTTACATCGGATCCCTACTTACAAACGGGGTGAGGCAACCCCGCACTAGCTGCTTCCCCCCAGCAGACCAGGGAGATGCAAAGCTAGCGCCCCTCCCCAGCAGACCAGGGAGACGCGGAGCGGCTTTTCTCAGCAGACACCTCATCTTGAGAATAAAGGACTGAGGGAGGTGAGGTGTTGGAGAATAAAACTGAGCTCTGGAGAAATGTTTGGCTAGAGTTTCCCCTACAATATGTACCAGTTCCGACTTACATACAAATTCAACTTAAGAACAAACCTACAGTCCCTATCTTGTACGTAACCCCGGGACTGCCTGTACAGGGCAGCCCGTGTGCAAGCTTTTCAAATAACCATGCCAAGACTGCCCCTGCAGTAGCTCTTCTCTTTCCCCAGAGGTCTGATACAGGGCCCTGAGCCAAAGCCCACTGAAGTTAATGGGAGACTTTTCATTGATATCAATGGGCTCTCAATTAAGTTCTGTGTGTGTTTAGACTATTGAATTGCTAAGTCGATAAACCAGTTGATAAACTATGTTTTTTCCATCCTGGTATCAGCTCAGAATAAATACTGCCATGGAAGAGCTTCCAGTATCTTCCTGCCTATCTAATTTCTTTTACCAGAGCCAGCATCATGGTATCGGAGTCCCTTGGATTCTACTGTGATTGTACATGATCAGCCAAACTTTGACTGATTTTGATTTATTCTGGTGATGAGGTGAGAGGCACAAAGGACACGGTTCTACTTTCAGTTTTATAGGACCGGAAGCTAAAAGGAAAAACAAAGATTATCTTCTTGGCTTGTATACTGAGTAAATTTGCCATGGAGTCATTAAAAGAATGAATGTGTAAGCCTACCATGCCATTTTTAGATTCATTTTTCTGGCTAGCCCCCCGCTATGATTTCATATGGTGCTTCACATCTTTGACTCTCGTGTTTCTTCCATTTTTAGCTTTTAAAATTTGGCATTTAAAGTTACAAACAGCTTTTTCTGCTATCAACAGGGCTATTTTCCTCTTCTTGTTTCATATTAATGGTTTTCCCTTTAGTTCTTTTTACATCTCCTTGAATTTCATAACAAGATATACAACATCTATTGCCAGTGATTCATAAGCCTTCTGTTTGCTGTGGCTTTTGCTTTTGAAAGAGCACAGTGGAAAAGTGTCTAGTACTCTAAGGTGGTAGGTACATGTTATGTCTAGAAAGAAAGAACCCGCGATACAAAAACACTCTCCGTCCATCTGCTTATTACAATCTAGCAGAGCGGGAATGTGTATGTTCCCAAATGTGATTTAAGCGCTCTATTATCAGAAGGTAATGCACATGCAGTCACATAGTACTCAATTCCTAGGCATGTTACAAACACCATTCACCAGTCATTTTCCCCCCAGAGGGACCAGCCAGGAATTTCCAGAGCTCACACTGGCACTGACTGTGCCCTATCTCCACCTGAAACATCCACTTCCCACTCCCTAGGCCAGGAGGAGATAACTGTAGGAGAGCATTGCCACCAGCTCTACATGGCCCAGAGATTCCACATGCTAGGGAATCCCCAGCTAAGGAGCTGTGTGAGTTTTCTATCCTTTTCCAGGAGTGACACAAAGAAGCCAGAAGGGCATTTAGGACTGAGCCTATAATGTCTCCATTGTCATTTCCAAATGCTATTATCTTCCAGTGTCCTAGCTATCCGTGAAGTCATTGTTAATCTCACAGACTGATCCCAATGCTTTGGAGTAACTCCACTGAGCAGGGCCGGACGGAGGCATGGGCAAGCCGGGCAGCTGCCCAGGGCGCCAACTGATGAGGGACGCCTCATGGCAGCTGTAAGGGGCACTGGACAGCAGCACCCTTCCCCCCACGGCTGCGGGGCCCTGCACGTCCCGGCACGCGCGCCAGAAGCGCTGGCCAGGCCGGGCTGGGCTGCGCATGCGCCGTGCGCCCAGGGAACGGGCCCCGGGCTGCGCGCCAGTAGCTGTGGCCGGCGTGCACATGCGCTGTGCTCCCCAGGGGGGTGAGCCCACACTCCCGGGGGGGAGTGGACCCACGTAAGCACCCTACACCCGGGGGCGGCACCGCACGCCCGGGCCCAGGGCACCAAAAGGGCTCGGGCCAGCCGTGTCTCTGAGTTAAAGAAAGCTGCCTCAGATTTAAAGTGTAAAGATAAAAGCTGAATTTGGCTCATCATATTCAGTTCTTAGTGCTTTAATAACAGAAATAGGGAGGTTTAATGGAGGGAATTTAGAATATAAAAATAATGATCAAGATGGACTGACAATCTGGGGAACAGTACAATGGTCTCCCAGTATATGAAGGTTATAAAATGACAGCCACAAAATACAAGTTTGAATCTAAATGTTCTTAAAATGTTCAGCTCTGGGGGTTTGGCCCATCTTTAATGTGCATATAATGAAATGCAATTAAGGAAAAGTAGATTTTCTTTCTCCCGTTTGTAATGTGCCCATCCTTGTAGTTTCTTGTGGCAATTTCAGGCTATGTATCAGGAAGATATGAGATCAGGAAAATAGATAAAAATGCTGAGTCACACCACAGCAGTGCAAGGTGGGGGTCAGAGTAAGAGTGATGAGACGGTTGCCTTCTAAAATGATGGCTCAGGGTGCTCTGGTAATGTTGTGAACTTTGTTGCATGGAACAACCCCTTTTGGGAATGTCTAAACTGCAGAGCTTTTTCCGAAAAAATGCCATTTTTCTGAAAAAACTTCATTTACGTCCACACTGCAATTGTTTTCTTTAAAAAAAAAAAAATCAAAAGAACAGAGGGTTTTTTCCAGTGTTGGTAATCCTCTTTCTACGAGGAAGAAGCCTTTTTCCAAAAGAGCTCTTTTGGAAAAAGGGGTGTGTGGACAGGGAAGAGGGAGTTCTTTCAAAAGAAGAGGAAAGAGGAAAAAGCACAGGTGCCCTGGTGGCCACTCCATCCATAGTAATCACAGCTTAAATGCGAGATAGCATCCACACTGAATGGACTCTTTCTTTCAAAAAAAAGCAGATCACTTTTTCAAGCACTTTTGCTGTGTAGATGCTCTCTTTTGGAAGAAGTTTTTTCGGAAGATCTCTTCCAGAAAAGCTTCTTCTGAAAGAAGCCTGCAGTCTAGACATAGCCTTTATGTGCCTTTTACTATTATCTCAATCAGGCTGCAGACCTGAAGAGTTGGATGTCCCTGTACCCCCATTGTTCCAATTCTGTGCTCATGAGCTGTGTCTAGACTGGCAAGTTTTTCCAAAAAATCAGCCGCTTTTCTGGAAAAACTTGCCAGCTGTCTACACTGGACACTTGAATTTCCGCAAAAGCACTGACGATCTCATGTAAGATCGTCAGTGCTTTTCCGGAAATACTATGCTGCTCCCGTTCGGGCAAAAGTCTTTTTCCGAAAGACTTTTGTGCAAAAGGGCCAGTGTAGAAAGCACAGTACTGTTTTCCGAAAAAAAGCCCCGATCGCAAAAATGGCGATCAGGGCTTTTTTGTGGAAAAGCGCGTCTAGATTGGCCACGGACGCTTTTCTGCAAAAAGTGCTTTTGCGGAAAAGCATCCTGCCAATCTAGACGCGCTTTTCCGAAAATGCTTTTATCAGAAAAGTTTTCCGTTAAAAGCATTTTCAGAAAATCATGCCAGTGTAGACGTAGCCATGTAGTATACGTGTGTGTGCATACATTCATGTGTATCTATGTACTCATACACACACATTATCATTATTCAGGTATTCTATAAAATCACACACACACACACACACACACACACACACACAGAGTACTGTGCCTTCATTTAACTTCACGCTACTGCAAGTAGCTGCCAGTTTTCTGGAGCAGCAAATACTTGCTGATTACTTCAAGTTAAAATGTTATTAAAGTGTGTGCTTTTATGTAAGCATTGCTCTACTTTCACTCAACATGCTGTCAGGAAAAGCCGCTAACTCTGCTGTAAGTTCTGTTTTTCTCTTCACATTTTGTCTGTTTAATCAACCAGTTAACCCTGATGACGGAATTGGAAAACAGATTACCGGTATATATACACATTTCATAAGAGTCAATTATAAAGCATATGTTTCATTGCTCTGATGACCCCGCAGTAGTGGTTCTATCCATGGGCGTAGGCCCTGCCATGTGAAGGGGAGCTCAGGACTGAGAGCAGAAGCCCAGTTGCCCAGTCACAACACACTCAAATTTGGCCTGACTGTCCCTCCATCACTTCAGCAGCAAAAGAGCTGTGCCATTATACCAGCCAGCTCAGGTTACTGTCCCCCTATTAACAAAGATGCATCCCAACTCATGCACAGCAGTGGTGGATGGGGAGAATAGCTGCAGTCTGATGGAATGTGGGAACCAGGATGCAATGGAAAGGGAGAAACAAGAGATGGATAAGAGAGATGGGGCTGAACCCAAGGCCTCTTTTGCTCCCAGTTTCTGATTCCATTCAGTTCCTCATTTATTATTAGTGGATATACTAATATATTAATAGATTTCCCTTATTGCTGGGACACCACATTAGTATTCAGAAAAACTATCATTACAGCTTTGCCAACTGGAGACCTTTCCATAGGTCCAGACAGTGAACTCCGTTAGTCCCACTGGAGAGCAGTTTCTCCCATGAGTAATGCTACTGCTTTCAGTTTCAGCTGCACTCAAATGCACAATTCTCACTGTTCCTTCAGAACACCAACAGAAGCTAGAGATCATATGCCACATATTTTCCTGCAAATCACATAAGCCATACAAAGAACTTTGCATCAAGTAGCGCATCCTATTCAATTTGAGATCAGGCATCTTACTGTAGAAGTTCTGCCATTTATAGATGCTTTTTTTAAATAGGAATTTTCCAGTGAAAATTGGCTTTCCTGGGGTAATCCTGGAAATAACTATTCACTAATGGGGGGGGTCACAACCCTGGGTTTAGCAGGCTCGAACTACTGAGCTATCCCTACCCAGATAGCAACAGATGCATGAGCAGCAGGCACAGTTTTCTACACTCTGGGTCCTTGTGGTGACCCCCCTCCCTCAGTCTGGCACCTGAGGCAGCCACCTCAGTCCTCCTCATGGTAGGACCAGCCCTGACTGGAGGGCAGCTAGCCCTTCCTGCTGCTCATATTGCCATGCTTACATATGCTACTTACTCAATCACAGCTAGTGCTGGCATATCACCTTGAGCTGAAAGTTACACCGCTGGCTAGAAATGCAGCCACACAGTCAATCCTTTACCGCACTAGAAAGGGGAGCTAGCTATTGAATTGGAAATCCCAGTACTGTTGTAAACAAGTGCCTATGTGCAAATAATTACTATAGAACAAGATGCATTATACTTGTGGCTCGAGTTATTAAGTTTAATGAGGAAATTACTGGGTCAAAGTCAATGGCCTGTGTTATACAGGAACTTGGCCTCTGCTGGTCCCGAAGTCCAAGGAGCTATGACTGAAGTGGCAAAATGTTTTTAATAGAAATCCCAATATTTACATGAATACTTTTGAGATATTCTCCTTTGAGGCTGATACGTCCTAAATTTGGTCTCAGTTCACAAGTGAATCATCCTGGAAAGTATGAGATAAATCCCTTTAGATATTTTAAGTTATGAGAGATTTTTTTTTAAAAAAAAAACCTGTTTTAAAGGGTGTCTTTCAATGGCAGAAATGTTTGCCTTTTTAGTAAATATTTACTTTTAAATGTTTTGGGATGTAGCCTGTGAAAAGTACCACACATGGCTTATGTGTTTTACAGGAAAACCCACAACACACTATAATACTTGCTTTGGGAACCTGGGGAGCAGTAACTGTGTGTAATAGCAATTGGCATGGCATTTTTCTGGAACAGCAAATTACAGTTACTTTCCTGTTGCAGCATACACCAAAAAGCATAGTACATCCAACAATGCCAGAGCTTTTGTTTATCCTGGACACAACAAAAAGGAAAGACAAAACTGAGCACCTACTGAATATTCTTATGAAACTAACCCCACAGTTATTTTCATGCCAAGCATAATCTGTGAGTTTAGAAAAAGCTGTGGGAAAATAGAAAGCTGGATGGTCTTGGCAGCTTTCCAGTTCTTAATAATAATAATTTAAACATATAACACATGAAGTTTGGGAGCATAAATATTTGTTTCTGAAGCTTAGCCTATTAAATCCTGTGCACTGACATTGGTTGTAAGAAAGCACAAGAAGCAGCGTTGTTCATACACGCGCCTCTCCTTTCCTACTTGTCACTCTAGTACGTTTTTTTTAGCACAAAGTTTCAACTTCCTTAAGGCTGCTGTCTCACTATCGTGCTAACCAAGGGCCTTACTCTCTTTAATAATCCTCATGCAGGTGAGGCTTTGCAGGATTGGGCCTGTGGAATGCAAATTACTCAAGACAGGGACTGCAAAGCTAAAAATTGACCTCATTTACCTGTAAATTGGTCTGGACTAAGGCCACTAGAGCCATCCACAAGACAGAGCAGAAGCTGGTCCTCTTTGACCATTTCTGAAAGAAGAAATGACATATGCAAACTAATTGTTTAAAAGGTACTTTTTATATAGATATTTTCCTCCGAGGAAGCTGTGATGTAATATATCGCCTATTCTGGCTCTGACAGGGTTAATGGGGACTCAAGAGGCCAACCCATCTATCTGCACCTGGAGCAGTGGTTCTCAAAGTCCAGTCAGTCTGCAGCCGCCTCCCAGGTGGCCCGTGGTGGGAACACACTCCCCCCATGCAGGGGAGAGCCTCACGGCCTGTGCGCAGCTGCAAGGTTGCAGTACCAGCTTCAGCCAGCAGGCGGGGAGATGAAGAAAGCAAAGTCATCCCCGCGCATGGGCCGCAGAGCTACACGGGGAGGAGCGCCACCGCCAAGATAAGAGCAGCACGTCCCTCGGTTGGCCCCGCAGGGCAGGTAGCAGGTTGGGCTGCATGGGGCCTGGCAGCAGTGAGAGGAGGTGACAGTGGGGCGGAGGACCCTGCACATGGGACTCGGTCTGCGAGGAGGGTGCCCTGGAGTGGATCCCTGCAGGACCTCATTCCCTGCAAGCAGGGCCGGCCCGAGCATGCGTGGGCCCACGTGGGCCTGCCCCTCGGGGCATGCGGGAGGGAGCACGGCGCATGCACTACCCTGCCACTGCCGCTGGCATGCAGCCTGGGGCCGCCCAGGCGGGCCGTGCAGGCCCTCGTGGCTGCAGGAGGAAGGGCACTGCGGGGGTTAACGTGACCCCCGCCCCAGGCGGCCACTGCAGCCCACCGGGAGCCAGGCGTGTGGTGCCTGATGGCAGCTATAAGGGGTGCCGTGCGCCCCTTACAGCTGCCATCAGAGGCCCCCCATCAGTTGGCACCCTGGACAAGTTGCCCGGCTCGCCCATCCCTTAGTCCAGCCCTGCCTGCAAGGGTGGGCAACTCTGAGTCACATACACACACACCCGCCTTGCTGTGCCATGTCTAGCCTCCCTGCCCCTCCATTTCCCTGAACTGCCCCTGAGCCACCTTGTCCTCACCCCTATTCCCAGGAGCACCCTGTACCCCATATCCTTGAACCCCCTCAGCCACTCTACCCCCAGCTTTAGACCCAGGCACTTCCTGCCCCTAGCTCTCTGCCCCTGACCAGACACCCTACCCCCAGTCTGCTTCTGCACCCTCACTCCTGGCCAGACGCCCTATCCCCACCCTGCTTCTGCATCCCACCTTCCACCCAGAGCTTACACCCTTACCCCCTTCAGCACTGCACCTCCCTCCCAGATCCTGCACCCCCAACCCACTCGCTGGCAGCCCTGTCCCACACACTGAACTCCTCATTTTTGTCCCCACCCCAGAGCCTAAGGGAGTCCATAAAATCCAATAACTCCACTTACTAAGGCAGGCCTCACGAGGTCCTTGGACTAAGAAACACAAAGATCACAAAGCAGATAAAAAGCTGATCGGTTCAGCCTTCCTGAGTATTGCCCTGCCTCATACAGCACATCTGTCACCTCTCTGATACAAAATTGGTCAAGATAGTAAAGTCCAAAGCAGAATCACAAGGAATCTCACAAAACTGGATGACAACTGGGGCAACAAAAAAGCTGATGACATAAGAACATAACATAAGAACATAAGAACGGCCATACTGGGTCAGACCAAAGGTCCATCTAGCCCAGTATCCTGTCTGCCGACAATGGCCAGCACCAGGTGCCCCGGAGAGGGTGGACCGAAGACAATGATCAAGCGATTTGTCTCCTGCCATCCCTCTCCAGCCTCTGAAAAACAGAGGCCAAGGACACCATTTTATCCCCTGGCTAATAGCCTTTTATGGACCTAACCTCCATGAAATTATCTAGATTCTCTTTAAACTCTATTATAGTCCTAGCCTTCACAGCCCCCTCTGGCAAGGAGTTCCACAGGTTGACTACACGCTGTGTGAAGAACTTTCTTTTATTCGTTTTAAACCTGCTACCCATTAATTTCATTTGGTGTCCTCTAGTTCTTCTATTTAGGGAACTAATAAATAACTTTTCTTTATCGGCCCTCTCCACACCACTCATGATTTTATAGACCTCTATCATATCAAAATTCAATGTTGATAAATGCAAAGTAATGCACATTGGAAAACATAATCCCAACTATACATAGAAAACAATGGGATTTAAATTAGCTGTTACCACTCAAGAGAGATCCTGGAGTCATTGTGGATAGTTTTCTGAAAACATCCGCTCAGGGTGCAATGGCCAGTGGGGCCGAAAGCCATTGCAGTCTCCAGGGCAAAGTGTGGGGGAGACATGGCTCTGTGCCTCTGGAAGGGGTGGGGCTTTGGGTTCAAGGGGGGTGGCAGAGGGCAGGCAGCCTTATACCACCCAGACCATGCCACCACCCCAGCCCTCAGGGCTGCACAGAGTGGCACTACAGTGCCAATTCAAAGGGGCCTGGGGCTCCAAAGACCACTGCTGCTGCAGTAGCAGCAATAACTACTAGTCCAGGACCCTCTGAATCTCTGGGCCGCAGGGCAACTTCCCCCTTTAGCCCCCCCCCCTTGCCCCTAGTGGGAAGCCTGGCAATGGCAGTCAAAAAAGTGACTAGTATGTTGAGAATCATTAGGAAAGGGATACATAATAAGACAGAAAATATCACATGGCCTCTAAATAAACCCACAGTACACCCACATCTTGAATAATGTGTGCAGATGTGGTAAACTCATCTCAAAAAAAGTGATATTGGAACTAGAAAAGGTTCAGAAAAGGGCAACAAGAATTATTAGGGGTATGGAACAACTGCCATATGAGGAGAGATTAATAAAACAGTAACTTCAGCTTGGGAAAGAGACAACTAAGGGGGAAGATATGACAGAAGTCTATAAAATCATGGTGTGAACAAAGTAAATAAGGAAAAGCTATTTATTCTTTCCCATAACACAAGAACTAGGGATCACTGGATGAAATTGACAGGCAATAGGTTTAAAACAAATAAAATGAAGAATTTCTTCACGTGCCCAATCAACTTGTGGAACTCCCTGCCAGAGGATGTTGTGAAGGCCAGGGTTTTAAGAGGGTTCAAAAAAGAACTTGGTTAAATTCACAGAAGATAGGTCAATCAATAGCTATGAGGTAACAGACAGAGATGGTGTCCCTAGCCTCTGTCAGAAGCTGGGAATTGGTGGTAGGGGAGGGATCACTTAATGGTTATCTGTTCTGTTCAATCCGTCTGGGGCACCAAGCATTGGCCACTGTCAGAAGAGAGGATACTAGGCTAGATGGACCTTTGGTCT
This sequence comes from Pelodiscus sinensis, assembly GCF_052426305.1. Lineage (NCBI taxonomy): Eukaryota > Metazoa > Chordata > Testudines > Trionychidae > Pelodiscus > Pelodiscus sinensis. The sequence goes on from NC_143054.1 coordinate 15,892,224, forward strand.
GACCATTTATGTTCCCCGAGACTCTAGTAGGAGGGGACATGCCTAGAGGTCAGGGGAGAATTAGGTGCTTGTCAGCTAACAGTAAACAGAAGGAATCCCGTAGACATACTTGTTATGGTCCTTTAGAACTATTCAGACCATAGTTCACTGAGGGTATGTTTAGACTACAGAGCTTTTCCGGGATACATCCTGGAAAACCTCTGCCGCATCCAAGGAACATGTCTGCTCTTCCGAAAAAAAATTCTGTAAACCTCATTTTATGAGGAAGAAGGAATGTACTGAAAGAAGCTTTCTTCAGACAATTGGCCCCATGTAGATGGGCTAATTTGTCAGAAAAGCCTCTTTCAGAAGAAAATCGGAAAAAGATACACAAATTGCGGTTTGCAATTTGCGTATCTTTTTCCAATAGATCTTTGTAGTCTAGACACAGCCAGAAAGGGCTGATGTTCCAAAAAGAAATGGGTGGAAACAATTTGCACCACCCTCTTTTAACTCATGTCACCTGTGTTCAATCTGTGCTGATCGCACACTGAACCTGATTTACTTTGAGGTACCTATAGGCAGCAGAGCACATTCTGCCCTCTGTGAGAAACCCCATTGACTTCTCTGCAGTTACAGAGGGAATGGAATCATGAATTAAACATATTTAATGAAACTATTTTCATAGAGTAAAATAGTGCTACCACTGCTCGGGAACAGGAAGGAAATATTATCAACACATCTTTTCTCATTGCTACTCCTTTCCTTTAAAGACAGAAGAAAAAGGATGTTTGAGAGTCTGGGGAGGAAACAGCAAGCCCAAGTAATTGATAAAGGATATTATCCTGGACACCTCATCTATCAAAGAGACCAGTCAGGTTAAAGAGTGAGATGATGAGATAAAATAATGTCTTACGGCCAGATTCAGCCCTTACAGTTACTCCCACTTACACCCAGGGGATATTTTTACTATTAACCTTTAATATCTTAATTAAATTATATAAATCACTTAGATCTAAAATAAAATACTAACTGTACACTACCAAAGCAAGCACACCACCCAAAGATTTTGATTATCAAGGATTTTTATCTTCCTCAAATAATATGGTCACGGATTGAAAGTGTAATAGAATTTCTTTTTCTTTTATGGCTGTTTAAAAGCCTCAGAGGGGTAGCCATGTTGGTCTGTAACTTTAAAAACAATGAGTAGTCCTGTGGCACCTTAGAGACTAACAAATATATATATACACACTATCATGAGCTTGTGAGCAAAACCCGCTTCTTCAGATGAGATGAACATCAATGGAGATGAGTCCACTGGTGGGGAGTGGGGCCACAGCCGAGAGCCGGGTCCTAGCATGCACTAGCTGCCAGCCACACTCCCAGAGAGCTGGCTGTGCTGCAGGCTCTGCAGTATACCCTTTATACTCCAGAGCCTGCAGCATGTAACCACGTAGCCACTAAGATTTTTAACAGTTACACAGTTACCTAATTACCCACTTTTTAAGATCCCTACTTTGGCCCAGATCTAGAAAGGTAGTTTGAGCAAGGTACCTAAATACAGGTGACTCGCCTGTATACCCAAACATCTTTCTTTCCAGTGCCATGCTTCTCTTTTACCAAAATTAAAGGTTTCTCTCTGACGTTCTGGAGAAGAATACTCCCCGGCCATGTGGCAGAATATCTCCACTTACACAAGAGAAATCAAGCTACATTCTGAGCTTGGCCTAAGAAATCGGGCTCAAAGCTTTTTGCTGAAGGGTGAAGCTAAGCGAGAGGAAAGGTCTTAAATTCCACCCAACCAGCCAAATATCAGATCAGGGTAGTTCTGCCAAAAAGCAAAACACCTTTTCCAGTCTTCTCTCAGGATGTGTGTGAAAACACATGGAAGCCTTCACCACTGGAAAAATCGTATTTCATTGCAAAGTCTCATGTGTCCCATAAATACTCCCAAAGTGAGAGAAGAATGGCAGCTCTATAGAAGGAAATGATCTGCTCATATGAACACTGGAAAAGAAACACAATAGTCCTCAATCCCATTTCTAGCTGACACTGACTCACCCGGTGATTGTGGGCAAGTCTCTTAACCAAGGTGACTCTGTGAATTAAAGAGGTAGCACCTTCAAGCTGCAGCCAAGATGGAGGGCCCTCTCTGTTAACTGATGTCCAAACACAGAGTAAGAGAGCCCTAAAAATTAATATGCTACATAGACTAGCCAGAAGTGTGGTGAAGAAAAGGAATGATTATTATGCCCATTCTAACGATAGAGATGTGAGTGATATGAAGCAAAGAGTGACAACTGGGACTATATTCTCCAAGGAGCTCAGAGCCTCATATGCTGAGTGCACTCCTGAAAATCTGACCACTATTCTAGTGCCTAAACGGTAGCTGAGCTCTTCTGAAAATCTGTCCTAAGGTTGCAAAGAAAGTATGTAATGGAAGAGGGACCAAGACCCAGCTTCCACAAAGGCCAGGCCGGAGCCATAATCTCAACACCATCCTTCATGAGGGAGTCATATCTGTAAAGCATTTTGCACAGCAAAACTGTTCTATAAAGGTGTGTCTAGACAGCAACGCTATTTCAGGATACTTCCGATATCCCGAAATAGCTATTCCACATCTTTTGCGCAAGCTCGTTATTTCAAAATATAATGGGCTCACTATTCCGATGTCCCTGCAAACCTCATTCCACAAGGATTAAAAGATGTTTTGGAATAGCAGTTTATTTCGAAATTTGGCACTAAATTTTGAAATAAGCTATTTTGAAATTAACTCGAAATAAGCTGCACAATTTGCGTAGCTCAAATTGCGTAGCTTATTTTTAGATAAGGGTGCAGTGTAGACACACCCTACAAGCTAAGGACATCATTGTTAGTAGTTACTTAAAATGGTTAAATCCAGGAATTTCTTGGGTAAGTCTTGACTGTGTCTTTACATATCAGATCACCCCCCAGTTTCATTGAATAATCACTCACAATCTGAGCTCATTGTTCATGACATAAACAAAGAAAACTTCTGCTTGTTGCAAGTTTATGCTTTACTGGCATTTTTCATGCACTGTACTGACTTGGTTTCAAATGCCAAAGAAATGAGAAAATCCACCCTGGTGGAAGCAGGCACAGTGTCATTACATCAATGAAGTGGCAGCCTGCTTACTTCAGCAGTGAAATTGGCCCCCAAAGGACTGAGCAAGTATAAAATTAGCACACCTGGTATTCCTTGTAATAAAATCAAAATCAGTGCTAATTAGAGAAAATAATGGAAACCAAGATATTTTTAATATAATTAAACCATTATTTTTAGGGCATGAATGCAGGGTCAGAGGGGACAGGACAAACAATCTGATTAAAAACTCTGCATGAAATAATCTGGGTAAAGACAATTTACCTTTAATTGTTCTGATATAACAATCCTCTAAACAGAGAATAGCTTTTGCACTCCTTGTTTTGGTGTGTTTGATGTCATTATCTGGTCACATCTAGCAGTGGGACCATGCATATATAATCCAGAGTCAGCAAACAGTCACCACAATAGGAAAAAGGCCAGGAAGTCTGACAGACTTTGTTATGGATGGAACTAGAACACAATAATGAAGACAGAGCTGTCATACAGAGCATGCAGGGCCTCTTGGCAAGCGGCAAACAAAATGTGGTTTTATACAGCCAAATGCACTACACACCTGGGTACAAGGAATGATGGTCATGTCTACTGAATAACAGACAATTTCCTGGAAAGCAATGACTTTGGAAAGGACCTATGAGGCCATAATGGACAAGAAACTCAACATACGTTTCTGGTGCCACGCATGTATTCAGAAGGGAAGTAGTGAATAGGCACAGAGAAGCGATTTTACCTCTATACAGGGTATTGGTGAGACTGTGTACAATTTGGATGACCACATTTTTAAAAGGATGTTAAAAACATTGGTGACGGTGCAGAAAAATAGTCACAAATTAATTCAAGGGCTGGAGAAAATGCTGTACGTATCGTGCTCATGTGGTTTATCAAAAAGAACACTGAGAGGTGACTTGATTACAGGATATAACTCAGGGGTGGGCAGTAATTTTTGACCGGGGGCCACCCTGGAAGGGGCAGCGCCAGGATGCTTCTGGGGGTGGGGAAGCCCCTTTGTCCCCCTTCCCACTAGGCACCCATGCCCCTGGCAGGGCGGGAAGAGGCTTTGCATGCTCCCCCACCCCCAGGCCAATCAGGGTCTGGGGGTGGGGGAGCTGCATGAAGCGTCCTTCACCCTGCCCCCATTCTGCACAAGCGCGCAGCACTTTGAAGTGCCATGCACTCCTCACTGGATGGGGGGGAGGGCGGAGGAAACTCCACACAGCCCCCTTGTCCCCTAATTGGCTGGGGATGGGGGAGCAGCCCGCGGTGGCCCTTTTGCCCATCCCTGGTGTAACTGCTTTCAGGGAGAAAATATTGGGTACTAAAGGTCTCTTCATTCACAGCAGCCCAGGCTAGATGACCTAATGGTTTCTTCTGTCCTTCAGGCTCTATGAATCTATCAATGGATCTATGAATCTATGGTCTTTAAAGACCGTGTGGGATTTGACATTTCAAAGTCATTCAGGGGATGTGTTTCCCCGGAATTCTATGCTTAGGATTCCGTCACCGGTGGCCAACAGCTAGTGGGACTGCGCCAACGCAAACCATAAATGTACACAAGGAAAGCTGTGATTTGCACAAATTGCATTTAACATGGCTTCAGGCAGTCAAAGGACATTAAAGTCAGAGGGACTAGTCACACGCTTAGTTACGCACATCCTTAAGTGCTTTATTGCATCAGGCCTTTAAAAGGGAGCAATGGGAACAAGCAGAGAAAGTCAGATTGAATTTCAGGGGGGAAATGAGCATTGTTGAGCATTGTCACAACTAACTCCCAAGGAAAGCAGTGGAAGCCTCACTTAAAACCGCACCATACAAAGCCATACTTAGATACTTTCAAAGCAACTAGGGAACACACAGTTGCCAGTAAAGCTAATGGCAAGCAAGTGTCTAAATCTAGCTTTGAAAAGCGCTGCGTTAGAAATTTTACTGTGTGGACCAGTCCCACATAGACAACATGATGAAGTGCATAACCTAGCAAGCCTATTCTGTCTCCACTATCCAAGATTCTTTGAATCTGTCATTCACCGTGCATTTTCACTACATTCCCTTGTTAAAACAAGTTGAAAAGCAGCCTGTCCCAGGGAAAATCCAGTGCATGAAGGTTTGGTTTTCCTTCCTCTCCTTATATTCCCCTTCGTAATTTCAGGGGGTGCAGAAGGGGCGGAGGTTACACACAACATTCCCAGTGTTTGTCATCTGTCTTTCCCCACTGTCCTTTCTTTATTCTTATGTGTTAGTTGTATCATGGTAGTGCCCGGAGGCCTCAGTCAGGGTTCCATTGTGCGAGGCACTATATCTGTTATGGCTGCTGTTTGCACCAATGGAAAAAGAATGTAAATGGGAGGAAAGGCAAAACCCCGCTACAAGACAGGTGATGTTAATTAGGAAATGGAAGTAGGGATCAGAGCACAAACCTGGTGCTGGGGTCAGCCATAGAGGTGCACAAGCTGCTCCCCTTACCCTGGTCAAAGCCATTTTGTGCATGTTCATTTCATGTAGGCTACTTTATTCCTGCTAGTGATCTTTTAACAGCAGCCAGCAGCCTGCATCACTGCTGAATGTGACTACCTATTAGTTGTCTGTTATTTTCATTTACTCTCACTTGCCTTCAGTAACTCTGTTTTTAATGGGAATCACAAATGCTCTGTGTTTCACACACCATGACTGTGTGGGGCTGAAGCCTGGATCCTGAGCCCTGCCACCCAGAGCTGATGCCAAAATCTGAGCAAAGTAGCTTTCTGGGGCCCTCTGTGTCTGGCCAGGTGGAGGATGCAGGAGCAGGATCGGGGTACAGTGTCTGGCTAGGAGGGAGAGTGTCAGAGCAAAGAAGCATGTGGGAGCAAGCTGGAGGTGCAGGGGGGAGGGTGTGGGGATCTGGGCATGAGGGGGCATGCTTATCTGGCTTCATGTCCCCTTGCAGGGGGAAAACCTCAAGCATCACTGCACTGCCATTCCTCTAGCCAGGTGGGGAGAGAGAGGAAGCTCCCTCCTCCTCTTCCCCACCCCCACATGCAGCAGGGAACCCGCACAGTTGAGAGACTGCAGCACCAGCTCTGCCTTCCCACTTAGAGGTCATGCAGAGGAGAGGGCTGTGAAGAAAGCCCCGACTTTCCCTGCGAAACCCGGCTCGCTGCAGAGAGCAGCAGAGTGAGCAGCTCCATGGCCTGTCACTCCTCCAGTCAGGTGAGGAGGCAGGGCCGCATTATGACTTTCGTGGGCCCTAGGCACTTTTGCTTTCGTGGGCTCCTCCCACCATAATAATATGCAGGGCTCGACAAATAATGCAATCAACTCGCCCGTGGCAAATAGATTGCAACCCGGAAGAGCCGGGTTCAGACGATCTGCACATGCACAGATGGCCAGACAGCGCGGCTGGCGAGCGGGGCTCGCCACGGTTCAGCGAGCCCTGAAATATCAATATTAAAAATTATTTTTAATATAACTTTAAATACTTCAACATTTTATTTTTTTTCTGTTTTAGGCAAAATTTAATAGATTTTCATGGGCCCTAAAAGTTTCATTTTTTTCTGATGTGAGAAAAAAATTAAAACATTTTCTTTGACCCTAAATGTTCATTTTTTTCTTCTGATTTTAAAAGAAATTAAAACATTTTCGTGGGCCCCTAAAAGTATTGTGGGCCCTAGGCACTGTGCCTACTGTGCCTAATAGATAAGTCGGCCCTGTGAAGAGGGGCAGGGGGAGAGAAAGTGGCATCATTCCCAGCCAAACCAGTTTTGACATCCCAAAACTATGGAGCAATCTTCAGTCACTAATGCTATATCATGGAGGGGGGAAAATCAGTAGCACAGCAACTCAAATGACTGACATGATGGATTAGCTATCCACCACATGTAATCCACCGCGCTAATATCAACAGATCCAGAGGCTTTGGCACTTCAAAACATCAGGAGCAATAAATACTTCTCAGTGTATATATGAAATGCAAATAACTGAAGTCAACGGAGAAAAACCACAAGACACTCTGGTTTCTTATTTGTCTAATCCACCCAGCTCTAATCTGAAAAGTCCAAAACAAATGTATCTGAAATCAACCCTCAGGAAAAGGTTTTCACCTGAAAGTAATGTCTTCTCATCTAGGAAGTGACAACCTCATTTTCTATCCTAAGGGATTATCTACATCTATAAAGAATCAGATACACTACAATATCCCTGACTACTCAAAAAAGTCCCAAAGAGCCTTGAAAAACAGGCAACTATATACTCAATTGTAAGATATTGTGACAAGTACCATACTTTTGTTTTTGTACAGATTCTAACACAGTTGAGTCCTGGGCCATGCAACATACCAACATACATACTTACATATATACATAAAATGGCACCTGGCATTTGTAGGTGCAAATTTTAGCACTAGTATATGGTCAAGTGTTAAAATTACTCGGGCGCACACAGACATTGGCACCTACATCTTGGTGCATGCTTACAAGTTTACACATTCTCCGCAGGTAAAGGCTCAGAGAAAAAGCTGGCCTTGTGTGTATATCTGTGTGTTTGCTTATGGGTGCATGAATATTTATTTGGATACACATGTATTTAGATCAGAAATGAGCCCAAACCAAAATACTGGATCCAGGCACCCTCAAATTGAGGAATTTTGTGCCTTGATCTCATTTCTAATATAATTATGATAGAGAAATCATTGTCGACATATAGAACTCTTCCTATATGTAATGCCGCATATTCTTCCATAGGACTGTCATTGCTGTAATCACCTAATTGTTAAAAAAAGTAATTATATCCATCATCACAACCCATGCAGCACAGCGTGCAGATAGAATTATGTCTTCCAGAGAAACCTGGTTTATGACAGAGTAGCCTTTTGGACAAGTGTGGGAACATTAACATTCATTACACATAATACACTTCTATGCTGGCCAATGAGTCTTGGAGAAAGGAGATTTCATCTGGTTCCAGCATGAAACCCAAAAAGACATTTTCTTGAAAGACTCACTGTCTGCCTTGCTGGGTTTGAACTGAATGCCAGGCATTGATAGAAAGCTGAACCAGATTACTTTCCAGTACTTCAGAAAGCAAAATTAGTAGTGTCCTCAGATGCCCAGTGCTTTACAACTGCTTGAGAATTTCACTGAGGGTTTGTCTTCACAAGAGCATTAACTTGCTATTGATAGAAATGAGATCGAACTAGCTACAGGCATAAAGGGAAACAAGAAGACCTTTTATAAATACATTAGATGCAAGAGGAAGACCAAGGACAGGGTAGGCCCACTGCTCAGTGAGGATGGAGAAGCAGTAACAGGAAACTTGGAAATGGCAGAGATGCTCAATGACTTCTTTGTTTCGGTCTTCACCGAGAAGTCTGGAGGTGTGCCTAACGTAGTGAATACAAGCAGAGAGAGGGTAAGTTTAGAAGATAGGATACACAAAGAACAAGTTAAAAATCACTTAGGAAAGTTAGATGTCAGCAAGTCACCAGGTCCTGATGAAATGCATCCCAGGATACTCAAGGAGCTGGTAGAGGAGGTATCTGAGCCTTTAGCTATGATCTTTGAAAAATCATGGCAGACAGGGGAGATTCCAGAAGACTGGAAAAGGGCAAATATTGTGCCCATCTATAAAAAGGGGAATAAGAACAACCCAGGAAACTACAGACCGGTCAGTTTAACGTCTGTCCCAGGGAAGATAATGGAGCAGGTAATTAAGGAAATCATATGCAAACACTTGGAAAGTAATAAAGTGATAGGGAATAGCCAGCATGGGTTTGTGAAGAACAAGTCATGCCAAACTAATCTGATAGCTTTCTTTGATAGGATAACGAGCCTTGTGGATAAGGGAGAAGCGGTGGATGTCATATACCTAGACTTTAGTAAGGCATTTGATACGGTCTCGCATGATATTCTTATTGATAAACTAGGCAAATATAACTTAGATAGGGCCACGATAAGGTGGGTGCATAATTGGCTGAATAACCGTAGTCAGAGAGTTGTTGTTAACGGTGCTAAATCCTGCTGAAAAGGGATAACAAGTGGAGTTCCTCAAGGGTCTGTTTTGGGACCCGTACTGTTCAATATCTTCATCAATGATGTAGATATTGGGATAGAGAGTACGCTTATTAAGTTTGCAGATGATACCAAACTGGGTGGGGTTGCGACTTCTTTGGAGGATAGGGACATAATTCAAAATGACCTTAGCAAGTTAGAGAAATGGTCAGAGGTAAACAGGATGAGGTTTAATAAAGAGAAATGCAAAGTGCTCCACTTAGGAAGGAACAATCAGTTCCATACATACAAGATGGGAAGCGACTGTCTAGGAAGGAGCATGGCGGAAAGGGATCTAGGGGTCATAGTGGACCACAAGTTGAATTTGAGTCAACAGAGTGATGCTGTTGCAAAAAAAGCAAATATGATTCTAGGTTGTATCAACAGGTGTGTTGTAAGCAAAACTTGTGAAGTCATTCTGCCGCTCTACTCTGCACTAGTTAGGCCTCAGCTGGAGTACTGTGTCCAGTTCTGGGTGCCACATTTCAAGAAAGATGTGGAGAAATTGGAAACGGTACAGAGAAAAGCTACAAGAATGATTAAAGGTCTAGAGAACATGACCTATGAAGCCAGGCTTCATGAACTGGGCTTGTTTAGTTTGGAAAAAAGAAGATTAAGCGGGGACATGATAGCGGTTTTCAAATATCTTAAAGGGTGTCACAAGGAGGAAGGAGAAAATTTGTTCCTCTTGGTTTCTGAGGACAGGACAAGGAGTAATGGGCTTAAAGTGCAGCAAGGGAGGTTTAGATTGGACATTAGGAAAAAATTCCTAATTGTCAGGGTGGTCAAATATTGGAATAAATTGCCAAGGGAGGTGGTGGAATCTCCCTCTCTGGAGATATTTAAGAACAGGTTAGATAGACATCTGTCAGGGATGGTGTAGACGGAGCTTGGTCCTGCCTTGAGGGCGGGGGGCTGGACTCGATGACCTCTCGAGGTCCCTTCCAGTCCTATGATTCTATGATTCTATGATCTTGATTGCTCCTGTTAGCATGTCCCCCCCGTGTGTACACAAAAGGCTCAGTCATGGCACACAGCAAATAAAACACTGTCAAAAGAGCCCACACAGCCATTGATTATCGTTGGTCCTCCTACCCTTTGCCGTAGATCACCGTGACATGCCAGCCCGTGTCCAATCTGCTGGCTAAACAGTGTCTGAACCTGAGCAGAAGTCACTCATCTTCACACGGTGAGGCTTGTGTCCTCAGCCCCACACTACTTCCAGCTTCACTCATCTCTGTTCTCCAGTACAGCAGAGAGAAAGAGGCTTGTTTGCAAGCCACTATGTCATGTTGTGGACAGGGCTCTGGTAAACTTTGGAGCTGATGCTATCAAAGGACATGACTTTGGGACACAGACAAGAAAGCTGGGCTATGATAACCTATGGGCCAGTTTTGGAATCAACTGTGTAAGACAACAGTGTGGCTGTGTCTACACTGGGCCACTTATTCCGGAAAAGCAGCCGCTTTTCCGGAATAACTTGAAAGCTGTCTATACTGGCTGGTTGCTTTTCCGAAAAAAGCAATGATGATCTACTGTAAAATTGTCTGTGTTTTTCCGGAAAAACTATGCTGCTCCCGTTCGGGCAAAAGTCCTTTTCCGGAAAAACTATTCCAGAAAAGGGCCACTGTAGACAGCCCAGTAGTCTTTTCCACAAAAAAGCCCCGATCGCGAAAATGACGATCGGGGCTTTTTTCCGGAAAAGCACGTCTACATTGGCCACGGACGCTTTTCCGGAAAAAGTGCTTTTCCGGAAAAGCATCCTGGCAATGTAGATGCGCTTTTTCCGGAAATACTTATAACGGAAAACTGTTCCATTTTAAGCATTTCCGGAAAAGGGTGCCAGTGTAGACGTAGCCTGTGTGTCTAGATGGGGGTGGATTGCCTTTACATATTTGCATAATTTATCACATAACTGATGAGAAAGCTGAGGATTTCATTACCATCCTCCAACTGTGTAGAAGCAAAAAGGCCACAAGCTCTCACACTGTCATTCTGAAAACGGCTGTGACTGCTCCATGCTGCTTGTGGAGAACCACCTACCCTTGACAACGAAGTGGATCCAGTGAAGTTTTGTTCCAGTGAAGACTTTGACCTTTTGTTTTGTTACCCAGCAATAATGGAATGTTCTTTTTTCACCGCTTTTTTTCTTACCTTCTTTGGGCCCATAGCAAACCCCTAAATCCTACCGCAAACAATCCTCGTTAAGATCCACAGGTGAAATTTGCAGCTCTGGACCATTTTTCTCTCTTTCCTGCTACTTCATTTAGAAGTGAATCCACCCATGGGACCATTGAGGGTCATATTCTACCATGTTTCAAAACCACTACAGTCTCCTGTTGTCATTAGGATTGCGTGGGTCGTAAGTGAAGGCAGATTTTGGACTAGAGCTTTTATAGTGTAACATTTATAAATCTTCCAAATTCTGTAGGGTCATGCCTTGAAGCAGCCAAACATCCTGCAATGTGAGATGTGCAATCTGACTCTAGCAGTCAGCATAGTTGCTTAAGCAGTGGATGCTGTGTAGAGCTTAACACAAATCATTTATATTATATCCATTCAATGCATCATCCTGGCTCGGCAAAGGGAAAAAGAAAAGAGGCAGATGTCATACTCTCTCTCAATAATCAGCACAGAAGATAACAGAGTATATAAAAGTTGGCACCACTGATATGAAGATTTTTGCTTCTGCTAGAATATTAGCCACAATTAACAAAGATCTTCAAGGCTGGTCCTCTCTGGACAGCATGTTCCATGAAAGACAATGCAAGTAGAAAGGGGTCTGTATGAAACCAAAGCTCTGTGTCACCCTGGACTTGGAAAGGAGTCAGATCTCATTCCAAATGCTTTATTTAGGGCTACAAAACACAAGAAAGCCTGATAAGAACTGGAGGCAATGAGAGAAAAGAAGAGCTAAACTCCTATTAAATTCCCATTCCTAGGTTCTTTTCAACATTCTCCTCCCCTCACCCTTACTGCACACACAGGTGTATTTTATTATTTTCTTATTCTGCTTTCTACTCTTTCATGCACCCACAGAGCTCCAATCAAAACCACATTGCCCAACTCCTCTGTCCTCCAGCTCCTCACATTCCTAAGAGCAAAACGGGCTGCTGGAGCAGAGGAGCTGTAAAATGCTGTTCTCACAATGAAAGCAGCACTTTCCAATAAAACCTAAGCTGTCTGGCTGTGCTTCCCTTCCCAGCCTCAGGGCACAACTGCACAGAAAGAGCAGCCTCAGACTGATGAAACAAATAATCTTTATTGCTAAGCATGCAACTTTGGCCCTGCCAAAAGATGCATTCAATCCAGCCACTCAAGCTACTGATTACTTACAAAAATGATGGTCCCTGGAAAGCTTTCCCCTAGTGGTAGTTGAATCGATCCCTGTTTGTGACAGTCCTTAGTTCACTTGTGATATTGACACGTTCCCCTAACACACTCCGCAAAAAAGTATGAGCATTCAGAACATGATTTATGAAGTGTCTGTAATAAGTTCATGAATGCATAAAAATACACTGGACCAATGGATACAGTTGCATGGGAGAAGGTGTGACACTAATCTTACTAAACAACGAATATGTGTTGAACCTTTCGGCTACGTCTACACTGGCCCCTTCTTCGGAAGGGGCATGCTAATTTTGAAAGTGGGAATAGGGAAATCCGCGGGGGATTTAAATATCCCCCGCGGGATTTAAATAAACATGGCCGCCGCTTTTTTTCCGGCTTTGGGAAAAGCCGGAAAAAAGCGTCTAGACTGGCCCGATCCTCCGGAATAAAGCCCTATTCCGGAGGATCTCTTATTCCTACTTTGAATAGGGCTTTATTCCGGAGGATCGGGCCAGTCTAGATGCTTTTTTCCGGCTTTTCCCAAAGCCGGAAAAAAAGCGGCGGCCATGTTTATTTAAATCCCGCGGGGGATATTTAAATCCCCCGCGGATTTCCCTATTCCCACTTTCAAAATTAGAATGCCCCTTCCGAAGAAGGGGCCAGTGTAGACGTAGCCCTCTAGTCTAGCACCCTCACGACATGACTGATGCCAAACCCGAGAATTTGCCAACCATGGGAAATCAATATTGTCTAACAGCATTACCCACGCTTCCACTGCTTACTGGGGTCTTAGAAGACATTTAGGGGCAAACTACAGCTAAATAACAGCACAGAACATTAACAACTATAAAACTTTATGGGACTGTGGGGCACTTAGCCACACCGGTGATAAGTGGACATCTGGCTAACTAAAATCATGCCAGACCACGGATGTTGCCAGACCAGAGAGTACTGGACTAGACAGGTTCAACTTGTACTACTAGGCTACGTCTAGACTGGCATGATTTTCCGCAAATGCCTTTTAACGGAAAAGTTTTCCGTTAAAAGCATTTGCAGAAAAAAGCGTCTATATTGGCACGGATGCTTTTCCGCAAAAGCACTTTTGCGCAAAAGCATCCGTGGCCAATCTAGATGCGCTTTTCTGCAAAAAAGCCCTGATGGCCATTTTAGCGATCGGGGCTTTTTTGCGCAAAACAAATCTGAGCTGTCTATACTGGCCCTTTTGCGCAAAAGTTTTGCGCAAAAGGACTTTTGCCCAAACGGGAGCAGCATAGTATTTCCGCAAGAAGCACTGATTTCAGACAGTAGGAAGTCAGTGTTCTTGCAGAAATTCAAGCGGCCAGGAGCAGCTGCTTTTGCAGAAAAACTTGCCAGTCTAGACACAGCCCTAGAGTGAATCCTTTTACTCGTCCATTAAAGCTTGTATACAGACACTTTCAGTTAAATGTAAATTGGCATTGCTCCGTTGGTTTTAACTGAACAGTATTTACATTGGTTCCAAATCTGGAGCTTGGGTTGGAAACTACACTTTTTGGTTCATTTGGAAACAAGTTCTCCAAAGGCAAACAGAATGTATAACTTCCAACTGCTTGATAAATCCAACTAGGATGGAGTTGCACTTTCAAACATCCTAAAAAGACTCAGCTTTAAAACTTTACAGCTTCTCTTCACAGCATCAAAGGAGAAGGCCATTGAATTTTTGTTTTTAAAAAGGAGCAAAGTAAGCATATTAATAGGGCTTTACCTGGCTGTAGTTAGTAAAAGAACCATTCACTTTGCTCCAAGTTTCAACACAACAATAATAATTCAAGATGCTTTAAACCTATGTACAGAGCAGCAGCTCTTTCATTGCTTCTATAAAGCAAACAGACCAGTCCTTCAGAAATAAAACAGAGGCAGGTTAAAACATATAATCAAAGAGATCAGTTTGCTGTAGATTACCACTCTGCAGCGTTTGAGGGATTAAGACAGATCCTCAAATTTATTTAGGCAGCTAACTGCAATAGGAGTTAAGCACCTAAATACCTTTGTCTAATTACCAATGCTCTAGTTGCTGGGCCCACAATCTAAATACCCCAGGGACACCTTTAGGCTATGTCTACACTGCAGGCTTCTTGCGCAAGAACTGTTTTGCGCAGGAGTTCTTGTGCAAAAGGTCTTCCACAAGAGCACATCCACACTGCCATGTGCTTTTGCGCAAGAGCATCCGTGGCAGTGTGGACGCGCTCTTGCGCAAGAAAGCTCTGATGGCCATTTTAGCCATAGGGGTTTCTTGCGCAAGAAAATTATGTTGCCTGTCTACACTGCCTTCTTGTAGAAGAGCTCTTGCGCAAGAGGGCTTATTACTCGTGGGGAGAGGAATAACTCTTCCGGAAGAAGCCCTGTTTTCCGATGCTGTACTATAAATTAACTTGTGCAAGAATGCACGTGCAGTGTAGACATCCGGTAAGTTTTTGCGCAAAAAGCCTGCAGTGTAGACATAGCCTTATGGTAAAGCTTTAGCTAAACAAAGCCACCCATCTGGTACTGGAGTCTGATGAGCAATTAGAGCTTGCATGGTGGGATTAGCAGCCTCTAATCTCTTGTGATAGGGAGCACAAACTTGCATCTCTGCTGGTCTACTTCTTGTGCTTCCCCTGGTTCCCTGAGGCCCATGGATGTTCATGTATTTTTAGCCCTTTCCAGTGCCTGTAGGACTGTCTTTCCTTGATATAACCTCATTTACAAGGGCTGAGGGACAACAAACCCACCAAGATAACCAGATCCTACGTGCGACTGCACCCATTTCATGTGGGAGAGACTTTGCCATTCTGATGAAAATCCTGCTAGCACCATTGTACCCGGTATCATTAGTGTTTCTCATGAGCTTGATTCCTTACGTGGCCCTACAGCAAATGGGGAGGAAATAAAGAGCCTTCCTTGACTGTGTACGAATCGCCCTAGAACATAGGGGAACACAGAGGATGCTGTCAATATGCCCTCTCCCCCTCAGGAAGCAGCTCACTAGAAAGGGGGCAGGGAGTAGGTGGCAGATGTTAAAAAGCTAACTGGTGGGAGTGTAGGGTGAATGGGGGGTGCGATTGTGCCACAAACAACTCTATCATGCATCTGGTGAGCTCCCGACAGCATTCTGCCTCTTAGAACCACAAGGCCTCCCAGTGCTCCACCTGGAATGGTGCAGCTGTGCAGAAAAGTCACTTGATGCAACTTAGTTCAACCACAGGATCATTATCACAATAGAGGCCTCATTTTGGGAATGAATCCCTATTCAGGAAGGGGGCTTAAGTGAACACAAAGTTAAGCATGCACTGGAGTGATTTTCTGAACTCAGGCCACAAACAGCAGCAGCCCTAGCTCAGGCTAACAGTAACTGAGTATCTCGCTAGGGAAATCAATATTTTTTGGAGGGTCCCTAGTTAATTACCCCATAGCTCTCTGTCTCTGCCCTTATCTAACTGAAACCAGTTCATAAACAGAAACCCTGCTTAGCAGCCTCAGCAGAAGACCAAGAACTGAATGAATAATATTTCCGCATTCAACTTCAACGCGAGCTACAAATACTAACTCATTATCCCTCAGTGGTAGAAAACCAGACATGTCCATTTTACAAATGAGGAAGGGAAGTGAATTGACCCAGGCCACAGACAGTCATTGTTAGAGTCATAACTACAATGGAGGCTCAGGTTCCCAGTTCGGGGTCCTGACCATTATGCTTCTCTTACACTGGCCAGGGAGACAGGACTACCCAGGCGGGTTGGTTAGCAAGGCAGGATGACCCATGGTTAGGGTACTAGGCTATGATTCAAAACATCTGGGTTTCTCCACCAAAGGCTTCGGGTGTGACCTAGCTCAAGTCATTGTGCATCTCAGTTCCCCATCTGTAAAAGGGGATGTGAGCAGCACCCTACCTCCCAGAGGACTGTCAAGTGCTTGGATACTGTGGTACCCCAGGATGCCATAGAGGCACTGAGGCTAGCGAGGGCAGAGGTATTTCAGTGACACTGGATAAGGTGGTACCTGCTCTGTGGATAAGTAGAGGAATTCAGTCTCCCTAATCCCTAAATGCCCTTTAAAATCCTTAAGAAATGTAAGAAAAGTTATTGTGATGGATAGAACGTCGCCCATGTTAGCCAGGACACGCATGCATGTGTAGAATAGAGATGGCAAATCCCTGGGGCATGTGCTTAAAACCAGTCTAGCAATGTGGTTCCATGGGCACAGATGAAACGTTAGTGTTCCCTGCTCTATTTATTCTACCTCCACCAACTCCCACTCAGTGACCAAGACTGGCATTGTTCAGTCACTGTTCTACATCTGAGCTCTTGCCTGGCTTTTACAACATTGCTAACACATCACAGGAGACTAAAGCAGGCTATAGGTAGAGCATACAGAGTTGTTACAGTCATCATCTGTTTCATGCACAACATTTATCGGCTGTCCTATGCTCCAGTCACAAGCTCCATCACAAACAAAAGGCTCAATCCCTCCCTTGTCTCAAAAATCCCTCTTATGAAAGACACATGTGAACCTGCGAGTTCAAACAGACTGAGAAAGTCCTTCTAATGGCAGGAATGAATGTTTTTTTCTTACAGAATCAGCTAGAGGTAATTGGGGGAGGGGGTTCTGGAAGATGAGACAAGTAAATCACTTCAGCATGACAATCTGGATTTGGGAAAGATCTTATCCCATGGGCCTGAGAGTCAAAGGCAGTAATTACAGGCAAAAGCAAAATAAAAAAACTAACCACCTTCCTTTCCCATAAGCAGAGGTGTAGTGGTTTGGAGAGTGAGGGAGGAAATGACCCACTCTTCAGACAGGCAGATTGCAATAATCAGAAAGCACACATTGTAGGGAGCTTAATTTAAAGCAGAGACCAGAGCCAGTGAAGCAAGAAGAAAAAGAAAAGAAGTAACAGTAAAGGAATGTTATGAGCAAGAGGAAACCGCATGTATAGAAATTGCTTCACTGAACTATATACAAACCATCCAGCACCAGCTACACCTGGGCAGATCTTTTATCTGCACAAACCTTTGATTATGTGTTTTGCTCTCTCAGGACATCAATATTTTACTTTTTCTTTTCACTAGTCAGGTTATAGTACAGACGCTCAAGCTAGCTCTAATAAGCTAAAAATACTAGGAGCAAGAAGAGGCCAATCCAGTTTCACCTGGATCCGAGATTAAGACAAAACAGCTGCAGAATTTGGAAGGTTTCAGTCTTACCTTTGCAGCCTCCAGGCAATGAGAAGTGAAGTGCCCTGGGTGCTCCCAAGTAGATGGTTGGGGCAGTGGATGGTGGTTGCTTTTCTTTAGGCTACAGATCTTACTGACTGTGGCCACAAATCGTTCAGTTTGCCTCTTCCAGCACCAGCAGTGACAGCAGCCACAGAGCTGCAGCAAGGGCATACACAGGACAAAGCCCAGGACTCTACCCAGCCACAAATCCAGGCTGAATGCTACAGGTGCTCTCCAGTGCAAGTAAACCAAATCTGGCTCTTAGCGTTACCCTGATGGCAGCCTCCTGAATGAATTAAAAAACCATCACAGCAGGAATGCCCATCAATACAAGACAGGCCACCGAGAGCAGACGCTCTGCTGAGCTCGTATCCGTCACCGACTCCACACGCTTCACTCACATACACACAGAGCCAGGCTTGCTTGCTGAATAACTGGAAACAGTCGGTGTGTATGTTGAGTCAGTGAGAGGAAAAGGTTGTCTCATTTCCTTTGCTCCCCCGCCCCCTGCATTTCATCTTAGTGCAAGCCTCCTCCCGCACCTCCAAAATAAACACCCAGGTGGGGCCAAAATGGGAAAAGGAACAAGCACAGCAGTCCAGTCTAGTAGCACTCAGTGGCAAACAGATTTTTTTAAAGAGACAGAACACTAAAACACTCCCCTTCTTGGCCCAAAACAGCACAGCTTCAGTCTGACAGACAACACATTCCTGCTAACCAGCTCTGCAAAAATACAGCACCTCTGCTTTTATTAAACTCCCTGCTTGAGAGTGCTTTTGAAAGGGCCACAGATTTGAAACCAGAGCTCAGTTCTCCTTCCCCCACAACCGGACAGGGTTTTACTTTTGTTTTTCTTTTTTTGTTAGCTTCTTTGACTTCACGTTCAAACATTTGCAGAGATTATAATATTTCAATGTGCCAGGAGTAAATAACAATAATGAACAAATAATGCCTGATACCCATATGAAATACAGCTCTTTGCTCCACTCCGGCAATAAAGCCAAATGAAACCTACTGGATTTAGCCCCCAGGAATGGCCTGAGAATAATCATACGTTTTATTTACAATGACTGGGATTTAAAAGAGGTAAGTTGCTAGATAGTTTTCCATCAACACAGGCCAGTGTTTGTATAAGGTGGCATTTCTATGCTTGTTCCCTATTTACTTTCACAGCTGGGGACATGCAGTTGTTTTTGTCTTTCGCATTTCATCACAAATTGCTTTACAAATGATGAGGTCAGTCTTCCAAACCTTTAACCTCAGGAGTATGTTTTTACTCTTGAAAGCAGTGGTGCAAGGAGTGAGTAAGGGCTTGTCCTCTATAAAAACAATCACTGTCCCAACCTCTGAGTTGCAAGCACCTCTGGGTTATACAGCTACTGTTTAACACAGCGCTGATCCTTGGCACAGCACTTTAGAACAGGAAGTCAGAAAGAGACCTCTGTTCCCTAGCAAGGGGGCTATATTCTGAAAGGATTTAAGCTGGAATTTGGGCAGCATGGACACTCACGCCCTTGTGAAATATGACACAAATCCCCAAAGTCTCCACAAGAGGTCAGGAGATACGACACTGCCCCCAGCACAATGTGCACAGTTTAAAACTAGCCCACATCAATCATTGAAAGGGCATTTATGCCACACTGTCCATTAGATGCTTCATAAAGGGTAGGTGACTAGAGAATGTGAGGGTTAGATTAGTTAAGTGAATTTCTCCTGAAGAAGGCCTTTGCACTTACCAAATCTTCAGACTCAGACACCCATGCACTCTATGCCTCAGTTTCTCCATCTTTAAAATGAGGGGAAATTATACCTCCCTTTTGTAAAGCAACTGCTGATGAAAAGTGCCAGATATACACTTATTAGCCACAGGATCAAATGAGCACTACAAATATATTAATATGATTCATTAGTTGCCCAAATTAGGGATGTTAAATTTAGATTAATTAACTAATTGAATAGTCGATGGTTTTTCCATCGACTATTTGATTAGTCGATAAGGGCACCTCCACCTTTGAACTGCCAGGCTCTTGCTACAGTTCAGAAGCAGAAGTCCTGAAAGGAGCATGGGGCCAGCAGGGAACTGGCCCCGTGCTCCTGGCAGTACCTGAGCCTTTGAAATGTACAAGAGCCCCAGCCGGGCTCTTATACGTTTCAAAATCAGAATCGCAGCAGAATCGGCATGAGCGGAGACTGCTTCAGTCCCTGCTCACACCATTTTCTGCTGTGCCTCTACCTCTCCTGCCCCCCACGGAGACAGTGTTGGGGGAACCAGCTTTTATTTCAACTATTCCGTAAGCTTATGCTTATTGGAATGTCTACTAGTCGCTTACATCCCTAGCCCAAATATGGATCCTTTTAAAGCAAACAGCTTTACAGACTGTGAGGGAGTAGAGAAAGGAAGGCCTGGCATCCCAGGGGTTAAAGAAAGCCTCTGGGCCCAGCTAACCCCCCCCCCCCACACACACACTTTACCTGCAACCAATGCCAGGCCTGGAAGGGGAGAAAAGGGAGGAGCCTGACTCAGTTTGGCATTGACTGACAAGGAGGTAGGAGCTTAGTTCAGCAGTCTGACACCATGAATCACCCAGCAGCCATGGGAGAAAGTAAGTCTCTGCCCCACCACTCTGAAAAAAGGGGGGGGGGGACTATTGGAAAACCCCAACTAAGGGGAATGTGGACTTTTGGGCCCATGCCCCAAACTTAAGGATTAAAATAGGGAGTGGCTCAGAATTCCTGAGTCAGGAACACAGAGGGATAAAGAGCCACCCCCCATTACCCTTTTCTGCCCACTTACTCTGTGAACTAGCCTCTGGGTTACTCAGCAGTCAAGTTCCCAGCCACACAGACCCATATGTACAGACAGCCCAGTGGGCCTGGCTTACCAGCAAAGAGAAGGCATGAGGCAGGCCAGATAAAGATATTTAATTCAAACAACTTCAAGCTAAACAAGGATCCAGGAAAGTGACAACTCCCCCCAGCTCTGACTGAAAGAGATAACTATCACACACTGAGCTGCTTCTGATAAGCACTGTTTTCTCACTGTTAGCAGCAGGTCATTGGTTATTGTTGCCCATTGGCTGAGCAATAATACATCAGTGGTTGGGATTTTTCACCACCAGAATCAGTAATCATTCAATTATCTCAGATGGGGCTTGAGGCATAAACATCCTCAACCCCTGGAGAGCTGAAAATAGCCACAGACATGGTATGTTATTAACTAAGGAGCCTGGAATGTGTGTATCTAGTGGATGACTAAATCTGTCTATTCAAAGCCTCCCTCAAACTTTTCATTATGCAAAACAATTAGATCACATTGCAGTCTATTGAAAATTGTAATTATGGATTGAAGAGCCCACTGCTAGGAGTAAGAAAATGCTTCTTGCTCTTCCAGGCCTTGGCTTCTGTGTTGAGAACACTAGTAACATTCCACTATGTATTAACTGTGTGGGTAGGTATCTATCTTAGGTACTCAGATGGCCACTCATCACCATAATAACCAAGTACCTGACAATCATTAATGGAATTAGCCCTTTGAAAAAGGGAGGTGCTATTGTCCCCATTTCACAAGTGGGATTCAGAGACATACAGACATTAAGTGTCAAGTATCAGAGGGGTAGCCGTGTTTCTCTGAATCTGCAAAAGCAGCGAGGAGTCTTGTGGCACCTTATAGACTAACTGAACTGTTGGAGCATAAGCTTTCGTGGGCAAAGACCCACAGATGCATGCCCACGAAAGCTTATGCTCCAACACTTCAGTTAGTCTATAAGGTGCCACAGGACTCCTTGCCACTTTTGCAGACATTAAGTGATTTGCCTAATGGCATGAAGTAAATCAGTGGCAGAATATGGAGGCGAGACACACACACACAAAAGTTTCCAGAGTGCAGGCTTGTGCCCTATTCAGTGAACTATCCTTCCTCTCCAGAAGACACTTGTACATTTGGTACAGGACCATTGTACATTTGGTACAGGACCAGCATACCAAACTGGTTTCACACCACTGCGGAGCTCAAATTAAAGAGTGTGAAACTCCTGTAAACCTTTGTTTCGCTCTGCTTAATAACAAATATGTCTGAAATTTCATTAAAATAAAAGTTGCTGTCACCCTGAGACCTGCAAAAGAAGGGTTTCAAACACAGGAGCAGGACTTTTTTTGGGGGGTGGGGTAAGATAATGGATGAGTTATAATTTGACAAAGAAAGGAATGAATGAGGCTCCAAATGGAAATAGCAAAGCAACAGAAAACTGCCACTGAGCAGCCTCATGACTGGAAGGTAGCCAACGTGACACCAATATTTAAAAAGGGCTCTAGAGGCGATCCTGGCAATTACAGACCGGTAAGTCTAACTTCAGTACTGGGCAAATTAGTCGAAACAATAGTAAAGAATAAAATTGTGAAGCATGTAGAAGAACATAATTTGTTGGACAAAAGACAACATGGTTTCTGTAAAGGGAAATCCTGTTTTACCAATCTGTTACAGTTCTTTGAAGGGGATAACAAACATGCGGACAAGGGGGATCCAGTAGATATAGTATACTTGGATTTTCAGAAAGCCTTTGACAAGGTCCCTCACCAAAGGCTCTTGTGTAAATTACATGGCCATGGGATAACAGGGAAGGTCCTTTCTTGGATTGAGAACTGGTTAAAAGACAGGAAACAAAGGGTAGGAATAAATGGTAAATTTTCAGATTGGAGAGGGGTAACTAGTGGTGTACCCCAAGGGTCAGTCCTGGGACCAATCCTTTTCAACTTATTCATAAATGATCTGGAGAAAGGGGTAAGAAGTGAGGTAGTAAAGTTTGCAGATGATACCAAACTGTTTAGGATAGTCAAGACAGAAGCAGACTGTGAGGGACTCCAAGAAGATCTCACCAAACTGAGTGATTGGGCAACAAAATGGCAAATGAAATTTAATGTGGATAAGTGTAAAGTAATGCACATCGGGAAAAATAACCCCAACTATACGTACAGTATGATGGGGGCTAATTTGGCTATGACAAATCAGGAAAGGGATCTTGGAGTTATCGTGGACAGTTCTCTGAAAACCTCCACACAGAGTGCAGCGGCGGTCAAAAAGGCAAATAGGATGCTAGGAATTATTAGGAAAGGGATAGAAAATAAGACCCAGAATATCTTACTGCCCCTGTATAAAACTATGGTACGCCCACATCTTGAATACTGTGTACAGATGTGGTCTCCTCACCTCAAAAAAGATATTTTGGCCTTGGAAAGGGTTCAGAAAAGGGCAACTAAAATGATTAGGGGTTTAGAACGGGTCCCATATGAGGAGAGGTTAAAGTGACTGGGACTTTTCAGTTTAGAAAAGAGGAGACTGAGGGGGGATATGATAGAGGTCTATAAAATCATGAGTGGTGTGGAGAGGGCCGATAAAGAAAAGTTATTTATTAGTTCCCATAATAGAAGAACTAGAGGACACCAAATGAAATTAATGGGTAGCAGGTTTAAAACTAATAAAAGAAAGTTCTTCTTCACACAGCATGTAGTCAACCTGTGGAACTCCTTGCCAGAGGAGGCTGTGAAGGCTAGGACTATAATAGAGTTTAAAAAGAAGCTGGATAAATTCATGGAGGTTAGGTCCATAAAAGGCTATTAGCCAGGGGATAAAATGGTGTCCTTGGCCTCTATTTGTCAGAGGCTGGAGAGGGATGGCAGGAGACAAATCGCTTGATCATTGTTTTCGGTCCACCCTCTCTGGGGCACCTGGTGCTGGCCACTGTCGGTAGACAGGATAGTGGGCTAGATGGACCTTTGGTCTGACCCAGTACGGCCGTTCTTATGTTCTTATGTGAATCACTTTGAAACTTTTCATCTCTTCACTGTACACTCCTAATAAAATAAATAATAAATAAGTAGCCTCTGTTATATCTATGGCAGACCCATGACCACACACATACAGGCAGCCCTGGATGTCAGTGAGTATTGAATCAGGTACCCATCAGCATCAAAAGTGCAAACCCCTAACAACTATTCAACCACTTGTTGCTGGGGCTAACCACTAGAGGGCGACATAATCTCAAGTACTAAATCAGTGTGGTACATCTGCACTTTGTATAACTATGTACCATGAATGCAGTGCTCACTTGTTACAGTGGGGCAGGATGCAAACACCCTGCTGTGAGTTAGAATCCTACCTGATGCTGCTGAGGAAACTCTGCTGCTTCATTGTGACCATGTTAGCTCCACCATCAGGATATATGAGAGCTAGGAGGGACACTGGACAAAAAGAACAAGAGCCTGGAACAGTTAGAGCCAAACTTGGGCAGAAAATTTAGGATGGGGTTTGTGTTGTTTAGCTAGCATTTAAGTTTCCAATTAAGCCAAATCCTCAGAAGAGGGCAAGTTTGAACTCATTAAATCTTATTTGGAGCAGGATGGGAACTCCAGCTGCTAGCATCACCACTAAGAATTTTGCCAACAATTACCATGCAATGGTATCTGAGATGTTGCAGTTTTCTTAGTACATTTGCTAAAGAAAATAACTATATGATCCCTAATGGCCAAAGTTGACTTTGAAATAATAACCACTGTATGCAGTTGAGAGCAAATCTACACGCAGTTGGAAGGGGGAGAAGTAGGTCATTTTTTAATGCATGCACTTGATTTAATGACCCTATCACTTCAATGTTCAATTTTATCTTGATCCATCTGCAGGAAACCTTCAAATACTAAAAAATATTAATTCCAGAAGCAATAAATAGTCTTCAAGGAATGGGGAGCAGGAGGGCAGCCCATTTAATCTCCTAAAGGAAATTGCCTCCTACCCAGATGGAAGACTTATATGGCTTGCCAGAGAGACAGAGGGATCACTGTGTTAGCATTAATGGCATCACTTTCTGATGACCAGGTAGACTCACAAGTCAATACAGAGATGAGGGCCAGGGCATATCCCTAGCTCTGAACTCTTGCTGGCTGCTCAGGGTCCTCCATATAGAACTGTGGATCTGATCACTATTTCTCAAACAGGCTCAATCAAACCACTGGACTTGAGCACCATGCAAGTTTGGGTGAGGTGAATTTTGCCACTCGGACACATCTCTAAGCATGTCTTCAAACAGTTTTGCAAACGGGACTTATTCTCTCTGTCAAATGGCAAATCCTTTCAAACAGTTTTGCAAACGGGACTTATTCTCTCTGTCAAATGGCAAATCCTTTCGCCCTCCCCAACTGGAGACTGAGCTGAAAGAGCAACTGTCTTAATTTTTAAACTAAGGTAAAACCCAATGTCAGCTTTTTTCACAGAGCTTTTTTTTTTTTCCCCTATGCTTCCTTTTTTCTCTCTCATCCATCATCTCTTCAGTAGCAGCAGGATTTTGCTTATGGCCTCTTCCACCAGCTTTCTGGGCCAATGGTGGTATTTGTTTTAATGTAACAAATATGGTAGCTAAGTTTAGGAGGCTAACGTTATTATAGAGCATGTTCCCTATGCAATCCCAACCACTAATGTCATGGAGACCACTTCTATTTGAAGTTCAGGAAAAACCCGCCTTACATGACCTCTCAAGGGACCAACAAATGTCAGCTGAGGTGGAGAAGAATTCTATTCAGTGAGCCTGTACCTTATATAGACATTTATGTCACTACAAAGGGTGGGGAAACATGACCAAATCTAAAAAGTCTTTTGCATTCAACTTGCACTGGTGGGAAGACTAGAGAGAATTAGTCCCACCATCTTCAGGGCCTCTAGGGCTAGGAGATTGCCGGGTAGAGTTATCTCCGGTTGTAATGGGGCAGAGAGGCCCAATGCCAGCAGGGGCAGGGTTAAGGACAGCCTTTGGGCTCAGCGTTATCCCTGCAGTCAATGCCAAGCTTGGAAGGGGGATAGGAGAAGGCTGGCTGGCCAGGAAGCAGGGTGGAGCTTTGCCTCTCACCTGCAGGGAGTTTGCTCGCAGTTATGGAGAGATGGGCCTGCTAGCTGGAGCTGCTATTAGGGAGGAGCAGCTAGACCTCAGGAGTGACTGACAGTGACACAAGTGTAGGAGACTGCTCAGGAGAGGAGACTAAAGGAATAATTGGCTGGTGGGCTAAAGTGGGAACCAACATTGGAGACTTCTCACCCTGACCTGCGTCAGGGTGCCTGGAGGTCCCCAAGGGGGCGCTGCTTATACATACTATACCCAGTAGGAGCAGGTGTAGTCACTTCAGAGCCAGCGCCATGCAAGGGAATCTGCAATAGAGAAGATGGGCTCTACACAGAGAGCAATTCATCTCTTGGCATTTCTAAGACTCTCCTCCTTTTTAATTGGTGGGCCACATCAAATAATGTTCTGTCCCGGGAGGGAACAGGAAGCAAGGCAACAGTGTCCCTGTTTGGCCTGGGAAGACAAAAGATGCCCGAGACAGTCTCAACGGCCTATTCATCTGCAGGGCCTTGCTCAAAATTAGCTATGATTAGATAAAATGCTGTGGAGTACTTTACCCGGAGATGGTCCTGTCCACCCATGGAGTGGAATTCAGTAGCACAGCAAATCGGCTTGGCAGAGTTCAAGGCACCCAGTTCCCCCTGGTTATACAACATATGTCCAGACAGCAGCACTCAGATAGACCTGTGGATGCTATTCTGCGGGCTGTTTTGAAAACAAGAGGCTTACTGTGGTGCTCGCAGTCTTATCTATGCCAGAGGGATTGTGCATAACTATTGCTTATGCTGATTTAGCTCCAGTTGTGTGTGTGATGTTGGGAGCCCTAGTGTGGAGGGACCGTGTTACTGCTGGCACGTTACACATAGTGCAAATTAGATTGGCACAGAGCAGGACTAGATGACAACCACCGAAGACAGGAGTGAATCCCCATGGACTTTAGTGGTGCAAAATCAAGTGCAAGGAAGCAGCTTCCCACCTGTAATAAACTGTGATAGCTCCATTAACAAAGGATCTGTCCCACTGTGGCAACTGACAGGACGGCTTGCATCACTGATAACACTGGTGAAGCTGAACGGATGTTAGCAGTAGTAGGAAATTTTTGCAAGATTTCCATACTGCACACAAGCCTTATGTGTATAAATGACTTGGCATTTGAGGGACTCCGTTCACATGAGGGTGAATGGAGGAAATATGGGACTAATGCAGCAAAAATCTAATTTCAAACAGGAATATTTATTGGCCAGAAAAAACACCTCCTGGGACATTAGGGTCTGCGTGGGCGACCCTAAGAAACACAAATCAATGTAATCTCACCATCAAGCCCTCCCCTCCCTTTTGCACCACTACCCCATCCTGCAAACATCAAGCCAGTGTACATAGCTCTGCCACCACCCTACCCACCCACCCGACTCCGACTATGTGCTGCTGGAATTTACCTCACTTCTTCTCTCCGAGATGATGGAAAGAGGATTTATATGACTTAGTCCTGTTGCTGACATTGGCAGTTTGCACCACTCTTTACAAAACTAGTGTTCCCCTTGGATCTGTTTTATTTTTATCTCATCTGTGAGGAAAAAAATGGCCACAGATCATTAGCACTGCTTAGCAACAAGGGCTCTCCAGGCGAGGGGGTGGTAGTGTGCGAGCTGCCTTTGTGCACTCCCCCATAAACTGCAGCTCATGTAGAATGCAGTTGTAGCACTGCACAAGGGCCCTTCTCTGGGGAAAGGGGGTTAGTGACACGCACACTTCCTGGATATCTCCTCTCTGAAAATCCTGTCACTCAAGGCTTAGCCCAGTTGGTCTACCTGCCAAGGTGGCAATCGGAACAGTATGCTCTTAAGAACAAGTTCTTTGGGGAACTCTTCCGAGAAGGACAATGCAATGTTGATCCTTCAGCTGTTTATTAATAGGAAAGAACAGATGGGAAATTACCACCAGCAACTGTACTAGCTAAGGGCCAGATTGCTGTTGGGTAAGTACAAAGCAAGCCTCCCCCAGCCTCGCCTTGTCAGCCAGCCACAATTCCACTCCCTGTGCTCTCCGGAGAGCTAGGACTGGTTCCTGCCAGCATCCCCTGGTTGCCAGACACCTCAAAAGGACTCCTGAGGGTGGGATAATTGCCCTGTCTCTCTCTGCAATATGGCTGGCCAGCCTAAGAGGTAGCGGCACTATTCTACAAGGCGCTAGTGTGGCTGCACTCCTTTGCTATCATGTCAGGGAGCTCTAGGAAGTAGTGAGCTTCCCAAGACACTACTGCTCCTGGCCATTTCCCCTCCCCTTGAGGAATACATCTCTAACACCCCACTACCCAGGGCTCTCCCATGCTGACACAGTCTGGCCCTACGTACGGAATCTGTGTGAAAGCAGCTGGGGTACTGTCTGGAGAAATGGATTTAGCAGAGGCAGCTGCAAAGTTAATTTCTCAGTGAAAATTTGAAAAAGTGCCATTTCCTCAGATTGTGCTGTCCTTTGTGACTGTTCTGTCTGGCTGCAAAGATTCTGAGGTCACGTTTGTCTAGCATTAGTCTTTTGCTTCTTTAAGTTTCATGGGCAGGATGGGCTTCCCATGAGATGCTCCATGTGGAGTGGGTCAGTGGGGGTGGACAGAGAGAAATGACCACAGATAAAGCAGGGAACATTCATTTGGGTCAGGTTTTAACCTAATCAAATTATCGTGAATCTGCAGCGCGTTTCAAACCACAAGTCACTAATCCCCGGAAACCATTTCAAATCAAAGTTAATGTAGGAAATCTGTGTGCTGAAAGCCTGGAAAGGCAGAAGCTGTGTACTTTAACAAGTGGGGAGGAAAACATAAGTTCACTGAGTAACTTTGATCTCCCTCTAGAGTCAACATAGGAGCTCATGCAACAGGTCTGTTTTTCCGCCCAGGAAGCCTTTTTACATCTTTTGGGATAACATCTCCACCATTTGTGCCATGAAAATAAAACATACTTCTAAAAAAACATAAATCATTAGAACTTTTGAGGATGAGCTGCTGCCAAGACCTATAAAATCCCTCTCGTTACAGAGCTCAGGAAATGAACCTACAGTGGGACCAAAAGGGCCCAGAAAAGCTTTACAGAAGGCAAATGGGCTATCAGACAATGACCCGAACTTGATGGTCCAGCCATGCATTTCTGATACAGCCCATGAAAAGTAAATACTTGGTCCAGAGATAGAAATTAGGCATCAAACATACCAAAGGCCAAACTCCTCTCCGGACACCCAGAGCGCTCACGTGCATTTTGATCAAAGTAGCATTAGCTTCCCCTATTTCATCTTTGAATCCCATCTTTCAATGGGAATGATGAGACCAAACTAGTCTCCCTTAGAAGCCATGGAGGTCTTTCAGTAAGTCCCTCTCTTCCATATGTTTTTTTCCCTCCGTGTGGTTATGTTATGACCCAAAGTGGCTAAAGGGGGTCTAGATGTTTGATCTCCTAATCCTGACTAGGGTTCAGCTTCATGTAAGCCAGTGGAGAACGTAGGTTACAGATGGAAAGACATTGATTAAGTCTTAATGTAGCCTGCAGAATCCATATCACAAAGACTCCAAACTTACAAATCAGGAGACCATTGACCATTACAGGGGGAATATTTTGTACTGCAGCTGCCTGCTTTGTACCTGATTCTTGCAATTGCTATGCTTGTAATTTCTCAGAAGTAAAACAGATGCAAATTCAGAAGAAAACAAAGGCAGATTTCACAATATTAGCAGGGAGCACCAGTGCACATTTATTAACACAAGAACAAACATTTATGAAACTGAAGGTTTGTTCTGAATCCCGGCTAAAGGGTCTTTTTTTTTTTTTTTTGTCCAGGATCAACAAAACCTTCAGTTACACTTTTGTTTCTGTGCTTTCCAAATTTGCATGCTGTGAGGCCTCTACATGGACAGCACGTCTTTTCTCAAGCTACACAAGGCAGATTCATGCCGATCATGCCATTCTCCCTTACTAATACTCCTTAGCAGTGAGAGAGCACTTGTGAAGTACCAAACACATTCCAAGCTATAACTACTGAGTCTTCTGGGAGGCAGTTCTGGCTCAGTGCTCCCATTTACAGATTGGTTAACTGGCCCACCAATGGTATAGTGGACCAGGATTAGATCTCAGGATTTCTTAGCTAATAGAGTTATAGGGACATTAATTAAGACACTCTTGTGACTGCCTGAATCTGTGCTGGGGCCCCATGGTTCCTTATCTCCCAAGTGGAGATGGGGGAAGCCTACTGTTTTGTGTCCCAAGAGGAGGGGTGAATTTGTCCCCAGGGAGTATATTCAAAATGTATACCTGTTCCTTGTATCATCTTAAAGGTAATCCAAAGGGCTACGTCTACACTGGCATGATTTTCCGAAAATGCTTTTAATGGAAAAGTTTTCCGTTAAAAGCATTTTCGGAAAAGCACGTCTAGATTGGCAGGATGCTTTTCCGCAAAAGCACTTTTTGCGGAAAAGCGTCCATGGCCAATCTAGACACGGTTTTCCACAAAAAAGCCCCAATCGCCATTTTCGCGATCGGGGCTTTTTTGCGGAAAACACTACTGTGCTGTCTACACTGGCCCTTTTGCGCAAAAGTCTTTCAGAAAATGACTTTTGCCCGAATGGGAGCAGCATAGTATTTCCGCAAGAACACGGACGATCTTACATGAGATCGTCATGTTCTTGTGGAAATTCAAGCAGCCAGTGTAGACAGTTGGCAAGTTTTTCCGCAAAATCGGATATCTTTGTGGAAAAACTTGCCAGTCTAGACACAGCCAAGGTGTTCCACTCCAGCGGCTTTTGTTAGATCTTTCTAAGCTATGATTCGGGGAAGCCAAGAGTTCTCTCTTCAGCTGTGAGATTACCTCTTCCTGACCCTCCATACCCACTCGCCCTAAATTGGAACTGACTCACTCAGACTGGCTTGCTTCCCTGATACTAGGAAGGGCTCACTGTCCTAAAGGTAGTGCCTAATTTGTGCCAAGGCTGAGCCCCGGCACCTCTTGGCTTGGTATAGCCCCCGCACCTCTGCACTTGTTGAGTCTCAGCACCTAATTACCCAAACCCTGGCATCTCTTTCATTACAAATTAAGCACTGTCTAAAGAGCTTTTAGGAATCCAGTTTTTGGAGAGTCCCTCTAATGTTTATGCATGAGGCTCTGATTCACAACTACACAAATGAACTGCCGAAGCAAAGCAGAGTCCGTGTGCCTCAACCTACGTAAAACTGGCCCTGTAAGCCCAGCATCTATGGGACATCTGCAGTTCTCCTTATAACCAGATTGACAGAAGAGGGCTAGAATTGGCAATCACCTCTACCGTACATTTTCAAAATGTATTCACCTGATGGCAGGGGATCTCTTTACTGGGTCTGGTTCTCATAAAACTAAGATTCCTTTACACCACTCTGGCAGGAGCATAATTTACACTTGTATTCACCTTACTGCAACTTTGTACAGCCAGAATAGTATAAATGGGGGGAGTGTAAATGAGAACTGGGCCCACTGCCTTTGGTTTCCTCACACTGTTTTTATAACAACACACTTCAAGCTAGTAAGATGTTTACAGCTAAGCTCCCATAGGACTAGGGATGATGGATGAGTCAAGTTTACCCCACGTGTAACACCAAGAAAACCAGCAAATTTGTGTTTGAGCAAAAGGTCTCCTAAAATTCTCAAAACACACCTGGATTCACTTGGTTCGTTCCATGGCACTTCACATGCTATTCTCTGACCTTCCTTCTTTGCAGTGTGATGTTTGGCAGCCAGCAACACGATTACATTTTTGCAGTGGACTAACTGGGGAACTGGTTGGAACTGGCTTTTTTCCTGCCTCAAAGGGACAAATGACTTTATAGAATAGGCTACACAGGTGCTGGGTCACCGGGTATTTTATGCTGTGTGAAAATGAATGAAGACTGGGGTAGGGAGAAGAAGAAATCTGACACTGATAGCCTCTTGCTTCCATTCCTACCATTCCTTATTTCTTTCAGTGATGACAATAATAATAATGCATAGTGTTTACAGACAGCTTTGCAAACATTTATTCACTCTAAGAACATTCTGTGTGAGATAAAGCTGTACTATTATCTTCATTTCATAGCTCAGAGGAACAAGGCACAAGACTGAAGAAGCAATTTGCTAAATCAACTGGATTGTAATTTAGGAATCCGGATCCAGTACCCACACCCCTGAGAATGATTGAAACTGCAGGTAACCTCCCTTCCTAAATATCAACTATCAACTAATACAAGGGATAGTCTGTGCCTGTCAAGCTAATATACCAGCCAACTAAATGGAGAAGATCAAATACAGACCCAAGTAGTCACAGGGCCCAATCAGAAGGTGGTTATGAACTTGACTACAAAGAGAGCGCTTCTGCATTACCAATAGTCTGCTGTTGTTGCTTTCCAAAAAGCAGAAGCAATTTTGCAGTAGTTTATCAGGGATGAGCAACATGGAAGGAGGTTTTTGCCCAGCTGGGGGGTCTCAAAGATCCCACTGCTCTGTCAGAGAAGGCTCTAACAGTGAATTCTATATATCTGGAAGCTTGTTTTAATGGTAAGATTCTAGAATGAAACTTAGAGGCCAATTCTGTTTCATGCCTAGAGCTCCCATTCAAGTCAACAGGGGAATTTGGGAGTGGAATGAGGCAGGATTAATATAGCGAATCAAGATAAAGGATACAATAATTTGTTGGCTACAAATCAGCTTTTAACTGAGGGGAGAATGGCAGGATTTCCATAGCCTTAATGACATTCATCCCTGCATCCTCAAAACGGCAAGCCCATCCGTGATGATTTACATTTTATATTCATGGCTTCATAATGTCACCTCTGAAGAACAACTTCCTTGCCTCTGAAATGTACTCAGTAACAGAAAATACATTTTTAAGCAAGAAGGACAAACACGCAGGCTTATGGTTCAGATACCTGCCTAATACACAGGTGCTTTTGGCTTGATTCCCTGGCTCTACTACAAAGTCCCTGTGGGTACGTCTAGACAGCAATATTATTTTGAAATAACTAGTGTTACTTTGAAATAACTTAGTCCGTGTCTACACAGCAGGCAGTTATTTCAAAATAATATTGAAATATTGTCAAGTTGGAGGACTTCTTACTCCGATTCCGGTAACGCTCATTGTAGGAGGCGTAAGGGGGGGAGGCATTTGCCTGATAAACCAAGGGTTGTGAGCTCAGTCTTTGAGGGGACCATCTGGGGCAAATCTGTCAGAGATGGTACTTGGTCCTGCCATGAGGGCAGGGGACTGGACTCGATGACCTCTCAAGGTCCCTTCCAGTTCTATGAGATAGGTATATCTCCATATTATATGAGGGAAGTCAGAAGAAGAGTGTTCTATTTCAAAATAAGTGCTGTGTAGATGCTCCTAATTTCAATTTCAAAATAAGCTACACAATTGAAGTACCTCAATTTACATAGTTTATTTCGAGTCAAACCCTGCTGTGTAGCTGCAGCCTGTGAGACCTAAGACAAAGCAGGTGATATAATACTTCTCAGTAGACCAACTTCTGTTGGAGGAAGGTACAAACTTTTGGACAAGCCAGTCAATTTCTTTGTGCCTCCAGTCCCACATCTATAAAACAGAGACAATAATACTTCTTTTCTGCCTTTCCTCATCTGTCTTGTTTATTTAGCTTATAAGCTCTTTGTGGCTGGGCCTCTCTTTTATTATGTGTATACACAGCCACTCAGCAATATTAATATTAAATAAGAATCTCGTCTCTGGACCTGCTACAATTCTTTATATCACTTTGTAAAGCTCTCAGCTCAAAACCTGCTAAATATATTAAATCAGAGTGTAACCCTTGCAGCTATAAACTCTATTTATAAAGGAGCGGGAAGCAAAATAAATATGAAATTTCAACTTTCAGAGTCTGCCAACACTTCCAAAGTTGGAGCATTGTCTAGAATACATAAAAAGTAACAACAAAACCAGAGTCAGAGGAGCTTGAGACCTATGGTCACTAATGTAGTAAAATCAAAGCTGAAGTCTACTGTAGGCAAATGTTGTTTAAAGTAATACGTCTGGGAGGAGGAGGACCAATCTGGAGATCATGCATAGAAATGTATCATTCATACAATGTACCAGCTATGAAAAAGTATTCTGATATCATTGACGTGAAAAAGAAAATCTTTGAAACCATGAAATCAAGTGGAAGTGCAAGTTAAAAAAACCCGCAAAAACCCAATATTGAGTTTTGTCAAGTGAGAAATTGAGTGTGCAGTAAAGTATAAGGAATGCTCTGGTAATTCACAGGGCAGCTCCATTTAACTAGAGTGGGACAACCTTAGAGCGAGTACTATTTGACACCAAACTCCCTATAAGTGTTCAAGTGTGAGTACAATTCACTATAAGAAACAGGTATCACGATTTGTCTCAATACCATAGCTATTGCCCTGGAGACTGTAACAAATGATGGTCAAGCAGCATCATTTCAGGTTTAATTAATAAGAGCATCATAATTTTAATGTGAATGATGGTAGCACCCAGAGGTCCTGATTAAAATCAGCCTTTGTTGTGCGAGGCACTGTACAAACAGTGTAAGAGAGGAGCTGAGGTTATTCCCATTTTACAGTTTGGGAGCTCAGCACAGAGGGTTTAAGTATCTCACCCAAGGTCACTCAGAGAACATGAGAGGAACAGATCTCCAGCTCTTTTTCATACCATCATAAAATGCCTCAGAGGATCCTAAGGCACTTTGTCAGTCTCAAGGATAGAATGTGACAGTTAGTACACTGCGGGGGTGGGGGGGGGGAGAAGAACAAACTTGGCCAAGGGTAATGGAGGAATCCTCTTTATTTAAAAAAGTCCAACAGCTCTGAAATGCCCAGCATAGAAGAGGGAAGGCCTTGCTCTTCAAGGAGTCAGCCAAAAGACCCACACACAATAAACTGATCAGAACACTGTTTAGGATGAAGGTCTGGGTTGCCCCAATGGGATTTGCTCCTATAGATCCATGGGGTCTAGGTATCCCATATCTAATACTTAGACCTCTTATCTTGTTGTGAAATCAAGCCTGTTTTTGTTGGAAAAGAACACATCACAGAAGTTAATCAGAATGATGGTGGGCGCCACTGGAAAGGCATTAGGCCTGGTCTACTCCACTCGGTTTGGCTTTGTTGATCGCAGTGAGAAATCTGGCCTTTATTACACAGTTCCAGCCCCAGACTTCCTCCCCCAGGATGGACATAAGAGACCCAGACTGAAGGGATGGCTAATACAAGTAAGGGATGTCACCTCACATTCACCAATTCAGCTCCAGCTCAGGTCAGTAATGGTCATGTGATAGCATCCATAGCAAATCCCATTGTCTACCACAGACAGTTGCTTGGTGGCCTGCTTCAAATTAG
This sequence comes from Pelodiscus sinensis, assembly GCF_052426305.1. Lineage (NCBI taxonomy): Eukaryota > Metazoa > Chordata > Testudines > Trionychidae > Pelodiscus > Pelodiscus sinensis. Next base: position 15,927,139 of record NC_143054.1, read on the forward strand.
CTGTTAGTCTGTGTCCACTACCCAGCAAGTATGTGACCACATCACGGAAACCTCCATCAGAAGTGACAGCCTCCCTAGATGCCCCGATCCAGGGCCTTCACCATAGAGGCTGAAATACCTTTTCATCTCCAGAGCTGACCATCCCGGGACTCATCCATCTCAAACAGGCATGCAGCACATTGTAGAGAAGCTTGAATTGACAGAGGACTCCAGTCTCCAGTCTCGTCAATCCAACACCTCTCATCAGCTCTACATGCTTTTAAATGTAGAACATTGAAACAAAATCCGTTTTTTGGAGTAGCAGGGGACCTTGTTGGATATATCTAGCCACCACTGGGGACCTCACCAGGTTGACCCGGATTCTCGGACCTTATGCTATCACATGATCAGAGTAATATAGTGAACTTTATGCTATATCATGACCCGAGCAATAATTCAAGCTGCCTCAGCCAGTGAGAATACGCCATCTTCAATAAAATAATGATATTGTGTGGGGGGAATGAAAAAAAGATTAAAACAGACTGAGAGCTCAGAGCCCTTAACAATTTAAATGCAACCTTAACTTGTGTGTTCAGCACTCAGGACTTGTTTTAACTGCAGAGGTGTGAAGGCAGCATGGTGGATAGCCCAATTAGCTTTGCTTTAGCAAGATGTAATAACAACAAAAGTGAAGTCATAACAGCATGGGCCATACTCTGAGAATGTACTCAATCAGCCAGGTTTAAAACAAATAAAAGGAAGTTCTTCTTCACACAGCTCATAGTCAATCTGTGGAACTCCTTGCCTGAGGAGGTTCTGAAGGCTAGGACTATAACAGGGTTTAAAAGAGAACTAGATAGATTCATGGAGGTTATGTCCATAAATGGCTATTAGACAGTATGGGTAAGGAATGGTGTCCCCAGCCTTTGCTTGTCAGAGGGTGGAAATGGATGGCAGGAGGGAGATCACTTGATCATTGCCTGTTTGATTCATTCCCTCTGGGGCACCTGGCATTGGCCACTGTCGGCAAACAGGGTACTGGGCTGGATGGACCTTTGGTCTGACCCAGTATGGCTGTTTTTATGTACTTATGTTATGTTCAGTCCATGCTACCACAGCTTCCCTACTATTGTTATTCAAGTAGTGAGACCAAAGCTAGCTCGGCTATATTTACACGTGATGCAAGCAAACCTCCAAATGCAGTAAAGATATACCTTTAGAACCTGTAGCAATAGGAGCCTTAGGCTATGTCTAGACTACAGACTTCTTTCAGAAGAAGCTTTTCAGGAAGAGATCTTTTGAAAAAACTTCTTCCAAAAGAGAGCGTCCACACAGCAAAAGAACATCAAAAAATGATCTGCTTTTTCGAAAGATCCACACTGAATGGATGCTGTCTCACATTTAAACTGTGATTACTATGGATGGAGTGGCCACCAGGGTCTCTGTGCTTTTTCCTCTTTTCTCTTCTTTCGAAATAACTCTCTCTTCTCGTCCACACAGGCCTTTTTCCAAAAGAGCTCTTTCGGAAAAAGGCTTCTTCCTGATAGGAAGAGGTTTACCAATGTCGGAAAACCCCCTCTGTTCTTTCAATTTTTTTCAAAAGAACACGATTGCAGTGTGGACGTAAGTGAAAGTTACAGACGGCTGTTTTTCTGAAAAAACTCTGCAGTGTCGACATATCCTTAGATATACAACAGCCAGGCAGGTGAATAAAGTGGGATCAGTTTGTTCAGAAGAGAGGGCTAGTACTCAGCCAGGTAACATCCATAAGTAGTTTGAAATCAATGTTGTGTTGTTTGAATGTTGTGTTGTTTGAACAAACTGGGCCTATCTTTGGCTTCAATTTGCATGGAAGAAAGGTTAAAAAAAACAACAAATCAAAAAAGACATTTCCTGGCCAAGAGCTAGAATTTTTGCAGTTCATTAAAATGTTAGGTTTGTCACCTGATCATTCACATATAATATTAAGTTTGCTAATATAGATACAAGACCTGTGTGCATTCAACTAGTACCTCTTACGGCGGGGAAATGAGCCTTGTCATAATACTACTTCGAATAAACAGAGCAGTGGTATTATTACTTAACCTGCCCGAACAAGCAGGGCCACAGCAAATCTTGCCAAAGACAATACTTTAGACTCACATTTTATTGTCATCCACAGTGCAACACAATGTACCACAAAAGAAACCCCCTCCCAGGGAGCTGTTCAGTCTGCCCCCAGAACATGCCTCTCATTACAGTTATGAGACAAAATGCAGAGTCAGGAGCAGGATGCAGGCAACATGCTGGTAACAGCATCCAGGCAGTCGCTAAGAGTTCTTGAAGCAGCCTCCGTCAAGGACTGCAACAGCAACTAAGCGCTACCCGCTAAGCAGAATGTAGTTCAAGAGGAAAAGACAATCTCTCCCCACACATACCACACATCATCTAGCACCAGTGCCCCTGCTGTCGTGTCTCATTAGCAGGTCACCAGAGGGCCTATGGCCATCTCCAAAGACCCAGGAGCAGTTAGGGCTCATGTTGTGTCATTATGACAAAGCACAGCTTATTAACTCACCGCACGTCCCATCTGCAGGAAGCACAAGAAGGTACATATGCATAACTCTGCATAATTGTGGAGGCCTTTCCCAAGCAGAGGCCTCCTACAGGACATGTTTCCTAGCCACTGTGAACCAGCCCTAGAGAGGGGAATTATTTAGGGTGGTGCTCAGGGGTTGTAATTTGGAGCAATGTGATTAAACTGAACCGGAGCATTTAGGTTGCATAACAGGAGATATTTCTTGACAGTCATCAGGTGGTAAGTGACAGAACTTGAAGCCTCACCCCTTTAATCTTTCAGCGTCGACAAGATGAACACTAGGGATGTAAAACCCCATTTAAAATGTTAAACTATATATTCAACCGGTTAACTGGCCCATGGTGTCGGTTAACCAGTTACCTGTTTACATCCCTCATGAACGCTGAAAAAAATGGTGCTGTTGGGTAGAAGAAGGTGCCGAGGGCCACCACCGAGGGGGGGAGCAAAGTGTGCAATTGCCTCAGGACCTGGCAATTCAAAAGGGCCCAGGCTCTGGCCATAGCTCTTGCAATAACTCACCACCGGAGTGCCACATGGCACACTCCAAACAGCTCTAAGGCCTGAGGAGGGCCGCACTGCAGGCAGCATGGAGAGCTGGCTGCCTTGGTCCCGCCTCTTCCGCCTGAGGCCCCGCCCCTTCTGGGAGCGTGAAGCCAGACCTCACCCACCTTGCCTAGGGGCCCACAGAGGTTGCTGGCTCTCCTGAAGGTGCCACTATCAGAGAACTGAGATTCTGGCAAGCAAAAAGGCCAATGAAGCAGCAGAAATCTGCCGGTGATGCTCGGAACCACCTTGTTCCCATCATACTCTCATCTTCAGCGGGTTTCTTTTCTGTCATTTCTCCCTGAAGCCAGGTCACAGCCTAAGCTAGAAAAGGAGAGATGCAAGATCTGATATGGCCTACTTATATGGCTCCATCTCTTGTTTGAAAGACAGGAGAGGACCCTGTGAAAGTCAGTCAGCAGATGGGAGTAACCCATACACTATGCCGAGTGAAGGAGAATGGGAGAGGAAGGGATGTAACAGGAAAGAATCAAAAGAGTTTTCACTGTTCTATTGTGTTTTTAAAAATTAGCCTCCCTGCAAAACCTGTCCCAAACACAGAACCAGCTGAAATACAGGGACTGAAATTAGGAGCCTGAACCTTTCACCTTGAAGTCAGCAGCTTTGACTCCAGCAGAGGTTGTTAATTAATGAAAGACATGAATGGCTGACGGCTGTTCAGCAATCCATGTGAAAGGACTTGGTAGGCCCCTATCCAGTTCCTCGCTGCAACCCTCCCCAAAACGGATGGCAGCCTGGAGAGAGAAGCTGCGGTTTGGAATGGAGACTAAAATAGCCCCTCCAGGCAAGAGGTCATTTGGCGAGGTCAGAAATTAGGACTGTCGGACCAGCAGTGTATGATGTGCTCAGTCTGTGGCAGTGGGGGCACAATAACAATTCTTACGCCCCCTATTTTGCACCATCCATCAGCAATCACATTCTTGGAGGAAGGGGGAAACTGTAACATGAAAGTAAAGTGAGGGAGGTGCGTGGCTTAAGCAATGTTTCTGTGTAAACCCATGCTTCATGCGCAAATAATTAGGGTTATTTTTCCCGAGGCCAGATCTCTGTTCTCATTCCTATGTCTAATTAATGGCTGGTAAATAGTGTATACGTAATTGTCCCTATTAAATTCTGCTGAATAGCTAGAGGTGGTAATGATTAATCCTCTAAGTGAAGAACATGGAGTTTCTCGGGATTTACTTTATCTATTGACATAAATTGCTTTGCAAGCTATTCCCCGCCCTCTTCCCCAGACTTAGTGGCACGCTGAAATTTACTATCCCGTGTTGGTTACCTTAAGAAACCATTTTAACTCTAAAATCCCCATGGACTGGTTCCAGCATTCACTCCAGAAGCCCTACGCTAGTTTTTTAATGGGATATTTGTCGAAGAAGCAGTTTAAAGGGAGAGCCAGGACTGGCTTAAGTCGCACGTGAAGTTTACTTTTGCTCTGATTTTAAAAGAAAACATTCATATCCCCTTTCTTGTTCAAACAAAATCAATGTGAATTTAATGAGCAAACAAGGAAAATATCAAAGGCTTCTGGCTGGACTTACAGCGACTGATTGATTTGTGTACAGTTTTATAGCAAATAGGATGCAGGTTCTGGACATTGTCCTGTTTCTTCTAGTTTAATGGACTGCCTTTTATGACAACTCTTCCCCTCACCCTCAGCTCTGAACACTATGGTAAGCAAGTATTATGGAAAATCTTCTGCCAGGGTAAATCCTATGCTGCAAAGACCTAGGAGAAGAATGCTGTACACACAGCATTTATTTATTTTACCACTTCTCAGACCATCCAATATGTCACGCCACCAGTGTTTGCAGAACCACATAAATAACAGTCCTTTTAAATACTGCCCCCTGCTATAATGTGAACTTCAACAGAGTCCCACACATGGCTCCTTCATTTCTAGGATTTCACCGACAGATTTTTCCAGGTCTCCTGGAAGACAGCACAGAAAACGCTTTTCAGAAAGGGACTGAAATACACACAGGGTTTGGATTCAGCAGCTGCATCTTTCTCAAGCACTTCTCTCACAGCGCTAGGGTTTGCCGCTGCATTTTGGTGCCTTGTCCCTCACAATCCTACCTGAGCAAACCACTCGGTATCATGATTGCAGTCTTCTAAATTTGCCTTTTCAGTAGACCCCTGCTGCTACCCCTTTGCAATTACCACTGTCCAGGTGAGAGTTTTAAAAGTGTCTTTAGCTCTGGACTCCAAAATTCACAACCAACTTTCACCCATGCCTGAAAAGTACAAAGTACTGAGCCCTGTTGTAAAGAAGAGTGATTTTACCTTCCACGTCTTCTCCTTTCCTGATAGCAGGCAGAAAGCTGAGCCGGGTAGGGTGGCAGAAGGCAGGAATGCAGCGTGACAGGAGAGCATGAGGTGTGCTGTCTGCTCCCTCACATCCTTCCAAGAGGAATGAGTCCAGTGTGTGTGTATGTGTGTGTGTGAGTGTGTGTGAGAGAGAGAGAAAGAGAGAGAGAGAGAGAGAGAGAGAGAGAGAATGTGTGTGTTCACATTCAGAGGACAGCAACAGGAAATGACACGCAAAACTAAACCGAGCTCCAATCTAAACTTGGCCCCTGACATGCAGGAGGGGGCTATTTTCCCTTCATTAACCAGCCTGAAAAATCTGCTGACGGGAGAGAAAAAAGCATCACAGTAACAAGTTTTATTTTAAAAAGGAGTGAGCGGGATGGGGAAGGGGGAGGAAGCTCCTACAAGAGTTTATCTTTTGGAGCAGGAACAATAGGATGATATTATATATTAGGAGACAAATTCCCTCTCTTGTCTCCAGCGGCTTTATGCCAGGGCAGAACTAAGCCCTAGATGCCACAGCTCGTGCCTAAGGGCTGCACAGAACAAAGAAAGTTTACAAGTTGTCCTTGAATGTCACCCCTGCACTGCGAGAGGTGGGGTGATTCTGTCGGGGTTGCATGCAGTCATTCAGAAAGATGCAGCATCACTTCCAGCTCAGAACACATGAGGGCAGGGGAAGAGACTACAGGCAGAGCTGTTTGGGGGCTGTTCTGCTCAACCTAGCAAGAAAGACTCTGCAATCACATGCTGCACAGTGGTGGTATGAGCACAGAGTGTAGCTAAATATCTGGCCAGTTGGGCAAAATGGCTTTCACATCACACAACCTGTGGAAATGAAAAATTATTTGTGGCTTGTGCTCAGATCATTGCCTAATGGATCCTATATACTGTTTAACTTAGCAAGGCTGGGATGTATGTCATCCAGAGGGTAGATTTTAGTTCAGTATTAAGTATCTTTCTAGACACTCTCTCTACTACCCCTTCTCCAGTTTACCACTAACCCTCCAGCATCCAGACTTCTAGTCAGGAAGGATTTTTTCCCCAAGTCAGCTTGGCAGAGACCTTAGGAGGTTTGGGGGCACAGGTCACTTGTTAGTTTGAACCAGATCGGTGGTTCTTAACCTCTTTGACAGTGTTCCCCCTTAAGCTTAACCAATAAACCAAAATTACCTCTCCTCTTTTTTTAAATGGCAATAGACAAAAAGAAAATTATGATTAATCGTTTTATTGTATTTTGTTTTCTCATACATTAAGTTGAACAAAATTGAACACCTGTTGAATTTTAAACTTACATATTAGATTTGTTATTCAGAAAATGAAAACACATCACAAATAGCATTTCTCAGATGAATTTCTCAGTATGAATGTTGGTACTGCTTCTGCTTGACTAACTGAGGGTATGTCTACACTACCCCGCTAGTTCAAACTAGTGGGGTAATGTAGGCATACCGCACTTGCAAATGCAGCCCGGGATTTGAATTTCCCGGGCTTCATTTGCATAAGCGGGGAGCCGCCATTTTTAAATCCCCGCTGGTTCGAACCCCGTGTAGCGCGGCTACACGGGGCTCGAACTAGGTAGTTCGGACTAGGATTCCTATTCCGAACTACCGGTACACCTCGTTCCACCGGTAGTTCGGAATAGGAACCTAGTCCGAACTACCTAGTTCAAGCCCCGTGTAGCCGTGCTACACGGGGTTCGAACCAGTGGGGATTTAAAAATGGCGGCTCCCTGCTTATGCAAATGAAGCCCGGGAAATTCAAATCCCAGGCTTCATTTGCAAGTGCGGTATGCCTACATTACCCTCCTAGTTCGAACTAGGAGGGTAGTGTAGACATACCCTTAGAGATACAAGGTTTTGTCACAGCTAATGCACATCTCAAGTCATGACTAAGATCCAATCTATTCCTTGCCTTCGTTTTAATGTTGACCATTGTAGAAAATCTGACTTCACAGTGATACGTCGTGGCAAATGGGATTGAAAGGTTGAAAGCTCTGTCAGAGAGAATTGGCTATTCTAAACCAGCTTTTCACCAAAATGTTGCCAGATCAGAATCCTGAAAAATCTGCTTTCAATGTATTATCTTCTTGCAGATCAAGAAATTCTGCTTTCACCTTGATATCCTTGTCTTCGATTACAGCCGGTCCCCGAGTTGTGAACGGTCGAGTTAAGACTGTTCGCATTTACGACCAAAGCTCCCATGGAGCGGTCGTAAAGGCGGTCCCCGAGTTACAAATGTGACCCACGCTTATGAACAGCGCAGTCACTATGTAACTGAATGGGGTCCGAGTTATGAACAGATCGAGTTACGACCAAGAGTTTGGTCCATAACTCATTCGTAACTCGGGGAGAGGCTGTACTTTTTCTTCCATTGTAAATGGTCTCACAGTCCATGTATTTATGTGACACTGCTCTATATCTGGAAAGTATCCACTGATGGATTCTGTTACCAACAGTAAGTGTCTTATGATATCATCCGCCTCAAACAGAGTTGTCAGTTCAAACCACACAGATACATCACCAGCTTCAACCCTACATCAGTAAAGCTAGAACTTACTGAGGAAGCTTGTCTTGAGCTATGAGAATACTCACAATATTTCCTTGGTTTAGCCGATTAATTTCAATTAAAACATCTGCAAGGTGTGCCAATTCTAGAATAAATGCTTGGTCCATTATTTTCCCAAACAATTCTTCCTCTTTATCATAGAATCATAGAATAATGGGACTGGAAGGGACCTCGAGAGGTCATCGAGTCCAGGCCCCCGCCCTCAAGGGAGGACCAAGCTCCGTCTACACCATCCCTGACAGATGTCTATCTAACCTGTTCTTAAATATCTCCAGAGAGGGAGATTCCACCACCTCCCTTGGCAATTTATTCCAATATTTGACCACCCTGACAGTTAGGAACTTTTTCCTAATGTCCAATCTAAACCTCCCCTGCTACACTTTAAGCCCATTACTCCTTGTCCTGTCCTCAGTAACCAAGAGGAACAAATTTTCTCCTTCCTCCTTGTGACACCCTTTAAGATATTTGAAAACCGCTATCATGTCCCCCCTTAATCTTCTTTTTTCCAAACTAAACAAGCCCAGTTCATGAAGTCTGGCTTCATAGGTCATGTTCTCTAAACCTTTAATCATTCTTGTCGCTCTTCTCTGTACCCTTTCCAATTTCTCCACATCTTTCTTGAAATGTGGCGCCCAGAACTGGACACAGTACTCCAGCTGAGGTCTAACTAGTGCGGAGTAGAGCGGCAGAATGACTTCACGAGTTTTGCTTACAACACACCTGTTGATACAACCTAGAATCATATTTGCTTTTTTTGCAACAGCATCACACTGTTGACTCATATTCAACTTGTGGTCCACTATGACCCCTAGATCCCTTTCCGCCATGCTCCTTCCTAGACAGTCGCTTCCCATCTTGTATGTATGGAACTGATTGTTCCTTCCTAAGTGGAGCGCTTTGCATTTCTCTTTATTAAACCTCATCCTGTTTAGCTCTGACCATTTCTCTAACTTGCTAAGGTCATTTTGAATTATGTCCCTATCGTCCAAAGAAGTTGCAACCCCACCCAATTTGGTATCATCTGCAAACTTAATAAGCGTACTCTCTATCCCAATATCTACATCATTGATGAAGATATTGAACAGTACGGGTCCCAAAACAGACCCTTGCGGAACTCCACTTGTTATCCCTTTCCAGCAGGATTTAGCACCGTTAACAACAACTCTCCGACTACGGTTATTCAGCCAATTATGCACCCACCTTATCGTGGCCCTATCTAAGTTATATTTGCCTAGTTTATCAATAAGAATATCATGCGAGACCGTATCAAATGCCTTACTAAAGTCTAGGTATATGACATCCACCGCTTCTCCCTTATCCACAAGGCTCGTTATCCTATCAAAGAAAGCTATCAGATTAGTTTGGCATGACTTGTTCTTCACAAACCCATGCTGGCTACTCCCTATCACTTTATTACCTTCCAAGTGTTTGCATATGATTTCCTTAATTACCTGCTCCATTATCTTCCCTGCGACAGACGTTAAACTGACCGGTCTGTAGTTTCCTGGGTTGTTCTTATTCCCCTTTTTATAGATGGGCACAATATTTGCCCTTTTCCAGTCTTCTGGAATCTCCCCTGTCTGCCATGATTTTTCAAAGATCATAGCTAAAGGCTCAGATACCTCCTCTATCAGCTCCTTGAGTATCCTGGGATGCATTTCATCAGGACCTGGTGACTTGCTGACATCTAACTTTCCTAAGTGATTTTTAACTTGTTCTTTGTGTATCCTATCTTCTAAACTTACCCTCTCTCTGCTTGTATTCACTACGTTAGGCACACCTCCAGACTTCTCGGTGAAGACCGAAACAAATAAGTCATTGAGCATCTCCGCCATTTCCAAGTTCCCTGTTACTGCTTCTCCCTCCTCACTAAGCAGTGGGCCTACCCTGTCCTTGGTCTTCCTCTTGCTTTTAATGTATTTATAAAAGGTCTTCTTGTTTCCCTTTATGCCTGTAGCTAGTTTGATCTCATTTTGTGCCTTTGCCTTTCTAATCTTGCCCCTGCATTCCCGTGTTGCTTGCCTATATTAATCCTTTGTTATTTGTCCTAGTTTCCATTTTTTATATGACTCCTTTTTTATTTTGAGATCATGCAAGATCTCCTTGTTAAGCCAAGCTGGTCTTTTGCCATATTTTCTATCTTTCCTACACAGTGGAATTGTTTGCTTTTGGGCCCTTAACAACGTTCCTTTGAAATACTTCCAACTCTCCTCAGTTGTTTTTCCCTTCAGTCTTGCTTCCCATGGGACCTTACCTACAAGTTCTCTGAGCTTATCAAAATCTGCCTTACCTCAATTGTGCTGGTCTCCCTTCTACCTTTCCTTAAGATCATGAACTCTATTATTTCATGATCACTGTCCCCTATACTGCCTTCCACTTTCAAGTTCTCAACTAGTTCCTCCCTATTTGTTAAAACCAAATCCAGAACAGCTTCTCCTCTGGTAGCTTTTTCAACCTTCTGAAACAGAAAGTTGTCTCCAATGCAGTCCAGAAACTTATTGGATAGCCTGTGCCCCGCTGTGTTAGTTTCCCAACATATGTCTGGATAGTTGAAGTCCCCCATCACCACCAAATCTTGGGCTTTGGATAGTTTTGTTAATTGTTTAAAAAAGGCCTCATCCACCTCTTCCACCTGGCTAGGTGGCCTGTAGTAGACTCCTAGCATGATATCACCCTCATTTTTTACCCCTTTTAGCTTAACCCAGAGACTCTCTACACAGCTATCTCCTACGTTCATCTCCACTTCAGTCCAAGTGTGTACATTTTTAATATACAAGGCAACACCTCCTCCCTTTTTTCCCTGTCTGTCCTTCCTGAGCAAGCCGTACCCTTCCATACCAACATTCCAATCATGTGTCCCATCCCACCAGGTTTCTGTAATACCAATGATATCATAGTTGTATTTATTGGTTAGCAATTCCAGTTCTTCCTGCTTATTACCCATACTTCTTGCATTTGTATATAGGCATCTAAGATACTGATTTGATCTTGCCTCCCTGTTGTGCCCTGACCCTCCTTTCTCCTTGCCATTATAGGCCGTAGTCCCCCCCAGATCTCTGTTTCTAAGAACATCAATATTTCTTCTCTTAGTTGCAACACTCGGTTTAAGACTTTTCTGCGTGGTAACAAGTGAACTTCTGTATGAAACAGAAGTGCACTAAATTCAGCACCAGCCTCGTCACATAATACTTTACACATTCTGGAATTTGTGGCACTGCCTCGAACATGATTCACAGTTTTAACCACTGCACAGAACACTTCACTAAGATTTGGTGGAAGTGTCTTCATAGCGAAAGCGTATCTATGATGCATGCAGTGGGTAAATGTGACATAAAGGGCAACCTGCTTTACTGAGCCTTAAACCCAGAATGAATTCCCATCATCGACAGTGCTCCATCAGTGCACACACCAACTAATTTTGTCCATTGTAACCCTTTCTCAATGAATAGTGATAGAAATGTAGCCGTGTTAGTCTGGTGTAGCTGAAACAAAAAACAGGACTATGTAGCACTTTAAAGACTGACAAGATGGTTTATTAGGTGATGAGCTTTCGTGGGCCAGACCCACTTCCTCAGACTACTATTTGATAGTCCTGTTTTTTTCTTTATCAATGAAGAAATTCTGCAATGTTCTGAACACATCTTCTCCATGTGAAGTAATGGTCAGCAATTCAGAAAGTAGGAATTTCTCCTTCACAGAGTCACCCTTTATGTGCCGAGCATACACAAGTAATTGTTCACAGGAGGCAACATCTGTTGATTTGTCCAACTGACAGGCAAAATAGGAATTAGCTTTCTTCTCTGCAACTACTTGATCCACAATTTCTTCGTTCATCCCAGAAATGTGCCCTTTCATGCTGCGGTTTGAAAGTGAGATCCAATCCACCATTTTTGCATGTTGCACCCTAAGAACAAGCCTGTTTCAACCAGACATGGTTTGATGAGATCATCTCCGATTGTATGAGGTTTTCTACGTTCAGCAATTCAGAGAGCAATACAATAGTATGCTTCAAGAACAGCTTCACTTGTCTTCACAAACTAACCAGTTGAATCCAAAGGAGAGGATTTCAACCCGCATTCCTTTTTTTAAAAAACATATTCAATATCTTTTCCTACAAACTATGGATTCATTCAAAATGGACCTTCAGTTTGCTGGGTTTCATACCCTCTGCAGTAAGTATTTTACTGCAAAGAAGGCAATAAGGCTTTTCAACTGAATTGTCAATAATGCTAATAAATCCCCATTGGAAAAATGCTTCTTCATATGACCGTTTCTTTGCTGGAGCCATGACTAAAATTAAAAATCTAAAATTAGAACTCTTTAAAATTAATTTAATAATGTATTACTGATTATCATTTGAAAAACAAATAGGATTACTCACCAGATTGGGTTTCAGTGGAAGGAGTGACTGAGGGATCTGGGGGTGCAGGATCTTGGTGGAGGGGGGCATAAGAGGGCTGGGGGGTACAGGGAAGGGGCAGGCCATGCATCTTCCACCTCCCCAGAGCACTGACTAGGAGGGAGGCCATGTGACTTCCACCTCCCTGGAGCACCGGGAAGGGGTGAAGGAGGAGGCCAGGCAGCTGAGCTGCTAGCAGGCTGCAGTGGCAGCCTTATGCCTCGGGACATGCCACTCCCGACTGCCAGGAACTATCCTGCTTGAGTCCCGGGGTGGGAGAGGGCGAGGAGGAGAAGTGGCTCGATGCCTAAAGCAGACAACCCAGGCCGGGAGCAGTGTTCCCTCTAAGCTTCACAGGTGCTTAATCACCCTCCTCCACTCAGTCAGCTCCCTGTTTCTCTCAGAAGGCGGGCAGGGACATTCTTCCCCTGCCACGTCTGGTGAGAGCTGGGGGAGGGAGGAGCACAGGGATATAGGGATATTTAAAGTCTCAGCAAACTCTTTTTTTTTTCCTGGCATGTTTGGGACTTTTTGTGAAAGTATCTGTCAACCCTACCTGGAGCTCTGCCCCCAGGGACTGCTCCACTGCGGGTAGCAAGGGGGAACTGGCCAAGGGGAGTGGACCCAAGATTCCAGAATGACAGACACAATTATAGAGAGATAGTTCACTACCAAGGCTGAATTAAAAATGATCTTTCATTGGGTTTGCCAGTGGTTTTATAGGAGCTGAACAGTAACAGGTTTGAACATGTCAGACCAAATTGGTGCTGCAATGCGCACTGTTAGCTGCATGACTCATACCACATCACCTCGGAAGGAACAAAAATAAAGATTGTTAAATTAGGTAAATTAAATAACTTAGTGATGTTGCCGCTACTGTGTGTTAGTTCAATTTAATAATATAATTAATATTTTTCTTCCCTGATATTGTTCTATTTATCAAAAGTGTATGTAGCTGACCAGCTCATTACCCCTTGAATTATGCCAAATTACCCCTGAGGAGTAATTATCCCCAGGTTAAGAACCACTGAACTAGAGTAAATGGTGGATTCTCTTTAACTTGAAGTGTTTCAATCATGATTTGAGCTCTTCAGTAACTCAGCCAGAGGATATAGTTCTGTAACAAGAAGATATGGTTCTGTTACAAGAGTGTGGGAGGATAGACTGGGGTGTCTGCTCAGGAAATCAGACTAGATTATGGTCCCTTCTGGCTTTGAAGTGTATGAGGTGGAAGCGTATATAGACTGTAATTTCATTTAGATTTGCATTCAGTCAGTTGCATCAAAATATAAATTACTAGAAGCATCTCTTTTCCTGCTCTGTGTTGATGTATTTGCTAGTGTATTGAAAAGGATTTATTGGCATGGTATCATTTTACTCCAGCCTTCAGCCCTCAATACAGAACACTTTAAGGGTTGGCGTTTATACAATGTCCAACACGTGCTTTGATCTCAACAAGGATCTCGACCTCCATAACCCTCAGTGTATTTCTTTGGCTCTTGTGAATGATTTGAGCAGAATCTTCAGGTATCAGCTGTCACTTCCTTAACAGGAGGTTATTTTCAATTCATCAACAAAATATAAACAGTTACCTCCTCAAAAGAGACGTCTGGGACAGTGGCCGAAAACTGAGTGTCAAATTTCACATCAAGATCTCTGGCCTGTCAAGAACAGGCAGAACAGATATGTTTGTTCAACTAGCTGAGAAATCTACTATTACTTCCAGTTTTAACGGCCAATGCCTGGCTGGACCTACACTAATGTAACTCCATCAAAGTCAATGAATGAGAACTGCTCAGCATGCACATTAGGGGAGAATTGACCCTAAATTGGGTTCTCAGCGATTTTATAAATAACAAAATGCAACAGAAGAGGGATTAGTCATGATGTTGGTAAAGGATGAGCCTGAACTAACTGCAAGGACCCCCAAACTCCTGAATTTCATGATAGTTTGGGTCTGAATTTAATTTAAAATAATAGAAGCTGTTGGTATAAAAGCTCTAAGAAACCATCTGTAGTGTTTTGCTGAAAATCTGGTGCCCCCCTCAGGGGCACTCCAACAGTGACAGTTACATGTAACTGCTAGTTTGGGAGTTAATAGCTACTTCTGGATTGGAAAGTTCACATAAAGCCTCACCAAATAGGTGCTTATTTCTCACTTAAACTTTACATAAGCACAAACTAGACTTGATATTTTCAAATAACTGCCAGGTTTTAGTTTCATTATCCCCCATCTTTTGCATGTTGCTTGATCCATTGGTAAACATTCTGGAGCAGGGATTATGTCTATCTTTAAGGCTTTGATAGTGCACTAGTATGAACCCTTGCCTCCACACAGTTGTCCAAGAAAGTCAATGGGGCTTGGCTCTACAGATCCATTTGCAAGAGCAAGAGCTGTGTTTGTACAGTGGCTCTCATCCTTCATAACCATAAAATAATATATTTTCAGAATAGAATCATTTTAGGGTCATTAAAGACCATTAAAATAACCTAGTCTGACCTGGTCTATACCATAGGCCATTACATTTTATCCAGTTACCTTTGTATTGAGCCACATAACTTTTGTTTGCTTCAAGCACATTTTCTAGAAAGACATCAGTCTTCAACTGAAGACATCCAGAGATGGAGAACCCACCCTTTCTCATGCTAGTTTATTGCAATGATTAATTAAACTCACAGTTAAACAGTTCTACTTTATTTTTTTCTTTCAATTTGTCCTACCCATCGGTCCCTGTTATGCCTTTCCTGATAGACTAAAGAACCCTTTTCTCCCCTCTCAATCTCCATTTTGATAAAATGATCGGATTGATATCTTTATGTCTCTCATGGAAAACGTTAGGGAAAACACAGGGGTTTTCATAGAGTCAGTTCAGTATTTTTTTCCTTCCATTAACTTGAAAACAAATATTAATTTTTATCTGAAAATGTGACTCTGAGAAGAGAACAGGTATGTCTCAGTAGGACACCTTTCATAGTATACATTTTCACAAAATCTACCATATCATCTGTTTCCAAAAGACTAATTAACATGCCTGTTTTTAATCCCATCAAGCTTTATTGTTCTCTCAGAAAAGCTGCTGGTGAAGATCTAGAGAGAAATAGAAACAACTTCCTCAATTGGTGGGTTCCTAAGGCTTAATTAATTATGGCCAATTGTACCACTGTTGCGTCAGAGGCGGTTAGAGGAAGAACACCCCACCGATTTAACTGGGGCATTCCATTTGAAAGCGTGAGGCAGGCATGACATTTAATGTTTGTAAGGTGCTTTGAGATCCCCAAACAAAAGATGTGTAAGTAAGGGTATGTCTACACATCAAAGTTATTTTGAAATAACAGCTGTTATTTCAAAATAACTTTCCTAACATCTACACAAGCCAACCGCTATTTCAAAATTAAATCGAAATAGTGGAAGGCTTATTTCAAAATTGGTAAATCTCATTCCACGAGGAATAACGCCAATTTTGAAATTGCTATTCGAAATAAGTGCCGTGTAGACACTTATTTTGAAATAAGGGGTCTCCAGCCCTTCCCAGGGGCCCTGGTGGCCACTCTGGGCTCAACCAAGAACACTCCTCTCCCTCCCCCCCTCCCTGTAGCCCTTAAAGGGGTTGACTCTGGCCATAGTGCCGGTGGCAGCTCCAAGCCTGCCAGCCCAGAGCCAGCAGTCACTGCCCCTGACCCAGTGGCCCCAAAACAGGAGCCAGCAAGCCACTGGCAGCCAGCCCTCCACTGCTCCCCAGAAGCAGTCTGCCAGCTCCCAGGAGCCTTCCTGGTCCAGGGTGGAGATCATGGAAATTATTCAGGTTTGGGGGGATGCCCCCAACGTCCATGATCCCTGCACTAGATGGGGGAACATGGCTGTCTATGGCAGGATAGCTTCCAGCCTGGCCACCAAAGGCCACAGCGAACCCAGGAGCAGGTTCGCATGAAAATCAAGTTGGTCCGGCTAGACCCACAAGCCTAAGCCCTGAGCTTCCCCTCCCCCTTCTTCCCACTGCTTCCCCCTTCCAGCTCCCTCCTCCCACATTTCCCCCTCACCTCTCCCACCCTCTCTCCTCTCCTCTACTCTCCTCTACCTCCTCCTTTCACCAGTCTCACCAGAGTTTCATTTCTTCCCCCCCCCCCCCGTTTTGTTAAATAAAGAGAGTTTGTGTTCATGAAAATATGTGTATTTTATTTGACATCAGGAAAGGGGGTTAGGGAGGGGTAAGTGGAAGGACATGAGGGAGGAATGAGGCACAAGCCCCCAGTGGGGCAGACCAGGAAGGCTCTTAGTGCTCCTCAGGGTGGAAGCTCTCACGCAGGGCCTCCTGGATACTGACAGCCCCCTGGTGGACCTCCTGGATGCCAGCCTGCAGAAAGTGCAGCCCGGCTCACAGCAACACGTTCACGAGAAGCACCAGAGTGCCATGGGGCAGCTCTGGCTCCATATTGCAGAGTGCTGTGGTGTCCCAAGTGAGGGCAACCAGAGCACACAGAGACGAAATGCTTTGCTGTCCCTCATCAATGTAGGCAAGGAAGCAGGGAAAGCTGAGAACCGGCTCTCCGGGGGGCGTCCCTTTAAGCATAGGCCTCAGATAGCCTCAGGCAGCAGCCACACAGAGTAACTCCTGACCTGATGCCCTGCCAGACCTGGTTCCGGCCGGCCTTAAATGTGATTCTGTGTCCACTCAGTGTGGACGCATTATTTCAAAATAGCCAAATGCTATTTCGAAAAGCATGTTGTGTGTAGACGCATTATTTTGAAATATCTTATTTCAAAATTAGATATTTCGAAATAACACTGTAGTGTAGACGTACCCTAAGTCTGTACACATATTATTTTTATTAGACATTTTCCCATCTTGTTTTATGACTCAGTAGAAATCCCTTCTGGTGCAATGTACAAAGCTATTTATTTAAAACCATTTATAAAGGCAGTATTGAGATCTTGTCAATTCCTGTCAATTTTTCAGATTCCCCACCTCTTTTTCTCTGCATTTTCCATTTCATGTTGACATTCTGAGTGCAAAAATGATTTCCCACAGATCAGATCTTCAGAAAATTTCTGCTAGGTTCACACTGAGATCACTGTCCTTTTTACACTACAGTTATATTATTTCCTGTCTTTTCAGAATTAAGCCAAGCTGCTCCTCCCCATGCTATTCTTTATATTTATGAGAAATTTCCATTTTCCAAAACTTACTGCAAGGATTTTGATGGGAGAATGATCTTTTAAAAGAAGCAAGGCAACATAAGACACAATCATAAACATTTTAGTTCAGTAGCAAAGTTGACTTCAAAGCCCCATCTGAAAACAAGTTTGAATTGTCTCTCTGACACTATGCACCCATTCTTTCCCTCTGAAGAAAAGTCCAACCTAGGAATACTTTTCTCATAAATCAGCAGACTCGTTTATTCTTCAGATGAATTTATCATTAACCTTATAAGCAAGCACATTCTGTCCATCCTAATGATTGTGCTATAAATAAAACTTATCTAAAAGCAGATTTCACCATATTTATCCAATCCATTTCTGCAGTTCCTTGCAACTCCCAAACCCTCTTATGTTAGAAACATTAATCACTTGATTAAAATTCAAAGCGTCAGCTCTCTACATGTGAAACTCCCCAGCACTTGACTTTGGCTGGACCTCTACCCCCACTTATCACTTTCTGTCTTACTTTACATTTTCTCTTCTGATCTGTCATCAGTTAGGCCACACGTGAATTCTGATAGGTAGGTTCATACATTAATGTTGCATTTGGAGGATTTGGATTATTGTGTCTTTCTGTTAACTAGCAAAATGGTCTTAAAGACACTAGCAAGAAATAGACCACTTGGAAGAAGTTGCTAAGAGATTTGGAGAAAGGGGTTAATTGCAATAAAGCCCATCATTTTTAACATCTTCCACTGCAATCTGTAAATAAAAAGATTAAGACAAAATTTCAAAAAGAAAACCACAGTAAATGAAAGTGCAAAAGGAATCAATGACACATACTCAATTTTTCTGATGGATGTTTGCGCCTTATTGAACAGGAATTTCTGATGTCAATCTCAGAAATACACCCAGAGAGGAAGTGAGTTTCAATGTGAAATGAGCTGCAGTCAAGAATTAGGGTAAAGGAGAAAAGGAATCCAAATGTAGTTCCATAAACTGCATCCTCAACTTGCGGGGACTTGTCACTAATATATGTCATTCTTCCTCTATGCAGTCTCGAAGAGCAAGAATTCTTGTCACTTTATAACTGCTGGGAAGCTTCTATGGCACCTTCTCTAGTTACTTCAATAAGTTTACATTGCATCAAAGGCTTTATTTTTCTAACAATTATGGCTTAGTTTATGAAGTGAGCTGGTAGAACTTAAACGTATCTGTTTTCTTTTGTCCCCATTTGAAGAGGAAGAGAAAAATCTACGCAAAAACTTTTGAACTTTATGGGTTTGTAGAATTCCTCACTAAAATGCTGCTTAGCTAACAAAGCAACCACTCAACATTGTCATCTATGTATCTGAGATCTTGTATCTATCTGAGTTCTCTCTTGTTTTTAAAGGACACATTTGCCAAGCCACTATGATAGTGTAAATGCATTTTCAGGTACTATCACTTATGCATTGGTTTCCTTTGATTTTATCCCACCTCACCATGGATTTTTATTAGTTAAAATGAAATTTGTTTATACAAGGAAAAACAATTCCATTTTTAAATCTGCCCTGTCCAAAGCTAAAGGTTAGTAGAACATAGGGAGATAAAGTAGCATTTTAATACAATGAAACTTGCCTTAAGCAATCCCTCCAGAGAGCTACAAAACACCCAGCTACTTAGTAGTCACCTAATAGAGAAGGAGCAGAAATGCACAGCTATGTGTGGGATTTTAAGAGTGATCTCTTATGACACAAGGTGGGATAACAAAGGTAGTGGTGCCCTACATAGGTTTTACTGTCTCTCCAATGAATTTTTATCTCAATCACTCATTCAGCCTGCAGATCTTGTGAAGGGCGTGGTTGTCTATTTCATTTCACATTCCCTCCTCTTTCTTCCTGCATGTCTTGTCAGAGCCAGTTAGTGCTACAGCAGCTCTATTCAGTGCTAGCAGAAATCTCTAAGCACACTGAGTCCCTGTGACAAGGCTGACCTGCACTCTTAGACACGGACACCTCAGTCCCCATGCATTAGTACATTCATAAATTAGTCTTCTGGCCAGGGGGGAACCATGCCACTCTTCCAATTTTCTGTGGGCTTTTGAAGGGAGTTTCCCACCCCTCAACTTTTCCAGGAGCTAGAAAGTATCTTCACCCCTGGTTTCTGTCCAGGAAACAAACCAAAAAACAAACAAACCAAAAAACAAACAAACAAACAAACACACACACACACACACACACACACACACACACACACACACACACACACACACACACACACACACACACGAGAAACATTGTGCCAAATATTGACATGAACATTCAGCTCCCACAGTTTTGAACTAAGCATTGGGATAGGATTCAGGATTCCAGAATTCTACTCTCCCCAGCTTTGCCACAGACTTTCTGTGTTCACTTCACTTCTGTGCTTCAGTTTCCCATTCTGTAAAATGCAGATAATCATACTTGGCTCCTTGTGAAGTGCTTTGAGACCAGTGGATGAAAACACTGTTCAGAAGCTAGGCATTTTTATTATTATTTTGTACTGACATGGGCTGAGATTCACCTCTGGTTTTTTGTTTTACATCACACAGCAAACGTCAATTTCCAAACTATTTGTAACAGTTATATGTCCAGAGCCTCAATTGGTATAAATCTGTGTAACTCCATTGACTTTGGTGGAGCTGCACTGATTTACCTCATCTGAAATCACAGAATCATAGGACTGGAAGAGACCTTCATTCGTGGCAGAACTAAGTAATAGAACATCCCTGATTGGAGTTTCTCTAATCTGCTCTTAAATTCTCCAGTGAGATTACACAAACTCCCTAGACAATTCATGTGCTTAACCACCTTGCTGGTTAGGATGTTTTTCCTCATATCCAACACAAACAACCCTTGCTACAGTTTAAGACCATTGATTTCTATCCTATCCACAATTTTTTATGTGCCTGGAAACTATTGTCATGTGCTCTCACAATCTTCTCTTTTCCAGACTAAACAAATCTTTTGAATCTTTCCTCATACATCATGTTTTCTTTATCTTTAATCCTTTTTGTTGTCCTTCTCCAGTCTTTCTCCAATTTGTCCACATCTTTCCTGAAATGTGGCGCCCAGAACTGGATACAACACTCCAGCTGAGGCCTCACTGGTGCAGAGTAAAGTGGAAGAATTATTTCTCATGTTTTGTTTGCAACGTTCTCGCTGATACATCCTAGAATGGTATTCACTTTTTTTTTGCAAAAGTGTTACACAATTGACTCATATTTAGCTTGTGGCCCACTATGACCCCCTGATCCCTTTTTAGTCCTTTCTAGGCAGTCATTTCCCATTTTGTTTGTGTGCAACTGATTGTTCCTTCCTAATTGGAGTACTTAGCATTTGTCCTTAGTGAATTTCACCCCTCCCCCCATTTACTTCAGACTATTTCTCCCATTTGTCCAGATTATGCTGAATTTTAATCATATCCTCCAAAGCATTTGCAACCTTCCCTTCCCTCCCACCTACCCCCACCCACCCACATACACCCTTGGTATTGTCCGTAAAATTGATGTTTCAGAATGAAACATAAAATTGATGTTTCAGACTGCCGCACTGTGCCAGATCAGCTGAATGTCGGCACAGCCCGGCGGACATTTTTATTTTAATGAAGCGGGGATTTTTTAAATCCCTGCTTCATTGACTATAACGAGTAAACTATTTTACATGGCTTCATGAACAGAGCCATGTAGTCTAGACGTACCCTCAGTGAAAACTTTCATCATATGTTTGTTCTGAGATAACATAAATTAGGCTTTGATGTATCAAAGCCTCCACTATTGGAAGGAGATATTTGGAGTGAAATAGAGATTCAAAATCATTTTCTTCCCAGTTTGATATAGTGAATGTCTACACCTTGCAAGGTAAGGAACAGGGCCCGAAGTAAGAACATCAGGCAAGTTTAAATGTGATAAAGCAGTGTGATGTGCTCCGAAATATTTCAATTGTAGCATTAATCAATGCTCAAAAATCTCCTCAAAAAGTAAAATGATGCTCTATCAAAGACATTTCAAAGAGCAGGCCTGCCAGGTTGGAATGATACTACTTAGAACATGGGGTGAGCAGTAGGATGTACATTGAAGGAAAAATTGTATCATCTCATGTGGGCTGCAGAAGCCACCGAAAGATATCTCGAGCCATCTTTCCAATGCTCCTGAGTCAAAAGTTGACACAAGTCTCTAGCTCCAGGCTCAAGACAGGAACATGTTTGTAAGTGCCTATTCTCCAGTTAGATCGTATGTCCCGGAAACCAAAGGTTTGTATTTCAGCTAATAAAGCAGGGCTTCCTCCAAAGAGCTCAGTCTAGGAATGGAAGCTTCTCTTTCTTCAGCGAGAAACAAAAAAGTGCCTTGACTGAATATAAATGTAAAAATCCTACTTTTGGATTCCTCACTCTAATCTGTTCAAAACCAGGCAACTCTTGTACTCCTGAGGCCTTCATACTCCCAT
Organism: Pelodiscus sinensis; assembly: GCF_052426305.1. Taxonomy (NCBI): domain Eukaryota; kingdom Metazoa; phylum Chordata; order Testudines; family Trionychidae; genus Pelodiscus; species Pelodiscus sinensis. The sequence continues at coordinate 15,949,143 of NC_143054.1, forward strand.
TGCCTGCTTATCTGGGAGACCTCACAAACTGGCACAACGTTATCAGAGAAAATAGAAGTGGCACCCTTGTACCTTCCAAGCATTCTGCTGTGTTTGCAGGATGGCCACAGAAGCATTTAACCCGAAGAGAGACAACACTGGAGGAGATAAAGTTGAGCAGTTGAAATGAGTAGGAAAAGGTGGTATCTTTGCATGGCCAGCTTGCTACCCTCTTGTTAGCCTTCATCAAAGCTCAACCAGTCCCCAGAATAAAGGAGGAGCACTGCCTAGCTATAGAATTCCTACTGGCACATGTAGCACTGCCATAAATTCTGCTCCTTTGCAAGCTTCACTCCTGGTTTATTCGAGGAGAAGCCAATGTAAACGAGGACACAAAATGGTTCATAGTGGATAGTCCACAGGGGTGTGGCTGTAGTGCCTCAGGCAATCTGTACTGAAAGTCCGGGAGGAGGCCAAGCCTCCCACGAAAGGGACAGTCGACTAGGGAAGAAAACAGGGGAAGCAAGACTGGGAAATTCAATGAAGCCTCCTATGGACACAAAGGTTGTTCCAATCGCACCCAAAGAACAGTAGGTCTTGTGGGAACATCAGCTAGGGAGAATCTAGCCTTGCCTGCATGTTCTAGTCAGATACCAGAATAATTCCTGATCTTTCTTCCTGCTCCAAATTCATTCAAAGCTGTTGAAATCTTGTCTGCTGATGCATTAGCTGCACTCCTTCAGTTTGCCACTGACGTCTTGCTATTAAGTCAACAGCTTTAAAATCAGCTCCTAAACTAAGACTGCTTACGCCTCCCCAAACCACATGGTTGTTCAGCATCTGGCAAAACAACAAAGCTCCACATACCAGCTAAGAGTTACCTCACTGCAATAATTAACTATCATTACTCCCACTGCACACTTTTCCACCGGAAAAAAAGGAGGGATTGCAACACAAGAAGGGAGGAGACTTTGGCAACAATCTATAAAATTAAACAAAAAATGATAGCCAGGCCTACATATCTTCTTGCCTGTATCAGCAGGCCTGGCTAGAATAATGTCACCTCTAAGTGCCAGCTCAGTGTTTATCATGAATAATGCCTCTCCTTTCTAGCATGGCATCTGTTGAATTTTAATAGCTGGAGAGGTTATTAAAATCAGAGATGGAACTGGTTTCCATCACAGGAACAACAGTATCACCAGAGTGTTACTGGGAAACATTACTGAGAACCTCATTGTGGGCTCTTTATACTGCAGTAAATTTTGTATTATGGTCTTACACGTGTTCTTCTGAGTATTGATTCTAGGTCAGATTTATCAGGTATCTGGTATCACCAAATTGCTTTTTTAAAGGACAGGTGCAACATAAAAAACAACAAATAGTCTTGCAGCTCCTTTGAGACTAACAAAAAATGTAGATGGTATTATGAACTTTCGTGGGCGCAACCCACTTCTTCAGATGAAGTTGTGCCCATGAACGTTCATGATACCATCTACATTTTTTGTTAGGCTTTAAGGTGCTGCAGAACTATTTGTTGTTTTTTAAGTTTTTCCAGTTACAGACCAACACAGCTACCCCTCTGAAACTTTTGGTACAACATACTTTCCCCAACCCTCTGCTTCTTGTCTGTTTCCCAGCTTTTCAGGAATTGTCAATGGGCCATTAAGTTCATTAGGGAATTCTCAGAGGGGCCTATCATGCAGACCTCATTCAACTTTCCCGAGTTGTATCTGTGAGATTTTCCTATGTCCTAGGTCTCCATAGTTGCTTTGGTGGGATAGAATTTTGCGGCTTCCCCCCTCTCCTGCCATAACGTGTTCAGTTAATGTTAGTGTCATGATATGGTAGAATGATCCAGTAAACTCAACAGTACTAACTTCCTGTTCTCATCCTACAATGTCTCCTAATGCTATTAGACAGGCTGAGCTCTAAAATGGAATGAAAGGAGACAAGGCGAGATAAAAATGTCACTTTCACTCACCAGTCGGTTTGTGGATATTGCCCAATTTGGTAAAAGTCAGCTAACCCACAGGAATGGTGGTAAGATAACTTGGGACATTATAAAGTTAATGCCTAGAGCCACTGTTCTTGAAGATAGTTCTTTCCGTAATGTACAGCACTAGTGGTCAAACATTAAGAAAAGGTTTCTGGATCACAGCTCAGTTTGTTGGTGACCAGCCTGTTATGATTAAAGGGGCCCCTGAGAAAAAGATTGATGTTTCTCATGTCATTCAGTCAACCCACCAGTGCTGGCATCTCTAGTCTTTGGTTGATGAAGCCTGACCAGACCTTGCTCAGCCATTAGATATTAACGGGAAGTTCTAAAGGTACTAGTAATGAACCTTTATGCAGGTTTAAACCTTAATCTCAATCTTTAACAAAGTTAAAAGATGGAGGAAAAATTAAAGCTGGAAAACAATTATATAACCGGGAGAAAATAAAGATCCTCCCACCTCTGATCTTGTACCTGACCACATCTCTGATTCTTCTCCAACCACTAGGCCACACTCCTGTTCTGACCTTTATGTCACACTGATTACATCCCCATTTGTGACAGCCTCCTGGGGGCCCTTTGTACCTGCAGTACATTTTGTATTATGAGCTTACAGTTGTTTCTTCTGAGTATTGATACCAGGTAAGACTTATCAGATAATTGCTTCTTTTTTTTTTTAAAGGACTGGTACAACATACTTTCCCTAGTCCTCTGCCTCTTGTCTGTTTCTTCACAGCTTTTCAGAAATAATTGTCAATGGGCCATTAAGTTCATTAGGGAATCCCCAGAGGAGCATATCATGCAGACCTCATTCAACTTTCCCAGCTGGTATCTGTGAGGTTTCCTTCTCTCAAGGAACTATGAAGTGAATAGATGTGTCCTTGAGCCACCTGCCCTAAAGTTAGATCATGTTCAATGTGATAGCTATCCTAAAGCAGCTCTGGGACACTGGCGTGACAAAAAGCCACATTGCCTCAGTTCAGAAACTGTGTAAGGGTAGGGGAAGCAATTGCACAAGGACATCCAAGCTATTGAAATCCTGCACCTCCATAATAGTGCCCAGCAGTCACTGCAAATGCTGAGCTCTTATGTACTGAAGCAGAAGAGAAGAAGCACACTTCTCAATGGCAGAACTACATAAAGATCTATGAGCCACAGGCACAACATTTACCACATCAGACACGTACTTTCTAGTCACACTGCGCTTGTCATCTGAAGATCTCAACAAGCTTTGTAAAAAGTAGGTGAATATTATTAACCTCATTTTACTAATATGGACCTTGCAGTTCACTGAGGTTAAGGGCATGATGCTGATTGATCCCACTGTCCATCTGAATTCAAGGAAGTTGCTGTGATACGGAGCAGATCTGATTGTGGCCCTTGGGGATGCCTCTTCAAAAGAAGCGCATGAGGGAGGGGAGAAGACAGGTGGTTCGCAAGCCACAGGTGGCATCCTAGTGGGCTGTGTGTGGCCCACTGGCCGCAGGTTGCTCACCACACTCTAAGCAGAGAGGACAGTGTTCTCCCGTCGGCTTAATAAATCCTGCCTCCCAGTGATGCAGTTGCTGTGTTGACAGGAGACGCTCTCCCACCACCATGTAACTTATGTTGCTGAGGGATGTGGACTATTCAGCCCCCTGAGTGACATAAGTTTTACCAAAGTAATTTGTAGTGCAGACCAGTGTTCCAAGTGAGCTATGTGCTTTTGCGACCACTCAGGAGAGGATTCCAATGCCACCCAACTGATTAGCAGCGCCCCCACAGCTAGGTTTGTGTTTCACAAAATTACATTCACAAAATGTAATACACACATGGATGGAAAAAAAATAGTGGACACGTTGGAGTCTGCACCTTCATTCAAAATTTTTAGGGGCCTGCAAATGAAAAAGGTTGAAAACCACTAGACTATCCTATACAGGGCAGATGACCGTTTTGCGGGGCCCCGGGCAGCATAATTTCGCGGGGCCCTCCTTTGCCACGGCGCATGCGCAGTGACGCCATGCATATACGCGATGGCGCCACGGCGCATGCGCGGGGCTTTTTGAAGCGCGGGGCCCAGGGCAGCCGCCCCGTTCGCCCTGCCCTATATCTGCCCCTGATCCTATAGCTCAGGAATCAGGGGAGCAGAAAGAGGTGAGATGAGGAAAAGTCATTCCCCTTGTACCTGTGCATTGGACACATGCATTATGCACATAAAGGAAGCATGCTTGCATGGCACTATTTAGCAGCATAGCTGCACTCCTAGTTGACATATCAACAACTAGTCCATGGGAGGCAAGGGGACTAAGGTTTGGCCAGGCCACACCTGAGCGTGCTCACTGGTCACAGACCTTCTCCCCCCATCCCTCCTTTTCCACTCCTCTTTGTGCTCCTGGAGTGTAGTCGATTGCTAAATGGCAGCCTCCTGAATAGGAATGCTCAGGACATACCAGGCAGCCATTACAAAGCCCATACTCAGTAATTAGGGAACGCCCCAAGGGGCTGTAGCCCAGTTTTACACCTATTGCACCAGCCTTTGTTTCTGATGCTCACGCTGCAGAGCTACAGTGTTTTAAGCAAGATGCATGGTATATTTTCAGATGCGGGGTGAGCAGCTTTTTCTGTCCCTCCCCGGCTATCAATAATGCATCAGTGCTAACTCACCCAACCCACCAGAACCTTAAAAATGCCTTCACCTGCCTGGGGAGGTAGTTCAATGTCCTCAGCCCCTTTTCACAGGAAAGCTGGATCCTGCAGATTCCCATCTGTGCATAAGAACAGAGCATCCAGCAGGGAAGGAGGGCTTTGCTGTGCAGGAACAGCATTTAGTGTGAGCCTGAGAGCAGAATGGCTGAGGAGCTAGAATTTCCACCATACTACTGTTCTCATGCTGGGTGTGGGCAGACTTCATGTGTGTGTGTTTTCCAGTAAAAAATCCTAGGACACTCTTTTTAAAATGTAGGAAATAATCATATACCCAGAATCACTGGTTTGGAAGAGACCCCAGGAAGTCGAGTCCAAGCCTCTGCTAAAAGCAGGACCAGTCCCAATTAAATCATCCCAGGCAGGGCTTTGTCAAGCTGGGGTTTAAAAATCTCTAGAGATGGAGATTGCACCACCTCCCTAGGTAACCCATTCCAGTGCTTCACCACCCTCCTAGTGAAATATCCAATCTAGACTTTCCCCACTACAACTTGAGACCATTGCTTCTTGTTCTGCCATCTGTCACTACTGAGAACAGCCTCTCTCGATCCTCTTTGGAGACTCCATTCAGGTAGTTAAAGGCTGCTTTCAAATCCCCCCTCACTCTTCTCTTCTGTAGACTAAATAAGCCCAAATCACTCAGCCACTCCTCATAAGTCTTGTGCTCCAGCCCCCTAATAATTTTATTGCCCTCTACTGGACTTTCTCCAATGTGTCCACATCCTTTCTCTAATGGGAGGCCCAGAATTGGACGCAATACTCCAGATGTGGCCTCACCAGATGTGCCTCTCATCCTTGACTGCAAACATAGCATTATAAGGCTTGCTAATATACATTTATATCTCCACTTTTTAATAAAGAATTCCCATCCTAAATTCCATAACTTAAGGATGTGATTTGCAACTCTGGCTGCCAGTCAGCATCTTATTTCATCCCAAATAAATATTTCACTTTGACTATAGTGACTGTACAGTTAACTAACCAGTTAGACAACATCAAGAAATGCAAGGATGTTTCCATGGAGTCTGAAGTTTCTCACCAGCAGTAACTGTGGCACAGTGGGGAGATCTTTGCAAAGGCATACAGCAATAACTATCGTTTAAAAGGCTTCCCTCGTTAGTACCTGACAACCTTCAAACCAGTATCCAATAAATATCTCCCAAGAAGCATTTGGTTAGATAAACTGTATGGTTTCAAGCAATAATATGCAAAGGATCAAATGCTATGACAGAAAGTTCTGATTTTTATAACATAAATAAAACACATTAGTGCCCCTTAAAAATAAACTTAGTCTCACAATCTGTTCTCAAAAGAATAAAGTCTCTATGTGTGTGGTATCAAACACTGTGCAGTCTGTTCTCTATAAATTCTGGACACATGCTACTAATCTGCCTCTGCAATATGTGTGCTGTAAATCATACGCTTATGCTGCCTTCTGATTTTTTGCAGTCACGTGTGGATCCTGGATTTTGCTGCTGATATTTTGTGCACTCCATTATTCCTTCCTCCCCGCTGCCAACATTTGAAATGTGTGACCTACAGTATAATGGTATGCATGTATGTATTATAGATTTCACATAATCGCTGGCAAGAGAAACCCCTAATTCTCACTTTATGGGATCCCAGTGCAAATACATAAAAATGTCCAAAGACCCTTCTTCTGAAGTCTGTCTTTCAGGTTGTGCTGGGGTACCTATGGTACAACCTGAACTGTGGGACTGCGGAGCCCTCTGTCCCAGCACCCTGGGGTATCCCTCTCACACTATGGGTATGTCTAGACTACATGGCTCCGTCGATGGAGCCATGTAAACTAGTTTACCCAGCATAGTCAAAGAAGCGGGGATTTAAATAATCCCCGCTTCATTAAAATAAACATGGCCGCTGTGCTGTGCCGACGATCAGCTAATCCGGCACAGTGCGGCAGTCTAGACGCGGATCTGTCGGCTGGGATAGCCTTTGCTGACCGATCCCTTATGCCTCATGAAACAAGGTTTGCAGGATAGGTCAGCAAAGGCTTCCCCAGCCGACAGATCCACATCTAGACTGCTGCGCTGTGCCAGATCAGCTGAGCACGGCGGCCATGTTTATTTTAATGAAGCAGGGATTATTTAAATCCCCGCTTCTTTGACTATGCCAGGTAAACTAGTTTACATGGCTCCACTGACGGGGCCATGTAGTCTAGACATACCCTATGATGCTGTTGTCACGTTGCAATCTCTGTCCTTGCACAGACATCCACGGCAGAGACACACCCACTGCATCACATGAATACGTTTGCAGCCACACATGAACCATGAATAGTGAGCCTCCAGACAGTTCCTCCCAGCTTCCCAGTCTTGCCCCACAGAACTGTACCATCCTGCACTTGTCAGAAGCCTGGCCAGTGTAAGTTCATTACCCAGTTCACCACTCGCTTGTTGTGGAGTGGACACACAGTAACCTTTTATAGTTTCTTGCAGCTTGCTGGAAGGATCTATGCCATGACTTTGGGGTCGGTCAGTCCCTATAGGTAAAGCAGACTCCATTGCATACGGATTCTCTCTGAGCAGTCTCCATTGAATATAGTCTCTGGGGGTACGTCTACACTACAGCGCTAGTTCGAACTAACTTAGTTCGAATTAGTTAATTCGAACTAAGCTAGTTCGAACTAACGCATCTAGAACTAAAAACTAGTTCGAACTAGCGTTTTGCTAGTTCGAACTAGTAAGTCCACATTGAGTGGACTCTGAACAGGGCTTAAGGATGGCCGGAAGCAGTGCCGGCAGGGCATAAAAGGAGGACTTAGAGCATGGAGATACTGTCTCAGGCTAGCCGAGGGCTGCGCTTAAAGGGTCCCGACCCCCACCCCGGACACACAGTTCTAAGGGGTGCCCCGCTTGCAAAGAAGTTCTGGCTTGGAGTGCCCTGAGTGCCCACACTGGGCACATCACACCACTCGGCCATCAGCCCGGCTGCACTTGCCGCAGGCTGCCATCTGGGGAGAGGGAGTAATTGGGGGGCTGCAGGAGAGCTTCCACCCCCAGAAGCCCGCAGAGCCAGCCCAGTCCTCCCCATCGGGGGCTCGTACCCCATTCCTCCCTCACCTCCTTCCACTTGCCCTTCCCTAGCCCCCCTTCTTCTTGATGTACAAAATAAAGATAACGTTTCTTCCAACATTGACTCTGTCTTTATTGAAAAAAACTGGGGGAGACTGGGAAAAGGAGGTGGGAGAGGGGAAGAGAAAGGCTGGGAGAGGGGAGGGCAACTAACATGATCAGGGGTTGGGAACAGGTCCCAGATGAAGAGAGGCTACAGAGACTGGGACTGTTCAGCTTAGAAAAGAGGAGACGGAGGGGGGACAGGATAGAGGTCTCTAAAAGCAGGGGTTGGGTGGAGAGGGTGCATTCAGAAAAGTTCTTCATGAGTTCCCATAAAGAAGGACTAGAGGACACCAAATGAAACGAATGGGTAGCAGGCTTCAAACTAACAACAGAAAGTTGTTCTTCTTGACAAAGCAAATAGTTAACCTGTGGAACTCCTTGCTGCAGGAGGCTGTGAAGGCTACAACTAGAACAGAGTTTAAAGGGAAGTGAGATCAAGTCATGGAGGTTGGGGCCATGGAGTCCTATTAGCCAGAGGGTAGGAGTGGTGTCCCTGCCCAAAGTTTGTGGAAGGCTGGAGAGGGATGGCACGAGACAAATGGCTTGGTCATTGTCTTCGGTCCATCCCCTCCAGGGTCCCTAGGGTTGGCCGCTGTGGGCAGACAGGCTACTGGGCTAGATGGACCTTTGGTCTGACCCAGGACGGCCATTGTAAGCTCAGGGCTCAGTGTCGGGGGTCTCAGTGGACCCCCTTGATTTTCATGCACACCTGGTCCTGGGTGGCCAGGCTGGCAGCTCTCCTGCCCTAGACGGCCACTTTCCTGTGCCTAGTGCGGAGATCGTGGACGAGGTCCACGATGTCCGCACTAGCCCAGGAAGGTGCCCGCCTCTTGCGGTCCAGGGCAAGCTCCCGGGAGCCGCCAGCCTGGTCCCGGCAAGAGGGGGTGGGCTGGGGGGCATCGGGTGGGTGGCTCTGTGCCGTGCCAGGTGCAGGGTCTGCTAGCTGGGTGCTGGCAGGCTTGCACCTGGCACGGGCACCGTAGCCAGCCCGTGCCCCTTTAAGGGGTCCGGGGCCGGGAGGGGGGCATAGAGTTTCCCTGGTGTTGGCCAGAGTGGCCACCAGGGAAACCTGGGGAGGGCTAGCCTCCCACTAGTTCGAACTAAAGGGCTACACAGCCCTTAGTTCGAACTAGCTAGTTCGAACTAGGCGTTAGTCCTCGTAAAATGAGGTTTACCTAGTTCGAACTAAGCGCTCCGCTAGTTCGATTCAAATTCGAACTAGCGGAGCGCTAGTGTAGCGCATAGGAAAGTTAGTTCGAACTAACGTCCGTTAGTTCGAACTAACTTTCTAGTGTAGACATACCCAGGGATAGTGGAGTCTTTCTTGGATGGGTGTTGGGATACGTCTACACAGCAGGGCTAAAGCCGAAATAAGCTACGCAACTTCAGCTTCGTCAACTGCGTAGCTTAAGTCGAAATAGCTTATTTCAGCTTTTGGCGCCATCTACACAACAGGAAGGCCAAGTTAAAGCACTCTTCCGCTGACTTCCCTTACTCCTGGTAAAATGAGGGTTACAGGAGTCAGAGTAAGAAGTCCTCCAGCTCAACATTATTTCAACATTATGTCAAAATAATTGCCTTTATTGTAGACACAAACTATCTTCTTTTGGAATAATGTCTGTACCTGCTCTCTGGCTACTCCACTGCGGTACCTGAAAGTCTGGTTGTGGGTGATCCCAACCTCACAATATATTTCAGCAACATACAGCAATACTTCATAACTTCACAGACAAATATATCACATGCAACCCACCTGGATATTAAAGTTCACTACATCAAGAGTTTTAAAATGATACCGCTTTGTACAAAATACATCCTAATGAGATCAGAGGGGTGAATATGGGGATTCCAGGGAGCAATTCTGAGGAACAGAATGTTACACTGGTAAGATATGGAAAATACTGTAAGACATGGAATCAAAGTCAAGACTTTTCTTTGGCATTCTTTATATGAGATGGGATGATATCAACCAAATTCTAACATGAATGGTAACATACTACTTGCCTAAATGGTTGGAAAACTGTTCTCAGAGAGTAGCTATCAGTGGTTCAGAGTCACACCGGAAGAGTATCTCAAGTGTAGTCCCACAGGGATCAGTACTGGCTCTGGACCTGTTTAATATCTTGGTCAAATATTTAGATAATAGCATACAGAGCACATTTATAAAGTTTGCATACCATACCAAGCTTAGAGCGATCGCAAGGGCTTTGGAGAATAGGATTAAAATTCAAAATTATCTGAACAAACTAGAGAAATGGCCTGAAATAAATCTAAAGAAATTCAGTAAGGACAAATGCAAAGTACTCTGCTTAGAAAGGAGCAGTCAGTTGTATGCACACAAAATGGGAAGTGACTGCTTAGGAAGGAGGATCTGGAGATTATAGGAAGGGATCTAAATCACAAACTTAATATGAATCAACAGTGTGACAGTGTTGTACAAAAAGCAAACATCATTCTGGGATTTACACTACTCCATACTGATTAGGCCTCAACTGGCAGTATTATGTCCAGTTCTGGACACCCCATTTCAGGAAAGATGTAAACTGGAGAAAGTCCAGAGAAGAGCAACAAAAAGGATTAAAGTTCTAGCAAACAAGATCTATAAGAAAAGGGTTTTGTTTTGTCTAGAAAAGAGAAAGACTGTGGGAGGACATGGTAACAGTTTTCAAGTACATAAAAGGCTTTTACAAGGGAGGTGGGGAGAAAAATTGTTCTCCTTAACCGCCAAGGATAAGACAAAAAGAAATGGGTTTAAATTGCAGCAAGGGAAGTTTAGGTTGGATAGAAGGAAAAAATTCCTGTCATGGTGGTTAAGAACTAGAATAAGTTGCCCTATGGAGGTTGTAGAATCTCCATTATTGGAGATTTTTAAGAGGAGGTCAGACAAACACCTGTCAGAGATGGTCTGGAATAATACTTAGCTCTGCTAGGAGTGCAGGACACTGGACTAGATGATCTCCCAAGGAGCTGTCCAGTCTCATGATTGTATTACTCTATAACCCTCCCTCTGCAAGTTCAATTAGTTGCATATTTTTCTTCACTTCTTATCTTTAAGGAGTGTAATATTTCTGTGTGCTATTAAGCAGTTGCCACATTCCACCCTGAAGCTCTCTTAATTTTAGCAGTGGATGCAACATGTCAGTGGTGAGCAATGTCCATTTCATCCCTGAAATGCAGACTCCTCTAGCGTGAAACTGCCATCTCTTTCGTGGTACTCAGCAACACCACAAGATTGTTAGGAAAGAATGTAGGGGGCCCAGGCTCAGGCCCTGAGACTGAATCAGATGGAGTAGTGATTTGAATTTGGGTTTCCAACATCTCAAAAGAGCATCTACCCATCAGGATACTGGTTTTTTTGGGGGTCTAGCTCTCACACCTGTCTCTTTCACCACAAATGTCAAAAGGTCTCAATATCATTCCACATCAGAAAAAAAAAGCAGTTTGTGAAACCTCAACATTTTTCACAAAATGGAATTTTTGTTTTCCAGCCAGCTTAATACAGTCCCTATTCAATACAGTCTCAACTAAGGAGTAGTTCCAGAATATGAATACATCCAAAGCCAAATTTCACAAATAGATCCTTGGTTTATAATAGGCCATAATTTTTAATATATTGTAAAGTATTCCACTAAAGCCTTCCACACTTATCATGAATGTTTCCAATGTCCAAAAGCTGCTCTGTGAAGCCTAGTCTACACAGAATTGTTGTACCACTGGCTATAACTATGTCAGTTAGGGGATGTGATTTTTTAAAACTGAAGCAGCTATCTCATTACCGTCCCATTCTGCGAACCTATGGGAATAAACTACATGGCTACACCTACACTGGCCAGTCTTGCACAAGAACATATGCAAATAAGGTGCAGCAATGAATATCACCACACCTCATTTGCATAATGAGCCACCATTTTTGCGCATAGAGCAGTCTACACTATTCTTTTGTGCACAAAACCCCCCTCTTGTGCAAGAGCCGTTCTGCCTGAAAATAAGCAGCAGAACGGCTCTTGTGCAAGAGGGGGTTTTTGTGCAAGAAGGAGCCATGTAGCTGGTTCCTTTTTGCGTAAAGGCTCCTTGTGCAAAAATGGCAGCTCATTAAGTATGCAGATGAGGCCAGTGTAGACGTAGCCACCTGGGTATAAGAGTCTATATATACTGATCAACACTAAGCCCTCCTATCTGAGGTTGATCTCAACTGGCTACACTAACATAGGGTATGTCTACACTACAAAGTTAATTCGAACTAACAAACGTTAGTTCGAATTAACTTTGATAGGCGCTACACATGCGAACCTCTAGTTCAAACTTAATTCGAACTAGCGGAGCGCTTAATTCGAACTAGGTAAACCTCATTCTACAAGGACTAACGCCTAGTTCGAATTAACTAGTTTGAATTAAGGGCTGTGTAGCCCTTAATGCGAACTAGTGGGAGGCTAGCCCTCCCCAGCTTTCCCTGGTGGCCACTCTGGCCAACACCAGGGAAACTCTTCTGCCCCCCTCCCGGCCCTGGAGCCCTTAAAGGGGCACGGGCTGGCTAAGGTGCCCGTGCCAGGTGCAAGCCTGCCAGCACCCAGCCAGCAGACCCTGCACCTGGCACGGCTTAAGCCGGCCACCCGCGGCCACCCAGCCCTCCGCCTCTTCCCGGGACCAGGCTGGCGGCTCCCGGGAGCCTGCCCGGGTCCGCAAGAGGCGGGTGCCCACCTGCTCTAGTGCAGACATCGTGGCCCTCATCCACGACCTCCGCACTAGGCACAGGAAAGTGGCCGTCTAGGGCAGAAGAGCTGCCAGCCTGGCCACCCAGGAGCAGGTTGGCATGAAAATCAAGGTGGTCCACTGAGACCCCCGACCCTGAGCCCTGAGCTTAGAATGGCCGTACTGGGTCAGACCAAAGGTCCATCTAGCCCAGTAGCCTGTCTGCCGACAGCGGCCAACACTAGGTACCCTGGAGGGGATGGACCGACGACAATGACCAAGCCATTTGTCTCATGCCATCCATCTCCAGCCTTCCACAAACAGAGGCCAGGGACACCATTCCTACCCCCTGGCTAATAGCACTCCATGGACCCAACCTCCATGACTTTATCTCACTTCTCTTTAAACTCTGTTCTAGTTCTAGCCTTCACAGCCTCCTGCAGCAAGGAGTTCCACAGGTTGACTATTTGCTTTGTGAAGAAGAACTTTCTGTTGTTAGTTTGAAGCCTGCTACCCATTCGTTTCATTTGGTGTCCTTTAGTCCTTCTATTATGGAAACTAATGAAAAACCCTCTCCACACCACTCATGCTTTTATAGACCTCTATCATATCCCCCCTCAGTCTCCTCTTTTCTAAGCTGAGAAGTCCCAGTCTCTTTAGCCTCTCTTCATATGGGACCTGTTCCAAACCCCTGATCATTTTAGTTGCCCTCCCCTCTCCCACCCTCTCTCTTCCCCTCTCCCACCTCCTTTTCCCAGTCTCCCCGAGTTCTGTTCAATAAAGAGAGTTTCTATTTTTGAACACACGTGTCCTTTATTTTGTACATCAGGAAGGGGGGCTAGGGAGGGGTAAGTGGAAGGATGTGAGGGAGGAATGGGGTACGAGCCCACAATGGGGAGGACTGGGCTGGCTCTGCGGGCTCCTTGGGGTGGAAACTCTCCTGAAGCCCCTTGATTGACCCCCCCCCCCCCCTCCGGATGGCAGCCTGCGGCAAGTGCAGCCGGGCTGATGGCTGGGACTGCTTTGCAAGCGGGGAACCCCTGAGAACTGTCTGTCCGGGGTGGGGGTCGGGTCCCTTTAAGCACAGCCCTCGGCTAGCCTGAGGCAGCAGCTCCACATTCTAAGTCCTAATCTGATGCCTTGCCGGCACTGCTTCCGGCCATCCTTAACCTCGGTTCAGGGTCCACTCAGTGTGGACATGCTAGTTCGAATTAGCAAAACGCTAATTCGAACTAGTTTTTAAGTCTAGATGCGCTAATTCGAATTAGCTTAGTTCGAATTAACTAATTCGAATTAAGTTAGTTCGAATTAGTGCTCTAGTGTAGACATACCCATAAAGACTTGTCTCCACTAGTCATTTACATCAAGACAGATCAAATTTCCTGTCTGACCATAAAGCACGCCTTTTGGACAGTGAAGGTATATTATTAGGGTAGCAAGACCCAGAAGACCTGGGGATCAACATTTGCAAAATTTAAAGAGAGACACTTGAAAGGAAAATGGAGGGATGCACTGTTAGTCCCCATTGAAAAAGCTCAGCATGTTAAAAATTGTCCTGTTCTTCTTAAAAACAGGAATTATCATTCCTAAATGGAGGCAATGGGTAGCCATGTAAATGAAAGCAGCATTAAAGGTGTCTGAGAATGATACAGCAGTATTTTTTGGATGGGAGTTCAAACTTCCAATATTTATTTTAGCTCTTTCAGCCATATTTCTGAGCCCAAGTATAAGGTGTGAAAAGGGAAAGTGAAAAGAATGAGAAATCACAAATCCTGGAATTTTCCCCTCTTTAATTGTATCAGGAAAAACATTTATGGATGGCAAAGACATCTTTAAAAAGTGCCTGGAAGCAGATCATAACCAAGGCAGAGACGTGTGTCTTTGGGCTTGTCTTCACAAGAACATTACGTCAGCTTAGACAGAACATGACCTCCAGGAGTCATATTAACTGACATGACTTTGCAGAGAGTGTAGGCAGGTACAAATCATGGTTAGTATCATACCTGTACCTGTCAGAACTCCTGGTTCCAGGAAAGGTCACCCCCAACCAGTTGTCCCAATGTTAAATATGACTTGCCTTGCTGATGCTGATTGCAAGGTCATGTTTTAACGTTATGTTAGTTAACATCACTCTTCTGGGATGCGAATTCTAACACAGCCTGTCTTTCTATTGGAGATGAGCCTTTATTGACAGAAAGCAGGAAAAAAGGCAGGAATTTTAGGTCTTTGGTAAGGGACCAGTTAGGGAAGGAGGAAGAGGAAATAGCCATGTAGAATGCATATCTTGTACAGAGGAAATGTTGGGGAGGAGCAGATGGCACAGAGGTAGCTGAGAAGCACTGTAAACAACCGTCTAAGCTATAGCCACAAGCCACTTCAGCTGTTTTCAATACAGTCTCCATCATTACCCAGCTGGGGCTGGAGAACATCAGATATGTTTGCCTCCAGGGCTTTGTGAATCTGTTTATTCTGAAACATTGCCAGCGGTAGCTGTGGTTTCCAGAGGATCAATAGTGGGCCCCATATGATTTACACAGTGTATCAATAAACCAGTGATTTATGTGTAGGGGAGGGAAATTTAGGAAATCCCTCCCTCTAAACTCTCTACTCCCTGGCTCTATGCATTCAATTTCCCAGCCTCAGGGAATGGATTTTCCTCTCTTCTACATATTTCCTTGTGGTCTGCATTATTAGTTGCTAATATATTACCACAACTATTTATCTCTAGCCTCAAGATTCGTAACCCACTCCAGGAAGTTCAAAAAATAAATCACTGTATTAAATTGTCCAGTATCCAGTGGTGTTTAGACCAAATGCACACAGCTGAAAATATCATCTAGGGACCAGATCCTGCAGCCCTCCTCACATAGTGAGCCCCTAATCACAAAAGCCAATGTTCAGGTCCAGGAATAAGAATTGCTTGCACCAACAAGATGCAGAATCAGATCCTACATCAATACATGTAAAGGGGATTAAGCTCTTGGTTCCAGTCCAATTCCATTTGAATTTATACATATTGAAGTGGACTGGGAAAAAACACAGTATTTCCAATTCCTTTTACCAGTTTCTTAGGTCTGTTCTGAAAGCGCTGCTGACCTGTGTTTGGTGAGGAAACCTTATGGGCTAGTGGATGCAGATAAATTGCACTGGAGCCATACGAGAGATGTTCAAATGCCAGAAATAGCTACTATACAAGGATTATTAATACAGGTTGGACCTTTCTGGTCCAGGACTCTCTGCTCTGGCAGGACTGTGGATGTTGCTGAATCAGAGAGCCCCTGGACCAGAGAGCCCTGGCAGAGAGCAGCTGGCTGTGTAGCCCCGGTGGCTTGGAGCAGCAGAGCACTAGCAGCCCTGCAGCTGGCCATGGAGTCCTGGCAGCCCCAGGGCTGGCCACAGTGTCAGGAGCCCGGTGGCCCAAGGGACCGACTTCCCCTGGTCCAGCAAACGCCCCCTTTCGGGACCAATCAGGCCCCAAGGGTGCCAGACCAGGGAGCTCCAACCTGTACAGATTATGTGTACTATATCCTCAATGCAGCACTGAGTCATCTGGGGCCTGATCCAAATCCTGATGACTTCAGGGAAAATACTCCCATTGATTTCCAAGGGCATTGCATCAGGTCTCAGGGCATCCTCTGAAGAAACCAGGAGTGTACTCTAGGATTATAAAACAGACCAGTGCACTGTGGGAATTTTTGCCTTCCATCTTACAGTAGATGCTGTCCAGGGCAGAACACTAGACAATGCGGACATCTAGATTGTTGTACTACAAGGGTACATCTAAACTACATGGCTCCATCGACGGAGTCATGTAGATTTGTTTGTTTGGCAAAGGAAAATGAAGCCGCGATTTAAATAATCGTGGCTTCATTTAAATTTAAACGGCTGCCGCGCTGAGCTGACAAACAGCTGATCAGCTGTTTGTTGGCTCAGTCTGGACGCTCCCCTGCCGATATGAAAGCCCTTTATTGACCTCCCCGGTAAACCTCATCCTACGAGGCATAACGGGGAGATCGATAAAGGGCTTTCATTTCCCTTTGCCGATCAGCCTAATCTACATGGCTCCATCGATGAAGCCATGTAGTTTAGACACTCCCCAACAGTTCCTCTTCCCCTGTTCCTTCAAAAAGACTCTTTGCTGGCTTATTGTGAGCCGGTCTGTTGGAACTGCAACACTTCCTATTTGCTCCACGCTCTTGTTCTGATATTTGCAAAGAACGTGAGCTTTCAGGCCCCTAAACCACCCTGGTCCTAGGTACCTGTAAATCAAACCACAGGAATCAAACCAAACTGGAATTAATTACAGGCAAGGATTGTTTTTTAAATATTAAGTGTCACAAAAACACAGGGGTTCAACACAAACATTGGTGTGAGGGGCATGTGCAAAATGCACAGCTTGGTTTCCAGTGGCTTGGCTTAATGATGACAGATATCAACCCACAGCCTTTTTTTTTTCTTTAAACATTATAAGACTAAAACCAATTATCTGTCTTAGAGGCATAGTTTCCACTGGGCTCCACAGTGATTTGCGAGCTGGTTTATGGGGGCTTCTTCCAGATCTCCATTTTTCCATTTATACCATGAAAGTTCTCTGTGGAAGGGACTGTCATCTTTGTCACTTGCATGTCCACTGCCTAGCACAACAGGGCTCTGAACCCTGATTAGGGCTGAAATGCGCTCCCATAATCTAAGTAACAAATAATTAACTTGATTGTCCATCATCCACCTCTACTGAGACTGCTTTTCACTATCACAATTACAGAAATGCAGAGAGTGGGTCAAACTGTGCTCTCCAGAACAGTAAGGAATCATTTCTCTTTCCCCACCAAAACACACGCACCTTGTATTTGTAAGTCTGGCCCCACCCTGCCTGCCAATCTAACTGAAAGTGACATGACTTACAGAAGAAGAAAGATGTCGTACAACGTCACACATAGCACAAGAAGGATGAAGGTGTGTTTTCACTCTGAGTCCTCTCACATCCTCGTGAAGATTTTACAGAATGGTGCACTTGAGGGCTATACATCAACCTCATGTCCAGCCTACAGATAAGCTCCCTGCACCAGCTCCGCTCAGCTGAAATGGCAGATTGTACGTAAAGTGTGTCCAGGGGCTAGACATTTTCAAACACAGGGAGCAGACATCTCATTCTGCCTCAGAACCTTTCTCTCGGAGGGTCAGCTGGAAAAGGGAATTGGGGCCATCCAGTCCAACTGTTAGGGAAATATTTCCGCAAAGAGGTGAGTTTTGTACTGTACCCTGAAGGGGACACAAGTTGGGCAATACCTGCTAAGAAGCCAGTTGCACAGCTGTGGGCTTTTCAACAAAGAAAGCCCTTGCCTTGCTCTTTATAAAGTGCTCTTGGGTTCCACCAGCCCTGAGGACTGCATCCGCCATTCCAATTACTGTGGGAGATGGTTCCGAGACCGCTGCTCCTCTGCTCATTTAAAGGTGTGCAGATGAGGGCAAAGACTTTGAACACCTCACTATGGGGTGGTCATGCTGGTCTGCCCTATTTAATAAACCAGCTGCTGCATGTGTAACCTAGTGAGATGTGTGTCACAGGTCACCCACTGTGTCCCATCCAGGGAGGAACAACTAGCGATGAATAGAACCTGGAATTCCTGTTCCATGGGAAAGTCCAAAAAGCAATCATGCCACATTGGCCATTTCAAACTGTCCTGCCGAAGGGGGATTCCAATATTTCATTTAGGAAATAAAACAGCCATGTGTTTTGCCTTTTCTAAACAAAACTGGCCAGGCTCTCTGAGCTTCCTGCTGACCAAGCAGCCCTGCTTCCAGGCCCCCTTCCAAGTAATCAGGAGCTAATCTTCCTGGGAAATGCCAGTTCAGGCAGGATTCTCAGCTTCTAGGCAGCCCAAACTGCAGCTCCCAGGTTCTATCTGGCTTCTGCTGAATGTTTCAACAAAATCAACATGTTCCATAGGATCATCGTGCAGAACATTCATTCAGAAAAATTCCAACCAGCTCTACATGTGAGTTCTCTACAGCAGTAGGCAGAACGCTTTAGCTCAAGCTATAGCAGCTGATGCTTTAGGCTTTGGAGGTCTCCGATTCAATTCTTGGCATCTCAGCCAAGATGGTGGATGCCACTTATGTTACCATCCATCCATATATGGGTATTTCTACTACCCACCTTACAATACTATCTGAATACTATGTTTCTCCTCTCTGCTCTTGCCAGAAGTAAAACATCTTTCAGTTTTCCAGAAGCATCAATGATCCTAAAAGGCACAAAGCAGAGGCATTCCCAAAGCAGCTGTTGTTAATATCCAGTTGGAATCTACACAGGGACCCCGTCACAGTGTGGGAGAGAAACAGAAAAGAACAATGCGTGTTTAAGAGGCCCTGATTAAGTCAGCACTCTGCCCACACAAACCAATCCTCTCTGCGAGAAGCAGAATCAAGGTTCTCATTACTATGACATCAGCATCTGGTGACAAAACACAAGCATGACAGGAAGAGACAGATACAGCTGTCCTGGGCCACAGGTTTATTGCACTGATTCATTAAGTCATAAATTCCAAGGCCAAAAGGGGCCACTGTGATCATCTAGTCTGACGAACTGTTGAATCTTGGTTAAAAACTTGCCAGTGATGAAGAATCATCACAAAACCTTGGTAAAGTCTTCCAAGCATTAATTACCCAGAATAGTAAAAGTTTACATCATATTTCCAGTCTGAATTTATCTAGCTTCAGCTTTCAACGACTGTGTTCACCATGCACCATGTTTTCTAACTCTTTAGTCATTCTTATGTGTCTTTGCTGAACTCTTTCCATTTTATTAACGTGGTTCTCAAATTGTGGATACCAGAAGTAGACACGTCTAATCTGATAGCTGTCTCTGCAGTGGACACTAATACCTAGCACTTCAGATAAAGAAAGGGAAATAAACCCATGTACCAAGCTCTACGTGGAGAGAAAATATTCCAGTCTTTCTTCACTTCACAATCACCCAAACTAGGGGCTCTCAAAATGTGGTCCATGGACCACTAATAGGCCTGCTTTTCCTCTGACTGCTTCTTGTCCTAGAATTTCACCAAACTACTCAATATACCTCTATTAGTGAGCCTTGCTGCCACTGAAGTCAATGGGAGTTGTATCCGAAGCAAAATTAGGACCCATCTATACGAAAAAGCTGCTTTCAGTGCTGTGAACCCCAGCCCTGCTCTCTTTTCACTGCCATTCAGTGTGGTGAAGCATGTCAGAAAAGATGAACATCACTAAACCGTGGGTGGTTACATCTCATTTTGTGAAGCTATGAGACAGCAATTTTTCCAGGATTCAGAATGTAATCCCCAGTCCTGATTTTCAAAGGTTTAGCTGCCGAAGGATACAGAAAGGTGCTAAGATGGATTTTCAAAAGTACCCAGGCAGGACAGACACTGAACTCTCATCACTAAAATCTATGGTGCCTCACTACTTAGGTGCTTTTGAAAATCCAAGTGGCCACCTAGTCACATCTACAGGCACCTAAATGCCTTTGAAAATCTGGCCCCCAAGAGCCCTGCACAATATTCAGTCTTGAACTGTGCTGTTTCTCTCTCAGAGCCTCCACACAGGCCGAGAAATCAGCAGCCAAGTAATTAGTATCAGAAACAACTCCTCCGAATCTGAATGGACGAGATAAGGGCTGGCTCAGCAGAGCAGCTGAGGAGCTCCGTGCAGAGGAGGAAGCACTGGAGAAGGGTATTAAAGAACACTTTGAACTGCCATGTCATCGCAATTCATTCAATGAGCAAATAGCTGGCATTGGCAGGTTTTCCCTGGGTGTCCTTATAGCAAGAAAAGCAAGAGAGGAAATCAGTAGGAAGCACTGCAAACCATTTCAGAGCTATCCCAATCCACAGCAGCGTACTGGTTCTGTACTGTATTTCTCTTTCATTCTTCCACTATCTCTTAGGAGTGGGAAATGGAAAGCATCTAC
The DNA here is from genome assembly GCF_052426305.1 of Pelodiscus sinensis. NCBI lineage: Eukaryota > Metazoa > Chordata > Testudines > Trionychidae > Pelodiscus > Pelodiscus sinensis. Next base: position 15,969,574 of record NC_143054.1, read on the forward strand.
TACGTTTAGGTTTCTGGTCCATCCCCCTGCCAGCATCAGAGTGTCCCCACCCTCCAACAGCACATTCTCCAGTCAGTGTCTGGACCCAATCCCAGTTTTCCCTTGCGAGACTGTTCCACAGTATTGTGGATCTCACTGTTAGAAAGGTTTTCCTGGTACTGAGCAAAAACCTTTCCAAACATGTTAGTCCCCTGGACACTGGGGCCCTTTCTTTTACGACATTTGTCCTGAAATACCAGACACTTTTGAAACAAACAAACAAAACCCAAAAGTCAAACACTGGGTTGATTCTCCTCTCTGCGGTATCTGCTTGTGAATAAACCAACTCTCCATGCAGACACGGATAATCATCAAGGCCCTATTCAGCAGTGGGCTGGCAAGAAGTTTCCACTTTTTTTGTATCTCCTGGGCAGCACAAATGGAGTAGGCTGGAGTAGAAAATCTATTCCTAACTCTCTTGGGGGTGCCATGTATACAGCTTTCAGAGATAGTCATGAGGAGTTCTGTCGCAGCTTAGGCTACGTCTACACTGTGAGTTTTTGCAGCAGAAAATATGCTAACGAGTCCCTCATCACCTCATTAGCATATTTTCAGCTGTTTCTTTTTGCACAAGGGGTTTTTGTGCAAAAAGAAGCAGTGTAGCTGCTTCCACTTTGCGCAAAAAAACCATTTTGTGCAAGATCCTTATGCCTCTCTGGGGGTTTTGTGCAAAACAGAATTGACTACGCTGCTTCTTTTTGCACAAAAACCCCTTGCGCAAAAAGAAACGTCTGAATATACTAATGAGATCACAATTTATGCTAATGAGTCCCTCATTAGAATATTTTCTGCCACAAAAACTCTCATTGTAGACAAAGTCTTAGGGACTAACAGATTTATTAGGGCATAAACTTTCATAGTCTGTTTCAGCAAAAACAACAAGGAGTCTGGTAGCACCTTAAAGACTAACAATTTTATTATGGTACAGGCTTTCCTAAGCTCCAACTCACTTCCTCAGATGCATGAAGTGAAAGAAAAAGAAACAGCAGGGATACAGAGATGAGAGTGTTTCATGAGAGCTAATTCAATCAGGGTGGCTTTGGATAAAAAGGTGAAAATACCTAAAGTGGAAAATTATTTATTGTAAGGAGAGAGACATTCCCAATTCCTTGTGCCAAGCAAGACAAGAGTTAGAGCAATGCTCTGACAGCCTCCCACACTGCCATATCCCACTGGAAGATGCCCATAGCAGTGTCTCTGCCCCCATTAAATTTTAAAAAGGTTCTTGATCTTACTGTGTCACGCAGATCTGCTGTGCATAATGGACAACTGCAGCAAGGGTGTGCCACAGAATGATATGTAAATAGTGCTCTGCGCCTTCTCAATGAATAATTGCTATTCACAGAGTGGCTCAAAGTGTTGGTTGAACACTATCATGTTTTCAGTGCAGTGACGCGTGTCAACCCCAAATCCCCTCTTTTGTGCCAGCAAAGTCTCATTTAGAAAGAGAAGAATGCAAAGGTTTGTTCTTATCATCTCTGCGGAAAAGGAAATGCCATTTGAAAGGACTCAAAGTCCTTTCAAGTTACTAAATATAGAACAGGCTTTTCCTGTACCCAAATAAAATTAAAACAGCAACTTTCATTTTTGTTGCTCATTATTTCTGAAGGCAAATACAAGGCAAAAAAATTGATTACATACCACTCTCCCTCTCTCTCTGTTTTATATTTTCTTACACTTTATCACTTGTACAGGAGTCCAGGTAGGGAACATATATTAGCAAAAGGTGATTTTGTTTGAAGAAGCAAGACCTTTCTGGTGCCTCATGTCCTCATGGGATGTGGTTTACCGGGGAGGACGACAAATGCCTTTGATGTTGACCGGGGAGCGTCCAGACTACAGCGCTGTGCCACCAAACAACTGATCGGCACAGCACGGCAGCCATTTTAATTTAAATTAAGCAGCGATTATTTAAATCGCCGCTTCATTTTCCTCTGTCTACAAAGATAATCTACATGGCTCCGTCGACGGAGCCATGTAATGTAGACATACCCAAAATGTGCAACAAACCCTGGATGGTCAAAATCTGTGAGTATGTTTTTGTTTGGGGCTTATGTTTATGCTGCAATTGAAGGTGTGATGTTAGCATCAGTAGGCATACCTATAATAGCTTTACTGTAGTTAGCACAGGATTTTTGTTATCTAGCTGAAAGCAGGTAGCAATGGAACATCCAAAAGGAAATCTGTCTTTGTGAGACAATCAGGACAGAATCAGGTAACAACAACAACAATTCTTCATGTATATCAGAACCAGGAAGTTTGCAAGAAAACCAATCAGTTCGTTGGGCAACCAACTGATCAGATGGTGAAGCGCCAGATTTTTAAATGTATTTAGGCACCTAAGTGAACTGTTGCATGGCTAACAAAAATATATAGACTCATTTTAAAATCTCCTACTTGATCAGAGGATTGGAGGATATCTAATAATGTACCTACTTACAACTGCACTCCTCTTCAACAGGACAGATTACTAGTAGTATGCCAACCCAGTGCTCCATCCCTCCATTCACTCCCATCCATGTCTGTTCAAAGCCCTGGTCCTGATGTTCAAAACCATCAATGAATCAGATCCAACTACATCAGTGACCACCTTAACAGTCATGATCCACCAAGACAGCTGCACGTCTCCAGGAAAATGTAGCTCACAAAGCTAGGACAAAGGTTTTGAGATTCATCTGGAGACAGAGCATTCAGTCAAGGTGGGCTAGCAGTGGAATGAACTTCGGAAGAGATCAGACTCATCAAGAGTTGGGCAACCTTTAAAACTTTTTGCAAGACCTTCTTCTTAAATAGAAGATTTAAAAGGATCATATTGATGAGTAAATAAATACCACATGAGCAAAGCCTCTTTACTCAAGACTACATGAAATACATTATGCACCTTACAAGTTAGATTTAATTTATCTGGGAAACGCTTCACTATTACAGTGGCAGTCACAATAGAAAACACTAAAATAGTAAAAATATGCATTATTATTATTTAGTTGTATATGAGAGACAAGGTGGGTGTCATAATATCTTGTATTGGGCCAACTTCTGGTGGAGAAAAAGACATGCTTTCAGGCTACATAGATCTCTTCTTCAGGTCTGGGAACAGTAATCACCGTGTCACAGATAAAATGCAAATTGGGACAGATTTTTAAGCAGAAAGAGTTAACAAGTTGCAGGAGACTATTCAGATGAAGTAGGCAATGAACACCTCTGCAACCATAGGACAAAGAAAGGTTAGAGGTTACAGACTGTTGCAATGAGACAGAAAACCACTGTCTCTGTGAAGTCCCATGATTTATACTGCATAGCAGAGTTATGAATTTAAGCCTCCCGGCTCATCTTTGGAAGGTATTGTGCATGTTTCCCTTGGGAGGTCAGATACAGAATGATTGTTTTGTGAAAAAGAGTTCAATCATGGGTGACAGGGTAATTTTTTTATTATTATTTTATTTATAGGGCAGTCAGGTACCATAAAATCGCAAGTATAATGTGCACCTATGTATAGTGTGCACCCTGACTTTAGACTCTTAAAATCATGAAAAGCCCAAACTCCTATGTATAATGCGTACCCATAATACAGGAGAACGGGAGTGAAGGATCGGGAAGGAAACCTGCCCCCCGCCCAGCTTCCCGCACGCCAAGCTCGCACCTGCCACCCCCCCCCCCCAGCTCACACCTGCCGAGGGTGAGTTTAAAACTTGAAAAGATAACCCCCTATGTATAATGCACACCCCGGCTATGACCCTAAAAAAACAGAAAAAAAAAGTGTGCATTATACTCACGATTTTACGGTAAATTCTGTTTGGTAATTTAAACCAATGCAATGCAGGCTCTTAATGGCAAGACCCAAGACACAGACCCAAAGCTATGTGCTATGGGAATCCAGTTCAGCACAAGGGTGATGTGGTCTCAGCGAGTAGTAATGGGAAATAATCTGGGCCAGTGGGAGCTTTACTAAGGTTGCTGGACTCATTCTTAAGTACAATGACTTGTAGCAATCTAGACTAGTGGTCACATGGCTCAGCCATGACCAAGTAGAGTGGGGGGCAGCTTCCTGGCCAGCTGGAAACATTAGAGAGGTCAGTCAGTCACTGGGCTCTTTTAGGTGCCTGCTTCTCACGTTATTAGAAGCCAGCATCTGCAAATTAAATAGGAACATGTGTATATGCTGCCAGCAGACAATCGTCACCAGGACAGTGTTATACGGGAACCAAAGGAAAAGCTGAGAATACAAACACAGCTCTGTACCTTTGCCATCTCCGCAGCTTTGCCATCAGACGCACTTTCAGTTCTCATTAAGTGTGGTTAAGGGATGAAGCAGGAGGAGGAGGAGGAAGGGGGAATCAATTTATTGTTAGCACCAGAACAGATGGGAAAATATTTTGCACTGACTGGAAATTTACGTTACACAAATTCCTGCCCCACTTCACTGGGTAGCTGACTCCATTTGACAGAAAGGAGCAACAGATCTGTGCGGTTCTCTGCCCCCATTTTTCCCGGACACATGAGACATGCACAGAAGGTTTTAATAATGTTTAATGGCACAAGGGAGAATGTTTGCCTTTTTTCTGTATGGGAAATCAGGCAGAGCCTTACTGCAACGGAAGCTGGGCCCTTTGATCAATGTATGACATTTTAAGAAATTTGTGAGCGCTATTGTGTAATCTTGTGCTAAATACTTGAGAGTTTGAGAGTTTGTTTTTTTTAATACAAGGAAGGAAAGAATTTAATGTTAATTTTTTCCATCAACGTGACTACCACCACAATACATCTTTTTCCATAGATGAAATACAATCCAGGAAATGAAATATGTTGCACAATCAAGGATTCATGGCTTAGTAAAATAAAATAAAAATAAGAGGTATGTGAATGTCTTATATCACAGTCCTTGGGGTTTCCCAGAGCCATATGAAAAAAAAAGTGGGTTTCTCAATCCACAACTCCAAATATTAGCACCTAAATTAGGTCATCAGAACATTTAATCCTATGTGCCTAAGATCTAATTTTAAATACTAGTCTGTGCATCTAAAATAGAAACTGGAGGCCCTCTTGATGCCTGTTTTAAAAATAAGTTATGGAAAATTACTATGATTATTACAATAGCATCCAAGAGATGAGACTGGGATTCCATTATACAATGCACTATACAAACATATTGTTAGAGATAGTCCTGACCCTGATCTACTTATAGTCTAACTAGTACAGGCAAATTAAGGGTGGGAAGAGGCTGAAAGTGGTGAAGTGACTTGACCAGGGTCATGGAGCAGGACTGTGGCAGAGCTGGGAATAGATGCCAGGTCTCCAGTCTCCAGACTCCAGGTCTATGTTCCATCCACTGGTACTGGGCCATACTTTCCCCAACAGAAATTGTCTAGAATAAAAGAATTGGGGGGGTGGGCAGCTTAACAGCCTATTTTTTGCCCTCTCATGAGACTATGAAGCTGATATTTGGGCCAATTTTTTTAAGATGTATCTATATGCATTTATGAAAGTGCATTTCCCACTTTTTGTGAGACATTTTTGAGAGATGTGAGGAATACTTTCAGGATTACACAACGGAAGCCCACATACAGGACATTACATTTCAAGTCCCTCTATGTACTCTGTAGTGCATGTCACATCTGCAAAATGGTCTGTCACACTTGTTCCCTGGCCAGGTTTGGGCTTTGAGCACATGACACTTGGCCTCTGGAAGAAGGCGTCTTTCGTGTTGTTCTCAGATGGCTATGGTTCTGCCAACCAGGAAGCATTGCCAATGGGGGGAGCTGTATACCTGTCATCATCTGCCAATTGAGTATTTCATTATGACTTCAATCCCCTCACATATTCATCTAATGCACTGATACCCAGGGACCACTCTCTTGTATTAACTAGCTTCCAGGATCTTTTCCCCTGCAAAGCAATTGTTCAGATGGGTTTTAAAGAAAGAACTGATCCCTTGTGGCTTTCTGAGGGCATGTCTACACTAGGAAATTATTTCAAAATAACTAAATTTGACATAATAACTCCGGGTATGTCTACACTACCCTCCTAGTTCGAACTAGGAGGGTAATGTATGCATACCGCACTTGCTAATGAAGCCCGGGATTTGAATTTCCCGGGCTTCATTAGCATAAGCGGGGAGCCGCCATTTTTAAATCCCCGCTGCTTCGAACCCCGTGTAGCGCGGCTACACGGGGCTCGAACTAGGTAGTTCGGACTAGGGTCCTATTCCGAACTACCGTTACTCCTCGAAACGAGGAGTAACGGTAGTTCGGAATAGGACCCTAGTCCGAACTACCTAGTTCGAGCCCCGTGTAGCCGCGCTACACGGGGTTCGAAGCAGCGGGGATTTAAAAATGGCGGCTCCCCGCTTATGCTAATGAAGCCCGGGAAATTCAAATCCCGGGCTTCATTAGCAAGTGCGGTATGCATACATTACCCCGCTAGTTCGAACTAGCGGGGTAGTGTAGACATACCCTCCCAAAATAACAAAATCAAAATAGCACTAGAGTGGAGCCTCAAAATCAGTTCGAGGCAGGCTCTGTTAATGTGAATACACTATCTCAACTTTGAGCTCCAAGAAGCACTGTGGAGTAATTACTCTGAATTACTCTAGGGAGTAGTTATTTCAAAACAGCAGCAGCAGAGCATCCACGCTAACACTATTTCAAAATAACTATTTCTAAATAAGCATTATTCCCTAAGGAAAGCAGGAGTACAGATTTCGAAATAACCAGCCCATTATTTTGAAATAACGGACTTGGTAGTGTAGACGTTCTGCTTATTATTTCAAAGTAAGGAGGGTTGTTTTGAAATAATTTCCTAGTATAGACCAGAGCTGAGTTAGGAATGAGGAGTGAAAGAACCTCTGGAGCAGGGCTACTCAACTTTGGAAGCCCTGGGGGCCACAATGATACTCAAAGTACATGCGGAGGCCTGCAACTTAAGTGTGGTTGCCTATACATGCACATTTATATATGCTTCTTTCACACTGGCCTGCATGAATACAAAGATTAAGCCTTAAACAGCAGCACCAGACCCAAACATGGCCAGTGTGAGCCAATCAGCACCTCTCAGAATCTGCCCACAAGGCTAAGCGGCCAGCACTTCCCACAATGCCCCTGCACTCCCAGCACTTCCTCCTTGGTGGCTAGAAACGTGACACCCTGTACCCATCTGTTCCAGCCAGCCTGTCCACTTGTGTCTTTCAATGCTCACCCCGCCTGGGAGACACCTTGCCACTGTGGAGCATGTTCCCAGCAGAGGCCATGTTGAAAGAATCCCCCCGCAGGCCATCTGTTGAGCCCGCGTAAATCCAAACTGCACCGCGGGCCGCAAATAAAGGAGCCATGGGCTGCATGTGGCCCATGGGCCACATGTTGAGTAGCCCTGTTCTAGAGCCATAATGACCAACACATTACCCACTAGCCACATGTGGCTATTTGGACAGTTGAATATGACTAGCTTGCTATAGCTTCAAAATTGGTTGGACACTATGGCTCTAGAGGGATTTAACACAGCCTGCATCATAGCTCACCCCATGCAGAGCCAGTTGCATTCCCTGTATTCATCCGTGAGTAATGCATGAGGGGAGCAGAAAACCAGCAAAAGGAAAATGAGCCACATTCTCCGTGATATTGTTTTCAAAAAATGTTTTGTTCTGTGACCTCGCTGAGAAGGCTGGTGTTTGCGTCGATTCCTCTGCCTGAGAGAAGTTCATTGAAATCTCATGTAGTAGAAAACCTGCAACTGTACCACCATTGGAAGCATAGTGCAATGCAACCCAGACACCTGCAAGTGGCACTGTACAATGGGAGAATCCCTGCTGTTGCTAAGATAAGGCCCAGGAATGGCAAAGCGATGCCAGCCTCAGGGAAAGAAAATTGCCTGCCTGTTTAGTGTATTGGTTAAAAGACAAAGATAAATGGCAGCGGATTCAGAGAAGAGCCACAAAGAGACAATTAAGAAGCTGGACAGGCTGATTTACGGGGAAAGATTAAAGGAGCTGAGCATGAATAGCTCAGCAAAACAATGTTTAAGGGAAGGCAGAAACATAGTGAGTGTAGATGGTATCTGAACCCTCTGTATGAAGGGGCTTCCCCCCCACAAGAGTCCTTCGCTGCCAAATGTAGCTACACAGCACCGTAAGGATGCAGTAGGCCTCTCACTGCAGCATGCAGCTACATGTACCCTACATGACGACATCAGTGTAGCCAAAGCCTGAAAAATCCCCACAATATTTCATTTAAATAGAAAGCACCTCGCAAAACACAATGGGCAAGATGCAGGAACCCCGTGGTTAAATTCTATGACTTGTTTTAGACAGGAAGACAGGCTGGCGAGGCATCATGGTCCCTTCTGCCCTTAAAATCTATGAATTTGGGGAAAATGCTTGTATAGATCCCCAGGTTCTTTTATTATAAAAGGGCCAAAACACCTGGTGAGTTATCTGTGTGGAAAACAAAACAAACTGAAAACAGACCTTAAAAAATACTGCTAGAGAAAATAATTTCTGTAGGGCTGAGCTCAGATTTGTCCTCGCAGCCCAGTTCAAAAGCAGGCTCTGACACTCTGGGTATGTCTAGACTACATGCCTCTGCCGACAGAGGTATGTAAATGAGACATACCAACATAGTCAATGAAGCGGGGATTTAAATATCCTCCACTTCATTAGAATAAAAATGGCCGCTGCATTGTGCCAGCTCAGCTGTTTGTTAGCTCAAAGAGGCAGTCAAGATGGGAATCAGTCGACAAGGAAATCCATTGTTGACAGATCCTGTAAACCTCGTTTAGACACAATTAGATGCAAGCTCTTATTAAAGTGGCCCATCATTTCTTGTTATAACAGGCACGCTGCTAGTCGCACCCACCGTAAAGTAAACAAAGGGGCACCCAGTACTGTTACTTTTTCTTTTGCAGGTCCCCCTGAGGAAAAGGCACACTTCGCTACGCTATCCCATCCTTGCTTGTCCCTGCCATCCTTGCTTGTCCCTGCTGAAGCAACAACTCACTCTTAGCTTGATTTGAGTGTTATGCACAGAAGCCTCTGGAAAGGTCAAGTCTAGGAGGCCTAAACACAGTGGCTGCGTCTAGACTGGCATGATTTTGCGCAAATACTTTTAACAGAAAAGTTTTTCCGTTAAAAGTATTTACACAAGAGAGCATCTATACTGGCATGTGCCTTTGCGCAAAAGATTTGTTTTTGCGCAAAAGCATCCGTGCCAGTGAAGATGGCCATTTTAGCCATCGGGCTTTCTTGCACAAGAAATCAACTTGGCTGTCTACACTGGCCCTCTTACGCAAGAATACTTGTGCAAGAGGGCTTATCCCTGAGCGGGAGTGTCAGAGTATTTGCGCAAGAACCACTGATTTTGTACAGTACAAAGTCAGTGTTCTTGCGCAAATACTCATGGCCAGTGTAGACAGGCAGCAAGATTTTGCGCAAAAGCAGCTGCTTTTGCGCAAAATCTTGCCAGTCTAGACGCACCCAGTGACTCTTTATTACCGGTGCAGAATGAGTGTGCGTCTGACATCGATTAGGACAAGTAAGTGCTTTGAGGCAGCTGAGCTCTGCTTTGGAGGTGGAGCAGCAGGTAATGGTGTCACCTAAAGTAAGCGGTCCTGAAACCCTTTAATATTTAATGAAAAGAAACAGAGACCCAGAGATAAAAATCATTGCCTTGGGGGATAGAAAGAAAGGAGATGTGGCTGAAGGAAGAGAGAGGGAGTTCAAAGGGTCCATTTTACAATGTTCCAAAGCAGAATATGTATGAAAAATGCCTCTCTTGAAGCTCCACTGTTTGAACCAGTAATTTGGTTACTTTTTGCAGTTTCCACTCACATTTTTCATCTTGTTTTCCCAGCTTCCCTTCCACTACTTAGGTTCACTGCTGTTTATTAGTCATGTAGACGTATATGGGAATATTAAAAGCATCAGAACAGCCAAACAAAACTAGAGAGGGTACAGTCTGCTAAGAAATGACTGATTAAACATTAGCCAGGCTGGGCAGGGATGGTGTCCCTGGCCTGTGTTAGCCACTTGTTTACGCCTCTTCTTCTTGTTATCTCGTGAAGAACAAGCTTTCTAAATGGTAGATTCTTTGTGCATTAAAGCACTCATCACAGTCACAACTCCTGAGCTAAGAAATTATACCTGGAATTCAACAAAAGTACTGAAGGGCAACAGACTTAGTCCTCCGGTATTGCAGATTCATTCACGGTTAATCGATTTTGGGGAAGCCTGTTAAAATCAGACTGATGTATGCACTTGGTCTCATCCAGTGTTCCCTGTAAGTTGAGTGCTTGGGTGGCCAAGCAGGAGAGATTCAAATGCCACCCAACTGATGAGCAGAGCATCCACAGCCAGCACTGTGTGTTTCTACTCACAGTGCACGTCTGCACATGCCTGGGTGCACATAACGAAATGTATTCCAAATATGAATAGAAAAAATTAGAGGGAACAGAGGCCTCATCCCCCAGTTGGAGCTCTTCTCTCGCCTGCCATATTATATTCAAACTCTTTCATGACTCTTTCATACTTACACACTCTCTTCCTCCATGCCCTATGCTGTGCCCAAACAGTATCGCTTCAGCTTCATTCAAGCCTCACCCTATCCTTGGAAGAAGCTTTCCCACAGTGTCCCTTCCTGCTTCAGATCCTGCCCCCAACCAACCTTCTTTTTCCTAGCTTTCTGCCACTAATCTCTGCTCAGGTGACCTCCACTCCCATCTCTTATTGAGCTAAAATACGTGAACCTTATTACTGTAAACAAATAATTAAGAGTCTTGTATGAAGATATCTAATTACTGTGACTACATCTACACTACGAGTTTTCTCGGCAAAACATATGCTAATGAGGGACTCATTTGCATGAGTCATGATCTAATTTGCATATTTTCTGCTGATCCATTTTTGCGCTAGGGTTTTTTGTGCAAAAACAAGTAGTGTAGACATTTTCTTTTTGCGCAAAAACCCCTTTTTCTGCAAGATCCTTATGCCCCAAAAAAGAAGGAATACCGATCTTGCGAAAAAAGAGGTTTTTGTATCCACACCGCTTATTTTTGCCTCATTAGCATATTTTATGCTGAGAAAACTTGTAGTGTATACGTAGCCAGAGCAATCCCTCCTTCCCCCACCACTGGAGGCCACTGGAGACCTTTTGGACCCTGGAGTCCTTTCAGTGCCAGTACATTGATGTTTCCTGCCATATACTTCCCCGTAAAGACTTTTGCTTAACAACAGCTTAGGAGTTGGATGGGGACTCACTGCAGTTGAACCTAGCCCAGTACTCCCTGGAATCTTTCAGAGAATGCTCGGGAGTTGTCTTGCAAGAATGCTTTGCAGTTTGCCAAGGTTCACAATGCTGCCAGCTCAGACCTGGCACCATGCACAATCATCACTGCCATAAATGAAAAGCCAGATGGGCATACTAAGGGAAAAAATAAAGGCAGGTGGAGCTTTTTTGTTCACCCATAATTAGACTACTGGTAGAAGCATGCTTACCTATGCTTTTGGTAATTTTCTGTTTCTCTGTTAACTTCTTGATTGATTTGTGCTGTGTGGCATTTGTTATATAATTACCAGTCCATTCTGTTTGCTTAGATCAGGCCAGGAGATAGGGACAGCTCCAAATTTCTGCAGTGTTTGAAGGGGTCCGGGCCTGTCTTTGGGACCTTTAAAAAATTAGATAGAGAATTGTCCTGTGTTTTTGTCAAAATGCCTGAATGTTGAAACAAAACATGTGAGGCTGAACTGCTTTGTTCTTACATCTCTTAACTGTTTTGTGATGCTGGCCAATGACCCTGGGCCTTCCTGAACACTGTCAAATGATGCCTAGCTGAAAATCAGTCAGGCTCACCTGTGTGCTACTAGTGTGTGAGTGCGTGCATGCGTGCGTGCATGTTATAACTGAAAAACCCCGGTCCAGAGAGCATTACCATGTGTGAAATGCTAGTTTAGCACAAGCAGCAGCATCTCCTCCTCCATAAGAAAAACCCTGTAGACACCAAACAAGATACTGTGGAACATCAGTGAACAGAAGACTTTGCAGAGTGCTTCCCTCACACCCATGAATAGAGTATATGCACAAGCCCCTCAGCCTACCACAGCTAACACATCAGAGAAAGGGCATAAAAATCCTTTCAAGCATAAATTATCATCACGTTGCTTGGAATAAGACAGAGCAACATGTCTAAGCATAATCAATGAAATGTTTAAATTTCCTTTAAAGCAGAAATACAACTTTTAGTTTTGTTTGCACATCTCCTTGATTATTGCCATGGACTAACAGCACAGATATATTTTAAACTAAGAGCTGCACTAAATCTTTTGTGACTTGGTCTGGTAAAAGGTGCTATGCTGAGAAGCTGTCCCAAACTCATGCATTTTCTCCTGAACCTGAATTTATTTGCCTTTGTTTCTTTCTTTTCTCTTCTTCTTTTTTAATCCAGTAGTGGGGAGTGGCACACTTGGAAAACCCACCTTCCACACTGCACCATTATCTGAACCTGGCACTGAACCAAACTTTAATATTTCAGTCTTACCGGCTTTCAGGTTTGGAATGTTTTTATGCTGGAGGATTTTCATCTGTTCCCTGACTCAGCTAATGGAATCCTAATGTACATGAGAGATCGCTATCTAATCTGACTGCCAATTACTTGCTTGTTTCAGTCTTCTTCTACATGCAAGATAACTTTTCCAATGCAGCTAAGTTATGCCTATAAGAGTTTCATACAAAATGCAAAAGATATAACATGATACTCGAAGGACTGAGAAATGATCCTATTATGCTGACCTGAGAACACAGGACCCTCCTGATTGCTGGAATAATTACAATAAACCACTCAAGCAAGGATAAAAACTGGAACTAGACAGCAAGTTAGATGAAACCTGTAATTATTAAGTTACAATCTGAAACTGGATTCAATTAACATAACTCTAGATGACTAAGAGAAATTTAAGAATAAAATATGGAAGTGGGGAATGGTTTGAAGTCAGTATAGTAGCTAGATTGAACTTCCATATAATCATAGAATACTAGAACTGGAAAAGACCTCAAGAGATTATTAAGTCCAGTCCCCTGCCCTCACAGCAGGATCAAGCACCATCTAAATCATCCCGGATCACCCCTGATAGATGTCTATCCAAACTTCTCTTAAATAGCTCCAATGATGGAGATTCTACAACATCCCTAGGCAATTTATTCCAGTGTTTAACCACCCTGACAGTGAGGAATTTTTTTCTAATGTCCAACCTAAACCTCCCTTTCTGCAATTTAAGCTCATTGCTTCTTGTCCTATCATCAGAGGCCAAGGAGAATAATTTTTCTACTCCTCCTTTTAACACCCTTTTAGATACTTGAAAACCGCTATCATTTCCCCTCTCTGTCTTCTCTTTTCTAAACTAAGCAAGCCCAGTTCCTTTAGTCTTTCCCTCATAGGTCATGTCTTCTAGACCTTCCGTCATTTTTCGTTGCTTTTATCTGGACCTTCTCCAATTTCTCCACATCTTTCTTGAAATGCGGTGACCAGAACTGGACACAGTACTCCAACTGAGGCCTAATCAGTGCAGAACAGACCAAAAGAATGACTTTTCGTGTCTTGCTCACAACACTCCTGTTAATGCACCTCAGAATCATGTTTGCTTGTTTTTGCAACAGCGTCACACTGTTGACTCATATTCAGCTTGTGGTCCATTATAACCCCTAGATCCCTTTCTGCCATATTCCTTCCTAGACAGTCACTTCCCATTCTGTATGGCACATGAATTCTATCTGCCCCCAAATCATTCAATGGATGCACAGGAAGACTGACAGAGTTAGTCTGCAGGATCAGACACAGCTCAGCAGCATGATGTGCATCATTATTAAAAATCAAATCCTGAAGTCCTTCCCCACCCAGTATTTTCTCAGGCAAAACTCCTTGTGATGTCAAACTGAAGTTTTTCCTGAGTCATACATGCAATTCAGAATAGATGCCAGGTATACTCTTGGGCCCTAGCATCACAGAATTGTAGGAAGGGAAAGGATCTTGATAGCTCATCTAGTCCAGCCCCCTGCCCTAAGGCAGGACTAAATATTATCTAGACTATGCCCAACGGGTGTTTGTCTAGCCTGTTCTTAAAAAAAAATCAGTGATTGAGATTCCACAAGGTAATTTGTTCTAGTGCTTAATTACTCTGAAAGTTAGGATTTTTTTTTCCTAATGTCCAACCTAAACCACCCTTGCTGCAATTTAAGCCCACTACTTCTTGTCCTGTCCTCAGTGATTAAAGGAAACAGTTTATCATCCTCCTCTTTATAACAACCTTTTACACAATGAAAGACTGTTATCATATGACTCCTACATCTTCTCTTCTCCAGACTAAACAAAGTCAGTTTTTTCAATCTTCCCTCGGAAGTCATAATATACAGGGCTTCTCAGTGCTGAGAAAAGTGGAAGAATTGCTTCTCATGTATTGCTTACAACATCCCAGGATGTTGTTAACTCTTTTGTAGCAATAATATTGCATTGTTGACTCATATTTAGTTTGTGATCTACTGTAACTCCCAGATTCTTTTCTGCCGTACACAGGACCGGATTAAACTCTTTGTAGGCCGTAGGCACTCTCAGAATCGTAGGCCCTTAAATTAGACTACATAGAAATATGTAACGGAGAAATGCCCTATAACCTGTACACCTACTATCACCCACTTTAATTTTCAGTCTTGAAAGTGAAGCACTGTGAGAGAAATTCATGGTACATCAGTCTAAAATAACAGCCATTTTCTTGTATACGACAATTATACTTCGGGTTCACCTGATAGTTAATCAGCTGATAAGGAGAAAAGTAAGGTGATGTTGCTGCCACTATGACTGTATAATTCACAAAGCAATGCACTGCACCACAGAGCTGATAATTGGCAGCATTGTGTCTCAAAATCATTCAGCATCATTTACAAAATAACAGTACATTGGCTGATGCTGGCCATACATTTCCACCAGAAACAGTGTGTAGTAGTAGCCTAAGGTTTCTGAAACACAACTGTGAAATGCAAACACTGTAGTAATAAGCATTTTCCCCTCTAACATTTTCTATCCTTGGGTGGATTGAATTTTCTTATATGCACCACCAGTACAAACAAAAAGCTTGTAGGTATGGAAAACAAAAAATGTAAAACAAGGGATAATTAACAAGGAGCAATGCCTATGATATTTAGTTAATATCAAATAAAAAAATTAACACTACCCTGGGACTACATGTATATTATCTTCCTAACAACTCAAGCTAGTAAACACACCAAAATGCATATTATTCACACATAGCTCAGCTTTAAGGTGCTAAAACAATCTATGAGTCAACTGGAAACAGCCATGCTCTCCTTGCAAATACTAATACAATATTTACTTATACTGGAAAGAAGAGAAAAAGGCTTGCACTCAAGCTTATACAGTTTCTGTGGGATGTCCACTCAATTAAATTAATAATGCACAAACATAGAACAGTAAAAATAAGTAATAAAGTAATGCAGAAAGCAAATAAATCCACAAACATGAAAATAGGAAGGGAAGGAAACATCAAGTGGTTGGTGATGAGTATTTTAAATGAATGGTTAGGATCACTGACCATGTGGCATGGGCATCAGGAAGAGATTTCCAGATGGAAGTGAATCTCCTGGGTTCATTTTGGTTTGTATTTGGACTTCAGGCCTCTGTTTGTTACATCACGTCAGAAACTAGCCCATCACCATAACAAGCCTATCCCCAGCTGGTCTCTAAGACAGCTGAGATAGTCACAGGGCACACCCCAACTGAAAAAAATCACAGAGCAGTGCCAGCATCCACTCTGGTTCTGCCAACTTGTTCCAAAAACATGTCCCCGTCCACTAGTGCTAAAGGAAGCAACAGCCTTACAAATAACCTCCCTCAGCAAATTGCCCTCCCACCTCCACACAGACACAAACGCACACAAATCATTCCCAAATGTTATGAATCAGTGAAATTCCATCACTGAACAAACATGGAGCTGATGTGGCTTTGAGACACAGAAACATGAGAGGAACAGCAGTTGCTCTACCATGAAACACCAATGCCTGGCTAAGTAGAACCACAATGCATACATAATGCCATGACACACACAGCCATACACAGTACATGTAACAGTGACAGCTAATCACATTACTTTGGATAGCAAATACCCCTAGATTTTCTGAATGGTGTTTGGGTGGGGTTTTGCATTAATTACATGGGTGCTAATGGAGCAATATTTTTTTTTAGGATGATAGAAACTGAGAACCAGACAGAGACCCTACCCGAGACCAAAATCTTTTTTCAAGCAAAGACAACAATATGTCACTGTCTCCACTCAGAACAGGTGCATCCTCACATAAATTCTGCATTTTACATCAATCCGCTGACAGGAAAACACAGCGTTCAACCGTCCACGGAGGCTGCCATGCTCCTCGTCTACATTCTCAGTCAGAGTTGCCATCCACTGCACAATCAGCTTAGTGAGGAAACATGTTAGCTGTTTACTGGAAGCCAGAGTGACAGGCTTCCATGCACTGGCATAATAGGTCAACCCCTTAGTTCATGAACCAGCACAAAGGCAATGAATGGAAAGGGCATGTAAGGGCCATGTGCCCCCACACCCCGCAGATATAACACCTTGGCTTGAATTAAGCATGTTCACATGCACTGGGCATACTCAGTCACGTTTGCTGACACTGCTGCCCTCACTCTGCCCTGGTGTATCTTCCTCCCACTATCAACAGGTCCAGGTCACCTCTGAACCAGCATGTTCTGCCAAAAGAACATCGAAGAAGCTTACCGCAGGTGTAGATAACATTGAGGTGCTTGTGGATGCCTGGGTAACAAGGATCACCAAATTCATAGGTGCTGGCATACACGCTGCAGCTTCTTTTCCCATGGCAGCGCCTGGTCATGAGCTGGAGCGCCGTGGCTGACTGACACTCTGAAAGGGAAACTGATAGGTAACCATTCCGAATGCACACACAACAGGAGAAATCATCCAGGTTCCAATCCCCTGTATTACACATTGAATGAAAAAATTTCCAAGAGTCATCTGACCCTCCAAACAGGGCCAGCTCCCTCAAACCCTGCAAAGGGCTGGTGGGTAAGGAGGCCATTCAGCTGCCTGTCAAAATGTCGTAATCTAGCATCATTAGCCCCTTGTTAACTGACAGTGAAGAAGTCAATAACACATCTAAAAGACAGGTAGACAATAGATGGGACTATAGCACTCATAAATCATAGAGTCTCCTTCGGGATGTTCAGAGCGTTAGAAGTGATAACTCTGATCTTTTCTTTTGCACGTGGTCCCAGGAGCCGCACTGTACAAAATGTTCAAAAGCCTCGAGTTGATTTGCATGATGTAGTGCATGCAGAGAGTAACATAATGGTCCTCAAATGCTTTAGGCTTGATTTCCAAATGACAAAAACTCGATAGCAGAAATATGAAGCAAGTTATTTCTGGCCCTGAGTCAGTGAAATCTGCACAGGAGTTCACCCTTATTAAAAAGCCTATTAAAGTGGAAGACCCATATATAACAAAAATCCTCTATTTATTAAATAGGACTTCTTTGGGGATTTATCTGGAGAACACCACATGGTGAGAAGTTTTCATCAATCTAATGGCATTTATGTACTTCCAATATGTCTTTTCAGAAAGGTACAAGGGCTGATCTTGGCAAGAAGAGGCGTTGCTCATGTAAGCTATCCCACTTAGCACAATTCTAAATCAGTAAAAGCCAGAAATTCAGATCTTGAAGAGATCCAGATCAGGCAAAGGACAAGAAGTGTCTAGGTTCAAACCAGCCAAACTGATCCTCAGTTCTGAGATTAGCTGTTTACTGGAAGTGTGACAAACACACCAGAGACTGTACAAGGAACCCATGGAACTAAAAAATCATGAGCTGCATTGCTGGCTTTTACTGATTTATTTAGGGCTACAGCAGACACATAGGGTGTGTCTAGACTACCTAGTTTTGTCGACAAAAGTGGACTTTTGTCGACAAAACTATACCAGCGTCTACACTACTGCTGAGTTCTGTCGACATAACGTCGACAGAACTCAGCAGTTTTGTCGACGCTGGTATACCTCATTTTACGAGGCATAACACCTTCTGTCGACAGAACTCTGTCGACAGAAGGTGTTATTGCCTGTAACGTTGCGTCCAGACTACGGAGTTCTGTCGACAAAGCAGCTTGCTTTGTCGACAGAACTCAATGTGTCTGGACGCTCTTTGTCGACGGAAGTTTTGTCAACAGTATCTGTCGACAAAACTTCCGTCGACAAAACGCGGTAGTCTAGACGTACCCACAGATTGCAAATTTGCAGTGAGGGAGAACCTGTAACGTATGCACACTCCTGATGGGATTTTATCATTTCAGAAGACTCCACAGTCTTTCAGCCCAAAGATCAGGAAATGTGTGAATCTTTTCCCTAGAGGGTGGGCTTTACAGAATGAGCTTCATGGCAAGATGACGTCTACTGTACAATTCTGTTCATTGCACATGTAACATATTCAGAATCCAAATTACAGACCTATGCTGGTGGAACCCATGCCCAAACTTCATCATGGCTCCCAGGTCTTGAATAGCTACTCAGATCCTAATTAGGAAATCTACTTTCTTCACTTCTGTAATAGGAGATGAAAGGTTGGTATGTTTTCACAGCAGCTCATAGACTTTAAGGTCAGAAGGGACCATTATGATCATCTAGTCTGACCCCCTGCACAGTGCAGGCCACAAAATCTCACCCACCCCTCCTAGAATAATCCTCTCACCTATATCTCAGATATTGAAGCCTTCAAATACTTTGAAGACCCCAAGATGCAGAGAATCCTCTAGCTGTGATCTATACCCCATGCTTACCTACATGGGCGGAAGGGACAGGTGGATTCCATTACTTTGGATGGAGTAATAGAGATGTAGCCGTGTTAGTCTAGTCTTGCTGAAACAAAAGACAGGACTATGCAGCACTTTAAAGACTAAGAAAATGGTTTATTAGGTGATGAGCTTTCGTGGGCCAGACCCACTTCCTCAGGAACCATCTTGTTAGTCTTTAAAGTGCTGCATAGTCTTGTCTTTTGGATGGAGTAAGGTATTGTGTTCATTTGGGGGAATCTCTATTTTTTTCTCTTGTTCTGTTTAGTATTTGTTTTGTTAAATCACATGCATGTGTGCAGTAGTGTGTAAATGGGCACATTTGAAAATCTAAAAATACAACATAGACTTTTCGACGTGTTTAGACATAGGCCTAACTCGGCTCCCACTGAGGTCAATTGCCAAGGAACTTTGCTAGTTAAATTGTAATCCAACCCATAGATAACACAAATCAAATCTTATAGCACAGTGTTAAAGCACTTTAAGTGGCTACAATGCCTAGTAATTCAAACAGACCCCACTTACACCAGGCAAACTGTGTAAGCCTTGGTTTTCAGGGCTGTCCTGAATTGTTTCTGTGTACTGCGGATATGCAGCTTATTATTTTAGTTCCAGTGAAATTGCTGAACGTGAAATTGCTCTGCATATAAAACGAGCTTGTTAGCCATTCCTTTGTGCTCTGGACTTAGTCATTTAACCCAGCAAGCAGTTGTGACTGGTTTGGTTTTTTGCCTGCTTCTGTCATCATTTTATAGCTCCAGGATTGGAAGGGGGATCCACTGTTGCTGAATTATTTTTTGCTTTAGTGCCTGTTTTATGATCCCCTCAAACTTCTCTGCTGCAGCATTTCATTTCACAGCTCTTAATCTGAGCTCTCACCAGATAATTCATCCTCTCGGTTGCATGTGGTGTTAAAGGGTTGTGAGGTAAATATACCCCTCAGGATTGGCTCTCTCTTTATCAGCCTAATCTCTGGCCTGGAAAAACCCAAATCAGGTGCCATCTTTGACTAGTGATGCCACAAAGCAAAGGGGAAGTGTTTTACCCCATGTGAGTCTCTCACACTCTTAGAAATGGTTTAAAACTGTGAACACTGGAATCTGCCTCAATCATGCAGTGGACTTACCAGATTCATTTCAGCTGATGTATTTTACTCTATTTAAAGCTCCTTGTTCTCATAATTATTCCTTTACTGTCTCTCTTGGCAACAATAACAGATGTATGCCAGTCTCTATTAGTCACATCCTCATTTACTTAAAGCAGATACTTTGGTTATTCATTGCTACACATTTTTATTTGCCCTTAGCGAACCAGGATCCATTTCTAAAAATGTAACCAGACCCAGCAAGAGTCAGGGTTTCAACAAGGGACACTGTCACATACAGAGTGGGTCAAACCAATGGTTCACCTACTTCAGTCTCCTATCCTCTCACAGTGGCTAGTGCCAGATTCTTCAGAGGGAATGAACAGAGCAGGACAATTATCGAGTGATTCTTCCTCTATACCCAGCTTCTGGTAGTTTGAGGTATAGAAACACCTGGAGCATGGGATCAGCTCCTAGGTTTGCTCACACCCATTTGTGGACCTATCCTCCACAAACTCATCTAAAGGCTTGTCTACACTGCCACTTGACTGTGCTGTAACTTTCTCGCTCAGGGTTGTGACATCCCCTCCCCCACAGAGCACAGCAAGTTACAGCACTTAAAGCAGGGCCGGCTTTAGGAAGTGCAGGGCCCAATTCAAACCGTTTCAACGGGGCCCTGGCAGCCAGGATTTTTTGTTGACCCAAAAAAAAAAAACCCCCACAAAAAATGTCACAGCCCCTTTAAATCACCAGCTAGAGGGCAGAGTCCCACCTTCCCACCAAACCCAGAGGCCGACTCCCCCTCCAGCGGCGCAGGGAAATCCCTGCACTCGACTCACCCCTCCTGCGGCACACAGAAGCCGCCGCGCTCCTTCGGAGCCAATGCCCCCTCCCGCAGCACGCCCGGCACACCAGCACACTTCTAGATTTCGGGCACAGGGCCCTCTTGCTTTAGGTCGCGGGGCCCTTTTAGGCGCGGGGCCCAATTCGGGGGAATCGGGTGAATCAGCCTAAAGCCGGCCCTGCTGTAAAGTGCCAGTGTAAACAGGCTCCCAGTGCTGGAAGTCACACTCCCAGTGCTGTTAGCTACTCCCCTCGTGGAGGTGGATTACCTGCAGTGCTAGGAGAGTTCTCTCCCAGCACTGGTGCCATGACCCACACTGCCAGGGCTATACGCTTTAAACTTACAAGTGTAGACATAGTTTAAAAAATTAGGCTCATTTATACTTTTGGCCTTCACAGTATCCCATGGCAATGAGTTCCACAGATTGACTGTGTGCTGGATGAACAAAGCTTTCTTTTGCTTGTTTTAACAATTGCCTATTCATTTCAAAAGATGACCCTTCATTGCGTTACGTGAAGAGGGCAAATAAGACTTTCTCCTTATAATTCATGATTTTATAGATCTCGATCATATCTTCCTCATTCATCCATTTTCTAATCTGAACAATCTCATATGGAAGCTGTTCCATGCCCCTGATCATTTACATTGCTTTTCTTTGCACTTTTTCTAGTATATAGAAAAGATAGTAGATAGAGGTCTATAAAATCATGAGTGGTGTGGAGAGGGCAGATAAAGAAAAGTTATTTATTAGTTCCCATAATAGAAGAACTAGAGGGCACCAAATGAAATTAATGGGTAGCAGGTTTAGAACTAATAAAAGAAAGTTCTTCTTCACACAGCGTGTAGTCATCCTGTGGAACTCCTTGCCAGAGGAGGCTGTGAGGGCTAGGACTATAACAGAGTTTAAAGAGAAGCTAGATAATTTCATGGAGGTTAGGTCCATAGAAGGCTGTTAGCCAGGGGATAGAAGTGGTGTCCTTGGCCTCTCTTTGTCAGAGGCTGGAGAAGGATGGCAGGAGACAATTTGCTGATCATTGTCTTCAGTCCACCCTCTCTGGGGCACCTGGTGCTGGCCACTGTCGGCAGACAGGCTACTGGGCTAGATGGACCTTGGTCTGACCCAGTATGGCCGTTCTTATGTTCTTATGGGACATGATAGTAGTTTTCAGGTATCTAAAAAGGTGTCACAAGGAGAGGGGAGAAAAAATGTTCTCCTTGGTTTCTGATGATAGGACAAGAAGCAATGGGCTTAAACTTCAGCAAAGGAGGTTTAGGTTGGACATTAGAAAAAACATCCTGTAGGGTGGTTAAACACTGAAATAAATTGCCTAGGGAGGTTGTGGAATCTCCATCTCTGGAGATATTTAAGAGCAGGTTAGATAGACATCTAACAGGGATGATCTAGACGCTGCTTGGTCCTGCCATGAAGGCAGGGGACTGGATTTGATGATCTCTTAAGGTCCCTTCCAGTTCTAGTATTCTATGATTCTCTGGATTAGTCCACGTCTTTCCCAAATGTGGTACCCAGAACTGGACACAATACTCCAATTAAGACCCTATCAGTACTGAGTAGAGTAGACAAATTATTTCTTATGTCTAGCTTGCAACATTCCTGCTAACATATCCCAGAATGTTTGCTTTTTTTACTCATATTTGGTTTATGATCCGCTATAATCCCAAAATCCTTTTCTGCAGTGCTCGTTTCCATTTTGTATTTGAGCAACTGATTATCCTGCCTAAGGGTAATATTTTGTATTTATTCTTATTGAATTTCATTCTGTTTATATGAGATCACTTCTCCAGTTTGTCCAGATCATATTGAATTTTAATCCTGTACTCCCAACTTGGTAAGTACAAACTAAGTATACTCTCAGTGCCGTTACCCACATCATTTATGAAGGTATTGAATAGAGCTGAACTTAGAAAAGTTCCATACAGGACCTCACTCGATATGTCCTTTCGAACAATTAATACCTACTCCCTACAGTTTTCCAACCAATTGTGCACTCACCCTATAGTAGGTTTGTCTAGGCCTAGGATCGGCAACCTATGGCACGTGTGCTATAAAAGGCACACTAGCCAATTTTCACTGGCACGCGAGCCTCCCCGCTGGACCCAGCATGCAGGAAACACTAGCCCCCACCTCCCCAACCCTGACTCCACACATTGCCTTTTCCTTTCCCCCAGCTGGGACTGGCTCACGCTAGCACGGTGCAGCAGCAACAACCTTCTTACCCCAACGCACACAGGCTACGTCTACGCTGCAGGCTTCTTGCGCACAAGAACTGTTTTGCGCAAGAGTTCTTGTGCAAAAATTCTTGCGCAAGAGCACATCCACATTGCCATGGGATTTTTAACAAGAAATGTGCTTTTGCGCAAGAGCGTCCATGGCAGTGTGGACGCTCTCTTGCGCAAGAAATCCCCGTTGCCCATCCACACTGCCTTCTTGCCCAAGAGCTCTTGTGCAAGAGGGCTTATTCCTTGTGGGGAGAGGAATAACTCTTGCGCAAGAAGCCCTCTGTTCTGACTCTTTACTGTAAATTTACTTGCGCAAGAATGCGCGTGCAGTGTAGACTCTCCACAAGTTTGTGCGCAAGAACAGCCATTCTTGCACAAGAAGCCTGAAGTGTAGACGTGCCACAGAGAACGTAGGCACTCTGGATGCTTTGCCGGCAGAGAGCCAGGGTGTCTTCTGGTGGCACATGGTTTCCAGACCATTTTTCGAGTCCCTGCCCCCACACTGCAGCTGCTCTACCACCACATGCTGCACGATCTCCTCCCTCCCCCTCTACCCAGCCTGCCCCTGTACCCTCTTCCAACCAGCACACAGCTCCATAAATACAAGTGAGTAAGTTAAATCTTCGCATGCCACTTCTGAAAGGTTGCCGACCCCTGGTCTAGGCTATATTTCTGCTTTTTGTTTATAAGATGGTCATGTGAGACAGCATCAAAAGACTTATTAAAGTCTAGATATGTCACATCTGCTACTTCCTTCCCCCATGCACAAGTCCCGTTACCATGTCAAAAAAGGATATTAGGATGCTTTGACATGATTTCTTCATACTGACTGTAAGGGTACGTCTACACTAGCCCCCTAGATCAATCTAGGGAGGCTAATGAGGGCGACCAGAATTGCAAATAAAGCCCGGGATTTTAATATCCCGTGCTTGATTTGCATGTTCCCGGCCGGTCACCATTTTAGAAATTGACTAGCCTGAAGTAACTCCTCAAGTCTACACGCGGCAGTGAAATGGGATTCTGGAATAAAGCCCCTAAATTGAATTAGGTGGTAAACTTTTACTTCGGGCTAGTCAATTTCTAAAATGGCGACCGGACGGGAACATGCAAATCAAGTGTGGGATATTTAAATCCCGGGCTTGATTTGCAATTCCGGTTGCTCTCAATAGCCTCCCTAGATCAATCTAGGGGGCTAGTGTAGACTTACCCTAACTTACCACCTTACTATCTTTTAGGTGCTTACACATTTTTGTTTGATTCTGCTCCATTAGGGCACGTCTATACAGTGGGGCTAAAGCCGAAATAAGCGTCGTAACTTTAGCTACATCATTGGACTTAAACTGCAGCAAGGGAGGTTTAGGTTGGACATTAGGAAAAACTTCCTGTCTGGGTGTTAAACACTGGAATAAATTGCCTAGGGAGGTTGTGGGATCTCCATCACTGGAGATATTTAAGAGCAGGTTAGACAGACATTTATCAGGGATGATACAGACCATACTTGGTCCTGCCATGAGGGCATAGGACTGGACTTGATGATCTCTCAAGGTCCCTTCCAGTTCCAGTATTCTATTAGACTAACAGATGTATTGGAGCATAAGCTTTCGTGGGCAAAGACCCACTTCGTCAGATCCTGGTCACTATTGCAGATCCAGACTAACATGTCCACCCCTCTGATACTTGACAGTATTCTATTATTCTATTATTCTAATTGTGTAGCTTAAGTCAATATAGCTGATTTCAGCTTTTGGCACTGTCTATACAGCAGGAAGTCCAAGAAAGAGCACTTTTCCTCCGACTTCCCTTACTCCTCGTAAAATGAGGGTTA
Organism: Pelodiscus sinensis; assembly: GCF_052426305.1. Lineage (NCBI taxonomy): Eukaryota > Metazoa > Chordata > Testudines > Trionychidae > Pelodiscus > Pelodiscus sinensis. Next base: position 15,994,462 of record NC_143054.1, read on the forward strand.
CAGGAGTCATAGTAAGAAGTCCGCCAGCTCGACATTATTTTGGCATTATGTTGAAATAACTGCTTGTAGTGTATACACAGACTATGTTAATAACTCTACTGTGCAGATGTACACTTATCTTTCTAGGTACCAAAGTTAAGTTGACCAGTCTATAATTCCTAGGTTTGTCCTTATTCTCCTTTTTATAGCAGGGCAAATATAGCACCTTTTTCCAGATCTCTGGAATCTCTCTCATACTGCAGGAATTATATTTACCATTCTGATTTAAATATCTAAATGTAGTGAAATGCAAAAAAAGCAAAGATACAGCATTAATGATGAAAAGTGAGGGTTTTGGTTAATTTCTACTAGCATTAATAATTTAGGTGAGAGATTATTTTCTCTGTATAATTTTGTTTTGAAAATTTTGCTTTAAAAAAATCACTGCAGCACATGATCATTGAAGAGGGTGTGCAGTAAATGTTTTGCTGCTCATAATTAGGATCCTAGGACCTTGTGACCATCCCCTCACAACTCTTTCTCAGGTCATGAGTCCTACAAATTACAATACCAAGACAGTTCAGATTTAAATAGCTGAAATCATGCTGTTTATGACCATGAAATTGACCAAAATGAACTGTGAATGTGATAGGGCCCTACTCATGATCCAATGCAATAATTGTTCTTGCATGTGTGAATCATAGATCTTCATAGGCCTGGCTGTAAATTCGTCCAATAGGCCTTTGACCCATGAATCATATAAAATCTCTGAATTGTTCATAGGTAAATACAAAATTCCCACCCATTTGTAAAGGAATGTTCTCTGAACCTGTGCGTTTGGTACAGCGAGCAAAGTACTTGTTTCATTTTTCTTTTAAAAGAACAAAGATTTATTGTTCTTGTCCATGCTTAACTGCAGATTGCATTTGCACCGTATCCCGCAAAACCCAGAGTAACCCCAGAGTTTAACTTTTTTCAGGAGGATCCATTGATTAACTATCATTAAAGACTTCAGAAAGTAGCAACACTGCATAAGTTCCTTTCTCCCAAAGGCATATATCAGAGTGAGGAATTGGAAACTGGAGGCTGAGTGGAGACATCTAATAAATACTAAGATTTTATGAAAAATTTTGATTCATTGCTGTGCACGAGGAGAATCAAGAATGTGTCTCCATCCAGAATCATAACGGACAGTAAATTCTTTGTTCTGCTTAAGGGGAATGTGGAAAGAAAGATTCAAAAGGCATATTCCCTTCAGAAACATCCAATTTACAAGTGACAAATCTCTATTGGAAGGCATCCTACAGGACTGAGAAATGGATTTCTCAGCAGCACAGAATACACATAACGTCTGAGATTTTACTGGTGCCCTGAGTGCTTTTATTTACACAGGTTGAAACTCTCTTAACTGGGATTCTCTGGTCGGGCAACATCCTTCTGGACCATGGGTGTTCCAGGGCCAGAGAGTCCCAGTGGAGAGCTAGGGCCTGGGAGCCCTGCAGACTGAACATAAGAACATAAGAATGGCCATACTGGGTCAGACCAAAGGTCCATTCAGCCCAGTATCCTATCTACTGACAGTGGCCAATGCCAGGTGTCCCAGAGGGAGTGAATCAAAGAGGTAATGATCAAGTTATCTCTTTCCTACCATCCATATCCACCCTCTGACAAACAGAGCCTAGGGATACTATTCCTTACCCATTTGGCTAATAGCCATTTATGGACTTAACCTCCATGAATGTATCTAGTTCTCTTTTAAACCCTGTTATAGTCCTAGTCTTCACAACCTCCTCAGGCAAGGAGTTCCACAGATTGACTATGCGCTGCGTGAAGAACTTCCTTTTATTTATTTTAAATCTGCTGCCCATTAGTTTCATTTGGTAGCCCCTAGTTCTTATATTATGGAAACAAGTAACTAACTTTTCCTTATTCACTTTCTCCACACCACTCAGGATTTTATAGATGATTTATATCCCCCCCTTAGTCGCCTCTTTTCCAAGCTGAAAAGTCCCAGTCTCTTTAATCTCTCCTCATATGGGACCCATTCCAAACCCCTAATCATTTTAGTTGCCCTTCTCTGAACCTTTTCTAATGCCAGTATATCTTTTTTGAGATGAGGAGACCGCATATGTACGCAGGGCAACAGGAGATTGATGCATGTCGGTGGGGCTTCCTGGCAGGGCAGTGGGAACAAGTGCAATAGTAGGGCAGCGGGAGTCCGGCACACAGAGCTAGCAGGGCTGCCTGGCATGGCAGCAGGAGTCAGGCTCTGCAGCAGGAGCCCGGTGTGTGGAGGCGGCAGGGCTGCTGGGTGCTGCAGCGGGGGCTGACAGGGCAGTGGAAGCTAGCTGGCCAGGGCTGGAGGGGGCTGGTGTCAGGGGAGCCAGAAATCATCTCCTCTGGTCCAGCAGAATCCCTGATCTGCGTCTGGTCAGGTTCTGAGGGTGTTGGACCAAGAAGGTCCAACCTGTGTATGTGCAGGACCACAAGGAGGAGGTGGGGATGTAAGACGGGGTAGTCAGGGGGCAGCTGAATACAAGGAAAGAAATCTGGTTCCTGCAAAGAAGGTTGGACGAAGATTGAATCCGCACTGTGGTTACCTGCTCTGAAATCTGCCAAAATGAGAGAAGCAAACTTCAGAGAGAGAGAGAGAAATATCTGAAGGGGAAAGTAACTGAAATCTTGCTGCTGGGGTGCTGGTCTCACTGCCTTCACATTCTACTCATAAGTGACTCAAACCTGGCTTTCTCTGTGAGATGTTCTGAAAGGACTGGGGTGTTCATCTCCCACTCCCGCTTAGTTTCTCACATTTTTTTTCAAGATCCTGCTTTGGTTGTTACTGATGAGATGTTCAACCCTTGCATAAAACTGTTTAAATATTAACCTGATTCTGAGTAAGTGATGTACCGTGTTGTATGGTAATGTTTGACTGAAACTCAGTTTTAATAAATAATTAAAATAAACCAAGAAAACTTAGCACATTACTTATAGTCCCTCGATGGCTGCAGACTTATCTGGCGTGATCATGTGTAAAAAATGACTTCATGTGGTACTGGACACATCTCGTTCCGAAAACGCACCAAATCTCTGATATTTTCTACGTCCCGCTATGAAAGACATTGCTAAAGTGTGAATGTGTATCTTTCAGAGTCAATGTCAGGGCACATCTACCCAGCAGCATGTAGAGTACATTCACCTCATCCCCCACAGCAGTGTTGATGGTGAGGCACTGCTTAGCTGAATAAAGACACTCCTAAATTCTACTTGCCCAAACCCTGCCTCCCTGTGTACATGGCTGTCTTTAGCTATGCAGTGTCCTGCCACCTTACTGCTGCAAGAGTCCCTCCTTGCATTGGGGAAATTGTCCAGCTGTTCCCTGCAGCTGGAGTCTTTCTGCATCCCAGTGAAAGACTCTGGCAGCAGGAAACTGCTCTGGTTAGTGGGAGGCAGTAGGGAAAGGCTAGGACAGCTCGTGAGATACATGTGTATTGACACACCATAGTGCCAGCACAGCCTGATTTGCACTATGGTGAGTAAAGCTACACATGCCCCACACACAGCTGCAAGGGATGCACAGGGTGGCTACGTCTACACTGGCCCCTTCTTCGGAAGAGGCATGCTAATTTCTAACTTTGAAAGTAGGAATAAGAGATCCTCCGGAAAAGGGCTTTATTCCGGAGGATCGCGCCAGTCTGGACGCTGTTTTCCGGCTTTTCCCCAAGCCGGAAAAAAAGCGGCGGCCATGTTTATTTAAATCCCGCGGGGGATATTTAAATCCCCCGCGGATTTCCCTAGTCCAAAGTTAGAAATTAGCATGCCTCTTCCGAAGAAGGGGCCAGTGTAGACGTAGCCGGTAGGTGTAACTTAAAGACCATTAACACAGAGATTTTAATTTCTATCACTTGAATTTTTCCACTAGCAGACTGATGCCTACTACAGCCTCTCATGATGACCAGTATGGGCTCCTCATATTTCCCTATCTGTCTATCTACCTGCTGCCTCTTGTTCCACACTTAGACTGTAAGCTCCTTGGGACAAGGACTGTCTTTTTGTTCTGTGTTTGTACAGCACTTTGCACAGCAAGGCCCCTGCCCAGGAATCTTAGACACTACAGTAATGCAAACAATAATAATAGCAAGCTAATTTGTATATTACCATAGCTCTATGAATATAGTGGTGCCACAGTATGGGTGCAATCGAAAAACATATAAGGCATCTCTTCCTTGCTGCAGTTTACAAAGTCTTCCAAAAAGTTACAACAGTGAGAGTGAAAAAAAGCCAACCCTCAAATAATTCCGAATTGCTGAGATTCCTGAAGACCAACAGTTAACAAAAAAAAAGAATATACCTATTGAGAAGGTATACAGAAGGCAGAGAAGGGAAGATCAGGAGACAGTGAAAAGATTCCAGAGACATAAACCAATTAAGATGTTGTCTCTGCAGAAACCAAAACAATAGAAATCCCCTCCTGAGACCTGGTAAAGACTGCAAAATAAATAAATAAAAAATTCCACTCCTTCCACACAAAAACCCTGAAGCACTGAATAAGAGATTAATTCTGGCAATAGCTGAGAGAGACTGTTAATGAAAACCATTTCACAAAAGCACTTCCATGTCTGACTGGAAAAAGTGAGGTCTCATCCTTGATAGTGCATTTGGTTGTGTGGAACTTGGCATTAACAAAAGGAAAATGTTGATACAAGGTGCATGAAATCAAGGGCAACTTTGTGTTAAGTGCAACTGCACTTAACATTTAATATCAGTTACTGAACACAGTTGGGAGGTAATTACAGTAAGAAATCTACAACTTAGAGTTGAAAAGGTGTGATACTAAAGCCAGCTGCTGCTGAAAAGTAAATGTGATTGAAAGGGAGAGAATTGTTCATTATACGCTCCATGAAATTTAGGAAACTTGACATGGTCAGCCACAAATGAGAAAGCAGTCTTTAAAGGAAGCTTTGCTCACATATACATGTGCCAGTGAAGAACCAATTTCAGGCTTCATTTTTGAAGTTAAAGTCAAATTCAATCCTTGATTAAATGTAACCCACCCTTTTTTGCTTGTACGTCTTGAGACATAATTCATATAAAAAAGTGCATTGGAGATCTAAGGCCCCAGTCTTGCAAAGACTTAGTGTCTGTAAAGTTAGACTTGAGTTTTAGATTTTGCAGGATTGGGGACTATATTTAAAATCTGAAGACAACCTGGTGCTTGGCTCTAGGACAAGTTGGCCTAAACAGGAAGGGGCGGGCCTAAACAGGAAGGGGTGGGGCCTAACTGGGAAGGGATGGGCCTAACCAGGAAGGGGCGGGGCTCCCTCTTCCCACTAGGCACCCATGCCCTCGAAGAGGCTTGGCACGCTCCCCCACCCCCAGGCCAATCAGTTCCTGGAGGCAGGGAAGCATGGGAAGCCTCCTCCCACCCTGTTTGGAGCACATGGCACTTTGAAGTGCCGCAGGCTCCTTCCTTGCATGGCCAGGGCAGGGTGAAGGAAGCTTCACGCAACTCCCCCGCTCCCAAGGCCCTCATTGGCCTGGGGTGGGGGAGTGCCCGAATCCTCCTCCACTCTCCCTCCTCCCTACTCCAACCTGCGAGCAGTGCGTGGTACTTCAACTTGCCATGTGCTCCTGGCAGGGCAGGAGGAGGCTTTGCGCACTCCCCCACCCTCAGACCAATTAAGGCTTGGGGGTGGGGGAGCGTGCAAAGCCTTCTCCGCTCTGCCCCCACTTTGAAGCGCCGTGCACTGCTCCCAGGACGGGGGCAGAGCAGAGAAGACTTCGGGCGCTCCTCTGCCCCCAGGCCCTAATTGGCGTGGGGGCGGTGGAGCAGCAGGGCCTCCGCGGGCTGGATCCACCCATGTGACAGGCCACATCTGGCCTGCAGAAGCCCTTTTGCCCACCCATGCTCTGGGAAGTCTTACAGAAGCAGAAACAGTTCTGCAGCACCCTTAGAGACAATTTGTTTTTTAGTTTTTTTCAGCAACAGACTAACATGGCTACCCCTCTGAGACTTACAGAACCAAGAAATTCTGATCAGGTGGTTAGTTTTGAGCTACATGGCATTCAAACTAAAAGGCAGAATCAGTGACATCATTAGCTAATTGCTTAACCATTAAAACAAGACAATGATCTTGCTGCTTAACATATCTATCACTGTATAAAGCTCCCAAATTCATTGGTCCATCCCCATTCAGCAAATCACATAAACACACGCTTAAGTGATTCACTGAATACAGATATTCTTAAGCACTTGTTTATATCTTTGCTGAGCTGAGGGCAAAGGCTCCAAATAGTCTAGGATGTATTTATCTGATAGATTACCTCTCTCCCTCATACCCACTGTAATCAAGAGAGTCTTGGCAAGTCACTTCTTGCTGGGGGCATTTGGTGTCAAACACTCCAAGACACACATTCCCCGCCTCCTTGAAAGTGCCCCAGTACCTAGATTTCTGCAAATCATGAGAATTCCCTGTATAGCTTCTGTTTGGTCAAGTTCTTGATTGGCATCTGAATTATATTTGCATCAGAATATATTGATTCTGAGCCTGATTACAAGAGTGTAAATCCTGAGTAAGTTCATGGAAGGCAACTGAGTTCTTACCAACTTACACTCATGCAAGATCAGTCGGACCAGAATCTGGCCTTTCATTTTTAAAACTATGTTTTCTTTGTTTTTAACTTATATCAAGTACCAAGGAGATTGTTGTCTTTTACAAAATCAATGAATGAAATAACAACTCAAACCTACTGAAAGCTTTGAAAAAAAACTTTTATTTCTTCAAATAGTATATTGTGTATGATAGCACAGCCTGCTAATGCCACTAAAATTAAAGTTATATAAGCATTTCCATTATAAACTGTTCATTCTGGGGCTTATCACCTGGCTGCAAAAATTCTCTACTCTACTCTACTCTGATTAGACCCCAGCTGGGGTATTGTGTCCAGTTCTGAGCTCCATATTTCAGGAAAGATGTGGATAAATTGGAGCAGGTCCAAAGAGCAATAAAAGTGATTAAAGGTCTAGAAAACATGACCTATGAGGAAAGATTGAAAGAATTGGGATTGTTTAGTCTGGAAAAGAGAAGACTAAGAGGAGACATGATAGCGGCTTTCAGATATCTCAAAGGTTGAAAAATTATTTTCCTTAACCCCTGATGATAGGACAAGAAGCAATAAGATTAAATTGCAGCAAGGGAGGTTTAGGTTACCCATTAGGAAAAACTTCCTAGTTGTCAGGGTGGTTAAACACTGGGATAAATTGCCTAAGGAGGTTGTGGAATCTCCATCACTGGAGATTTTTAAGAACATGTTAGAAAGAGATCAGGGGTCGGCAGCCTACGGCACACGTGCCATAAGTGGCATGCAAGAAGATTTTTACTGGCACACAAGCCTCCCTGCCTGATCTGGCGTGTGGGGAACATTAGGCCCCCCACACCCGGCTCCGTGCCATTTCCCTTCCCCCAGCCAGGACAGGCTCATGCTAGTGTGGCGCAATAGCAACGGCTTCCCTATCCCCCCCCCACCAACACACACACGGAATGTAGGTGCTCTGGGTGCTTTGCCAGTGGGGCTTCCGGTGGTATGTACTTTCCAGAGTCTGTAGCATTTTTTGAGTCCCAGCAGGCCCCACCACTCCCTGAGGCTGCCCTATCACCACACTCCACGCACCCCTCTCCCTTCTCTGCAGGACTCCCTCTGCCATGGGGTGCTCCAGTCCAGCCATGCCACCTCCTCCTCCATCTCCAGCTGGCCACTTGTTGTTACAGCGGCTGCCACTGCTGCTCCTGGCAGGGGAAGCAGCCGGGTCTGAGGCAAAACCTGGCTGGGCTGCTCCTGGACCTCAGGGCCTTGGAACTACTGCTTCAGCCCCAGGAGGGTTGCATTGATCCCAGCTGGGGTGCAGGAAGGCGGGGCACATTCAGGCTTAGCAGGTTTGCCCCGTGCACTTTCTCTCTCCACCCCTCTCTATCCCACTGGGGGAAGAGCAGGACATGGAGCCGCTCACGCTGCTCTCGTCCACAAGCTGGGTCTGTCGGGAAAGGTCATATCACACACACACACACACACACACACACACACCCTCCCTCTGAGCAGGAAGCCAGAGCTGGTGCTGCAGCTTCGTGACTGCATGGACTTCCCGCTGAGTGGGGGGGCTGAGCTCCTTGCCCCTCCGTGGGCATGGCAGCGAAGTGATGTGTGACGCTTTCCCCACTGCAAGGGGGCATGAAGTCAGGTAAGCGTCTCCCCTCATGCCCACACCTCCACACCCCAATCCCCGTCACTCACTCTCCACCCCCTTGCCAAGACTCCGCACCCCCAGCTTGCTCCGACACCCTCCCTACTGGCCAGACACTGAACACTCCCTTGCTCCTGTTCCCTCCAACTGGCCAGACACCCTACTCTCAGCCTGCTTCTGCACTCTACCTCCCCACCCAGACCTCACAACCTCTCCCCCTTCTGCACCCCATCTCTCTCCCAGATTCTGCACCCCACCCCTATCCCACTCACTGGCAGCCGTTTCACACACTGAACTTCTCGGCTGTGTCTACACTGGCACCTTTTTCCGGAAATGCTTAAAGCAGAAAGTTTTCCATTATAAGTATTTCCAGAAAAAGAGCGTCTACATTGGCAGGATGCTTTTCCGGAAAAGCCCTTTTTCCAGAAAAGCGTCCGTGGCCAATGTAGACGCGCTTTTCCGGAAAAAAGCCCCGATCGTCATTTTCACGATCAGGGCTTTTTTCCGGAAAAGACTACTGTGCTGTCTACACTGGCCCTTTTCCGGAACAGTTTTCTGGAAAAAGGACTTTTGCCCGAGCGGGAGCAGCATAGTTTTTCCGGAAAAGCAGCTGATTTCTTACAGTAAATCGTCACTGCTTTTCCAGAAATTCAAGGGGCTAGTGTAGACAGCTCATGGCTTATTCTGGAAAAGTGGCTGCTTTTCCGGAATAAGTGGCCCTGTGTAGACACAGCCCTCATGAACAGGTGTGTTGTCAGCGAGACAGGAGAAGTCATTCTTCCGCTCTACTCTGCGCTGATTAGGCCTCAGTTGGAGTATTGTGTCCAGTTCTGGGCACCGCATTTCAAGAAAGATGTGGAGAAATTGGAGACGGTCCAGAGAAGAACAAAAGTGATTAAAGGTCTAGAAAACATGAGGGAAGATGGAAAGAACGGAGCTTGTTTAGTTTGGAAAAGAGAAGAGTGAGAGGGGAGCCATGATAATGGTTTTCAAGTATCTAAAAGGATGTTAGAAGGAGGAGGGAGAAAAAATGTTCTCCTTGGCCTCTGAGGATAAGACAAGAAGCAAGGGGCTTAAACTGCAGCAAGGAAGGTTTAGGTTGGACATTAGGAAAAACTTCCTGCTTGTCAGGGTGGTTAAACACTGAAATAAATTGCCTAGGGGGGTTGTAGAATCTCTATCCCTGGAGATATTTAAGAGCAGGTTAGAAAGACATCTGTCAGGGATGATCTAGACAGTGCTTGGTCCTGCTGTGAAGGCAGGGGACTGGAGTTGATGATCTATCAAGGTCCCTTCCAGTTCTAGGAATCTATGATTTTTGTCCCTACCCCAGAGCCTGAAGTGGTCCATAAAATTCACTAGCTCCAGAACCCCAGCAAAGTAAATCTGGCCTATGGGAAACCACGAACCTCTGTCCTCCCTGTCCCTTCCCCTCACCCTGGGTATATCTACACTGCATCCCTAGTTCGAACTAGGGATGCAAATGGAGACAATCGAAGTAGTTAATGAAGCGGGGATTTAAATATCCCGCGCTCCATTAACATGATCTCGCCGGCGCGCTAGTTCGAATCACAGCTGATTCGAACCAGGAAGTGCGCGCCGTGACGCGTTAGTTCGGACTAAAGCCCTTAGTCCGAACTAATGTTACTCCTCAAAAAATGAGGAGTAAAAAAAAAAAATAGTTACATAGCTTTTAAAAGAAAAAGTAAAACAGATAAACTATGCAATGTCTAAAAGTAGTTTTCTAAAAACAATTTGTCTCAATTTAAATTAGCATCTTAGATAAGATTTTCATTCAGTTTTAATAAGGTATTGAATAGAATTAAACCCCAATTGATATTTTCCTTTCATACATACATACTTGTGTTTTAACTAGATATTAACAATTCAAGCTCAAAAACATTTTCGTAATAGTCAGCTATATTCATATGTAATCGTTGCTCCATTAAATGTAAGTTAAATACATAGGGTGAGATTCACATTTATACTGAGGCCTCTTTATGTCTATCTAGAAGCATAAATCAGTATGAAAGGGAGAGAAAAAGATATGTTCAATTTATGTTCCTATTTATGTTTCCATGATAAGCATAAAGGCACTTTAATGCAAATGAGAATGTAGCTCAGAAATATTTTGAATCTAACTTACATATATTATGAGATAAAATTTTACACCACAAATATTTTAAATACATATTTGTACACTACAGTCGACATTGGTAAAGGAACCACAAGAGATAGTTGGTAAATAATATAAGAGGTATTTACATAATGTACCATGGTGGCTCTGGTTCAACTCACACACATGTCCACACCAAGAAAAGGAAATTAACTACAAACTGAAATTACCTTCTGACTCCTGACTTGAAACGACAAAAGCCAGGAAATTTGCAGTGAACTTAAAGATACCTCTTCAGAATCCAATGCCCTATTCCCAAGTCATTGGAGCTGATAAGAGATGGAGTCATCCACTGTATGAACTGCCTCTAGCTATATGACTTCACCCATTTTCTCTCTACAAATTCTCCTATTCAGACACTCATAAGAATTTATACAGTTGGTCACAAGGATCATTTCATTTCTCAGCCACTGCAACTTCATAGAAAATGATAGTGACAAACTATCATCCTGGAATGAATTGCAGTTTTTTCTTTCTTTGTGTTTGCCCTGGCTTTCCATGGTCTGAGCACAGGCATGGAACCTAGGATCTCCTGAGTTCTAATCCTTGTTCTGACACTAATTCTTGGGCATACTAGATAAATCTTTAGGACAAAATCTTCAAAGAAATTTAGACATCTAGCATCCACTGAAATCAATCCGAGTGTTAGACCCTAACCCAAGTGAAGGGAGCATGGATGCGTATTTAAAGTTTCAATATATAACAAGTCCCACTGAGGACAGCAGAATTGCTTTCTTGCTTAAAGTTAAGCATGTGATTAAGTGCTTTGTTAGTTCAGCGCATTAATCTCTCTGCCTCCATGTCCCCATCTCTGAAATGGATATAATAAAACTTACAAAACAGACCCTTGGGAGGGTTAATGATTATAACATGTTTTGAAGATGTGAGTGTATGTATACTAATATCATCCTTTTGAACATCTGCATTTCAGAGGTGATGAGTATAATAAACAGTGTAGCCCCGAAGGTACGTTTTACTCCATGAACACCTGCCAGCAACAGAATGACTGGATGTGTAAACACAGGGGCAACATCTACATTGCATTCTCTTGTGCAAGAACATATGCAAATGAGGTGCAGCGATGAATATCGCCACCTCATTTGCATACTTAATGAGCCACCATTTTTGCGCAAGGGGCTTTTGCTCAAGAAGGAGCAGTCTACACTGCTCCTTCTTGCACAAGAGGAGGTTTTTGTGCAAGAGCCATTGCGCCGCTTATTTTCAGGCCCTTGCGCAAAAATGGCATCTCATTAAGTATGCAAATGAGGCATGGCGATATTCATCGCCACGCCTTATTTACATATGATGATGTCACGGCCATTGGCAGCCATGCAGGCGGGGGCGCTGATCATGCCTTCCACCTGGGGCTCCAGCTGCCACAGCCAGCCTCGGGCCGCTCCTGCTTAGAGTGCAACTAGACTGTGGCTAAAAGAGAAAGGAAGTCTCCCTTGTATCTGAAGCATATAGTTTATTGTGAAGTCAGTTTATTCCTGACATTAGGAATCAAAGACTTTCACATGATATCTACGGAGGCATGACTGTGAAACCCTACAGAGCCTAGCAGGGGCTTTGATTTACAAACCATGACATTTTAGTCTACTTCAGGAGGAACATCACTGCCGGCTGTGCTAGGCAGACTCCTGGTGGGAGTCCATTCTCCAAAGCAGGCTGGGGGAGCTACCCGCATAGCTCCTGTGATTGTTGATGAGAACTGGGAGCGCAACCCCCTCCCCAGCGCTGAAAGTGCATCTGCGCACTCTGGCTATTATTCCTAGCAGCAAGTTGGGGGGTATCCGGCTTTGGCAGCGACGCACATGCCTTTCATTCATTCGGGCTGGGAACGTGCTTTACATGGGCTGTCACTGTGCTGTGCATTTGTAGCCAGCGTAGGAGTTGTAACCACTGTTACATTTCACCTCATAGAATCATAGAGCTGGAAGAGACCTCACAAGGGCATCACGTCCAGCTCCCTGACAAAGGCAGGACCAATCCCCACTTCCACCAACATCAGAGCCATTTCCCATAGGGTCTTCATAGAGAAAATAGAGGTAAGGAAGTCAGGTCAGGCTTCCCCAGTCACGACAGGGAGAGACTAAGCGTATCACCAGCAGTATCATTAATCCCTGCTGACCCGGTCAGCCAGCCATTGCAGAACACACGTGGTGGGTTCTGATACATTCTTTTGAAGTGAGGAGTTGGGGGGGAGGGGCTGAAGGAGCACGTGGCTATCCTTATCTCCCCCTCACCCCTTCCCAGACACATCAATCAAGCACACTTGGGGTATGTATGTGTAACCCCCAAGGAGATTGCTTGGATTCCCGGGGCTTTGTCTGCTGGCAGCTCAGGCAGAGGCACTCTGAGTTTGCCTTGGCTCCCCCTCCCTACCAGGGCCAGAGTCTGCCCGGCAACCCATGGGGAGTGAGATGCCCCTCCCAGGGGGAAGGAGAGACCATTGTTGAGGGGAGTCTGGAGCCAGCCAGGAAAAGGGGAGGACTGAGTGTGTGGGAGCTAGTAAGCCCCAGGCCTGCATGCAGGGTTCCCCCTGAGAACTGGCCTCTAGGGACCTGAAGGCAGGATCCCTCAGCTGGGTTTATGTCTCCCCTGTTGATTCCCAGTTGTGGAGTTTGCTGGGAGGCTTCCCCAGCCAGGCGGAGTTGGCTCTCCAGCTCCCTGGGTGAGAGAGTCACTGCATGGTCAGCTGGGCTCTAGCAGCAAGTTCAGGGCTGCTGCCTGCTGTGTGGGTCTGGAGGCTGGGCTGGGAGGCTGTAGTTTTGAATTTTGGTGCAGTTGTGTGGTCTGCATCTTGAGCCCTGCACCCCTTCGCGGTGAGGGGAAATTCTGGGACCGAAGCAGCCTGGTTCCTGCTTAAAGAGGACCCCTGTGAGAAGAGAGCAGCCCTTTGCAGAGACTGAGTCATCTCTCAACCTGAGGCTCATTCATGGAGTGTGTGAGTGCACCAGTTTTTAGTTAGTCAGGCAGGGAATTTGTTTGGGGATTTTATTACCTGCAGCATATTAAACTGTGGAGGGATTTACTGCCTTCTCCCATTTGTGAGTCCTTTGGGCTGTACTGGACCTAGTCAGCTCCACTGCTAAACCACTGCAGAGAAGGATTGTGTGGTCAACAGTCATCAAGGGCCCCAACAAAGTACGCGTACCAACGGGACACTAACCTCACAGTTGCTGGGCACCGGTGACCCTAAAAATAGTGTTTTACCCTATTCTGTTATATTTGTCTCCTGTTTAATATAATTGTGTTTATTATAGTATATGTGTTTGTGTTATTTTCTGGGAGTCTCCAACTATCTGGCAAATACGTGGGGATTATCCTGGGCTAGAATTTTCCTCCCAAGCTGGCCTGGTGACCCTGCTAGGAAGGAGTGAGGGGGGTGGAGGCACCGCCAAGTACATCAATCAGAAAGAATAAAATTGAGTAGGTGGCGGGATCCAGAAGAACCCAGACCTATCCATCCGAACCTGAAAGGAGATTGGCTTTAAAAGAAGGTAACCAGGTGGAGAGGGGGCGCTACATATGTATTTGAGGCTCTCTGCTGAGAGTGTTGGCTATGAATGCAAGTTGCAGAGCAAGAGTTTGTGATATGGACATTTGTCCACTAACAACTAAACATAGAGCATCAAACTCATTTCACATTGTCTAGAGCAGTGGTTCTTAACCGTGGGCTATATGGCTCCCCAGGGGCCATGCCCTACCTCTAGGGGGCCACATGGAAAAAACGGAACATTAGGTAAATTATGTACCTTTTTTCCCCAACTAACAGCGGCTATGAGGGGGGCCACAAAGGTAAACGAGGCTCAGAAGGGGGCCATGAGCAAAAAAAAGGTTGAGAAACACTGGTCTAGAGAACAGAATAGATTTTGTGTGTTTTCAAAGTGTATGGATGTGTAGTGTATGAACTGTAAATTGCCCAGGAGAAAAGAAGCTACTTGGAGGTACCATAAATGGACCATAACATGATGCAATTGAACAGCTTTCTTTGAGGATTTTCTCCCCATTTTAACTTTCTTCTTTATTTAAAAAAAAACTCTTTAAATACAAACTCTAGCTAGACTTAGCCACAGGCAGTTTGTGACATCTGTTGCTAATATACTCATCTGCAGTGTATACGTGGTTCAGGTCATGATGAAGGGAAGAGAATATTGAATAAGACACTCAACAAGTAGACTCAAATATTTAGTCTGCTAAACTTGACAAAAGTCTGCACTGCAGCAGCATGATAGCTAGGTTAATGAAGCTTCACTGAAGCTAAAAATTTCAGATGTTTTATCCAGTGTTGCTTGCGTCCTTAACTCAATTAATTTTTGTTTTTATTCATTTAAATCGTTGCTCTGGGTTGAGGTTGGGGAGGAGGGGTTCAGTATGCAGGCTGCCCCGGAAGGGAGGACTACCCCATCCCTCTCTCACCACAGCAGCTTGGGGCCAGGTAAGAAGCGTCTCTCCATGGCTGCTGCAGCTCCAGCAGGCACAGCTGGGAGAGGGGTGCATGTTCCCCGGCTGTGGCAGATCCAGATTCATCTACCCTCTGTGCTCCCCAGCCAGAGTGAGAAACATAGCAAACCGTGCACTCTTCCCTCACTCCCAGAGGAAGGAGAACAGCCAGCAATGTTCCCATATGAACCAGAAAGGGAGCTGCAGCCATCCCCCACTCTCCTTACAGAATGCCTGCGTGGGGGGGAGTTTCGCCTGTCTGAAGATTCTGCCTCTCTTCTGTACAGTTTTATGAATTGCCAAATGCAGTGACAGAGGGCTGGGGTTGTCCTCCCTCCCCTGGACAGCTACCATACTAGAGTTGTCCTCTCCCCCTGGCTTCAGCCTCCTCCACCCTTTCCCACCCTGCATCACCAAACCCTTACCTTGCTTTAAGTTATGATAAGAGGATGGCATATTTGCCAGTCCTAGCTCTTACTGTTTGGAAGGAGTTCTTTTTACGTGTCCTTGTATGCATTGGGGTGGGGGAGTTTCAGGCCCATGTCCCTGCACAACTAAATTCTTACCTCACTTTAAGTTATAATAAGAGGAAGCTGCCTACCAAATTTGATGGTCCTAGATCTTACCATTTAAGAAGAGTTCTTGAATAAATGAACGAACAGATGGACAGACAGACTTATGTGCTCACTCTACAGGCAAACAAACTCTTTCAAATATACAGCAGATAACACACACACACACTTTGCATTTGCAACTGGTCAAACTGAATATGGAACTACTGTATAGCTCTACTCTCTTTAAACACAGCTTACACCAACTGATTTTTAACACGATTCAGATGGTCAGACTATGGATGTAAGGAACCTCCTTGAGCCCTTTGTGACTCATGTCCTTAAGCCAAGCACTCTGCACATGGGGGTCTCAAGATCCCTCCATTGGCTCCCTTTTATATGCAGGATAAAGAACATGGCAAACATAGAAGAGGCGCCAAGATTTTGACCTCCATTGTGGAGGAAATGGGTTGCTCCCTGATGACCTTGACACCCACAAATTATTTTTTTGGCAATTCTCCCCAACACTTCCCATTCCACCCCTCTCTAGGAAAAGTCCCCGGTAGCTTCCCGCCTAATGTTGTTAGAGCATATTAAGAAGGGTGCTCAAATCTCCCCTCCTCTATGACCTCCAACACACCAATCATCCACTAACAAGATTTCACAACTGGTTGGTTTTTGGTTTTTGCAGAAACTTAGGTTTTCAACTAATGATGGGGAAATATTGAAGGTTTTTTTGCAAAAAAAAAAGTGTCAGCTTTCTGCACACAAAAAAATGATTTTCATTGATAACCCACATGCCCAAAAGCCAAAGTATTTTGGGGGTCAAAACTAAAACGGGTTTTCATTCTGAAGTGCCACTGCACTGCCTCCATAGAGTTCTAGTTCAGGTGCCTCATTCTTCCATTTTCCTCTCTTGGTCAGGCTCTCCAGCCATATTGCATAACGCATGATACACTGTGGCCATGTGACTATTGTGATGCATGGCCTCCTCTCACCAAGTGGGGAGATGGTGGTACATTCATGGAAGAGATGGTCTGACCAGGAAGCCGTGCCTACAGAAGGAGGTGGGGAGATGAGTTATTCAAACTACAGGTCTCGTGAGTACAGTCCTGTGCAAATCACAATTTCACAGACAGCATGGGAATCAAGAAAGTGCCCCCAAATCATGATCTTTCAACTCTTTTTAAAGGAAAATGTCTACAAAAAATGACCTTAACTAGTCTGTTTAAAAGAAATGAATTTTACAAATAACATTAATCAAAATGTATTCCACCCTTGACTTTGAATAACTTTACATGTAAAATGCATTTCATATAAATGCCATAAAATGTAATACACTAACATTAACACTGTTACAACTTTTCTTTAAAAGAAAAACACAGAGCCCTTACTTATGAGGCACCGCAGCTGCATTTCTGAATCAAAATACTTTCACTCCTCCAAAAATAATAATTTTTCACTGGGTAAAAAAAAATTCCTAATTTTCCAACTAGCTCTATTTCCTACCCCTGCAGGCTCCACATGTTCCTGGATATACATGACCTCCACTGTGGAGCAAAAGGAAATCAGCAGGTCGAGTCACATGACTAAGCACTTACCAATAGGAATGAAGTTGGCACAAACAAGCCCTATGTATGGGGCTACATTTCAGAGTTGTTGACTCGAGTCCCACAACTTGAACTCGAGTCTGACTTAGTCGCCTAGGTGACTCAACTTGAGACTCGACTTGAGACTTGCTAATTTTGTTAAATCGACTTGGTGAAAAAATTGTCCACAAATGCCGATACTGATGGCTTGTACAAAAGTGACTTGACATTTTTTAAATTAAGACTTGAGACTCGACTTGGGACTTGACTCGGAAGTGACTTTAGGGACTCGACTTGAGACTTGAACTGTAGTGACTTGAGACTCCACTTGGACTTGACAATGACGATTTGAAGACAACACTGCCACATTTAAAAACAAAAAAAAGAAGCCTGTTCTGTTTGCATAGAAATCCGTGCTCAGCTGTGGCCTATTTCTGCCAGGGCAATTAGTGCCATTGCCCGTGCAAATCAAAGGGCACCAGGCAAGATGGTGGAAAGATGAGGGTGACGCAAACCTGGTGGAGAAGTGGTTAGTGGGGGCAGAATTCTAAGCAGGGAAGGAGATGAGCTGAGTTTATGAGCCTAGAGCCAACCCCCCTCACTTTTCCTAATAATGAGCAAGGCCAGCAAAGCCACACAGGTACTCATGAAATGATCATTCACTAGCGTGGAACATTGTACAGTACACATCCCATTGCTTTTCTTACCTATCGTAGGCATCCCTAAATTCTGGTACGGGCATTCTAGGCTACTGCCTTTAGTTCTTCCGAAAATGGCGGAGTAAATGGCTATCACCATGTTCTTCTTACAGCTCAGCCTCAGCTTGTCATCTTCACAGGCTACTTTACTCTTGTACTCATCTGGAAAGAAACAGAATAGCTCATTATTCAGCTGGCCTACAACAGTGTGCAGACAGTGAGCCAGGAAAAAAGCCAACCACAAAGAGATTCCTTCCCCCTCCAGCATATGTTTATGGCTACAGTGCAGTCTGTTGGTTGGTACTCAGTGATTGGTATGGACTTAGAGATCAGAAGGATCCCCACCCAATAACCATATTTGCTAAGATAATGAAGATCATTTGCATTTGATATAGCCCCTTCCATCTGAAATTATCAAAGCATTTTACAAACATTAATTAATATAGCCACGTCACACCTGTGAGAGGTACTGTAGTTGAGCAGTATTCCCTTCTGACTGATAAGGAAATTGACTCACAGGAGTTAAATGGCTTGTCTGTGACCAGGCAGAAAGCCTGTGGCAGGACAAGGAAAGGAGCCAAGTCTCCTGTTCCTTAATCACTAGGCCATCTCTCATCCCCCAACTGTACATCCCAGACATTAACCTTGCTGGAATTTGAATGGGACACGCTGTGGTCAGCAGTCAACTGCAGCTCTTCTGGAGTTGAACAGGAGTCTTTCCCTAGTGTCAGAAAGGTAGGATATAGAGGTGGGAGTTAACATCAGTGCTAATTCAGTCAGAGTAGATGTGGCTCACTTCCAACAGTGATGAGAAGGTGAGAGGGAAAATTACTTATTGTAAGGAGTGAGCCATTCCATGTCTCTATTCAGACCCATTCTGACCATGTCAAATTGCATATGAATTCCAGCTCAGCAGTTTCACGTTGCAGTCTGTTTTTGAAGGTGTGGGGTTTTTTTCCCCCCGAATGGCAACTTGCAAGTCAGTAACTGTGTGCCTAGGGAGGATAAAGTGCCCTCACTGGTTTTTGTACGTTATCAGGTTTGATTTTGATTTGTGTTCACTTATCACTCTACCTGGAGGTAGAGACACTCCAGGTTGTCCAATGTACATGGCAGAAACTGATGTTACACTACCATCTCTGCATCCCTACCTTATTTTCACTTCAAGCATCTGATTAGCTTCTATGACGAGGTAACTGGCTCTGTGGATGTGGGAAAGTCAGTGGAGGTGATATACCTTGACTTTAGCAAAGCTTTCGATACGGTCTCCCACAATATTTTTGCCAGCAAGTTAAGGGAACGTGGATTGGATAAATGGACTGTAAGATGGATAGAAAGATGGCTAGACTGTCAGGCCCAACGGGTAGTGATCAATGGCTCGATGTCAAGTTGGCGGTCGGTTTCTAGCGGAATGTCCCAAAGATCAGTTCTTGGACCAGTTTTGTTCAACATCTTTATTAATGATCTGGATGAGGGGATGGATTACACCCTCAGGGTACGTCTACACTACAGCGCTAGTTCGAACTAACTTAGTTCGAATTAGTTAATTCGAACTAAGCTACTTCGAACTAACGCATCTAGAACTAAAAACTAGTTCGAACTAGCGTTTTGCTAGTTCGAACTAGTAAGTCCACATTGAGTGGACTCTGAACAGGGCTTAAGGATGGCCGGAAGCAGTGCCGGCAGGGCATAAAAGGAGGACTTAGAGCATGGAGATGCTGTCTCAGGCTAGCCGAGGGCTACGCTTAAAGGGTCCCGACCACCACCCTGGACACACAGTTCTAAGGGGTGCCCCGCTTGCAAAGAAGTTCTGGCTTGGAGTGCCCTGAGTGCCCACACTGGGCACATCACACCACTCGGCCATCAGCCCGGCTGCACTTGCCGCAGGCTGCCATCTGGGGAGAGGGAGTAATTGGGGGGCTGCAGGAGAGCTTCCACCCCCAGAAGCCCGCAGAGCCAGCCCAGTCCTCCCCATCGGGGGCTCATACCCCATTCCTCCCTCACCTCCTTCCACTTACCCTTCCCTAGCCCCCCTTCTTATTGATGTACAAAATAAAGATAACGTTTATTCCAACATTGACTCTGTCTTTATTGAAAAAAACTGGGGGAGACTGGGAAAAGGAGGTGGGAGAGGGGAAGAGAAAGGCTGGGAGAGGGGAGGGCAACTAACATGATCAGGGGTTGGGAACAGGTCCCAGATGAAGAAAGGCTACAGAGACTGGGACTGTTCAGCTTAGAAAAGAGGAGACGGAGGGGGGACAGGATAGAGGTCTCTAAAAGCAGGGGTTGGGTGGAGAGGGTGCATTCAGAAAAGTTCTTCCTGAGTTCCCATAAAGAAGGACTAGAGGACACCAAAGGAAAGGAATGGGTAGCAGGCTTCAAACTAGTAAGAGAAAGTTGTTCTTCTTCACAAAGCAAATAGTTAACCTGTGGAACTCCTTGCTGCAGGAGGCTGTGAAGGTTACAACTAGAACAGAGTTTAAAGGGAACTGAGATAAAGTGATGGAGGTTGGGTCCATGGAGTCCTATTAGCCAGAGGGTAGGAGTGGTGTCCCTGCCCAAAGTTTGTGGAAGGCTGGAGAGGGATGGCACGAGACAAATGGCTTGGTCACTGTCTTCGGTCCATCCCCTCCAGGGTCCCTAGGGTTGGCCGCTGTCGGCAGACAGGCTACTGGGCTAGATGGACCTTTGGTCTGACCCAGGACGGCCATTGTAAGCTCAGGGCTCAGTGTCGGGGGTCTCAGTGGACCCCCTTGATTTTCATGCACACCTGGTCCTGGGTGGCCAGGCTGGCAGCTCTCCTGCCCTAGACGGCCACTTTCCTGTGCCTAGTGCGGAGATTGTGGACGAGGTCCACGATGTCCGCACTAGCCCAGGAAGGTGCCCGCCTCTTGCGGTCCAGGGCAAGCTCCCGGGAGCCGCCAGCCTGGTCCCGGCAAGAGGGGGTGGGCTGGGGGGCATCAGGTGGGTGGCTCTGTGCCGTGCCAGGTGCAGGGTCTGCTAGCTCGGTGCTGGCAGGCTTGCACCTGGCACGGGCACCGTAGCCAGCCCGTGACCCTTTAAGGGGTCCGGGGCCGGGAGGGGGGCATAGAGTTTCCCTGGTGTTGGCCAGAGTGGCCACCAGGGAAACCTGGGGAGGGCTAGCCTCCCACTAGTTCGAACTAAAGGGCTACACAGCCCTTAGTTCGAACTAGCTAGTTCGAACTAGGCGTTAGTCCTCGTAAAATGAGGTTTACCTAGTTCGAACTAAGCGCTCCGCTAGTTCGATTCAAATTCGAACTAGCGGAGCGCTAGTGTAGCACCTATTAAAGTTAGTTCGAACTAACGTCCGTTAGTTCGAACTAACTTTGTAGTGTAGACATACCCTCAGCAAGTTCACAGATGACACTAAGCTACGGGGAGAAGTAAATACACTGGAGAGCAGGGATAGGGTCCAGAGTGACCTGGACAGATTAGAGGATTGGGCCAAAAGAAATCTGATGAGGTTCAACAAGGACAAGTGCAGAGTCCTGCACTTGGGACAGAAGAATCCCAAGCATTGTTACAGGCTGGGGATTGAATGGCTAAGTAGCAGTTTAGCAGAAAAGGACCTGGGGATTACAGTGGATGAGAAGCTGGATATGAGTCAACAGTGTGCCCTTGTAGTCAAGAAAGTGAATGGCGTATTAGTGTGCATTAGGAGGAACATTGCCAGCAGATCCAGAGAAGTGATTATTCCCCTTTATTCAGCTCTGGTAAGGTCACATCTGGAATATTGTGTCCAGTTCTAGGCTCCCCACTATAGAAAGAATGTGGACACATTGGAGAAGGTCCAGCGGAGGGCGACCAAAATTATTAGGGGGCTGGAGCGCATGACCTATGAGGAAAGACTGAGGGATTTGGGTTTGTTTAGTCTGCAGAAGAGAAGACCGAGGGGGGATTTGATAGCAGCCTTTAACTTCCTGAAGGGAGGTTCCAAAGAGGATGAAGAAAGGCTGTTCACAGTAGCGATGGATGGCAGAACAAGGAGCAATGGTCTCAAATTACAGTGGGAAAGGTCTAGGTTGGATATTAGGAAAAACTATTTCACTAGGAGGGTGGGGAAGCACTGGAATGGGTTACCTAGGGAGGTGGTGGAATCTCCATCCCTAGAGGTTTTTAAGTCTTGGCTTGACAAAGCCCTGGCTGGGTTGATTTAGTTGAGATTGGTCCTGCCTTAAGCAGGGGGCTGGACTTGATGACCTCCTGAGGTCTCTTCCATCTCTCTGATTCTATGATTCTATGACAGATATGAGGGACGGAGAAGAAAAGAGGCACAGAGAGACGAAGTGACAAGCCAAAGGTCACACCATCAATAAGTGGCCACAGTGGCTTCATATTAATATAGGAAAGGACTAGACTGGCACAGGCTGCATAGGTGGATGAGGATGAATGTGCCTTATGTTTTCTCTCTCTTATGCACCTGCTCTGGGGCCATTCCTAATCCAGCCCTAAAACTACTCAAACTGTTACAATCTGTGTACAACTCAGTCTGAATGCTGCATTCGTACTGACGGGTTTCATGTTTCCTCCTGAAAAATTAAATGGACTTAAGTGGCAGAGGAAAGGTGGCAGTGACATTCAGCAAATGGCTTACTCAACTCTAATCCCCGGAGCAGTCATTTGTAGGGCAACTGAGATTTGTAATGATTAAGATATTTGCTAAGGATAATGTACCCTTTTATTGCTGGTGTTTCAGAGACACTGGATCAAATATAACTAGAGAGAGACTGGCAGGGGGAGGAAACAGCTGCAGGCTTTTCTAGACACAATTCAAAAGATCTTTATGCAAGTTGATTGTAACACAAATTGAACAACTGAGGAAAAATAGCAATAAATGTTTCTAATGGAAAAACTGGCCCTTGGAAATTGTAGATTAACGAACAAGTTATTTAGACAACGTGTACACGGATGTTAATTCATTGGACTGTGGCAAACTACTCAGAAGGGGTCAATGGAACATGAACATTTCCACATATGGCCAATGACAATTTTATAAGTGATTGTGACTGGGAAGATCAAAAGTT
Source organism: Pelodiscus sinensis (assembly GCF_052426305.1). Taxonomy (NCBI): domain Eukaryota; kingdom Metazoa; phylum Chordata; order Testudines; family Trionychidae; genus Pelodiscus; species Pelodiscus sinensis. Next base: position 16,017,182 of record NC_143054.1, read on the forward strand.
AGCATTAATGGTCTCAGCCTCAAAGATTTCAGTGCTGAAAGCTCCCATCTACATTTAACACTTACAGAGTGTGATGGACGGCTCTTGATTCCAGAGGTGTGTTAGGTCTGCAACTATTTTTAAAAATGACTCATTTGAAAAACTTACATAACATTGTTTAAAAAATAACAAATGACCATCTATGAAAGTGCTGGGAGCAATCCTTGGGGTCAATGATCCCTCTAATCTTTTCCATCCACGCATGGAACAAATTTTGTATGTGCACCAAAGCATGTGTGAAGGCGCCCTCTAGTAGAAACAACAAAACTTGCTGGAGGCACTTTGCTAATCAGCTGGGAATCATTGAAATCTCTCACTTACAGGGAAGACTGATTGGGAAGTACACTTGCTGAATTGATTTTGCAGTTCAAGGAGCTGAGAAGACATGGCATCAGAAGTTACAAAGCATTTAGACTATCCAGAGTATTCTACTCAGTGCTTCGGGTTCCCTCATTTTTTTAACTAGGATCCTCACCCCATTGCAGTGTATTCATTTGTTATCCTCCATACTCGGCTAAATCCTCAGTCCTGCAGCTCCTCCCTTACCTTCAGTTGCTTAGTGGGCTTTGCCCATTAATTCAGGATGAAATAGGCCTGCATGCATCTAGTAAGAGTTCTTCTGGGAGGCATTCACTGTCTCCCTGGTGGATGCTTTCTAGAAGCAGTGGCCTTTGTCCAGGGTTTGCTCCAGGTGCCCCACTGGATCCCTTGTTTTGACCCTGTGACCTGCACTTCCCTGTTTTTCATTCTGTAATCAGTTAAATATACAGTTCAAGGACCCCACCTCCATCTAAGAGGTGAGCTTTTTGTTGTTCTGTGGACTCCACCAAGTACCTAGATTTTAAATACTAAGACATTTCACAAACACTGAAATATACAAAGATTTTTTTTTAAATGACTCCGTTTTTACTTTTCTTTTAATTGCATTGACTGAAGATTTAAAGACTAAAGTGTGCTCACCAGATGCCTGTTCAGAAAGTCATCTGACTGTATTTCTACACTGCAATTAGACACGCGTCGGCCACCTGAACCAGCTGATTTGAGCTTCTAGGGCTTGTGCTAAGGAACTATTTAATCTGTGATGTAGATGTTTGGGCACAGACTATAGCACAAATCCTGGGATCCTCCCACATGTCAGGATCCTATAGTCCAGGCTCCAGTCTGAGCCCAAACATCTGAATCATAATTAAACAGACCCTTAGCCTGAACTCCACAAACTTAAGTCATCTGATGTGGGTCAGCAGTTTGTTTTTAATTGCAACGTAGACTTACTCTGAAAGTCTTACCATTATATCTAACGAGACAATAAAGCTACCCATTGGGCTAAAAATTTGCCATTTTCAAAAGTCATTCTGCTCACCCAACCACCGATAAGTCCTGACGGTTTGAAACTCATCTTGGCAAGTAGAAAGATTGTTCTTTATGGATGACCCTGTCAGATTCCTTTTAAATTATCCTTGGGATGCACCCATCCAATTTGCAGCCTTTAAAAGGAGACTTCCCCCCGTCACTTTCATTAGACTAAAGCAATTGTCTTTTTACATTCTGCTTCAAAAAGGATGACAGTGTTGCAAATTAACTGTTACATTTAATTTTCAAAGCCCAGCTGAGATGCACTGGGCTGGACTGGACTGTCAGACAAACAAAGCTATATGGTGATCTAAAGGGTGAAAAAGAGAATGGTACTGAAATGTAGTCACTATATTGTCAGTTGAGGTTGACAGGGATAACTAAATTCCTATCCTAACTCTTCAATTGACTCTTCAATTGACTCACTAGCCCTAATTTTTTTCTATTATATACTGATTTAACTCTTGTTGAAAAAAAACTGGTATAAAACTTGTTTAATTAAATTGAATTCTGCCCTTTAGTTTCCACATCCAAAATATATGTAAAATCATGGTGACCATATTTACCCTATTCACAAAGATGTTAGGAGGAGTAATTATCGAAGTTAATCCAATCCTTGAACCTATCCAACCACACTCTTAGCCTAGCAGAGGAATCTGTCCTATATCAAGGACTTTCCTTCTTCCCCACCACCCCCACAAATATGATTCAGTTCTGTGGAGATCTGGAAGCCTATTTTTGCCGCCTCCACCTAAAATAATATTTCCAACACACCAATGTACAACACATTGACCTTGCAGTCTCCCCTCTCCCCCAAGTAATCCCACAAGAGGAAGTCTTCTATGTGGATCCCTATTAATGGTCGCAATGAGAATCTTGACTTCTACATTGATTGCTTCCGCAAACGTGCACAGGCAGCAAACAACATCATATAACATATAATCTCAATCATGCAGAATCCAATGCTATACACAGCCTCAAAAACAATTCTAACATCATAATCAAAGAGGATGACAAAGGGGGTGCTATAGTTATTATGAACAGAACAGATTATGAACAGGAAGCAACCAGACAACTCACCAACCCCAGATTCTACAAGCTTCTCTCCTCTGATCCCACTAAAGAATACCAAAAAAACCTAAAACAACTGTTCATGAAGCTCCCTGATGCTGCTCAGGACCAAATTTACACTAACACCCTCTCTAATCCCCAACTAGGAGTTTTCTATCTGCTACCCAAGATACACAAACCTGGAAATCCTGGACAACCCATCATTTCAAGCATTGGCACACTTACAACAGGATTATCTGGCTATATTGACTCTCTCTTCAGACCCTATGCCACCAGCACTCCTAACTATCTTCAAGACACCACCAACTCCCTGAGGAAACTACAAAACATCAGTAATCTTCCTGAAAACACCATCCTGGCCACCATGGACGTAGAAGCTCTTTACACCAACAATCCACATGAAAGCGGATTACAGGCTATAAGGAACACCATCCCTGATGACACCACTGCACACCTGGTTACAGAGCTCTGCGACTTTGTCCTCACCCACAACTACTTCCGATTCAGAGACAATTTGTATCTTCAAGTCAGCAGCACAGCCATCGGCACCCACATGGCCCCACAATACACCAACGTCTTTATGGCTGACCTTGAACAACGTTTCCTCAGCTCTCACCCCGTACTATCCTTACTCTACTTATGCTACATATAATCTCATAGAATTCTTCATAATATGGACCCATGGGAAAGAGACCCTTGAAGAATTTCACAGGGATTTCAACAACTTCCACTCCACCATTAACTTCAGCCTGGATCAATCCACATGACAGATTCACTTCCTTGACACTACAATACAATTAGATGGACAAATTTCCACCACCCTATACCAGAAGCCTACAGACCAATACACTTACCTTCATGCCTCTAGCTTCCATCCCAGACACATTTCTCAATCTATTATTTACAGCCACGCCCTAAGATACAACCGGATTTGCTCCAGTCCCACAGACAGAGACAAACACCTACAGGATCTATATAGAGCATTCTTAAAACTGAAATACCCACCCAGAGAAGTGAAAAAACAGATCAACAGAGCCAAAAAAGTACCCAGACATGAACTACTTCAAGACAGGTCAAAAAGAGAAAACAACAGAATTCCATTTGTCATCACCTATAACCCACAACTGAAACCCCTCCAACGCATTATCAACAACCTACAACATATCCTGGAAAATGACCCCTCACATTCACAGGCCTTGGGGGGGAAGGCCAATCTTCACCTACAGAAAATCTCCTAACCTCAAACAAATTCTTTCCAGTAACCACATAACATACCTCCATTGTATCTATCCAGGCAATCAGCCCCAGTGCCAACTCTGCCCACACATCTACACTAGTGATTTCATCACTGGACCCAACATCATCAGCTGCCACATCAGGGACTCATTTGATTGCACATCCATTAATGTTATCTATGCCATCGAATGCCAACAATGCCCCACTGCCACGTATATTGGCCAAATTGGACAGTCTCTATGGGAACGAATTAGTGGACACAAATCAGATATCCGAAAAGGCACCACACAGAAACTTGCTGGAGAACAGTGGACACTTTAATCTGCTTGGACACTTATTAATGGATCTCCGAGTCACCGTATTGTTTCAGGCCAATTCCAAAAGCCAAATTCATGGGGAAGGGTTGGAACTTAAGAATTAAACTTGTAAATGAAGTTATCAGATTGGGATGAACAGAAACATTGGCCAGCTCGCACACTACCTTCCACATCCTAATGACTTAACCAACCAAACAAACAATGGAGGTGCTAATTGTTCTTATCAGCCTCTTGTAAGTTGAACAATATATTCACTGATAGTCTGGTAGCACTTTAAAGACTAACAAAAACATGTAGATGATATAATGAGTTTTCATGGGCACAGCCCACTTCTTCAGATGACCCTTCTTCAGGGCTGTGCCCAAGAAAGCTGATGATACCATCTACATGTTTTGTTAGTCTTTAAAGTGCTAGTAGACTATTTGTTGTTTTTTAAGTTTATCCTGTACAGACTAACTTGGCTACCCCCTGAAGAATCTGTTCACTGTCTTTTTTCTTCTTCTTCTCCCCATCTCCCCACCTTCCCATATTTATCTCTGGATCTGGACTTTCAATACTCCAGTCATCTGAAGAAGTGGGTTTTGCCCACGAAAGCTCATGATACCATCTACATATTTTGTTAGTGTTTAAGGTGCCACTAGAGTATTTGTTGTTTTTTATTTTTTTATTGATTTACTCTGTAGTCACTGGGGCTGCCTAGGGCATAAGTCAGGGAAAATTGGACCCAGTACTTATACTATGTGTATTATAATTATTACCATATATAAATCAATCTTTTATGCATTCTTCAACATTTTATAAAATCCATTTTAAACAGCTATCTGAACAATTCTACATATCATTTCCTTTAATGGTTTCTTTGTTCCAACTCTACATTATGTTACCCACACATGCAGTTTCATCATGAGTCTCACAACATTTGGTGTTTCATAATGCTCGAACTCCTGGAGGAATGTGATTTAGGGGAAAATCTTGGCTTTCATCTAAAATATGAAAGCAAGTTTCTAGCCCTCATGTTTGCAGAGAAAAAGCTTGAAAGCTCAAACTTCATGCACTCTCAAGGTTAAAAAAAAAGGGCAAATTAAAAGAAAGCAACAACAAAACCTTTCTAAAAATCTCATTATTTTTAAACGAATCTCATAATTTTGGGGACATAATTCATGATTTTTAACCATTGGACCTGGCAATACTGCAAACTGTTCTGTGCCAACACTTTTCTAACATTCTCTTAATTCATTCCAAAATATATTGATTCAGATTGCTTTCTTTCTCTCCATAATTCTCCTTAAATAGTTATCTTACTCCTCTGTCACTTCTCTGTCCTGCTCATTACCCAGTGAGGCCCAAATGCATGCTCCAGCCCAGTTCTTCACAGCCTCACTCTCACATAAGTGAAGGCTTGCAGAAATGAGATCTAAAAAACAAGGAGGTCTTAAGGAGAAATGTTCCTTCTCTTTTGGTTACTCTCTCTAATGTACGTTTTCAGCGTATCTTGAACTCTTTGCCCTTGGAGCACCATTTTCAGCTGCTACTTGGCTTCCTCTAGCACAGTTTGATACTGCTTCAAAAGCAAGGGGTTGCTTTTCATTCTAAAATATCCTGACACTGGTTTCTCCACATGTTTGCTCTGGTTAATCACGGTGAAAAAATTCGTACTCCTCTCAGAGTCAGCAGGAGTTCCTATGTCACTTTGACTAATTGTAAAAACAAACTTTCCCCCTCACCTCCCATCAACAATCAAAGCCATTTGTCACAATTGAAATGTCTGCCACAACGCAGCTCGATCTTTCGTGCATAAAGTTATGACAGTTGTACACAATGCATAGGGATCTGCCAATTATTTTAGGTCTATTGTACCAGAGGCCAAAGGTTATGACCTCCCAACTGCTTCTGGAAATCCATTTACCCATCTGCCTCTGTAAGGAGCAGCTTGGAGAGAATGAGTTGTTTTCATGTACTGTTATTCATCAAAGTCCTTTAAAAAGCCATGGTTGGAAAAGACACGGTACCCCCACCCCTCCCAATGGAGCCCATAGAACACAAACACCAGGGACAACTGGAAGAGTCTCAAGAAGTCACAGGTTTATTATTTATACAACCCAAGCCAGAACTGAGCAAGGGAACTGCAAAAGGATGCAGAATTTGCCTTTAAAGCTGTTTCTATCTGGATACCAGGGACCTCATCCAACTGCTCTTCAAGACAATGGGAGTCCTTCTAGTCACATCAATGGGAACTAGCTTAGGCCCCCATTTTGGGGCTTGTTCTCCATTGTACCGGTGTCAGCCTGGAGAAACGCCTTTGAACTCAATAGGTGAAGGCAAGAGGAGAATCAGGCCCATTATTTTTTACTCTCTCTCAGGTCATATGGGGTTTCTGTGACCATCTCCCACGCACGCTGTGTGCATTAACTGACAATTTCTGCATTCACTGGCAGTGAACTCATGCATCTCTCTTAATCCTGCTCCTGACAATGGAGTGATTAGTGTGTTTCAGGGATGGCGCTATCTGACAGTATCTGAAAACGTCCGCACATCAACAACTTACATCAGAACTAACTGCAAGTATTAAAGTTTCATTTATAAGGCTCAGTCTGGTCCCAGGCTCGCAGGCCTGCTCTCTGACATTTATAACATTCTTTTATTTACGCCTTTTCATCACCACAACGCTCACTGCCTGGGAGCTTTATTACCCCTATAAATTTCCTCTCCCTGCCCAATCGAAACAGTTTTGAAATAGTACAGATAAGCAAGAATGAGCTGATGAATTCAGGAGGAAAACGGCCTATTTTACATCCTCAATAGCAAGGCTAGGGGGGTGTGCCATTCTAACAGCCCCCAGTGCACCATGCTGCTTATAAGACATGACCCACCAAAGAGCAATTCAAGGAACAATACAATGAACTTCTCCTGCCACCAATAAAACTGTCTCATGAGGGAGACTAATGCTTTTCTGACAGGGTTGATAGCTACTGAATTACCAATCTATCCCAGCACTAAAATCAATCACCAGTGTTAAAGGTGACTAGGAATTCTATAGCTCCAAAAGAAACTATTCTTTCCAAAGCTCTTCCCTCTTCTTGGGCATAGTGGGCAGCAAATCATGTCAACAGTGTGTAAGTCTTAATGGGTGTGGGTGTACTATAACTGGGTCTAACGGGCAGGGACCTGGGCTCAGAAAATTTAACTTGTAAAGACATGAGCCTCAGCATACTGAAGTCAGAGCCAAAGCTCTCCAAGACTTCAAGAGTTCAGGACTTGTATATTTAGACACGTGGCCCCTGCATCATAGATTCAGGATTTAAGGCCAGAAAGGACCACGCTGATCATCTAGTCTGACCTACTGCATAACACAAGTCAAAAAATGTCATGCCATGATGCTTACATTGCACCTCACAGCTACTGGCTGAAGAAGAGCAAAGCTAAACTATTTCTTTTTAGTTCCTTCTTTTCCAAGAGGGTAGGTACTATAACTTGTCAGTCTCTGACACCCCTGCCTGCCTCCCTAGAGGAGTGCTGAAATCCAAGGCAGACTCATGCTTCGGGGTTGAGAGAGGTTTTTTATCTCCCCCTGTTTTGGCTGGATGACTCTGTCTCCCCCAACCCTGCAGTCTGGCGGGCATGTTGCTCCATTTCCCATCCCTGGATCTTTTTAAATGGTTCTGCAGGGAAGGAAAACAAAACCGACATGCAGCCATCTTGTTCAAAAATCAAAGCAGGATTGAAACTCACATGCCAGGAGTATGGGAGCAGGAGTCTATGGCTCCTTTTGTTAATCCCTCAGGGTATGTCTACACTACCCCGCTAGTTCGAACTAGCGGGGTAATGTAGGCATACCGCACTTGCAAATGAAGCCCGGGATTTGAATTTCCCGGGCTTCATTTGCATAAACTGGGTGCCACCATTTTTAAATCCCTGCTCGTTCGAACCCCGTGCCGTGCTGCTACACGCGGCACGAACTAGGTAGTTCGGACTAGGCTTCCTAGTCCGAACTACCGTTACTCCTCATTCCACGAGGAATAACGGTAGTTCGGACTATGAAGCCTAGTCCGAACTACCTAGTTCGTGCCGCGTGTAGCCGCGCGGCACGGGGTTCGAACGAGCAGGGATTTAAAAATGGCGGCGCCCAGTTTATGCAAATGAAGCCCGGGAAATTCAAATCCCGGGCTTCATTTTCAAGTGCGGTATGCCTACATTACCCCGCTAGTTCGAACTAGGAGGGTAGTGTAGACATACCCTCAGAAGGGCTGAGTCTGGGCCCAGACAACATGTAACCAATGAGGCCCATCCCCAAGTCACTGCAGAGTTCTGGCAAAGATGCTCAATGGCAGCTATCTTGTGGGGAGGGGGAATACAGACAAGCTTTTAATTTGTTAATACAGATACAAATAAAAGCCATTACACCAGGGACTAAATCAGAGACTTACACAGTTAGAAGCAGGACCTACTATAGTCTGAGCTATAGAATGAAGTGACGGGCTGCAACAAGTTATATCCTCTGTAGAGCAGCATACAGGGGAACTTGTAACACGCATTCACCTGCAGGCTACCTAGGTGTACATATTATATATATATATATATATATATTAAGATTCAGTACAAATGCCTGTTTGAGGCAATCCTGGGAGGTCTCCAGCATGGCATTTAGCATTGGAAAGCTCACACCTCTCCGCTTGATGCTTCAGACCTGCCTTCCCAACACTACAGACTGGATCCAAGCATTTGCAGGCAATAGCTGTGGGGCTGACACACTGCTTATGGCTTTGGATACATGTACAACAGATCACATACAAGTTGGCAGGCTTCTCTAGGGCCTTTATGTTTCCCATGGACAATAGTCTGATCATCAATGACAAGAGATGAGGGAGCTCAGTCCTCCCTATAGATGCCCACCACCGTAAAGGGCCTCACCTGCCAGGACTGAACCATAGGATCTCCCTACTTATTAAGGCTGCACATTTGGGTTCCTCTAGAATATTATGGTATTTGTATTGACATCTTTTTATTTTTAAAGGGCCATAGCAATCACCAGAGGGGCTAAAATAACAACAGACCTGCTCTCCTCGCGGTGCGTCTGCCATTCAGTAATTGAACTTATGAGAAAATCATATCTTACCTTATTTTGCCGTTAAAGAAGTGCAAATTAAAAACATGACTATCAATCAAAAAACACTAGCTCTTGTGACAACCCGGCTAATCCATGACTCTACAGATAAAGTCTTGAAGCCTCTATGTACAGCTCAAAATGCTGCTACCATTCTGTGTTCAAGCCTAGCTCCCAGTGTGTTGTTATAAATGGTATTATGAGCCAACCAGATTCCAGGTAAGTTTGCTCCATGACTGAGAAACAATAAAATTATAGCTGCCTGGAAAATGTCTTGGGGGAAATAAACTCAAGCAGTCTAGCAAAGCTCTGCTGTCTTTCAGGAAAATTCCTCTTTGCCACCTCACTTCAGATATTCAACTCTCACACACAAGCCATTTCCTGTCCTACCTGTGAGTGGGGAAGTATTCCAAGCTATAAATATTCATGTACAGACAGACTTCTATGATACCCTCAAAAGTTCAGCACAATCTCTTTTCTTCACCAGAATCAAAGAACACTAGAACTGGAAGTGACCTTGAAAGGTCAAGTCTAGTCCCCTACCCTCATGGCAGGACCAAGCACCAACTAGATCATCCCTAACAGATGATTATCAAAACTGCTCTTAAATATCTCCAGTGATGGAGATTCCACAACTTCCCTATGCAATTTATTCTGTTGTTTAACCACCCTTACAATTAGGAAGTTTTTCCTCATGTCCAACCTAAACTTCCCCTACTGCAATTTAAGCCCATTGCTTCTTGTCCTATCCTCAGAGATCGAGAACAATTTTTCTCCCTCCTCCTTGTAACACCCTTTTAGAAACAGAACCTGTATACAAATCCTAAGTCCTTTCCATTACATTCCTTTTCAGAATGCTACACACAGTGCAAACCAACACAGCTCATGCTGCATAATACAAACTTGTCAGAACAATATGCTAGTCGCTTCTATTTTACACAGAGAAATTTCTTATACAAAGATGGACCTTCCATTCCTTTGCTCAAAGACCACAGCTATCACAAAGATACTTTATTACCCACTTTTCATTTAATTCCTCACAGATCTTGCTTGATCTGTCTGCAGTAAGTGCCTTCTCTACAGTTGTTGCTGATTGAAACTGCCTCCTACTGTCTGTCTGCCTCACTGGCTCACCATTTAATTTAAAATCTCTTCTGAAATCAGACCTGTCTTCATCCTGCCCAGACCTTTTTACATTTCCTCTCCCCCTCTTCTCTTATTGGCTGTGATAACATCATTGTTGTCTGTATTAGTTAATTCTCCATACGGGCTTGGGATCTGGTTTGTATGAAAAGGGCTACACAAAATAAAATTATAAGCCAACATTTTCACACTTGGATACCTAAGTTAGACACCTAAAAAGGTGGTCCCTATTTCAGAGATGCTGGGCACACACAATTCCCATCTGGCCATTTATTTGGATGCTTAACGTTAGGCACACAACTTCTGAAAAAGTGTGGGCCACAAGGATTGTTGTCACACTGTCAGTTTGCTTTGTTAATGTTACAGCTGGCTTATGAAGTGCAGCCTCACATCTAATAGGTAGAATCATAGAATCCTAAAACTGGTAGGGACCTCGAGAGGTCATCAAGACCAGTCCCCTGCCCACACAGAAGGACCAAGCACTGTCTAGATCGTCCCTGATAGATGCCTATTCAACCTGCTCTTAAATATCTCCCCTGATGGATATTCCACAACCTCCCTAGGCAATTTATTCTAGTACTTAACCACCCTGACAGGAAGTTTTTCCTAATGTCCAACCCAAACCTCCCTTGTTGCAACTTAAGACCATTGCTTCCTGTTCTATCATCAGAAGCCAAAGAGAACAATTTTTCTCCCTCCTCCTCTAACATCCTTTTAGATACTTGAAAATGGCTATCATGTCCCCCTTTAACCATTTTTGTTGCTCTTCTCTGGACCTTCTCCAATTTCTACACATCTTTCTTGAAATGCGGTGCCCAGAATTGGACACAATACTCCAACTGAGGCCTAATCAGTGCAGAGAAGAGCGGAAGAATGAGTTCTTGTGTCCTACTCACAACACTCCTGTTAATGCATCCCAGAATCATGTTTGCCTGTAGGCCTACTAGCATGTCACCCAACTAGGCAGCACAGAGTAGAAACCTCTGTGATACAAATTTGGAGCAGCCCACCCAAGGATGAAACTTTTTCTGGGGCAGCACATAAGCTTAATGTCACCAAAAGCTTTCTCTGGCACCTGGAAAAACAATCCTTAACACAGACTGCCAATAAGAAGGAAAAAGTCTAGCTGCAATGCCAGAGACAGCAGGGGAAAGGGCTCCTCTCTACCCAAATGGTTTATGTTATGTTGAAAATAAAAGCAGAAGGTAGCGAAAATCCTTACAAAAGGGAATGCTAGGAAGCCTCACTGCAAAGGCTTAACCCAGGGATAACTCTGGTCTTACAAAAGCAACCAGATTCACTGGAGAGATACTTACTTGGCCTGCACTTGTACCAAACGATGAGATATTTGCCGGTTCCAGGGCATGGATCTAGACCAAACAGCCGGCTATTGACAAGGAACTGGCAGCTTCGTCTGTCCTGGCACTCATCCAGCATTTTCTACGCAGGCAAGGGTGCACATCCGGAAAACAAACAGAAAAACAGAAGCACGTTAGTAGCTCTCAGACTGCCCTGAATGGAGAAGGCTTCCCAGCAGCCATCTGATGTTTGCCTCACCAACACAGCATGATGAGCTTGCACTGCCAATGCTCAGTGCCTTGGAATTTTCAGGGACTCTTCCCAGCCATGTTCAGTGCACATAGAGAAACCCAACAACAATGGTCCAGGTCAGCCTAAGGCTACAACACTATCCCAAAAATGAATTTGGGTTCAATAGATTGCAAGCTCTTGGTGGCTGGAACGGTCTCCCACAAGGTGTGTATGTACAGTACCCAGCTGAATGGAGCACTGATTTCAGTTAGGAGCTCTAGGCACTACTGTAATACAAAGAGATACAAATTCACCACAACCATTTTACATACCCAGGTTCTCACATGACAGTGTTCCATCTACAAGGCAACCAGATAATGACCAGGGTGCTTGTTAGCCAAGAAAAAGGAATCCAGATATCTGCCTCCTATTGGAAATTTGAATTTCAGATTATATTTCCAGGTGCTATTCATGCAACTCCTTGCAAATGATCCCCCTTCAATCAGTTGTCCACTCAGACATCTTATTGTGGTACTGCTTGCACCTTAGAAATCTCACAATGGGCCAGATCCACAGCTAGCTTAATGCTGCATAGCTTCATTTACATCAGTAGCCTGACAGATATATACCAGCTGAAGGCCTGACTGAGAGAGTGCAAACAAAACAGACTGAAGAGCAACATTGCTCCACATGGGGAGTGAAGGTTTCTGATGGATGGCACTGCTGAAATGCTAGCTGGCAGCCCAAGTTAGATCATAACGCAGACTGTCCAGTGCCTACGTAAAAGAATAAATGGACACAAATCAGATATTAGGAATGGCAATACAGGCAGTCCCCGAGTTACGCGGATCCGACTTATGTCGGATCCGCAGTTACGAACAGGGCCGTTCCTCTCCCTGGTCTCCAGCAGACCAGGGAGAGGAAGCAAAGCGGCGGAACACGTGGGCAGCGGACAGGGCTTTGCTCTGCTTTGCCCCCCCCCCCCCGTCCCCCTGGTCTGCAGACCAGGGGGACGGGGGACGGGAGGGGGGCAAAGCAGAGCCAAGCAGAGCCAAGCCGCGGAGCCAAGCAGAGCCAAGACGCGTCTGGGCTGTCAGCTGGCAGCGCGCTCCGCGGCTTGGCTCTGCTTTGCCCCCCCCCCCCCCTGGTCTGCAGACCAAGGGGATGGGGACGGGGGACGGGAGGGGGGCAAAGCAGAGCCAAGCAGAGCCAAGCCGCGGAGCGCGCGGTCAGCTGACAGCCCAGACGCGTCTGGGCTGTCAGCTGGCCGCGTCCTCCGCGGCTTGGCTCTGCTTTGCCCCCCCCCCCCATTCCCCTGGTCTGCAGACCAGGGGGACGGGGAGCAAAGCAGAGCAAAGCCATGGAGCCCGAGGGCAGCAGGACAGCCACGGCGCGTCTGGGCTGTCCCGCTGCCCCCGTGCTCCGTGGCTTTGCTCCGGACACCTGTGGTACAGCAGCTGGGGCGCTGCCAGTTGGTCCCGTAGCGCCGCTCTGGGCGCTACTGGACCGACCGGGCAGCACCCCAGCAGTTCTGCCCCAGGCGTCCTGATTCAGCCACTGCTGGTCAGATTCAGCAGCGGCTGAATCAGGACGCCTGGGGCAGAGCAGCTTGGGTGCTGCTGGGTTGGTCCAGTAGCGCCGAGGAGCGGCGGCGCCACTGGACCAACCCAGCAGCACCCCAGCTGCTCTGCCCCAGGCGTCCCCAAGTCAGCCGCTGCTGAAACTGACCAGTGGCTGACTACAGGAAGCCCCTGCCCCGGGCTTCCTGGAATCAGCCGCTGATCAGTTTCAGCAGCAGCTGACTTGGGGATGCCTGGGGTTCTTAAGTTGAATCTGTATGTAAGTCAGAACTGGCGTCCAGATTCAACCGCTGTTGAAACTGATCAGTTTCAGCAGCGGCTGAATCTGGACGCCAGTTCCGACTTACATACAGATTCAACTTAAGAACAAACCTACAGTCCCTATCTTGTACGTAACCCGGGGACTGCCTGTATACAAAAACTTGTAGGGGAATACTTCAATCTCCCTGGACACACTATTGCAGATCTAAAGGTAGCCATCCTGCAGCAAAAAAACTTCAGGACCAGACTTCAAAGAGAAACTGCTGAGCTACAGTTCATCTTCAAGTTTGACACAATCAACTCAGGATTAAACAAAGACTGTGAATGGCTGGCTAACTACAAAAGCAGCTTCTCCTCTCTTGGAATTCACACCTCCAGATCAGCTACTAGAAGTGGGCCTCATCCTCCCTGATTGGATCCACCTTGTCATCTCTAGCCGGATTCTGGCCTGCATATTTATACCTGCCTATAGAAATTTCCACTACATGCATCTGACGAAATGGGTCTTTGCCCATGAAAGCTTATGCTCCAACACTTCGGTTAGTCTATAAGGTGCCACAGGACTCCTCGCCACTTTTGAGGAGCTCCTATGTCACGTAAGTGCTTTTTAAAATGTCACCCCTCATCTACACACAAACTTGCATTGTGTTAAATTCAGGTTTGGTTTTACACCCATTTAGTTAAGCCCGGGGTAAATTTTAAGAATGGATTATGTCAATTTAGCTTAACCAGGTTAAAAAAAAATGAGGTTTTTACTCTGGTTTAGCTGAAAAGATCTCAAAACTCACCTTTCATTAAAAGGGTGCAACTTTACATGTAGATAAGATCTGAGAAAGATAGTTCAGGAGCGAGGACAAGAGTTGCCACAGTGAGTACCAGGCCATTAAATATACAGGGCCTAATCCCAGTCTCACCAAAGCTATTGGCAATTTGACCATTGATTTCACTGGGTATGGGGGGGGTCAGGATTTTGACTACATACTTTAAAATGCCTTTTGTTGTTGTTAGTTACAGAAAAGGTATGGCAACGGCAATTGTCATTCTAATCATTAGCAGTAGCAGTGGTAGGTGTATTACTCAGCCAACTTCATTTTGAATGGGACTCACTCCCCTCACCCCCCCGCTTCCACTGGCTTCATTTTAGCTATACTCACGCAGGGCTTGTGAGACTGATGGGTCCTGCTGCTTTTCATGGTTTTGGAATTACCTTCATACACTTCTGAATTCATAACACCCCTTATAAAACTCCATCTTAAAGCCCACAGGAGAAAGACATTCTGTCTCCTGATAGAAAATGGCTTCATTAAAAAAGATTAATTATTTTTATCCCTATGATCCTTTAAAACAGAAAAGGGAGCAGTAAGTGGGGTAGTAATTAAGTTTTATGTTCAGCTAGATGACTTAGGTGGTATTTATATACTTCTGTAGAGCCCCTTAAAGCTCTAAAATTACTACAATGTTTGTCTGACACACATGAACCTGTCAGAGCATTTTGACTGAGACTACAGCCTAAGGTAATTCATTGGACTCATTAAGTCCCTGTTTAACAGAGCTATGAATTCCAATCCCAATCTGATTAATTTTCACTTACAGTTTGCTGAAGTCTCCTTGTATCTCAAACATTCTCCCAAAACTCTCTCCATTCTTCTTCCTACCCCCTCCTTTCACACTGTCTGCTTCCTATCCCTATCCACAACCCCACCACTTGGCCATCCATGCCAACTCTTTCTTTTCTGCAGCTTCTGCTGTTCAGATCAACTTTCTCTATATCTCAATAATTCTCCATTTATGACTATATGACATTTATGACAAATCTCAGCTAAAAATAATATATTTTCTCTCTACACCCCTTCATCTCTCCATCTCCCATATTTATAAACAGGTGTGGCAATAGCTGGTCCAGTTTAGATTACATAGTAGATTTCATGCTAAACCCCAGTATTTTTGGTTATTCAGAAAGCTTTCACCTTTCTGACTGACATTTGCCAGGCTTTGTCTCTGCTTGAAGTTTTTTTATTTATTTTAAAGTTTAAACAAAAACAATTCAGCCATTTCTGAGGGCAAAGTGAACAAAGAATTTATCTGTGACCTTTTTAATATAGAGATCTATGATGAAAAATCTGGGAGCTGAAAGGAAATAGGCTGCTCCAAGAAAACACGCCCAGGAGAGTTTTGGGGACAGTAAGTTATCATTTAACTAAGGTATGAAAACTCTGTTTAGCTGATGCAGCATGATCTTTTCACTAAGTTTAAAATGCACATATAAGTCAGTAGTCATGTTCTATGGAATCTAAGGACTTTCAAAAGCACTCAGCATTGACCTAACTACTCCCACTGAAACTTATGGGAAACTACCCCTGATTTCAGTGAGACTAAGTTAGGTTTTCATGGAGCACTTTTGAAAACCCCACCTTCTATGTGCAACCAGTATCCACACAGTTTTTCCTAGGCACAAGGCAGAGAATGAAGCAATTAACCACCAAAGCTAAGCTAATTATGAATGTAGATGGTCTTTACATAGCAACAAATTTTCAGTATTCCTTTGCCTTGTTACACGCTAATCTCCAGTATCTCCACTTACTGCATATCTTTTACTTAAATGACTTCCTGATACTCTTTGTCTGGCATACAATGTAGCATACAGCACTAGCGCATGCAACACACTGTTGTATCAAAGGTCATGGGAGAAATTCATCAAGCAGTTACAAGATTGCACTGGAATGCTAGGCACAAAGTTATGGTCGAGTGTACCTTTGAATGTCTAACTGTGCAACTTTAACATTAAGTAGAGCTGGTCAAAAAGGGATAAATTATTTAATGAAAAAACTAAAAATTTGGAAGTTATTTTATGTTGTATGGTTTAAAATGGGCTATTTTTTGTTAAAAATTATCAATTTTTTATCAAAATAATTATTCGCTTTTTCTGTCTACTACCTGGACTTTGCTAAACAAAAATGTTGATAATGACTGCAATCTTCTAAAATCATCAATAAAATTACAGAGCATTTAATAAAAAAGGAGAAATGAATATCATACCACAAAACCCCATTCTTGATTTTAAAAACTTTTGCATTAACAATGTAGGCCTGCTCTTTTGTTACATTTTCTTTAACTGGAATTTATCATTGAACTCTGTGATATATGCATTTTTTAGGATGGATGCCCTCTTAAAAATTTTGCTTTTCCACATATACCAGTGAAAATCCATATTTGCCCTAGACAAAAAGGTGATTTAGAATTCGAAAGCTGTGTTGGTTTATCAAATAGGTCAGTGACTGATCAGCTGACACAACTAACATGTCATGGGACTTTCTTACCAGAGAGGCAATTTGTTTATTGTTTACTGATCTACTGGGCATGAATTTCCTTTGCAAAATTATAGATGGCTCCACATTACATTGAGCAAAGAAAGTTTTTTGTTTGTTCTCTCATTAAACTTCCTGCTTGATTTTTTTCTCCCAGACACTCTGTGATGAAAATAATACTGCTGAGGAGGTGGAAAGGTGCATTAGCTCAATGAGAAAAATACCCTTGAACAGTGTGGACATGTATAGAAATAGGACTTCACATGCAGAATTAACCGCGACTCTGACATAAACCACCATCTAGTAAGCCAAGCCTTTAGCTAGTACAAAATAAAGTCACATTGTATTATAAAATCAAACTAACGGAAGGAAAAGGAATTCCTCTATGGCACAGAAGGGGAGGTAAGACTCCCTAATTGTCTTGTGCCATTTTATAACGGAATTCCAGTGGTAAATCAAGCCTCAGGGCTGACAGCCAGAGCCCACAAGGGAAGTCATGGCAGTTTAAATCCATTCCATTCTCTGCTCTGTGATGGAGTTGAGAAGCCATGAGATTTAGGGGAGATAAGAAGGAAGGAAAGCCAAGTGAATTTAAGCAAACAAACACTAATCTGAACACTGTGATTTATGCCTTTGATTAATCTCACTCCAATGACCCAACTCATAATGTGAGAGCTGCTGCAAGATCGAAATCAGGTCTTTCCAGGGAATGCTAAGAAAACACACACTTGATAATCAACTTCATTGTGTTCTTTAAGGGGGGAGAGTGTTAGTGGGGGGCAGTATTCCTTATTAAATTTAAAAAGTTTTTTAAAAAACTCAGTTTGGTCACTGAAGGAAAATGCTTTAAAAACAGACCCCCTACGTATATATTAATTTTTTAGTCTTTTTGTGATATTCACCAAGAATGACTTTGCCTTTTGCGTCATTCTTTTGACATACACCAGCACTGAGTTTAATGCCTGGGGGCAAACCTACTCCTGTTTTAATTCCATTGCAGTCAAGGGAGTTCACACACACAGGATGACATCCTGACCCCATTGAAGTCAATAGCAATATTCCCATTTACTTCAACAGAGCCAGGATTTCACCCTAGGCCTGTTCTAGTTATAACATTCATCATCAGAGAGGCACAAGGGTGACTCTAGAACATGCATCACTCCTGCCAAGTATGAAACAACAGGGAAAGCCCATGGTAAAGGATGTTTTAACTAGTACGGCATTGAGACAGTGCAGTCAAAAGAGTTAGATGCATTCTTAAATTAGGGCATGTCTACACAGCAAAGTTATTTCGAAATAACAGCCGTTATTTTGAAATAATTTTACTAGCATCTACATAGCCAAACCGCTATTTCGCCACTCCAGCCTCAACCAAGAACACTCCTCTCCCTCCCCTGAGCCCTTAAACAGGTTGAATCTGGCCACAGTGCCTGTGCCAGCTCCAAGCCTGCCAGCCCAGAACCAGCAGTCACTGCCCCTGACCCAGTGGCCCCAAAACATGAGCCAGCAAGCCACTGGCAGCCAGCCCTCCACCGCTCCCCAGGAGCAGTCTGCCAGCCCCCAGGAGCCTGCCAGGGCCTGGAGAAGGCAGGCGCCTTCCTGGTCCAGGGTGAAGATCCTGGACCTTATTCAGGTTTGGGGGGGATGTCCCCAATGTCCATGATCTCTGCACTAGACAGAGGAACGCAGCCGTCTATGGCAGGATAGCTGCCAGCCTGGCCACCAAAGGCCACATGTGAACCCAGGAGTAGGTCTGCATGAAAATCAAGGTGATCTGGCGAGACCCCCCAACCCTGAGACCTGAGCTTCCCCTCACTTCTCCCTTCCAGCTCCCTCTTCCCAGGTTTCCCCCTCCCCTCTCCTAGCCTCTCCCACCTCCTTTCCCCAGTCTTACCAGAGTTTCATTCCTCCCCCTCCAGTTTTGTTAAATAAAGAGAGTTTGTGTTCATGAAAATACTTGTATTTTATTTGACATCAGGAAGGGGGGTTAGGGAGGGGTAAGTGGAAGGACATGAGGGAGGAATGAGGCACAAACCCCCTGTGAGGCAGACCAGGGAGGCTCTTAGTTCTCCTCAGGGTGGAAGCTCTCCCGCAGGGCCGCCTGGATACTGACAGCCCCCCGATGGAGCTCTCGGATGGCAGCCTGCAGGAAGTGCAGCCCGGCTCACAGCAACACATCCAAGAGAAGCACCAGAGTGCCCAGGGGCAGCCCTGGCTCCATGTTGCAGAGTGCTGTGGTGACCCGAGTGAGGGCAACAGGAGCACGCGGAGACAACATGCTTTACTGTCCCTCATCGAGGTAGGCAAGCAAGCAGGGAAACCTGAGAACCAGCTCTCTGGGGGTGGGGGGGCTCTTTAAGCACAGGCTTCAGATAGCCTCAGGCAGCAGCCACAAAAAGTAACTCCTGACCTGATGCCCTGCCAGACCTGGTTCCGGCCGACCTTAAATGTGGTTCAGCGTCCACTCAGTGTGGATGCGCTATTTCGAAATAGCAAAACACTATTTCGAAATGCATTTTGTGTGTAGACGCGTTTAGGGATCTGGGGATAATCTGTCAGGGATGATCCTGCTGTGAGGGCAAGGGACTGGACTCAATGATCTCTCAAGGTCCCTTCCAGTTCTATGAGAGAGGTATATCTCCATATATGTATTTAACCCAGCACTAATCAGTCCCAGTCATGTGCTCAACAGGCCATTCTGTCTCTTGGTATAATCTTCATTAACCTATTACAGTGTTGTATGTGCTGTTTCAGTGAAGAGTTTCCGTTTCAGCATCTGAAGGTACAGAAATCTCCAGTGAGTGATAATGCTCCAAGGTTTTAAAAGAAGTTTCAAGGCAGTGCCTACAGCTCATGGTGCTAGCTGCTGTACAAAGGTGAGCATCAGTGAGTACATGCTCTGTAGAAGTTACAGCCATTTCCACACATTTCCACACACAACTTAAAAGCACATGTTGCAATTTATCACATGTACAGTGTCCAGGCTGCACTGTATTGGGAATGTAAGTATAGCTTCCCCACAATGTAAACAACAGGCTAATATTTGTAAGTGGCAAAAATGTTCGATATTACTTTTGTGCAGAAGCAGGGGATAATATCTGTCTTTTTAGTCTCTAAATTGCCTTATCCATGAAATCTTTAGCTTGACTAAAATCCTTCTTCAAAGTAACTCAATTGCATACCACCGGGTGATGGATCGTTTCTGTCTCCAATTTCTATCTCAGCCAACCCCCCAACTGCTACAGCTGGTGTGAGATTGTTATTCAGAGTACATGCATTAGTGCCTTGTCCAGTCTAGGTGTAAGAGTTCCAAGTTCCGGGGAGTCCTTAACTCCCATGGGAAAGTGTTTGAGAGCAAAATGGGGTCTTGCCAGTGATTATTCTGCTGCTGTGCATTTTTAACATTCCCTTCCTGTAATCTCATGACACCTAGTTATACTCTCATTTCTGTTTTCATCTGTAATATGTCTTCTTCCTTTGAAGATTACACCTTTTAATACAGATTGTTATTGAGTCCCTCACCCTTAATTAATGCCAAGACAATAAAAGTCAGTATTTGTAAGTCAGTGTTTATAGTAGATGTTTATCAATCCAGTCCCCCTTCAACCTGCCAAACTTATTCTTTCTTGAGTGCTTTACATCTGAATAAATACCTAGGGATCCATTCAAACTTAATCTCTAGCTCCCAGGCCATGTTAATTGCATCCTGATTTGTTTAGACAGCATATGACATAAAGATACATGCAGATACCTGTTCTACGCCAGCACAGCATGACATTGGTATTTACTTAGATGGTAAGTGCAATCTGTAAATCTACTTAGATTGTAAGATCTTTGGAGCAGTGACTTCCTTTTTGCTTTATGTCTACAGTGTCTTTATGTCTACAGTAGGTCTCTGATTATTGATAGGAGTCTATAGCCATGATTGCTATACAAATAATAAGTAATAATAATGATGAGCCACCAATCACGTGGTTCATTGAATTGGTGCATGATACAGAAGTCTGATTATAGCAGTTACTTGACATTGCTTCAGATAGGTACCCTATGTCTAGCCTACAATGATAGCACTTCCTTGATAAAGACCTCCTTTTTCTGTCCCCACCAGTAATTTGTTCTGCTTTCCCACACAACTCCTGTCAAAATCCTCTGACTCCATGACCTTCACTAATTTGCATTAATGTCCAGGGGGCTCTTTATCCGTGGCCATGGTTTCTTTCTGTACATTGTTCCAGATTATTTGCAAATTTTTTCTTTTAAATCTCAAACTCTTGTTTGAATTACAATTTTAAAATATTATGATATGATTATTTTACAATGTATAAAATAAGATAAAAATCAACAATATTTAATATAGTCTGAAACCCTAATTGTAAGAATAACCCAAGTGAGGTAACTGATACTCCAGGCCATTCAAGAGAGGGAATCTACACCCTCCACACTTTGTATCAATGGGTAATGCAGACAGAATAAAGGTTGTGTCATTCGTTACTATTAATTGCAAATCTTGTGGCCTAGTTTGGTAGATGACTGGTAAATGTGTTGGTGTAGCTATGTATAACTCCAGTGACTTCAGTGGGGTTACTCCCAATTACATCATGACTGAATTTGCTCCAATAAAACTTGTCTTCTACTATATAAGTGAGAGAAGCATGATTCACCTAGAGTATTCTGCAAGCAGCACATGGTTTGTGGGGAGGGGTACAGTTACCCTTGGTTTCAGTGGAACCCGAACATGCGTGTCTGAGGGCACAATTTAACCTGCCTTCTACTTGACAAACGTGTAGCAGCAGAAACACAACCCCTCTACAGTACCTTTTATTTTCCTGGTGAAAAAGGTTTTTTTCCCCCCTCTGTGACCTTGTTAATAGGAGGATTTTGCAGAAAACAACTTACCATGAGGAATAATCTGTGTATATGATGTGATGAATGGGAGGGGTACTACACTTTCCTGGACATCACAGTCCCTCTTACAAAATGCCATCACCATTTATGTTCATCTGAAATCTCCCAAACTAATCTAAAAATGGTTCCGAACAAAAATGAGCCATTGGTCCACCCATCAGAGATTGCTGAAGGAGGCTGAAGTGATCCATCATTAACAGAATCAGGAAACAGACACTGGGTGACAAATCACAGCACAGGTCCCTGATGGGGAACTTCCATTATGAGAAGCAGTGGTCACTCCATCAATTATAGGGTGGAGAATTTTGTATTAACTGAGCCTACAAATTTACTATAACTGTAACCTCCACTATGAGACGTGAGTGCAAGTTCATAGAGAGTCACAATAACATGAAACATGAATGTTGATGGGAAAAAATGCAAAAGGGAAACAGTTGTAATCAATCAGAAATTATTTTTTCCTTTTAGCAAAAAAAAAAAAAAAAAAAAAAATTGCAGGTTGACCCAAAATGAATGTTTTTCCTGTTCAGCCACCAAACCAAACAGAATTGTTTTTTTTAACCAACTCTACTATGAAGTGGTAACTGCACCAATGTATGCAAAACATGAAAATACCTATTCCATTCACAAGTATGCGTGGTAGGGTAGCTCAGTGGTTTGAGCATTGGCCTGCTAAACCCAGGGTTGTGAGCTCAATCTTTGAGGAGACCATTTAGGAATCTAGGGCAACTCTGTCAGGGATGGTACCTGGTCCTGTTGTGAAGGCAGGGGACTGGACTGGATGACTTCTCAAGGTCCTTTCCAGTTCTATGAGATAGGTATATCTCCATATATTATATTATTATTTGGTGCACACAATGATCTATTGGTGATCAGAGGCATTTTCTGGGCACAATTTAGACATTAGTATTTAAGTAGGACACAGCTGTTGTATTCTATTTCTACTTCTCCCCCGCTCCGCATAGTTGCAACTGCATGGGTCCCCTGCACAGCCAAAGAGGAGTCATTGTGTATGTTCCTGTTCTGCCCCCATCACCATAGTTTCTCAGTATATTCCTGACTGGTACCTGTATACTGATTCCTTATCACCCTATGAGGAATAATCTGTGTGGAATTCCAGCAGCAACAGAATCCAGGTCAGTGATGTGGCTGGCTTATAGCACTGCTATACTGCCACTGCCAGAGTCAAGTACATCCAAAGTTAGCCCAAATAATCACTTTTCACACATCAATATCTAAAAAAAATGCAACAGCTGCCTCAAGAAAAATGACAGACACTTTTCTGATTGTCCTCCAGCAGGCACTGCAATGCCAGCTTCAAACTATTGATATGAAAATACTGGGAACTCTAGCACACGTGATGGCTGTTTGAAAATGCACCACAAATGTGAGGGCAGAGAAATAGTGCCTGATTTTCTACATACCCTTCATCTATCCTTTCACCTACCCCATTCATTCATTTGGCCCAACAGCCAAGTAGGCACCCAGTCACTTCATGACGGAAAGCCTAGTATGAAAGGCTCCTTTCTGCTTGCCCTAAAGTCTTCACGCATTTGGAAATCTCACATCAAATCTTACTTTACTATGTTAAAACAACAGAAATCTGTAGTTCTGGGTCATTGACATAATGTTTTGGATAGGCATTTCCATGTGGCGTAACCTTTGTTTCAAATGAAAACAAGTGCTGATAGCGAAGGATTCTAGCACTTGACCCCAAGGACTAGGCCAGGGGCCTGGATTAACAGTGATAAATCTCAGTGTAATCAACCTCAGCCTTTTCACTTTTGTCACAGAAAAGGCTTCCCAACTGTCTTTCTTGGCAGTGGGGATCCTTTAAACAGGAATTAAATGTAACTCATTGGTAACAAGGGATTCCCTTGTTGTGAAGGACATTAATAACATCCCAAACACCTCTTCCAGAATGACTGATTTCTACAACCAAGGGCTTGATTAGCTCCAGTGATTTAATTGTGAAGGATCCTAGTTTGGTTGATTTTTTTTTAATTACAAGCAAACAGGATGCAAACACAATGGCCCCATCTATATTGTCTGTACCACTGAGTTTAAAAAAGTAGGTAGTTGGCACTTCCTGTGGGTTTGTTAAGACATCTAGTGTCTGAAATGGATGGAAGTTATCTGGAGCACAAAATGAAGAAGACTGTGTTTTCCTGGCACAGGAAGCAGCATGGAAAATGGCAAGAGTACTAGGATGAGAGAAGGGTTCAAGAGAGACACTGTGTGATGGGGAGGAACACAGTCTGAAGAGGCTGCTGATATAAAGTACTTCTACGGCCTCCATCACCATAGCATTGGAACACCTCACAAGCATTAACTTATTTCTCCTCACAAAACTAGCGTGAAGTAAGAAAGTTCTATTACCCACTAAGGATATAAAGGGTTAACTGGTAAGCCTCACCCTTAGCAAGCGAGACTTATTGGTTCCAGTTACCCAGGAGGAGCTGGCGCAGGCCCTGTCCATGGTGGGCCCAGCCGCTCCCCTACACACTCCCTGCTGCAGGTTACACATTGGCAACCGGGGAGCTGGCTGCAGAGCCTGCAGTGAAGCCTCTCCAGGAATTGGGCTGGCAGCAGCTCTTGCTGGTCCGCCTCCCAGGGAGGCTTCACTGTCGACTCTACAGTATAAAGCTTAAATAAGCTTTACACTGTATGTGTAACCGTGTACCTGCTATGATTTTTAGTTACATTTTTAAATGCGTTTTTACATCCCTCTTACCCACATTCTTCAGATGGGGAACACAGGTACAGAGACACTAAATGACTTGCCCAAGGTTACACAGGAAGTAATTCATAGAGCAGGGAACTGACATGAGGACTCCTTAGTCCCAGGCTAGCTTTTTAAGTGTACAAGCATGATTCCCTATGGGGCATCTGGCATTGGCCACTGTCGGCAGACAGGCTACTGGGCTAGATGGACCATTGGTCTGACCTAGTATGGCCATTCTTATCATAAATAATAATGAAATCTCAGTCACTTTGTAAACTCATCCTCTAAAACAGTGGTATTCAACTAGTGGTCAGCTGACCCTGGAGAGTCATGAGAATAGCGATGCTGGGTCAGACCAAAGGCCCATTCAGCCCAGTACCCTGTCCTCCAACAGTGGTCAATCCAAGAACAGGTAATCTTCAAGTAATCCATCCCCTGTTGCCCTCTTCCCCCAGGTTCTGGCAAATAGAGGTTAGGGACACCATCCCTGCCCCTCCTGACCATTTGTCAATTTGGACCTATCCTTCACGAATGTTCTTTTTTGAACCCTGTTATGATCTTGGCCTTCACTGGAGGATTTTAAGAACAGGTTGGACAAACATTTGTCAGGGATGTTCTAGTTTTATTTGATTCTACCTCAGTACAAGGAGCTGGACTTGACTTCTCTAGGTCCCTTCCAGCCCTGAATTTCTATGATTCCAGGAGAGCCCTGTCAAGCACCTGAGACTGTCTTTATGTCACACCTGCAAATCAGTCATGGCATGGAAAACAGCATTGCATCGCTCCTCTTCTCCCACTATTCCAGATGCTGAAGAGGTTTCTTAAATATGCCACTTGGGGTATGTCTACACTACAAAGTTAGTTCGAACTAACGTCCGTTAGTTCGAACTAACTTTCATAGGCGCTACACTAGCGCTCCATTAGTTCAAATTTAATTCAAACTAACAGACTGCTTAGTTCGAACTAGGTAATCCTCATTCCACGAGGATTAAGCCTAGTTCGAACTAGCTAGTTCGAATTAAGGGGTGTGTAGCCCCTTAATTCGAACTAGTGGGAGGCTAGCCCTCCCCAGGTTTCCCTGGTGGCCACTCTGGCCAACACCAGGGAAACTCGTCTGCCCCCCTCCTGGCCCTGGACCTCTTAAAGGGGCATGGGCTGGCTACGGTGCCCGTTCCAGGTGCAAGCCTGCCAGCACCCAGCCAGCAGACCCAGCCAGCAGACCAACGTTCGAATTAACGTTGTAGTGTAGACATACCCTCGGAGATAAGAGAAAGGACTAAATACATGTGTGTCTATTATGCATGCAAACATAACTTGTTGAACAGACTTTGAAAAGCACTGTTCGGCAACAAATAAATAAATAAAAGAGAGGATAGGGTTAGCCTCAACCGAAATCCTTTGTCTTTAATCACCACATCCCCCCGACCACACAGCATGCCTGCCTGTTGTCCTCCTGGTTGCAAACTACACCATCATACTTGGGAAAACCTTCCTTTCTTACAAATTCTGGCATGATGGAAGGAGACTCCCAGCCACTTGATATGCAGTATTAGTGTTACAAGAGCAACGGCAAATCTGTCAGCATTTGGTTTTCTTACAGGGCACATGCTGCTCCAGGACTCTTATCTTCAGCATTACCACTAACATGTAGGAGCTAAAGCACTCAGATCAGCTTTTTAAAATAAACCTTAAATTTATCTAAAAGTGCCCGAGTGCCTCAATTAGGAGCTCTATGGGGAGCACTGCACATTTGCCAAAATGATGACAAAATGGTTCCTTGCACCATAGATGCATCATTCCTTTAAACCTCTTGCTTCTGCTATCAGATTTATTATCATTCTAATTGACTTTCAGACATAAATAGGCAAGGTTCTGAATACAAATAAAATTGCACATCTTTGTCCCAAAAGCTTGCAATCCAAATCTCTGATTTGCCTGTTATACCCAGGAATAGTCCACATTAAAGTCAACAACATCAAGCAATGCTGAGGTATTAACATCTGAATTTTCCAATCATATTTAATGCAGAAAGGTTTTGTGGTAGTCACACATGCTTAAGAGAAGATACTGGTGAGAGGTATCATCCATATCAATAATTCGTTCCCATGTACACTGCAAGAACAAATCATTTATTAACAATTTCATAGATTATGGAGCCAGAAGGAAGAACTGTGATAATTTACTCTGACCTCTGAGATAACACCATAAGATTTCCCTCAATTCTACTTAGAGCTACCATATATCTTTTAGAAAAACATTGGACCTTATTTTCCTCAGTGAAAAATCCACCACAGTACTTGGGAACCTGCTCCAGTCGTTAGGTGGCCAATATTACCCAGCATGATGGTTTTCAAATCTATACTCTAAGTGGCATCAAGCACAGGACAACTTCTGCATGGCTTGGGGAAAGAGGACACCCACAATTAAATAAATGTAGATTAGCATGCAATACCTGAAGGGAAGTACCAACTGAACAGGCAACATCTTCCTTAATTAAAGTTGCATAGGACTGTAGGTATCGGGAGGGACACATCTGATGACTTGGCACAATGCGGCCATAAAAGGAAGACTGGATGCTGATGGTGGTTCTATGAGGACATCTCAGGGAGACATATTCTCCATCACAGGCATGGTCACTGTAGTTCTTTAGCACTCTTGACATATAACCTGCCAAAGAAAAGATGACGAGCGCCATTAACTTCCTGTCACTGCTCATAACACTTAGTTGCACCGTGCTGCCATTAATTAACTAAAATCCAGCTAATTAACTTACTGCACTGCAGTGCAGTAGATTTGTTGTCATCTCCCATTTCACGGCTGGGGAAAGAACACAGAGATTAAGTAACTTGCCCAAGATCAAAGAGTGCCCATGGCAGACCTGAGATTACTAAATTGGGCTGTCACTCAAAACAGTATTTTAATTTCTTCAGTTGTTTCTCCCCTTTTAGCATGAAGAGTTTGTTTTCTCCTTTCTTAGGTGCAGTTTTCAGGCTTTCTAGAAAGAAGCTGCTCTAGCCACCCAAATCTTTCCCAGGGAGACATGACAACATCACATATCACAGTAAAAGCACTAACAACAGGTCATTTAACCCATCAAGCACCAGGGATAGAGTCTCATTAAAGTAAGTGAAAGTGACTGAGAGGATTATCACAGAGGAGACACCAGGGCAACATCTTCTGCTTCTACCACACACAAGCTCCATTCTGGTACAACCCAGAGAAGTGACCTTGCCCTCAGCCACCACTGAGATGGATAAGAGTTGTGACTGCTCAGTATGAAAGCTAGGCAGAGCATTTTCAAACTAAACCGTTTTTTTCATCAGGAATTGCCAATTTGTCAAAATTGAAACTTTTTGGGTTTACTCTAATCCAGCAGTATGTGCAAACCCATTTTGTTTTCCCAGTTCAGCGCTAGACATGTGTGTGGTGGGGCAAGGGGAGTGGCAAGGGAGTGAACCAGCGCTTTCCCGGCCCCGGGGGCTGCAAATTAAAAAAGATTGAGCACCACTGCTCTAATCAACTGAAGGAGTCATGAAGGTTTACAGCCACTAAAAGAGGAGATGCTGTCAGGATTCCTGACTGGAGTGAGTTCTATCCTCTTCTGCCTGCTTCTGCTGGGAACCATTCCCAATCTGTTACTTGACTTGCACAGCAAGAGCCACTTTCTTCTGCAGCCATCATCTGCCTCTCTGCCATCCCAAGTAGCAGCAAGAAGAAAAACCGTGTGACTAAAATAGAAACTGAGTGCTAACACTTCTGGGGTCAGAATTCAAACCATGCTCCTACTAGGAGGTCAGTAGCCAGACTGTCCAGAAAACCAAAACAACTCCATCCCTTTTTTTCTTTAAAGAAAAGGGCAGAGAAAGGAAAAACAATAACCTTTTCAGTGGTAATTGGATGAAGGTTAAAGGGGAAAGGGAGGTGGGGCAAGGCAGCAACAAAACCAAAAATTTTGCAGAGGGAGGAAGAAAAAAAAAGTCTTGAAAATGTTCAAAACTAAATTTTTTTAAAAAAATCATGAAAAAATATCAGTTATACTGACATGGATAAATATAGTGATCTCTTTTGTGCAATATTCCCACAAGCCCCCCCTTTCAACCAGAGAACAGGCTAGACAAGTGGAGAAGGGGCAGTCATGCTGAAATGGGTCAGAGGTCACAAAATGCCCAGGACAAATATAATCCTCCTCGGGGACCCTGAGGTTAAAACAACAATGTAGCTCAGCCCTGCCATTTAGTTTTGATTATAGAGTATTGGATACTTTCCCCCTCCTTTTACTGTTATTATTAAAACAACTATATTGTTGTAACACCTCCAGATTTACTCCAAATAGCCCCTTTCCTCAAGTCAGCCTATTCATTTTCAAGCACCAGCAGCAAAATTTGATAAAGAGGCTTCTGTGATGCGTCCACAACAGCTGAGATAAGCTATCTAGCTAAATTGGAAGAGAGGAAAGCGCGTTGTCTATGGAATCTCTATTGGTGTAAAATGAACTGGATCTGCTCAAAGCTGTCTCCTACTTCAGAGAACAAGTATCCTGCATCATGGTGACTGTTTTGTCCTGTTGCATACTGGAGTCAGATGGATAGCAGCTCTCCCTGAAGTAGGCATTCATAAAGCGTGTCTATCTGATAAGGCACATTAATACTAAAACCAAAGCACTGAGTTAGGCTTTCACCCTGCTTTCTCATGCACTTGCAAAGAAGAGGAGTGTTACCTGGATGCAGTAAAGATTCCACTTGCTTCAGTTCATCCTATGAATATTTGATTTGTCTCTCAAAGCAGCTGTTCCTCAACATGTCTCCCATGTCCATATATCCAGAATCAGGATGGCTTTCAATCCCCGCAATTAGTGCAGCTCACTTGTTACAATAACTCATTACTCCTTTTTTCCATTGTCAAAATAGAATAACATGAGTTCATTCAAACTCAGGTGTTTGAAAACCATCACTAGCCAGTTACCATTGATGGTAACTGGCTAATGAAAAATAAAGCATGTTCTCTGAAACATGGTCACTAGCCATTGTCAAAGACGGGATACTGGAATAGATAGCCATCTGCCTTTCTGTGTGTCCAAGCAGTGCAGAAAGGACTAGCTGTGTGCATATTTAGTCACTGTGCTCTCTCTCTTCCCCTTCCTCATCTGCTTAACCTACCCCCGATTAGTGAAAGCACGTTTGAAAATCCACATTTTTCTTTATCCAGTGGCTCACCTTGCTGCTTTCAGGGATTAGGAATGTGAGCAACAGCACTGATTTCAGCATTAGCATCAGGGTCTGGACTGTACTGAAATGATCTCTTTGCCTGATCACTGTGTATTGCAACATGAAGAGACTTCAAATAGTGAGGGGGTTGCTGATGAATTGTTCATTGAAATGTATAAAAGTATGGCCCTTGTCAAGAATTATGGGACTTTTGTGTTGCTTGGATAACAAGACAGTGGGCATACAATGGGTATGACTAGATTCCATCGGGTCCAGGGAACACATTTGCTCTTCCGCTTTTTTGCGGAAGAGCAAACGCACTCTTTTGGAAGACCCTGTATTCCTCGTTACACAAGGAACAAGGGGACTTTCGAAAGAGGGGGGTTTTCCGAAATTTCCTAGTCTAGATGGGCCAAATTTCAGAAAAGCCTCTTCCGACAAAAGTATTGGAAAAAGATAAACAAAATGCGAAGCGCAGTTTGCATATCTTTTTCTGATAAATCCTCACAGTCTAGCTGTACCCAAGATGAATAAGAGACTTTCTCCCCTTTTTCACCACACGATGCTGAGGAATCTTTTGGATATCTGCATGGGACCACAAGCCTTGTAGAAGGGGAAAGTAGATTGATTGGACATTAGGAAAAATTTCCTGTCAGATGGGTTAAGCACTGAAATAAATTGCCCAAGAAGATGGTGCAATCTCCATCACTGGGGATTTCTAAAAGCCCGTTAAACTAGCACCTGTCAGGGATGGTCTAGATCAGTGGTTTTCAAACTAGGAGTCATGGAATGTCAGGCACTGGGTCTCGTTGATGCAGGGTGATCCATGGGGATGCAAAAGTGGGCTTCTTGCTCATCCTGGCACTGCAATCTATGCTGCACCCCAGAAGTGGCCAGCAGCAGGCCTGACTCCTGACAGGGGGAGGGAAGGGAGAGGAGGAGGGAAAAGTGCATAAGGCTCCACACAGTGCTTTTTCCCCAAGACTTAGCTCCACACTCCCATTGTCTGGAAACCTGCTGCCAGGGCCATCCTTAGGCATATGCAGAGTACGCAGCTGCGTAGGACACCACTATTTCTGGGGCACCACTCTGCTGGGACAGACGGTAAGCACAAGAGCTGGTGGGGGCCCTGCTCCAGCAATATTTGGAGTTGGGTCTCTCCCCCGGCTCTGCCTGAAGCGGTCCCCGGTCTCCACCTGCTGGCCCCCTCGCATGTTCTCCCACCCCGGCACCGGGCTGTCCCTGCCATGTGCAGCTTTCAGCTTTCAGTGAGGCTCCCCATCGCTGGCGCATGCTGCTGCTCGAGCCCAGACTCCGGCCCCGCAAAGTGGAAAGCAGAAGGTAGGGGAAAGAGAAAACTAGGGGGAAGGGGTGGGAGAGGAAGGGGCTTGTGCAGAGGGGGAAGGGGTAGAAAGGGGAAGGCCCCAAGGCACAGGATGGAGGGGAGACAAATGCCAGGAGGCCAAGTGCAGACAATGAGGAAAAGGGCAGGAGGGGAGGTGTCAGTGGGAGGGGGACAGGGTGATGCTGGGAGAGGGGAGGGTAAGGGCATTGGGGGCTGGAGGAGGAGGTGCTGGGAGAAGGCTTGAAAGAAGGGGTGGGCATGAGAAAGGTGGGGATGGAGCAAGTCATGTGTGAGGGCACAGAGGGGCATGAGGTGAATGGGGGCAGAGAGTGGTGAGGGGGTGGACATCAGGGAAAAAGAGAGCAAAGGGGGAGGCACCAGGAGGGTTCAGGGCTAAGGGAAGGTGCAGGTGCCAGGGGATTCTGGGTGTGAAGCAGAAGGGCAGATACCTGCAGGGGAGGGACCAGCACCAGAGGAGAGAGGCAGGGCAGGTGTGTAGAAGGAGGTGTTAGAAGAGGGGATGAGGAGGGGTAGCTGACATGATCAGAGTGGGGCTACTGGAGGAGTGGGCACAAGGGGGAGAGAAGGGCTGGCCGAGGGGGGCAGGAGGGCTGAGGGCAGGAATCAGGACAGCAGAGGAGGGTGAGGAATTGGAGGGCAGCAGGCACCAGGGGAGCTGATGGAGCAAGGGGAAGAGATGTGGCAGCAGAGAGAAAAGGTAAAGGTTTATAAAAAATTTATTGATAACTTGAGTGGCACATCCTAACAAGCCACATGAACTCAGTACTGGTGCACAACACAAAATTCATTCTGCTCATGGGAGGAAACTTTTAGGCTATGTCTACGCTGGTGGCTTCTTGCGCAAGAACATGTCCACACTGCCACGTGGGAGATGTGCTTTTGTGCAAGAGCATCCTTGGTAGTGTGAACGCTCTCTTGCGCAAAAAACCTCTGATGGTCATTTTAGCCATCAGGCTTTCTTGCGCAAGAAATCCCTGCTGGGCATCCGCACTGACCTCTTGCGCAAGAGCTCTTGTGCAAGAGAGCTTACACCTGTTAGAAAAGAGCATAGCTCTTGCGCAAGAAGCTCTCTCTTACCACACCTTACTGTAAATTTTCTTGCGCAAGAGCAGGCGGGCAGTGTGGATGCTCCTTGGAAGAATGGCTGTTCTTGTGCAAAAAGCCGTGAGTGCAGACATAGCCTTCTGTGCTTAGAGTGGCTGCAGCAAGAAGCATCTTGTAGGCCCCAGACCCGGGCTGCCAGCAACACCTCCTTTACAGTTAAGAAGACATGTGGGACCTAAGGGAAGCGGGGGAGGGGAAATCCCTTGCAGGAGTGGGAGGGAAAGGGAAGATCACCCCATTGTCTTTGTTGCAAGGAGTGGCCAGAGTTGGGCTAGCACCAGAACCCCTTCCCAAAGTGGGGAGCTGAGAAACGGGAAGAAGGAGCAGCCATAGCTGGGCAAGCCCCAGAGGCTTTTGCTGTGGGTGGAGCATCAGTTGAAGCTGTGTGGGGCGGTTTTTTTCTTCTCACTTGTGGGTGGTCTTCAACTGATATCTCTGTGGGTTAGTGGCTCCCAACCCAAAAAAGGTTCTCCACTGCTGGGTTAAAGGTATGGAACAGCTTCACTATGAGGAGAGATTTAAAAGGCTGGAACTTTTCAGCTTGGAAAATATATAAGGAGGGACACAATAAAGGTCTTTAAAATCATCAAACCTGTGGAAAAAGTGAATAACGAAGTGTGATTTACCCCTTACAACCAGGGCTGTCCTTAGCCATAGGCAGAATAGGCAGTTGCCTAGGGCACCAGTATTTCTGGGGCACCAATACTGTAAGCTTATGTTTGTGCTGCTAAGAGCAAGTCAGACATAGGGGCACCAGTTTAATAATCCCGCCTAGGGCACCATAAATCCTAAGGACGGCCCTGCCTGCTGCTGGCTGTGTCTACGACACAGTATGGTCTCCAGTACCAGGAGAGGCAGGAAGCCTGTCTTAGCACCCCTCTGCTGTACCCCCGCCTGGGAGCTGCTCAAGGTAAGCACCTCCTGCCCTAGCCCTGACACCCTCAAAGCTGGGTCCCCCTCCTACATGTCAAAGCTCTCACCCTCAGCCCCACCTCTGAGCCCACTCCCTAGTCAAATTATGTTGGGTGGTGAGCATCAACCATTTTCTACAACTGGGTCATGAGAAAAAAGTTTGAAAACCACTGGTCTAGATGATCTCTCCAGGTCCCTTCCAGTCCTACAATTCTATGAAAAACAGGCCTGCTGTGGAGCGCACTGTCAGCTCTGTTCAATTTGCTTCTAATTTGTCGATGCTTGTCATGGTGATGACAGTGTTGCCAGCTCTTATGATTCTATTATGTCTGACTAAACCACAGGTTTTACTTAAACCTGGAGGCAAGTAATTAGAGGACAATCTCAGCTTTCATTTTAAAAATAAAGCAGATTTCTAGCCCTCGTTATGGAAGAGAAAAGCTTAAAAATGAGACCTGAATTCACCCTAAAAGCTCAAAACCCAGAAGGCAAATAAAAAGGACACCAATTTTTTAAAATACTGGATTTTAAATTTCCTGATTTGTTGTAACCGTTCAGGGTAGCAATAGTGCAATGGATTCCTCCACACCTTTCACTTGAAGTTCTCTGGCATTTTTGAGGGGAGCGGAGGGGAGAGGAGAGGGATCATTCCTTGTAGGCTGCAACTTACTTAAAATAAACTAATCTGTAGGCATGATGTATTATGTTTCTGTTGGTTCAAAGGTCTCCTGTTGGGTTTTAGAGCTGGTTTCACATTCCAAGGATGAAGACGTAAACAAGAGTCAATTACCAAAAAAAAAAAGGGGGGGGAGGGTGGGGGTCCCTTTCAATCATAGCACGGAATGGGATTTTTCTCAGGGCAGGAGTCTGACTTTTAAAAAATAATCAGCAAATTAGTAAGTTCCCTCACCAGCACACTCCAAACACAAACTGCTCTGCTGGTTGTAACAGAGGCCGGAGAAAGAAATTCTACACCAACCATTTTCACTCAAGCACACCTGCCTGTTCAGAGAATTGCTGCTCGGTTAGCAAGTAAAAGCCAGTTTTAACTACCTATGACATACGCTCGCTAAGGGACAATAAAGATTTCAGAGAGCATGTTATGTATCATTTTACAGATACCAATTGATATGACATAGCTTAACATTACCCTGCTGTGGGTCCCCTTCCTCCGTGCCTATGTAACCCATATGCCTACTGGGCGTGGTTCACTGTCCCATATAGTGGCACTTAGACCACTTACCTAGAGAATAACGAGTATGCTCTACAGCCTTAGCTGAGAGCCGGTTGGCTTTTAGCTCAAGCTGTAGAGAGAGGCTCATGCACAACACCCCAGCAGTCCCAGGTTTGGTTCCACTGTCAGTGTTGAATGCTTTTCTCTTTTAAGATCTATAGTGCTTCCTTTTTGTGAAACCAGAGTATCTGATGGAGTGGTTTACAAAAGAACATAATTATGGAATACCTTTTCCACCTCACAATCAAAGATAGGACAAGAACACAGTACACGTGTACATCATTGGAAACTAGAGTTTGCTGATTTATGGGAATTTCTTCTTGAGGTGACAATTCGGTTTTTCAAAGCAGTTCCTGATTCTGATGATGTAAACATGTGTGCAGCAAATGATGCAACTGATTTTATAGAGCATCTGTCAACCTACAGCACCTGATCGACCATCAGAACGCACCCATCCCCTTCGCTAAGAAAAATCCTCTATCATAGTGTATTTCTAAAAATGCGTGTTACATATAAAAACAAACTCTAAGGTGCCATTCAGATACACTTTAGATACTTCTACTAAAGTTAATGTGCACGCCACAGGATTTTAAGACTAGAATGGACCACTGTGATCATCTACTATGACCTCCTCTGTAACACGTCACAGAACCTCACCCAATAAATTGCTGCATCAGACTTTCAATGTCTATTTGAACTATATCATGTATTTAGAAAGATATGCAGTATTGACAAAGACAGCAAGTGATGGAGACTTCACCACATTGCTAGGTAAACTGTTCCAATGATTAAAAACCCTCACTTTAAAAATGTCTCCAGTCTTCTGATCTAATTTTTTCTAGCTTGAGCTGCCCCACTGGATTGTGTTGTAACTTTTTCTGCTTGATTAAAGAACCATCTCCTGTCACAATTCTTTTACGTAGGTACTTGTAGACTGTTATAACTTTCTGACACACCATTGATCTCCATATAAAAAGTACCAGAAATATCTCATTGAAACTGTGCTAAGCTGGTAGAACATAATAGTGTAGCGTAAGAGTGACAAACAGGACTTAAAATCTGACTTTAGGCCAGAGTAAGGAGGTCTGTGAATATTCCTTATACCAGGCAGTCTTGTTGATAATCTTGTTTGAAATATTAAAATCAGCTGTCTCAAATGGCAGCATAGCCTAATATCAACACATAATCTTTTGCTTTGTTACTGGTACTGCAGACTAAAACTTGCCATTGCAAAGATTCAGCAAGAGAAAATACTTCTCCCACCTCCCCTCCACCTATAATTATTTAAAAATACAATGCAAGAGCGGGTGGGGGGAGAGACACAGGAAGATTTTGCAAGTGACCCTGTGAAACAATTAAACCTTTGATCTAAAAATCAACCTCCTCTTGTCTATTGTCTGATTTGTTGTATTGCCAGGTATCGATTCTGACTGGAATCCAATGTAACAAGAACAACAAAAAATGACTTTGGAAAAAGCTACTCTAGTGTTTTGTGTAAAGACAGTGCCAACCTTTTCAGGGTCAAGGCTTTAACAACATTTTTAAATGCTCTGCCGTAATTGTAAGGTCCTGTCCTGCTGATTAGTGTGACTGTGATAGGGTGGGAGCTAGAAAGCTTGAAGGGACTGGTTCACTTGTTGCTGGCTTGAATCCAGCCCAGATCAAAAATGAGGCCTGGGCAGTGGGTGAACCTAGGAGATGGGGGAGGCAACCCCCCCCCAGCCCCACCTCTTCCCCCTGAAGCTTGCCCCACTGTGGAAGCCAACTCCCTCCCACTGAAGGGGCATGTCTTCAGATCCTCCTTCCTCCCTCAAGCCACACCCCTCCATAGTAGGGGCAGGTGCCCAGCCCCCCTTGTGAGCCTCTCCATTCCTGGAGCATGGGGAGGACAGTTGGTGCATATGTAACCGCCACCAGGTGGATTTGAACCTGGGATCTCTGGAGCTGCGTATAGGAGCCTCTACCCTCTGAGCCAAAAAGCCACCTGCCTCCCAGCCCATGCTGTAGAGGTCTCTTGATCTTAACTGTTGCTGCGGTCTAGGTACCACTTGCATTGCTCAGTAAACCACACTAGGGCTATGTCTACACTGGTGGGTTCTTGTGCCAGAAATATGCAAATGAGGCTAAGTGTGGAATATCGCTGAGCCTCATTTGCATATCTAATGAGCCGCCATTTTTGCAGAAGAGGCTCTTGCACCAGAAGGAGTGTCTACACTGCCCCTTCTTGGCAAGAAAAACCCTCTTGTGCAATGCTGCTATGCTGATTATTTTCAGGAATAAGGGCATTGTGCAAGAGGGTTTTTCTTGCACAAGAAGGGGCAGTGTAGACGCTCCTTCTGGCACAAGAGCCTCTTCCGCAAAATGGCGGCTCATTAGATATGCAAATGAGGCTCAGCGATGTTCCACGCTTAGCCTCATTTGCATATTTCTGGCGCAAGAACCCGCCAGTGTAGACATAGTGCCTGAGTCTAGACTGGCAAGTTTTTCAGCAAAAGCACTTGCTTTTGCGCAAAAACTTGCCAGCTGTCTACACTGGCCGCTTGATTTTGCGCAAAAGCACTGACGTTCTACTGTCCGAAATCAGTGCTTCTTGCGCAAATACTTTGACGTTCCCGTTCGGGCAAAAGCCCTTTTCTGGAAATGTTTTTGCGCAAAAGGGCCAGTGTAGACAGCTAAAAACTGTTTTGCGCAAAAAAGCCCCGATAGTGAAAATGGCGATTGGGGCTTTCTTGTGCAAAACCGCGTCTAGATTGGCACGGACACTTTTCCGCAAAAAGTGCTTTTGCGGAAAAGCGTCCGTGCCAATCTAGATGCTCTTTTCCGCAAATGCTTTTAACAGAAAAGCTTTTCCGTTAAAAGCATTTGCGGAAAATCATGCCAGTCTAGACATAGCCAGTAGGTGTGTGGGTTACCCATAGTCCCAGCCTCCCTGGCCCTGGAGCATGGGGCAGGCGGGCGTCCGCAGTCTACTGCCCTGGAGAGCCAGAAGGGCACTACACCATCATTCCCAGTCTCATCATGGCTGAAATCTGGGGAAACTCAGGAGCGAAGCTGAAGCAGGGGACAGAGTGTAGATGGGGCCATGGCTGGCAGTTTGGGAAAGCAATGCCTTCTCCTGTCTCTTTTATCCACTGCCCATGAGTGAGGTATTTGTTGTAATCTTTGGACTTTCTTATTGAAAACTCCTATATAATATAATAGAAAATGATGGCCTTTCTATAGGTAGTTTGAACCATTCTATTGAATTTAATAGATACTTTTTATAATAAATACTCCTGCCAAATTCTAGAGGGTGGTCTCAAAGCATTTCATGTTGAATAGCTTTCTAAAAAGTGTCACCTTCTGGAATTGTGGGTTTTCAAACAAACATCAGCTTTAAAAAAAAAATCACCTCTTATAGTTGCAGGGAAAAACTTGAAAATATGCTCTTAGTGCACTCTTAAAGAACAGAAACCAAAAGGCAAATAAAAGGATTTTTTTTAAAAAAAATCAGGATTTTTAAACCAGATTCATTATTTTTGAACTCCTAGAGTTAAAAACATTTATTCTATAGGATGTGAGCCATTCATATAGAACTCTTGTATCATTGGTAATTAGTGATGCAACAAACAGTCACGGAGTCATAGGAAAGAATGCTTTGAGAATGCTGAGCCATCTACTTACCAGTATATGGTGACGCTCAGAACTTCTTGGTCTATGACCATATTTCTGAGCCTCTCAATGCCACACCAAACTAAGTCCTTGCTAAACCCTCTTTCTTCTCTTCCACTCATCATGCCCTATTGAGTTCATCCCTAGTACACTATCTAGTACTTTTTTCATAATGGTTTCTTTACTTTCTCCTTTACTTTTTGTTATATCTATTAATCATCTCTTGTTTAACATCAGGGCCTGATCTCAGGAAGGCACAGGCAGATTCTCTTGCACTGGCAGAGTCCTATTGACTTCAGTGGGATTCCATGCAGGCATAAGGGTTCATTTGCATGATCTCTTTGCAAAATTAGGACCATTAGGTTGTCAGGGTTGTGAGTGTTTGTTTATTTGTTGAGCTGAGACTATGTCTTTCTGTATTAGATTTGTGGTTACAATAAACTTTTTGCATATTTGGAGTCCAGGGATCTCCATACCTCTGCTCCCATTTAGGAGAGTTGTAGCCTGAATCCTCTGCTAGTTAGTAATGTGGGGAAGGCAGGATTGTGGGATCCCCTGGCAATAGGGCACAACCCCAGGTTGAGAATCCCTGAACTAGAAGATGGTAACTGGCCATCAGCAATGCCTGTTCAGTGGCCTATGTGAAATAAACTGGAGAACCCAGATGCTAATGGCTTCTGTATGTGACCATACCACATAATTGACGCACCTGGGTGGTCTCAGCAGAGAGGCTAAAAACTGAATGGGGCAAAGACCAAGCTGAAGGTGGTCTTTCCAGAACAAGACACAGACACTCTGGCAGGCCAGTGAGGGGGAAAAAACAACAATGTGTCTGTTCTATGCATGTCATTTCTCAGGCCTGCCAGTCTGGCATGTTTCCAGAGTACTAAATTCACTGTAGCATAAGGCAGCCAACTGACCACTCTCTCAATATCCTCTCTTCCCCAAGATGATTGATGGGGACTGAAAACATTTCCTGAGGTTTTTAACATTCCACACACACTCATTCTGGATTCTACCATTTAATTCCACCCACATATTTCACCGGGAGGAATTAAATGCCCAAAGTGAATGTGATCAAGCACAACATCTACCTTTTTAAAAAAAAAAAAGTCACTGGTGCAGATAGAATTTAAGAATGGTTATATCTGAGAGATGGAGAGCTCTGCTAGAAATGAATATTTCTATGATTTTCAGTGGGAAAATATCAGGACTGAAAAACTATGACCAGATCAAGGTGAATGAAGACAAGCTGTATTATTATTAATTATTATTATTATTAATAAAATAATAATAATAATAATAATTGTATTATTATTATCATCATCATACGAAGGAGCCCCAGTCATGAGGCTGGACTTCATTGTGTCAAGGGGCTGTACAAACTCAGAACAAAGGTTATCCTGTAAAGACAGAGGTGCACTTGTTTGCTTTGAGATCTACTCATGAAAAATGCTAGATAAGGTCTAGATATTATATTGTTCTATAAGATCTAACTATTATATTGTTTTTACTATTATTATATACTTGGTCCTCTTGAGAAGAATGGTAGGTGACAGCCTCTTTGAAATAGGATAGATCTTTGTGAACATTATTCTTCATCCTCCGCTGAAGGAAAAAATTCAGCTAATAAAAACAACAGGGAAAAATATTATTCATAAAAAACACATATATAATCAACTCAGCCGAAACACACTGAAAGATTGTGTTTAAACTATACGGGAAATTTGAAGTATCTATGTTATTCTGTTACTGTGACAGTTCCAAACTAAAATTAGGTGCGACACCAGGTGTTATGTTTCTTAAAAGGACTCGTTTTAAAATTAATTTTAAGTCCTAAACTAATTAACAGATTTACTTCTAAATTATTTCAAAAATTGTTCTGTACTCTAAAAGAGGGTGCTGTGATTTGGGGGCAGATGCACTATATTTGCATAAAAGCAAAGTAATTCAATCATTGGTTTAGTGCAAAACTCAGCTCAAGCTTTAACTATGGAGACAACTGGTTTCTCCATTACACAATGCTCATTTTCTTCCCACACAGACAGTACTCATTAATCCAGTTCTCGGCAGCCCCCTCTCTCTTTGATTGCTTCTAGAGTGCCTTTCCTTAAAAACAATCATTTACAAATACATCATGGCAGTGCTTCCCGACAGCCTCCAATACTGCATCCTAAGTAGTCAATAAGACAGTTCATACAGCGGAAATAGTAGTATTCTTTTAAATGGAGCAGTAACACCTTTGGCTTATTTCAAAATAACCCCCCTTATTTCGAAATAATAAGCTGAGCATCCACACTACTAAGCCCATTATTTTGAAATAACAGGCTGGTTATTTTGAAATCTGTACTCCTGCTTTCCTCAGAGTACATCTAGACAACAGCGCTATTTTGGAATATTTCCAGTTTCCTGAAATAGCTATTCCGCATCTTGACAGCAAGCCCATTATTTCGAAATAGCTTTCAAAATAACAGGTGTGCTATTCCAACATCCCTGAAAACCTCGTTCCATGAGGATTAAGTGACGTTTCAGGACAGCGTTTTATTTTGAAATTTGATGCTGTGTAGACAGCATCAAATTTCGAAATAAGCTATTTCGAAATTGACTTGAAATAAGCTGCATAGCTTATTTCGAGCTAAGGGTGCAGTGTTGATCCTGAAATAGCGCTGCAGTGTAGATGTAGCCTCAGACTACGTCTACACTGGCCCCTTTTCCGGAAGGGGCATGTTAATTTCAACTATCGTAGTAGGGAAATCCGCGGGGGATTTAAATATCCCCCGCGGCATTTAAATAAAAATGTCCGCCGCTTTTTTCCGGCTTTTAGAAGTAGGAATAAGAGCCTCCGGAAAAGGGCGCTTTTTCCGGAGGATCGGGGCCAGTGTAGACGCTCTTTTCCGGCTTTTCTAAAAGCCGGAAAAAAGCGGCGGACATTTTTATTTAAATGCCGCGGGGGATATTTAAATCCCCCGCGGATTTCCCTACTACGATAGTTGAAATTAACATGCCCCTTCCGGAAAAGGGGCCAGTGTAGACGAGCCCTCAGGGAATAAAGCTTATTTCAAAATAGCTTTAGTGTGGATGCTCTGCTGCTGCTATTTTGAAATAACTACTCCCCAGAGTAATGCGAAATAATTACTCTCCAGTGCTTCTTGGGGCTCTAAGTTGAGATAGTGCGTCCACAATAACGGAGCCTGCCTCAGACTAATTTTGAGGTTCCCCCATAGTGGGGACACACTATTTCAATTTTGTTATTTTGGGAGTTCTTATTTCGAATTTAGTTGTTTCAAAATAATTTCCTAGTATAGACATGCCCTGGGAGCATAATGGTTTCCCCTAATCAGGGTTTATCTATATGGAAGGAGTGTCCACAAGAGAGTTACACCACAATAATCATGTATTTTACCAATACATTTCCCGGTGTGGACAAGCCCTTAATTTACGCTTATGTTGCTTTACACTCTAACATGCAAATAAACTCCTCCTGACTCCCTACCCCACCCCCATCAGTGACAACACTCAATAGCAAAAAAATTAAACCCCAGAGATCCTCATTGCAGATCTAATTTACGATGGAAACTAAGGTCATTATGAAAACAAGCCTGCAGCTCTGATTCTTCCACCAGCTGTTGGCGGCAACTATTGAAGCAGAAGTTAAGAACTCAGACAGGATGTATCTCTGCATGCAGCCTGCTGCCAAGACACATTGATACTGAACTTTTCTTAAAAGAATGTTTGGGTGTTTTTGGCAAGAGACTGACAACATTTCTGCCCTTTCTGGCGTATTTACATCATGTTAAACTAAAAGCAAGGTGGTGTAACACCCTTTGAAGAGCCTGCCAGAAACTAATTTAGCTATATGTTACCAAGTCAATTATTCTACGTAGCATTATGCATTAGGGAAAGCAGTCAGGTGTCTGTAATCATTCATCTTCCTCTGCATATGTCCATGAGTTCACAGAATATCTTATTAAGTTTAAAATGTAGCAAGAATATTTTACAGTGAATAATACAGAATCATAGAGATCAAAGAACACAAGAACTGGCAGGGACCTCAAAAGGTCATCAAGTCCAGTCCCTTGAACTCATGGCAGGGCCAAGCACCACCTAGACCATCCCTGACAGATGTTTGTCTCATCTGCTCTTAAAAAATCTCACTACTTCCCTAGGCAATTTATTCCAGTGTTTAACCACCCTGACAGTCAGGAAGATTTTCCTAATGTCCAACCTAAACCTTCCATGCTGCAGTTTAAGCCCAAAGCTTCTTGTCCTGTCCTCACATGGTGTCAAGTACCTAAAGAATAAGAACTTTCAAGTACCTAAAAGGTTGCTACAAGGAAGAGGGAGAAAAATTATTCTCCTTAATCTCTGAGGACAGGACAAGCGGCGAGGAGTCCTGTGGCACCTTATAGACTAAATGAAGTGTTGGAGCATAAGCTTTCATGGGCAAAAACCCACTTCGTCAGATGCATTTAGTGGAAATATCCAGAGGCAGATATAAATATGCAGGCCAAAATCAGGCTAGAGAAGACAAGGTGGATCCAATCAGGGAGGATGAGGCCCACTTCTAGTTGCTGATCTGGAGGTGTGAATAGCAAGAGAGGAGAAGCTGCTTTTGTAGTTAGCTAGCCATTCTGATGAAGTGGGTCTTTGCCCATGAAAGCTTATGCGCCAACACTTCAGATAGTCTATCAAGTTCCACAGGACTCCTCGCCGCTTGTCCTGTCCTCAGAGATTAAGGAGAATAATTTTTCTCCCTCTTCCTTGTAGCAACCTTTTAGGTACTTGAAAGTTCTTATGTCCCCTCTCTGTCTTCTCTTTTCCAGACTAACAAACCCAAATCTGTCAGTCTTCCCTCATAGGTCATGCTCTCTAGACCTTTAATCATTTTTGTTGCCCTTCTCTGGACATTCTCCAATTTCTCCACATCTTTCCTGAAATGTGGTGCCCGGAACTGGACACAGCACTCCAACTGACCCCTAATCAGTGCAAAGTAGAGCACAAGAATTACTTCTCATGACTCATCCTGACTGACACAAGAAGATGCTATTTGTACATGGTTTCTTCCCCAATTGCCCCCTTATCAAAGGCATTATATTTACACACTGGCATACCTCAGGGTTGTTATATTGCTTGCCTACCATTTTTAATAATGATTATACCGCCTAAGGATCTAGACATAGACCCCATTGTGCTAAGTGTTCTGCAAACACAGCACCATGAAAAAGGAACTTTTCAACTTCAGTTTAACACAAGAAAGAAGAAATGGATGCAACAAACTGATGAGGGAGAACAGGGAAACAATGAGACACTACTGGTCATCATGCTAGGCAGAGGTCTTGACACATCTGCAGCCCAATCAATGCCAAATATTTCTAGACATAATGACAAAAGAGTTTTAAGGGGACTGAAAGTATGACAAAGAAGAGGCAAGTGGATGTTTACTGCGAGCTTATGGGCAGCTGGTGAAGGTAGGGCTGGGGAGGCAAGCCCCCCATCTCCAGCCTTGCCCCTTCTGCTAAGGCCCCCCTTCTCTACCCCCACAGGGGGAAGCAGGGCAGCACACCATGCTCACACACACCCCTGCTACAGGGAGGGGAGCGGGCAGGCACATACTTGCCACAGCCTCCCCAACCTCAGGCCCCCACGGCCCAGCCTCTCCAGACGTGGAGCATCGGGTGGAGAGCATGCAGTGTGGCCCCAGCCTCCCCAGCCCCAGGGCACAGGAGGAGGGTGGAGGGCATGCTGCACAGCCCCAGCCTCTCCAGCACTGCAGGAAGGTGTGCCATGCAGCACAGCCCTGGAGCAATAGGAGGGTGGGCGCTGGAGGCAGAAAGTTATTCTTCATACAGCACATAGTCAACCTGTGGAACTCCTTGCCATAGGAGGCTGTGAAGGCTAGAACTATAACAGAGTTTAAAGAGAAGTTAGATAAATTCATGGAGGTTGGGTCCATGGAGTGCTATTAGCCAGGGGGTAGGAATGGTGTCCCTGGCCTCTGTTTGTGGAAGGCTGGAGATGGATGGCACGAGACAAATTGTTTGGTCATTGTCTTCGGTCCATCACCTCCGGGGTCCTTAGTGATGGCCGCT
This sequence comes from Pelodiscus sinensis, assembly GCF_052426305.1. Lineage (NCBI taxonomy): Eukaryota > Metazoa > Chordata > Testudines > Trionychidae > Pelodiscus > Pelodiscus sinensis. Next base: position 16,061,305 of record NC_143054.1, read on the forward strand.
GTCGGCAGACAGGCTACTGGGCTAGATGGACCTTTGGTCTGACCCAGTACGGCCATTCTTATGTTCTTATATTCTAAGCTCAGGGTCAGGGGTCTTACTGGACCAATTTTATTTTCATGAAAACCTGCTCCTGGGTTGGCATGTGGCCTTTGGTGGCCAGGCTGGCAGCTATCCTGCCCTAGACGACCGCATTCCTGTGCCTAGTGCGGAGATCGTGGACGTTGGAGGCCTCCCCCCCAAACCTCGATGAGGTCCACGATCTCCGCACTAGACCAGGCAGGCGCCCGCCTCTTGTGGCCCCAGGCAGGCTCCTGGGAGCCACCAGCCTGGTCCCGGGAAGAGGCGGAGGGCTGGGTGGCAGCGGGTGGCTGGCTCATGCCGTGCCAGGTGCAGGTCTGCTGGCTGGGTGCTGGCAGGCTTGCAACTGGCATGAGTATTGTAGACAGACCGTGCCCCTTTAAGGGCTCCGGGACTGGGAGGGGGGCAGAAAAGTTTCCGTGGTTTAGCCCAGAGTGGCCAGCAGGGCAAGCTGGGAAAGGCTAGCCTCCAACTAGTTCGAATTCTTTGGCTACACAGCCCTTAATTCGAAATACTTAATTCGAACTAGGCGTTAGTCCTCGTGGAATGAGGTTTACCTAGTTCGAATTAAGCGCTCTGCTAGTTCGATTTAAATTCGAATTAGCGGTTTGCATGTATAGACGCTATTAAAGTTAATTCGAACTAACGGCTGTTAGTTTGAATTAACTTTGTAGTGTAGACATACCCTTATATAGTCAAGATCCTGTCTATACCACAAATTCAATCATGTTGGTGACTCTGCCTATGACATCGTTTGAACTGTGTCAGGGAATTATATCTTCCCGTCATGTAAATGTGATCTGTTTTAACTGCATTCCTGAATCATGCTTACGCCCTGAATAGATGTCTCATTAAAATACAGCTAGGTTCTTAATTACATCGCACATTAGAGGTCTATGCAGCTATGACACTTTACCACAGTTGAAGATCTGCCCCTCCAACTTTTACATTGTGTGGTGCAGTCGTAGATGTCATCTAATAGACTTCCTCCCCCATTCAGAAATCACACAAATCAGTTGCCCTTCCTTCTCTTTTCATTTGCAGTCTCCTCACAGCAAACACTGTGGGAACTGCAGTGATTGCATGAGGAAGGTAATGTGTGACTAGCAGTCTTTTGCTGAGAACTCGCAGAGTAAAGCTGTTACCGTGTGATCAAAAAGCTCTCTAGCCACGGAACAATATTCCGTAGACCACCATCTGGAAAATCACTGTGTTAGGGTTTAGACTCTAGAACTGGCAGTCCAAGACCTTTCACAAACACTGCAATCACCCATAACATTAAAACAAAATTACATTTCTTCTATTACATGTGTGAGTTAGGGATGTTAACAAGCATTTATTTTTGCAAATAGGTAACTGCTGAATTTTTCAGCGGTTACATGTTTACATGCAGGGGGGCAGGCGGGAGCCGGTGCTCACGCGTACCAGCTCCCACATGCTGCTCCTTCTGATCCAGAGGTAGCAGTGTGGCAGGCAGGTGGCTCCATGGGAGATGGTACACACAGGGAGCCAGCTTGAAAGCCTGTTTCCCACTGCTTCTGCCTGCCCTCTCACGTTGCTGCCTTTGTGGGAGGCAACAGGGTGGGGAGTCAGGCAGCACACAACCCCCTGCTCTGGACCCCCTATGCACTAAATGAAACTGTTCTCTGTATCTTGATGGCCACCCTATCCATGGGACTAGCGGGGTCAGGAGGCCAGTGCTGGCAGCAGAGGTCTAGCCTCCATGCATTCACTGGCAGCGACAGAGGAAGTGGAGCAATGCGGCCCCAGCTCACTCTGCTCCCTCAGCTGTGTCGCTTTGCTTCCTGACAGTCAATGTCCCACTCCTGCCTCCGAGCGACATAGTGGGAGAGCTGAGAATTGAATCAGTTACATCAGTGCGGTCCTCAAATAATTGTGGTGAGTTACTACATTAAGCTAAACTGGTTTCAGTGCATATGTACAGGATTGCACTGGTTTAACTGGATTGACAAAGTTATACCAGTACAAGTATAACATATGGCCTATACACCAGGCCTAAAAGTGGCCTGGGACATTAGCCCTATGACTTTCTGGGAGTCACAGGGAAATGCCATGCAATCACTCAGATGGAAAGAGGGTTTTTACATGGCACATTAAAAAGTGTCAGTAAATTGAGCACACCACTGGCAGATAGGACTCTCTGCCTTCTGACAACTTCCTGCAAACAAATCAAGATTAGAGTCAACCCCATAGAGGTTTAACAAAGGCCAATTTGGCACATCAGGCGCTGAGTGCTGAAAACCCCTATTCACCAAACAGATATTTTTCCTCTCTGGGAGAACTTATTGTAAAGATGCTACAAGTAGAAAAAGAATTGGCCCCTTGGAGTAACAAAGCTTAGGGTGATTGCCAAGAGTAATTGACGGAGTGCACAGCTCCATGGGAGTTGCTGCTCCAGCTGTCAGAAATGTGCTGACTTCAGCAAGATGCCAGAAGGCTGCTACAGAGTCTTGACCAAGGGTGGCATGTTTCCACTCCTTTGAACTCCCTAGATTTCATTTGAAGAATCTGAGAATTCCGTGTGTTTTCTGAGACATGTGAAACAACTCCTGGACAGAAATTGTCCTGGACAGCAAATTAGAAACCTTAATCTTTGTGTAAGAGATAAAGAAAGAATAAAACATTGTTTAGACTACGCAACATGTCACCACACCATCTCATCTAACAAGCAGGAATTCTGGTTCCAACATGAGAGTTCCCCTAATTAAAAAGTTGGCTTCTTCCATCACTGTTAATGATCATTTTAACAACCACGTTTATTTTATTGAAGTGTTTTCCCTACTATTGGAACCTCAAGGTTGTCGTTATTTGATACTGAGCAGAGTAAGTAGGGAATAAGTAGCTTCCTGCCCACATCTGCCAAATATCTCAATAGCAAAGTTCTTCTGAACAGGCTGGAAACTGCTGAATTGTGATCAGTGTCTGTCAGCACAGGAAGGGTCTGTGATGCAATCAAAAGGCACCGGAGACTAAACGGAGACTGGTGTGAATTCTTCCCAGTACATCACCTCCCTCCATATCTCTGAGAAGATCCAAGTAGCAGCTATAACTTTTGCACTCTGCACAGGTATTTAAATCTCACTCTTTCCCTTCTGCGGTGAATTGGTTATTTATTTGTAATCCTGTTAGGCCTGACTATAAAGCGAACGAAAGAAGTAGCTTTGGAACAAACTGTCTTTCTCTACTGGACACGTAATGGTAGCCATGGTAATGCCCTGCCAATGACCCTCACCTGCAAAAAATGTGTTTCTTCTTGCAATAGCAAGGCCTTGGCAGTTTTATGAACCCAAGAAAGGAAAGAAAATGAGGAGAGAGAGAATATGACAAGAGAGACACACAACGAGGAGGAGATAGACAACTGAGAAAAAGCAGAGGGGAGGAAAAGGAGAGAAATGACAAAGTGAGAAAACAGAGGAGGTGGAGGTAGGAGACTGAGGGAAATCCGACCTGATGGAAGTGTACCTTCCCTTGGTCACTACTTGGCCACATAGTTCCCAGGAGAGCCACCCTTGGCAGCAAGAATTGGCTGAAAGAGAGTGGAGGATGCTAAGTAACTGAGGCAAAGGTAGGGAAATAGTTACAGAAAAGGAGGTTTGAAATATAAGAGAGAGAGAAGAAAAAGGGAAGGAAAAAAACAAAAATAATAAGGGGTAAGCGGTAGTGCAAGTAGATTTTAACTTTTACTGGTACACATCAGCAGCTCTCGGGAGGGACACAAAGGGGGGCACCTGCAAAAAGGGGGACACAATCTCCCCACATGACACCCCAAGTGACTCTGTCCCACAAAAACCCCAACATGGGATACACCCCAGACAGGAGATACAGCTGCATGGAAGGGCCTGCATGGGGCTCCAGCTTGGCTGTACTAGCCCCAGATGCTGCTGTCACAGGTCGCATGGAAGCCCCATCTTCTGCTCCTTTTGCTGCTGCGGTTCCCAGGTAAGCCTTGGCCGTTCAACAGGTACTGAATGTGTCTTTCCAGTAATGCATACCAGCAACACATGTCTTAATAGTACAGCATACCTGACCGTGCCAACTTACTTGCACTGAGGGTAACCCATATGTAGGTGTTAAACCTTCTTGATTAGACACTAAAGTGTCTGCTTGCCGGAACATCATACTTCCCAATTCAAGTTCCCATTGTGTGATGTCAGCAACCTCTTCTGAGCCATCCTATAATCTGAGCCAGCAGGGAGGAGCGGGAGATTGAGACTGGCAGAGCAAAGAGAGGAGAGGATGGGTCTTTGGGAAGAGGCTACATTAAGATTTCAGGGGCATCCTTAATTTTGGCATTTACTAATATAGTGACTGACTTCACAACTGTAGCCGTTTTTTCCAGCATTTCTATGCGTAATATCCATATAGCGTCAGCCGGCTTTGCATCCTGTCCACAGCAAACTGCTCTCTGGGAGATGGGTTGCTTATCGTTGTGTTAAAAAAGCAGGTGGCAGGAAATACAATTCCATTTTCCAATACTAATATTTTTAATTCAATTTAGGCAAAACTAACCCAACTGGACAGGGTGCTACCTAACCTCCAGCAGAAAAGAAGTTAGCCTCAGCACACTGGGCCACAGCCCTCATTTGCATGCTCATGAAAGGGGACCCTCTCACGCTTGCCTGGGACTCAGAGGAAGGAGGATGGGCTCCACACAGACAGCAACACACCTGGTTTGAACCCTAACATGAGCGTTTTCATTTCTCTCTGTGTATTACCTCCTCCTTGTGCTTTCTATCATCAGACACGTGGCTTCTTCAAGGAAAAGACTTTGCTAATAGCAACTTCATTTTGGTCCCTACTGAATCATAACACCAACTTACCGATTTTTTTTCTTAAATATACATTCCGCTTCAGAGCCTTTCCTCACTGGGAAGTTAATGTGGGGCTGTTTGTCAGGCTGAAATATTTCTTTTATTTTAATAGGGGTGAACCCCATTTCCTAAGAGCCAGACCAGTTCTGTGGAGGGAGTTTTTTACTTAGTGAAATACTGAATCTTAACATAGGTATACACCAAGGCACAGTAAATGGGTATCCCAATGCACGGGGCTTATAATCACCAGAACCAGGTCTGGATGAAGGCCCATCATTCAGTAGATCAAATCAATTTCATTTCTTATTCAACCGTTTGGCCTATTAGACTGCAGCTCTGTACATTTCAGAGGGATGGCTACAGGACGACACCCAATGGAGTCAGTAATTAAACTCTTCAAATATACCTGATGTTACGGAGGTACATGATATGAAGAGGAAGCAGAATGGGGGAATGAGTGATCCATAGATAAAATCATGCTAGGAAGCAGGTGTTTGACACAATAAACTAACAACAGGCAAACACTCAAGCCACTCTGTACACAGAATTAGGTGGAACACTGAAGATTACTAGAATAGAAGATTGGTCCAGTAGCCAGTTTAGGATTTAAGAGACTTCATTAATGCCCTGCTCTATGAGGGTACGTCAGGGGTGGGAAATAATTTTTGGCAGGGGGAGGCCACTCCAAGATTGTGGAAAATGGTCAAGGGCAACACTTTTCTGCGGAAGATGTGCAGGGTCTAGGATGGACATTGGGCACAGAAGGGTGCATGGGTAAGGAACTGGGGTGCAGGAGACAGTGTGAGATCTGAGAGGAAGTTTGGGCAAAGGAGGGGGTTGTGACCTGGGTCAGGGGATAAGGGTGTAGGATCAGGGAGGGGATATGGGTACAAGAGAGGATTCTGGCCTGGGGGAGGAGTGTAGGAGGGGCTACAGGGTCTGGGAGGGAGTTGTGACCCAGGGCAAAGGGGTGAAGAGGGTTTGGATGGTGACCTGGGGAGGCAGTCGGGGCATAGGAGGGCTGGGGTGCCAGAGGCAGGCTCCGGCTGGGAGGTGCTTACCTAACCCAGCAGCCTTACAGCACCCCCAAAGGCAGGGTAGGCTCCCTGCCTGCTGCAGCCCCAAATCACTTAAAACTGCAATCTGCAAACTCCATGGGTATGTTTACACTACCCTCCTAGTTCGAACTAGGAGGGTAATGTAGGCATACCGCACTTGCAAATGAAGCCCGGGATTTGAATTTCCCGGGCTTCATTTGCATAAGCGGGGAGTCGCCATTTTTAAAACCCCGCTGGTTCGAACCCCGTGCAGCGCGGCTACACGGGGCTCGAACTAGGTAGTTCGAACTAGGATTCCTAATCCGAACTACCGGTACACCTCATTCCACGAGGTGTACCGGTAGTTCGGATTAGGAATCCTAGTTCGAACTACCTAGTTCGAGCCCCGTGTAGCCGCGCTGCACGGGGTTCGAACCAGCGGGGTTTTAAAAATGGCGGCTCCCCGCTTATGCAAATGAAGCCCGGGAAATTCAAATCCCGGGCTTCATTTGCAAGTGCGGTATGCCTACATTACCCCGCTAGTTCGAACTAGCGGGGTAGTGTAGACATACCCCATGTGGCTTTCAGCTCTAGGAGGGGGAAGAGACTTGCGCTGGTCCCATCTGCCAAGCCAATCTCTCAGCTCCTATTGGCTGGTTGCTTCCAGCCAATAGGAGCTGAGAAATTGGCTGGGGTCAGTTCCTATCGGTCGGTTGTTTCTGACCACTAGGAGCTGAGGATTGGGCTGGGGGGCGGGCTTCCCCCTGCTTGCAGAGCAGAGACGCATGGACTGAGCTTTAAACCGCCTAGCTACGTGCCAGCAGGGTGGTTCACAGGCCGGATCTAGTGGGGTACATCTACACAGCAACATTTTTTCAAAATAACTTAGTCCACGCCTACACAGCAGGCAATTATTTTGAAATAATGTTGAAATACTGTCAAGCTGACAGACTTCTTACTCCGATCTTGTAACCCTCATTGTACGAGGAGTAAGGGAAGTGGGAGGAAGAGTGCTCTGTTTCGAAATAACGGCTGGGTCAACGCTCCCAATTTTGAAATAAGCTATTTCGAAATAAGCTGCACAATTGACGTAGCTCAATTTGCATAGCTCGTTTCGAGTTAAGTCCTGCTGTGTAGATGCACCCCCACAGATTAACTATGGGGTAACTTTGCCACAGTTCCCCACAGATATAATATTTATGTATCTATATAAGGGGTTATGAGGCTAAATACATTAAAGAATATAAGGCACTCACACATTCCAGTAATGGGCACCATAGAAGTAGCTAAGATAGGTACATCTAGATGTTATTTTTTTAAACATGTGGCACTTTTATGCCAAAGGGAAGGGTGCCATGAAAAGATGAATAAAATGGGGAAAGGAGCACAGGGGCAAAGAGAGGCACAGAACTGCTGCCTGAAGATGCTTCATGGCCTAAACTTTGGAGGTCAGCTCCCCAGCTGGCATAAAGATTCCATGGATTTCAATGGTGCCACACCCAGTTGCCCCAGAGGAGGCTCTGTCTGGAAGGGAAGAGGTCAGCCCATGCTTAGCTACATCCCTGTGGCCAAAGTGAAGCAGAAAGCAGAGGGGGAAATTTTAGTTTTTCCAGAGGGATTTCTCCCCCTCCCCATGACTGCAGTTCCATCGTATTAGGAGCTTCTTTCAAGGAGAGAAATAATATTTGGCTTCCTTGGCAACAAAGAACAAAGAGACAATGGAAATCTGACATCGGAATTTATTAAGCCGCATAGTATGCTAACCCCTTGTCCAGGGATCACAAATAGGCCAAACAGAATGGCCCTTCAGAAACAACACTTTAGAAAGTTTTGGCCAAAGCGATTTGTGCTGGTTTGACACAAAGCAGTTGTTACAAGAAGGGGATTTCTGTTGCAGTATTGTGCTTTGAAAGGTTTGGAGCCTTGCAGCTGTGACAGCAACTACATCCTCACAGCACATTTCTTTCTTAGCCAGTTACCTACCAAAACTACATCACATCACTCTCCAACTCCTTATTCGGGACAGACTCCCACTGAGGTCAGCAGAAATTATGCTTGTGTATGGACTACATTATTATATGGATTAAAAGCAGCTCATATGAACATAGCAGAGGCCAGACCCAAGCAAACAGCCTCTGTGTTGATTACTCCATACATCATTTTATGCCAGGGTGGGCAATAATTTTTGAAGTGGCCCCGGGTCACCCCACAAGGGGCGGGACCTAAACAGGAAGGGGCTGGGCCTAAACCAGGGGGAGGGACTACCTCACCCCCAGATCATGATTGGTCTGGGGGTGGTGGAGCCCTTTTCCCCCCCTTCCCACTAGACACCCATGCCCTGGAAGAGGCTTGGCATGCTCCCCCACCCCCAGGCCAATCAGGGTCTGGGGGCGAGGGAGCACGCGAAGCCTCCTCCCACCCCGTGAGGAGCACGTGCCACGGGCATCTCATAGGGCCAGGGCAGGGTGAAGAAAGCTTCATGCAGCTCCCCCAGGCCCTGATTGGCCAGGGGAGCGCATGAAACCTTCTCTGCTCTGCCCCTGCCCTGTGAGCTCTTGGGGGAAGGCTTTGCACGCTCCCCCGCTTCCAGGCCTTAATTGGCCTGGAGGTGCAACAGGGCCTTCGTGGGCCAGATCCACCCACTTGGTGGGCCGGTTCCAGCTCACAGAGGCCCTTTTGCTCATCCCTGTTTTATGCCATGAGGAAATTATGGAAGCTTCTATTGAATTCCCCATTCATAATAATCAGGAACCAAGCACCAATATTAGGGCCTGTTATGAGCACAAGCAGCACAACCAACCCTTTGAGCTTTCATGAAAATGTAACGGCCTCTACCGCTTGAGCTATAAAGTCAGCTGGCGCTCAGCTTAGGCTGTAGAGCTCACTCATCCTTATCTCTCGCTGTAAGTGCTCCAAGTGCCACTACATGGGACAGTGAACCACATCCACTAGGTGTGTGGGTTTCACAAACGCCACTGCTCAAAAGCTGGCCCAAGTTTAGAGAAGGAGAACAAGTCCCTGCTGCCAAATTTCCAACCCGCATTTTACCTATCGGGCAGCATTGTGTGTCACCTGTATAGTGAGTGCTGTACATCACTAGTGTGCCAAGAAATTAGCAGGTCTCCTCCTCAACAAATTTATCGTCAAAGGCTGAGAGCTGTAAAACTGTCTGTGAACTGCAGACACTCAATTGCCAGTGAAGTTAACAGGCACTAGGTTTCAAAGTCCCCACTAAAGGCACAGCAAGTACGATACTGTAAAATACAAAATCAATCACACTGCAAGTCCAACACTAAACATAATCACTTCTGAGGAAGTGGGTTGTGCCCATGAAAGCTCATGATACCATCTATGTCTTTTGTTAGTCTCCAAGGTGCGACAGGACCATTCGTTGTTTTTTAAGTTTTTCCAGTTACAGACTAACACGGCTACCCACTTTTGAACATAACTAATATATCCTGCGCTGGGGATTAGGCATGTTTTCAGGTTGGGAATTAATTTCATAAGTCAGTTTACGTTTGTGTTTTAAAACAGGGAGAACCAAGTCAGACAGCTCCATTCTCACTCAGATCTCTTTTGTCAACAGACTGCTGAGAGCAGCAAAATAAATCAATTTGCAGGACTACTGAATGGGAACTTGCTGCTTTAAATGCATCAAATAAAGTGGGGGCGGGGCAGGGCGTGGTAAGATTCCCAGGGTCTAAAACAGGAAGTAAGTGTAACTCATAGGCAGTGGGACTGCTCAGAGAGAGAGAGAGATTGGAGAATTTGCTCTACAGCCTTAGCCAATGGGCAGTTAGCTTTTAGCACCAAAGATTGCAGGTTCATTCCTGCCTGCTGACAACCAGGGCCCATAGGCCTTACATAAAGAGAGGGGTAGAGCATGGATCCAACCATAATACTCTGGGAAAGGCAGTTACCCCTATCCTGACCACTTTGCCACAGAGTTTAACATCTCAGCCAAATAATGCAGTCACACACCACTCCCTCCCTGTCTGACAGAGTCTGACCCTCAACGCAGTATCTGCCCAGTTCCTGCCTTCTAGAACTGATTAAAGAGAACTCCCTGCAATTTCACAATGAAACCTTTCTCTGAACTTGTTCACTTTTTCAACCCAGTTCTAGTATTGAGTAACTTCCTCACAAACCTAGGTATCCAAGCCAAAAGAATGTTGCTACAAACTAAGGAAATGGATTCCGAGAGTTTAAAGCTAGAAGGGATTATTCGGCTCATCTAGTCTGAGCTCCTATATATCACAAGATATTACATTTTACCTCAATGTCCCTATATTAACTCAATGTTTAGCTTTTCCCTGCTCGGTTATAGAGCCCTGTGATATATTCTTCCTCTGAAGGTACTTCTATACCATTAGCAAGTCACTTTTCAGCATGAGCTGACAGATCTGGCATTTCTTTTACATTAAAACCAGCATATGCAGGGTGGAGTGCAATTTATCATTGCAACAGGTAGCATTTCAGTGCCTCTCAGTTTTGCTGTCAAAGATGCCTCTCAGCTAAACAAACTGTCCTGCATCAGACTCCAGGGAAGTAAGAACAGGCCTTCCTGTGAACCTGACCCCTTGACCAACAACATCATTTATCTTTATAAAAATGACCACAGACTCATTTTATAAACTGCAGCTGAAAATAATGTAAGTTTCACCTTCAGACCCAGCCTGTCATGGAAGAAATGCAGCCGCATAAAGCACTGCAACATGATCACTAAACTTTGCTGAGTTGTTTTTTTTTGGTGGGAGGGGGGGGCTTTATTTGTAAGTGCAGTGATATACTTACTGACACATTCTATAGCAGTGATGGCTATAAAAATGTAATAAATATCATAATTAAAGAAAATAACCACACTTCTACAACTTCTGTTATGAATTTCCCATTGAAAACTAGTGCCCACACTTTTACCAACCCATGGGTTTCACTGGCAACTGGTCAGTAGTCTGAGCACTTCTCCTAGGCTATGTCTACACTGCATTTGTTTTTTGCAGAAGAGGATATGCAAATTGAATGCTCATTTGCATATCTTCTTCCAATTCTTTTTGCGGAAGAGATTTTGCCGCTAAAAAGCCCTGTGTAAACACGGCCATTTGTTGGGAAAAACCCTTTTTTGCAAGACCCTATAAACTTTGATTTTTGAGGAATACGGGATCTGGCAAAAAAAGGTTGGGTTTTTTTTTTTCAACAAATGGCCCCATCTACACAGGGTTTTTTTGCAGTGTAGACATAGCCCTAGAGTCCAGTTCTACCACCCTTACCCGGTACCCTCCTTTACCATCATGGATAGTTCCTTAATGAGAGTAGCCTAGTTCTTAGGCTAGGTCTACACTGCAGTTTAAGGTGTGATTTCAGCATGTGGAGACTTACCTAAACTAGCTATAACCTAATTAGTTTGGGTACCAATAGCAGAGAAGCTGTGGCAACTCAGGCTTCAGTGCCGACTGTGCATGCCTGCCCAAGACCCTGGACACTTACTCAGGCAGTTAGCCCATGCCGAAGCTAACTAAGGCTTCACTGCTACCAATAATGGATCTAGCTAAGTCAAAGCTAGCTCAAGTATGTCCACACATACTGCAACCTCTGAGTCCAGCACAGGCATACTCTTAGAAGGACGTCCAGCTTAAGGCTGAGAAATGGTATGCTGGAACAATTTTTATAGCAGGGGTACTGAGAATCATTGAACCCAACTTTACATCCTGTATATGATGGCAACCACTTCAAACCAGAAGTTTCAGCAGCATCCCTTGCACCCCAGCTTCTAGCATTTCATGGGCTCTTGCTCCATGTTAAAGGTGAGGGCAGCTACAATTTGGATTAAAAAAAGAGCTAGATAAATTCATGGAGGATAGGTCCATCAATGCCAGGAAGGGTAGGCATGGTGTCCCTAGCCTCTGTTTGTTAGAGTGACAGGAGAGGGTGACCTGTTCTGTTCATTCCCTCTAGGGCACCTGGCATTGGCCACTGTCGGAAGACAGGATACTGAGCTAGGTGGACCTTTTGTCTGACCCAGTATGGACGTTCTTATGCTCCATTTTTAGTGCCACTGAGTATCCTGAATCTGTCATCTTTATTCACACCAAGTACAGCCGCTCCCTGAGTTACAAACGGTCGAGTTACGACCGTTGGCACTTACGACCAAAGCTCCCATGGAGCACTTGTAAAGGCGGTCCCTGAGTTACAAACACAACCCGCACTTACGAACAGCGTGGTCGCTATGTAACTCAATTGGGTCCGAGTTACGAACAGATCGAGTTACGGCCAAGTGTTTGGTCCGTAACTCATTCAAAACTCGGGGAGAGGCTGTTGAATATCTCTCTAAATATTCTTGAGTCTAGAGTAACTGAATGCTGAACAGATCAGTAAGGCAATATAGCACCTATTACTGCTGGGTTCAACTTCTGGTGACTTGGACCAAAAATGTTACTAGGGCTGATGAAAGTAACTCCTTTTCCAGCCCCTCCCCTCCCACCCCCCAAAAAAACGGAACTAAAACTTTCATTAGAAATTCTTCAATTGTTTGTGGATCAGTTTCAAAGTTTCCAAAAACCAAAATCTGAAATTTAATTGAAAAATTTGAATTTTTGTTTTCTCCTCCCATATTCCCCCTTTTTGCAGTTAAGTTCATGACAAGAGAAATCAGCTGCCAAGAAATCTGTGACATCACAACTTCAGCTTCACTGCAGAATCAAATACCTGCAGAAAAACAACTATAAGGTAGAAAGTTTATGTGCAACAGCTTTGGTAATTAAGTTATGTAACTGAAAGATTTCTCATCCATAAAGTCCTTCTTAAAATGTAATAATTTATGGGTACTCTGATTAAATTCTGGTTTTCAGCTTTAACTTTCTGAATTTAAATAATATTTCTAGCATAGGTTTCAAATACAGTCAAGGCAGCTAGAGAATTTAAATAAAAATCTCAATAGCAAAATAACTATAACAACAATAAAACACCTAGTTCTTAGTAAATTTCAAAACTACCATATAATCTGACAGTGTAATGAGTAGATAAAAGCAAACCAATAGTATTAGACTCATATGGGTGTAGGCTGTATTCTTTTAGATAATGTACTGCACAAAAGCCATTAGGGCTATTGTTATCAGTGGAAATGGAAAGAAATCTGTCAGAAAAATCAAATCTAGATAGTCCTTTGCAGTAAGTATAGCTTTCAACTTTGGGTGGTACATTTATTAACTCTGTCTATCCACCAGCTTACAGTATCTACCCCTGCTTCCACAGCCTGGAGCTATCAACCTGACGTAGGTTGTACTAAAAAGAGTTAAAGACAAAGGAGAGGGAAAAGTGAAACAGGAGAATGTTGGAAAGCAAGGAGATGAAAGACATACAGGAAGGCAGTGGATTAATGGACAAGCATTTATGTTGTGATCAGTTAATGCACAGAGATTAGCATGCAAGGTATTTTCTGCAAGAAACATCCTGTCATCCACACAGTGATATGCAAAAGATGAAGCAGCCAAATGTCAAACAAATTGTAACTCCATCTTCCCTTCACCTTCTCTCATCCTGGGCCTGGAGGTTAGGCTGGGGGAAAGATCAGAGGGATAAAAACAATGCCAAGAAATTAGTAGGATGCCTTGAGTTCTACCAAGCAGAACTGTCCCTTCGAGAGGATAAATCAAGAACATAAATCTTGGGCTTCCACAGACTAGAGAAGGAGGGGGAAACTTTTTGGATATGGTTTCAGAGCACAGGATATCTTCCTCACACCAAGAAACAACAAAGCTGTTTCTGGCCTGAATCAAACAATTCCTGCAGTAGAACACAGCTAAAACTTTTCCATGTATTATCCATTAAGGCATGGGGGTCAAACAGAATTACCTGACAGAGTTGGGTTAAAAAAAAAGAAAGTTTCCCATCCAGTGAAAATTTTCAATATATTAAACAAAAATTCATTCAAAATTAAGCTCAATAGTCATAATATTGAAAGCTTCTGTAATTTAAACACTTGAAAAAAGTTTCATCTTGAACACTTCAAATAGTGTTGTTTTAATTTTGAGCTTTTAAAAAAACCTAAATTTACTAAACTTCCACAATGAAAACAAAATCACAAATTCTAAAACTTTCTAGTTTGAAAATGTTGAAATGGGATGCTTTGGCAATTTGGAACATTTTTCTTTTCCCCCAAAAATGTTCAGGTCAGGAGATTATTGAAACTGATGTGGTTTCAGACACAAAGTTAGCTGTGACAAATCAGCATTTTTGGTGGGAAAACAGTTAGTTGAAAAATTCCCAGCCAGCTTTATTCTCCTCCGGTTGAAATACAGGATTCAGATGGAGTGAAAACATCAATGGGGTGACAGCATTAGGAGAGGAGTGAAATGAAGGTTAGCTAACAACCAAAGACAACACCACAAATGAAAATATGTCCAATATATACATTTTGCAGCCGAGTGTTGATGACATCAGGATGCTATGACATTTTTTCCCATGTGGAAGGGGAGAGGATGGAGGCTGTTGGACTAGGTATCCCAAGCATATCCATTGCCTAAAAAGAGCTGGAAGGACTTGATTTACCTGGGTATTCTTAGCTATAGCTGATGCTGGTTTTTTTGGGAAAGCATTCCAAGGGCCAGAGATATCCATTATAAACAGTGATATCAAAAAGCTCATCATATATATAGTAGCCCAGTGTCGGAGAGTCTGTAACGCCAAAATGTTGGCTGTTCCCTCTGGGCGGCGCTGTTGCTGAAATGCTGGCTGCTCCCTCTGGGTGGCGCTGTTGCTGAAATGCTGGCTGTTCCCTCTGGGCGGCGCTGTTGCTGAAATGCTGGCTGCTCCCTCTGGGTGGCGCTGTTGCTGAAATGCTGGCTGCTCCCTCTGGGCGGCGCTGTTGCTGAAATGCTGGCTGCTCCCTCTGGGCGGCGCTTCCCACTGTGGTGCTTGGCTGACCTCTGTACCGCTCAGCCGGGCCGCCGTGGGGGAGCAAGTGGTGCAAGTGGCCATTTGTGCCCCGCGCTCCCCATGCAGCACTCGTGTACGTCACCTTCGCCCCCCCTTCGCCTCCTGCCATGGCACTCGGCTGACTTCTGCACCACTCAGCCAGGCCGCCATGGGGGAGCCCAAACCACCGCTTGCTCCCCCACGGCGGCCCGGCTGAGTGGCGCAGAAGTCAGCCGAGCGCCATGGCGGGAGGCAAAGGGGGGCAGAGCGGTGATGTGCAGCATGACAGCGGCTCCAGGCCCCGCCCCCTGGCCGTGAACATCACCGCCTCGCCCCCTTTGCCTCCCGCTGTGATGCTCGGCTGACTTCTGCGCCGCTCAGCCAGCCCGCCGCGTGGGAGCAAGTGGTGCAAGCGACTGTTTGGGCTCCACATCCCCCATGCGGCACAGGGAGTGCGTAGCCCAACCCCTTCTGTACGAGGCTTCACCCCTTCCACCTGAGGCCCCACCCCTTCCGAGAGCACGGAGTCAGGTCCCCCACACACACTTTGCCCAGGGGCCTGGCAAGTCTGTCAGCCCCCCGACCGTGTCTGTTTGTTTGGGGGGGTTGTATGTAAGTTGAAGGCATATGTGCTACCATATAGGATCAGGCACAGTCACATACTATCCTTGTTTTCATCTAGGAAGTATGATTCATTTTTAATTTTTTGCATTTCTCACAACCAGATTTAGGGCTGAATCAAAATCCTAGGTTCATCTCTGAAACTTGGGGAGGTTCAAAATCTAAACCCAGTTCACTATTTTGTAGCGGGCCTCTAACCTTAGAAATGAAACCTAGCCCGAATGCCCCTGACATGTGGGGTGTTTGAAATCTGCTCTGATTCATCTCTACTCCAAACTCACTTCTGTGACAGCTTCCATTGCCAGCCACCAAGCACAGACCTCACATACATCAAAACCAAAATTACTGCACTCCTGGAAGGATGGATATTTGAATTGTCTGAGTTATAGTTTACATATGATTTAGGGCCCAAGTCTCTACAAGATTGCTTGAGTAGTCAAATGGGGCTATTTGTGTAAGAACTACTTGCAATCAAAGTATTGGGACTATCTATTTCAAGGCTGGAACCAGCTGTCCAGTATTTTTATAGTGCCAAGCAAAGGACAGGTCTCAGGCAACCTTATTATTTATTTCTGCCTTAATAGTGAAAAAAACTGCTTCAGAGTCAGCTTGCCTATCCCTTCCAATTTCATATGTATGTCCTATAGCTCAATTGGACCAATAAGACCTTGCTTGACCACCCAGCTCACGAGCTTTTGCCCACAACAGAACAACCAAGTCAACCATTGTCTTTTGATTTCAAATGTATTTAAATTAAACCTGAAATCACTGTGGCCCTAACTTTGGTCCAGATTCAGAAAAGCAAATAAGCATGTGCTTATAGTTAAGCATGTGCTGAAGTCCCATTGACTTCAGTCGGAGCTATAAACCTTAAGCACATGGTCATGTGTTTTCCTGAACTGAGATGCTTTCCTGAATCAGGGCTTTTACCTCTTACTTTCCCCCTCCTCAACCAAAGTAGTCACAAGACAGAAAGAACATTCTATTAATTGCTTGTAGATTAAATCTCTAAATTAAAGGTTGCAATGCTTTGAAAATCTTGCTCCCTTGCACACTGCATAATGATCATATCCTCCTCGTTATAAGTAGCTCATAAGACTTTAATAACCCTTTACAGTCTGCTCCATTGAACAACGGAGAATTAGTTTTAATCTTTAATCCTTATAATTGTATTTCTCTTTGAATTGTATGCTGCTTCTGGTAAGCAGGACTGCAGCATGCTACATGTGCATGGCCTTGCTGGTAAACAATAGAAGGTTTTGTATAAGGGATTGGCATGTCACTTGGGAATGGGCCAGAACAACAAATTGATACAAAACACTTTACCTGTTATGTCAGTATTAAATCTCTGTATCTGAACTATCGTCTTTCTCCAGAAATCCCCTTGAACCAAGCTATGCTGCTCATTATCCAGAAAACTTAAAAATGGCCTGTGGACACAAGACAAGGAAAGGGAAAACGGTTATACTTTCCAATAGCTGGGAGGCTGGGGGAGGGTCTAACAGGACACACCAGCAGGGCCCTGCTTTGAGTTTCTAGGATGAGTGAGGCTTCAGGACTGTGAAGCACAAACTCCAAAGCCTTACTCATACTTGTAATTCCATTGGAGCCAATGGGCTGGATTTATTCTCATAGGGATCAATAACAAAACTCCCTCCAACTGTGAACAACACTTATATATCATTGGAACAGACACCTCAGAAAAGAGAAAAAGCCTTCACAGGTATACATTAAAATGTTTGTCCCCCTCTCCTGTATAACCTTTATATTTCACTTCTCTCCTTGGATCCTAGCTTCTAAGCTGATCCATATGGACAGACTCCCATGCCTACATGGATCCTGAAGTCACTTAGGCTCTACACTGGCACCAAGTTCCACCCTAATAAATCGCTTTGCAGGATTGGGCCTACGCATTGGTTCTACGCATTGGTGCAGCACCTAGCAGAATGGTGCTGGGACCTCTGATCACTCTTGTAAAACACTCCCTCACCCTGGATCTCTCTTTGTAAGCAGCCCTCATGCATTTCATTTCAGCGTGTTGTGTTCACAGTGTCTTCTGCTTCAAAATAAGGTGACCAGATGTCCTCCTTTGAGGAGGACAGTCCTCCTTTTGAGGGGTTTGTCCTCCCCAATAATTATGTCCTCCTTTTGTGCTCCTTTGAAAAAAATTGTCCTTAGATACATAGAACTGGAAGAGACCTCAGAAGGTCATCAAGTCCAGCCCCCTGCTCTAGGCAGGACCAATTCCAACTAAATCAACCCAGCCAGGGCTTTGTCAAGCTGAGACTTAAACACCTCTAGGGATGGAGACTCCACTACTTCCCTAGGTAACTTATTCCAGTGCTTCACCACCCTCCTAGTGAAATAGTTTTTCCTAATATCCAACCTGGACCTCTCCCACCACAATTTGAGACCATTGCTCCTTGTTCTGCCATCTTTGACAAAAAAATATATCCCGCTGTTTTTTAAAATATCATTATACTGCAATTAAACCCCTGTTAAAAGTCTTAATATACAGTAAAAGTACACTTAGAGGTACTTAGATGCACAATCAAAGTTTTCGGAGCATGGACTGTGCATCAAAACTGAATAGAGAACTTCATAATAAAAAAATCCATTGTGCCAGAACTAAAGGAGAGGCTATTATTCGCAACGTTTTTCAAACTTACACACAAGAGAATTTGAAGAAAGATTTAGATGAAGCTAAATTTGTTACACTTCTTTCAGATGCTTTCAAACCACAAAGATACAAAGTTGTATCCGGTGTTAGTTCATTACTTCAGTTTTGAAAATGGTATTGAAATTAAAGTTTTGAATTTGGAAGCAATTGATGGTGAGACATCTGAAATAATATCCAATCATATCAAAAAAATAGTGGATAATCATAATTTGAATGATAAAGTTATTGTGATGTGTGCCGATAACACAAATAATTATTTTGGCAGTGAAAATCACAAAGGTGATAAAAATGTTCATAAGAAAATTATGCATTTACTTGGGAAAACAATTATTAGAATCGGTTGCAATGCTCATATGGTATCTAATGCTATCAATACAGCATCAAGCTTAATGTCCATCGATGTTGAAGTTGTGATACCTCAAATTTATTTACATTTTGAACGATTCACTCTAAGAGTTACATCATTAAAGACTTTTTGCGAAGAAACCTCAGTTGAATATAAAGATCTGTTAGGATATTCGAAAACAAGATAGTTAGCTTTAAAGCCAGCCATTGAACGAGTGCTGCAATTGTTCAAGTCTTTAAAACAATATTTTCTAAGTTTGGAAAAATGTCCACTGATCTTGAAAAACATTTTTAAGAATGAATCTGCTGAAGTAACTCTGTATTTTGTTCACAATCAAGCAACTTTGTTCCAGTCAGTTATAAAAAGTATTGAAAAAGAGCATATAACTTCTACAGAAGTGGGATTGCATATTAAACAATTAAAGGAGCAACTTCAATCACGTCTTGAGTATTGAGTCCAACTTTCTTCCATTGGTTGTAATTATTAATTTAAACAAAAATTAAAAAAATAAGAAAGCATATACAAGTATGTTTTTTTTTCTCAACTCAGTGTCTTCCTCGCACATTTTCAAATTCTGGTTACCTTATTCAAAATGATCTGGACAAATTGGAGAAATGGTCTGAGGTAAACAGGATGAAGTTTAATAAGGTCAAATACAAAGTGCTCCACTTAGGAAGGAACAATCAGTTTCACACATACAGAATGGGAAGCGACTGTCTAGGAAGGACTATGGCAGAAAGAGATCTAGGGGTTATAGTGGACCACAAGCTAAATATAAGTCAACAGTGTGGTGCTGTTGCAAAAAAAGCCAACATGATTCTGGGATGCATTAATAGGTGTGTTGTGAGCAAGACACGAGAAGTCATTCTTCCTCTCTACTCTGAGCTGATTAGGCCTCTGTTGGAGTATTGTGTCCAGTTCTGGACACCACATTTCAAGAAAGATGTGGAGAAATTGGAGAAGGTCCAGAGAAGAGCAACAAGAATGATTAAAGGTCTAGAGAACATGACCTATGAAGGAAGACTGAACGAATTGGGCTTGTTTAGTTTGGAAAAGAGACAATTGAGAGGGGACATGAAAGCAGTTTTCAGGTATGTAAAAGGGTGTCACAAGGAGGAGGGAGAATACTTGTTCTTCCTGGCCTCTGAGGATAAAACAAGAAGCAATGGGCTTAAACTGCAGCAAAGGAGGTTTAGGTTGGACATTAGGAAAAGGTTCCTAGCGGTCACGGTGGTTAAACACTGGAATAAATTGTCTAGGGTGGTTGTGGAATTTCCATCTCTGGAGATATTTAAGAGTAGGTTAGATAAATGTCTATCAGGGATGGTCTAGACAGTATTTGGTCCTGCCGTGAGGGCAGGGACTGGACTCGATGACCTCTTGAGGTCCCTTCCAGTCCTAGTATTCTATGATTCTATGATTCCTGTCCCAACACCAATAAAGCTGAATCATATCCCTCCCCTTGGCACGGGGGGCTCACCTCTGTTAGATCCTGGATTTCTTCCCTCTGCCCCCCATTCCTCTTTCTCCTTGTCTCCCATTAACAGTCCTCCACTGAGAAGCTGATTCCTCATATTTACTAATTAATCACTGAGTCCGAATCCATGTTCTCCCAATTTGGCCTGTGCAGGTGGACAGAGTGGTGAGCCAGCCCTGAGCTACTCCCACTCCATCATAACCCACAATCAACACATTTGCCCATAGTCACCACCCAAATCGTGCCAAACCCTGAAATTTAGAATAGTCTTCAATAAACATAATAAACCCATTTAAAGACCTAGCTTACTGATACAGGGGAAGGCTTAAAATTGAAGATTTGCTCACAAACATTTAATTGCAGGGTCCCTGAGTCTGACTGTTCATACTGCAGTTTTATAGCCCCACAGTCTGAGCCCTGTGAGCTGGAGTCAGTTGACACATGCCAGCTCTGGTGATAAATTGCTTGTGCATACATACTCTCACTTTCCCATCACGCTGCTTCCTGTGGCTCCCCTTGGCTGCAAATGGCAAATCGCAGCCAATGGTGAACCACAGCCAATGGGAGCCACAAGGCTCAGGGCTTTGGAGCCAGTAGGTAAGAAAACCGGAGCAGCCTGGTAGCAGCTTTCTCGGAGTGGGTCAGTGGACCACTTTGAGAAACATGGTAATAGGCATATGACCACCAACCTGTGAGAATTAACAATTCAATGTTTATAAAGCACTATTAACTTATAAAGCACTGTATATATTATTA
The DNA here is from genome assembly GCF_052426305.1 of Pelodiscus sinensis. Taxonomy (NCBI): domain Eukaryota; kingdom Metazoa; phylum Chordata; order Testudines; family Trionychidae; genus Pelodiscus; species Pelodiscus sinensis. The sequence goes on from NC_143054.1 coordinate 16,082,042, forward strand.
ATATCATTATATATACATATATAATTATATTAATTTTATATATATTATAGTGATTATATAATATCAAGCTCATCTGAAGTGGGTTTTGCTCACAAGGGCTCATGATACTATATATATTTTTGTTAGTCTCTAAGGGTACATCTAATCTACATGCCTCCGTCGAGGAGGCATGTAGTCTAGACACACCCTAAGGGTACATCTACACAGCAGCATTATTTCAGAGTAACTGATGTTATTTCAAAATAAAATGTGTGCTACAAGCAAGCCATTATTTCAAAATAATGTCAAGCTGGAGGACATCTTAGTCCGACTCCTGTAACCCTTATTTCACGAGCTAAGTTATTTCAACTTCAGCTATGCAATTGATGTGGCTGAAGTTGCGTAGCTTAATTTGAATTTTGCCGGGCAGTATAGCTATGCCCTAAGATGCCACGAGACTACTTGTTGTTTTTAAAGTTAAATTTCCTGTGCTTCATTTGCATAATGGTGGATGCAGTTTTTTTCTAAACGGGCTTTTCGATTGAAAAACGGCAGTTTAGACGGGGATCTTTTGAAAATAAAACCCTTTGTTGAAAGATTCTGTACTCCTCAAAAATGAGGTTTACAGGATCTTCCAAAAAAGCTTGCCCTTTTCGAAAGAACTGAGTCTAGACCACGGTTTTACTTAGGAAATAGCACTTTTTAGAAAAAGCGCCATGAAATGATTTTGCAAATAAAGCATGAGAAATTCAAATCCCAGCTTCATTTGCAATTTTGAAGTGTCTAATTTACATCCCTCTGTCAAAAGAGGGGTGTAGTCTTAACACAGCCTTACATGTGTACAGATATGAAAGTCTTTTCCCCCACCCCAATTATTTTTTCTAACAAATCTGTATTGATTTTAAAAAGGAACCAATATTTCAGTTCCTGATTCTCCTGCAGAATTGGTGTGTGTGCCCAGGGGAAGAGGGAGATGCTGTTTATAGAAAAAAATAACACCAATGACCAAGACAATAAAAAATCTAAAGGGATCTTAAAGCGAGGAAGAGCCTCCAAGGGATGCGTCGGGCGTTTGTCACAAGCTCTGAAACCCAGAGAGAAAAGAAATGGGCTAGGTTTGGGATAAAAGAGAAAAATAGTAAGCCTGTCAAAACAGGCATTCAAGACTTATTCATCGTTTGCTTCTATTTTCCTAATCCACTTGCAGTGGAAAAGTCACCTGGGCTAATTAGTCCAAAAGCAACTAAAAATAGCTGGGAAAAAAGGCTGCTACTTAGACCGCTGGGATAATAAGGGCAGCTTCATTTAATGGTTGCTGGACCATAAAATCTCCAGAACGATCCCATCCTGAGTTCTCTGACAAACTTCAATATAGTTGTTGCATACAGCTGCAATCTAGTAATAAGCGTATCGGATGCCTTTCGTGGGGAAACTTGCATTCTATAACATTCCGCTAAGAGGAAGACACAGCAGCAGAGCATATGGGGGTAAGAAGAAGAAAATTGCACTTTAGTCGCAAACTGCTTATCACTAAACAAGACTGGGACTGGATTTTCCTGTGCATTGGGAACTGCAATAGCAGGATGGACTGTGCCAAAGATACACGGGGCCATACAATGTGGTGCAACATCTTTCACACAAATCACTTTCTCAAACCGTTTTACAGAGTGAAATGCACAGCTGCAGAGGGAGACAGAAATTAACAGCAAAGGCAAGGAAGCAAAGATCTGAGATGTGGGGGGAGGGCACAAATTCAACGGGTGGTATTTTAAAGCACAAGAATTGCTGGAAGCCTAAAGATGCATCAGCAACTTGATTCCCCACTTGAGGCATTGTAATAGGAGGGTCAATACAAGAACTAATTTCCTTTTACCCTCTCTCGAATACAGAGGATAGCCCATGGCTGGGACTCCTCAACCTCCATAATCTCTGGGATTCTTGGGCTTCGCCAACCATATGTCCATCCCTGGTAGCTGACAAGGTGAAGAGGGCGAAAGGAGGAAGATTCAGAGAAGGAGGCTCCCACCATCTGTGGCTAAGTTGTACTCTCAATTTCTTCTACAGTGTTTAGAATAGGCTGGTGTTACGCCAGCGTTGTATTACCATCAAGCAGATGATCCTGTGAGGATATACAAATATGATCAAGAAAATGTTAGCCAAGCCACGGGAGAGAAGGGAACGTGGGAGCCAAGGCAAGTCCTTTGTCCCCTGCCGAATCTGGGGTTGATTCCTATCTAAATCATCCCTCACGTTTCCACTCCTTAGCATATTATGATTCACTTATGAAGATGTTTGTTAGGGTTACCAGGTGTCCAGTATTCACCCGGACAGTCCAGTATTTTCGCCTCTTGTCCAGTAAAAAATTCAGAAAATACTGGACACCTAAGCTGTCCGGTATTTTCTGAACTTTTCTCTGGCCAGGAGGCGAAAATGCCATGCACCTGGCAACCCTACAAACACTCAGCACCCAGCCTCCCCCCCCAACCCCGAGTTCCCCCCTGGCTCCTAACATCACCAGCCCCCATGCTTACCTGGTTCCCCAAGGCTGCTGGCACAAAATGGCTCCCAGCCAAAAGACCTAGGGGAAGCAATGCTTCCCCTGGGTCTTAGTGCTCAACCGCTCCCCTGTTTCTATCCCTGCACTCACTCTTAAAGGAGACATGCTGTTTTAATGCTGTTTTATTTTAATTTTTTTTTTTGCTCAACAACTTTGGTCTCCCCCCCTCTTTTTTTCCCCCTTCAACAGAATTTTTTCCTGGTGTGGTTTTTTTTGAGGGGTGGGGGAGAGGGATGTTTGGTATTTTTGTTTCAACCATCGAGCAACCCTATTTGTGATTTCAGGATTCACTATGGAGACCACTGTAGTTAGGTGGATTTACTGCCGTGGTGTCCTCACAGGTCTCTGGTTCCGTTGATGATGGTAACCAGAAGGTTGCTGGCATGTGTACTCAATGATGTGGACCCAATGACCACAGCAGACCCTGAGAGGGCCCCCAAAGACCACAAACCAGATAAGGATCAGAGGTGTCAGGCCAGGTTTATTGTTAAGCGAAATACAGTAACTGTTGTCAGTAGACTCTGCTGAACCACTACACACATGTACTTGCCACAATGGAATGACTCAATCAGTGGGAAATTTCCACTGCCCCCCCAGTCATACAAAGGCTGTCCCCCCAAGACACCACCTTATATACAGGTACAAACAAATCACACCTCACTACTGACGTTGTCAGGTTACCACCCTTAGATGCCACCCATCACCCTGTACCTTGTGGTTTGATTAGATCATCTCTATCCATCATGCTGTTATTTTAAACCCTTTCTTGAACCCAGTTCTGTATAGGTGAGGAGTGGGTACCAAGATCTTTTTTAATGAGCTAGTGATATTCTGTGCTTTCCACTTATGACCAGTACCAATTATTGTTCTGCACCTGGGCCTATTACCAACTAGTGTTTTGCACACTCAGCCCTATTTGTGCCAAGTTCTGTGAGCTGGGGTCTGCCTCTTGCCCACAGCTTAGCTTTGCTTTATGTTAGCCATGTTTTGTCCATTGTTAGCTAGGCCTTAGCTCCTCAGGCTGGGCCTGTGCTGCACTGGCTTATGTTTTAGGCCGTCATCTTACTACGACCACTTGTATCATGAGAGTTACAAGAGCAAGGCAGGCTCCCAGTCAGGGGCAGATGATGATTTTGTGGGGCCCAGGGCAGCACAATTTCGCGGGGTCCTCCCTTTGACACGGCGCATGCGCGGTGGCACATGTGCGAGGCTTCTTGAAGCGCGGGGCCCGAGGCAGCCATCCCGCTCGCCCTGCCCCATATCCACCCCTGCTCCCAGTAACAGCACAGTGCAGGACATAGCAAGAGTGCGCTGGCCTTTTCAGAAGCTTCCTTCAGATAAGTGAGCCATTAGAAGGGGCATCTGCAGAAGGAGGGGATTAAGTCCGTTTCTGTTACTGAAACATAAGCTGCTCTGTTGGAGATTAGTGCAGAGGTAACTAATTATTTGGCTTTCTCTTGCTCTAATCTTCCTTTACCAAGATGCAGAACATGCTACAGAAACTGGAGTAAGAAGTCAAAGCTTCTATGATATAACATGGTAATAAATTGGTAGAATACAGTGTAAACAAAGCTGAAAAGAACACCAATCTTGTCAACGGCAGCTGCTTCCGTTAGCAACTCCTAGGCCTGGCCCACACTGGGACTCACCCCCAAACCATCCATGTAGTGTAGCTGCAAAACAAGGTCCTAACCCTGCATCAGTCCAGAATATTTAGGGAGTATGAATTCTGCTATGGGCATGTGTGCACTACTCAAGGGGCTTGTCTATGCTTGTAGCACTTCAGTGAAGGCATTACCTATACCAGGGCTAGGCAAAATACAGCCCCATGGGCCAGATCTGGCCTGCCAAGACACTGGATGCAGCCCATGGTTGCAGCAAGGAGCCTCTAGCAGGCTCCCTGCCTGCCCTGCCCGTCCCTCTGCCCCGCATGCTGCTCAGAAAAGCAGCTCCTGGGCCATTTTTCTTTCAATAACTGCAAGAACCCGTGGGGGACACTGCAGCACAGGCAGCATGCAAATTACCCCTCCCCCTTCCTTCAGGCTCATAACTATCCATAGACCAAGGTTGCCAGATGGCTGAAACAAAAATACTGAATACACCCCCCCCCCCCCCAAAAAAAAAAAAAACCAAGGACCTGCTAGGGTTTTCCAGGTAGTCATTAAACAAAAACAAAAAAACCACCCGGACACACTTCATGGAGGGGGGGAGAACACCGGCCAGGAAGGGAGCAAGGGGGGGGGGAGGACCTGGAAACAGCTAATGGGGAGGGGGCCATGCGGCTGGCCAGGAGAGATGGGGGGGCCAACGGGAAGCAGGGCTGGTTGGGAGAGGGGAGGTCGGGCAGAACAGGGCTGGCCGTGGGATACTGCGGGAGAAGGGACCAGCCGGGAGGGGGCGGAGCTGGCCGGGAGTAAGGGGGATGCGGGAAGCACAGCTGGGGGGGGGGATCAGGGTCCGTGAAGGTGGCTGGGAGGAAGGGTATGCGGGAAGCACAGCTGTCAGGGGGAAGAAGGGTGCAGCGGTGCTGGCTGGGAAGATCTTTGAAAAATCATGGCAGACAGGGGAGATTCCAGAAGACTGGAAAAGGGCAAATATTGTGCCCATCTATAAAAAGGGGAATAAGAACAACCCAGGAAATTATAGACCGGTCAGTTTAACGTCTGTCCCAGGGAAGATAATGGAGCAGGTAATTAAGGAAATCGTATGCAAACACTTGGAAAGTAATAAAGTGATAGGGAATAGCCAGCATGGGTTTGTGAAGAACAAGTCATGCCAAACTAATCTGATAGCTTTCTTTGATAAGATAACGAGCCTTGTGGATAAGGGAGAAGCGGTGGATGTCATATACCTAGACTTTAGTAAGGCATTTGATACGGTCTCGCATGATATTCTTATTGATAAACTAGGCAAATATAACTTAGATAGGGCCACGATAAGGTGGGTGCATAATTGGCTGGATAACCGTAGTCAGAGAGTTGTTGTTAACGGTTCTAAATCCTGCTGGAAAGGGATAACAAGTGGAGTTCCTCAAGGGTCTGTTTTGGGACCCGTACTATTCAATATCTTCATCAATGATGTAGATATTGGGATAGAGAGTACTCTTATTAAGTTTGCAGATGATACCAAACTGGGTGGGGTTGCGACTTCTTTGGAGGATAGGGACATAATTCAAAATGACCTTAGCAAGTTAGAGAAATGGTCAGAGGTAAACAGGATGAGGTTTAATAAAGAGAAATGCAAAGTGCTCCACTTAGGAAGGAACAATCAGTTCCATACATACAAGATGGGAAGCGACTGTCTAGGAAGGAGCATGGCGGAAAGGGATCTAGGGGTCATAGTGGACCACAAGTTGAATATGAGTCAACAGTGTGATGCTGTTGCAAAAAAAGCAAATATGATTCTAGGTTGTATCAACAGGTGTGTTGTAAGCAAAACTCGTGAAGTCATTCTGCCGCTCTATTCTGCACTAGTTAGGCCTCAGCTGGAGTACTGTGTCCAGTTCTGGGCGCCACATTTCAAGAAAGATGTGGAGAAATTGGAAAGGGTACAGAGAAGAGCGACAAGAATGATTAAAGGTCTAGAGAACATGACCTATGAAGCCAGGCTTCATGAACTGGGCTTGTTTAGTTTGGAAAAAAGAAGATTAAGGGGGGACATGATAGCGGTTTTCAAATATCTAAAAGGGTGTCACAAGGAGGAAGGAGAAAATTTGTTCCTCTTGGTTTCTGAGGACAGGACAAGGAGTAATGGGCTTAAAGTGCAGCAGGGGAGGTTTAGATTGGACATTAGGAAAAAATTCCTAACTGTCAGGGTGGTCAAATATTGGAATAAATTGCCAAGGGAGGTGGTGGAATCTCCCTCTCTGGAGATATTTAAGAACAGGTTAGATAGACATCTGTCAGGGATGGTGTAGACGGAGCTTGATCCTGCCTTGAGGGCGGGGGGCTGGACTCGATGACCTCTCGAGGTCCCTTCCAGTCCTATTATTCTATGATTCTATGATTCTATGATCAGGAAGAGTAACGGGCCGGTGGGAAGCACAGCTGACGGGGGGGGCAGCAGTGCTGGCCGGGAGGAAGGGGGGGCAGGAAGCAGAGCTGGCGGGGCAGGGAGAGGTGCAGCAGTGCTGGCTGGGGGACATCAGGAAGAGGAACGGGCCGGCAGGAAGCAGAGCTGGGGGAGTGCAGGGGGGCTGGCCGGGGAAGATCAGGAGGGGAAGTGGGGGAGAACCGGCCGGCTGGGAAGGGGGGGCTGTGAGCAAATTGGCCGGCGGGAAGTGGGACTGACCCAGGCACTTGCTGCCTGTCCCGCGCAGGCTCCCAGCGACACACGAGCGAGAAGGACGCTTCCCCTCCTCCTCACACTCAACCGACTGAGGGCTCCCGGTGGCAGGTGTGGCCCCGCCTCCCAGCTGGGCTCCCAGCCACTCCCCCCACCCATACCAGGCTTCCGTCTGGTGCGCAGCCAGAAAAACCAGAAAACACCGGACATTGCACATTCCATGAAGCCTGCGTCCTACGGAGCGGTTGTCGCACCGTGCGCCAGGGCAGACAGTGTGGGGGCTGCAGAGGGGAGCGGGATGGGGCTGCCCTCCCCCGAAGCTGGCCATGCAACACCCGGGAGCCCCGCTAATCCGAATTGCCACATGCCCCACTGCTCGCTCTGCCTTGGGCAGCCACAGGCAGGCCCGCTTTGGGCGGTAAGGCTGGCCAGAATGCCGCCCCTGCATATGTGCCGCCCCATGCACGTGCTTGGTCTGCTGGTGCTTAGAGCCGGCCCTGCTTACTACAGTAGAACCTGCAACCCCATTGTACAAGGTTACATACACATACAACAAAGAATGAGTCTTAGCTACAAAGACTTTACAAACTAAAGTGTGTGATGAGAGACAAACAAACAAACAGGAGAAATAGGGGAAGGTAACAGTGAAACAATCATGTTTAATAGAATAGCAGCACTCAGATCACACCTATTGCCTAGCCATTTGCTTCTAGGGAGACCTAGTATCAAAAGATCCTATGGGGAGCAAACAGGGGAAACTTTAGAGAGTTTAAGCCCAGCACAGGACTGGCACAGCTCTTCTCTCTCACCTTGGCTGTCCTCCAGGAGATGCCTTTTGCTTTTGGCTTGCATGTGTGTTGCTCTCCAGAGTCAGAAATAGATGATCAAACATATGATGAAATTGTTCCAGCCATAGAAATTCCGCAGTAGTTTTAAGCTCCTGTAATGTTCCCTCCCGCGTTATGTTCTCTATTTTTTTTTTCTGCTTCACAAGAGTGAACTAAATTAAAAAGTGAAAGGATAGGCTGGTGCACTGGTAAGAGCACCAGCCTAGGACAGGGGGAAAATGGAGGGTCAGTTCTCATCTCTGCTATAGGTTGTATGACCTTGGGAAAGTCATCTAGACTCTCTCTCTGCCTCAGCTCCCCATCTGTAAAATAGGGATATTTGTCCTACCCTACCTCAGATGGGTGTTAAATCTTGTGGGATAGAATGCTAAGGCTGAAAGAGACCTCAGGAGGTCATTGAATCCAGCCCTCTGCCCAAAGCAGGACCAATCCCAACTCAAGATATTACAATTCTGAGGGCTATGGAACTACCCAAAGGTAAACAGAAAGATGGTATATGAAATACAGTGAATTTTAAACTAAACTCTGCTTGCTCATGAGGTCAATTTCCCCACAGTTCTTGCAACTTAAGATGAGACTTATCCAAACAATCCACGTTATGGGGAAAGAAATCCAAGAAAGAGGAGCCCATGAACCAAATCACTCTTCTGAAAGCTGCAGTGAGTCTGAAAAAAACATTAAAATCAAGGATGTTCTCTTCTGGTTTTTTCAAGGAAAAGTAAAATGTGTCCCTCATCCTTGACTATCCCTGTATGATCAGGGCTACTGAATAGCAGATTATTAATGCTGCCTCACTAGTAGAATATCATCTAATTATAATGGTGGTACTGCCAAGATGGCCCCAGTCTGATTATAGCATATGTTATCTGTGTTAGGGCACGTCTATACTTACCGGCAGATCAACGCTCCGGAGGTCGATCTTCTGGAATTCGATTTAGTGGGTCTAGTATAGACCTGTAAATTGCATGCTGAGGGCAGTTCCCACCTCCCCCTTGCAGTTGCGAGGATTTATAGAAGCCGACAGGAGTGTTTCTTCCTATCGGTCTCTCACTGTGTGGATGCCGCCAAAGCTTGGTTTAAGGTAAGTCAACTCTAGCTACGTATTTTACATAGCTGGAGTTCCGTACCTGAAGCTGACCTTCCTGTTCTAGTATAGAGCAGGCCTTACACATTATTCATTTAGTGGTAGTATAAGAATCGCTATGTAGGTCATCGGTATTTCCATTCCCCACTATACCAGGAGGGTGCCACCACTTATTTAAGCCATCACCACAAGGCTCGTGTCATGTCTTGCCTCACAAACACCACAATGTCCCTACTATCTCACAGTGCTCCCTTTTACCTTTACTAGGTGTTCCTAGTTTGCTAGTAAAATAAAGATACAAAGGTGGCTGTTCGGATCACTGAGGAAACCAAGCAGATCTTATCAAATGAATTCCTAAACACAATCCCAAGCAGACACATGGGTGCATACTCCAGTGATTCCCAATCATTTCCTGTAACACTGGGTTTTAACACTTGCGCTGATTAGAAGAGCGTTCAGATTAAGTCCTATCAGTGTAGATGAAGGAGCATAGCCACAGGCTAGCAAATGGGCTGACCTGTGATTCATTTATACAGACAGACAGAAAGTACACTAAGGCTGGCTTAGTGATCTGTCATGTGGCACAATAGAACTTAATCTTCTGCCCTAAATTTCAACAGCTTCTCCTCACACACTCACCTCTCTCAGTTTTAATTACCATCTCCAGGCTCTGTGTTTTCTCTAGCAGGTAGGTGAGACTGGTGGTATGGGCTCAGAGGCCAGAGCCATCTTTAGCCCAAGCTTGCCTGGCTGATCCTTTTTCTTAAAAATAGAGAAATACACTGGCTTTAACCCTTATTTACATGAGCACTTCAGAGCAGCTCAGTTAAAACCATCCCGACTCAAGCCTCCCTCGGAGGCAGGATGAAAGATCTGCTCGAAGAACAGCTACTACCCAAGGATAGAGGAGGCTGCCATTCAGTTTACAGGTGCTTGTAATTCAGCAGTTATTCCTGGTTCGCTTACTTATATACAGTCTTCTCTATATGCAATTCTCAAAGGACTATCCCAGATTTAAGAATCTGCAGTAGCACCTTTTGGATTTGAAAGCCCAATGCTCAGTGGGTCAAGCCTTTTGCCTTGATTTTGACCTTGATTTTGACCAGCATGTGTTTCAAGACATTTCAACTATTCTCAGGATACAAGTAACGAAACTAGAAGTGGCTGGAAACCACAATTTATATTCCATAGGAAATGTTGACATTTCAAATTTTTTCAGTCTGAATCAGAATGAAAAGCCCAAATTTCATAACTTCCCATGGAACAAAAGTTCCGATTCAGAACTATTGAATCGTTTTTGTTTCGGTAAAGTAAGAACATTTAAATAATATCAACACATTTGCAAATTCTTGAGCCAGGAAGAACCATTGTGATCATGTTATAATAGAAAATACCTCTATTTATAATATACTAAACATTGATATTTTAATAGAAATCTATATGAAACATTTTACCTTATTGAAAAAAGACATTAAGATATTATTGAAACAAAATGTTAAAGCAAAACGGAGCCATGTAGGTTCCTTCCTCTCAGACGTCTTGTTTGGAATATAGCTGCTACCACAAAATGTTTTGTTTTCAACAAAACTGCATTTGCGTCCAGAAAACTGTTCCACTGAAAAAACATCAATCAGTTCTAAACAAAAGGTAGCCATCAGGGGGGCTGACAGACTCGCCAGGTCACTGGGCACAGTGGAGAGTGGGGGGCTGGCTCCACACCCCAAGAAAGGGTGGAGCTTCAAGCTGAAGGGGCAGGGCTAGGACCAGCTTCCTCCAGGCCCCAAGCACCCCTTACCACTGCCCAGAGCATGCCATGTGGGACTCCAGTGGTGATTTAAAAGGCCCACTGCTCCAGCTACCACTGCTGCCACAGTGGTGGTGGTGGCAGTGACTGGGAGCCCTGGGCCTGGGGCAGTTGCCCCCTTGATCCCTCTCCCCCATTAGGAGTCCTGGTAGCTATGAAATGTCCTCTACCACTCACACCCTGTCAGACGGGCACTCTTCTGTTCCAGACCACTGTCCGTGTTTAAATCGCCAGGTAGGGGAGGAAGGTTGTGCTTATCCCATGGTTAAAGCACACAAACGGGTGTCTGAAGGTCATAAACACAGACATACTGCTTCAAGTGTGTTTCTAACTCTGGTGCTTACTTGGAGTGTAACCACAGTCTGCCCCCTTCAGGGATGCCAGACCCCCCCCCCCCCCCCAACTAATGACCCACTCCATAGATATTAAATATCCACTAAACACCTAAGAGGGAGGAGTTGAGTTTGCTGGTACCCCTAGTGTGGGGCAAAATAAAGGCTGTGGTAGAGATGTAAAAGATGAGGTGCGTGTCTCCATACAGAAGCAGGGTGTCAATAGAATTAGGTGGATTAACTTTTCATTTCCTTTTGCAAGTGTGGGTATATCTTAGCTAGCTCACCAGGAAGGTTTAGAGCATTACTATTAGAGCTAAGCAAGTAGTTTTTGAACTGTACTGAAAAATCTGGGGGGGAAAAATCAGTAGGTTTAAAAAGTGCAACTGAATTTTTTTCCCCATAAATGTAAAAACAAAAGATAAATGAATCATTCTGAACATCTAGTCAAGTCTCAAGACAAAATATTTCAACATTCCCTATTTTTCCAGTTATTTTTCAGCTGAAATGTTTAGCATGTTCATCCCAAATTAACAAAATTATTTTGGTGCCCAAAAAAATGCATTTTTGGCAAATGTACTAGTCACTGAAAAAAGTCACCTACCTCCAATTAATATTATAGTTTGAGAAACAGCACGTGATGTAGTTAAAGACGGTTTGTTTCAGAGGTCAGGTTGCACATAGATAACAATGTGGCTAAGGGTGCTATGTTCCCCTCTATAGATCAATCCACACAAGAGATAAGAGCCTACTACTTTCTACCAGCCAACAAAGTGACTCTAAAAGCTCTAGTCATAGAGGCCAATGCTGAAAGTCCCAGATTGATTCCCCATTGATGACCCACAGTGAATGGGTTACATAGACACAACCTTATCTTTAGTATTTTCTGACTTTTGAGTATTTAATTGTGCCAGCGCACACACATCTAAAGCATTTAGGGATCCTTTGGTTGAAAGGCCACACTTTAAAAAGTGCAATTATTGTCACCTGGACAACTTAACTCACCATCTAGAAATGATTTCAAGACTGCTCAAATCCTTGTCCTAAACACACTGACAGCATCCTTCTGTATTGTAACAAAGCAAAGAGTTGGACAGTAAAATACAGAACTTTGATTTCTGTTTGAGCCTGGATATTTCAGTTACAGGGGGCACCAGTTCTGGTCTACACACAGAATTTGTATCCGTACAACCCCTAGTGTGAATGCAATTATAAAACTGTAAGGTGCCCTGTACTGGTATCATTTACTCCTTTGGCTCTATAGTAATATGCTATCTTGGAATAACTGCATTTACACTAGGAAGACTGTACTGCTTTCAGTATGTGAGACTAGGTAAAGCAGTACAACTTCTGAGTTTAAACAAGGCTGTTTCCAGGGGGTGAAGGGGACACTGCTGGCAGCTGTATTGGCAAAGCCTTTGTTGTATAGGCAAACCCTGGACATCCACTGTTCAAGACATTATTTGGGCACCCTGTGGGTCAGTGACTTGGCCATAGGCCTGGAAATTCAGGAATCCTAGGTTGTATTCCTAGCTCTGCCACTGATTTATGATGCCTTTGTCTGGCATGGATTGAAGCATCTCTTTAGAATCTCTTATACAGCTCAGTCCTACACATTCTAGAAACACTAGTCAAGGCAAGTCATACTTTGGCATGTGCTCAGCTGATCAATAAGAGTAACATGCACTGTAACATGGGCAGTGTAGTCACGCTCTTCGGAGGAGCACTCTCCTGGCAATTAAAAAAAACACAGACGAATGAAGGCTGGTAGCTTTATTGCCTGAAGCCCAAGCACTGTCTAAATTGGCACTTTTTAGCACTAAAACTTTTATTGCTCAGGTGGGTGCTTTTTCACTCCCCGAATGACTGATGTGTTAGCACCTAAAGTGGCAGCGTAGACACAGCCTAAGTCTTAACGACATAGGTCAAATCACTTAGGCTATTTCTACACAGTAACGTTATTCCGAAATAACATCTACACACAAGCAGTTATTTTGGCATAATGTCGAAATAATGTCGAGCTGGAGGACTTCTTATTCCAACTTCTGTAACTCTCATTGTATGAAGAGTAAGGGAAGTCAGGGGAAGAGAGCTCTATCTCAAAATAACTGCTATATAGAGAGCACCAAAAGTCGACATAAGCTATTTTGATGTAAGCTATGCAATTAGTGTAGCTCAAGTTGCATAGCTTATCTCGAGTTTAGCCCTGCTGTGTAGATGTACCCTTAGAGAATATCTACACTGCATGCTTATTTCGGAATAAAATATTCCAGGAGAAAAACGCCGAAATAGCTTACTTTGTAATAGCGTGTCAACACAGCAAAAACCAATCGAAATAGCGTTGCACGTCTACACTCGTTGAATACTGAATCGCATTTAAGGCCACCAGGAAGCACTTTAAGGCAGGGCATCAAAACAGAAGTCACTTCCTAGAGCTGCTACCTGCAGCTGTCTGAGGCTCAAGCTTAAAGAGACCCTCCTCCCCACGCCCCTGTACAGCCGTGTGTCAGGTTCTTTCACCTTTGCCTACCTCCTCGAGGAACAGTAAAGACTTTTCTCTGCTGGCTGTGGTTGCCCTTGCGGACACCTCAGCTCTCTAGCCATGGAGCCAAAGCTGCCTCACAGCAGTTGAAGGCTCTTACAGGTTGTGCTACAGCTCCTGCAGCGCTTTCTGCCAGATGCCTTCCTGGCCCTGCAGGAACACAACCCCCAGCTCATTGTAGGGAACTTCCTCGTCCCTCTGCTGGCACTACTTATGCTGCACGACCCCACCTGCCCTCCCCTGCACACCGTGCACTGCTGCTTCTGGCATCTGGACCCCAGTTCCAACTGGTGGGGCAATCAGCAGTGAAAGAACATGTTTCTGGAGCTGTGTGAGTGGGCTTGCCTCTGCCCTCATGTGACACGACACCCAAATGAGACCTGCCACCCTCCTCCAGAAGCAGGTCACCATCTCCACTTGGAAGCTCGCCGTAGATGTCTGCATACCTGAGTCTGATGCGGAGATTCTGGTGCTTTTCCTCCTCTCCCCAGACTTCAATGAGGTTCAGTATCTCTGCACTAGACCACGAAGGCGCACACCTTGTTTGGCCCCGGACAGATTCCTGGCAGCTGTGGGGGGCTCAGTTGGAGAGGTGGGCTCGGTCATGGCAGCAGAGAAGGCTGTGCAGGGTCCTGCTGTGTGACATGATGCGAGTAGGGCCTGCTTCATGCTACAAGCCCTTTCCTGTCTGCCTGAAGCTTTAAGGGCTGCAAGGGAAAGAGCTATAAAGTTCTGAAGAGTGTGGACAGAGCAACCAGCAGGGCACCCATGGGAAAGCCTGGAGGCCCCTTATTTTGAAATAACTCCAGCTGCCCTGTCTACATAGGCACTATTCCAAAATATCTATTTTGGAATAGTCGTTATTCCTCGTAGAATGGGGGTTACAGAATCCAGAATAAGCCACCCATTATTTCAAAATTATTTCAAAATAATGGACTTGCTGTGCAGATGCTTGCAAAGTTATTTCGGAATGACCTCCGTTATTCCGAAATAACGCTGCTCTTGGAAATCCCAGCCTTAATTTCTCTGTGCCTCTATTTCCCCATACTTAAAGAATGGCAGCACTTACCTACCCTGACAACAGCAGATGCAAAAGTTCTACCCACTAAAAATGTTCCTTATTTCATCCATAGAGACACCGCTGCCAAACATGAATGGCTTTGTCCATCACTAACATTTTGTTTAAGTTCCAATGAAGACTCAGTCCTGGATGGCTAACCTACTTGTCTGAAGAGGGAGGCATTTATTTGTAAGCGGAGGAAAGATCAGAGAGTGCACATTAATTTTCCTACTGCATGGCTGCACTCCAAGCTGAAAGGATAAGAGAGCTTTCTACTTGCATGCTTGGCATTTTTACTGTCACAACATCAGTTTTAACTAGGCTGTCAAATAATGTTTGGATGCAAAACAGATGTCATGTCCATAATGCATGTCCCTGAAGGAATGCTGTTCTGTTTTCATGTGTGCTGTCTTTCAGGACCCTGGGGATATCCAATGTCCCATTCAAACCCTGGCAATAGAAAAAGCTGAAAAGCAGATTCTTGTGGATTTCTCCTCTAATCCATATCCAAACCTGAAACATATCAATGAGGCTTTTGGTAGCTTTGCCCAGACCGCCTTCCTTTTTAATAACTCCTTTATTTACTACTCACAAAAGCCAGTCTTCTTCCTGCATTACAACCTCTTAATAAGATTCCCTCCACGTTACTGAAAGTCCAATTGTGCTCTGTGGCTGGGTTATTCAGAAGACAAGAAAGTTTGGATTACACGGCCATTCTCCCTGGCATTCCAACTCCTCCTGACCCTCCCCATGCAAATCAATCCTTCAGCGGAAAGAGACTGTATAGCTGGCACCACCTCCTGAGGAGGGCAAAGCGGGACGGCTCCATGTTTCCCACCAGCAGCCAGCATGCATTTTCTATTTCACGAGGAAAAAAATACCTTTGTGGATGAAAGCTGAGATGAAAAGCCAGGTCCTGCCAACCTAATACTAGTACAACATAATACAACCCCATACTATTCGTCTCTAGCAGCAAATCTACACCCACTCTGCATTACACAACAGCGCACAAAGAAGGGCAAAGACAGTGTTAGATATGGTTCACAACACATTATTGTAGTCCCTGGTTCAGGAGCCAGAAAGGAATGCTGGACCGGAAGGGGCTGTCCCATGGCAATGTATCCAGTGAAGCACGAGACAGTATAAGATGAGGCACTTCTATGAAGAAGGGGGATCTACCTACTTAGCCTCCATCACCGCAGTATCTGAGCACTTCATATTCATTGATGAGTTCAGCCTCATAACACCTTGGTATGGTAGGAGAGAGCTGTTGTCACTGTAGAGATGAGGTCACACAGCTGGAGGTTCCTATTAAAATTAGCACATGCCACCATACTGCGCCTCAGTCTGGAATTTCTGAGATTGCTCAACCTAAACAGGTAATACTTCCCCATGCACACACACTGGCTGAGTCAGTGTCTGAAACAAAGATAACTGCATCAGGGAGCATGGGCATGCAGCATCAGTCTGAGAAAACACAGCTGCAGCGCATCTGTAGGAATGCTGCAGGAGACCCTCTCCCATGGTAACTTTGGCAGTGGTCAAGTAACTTGGTTCCCCCACCTGCCAGTGTGAGGGTATGTCCAGACTACATGGCTCCGTCGACGGAGCCATGTACATGAGTTTACTAGACATAGGAAAATGAAGCGGCCATTTAAATAATCACCACTTCATTTACATCAAAATGGCCTCCGCGCTGTGCCAATCAGCAGTCTGGACGCACCGCAGTCGACAAGGGAAGTCTTTGTCGACAGCTCCAGTAAACCTCATTTCACAAGGCATACCAGAGCGGTCAACAAAGCCTTCCCTTGTCAACCATGGCACGTCCAGATTGCCCCATTGCGCCGCCAAACAGCTAATCGGCACAGTGTGGTGGCCATTTTGATGTAAATGAAGCATTTTCCTATGTCTAGTAAACTCATCTACATGTCTTCGTTGATGGAGCCATGTAGTCTAGACATATCCTGAGTGTCCAATAGGCAAGTGAACTCTTAGGTGTCTCGCTTACCCCTTCACAAAACTCCACTCAGGGTCTGGGGTCAGCAGGCAGGGCAGTTCCAGATTCAAATTCCGGAAACTCTGCCTATCATCTTTTGGGAAGTGCTGCCCTGTCCTGTGCAGAGGTTCTACCACCTCATCCAGTGACAGTGATTTCAGCTTCCTTTAGTGCAATGTTTCTTAAACTTTTTAAGACTGAGGAACACTGAACAATTTTTGTTTTACAAGGAAAACCAATCAACGGGCCTGGGAGACCTGGGGGTCGAGATGCGCCACAACCCCCCTTGCTGCAGCAGGGAAAGCCTCCAGGGAGCATGTTCTTGTTCCTCAGGGGAGCAGGGATAGAGAGCTTAGTTCCCCCACCCCCACCACCCATGCAGCGGGGAACCCAGGGCAGCTGCAGCACCAGGCCAGGCTTCCCACTGGCAGAGCAGAGTGCGGAGTAGAAACCCCGACCGTTCCCATCCGATTAAACTCTGCTACTTCCCCAGCAGGCTGGGGAGGGGCGCATGGGAGAGAGCAGCAGCAGCGTATGGAGGGCAGCAGAGCCCGAACACTCCCCAAGTGGCAATGAGAAACACACATGGGTCCTTTACCTTGTAGCAACATCACTGTGACCGATAGCACAGGGAACCAGCACACAATGGTCACTCTGCCAAGGCTTCTGCTGCTTAAAGTTTCTGAAGTCCTGTCATGTAAGGAAATTAGCAATAAAGAGCCTAATTCATATCTGGTACAACTCCACTGGCTTCAGTGGTGTCTACATTAGAAATCATTTGGCCCTTACCTTGTTAAAACAAACTTCAGCTTCTTCAAGTCTGGCTCTGCAGAGTCATCTTGACAGCTTTACGTCAAGTGAGTTAAATGTCTCCTAATGACAGACAGGACTTAGCATTTGTTTCCTGGGCCTATGAATGTTTGATCTCTCTCAATCCCCCTTTCTCTCACAGGGTAGGAGGTGCAGACAATACAGGGTGGGGAGCAGAGTTCAAAGCAAATTCCTTTCAGAAACAGCAAGTGTGGATTTCACTCAGAAAGAAGCTGTTCCACTTGCCAGGCCAATTAAGGTTTCATTGTTAGGGGGAAGGGAAAGGAATTGGGGTAAGGAAGGGAATGAAAATGTTTTGCAGTTCGTGCAAAACTCATTACATTCATTTTCATGTACCCCAGGAAAAGCTGCATAGAAGAAATTCCACGATTTCCTTTAGTCCCAACTGTCCCAGCACACAGAGAGATCACAGCTAACATAGGTGCAAAGACACATACAGAAAGCACAGATCTGCAATACTTTCCATACCGGCCGAGTCTTTAAAAGGCACAGAATTGGGGACTGGAGCATAGTTTCCCTCCAGAACACATGCAGCAGCTCTCATCCAAGTACCATCAGGATTAGGGGAAAGAGGCAAAGTCATTCAGCCTGTCACCATTTGGAGAGACCAAGGGCAGTACATGCCAGAGTCAGCAGTTGGTAGCTGGTTGCACTGTGGGACAGCAGCTGGATATGCTGGTTATTGTATCTGGTGACAACTGGACACTGACTCCATAATATTTTGGGTCATTGCTTAGATTCCTATAGGATTTTTTCTACAATACCTATCTGCTAACTAGATCATGGTGGCAGGGAAGATACCATACCACATTGCATCCTGCGGCACTTAGCTGCCCATGAGGTGAGCATAACACGAGTAGCTATTTCCCTACAGAAGGAATTTGCAGACCACTTTCTTCCATTGCAGAAGAACAATGACTGGAGCTGGTAACTATGAGTTTGTCTAGACAGCAGCTTCATTTCAGAATAACATCGTGCGCGTCTACACTACAAGCTGTAATTTCAAAATAATGTGGAACTGAAGGACTTGTTACTCTGACTCCTGTAACCCTCATTACACGAGAAGGGAAGTCGAAGGAAGAGTGTTCTTCCTTCGACTGCCTGCTGTGTAAACAACACCAAAAGCCAAGTTAAGCTAATTCAACTTAAGCTACGCAATTGACATAGCTGAAGTTGCATAGCTTAATTCAAGTTTATTCCCTGCTGGGTAGACATACCCTACATGACATTAGCCTGGATACCTCCATAAATGGGCCATGCATTATTACTATACATTGATGGGATACTTGGGCTGTGCAGTATTCCTATGTATTGTAAGGAAAATTGGGCCATGCAGTATTCCTATATATTGTAAAGAAAGTGAGAAGGCAGAGGACATAGCAAGTACCTAACACTATGGAATGACAGGAATCTCTCAGGCACATAATATGGTCTTCATTGTATACCATGAGGAAGCTAAAGAATGGTGGAAATACATTATTCTCAGGAATCCATATTGACTAATAAAACCCCATGTGACTTATGATGTATAAAGACAGAACCCAATTCTTCAAAGTCTCACCTGAACATCTGAAATGTTTCCAGATGTCAGAAAGTAGCATGTTTTTAAAAAAATATTGGAACTAACAAAACAGATCCATGTGTTTGTGTGAAGATGAAAAGCACATTGTGATTTCTCCATTACTCATTTCAGGGAAAAGTAATGGTTATGGGACTTTCCAATAGCACAATGTTGGGAGTGTTTATTTAATCTCATCCTAAAAGAGAATAGTAGAAGACTAAACTCACAAGCTCAATTTGAGCTAGCTGGTGCTTTATATTTTTTATTTTAAGAACATACAAGCAAAGGTGAGTTTTATTTTCAGCCTTAAACTTTTGTTTTGTTTTGTTTTTTTGCTTTTGTAGATTTATGTATTGATTTTTATTAAAAAAAATCACTTTCAGCTTTAAAAAACTGTGCGCCAAACAAATGTCTTTATGTCGCAAGACTATTAAAAGTGAAAGAAATTTAAAATACATGTATGCTCTTTCCTTTGCAGTCCTCTCATTTTGAACATTGGAATGTGCTCCCTGGAATCAGACCCATAATGCTAACCAAAAGTTGTGCAAATACGCAAAAAAAAAAAACCCAACCTACATGGACACACCTATACAAATACCACTCTATTCACTATGCAAACAAACCTCTTACTTTCAGTACCAAACTCACTAACCCTTACCACTGAAGGCAGTGCCCTGTTATCATTAAAGTTCTTAGCCTGCCACAGCCAGCCTTTGCAGGAGGATACCATCTCACATACATAACCAATATATTAGAAATACACAGGCCCAGATTTTCTAACAAGTGAGCACACTTGTATGCGTCTCTGAAAATCTGTATAACAAAAATAGTATTTGCAGTGCTTTGTAGCCTTGTTGGTCCCAGAATATTAGACAAAGGAGGTGAGGTAATATCTTTGACTGGGCCAGAGTCTGTTGGTGAAAGAGACAAGCTTAATGGTGAGCATTTAGAATTGCTTTTTTTCCTGTTCAAAGCACTAAGCTAGTCATACCTCTTAATTAGAGTTGGTTGAAGTGCTGTTAATTTTTCCACTGAGACTATTTTTGTGATTAAAATCCAGGTTTTGGACCCCAAAAATTTGAGTGTAAAATTCTAATTTTTGTTCAAGTTTTCACAGGTTTTGAACTGAAAATGTTTCTGTAAAAAAAATCAGATTTTATTTTGTTTTCCCCCAAATACAACATATTTTAATTATTATTTTATGAAAGACAACTGGCTTTTTGTCTCATTAACCCCAAATCTCTTGGTATTGTCATGGAGACCTCCTGGTCTATGTCCAGGGCCTTTAGGAACTACACAAATACAAACTATAAATATTACTATTACTACACAGATGAGGAATGCTGCTAATAGCAAGCTTTCAAAAAAAAAAAAACATGACCTCTTGTAAATGTCTCTTTCAGAGGGACCACTGTCATTCAACATTTGCTACTATTTTGATTACTTCCACTCAGAGAAGCTTGAGAGCACAATCATATAACCATTTTTTTTAAAAAAAATAGAGAGAGAGAGAGAGAGAGAGAGAGAGATACACACGCACACACATATAACACACACAACACCAGGGCTGAAATTTGTCCATCAGATTTCAGCCCAACATCCATTTATAGTGAAGATTATATGACAAGCACTTGTATCTGTCTCAGAGCTGGGAGCTGCAGCTAGCTGTAATTCAGCAGGCAAAAAAACTGACTCCCAGACAAAGCTCTGGTTTCCCAAATGCTGACAAGCAGCACAATCAAAGCAAATCCATTGATGAAGAGAAGCAACTAGGCCAGTGAGAAACAGCTGGGCCAGAGGGCTGGGCTGCTGATGGATGGCCACATCTCCTTACTGAGTGAATTCTTTCAACTCTTTTTAGCTTCCTTTTTTAAGCTGGCTGAGTTAAATAAAGGCTTGGAGTCAATTCTACCCAGATTCAACACATACAAGCCCCACCCCCATTAAAAAGTTCTTACATCAATAAAGGCCAAATCCTGCCCTCAGCCAACACGTGCATCACTGCCATCGAACTCCCAGATTTCAAGGTCAAGATGGGGACATTATAGAATCATCATAGACTTGTAGAAGATTAGAGTTGGAAGAGACATCAGGAGGTGACATAGTCAAACCCCCTGTTCAAAGCAGGAACAACCCCAACTAAATCATCATCATCTAGTCTGACCTCCAGCGTAACACAGCTATACAATTTTGACTAGCAATTCTACATTGAGCCCAAAAACTTGTGATTGTATCATTTTTTTTGAAAGATAGCCAATCATGATTTAAAGATTCGAGATGAGAGATGATTTACCACATGCTTTGGTAAATTATTCCAAGCACCAAGTCCCCTCACTTTAAAATAGATCTCTCCATTCCAACAGGGGGTACTTGCAAATAAGAGCTGGATATTGCCCTATGCACTCTGGAAAAAACCTCTCTTAACTAGTCAGGACTCTCACGTCATTTGCAGAGACATCACAGCTCTCCAGACAAAACCATTTCTGTGGTATATTGCTATAAAGCAAAACCAGGTTCACTGCGTGATGACTGAGCTGTTAAATTCCTCCCTACTTCAGGATACATGCTAATTCTTATAACTTATCTTCTGATGCTATATAAATACAGGACAATCTTTGCTTAAAAACCAAAACATTTCTAATGTTTGTAGTTGCTGAAAGAAGCCTGAAAACATGATCCAGGTGAACCTAAGAATGGTCCATCCAATTCCAATATTCTGTCTTCTGGCACTAGCCACTGTTAAGCGCTTCAGAGGCTATGCAAATTGCGTATCTTTTTCCAATGTTTTTTCAAAAGAGGCTTTTCTGAAATTTGGTGCATCTACATGGTGCCAAATTTTGGGGAAAAAGTCCTCTTTTAACACATCCCTTCTTCCTCGTAAAACAAGCATTAGAGGGATGGCAAATGAGTGCATCTACTTTTTCAAAAAAAATTCCGAAAAAGCAGACATGTTGTTTAGACGTGGCATTGCTTTTCCGGTATCTGTCAGCCGACGGTCAGGGCAGTGAGTCCCTTATGACCGGCTGAAGTTCTTTTTAAATTGTGCTTGGTTCTGTTACAGCAACTGAAGGAGTCAGGTTAAAGCTTAAACAGTTACTATTTATTGTTACAGGGTAAACTTGGTTGTTAAATGCTACTGCTGTGTTACAGATAACACAGCCACTACAAAGGACAGGACAGAAATTACACTAATAAGTCACTTACAGGTACCATGAAACCTTTTTGGTTCTCTGAGCTCTTATTAAATGCATGCAAAATACACATAGCAGGTATATATTCTCACCCCTGCGTTCCAGACTTGGCGTGGCCAGCGTCTTTCTCTCAATCCCTCGGGAAGAAGTAGGGCGAGGTTGGGCGTCCCACAGACCTCGGGAGACAATCAATACCTGCCAGCAGGTATAGATGATTGGAGCTCAAATGGGGTGGGCTGCTGAACCTCTTTTATACCCCTTGGGTCATGTAGGCTTCTTCCTGGGCTCAAGTGGCCAATTAGGAAAAATGGCTTTGAATGCCAAGTTTCCCACGAAGGGTGCAAAGCATAATTCACACCTGGGAAAATGCAGACAATGGGCACCTCTGGTATGTGATGGGCGAAGATTCCTCTCTGGGACAGTGCAGGCGTGTCAATTACTGATACTAGCCATCACGGCGACGGGAGGCCTCCCAGTCGTCAGCTAGCCCATTTACTGTCTGGTTTCTGTTTATGGTAGAGTCAGGGACAGGCAGCAAACCTGTGTTCCCAGGGCATCAAAGGCTGACTGCCTTTCTCTTGCTCTCTGGGGGGGGGGGGAACAAGATGGGGCTCGTGGAAAAACAAGATGGGGTTGATGGGGTTTTTGTGTCTGGCTACAGTATCCCAGAAAAGTGCTGCAGTCTAGACATAGCCAGAGGGAATGAACAGAACAGACCAATTATCAAAAGATCCACCCTCTGTCAACCAGTCCTAGTTCATGGGAGTCAGAGGCTCATGGACACCCAAAGCATAAGGTTGTGTCCATATCATCTTAGCTAATAGACGTTGAGGGACATACCCTCTATGAACCTGGTTAATTCTTTTCAACACAGTTATACATTTGGCTTTCAAAACATCCTCCGGCAATGAGTTCCAGACTCTGTGTTTTATGAAGTAGTACTTCCTCATGTCTGTTGTAAATCTGCTGCCAATTCATTTCATTTGTGATTCCTGGTTCGTTTGTTATGTGAAGGGGTAAATAACACTTCCCTATTTAATGTCTTTACCCTCTTCATGATTTTATAGACCTCTGTCACATTCCTCCCTCAGTCATCTTTTTCTAACCAAAATAGTCCCAATTTTTTTTGTCTCTCATAATTTCTCCTCATTTTGTTACCCTTCTCGGTACTTATTCCAATCTAATATAACTTTTGAGATGAGGTGACCAGAACTGCATGTAATATTTAAGGTACGAGTGTATCGTGGATTTATAGAGTGGCATTATGGTATTTTTTGACATATTATCTATCCATTTTCTAATGGTTCCTAACACTGTTAGCTTTTTAGACTGCCCAAGTGGATATTTTCAGAGAATTAATCATGACTACTTCAAGATCTCTTTCTTGAGTGGTAACAGCTAATTTAGGCCTCATTATGTTATATGTACAATTGGGATTATATTTTCCAATATGCTTTACTTCACAATTATCAACATTAAATTTCATCTGCCGTTGTCACCTAGTCATCCACTTTTGTGAAATCCCTTTGTAACTCTTTGCACTCAGCTTTGGACTTAACTATTCTGAGTAATTTTTTTTATCATCTGCATGTTTTGCCATCTTACTGTTCACCCCTTTTTTCCAGAACATTTACAAATATGATGAAAAGCACTGATCCTAGTACAGATCCTTGGGAACCCCAGTATTTACCTCTCTTCTCTATAAAATCTGACCCTTTATTCCTAACCTTTGTTTACTGTCATGTAACCAGTTACTGATGCATGAGAGGACTTTCTTTCTTATCCCGAGGAAAGAAATATATGGCTACGTCTACACTGGCAGCTTGTTGCACAAGAACTGTTTTGTGGAAGAGTTCTTGTGCAAAAAGTCTTCCACAAGAGCGCATCTACACTGGCATGTGCTTTTGGGCAAGAGCATCCATAGCAGTACAGACGCTGTCTTGCGCAAGAAAGCTCTGATGGCCATTTTAACCATAGGAGCTTCTTGCGTAAGAAATTCATGTTGCCTGTCTACACTGCCCTCTTGCGGAAGAATGCACGTGCAGTGTAGACAGCAGGCAAAATTTTGCATAAGAATGGCTGTTCTTGCGCAAGAAGCTGCCAGTGTAGACATAGCCTAAGTGTTTCTTCCTGTTTTTTCAGGGTTTAAATCACTTGATGGTGGCAGCCTATCTTCCAGAGTCAGTGCGTCCATGACTCTGGGGAGTTGTTTTTTTGTTTTGTTTTGTTTTTTGTAAGCAGAGCCTATAGAAACAAGATATTTAAGGACTTTTGCGGGCCCTCAATTTCTGTACTCTCAGTGCCAGAGTGGGAAACAGCCCTAATACTATAGTTCCAAGAGAGGCCTGATTTCATAATAGGCAGCAATGCACTAATCCATGATCTTATACTGTGGTGTCCAACACACTAGCCACTAGTGGCTATTTGGCCAGTTGAGTGTGGCTAGTTCACTATAACAGTAGCCAATACAGTGCTATTGCTTCAGAACTAGTCAGATACCATGGCTATAGAACGTTCACTTTCACATTCTCTGCATGTTTTTCCCTCCTTCTGAATCTGCACTGGTCAATGGTGGTCTTTAAGCCAAATTTGCTTTAAGGGAGTATTAGTGCAGCCACCTGGTTCTTCCACGGCATGGCGTAAGTCAA
The DNA here is from genome assembly GCF_052426305.1 of Pelodiscus sinensis. Lineage (NCBI taxonomy): Eukaryota > Metazoa > Chordata > Testudines > Trionychidae > Pelodiscus > Pelodiscus sinensis. The sequence continues at coordinate 16,106,759 of NC_143054.1, forward strand.
TTTAAAACCACTCGTCTCCCACTGAGCCCAGATAAACAAGGAAAAAAAATCATTCAAAGACCTAAATTGAGGTATTAACAGCAACTGAGAAACCCTCTTTCCTTGCTTCCACTGAATAAAACCAGCATTTTTTCTAATATCTAGAATACCCACAAAGAGGACAGTTTCCCTGGACTCCGCAGCTGTCTATCTGTAGCACTAGTAATGCAATCAATGAACAGTCCCATTTCAACAAGATGTAACATGTTCCTATTTATTTTTTACTCTTCCAATAATTGAACCCTAGTATGCAGATTAAATTTCTAACAGGGTCTTTCTACCATGGAAGGCTATGTGATAGTCTGTAAACCTTGTGTAGCCCTCCGGACATAGGACCTGGGGACAGCTTTGTAGAGCATCTTTTCTGTGAGCACAAGTGGAATGTTATTTCACAGTGTAAGTATTTTGTCCTTTTTGTTTGCATTTATGAATGGGTGGTAGAAAAGGAGATAATCCCAGCACTGAGTTACTGTAGATGATCTAACTGTGCAATTATGCAACTTGTTTTCCTCTGGGCTGTCTGCAGCTCAACCATGATTAGCTAAGCCCGTCCATTCTCTGAAGCAGGGTAGTATCCCCGGAAGTCTATTCGCTTAATTGAAAATGCAACATTCTTCGGGCATTCAGAGGTCACAAGATACATTTTGTATTACTTACGTGATGCAAACCAATGAGCTGCTGAAAAGTCGTAAGTCAGCAGCATCCTAGGACAAGAATCTAGAAGTAGCCTCCTCTAATTTACAATAACTTTTTGAAGCTCTTTTGCAGAATCTTTGCAGAGAAGGTTAATAATACTGAATTTTATAACTACGTGAATTTTTATAGATTACTTGAATATCTCTCCTGCCCGCGAAGCTTCTTGTCCACCTTTTCCAAGAGCAATCCATGGGTTTTGGATGTTCAGATGAAGATATCTTAGAAAGGGCATGATTTTCAGAGGGCAGAGCTTCAACTCTTTCTACAAATCAGATCTTTTTGCCAAAGTGCTTCAAGCTAGCATCCCAAAATTGAAGCACCCAAAATCATGAGTCATTTTTGAAAATGACTCAAACATCACCCTGATGTATTACAGTTATAGCTGGGTGCTACTGACACCCTATGACAGACAAGAGGATAGAAAAGCAATTCAGATTTTTAAAAAAGAAGGGTAAATGCATCCTGCTTCTCCCAAGATTGCTGGGATTATCAGTGAAAGTAACATCTGGGTACATCTGTGTGACTGTTCCAATCTAAGGCTTATCAGCCTAGGCACATGGCGGCATGCACACCCTGACACAGGAGTGAGACTATTCTGGGGTGAGGACGCAGCCCAATCAGCCACAGGGTTGTCGGCCATCTCTCTAGTCCATAAACATCCCCTTGTGTCTGGGTAACACAGAGTCCATCGGCAGCCCTGCTCACAGGGCAGAATGACCCAATGCCCAGAGTCAGTAAGCAGGCCTTGTCACAGAGTAGTATGGCCGACTGACCAAAGTCAGTAAATAGCCCCAGTCTTGAGGCACCACAGAGAGTCAGTTTAGTAGCCCTTACTGCAGGGCAGTATGGCCTGCTGGCCAGAGTCTATAGGCAGCCCTTGTCTCAGAGCAATATGGCCTAATAGCCAGAGTCAGTAGGATTGGGGGCTAGCGCTCCAGTAGGGGGACCCTGGACCAATCTGCTCCACCGGGTCCCAATCCACGGCCCAGTGAGCAGTAGATCGGTCCACTGCTCCCTTGGCGGGGAATCCGGCTGAAACCACTCCTGCACCCTCCCTGGGTCACTTCTTACTGGTGCTGTTGGGGCATCTTCCCACATAGCAGCTGGGTCTCCTGGCTCCCCAGCAGTGGTTACTCCCTCGGGCTCTGATGGGGCTGAGTAGTGGCAGTCTCCTGGAACTTTGGTTCCCACTGTCTGGATCACTGGCTGTTGCAGCTCCAGAGCTCTGGCTGGAGGTCCTTCCCCTTCGCTGGCCAGCCCAGATTGTGCTGCTCTCTTGCCTTTTATGCTGCCCCAGCCCTAGGAGCATGCCCAGCCTGGTTGAAGAGGCGGGACTTCCTCCACCCACAAGGTTTTCACCCCTCCTGTTCTAGTGCGGGGTATGCACACCCCGTCACAAGGCACCTGATCCAGATGGCATTTTCAATTCTGCAGAAAACAAATGCTGGAAATAGCATCCTTTCAAAACAACCTGTGCAGAAGGCCTGTTTGGCGAGGTCTACACTGCAATGTTACATATCTTTTTCTGATTTACTTTCGAAAGAGGCTTTTCTGAAATTTGGCATGTCTACACGGTGTCAAATTTCAGGGAAAAAAGTGCTCTTTTGACACATCCCTGATTCCTCATAGAACAAAGTTTACAGGGATGGCAAAATAGCGCATCTGCGTTTTTGAATTTTTTTTTTTCTTCAAAAAAGTGCACGCATTCCTTGGACATGGTGTTGATTTTCTGGGACGTCTAGACGTTGTCTTATTCATGGGGCAGAATTTGCTTAGGAAGAATAGTGAACATATTCCCCATACCAAGAGACAAACTGGCTTTAAAAAGAGACTTGTTATCCCAAGGTCAGATCTAAAGTTTTATCATTCCGTTTTCCATTGTTTTACTCACTGGAGTTTGATTTGGTAGCTTCAAACCTTTAGTTCTTTTTTTTCCTCCCTACCATATGGATTTCCTTACCTTCCTATACTTTCCTCGTCCTATATTTTCCTTCCATTTCCACTATGTTGGTTTCTTAGGACCCATGATCCTCCTCTCTCTCTCATTTTAAAGGCGGTAATTAAACAAGCTGGCAATGTGAATAAATTCTGGTTCCAGGTCAAGTAACACCAGAGAATAAGGAAGAGATATTAATTATAGAGAGCGGCTAATTGCTTCCTTAGCAGCTAATCTTTCTATTTAGCCAGCCAAAAGGTCAGATCCAGAAACCCAACACCTTTTCAAAATACAGTGAATAATCAGTACTTGTGGCCATGCGCCAGAATTCCCAGGTATGTACTAATCTGTACTTCTTAGCCTGCAGTGGCCACTTAAAGTCAATATAAACACTCATCTTTCTTCCTGGTCATTTTTGGGTCATTAGAAAGCCCATCAGAGGATGAGTACAAATGCAATTCACCCTGTCTTCTTTATACTATTCACTTAAGACAATTTGAGAAGTCCTCCAAAGCAAGGTGAAACATTCAGCTGCTGATCCAGCAAACTCTTCCTCATATAACCAACACTTACTAGCATGTGCCGCAACCACCCCTGTAAGTAAAGATTTGCTAGATCAGGCCTTAAGGTGGTATTTTATCTTTATTCAGTATTTCTAGCCCTTTTAGCATCAGAAATGATATGCACAGGGTTTAATCTGATAAGAATAATTGCATGTGAATGTGCTGTTTATGGAGGAAGGACCAAGGCCCTGATCCAAAGTCCATTAAAATTAAAGGAAAGATTCCCATTGAATATTTCCATTGACTCCCATGGGCTTTGACTCTACTGTAGTTGCTTTGCAGCTATACATAGTACAGACTGATAGTGCATGGAATTCCTTTCATAGCTCTCCCAACACATACCAGCCCCAAGCAGATACACTCCCGAAATTCCACTCAGCCTGTTGGGAGCAAGAAACCGCCCACCCCAAGTTGTGCCCACTGGCACATTGGGTTTGTGACAATTTTGCCACCTTATCATCCAATATTGTGCCAACTGAAGAGAATAGAAAACTGCACAGTAATGGGCACTGAATCAGGTGGGCTCTGAATTCACACCCACAACAGGTAAAGTGATGTTATGTGAAGCAGCATTGTGGCACAAAATAGAAGTATTTTACATATCAGACGGAATCCCTATAGGCAGGGGAATACATGAGATATATTATTATCCCTCTTTTACAGATGGGGAAACTGCAACATAATATTAAGTCACTTACACAGAGTCAGTGAATTAATTTGTTCCTCATGCTAGAAAGCCTCTCTGAGTAGTCAATTACTGAGTCATATTTTAGAATGTAAACCCCATATCATGACTGTATCTAAGTGATTCTCTTTCTTCAGTATGTTTTTTCCCTCACAAAGGCAGAATTTGCCCTTCTATATAGTGAATGCACATATGAACTTAGCAAATTTGATTCTACCAGGAACTACACATATATTGTACACATACACTGTCAGGGCCATGTGGTAGAGTAAAGTTATCTAATAGCTCTTTTCTATCTCCAAGTTCTAGAGTCCACAAACCACGTTTTCACTGTTCTATTTCCACTGTCATTCCCCCCTCCCTCACAGAGTTTTGCATTTGTGATCCTGTTCCCCCAACACTGTGGGTGTTTTTGTCCTTTTAGACTTACACAGGCTCCAGGAAGGTGAGTGTTTGGAAAGTGCCTATCATGCACTGGGTGCTACCACAGTACAGTAACTTGGCACTTGGGCTGCACTTTTTAATTTAAGTGCTTTGTTAAACTGCCTATTAACTTATGGTTATGGTATGAGTAATTGCCCTATGGGCTGGTGGCACATTAGTGCATTTGGTGTAAGGAGTTCCTAGCCCTCAGAGACCCTGTACAGTGTTTGAAAACCAGGCTGAACTGGAGGAGCTAAGGGAGACGGAGCAGAGGTGAAAGTAACTTACTTTTTTACAGGTACTGTTGTATTGCACTGGGGTGGGGGACGTTGCAATACAACAGTACCTGTAATAAATTAAGAATGGGGTGAAGTGGGGGGGCTCAGGGTGGTGGTGGGTGTGGGCTCAGGGCAGGGAGTGGAGATGTGGAGGGTGCAGGAGTCAGGGCAGGAGCCTGGAAGTGTGGGGGCTCAGAGCAGGGAGATGTGGTATGGAGGAGCAGAATTAAGGGTTGGGGTGCATGATGAGGAGCTCCAGGCAGGAGTATGTGTCTGTAGGAGGAGTGTGGGGGGCAAGGATGCTCTTTAGGTGGGGCAGGGGGAGCTGAAGCCCGTCCCCCCAAGATTCATACCAGGATGCTGCTTGCTGTTCTACTTTGTCTCAGGAAGCAAGAGTAAAATACACAGCCTGGGTCACTCACTCTTCTGCCCCCTCCCTTACCCTCTCTTCCCCAGCCAGGAGGGAGAGGGATGCACACATGTTATCTGCTTTCCTCTCGCTCCCTAACCGGAAGGGGAACAGCAAACAATGTCACAGTATGAATCTCGGAGAGGGGCCTGGGGCTACAGCTAGGCAGGGAGCTCCCCATGCCTCCTCCTGCAGCCAAGTGCTCTTGCCGGGGCGACGCAGTGGCTTACTTTCACCTCTGCCAGAGAGGTACATAGATGAGATTTTCCAGGACACAATAAACACATGCCTGAGGAAGGTGCTACTATTTAGAGCCCAGGTTCTCCTTGCTCCCAGCCCCAGTTTCCAACACTTTCTAACAACGATTCACCGTGTAGCTTTGGGCATATCACATGCCCCTGTGCCTCAGTTTCCCTACACTGGTGAAGAGTCTCATCTGAAAAACGCTGATAACTTTTATGGGGACTGGTCAGAATTTATATTTGTATATGGCTTTGCAGAGAAGCCTGCCTACCTGTGCACAGATTTTGTTCCCAACACAGCCCAATCTCTGCTATTCTTTGTCAAGAATGATACTGAGTGGGAGTAGGTGTGGGGAGTTTTTATGTTTATGAGCCCCACTGAGGATACCTTGGCAGCTGCCACACAAGGTACTTGGGTGGGGATTTGTGCAAACATTTTTGCCTGTATTTTCTGCGGGGGCCCAACAGGGCAGAGCCTGACCTTTTGTTCTCAGAGAAACAGCAGGTATCTATCAACTGTGGTTCGGCCTTCCCCACCCCCACTCCGTAGCAGGTCAGGCGCCTTCTTAAAATGTCCAGGCCTCAAGTCCCGCACCCACATCATCCATCATTGCTCTGTCAAGCATGACAGGCAGAGCCATTCTGATTTATATTGGAATCAGCCAGGGGAGACCCTCTGCTACTCTGGTCCCCCATGCTAATGCAAGAGGCTCTATGCGCCTTCCTCTGCTTACTGTGAACCCACTGCTACATTTCAGCAGCAAGCTCTAGCCCCACTGCAGGCTGGATGAGTTAGTAGGAGGGTGCCCAGAGTTTTCCATTGACACTCAGAGTTTATTATAAAGACATCATCATCTTACCTTTGCAGCTCATTGTACACTAGATGGAGACCAGCCTTTGCCCCAGACATGCTGCATTTCGCTTGTGCTGTTTACCGACTGCTCTATAGCACTTTCACACAGAAGTCATAATCGGTGAAAATCATCATTCTTTACTCAGGTAACATTGATATCAGCCTGCATGATGACTGCAGACTCAGGGCCTACATGATCTTGCCAGACAAGAAGGGAGGAGCTAACCCTACAAGGCACTGAAGCAGAGCTACCTGTATTAAACCTGAAGTTTGCACCACTGCTACAGCCTCATGCACAGAAATCTCTGTTAATACCACACCATGGGGCCAGGATCTCAGCTGGGGTAAATCAATGTAGCACCACAAACATCAATGGATCTGAGCTGATTTACACCAGCTAAAGATTGGGCCCATGAACTTTCCCACTAAGCTACTACAAGGAAAAAGTTCCTTCTCCCCTCACTTTCTATGCTACAATAGGGGATATAAAATGCTCTACTGGCTACACCTCAGTTACTGGCCCTTTTTAAGTAAGGATGTTTATCATGTCTGTGTGCTGAACATTTCACAGCCAACAGCTGCGCAGCTGCTTCAGGGGCTTTTTGTCAGACAATTTTAGCCTTGGGCACCAGTCAATACAGTTACCACTTTGTCCCAAAGCCCATAATGCGCCCTCAACCTCATCTATGTCCACTAGAGCAAAATGACAACATGCTACCACCAGGTGCGCTAGCCACTCTGTGTTACTGGTTTCCTCCTTTTTGGTTTTGTGCCATCGTGCCAAAGCCCAGGGCAGCTGCTCATTATTCTCCATTTCTAGCAAGCATATAAAATGGTGAAGAAAGTCCAGGAAGGGGAAGAGGGTCCAAACACAGTGCTTATGTCAAGCATGGAAGTTAGGCGTGGTCCAAGAAAAGGAACAGGAGCTAGAATCTCCTGACTCTGAGTCCCAGCTCTGTGCCAATTCCTCCTGTGTAGCTTTGGCCACTTCATATAAGCCAAAAATATCTGAGGGTCATTATAAATGTCAAATGCCTTAATTTTGGGACACTTAATTCGAGATGCCTTTGGCCCACATTTTCCAGAAATTGCTGAGCACCCCTGGTTTGAACGGTAGCGACAACTCCTCACGTTTAAGTGGGTCATAAATTGGCCACCAAAAAACAGCCTCCCAAAAATCAGAGGTTGCTTTTGAAAACGTTGACCTTTGCCTCTCTGTCTCCTAACAGTGTCACTTAGGTAAGGGTGCGGTGTGAATTAGTCTATGTTCATACAGTGCTTTGAAGATGGAAAAAAACCCTATAAGGGATATGGAAGAAGGAGATGCATTTTGATCATAAAAACAAGATTTCGGGCTGTTTATTCCTACACCTTTCTGGAAAAGGAGTTATCCGAACAACGATAATTCCCTGTATGGCATTATACACATTCAGTGACTAACTCCTTTCCTCTAAGTACATGAGGCCTTAGTGTTATCAGTCTCTGTACCATAGAGTCACCTGTCCTATACTGTGAGTGCATCACTGGCCTTTGCTGCAGATCTGCCCCTCACCCTCTGCCTTCTTCCCAGATTAGCTTGGGGATGGCATGGTGTGGGACAGCAGCCTTGGATGAACACCCTTGGCCTGCAATGAACCACTACATAGCACTAGCAACCTCTGTCTCAGAGGAGCTGTGAGCAGGTTTTGTCCTTCCGAGTCACTGATCTCCCCTCCCCCAATTCCTTCCACTTTAGGGGGAGAGCCACGCCAGACCATCTGGCACATAGAATATATTTGGAGATTCCATTATCCACCCCACTGGCTCCAAGTTTCCTCCCATCAACTAATGATATTAGCCCCTTGCTTCCCAATGACAGCCTCTTAGCCCAACATCTGGCTGGCTCCTTTAGTATCCAGGAAGACAAATCAGTAGGCTTCTTCAGTGTGAATGAATAGCAGTCTGCTTCCAAACAGGGAACAGCAAGAAAAATGGGAATCATGGTAACCAATATTATAACTCGAAATTTCCTTGCAGCACAAAGGCAAAAGCCACTGGGAGCAATGTTCCCTCTCGTCTTTTCCATCTGTGTGGATTTTTCCAGCAATATGCGGAATAAATTTTTTTGTGCACTCAGGCAACCACCAGTAGAAACAAAAACCTAGCTTTGGGTGCTCTGCGAATCAGCCAGGTGGCATTTGAATCTCTCCTGAGCAGCTGCACAAGCCCGCAGCTTACAGGAAACACTGATTGGGAGTTTGCCCACCGACTTCAATGGTCTTTAGAGCAATCCCATAGAGTCGGGCCTCAGTGCTTTCCTAAGGTGATGTTGTTAAGCTTGAGAGTGTCTGAGGGAACCAGATTGACTCTGATGAAGCTAAAGAGGGAGACAAATTCTGAGGGGCCGCTTCATAAATTGGCTACAAAACAAGCAGTCTTCTGGGGGGAGACATGGGCCAGTGACAGCGGTGACCAGATGGCAATTCCCAGCCAAACACAACATAAGGAGGAAGCAGGAATAAATGGACTTGAATTGTGTCTTGGAGTCTGAACTAATGTTTTTTGTGGGGAGAGGAAGGAGTAAAGGGAGGAGAACTAGTTTAGAAACCATAGAGCTCCAAGTCCCTTTGCCTTTGATCTGTGTCCGTAGGAAATTTTACCCGGTCTTCCCTCTAGGAAAGGGGATATACCAGTACTTAACAGGCACTTGAAAAGATTATAATGAAGACTCCACTCTCAGCTCCCCCATCTCACTCATTGGGACACTTAATTCATTAATGCTCATAAAGTACTTTGGGCTATTGAGATCAAAGATGCTCTAGGAATGCCTTATCCTCTTCTAATCCCAGTAAGATATAGGCAGCATGTGATGCAGAGGAGAGAGCACTAGACTGGAAGTCAGGACACAAGCTTTACTGTTGTCCAGTCATGTGACCTTGCGTCACTTGCTCTGTACCTCAGTTTCCCCATCTGTAAAACTAGGATGATGATATTTACCAATCTTTGTTAAGTGCCTGGTGATCCATGTGTGAAGCATGCTATATAAAGCACTATCCATTGATATTAGTAATTCTGTGGAAAAAATGTTAATTTTTTCTGATAAAATCCAGGGGGGGGAAAATAACTCTAAAAATTAGGTCACAGAAAGACAATCACCCATTTGGGACCTAAACTGACCTTGCCACAAGTCCTGCTGCACCGCAGAGGATGGGAACACAGAACTCTGCAGCAAAGAATCTGTAAATAATGACGACAGTGTATCTGTCCCTTCTGTCATTGAAAGAAACCTCTGGGCTGATACTGTTCTGAATTTCTGGAGAAATCTGAAAACACATAACAGTTATCTACTGTTCCAGCAACATCAGGAGTAGCAACAGGTGAGGAAGCTACTTCAGAGTGTCAGTATTATTTATCCTTATTACCATAGTTTAGCAAATATAACCCGCACCCGTGTATAACCCACGGTTTTTCTTTTTTTTGTAAAAAAAACCCTTAGATTACCCACGGATGTGTATAGCCCGTGAGTTCTGCATTCATCTACTCGTGGCATTCACCACATTCAAGCCCAGGCCCCGCGCAACCACAGCCAGGCACAACCCACCCGCCTCCAGGCAGGGGAACTGCTTGTGAGTAAAAATAAACTTGTATACCCTGCAGAAATGTATACTGTGGGGGGGTGTTGTAAAAACATGTATAACCCGCGGGTTTATATATGCTAATTTACAGTAAGTAAATGCCGTTACCTAGAGCAGAAATTAAAGAGCCACTCTCCATTGTTGTCCCACTCCCCAGCATCCCACTCATGGATCTATCTGAGCCCTGCATTCCCATAGCTTCCCGTGGGATCACCCACACCAGTCAGGACTACTCTCATGGGGAAAGGTGTGTCACATGGGTCCCTCCATGCTACTAATCAAGAGCAATGAATCGTTGCAATAACTGGAGCAACCCAGATGAAATAAAGATCTGCAGGGCCACAGACGACAACTTATCTCCATGCAAGATACTGTTCTTTTCCTCAGCTTAAGGGAGGCAGCAATTGATAGTGGCATTTTCACGCTGGCCAGGGTTAGATTTACTGGCACGTGGGGACAGAGAGCCATTTCAGAGAACAGCTGAAGAGGAGTGCTCTCAGAGGCAGTGGTGATAAAGTAGGCCCTGGTCTTCCTTGAAAATCCGAAATGGAATTTAGTCAAGAGGAAATGAAGCAGGATTCTCCCTCCATGTGGTCTCAGTGTTAGGAACATTTCTCCAAGAAATGTTCCTAACTCCTCATTAGATGTTGCGGAAGAACAACTTTGATCCCTTTCTTCCTAAAGTGGGTGTGTCCCCCCTCTTTTTCCCTCGGAAGTAGGTAATTCTGGACATTAATGAGCTTACACAGGTGTCATTGGGTGTTTTTATGATTCAAGCAGTTGCCTAAAAAACAAGTGGCAGAAGATTCCAATGGGAAGCCAAGGAGAGCCATATTTCCTTGTAAAGGGAACCCCGTCGATCCCTAACACAACCCTATTGTAAGCAGGGGAATGGTCCCGCTATTGTGGGGAGCTTTCCTGGCTTCTATACACCCCGGTGAAATGGACCAGCAAAAGGATCTGAGTCCCCGCTCCCACTTCCTTTACCCCACGGCTCCCCTGATCCTGAGGGCTCCCCTTCCACTCTCCTGAGTAGCAGAGTCCTCGAAACCCCAACAAGGCTGGGCCCAGGTTTCCTGGGGCTTAATCCCCGACCTTGTAGTCACTAGGGGCAGGAGTTAGGGTGTCCCCACTCCGAGGTGCTCTCTTTACACTGCAGGCCTTCTTGGCCCAGTGATCATTTCATCAGGTTCAAAGCAAATACAATTTATTAAACATCAACTGATTAAAGAGAAAAGAATAAGAAAAAAATGAGAATGGTTAAATGAGAGCACACAGCCCTGCTCTGTAGCACAGCAGTCTGCAGAGTGTAAGGACAGTTCACAGTCTCTTCCTTAGAGGCCCTGGATGTGCTGCAGGGGGCTGCAGGCTGGACACACTTGCTCTGGCAGTGACCACACAGCCTCAAGCTCTAAGTGGCCAGACCCCTCTCTCAGTCCAGAGCTTCTCCCCACACTTTGCAGTTCCCAGTAGCTCACCACATCCAGCTGCAGGGTGCTGCTTGGCCAGTCTCTATCTCCTTGCGGTGCTTCTCTGTTCCTTTTGGCTCTCTGAGCACTGCCAGTCTGCTGCTCAACACAGGGTCTGCGCTCCTTGAGCTGTGTGTGTCTGGCTCTGCTGCTGCAAAAACTGCCCCTCAGCACAGCTTGCACTCCTCTTAGCAGTCTCTCAGCTCTCTCCTTGCTCAGAGAGACCCAGAACAATCCCAGCTCACAGGGAGGACAGGTCCTGGCCTCTTGCTTTTCTCACTGGCCTGTCCAACTTGTCAATCAGGCTGAGCTGGAGTGTTGGCTGCTTTCCATTGTCTCTGGGGTCTGTCAGTCTCATGGAGCCTTCCCCTTTTGATACTGGGAGCTGGCAAACCAAAAAACTCCCACAGAGTTTCAGTAAGGGGCTAACAGTCCCCTTACACTATTCAAAAAGGAGCTCAGAAATTCAGTTTATTCCAAAAGGCCCCTTAAACAGCCCATCCTCAACATACTGTAAATTAAGGGAGACATTTAAATCTCTGCACATTGTCTGCAACTTCCCTTCCTCCAAGAAACAGGCTTCTGTTGAGCAAAAACAATTCCCATCAGCTCCATTGCTCTTAATATACAGATGATGGGAAAATGCATAGGAAGGTTATGTGAACAAAAGGCATCTCAAGCCTGCTGGGGTCAGAATGCATATCTGTCCGGTAGATTGGACTTTCTACTAATCTGGCTCTGTTTCTAATGAGACTGGTTCCCATTGCTGCAAAAGGAGGGTCATGGCTTAATTTGCCAAGAGGATTATTATCATGCAGCCTAGAGAAGGAAAACAATCTTATCGCTTTGGCCAGTTTAAACTTGAACCTTCTACTACCAGCTACCCCTCCCCAATTATAAAAAGCAGAATGTAAATAAAGAGGAGAAAGTGTTTTCCACTTCCTCAGCAAGGAAAATGTATTGTTGGAGATGTTAAGCAATCATCTCCTCATGGATCAGAATAGATCTTTATACCCCTGCTAACCATTTAGCAAGGGTCACATGTCATTACAAAAAGAAAAGTAAATCTCATGCTAACATAGTACCAATCTGAGATGAAAATATTGTTCCTGTATTTGAAACGTGACCTATTTTACTCACACAATTGCGATATCTCAAAGCACGTCTTGAGAAAAAATGAAACTCCAGAGCTGGGGTGAAGACAAAATAGCAAAACAGAACAGCAGGACAGAACCGTTTCACAGAAATGGTTTTGGCCACTTCCCACTGTAGAGCGGACAGCATCTAAGAAGTCTCTTTAAAAGGCCCACTATTATGCATTTATGGCTAACATAAGGCCTATGCTGTCAGGATTCTGATATAGCATAGCTAAAACTAGATCGGTTTGGCAAATACAGTTTTGTCTTCAACTGTACTTTCCTCCACACTATTCATTCCATCAAAGTTATTTCACTGAACAAGAACTAGTGCTGCTCCTTATTGTTAGTCTAACAATAAGCTAAATGTGAGCACAGCTTGGGACCTAGACATATATGCACTATCATTCACTGGGGATTCACTTTGCTGCTCTACATTAACTTTTATAAAGGTTTCACTGCTTTGATTTTTCATTTGGCTTGAACATATAAACCAGGAAGTGAACAAGCTTCCACAAGAGAAGCAGCATTTAAACAAAAGATGATATGGGGGAGAGGGGGAGAGAGATGTGCTTCAGAAATAATCAAGTCAATATCTCATGTTTCTAAGGGATGATGTGAAAAATAAAATCTACAAAGAAAATTCAGTAATTAACAATCTTCTAAAATATGAAGAAATGTAGTTTAGTGAATTCACATACAGCTAAAGGGGTTGGCTTTGAAACCTTATAACTTTGAAAAGAAATATTTATAAAACTGTATATTCATAGCAGGAAACATGTGAAGGCATATAAAAGGGAAACATCTTAAAAAATCCTATCATTCGCTTATGAAAGAGCTCTATGAATATAAATTACTCACACCTTCCTGAAAATTCATTTCTAATTTGTATCATGACCTTTAAACCCTAGCTTCAGGAAAGTACACTCTTATCTTGCCAAGAATGAGCATGGGCCTGTAAAACCGGCATCTTCTTACTACATTTTTCTTTTTACATTCAGTCATGTCTTACCTAATGAAAAAAGTTACAAATATAAAGTTAATATGTATTGCACCTAGAAGATAATAGGGTTATAAGGAACAGCCAGCATAGATTTGCCAAGAACAAATCATGCCAAACCAACTTAAATCTCCTTTCTTTGACAGGGTTACTTGCCTAGTGAGTGGGGGAAGGGCAGTAGATGTGATATATCTTGATTTTAGTGAGGCTTTTGACATAGAATCATAGAACTGGAAGGAACCTTGAGAAGTCATCGAGTGCAGTCCCTTGCACTCATGGAAGGACCAGGCACGATCTAGACCATCAATGGCAGGTGTTTGTCTGACCTGCTCTTAAAAATGTCCAGTGATGGAGATTCCACAACCTCTCTAGGGAATTTTATTCCAGTGCTTCACCACCCTGACAGGAATGTCCAACCTCAACCTCCCTTGCTACAATTTAAGCTCATTGCTTCTTGTTTTACCATCAGAGATTAAAGAGAATAATGTTTTACCCTCCTCTTTGTAACAACCTTTTTAGGTACTTGAAAGATGTTGTGTCCCCCTCTCAGTCTTCTCTTTTGCAAACTAAACAAACCCATTTCAGTCTTCCGTCATAGTTCATGTTTTCTAGGCCTTTAATCCTTTTTGTTGCTCTTCTCTGGACTTTCTCCAATTTGTCCACATCTTTCCTGAAGTGTGGAACCCAGAACTGGACACAATATCTAGTTGAGGCCTAATCAGTACAGAGTAGAGCAGAAGAATTACTCTGTGTCTTGATTACAGCACTCTTGTTAATGCACCACATAATGATGTTTGCTTTCTTTGCAGCAGTGTCATGCTGTTGATTCATATTTAGCTTGTGGTCCACTATGATCCTGATTCCTTTCTGCAGAACTCCTTCTTATACAGTCACTTCCCATTTTTTGTATGTGCAACTGATTATTCCTTCTCAAATGGAATACTTTGCATTTATATACTTACCTTTACATAGATCTTGATATTCAAAATACACCTTCTAGTTGTAAGTGTTCAGCATTGTTGTAAATCAGAACCCAGGTCTCAAGTTGGACACCCAAAAAATGAGGAACATACAATTAGTGACCACATCTATAAAGTTTGCTTTAAGTGATGTTGAATTCAGCATCACATTGGAATTTGGTGCCAGAGGCAGGGACAGAATCAAAATTCCCCAAGACAGGCTTCACACATCTTAGCCATAGGGCTGTTCGTTCTCATTCATTTTCTCTCTATATATAATCTCCTGCCTTCTTTACTATGCACCTTCCAACTTCAGCTACAAATGAAGCAAAGGTCCCATAGACAACAACCTCTTTTGTTACATAACTCTGATTCACCCCAAGAGGAGGTCTACCCTGTGCTCTGAACACAGCAGGAGTTTTGTGGGAAAAAAATACTATGTGATCATATAATTAGAGACTGAATGCATACACCCAAACTGGGCAAATAAAGATTGCATGGACAACTTAAATCTGGCACTTCCTAACTTTTGCATGCTTGACTTTGCAGTCTTACTAATGTTCGTTTAAAACAGTGAGGTTTGCTGCTGGATTGTTTTGTTTTATTTTGTAGTTTCTTAGGCTTTAAATAAAACAAGCTGGAACAACAGTAATTCCACTATATGACATATTGACACATGAACTGATCATCAGCAGGCTTGGCAGCATTCGCTCCACCACACAGACTTCTCATATTTTAGCATTTAGCTAATGCAGTAACTGATAGCAGCAGTAGGTTGTTATCCTCTAGACTACAAGGGTTGTTTTTTTTCCAAAAAAAGTGGCTCCCCTGCATCTAGACTGCTGCTGCTGCATTCTTTCAAAAGTAAATTGAAACAACGCGGCATTTTTTCGACCGCGGAAAACCTCGTTTTTATGAGGAATAACACCTTTTATTTTTAAGTGCTCTTTCGAAAAAAAGCGCTATGTGATGCAAACTGTGCTTTTTTGAAGGAGAGCATCCAGACTGCCTGGGTGTTCTCTTTCAAAAAAGCAGCTTGCTTTTTCAAACGTATTGGTTGTAGTCTAGACACTCTTTTTCGAAAGAGGCTTGAAGTCTAGACATAGCCATAGCAGCCCAGCATTAGAGGGGGATGAGACATACACTTTGCCAATGGGTTTAACAAATATTTGCTGAGAGCAGAGGAATTTAAGAGACTTTGCAATCTTGAGTTCCAGTCCAGGCTCTGGGGAGGAGTGTATTCTTGTGGGCACAGGTTCTTTGCCCAGTCATCCTAGTATTGACCACTCTCCGGCCCCAACTCCTCCAACCTATCAACATCTTGCCTCTTTCCCACTTCAGGCTATTCCTTCCAGCACTATTCTCCTTGTGTATCCTGTTACAGTCTCCATTTCTCAGGCTTCTCCTTCCACTCCCAATCTTCTCCAGACTCACTGAGCCTGGAGGACCATCTCTCCCCACAGACACAGACCTGGAGCTGAGGAAAGTCACCTCTTTCTTCAGCTGCCACAGCCCTGCCCATCCTAAATTCCCACACCCCTCACCTATCTCCTATTTCACTCACCTCACTCCGTGATTGCCTCCCATCCACCTCCTATTTCACCCAAGGCCACCTTACATATGAGGGTCCAGGATCACGGCACCTAACTGGTGGAGCCACACCTGTGATAGGCCTTCATTTTCTCATGTGCAGCTGCCCAGGTGCGCACCTTAGAGGGAACAATCCATGAACCACCTGAATGGAGCTCACGGAGCAGTTTTATTCTGGTGTGGGTGTCACTCCTGTTGAAACTGTTCCACTGTGGGTAAATTAAAATGCCTTCGAGGCAGAGGAGTCTCACACAAGCTGGAGAATAATTCTGTGGCCTAATGTTTAAAGTGCACACTCAGGATGTGGGAGACTCAGGATCTAGGTCCCTGCTTCACTAACTCCCAGAATCCATTCTGTACTAAGCAGCTGCCCAGGCCTTCTGCTGGTATCAAATGCAATTGCAATTTTAACCAGATTCTATTTCTTCTCTCAACACAAGATGCAGCACAGCCTAATGATATGAGTTCATTTGAGATTGGTCTGACCTCCCGTTCCTCAACTATACCATTCGTAGCAGAGGTCCTGCTTTGGGCAGGGGGCTGGACTCTATGACCTCCAGAGGTCTCTTCCAGCCCTCAGCAGGTTTTGAAGGGCACATATTCTGCTAACATGAATCCAATGCTACTCCTACAATTTCTGCTATGGCACATGTATGCCCATCAGTCATAGAATCATAGGACTGGAAGGGACCTCGAGAGGTCATCGAGTCCAGCCCCCCGCCCTCAAGGCAGGACCAAGCTCCGTCTACACCATCCCTGACAGATGTCTATCTAACCTGTTCTTAAATATCTCCAGAGAGGGAGATTCCACCACCTCCCTTGGCAATTTATTCCAATATTTGACCACCCTGACAGTTAGGAATTTTTTCCTAATGTCCAATCTAAACCTCCCTTGCTGCACTTTAAGCCCATTACTCCTTGTCCTGTCCTCAGTAACCAAGAGGAACAAATTTTCTCCTTCCTCCTTGTGACACCCTTTTAGATATTTGAAAACTGCTATCATGTCCCCCCTTAATCTTCTTTTTTCCAAACTAAACAAGCTCAGTTCATGAAGCCTGGCTTCATAGGTCATGTTCTCTAAACCTTTAATCATTCTTGTCGCTCTTCTCTGTACCCTTTCCAATTTCTCCACATCTTTCTTGAAATGTGGCGCCCAGAACTGGACACAGTACTCCAGCTGAGGCCTAACTAGCGCAGAGTAGAGCGGCAGAATGACTTCACGAGTTTTGCTTACAACACACCTGTTGATAAAACCTAGAATCATATTTGCTTTTTTTGCAACAGCATCACACTGTTGACTCATATTCAACTTGTGGTCCACTATGACCCCTAGATCCCTTTCCGCCATGCTCCTTCCTAGACAGTCGCTTCCCATCTTGTATGTATGAAACTGATTGTTCCTTCCTAAGTGGAGCACTTTGCATTTCTTTTTATTAAACCTCATCCTGTTTACCTCTGACCATTTCTCTAACTTGCTAAGGTCATTTTGAATTATGTCCCAATCCTCCAAAGAAGTTGCAACCCCACCCAGTTTGGTATCATCTGCAAACTTAATAAGCGTACTCTCTATCCCAATATCTACATCATTGATGAAGATATTGAACAGTACGGGTCCCAAAACAGACCCTTGCGGAATTCCACTTGTTATCCCTTTCCAGCAGGATTTAGCACCATTAACAACAACTCTCTGACTACGGTTATCCAGCCAATTATGCACCTACGTTATCATGGCCCTATCTAAGTTATATTTGCCTAGTTTATCAATAAGAATATCATGCAAGACCGTATCAAATGCCTTACTAAAGTCTAGGTATATGACATCCACTGCTTCTCCCTTATCCACAAGGCTCGTTATCCTATCAAAGAAAGCTATCAGATTAGTTTGGCATGACTTGTTCTTCACAAACCCATGCTGGCTATTCCCTATCACTTTATTACCTTCCAAGGGTTTGCATATGATTTCCTTAATTACCTGCTCCATTATCTTCCCTGGGACAGACGTTAAACTGACCGGTCTGTAGTTTCCTGGATTGTTCTTATTCCCCTTTTTATAGATGGGCACAATATTTGCCCTTTTCCAGTCTTCTGGAATCTCCCCTGTCTGCCATGATTTTTCAAAAATCATAGCTAAAGGCTCAGATACCTCCTCTATCAGCTCCTTGAGTATCCTGGGATGCATTTCATCAGGACCTGGTGACTTGCTGACATCTAACTTTCCTAAGTGATTTTTAACTTGTTCTTTGTGTATCCTATCTTCTAAACTTACCCTCTCTCTGCTTGTATTCACTACGTTAGGCACACCTCCAGACTTCTTGGTGAAGACCGAAACAAAGAAGTCATTGAGCATCTCTGCCATTTCCAAGTTTCCTGTTACTGCTTCTCTCTCCTCACTAAGCAGCAGTCTTTTAGGGGTACTCCGAAATCAGGATTGCCCAGAGTTTAGCAGCCTACAGCGAATGCAGCAGATTAGAGCTGCCAGGCTACAACACTGTCTTGATCTGAGCAGCCAGCTAGAGTCAAAAGGGAGCATTAAAAGCTAGCACTTGTAGTCTATGTGGTCCACCATACCCCATGCCAAAGACAACGGCACCCATTGACTGCATTTGTGGTTACTTGATGCATATGAGGTGCCTTGTCCTGTGTAAATGACTCAGAGCTGCCAAACCATCATTGTATCTCCTTGGCATGAAGAAACATGCCTTAGGTCTAAGGCATCCAAGCGTTAAGCACCCGCTGAAGGAGCTGAAGTACATCCTTTAATTACCATGAACGTGAGCTCATTCTCACTCAATGAGCTGAGACAGACATGCTCAGATCAGTCCAGCCTCTGAATCAGAGCAGAGAGCCAGCACTGTCCTTCCTGAGAGAGAAGCAGCTAAACAGTGGGGGAGAGGATTTCTTAAATCCCAAACTTTTGTTTCAAGAACACCTAGCATAATGC
Organism: Pelodiscus sinensis; assembly: GCF_052426305.1. Taxonomy (NCBI): domain Eukaryota; kingdom Metazoa; phylum Chordata; order Testudines; family Trionychidae; genus Pelodiscus; species Pelodiscus sinensis. The sequence goes on from NC_143054.1 coordinate 16,125,592, forward strand.
AGAATGCATTCATTAAATTGCCTTCCTTTTTCATTAAGCTTCCTAACTTTAGACAGACACGTTTGAAAATTATGGTCCGTATTTTTCGTTATTCAAAAGGAAATTTATAAACCCAAATGTACTTTTCCACTATTTATACTTATGTTTTGAATTGTATATGAACAAAAAAAAGAGAGTCAGTTTTGCTTTTGTTTACAGTCACTTTCTAGTCAAATTCCTTAATGAAACACCGCAGTGTTTGGGTTGCAAACCCTGCAAGAGGATGCCAATTCAGAAGGATTTTTAGTTGTTTCAAACTGTTTCTATATGATTCTTTTTAATTCATTGAAGTTCTGTGGGATGCAGATTTATGATACCTGCTTTCACAAATCTTTAATCTGGGACTAACACTCACCTGGTAGAGTCAGCTGAATAACTGCATAAACATTTTTTTCATTTTCATGGGCATCTGTCCCTTTTCACAATACAGAAGCAGGGAACTACTTCAGTGTCATTTTCTTGCAGCAGATTATGTGTGAAATGGGAGCAGCTGCAAATTGGCTTCCTTAACACCTTATCTATTTTCATCAATCTTGGCAAACTTTTTTTTTAAAAACGGAACTATTTCTCTCTTCTAAAGCACAGTTATGTCAGCAACCCAATTCTATTCAAGACTGAAATATCTGTGTACAGTCTATTTAAACTCCACCACTCACTGCATGTGAATTCGGACCCTCAGGGTTTCTTATGTTTCAGATGACAACATCCACCATGCCTAATGTAGTGTGGGGAGCTGCATTCCTTATACTCCTTTTGGTGTTAGGAATGTCATCAGCTGCGGCAGGGGAGACAAACATGTCAACCCCCAACTCAGGTCTTGGCATGAAGAGCCTTTCGGGTCAACTTCACGTATTATACTCTAAAACGCTTGCACGCGCGTGTGCGCACACACACACTTTAATTTGCTTGTGCAAATCTAGTGCACATGATCAAAGCTCTGGAATCTACAGTTCTCTATTTTGTCACAAAACAGGCTCAGGAAGGGCAACAAAAGTTTCAAGTTTCTCCCTGTGCTTGAAACATGACTTGGAAGAATCACCTCTAGGATCGTCTACTTTATTAAAATCTGCACAGGTTGAATCTCTCTAAATCCAGCACCCTTAGGACCTGATTGGTGCTGAACCAGAGATTTTGCCAAACCACAAGAGGTCAATATTGTCTAGAAGCATTGCCGACACAGTTGTCTGTGGATCAGGCACAAAGGGGGACACTAAAGAAACACACTGATCAGTAAGCCACACAGGCTCAATTTACTGTTTTCACTACAGTTAGCCGATGACTTTGAAAACATTAAGGCCATGTCCGCTGGCTCCCTAGACACCTTGGAGGAGCCTGGCATTCTCTGCTCAGTGTCTCCTTCTGGGTGCCTGATTTTGACCCTCTGACCCTCCCTGCTGTCCTGTTTTCTCATTAGCTGTTCCCCAGAATTGTTTGGAATCTCGGTCCAATAGCTTCTTCCCTTATGCTGGGGTGAGGAGCCATTAGCTGTGGGGATTCCCAATGGGTTCTAGTTGCCTGGACTCTCACACCTCTCTCTCCTTTATCCCATGGCCAAGTTTCTCTTTCCCCACACACACCTTTTCTCAGGAGGACGCACTGGAGTCTTCTTGGTCACACTGGCCACCAGGGTGGTTATCCAACTTCCACCCAGAAAAATTGCATTTCTTGGGTGGGGGACACCCCTTTTACTATGTTTCTGCCCATTGGTCTTCATACTAAGGACAACCCAATTGACTTCTCGCCTTGCTTTTCTCCTGATTCCAAGAACTGGTGCTGGGAGAAGTTCTTCAGCACTGTAGAGCTCTAGATTAGAGAACTGGGAGGGTGGAGCAAGGAGGGCAAGGGGCTAAGCTCGTTTTGCTGAGGTTGTTAAAACATGGCCCTTTGCCCGTTCTAGCAAAGGCTAGAGAAATACAAACCCTCCTTACCAAATTACATAACTTTGTTAGACACAGTGAGAACAAAACTGTCTACCATCCCCTTGTGTAACATACTACTTCCGGAAGCTGCCCACGGCCTTCAACATGCTTGGATGTTGGACCTCCCCCAATGCGATTGAACCTATTCACATCTCCAAACCCAATATCTAAGCCTACTTAAATGCCATTCAGAAGCTGTTAGCCCATCAATTTCAGTGATAATTTGGTGAATGGACTTGTCAAACAAATTGCCTTTATTATGGCCTGATTAAAGGCAAGCAGGGAGCTGGGGCTTTTCTCCTGCCACTGCTAAACTCCCTCCCCCATCAGCTTGCACAAACACAACCAGCCAATTAGCAGGTAGGTGACAAAGGCAGCTGACAATTTAAGTCAGCCCTGCTTAAAAAACACTCTGGCAGCATTTAAACATGGGGAAAGGTCTTCAAAGGATAGTCACAAAAGCTGCAGAGCAGTTAGCCAGCACACAGGACCGAGACGAGGTGTTTATCACAAACATTTTATTGTGGGGGCACCAGATTGGGGCCCATTATGCCGGTGTTGTAGAGGCATAATCGATGACAAATCCCAGCCCCAGAGAAGTTCATCAAAAACACAGGATTGCTTTGACCCCTGTACGTGTGATAGCCAACAGCAGGGTTGAACCAGGGGCCTCCAGAGCTAAAAACATCTACTGCTACAGTTTGAGCTAAAGAGCTTTGTCCTGGAGGAGCACTTGTAAGATACCCACCCATGGGGTACATGGACAGCAGCTCTTGGCAAAGCTAGCAACTTTTACATTTTAAGTCACGACTAAGGACCACATTTGATCCCATCCATATCCATCCAGCACCATGAGTGAACAAATGGATATAAGCTGGCTAGTAGGAAGTTTAGACTTGAGATTAGACGAAGGTTTCTAACCATTAGAGGAGTGAAGTTCTGGAACGGCCTTCCAAGGGAAGTAGTGGGGGCAAAAGATTTATCTGGCTTCAAGATTAAACTAGATGGCTGTGTCTAGACTGGCAAGTTTTTCCGCAAAAGCAACTGATTTTGCGGAAAAACTTGCCAGCTGTCAACACTGGCCGCTTGAATTTCCGCAAGAACACTGACTTCCTACTGTAAGAAATCGGTGCTTCTTGCGGGAATACTATGCTGCTCCCGTTCAGGCAAAAGTCCCTTTTGCGCAAAACTTTTGCGCAAAAGGGCCAGTGTAGACAGCTCAGATTTGTTTTGCACAAAAAAGCCCCGATCGCAAAAATGGCAATCGGGGCTTTTTTGTGCAAAAGCGCGTCTAGATTGGCACGGACGCTTTTCCGCAAAAAGTGCTTTTGCGGAAAAGCGTCCGTACCAATCTAGATGCTCTTTTCCGCAAATGCTTTTAACGGAAAACTCTTCCGTTTTATTTATTTATTTATTTGCTCAACAACTATGGCCTCTCCCCCCGCCCCCTTTTTTTTTTCCTTCAACAGAATTTTTTCCCAGTGGTTTTTTTGTGGGGGGGGGGGATGTTCAGTATTTTTGTTTCAACCATCTGGCAACCCTATCTGCATCAGGGGCTTGTGTCGATGCAGCTGTGATGATGGCTAACATGCAGGCAAACCCCCAGTGCAGAGGAGGCGTGAGGCACAGCGATGGGTGCAGAATCAAATTCACACAGAAGGCAGGATACACTGGTGACTAGGAAATCCAAAGTGGAGGATGACCGGAAGGCAACCCCACCACTCACCCTCAGAGCTGATTTAAACCCTGCACCTGCAGCGAGAAGCCCTTTGGTCAATATCTGCTCTGGAGCAGATCTACGTTGACTTCCATGGGGGCTGTGCCTCGGGTCACCACACAGTGCTCAGCACAGGATCAGGCCTGGAACGAGCCCTAGACTTGACCACTACCACTCTCCTTCCTGCTTTCTGGGGCTTCTCACCACTTAGTCCTGCTGGGCCAGCTCCCTGGTCTCCACCAGCCAAGGCACAGAGCTCAGATCACTGCCCCCCCATGAAGCAGTATAGACACAGAAACTCTTCAGGTCCAAAGAAAATGAAGTTTGGGGCTCAGTTTCCCAGGATACCGCTCCTCAAATGGGATCAGAACCCCAAAGGAATTATTTAGGTAAGCTCCCTTTAATGATGAAAGGGGGAATGTATACACTGATTGCTCCCCCAGGTCACAATTATATACACTGGGCCCGATAGTAAATAAAAGTGATTTTATTAAAGCACAAGCAGTAGGATTTAAGTGGTTATAAGTGAGAACAGGCAGAGCAAAGTAGCTTAAACCCCTGCTGTAACCCCTGTTTAAAATAACAGAAAACACTTAGCGAATTCTGACACTAAAACCTCAGTACAAACATATTACAAACTCACATATAAATGTTCAGTGAGTTGCCTATACACAGGTGTGGAGGGCAGAGCGTGTTTTGTTTCGACACCAATAGTCACTGCAAGCATGGAAGACTGAGCTTGATAAGTTTGTGGAAAGGGTGGTAAGATTAGACTGCCTGTAGCCAATATCCCCAGCAGCTGGTGACAGGGCACTAAGCGGGGAAGGCTCTGAGTTATTACAGAGAATTCCTTCCCCAGTTCTGGCGAGTGGGTCTAATGGACAGGCTCAGGGTACAACTGATCGCCACGCTTGGGGATGGGAAGGAATTTTTCCCTAGCGATCCTATGGGAGTTTTGCCTTCCTCTACAGCATGGAGCAATGGTAACTTGTAGGTTTTAACTAAAATAAACAGTGGATTCTCAGCAACTTGAAGTCTTGAAAACCATGATGTGAGGATTTCAAGTAACTCAACCAGAGGCCAGGGGTCCAGTACAGGAACAGTTGGGTGAGGCTCTGGGCCTGCAGTGTAAGGATGTTGGACTAGATGATCACAGTAGTCTCTTCTGACTGGAAAGTCTATGGCTACGTCTAGATTGGCATGATTTTCCGGAAATGTTTTTAATGGAAAAGTTTTCCATTAAAAGCGTTTTCGGAACAGAGTGTCTAGACTGACGCGGATACTTTTCCGCAAAAGCAATTTTTTCGGAAAAGCGTCCGTGCTAATCTAGACGCCCTTTTCCACAAAAAAGCCCTGATCGCCATTTTCGCGATCGGGGCTTTTTTGCGGAAAACAAATCTGAGCTGTCTACACTGGCCCTTTGGCGCAAAAGTTTTGCACAAAAGGACTTTTGCCCGAACGGGAGCAGCATAGTATTTCCGCAAGAACACTGACAATCTTATATGAGATCGTCAGTGTTCTTGCGGAAATTCAAGCGGCCAGTGTAGACAGCTGGCAAGTTTTTCCGGAAAAGCGGGTGATTTTCCGGAAAAACTGGCCAGTCTAGACACAGCCTATGAGAATAGCAAGAATCAATGAGTAGTCCTGTGGCACCTTACAGACTAACAATATATATATATATATATATATATATCGTACTGGTTGGACCTCTCTGGCCTGGCATTCTCAGGACCTGACCAGTCTTGAATGAGGGAATTTGCCGAACCAGGGGAGGTCCTGTGCTGCCAGATTTCTAGTCCTCCACTGGCTCTGCTTCCAGCCCCAGCTGATCACGCTGCTGACAGCCTCAGCTGGGCTGCCTGCTGATGGTTCCAGCTCAATGGGCTGCTGTGCCACTGCAGCCAAGCTCCTCTGCCAAGCTGCTGCTCCCTTCCCCTACCAGGCTGCCACAGCCTGGTCCCCCTGCCTCTCTGTCATAGCCCCTCTGCCGATTTGCCACATGGCTCCGGATCAACTCCAGCTCAAGCTCCCTGGCGTGCATGGCTCCAGCCCGCTGCCAGGCTGCTGTGTGGCCCTGGCTCCCCAGTTCGTGCAGCCCCCCTGCTGGGTTGCCACATGGCCCCATCTCCCCTGACAAGCTGCCTTGCAGCCCTAGCCCTGGCTTCCCTGCTGGGTGGCTGCTAAGGGCTCCCAGCAGCCAGCCCTCCTGTTGCCTGACTCCTTGACACCAGGGTTCTCTGGTCCAGGAACATCCAGGGTCCTGCCAGACCAGAGTCCTGGTTTAGGGAGATACAACGTGTAACATGAGCTTTCATGGGAAAAACCCTCTTCCTCAGATGAGCAGAATCAACAAGTAAATGTGCAGCAGGGATTTCACTGGGCTAGTCATTAATCCTAGGGGTCCAAGAGATCAGCAGTTTAGTTCTAGCTTTGCTGCAGACTTCAGATGGAACTTCAGACCCCAAAACCTTTGTGCCACCCTCAGATAGCCCATTGGTAAAGGAGAATAATATGGCTCTGCTTCCCAGGGTTTAATAATGTTTGTAAAGCCTTTGATGTTCTCAGCTGGGATGTGCTCCAGAAGTGCAAAGTATTCGGATTACATAGAAAGACTAGAGAGAATACTGCATGTGCAGGTAAGAAAAGCTGCCATTTAGAAGTTTGTTTGTTGCTCTTTTCCTTTTGGAAGGGGATGACGACGTGTGGCCGTCACTAAAGGCTACAAATGCTAAAGCGTAGAGTTTGGTTCCCTGGTGACTGTCTAGGACCAGAGGATTCTCAGCCTGAGATCCACTGAACAGAAACACAATGTGACTAATCACACACGTTAGTGCCAAACACTAATATCAACTAACACAGCAGCTCATGCTTTTTTTGCAGGAGCGGAGGCAGAATGCCAAGTTGACACCCCCTGCACACACGCAGCTGATTAAACTATAACAAAAACCTTCAAAACTCTTCACATAGTTCAAATACTTCCCATAAAAGGCATTTTTATTTTGACGTCTCAGATTACAAGAGCCCCTAATGTGCCACTCACTTAATTTGCTCCTTTTTATGACGTTCAAGTTGCTTTGGCAGTAGGGTCCTTGGAAAACCTAAGGCAGATTGCTCACTCTAGAGCAGTGGTTCCCAACCTTTTTTATACTGCAGACTGGCAAACTCATTCAAAAACTTTTGGTGGACTGGCACAGAAACATTTGCATATTTATCATGGTAATTAATGTGTTTGCATATTTCCAAATTCATTGTGATAATTTATTCGTGTATTCATTGTGGGTAATTAATTGTAAGCGGTCACGTTATTTTACATTGTGTCTGTATGCACGTAATGTATGCATTCATTGTGTGGATGGGAAGATCAAAATCATACATTGCAAAACAGATGGCATGCTTTACAGAATAGTTCTGGTTTTCACTCATTTTTGCCTCTCTCCAAAGGGGTACAGCAGACAGGGCAGGAGAAGGGGGGCTGTGGCCAAGAGGAAGAAGGGAGGGAAAGAAAAGAAAGGGGAGACCAAGCCGGGGAGAGGCTGGGCTGAAAGCGGCGGGGTGCTGACTCCAGCTTGGAGGGCTTCTCCTGCCTTTTCCTCTTGCCCCACCCCAGCCGCCTGGGTAGTGGCAATCCCAAGCACCCCACCAAGTCTCAGTCCCAGCCACCCCACCAAGGGGTCCCTAAGCCAGCCCCCCCAGGCTCAATGTGGCCAGGTGGCCCTGCTCTGCCACATTGCCCAGCCGCCCCTGGAGCTAGTAGTCATGGCCCCCAGAGCAGCCCCATTGCGCCATGTGGGCCGGCTGCCCCCGGAGTAGCCCCACTGTGCCATGTGGGCCAACCAGCCCTGGAGTAGCTCCAGCTCCCAGAGGAGCCCCACCCCCTGGAGAAGCCCTGCTCCGCCATGCGGCCCAGCCACCCCAGAGCAGCCCCATTCCACTATGTGGGCTGGCTGCGCCCGGAGTTGCCCCATCCCCCAGAGCAGCCGCGCGCCACGGGGCCCTGCCAGCTGGGCTGCATGGCTGCTATGCAGCAGGAACTAGGGCCGTGGTGAGGTTGCCCCAGTAGGGTCGGCCTGGCTCTAGCCACAGCAGCTCACAGCACCACTCACTGTGGGAGGGTGGAAGGAGAATTTTTAGTGCACACCCAGGCACACACCTTGGGAACTGTGTTCCCCAGTGGGCGGGGCTCATTAGCAGCTAGAGGCATGGCCTTGCAGAATGCTGCAGCCCAGCAGACACAGGTTCGCGGCCTGCCACCGGTCCATGGAGCAGTAGTTTAGAACCACTGGTCTAGTGGGTAGGATGATGCCCTGGGAGTCCAGAGACCATCATTCTATTCCCAACTCTGCCACCATCACTCACATGACCTAGAGCACGTCACGCAGTCTCTTTGGGCCTCTGCTTCCCTTCCCTTCATCTATCCATTTATATTTCTCTTCAGGCAGGACCTGTCTCTCATTGCACACTGGGGCCGTTGCTCTCAGTCGGGTGCAGAGAACCAGTGAACCAAACTGCAAACCTTGTATATCAGTGGTGCACAACCTTTTTCGATGTGCTACCTCTGCGCTGCGGGGGCTGCCAACTGCCAGGCTCAGCCCCCGGCAGGCCAGATGTAGACGCTGCACCGCGGGGGCCGCCAACTGCTGGGCCCAGCCCGCAGCTGGCCGGTTCTAAGCACTGTGACCCCCCTGGGAAGACATCCGTGACCCATGGGTTGCTCCCCACTGCTGTATATGATGGAAACCACCTCAAGGCAGCAGCCTTTAGTCCCTATGGCAGTATGAACAATATGTCAGGGCCTTCTCTTGCAGTGCTAATGCAGACCAAGCTCTGCCAAAAAGTGTGTTTCGCTTGTGCAGGGACTACAGATTTGAACTCTCAATAACCATTTTCCTCACGGGAGCACTACCGTGTGAGTGCCTGTTTTCCCAACAGGGATGCTGCTCCACAACCCAGGAGACCTGCGTCTCACCCTGAACCTCCACCCTGCGCTCTCCTTCCCCAAATGGCCAGCAGTTGGAATTGCAATGGAAACCCAGAGTGGGAAACCAGGGTGTGCCAAGGCTTCCTGGTGCTCTGCAGAACAGCGATAAATCCTAGAGCATGAACAGGCTCAAATGTGAGTCCAATTCAGCCCAGCCCAGCCAGGACAAAGGCGGCTACAACACAGGTTTTCAAGGGGTGAGGGCAAAGCCCACACTAGGCATCAGTGGACTATGCAAATTGCTTAAGGCCCTGAGCAACTCAAGGGGCCCTGTTTGCTTTGTATTATAAAGAATGGGGAAGGGGAGAGAATGTTTCTGTGGTGTTTAGGGCCCCCAATGGCTGGTACTTGCTGTGGGTGAGAGCTGCAAGCAGGAGATAATGGAGGGAGGAATAGAATAAAAGCCATTGAGCCTATGGGGGCAAACACTGTGACCATATTGGACTGTCACTCTGGTGAGGTCCCTTGTCTCTACGACTGATGAAAATTCAGACAAGGACCTGGAGGGGGGGATGACCTGGAGCTGGTTTCCCTGCTTTCCCGGTGACCTTTGCCTCTGAACCCCCAGGATAGCTCTTTACCACCCACCAGTGAGAGAGGTCTGCGTGCTCTGCTCTCCCAGCCACAGCGACCATGGTATTCAAATAGCGAGACCAAATGTACATTCAGCTCCCTTTGCAGGAGAATCCAATGTCTCTTGCCAGGAGATCCTTAACTCCCTGTTCTGGGTGGTAGCAAACAATCTATACCTCTGATTTGCCTTCATAATACAATATAAGATAAGAAAATGTGCAGCAGGTGGACTCCCCCTTATGTTCAAGAATAAATATTGTATACCATTTCTGAGCCAGCATCCCTCCATAGAGAGAGAGCACGTTTGGCCCAAACTTCGGTGATGTGTCAAGAGGGCTGCCCATCACGGATGGTGGCAATAGGATGAAACCGTTATTAGTGTTTATCTTTGTAAAATCATTGCAGGTGGGGAGGCAGAGAAGTGCTAGCTATTGTTAGGAGGAATATTGTAGCTTTATCTAGTACTTTTCACCCAGAGGATGCCAAAGCACTTCACACACAAAGCAGTGTTATGGCAGCACCCACAAAGTGACAGGCTCTGTCCATACCTAGAGTGAGACTTGCTCCCCATTCCATAGTCTTCCGTGTGAGAAAACAAGTGACAAAAAGCCCTCCCCACCCCCTCAACATTTCAAAACAGCATCCAACCGCTTGCAGCACAGCAAGTGGGTAAGAGAAGAGAGACTTTGCACAAAGACAACAACAGGTGCCATGGACCGCACTGAACCCTTCCATAATCATTAGACTTCTTGGAAATGCCAAAGCACAGAGTTTCATTGGTGGGATTTGAATCTGTAGTTGAATGAAAGTTAGACATTGCCATGCTAATGCTTAGACCACTGACCTATCCCCTCCTTTTTCACTGATCACAGTAGAGCTTTGGTATTGTTAGTACCCGGTAAGACATGATTTTGCTACCACTGACTTTCTTACACCCTCTTTTAAAGGAGAAGCATCTTTCTAAGCAGGCATCCCCACATACTATTGATTTTTTTTCTGACTGAGCTGCTATCATTGACTTTGTGCTTCCCCTTACCGCTGGGGCCAACTGACCTTTATGCTAGTGCCTTAAGATCACAATGTACATCATTATGCTTTTGCCAGTAAGGCTGGTTGGGATGTAAAGTGTCTAGATTTCAGTAGCATCAGCACAGGAACTAAAATATAAAAGGCAGTTTCAACAGTTGTTCCTAAGCAGCCCACCCCGCACACATCCACTCTGCACCAGCTTGCTTTGAACGATGGATACAGAGAAAGCTCAGGGCTTATAGAAACTTTAAAGGGAACAAACCACTATAAATTGGAAGTGCCTCAGCTCTTTCCATTCACAGGCAGATCTGCTTTGAATGGCAGCCACAGAATTGATCTGCCCCCAAAAAAGACTGAATCGCAGGCAGGTCAGCCCCTTCAATACACTTTAAGTAAAAGACTTAAAACCCACAATATTCTAGTTCCCAACTCTACAATAAACACCTCCTTTATAACACAAAGCCCTCTGCAACATGCAGATGCATTGGGCTCCCTATAGCCAAGTTGTAATGTTGTGATGTATTGAAACTGCTATCCTGTACTTCAGTTTAAATCTTTTGATGGCACAGTTCTCATTACTGACATTTTTCCACCAACAAACTATAATAGGCAGCCCTCATCCACTAAAATGTTTTAAAACACTCTATAAATAGAATATCCTGAATGGATCTTAGTTTGAAGAAAACACACAAATGCATTCACAATTTGATTAGATATTCTGGAGTCAATATAGCCCCCATCACTGATGAGCTGAATGATTATTCCTAATCTCGTGCAAAATTAGATCTGCATTATTGTTTTAGAGGCTGGGGCTGCTTTGACACATCTACATAGCCACAGGGAAAAGCAGCAGAAATCTAATTTTAAAGCAACTATTACAGCTACATAAAATAGTCATAAAACATATAGTATTTCACATGTTAAAGTGCAATACATGTGACTATTGTGAAAGTTTCATGATACATGCTGTGAAAAAAATGTGAAACTGATAAAGATTTCTTTACAAATGAGTACCTGTAATTTTTTAGAATTGTATAAGGAAACATAAGGTCAGATTCCAATTCATTTACCCATTGCTAGTAGCATCTTGCTCTCTCAGTATTCCTATTGATTGCAATTAACTATTAAAGGTGATTAAAAGTACTATTTAATAAAATCAAAGATGTCAGAATCTGGACCATAATCAAATATCTTGCTCCTGATGTATTAGTTTTAAATTGTGTCCAGATACTTTCCAGCTCTGTAACCTTTCCCTTTTCCACCCTCTCAGAAATACATATTTCTATCCAATGCCACAGACTTAGGAAAGTTTACATAATCCCTTTCTTCCCCCATTTCCTGAAGTTATTCAGAAAAATCTCTGAAATATGTTAACTGGGGTTGCTAAGAAGATTTTTAAACACTTGAAATTGAAATCCTCTTAATTTAAGAACTGTTTCATCATATTTTCAAAGAATTGCTCTCAGACAGGCTTGGATCCACTTTTTTTGGGCTGTTCTTAAAGAATATTTATTACTAACTCTGACTTCTAATCAATACACTGGAAAGGATTAGAGTTTCACTCCTACCTGAAAAGTCTGAGGAAGTCTTAGCAAAGTTGCTGAGAGCTGTCAAGCACATGACTCCTAAGAGAAAGGTAGAAGTGGAAGACACATCTGGGCAGTTCATCCTTAAATATCCTCAACTGCTTGTTTTCTTTCAGAGAAAAGAAATCTCTTTCTCCACCCAGCCTGATACTCCTCATTGCAGAGAGACCACTACTAGTCCCCTGGCTTGTGAATAATCACAGCAACCAGGCAGGAAGCAAAAGCACTCACTGCACACACATCCCTGGGAGTGAGTGAATGGGGTGAATGAAACTGACTAATGAGACTGACCTACCTGGGCCTTGGCGGAATTCCCAGGGTCCTAAAGCCCACTTCTTCAAACTCCTCAGGATACCCTGAGCACAAAGTTTGTTCCAATCCACTGCTATTGGCATTGTTGTAATTTTCTATAGTGGGAGTCCTGAATGCCAATGAACAAAACTGCAAACCCTGTAAATGATAGCAACCACTTCAATCCAGGGAGTGCAGCAAAACACCCACTTCCAGAACCTCTGGCCATGGCTAATGCAGATAATCCCAGATGCTGGTAAATTTGCTGCAGTTTTACAGGGTTACAAGCCTATTATGCTATAGATCAGTGGTTTTCAAACTATGGATGGTAACCCAGTACTGGGTTGCAGAATGCCAGGCACTAGGTCGCTTTGCTTTAAAATGACCAGGGGACCAGAGGGGATATTAAGGCAGGCTTCTGACTGGAGAGCATCAGCAGCCTTCCTGCAGACCACGTTACACCCTAGAAGTGACCAGCAGCAGAGTCTGGGCACAGGAGCCAATGAAAGCTGGCGGGGGAGGGCCTGCAGACAAGAGCAGCACACAGAGCCTCTTTTACACCTCCAGCTTAGGAGGTGGAAGCAGCCAGCAGCATGTCCAGAGCACAGTTCCTACCACAGTGTCAGGATGGGCAGAAAACCTGCCTTAGCACCTCCGCTGCATGGGTTCCACCAGAGGTAAGCCTGTGCCCAAGTCCAGAGCTCCCTGCTGAACCTCTCATCCCCAGCCCCACCCCAGAGCCTGCCCTCTAGTCAAAAGATATAATTATGTAGGGTTGTGAGCCTCGACAATTTTCTTCAACTGGTTCACAAGAAAAAAAAGTTTGAAAGACACTGCTCTAGATATTTATCTCAATTGCTCTTGCTAAGATGGATAGGCATCACTGTAGCTTGTAGGTCTGAGGTAATAAGCACTTATTTCTACACGGAGTTCATCCCAATCACCATATTGTATACTGCTTACTAGGCAGGATAGATAAGCAATATCAAGACCTCTAGAAACTTACCAGCTGTTTCCTATGTTTGGGCAAGTGAAACTCTCTGGCAGCATTTGCCTGAAGCTGCTCATCTTATTAGCTGGTGTTAAGTGGGTTCTGTAAAGTCATTGGTATAACAAAAAGGAGAGAGATTCTGGTGACAAAAAGATCCAAAAGCCCTGAGTTGAGACCCTCAAGAGCAGCTTAATATAAAGAGCAGTCTCGAGCAGACTTTTATGTTATTGTTAATAATGTTGAGCCCAGGAAAGGGGTGAGTTTTTAGCATCTAGTATATCGGCTTTGGTTCTGTGTAGGTTTGGAAAGACTTCCCATAGCCAATGTAAACCAAAGAAACAATGTATCAGTGCATGTCTTCACTACAGGTCAAAGGGCATCAATCAATTCAGCAGGGATCAATTTAGAGAAAGTAGGCACGATAAATTGACCACCGAGCACTCTCCCGTTGATTCCGATACTGCAGCAGAAGGAGAACAGAAAAGGGAGTCAATGAGAGAGCATTAGCTGTTGACTTACTGCAGTGAAGATACCACCGCAGTAAGTAGATCTTAGTATGTCAACTTCAACTGCTTTATTCACATAGCTGATGTTGTGTAGCTTACACTGATGGCCCATGTTAGTGTAGGCTAGGCCTCAGCTTTTTACAACTGGACAGTTCAGTTTAAACTTATCTCCATAAATGCCTTTATCCTTAGGGCATATGGGAGCATCAGCTGAGAGTTTCAAACTGAAAATGGCCACCTGTCTCAAATATAGCAGAGACAAAGCATTATTCTTTCATTGCTTATGGTCCCCAAGGATATTAGTTGGTGGAAATCTGTAACTCCTCCTTAAGAGACCTTGAAATCCAGCCATCCCTCCAAATATGTTTCCCAGGGGATATAGTAAAATACATTATGTGCCTTGTTTGTGAGCTGGAAATACATGTGATCAGACAAATTTAGGAGGTGACAAAGCCTAATAGAGGCCTTGCTCCAGAGAGGCAGGATACAATCACCCAAGAGAGAGCATAATCATATATTAAACTGATGCAACTCTTGATCTCAGCCAAGAGGACTGACTGCTTGCCCACTTTGTAGGATTTCTTTGGAGTATGATGTACTGAAACTGTTATGTTGACAAAGCTGTCCCATCCATAGGACAGTTCGGGGCAGCTGCCCCAGGCTCCATGCTTTGGGGGGGGCCCTGTGGCATATAACTCAACCTTCCTATGGACAGGATGGCCCCCCTTATTGATGTTAGCTGGGGGGTTCAAGACAGCCTGGGGTATTACTTGGAGAGGCCTGGTGCAGGAGGCCAGCAGGATCCCGCCCTTTGCACTCACCGTCAGAATCAGACCCTGTTGTGCCAGGCACTGTACAAACACTGAAAAAAAGACCATCCCAACCTACATCTGGCTCCAAAAGTTTCCTGCAGGCCAATTTCATAACCTAGTGTCCGTTTTCGTCTATGTGACATAGCAGAAGTATGGCTTTATGCAATGGGATAACAGTTCCACACATCACTTCAGGGCAGGGATGACACTGTGAAACAGACCAATTTATCCTGGAGAACAAACTCCAGACGCCAAGCAATGGAATAGAAAATTGACATCTTTTAAAAATATCTAATGTTATATGTTTGTTTATAAATGCAGCCAATGGGTTTACAAAGGCAGACGTGTCTTGCTAGGACTTGTGGGAGAGAGGTGATTTTTTTCCTCACATAAATATGTTTATAAATAAGGAGGTGGGTAGATCAAGATTTGAAATGGAGAAAACAGGCCTGGGCTTATCAGTATGTCTGTTAAGGGTGATTTTTTTTTTAAACCAAATCAAGCACTAGCATGGATACAGTTATATGTATCTAAAGATGCCTCAGGCCAGTTTAAGATACTTTGCTTCCCAAACTTGGAATATGTGGTACCAGGACTAGCACAACTACAGCCACACTAGCAGGATGGGTTGCAGAAAAACTGCCTCATGCCCAAAACCCCTAAATCTTATGAGTGATTCTCACAATTGTCAAAAGTCCCATTGAAATGGATGGGATTACATCATATAAGGGCTATCTACTCATGTTTGTAATATCAGACCCTTAATATAATCCAGTTTTATACAACAAACAAAAATAAAAGGGTTTTACAAGTATCATTATTTTCCTATACTAAAAGAAAATTATGCAAAATATTTGAAATGTTTCAAATGTTTGTCATTTGAAATTCTCTCACTTTGTTTCTCTACATTGGCCCAGTTTTGCAAAACAAGTGTGAACTCCCAGGAGTTTTCAATCAAGACTACAGTTGTTTTTGAGTGACTGTTTTATGATCTTATTGTTGTTTAGACATGGTCCTACTTAGAGCAAAAGCCACATTGAGGATACATTTGCTTATGAAAGTGCATGTTTTGACACTCCGAACAAGCCCCTCCCTTTTCTGAAAGTTCTGCAAAATGGGAGAAAATTGGGAGGCTGTAAAATGCTCAGAAATATTTTCAGAATATAAAATATCTCCTCATCTGTTTGCACTAAGTAACTAATGTTTAAGCCTTTCTCAGATGACAATTCCTTTAATCACATAATATTGTAGACTGGAAGAGTCTGAACAAACTGATGAAATTTCAGGGACACATTCATCCACTGAATATGATGGCGTTATGCCAGGCATGGGGGAGGGCATTGGTAAGTGCAAAGGGCAGTCTTGTGCTTAAGGCACTGGGCTAGGTCGCAAGTGCGGTTCTGTTCCCAGCTATATCACACATTTGCCATGTGTCCTTGGGTAAGTCCCTTCGGGAAGTCACCACATCAGTTGGGCATGTGCAATCGCAGCCCATGTGGACATGCCTGAGCTAGCCTTAATCTGGGTAGTTTGAGCATCAATAGTAGTGCGTCTACAGCAGCCAAAGGAGCTTCAGCATGTACTATACAAGCCTAGGTATATACTCTGGGAACTAGTCTGTGCTGAAGTGCAGGCTGCTTCAATTTAATTGCTATTGGTACCCAAGTAGCAAGGCTGCTTACATGTGCTGCAATCAAACCTTACCATGTAATGCACACATGCCTTAGACCCCGATTCAGCACCTGCAGCAATCAGTGGGAATCCTGCCACTAACTCCAGTGGGCAATGGATCAGGTCCTTGACCTCAGCGCCTCTGCTCCTGAGAAACAGGTTTAGTAACAGTTCTTTCTTCATAGCCTGTATTCTTCTTGCTATTAAGGCCAAGCCTATGCCACAGACTTTTGCATACATAACTAGGTCAGTCGGGGAGAGGGGTGAAGAGCTGAGATCCCAGAATGATAGAGCTGCATCTATGCTAGATATCTGCACCGGCATAGCCACCTTGGTCAAAGCAACATTTTGACTGGGATAACTTGCTTCATTCCCTGGGGTATAGTAAACTACTAGACTGAATGCAAAGCACAAACTGGAGTGTACGAACAGTATTTCTTAGGGCTGCTAAGAAATACCCTAAGGGAAAATAACTATGATTGTAGAAAAGTCAGCTAGCACAGTGTTCCACCACCCATACTGGGAGCGTCAAAGCACTCTTCTATAATTTTTTGACCACTCTGAGTTCATTGCTATCAATGCCCAAATGACCCAGATTAAGGCTAGATTAAGCATATCCACGTGGGTTGTGATGGCATGCTCCCAATCTCAGTGGTGACTTCCTTAAGGGATTTGCCCAAGGACACATGGAAAATTTGTGGCAGAGCTGGAATCAGACTGCTACTTGAGTCCTAGCTGTGTTCCCCCAGGACTGCTAATAAATACCCTATTTGTACATGCCAATTTGTTTGTACTTAAAAGAATGGTGTCATTTTAGTCTCAAATGATGACTAATCTTTTTTTTTTCCCCTCAGGCTTTTTCCCAGTCCTTTTCTCAGATGGCCTATTCACCAGCAGCTCTACTTCTCATGCTCGATTATGGGTGTTCTGGAGTACATATGTGAGACAGAACGAGTGCATGGAGAAGACAATTCAACAGTATATCCCAAAGCTCCATGATTGCACCCACCCTCTTCAAACTGTACACAAAATGGCTTGCCACTGATTCAGTCACATACATTTATTTGAGAAGATGACATCTACTGCAGTCCCCACTCATGCTTGTTCACTCAGTTAGAGAACATCTCCACAATACAAGCACTAAACGGATGTTAGATGTCTTTCTAAAACAAGAAAAACCTGGTCTCCCTTGGTTTCACACTGGAGTGCTCTTTGACTTCCACAACTATCTACAAAAGACTATTGTCAAAGTCAGGATCAGGAATGATCTAATCAGCAAGTAAGAGGATGAGTGTTAACTGAAGATACTTGGAATATTTTGCTTGTCATTGTTCCAACCATTTGACTGCCAGGATTTGACCTCCCATATCACCTTTGGACTCTCCGTTGAACAAGTTTCAAACTGGCCAAGGAATATTTGCAGACAGCCTCTACACCTGAGGCCTGTATGATAATGTACTTCATCAATATGGCCTCCATTAGTCAATGGTGCATGTTGTCAACCAGTGTCAACTCACTAGTTTTCAGAGATATGGAGCAGCACTGTCACACACAAGTAATCACCGTGACATGTACTGATAATAGGCAGGTACATGTGGCACCTACAGTACATTGTACAGAGGGTTCTGTTTCCATGTACAGGTATGTTCTTGGGAAATGGAAGTCTTTTGTAGGAGTACTTAAGAATGGGGCCAAAAAGGGGCTGCTTGTGTTTTTCTCATATGAAAACAATAATAGGTCCATGAAATCCAATTCAGTTCCCTTGTTTATGCTGGAATTCCTATTTGTGATGGATCAGGGAACCAGGGGCATCCCCCAATGTACCCCCAAACCATGACTCAGGATTTGCTGGTCCTATGGCTCTCTCCATTTACTGTATTGTTTTATTCACAAGGTTTCTATCAAACAGCTGTAACTCCGGCAGTTTGCTGCCAGTTCACAGAGAATCAGTGAAAAGTCCAAGATTCAAAAGTCCTGAAGGGACAGAAGTTTGCTGAAACAATGTGTCACAGCATGGCATAATAAATAAATTCCTCACTTCATCCACAAACCCCATTTTGGAGGCACTGTACCAGCTGCACTGCAGTGTTTTTGCCTGTGCTGACAGGTTGATTCACTTATTATCACCTCAATTAACTCAGCTACTGCACACCTGTCTGTCTCTAAATAACCTTTTCTTTTTTTAAAATAAGTGTCTTGTTGCATAAGCTTAGACAGAAAACCAAAGTACATTCATTAAAAAGAGGCACCATATGAATGGAATACAGATACAGGGCTAGTGATTTGTAATGAGGTCAAAGAAAGGAAGCCACAGCTGGTGGTAGAATTTCTCTGGGTTGGGGGACGGCAAAGGGAAGAGACAGGAGGTCACATAGCTTAATGCAGCATCTACATCCTGCTGCTTTAAACACTTCCTGCTACCCTTTGCAAAGAGTACGGCAGGAAAGCTGTACTTGAAAAGCACCATTCTATTTCTGTTGAAGTGTATGGAAGTCCTCCCATTGACTTCAGTGGAAGATAGGTCTTAAAATGAAACACCAGTAGCTCCACCCAGCTTGACTTCCTACACACCTGCAGCACACCCTTGAACCCACTAGCACTGAGTTTAAATGGGATTTATTGCAAAATAAAAAAAAAGATATTGGGGCAAATTCTACCCTATTGCCAGTATGATCTTGAAGAAACATAGCCAATAGTAGAATTTAGTTTCAGTGAATATGGATCTGTGACTTTGAGCAATTTCAACATAAATGTATTACTTCTGTGCCTTCCCCCAGACATACACACACCATGACAAGGGTATGAGGGTAAGTGTAATTTACCATGGCAAACCCACATGCTCTAATGATGCATTAATCATGGGGGGAAATGCTCTGCCTTTGAACTCTCCTGCCTACCTAGAGAGGAATAGGGTAATAAACTGAGAGAGAGCAAATATTGACTAAGAAATGCAAAGGTATCTGTAAGTTCACCCACCAGTCTTCAGTTTACACTTGCCTCTTGAAATGAATGAGTTCTCTCTTGTAATCTCCCCTATTTTAAAAGCATCTAAAGAAATCAGATGCTGCATGTGGACATTTCAACTGTGTGCCCTCTTCAAGCTTTCAGACTGGTCTGGATTGGGTTTTAATAAGTCTTTCTAATGTATTGAGCTCTGAGCTAGAGAAGGACCCCCAATTGCGGGAATAGAGTTATAGGGCTGGAAGAGATCTCAGGAGGTCATCAAGTCCAGCCCCCTGCCCAAAGCAGGACCAACCCCAACAGGGTAGGTGTGGAGCAGAGTGAGCCAGGAGTTCTTTCTCCTGGGCCTCTACTAGTGTTATTAACAAAGGGAAAGTCCATAAAATTAGTTTGACAGTGGTCCCTGAAGTGCATGATCCCAAGCGCTCATTTCTATTATTCACCCTGACAGGCAGCCACAAGCACAGAAATTCCAAGAAACTCAGAATTCTTCCCTACAAATTTTGACTACTGCTGATCTCCTGAGGACTGTGCTGAAGAAAGATTCACAGTCCATTAGTTGTAGCATTAGCTCCATTCAACCATCTTGTTTTGATACTGTAGTCAACTCTCATCCGCCTGGAAGTCCTTCACTCATTTGTCTTGTGGATTAATGCTTTATTACCTTCTATACACGCGTAGAACAATTCTACAGGTTGAACCTCCCTGATCTGGCACCCTTGGAATCTGACTGGTTCCAGAGGAGGGATTTTGCTGGACCAGGGGAGGTCATTCCTGCCCCCACCCTTCCACCCTATAGGCAGCCCAGCTGTGTGTGCGCACCAAACTTCCCAGTTCCTGTCCCCCGTCTTCTCCTGGCTCCCTCCTCCACCCCACAGCCCAGCGGGCCACGCACCAGACTCCCGGCCCTACCCCCCCTATAGTGTGCCAGATATCCCTTGCCCCCATAGCACAGCAGGCTCCCAGCCCGCCCCCTTCCCCACAGTTCATCTGAACTGTCTGATCCTGGACGGATGTTGCCGGACCAGAGAGCCCCAGTGTATAGAGGTGCAACCTGTATCAACATATTTTTAGCACACTGCACATTTTATAATTGAAGAGACTATGAGGGTTTATAAATCCCTAGGTAACACAGCTACTCAAGGAGCTGATAGAGGAGGTATCTGAGCCTTTAGCTATGATCTTTGAAAAATCATGGCAGACAGGGGAGATTCCAGAAGACTGGAAAAGGGCAAATATTGTGCCCATCTATAAAAGGGGAATAAGAACAACCCAGGAAATTATAGACCGGTCAGTTTAACGTCTGTCCCAGGGAAGATAATGGAGCAGGTAATTAAGGAAATCGTATGCAAACACTTGGAAAGTAATAAAGTGATAGGGAATAGCCAGCATGGGTTTGTGAAGAACAAGTCATGTCAAACTAATCTGATAGCTTTCTTTGATAAGATAACGAGCCTTGTGGATAAGGGAGAAGCGGTGGATGTCATATACCTAGACTTTAGTAAGGCATTTGATACGGTCTCGCATGATATTCTTATTGATAAACTAGGCAAATATAACTTAGATAGGGCCACGATAAGGTGGTTGCATAATTGGCTGGATAACCGTAGTCAGAGAGTTGTTGTTAACGGTTCTAAATCCTGCTGGAAAGGGATAACAAGTGGAGTTCCTCAAGGGTCTGTTTTGGGACCCGTACTGTTCAATATCTTCATCAATGATGTAGATATTGGGATAGAGAGTACGCTTATTAAGTTTGCAGATGATACCAAACTGGGTGGGGTTGCGACTTCTTTGGAGGATAGGGACATAATTCAAAATGACCTTAGCAAGTTAGAGAAATGGTCAGAGGTAAACAGGATGAGGTTTAATAAAGAGAAATGCAAAGTGCTCCACTTAGGAAGGAACAATCAGTTCCATACATACAAGATGGGAAGGGACTGTCTAGGAAGGAGCATGGCGGAAAGGGATCTAGGGGTCATAGTGGACCACAAGTTGAATATGAGTCAACAGTGTGATGCTGTTGCAAAAAAAGCAAATATGATTCTAGGTTGTATCAACAGGTGTGTTGTAAGCAAAACTCGTGAAGTCATTCTGCCACTCTACTCTGCACTAGTTAGGCCTCAGCTGGAGTACTGTGTCCAGTTCTGGGCGCCACATTTCAAGAAAGATGTGGAAAAATTGGAAAGGGTACAGAGAAGAGCGACAAGAATGATTAAAGGTCTAGAGAACATGACCTATGAAGCCAGGCTTCATGAATTGGGCTTGTTTAGTTTGGAAAAAAGAAGATTAAGGGGGGACATGATAGCGGTTTTCAAATATCTAAAAGGGTGTCACAAGGAGGAAGGCGAAAATTTGTTCCTCTTGGTTTCTGAGGACAGGACAAGGAGTAATGGGCTTAAAGTGCAGCAGGGGAGGTCTAGATTGGACATTAGGAAAAAATTCCTAACTGTCAGGGTGGTCAAATATTGGAATAAATTGGAGGTGGTGGAATCTCCCTCTCTAGAGATATTTAAGAACAGGTTAGATAGACATCTGTCAGGGATGGTGTAGCCGGAGCTTGATCCTGCCTTGAGGGCGGGGGGCTGGACTCGATGACCTGAGGTCCCTTCCAGTCCTATGATTCTATGATTCTATGATTAATCATCCCTTCTGTAACCAGCAATTGTGCTATGTGCCACGTTCATTATTTGAAACAAGGCCAAGATGCAAACTTAAAGAGAAGTCACAATACTAAATTGCATCTTAAATTCTTAATTATCTGAAGTCTCCTTGAGGGGATTTTAAAGAGGGAATTTTTTTGTATTTATTTAATACAGGATCAGTATTTTCAAAATGCACCACTGTCAAAGTTACTTTTCATACATCTCCCATTCCCTGCAACATGTGTCATTGGCACCTGTTTTTTTAATCCCCCCTAAAGTTATATAAGTGTCAGTATCTTGTTCTTCAAGTCTGGCATTTTAAAGAGCGCTTGTATCAACAAGTCGGTTTTGTGCCACAAAAGCAGTGCCCACAGCAACAGGTATCCCGGAGCCTCAGGCAAAGGTGAGGGTATTTAATGAATGCTTCAGTCAGTCAGTATTTTGCAAGTAAAGGAAGAAAAAGCAGCATCAATGGTATGGCAAGATTAACCATAAGTGAACTCAACAAAACATACATGTCTCACCTGCTGAAATCACAGGGATTTCTAGACTGAACAAGCTGCTGTTTTTAAAATCCATCTCCAGAAAAAGCAAAATCCATGTTGTTAGAGAAAAATATTTTCCCCTTGCCGCTCAATAAAGTAGGAAAGTTATTGTTTGAGGGCTGTCACTTTAATGCAGGCGTGGGCGATAAGCAGCCCACGGACCGGATAGGATTCACCAGGGCTAGCCTATGCTGGGCCACCAGACACTTTACTTACTTAAGTGTCCACAGGTATGGCCACTCATAGCTCCCATTGACTGCGGTTTGCCATTCCTGGCAATGGGAGCTGTGGGAAATGGTGGCCTGGCCCTTGCCACTTCTAGGGTTGCCAGGTGTCCGGTGTTGACCCGGGCAGTCCAGGTATTTTTTCTTCCTATCCGGTAAAAAAAAATGCAGAAAATACCGGACACCTAAAATGTCTGGTATTTTCTGATTTTTTTCCCTGCCAGGAAGTGGAAATACCAGACACCTGGCAACCCTACAACACACTCAGCAACCGGGTCCCCCTGGACTCCCGCTTACCTGGTTCTGCAGGGGAGCTGTCTTGTGGCTGGAACAGAAAAACAAGATGGCTGCCGGCAAAAAAAAAGCCTCTTCTTAAAGGGGCCATGCTGTTTTTGGTGGGTTTTTTGCTTAATTGCTGTCAGGGTCCTTCCCTCCCCCCCTCCCCCCAACAACTTTGGTCTCCCCCTTTTTTTTCTCCTTAACAGAATTTTTTCCCGGTGTTTTTTTTGGGGGGGGGGGGAAATGTTCATTATTTTCTGTTAAATCATCTGGCAACCCTACCCACTTCCCACAACTTACAGTGGGTGGGAACAACAAACCGCAGCCAAGAGGAGCTGCAAGCAACTGTATCTGCAGACATGCAGATAAAGCATCTGGCGGCCCACCAGGAGCCAACCCTGGCAAACTGCATCCTGCCTGCCCCTGATTTAATGTATAGATTCACAGGCCTTATGAACAGAAGGAACTATTAGATCATCATTTGACTGCTGGTACTGCAAAGGCCATAAAATTTCACCTACTTCCCATTGCTTTGAGCCCAATTACATGCATTTGATTGAACTGTATCTTTCAGAAAGAGCTGCTTTGCTGGCCGGTCATTTTAGGGAGCTTAATAAATCCACTACATTCTGATTCCATTTGGAAGAGCCTGCTCTAGGATTCTGTAGTTGCCAACTATCCCAAAGAGCTATTACCGCACCTGGAGATATTTGGGACACATAGGATGATAACAGAGCACCTCAGCCATGCCCTCATTTCCCTCAACCACACTCCTGCACCAGTGACCGATTGGTGGAGCTAAAGGAACTCTGCCCCACTTGAGAATGAATCCTTTAGTGTCTGGCTAAGGTGGCTTGAGGGCAATGCAAACTTAATACAGAATAGGGGAAAATGAAACTGCAAGGCAGGGGAGACTCGGGAGCAGGAATTCTATGTCAGTTCTCTCACCAACTTGCTGCATGGCTAGTAGATCAACTGCATCACTTGATCTATCAGGGTACTTTTCTTCCCTGCAAAGGGCTACAAGGTTTAACTGTTTGCTACATGTTCTGAGAAGCTAAGAAGGAAGGTATCATGGTCCACAGAATCCTGTTTGTAAGGCATGAGGAATATTTACAAGGTGCCAATGTTCCATTTTTTGAAAAAACCTTCCCCTCTCCCATGTGTTTCAACTCTGAGAAGGGAGCATTAACAGAATGTGCGCCTGATTAGGGCTTTACAGTCATTATTCTAATGAAGCATCCTTGGGAGACGTGATCTGTTTCTATCTGACTGCTCTTGTTAAGTAACTAATGTCAGAAAGTGACCTCATTGTTGATCTAGCTTATTTCTAACATTTGGTTGTAAACACAATGTGGGGTTTTTTTAATTTTAATTAAACACAACATTGTCACTTTCTGCTGTCAAGTAATTTTAAGACTAACCTTCGCTTGAGGAAAAGTTATTGAAAGAACACATTTTCCATGGCCCAAAGCCCAACATCCTAATGTAGCCAATATTCATTCCCCCTTTAAGAAAAGCCAGTGGGTGTTTTCTGAGTAGGGTCTGAGTAGAAGTTGAGTAAGCACTCCCAGGATCTGGCTCCACTCCATTGGTTTGGAATTCAGTCTCAAATTATAATAAGCAGATGATTCACAATCAGGAGTAGAGAGCAATCAAGTGATGGACATTGGCCATATATTCTGGGAAAACTCACTTCTTCTATACTCAGGGGCTACGTCTACATTGGCATGATCTTGCACAAATACTCTTTAATGCAAGAGTTCTTGCGTTAAAGTATTTGCGCAAGAGAGCATCTACATTGGCATGTGCCTTTGCGCAAGAGATGTGCTTTTGCGCAAGAGCATCCGTGCCAGTGTAGACACTCTCTTGTACAAGAAAGCTCTGATGGCTATTTTAACCATAGGGCTTTCTTGCGCAAGAAATTCACATTGCCTGTCTACACTGGCCTCTTGCGCAAGAACAGTTGCTCAAGAGGGCTTATTCCTGAGCAGGAGCATCATAGTTCTTGCGCAAGAAGCACTGATTTCACACATTAGAACGTCAGGGTTCTTGCGCAAGAACTCCCCGCCAGTGTAGACAGGCAGCATGCTTTTGCGCAAAAGTGGATGCTTTGGCGCAAGATTGCACCAATGTAGACACAACCAGAATGTATAAGGGTCTCTTTCTGAATGGAGACAACAAAAACAACAACAATTAGGTATTTTACTTACTGCTTTCTCCTGTGATTCTGTTCCAAAGAATTCCAGGAGCCCTAGACCCAGAGGAGGACTTGCCACACACACTCATCCATGCCTAGAGAAGCTGAGTTGAGGAAGCCACATTTTGGCCTTGGGGTGGCTAGGTGGAGTCAGAGTCCTTCAAATTTTAGGCTGCTAACATAGTATTTTTCCTGTATATCATCCTTCCAGGTGTACTAAGGGGGCTACGGTAGGATGTAAAATCCCATTTAATTGGTTAACCGGTTAAACATTTACATTTAATTTATTAAAGGGTGGGTAAGTGTGGGGTGGGGAGAGAGCACTCCAGCCCAAATGGGCTGAAGCAGTCCCCTCACCCGCTCCAGCCAAGCTCGAGTGCCTTCCCTACCACAGACAAAGGCTGCTCTGGGCAGCCAGAGCAAGCCTTGCCTGCAGTGAGACCTCCAGAGCTGGAGCAGCCCCTACCCGTGGGGGTCAGGCAGCCACTCCAGCCCCTGCTGGTTAACTAGAACCAGTAAGCCTCACCCTTAATGGGTGAGGCTTACTGGTTAACCATTGACATCCCTTCACTATAGCCCCTCCTTTTCTATGTAGTCCCCACACTGTAAGGGCCAGTGTAGACAGCTCAGATTTGTTTTGCGCAAAAAAGCCCCAATCGCGAAAATGGCGATTGGGGCTTTTTTGCGGAAAGCGCGTCTAGATTGGCATGGACGCTTTTCCGCAAAAAGTGCTTTTGCGCAAAAGCATCCTTGCCAATCTAGACGCTCTGTTCCGCAAATGCTTTTAACGGAAAACTTTTCCGTTAAAAGCATTTCCGGAAAATCATGCCAGTCTAGACGTAGCCATATGTATTTAGCCTCACAAAAGAAGAGTGGTATTCCCACATTACAAGCTCAGCAGCTAATCACAGCAAGACAGGCAAATCCTGCCCCCGTTTCTCCCTTGTTATGCGTAAGGATGATTGAATTTGCCCATCCTTTCTCTACAGACAGAACCAGTCACCTGTTTACTTCAAGGCCCACCTCTAGGTATTGTTAGTACATTCTCATGTGAATTAATTCATAAATGCCACCAATATAAACCCAGTTAAAGAGCAGATCTTCCATTCCATTGTACTCAGTTCTCAGCCAGCTACCCAAGAATGAAGATTGTGGTTTCATCATTCTTAAACTCACTATACATTCTAGAGTTATTCTACCATAGCCCACACCTGAAGGCACATCTAGATTCCCACAAGCAAGCTCCCAGTGCTCCATTCCCCAGAGCTCACTACCTGCAAGCCTTATCCCTGCTGCACTCCTCCTGGCTCAGCCTCTTTCTACTTGAGTTCAGTCTGAGCTACTTCTTCCTCTTTACCTGTGAGCTAGCATAGGAACATACTTCCCAGCTCTAACCAGTTTCAGTTTTTCCCCACCCCAGAAACAGCTAACTCCTGCTCTCAGAGATCCTCTCACCAGCTTTCTCCTTCTCCTCTCCCCTAAGTCCTGCCTGGCTTTCTATACCAACCTAGTGCTCCCTAGGAGGCCTGAATGAGAGACTGCTAATGAACCCATTCCCTCTGCAACAAGCCAATCACCTCATGACATACTCCCCACATTACAGAAGGGGAACTGAAACTCAGAGAGCCAAGGTGACTTTCCTGAGGCGCCAAAAGAAGTCTGGTAGAGCTAGATTCCTAAATCCCAGACTAGTGCCCTAACCCCTGGGTTATTTTTTCTCATCTCACAACCATAATTCCAGGGTATCATTGAACAGGTATATTTCTAGTGGGCTCTTTCAGTGCTCTATTTCATCCTTCTATCAGTGACCTGGAAGAAAACACAAAATCGTCACTGATAAAGTTTGTAAATGACACAAACACTGGAGGCAGAGGTGCCAGCATTGTATAATTTTTGGTGGTGCCCAGAACGGGTTCAAGAACTATCCCATCCTTAGGACAGACTGAGGCAACCATCCCAGGCCACACAGTTCAGGGAGCCTCACACTTCAGGGGGATGGAGGTCTGAAAAGGGTGACACATCAGGGAGCACAAAGGGTCACGTGCAGCGGTCCCTTGTAAGCTATGTACTTGTGTGGCCGCTCAGGAGAGATTCAAATGCCTCCCAGATGATTAGCAGAGCAGAGCTCTGTTTTTTGTTTCTACTGGTGGTGCACATTTGCACATGCCTTGGTGCATATAAAAATGCATTTCTCACATAGATGAAAAAAATCCACACATGGATGGCAAAGATTACACGGTACAATGGTCATGTGTCCGCCCTTCTCCACCCCACTGCAGAGGAGGGAGGGGCAATGGGCCAGGAACCGGTGGGGTCGAGCCTTTTCTCTTCCAGCCATGCTGCCTGTGGCTGCTTCAGTCATGTTGCCTGCCAGGGAGAGGAGACACTCACCAGATGATGGGATGGGATGGGATGGGGTGAAGAGAGGAGGGGGCTACAGCACTCACCCAAGTCCCAGGCACCTGCCACGATGATGCCTGCCTGGGACAGGATACACTGCTGGGACAGAGCCCTCCCAGCCACATAATGGAATGGGAAAGGAAGGGAATGGAGAGAGCGTGTGGGCTTGTGGGCAGGAGTCACATGGGGAGTGGTCATATAGCTGGTGCACTCCCCTTCCCTCTCAAAGCTTGAACAGCCATGAAAAGGGAAGCGGAAAGGGCTGAGTGTTTGAATGTATATTGTAAGGACTAGTCATGCATTGGCATGGGATGATAATTAATAAGTGATAGAATTTAATGATGGGGTGAGGGAGCTATGATGCTGTTAGGAATATGCTCAGCAATTGTGGAACAAGAACTTAATAAATTGTTTTTATGTTGAAAGAGCCAATGTTAAATGGCTAAAATATTCATCCACAAAACGTAGGCAACCATTTTTGCCTGTTTTCTGGCCTCCTTGATTAGTGTGTTTATTTGGATTATCTTTGCTGAAAGTAAAATAACTAATCAGAGGGATAGCCATGTTAGTCTGTAACTTAAAAAAAAACTTAAAAAAAAATGGCCCTGTAGTACCTTAGAGACTAGCAAAAAATATAGATAGTATCATGAGCTTTTGTGGGCACAGCCCACTTCTTTAGATGATGAGAACATTATAGGTGGCTTGTTGGTTTTTTGTAAAGCCCAGTCATGAGGAAGTTTGTGTGGAAGCTCATTTTTTTTATGAGCGTCTCTAGTGTTCAGAACTTTCTTCTGTTTGCTGTATAGTATGCTGATTAGGTGGCTCCTCACATTCTTTGAGAGTGTGTGGCATAATCTCTTACTGTGAAGAAGTGGGTTGTGCCCATGAAAGCTCATGATACTATCTGTATTTTTTTAGTCTCTAAAGTGCTACACCACCACTTATTTTTATGGTTTTTGTTGTTGTTGTTGTTGTTTTTGTTTGGTCATTGTTGGTTTTGGATTTTTTGGTAAAATAACTAGTTCTTGTTTATAGGACTTTATTTTCAAGGTTAGAGTGCCCCCTGCTGGCACCCAGCTCTTCAGAATAGTATAATTCAGAATGTGATTAATCCAGCTGTATGCAATCAGAAAATGCCAAATAGTGTCTGACTTTGTCCCCCATACCCTACCCTAATAACAAGTCAGGATCCAAACAGCTGAAATATCTCAATCTCACAAACCAGCAATAACTCATGCTAATATGATGACTCCAGCAGACCACAACATCAGCTACCATCAATAAACAATATCACTAAAGCATCATGGGCACCATAGTAGATCCGATTTGCTGATGAGTTCAGATATGTTCCGGAGAAACTTCTTGCAAAATATAATGTAAGGTGTATTATTTATAAGCCTTCATTCACCTAAGAGCTCAGGTTTATATGCTGCAGAGCCTGCGTAGCCACTTTATATTAGTGGTGTGCAGACTCTTAGTGACACTTAAGGAAATTTAACTAAAACAGCCATGTTAAAAGTCAATAAATATTGCTACCAGATGCACAGATCAATGTAGCCAACATTAATCCTCAGCATTTAATTACTCTGAGATGCTTTCTAACTTTCCCTCACAAGAATGGAATAGTTGATTAAATTCTATTTCAGCAGGAGGAATAAAAGCAATTATTCTTAAACTATGGCCCATGCATAACTGGCAGGATGCAGAGCCTTTCCAGGCAGGTGCATGAAGAGGTTTCTATCACAATGGTAAAGGATCCTTCAGTCTTCTAATTGTAGTCAAGTCCAGGATACTTTTAGAGGCTTTTTGACAACTAAGCCCATCAAAGAAATTAATCTCTTTAGTTTGTGTAGCTGTTCACATCTTTCTTTATTGTGTTTCTTCCATCTAACTGTGGTCAGATTTGCAGACAACACCCAAACTGGAGGGATTAGCAAACACATGGGAGGACAGAGCCTAACTGCCAGGTGGTATGGGCTCTCATTCTTTACAAATAATTTCTCCCCACAAGAGCTGTGTCTAGACTGGCCAGTTTTTCAGGAAAATCAGCCGCTTTTCCGGAAAAACTTGACAGCTGTCTACACTGGCCGCTTGAATTTCCGCAAAAGCACTGACTTCCTACTGTAAGAAATCAGTGCTTTTTGCGGAAATACTATGCTGCTCCCGTTCGGGCAAAGTCCCTTTTGTTTTGCGCAAAAAAGCCCCGATCGTGAAAATGGCGATCAGGGCTTTTTTGCATAAAAGTGCGTCTAGATTGGCCACGGACGCTTTTCTGCAAAAAGTGCTTTTGCGGAAAAGCATCCGTGCCAATCTAGACGCTCTTTTCCGAAAATGCTTTTAACAGGAAACTTTTCCATTAAAAGCATTTCCGGAAAATCATGCCAGACTAGATGTAGCCAAGGAGTCAAAACCTCTCCTTAAGCCACAGGGGAGGTTTTGACTACCTTTGTGCTCTCCTAATTATGGACTCTTCCAGGGATTCAGAACAGTAATATGGAGCAGCTCCTGGACATTCTAACTCATATGCAGAGTTGTAATTTATGGCAGTCTGCTCATAATGTCTGTGGTATTTCCCAGAATTCCTGTAGTGCCATGTGCTACGGACCTGCCCCATCTCAAAGCCCCTACACAGGGACTGAAAGGAAAACAATAGCAGCCCTGTGCTGTGCTTGTGCCAGGTGAATTCTCCTGTATTCTGTTGCAGCACTGCTGAAATTATATATAGGAGCCGGAGCAGGTGACACAATCTGTTTCTTGAAGTGCTTAAAACAGCAGGGGATGTGAGATACAGGGTTAGATTCAATACTAATAAAGTTAATCCCAAAGGGAGGAAATAAACAACAGCAATACTAAGTTAGGGGATGTAATGGCATGCCCAGACCCATTGCATTAGTTTTCCCTTGTATGTTTAAAAGTAACCAGAATATTAATTTTTAAACAATATCTGATTGCAACTAGAGATGTAAAATTTTGATTATTTGGCTAATTGAATAGTTGATGCAATTTGCATCGACTATTCAATTGTCGATAAGAGTGCCTCTGACTTTTAAGTGTAGCAACAGCCCCAAGGCAATTGCTACTCTTCAAAAGCAAAAGCACTTCAGGGAGCAAGGAGCCAGCAGGGGACTCAAGCAGTCCCCTCGTAGCCTTGAGCTCTCTGCGAAGTTTCAAAGTGGCAGCGCCACGTGGAGCTCAGAGTCTGGCCCCAGGCTCCATGCAGTGCTGCCATTTTGAAGCACCCATATTCATCACCCCCACACATACACCTTGGTGCCTCTTTCTGGTAGAGGCAGCAAGTGGGGGGAAGTGACTAGTTGACTAGCCTGTTGACTTTCCGACACCGACAAGCATTTGCTTATCGGGTAGTTGACTAGTCCTTCACATCCCTAATTGCAACACGTGTCAATCAGGCCTGCATAGGAGGATCTCCAACACTCCTAAAAAAGACCCCTGAAAAAGCTTCAGAAGGTGAGCTCCTAGCAAAACCTGGAATCATCTTCTGACTGTATAATTTGCAGTGTTAGACTACTATATCTATACCACAGAGCTAGGTTGATCAGGTGTGCGATTTGTCTCTGATACAGCTGTGAATATGCTTGGTGTATATGCTAGGGATATAAAATCACTTTTAATTACTTAATTGGTTAAACTTAATGTTTAACCAATTAAACAGGAGAGGGTGGGCTGGAGTGGACCCACATACCTGCTGCAGAGGGGCTGGAGTGCCTTCCCGGCCACAGACAGGAGCTACTCAGGGGAAGAATGGAGGAGCACCTTCCCACCCATGGTGTGCCCTGCAGGGCAGGAGCAGCCCCCTGCCCTAGGCGAGTGAGGGGCTCCTTCACCCCCACCAGTTAACCGTAACCAGTAAGCCTTATCTGGTCAGGATGAGGCTTACCGGTTAACCATTAACATCTTGGCTACGTCTAGACTGTCATGATTTTCCGGAAATGCTTTTAACAGAAAAGTTTTCCGTTAAAAGCATTTTCGGAAAAGTGCATCTAGATTGGCAGGACGCTTTTCTGAAAAAGCACTTTTTGCGGAAAAGCGTCCGTGGCCAATCTAGACGTGCTTTTCTGCAAAAAAGCCCCGATTGCCATTTTCGCGATCGGGGCTTTTTTGCGGAAAACAGTACTGTGCTGTCTACACTGGCCCTTTTGCGCAAAAGTCTTTCGGAAAAAGACTTTTGCCCAAACAGGAGCAGCATAGTATTTCCGCAAAAGCACTGACAATCTTACATGAGATCGTCAGTGCTTTTCCGGAAATTCAAGCGGCCAGTGTAGACAGCTGCCAAATTTTTCCGGAAAAGCGGCTGATTTTCCGGAAAAACTTGCCAGTCTAGACACAGCCCTTTAGTATGTACAGTTATACCTTACTTTTACAGGTAGGCTATGTCTAGACTAGCATGATTTTCCGCAAATGCTTTTAACAGAAAAGTTTTTCCGTTTAAAGCATTTGCAGAAAAGAGCGTCTAGATTGGCACGGATGCTTTTGCGCAAAAGCACTTTTTGCAGAAAAGTGTCTGTGCCAATCTAGATGCGGTTTTGTGCAAGAAAGCCCTGATCGCCATTTTTGCCATCGTGGCTTTTTTCCACAAAACAGTTTTCAGCTGTCTACACTGGCCCTTTGTGGAAAAGCATTTCCGGAAAAGGGCTTTTGCCTGAACGGGAACATCAAAGCATTTGCGCAAGAAGCACTGATTTTGGACATTAGAACATCAGTGCTTTTGCGCAAAATCAGGCGGCCAGTGTAGACAGCTGGCAAGTTTTTCCGCAAAAGCGGCCAGTTTTGCGGAAAAACTTGCCAGTCTAGACGCAGCCGTACAGTTTCTTTTTCTGAGCGGAGGAGGTTACTAACCTGCTACTCAGTACAACTTTGCCAGTGTAGCTTTGTCCACACTAAGAGCACATTGCTGTTGTCTGTTGTGGTATATCAGTGATCATAAACTGGTCAAGCACTCCCATGACATGGCTGTAATCTAACTCAACAGTGCTCTCTGGAGATCAGCTAGCACAGTGGGATTCAACCTTTTTTCATTTATGGTCCCCTGCCATGATCATGAGGGTTAGCCAGCAGCCTGGGGAGTAAGGGGTTAGCTATGCCTAAGCCAGGTAGAGATGGCCAATAGGAATTCAGGTAGGAATTTCAAACTGGGACAAAGGAATTTTGGGGGGTTTTCCCTCCTTTGGTCTGGGCAGTTTCTCTCCAGCTACTGAGGGGGACAGACAGAATGTCTCCCCCTAAGAAAAGAATTCACTATCAGTAAGTAGGGTAAAGTTTAGATAAATCCATTAGGTTTTATTGGTTTATGGTTTGGGAAATGGGATCTGATGTCTGTGCATTTAAAAATGGGTTTTGCTCTCCTTTGTAACTAAGCTCCTGGCCCATGGTGGGGTTCCCCTCCATGAGTATGTTACTTTGTGACTTTTCCATCTAGTCATTATGCTTGCAACAGGAATATTGTGGTGATAATAAAAGTTCTTTCTCTTTCCTTTTTATTAACCTGGTATTGGTTAATGGTTGTGTCCTGGGTTGTAATTTAGGGGTGAGATTTCCTAAGTGATCTCCCCCCTGATTTTCTTATCATTACTTGGGTGGTGGCAGTGGAGTTTTTATCCCCAAAAACTAGGTTATTAAGATTTTGTGGGGAAGTTTTTTACCAAAGCCTGGAAAGAGAAGGTTTTGGGGTACTTTTGGAGGCCCCCACGTCTGCATTTATCATGCCAGAGTGGGGAAAGAGCCTTGACAGCCCCTTAAAAATGTTGAGTGTAGGTGCAGACTCTTTTGGAAATCTTAATTATAGTCTGTACCAGTGTTCCCTCTAAGGTTTTCCATCCATGAGTGGAGTGAGTTTAGTCTTGTGTACCAATATTGAGGTCATGTGCACTTGTTTGGATGCGTGCCACTGTGGCACCCAAGTTATAAACCTCTCCCTTTTCCCCTCTGCTGCCATATCTCCCTCCCTTCCCTAGTCCCATCTGCTCCCCTGGTGCCTGCTGCTGCCCCCCACCCCTCACCCTCTTCTGCTGTCCTGATTCCTGCCCTGCTAACTCCCCTCAGTTCTCCTGGGACCTGCTTCCCTCCCCATCCTCTCTGACCCCTGCAACTGCCCTTCCCTTCCCCACTGTGCCCACCCCTCCTTTAGCTCCCCTCCCCATGCCCCCTCCTGACACTTTCCTCTACCCACCTGCCCTGCCTCTCCCCTCTGGTGCCCATCCCTCCCCTCTACTCCCCATGTTTCCCCTTCTGCTTCACCCCCACAATCCCACTGGCACCTGCACCTTCCCTGACCCCATACACCCTCCAGGTGCCTCCCCCTTTCCTCACTACCCCTGCCTTCCCAACACCTGTCCCCTTGCCCTCTTCCTATCTGGTACCCATTCCCTCATCACCTTCTACCCCACTTACCCTTGCCCCTCTGTGCCCTTACACGACTTGTTCCATCCCTTACCTTCCTCATTCTCACCCCTCCTTTCAATCCCTCTTTCCATGGCACTCACTCCTCCCCTCTCCTCTTCATTCCTCTTGTCCCCATCGCCCATCTCCTCTTCCTTTCCTCTCCCAGAATCACCCAGTCCCCTCACTTCTCCAACCCCACTGATACCTTTCCATGGCCCTCCTCCTGCCCTTTCCCTTCATTGTCTCTTCTTGACCCCATGGCATTTGTCTCTCCTCCACCCTGCCCCTTGGTGCCTTCCCCTTTCTTCCCCCTCCTCTCTCCTCAGCACAAGCCCCTTCCTCTCCTCACCCCCATCTTTCCCCTGCCCCTTCCCTCACCTTCTGTCTTCCTGACACCTGCATCTCTCAACCCCCTCTAGCTCCCTGGTTCTGGGGATGGGCCACCACTAATTGTAGTATCCTGGCCCCAGCTCCAGTGCCAGTGCACAGGGCAGCCACCCACCACGCGACTCAGCCCTGGGAGTAGCTTGGGCCATATGGCAGCTGGGACCAGGACTGTGGTACTAAAAATAGCACCGTGGCCCTGTCTCCGTCCCAGCACATGGAGCACAGAATCCTAGAACTGGAAGGGACCTCAAGAAGTCATTGAGTCCAGTCCCCTGCCTCATGGCAGGACCAAACACTGTCTAGATCATCCCTGACAGATGTCTGTCTAACCTGCTCTTCAATATCTCCACTGACAAAGATTCCACAACCTCCCTAGGCAATTTATTCCAGTGTTTAACCACCCTGACAGTTAGGAAGTTTTTCCTAATGTCCAACCTACACCTCCCTTGCTGCAGTTTAAGCCCATTGCTTCTTGTCCTATCCTCAGAGGCCAAGGAGAACAATTTTTCTCCCTCCTTCCTGTGATAGCCTTTTAGATACTTGAACAGCTGAGAGGGTGGACGGGCCTTGGCACACAAACTTCTGGCCAAGGAAACAAAAGGCTGCACTGGAAGACTGGGGCTTGTTGGCATCTCCCACTTCCCCCAATGGGCTGGTGGATTCACGGGGCCTGGGGATCCATTCCCCCCTCGGAACTGACTCTGGGTGCTGGAGACAGGGCTGAAAGACCAAGGCTGCTTCCACCAAGCCGCCAACTCTAGTGAGGGGTTAGGAAATGGTGGTTGGAAGGGGAGGGCGGGAGGCAGGGCGGAGACCAGAAGGGTGGGAAAAATGGACCGGGAGAAAGGAAGGTGGGACTGCGGGGAGGGGCAAAGAGATGGGCAGTGACTGGGAGACAAGGGAAGGCAGAGAGGAGGGTGGCCCCAGCACGCATCAAGAGGTTGCCCTCGCGCATAGCACCAGACTGACCCTTGCACCTTCCAGGGAAAAAAAACGCAGCTCAGTTGCTAGCTGAAGGCCAAGCCCAGATACCAGTGCGCTGCTGCCTCCTCCTCACTTCCCGTGGGGTTGAGAGTTGAAGGGGAAGCAGCCCATCTCCACTCCTCAGGGAGCTCGGGACAGCACACCCTGTGCACCAGGACTTGAGCCAGGGTAGAAGTGCTATTTTTAGTACTGTGGTCCCAGCCCCAGCAGCTGCCATGCAGCCACGGACCCAGCTGCTCCCAGGGGCTGGGCCGCATGGCGGGCAGCTGCCCCTTGTGCTGGGACTGGAGCTGGGGCCGCGGTGCTATTTTTAATACTCCAGTTCCAGCACCATCTTGCAGGCCATGTGTTGGCTCCCCAGCTGCTCCTGAGGTGAGGCAGCTACCTGCCACATGGCCACAGATGTATGGCTCTGCTGAGGGGGTGGGCGGGACTGAAATTCATGGGCATGCACATCACAGGGAACCCTTGTTTGCACCCCCAACGGCCTGTGAACCACAAATTGAAAACCACTGAGCCAGAGCCTAAGGCCTGGTTTACTCTTGGAAATTAGGCCTGTACAATTACATTGCTCTGAGGTGTGAATAATCCTAACCCCCGGTATTGACAGTTCTAGGTCCACAGGAAATATCTAGTCTCATAGACTTTAAGGTCATAAGGACCATCATGATAATTTAATCTGACCGTCTGCACACAGCAGGCTACAGAACCTTACCCACCCACATCTTTAACCTCTGGATGAGTTACTGAAGTCCTCAAATAATAGTTTAAAGCAGAGGTCCCCAAACTAGGGGGACATAGGTGGATGAGGCAGGCTCAACTGTTGCTTTGGCCCCACCTCCAGCTACAACCTTCCCCTTCCCTGCGACCTAGCCCAACTGCCAGCCTCAGCCCAGCTGTCAGCCTCCACCGATTTGAAACCCAGTTGCGGCTCCGCTCCTGCCTCCAGCCCCAGCTGTGGTCCCCTTACTCTTGTCTGCATTTCCCCCTCTCAGACCTGAGGAGACAGGATGCTCAAAAGTTTGGGGACCACTAGTTTAAAGACTTCAAGCTACAAAGAATTCACCATTTACACTATTTGAAATCTACTAGTGAACTGTGCCCCATGTTGCAGAAGAAGGCAAAAAACTCCATGGTCTCTGCAAATCTAGCCCAGGGGGAGAATTCCTTTCTAATCCCAAATATGGCAATCAGTCAAGCCCTGAGCATGTGGGCAAGACCCTCCCATCAGATACCCGAGAAAGAATTATCTGTAGTAACTGAGGGTACGTCTACATTTGCTCCCTAGTTCGCACTAAGGGATGCAAATGTAGGCAACAGAAATTGCAAATGAAGCAGGGATTTAAATATCCCACGCTTCATTAGCAAGATCTTGCCCTGCGTGCTAGTCCGAATCACAGCTGATTCGAACCAGGGAGTGCGCGCCGGGACGCGGTAGTTCAAACCAAAGCCCTTGGTTAGAACTAACGTTACTCCTTTGGTTTGAACTAACGTTACTGCAAGGGCTTTGGTTCAAACTACCGCATCCTAGTGCGCCCTGCACACTTCCCCTGCATCTAGACTGCTGCTGCATTCTTCAAAAGTAAATTGAAAGAATGCAGCAGTTTTTTCGACCGTGGAAAACCTTGTTTTATGAGGAACAATGTCTTATTTTGAAAAAAGACGCTATGTAATGCAAACTGTGATTTTTCGAAAAAGAGCATCCAGATTGCCTGCGTGCTCTCTTTCAAAAAAGCGGCTTGCTTTTTCAAAAGTACTAGTTGTAGTCTAGATGCTCTTTTTCAAAAGAGGCTTTTTCGAAAGAGGCTTGCAGTCTAGACGTACCCTTAGAAAGCAATCATACTCCTCTCAGCCATCTTTTGGTTAGGCTAAACAAGCCAAGCTATTTGACTGTCCTCTCATATGGTAGGTTTTCCATTCCTTGGATCATCCTAGTAGCCCTTGTCTGCACCTGTTCCAGTTTGCATTCATATTTCTAAAACATGGGATATCAGAACTGCACATGGTATCTAAAGTAAGGTCTCATCAGTGCCTTTTACAATGTAGACCCTCGCAATTTGAGGAATTACTATTCGAGGTTCCATTTGTTCATAGGTGTCTCCTGGCCAGCATTCATGAATTTTGCCATTCGTGGTGGTGCCAGGAACACATCCACTGCAAATGGTGAGGGCTTCCTGTACTAGCACTCTCCCTCCCCTCTCTCTACTGGAAATACCTCCTTATGAATCCTAAGACTGGGCATTACAATTTTTCACAACCACATCACATTGGCAGCTAGTCATCCTTTGATCAAACACTACATCTAGGTCTTTCTCCTCCTTTGTTGATTCCGAACAATAAGTCCACAAGCTGAAATTCGATAAGCTGAAATGTGTGTTGTTAGTCCCTACATGCATGTGCTTGCACTTTGCACTATTAAATTTCATCCCATTTCTATTATTCCAATTTATAAGATCATCTAGACAGAGTTCCTTGTATCATATGCCAGCATTGTTCCATATTGGATATATCCCTCACTTCTTTGTGTCACCTGTAACTTTTATTAGCACACTCTCACTTTTTGTGCCAAGAGCAGTAATAAAAATATTAAATAAGATTGGTCCCAAGACTGACCCCTAAGGAACGCCACTAGTAATCTCCCTCCAGCCTGACAGTTCACCTTTCATTATAACCTATTGCAGTCTCCCCTTGAACCAATTCCCTTATCCACCTTTCAGTTGTCATATTAATTCCCATCTTCTCCAATTTAATTAATCATTTCCCATGTGGAACTGTATCAGAGCCTTACTGACACCCGGGTATATTAGATCTACTATACTTGCTTTGTCTAAAAAATCTGCTCAAAGAAGGAGATTAGGTTGATCTGTGTCATTTACCCTTTGTAAAACCATGTGGTATTTTATTCTGAGAATGGTTCACCTCGATGTCCTTAACTACTTTCTCTTGTAAAATTATTCCTAAACCTTGCATATGACTGAGGTCAAATGAGCAGGACTATAATTTTCTGGATCCCCTTTTCCCGTCAGCTCTCGGGGAGCTGACCTCCCTAAGGAGGACAATAGAGTCACCCCAGTTGGACTAAGCAACCTTCGCTGAAGTGTGGGGTGGGGACAGTTGAGGCAGAGACGAGGCCTCGGGGTTCCCAGCCCTATACCACAGGAGCGTTTCGGGGTGGGGGGCCTGAGGCCTGGTGCCTGCGAAGGCCGGTCCATGGGGGCAGCGGCCCCACCCGGTGACAGGGAATAGCCAGGCGGGGAGGACTAGGCTGGCTGCACCCCTCGCAGTGCGTGTAAGGGGCTGTGGGACTTTGCCCCCCCCCCAATACAGGGGTGTCCCCCCCCAGGGCTGCCCCCTCTCCCATCAGCCCCTCTCCTAGCGCTGTGGGGAGGCCTAGGCCTGGAGCAGCGCCTGGCACCCTCTCTCCACAGGGGGGCGCCTCCTCCACTGTGTCCCGATTCAAGCAACGCGCCCCGCCTCCGAGGAAGGGCCCCGCCCGCCCTGAAGCCTCGCTCCGCTTTCGCGGGTAGTTTGGGACGCTGCGCTGGCCGTAGCCAGAGGGAGGCTTTTTTCCCGTGGGCGCGCGAGCGCATGCGCTGGGGGACGCGTCGCGGGCGCCGCCATGGCCGCCGTCTGCGGGAGGTTCTTAGAGCCGGCGGTTGTGAGGGGCCTCGCTCAGGCGTCCGCCGCCCGGCCCGGAGCGCGCTGCCGTAAGGAGCCGGGGGGAGAGCGGGCCTCTCTGGGTCCCCGCCGCCCCCCATCGCGGGGACGCGCCTGGGTCCTGCCCCCTTCGCAGGGAGGAGCCGGGGTCCTGCTCCCGCATCCGGGTCCCCCTTTATGGCGGGGCCGCCTGCCCAGCCCGCTGCGCCCTTCGCAGCCGCCTTCGCGGGCGGGGATCCTCCCGTCAGGAAGGGGAGCTTCCAGCCCCTCCCCCTTCCGAACGCGTCTCGCGCCTGTCGCGCTTGCTGCGCCCCCCCTCCCCCCCCGTGGTCGCGGGCTCCTTTGTCCCGCGTGCAAAGTCCCGCGCGCTTCTTTCCTCCTTGACAGCTGCGCGCGTCGCCCTGCTTCTCTGCTGGCAGAAAGCGGCTCCGGGTGGGGGGCGGGGGCAGGTTTTGTTCTGGCTCGGGCCTGGGCGTGGGGGGAGCCCTTATTTTTATTCCTCGCTCTGCTGTGGGCTGTACAGCCATGGGCCGGTTATGTAGTCCTGGCTGCTTCACTGGTGCGATGAACATGCTGCTATCAGAGACGCATCGCTCGCGTACCTTGCAACCAGATTTTAGATGCAATCGCTCTGTAGAAATGTAAGGGATTTACTAGGTGCTGAGCTGATACGTATATTATACGCTCTGTGGACAGGCATTGCTGCAGCGGGGTAGCCTCTGTCGTAGGGAGTCTGGGCCTGCTGTGGACAGAGGCTGCTTTGCAGCAGCTTCCCCTGCACACCTCTATTCCTCCCCTCCCCCCACCCCGCACTGTTGCCTCTGATAGAGGCAGCAGTATGGGAGGGGGGCAGCTTTTAAGCTAGCTCCTCTGAGTCCAAGGAGCTGGCACACACGGAGAGCTGCCTTAAAAGCTGGCTTCTTGCATATATCGGCTTCTTCCCCACAACATGCTGCTGCCTCTTAAAAGCATGCTCCTCACAAGCATTAGCTTCCGTGGAGCTGTCTTCCCACCCCCTCTGTATAACCACTGAAAATTTCAGCAGTTACAAGTAACCCAAACTTTAACATTCCTACTTTTGACTCATCTAAAACTTGTATTAGTGTCTCACAGTTTCCTTCTGTCAAATGAGCCTCTAACAAAGAATGTCATGATGTTTTACTATTTATTTAATATGGTACTGGAGGAACAGAGGAAGCACTCTGTGAGTATTCATACACATAGGCTGTGTCTAGACTGGCCAGTTTTTCCGGAAAATCAGCCGCTTTTCCGGAAAAACTTGCCAGCTGTCTACACTGGCCGCTTGAATTTCCACAAAAGCACTGACGATCTTATGTAAGATTGTCAGTGTTCTTGTGGAAATACTATGCTGCTCCCGTTTGGGCAAAAGTCCTTTTGCGCAAAACTTTTGAGCAAAAGGGCCAGTGTAGACAGCTCAGATTTGTTTTCTGCAAAAAAGCCCCGATTGCGAAAATGGCGATCAGGGCTTTTTTGCGGAAAAGCGCGTCTAGATTGGCACAGATGCTTTTCCGCAAAAAATGCTTTTGTGGAAAAGCATCTGTGCCAATCTAGACGCTCTGTTCCGAAAACTTTTCCATTAAAAGCATTTCCGGAAAATCATGCCAGTCTAGACGTAGCCATATTGTATTTTGAAGGGTTGAGAGTTATGGGGTTTGCTTTTACTTCTGGTTGAAATTCGTTTCTTTTCAACACCATCTTATTTTTTTCCCTTTCAAGGATATTTTTCTTCTTCTGCGCTTCTGAGGGCTAACAGTGGAGAACCTCCCAAATTTCAGCCACCTCCAAAGCCAGTTATTATTGACAAAAGCAAAGTGGTGGTAGAGAGAAGGTAGGGCACTATGTTGTTTAGCACGTTGCTTAATTTCTTGAAAGTTGCTGCTCCCTATCTTGGTCTTCAGTCAAGTTATTAATGATATGAGCATTTTCTAAAATCCACTGAGCACCATTATGCAAGGTATCGTAAATACTGCTAACTTTTGGCAGAGATAATGTCAAAATATGTGCTTAAATATTTTTCTCTGAGATTTGTATCTGCAAAAATAGTGATTCATGGGTAAGTGTGTGTAGTGGTAAACATACATGTAAATCTAGGCTGTGCTTTTTTTGAGATTGATTATATTAAATGCACGTGTGCCTTCACACAACAGTCTAAAAGTATACATGACTGGAAGTTGAGACCCCTGGTTTATCTGCTGCTGACCTTCTCCTTGGGCAAGTCACTCTTTGTAAAATGTTGCTGCCACTGGTGCTTGCGGGGAGACTACTTAAAAGAACATTAGTGTAGAAAGGGCACAGATGTTTGTATCACCAATCTGCTCCGGGCAACATTAGGTGACAGTGATTAAAATGTTCCTACACTGTTAGTGATAGTGCCACACTGTGAGATTTCCCAAAGAAGTCTGGGGTATAATCAGTCTAGGAATGGGGAAAGTTTCTTAGAATCAAAACTTTGACATCTGTGGGCATCCAGTCCATCTCCCCTTTCCATATCTGTTCAGATCTTGGCCAGTCATCTTGGACTGATAAGAGTTTTCATCACTTGAAACTGTCAAAAGGGGTAAGATTCTGTGCTGCATTTCTTAGAATCATAGAATCATAGGACTGGAAGGGACCTCGAGAGGTCATCGAGTCCAGCCCCCCGCCCTCAAGGCAGGACCAAGCTCCGTCTACACCATCCCTGACAGATGTCTATCTAACCTGTTCTTAAATATCTCCAGAGAGGGAGATTCCACCACCTCCCATGGCAATTTATTCCAATATTTGACCACCCTGACAGGAATTTTTTCCTAATGTCCAATCTAAACCTCCCCTGCTGCACTTTAAGCCCATTACTCCTTGTCCTGTCCTCAGAAACCAAGAGGAACAAATTTTCTCCTTCCTCCTTGTGACACCCTTTTAGATATTTGAAAACCGCTATCATGTCCCCCCTTAATCTTCTTTTTTCCAAACTAAACAAGCCCAGTTCATGAAGCCTGGCTTCATAAGTCATGTTCTCTAAACCTTTAATCATTCTTGTCGCTCTTCTCTGTACCCTTTCCAATTTCTCCACATCTTTCTTGAAATGTGGCGCCCAGAACTGGACACAGTACTCCAGCTGAGGCCTAACTAGTGCAGAGTAGAGCGTCAGAATGACTTCACGAGTTTTGCTTACAACACACCTGTTGATACAACCTAGAATCATATTTGCTTTTTTTGCAACAGCATCACACTGTTGACTCATATTCAACTTGTGGTCCACTATGACCGCTAGATCACTTTCCGCCATGCTCCTTCCTAGACAGTCGCTTCCCATCTTGTATGTATGGAACTGATTGTTCCTTCCTAAGTGGAGCACTTTGCATTTCTCTTTATTAAACCTCATCCTGTTTACCTCTGACCATTTCTCTAACTTGCTAAGGTCATTTTGAATTATGTCCCTATCCTCCAAAGAAGTTGCAACCCCACCCAGTTTGGTATCATCTGCAAACTTAAAAAGTGTACTCTCTATCCCAATATCTACATCATTGATGAAGATATTGAACAGTACGGGTCCCAAAACAGACCCTTGCGGAACTCCACTTGTTATCCCTTTCCAGCAGGATTTAGCACCGTTAACAACAACTCTCTGACTACGGTTATCCAGCCAATTATGCACCCACCTTATCGTGGCCCTCTCTAAGTTATATTTGCCTAGTTTATCAATAAGAATATCATGCGAGACCGTATCAAATGCCTTACTAAAGTCTAGGTATATGACATCCACCGCTTCTCCCTTATCCACAAGGCTCGTTATCCTATCAAAGAAAGCTATCAGATTAGTTTGGCATGACTTGTTCTTCACAAACCCATGCTGGCTATTCCCTATCACTTTATTACCTTCCAAGTGTTTGCATATGATTTCCTTAATTACCTGCTCCATTATCTTCCCTGGGACAGACGTTAAACTGACCGGTCTGTAGTTTCCTGGGTTATTCTTATTCCCCTTTTTATAGATGGGAACAATATTTGCCCTTTTCCAGTCTTCTGGAATCTCCCCTGTCTTCCATGATTTTTCAAAGATCATAGCTAAAGGCTCAGATACCTCCTCTATCAGCTCCTTGAGTATCCTGGGATGCATTTCATCAGGACCTGGTGACTTGCTGACATCTCACTTTCCTAAGTGATTTTTAACTTGTTCTTTGTGTATCCTATCTTCTAAACTTACCCTCTCTCTGCTTGTATTCACTACGTTAGGCACACTTCCCGACTTCTCAGTGAAGACCGAAACACAGAAGTCATTGAGCATCCACGCCATTTCCAAGTTTCCTGTTACTGCTTCTCCCTCCTCACTGAGCAGTGGGTCTACCCTGTCCTTGGTCTTCCTCTTGCTTCTAATGTATTTATAAAAGGTCTTCTTGTTTCCCTTTATGCCTGTAGCTAGTTTGATCTCATTTTGTGCCTTTGCCTTTCTAATCTTGCCCCTGCATTCCCGTGTTGCTTGCCTATATTCATCCTTTGTTGTTTGTCCTAGTTTCCATTTTTTATATGACTCCTTTTTTATTTTGAGATCATGCAAGATCTCCTTGTTAAGCCAAGCTGGTCTTTTGCCATATTTTCTATCTTTCCTACACAGCGGAATTGTTTGCT
The DNA here is from genome assembly GCF_052426305.1 of Pelodiscus sinensis. Lineage (NCBI taxonomy): Eukaryota > Metazoa > Chordata > Testudines > Trionychidae > Pelodiscus > Pelodiscus sinensis. Next base: position 16,169,008 of record NC_143054.1, read on the forward strand.
TTTGGGCCCTTAACAACGTCCCTTTGAAATACTTCCAACTCCCCTCAGTTGTTTTTCCCTTCAGTCTTGCTTCCCATGGGACCTTACCTACAAGTTCTCTGAGCTTATCAAAATCTGCCTTCCTGAAATCCATTACCTCAATTATGCTGGTCTCCCTTCTACCTTTCCTTAAGATCATGAACTCTATTATTTCATGATCACTGTCCCCTATACTGTCTTCCACTTTCAAGTTCTCAGCTAGTTCCTCCCTATTTGTTTAAAATCAAATCCAGAACAGCTTCTCCTCTGGTAGCTTTTTCAACCTTCTGAAACAGAAAGTTGTCTCCAATGCAGTCCAGAAACTTATTGGATAGCCTGTGCCCCGCTGTGTTAGTTTCCCAACATATGTCTGGATAGTTGAAGTCCCCCCATCACCACCAAATCTTGGGCTTTGGATAGTTTTGTTAATTGTTTAAAAGAACACGTAGCCAAAAGAGATTTGGTGCCTTCCCTAAGGGTAAACCACCTTTTCAGCCCTCCGTGGTTGACAGCAGCCCTGTGTGGCCAAGTTATGGTACCTCACTGAGCTACCAGATTGACAGGAGCTCTGGCCAGAATCTCTGCTGTTGTAGGGGCATTGCTAGGCACAGCACACAACAGGGTTTCTGAAGCAGTCCTCAGAGGACCACTTCCATCTGTCGTCTTAATTTTCTCTGTCAGGCAATTCCAGTCAGACCCAGGAATTTTATAGTCCCTCTATGCATTTCTGGTCCAATTAGCCCATGTAAATGAGTGAGGGTGAAAATCTCATCTGTGGTGTGTCTTGTGGGCTCCCATCTGCAAGAAGCAAAAGACATCTTACAGCTGGTTTCATGTACAGTACTATTCAGCCATGAGCCATGCAGTGTTAAGTACTCACTATTAGTACTATTAATTACTTTAGTACTACGGTGAATTATAGGTTATTTCTGTCTTGTATTCAGAAAGGTTTTGACTTCTTCACAGGTTCCTGAGTCCTGAATTTATTCCACGCAGAGGGAGAAAAGATCCTTTAAAATACTATATTGAAAGAATTGACATGATACGGAGGCGAAAAGTTCTCAACATTCCAGAGTTCTATGTTGGTCAGTAGCGTCATTAAGATTTTTAATAACTTTTCCAGTTTTGATCATTGGTATAGTAAAAAGGAAAAAATACATTAATGGCATATCTTTATACCAGCCGTGCCCAACCCGCAGCTTGCAAAAGCCGCCTGTGGTTCTTTCCCCCCAAATGTGCGGCTCATGAAGCCACTCCTGTGCCCTTCCCCCCAACAGCACCCGCCTCCTGCTGTGCTCCCCCCCAACCCCCTCCCCTCCCCCGGCGGGCTGGCTTCCCTGTGCTTACTTGGTTGGAGTTGCAGGGTTTTAAAATTGCACCAAAGATAGCAGCAGTCTTAAAGGGACAGCCTCCTTTTTAAAAAAAAAAATTTTTTTCCTTGACAATTCTGTTCTGGGTTCGTTGGGGTTTTTTTTGCTTGCTTGACAATTCTGGTGCAGCTCTTTGCATTTTTTCCATCGCTGTTTTGGTTCTCTTTGTTAAATGGGTTGGCCACCCCTGCTTTATACAAATGTTACTGTTTTTGTTGTAATTGAATGGCAGTGTAGGATCAATTAATAGAATGCATGATTGATACAGGTTGGACCTCTTTGGTCTGGCATCATCAGGTCTTGACTGGTCGCAAAAGAGGGATTTTACCGAACCAGGGGAGAAGCCCTGCTACTGGCCCCTCAGCCCACTGCTCCTCCCTTGCTGACTGCCCCAGCCACCTGCTGCCAGGCTACCATGACCAAGCTCTCCTGTCGGGCTCTTATGTCCCCAGTTCATGTGGCAGGCTACCAGGGCAGCCCTGGCCCCTCCTGCCACTGGCTGGGAGCCCAGGACTCCCTGGTCCAGGAACATGGGAGATCCAACCTGTAGCAGTATGGCCATGTGAATTCAGTGAAAACACAGGTTATTGTTCTGGATACAGAGATCCTCTATGCATTGCTTACAACTTTACTGCAGGGCTCAGGTGGTCCAAGAAACTTTTGACTAGAACGATCCCCTTTGTAGACAAAAGCAAATAGCTTTAATTATGCGAACTAAATCTTTAAAGGCAAATAAATGTTATGTGCTTAGGTAAATATTTAACCCTACACTTTATAAATTCAGTCTGGTCGGAAGATTAATTTAGTTGAGTGTCTTTTAATAGCTGTGCTTAAAATTTGACCCCTTTTTCCATGTTCCAGGATGATTTACTGACTAGTCTCTCCTTTGGACAGGAAGCATCCTTTCTGTTACCACTGCAGATCCATATGCAAGTGACAAAACCAGCCGTTTTGTAGGAATTTGCATTCAAAGGGGAGGAAAGGGACTTGGTGCCACCTTTGTGCTTCGGAATGTTATAGAAGGACAGGGTACGTCTTCATACAGCTTTCATTCTTCCATTGATTATTGAATGGAGGAGCTATATATAGTATTTAAGCTATATATGAAATATGGTGTAGTATTGAAATCTAGTTTGCGGTTGGGATGGTATTAGAGTATTAAAGGAAAATCATTCTCTTGCATTCTGCTGTTAGGTTTAAAACAAGATGCAGTGAGACCCTGGTATACAGCATATCTCAGCTGCTTTAAAATCTGGCCCAACTGGACTAATCTCATGTTTCAATTCCGGTCAAAAGTAATACCACTACTAACTTCATTTGTGAACTGACTTTGTAGTAGATGGATTTTTAATATTATCCTTACAAAAAACACTTTGTTTTGTAGCATCAGCCAGGGCCCAGCTGAGAGTGAGGGCCATTGTACTAAGCACCATGCAGAGTAATGCAATCTAGGCGTCATAGAGTTTAATCTTGATTCTCTCTTGTCTCGTATTCGCCCTACATCACCTCATTTGTAATCTAAGTTACATTTGACCCTGCGTTTCCATAACAGAAGATCAGTGTGGCAGCTCACTGCATCATCCCTCTCTGTTCTGGTGCACTTTTAATACTGCAGGGCAATTCAGGCATTTCTTTGTCTGCATTACTATAAGTATAAGCAGGAATTAGACTTTCCTTATTTTACCCAAAATACAGGAACTGCAAATCCATGTTTGTGGCTCCCTCTTAAATTCCATACTTTAATTGCCTCATCCTCTTAGGCGAGTCTAGACCACAGACTTTAATTTTTGTGAACAAGAAATGTATAAATACTGTACCTAAAAATGGACCCAATATATAACAAATCACTGTCCTTGAGTAATAAAAGGATCTGAAACACTGAACAGCAATATGTCAAACCCAGATTAATTTTTAGGGCCTCCTGCTTCTCACCTACAAGTTAAGTTATTGTTTTCTTAAGGTGTTGAGTTTTGCTATGAAATATACAATCCTCGAATCCAGGAGATCAAGGTCCTGAAACTGGAGAAGAGACTAGATGACAATCTGATGTATTTACGGGACGCTCTTCCTGAATATAGTACATTTGATGTTAACATGAAACCTGTGCCCTATTCACCTAATGATGAAATTCCTGTAAACCAGGTACGAGTCAGGGATTATAAAAGTTTGGTGGAAAAATGAGCAGGTGATTCAAGTGGTTGCAATAAAACAAACACTTCATGTCTGATATGTTAGCTTGAATCCAGCCCTTTAAAGCCATTGGACAGTTACCAGTATCACATATGAAACAATTTTAGTTTTACTGTTTTTATAATGAATTAACGACAATGCAGTTGAACTATATGGCATCTTTTATTTTAACAAAGAACATGGACTGATGGGCATGGAAAATACACAAAACTTCTACAGATAGTCTCTCTAGGCATATGCAGGGTGTTATGTGCAGAAGTTTTCTCCCTGTTGTATGTGTTCTGTAGATGCATCTTAGATGTGTGCCTGACATCCATGGGATTACTTGAATATTCAGGTTCCCCCCCACCCCCATAAAATAACATGATGGAGAAATGCTGACAATGTTTGTCATGCTGAGGGTAGAAACTTAGTGGATGTAAAGTAGATTGTCTCTTTCCAAGAGACTTAAAGAAAACGGATACATCTGCTATCCTCTTCACTAGCTTAGGAATACTAGAAGAAGGCAGAGGATACATAACCACATGCCAGATCAAGTATGCAATGTCCATCATGACAAATTCTGTATTCTGCCATACATGATACCATCTATTAGAGGATTCACCATCTTCTGAGTTTAATACTTATCTACTTTAAGTTCTTGTATAAGCTTTATCTCTGTGCTAAAAGCAGCATGACCTGTATTTGTCTGTGTAGTGGATTGTGCAGTGATAAGGACTACTCAGTACATAAAGGCATTGACAGACTACACAGGGAAGCCAAACTAGAGCGTATCAGGCAAAAAAAAAAAAAAAGTTTGACTTTAAGCATGAACATGGGCATCTTGAGGATGATGAAGTGTGGATGATTTAACTGTCCAGTAACAATAGTTCCAAGTGGGAGGAAATATTTTAAGTGATTATGATAAAGTAAGGAATAACAGTCCTTCTGAAAAGGCAAAATAAGTCACCTTTGGTCAGAAATAGTATTCAAAACTAGATTGAAGATAGATGAGCCTTGTTTATAGAACAGTTGTGTACATAGGCATGAAATGACTAAGTTTTGGCAGGAATACATTCCAGTTATCCAAACTGAACTGATTAGTAGCTCTTCAGAGCTGATCTTACAATCAGACTTGGCTTCACTTTTTCAGAGCAAAAACACTCATGCCAAGTTGAAAATGCATCCTAATGCAAAAAAGTCAAACTTCAATGAAGACTGTATCATATATATTCTTTACTTTGTTTCCAATCCTAGCTCAAGGTCAAAATGAAACCTAAACCCTGGTCAAAACGTTGGGAACGACCCTACTTTAATATTCAAGGAATCCACTTTGAACTCCCTGAAGAAATTATGGAAGAAGCACAAAAGTTGAGCCAGCCGTGGATAAAGTTTGATATGCTGCGAGAATACAATACTTCAGAATTAGAGAAGAAAATATGGAACGAAGTGAATGAAAAGCTAAAAAAGTGATGCTGCTTTTATACAATAGACTACTGAGGGAGGCTACTTCTGAATTTAATATATATTTCCTCAATTGTTTAAGACTTATGTATATATCATCAGAATGTACAATAAAGTTAATCTTTAAAAAAAATGCTATCTTTGTGTAGACTGTATATAATATACTTTCCCACTTTGGAGTGGGGGGCAGTGAGTCCCATTGTGTTCAGTAAAATCTTCAGAAAATAGCTTACCAGAGTACTATGTTTCTCCCCTTTTTCCAGCATGCTCAATTTTCACAACAACAAAACAGGCCTTCACTATTAGTTTTCATATAGCAGCAGCCCATAAACACCCTCAGGTGGGTAGTGGTGTGGTTGCCCTACTGGGGTCAGGGAGTGGTTGAAACCAGGTCTGAGGATGTCTTCACAAACTCCTTCCAATCAGAGAGAATTTTATAGGTAGCCAGTCAAAGGATGGCTTGCTGAGGCAGCCCTGTTGTAAGGAGCAGCTGAGCAGAGGACAGTTCATCCTGTCTAGTTAAGGGGGAAGGACTGGTTCCCTCGGAGGAGCAGCAGCATGGACGAAGCAATGCTGGGCAGGCTCAGAAGAACTGGAGAAAAGTTCCTGCCTGATACCTCCCGGGTTGTAGGCCTTGACAGGTGTGCCAAGAAGGTGCAAGGGTCACAGGAAAGTGGTCCAGGGAACAGGAAAAGACAAGGGGACAGAAAGGCAGATGGCTGCTGCCAGAATCCCTGGGTTGGAACTCAAAGTAGCAGGGAAGCCTGAATCTCCTCCTCACCATTCTTCCTTGTATTGCACCTAGCCACATTGGAGAATGGCCTTTACAGACTAGCTTGCTGCTAGGCATGGGGCTAGACTTTGGGATTGCAGTTGACCAGAGTGGCATTTGTACCAAGAGAGGATGCTGCCAGAGGGCAGTGTCCTGAAGAAGGTGACATGACTATTGGGGAATAGAACAGATAATGAGCAAGAAACCCACTCTGGTCAATTGACCCAAACCACTAAGGTGGTATATGTTCTTTCAACTAACCTCCCTCCATCATGAAATTGTTTTAAATCTATTTGGCTGCCTAAACTAACTTTCCAACAATTGCTGCTTTAGTAAACTGTCTTGACTTTTTCAAAATTCTCTCAAGATATATTCCTGTCCTTTGATAGCCAACTGCCTGTGTGATGGTGTTGCTGTGTTGTCTTCAATCCTAAAACACATGCACACTTTCATACCTCCTACTGTAGTTAGAAATGTCTGACAAGTTGATGTTCATAGAACACTAGAAAAGGAAAAGACCTTGAGAGGTGATAGTCCAGTCCCCTGCCCTCACAGCAGCACTGAGTACCATCTAGACCATCCCTGATAGATGTCTATCCAACCTGCTCTTAAATATATCCAGATTTGGAGATTCCACAACCTCCCTAGGCAACTTATTCTAGTCTTTAGCCAGCGTGACAGGAAGTTTTTTCTAATGTCAAACCTAAACCTCCCTTGCTGCAGCTTAAGCCCCTTGCTTCTTGTCTTATCCTTAGAGGCTAAGGAGAATAATTTTTCTCTTTCTTCCTTATGACCCCCTTTGAGAGAGTGGTTTTCAGGTGGTATATCCCCTCTGTCTTCTTTCCAAACTAAACAAGACCAATTATTTCAGTCTTTACTCTAGACCTTTAATCATTCTTGTTGCTCTTTTCTGGACCTTTTCCAGTTTCTCCACATCTTCCTTTAAATGTGGTGCCCAGAATTGGACACAATACTCCAATTGAGGCCTAAATAGTGCAGAGTAGAGCAGAAGAATGACTTGCTCACAACACTCCTGTTAATGCTTACCAGAATCTTTTTTTTTTTTTTTTTTTTTGCAACAGTGTCACACTGTTGGCTCATATTTAGATTGTGGTTCACTATAACCCTTAGGTCCCTTTCTGCAGTACTCCTTCCTAGCCAGTCCCTTCCCATTCTGTATGGGTGAAAGTGATTGTTTTCTCCTACATGGAGTACTTTGTATTTGTCCTTATTGAACTTCATCGGATTTACCTCAGACTATTTCTCCAGATCGTTTTGAATTGACCCTATCCTCCAAAGCAATTGCAACCCCTCCCAGCTTTGTATCATCTGCAAACTTAAGTGTACTCTATGCCAATATCTAAATCATTGAAGATATTGAACAGAACCAGTCCCAAAACAGACCCCTGTGGAACCCCACTTGTTATGCCCTTCCAGCAGGATTGTGAACTGTTAGCCACTCTGAGACCAGTTATCCTGCCAGTTATGCACCCACCTTATCATAGCCCCATCCAAGTTGTATATACCTTGTTTATTGATATCATATGAGACCATATCAACTGCCTTACTAAAATCTAGGTAAATCCTGTTCACCGCTTCTCACTTATCCACAAGACTCATCCTATCAAAGAAAGCTATCAAATTGGTTTGACATGATTTATTCTTTACAAATCCATGCTGGCTGTTACCTATCACCTTATTATCTTCCAGATGTTTGCAGATGAATTCCTTAATTACTTGCTCCATTATCTTTCCTGGCACAAAAGGTAAACTGACTGGTTTATAGTTGCCAGGGTTGGTCTTATTTCCCTTTTTATAGATGGGCATTAGATTTGCCCCTTTCCAGTCTTTTGGAATCTCTCATCCAAGTAATGTCTTCTCCTTCCTCGAAAGATGAACCTCATCCCTGCTTAGCAGTCTTTGGAATAGCATCCCGTAGTAGAGTAAACCAACCCCCTACCAACACCATCTTCGCAGCCAAGCATTCACCTCCAGTATGCACTTCTCTTGCCTGGGCCCCTACCTCTTCAGTCTTTCCTGTCAAAGAATACTACCTGCACTCCAAACCCCCTCATCCATACTCTGAGCAGATCAAGAGTGACTACAGGGCTCAATGTCACACCTTGCAGTATCATTAGTGCCCACATGGATGAGTAGCATGGGGTAGTAGTCAGAGGGCTGAATAATCCTGGACAATGACTCTAACATCTCAGATACAGGCCCTTGGCAGGCAGCATACCTGCCCCTCAGAAGAGAGCCCCTCAGAAGAGAGTCTGTGACCACCATTACCCTGCGTTTCCTTGCAGTGGTGGCAGCAGACCTCCCAGTCTTGCGGGTACAAGGCTTCTCTTCTGCTGTAGAAGGTGATTCCTTATCTCCCATAACCAGAAGAGTGAAAAGGTTCTTCAGTACCATGGTGGGAGGGCTGGGAGCAAGGGTGGAGCACTGCCTGCTACCAGAAGTGACCAATTGCCAGCTGTCCCCTGATCCATCTCTTCTCCCAGCAGTGGTATGCCAGCAGTCTTTTGTAGTGGGACAGCTATCTCCACATGAATACGCTCCAGGAATTGCTTGTGAATTCGGATACACCTCAGCCTAGCTATCTCCTCTTGTAGCTCTCCCACCTGCTTCCTGAGAGATTCCACCAGGAGGCATCTTTCACATTGAATGGTTCCTCCAGCCTGGATTTCAGTAAGGGAATTGCAATCCACAGTCCCTGCAAAACCACACCAGGATCTGGGTAGAGACATCTATGGTCAGGTCATCTATCTAGCTACAGGCATAGCAGACAGGAGCAGTGCTGGTACAGGTGTCGCAAGTCTTCCTAACCATAGTAGGCCTCCTTCTTAAGCTTTTCGGTTGCTCTGCCTCTGACTTTTAAAAACTGCTCACTAGGTCAGGCCTAGCCACACGGGAAGGCTGATCAAAGGCAATCAAGGGAAGGATCAAACACTGCCAGACACACAATCCCAACTGCCATAGTAACTAAAATTACCTGAAATCAGAATCAAAATTCAAACAGTCAAGCAAACTCACACACACCAAATTCTATTACCCTCACGTGGCAGCCTGTTCAGTGGCAGGATCTCTTGCTCTCCCTCTTAAACTCCCCTGTCTGCTTGCTGAACAGGAAGGCAGGATTACATCTCAAAGCTAAAAGTTCAAGTAAGCCTTGAGTGAAAACATTAGGTATTTGCAATGAGTCCAGCTGTGGTAAATGCATCATCAGTAAACCTGGTAGGAGCATTCCAAACCAGGGCAGTCCCTGCCTCAGGAGCATATGGACCAAGATACAAGGACAGAACACTTCACAAAATCAGAGTTGGCTGCTCCAACTTTCTAGTTGTTTAAACACTCAAAAGCCAGGTTCAGGCCCTCATGCTTGGATTCTAAAACATGCACATGACCTGGTAAGCCCTACTTACTTCTGCTTTAACACTGCTTCACAAACTGTAAGATGATTTGATTCTCCTCTTCTCCCACTGAAAGAGATAGGCCTGTGCTCTCAACAAGGCTGATACATAAAATACTAATTGGTATTAGGCATGGGTTGAAAGCACATTCTAGAGAAATGGGAACACCCCCATGTTAAGCACATTGGTGTCCCCATGCTCCTCACTTGATAAGGATATTCTGACCCAGGTTTAGGCCAGAATCTAAAATGCCAGCATTGATGCATAGCAATGTTTGATTGAACCACCAGATGCAAGGTGATGGCTGGTATCTAAGTAACATCAGTGGGTAGCAACCCAACACATCGGAGTGATGTGTAATTTGTGTCTGAACGTGTACAAAGTTGTGCCTTAGAGGGGCTGGGTTTGTCCAACCAAGAGGGCAGCGAACCCTGCCACTGACTGAGGTGGTCCATTGTCAGGGGGTACATATGCAGAATGGTTCATCCGAGTTTGATAACACTTACTGTACTTCATTTGACAATAAAGCCTGGCACCTTTGATTCTTATCTGATTGTGTGGTCTTTGGGGGCTTTCTTGGAGTCCGATTACACACAATACACAGGAAAAGCTCTCATGAGCAGCCAAACTTATCACTGGAGAGAGCAAGACCTCTTGGGATACCACACTGGTTACTTCTGACACCCACAAAAACAAGGAGCTGTTACAAACTGTTTGGGTGAAGGAGGCAGTTGTGACTTGGGGCAGGAGACGGGGGTGCAGAGTTTTGGAATGTGACCTAGGGCAGGAGGAGGTTGTGATCTACAGCAGGGTACTGTGGTGCAGGAGTTTGGTTTGTAACCTAGGGCAAAAGGGGATTGTGATCTGGGCAGGGGATTTGGATGCAGGAGGGGGGTAGAGGGTTTTTGTGTATGTGGAGTGGGGTGGGGGGAGAGCAGAAGGCTGGGGAAGAGGGGCTTGGCTGCCAGAGGCAGGCTCTGGCCACTTACCAACCAGCACCCCAAGCTGCCTGCCTGCAAAGCTAAATTCTTGAAGAGCTTGAAAAGTTTCTCAGCCAACCTGCCTGCCCCACACCTCCACAGCCACGTACTTGTGTGAAAAACTGAGTCAGAACAGAGGGAGCTAGTGCTTCGTGGCTGCCAGAAACCGGCCAATGGCATTGTGCTGGGGGCGGGAGTCACGCCTGAAGCCTTCTCCCCCCTCACAGTTTTTAAAGAGAAATGGCTCCCCATAGCATCCGTGGGCTGGATCCAGTGGTTTGGCGGGCCGGATGCCGCCCGTGGGCCGTCTTTTGCCCAACTTGGAAAACAGAAAGCACATTACATAGACCACTTGAAACTTCAGAACAAAGTGAAACATGCAGCTATCAGTTACACAAATTGGAATTTATCCTGGCTATCACCATGAGCAAGTACCCCTTACTCATACACATGTGATGAACTCTTTCTTGATCCCCAAAGACCATCTTTTATATCATCCAAAATAGCATGTCGAACACAATCCAGGATCCTAAAGTCAATGACAACTTAGAAGGAATGTTACATCTAGAGCAACAGCATCGACATTATCAAGTGTCTGTTGTGTTGGATGCTGTAGAAATACACAGGTGGATACTGCTCATTCCCTGAAGAACTCAATCTAATTTGAGACAATACACCAACAAATATGGAGGGAAGGCAGGGAGGACAAAGACAGTGAAAGCACATTTATATGGTTTAGTTACTGCCTAATGTCATAGTTCCTGCTGGTAAAAATAAGGGCTGCCAAGCAATTTAAAAATGAATTGATTTAAATATTTTTGAATGTTTTCTACATTTTCTAGCCCGCTGGGGGGGTAACGAGCCAGTCTGGCAGACACTGGGTCAGGTAGCAAGGTCAGCCACACTCCCCTTCCCACCCCGAAAGACCACAGAGGTTGGCAACAGAGGAGCCAGAACTGATCTCCCCTGGTTTGGCAACTCCTTCCTTCAGGACCTATTAGGCCCCAAGGATGCTGGACCAGGGAGGTCCAACCTCTGTACTGCTTTGTAGAATCCTACACATTCCAGAGAGATGCTGCTTAAATCCTGTTAGTATGGCAAATACAGTGAACACCCAGAATTGAAATTACTTGTTTAAATAAATGTGAAACTAAAGGCAAGACTAACAATTTTATTTTACAAAGTAACCCCATTTGAATGGGAGTTAAACATAAATCAAGATTAAAAATAGTATCAAGTCATTTAAAGATGATATTTATTTTACAAAAATAAATATCCAGTTTTTAAAAAATGTAAAAGCATGTCTACAAGGAAAAAAAAAAATCAAAAAGGGCTGGTTCCTATGGGAAAAAACACCCCCCCACAAATATGACATTAAATACCATTTGAGGAAATATAGATACAAATGACTGTACATCAGAATTCTAGATTTCTATAACCAATTTTTTCAATTCTATGGTGGAATGACTTGTTATGTACATTCAAAACTCACTACAAGACAGATTATTTTGAAATAGACTGGTATGATAAACAGGACTGTATGTACATTGGGGGGGAAGCAAAAATAGGAATCAGCAAGATTCTTACACACCACTCATTTCTGAAAACTATGTGAAAAATTCACATTGAAATAATTTCTGAAGTTGCTACAATAAATGACTCGTGCATCTCCCTGCCACTAATTAAAGTCTGTATGATCCTAAAAAAGAAACTTTGAAGAAAAATAAGACAAGAAGTAAGCCTAGGGCCGTGCACATTTACTTGAATACAATCTACATTATCATCTGAATTATAAAATATGGTATACAATGGATGCCATCCTTCCACTATGATGTTACAAGTGTTATATTTGCATACAAGGTATAATACAGATAGGTGCCTGCTATCCTTAACCTTCTCTTCCAGCTGTCTCTGTTATTCTATTGCTATTATTCAGTTAAATCCCTCCTACAGATCTCCATGATGGTCGTTGAGATCTCACCTGAGAAGGGGCCTGGTATCCTCCTTGAGACAGAGGGGTATTATACAACACTGCCCTCACAGTTCAAGACTGGAAATTCTACACACGACCGTTTACTTACAGTTTACTGATTCTGAGACAGATTTTTCAGATCCTTTCACTAGTCTTTAAAGTGACACACAAGAGAAATCAAGCATTATCATCCCTGTGGCAGGAACTAAAACTGCTCTATTTTGAATTAAATCCAGAAAAAGCAAGGTCATTCAGAAATTAAAATTACCATTTCATCTTCAACTAATTTGATGCCAACCAGTGCAACATGCATTGGACCACATTTGCATTTCTGCTGCACCAAGTATACTCACTAATCACAGTGGAAATTTTGGATACACAAGAAATATGGAGGGGGGAAAGCCTATTACTTTCAGGGCCTTTTAGTTTCTTAAAACATCTAGGCTCATCAAGGCAGAATAAAGTTAAAAGGCAGTCCTAATTTGTTAGTTGAATTGTTCAAGTGAAACCTTTAACAATATTTTAACTTGATCTTTATCTTGCTTCAAAGAAAACCCCAAATGGCTACCACATTTTTAAGTTTTGTATTCTATTCCTTTTACTGGAATTCTACTTTTCTGATAACAGATTTCAGGTGTTCCAGTTTATATTCTTCAATGAAGTCCTCTGCAATATGCAAGGCATTGACTTTCACCAACAGAAGAATCAGGTCTCTTGTTTCATCACTAAAAAAATTAAAAAAGGGTTTTATATTGAAGTATATCTCTCACACACACACACACACACACACACACACTATTGATTTTTCAAAATCCAGATAAAAAACTACACTGGAAACTAATGACATTTATCCTAGGCTATTGGTTATATTGCCACATATAATTACACTGTCCAAAGGCTAGGCAGGAACAGCTAACAAATGTGTATCTTCAATTTCTATTAGATCACATGTTTTTTAAATTAAACTAATCTGATTAGATAGTCCATATTTTAATAACTGCATTCCTTAGCAAATCACACACTAATAAAGACACCTCAGGGTGTGCAAGATACAGAGAATCTCAGCAGATATCATAATGCCTCCTTTAGCAACAAAATTATGACTATTTCCCCAATTCTCTAGAAATAGATGGACCAGTGTTAAGAACAATGTAATATAGGTCTTTACATGCCACACTATTACCAGTAAGTGCTACACATAATCCTTTCCCATTATTCTGTGTTCATTAAATCTTTTGTAAATTTGCTTTTGATTTACAATTCTTCCACACTTCACAATAATGCATACTCATTTGAGAAAAGATCAAAATATATACCACTACAAGGCCCCTTTTAAAGTGTACCATTTAAATGTACAGACATACAAAAGTTAATAAAACAGACATACACATTATATAGAAATAATTCTGAAAAAAAGGTAGAATACCTGCAGTTAGTCTTATACAGTATGTGTGCACTTTGCAACAAATGTTGGCTAAAGTTTGCCAACTGAGGGAGAGTTGATCCATTTTTAAGCTCTCTGAACCATCTTTCTGGGAGACATGCAACTACCTGTTTAGCCAAAACATAATTTGGAAAAAAGATCAGACAATCCTTAAATGCATTAATTCACACTATTTTAACTCACGATTGTTTCGCCTATAATTGGCTTCATTGTTGTAATTATTCAAATGTTTTGTCATATGTACAGCCAGATATTTAAATTAGGGATGTAAAATCTTGGTTATCAGTTAACTGGTTAACCAATTAAGCGGGCTCCTGTTCCTGGCTCCCTCCTTCCACCAAGCATGGGATTGTCGATTCCTGACACCCTCTTCTCCCTCCCCTGGTGCACAGAGTGGCCAGCTCCTGATCCCTGCAGGACAGCTGCTCCCAGGTACCAGTTAACCAGTACCCTGTAAGTATCACTTGCTAACCAGTAACCCATTCACATCCTTAATTTTAATGGAGTATTGTTATTCCTGGCTCAACAACTTCAAGAATTTATAGGCTGAAGTTTCTTCTAAAACATTTTATGTATCTCAGTATGGAACATCAACAAATGACTGAGAAAATGCCGAACAGAAACCTTTCCATTTTGCTTTTGATACTTGTTTGTGGGCATATATTAAAAAACTGCCTAGACACATGGCAATTATATCTAGCCAACATAATACATTATTAATTATTTTAATATCAATTAAACAGCTAACTTTTAGAGCACATTAAGCTTGAATTAAACTTTCTGTTCAAGAAATGGGAATCTGCCCAATTCAAAGAAGCCATCGCCTTCTTCAAAAGGTTCATTCAGAAATCATTTTGTAGCTAGAGATATACAACTCCAGTTATTAAACTTTCATTAACAATCAGCATCATGAAAATACTTATTCTGGAGCCAAGGGATTAAATCCTTAATTGCTAATATATTTTTGGAGATGGTTTATTTTATACTTCCTGCTTTGTAACACTTGGAAGCAAAAAACAAACAAACCCAAAACCAAAACACAACCCTCCCCTCCCCACACCGGACACACACACCAATTTCTATCCCCTCAATAGTGCTTTAGAGTCAGACGCCAAAAACAAACCAGATGGACTTTTGTTTGGCCAAATCTCTCTATTCATTAGCATAAATCTATTGCACCAAGAAACCATACAACTTGCTGAGTAGAAGGCCTGAACCAGACTCAAAGGAATTCAACAGAGGTCTTTCAATTTCTTCAGTGGGCTTTGAAACATCACTAGCATGCTATAGGTTACATAACTAATAATAGCTGGTTCTATAGGGAAACACAAAAAAGCTCTCATACTTAAGTAACAGTATTATTTTATTTTGAATTGATAGATTTTTGGAAAAGATACTTGGAAGGAGATCTTGGCTCCTATAAAAATCAATGGCTAAACTCTCACTGATTTCAATGGGACCGCGATTTCACCCTTAAGATCCAAAAATGTTTTTTATTGGATCACAACAGTTTTCAGATTTTGGGCATGAATATTTTGACTGTCTTTCTAAAGTCATCAAGAATTTAGAAAGCAACCTTAAAAAAAAAAAAAAAAAAAAAAAAAGACACTGAATGGTCTGTTGCTTATTTTATCTTCAGACACCGATCTTTTTATCATGAAAACTTTATTCAATAAAAGTCTTTTCCTGTATATAATTTTTACCTTGTTGCATTTTTCCACATTATCTGGCCCAGGTGTGGCATTAAGGAGTATTAGAAGGAGATAACGATTCAGCAGCTTGCCTAATCCTAACTCACGTAGTGTATCTTCTGGTATGATTCCATCCCAAAGAAGAATATTAGAAAGCAGCTGAAATTATCGAAAAGCTTAGAATAAGAACACTTGGTAATAAGAGGTAAATTGAAGTATAAGACTATAAAGAAATACTTTGGTTATACATTTACATGGGACCACATGTGGGCCCAAATTCCCAGTTAGAATTTCTCTCAACTCAATCTTTTTAGATTAAGAAAATAGGTTGATGTGTTTGAGCATGAGATCACTGGACTGCACACTCACATCAGAATGTGCGCTAGATTTATCGAGCTCCAGAAGTGCATGTACTCAGCAAAGGGCAAGGACTTGGAAACTGACATGACGCACAGTCCCAAGGTCACTAATCTTGTTCACCTTCTCAAATGGACTTTTGAAGTAAGTGATGGAGAGGAAATATTCAGGGCAAGAATGATTGGCTGAGGTCTGGGGTGAGATTGGGAAGATCTGACATGTGTGTAAATGGATGGATAAGTAGATTCAAATGGCAGGGCATTCATTTATAACCATTATTTCACAACTACTTATCCTTGAACAGCACACATTCCTGAAACTAAAACAAGAGGCATACAGAAAGTGGAAACTAGATCAAACTATAAAAGATTAATATTAAGAAAACCCAAACACAAGCATGTTCAAAGGGTCAAGGCAACATGAGATTACACTAGGTAGGGGCATAAATTAAGGTAACCAAAAAATATTTTACAAATACATCAGAAGAAAGAGGAAGACCAAGGATAGGGTAAGTCCATTACTAAATGAGGAAAGAAAGACAAGTGCAAAAAATGCAGCAAAAACTAATGTATTAATGCAGGGGTGGGCAAAAGGATCTCCACGGGTCATATCCGGCCCATGGAGGCCCTGCTGCTCCCCCGCCCCAGGCCAATTAGGGCCTGGGGAGTAGGTGAAACCTCCTCTCCATCCCTGCCAGGAGCACATGGTGCTTTGAAACACTGCACACTGCTTGCAGGGCAGGAGAAGAGCAGAGAAGGCTTTGCCCTAATAGGTCTAGGGGAAGGGGAGCACAGGAAGTCTCCTCCCATGCCAGGGGCATGTGCACCTAGGGAGAACGTGGGGGGGGAGAGGAAGGCACTCCTTCACCCCCCAGACCAATCATTGTCTGGGGGTGGGGAGCCCAGGAGTATCTTGGCCCCGCCCCTTCTACTTGATACCCCACCGCTTTCTGTGCAGCCTAGAGCCACTTCAAAAATTTCCAAAGTGGCCCCCGGCAAAAAATTATTGCCCACCACCCCTGTATTTCAGTTTGCCTTTGTGTTTCAGTTTTCCTAGAAAGATTAGTGGTGATCAGATAACTAAGATAGTGAACATCAGTGTAAAGGGAGTAGAATCTGAGGATGAAAACAGGGAAAGAACAAGTTAAGATGTATTCAGACAAGTTAGAGGTCTTCAACTCAGCAGGGCCTGACAAAATACATCCCAGTATACTTAAGGACTGCACTGAGGAAATCTGAGCCATCTTTGGGAACTTGTGAAGAACAGGAGAGATCCCAGAGGACTGGGAAATGTACTATATTTGCCCTAGCTAGAACAAGGAGATTGAGGACAATCCAGGAAATTATAGACCAGCCATCTTAACTTCAATACCAGGAAAAATAATGGACCTAGAAGATAATATGGCGATAAGTAAAACAGTCAACATGGATTTGTTAAGGACAAACCATGTCATACAAACCTAATATTCTTTTTTAACAGGATAACAAGCCTTGTGGATAGAGTGAAGCAGTAGATCAAATTTAATAAGGTTTTTGATACTGTCTAGGGATGCTAAAAAAAAAAAATCGTTAACCAGTCAAACAATAGCACTTAACCAGTTAACTGTTTTAACCTATGACCTGCCACAGCCATGAGGTCCCACCAAGGCTGCTCCGACCTCCCATTGGAGTTAACTGACAAGGGCTGGTGATTGGTAAGCACACCAGTAAGCCCCAGGTTTGCTATTATGCTTACTGGTTAACAAGTTAACATCTCTAATATAGTCTTAAATGACGCTCTGATAAACAAAGTAGAGAAATATAGCCTAGATCAGGACTGGACAAAATATGGCCTGCGGAACAGATCCAGCCTATTAAGCCACCAGATCCGGCCCACAGACACTGTGGGGAACCCCTGCTCCCCTGCTTGTCCCACAGTCCTGCACACCGCTCACAAAAGTGGCTGCAGGGCCATTTCTCTTTAAAAACTGGGGGCGGGAATGCTTCAGGCCTAACTCCCACCCCCAGCACAATGCCATTGGCTAGATTCTGACCAGAAAGTGGCCAATGGGAGCTGCCTGTTTGAACAACAGGCAGCCATGAAGCACTAGCTCCCTCCCTTCCAGCTCAGTTATTCACAGAAGCACATGGCTGGACAGCCTGTGCAGGTGTGGGGCAGGCAGGCAGGCTGAGAAACTTTTCAAGTTCTTCAAGCATTTAGCTCTGCAAGAAGGCAGGTTGGGGGGCTGGCTGGCAAGTCTGGCCAGAGCCTGCCTCTGGCACCCTACCCCATCTTCCCCAGCCCTGGAATTCAAAATGACCTTGACAAAAATAGTCTCAAATAAATAGAATGAAATTCAATAGAGACAAATACAAAGTACTCCACTTAAGAAGGAATAATCAATTGCACATATACAAAATGGGAAATGACTGCCTAGGAAAAGGATGTGATCCACTATAACCCTCACAAACACCATATGACTCAGCAATGAAATATTGCTGCTAAAAAGCAAACATTATTCTAGGACTTATTGGCAGGAGTCCTGAAGCCAAGACATGAGAAGTAATTCTTCTACTGTCCTCAGCACTGTTGAAGCCTCAACTAGTGTACTGTGTCCAGTTCTGGACACCACACTTTGGGAAAGATGTGGACAAACTGGAGAAAGTCCAGAAGAGAGGACCAAAAATGGCAGAAGGTCTAAAAAACATGACCTATGAAGAAATTATAAAAAATTGGATTTGTTTAGTCAGGAGAACTGAAGACCAAAGGGAGACATGTTAGCAGTCTTCAAGTATGTAAAAGGTTGTTATAAAGAGAAGGGTGGTAAATTGCTTTCCTTAACTACTCAGGACAAAACCAGAAGTTGTGGGATTATGTTTGACATTAAGAAGAACTTCCTAAGTGTAAGTATAGTTAAGCACTGAAACTAGTTATCTTGTGGAATCTCTGTCACTGGAGTCTTAACAGTTAGACAAACATCTCTCAAGGATGGTCTGGTGTAGAAATAGTACTTAGTCCTGTCTCAGTGCAGAGAACTGAAGTAGACAACCTAGAAAGTCCCTTTCAGTCCCACAGTTCTATGATTTCTATTATTTCTTATTGAGATCTACATATATCCTTCCCAATACAAAGCCCAGGATATCAGACTTCTCTGAATACTTATTTCTTGGTTAAGCACAAGCATGAAATCTCTTAGCGCAAATGATTTTTCAGGGATAAATTAGGTAATTTTTGTTTACCTTTACAGCTGACCAAAACCGTCTTTCTTGGAACTTTGATTGTGGAGACAGTCTGTCTTCCACAGCACTGGTCATGGAAAGGATGACAGGAAATTGGTAAAACAACAGATTAATGTTTTTTATTTAGAAAAAATATCCAGCCAATTGATCTGTTCTGAATACCGACGGGTGTTAACTTTAATTCTCAATCTAAGCGAGCCTCCACAACGAGAAGACAGGCCTCAGCTCTGTAACAGAACTTTAACATTTGGAACCCATCACTAGTCTACTAACATTAGAAACTGGAAACACTTCACCACACCTGATATTAGACTGACATCTCTGTACAGAGTCAAACAGTGGAGGGCAGATATTCTGCGAACTTCCTAGACCAGCTTTTGCAATGCATTTCCCCTAGTTTCCAATTCTCTGTGTCTCCTAATAAGAGGGATTTCCATTAACTCCAGGTTGTGAAATACCCAGAATATGGTGATAAATCTAATAAAGCAAACAGGATTAAAGCAAATTCTAAAACCAGCTAGGTATTTTTCTTTGCTGAGAAAAGACTTAAGGAAAACAGTAACAATTCATGAATGTGAGGAAGATATGTGCCTCACCAACATAAGGAAGGGCCCCACAACCTGACTCAATGACGTGGTGCACACTGGAAATTGTAGCTATTTCAGGAAGCTTTCTATTTCATTTGTTTCTTATTCATGTTGACTGTATATTAAACTAGCCCCTCAATTCCAATGAAGTGCTGGTAGTTACAGAATTAGCCTTACCTTTTAGGATACAGAGGAATAAAAACATCTTCCTCTATAGACTTCTTCATTCTTGAAACAACTGAGTTTACCATAACCTATTAAAAAATTGAATTACCACTGAAATACCAATGCTTCCACACACAAACTTTTAAATGATAGCTGGTATATTGTACAATATAATTTCAAAGACAGCATTTCCCTTTATATGAATGATATATCTATTATAGACAAATATAGTTGCCCCCTATTTTATTTTTTTTAAGCTATAGCCATCAACTGGCTACAATTTTAACTGACAGTACCACACTCTTTGACCATTTGTCATTGTGGTGTTCTGAAAGATAATTTAATTTTCCATTTGCTTCATGTTATTTTACTATGATAGCAAGATGATTATACATAGACTATAAACAGGAGCAGAAGACAGTGGTACATCATTCCATAATTGCCCTATTCAGCACACACAAACACACACCCTGAAGTTTTGGTATTGGTCACTATCAGAGACAAGATACTGGGCAAGATGGATGATGGTCTGAGCCAATATGGACATTCTTATGTTCTTATAATTACAAAATGAAACTGGTGATTAAGCAATAAACTCATCACATAGAAGAACTGAAAAACATTTACATAACTGTGTCATGAGCAATACCACAGAGAGTTACTTTTTTCACAAAAGGTCTAACAGCTTCATAGTATTTCTACACTTAAATTTAAATGTGGGTAATTTTTAAGTTTTATTTTTTCCTTACTTTATTCAAGACATCAACATTTTCAGAAAAGAAACTACTATGTCTCAAAGCAGTGATCTGGTACACAGCAACACACATGGGTTTTCATATTCAAGATCTGATTTTCTATTTAAATTCACCAATTTTATGATGGTGTAATTCTTTGCACCATAGGAATGAAACTAGCATAATGAAGTAGAGAATCATGAACTCAGAGTACACAGTTATAAAAGAGTACACAGTTATAAAATAGTTAACATTAGAGATCTTTTTCACTGGTGGAATTATCCTTTTCTTTAAATAAAATAATATCCTTCCAGAAAGGAAGCCACTTTGTGAAATTTTAACAGGCTTTTAAAAAAAGCGTTTCTATAGCTCTAGTGTAGTTCTACAGAGTGAAAAAGATTTGAGCTCTGAAGCATCCTTAAGATTTTAAACAGTTAAAAGTGTTTAACTTTCATTGTATTTTTTTAAATCAAATGCAAAGTTAGGTTCTTGAAAAGCTTCACAACACAGTAAAAATATTACAATTATGATTAGCTTCTTCCTAATCGTAGTCACATTTTTTCCGGTAGCAGAAGTAAATTTCTGCCCTAAGATTCATACCTCTCCTAAAAGGGAACAGCATTTGCACATTTGAGAGCAGAACAATTCTGGCTTTACATTTTTGCTTATTACAGGTGACCTGCAAAGGTTAAATCAAATCCCAGCTACATTAGAATTACATGATGAATGCCCGCAACAAGGGGTAGTAAGAATAATCAATTATTTTTACATATACCATTTTCTTCTGGTCTCTTACAGCACAGTGCTTTTTACCTGTTTTGCTTTACTGGATTCATTTTTGGAAAGGGAAAGTTCTTCAAATATATTTTTGCAGAGTTGAACTAGGCTGACTGTTTGTGAAGTCGACAAAGGATCCCACACATGCTCTACAAAGCCTGAAAAAACATGCACCATTTCAGAAATTATGCACAAGGGTGGTTACTTGCTTGTTTTAAAATGTAATTCTAAACAGGCAGTAAACTTAATTTGCATATAATTGTCCACCATGCAAAAGATAATGTTACTTCATTCTTTCCAATAAGCATAAATAGATTGGTTTCATTAGATGCTCTTATGCCTTGTGATACATAAGCAAACCCAGTCTTTCCACCTGTCTATCCAATGCAGGGGTGGCCAACCTAAACCTGAGGAGCCAGAATTTACCAATGCACATTGCCCAAGAGCAACAGTTATGTCACCAGCCCTGATCATCTCCCCGCCACCACTCTCAGCACATCCCGCCCATTGGAAGCCCCTTCTCCTTTCCTCCCGCCCACTGTGATCAGCTCTCAGTGGGAGACACTGGAGGGGGGGAAGCATGGGTGTGACAGGCTTAGGGGGGAAGGTAGGAAGTAGCAGGATCCTAGGGGGAAAGAGTGGAGGGGGACAGCACCTAGGTCAGAGCTGGGGGTTGAACAGTGAGCACCCTTCAGCACAGCAGAAAGCTGGCACCTGTAGCTCCAGCCCTGTATTTGATGCCTATGCAAGGAGCCGCATATTCACTTCTGAAGACCCGCATGTGGCTCAGGTGCCACAGATTGGCCACCCCGATCTAATGCCACATTTTACCCTCTTTTATAGTCTGTTTCCTTGACAGCCACATATTTCTAAGGGTTTTCTCAGAAGTCATTTGTTGTCCTCTTTTTCCTGTCTTCCATTAGGTAGTATCCTATCAAGGGCTCATCTAGGAACACAGTTTTTTGACATCCAAACACCACACTCAAATCAGCCTTCTCAAATCATTGTCTCTATAGTCTGCTGAGCACTCTTCTGTAATACATTGGCATTGGTCAGTTTCATCTCATTGGCAGACCTGAATATTCCTTGCAAGTATCTCTCAAAGAATATATTACGTTTCCAGTTGTTGTTTCTAGCATTTGCCGTTACAAAAGCATATAACTGTGGATATTACAACAGCTTTGTATGACCTGGTTCTTGTTTGAAACTCCTTATTTTTCCAAATACTTGCCAATCTTGCCCTTCCAATTCTTGCTTCCACCTCCTTCTAGAGCTGGCCATCAGCAATCACTGCACTTCCAATATAGACAAATTAGTTCACCATGCTTTTATCTTCACTACTGATCTCATATGTACTATCATTGCTATCAGTGATCATTACATTTATGTTCTTTCAGCTGATTCTTAATCCTACTTGGCAGCTTCACACTGGACTTTGGTGGGGATCGTTTTCAGAGCATCACCATCTGTGTCCAACAGAACCATGTAATCTACACAGTCAAGATCTTGAAGTTTTCCTTTACTTCAATGTAATTCCTGTATCTCCCTTCGCTGTTGCTTTTCACATCATTTAATCTATCATGATGCAGAAGAGGAGAGGTGATAAATGCACCCCTACTGCATTCCAATGACGATGTCAAACCAGTTGATTTTTTCCACTTTCTGTCCTTACAGCATTTTGAATCATCATGCAGCATCTCATCCAGGAACACTATCTTTCCATGAAGCGTGTTGCCACAAGATCGTCCAAACATTTCTGTACGACTGCAGTCAAAAGCAATGGCAAAATCTAAAGACGTTCACGGCTAATCCCTGATGTTTGTTTTTATATGGAAATGCTCTTTTCCTTTCCACTCTTCTCTAAGAAATCTACTGTTTGAATGACAACCTCCATACTTATAATATGCTTGACACTACCGCCCCTTAGCCTCATCCTAAAGAGTTATATAACATTTTATGTGCTGCAACAAAGACTCTAGCTTTACCATTATTATTAGCTACATATTACTGGTTAAATTAAGCAAGAAAGCTAAACATTTAATTTTCTAGTTATAGTTAACATTATTGAGGTCGTCTTAATATACCTGTAATTTTAGGAAGAATAATTTTCTCAGTGATTGTAGGCAAAATTGTTTGATCGGGGTCATCATTTCTCTTTGGTTGTGAGATAACTTTGGCATCACTAAATTCTTCTATAGCTCTGAACCAGGGCATCTCATTCAGAGAGATGAAATTCTGGGTAAGAAAAACAAACAGTGAGAGATAGCAGGCCCCGGAAGACTCACAAAGCATTTTGTCAAAGTATTTTCACCGATGGTTTCTCAGTGAAAATTCTTTCCCATGACAAGAAGGGCAAATACAAAAGTGATTTCACTTTATAAAGAAAATAGTGAAGAATTACCTGAACTGAGAAAGACCAAAAAGGTATATTAAAAAGATGCTGGCTGCAAAGGCAGATGAGATGGTACAATAACTAAGCAAGAAGGCTAGGAAGCAAATGAGATTAAAAACTTCGAAATTTTTGTAGATTCCAATGCCTGTGACCATCTCTTTCTGGCTTTCTATATCCCATGCTGCATTGAACTCTTCCAAAAATAATTCCTAGAGCATCTCTTTTAGGAAAACATCCCATCTCGATTCTAAAATTGCTATGGTTGAAGAATCCTACTACCTTTAGTAAATTGTTCCAGCGGTTAGCCATTACTGTTAAAAATGATCTCATCTGAATTTGTCTAGCTTCAGTTTCTAGCCATTGGATTGTGCTGTAACTTCCTCTGCTAGACTGAAGAGCCCATTATCAAATATTTGTTTCCCACAGTTATTTACAGACTGATCAACTCAACCCTGAACCTTTTCTTTGTTAAGCTAAATACATTGAGGTTCTTAAGCATCTGTCTATAAGCCATGTCTTGAACCCTCTCCTGTTCACCAATGAACTTGATGAACTGTGGAAACCAGAACTGGATATGGTATTCTAGCAATGGTCACACCAGTGCCAAATACAGAGGTAAAATAACCACTCTACTCCTACTCAAGATTCCCCTTTATACACTTAGGTATTGCATTAGCGCTTTTGGCCTCAACATTGTGCTGGAAGTTCACGTTCAGCTGATTATTCACCATGACCCCAAATCTTTTTCAGGGGGTCTGTTTCCCACAATATAGTCCCCCATCTTGTAAGTATGACCTACATTCTTTGTTCCCAGATGTATGACTTCACTTCTAGACATATTAAAACACACATTGTGTGTGTGTGTCCAGTTTCTTAAGTCATCCAGCTTTCTCTTATGTCTGTGACCTATTCTCTTATTTGCCACTCCTCCATCTTTGCATTATCTGAAAAATTTATTGGTGACCATTTTTTAATTTTTGGATTACTGATAAAAATGTCAAATAGCGTAGAGCTAAGAAGTGATCCCTACTGCACTGCACTCACACACAACAATGTCCCATTTGCAATTACATTTTGAGATCCATTAGTTTTTATATCAATGTTATATGTGCAATCTCAGTTTTGTACTGTTCCTGTTTTATAGTCAAATGTCACGTGGCACCAACTCAAATACTTTACTGAAGTCTGTATGTTACAACAATACTATTACCCTTATCAATCAAGTCTGTGAGCTCATAAAATATCAATTTAGTTTGATAGGACAAAATGGGTCTCAAGGACGTCTGTCTATAGGAGTTAGATCTTTTGTGAAAATCCCTGCCAGACTTTTCAAATACATGGGTAACACAATGCATCTTTACTGATTTTTAAAATAGACATTGGAAGGCATCTTCTGGGGGCATGACATGCCAAAGCATTACAGTACCATTCTACATCTTTACCTCTATTCTATCACACAAAATACCAAAATGATTCACACAAACCACATCTGGCCTAAAATTTGCACTGTTTATTGAAACCTGTTAACTCATGCTCTGGCAGACACACAGACACAGAAAATTACAGTTGTAAACCCTCACCATAAACACTCAGATTCCAGTCCCCATGTACAAGTCTGTTGAACAGCTATTAGATGCACTCCAATACTCCTGGAGGAATTCTGCATTTCTGCATACATACATAATTAATGAGCCATATATATTTTAATATTTTTCCCCCCCACAGAAAAAAGTTTCTGCTGAAAAGTTGCCGCAATTCTACTTTTTGCCCACCAGAGCGCGCTGTGGTGCTAGAACACAGCAGTTGCTTCCAGCTAGTTAGGGTACAGAGTCTTCTTCACCATACCTTTTGGAGGAGGGTCAAGAGACAGGGCCTATAGGAGACACACAGCATGGGGCTGCTGGAGGATCAGAGAGGGGCTGGTAAGGGGTGATGGATTTGGACAGGGCTGAGTGGGGCTAGGTCTACACTGTAGCTTTTTCCACTCCCTTTTCTGCCATTTGGCTCCATCTAGATGAGGCTATTTAGCCTCCTCTTTTGGAGGAGCCCTTATTCCTCGTAGAATGAGGTATACAGGGCTCCCTGAAAGAGTGCATTAGCTCTTCCACAAAAAAAGTGTAAGAACAAACGCATTCCTTGGACACGGCAAAGTTTTTCCGGGATACCTTTTGGTATCCCGGAAAAACTCCACACTGTACACATACCCTGGGAGTGGAAGCACATAGCCACAGAAGGGACAGAAGCCAAGAGCTACAGGGGAAACGGAGATGACTAAGTGGGAATGCAGGAACATGTGGGCAAGAGAAGGGAGGTTCACTGCTCCAAGTGGAAGAAGTGGCTGAAGGAGAGCAAAGAGCTATGGGAAGGAAGTACAGGGACACAGTGTAGAAGGAGTGGGTGTCTGAATGTGGGTGTACAGACTTGTGGCAGGAGGTGTGGGAAATACAGTTTTGTATTGTAGCTTCAATTAATTATTAGTCAAAATTTGTATTAATATGCCTAGTAAGGAATTCGTTTGTCAACTTTTTTTTTTAAATCTTTTTAGTTGTCTGTATTGTTTTGTTTTTGTTTTTAATTTTTACGGGGGACAAATAATGACGAAAGGATCAAGGTGTGCGGGTCACAAGTTTAAAATAAGGGAACCAAATGGGGACACCGAGCAGAGAATCCCGGACAGCGCCCACTGCTCCTCAAAGCTGTCTGTATTGGTAGACATACTTTCCAACAAGTATTTTGAAATAAGTTACCAAAAATAATTGAAACAGGTATGATTATATTATGTTATTATGCAGAAATTGAAAATATTGTGCATATCATTTTTAATTTTTTGGAACAAAAATTCCTCGGGAGTAATTCCATAGGTAACAGCTATTAGAAGTGATGCCAAGAGATGAAGGCAGGTCCCTACAGTAGTGAGGCCCCATATAACAGGGCTTTACAGATTAGAACTAACACCCTGAAATGCTCCCCAACACAAGTGGAATGTTAGTGAAATATATGTATAAGAAAATACACCATACCAATTGATAAGTGATAAAATTTATTGGTAAACATACCTCAAGAGGATTCCAGCCTATTAACTGAATTCTGATTAATGGGTTTAAGAGTTTAGGTAGGCATAAACTAATGTAAGCATCATAATAAGAATCAGGAAACTTCTGTCTCCACTGCTGGAATTTCAACAAGATATTTCTGATGTTGCAAAAATCTGCATGCACATCTTCACAGATCTTCTTACTCTCTTGTAAAATATGATCTGTGGATAAAATACATTTGTATATAGAGAAATATTACTAAAATATTTATGGATGCACAAAGTAAAACAGAATACACATCGACACCACACTTGGACAATGTATCCATGTGATAAACTGCTTTTGTCATGAACCTTTGACACTTCTAATTAGGGCTGTTGAGAAATCCCAGTGAACTCACATGATTAACAAAAAAATTTAAAAACATTATGATTAGCCACACTGAAACAACAGAATGCCAATTGAAAAGATATTTTGGATGTTTTTCTTCATTTTCAAATATTTTGATTTCTACTACAACAGAATACAAAGTGTACAGCGCTTAAGGATGTTAACAGGTAACTGGTTATCTTAGCCCTGTGCAGGGCTTGAAGCAGCTGGGCTGGAGTAGGCCCCCTCCACCAGTTACCCCAGTTAATTAAATGGGATTTTACATCCCTAACAGTGCTCACTTAATATTTTGCATTATAAATATTTGCACTGAAAAAAATCATAAAAAATAAATAGTATCTTTCAGTCTACTTCATACAAGTACTGTAGTGCAAACTCTACTGTGAAAGCACAATTTAAAGATATAGACTTTGTTACATAACTGCATTCAAAAAAAAAATGTAAAACGTTAGAGCTTATAAGTCCACTTGGTCCTCCTCCTTTGTAGGAAACATTTGAAAATATTTAAATAAATGCTTTTTTTATTATTGTTTTTAATTGCACGATTAATGTTTTTAATCTCTTTAGTGCCCTACTAATAAATTCCAGGTCCCTGAGAAATGTCTGTTTCTCTATTTTTTCAATAATTTCCCCAAAAGATGTGGTCCTCCCGCAGCACTCAAAAAAAAATTATGTGGCACAAAACTCAGAACAGACAAGGTTTAGTTTTGAACTAGCAGCAGATTTAAGTGATTAGTACCTTGAAAAGCTCTATACCAAAAAGCAAAGGGGAAATAGATTCACAGTTATTCTGTGCAGAACTTGCTTCTAACCTTAGGACGCAAAATTTCAGTCTTTGAAACCACATTGTGATTATCCATTGGAATAAACTATTTTAGAAGTGCTGTTAGTTATATTTTTCCTCTCCCTCTGAACCTTGCATTACTATGCTTAAGGTGATTAGAGAAGTCTTTTTGACTACAGAAAACAAAGTTTCTACATTTCTTTAAAAATAAGCAGCACACAACATACATGGTAGTTTGACATCACATTTTGTCAGAACACTTTTGGGATAACCTGTATGGCTATCATTTAAATATAGGCTTCACTATATGCAAACAACGTGGCCATCCCAAACTCATACGACACAACCAATGTACCACACCATATTCTAACTAACAAACAAAACTTTTAACTTAAGATTCAAAATTATTTCAGGGTATTTCCTCACTATAATTGCATGACTCAAGAGTTTTCAATTCAGGTGTAGTAAAAAAAAAAAAAAAACACACCAACATCCTTTTTCAAAAGCAACTTATATTTCTCTTAGAGACATGAAGGAACTTTGCTCAATTACAAGGCAGTCACTGACCTTTGTTTTTCTGAAAATCAGTCATCTCTGCTGGAGATACCTCATCATCACTGGACATGCCCTCATGGTGATCAGATTTTCCAAAACTCTCTCTTGCTTGCCTTCTGCATGTCCTATATTTTGCAATGAACTCACATTAGATATAGATATGCTGAAGGGTCTCTAAGGGTGTGTCTAGACTACATGCCTCCTTCGACGGAGGCATGTAGATTAGCCAGATCGGAAGAGGGAAATGAAGCCGCGATTAAAATAATCGCGGCTTCATTTAAATTTAAATGGCTGCCCCAATCTGCCGATCAGCTGTTTGTCGGCAGATCGGGGGAGTCTGGACGCGATGCGCCGACAAAGAAGCCTTTCTTCATCGGCACAGGTAAGCCTCGTGAAACCAGGTTTACCTGTGCCGATGAAGAAAGGCTTCTTTGTCGGCGCATCGCGTCCAGACTCCCCCGATCTGCCGACAAACAGCTGATCGGCAGATCGGGGCAGCCATTTAAATTTAAATGAAGCCGCGATTATTTTAATCGCGGCTTCATTTCCCTCTTCCGATCTGGCTAATCTACATGCCTCCGTCGAAGGAGGCATGTAGTCTAGACACACCCAAAGAGAGAACACTTTTTATGAAGGCGGATTATTTTACAATACAAATGAAGAGGGGAAAAATTCAAAAGGAAACAGAATCAATACTGAATATTACAAAATATCTGTTTTTACTGTTAAAGCAGAACTAAAAAGTGGAAAGCATGCACAAACTGGTTTTGGAAATTGGGATTAATATCAGGACACTTGCCACTGGCAATGTGTGCACTCAGTAGGATCTTCTAACCCTTCCTCCTTTAGCCTTCTATCCCCACTTCACCCCCAGCTTTTCCAACATCTTCTACCACAACCCCACTCCTTAAATACTGAACTTCAGGTTCAGCTGTATCTATGCTGGACTGTAGTATAGCATTTCTTCTAATAACTGTAGTGCAAAATAGGATATGACACCATACGTCACAAAGACCATAAAACCTAGAACTGGGGCACTCAAGACTCAGCCCATGTAAAAATTCAGAGGTGTAGTTGAGTTCCAATGTAGCTATCAACACAGAAAGGGGTTATATCAGGCCTCAGATTCCAGAACCCATGTATCTTTTTCTGGAAAATGCTCACTTGTTTAAATGAAATTTTTCACATCAATGTAATACTTTCATTTATCACTTAATTGTAGGGATGTAAAAAACTAGTCGACAAACATGTTGACTAGTCGCTTCCCACCTCCCCTTGCTGCCTCTATCAGAAAAAGGCAGCAATGTAGGGGGAAGAGAAGGGGTTCTTCAAAGCACCAGCACCATGTGGAGCCCAGGTTCTGCCACTTTGAAATTCTGGGTGCAGCCCGGGCCAGCTGGGGACCCCACGGCTGCACACGATGTTTCAAAGCAGCAGAGCCCAGGCTTCATGTGGCGCTGCCACGGGCCCCATGCTCCTCACAGTGCTTTCACCTTTGAAGTGTAGCAACAGCTGTAAGGTTGTTGCTACACTTCAGAGTCGGAGGTGCCCTTATCGACTAATCGAATAGTCGATGCAAAGTGCATCAACTATTCTATTAGCCAATTAATTGAAATTTTACATCCCTACTTAACTGTTCTACATATTTACCTAAAATGAAGCTGCTTTTTGTATTTTCATATATTTTAATTCTAATGACAATGCTTCTTCAATGTGCACTGGTAGCCCCAACTCATCATCTTATTTCAGGTTAAAAAAAAGTTTATTTCAAAGCTTTCAAATACTTGTTAATTTGTTTTTTTAACAGTAAAGTTCATCTACAGTGATAGTGATCTAGGATCTAACATTAGATCAAGAAAATTTCTCATGAGCTGAGGGGAAAAATCTACTGATTGGGCAAGATGACTTAACTAGTTATTAGCATCTTCAGTTTGTGCAATTCCATTATCTTCAACCTACTGATATCATGGTGCTTTTTGACAGCATTTTGGTTTCCCAACACAATGATCTAAAGTTTGTTTCTACACAAGTTCACAACACCGATATTCAATAACTGCTTTTCCCATCTCTCATAAGAAAGTACATTAGGTTCTGTGGGGACAACAAAACCATAGATGCTTAGATCCCAAGCAAATTGAGAGTGAAGATTATTATGAAGTAACATGTAAAAGTGTATTCCAAATAGTCCCGCTTCTAAGATTTGGGAAGCCAACTAGTTAGTATTCCTTTTGGTAATTAATTAGACAGAATCCAAGAAAAATATTAAATAAAAGTTTCAGGGTTAGAAATTCTGCATATTTACATTCACCACTATATGAAAAATAAGAGTTACTCTAACCATGTGTGATCAAAGTTATATGAATTTATGTTTTATAATTACCTTCGAGACTCACACTCTTCCAGGAGTAGTTGAGTCTTTTCATCATGTTCCAAGCAGTCATCATTTGACTTGCCATTCTTTCCTATGAATAGGAACAGTTGCATTACAACCCGGACTGGTTTGCTATTTCCATTTTCTTAAATACAAAATATTTTTGTCCATACTATTATTTTCCCTTTATATAGTTTCTTATTTTAGAAATGACATGGAAAAAAAATTTCATCAGTAACCTCTGAAATGTTAAAGCAGAACATCATTACACATAGGTTTGCTGACTATAACAATCTGATATGCCAGCTCCTAGATGTAACACAGTATGGGGGCAGAGTATGAGTGATAAAGTTATAATGCATATTGTTGTATAGCAGTGGTCCTCAACGCGGTGCCTGCGGGCACCATGGCACCTGCCGGGCCATTTACATGCGCCCGCGGAGCAATCTGGGCTGGCCCCACCCCCGGGCATGCAGCAGGTGCCAGCCCCGGACGCATGGGCGGCCCCTGCCCCGGGGTCGCGGCGCATGCCAGTGCTGGCCCCGTGCATGCAGCGCCTGGGCGGCCTCTGCCCCGGGGTTGTGGCGCATGCTGGTGCCGGTGGCCTGCGCGGCCTCTGCCCGGGGTCGCAGCACATGCTGGTGCCGGCCCTGTGCATGCGGCGCCTGGGCGGCCCCTGCCCGAGGTCGCAGCACATGCCAGTGCTGGCCCCTGCCCAGGGTCGCGGCACATGCCGGTGCTGGCCCCGGGCGTGCAGCACATGCCTGGCCCCGCCCCCGTACGCACGGCGCCCAGCAGCCCCGAAACGTTGGGAATCACTGTTGCATAGTATCTGTTGAAGATAAAATGAGTGTCTTATTGAATGTGCTGTATACCTTCAGCACTGTCAACAACAGGGGTGGGCAATAATTTTTTCCCAGAAGGGGCAAGGCCAGGATGCTTCGTGCTTCCCTACCCACAGACCATGATTGGTCTGGGGGTAGGGGAGTCCCTTTGCCCCCCTTTCCCAATAAGCACCCATGCCCCTGGTGGTAGCAAGAGACTTCCTTTGCTCCCCCACCCCCTGGTCAATCAGGGCCTGGGGTGGGAGAGCACACAGAGTTTTTCCTCCTGCCTTGCCAGGAGCCGTGTGCTTCAAGTGACGCATGCTCCTGGCAGGGGAAAGGAAACTTCATGCGCTTCCACCCGTCCCATATGCCCCAATTGGCCTGGGGGTGGAGGAGCAGCAGGGGCCTCCATGGGCTGGATCCAGCCCATGGAGACCCTTTTGCCCACCCCGGTATACAATGAATGCTAGAGACTTCTCCCAGTCAGTCAAAACTGAAACTTTGCAACAATTTTATTCCAATTCTAGTCGTTAATCATTATTCATAATACTTACGGTTAGAATATTTGGGTTGGAACCTAGATCTAGTTATAAAAAAAAAAAAAAACAGCACTAGTCTAGTCCTACACTAAAACTGCCTTCTGTTGCTGTTGAGTGCTCACTGTGATCGAGTCCACCAATTGTTTCTAGTCTGATCTCCTCTTAAGCCAGTAGAGAATAGCCTGATTAAGCTGGAAACATTTGATACTTGGGCTACTCACTTGTCACCATCTGTGTGCTCTCACCCCCCAACTCCTCAATTTCTACTCAAGAAATACAAAAGCTATAGTTGCTGAAATTTTTTTTTTAAATGTCATACAGGTTTAAATGTCCCAGGTCCAGCACCCCTGGGACCAAACCAGTCCTGGATGAGGGATTTTGCCAGACCAGGGAAAGTCATATCTAGGCCTCCACCACCACCATGGTCTCGCTGCCAGCCTCTCCGCCAGCTTTCCCTTGTTGCCAGCTCCCTCGCTGCTGAGCTCCCGGCCCCACGGGGCAGCCCCTTGCTAGGGTGTAGCTGCACCCCTGGGGAGCAGCCTCACTTGGCAGCCTGGCTGCCTACCAGCCTCACTGGGCAGCTCCACCGGGCAGCAGTGGGGCTGCTGGTCTCTTTGCTGCACTGCTGATAGCCCCACTTCCCAGTTCCTCACACCACTGCCAGGCAGCCCCGCTGTCAGGATCCTGGCCCCACGGGGAAGCTCTGCTGCCTCCTAGTCCCAATGCACGGCTATGCTGCTAGCCTGTCAGGCTCCTGGTTGTGCTTACAGGCAGCCCTGCTGCTGGATTCCCAGCCCTACTGTTGGGCAACCCCACTGTCCTGATGGGTAGTTTTGCCGCCAGGCAGCAGCCCCGCTACTGAGCTCCAGCCACTCTGCCTCCTGGCCCCCTTCCAGCGTCCCTCCACAGTGTTACCACTGGGTGGCAGCCCTGCTGCTGGGCTCCAGACCCACTGCAGGGCTCTTAGCCACCAGCTCTCCACTGGACTCTCTGGTCCTGGAACATCCCTGGTCCTTCTAGACCAGGGATGTTGCCAGACAAGAGTGTCCCGGTTAAGAGAGGCTGAACCTGTACTAACTTGATAGCAGCTGGATACAAGTAGATTCATTTTTCAGATCCTCTTGCCTACGTTTCAAGAGAATTATGGCTTGTTGTTGAAGTAGCATCTGCATAGCTGCCTCCAGTTCATCAATATGAAGTAGCTGAAATATATTCAAATGAGATTATATTTTTAGTTAATTAATAGAATTACAAAAGAAAAGATGAAAGTGTGCAAAAGCAGAAGTAGTTTCCCCCAATTATTTTTATACGTAACAGTGATGAAAAACCAGATTAAGAAGTTTCTGTTCCTTTTGATTAGACCTTTCAGGCTCAGTTCATGCTAAGCTAAGAAGTACTATCTACTGAGAGGTCTAAAGAAATAAACAGAATACTTAGGTAATGTGTTCGGTTTTTCTTCTAACCGCTGCTCTTACAAGCTCAAAAAAGTTTCTGGGAATCAAGCTGCTGTCTTCCATCCATTTTACACACGACCAGTAAAACTTCAGTAGGCCAAAATTTCACCTTACGTTATATTTGTATTCAAATTAGGCAGTCAGATACCCTTGCAACCTCAAAGCCTCCTGCAGGCTTACATAGAAGTAACTGCCTGGAACCTAGGAAGCAATTTGGTTCATGATGCAGAAGATGGAATAGATACCAAATTAACCTTAGCTATGCTGGGCTTTGCAAGGACAGAAGGAATAAAAATCTTATTCTATCAGAACATCCATCCACAAGAGACTGTGAAATCTACTAGTGGTCACAAATCCATCCTAGCATGTTTAAAAAAATATGGCCCACCTGGTTCATTTCAGATGAGCGTTATAGGCCCAAGTTACACTCTGAGCTAATTAAAAATAATCAGTTGTCAACACTCACTCAGCTGTTCCAGTACTAGGAAAATAGAGAATTATCTTCCTGTCAAGAGGAATTAAGAGTATTCTCTCATCCAAAACAAAATTTCAGCTACACCAGACTAACACGGCTACATTTTTATCACTACTCTCACCCAAAAGGTTTCAACAAGACTGCTGTTAAAGCTTTAATTTTAAAGTATGGTCTCATTTCCTTTCACCATTTAATCATTTGAAATAAAGTTATGAAATGGGCAATTTTGTTTTACATTTAAGATTTTTGTAATGAATACCTTGCTCATTTTGCAGTTATTCTCTCCCTTTCTGATATTTAAATTGAGGTCTCACAGGGAGCACCTAAATTCTATATACAGTAATGCAGACTACACAGCAGTAGCCACCCAGTAAATAATGGTAGTGTGTTCTTTCCCGCACCCAGATTGTAAGCAGCTTTGTTTGTCCTCTCTCTCTCCTTTAAACACACATGGCAGTTATGATAGGAAGGCTACGGCACACAGGTGTGCTTCAGCTAGTTAAATATAGTACACACAGGTGGTGTAAAAGAACCCTCTCCCTGCCCTGCTAATACATCTTGATCTAAACTTGAAACATTAACTCCATCCATTCTGTAATACTGAACACTTTCCTTTGAAAGTTTTGAGACACACGTAGCTGAGGACTTAGGTGAGACCTTCAATTTAATTTTAAATGTTACTGAAAATAGCATAATTTACTAACTCTGTGTGTGTTGACATATCCTTGTTCTAGCCAATTATTTTTATTTTGGGAAAAAAAAACCTTGTATTGCTCTGCCTACAACCAGTTCTAAAATTAATCCTCAAGCCATCTGTCAAATGACAGAGCTGCTGAATAAAGTGATGACAGGAAGAGGATATTGAGAAGGGATTTTTTAAAGTTATTTTACGTTAACAGCAAAAACCCTATGACAATAATTAAACTGTACAATCGCCACCTTAAGTTTTACTATCCCTCCCCCCCCAAAAAAAAGACAAATTGAAAAAAAAAAAAGTATTTTCCTTAGTCTTTTTTTATAACAATTGTAAGCACTATTCACAGATGTTTTTCTAAATTGATTGAATCCCTTTAATATTGTTTCTCTATACTTAGTGCCAATAAAACGCTAACTTCTAGAGGAAAGTGACTATTCTATTGGCTGAATAGATCATAAATCTCATTCCATCTCCTTAAAAAGTAGGTACCTTTTCATTCAAACAGTCTACAAGATTTTCCATGTAAGTTTTCATAGATCTATAGAATTTGTAATTCAGAGCTGCATTTGAAGCTCCCTCTAACTCCTGGATGGTATTCTTTGAGCTTTCAATGTTCTGTGAATATTTTTCATACTCTCTCTGGTGAGCACGATGAAGGTCCTGTAATGATGTTATTCTGAAAAAAAGAAAAACACTCAAACATTTGTAAACAACTTAACAAAAACTGTTTGCAAACAAGTTAAGCCAGTTTCTCCCTCAAACATTTTTATATAGCAAACCTAATTCTAGGTTATTAATAATAGTGCTTACTTCCATTAGCCTCACTCAAAAAATCACTAAGAATTAATCATGACAACATTTCCCAATGTGTTCAACTGTTTTCATGTACATAGGTGGTAGCTTAGATGTCAATGACAATACCTCATTGTCAACACTCTTGACTATTTCACTGTTCATATAAAACAGGAAACACCTGATATTCTGAAGATCCGCACTCCAGCGTCTGCTCATTTTGGGCAGACCTTTAGCAATGCAATGCAGGACTGAATGTGGGCTGCCATTTGTCTCATTTTCCTGAAGTGGTATTCAGCTTCCAAGTTTGAAAAACTAAACAATGTGTCAAAAAAAGTAGTCATTATGATTAACTATCTAGTCAAATAATACTAAAAGGAAACAATTCTATCACAGTTAAAAAAAAAATCATGTTCAGCCTTTCTGAAATTATGCATATTTTAAAACACATTATGATTGAATTAAATTATTTTCTTATCCCTGCTGGCTTGCAAGAAGATTATCTAATTTTTTACATTCCTTAATATCTTCATTCTCTTTTCTGAATTTTATATTTAAGTGAATCAAGAATTGAACTGATCTTCTCCAGGAAAGCAGGCAAAAAACATTACCTGCTACATGATTCTTTAAGCCAGTTTAACCACAATTCTTAAAACTGATGTCACTGGGGCTCTGCATGGGTGCACAGGTTTCTCCATGCATAACTCTTCACAGGAAAAGGACCTAAAATTGGTGTTAAGATTTCAACTTTGTGTAATTTGTGTATTTGCTTAATCTCCCACAAATTGCATTACCAACAGTGTCAGCAACTGTGGGGATGGTGCTGGCAGAGAAGAGCTGAAAGCATTTTAATCAACATCTCATCAAGCCCTTCTCACAGCATGCTCGCGTGGCTTTGGGGTAGGGGTGGGCGATAATTTTCTCAGTTGGGCTACTTCATGAATTTTGATACATGCTCAAGGGCCAGCTCCCCAGAAGGAGCAGAGCCTCAGGCGGATGAGATAGGCAAAAATCAGGTCAGGGGCCGAAGCCCGCTCAGCAACGCTAGCAGGAGAAACCTGGGAGCCTCTCAGCTGCAGGATGGAGCAAGGTGGGGGAAGGGGCAGCCGAACACATGCTGTTGGCTGTTAAGTATGTGCTCTGTTAAACAGCTGGGCAGGCCAGAGAGAAATACTTGGCAAGCCAGATTTGACCCCTGGGCCTGATTTTGCTCACCTCTGCTTTGGGGTGAACACCATTAATTAGCATACATTAGTACACCATCACATGACTCTGCACTGGTACTAGTATAATGGAAGAGAGTTTTAACAAAATACTGCACATAGACACTGCCACAGTATTACTACCAAGCAAACCAAAAAATCTTAATACTGGTCTGGGTATTGCAACAAGTTCATTACACACAAAATAATAATACTAAGATTCTCTAGTATGGGGAAGAGGGAATCGAACAGACGTGACAGTGAGATACACTGGTTCATAAAAAAAGACATTAATGCAGCACTGTATGTAACACAGGATGCTCAAAATTTACATTTCACACTAGCAATATTTACCTTGTAGTCAGGTGCTTCTTCACAACTTCCAGGGACACAGGTGGCAGTGAAACAGAGGGATCAAACTTTATTTTCACAGGCTGAGATTTATGTAGAGAAGTGTCAACATTTACTCCCTGTGAGAATCAGCATTGTTAATTTTTATGAACTTGTTTTTCTCTGGAACTGTAAGCTTTAGCAGGTCCAGTGATTAGAATATAATGCAAGTTGTTACTCTGTTCATAGTATAATACCACATTTCAGTGCTGAACACAAAATTAGATTTTTCTGTGCAAAAGGTATACTTAGATAAAGCTGACTATCCAGACATTTCTTCAGTTTGAACTACATGATTTTCCTCTTTCCATGAGCTGATAATCCCTGTAATTTCCAGCACTGTACAAAACACTTCCCTCCTGAAACCTAGTAGGTTGGCCGCATTTTTTAAAGATGTTTCAATATCATCTTTACAGCCAACAGTAAATACATTTGTGTTTTTTCTTTATATTTTGTTTTAGAAGAGAAAGTTGTTCATGGTGTACCATTCTTTGATAGGATAACAAGTCTTGTGGATAAGGGAGAAGCAGTGGATGTGGTATACCTAGACTTTAGTAAGGCGTTTGATACAGTCTTGCATGATATTCTTTATTCTTATCAATAAACTAGACAAATACAACTTACCGTATTTTCCGGCGTATAAGACGACTTTTGATGCTAAAAAACATCCCCCAAAAAACGGGGGTCGTCTTATACGCCGGGTATACGCCGGATGTCCCGCCGCCAGCTTCCCCCGAGGCTTTGCAAAGCCACGGAGGGGCTCCGGCGGCGGGGCAGCCCAGGCGGGCCGGGGCTGTCCCGCTGCCGGGGTGTCCTCAGAGGCTTTGCTCCCGGTGTCCCTGGTCTGCTGGAGACGGTCCCCAGCAGACCAGAGGCACCGGGAGCAAAGCCAAAGCAACAGCGGGGTGCCGCGCTTCTGAGGCTTTGCTCTGGCAAAGCCTCAGAGGCGCGGGACCCCGCCGCTGCTGCGGCTTTGCTCCCGGTGCCTCTGGTCTGCTGGGGACCGTCTCCAGCAGACCAGGGACACCGGGAGCAAAGCCAGGGAGGCGGAGGGGCGCTGGGGTATAAGACGAAAAATCTTTTAACTAAAAAATTAGGGGGTCGTCTTATACGCCCAGTAGCCTTATACGCCAGAAAATACGGTAGATGGGGCTTCTATAAGGTGGGTGCATAACTGGCTGGATAACCACACGGAGTTATTAATGTTATACCTTTCCAGCAGGATTGTGAACCAAGTAGGGTTCTGCAGGGGTCTGTTTTGGGACCGGCTCTGTTCAATATCTTCATCAACGATTTAGATAGATATTGGCATAGAAAGTACGCTTATTAAGTTTGCAGAAGCTACCAAGCTGGGAGGGGTTGTGACTGCTCTGGAGGATAGGGTCATAATTCAAAATGATCTGGACAAATTG
Organism: Pelodiscus sinensis; assembly: GCF_052426305.1. Classification (NCBI taxonomy): domain Eukaryota; kingdom Metazoa; phylum Chordata; order Testudines; family Trionychidae; genus Pelodiscus; species Pelodiscus sinensis. The sequence continues at coordinate 16,207,454 of NC_143054.1, forward strand.
GAGAAATGGTCTGAGGTAAACAGGATGAAGTTTAATAAAGACAAATATAAAGTGTTCCACTTGGGAAGGAACAATCAGTTTCACACATACAGAATGGGAAGCGACGGCCTAGGAAGGGGCACGGCAGAAAGGGATCTATGGATTATAGTTGACCACAAGCTGAATGAGAGTCAGCAGTGTGATGCTGTTGCAAAAAAAAGCAAACACGATTCTGGATTGCATTAACAGGTGTGTTGTGAGTAAGATACGAGAAGTCATTCTTCTGCTCTACTCTGCATTGGTTAGGCCTCAGTTGTGTCCAGTTCTGGGCACCGCATTTCAAGAAGGATGTGGAGAAATTGGAGAGGGTCCAGAGAAGAGCAACAAGAATGATTAAAGGTCTAGAGCAGGCATGTCCAAAGTCCGGCCCCCGGGCCAATTGCAGCCCGTGTTCCGGTTTAATACGGCCCCCCAGGTAATTTGGCAATATCTATCTTTTATGGCCCCCAACGAATCCATATGTATTGAGATGAATACATTGTAAAATCTCAGTTAATGTCAGTTGGTCTAAATCAGTTATAAATATATTTGGACACAACATGTATACTTGGTGTTATGTTCCTGTTCATATTTTTTGAACTTAAAAGTTGACAGACAACCTTTATTACCAATAATATGTAATGTACTTTACAATGTTCCTGACATATATTTCAGCTTCCTGGATTTTTTTTTCATCTGGCCTTCAGATATGAAAGGCAGAGTGATTTAACACCTGTTTAGATTTGTGATCCATGTGACGAAATGAAAAGTATTCCATTTGCAATAAACTTTGCATAAAATAGTTAATTTGCATTTAATTTTAATGGTTCAAAGAATGTCAGGCAAAATGGTCAGCCCTCACGCATGCTCACTTCATCAAATCTGGCCCTCTTTGAAAAAAGTTTGGACACCCCTGGTCTAGAGAATATGACCTATGAGGGAAGGCTGAAAGAATTGGGTTTGTTTAGTTTATAAAAGAGAAGAATGGGGGGGGGACATGATAGCCGTTTTCAGATATTTAAAAGGGTATCACAAAGAGGAGGGAGAAAACTTGTTCATCTTGGCCTCTGAGGATAGAACAAGAATCAATGGGCTTAAACTGCAGCAAGGGAGGTTTAGGTTGGACATTAGAAAAAAGTTCCTGTCAGGGTAGTCAAACACTGGAATAAACAGCCCAGGGAGGTTGTGGAATCCCCATCTCTGGAGATATTTAAGAGTAGGTTAGATAAATGTCTATCAGGGATGGTCTAGACAGTATTTGGTCCTGCCATGAGGGCGGAGGACTGGACTCGATGACCTCTCGAGGTCCCTTCCAGTCCTAGTATTCTATGATTCTATAACGATGGTTCCTTGAGATGTGTGTCCCTATGGACGCTCCATTTCAGGTGCTGAGGGTACTACCTACAGGACTCGTGCTTGGTCCCGACCGATCTTTTGGATCACCCGGGAAATGAGTTGCAATGATTGGAAAGATGTAAGGGAGTGGAGCTTCCCATTTCAAAAGGAAAGCATCACCAAGGGATCCCTTGCCAAGGCCTGCCCTGGAGCAAAACAGGTGACATTTGCGGGTGTGATGGGTCGCAAAGAGATTGATGTCAGGGTGGTCCCACTTGAACACCTCATGGAGGAAGACTGTTGTTTCAACTCCCATTCTCATCAATCTGAGAACACATGACTAAGGTTGTCCGTAGCTTCGGTGCATAAGGAGTTGTATCATGCTCCACCTTAATAGTTGATGTAGTACATGCACATCATGTTGTCCGTAAAAGTACAGATCATCTTGTTCTGAATATGTGCTAGGAAGTGTCGGCATGCATATCGCACTGCCCTTAATTCGAGAAGTTTGATATGTAACTTGGTCTTTTGGAGGGGCCATTTACCTTGCACAATGTGGAAATCTAGATAAGCTCCATAACCCACGAGGGAGGTGTTTGTAGTTATAGTGACTGTCAGAGCTGGCTGTAGCATGTTGCGTGATTGTGTCCACCATTGCAGGGACACAAGAACATCATGGGGAATGGAAGCTGTCTTGTTTTGAGTTCCCCGAAGGGAACCTAGACTGTGGCCAGCCCATGCTTGGAGACACCTCATGTGAAGCCTGGTGAATTGTACTACATACATCGTAGCTGCCATATGACCCAGTTTTTGGAGACCGTTCTGTATGGACAGGCCCGTACTGTATTGATGAGAGCGATGATTAGGTCTACTGTTGTGTGTGGACAGGCCCGTACTGTATTGATGAGAGCTATGATTAGCGAAGAGTTGCTCTGGGTATGCTGGAGTCTAATTGAGCCCCTATTAACTCTAGGATTTGTGAGAGCTCTAATGTGGATTTCTGGTAGTTAATGAGAAAGCCCAGGTTGCGCAGCAGAGTAATAATGGTGTGGAGCATGTGTCTTATGTCATGATAGCATGTCCCTTTGATAAAGAAGTCCTGTAGGTAGGGGAATATTATCACCCCTATGTGATGGAGGTATGCTGCTATGACTGCTAATATTTTAGAGAAAATCCATGGCACTGTTGATAGGCCAAATGGGAGGACCAAGTAAAGATCATAATTGATGCCCGCTGGGAATCGAAGAAAGTATCTGAGCCACATGGATAGTTATAGGAAAACAGGTTTTCTGGAGGTCAAGGGCTAAGAACCAGTCTCCACTGTCTAATGCTGGTATGATGGTTGCTAAGGTTACCATTTTGAAACTTCAGTTTGACATATTTGTTGAGTTATCTGAGATGAGGATGGGCCTCCATCACCCCTCTCCCTCCCCATCTTTTTCTGGGTTAGGAAGTACTTGGAATAGAATCTTCTTCCCTGGAAAGGTAATTAAACTGTCTCTATTGCTCTGATTTGGAGCAGATGTTGAACTTTTGTCTGTTATGGACTCTTGTGGGAAGGTTCCATGAAGCAGGACGGGAAAGGAGGGCGAATAGGAGGGACAGAAGTAAAAGGAATGGAGTAGCCCAGATGGACAATCTCTAGCACCAATCGGTTGGATGCAAGCTGGGCCCAAAGATAGTAGAAGGGCCGAAGCCGATGGTTGAACGGAAGGTTGTTTGACACAGATGGTATTACCATGGAGATTTTGTTAGACCCCTGACCAAACCTTCAAAACTGTTTGGAGGTAGAAGGTTGGTTTGTTGAGGATTGGTGTTAACACTAGGTCTGTGCCTCTGTTAACTTTGTCTCTGTCTGTAGTTGAAGGACCTTTGTGTCTGCCTGTAAACATCTCTAGATCAAGGGTAGGGGTTATACCTCTGACACTTTTTGGGTGGAGTGTACATGCCTCGAGTCCTGAGAGTTGTACGAGAGTCCATCATATGTAGGACTGAATCAGTTTTGCTGGCAAAGAGGTGGGACCTGTCAATGAGGAGGTCCTCTACCTTCAAGTGGTGTTCTTTTGGTATGCCCAAAGCTTGAAGTCAAGAGGCCCTACATATTACTATGGCTATTGCCATGCTTCGGACTGCCGAATCTGCTGCATCAAAAGCCACTTGAAGCATCGTGCAGGCTACTGTATGTCCTTTTGTGATGGCTTGAAGCGGTGGGAATTTCTGATCTGGAAGGAACTCCAGAAGGTCTTGTAGCTTTGAGAAGATTGTGCGGTCATAATCTGCTAGGAGGGAAGAATAGTTGGCTACAAGGAGTTACAGGGTCACCGATGAATATACGTTCCTACCAATTACATCTACGCACTTATGGTCCTTATCTTGCAGGGTGGTCAGAAACAATGGGCATTTTGACCTGTGGTGCACCACATCTACCACCAAAGAAATAGGAAATCCACATCTTTCACTGGCACAAAATATTTCCTGTCCACTCTTATTCGTGGGGGTATCGGGCAGGGTTTAATATTGCCTTATCAGAAGCATGATCTTGGATGATGTAGATGGTTGCAGCATTATCAGTAGTCTGTGTTGTTTTTCTTGGACCTCCTGGAAGTCTATTTCCTGAGCGCTAGCAACCCACTTAAACAGCTCTTGGAACTGCTTAAGACCATCCACAGGAGCAGGAGTGATGGTTATGACTGCCTCATCCCGAGAAGAGGAGGAATTGTGAGGATGGGACCTCTGCTCCTCTTCTGCCACGTCCTCATCCTTGTCCAACAGTGGTTGTTTAGAAAGAGAGGGATTGGTATCCTGACTGGAGGGGGGGGGGGGGGGAAATCTAGTAGGTCTCCTCACCAATGTAGAAGGAGCTCTATAATGGCTCCTGTGCAAGGAACATATGTGCCACAGTGGCCATTGTGGTCACATGCATGTGACAAGGCCAATACTGCCCATACAAATTGGGCGAAGGCAGTACACGTGTGGATCTGGTGTAGCGTGGATTTCATGGGGGACGTCTTTGGGTGGGATAGGAGCATTGGGATGAAAATCTACTGCCCCATGGTCCCGTGTCCAGATCACTATACGATTTTGATGGTGCAGGTGATCCAGAAGAGTCGGTTAATTGGGAAGGGGAGGCGGGAGAGTGTGGCACTGAGAAAACCTCAGTGTCTGCATATGCTGACGGAGTTGAAGCCGAGGCACATTTGGAGGTTTCGTGCAGTGAAAGCAGTAAAACAATTGGTGCCGAGGATGGTGTCAGCATTGGTGCTCATGGTGGCGGCACGTTAGCACAGGATGGCATGGTCTCAGTCCCATCTTCAAGGCCGCTTTCAGTGGCACAGTTGGTGCCATATCTGGCGTCACTGTGGTCGGTGTCTTATGTCTTGGTTCCGACTGGGCATCCTTATGTGTCATGCCGTCTTTCATTGGAGTGGTGCCAGAGGTGCTGGGCTTGTCGGATGTACTTACTCTAGCCATGCTAGGCACCAAAGGCAAAGATCTGGCTGGAGATATCCTGACCCTTGATGTCAACTTTTCCAACACAGAGGAGGGACGTATCTTTGCTAAGGCAGAAGATTTGTCCCTGTCTGGGGCCTTTCCTGGGAATGGTTGCCCCCATGGGATGGTTGAAGAGACTTATATAGAAAGGTCTTGAGATGATTTTCTGTCTGTCTCACCTTTCCTGTACTGCAAGCATGGGCACTTCTGAGAGAGATGGCCTTCTCCCAGGCATTTTATACACGATGAATGTCCGTCAGAGACCAGCACTGGGTCTTGATAGGACTTGCACTTCTCAAAGATTGGGCAACCAGGCATATTAGAGAGGGTGGCAACAATGGCAGGAAAAACTTTTTGGGGGGAGAAGAGAAGAAGAAACAGGGTTGAAAAGACTTCAGTGGTAAGGAAAACTAACTAATCAACTACTTTGTTATTGTAGATCGAAAAAAGGTGACTGCTTAGAGCTCCATCTACTGCTGAGGAAAGTAGAGAAAGAACTGAGGCATCGCACTGTGCATGCAGTAAACAGACACCAATCATATGAGAGGGAACTACTGCGCATATGTGGTGCAGCAGGGCACTCTCTGCTCACTGGTGCAAAGATACACCAGACACCTGAAGTGGCACACCTACAGGGATAGTAGTTGAATTATATTGTTATATGCAAAATTTCTGGGAATAATTCATGATCTCCTCTTGCACTTTAAAGAGTTAATATTGACGGACTAATACATGTAAGCATTATGCAAGAGACTGAATATGTAATTTACTTTTATCCTAAAGTACTGCCTAAATTGTGACAATAGGCAAATACTTCCAAATTGTGTCATGTAAATTGCATATAATTGTGACAAAAGGATTTAAGCCAATCACAGCTCAGAAAAGATGTTCTACATTCTAGATCAGCTTCACTTTCCAAATGGATTATGGTCTAGCCCAGCGGTTCCCAACTGCTGGTCTGCAGACTGGTGGCGGTCTGCAGCAACCTGCCAGGCCACACCCCCGGCAGCGCACAAAACATTTTAGGCCCTCCACCTAGAGGGTTCAGGCAGGCCACGTGGCTGTCCTGCCCTCATTATGCTCCAGCCAGAGCTAGAACAGGGTGAGGCTATTCCTGCTGGGGCAGACTTGGCAGGCTGAATGCGGAGCAAAGGGGGGCAGCTGCCTGCCACCATGTGGCCCGGCCAGCCAGCCAGCCACAGTGTTTCCCCACCAAGGCTGCCCTAGCAGGGGCAGCCTCACTGTACTCCGGAAAGATGAAGAGAGGTAGGTTTGGTTCTTTTTAATTTTTGGTTCTTTGATTTGATCTTTTATGGCAGTTTTGGCTTCTGCAAAAAGGGGAGAATAGAGTTTTTAAAATTATAATTGATAATACAAGTGCTGAAGGAATCGACCGGGCCACGCGCAGTTTAACCTGCTGCTCACAAACAGGAAGGAACTAATAGGGGAAGTAGATGTGTGTGGCAACCTGGGAAGCATTGATCATGAGATTGTCAAGTTCAGGATCCTGACCAAAGGAAGAAAGCAGCAACACACACACCCTGGACTTAAGAAAAGCAGACTTGGATTCCTTCAGAGAACTGATGGGCAGGATCCCCTGGGATGCTAACATGAACAGGAAAGGAGTCCACGAGAGCTAGCAGCCTTGTTGAAGGCACAGGAACAAACCAGCCTGATGAGCAGTAAGAAAAGCAAATATTGTAGGCAACCAGATTAGCTTACCGGGGAAATCCTTGGCAAGTTTAAACACAAAAAGGAAGCTTATAAGAAGTGGAAACTTGGACAAATGACAAGGGAGGAGTATAAATATATTGCTCAGGAATGCAGGGGAGCAATCAAGGCGGCAAAAGCACAACTGGAATTGCAGCTAGCAAGGGATGTGAAGAGTAACAAGAAAGGTTTCTACACCCTTATTGCTAACATGATCAGAGAAGGTGAGGGGCCCTTACTGGATGAGGGAGGTAACCTAGTGACAGATGAGTACTTCAGCTTTTCCCACATCAATGCTTTTTTTGCTTGTCTTCACAGACAAGCTCAGCTCCCAGATTACTACACTGCGTTACCTAGTGCGGGAAAGAAGGTGGGCAGCCCTCGGTGGAGAAAGAACAGGATAAGAACTATTTAGAAAAATCTAGACACACACAGATCCATGGGTCCAGACTTAATGCATCCTAGGGTACCGAGGGAGCTGGTAAAATGTCATTGCAGAGCCTTTGGCCATTATCTTTGAAAACTCGTGGAGATCGGGAAAGGCACCAGATGATTGGAAAAAGGCAAATGTAGCACCCATCTTTAAAAAAACAAACAAACAAACAAACAAACGAACAATCCAGGGAACTAAAGACTGGTCAGCCTTACTTCGGTCCCCAGAAAAATCATGGAGGGAATCCTCAAGGAATCCATCTTGAAGCACTTGGAAGAGGGGAAAGTGATCAGGAACAGTCAAAAATGGATTCACAAAGGGCAAGTCATGCCTGACCAACCTGATTAGCTTCTACGATGAGGTAACTGTCTCGGTGGACATGGGGAAGTCAATGGATGTGATATATCTTGACTTTAGCAAAGCTTTTGATACCGGTCTCCCACAACATTCTTGCCAAGAAGTTAAGGGAGTATGGATTGGATAAATAGACTGTAAGGTGGACAGAAAGCTGGCTAGATTGGTAGACCCAACGGATAGTGATCAACAGCTCAATGTCTGGTTGGCGGTCGGTTTCCCCAACCGAGTGGAGTGCCCCAAGGATCGGTTCTAGGGCTGGTTTCATTCAACATTTTTATTAAGGACCTGGATGAGAAGATGGATTGCAGCCTCAGCAAGTTTGCAGATGACACGAAGCTAGGGAGAGAGGTAGATATGTTGGAGGGTAGGGATAGGGTGCAGAGTGACCTAGACAAATTGGAGGATTGGGCCAAAAGAAATCTGATGCGGTTTAACAAGAACAAGTGCAGAGTACTGCACTTGAGACGGAAGAATCCCAAGCACTGTTACAGGCTGGGGACCAACTTACGAAGTAGCAGTTCAGCAGAAAAAGACATGGGGATTACAGTGGATGAGAAGCTGTATACGAGTGAACCATGTGCCCTTGTAGCAAAGAAGGCTAGTGACATATTAGAGTGCATTAGGAAGAGCATTTCCAGCAGATGTAGACAACTTATTATTCTCTTTTATCCAGCACTGGTGAGGCCACATCTGGAGTATTGCGTCCAGTTTTGGGCCCACCAATATAGAAAGGATGTGGACACATTGGAGAGGGTCCAGCGGAGAGCAACTAAAATGATAAGGGAGCTGGAGCACATGACCTATGAAGAGAGGCTGAGGGATTTGGGCTTATTTAGTCTGCAGAAGAGAAGAGTGAGGGGGGATTTGATAGCAGCCTTGAACTTCCTAAAGGGAAGTTCCAAAGAGGATGGAGAGAGGCTGTTCTCAGTAATGACAGATGACAGAACAAGGAGCAATGGTCTCAAGTTACAGTGGGGGAGGCCTAGGTTGGCTTTTAGGAAAAACTATTTCACTAGGAGGGTGGTGAAGCACTGGAATGGGTTACCTAGGGAGGTGGTGTAATCTCCATCCCTAAAGGTTTTTAAGTCCCAGCTTGACAAAGCCAGGCTGGGATGATTAAGTTACGATTGGTTCTGCTTTGGGCAGGGGACTGGATTTGATGACCTCCTGAGGTCTCTTCCAGCCCTAGGATTCTATGATTCTATAATTGGCCAAGAAAACTTGAACCTTTCACAGTATATGACGTTTCAGAGGTAATGCTGGAATTTTAAAGGATGGAGATGCCACAACCTCCATAGTCAATTTATTCCAATGCTTCACCACCCTGACAGGAAGTTTTTCCCAAATGTCCAACCTAAACCTCCTTTGTTGCAATTAAAACCCATTGTTTGAAAACTTATCATACCCCCCTGAATCGTCTCTTTTCCAGACTAAACAAACCCAATTATTTCAAATCTTCCGTCACAGGTCATTATTTCTAAACCTTTAATATTTTTTGTTGCTCTTCTCTGGACTTTCCATCATTTATTTCTCTACATCTTTCCTGAAATGTGGCCCCTGGAACTGGGCACAATACTCTAGTTAAGGCCTAAACTGTGCAGAGTAGAGCAGAAGAATTACTTCTCATATCTTGCTTACGACACTCCAGTTAATGCATCCAAGAATGTTTGCTTTATTTTCCCACTGTTGATTTATATTTAGCTTGTACTACTAGTTCCCTTTCTGCAATACTCCTTCTTAGGCAATTCCTTCCCATTTTGTATGAGTGAAACTGATTGTTCATTCTTAAGTGGAATACTTTGAATTTGTCCTTATTGAACTTCATCCTATTTACCTCAGACCATTTCTCTAATTTGTCCAGATCATTTTGAATTAAGACCCTATCCTCCAAAGCACTTGCAACCCCTCCAAGCTTGGTATCCTCCAAACGTTTCGAGCATACTCTCTATGCCTTTATCTAAATCATTGATTAAGATACTTAACAGAACCAAAACCAATCCCTGCAGAACCCTACTCATGTCCTTCCAACATGACTGTGAATCATTGAGAACTACAGCTTGAGCTTCTCTAGTACCGCACTCTCAAAACTGGCAACATCCATGGTCTGGCATGCTTTAAGTTATCCAGATGTCCATTTCTCATGGGTGTGGTCAACTATTCTGCAGTACCAGAAAGTATGTTTATAGCCACCAGTCCTGGCTCTCAGTGTTTTGTGCTATTATTTAGCTTTAATTTATCCCCAAATGCCTTTTAAGTAAGCAGTGGAAGCATCAGTGATGCTGCTAGACAATACTAACTTCCTGTGCTTTGGCCAATTCTCTGGTTCAGCACTGGTCAGGTCCTGAAAGTGCACTGTAGCCACAGAAAATGGCCTTTTAACATTCTGCCTGTACATCAAAGCCAATACTTTAACTCAGAGTTTCATTCTCAGACATTTAGCTGACTCAGATTTTTTGCCTTTCCAAAAGGTTTCCCTTTGCACATAATACTGTGGATAAAATACCTTTCATTTGAGGCTAATGACAACACTGTTCCTCTGATTAGCTAGCAAAGAGAAACTGCTGATTTGCAGTACTGCAATCTGTGTATTTCTATTTTCCTCCTACCTAATTAATTAGGATGCCCAATGACCAAAGGAGCTCAGTTTGCTTTGGGAGCAATATTAATCTTGCATAGCAGCAAAGAGCAATAGCAGTGACAGAAAAAGCATGTCACCTGTGGGAGTTTGACTGCTTTCTTTAGTTGCTGTTCTTCCCACATGTTTTGTGTTTCATCATCTTCACTTGCTTCATCACTCTTGGATCCTGGAAATAAAAGAGTCATATGACTAGAAGCAATTTTTCTCTCCAGCTTTCCTTTCTATGCTCTCTCCACAATCCCCCATAATATTTACTGCTTTTCCTACAAGTATTACTGGGGAAATCAGACAGGCAGAAGATCACATGAGGGATTTTCAAAGTGGGACTTACAGTCTAAAGCAGGAATAGACTTGTACTGAAAATTAAATCCCTGAGAATACAGTTTGTTAACAGTTGCTACAGAACCAATGCAAGCATAAAATCCTGTGGTGTACAAACAGTTTTATTTGTAAAATAGCCCCGTGTATCTATTGTATATTTGAAAGGGTCAGTCTGTCTGTTCAAAAACTCCTCCTAAATGGTAAGAACTAGGACCACCAAATTCAGTATATAGCTTCTCTTGTATCTTAAAACAAAGTAAGTGTTTGATTGTGCCAGGAAAATAGGATGTACCTGGAATGGGATTGCTTCTACTAAAGCCATACAGGAGAGAGACAGAATGACCAGACAGGTGAAACATCCCCTCCCAGCTGGAAGTGCTGCAGCTCCTAGCCTCCCACTACCTAGGCACCCTTTTAGGGAGTAAAGAGGGCTCACACACCTCTCCAATTCCTAGAAGAACATTGCTAGCTGTTCCCCTTTGTGAGAGAGCAAGGAGAAAGTGCACAGTTTTCTGCATTCCTCACTCTGGCTGGGGAGTACAGGGGCGGATGAACCTGGACCTGCTCCAGCCAGGGGATCTGCAACCCTCCCCAACTGTGGCCACTGGAGCTACAGAGACTATGGAGAGGCACTTATGGCCTCAAGCTACTGCAGAGAGAGCACTAGGGAAGTCCTCTCTCCCCTGGGCATCCTGCATACTGAACCCCTCATCCCAAAGCAATGATTTAAATGAAGAGAAACAAACATTTTGAGTTAAGGATCCAAGGTAAATCTTCTAGTAATAATAATTTTTATATATATTAATTAGCAGCAGATTTAAGACAGAATGAAATATTTCTTCACACAACAGTCAAGCTGTGGAACTCCTTGCCAAAGGAAGTTGTGAAAGCCAAGACTATGACATAGTTCAAAGAAAGAACAAAAAGTTCATGAAGAATACATCCATCAGTGGGTTCAGGATGGGCAGGAATGGTTCCTAGCTTCCATTTGCCAGAGTGGCCAGGTAAGGAACACATGATACGGGACTGTTGGAACAACAGACCGACCGAGGCGCCTGAAGCTGGTGAGGAGTCATACAAACTAGGGATCAAAAGGCTAATTGGTGGGTCAAATTTCAAGGCACAAGAACTAGTGAGGTGACAACATAAAGACAGTGGCTGAATGGAAGTGGGGATGCAGGGGGATGAGAGGATGCAGGGAAATGAGAACAGAGGAGATAGCGGCTAGTTGAGTTGCAGTGCAGGGATACATGGAGACAGGGGCAGCTATGCCTGGCTGAATGGAAGGGCAGGGGAGCATGAGCGGGGAATGTGAGTGTAGTGATCTATGGAGACAGGGCAGAGCTGCAAATCTGAATGGGAGAGGCTAGGGGCCAGCCATAGTCTTCATTGGGAAGACTCCCAAATTCCATAACTATCCCATCCCTTTCCCCCCATAAAAAGGGTTCCATACTTTCCCCACCCTTATCTGACAATCCTCTAGGCTCACTCCCAGACTTCTTCCCAGCAATTACTTCCCTCTCCCTCAGCTCCTCCATTACCCCCTGAAGGCCCCAAGTCTTTGCACGCTTCTCAAGAGTGCAGAAAATAAATTTCTGGATTTTTTTGTTCTGTGTTGTTACAGTCATACTTGCTAGCAGGTATTTTAAAATAAAATTACCATAATACTTGTAACTGACATCATATTGTTATTTTGACAAAAAAAATTCAGAAATTACTACTACCACCACCACCAAAATAGATAACTTGAGGATGTTTGTAAAAATTACTACACATAAATTTCCTTATTCTCCACAGTTAAACACAGCACTCCCTTTTGGCATTTTAAAAGTGTCACTCTTTCAAGTACAACCACACTTTTTACAAAGCTTACATTTTGGTCTTAAACTACTTGACTAACTCCTTCAAAAAGGTATGGTTTCTCCAAAAGCAGACATTTAAGAAATCTGATCTTTTGAAGGCTGAAAACGAGCTGAAGAAAAATGAAGAGGAGCTATGGATACAAATTACCTGAATTAACAAAAGTGTGACAGTACAGCATAAAACTGATGTATAAGGTCATTAACATGGTCCAAGGAATGTACATTTAAATAATGTAACTAATTTGAATCTCTAAAGCTAACAATACATGTAGACAGGAAAGGCTTAAGCTGGAGAGAAGTGACTAGAAAAAATATCACATTAAGCAACACTGAAAATGATTTTAACAAGTCTAAATGACCAAGAATAAATAAAACGTAAAACATGAAAGTATAAAACTAAGACAGAGAAGGAAGGCAAACTAATCCAAAGGAGAAAGACAACAAAGCACAAAATCATTTGATGAAGCTATGATAATGGTTAGGAAAATTTATTCAGCAGATTTTTTTTTTTTTTTTTTTTTAAACACACTATGCTCTTGATGAACACTCATCCACTACAAGAGTTCTACAGACATTAAAAACCAATTGTATAAGGTTAATCTGGATTACTACTGTATACATTGAACAGGGCACAAGAACTAGAACAGTAAAATCTTTATAAATATCTTATTTGTAACAGTGTTGATTAGTCAAAATATAAAGTGCTATATCAACCATATTACCCTGAAACTTAGCAGTCAAATAAGACACTATTCCTGAATGCATAAAAAGTCATATTGAATAAAAATAAGTCAGTAACTGTGATCTACTATATATTGAGAGGTGGTCTGTTCAAGAACTCCTGAACAGGAAGAGATAGGACCACCCAATTCAGTATACAGCTTCCTCTTATCACAACTTAAAACAGGGGCGGGGAACCACAGGCCCATGGGCCAGATGCAGCCTCCAGCTTGCCTGGATCCAGCCCTGAGGCTAAGCATTAGGGAGCTCACACCAGTGTTACAGCCCCCACCACCCACCCACAGGGCTGGAGTGCACAAAATCTACTAGCCTGGGCCCCCCAGGGTGTGGTGTGCAAAGGGAATATGGGGAGTGTCTTCCTTCTTCTCAGTCAGGGACTTCTCACTTTGCTTTTCACTTGTGTGCAGCCCCCGACTGATTTTTCTGTGGGTCAGCAGCCCCCAACCCAAAAAAAGTTTCCCACTCCTGACTTAAAACATAAGGTGCCAGGAAAATGGGTTGTGCCTGGAATGGAATTATTTCTCATAAAAACATATGAGAGCAGGGAATCGATAGGACTCAAGGGGCAGATTTATGGAGGATGTTTCACCAGCTCAGTTTGTTGCGCTATGTGCTGTGACTTAACTTTACCAAATTGAAGGGTGCCACACTACTTCACTATCACAACTTTCCTTGTTAAAAATAATTGTACCCACACAACTCCATACTTGAATTAACCACTCAGCATTGTGGGCAAATATCCCATGAATCAACGTTCCATCATTCAGTCCTAAATTCAGATTATTCCATGGTGCCAGCACTATGCCTACCAGAAAGAAACTATAAGAATGCTACACTTCAGGTTTGAATTAACAGACTGCCATGCTTAACAGACTGCTATCCATTAATTTTGGCAGAACAATTTTCAAGTATAATGGACAGAAAACTGAGCACTGTAATCATGACAGAAAAACACACACACACGAACGTGATGCTAACGTAACACCACTGGAACGGAGGCATGGTCAGACTAAAATGCACTAACTCCTGTAAGTGGTGCACTCAAAGAACTCTCCTTCTCCGTGTCCAAGGACTGATTGTTGCAGGTTTTTTGAAATAACAGTCCCCCTATGGTGTGTTCTCAATAGTCTGCAGAATACTGGAAGGTCAGATACAATGCTTGACCTTTATAATAAAAGGTATTCCATCACAGCTGTCTACCTCGTGTCCCTTTCTAGAGACATTCTATCCATTCTGATCCTTTGAGAATGCTCCAAGAAAGTATTCCTCCACAACTGTGCCTTTGTGGCTTTCTTCGCGGCTCTCTGCTGGAATGAGTTCAATAGCTCCTGGAAAGAATCTTCTCTTGACATTTGTCCCTACTCCCCCTTGAAGATTTTTTCAACCATTCTGCAGATGATAGCTCCCTTCTTCACGTGGGTCAGGAAATTACAGGTGCTAAGGAAAATAAGAAAAAGCACAAGTACTTACTGTCCCCACTCTAATCACCATGCCAAAAATGATTCTCTCTACAATTTCAAAATGCTATCCCAATCTTCTCTTCCCAAACTAAGGTTCACTTCTAGACAGTAAGTTTCCCCTCATATAAGCCCCTTGTAATAAAAACTAAGTGTTTGGCTGGCTGCACTGGTTTGGAGGGAAGCTGTATGATTCGGTAGGTTATTAACTGCACGTGCACCCGTTCAAGGTACCCTTTCAGTGGAGGATGTTACCCTTAGATGGAGTCCCAATAAGAACAAGAAAGGGGTCTGTCCAAAAAAGGCAACAAGCAAACCAGTGTTTACTAAGATACTGTCCCTGCGCCAGTGTAGGAGCTGAACAGAAACAATAGCTATAAGAGCAATCTCTGGAGTTAGTTTTCTCTAAACCATGCAACAGCTGATCAGGAGCCACACAGGCAGTCAGGGATGTGACAGGGAGAGGCAACTCCCCTGACCCAAGTGCTGCTGGAGGCAAAGGGAAGTCCTCTCTCCCTCCCAGGGCATCTGCACCTCAAACCCCTTATCCCTAGCCCCACTCCTGAGTCCACATCTATAGCCACAACTCTCACCTCCATCCCACACTCCAAACTCCTCAGCTCCACCCCTGTCACACATCTCCATACTGGAACACAATTAATTCTGTGCATTCGTTAGGAGTGGTGCTTTGCCTTACACGGTGCATGCCAAAATGAAGCACTACTAAAATGAAGCACTACCTTTGCCTTATATTCGCTTTTATAATGCCTATAGATAACCATAAGGTATACCTTTCAAAATAAAATTTTACAGTAACTACTGTAAACCCATTTTCAAACTACACTGTTCAAATGACTGCAGCCTGATTTGGGCCATTTACCACATGAATCCTCAACCTTATTAACAACTGAGTGTATTAATGAAACTGTTATAATAAAACACATCTGCCATCCAGTGCATTTTTAGTTCCCACAGTGCAGACATCTAGAGCAATATATGAGGGAGTGCAGATTGTGGGAGGGAGAACAAACAGGACACAGCTTAGGAAAGGGGTTATGGAGCCAGAAGGGCGGCCAATGGCTGTGCATCTTGACACCACAAATAAATAAAATCCCTGATGCACACACCATTTTGAACATGCTATGGACAATGTGTTAAATGCCAAGTGGTGGAGAAAGGTTCCTAGCTTCAACCCAGCATGGCAGCAGACAGCTGGTCTGTGGAAAACAAAAATAGTATTATTCCCCCCCTATAATCTCC
Source organism: Pelodiscus sinensis (assembly GCF_052426305.1). Taxonomy (NCBI): domain Eukaryota; kingdom Metazoa; phylum Chordata; order Testudines; family Trionychidae; genus Pelodiscus; species Pelodiscus sinensis. The sequence continues at coordinate 16,223,078 of NC_143054.1, forward strand.
TGATGTAATTCAGGTCGTATTGCTTATGGGCAGAGCTCGACAAATTATATATTACTCGCCACAGGCGAGTAGATTGTAACTCGGAAGAGCCGGGTTCGGGCAATCTGCACATGCGCAGAGCGATCTGCGCATGCGCAGATTGCCGGACAGCATGGCTCGCCGAGCCCTACTTATGGGCACCACTCTACTCACGAGCATTTTCAGGCTGGCAGATCTCTCATCCAAAGGGCTTTTAATACATTCTTGTGTAGTGTCCAAATCTGTTGTGTCATACATTTCTTGGGTGCTCTGAAGAGTCCTCTTCCTGGTTAGACCCCAAGGCATGCATGAAGCCGAGGTTGCTTACAGTGGCTTTCTGGGTGCCGAACATCCTGTCTCGGGTGCTTTGTGGAAACCTATCCACCACGTAAGTTTTGGTGTCAGTGGTGATTTCACTTGCAAAAATGTGGTCGAGTTCCTCAGAGTATAGGCAGGTGATGGGAGCATTACCAGAAGTTCTGTTCTGTTCCCTTGTTCTCAGGTACTTCCTTCCGCTGGAGCTCCTTTGCTTTGATTTAACACTAGGACCATTTCTAGGAGTGCCGCCTTGCCTTCATTTGCTGTGTCTTGTATGTGGCTGAATTCCAGCGATTCTCCTCCGGATGGGATTGAAAATGTAGCTCTCCAAAGAGGGCACTCAAGTCCAGGATTCTGCACATATCCACACAGAAACTTGGCAGAGAAGACACTACTTTAAAGGAGTATTATGTGAACTCACTATTACCTGATATAGAAACAGGGGCATCCTTGGTTGCATGCCACCATTTAAAGTGAGAGAGGACATCTGGTTAAAATGATCCCAGAGGAGTGGAGGGCACAAAGGTACAAGAGAAACTAGTCCAGGAGTAAAGCAATGTAGTGGGATAGTAGTTAAAGGACTGACAAAAAGACAATAGTTAAGAGTATATCCATCCAAACTTAAAGAAGGCAAAACTCCCTGCAAAGTGCAGTTACTCCAGTTCCAAGGATGATTATTACTGTGATCTAAAATGCCAAGTAATTCACTTTAAAAAAAATGATGTTTGTGGACATAAAGTACTGTAAAGTGAACTAACAAAAGTTATTTAAACTTACTCATATAGACAAGCCCTAAATGGGCTGTGAGGGTCTGCATCACCCTTTTGCAAATGGAGCCTAAAACTGCACTCTTTTAGTGCATTTCATATTCTTCAAGCACTTGAAAGTTTTGCTATTTTTATGTTTTGGTAAACAGGTTTAAACTTACCTATATATTCAGTCATTCTCTGCCTAAGAGTTTTTGTTTTGGGAGCAAAGTGGAGAATCTTGTCACGATCAGAGTCATCTTCACTCTCTGTATCACTGCATTCGTTTCTTTGTGAAACTGTCACAGGATTTGATGTGTCCAGTGGAATGTAGTCACCTTGAGTCCTGGCCAACTGACGTTTCCTACGAGCAACCTGGATATAAGCTGCATCAGGCATATTACCTGCAATGAAACAGAAAGAAACTGAAGGCAAGTGACTATGAAAAATTCAATGCTACTCCTCATGACAAAGTTAGTTACAGAATGCTTTTTCTACAAAGTATAGTAAAATTTCAGGAGTTTGGGCCTTTTTTCTACAATAATTTATGTTAATAGTAAATTGAAATAATTGCCCATGTTATTTCTACAATGTAAGAGGCACAACTTGAAAGACTACAAATACTAAGGACCATTTCCACATCCCTACCTCCCACATTAACTTTCCAGTAGTTTTCAAAGCCTCAAAACAAAAGGTCAAAGTAGACTTAAGTTGGAACAACTTAAATAAAAGTTTTAAGTTGTGCCATAAATGGAGCAGTACAAGCATAAACTCTTTGCTTGTCCTAAGTTTCAAAAATATAATCAAGGCAAAATTATTGAAGTGTGCTTAAAGGCTGCAAATTTAATTTCTGTATTGCTCATATTTTAACTAGTAATCTAGATCATATATGAAATTTTAAAAAGGATTATTAATTCAGAATTAAAAAAATAAAGTATTAATCTTCTGAACATGCATCCTTACTGTCCCATTTATTAAAACTAAAAATACAAGGTCAGAAAGGGCCATAATCTTGAGCCCATTATTTCTCCTCTATCCAAATATCTAGTCATGAATGATGTATAGTTGAGGGGTTTTGATTTGTTTAAACACGTGGTTATAAAATTAAAATTTTATATTTTTTATTTCATTACTATAAATATTATGGGATTGTCTAGCATATCATCATGTTGAAGTTTTATCCCAAAAGACAAGACTGACAACAGACCATACAAATCTTAAAAGTCTGAGGGCAAATTGATAGCACAATCACACCAATGTAACTCTGCAATAAAATGTCCTCAATACTGTGATTTCAGTTAATGTAAATAGACATTCGTGTATCAGCACCCAGTGTTTTAACAGCACTTTGAATATTCTTCAATAACTAAGACTATCTACAGTACATAGTCACAAACCTGCTGATAAACTCTTCCTTTTCAGTGAAGCATTAGATTGCGTTTCAGAGGCTGAACTATTGTAATCCTCACTGTCTGATGAGAAGTGTTCATCCTCTTCTTCTGTCTCATATGTATCCGCAATCTTGATTACTCTAGACTCTGATTGGAAGAGGTCTGCATTCAAGGAGAAAAAACAAAAACTAGGATTATCATCTCAGCTGCTAGAAATGTTGATAGCCAATTTTAAAAACGACAAACAGTCAAGCACTGACCATGCAAAGACTTATGTGCTTAATTTTACACAGAATAATCCCACTGACTTCAAAGATATAAGGTAATATTTTCCTTACAGCATAGAATTTAAGTACTTTTTAGGATACCTTTTATTACTGCATCATGAAAAATTCATGTATTTTTCATTTCACCTGAATTTAGGACAAATTGTTGATTTTAGGATATTCTTAACATGCTTTATATCTATCAAAAGGCCATTGCAGTATACAGGTTAGACCTCATTGGTCTGGCACTCTCATGACCTGACTGGTCCAGAATGAGGGATTTTGCCAGACACGGGGAGGTCAATTCCAGCCTCCCTTGTCAACTCCACTCCTGGCCCCAGCTGTTGACTCCTGGACTGGCCTCTGTTGTCTTGTCAGGCTTCTGGCCAATGGCCCATTTGGGCAGCTATCCCCGCAGCTGCAGCCATGCCCAGCCCAGGCTACCCAGAGCTAGGGCTACCCCACAGTTGCCGCTGGATCTGTCCAGGCTTCCCAAACCCAGAGCTGCCCCATGGCTAACCACCACCAGCCCCACTTCTAGCCAGTCCTTTCTGCTGCCTGAATCCTTGTTACTGGGACTCTCTGGTCAGGAACATGCTAGATCAAGGAGTCCCAGTTTTTAAAGTTCCTATCTATGGTACAAATAGCCTGTCAGTATTTGACATTTGTTACCACATCTTCATTATAATTCCATAAAATATATATTCAATAATAGTAATTTACTGAAGAAATTAGGGCTGTTAAGCAATTTAAAAAATTAATCACAATTAATCACTCAATCGCATGCACCTCCCATTTGAAACGCTGCCGTGGAGTTTCAACGGGGCAGCACTGCATGGAGCCTGGGATCAGGTAGAGTCCCCAGCTGACCCCAGACTCCATGCAGCGCTGCCCCTCTGAAGCACCGGGGTGGAGTTTCCAAGGGGCAGTGCAAGGCAGAGCTCAGGATCAGCTGGAGTGCCCAGCTGTCCCTGGGGTCTGCTGCCACAGGTAGCCCAGGATCAGCTGGGAGTCTCCTTTAAAATGCCACCTATTTAAAAATAACACATCACTGATAGGGAGTAATTTAAGGATGCAATCCTGAGAATACTATGCAGTTATAATCTCCATTTACAATGGGAGTTTCAGGCTGTCATCTCTCAAGGCCACCCTAAGTGATCAATCCTACTCCTACCAAGTCACTGGGAGTTTGGCAGATGGCTTAAATAGATACAGAGTCAGACCTATGCTCGTTATGTGTTTAGGGCTGTATATTTAAAATTCAATGTTTTTCAGCCATAAACTCATTCTTGTAATGTATTAATACAAGAAAATGCATCTGATAACACTTCTGTATCACCTTTCCTTTATGAAACAAAAAACAGGACTGTGTTGCACTTTAAAGACTAACAAGATGGTTTAATAGGTGATGAGCTTTCGTGGGCCAGACCCACTTCCTCAGATCAAATCGTGGAAGAAAATGGTCACAAGCAATTTAAAAAAATGAACACATATGAAAAGGACAAATCAAATTTTAGTCTCAAAATGTTTTACAAAGAACTAATTTAAATACCATACGTAGCTAAATATTTACCTTTGCTTCTTTCAGCTTCTCTGCCTGTGGAATGTGGGTTTTCCTTCTTTTGCAATCTAAACGTTATTGTGTTAAGTGATGGCTTCTTTATTTTAAAGAGTTCCTCATCCTCTATATGACAAAAAAATGAAAGTAAGTTGTAAACAAAACAAAAATATATTTACAAAGTCACATAACCACATTTGAAACGGGGATATAAAAATCCAGCCTGCCAGGCTGCTGGTTAACCACTTACCACTAAACATTCCCACTCAACCCCTGAATAGGGACTCAGGTAGCTATCCTGAGTTGCCATCCTATTATGACCACATTGCCGTTTTTAGAGCACTCATTTGAGCAGAGGTAGTGCATGTCAGTATACCTGCACTGGCTGTATATACAACCCATATACAGGGGCAAGTCCCAGCAGAGACACCAGAATTACTAAAGCGAAAACAGGTCCGAGTACCTGAGACTGTCTGAATGATTAAAGCCGAGGACTGGGCACTAGTCCTCCTGGAGAGCTCATCCAAGCCCTAACACTTCGGTTTGTCCACCCTGGAACGTTAAGGAGGATGAAGGCAAGGTGTAAATTCAAGTGCAATAGCTGGCCTTAGCCATTATTAGGTCAAAGCAAGAGGACCCAGGGACTCAATTATGATGACCAGCAATCCTGATTTTACAAGAGCCATCCTGATAGATTTCTGTCTAAGAAAAAGCCCTAACACCTCCCATCCCATCCTGATTTTGCAAACTTGGTATCTTTAGAAATCAACGAGGAGTCCTGTGGCACCTCAAAGGCTAACAGATTTATTTGGGCATACATTTGCATGGGTCAGAAAACTGTCAGATACATGGATGAAGTGGATTTGACCCACAAAAGCTTATGCCCCAATTCATCTGTTAAGCCACATCTCCATTTGCCAGAGGATCCACTCTCTGGCGAGCAATCCTCCAGGGACTGATTTAGTAGGTCTACTAAAGACTGCTAAATCAGAAATGGTGGGTGCCCTGTCTGCGCCAGTACAGGGGGAGAAACATCAACTCCAACTCCACAACTCACAAAGCTGGAGTTGTGTATCTTGCATCCATTTTCTCCGCCAGCGTAGACCTGGGCTTAGTCTTTAAGGTGCCACAGCAGCGAGGACGTGCCCTCAGTGTTTGATTTAGCAGGTCTAGCGAAGGACTGCCAGAGCGTGGCTCCTCCTGCAAGTGAGGACATGGCCTGACCGGCTACCCCTCTGAAACGTGGTATCTAGTCACAAAGGTGCGGGGGCCAACCTGGAGCCCATTCCCCCAGCGGTAATGTAACACAGGGATCCCTCCCTCAGCCCGCGGCGCACTTTACCGTCCCGCTCCTCCTCAGCACGGAAGCTCAGCAGCGTTTGCCCCCCTCTGGGGCTTGCCCCCCGTGACCGGCCTCGGGGCACTCCGCCATCCGCCTCCTCCACCTGATCCCTGATGTCCCCTACTGGCCCCTCTGCGGGGGGCTGCTGCTCAGCGGCGGGAGAGGCGGGCTCGGCAGGGCCCCGCTCCTCATCCTCTTCGCCCCGGTCCCCTCCAGGCTCCGGCTCCGCCTCGGGCTCCCCTTCGCTGCTGCTGGACTCGGCTCGTTGGCGACGCCGGAAGTTCCGCGGGGGCCTCCTGAACATTCTATCCGGTAACGGGCACAGCGCGCGACAAGGCGCTCACCACCGATGGCGCGAGACTACTCCAGAAACCTACTTTCCTCCCCTCCCCCCCCCCTTCCGCTCCAATGCGCACGCGCAGCATCACTCGTCGGTAAAGAGCGACGAAGAAATAGCGCTTGGGAAAAAAAAAATATGACCACGCCCCCTGGAGGATCGGGTGGGCGGAGCAGAGTAGGCCGCTCTCCAGTCAGCCAGGGGGAGGTGGATCCTCATGTGTTGGGGTGGCGGATTGGGCCGGGGGTTGCACCTGTGCGGAGGGGAGGCCTCCCGCGCGGGATGAAGCGAGGCGGGGCCTGGCGTGGGAGGGGTTTGGGGCGGAATGGTGTGCGGGGAATGAGTCAGGGCTCATTTTCTCAGAGGGTGGCACAAAGAGGTTACATTTGTGAAGAATTTGCTACAGTGAAAATACCATAAAATAATGAGAACGTTACCAGATAATAAATCAATCCTGTATTCAGTGCAGAGCTACTCATTCAGCACTGTATGAAGCAGCTGTACAATGGAAAATAATCAAATGAAGTAATTTGACTAAAGACTATTATAATACATCCACATAAGGGGGCTGAATTAAGGGCTTGTCCATTCTTGAAAGTTAATTCTGATGTGTTTCTGTTTCAGAAATAACTTTTTCTAAAGCTGTACAGGATTGTTTAGCTGTCCCAGCTTACACTGCTTTCCTTTTGCATCATGTCTACACAGTGTGATGGCAGTGTTTCTTAAGCACAAAAATATGTACAGACAACCCTTATCTTAGTGCAATGTTTCACCACTATGTTATATGCATTCTGCTAGCTTAACAGTGCATTGTGTTAGGACTACCATACATCCGGTTTTTCCAGGATATTGTTTCTTTTTGAGCCTCTGACTAGAGGGATTTTTCAGACAACAGGAAATGGCTGGGGGGGTTGTACAGCCCAGGCTGCCACTCATAAAGATCCATGGTTGGTCCCCTTCCCAATTGGTCTTTTCCCTGCACTGGCAGCTGATTAACCCATTCCACTGCAGTCACATCTGCCAGATGCTGCTGGCCTTGGCTCTCATCCCTGCTCACAGGGACTTAGGGCTATTACTTCATCCAGGGCTTGCACCAGTCACCTGAAACTATGATGGAGAATGACACTGCTCCCTACCCCCAGTGAGTACCTGTGCTGCAGGTACCTGCTCCAGTTTCCCCAACTGGACCACCTCCTTTCAGCTTACCCCTACAGTATCCTCTTTTTTGGAACCTCAAATATGGTAACCCTATGCCAATGGTCCCCAACCTTTTGGGGCGGCCGGGTGCCCGGAGGTGGGGCCACGCATGCACCGTGCGCCTGGGGCGGCACCGCACATGCGCCCGGGGTGGGGGCTGTGCATGCGCTGCGCGCCTGGCACCGCGCGCCCAGCACTGCACATGCAGTGTGCGCTCGGGGCGGGGGCCACATATACACCAGACAGTAAGGGCGCAAGAATGGCTCGGGCCAGCCATGGTCACTAGGTGGGCGCACATTAATGCCCCGGCTGGTGCCATGGCGCCCGCAGGCACCGCGTTGGGGACCACTGCCCTATGCTATAAGGTTCCTACTCAGGCTCTGAATCCAGGGGGGAACTAATAAATTCCTGGGATTCCTCTCCTTTCATCCCATCATACCACTAGCTTTTGTAAGACAGCTCCATTGTCAAACAATGGCTGTCAGGGAACATAGAAAAAATATATTGTGTGAAACACATGGAATTCTGGTAACTGCTGTTCAGATAGCCAAAAATATTTTGGCCTTGGAAAGGGTTCAGAAAAGGGCCACTAAAATGATTAGGGGTTTGGAATGGGTCACATATGAGGAGAGGTTAAAACGACTGAGACTTTTCAGTTTAGAAAAGAGGAGACTGAGGGGGGATATGATAGAGGTCTATAAAATCATGAGAGGTGTAGAGAGGGCCGATAAAGAAAAGTTATTTATTAGTTCCCTAAATAGAAGAACTAGAGGACATCAAATGAAATTAATGGGTAGCAGGTTTAAAACTAATAAAAAGGAAGTTCTTCACACAGCGTGTAGTTAACCTGTAGAACTCCTTGCCAGAGGAGGCTGTGAAGGCTAGGACTATAGTAGAGTTTAAAGAGAAGCTAGATAATTTCATGGAGGTTAGGTCCATAAAAGGCTATTAGCCAGGGGATAAAATGGTTTCCTTGGCATCTGTTTGTCAGAGGCTGGAGAGAGATAGCAGGAGACAAATTGCTTGATCATTGTCTTCGGTCCACCCTCTCTGGGGCACCTGGTGCTGGCCACTGTCGGCAGAAAGGATACTGGGCTAGAAGGACCTTTGGTCTGACCCAGTACGGCCGTTCTTATGTTCTTATGGGACTGGGCCATCTCCTCTCCCCAAAGGTGGTTCTTATTTCACCCTGGATTGATTCAATAATTAATGAGTTATTTCAGAGAGTATTATGAAGACAACAATTCTGATGAGGAATTTCATAAGATCTTCTCAGTAACAGTAATCACACTTCTTTAAAGTTCAGTCATGAAATATGTAGCCACCAACTTTCAGTGCAATTGAAATAAAAATGTAGCCCTAAAATATATTATGGTTTTGTTCAAACTATTTTGCACACCTTTATACATCAGATTTATACTTAATAGAATTGTCAGCATGTAGCTGCGAACAGTCATTCTCAATCAGTAGTACATCAGCTCTGCATGCCTCCAAGGGTACATGTACTACTGACTGTTGTAAAACTAGGCAAATATCTCTAGATATCTCTTTAACGGCTGGATATTTGCCTAGTTTTACAACAGGCTACAAAAAGCACTAGCAAAGTCAGTAGAAACTAAAATTTCATACCTATAATGACGTGTTTATACAGCTCTCTATATACTATGTACTGAAATGTACACATAATATTTATATTCCAGTTGGTTTATTTTATTAATTTATTTTATTAATTATATGGAAAGTCATTAACAGTGTACTAACACTTTTGCATTTTTATGCCTAATTTTGTAAGCAAGTAAGGGAGGTGAAACTTGAAGTATGCAAAACAAAACAGACTCCTGAAAGTCTGGGAAGGTTGAGAGCCATTAGTCTAAAATGTTGTGAGGGGTGTACCTAAAGTAGTGCAGTACAGGAATAAGTAAGACCCACCAGGATTGGGCTGTAGTCTTCAGGAATTAATCTTTATTTACATATTAAGATTTATGATGTGTGAGAGATCTCCAGGAATACATCCAACCCAAACTGGCAACCCTAGAAGGCTACTATGTTAGATTCATGGGGGGATGGATAGGCAAAATTCTCTAGTTACTATAAACATAACTGTAACAACAGGTCAAGACTCACTGCCATGGCACCTCCTGCAGATCACACTGGGAATTAGTTCTGTCCTCAGCAGGGCACTCCATTCTGGCCAGTGTCTCTCTCCATGCTCTCCCTGCGCTCTGCTTTCGACCCACTTCACTCCCAGGACCATAGGACACTGCCCACCACACTGGTTTCTCAACCCCTTTTTCCCCTAGGTATTATCAGCAGTCCTTAGTCTCACATCTGCCATCATGGCCAACTACAGTCTCACTTTAGTCCCTCAGCTCAGGGGCAAGCCACAGTCCATAAAGGTCACTTCTCAGTGTGACTAGGTGCAGTGTAAGGACCCCAGACCCACCCACTACTCTAGGTCCCAGATCAGGGACCCTCTGGCAGCAGTCTTGTCCTGCTTTCCTCCTCTCTCCCACTCTACTGCCTTCTGTTCCCTGGGCTACTTCCCCTGTGACCCTTGCACCTTCCTGGCCCCTGTATCAAGGCCTGCAGCCTGGCAGATATCAGTCTGGAACTTTTCTCCTGCTCCCCTAAGCCTGCCTACCACTACTTCCTCTATCTAAGATGTATCCTACGGAACAAGTGCTGCATCCTCCCTAGTCATCTTCCAGCTGCTTACTGTGCTCCTGAGCCCTTATTCCTCAAAAAATGAGGTATACAGGCTCTTGAACAAAAGGGTTTTTTTTCCCAACAAATGGCCCCGTCTACACAGGGCTTTTTATCACAAAAACCTCTTCCCCAAAAAGGACTGGAAGATATGCAAATGAGAGCATGATATAGGCAAATAAGCACTCAATTTGCATTTCCTCTTCCACAAAAAACCTGCAGTGTAAACATAACCTGAGTCTCAGGCATTGGTTCTATATTCAGGGGCATTTTTTGCCTTTATGCCTTGGCTCTGCACCTTAGGGCCTTGTTAGTCACTATGCTGTGGCACCCCACCCAGAGGCACCGTGAGCCTGTATAACCTATGATACTTTATGGGGAGTACCCAGTTACTGCCTCCCCTTAGCATGTTTATGCCTCCTGGAGTCGCTCCCCAACTTCACTGGTCTAGGTACATCCCATTGTCTCTTTACAAGTTAACAACAGATACACTCTAACCCCCTTTCCTCCTCTCCGCCCCCCCCCCCCATCTTTACGGAGTATTCAGACCCTACTCAACTGGATACTCACAGTATTCACTACTCCCACAGGAGCGGTACAGTTTATCAGTGTATCAGTTATACCTTAGATCACAGTTTCATGTAGCACACTGTGATTATATAAGTTGATAGTTAAAAAAAAAGTTTATTTAACAAAGCATAGAGATTTTAATAAGAGAAAGGAGACATATTGGAAGTAGATGGCTTCATATAAAATAAAATCATAATACACATTCCAGAACATAAACTTATTTATCTAGACGCTTTAAGCTGTTTTACAACAATATTCATCCGAATTCCTCCTAGCATTATAAAGCCAGGCTTGACTGTGATTTTTCCTTTAGGAGATAAGTCATGCTATTGGCTTGCCTCTTTGGTGGAAGATATTATGTATCTCCCCGTATTACCTAATATACCATCCTGATGTTTTGGTTTTAGTCATGAACAGGGCACACCCCTGTGGATTTATTTCCTTATAGATATTCTCTCTTGTAGATTTTGCAATCTTACATCAGGTATCTGGCTTGCTGTGCAAACAGACATCCATTGCAAGATATACAGTGCACAATACACACGTGACCAGAGACGACAGCCCTCTGCTACTTGGCTGTCTGAAAGAAATATGTCCAAGGTATATCCCTAGTGACATGTCTTACTTAACTCCTTTAAGAACATACTTTTCAGTTTAGATATATAATTCCTGAAATATTACCTTTACATGCAACAGTGACTGTTGGTAGGGATCTCCCATGTCACCATTTGGTGAATTATTAAGGCTACAATTTAGTCACAGTATTCAAAGATTCTGTGACTTTACTGGACCTCCCTGACTTCTGCTCCAGCTGTCAGCAAATGAAGTCAGGCCTAGAGGTGGGGACTGTATGCCCCTACCCTGTTGCAATTAGATGGATGGCTGGAACCAGGATCCTGGAGCCCCTGCCCTGTAGTTTGCTGGGGACTGCAGCCAAACTGGGCTCTCCTCTCCCGCAGCTGCTGCCAGCTCTGGAGTGGGAGCTGTGCAACCCCTGTGGCTGTGCTCCCTCTACCCCTGCTGTGACCCAACCCATGTCTTTTGTTGGGGACTGCATTGTGGGCCGCATGTCCCCCTCGTGCGTCCCATGGCTGTACCCCACCCTTGGCTGCAGCTGTGCCCAGCTCCAGAGGAGAGGTTGGGCACCCTCTATGGTTGCAACGCACCACAACCTACAGCTTTTTTTGGGAGGCTGCGCTATAGCCTGGGCCGTACAACCCATTCCTGAGGGCTGATGTGACAAAATCTTAGCCTTAATTATGATGCATATTTCCTACCTGAGAGATCCCCGTGAAACTCTACGCCCCCGTCCTGTGCCGTTTGCCAACTGGCACCAAGTTCCTGGGGTACGTACCTTGGCTTGGCACCCAGGGCCCTGTAAGCCCATATCTCAGGCCTTGGTCCCACACCTGCCCCTATCTTGAGCCTGGGACATACACCCTGGGGTGCTGTTAGGCCCTTCTATGCCTTGGTCCCACACCCAGCTGCTGTCGGCCTGATTCAGGGCTGGCCCCGAGCCCAGAGGGGCTGCTCTCACTTAGTCCCTGGGCCCCCTCTGGGCTCATCCCTAGGGCCCCGGTCGCACACCTAGGAGCCCCGCTGCTGGCCCGTGTCCGCGGGCAGCTCCTGCTCCCTCCCCCTCCTGCCGCAGCTCGCCTTCTTCCTGCGGGCCAGGCCCCCGCCTCCGCCGCCATGTTGTCGGGCTGAAGCCGCCGCAGGAGGCAGAGGGAGCGAGCGAGCGCCGAGCAGAGCAACAGGTACCGCGCTGCCCGGCTGCGGCCTGAGCCGTAAGGGGCCGAGGGAGCAGAGCCGGCTGGGTGAGCGGCCTCGGCCCCCGCGGGGGGACGGCGGGGTCTGTGCGGAGGGTGGGAATGGGGCGCTCTTGGTGGGGGGCCGAGGAAGCAAGGTCCGGGGGCACCGGGTCGTGAGTGTGTTGGGGGTCTGGGGAGAGAGGATTTGGGGGGGAGACTTGCAGGGAGAGAGGATTTGGGGGGAGACTTGCAGGGAGAGAGGATTTGGGGGGGTTCGTTCGGGGGCCACGAAGAGGGAGCCGATAGGGGTTGCTGTGGGTTGGGGTAGGCGGCCCAGGGCGGGAGCAGGTAGGAGAGGTAACATGTCCTTGTTTGGGGGGGGGACCCAGGGAGGGAGCAGGTAGGAGAGGTAACATGTCCTTGTTTGGGGGGGGACCCAGGGAGGGAGCAGGTAGGAGAGGTAACATGTCCTTGTTTGGGGGGGGGGACCCAGGGAGGGAGCAGGTAGGAGAGGTAACATGTCCTTGTTTGGGGGGGGGGGGACCCAGGGCGGGAGCAGGTAGGAGAGGTAACATGTCCTTGTTGGGGGGGGGGACCCAGGGAGGGAGCAGGTAGGAGAGGTAACATGTCCTTGTTGGGGGGGGGGGGACCCAGGGCGGGAGCAGGTAGGAGAGGTAACATGTCCTTGTTGGGGGGGGGGGACCCAGGGAGGGAGCAGGTAGGAGAGGTAACATGTCCTTGTTGGGGGGGGGGGGACCCAGGGAGGGAGCAGGTAGGAGAGGTAACATGTCCTTGTTGGGGACACACACCCAGGGCGGGAGCAGGTAGGAGAGGTAACATGTCCTTGTTGGGGGGGGGGCCCAGGGAGGGAGCAGGTAGGAGAGGTAACATGTCCTTGTTTGGGGGGGGACCCAGGGAGGGAGCAGGTGGGGCGCCCTTGCTTGGGAGGAACCCAGGAAGGGAGCAGGCGGAGGGGGCGTTGGTTGGGGGGAGCGCTGCTAGGGGGTGCCCTTGATTGGGGGGAGTGCAGGAAGGGAGCAGGGAAAAGATGTGATATGTCCTTGGGGAGGGAGAGGGAGTCTAAGGGGGAAACATAGGGGGTGCCTCTGATGGCGGGGTGGGGGAGCTCTCAGGGAAGGAGCAGGTAAGGGTGTGCCCTTGATTGAGAGAGTCCTGGGGAGGAACTCTAGGGAGCAGTTTTGGGGCTTTTGTGAGCAGTAACCTGAGGGGAATGGCCTGGGGAACACATGACTGGGATTTGAAGTGTTTAGTGAGGTAATGTTTGTGGCTGCTTGTGAGTGATTTAAAGGGCAGAATGTGACCGTATGAGACCATGATGCAGCCCATCAGTTCCACCTCTAGTCTGTTTCATTTGTCAACTTGGAAACCTTACCTGAGAGATTTTTCCCCCTCTTCTTTGAAGTTTTCTCTGGGGAATGGGGTTGGGATTTAGTCTTCTCCAGTGTAAGCACCTCTTGCATAGTATAGCAGGGGAGACAATCTTTGATTTTGTTCATTTTATTTAGCTCACATCACAGTGAGCAGCTGGGTGCTGCAAAAAAGTTTCAAACCACAGTAACTGAAAATAGAACCTTAGCAACAGAAGGGGCAGTGGATGGGGAAATGTTTCAGGTTTGTGGTTTTTATTAGGATGAACAGACACTTCTTTTGCATTAGAAGTTCTTCCTCTCTAAAAATAATAAAGTACTTATCTCTTTTATGAAAAGTAATTTTTTTTAACAATCAAAGCTCTTGTGAAGATCTTGCATTTTACCCCAAGGCTCCTTTTGAATACAGCTGATAAGTGCTGTGTTCAGTTTCTATAGGTTTTACACTTACATTTTAAAGGCTGCCAGAAATGAGTGAGGATTGTTTACAAATTTCCCCCACACATGTTCTCTCTGATTTGGAAGATGGAGGAGTAAATTACTGATGCTAGAACACTTTGATGTGTTTCTATGGGAACTAATTTTCTTCTCCTAAGAGTTGGTTTCATTGTTTCACTAGTAAAGTGTGGATGGCAAATTTTATAATCTGTGTATATGTGTTATAATCTGTTGAGAAATAAAGATGGTTAATAGGTTCAGAATTAAGTAAGAATCAAAATACAGAATATCTGTGCCTTGAGAGTTTACAGTCTATAAGAAGATAAAACATTGGGAATGGATGAATAGATGAATTGTACTGGGAACCTCAGAGAATGGAATAATGAAGATTATTATAATTATTGGCTTACTTCTTAGGCTCCTGTGAAAACCTATAATTAGAAGAAATTAAGAACTGATGAAAACTAAATTCCATGGTTAGTGCCTTAGTAAATGGTGTCCTTTTTTTCTGTCTGTTTATGACATTGTCATTTTATCTCAGGAAATTAAATGTTGCTACCATCTAGGGAATCTGGTTGTGCTTTTTAAGCATTAATATAATGTGAATAATAAATTTAAAATATATGATTTGCAGATAGTGTCATACCACTCACAGGTAGCAAAATTTGAAAGTAGATTTTACTTTTAATAATACTTAGGACTTCATCTAAAAAGCGCTTTTGCAAATATTATTCAGCTCTTATGAAATCTATGTTAAGGCAGTATGCGGTGTTACTCTGATTTTATATAGGGTGGAAAGTAAGGCACAAAGAATAATTTAGCTAAATCTATGTAGAGTCAGTGACAGAACTGGGATTGAAATGCAAAGAGTTCTTGGCTCTTTTTTTCTGTTTTCAGAACACTAGATCATGCTTGTCTTTGTAGAGCAGTGGTTACCAACCGGTAGATCTTGGAGCCTCTGACAGGTGATCCCGACTGGTTTGGCGGGGAAGCTATCAAGCACTGGTACTTCAGTTGCCCCTCTACTCAGTGTCATGCTGCACCTGCTCTCTGCTTTGGAGCTGCCCTCCCAGCCCCCAAGCCTCCTGCTTGCTGTTCTGGGTGTGGGCAGGAGAAGAGGGAGGGCTCTGATGTCAGAGTGTCCCACTTCCTCCCACTTTTATACCCTATCTACACAGAGAGAAGGGGATGGAGAGAGCTTGGCAATGCAAATTTCTGTTACTCTCACACACTGTGTGTGTCTGTCATTCTTACAAACACACACTGTCTTTCACTCTCATCTCCTGACCCAACACATACGTGGGGGGTTGTTGTTATTTCATTTACTGCTTGCAAAATGTATTGTGTTTGGTTTAAAAATTGGTCTGTGCATTTCATAATTTTCATTTCTCTTACGCTTAAATGTAATTCTTTGAGTAGTGAGTTCTGAAATGCCTAACCTGTTGTGGCTGGAGTAGTTATCCCTGTGGAAATTGCTGCTCCTGGAAGTCACTGGCGTGTCCCTGCTGCCCCTGAAAAATCAAAGCAGGGGGTCTTCACATGCTGCTGTTGCCTACAGACATCACTCCTGCAGCTCCCATGATCACTAATGGGGAACCGTAGCCAGTGGAAGCTGTGGGCTCAGAGCCTGTAGATGAGGGGCATCGAATGGAGCCATTACTGTACATGCCAGCAGCTTTCAGGAGTGGTGCAGGGCCAGGGCAGGAGTAAGCCTGCCTTCACTCCACTATTCCACCACCAGGAAGCTGTCTCAGTTAAATGGTGCTGAGCTAGATCGTGCATCCTGAACCCCTGTCCCAGCCCTGAATCTTCTGCACTCAACCTCCTGCCCAAGACATGAGTCCCTCTACACCCAAACTCCTTCTCAGAGCTTGCATCAGAGCCTGCACCCCAGCCCCCTGCCCCAGCCTGGTGAAAGTGAGTAAGGCGGGGGGATGGAGTGAGCAGGGTGAGGCCATGGAGAAGGGACGGAGCAGGGACAGGGCTACAAAGAAGGGTTGGGAAGGAAGTGCGGCAAGGGTATCTGGGTTTGGGGTAGATCTTACATTGCACTTAAATTGAAAAAGTGATCTTGTGGTTAAAATGGTTGGAGACCACTGCTCTAGAGCCTTTTGTGTGACTGCTTCCCCAAAATTAAAGACAGACTCCAAGACTGCATCTGCACATGCAATGTTTGGATCCTTAATTCTTCATTGGTGTTGCTGTGATACCTACATAAATTGCCATCTGGCACTGGTTAGGAAAGTGGCAAGCTGAGACTTCATTTTTTTCTACTCCTGCATCCTGTTTGTCTGGTTAGTTCACCTGACTGACATGGAGGCTATGTCTGTGCCGGCAGTTGAACAACAAAACTTCTGTTGTTCAGAGATGCTAAACCTCCTCCCCCTCTCCTGGAAAACAAAAGTTTTCCCATGATAAATGCCAGTGTGACTAGTGCATTATCATCAGGAGTGCTTCTGCCTTAGGTTGTAACCTCTCTGGGTCAGTGTCTATACTTGCATTCAGGACAGAGAGGTCTTGATGCTTTATAAGGGTTCCTAGATGCTACTGTAATACAAATACATAATAGGTTATAGTGATAGCATGAATGAAAGCTGTACTGTATATAAGGTTTATGAATATTCAACACCATTTAATTTAATCTGCCCCCAGAGGAGTGCACCAGTGATGCACTGGGAACTGATTATTTTTCTCCTTAATGACAAGGTCAAATAAACCAAATTAGAAGAGGACTGTTACTAATTTTGAACACTGTTAGTAAGAAGGCTTTTGTGAGTTTGGGATATTACCCTAACAAAGCCCATGTAAATATCTACCTAGCTTAGTTTTCAAATATTATTTTTTTTATATTTCCATCACATTACTATTATATGAACTAAGTTCATTTTCATAGTAAGATATGAACTACTGAATATGAAATTTTAGTCCTGTTTGCCATAATAATTTTACTTGGCTATTTAACTTGCATTATTATTTATGTATTATAAAACTAAGTGCTCAGAAGTATACTGGGTGTCATTCGGCCAAATGGAAAAAAATAAGGAACACTTTCGGTGTTCAACTTGTGACTGGGTGCTGATTATGAGCACCCAGTCTCTTTAAAATTAGATTCCTTTAAGTAAGTGAAGTTTAATACCCCAGAATTTATTTATTTATTTATTTAGAATTATTTGGTTTTGCAAATCTTGAGCATGAGCTCTGCCTTGAAGAGCTGATGTTTTAATTGTCAATTTAGAGACAAGAGCCCTCATCTTGCTGATGGATGTTCTCATTTAGATCACTTTGCAGAATAGGGGCAAAAGGGATGAGAAAAGGGCACAATATTAGACTTTTAAAAATATAATTTGACTCAGCACTAGTCCCAACTTTTTGTTTCACTCCATGCCCTAAGTGTCTCCAAGGTAGTTAGTTCTATCTTATTTGTCTTGTAAGGAATTTTACTTTTTCCTATTTCAGTCTCATTGTCACTGTAGCCATTTCTTCATTTTACTTTTAATGAAAAAATTAATACTTTATATAGTATTATTTGTTCAAATCTTGCCTTTTCTATTGTTGTTTCTGCTTAGCCTCAGCATTTTCTTTTTAATTATTTTCTGTTTTCAGATTATTTCTTTTAACTCTTTAAAACCACTTTTGAATTCAGCACACAGCATCTGTCTCCATAGTTCCTAGATCAGGCCTAGGTAAAATACCCTCTGCGGGCTGGATGCAGCCCGTTGTTGGGATTTTGTGGTTCCCAGAGAGTGAGGTGCTGGGCAGAATCAAGGGTCTTCAATTCAATTCAATACTTTATTCAGTGTGCACAAAGGGAGAGCCCCTGGTACTAAAATCAGCCAGAGCCCCTCGAGCAAGGAGCCCCTCCCCTTGCTGTTTTATAGCACATGGCAGTTACAGGTTACATAACACAGACTTCTAAACCAATCAGATTCAACCTTTCCATATATGGCTTTGTTTGTCACATGCTTGTACTTCTCCACTCCACATGTTGAGTTCACCCTCCTCCCCTTGGCCTTTTCTAGGCTGTTGCTAGGGTGGTGAGCCACAGCATGCTTCTTTATGCATACCTACTTTCCAAACCACATTTTGTTTAAAATGAACACATGCATACCCTTCAGCTCCCCCATTTGGTTTTGGGGCTAAGAACAATTCTTAGACCCCACTAACACCACTTCCTTGTATTTATTAGGAGCTATAAGTGACCTTATCAACACTTAACTGCAGTTTTGGTAACAGAATTAAACAGTACATTCAACCTTTAATACATAATGATATCTACACTAAAAGTAATAATAAGTTCCCATATCCATTGTGAAAACACAACTGAAATCCATCCCCAGGGAATCTCTGTTCCCACAATAGCAAACTCTTCTATCCACTGAATCACTGTAATTGCCTTAGCACTTCTTTCATAATATCTTCCACAATAGGAAGAATGAGATGTTCAAGCCAGGCTTACCTTCCAAAGCTAAATACCCAAATCCACACCAGATAGTGGAGTCTTTCTTCACTGTTATATCATCCATTAAATTAAACATTACATGCACCATTAAGTCAGGTCCCAACATTTGAGATAAGGCTTGTCCTGACTCCATGTTTCTTATATGCAAAACCCATCCTCCCAGGATGGAACATTGGTCCCATGGGAAAGCTATATAGTTATCTCCAGTCATTATTACATACTCAGCTATACAGGTGTCTATGACATGAGAATGGGAGTGAGTGGAAGGGCTGAGCCTCCAATCCAGGAGACCTACCCACAGGAATTAACACCTCTCCAAAGATGGAATGATCATTCCAAAATGCCCGTTATCAATAGAGACCACTCCCCTGCCATCATCCAAGGTGAAGACATTCAGTCTTTGAGAACTGCGGCTCTCACCCAACAGGGCACCTGTGACACGAGCAAGTCTCCTTTCAGGGCTGCAACTTTCATGTTAACACCATGCCAGTATGATAACACCATTCCAGACCAATGCTTGCTCAGACATTTTAGTAGTTTTTAATAGATGGCTGAGTACAACAGTGAGGACCTAACCAACTATGTTGCTGAGTTAAGGTGATATCTAATTAATTAGACATGAGCCCTATTCTCACCACAATAAACTGTCATCCCTGCTACTAACAAATTTTCAACCCAGTCCCTATTATGAGATTTGATAGCTTGAGTAATGGCATTTACAACTGATCCAGTGGCTCCTCCCCAGGTGACTACATCAATAAAACACTTAACAATACTGAGAATGGCCCTCAAGGAGTCCATAAGGTAAACAGAGATTATTGTGCCCTATGTTGAGTGTCACCCTTGTATACTTAGACTCGTGACAGGTGCACCCAAACTGGAATTCCAGTGACCCGGGCCGCTGAAGGAGTTACCAGGAAAACCATGTGAGGTCCAGTCAAGGCTGGTTCAAAGGTTCGTTTTCTATAGGCTTTCACCAGTACCTGATCATCGGGCTGCACCTCACATGTGTCTTCTTCGCTAGCCTTTGGGTCTGGTTCAGTTCAGGGGTCCTGTGAGACACACTGAGATAACAATTAGCAATATTCAGCAAGCTGGTCACCCATGACATACAACTCCCCCGCTCCAATGCACAGATTTCCTGGTGTCCTCATCGCCCGCCCTGTCAGCATTTCAAAAGGAGATAAGGAATGTGGATTAGTAGGACTGGATCTCATATACATGAGAACCACTGGTAAATTGGTGACCCAGTCTTTCCCTGTAGCAGAAAACATCTGTTTGGTTAGTTTGTTTGTAATGGTTCGATTAGCTCTTTCTACTAATCCCGAACTCTGGGGATGGTAGGGACAGTGGAATTTCTGTTTGATCCCCAGTGACATGCATACTGTTTTCATCACCTTCCCTGTAAAGTGGGTACCTTGGTCACTATCAATGAAGCATGGAAATCCCCATCGGGGAATTATTTCGGTCATCAATATTTTAGCTACATCAGACGCAGTGGCCTTGGCCACTGGGAAAGCTTCTACCCGCTTAGTAAAGTGATCCATGATCACCAGAACATATTCTTTCCCTCTGCACCTTGGCAGGGGTCCAATGAAATCTACTTGTAACTGTGTGAAGGGCTGTGTTGGTCTTGGCTGATGTTGCATTTTCATTTTCACTGTGGGAGCAGAATTACATTGAGCACATGTTACACACCTCCTCACATAATCATGCACATTTGTATTAAGCTTAGGATGCCACCAGGTGTCCGACATCCGGTGGATCACCCTCCATGCTCCATCATGTCCCAACATGTGATATATTTGTATCATAGTTCCCATCAGCACATTTGGTAACACTAATGTGTTCCCTGGGCCTCTCCAAGTGTTATCATCACACAGTTTTCCCCCGTTATCCATCCATAACCACTTCTCTGCCCTTGGTGCAGCGTGTTGGATGTCCTGTAATTCAAAAAAGTTTGGGGTTTTTATGAGAGGCTGTGTTGCAGCAATCAATTGCATCTCTTTACCTTCCACTGCTGCTCGTTTAGCTAGTTCGTCTGCCCTTCGGTTCCCCTATGAGGGTCTGTCCCTTTTGTGTGGGCCCTCACTTTTATCACTGCTAATTCAGTAGGTTTCTGCATGGCTTCATGAAGTTTCTCCACTATTCCCCCATTTTGTATTGGGGATCCTGCACTCGTCAGGAATCCCCGATTTACCCACAAGTTAATATAATCATGTACAACCCCAAACGCATATCTAGAATCAGTAAATATTTTTACAGCATGACCTTTTGCAGCTTCACATGCTGCAACTAATGCCTGCAGTTCTGCTACTTGTGCAGATGCCACAAGCAAACTGCCGTGTGCCACCAGCTGTCCATCTTGAGTACAAACGGCCCATCCTGTGTGTCGCTTGCCATCCACATGGAAGAACCATCCACGTATAGGCAAGGGGCACCAGGTATTTCAGTTCTTTTACCAATGGAAGGTCCATGGGCTCTTCCTCAGGGCAACAATGATGTGGGTGTCCCTCATCTGGGGTAGGCATGAGGGTGGCAGGGTTTAACGATGATGCTCTTTGCAGATGTACCGAAGGCATTAGCAAGCTCGTTTCCCATCGAGTCCATCTTGCCACATGGACTGCTGAAGATTTCTTCCCTGATAAAATAGCAAGGACAGCGTGAGGTACAACAATATTTACATCCTGTGAACCAATAAGTGGTGTGGCCTGATTTAGGGCCATAGAAGCTCCTTCCACTGCCTGAAGGCATGGTGGCATTGCTTGAGCGACAGCATCTAGTTTAGAAGAGTAGTATGCTACTGGGCGCTGTTTGTCCCCATGTTTTTGCGTTAACACTGCTGCCATATGTCCCTCACTGACATGGATTGTACAATGTAAAAGGCATTAATGGATGAGGAAGTCTCAACCCTGGGGCAGTACTTAGCCTTTGTTTCAATATGGTAAATGCCTGTTCACAGTCAAGTGTCCATTCAGTTGCCTCATGTGGTCCACCAGCACCCTTCAGGAGATGATTGAGAGGCTGGACAATCCTTGAATAATTGGGGATTTGAGTTCGGCAGAAATTGAATAGCCCCAACACTTTCCTAACTCCCCTGACCGTAGTTGGTCGTGGGCATGCATTAATAGCCTCAGTGCGGTCAACAGTTAAACGCCTGTACCCTTTGGATATTAGGTACCCCAGATATGATACTTCCTCCTTTGCAATCTGAGCCTTTCTAGCATTACCGTATTTTCCGGCGTATAAGGCAACTGGGCGTATAAGACGACCCCCTAATTTTCTAGTTAAAACATAGGTTTTCGTCTTATACTCGCCATATAAGACTACCCCCCCTTAAGAGGCCAACCGGCAGCACCCCAGCGCCCCTCCGACTCCCAGGCTTTGCTCCCTGTGTCCCTGGTCTGCTGGAGACGGTCCCCAGCAGACCAGGGGCACCGGGAGCAAAGCCAAAGCGGCGGCGGGGTCCCGCGCCTCTGAGGCTTTGCCAGAGCAAAGCCTCAGAAGCGCGGCACCCCGCCGCCACTTCGGCTTTGCTCCCGGTGCCTCTGGTCTGCTGGGGACCGTCTCCAGCAGACCAGGGACACCGGGAGCAAAGCCTCTGAGGACGCCGGCAGTGGGAGAGCCGCAGCGCGTCTGGGCTGCCCCGCTGCCGGCTTCCCCTGAGGCTTTGCAAAGCCACGGAGGGGCTCGGGCAGCGGGGCAGCCCAGGCGCGTCTGGGCTGCCCCGCTGCCGGCTTCTCCCGAGGCTTTGCTCCGCGTCTTCCTGGTCTGCAGACCAGGGAGATGTGGAGCAGCTTTTCTCGCCCCGGAGTACATGGGCGGCGGGACCACGAGGTCCCGCAGTCCGTGTCCTCCGGGGCAAGAAAAGCCCCGTTCGTACCTGCAAGTCGGGGACTGCCTGTATACCCGGCGTATAAGACGACCCCCGATTTTTGGGGGATGTTTTTAGCATAAAAAGTCGTCTTATACGCCGGAAAATACGGTACATTTTACCGCACTGTCTGCCAAGTGCTGCAGGATCACTTCTAAATCTTTCATGTGCGTTTGGCGATCTGGTGAGGAGATAAGAAGATCATCAACATACTGTACAACACAAGAAGCCATGTCTGGCAGCTTTGCCAGCACATCAGCTAATGCTCTATGAAACAAAGTAGGTGAGTTATGAAAACCCTGGCTTAGGCGAGTAAAAGTATATTGCTTCCCTTTAACAGTAAATGCAAACCAAAATTGACTGTCAGGGTGCACAGGACATTTTGCTTTTACCATGGTGAAAACATCAAAAGCACGTAGGCCTCCCACTACCATCCACTCCTGCACCTTTTCCCAGAAGGGTAGGTTTGGGTTATTAAGCTGCAAAGATGGCAATTCTTTTAACATGCTCCGCAAGTCAGATGGACTCATAGGAGTGTGCTCTAGGCGACTAACAGTAGCAGGGTCCCCTTCCCCTTGATTAGGATTAGGGACAGTGTGCACTCTCACTGGAGCCATAAAACCAGACTGATATCCCCACATTCCACATGTAGGGTCCAAAGGTGCTGAGGGACAAGATCTCTTTTCCTGAAAGGCTGTTTCTTTATAGTTTTTTGCTTCTGTTTGCAGTTTTTCTACCTCTGCTTCTAACTCTCGTACCCTTCCTTTTAGCATATCACACTTTCTAACCAGCTGTTCATAATCAACAATTAAACACATACCAGCCATTTTGTCCTTTGATAAATATTGTGGTTTATGCACAAAATCAGTGTTGCCCACTTGTAATGGGGGTTGGTCATCCTTCTTTCTTTCAGTCATACAGCCAAGATATCTCAACAAGAAAACTAATAAACTTACTACTACAATAGTTATAAAAGCACTAATTAAACGCTCTTCATATTGTGGATCACTAAATCCCTTCATCTTTCCCTTTTTTTTTAACCTAAATATCCTCCAATCTCAAAATCTTTAAATACAATTCTGTTTACAAACTAATAACAATTTGCAATTAGGAGATCTGGGCCAGCCAACACATTAACTAGAGGTACTTATGGCTATACCTGCCCCTACACTAACTGTTGGTCCTTATGGCCTCTTTGATTTCCCACTTCAACAATACTTAGAGGAACTTACAGCTTAACCCGCCCCCACACTAAGTACAGTGTCTTAAGACTGCAACCAAAATGTTACAAAACTGCAACAAACTCCTTAAATTCTCCAACACCCAGTTTCACTTACTACAAAAGGTGTGAGTCACCAGTCAGGTCAGGGACACACAACCAAATGAAAAATGAACAAAATCACCCTCTAACTTGATTGTAGGTCTTGATCCTGAAGGATATTTCTCACCCTGCTTGCTGCGCCAAGAAACTGTTGGGATTTTGTGGTTCCCAGAGAGTGAGGTGCTGGGCAGAATCAAGGGTCTTCAATTCAATACTTTATTCAGTGTGCACAAAGGGAGAGCCCCTGGTACTAAAATCAGCCAGAGCCCCTCGAGCAAGGAGCCCCTCCCCTTGCTGTTTTATAGCACATGGCAGTTACAGGTTACATAACACAAACTTCTAAACCAATCAGATTCAACCTTTCCACATATGGCTTTGTTTGTCACATGCTTGTACTTCTCCACTCCACATGTTGAGTTCACCCTCCTCCCCTTGGCCTTTTCTAGGCTGTTGCTAGGGTGGTGAGCCACAGCATGCTTCTTTATGCATACCTACTTTCCAAACCACATTTTGTTTAAAATGAACACATGCATACCCTTCACCGTCAAGCCACCAGATCCGTCCCATGGATGCAGAAGAGAGCATCAGGCAGACTCCCTGCCTGCCCCTATGCTCTGCTGAGAAACAGCTATGAGTCCTGGGAGAGTGAGGAGAGGCTTCATACGCTGTCCCTGCCCCCAGCACAATCCTATTGGCTAGTTTCTTCCTCCCTCTCCTCTCAGGTTCCTAGCTGTTGGAAAAACCATCTGGTCCCTGCATCCAGTTTTAGGGTGGGGCAAAGGCTGCTAGATGGAAGTCAGGCAGTCAAGTGCCCCAGCCAGAGCTTGCCTCTGGCACCCCAATCCTTTGTCCCCCTAACCCACATAACTCAAACCCTCTGCTCTCCCTCCTGTCACCATATCTCCTCCCAGATCCTGCCTCCTAATCCCTGCCCCAGGTCACAACCCAAACCTTCTGCTCTCCCTCCTGCATCCATATCTCCTCCCAGATCCTGCATCCCAGTCCTCTGACCCAGGTCACAACTCAAACCCCTTCCCCAAGTCACAACCCCCTCTTGCCTTGGATCACAATCCAAACCCCCTCCACTGCCTCATGCAACCTAGCCCCCTTCCTCAGGTCACAACCCAAACCCCTGCATCCTAGTCCCCTAACCCAGGTCACAACTGCCTCCTTCACCCAAACTCCCTCCTAGACACCACACCCTCTCCTGCACCCCAATCCCTTATTGCAAGCTCCCTTCTGCACCCAACCTCCACCCCAAACCCTAAACCCCATTAATATACAAAAGTTCAGCCCTTGACCGCTTTCCAAATTCTTGGAGTGGCCCACCATAAAAAAGTACTGCCCACCCCTGTCCTAGGTAATGGTCCTTTCCATTTCTCTCCATTCTGTTTTAACAGGAATTAGTGGTGATGAGCATAGTGTCTAATTTGGAAATACCCTAATGATGTTGTGTGGCTGAGCAAGTGAAGGACCTTTTTAAAAGCTACATCTATACTACAGAAAGATGATTTAAGCTGTGCAGCTCCAACTAAGTGAATAACGTGGCTAGTCACAGTATCTTGAGTTGACTTACCGGGACTCTACACTGAGGGGGGAAGAGGGATCGATGGGAGAAACTATACCTCCCTAAGGCCATAGATGCTACAGTTTTACAAATAATAACAACAATGCTCTCTTATTTGTTGCTAATTATTTTTGTAGATGTTTATTCCGCAGGTGGTGAATACAGATATATAGGATTAAACCTAGTGCTCAGGAATGTCAGTGGAAAGGTATATAAATTGCTCTGTTAAAAAGCGGATTCAGAAACATTTTCAGTTAGTAAAATAGTACATTATGGTGTATTTTTCTTGAGACTGGGGATTCCTTTATTTTAATTCCGGCTGTAATACTGAACAAGTTACTTAACCTCTTTTATTTTCTTTATCTGAAAAATTAGGATAGAGAAGTGTTTTGAGGTGTAGTTAGTCAGTGTTTGTTAAAACACTTTGGAGATGAAAAGTGCTGTCTGGATGATAATTTTTATTTATGCTTCAGATTTTAAGGATAAAATTAGGGCATTTTTGTGCAATTACCTCTATTGTGTTACTTTTCTCTGTGTACTGTTTTGTTCAAAACACAAACAACATTGTTGATTTTGTTTTCGTTGTGACTATTTGATTATTTCTATAAAAACAGATGTTTTACTGTATTTTCAAGTTTAGTAGTTATGTAGAATATCATTCTGTTAGTGCTGTGGGGCGAGCAGTTTTTACAAGATTAAAAGGCTTGAGGAGTCCATCAATAGCTCTATGTTGCTCAGACCAAGAGTGCAATAAAAGATAGATCAGAAATATAGTATCTAGTTTGCATATTGTAAAAATTGTTATGTCTTCGAAGTACCTAAAACCATCCCCAGTAATGATAATACAATTTATCATGGATAAGCTAAATATCTCCTATAAATGAATGAAGAAATAATGGATTAAACTCGTTTATTAGTGTATAGCTCGGAACAGCTTTGTACATGCTTTTTAGAGTACTATATGGAAGTCAAATGAAGCAAGATGGTGAAAGTAGCAGCACAATACATTGGGGTTATGTAATGGCAAAATGAAAAAATAATGTTTATTAGCAAATTGACTTTTTATTTTGTGCAACTTTAAATAGGTTTCAAAACATTGCTGCTGTAATTAGTGATGTGAACGGTTAACTGATAAACATCACCCTTACCGGTTATGATTAACTGGCAACCCGACTGGGCTGGAGCAGCCCAGACAGGCCTGCTGCACTGTGAATAGGGGGCACTCCAGCACAGCAGGGCTGGTGCAGGTCCCCACCCACTCATGGTGTGATGCAGTGGGCTCCGACCAGAGCAGTCTCCACCTGGCTGGGCCCGCCACGAGGCAGGTAGGGGGTATTCAGTCTGTCTGGAGCAGCTTCTGCCCATGGCAGGGGACTGCTTCAGCCCTGCCAGCCCATCACACCATGGATGGGGCCCACTCCAGCCCAGGCAGGCTGGGACAGCTCTGTGCCCACCCCTGTTCAAGTGGTTAACTGATTAAACGGGATTTTATATCCCTAGCTGTATGTGAGTGCAACTTCATTGAAGTGATGATGGCCTACCTACCATAGCAGTGGATATTAGTAATATTTTAGCTATTAGAAATAGTAATTAAATTATATTAGTTGGTAATTCTATTTATATTGTCACCCACTCACCTGCAAATAAAGCTTGTGAGGTATTTGGCATTAATCGTGACTCATGTTATTTATATGTAGTTAAGTAATTCAGCAACATGTAAACTTATGAAGTGAATAGTGGCCGACAGCAGGAGATGAGTGTCATTCTCTTGTGAAACATCCCCATCAATTCTAAAAATATGACTATTGCAATGCAAAATATTTTCCATTATGACTCTCAGCATATAATGACATTACAAACCGCCTG
Source organism: Pelodiscus sinensis (assembly GCF_052426305.1). NCBI lineage: Eukaryota > Metazoa > Chordata > Testudines > Trionychidae > Pelodiscus > Pelodiscus sinensis. The sequence continues at coordinate 16,250,188 of NC_143054.1, forward strand.
TTTCTTTTTTTTTTTTTTTTTTTTTTTTTTTTAAATATACTGCCTTTAGCACAATTTGTTTTGGAAGCCAAGAATCCTGATACAGGTTGAACCTCCATAGTCTGGCACCCTGAGGACCTGAGTAGTGCTGAACCAGAGAATTTGCTGATCCACAGGAGGTCAATATTGTCTAGCAGAATTACCAACACTTCCACTGCTTACTGGGATCTTAGAAGACATTTACAGGTAAATTAGAGCTAAATAGCAGCACAGAACACAGAGCTAGGATTGGTGGCTGTAAATAAACTATGGGACTGTGGGAAACTTGGCCACACTCATGCTAAATGGACGTCTGGCTAATTTAAATCATGTTGGATCATGGATGTTGCTGGACCAGAGTGTGCCAGACTAGAGGGGTTCAATGTGTAGTTTAAAATAATTTATTTAGAGATTTTCAAACTACCCCTTTTAAAACACACACACAGAATCGTTTAGTGTAGTCATATTGTTACGAATTAAGGTCAAAAGTTTACCATTCTGCTGGATGTGTGCTCTTGGTGCCAGGACAAGCAAGGTATCAGGTAATGTACTTAAGACTGCAGTACAAGATAAAGTGGTACCTAATCAATTACATAATCTTAAACATATTTGCTGTTGTTTTTAATGGTTTAAGTCTTTTATACTGGGGTGGGCAATAACTGGCATGTGAGCCGGTCTTGGTTTGCTAGAGTTAGCCGCTGGCAGGCCACCAGATGTTTTGGTTTTTTACCTGAGCGTCCGCAGGTACTGCTGTTCACAGCTCGCAGTGGCCGTGGTTCGCTGTTCCCAGCCAATGGGAGCTGCTTTATTAAGAAAACATCATCAGTTCTTCTAATTTTAGGTATGAATCCAGATTTAAATAATTTTTCCCTAAAAAATGCTTCAAGAATTTTATAAACAGCACATTAAGATTATCCTTTTGAAATGGTGTGCATAGAAGACAATCCTCCATATATTTTTCATGTGTCATATCTTTTTTCTGTTTAACTGAACCAAATTCCTTTGATCCACAAATTATATTTTTTGAACTCTTTTCTGGGACAAATGTTGGAATAACAAATTGGAGAGCAGATCTGTTGCATCTTGAAAAGAAAATAGTGTTGTGATGTGCTTCATGGTATTTGCTTCCCTTTCAGGAAAGACAGATATCATTGTTGCTTTACAGCTTTCCAGTGTTAATTTCTGCTTGTGAGAGAGTAGAAGGAGAGACAAGAATAGTTAAGCTAGTAAAAAAATGCAATCACTGTACCTACTGGTAGGCAAACTGATGGTATTACTTCATGTGTTTTTATTGTGTGTATGTAATTGGTTCCTGTTGCTTGGCTTATGTTTTGGCTCATATTTGATCCAAATAATTAACTTGTTTGTTGATTTATTAACAATTCCTTGTTTGTCCAGGCCTCATCTTTGACAAGTATAAATGGATATTTCCTTAAAGAAAGTAAAACCACTTTTCGTCCTGTTCTTGAGCTAGCCATTAATTCTGAGTAGCTTATTTTTCCCCACTTTTTTTGTCCAACTACACTGTCCCAATTGGGATAGCTCCAAATATTTAAGAAAATGAAGAGAGATGTAAAGGCCTTTGTTCAAAAAATCAACGTTTAATGTAGGTTGGTTTCTTATTCTCACTGTGTGCCAGTTAAAATCATTACAACTCTGTGACTCAACATAATAGCAGGAAACAGACTAGCTGGTTTAAAAGTGATACTGCTAAAGAATCCACCCCCTTATTTTTTTAAAATTATTTAGAATGTTTAGCATCCATGCTAGGCTCAGATACTTCAGCTACTTAATACTGTAGTTCATATCAAGGATGTTAAATATTGGTTCATTGAATAGTTGATTAACCACATGAATTCTTATTGGTTACTTGACTATTCTATAGTCCCTGGGGGCGAAGCTGGCAGCCAGTGCTCTCCAGCCTTACTCCCGAGGAGCTCCCCGCCACTCCTCAACGCTACTTCTGTATCAGAGGCAGCAGTGTGGGGTGCCAGGTGGGAACTGGTCCACAAGGGGAGCCAGTTTAAAAACCAGCTCCCCTTGCAGTCCAACTGCCTGTTGCCCTGTGCTGCTGCCTCTGATAAAGAGGCAGCAGCGTGAGGTGGCAGTAGCCCCGGTCTAGGGCAGGGTCTGAGCTCCCAGGCCCAGTGTGAGCCGGTCTTCCTGCCGGCCTAGCAGTATCCCCTCTTAGATTTTCCAACTGTATGTGGAGTGAGTTTTGGCTTATGCACCAATATTGAGGTCATGTGACTGGTTTGGATGTGTGCCACTGTGGCACCCAGTTTATTAACATACACATGTTCCCAGCCACCAGAACAGAATCCCCCTTCCCTCCTCCCGCAGTGCAGCATGTCTCATTCCCAGCCCCTTTCCCGCCACGTGTCCGCAGCAGGTCCCGGTCCCCTGCCTCACGACGCTGTCTGTTGGCCCGCCCTCTGGAGCAGCCACCTGCCACACAAGTGATACTACGCAGCTCTCCAGAGGAGGTGGATGGGGGAAAAGCAGGAGCTATGCCACCCAGTTCCTAATACCCCTGCTGCAGCTCTGCACTGAAAGTGTAAGTCCCGGACCCAGCATGAGCCATGAGCTGGGCTGCATGCCCTCCCAGTTTCTAATACAGTTACATTCAGAGCCACAGCACGGGTAGTCCTGGGCCTGTTGCAAGCCAGGACTGAGCCGGGCTGCAGGCCAGCCTGATAAAAAATTTACTGGCAGGGATGGAGAGGGAAATGCGTATAGTCTATAGCATTAACCTATAAGCTTTTGCTTGTCAGTTAATTGGCTAATTGAGTACACTATTATATCCCCAGTTCATATCAACATTTACAATCTATAGCACACTTAGTGGACTACCAATGAAAATTTAAAAAACTGGCCTCCCCAGCAATAAGCCACTACTTCCACATCCCATCAAGCCACATCACAAAAAATGAGCTTTTCAGCATGTATAGAAGTAAATTAGAGCCATGCTCTGGTTGAAATTGGAGACCAAATTTCAGTGCCAAGGAATCTTCATGTAAAGCACACTGTCAGTAGCTCTCTGTTTCCCTGCACACATTTTACTAAAAAACAAAGTTAATTGAGACTCTAGCTAGAACTGTTCCACTACCTGTAACCGTATGTCTTGATTGTATTGCTAGAAATGCATAGAGCAGCGGTTCTCAAACTTTTTGGGCTCCGGAGCCCTTTACATGCGTGTAAATTTATGCAGAGCCCCAGCGGTCCACTGATTGTATATGCTGTACCTATCGACCTTGGCCGCATTAGAGTTCCAAATTTTGTGTGTGTGTGTGTGTGTGTGTGTGTGTGTGTGTGTGTGTGTGTGTGTGTGTGTGTGTGTATATCTATATATCTATATAAAAACTCATGTGTGTTTTATTCATAAATAATAACCAAATCATTTACTTGGTTGAGAAACCATTTCTTCTAATGTCCCTTTTTTAAGCCACTGATCCATCCTTAATATAAATAAAATAATATTGTGTGTTAATTGAGTCAGTTCAAGGCGATTCTCAATTATGATTTTGAAGGCTTTCCAGTTTGTCAATCTCACAGAGCCCTTGGAGATGTCTTGCGGAGCCCTGGGGCTCCTCGGAGCACAGTTTGAGAAACACTGGCATAGAGGGTCTAGTAAAAATGAATGAAGAATTGTAACCAACTATGAACATGTCAGCACTAGGGATGTAATAGTATATTCGATTTAACCAATAAGCAAAAGCTTATAAGTTAATGCTATAGACTATACACATTTTCCTCCCACCCCTTGCCAGTAAATTTTTTAGCAGGCTGGTCAGCAGCCTGGCTCAGTCCTGGCTTGCAACAGGCCCAGGACTACCTGTGCTGTGACTCTGCATTTAAGTGTATTAGGCGCTGGGAGGGCAGGCAGCCTAGCTCAGTCCTGGCTCATGCTGGGTCTGGGAGCTCAGACCACTTCCCCTGGGACAGGGGCTGCCCAGGGACTATAGAGTAGTCGACTAACCGATAAGAATTCATGAGGTTAATCGACTATTCAGTTAACTGATATTTAACATCTCTAGTCAACACCTTAGAGACTAACAAAAAATGTATGTGGTATCAAGAGCTTTTGATATCAGAGGTATCCCGAAATAGTGCTGCAGTATAAACGTAGCCTGAGAGTGCTTTATAAAGTCTGCAATCCACGGAAGCAGGAATTTTAAATTTTGAGAAGACATTATACAAGCTGGAGAAGAACAGACTTGTATGAGTGATGACAATTGTACTAGCTTTTTCTTTTTTACATCATACCTTGCTTTCATGAGCTAAGGCTAGTGGGTTTATATAAGTAAACACACTAGATCTGTTTTTACTCAATCACACTAAGAACCTAAGGCCCAGGGGCCAGTTGTGGCCCCCCCCCCCCCCCCCCCCCCCCCCCCCCCCCACTTGCCTGAATTCAGAGCTCGAGGCTCTCCCCAGCATTGGGATGCCTATGCTTGTGCTCCAGCCTTCCTCTCCCCCTTCCCCTATCTGCCCGCAGAGCTGGGGCACATAAAATCTTGGGGGCCAGGGCCCCCAATGCTCTGGTGTACAAGTTGAATACGGAGAATGTCTTTTTCCTTCTCAGTCGGGGGCCACCTCAGTGAAGGGGTTTTTTTTGTTTGTTTGTTTCTCATTTGTATGCAGCCCATAAATGATTTTTTTCCTGTGGGTAGCGCTCCCTGACCCAGAAAAGGTTCCCCACCATTAGTGTAGACCAGTGTTTCCCAACCAGGGTTCCATGGAACCCTGGGGTTCCGCAAACCATCGTCAGGGGTTCCATGAGAAATCGTGGAATAAATTGAATAAAAAATGTTTTTCTTACAATGTAAGCTGATATATCCCAAATAAATTTTCTTGACAATAATTTAGCAATAGTTGAATTGTGCTCCCCGCTGTCAACTTTTTCTGGCCAAGCAAACGTTTTCATAGGTAAGGGTTCCTTGGGATATGAAAATTTATTTTTGGGGTTCCTCCACGGGGAAAAAGGTTGGGAATCCCTCGTGTAGACATACTCATAATGGCTCTTGGAGTCTTAGGTCTGGTACATGGGGACACTTAGGAAAGTTAAAGCAATTCAACTAAAAGTGAGAAGTCAGTGCCTGTAAATATAAGTGTGATTAAATCCTTACATGGATGCTCTTCTTCAGGGGTAAAGTGCTCTTAGTTCTCTGTAAACCTTCTTTCAACTTCCCCAGTAAAATAAACCCTAATATCACTTTTGCTGTTATAATATTGTAACTGTGTCTACACTCTGACTGGACAGAGCTCTGGCAGAAGTATGTAGTGTAGACATAGGCTTAATAACAGCAGCATTCTTCGTAAGATTATTTTATCCTTGAATTAATGATATATAGTCTAAAAACCCTTGTTAACAAAATAACCATAACATTTATAATAACCAAGAGTCCTGTGGCACCTTAACAATTGATTTGTTTCTGTGATTTAAATCTATCTCGTTCACAAAGACAAAAAGAGTCACATGCATAACTAGCTTTGTGCACTGTTGTAGCAATGTTGGTCTTAGACACATGGGGGAAAGGCATTAGGTTTTTTAGCCAACTTCTGTTGGTGAAAGAAACAAGTTTTTGAACTTATACAGAACTTAGCCTACACCGTTTATTATTCCAGGTCAGTATGTTGCTAGTACGTATTGGCTGCATCTAGGCTGGCAAGTTTTTCCGCAAAAGCAGTTGCTTTTGTGGAAAAACTTGCCAGCTGTCTACACTGGCCACTGTGAATTTGTGCAAGAACACTGACTAACTAATGTAAGGCAAACTAAAATGCTTTTGCGTAGGACGGCCAGTGTAGACAGCTGAGAACCGTTTTGCGCAAAAAAGCCCCGATGGCGAAAATGGTGATCAGGGCTTTCTTGTGCAAAACCGCCTCTAGATTGGCACGGACGCTTTTCCACAAAAAGTGCTTTTGCGCAAAAGCGTCCGTGCCAATCTAGACGCTCTTTTCCACAAATGCTTTTAACGGAAAAACTTTTCCATTAAAAGCATTTGCGGAAAATCATTCCAGTCTAGACATAGCCATTGTGTTTCCTATGTAAATCAGTTAAATGGCAGCCCCTGGGGTTTGTGTTCTTGCTGATTGATACTGCACTGTCCATTTTCCCCCTTCAGTTATGTTGTTCTTTTAGGAGCTGGGTGTCTGAACACATGGCTTCTAGAATATTTATCAACCTGATTAGAAATGAACTGATGTGACCTAACTCTATTCCTGCTTAATAGCAGGTATTATGCTATTTTTTTCTTGAAAATATTTGTATATGAGTCAATAGAAATTAAATATTAGAAAAGCCTATGCTATGTAAGTTTCACATAGCATAAGAACAAGTAAAAATATTTTGAGTGTAAAAAGTACTTTTTTTTTCTTATTTTAATTCTAGCTTTTTTTCTTACCTCTTTTCTCCTTCACTTTCCTCTTCATTTTCTCATTTCAAAACTTCAGTAAGTGTTGGGAAAGAGTGGAGAAACTGCAGTTGGGTAGATTAGACTGAGAAAACAGAATTGCTACTGTAAACTTTATGGTTGGTCAGGTGGTCTATTTACAAGAATGAGTTCTGTTAACTACTAACTTCAGCTTCCTGTTTTCATTATGTGTGATGCCTTATGTCAAAGACATTAAACTTCTAATCAAAAGGTGCGTAAGTTGGATTACAGTTATTGTAAGCTTCAAACTTTGGTTTGATGGCAGTCTTCACTCTTTACTGGTGTGAGAGAGTTCATGACTTTGTTTGTCAAGACATGTCCTTTAACCAGCTGCTCCATATTTTATACTCCATGCTTAGAGCACTTAAGAGTTAATGTTCGCCAAACAAAATTCCTTCTTCCAAAACACTTAAAGCAAACCTGACTTTGTGTGGAATATTCCAGTTGTGAAGGTCATTTTCTCTTCTGTTTGTTATAACTTGCTTGTGATTTGATTATAATCTCTTCTGATTAGGGATTCTTGTGTTTGTTTGGCATATTTTATTACAGATCCGTCTGTGATATTCTGTAAAGTGTTCTTTGGAAATTTCCAAGTTTTGTTATAATTTAACAGTTATCTAGAGTAATTTTTAATTGAGAAAATCCTGTGTATTTTTAGTATATTTCACTGGAATTCACCATCAACTGAGAAGAAGAGGAACTGCTGTATTGTGAAGGATGCTAGGATGTAGTTAATGGTGACAGATGGATTACCAGACTCAGAATTTGTGAAAGATCCACTTTGATTTCTGGAGTAATATCCACATTTTAGGGACACTGCCTGCATATAGTGGGAGGTTTTTTGGGGGGTTTTTTGGATGGCAAGCACATTCTTTGTATCTGAGGAATTTGGCTCTGTGAGTGGTCTCTTTGGAAATGTGGGGGTGGTAGAACTATTTGGGCTGCAGTGAATTATCCCTGTCCCCTTCAGATTCCTGAGGAACACTGAGGCCTCAGCAATAATTCAGGCAAATAAATAAAATGAAGAACAAACGTTGATAAAGACCAAAGATAAATGTGTATTGCACTTAGAAGCATTTATGTCAGACAACCCCTTGGCAGCCTGGCTGTAATGGAGCTATTATACACAAGAAGTAAGGATGTAAGAACTAGCTCGACTAGTCACCCTCCCCCCACAACTCTCCGTCCCACTCCCTCTTCTCTCCACCTCCTGACAATGCCACTTGTAGCAGTAGGGCTTGCTGTGCCACTTTGCTGAAGCTCACAACTGCACCGCCTAGAGAAGGGGTAGGCAAAAGGGCTTCCACGGGCCGAATCCAGCCCACCAAGCAGGTTTATCTAGCCCACAGACATCCTGCTTTTCCCCCCGCCCAGGCCAATCAGGGCCTGGGGACAGGGGAGTGCACAAAGTCTCCTGCCTTGCCAGGGGCACACGACACTTAGAGTCAACCCTGTAAGCATGGTGCTCCTTTGCAGAGCCGGAGCAGGGATCAAGAGACTTCCCATGCTCTTGCTTGCCCCCAGACTTTGATTGACCTATGAGCCAGGAAGCATGCAAAGTCTCCTCATGCAGGCACCTAGAGGGATTCGCCAGCCGTTCAGAACAGCTGGCAGTTCTCCTGGGGCGGGGGACAACAAAGACTTCATCACTCCTCCACCCCAGGCCAGTCAGGGCCTGTGGGTGGGGAAGCACGGAAGTGTCCCGGCCCTACCCCCTCTGGGACAGCCTGGGGCCATTTAAAAAATTCTGAAGCACCCCCACCCTTCACCCCTGGCGTTGTGGTGAGCTCAGGCTATGGGATAAGAGGAACAGAAGGGGAGGAGTCAGGGACTAGCCATCCTGGGCAGGAGCTTGGGGGCCAGATAGAAGGGTCTTGCAGACTGGATATGAACCTCGGGTTTTAGTTTGCCCCCTTCTGATAAAGACTGATCCTTCTGCCCTTGCAGATCCCTATTGTATTTTACCCCATTAATTCCAGGTGGGCTCTTCACACACTCATTCCATTGCAGCCTATCTCACCTTACAGTTCTTTTCTAGAGTTCTTAAAAGTGTAGCTTGTTTTATAGAACTTCATGTTCTGTAGGTGCTTAAGAACACTATAATTTTCCAGCTGAACATTTGCAAACAGGGAGCAAGTGTCCTTTGTTATTTCATTTTTAGGACAAAGAGACGTTGGAGGCAAACTAAAAATATACAAATTCATTTTATTTTTTTTATCCTCTTGGAAAAGTTTTCACTTTTCTTTTGTCTTCTGGTGGTTTTTCTTCACCTGATCCCTGCTAGCACACTTTGTGTTAAAAACAGAATATAAAGTATCTTGTGATACTACTGTTAAAAGGGTTATATAACAACTAGTTGTACTGTGCAGTTCTTTACTCACTGGGCAGTTATATAAGCAGTATATAATGGATTAACGTTAGATTGAAGCATTGGTTTTCACTCATTTAGGGATGGATGATCTATAATAGTATAAATATGGCTATGCAGTGCACAAACCAACCAATGAGGGTAAATTCTTTATCTAAATTCATTATGTAGCTTATATTGTAAATATTGTATAAGAATATACTTGTAGAGTACTGGTACAGAATGATTCCTAACATTTTCTATTTAGTGTATAAGTGTAGTGTAAATGCTCTACACTCTGCAAGGAAATTGTTTGAATGCTTCTGGTTTCTTGTAATCAATAAAAGAGTCAACCATGCTAAAGTAAGCAATGCTATTTAGAAAAAAATGTTTCTGTACCTTTCATATTTTTTAAAATGTATTTAAACAGGTATTTTTTATCACTGAAGGGGGGAGCGCGCATAATAGTTATCAGAAATGTGATACAGAAATTAGAATGTTAAAAGCATTAGAACCCTGGGGTGATGAGTAACTATACTGCAGGACTCTGCTATTCTTGGCTGGTGTTGTTTCATGAGTTTCCCTGCTGCCCCCCTGCAACCACTCCATTCTCAAATTTGTGATTGTATTATTTCATATTAAAAAAGCCACTTTGTTATGAAGAATTTCACATCATATGTACAACTGCTACAAAATATTTCCAGGTTTAGATTTTTTCTGGCTCTTTAGTGAATGGTAGTTTCTGCCTTTAAAATTATATTGTGGGGTGTTATGATCTATGTCATTTTCCATATCAAAATGAATTGTATCTGAAGCAATGCCCTGTGTATGTTGTCTTAATCCTTTGAATGTTACCGATCTATAAAATAGAGACAATGCTTTCATTTGCAGAATGTTTTGAGTATTAGTTACTGTTTTGAAAATATAAAGATAAAAACATAATAAATAAAATGTTAAATACTCTTGCAATCTGAGACACAGCATTTTAACATTTCTTATTCTGAAAGTATGCTATAGTAAGAACCCCTCTGATACCACTTTTTGTTCTTGATACCATAACAAAAATAATTGATGTTATAATAATATGTAGTTTCATATGCTGGACAATAGACTGCTGCATGGTTTGATTAGAAAGGGGTAGGGAACATTTTTTGGGTCATGGGCCGCTGACCCATAGAAAAACCAACCAGGGGCTGCACACAAGTGAGAAGCAAAAAAACAATAACAAACCCTCACTGATGTGCCTCCCCCCAACTAAGTAGAAGAAAGACATTCCCCATATTTCCCTCACACACCAGAGTCTAGGGGGGCTCAAGCTAGTAGATTTTGTGTGCTCCAGCCCCATGAAGGTCTGGGGAGGAGGAGCTGGAGTGCCAGTGCAGGCTCCCCAATGCTGGGGGGAGGGGAAGCCCTAAGCCTTGTAGGCCAGATCCAGGCAAACTGGAGGCCACATTCAATCCCCGGGCATTAGGTTTCCCATCCCTGGTGAGAGCTAGTTATTTTACAGACTACAGTATGCAAGGTCATTTCCAATAATTATGCTTTTGTAAGTTCTGTGGAAAGTTATTTATCCAGTATTTGAACTATTGAATTTCATTATTATTCTTTTTAACAGCAGTATTATTTTCAAGTATGACAACTATCATTTTAATTTTGATAAATATTAATGTAAATCATAGAAGTTCAAGTTGCAAAAAATCTTTTAGGTTGTTTCTCCTTCCAGTAAAGGATTATTCTGAACAGTATATGTTTCAGTGTAGTGGTGGTAATTTGTGTGTTTTATGCAGTACGATGAATACCATTTATCTTTTAAAATGTGCTTCTAGGTTCCAGACTGCAATGCATAACAAACAAAAAAAATCACCCATCTACAGAAATCTCACACCTACTTCGAAATGTAAATTCAGTTTGTTCTGTATCAGGAACCAAGAAGGACACACATTCCCTCTGCTCAGCAGGAGTACTAAGCTGCATTCTGCCCTTGTTGCATTATTAATGAGACAATGTTTTTATGTTGTAGATGGCTGAAAGCTAGCAAGGCGTATTCGGGACCATGATGGCTCAGTTTCCCGCAGCCATGAATGGTAAGTAGTTTGATCTTGGTTAAATAATGTGTTGGGGTTGGAGAGTGGTTTTTTTTGTCTTTATATTAAATCTCAGCATTATTAGTAATTAACTGATTGTAACATACATCAATATTTTGGTCAACTTGCTGTAGTACATCTATTGTTGCTTACAGCATTTGATTTATAGTCTATATACTCTAGGAATTCAGCACGTTTCTACTGCATTATAATTAAGAGTTAGATATTCCTGAAGCATCTAGTTACTTAGGTGACTTAAGGGGTAATTACCCACCAATATGTGACTGTATTTTGAATACTGAATAATTTCAGATGAGTAATAAACTAACTAGCCATTAATTAAGATAATAAGTATTTGAGTTTATATAATATGACATAAGATTTTGACATGTTTTAATTTAGATGTGGTAAATATTTGGTTTAAACTAAAATATTTCAATTAATTGATTGTTCATAATCAGTGCAGAATGTACTTAAAATATTCAGATAAGCCCAAATATTTTCCCTCTTGATTTTATAGTCTGTTATCGTGCCAGATAATGCAGAAGCTCATGGGTTTTTTTAAGTTTCTTTAAAGAAACTTTAAAAGATGATATGCAACTTCTGACTATGTGATCGTTAACTAGATCTTTCTGTTTCTATGCTGTATTACTTGGTAACTAACTTCATTGCTATAATTAAAGTAACCCAAAAATGAAAAAAAAATGGTTGGAGGCTAGGAATGGAATAGTGTAATCGAATAAACAATTAACCAAAAAGCGGGAGCTTATCAGTTAACGTTATCGGCTACATGCATTCCTCCCCCTCCTCCCTGTGGCTCTGCAAATATATATATTTTTTAACAGACTGGCCAACAGGCTAGCTCAATCCTGGGCTTCCTGCTGCAGCTCTGCATTATTAGTGGACTGGAGAGGCAGTGTGCAGGCAGGCTGGCTCAGTCCCGGCTCATGCTGGGTCCCCAGTCCTATAATAATGCAGAGCTGCAGCAGGGATTTATGCTGGGACCTGGCGTGATGCAGGACTGAGCCAGCCTGCCTGTATGCGGGCTTCCCAGTCTACTAATAATACAGAGCTGCAGCGGGGTGAGTGCTGGGACCCAGCACGAGCCAGGAGTGAGTGCTTTCACTGCTAACCCTTATCGATTTATCGTGTAGTCGACAAAATTTTTGTTGAGTACATGATTAACAAATTACTTAACATCCCTATTAGAGACAAGACATACTATCTGCCAAGTGGGTGGAAATCTGACCGTCGGGTACAAGTGTTCAGTTTGTTGTTTGAGGAGATAAATAAAGACTCGGGGTATGTCAAGAATGCAAGCTTCTTTTGAAAGAGAGCATCCACACCTCAAAACTGGATCAAAAAATCGAAAGAAAGCCCTGATTGCTATTCACAGAATGGCCACCAGGGCACCTGTGCTTTTTTCGATTGGCTCGTCTTTTGAAAAACGTTCCTGTTATGCGTCCACACACGCCTTTTTTTGAAAAAGCTCTTTCGAAAAAGGCGTTCTTCCGTGTAACTTGAGGATTACCAATGTCGAAAATACCCCTGCATTCTTTCAATTTAGTTTTGTAAGAATGCGATTGCAGTGTGGACGTAGTTGACGTTTTTTTTTAAAAAGGGCAGTTTTTTCGAAAAAACAATGTAGTCTAGACATACACTAAGAGTTTTTGGTAGCGAATTTAGAAGTTCACAACTATCAAGATGAAGTAGGGTAATTAGGATATGGTGTTTTACATGGAAAATATTTTGAGTCTTAACTAGAGGACAAAAATTTAGTTATACAAACATTATAAATATTTTCAATAAAATGTTTAAAACCATTAGTATAGCACTAGCTGGCGTTATCCCGTATTGCTTGGTCCCGCTCCCTGACGGTCAATTCGCTCCCTCCCCCTCTCCCTCTCTCCTCCCCCCCCCCCACCAGCCCTGCTTCCGGCTGGCCGCTTCCCCCCCCCCCCCCCCCGATCTCTCCTGGCCAGCCCCGCTGCCCCCTCCCCTCCCCCCGACCAGCTCTGCTTCCCGCCGGCCGCCCTTCTCTGGCCAGCCCCGCTTCCCTCTACAACCTCCCCACCCCCCCGCGACCAGCTCTGCTTCCTGCCGGCTGCCTCTCTCCTGATATCCCCCAGCCAACCCTGCTGCCCCTGCACTCTCCCACCAGCTCTGCTTCTCAGGCCCTCTTCCCCCCTTCCCCCCCCAGCCAGCCTTGCTTCCCTCCCGGCCAGTTCCTCCCCTCCACCCCGATCATCAAGTGTGTCTGTTTTGGTTTTTTTTTGTTTTGGTTTTTTAAGACTACCTGATAATCGTAGCCGCAGGGGGCAGGGCAGGTGCCCGAGCCATTGTGTGCGTGGGCATGGGGAAAGTCCCGGATGGCGCTGGGGGCTGCAGGCAGCGAGCACGTGGGGGTGGGCGGGACTGCAGCGCAGCGGGTTATTTTTTTATCTTTACGGGTTGAGATTGGGCCTGATTGGGTCCAAAAGTACCTTAAAACCTTCTCTTGGAGGAAAGGTTATCCCATGCAAAATTTCGTTGCGATAGCTCTTATAGTGTCCAAGTTACTAGAGCACAAACTTACAAACATTCTACTTTATATAGTAGATTAAGCAATACATTGTTATACTGTACATGGCAATTATCGCTACATCAAAAATAGTGTTCCAGTTGTGGTTTAGAATTAATATAACAGTAGACGTTAGAACAAAAGAAATCCACGTCTTGTGAATTCTTAGGCAAAACAAGAGGGCTGCCAGATTGTCTTCACACTTCCTTGGAGAGATGGGACAGAGTCCTGGGTTAGTTTTCCTATTGTTGGACTTCTGTTGTTGTGGTTTTTTTGGGGGGGTGGTTTTTTGGTTTTTTTTTAATTTTGAATTTCTGGTTCTTTGGCAGTATTCCCCATCCCAGTTCTTATTGAAACCATTACCATGATTCAGAGCTAGTTTACCTCCAGTCAGTGTCTCCTTGCTATCCCAGTGGTGAATTTGTGCTTAAAGTTAATGCAGTCCTATGCTTTGTCTACTCACATCATGCTCCTCTCCTCCTTTTACTACACTTAGGCATTGGGAGAAGGCTACAGGGGGCAGGGAAGCAGCACAGAGTCTGTAGATGTCAAAAACTTGCTGGTTTGAGGAGCTGAACTGCTTCTCAGTCTATAGTGGAGCAAGATTTGGTCCTCCTTCTCTGTTCTCAAGGGAGGAACAATGGCAAGTAAACTTAAGGAGATTTCTCTTAAGAGTTTGCTGTCTGCTTTATGAAATCTGTGTTATTAGGTAAACCACTTCCTTGTGCAGCACATCTGAGTGTGTGTAGCTGTTTGTTCATACTGTTTAATCAGAATTAAGTTCAGTTGAAACAAGTTAGGTGGAGAGAAGTTTAAAGTCTTACTGAAATTTCATGGTAAACATTGAATAGCCTTTTCTGAAGAAACAGTTCTGTTTTTGTAGTCTGTATTCATATTATTTGTCATTTGGAGAAATGGGTTGTGCCCACGAAAGCTCATGATACTGTCTATATATTTTTGGTTGGTCTCTAAGGTACTACAGGACCATTGTTGTTTTTTAAGTTTAATTATTAATGGTGTTTTCTTAAAAAAGCTGCTTCTACCATTTATTCAACTGAAGTAATTTGAATTATGCAGTTAATCCCAGTGCCAATAAAATCTCATACCGCATAAAAGTGGCTGCTAAATTAAAATAATTCAGAAGTTTTTATATTGTTACAAGTAGTCTTGGTAGAAATAGATTAGAGGGAGAAGTGCAGGTGAGCTGGTTAAAGATGTATGACATAAGTTACTGTAGTGGTTGTGATTTATATACCACAGGGATCACTTCGGAGTGGTGAGCGTCTGTTCTGGGGAAACAGTGTGGTCCAGGAGATAAGCTCTTGGACTGTGAGATGTAAACCAATATCACTGAAGTGACACGCACCATGAAGTGAAGTGTGTATGCTGATTGTACACATTAACTGTGAGAACCATGCACTCCTTATATATCCAATTAGTTGTCACACCCAAGAAATTCTAGGTATGCGAATGCAGTTAGCAAAACTACCCTATACTGGGAGACCATCATCTTTACGACAATCTTGCAGCCCACTGAAATGGAGGGCCATTCACGCAGCCCCCTTACTAGCCTAGATTGCCTATTGCTGGTGTAGGTTGATGGGAGAATTTTCCTGTTGATCCAGCTACTGCTCAAGTGAGTGCAGTACCTATACCAAGGGAAACACCCTCTCTCTCGGCATAAGTGATTACTTCATTGGAGTTCTAGAGGCATAGCTGTGCAGTAGTACCACTGTACTTGTTCTTTTGTAGACAAGCCCTTAAAAGCATTCAGAGTTTCTAGCACTAAGTCCTTTATGTCTCCTTGTCAAACTGCATAAGTCTTATGCAGATTGTCCAGGTGGATCTTGAATGTGTTCCAGGACTTTGAAATAGACAAGCTTCCTTTGCTTATCTATATGTTTCTTCCTTCCCACATCATCCCACCTCTTTAGTCTAAAGCCTCTAAGGAAGGAGTAAGATTGAGGATTTTGGATTCTTAGTCCAGGCTTCCTTTGTCTAACCTCAAGAATCCTTGCAAGTATCAAGAAGCTTTAATATTATGCAGCGGTGGTCTTCTCAGAAAGTACAAGTCTTTCTAGAAAAGAGCTGTTCAACACTTTTTTTTTTAAAGCTGTCAATGAAATTAAACAAGACAAATCTGTTTGACAAAAATAATAAGAAAGTTAAGGTAGTCTTGGTAGAAATAGATTAGAGGGAGAAGTGCAGGTGAGCTGGTTAAAGATTATTTTAATTTTGCTTAATATAAAACAGCATTGTTTACCTTTGAAGGATTCTGTGTGAAAGAATGTTTGTCTGAATGAGATACGGTGTGAAGGTCATCATTATAGCCAGATGGTCAAAAGAGAAGGGGGAGAATGTGGGGGAAGACAAACTGTAAAAGACAGACATTCCTTTCCCACAAATAAGCAAAATGGGGGCTTTTGTGGAGTAAATTGTAAAATTCAGCTTCTTTCCAGTTTTGATTACTAGAAATATTATGTAACTCAACTTGAGGCCTTTGAATAGGAGGGGCTTTGTAGAATTGCCATTATCAATTTCATATGGGCTAGTGTGCCATTTTTCATGCATAATATTTTTAAAGAATTAGAACAAAACCAGTGCTTCATACATCTTAAAACAGCTTGGATTTCTAAAACCTTATAATTGAATTTTGATAACATATTTGCCTTTCATGAGCTATCTGCTTAAACGAAGCACGTGAGATCTTTTATAGGGGAAAAGGCAGTGCATCGCATTTATTGAGAATACAACAGTTGCATATGCTTTTCAATCACACACACATCAAAACATTATACATACACAGTCTTGCCAGATATCATAGTTACCAGTCCGGAGTCTGTGTCAATCCAGTGGCCAGCTAGATCGAACACATGGTGGGAGCAGGGCTTTTGTCAGTCGCGATCTGATGCTTCTCTGGTGATGGTGGCAGACGAACCCAAAGTTCCATAGCAAAGCATCCTGCTTTTATAATCCTTTTCTCTGTGTAAAATCAATGGATTCCACTCTGTCAGCCTGTGACCGGAATGTTATCTTGTTGATGTCAGCTGTTCCCAAACATCTCTTGAAGGCTTATCCTGTCCTGGATTGTTAATCAGTTGTTTTTAGGGGTGCCCGCCCTTCACCTTTAGAGCTGTCAATTCTGCCAGTATGATCCATTCTTGACCATGGGTATGCACTGACGATTTCTCAGCTCTTCGCAGTCTGTCTTTTACAGTTTGTCTTCCCCCACATTCTCCCCCTTCTCTTTTGACCATCTGGCTATAATGATGACCTTCACACCGTATCTCATTCAGACAAACATTCTTTCACACAGAATCCTTCAAAGGTAAACAATGCTGTTTTATATTAAGCAAAATTAAAATCAAAACAATTCACATTGAAGGCCCGGGCCTTCAATATTTTTAATCTCATTAACAATATACACAATATGAGATCCTGTCTCTTTACTTATTAAAACTTTAGAGCAAGGAACTATAGAAGATAGGGTATGTCTACACTACCAAGCTAGTTCGAACTAGGGTGGTTAATGTAGACAACCGGAGTTGCAAATGAAGCCCGGGATTTGAATTTCCCGGGCTTCATTTGCATATTGCCGGGCGCCACCATTTTTAAATGTCCGCTAGTTCGGACTCCGTGACCGCGGCTACACGCGGCACGAACTAAGTAGTTCGGATTAGGTTTCCTATTCTGAACTACCGTTATTCCTCGTGGAACGAGGTGTACCGGTAGTTCGGAATAAGAAGCCTAATCCGAACTACCTAGTTCGTGTCGCGTGTAGCTGCGGGCACGGAGTCCGAACTAGCGGACATTTAAAAATGGCGGCGCCCGGCAATATGCAAATGAAGCCCGGGAAATTCAATTCCCGGACTTCATTTGCAACTCCGGTTGCCTACATTAACCACCCTAGTTTGAACTAGGGTGGTAGTGTAGACATACCCATATATACTTAACTAAAAATTTGACTTACTACAATATTAAATATGATTGTATATATTACCTTACATTACTAAACCTAAGATAAGAAATATAAAAAGAATAAAACTTTCAATCCTAACAAATAGTTAAAATTTTGTGTGAATGGAAGAGAATTTATGAAAAATCCAGATATTAATCAGAGTGGTGTGACTGTTCAAGCTGTGATATGTTATAACCTGCCAGTATTAGAAGTGCTTTCATAGACCAGAACTTATTCTTTGTGAATTAGTAAATGGTTCAAACTAGGGATGTTTGTGTATAGTTGTGTAAACAATTAACTGATAAGCCTGGGTTTATTGGTTAATCCTAACGACTACACGTGCTTCCCCCCCACCCCTTGCTGCCTTTATATCAGAGGCAGCAGGGAGAGGGGAGAGTCGGTGTCAGTAGGGAGTTGACTTTTGAGATGGCTCCCACAAGCACCAGATCCTGTGGAGTTGCATGCCTCTCCAACCCCGTGCTGCTGCCTCTGATAGAGAGGCAGCAGGCGGAGAGGGTGAGGGGGACAAGGGCGCTGGTACACATGGGAAGCCGCTCTCCCCACCCCCACACTGCTGCCTCTCTTAAAAGCTGGCTCCCCGTGAGCACCAGCTTTGTAGAGCCTCCTACCCTTTCTTCCCGCCGCCTCTATATCAGAGGCAGCAGCGTGGGGCAGCAGGCAGCATTTTTTTGTAATAACCTTTGGTTATGTGTTTGACTTTTTCCTTGGGAATTTTGGCTAAGTTTAGTTTTGTTGAATGAAAATTGAGAGCTGGTGATAAATTCCCCCAAATGAAAGTTTGTCTCACAGTTGGCCATGTTTTAAAAATAAAATTTAATTTTAATATTTTCATACTATGTAGTAATATCTAACCATTGTTTATCCCTCCCATATGCATATCTCTTCCTCTTTTGGTGTAATTAGGTACTTTGAAAATCCACCCCTTGGTTTTGATCTGCATAGCACAACAAAAAGAACAGATGTTATAATTATGGCAAATGTATAGACTAACAGAAGAGGTGTAATTGTCAGTTTAGGATGGTGGTGTTTTATATATTTTTTTTCAAGGCTATATGAAACTGTATGCTGTCAGGAATAAAAGGTTTCACAGAAGTGATTTTTGTTTTTTGTTTTGTTTTAAAGCAACAATTTTGATTTTACAGCGTTAGGGAGAAGTAGTACAAGTCCTGCAGTTGACTGTCCTGCGCATTAACCTTTCAAGGCTTTCCTGCCTGAGAGCCTTTAAACAACATTATTTGTTTACCAGTGTACCAAGGAAATATTTGGTTCACACAAAGTAGTATGAACAACATGTTTCCTGGCTAAATTATGAACAATCAGCAGTGGAAGGAAGCTGCTGTGCACCAGCTTTCAAAAAACAGCACAGATTGTTTCAAAGCAGAGTATAATACAAGCCAGATGGTGAACTGATTCACCTAAGACTTATACGTTTGGGAAGAAAGTTTCAGTGTTTCAGCAGCATTCTTACCAAAGAGAACAGCATGTGTCATTGAAGCTCTTGAGCTAATTTTATCTCATAAAAACAAGGTTTAATTTCCCATTTGACAGATTTTTTTTATTTTTGAAATAATATTTCCGATATATTTTTTAGGAGGACCAAACATGTGGGCTATCACTTCTGAAGAGCGAGCAAAGCATGACAAGCAGTTTGATAGCCTTAAACCCATAGGAGGATATATTACAGGTTAGTACGTGTTATACATTCATTTGTATGTGCACTAAAGTACCTATGTAAAAAAGACTGAAAATGTGCATTCTTGTTCAGCCATGCTGTATGACTGATAACCATGCTGCCTGATCCTAAATCACAGGTTTTTATTATAAAATCTTTCAGTCGTAAGCTTGAAAAAAATGTTTTGGCTGAAATCTGACACAGGTCTCTGCAAAGGGGACATGCTTATTAACCTCTCTACTAAGGTAGCCTTTTGCTGTCAACCCATTCAGTTTCATAAGCTAAGTAGAGTCCAGCCAGCTCAGGGCATGGATGGAAGGATGTCAAGGAAAATGTATTGAAGTTTCTGCAGCTTATGACATTGCTACTTCCTCAATCACCATCTTTCCCTTGAATGGTGTTGACGGGCACTGTGTTGCTGGAGTTTTAATTCTTTGATATGAAATATAAAATTAAGGCCCTGACAACTTGTGTTCATAAAGTAGTCTATGGAATTTATCACAACTGAGTATTAACCTCTCTGTCTTCCCCAAATTCCAGTGTGAATAATTGCATTCTACCTTCCAGTACTACCTTCCTATACTCTCCATTGTACTGAACATTTCTTACCTTACAATGTAAAAATCTACTGTGTTCCATGCCAGAAAATGCTGGAATTAAATAGTGAATACTTTGGTGTTTGTAACATACTTTGAAATGAAGAATTATTTTTTCCTGAATAAACATGAATGCTAAATCTTGAAAACTGACTAATGTTCATACACAAAAACTTCTGAATATCTATGCATGTATTCAGCAGCGTGCGCCATACTGATAGGTCTGAAACTTGATGTGGATTAACATGCAGATCATATCCCTTCCTGGAAATACTGAGTAATAAAAGTCTATCTGATGGAATTGTGTGTTATACACAGAACTGGGTTTATTTTTGAAGTTTTCTCCTGTAGATGGAACAGATTGAAATACAAAATATTTACTATTCTTCCCCTTGTTCCCACTGCCACCAACAATAAAAAAAGGAGTCAACAAGGCTGAGCCTGAGTACTCCATCCTTTACATTGTGCCATTATAAGCTCTTGGCTTTTGTTTGTGATACATAAAACAACTATTTATAGCTATTTAACCCATTTCTTGGTGCCAAGAGTACAAAGTACATTAGTATATGAAAATTGCCATTACGAAGAGCGTGTTACGCAGGTCTTACACTTTCAAAGGATCTCAGCACCCATCATGCTGAACTCTTTTGAAAGTTCTGGCTTTAATATCTGTGATTTTATTGTAATGTATTACTGTAAAGCTTGTTTTCCCCCTCTTTTGTCACAGGTGATCAGGCACGTACCTTTTTCTTGCAGTCAGGTCTACCGTCATCAGTTTTAGCTGAAATATGGTAAGGTGCAGTCTCTCTCTCTCTCTCTCTCTCTCTCTCTCTCTGTGTGTGTTCTCTCTCTCTCTCTCTCTCTCTGTGTGTGTGTGTGCGTGTGTGTATATATATATGTGTGTGTGTATAAATACACTGAATTGGATTGAAGGGTTGATGCTTGGCTCACATGTACTGATTTTGGTTTTTATGGTGCTAAAAAAAAGACCATTTTCCAACTACATTATATAAAGAGTCAAACAAGAATGGTGCCAGAGCTCATTTATTTAAATATATAATTGTCATTATATTTAACTCGCAATCTCTGTTAAAATAGTGGAAGACGTGAAACGGAAATGGAACTGAAAGTAAAAAGGAATGTGATTATATAAATTATAAATAACAAATAATGACATACAGCTTTGATCACATTTCTTATATAATGAGGGTTTAAGGAAATACAGTACGTGTACACTTTTACGTCCTGGTCCGGCAGTTTAAGACCCAGTATGACTCTGCTTGAGGGAATAGATCTGCTTGAGCAGATCTGGTCACAGAATTGTGGCCACTCTTGCCTCTTAATCAAGCATTTGATCTTACAGAATACTACACACAAAATTAATGCAAAATGGTTGTCCACAAGCACTGTCACATGGATTAAAAACTGGCTTTACTATCACAAAAGATAATGATAAACAGCAGGATATCAAATTAGAGGAGCTATCTAGTGGAATGCCACAAAATTCATTTTTAGGCCTTACATAATACAGTAAACTTCCGATAATCCGGCACCTATAGGACCCAGGGGGTGCTGGATTATCAGATATGCCGGACTATCGGAAGGGGGGGGGCTATGAGGGGATCTGGGGTGGGGTGGGGGGGAAGCCACCCCAGACCTCTCATAGCCCCCCCTTCCAATAGTCCGGCTCTGCCCCAGGTGTCCCTGATTCAGCCGCTGCTGGTCAGTTTCAGCAGCGGCTGAATCGGGGACACCTGCAGCAGAGCAGCTGGAGTGCTGCCTGGTTGGTCTGGTAGCACCGACCCTGGGCATGGCGAGACCAGCCCGGCAGCACCCCATCTGCTCTTGGGGATGCCTGGGGCAGAGCAGCTGGGGTGCTGCTGGGTTGAGCCCGCAGCGCCGCTCCTTGGTGCTACTGGACCAACCCGGCAGCACCCCAGCTGCTCTACCCCAGCTGCTCTGCCCCAGGTGTCCCCAAGTCAGCCGCTGCTGATACTGACCAGTGACTGACTCCAGGAAGCCTGAGTCAGAGCTGCTGGCCCGGACTTCCCGGAGTCAGCCGCTGGTCAGTTTCAGCAGCTGCTTAATCAGGAAGCCTGGGGCAGAGCAGCTGGGGGGCTGCCGGGTTGGTCCCACAGCGCCAAGGAGCGGCGCTACTGGACCAACCCGGCAGCACCCCAGCTGCTCTACCCCAGGTGTCCCTAAGTCAGCCACTGCTGATACTGATCAGGGGCTGATTCCAGGAAGCCGGAGCAGAGCAGCTCTGCCTCAGGCTTCCTGGAGTCAGCCACTGGTCAGTTTCAGCAGCGGCTGTATCGGGGACAGCTAGGGTGCTGCCGGGTTGGTCCCGCAGCTCCGAGGGGCAGCGCTACAGGACCTACCCGGCGGCACTCCTGCTGCTCTGCCCCCGGCTTCCCCGATTCAGCCGCTGGTCAGTTTCAGCAGCAGCTGAATCGGGGAAGCTGGGAGCAGAGCAGCTCCGATGGTCCGGGTGCCCGGAGCACTTCTGGGTTCCTGATAGTGCCGGACCATCAGATGCCAGACCATCGGAGTTTTACTGTATTATAAATAATATGGAAAAAGAAAGAATAGGTTAATGATTTTGTGGTTGATACAAAATTAAATAGTATTTGAAAGACAAGTAGAGACAGAGGAATCAGAAGTTACTAGAGAGATTTAAATATGAATAAGAAATAATAAAATGAGATTCAGTTTGGTGGGGAGGGGGAAATGCATGTGAATAAATTGAAAGTGGAAAATAGCCCAAACACAGGGAAAAACCAACAAAGACAAAACCTAAAGTTCTCCTTTGTGTGTTGTCCTTGTGGATGCTCCTCTCAGGTGTCAGTGCGTCCTTGCGCTGGTGATCATATTTTTACCCTAACAGTTCCTTTCTGCGCCACGCATACACAAATTTGGCATTTTGTGATTTTGTGTCCATTAGCTGTGTGCACAACGTGAGTCCCCAGTTCCTTTTCTACCATCCTCAGCAGAAGATGGAGTTCCTCAGCCATGCAACCTCCTCCTTAAAAGAAAGATTTTTTTGTGTGAAAAATTTCAGTTTTTAACTATGGTTAGTCACCCTTAGTCATTTTTTTCTTAGCTTAACCTGTTCCCGCAAAAAAAAAACCTCAACCCACAACAAAGTCCCCCACCCCTTTTCTTATCTCTCTCTCTCCACCCCCAAATTGTTTAAAATGTTGGGCTCTCCCAGGTTCAAGAAATGCGACTCCTGCAGGGATCGCAGGCCCATTTCTGATGGGCATGCTTCCTACGTAAGATGTCTGGAC
This sequence comes from Pelodiscus sinensis, assembly GCF_052426305.1. Lineage (NCBI taxonomy): Eukaryota > Metazoa > Chordata > Testudines > Trionychidae > Pelodiscus > Pelodiscus sinensis. Next base: position 16,273,168 of record NC_143054.1, read on the forward strand.
GAAGGCCATGTTGCATAGAAATGCCAACACTGCCAGAGAAAATTGTGAGAGCCAGATAGGACAGGGAGATGAGGCTCAAGAAGATTCTGTGGGAGTAGTCCCTCCAGCCATCAGACCCTCAGAAACCATCACCCGTTGGAACCATCAACTCTGAGGAAGAGAGCCCATTTATCTCCGCCCCGGAATGCCCATAAGTCCAGGATGTCACCAGCATGGTTAATCCCTGTGGTACTGACAATATCCCATGCTGCCCATTTGCTGGTTTCAGCAGTGCCAGAGATAGATGGAAAGTGCAAGGCAGAACCATCTGAGAGAGTGGATTTGGAGACAAAAGTAAAAATGAGCTCCTCCGCACCAACCGGCATGAGCTCCCGCCTGGCACTGAAGACCAAGTCGGGCATGCCTCCTCCCCCAGCACCAGTGGAGACGATGACATTGACTCAGGCCATTCCTTCACAGCAGACTCTGGCACCTAAACTATCTTTGGCACTAGAGACTATGACAAGCAAGACCTATAAGAGGTCTAAATCTCAGCACCAAGCAGCACATGTGCTGGCAACTTCACTACTGGAACACACAAGCAAGTTGCCACTACGCTTTCCGATTCTTAGGGAGGATAGTCCACAGTGGCACTGAACTGAGGACATTTCCTTTTTGCCTACACCGTCCTCCCTTTGCACCAACCTTGGCACTGAAGATGGGAGTAGGTTCTCATCCTCACATTACTCTCACTTATGTAGTGCTACCTTAGCATTCAGGCAGGAAAAAGACCAGCTAACAACGACCTCAGTAACCCTGGTTTACCCATCCGTGGCAATTCAACCTCAATTCTACCCTCCACAGTGGCTTTCATTGGATGCGTAGGCTCAATGCTGCTCACCGCCACCACAGCACCACTATCAACAGGATATAGCTCCTTCCACTCCAGCTCACCTAGCAATCCACTCACCACCAACTCATCCACCACAGTCACCTTCTGCAGTGACACAGACAGACCCGATGGAGGAGAAGGATGACATACTGATATGGAGGATCCATCCCCGGTGGCCCAGTCTTCTTCATTCTCTGATTAGGTGGTCTTTTCCCTCCTCCTCTTCACTGGTGGATGACCTGAAACAATTCCACGAATTGTACAAGAAGGTTGTGAACTTGCAGGACATTGTGTTGCAGGAAGTGCAAGAAAAACAGCACAAGCTGCTACAAATATTACAACTGGCATCTTCCTCAAAAATCGCTCTGTCTATCGATGAGGCTATAATGGAGCCCTCTGAGACCATATGGCAAACACCTGCTTCCATTTCCTCCCTACTAATACCAGGGTAGATAGGACATATTTCATGCCTGCTAAAGACATGGATTTCCTTTTTTACCATCCCCAGCCCAATTCACTAGTTGTGGATGTGGTCCATCACCTGTCAAGACAGCCCTAATTCAGATCCACTCTCCAAGACAAGGAGCATAAGCGGTTCTTCTTCGAGTGGCCCCGTGGGTGCTCCACTCTAGGTGTCGGGTCCTGTCCCTACGCTGCAAATCGGAGAGCTATCAGAGCCATGGTCTGCCGGACTGCGCATGCGTGGCTGCCTGATGGGTAGGAAAGATTTCAGCCCTGATGGCAGATCCACCTTACAGAGTTTTCTCCAGACCCAGAATTCCTACCAAAGGTAGTCTCCTCTTTCCCTATTAAAGGACCCATTTAATTACTCGCGTTTTATCCAAAGCCTCATAACTCCATCAGGGATGCAATCCTGCACACCCCGTATGTACGCCAAGCTGTGGCATTCTGTTTGGACAGAACAAGACAATTCTGAACATCTACTAGATTTTTTATACCTTCCTCTGAATCCTCTAAGAGATCAGCCATGTCAGCACAACTAATATGTAAGTGAATATCGTCTTGTATCCACACCGGTTACAAGCTTTGCACCAAGTGTCCTTGCTCCCAGAGGATCGCTGCTCATTCAGCCTGAGCAATGGTGACATCTGCTTCCATTCTTCACAGTGTGCCCCTTGTTGACATCAGCAGGGTGGCTACTTGGTCATCCCATAATACTTTTGCACAGCATTATGCATTACAGCAGGGCCAAATTCCAACTGCCTCTGTGGGCCTCGTTGTCCATGCTACCACTCAGATGTGACTCCAAAGTCCTCCACCACCTAACGCGGATACTGTTCTATATTCACCTGAGTGGAGCACCGAGAGGGACACCACTCGAAGGAGAAGAAGTTGTTACTCCCCTTGTGCAGTAACAATAGTTCTTTGAGATGTGTCTCCCGTGGGTGCTCCACAATCCTCCCTTCCCCCTTTCTACTTTGGAGTCTGTTTAGCAATTCTTTGGCAGAGAAGGAACTAGGCATTTGCACCACACACGCAGCAAATGAACACTGTCACGGGATGGCGACACTGCATGCGTGGTGCGGGAAGGCACTGCTGGGGTAAAAATCTCTGATTGCCACCATGAGGACGCACCAATGCCTGAGTGGACACCCACAGGGACTCACCTCTTGAAAAACCATCATTACTGCCCCCAACCCTATAGTTGGGTTATAGATATTTAATTGTATTTAATATTATAAGATCATTTTCCTTGCATTAATCCCTTCGGGTAGGGCCTGTTCTCCAAGTCCTCTCCCTCCAAAGTAGGGATGTAAAATCATTAAAAAATGTAGCTGTGTAACTGCTAAAAATCCTAGGAGTTGCACGTACTGTGGCCTCTTTATACTGCAGAGCCCACAGTGAAGCCTCCTCAGGAGTGGGGTCGGTAAAGGTTGCTGGGCCTTGCTCCTGAGGAGGCTTCGCTGCCTCTGCAAATGGAGCCGTATGTAATCTGAAGTGGGGGGTGGGCGGGATCTGCCATGGACAGGGGCTGCTAGGAGCAGTCCATGTCTGCAATGGGCCTTGTGGGGCTGGAGCAGCCCCCTACTCCATCCCTACTCCAAAGTGTTTTGTTATGTACCATGTATTATATTACATGTTAACATGTCTTTCTTTTTAACATCCACCACTTCTTGAGTTGGCATCTGTTTAATCTTGATCTGTTAGAGTCTAGACTTTCTTACCTACATAGCTGTCAGGCCAGTGATTGGCATGAAAAATAATCTGAATCTGCGCTCTGTCATTTTCATTTAAGGAGTCATAGTCTTTGTTTATGGGAAATTTTTATGATCGGCTTTGAACCTGAGACCAACACTTCTCCTTTTTTAACGAGACTTGTGATTGGCTGTGGCAGAGTACTATAATTTAAGATAGCAGCTGAAAAAAGCCATGGTGGTTTTCAAGATCTACGATTTTCTAGGGGTTTGCATATTGTGGAAGGTCATTCAGAATTTTTTGTAAAATCAATAGCAGGTCAAACTGAAAAAGATAGCAAACAAGTAGAATAATAAGGGAATAAATTAAATCATATAGACAGTTTTGAGTGAGGAGTTTTAATGTTTCATTTTCCTCTGTTTTTTAAAGGGCTCTCGCAGATCTAAACAAAGATGGGAAAATGGATCAGCAGGAATTCTCCATAGCTATGAAACTCATCAAACTAAAATTACAAGGTCTACAGTTGCCTATGGTCCTCCCACCTATCATGAAGCAACCTCCAGTGTTCTCTCCATTAATTTCTGCTCGCTTTGGTACATATGAATATTTAATACATTTTCTGATGTTGAGAGAGAGTCACCAAAAACAGAAACAAAAAATTATTGAGGTACATTCATATTTATATCTAACAGATGAGATCATTGCAGATTAGTGATTGAATTTGACTGTCCCCTCACTTGACTAAAGCAACAATGATTGCAAAAAGGATACCCTGTTCTAAGGAGCTTTGGAAAAAAAGGTTTCTCTGAACATATTGAAGAATTATCCTTTAATTTTGGATATTTAATTGCTTATTAACTGCCTGCAATGTAATTTTCACAAGAGTATTCAGTGAAGTCATTACCCTTTTGGCTTATAAGATGCATAAAATCTGTTTTTACATGTGACTTACAGGCTGTCCTCTTGACTTAGAATTATTTCCCCTTCTCCAGGATGCTAAATTCTGCTCTTCTACAATTATGCTTGAAAGCTAGAGCTAGACAAATATTTAAAATCTTTTAAGGAATAGTTTTATTTGAAACATTTTTGAAGTTAATCAGATGATTTAATTAATAGTACTCAATCTGTTTCAACATTAGCTGATGATTTACTCTCTCAGTGTATTCTGGGCTTCTGTGTGTGCATGGCACTGTATATTGTGAAGCATTTATAAACCAAGTAATGTCTGCTATACTACAAAATATATCCTATGCATCAAGGTGTGTATACATATTATAAAAGTGTATGTGTGTCTGTGTGTGTACGCGTGTGGATGTGTACATAAGTATTTTTAAATTAGCTAATTAGTCCTAAAGTATGTGGTTACATATCTTTACACAAATAATGACACTTGTAATTATGTTTCATTTACAACCATGTGATAAATTGCAGAGCCATGCAAAAATTAATTTATCACACATTGTTCACTACTTCATATAACAGCCATAGTGGATCACCCCAAAGATCCATCTAGTCCAATATCCTGTCTTCTGAAAATGGCCAATGCCAGATGCCCCAGAGGCAGTGAAAAGAACAGGCAGTTATCAAGTGATTCCTCTCCTATCGCCCATTTCCAGCCTCTGACATACAGAGGCTAGGGACACCATTCCTACCGCATCCTGGCTAATAAAGTCATTGTTGAGAGATCAACCAATACTTATCTAGTTCTTTTTTTAATCCTGTTAAAGTCCTGGTCTTCACAACATCCTCTGGCAAGAGTTCCACTGGTTGAATGTGCACTGTATGCAGCCAGCATTTTACCCATTGACCCATCTTCCTTAGTACTCAGTGCCCTGAGTAGCCAGAGTGGGTAGGATTGGTGTCCCTAGCCTCTCTTTGTCAGTGGCTAGAAATGGATGAGGGGAGAGGGATCACTAGATGATTGCCTGTTTCTGTTCACTCCCTCTGGGGCATTAGATGGACCTTTGGCTTGACTCAGTATGACCATTATTGTGCTCCAAAAGCTTCTTTTGGAGAAAGAAATCCATTAGCTAGAGACATTAATTTTTTTCACCAAATGTGATATTCTTCTCCAAGAATATTGTAGATAAAGGTTCAGGGCAAGCAGAATTCAGTCCTGCAACAGTGACAGCTTTTCTATTCATAAATTGTCACAACTTTAAAGTCCATTATTTTATTTCCCTGATGGGTTAGAAGTAAGAGGCTTATAGGGAAGTCATTATAGGGTGAATATTGGAAACATTAGCTAAGTATATTTTGAGCATATGTTGCTTTTTTCTTAATTTGTGCTTCTTTCTACATGCAGCATACTCTGTGCTTAGAAAGCTTGAATTAGAGCTGTTCAAAGTGTGGAGAAAAAAGATCTTACCATTGAATGTAAATGTACATTTTAGAGAATAGGCAAATCTGCACACAAGACTGTCTCCTACGTTTTGTTTGTATAGCATTTACCTCGCACCAGGAACCCGTTCTTAGTTGATGCCTCTGGATGATGATGCAGAATTAAATGCTTACTAATCGTTATTTAATTTTTCCTTCAGGAATGGGTAGTATGCCAAATCTGTCCATCCCACCATCTGTACCTACAATAGCACCTTTAGCTCCCATGTCATCATTGACCTCAGTGACTTCGATTCCTCCCTTGGTTATCTCTGCTCCCCTGATTCCTTCTGTCAGTACATCATCGTTGCCAAATGGAACATCCAGTCTCCTTCAGCCTTTACCTATGTCCTTCTCTTCAAGTAAGTACAGTTCAGTAATATACTCAGTTTTGGGCACAGAAATCTAATTCTGAGTTTAGATTATTTTTAGATTGGATAAACAGTTCTTATCTTTTTGTACCGAGAAAATCTACATTGTACTTAACATTCAAATTGTGTAAAGCAGATTGTAACTCATTATTAGTATAAAAATTTGACATAATTTAGTTGTGCTTCCCTCCAGCAAATCTAAGGCCTTTTCTATCAAATGATTAACAACTTCTAGCTATTTATTTTTCTTTTTTGTTTCAGCATTGCCTCATACTGGTTCTTTCAGTCCCATGGCAGGAGGGTTCGGTGGTACTAATATGCAGAAGGCACAGTCTCTGATCGATTTAGGATCTAGTAGGTATGAAACTTAAGACTTAAAATGTCATATATTAGACTTTAATAACAAATGCCTTTTTATAAAAATTACAATATAACAATTCATATTTATAAATAGAAAAATCAGGAGATATGTGAACTGCATAGATATGTATAGATATGATATTTTTGAACTGATTCAGATATAAGAGATAACTGCAGTGAGAGATTAATTTGAGTTTGGGTACAAACAGTTGAATAACATGAGCAGTAAATGTATTAAAAGTACTCAGAGTGGGATGGGATTTTTCAATTTTTTTTTTTTTTTTTTTTTTTTTAATGGAGATTGCCTATCTCCTAGAACTGGAAGGGACCTTGAAAGATCATTGAATCCAGTCCCCTGCCTACACAGCAGGACCAAGTACCACCCTGATGAATTTTTGCCCCAAATGGTCTCTACAAGGATTGAACTCACAGCACTGGGTTTAGCAGGCTAATGCTCAAACCACTGAGCTATCCCTCCTCCCCAATTTGAAGAAGCACTGTCAAAAAGAATGAAATGGAGCAGTGTTAAAAAAACAAAAGCAAAACAGACAGTCCAGGAATTAGGTGTTAAGAAAATTATGTCAATATTGCAACATGCTCTTTTATGAGGAAGTTATGTCTAGAAGATTATCTATTGCAAACATTTATCTTTTAGGACATTTTGCAAGTGATGGAGATCATAAGTCTTTGTTATTGGGTTCCTTATTTGTTTGTGTCAAAAGCTTTTAAAATAAAAGTTTGGTCTCTAGGGCTGAGTCTTTATTATCTTTACCCCCCTAGAGTTCCTCACTCTTACAGATAGCAGATAGCTCCACTGGAATACTTGTGAAGAATGGGCTCCACACATCTCATGATATGTCTAACTCTATTCAGAGGAGGTTTATGCAATATAGTGGTTGAAAGGTTGAGAGTAAATCAACACTCTCACAATTGTTCTCTTCAATGACTCGGATCCTATGGTAGCAGCACTGCAAAACTTTAGGGGGGAAAAGTGTAGTTCAGCTGAGGCCATTTGGTTTAGGGTACTGATTGCAGTAACTTTGGAAATGCAGATGTTTCCTTTTGGGGATGAGTCAGTTCATTGTTTGAATTTTATCATACATTCATGGTTTTATTTTTGGATTTAATTTATGTCCTCACTTAAATTTGCTTCTTAGTCATTGTCCTTAGTTCTCAAACTACTGCTGGGAGCTTTTACGGGACTAAGGGTATGTTCACCCTGTTTGCCATAACTATTGGATTTTATGTCCTCATATTTTTTTAAATACTGCTCCATACAGTTTCTTAATATGTTATTTGTAGATATATTACTTGAATGTAATGTTTTCAGTATGCTAAACTTTTCATTTCAAATAAACATTGCTCTAAATAAAAATTCAGAGCTGCATGTAATAAGTATGATTACTCTGTTTTCATTGCATAGTAGAAATGAAAACCAGGGTTTTTAAATTATATAATATTTCTGCTATAGAGGGCAGAGACAGGATTGGAGCTTTTCTGTGTTAAGTGCTGAACAAACTAATGGGAGACAGCCCTGTTCCAGGGAGAATACCATCTAAAGCCTGATTATTAAATAATAGAATTTAGAATTTTGTATTTTTGTCTTTTTAACATCTATATTGCAGTTCAAATTCTTCCTCCACCACTTCACTAACTGGGAGTTCACCTAAGATTGGATCCTCAGACTGGGCAGTTCCTCAGGCTTCCAGATTAAAATACAGGCAGAAATTTAACAGTCTTGATAAAGGCATGAGTGGATATCTATCAGGTTAGTATAGTATTTGGAGTTGAAAAATATACCCGTGTTTTCTAATTATTAAACCATAAAAGCTTAATGGGTAAAATCCTATGAAGTTAATCTGAATCTTACAATTGACTTCAATTGATCCTGAATTTCGTTGTAAGTAACCGTATGTTTTCCTAATGTAAACTTTTGGCCTGAATCTCACTGAGACACAAAACTTCCTTATAAAAGTGTCACTAGATGAATAACTTCCTGTTTAGCTTTTATGTGTGTGTTAAATTCTAAGAGTTCTTATAGTGTATAAGTCAAGACAGTTTCACTTTACTAATCTGTAAATGGAAGTTTGGGAATGTCTCATAGGCCTGCATTACATTTGAACTTTGCTGGTTTCAGAGTTTGTGCTTCAGGTTCTCATAACCAGTTGGCCTTATCTTTGCTCCGCTCAGTCATTTGGAGATATTTTTCAAAACTTGCCGCGTCAACTAAAACATTTTTAACAACATTTAAGATGACACCAAGACCATCAGATATAGTGTTGCAAACCTAATCTTGTTCTTGAAGGCAATTTCATACAATTACCCAAGAGCAACATCCCTTTGACCCGAAAGGCTGTGGTTTTTTGTTTTTTGTTGTTTTTGCAGTTGGTGAGTGGTTGGGTAAGTATATCTGTTGGAGAGAATGAATAAATAGTATTCTTTTTGAGTTTAGCAGTCCTCCCTAAAAGTTTGAGAACATGCTACAGATTATATACTGTGGTTTAGATAGCTTTTAAACATCTTAATGGTACAGAAAAGATGTAACCTGTCGTTTAACCAAAAGCTCTTCTATATAGCAATTTTCAGTCTGATTCAGTTTTTGCTTCACCTTGCATTTGTGCCTCTGTTAATCAAGAATGAAAGCTATGCTACAGTCTTTGTTGTAAGGAAGAATACCCCTAACAAAGAAGAAAAAAGGCTGAAACTGTTTCTAGTAATGTACTAATTATCTTGCTCAATTGCGTTTTGTAGAGAGAGCTCAGTCTGTAAACATTTAGGTGAGACACAAGTTGAGTGCGATACCTCTTCTATTCAATCAGCTTTTACTGAAAGACACAAGCTTTTGAACTCTACAGGTCATCAACAGAAGTTGGTCAAATACAAGAAATTATCTCATCCATCTTCTCTCTTTCATATCCTGGACCAACATATCTACAGGGCTATGTTTCACTGGTCCATTTTGGCATTTTAAAAAGAAAGGGTGTGTGGGTCAATGCTACTACAAACTTCACTTGAAGTGCTTTAATTAAACCACTATTTTACATGTGTGCTGTGCTCCTTATGTTGGCAGAGTGTATCCACACTAACAGGTCTTGTGTGGACACAGAGAGCAGTGCACTGTGGTAGTTACCACAGTGCAACTGACTGCAGGGTTGATTGGAAAGAGTTTAATAATATATGGAGATATACCTGTCTCAGAGAACTGGAAGGGACCTTGAGAGGTCATGAAGTCCAGTCCCCTGCCCTCACAGCAGGATCAAGTACTATCGCTGATGGATTTGCCCTAGATCCCTAAATGGCCCCCTCAAGGATTGAACTCACAACCTTGGATTTAGCAGGCCAGTGCTCAAACCACTGAACAATCTCCTCCCCCTTCACCCCATGTTTTTAATGTGGCAGGTACAGTGTCACATGATGCCAGCCACTTCTCAACTGAAGTAAGGATGTTAAAAGGTAGGTAGTTGACTAACTGTGTAGTCAGTACAACTTGTATCGACTACATGATTAGTTACTGCAGTTTAAATGTAATAGGAACCGGATGCACAGGCAGCCCGGCTCCTACTACATTTAAACTGGAGAGCCACAGCGGCCCTAGACCCAGAGTGAGCCGAAACTGCTCAGTCCCAGCTTGCACTGGGACCGGGAGCTACTCCCACTGTGGTGCTGCATTTTAAATGTAATAAGAGCCACCTGACTCTTACTGCATTTAAAATGCAGAGCTACAGCAGAGGTAGCTTCTGGACCCCCTGCAGACAGAGCCTCAGCAAGGATAGATCCCGGACCCTGCGCGGGATGTGGAGCAGCCTCTTTTGCCTACGGCAAGCCTCTTTTGCCCGTGGTGAGCCTGGGCCGGTCACAGGCAGAGATTGCTTTGTGGCAGCCTTCTCCCCTCCCCAGTTGCTGCCTCTAGGCAGCAGCACGGTGAAGGGACGGGGGGGGAAGATAGCATTGTGGAGACAGTGCTGGGGGGAATCAGCTTTTAAGCTGGCTTCTCCCAGCACCAGCTCCTGTTCCCTCCCCTGCTGCCTCTCATACAGATCCAGCAAGGGGGGAGGGGAGAGGGGCGAAATGCGAGTAGTTGACTCGACTACCTGATAAGTTTAGGCTTATCAGGTAGTCAACTATTTGACTAGTAACTTACATCCCTAAACTGAAGTGTGAGAGGGGTAGGGAACAGTGTGCGACAGGGAGTGTGTGTTGGGGGGGAGACAGAACCTGTCTTGAGTGTTAAGAAAGTGTGCGAGTGATTGTGAGGGGGTGAATATAAATGTGAAATAACATGCATTAGGTAAGTGTGTCTCTTTAAAGTCCAATAGTAGCCTGAGCAACAATCCTGGGGGATGGGAGCACTCCATCCCCCATCAGCCCCAGGCTTTGCACAGCTCAGCAGTCTTCCTGCCCACACAGCAGCACCCACAGCCTGTCCTGCCTGCTTGCTGATTACACAGTAATGTGTCTGTGGTTCCTTGGAGTTCTCCCACCACCTCTTCAGCTATCACAAGTAGCATCTACAACAGTTGTGTGATCTGTCTGTGCTGAGGAATGTCAGTGTTTCCCAGAGCTTTGAAAGGGGAGGGTCATATGCCTACAGGGTAGCATTCAAAACAGTGAGTGAGCAGTGGTCACACTGAGCATTGTGGGATACTGGGAGAGGTCAGTTATGTCAACATAATGAATGGCAACATTTACACTGATGCTTTGTCACTTCAGCTTTGCTACAAAAAGTTTTAGCCTCTCATCAGGGTGGTTTTATTTTGTTGCCAAAAGTAGCTCTGTAGTGCATCCACTTGCACTGTTTTGTCAGCAAAAGCTGCCTTTTGCCGACAAAACTGTGTACTATAAACAAGGCCTTAGTCTTCACACTGGATTATGGAAAAACAAGCAGTTCTTATTTCCGTAACACCTTCATTACATCACATTACTGAGCAATATAGAAGAGGGAGAAGGGTCCTAAAAAAGAATCAAACAGCTCAAGAAACTTACATTGGCTTTGGCAAGACTCAGTTTGGGCGTAAGGGTCTGCCTACTTGGAACACAGGTTTATGACCTAAATTTGCAGCTGTGGGTAACATTCACTTTAGGATTTTGAAAGACCAAAAGACAGAATTAACTGAATAACAAAAATATGCTACTTATTATTAGAGCCACTCTTTTGATTACCTACAGGTCAGTCAGTGTTGTGGGATGGTTAAGGAATAATCCCAGTATTTATATTTATATATCATTTAGCATGCCATCCTTCCTGGACAAAAGCAAGGGGGCTCAGACCTTACAAAGTTTGAGGTTTTACAAATCTTTCACAGTGCTTGGGTTCTACAGACTAGCTTGTTTTCTCACTTTTCCCCCCCACTGTAATTTAAAACAGTGTGCCCAGAGAGGTAGCCCTGTTCTCCCCATTCTTTTTGCAGATACAGGATTTCTTAGAGACTAACAAAACATGTAGATGGTATCAGAGCTTTCATGGGGACAACCCACTTCTTCAGATGAATGGAGTTATTAAAGGTCCAGTTTCTAAATAAAAAGAATGAGTAGTTCTGTGGCATCTTAAAGACTAACAGATTTATTTGGCATAAGATGAATCTGACAAAGTGGTTTTTACCCACAAACACTTATGAGCAAATACATCTGTTAGTCTTCAAGGTGCCACAGGACTCCTTGTTCGTTTTGTATATGTTTATGACATAACACACTGTGGGTTTGAAAATTTGAGCTAAGTGTTACACTTATGGGAAAGGAGGACTAAAGGCAGGGAGAAAAGAGAGAGTAGTGAAAACATGCAGTGAATTATTGTATGATGCTCAATTCATTCATTCATTTCAGCTATCATGGTAATAGCAGTGGTTCTGCAGGCATCCAAATATATTTAAAATAACTTCTCACAGGGTGGGGGATTTTAAGCACCTGTGGACAACAACTTTTGTCAAGTAAATGCAAGTGTAGACACAGCCTTCCTCTCCACTCTTTGTAAGGGACTTGGATCTAAAAGTGAAAAGTTCTAAGTGTTTTTTTCCTGTAGATTGAGGGTTTCTGCTCAGCAATCTATATAGTTCATTAGTAGAGGAAGGAAAATAGCCTCCCCACATTAACAGCGGTAAATGTTTGCAATTAGCTACATTCTATATATAGCTGTGAAGTTCACCATAAAATATTACAACTTAAAAAACAACACATTGTCTTGCAGCACCTTAGAGACTAACAAAACATGTAGATGGTATCATGAGCTTTTGTGGGCACAACCCACTTCTTCAGATGAATGGAGTTATTAAAGATCCAATTTCTAAATAAATAGGGCATGGCAGGGGTAGAAGGAAAAAGAAGGAAAAAAAGAAAGAAAGAAAATGTTACATTTGTGCTAGTTCATCTGTGGTGGGATTTACTGAATGAGAAATATTGGCTCAGGACACACAATATTTCTTTACACCATTTGTAATCATTATGACTGTGGTTTGTGGGTTTAAAAGTTAACAGAAGTAATGCAGTATACAAGCTACCAGCATTAATAAATCATCAACACAAACTGATGAAGTAAAAGTAAGAATAAATGTGGGTTGTCCCAATTTACAACATGTCATATAATATCCGTCTTTTGTTCAAAATAGATTTATATATGAAGATTCTTAATAGTTTAATTTCCTATTTTATTAAGGATTTCAAGCACGGAATGCCCTTCTGCAGTCAAATCTTTCTCAGACTCAGCTGGCTACCATTTGGTAAGTTTGCTCATTTTGATTGATAAGAGGCTTACATTGTTGTGGTAGGGAGTGTTACCTGTTCTCTGCCATCAAGAAGTGTTAAAGGAACAAGGTTCATTTAAAAACCATAGACTGTAAAACTCAGTAAAATGTATTTTCCTATTTTGCTAATATTTTATTACAAATTTACTATTTTAAAAGTTCAGTTTACTTTTCATTGTATTTATTATTTACAATATTTAAATCAGCAGACAGCCATGGCCAAAGAGCTCGGACCCCAGCGGCAGCCAGGGAGCTCAGGACCAGCCCTGGCCGCGGAGCTCGGGCCCTAGCCACAGAGCCAAGCAGCTGTGGAACACTGCACCAGTTGTGCAGCTGTGGCCGTGGTGCTCCAGCCTCAGCAGCATTGGGGCCAGTGGCATCAAGAGAGCACTGAGGGGCTGGGGCGGCAGCAGGGGCAGGCTGGAGCCTAGCCTGGTGGCAGCACGGGCCATGTGGGGAGGGACCTTCTCTGCTCTGGCAAATCCCCTTATCCGAGACCAGTCAGGTCCTGCATGTTCTGGACCTGCAAGGTCTAATTTAGTTCTTTTTTTGAACTCTATTGCTGTCTTGGCCTTCACAACATCCCTTGGCAAAGAGTTAGCGGACCCCCTCCCAAGGGGAGACAGGGCTCATACGCCCAGAGGGGTCCACCAGCCTTATCTGCCCCGGGATAGGAACCCCTGGGGGGAAACTTGTGGGGAAACCTGACTGTCTGCCGCCAGTGGAGTCGCGTTGTATATCAAAGATGAGGTAGATTGTAAAGAAATAAAAAGTGATGGAATGGAGAAGACAGAGTCTGTCTGGGCAAAAATCACATTGGGGAAGAAAACTATCAGATCCTCCCCTGGGATAGTGCTTGGGGTGTGTTATAGACCACCAGGATCCAATTTGGACATGGATAGAGACCTCTTTAATGTTTTTAATGAAGTAAATATTCATGGAAACTGCGTAATCATGGGAGATTTCAACTTTCCAGATATAGACTGGAGAACAAGTGCTAGTAATAATAACAGGGCTCAGATTTTTCTAGATGTGATAGCTGATGAATTCCTTCATCAAGTAGTTGCTGAACCAACAAGGGGGGATGCTATTTTAGATTTGGTTTTGGTGAGTAGCGAGGACCTAGTAGATGAAATGGTTGTAGGAGACAACCTTGGCTTGAGTGATCATGAGCTAATTCAGTTTAAATTTAAATGGAAGGATAAACAAAAATAAATCTGAGACTAGGGTTTTTGATTTCAAAAGAGCTAACTTTAGTAAATTAAGGAAATTCGTTAGGGAAGTTGATTGGACTGAAGAAATTATGGATCTTAAAGTGGAGGAGGCCTGGAATTATTTTAAGTTAAAGTTGCAGAAGCTGTCAGAAGCCTGTATCCCTAGAAAAGGGAAAAAATTTATAGGCAGGTGTGTTAGACCAAGCTGGATGAGCAAGCACCTCAGAGAGGTGATTAAGAAAAAGCAGAAAGCATATAAGGAGTGGAAAATGGGAGGGATCAGTAAAGAAAGCTACCTTAATGAGGTTAGAGCATGTAGGGATAAAGTGAGAGAGGCTAAAAGTCAGGTAGAGTTGGACCTTGCAAAGGGAATTAAAACCGATAGTAAAAGGTTTTATAGCCATATAAATAGGAAAAAAACAAAAAAAGAAGAAGTAGGACCGCTAATTACTAAGGATGGAGTGGAGGTTAAGGATAATCTAGGAATGGCCCAATATTTGAACAAATACTTTGCTTCAGTCTTTAATGAGGCTAATGAAGAGCTTAGGGATAATGGTAAGTTAACAAATGGGACTAAAGATAAGGAGGTAGGGACTAAAGATAAGGAGGTAGATATTACCATATCCGAGGTAAAAGCCAAACTTGAACAGCTTAATGGGAGTAAATCGGGGGGCCCAGATAATCTTCATCCAAGAATACTAAAGGAACTGGCACATGAACTTGCAAGTCCATTAGCAAAATTTTTTAATAAATCTCTAAACTCAGGGGTTGTACCATTTGACTGGAGAATTGCTAATATAGTTCCGATTTTTAAGAAAGGGAAAAAAGTGACCCGGGTAACTATAGGCCTGTTAGTTTGACATCTGTAGTATGTAAGATCCTGGAAAAAATTTTGAAGGAGAAAGTAGTTAGAGACATTGAGGCAATTGGGACAAATTACAACATCGTTTTACAAAAGGTAGATCGTGCCAAACCAACCTGATCTCCTTTTTTGAGAAAGTAACAGATTTTTTAGATAAAGGAAATGCAGTGGATCTAATCTACCTCGATTTTAGTAAGGCATTTGATACAGTACCACATGGGGAATTATTGGTTAAATTGGAAAAGATAGGGATTAATATGAAAGTTGAGAGGTGGATAAGCAACTGGTTAAAGGGGAGACTACAGCGGGTCATATTGAAATGTGAACTGTCAGGTTGGAGAAAGGTTACTAGCGGAGTTCCTCAGGGATCAGTTTTGGGGCCAATTTTATTTAATCTTTTTATTGCTGATCTTGGCACCAAAAGTGGAAGTGTTCTAATAAAATTTGTGGATGACACAAAGTTGGGAGCTATTGCCAATTCAGAAAAGGATCGGGATATCATACAGGAAGATCTGGATGATCTTGTACATTGGAGTCATAGCAATAGGATGAAATTTAATAGTGAGAAGTGTAAGGTTATGCATTTAGGGATTAATAACAAGAATTTTAGTTATAAGCTGGGGACACATCAGTTGGAAGTAATGGAGGAGGAGAAGGACCTCGGAGTCCTGGTTGATTATAGAATGACTATGAGCCGCCATTGTGACATGGCCATGAAAAAGGCTAATACGATTTTGGGATGTATTAGGCGAGGTATTTCCAGTAGGGATAAGGAGGTGTTAGTGCCATTATACAAGGTATTGGTGAGACCCCATTTGGAATATTGTGTGCAGTTCTGGTCTCCCATGTATAAGAAGGATGAATTCAAACTGGAACAGGTACAAAGAAGGGCCACTAGGATGATCCGAAGAATGGAAAACCTGTCTTATGAAAGGAGACTCAAGGAGCTTGGCTTGTTTACTTTAACCAAAAGAAGGCTGAGGGGGGACATGATTGCACTTTTAAAATATATTAGAGGGATAAATACCAGGGAGGGAGAGGAATTATTTAAGTTTAATACCAATGTGGACACAAGAACAAATGAATATAAGCTGGCTAGTAGGAAGTTTAGACTTGAGATTAGACGAAGGTTTCTAACCATTTGAGGAGTGAGGTTCTGGAACGGCCTTCCAAGGGAAGTAGTGGGGGCAAAAGATCTATCTGGTTTCAAGATTAAACTAGATGGGTTTATGAAGGGGATGGTTTGATGAGATAACATGATCTTGGTAGCTAATTGACCATTCATTATCAGTGGGAAATAGGTTAATGGAGGGATGATAGGAGTTACTATAGAGAACTTTCTGGGTGTCTGGCTGATGAGTCTTGCCCACATGCTCAGAGTTTAGCTGATCGCCATGTTTGGGGTCGGGAAGGAATTTTCCTCCAGGGTAGATTGGCAGAGGCCCTGGAGGTTTTTCGCCTTCCTCTGTAGCGTGGGGTACAGATCACAGCTGGAGGATTCTCTGCATCTTGGGGTCTTCAAAGTATTTGAAGGCTTCAATATCTGAGATATAGGTGAGAGGATTATTCTAGGAGGGATGGGTGAGATTTTGTGGCCTGCACTGTGCAGGGGGTCAGACTAGATGATCATACTGGTCCCTTCTGACCTTAAAGTCTATGAGTCTATGAGAAGCCACCTGGCTGCAGGAAGCGCTCCCAGAATCCGACCACTGGCTCGAGTTTCGGCAGGGGCAGGATGAGCTTGTGCAGACTCAGCTCCTGGGCCTTGAACCAGAGGCACCACAGGGTGCATGGCTGCTGCAGTCATAGCTTCTCATCGGGTGTACAGGACACACATTTTAGTATGAGCCCTGATCTATACAGCCCCCCCGATCCTCATCTGCTCTGCATTGTAGGCCTGCGCTGAAAGTTCATGCTGTAAAAGGTCTAAAACATTTGTTGCTTAAATATTAAAAAGTTCGAAGCTGTTACAGAAAATAAGCTGCAGTTTGGTGTTAGCTGTGTCAGGCCAGGCCTTGAAAATCACATGTTGTCACCTGCTCCACCAGGGGCTGGACCAGCAGTTCTTCTTCCAGTCCCTCGGCCATACTGAGAATGCAGTGCAGCGGCCATCCCACCATGTAGCCTGCCCTGCTGAGCCCCTTTCCCGGCTCCGCCCTGTTCTCTCCCCCCCTTCTCTCCCCTGAGTCTTGTGCCCCTCACTGCGCTCAGCAGCCACTTCAGGAAGCACAGCAGATTGAAGGTGCTGCCAGCCTTGGCTGCTCCCTAGGCACCGCCGCTCTTATGCTGCTGTCGCCCGGCCTGGCTGCCCTGCTTGAACTCCTGCACCGCTCAGCCCCTGGGTCTGCCAGGCCGCTGTGGGGGAAAAGCTAGGCCTGGGTAAATGCTTCCTGGCCACACCAGGGGCTTCGGTCAGAGGCCCCCAGTCCATGGCAAAGGGCCAGTGGACTCTGCTGGGCTGGGGCACAGGCTGAAACACAGCACCCAGTGGTAGCCAGGGAGCTCTGGCCCATCCCTCTGCTCTAGCCCTGATCACGGAGCTCCATCCTGTCCCTCCGCTCCAGCTCCGGCCACAGAGCTCAGTCCCGGCCACTGAGCTCCAGTCCCAGCACTCTCTGGTGGCATCACCACCACACACACTGCCTGCTGTTCAGGAGTCATGCACAGCACCATCACCTGAAGCAGCCTCTCACTACTTCCGTTATCTTGTCAAGGAAAGGGAGGGGGGACAGCAGCACATAGGCGCTTCTGGCTGCATTTTGAGCCCCGGGGCTTTCTGGGATATTTCACAGCTTTATGGGGACATTGGGACAGGAGATTCAAATTGGGGACTGCCCAAGACTTATGGTTGGCGTAATTATGGGCTGGAGCTTGCCTTTCAGCACTGCTGTGAATAAACTTCACCTTCCCGGAGGAATCCACAGAAACGTGGTGGATTACATTAGCATTAGACAAACTGCTTAGGCACTGTTCCCTCCCTGTTTCCCCTTTGTTCAGGAGGAAGTTATTTGCATCTTGTCTGCACTAGCAGCAGATAACACAGTGTCTCACAGTTGTGTGGTGCAATATGAGGGAGCTGTGAAATCTCCTCTTCGGTGTGAAGAATTAAGAGCTATAGCCCAGGTAGCATCTAAGTAGGTCCGTTAATCCTTTTCACAGGTAAATGCTCCAAATCACAATTTGTCCCAAAGTCAATAATTATTAGGGCTGTTGATTAATCACAGTTAACTCATGCAATTAACTAAAAAAACATCATTCACAATTAATCAGTTTTAATCACACTGTTAAACAGTAGAATACCAATGGAAATTTATTTAATATTTTTTATGTTTTCTACATTTTCAAGTGTACTAATTTAAATTACAATACAGTGCAAAGGGTACAGTGCTCACTTAATATTACTTTTATTACAAATATTTGCACTGTAAAATGATGAACAGAAGAAATAATATTTTTCAGTTAATCTCATTCAAAGTGCAATCTCTTTATTATGGAAGTGTTACATAACAGCACATGAAAAACAAAATAATGTAAAACTTTAAAGCCTTCAAGTCCACTCAGTTCTTCTTGATCTGCCAGTCCCTAAGACAAGCAAGCTTGCTTATGGAAGATAATGCTGTCTGCTTCTTATTTACAATGTCATCTGAAAGTGAGAACAGGCATTCTCATGGCACTTTTGTAGCAGGTCTTGCAAGTTATTTATTTTTAGCCAGATATACTAAACCAGGACCACTTAACTTTGGAAGTCCCGGAGGCCACAATAATACTTACAGCATGTGTCGAGGACTGCAACTTAAATGCGGTTGCATATACATGCAAATATATATGCAAATAGCTTCTTTCACACTGATGGGCATGAATACAAAGATTAAGCCTTAAGCCACAACGCTGGACCCAGACATGGCCAATGTAAGCCAGTCAGCACCTCTCAGGCTCTGCCCACAAGGCTAAGCAGCTAGAACTTCCCACAATGCCCTGGCACTCCCGGCACCTCCTCCCTGGTGGCTAGAAATGCTGACACCCTGTACCCATCTGTTCCAGCCAACCCATCTGGTTGTGTCATTCAGTGCTCACTCCACCTGGGAGACGCCTCACCGTTGTGGAGTGTGTTTCCCAGCGGAGACCATGTTCAAAGGATCCCACCCATGGACCATGTGTTGAGCCCCACATAAACCAAAACTGTACTGTGGGCTGCAAACAAAGAGGCTGTGGGCCGCATGCAGCCTGCAGGCCGCATGTTGAGTAGCCCTGTGCTAAACATTCGTATGCCCCTTCATGTTTTGGCCACTATTCTAGAGGAAATACTTCTAAGCCAAAGACACTCATTAAAAATAATAATGTGTTCATTCAATTTGTGGCCGAACTTCTCAGGGGAGTATTGTATGTCTTCTGCTCTGTTTTACCTGCATTCTGCCATATATTTCACATTATACTGGTCTCAGATGGTGCCCCAGCACACGTCTTTCATTTTGAGAACACTTTCACTGCAGATTTGACAAAACTCAAAGAAGGTACAAAATGTAAGATTTCTAAAGATAGCTACGGCTCTCAACATAAGGTTTAAGAATCTGGGGTACCTTCCAAAATCTGAGAGGGACTAGCAGGTGAGCATGCTTTCAGAAGTCTCAAAAGAGCAACACTCTGATATGGAAACTACAGAACTCAAACAACCAAAAAATAAAATCCACTTTCTGCTGGTGACTTCTGACTCAGATGATGAAAATGAACATGTGTCAGTCCGCACTGCTGTGGATTCTTTTTTAGAAGAACCCGTCATCAATATGGATGCATGTCCTCTGGAATGGGGATTGAAGCGTGAAGGGACATATGAATTTTTAGCACATCTGGCACATAAATACCTTGATGCTGGCTTCAGTAGTGCCATAGGACTAGTGCCATTCTCACAGGTGACACTATAAGCAAGAAACAGGAAGCATTAACTCCTGCAAATGTAAATTTGTTTGAGAAATTGGTTGAACAAAAAGTAGGAATAATTGAACTTACAGGCTCTAAAGAAGGGGTGGCCAACCCATTACAACAGACGAAGAGCCAAAATAGTGGTGGATACAGCACAATGAGCAGAGGGAAAAGTTGAGCCCCTCCCCCCCCAAAAAAGAGGGGGAGGGAGGTCAGCTGCGGCCCTTTTAAGAACAGAGTAGCCATTTGAAGGTGGCCATTTTGAAGTCTGCACCGGCATCCCGTGCAGACAGAAATATGCTGCCTCTTGAAGAGCCGAAGAGTGTGGGTGCGGGAGCCACAATTTTTTCTTTGAAGAGCCGTGGGTTGGCCACCCCTGCTCTAAAGTTTTACATTGTTTTATTTTGAATGCATTTTTGTACATAATTCTACATTTGTAAGTTCAACTTTAATGAAAAATAGATTTTACTACAGTGCTTATATCAGGTGAACTGAAAAATTCTATTTTTCTTTACAGTGCAAATATTTGTAATCAAAATAAATATAAAGTAAGCACTGTATACTTTGTATTCTGTTATAATTGAAATCAATATTTTTGAAAATGCAGAAAACATCCAAAAATAGTACTGCATTATTATTTAACAGTGTGATGAATAACAATTTTTTAATTGTGATTAATTTTTTAATCACTTAACATCCCTGGTATTAGGGAGAGAGCCATTTGTAACATTGCTCATAGGGGGAGCTGGTTAGTAACCAGAAAAAAAATCACCTTTTTATTAACTTCGTTTCTGACTTTTTGTTGGATTCACATTCTCCATTTCCTCATTAACACTTTGTGGCCAGCTCTGCAGGACTGGTTTTGTCTGCTCCATCACACATTTCTTTAAGGGGAGGTCTTGGCTTGCATCTCTGAGGGTAGCTACTTGTTCCTTTCCTTCACTCCTCAGCAGTGTTTTATTTAGGAGAATGGCAACGAGACTAGTGTATATGCTGCATATACCCTTAAAGCAGGATTTGGAGATTAGGAGTACTTGATCCTGTACCTGCCAGTTGCATGGAGTGCTGGAGCAGCTTGCTCTTGCTCCACAGCATTATCAGCTGAATTGTCTGCTCTTGAGAGAGAATCCTACACGAGGGGTCAGAAGGAAAGAAGGAGCTTGGTATGAAGTTTCCTTTTCTAGTATCAGGGCATAAATCTGGATAATGCTTTGTATTCTGAGAAAGGAACAGTTGAAATAAAATGGATGCTGTGATCCTGAGGGTAGAATAGCTTGAGCATGATACAGGGTTCTGTTTCCAGTTCTGCTGTTCATTTGCCATGTCATCTTGTGCAAGTCACTTAGCCTTTTTTATCCCCATTTTCCCCACTTATTTACCTATTGTGTTGTGATGTCAACCTAATTAATGTTTGTGAAGTGTCTTTGCAATCATTTGACAAAATAAGCTGCATAAAAGCCGATTTTTATTACAACTGTAAAATAAAATAATAAAGTTTTCTTTTATCCAGTGTTGCTTTTATTAAAATGAGGGATTGAATACCACCAGTTCCACCTACAAGATGTATGCTTAAGAAATTGTTCTATAATAACTAATATCAGTTATCTCTTCCAAATTATTTTCAATCAAACAACACCATTCTCTTATTTTATTTAGGTCACTAGCTGACATTGACAGAGATGGACAGCTGAAAGCTGATGAGTTTGTGTTAGCCATGCATCTAACTGATATGGCCAAAGCTGGACAGCCTCTGCCATTGACCCTGCCTCCTGAATTAGTACCTCCTTCTTTCAGGTAGTACCCAAGACAAGGATACATGCTCTTAATGCAGAGTAAATGTAAAACATATAGAATAGTCTGCATTTAACTCACCCCCAAAATAACTTCTCCCCTAGAGCTGGAAAATATGCCGAAAATGTTAACGGAACTCTGCCATCTTACCAGCAAATGCAAGAAGAGGAGCCCCAGAAAAAACAGCCAGGTAAGAAAGATTTTGCGCTTACATTTAGAACATACGACTCTTCTTAGAGGAATGCTACATCTTTTTGAAAGTAATAGGGGGATAAGGAACTACAGCATAACTATTTCAGGAGATGCATAGAGGGAAGGTTGTCTTGATGCTGTCAGTTAAAGGCATTTAAGAAACATCTTGAATGTACAGGTGAGGGGCTGTATTTCACGTATAGGAAATATCAGACACATAAGTATTAATTAAAAGCTTCACAGGGGTAGCCAAGTTAGTCTGTAAATAGAAAAACTTTAAAAAACAATAAATAGTCTAGCAGCACCATAAAAACTAACAAACGTGTAGATGGTATCATGAGCTTTCGTGGACATAACCCACTATTTCAGATTTTTGTTTCATCTAATACCATGATGCCATCTACATGTTCTGTTAGTCTTTAAGGTGCTGCAAGACTATTCATTGTTTAAGTTTTTCCATTATTAGTAATGAAAGTCTTGCAAAGCCTTCTGGCTGAAACATTGGAACGCCACTGCAAAATTCCGTGTAATTGAAAGTTACTGGTACTTGCCTTATCTCCATATTAGCTCAAGATTTTGAACCTAAGAGAGCTTGATTTTGCCACAGTATCTTCAAGCAACAGGTAGCTTACTGTGAGCCATAGTATCAGACTACACTCCTGCCTGACTGCTACTGCCAGGAGGGAGTAGTAGAGGCTCCCTCTTGGTGGCAGGGAATATGAAAGGCTTATTTCCATTTTGGGAGGAAACCCTAAATTATTCCACCCTATCACACTAGGGATGTGAAGGTTTAACCAGTGGGGCTGGATCAGCTCCCCGCCTACCCTGGACAGGGGGCTTCTCCAGTCCTGTGGGGGCCCACCCTAGGCAGGGACTGCTCCAGCACACTCCATAGAAGTTTCTGACCACCACAGGCCTGTGTGCTCCTCAGGCAGGGGTTGCTCTGGTGTCCCAGCTGGTGCAGCTCCTACCTGTGAAAAGGGAGTGGGGGGGGACAGTCCAGCCAAGCTGTGGGCAGGTGGGGGATCTCTGCAGCTCACCCACTTGCCCCCCTTTAATTGGTTAACCAATTATATGGGATTTTATATCCCTGCTCCACACTTTAAAAAAAAATCCATATTGCAGTTATTGACAATGATTTTTAACAGTTTGGGTCTGAGAAAAATTAAAGGTAATCTCCCCTGTGTGCTAACACATGTTCTATACAGTGAAGAACTGTTTAAAAAGATGAGTTGTGCAACTGTGTCATTTTCCTATTCCGTGTCGGTATCCAAGAAAGGAGCCCCTCAATTAGTATGTAAAAAGTCTTTATAGCTATTAGTATTAAATTGTATTCTGCTTTAAAACAACCAGTCCTACTGAGCCTCTTGTTGTTGTTGTTGTTATGGAAGGTCAATAAGTTTTACCACAGAACATTTCTTTTTGCTGTCAAAAGTTATGAAATTTGTTGTGATGCCAAGCTGTGAAAATGGTAAAAATGTCTATGTTGTGAAAGGAAGATTGATACTTTAACACTGCTCAGTTTAAGGTGCTTAAATTATCCATGGTGCAATGTTCTCATCTAACCAATAAGAAAACATGCTAGTCATTGGCATTGTAAGAGAGGACCAGACTTTAGATTATTGTTCTATGTAAAATAATGCTAACTGCTGTCCCTTATTTTAGTAACATTTGAGGACAAGAGGAAAGCAAACTATGAGAAAGGAAACATGGAACTGGAGAAACGGCGTCAAGTCCTACTGGAGCAGCAGCAGAGAGAGGCGGAACGTAAGGCTCAGAAAGAAAGAGAAGAACAGGAGCGAAGAGAGAGGGAGCTGCAGGAGCAAGAGCGGAAAAAGCAGCTTGAACTGGAAAGGCAATTGGAGAAACAACGAGAGCTGGAAAGATATAGGGAAGAAGAGAAGAGAAAAGAAATAGAAAGACGGGAGGTTGTTTTCTTAATTTTATTTACTTTTAATACTTAAAGTAGTACACATCCACACTCAGTGAACACAGTTAGTAAAGCTATTTGCTTGTCCACTTGGGAACTTGTGCTACCACTAGACAGACAGGCTTGATTTAGTTGTTTGAGCATAGGATTAAGAGCCAGGCCTTTACTGAATCTAGGCTTGGGCAATGATCCTTGTGTGATCATTGCAAGTCATTTTGGAGTCACTGTCTGAAATGTTGTTCCTACTGTTGTTGCACATAACCCCTAACGTTGCTAAAACTCAGGTTCTCCATCGAGTGGTGTTCCAGTGGTTGCTCCACTCAGGTCTTGGTGCATCCTCATGCTGCTGATTGGAGATTTTTGCTCACCAGTGCCCCTTGTTTCGCATCTGAGAACTCTGTGTCTCATGCTGCTGCTGTTCATTAGGTGTGCGTGCGGCATGAGCCTCCTTCCAGTTCCTTTTCTCCTGTCCTCGCAGTCAGAACAGTGCTCTCCTTTTCTGACAGGAAACAAATAGCATAGTTAGTTTAGTAATAGTTCATAGTTTTCAACGTTTACTTAAAAAAAAAAAAAAAAAAAGCTGCCACGTGGCTTTTTTCCCCTTCTCTACATGCTGGACTCTCCCAGCTTTGAGAAATGTGACTCATGCTAGGACTCCATGCCTATTTCGGGTGGACACATGTCCTGCATTAAATGTCTTGGAGAAACTCATGCAGCACGTAAGTGCCCACATTGCCTAAATATGACAGCAAGAACCAGAAAAGACTGCGAAATGTGGCTCAAAAACCTCCTCTGAGAGAAATCCCTACAATAATTGGGAGATAAGTCTGAGGAGACACGGGGACAGCAAAAGTCTGTTTACGGGGTGGTGAGCCAGCCCTGTTGAGGCTCTCAAGTTTTGCAGGCTTGCCTGACACACTCACTGCCTGCACTGCCCCAAGCCTCCCATTCTCTGGTGCTGTCAGTCTCTGGCTCCACAGAGAAATGCAAGACCACATCAACCAGGAGAACTGAGTCAAAACCACTTGACACCCGCCAGTGCTGTTAATGCAACGGTGCCAACAAAGCCTCATATGCCACCACCGCCAACTCCCTCAGGCACCTCTGCACTTCCTGAACAAACTGTCTCTGGGCAGCCCGAACCTAAATGCTCCCCAGTACTGGAGCATAAGAAAATGTCATAAAAGACACATCACTTACAAAAATTCCTCACAGCCAGGTACGCCACTGATACAAGGAGCCTATTCACCACGTTCCCTGGTGTTGTCTCTTGCCAACTTGCACAGGCACATGGCAGAAAGGGTTCCCCACTCTCCTATGCTGCTGTCTCCATGAACTGACCACGGTAATGGGCAGCGAAGCAGATTCTCATCATGCCATTCATCCCCATTAGGATCAGTGGCTTCCTGGCATTCATATCGAGATCATTCTCTACAACAACCACTACACTTTCTGTGGCTTAACCAACCGTGAATGTATCCTCCACAACACTTTCAGCCTCATAGTGGCCTCCTTGGGAACCATGGCATGGGTATCGAGTACGTTCTTCCCATACCTACTGCACAAGGGATGCATCCCCTGCATTGCCACAACACATGGTTACATGCTCCCCAGCTACATCCGTGCATTTGTCGCCGTCTCACCCACCCTCAGTGATAACACTGAGTGACTCAAATGACAATAACATCTTACTCGGATTCGGAGAGCTCCTCGACTGTTCCCAGATTCACCAGATCAGATGAGGCAGTTTTCCAGGTATCACCCTCTCCTCCAGCAGATGACCTAAAACAATTCCAGGAATTATTTAAACAAGTGGATCAGTCACAGGACATTACACTCCAAGAGGTACAAAACAAACAATACAATTTACTCATGCTACTGCAACCAGCAGCATCCTCAAAGATAGCCTTACCTATTAATGAAGCTAGCTTGGACTTCTCAGAGGTGCTTTGGCAAACTCCAGCCTCTATCCACCCAATCTATCACAGGGCAGATAGAAAATATTTCATCCCAGTAAAAGGCATGGACTTCCTCTTCTCACATCCCCTAACCAAATTCACTAGTTGTAGACTTGGTTAATCTCAAGTCCAAACACCCACAATTTAAGTCTACACCTCGGGACAAGGAACATAAACAGCTAGATATCTTTGGCCGCAAAGTATACTCTTCCGCCACCCTCCAATTTAGGATATTGAATTACATAGCACTCCTGGCTAACTAGGATCATGCCAACTACACTAGACTGCAGGATCTGGTACGGCATCTTCCTGAGAATAAGAGACCATTATCAAGAAGGGCCTATCCATAGGAAAAACTGCCCTCCAGACCACAATGGATGTGGAGGACACAGCAGCTAGGGCCACAGCTACAGCAACAGTAATGCGTAGAACAGTGTTTCTTAAACTGTGTTCCGTGGCACACCCCGTTGGAGGTGTGCCACGGAGAACAACAGAATTCAAAATGGCCATCTTTAAAGGGTCAGGCGACTTTTTTGGGGGGAGGGGGGATTCAATAACTCCCCCCCCCCCGACTCTTTTTTTCCAATAACTCTTTCCCTTTCACCCCAACCTTTTTTTTTCCCCCTCAACAAAAAATCCTTGGTGTTCCTCATAAAAATATATATATATTGTTTGGTGTTCCTTGGTCTTAAAAAGTTTGAGACACTGGCATAGATCCTCATGGCTACAGTCATCAGGAGTCCCAAAAGAATTACAATCTAAGGTGGAGGACCTCCCCTTTGTTAGAAACCAACTGTTTGCCACAAAGACAGATGAAGTGCTACCCTCAATGAAGGACTCTTGTACCACATTCCACACTCGGGGGGTGTACACTCCACCTAACAAGAGATGCAAATACATCCCCTGCAAAGGGTCTATAACTACTATAGACAACTGCAGAGGCCATACAAAAAAAGGCCCAAGCAATGCTCCAATAGGAGGAAGACTCAGCATAATCAGTCCTCTAATGCTCAATCGACTTCACACAAGAGCAGATTTGAAGTCTTTGTCAGGGGTCTGAGCAACCACCCCGTAGTTCCAGTGCATCCAAATGTCACCTTCCATCACTGCCTGAGACCATTCTACCAAGAATGGGCCAACATTACTACAGACAATGTGGTCCTAGAGATTATCAAATCAGGCTACACAATCCCCTTTACATCTATACCCTCTACCCAACCCCCTACCCTGTCCCTCTTTAGGGACCCATCTCACAAGCCCCTGCTTCAAGCCAACTGGCAGATGTGGTCAGTCCTCCTTCTTCTACATAAATGACTCCAATTCCCACCACCGTCTGGTGGGTACTGCTACTCAGTCACCTGAGTGGAGCACCCACAGGGACACCACTTGATAGAGAAGAAGTAGTTACTCACCTTGTGCAGTAACTATGGTTCCTTGAGATTGGTGTCCATGTGGGTGCTCCACTACCCTCCCTTCTTCCCCTCTGCTTGGAGTCCTTTAATGGATTTCAGGTAGAAAAAACAGAGGGAGGCTCACGCCACACGCGCACCCAACAAACAGCAGCAGCACAAGACGCAGAGTGCGCAGGTGCGGCGCGAGGGGCACTGCTGAGCAAAAATCTCCAGTCAGTGGCACAAGGGCGCATTGAGACCTGAGTGGGGCCCCCAAAGGAGGACATATTTGTAAGAACTATCGTTACTGCACAGGGTGAGTAACTACTTCTTCTCAAGACTATTTTATTTTTGTGGGCCTCATTTTCTTTTACAATTTTCTTTTTAAAACCAACCAACCAACCAACCAATCAACCAAAAAGTAACCCAGAACTAGGCTCGACTGAAGCTTAAAGCTGACATTACTTTGCTTCAGTCCTATAGCAACTCTGGGCTTATTTGGTTTGTCCACAATTCCACTGCATCCACTTTGTGACCAATTATGTTAAGGGCCTCCTGGGTCATGCTGAGCATTATCAGTTCCCTGCACTATTCTGTTAGTCAAGACCATTAAAGTGAAACCCAATTTGTATCTGAATTATACATTATATTGTACACAATTATCTTTCTCCAGTTGATTATTCTGGCAATTTCTCCTCCAGGGGGAATTGAGATAATCAAGATTGTAGGATCGGGTCTTCCATTCTTACGATTATGTTTGATATTTGAAATATATAAGATTGTGCTTTTCGAGCAGAATTCTTATGCTTTATTACTTGCTACTCATAAATAGAGCAGAATGGCAGATTACTTTGCACATAGTGTAAGCAAACCTGAATGTATAAGGTCTAGATCTAATTTAAAACCAGCCAGCCTTTGTACTGTTCCTTTTAAGGATATTGTAGGGGGCCACCCTCGTCCGTGTCCCCTGTTTCCCAGTCAACACACCCCTTTTGACGTATTTGGGGTCTTCAGGTTTATTAAATTTTTTCGTCTTACAAATCCCTTAACACGATTTGATCACCCTCTACCTGCTAGGGAACAGGGTTAGGGCCCGCCCTCGCTCCGAACCCCAACCCAGGGCCCTAAGGTCAGGACTCTCGTCCTTACTTAGTGGAGGGGGTAGAAACCCCTAAACTCCCCCGCTCTCGGGGTCCACGCCCCTGCCCTGGGCCGCTTCTTCCCCAGCCGTTGTCCAACACTAGCCAGGGGACCCCAAGTTAGAACTCACCCAGGGCCTCCAGAGTCCTGACCCACCTGGCCGCCGCTGCGGGGCTCCAACTCCCCTGGGATCCATTCTCCCCCCCTCCGGCATGGAGTCTGCTTTTAAATTCCCCGCCGGACACGGGGGGGAGTGCCCCCCCGACGTCATCACTCCGCACCACCCCTGGGCCTCGTGCAGATGATGTCACTGCGGACATCATCACGACCGGCCCCCAAACCCCATGAATGTGCTCCCCCGCGTCACCGCTCATTCGGGGCGCTGCCACTCCCCGCCTAGGACTCCCCCCGGCGCAGCGCAGACCCCGCTTCCCCATCTCCGCGGACACGGGGGAGTTTCAGGGAGGGGCGGGGCCGCCCCGCCACAGATATCATTTAGGATTAAAGATGTTTTAATGTGAGCACTGACCTGTGGAGCCCCCAGCACACTGTTATAAAGGACAACAACCTCCACAATCCAACAGGTAGCTCCAGATCACCTCTTTTCCCAACCTCTTTCTGTATCTAGGAACAGAAAAATGTGACAAACCCCCTACTTACACACACACACACTCCCTGCTGCTGCCTGCCCCTTCTGTGCACAACCCTGTCTCCTCCTTAATCATCTTCTGCTCCCTCTCCCCTCTGTCCTCCAGATTTCTTGTGTGGATACAAATAAAATCTGGATTAAGGATGTTAAGAAGCAGGTAACTGGCTAATTGTGTGGTCAATACAGAGGGAGCAAGGGTGGGAGAAGCGAGTAATCACGTAGTCACTCGACTGTCCAATAAGCCTAGCCTTATCGGGTAGTTGACTTTTTGACTAGTCGCTTACATCCCTAATCTTCATTGCGGATTACAGATCAAATAGGGAGTTGAGCCTGGCAGATGTGGATCCACATTTTGTGTATGTATAGATATCAGCAATTTGAGATTCTAGTCATGTAACTTGTTATCTATAGGCAGCAAAGCAGGAACTTGAGCGCCAGCGACGGCTGGAATGGGAGAGAATTCGACGCCAAGATCTTCTTAATCAGAGAAACAGGGAACAAGAAGAAATTGTCAAGTTGACCTCTAAAAAGAAGAGCCTTAGTCTTGAATTGGAAGCCCTGGTGAGGAATGCAGTGTATTAAACATATTTGAGTTATGTGCAGTATTTTTAAAATATGCTAAGGAAACCTTTTTCAAGAAATTTTTAGTGTAGGCTCAGCAATCAAAGCACTTGTTTTCTAATAATTTTTCTTAAGGTACCTTTAGGTAGAAATTATCTTTTCACAGAAATTCGTTAAACTTTTTTGTCATTTTGTTTTGGTTTTTACAATATGTGATTTAAATCTTTTTTGTTTTTCTGTAGAGTGGCAAACATCAGCAGATCACAGGCAGACTGAAAGATGTTCGAAACAGAAAACAAATTCAGAAAAGTGAGCTGGAAGTTCTAGATAAAAAATGTGATTTGGGAATTATAGAAATCAAAGAGCTACAACAAGAACTTCAAGTATGTGATTTCGTGTTAGACCTAGACATCGCTTTCATTTCTCTGTTGATTTCTCTTTAATAGTTGTGGTATCAGTAATGTGTAGGAGCATCAAGGAATTGAATGATTAGGGTGCAGAAAAGAAAACTAAGTAGAAATGGCCAGTGAATGTGGTTGCATAGTGCTCACTAAAAATATTTATAGCATTAGAGAAATCACTATAAACATTCACGATCATTGAAATTAATTTTACAGGGCTAGAAGTGAGGTTTTGACTGTATTTGCAGTAGTGTGTGCTAGTTTACCCGTGATCATACAGGAAGATATTTTTGCAGTGTTCAATAAGATTCTTACCTGGTTTCTCCCTCTTCATCTACATTTGACATTTCTAAAAAGAAGTAAAACTCCCAAGGATGTTTTATTGCTCTCACTTTTCCTGTGAAGGTGGTAGACCTGTGCAGCGCTCTTTCTACAATATCTCAGTTATTTCCAGATCACTAAATTAAGCAACTTAGTGGACCATCTATGGAAGATGCAGCAGCTGATGTTCCTCAAGTCATTCCAATGGACGTAATTCAAAAACCAACCCCATTTTTCTCCATGATTAAAAAATTAGGTTGGGTGTTAATTTTAAAATCTAGGGTTTGACTTCTAATATTGTGCATTATTTCATTTAGCTAAAGCTCACTTGTTCTCAAAACACATAGTTCAAGTGAGAAGTAACTGGTACTTTTTCATTGTGAATTGAGCCTTCTGTTGACTATACATGGGGTTAGTATTGATGTTTTTTACACTAATTGCTAGCAGTTGACTGCTGTGGCATACCCCTCACAAGGGGTACGTCTAGACTACATGCCTCTGGCGACAGAGGCATGTAGATTAGACTACCCGGCATAGGAAAATGAAGCGGCGATTTAAATAATCGCCGCTTCATTTAAATTTACATGGCTGCCGCGCTGAGCCGATCAGCCGTTTGTCGGCTCAGCGCGGTAGTCTGGACGCTCCGCCGTCGACATCAAAGACATTTGTCGACCTCCCAGGTATGCCTCATCCCAGGAGGTATACCTGGGAGGTCGACAGATGCCTTTGATGTCGACGGCGGAACGTCCAGACTACCGTGCTGAGCCGACAAACGGCTGATCAGCTCAGCGCGGCAGCCATGTAAATTTAAATGAAGCGGCGATTATTTAAATCGCCGCTTCATTTTCCTATGCCGGGTAGTCTAATCTACATGCCTCTGTCGCCAGAAGTCTAGACGTACCCAAGGTGTTAACATTGAATTCTATATGCTAAACTAAAGCACACAGTGTAACTTGGTTTTGTTTTATTTCTCAGACACTGAAAACCTATTAGTTAATGACCAGTTAGAAAGAATGCTTGGAATTTTTTTCTAAATTCTTATTCAGCCATAATACACCAATGTTATGCTAATATACTTTAAATTTGTTCATTCCAACTGTTTTAAATTTGCATCAAATAATACTTAGTGTTTTGCGTGAGAGAGAGAATGAATGTATCAATGCACCATGGTTCAGTTTACTTACTTCATGTGATGTTGAAAAAGTGTTTGTGGTTGGTGCCATGTAAACAGATATTAACCTTTCTTAAAAATACATTGCACCTCTTTCTTATATATTTATAGGAATATCAGAGTAAACTAGTCCATTTAGTTCCTGAAAAGCAGTTATTAAATGAGAGAATAAAACACATGCAGATGGACAACACTCCTAGTAAGTGTCTTCAAATGAACTCTTTACTCTGTATACCAGCTTTTCTTTATTCACTGGGAAGGCTACCGACTGTGTTGTTGTTAACCTTCCCTTCATAGTTACCATAGCTTCAGCAAGTCCCAACCAATACTCAGAACTGTTTGTTGGCCCTGCTTTCCATCATTTCCTACATCTAACAAACAAGGGGACAAATATCTTTTGATAAGAAAAGAAGGCTACAACTTTAAACATAGACAATACACACTATAGTACAGGCAGGAATTATGTTTATTGTTGTCCAGATTTTCCTTTTGCTTAAAATAGTGTAAAATCCCAGTTTTACACTCCTGTTAAATGAGTATCAAATGAGTGCCTGCCCTCAGGAGTTGCATCTAATCAGACTAATACAATATAAAGAGCAGATATCCTACAAATATTAATATTAGAGTTATCTTAGTGCCTCTAAGTCTCAATGCGGGATTAAGGTCCAATTGTACTGGAAGTTATTTGAGAATATTCTAGTGCAACAAACAAGCGATATTAGCAAATGGCTTCTGAAGTGGGAGTGAAAGTAAATTAAAAAAGAAATATAAATGGTTATTGAAAAGTATGGTAACACGTATAGAATGATTGTAAAACTACTTGATCTTTTCTACTCAGATGCAGGAATCAGTTCAGTGAACAAGAAGTTCTTAGAAAAGGAAGAATTATGCCAAAGACTTCGGGAGCAATTAAATGCTCTAGAAAAGGAAACTTCTTCTAGACTCTCTGAAATGGATGAATTTAACAATCAGCTCAAGGTACATGAATTCTGCAACTATATTATCTTTATTAAGAAGCAATATTTCACCTCATCCTAGTCACCAGACTTTGATTTGCTATTCCCCATGCTATGCCTTCTCTGAACCTCTTTTCCAATTTTATATCAAAATAAGCATTGCTAAGTATCTTCTAGCAAATCCACAATTAGAAACTAATTCAAAATGGTATTTTGTGTAATTAGATAGTAACATGCCCCCTCCTCCCCGCCCTCTGCTTACTCCTGCTCTGCATGCATCTTGTTTCAAAGGCACACATTGCTCATACTTATTTCAAAACAGGTCCTAAAGTACAGAAAAGTTGAGCTTGCTGAGTACCTTGCAGGTTCTGTCCCTATGGCAGAAAGGTTTAATGGCTACCATTTTGCAGACGATAAATGAAGTGTTCTCATTGTTTAACTTTTATTGGAAGAAAATACTAAATTTGCTAGCACCACACATGGGATATTCACTTTTGGCAGCACACACAGATGCTTTTATTTCTTTAACTAGGAGAGACAATGTGCAGAGCGTAATTGAAGGAGGACATGTAATTTATATGTTGTCAGCTATGCAACAAATGTGTGCAACTTTCTGACAGAGGTGTTGCCACTCTGCTTTATTTGCTGGCTTATTCATAGTAGCATTGATGTAAATTTTAGAATAAATTGTCTGATTTCCCTTCTGGCTAGACGAAGGACACCACTGCATCTGTTGAAGAGAACTGAAGAGGAAACTTTCAGACCTTTTTTTTTTTTTTTTTTTTTTTTTTTTTTTTTTTTTTTTTTTTAAATCTAGAAATGATATCCACAATATCAGTGCTTGCATTTGGTATCTCATGTGTGCTGCATGGTTTGCTGGTTAATGAGAGCAATTCTGTTATGATCAGTGACTGCATCAACAATATAGTCTTCCCTAAAATATATTTTTAAAATCATTACAAAGTTTAATTGGCTTTTTATCTGCCTTATCTTACAGTGTGAGAATATGGATGATTCTGTTCTTCAGTGCCTTTTGTCTCTGCTAAGCTGTCTCAACAACCTCTTCCTCTTACTTAAGGTTATTTTCTAATCTTTGGCTCTTTTGCTTTTAATTATTTCACAGTTTTTCTCTGTTTGCCCTTTCTTTTGGGGTATAGTTTCTCTTTAGCATTCAGCTGAAAATCTTTGTTTAAACATAAAACTTTTCTAAATCAGAATGAATTCTTTTCTGCTTGTTTTAAAATCCTTCTGCTATCTAACAGCTTAAACTTACTTGTTTTATAAAGCAAAGCCAGAAAATACTGATGTGTATCTTGCTTAACAGATTCAGTTAGCTTTATTACCCACATACTGTTTTTTTCTTTTCAGATAAAGTAATATCCACCAAAAAAGTAATTTTCCTTTTTAATAGAAGCACAATTTCTTCCTTTGCATATTCCCCTCTTGCTGTCTCTTTCATGCACAGAGAATGTCTGCTATGAATCATTTCTGTCATTCATTTGGTCTGGGTTCAGAAGAGTCCTGAAATTGCATCAATGCCCAGGTTAACTATGGTTGCCAACTTTCTAATTGCAGGAAACAGAACATTTTTACACCACCCTCTGCTGCCCTGCCCCTTCTGAGGCCCCACCCTCTCTCTGTCCATCCACTCTCCTTTCTGTTCATCCTCCCTTCTGAGGCCCCACCCTCTCTGTCCATCTACTCTCTCCTTTCTGTTCATCCTCCCTTCTGAGGCCCCACCCTCACTCATTTTCAGTGTCCTGGCTGGGATAGAGGGTTCAGGTGCAGGAGGGGCTGAGGACTGCGGGAGGGGTGAGATCTCTGGGGTGGGGCTGGGATGAGAGGTTTGGAGTGTGGGGTGTGGAGGGGATTTAAAGCTTGTATAGGGAGGGATGAGAGCTCCATCTCTGGGATAGGCCTGAGAATGAGGGGCTGGGGTGCAGGAGGAGGCATCAGGCTGGGCGGTGGAGCTGAAGAGTTTGGAGCATGGGAGGAGGTTCCGGGCTGGGGCATGAAGCTGTGGGATTCAAAGTGTAGATGGGAGTTCCAGGCTGGGGCAGAGAATTGGGATGTGGGCAGGATGAGGGCTCCAACCGGGGGTGTGGGATCTGTCGTGGGGCCAGAAGTGAGGGATTTGGTGCACAGGAAGGGGTTCCAGGCTGGGGCCAAGGAGTTTGGAGTGTGTGAGGAGGCTCAGGGTTGGTGAGGGGTTAGGATGAGAGCTCCAGCTGGGGTTCAGGTTCTGAGATGGGGCTGGGAATGATGGGTTTGGAGTGCAGAAGGGGCTCAGAGCTGGGGTGTTGGATTGGGATGCAGGGGGGATAAGGAGTGTGGCTGGAATTAGATGTTTGGGGTGTAGGCAGGGGCTTTGGGCTGGGGTGGAGCAGAAGAGTTCAGAATATGAAAGGGAGTTCTGTTGGTATGCTGGGAGTGTGGGATCTGGTATGGGTCGGGAATAGGAATTAGGGTGAAGGAGGGGACTTTGGGCTTGGGGTCAAACTGAGGTGTTTGGAGTGTGTATGGTGGGAGGTATATGGCTGGGCTGTGGAGCCAAGGGGTTTGGAATGTGGACGTGAGTTCCCTGCTGGAGCCAGGGGATTGAGGTGTGGGCTCCAGCTGGGGATGTGGAATCTGGTGTGGAGCCAGAGGGTTTGTAGCATAGGATATGACTCTCAAATGGGTTGAGGGGATTGGAGCGTGGGAGGGATGCCCTGTGGGTCAGGAGGTTGGAGTGAGGGTCCCAGTTGGCGGTCCAGGTTCTGAGGGGTTGGGGATGAGGAGTTTGGAATGTGGCAGGGGGCTCAGAGCTGGGGCGGGGGTTGGGATGCAGGGAGTGGGACAGGAACTGTGGCTGGAATGAGAGGTTCTTCTTCGAGTGCTTGCTCATGTCCATTCCAATTAAGTGTGCGCACGCAGCGTGCATGGATTCCAGAGCTTTTTTCCCTTAGCAGTACCCGTTGAGCCAGACAGGGAGCCACCTGGAGTGGTGCATATATACCCCTGCTGGCCCTCCACCCCACGGCGGTTCCTTCTTACCACCCGTGACGGTAGCTAGAGCATTGACTAAATAGCTAGTCTCAACCCTTAGCTGGTGTACATAGTTTTTTCTTTAGTTGTTTGAGTTGTTTTAGTGTAGCTAGTGTTAATAGTTTTAGATAAGTGAGAGGAGAGTGCAGTGGCTCCAGGAACTCCTGTATGTTTTCCTCCCCCCCCCCCCCCTTTTCCATTGATCCACAAGGTCATTCTTAGGATCAGGAGTTTCAAGGCCTCGGTCATCATGCTAATGCCGGCAAGGGCCTGCCAGCACTGGTTTACCACTTTCCTAGACTTAGCAGTGGAAGAATCGATGCTGCTGCCAATAGTTCCATATCTGATCACACAAGACCTCGGGGAACGGAGGCTATGCCACCCAATCCTGTTATCCCTCCATCTCCTGGCCTGAAACCTTCATGATTGCTGGGGCCTGAGGCAGCTTTGCTCGGAGAAGGTGCAGAGGGTCGTTTTGGAAAGCAGAAAGCCCTCCACCTGGGCCGCGTATGTGGCCAAGTGAAAACACTTCTCCTTATGGACCACACAGGCAGGCATAGACCTGAGGGGTGCCCCAGTCCCCCTCATTTTAGACTACCTTCTTACCTCAGGCACTAGGGAGTTCACCTGGCTGCCATTGTGTCCTTTCTCTCGGGGGAAGGGGGCAGGACGGTGTTCACAAATGAGATGGTGAAATGCTTCTTTAACGGGATTGACAGGTGGTTTCTCTATGTGCGCTGGCCCGTACACCCACCTGAATTTAGTCCTGGTGAGACTCATGAGCCTCCCCAGTTGAGCCCTTTGCCACCTGCTCTTTAAAGCACTTATCATGAATGGTGACTTTCTTAGTGACGATCACTGCCAGGAGGGCATTAGAGTTGAGAGTCCTCACATCGGAGCCCCCATACACAGTTTTCTTTAAGGACACCCTACAGTCCTCACTCTACATTCCTTCCTAAGGTAATTTCCCATTTTCGCATGATCCAGGATATCTATTTGCCTGTTTTCTTCTTGAAACCTCACTCTACGCCCTGGGAGCAGGCGCTGCATTCTTTGGACATCAGAAGGGCCATCACATTCTACATAGAAAGGACAACAGAGTTTCGAAGGTCTCCACAACTCTTGATTTCCATAGCTGAGGGGATGTGGGGCTTACCAGTATTAGCACAGTGCTTATCCTCTTGGATCACTTCCTGCATTAGAATCTGGCCAGCGCCTCCTCCCCTCTTATGGCCCATTCCACAAGGGCTCAGGCGTTGTCAATGATGTTTGGTGCACAGGTGCGCCTATTCTTGACATCTGCAGAGCAGCCACATGGTCCTCGACTCATACATTCTCAAGCCACTACGCTTTTGCGCACAGCAGGCCAGGGATGATGCGGCCTTTGGGAGGGCTGTGTTACAGTCCATTTCAGTCTAGTCTCCAACCCCACTTCCTAGGATACTGCTAGGGAGTCATCTAATTGGAATGGACATGAGCAAGCACTTGAAGAAGAAAAAACGGTTACTTACCTTGTAACTGTTGTTCTTCGAGTTGTGTTGCTTGTCTCCATTCCAAATCCCCTCCAGCACTACTTTGTCAGAGGACTCCAGTAAGAAGAAACTGAGGGGGAGAAGGGCCAGCAGGGGTATATATGCACCGATATAGCATATACCTCCAGACCAGTGGCACTGCTATGGGCACCCGCATGGCCCCACAATACGCCAACATTTTTATGGCTGACCTGGAACAACGCTTCCTCAGCTCTCGTCCACTTACACCCCTTCTCTACCTATGCTACATCGATGACATCTTCATCATCTGGACCCATGGGAAGGAGACTCTGGAAGAATTTCACCATGATTTCAACAGCTTCCACCCCACCATCAACCTCAACATGGACCAATCTACACAGGAGGTCCATTTCCTGGACACCACGATACAAATAAGTGACGGTCATATCAATACCACCCTATACCGAAAACCTACCGACCGCTATACTTACCTGCATGCCTCCAGTTTCCATCCCAGACACACCACAAGATCCATTGTTTACAGCCAAGCACTGAGGTACAACCGCATATGCTCCAACCCCTCAGACAGAGACCTACACCTACAAGATCTTCAACAAGCATTCTGTAAACTGCGATACCCACACGAGGAAGTTAGGAGACAGATTGACAGAGCCAGACGTGTACCCAGAAGCCTCCTGCTACGGGACAAGCCCAAGAAAGAAACCAACAGAACACCACTGGCCATCACCTACAGTCCCCAGCTAAAACCTCTCCAACGCATCATTAGTGATCTTCAACCCATCCTGGACAATGATCCCTCGCTTTCACAGGCCTTGGGAGGTAGGCCGGTCCTTGCCCACAGACAACCTGCCAACCTGAAGCATATTCTCACCAGCAACTACACACCGCACCATAATAACTCGAACTCAGGAACCAATCCTTGCAACAAACATCGGTGCCAACTCTGCCCACATATATACACCAGCAACACCATCACAGGACCTAACCAGATCAGCCATACTGTCACTGGTACATTCTCCTGCACATCCACCAACGTAATATATGCCATCATGTGCCAACAATGCCCCACTGCTATATACATCGGCCAAACAAGACAGTCCCTACGTAAAAGAATCAATGGACACAAATCTGATATTAGGAATGGCAACATACAAAAACCTGTAGGGGAACACTTCAGTCTTCCTGGACACACAATTGCAGATCTAAAAGTAGCCATCCTGCAGCAAAAAAACTTCAGGACCAGACTTCAAAGAGAAACTGCTGAGCTACAGTTCATCTTGAAGTTTGACACAATCAACTGTGGATTAAACAAAGACTGTGAATGGCTTACTAACTACAAAAGCAACTTCTGCTCTCTTGGAATTCACACCTCCAGATCAGCTGCTAGAAGTGGGCCTCATCCTCCTTGATTGGATCCACCTCGTCATCTCCAGCCTGGTCCTGGCCTGCATATTTATTCCTGCCTCTGGAAATTTCCACTACATGCATCTGACGAAGTGGGTCTTTGCCCACGAAAGCTTATGCTCCTACACTTCAGTTAGTCTATAGGGTGCCACAGGACTCCTCGTCGCTTTTGCAGATTCAGACTAACACGGCTACCCCTCTGATACTCGATATAGCAGTGCCACTCCAGGGGGCTCCTGGTCTGGCCCAATGGGTACTTCTCAGAGAAAAAAGCTCTGGAATCCATGCACGTGGTGCGCGCACACCTAATCGGAATGGACATGAACAACACATCTTGAAGAACATCAGTTACGAGGTAAGTAACCGTTTTTTCAGGTGCAGGAGGAAACTTCTGAGTTGAGGCCTGGAGCCAAGGTGTTCAGAGTGTGTGGGGGAAGACTCCGGGCTTGGGAAGGGGGCTATGTGCGGAAGGTGTCTCAGGAATGAGTCAGTGGGATAGACTCTGGAAAGGGGTTCAGGGTGGAAGATTGGGATGCAGGAGGGGTTAGGGCTCTGGCTGGGGATGGAGGATCTGGTGTGGGGCCAGGGATGAGGGGTTTGGGGTGCAGAAGAGGGCTCCAGCCTGAGGCAGGGGTTTTGGGCATGAGAGGGAGTTGAGGTTTCAGGCTCCAGCCAGGTGGCTCCTAGAAGCGGCCAACATCTCCAGTTCCTAGGTGGAGGCGCTAGAGGGTTTTGCATGCTGTAGGCTCTGCCCCTGCAGCACCCATTAGCCAATGGCAGCTGCTGTGCCAGCATTCAGGGAGGGATAACTCATGGAGCCTGCTTTTGATGGCCCCCGTGTTTGGGAGCTACAGGGACATATCAGCCACTTCTGGGAGCCACCCAGAGCCAGGTGGCTGACCGGTGCTGCCGGGGTACTTTTTCATCGAAAACCAGATGCCTGGCAGCCTTAAGGTTAATATGCATAATTCTGTAGTAAGATGCTTCCAAACCACCTTGTTTAACCTAGTAATGAAGCTTTTGTACCTATTCTCCTTTACACAAGGGAAATTCATGCTGTGGTCACAGTACTCATTTGCTTACTGTATTTTATCCAGCTGTCCATTTTGAATATCATATCCTCTCCTTTCCTTGTAAATTGCTCTGTGACTTCTTTAATGGACCATTTGGTTTTGGAACAAAATTATACTATTTTTCACAGTGAACCTCAAACTGTTTAAAATGAGAAGAGAAATTGTTCCCCACCTTTGTCAATGCAATTCTGTATTATAATTTGCCTGTTGCAGGTAATGAGAATTAGTTTGTTGCTGCAGAAACTCACTGTGCAACGAAGGTTATCTTTTTCATATTAATTACGTTATTTTGACAGTTGAACTTAGGAAATGTCAGATTTTGCAGTGAGAATGCAGTATTCCTAATTACTCTCTTTTGATAAATGTCTGATAGGAAAGGCCATTATCTACCTATTCATCAGTATGTGTATTTAATGTACTGTAATGTGATTCTTAAAAATTAATTGTAGCGACATACAAATATATTAACAACCCATTAACGTGTATCCTAGATAATTGCTAATATGTTCCTTTTGTATATTTAATTACTGGTAGTTTTAAATGATTTGGTGTGAAAAAGTTCATTATAAAAAGACACAGGGGAATGTTAAAGTGGGGGCAATGGGAGTGTTGTTACTTTAAAAAAAATACTGTTAAAAGCATTAAAAGGCATAGGACCATATATAGGCAGAAGCTAGTAACTATGTGTTTATATTTTCCAATATTAATAAAACTATTGCATTTTTTCACTAGTGCACCAGATTCCAATTTGGACCTGTTATCCAAAGCTCTTCCCTTTATTTCAGTCTTTGGTCTGAGCCTATTTATAGGAAATATTGTAGTCTGAACTTTTCTTTGCACGTGACTGTATTTGTCTTAGTTTTTAGATTGTATTGTTATTTTAAACAAAAGTTCTTTGAGTCATAATTATAGAAAAGATTATATAGTTCACCCATAATTAGTACATTTTTATCTGTATTTTTCTTCTTTTTGTAGCACTCTTCTGTTACACTAAAGCAGTGCATAGTAAAATAAATACTAAAGCATAGTGAAGGGAAGCCTACACTTTCATCTTCATCCGGGGGGAGGGGTAGCTCAGTGGTTTGAGCATTGGCCTGCTAAACCCAGCATTGTGAGTTCAGTCCTTGAGGAGACCATGTAGGGATCTTGGGCAAATCTGTCAGGGATGGCACTTGGTCCTGCTATGAGGGCAGAGGACTGGACTTGATGAACATTCAAGGTTCCTTTCCAGTTCTATGAGATGGTATATCTCCATATATTATCTTAAGGGATGTACACCAAAATTTTCTAGTGTTGTTTGTAGTTTAAACAGTGTGTCCACCAGGTAACTATACAGA
This sequence comes from Pelodiscus sinensis, assembly GCF_052426305.1. Lineage (NCBI taxonomy): Eukaryota > Metazoa > Chordata > Testudines > Trionychidae > Pelodiscus > Pelodiscus sinensis. The sequence continues at coordinate 16,313,849 of NC_143054.1, forward strand.
GATAATTTGAAGACAATTTGCTGTACTTCTGGTCTTAGATGGCCCAGTATTTAAGTACTTAATTTAAAATTCCCACTCATTTTTCCTGCATCATATTTGCGGTTTCCAGCAAATGCACGACTAAAAGATGGACTTCACAAGCAATGTTCCCTCTAATCTTTTCCATCCATGTGTGGATTTTTTCCATCCGTGTTTAGAATATTTTTTTTAATATGTGCTGAGGTATGTGCAAACGTGCACCCCCAATAGAAACACAAAATCTAGTTGTGGGCACTCAACTAATCAACTGGGCGGCATTTGAATTTCTCCAGTGTGGACGCACAAGTGCATAGCTCACAGGGAATGCTGTTCGCAAGTATAAGCAGCATAAAATAGTTTGCAGATCTGCCAGCTATTTTACATCCTCCTGTTTGTTTAACTTGCTTTCTAATGAGATTCAACATCCACTTTTAACTTTAGATTATCCTATTTGTATTAGAATTTGGATCACAAAGCATTAAAGTGTCTAGTTACTTTCCTAGAAAAATGGACTTCATTGTCAGTCCTTTGATGTGCTTTATTATGTTTCCTTATTAGGAACTGAGAGAAAGCTACAGCACACAGCATTTAGCCCTTGAGCAACTTCACAGAATCAAAGAAGAGAAAATAAGAGCTATAGAAAGAAAAAGAGCTGAACTTGCACAGAAAAAGCGGCTGGAGGATGAGGCTGCAAGGTAATGTGGTTTAAAAACATAAAAAAACCTGACAATCTAGTTTTAAAACAAGATAATGCTTTGGTGGGCTTAAGATGTTGATAGCAGCAGTAGCCATAAAATTGAACTGATTAAAATATACATCCTGATTAAGAAAGCAGAGTTGTTTGTACTAAGTTTTTGAGTTCCTTTCCTCATCTATTTGCTGAGAAATGTTATTCTCAAAGATTGATGTATCAAATAACTAGAGATTCCATTTTTGTAATGGGGCTTTTTAATCTCTTCTCCACTTAAGCTGCCATACACTTAAGATTATTTAATCACATTTTATACCTTGTTTTGTTGTCATTTGTACATCAGCTTACTCTCCTTTAAAAGCACTTCCTACTTAAATGAACAAATTTAGTTGCTTGTCATTCATACCCTGACATAGGGATGTTAAGTTTAGATTTATTAACTAATCGAATAGTCAGTGGGATTTCCATCGACTATTCTATTAGTCTATAAGGGCGCCTCCGCCTGTGAACTGTAGCAAGAGCCCTGCAGGGAGCTTTTTAAATGTACAAGAGCTCCGGCAGGACTCCTCCACTGGCCCCATGCTCCCTGCTTGCCTGAGCCTCTGCGGAGTTTCTGCTTTTGAAATGTACAAGAGCCTCGCTGGGGCTCTTGCACATTCAAAAGCAGAAGCTCTGCAGGGAGCACGGGGCCAGTGGAGGGACTTCCAGTGAGGCTCTTGTACTCCCATTTAGGCTCTTGTACATTTCAAAAGCAGAATCACTACTGTAGAAACGGAAAAACAACAAATGGTCTGGTAGCACTTTATAGACTAACGAAACATGTAGACGGTATCATGAGTTTTCGTGGGCAGAGCCCCACCTCTTCAGTAGAAACGGCGTGAGCAGAGACTGCTTCAGTCCCCGCTCACACTGTTTCCTGCTGTGCCTCTACCTCCCCTATCCTCCACAGACCTGCTGCTGAGGGTAACCAGCTTTTAAGCTAGCTCCCACCAGCTCCTGCTCCCCCCACTTGCTGCCTCTCTCCAGCAATGGGGGTGGGGAGCAACTGGTTGCATCACTAGTCAACTATATGATAAACTTATGCTTATCAGATAGTCAACTAGTCACTTACATCCCTACTCTGACAGTATAATATTCTTAGTCCCTGATTATTTATGGAAATTGGAGGGACATTATGACAGTCTAATGTCAATATGATGATCTTGGAAACTTTGTGAATGTCAGCAAGTTTCTAGTTTAAAGGGTAAAAGACTCAATTAATCCTCTTTGCAATTCCCTTCCCTACCCTTGGCCTAATTGATTCAGTAATCTCAAGTAGCAATGTTGCCCAAAAGTTTTTTCAGTTGTCTGGTTAGCTGGCTGCTCTCACATGACTCTGATCTGAATATTGCCATAATCGTGATGGCAAGATTATGATTAGTTTTTGGTCTGCAGTGAAGGGACAATAGAAACTGAAGGGGAAACCAAAGAGGGGATGAAGAGATCCTGATGGGGATGTTGGTAGGTGGGATAGGGAGATTGGGGAACAGGGAGCAAAAGAGAATACTAGAGCAGGAACAAGAAAAGATAGAAAGGGATTGCTATGTCAATTGTCATTTCTTCTCTGCATTCTGAGTTTGGGGAGTGAGCAGGGATCTGCTCTTTCCCCTTTTGAGGTTGGGACCTTGAGTTTATTAACATATTGATATTATCAGGTTCATCAATCAGCATTTCTCCACCGTACTCCAGAGAGAAGGAAAGCCAACACTTCATGTGTTAGAGCCACCCTGTCTAAATTCTAGTCATGGCTGTGCCTTGCTTGTGGTTTTAGTGGCTCCAAAGTCACTAACTGTAGTTAGTCCCATAAGCACGTTGTCACTTATCTATACATTTATTTTATCCTTTTCATTAAGGAAAGCAAAACTGGAGAAGGAGAATCTATGGCAGGAAAATGTCCGAAGGGAAGAAGAGGAGAAAAAAAAGCGATTACAGGAAGAGCGAATTCAGGAAAAAATTCAGGAAGAAAAGCAAAAAGCTGAGGAGGCAGCTGCCCAGGTGAGACAGGAGTCCCAGCAGCAAAAACTGTCTGAGGAAAAACATGAGGAAGAGAGGAACAAGTTAGCAGAGATTCAGAGAGAAGCAGAACAAAAAAGGCAGAGACAACTGGAAGAAGACATAAGGAAGCGAGAACAGATTGCAAAAGAAGCCGAGGAGAGGCGTAAACAACATGAAGAAGAGAAGAAAAGAAAAGATGCAGTCAACTTGCAAGAGTCAGAGAAACACATTTCAAAATTGAACTTAAATGAGAAATTTGCAGACTTATTGAAACAGACTGAGGGTAGAAATCTTAAACCAACATGGAAAAGTGAAGGTAAACTTCATTTATTGATTTATTTTTTGTTACAAATGTTCTTTGTTGTCTTGAATGAACATTGTTACTTCATATTTTAGACATTTTAATGTAGGATAATGACAGTATTGTAGGTTATGAATTTAAAAATTGTCAGATGACCAACAACCATATCTACAGCTGGGGTAAATCTGTTGATGTCAGTTGAGTTATACTGAGTTACACCAATTTACACCGACAAAGGGTCTGACCACAAATCTTTCAGTGCTTTCAGTCAATAAATCCTGGACATTTAGAGCAGTAACATTTTAGCTTTCTTCCACTTGGTGTTTGCAACAGAAAACTCAGCTATTATGAGCTGAGATGCTCATAATATCTTATAAAACAGTTTTGATAGTTGTCATAACCAGAAGGGCTGACCAGCAGCCTGGGAACTAAGGGGTTAACCTAGCCAGGTATCTGGTCAGGCAATAGTAATGCAGGTAGGGGACTCAAACTGGGACAAAGGAATTTTTAACTTTTCCCTCCTTTGCCTGGGTCAGAGCAGTTTTCTTCCAGGTTACAGGGAGATGGGAAGCCGTTAACTAACTTTACTCTACTTACATATTGTGAAAAGACTTTTCTTGTAGAGAGAGAGAGAGATGGTCTCAATCCTTCCCCCTCTTCAGTCAGAGGGTGTGTCTAGACTACAGGGTTTTGTCGACAAAAGTGGACTTTTGTCGACAAAACTAAACCTGCGTCTACACTACCGCTGAGTTCTGTCGACATAATGTCGACAGAACTCAGCAGTTTTGTCGACGCTGGTAAACCTCATTTTACGAGGAATAACGCCTTTTGTCGACAGAGTTCTGTCGACAGAAGGCGTTAGTGCATCTAAACTGTTCTTTGAATCTACACTGCCATGTCGACAAAGCAGCTTGCTTTGTCGACAGAACTGAATGTAGTCTAGACGCTCTTTGTCAACAGAAGCTTTGTTGACAGTATCTGTCAACAAAACTTCTGTCGACAAAAGCCTGTAGTCTAGACGTACCCTTAGATGTTTCCAGCAGGTATCTTAGGTGGTAAGTGGTGGTCTCCTGGACTCTGGAAACTCCTGCAGTTGTTTAGTTTTCCCTCTTTATATTCCTTTTATCCAGGACAGGAATTATTTGTGTTCAGTTCAGATTTTTCTCACCTTGAGTGGCAAAGTAGCAGACCAAAATGGGTTCCAGAATCAGGTGGCCTGACCGCATGTCTTCGTAGATTTATAGTTTGGGCTTATAGGAAAAACAAAGCCATTTAAAGGTTGTTGACTTGATCATCCTAAATTATCATTAATAGCTTTTACTAGAATACCTGGACTAATAAAACAGGTTTCCACTTTATCATTCTTGTATGTGAAATTAGAAATATTCAAGCACAAAAATAGATTATACAGAATCAGGGGATCACAAACTCTTGAATGACCTGTTTTGCATAGAGCATCTTTGAGTTATGCATTTTCATATTCATATGCTAATTTTTGTAAAGCATGGAAGCCTTATGAAAATATTGTGCATCATTCAACTGTTATTTTTCACCATATGCTTAGACTATAAGGTCTTTCGGTCAGGGACCATCCTTTTGTAAAGTGTCTAGCACAATGGGCCCTGAACCAGCTTGGTGCCTCACTATTGAAATTCCAAAATAATAAATACGAGTAATACTTTTTCTTCTATCAGGTAACATAGTCAGTGCCTCAGAATCTAGGAATTCAGTTGCCTTGGTGAATTACAGAGCTTTATACTCATTTGAAGCAAGGAATCATGACGAGATGAGTTTTAATTGTGGGGATGTAATTCAGGTAAGACTGACAGTTCATGTTAAACTAACTGCAAAAATCCTTGACACATGCCTTCATAGAAAGTTATGGTTCTTACACATTATAGATCTGTTTGAATTTACACTATGTGCTTCTTTTTAGGAGGTGGTAGTAGGATTGATTTAAGCAATATGTACCTTTAGAACTGACATATTATAGAGGAGTTAAGGACCAAGGACTGGTATGGACTACTATGAAATGCCCAGCTTTGAAATAATTATTGCTGTTATAAATTTTGTGAAAGGAATAATAGGAAAAATATAATTAATCACTGCTCTCCTATTTCTAGTATGACATTTTGCAGGTATGCATATAAGGTGGCAAAGAAAATTTGCCTACAGCAATGCAAAAATAGTAAGCATTGCCATAGATAGAAGTGTATAAAACATTATTATTCTTGATGCTAGAATTATTAAATACCTGACCTGCCTGATTTGAATAGGTTTGAGGGTTTCTCCTAAAGAATTAAATATCTGAATAGTTTTCTTGGTTACGTTATCTGACTGGTGGTGGTTCAAGGAGATGCAGATGTGGTATGTACACATCCAGTGCACCAGAGCGAGGGACTTTCACCTAACAGTACTCATAGAGGGGGCAGATCTCACACTTTGTGGCTGTTGCCCCAACCCCTCTCAGTTTCTTCTCACTGCCTGTGGCTGGAGTCAGAGTTCAGTGTGGTTGTAGTCTCACAACCTCACATTTAGTTTTAGCCTAATTTAAACAGTGTCCTTCCTGTGGAGGGGTGATCCCCAACATTGACCTCTCTTTGCCCACATTCAAGAGCATTGTTCAATGTGTACATTGTACGAAAAAGGACTCAGGTGCAATGTGCCCTTTAATTTTTTCCATCTGTGTTCAGAATACATTTTATGTGCACTGAGGCACATACAAATATGCACCACCAGTAGAAACATACACTGCCAGCTGTGGGTGCTCTGCTAATCAGCTGGGTGGCATTTGAATCACTCCTGAGAAGCAATCCAAGCACTCAGCTTACAGATGACACTGTTCGGGTGGTGCACGCTCTTCATCTTAAGTAGAACCTGCTTGAATAGGCCATACAGCCTGATCCAGTGTCAAAACCCACCTCAGGTCAAAGATTGCTGTTGGGCTTGGAGAGTAGTGCTTTGTTGAAGGAGAACAGTTCCTCCTCCTCATTGTCCACACTGAGGAAGAGGTCTCATAAGACCAACTGAGACTGCTTCAGGTCACAGAGTGTATAAGAAACCTTATACCTTTTACTCTGGTTCCAGCCTTCGGGTGTCCAATGAGTCTGGTACAGACTGTGTCCATGTCATCAGGAATCTACCTACCTCCTTTGCCTTTTGCTCCCAACTTCATTGTGGTCAGGACTTTTCCCAAACCATGCCATCTCTGGCTCCTATGTTGGAATAAGCCATTGAACTTTCATGTCTGTTGGTACTGTGTCCAGACACTATTCTCAAGCCAATACTGGAAATGGTGCTAGGGACGTTGGCACCTAGGGACGTTGGCACACTGCATTTGATGCTGCAGCTGTTGACATTGACACATTTGGGCACTCTGAGACCACTGTTTTCACCAGGACCAACGCTGCCTGTGGCACCACTATGCTCAATGCAGATGGAACCAAATTCATCAGGGCAGTGCTCTGTAAATTGTGCACTTCGTATATGTATCCCTAGCCAGAGGAGACTTAATTTATGTAAAAAATTGTTGCCTTATTCTGTGTTTCTATCATGCATAGCACAATGAAATCCTTATGTTGTTTAGGTCTGAAGTGTTACTGTAACACAAATAATGCTGCTAGTAATCATAGTAACTTTCTGACAAACTCAGTCAATTTCAGATGCATGTTATGTCCTCTCTTTATCCTTTTAAATAAAACAACTATAAATATGTCCCCAAAGGTTTGTTATAATACAGAACCAGCAGTTTATCCCTTTTCCCATTTAAAAAGTACTTCTGGGCTTTATAGGAGCAAATAGTCTTGTTATACAGTTTGGGATAGTGTTACTAGGCAGTGGGATTCTTAGCTTTTTAAAAAGGCTAAATTCTAAATGGGATGATAATCCAGATGATAAAGTCTAATCCTTATGTCCAAAACTTTTTCAGTTAAATCTGTAGAATTGTAGATTGTGCTAACAAAATAAATGTTTTGTGTGTCTCATATTATTGGTTTGCTTTTTTCCTAGGTTGATGAGAAAACCATAGGAGAGCCTGGTTGGCTATATGGGAGCTTTCAAGGTCATTTTGGCTGGTTTCCAAACAACTATGTAGAGAAAATACCAGAAAGTGAAAAAGCTTTATCTCCTAAAAAGGCCTTACTTCCTCCTACAGTATTTTTGTCTACTACCTCAGCTTCTCCAGAGTAAGTTTATGTACAGGTTGAACCTCTCTGGTCTGGCAGCATCCTTGGTCCGGCAGGCTGGTGGCAGAAGAGCCAGTAGTGCAACTAGAGGATAGGGAGGCGGTGGCTGGGAGCCTGCCCAAGGAGTGGAGCTGGCTGGTAACTAGGGGGCTGATGGCCAGGCCTGGGCTGGGAGCGGGGCTAGGCCAGAAGTGGAGTCTTGCTAATGTACTTTCTAAGAAAAATTATGTACTTGTGCTAAATTTGCAGACCACTTTCACCAAGTAAATCAGCAGAAGACACGGATTACCATAACATACCTTTCTCAAGCCTAAATGTCAACACAACATGGCAGAAAAAATCCGCTTTTACTCGTACTGTGTCCCCAGGATCTGTTTCTCCTGTTCATGGACAGGTATATTGCTGAGACTTTTACGTATTTTAGGTTCATGTTACAATACTGATATACTTTTGCTTAGAAGAGTCACACTTTTTCAACAATTCATTTCAGTAAATAAGCCAAATTCCTAGTTGGTGTGAATTGACATACCTCTGCTGAAGTCTGTGGAGCTATCTTAATTCATTCTACCTGAGGAGGATCTGGTTGTTAAGCTAACTCTGTCTTCATTTTTTTTCCAGACCATTTGGGGATTACTATTTGTATATACATTTCCTTTCTTTTTCTACCAAAACGTATATTTTTACCCTAGCCACAATGCTACCAATGTGTGGGCCCTTCCAGAGCTACTTCCAAAGGCATTATATTTCTTTGCAAGCACTGGAGCCAACATTGTTTCGTAGAACCAGATATTCATCTAAGATATTTCTAGCTTAATTGGTCAAGTCCAGAAACAACTCCTGAGTCCACATGTCACATAACCACAAAACGTTGCAGTCAAGACAGCATGACGTTGAGCTAGCATTTAGGAATAAACACACCTAGAGAACAAAAGATGATTTTTGAAAATTGCACAAAAATTGTTGATTAACATTTGTATCTTTATTTGAACAGGGACAAGCTGTGGAGAATTTAAAAGCACAGGCACTTTGCTCCTGGACTGCAAAAAAAGATAACCACTTGAACTTTTCAAAAAATGATATAATTACTATCCTGGAGCAGCAGGAAAACTGGTGGTTTGGAGAGGTGCATGGAGGAAGAGGATGGTTTCCTAAATCCTATGTCAAGATCTTGCCGGGAAATGAAAACAAACGAGAGGAGTAAGTGAGACTGTTGGTAATTTTGTATTCAACAACTTCAAATAGAGTGAAAAACATGGGGACACTTTAAATTATGGGAACGGAATAGCATGCATGACCCACACCATGCCATTGTGGGCTGTAATTTAGCTAGCTTTTACAAGCTAAGTAATGTTGGGTCTGCTCAGTAAATGAGAGATCTTTCAAGCTGAATGCTAGAAAACAGTGATGCCTGGTTATTCTACAAGGGACATGCTTCTTCCTCTTGATTCAGTATCTCAGCCTGATGGTATCAACTGCTGCTGAGGGTATCAACTTTTAGTTGATACACCAAATTAAGAGGCCTTTGCCATTAATCACTATAAACTCCCATGGCACGTCTTGAAAAAACAGTGGTGCCTTTCCTAGATGGCAAAAGTAGTGAAATTTATCCGAGTATTCAAGTCAACAATTCAGTTAAGTGCTGAAAAATTTTAACTGCAGATTGATAGTTGAAGTGATCTTAAAGTTCTTTGTGATCTTCTAGAGTAAGGCAAATTTTAAATAAGTGTTAAGTTGTTATACAAAACTTTATTTTAGGTGTATGTCTGGAATATCACAATTTGTGACTGAATTCTCTAAATCTTGTAGCTTAAATATGTAAGTCATCTCTATGATTAATTGAAGTCATATTTTTTTGCTCTAATGGTAAACCTAATTACTTTTAATTGAAATTTACCTTTTGCTAATAATATTATTGCACTGTTTCTGAGATTCCCTAGATATGACCTATGTAATATTTAGGAGATATTGAAATAACATTAGTAACTACTTGCAACAGCTAATTAAAAATGTGATGGACACACCATTAGTAATATATGCCAATTGAGAATGAAATAATGCTTGGCTGTAATTATTTGTGTCTCAAAGAATCTGAAAATTACACTGTACAAAATCTTTATTACTAATTGAAAAATATTTTGTTAAACTAGCCAGACTAAATCACTTCAATCTTTGTCTGCAGATCTGAAACCATTTATGCAGCTGTAAACAAGAAGCCTAGTACATCATCTTATACAATTGGAGAGGGTAAGACTGCAGCTGTAACGTCAGTTATGAACTTATAAAACTAACTTGTTTAGTAGCATGTCAATTAATAGTGGATATGCACAGAATTAGACTTTGATAAAGTCTGTGATTGTTATAGAGTTCAAATACAGTTCTGATACAGTTATGTATGTTTTTTATATTAGTAAGTTATCCATTTTTATCTTTGTATGCAAGTGGAGAAAGTATAAGTTCAAATGGGTAAAGTAATTTGTGAACTTTTTAATTTGATCTGTATAAATTTTCCCACTCTTTAAGACTATACAGAATATGTAGTCAAATATCAGAGGGGTAGCCATTTTAGTCTGAATCTGCAAAAGCAGCGAGGAGTCCTGTGGCACCTTGTAGACTAACTGAAGTGTTGGAGCATAAGCTTTCGTGGGCTTATGCTCCAACACTACAGAATATGTAGACTCTGCTTAGAAAAGTTAGTCAGGCTTTTGATCTCTATCATGATTATCCGATATTATGGGGTCCCCCGGGTGTATAGAGGGTTTCCTTTTATAGCTTTTCTGAATATAAATGATGGTGCTGAAGTGTGGTCCATGCTGAAATCTCTCACATATAACACTTCTTGAACCGTGATCTGTGACCACTGATGATCCACAGAGAGCTCACTGTTCACATGATACTAACTCTTCTCATTTCCATCTGCTTAATTACATTCAGACACTAAAAAAATTACTATTCCACGTAAGCAGTTGGCTGTGATTGCTACATTTGTCACAGAAATGTTATGTGTAGAAACAATTGCAAATAGAAGGTGAGATGATAGATGCAAACTACTCGCATTTTCCCCCCACCTTGCTGCCTCTATATCTTAAAAGCCAGTTCCCCCAAGCACCATCTCCATAGTACCACCTGCCCTCCCCCCCACACTGCTGCCTCTATCCACGAAACAGCCTCTGCCCATGGTGAGCCCAGGCTTGCCGCGAGCAGAGGCTGCTCTGCATCCTGTGGAGCAGCCCCTGTCCATGTGGGGGAGGGAGGTCCCATTGAGGAGCTGACACACACACACTCCCGTGGACAGGAGCTGCCTTGAAGCAGCCTCTGTCTGCAGCGGCCCAGGCTGGCTGTGAACACAGGCTGCTCCACCAGCAGCCCCTGTCTGCGCAGAGTCTCAGCTCCCTGCTGGGACCCTTCATGGACAGGGCTGCTGAATCTGGGACTGAGCAAGCCTGGCTCAGTCCTGGCTTGCACCGGGTCTAGGAGCTATCCCCACTGCAGCTCTGCAGTTTAAATGTAATAGGAGCTGGGCTACCTGCGCCCCTGGCTCTTACTACATTTAAATTGCAGAGCTGCAGCGGGGTAGTTACTGAACCTAGCACAAGCCAGGACTGAGCACCTTCCCTTATCAACTAATCGTGTAGTTGATACAAATTGTCTCTCAACATCCTTAATGCATACCTGCCTCTCAACATCCTTAATGCATACTATGAAGTTGCTTGAGAAAACGTCATGTGAGAGATTTTAAAAAAGTGACTACTATGCCTCTTGTTATGTTTACTGTAATAGAGTTTTGATAAAATTCAGTTTAGTTTGGCTGAAACTTGATTACAGCTGAAACACTAACATAGTTTCTCTCTCTCTCTCTCTTTGCACAGAGTATGTAGCACTGTATTCCTATGCAAGCTCTGAACCTGGTGATTTGACTTTCACTGAAGGAGAAGAAATACTGGTCACTCAGAAAGATGGAGAATGGTGGACAGGAAGCATTGCTGACAGAACTGGAATCTTTCCATCCAACTATGTCAAACCTAAGGATCAAGATGTGAGTGTTTCTTTTGGGTTTAATAGCTAAAGCAAGAAGGTTTTATTTTGTCTATGTACATTCACTGTATTTTCCTAGAATTTGGACTTTGAAAAACAGGCTGTGCCAGGGCTGGGCAATAACTTTTGATGGGGGTGCCACTCCAAGAATTTGGAAAGTGTCTAGGGCTGGACTTTTCCATGATACTAATGGAAGAGGTGCAGGGTCTAAGATAGAGGGGTGCAGAGCGGAGCTTATGGTAAGGGAGTTTGGATGAAGGAGGGGGTTGTGACCTGGAGCAGGGGCTGGGGTACAGGAGGGGATGTGGGGGTTTGGGCTGTGTCCTGGGGCAAGGGATGGGGGTGCAGGGATTTTTGGTTGAGAGCTGGGGCAAGGAGTTGGGGTACAGAGTCTGGGAAGGGACATGGATGCTTTTCGGTTAAAAAAGCATTTGCCATTTTTTAAATTAGTATGCTTAGTAAAGGGGAAGAATTCAGAAAAAAGTTATTTGTGGCAAAAGAAGAATATTAAGAAAGAAAGAGCAATTTGCAGTAAATTCTGCTGCTAACACTGCAAATTAAAAATCTTGTGCCTTTTGATTGTAGGTTTCTGGTACTGCTGGCAGAACTGGAACACAAAATAAGAAACCTGGTGAGCCTGATGTAACTTAGAAACTTTTAGCTTATGGTATTTTTTCCTTCTTCACTAGTCTTTTTCTTTCTTCAGAGATTGCCCAGGTGACTACAGCTTATGTTGCATCAGGGACAGAACAGCTAAGTCTAGCTCCAGGACAGCTGATACTTATTCTGAAGAAAAATGCTAGTGGATGGTGGCAAGGAGAGTTACAGGTAAGAAAGGAAAAATAATCTTCACACAGTGAATAACAACAAGTACAATCTTTGTGATTTTAGTAATTAAAAGTGAGAAGCTCTTAAATCCTTTTTCTCACATATAACTACACTTGAACATCTCACTGCAAGTTAAAACCTGTAATGTTGGGCCTGTTTGTGTCATGGAAAATCAGTATTTGTAAACCTGGCAGAAGGGTCCAGTATTGGCAGTTAATAAAATGTAAAAATTAGAGTCAGAATAACTCTTTAATCAAGCAATACTAACTTTGTTAAAATATTAAATAATCCTCTGATGAAACAGTGGGAACTCTTAAAAGCGGGGTGAAAGTAGTGCAGTATATTATAATTCCTTGAATTCACAGAACACTTTTCTCCCAGAAAGCACTGAAAGATGTCATAAACTATCCTCAAAGAGCACAATATCATTTAATATCATTAAAATGTTACACGCCTTTGGGAATAAATTGGCAATGCAAAAGTTAATGTATAATCTATGCAAGGAAATATATAAAAATTAGTGTACTTGAACCTTTTTAATCCAGCTACCCTGAGAAACAGTATATGCCAGTTTAAAGAATTTGGCAGGCCAGGGAGGGCGCTGTGATGTCTGTGCATAAGGGTGTTGGGAGTTGGGTGCTTACTGGCACCCTGCTCCCAGGGACATGTGACTTTGCGCCCCACGCTGCTCCCCGGCACTGAGCTCTGCTGCATGGGAGTGGCGGGGAAAAGCCTTAGTGGAAAAACATCACTGCACTGCCGTTCCCCCAGCTGAGGGGCGGGGAGCAAAAGTGCACAGAGCCATTAAATCGAACGTTTAAGGTGTCCCCATTGCTGTGATAAGGAGTAAAGGAAGTTGATGGGAACATTTCTCCCCTCAACCTCCCACTGTAGGAACGGTGCCGAAGTTTGACCTAAGGTACATTGTCTACAGCTACAATATTTATGTAGCCGGAATTGTATACCTTAAGCCGAGATTCCCCTGTAGTGTAGACCTGACCTAAGTTGAGAAGCTGTGAGACTAGAGTGTTCATTACAATTCACTGGTCAGTTGCTTATTTAATTTGCAAACATTTTTTATAGGCAAGAGGGAAAAAGCGGCAGAAAGGCTGGTTTCCTGCAAACCATGTTAAGTTGTTGGGTCCAAGCAGTGAAAGAACTACTCCTGCTGCTCTCTCAAGTAGGAAAATAATCTCATTTATATTTAACTTTTAATAATTTTATTTAACTCTTTCATTTACAGTAAATAACAGTCTGGCTGTGTCTAGACTGCTTTTGCGGAAAAACTTGCCAGCTGTCTACACTGGCCGCTTGAACACTGACTTCCTACTGTCTGAAATCAGTGCTTCTTGCAGAAATACTATGCTGCTCCCGTTTGGGCAAAAGTCCTTTTGCGCAAAGCTTTTGCGCAAAAGGGCCAGTGTAGACAGCTCAAGATTTGTTTTCTGCGAAAATGGCGATCGGGGCTTTTTTGCGGAAAAGCACGTCTAGATTGGCACGGACGTTTTTCTGCAAAAAGTGCTTTTGCGGAAAAGCATCCGTGTCAATCTAGATGCTCTTTTCCGCAAATGCTTTTAACAGAAAACTTTTCCGTTAAAAGGATTTGCGGAAAATCATGCCAGTCTAGACATAGCTTCTGTGTATAACGTACTGTGTATAGTGTAATAGCCTGATTAATTGCTGCCTGTTATCCTTGTGGGGTTGGTTGTGATGCAGTCAGTATTGGGGACCATTGTAACTGGCTCTGAACAAACACAGAAGAGAACATGCTTTGTCCCAAGGAACGTACAGTCTAACAGACAGCTTCTTCAACCAAACAGTACTATCTCTGGCGCCTGTCCTGGGCTGTGCTATCTTACTTTATAGCTTATTGTACTGGGCAGATACCCTTTGTTTCTGTCCTACAGAGGAAAGACTGTGTCCAAAAGTACAGGCAGTCCCCGGATTACGTACAAGATAGGGACTGTAGGTTCGCTCTTAAGTTGAATTTGTATGTAAGTCGGAACTGGTACATACTGTAGGGGAAACTCTAGCCAAACATTTCTCCAGAGCTCAGTTTTATTCTCCCACACCTCACTTCCCTCAGTCCTTTATTCTCAAGCTGAGGTGTCTGCTGAGAAAAGCTGCTCCGCGTCTCCCTGGTCTGCTGGGGGGGGCGCTAGCTTCGCGTCTCCCTGGTCTGCTGGGGGGAAGCAGCTAGTGCGGGGTTGCCTCACCCTGTTTGTAAGTAGGGATCCAATGTAAGTCGGATCCATGTATCCCGGGGACTGCCTGTATGTAAGATTCATCTAATGCTGTGAGATTTTCAGCCTTGCTAACTAGTGAAAGTAGACTGCAACCTTGCACATCCTGGTGTATGCTAAAAGTTCATATCCTACTCTTTGGGGATGCTGCTTCCACACACTAACAAGACTTCTGGGAACTTTTACTGCTATTGACAATACAGCTACAACTGTGCGTTATTCTTCTTCTAAGGATGGGCAGACAAATTTTCACTCCTCATGGATTTTTGATTTGCTACGTAGGTCTTGATAAGAATATTTTTCTCTGGTTCCACTTCCTCAAAGTCTGCAGATTCTGTAGCATCTTCTGTGTTTGTACAAGAACTCCACAGGCATCCATGATCAAAACCTCTCTCTCAGTACGTCTACACTGCACAGCTGTTTCAGGATACCAGAGGTATCCCGAATTAGCTATCCCATGTCTACACAAGCCCTGCGTCTACACAGATATTTTTCGAAATAATGGACACGCTGTTTCGTCATCCCGGTAATGCATGAGGGATAAGAGATGGCTCAAACTAGCATGTTATTTTGAAATTTGGTGCTGTGTGGATGCGCCAGATTTCAAAATAAGCTATTTCAAAATAGATTTGAAATAAGATATGCAATTTGCGTAGCACAAATTGCGTATCTAATTTCGAGTTTAGGATGCTGTATAGACGTACCCTCTGAGATTTAGCTTTTAATACATTTTGAGTACACAAATTATTTTATAATTCACCATGGTACAGGAGGCCCCCACTTTACGACGGCCCGATTTAGAACCTCCCACTCCCTGCACTTACGACTTTTTCCGTAAGTGCAGAAGGGGCCGAAATACCCCGACTTACGTCCTCAACCCTGCATTTACCATGGCTTACGACGCCTGTCAGAAATGCAGGCTCAAGTTACGATGCCCCCAACTTACGACACTATCCTCGGAGCCGATGGCATCACAAGTCGGGAGCAGCCTGTATTATTAAAAAGGGAAGATAAGGCAGTCCAACTGCCCCTCCAAATGGAGATGATAATCTTCTGTGTTTTTTTTTTTTTTGTCTGTCTTTGAAAATTGTTTTAGTCTCATTGATATTTTCTATGGGCTTTATGTTATCTTAACATTGACTTACCTTATACTAGAAGTTCTGCTAACCCCTGTTGTGAATATTTTTTTCTTCCTAGCATGTCAAGTGATAGCAATGTATGATTATGTGGCAAACAATGAAGATGAACTCAGTTTCTCCAAAGGGCAGCTCATTAATGTACTGAGCAAAGATGATGCAGACTGGTGGCAAGGGGAAATCAGTGGAGTGACTGGTCTCTTTCCTTCGAACTATGTGAAGATGACCACAGACTCTGATCCAAGTCAACAGTGTAAGAAATATTTTTTGAAAGCATTTTATCATTTGCATTTCTAAGATTTAACATTGAATTATTGTGTTTAGAACTATTTTATGATTAGAATTAGGAGCCCTATGACTTCTAACATATGTGTAAGTACATCAGAACTTCACTCTTCCACTTGACAGGTCTATACAAAAATATTGCCACTCCATTTCTCAACCAAGGTTCAGTAGCAGCAGTTTTGCTGTGAAGTCCCTAAATAAGCATTACACATGTGATTCATTAACCTTGCTTTTAAATTGTTCACAGTATTTGGTAATTTACAACGAATTTCTCAGTGCTCATGTTCCTCTTCTACTGTATTTGATTTTTTTTGTCTTTGGATTTCTACAAAATATGAAAAATACGTCTGATAAGACTGTAGGTATCTTTGGAATATATTAAAAGTACATACCAACTTAAAAAATAAACATAAGAATAGCAGCTTTCCCAAACCATAAAAAAAGAAGAAAAAGATTCAGAGCCTAGCCGTGAATCCCAGCCTACAGTGTATCCCTCAAATTATCCCTGCTTCTTTAAAATCTTGAGATAAAAATGGGCTTTGCAAAATGTCCTCAAGATCAACAAATGTGGATTATTTGGGGGCAAGCTGTGTAGCACAAATTTTCTAGCACAAATTTCTGTCGTTAATGTAAAGGACACATTATGTTCTCTTTCTAACCTACAACCACTGTAAAAGTTCTGTCTTTGACTTCTCATTCTAGTACTTGGTCACTAGAATTTTCACTTTCATCCTGAGTCAGGGACAGCATGATTAAATCAGTTTTGTCATCTGGACCCAAGGCATTAGTAGCTCGGAACAAATCTTGATGGCTTTGTGATGCTTCACAGGACCAGGACTGCCAACAAAGTAGGAGGAAAGCTGCCCCACGGCCCGACGATTTATAAAGGCCCAGGGTCCTGGCTGCCTCTGCCAAGGTAGCGGTGTCCAGAAGCCCCAGGCCTTTTAAATTGCCACTGGAACCCCCGGTGGTGCTGAAGAGCTAGCAGGGGCACGCTAGCCCCTAGCCCCATCTCTTCTGGCAGGCCTGAAGCTGGCTTCCCAGAGGGTCTTGTGAAGACTCTCCTCAGCCCTGCCTAGAGGTGCCTTACTACCACAGTCTCTAGTGTGAGCAAGTCTTGTCTGTGTCTGTGTCTGTTGGAGGGGGTCAGCTCACTAACTCCCCTAGCCATAGCCAGCACAAGTACTGCATCCATGTCTTGCAGGCTCTGCCGTTTCGCTGCCAGTTAGATGTCATAGTACTCCCAACCATTGAGCCCTCCCAAGTAGGGATGTTAGCGTGTAGTCATTTACACGGTTAACCAACAAGCCTGGGCTTATTGGTTAATACTAATGACTACACACACACCTTACTGCCTCTGTATAAGAGGCAGAAATGGGAGGAGCCAGAAGATAGAGACAGATGGTAGAGAGGCAGCAGCGCGAGAGGCAAGGGGAGCAGGCGGGAGCTGGAACACACAGGAAGTGGCTTTCAGGATGGCTCCCTGCATGTACCGGTTCAGCTCCTACAGAACTGCCTCCTTCCCCTCTCATCCTCCCTGCTGCCTCCCAAAAAGGCAACAATGTGGGGGAGAGGCAGGCGGGAGCTGGTGCTCTGGGGGAGCCAGCTTCAGCTCCTATGTGCTCCCCCTTCCCCCGGCATGTAAATGTGTAACAGCTAAAAAATCCAGTGGTTACACATTTACACAAATACACATTAGTTAACACCCCTACTCCAGAGTAGCTCTCTGGAATGTGTCGCTCCTTGCTCATTAGACACTCACAGTGTTCACAAATTCATGTCTTCTAAGGAAACAACAAACTCCAACTCACTAGTTTCACCTGAGATCACCATTCCACTGAACACACAGCACATCTACTTGATCTCACTGTCAACATATCCAAGTCTGTTTAACAAAGCATAAAGATTCAGATAATATCAACTAGAAATATTGAGACTAAATGGTTACATGTAAAATAATCATAACACACATAAGTTTGGACTTTTTAATTAACTAAATATGCTCACTTTTTGTAGAGTACTGCTCGTGCAAAATCCTTGCCACACTTACAGCTAGGGTTCGCTGTGGTTCTTCTTTCATGGCAAAGCATGCCTCCTAGGCAAAGGACCTTTTGTGTTTTCTTGTGCAGTCAGATGTATTCTAACAATCTCTTGTCTTTAGTCATTACCAGGACATCCCATGCTGTTTGTTTCATGCTGTGGATCTCTTTGCTTATTGATTTTGTAGTTTCTTATTTTTCCTTTGGGTCACTATGTATTTAGACCTGCAGTGTGAGGCATACAATATACAAATGACAAGACAGCAAGACAGGTATCTGCTGCTTCTTGCCTGAAAGGAATATTTCTGAGGTATGCCACCTCCTGGTGACCTGCCTTAATTCTAATACCTTAAGAACATAATTTCCCTTATACATACATAGCTGCTTAAATATTATCTGTACATATTCTTTGGAATGATTATGATGACTAGTATAGAGATGTTAAATTTAGATTAATCAGCTAATCGAATAGTCGATGCAATTTGCATTGACTATTTGATTAGTCAATAAGGACGCCTCCATCCCAGCAACCCCTGGGGCTGTTGCAACACTTCAAAGGCAAAAGCACTGCAGAGAGCACAGGGCCAGAGTTCCCCACTGGCCTTGTGCTTCCTGCAGCATTTCAAAGCGGCAGTGCCGCATGGAGCCCAGGGTCACTCCCCAGCTTGCCCTGGGCTGCATGCGGCATTTCAAAGTGGCAACACTGTGTGGAGCCCAGGGCTCCACGCAGAACTGCCTCTTTGAAGCACCCTCTCTTCTCTCCCCCCCTCCCCCGCCACTTGCTGCCTCTTTCTGATAGAGGCAGCAAGGGGGGAGGGGAAGTGACTAGTCGACTAGTTGTTCACATCCCTAGACCAGTGGGCTGTTGGCTCTTGAGAATGACTGTTCATGCCACTCTTTGGAGAACTCTTATGCAGATATCTGACCAAGAGGATCTCTTTAAAATATTATGCACCCTCTAGGCCACTATTTCTTAAACTTTTTAAGACCTAGGAACACCAATTAATAATTTTTTTTAATGAGGAATATCAAGGATTTTTGGTTGAGCCCCCCCCCCCAAAAGTCGGGGGGTGAGGGGAAGGGTCAGGGGAACGTTATTGAGGGAAAAAAGTCACCTGCCCCTTTAAGGGCAGCCATTTTGAATTCTGTTGTTCTATGCAGCACATCTCCAACTGCCTCGCAGCACATCGGTGTGCCACGGAACACAGTTTAAGAAACACTGCTCTAGGCCACCTGCTAATTGGCACCACAAGTTCCCTGCATCATAGGTTTTAATATCTCTTTTACATACCTTACCCTGTCTCTTCAGTTATTTCTGTTCTTCTCTTGATTGGGCAGTGGCTGGTGCTGCAGAATATCAAAAGTAAAATAAATCATTCACTTCTGGTGTTGCATATGCTACCATTTGTAGTTGTCCTACCATAGAAAAATCATCCATAGTTCAGAGTTGATCTATATCTAAATAGCACAGAGTATAAACTTATGTGAATAGACACAGGTTCAGCATTAACATAGTGTTTTGTGTTTTGTTTGGATGAAGTGAGAATCTCAACTACTTGCCGCACTACTTTAGGGCAGGTAAAACCACCTGTGACCATTAAAAATTAAAAGGAATTTTCCAAAAGTATGAAGATGTTACCCCAACTGTCCTGATTGTTTCAGTTTAGATTAATGTGTTTGACCTACCTATTTTCCATGCCCCTTTCAGCTAGATATAAACTGATCTTCGCTTCCTGTTCTCTGTAATGTGTTTTTGTGTTGGTATGTGTTGTTCAACAGTGCCTATATTTCATCCAATGGAGGCTGTGGGGCATATGGATTTGAGAGACAGGAGTGTGTTTAAAGTAATGTGGATGAAATACAATAAGTAGGTGTTGAGATCTTTATGCATATTGTTAATTTCAACAAAAATAGTCCTGAAATTGGGTCATAATTAGACATTTTATATGATGACTAAGTCATTGCCAAGCTGCTAAATTGGTTTCCTCCCAAATGTTGGTCTTGAGTAACAGCATCCCACACAGAAACAATTGCCAGTCATGGACAACATTTCTTTTGGAATTGGGTAAATGAGAGAAGGCCAGTGGCAGTCAGCAATCATCAAGAAGTAATCCTGTTGATGCTTTGAGGTTTAAAGGAACTTAATCCTGTACAAGAATTAAGTGCATGTTCAGAAATTACAGTTGAAGTCTTTTAG
Organism: Pelodiscus sinensis; assembly: GCF_052426305.1. Taxonomy (NCBI): domain Eukaryota; kingdom Metazoa; phylum Chordata; order Testudines; family Trionychidae; genus Pelodiscus; species Pelodiscus sinensis. The sequence goes on from NC_143054.1 coordinate 16,333,837, forward strand.
CAATTTCCTGTGTTTAAGCTGAGTGGAACCACACATCTCCTGGACATTATATACCACACAACATAGCCAACCTTGAAAGGGAAAATGCATGACATTTTTCAGTGGAATTTGTGATGCAAGTAAAACTTAAATGGGATTTTTAGTAGGAAAAGTGAAGGGGCAAATTTAACAAGTAATATTAATGTTATAGCATCGTATTTATAAAAGCTTACACTTTTGTGAAAATAAGTGTAGTTGTACTGTGTCATCCATAATCCATATTCTCCCATGACTAGTAGGGAATGTAAAATCCCATTTAATTGGATAACTGGTTAAACATATTGTTTAATTGGTTAACCAATTAAAGGAGGGTAAATGGTGGCAGAGTCTGCTCCAGCCCATCCAGAGCAATAATCAGAAGAGCAATCCCTGTTCTGAAAGCATAAGGAAATAGACCTGACAGTGTGTTAATGTCTAAAAAAAGAACCAGGTGACATGCAAAAGGAAAGGGGATCAGGAAGTGGTCCTGGGGGAGAGGTGACACTTCTAAATTCCTGCTTAGAATGTGCTCTTTAAAAAAAAAAAAAAATTGTTATCTTGAGTAATTGTCTGCAAAGACCCAGATTTCAATACCCAGTGTCAAGAATCATGTATCTAAATTTAAGCATACACATTCCTAATGTGATCGTACAAATCATGTGTTTACAAACAGGATTGGCCCGAGACATTCGCATGCCTCGGGCCCCAGGAGCATGGCCCCGCCCCCAGGAGCGCGATGCATGCGCAGCCCCGCCCCTGGGCACCCGGCGTATGCGTGGTGCTACTCCAGGTGCGCAGCGTATGCATGGTGCCGCCCCTGCCCGGCGAAGCAGCCCCACGCGGCCCCCCCTACAATGGGGCACCTCAGGCGGTAGCCCGGCTGGCCTGTACCTTGGGCCGGCTCTGTTTACAAACATGGTCAGCTAAGCCTCTAACTTGCTATGTGTGCACCTACCAAATGTGTCTGTATACAGCAGGTATTTGCATGGTTAGGTGCACACAAAGGCAGGCATCTGTGCAAACCTCATTCTGAAAATCCAGCTATTTTTTCACTTTAGTGTTATATTTCATCTATATAAAATTTTGTAGAGCTGTACAAAGAAATTTCTCAAGTCTCTGATGTCTACAGCATGTGATTCAAAGAAGAACATGGAGGAAGAGTTGAAAATCACAACAAAAATTTTAAATATATATAATTTTCTAACTACAGAATTGCATTTTTTTTTAAATAAGCTTCTTTTGCTTATTTAAATCTGCTGCAGAAACTAGCATAAGTGTGCTGTAGAACTCAGTGAGGATTCTTCCCACAGAATTTGTTTGTTGCAGTGTGTTCAGATCTTGTTTGGAGATGAAAACCTCAAAGTGAATATAGCATGAGAAGACTAGTGTATATTTTAAAAACAAATGTAGGAATTGAATTGTTAGCCTAAGTCTTGTAGCCTGCAAATTTTCTTTCATTTTTCTCTTGGCACCTGTTATAATCAGTGAAAAGTGATGGTATTTGAAAGCGGATAAGCAAATCTTACAGATAATGCATGGCATTTTGGAGCAGCAGGTGAATAGAATAGAATCTCTCTGATTTTTCAAACAGTTGTCCATGGGTAACCAGATGTGTTCTTAGTGACCTGCAGAATTAAATATTTGAGAACCAAGCTGAATGCGATTGTGGTGGTATTGGAGTTCCTTGTGTTGCGATGACCTTTTAATAGCCCACACCCTAATATTTGAACAAAGTTGACCTAAATTAGATATAGAAAATGAAGCTGTAATTTCTTGCTGTTAATCCCATAGGTGAAATCTTGGCTCACTTGATGTCAGTGGAAGCTTTGTCATTGATTTCATTGAAGCCCAGATTTCCCTCACTATGTTTTATATCCACATAACTTAATTAGCAATGCACCAGGAGATCTTTCATGAGATGGTATTTTTTAATGAATGGGTTGCAGCATATTGATGAGCATCTGTTATTGCTGGTTGATGTTAAAATTATTATTAGGTATAAATAATTATTGACGTATGCTTACAAAATATGGAATTGAAAGTATAGAAAGGCATGATGTTTTATCCTAGGAAAGTTTAAATGTTAGTCATTCCTTTCTAACCTTTGAGTGTTATTCTGTTGTCTTTTGTCCTTAGTACTTTTGTTTCACTCTTTAAATTTGTTTTTGTGTTCATTTTATCCTTCATTTTTTTTTTTTTTAGGACCCAATGTTGTCTTCCAGTGTGAAAGCACCTCAGAGACCCACTATCCAAGTTTGACTATAGCGTGGAGGCAGGGTGGACAGCCCTGATCAGATATCTGACACAATCCTTTTGCTTCGGTTGAAAGATAGATCCACACAAGAATTAGTTTTTTGTATTTTATAATCTGCTGTTACAATTAATTTGTAAAACCAGAAAGGATAGTGGGTCTTTGTGTGGCTTTCACTACTGTCTGCTCTAGTTTTCTCTGGTGTTATTTCCTTTTCTGATTGATAATCATAGATCATTAGCATGCATATCAAAGTATCCCTTGCGTGGTGGGATTTCAGACACACAAAGACCCACTATTTGCACAAGTTAGCTGAGCTGTTTTATACAGGCAGATGTCTTCTTGTAATGCTGTAACATGCATACTTTGCAGAATTAAAATGTTTGTGGATTACTGCTTTGACAGACTTTAGTTTAATCCTGGACACAGTGAGTTTTTTAAATTGGCAGCATATATGATTCACCAAAAAAATAAAAATAAAACCTTGGCCTACCTTTCTACACTACAGAGTGCCACTGTGATTATAAGTATGCCATGTGGTTTAGGTTTTAGATCATAGAACTGTTTTGTCAGATTCAGTCCAGCCTTTCAAGTGGCCTTTTTGTGAGGAAAGGAGTTTAGAGGTTGAACAGAGGGTATGTCTAGACTACATGCCTCTGGCGACAGAGGCATGTAGATTAGACTACCCAGCATAGGAAAATGAAGCGGCGATTTAAATAATCGCTGCTTTGTTTAAATTTACATGGCTGCCGCGCTGAACCGATCAGCTGTTTGTCCGCTCAGCGCGGTAGTCTGGACGTTCCGCCGTCGACATCAAAGGCATTTGTCGACCTCCCAGGTATGTCTCATCCCAGGAGGCTGATCGGTTCAGCGCGGCAGCCATGTAAATTTAAACAAAGCGGCGATTATTTAAATCGCCGCTTCATTTTCCTATGCCGGGTAGTCTAATCTACATGCCTCTGTCGCCAGAGGCATGTAGTCTAGATGTACCCAGAGAATGTTTTCATTTTGTTTTCTTCTCTCACCTCATCACAGTGGCACTATGGGGCATTTTCTCTCAAGATAAGGGGAAGCTAAGATAATATAATTTGTGGGCTGGCCTCAAAGTTGCTTTGGGTGGATGTGTCCTATCCTTTGACAACCACCTTCCTTCAAACACTTTACCATTGTAACACACTTGTTGTTATTAGTTTTAGTGAACAGCATCCCCTGGTCTTACCACAGTTGTACCATGCTGCCGCTGTGCTGTCAGGTTCACTAACTTACCTTCATGTTTTATTTTGTTTTTGTTTTTTTAATTAAGAGCTCTGGTACAGAACTGAATGTCTCTGAAGACTGGTAATTGGATACAGAACTTTCATCTCTAGGACACTTGTTCATATCTAGCCCAGGTCAATAGAGAATTAAAGTTTTTATGATATGATAGATGTTCTTGTTCCAATTATAAAATGAATGGTCTCGGTCAAGTTCCTCCTATACAAGTGTCCATGAGAAAAGACGCTAGTAGACACACTAGTCAGCTTAAAGAGGAAGGCCAAGAATTTGAATGGGCTAGGAAATTGTACCATCCTCTCTCCTGTTCCAGAGGTAGCTTGTCCAGGTCAGGATTGAGAAGCATAAGTAGCAGAATGTTGTAGGAACACTTTTACTGCCCATGCTGTCTCTTCTATGTGGATAAAATAAGGAGGTCTGTCTCCAGGGCTGTAAGACTTACATCTTTTAGCAGCACTAAATTACTTTCAAAGGGAAAAATAAGTTAGCAAATAAGATTTCCTTTAGTTGTGTTTTTAAAATGAAAGGGTCTATTTAATGGAAGACCATTCATCTAATAAAACAGTTCTATGATCCATACCACACAAAGAGAATTTCTAGTATATATAGTATTAAATTCAGTTTGCTTCCTGAATTTGGGATTGAAATAACAAACATAGATTATGCAATCTGAAATTGTTTACAAACTACCGTAAGTTTACAATATATATGAATGTTGTGAGGTACTATCAGGAAAAAGTGTTAATACAATTGCAGAGATTTAAAAGCCTTCTTCCAAAAGTTCTATAAAAGGATGAAATATGTATTTACTATACTTTATCAAGGAATGTATACGTGTCCTTTAGGTCAGAGAGATATATTTTGTGCAATACAAATTACAGTAAGGTGCCTACATCAAACTATAAATGGATTTTTATTCCAGTTGTATTTTGTCTCAGTATTTTGTTATTGAATTAATTAACTTTAATTAGAGGCAAAGAATCTGCTAATTAATTGCTCAAATAGCAGTGTTCTAGCTGACGTAATGTCTTTTTCATGTTGAAATTAGATGTTTAGGCTGTTTCTGTTAAAATGTGCCAGTTGCTTTGTTGCCTTCTCTTAATTTTCTGAATTTGCAGATCTGTTTAATATAGGCAGAGTTGTGCTGTTATATAAAAATGGTATCAGAATGTCACTTATAGTATGCTAATATCTGGGTGCCTTTGTGACTATCCATTTTTTAAAATTCACAATTCAAGGTGTTATTAACCAGAATGGTTAGGTCAGGTCTAATGCCCTAGTAAGTAATAACATTGTTTCTTTCATAGCCAAGTTTGAGAGTTAAATGGGTGAGGTAATATCTTTTATTGGACCAGCTTCTGTTGGTGAGAGAAACAAGCTGTTGAGCCCCACGGTGCTCAAAAGATTATCTCTGTCACAAACAGAAGTTGGTCCAATAAAATATATTACCTTGTCCTCTTTATCTCTCTAACATCCCGGGATTGACACTGCTACAACTGCACTGCATAGAGCAGAGTTTTTTGAGCATCATCAGTGAGCACTACACTATAAAATATGGAAAAGGCCGCAGTCCCTTCCTCACAGTATTTATCTTCTACATCAGACAGATTTGTCAGGTTAAACGTGGCGCACAAGATAACTGTGTGCTTTGGTCAGATAATGGTGCAAAAGGCTTTTTTAAATACACGTTTTAAATTACTGGTAAGAAGAGGCTATGCAGAATACTTATTTTAAGGCAAGATTTAAAAGAACCCTGCTGTATCAGCATAGGTGTATCGAGGAGAACAGCTTAGTTTAAACAGATTTTAGCTTTAAAAGTGAATTTCCTTGTTCTTGTGGGTTTAATTTTGATGCTTAAAACTGTTACCATTTCCATGGTTACAGTGTGATACAGTCTTTCTCAGGCACAAGCCTGGAGAGACATACAGGTTCAGCCACCATTCCAGCCATTTAAGAAAATTAGTTGTAACAGGTCCAATCCCTCCTGACACAGAGGATGGATGGCATGACTGGAGCCCTACAAGGATGGCATCAGGGAGATTCCTCTACTAGTGGAACTGGGAGGAACAAAAATGTTACTGTATCTGCACAGTGTTTTCAAAATCTTTAGGCATCTAGTTTGCAAATGTTACTTTCAAAGCCAAATTTCCTATCTTTAAGTCAGACCCAGACAGGTTGATTCCCTGCACTCAGACACAGCCCAGGATCCAGTTGCAGGGACTGATGTCTGAATAGTTAATGTTTGTGAGGCATTTTGAAGACTTACATAGTGCTATAAAAATGCTAGGTATTAATAATTTTTATTACCTCTGGGATCATAAAAAGGTAGAAGTTCCATTTGTAGAAAATTCTGCGTTCTAATAATAATTGAAATTGCCCCAGCAATGAGTGAATATTTACTCTGAACCCAAGGCTTTTTTCACCAAAGTGGATCCATGAATGATTTATTTTCATGAGATTATAAACTCTTGTAAATAGAAGTCTGTTATAGGAATGCTAACAGATCCTTGCCCATAGTGGTGCTGACTGCTGCTATAGCATAATGACACTTTAATGCAACAGAACTATTAAACTGTTACATAATGGTGTGTGTTGCCTTGAAATATCTTTTGTTCTTTTCAAGCTGTAGTATTAACAGTTGGGGATAAATGTGAAGACCATGCAAACGCAGGCTATGCTTGGCATGAGAAAATTGTTCATCTTTGTTTTTAAAAATCCATAACTATGCAAATGTATTTTATTAAAAGGACACATAAAAGATGTAGCTTGTGTGTTTTGTGTTTTGTTTAAATAGCGTAGTGAAAAAAAAATTCTGTCTGTTAGCTGGCATGGTTTAGCAATTTTTTTCCCTGTATGGAAAACTAAATCCTATTCTACTTACGTTTAAAGTGCAGGGAAGTGTATTGAAAGGTTTGATCCAAGAGGGATAGATTTAAAATTGCCACAGAGATTTTTCCTAGGGCCTGGTTCCTTCTCCCCCCACTATTCAAATTTTTTCATGTTAGTAAACTTTACTCATTGCAAATATTTGACTCACATTACTCAAATGATTAACTCCATCATGATGATGGATGATTGAGTTTATTTGACATTTACATAGCAAAAGCTAGCAAGGATTGAAAAATGAAAAAAAATAAAATGTCTGATGTGGTGGTTCTGGCTGATGTGCTATATTAATGTTAAAGCTCATCCTTAACCCTTAAAATGACAATTGTAATGGTTTACTATCTTAGCAAATCAAAGATGAGGAAAAGTCAGAGCAGCTGCGCAAATCAGTAGGAGCTCTTTCTTTGAGTTAGCATTAGTGATATTGAAATGCAAGTAGGTATCCAACAGTGCAACTCACCACTGTCCAGCACGCTGTCTCAGAGGAAGTTTTGGCAGTGCACAGCGTGACAGCAACTGGGGTGTCAGGTTCCCATCATGCCACTTTCTGCACCCCATAATGCCAAATGCATCCCGTAATTTTCATCATGAACCTGCTTGGAACTTGTCACCATCCACCATCTCTGATGGAAGCCTGGAGCGTGCACAGCTTTGCACCCTTATCAGGAGCATTGCAAGCGTAGGGCACACAATCCTCTAGCATTTGCAGAACCTCAGGAAGAGCCATGGAGACTATGGCAGTTTTCTGGACAGCAGATTTTTGTGGCATATAACAAGAACCAATTCAAGATTGTTACTGACAAATGGTGAAGTTCTGCTTCTGGACTCCACCAGACAGTGCTCGTTTCTGGGATCACATTGTGAAGTAGTCTTGGGATGACAAGCAGTGACTACAGAACTTTCAGACGGGCAAGACTACATCCCTGAATCTGTGTGCAGAGCTCATCTCAGCCCTCTAGTGCAGAAACACCAAAAATGAGAACTGCACTGACAGTGGAGAAGCCAGTGCTGTTTGCATGGTAGAAACAGGCAGCCCTGGATTGGGAAATAGTTTTGGAACTGGAAAATACACTTTGGATGGTATTGCCAAGCAAGTGTGCAGGGGCTAGTCATTGTCTTCTGCTTGACTCTTAGCAGTGTTCAGGACACAATGAAGAATAGTGATAGAAATGTAGCCGTGTTAGTCTGGGGTAGTTGAAGCAAAATGCAGGACAATGTAGCACTTTAAAGACTAACAAGATGGTTTATTAGATGATGAGCTTTCGTGGGCCAGACCCACTTCCTCAGATCAAATAGTGGAAGAAAGTAGTCACAACCATATATACCAAAGGATACAATTAAAAAAATGAACAAATATGAAAAGGACAAATCACATTGCAGAACAGAAGGGGGATGCGGGGGGGGTAGGAAGGGGGAGGAAGGAAGGTAAGTGTCTGTGAATTGCTGATATTAAAGGTAGGGAGAGTGGGATGTTTGTGAGTTAATGGTATTACAGGTGATAATTGGGGAAACTGTCTTGGTAATGGGTGAGAAAGTTCAAAGACTTGTTAAGTCCTTGTTGGCAAGTGTCGAATTTTAACATGAATGACAGTTCAGAGGATTCCCTTTCAAGTGCAGATGTAAAAGGTCTTTGTAGCAGAATGCAGGTGGCTAAGTCATTTAGAGAGTGTCCTTTCTGGTTAAAGTGGCAAGAAACTGTTTTCTCTTTGTGATCTTGTCTGATATCTGTTTTGTGGGCATTAATCCTTTGGCGAAGTGTCTGAGATGTCTGTCCAATGTACATAGCAGACGGACACTTTCGGCACATGATAGCATAGATTATATTTCTGGATGCGCAGGAATATGTGTTCTTGATCTTATAACTCACTTGGTTAGGTCCAATAATGGTATCAGCAGAATGAATATGTGGACAAAGCTGGCAACGGATATTCAGTAATGGGGTTCGTGAACTCTGGTGGAGTGATTGCTTGCATATCCCTATCTTTTTCCCAACAGACCACCTCGCCACAGAATACATCAGTAGAAAGGGCTATTTCTGTAGCTTTGCAAGCACTGATAGATCCCTGAGGATGCTTCACCAACATCAGTCTTTGCTTCTCAGGGAAGGTCTATGAAGCTCATGCCTTTAAGATCTCAGGACTTTTTGGAAAGGTACAACCAGGAGCTTTCATTCCCAATCGGAGTTAGCATTGGTGATATTGAAATGCGAGTAGTGATCTTGGAGGATCCAATCTACCTTTTGCTCCTCTGGTTCATGAAGCCATGCAATGGTCTCCTCGACAGCAGCAGCACCTCTACCAGCTCCCCAACTCAGAATGCTGGCTGAATGTGGGACGCCGATGTTGTTTACTTACAAGTTTGAATCTCTGTGAAAAAAAAATACCCCAATGGTTATAGCTGCCTGCTGCATTTTGCATAATACATGTGAAGCAGAGGGGGGAAGATTACCACCAGGATTGGCGTGGAGCGGCTGTCTGAGTGTGACCAGCAAAGTACAAGGGCTTTCAGAAGAGTTCAGTGCAGGGCTATATGGCTAAGGGAGGCTTTGAAAGAGCTCTTTAACAGCAAGACACAGTAATGCATTATATTGTAAGGTGCTCTAGCAGTTTCTGAAGTGTAGGGCCTCATTAGGAATTGTGCTTGGTGTACATCTATGAATATATATCACTGATATTCTACCTAATCATTTTATGGTGCTTGCTTTACATTTATGGTTAATATACAGTGGTTATCACTGATCATATGAGTTGTGTCACAGTGTACAGTAAAAACTAAGTGGGTGCTTTCAGTACCATCAGACATTCTGCAACATATGCTGGGAACTAGTAAAGGTGAAATATTTCCCAAACAGTAGAGTTTATATTAAGTAATAAAAATAGTTCAAAAATGTGCAAGTTAAAAGCAAATACATTTAATCCTTAATGAATGTATGGCACACATCTTAAAGAAGAAGGAACAGTCATATGCATTTTGGATACACACACATCAACAGTTGTTCTTACAGGTAAGTGTATGCGAAGTTGTGATTGCCCTTAATGTCTCCTACTGTAGAGTGGAGGGAAGAAGTTTTGCTGATGATATATGGAATGTTGAAGGGAGTTCTCCACTGAATGCAAAGGGAGGGAGGCAAGCCCATGATGATTGAACTTGTAGATCCACTACAGTCTGTTTGCTGCAGGAGATGCCGCTTAGTGTCCTGGTGAATCTCTCCTGTTCTTGCACTTTTCTCCTTCTCATTCTTTCAATCTTCATACCATCTGCAGTATTCATCCCCCAGGTGTTCTCAGTTTGTTGTCTGATGTAGCAGTTTCTCCTTCTTCCCAGTTTCAAGTGTTCTGCGGGTGTGGAGGGGGAACCCTTCAAAGCAGTAACAGCTACAGATAAAACACACAGACCATTGTCAGTACAGTCACAACGTTAAGATTCAGAACTCCCATCCCTTCCTACCCTAAGGTTTTAAACAAGACATGCTGCTTAGTACTTCTGCTTTAGAGTGCTGGTGCACATTACCACTGATGGCACCAGCTGTGGTGAGAATAGTTTTCTAGGGGGCAAGAGATATGAGGAGGGAATTGCTCAGTTGTGTGAAACTTGAATATAAGGCCAGTGGCACTGAATGCTGACATCATTTTCCACAGGCTGTGGTGATTTTAGTTGCTGTCTCACTCCTGAGGGTAACAAAGGCACAGAGAGCACAGCTGCTGCTGGCATCCTGGAGCCACCCAGGCCTGTTTGCTGCTAGCTCATTTATTGCAATGATGCCTGCCAAAGTCCTCGCAGACTGGTGTGAGAATGAGTTCTAGAACATGAGAACCGCCATATGGGTCAGACCAAGGGTCCAGTATCCTGTCTTCCAACAGTGGTCAGTGCAGGGTGCCCCATAGGGAATGAACAGAACAAGTCAACATCAAGCAATCCCTCTCCTGTCATCCATTTCTAGCTTCCAAGAACCAGAGGCTAGCGACACCATTCCTACCATCCTGGTGAATAGCCATTGATGACACTATTCTCCATGAACTTACCTAGTTCTTTTTTGAGCCCCATTAAAATCCTGGCCTTCACAACATCCTCTGGCAAGAATTCCACGGGTTAACTCTGCATTGTATGAAGAAATGCTTCCTTTTATTGTCAGTTGTTCCAGGGACCTGCTACCTGTTTTCATTTGGGGACCCCTAGTTCTTGTGTTATGGGAACATGTAAGTAACTTTTCGTATTTACTTTCTCCACCCCAGTCATAATTTTATAATTTTCTAGCGTGGAGGAAGAAATAAGGCTGCCCCTCCCAGAACCCTTTGGGAAAAGATTATTAGTGTGCTGCTGTGAAAGTTTTATTGAGGTTTCTCAGGAGGATTGAGGGAACATGCCTGTGTACATAAACCAACTGCTCTGCATCCCTCTTCCCCCTCTTACTAACTCTACAGGGCAATAAGAAGCAGATAACAATGCTGCCTCTCTTTGTTATACTGCTACCTCTTCTCATATGAGTACATTAATGAAAAGTTAATAGCATCCCAACTTAGCAGGACACAGCTATCACTGAAATAAAAATACAATTACACTCTTATCTGAGGTTCCATCCCCTGCATCAGTTTTGTCTGTGTTTAACTGTAAGGACTGGCTGGACTGCAGCATACTTGCCAACAGGTCCCAGCTCATGGAATCGCTAGATTGCCAGTCACATGCTCCCTTTCCCCCACTGCCCCCGCATCTTCCTCTTCCTCCCCCTCCTCATCGCTGCTGCAGGGGCTTACGATTCTGGCTCCGTGGAGGTATACACAGTGGTGTGTAGGGTGCTGGAGTTGCCCCCAAGTGTGGCATGCAACTCTTTGTAAAAGAGGCAAATCTGTAGCTTGGCACCAAATCAACTGTTGGCTTCCCTGGCTTTCTGGTATGCCAGCTACAGTTCCTTTGCTTTCACTCAGCACTGCTGCTGACCCTTGTTGTATCTCCTCTGCTACATCCCTCCAGGCAGATGTAGATGGCCACATTTCTACAGCTGGTCTGTAACTAAGCTTGCATTGCCTCTTCAAGCCCAGGTGATCAAATATCTCCCTTCTACTCCAGACAGGAGCACATCTGGAGCATGTTGTCAGTATGGTCATCTGGGCAGTCGCACATGACATTGAAGTTTCTTGGTGTTCTTACCAAGATGGTCAGTCAAAACAAGGCATTTCAGAAATTTGCAGGGTTGTAAAAGGGTGAGGGACTTCTGGTTCCCATGAGCCTTAAGCAGTAGCATTCACAATTGTGACCAGAGGAGTCAGTGTTGGGCATTGTGGGGCAGCTGCTGGAGGACTGTTCAGGTCCACAAAGGTAACTATTTACATTCACACTGATTGACCATGTCTCATTGCCCTTTGAGGAGGTGATATTACTGTGTTGGTGTAATAGAAAGCTCACATGGGCAGGAAACAGATTTAAGCATAGACATGCGCAGCTGGGCTGACGAAAGTGTACTTTGTAGCATAGAGCAAGCTTTAGTAAATCCTGACAAATGGCAGAAAAGCACTGTCAATGTGACTACCCTTTGACTTCCCTAAGGTCTGTATGTTGTGACCCATCAGAGCTGGAACTGAATGTCACAAACATCAGGAAAGAGTTGAAAACTCAGACTGACAGACTTCAGTCACTTAAAGCCTTGGTAGGTTATGAAACATCAGTCCTTTTAAAACTCACTTTGATCTGATAAGTGATTTGATTTCTCTTCCCCTTTAATTCTGGCTTGATTGTAACCTTGACAAACAGCTAAAACCAAACCAAATCATATACACTTTTATGCACCTGCTTACTTTACTTTATTACCATGAGTAGGTCCAATTGATTTAATGAGAAATAAAAAGTAAAACTAAGCATGTGCTTGTTTGCAGGACCAGAACCTAATAGAGTATTGCCAACCAGAAGCATTTAAAAATCACAAGTTAGGCTCCCCCAAAATCATTAAGTTGTCTTTAAAAACACAAGTTACTTAGGAAAAAATATTTTTGGATGCTTATTACTGGCCTTAGGTCATTAAGTGTTTAGGGCAGGAGTGGAGAACCCTCACTGACGTGGTCCCTGACTGATAAGGAGAAAGACACTCCTCACATTCCCCTTACACACCAGGCGAGGCCCAGGCTACTAGATTTTGTGTTCCAGCCCTGCAGGAGGTGGGGGAGGAGGGGATGGAATGCCAGTGCAGGTTGCACAATGCTGGGGAGCCCTGAGCCTCAGGGACCAGATTTAGGCAAGACGGGGGCTGCATCCGGTCCCCAGGCCTTTGGTTCCCCACGCCTGGTTTGGGGTTCTTGTTCTGTATCTTCTTTTCTGCAACCACAAGGGCTAGAAGTTTTTAAAGAAAATTGCGATTCTTCTCCTGATTCCAGAAGCTGAGTCTCTACAAAAATACTGTCAAGAGTTGGCAATATTGCTAGTAATAATAATCCTATATCTTATATAGCTTTGCTAATTGAATTGTTGAAGCCGAGAAAAATGTATAAAGAGCACCAGTGGGAAATTAATCAGTTATCAAACTGAGGTCCATGGAGCACTTCCTGGTGATCAGCACAGAACTGGCTAGTGATATAGTCCTCTCCTGTCCCCATTCCTCTTCTCATAGTTCTTATGTATTACACTGCATTGAAGGCAGCTAAAAATGTATTGTTTTTTTAGTACTAAATTTTCATTTAAGTAACTGTTCTAATTGTCATGAGGATGTTGCATGATAGTGGTGGGTCTCTGAGACAATCTCTTTGTAATAATGGAATCCACAATATGAAAAAGATTTAAAATACTCCAAGTTAAAATGTTTGTGATATAAATACCAGCCTTTTAAAATGGGTTTTTAAACATGATCTTGTCTCTTTATGTAGAAAATAGATCACATTTGTCCATTTTCCCCTAAGTCTTTTATTTTCTTCACAAGCCCAGTGACAACAGGGAAGAGTAGGATTTCTTGAACATGGAAATAAGTACAGCTTACATTGCCAGAAATTAATATTCCACTTGCAGGACTTCTCTCTCTTTGTTGGGTGGGGAACCACAGTAGAAGAAAAAAAACTTTAACACAAGTTCCATGTAACTGTTCAGAAGTCACAGTGCCTGGAATAGCATAGTGGATAAATACAGTATTAGCATTATTAAAATCTGTCTTGCTTGGTTATGTTGAAACTGAGGTTTGTCAATTCAAAATTATTCTATCCTCAAGAACTGGAAGATGATTTTAGGGCACTCAGTAAATGAAGACTCATCTCATGCTTCCAATATTCTTGATCTTATAGACATTAGTGGCTTTTGGCTTATTCAGAATGGTATTAGTTCTCTCTTACGCTGATGCCCTACCGCACCCCCAAACATATACTATAGAATAACTCTACTGAACTTAGTTTCAATGGAGAAGTTTTTGTAGATATCTGGATTTTTGTCCTAAGTGACTGAACAATGCTTTGTCTTTCCAAACTTTTTGTTCATCTAACAACTGATGGATTTTTCAAGTTAATTGGGAAGTTGTTTGCTTTTTTCTTGTATTTTTGGTGCATATATTAGACCTCAAGTCTATTTTATATGATTATTTTCCAAAACCACTGTCACTATATTTATTAAATTTGTAAAGAAAAGGAAAATTAAAGGTTGGGATAGTTTTGATGTTGGATGGACTCTAGTAATACAGAAAGTTTGGACTAACAGTTATTTGCCTAGAATTAAATGTTCATGTGTTCTATTTATACGTCTCTCAGATTCAGCCATTCATAGTATAAAATCTCTACTCTCTGCTTTCAGTTTATAAATTAGTTTTAACCATCCAAGGCATGTGGCTGCAGTAATATGCAGTAGAACTTTGCAAATTTGTACCAGTAAATCAGGCATCCCATTGTAGATTGATGATTTCAGTAAACAAATAATTAAGGGCCCAATTCCACAAATTACTTAGCACAGAGACTGGAGAGAGAAAATATTATAATTACATTGTATTATTCTAGAATACTGTATTCAGTACTGGTCACACAATCTCTGGGTTTGTCTACATGGCAATTAGTGTATGGAAAGCCAGGCTATCTGCAGCCCACTAGCTTGTGGTGCACTTTCTGACTATCTGGACTCTATTAGTGTGCAATAAAACTTCCACAGTGCACTCTGACATGTTCTCATGTGGACAAACCATCTGAAAGAACGTTGCAGAGTTCATTAGGGTTCAAAGAAGGACAACAAGAATTATTAGGCATGTGGAAACCTATCTTTATAAAGATTAAAAAGATTGGGGTGGTTTACATTTAGAAAGAGTCGATTAAGAGGAGCTATGATAAAAGTATGTAAGATAAAGGATGGTTGAGAGACAGGAGATCATAGAATCATAGGGTTGGAAGAGACCTCAGGAGGTCATGGAGGCCAACTAAATCATCCCAGCCAGGGTTTTGTCAAGCCAGGACTTAAAAACCTTTAGGGATGGAGATTCCATCACCTCCTTAGGCAACATATTCCACTGCTTCACCACCCTTCTAGTAAAGCAGTTTTTCCTAATAGACAACCTAGACCTCCCACATTGCAACTTGAGACCATTCTCCTTGTTCTGTCATCTGTCACCACTGAGAACAGTCTTTCTCCATCCTCTTTGGGACATTCCTTCAGGAAGTTGAAGACTGCTATCAAATCCCCCTCACTCTTCTCTTCTGCAGACTAAATAAGCTTAGCCTCTCCTTGTAAGTCACGTGCTTCAGCCCCCCCAATCATTTTGGTTGCCCTCTGCTGGATCTTCTCCAGTGCATCCACATCTTTTCTGTAATGAGGGTCCCAGAATTGGATGCAATACTCCAGATGTGGCCTCACCAGCGCCGAGATCAGGAGCTGTCTCACGTAATCAGAACAGTTCAACATTCAATTAAATTGAAATGCAGCTAATTCAGAACTGATAAGGAAAGCTTTTTCACTCAAGCCTTAATTAGAGTGTGGAACTCATTGCCACAGGAAGTTGTTTTGGAAAGGAATTTAGCAAGATTCAAAGAGGGATTGGATGCTTTTATGGGTAACAAGACTATTCAGAGAATTATGATAGTTAATGCTAAAGAATAGTTTTGTTGGGGATAAAAAAAATCTCATGCTTCTGTATTTAAATCAGTTTTTAATTATTAGCGATTAGGATGAGATTTTATAGGGTCACCAATTATTGCACATTTGCCTGCTATGGAGTTCTTGCTGCGTCTCTGAAGTGTCTGATTCAGTATAGTTGTTCCAGTCTACGCTTGTGCTCAAATCGAGCTCCGTTGAGTGAAGTGCTTAAACACATGCTCATCTGCTTTCCTGAATTAGGGACCCATTGAATAAACTTGATCATTTGTTGTTGTTTTTGTAACTTAAGGCTACGTGGCCATGTTAGTCTGTATCTGCACAAACAATGAGGAGTCCTGTGGCACCTTAGAGACTAACAGATTTATTAGGGTGTAAACTTTCGTAGGTAAAATCCACTTCATCAGATAAATTGGGCTACAATGTATTGTTAATGTTAATTAATAAGTGCAGTTGAGTTCTCATTATTGAATGCTTTATCTATACTAACAAATGGTTTAATGTAATGTAATGAAAATAAAATATCGGTATTTTCTAAACCATGGAAAACCTGAGATTTCAGTTACCAAAGAGCAGTAACTATTTTGGTGCTGCCATTTTAAAGCCTGATTTTTCAGAGTTTCTGATCACTGGCAGTTCCTATTGACTTGAACTGGAGTTCTGGGAGGAACTCAATGCTTTTGAAAAATCAAGGAATAAGTGACTACTGTGTATGTTATAAAAATAACGAAGAACAAGTAATATGAGACTGTAGCACACATATCTATTACATATTCTTAAGACAAAGAGTGAGGCCACTCTTTTGTGAGAATTACCAGATTTTCATGATTTGGCAAAGTAAGCATTACTGACTGCATTTTCTATGTATTATGGGTGAGTATGATTATAGCTTCATTGAAATACATGATGCTGTTGCCATTTATATAAGCTGAGCATCAAGCCTTATAGATTTAATTGGACCTAAATGATTTGAAATATTTTATTTTTCCAGGGTGTGCTGATCTCCACACTCTTGATACTATGCAACCAATGGAAAGGAAAAGACAGGGCTACATTCATGAGTTGATCCAGACTGAAGAGAGATACATGGATGATCTCCAGCTTGTCTTAGAGGTGAGAGCTACTTGAAAACAAAAGGTATTTTAAGCAACTGTCAAAGCAAAGTCTTTTATCTTCAGTGCTTCTTCCTTATTAGACAGTCTTTATGACACTTAATTCATAGCTGAATTGCGTAATCTTTGCAGTCATAGATGTGAAGGCTTTGATGTTTTAACAACACACAACATTGTAGAATATGTTTTCTCATATCAACTCTTCAGGTATCAAAAATTGCTGTGTTTTCTAAAAGAAAGCTGCTAAGTTTACATTGTAAGAACAATGCATTTAATTGCTTCTGTCTGTCATTTAGCGCATGTCTATGCCATGCCAGCAAAATGCTCTAGAAGGGCATAATTTTTAGAGTTTTCTATTATACTGTGTTCCAGCTACCCCATAGACTCAGCTGATGTGGTGCAAAACATCCTACTTTACATTAACATAGTCCTGTGGCCTACGTTAATGTAACCTAGTTAGGTTCTACATGGGGTAGTTAGTGTTCTTAATATAACACACCCTTTCTGGCACAATGTGCTGCACAGACAAGCCCTTAGGGAGGAATTGCCTGTGGCTTAAATAACCCTGCAAGTTCTCCTTTGCTACTGTCTTCAGAATATTTGGAGGAAACCAGTGTATCGCCAATACCTCACCAAATTTCATTCAAGCAGGTTAATGAATTGCTTGCTCGGAGATTACATTGCTGCTTCAGTATTTATGTTCCTCCCCTAGAAAAACATCCCTTTCTGTCTGGCATTACCCTCAGTTCTGGGCCCTCAAGCAAAAAGCAATTTAAATACTTTTCCAAATACTGTACTGTGTTTTCTTTCACATGAGTAACTCTTTTCTCCTAATGGCCCGTCTGACTTAATATTTAGTTTTTATGTTTTACTCTTTACCTTCGACATTGATCTGAAGCACTCAGTTGTTATGAATTATTCGGTTTTGGAATGGACATGAGCAACACATCTCAAACACCACTTATGTCTTTTCTTCTTTGAATGACTACTCGTGCATTCCAAGTTAGGTGATTCTCAAGCTGCTGTCCAGCAGAGGGGTCAGAGATGGCTGGTCTGCTGTCTGCTACACAGCTCTTCCAAATGTAGCATCCTCTCTAGCCTGCTGTTGGATGGCATAGTGGGATGTAAACATGTATACTGAGGACAATGTGGCTACTCGACAAACAACTTGGACAGGAACATGAGCAAGATAGGCCGTTGACAACGCCTGCACTCGAGTTAAATAGTCAGACAACTAAGGGGCTGGATCTTTTGCACAGTCATAACAAGTGCAGATACAGACCGTGATCCAGGAGGAGAACCTCTGGGTGGTGACGGGGAGACCCTTCATCCTAGCCACTACAGTAATAAACGGAAAATAGCAGGAATAAAACCCCTGCCTTTGAACTACATAGGAACCTCCTCTACCTCGAGGAGCGTCTGCACCTCCTGTCATAGTAGCTGCTGGTAAGAGGGATAGAGTAGGGAAATGAGAAGGAGAGGGGGATAAACAAGAGCTGGGTAGAATATCCCACTCTTACCTTGTCTATAACCCATCTGTCTGATATGATGTGTCTAGGCATGGTAAAAGTGGGACAAGCGGCCCCCAAACATAGAGACAGGGCCTGGAAGAGGGAGAGGTACATTGTCCTTGGGTACATCTCTAAAAGTTCTTCCCAAGCCCCGCTGACTGTCTGGAAGACTGGACCTGGTTATTAGTGCCCCTATTCTCACTAATACTGGCACTTGGGGGGCGATCATGACTACTTCTACTACCCCTTCTATTCGGCTCTTGCGTCTGATGAGGAGGGTAGTTGTGTGGCAGCGATGTCTGTTTGAAATACCTACGCTGGGTTGTAGGACGTTAACTTAGCCCTTGTATCTTTTCAACTATGGAGCCTGGAATCAGTTGGCTCTGCAAAGAGGATAGAACCTTCACACGGAAGGTCCTGTATCATATTTTTTACTTCTGGAAGGATCCCAGACACCTGCAGCCATGAGTTCAGCCTCAAAACAATGCCCTTTGACATTGTACAGGAGGTGGAGTCTTCCGCATTGAGGGCTGCCTGAAGAGAAGTCCAGGAAATCACCTTCCCTTCCTTAACATGGGCAGTAAACGTGGACCTGGAGTCTGAGGGCAGGCGCTCCTTAAATTTGTCCATGGTTGCCCATGTATTTCAATTATAGTGACCCAACACCGCTCGTTGATTAGTTATCTTCAATTTAAGGCTACCTGACAAGTAAACCTTCCTCACCAGAAGGTCTAGCTTCTTGGAATCTTTCGACTTAGGAGTTGGGCCCTGTTGACCTTGGCATTGTATGGCATTAGCTGCGTCCACCACCAGAGTACCTGGTTGCGAATGTGTATATATAAGTAATCGTACCCCTTGGAAGGGGTAAAGTATCCCTACGGTGGGATCTCTTCCTATGGCCATTGACAGGGTACCCCTGCTGACAGAGGCCATGGACACCGACCTGGAATTGACCATCTGTGTCTGGTGATAGGCCCAGTGGGTCCAGAAAAACCACTGTGGAGGTACCTCCCAGTGAGGAGGCCATTGCACCACCAACTCTTGCCTTCTCTCTGGTTGGCGATGGATTGAGGTGTGCCGCCGCTTCAACTGGCTAGTCTCTGGTTCCGACTCTGACGTAGATGTGGCACCTGGAGACCACAGGGGAGCAGTACCATGATGCACTGGTGGTCTCTGAGAAGAGATGAGATCACCAGGAGGACTGTGCCTTGTACAGGAGCCATACCGGGATCAGTGCCGAGGTGAATGTTCTCCACTGAGAGAACAGTGCCATCTGGGAGGACTCGGTCTTGTTCAGGAGCCCTCACCAGATGGTGCCAAGGTGAATGGTCTCGAATTGGCAAACGATGCCAATGGTGAAAGTGACCTCCTTAACGTAGGGGGTTTTCTCTTTCAATGCACCGGGTCCGGTATTGGCGATGGTGCTGGAGAAGCAGGTGGGGACTCTCTAGGTGACACTGATCATCCCAACGTTAGCTCAGTGAGGTCCCGTGCTCATTTAGAAATGGGTTTTCCACTCTTTTGTAACTAAGTTTTGGCCTGTGGGAGTCCCCCATGAGTATATTAAATGGTGACTTTTCCATCTTGTCATTATGCTTGAAACAGGAGTATTGTTTTGATAATAAAAGTTCTTTCTCTTTTATTAACCTGGTATTGGTTCAGTTCTGTGTCCTGGAAAATCTCTCTCAGGATATCTGCAGGCCTCTGACTAGAGGGCAGCAACCACAGACTGCAGTTTATATTTTCTCTCTTTTTCAAGCTCTTTGGAGAAAAGAGCTTGGGGTGCCCTAGGGTTGGTTTCAAGTGTCCACCCCTGTTTGTGGGTTCAAAAGCACTTGATGGTGGCAGCGGATTTTTTATTAATCCCCAAAATCTAGATTTTTAGGATTTTGTGGGGAAGTTTTATACCAAAGCCTGGAGAGAGAAGGTTTTGGGGTACTTTTGTGTGCCTCCACTTCTGCATTTATCTTGCCAGAGTGGGGAATCAGCCTTGACAGGGGTACTTCAAAGCAGCAGCGCCACACGGAGCCCGGGATACAGGCTCCATGTGGCGCTGCTGCTTTGAAATGCTGCGGCAGCGTTTCAAAGGGGCAGCGCCACACAGCAGATCCCAGGTTCAGTGTGATGCTGCCCCTTTGAAATGCCGCTGCAGCGTTTTAAAGCGGCAGTGCCACGTGGAGCCCGGGGTCAGCTGGTGACTCCCTAGCTGATCCTGAGCTCTGTGCGGCATTTCCACAGAACCTGGAGTCAGCTGGGGAGTCCCCCGCTGACCCCAGGCTCCATGCAGGCACTTCCACTTTGAAATGCACAAGAGCCCTTGCTAGGAACTCTTGTGTATTTCAAAGATGGCATGGGAAGTCCCACTGACTCCAGCTCCATGTGGGTGCTTCCGCTTTGAAATGCACAAGAGCCTGGGAAATTCCATCCACTACTCAACTAGTAAATTAATCGATATCTAACATCCTTTAACATGCAAAGTTCTGAGCAAAGATGGTGGTTCTTGGACAGGAGCTGTGCAAGCACTAGGAGAGTATGCTGTCTTCCTTGGACTCTGATTTGACTAAATTTTTGAAGCAAGTATGGTCAGTGGTTAGGGCACTAGCCTAGGAACTGGAAGAGCTGGGCTCAGTACCCAGCTCCCCCATAAACCTCTTATGTGACCAAATGGACCCATAGAAGTACCTGAGAGAGAGATCTAGATGGACAGAGTTTGCCTTTCGGAACCAAGCGTTGGTGTTGGGCTGAGATTCCTGAAAGAAGGGGTTAACCAGCATGCTAGTTAACTGTCACTCTTCCAGGGCTGTCTGTCTATGTGTAAATAAAATGAGTAACATTTAAATATATCCAGACTCTGCCAATGTGAAGCCCACATGGAAGATTTTGCCACCCGCCACCACTTAGCAAAGAGGTGATTCCGGTGTCAGAGTAAGACACTGGTGTTTGAAGAAGGGGCAAAAGTAGGAACACACAGGAAGCATCTCTAGCAAGTGATCTGGAAAATGTTCCATTAAAGAGCTTATTTGTCTGCAGTGGTTCTCAGGAGAAATTAATGGGTGGGTACCACAAAGTTGTGAATGAATCAGTGCATTATGTTTCAAACCACTTGAAGAAAAAACAACTGGCCGTGTTCTGCTTTCTCTGTGCTTGAAGTTGCTCACTTGTCTGTTCTTTGTAGGTTTTCCAGAAACGAATGGCTGAATCAGGCTGCCTCACAGAAGGAGAAATGGGACTGATCTTTGTTAACTGGAAGGAGCTCATAATGTCTAATACAAAGTTACTTAAGTGAGTACAGCTAGCATTTGTGCCTCCTAAATGAGAGCCCACTACTGTTCAGTCTCTCATCAACGTAATTATATCTTTTCTCACTCCACTCCCTAGGAAACTGGTTTTATTGTAAAGTCTGGTGAACGCTAGAAAATGAGGTTGTCATAACTACATCACTCAGAGGTGTGAAAAAATTCACAACCCTGAGCAGCAGAGTTATGTTGACCTAAGCTCCTGGGTAGACGGTGGTAGGAATACTTGGTAAGAATTCTTCCATCAACTTAACTATCGCCTCTCAGGGAGATGAATTGCCTACTGATGGAAGAATACCTGCTGTCAACATAGGTAGTGTCTACTCTGAAATACTGTTGCATCACAGCTATGCTACTGTACCATTGTAAGTGTACACACAAGCCCCTAGTGTTTCTGCTCTTGCTATTTATTTCCGACTTGATAATCCTGCAATGTCAATTCAAAGCATTTAAGTATAATGTCACAAAGTGCGAGTTATGAGAGGAAAAGGAACAAACAGAAGGAGATGCATTTTTTTAACAGAGATCCTTAGAAATAGAGGATGTATGTGAGAAATGTATAAAATATGTTTTCAGTGTTTTCTGGAGTGAATTTTTGCAATGATAAATTTGTTCATTATTTACTGTAAGGTGGGATGATATGCATGTATGGGGTTAAATCGGACTAGATCAATGCCTCTCAAATTGGAGATCTGACCTAAAAGGTGATTGCAAGACTACTGTAGAGGAGTCTTGAGAGTGGTGGCTGCTGGCCAGGTGCCCAGCTCTGAAGGCAGCAGCACAGAAGCAGAGATAGCATGCTATGCTGTGGGTCAACACTTTCTTGGGGGGCGGGCATCCCAGCCAAAAATATCTTCAAAGGGGGCCAGCAAAAAAGGTTGAGAGCCCCTGGATTGATGATCGTGATGGCCCCTTCTGATCTTAAAGTCTCTGAGTCTGTGGAGGCCAGTGGCTGCACTGTTTGTCCAAAAAATCCTTGAAGAGGAGGGAGAAGCATTCCTGTTTCAGATATCACTTCCTCGTCACACTGCATGCATTAAGCAAGTCTCTCAGTACAGCATGTAGTGCCGGCACTTGGATTTAATACGTTCCAGGGCCTAATGGCGCTGGAGGTTTTTTCTGTAGGAACTCAATGACAGATGGAAATTCTGAGGCTCCAGGACTTCTGAAATACAGAGTCAAACTGTGGAATTTTCTCCCCTGCAGAGCCTTGCGAGTGCGGAAGAAGATGGGAGGAGAAAAAATGCCCGTGCAGATGATTGGGGACATCCTGGCTGCAGAGCTCTTGCACATGCAAGCCTACATCAGATTCTGCAGTTGCCAGCTCAATGGAGCTTCCTTGCTGCAACAAAAAACAGATGAGGAAACAGAATTCAAAGACTTCTTAAAGGTATTCTGTTCATTCGCTTCCATTTCACATCCCTATGGCCTTTCTTCTGATGGCAGGGCACGTTCAGAAGCCTGTTCAACCAAAGGTTGACTTGTCCAGAAAAAAACCCATGACTTCAGAATCCTTCATGCAGAGATGCAATCCTCTGCTTTTCTATGGATCTGATATGCTAGCCCTGTTCGCATTCAGTGTACCTCAGTGTTGGGCCACATGCAGCTGGGCACCAGCGGGCCACATGCAGCTGGGGTTCCACCTGCAGCCTGTACACCCCCAGTTTGCCCTGCCCCACACATGCCTCTCTCACACTGGGGCACAGGAGCCCCACACTTCCTCCTCTTCACCCTCCCTCCCAGCACTTTTAGAGCATCATGAATCTGCTCATTCATGCTCTGTCCCCGCTCCTCCCTCCCAGAGCTGGAACACCATTGAGACGGAGGGCCACTCATGCAGCCCATTCACTAGTCTTGGTTGCCCTTCGCTGGTGTACATGGTTTACAGTAGCTGTAGAACATGTCCTTCAGTCTTGC
This sequence comes from Pelodiscus sinensis, assembly GCF_052426305.1. Classification (NCBI taxonomy): domain Eukaryota; kingdom Metazoa; phylum Chordata; order Testudines; family Trionychidae; genus Pelodiscus; species Pelodiscus sinensis. Next base: position 16,357,136 of record NC_143054.1, read on the forward strand.
TTCCTTGTCAATATTTTATTCCCTTTTCCATTCCACTGCTTCATATTAATTCAGCATAGTTGCTGCACCCACAAAGTTAGTGCTTGTGTCTGCCTTACTTTCAAGGGTCATGCTACAAAAGAGGTTGGAGTTGATTGATTTGCACTGCAAGGCTTGCTGTTTTAAACACCCTGCATAACTTAACAAAATCAATGTGCTGTTTTGGACTGTGGTTGCTGTCCATGTAAGAACATTAGCGCCAGAAGGCTAACTAAGCACAACATTACATAAAATAAATAAGAGTAAGGAACTGCTGCTGCAGTTCATCTGATGAGCTATCTTTGATGCAGGGCAATAAGCAGTGAAGGAAAAGCCATTTGACACTGTGTCTGTGTGTGACGTAGTGGGGGTACCTGGCTGGTTTCTATGCTGCTGGCTCTGGGGGAACCCCCACTGGCTGCCGTGGGTACCACGACCCAGCAAAACAGGATGAGTCACTATGCAAACCAGTGGCCAGACACCCCCCATGGAGAGGAACAAAGGAAGGTGGAATGCTGGCTTGGCTGGGGGGCAGGGCTGGAAGTTAGTGAGTGGGTTGCTGGCTGTCGGAGGGCATGGAGGAGAGCCTAGGAGAAGGGGCTGGGGTTTAGGGGCCAGTCTCCCCCATCTCAAGGGGGCCTGAGGCATCCTAGCCCAGTTCCTGTACCAGATTACATCTGTGCTGCGCTGTGCTGGAGGAGCAATAAACCACCCTCAATTCCACTGGCTGGTGCAGTCTGTTTGTGCCATTTCGGGGTGCAGGAGACGGGGAACCCCCAACGCGCCGTCACACTGTGTTAGCTTTTAAACAAGCTTTCCAGGATCCTTACAATAAAATTATAATTTACAGCTGACTTAGGGCTTTGATGACTACAGGAACTGCACTTTTCTGGCTTATTTAGGGTTTGTCTGCACTGCAGTTAGCCACCCACAGCTGGAGTGTGCCAGCTAACTTGGGCTCATGGGGCTGAGGCAAAGCAACTGCTTAACTCAAGTGTAGACATCAGGCTCAGGCTGCAGCCCAACCTCTGGGACCCTCCCACCTCATAAGGTTCTAGAACCTGGGTTCCAGCCCAAGCCCAGACATTTACACCACAATTAGAGAACCCCGTAGTCCAAGCCTTGGGATCCTGAGTCAATTGGCATGGGCCAGCCACGGGTTTGTAACTGCAGTCTAGACTGTAATTGCAGTCTCAGTAGAATGACAGTTCTACAACGTGCCATTAGTTCTGAATGTAAATGGACTGTGATGTTTCACCTAGGTGAGTTCTAGGATTTCTTGCAGAAACTAGGAAGCTGCGTTCCATCAGGCACTGTTCAGTGCAGTGATGCAAATAGTTATTTTTATGCCTTGATCAATAATGCAATGTTTGTTAAATGTCTGGATTTCACCATAGAAACTGGCCTCTGACCCACGCTGTAAAGGAATGCCGCTCTCCAGTTTCCTGCTGAAACCTATGCAGAGAATTACACGCTACCCTCTGCTCATGAAGAGTGTGAGTATCCCGGGCTTGTAAAATTCTGAGTCCTGAAGTATTTTAAATTTGATTTCAAGAGCAGGATAACTGGAGTTGCAAAAAACAGAGACAACATTGCTAGGTAACAAGGACTTCTTTATAAGCGTATCTATCTGGACCCTCTGCCCCTTGTGCGTGTGCTTTGTTGGGGAGGGGCAGCTTGCATGTTCTTATGATCCCAGGAGTTATGCCAGCGGGAGCTTAGTGCTCCTGGTAGATTCAACCAAGCCGGAAAGGTCAAGGGGAGAGGAACCAGACTAAGCATGCACACCGGTTCTCTAGGATTGGGGATTTGGCTCAGGGCTAATAGCCCTGACCTAGAAACTTCTCAACTGTGTGTGATGGCTTTCCAGAGTCACTGACAGTGACTTGTACGATTGCCAGTGGTGAAAGCAGAAATGAAGCTATTGACATGAAGATGAAAGTCCTGAGTGCCAAGATTAGGACAATATGGCGCTGGACCATTGAAGTAGAAATGAAGAGCATGGATTACGGTTGGGGCACTATTGAGAGGCTGGCCGGAGGCAGACAGAAGTGGAGGGCCTTTGTTGCTGTCCTATACGCCAGTGGGCATGAAGGGCGATGATGATGATATCTGGCCCCTAGTCTTACCTCGGCACTATCTCTGTTTCTGTTTCCTCCCTTCTGATCCTAACCAGATTCTGGAGAATACACCAGAAGACCACCCGGACCACAGTAATCTCAAGCTTGCCTTGGAACGCGCAGAGGAGCTGTGTTCTCAAGTTAATGAAGGAGTGCGTGAGAAAGAGAACTCAGACAGGCTGGAGTGGATACAGTCACATGTCCAATGTGAAGGACTTGCTGAGGTAACTGGCTAGTACTTGGGTAGCTGGCATATATAGGACTATATTGCACCTCCTTGTGACGTTAATTTACACAGAAACTTGGTAGGAAAAAATAAGTGCTAGTGGTACATTCTGCCACCTCTGATGTCTTCCCACTTGTGATCTCAAAGGGAGATGCCACTCCGTAGATTACATGGCTAGCCATAATATGATTATCCCTCACCTTTCTTGCATGCTTTGAGTGGCCATGCAATTGCTGACATTTTAAACTGGTCCCAGTAAGCTTCAGTTAATACTAATTGAAGCAATTTCCCACCTTTCAGATTTCGTTCAACCTGCCAGCAGAGTGGGGCAGATGTTCTTACATGGTATTATTCCTTGTCAACATTTTTGAAGTTTTTCTTCAAAACAATAAGAATCTAGAATCTATTTTTAAACCTAATTCTGGAGCACAAGATGGCAGCCACTAGGGAAATGTTGCTCACTGGCCCCGTCAGACCTTGGCATTTGTGCCCTTAAAGCCTTACACCAATGTTTTTTATTGAGAATAAGGATGAAACCGTTACAGATTATAAGGCAAGCCACTTCTATTCAGACTTGCTAGGATTCTTTCACATGAAAGGTAAACTATGGGGGAAATATACAATAGTTCTACGTGTATTAAACAAAACAAGTAGGATTTTAAGGGTCAGAGGAACCAACAATCTGTTGACAATCAGGAAGTGATGCACATCATACCCAGCTGTTTCTGCTACTCACATATTGATTATATCTTTCTTAGCAACCAGTTTTCAACTCCATTACAAACTGCCTGGGTCCCCGAAAGCTCCTGCACAGTGGAAAGCTCTACAAAATGAAGAGCAATAAGGAACTCTATGGCTTCCTCTTCAATGACTTCCTGCTCCTTACCTACATGGTCAAGCAGTTTGTTTCTTCAGGGTCAGATAAACTGTTCAGCCCCAAGTCCAACACGCAGTACAAAATGTATAAAATGGTGAGTGAATTAACAAGCAAATCAGTAGTTCTTGAAAAATGGGGCCTGATCTCAGGAATCCTGCTCTCTTTCTATGGTGATAAGTTACCTAGTGCTGCTTGATTATTCATGATTGCAGTGAGTATTGCAAAGTCTTGGTTGTTTTGGGTGTAATCAGGTCTAGTGACAGGCTTCACGGGGCCCTTGTTCTTAAAAATGTGGGCCTCTGTGTCCCACCTCCATATACATCTCAGGAAGTGCTCCCGAGGAGGGAAGGGAAATACCCATTTTCTGATGAGGAAACATATGATGTTGAGATGATTCCGTGTTTTGCCCAAACCCACACATTAAGTCTGTGATAAAGATGGAAGTAAAAAGCAGGAACTCCTGGTTGCCAGTCTTGCTGTGTCACTGCTTACACAGCTCTTTCCTTTTCATAAAGCAATTTTCTTACATAGCAAAGTGAGTTTTAGGCCTGTATTCGCTGGTTTATCTCTTAGTCCTAGACAGACTTTCTAAAATCCTTTAATATAGTTCTCTCTGTTTTTCTGGTGTCCTCAGAGAGGTGTTCACTTCCTTTAGCAGAAGGAGATGTATTTAAATGTCATAGTTTTGTGTCTGCGTATCAAAGTGAGTTTGCCACAGTGAGGTTTGCCTTTCATGCATGTCTTTCAGCCTGTTTTCCTTAATGAAGTCTTAGTGAAATTGCCAACCGACCCTTCCAGTGATGAGCCAGTTTTCCATATCTCCCACATCGACAGAGTCTACACATTAAAAACAGACAATATTAATGAGAGGTGAGTACTGGAAATGCTGAGACTTTGGGGGCCTTGGTGTGCCCTGTGCAACAAAAGAGTGTTTAAGCCAGACTCACCAGTGGCGCGCTCTGCAGCTTATGGGCAGCAGTACATCTACCACGTTACTCCTCTGTATGTTAGTGTGGCAGTCCTTACATCAGGGGTCTCAAACTCATGGCCCATAGGCCATCTACAGCCTAAGCATTTTCACAGTCCAGTCCAGGAGTCCCTGCCGCCCAGAGAGACGGTGTCTGTACTGGTCCCTTAAGCTCTGCCCTCTCCCCTACTAGGGATGTGAACGACTAGTCATCTATCTGATAAGCAAACGCCTCTATCAGAAAGAGGCAGCAGGGTGGGGGAAGAGCAGGGGATGCTTCAAAACGGCAGACACATGGAGCCTGGAGCCAGACTCTGGGCTCTATGCGGTACTCCTGCTTTGAAACACCCCCTGCAGCCCTGGGCCAGCTAGGTACTCCCCCGCTGACCCTGGGCTCCATGCGGCACTGCTGCTTTGAAATGCCGCAGGAAGCATAGGAGCAGCGGGGGACTGCTTTCACCTTTGAAGTATAGTGACAGCCCCTGAGGCTGTTGCTACACTTCAAAGGCAGAGGCGCCCTTATCGACTAATTGATCTAAATTTAACATCCTACCCCCCACATTGCAGCACTTTTTCCAAGAGATGTGGCCTTGGGGATAACTGGGGGAGCCTGACGCAGGGCGGCAGCAGAAGTTGAACCCCCTGAAGTGGAGGACACTCAGCACATTGCTCTGCTTCCCCATGGCTCCCACCACTGTGTGTGGGGGGAGATGTAATAAGTTGCAAGCGGAGACTGCAGTAGGAGTCAGCCAGGAAAGTGGACGGTGAGAGCTGCCAGACACCAGGGTACTGAGAGGACCCTGAAAGAAGCTGTAAGTGGTTCCTGGGAGCAGGCTGAAGGCAGGAGAGCAGGAAGTAGGGTTCACTTACAGACTTCCCCAAGCCAGAGAGCCAGATCCAGAGGACTGGAGGGAATGAAAGTCACAGCTCCTGAGTGAGGTGCCTGCTGATGTCTAAGCTGAAGCCGAGGGCCAGAAAGTGCTGAAGGCAGGGGAGCAGCCAAGGCTCTTATTTACTAGCATCTCCATCCTGGAGAGCTGGAGCTGGGGGAACAGAGAGCCAGGGGGAGAAGAGGGAAAGGGATTCTTCCCTGGAGAGAATGATCGCCCATAAGTAAGTCTGTGGGGTTTGCTCTGGGAAGAGGGGGGTTTGCATTCCAGTTGGAAGGACAGGGTGGCTGTCCTGACAAAGGGACAGAAAAGGGCTGATGGATTCCGGGGGTGGCAGAAGACACCGGCATGTGCTATTTACTAGCTCAGTGGATGAGATGTATTGGGATTTGACACACCACTGGCACTGCGGTGCTACATGGGCTGTGTTTTGGGACTTACATTTTGGACTCTACACAATCAATGTTTTGTTATAAACTCAGCCCAAGGAGGGGCATTCTTGAGACAGAAGAGCCTGGTAGGGAGTTACTGGGGTCTTTGAAGAAGGGAAAGGAAGGTGGTCTGCGACAGGAGCGTGCTGCAGGCTGGGGTTGCCCTCTCACAAACAGGTTTGAGGGGGCATGGAGCAGAAGGCATCAAGCTACAGCAAGTAGGCAGAAGAATCTGCGCTCACAAGAGCACACTCCCTCCGAGACCCTGGAATGGAACCCAGAATCCCTGAGCCTCACCATTCCTTGTCTATCAGCAAGTATCTGTGCAACCCATTGGCAGTGTGTGTCCAATGCCCTCTAGTGCTGTTCCATACAGAGGATGATAACTCATTATTGCTATCCATAACTCCATTAGTGGAAGAGACCTGTGTGTTGAATCGAAAGCAGTGTTTCTCAAAGTGGTCCACAAACCTATTCTGAGAATGCTGCCTCCGGGCCACTCTGGTTTCTTTACTTTCCAGCTCCACTGCTAGGGAGTCTCACAGCTTCCCTTGGCTGCAGTTTATAGCCTAGGGGAGCCGTGGGAAGCAGCAGCCCAGGTCATGCTGCTTCCCGCAGCTCCCCTTGGCTGCAAATGGCAAACGGTGGCTGCAGAGCTGGTAAGTAAACACACTGGAGCAGCCCGGTAGCAGCTTTCTCAGAGTAGATCCACAGGCCACTTTGAGAGACACTGATCTAAAGGGTTCAACCCTGCTGCTGACGTGTGTCAATATAATGCCAATTAGTGGGATTACTTCTTTTAATTTGCTTTTTTCCAAACATATGAAATAATACACAAGCAGTCACGTTAAAAGAACATGAAGGATGCAATTTCAAGCACTCAAAAGTTAGCGATCCTGTGGAAGAAGTAGTAGGTGATCACATAATTAAAAGCTATATCAAATGCAGATAATTCTAATTTTGGCATTTCCAAATTCTCGAGTGCTTGACTTTGCAATCTGAATAATGCTGTTCTTCAAGTGCTTGCTAATGTCAGTTCCCAACAAATACGTGTGTGCTGCATGCCACAGCAGCTGGAAGGTTTGTCCCCTAGCAGTATCACTTGACACTGAATATAGGTCGCTGTCAACCCACCACCCCCTCGGTTCCTTTTTACCGCCTGTGACAGCTAGTTGGAACTCTTGTGCTTACTGCTTTGCAAACACAACTTCCCTAGTTCTTGATATTTTGTTTACATAGATTTAGGCAGTTTCATTATTAGTTTAATTAGTTTTAGGTTTCCATTGGGCGTGCACCATTAGCCCCCTGCCCTTTTCCTCAGTACTGGTGTATGCCTCTGTCACTAGGGTTTGAACCCTGTAGAAGCTGTTGGAATCTCATGCTAACGACTGACCCGCACACTTCTTGCTTGAAGTGTCTGGGGGAAGGCCACCTCAAAGAGCACTGCAAAATCAGCCAAGAATCCAAAAGGAGAGGGATCGGTGCCTCAAGTTGTTACTAATGGAGGCAGCGTTGCTCCCACATTCGGACCCAGCACAGCAGAGCTGTCACCAAGCACATGAGGTGCAAGGCAATGGTCAGCACCCCGCTCACACTCCCCAGACACCCTTGCAAGAAGACAAGGGCCAAGCAGGGGGGCTCTGCCACGCCTAGATCAGTGCCTAAAGATCCTGCCACCATGAGATCCGCTTCAGGCCTTGGGAGTTCAGCCTGGACTACAATAAGGTTCTTGTCCACTCCTGCCCCTTCTAGGGACCAGCTGAGTCCAGATGCTCAGCTCTTCCAGGTCTGGAAGAGCTGGGACGTAGAGATGCCATCTACACCAGAGGTGTTTGAGGTTTCTAAAGACTTAATTGCCATTATGGCACTGCCTTCTTCCTCAAGACCAGACAGGTGCCTGCATCCATCTCAGCAGCAGCTACAAGACCTGCAGTGCCTTCCGGGGTGGGTGATGATGTCATGCCAGTCACCTTCACCTGAGCGCCGGTCTTCAAAGTCTTTGCCAACACTGTGGTCAGTCATTTCCTGAAAGGCCTCAACAGGCTATACGTGCATGGCTGACAGCTGATCCTGGCATGGGACCTCATCCTGGTTCTTCCAGACTAATGGGGCCACCTTTTGAATGGCTGGCAATATGTGCTCTGCTGTACCTCTCATACAAGGTGGGTTTTCAGGTAGCAATCACACCAGCAAGAAGAGTGTCAGAGTTAAAGGCCTTGATATCAGATCCTTCTTACGTCATGTTCTTTAAAGACAAGGTTCAGCTAAGGCCACACCCAGCTCCTTTTTCTAAGGTTGTTTCCCATTTTCATGTCAACCAGGACTTTTTTCTTCCAGTTATTTTCTCCAAGCTGTGCTCAGTCAGCAGAAAGCAAAAATTTCACTCGTTGGATGTTCGCCAGACTTTAGCCTTTTACGTTGTGAACCAGACGGTTCTGGAAGTCTGTTCAACTGTTTGTCACTGTAGCAGACAAGATGAAAGGGCTTCCAGTCTCATCACAAAGGATTTTGTCATGGATCACATCTTGGATCACGTTATGACCACAGTACCTGCCCCTCCGGTAACAGTGGATTCCACCAGCAAAAACTTTGGCAGTGGCCTTCCTGGGTCTTGTTCCAACACAGGAAATATGCAGAGTGGTAACATGGTCCTCCATTCATACTTTCACTGCACATTATGCAATTACCCAGCAGGCCAAAAAGAAATGCAGCCTTTGGTAAAGCAGTGCTGCAGTGGGAAATATTTCAGCTCTAACCCTAGTAGTCACCTGCTTGGAATTGACATCAGCAAGCACTCAAAAAGAAAATTCAGTTACTCATCTCATAACTGTTGTAGACGGAGCTTGATCCTGCCTTGAGGGCGGGGGGCTGGACTCGATGACCTCTCGAGGTCCCTTCCAGTCCTATTATTCTATGATTCTATGATTCTTCGAGTGATTGCTCATGTCCATTCTGTGTCAGTGTGCACACACTGCATGAATGCATTGTCGGATGTTTTTTGCCTTAGCAATACCCATTGGGCCAGCAGCCCCCTGGAGTGGCATTGCTATATCAGTGAATATATACCCCTGCTGGCCCTCCACCCCTTCAGTTCCTTCGTACCACTCGTGATGGTCATTGGAACATGCTTTGCTCTTGCTCTGCAAGAGCCTCTTAGCAGTTCTCACCTGTTGTTTCATATTTAGTGTGTTAAGAACAAATAAACTTATAATCTCATTCTAAATAGTTATAAATAGTTGTTAAGCGTTAGTACTTAGCTGGTAGTTACTTTGGCGTGGGGCTCGCTTTGAGTCCCCAGTGTGTGCGGCAGGGCAGTGAAGTGCCAGAAGCCTATGCCCTGCGGGGATCCCCATGAAGCCTGCCTCAAGTGCCTCAGAGAAGCTCATCTGTCCCAGGCGTGTAAGATCTGCAGGAGGTTCAAGCCACACACCAAAAGGGAAAGTCTCACCTGAAGATCATCCTGATAGAGGTGGCTCTTCATCTGGCACTGACGTCGGATCCAGCACTGGTGACCCATAGCGCACTGGCTGCGGTGCGTCAGCGCCCAGCCACTCACGTGCCTCTCCAGTGTCCTGTAGGCCTCGGCACCATCCCAGTCGCTGGTGCCTCAGAAGAGGCAAAGGCATTGCAGGGGCAGGTCTCCACTGAGACATGTACCAACCGTGCACCCCCGGCGGGGCACCTAGCACCAGCGAGCACGGCACCTGGACCATCGCATCTGGTTGGCACCATTCTAGCCCACGTTGGGACTCCAGCCCTGCAGTGTATACCTCCCAGAGCCCTCTACACCGGACACCTTCAAAGCTGTGAGGGATCTCAGGAAACTTACCTTGGCACTGAGCCCAGCAAGGCGCATGACACCAGACGGCACTGTGCCATAGCCGTAGCACCAAGTGCTCCAGCACTGGGCACAAGAGGACATTGTGCAACTGCAGTGCTGACCTCTCTGATGCCAGTACTGGGCCCCACACTGTCTCCAGTAGCGGCACTGACCCCTGCTCCAGGCACCAGAGCCAGCACTGACACAGGAGCTCCAGGTGGCACCAACCCTGTCACTGGGCCGTCTGGCTGCTGGCACCTCAGTGGTGGGAGGGCTGGCACCAACCCGTTATTCCGCTGCCTTCCCCTCAGCATCACAGTTGGCCAGGACCGTTATCAGCTTACGGCCCTTCCCTTTGGCCTTTTTATGGCCCCTCGACTTTTACAGAATGTACGGCCGTAGTCGCCGCTGCCCTGAGAAAGTGTGGTGTCCGGTGTTTCCTCAGACCAGGTGCTGGCCCGTATTGCCTTGGAGTGGAACCTTTTCCTGGAACTGGGCCTCCTCCTGAAAGTAGCCAAGTCTACCCTGGCCTCCACCCAGGTTATAGAGTTCGTGGGCACCCATCTGGATTCTATGTCAGCCACAGCTTCCTTACCCACATACCATTTTCTGATTATCAGAGAAGCCATCATGGTCAGGCAGGCGTTTCCGAAGACCACAGCCAGCAACTACAAGCGCCTCCTGGGGTTTATGGCCATCTGTATTTATGTGATTCAGCATGCTAGGCTTTGCATGCGCCCACTGCAGTTGTGGTTGGCATAGGCCTACACCCAGTCCTTCCACTCATGGGATAAGGTGGTGACAGTTCCCCCGTTGTCCTTCTCTCCCTGGACTGGTGGACCCAGGAGGAGGTGGTCTGCGCCAGAGTCCTGTTCTCCAGGCCACTTCCAGTCCTTCGGTTGGTGACAGATGTATCCAACAATGGATGCACACAGTGCATGCACACCTACATGGAATGGACACGAGTAGCACATCTCGAAGAACAACAGTAACAAAGGTAAGTAACCATTTTTTCTTTAAAATGGTTTGTGCATATCCAGCCCAATACCCACTCTCCAACCCCTCTGTCAGAGTGTCCAGCAACAAGGACCTGGGGAGAGGATTTTAGACTTGGCCCTTTATTCAGTGTCGTGAAGGCATGCCCCAGCAGTGCCTGAATCAACCCAATGAATACTGCTAGAGGAAAACATTTTTGGCTGCTGTACACCCGATGCAGCACACCTCATTGGAATTAACCTGAGCAACACATCTTGAAGAACAACAGTTGCAAGAAGGAGAGTAATGGTTTTCTTTTAACCTAGTGGTTTTGGGTGTAATATCCTACGTATTGGCTACTCACATGTGCCAGCCTAATTTTTAGGTCATATATTTTTCCTGATACATAATTAGCACAGGCTTCTCTTTGTCTAGACCAACATACTGTATTAAACTGAGTCACCCTCTGGAAAAGGTTTAAATTACACTACAAATGTTTTTCTCTCTAAAACTGATTGCAAAAATTTCAATCTCCGTAAGGTTCACCCCACTGATCTCTATTCGTCCCACATACCAGCTAAGAAGGAGGCTGGTATGGCTGCTCTGGACTGGGTCAGGTAGACAAGAGACCATTTTTCTGATGATTTCCCATGATGGGGGCAATGGGCCAAGCTTTTGATAGGTTCTCACACTACAGAGATGGCCACAAAGGCACCTTCACAAAGCCCATAAGGTGGGGGCTTATCTTAACCTTCACTTGGATAGACTCCAAGAGCTCAGCTGAATTGATATATCACTATAAAGCAGGTTTCCCAGTCCCTAATCATTCTCATGGCTCTTCTCTAAACCCTCTCCGGTTTATCAATATCTTTCTTGAATTGTTAGTACCACTATTCCAGCAGCAGCATTTCTTCTTTCTACTTCTGCTTGACTGTCCCCTATTTATGCATCCCAGAATCACATTAGATTTTTTGGCTATAGTGTCACAGTAGGGTATCATGTTCAGTTGATTATCCACTATAACTCCCATGTCATTTTCAGAGTTGCTGCTTCCCAGGATAGAGCAGCAACTCTAAGTATAGGCTACAGTCTTTGTTCCTGGGTGTATACCTTTACAGTGATCCATAATTTTACATCAAATGAATAGATGATGTTGGGACCCTCCTGATCAAGGATACCTAAGATCAGGTTAACTCAAAAGAAGGGAACAAAAAATGTAACTTCAGTTAGAGGCAGTAAGTTTTATTAAGTGTTCCTGGAATAACGGAAAGATTCATGGCTCTAAAGTGACTCTGAAGGGATTAATTTTCACAGGACGGCCTGGGTCCAAAAGATCAAAGGAGCATCAGAGCAGTATATCGAAACCGAGAAGAAGAAACGGGAAAAAGCTTATCAAGGTACAAAATGTGGGTGTTGACCTGAAAGGATGCAGGGCTTGCATGTTCCTAGAGGGATTTCAGAGTGTTCTCTTGAGGAAGCAGCTTCCAAGATGGTTGAGCTAATCTCCCTCTTCTAAATGATTAACATTCCACTGAGAGTGTAGGTGCTATTGCACGGTTGAGTGTGTAACTTGTGTATTAATCAGGGTGTCTACATATTAACTGTTCCAAATGGGGCAAACTAAGGTAATATTGTTGCCAGTTTTATTTGTATCATCTAGTTGTTTGTTAATTCTGATTTTCTTTTCCAGCACGCTCACAGAAGAGCTCAGGAATAGGACGCTTGATGGTACATGTGATTGAAGCCACAGAGCTGAAAGCTTGTAGACCTAATGGTAATAATTTAGGGATGGAAGGCTAGTACATTCAAAGAGGGTTAAGAGTTCACCGAGTCAGGAAAAAGTGCAGATTTCAGTGACAGCCTCTGAAGGAATTAACCTGCAGGTGGCCCTCAGGGATGCAGTGAGGTAATGTCTCTCGGCTGTACTAGTGAATAGATGTTGCCTAGCCCAAGTTTTTGGGATGGGAGTCCTGTATGCACCTTCAAACAGTAGTCACAATAGGAGAGAGGTTTTTGTATTGGGCTGTACATTTAGTAAATCCAGCCTCTGAGGAAGACTTACTTTGAAGAATAAGATGAACAAGTGACACCTGAGCAGAGCCTTGGCTGTGGTCTGGCTCTTTTGTGTATTCCTATTAATAAAGACTCTTCAGTGCTAGATCTGCTTAGGGAAAAGCATTTCACCGTTTGTTCTGTGCTTAGGGAAAAGCATTTCACCGTTTGTTCTGTGCTTAGGGAAAAGCAATCCGTATTGTGAAATCAGCATGGGGTCACAGAGCTATACAACCAGGACACTGCAGGACACTTTGAACCCGAAGTGGAACTTCAACTGTCAGTTCTTCATTAAGGACCTTTATCAGGATGTGCTGTGTATCACCATGTTTGACCGGGATCAGTTCTCACCTGATGGTAGGTATAAACATTTTTTCCAGACATGGAGAATTTTTTGATCATTTTGATTGTGCTGCATGTTTTCCTCCCAAATTGCCAGAAGGGCTTAAAGTGTGGTTCCACTCTGAGAAAAAGACACAATTTACTCAACAGATATATTAGCCCTGCAGAGCTAACAGTTCTGGGCAATCAAGCTAGATTCTATTCAATCTCCTCCATCAGCAACAGAACTGGGTTTTTTTTTTTCCACCTGTCTAACCCCTGCAAGAAAAGGTGTCACTTGAGCACAGAATGTGTTCCATTCATTGCTGGTTGGATGCGTGAGAGAGAATCCAGTTTAAGTCTCAAATCCCAGGTTCCACAGGCAAGGCTGGCAGTGGGTTATATAAGCTGAGCACGTTATGAAAACCATTAACTCACAATAAACGGGGGACCTCCCAATGCCATTTTTAGTTATTTTTTTTTAGGTAGAACCATACTTTTATACACACTGTACAACTGTGTACTCTGTTGGTAGGCAAAAGATTCCTACATTGAACACTGTATCCTTTTAAACGCTCGAGTAGGACTGTTATTTGGAACTATTATTCGTGCTGGAGAGAATAAAATATATAAATCTAATTAAAAGTGGCTGAGTTCAGACAGTTAAACTCCTTGGTTTTCTTCCTGGCACCTTTCTGTGTGTCTCCATGTATAAGATGAGAATATTTTGTTTTGGAAAGGGATGATATCAGATATGAAATTAGAGAAATGGTCAGAGGTAAACAGGATGAAGTTTAATAAAGACAAATGTAAAGTGCTCCACTTAGGAAGGAACAATCAATTTCACACTTACAGAATGGGAAGCGACTGTCTAAGAACGGTTACAGCAGAAAGTGATCTAGGGGTTATAGTGCACCACAAGCTGAATATGAGTCAGCAGTGAGATGCTGGTGCAAAAAAAAGTAAACATGATTCTGGGATGTATTAACACGTGTGTTGTGAGCAAGACACAAGAAGTCATTCTTCCGCTCTACTCTGCACTGGTTAGGCCTCAGTTGGAGTACTGTGTCCAGTTCTGGGTACCGCATTTCAAGAAAGATGTGGAGAAATTGGAGAGGGTCCAGAGAAGAGCAACAAGAATGATTAAAGGTCTAGAGAACATGACCTATGAAGGAAGGCTGAAAGAATTGGGTTTGTTTAGTTTAGAAAAGAGAAGACTGAGGGGGGACATGATAGCCATTTTCAGGTATCTAAAAGGGTGTCATAAGGAGGAGGGAGAAAACTTGTTCATCTTGGCCTCTGAGGATAGAACAAGAAGCAATGGGCTTAAACTGCAGCAAGGAAGGTTTAGGTTGGACATTAGGAAAAAGTTCCTAACTGTTAGAGTGGTCAAACACTGGAATAAATTGCCCAGGGAGGTTGTGGAATCCCCATCTCTGGAGATATTTAAGAGTAGGTTACATAAATGTCTATCAGAGATGGTCTAGACTGTATTTGGTCCTGCCATGAGGGCAGGGGACTGGACTCGATGACCTCTCGAGGTCCCTTCCAGTCCTAGTATTCTATGATTCTGTGAACTGATGTTTGTGAAGCATTTGAGATCCTTGGATCAAAGATATAAGAGCAAAGTATTATTGACATTTTTAATGCTGTACTTTTAGAACTTTATCTATCAACAAGGCCCTTTGGTCTTCTAAGTTGTGCAGGATGAATATAGCCTGCTGACTTGTCCAGGAGGAAGGCCAGGACAGGTCTGAATCAGGGAGTAAAGAAGTAAAGATTGGAGAAGGAGCACTCATGCTTGCTACGGTGTTATTGTTTAGAATGATTCTCTCACTTCTTGTTACTGGAAGTTACTACACCTATACAAATTCCAGATGTACATTACAAACAAATGAACAGCAATGGGAACAACTGAATTGCCTAACATGAGAATGTCTGAATGGCCATACTGGGTCCAGCTAGCCCAATATCCTGTCTCCTACAGTGGTCAGTGCCAGATACATCAAAGGGAATGAACAGAAGGAATGAACAGAACAGGCCAATTATCAAGTGATTCATGCTCTGTTGGCTAGTCCCAACTTCTGGAAGTCACAGGCTTAGGGACTCCCAGAACACAGGGTAATCTAAACTAACCTAGTCTGCTACGGGAAGTAGTCATGGCTAAGGAATTCCAAAGAAAGTCCACTAATACTTTGAGAAACTCTTGCAGATCTTGAACATCAGGTGATGATCCAAAAGGTCCTTCTCAGTTCTGACATCTGTGATAGGTGTCCATTTCTCCTCATATTACATAGATCTTTTGAACCATTCTAAATGCTAGTGCTTTGTCTTGTTTGCTCAGGTTTTCTAATCTAAGATGTATAGCTAATGCTGTTCACTTACGTTTGTTCAACAGATTTCTTGGGTCGCACTGAAGTTCCAGTAGCAAAAATCAGAACAGAGCAGGAGAGTAAGGGACCAACAACTAAACGTTTACTGCTGCATGAAGTTCCAACTGGTGAGATTTGGGTCCGCTTTGATCTGCAGCTCTTTGACCAGAAAACACTCCTCTAAGAAAACATTTTTATTTTACAAAGGACAGACAAAGCTGACAGCTTGGCCACCTTCACCAGAGCTGAAAGCATTTTATAGACTACATCGTTCCACACCACTTACTGAGCAAGAATTCTTATTGCATGGTCACTCCTAATTGTACGTTACATATGATTTCTTTGCTGCATCCTAAGTTGCTGGTGATCTATGCAAATGCAAAATTTACTGTATGTAATATACTGTAGTTCAGTGCCTTTTTATTGATTAATATTAAATTGTTGAGTTCAGATGCCAATGTTTCCGTTTTCAGGGCCATTAAAAGTATTATATATTTTGGCATCAAAATGTATGTATGTATAATGTTACCACTTAGTCTAATCTATATATTGAAGAATGGTTTAGTTCAATGCTAAAATCATTCCATATGAAAAGTGATATACACTGGAATAGTCCCTTCTCAGGGTGTTAATTATAGGAAGTAAATGCTGAAGCTTTTGCACTTGAGGAGGCTCTAAAATGCTGTATGTTCCCTTTTTAAAAATATAATCAAGTGTGGTTCTTTACTTGACACAGTTCTGCACTGAATAAGAAATTGCAACTTGATTTTTGTTTCTGGTTTGGTTGTATTAATCATTTCTGGCAGAGACAATGTGGTTAAAAAGAGTATCAAAATGATTTATTTTCAATACTGTGATCTACAATAGCATGGAAGAATATTTTTTAACTTTTAATTTTCCTAAATTATTTGTGTAAAATTACTTGGTTTTGCAGATCTCCGTGGGATGTGCATCTTTATGCTTTGTCATTGCCAACATGTATATACAGAGTGAAAAATATAAGTTTATTAATGTAATTTGTCTACATATATTTAGAGATGCATATTGATTTTTTTAAATATATTTTATTGTACAGGTGAATGGGAAATAATGGGAAGTAACTTACAAGGACTAAATTTAAGGAAAGGCTATTAAAATTTAAATTTTGTGTGATATGGGAACTGCTCATCCAGTAGGGTTTGGTAGAACTGAAATTTGTTGAAAGCAAAATATTCTTCCTCATATGAAAACCAGGAATGGTAAAAGCACGTTTGTCTTTCAGTGTTTGACAAATAGTAAACATGTTATTGCATCCTTAATTTGCCTTGTGGACATTTAAGCATTGCATTCAGTTCCAGACAATGAGTGAATTTGTATCCCACAGGTGCTACAATACCTAATAATGCCTAACAAAGTTTCAAACTGATGACCAGCCTGAATGCCCTTTCTTTAATGGGCTTAACGCAGATCCTCTGTTACTTTTAACAGTTTTCTGTGGTTCAATATTTCTAGTCTGAAATAAAAAAATAATCTTGGCACTTTTGAGAGATTGTCTAACTGCTTGACAAGAATCATATTTGTTTTATACATCTTCGGGGGCAGCATTTTGCTATGAGAAAATAAGGTGTGACTGCTAAAGCTTTGCACTTTGTGTTTAATAGCAGCCTAACACTTGTGAGTCAGAGATAATGGCCAAATATTTTAAAGGTATTGAAACTATTTAATTTGTAGAAATGTGGCAGAAGTTTGAATGGAGAGAATGGTAAGTATTGGTCTTCCAGGAATGTGGGCCTTCTGTTTCCATTCCAAGTGGGGGTAACTCAGTCTTTCTATGACCATTTGTTGCTAAACAGCATCTCTGTTTGTGCACCTTGTAAGTCTCCAGCAAGCTTTCAACTATGTCATGATATTACTGAGCAAACTTTATTTTATACTAACAGAGGCCTGTACCTTTATTTTAATTTACAAAGTTTTAACAGTGAAGTAAATACCAGCTCCAACTGTTGTTTGAGAACGCTGTTGAATTACTACAGAAGCAACACTTACCTATCCCTCACCAAACTGGCCAGAGCAAATTATTCAGATATTGACGATTTGTTTTTGAGATTCTCAATGTGCATCATTCTACTAAAAAACAAAATCCAGAACTAGTAAGTGAATGTTGGTCTCCTTCAGGCTTATGAAAAGGACATCCCAGGGGGCTGCTTTCCCTAATACCTTGTCACTGCATTTTTTGATATGAGGTAAATCAGACCAGGAGTCATGACAGAGCACCATATGTAGTAATGTACTGATTCTAGACATGTCCTTTCCTGTCTTGCTTGTTTGTCTAGTTAGGCAGTCTCTGGGATTGTTAAAAAGACTGTATTATGGCAGGGAAGATGTTGGTGTTTTATTTCTGTTTTCAGTTACAAGCAGTTCACAGCATTGCAATAAACTTCAGTGTTTAGTATTAGCATCTATTTCTGTGCAGAGACCATTTAAAATGAAGCCCCTACTATTTTGCCTTTCTCAGCTTTTTAGTCTGTATGGGTACTGGCACTGAAAATCCATATACAGCAAAATAGTTTACATTTCTTTGGGTTTTGTACTGTTATGCAATAGGGACTTCAGAAAGGAATGGTTAGCAAGACAGTTTTATTGCACTTTGTCAAGATGACTGGCAAGTGATCAGT
Organism: Pelodiscus sinensis; assembly: GCF_052426305.1. Taxonomy (NCBI): domain Eukaryota; kingdom Metazoa; phylum Chordata; order Testudines; family Trionychidae; genus Pelodiscus; species Pelodiscus sinensis. The sequence goes on from NC_143054.1 coordinate 16,374,859, forward strand.
TGCTTTGGCAGAAGGTCCTGGGCACACATCCCAAATCTAATTTTCTAGTAGATGTACATCTCCTCTTTCCACGGGGTGGGAGGACACATGCTGTTAGCCCAGGCCTTGAAGTCCAGGGTGCCAGTATTGTGGTTTCTGTTCACTCTTTGCCTTTAACAGAAATCAGATTGGTAACAGCCATTAACATTTTGCCACAGATGAATGATTGCTCCAAGTCAAAAATACTTCTGCTCTAGCTATTTACTGCACTAAGTCATTCTGGTAAATGTTCTCTTAACAGGAAAATGGATACCGTGAGTGGAACCTGCCACTAGCTACAAATTCTCTCTGAACAGGATGCTGGAATAAAACTTAGGTACAGAAACAGCCCATAGGACTGACAATGTGAATTGATGGGAGAAATGTTGCCCAGTAACAGTCCCTATGGCCAGAGGCAGGTGACACTGTCCCTAGAGCCAAGGGAGTGGGGACACAGCAATCAGGAAGGTGGCAGAGAATTGGAGACAAGTGAGAAGGTTTTCTAAGAGCCTTTAGGCACATGCAGGTGAAATCCTCATCTGACTCTGCATCCTTTAGCAAGAGGCTAAATCATTGGGTTGGCCTCTAGGCCTGGTCCAGAGCAATGCAGGAAATGACTCAGCACAGCCCATCTCTAGTTCAAAGCTCCCCTGCTCTTGAGACACTAGAATAGGAATTCCAGGTGGGGCTATGAGGAGAGCCAAACAGATCCCATCCCACACTTATGTACACTGACACACCCCTTTCTTCTCCAGGAGACAATCCAGCCCCTTTCACCAACACTAAATTCACTAAATGTATAGAAATAAACAGACTTCACCAGTAAAACCACCTGAATTTGCTCCTCCAAGCACTTAGATTTATGACCGGGCAGGACTGAGGGTCTCTCCTTTTGGAGGTCTATTGCCACTCAGCAGATTTGTTAGACTTTACCTCTTCCTCTGGCGAATCTCACTTTCTATGTATCCTAGGGGTATTTTCAGCCACTCAGCCGCATCCATATTTTGCCGGCCCAAAGGAAGCAATGGCAACTTTGCCTTACATAGCTCGTTCATTTCTTTGGCAGAGTATATTCTTCCTGTGGGGAGTTGAACAGTAACTAATGTGAACAGCAGTAGGCTGGCTAGCCAGAATGGCTCTCACTGGGATGTGAAACACTTCAGCTATTATTAAATACCTGTCTCACATTGCTGGATAATCCCGCCCTCCAGAAACTTTCCTTGTATCTCTTTTAACAGTGGATCATGTAAAGGTGGAGTTGAAACCTATAACAAATGCAGTATATCATAAGCTTGTGCCAAGAAATGCACTGTCGTGTGTGGGGTTCAGAATGGCACACACGAAAGTTACATCTCAAAACACCCTGTGTCATTAGCTCTTCTTTATGGATGCGAAACTAAGGCACAAACCAGTTAATAATCTGCTTTTCATAGGGATTAAGCAGCCCCCTAATGCTGTGGCAAATTGAGAATACAGCTCAAGTCCCAGTTCCCTGTGCTAAGCACCCTCTCGTTGTGTCTCCCATGTTCCAGGATCTGTACAACTATGACAGTGTTTACAGGTTGCTAAAGCATTAGAAATGGGGATGTAACAGTGCTCCAGATGTTGTTGATGATAGCCCACAGCTGGATTGTCAAGCTCTTTGTAGGAAACTAAATTCCCATAAATAATAAGCTCCATGAAAAGTAAGATTATTCATCTAGCAAGTCAGGCAAGCAAGCATGATTCAGTATTATATAGAAAACACGGCCAATCTACTGAGACACAACAAGCCACGGTCAAAGGATTTCCGCCTAGGTGATCCTGTAAATTGGAGTATTGTAAAACAGAAACACTTCTGAAATATTTAAACTCACCCAGCTGACTGACATCAGCTGTCAAATTCTCCTTGACTTCAATGGCAGCAGAATTGGGACCCAGTTTTGTAAATGCAAATAGAAAAGCCCAGAGCCAAACTGAACAACCATCGTGAGTACTGCCAACCATAAGCAACAACTTAAACAACAAAGTTCTGCAACACCTTAGAGACTAACAAAAATGTAGATGGTATCATGAGCTTTTGTAGGCATAACTTATTTTTCAAGAACAGGCAGTGGTTTCCACATTAGCCATTCAACTTACCCCTGATCAGAGAATACATCTCAAATCCAAACTGTACCTTCAGATAGGTGGCATGTGTATTCAGGAAGAGAGGGTCATACTCCGCAGGATCGTAATCATCTAAGACCACCTTGCCCTGTGTGGGAAGCAAGCATTAGGTCAGGTCACGGATGATGTTGCAGTGATGGCAGCATAGCAGTGTGGAGTCCCAGCTAGCACAGATAACATGTACATTTACAGAGCATGGTGGAGATGGAGGAGTCTGGTATTTATGCAGCTCCAACTTCCTGTCCTCAATTGCATGCACTATTTAATGCCATCTTTTGCTTGTATTTTTTTATTACTATTTATAGCACAGTGACGCACGGAGGCCTCATCTCAACATGTGCTAGGTGCTGTACAAACACATACCCAGTTACCTCTCTGCCCTGGAGAGCTTACAGGCTTTCCTGGCTGATCCTACATAGAAGTGTGGATGGATGCACAAGCATAAGTATGGCATCTATGCTACTCTCTAAAGCATTGGTGCACACTCCCCTCCCTGTCCTGGCTAGTGCTTGCCAAACTGTTGTGAAGTGCAGTGGAGCTCCCTTCCTCCCCAGGCCATAGCTCAGCAGTTCAGCGGGAGATGGAGGTGACATCGACTGCTGCTGGAAGAGCGGAGAGGTTTGAAAAGATAGGCCCTGATACCAGCCTGGTGCAGGTGAGCAGACCCTTCTCTTCTGCCAACTGGCCTGAGGGAAGCAGAGCCGCTTCTATCTTCAGGCCATGAGTGGCCATGTCACCATTCATCTGCTGCCCATGGGCTTGGCTGTGGAACTGGCGGGGAGGGGAGAGGTGAGCGAGTGGGAAGAATGGAAGTCAAGGAAAGGCTGTCTGGAAGACGGGATGGGGGGAAGGAGAGGAGGAGCTTGGAAGGCCAATGGAGGAACAAGGAGAGGAGGGAGGGAGGAGCAAAGCTGTGGGGACAGAACTGGAAGAGACCTGAGGAGAGTGAAAGACTGAGTTGGTGGCACTTGGGAAGCCAGGGAGGGAAGAGACCGGAGGATAAGAGAGGGAGGCTGGAGGAAAGGGGGGAAGGGAGGGAGCGACTGAAAGAAGTGAGGGAGAACAGAGGGATGAAATAGGTAAGAGCAGGGAACAGGTGGTGGGGGTGAGGAGGAGACTGACAGAAGAGTAAAAGGGAAGGGAGGAAGCATGAGGGAAGTGGAAGAGGATGGGGGAATCTGGAGAAAGAAGCCGGAGGATGGAGGGTGAAGGAAGGCACTAGAGAGGGGCATTGGATTGATGAGCGAGTGACAAGGAGATGGGGATGCAGGGGGGGCAGGAGAAGGAGAAGGCTAATGGCAGGGAGAGGAAGGCAGGAAGAAGGAAACAGACAAAAAGGGAGAAAACATCAGAACAACAAAGCCTTAAGGTGAGCCAGCGTCAGGGATTTTATCTACACCACAGAAATGTCTCAGTCCCTCAAAAAGATTCACAAATGGACACAATGAATGCAAATATATGCAAATTAACACCCCACTGCTATAAAGGGCCATGCACTCAGGTAACCAAGAATAGGGGATTTTAGAGGGTTCCCAGCCACAAGTTGTAGGGTAGCACCGAAGCCCCCAAATTCATGGTACAAGAGGTGACCTGGGCTATTTATTTACATCATCTTAACCAGAGCCATGTCTCAGGGGCCTCAGTTTTTCCATCATGTGTGATATTTTCCTTCCAAGGGTCTCTGTTTTACATTACTCATACCCTGACAAGGTAAAGCAGGTTATATAAGCATCACTCCACCTACCCCTGCCAGGCAGCCACCTCTATGGCACAGTTTATAGACATGGAGGCTGTGTGTAGGCTGGCATGATTTTGCGGAAATACTTTTAACGGAAAAGTTTTTCCGGTAAAAGTATTTCTGCAAAAGCGCGGCTAGATTGGCATGGATGCTTTTGTGCAAAAACATCTGTGGCCAGTCTAGACGCGATTTTGCGCAAGAAAGTCCCGATCGCCATTTTAGCATCGGGGCTTTTTTGTGCAAAAACAGTTCTTCCCTGTCTACACTGGCCCTCTTGCGCAAGTATTCTTGTGCAAGAGGGCTTTTTCCCGAGTGGGAGCATGAAAGTATTTGCGCAAGAAGCACTGATTTTGTACATTACAAAGTCAGTGCTCTTTTGCAAATTCAAGCGGCCAGTGTAGACAGCTGGCAAGTTTTTACGCAAAAGCACCTGCTTTTGCACAAAATCTTGCCAGTCTAGACGCACCCGGAGAATACTGTACACAGCTGAAAGTGCAGGGTAGAGACAAAGTCGGCAGGCTGGAATTGCCTCAATTGGGATTGGGTGAGGCACTCTAGTATTTATGAAGAAGGCTCTGGTATCTTTAACAATCACAAGTGACCAGCGCCTCACTCAGCAGCATGGGGCACGGCACCTGGATCATAAAGTCCAGTATCCTGCTGTGCAAGCAACCCAATCAGTTAATGTTCATAAACTTCTCAAACTGCGTCTTAATATCCATTATAGTAGCTATCCCTACTGGGAGGCTGCACCAGAATCTTCCTCCTCTGATGGTTAGAAACCTTCTTTTAATTTCCAGACTAAATTTACTCATGATCAGTTTATAGCCATTTGTTCTTGTGTCAACATTGTCCTATAGCTTAAATAGCTCTTTACCTCTTGGATGTATTGATAAAGAATAATTATATCCCCTCCAATCTATTTTAGCCTCCTCATAAAATATGCTCCTCATTCACCTGACCATCCTAGTACTCCTCTGGACCTATTTAAATTATCTCCCTTGAACATGAGTGAAGAGACCTATTCACATTATTCCAGATGAGCTCTCACCAGTGCCTTGTACAATGCCATTAGTACATCTCTACTAGATTGCATTTTCCTTTTTTATGGACACATTACATTGGTGACTCGTAGTCATCCTGTAATTGTCCTTCTCCGCCTCTGTTGCTTCTAACTGATGAGGCCCTGTTTACAGCAGGAATTCTTATTTAGTCCTTAAATGTATTATTTCACACTCTGTACTTTTTAATTTCAACCCAATTCTATTACTCTGGTGATATAGGTCATCCAATTCTTCCTGTATAATAACTACTTTGTATTGACAATGCCTCCCAACTTTGTGTCATCATCAAATGTTATTAGCATATTCTCATTTCTTGTGCCAAGGTCATTAAAGCAAATATTATATAAAATCAGTCTCAAGGCTCATTGATGCTTGAGGAACTCCACTAGTAACCTCCTTCCAGCCCATAGTTCTCCTTTCAGCACAACCCATTGTCATCTTGTTTTAATCAGTTCCTTATCCATCTTCTCTATTAAAACTAATAATTTCTCATATAGCATGCAGCAAATGCTTTACTGAAGTCCAAACAGATTAGATCTGCTGCAAGTCCTTGCTCTTTCAATGTATCTCACACAAGACAGATATCTGGTTATGTGGCACATCTTACCTTTGGTAAAATTATGTTGAATTTTATTCCATTTTCCCTTTACCTCCATATCTTTATTTACTCTTTCCTTCGCAATTTGTTCTAAAGCCTTACATACATACTGAGGTCAGATTAACTGATCTATAGTTGACAATGTGTCTCGTTTTTCCTTTACTTAAATATAAGTTATGCTATTCTCCAATTATATGATACCACCCAGATTTGATAGATTTATTAAAAATTCTTGCTATCAAACTAGCAATCTCATATGCCAGTTTTGCTTTCATCTCTCATATGGTAATTTCTATTTCTATATACTTCATATTAATGTTCTATATTATCACTTTGTGCCATATGTATATTATCCTTAATCTTCACACTAGCTTCACTGCACAGATGCCCAATTTCTTCCTTTCTTGTTTTCTTTTCATTTATGTGGCAGAAAAATCTTTCAATGTTTTTATTAATTCATTTTGCAAAATCTAACTCAGCTTAGTTTTTGGCTATCCTCATTTTCTCCCTCTACTTTTTGACCACTAAGACATAAGTTTCTTTTTTGATCAATCATTATTTTTAGGGTCTTTGCTTACTCCTAATAACCTTTTTGAGGTGATTATTCAACCAGTTACGTCTGGAGTGCTGCCCTACAAGTTTTTTCCCCTTGTTTGGGACTCAAATTCTAAATTATTTTTTCACCTTTGACCTTAAGAAAATTCAATCCTACTCCACATTTAAATCCCTGAGCTCTTCAGAGACGTTGATTTCACTAATTATATTTCTTAAAGTTTCTTGAGAAACCTTAGTTACTGAATTCTGACCTGTTTTTGACAATCCTTCTTTTTAATTTAAACTGACAATTTGTGATCACTTGATCCAAAGTTATTTTCTACAACCAACTCTATGATGTCTTCAAATCAAGTCTAAAATAGCATTATTTCTTGTTGGATCAGTGGATATTTTGTGAAGATATCTGTCATTTATTACATCCAGTTCATGAACCAGAGAATGAAGTAAGCTATTCTCTATTGAGAGATACTCAAGTGTTAACTCCAGCAGCAGCTGCCATGTGTGTTCAAAGCACCCACTAGCACAAAAGATTTACAGTTTCTACCCTGTGCATAATTGGTTTTGAACATTAAACCATTAGAAACAATGCACCAAGTCACTGAGGGTTTTTTCACCCTTGTGCAACATAAAGTAATTGGTATGACACTATACTTTGAAAATTCAGTTACAATACTACATTGAGGCCACCTCTGCCTATCATCCTACTGTTTCACAGGACAGGCGAAGCACAGCAAGTGAGTGCTTCCCCATACTGCTCTGTCAAATGTGCTGCAAAACCCATCCTAGAAGAACTCTTCAGGGTGAGAGAATAGTTCAGTCTCTGTTGACCCATTCAGTCCTTGGCCTCTTCTGGGGAGGACTGTTTAGCACATGGTTTTCATGTTAACTTTTCACAGACCACTAAGTAAAAACTATCATTTTCTCACTACAGCAAATCCAGTTTGAAACCATTTCTTATGTACTTGATACATTGGAGAACCCAACCGTTCAGATATATTTGGTAACACCGTAAAAATATAGCAGTCACTTTTAACCATAATTATGTTGATATCACAAAAAAGATTAATTACAAACAGGACGAATGCAAATCTCCCAAGTGTGCCACAGTGCATCACACCTTTTGGTCATCAATGTGTAGTTTTACCAGCAACCCTCAATGTGCAAGCCTTCCAACGATAAAATCATAACTGATACCTTCTTATTACGGTAGTAGTTTAAATATAGAGTGAGCTGCTTTCGTTTCCTTTCCTCTATATCTTCGCTTGACTGGCTGTCAACTTTGTCCTCAATTTTCTGCAGCAGTGGCTGTGAAACATGTTCAAACCATTTCTTGTACTGAATTTCCTTCCTTCTCAGCTCTAAGAAATCTCTATGTCTCAAATACTTGTCCACCTCCTACATGACAGAGAGACAGAGAATATTAATACATTTAGGTAACTTATTAGGAATTAATCTTTCAGAGATATCAGAAGTCTACACAGAAAACAGAGTCCACAGGAACAAACCACCAGCAACAAAATGCAGATGCAGTGGGGAAAACTGAAGGGCAGGTGGAAATGGGCAGTTAAGTGACCAAACAGAAAGATTCAATATAAAATGTTGATCTTATAAGGCAGGGACTGGTTACAAGCCGATATTTAGGGTCCCATCTTCAGTGTATACTTCTTTCAGAGGCATTTGTGGTGACCTAGCAGAAGGGGGAAAGGGCACCAGTAATTTACCATACAGTGATTTATCATTTAAACGAACTTCTGTACCTAATGACTGGAAGATAGCTAATGTGATGCCAATATTTAAAAAGGGCTCTAGAGGTGTTCTTGGCAATTACAGACTAGTAAATCTATTGTCAGTACCCAGAAAATTAGTTGAAACTATAGTAAAGAATAAAACTGTCAGACGTATAGATGAACATAATTTGTTGGGGAAAAGTCAACATGGAGGAAACGTCAACACGGTTTCTGCAAAGGGAAATCATGCCTTACTGATCTACTGAAGTTCTTTGAGGGGGTCAACAAGCATGTGGACAAGGGGGATCTAGTGGGTATAGTGTACTTAGATTTCCAAAAAGCCTTTGATACAGTCTCTCGCCAAAGGCTCTTAAGTAAAGTAAGTTGTCGTGGGATGAAAGGGAAGGTCCTCTCATGGATTAATAACTGGTTAAACGATAGGAATCAAAGGGTAGGAATAAATGGTCAGTTTTCAGAATGGAGAGAGGTAACTAGTGGGGTCCCCCAAGGGTCAGTACTGGGACCAGTCCTATTCATTCTAAATGATCTGGAGAAAGGGATAAACAGTGAGGTGGCAAAATCTGGAGATGATACCAAACTGCTCAAGATAGTTAAGACCAAAGCAGACTGTGAAGAGCTTCAAAAAGATCTCCCAAACTAAGTGATTGGGCAACAAAATGGCAAATAAAATTTAATATTGATCAATGTAAAGTGATGCACATTAGAAAAAATAATCCCAACTAAATGTACAATATGATAGGGTATGTCTACACTACAGCGCTAATTCGAACTAACTTAGTTCGAATTAGTTAATTCGAACTAAGCTAATTCAAACTAATGCATCCAGACTAAAAAACTAGTTCGAATTAGCGTTTTGCTAATTCGAACTAGCATGTCCACATTAAGTGGACCCTGAACCGGGCTTAAGGATGGCCGGAAGCAGTGCCGGCAGGGCATCAGATGAGGACTTAGAGCGTGGAGCTGCTGCCTCAGGCTAGCCGAGGGCTGTGCTTAAAGGGACCCGACCCCCACCCCAGACAGACAGTTCTCAGGAGTACCCCGCTTGCAAAGCAGTCCTGTTTTGGAGTGCACTGAGTGCCCACACAGGGCACATCACAGCACTCGGCCATCAGACCAGCTGCATTTACCGCAGGCTGCCATCTGGGGAGAGGGGGCAATTGGGGGGCTGCAGGAGAGCTTCCACCCCCAGAAGCCCGCAGAGCCAGCCCAGTCCTCCCCATCGGGGGCTCATACCCCATTCCTCCCTCACCTCCTTCCACTTACCCTTCCCTAGCCCCCCTTCCTGATGTACAAAATAAAGAAAACGTGTAGTCAAAAACAGAATCTCTCTTTATTGAACAAAATTTGGGGAGACTGGGAAAAGGAGGTGGGAGAGGGGAAGAGAGAGGGTGGGAGAGGGGAGGGCAACTACAATGATGAGAGGTTTGGAACAGGTCCCATATGAAAAGAAGCTAAAGAGACTGGGACTTTTCAGCTTAGAAAAGAGGAGATGGAGGGGGGATATGATAGAGGTCTATAAAAGCACGAGTGGGGTGGAGAGGGTGCATACAGAAAAGTTCTTCATTGGTTCCCATAATAGAAGGACTAGAGGACACCAAAGGAAAGGAATGGGTAGCAGGCTTCAAACTAGTAACAGAAAGTTCTTCTTCACAAAGCAAAGAGTCAGCCTGTGGAACTCCTTGCTGCAGGAGGCTGTGAAGGCTAGAACTAGAACAGAGTTTAAAGGGAAGTGAGATCAAGTCATGGAGGTTGGGTCCATGGAGTGGTATTAGCCAGGGGGTAGGAGTGGTGTCCCTGCCTGAAGTTTGTGGAAGGCTGGAGAGGGATGGCACGAGACAAGTGGCTTGGTCACTGTCTTCGGTCCATCCCCTCCAGGGTCCCTAGGGTTGGCCGCTGTTGGCAGACAGGCTACTGGGCTAGATGGACCTTTGGTCTGACCCAGGACGGCCATTGTAAGCTCAGGGCTCAGGGTTGGGGGTCTCAGTGGACCACCTTGATTTTCATGCACACCTGTTCCTGGGTGGCCAGGCTGGCAGCTCTCCTGCCCTAGACGGCCACTTTCCTGTGCCTAGTGTGGAGGTCGTGGACGAGGTCCACGATGTCTGCACTAGACCAGGCGGGTGCCCACCTCTTGCAGTCCCGGGCAAGCTCCCGGGAGCCGCCAGCCTAGTCCCGGGAAGAGGAGGAGGGCTGGGGGGCATCGGGTGGCTGGCTCGAGCTGTGCCATGTGCAGGGTCTGCTGGCTGGGTGCTGGCAGGCTTGCACCTGGCACGGGCACCGTAGCCAGCCCGTGCCCCTTTAAGGGGCTCGGGGCCGGGACAGGGGCATACGAGTTTCCCTGGTGTTGGCCAGAGTGGCCACCAGGGAAAGCTGGGGAGGGCTAGCCTCCCACTAGTTCGAATTAAGGGGCTACACACCCCTTAATTCGAACTAGTAAATTCGAACTAGGCTTAGTCCTCGTAGAATAAGGTTTACCTAGTTCGCACTAAGCGCTCCGCTAGTTCGAATTAAGTTCGAACTAACAGAGCGCTAGTGTAGCACCTATCAAAGTTAATTCGAACTAACATCCGTTAGTTCAAATTAACTTTGTAGTGTAGACATACTCATAGAGACTAATGTAATTACTACTCAAGAGAGAGATCTTGGAGTCATTGTGGATAGTTCTCTGAAAACATCCACTCAATGTGCAGTGGCAGTCAAAAACGGGAATAGAATGTTGGGAATCATTAAATAAGGAATAGAAAATAAGACAGATAATATCTTATTGCCTCTATATAAAACCACGGTACACCCACATCTTGAATACTGCATACAGATGTGGCAGCCTCATCTCAAAAAAGATATATTGGCTTTGGAAAAAGTTCAGAAAAGGGCAACAAATATTATTAGGGCTTGGAACTGGTCCCATATGAATGAGTGTATGCCAGCAGGGCTGGGCCAGGTAGAGGAGCAGCAGCACGCAAGCGGGGGCAGGACCTCAATCCCACGGCTCTGTGTGGGATCTCTGTGCTACCTGATGGAAGCGGGCAGGACTCCCCCACCTCATTGTTTCTTTCTCCCACAAGCCCCTCGCATTCTGTCGAGGCCGGGGTGGGTGGAGCAGCAGCAGTGCATGTGTTGGGGGCAGAGTGGCTTGTTCCCACTCTCTCCCCGCCTGCACGTCCCCACATACAGGCATTGACTGGACAGGTGGGAGCAGCATCGACATGCACTCGGGGTGGGGCCTCAATACCACATGGTTGTATGTGTGTCCCGGCTCTGCTCGAGATCCCTGTGCCACTTGGTGAAGACAGGTGGGGAGCAGGGGCAGACATGAGTGGGGAGAGTAAAAAGAGTGAGAGCATATTATTCTGATCAGGAAGCTATATACCAAGAATGGGAAACCTGCGGCCTGCGGGCCAGATTTGGCCCACAGCTTGCCTAGATTCAGCCCATGACAGTCCCTACTCAACAGGGTGAGCCCAACTTGCTCTCCAGCAGCCCCCTTCTACACATTAAACCCCTCATTTTGGCCCCACATCAGAGCCTATGAAGCCCCACAAAATCTACTAGCCCTGGACCCCCAGAAGAGTTAATATGGAAGCCTGAGCCTTGGCACCCCACCCTCTCATAGGGCTGGAGTGCCAACCCTAGTGCCCTTAGTTTCATGAACGAGGTGAATGTCTTTCTTTTCTGCTTACCAGTTAGGGGTCACGTCCATGAGGAGGGTTTTTTTGTTGTTGTTGCACTCTCATTTGTGTGAGGCCCTCAACTGATTTTAATGTAGATCAGTGGTTCCTTACCCTGCTATCTACCCTCCCCAGGTGTACAGCCTGGACTGGTGTGAACCCTTACCACCTGTTCAATTAATAGTTAAACAGGCTTCATTTAAAGTCTGTTTCTTGTTAACTGTGGTAGAGCTGTGTTTCTTCCACTCCTGCTAAGAGTTCAAATCACTGAGAGCTGAAATCACTTTGAGATTGATGTGCAGAGGTCACAACCAAGAGGGGATGGCAGCCAGCAGGTGATGGCAGTGAGGTGCCATGAGCAGCCAGCAAGGTGGTGAAAGAGAGGCCTGTGCAGTGAATAAGATGCCTCTTTATCTCCCCTCACCCAGGATGGGAGGAGTACTCTACAGATGCACCTCTGAACTCTGGGTCTGCACTGACCAAGAGTAGCAACTGTGAGTGGGGGGCAGAGAAGGTTTGGGCATGTGAAAGGAACATTTAGGTTCCGGGACTTAAGAACCTGAGAGTAAAAGGATACAGCCCAGCCTGCTAGGAGTGGGCTTTTACTCATGTTTATGAACCATGTTTATAGTGTTTTCCCAAATTAATGCCAAGTTACTTCCCTCCCTTTTATTAAAAACTTATTTGCTAAACTCAGACTCTGTGCTTGTGAGTGGGGAACAATTGCCTCTTTGAGGTGCCCAGTGGTGGTGTGTGAATTTCCCAGTTTACTGGGTGGGGGACTCGAGCTGGTGTTGGATGGATGAAGAAGAGCCCTTAGATATTGAACCCAGCCCTGGCTGCTGTTGGCTCCACCTGGCAGAAAAGTTACACAAGGACTTAAAGATATGGGGTCTAAATTATAGTGATGAGAATACATTTACTCTAATTCATACTACAATATTTGGCTCAAAGGTCACATAACTTGTCTTAAGATACTATCAACAACAGACATTTTACAATCACCTGTTGATGGGCAGGGAGATTCTGACATCCATATGTTTCTTGTGTAGTTATCAGGATATAGTGAAAAGGACAAATATATATTTCTTACCTTCACAAAATAATTCTCTCTGTCCAAGATGGACTGGGTGGCAGCAATAATATCTTGGCCTTCATTAGATACTGCCTAACAAAATACCAGCAAAACTAGGAAGTAAAAATACTAAATAAAAATAGTAATTAGGGTTAACTCTGAATTCAAAATATTAATAAGTACAGTAAATTAAGTTCTATGCTCAGGAAAGATGGAAGTACTGATTGCACTGTGTTTAGATGCTCAGATGAGCATGGGAAGGAAATGCAGATAATAAGATAAAAAAGGACCGATAACATCAGTTCAAATATGAGAAAGAATATGGGAGAACACTCTCCTGAGAAGGAAATCTCCTAGAAAGATTTAATCTTATGGTGCATTTCCTTTTTCCTGTCCCAGATTATTAACCCATCTGTATTTAAACCCCATATATTTTATTTACGCAAAGTTCTTTCCATGACTCCCAACTAAATACCCCCATCTCTAAGATCAATCCACAGCCATGAAAATAAGAACAGAGAGGCGGTGTTATCACCACATTGTCAATTACAGCACAGATCAAACTAAAACTAAAGTCTAAATTTATAACTCTTCAATTGAACTGAAGTTCTTAATCTAATTTTTAAATGAAAAGTTCCTAAGGCCTAATCTAGTTGCAAGTACCCTTATTAGCAGTCTCAGCATAGAAGCCAAGGAAGAACACACAACAGAGACTGAACAAATCTCTCACTCTTAGGGTACGTCTAGACAGCACCCTTCTATTGGAATAAGATACACAATTTTACTATGCAAATTGTGTAGCTTATTCCGAGTCTAGGTCGAAAGAGCTTATTTTGAAATTTTGTGCTGTGTAGATCGTACCAAATTTCAAAATAAGGCACTATTCCAACAAATCCCTTAACCCTCATGGAACAAGGGTTAAAGGGATGCCGGAATAGTGTGCCTGCTATTTTGGGAAATAACGGGAGCATTTAAAGATGAAGCGTTGCTATTTCGGGATACTTCCAGTATCCCGAAATAGCGCCGCAGTCTAGACATACCTTAGAGTTGGTCCCTCAAGAGCATGTTTGAGGCACACAGACAAGGAAGCGATAGACTAGAAAGAGGACTCTGATCTACAGGACTATCAATTCATCACCTTTTACAAATACTAAATTTAAAAAAGATTAAAAAAATCTACTTTTTACATCAGAGATTCTAACCACAAACATTAAACTTCATTTTTAAAAATCTACGATAAATGTTTCACATTTCAATGAATTTGTCAGTTTCAGACACACACTGCTCAGGGTACTCTGTATAGGGATCATAGCTCTGGTAAGGAGCTAAAGACTACACTTTACAAGTTACCACAGTGTAATTAACTTAAAATCAATTCAATTTCATTGATGCAAATTGCTAGTGTAAACACATGCAAACTGACTGAAACCTCACTTACATTGGCTTAGTTTAATCAACCTACTTAAGGCTTACATTAACCTGCTATATGCAAGGTTTAAGCCAGTTTAAGTGTATTTACATTAAGGATTTGCATTGATATAACTGATCAATTATAAACCATTGTAATTACACCAGGACAACATTTGGAGTATAGACCAAAATCACAGAGAAACTGAAATGCTATTTTTCCTTCATCTTGCTGCTTTTCATGGCTACTGCAGATAATTTCACAAGACAGCTCTATTGCAATTCCCAAGCTTGACAGCACCACTTAAGAATGAAGTTTTAGTCTTAATTTAGAATTTCCTGGGTTCTGTTTCCTAGGGTATGTCTAGACTACAAGGCTCTGTCGCCAGAGCCATACAGATTAGTTTACTAGACATACCCAAATGAAGCGGCGATTTAAATAATCGCCACTTCATTTAAATTAAAATGGCTACCGAGCTGAGCCGATCAGCTATTTGTCGGCTCAACGTGCTAGTCCGGACGCTCCACGGTCGACATCAAAGGCATTTAACCACCCCGGTAAACCTCATCCCACGAGGTATAATGGGGCGGTTGACAAATGCCTTTGATGTCGACCGCGGCTCAGCGCAGCAACCATTTTAATTTAAATGAAGCAGTGATTATTTAAATTGCCGCTTCATTTGGATATGTCTAGTAAACTAATCTACATGGCTCTGGCGACAGAGCCACGTAGTCTAGACATACTCCTAATGTGCCAATGGTAACACATTAGTGATGGAACACAGCTGGTGTTTGGAGCTGGCCACTCATCTTCCATGATTTGTCAGAGTTCTATACTATTGTACATCCCAATGTTTGTATAAATCAGTTTCTTTTTTTTCCATGCTGCAAAACCACACAATGTAGTTTAAAAAGGCATCTGCCTCACCCTTGTAGACTGGCTTCATGCTTACTGATGGGAGAGCAACAGAACAATGCATGGAGCAGGAGCCAGAGCCAGGGAGCATCAACTACAGACAACCAAAGGAAGTAGAACTCCATATTCCTTAATAAAATGAGTGCCCCTTATTTGGGGCATTCAGTATGTAACACTAAACCTGACAGACCTGTATTATATATGGGTCCACCAATGCACAGTAGGGGGAAGGCAAAAAGGGCAATTGCCCTGGGGTCCAGTGATTCAAAGGGGCCTGGGGCTCCTGGCTGATACCACTGTTACTGCAGTAACCAGAACCCTGAGCCCTTCAAACCCTATGAGCCGCCATTGTGACATGGCCGTGAAAAAGGCTAATACGATCTTGGGATGTATTAGGCGAGGTATTTCCAGTAGGGATAAGGAGGTGTTAGTGCCATTATACAAGGCATTGGTGAGACCCCATTTGGAATACTGTGTGCAGTTCTGGTCTCCCATGTTTAAGAAGGATGAATTAAAACTGGAACAGGTACAAAGAAGGGCCACTAGGATGATCCAAGGAATGGAAAACCTGTCTTATGAAAGGAGACTCAAGGAGCTTGGCTTGTTTACTTTAACCAAAAGAAGGCTGAGGGGGGACATGATTGCACTGTTTAAATATATTAGAGGGATAAATACCAGGGAGGGAGAGGAATTATTTAAGTTTAATACCAATGTGGACACAAGAACAAATGGATATAAGCTGGCTAGTAGGAAGTTTAGACTTGAGATTAGACGAAGGTTTCTAACCATTAGAGGAGTGAAGTTCTGGAACGGCCTTCCAAGGGAAGTAGTGGGGGCAAAAGATCTATCTGGCTTCAAGATTAAACTAGATGGGTTTATGAAGGGGATGGTTTGATGAGATAACAGGATCTTGGTATCTAGTTGACCATTCATTATCAGTGGGAAATAGGTTAATGGAGGGATGATAGGAGTTACTATAGAGAACTTTCTGGGTGTCTGGCTGATGAGTCTTGCCCACATGCTCAGGGTTTAGCTGATCGCCATATTTGGGGTCGGGAAGGAATTTTCCTCCAAGGTAGATTGGCAGAGGCCCTGGAGGTTTTTCGCCTTCCTCTGTAGCATGGGGTACAGATCACAGCTAGAGGATCTCTGCATCTTGGGGTCTTCAAAGTATTTGAAGGCTTCAATATCTGAGTTATAGGTGAGAGGATTATTCTAGGAGGGGTGGGTGAGATTTTGTGGCCTGCACTGTGCAGGGGGTCAGACTAGATGATCATAATGGTCCCTTCTGACCTTGGAGTCTATGAGTCTATGAGTCTATAAATCGCTGCCGGAGCGCAGCACAGTGCATTCTGGGCAGCACTGAGCTGCTGGGGGGAAGAGAGCCGCACTCTGGAAAACACTGAGAACTGTCTGCCCCTGACTCTGCCCCTTATGCCCAAGGCATACACCTTGCTCAGTGGCTTGTGGGGGCTGTCAGCACCCCTGATTACATAACTGCAGGCCACCTTTAGTAATACTTTATAGAACTCTTTTCAATTCAAACACTAATTATATCTATATAGCATCACTGAAATGCAGCTACATCTGGTGTGGAGGGTAGCAACTAACCCTGACGTACAACAGTGAATGGATGGAAAATGTTGCCTGGGGATGACAGACTCCTCTTACAAAAACTCTTGTCTCTTACAAAAATGCCTAAAAAAGCAGATAAGACCCCTACTGCTAAGGTCTTATCCCAAACACCCACACACAAGAAACTGCATGGAACTGAATGAAGCGATCACAGGATGATGATGGGACCAGGCGAATCCTGCTGACCCTCAGGCTGCAGCAAACCATTTCAAACTAGAGATGCTTAGACCATGTAAATTACCTTTCCACCCCAAAATAATTCTAACTTGGTAATTTTTTGTTCCTCTTTGCAGAGTGGCAAACCATTAGACATTGTCCATTTGGCAGAAATTTTACAAGACATCGCAGTTAATTACTTTTTCCTCATTTCTGCCAAAATACAGCTTCAGTCTTACCTGCACTTGAGAAAAACGCTTCTGCGTTAGCCAATGTTTGCAAGATTTTTTCCTCTCAGACGCGCTGCTGCCAAAAGTGCTTGGTGGTGTGCTCCTAGCCGGGGATGAGATGGCTCCCTGAAGAGATTTAACAGAAGGAAAAAATCTGCATAATAAGAAGTTTTGGTTTATGAACTTCACGCTGCCCATCTTTCCACCTAAGTAATAAACTCAAATTCCTTTATAATGGGGGTCTCAAACTCACAGCCTGCAGACCATCTAAAGGCCACAGCATATTTGCAATCTGGCCCAGGAGTCCTGGCAGCCTGGGGGCTGTGTCCGTCCCTGTCCCCAAAGGCCGGTCTCTTCCTGTCACCACCCCACCCTCTTTTCCCCATTGTCTCCCAACTCCCTGAGGGACATGGCCTTGGGGGCTATCGGAGGGGGGCCTGGCGCAGGACAGCAGCAGTGCCTGGCCCTTACCCAGAAGCTGCAGGGAAGCAGAATGAGTGTGCTTGCCAAGAGTGTTTCCCTACCCCTTCCCCTTTTGTCCTGAGTGAAAGGGTTTAGAGCAGCACAAGGGAGCTCTGGAGTAGGGGCTTTCCTGGAGATAAGAGAGGTGTGTCAGAGCAACGTTCGAGGCAGAAGGGACATATTAAGGCTGGGGCTGCAAGCCAGAGCACTGCAGAGATGCCAAGAAGGGCTGCCACTCATAGGCAGCTACAGAGTGGTTGGCATAACTCAAACAGACCCTGGAGCAGCCTGCTACATCAAGGACAGTTTCTGCTCATGGAAGAGCTTAGGACTGAAGGACACAATGGTGTCCTAAAACTCCCTTTGTTCCTTCTCCCTCTGGATTACAAAGTTCTGTGCTGGCCCTTTACAAGTCTGTACCTGTTAGAATCTCAACTTTTATGTTTATATTCTTCAAAGCTGGATAAATGTAGAAACTCCTGGAGTACCCCATTAGATGTTGGTTTCATATGTCCCACTCTAGGGTTTCACAGGGTAAAGAAATGAATTGTTACCTACCTGTTCCGGACTCTGCAGGTCATACTCTGCCTGGGACCTGGGACATTTCAGATTTAATAACCAGTGGTTCTTTGAACCATCCATGTTAGACACTCCTGAGCAGGGCTAGAAACAGTATTAAAACAAGTAAAAAGATGTTACAAGTCATAGCACACACTAAAAGGTTATTTCTTGCAATGCAGCTAACCAAGTTACCCAGGAGTTTCTAAATGCTGCCAGAACATTTGCCTATATGTGCATATCAAAGCAAGTCAAATTGAAGAAGATAAAAAATGTCGGTTTTACAGTCAGATGCACCCTCTCACACTGTCTACTGTAATCTTCCGAACAAACAAGTTGGTTGATTTTGTACTCTCAGACAAAGTTGTTTCAGTAGGACACAACAGTGTTTGTCACAACATCATCTCTGAAGATTTTTTTTACTATTAAATTCTATCATCTTACATTTACAGATGCACAGTGTTCCTAGGCACTTTGAAACCTCTACTGTGCTTCATCTTGGGGGTGACCACATTTTTACGGGCTGGTGAAGTGATTTCTGAATGCAAAAAACTAATATTAAAGCAACACTGATGCTATGAGATCAAGCTAGGAAATTCCAAGCTATAGCCTAGCCACTTTGTGTATCTTGTCTATTTTATATATAGCCAAGACATCAGGGGCTCATACAACTGCACATCCTCTAGAGCCAGCAATGCCCCTCTGCCATGTATATTGACCAAACTAGACAGTCTCTGCAACAAAGGATAAACAGACACAAATCAGACATCAGGAATGGTAACACACATAAACCTGTAGGGAAACATTTTAACCTATCTAGACATGTAATAATGGATTTAAAAGTAGCCATTCTTCTACAAAGGAATGTTACCACCCAATTACAGAGAGAGACTTCTGAACTAGAATTCATTTACAAATCTGACACTGTCAACCTAGGCTTGAATAACTACATTAACTGGAACAAAAGACAGGACTATGCAGCACTTTAAAGACTAACAAGATGGTTTATTAGGTGATGACTTCCTCAAATCAAATTGTGGAAGACAATCAGAGGAAGTGGGTCTGGCCCACAAAAGCGCATCACCTAATAAACCATCTTGTTAGTCTTTAAAGTGCTGCATAGCCCTGTTTTTTGTTTCAACAAGACCAGACTAACATGGCTACATCTCTATTACTATTCTACATTAACTGGTTAATGCACTACAAAGCCAATTTCCCCTGCCTCTGACATTATCATTTCACATAAAAAACCATAAATGGGACACATCCAGCCTACTTAATTAGCTTAATTAACAAAGTCCTACAATTGACAGGTAACTGCTTTTGCTGAAATATATATCAGTGGTTCCCAAACTTTTCAAGCATATGGACCCCTTTTCAATCGGTTAAAATTTTATGGACTCCCCAAGGAGAGCAGTGGGAAGCGGCAGCCAGCCTGTCCTTTGGCCCATGCTGCTTCCTCAGCTCCTGCCCCTTTCATCACCTACCCATACACAGAGGATATGGCGCGGGAACTCTCCTGGCCAAAGGCAGCTCCTGCCGTGGCACTCTGCCTTAGCTGGGCATGGAGCCCTGGGGGAGAAAGAAAAAGAAAAAGAAAAAGAAGGATTGTGCCCACCGCAGGACTGAGAGAGGGCAGATAGCTGGAGCATAAACAGCAGCACAGATGGCAGCAGAAGGACAGATGGTGCCTCCTGGTAAATCAAGATCCCATCCCAAGGTGGAAGGTGGAGCGCATGCAGCCAGTAGTGAGTGGCGAACCCCAGGAGAGAATCGACTAGAAAGTCCCAGTCCTGCACTTGGCCTGAGCCTTGCCTTGCTATGCTTTTCCTAAACTTTCTGAGGACCCTCTACATTACCATCGCAGACCACACGTTGGAAAGCACAAATTGTATATCTCGGATTCTGTTATTTCCATTCCAACTCATCTGATGAAGTGGGTTTTACCCATGAAAGCTCATGATCCTATATATTTGTTAGTCTCTAAAGACATGTCTACACTGGGGAGTTATTTTGAAATAACAAGAAGAGTATCCACACTACCAAGCCTATTATTTTGAAATAATGGGCTTGTTATTTCGAAATAATAACTCCTGTTTGTGAAGAGGAAAAAGCTTATTTCAAAATAGTTATTTTGGGAGTTATTATTTCAAAATAACTTATTTTGAAATATGTGTAGACATAGCCTAAGGTGCCACAGGACTACTCGTTTTCTGTTTTATAGCATACATTACTAAGAAAAAGTAATATATTAAGGTTTATACATAGCGGCTGTGTCTTTTCCATAAAAGGGATGCAAATTAGACATATCGCAATTGCAAATGAAGCGGGGATTTAAATCCCCCCCGCTTCATTAGCATAAAAATCGCTGCCGCTTTTTTCCAGCTCGGAGCTTTGCCAGAAAAAAGCACCAGTCTAGACGCGGATCTTTCGGAAAATAAAGCCTTTTCCGAAAGATCCCTTATCCCTCTTAAAATGAAAAAGAAAATGAGGGATGAGGGATCTTTCGGAAAAGGCTTTATTTTCCGAAAGATCCGCGTCTAGACTGGCACTTTTTTCCGCCAAAGCTCCGAGCCGGAAAAAAGCAGCATCCATTTTTATGCTAATGAAGCGGGGGGGATTTAAATCCCTGCTTCATTTGCAATTGCGATATGTCTAATTTGCATCCCTTTTACGGAAAAGGGATGCAGTCTAGACACAGCCAGCAAGTAAATAGGATGTCCACCACAGTACAGAACATCTCCCATTGGCATACTTGAACAAGGCCAATAGTAGCAGGGGAGACTTGAAGACAAAGGTGGAAGCTAAGGGTGTCATCATTGTCTCGCCCAGCACTTCAGCTACATCACCCCCATTTTGGGTGACTTCACAATATATTAGGTTCAGATATTTGCTTGCTTTCAAGCTCCAGCCTAAATTTCTAGCCTTGCTCTCCTTTCACACTCCCTGCTATCATCTTTCCAACAGTGGAACCTGCCTTGATATCCTTTGGTCTCATTTCACAACTGCTTTTTTGCTTCTTCCATTCTGCCCTATATATTTGGGACACCCTCCTCAAACTAGTTTGCCCAGTCACCTCTCTCCCGTCATTCAAATGCCTTTGGCTGTTGAGGAGAACGGAAACCTTAGAAAAAGAGAACATGAATCTGGAGCAGTGAAATGATTCCACAGATGGCACCCTCTTTCCAGATGATGTCATGGTACTCTCTTGCAGTAAGGATGCTCCTCTGAGGGAGAGGATCCCAGTTGTTAGGAACGGGCATCTAATAATAATTGGGAATAAATAAATCATACATAGTGGGGTTTGTGATGACAGAGAACTGAATCATGAAGTCTACCAGGTGTGAAGCTTGCACATCTTTGAGGCATCTAGATAAACCTATTTATAATGCTGGGGAGGAGCCAGTGGCTGTGATACTCACAGAGGTACCAATGACATATGGAAAGTAGAAGAGAAGTCTTGAAGGGCAAATTTAGACAGCTAGACAAGAGATGAAAGTCCAGGACCTCCATGATAGCATTCTCTGAAATGCTTCCAGTTCAATACACAGGGTCCATTAGAAAGGCAGAACTGTAATGTTTCAATGAGTGGATGACATTTAGAGGGGAGATTTAGGCTTATAAGGAATTAGGAAACCCTTTGAAAAAAGAGGAGCTTGTACATAGAGTGGGCTCCTCCTAAACTAAAAGAGAAGCAGACTGCTGGCATATAAAATTAAAAAGGTCATAGAGGAGTTTTAAAACTAAGGCCTGAGGAAAAGCAGACAGGTATGAAGGAACACACAGTTCAGACTGTTTCACGAGACATAAAGGATCTGACAACAAAGGGTTCTGGGGTTGGCTGATCCCCGTCCAGACTACCACGCTGTGCCGACAATCAGCTGATCGGCACAGCGCGGCAGCCATTTTCATGTAAACGAAGCGGCAATTATTTAAGTCGCCGCTTCATTTTGCTATGTCTAGTAAACTCATCTACATGGCTCCGTCGACGGAGCCATGTAGTCTAGATACACCCTAAAGTTTTACACTGTTTTGTTTCTGATTGCAGTTATGTAACAAAAAATATCTGCACTTTCACGATAAAGAACTTTCACTACAGTAATTTTGTGAAGTGAAAAATATGATTTCACTTGTCATTTTTACAGTGCAAATATTTGCAAAAAACATATAAAGTGAGCACACTGTACACTTTGTATTCTGTAATTGAAATCAATATATTTGAAAACAGATAAACATTCAAAATATTTAATAAATTTCAATAGGTATTCTATTGCTTAAAAGTAATTAGAACTGTGATTAATCATTAATCATTTTTAAAATGAGATTAATTTTGAGTTAATCATGTGAGATGACTGTGATTAACAGACAACTCTACAAAACAGTAAAGACTGCTGAATGATTAATATGCAGAATCATTAATATGTACTTAACTACTTCTGAAAGAGACACTATATCCTCTGTACCTGCAAAGGAGTTGAGGGTGCCCAGGTTAGCCAATCTTTTGAAGATTTTCTTTTGCACAGAGTTCTTATTGTTCTGATCTTCTTGGACACTGATGGTGAGATTCCCTGGACAGGCTTAAAATAAGAAAAACACATTAATATTATACTGTCCAAACTTAAAAAACTAATCATGCTGACCTCCCTTCAGCCTAGTTACCTAAAGCAATTTTGCTTACAACAATGGCATAATAACAATCACGTAAGACTCTACCCAGTGTTTGACAGGGAAAGGATGTTTGAGCATGGAAGAGAAGAAATGTCTGTCCTTGTTCCATGGCTGGGTTCTTCTGTAAGAAACACAGAAGGGGTCCAGTTGGAGATAATTCTCCATGAGAAGGGAGGATATATGAAGTAGCTTTAGGAAGTCATCCTCCTGTAGATATCTGCCTGTTACAAGGACCAGGAGAGAAGGATAGATTCTGGCTTCACAAGCTTTTCTAAATCTTAAAGACTCAGGTTGAGATGAAGTCTTAGTCCTCTCTTATACTGGTCTGTTTTTGTTTTGTTTTGTTTTTTTACTCTGGCTATGAGAAGCCAAATTTTCATGTTTAATATTAGCCATGGGCCTAGTTACCTGAGATACTCACAGGTTTTTTAATTTAGCAGATTCTGGACTGAGAGTATGATGCTGAACAAAGAGCTAGATGAGGGTCTGTAAGGGTAGGCTGGAAAGAGACAGATCTGGAGGTATGTGTTTACTTGACACTAAGAGATAGTTTTCAATTTAAAAAAAAAAAATAAACATTTAACATCCACTTTAATTTTACATAGTACAGAGAATAGTTTCACCCTAAAGAATGGTAAATGCTGTTTCTGTGAGGCTTTACCAATATAAAGGCTGAGTATAACACTGGGGGTACGTCTAAACTACATGGCTCCGTCAACGGAGCCATATAGATTTGTTTTTTTGGCAAAGGCAAATGAAGCCGCGATTTAAATGATCGTGGCTTCATTTAAATTCACATGGCTGCCGCGCTGAGCCGACAAACAGCTGATCAGCTGTTTGTTGGCTCAGCGCGGCAGCCATGTAAATTTAAATGAAGCCACAATCATTTAAATCGCGGCTTCATTTGCCTTTGCCTATCTGTCTAATCTACATGGCTCCATCGATAGAGCTATGTAGTCTAGACACAGCCAGAGGCTACGTCTACACTGGCCCCTCTTCCGGAAGGGGCATGTACATTTCACGAGTCGTCATAGGGAAATCCGCGGGGGATTTAAATATCCCCCGCGGCATTTAAATAAAAATGTCCGCCGCTTTTTTCCGGCTTTTAAAAAAGCCGGAAAAGAGCGCCTAGACTGGCCCCGATCCTCCGGAAAAAGTGCCCTTTTCCGGAGGCTCTTATTCTTACTTCAAAGTAAGAATAAGAGCCTCCGGAAAAGGGCGCTTTTTCCGGAGGATCGGGGCCAGTCTAGACGCTCTTTTCCGGCTTTTTTAAAAGCCGGAAAAAAGCGGCGGACATTTTTATTTAAATGCCGCGGGGGATATTTAAATCCCCCGCGGATTTCCCTACGACGACTCGTGAAATTTACATGCCCCTTCCGGAAGAGGGGCCAGTGTAGACGTAGCCTGAGTGTCTAGTCTACTCTGCTTAGCACAAGAAGTGCTAGGGGGACATAGACCACTGATTCAAGCAAGATAGACATCAGCTGGCTGTTCTTCCTGACAGGTAAAGACAAGAGCAGAATGGGCTGACCATAATTACAGTCACCATAATACTGTAAGTGATTTTAACCACATTGTTCTAGCCATAGGGGAAAGAAGTTGGATTTTCAACCTCACCCTGCTCAAGCACAAGAGAGCAGGAGCAGGAGTGAACTAAACATCCCCCAAGAAGTCAGGGCTCCTAGAGCTCTTCTCCTTTCACATGGAGGCCTAACAAATACTACACAGAAACTGGAGGGAATCTTGAGCTAGTAATTTCAGATATTAAGTATGGTCTCCTATTGTCCCACACTTAGCTCTGACCCTGTCTAGCCCTATGGATGCAGAAACCAATTTCTTGCATTGCTCACCTGTTCTAGCACTTGCACATCATGCTTGTTTTGAGATCCTGGACAATAAACCCTTATGAGCCAGTCTTCATACAAACTTTTCCTCCTTGTCTCTATAGATGTTACTGAGTCAGGCTGGAAACAACAAGAAAATGACCATGAGCAAATGAAAACTAGAGCGCAGGCAATAAGTGGTTAGTTTTCAAACACTGGACAAATCAAATTTGTTGTGATGGAAATGACTAAAGCATTTCTAAATTCTGAAAGAAAGAGAATTACTGTCAACATGAATGAGATTTAAACAAATGTCAGTTTTACAATGAGTTGCTATCTCTGCAACCTCAAAATCAAGTGGGTTGCAATCATGATGTTTCTCAGATCATTTTTTCAGCCCTGGAAATAATTTTGCCTAACTAAAAATTCCTGTAGTTACAGTTGGTGTAAGCCTCCTATTTTACTATTTGTCCTAAACTGTTGTTTGTTCTAGTGCTTTTCTAAACTGTTCTGCCAAAAGCTATATATTTAAGGATGTATTCCTACACCTGCTAAGTTTCTCTCTTCAGTAAATCCACAACTTTCTGCTACAAAGGTCTTGTAAGTTAAAAAATTCACCTCTGGTCAAAACTGAATTGTCTTGGACTCTTCGAAGAAAAATGGTTTAATAACTGCAGTGACTAAGTACAGGCAGTCCCCGAGTTACGCGGATCTGACTTATGTCGGATCCGCAGTTACGAACGGGGCCCTTCCTCTCCCTGGTCTCCAGCAGACCAGGGAGAGGAAGCAAAGCGGCGGAACACGTGGCCAGCTGACAGCCATGACGCGTCTGGGCTGTCAGCTGGCCGCGTGTTCCGCCGCTCTGCTCTGCTCCCCCTCTCCCTGGTCTGCAGACCAGGGGGACGGGGAGCAAAGCAGAGCAAAGCCACGGAGCCCGAGGGCAGCAGGATAGCCACGGCGCGTCTGGGCTGTCCCGCTGCCCCCGTGCTCTGCGGCTTTGCTCCGGACGCCTGTGGTACAGCAGCTGGGGCGGTGCCGGTTGGTCCCGTAGCGCCGCTCTGGGCGCCACTGGACCAACCCAGCAGCACCCCAGCTGCTCTGCCCCAGGTGTCCCCAAGTCAGCAGCTGCTGAAAATGACCAGTGGCTGACTACAGGAAGCCCCTGCCCCGGGCTTCCTGGAATCAGCCGCTGATCAGTTTCAGCAGCAGCTGACTTGGGGATGCCTGGGGTTCTTAAGTTGAATCTGTAGGTAAGTCAGAACTGGCGTCCAAATTCAGCCACTGTTGAAACTGATCAGTTTCAGCAGCGGCTGAATCTGGACGCCAGTTCCGACTTACATACAGATTCAACTTAAGAACAAACCTACAGTCCCTATCTTGTACATAACCCGAGGACTGCCTGTATCAGAAGACTAGTATCCTTACCCACATACCTGGAAGTAACACCTGCCCTGAATATTCATGCCATGGTGATTAACAAACCAGGGCTCTGCTTTAACCCGCAAGGACACTGTTTCCATAGTTACTGCAGGCTGTTTTCAAACACCTCAGATGTTTTCCGACTTGCAACTGAACATAAGAGCTAATTTCTACTGTAGATAGGATCCAACACTACGAACTGCCTCTGGAAAGGGTGCAGACAAACGGCATACTGTTTTCCCTTCAGGAAACAGACACAAGCAGGCAGCCAGGCATTACACTAATTGGTATTTCAGAAAGGTCTTTAGCCTTGTGGAGTGCAGTGAAGGATGGAATGACAACAGTCACATGGATCACATTAGCGAGTCCACGGACACTCTCTCAATGACTTAACCACCTGCATTCTGCTACAAAGACCTTTTACATCTGCACTTGAAAGGGAATCCTCTGAACTGTCATTCATGTTAAAATTCGACACTTTCCAAAAAGGACTCAACAAACATTTGAACTATCTCACCCATTACCAAGATAGTTTCCCCAATTATCACCTCTAATACCATTAACTCACAAACATCCCACTCTCCCTACCTCTAATATCATCAATTCACAGACACTTACCTTCCTTCCTTCCCCCCCCCCTCTGCATCCCCCTCCTGTTCTGCAATGTGATTTGTCCTTTTCATATGTGTTCATTTTTTTTTAATTGTTTCCTTTGGTATATATGGCTGTGACTATTTTCTTCCACTATTTGATCTGAGGAAGTGGGTCTGGCCCACGAAAGCTCATCATCTAATAAACCATCTTGTTAGTCTTTAAAGTGCTACATTGTCCTGCATTTTGCTTCAGCTACCCCAGACTAACACGGCTACATCTCTATCACTATTCCCCAAGTGAAGTGACTGCAAAGTGCCCCAAGAGTGCGATCCATGTACCCTGCCTCAGGACTGTCTTTATGTGGTGGAGAAGGACATCACTGACCAGGAAGGAACAGCTGCCTGCTCTCTGGGCAATGATCCCCCTCCCTCCCATTAAAGAGAGCCAGTGCCAGCAAGTGGTTAGAGCAGAGTACAGGATGCCTGAGATCTACGCCCAGCTCTGATGCTGGCTGTGGGCAAAGCGATTCTGTCTTCGGTGCCTCAGTTTCCCCCCCTGGGTAATGCTGCGCTGGGTGCCCACGCTCCGAGCCCGACTTACACGGGCGGGGTCCTGCGGGTCCAGGGATGGGCTGGGCACAGATGGGACTCGCCCCTGCTGTGCAGCTGTGCTGCCTGTAGCCTCCATGGAGCCTGCGCAAGACTCCCCCGCCCGCCTGAGGGGAAGGTGTTACCCGCTCTGGGTGCCCGGCAACCCCTGCCCCTGGGCGCAGCTAGGGCCGCCTCACCCACACCGGTGGCACTGAATCCCTCCGCCGGGAAAAATAGTCTCAAACGTCTCCTTTTAATCACCTGCAGGGCGGGAACGAATCCTCTGGCCCCACCGACCCTGAAAGAGGTGAAACAACCTCTCCGAGCTCGAGCTGCGGGGCGGCGAGAGGCAGCGGCCACAGCTCGTATCCCTCCGCCTTTGTGGTGACGCGTCCCTCGCTCCCATGGCAACTCCAGCCCGAGACGCTCCAGAGTGAGGGACAGGGCACTCCACCAATCAGGAAAGAAGATGGTCCGACCCAGCGAATCAAGGTACGGACACAAAAACGCCCGCCCTCCAGTGGAGTAACTTGTTGCGGTGCTGCTACTAGGTAAGGAGCCGGGTCGCCGTCCGCAGCGGGTCGGACGGTGGTTGGAAGAGCGGGGAAGGTGACGTGCGGGCGGGCCCTTATCACAGAGACGTTTAAAAACTAGCCCGCCCGCTTCTCTGCAGCGCGGGCTCGCAGCTGGTTGGGCCGCGCAGCGCTGTTGTCACCCGCACTTATCCTCCCCCTGGCCTCGCTCCTAGCCTGTCGGGTTGCCAGGTGTCCGGTTTTCAACCGGACCGTCCAGTATTGGAGTTCTCTGTTCAGGAAACAAATTGAGAAAATAGAAATGTCGGGTAGTTTCTACATTAACTGTCATGTCGATTGTGATGTCATGTCGAGTGTGTCCGGTATTTTTTGAACCCCTCTGGCAACCCTATTCCTAGGGCACCTGCTCGCTCAAGCTGCAAGCCCCACGGACCCCCAAGCCAAATCACTGGAGTTATACCTAGAGGCTACGTCTACGCTACAGGCTTCTTGCGCAAGAAGCCTTTTGCCCTAGATTTTTTGCACAAAAACTTCTTGCGCAAGAGCACACCCACACCTCAAAACACATCCGTTACGGCTCCTTCCCCACTCTTGCAGGATAAATGCAGAAGTGGGGGCCAGTACGTGTACCCCAAAACCTTATGTACCAGGTTTTGGTATAAAACTTCCCCCCCCAAAATCTTAAAACCCTAGATTTTGGGAATAAAACTTCCGCTGCCACCACCCAAATATTAATAAAGAAATCAGGGGAGAGACCATTTGGGGAAATCTCACCCCTAAAGTAAAAAGCAGGACACCACCATTAATCAATACCAGGTTAATAAAAAGAAAAGAGAAAACTTTTATTATCACCACAATATTCCTGTTGCAAGCATAATGACTAGATGGAAAGGTAACAAAATATACTCATGGGATACGTCTACACTGGCCCCTTCTCCGGAAGAGGCATGCAAGTAGGAATAAGAGATCCTCCGGAAAAGGGCTTTATTCCGGAGGATCGCGCCAGTCTAGACGCTTTTTTCCAGCTTTTCCCCAAGCCGGAAAAAAAGCGGCGGCCATGTTTATTTAAATCCCGCAGGGGATATTTAAATCCCCCGCGGATTTCCCTATTCCAAAGTTCTAAATTAGCATGCCTCTTCCGGAGAAGGGGCCAGTGTAGACGTAGCCTTGGAGAAACTCCACGGGCCTAGAACTTAGTTACAAAGAAAAGCCATACATCTTTTAAAAAGTGCACAGACATCAGATCCCATACCCAAACCATAAAACAATACAACCTAACAGATTTATCTAAACTTTATCCTACTTACAGAAAGTGAAGAAAGAGTCTTTGCTTGGAAGGGGAAATAGTGTCTGTCCCCCTCAATAGCTGGAGAGAGCTGCCCAGAACAAAGGAGGGAAAAACCAAAAATTCCTTTGTCCCGTTTTGAAATTCCTACCTACATTCCTATTGGCCACTCCACCTGGCTAGGTAAGGGACATAATTAACCCCTTAGTCTGCTGACTAACCCTCATGATCGTGACAACATTGCTTTTGAGCAAGAGAGCGTCCACACTGCTGGATGCTCTTTCGCAAGAAAGCTCCGATGGCCTTTCACAGAATGGCCATCAGAGCACCTGTGTTTTTTTCCATCCACACTTGCCTTCTTGCGAAATAGCTATAGCACTAGAAGCAGTTATGCCTCAGAAAAAGGAGATTTACCTACGGCAGAAAAATCCCTCTGTTCTGCTGTTTAACTGCACATTTAATTGCTCCAGAGCTCATTTGAGGTGTGGATGCTCCCCAGGTTTTTACGCAAAAATCTTGTACTGTAGACATAGCCTGAGCTAACTGCACTCTCAACAGCCAGTTGTCCTGCAGCACCGTCCTTAGGGTACGTCTACACAGCAACATTATTTCAGAATAACCAACGTTATTTCAAAATACCTTAGTCTGTGTCTACATAGCAGGCAGTTACTTCGAAATAGTATCAAAATCCTGTCAAGCTGGAGGACTTCTTACTTTGACTCCTGTGACCCTCCATTGTACAAGGAGTAAGGGAAGTTGGAGGAAGAGTGCTCTATTTTGAAATAAGTGCTGGGTAGATGCTCCCAATTTCTAAATAAGCTCTTTTGAAATAAACAACCAATTGATGTAGCTCAATTTGCGTAGTTATTTCAAGTTAAGCCCTGCTGGATAGCTGCATCCCTAAGGGACTAACAAAAATATATACATAGGATGTGGCTACACTGCAAGGCTTAACTCGAAATAAGCTACACAAATTGAGCTACGTCAGTTGTGTAGTTTATTTTGAAATAGGGAGTGTCCACATAGCACTTATTTTGAAATAGAGCACTTTTCGTCCGACTTCCCTTATTCCTCATACAATGAGAGTTACAGGAGTCAAAGAAGTCCTCCAGCTTGACAGGATTTTGACACTATTGAAATAACTGCCTGCTGGGTAGATGTGGACTAAGTTATTTCGGAATAGTGCTAGTTATTTCAAAATAGTGTAGCAGTGTAGGTGTGCCCATAGTATCATGAGCTTTCGTGAGCACAACCCACTTCCTGAGAAGAGATCCAGACACACTGGAACAGGCTCCCATGTCTGGCTAGTGGACCTCTGTAGCCCTTGTCTGTGCCAGTTGGAAGGGCACAAAGGTGGTTTAGTTCCTCTTCCCTGGGCTCCAAGTTGTGTGCTGTGCCAGAGGCACAATGACATGGAGTTCAGCAGGCCAAAGCCTGTTAGATTTCACATACTCACTGGACTCCTGACTAAGCAGAACACTTTTTCAGTAAAATGTTTCTTTTAACATAAAAATAAATCTACACTGGATAATTCATAAAGCTAGAAAGGATCGTTAATTATCCCCAGGGAGCAGATAAGAGAACAAACAGCACCTAACATTTGTGTAGGCCCTCATATTGCTTAATGCACTACTGGAAAGTGCTCAGATGCTACAATGACAAATGGGATATAAAAACCTACACAGAATAGAATAATACAGTGGTTTTCAAACTTTTTCCCCAGTTAAAGTAAATTTTTGATGCCTGGGACCCAACATAATTTGAATAGTGTGTGGACTCTGGGGTGGGGCTGAAGATGAGAGCTTTAGGGAAGACGTAGGAATGGGCTCCGGCTTCGAGGGGAGTCAGAACTGGGCAGAAAAGGCTTACCTTGAGCAGCTCCCAGTCAGCAGTGCAGTGGTGGTGCCACGGCAGACTTTTTGCTTTTTCTGGCACTGCAGACTGTGCTGCACCACAGAAGCAGTCTGCAGCAGGTTCCTGGCCAATGGAGGTGTGGAGCTGGTGCTTGGGGTAGAGGCAGCCCTGTTCGCTCCCCCGCCCACTCCTAAGAGATGGGCCTGCTGCTGGCTGCTTCTGGGGAGCAGTGCAATCTGCGGTGCCAGGAGAGGCAGGAAGCCTGCCTTAGCACCCACACTGATCACCTAACCCCTTTCAAGCATCAAGACCTAATGTCTGACATTCATAGAATCACAGAATCCTAGGGCTGGAAGAGACCTCAGGAGATCATCAAGTCTAGCCCCCTGCCCAAAGCAAGACCAACCCCAACTAAATCATCCCAGCCAGGGCTTTGTCAAGTCGGGACTTAAAAACCTCTTAGGGATGGAAATTCCACCACCTCCCTAGGTAACCCATTCCAGTGCTTCATCACCCTCCTAGTGAAATAGTTTTTCCTAATATGCAACCTAGACCTCCCCCACTGCAACTTGAAACCTTTACTCCTCATCTGTCACTACAGAGAACAGCCTTTTTCCATCCTCCTTGGAACCTCCCTTCAGGTAGTTGAAAGCTGTTATCAAATACCCCCTCACTCTTCTCTTTTGTAGACTAAAGAAATCTAAATCCCTCAGCCTGTCCTTATAAGTTATGTGCTCCAGCCCCCTAATTATTTTGGTTGCCCTCTGCTGGACTTTCTCCAATGCATCCACATACTTTCTATAACGGGGGGCCCAGAACTGGATGCAATGCTCCAGATGTGGCCTCATCAGGGAATAATCATTTCTCTAGATCTGCTGGCAATGCTCCTTCTAATGCACCCTAATATGCCATTAGCCTTCTTGGCTATAAGGGCACACTGTTGACGAGTATCCAGCTTCTCATCCATTGTAATCCCCAGGACTTTTTCTGCCAAACTACTGCTTAGCCAGTCAGTCCTCAGCCTGTAATAGTGCTTGGGATTCTTCTGTCTCAAGTGCTGGACTCTGCACTTGTCCTTGTTGAATCTTATCAGATTTCTTTTGGCCCAAACCTCTACTTTGTCTAGGATGATCTAGACCCTATCTCTACCCTTCAATGTATCTACCTCTCCCCCTAGTTTAGTGTTATCTGCGAATTTGCTGAGGGTGCAGTCCAGCCCCTCATCAAGTCATTAAGAAAGATATTGGACAAAATCAGCTCCAGTACCGACCCTTGGGGCACTCTGCTTGATACTGATTCCCAGCCAGACATTGGTATTGGTTTATCACTACCTGTTGAGCCCAACAATCTAGCCAGCTTTCTATCCATCTTACAGTCCATTTCTCTAATGCATATTTCCTTAATTTGCTGGCAAGAATACTGTGGGAGACCATATCGAAAGCTTTGCTAATGTCAAGGTATATCACATCCGCCACCTTCCCCACGTAGAAGACAATTAGGTTTGTCAGGCATGTCTTGCCCTTGGTGAATCCATGTTGATTATTCCTGATCATTGTCCTCTCTTCCAAGTGCTTTAAAATGGATTCCTTGAGGATTCCCTCCATGATTTTTCTGGGAACTGAGGTAAGGCTGTCCAGTCTATAGTTCCCTGGATTGTCCTTCTTCCCTTTTTTTAAAGATGGGCACTACATTTGCCTTTTTCCAAATGTTCGGCACCTCCCACAATTGCCATGAGTTTTCAAAGATAATGGCCAATGGCTCTGTAATCAATCATCCAGCTCCCTCTGCACCCTTGGATGCATTAGATCTAGCTCCATGTGTTTGTGTATGTCCCACTTTTCAAAGTAGTTTTTAACTTGTTCTTTCTCCACTGAGAGCTGCCCACCTCCTTCCCATACAGCCTGGTACTGTAGTCTGGGAGCTGACATTGTCTGTGAAGACTCAAAAAAAGCATTGAGTACTTCAGCTTTTCCCACATCATCTCTCAGTAAGTTACTTCTCTCATCCAGAGTCCCACAACTTCCCTGACCACCCTCTTACTGACCATGCCTGTAAAAACCCTTTTTGTTATCCTTCACATCCCTTGCTAGCTGCAATTCCAATTGTGCTTTCACCTTCCTGATTATATCCCTGCATGCTTGAGCAATATGTTTATACTCCTCCCCAGCCATCTATCCATCTTGTAAGCTTCCTTTTTGTGTTTAAGCTTGCCAAGGATTTCATTGTTAAGCCAAGCTGGTTGCCTACCATATTTGCTTTTCTTACTTTGCATCGGGATGGTTTCACGACCCAGTACTGGGTCATTACCCTAAGTTTCTAAACCACTGGAATAGTATTTAGAGTTAGACCATCATACATGAGAGATTGATCCCATGTATTACACTACGTTAAATTTCACACACTTATCCTTGTATTGAGCCCAGTATCTCCTGTATATTTGAGAGAATTTGTCTATCTGTGAGTCCGTTGGTTCAAGAACTCCTCCTAAACAGTAAGAGCTAGGACCACCAAATACGATATACAGCTTCCTCTGATCATAACTTAAAGCAAGATAAGGGTTTGGTTTTGCCAGGAAAATGGGTTGTGCCTGGAATGGGATTGCTTCTCATAAAACCATACAGAAAAGAAACAGAATCATCAGACAGGTGAAAGTGGCTGGTTGGGGGTGTGCCCCATTCAGGACTGCCCAAGCCTGCCATCCTCAGGTGACCCCTTCATTAGGGACCAAGGGGAAATTGCACAGTTTGCTGCATTTGTCACTCTGTCTGGGAAGCGCAAGGGGCAGATGAATCTGGACCTGCCCCTGACAGGGGACATGCACCCAACCCTCCCTTAGCTGTGCCTACTGGAGCTGCAACAGCCATGGAGAGAAGCTTCTGACCTGCCCCCAAGCTGCTGCAGTGAAAAAGGGTTGAAATAGTCCTCTCTCTCTCTCCCTCTCTCTCTCTCTCTGTGGCAGCCTGCATATGAAACTTCTCATCCTCAGCCCCAAACCAAACCAATGATTTAAATGAAGAACAAAAATTATTTGAGTTAAGGACCTGAGCAACGCCAGGGAAATCTCCTAGGAAGAACACAAGAACAGCCAAAGGTCCAGTAGGAGGAAGATCAGGCCTCTGAAGCACATCTGGAAAGAACTGAACACCCATCTATGTCTGATTTCTTTCACAGAACTGAAGGAAAATGAACCAAGTTATTTCCTTGCTCGATGATTGCCTCATCAAAACAAAACATGTAGAGCATGCAGCCATCATCAAAATAAAGGATGGAAGTGTGTGGGCATCAACCCTTGGCTTTAATGTAAGAAAATGGAAAATGTCTTAGCAAATGATACTGAAAGTAAAAAAAAATTTAAATGTACCCTATTTTGTTACGGGTGAGAAAATGAGTTAAGGATAAGAGAGGGGACTGTTTATCAGGACTGCTGTGTTTGATTAAGTATTCTTAAGTCTTCCACTGGCTGCGTGACCTTAGGCAGTTTTCATACCTGCTGAGCCAAATGGACACATTTCTACAGTATTTACCAAGAAGTGGCATGTGAGGTCAAATTTGTTGTAAGAATCTTATATTAGATCTTTGGAGGAAGAGTGTTTTATTGTTAGAACTCCATTTCTTTAGTGCTTTGGACTGGGTCAGTCACCTTTGATTCTGCTAGAGATGCAGACATGTTAGTCTGGTCTAGCTGAAACAAAGGACAGGACTATGAGACACTTTAAAGACTAACAAGATGGTTTATTATTGTTGTTGTTTCTGCTGATTTTATTTTAGGATCAACAAGGTAGCAAAGAAGACAGCAGAATAGAGCAGTACAGTACTATATCCTATGATGAAATTAATGCTTCCCCTGTCTACTTTGATTTAATATTGTGTTACATTTGAACAGAGGGGGTCAAGTCTGCTTATTTACTTATATGGTCACATCACCATAGTGTCTGTGCACTGAAGTGTCATCCATAGGACAGTAGCAGTCAGTGAGGGTCGAAAATGCTAAAATTCATTTTCACTCTAGAAGTGTGGTTGGTGGAGGGAGACTGGGGCAGATTCTTGCTAGTGTAGATTCTCATTGTTCTATTGATCTCAATGGATTTATGGCATTTCACACCAGGGAAAGATTTATTCTCAGGTTGTAGCATGCAATGCTCCATCTTGATTTGAAAAGCTCACTTGCTGGAGTTTCTCAAAGCTACATCTATATATTAAAGTAGAGATAATTATTATTTACATGTGGGATCTGTGTGCCCAGTATTGTGCAACCACAGAGTCCTCTAATCCAGAGAGTTTTTAAAGTAAGAGGCCAATCCAGTAAACACTAGTGGGCATATTGCTTACCATGAGTAGTGCCACTCTAATCAATGGGACTACTCATGGGGGTAAGTGCAAACATTTGTGAATCAGATTCTAAATCAGAGCCTGAAAATACAATTCATTCATACATGGACTAAAGCCCAGTTTCAAAGTTCTTCAGCCATTTTCCTTTGTTGTGTCATAATCTATTTATGAAACCATCTTTGATTAATTATCAACATCGCAGAAGAGGTGTGTTGATTGCAAAAGTGTGTTCTTTTTATCAATTTAGCTGCAGCCACAGACTGTCCATGTCATCATCCATGCTTTCTTCAAGAACTTACTGCAAGTCAGAAAGGAAGGACTTTACTTCAAGGAGAAGCATTATAAATGCGTCCGAGCAGATGACTGCTCCATGTATCTTAAAAATGTAAGTTGGTAACATTTATGGCAAATAGGCCTAAGCACTGAAGAAAGTATTTAAAAGTTTTCCACTTTTGTTCCTATGTATGTTAACGCGCAGAGTCAATTAGAGGTTAAACAAAATGTTTGCCACCTTTCTATCCACAGCACCTTCACAATATATGGAGCAAACAAATAAAAGCATAGCACAGCATCTCTACAAGGAAAATGGTAATGATATAACCTAGATTAAACAGAAATTAGTGCTGTTAATCACAGTTCACTCGTGATTGAGACAAAAATTAATTGCAATTTAAAAAATCAGTTTTAATCACACTGTTAAAATAGAATATCAGTTGGTATTTATTAAGTATTTTGGATGTTTTTCTACTTTTTCAAATATATTAATTTAAAATACAACAGAGAATACAAAAGGTACAGAGATCACTTTTATTATTTAATTACAAATATTTGCACTGAAAAATGATAAACAAAAGAAATAGGATTTTTCAGTTCATCTCACAAGTACTGTAGTGCAATCTCTTATCACAAAAGTGCAATTTACAAATGCAGATTTTTTTGTTACATAACTGTATTGAAAAACAAAACAATATAAAACATTAGACTGAGCTTAAAAATCCACTCAATCTTAGTTCTTGTTCAGGCAGTCATGTAGACTATGTCTACATGGTAATATTATTTCAAAATAACTAGTGTTACTTTGAAATAACATA
The DNA here is from genome assembly GCF_052426305.1 of Pelodiscus sinensis. Classification (NCBI taxonomy): domain Eukaryota; kingdom Metazoa; phylum Chordata; order Testudines; family Trionychidae; genus Pelodiscus; species Pelodiscus sinensis. Next base: position 16,411,021 of record NC_143054.1, read on the forward strand.
GTCCACGATTACACAGCTGGCAGCTATTTTGACATGTCAAAATACTGTCAAGCTGGAGGACTCCTTACTCATTTTATGAGGAGTAAGGGAAGTCGGAGGAAGAGTGCTCTATTTTGAATACCGAAGCACCAAAACTCGAAATAAGCTACACAAGATATAGCTCAATTTGCATAGCTTATTTCAAGTTAAACCCTGCTACGTAGACATGCCCTCATAGAATCAAGGTTATTTATATTATGTATGCTTCCATACATTATTTTCACTATCACCTGAAAGTGAGAACAGATGTTCTCATGGAACTTCTGTAGCCAGCATGGCAAGGCATTTATGTGCCAGATATGCTAAATATTTGTATGTCCCTTCATGCTTTGCCATTCCAGAGGACATACTTCAATGCTGATGCTTGTTGTTTTTTTTAAAGCATTATTTAAATTTGTGACTGAACTCCCAGGGGGAGAATTCTATGTTTCCTGCTCTGTTTTACCTTTGTGCTGCCATATATTTCATGTTACAGAAGTCTCTGATGATGAGCCAGCACATGTTTGTTTTAAGAACACGTTCCCTGCAGATTTGACAAAACACAAAGAAGGTACCAATGTGAGATTTCTGAAGGTAGCTACAGTACTTGATCCAAGGTTTAAGCATCTGACATGCCTTCCGAAATTTTAGAGCAGGGATGGGAAACGTATGGCTTCTTGCTGCAGGCAGAGGAGAGCCCCAGGTCTCGCAAGCTGAATCAAGGCAAGCCACCAGCAGCATCTGGCCAGTGGGCTCTACCAGGCGGCGGGAGAAAGCAGCTGTGTGAGTTGCTGTTCTCCTTCCCCTGGCTTGCAGACTCCACACTTCACTCCCACTGGTCAGGAATCACTGCCAATGGGAGCAGTGCGGGGGGTACCTGCAAGTGTAGGGTGGTGCAGAGCCACCTGTGTATCCCTGGAGATGCAGTTAATGCACCAATCCCCTGCTCCCTCCTGCACCCCACCACAGCCCCCTTCCACATGCCTACACTGCTCCTGCACCCTACCTCCTGTCCAGACCCCACATCTCCACTCCATTCCTGGACCATTCCTCCTGCCCAGGCCCCCCACCACACTCCTGCACCCTTTCTCCCATCCAGATCCCACAACCAGGCTGTGTCTACACTGGGCCACTTATTCCGGAAAATCAGCCGCTTTTCCGGAATAAGCTGCGAGCTGTCTACACTGGCCCTTGAATTTCCGGAAAAGCAACGATGCTCTCCTGTACAAAATCAGCTGCTATTCCGGAAAAACTATTCTGCTCCCGCTCGGGCATAAGTCCTTATTCCGGAACACTGTTCCGGAAAAGGGCCAGTGTAGACAGCCCAGTAGTCTTTTCCGGAAAAGCGCGTCTACATTGGCCACAGACGCTTTTCCGGAAAAAGGGCTTTTCCGGAAAAGCAGCATGCCAATGTAGACGCTCCTTTTCCGGAAAAACTGAAAACAGAATAGTATTCCGTTTTAAGCATTTCCGGAAATTCGTGCCAGTGTAGACACAGCCCCAGTGTTGCCTCTAAGCTATGCAGCAGCTTCATCCTATGTATCTCTGACCATTTTTCTAGTTTGTCCAGATCATTTTGAATTTTGACCTTATCCTCCAAAGCAGTCGCAACCCTTCCCAGCTTGGTATCATCTGCAAATTTAATAAGTGTACTCTCTATGCCAATACAGGCAGTCCCCGGGTTACGTACAAGATAGGGCCTGTAGGTTTGTTCTTAAGTTGAATTTGTACATAAGTCAGGTACCCCATGTGTCCCCGATTCAGCCGCTGCTGAAACTGACCAGCAGCTGACTACAGGAAGCCCGAGGCAGAGCTGCTTTGCCCCCGGCTTCCTGGAATCAGCTGCTGATCAGTTTCAGCAGCAGCTGGGGTAGAGCAGCTAGGGGACCAACCCGGCAGCGCCCCAGCTGCTCTGTCCCAGGCGTCCAGATTCAGCTGCTGTTGAAACTGACCAGCAGCGGCTGAATCCAACACGCCTGGGGCAGAGCAGCTGGAGTGCTGCTGGGTTGGTCCAGTAGCGCCGCACCTCGGCGCTGTGGGACCAACACGGCAGCCCCCCAGCTGCTCTACCCCAGGCATCAGTGAGAAAAGCCTGGTCTGCTGGGGTGGGTGCACTAACTGTGCCTCCCCCCCAGCAGACCAGGGAGACGCGGAGCGGCTTTTCTCGCCACGGAAGACGCGGGCGGCAGGACCGCGGCGCATCTCGGCGGTCCCACCGCCCACGTCCTCCGCGGCGAGAAAAGCCTGGTCTGCTGGGGGGGCGCAATAGCCTGGTCTGCTGGGGGGGGCGCACTCCCCAGCAGACCAGGGAGACGCGGGCGGCAGGACTGCCGAGATGTGCTGCGGTCCCGCTGCCCGCATCCTCCGCGGCTTTGCTCCGTGTCTCCCTGGTCTGCTGGGGGGGGGGGGGGGGGTCCCCCAGCAGACCAGGGAGACGCGGAGCAGCTTTTCTCACTGCGGAGGACACGGGCGGCGGGACCTCCCAGACGTGCCGCGGTCCCACTGCCCGCGTCCTCCGCGGCTTTGCGCCGCGTCTCCCTGGTCTGCTGGGGGGCCCCCCGCAGCAGACCAGAGAGATGTGGAGCAGCTTTTCTCGCCGTGGAGGACGTGGGCGGCAGGACCGCGGCGCGTCTGGGCGGTCCCGCCGCCCGCGTCCTCCGTGGCGAGAAAAGCCCCGTTCGTAAGTAGGGATCCGACATAAGTCGGATCCACGTAACCCGGGGACTGCCTGTATATAAATCGTTGATGAAGATATTGAACAGAACCGGTTCCAAAACAGACCCCTGCAGAACCCTACTTGTTATGCCCTTCCAGCAGGATTGTGAACCTTTAATAACTACTCTCTGGCTGTGTCTAGTCTGCATCCCTTTTCCATAAAAGGGATGCAAATTAGACATATCGCAATTGCAAATGAAGCGGGGAATTCATCACATTGGATGAAAGTGACCATGAAATCATAGAGTTCATGACTTTATGGAATGGTAGTAGGGAAAACAGCAAAATAGAGATAATGGATTTCAGGAAGGTAGATTTTAGTAAACTCAGAGAGCTAGTAGGTAATGTCTCATGGAAAGCAAGACTAAGAGGAAAAATAACTGAAGAGAGTCGGCAGTTTTTTTAGAGAGACATTAGTAAGGGCCCAAAAGCGAACTATTCCACTATGCAGAAAAGATAGAAAGTATGACAGGAGACCAGCTTAGATCAACCAGGACATCTTATATGATCTAAAAATCAAAAAGGAGTTGTATAAAAAGTGGAAACTAGGTCAAATTACAAAGGATGAATATAAGCAAACAACACAGGTATGTGGGGGCAAAATTAGAAAGGCAAAGGCACAAGATGAGCTTAATCCTAGCTAGAGGCATTAAGTGTAACAAAAAGATGTTCTACAAGTATATTAGGAGCAAGAGGAAGATGAAGGACAGGATAGGCCCATTGCTCAGTGAAGAGGGAGAAAAAAAATAACAGGAAACTTGGAAATGGCAGAGGTACTTAATGACTTCTTTGTTTCAGTCTTCACCAAGAAGTTTGATGAAGGAATGCCTAGCAGCGAATGCTAGTGGCAATGGGGGTAGGTTTAGAAGATAAAATTAAAAAAGAACAACTTAAAAATTCCTTAGAAAAGTTAGATGTCTGCAAGTGTGGCAAGGGCCCCTCTTACCCAGGCCACCACTGGGCTGGTCTCTCGCTCCTAACCACAGAGGTTGGGATTCACAGCAGGTCTCTGTGGTAGGGAGCCAAGCCACACCTCCTCAGACTCCCACCCTAACTGCCTCCACTTACTGCTGTTGTGGGTTTGGTCTCTGAAACATCTCTTTCTCCTCCACCTCCCTTCCATCCTCTCCCCTCACCGTCCAACTGCTGAGGCTTTTAAAGGCCCTCAGTCAGTCAGCAGAGGAGTCAGCTGGCCCCAGTCAGACTGAGCCAGCTCCGTCTCAGCTGCATCTAATTGGCCTGCAGCTCTCTGCTTCTACTTACAGGGGTAGAGATACAGCCGTGTTAGTCTGGTGTAGCTAAAACAAAAGACAGAACTATGTAGCACTTTAAAGACTAACAGGATGGTTTATTAGGTGATGAGCTTTCGTGGGCCAGACCCACTTCCTCAGATCAATTTGTGGAAGAAAATTGGCACGACCATATATACCAAACTGATACAATACAATATATATATATGTGTTCACTTTTTTTGATTGTATCACTTTGGTGTATATGGTCGTGCCAATTTTTTTCCACAAATTGAGCTTTTTGCGAAAAAAAGCGTCCGTGCCAATCTAGACGCTCTGTTCTGAAAATGCTTTTAACGGAAAACTTTTCCGTTAAAAGCATTTCCGGAAAATCATGCCAATCTAGACACAGCCTTATTGGTTAGGAGAAGTTCTTGAACAAACAGACAGACACACAAACACGATAGACAAATTCTCAAATATATAGTAGATTCCATAATATAAAGTGTAATGTAACAGGAAGTTTGGGAGCACTGCTGTGAGGGTCCAATCAGGACGAACTGCTTAGATCCAGGGCTGCTCACAGCCAAAGACTGGGGTCCTCTTCTGTAAGGCACCAAACCAGTCTCACAGAGCACTTCAGCTGCTACTCTGGCCAGCAAGAAGTCTCACCAACTCCAAACAGGTTTTAAAGATTGCAAACGACCAGTCACATTCCCAGGTCAATTTATACCTCAGATCTTACCCACTGTGCCAGTTCTTTAGAATCTAAAATCTAAAGGTTTATTAATAAACAGAAAGAAAAGGTTGAGAGTAGAATTGTTAAAGGACGCACATTACATACAATAATCACCAAGTTTTTGATGCAGGATCATAGCAGAGATGTAACAAACTGCTGGCTTAAAAGTCTCTGGAGTACATCCTATGTTAGGATGTGTCAATAGATCCTTCCGGGCCCTTTGTCTATAGTTGCTTCTGGAGAGGAGGGCAGGAATGAAGACAAAGATGGAGAAACCCTCAGGAACCTTTTATAATCTTGCCCATATGGAGGGAAATCCATTGTTCTCCTGAGTGATGGTACCTATCAAAATAGAGCTGATCACATGATCACCAAGTCTTTTTCAGTCAAGGAGCCACAGGGGACCTAGGTATGTCCTTCTTAGGCAAGAGGCCATTGTGTGCTTGTAAAGGACTCATATTACTCCCGCCACAAGTGAGTTCTCAGAATATATATTTATGCTGCCCCCACCAGTTATTCTGTCTCCTCTCCCCACTGTAAATCCGGGCCTCAGCCCCTTGATCACAAATCGCTATAGTTCCGATTATAATCTAGACTGCCACCACCACGAAAGCGCCTCACCCTGCCGGGCGGAGTAGGGGGATTTGGGCCTGCCCTCCCTCCAAACCCTGGCCCAGGGCCCTGAAGGCAGGGACAGCCTGTCCCCGCCTAGCGGATGGGGGAAGTGCCCCTAAACACACCCGTTCACGGGCTCCACGACCCTGCCCTGGGCCACTTCCTACTCAGTCCCTTCCCCACTGCCAGTCCTGGCCGAAGGTCCTTTGCTCACTCTCAGCCTTTGTGCCCAGCGTCGGCCAGTCTGCCACTCCTCCCCCCCCCCCCCGGCTGGATCAGGCGCGGTTTTAAACTCCGCGCCAGTTTGGCTTCCCGACGTCATTGCGCCCACGACGCCGGAACGCCCCTCTCCCGCCATGACGTCATCCAGCCACACCGCCCAAGTCCCGCCCTCCGGGACATTCTCCGGCGGCATCCCGTGCTCCCCGCGTCCCCTGGCGCCTGCTGCTGGGTCCGCGGTCATCCCTGGTCATCCCACAGTATGCTGACTGCCCGCCACCCCACGGACCTTCCAGCTCACTCCCCGGGCCTCCCGAGTGCGGGGCGGGAGCGCCCTGTCACAGTGCTCCTCATGTGTCAGTTGGCAACACCAAAGAGCCATTGTCCATGCAGCATTCACTGGTCCACCATCCCTCATAATAGGTGGGCAATGCCACTGCTGTCTCCCAGACAGAAAGCATTTAAAATAAAAGTACAGAGACCATATTTATAACTTTACATGAAAAAATCATACAAGTATATGAATAGGAGAGACAGAATCAGCACAGCATAAGTTTTCATTAGACTCTTCACATAGCCCATCTTACAAGAATTTAGGGCAAACACACAACAGTGGATGGAGCAGTGATCTGCATTTTTCTACTAAAATCCAATAACATGACATGAAGTAATATTTGAGAGGTATTACTCTGACTGTAAAATTACCAGATAGGGGAGAGACATTAACTAGTGTTCAGTGTCAGTCTGCAGCTGCCCAACAGGAAAGGGCCATTGACAGCAGATGGATTATTATGGAATGCCAAAAGGGACAAAAGACTTCGTATCCCTTCTTCCTTCCTTCCTCTTGCTACCCATGAAAATAAGTCATGCAAGTGGATTTCTCCTATCAGCTGAGTTTGCAGCTCAGAGCACATATCAGAGAGGGATAAAAATCCCACACAGAAGAAACTGATTGGCTGTGTCTAGACTGGCAAGTATTTCCGCAAAATCATCTGCTTTTGTGAAAAAACTTGCCAGCTGTCTACACTGGCTGCTTGAATTTCCGCAAGAACACTGACGATCTCATGTAAGATCATCAGTGTTCTTGCGGAAATACTGTGCTTCTCCCGTTCAGGCAAAATCCCTCTTGCACAAATCATTTGCGCAAGAGGGCAGTGTAGACAGCACAGTGCTGTTTTCCGCAAAAAAGCCCTGATGGCTAAAATGGCGATCGGGGCTTTTTTGCGGAAAAGCGCGTCTATATTGGCCACGGACGCTTTTCCGCAAAAAGTGCTTTTGCGGAAAAGCATCCTGCCAATCTAGACGCGCTTTTCCAAAAATGCTTTTAACGGAAAACTTATGCCAGTGTAGACGTAGCCATTATGTTTATGTTGCTTAGACTCTGGTGGACAAGGTTGGCATAAGCAAGAGAACCCCAGGGCTTAGCCTGGGTTAGCACTATTGGATATATAGACCTTGCTTATTACAGAAGCTTCCATAACTGTTTGAAACTTAAGATAGTAGCTCATTTGTGACTATATGTTTAACTGCTTTAACCTTGTAAATAAGTAAGCCCACTAAATTAAACCCCAGAAGACTGATCATCAAAGTGTCGCTCCTCTGGTAAGTGGAGATGTGGCCTCAAGATGTACTTGGCGGGTAAGTGAAAGGTTCCTTGGGACTGGGAGTAACCAGAGTATTGCTGTGATTCTTGGTATAAGAGACCCTCTGTCACAAAAGTATGCTCACTGAGGTGGCGAGACAATCGGAATACTCAAGGGGACTGTGACTCCATGTTAAAGTTAGTATAATGCTTGAGGAGTTTATATTTGTTACTTGGTTGATGCAATCTAAGTGTAGAACTCACAGCCAGTTCGGGGGTAGTATCCTGATTCCTTACAGTCTGCCCTGAGGTTGAGTCAGTGCAGGCAGCTTTACACTGTTTTTTTTAACTTGTGAAACTGCACACATGTTCCGCCCCAGAGGTAGCTGAGAGGTCCTCGGCACATGCATACACACTTGCTAATCCTCACATCCTGAGAGTCAAATGCTCAACTCACATTAATTGACATCATGTAATTCAATTGTGAAAAGTGCTCCCAGACATTTGCATTTGACTTCTGAAAATCAAGAAATTTCTAATGGGATTTGTATTCATTATTGCAAATTAATGAGATTCAGAGATGTGTAGTTTGCAAAGCCTTTTTGGATTCTTTCAAATTATACACAGCACATACACTTATTTTATTAACATTTTAATAGCATTTTGGGGTGCTCTTAGCACCTACATTGCACTTTGTCACTTCAAAGTGCTTTGTAAACATTAATTTATGAATAAACCTGGGAAAGTGCAGTATAATAGAAAACCAGCATACCTCTCACTTAGCTTGATTAAAATACACAATTATATATAAGCCCCATAATCTTAAATGAATTTATATCTGCTATCAATATCAAAATATGTCTTGATTTAAGTTATATAATAGTATTGTCTCTTCCTGAAGGTGATACACAACTTAAATGTCCAACATAAATTGATAAATAGTATGTATATATTTAAAAGAAACCTGCAACTTTTAACCAGTTTTCTCCTTTATCTAGGTGGATGGAGGTTTGATAGCTGTGAAGACCGAGTCGTGCATCCTGCTTGCTACTTACTTAGAGGGCATGTATCCCAGTGTATGTGTGGAAGCCATAGAGAAACTGGGTAATTACTTCATGTGCATGTCTGTCTGAATGTAACTTGTAGAGATATGTTACAAGTGAGAGGCAGCATTTCATTCCAGCAAACTGAATGGAATATTTGAGAAAAAAATCTTGAAAGCCCATGAAAAGGAAATATAAAATGGATCTTATATTACTGAGTCAGAAACATGCCATCAATCTCTTTCAGCTTCCACTGAATAAACACATGAAGGTATCTATCAACTCTTAAAAAGAAAAGCTTTTACTGTTCATAATTCTATAATTATAGTTAATTTGTAAAGGGGACACTGAACAGCCCATTTGAAAATATTATAGTTAATATTATTGGCCTGATTCTTAGGGCAGGTCTACACTAAACAAGAAGGTCAGCTTAAGATACGCAACTCCAGCTACATAGATAACGTAGCTGGAGTTGACTTACCTTAAGCCAAATTTCTCTGGCGTCCCCACAGAGGGAGTTTGATGGTAGAAACTCTCCCATCAACTTCAGTTACTCCTCACAACTACGAGGAGTACCGGAGTTGAGAGGGGCACCCTCAGCGTTCAATGTAGTGGGTGCTTACTAGATCCACTAAGTCAAATCCTGGAAGATCGACCTCCACATTGTCAATCTGTGTGGAAGTGAAGACATGTCCTTAGTTACTCTGTTCCTATACATGGAGTAGGGAGCAAATGTTACTTTAAACCTCTTGTATATTTCCTGGGCCTGAATCTCTATTGCCCTGCATTTTATATAGTCATTTAAACCAGTCATTTAGGGCAAAGATGCACATGGTGCCGGACAATGGAGAATTAGGCCTTTTGTCTTTTGGGGCTAATTAAGAGACAGTTTAGTTCCAAGTATTAGGTAGAGCAGCCTTGGAGCCGCTATATGTTAAATTCTGTTTTCTCTGGCCATCAGACATGTCCTTGATGGGCCCCCTTTGTCAATTTTTGGGAATGGGAGTAGATATATCAAGTGGCAACAATGTGTGCTTCAGGATGGGCTGTACAAACTTGCCCAGAACCATGGATAACTACTCGCAGACTTCTGTGCTGAAACCTGAATTGCTACAGCTTCACTTCTAGCTAAATTAAAGCTAGTACATCCAGGTGTGTCCCCTCAAGCTATAGTCACATCTGAGATTGCAGTGTAGACTTAGCTTGTGTTTGCTAGGTCAGATTCTTAGGCTATGTCTACACAGCAACATTATTTCAAAATAACTAACATTATTTCGAAATAACATAGTCTGCGTCTACACAGCTAGAAGTTATTTCAATATAATGTCAAAATACTGTCAAGCTGGAGGACTTCTTACTCCAACTCCTGTAACCCTCATTTTATAAGGAGTAAGAGAAGTCAGAGGAAGAATGCTCTATTTTGAAATAAGTGCTTATAGACAGTACCAGAACTTGAAATAAGCTATTTTGAAATAAGCTATGCAATTGATGTCACTCATTTTGTGTATCTTATTTCAAATTAAACCCTGCTGTGTAGACACACCCTTAGGGATTTGGCGGCCGAGGGTGGGGGTTGGCCTGCCCTTTTGTTATTATGTTTAATCTTTTCCTCCAGAGAAAACAAAGTAGCATTATGTAATTCCAGGAGAGATTTCTGCATATGATTATCTTTAAAGTTTTTGCAGTTCGCTGATCTGAAGGAGCAGTATTTAGGGTTCTTAAGGCCACAAACTTATATAATAAAGATTCTGTTTATTTCAAATGACACACTGAAGCTATATTTGGAGTTGCTAATACTCAATAACTATAGGTATTCCAATATTTTATGTATTCAGATGCAAATGCTAATATGTGAGCTAGATTATGATGCCTTTCATTCAATTATAGTACATTCCAGTATTGTATTCTGGAAAGAACGAACTCTGAAAAGGATGTGGAGGTTATAGTAAACAAGTAACTTAACATCAGCTCCCAGTGTCATGCTGGGGCAAAAAAGGGCTAATGTGATTCTTGTGGCAATTGTATGTCTTTAAACTGGAGCATTTCCATTATTGTAAATATTTTAAAAGAAAATGTTTTGTTTTTCCCCCCATAGCGGAATATTTCAGAGATAAGGAAAACTGAATCTGAAAACAACTTAAAATTGATCAAGCTTATGAAGACTGGTGCGTTAGAAGACCAGTTTGTAATGAAGTACATCTAAGCAAGCAAAACAATATCCATTATTCTGCAATATTCTAAGCTTTTTTGATTTCTCTAAAAGCTTTACTGTTGCCTTTCATTAAATATTCCATTTCTTCTAATGCCTGCTCAGGGTATTCAGTGCCCCTGTACATGTAAAAATGAAATAATTTATACCTGCAAGACAGAGGGAATGGTACCTTGGCACCCCTGAGTCTTTTGGCTTCTTCCCTTCTTTGACCATCTGTACTCTGAAACTGTTACCTCTTAGATAGTCCCGGAGGGAGGGACTTCCAACACTCCAGTCATCTGAAGAAGTGGGTTGTGCCCATGAAAGGTCATGATACTATGTACATGTTTTGTTAATCTTTAAGTTGCTACTAGACTATTTGTTTGTTTGTTTTAATTTTTCCTGTTACAGACTAACTTGGCTACCCCTCTGAAGCTTTAGGATGCATAAGGATCTTGTGCAAAATGGGGGGGTTTGTGCCAAAAAAAACCCCATCCACACTTGCTTCTTTTTGTGCAAAAAGCCCTTGTGCAAAAAGAAAGGGCAGAAAATATGCTAATGAGATTGTGACTTATGCTAATGAGTCCCTCATTAGCACATTTTCTGCCGGAAGAACTCACAGTGAAGACGTAGCCATCAAGTAAGCTCCCTTTATCAATGAAAGAGAGATAAGCACAGTGGTTGTTCTCTCCAGGTAACAATTATATACACTGGGCCAGATAGTAAACAAAAGTTGTTTATTAAGTATAAAGAGTAGGATTTAAATGGTGCAAGTGAAAACAGCCAGATCAAAGTAAGGTACTACATTTAAATGAAAAGATATAGCTAGTTCTAATTCACCAAGAAACTTATTGCACGTACACTCTTACCCTAAAGAGATGCTCTTATTTTAGGCATAATCTTCAAGTCAATGACAAATTCTTTTTCTCATACTTGGGTCCCCAGCCCTTTTTTGGGGAGTGCCAGGCAGTAGACAAAAGGGAATTGCTTCCCATTTCTTAAATTGACTTTTCCTCAGGGTATCCACTCTTCCCATGGAAAAAATCCAGGTTCAGAATGGATTTCCAGTACCAGGTGTCAAGGTTACAGGTCTTTCTAGTCCAACCGCCTTTGCACTTACAGGACAAGCCAGGCTTTTTACAAACCATTGAGTTGATCACTAGTCATTAGGCTTCCAGGGCACTAGAAACAGCTCTCATTAGCACATATAAAACTATAAATAGACTCACACTTCATATTTCTAAGTTCACATACAAGAATGATGCGTGTACCAATTTAGGATATACAGATCCAGCAGAGTATAACATTAAAATTGATAGATTAAATGATGTATTTTGTGGAGAGTAATGGCAGCAAGCGGCAGCACTGAGAAGAAAATCCTGGAGGGGAGGGAAGTGTATAAATCAAGAGGAGTTTAGTTTCCTTGATGTCAATCAACAACAGCAGCTAGGACAAAACTTCTAACCCAGTTCAGAAAGGGTTGAATGTTGGGAAGTTAGTTAGAAGTGAACTGAAGTAAGATACACATTTCTCTAGTCTCAGACTGGCATGTATGGTTCTTTATGCTGTTTTGAACAGTGCTGTGGTAAGAACTGATGGGTTATCATACTTACACAAAACCTAAGATGGATTAAACAAAAGACAGAACTATGTAGCACTTTAAAGACTAACAAGATGGTTTATTAGGTGATGAGCTTTCGTGGGCCAAACCCACTTCCTCAGATCAATATGTGGAAGAAAATCGGCACAACCATATATACCAAAGTGATACAATCAAAAAAATGAACGCATGTGAAATTGACAAATCAAATTTTAGAACAGAGTGAGGGTGAGGGGGGAAGGTTAGTTTCTGTGAGGTAATGACATAAGGGTGATAATTGGGGAAGCTATCTTTGTAATGGGTGAGATAATTAGAGTCTTTGTTTAAACCCATACATAAAGTGTCAACTTTAAGCATGAAAGACTGAAGCTTCTCATTGAAGTCTGGAGTTAAAGTCTCTTTGAAGCACTATGCATGTTTTAAGATCATTAAGGGAATGATCAGTCTGGCTGAAATGGCAAGCAACAGCTTTCTCTCTGTGAGAGAGTCTTACGTCTGTTTTGTGTGCATTGATTCTTTGGCGAAGTGTCTGAGCCGTCTGTCCAATGTACATAGCAGACAGACACTTTAGGCACATGATGGCATAAATTATATTTCTGAATGAACAGGAATATGTGTTCTTGATCTTGTAACTGGCATGGTTAGGCATGATCTTGTAACTGGCATGCCCTAAGTGCAATGTGCGATCAACGCCCCTGGCTGCACGGCCGTCAATGGAGTGATATCATCGGGCACCCCGTTGAAGGGGGCGCCCTAGGTGACGGCCGAGTCGGCCTATAATCACGGGTCACCCCTGGGGAGGAACCATGGGGTGGAATGGCACGAGTGGGTCAGGTGTTGGGGGGGAGGAGCACTGGAGGAGGGTACGATGGGGAGGGGGGCACTAGTGAGCTGGGTAGGAGCAGTGAGGGGAAGCCAGGAGGAGTGGGCCGCACGTCTCCAGGCTAGGGCGCTGTTGCTAAGGGCGCTTGCAGGCCGAGCCAGCACAGGCAGTGCCGAGCGAACTAGCAGCGCTTAGCGCGGCTGCAGAGGGAGCACGCGGCTCCCCCCTCGCGTGGCCTGGCTTTGCGCGGGGTCACTTCAGTAACGCCCGGAGGAAAAAACTGCCCGGGCCGCATCGGCCTCCCTGCGCGTGGACGCGGGAAACACGCGCGGACCCCGCCCCCGCAGGTTGCCCCGCCCCCGTTCTAACTAACGGCACCGCCACTGGGGGAGCGGCCTCTGCAGGAGGCAGTTATCATCGCCCCGCAAACGGCAAAGTCACATGACTCCCCTCGTCACTTCCCGCCCCCAACTGTGAGGTTTGTTTCCTCTCATCCGGTTAGCACTCGTCACTTCCTGCGCGCGGGTTGGGCCCGCGGTGCAGGCTGGGATAGCACCCGGGCCTGCCCCCCTGTTGGAGACGGACGCGTCCGTTGTTTCCCGGCTAGGCGAAGGCCCCCGACCCGCCCGGCACCATGGCGATGCAAGCGGCCAAGCGCGCCAACGTGAGTGGGGGGCGGGGGGAGGAAGTGTCGCTGACCTGTCCGGCGCCCAGACCGTCTCCCTCCGCGGTTCGGCCCCGCGCGGATCAGCTCCGACCGGGGGCGGCGGAGGGGCCGGGTTCGTGGCGCCGCGGCGGGGCGATTTGTTCCGGGCGTGACTCGCCCGTGCAGCGCCTCGTGCCGCCTAACCCGGGGCCGCCACAGCACTTCCGCCGCCTGCGGGGCCCTTCGACCTAGTCCGACTTGCCCGTCACGGCCCTTCGGGTCTCCCCCCGTTACCCTCCTATCGCGACACTGCGGGGGAGAGCACAGCACTAGCTAGCGGAGAGGTGCTGCTCGGACACAGAGGCAGAGACTTTAAATGACCCCTCGAAAGCCCCAAGTCAGAGCCTCCCGACTGGACATTTTGCCAGAGAAATTTTGGAGCAGGTCAGTGGAAATGAGCAAAGGGTCGAAAAAGATCCCAAATGGTGCTCAAGTCAAGGAGCGCAATCTGTTTAGCCTTAATAAAGACAAAGTGAAGGGGTGATTTAAGCCACAGAGTGTAAGCACCCCGAAGGGGAACAAATATTTGATACTAGGCTCTTTAGTGTAACAAGCAAAGGGAAACCAACTATACAACCATTGGCTCTTAAACTTGCCAAATTTGGGACTGTGCTGCCCTAGAAGCGTTATAGTGGTGCAGCTGCACAAAAGCAGCATTTTTAGTGAATAGGCTCTGTGCGACTAGGAGAGAGCTTTCCCATTGACATCATTACCCCACCTTCTTGAAAAGTAAGTAGCTGTGTTGGTGGGAGGGCACTTCTTGCCAACAGTGCTGTGTTGGTGTAATTGGTCTATCTTGGGGGTGGCTTTTTCACTCCCCTGAACAACATAAAAATATATCAACACAAGCAGTAGTGTAGACCTGCCCTCAGACTTGAATGCTGGAATAGTGTAACACAGATTGTGATGGCTTCTCCATGGGTACATCTATCCTGCAGGGCTTAATTTGAAATAAGCTATGCAAATTGAGCAATTTATTTCAAAATAGGGAGCATCTACACAGCACTTATTTCAAAATAGAGCACACTTCCTCCAATTTCCCTTATTCCTCTTACAAGGAGGGTTACTGGAGTTGGAGTAAGAAGTCCTCCTCCAGCTTGACAGTATTTTGACACTATTTTGAAATTATTTTGGAATAGAGCTAGTTATTTCAAAATAGTGTTGCAGTGTAGACGTACCCCATCAGTAGCCATTTTAAAATTACCATATTTTCCGGCGTATAGGGCGACTGGGCGTATAAGACGACCCCCTATCTCTTTACTTAAAAGATAGGGTTTCATCTTATACCCCAGCGCCCCTCCGCCTCCTTTGCTCCCGGTGTCCCTGGTCTGCTGGAGATGGTCCCCAGCAGACCAGAGGCACCGGGAGCAAAGCCGCCAGGAGCGCCTGGGCTTCCCCCCCCTCCCCCCCGCCGGAGCCCCTCCGCGGCTTTGAAAGCCTCGGGGGAAGCCGGCGGGGGGGGGCATCCCAGGCGCGCATGGGCTGCCCCCCCACCGGAGCCCCTCCGCGGCTTTGAAAGCCTCAGGGGAAGCCGGCGGCGGGGCATCCGGCGTACAAGACAACCCCCGATTTTTGGGGGATGTTTTTTAACTTCAGAGGTCGTCTTGTACGCCGGAATATACGGTAAGACTGGATAGTTTCCTAAAAGGTATGCTCTAGTTCAGATAGGACTTAATGGGGACATTCTATGAGCTGTGTTTTGTGGGAGGTCAGATTAGATTATCATAGTAGTCCCTTGTGACTCCAGTCTCTGTTAATCTACGTATACTTCTAGACCATAGGGTCTCAAAGTGTAGTCTGTGATCAGAGGCACCAACTTCCCCAGTTTCCATGATGTGCTCAATCACCACTGTGCCCCAATCCTCCTCCCCCACTCCACCTCTTCCTGCAAGTCCCCAGCTCTTCCTGCCCCATCCCTCCTCTGAGTGCTCCCCTCCTGCTCCTCACCCCCCTCCCGAGCACCTCATACACACCACTGAACAGATTTTGGAGGATGGGAAGGGGAGGAACACCCACTTTTTTCTTGAGTGGGTGATCTGGGGGCTGGGATTGGTGCCTATGTCTGTAGTCCACAAAGAGCTGGCTGGTCACCATGTGCTACTCTCCTGGTTTCCAGCTATTAAATTACATTAAAATAGAACTACAGGTACAGGCAGTCCCCGGGTTATGTACAAGATAGGGACTGTAGGTTTGTTCTTAAGTTGAATCTGTATGTAAGTCGGAACTGGCGTCCAGATTCAGCCGCTGCTGAAACTGATCAGTTTCAACAGTGGCTGAATCTGGACGCCAGTTCTGACTTACATACAGATTCAACTTAAGAACCCCAGGCATCCCCAAGTCAGCTGCTGCTGAAACTGATCAGCAGCTGATTCCTGTAGTCAGCCACTGGTCAGTTTCAGCAGCGGCTGACTTGGGGACGCCTGGGGCAGAGCAGTAGCGCCGCGGCTGGACCAACCAAGCAGCACCCAAGCTGCTCTGCCCCAGGAGTCCTGATTCAGCCACTGCTGAAACTGACCAGCAGTGTCTGAATCAGGACGCCTGGGGCAGAGCAGCTGGGGTGCTGCCGGGTTGGTCCCGTAGCGCCCAGAGCGGCGCTACGGGACCAACCGGCAGCACCCCAGCTGCTGTACCACAGGCGTCCGGAGCAAAGCCGCGGAGCACGGGGGCAGCGGGACAGCCCAGACGCGCCGTGGCTGTCCTGCTGCCCTCGGGCTCTGCGGCTTTGCTCTGCTTTGCTCCTCTCCCTGGTCGGATCCGCGTAACTCGGGGACTGCCTGTACTTCATATTCTTTCCTAATTTTTTTCCATGCAATCAAGTGCTCTAGTTGTTACTTGAATGTTGTGTTACAAAAGGATCTGTGAGACAGAAGGTGAATGGTACTGGTATGTATTAGTTCTGGAAGTGAGCATTCTAAATGTAGCTGTGGTCTCTATTTTAGATTCGGCTGCCTCCTGAAGTGAATCGGATTTTATATATCAGAAACTTGCCATACAAAATTACAGCTGAGGAAATGTATGATATTTTTGGAAAATATGGACCTATTCGACAAATTAGAGTGTAAGTCTTTTGATTACAAAAATGTGGAGTGTTCCAAATATCCATGAGTTATGAGCAGCAGAAAATTGTTTTTGGAAGAAAGATGGTGCCAAACTCTGTTTTGATTCAGCTGTAAGCATATTAGAACCTCTTTAAATAGCATTCATAGTAGGCAAAAGTTGACAAGTAAGGAAAATGATACAAGACTGCCCAGTGGATGAACGTGTGTGAAAAAAACCATATGTCTTTCTACTAGACAAACCAGCAGTCAAGGAAGAACTCCTTCATAGTGAATCAAAATCAGTATAAAAATATTGACTGAATATCATCTGTCATTTTTCCTAGTGACTTATGAAGAAATTTGGTTCACCATTTAAGTGTACCAAAGAAAGAAGTCACTATGAACAAAAGTTCATGGCTAGTGTGCACTTAACAATATTTAAAATAGGGAAGTAAAAATGCATTTGAAAATGTAACTGCTAAAAATCATAGTGGCTACATAGTTACATGCGCTGCGGGCTCTGCATGTAAATAAGCTTTATACTGCAGAACTTGCAGCGAAGCCTCCCTGGGAGCAGGCATCACAAAAGGCTGCTGCTAGCTCTGCTCCCAGGGAGGCTTCATTGCAGGCTCTGCAACTGGCTTCCATTGGGAGCGGCGGGGTGCTGGTGCCTGCAGGGAGCACTTCCCTGCAGCACTCAGCTGCTCAGAGCCACCTGTTTCCCCTTGGCAGTTGTGCCTGGTAGGTGCCCCAATGCACTGCTCCCTCTTGCATCCCCCCTGCCAAGACTCCGCACTCCCACCCTGCTCTTGCAGGGATGGTTACCTAGAGAGGTGATGGAATCTCTATCCTTAGAGGTTTTTAAGCACCGGCTTGACAAAGCCTTGGCTGGGATGATTTAGTTGGGGTTGGTCCTGCTGCGAGCAGGGGGTTGGACTAGATTACCTCCTGAGGTCTCTTCCGACCTGTGTTTTGGGATATAGCCAAACAGTGTAAATGTTGGCACTTTTTGCTGATGAAATACCTACATCCCTTGGGAGCAGGGGGTTTAACTATGAGCCATTCATGCTGCCACTTTCCAGGGCAAAACATTTGTCTTTTGGGGAGGGATGGTTCTAAGCACTTGCGAATGACAAACATTTTCTTCCAATTGGCATTGCAGAAAAATACTAAAAAGCAAGCAGCATTATCACCTGTAAATGTCAACAAACTTGTTTGTCTTAGCAATTGATTAAACAAGAAGTAAGGTCTAAAGTTTTATATTTTGTTTGAGTTCATTCACCTAACCAAAAAACGTTTATAAGTTGCACTTTCATGATAAAGAGATTGCACTATAGTACTTGTATGAGGTGAATTAACAAATACTATTTATTTTATCATTTTACAGTGCAAATATTTGTAGTAAATGAGCACTGTACACCATGTATTCTGTGTTGGAAATGAGATCAATATATTTGAAAATGTAGATAAACAGCCCAAAAAAATAATAACTTTTGATTTAACAGTATGATTAATTTTTTAAGTTAAAAACATGATAAGCCTAGGCTTATCAGGTAGTTGACTACTTGACTAGTCACTTATATCCCTAGTCCAGCACAATCGGGGACCTGACTGGTGCCAAACCAGACAATTTGCTGAACCACAGGAGGTCAAGATTGTAACAAGTGTGGATGTGTCTATTTTTATTTCACCAAGGCAAATAAACAGAACAGTGCTGGCAATGCTGCTTAGCAATGTATGACTGTATGGATACACCCTATGCTTAGCCAAGGTTTATCAGCTCTCTATATAACAAAGTGTTAGTGTTGTTACACAATTTTTACTGTTATTGGCGCAAGGAAATAAGTAGATAAAGCATAAGCTTATGCTTGGAAGCATTACCAACACTTCTGCTGCTTACTGGGCTCTTAGAAGACCTTCAAGGGGTAAATTTGAGCTAAATAACAGCACAGAACACTGAGAGCCAGGACTGGCAGCTGTAAAACTTTATGGGACTATGGGAACCTTGGCCACACCGTGATAAGTGGATATCTGGCTAACTAAAAACATGGCAGACCACAGATGGTGTTATACTAGTGAGGTTCAGTCTGTAGTGTAGACATACTCTATGTCTGTGTGTGTTATGCTGAAATAGCAATCCATATATCGCCCCAAGGAACCAAGGACCTATAATACAATATGTCAGCTTTAAACATTTTATTTGACAACTTAAGTAATTTACTGATGTAACACTTTTCAGGCTTTCCCAGAATAACACCACCATAATGCACAGCAAAGGCTTTTAGGATCATCCTTTGGAGAAGAATTGATCTTGAAACTTCATATTGTGCATTCTGTTTATGTTGCCACACTTGACATAGTTAGAGCCAGAAGTAATAATAAACAATTGGCGTAGAAAGCAAAACTGTATCTCCAAGTCTATAAAAGGACGTGAGAAATCTTGATTTTTATTAAAATTTTATTTAACATAATCTGTGTGGTCATTGCTGATGGTTAATGGAGTTATTGAAACAATAAGAATGTAAAATATTAAAACTGATCTTGCATTCCAGTGGAAACACTCCCGAGACTAGAGGAACAGCATATGTGGTTTATGAAGACATCTTCGATGCCAAGAATGCTTGTGATCATCTGTCAGGATTCAACGTATGCAACAGATACCTTGTTGTCTTGTACTACAATGCAAACAGGGCAAGTACACTAGTTTTTCTAAAATAACTATTAAATGTATGTTATACTGTCAACTTCATTCCAGTCTAAACAGAACATTATTTTGATTTATTGTAGCTATCAATTTGAATATTCTAGGGAACAATGCTGAATTTGGAGGGAAGTAGTCTAGATGAGCTAATGGTGTAATCTTTAGTTTTTTATTTTTGTGTGTATGTTTGTGTTCAAAGAACACGCTTGTTGGACTAGACTAGGGGAAGCAAAGTGGGCTGCAGAGAGCAGATTGCAGCATTGCTTTCCACAAGCTTAGTTTTGGGAGAGTCCTTTCCATAGGAGACAAGATGTTTAAAAGAAGTGATATCTGAGTTCTTAACCTTCTGTTTCTCTGCCCAATGACAAGCATGTAGCTTGGAGGCCATATGGCGGCACATTGTCCAGTATTGGGGAATTATGGTGTAAAATGTATTGACAAGAATTACTTGCAGTTACAGAAAAATATTATTTTAGGGTAATTTAATTGGGGACTGTGGTAATTACATGGTAACTTGTATTAACTGTAGTAACATCTTATTAAAAACTCAATAAGAGATAAATTGTAAAGAATATTCTTCTCTAATGTACTTTGTTGATTTTGTTACAGGCATTCCAGAAGATGGACACAAAGAAGAAAGAGGAGCAGCTGAAACTTCTCAAGGAGAAATATGGAATAAACACAGACCCACCAAAATAAGATTATTTTTACAAAAATTATTTTAACTCTTACAACGGTGTTTTGGACTGAACCTCATAAAGACTATTAATCAAGCTTGATTATTTCATTTGACCCTTTTACTTCTATGCCTCATGCATTGACTACTCATTTTGAAGCTTTGATATTTTAAGTTTGGAATTTACTAAATAAATGTAGTTCACTTTTGGATTTTGTCTAAATTACTTAACATTTTTCTAATTCTATTAAATGGACACACTTTTTTCTAGATATCAAGGAGACCATGTTATTCTTGCATAACTGGTCTGTTTCAAATAACGTGTCCAAGTATTTCATTCAGTCCTGGCAAAATTCATCACCCAAGATTGCTTGCACTAGACTCTATGCACCATTTAGATCCCATGTTTTAGGTTTAGTGACCTTGTGTGGATTCTCTGCACAAGAGTGAATTTCATTTCATATATGTGTAAATTAAATAAAACACATTGACCACAATATTTGTATAGAATATGGTCTAGTATGTTTTTAACACTACCACGCATTTGTGGTATTGTATCTAAGTTACCATTTTTCTCCCTATGGGAATGTTTGACTCAATCTGTCCTTTTTGTTATAGGGAACTTGTGTTTGTTATAAGACTGCTTCTTATATTAAACAAAAATGTCTGTCCTGTGTAGCTCTTACCTGAAATTGGTGATAATAAATTGAGGTCTGGATTAAAAGTCATAAACACAAATTGCCTCTAAATATATCCTTGGTTTTCTAAGAACTGGTTTTGTTGCCAGTGACTGATCTGCTATATTGAAATTGATTTTGCTGTGATAGTGAATGACTGTAATATTACTCAGGGCAAAGTAAAGAGCTGAGGATCAAATAACTTTAAACTTTTTGGCATATAGATGCAAACACACTTAAAGACATGTTATGCCAAATGTAAATGTTAATGAGATATATCCATTTGGTTAGTGAATCACCATAACTGAGTATTTAAACTAGTTACTAGCTCATGCTCAAAATTCGTTTCCTTGCTTTCAGCTTGATTGATAATGGAAAAATAACACTTGTGTACCCAAAATGCCTATATACGAGTTTTGCAAACCTTGTTATATTCCACGTTAATTTACTACTGTAATACCTTTTTTCTTTGAAATGTTGGGGGGATTAAAAGAGCACAATAAACTTAATCAGACTAATGATTACAACTTCGGTAAGATCTTGTATAGCACTGATCAAGATGCTATCTGTACGCCTACCTCTTATACTACTTTAAATGGTGACTGCTGTGTGTAATTGTGTATGTTACAAACACACACACTTCAGTGCTCAGGGAAGAGACTAGATTGACAGAAGTAGTCTCCAGAGTTGATCTACTGAGTCATAGAACAGCCTTCCATAGAGTAGTTGTTTGCTAGGATTGTTCCATCTTTGTTGCCTCAGCTTTGATTACCACAGATGATAATTATGATACTTTGATGTGATCGCTTAACTGTCAGATGAATTTTATCTAGACCAGTGAAGCAGCCTTCACATAGCAACTTTTTGTCATGCCTTCCCAGAATTTGAACCACCAATGTAGAGCTGAAAGCATCCTATTTCTAATTCATTGATCTATAGGAGAATCTGGCACTGCTTCTTTGCCCTCTTCATCTGAGGTCTTAGATTAGACCTCTTTTGAGTTTCTCTAGCTAGACCAGGAGAGGAACATGTTAAATAGATGTATTGGCAGAAAGGTGTCTCTTCCTTATAGTCTGAAACCTGCTCTACCTCCCCCAAATATATCTGCCTGACTTTGAACGGGGAGAGAACATAAGAACGGCTGTACTGGATCAGACCAAAGGTCCATCTAACCCAGTAGCCTGTCTGCCGATAGTGGCCAACGCCAGGTGCCCCAGAGAGGGTGGACCAAAGACAATGATCAAGCGATTTGTCTCCTGCCATCCCTCTCCAGCCTCTGACAAAATGGCCACCGGCACTTTCTTGCACAAGAGAGCGTCTACACTGGCACGGATGCTTATGCGCAAAAGCAAATCTTTTGCGCAAAGGCACATGCCAGTCTAGATGCTCGCTTGTGCAAATACTTTTAACAGAAAAACTTTTCCGTTAAAAGTATTTGCGCAAAATCATGCCAGTCTAGACGCAGCCTAAGTATACTATATCTACTGGATCCCCCTTGTCCACATGTTTGTTAACCTCTTCAAAGAACTCATATCTTACTAATCTATTAAGATATCCCTTTACAGAAACCATGTTGACTTTTGTCCAACAAATTATGTTCTTCTACGTGCCTCATAATTTTATTCTTTACTATTGTTTCGACTAATTTTCCCGGTACTGAAGTTAGACTTACCAGTCTGTAGTTGCCAGGATCGCCTCTAGAGCCCTTTTTAAATATTGGTGTCATGTTAGCTACCTTCCAGTAATTAGGTACAGAAGCTGATTTAAAGGATAGCTTACAAACCACAGATAACAGTTCAGCAATTTTCCATTTGAGTTCTTTTAAAACCCTTGGATGAATGCCATCCGGACCCGGAGATTTATTGACATTAAGTTTTTCTATTTGTTCCAAAATCTCCTCTAGTGACACTTCAATCCAGGACAGTTCCTCAGATTCATCACCCACAAAGGACGGTGCAGATTTGGGAATCTCTCTAACGTCCTCAGTCGTGAAGACTGAAGCAAAGAAATCATTTAGTTTCTCTGCAATGGCTTTATCGTCCTTGATTGCTCCTTTTGTATCTTGATCATCTAGGGGACCCTCAGGTTTTTAGCAGGTTCCTGCTTCTAATGTACTTAAAAAACATTGTTATTTCTTTTTGAGTTTTTGGGTAGCTGTTCCTCAAAATCTTTTTTTGCTTTTCTTATTATATCTTTACACTTGATTTGACAGTGTTTATGTTCCTTTCTATTTATCTCACTAGGATTGGACTTCCACTTCTTGAAAGATGCCTTTTTGTCCCTCACTGCTTCTTTTACATGGTGGTTAAGCCACACTGGCTCTTTTTTAGGTCTCTTGCTATGTTTTTTAATTTGGGGTATACATTTAAGTTGGGCCTCTATTATGGTGTCTTTAAAAAGTTTCCATACAGCTTTCAGGGATTTGGCTCTAGTCACTGTGCCTTTTAATTTCTGTTTAACTAACCTCCTCATTTTTGTGTAATTCCCCTTTCTGAAATTAAATGCCAGAGTGCTGGACTGCTGGGCTGTGTCTACACTGGCATGAATTTCCGGAAATGCTTAAAATGGAATACTATTCCGTTTTCAGTTTTTCCGGAAAAGGAGCATCTACATTGGCAGGCTGCTTTTCCGGAAAAGCGTCTGTGGCCAATGTAGACGCGCTTTTCCGGAAAAGAGCCCCGATCGCCATTTTTGTGATCGGGGCTTTTTTCCGGAAAAGACTACTGGGCTGTCTATACTGGCCCTTTTCCGGAACAGTGTTCTGGAATAAGGACTTATGCCCGAGTGGGAGCAGAATAGTTTTTCCGGAATAGCGGCTGATTTTGTACAGTAGAGCATCGTTGCTTTTCCGGAAATTCAAGGGCCAGTGTAGACAGCTCGCAGCTTATTCCGGAAAAGCGGCTGATTTTCTGGAATAAGTGGCCCAGTGTAGACACAGCCCTGAGGTGTTCTTCCTACCACAGGAATGTTAAATGTTATTATATTATGGTCACTACAGGCAGTCCCCAGGTTACGTACAAGATAGGGACTGTAGGTTTGTTCTTAAGTTGAATTTGTATGTAAGTCGGAACTGGTACATATTTAGGGAAAACTCTAGCTAAACATTTCTCCAGAGCTCAGTTTTATTCTCCCACACCTTACTTCCCTCAGTCCTTTATTCTCAAACTGAGGTGTCAGCTGAGAAAAGCCGCTCCATGTCTCCCTGGTCTGCTGGGGCAGGGCGCTAGCTTCGCGTCTCCCTGGTCTGCTGGGGGGAAGCAGCTAGTGCGGGGTTGCCTCACCCCGTTTGTAAGTAGGGATCCGATGTAAGTCAGATTCATGTAACCCGGGGACTGCCTGTATTCCCAAGTGCTCCTGTAACAGTTATCTCCTGGACCTGCTCCTGCGCTCCACTCAGGACTAAATCGAGAATTGCCTCTCCCCTTGTGGGTTCCTGTACCAGCTGCTCCAAGCAGCATTCATTTAAGCCATTGAGGAATTTTATCTCTGCTTCTCTTCCTGAGGTGACATGAATCCAGTCAATATGGGGATAATTAAAATCCCCCATTAGTATAGAGTTCTTTATTTTGGTAGCCTCTCTAATCTCCCTCAGCATTTCAATGTCAGTATCGCTGTCCTGGTCATGTAATATATCCCCACTGCTAATTTCTTATTATTGGAGCATGGAATTATTATCCATAGCGATTCTATTGAAAATGTTGATTCATTTAATATTTTTATTATTAAAATAATATTTTAATTATTGAGATTTTATAATAATTTAATATTGAGAGAGACAATTAATCACTGTGGCACCTGTATATTTCACTTAAGCCTCCCCTGTGCTAAATACATCTGTTAATTAGCGTGGTATTTCCTGCCCCAAATAATTGTTTAGGGTTATGACTAGGTACCCCAGTTGAATAAGCAAAGGGGAGGGATGATTGGAGGCAAAATAAAAGCAAAGGTAAGCATGTTTCCATAATCTCAGTAGTGTCACTAGTCAGCCTATTCAGCTGTTACCATTGTGCAAACTTTTTTTTATTATGCCAGCTATCTGTTGTCTTGCCAACTGTGTAGCTTTCTCTTTCCTACCTCCATCACTGCCTTGTGCACCAAGGCCATGCACAACTTAATGTGTTCTATGTTAAATAATTCTGTTCTAAATCTACTCAAGGGCCAAGTGCCTTTATGAAGCCTGAAAGGTTAAAATAAATTGGGTCTTAGGCCAACTCCTTTTGTGATTTAGAAGACATTTCAGAAGTGGGTTCCTCTTCTTTTCCAACTTCAATACCTTAGGGGTGCATCTAGACTGGCCACTTGAATTTACGCAAGAGCACTGACTTTGTAATGTACAAAATCAGTGCTTCTTGCGCAAATACTTTCACACTCCCGCTCGGGAAAAAGCCCTCTTGTGGAAGAATACTTGCTCAAGAGGGCCAGTGTAGACAGGGAAGAATTGTTTTGTGCAAAAAAGCTCCGATGGCTAAAATGGCGATTGGGGCTTTCTTGCACAAAATCGCTTCTGGACTGGCCACGGATGCTTTTGCGCAAAAGCATCCGTGCCAATCTAGACACGCTTTTGCGGAAATACTTTTAACGAAAAACCTTTTCTGTTAAAAGTATTTCCGCAAAATCATGCCAGTCTAGATGCAGCCTAGGAAACAATGAGTAGTCCTGTGGAACCAATACATTAGGGTTATCTTCTTTTCCGTGGAAATCCTATGCTATACTGTGTGAAATTTCAGATGGAGTAATTTAGGCTGAAAATGAGTTGGTAGGAGGGACAAACTTAGCACCTTTAGCTGTCCTTGAACTTCAACAAAATTGTCTAGAACCTAACTGCAACTTGAGTCTCCTCAGCAATGTTCCCTGTAAGCTGTGCGCTTTTGCGGCCACTCAGGAGAGATTCAGATGACTAGCAGAGTGCCCACAGCTAGGTTTGTGTTTCTCGTGGTGGTGTACATTTGCATATGACCCAGTGCACATAAAAATGTATTCTGTACATGGATGCAAAAGATTAGAGGGAACTTTGGTCTTCAGCCCTTTTGGCTGTAAGTAAGGCTACAAGTCTGCCATGGAGGTTAGTTTCTGTGACTTGCAGGGACTTCTATGACCCATGAGGGAAGGCTGAAAAAATTGGGTTCGTTTAGTTTAGAAAAGAGAAGATTGAGAGGGGACATGATAGCAGTTTTAAGGTATCTAAAAGGGTGTCATAAGGAGGAGGGAGAAAACTTGTTCATCTTGGCCTCTGAGGATAGAACAAGAAGCAATGGGCTTAAACTGCAGCAAGGGAGGTTTAAGGTTGGACATTAGGAAAAAGTTCCTAACTGTCAGGGTAGTCAAACACTGGAATAAATTGCCCAGAGAGGTTGTGGAATCTCCATCTGTGGAGATATTTAAGAGTAGGTTAGATAAATGTCTATCAGGGATGGTCTAGACAGTACTGGGTCCTGCCATGAGGGCAGGGGACTGGACTCAATGACCTCTCGAGGTCCCTTCCAGTCCTAGTATTTTATGATTCTGCAGCTGTGATATGGCTGGCCCCAGCCTTCCTCAGGGGCCAGCTACACTGACTACTGCTCGGGCAGCGGTAAGCAGCTTGGCTCAGGATGCTGGAGCAGCCACGATGCTCCTGTCTGCACCCCTTCCTTTGCAATAGCCCTGCGCCTTCCCTGCTTTGAGCAGCAGTGGGGCCTTAGGTTGTTCCCCCACTACTTCTGAGTAGCAGCAACATCCTTCCCTAGAATACCTAAGATTTAGTCAGAAGTATTTATAGTACTAGACAGGCAGGTCCCAGGCTATGAATTTTTGTTTAATGCTTGTTCTGTCCATGACGTTTAGTAAAAATACCCGCAACTAAAATATAGCATGAGCTACCAGGTGCTGTCTTCTGCCCTTACTAATGTGAAGTACTGGCATTTGCAGCCACTTCATCTTTCAGGTTTCCTTATTTTGAATAGTTTGCAAATATCACATTTCCTCGGCCAATAAGAGGCAATTCTTTTACATGCATTGCAGAGTCTGAGTTCGATGAAAGCTTGGTGCTAAGAAAAAAAATAAAGAAATTCTGTAGGATAATAAAATTAATACAAATTCTTTCAGTGAGCTCTAAGACCAGCAGCTTTTTTGATTTCTCTAAAAGCTTTACTGCTGCCTTTCATTAAATATTCCATTTCATACTACTATTTCTTTTAGTGCCTGCTCAGGGTTTTCAGTGTCCCTGTACATGTAAAAATGAAATCATTTGTACCTGCAAGATAGAGGGAATGGAAATCAAATGCCGGGAGGATTTTTTTTATGAGGTCTGCTAAGATTTTGTTTGAAATGTAATATCAAAGGACAGGAAAATGAGTTTGGTTATAGGAACAGCAGAGGGAATAACTCATAAGGCAGTTATCAGCTTTGCAGTCTACAATGGTGTTCTCTGCATTTCCTTTCTGCTTAATTTTCAGAAAGTAGGACATGAAATTATGCCTGCAAGGTTGTTTTTTCCATTTCTAAAGTGGTTAGAAATAAGTAATACAAGAGCATGTTTGATTACCCAGGCAATCATGGTATGTCTTTCCAATCCATTTTATCGTAGTAGTAATTATGGTCTGTGTTGATAAATAACACAATTAAGTAAATTAACACATTTTTCAGTTGAATAAAGAGCCACCAGGCAAAGATTAGAATGATGGATTATGTGTTGTTAAAGACTTAGTTCCCCTAAGTATCCCAAAGCACAGTTAGTCTTAGCTTCAGATATTTTTTAATCAAATTGTTATGAAAAAAAATCTGTGCTTCCACTGAAAAGAGAAAGGGTGGTTCTTAGGAAAGCTTCATCAATCAACAACTGTAATGAGAGACCTAAGCAAATTCTTTGAAGACTCAGTAGTGGAAGGTGCTGAACAACCTCCACTCTTAATGCTTGCAGTAGAAATTGCAGGTTTGAGGAGCTGCTCAACGAGTCAGAGAGAAAATACTCAGCTCATGAAGCCTGACAGCAAAACCTACAAGGTGCTAGGTCATGGATCCACAAAAAGAATTTAGGCATTGCAACACCTGGAAGTTCACTAGCACAGTAAGATCCACAAAGCCTGAGTTAGGTGTCCACTTCCCTCTTCTGCTGGAGAAGTGCTGGACACCTAAGCGGGTTTCACAAGAAGCAGATTGTTAGGAAGGCAGCTAAACTAGCCCATGGGAGATGTTGATAAGAGGAGTGGATGAGAGGCGCTGAAATCTGGGCTACAAGGAGACACTTATATCTGCTGCTGATGGATATTTGGGAACCCTTTCCAGCAGTAAAGTGGCTGAAGGGTGAACAAGCAAAAGGATTGTTTGGACTCCAACTTGCAGGAGGCACTCTACTGCTGTGACACTAAGTTGCGGGGGCTTGGGGCTTGGCCATGTGTATATGGGGTGAGAAGTGGCACTGGAAATGTTTTCCACCCTTGTGGGCCTAAACCACTTTCAAAAGAAATGCTAGAGGAGGAGGAGGAGGAGCCTTTCTTATAGGCTACGTCTACATTGGCAAGATTTTGTGCAAATACTTTTAACGCAAGAGTTTTTGCATTAAAGTATTTGCACAAGAGAGCATGTACACTGGCATGTGCTTTTGTGCCAGAGATGTGCTTTTGTGCAAAAGCATCCGTGCCAGTGTAGATGCTGTCTTGCGCAAGAAAGCTCTGATGGCCATTTTAGCCATCGGGCTTTCTTGCGCAAGAAATTCATGTTGTCTGTCTACACTGGCTTCTTGCGCAAGAACACTTGCGCAAGAAGGCTTATTCCTGAGTGGGAGCGTCATAGTTCTTGCGCAAGAAGCACTGATTTCTTACATTAGAACATCAGTGTTCTTGTGCAAGAACTTGCGGCTAGTGTAGACAGGCGGCAAGTTTTTACGCAAAAGCAGGTGCTTTTGCACAAAATCTTGCCCATGTAGACGTAGCCATAATGTTTAGCCCAGCAGCCGGGAGACCCAGATTCAATTCCTCCATCCAACCTGATGGAAGGGATTTGAACAGGAATCTTCCACCTCTTAGGATAGGTGCCTTCGCCTATGGCCATAGTGCCCTATATTCTGGTGCGGTGGGGGGAACCTCCCTCACTTTCTTCTGTCAAAACTGTTCCAAAATAATGGACTAGTCACAGAAGTGCAAGGGCTTGGTCCTGGTGCAAACTTACACACTGACAACCATTATACCCCTTATGCAACTGTCCTTAGAAGTATGGCACCAGGTTTAATAACCATAGCAAACAAAAACAGCATGGGAGATGGCTAAGATCTGGCACTCCCATGTGCGTGTTTTACCCACCATGCCAAGAGTCATTCTTACCCCACCACCCCATCCACTCTGGCCCAATGATGAGGTAAGTATGCACAGTGGGCCAGTTTCTGCAGGAGGAGAGACTGAGGGACTCTGACATCAGAATACTCCATAGTTCAGGGGTTTAAGCGCTTTCATGGCAGATCCCCAGTTCAAAGCCTGGGGACAGGGTTTGAACCGGGGTCTCCAAAGCGCTGAGTGCACTAATAACTGGTCTGAAAGATACCGCCATATTTCAAGGGATTAGCAAAGGTAAAGTAATTCATTAGCACTCCTCCAGCCAGAGAGGGGATTGTTAAAGGGTTAGATTCTTTTAATAAGCCACTCCATTTAGTCAATGATAGTTAGAGATACTAATATTTTCCTCACCCGGCTCTCCCCTGCCTCCTTTCCTCCCTATGGCTAGAGAAGTGTTAATGGTCCCTTGAAATGTGTGTTTGCTTAGCTAATCTGTTCCACCCTGGGAGCTCAGAGGTGCCAGGACTATGAAGTGCGAGCCTAGAGGAGTTAAACTATTATACCATTAGCCAGACTTCCTTGGAAGACCCTGCAGATTTCAAAAGCACTCAGCATTGGTCTAAGCCAGCTACTACTGACACTCCCACAGACAGCACCGTAACTAGATATTTTTGTGCCCCCTCTCCTTAGGTTAGCATGCATCACTCTCTTTACTTTTGCAGCTTATTATTTTTATTTACTGTGCCTTTATGCCCCTGCTTATGATGCACCCCGGCGGGGAAAGCAGGGTGCTTGTCTTGCCCTTGTGGTGGCCCTGCCCACTGATTTCAATTGAAGAAAAATTAGGATGACACTGAAGGCCCACTCCTGAAAGGCTCTGGAGCTGCGTGTTTTGAAAATCCAGTCAATGGTCAGCACTGCAGTCTCTTCTCTGGCCAAATCTAGGCAGGACTGAGGGGCACTAAGTAGCACAGACTCTGTTTGATTAGTCTGGGTGCTGGAGAGCCAGAACAGGCAGAAAGACTGTCCAGCGGCCTCATAGAACCCTTTATACTCAATATAATCTGGACTTGTTTCTGCTTGAGCCCATAGCGACACCAATTTGTAATTTAACAGAATTGGAACATGGCTTATGCATATTTTATACAAGAAATTAACAACAAACTACAGATCAGAGATTCCTAGAAGAAATTTTAGATTAGAAAAAAATATCCATCTACATTCAAAGGGAAGGACAAGAAACAGCACAGAAACTGTAAAGTATCAAGATTTTATTGTTTCCATACATATTTTTTTTCAATTTTCAAATGCAACATTGGTTTAAAACAGCAGCGAGCAAGCACATACAAGTTGAGAAAAAAGTGGCAGCGCAGGTAACTCTGTTTGGCTAATGCCCCTTCATGTACAAAATGTACATTTGAATTCTGAGCACCTTTCGTTTGTCTTGGTTTAAGTGACAGTAAGGCAGTGGTTTTTCCATAAGGAATATATATATATATATGTATATATATAATTATCGTCATGAATTTTAATCACATGCAAATTAAATTAAATGTACAACTAAAAAATGTTACAACTGTGGAAGGTTTTCTCAGAGCAAAGAAGCTTCTAATAAAAGACAAATCTGGACACAGCAACTTTAAAAAAAGAGGGAAAGGAATAAACAACCGAAGGGCATGTACTACTGGCATGACCGCTCAAGCAGGGAAGATTGCGATTCCAGTGAGGCCTCCTTCTACATTAGAGAAGGGGGAGAGGGGAAATGGATGATTATCAGCAGTTGTCTTCACCTGACTCCCATGAAAAGCTTTACTCTAGCCTGAGCAGCTCCACGTCGAAGATGAGAGTAGCATTGGGAGGGATGACTCCAGGATGGCCCGTGGCTCCGTATGCCATGTCAGGCGTACAGGTCAGCTTTGCTCTTTGTCCTAAGCTCATCTAGTGTTTGGGTGTTGGAGGGAGAAGGGAAAGAATGTGTTAGGAGAAATACCATAGGTAAGAAGTCACTAAGAAGGGGAAGATTTACAAAGTCAGTGGGAGCTTGGCCCATCAACTTGGTTACTTTTGTAAATCTCACTAAATGCCTGTCTGCATGTTTACACGCCCAATTCCTGTGTAAATCTGGTCCCCACCTGTTAGCTCCTGACTCCCCAGTTCTGATCCTTTACCACTGGGTAACGGCCTCTCTCTGACAATATGTAATAATCCTCTAGTGCCAGTTTGGTAACTGCAGAATACTCTGGCATTGGGGGCTCGTCAACTTTGCTTCATTATTAAGGGCCCCCGCAAAGTACAAGGGCCTCTGTGAGCTGCAGCACTCTCACAAAACCCACCAACTTCAACGGGACCTACAGACACCAGACAAGTCACAAGAGGCTCTCAGCACCTAACAGGGTCAAGGCTCCGGATTCAGAAAGGCCCTACTCTGTAAGACCCATCAATGGCTGGGGCGCATGTGGAGAAGTGCTTTGCTGAAGCCACCATGTGATCTCCAGAGTGTGTGCATCTCCCTTTTTCGTTGACTTCATTGTCTCCAGTGTCAGCGCGTCAACCTCTCTCCGCCTGCTTCCTCATCCAGCCAATAGGGATAATGCGCTCAAGCTCCCTCACAAATAGGTTCATATTCCCAAGCAATGTTGCCCACTTTCTAATCACACAAAACTGAACACTCCTGACCCACCCCCAAGGCTCCACCCCACCCTGCCTGTCTCTGAGGCCCTGCCCCCACTCTCTCCATCCTCCGTCCCTCTGTTACATGCTGTGCCCCACCCTCACTCACTTTCACCAGGCTGGGGAAGGAGGCTGTGTTGAGGGGGGGAGAGGACCTAGCTGGGGTGCCAGTTCTGGGTCAGGCCAAAAACAATGGGTTCAGGGTGTGAGAGAGGGCCCTCAGATGGGGCAGGGGGTCAGGGAAAGAGTGGGGAGGCTCCATCTTGGGGTGTGGGTTCTGGAGGGGGGCCGGGGTTAAAGGTTTTGGGATGCAAGAGGGGACTCGGGTCTGGGACAGAGGGTTGGAGCGGGGGGTGCACGCTGGGGATGGACTTTGAGTGCAAGAGGGGTCTCCAGGCTGGGGCTGGAGGTTGGTGTGTGGGCAGGGATACAGGGTCCCGGCAACACTTTTCGCAGCTTCCTGGAAACAGCTGTCAGCTCCCTGAAGTCCCAAAGTACACTTGAGGCCAGGGAGGCTCCGCGAGTGGCTATTGTGCCTGCAGGCACCACCCCCACAGCTCCCATTGGTGTCAGTTCTCAGCCAGTGGGAGATGTGGAGCCGGCACTTGGGATAGGAGCAGCATGCAGAGCATCCCTGCACCTAGGGGCTTCAGGGGCCTAGCAGCCACTTATGGGAGCCACAATAAGTGCCACCAGAACCCCACACTCCAAACCCCTGTCCCAGATAGAGAATCTGCCTTCGCCTTGGAATCGCCACTGTGCCACTGACTGGACTTTTACCAGAGCCACCAGGGTCCATCTTCAACCGGGCATTCCAGTTGAAAACCAGACACCTGGGAACCCTGTTCCGAAGGCACTTAGAGACCCTGAGTTGGAAGGTACTATCAACATGTTCAGTAATTATTACTAATTCCTCTTGTAACAATCCACTAGGTGGAGTTAAAGGGTAATTTGCTGCTGGGCAGCTTATTGAAAAGGAATTAGGCTACATAATTAATTTAGGGAAGGTAGTCAGAGTGATTGGGGAGGTTATAAAATTGATTTATGTGGAGTCACTGCTACAGCTTTAGCTGAGTCGGCTTCTACCAAGGATAAATCTGTTCCCTTTTTTTACCTTGACTTTCGGAGTCATGCTATTTTGGGGACCCCATCACGGGTTTTCATTCCCCCAGTGGTGAGTGAGAGGGGCATCGGGTGGGTGGCTCGATCCGTGCCAGGTGCAGGGTCTGCTGGCTGGGTGCTGGCAGGCTTGCACCTGGCACGGGCACCGTAGCCAGCCCGTGCCCCTTTAAGGAGTCCGGGGCCGGGAGGGGGGCAGAAGAGTTTCCCTGGTGTTGGCCAGAGTGGCCACCAGGGAAAGCTGGGGAAGGCTAGCCTCCCACTAGTTCGAATTAAGGGGCTACACACCCCTTAATTCGAACTAGCTAATTCGAACTAGGCTTAATCCTCGTAAAATGAGGTTTTCCTAGTTCGAACTAAGCGCTCCATTAAATTCGAACTAACGGAGCGCTAGTGTAACGCCTATGAAATACGAACTAACTTTGTAGTGTAGACATACCCTTATATATATATATATATAAATGCATACAACTCCTTGCATGCTGCTCCATGATGCACTATCATGCTGGATCATTGCTGGGGCTGTGTGGGTGGCACTGTCTATAAGCTAACCCTCTGCTCACCTTGTAGAGGGGACACTCTGGGGGGTTTGGATGCTGAGTAATTTATAGCCAGGTAAGGATTCCACCCTCCACAGCCCACATTGAGAAGCATGCGAAAGCCTACCCATCATGATCTACCCCTGAGTTCTGACCACCATAATTAGCATAGTCAATGAAGGGCTAAGAAATATTATATTAGTATGCATCTCACCATCAGAAAAACCATCCAGGGCTACAGACTGTGATTTTGACTTGCCTACCCTGATGTTAACTCATCCTTATTGTACTGATCATGCCTGCGCACACTCCAGCTAATCTGCAATTCAGCCAGAATCATCCCGTACCTGTGCAGCTCCTTCCTCAAACCCTTTAATGACTTCTTGTCGGCCGATCTTGAACCTGAAAGGCTTGTTTCGGTCTCTGGAGGAATCAAACTTCTTTCCATTCTGCAGCATTCCTGCAAATACAAGGCAAATGATTTCAGTGCTAGCTAAGCTTGAAGTTAAGTGCTGAGGGGGTGGAGTGAAGACTGATGTCTTGGTCAGATCAATCCTATATTTCCTTTAAAAAAAAGGCTAATGCAAGATTTATAAGGGAAGGTTTTAATGGGAAGTAACTGACTGCAGAATTATATTGTAATGATTGTATTGAGTAGCAGCTAGAAACCACCACAACTGAAGCCTCTGTAGTGCTAGGCGCTGTACAAACATACCTGCTTATAAGCCTAACAGCGAAGGGGACAAAGAGTGAGCAGAAAACAGAGGCACAGACTAGTGGGGGAGCCATTTGCTCACTGTCACAGTGTTGGTACATGGCAGATCCATGGTAAGAGCCTAAATCTTCTGTCGCCTGGTCCAATGGCTCATCCCTAAAGCAGAGGTTTTCAAATTTTGTCATAGCACATCTCTCTTAGCTAAGAAACAAAAGCAACTGGGCCTCCACATAGTTTCCAAAGGCAACACAAGGAACTGAACAGCCTAGACTCGGCAGAACGCGAGTAATAAAGCAGAAGCAATAGTTTTGAGCAATAGTTATAATAAGGTCTTAAAGCACCTCCCATCTCAGCTCACAATGCTGTTCAATAACACTGCGCAGGCCTGATGGGAATCCAGAGCACCAAACAATTTTCAGTTGTGCCAGTAACCTTATCGGGGAGGAGTGAGCTTGCTTCTACAAAAAGTAGTGGCATTCGACACCTCATCCCCTTTCCCAGTTCTCATAGACCTTGGGATGGAATGATGGGTTTATGGGTGTTGGGCTCACAGGAAAAGAGTGGGGCCCTCCTTTAATGCAGGTGCCTAGCCAGCATGGTCAGTGGGGTTCCCAGGCAAAGGCCAAAACAGGGAAGTCAGAGCATGGCAATCACCGGTCCACCAGCACTGTGAGCTCCCTGTAGGTTAAGTGCAGCAGGATGTTGTGTAAAGCCCCTGCCCAACACAGAATAATGTAAATGTAAGTTTCAGTATAAGGTTGTGAAGGCTGTTCCCCACTCTGGCACAACGAATGCAGAAGTGGGAGCCTGCAAGAGCACTCTAAAGCCTTGCCTTTACAGGCTCTGGTACAAAAACTTCCCCCCAAAATCCTAAGACCTGGATTTTGGGGGATCCACTGCCATCACCCAAGTAATTCGAAGAAAACTAGGGAAGAGATCACTTGGGAAATCTCCTCCCTAAGGTAAAACTCTCCCCCTGCCCCAACCTCCATTTTACTTGGAGTTGAGAAAAACAGAGGGAATTCACAGACAACAATGGACTCTTCCCTTGTAAGTAGGCACTGAGTCAAAGGACACAACAATCAACCAATGCCAGTTAATTGGAAAAGAAAACAATCCTTTCTTATCAAAACAAAACTACAGTTGCAAGCATAGTAAAGTGGCTAGATGGAAAGAGCCACCAATTGATATAGATATTCAGAGAAACCCACGGGCTAAAACTTAGTTACAAAGAAAAAAACAACACAATTAACAGCTCAGACGTTATTTCCAAATCCCCAAAAGGAAAACAACAAATCCTGACGGACTAGCTAAACTTTTCCCTACTTACACATTTTAAGAAGTCCATCCTTGGAGAGAGAAGTGTCTCCCACCTCCCTCAGTCTTGGAAGAAACTGTTCTACCTCTCAAACAAAGAAGAGAGAGATAAAACCCCTTTTCCCGTTTGAAATTCCTACCTGAATTGTTATTAGCTGACCACCCGATACCTTGCTAGGTACAGAATTAACCCCTTAGTCACTCGAAGACAAAGGCCAGATGGACACAGAAGCCCATTGATGTCTGATAGAATCTGCCTATGCATGAGAAAAGCAAATGCAGAGGTGCCATGAAAACGAAGGAAGAACTTGATATATCTGAGAGAAACTAAACTTCTAAGGAAGAACTTGATATATCTGAGAGGGGACTAAGGGGCGGGCTTCTTGGTGACGGGCATGGAAAAGGAACACTGTGTACCTGACTGGAGCCACCTGGACAGTGCAATAAAAGAAGGGAGCACACAGACAACAGGCTGTACGATCAGCTCGCCGGTCCGCATCGCTGACTACAGGCAGACACTACCAGTGTGTCTCAGACACACTGGACTCACCATGCCTTGACTTCTTTTGCCGTCTCTGTGCAACTCATCTCTTGCATAAGTGTGTGAGTATATGAGTTTATGGATGTATGTGTGAGAGAGGGTTCAATCCCTTTTCCGTTTAATTCAACAGTGGCATTTAATAAAAGCAATAGAAATGTAACTCTTGGTTGGTCTTTAGTGAAAATAAGGTAACAGATGTGGGTGCTGAGCCAGTAGCCAGGGCTGGCCACTGCTGTCCTGTTGACTTTTTACTGCCTATCTGCACCACAGTAACTGACAAAAAATTGCCCTTTGACTTCTACAGTTTCTTTCTTTATCAGGATTAAGGCTGCAAATATAAAAGTTTAGATATACACAAATGTGTCCATTCAACATGAAGCAGTAAAACCTTTATGCAATATTACAACAAAATGTATTCCCTCTCTTTTATACAGGTAACCTTCATAAAAAGAATGACAAGGGCACAGCATTAAACATGACAAAAATCACCAAGTAAGGACATTTATATGAATACTCTATTAACCTTACAGTTTATGCTTCCACATAGCAAAAACAAAATTCCACCATGCACATTCTTACTGACAACAGTAACTCTCTCCTACAAAACATATTTATTAAGTCTTTC
Organism: Pelodiscus sinensis; assembly: GCF_052426305.1. Classification (NCBI taxonomy): domain Eukaryota; kingdom Metazoa; phylum Chordata; order Testudines; family Trionychidae; genus Pelodiscus; species Pelodiscus sinensis. The sequence goes on from NC_143054.1 coordinate 16,447,365, forward strand.
AACACATATATATTATGAATACACACAAAGCTTCTACTGGGAAAGGCTGTTCAATAAAACCTTTATACAACATTACATCATCATGTACCGTATATTCCGGTGTACAAGACGACCTCTGAAGTTAAAAAACATCCCCCAAAAATCGGGGGTCGTCTTGTACGCCGGATGCCCCGCCGCCGGAGCCCCTCCGCGGCTTTGAAAGCCTCGGGGGAAGCCGGTGGCGGGGCATCCCAGGCGCGCATGGGCTGCTCCCCCTCCGGTGCCCCTCCGCGCCGCGCGGAGGGGCTCCGGAGGGGGGGGCAGCCCATGCGCGCCTGGGATGCCCCGCCGCCGGCTTCCCCCGAGGCTTTCAAAGCCGCGGAGGGGCTCCGGCGGGCGGGCAGCCCATGCGCGCCTGGGATGCCCCCCCCGCCGGCTTCCCCCGAGGCTTTCAAAGCCGCGGAGGGGCTCCGGCGGGGGGGGGGGGGGGCGAGCCCAGGCGCTCCTGGCGGCTTTGCTCCCGGTGCCTCTGGTCTGCTGGGGACCATCTCCAGCAGACCAGGGACACCGGGAGCAAAGGAGGCGGAGGGGCGCTGGGGTATAAGATGAAACCCTATCTTTTAATTAAAAAGATAGGGGGTCGTCTTATACGCCCAGTCGCCCTATACGCCGGAAAATACGGTAATTTCAACTGTCTTTTGTATAAGGGTAACTTACTGTAGCAGGCTTCCAGTTAAAGAAGTTGCAAATGCCCCCTCATAAAAATGATACAGCATTGTGCAACAATAGTCCAAAACACAACAGCTTACACTACTGTAGTGTTGGGGCCATTACTGCAGAACACAAGTATTTCTTTGTAACACGGACAAGCAAAGACCTGAGAAAGTTTCTAGTTGATGACAACTTTATCAAGTGAAAAGGAAAGTCACAGAAAGATATATTAGGGAAAGATGACTTTATGACTCAACTTGGGAAAATATACTGTTCCGGTACGTCTACAGAGCAGTGTTATTTCAGAGTAACTGATGTTATTTAGAAATAGCAAAATGCGCTTTTACGCAGCAAGCCACTATTTCAAAATAACGGTGAGCTGGAAGGCTTCTTACTCCAACTCCTATAACCCTCATTTCATGAGGAGTAAGAGAAGTCAAAGGAAAAGTGTTCTTCCTTCGACTTCCTGCTGTGTAGACAGAGCAAGCAACCAAATTAAGCTATTTCGACTTCAGCTACGCAATTGATATAACTGAAGTTTCGTAGCTTAATTTGACTTTTGCCCTGCAGTGTAGCATGCCCTTAGTGATAAGGCTTCAATAACTGATCCACTACATGATCAATCGAGTTTTATCTCCTGGGCTGTGTCCAGACTCCATGCCTCCGTCGACGGAGGCATGTAGATTAGCCAGCTCGGAAGAGGGAAATGAAGCCGCGATTAAAATAATCGCGGCTTCATTTAAATTTAAATGGCTGCCCCGATCTGCCGATCAGCTGTTTGTCGGCAGATCGGGAGAGTCTGGACGCGATGCCCCGACAAAGAAGCCTTTCTTCATCGACACAGGTAAACCTGGTTTCACGAGGCTTACCTGTGTCGATGAAGAAAGGCTTCTTTGTCGGGGCATCGCGTCCAGACTCTCCCGATCTGCCGACAAACAGCTGATCGGCAGATCGGGGCAGCCATTTAAATTTAAATGAAGCCGCGATTATTTTAATCGCGGCTTCATTTCCCTCTTCCGAGCTGGCTAATCTACATGCCTCCGTCGACGGAGGCATGGAGTCTGGACACAGCCCTGGTGAAAGGCGTCAGCTGTAACTGTCCCAATGAAAACAGTTACAAATCTCTTTTCCTTAGGACAAATATTATTTATCAAATGCCAGGGAGAAAGAAAAGAATGAAAAGTCTCCATGTTAATTAGTGGGGATGAAGCTCTAGACTTCAGGGCAATATTAGCTTATTCCAATGATGGTCACACCTTTGGATGTTTAAATGTAAACCAATTTTATGATGATAGGAATTGTCCTACTAAATCCAACTTGGTGACTATCCACTTTAGTCTCTGTGATGCCATGTAAAGGGGTCTGTTATCACCTGCCTGCAATCCTGGGTGCTTCTGTGCTGTGCAGCTTTAGCTCATAGTGCTGGCATCAGCAGCCTGCTCACAGCACATGGTCTCATCTTGACTTCCACCAGCCACTCTTTGCTGAGTGACACCAACAGTTTTCCAGTCCCAGGTTTCCCCATGCCATCTCCCCTACGGTGTCCATCCCTCTGACTGGATAGTCACAGAAGTTTTAAGTTCCCACTGTCTCCAAAGAGACCGAGCACATCCGAGCTGGTTAGTTTAGTTGAGGGCTTCACCCTTCAGTTTAACACAGAGCACTGAGTTAGTTCTGTAATAAAAGCAGAGTAAGTTTATCAACAAAAACAGATGTTAAAGAGTAGAAGACACAGATATGATTACAAACACAACACAACAACACATGTTTTTCCAGTGACTAAAGCTTAACTTCAGCAAGTTACAATCTTTGTCTAAGCAGGTTTCTCACCTACGGTCAGTTCTAGCTGCTCTGGCTTTGAAGCAAGAGGATCCACTTTTGATGAGCCCCCACTTTGTGCCCTACGTGATGAATGCCAAAATGGCTTTCAGCCTCTGTTTACATTTCCCAAAGTGTCTCTGTTTCATGGGACAGGAAGGTTTGCTGGGGGAAGGAGGTGCAGGCTCCATTACCCACTTATTTAGCTTGGTAGTTTTGTTACCTTATAGGTAAATATACTTTTCATTATCAGAGGGGTAGCCGTGTTAGTCTGAATCTGCAAAAGCGACGAGGAGTCCTGTAGCACCTTATAGACTAACTGAGGTGTAGGAGCATAAGCTTTCGTGGGCAAAGACCCACTTCGTCAGATGCATCTGACGAAGTGGGTCTTTGCCCACGAAAGCTTATGCTCCTACACTTCAGTTAGTCTATAAGGTGCCACAGGACTCCTCGTCGCTTATACTTTTCATTGTCCTCTGAGATATTACCTGGTTCAATTTACAGTGGAGACATGGGGAAACAGGAAAAACAACACTCCTTTATGCAGGACAGGCTGGGCATACGCACCTTTAAAGAACATATTTCCATCGCTTATCTATAATGTCTCTGTGTATCTTTGTCACACATTGATTCTGTCCTATATTTGGCCTTTGGCACTTGGAAAGCACCACTTGGGAGATAGCGAGGGGAGAATGCTTGTGAGAAGGACAGGCACCACACCTGAAAGTGTAGTCTGGGCATGAAATCCCACCCAAGAAGCCTTCTATTTCCTTCCCTGCGTAGGTTAATGTTTTTACCCCCAGTAATAAACATGATCTTTTGTGGGAAAAGGATTTGCTGGCTGTGACTATTCTTCACCACTGAGTTGTTCCGCCAGTTTATAGTCACCTAAGAAAAATTCTTAAGTATTTTTTAGAGAAGTTTGTGCAAGGGGAGGCAACATGCTATGCCCTAAGGGCCTGCTGATGGAGACCAATCCTGTGCCAGGAACTCTGTCTTGTTTTACAAAGGTATCATTATTGTATTGGCATTTGGTGCCGTGACAGACAATTACTAACTCACTTTACAGGAGTGGTAAAGACTAATGGTTACTTTTGAGCTCCTGCTGCCACTATATATTTCAATCAGGGTTGATATTTAAAAGGCAAGTGCAGGCAGCTTCACCGCTTTGCTTTCCTTCCTGTATTATATATACTGAATGTCGAGGGAGAGCAACACAATCAATTATTTAATACGCAGTTGACATTAGCCAACAGAGATTCAATAGACAACTATTCAATAATGCATTACAGTGCGCCATATATCAGTGTTGTGCACCACCACAAGACAAAATGTCTGAGCCTGGCATGCTGGTTGGCTTCCCAGTCAAGGGAATGACATGCAAATGTTTAGTTCATTTCATAGGAAGTCATTATTCTGTCTTAACTGCTTTATAGAGTACATTTTCAAAAGGAAAGAAAGCGTAGACTTAGCTTCAAGGCCAAAATGAGTTTCACGGGATTTCAATATCAACTGTAAGGACAGCTACAGATCCTTTATGCTACTGCACCCTGGCATAAAATTAAGACATTGTTTTAGGGTTTAATTCTGCTACCCTTACTCATACTGAGGAGTGCATTACTATATGAATAGTCCCATTGCAATCAGTGGGATGACCTGCAGAGCAATGTGTTACTTTATGGGAGTAAGGGTATTTTAACTGGGACATTATTGGACATGCAAAGAAACTGTGCAATACATTTTATATCCATATTTTACAGATATGGGTTAAATGGCAGAAGAGAGGGCTTTTGCTGATGTAGGTAAACCTCCTTTTACGAGGCATAACTCCTTTTTGCACTACAACTATTGCGCAAAAAGGCAAGTGTGGACACTCCAGAGGGGTTTCATGGGGGGGAAGGGAGGGAAGAAGAGAGAGATAGCTCAGTGGTTTGAGCATTGGTCTGCTAAACCCAGGGTTGTGAGCTCAATCCTTGTGGAGGCTATTTGGGGCACAAATTTGTCAGGGATAGTATTTGGTCCTGCTGCGAAGGCAAGGGACTGGACTCAATGACCTTTCAAGGTCCCTTCCAGTCCTAGGAGATAGGCAATCTCCATAAATTAATTAGAGCATGTACAGCCATGGAAATGTTTGCAACTACTGAATAACCATCAAATATGCAGATGATACAGTAATATTACTACATTATATTGTGTTGGGCTCTGTGTTCAGATCCTTGCAGTGGCTGAAGAATACAAAGAGCAGCTGAGGAGTGTGGCAAGGATTCAAGTTGGGGCTATCTAAGGAGTGAGGTACTGCATCATGTGAGTGAGTGGCAGAACCTGGCCCAGAGAGAGGAAACACCTCTAGGCTCCGTCTACACTACATGCTTCTTGGGCAAGAAGCCTTTGGTGCAAGAGTTTTTCTGCAAAAACTTCTTGCAGAAGAGTACATTCACACCTGATGTGCTTTTGCTCAAGAGCACATCCACACTGCATGGACGCTCTTGTGCAAGAAAGCTCTGGTGGCCATTCACAGAATGGCCATCAGAGCACTTGTGCTTTTTCCCATAGGGGTTTCTTGTGCAAGAAACCCCTCTGGAGTGTCCACACTTGCCTTTTTGCACAATAGTTGTAGTGCAAAAAGGAGTTATGCCTCGTAAAAGGAAGTTTACCTACATCAGCAAAAGCCCTCTCTTCTGCCGTTTAATTGTTGATTTACTTGAGCAAAAGCGCATTTGAGGTGTGAATGCTCCACAGGTTTTCGCGCAAAAACAGCTGGTTTTGTGCAAAAACCTTGCAGTGTAGACGTAGCCCTAACGTCTAATCAAAGAAGATAAAATAACAATATAAACAAGCACACACCCCACCCCACCCCCGTTCCTTCTCAGTCTCCATATCTCACTGTCTTGCACACATTAATCCCCCTGATCTTCCTCTTCTCCTTAGATGCACATGCCCACAGTTGAGGAATCTTCCCATTGCGGTACATGTGTGTGCATACATCTGAACACGTGTGAGCTTCTCCAGTTACTAGTCATGATGGATATGCTTTTAGTACAAATTGACAATGATTCTATTACATCTTCTTTTCATGACAGTGTTCCAAAAAGTCATATAACCTCGGTGGCACCTGGGCAGAAAGAGTTATGCATCCTGCGGGATAAATGACCCAAATTCAAACTTTAGGGACGACATGGTAGATAATGTCTATGGATTTGTGTGTTTACATACATATTACTAGAGGTAAACCATGTAACCAAATGGTTCCTGCCTATACTGTACTCATCCCTCTTAAGGGAGCTTGGCTTATGGGTAATCAGTAAGGTATCACAGAGACAGTTTTGGCTCCCCTGGGAACCACAGTCACCTTATTGTTCTGGGTGGGATTGGTAACACTTTGATTCACCACATTTCCTCCTCACACTGTTCGCAATCCCTTCTGAATATAAGCTCTGCTGAAAGCTCCATTCCGCAACTTTGCACACTCAATTCCTTTGGCCAAAGCTACAGGTGGGACCTCCCTGCTCTGGCACCCTCAGGACCTAAGCGGTCCCGAACCATGGAATTTGCTGGATCAGGGGAGGTCAAAGCTCACCTCCTGGCTGTCAGCCCTGTTTCTCCTCCAGGCCTCCTTCCCCCCCTCCCCCGCCCCCGCCCTGCCAGGGGCTGTGCTCCCTACTACAATGGGGATGCCAGGCCCCTCTGACTCAGGCCTGGCCGGGGTTGGACTCCCAGCTGTGCCAACCTGGTTGGGGCTGCACTCCAGGACACTAGCCCTGCTGCTGCAACCTGGGTGGGGCTGTGCTTTCGGCCAGGGCTGTGCTCCCTGCCACCATCCCCAACCGAGACTGTGCTCTTCACTGAGCAGGCCTGCTGCTGCCGGGGCTGTGCTTCCTAGTAGGGGTGTAATAGTGTAGTCGATTAACTGATAAACAAAAGCTTAGAGGTTATTGCTATAGATTACATGCATTTCCCTCCCCCTACCCTTGCCAGTAATTTTTTGCAGGCTGGCCAGCAGCCCGGCTCAATTCTGGCTCCAGCTGGATTCAGAACCTAACCCTGCTGTGCTCTACATTTAAAGTATATTAGGAGCCAGGTGGGCAGGCCGCCTGGCTGACTTCCATCTCAAGCTGGGTCCAGGAGCTTAGACCCCCCCCTTAGACAGGGGCTGTTGCCACCCCATGCTGATGCCTCTTTATCAGAGGTAGCAGCACTGGGCGACAGGCAGCTGGTCCAGAAGGGGAGCTGTTTTTTAAACTGGCTCCCCTATTGGACCAGCTTCTGCCTGGCACCCTGCATTGCTGCCTCTGATACAGTGGCTGTGGGCTCCGCCCCTGGGGACTATTGACTAGTCGATTAACCAATAAAAATTCATGAGGTTACTCGACTATTAAATTAACCGATATTTAACATCCCTACTCCCCACCGTCAGCCCAGCCCCTGAACCTAGCCAGCCAGGGCGCTTTGATCCAGCAATATCCATGGTCCTGCTGGACCACAGATGTTGCCAGACCAGAGAGTCCCAAGATTTTAGAGGTTTAACCTGTAGTGATAAGCTTCCCAAAGATTGTCAATGTCTATGAATGAGGGTACTGGATTTAGAGGCTGTCTGCATTCAGGGACAATAAATTTGACCATGAAAAGAAATATTATTAATAAATTACCCTTTAGTGTCAACCTGATAACATGTATTTTGGCCTTGGGGAGCATTTTTTTTAAATCGCTCTCCCCCACATGAATGTCTTAAGAATACTCTCCTTCGTATAGCTCCCTTGCTGACAAGTTCTTTGTCACATTCAGTTTACTTTATGCACAACACAGTTAAGCTTCTAATATGAAAGAAGCCTTGTTTCTAACAAACAGCAACCTTCTAACACCTTGCAAATGATTTAGCAACCACTGAGCCATTAAGTATTTGGGCTCAACAGGGAGATACTCTTTACAAAGCGAAAAACAAACACATGGAAAGAAAAGGGAGGAAAATGTTAGAAAGAAACTATTACAATTTACAAAAAAAGTTGCTGATTGCCCACACCTGAAAAGAAGACACAGTTAGTACACCACGCTCACTAATAACCTAAATAAGTCAGACAGACGATGCAGTTCAAACATGATCTCATACATACATAAAACACGCACAGTGCAGAAGTCAAACACTAGCACTGAGCATACAGCACTTTGATCTGTATTGGGAAGTTACCTCAGAACTGTTTTTTAGTCTGGGACACTGAATGATAGTAGTAGAAGGTGTTCTGCAATATCCTCTCCCCTGCAAATGTCCTGAAAGTTAATAACATGCCATTTCCTCTGTAACAGATGCATGTTGGAAAATAAAATATGACATCACTGGCATCAGTGGGATAAGAGCACACAGGACTTCATGCTGCCTCAGGGTTGCCAACCCTCCACAAGCAGCTGGGCGTTTCCAGGAATTAAAGATTAATAATTAATAATTAATTGAAGATTATGTCACGTGACGAAATCTCCAGGAATACATCCAAACAAAATCAGGAACCCTCGCCTCACTTCTGCAAAAATATATACAGTTTCCAGTGAAGAAGGATGAAATAGGTCACTACTTTTATGTAAGGTCCTAACAGACCAGTCAAGGGTGGACAGACACCTCAAGGGGATATCTACACGGCATCATGAGCCCAAGTCGATGGGACTCGGGCTTGTGGACTCAGTGTTTCCAAACCTGGAATTGAGTATCCACCCTGCTTTGTAAACCTGGACTTAGAATTGCTGGACCCAGGTCTCTCAGTCATGTTGGCACATCCATATTGCACTGTGCAGATCTTCTGACTTGGGTCTGCGGCTTGAGCTGCAATCATATTGTAAAATAAGAGGGTCTAGACCTAAGTTACAGCAGGACTCAGGCTCTGGCCACTCCCCTAGCAGGTTCCTAGGACCCAGGCCATGCGTGCTTGCTGATCTGAGTCAGACTGATTTGTGTATGGATGGAAGGTGGGCCCGGGCTCAGTCCTGAGCCAATGGGCTTAGTGTAAAATGGAAACGTATGCCGTGGGTATGTCTATACCGCAATAAAAAACCCAGAGCACTGAGTCTCAGAGCCCAGGTCAGACATAAAATTCCAGTGTAGATATTCTGGCTCAGGCTGGAGCCTGGGCTCTGAAACCCCCCTCGTGGTCCCCCCTGCAGGGTCTTGGCGCTTGGGCTCCAGCTAGGATTGCCATTGTGCAACTGAGGAGGTCTCTGAGTTCATTCCTCTGTTGCAAATGTCTGCATTGTATTCCTACTGATATAGCTTGCCCCAGGTCAGAGATGCCTTCTGTTTTCTGTAGGTATCTCAACAGCGGCAGATTTAGGGCAGGGCGGCTGCCCCAGGCCCCACGCTTCCCGAGGCCCCGCACATGCACCGTGTCAAAGGAGGGGCCCTGTGAAATTTCGCTGCCCGGGGCCCCGCAGCGCTGCCCTGGGCCCTGCAGCACTCTCATCCGCCCCGTATCTCAACATGGTATGAATGACTTAAAAAACAACAAATAGTCTAGTAGCACCTTAAAGACTAACAAAACATTTAGATGGTATCATGAGCTTTTGTGGGCACAACCCACTTCTTCAGATGACTGGAGTATTAGAAGTCCAGATCCAAGAATGGTATGAATGGGGCTCTTTACCTATTTATCTACTATTTTTCCTCGTTGCCAGCTAAACAGGTTTCTATGCAGACTCTTCTCTCTGAGCTGGAAAACAGGTAGGAGTATGGCTGTCTGCTCACTGTGCTTTTTCTAACTTTTTTGCAAAGGCTCCAGTCAGACATGAGCTTTCTTTGGTGTGCTGGGATAGCAACAGACAGGATGAGGGAAGATTTAGTCTCAGCAACAGCAGTTTTGCTCAGGAGCACTCCATTCCTGTTAAGTTCCACCCCCAAAATAGAGCAGAGTGAGGCACTTTACTTCATGCTGTCATTCTCTTAAACACTGATTCCTTTATTCAATGGTTCTCTCTGCCATGCCATGCCAGCATCCTGGAGTGGAGTGTAAGTGCAAATGTCCAAGATCTTCCAGTGTTGCCCATTTCTTTGCTTACAAATGGAATGATAAATGAGATCATTCACTAATTCCTTGGGATACCTGGAGTTATAAATATGCTAATTGCTGCATCTGCTACATCATTAATGTTACCCCAAATGTTTGCTGAAAGCAAAGATATCTGAGCACTGGTGTATTAGGAATCTACTGAGGCCATAATGATTTTGATTGGCTGCCATGTGTTCTTAACATATGCTGCATACTTCTGTAAGTAGTGCTGGGCCACTCGAGGCCAATGCATGATGTCTGGTTTTATCTGTCTGGTTTGTGAATTTGTTCCTTTCATGCCTTGCCCTGCTATGCCTCATCTAAATGCTACTGCCTCCTGTTTTTGAGGAATACTATTCTGTCCCCTGCTATTAATAGCCCTGACTGTGAGGCAATCATGTGTTCCAAAGCCCAATATGGCTTCAGTTTAGGATTGCTTGTCTTCTCCATTGCAGATAGGTTTTTGCAAGTCTTGCAGATGAGTGTCTTTTAATGTGTCCTCTTGTGATCTATGTAGCAGCCCAAGACTTAATACCAAGGCAGCTGTGGTATCATAAACAACCTTCTCTTCAAAGAGGTCAGCATATGGTTCTGTGGATTTCGGTGCTACAGTCTTAGACTGCGTGTTTTGAAATCAGTGTTTCTTTAATATTCATGGGTATAACTTTTTCACTTCTCTGTGGTTGAAGTAGCAAGTGCAGGAGTTTCAAGGGGCTTCCCAAGAGGTTTAAAGCAGTGGTTTCCAACCACTAGTCTGCAGACTGGTGTCAGGCTGCGAACCGTTGGCTGGCGGGCCACAGCAAAATGCCAGGCAATGCCCATGCCTTGATGATTGGCTTGGTGAGAATGTCCTCACTTAGCCAATGATTGTGCTATTAGCTCTTTAAATTGGACAGTGGTAACGGTCTCTAGTCACTTCCATCAAATACAACGGCTAAAAGATGATCAAGCAAATTTCCATGGATTTCTTTTTTGGAAAGAGTGCTTCTGCGAAAAAAGACATTGACGTTCCGAAAAATAAAAGAGGAAATCATTCTAGACTCTATGTCTAATATAGATGATATACAATGCCAAGAAAATGCTAAAAAAACCCTGAAAAAGCGCAATGATCAATCGCAAGTATGACTCTTTGTATTTAAAGTGTGGTTTTACTGCCTGTGGCGATTCACAGGATCCAAAAGCACTGTGTGTTATATGTGCTGAAACGCTGTCCAATGAAGCAATGAAACCTTCAAAGCTAATTTGGAACTTAGAGTATAAACATCCTGCTCTCAAAGAAAAAACAGGGATTTTTTTGTAATGGAAAAAAACAAATTTGAGGGACAAAAACAATTAACTCGCAATACCACATGGCTACGTCTACACTGGCCCCTTTTCCGGAAGGGGCATGTTAATTTCAGCTATCGTAGTAGGGAAATCCGCGGGGGATTTAAATATCCCCCGCGGCATTTAAATAAAAATGTCCGCCGCTTTTTTCCGGCTTTTAGAAAAGCCGGAAAAGAGCGTCTACACTGGCCCCGATCCTCCGGAAAAAGCGCCCTTTTCCGGAGGCTCTTATTCCTACTTCGAAGTAGGAATAAGAGCCTCCGGAAAAGGGCGCTTTTTCCGGAGGATCGGGGCCAGTGTAGACGCTCTTTTCCGGCTTTTCTAAAAGCCGGAAAAAAGCGGCGGACATTTTTATTTAAATGCCGCGGGGGATATTTAAATCCCCCGCGGATTTCCCTACTACGATAGCTGAAATTAACATGCCCTTTCCGGAAAAGGGGCCAGTGTAGACGAGCCCCATGTGTATCTTCAAATGTGGCTACATTGAAGGAATCGTTTCTAGTAGCTCACCAAATTGCCAAAGCTAAAAAGCCTTTTACAACTGCTGAAGAGCTAATTCTTCCTGCTGCCAAAGATATCTGCCATGAGCTGTTTGGGGAGAAGCTGTTGGACTTTCCAATTTAGCAAGTGAACACTTGGAAGTCACTCTCAGATGCATTTGAGCAGTATTTCCCAAATTCAAAAGACCTGAGAGTCAGGAAAGAATGGATCTGCGATCCATTTCTTCTTGCCAACAAAGAGTCATCCTTGCCACTGCTGCAAGAGGATCAGCTGATTAAGCTGACGTGACAGAAGACTTCAAACTTTGTTTAATGCATCCTCATAAATGCTGTCCTTCTGGATTAAAAAAAAGAGTGAATATCCAGAACTCAGCACCCTAGCTCTGAATACCTTTTACTGTTTCCATCTACACAACTAGGTGAAATAGTTTTCTCTACAATGATGGCTACCAAGACCAGACATTGGAATAGGCACTGCGAGTCTCGCTGTCAAGAGTAATGCCTCGATATAATTTGCTTGCGTTGGGCAAACCAGCCCAATGATCCCATGATGTGATCTCATCAGTAAGTCGTATATTTTCACGTTATTTAACTAGACTAGCTAGTGATATCTTCTGTATGATTTTTAACACTGGTTGGAAATAAAATACTTTGGGTAGCTGGCAATGTGTTATGTATGATTTTTAAGGTGGAAAGCAAATACTTTGGGGGGGATAATCTTAAAAAAATCCATTACAATGACATGTATTGTGTGCATACAGATACAATGTAAAACAACATGTGACCTCTTACAATTAATTACCATAATGAATATGCAAATTAAATGTTTCTACAATGGTCTGCCAAAAGATTTTGAAAGAGTGTGCCAGTCCGCAGTATAAAAAAGGTTGGGAACCACTGGCTTAAAGAATTTAGTCTCAGGTGATTTATAATCAGATTGCTCTTGGATTTCAGCACTGTCACAGGGTGACACTGGCCCTTTAAGAAGGAACAAGGCCAGTGCGGCTGTCACTGATCAGCTGATCCCAGCTGAGCTTTAAAAGAGGACACCTGGGCTCAGAGCAGGACAAATCAGGTAAGGGAGAGCTTGGGTGATTCAGGAAGACATAGTGAGAACAGACATGGAGCTCTTATTACCTGCTCCCTGAAGAGTGAGGACTGCCTGAATCCCTTGAAGCCTGAAAAATGAAGGGGGGAAACCCCTGAGAGTTGTAGACCAGGGTGAATTGTGGAACTGTGGTTCTTGTGCTTTAGAACCTGAGGAAAAGGACCTTGGTATAAACTTGTTAGGTACAGGATGGCATTTTTGGTAGAAAATGCAAGAGTTCTTTTTCAGTTAGATCTACAGTTTTCCGCCTCTGTTATGTAATATAGGCCTGAAACCTGCATCTTGCAATGAGCAGGATCCAAAACTTGTCTTTCAATGTGTCTGTCTGGGTGCTTACTTGCCAGATTATGTCATCCTGTAGCAACTTTCTCAGGGGATCTGCCTAAGCAGCTTCACTTGGGATGTACTAATTAGAAATCCAGTCATCCCTAAAATACCTGAAGGGCTGTTTTAGCTGGTGGGGGTTCATAAGAGAGAGAGTGATGGCATGGCATTATGGAGCTTCCTTCTGGAAATGGAGAGTAATGACAAATGATCACAGGGCTCAAACTCCAAAGAACAGTGAGAGTATAGTTCCATACTGGATGGATCACACCTTCCTATGATTTTATTATATATATATATATGCTTTTGCCTGTTCTTGTCCTTTGGTAACACTAGTTCTTTGATGGTATGTGCACAGATGTGTGCAGTTCAAGTTCTCTGAATTAGGCTGAGATCAGTGCCAACTTCTTTATCCACTACTTGTTAGCCAATTCGATAGTAAAAAAACCCGGTCCTTAGCAGCTGTTGTTGTGAAGGTGATTTCTCTTTCAGACTCTGTCTTACAGACACCACATGCTACTAGCATAAAATTAGGCTAGCATATGCAGACTAGACCTGGAATCTGGGTTAAAATATGTGCTGGGATAATATTAGTCTCAGCCTCAGTATCGTGCCTGAATTTTATAGGAAACTTCCTTATATGCAGAGTCAAATACCAAGCTTTGCTGGATCAGATCTGGGACTTTTGTTATGTCGCCACCATCCTTACAAAGAATGCAGACTGACAGTCTAGTCCAGCCACAGACTTATGTCTCATCTCTGAAGCAGATCTGTTGCGTTGCACCTCTGAGAAGAGTCAAGTACATTTCCAAGTGTGACCACATCACAGCCCATTTTTAACCACACCATAGGCTTTGAGTCTGAGACATACTCAATTTGCTTGTACAGATTCTCATGAAAGCTTAGTATCCTGAGCTCTAATCTGTTTAATATCCCGTACTTGCAATTCAGTGTTTTGCCTAGTTATCATCTTTGTCTCCTTTGGTTACAATGCTACCAAACTCCCAGTCTTGAGCTTGCCCTCTCAATGCTGTTGCTTACTTATCAAACCCATGTGCTTCCAGGCAGGAATGATGCCAGAATCTATGTCGTTTGCATTGTTAGGGTTATATGTGTAAGCAGGGTCTGAATCATGCTTCCATTTCAGCCAGCTGGAATAGGAAAGAAATACTGGGTGTGGTTATGTAAACACAGTTCACTCCATTTTCTTAGGCCTGCTAGATATTCAGCTGTTACAATGCTGCATTGCTCATTGTAACCAGTTTGGCTGTTGTGGGGTCACAAACTGTGTTAACCCTAAATGCAGGAAATGTAAAATATGAGCACCAATGCTTGCAGTTATTGGGGGAATACAGAAAAGTCAGACTGTGTTTAACTCAGCTCAAAGGCGAGACCCTGTCAGAGTAAATACACTTGGATGGACAGAGACTCGTCTTCCAGAGCCCTATAAATTAAGCTAGGGAGAGCGGTAAGTCAGCAGCTGTGAGCTGTAAGACTAGTTCAACTTGTTTCTTCTTCCCACTGTTTCAATGACAGAGTTAAAGAAGGGCTTCATAAGGAGTCTCTTTTGTATGTAAATGTACTCCAGTGGATGCTGGAATCTCTTGTGGCTGGACTGTGCTTTGGACTGAGAACTGAAATCACTAGGTTTATCCCAGAGCCAAATCCACCAAAAGCCAGTGAAAGATTAGATGAGTGGTGGCAGGCAGAGAGGGGCAACTGATGGAGAGGCGTGAGGAGCAGCCAGGAGAGTAGCACTAGACAGCAAGTGGATGGAGTGGGTAAGATGCTTCCTACCTGCCCCCCCATCAGGATGGGAAGTGAACTCTGCAGATCACCTCTGAATTCTGGTCTGCCCTGTCCAAGAGCAGTGACTCTGAGTGGGGTGCAGAGAAGAGTTGGGCATGTAAAGGGGACATTTACATTGCTGAGCTTGAGAGGAAAAGGACATTGCCCAACCTACATGTGATGTTTACTTGTGGTTTTGGTTATGAACTTTGTTTGTGGTGTTTTCACAAATTAAGGCCATGCTACTTCTTTCCCCTTTTATTCAAAGTTTCTTTTCCACACTCGGACTCTGTGTATGCAAGTGGGGAAGCATTGCCTCCCAGAGGTGCCCAGGAGTTACTAGGTGGGAGCTCTAGCTGGTTCTATGTTGGATATATGGAGAGGAAACACAGATATCGAATCCACCCTTGGCTGCTGCTACCTCACAGAAAGGTTACACAAGAATTCCAAAACACTGTTCAGATCTCATTCAGTGTAGATTCATTGTCCCCTGCTTGCTCTGCTCATGCGTTAAAACACTTTGAAACAGGACTGCTGCTTTTAAAACCTCTCCTTTTTATCTACTTAAGAAGCACGTCATAAAGATTAGGAAGTGCTGCTCCAATCTGTCTCCCACATTACCATCTGAAAAGAACAGGCCAGATTCTCAGCTGCAGAAACTAGTGCAGCTATGCTAAAGTCAACAGAGAATATGGCCCAATGCTGGGGGAAATTTGCACTGATTCATGTAACTGTGACCACCTCAACTGTGACTCTTAGGACATAGACTTTAATTTTCCCCTTTAATGCTGACACCCCAGTTACACGTCTCTTACATATTTAGCCTCCCTGTGTGAGGCAAACCCACTGCCAAACCAGGGCTGCTCACTCAGCTACTCACCCCTCCAGCCAAGTATGAAGCAACTAATCTCTCAGGCATGCTGCAACAATCTATCCCTGGGCAGAACCCAGGTCAGATGACCTACATGCACAGGTATGTCAGGGTGTGTGTAGACTACTGGATTTTTTCAAAAAAAAGTAGCCTTTTTACGAAAAAACTTCACCTGTGTCTAGACTGCAGCCGTGTTCTTTTGAAAATAAATCGAAAGAACGTGGCAGTTTTTTTGATCGCGGTAAACCTCATTCTATGAGGAATAACACCTTCTTTCGAAAGTATTCTTTCAAAAAAAGGCGTTATTGAATGCAGACTGTGCTTTTTCAAAAGAGAGCATCTAGGCTCTCTTTCGAAAAAGCGGCTTGCTTTTTTGAAAAATCTGCTTGTAGTCTAGACGCTCTCTTCAGAAGAGGCTTTTTTGAAAGCCTCTTTCGAAAGAGGCTTGTAGTCTAGACGTAGCCTCACTTTTAACACCCAAGCTACAAGTTAGTCTGTGCAACAGCACCACTCAGCTAGGAACCTGGCTGCTGCCTCAGTGACAGCTGACTCTATAGACTTCCAAACTGCCTTGGATCCTGATCTTACCCCAGTGTTACCTGAGCCTTGTTCCATCTTACTTCAGCTTTCTCCGTGAAGTATTTTAACCCTCTTTCAGTCCTGTTCCTTACCCATTCCAGCCTTGCATTGATTTAGCATGTACAGACTCTGACCCAAGGCCTGTCCCCAGACTCCAGTTTCTGCAATGCCCTTGGCCCAGTTCAGACTCTGTCTGGCTTTCATCCTTGGAATCTGTTCTCACCCACTGCTCTGACCACTAGGCCTAGAAACCAGAGCATGAGATACCCTGACTCCCTACACCTGCTCTTTGGTTCCTTGCTATTTCTGCAATTGCCAAATTAAAAGAAAACCTACCCTTCTTGCATCATACAACATAGCCCACCTCTCACACCATGGCACGTTCTCTAATGTGGCTATGGGCTGCAATCTGTGAGGCTGTGTCTAGACTGGCCAGTTTTTCCGGAAAATCAGCCGCTTTTCCGGAAAAACTTGCCAGCTGTCTACACTGGCTACTTGAATTTCCACAAAAGCACTGACTTCCTACTGTAAGAAATCAGTGCTTTTTGCGGAAATACTATGCTGCTCCTGTTCGGGCAAAAGTCCCTTTTGCGCAAAACTTTTGCACAAAATGGCCAGTGTAGACAGCTTAGATTTGTTTTGTGCAAAAAAGCCCCGATCGCGAAAATGGCGATCGGGGCTTTTTTGCGCAAAAGCGCATCTAGATTGGCCACGGACACTTTTCCACAAAAAGTGCTTTTGCAGAAAAGCGTCCGTGCCAATCTAGACGCTCTTTTCCGAAAATGCTTTTAACGGAAAACTTTTCCGTTAAAAGCATTTCCGAAAAATCATGCCAGTCTAGACGTAGCCTGAGTGTTCAGCAGAACATGGAGCTCAGGAATC
Organism: Pelodiscus sinensis; assembly: GCF_052426305.1. Classification (NCBI taxonomy): domain Eukaryota; kingdom Metazoa; phylum Chordata; order Testudines; family Trionychidae; genus Pelodiscus; species Pelodiscus sinensis. Next base: position 16,464,273 of record NC_143054.1, read on the forward strand.
CTAGAAAGTCTTTAAGGAAGGACACAGCAAAGTATATTCTAAACAATAACACTGAATTAATAACAGAAGCAAACAACATGTATGCTCTGTGGGTCAGCTGGGTCCATAATCTTCCTTCATTTGGTCTGACATCAACAGCCTACTGAAAAGGGAGGGAGAAGACATGACACATCTCCAGGCTCTTCCATAAAACATTTCGAAGACAGAATATTCAGTACTGTATACTATATGGCTACGTCTACACTGGCCCCTTTTCCGGAAGGGGCATGTAAATTTCACGAGTCGTCGTAGGGAAATCCGCGGGGGATTTAAATATCCCCCGCGGCATTTAAATAAAAATGTCCGCCGCTTTTTTCCGGCTTTTAAAAAAGCCGGAAAAGAGCGTCTAGACTGGCCCCGATCCTCCGGAAAAAGTGCCCTTTTCCGGAGGCTCTTATTCTTACTTCAAAGTAAGAATAAGAGCCTCCGGAAAAGGGCACTTTTTCCGGAGGATCGGGGCCAGTCTAGACGCTCTTTTCCGGCTTTTTTAAAAGCCGGAAAAAAGCGGCGGACATTTTTATTTAAATGCCGCGGGGGATATTTAAATCCCCCGCGGATTTCCCTACGACGACTCGTGAAATTTACATGCCCCTTCCGGAAAAGGGGCCAGTGTAGACGTAGCCTATCTGTGTGAGTGGATGTTTGTTAAAGAGACAAGAGCCGTACATGAAGGATTAAAATAGTGATGTTTCATCAGTTGGGGTTACCAAAGTGATACCCCAGATACAAGACACTACGGACACTACGGATTTCCTGAGAAAACTACAATGCATAGGTGATCTTCCAGAAAACACCATCCTAGCCACCATGGATGTAGAGGCTCTCTACACAAACATCCCACATGCAGATGGAGTATAAGCTGTCAGGAACAGTATCCCTGATGATGCCACAGCACAACTGGTGGCTGAACTCTGTGAATTTATCCTCACACACAACTATTTCAGATTTGGTGACAACATATACCTCCAGACCAGGGGCACTGCTATGGGCACCCGCATGGCCCTACAATATGCCAACATTTTTATGGCTGACCTGGAACAACGCTTCCTCAGCTCTCGTCCACTTCCACCCCTTCTCTACCTACGCTACATCGATGACATCTTCATCATCTGGACCCATGGGAAGGAGACTCTGGAAGAATTTCACCATGATTTCAACAGCTTCCACCCCACCGTCAACCTCAGCATGGACCAATCTACACGGGAGGTCCATTTCCTGGACACCACTGTGCAAATAAGTGACGGTCACATCAATATACCGAAAGCCTACCGACCGCTATGCTTACCTGCATGCCTCCAGCTTCCATCCCGGACACACCACACGATCCATTGTTTACAGCCAAGCACTGAGGTACAACCGCATATGCTCCAACGCCTCTGACAGAGACCTACACCTACAAGATCTTCAACAAGCATTCTGTAAACTGCGATACCCACATGAGGAAGTGAGGAGACAGATTGACAGAGCCAGACATGTACCCAGAAGCCTCCTGCTATGGGACAAGCCCAAGAAAGAAACCAACAGAACACCACTGGCCATCACCTACAGCCCTCAGCTAAAACCTCTCCAACGCATCATTAGTGATCTTCAACCCATCCTGGACAATGATCCCTCGCTTTCACAGGCCTTGGGAGGTAGGCCAGTCCTTGCCCACAGACAACCCGCCAACCTGAAGCATATTCTCACCAGCAACTACACACCACACCATAATAACTCGAACTCAGGAACCAATCCTTGCAACAAACCTCGGTGCCAACTCTGCCCACATATATACACCAGCAACACCATCACAGGACCTAAGCAGATCAGCCATACTGTCACTGGTACATTCTCCTACACATCTACTAATGTAATATATGCCATCATGTGCCAACAATGCCCCACTGCTATATACATCGGCCAAACTGGACAGTCCCTACGTAAAAGAATCAATGGACACAAATCTGATATTAGGAATGGCAACATACAAAAACCTGTAGGGGAACACTTCAATCTTCCTGGACACACAATTGCATATCTCAAGGTAGCCATCCTGCAGCAAAAAAACTTCAGGACCAGACTTCAAAGAGAAACTGCTGAGCTACAATTCATCTTCAAGTTTGACACAATTAACTCTGGATTAAACAAAGACTGTGAATGGCTCGCTAACTACAAAAGCAGCTTCTGCTCTCTTGGAATTCACACCTCCAGATCAGCTACTAGAAGTGGGCCTCATCCTCCTTGATTGGATCCACCTCGTCCTCTCCAGCCTGATTCTGGCCTGCATATTTATACCTGCCTCTGGATATTTCCACTACATGCATCTGACGAAGTGGGTCTTTGCCCACGAAAGCTTATGCTCCTACACTTCAGTTAGTCTATAAGGTGCCACAGGACTCCTCACTGCTTTTGCAGATACAAGATGGTCCTCTTGCATAGACTTCAAGTGCAGGAAGTGGCTTGTAGGACACTAGACACCCCATTGTAGGCCCATAAAGATTCGTATGGTGGGAAAGGAGGTGGAGGTCTATTGAGCACAGTTAGGGCTAGGGATGTTAACTGACTGAGCAGGGGCTAGAGCGGTCCCCTCACTCACTACGGCCAGGATGGAGTGGCCTGCCTGCTATGGCTGCGGGCTGCTCCAGCTGGGCTAGAGCACCTTTGCCTGTGGCACGGCGGACCCCGCAGATCTGGAGCAGCCTCCTGCTTGCAGTGGGAGGGGGGTTGCTCTAGCCCCCACTGCATAACCATTAACAACCTTAGTCAGGGCAATTAATCTTGCTGGCTTCATTATGATAATGAATTATTTTATGGGTTTGTATAAACCCTCAGGTAGTGCTTAGTTTAGGTTGCTGCGTTGGGGTTAGCTCACCAAGCCTGAGCACCACCCACGTGTGAGTCTGTATGGATAGAAATGCTCATCCATGGTCCTGAGACACTCCCTCAGGAAACCGTCTGAGGCACAGCGACCTCCTCAGCACATCAATGTCATACACAAGGGAGCTGGGGGAGCCGACGGCTTCCCCAGGCTCCTGGGCAAGGAGGAGGGTCTGGCTCTGCTTCCAGAAGAGGTGGGGCCTTGGGTGGAAGGAACAGGGGCAACCAGACCTCAGTGCCACCAGACCATGGCATGCCCCCACCCAGCCCTCAGAGTCACCTGGAGTGTGCCACACGGCTTTCCAGCGGCGATTTAAAGGGCCAGGGCTCCAGGCACCGCCACTGCCTAGTGTCCTTTTGAATCACTGGCCACAGAGCAGTTGCCCCTTCTCCCTCCCACACCCCCGTGATTGGCAGGCATGGTTATGCAGCTTCATATTATTTAAGCTTGTAAATAATACTCACAGAGATATGCATTTCAAGTGGGCAGCGACAGGGAAGCTTCGAGACACTACGTGCTAATTGCCTAGTAGGCCAGTAGGGGACATTCACATCAACTCCTTCCTATTGGGAAATTTGGCATGTCCACTACAGACAGCAATGAGGAGGCCCTGACTCACATGCCAAATGGATTAACTGTAGACACATATGCCCCCGAGCCCTTACTTGCCAGAGGAAAAGTACTGAGATGCTAACAGGATCATGTGTGCAAAAGGGAGACAAAATTCTGTGCTAGTGCTTACTGTGTTGGCACGTGCTATTAAACTAGTATGACAGAAAGTTGCCCTCGGGAAGTGCCAACCTGCCCTCAGGAAATTCCTGACTTGAAGACAGACATTTATTACCGAAAAAAGAATCAGCTGGGTCAGTGAGATGCTGACATGTTTCATTGGCACACAGCCAACTATGCAGAGAAAGGCTTAACAGAACTTTCTTCTGGTGCCTCTGTGCCAACAATAGATGCGGACAGTGCAAATATTTACAGACCCAAAGTGGGGAGAGACAAAAGGGAGAAAGCTGGGAGACTGCCCTCAGTGCTTAATATAATGCTGGCTCGTGCTGGCTTACATCACTGAAGTGACTGGGGTCCGCAGTGCATCAGACAGGATGGAATGACACGGTCCCAAAGTCACGATACCACAAGTACAAGATGTCTTTTCACACATACTATACTGCCCAGTTCTCCCCTTCCCAGGGGGGATATTAATAGCTGCGCACTCATACTGTACATACTATAGGACCAGCATTTCCACAGCAAGGGAATGTGCAGGGCTGCTAGAGGAAAGCCAGATTTTCAAAGCAAACCCAGGACAAAATTATTTTCTCTGAGACACACAGCAATTCTTCATTCCAAAGTTATGTGCACTAAATGCTCTCTCTCTCTCTCTCTCAGCTTGTTAGCTCAATTCCCTCTCTTTCAAATTCCTCTTTAAGATCCACCTCAGCCATGATACCTACATGACTAGGTTTGGAGGCAGATGGGGCTAGTTGGCTCTCACTTTATTTAGTGAAGATAATATTTTTTAAAACAAATGTATATTAATATTTCCATATATTTAACTGCATCCCTCTTCCCTCCATTCTTCTCCACTCTCTATGACCATGACTTTTTCTTAATATTTATTTATTCAGAGTTTCACACAACGAGGCCCTGGGATACTATTGTGATACAAATATAATAATATTTCCCTTTCCTTACCGAAGAGACAACGAAGTTGCTATGAATAAATTAAATACAGAATAATGCATGAACATAGTGCTTAGGCATTACTGTCTGAGAGCAGAATTTTGCCTTAAATCTACTCTAAATGGAAACTAGCAAGTGACCATGTATAATTTGTTTTATTGTTATTAAAAATTGCTAATTCTTATACTCTTACCAGGGATTACTCTGTTACAATATCCACAAAACCAGAAAGAAACAATTCTGATACAGACAACTAAAGGAGAAGTGTTGGGAAGGATCTTCACAGCCAGTGGCTTTGCTAAGATATTTTTTTATCTAAAGTCTATGGACGGACATTCTGTGATCACTGCAACAGCATCTCTTTAGGAATAAGGACCCTCAAATGAATAGCTGTCCTTAAGTGGCATCAAATCAAAGGCAAATGATTTTTCCTGGAAGCTTTCAATCACTTAAAACAAAACAAAACAACCCACCTACAAAAACAGTTCAAGATAGGGTCAGATAAATAGAACATTACAGGAATTCTCAGCAAAACACTTTTATATAAGAGGCCATGATAAAATAAAAAGTCTATTACCAGGAAGCTAAATAATGAGTCTTTAATGTCTCAGATAAAGTTATCCTGTGCTTTAATGAAGTTACCCTGAACTCTGATCAAGCTCACTGTGTACAAATGAGTAGTTTTGTATTCATCTTTCCATTAAAAAAATCAATAAAATGTTTTAGCAAAAAGTTACTTTATATAGCAGTATTATTCAACCTTGGAAAGCTGTTGGTCTTGTGTGACTCACACAACATTGCATTCCAAAGCAGCCTCAGGGTCTGATTATTTTATGGTGCCATATAACTCCATGTCTTCTCTCCTCACTCGATTCTGGCTGTATTGAGGAAAGAAGAGGAATCCTGGCGGTCTAGTTGCTAAACACTATTTCACACCGCCTGGGCAGTATATGTGGGGTACTCCTGTGTGATCAGCGCTCCATTCTGCCCCAGTGCAGGCCAAACACAAGAAACCGCAATCTGATCAGTGGTCTCCATGACAGCTGTGCGGTGGGCTAGATGGACCCGTCTATTTTCTGTATTCTAATGTATATTCCAATATGCCGATCTGCTTCCTATTAAACGACAAGTCTGAACTGTGCTCCATGCTGTGGGAACATTACATTTGATGAGCCAAACGGATTTTCTCCCATTTTAACTCTAAGGTGAGCATTTCATTCACTTAATTGCATTCAATGGTTTTGTTCCCCGGTGAAATGTTTTCAGTCTTTGGTTGAGCAGCCTGAGCCCAGACAGGGTATGACCCAGTGGGGATGATTTCCAATGAAGATTGTAGCTGGTGCTAGTATAGGTCATGGAGCTTTTCTCACTCCCTTGACTTGTTCATCATTTTACTCACTGAATTCCCCTTCCATCTCCCTGGTCACATAAAACAAACAACTGATCTGATAGGTTAGAGGGCTCACTCTGTGCTTTGAAAATACAACACCACTTTAGGCACTAGAATGTGCTTGTATCTTATCAATGTTCCCCCTAATTTTTTCCATCTATGTGAGAAATACATTTTGGGAATGTCTACACTGCTACCCTAGTTCGAACTACGGTGGCTAATGTAGGCATTCGAACTTGCAAATTGAAATATCACGGGCTTCATTTGCAAGTTCGATTGCCTACATTAGCCACCCTAGTTCGAACTAGGGTGGCAGTATAGACATACCCTTTGTTATGTAGACTGAAGCATGTATAAATGTGCACCACCAGGAGAAACACAAACCTAGCTGTGGGCACTCTGCTACTCAGCTGGGTGGCACTGGAATCTCTTTGGAGGAGCTGCACAAGCACACGGCTTACAGGAAATATTGTGTCTCTCATTCAAGCCTGTGTGTAACACACAACTTTATTTACACAGAGGCTGTTCCTTCTACATTACACACACACACACGCAAACACACTCAGTCATACAAAAAATAAAAAATCCTCCATACATTCAATACAATTTGCAGACAAAGCTGTGTTTTTACATATGGGTTCTGCAGATAAGCATATACTGTACAAATCCAATGATTTTCAGTGTTATGGTTTACAATTACATTAATGAGAGTGTGGGAAACACATGACAAATACCCAGATGCTGGCTATAAAGCTCCATGTGTTCTTACATACATGGGACTAAAACTGCAGAGGTGCTAAGGTGCTCAGGACCTATTTTTCCCACTGAGGATTTGGCCCCAAGTACTTTCCCACATTACCAGTTATTTAAATCCTGAATGATGATTGATTTTAGTGGCTGTCATGTTTTTCAGTGTGACCATGTACTTTCATAACTCTGGTGAGTTTCTGAGTATTCTATCCATAACATAGATCAGCGGCAAAGCCATGGGTACACGCATGGCCCCACAGTATGCTAACATCTTTATGGCTGACCTAGAACAACGTTTCCTCAACTCCCGTCCCCTTTCACCCCTTCTCTACTTACGCTACATCAATGACATCTTTATGATCTGGACGCATGGCCAAGAAACACTGGAGATATTCCACAGAGATTTCAACAACCTACACCCCACCATCAACCTCAGCCTGGACCATTCTACATGAGAGGTCCACTTCTTGGACACCACAGTACAAATCAACAATGGAAAATTAGACACCACTCTCTACAGAAAACCCACTGACACTCATACAGTTACCTACATGCTTCCAGCTCCCATCCAGAACACACCATACGATCCATCGTCTATAGCCAAGCCCTTCGATACAACCGCATCTGCTCTAATCCCACTGACAGAGACCAGAAGCTTCAGGATCTCTACCAAGCATTTATAAATCTCAACTACCCACCCGGAGAAATAAAAAAGCAAATTGAAAGAGCCAGACGAATACCTAGAAACCATCTACTTCAAGACAGACCCAGGAAAACCAACAATAGAACACCACTTGTCATCACCTACAACCCCCAACTTAAACCTGTCCAACACATTATCAATAAACTACAGCCTATACTGGAACAGGATGCCATACTCCAAGAGGCTTTGGGAGACAGACCCATAGTCTCCTATAGATAACCACCTAACCTCAAGATGATTCTTACCAACAACCACAGGACATACCACACTAATACCAACCCTGGTACCTTCCCTTGCAACAAACCCCGTTGCCAGCTTTGTCCACATATTCATTCTGCTGATACCGTTATTGGACCTAACCAAGTGAGTTATAAGATCAAGAACACATATTCCTGCGCATCCAGAAATATAATTTATGCTATCATGTGCCGAAAGTGTCCGTCTGCTATGTACACTGGACAAAAGTCTCAGACACTTTGCCAAAGGATTAATGCCCACAAAACAGATATCAGACAAGATCACAAAGAAAAAACTATTTCTTGCCATTTCAACCAGAAAGGACACTGTCTCAACGACTTAACCACCTGCATTCTACTACAAAGACCTTTTACATCTGCACTTGAAAGGGAATCCTCTGAACTGTCATTCATGTTAAAATTCGACACTCTCCGGGGGGGACTGAACAAAGACCCCAACTATCTTACCCATTACCAAGATAGCTTCCCCAATTATCACTTCTATACCATTAGCTCACAGACATCTAACTTTCCCCACCTCTAATATCATTAACTCACAGACACTTACCTTCCTTCCTCCCCCCCTGCATCCCTCTTCTGTTCTGAAATGTGATTTGTCCTTTTCATATGTGTTCATTTTTTTAAATTGTATCCTTTGGTATATATGGTTGTGACTATTTTCTTCCACTATTTGATCTGCGGAAGTGCGTCTGGCCCACGAAAGCTCATCATCTAACAAACCATCTTGTTAGTCTTTAAAGTGCTACATAGTCCTGCATTTTGCTTCAGCTACACCAAACTAACACGGCTACATTTCTATTACTATCCATAACAGGCATTTTCCCTGTTAATATACACAACTGTCCCTGAATCAAAATAAATTATTGAGGCTGTTTACAATGTATGATTTTCCTGTAACATGGCAGGGCACTGATGTATGTGTAATATGCAAACCATATAAACAAGCACACTCCATCTGGAAGTACCCAACATAGTGCATATTAAGCAACATCACTGCAAAGGTAAGGCACTGCTTCCATCGGCTAAAATTAGCTACTGAAAATAGCAACTGCTACAGAAACATTAGAAGTCACTGTGTCTGCACTAAACTGATGATGCAGAGCCATCCAGAAAATTATTTTGAACTTCTTCTTTTTTTAAAGTCTTCCAGAAAAATAGGCCAGTGAAACCAAGTCAGATACCATGTATGTGAGGGGATTTTTGTCCAGGAGGTTGTGAGACGGAGTATACAAACTGCTTTCCTTACTGTAAATGGCAAGTGCACTTGAACCCACATTCTTTGTTAGCTATAAACATTCCGATGCTCTACTAATGATCCGAGACAATCTCTCCAATCAGCACTGACATCTCTTATTCAGGATCTCTACTACTTTCATAGACTCATTGATTTTAAAGGCAGAAATGTCCAGTTTGACCATGTAATCTGACCTCTTGCATAGCACCGACCAAATAATTCACCCAGTAACTCCTGCATCAAGTCCATAAATTGTAGCTGAAGTTCGAACTAGAGTATATTGTTTGTAAGGGTACAGCTTGCTCAGGAAAGCTTGGTAGGGAAAAAAGGATGGTGTTTTGAAGTGCCACGGGCTCCTCGCAGGGCCGGGCAGGGAGAAGGAAGCTTCACGCAGCTCTCCCGCACCACCAGGCCCTGACTGGACTGGGGGCGGGGGAGTGCGCAAAGCCTCCTACGCTCTCCCCCGCACCCTGCGAGCAGTGCATGGTGCTTGAAAGCGCCACATGCTCCTGGCAGGGCAGGAGGCGGCTTTGCATGCTCCCCTGCCCCCAGACCAATTAAGGCCTGGGGGTGGGGGAGCACATGAAGTCTTCTCTGCTCTACCCCTGACCTGTGAGCAGTGCGCGGTGCTTTGAAGTGAGGGGGCAGAGCAGAGAAGGCTTCGGGCGCTCCCCCGCCCCCAGGTCTTAATTGGCCTGGTGGCGGGGGAACAGCAGGGCCTCCACAGGCCAGCATCCACCCGCTTGGCGGGCAGGATTGGCCCATGGAGGCTCTTTTGCCCACCCCTGGTTTAAGACCTGTAAAGTTAGCCCATTTGTAAATATCTTGATCAAGTGCCCATGTTTTGTTACTGTTTGGATATAGTAAATTGCTTATTATTTAGGCTTTTAGGCACCATTAAAACAACTGTATAAACACCATTTGGCCACAGGATTTAATAAAGGAGTTTATGGTTGCATTAGCACTGTGCTAATACCCTACATAAATAATCATATTTCTGACATTGTATAAAACTCTCTAAAGCAATGATGAGGCAGGAGACATAGGAAAGAAATCCCAGGAAACTGAAGCAAATCGCAAAAGCAACACGAAAAACAGTCACTATTTTTATTTTAAAATGCAAAATAAGCATCATTCAATAAAATCACATCAGCCAAGAAATGTAAGAAACATAATTAGAACCCCTGGGCTTTTGCATGGAAAATGACTTCAATACAAAATGTGATACCGCTTTGCGGAGCTAGCCATTCTGGGTATTACATTAGTTGCATTTTAAATCATGCCCTAATTACTTCTTAAAAGAAGAGGTGACCAATTCAGATGTAAGTTGGGCAACAAACTGCAAGGCTGTGTCTAGATTGGCATGATTTTCCGGAAATGCTTTTAACGGAAAAGTTTTCCTTTAAAAGCATTTTTGGAACATAGCGTCTAGATTGGCACGGACGCTTTTCCGCAAAAAGCACTTTTTGCGGAAAAGCGTCCGTGCCAATCTAGACGCACTTTTCCGCAAAAAAGCCCCGACTGCCATTTTCGTGATCAGGGCTTTTTTGCGGAAAACAAATCGGAGCTGTCTACACTGGCCCTTTTGCACAAAAGCTTTGCATAAAAGGGACTTTTGCCTGAACGGGAGCAGAATAGTATTTCTGCAAGAAGCACTGATTTCCTACAGTAGGAAGTCAGTGCTTTTGCGGAAATTCAAGCAGCCAGTGTAGATAGCTGACAAGTTTTTCCAGAAAAGTGGCTGATTTTCCGGAAAAACTGGCCAGTCTAGACACAGCCCAAGTGAATATAAATGGTACTAGTGCTTTTTATGACCCAATCCATCCTGGTTTGGTTCACTTTCTGCACAACGCTGAGGGCCTTTAGACTCCAGATTCCAGCCAATGGGAGCAGCAGGGAAAGCCTCCAGGAAGCATGTCCCTGTGCTGCTGTTCCCCAGCCGTGGAAGGGGGCAGGGAAGCAGCAGCGCGCGCAGCCTTTTCTGGGTCTGCTTCTTCCCTGAAAGCCAGATCTGGTGGGGAGCCTCGGGGCTTTCTGACCCTCTTTCCCCCCGCAGGAAGTCAGCAATCTTGTGTGGGAGCCATAGGTTGCCGACCCCTATGCTAGGGCCAGGAGGTTGTTTATTTATTGACAAATAATATTTGCAGCATTTTGTATAATTTTAAAATATTGTGCACAGACGTCTTTAATTTTTGGGTTCAGAATTGCCTGAGGAGTAAACTTGGAATAAAAACTGATGAGCGTCTCTCTATGTAATAGCAACAGCTGATGACTCCCGCCACAACAACATAAAATATTGAAAAGGAGCTCACAAAGGAAACACTTTTCTTGGTATTTACCACAACAAATGGATTAGAACCCACTATGGCATGAGCCCCAGGGTGTCTCATTCCCATGAGATATCAGAGGGTAGGAAGGTGAGAAGGAGATATTTATCTCAAATCAAACGTATTCTACCTCTTTTGTCTACTTCTTGGTTCTACTGTCCCAGCAACCATATGCGTGACAGCTGCACCTGTTAAATACAGTATGACTCTAATAATGCAGGGAGGAAAATAAGTTGCTTCCCCACTAGGTATTTAATCTCATGAGTAATTATTCACATGTCTGCACTTTCGGAACCTAATTTTGGCATGGCACAGATACATTTCGCACTGTGATGTGTTTTCATGTATGGGCCATTCCTGTGGAAAGGGATTGGGGGGGGAGCAGTTGGTAGAAATATGTATCAGCTTCACAGTACCCTCAAAAATATCCCAAACCTGATGTCAACACTAGAGCCAATTGCTCAACAATTTATCTCCTATGTACTATGTCCAATACATTTTCTAGGAATATGGCAAGTCTAAAATAGAACTGGGACCTTGCTGCATTAGCTAACCATCAGTGAGTGAAATAAGAATCTTGAGCCATGATACCACCTGCAGACAGAGCAGCTCTTCCTTTTATGTTTCTATCAAGTCAAGTAGCCCAGTTCTGCTCTGAAGGCAAAAGACTCCTGTGTGTAACTCATGCAAGGACTACTAATGGTAGTGGGGGCTATACAGATTGTGTTCCGGCCCAGTTAGTGTCCTGACACTTCCTACTAGAACAAGGATGGGCATTAATTTTTGATGAGGGGCCACTCGAAGAATTTAGTAAATGGTCAAGGGCTGCACTTTTCTATTATATGAATGGAGGGGGTGTGGGGGTCTGAGGTTGGATGTAGAAAGGAGCTTGGGGTAGGGAACTGGGATGCAAAAGGGGTATGGGAGGGAGTTTGGGTGAAGGAAGGGGTTGTGACGTGAATTTTGGTTTTACATCCCCATTCCACTCAAAGTAGCCAGCTGCTGGGGCCATGTGTGTCTCTGCATGGCACATACCCTTTGGAGGGAGGGGGGGGTCTCTGCATGCTGCCCCCCTCTCCAGCACAATCATCACAGCTCCCACTGGCCAGAAACTGGCTAACAGGAGCTCTCTGGTGTATGCTTGCAGGCGCAGGAAGCTCACAGATCCCCCTGTCCATGGTGCGCACCGTGCAGAGACACACATGCTGGCCCCAGCAGCTGGCAGCTTTGAGTGGCATATGGGGGTGTGGCAGGCAGAGATTCTGCCCGAGGGTCCTGCTGTGCCACAGCATATTGGTGGTCCAGAGGATCATGGCAAGCCAGATGCAGCTCACAGTCTGTATTTTGTCCTAGAAACCTTTTTCTTAGGAAAATGTCAACCTACCGTTGAAAACAAATCGGTGGAAAGTTTGAAGCCATCATTCTCCTTCCATGAAGTTGCTAGTGATTAATCTACTTAAAAACAGGCAACCCTTCCCCCCCCCTTTTTTTTTTTTTTTTTTTGCTCAAGTCTTCTTACAGAGGATTTGAATTCAAACAAGGCAAAAATCAGAGGGAGAGAACAGAAGAAACTTCACACACTTTCCGTACCAAAGCATGAATCAAACCTCTAGCAGAGAGCTAAAATAGCTGAGTTTGGGACAATTCAAATAAACATGCTTCAGAATACATTCTCCTCCAATAGCAATTCCCAAGTCTGTTGCAAGATGTTAGTGAAGGTCTGTAAGTTATTTTCTCCTTCAGACTTAAAGAAACAACCCTCAGACCTTTCTACAGTTGCTTATCTAAACATCATTTCTATCTTGATATAAATAATATTCACGTTGGTTTCAAATGTAATGTTGAGTCCTGTCTGGTTGAATCTATCCTTTCTATACAACTTACAATTTTATAATTTAATAGTAATTCATTTCTGAGTTAGCTAAATTTTGAGTAACTCCAGTAATCTCAAAACATCTATAAATATTTACATATACAGGCACATCTCTTATGTCCATGTTTATGTACAGAAATAAATAAGCTTACAAAGAATATTATTTCTCTTTGCTTTGTCTTTCTCCATCCAATAGGAGTATACATCCTTTCCCGTATCACAACTTAGCGAATTCTTTGTACTTAATGCCTGCTATCGAAGGCACTCAAAAGCCACTACAAATATTAATGGAGCTTTACAAACAGTTCTGTGAAGCATCAAAAGATTATCACACTCATTTTGCAAATGCAAAGCCTTAGGAAGGCTAAGTGACTGGGTTAAGGGTACATGGTGAATGAGTAATAGTGTATTATAGAACTCATGTGTCTTTATTCACAGAACACTATGCTATCCTGACTAGATTATGTTGCCTCTCATTTTCTCTCTATTTTTCATTTCAGTTTCTTCAGTACTAGTGAGTTACAGATGGGATCCACCCACAAAATTCATAACTAGATGAGAACTTTTCCAAAAGTAGCAGCGATCAGCCTTGCAGGTGAGTTTCATTCCATTATAGGCATTGGTGCTATGCTCAGAAGTCAAATTCATCACCCCACTACCTCAAAATTTGGAAATGTTCAGATCTACCTCAGTAACCAACAGACATCTCCAAAATAGCAGATAGTAACCTAAGTGCCCTGGAATGGGGGTGGAAAAGGGAACATGCTCCTGGTACAGTATGAGAACCTAGAGAGACAGATCAATGGAAGAATCCATGTCAGAGATATTCAGTCAATCACTGGGCTTCAGGATAATGTCTGACTTCACTTGCCCAGCCAGCTAGGTGACACCAAATCCAAAAATCACTTCACAGGAAACATCTGCTCAGCTTTTATCAGCTGACACCCTGCTAGGCTGCATTGAACATTGGTTGCTCAAGGGAAAAGGAAAGGCTCAGATAGCAGTTACCCTACTATCCTTGTTCTTTCAACACAGCTACTTGTCTGCAAAGTGTACAGAGGTGCCCAAACTTTAAAATAAATTTGGCATGTGTTGAAGAGCTGTTACTATTCCTATCTGACTGTCCTCTTCAAACATGATGGGTTGGCAATGTCCTTTACTCACTAAAAACGTCAGGCAACATTTAAATGCTTTGTAGTCTACAAATAGGCTGGCCTAACAGTGGCAAAATGAATGAGAAGGATTCCCAGTCAGGAGGAATCGGATAAGACCTCCCTTCCTGTACTGTGCAGTTTTGTAATTATCTAAAACTAGCTGGAGTTACCCGGCATTGCTTGGGGCGGGCGGGAGGGGGCGAGCATGGGTGGAGTGGGTGGGCGGGGCGGCTCAGCTCACGCCCGTGGCTGCAGGTGCCACAGGGGGCAACGACCCCACCACCCTCCCCGAAACGTTCGCCCCGCTACCTGCCGCACCATGGGGCCGCACCAGAGACTCCCCTCTTCCACGAGCCGCAGAGATCATGTACCGGGCTCACTGCCACATGACCAGGAAGCTGCGCGGGACCCCAGGCCGCTCCCAGCACCGCTGCCGCCGCCTCCCTACTGGGCTTGCCCCACTGCTCCCGCAACTGCCCCGTAGCGGCAGCCGCGAGCTCCAGCCTGCTGCTTGGTAACCCTCGGTCGCCACCAGAGAGGAGGGGCCTGGGCCAAGTGACATCACAGGAGGGAGGGAGGAGGGGGCTCCCCTGCCCCGGACACACCTGCACAGTGGAACAGCCTGGTAGAGGTGAGTGGAGCAGCTGCCGCTCAGAGCGCCGCCCCTCCCCTCGTGCCTCTAGCCTTAGTGAGTGACTGTCCCCGCAGCTTCTCCCGGGAAGCCACTTCTCCCTGTACTGCCAAAAGTACCTTAAAACCTTCTCCTGGAGGAAAGGTTACCCCATGCAAAGTTTGGTTGCCCAAGTTATTAGCACACAAACATACAAACATTCTCCTTTATATATTAGATTTCTTCTTAGACCCTTAGAAACTATCATTTTTCTGCCGCCTGTAAGATCTAAAGCAGTGATAGGCAACCAAGAATGGTGGGTTGGTCGCATAAGTGGCCCTCCTTCACCTCAGTAGTCTGACACAGCCAGCAGCTCACTGGGCTTCCCCCTGTGGCCCTGTAGCCCCCGTGTGCTCCAACGCACCTCCCATGCACTGCGGCAGTGAAGCCCCACACTTACTTGCTTTTCCCACTCCCTCCCAGAGCTAGAATGCCGTGAACAGCTGATTTGTGGCTTTCCAGCTCTGGGAGGGAGAGGCAGGGTGGGGACAGAGTGCGAATCAGGGGATTCGTGGCTTCCCCAAAAGTGCTGGGAGGGAGGGGCAGGAGCAGGAAGTGCGAGGCTCCAGTGCCCCAGTGCACAAGAGGCACGTGGGGGAGGAGGACATTCAGGGAGTCTAAGGGCTACAGGTAGAGCCCCAGTGGGAGCATGCAACTTGCGGGCCACAGGTCGCCTGCCACTGATCTAAAGTCTTCAACTATTTTCCATCTCTCTATTATCCCTGGCTCTACACTGATATTTTCTAACTTCCCAAAAATCAATAGCACCTTTGAGTGTGCAGCGATGGTGACCTTATTATAAACACTGCAATGTTCTTCCATAATGGCCCAGTAATGTAATGTGAAGTAAAGTAATGGCGTTAGCTATGCTTTTGTAGTGTTTTGAACCATTACTGAAGATGACTTCATTATCCTTTTTAAACAAGAAAGTATTGGGCCCTTCATCTATTTACAAGTTTTACAAAAACAATTTCAAATTCAATTTGATCCCAAAATTAGATTAGGCTAAAACCCCTCACAAAAACTAATAAAAATAAAAATGCAATTTTCCCACCAACCCGTTTCAATTTAAATAACTTGTTCCGAAGCACGATCCATTCACTGCAGGATCAGAAAGACACAAACGAATTACTTGAGAGGCAATGTAGCCCAGTGAGGAGAACACTGCATTGGGACACATGGATTCTGTTCCCAGCTTTGATACTCTAACCTGTTGAGAAGTATTGTGCAAGTTGCTTTACTTCTATTTGTGCCTTAGTTTAATAATTTATACAGTGAGGACCGGAATACTGAATTCCTCTCTAGAGTGCTCTGAGATCTACAGATAAAAAGCACCATGTAAGAGCTAAATACTATTCATTGTTGTTATTGTTATTATTATTAAGAAATACTACTACTACTACTAATAATAATAATAATTATTATTATTATTATTAAAGACCCAGGAAAAGAATGTGAACAGTTTAAAGAAATGTGAAATGTAAACATAATCAGAATTGGGTTTGATACAGACTCTAAGGCTATGTCTAGACTGCAAGCCTCTTTCGAAAGATACTTTCGAAAGAGCCTCTTTTGAAAGAGAGCGTCTAGACTGCACGCTGAACTTTCAAAAAAGCGGCTTGCTTTTTCGAAAGAAAGCATCCAGTGAGTCTGGATGCTCTCTTTCAAAGAAGCCCTATTTACATTGAAGAACGCCTTCTTTCGAAAGAGGAACTTTCGAAAGAAGGCGTTCTTCCTCGTGAAATGAGGTTTACCGCCATCGAAAGAAAAGCCGCGTTCTTTCGATTTAATTTCGAAAGAACGCGGCTGCAGTCTAGACGCAGGTGAGGTTTTTTCGAAAAAAGGCTACTTTTTTCGAAAAAAACCCTGAGTCTGGACACAGCCTAAGATATGGATGAGAGCTTCATATCACAGGTTCTGAGATACTGCTGTGCTGGGAATGGTAAAAGAACCTAGGTACATAGAAGCAATGAGATCCGTATTGTGATGGAACTAACCAAAATGCCAGATCCGCACAGTTTTGAATTTGGGGGGGTTGAAATCCATGTCTGAATTTTAGGTTGCTATTGCAAAGGCCAAATTCATTGCTGGCAAAGAAAGCATAACTCTATTGTCCTCCATGGACTTGTGCTCACTTACCTCAGTGGAGAATTTGGTCTTGTGTCTGGATTTAACCTACCGATGTTTGATCTCTGTTTGGATTTAGAAATTTGAATCAAAAGCATAAATGCGGTAAAGGGAAATTAGATAGTTAAAGGCTTTCACTTCAAACAATCTAAGGGGTTATTAGTAAGCCAGCTAAGAATATTTTTTAACATATGCTTTTCATTTTGACATGCTGACTCCTTTACTGCCTCTCCTTATAGGAACTAGAAGCACTGACTCAGGAAATCAAGGTTCAGAAGGAGGATCATATCTCTGGGTTCAGGCCAGGAAGCGTATAGGACCCTCTGAAAAAGGGAATCACTTAGATAATGCAGACGATAGCACTCAGCTGTGTGCTGTGGAAGCATTGCAGACTGTCTCAGGGAGTAGGGTAGGAATTGTGCACCTGCCTTGCTGCTCACTTGATTGGAGGTAAGGTGCAAGTGACACCACTGAAAAATCAGGGAAGGGCATAAACCTGAAGGTGCAAGCTATCCATGCCACTTTCTGCCCACTCCAGAAATTCCTCTGGCAAAAAAAAGGAAGGAAGCAGCTGTAGCCTTTCCAGAGCCACCCACTACACCCCTTCCAAAGAAAACAAGAATCATTTTAGAATGAGAAAAGATTAATGAGATCATAAAAGTAGAATTAGATATATAACATGAGTGACTAATGCTCAGAGTACTGAAGTACTGCAAACATTAGAGCTTGATCTTTCCATTGCAGCTACAAGACCAGGAGACTGAAGGGGATTCGTGACCATATTCACCTATAAAATGGACATGATAAATAATATATAAAACACCTTTATGTGGTGATTGTGGGGATGAGAGAGAGGGAAAATGAATGGGGAGGTAAAATAATGAAAGGCTAGTGGGGCTGCCACCATTTCATGTAACTTTTACGCAATACAAACATGAAAGGATTAAACTGGTGAGGCAAATGGGATCATTGCTGAATAAGAAAAAATCATTTCTCCCTATGATGAACAGACACTGAAGTGGGAACAATGTAAGATTAATCTGGGTTGCAATTAGCGATGACACTGAATTGCAAAATGCAGATCCAAGTCTCTAAATAAAAATCTGGTAGTGGTGGGGTTCTCAGATACAGGATTTTAACTCTGACAATTACAAAGAGAGCATCCAACTACAGTATTTTAGACCTGGGACTGTTGACCTGCACCTAGAGTTTGTCAGGAAGTGGAGAGTTTTTTTACAAAAAAAAAAAGTTGATTTTTCAGAGAAAAAAAACTGGGCAAAAACATTTAGCTGAAAACCAAATATTTCAAATTGGAAATGCTACAGTGGTGTCTCACAGGAGTTGAAGTCTGAGGATTCCACTCTCCATTCTCCTCTTTGAGCCAAGCTGCTTGGCCAGACTACCTATATTGTGATGTACCAATCTCTCATCTTTCTGAGCTACTGCGGCATGTTATGCAAGTCCCAATCTATGGTGCATCATGGGAGATGTGGTCTGGTTAAGAAATCCAGCCTATACTCAAGAATGGAGACATGAGGCAATCATTCTGATAAATGTCTATCAGGGATGGTCTAGAAGTATTTGGTCCTGCCATGAGGGCAGAGGACTGGACTTGATCTCTCAAGGTCCCTTCCAGTCCTAGTATTCTATGATGCTACAACTCCTGTGAGGCATGGCTAAAGCATTTCCAAATAAAATTTATTTGGGGGGGTTGGCCAATAACTAAAACTTGTCCATTTTCAAACCAAAGTAAAAGTGTTCTACAGAAAACTGATCTTTTTCATTAAAAGATTTTAGTCAAGAACCCAATGTTCCACTAAAAACAATTCTGAGAGAACATTTTCAACCATCCCTTCTTCAAAGTTCAGGGCTGTTCAGATCCAGAGTTTTAGTTTTGGCTGCTCTCTGGCTGCAAGATCTGTTGTCAAATTTTCTTGTCCATGGAGGAGTAAGACTGCATTTTTCACTGTGGTCAGTGTCCATTGCTTTCAGTCACAAGTCTTGTGGGTGTGAGTTGATTTTCCTCATGATTTCATCATCTCCAGAAAATGATGCATCAGCGCCAACTTTAATGGGTTTGGAAGTAGCATAAGTAGCTATCGGTTGAGAGAATTAAAACTAGCCAGTACAAAGCACTAGCAAAGAACAATGTTTGCTAGCAAACAGGCTTCTCCGTTGTATATTAAACAAACAAAACAAAACAAGGCTGTCAAATCAAAACATTACACTGTACACACAGAATTCTCTCTAGAGAGAGGATGAGAGAAAGAACCCACACGGGACAGAAGTTAGGCATATCACTAAATGCATTCCTGGAAAAGGCTCAAATTCCATGGTGATGAGGACAGTATAAGTAGAGCCCTGCGAAAGATACAACATTTGTATCTGCATCCCTATCTGCATCCACAAAAATGAGCCGCTGATATCCGCACTGACATCCGTGGATGCAGATGCCCATGGATATAAAGCAAATTTGCAAGGTTCTAGATACAAAATTTATATTTGTATCTGCATCCATATCCACAAAAATGAGCTGCGGATACCTGTGGCTATAAAGTGGATATCTGCAGATTTGCAAGGCTCTAAGTATAAGATCCCATATCCTATAAGACTAATGATCCAAGATAGGAAGGGAGAACAAGGGCTAGACTAAAAAGGTAGGCACAAATCAAGGGAGATAGAATACTCCCACCTAGATCACAATGTGGAATCAAAGATGGTTCACAGATGCTGTGGTCTGCAGGCTTCGGTAGTCCCTGCAGATGATGGATACGGTTGTTGGTCACTACATGGACTCACTGGCTCTCTGATTACATATGTCCACTGGCATAGCAACCCCATGCATGCGGTATCATAAGGATTTTCTGTGCCATGTGATGTGCAGGGAGCACAGATTTTGAGGCCAACATGCTTATGAAACAGTAATGCAGGATTTATAAAGTCCTCAAATACTCAGACTAAGTTTTAAATTTTCTTTAAAAGATGGTGCTTTCAATATAAAGCTCCTGAATATTATGCTGGCACTGGTTCAGTACTGACTTGGAAATATGAATAATTGTGGAACCCTTTGTATAGAAACCCATTAAAAATCTGTTTAATTTTTGGTGGAGATCTGAATCTGGAATTCTAATTGGCATCAATTATTACAGAGCTTTCAGATCTTGCCATTAAAGTTACATGAGTCAGAAATGTGCAGCATGAACATAATTGTGGTCACTGTAAACATGTGCAAATGGGAGCCAGCAACCTTCAGTCTGAAAGAACAGTCAATTATTCTGCAAGAGTGTATTGCCACAGATTAGTATTGAGCTCAAATAGTCTGGTAAACAGAAGCTATTACTTCTTTGTTACCTTATATTAGCTCCTTTGCAACTTTTCATGACTTAATATCAACTTCTTATAGCTTTTTCACGGAATAGACTGCAGGAGGCTTAATTATTTTCTAGCAATTTAATTTCAATGCACACAGGGAGGCAGTTTGATGCACAAATTCTCCGTGAAAGGATCTCCTACTGAGCTCAATGGGTGCTCTGTCAGCAAAGAAAGGCTGGTGGCCTCCAAGCCATGGAAGATATCTTCCAAGGAGAGTAAAGTCCCTCGCAAAGCAGAAAATGCTTTTTTTGTTATCTTAAGTGGGTTTTGCCCACAACAGCTCATGATACTATATATATTTGTTAGTCTCTAAGATGCCACAGGACTACTCGTTTTTAAAGAAATATTTCTTTCATTGTCTTAAAACTGCATAAAAGAAACTAGGTCCTTTGCTTTTCTCAAATGACTTTTATGGCTGATGGGTTTATTGAACATTCCTGGCTACTAAAGTCTTCTACTTCTCCGTACAATGGGCAGTAGTTAAAGCTGGATGAGAAACAGCCTTCCCACCCTCCAGTTATTTTTTAAGATTTCATGAGTTTTGCTGTTCTGTGCTGGGATGACACTGAGACACTGATTAGGGTACTTATCCAAAAGGTGGGAGAGCTATATTCAAGTATCTGTACCCCCTTTGACTCACATAATCTCTTGCTTTCTTAACTTTCACTGAGAAAACTTTCCTGTCAAAAAATTATAGAAACCAACCTTTGCCCATGAAAAATGTTGGCTTTGGCAAACTGGCATTTTCTTACAAAATGGTATTTTGTCAGAAAATTCCCAACCAGCTCTAGCAGCGGTGCTAGCTTCTTCTCAGCATGCAGACCATGCGTCAAAACACTGACTTGCAGGGATCATCTTTAAGGGAACACAATGACAAAGAAGTCAACATACCTAGTCAGTCCTTATCTCTCAGCTGAGATTGACAGCAAGGTTGCTGTCTACTTCGAGTTCTGGGTCTAATTCTGTTACCTTATTCACGTTAAGTAGCACCTAACTCTGAAAGTAAATTCACTTCAAGCAATAGGACTACTACATAGTAAGGTACTGATCAGTGTTAGTCCAGGTGGAAGAACTGGGCAATTGGAGGCTCTATGTTATGATGATATGGACCCTTTTCCACTAGGAAATGAATTGAGATTTCCAACTCACTCATTCATAATTGTTGAAGCAACTATCTTTTGCTTACAAGGTCTGTGTATTCTCTCCACTAGCTCAATCTTTTCCCCACTTCTATACTCTCTTTTAACATAAGAATCTCAAAACATTTTGTGACCATTAACTAGATTTCCTGACAAGTTTTGCCTTGCTATGCTTCAAGGCTCAGTTATATTGTCTGCTATACTGCAGTTTATACTAACTCTAATTTCTATGTTCAATATCTGTTCCAAAATCAGAGAGACAGCTAATTAAATTCCTTACTGAGGGTTCAAGTCTTTCCTCAGATACGAGTACAACACTCAGGCCACGTCTAAACTGCAGAGCTTTCCCAGGATACCAGAGGTATCCTGAAAAAGCAACGCCACATCCAAGGAACGCATCTGCTTTTCCGAATTTTTTTTTCCAAAAAAACAAATGTGCTCTTTCACTGTCCCTGTAAACCTTGTTCTACGAGGACTAAGGGATGTATCGAAAGAGCATTTTTTCCAAAATTT
Source organism: Pelodiscus sinensis (assembly GCF_052426305.1). Classification (NCBI taxonomy): domain Eukaryota; kingdom Metazoa; phylum Chordata; order Testudines; family Trionychidae; genus Pelodiscus; species Pelodiscus sinensis. The sequence continues at coordinate 16,486,364 of NC_143054.1, forward strand.
GGCACCGTGTAGATGCGCCAGAGTTCAGAAAAGCCTCTTTCTAAAGTAAATCGGAAAAAGATACGCAATTTGCATACCACAAATTGCGTATCTTTTTCTGATTTATCACTGCAGTCTAGACGCAGCCTCACTGAAGTCAATGGGTGTTCATGAGTGTGTGTTTGAGAGTAGGACCGGGCTAACAGCAGACTTTTGCACTGATGCTCACACAGAGCACTTCCAAACTTGATGAAAGTATAGCAAGCCATGCAAACATTAAGCTATATGGGCTAGATTCTCATCTAGAAAGACTGTTGTAATTCCATTCCATTCGGTGGTGTCTCACTGAGACAGGAATCTGGCCATATGCCCATAGATCTCCAACCTTTACGATGAGAATACTTTTTAAAGGCTCGATTGATTTTGGCCCAAAGAACATATACAGAAAATTATACTCTTTTTGGCAGAGCCATATAATCAAATTCCACAGAAATCTGTGTTGTGTTAAATGGATTGCTATTCTTTTTTCATCATGATAAATCAAGCATATTCCATAAACTCACAATAATCTGCACATTATGCGCTCAATTTGTGCAATAAAAAGATACAAAACAGCTCGCAGCTTTCTGGAGCATCTTCAAGTATCCACAGTTGCAACCAGGACTTTCACCCGACATCAGAAACAACAATTACAAAGCATTTAGTAATCTATCTATCTATCTATCTATTTAGCTAGCTAGCTATTAGAGGTTTCTGTCTCTCTATGAGTCCATTTGTTCAAGAACTCCTCCTAAACCAGGATGGAGAAATACCGTCCCATGGGCCAGATCTGCTCCACCAAGGTTAGCCCTAGTGAGTCCCAACACCACTATATTTACCTGTGCTTCCACAGGTACGAGGGATCACTGCTCTCTTTGGCTACAGATCGCCATTCCCAGCCAATGGGACTGTGATCACCTGTACTTACAGAGGCAAAGATAAATATAGCGGCGGAGGCCCACCAGGGGCTTGCCCTGGTGAACCACCTCTGGTATTTTGCCCACATCTGTCCTAAATGGTAAGAGCTAGGACCATCAAATTTGGTATGCAGCTTCCTCTTCTCCTAACTTCAAGCAAGAGAATGGTTTGGCGGTGCTGGGACAACCGGAAGCTCCAGGAAAGGGATTGTTTTCCATAACATGCAAAGGGAGGGGCTGCTGTTTGGGGGGGACACAATACTGAGAGTGGCCACTGGGGACAGTGAGCCGGTGGCCAGTAGGGCTGGGGCTTCCCCATCTTGCCTGCCACCAGACCAGGTAAGTAGCCACCCCTGCTCTAGATCCTATCCCCCCTCTCAGCCCTTGGCCACAGCACCAGAGGGTTAGGGGGAGAAAAAAGGCCTTTGGTGGCTGTGGGGCTAGGTTAAGTGAAAGGGCCCCTGGCAGCCGGGGTTGGTGGCTGAGGAGAGAGCAAAGGCACCTGGCAGCCTGAGGGGGGAGAAAATGCCCCTCGTGGGCAGGGGGAGGCCTGGATGGAGAGAAAAGCCCCCTGGTGGCCAGAACTGTGGTTGGTGGCTGGGGAGAGAGCAATGGCACCTGGAAGGAGGAAAACAGGGGGAGGAGAGAAAATGCCCCCAGTGGCCAGGGGGAGGCGTGGGGAGAGAGAAAAGGCCCCTGGTAGCTAGGAGGCTGGGGGAAAGAAAAGCCCCCTGGCAGCCTGGTGGAGCTGAGGGGGAGGGGGAGAGAGAAAAGACCCCTGGTGGCTGCGGGGGGGGGACGGGGGGACTAGGGAGAGAGAAAAAGCCCACGCCTGATGGAACCCACCCACCCTAAGTCCCTCCTCATCCGCCAACCCTCACTCATGCACTGCCTGCCATCCCCAGCCTCCTGCACAGCCTCCCCATCCGTAAGGCCCTGCCCTGACTCCAGCACCCCAACACCAGAGCAGGGAGCTACCCCAGGATGAAGGACCCAGGCAACGCTGGGTAAGTCGGCCAGTGTATAGATATATACAAAATGATTGGTAACACATGGCAAAAGGAAGGACATCAGTGTGCTGCCTGATGTGCATCACTAGTGCAAGTGTTTAAAAAAAAAGACAAGAGCATAATTTATTAATTCTGCTGTAAATACAGGGCCAAATCCTAAATTTGAGTGAATGTGGATAATAGCTCCACTGAAGTTAATAGCCAATGGAGCACTACTGATTTACTCCAGCAGAAGATCTATCTGATCTTAAGTGTTTTAAAAAGAAACTGATTTCCCAGTGGACATTAATTAGGTCTAAGGCCATCAGCAAAGTGCTGCTCTGAAAGATGTTTGATAAATAAATAATAATACAATGTGCACTGCTATAGCAACTTTCAAACAAAACCCTCACAGCACTTCACAAACGTTAATGAATTGAGTGAGGCTTGTAATATTCTTCCACAGTGAATAACTCTCAATATTAGATGAGTAAACAGGGTACAGAGAGATTAAGGGCTCAATTTTAAGCCTCAGATACAATGACCCTAAGAGCTGAATTTGGGCCTAAGTATTTAAGAGTTGTTTGAGGTTACAGAGCAATTCAACAGAAGTGCCAGGAACAGTGTTCCCTCTAATTTTTCCCACCACTGAGCAGAATGAATTTTCTTACGAGCACAATGTGGATGTGATGTGTGACACAGCTGTGATGTGTGACACATCGCCTTCATATTGGTGCACATAACAAAATTCACATGGTGGATGTGGGGCCAAGAGGTTCGAAATGTGGGAGAAGGCTCAAGCCTGGGGCAGAGGGAGGGGGTGCAGGAGTGTGAGGACTCTGGTTGGGGATGTGGACCTTGGGGTAGGGTGGGGGATGAGGAACTCAGGGCTGTGACAAGAGGACTGGGGTGAAAGAGCTCTGGGGATGGAGGGTTTGGGGTGCAGAAGGGGGCTCCAGACTGGGGGGGGGGTTAGGGCTGAGGAATTCAGAATACAGGAGTGGGATGTGGGTTGAGGCTGGGGATTGGGTGCAGGAGGGCATAGGCCTGGTGAGGAGGGGTTTGGTATGCAAGGCTCTGGGTTTGGAGATGGGCTTAGGACTGAGGGTTGAGGTGGTATGGGCTCTGGTCTGGGGGTATGGGCTTTGGGGTGGGGTTGGGGATGAAGGGCTTGGGGTGCAGGAAGCAGCTCTGGGATAGGGGGGCTCAGGGTGGGGCAGGAGGTTGGGTGATCCCTTATTGTTACAATATGACCTAGCAAATTCAGTTGAAACCAGGGCCTCAATGTGCTAGATGTTTACATACACACAGTAAGAGATGGTCCCTGTTTCAAACTGCATATAATCTAAGTACATAAGCACAACAGTCATTGGAGCAGGGGGATGAAACGAGGTGGGTGCCCTAGCCACTAGGTTAAGAGTTATACCCACTTTCCCTAGCTCAATGACTCTTTAATATTTACAAATAATGAAAAAAGCATCAACAGTCAACACTGAGACCCATTTAAGTCCTCAAAGTAGGATTTATGTGATAGACTGCCTTGGTATTGGTCCCTTTGTACAGGGGTGCATTCACCCCTCATATGGGAAACATGTTTTTGCCTTATATAAAGTCAAAAGCAATAAGGAATATCATTGCATATCAATTAACGACCTCAGGGTTCGAGATGATGGACTAGAGGCCCTGATCCTCCATTGTGTAATATGTGTTTTCCACTTGCCTTCAATGGCTAGTGTAAGGGAGCGGAGAATCAGGTCCATTGTGTCCTTTGTTAACCATATGCTATTAAACATTAAACATTAGCAAACACATAGGTACGGTAGTTGGAGCTGCCCGGTCAAGCGTCATGCCTTCAGGAGACTGATCAGAAAAATTTTAAAAGGTGAAGAAGGGACAGAGGAACAGGAACAAATATGATCATGAATTCTGAAATGACAAATGGTTCTGGAAGTGCAAAGCTGTCCAGACAGAACATTCAGAACATGCCTCACCTGTATAGTGCACCACACACGTCTGACCCTTCTTTGGAAATGTTCGTCCTGTTAAAAATAAAAAAGTCTTAGATTAACCATCCTATGTGGGAAACTTTAGCTTTTAGTAGAGGTGGGCTCAGGAAGCTAGACTGGGGTTCATAGAGTTTGGGCATCATTAGGCCCCAATATACAGGGTGGGGTGAAATGGTTTAGGATAAAAGGTCCCCTATTTAGATTGGGAAGACATTTTCTTATATTAATGTGATTTTTCTCCTTTCTGTCAAATCTAATATATTTTCTTAGTAGTTTTAACAACTGATTTGTCGTCCTCTGACAGCAAATTACATCCTATAATTGCAGGGGGGTGGCCTCTGGAACAACATAAAGAATTATCATTAAAGCTGTGATTCTTTCACAGAAATTACAGATTCCGTCACTTCCTCAGCATCTGCTGTGACGGATTTCAGGGCCACCCAAGCAGCTGGCCCCAGGGTCAATTGCTTCAGTGACCACAGCCACCTGCACCAGCCAATGCTAGAGCTACCCCAGGCCAGCTGCTCTGGAACCCCACAGCCGCTCACCTCAGCTGCCACTGAGCAACCTGGAGCCAGTTGTTCCAGTGGTCCCCAAAGCAGCCAGTGTTCAGGAGGCAGCTGGCTCTGGGAACCATGTGAGCAGCAGCTCATGCAGCTGGACTGGGCACTGCCCAACGAGCAGTCACGGGGGCGGCACCAGGGAGCACCTGCGCAGTGGTCCCAGTGGCCACCCTGGGGCCAGCCACACCAGGCTGCTGTTTGGGTGGCCCCAGAAAGCCGGCTGTGGGGACTACCAGAACAATGGCTGGTGTAGTTGACTCAGGGGCACGTCCATGCAGCAGTCCTGGGGTATCCTAAGGACTGCCTGAGCAGCAGCAGTTCCGGGACAGCTGGAGCAGTGACCTCAGGGGTGCCCCACAGCTATCTGGAAAGCAATCTCCAGAAGAGCAGCCAGGGGACAGTCATCCCTCAGCACTGGAGCAGGGATCCACCCAGCAGGGACCCTCTCGAGCAGTGGGGCTCCCGAAGTAGAGATTGAATCAGGTGTATTTTGGGGTAAAAATCTGGAACTGGTCATGGCCTGGGAATTTGTATTTATTGCCCATGGCCTGTCCATGGCTTTTACCAAAAATAGCTGTGACTAATCTTAGCCTTAATTATAATCAGCTTTAACTTCGCTGAACCTTCTCCTCTGTCCCAGAGGGGTAGTCATGTTAGTCTGTAATTTTAAGAACAACTTTTAAAAAACAACGGGTAGTCCTGTGGCCCTTAAGGGTACATCTACACAGCAGGACTAAAGTCAAATTAAGCTATGCAACTTCAGCTATGTCAATTGCACAGTATAAGACCAAATAACTTATTTTGGCTTTTGGCGCTGTCTAAACCGCAGGAAGTCCTAGGAAGAGCCTCTTCCTCCAACTTCCCTTACTCCTCATAAAATGAGGGTTACAGGAGTAGGAGTAAGAAGTCCTCCAGCTCAACATTATTTTGAAATAATGGCTTGCTGTGTAGATGCACACTTTGTTATTTCGGAATAACGTCAAGTTATTGTGAAATAAAGCTGCTGTATAGATGTCCCCTCCGAGACTAACAAAATATATAGTATCATGAGTTTTCATGGGCAAAACCCACTTCTTCAGATGAGATGATCTTGAGACTCAAGATAGCACTCCTGTCCTGAAGACCAGGGCTGTGTCTACACTGGCATCCCTTCCGGAAAAGGGATGCTAATGTAGCATATCGGAATAGCAAAATCCGCGGGGGATTTAAATATCCCCCGCGGCATTTGCATTAACATGGCTGCCGCTTTTTTCCGGCTTGGGGATAAGCCGGAGAAAAGTGCCAATCTAGACGGGATTCTCCGGAAAATAAACCCTTTTCCGGAGGATCTCTTATTCCTACTTGAAAGTAGGAATAAGAGATCCTCCGGAAAAGGGCTTATTTTCCGGAGAATCCCGTCTAGACTGGCACTTTTCTCCGGCTTATCCCCAAGCCGGAAAAAAGCGGCAGCCATGGTAATGCAAATGCTGCGGGGGATATTTAAATCCCCCGCGGATTTGCCTATTCCAAAGTGTCTAATCTGCATCCCTTTTCCGGAAAAGGGGTGCAGTGTAGACACAGCCCAGCAGTCAGTAGCTATGAGAAAGCAGACTCCAGGCAGACCCTAATGAAGCATCCTGATGATCCCCACAAATTCTGCCCCAATCTCAGGTGCTGACAGCTGCAAACTTTCCCCATAGCAGACACTCCAGATAAGCAGTTATATTTTCAAGAATTATGTATTTTCCAGGGTCACCTCGGTAGCTGGCCAGCCACTCCACTCAGAGATGTGCTGTTGAGTCACCAAAGTTTGCATACTTCAGTGGTATACATGCTCCAGACAGAATTGCAGCATAGGAGCAAACATTTGCAGGAACAGGAACATCAGCTGAAGAAGGATGACAGAGCACAGCAGAAAAACCTGTTTGAGTGGCTGCTTTCACCAACAGCCACAAGATTGCAGGCGCCCATACCAAGGCCTGAGTCCAGTCCACAGTACCATGAACTGCATACAATGAGTGCTTGGACAATTCCATGATTGTGCAGCCCACACACCTGGGACTTAACAGCAGCTAGACAGAGCAAATCTATAACCCTAAAATGAAACCCTTCCCCTTGCAGTCTGCCATACCTTGCAGGCCTCCACAGCCATGCACCGGTGAAAAGTGCAAGCTAAATGCACAAGAAAGGGAAAGAACATGCCAGTTAACTCGCAAAATTAGGGAATTTTTTGATGGTCCTGTTTGCACTGTTCAGTGTTTGGTGGATGCACTTGTTTTATTACTTGGTTGTGGTGTTGATTTATTACTGTTGTTTTGGTATACAGGCCTGCCTGGCAATGTTCTAATACTGCTATTTGTATCTTACAAATAAGGGCTTGTATTTTATTAGGAAAGTTTATAGCGCTTATCCATCACATCTTCTAATGTGTATTTTGAATAATAAAGATAAACACAGGGTAGGGCAAAAGTTGTAGCCAAACATAGTTTCTCCATATCGTTATGTACAGCAATGAATAGTAAATGCACGCTCTCTCACCACACATTACATTAACAGTCACATCATCCAAGATAAATGTTCATGATCATCAATACTACTCCTGTTTACTGTGTACAGTTACAGTGCACCCCCATTTCTTTTCCCTGATGTGACAGTACCTCATTTACTGTAAACATTGCTGTACAAAAACAATCATAAATGTCCTGTTCTCCCTCTTCCATTGGTCCAGCCAAGTCTTTATGCGGGAGCACAGAGCATCTATGGATTTCAGTGACCTTGTTCCAGGTGTGAGATCAGGCACTTTCTGGTGATGTGTACCAGTTCAGCAGTACATTCCAGTCAGCAGGGGCAAATGGCTCCCCTTTGGCTTCACAAAGACTGTGAAGAGCCTAGCAAGGCACAATGATGAAGACCAGTGCAGCCCATGAGCATATTTTTTTCTACCAGTATGATTAAAGTGACACGCATGTAAAGAAAGGGCATGTGAAGTAAGGTGCGTGTGGATTGCACACAACATTGACTATAAGAGCCGTGTGTTCCCTCTACATCCAATCAAAGCGCTGCTATGATTCAATTGTCACACGCTGCAAAATCTAGGTATGCAAGTGCAGTTAGCAAAACTACCCTATCCCGGGAAACCATCTTGGTTACGACAGCCTTGTGTGGCTGAGATGGAGGGCCACTCATGCAATCCACTCACTAGCCTAGGTTGCCCATTGCTGATGTAGACACTGGAATTTTTAGACAAGGCCAGCAGGATTTCAATTAGCCAAATATACATTCAACCACCATTGTTTGTATATCTGCTGAGAGCGTTATGAAACTTACTTTTGACAGGCCCTCAAGTCAGTATCTGGTTTCACAGATCAGGGTGAAGATGGGGTACGCAGATTTTCCCCAGAATAGCAACAGTAATTCCATTTATGACAATACCATTTGGTGGGAATTGTGTCACAGCCTGTCCATGAAGGTAGAATACCAACCAGTGGAAAACCCTTTGCATCACATGGGAAGATTGATGCATTAAAGCCAGCATGCTCACTGAAACCTTGTCACCTGCATTGAAGGAATGATCCTTATACACCAGTTCTGCTGGGCTGGATATTGTATGTGCATGCCACATTCTCGCCTCCCAAAACAAGCCCTCTATTCTCACCTGATGTATAATCAGAAATCCTGCATTGGTCAGAGGAAATCCTACAAAGACATACTAAAAGCATATTTAAAAAAAAACTGACGCGGATGGAGGAAGGAAGGAAGGAAGGAAAATGAAAGAACTTTCTCCCAGCAGGCAACTGACTCACCAGGAAATGGTGCGGGATTCCACAAGGGTCAGTTTTGGGACCAGTTCAGTTCAATATCTTCATCAACCATTTAGATGACGGCATAGAGAGTACACTTATAAAGTCTGCAGATAATACCAAGCTGGAAGCAGTTGCAAGTACTTTGGACGATAGGATTATAATTCAAAATGATCTGGACAAATTGGAGAAATGGTCTGAGGTAAATAGGATAACGTTTAATAAGGACAAATGCAAAGTATTCCACATAGGAAAGAACAATCAGTTTCATATGCACAAAATGGGAAATGATTGTCTAGGAAGAAGTACTGCAGAAAGAGATATGGGGGCATAGTGAGACTCAAGCTAAATATGAATCAACAGCGTGTCAACTATTGCAAAAAAGCAAACATCATTCTGGGATGCATTAACAGAAGTGTTGTGAGCAAGACAAGTCATTCTTCCCCTCTGCTCTGTGGGCATGTCTACACAGCACGCATAAAGCCGAAATAAGATTCGTCAACTGTGTAGCTTAAGTCGAAATAGCTAATTTCAGTTTTTGGCACTGTCTACACAGCAGGAAGTCCAGGAAAGAGTACTCTTCCTCTGCCTTCCCTTATTCCTCGTAAAATTAGGGTTACAGGAGTCGGAGTAAGAAGTCCTCCAGCTCGACATTATGTCAAAAATAATAGCTTGCTGTGTGGATGCGGACTATGATGTTATTCCAAAATAACACTGCTGTGTAGACACAGCCTATGCTGATTAGGCCTTAACTGGAGTATTGTGTCCAGTTTTGGGTACCACATTTCTGGAAAGATGTGGAGAAACTGGAGAGGGTCCAGAGAAGTGCAACAAAAATTATTAAAGGTCTAGAAAACATGATGTATAATGGAAGACTGAAATAAATGGGTTTCTTCAGTCTGGAAAAGAGAAGACTGAGAGGAAACATGATAGCAGCTTTCAAGAATCTACAAGGATGTTGTAAGGAGGAGGGAGAAAAATTATTCTCCTGAATCACTGATCATAGGACATGAAGCAATGGGCTTAAATTGCAGCAAGTGAGGTTTAGGTTGAACATTAGGAAAAGCTTCCTAACTGTCAGGGTGGTTAAACACTGGAATAAGCTGCTTAAGGAGGTAGTGGAATCTCCATCTCTGGAGATATTTAAGAGCACGTTAGATAGACATCTATCAAGGATGGTCACTAATCTAGACAGTGCTTGGTCCTGCCATGAGGACAAGGGACTGGATTCGAGGACTTCGCAAGGTCCCTTCTAGTTCTATGATTCAAAGTTGCATGACAATGTGATCCTATCAGTCTGTGCTTGTGGTCCTGCTCCAGAATTACTGGTCTATGCAGAGGGCACGAGCAGAAATACTAAAAGTCATGAGGTGCATCAGCTAGTTTGAGTTTTCCATGTCTATATCATCCTCCTCTTCCATCATTAGCTCTGTCAGGTGACTTCAGTGGATCAGAAAATGCCACCAAAATGTCCCCCGGCATCTCATGAAAGCTCTCCCCAGTTCCTGAAACAGGAGCAAAAGCAAGCAAGAGAAGTTCTTCCAATGATGACTCCATGTTCCTGGTTCCGATTGTTGGGAGCATGTAGACCAAACAGATGGATCAGCAGAATGAGTTGGTGGGCTGCAACAACTTCCTGTGATAAGTCGGATGGACAGTCAAGTTTTCCCATGATGTGCCACAGACAGCCAGAGAGTGGACACATTTGAGGAGTGTGCTAGGTAGCCTGGGATATGATTGGTTCCACTTGGAGGTTTAGGTTGTCTTGGTGGTACTGGAGCCCTGGTGTGGGGCCCAGGGTCAAAAATTTTTAAGTTAAAAGTCACGGATGAGTGTGGATGCTCAAACCCTGAGCTTTCAAAGCCAGGGTCTGTGAATTCAAATCCAACTACTCCTGGGCTTATGCTGATGCTGCAGTGTAAAAATACTCTGTGTGTCTGTAGAAAGCCTAGCACTGTGGGGCCCTGAGCTCAGTAAGCACTACTTTCACATCCCTACCGCCAAATATGATGCAAATACAATCCACATCATTCAATGTGGAAAGAGATAAAAAAGAGTATGATACAAGTCATCAGTGGCTCATATTCCACCCTGGCATAAATTGGTGTAATACCACCAAATCCATGGAGACACATTATCTTATACCAAGGCTGAATTAGGCCCAATGATGTTAAGACCTTCAACTAGTCACTATAACAAATCAACTTCTGAGTGGATTTGATGGCAATAGAACTTACTGGTTTTGGTTTTAATTACACTATTTAAATCTTTTGGATTGGATTAAGCTTTGCAACCAGGCCAAATCACATTTATAACTTTATTTTAAAGAGCATCTTTCTTATGCACCATATCCCAATACATTCTAGAGATAATTAAGAAAATGAGAAGGCTAAATTCTGCCCTCACTAACACTTACGATAGAATAACAGTGGAGTTACTCTGAATTTACAGCACTACAAGTGAGAGCAGAATCTGACCCACAGAGCTAAACAACAGTAGAGGGAGAAGACAGTTAAGAGACTTAGGCAAGGGGTGGGAAATGATGTTGGTCCAACAGAGTTAAGCCAAGGATGAATTTGGGCCATAACATAGATACGTATGGCTCTATATTAGTAATGATCAAAGATCCCAGAAATCTGTTTGCCACAGAACAATGTGAGAAAATGCAACATTTGTGTTTCTACAGAGAATATATAGTTTTTACATTTTGTGAAAAAAAATAAAAACATGTCTAGTGGAACCCCAGGGGAAACTCAAGCTCAGCATTTTATTTTAATCACAGAGAAAAAAAAATCACAAGGATTGTAATGGGGTTTTTTTTAAATCAGGAACTTCTGGGAGTTTTATCACAGAAAACTATGATCCCTGGTAATGACATCTGTCTTCAAGAGTTAGGGGAAGATGCTCTAACACCAAAGCAGAGTAGCTATTATTTTGATTTGAAAAAACCAAGCCCATAAAAATCAAAGATTAATACACTCACTAATCTGGAGCCATTACAAGTGTTACAGGTGCAATAACAACATTTAAAATGGGGGAGAAAATAGCTGATCCGGTCAAAATGCTGCTTCCGTGTGAAATGATTCTTGACATAAATGGCCTACTGTTCATGAAACGATTTGGCAATACATCTGTGAAACTTTGTTACCGTGCGTGTTAAATGCCAGCTTTTGCCACAGCCACACACACTAATCAGCAATCATTTATTATGTTGATTTCCACCCTCTCTCTACAGAAATTAACTGTCTTGCTGCTACTGCTCCAATAATGTCTGGTCCAGAATGCGCTTCGGAAGTGAACTTGCTTTAGCTGCTGAGTGCTAAGGCTCACATTTTAAGGGGGTGTGCCCTGGACTATCATTTGCTCTCATTACCAAATTACTTCCCTGCACTTGGATTTATGCAGCTGTCAGCAAATGCCATTTAAATGTCCCAAACCATTCGCTACCTCTGCTGCTGCCACCAAAGGAGCAGCAGACACTGCAGCCTATGAATCCCAGAGAACCTGGTCCCCTTTCCTCGTGTGCTTCTGATCCAGGAGACTTTCCCCACCAGACCCTCAGGCTTCCCCCCCCCCCATCCTAGGAATGTCACCCCCACACACACCCTTCTTTCCCTGCAGTCTTTGATTTCTTCTTCAGCTGCTGGACCCTAGGTTCCCCTTCATCTGGTCTCTGATTATCTTTGGAGTCCAGAGCTCCTGGGGCTGCAGGACCCCAGACTCCTTCCTCTTCTGGTGCCCAGAAAAACCGGACTCCCTCCTCTCACATTTCTCTCAGGCGGCGGCACCCGCGCTCCCCTTGACTCCCCTCCCCGCCCCCCGACGCCCTGGGTCTGCATTGTCTCCGGCTCGCGCCGCGTGCCGCGGCGAGCACCCCGGTCAGCACCCCTCACGAGAGCGAGCAGGTCCCTACCGTCTCCAGGGGAGATGGTCTCAATTTCCACTCCCATTATTGCACGGCTGGTCTGCGGCAGAGACCGAGCAATTCTCGCGGCTGCTTGGGCCACCCTCTGTGCTCAGCTGGGCACTACCCCACGCCACGGACCCTCTGCTGCATGCATTCCCCTGCCGAGCTGACTGACAAGGAGCACCGCAGCTGCCCGTCACACGCTGCCAGCCAATGCAAAAGCTGGGACGGGGGGGAGCTCCCTACTCTGTCACCCAATCCCCCTTCTCTGCTGCACAGGAAAGGCCGGTCCCTCCCAGGGCTGGGAGTTGGGGGAGGAGGGGCAGGCCTCTCAGGCTGTAGTTCGCTGGGATTTGCTGCTGCTGCTGCATGAAACATTTAAGGATTTGGCACTTCAGTGCTATTCCCTCCCAGCAAGGGCTTGCTGCTTCCTCACACCGCATATGCTCCTTCAATAGCTTTGCAGAAATTGCATCCCTATGTGCTGGGGAGTAAGCTATGCGGGCTGTCCAGAAGGATGCATTGCTTCCTTCAAGGCAGCTGATACCAGCTCAGTAGTCCCCAGTCCAGTGGTACCAGACCCAGTTTTGGTGTGTGGTGCAACAAGCGCCAGCTCTCTTCCTGCTAATGAGCGTCTGTGTCACCATTGTGTCCCCACTGCCCACTGCTTCTAATTCACTTCTGTGTCCTCTCACGGGCGGTGGAGTTTGAGCTGCTCCCAACTCCATCAGTTATGCTTGTGAGATGTGCCACATGTGCCCAGGGGCTTCTGGAGACAGGGGGAGCGACAGGGAGAGCAAGGCCTGGAATCCTTACTGCACAAAGGCTAGATTGGAATGATGCTTCCCACATCTCTAGGCTGCATGCCGTAGAAGTGTTTACACTTCCTTGTTGGGGGTGGGGGGGGGGAATATGCACTACAATATCTATTTATTAATTAATTAAAGAAAAGCTGCTTTTAATGGTTAATTGTTCCCATCATGTTGGATTAAAAGTTGTAATACAGTGTAAGACACACATATTTCAGATACTTGTGTCTCAAAACGTCTTTCCTCCTACGAGAATCTGTATGAATCTATTTCCATCAACTCTTAGGCTATGTCTACACTGCGAGGTTTTTGTGCAAAAATGGCTGGTTTTGCACAAAAACCTGCAGAGTGTCCACACCTCAAATGCATTTTTGCTCAAGTAAATCAGCAGTAAAATGGCAGAACAGAGGACTTTTGCCGGTGTAGGTAAACCTCCTTCTACAAGGCATAACTCCCTTTTGTGCTATGGCTATTGCGCAAAATAACTTGCGCAAGAAACCCCTATGGGAAAAAGCACAGGTGCGCTGATGGCCATTCTCTGAGTGGCCATCAGAGCTTTCTTGCACAAGAGTGTCCATGGAGCATCCATCACTTTTGTGATGAGCTTTGAGGTGTGGACGTGCTCTTGCGCAAGAAGTCTGCTGTGCAGACATAGCCTTAGGGAATAATTTTGCTGACAATTCTCTTTGGTTGTGGGAAATGGTCTGATCTTTTTTGTTTTTTAATAGGAAGAAGTGTGTCCCTCTGCGTCCAGTCTGTACAGGTCTGACATTTGACATCTGTCTTTGTAGTTTATCTTAATCAGTATATTTTTATTATACTTAAACAGTCCCCAAGAGTCAAAACAGTCCCCAAGGGTCAATAATATTTCCATAGGGGTTCTGATGTTGCCTATCGGTATTACAAGGAGCCTTCGCTATTTGAGGATTCAGTATTCATGGTTTCTGTAGCCCGGTGGGGTACGCCCCGGAGAATGAGGGGTGTCCCCCTCAGGGTCAGTGGGTGGCTACTCCAACCCACTACCCACAGTTCCAGTCTGAGCCCCAGTTCTAAGCGGAGCTACTGCACTTGCAGTTTATGGGCAGGGCAAGGCAGAGCAAGGCAGGGCAAGGCAGGGCTGCAGCAATCTAGTAGTCTGTAGCCCGGTCCTGGTCCAGGGCGACACTGCTATAGCCAAGCAGTCTCTGGCCCTGGTGCAGGGCGGGGCTACAGTCATTAAACAGTTAGGAAGCCAGCCCAAACACAGGGGAGGCTAGCACAGTTAAACAGGCAACAATTAAATGGCTAGAGGCCCAGCCCTTGGGCAGGGCAAGGGCTTCACACAAAGCAATCCCACCAGTTCACAACCAGTAGGTGCTGGCCTGTTATGTCGGGATCAGCGGGGGTCCACGCCGCAGCCTGCTGACCTTCAGCCAGACCACGGTTGGCTATCCCTGGGCCGGCTCTGTTTGTCCCCTCCCCCATATGGTATCTTTAGTTGGGGCAGGTCTTCAGGACAGCACGGGTTGGAGTCCTCCAGCCAGATACGCAGGCCCTCCAGGTAATCCTCCAGGAGGGCGCCCGGTGGCCCTGGCCAGCCATATGCTTTCCCCAGGTCCGGTTCCTTGCTGGGTTGGGTTGAGCTAAGCAGGCTTCTGGCTCCCCAGCTGTCTGGGATGAGCAGGCCTCTGGCTTCCTTGCTGGCTGGAGAGAGAAGGCTTCTGACTCCCTCGCTGGCAGGTCCCCAACTGGCCTTGCGGGAAGGCCTTTTATATCCCTGGCCCCAACCTCGGCTTCCTCCCAGGTGAGTCATCCAAGTGAGCCCACCATGGCTCAGGGAGGGGCGTTTTCTCCCTTCGGGTCAGTGGGTGGCCACTCCAACCCACTACAGTTTCGCATATCCATTGTGCACTGCGCCGCACCAGCCCAAGTACATGATGCAGTGTGATGATGCTTTTTCAGTGTGCTCTACTAAAAAAAATTATGTGCACTAACTTACAGCAGTATTTCAGTATTAATAGTATGATCCCTCTGTGGAACGGAGCCTGAAAGTTAAAAGGGAAAATGAATGATATCCACATTTCCCAAAGTCACAGTCCTATGCAGCAAAATATAGTCAGAATGTATCTATACTGAGATTTATCTGAAAAATCTCTTACTATTGCTGTATCAGTGGGATGATGGCTCTATCAATGGCTCTATCGATGACAGCAGAAGTATGAGAATAGATTGGCCATTTTTAATATCATTTGCCATGCATGGAGCAAGTCTAAATGGAATAATGGCAAAAATACAGGCATCCAGGCTACATGATTACTCCCACTATTGCTAACACCAGAGAGAAAATACCCATACAGTGGTGGAAGATTTCCCTAAAACTGTACACAGAATCTCAGGTTTGGTCATCACTTGCTACAGAAACCAAAGCATATTTTAAACACCCTTCTCTTCTATTCACTACACTGGGAAAATGACTGGTTGAAAATGGATCCTGGATTCCTCAGACAGTTCTCAGCCAGTATTGAATATGGTTTAACTGCTAGAACAGACAGAGACAAAACATCTTCTTCATTCCTGATGGAACTTGCC
Organism: Pelodiscus sinensis; assembly: GCF_052426305.1. Classification (NCBI taxonomy): domain Eukaryota; kingdom Metazoa; phylum Chordata; order Testudines; family Trionychidae; genus Pelodiscus; species Pelodiscus sinensis. The sequence goes on from NC_143054.1 coordinate 16,501,920, forward strand.
ATCTTCCTCAATTTCTATAATGGGTTTTGTCCTATCTGCACTATCAGCCAAACTGTTTTCAACACCTACTTGGTCATGTCCCAGTGTCTGACACGCCTTGCCAACAATTAGGTGTGCAGAAGGGGGACAAGCAGGAGTGTGGATCCTCTAATAATCAGTGGGAGCACAGAACTTTTCTGGCCCCAGGGCCATGGTGGGGAGAGCAAGATCATATGGCCCCATAGCCAAAGTGGGACCTGATAGCTCCTCCAGCCCTGGGATTGCCAAGGGGCCACAAAATGTGCCCTCCAAAAGCAGTAAAATTTAAATTTGTGCATGCACCCTGCTAACAGTAAATAATTTTCCAAATGTAAATGGTTACAGTGAAGACAAGGTTGTCTAAGTGATGTTTAGAAAGTTCAGTAACTGTTTGTCATCAAAACGGTATAATTATTCTGCTAGAAATGTCATTAACCTCTTCTCTCTTTTACAAGTCACAATGGATTTTCAAATGAGAGTGATCTAACTGAGCGTGAAAACTGTAACAAAGAACACTTAGCAATGCAAAATGCCTCTAATTATTTGATAATGTGGTGTGTTCAATGACTTCACAGTAAGTAAATTTCCATTCTTACTCAAAGCCAACAAAAAGTTAGAATTTTTTTTTTATTAATAACAACCTAAGTGAGAGTCAATCACTAAAATCAGGAATAATTTGGCCAATGAATGATGAGTCAGAGAAGGAGAAGATCCATTAGATCATTCAAACCTCTTTCTTTGCCAAAACAGGATTCTTCCCAAAATATGTTTCCTAGTAGCCCTCTGCCCAGTCCAATTTTAACTGTTCCAAGCAGTAGAATCCCACCATATGCCTTAAGAGACTATTCCACGTCTGAATACAGATCACCCTCAGCAAATGTTCCTTCCTGTGATGGGTGGAGAAGTTTTATTGTCAAAGGAAAGTATGGAGTACTCATTGGACAATTTGCTTGGTGTTTCCAAGAGGGAGGGCTGGGGAATGATATATGGTGAGGGAGGAAATGAATGGGGGTCTGTTAGGCTATGTCTAGACTACAATGATCTATCAGAAAAAGGTACACACAGTTTTTCAGAAGAGGCTTTTTTGAAATATGACCCATCTACACTCCTCTTTTGGAAAAGCTCTTCTTCCTCGTGGAAGGAGGAAGACAGGGCCTCCAAAAAAGCACATCTGCTCTTCCAAAAAAAAAAAAAGAGCAGATGCGTTCCCTGTATGCAGCAGAGTAGTCTAGACATAGCTTTAGTTGGGAGAGTGATTGGATAGGGCAATCCCTGGTTGGGAAGAAGTTAGTAAAGGGGGAACCATGCTTTGTAGACATAGCCAGAGAGTCTGAGCCCAGGTTCACTGCTGGGTGTGGGAAAAGAAGTACCTTCTCTATGGCTTAGTCCCCTTCTCCCCAGTCCTGTGGAGATCCCTTCAGGTACTCCATGATGTTCTGCCTCTACAGGTTGGCTATGGAGAGTGTAGGTGGACTGGCAGGTTCTTGCACAGTTGTGGAATTGTCCTACTATAACTTGTGCAGAATTTCCCTCCATACACAGAACCGCACCCAATAGGAATGGCCCAGGGAGCTGCTGACAGCCTGTTTCCTGCCAGAGCCATACTGTCTTTGTGTAGCAAAGAGCAAGAGGTGTGACGGAAAAACCTCTGTGCTGACATTCTTTATTGCTGGTGGCTTTCCTGAGATTGCAGGGAAGTAAAGGTTGGGAAATGGGTTGAAGCCACTACTCTAAAAAATTTCCAGGAAGAAACATATTGCATCTCCTATCTGAGAAAAAAGCTGGAAGGGAACTGAGTTTTAACTTGGAGTATATGCTCCTTCAGATAGATATAACCTAGACAGGGAAACCCCACAGTTATGTAACATTTGAAAGTAAGAGAAAACAAAAGAAACACTTTCATTTTTTAAAATGGCAATAAGTTTCACTCTAATTTGCTCTCCACACACAAAATCTTCCTGTCAGCAAGGTGGGTGAGGTCTAGTCAAGAGAGCAATAATTGCAAAGAGAAATAACCCTTAAAGGGATATGATGTACATATTGTTACCAGTAGATCTGCTCTGACAGGTTACTTATTATGTATCTTTATTAATTGTGCATCACTTTCACACTCTGTTTCAGTGAGATTATGACAGCCAGGCTATTTTTAAAGATAGACACTTTCTGAAAGGCATAGAAATGCAAGCATTAAAGAAAGCTACTCAAGATTCTTAACTTTATTTCAATAAATGACACATCAACTACAATTATTTAAAATGAAGTGGGTTGCTTTCAAAAGTAGTATATTTGGAAATTAAAAATATCACATTGTATTAGCCATTTTATACATTTAGGTTAACATTGGAGAATCTGTTATTGTTAAGCTTATATTCCAGATGGGACTGGTTCCTGCTCCTGTTGAAGTCAATGGGAGATTTATTCTTCATTTAATAAGTTTGGAGCAGGATTTGGCCAACAAAGATTTATTGCTTTATTCTCTGTTTCACCATGAGTAAATAAAGAAATGAAGTCTAATCCTATGAGATACTGTCATTGAATGGGTAAGGTACTCGGTATTTCATAAGGGTGGGTTTACAGTGCACAGCATTGTATGAGATAATAAACCTGCTGAGTTAGTGGAATTCAAAACATGTTCTAAATAAGGGGTTATGTTCTGATCTCAGTTACACCAATGTAAATGAGAAGTTACAATGGTATTAATGAGACCAGAATCTGGCTCGATATTCATGCAAGAGCTGGACAGTCGTCTTCACATTTTGTATTACACTAGAGTGGCCTTAACTTAGCAACTGCTTATTAAGGTTGCTGCTGCAAGAATGCAGAATTTAAAGAAAATCTATGGTGCTACCATGACCATTCCAAATTACAAGTCTATGTTGTATGTGTCCTGTAGAGATCAATGCATGCCATATTCACATAAAAAAAAATTAAACACTTGTTCTAGTTATAGAAATGTACACAGAATAAATTAGGAGAAATTGTCTCTTTACTTCTGCTTTTTATTTTCCTTGCTGAAAAAGGAAACTAGGATGGGTTGCACTGCACTGTGTCATACTTTCAGTTATACACTGCATGAATATAGAACTTGGCATAAACTAAGAAATGCATTTGCTTTAAACTCTGTTGCCTTTTCAATTATTTGTCCTTTATCATTTTCAATTCTACTGTATGCACACAGCTGTTCAGGCACCTTCTAGAGCAGGGGTGGGCAATAATTTGTGAAGGGGGGGGATGCTTCAAAAATGTTGAAGCAGTTGCAGCTGCCCTGGAATGGGCGGGGCTTTGGGTGCAAGGGGCGGGGCCTTTAAATAGCAGGAGTTGAAAGGGCTTGAACCTCCCCTGCGGCTCCCAGGCATCACTTTAGCGGGGGCAGGAGCTGTGAGCCCTTTTAATTCCTGCTATTTAAAGAGCTTGCTGCTCCCAGCCCCTTGCTGCTAGCACGTTGCCTGGTAGCTGCGGACATGAGAGCCATTTCGACTGCTACTATGTAAAGGGCTCACTCCTTCCCTGCGACTGTTGCCTGACAACTGCGGGGAAGGCGTGAGCCCTTTAAATAGATGCAGTTGAAAGAGCTAGCATGACCCGGCTCCCAGGCAACACGCTAGAGGCATGGGAGCTGTGAACCCTTTCAACTGCTTCTATTTCCTGGCAGCCGCGGGGAAGGCAAGAGCCCTTGAAATAGAAGCAGTTGAAAGTGCTGGAGCATCCCGGCTCCCAGGAAGCGTGTTAGGGGCTGGGCCAGGAACTGCTGCACTGGCTGGATGAAAGAGCTACACAGGCCGGATCCGGCCTGCTGACAGGCTTTTGCCTATCCCTGCTCTAGTGTCCAATTTAACCTCTGAAAACCCATGCAAACCTCATGCAGTCAAAGATACTGCACATTAAATGGGTATTACCTTAGGCACAGACACTTTTTTACCCATATTACTCCTTCCCACAGAAACACTTGTGGGAGGGTCACTGCAAAAGGATTTTGTATTAGTTCAGTGTAGAGATGTGACTTTAATAAATTCAACTTGATCTTTCAGAGTAGACAAGGCCCAAATAGACCAGGTGTCCTTGCTTCTAGTTTATGTTGGTTATATTTTGCCTCCCTGTCTTGTACATTACATATAACCATTGAATAGGATTTCTCTCTCCTACTTCCCCTGCTATAGCCCCTCAGGAATCTTTGAAATTGGACTGGAATCTGAGATTGGAATCTGGCCCTTACTCTTTCCTTCAAAGTCTGTAAAGAAATATCAGGCAATTATTTCATACTGTAGCTTACTGCCAAGGCTTAACAGTGTAGAATCTGTTTCCTCCATTCATTGAAGGAGATCTTCGTTCACAGAAGGTCAAGGTATTAGAGTGTTATTTTTAAATATACACCCAGCATCTAAGAGTTAAAAATAGGCTCCTGAGAAAATGTGAGTGAAGCATACAGTAATTAGCTAAACCTTCTTAGACATCACATGACGAGTATAACTCCTCCCAGGAAAAAGCATAGTAAAAGCAGCTTTTCACATGGATTTATACTTAGAAGAGCAGCTGGAGAATCACAGTGTGAAGAAGTTGGCATTTCAAGCTCCTTGCTCATTAGGGAAAAAATCAGCTTGATTCACCTACAGAGAAACAAGTCAATTACGAGGGACTCATTTTCCTTATCAAGATGCTCAAATGAATCCTGTGGATTTTTTATTTTGGCACTATCATCTCTAGGCAGGAAGTTTAAAAAGATGGAACTGGGAAAAGCAAAACTTCTGAGAACTGGCCTTAATGCCTTGTATCAGGCCATACATCCTGTGCATGGGATTGCCTGGACAGATGGGAAGCAAGTAGCACTGACTGCTTTACATTTTTATCATGGAGAACTCAAGTTTGGTGACTCGAGTGTAATTGGTCAGTTTGAACATGTTCGTGGGCTTTGCTGGGGCCCATGTTGTGCTGTAGACACACCAGCTCTGCTTGCTATCCAGCATAAAAAACATGTCACTGTTTGGCAGCTCAGCTGTAATATTTCAGAAAAGAAAAAGCTCCTGGTTTCCCAGACCTGTGAAATTGGTGAGCCGTTTCCAATGCTTCCCCAGGGCTGCGTGTGGCATCCAAAGAAGGATATTTTGGCTGTGCTTACTAAACGCGATGCCTCAGTTTTACATGCTGTTCGTTCTGATCACTCCAGGGTTAAGGCGGATATCAAAAGCAGTGGTCTCATCCATTGTGCTTGCTGGACTAAGGATGGTAATCGCTTAGTGGTTGCTATAGGCAGTGCCCTTCATTCCTACATATGGGATGATGCTCAGAAAACTTTAAATGCTTGCTTCTTTTGCCCAGTTTTTGATGTGGGAGGTTATATCTGTGCTATAGAAGCTACTTTAGATTTCCAAATTGCTGTAGCCACAGAGCTTCCCTTAGATAAGATCTGTGGTTTAAATGCAGGTATTACATTTGATGTTCCATCTGGTACTGAAACAGGTTCTTTAACTTCACAGTCTACTCTGGTGCTTGGGGATGAGGAATATTCCATGGATTTAAGAAGAAAATCGATAGATTCAGAAAAATCAGTGGCTGTTGATTCAGTTGCTTCTTCTTCATCAGGTCCCATGGATTTAACCCATATCCTTGCAAACCATCGGAGATCTGATCCTATTCCTCTCATTCCTCTGAGACGCAAAGACTACGTCCCAGGAAATAATCAAGACTCTTCATACCTGATCTTGGTGACTTTTGAGAGAAAAGTAACCACCACCAGAAAAGTCAGCATCCCAGGCATTCTCGTCCCTGATATAATAGCTTTTGACCCTAGAGCTCAAATTGTGGCAGTAGCCTCCAATACTTGTAACATTGTTTTGGTTTATTCAGTAACCTCTTCCTGCATGCCCAATATTCAACAAATCCAACTGGAGAAAAGTGAAAGACCAAAAGGATTGTGTTTCTTCACAGATAAACTTTTGTTGATTTTGATTGGAAAGCAGAAATTCACTGACCCTTCTCTCATTCCATCTTCAAGTTCAGAAAGATACATTATTCGTTTAATGATCAAAGAATTAATATTTGAAGATTTTTCAGCACCATCTGATGCCAACCAGAATCTACTTTCTAATTTTGAATCCTCTGTGAATACCTTTGGAAAACGGAAGCTCTTTGAAAATCTTGCTATGGAAGACCAACCCTTGAGCAGGGAGCTGTTAATACCAGGTAGCACTATCATTCAATCCCCTACTGGTAGGAGAAGACTCATGGAAGAAGTGAAGAGTCCTAGTTATGAACGAAGCTCATCATCAAGTGTGAGTGACCTTGATGAAAAAAGGGTCTCAGGTGACCCATCCATTGCATTGGAAACATTGGATGCTGAGCCAATTAATCGGTCAGTGGCCCTCTTTGGACTTGGGACACCAACTAAGTTTTCCAACAGACCAGCTTCTCCCAAAGTGCAGCTGGATGTGATTCAAGAAACTTCTATTTCTCATAAAAATAATAACTTGCCAAGTGAAAAAGGAGCAAGTCACATATCCAGGAATCTAGAAAGATTGTGTGGCAGCTTTGCTGAGTTACAGCTGCACCTTTCTGAATTAACAGACTTCACTAGAAATGGAAAGAGGTTATCTCTAGAATACCCATCTTTTCTGGAGCCACCTTTTGTCCACATCACTTACCAGGTAATTTTTTTTATTAATTTAACATTCTTATCAGGTTGCTTTTTAAAAACTCTCTTTTTAAACTTGTTATTTTAAAACAATAGGATGTATTTTAATTTTCACAATCCAAATCGCAGGTTTTATTTGAGTTTGACACTTGATTCAGACTATTGAAACAATTTGTCAATGAAACAACCAACTGCAATTCTGCAACCAGCTGGATGAATTTTATAGGAGATTCTCCATAAGAAATCAAGGCCTTTTCTTCTTTCATTGCTCAGATGTATCTACCACTGAGGCTAATTGTAGTTATGTGCGTATATAAAAAAGGAGCACAGAACATTATCACTGTAAAAAAGGATTTTGTATTAGTTCAGTGTAGAGATGGGGCCACAAACATTCCCACTGAATGTGACACCCATTCCCATCAACAAGTCTGTGAAATTCAGATATGTGTAGAACCACATTTTGTAGCAGAAAGGAGCTCTGATGTGCTGAAACAAGGCTTTGGATCTACACTTTTGCAAAGTTCCAGTAGGAAAGATCTGAATTTCACATCTTAGAATCATAGAATCACCTTGGTCCATCTCTAGTTTAGTTTTTCACTGACAATCTTCACACAGCTGGACAGTTTCACTTTTTTAACAAAAATTTCCATTTTAACATGATTTATTTAAAAAATATATGTGCACCACCTGCTAATTATTTAATTAACTAATAAGTAATATACTAAATCATCATCCTTATCTAGCCCTTATTCAGACAAAACTTCCATTAATTTCAGAGACAGGTTTAACTAAGTAAGGACTTTAATATTTGGCCCATTATTTTTATTATTATTTCAGTGATACCCTTCAGATTAGTATAATTGGAAAATAGAGCATTTATTTGTATATATTGTAGCTTTTGAAAATACTTAGGATCCTTTAGTATGAAAGGCATTATGGAACTATACATTATTAATATTTTATTATTTAGTGGTATTAAAATTATACATCTCTAGATAAAATTTGATTTCACAGTGCTTTCCTGTTACATTAATGAGAACCATGTGCACAACCAAGGAAATAATCTCCCTTTACACATCCTGTAAGGAAATTATTACTGATTCAAACATCAGTCATCACATTTCAGAAATTATTTATTTGCCCGTTTTGGAGTATTCCAGTGTGTTAGCTTAACTATTGTAATGTTATATTCACCAAAAAATAAGCTCCTGTGTCTTACAGTGAAATTGAAGTTCTTTTGGCTTCTGAACATTTAGTATCTCATTGAGTTCCAAGAAGCCCCCTCTTTTAGGTTAGAGTTAGTGGTGCAAATTCTTTACCAAATAGAAATTTAGGCTATGGACTCTAGCATCCGCTTAAGATTTGAATGACAAAATAAATGCTTGATTGAACATACCTGTGCTTGCACAAGTAGTATAAATATGTTAGATTGTTTTTTCATATCCAAGTGAATTTGGTGTTGATAAAACACCATGAGACTAATCTGATTGGAGAATTTCTTTGTGTACAAAAAGAACAGGTTGGTTTCGTAGATCATCCAAAAGACAGCACAATATTAACTTAATTCAGAAAAGTGACATTTAATGAATATTTGCAGTGCTATAGCCATTTTAGTCCCCGGATACAAGAGACACAAAAGTGGGTGAGAATGAGATAATACTTTTTCTCGGAAGTTGGGCTAACAAAAAATAGCACCTCACCTACCTTGTCTCTACCACTGTATGAATAGGTTTCGTCCACATTTAGGTGCCCTTTAAATATTTCCTGTGTAAGTACTGACCTAGTCTAACCCTTTTTAGCATTTGAGGTCCAGCAAGACCACAGTATGAGGCCAAAGATAACAAAAAAAACCAGACTGATGGTAAGTCCAGACAGACAGAGATATATTTTGCCTCATAGGCAGCTAATAATTTTCTCAGAAAATAAATGTTTTGATTGGTTTGGATTCAGGCATCTGAGTCTTGTTCATGCTTCACAGGCTGATTAGCACGCTCTGCGCTCACAGACCATGTCAGCCATGGACTTACAGCCACACTCTGTATTCACAGAGCAAAAGGTTCAGGAAATGGCATTACTGCCTTTTGTATAAAACCTCTCTGTGGCAAACATTCTAAATATAGGTAACACTGCAATACTGTAGTACTGTAGCACAGCATTTATATGTAGGGTCTTCATTGCAAGATCTTTGTACAACACTCACCACAATGTAAGCCATAATGTAGGCCTGAGTGAGCAGTACTGGACAGTACTGTGCTATGAAATACATAAAATAATATCTCCAACATACTATAACCATAGGTCTACTTAAAACATAAAAGTAAGATTTAAATCACAAGGAAAAAACTGCAGTAACTAATGACCAATTATGAATTTTATTATTTGACAATGTTAATATACTCCAAACTTTCAGTATCCCAGAGCTAATATCCTATGTGAACTGGCTCTAGGAAGAGCCATGATCACCAGGGATCCCTGAAATGTGTTTGCCATGAACAAATGCAGAATTTGCATTTTAACAGACACTCTTTAATTTTTACATTTTGTGAAAAAGAAAACCATATACAGTGGAACCCCAATTATCCAAGCTAATTAGGACTGGTGCCTGATTAGATAATTAAAAAAATTAGATTGGGAGGAGGGGAACCTCAGACTGTCATCCCGGGCAGAGGAGCTTTGGTTGCCAATTTAAAATTGTAAATATAACTTATTGTGGGTATCTACTTATAGGGTGGCTAGGAAACTAAAGTTCAGCAATTTCATTTTAATCCCAGAAAAATGTGGATTTTTATGTTTTTTATCACAGAAGTTTTTATTTTTGTGATCCTGCAAAATAGTAGGATCCCTGATGACAACTCATACTTTGGAGCTGTCCCTATTTGGAGCGTGGTTATTAGTAGTGAGTCATAGAGATGATGTAATCATTTGCCTTATTCAGCATAAATGTATGTTTGGAACTATAAAATTTTTATCATAGATGCTGGTAAATGTTAATTTCACTGTACACGTATAGACAAAAATATTACCATTAAAAATAATCAAAATTTACAGAGTAAAAATGCAGCTTGTGAACTTACTAGAGTTTGATTTAAGAATATTTACATTATATATCTTGAGATGCTGTTGACAATTTGTGTTTTAACTTTTCAAATGTCATCATCTACTGTCATTAAATAATTACAGCCTGAGTATCTACTGTCTTCTCGGACCCACATTATGGGAGGGCAAACAGAAAGACTCAGTTAACAGGCTATTATTAAATAAGTAAAAATAGTTGAATTATGTATTATAGATTTGTTTCTGTGAGTGCTTTTTGCAACAAGTTTTTTAATCATTAAGTTTCTCTCTAGAAAATGCAGAGCAATTTAGACTCATTCAGAAACTAATCACAGTACGAAATTGAACCATCAGGTCCATAACTAGCTGATTAACCATTCACAAAGAGGAGTTATTGGTGGTTTACAGTCATGCTGGAAGGGTGTAACGAGTGGGTTCCAGGGGGACCAGTTTTGGGATTGGTTCTGTTCAATATCTTCATCAATTATTTAGATAATGGAATAGAGAGTACACTTATAAAGTTCGTGGCTATTATCCAGCTTCGAGGGATCGCAATTACTTTGGAGGATAGGATTATAATTCAAAATGATCTGGACAAACTGGAGAAATGATCTGAGGTAAATAGGATTAAATTCAGTAAGGAGAAATGCAAAGTACTCCACTTAGGAAGGGAAATTATTGCCTAGAAAGGAGCACTGTGGAAAGAGAACTGGGGGTCATAGTGGACCACAAGGTAACAATGAGTCAACAGTGTGATGCTGTTGCAAAAAAAGCAAACATGATCCTGGGATGCATTAACAGGAGTGTTTTAGCAAAGACATGAGAAGTAAATCTTCCATTCTACTCTGCGCTGATTAGGCCTCAGTTGGAGTATTGTGTTCTGTTCTGGGTGGCACATTTCAGGAGATATGTGGACTAATTGGAAATAGTCCATAAAAGAGCAACAAAAATTATAGAAAACACAATCTATGAAGGAAGACTGAAATAACTGATTTGTTTAGTCTGGAAAAGAGAAGACTGAGAGGGGATATGATAACAGCTTTCAAGTACCTAAAAGGTTGTTACAAGGAGAAGGGAGAAAAATTATTCTCTTTAACCTCTGGTGATAGGACAAGAAGTTTAAATTGCAGCAAGGGAGGCTTACGTTGGACATTAGGAAAAGCTTTCTGTCAGGGTGGTTAAATGTAAGAATTAATTGACATGGGAGGTTTATGGAATCTCCATCACTGGAGATTTTTAAGAGTAGCAGGAGCAACTGCTGAGAAAGGACACAGGGGAGGCACTGGACATGTGACTGCCCCCTCCACTAAGGATGTTAAGAAGCAGATACTATTTGCATCGAGTACAGAATGAGTCAATAAGGATATGTCTACACTAGCTCGTTAGTTCGAGCTAGTTAGGGTAATGAGGGCAAGCGGAGTTGCAAATGAAGCCCGGGATTTAAATATCTCGGGCATCATTTGCATGTTCCCTGGCACCGCCATTTTTAAATCCCCCTTAGTCCGAACTCCGTGCCCGCGGCTACACGCAGCACAGACTAGGTAGTTCGAATTAAAGATCCTAATTCGAACTATCGTTACTCCTCATTCCGCGGGCATGGAGTTCGGACTAAAGGGGATTTAAAAATGGCGGCACCCGAGAACATGCAAATGATGCCCGGGATATTTAAATCCCGAGCTTTATTTGCAACTCCGCTTGCCCTCATTACCCTACCTAGCTCGAACTAATGAGCTAGTGTAGCCCTGCCAAAAGGGACCCCGCTGCAGCTCCGCAGTTTAAATGTGGTAGAAGTCAAGCATGCAGGCAGCCCAGCTTCTATTATATTTAAACTGCAGAGCCATAGCGGGGGTAGGTCCAGGACCCAGAGTGAGCTGGGACTCAGCGGGGGATCTGGCGTGAGCCAGGACTCAGCAGTCCCAGCTCGTGCTGGGTCCCACACCTACCCCCACTGCAGCTCTGCAGTTTAAATGTAGTTGGAGTGAGGTGACTCTTACTACATTTAAAAAGCAGAGGTGCAGCAATCCAATTCCCTGCTGCAGCTCTGCCTTTTAAATGCAGTAAAAGCAGGGCAGGAGGAGGTCCGGGTCCCAGTGTGAGCCGGGATTAAGCAATCCCAGGTTGAGCCAGGCCCTGAACCGCTATGCCTCTGCCTCCCTGTCTCCCTCCCCTGCCTCTTCCCTGTCTCTGCTCTGCCCCAACCCATTCCTGTTCTACTCCTGCCTCTTCCCTGCCCTGCCCTAGCTTTTCCCCCAAGACTCCTCCCCAGGTAACATGGGGACTGGTAGAGATGGGCCTGGTGCTGGCAGTAGAGCTCATGCCCCCCCACACTCACCAACTCAGTGGCGGGGCAAGCAGATCGATGCAGCCCCAATCCACTTTGCTCCCCTGGCTCCCATATGCGTTGCTCTGTTTCCCGTCAGTCAATGCAGAAAACCCCTTTCCCCAAGCAACATGGCCAGGCTTGAGCCACATTACTCTTCTTCCTCCCGGCACTGCTGGTTACTGTGGTGGACCCTGGTCCCTGCTGTGGTGCCAGGCCACCGCTAGTCCCTCAGGTACCTTGCTCCTCCCATCCATGGTAGTTGGGGATGCATGCCCCTACAAGTTGCCCCCAAAGAGCAATTTAGACAAACACCTGTCAGGGGGTGGTCTAGAACTGTGTGTCCACAGAACTATAATGGCTACTGCTATGGTGAACTAGCCACATTCAACTGGCCAAATAGCCACATGTGGCTAGTGGCTAGCGTGTTGGACACCACGGCTCTAGATGGCATGCAGGAGTTGGACTTGATGACTCTCAAGATCCTTCCAGTTCTGTGATTAAGGTGACTGCCATTTATGGAAATCTCACCAATTAATAAGATTCATCAGCTGTAAATCGAAGAACACTTTTTATTATGTCAAACATCTGTATCATTGACTGAGTATATCACAAAATTAAACAATAAAACAAATGTATTCGGGAAGATTAGCCATCATGATGTCCCATTTACCAGTCACTGATAGTGTACAGAATTCAATTGACACTTGAATCCTTCAGACATTGTTCACCAGTGAGAGGGAACCTAAATTTGTGAGTGGCCCTCCTTCATCTCAGCAGAGCCACAAGATTGTCGTAACCAGGACAGTCTCCCGGGTACGGGTAGTTTTGCTAACAGCACTTGCATACCTAGAATTTGCAGGGCATGCCCACTGAACCGTAGTAGCACTTTGATTGAATGCAGAAGGGGTGCATGGCTCTTACCATCAATGTTGTGTGCAATCAGCACACACCTCAATTCACGAGCCCTTGCCTTACGTGTGTGTCACTTTTGTATCATTGGTAGGAAAAAAAAACCCTACATGGATGAAAACCAGCGGAATCTGGCAACTCTGTGCATGAGCAATGGTAAACAAAATATCTTATGGGTCACACATAGAACCCCAATGGACCATATGCAGCCCTTGGGCCCCAGGTTGCCCATCATTGTTGTACACTGACCAGATCAATCAGGGGAGCTGGAACAATTTGTGGGAGAGCTGAGTCACTGAACCAAACTGTAAACCCTGTATATGATGGAAATCACCTTAAGCCAGGGGTGCAGCACCCCTAGCTCTGGCACCTAAGCAATCAATTATTGAATAACGAGAAAAGCAAGATTTTACAGTGAGTTAGAAGTATAAAGGGCATTCTAGGAAGATGGGAACAACGGAAACAAAATCTGGGACACAAACATATATAAAAATGGGTAGGCAAGGGCAGAGCACAGACAGGAGACCAAGGCTAGAGGAGTAAAGTGAATGAACTAAGGACTAGTCTCAGAGGGGGAGCTGTGTTAGTCTGAAACTGAAAAAACGTAAACAACAAATGATCTTGCAGAATCTTACAGACTAGACACAGTGGTCCCCAACCTTTTTGGGTGGCGGGCGCCGTGTGGGGCTGCTGGGCCACCCGGGGCCGGGGCCAGGGCCGGGGCCGGGGCCGGGGCCGGGGCCGGGGCCAGGGCTGCGCATACGCTACACGCCCGGGGGTGGGGCTGTACATGCGCTGTACTCCCGGGGCAGGGGCTGCTCATGCACCACACTCCCGGGGGTGGCGTTAGGCGGGCACACATAAATGCCCTGGTGGGTGCCATGGCACCCACGGGCACCACGTTGGGAACCACTGATACTATCTACATTTTTGTTAGTCTCTGAGCTCAGGAATAAGTATATTAGGCCATACTGACTGGCTGTAGTAAATCAATCTATTTATTGCTAATAAAGCCTCAAGGCTTTTGTACATGACACCTGCATTTCCATCTCCATCAACTCATCCTGACAGAGGTTCAGGTTGGAAAGGTTATGTGAGGTGCTGAATACCATCAATGCCTAATGCAGTCAGTGCATATATCTCCATAGACGAGCTCAGCACCTTGGCATATAGGACACCAAGCTATCTATATTCCTGTCTGGACAGTCAAAGCTGTGCTATACAATAATAATGAATGGATCAGAATCTCAAGGCTCTCTTCTGGGTAAGACGTCCCTCTTTTGCCCCCGTGTTTCTGACTTGGCTATCATTTTCCTTAACTTTGCTTGCAAAGCAAGAAATCTCAGAGTCATCTCTAACCTCCAACATTACTTTATTTTCCACATTTCTCTTGTCTGTATATCTGCTTATCATCAGTTTCAGAACATTATCGGAATTTATCCTTACCATGTCCCCCTTGCTTTTACTTGCATCCTTTCCATACATTAATCAGTGCCTAGCTTGACTACTGCCTTTCCTTTTTTTATGGCTTTCCTAAATCTCTGCTCTCTAAACTTTAGGCTTCCTGACCAGTCTATCACTTCAGGAAGCAGTCAGATCACCTTTATCTTCCATCACTTTCATGGCTTCCTTTCCATTCCTCAATCCAGTTCAAAATGTTCCATCTTCATTACCAAAATGGTTCATGGATTTACTACAACTAAACAAAATGGAGGAAGGTACTAGGCTGTAAGTAGATCAGGGAGAATGAAGCACTTTTTTGTTGTTTGTTTAAAAAAGACATTTTCTGCATTACATAAAGTACTTCTGTAACACACACACCTAGGCTATGTCTGCACTCGCAGCTTCTTGCGCAAGAACATCTTGCGCAAGGGTTCTTGTGCAAGAAGTCTTGCTCAAGAAAACGTCCACACTGCCATGTGCGAGCTGTGCTTTTGCGCAAGAGCTCCCATGGCAGTGTGGACGCTCTCTTGCGCAAAAAAGCTCTGGTGGCCATTTTAGCCATAGGGCTCTCTTGCGCAAGAAATCCTTGCCGAGCGTCCACACTGCCCGCTTGTACAAGAGCTCCTGTGCAAGAGGGCTTACACCTTTTAAAAAAGAGTGTAGCTCTTGCACAAGGAGCCCTCTCTTACCACGCCATACTGTAAATTTCCTTGCACAAGAGAGGGCAGACAGTGTGGACGATCTGCAGATTCTTGTGCAAGAATGGCCATACTTGTGCAGGAAGCCGTGAGTGTAGACATAGCCCTTGTGTGGTTACCATGCGGTGGCACCAAGACCACAGCAACAGTTAAGACCAAAAGACCTCTACAGCATGGGCTGGGAGCCATCTGGCTTTTAGCTCAGAGGTTAAAGGCTCCTATACTCAGCTTCAGCCGTCCCAGGTTCAAATCTACCTGGTGGTGGTTACACTTCCATAGAAACAGATTCTGCCATTTCCTTAGTGATGCTAAGGAGTATGTACACACGAGATGCCTCATGGAACATAAGGGGATCCTTGATGGAACATGGCACTATTGATGGTGAGTGAGAGTATTAGAATCTGATTCATAGATAATAAGCTGGGCTACCCACATCACTAAGGCTGTGTCTAGACTGCAGGGTTTTTTCGAAAAAACTTCACCTGCGTCTAGACTACAGCCGTGTTCTTTCGAAATTAAATCGAAAGAACGCGGCTTTTCTTTCGATGGCGGTACTCCTCTTTTCACGAGGAATAATGCCTTTTTTCGAAAGTGCTCTTTCGAAAAAAGGCGCTATGTAATGCAAACTGTGCTTTTTCGAAAGACCATCCAGACTGCCTGGGTGCTCTCTTTCGAAAAAGCAACTTGCTTTTTCGAAAGTACTGATTGCAGTCTAGATGCTCTTTTTCGAAAGAAGCTTTTTTGAAAGTATCTTTTGAAAAAGCCTCTTTCGAAAGAGGCTTGCAGTCTAGACGTAGCCTAAGTGGACAGGGTATGCTGATATTTGCCACTGTGTCATGAGTAGCTGTACTTAAATTCATAGAGATGATCTTTGTTCCAAGGTGAATGAGGGCAGTACTGGAGAATGTACAAGATTAAAATGAAGCAAAAGGATCAAGAAGAGGAAAGATGGAGTTGAAGATATCGTCAGGCTAACAGATGGGGAGAAAATATGTTGTTTATTTATAGTATAAACTGATTGCATAAACTTGCATCTATCCAAGGGCTTTTGAAAACATATTTGCTTTTTGCTTTAGTAAACAATTTTCCTCCTATAAATATACTGGCTCACATATTACAAATAGATAATATGGACTTGACCTCTGTGGCCTCCCAGCCATGTGCTGGAAAATAATTACTGCTAGTGCATTTCAAACCCTCATCTGGAAACAAATTAGAATCTTCATAGATTTAGCACACCACTCTTCTTCAATTTTCTTACAAGATTTCTTGAGGTTTGATTGTTTTCATGCTTCGATGGCTTGTTGTGTTCTCTCACTTTTGTTTGCACTTTTGAATAATATTATCTTTTGAATAATAAATAACCTTCACTTTTTGAAACAAGAAAGCATTTGAAGTAGTATTTTCCCTCAAGAGCCCATTAGGTTTGGCAAAAAACTCATGAATGGAAGAAACTAATATGACTCAGAAAATAATCTAGTGTGACACGACCATGCCTTGTCACTGAATGGGGGGACAGTAACAAAGAATGATGATTAATGACCGAACTGTAGGACTGGATGAGCCCTTGACAAATCAGCTAGTCCAGACCCCTGTACTCATGGCAGGACCAAGTATAATCTAGTCCGTCCTTAACAGGTGTTTGACTAACCTACTCTTAAAAATCTCCGATGATGGAGATTCCACAACCTCCCCAGGCAATTTATTGCAGTGCATAACCACCCAGACAATGAGGAAGCTTTTCCTAATGGCCAGTTTGTGAATTATCCTTGCTACAATTTAAGAACATTGTTTCTTGTTTTATCATCAGAGATTAAGAATAACATTTTTTCTCACTCATCCTTTTAACAACCTTTTATGTACTTACAAGTACATATCATATCCCCTCTCAGTCTTCTTTTTTTCAGACTAAACAAAACCTGTTTTTTCAATCTTCCCTTATAGGTCATGTTTTCTAGACCTTTAATCAATTTTGTTGCTCTTCTATGGACTTTTTCCATTTTGTCCAAATCTTTCTTGAAATGCAGTGCCCAGAACTGGACACAATACTCCAACTGAGGCCTAATCCTTGTGGAGCAGAACAGAAGAATTACTTTTCATGTCTTGCTTACAACACTCCTGCTAATACATGCCAGAATGATATTCACTTTTTTCTGCCACAGTGACTCATATTTTGCTTATGATCCAGTATAATCCTAGATCCCTTTCTCCAGTACTCCTTCCTAGGCAGTCATTTCCCATTTTATATGGGTGGAACTGACTGTTACTTCTTAATTAGCATTCTTTACATTTGTCTTTACTGAATTTCATTCTATTTATATCAGACTATTTCTCTAGTTTGTCCAGATCATTTTGAATTATAATCCTATGCTCCAAAGCACTTACAACCCCCTCAACTTCGTATCATCTGCAAACTTTATAATTGTACTCTCAATGCCAATATCTAAATCACTGATGAAGATATTGAATAGAACCAGACCTAGAACTGATCCTTGTGGGACCCCACTCTATGCCTTCTAGCTGGACTGTGAACCACTGATAGCTAATCTCTGGGAATGATTTTCCATCCAGTTATGCACCCATTTTTTAGTAGCTATATCTAGGTTGTATTTCTCTAGTTTGTTTGAGATGGCCATGTGAGACAGTATCAAAAACATTACTAAAGTCAAGATATATCAATCTATCAAAGTATGAATGTACTATTTCAACTTGTTCTTATCATTTACATTACAAATTTACCTGTTCTGAAAGGCTCAGTGAAGCAGCCTAAGGACTGCAAAAGAAAAAAATCTTAGCTGCTGGTTTCTGGAAAGCTGCCAAGAAAGGGAGAAGAATAAGGAAGAATAACAATAGCTCTTTAGGGGGCAGGCAATATCAGTTCTGCCAGCTCTTGCCATTGTATTGTGAGTTTTCCACAAAAACTCGCAGTGCGTCCACACCACGTTTTTGTGCAAGTAAATTGAAAGATCAGAGGGGGTTTTACGCAATTGGTAATCCTCATTCTATGAGGAAGAACGCCTTTTTGCACAAGAGCTCTTGTGCAAAAAGGCGTGTGTGGATAGGGAAAAGGGGTTTTTTTGCACAAGAAGATGGAAGAGGAAAAAGCACAGATGCCCTGTTGGCCATTCTGCCCATAGCAATCACTGCTTACTCGCAAGAGAGCATCCAGGCAGTCTGGACGCTCTCTTTCGCAAAAGCGCATCACTTTTTAAATGAGCTTTTGCAGTGTGTTCATTGTGCAACATGTTTTTTCGAAAGATCTCTTGCAACAAAAGCTTCTTGCACAAAAAGCCTGAAGTCTAGATGTAGCCTAAGATATGTGGTTACATGAGCCAGGGGTGCCACTTTGGATTTTGGTCGGGGGGGGCAACTTTAACTGTGATTCCAGTGGTTACTGAGAAATTAGGTGACAGAACATTGTGTCTTACTCCTCAGACATTACAAAAAAAGAATTACAGGAGAACCTCACAATTCATGGAATCACCATTCACAGTTCCACATATTCATAGGCTATGTCTAGACTGGCATGATTTTCCGCAAATGCTTTTAACGGAAAAGTTTTCTGTTAAAAGCATTTGCGGAAAAGAGCGTCTAGATTGGCACGGACGCTTTTCCGCAAAAGCTCTTTTTGCGGAAAAGCGTCCGTGCCAATCTAGATGCGCTTTTGTGCAAAAAAAGCCCCGATCGCCATTTTCGCCATCGGGGCTTTTTTGCGCAAAACAAATCTGAGCTGTCTACACTGGCCCTTTTGCGCAAAAGCTTTTGTGCTAAAGGACTTTTGCCCGAACGGGAGCAGCATAGTATTTCCGCAAGAAGCACTGATTTCTTACATGAGATGGTCAGTGTTCTTGCGGAAATTCAAGCAGCCAGTGTAGACACAGCCATAGAGTCTCCTACCTGGGCATGGGGGAGGGCAGCGGGTGCCAAGAGCTGCAGGAAATTCACTGCAGTTGCCAGGAGCCACAGTGAGTTCCCAGTATTTCCGAGCAGCTGCAGTGAGTTCCCTACCCAGACCTGTGGTGAGTTCCCTGTGGCTCCCACCCCCCACCTCACTGTGGGAGCCATGAGCTGTAGCTTCCACTATTCGTGAATTTCACCATTTGCAATAGATGCAGGAAAGCATCCACCACAAATGGAGAGGGTTTTCTAAAAATAAATATTAGACCTACTCAGCTGTAATAGGAACATTTTCTCACATCTTGTGTCAACCCACTTAAGGGACACTGATTAGGTTCAAAATGTTATGCATAATCTGACTTTGTTACTAATTCTTAAATACAACAATTGAAACCACTGTAGGAAAAAAAATCTAGATTACTGTCTATCACTTTTTTGCAGTTCACTAAGCATGGAACAGGTCATTTACCTTTCGGCAACAATTTTTCAGGGCAAGGCTTTGTGAGTTTACACTTCACCTGCATCAGGTTCTCAGGTGGTGCCCCATTGCTAATAAAATAAATTAGAAACTGACCTTAAAAAGCAATGCAGCTGACACTTTTACAGTATTGCCAACCCCAGCTGTTCAGAAATTATGAGCTTGGTTCTGAAAGCATGAGATCATGTAAAAATAACAGCATGGGTGTTCTTTATATTTGCTTTCAGCTTCTCGTTGAGGTAGAGGTGGAACCACATACATTAAAGGAAGTTGGCTAAAAGAAGCCTTGGCAGATAATATCCACTTGAGTATCTGGATATATTTGTCACTTCTGTGTACATAGCCCTCTTAGTCCTCCAATAGTCCTTGTTTGTTCACAATAATGATATTTACACTGAGAACCACAAGCCCACTAGAGACAGTAATACATTCGAATCAGAGATGCAGCTTTTAGAAACAGACAGTTAAACTTGATGGCGATGGAGGAAGGATGATCTTGGGGTTAATGCACAACAATAGGAGGCTTGGGATCTTGGTTCTTTTCCCTGTACTACCACAAATTACTTGTATGGGCTTCAGTATATCACCTAATTTCTTTGTGCCGTGGTTTCATCTTTTATAAAATGGGAATAATAATCAACTGCCTCTCAAGAATGTTATAAGGTTGCGCAAATTACTGTATGTAAACCATTATGTGGTCCTCAAAGAAAAGGTGCATTATTGTTACTTAAACTAAATGGTAAATTAAAAGAGGCTGAAATAACTTGGAGCAATTAAAAACAGAGGTAGACAGAATTCTGGGCAACAGACACAAAATGTAACAGATTAATTTCTCTTTATAAACAGAAAGGTCTGATCACTGGAGACTAACGTGACACTAATGTTTAAAAGCAATGTAAAGAAAAGAACTGTGAACCTAAAGATCTGAATTTCTGAAGTCTGTACCAGGAAAAAAATATAAAATTATGGGTAAGAATCATCTAAAGGATATTAGACAGGAACAGACTGATCTAAGGCAGTCGCTGTGGCTTTATAAAGGGTAGGTTGTACTATAAAACTTATGACACCATCTATATTTTTTGTTGGTCTCTAAGGTGCTACAGGACTATTTGTTGCTTTTTAAGTTTTTTCTATTACAGACTAACACGGCTACCCCTCTGA
The DNA here is from genome assembly GCF_052426305.1 of Pelodiscus sinensis. Lineage (NCBI taxonomy): Eukaryota > Metazoa > Chordata > Testudines > Trionychidae > Pelodiscus > Pelodiscus sinensis. The sequence goes on from NC_143054.1 coordinate 16,522,526, forward strand.
TAATATAAAATTGTGATTCACTTTTTGAGAGAGGTTAAAATAAGATCTGGCAGTGTTAAGGAAAAAACATAATGCACCAAAATCATCGCTAGTATAACTGTACTAATTACAATCAACTGATTTGTAGTCAATTGAGATGGAGCTGAGATGAATTTGTCACAATCCTTTTTGACTTGACAAAAATAAATTGCTATGAAGAAATGAACCTACACTACATCCATACTCCCTCAAATTCTATGAAGGCTTACCTTTCAGTCAGAATTTTCAACTCAGGTTCATTATTGTTTATAAATTATTGATGCAAGACCAAATCAGACAAAGTTTTGTTGTTTCCACCTGTATCCGGGCAAAATGTGGCAGTGGGTCATATAAGCTCATAAGAAGAAAATCACTTTGCTTTTATGCACAAATATCTGATCCGCATCTGCAAATATCAATTTTTGAGTGCAAATGCAAAGGTCTAATGGGCACTCATTACAATCATTGCTGAAAATTAAGTTCCTTGAACCTTGTGTATAAATTGAACTAAAAAGAAAAGGAGGAACTTGAGGGGAACTAAGATGACCCGGGAGGTCTCAAAAATTATGGCTACAAACAAACGATTACTGAAATTACCAGTGGTTTAATGTCAGAAAGGAAAAGACTGAAAGGAGATTTATGTGAAGCATTTAAAAGTACTCAGATTTACTAATTATTTACTTTATTTGGAGACAAGAATACAGATATCTGTGGGGGGAGGGGTTACAATTTAGAGAGATTTTTACAGTGCCTACCCTATAAGGTCTTATCCTAATAGGATATCTTAGAGCAACCATAAAAATTAAATAAAATTAAGCTACTCGTCTGCATGAATAATTTAAAATAAAATGGGATCATGGTAATTTCACATAAGTTCAGAGGTACTGTGATGGCATTTATAACCCAGTGTGTTTACGTGAAAACCAGGAGGATTTAATGTGCTTTCATGAAAGAAGAGACCACTTGATTTAGGAGGGATGTAAAATGCTGCAAGATAAAGAACACATTGGTGCAGCATAAGATACTGCCTGGTATAGAACACGTGGCTGCAGCAAAACTCTTTGAGATGTGTACAGAGTCAAAAGCAGCATGAGAGCTTGCATTGAACTGAGCACTAAAGGAGATTAGAAGACATTTATTTAAGCCAAAGATTAATTAACATGTGGAACAGCTTACTAAGTACAGAAATAGAAGCTGCAGCTGTGAACTGATTTAAGAAGAAGTTTGCATACTTTGATATTCTTGATGTCAAAAGTGTAAACACTAACTAGAGCAGAACCCAAATTAGATTTAGGGTAGATGGTGTTTTTTCTTTCAGTCCTAAAATGTCACAGAGCTGCAGTTGGCTTCATGTTGAATATACAAAAGGAAAAGTTGGAGGAAGAGGGGATCAACTGCATACTAATTAAATTAGAAGGTTATGTTAAATTGCGAGGAGTTACAAACACAAGTGATGCCAGAGGGAAAAAATTGGTTGTAAAGAAATAGAAAATAAGGGCAGGAAATAAAGTGAGATTCAAAGTAGAGCGTAAATATCTCTGTGGATCTGGACCCAAATATGGGATCATCAGTAGGAACAGAACTTAGTGGCCTCAGTCCTTAGTCCCGCTAAATTCCACTCAGCACAGCACCAAAGAGGACAAGCTTGGCTGTATGCCATCTTTATACACCCCATTCCCTGGTTTGGCTGGTTTGTCTCCCAATACAAGTTAGCCCCCTCCCTCTTTAGAAAGCTATACTAAATTTCCCAAGATTCCTCAGCTGCCTGATTAGGGTAGCTTTACAGTCCCTTTGTTCTGCCAGTGCTGTGCAAATGGGTTGTATTGGGGCTAAATGTGTGACCAAAGAACCTCTGTTTGATAAACACACATCTGTACAACTGGAATTAAGGTGACTGCTTATTAGTTGTAGTAGCATTAGGCTTTTAAGCACAAACTTGCCACGCTCAACCAGCCAAACAGCCACAAGTGGTTAGCATGTTGGACACCATGGCTCTAGTAGATGATGTGATCATATTCACTTAAACTGGACTGATATTCACTCAGAAAAAAACAATAGACTTACATTACATTTGCAAGTCAATATGGCATCAAAAAAGCTGGAGCAGTTTTGAACTGTGCATGCAGACATGACTCTAAGAAGCTGGGATCCAAATGAATCCGCTCTTTAATTGGCCCTAGTGAGACAATACCTAGAATATCACAGTTAGATATTGGCACCATAGTACCTGAAATATACAGATACATTGTTGGGAGTAGAGAGAAGACGAAACCCCAAAGTGACAAAGGAGCCTGATTCTTGAGGTACAAGGTGGCTAGTATTCTAACCCAACCTTTTCTTTTACCGGTGTGTATCTGAAGAAGTATTTCTCAAATGGAGCTGTTGCTGAAGAAACAAGAACTGTTCTACTTTGTGACAGCAAGATCCACCTGAATTTAGTCCAGCAGCTTTTTGATCTACCCATTATTGAAATGAAACATGGTATGTTCTGTTTATTTTTGGTGGCCGGGTTACAGACGGTATTTTTAATGTGAAAGCTGTATTTGAAAACATCTATGTGGATTCTGACGTTTTCCCAGCAAGCCCTTGTTTTTCTTGTCTGAAACAAGGCAGAATGTAATAGTCCCAGAAGTAGGGGTGCTGAGTGTGCAGCTGTGCCCCCTAGCTTGAAGTAGTAACAGCAAATACCAAATACAGGGTATCCATCATCAGCATTCTCACTTTAAAAATTGTTCCAGCGCCCATGGCAAAATGTCTCCTGAAATTACTTAAATGTTAGGGATGATTGCACAGCTGTCTGTGGCAGAATGCTGGGCAACAGTACCTGAGGCTGTGTCTAGACTGCAGGCTTCTTTCAGAAGAAGCTTTTCCAGAAGAGATCTTCCAAGAAAACTTCTTCCGAAAGAGAGTGTCCACACAGCAAAAGCGCATCGAAAAAGCGATCTGCTTTTTGTCCACAATGAATGGACATTATCTCACATTTAAGCTGAGATTACTATGGACGGCGTGGCCACCAGGGCATTTGTGTTTTTTCCTCTTTCCTCTTCTTTCGAAAGAACTCCGTCTTCCCCGTACATACACGCCTTTTTCCGAAAGAACTCTTTCGGAGAAAGGCTTCTTCCTCGTAGAAAAAGGTTTACCAATATCAGAAAAACCCCTCTGTTCTTTCCGTTTTTTTTTTTTTTTTTTTTTTTTTTTTTGAAAGAACACGATTGCAGTGTGGAGGTGACATTTTTTCAGAAAAACAGCCATTTTTCCGAAAAAAACTGCAGTGTAGACATACCCTGAGCTAGCATTCTGATCACTGACTAAGTAATTACTCCATAGCAGATGTCATTAGAAATAGCTGTGCCTAACTGATAGGTTAGAACAAAGAGACTAATTAGGCAGCGAGGCAGGTGATACAGAAGGAAGTGGAATGGAAGGAAACAGATAATGAGGGAGAGATTGCTCTTCCCTGATTACAGCTGGAGCTGATGACTCCCTCCAGCAGTAAGTGTAAGGCTGTACAAAGTATAAGGGTGGTGGAAACCAGAATTGTAAATAATAAATATTGTAAACTGAATGGCCGTGTCTACACTGGCCAGTTATTCCGGAAAATCAGCCACTTTTCCGGAATAACTTGTCAGCTGTCTACCCTAGCCCCTTGAATTTCCAGAAAAGCACTGACGATCTAATGTAAAATCATCAGTGCTTTTCCGGAAAAACTATGCTGCTCCCGTTCGGGCAAAAGTCCTTTTCCGGAAAACTGTTCCGGAAAAGGGCCAGTGTAGACAGCAGAGATTTCTTTTTTGCAGAAAAGCGCGTCTAGATTGGCACAGACGCTTTTCTGCAAAAAGTGCTTTTCCGGAAAAGCATCCTGCCAATCTAGACGCGCTTTTTCCGAAAATACTTTTAACGGAAAACTTTTCCGTTAAAAGCATTTCCGGAAAATCATGCCAGTATAGACGTAGCCAATGGGGTGTGATACCAGCAAAAATGTCTTTGAGCTATTTGTGGAGTTGAGCAGAGACAAAAGTGATCATATGCCCTGGCCCAAACCAGAGCAATCAGGTAGATTCTCATGTGGAGGGAGACAGAGAAAATAATCAGGACACCAAGCTCTTTGGAAACAAGGATGCTTCCTTTTGGCATCTTTACAGACCCTTTACACTCTTTCACATCTACACTACATTCCTCTTTCGAGAGAGGAATGCAAATGCAGACAAATGAAATTGCAAATGAAGTGCAGATTTGAATTTTCCACGCTTCATTTGCATAATCACGGCTGGACGCTTTTTCGAAATACCCTATTTCGAGATAAAAACGCTGTTTAGACGCGGTTATTTTGAGGAAAAAACCCTTCTTTTGAAATAACTCTTACTCCAGGTTTAAGGGTTATTTCGAAAGAAGGGGTTTTTCTCGAAATAACCACATCTAAACAGCATTTTTTATCTCGAAATAGGAAATTTTGAAAAAGCAGCCAGCCGCGATTATGCAAATGAAGCATGGAAAATTCAAATCCGTGCTTCATTTGCAATTTTGTTTGTCTGCATTTGCATTCCTCTCTCGAAAGAGGAATGCAGTGTAGACATACCCAAACATATCACATATCTGATGCTACAGAGGGAGAAATAATGGCTTCTAGGATATTAAACTTTTGTGTCTGGAAGTTCTCGGGGTTAGTGTTATCTAAACTAAGCACAGGAGAGCAGTGTTCTAATCTGCCGAACTCCTCTCTTTACCTCTCACCAGTGATATATTTGTAAAGATGGAGAGGAGCCAAGAAAATCATCGCCTTGGTCCCAGAACTATCTAATCCTTTGTCAGCTTCTCAGCTACTGCAGGGAATATATTTCTCCCCTGCTCCGATAGGTGCCAAATCTGGGGATGCTGCTGCACATCTTGGTTTAAAGTAGTTTCCATTATATCCAGGATTTAGAGTATGGTTCAGTGGATGTCAGCACCCCTTCCCTTTCCTCTGTAATGGTTTCTGTAGCTTGTCTTAATATATGCTCTACATATTATATTACAAAGATTTGCCTTGGTCTATAGCTGGGATCTCTTTGAGTAGCTTCCCTCCTACCGGGGCACAGAACAGTAACTTCCTACCTCCCCACCCAGCTGCTACCAACAAATAAAAATGTTCAATTAGAGAAGAGTGTAGAAGATGATTTTTCCTGTCCCATGAAAATTAGAAACATTTCTAAAATGCAAAAGTGCAAAATGCAGGAGTGCAAAAGCAATCCTGGCCCCTGCAGCAGAATGGTTAGGGCACTCCGCTGTGATAAGGGAAACTTAGGTTTAAATCCTAGGTTAAAAACCTTAGTTTTTGTGGGTACCCATGAAAGCTCATGATACCATCGACATGTTTTGTTAGTCTTTAAGGTGCTGCTAGACTATTTGTTGGTTTTTAAGTTTTTCCAGTTACAGACAAACTTGGCTACCCCTCTGAAATTCATGTAGGGAGTCAGTTTGTAAAGAGAAAAAGGAATTGTTAATTAAGAATCCCTCTCATGCCATGCAAAATTTGCCAGCTTCAGAGCAGAGGGATTTATGTGATTCATTCATCAATCAATTGAAGAACTTACTAGCGTGAGATTTGTACTCCCCAAGTTTTCCTTTAAATTTGAGATTCAGATGAGCTGCAAAGCTCAAAGTATAATCTGTCAAAATTGCTGAGTTTCACCTAAATGTGCATTGAAACTCTGAGAGACAGTGGATTCAGGGGGCATGAGACAAAGTAATTTCGGGGGCCCCTTCCATAAAAAAAAGTTGCAATACTATAGACTTCAGACATTCTCATTGGGGCCCCTGCGGGGCCCGGGGCCTGGGACAAATTGCCCCACTTGCCCCTCCCCCCGGGCAGCTCTGTTGTGAGTCCAAACATTTTGCATACTTTTGACACAAAACCATGAGATGCACTGGGCACAAGTGACCTGTGTGTGAACCTGAGCAGACTGTACCACAAATGTGGGTGATTTTCAGTTTGCAACAAAATACAAAAAATACACCAAAGAGTTGACAAAAATGTTACTCAGACCCATCCATCCTCTAATGCAGGGAGGGGCAATAATTTTAGAAGGGGGGCCACTTCACAAATTTTTGAAGTGGCCCCAGTGGCCCCAGAAGGGGAGGGGTCTCAGGCAGAAGGGGCGGGGCCATGACACTTCTTTGCTCCTTCACCCACAGACCCTGATTGGCCTGGGGTTGGAAAGCACGTGAAGTCTTTGCCCCTTCCCCCGAGAGGTGCCCCCCTCTACGCACCTGCGCCCCTACTGGCAGGAGACTTCACAATCATCAATCAGAGCCTGGGGCCAGGTGAGTGCGCCAAGTCTCTCGCTCCCTGCTCTCGCCCTGCAAGGGGTGCAATGTGCTTCTGTAACCCACACACCTAAGCTGCGTCTACACTGTAGCCTTCTTCCAGAAAAGCTTACGCAAATGAAGCACGGAGTGGAATATTGTCACGCTGCATTTGCATAATTAATTAGCAGCCATTTTTGCGCAAGAGGCTTTTGCGCAAAAAGGAGCTGTGTAGACGGCTCCTTTTTGCACCAAAACCCCCTCTTGCCCAAGAGCCATTCTTCCTCATTTTTTCAGGAAGAACAGCTCTTGCTCAAGAGGGGGTTTTTTGTGCAAAAAGGAGCCGTCTACACAGTTCTTTTCGGGACAAAAGCCTCTTGCGCAAAAACAGCTGCTAATTAATTATGCAAATGAAGCGCAGTGATATTCCACTCCGCACTTCATTTGCATAAGCTTTTCCGGAAGAAGGCTACAGTATAGGGGTTCATCTAGACTGGCAAGATTTTGCGCAAAAGCAGTTGCTTTTGCACAAAAACTTGGCAGCTGTCTACACTGGCCGCTTGAATTTGCGCAAGAGCACTAACTTTGTAATGTACAAAATCAGTGCTTCTTGCACAAATACTTTCACGCTCCCGCTTGGGAAAAAGCCCTCTTGCGCAAGAATACTTGTGCAAGAGGGCCAGTGTAGACAGGGAAGAACTGTTTTGCACAAAAAAGCCCTGATGGCTAAAATGGCAATCGGGGCTTTCTTGCGCAAAATCGCATCTAGACTGGCCACAGATGCTTTAGTGCAAAAGCACTTTTTGTGCAAAAGCATCCGTGCCAATCTAGACGCGCTTTTGCGGAAATACTTTTAACGGAAAAACTTTCCGCAAAATCATGCCAGTCTAGACACAGCGTAGGTGTAGCCCTAGTGTGGGTCACTGTCCCCCACAGTGGCACATAGACCACAGCAACAGGGGCTGAAAGTCAGCTGGCTTTTAGCTCAAAGGGTAGAGGCTCCTATACTGAGGTTCCAGGTTCAAATCCACCTGCCGGTGGTTACACTTTGGCTTCGTATACACTGCAAGGTTTTTGAGGAAGAAGCCTTTTGCGGAAGAGTTCTTCCGCAAAAATGTCTTGTGCAAAAGCGCGTCCAGACCTCAAAGCACATCGCAAAAGCAATGTGCTTTTGCACAAGAGAGCATCAACACTGCATGGATGCTCTTGCGCAAGAAAGCTCTGATGGCCATTCACCTGTGCTTTTTCCCATAGGGGTTTCTTGCACAAGAAACTCCCTGCGGAGCATGCACACCTGCCTTTCTGCGCAAGAGCTGTAACGCAAAAAGGAGTTATTCCTCGTGGGGAGAGGAGTAACTCTACCAGCAAAAACCTCTGTTCTGTCAATCTTCTTGCGCAAAAACGCGCTTGAGGTATGGCTACTCCACCGGTTTTTGCGCAAAAACAGCTGATTTTGTACAAAAACCTTGTAGTGTAGACGTAGCCTTAGAGCACAGCTGGCAGTTCACTCTAAGTGCTGCACACCCCTTGGTGGGGGAGGAGACTTTGTGCACTCCCCTGTCCCCACGCCTGTTTGGCTTGGGGGCGGGGGAGTGGCAGGGCATCTGTGGGCCACATCAACCTGCTTGGCAGGCCGAATCCAGCCCAGGGAGGCTCTCTTGCCTAACCCTGCTCTAATGCTACATAATTAGATGGACAACTTTGACAACCGTCCTTAGTTTGCAGCAGTAGTTTCCATATTTCTGTTCTTTAGAATGAACATTTAAAAATGCTAATCTGCAACAATGAGCCAAATTCATACCTGATGCAAACCCACTGGAATGAATGGAATTACATGAGGGATGAACTTAGTCTTGCCCTGAATTCTTTAAGACCCGGCACATAATGCCATTACCCTCACTAAATATAGACTGTCAAATACAGCATTGGAAATAGCACATATTTGGCAGTCTCAGTCTTTTGCAGGTCATCTGTGGTAATTATGCAGTGTTAAAAAGTATTTTATCACTACTTTTTGCAGCACTCTGTCACTAACAAACCATTTTGTTGGATATAATATAATGCGAGTATTACTTATTTCAATTGTGATTTTTCAAACTTTCAAAAGAACGGGGATAAAAATTCACAAAATTTAATAAAGCAGGTTGTGTCAGTTTGCATGGCACCATTTCCATTTACAGTCCTCTAGCTTATGGACTCCAATGTCTATCCAGAATTAGAAAGAAGGTTTTCACAGAAAAAGATTAAAGGTTCATGGTTGGTAATGACAATCTTCTTATGATGTTATAGGTGACATGACAACATGAAATAGTGTAGCAGCTTGTGAAAGTGCTTATATAATAGCATAAGGAAAGGAGATTTCCCTTTGTTAAACACATAATATTGCAAGTGGGAAAAAAAAACCAAGCACAGGGTTTTAGGATTCTTACATATCCTTTTTCGATATTTTTTTAAATTTTGCATAGAAAAGTAAAATGTATAAGAATGACCAAAATACACAATAAAACATAGCCCATCTTCCTATATATTAAATGATGTTATTCAAGATCCTTTTATTCCATAATTACAGAACTTAGTAGACATTATCAATAATATGGCATACAGAGGATCCCAGGGTGGTACTGATGTCAGTGAATGCTCTTTCTTCTTAAATGTCCACCTGAATATAACAAAGGATATACAGATTGTTATATATGTATAGGTTATGTCCCAGGATAACCTATTAGGTAGCCCATTTGGGAAAAGGCCCACTAGAAGTAAATATACATAATAAATATTGCTTTATTTTAAAGGGTGACTTACAAAATAAAGAAAATGGTTATGTATTTTTTCTGCTTCTATCTACTGCATGAAGCAAGTCTCAATGGTATTTTTTTATTTCTTTTTTTCCCCCTTTTTCTTTTTCTGCTATTTTTTAAACATTAGAAATTCAGAATTTCTCATGTTTAAAAAAAATAGAAAAAAAAAGTAAAAAAAGTATCATAAATCCAGTAGAAAAATTAGTAGTTTTATTAAATCAGAAATAATTTTATGATCAAACATAATTAATTGAGAGGGAAGTGATTTTTATCCAGTCTGTTTAAAAATCTTGTTCTTGTTATTACCTATTTAATACAAATACCCAAAAAATACTTGGGAGAAAAGACATCCTCGTCAGAGACTCAAAAGCTCAAAATCCACACTTCTGAGACCTCTAACAAGTCATCTCACAAACCCACTAAGAACAAGACTTGACAGTCCTGATATTTCTAAGATAAAAATCAAGCAATAATAAAAACCAGACATACAAAAATGGAATCCTTTTAAGACCTCTTTACATCATAATTAGGAGTGGGGAAGGTACAAATTCATTTTTTAATTTTGCATATCACCTGAATTTACAGCTGCTGACCAGTGCTGGACTGAAAGACCTGGAGATGGAAGTTTCTATGTATTCCCAAAACAAGATAGCATGGAAGTTTCTTAGTACTTTATTTTACATTTTGTCATTCCTTCATTATTTGGGAGGAGGGAATGAACAAATGGCCAACTACAAGTAGGTGGCATTGGAATACAGGTTAGCTGATAAAAAAGTTTTGAGGAAAGTGGGGGTGCTTAAAGGTCATTAACACATACACATGCATATGACATAACATACACATTATGCATTAACAAAAACCGAATTTGTTTTTCACTATTGCTGAGTGGGGTTAGTAAAAAATGCCTGAGTCCTTTGTATAGTTGGGCTTCTATTAATGTTACAATTGAGGAAGCTTCACATAGGGTGGATTGCCAGATATGAATGTTTCTAGTACAAATACAGTTTTAATTAGAAGGAAAAGGAAGGCTAATGTTTTGGATTACATATTTCAAAGTGTATATTGCGTGACATTAGTACATTCGGTTTCTTTAATGCTCACTTTCTTTATAGGTTCCTCTTGGATTGTTCTCACTGCAGACAGCGAAGGTTTTGTTCCGCTAACGTTCAAAGCAAAGCAAGAGATAATCATAAGGGATGGAAGTGACAGTTCAGAAGTCTGTGGAAGTCACTCCTGCAAAAAAAGCATTACTATGCAACCACCAAGCAGTGTGACATAATTTCTGGCTGAAGAATGTGTATGCCCTTCTATTATGAGACAATAAAAAGACGTTCTGCAGTATCAGAAACTGCATGACTAGAAAACTGTCTCTTATACATTCAATGCACTGAATCTGTAATACATGTGACACAGATTCACTGCAGTTAGATCCTGTCTGGGCATCAGTGGTCCTGTCTGCAGGATCAAATCTAGATTCACGTCTGTTTCATCTGACACTAATAAGGTTTGTGGCAAGATTTGAGCAGTGTGTGGGGAAAGACTCTCTCTCTAGCTGGCACTTTAATTATGTTCAGGAAGTTCTTGGAGAATCAAATTAAAACCATGGGATGACAATAATGGACACATATCAAGAGTGAGTGGAGCAACTCAGCAGTAACAGGTACACATTTTGCACTAAAAGCTGATGTTATTGAAGGATGTTTTCTCAAGTTCAATTCTGTTTATTAACATGCACAGAAAGCAACCTTCCCCCCCACACACTTAGCTAGAGATTGCTGCTCCAATGGATCCTAGGGAAACTTGCAGCATTTTGGAAAATATGTATTTTTATATGAGGAAGCATGGCTGTTTAAAAGAGCTATATCAGGGTCTCATTTGGCATGAGGATTTCTATAGCAGAACCTAGGAAAACGACTATTTAGCATGCAACAAAGAAAACAACTGAGATAAAGCAAGGATAAACAACTTTTGGAGACACTAGGGAATACAGGCATATCCTGGGAGCAGATGGACATTTTCGTGGGAGTGCAAATTATGATGATTTTAAGGATGAGAGAAGGAACAACAAAGAAATTGAATCAACTCTCAGTTTTACCAGAAAGTAGAGGGGATGAAGTGTTAGTCTGTCCTGTGTGTGGACTAGCTGCTTGTCCTACTAGGTATGCACAGACAGAAAGGATGGAGGGAGAGGCTTGCCTGTTTCACACACTGAGTTCAAGGAATTAAGGATGAATTTTATGTAATCCTTTTCCTAGAAGTTTTAGTCCTTAGGTTTGTGGTAAGCATTTATTTTTGTGAATGTTTGTCTTTGTGACTATCTCTGGGAAGTATTTTCCTCTGTACCCTGGGAATCATAATGTTGTTTATGTGGCAAACATATGGTAAAAATCAATATTTTTAAAAACTGCACGTATCATACAACTCATTTCAATTGCACTCTTCCCACAAATGAATCTCCTCATGGGACTTATTCTAACGTTCCCCTGTTCTGAGCAATAAAAGATGTTTCCATTCCCCCAAAGTGTGGGATTTCTCTTCTAAAATTACATAGGCTCACAGCGCAAGATGGGCAATAATCAGTCTTCTACTAGTGATAGACTTAAGGTTCAAAATCACATTTTTAAAATGTGGCCTCTCCAAGTCCAATACTGTTGGACTCTTGACACTAAGACAGCCTCTGTCTCTTAATACTGTTTAAAAGGGCCAAAGCAGCATGTAGGGCTCTAAAAAATCTCTAATCCACCTGGGGGCCAATTCCTTGAGATGCTTTCTAAAAATTCTTTGCAAGCCCTGGTGTAGGAGACATGTTGGCTGTGTCTACACTGGCATGAATTTCCAGAACTGCTTAAAACGGAATACAGTTTTTCCGGAAAAGTGTCTGTGGCCAATGTAGACGAGCTTTTCCGGAAAAGACTACTGGGCTGTCTACACTGGCCCTTTTCCGGAACAGTGTTCCGGAATAAGGACTTATGCCCGAGCGGGAGCAGAATAGTTTTTCCGGAATAGCGGCTGATTTTGTACAGTAGAGCATCGTTGCTTTTCCGGAAATTCAAGGGCCAGTGTAGACAGCTCGCAGCTTATTCCGGAAAAGCGGCTGATTTTCCGGAATAAGTGGCCCAGTGTAGACACAGCCATTGGGTATGGGGCTGGAAGCAGGAAATGTGCACCAAGGGCAGGGCTGTAGCTTACAACACTGTTAGGGTTGCCAGGTGTCCAGTTTTGAACCGGACAATCCAGTATTTGAGCTTTCTGTTCAGGGAACAAATTGAGAAAATATAACTGAGAAAATATAAATGTCCAGTATTTTCTAAATAACATGTAATGTAGATTGTGATGTCATGTCAAGTGTGTCCAGTATTTTTGTTAAAACCATCTGGCAGCCCTAAACACTGTGGAGATTCCAGGCAGCAGTGCAATCCACAAGGCAGGCCAGGGAGGCTGTTATAACTTAATACAGGTCCCTAATTTATGTCAGGGGCCACTCCATCTCCTACAACAGCCCTGGGTCAAGAAAGCACAAAGATGGTTTAAAGCTACCTTAGCACCACTCGTTCCCCTGGGTTGCGAGTTCTGCACTGCATTCCTTAGAACAGGGCTGCTCAACTTTGGAAGCCCCAGGGGCCACAATGATACAGCACATGCCAAGGGCCTCCACTTAAGTGTGGTTACATATACATGCAAAAATATATGCAAATAGCTTCTTTCACACTGACAGGCATGAATACAAAGATTAAGAGAATACTACAGAACACACAGGCCCCATTTAAGTCAGTTCTGCTGATATTAATAAAATGCAATATTTACGCCGATTTCTATCCACATGACAGCACTTTTCATGAGCAATGACAGTCCAGGAATCCAACTACTAAATGCATATCAGCAGAATACCATTATATTGACTACTTTTTTGTTTTGGCTCCTACCTGTTGAGTGCCACGTAAACCCAAACCGCACCGTGGGCCGCAAACAAATGGGCCACATGTTGAGTAGCCCTATCTTAGAATATCAGGATCATTGTAGAAAAGGGTGATCTTACTCTGTACATGCACTGGAGAGATACTGTGCTGCTATCAATGCAGGGGAAAGTACTGGCTCTGTTATGCTGAATAGAATGAATAAGGCAGTGGATAAAACATTACAAGAAGAAAAAGCTAGGTTCCATCCATTAGATCATGTTGAGAACAGCAATTCACTCTTCAATAAATCATCAGCAAAGTTATTTTTTGGCAAAAAACCTATCTTAATAAACTTTAAGAAACCATGGCATAATGTCTACAGGGAGACCCTGTTGATTATTGCTAGCAGTTAGGGGATAACTGCTGATTAACATAAGGGCTACGTCTAGAGTGGCATGATTTTCCGCAAATGCTTTTAACAGAAAAGATTTCCATTAAAAGCATTTGCGGAAAAGAGCGTCTAGATTGGCACGGATGCTCTTCCACAAAAGCACTTTTTGCAGAAAAGCGTCCATGCCAATCTAGACATGTTTTTGCACAAAAAAGCCCTGATCGCCATTTTCGCGATTGGGGCTTTTTTGCGCAAAACAAATCTGAGCTGTCTACACTGGCCCTTTTGCGCAAAAGCTTTGCGCAAAAGGACTTTTGCCCGAATGGGAGCAGCATAGTATTTCCGCAAGAAGCACTGATTTCAGACAGTAGGAAGTCAGTGTTCTTGCATAAATTCAAGCGGCCGGTGTAGACAGGTGGCAAGTTTTTCCTCAAAAGCACTTGCTTTTGCAGAAAAACTTGCCAGTCTAGACACAGCCAAAGAGTTGATATGATGGAAGATGGGCTGGGTGAGTAGTTCAATATTATGACTGTAGTTAGACAAGAGTATGTGTTATCACCAATCCTTCTGGCATTAGCAATAGACTGGGTGAAGAAATGAGCAACAAAAGGTATAAAATGGGAGAGTGGAGATGAGTGACATGATCTCAGCTTTGCTGCAAACATTGCTTTACTAAGGGCATGTCTATGCAGCTTCTGCAACAAGGCTGTGTTGGAAAAGTCAGTGTGTATGAACACTGTCTGCCAGCACTTTTGTCAACAAAATACTTCTACCTACAATGAGGAGGAAAAGAAATCAAATGGGTACAAGAGTAATGCAGCTGGGGAGTGTGATGACATCTGAAGGTGAGTAGGAATGCTGTTCATGAGATTAGGAAAAGCAAACACCACTTTTGACATAATGAAAAACACCTGGTCAAACAGAGGTCTCCACACCAAACCAAGGTGAGATTATACTGAACATCCTAAAGAACAGAGCAGAGACATGGCCACTGACTGTGGCCAACAAAAAAAGAATGGAGGCTGGTTGCAATGGGAGCCCTCACCACTGAAGAGTCCCCTGGCAGCCCAGGGCAGCACCATCATTGCATCCCTGCCTCAGTTTCCCCTAAATTAGGACTTTAATAAGTTCTATAAGGCTTGAACAACAGGATCTAGTTTATCCAACCCCAAAGGTAGAACATCACACAATTAGGCCTCCCTCTCAGTATTTCTATCTGCAGGGAAGATGGGCTGAGTAATCCTTAGTAAACCTAAAATGTAGCCTTAGCATAGTGCAGTGCTCTAGTGTAGGTAAACCTTAACAGATGTTACTCAAATATACGAGCTTCTTTTCCATTACCTCAGGCTCTCACAAAAGAGCACTGTACACACACCCTCCTGTAGGTTAGTCATTTTGTGCCTTTGATCTTTACTAACTTGAGGTCATTACACAATGTCCATGTTAAATCCAAATTCACTTTGCTCAGCTTTACTTTTCCCTCTTATCTTATTATCTATTAGAGAATTGTCCTGTTATTGACATTTGAATGCACTTACTGCAATACCTCTTTTAGCAAGCACCCAAAATTGCCCTTGAATTTTGTCTCCACTATTATTTGACAAATATTTGTCAACATCCAGGTGTGATCAAATGTTTGATGGCATGTGATGCCAATACTTTAGTACTGGCGCAGAAAGACTTCCTGTAGAGAAGATGACATTTGCAGAGTTATTCAGGCTTGCCACTGAAAACCATGAGTGCCTGACAACCTATGTACTTTGGCCAGGATCCATTCAAATTGTCAGCAGACACCATGCTATCTTAACAGTTGAGAGTGTATGCAGCCAAGAAAAGAATAGATCTCTGTATAATACTAGACACAAAACTGTTCCAGAAAAAAAGAAAAACCGGAATTTCACATTAGAGACACCAATCGTTTCCTTTCAATCAAATTAATACTTGCACATTTACAAATAGAAAAAACATTAATGGTTTGGAAGAAGGCAGCATACTAAGAGAGATGTAACATTCTACGAATATATTTGTGATAATTTTGTTAACTTTCAGAAGAAAAGAAATGAAAATTTGAACATGATAAAAGGCTCTAGCCATGTAATTGAATATTAGTCTTCTGCCATGGTTACTTTTCACAATAGAAACATCATTTTGTTACAAACTGTTCATGTTTTATTTCATATATTTCTCAGTTTGGAGCAAGTGGCTTGTATGTTCTTGTACAGTTGCTCTGAAACACAAAAGAATCCCCTTAGTATTCTATGATCCTCCTGCTGAAATAAAAGTGTTTAAGTATTGGCTGATGCCTAATCATCATCACGTGTTCTTAAGTTACATACATGTATTGTTTTGCTATGAGGTACTGTTGACTACATCAGCATCTTTGAGATTGAAGGGTATGCTCACACCCGGTTAAGATAACTATGAAAAGAATCACAAACCCTCAGCTGAGAAAAAAAAGGGGTTGTGAAAATATGAATCTACCTGGAAGTTTTAGACTCACTGGCTGGAGGTGTTTTGTTGAGTATCTTTTGGACAAAGGTCAGCAGGATATACGCAAAACAAGAGAGACTCAGGGCCTGAGCAAGAAAGCCAAGCAAACAGCCTGTAAACATGGTCAGATTCTGGATAAGCCTACAGCAGGGCTGGGTAATTAGTGACCGACAAGCCAGACGTGGTTCACCAGAGTTAGCCCCAAGCAGACCACCAGATGCATTAATTACCTGAGCATCTGCAAGCACAACCACTCACAGCTCTCTCTGGCTTCAGTTTGCTGTTTCCAGCCAATGGGACTGCAGGAAGTAGAGTGGGCCAGACCACCACTTTCTGCATTTCCCGATGGCCAGGAACAGTGAACTGCAGCCAACAGGAGCTGTGAGCAGTCGTATCTACAGACACTCAGGCCATGTTTACACTATGAGATGAGGTCTAATTTATTAAGGTCAGCTTTTTACCACTTGATTTGAAGGTGCATGTCTCCACTGTGCATAAGAGTTTAACTTAATGTGTCTCCAATAGGATGGCTACCCTAGACTTCGATAGCAATGCACTGTGGGTAGCTAGCCCATGATTCCTGATACCCTTGCATTCCAGTGCCTGGTGGTACAAAAAACAGTGCAGTGGGTGATTATGGGTACATGTTGTCGGCCTCCGATGGTGCAATCCTCCCTCTCCCCCGCTTGAAAGAAAAAGCAAACAATCTTTTTGCATCCTTTTTTCCCTGGTCATTCATGCAGATGCCATAGGAGGGCAAGCATGGACCCCATTCAGCTGCAAAGTGCTATGGTAAGCATTGCAAACACCTTGCGCCGTATGCTGTGGTACATCCAGCCGTATGCTGTGGTACATCCGGAGCCTAGCCAGAAGCCTCCGGAGAAAGGAAGAATGAGAGGAGCGCATGAACAGACATGTATAAAACACTGGAGTGGAGCTACTTGGAAGATGCTGGAGGTTGTCACTTCTGTAGATAGAGAGGAATGTTGGTTCTGGTCCCGTGAGACAAGCACAGAAAGGTGGGACCACGTACTTATGCAGCTATGGGATGATAAGCAAGGGCTGCAAAACTTTTACATAAGGCCACTTTCATGGAATTTTGCAAATTGCTTTTCCCTGCTCTGAAGCTCAGCAATACCAATGATATCTGCTCTGACAGTTCAGAAGCAAGTGGCAATAGCCCTCTGGATGCTTGCAATGCCAGACAGCCACCAGTCAGTTGGGAATCAGTTTGGAGTGGGCAAATCTACAGTGGGGACCGCTCTAATCTAAATAGCCAAGGCAATTAGTACTACAAAGGATAATGACTCTGGGAAATGCACAGAACATAGTGGAGGGTTTTGCCAAGATGGGGTTCCCTACGTGTGGTGAGGCAACACAGCGAATTTTTAAACTCCTGCAGATAGTGAAGATCAAAGTAGACTATGAAGAGCTTTCAAAGGATCTCACAAAACTAGGTGATTGGACAACAAAATGGCAAATGAATTTTACTGTTGAGAAATGCAAAGTAATTCATATTGGAAAACATAATCCCAACTATACCTACAAAATGATGAGGACTAAATGAACTATTATCACTCAAGAGAGAGATCTTGGAATCATTCTGGATAGTTCTATGAAAACATCCACTCAATATGCAGCAGCAGTCAAAAAAGCAAACAGCATGTTAGGAAACATTTAAAAAGAATAGAGAATAAGACAGAGAATCTAACATTTTTGTCTTTCCTTCCCCTCTATTAACACTGCATTTTACCTTTCCTCTCCCTCAGGGTCTCTGGTCTATAACTTCTTTTTTTCTGGAACCTTTTGTCTTCCCTACAAGTCAGCATGGTTTTTCTCCCCCAAACTGCTGTATATTTTTATTTATATTGGTGATTCAAAACTGACTGAAATGAGAAGCTGTAAACCAAACAACATAGGTAATTTAAATAATGAAAACACAATTTTATGATCGTTATTGTGAGAACCAGAACTGTGTTAATTTACAGGTATTGAAGGATGGGTGGAAGATTAGAGTCAATGTCAATATTCCCATTGATTGAATTTGAGAGATTATTATTATTTATCAAAGACAAAAGATGTGCTAGGACTGAGCCTGAATATGGGAAATTATTTCCACTGTTCTTGAGTTGTAAATAATTCTCCCTTTCAGTATTTTAAATGAGCCATTTTTCCTTCTCTTTCATGTAAATCATGGGGGGGAAGCGGGAATTCAGCATCAGCTGAAAGTCAGAAGAAACTGAAGCATTATCTATGTTGTTGGCAAGCAGATTAAAAATGTTAAAGGGAAAGAGCCAAGGGGAGAGGACATATTTGCTTATTTGCAGTATAATTATTAAGAAATAATCATAGTGACTATGCAAATCGCTGCTGTTGAACTAACAATGGCTGCCAGCCAATCAGAATACAGGGATTCACATACTGCATGTGAGTGTGAAATAACCATTTAGTAGTTATGAAAATAATACACACATAACCAGAATCTTGGGAACTGCATAACTGAAAAACAATGTTGTCATTAACTATATTGCATCTCAATACTCCGGTAGGCTAAGAAAATTCCATTTCAATTTATTGATGTTATATCTGATGTAAATTTCAGTTGTAAATAGATTAAAATGTTTGTTATGACAGATTATAATGTTTATACCACTGTAAATATTTTGTTTGGTTTGTGGAATTATCGATTCATCTATGTATGGCATTTGTTATATATTTCTGCTTATATTTCACATTAAGAAAATAAAAATATTGTAAACTATATACTCATATAATTATAGATATAGGAAGAAAAAAAAGAAAAACCTAATACGAAGACATTTACTAGCACAGTTAGAATGAGGTCTCCCAGCCTGAAGAAACAAAATGTTTTAAAACCTTAATTTCTGAATATTATCATTAACATTCAAGGATGCATCAAACCTATGTTTGGGAGAATACAGGTACGTAAATTATCTAAGTATAATTCCCTGTAAGATTACAGAAATATGATTGTACTCCTAAATTAGTTTCTCAACAAATTGATATTGATCAATAAAGCCCCCTAGTGGTTAAATGTAAGAAAAAAAACAGTACAGTAAAAATATCTTAAATGTCTATTGCTAAAAAACTTTCTAGGATATCTACATTTACTGTTTAAACAAGTTGGAAAAAGTTTTCTTATTAATCAATGGCTTGAAATCACCCATTAGTCCTCAAACTACATCAGCATCTCTTTCACAAAACCATAAATACTACACATTCTAATTTTTTCAGGTTCTTATTACACTGTGGTAGAAAGTGACTAGCATTTCTCATCTGAGTGATATCTCCCTTCCTCTTGTTCTAAGGAGAAATGAAAGAAAAAACTGTATCTATTTAATTTCTTTTTCATCTCTGTGACAGTGCAGAATAGTTCTCTATTGTTCATATAAAATGTTTTGTACTCTTTACTTTTAATGGTGACCTGAAAACAGGAAAATAATATGGTGTTTGTGTCCTTTTCGATGGTTTATGATAACCTGAAAAGTTGGGGGGGGGGGGGGGGGGGGGAGTATCGTGTTTGTGAAGAGGCAAGGCATGAAGGATATTTTACATTTTTTTAACATTAGAAATTTATTTACTTATCTCAAGACTGGTTTATTGTAGCTTATAGTATCTAATAAGGATGTAAAATCCCATTTCATTGGTTAACTGGTTAAACAATGTATTTTTTGTTTTTCTTCATATAAATCATTGCTTTGGGGTGGGGCTGAGGATGGGGGGTGGTTCAGTATGCAGGCTGCCCTGAAGACAGAGGACTACCCCAACCCTCTCTCTCTCTCTGAAGCATCTTAGGGAGGAAAATTCCTTCCTGACCCCAAATATGGCAATCAGCTGAATCTTGAGCATGTGGGCAAGACTCACCAACCAGACACCCAGAAAAAGTTCTCTATAGTAATGCCTATCTTCCCACCATTGGCCTATTTACCACTGATAGTGAAAGGTCAATTATTTGCTAAGATCATGTTATCTCATCAAACCATCCCCTTCATAAACCCATCTAGCTTAATCTTGAAGCCAGATAGGTCTTTTGCCCCCACTACTTCCCTTGGAAGGCTGTTCCAGAACTTCATTCCTCTGATGATTAGAAACCTTCACCTAATTTCGAGTCTAAACTTCCTAATAGCCAGCTTATATCCATTTGTTATTGTGTCCACATTGGTATTGAGCTTAAATAATTCCTCTCCCTCCCTGGCATTTATCCCTCTAATATATTTAAAGAGAGCAATCATATCTCCCCTCAGCCTTCTTTTGGTTAAGGTAAACAAGCCAAGTTCCTCGAGTCTCCTTTCATAAGACAGGTTTTCCATTCCTCGGATCATCCTACTGGCCCTTCTTTGTAACTGTTCAAGTTTGAATTCATCCTTCTTAAACATAGGAGACCAGAACTGCACACAGTATTCCAAATGGGGTCTCATCAATGCCTTATATAATGGCACTAACACCTCATTATGTCTACTGTAAATACCTCGCTTATGGCATCCCAAAACTGTATTAGCCTTTTTCACGGCCATGTCACATTGGCGGCTCATAGTCATCCTGTGATCAACCAGGACTCCGAGGTCCTTCTCCTCTTCCATTACTTCCAACTGATGTGTCCCCAGCTTATAACTAAAATTCTTATTATTAATCCCTAAATGCATAACCTTACACTTCTCACTATTAAATTTCATCCTATTACTATTACTCCAAATTACAAAATCATTCAGATCTTCCTGTATGATATCCCAATCCTTTTCTGAATTGGCAATACCTCCCAGCTTTGTCTCATCCGCAAACTTTATTAGCACACTCCCACTTTTAGTGCCGAGGTCAGTAATAAAAAGATTAAATAACAATGGTCCCAGAAATGATCCCTGAGGAACTCCGCTAGTAACCTCTCTCCAGCCTGACAGTTCACCTTTCAGTATGACTCGCTGTAGTCTCCCCTTTAACCAGTTCCTTATCCACCTCTCAATTTTCATATTGATCCCCATCTTTTCCAATTTAACCAATAATTCCCTATGTGGTACTATATCAAATTCCTTACTGAAATCAAGGTAGATTAGATCCACTGCATTTCCTTTATCTAAAAAATCTGTTACTTTCTCAAAGAAGGAGATCAGGTTGGTTTGGCACGATCTACCTTTTGTAAAACCATGTTGCAATTTGTCCCAATTGTCATTAATCTCAATGTCCCTAACTACTTTCTTCTTCAAAATTTTTTCCAAGACCTTGCATAGTACAGATGTCAAACTAACAGGCCTGTAGTTACCCGAGTCACATTTTTTCCCTTTTTTAAAAATAGGAACTATATTAGCAATTCTACAGTCAAATGGTACAACCCATGAGTTTAGAGATTCATTAAAAAAATTTGCTAGTGGATTTGCAATTTCATGTGCCAGTTCCTTTAATATTCTTGGATGAAGATTAGCTGGGCCCCCTGATTTACTCCCATTAAGATGTTCGAGTTTGGCTTCTACCTCGGATTTGGTAATATCTACCTCCATATCCTTATTCCCACTTGTTATGTTGCCATTATCCCTAAGCTCTTCATTAACCTCATTAAAGACTGAAGCAAAGTATTTGTTTAGATATCGGGCCATGCCTAGATTATCCTTAACCTCCACTCCGTCCTCAGTGATTAGCGGTCCCACTTCCTCTTTTTTTGTTTTTTCCCTATTTATATGGCTATAAAACATTTTACTATTGGTTTTAATTCCCTTTTCAAGGTCCAACTCTACATGATTTTTAGCCTCTCTCACTTTGTCCCTACATGCTCTAACCTCAATAAGGTAGCTTTCTTTGCTGATCCCTCTCATCTTCCACTCCTTATATGCTTTCTGCTTTTTCTTAATCACCTCCCTGAGATGCTTGCTCATCCAACTTGGTCTAAAACACCTACCCATACATTTTTTCCTCTTTCTTGGAATACAGGCTTCCGATAGCTTCTGCAACTTTAACGTAAAATAATCCCAGGCCTCCTCCATTTATAGATCCATAAATTCTTTAGTCCAATCCACTTCCCTAACTAATTTCCTTAATTTATTAAAGTTAGCCCTTTTGAAATAAAAAACCCTAGTCTCAGATTAATTTTTGTTTATCCTTCCATTTAGTTTGAACTGAATTAGCTCATGACCTATTTCTTCTATGAGGTCCTCACTACTCACCAAAACCAAATCTCATATGGCTTCCCCCCTTGTTGGTTCAACAACTACTTGATGAAGGAATTCATCAGCTATCACATCTAGGAAAATCTGAGCCCTATTATTATTACCAGTATTTGTTCTCCAGTCTATATCTGGAAAGTTTAAGTCTCCCATGATTACACAATTTCCATTAGTATTTACTTCTTTTAAAACATTGAAGAGGTCTCTATCCATATCCAAATTAGATCCCGGTGGTCTATAGCAGACCCCAAGCACTATCCCAGGGGAGGATCTAATAGTTTTCTTCCCCAATGTGATTTTTGCCCAGACAGACTCTGTCTTCTCCATTCCTTCACTTTTTAATTCTTTGCAATCTACCTAATCATTGATATACAATGCTATTCCACCACCTTTTCCTTTATTTCTGTCTTTCCTAAACAGCACATACCCTTCAATACCTGTACTCCAGTCATGTCTAATATTCCTGCAATGAGGAGTAATGGTAGTTCAAATTAAGAGTGTTAATTTGAACTACCTAGCCCGTGCCGCGTGTAGCCGCGGGCAGGTAGTTCGAGCTACTGGGCATTTAAAAATGGCGGCTCCCGGGAACATGCAAATGAAGCTCAGGATATTTAAATCCCGGGCTTCATTTGCAAGTTCAAATGACCACATTAGCCACCCTAGTTTGAACTAGGGTGGCTAGTGTAGCCATACCCTACATTCTTTGCCATGTTGTTTCACTTTGTTCTCAATATACTGAGTTCGTATCACCTTTGCCTTCCTAACACATTCCTATTCTATTGCAAAATGAAGATCTTTCTTGTGTCTGCCAGAAAGGATCCCAAAGCATAGGTGTAACATGCTTGTGATAAATTACTTAGCAATCAAACCACCGTATTTTGGATTTGCTTCAGATTTCAAAAGGCTTTAAAGTGTATTCCCTAGACAGCACTGAAGCAGTACAGTCTAGAGATAACAAAGTTGCAAGATCTACAACTGCAGGAAGTGTGGGTAATGATGTCTTTGTAAAGACCTTAGATGGAACACAGAAGGCTCTAGGTAAGTATTATATAATTATTACTATTATCAGGACCAAAGATGCTGCATTCCCTATCTTCCCCACTTTGGGTCAAAAATGATCCAAAAAGGGGGAGAAATAAATCAGGTGTGTGTCCTTTTTTCCACTTAATCTTGTGCAAAATGGAATAACAGAGTCCTGATGTTGTATTCAATTCCCAGTACCACCCCACCAGGCTCTTTGTGCAGGAACATTAGCACTCTCCTCTTGATGCAGCTCATGAAGTTTGGCAAAGTCAGGCAACTCAGTAGGGTTGCCATCTTTCTACTCACACAAAACTGAACACCCTTGCTCCAATTCCTGTCCCTTCTATGAGGCTCCACCTCTGCCCCTTCTCCAAGGCCACACCCCCTGCTCACTCCATGCCTCTCCCAGCCCCATAAGTAGGTATTTTTGCACCCAGGGCAAAATATTAATTATGTGCCCCCCCTCCTTAGGTTAGCACATGTTGCATTCTTTATTTTTGCAGCTTATTAATTTTACTTATTGCATCTTTGTGCCCCATATCATGATGTGCCCATGGGGAACACTCCACTTGCCCTGCCCTTGTTGTGGCTTTGGCCTCTCCCTCTGTTGTTCGCTCTTTCCACCCCCACTTAATCACACATTTTCATCAGCCTGGCTCAGGGGGTTAGGGTGCAGCAGGAGGGGGGGTGAAGGCTCACGCTCTGGGGTGGGGCCAGAAATAAGGAGCTCAGGGTGTACGAGGGGGCTTTTGGCTGAGGCAGTGAGTTGGAATGCAAGAGGGACGATGGCTCCACCTGGCAGTGTGGGTTCTGGGGCAGGACCAGGGATGAGGGGCTTGGGTGCACGAGGGGGGGGGAGTCTGGGATGGGACTAAAGGGTTTGGAGGTCATGAGGGGGGATCAGGCCTGGGACAGCGGACTGGTGAGGGGGACAGGCTCAGGTGTAGGCTTCTGGCAACACTTCAAGCAGCTCCTGGAATCAGTATCTCCTCTACCCTCCGGGTCCCACATGGGGGCATAGCCAGGCGTCTCTGGCGCCGGCCCCTGCACCAGCACCGCTCCTGCAACTCCATTGGCTGCACTTTGCAGCCAATGGGATCTGCTGCGCTGGCAACTGGGGTGGAGCAGCCTGAGGAGCCCCCTGCTGCCCACACGGGTAGGAGCCACAGGCAGCTCCCGGGGTGGCAGGCGGGGAGCCTGCCTGAGCCCTGCTGCCACAGGGACTGGACTTGTACCAGCCCAGGCAGCCAGGCTCCCTGTCCCCAGGCAGGCCGGGACACCTGACACCCCCCAGGACTTGGGGAGGGTGAGCGGGGGCGGGGCTACCAGGCCTGGTCAGCACACATTGGGCCTGCTACCCCTGGCCACAAGAGGCCCCGCCCCTCCTCTCACACCCACCGCCAGGGGCGGGCAGGCAGGGCCCTTGGGAGGGAGCTTCAGGAGAGGGGCGTGGCCTAGTCCGGCCCCACCCACTTGCGGCGCCGGGGGCGGGTTACTGACTCCGGCCCCGCCCCTCTGCGTTACGGGAGGGGGGGCACGCGCGGATCCCGCCCCAAGTGCATGCTGGGCGCTGTAGTTTCCCACGCCGAGCCGTCCGTTGCTAGGTCACAGAGCTCAGGCGGGCGGATAGAGCGCCGCTAGGGAGCGCGGAGCGAAGAGCCCTGAGGCTGCAGCCGGGGCGGGGAGCGCGGTTTGCGGGAGCCAGCGCCGCAGCCTCCCGGGTAAGAGGAGCAGCTGGCGGACAGGTGCCCCGGGGCCCGACCAGTTCGGAGGGCGGGGATCAGAGGGGGAGGGGCAGCAGCGCGAGCGAAGGGGCTGGGGAGAAAAAACCGGGGCAGGCGGAAAAAGTAGCGAGGGCGGGCCCGCGAAGGCGCTGGGGAGAGAGAACCGGGCGGCGGCAAAAGTAGTGAGGGCGGGCCCGCGAAGGAGCTGCGGAGTGGGCTCTGGGGAGGACGGAGAAAGGAGTGCGGGCGGGCTAGTGCTGGGAGGCTGTAGTTCTGTGTTGGGTGCCAGGCAGGAGTTGGTGCGGGAGGGGAGCCAGTTTACAAACCAGCTCTCCTCTCGGACTGGCTGCTGGGGGCAGACCTGCGCGGGGCTGCCTGGCTCTTAATACCCGTGGTGCAGGACCCAACATGAGCCAGGCTGCTAAAATTAACAAGGGGCGGGGGGACATGCGGGGAGTCTCCATAGCATTAACCCGGTGATCTCCTACCCTTTGCAAGCACAAGGCCACTTTCTGCATTTTAGTGCAAGATCTACCTCAAATCCAAACACCCTGGCCCTGCCCCCTTGTGCCCCTTCTCCAAAGCCCTGCCCTGCTCACTCTATCCTCCCTCCCTCACTTCCACCAGGCAGGGGCAATGGTTTTGGGGTGCAGGCTCTGGTCTTGGATTAAGGAATTTGGAGTGTGAGGGGCTCTGAGCTGAGCGTGGGGCAGGCAGTTGGGGGGGCAGAGGGGGTTCTAGGTGCAGGCTCTGGGAGGGTGTTTGGATGCAAAGGTGCTCAGGGCTATGGCGGGGTTTGGGGTGCAGGAGGGGGTTCATGAGTGGGGTAGGGCTTCAGGATGTGGACTCTGATTGGTCACTGCTGGCTCCTGTGTAGTGGTGCGGGGGCTAAGGCAGGCTTACTCCTGTCCTGGCCCTGCACCACTCCCAAAAGCAGACAGCAAACTCCATCCCAAGTCATGCTGTGCCCCCTCTCTACTCTGTGGAGATAGGATACAGGGTGGGAGAGGGGGCACCTTGACATCAGCATCCCCTCCTTTGCCTCCTCTTCCCTGCACAGAAAGCAGAGGATTCTAAGGAGACAGCTCCAAGTCAAAGGGTAGGAGATACGCAGCAGTCTGGGGCAGCTGATGTGCTAGGCTTGATACACTCTTGGCCAAACCAGTTAGGATCGCCTGCCAAAGACTCCAAGATCCCGATCTACTGGTTGGTGACCACTGCATTAACCTACACACTTTTCTTATTTGTTAATCAACTATGCTATTACAAGCCTACCTTAAACTGTATTTAGGTGCCTAAATTAAACGCCCTGAATGCCAGGCTCCCTGCAGCATTCAAAGTGGCAGTGCTGCACATGCTGCTGCTTTTAAGAACCCTTCTCTTTCCCCCACCCTTTGCTGCCTCTATCTGATAGAGGCAGCAGAGTGGGGGCAACTAGTTGACTAGTCCTTTATATCCCTAGTTGGTTTAACTACTTTGGAAGGTGGTGTGAAAAATGTATACCGCTGAGCTGTGTAGTTAAGCCAGCCAAAGTTCTTGTGTCACAGCGCTAGGTTGACGGAGGAATTCTTCTGTTGCCTTAGCTACTACCTTTTTGGGAGCTTGAGTTCCTGTTCCGATGGGAGAATCCTTCCTATGGATCTATATAGCATCTACATTGAAGCACCACAGTGGCATAGCTATGCTGCTGTAGTGTATTAAATGTAAACAAGCCTTAAGAATATTGTATAAGAGATCATTTAAGGGCCCAGTGTTCTCTCCAGCAACACAAGCGAACAAGACTAACATTGTGTGGTGCTAAGTAATAGGGGAGAACACCAGCAACGTGGTATATTGTCCTAAAGCTACACTGTTCCATGGTGGTACTGTAGATTTTCTGGTAGTCTTTGGGAATTTTCTAGTAACATGGCTTTAAAACTCTTCTTGTTTCTACTTAGTAAATATACCATCAAATTATAGATAAAATGTTTCCTAATATTAGTTTTACATGTAAGCAGTTGCAGTAGTTGCTGCATGGATGTTACATGATCACAAGTGAGAGAAGAGCAATTGTGAATAAGAGAGGTGAGCCATGAAACGTTTTCACTTTTACAGAGAAGTGCTGTTCAAACAAGCTGTCTTGTTTGAATTGGTCTCTATAGATAAATTTTAAAAAAGAGGTAGTACCTTGTAGAAAAAGCTGCAAGACAGTACACTGAATAATGCATTTTTATCACACAACTCATAATGATTTTAATATACACTATCAAACGGTCACATTTGTAAACATTTCTTGTGACACTAGTGTATTAAAACTGAATTAATTGAACCCCCGCTCATGGTGTTTTATTAGGGTTTTTTTTTATTCAGCTCAGCTTGCACGAGACATAGACTAACTTTTGTTTTTGTTTTTTTTAATATATTTAAAACATGGTGTTTCATTGGTCATGTGCACAGCTGTATGTTGAATGAGAATATTTTTGCCAATACCCCAGTATTTTTCTTTCCTACGTTCCTTATGCAGTTGGCCTGTTAATAGGAATAACCATATTGTGAGTGTTGTCCTCAAATAGTAGCCAATCAGAGTCAGCAATGACTAATTCAAAATTATGCTGAGATACTAAGTCAGGGGAAGAGCTCCCTGGACCAAAAAGCCCAGTCAGGAATCTCTGTTGCCCCCCCTCCAGATACTTGGGGAGCAGCATAAGAGAGACACTGACTTCTTCCCTAACAAAGGAAAGGGGAGGGGTTGCCAAACTTTCTTTACATGCTGGAATGGAGACAGGCAGAGAATGGAGCTCCAAGTTGGCTAGAAGTGCAGTGACTTAACTAGCTGTTTAAGGGTACGTCTACACTGCACGCTTATTTTGAAATAAGCTATCCCGGAATACTTATTCTGAAATAGCACGTCTACACTGCAGGGAAGCTCAAAATTAGTCTGAGGCAGGCTTTCCTAATGTAGATGTGCTATCTCCATTTAGAGCTCCAGGAGGCACCGGGGAGGAATAACTTAGAATGGCCCTCGTGGGGGGCTATTTTGAAATAGCAGCAGTGGAGCATCTACACACACCTTATTTCAAAATAACTATTTCAGAATAGGCGTTATTCCTTGTAGAATGAGGTTTAGAGATTTCAGAATAAGATGTCCATTATTTTGAAATAACAGAATGGCTGTGTAGACGCTCACATTATTTTGAAATAATGCTAGTTATCTCGAAATAACGGTGCAGTGTAGATGCACCCTAAAAGTGTTAGTGCCTGGCCTACAATCATGCATAGAGCTGACCTCAGGCTGGGGGAAAGTGGACCATAGTGACAAGAATGAGTTCAGCCTTCCAGCTCTTATGTTGGAATTCAAACACAGGCAATTGGCTGACCTCGTTCTAGTTAAACTATGGGCAATTATTCTATTTTCAATCTCTGAAGAAGAAAAACAGACCTCCTTTGGCCATCTGACTGACAGGGGAACACTCAGTGTAGGAAGAGAAATGTGCAGTCTAGAAAAACCCTTGTCAGGAGAGAGATGAAAGTCTCCACCCAAGAGAGGTGAAGGCTGTGAGCTGGAAGCCTGAGATCAAGTGGCCTTTCTGGATACACAGAGGGAGAATCCAGAGGGAGAATCCAGGTGAAGTTGCTCTGAACCGTGACTATAATGCATTTAACTGTAGATTTGTGATCAAAGTCTCGAGAATAATGTATCACTTGTTTTTAATAATTACAGATGCCTCTAACTAGAAATAATGGAGCTGGGAAAAGGAAAACTTTTGAGAACTGGCCTTAATGCCTTATATCAGGCAATCCACCCTGTGCATGGTATTGCCTGGACGGATGGGAAGCAAGTGATACTGACTGCTTTACATCTTCACAATGGAGAGCCAAAGTTTGGTGACTCACGTGTTATTGGTCAGTTTGAACATGTTCATGGACTTTACTGGGGCCCTTGTGCTACAGACACCACAACTCTGCTTGCTGTTCAGCATAAAAAGCACATAACTATTTGGCAGCTGAGCTATAACCTTTCAGAAAGGAATAAGCTCTTGGTTTCTCAGATTTGTGAAACTGGTGAGCCATTTCCAGTGCTTCCCCAGGGCTGTGTGTGGCATCCAAAGAAAGAGATCTTGGCTGTGCTTACTACACGGGATGCCTCAGTCTTACACACTGTTCGTCTCAACAACTCAAGAATTAAAGCTGATATCAAAGGTAGTGGTCTCATTCACTGCGCTTGTTGGACTAAGGAAGGCAATCGCTTAGTAATTGCTATAGGCAGCGCACTTCATTCCTACATATGGGATGATGCTCAGAAAACTTTAAATGCTTGCTTCTTTTGCCCAATTTTTGATGTGGGAGGTTATATATGTGCTGTAGAAGCTACTTTGGATTCCCAAGTTGCTGTTGCCACTGAGCTTCCATTAGATAAGATCTGCGGTTTAAATTCAGGTATTGCTTTTGAAGTCCCAGCTGGTGGTGAAACAAATTCTTTTCCTTCACAGTCTACCTTAGTATGTGGTGATGAAGAGTTCTCCATGGATGTGAGGAAAAAGTCATTGGACTCAGAAAAATCTGTACCCATTGTTTCAGTACCTTCTCCTTCCACAGTTCCTGTGGATCTAACCCATATTCTTTCCAGCAAACAAAGACCTTGCTCCAGTCCTCTTATTCATCTTAGGCACAAGGATTATCTAACAGGAAGTGGCCAAGACTCTTCACACCTGATCTTGGTAACTTTTGAAAGAAAGGTTACCACTACCAGAAAAGTCAGCATCCCAGGCATTCTGGTTCCTGATATAATGGCTTTTGACCATAAAACTCGTACTGTGTCAGTAGCCTCCAATACTTGTAACATTATTTTGGTCTATTCTTTGACTTCATCCTGTTTACCCAATATTCAACAAATTCAGCTTGAGAAAAGTGAAAGACCAAAGGGCTTGTGCTTCCTGACTGAAAAATTGTTATTGATTTTAGTTGGAAAGCAGAAATTCACTGACCCTGCATTTCTGCCATCATCTAAGTCAGACAAGTATGTCATCCGTTTGATGATCAAAGAAATACTTTTTGAAGAGAGTTCTTCAGCAGCTGCAGGAACTAGTGGTAACTCCAGCTTGAATGCCTTTTTGAACATACCTGTGAAAAAAGTGTCACCAGAAAATCTGTCTGTGGAAGTTCATCCTCTAAGCAATGGTCTCCTGATACCAAGCCATCCTATTCAATCTCCTGTTAACAGAAAAAAACTTATTGAAGAAATTAAAAGCCCAACCTATGAGCAACATCTGTTGTCATGTGTGAGGGACATCACAGAAAGAAAGATTTCTATGGATTTTCCCTCGGCTCTGGAAACTTTGGATGTTGAACCAACCAATCGGTCATTGGCCTTGCATGGGCTTAGAACACCTGCTGCATTTTCTAACAGACCAGCATCTCCAAAAAGGCAGGTGGATGTAGATCCAGAAATTTCAAATGCTCCTAAAAATAATATTCTGCTTAGTGAAAAAGAAGCAAGGAATTTATCTCAGAATATGGAAAGATTATGTGACAGTTTTACAGAAGTACAGCATCACCTTTCTGAGCTAACAGAACTTCTAAAATCCAGGAAGACATTTCTTTCAGTATATCCATCTTCTCAGGAGCCATCTTTTATTAACATCATTTATCAGGTAACTTTTAATGCTGAAAGCTCTGTGTAAAATCTGTTTGTGTGCATGTATTTTAAGATTATAGATGTCTTTAAAATGTATAGCTTTGTAAGAATATCATTCTAGATTATGCCCAATAAGGCTCCAGTCCTGCAAATAGTTATTCATGTGCTTAAGTTTATACATGTGAGTAATTATATTGCATTAAGTTGGGTTTAATTAGGGCCTTAATTTGTATTTAGTATAATAAGGATTGAGGCTTTAATTTCTATGTAGAAGAGATGTTTTTTGCCATCTTGTATACCAATCCTATGTATGTTCATGGTGCTAACAGAATTGTCTGTCAGATTTCTCTAATGTCAAATTATTTTTTATTTCATATCACCTGAGATTTTAAACTAAAAATATTGCCATTTTACAAAGTATACTACTGCTTCAGTGGTTTTTGTACATACTTTATTTTCATCACTGGTGCATGTAGTGCAGATAGGGCCATGTTTTTAAAAAAACAAGTAAAGATCATGTTATAGTTTACCTATTAGTAGGGTTCAGTTTATCAACAATGATTCCATTATTCTGCAGATTTAAAAAAAATGCAAATAATATGATTTCCCTGTTCATTAGTGTCTGCTATTCAGTACCCCCACCTTCTCTCCTTATGCTCATATCCTATAGCCAGATCCATGTCCATGCCCCTTTGTGGACTCCCATTTATTTCAGTGCATAGGTCCACATTTTCAGATTCAGTTATAGTATCAGAGCCTTTGGATGAAGTTCTGTTAAGTTCTAGTGCTTTTTCCATATTTTTTTAAATATGTTTCATATCTAAAAATTCTAGACAATTAAAATTACTCCCATGGATGGCAACAACTTTTAGTTGCTAGTAGCATCATTGTTTTAAGAGTTTAAACAATTGTTATCCAAAACAATTGGCTCTATCTGAAATTGAAATGTAGTTGGTTGAATTGTACCTATGCAAAAGAGGTGTCATGTGGATCCTTCTTCTCCTATAATTTGAGAAAAAAAAACTTTCAAATTACAGGTTTAGTGTGAAACCTGATAGTTAGAAAATATAATTTTTTACCAGTAAACTGGTTATATTTACTATGGAAATCATTGATATTAGGGCTGTCAATTGACCTGCATTAACACCTGCGATTAATGCAGGACTGGATTAACACGTTAACTTTTTAACACATTAATTGCAGGTGTTAATGCTGCACTGCCCCTTTGAAGTGCTGCTTTGGCATTTCAGAGGGGCAGCACAAGTGGAGCCAGGGATCAGCTGGGGACTGCTGTTGCAAAGCCCGTTTGAAACACCAGAGCAGCACTTCAAAGGGGCTTTGCAATGCACAGCTGGGGATCAGCTGGAGTGCCCAGCTGATCCCCGGCTCTGCCTGTACTGCCCCTTTGAAGTGCCGTTTTGGCACTTTAAGGGGCAGCGCATTAAGTGTCTGGGATCAACTGGAGACTGCAGCTGATTCTCCTCCCCCACCCCACCACACACATTGCAAAGCCCCTTTGAAGTGCTGCTCTGGCGTTTCAAAGGAGCTTTGCAACAGCCAGGGCCGGCTCTAGGCACCAGCAAGATGCTTGGGGTGGCACATTGCCAAGGGTGGCACATTGCCAAGGGTGGCATTCCGGCCTGAGGAGGAGCAGGCGGGGAGCCCTTGGGAGGTCGCTCCGAGCTGGGAGCCCCGTGCCTGGCTGCTCATAGACTGCGCTTGGCCCCGGGGCGCTGGGAGGGCAGGGTAAGGTGGGGTGCTAGGAGGGCACTGGAGCGGAGTTCAGAGGCTCTGCAGGTGCTGGGGCTCAGCCCCACGGAGGCTGCCCTGAGGTAGGATCTCCGCGCCCAGCTGCTCGGAGCCTGTGCCTGGCCCCGGGGCGCTGGGAGCTCTGGGTGGGCAGCCCCAAGGCGCGGCCCCTGCTGGGGTGCTTCCTGGAGGGCAGCGTGGGGTAGCCGCGGCTGGGGAGGCTTAGCCCGGTGGCCTCTTCTTTGCCTTCATGATTGCGGGACCCCTCCCATTGTACTCTCTCCCCCAGCCGGCCACCCCCCCTCCTGTGCACTCTCCCCGCAACTTCTCCTCCCCTAGTTCCTTCGCCTGTGTTCTCTCCCCCGCAACTCCCCTGCCTGTGAATCCCTCCCCCCCTCACCTCCCTCTCTTCTCCTCCCTTGGCTTGGCCTCTGCCCAGCAACCCCACCTCCTGGCCCACTGCAACCCAGCTGGGACCCCATCTCCTCTTCTCCCCCACTCCCTGCCTTGCACCTGGACCCCATCTCTTGTCTGGCTCTCTAAACAATCCCCCCTCCCACTACTCTCTGAGCCCTGAACCCTCGCCACACACACACCTGCCAAGGAACCCAGCCCCCTTGTGCTGTGTCCTGACAACCTCTCCCCTGCCTGGGACCCAGGTGATTCTCCCTCTCTCTTTGTCTGAGGAAGGGGAACTCTGATGTTCCCAGTGCCCATGTCCCCAAGTTCCTTCCAGTCTGGGGCAGGAGAGCTGTATTAAAGTTGGAATTGTGATCCCATTTAAATAGGCTTTGTTACAAATAATACACCTTTAAAATTAAATTAAAAATTGTTATGGCCTAAATTTATCATAACCTATTTAAATAACTTATTAATTAAATTTAAAAATTAAATAGAACATGTCTGTCAACTTTTAAAGAAATTCTACCAATTCATTAGTGTAAGAACCCAGAACCAGTATTTACATCAGCAGTAGCTGATTTATTTCAGTTCAATGATTAGTTCATTCACTGTTGCAAAATCAGGAGTTGACGAAGGAGAAAAACATATTTTCCTCTTCTCTCAGTAAAAAACTGGTTATGAGAGCGTTCTAACATCTTGAAGAACATGACTAGATTTGATCTGTTAAATTCACTATGGGTATTTCCTTTGTTTAATAAATGAATTTTAGATGCATAATGTGTTTGGATACTTTTTTGTTGTGTCCTTCACATTGAAGGCAGTTTTATTTCATACAAAAATTAAATGCTGGTTTTGTTTATTTTAAATAGAATTTCCGTCCAAACAGAAGTAGATACAAATCATATGTTTTAAAAAAAGTAGCCACCACTTAGCAAATAATAAATGGGGTAAAACCTCTCTCTTAAGTATTCCTATTACATACCATTTTGTAATAGAATAAAAATGTAAAAATTAAGAATCTGATTACATGTAAGTTACACAATTATTTGGGCATTTATTTAGTTGGAAGCTATACTGAGTGTATTCTCCTGGTTAGTAAATAGAAGCACCAAATTTGGCATAAAGGTTATATTTAATTGTAAATCAACATGTTTTAAAGGTTGCTAATCAGTAAGACTCAACCATCCTTTAGGAAAGTATAATTTAAATGATTAATTGCTCATTTAAACCTAGGTTTTCTGCTTGCTAGTTTAAATCATGATTAAAATTAGAGATTTAAATCAAAGCTATTTAAATCAATCCACCTTGCTTCAGAGGCTGTTTGGTCCCTCCCAGAAGGAGAAAGCACAGGGATGCGCTCATGGAATAGGTCCTAGGCTAAGTGTCGTTTTGTTGTCTGATGCCTGTCTTGTTCTGGACAGTTGAGCTGGGGAGTTGAAACAAAAGTTCTCTTAATCCCTTTGAACTGTCTCATTGTATAGTCAGACAGATTCTTGTCCATGGACACCAAGGGTTGGACAGCTTATGTGTTGGGG
The DNA here is from genome assembly GCF_052426305.1 of Pelodiscus sinensis. NCBI lineage: Eukaryota > Metazoa > Chordata > Testudines > Trionychidae > Pelodiscus > Pelodiscus sinensis. Next base: position 16,556,618 of record NC_143054.1, read on the forward strand.
TTGGAGTCTGAGTGATTAGAAGGTTTCTAATAATAAAATCCCTTTGCAGAGTGAGGAGTGAGACCGGGACTCCAGCACTAGGTGATGTGAACAGCTGCATGCTTTGGAAGTCTTTAACTGACTTGCTGTGGATGAACCTGCTTCCCATTGACCTCACGTGGGGAGTCCCTGGTGCTCTCCTAGGAGATGAAAATGCCCTGAGGTTTGGGTTCCCCCAGAAGTGTGCGCCCCACCCCCAGGAAGCCGCACAAGCTGCATTTGTGCGCACATCCCCAGCAAGCTGTGCAAGCTGCATTTGTGTGTGCACCCTCCCCGGACAAAAAAGTGTGTGTGTGTGGGGGGGAGTGACCAAAATTTTTTTTGTTTGGGGCGGCAAAAAACCTAGAGCTGGCCCTGGCAACAGCGGAGCCGGGGATCAGCCGAAGTCCCCAGCTGATCCCCAGCTCCACTTGCACTGCCCCATTGAAGCGCTGGAGCAGCACTTCAGAAGGGCAGCGCAGCATTAACTCCTGCAATTAACGCATTAATTCTGTCCTGTGTTAATCACAGGCGTTAATGCAGGTCAATTGACAGCCCTACTTATTTTTTCCGTTTCCCCAGCCCCAGGCAATAATGTGGCTTTGTGGGGGCAGTGGTAGCTTAATCACCACGAGGAATAAACAACTCCTTTGCACCTCCAAGATCTCCCATTAAATGTTACTGAATTGTTTTTTTCATTATGAGTTCTTCTACACAGCACAGAAGAGGGAACAGGATTTGCTTCATAATCCTCACAGAGACGTTAAGGGTTCTCAAAGAATTCTTATGAGTGTTCTGGTTATTTTATGTAGGACAAAATTACGGTCTCTCACAGTATCTAGTCTTTGTAAAGATTTATCTTTGGGGTAGGTTTAAAAACCTATTCATCAGTCATTGTGGGAGACATGTTCTGAAGGTTGTATTTGGGCAGTGGTAATTCTAAGTAATCTAGATGACATTCAGTGTAAAGAGTGGTAGGGAGGAAGCAATTACAAACTCCACTGAAAACAAACTAAATTTGTGAGATTTTTAAAAAGTTAGTAAAAACAAACTTTTTGGTTTTAAATGTTTTTTTTCCTACACTATGTGCTACATCAGTGATTCCCAAACTTGTAGTGTATATATATACTTCTTAGGGTACAGAATATTTATTTTATTTATTGCAGTTTTATAATAGGCTGTTCAGAAAAGCTTTAAAAGTATGAGAATTTGTTATATAAAATATGATAGTTAATTTACTTCAAGATACATGATCTGTGAGAATACAGAAATAGAGAGATGCTGGAGTCTAGAGCCCTAACTTCCAATCACCACTGTGCAGCATGGGTTCAGGTGCCCAGCAACTGTCCAGCCTAGCTGAGCACAGAACTTGGGATTTTTTGTTTTTTCTAGTTGCATATGTCACATAACAGTGAAATACAGAGAGATGATTAAAGATGGGCATTATTAAGAAGAACACAAAAAGTATATTTGATGAGAAGGGTATGGCTATTCAGCCAGCTGGTACATCTGAAAGAGGGTACACAAGAAAAGTTTGGGAAACTCTGCCTCACAAATCTTGGAACATTCAAAGAAAGAGAAACAGACTCTAAATGAAGTCAGTTTTAATTACAAAAAGGCATAAATTGAAAGTTGCCAATAAACAAATACTAACAAAAACAAACAAAAAGTGGGCTAAATGAAGATGATTTCCAAACCCACTAATTCTATGTCAGCCATGTGGCATTATTTCTTTCATCCTCTATCCACTTGAACACTAACCTTATAATGTAGTTTACTTTACTACCTTTGCTCACTGATATTTTCATCATAAGCAAAGGGATTTCAGGCCATAACCTTGCAAACTAGTTGGTCCAAACAAATGTTGTATTTTATTTTTGCAAGTGGCACTATTGTTGAAAACAAATTTGTGAGACAGTGTTTTGATGATGATGTCATTTCAATATCACTGTAACTAGAACACACACAGCTTTGCCTAATGGTTTCTTCCTTGTATCTACAGAAGGAGCTTTCTGAACCTGGGGAAGATAAAAGGCGAGCTGTTATTCTCTGCAATGGTAAACTCCGTCTAAGTGTAGTGCAGCAGATTTTCAGCCTCTCTCTCATTGAAATGCAACATGGTAAGCTCTGATCATTCAGTACAATGAAGTTTAGATATGTGAAAACAAGGTGTAAAATAATGAAAGGATATTAAAAACATAATATGGTACAAGAATCTTATTTTCTTGTATTAAAATTAGTTCCTTTTTATCTAAAACCTAGATTTATTGGGCAAAGCAGTGTTGCCTTTGTTTAGCTAACAGAGGTGCAGATGAATCATATTTTAATCCCATTTTTGTATTCATCCTTCTTAGTTCTTTTACAAAAGAGCATTCTGACAGATCTGGATGTCTGAATTGATAATTTCTTTGAAACCCTGTTCAAAATTTTAACCTGTCAACTTCATTATCTATTCTCACAACCACATTTTATAATTTTTTAACACTGCAAAGGCAGCTTTGGGAATTTTGTTGTGCTGCTTTTTCAGTGTGACAGTAACTATAGAAATCAATCTTACTATTTTTTCTTCTCGGCCTTTATCCACATACCCCACATCCAACCTGATGTTTTGTTTGTGGCAAAGAGATAAAACATACATCCTTGGAATATGAAATATTTCTCTACTGGAAATGTTCTGTACAGTATACTCTAATAATTAGAGTTTAACACCTATCAGTATATTGCTGTGCACAGCTGTTAAAAGAAGCTATTGCTTCATACTTACAGGAGTACTGTTTTTTCAGTACATGATGGTTAAAGTTCAGATACTTTTTATATTCCTATTAGAAGATTTATCCAGTGTAGCTTGGGTACTTCAGGGTTGAGGGTGTGGGGGGGTACGGGAGTCAGGGAAGGGACTTAAGGATTTTGGGGACTCAGAGCAGGAGGCTGTGGATGTAATCTAATCTATAGTTGTGTTAATATATATGTATTGTAGCAGTCGCTGCTGGTGGGAAAGTTGGTCTAAGAGAACTGACTTTTGCACAGCTGTTGTCCGATTCTTAGCCAATAGCATAGTACACAACAGTACATTAATTTTCTTTCAGATAAAATCCAATTTACATCACTTCTAGGCTTAATTAGAAAAAACAGTAAAAAATCATTTCTTGTAAAATTCAATTTTCAGATTTTGTGTTGCATCAGAAGGTCGGTATTTGGCAATATTATTTATGCCTGAAAAAGTGGGTTGCAAAAAGAAAAAGTATTGTTAATAAATAAATGGATATTTTTCTTACAGGTTCAACTTGGATTGTTCTCACAGCTGACAGCGAAGGCTTTGTTCCATTAATATTCGGATCCATGCAGGAGATAATCATAAGAGATGCCAATTCAAAAGGCTATAGCACCCATTCTTCCAAAACTTTGGATATCATCAGTTCTACAGAAGGGTATAGACCCATGTCTTCAGAAAGTCTGGATATCACCAGTTCTTTGGAAGTCCTTAGGGAACATTCTTCCAAAAGTCTAGATACCAGCAGCTCTTCAGAACAGTCAACCAGTAAAACATAATTTTTAATTACATTTATAGTAGCTTTTGCAGTCGGACAGTTTTTAAATAATTGTCACACAGGACAGAAGCCTTTCCATAACTGTCTGCATATTATAATTGATACATCTGTTGAGTTTGTCTTGTAACTAGATCTTATACAATTTTGTTGGCTTCATTCACGATAAATATTGTCTTATTTGTTTGGCCCTCACTACATGGAATTTGGAAACTAGCATTCTTCTACTGAGCAAATATCTTTTACCTGTTGGCAGGCAGGTAGATGGCCATGTCAGAGGGGCTGGGTCCTGCGTGATGGCTTGGCACAGCTGGGGCCTCCAGCACTGCTGGGACTGAGATCCTGCTGGTCTTTGCCAACGTGGCCGGAATGGTCCCACCTGCCTGCCTTGGGCCACTGCAGCATGGCGGGTGGTGAGGTCCCACTGGTGTGGCTGGGGTCCCCCTGGCTGCTCCTGCGCGTCTGGGGCTGGGGCCCTGCCCCAGTACAACTGGAGTCAGGGGTGGGAGAGCTGACACAGGCGCAGTCCTGTCTGCTACCCCCACATGGCTGAAGGGACTCAGATAGGGCTGTCACAGCCTGGCACGGTTGGTTGTCTATTCAGTTACTCAATAAGCATTCCGATAAGCCTAATGCTTACTGAGTAATTGATTAAATGGTTAGCATTTTACATCTCAGTTCCTTCTCATTTTGCCTCTGATTTGTTTATGCTTTTAGATTACAGCAGAGATCTCAATAAAAAATAAGATGACAATTCTGCACTTTTTTTCTTTGAGGCAACTTCCCCCCAACTGCTAGTCAGATCCTGAAGTCCTCACAGCTTTTATTCATAAATTCCCAAGACAAGTTGTCTTATCCTCAGAAGAAAATTGGAAAACTTTTCCATCAGTGCTGGTAATGGTATAAGTACCAGCATAACAGGGGTTAGGCATATTTAGCACATCATGAAAACTTGAGCTCTTTTCCTGCTACATTGCATCTGTAGTAGCACTAATAATTATACTGTTTCTTGAAAGCTGATACAAATGTTTCTAGTGTTGGCATGTAAATGGTGGGTCTGAGACATCAACTATTTTACTCCTATCCCAAAACCAGCCCTTTGAGTCATATGGGACACTCTATTGTACTGCCATGACAGTGTTAACAGATGGTAACCCAATATGTTGAGAAGCAATTTTTAAGTCACGTATGGCAGAATTATGTGGTTTGGGTTGTTTTATTGCTCCTAAACAGCAAATATTCACGTACAAAATTTGGAAACTTTTCTTAGTTTTCGAATTAGCATGGAGCACAAAATTTTTTCTTGTTCTCTTAAGCCTTGTGCCTGCTGACATGACCTTGGAAATCTGACCAATGCAGCTATGTCTTCCTGTACTAGCAGGGATCCTATTAGACTTTCTCCTTCAAATAGGGACTGGCTCTTTGTTCACTTGCAAACGATACAACAATTTAAAATACATTGACTTTTAGTAATCATAGACAAGGCATATATATTGTGGAAGTCTAAATACAATCCCATTACTACACCATTTTTAGTTTAAAAGTGACAGTGTAAAGAAAATATGTAAGAACATGTCCCTGTGGGCTATGATTGATTGTTGCATATGAACACTGGATACAGGTGGAGGTTTTATGTGTCATCTCAGCTGGATTAGGGATGGGCTATGGAAGGGGTGGGCAAATTCCGGCACATAGGGTGGATTTGGTCTGCAGGGTTAGTTCCTGGCGGGTCCCCATCTCGATGTTTACTTGTGCTCCACAGGTATCGGAGGATTGCAGCTCAATGTGAGTGACGGGAAGTGGCATCCCTGTCGATGATGCTTCCTGTTGCTCGGAATGACCACAAACGGCCAACAAGAGCTGCGATCCTCAGATACCTGTAGAGGTGCAGGGAAACATAGTGATGGCAGCCCACCAGAGATTAACCCTGTGGGCTGCCATTTTTTATTGCCCATCCCAGGTTACACTAATGAGATGTTTATAAAGAAGCCTGCAATCAAGGTTCCAGGATTTCTACCTATAAAATGAAATACTTTAATATAGTAAAACAACATACTGCTCTTTCAGAGGAATGCTGCTGTACAAGGAGGAATCAAAATGCACTGGTAAACACCAATTCCTTGGCCATCTCAAATTATTTAATGAAAAAGATGAATTATTCATCTAATGTGTAACAAATGTGTGCCATACATAATCTCACCAGTGGGTGCATATTAGAAGTGCCCTATAGTGAGATACCATACCTTATAAAAGTTGTCAGTAGTGGTCCTAAGCCATGAGGTTCTGAGGTAGATCCAAACATCTCAGAAGCTTTGAGATCTTATAAGGGAGGGTTGACTGATGCAAGAAATATCCTCTGCACTGGGGAAGGATGTTTCAGATCACTTGCATGTTTTATACCACTGATAGGATTTGTTTTTGTGGCTAAACATGTCATACCAATTAGCTATATACTTCATTGAATGATGTTATTCACATTTATGTGTGAGTGATACAGTTTGGTTGGTGCTTTCAGATATAGAAATTATAGTTTGTTTCATTTTAAGAGTTTTCAGTCTTAACAGCTCAAACCTCCTAGACATTGCGGCTATGTCTATACTGCCGGCTTTTGCTGGCAGAGAGTATGCAAATGAAGTGCTGATTAGTATTTGTTGTGCTTCATTTTCATAATCTATTCAAGCTGTTTGTGCTCAAAAATAAGCAGTGTGGACGTTTCCTTTTTGCGCAAAAGCCTCTTTTTGTGCAAGATCCTTCTCTGGAGTAAGGATCTTGCACAAAAAGGGGGTTTTGCACAAAAATGGCTCAAAGATTATGCTAATGAAGCTGCTAATCAGCACTTCATTTGCATAGTCTCTGCTGGAAAAAGCCAGCAGTGCAGACAAAGCCTGCATGAGCGGATCCCTTGAAGTCCATGGGGCTCTGAATAGGCACTGGGATCTATCTGTATGCAACATATTTCAGGAGCAGAGCCTTAAGTCAGTCAGACTCAATAAAATTCAGCTATTAACAGGACAATCAGGGCATTATGGCCAAAAAAAGTACCTTAGTGTATTTAGAGAGAGAGATTTGACATGTGGAATAAATTCACTGGAAATCTCTACAGTATTAAATCCTTGGATTTATAGGATTGGTGATTAATTGTCCTGAATGCAGGAAATCATATAAATCCATAATCCTCTTCTCAACTAAGATTGAATGTAACATAGGTCCAAACATCTGAAACGTAAAACTTTATAAATTAGGAATTGCAGCCAGGAGCCCTTAAATATGAGCACTGAAGACAATTTTAAAAGGATATTGTCTTGTTCCTTCTTTGACATCTATTATAAATTGTTTCAGCTTTTACAGAGCAGAGCTGCAAATGTACTTTGTACAAATAGTACCCAAAATAAATACAGCTGTAGTAGAAACTGCTGCAGCTATTGCACTAGAAAGACAAAAGTTATTTGTCATTCTAGGCATCATCTAGCACTGCAGCCCACATGAAAAACAAAAGGCACTGTTGTCTAATGGCTCAAAACTTGGGACTGGTCAGGAGTTCCAGAGCTGTCACTGACTCACTGTTTCACTTTGGATAAAGCATTTAAATTTTTTGTACTTCAGTTTAACTAAAATGGTATAATACCTGCCCTTAGCACATGAATTTAGTTAGGCTTAAGAATGGTTGTGATGTGCTAAAGAAGTGAAAAGCAGTAGTGTTATATTAATAAGCAGCAAAATACCCCAATAGATATATAATCAAAATGTTTAAAAATAATTTCATTGTAAACAAGAACACATTTTCCCCCATAAGCATTCTTTTGAAGTTCTTATACCTTCTAGACAAGGGTATTAACCTTTTTGCTTTCTAAGCCACCCTCTCCTCCACCTGCTATAAAAACTCCACAGCCCCAACAACTGTTTTTCTGTATATAAAAGGCCAGGGCTGGCACTGGAAAGGGACAATTTCTTGGGGCTTCATGCCACGAGGGGCCAGTAAAGCTAAGTTGCTCAGGTTTCAGCTTCAGCTGCAGGATTCAGGGCCCTGAGCTTCAGCCCTGCACAGCAGAGCTTCAGCTTTTTGCTGGGGTACCTGAGTGAGCCTCATTTTGGTCTTGCTTGACAGACCTGAAAGCTGCTTGCAGCACCTCAGGTGGCCCTGGTTGAGATCTGTTCTAGATCTAGACCCTCCCTCATGTGGAAAGAGACATGTAAAATTTACTGGCAACATGTTGCCTCACAATGCTCTGGAATTCATTTTCCCTGCTGGCTTTTACCCAGTCGGTGTTGGTTATCTTTCAGGGCATGTTTTAAATCCTGTTCTAGTGGGAGTTTGCTTGAATTGGTGGCTCTAAATTTAAATTCTCATTGATATTCGGGATTTTTTATCCTTTTATGATCTCTCTTCTATTCATTTCTAACATGTACACCCCTCTAGGTAGCCTGAGTTCATACTGTGAGTTGTATTTTATGTGCAACGTACAGATGCCCAGAAGTGATGATGCATATAGTTTATATAAGAAAATAAGTAAAGCATTGAGATTACTGTAATTTTACTAGATCTTCATGGCAGAAGTATTGTTACTGTTGGGAACAATCCTGTTCATGTCAAGAAATACACAGATGATTGGGTGCCAGACTCTCATTGGTGAAATTGTATTAAGACTTATGTTTTAACTCCTCCTCTCTCTCACTCCTAATCAAGCCAGCACCGTTTCCATTAATCTGGATGGGTAGAGGAAGGGAGCAGACAGGCAGAGGCAGCTCTACTCCACAAAAATATGATTTCATCCTCTTGCTAGTGATTCATGAAAACTCTGCTTCACTCTAAGAATGAAGAGCAGAGAGGTAGGTTCATTCTGGAAGCTGCAAGCCTGTAACAATTGGAATGCTGGGGCTGTGTTTAAGCCATGATGGGTCCTGGTAAACACTGGCAGAACTGTTCCCAAAGAACTGGCAGCCATAGCCACCTCAGTTTATTTCTGTAAAGCAGAAGCACTGATGTACAAATTTGCACACTGCCATCATGCAGGCCAGCCACACTTCAGAGGAAAGCCAATTCAAATGTTGGGCTAACGTGCCAGTCAGAGATTCTGCACAAATGGCAACTTGTGCTGAATTATGCAGTTTTGACAAACGGACAGTGGCGCATGTGGAACAAACAAGATTAATGAAGCATCTTTCCTTTTAGGCCTGGCATCAAGTTTAAGCTGGAGGTTTTGAGAGACAAAAGCCCTGACTTGGCTGTTTGCAGATTGTCTTAATTTAGTCTTTCTAGATGTCAACATGAAGCATGCTGCAATGTCCTTAATGTTGGTGATGTTAAAGCTTGTTGAAGTGTCACTGGGTCAGACAGGGACAGAGTGAAAGAAGGCAGGAATTGTAATGTTTATTAACCGTTCACTTTTTTTCCAAGTTAGCAGTGGCAGGAGCTCTGTATAAGCCTACAGTCCCGGAAGGAGAAGACTGTGGCTGTGACAGAGGAGACTGTTCAGTGGTTACTGTTTGTTAAAGTACTCACTCATGCTGGATTTTTCAGTCACTATGAGCAATGTGTATGACTAGGTGCCTGTTGTTTCAGGGACAAAGGTGGAACTAAAATGAAGACTAAGGCTGGGAGTCAGAGGCATAAGGGAGTTGGGATCCTCAATCATTACCTTGTAACCAGGTGCCTAAAGCTTTTGGGGCCTACTGGAAATTCCAGCTAGAGTGCTTAGCATTTAAAATCTCCAGAAAGTCATGTTTCTCTTATCTTGTGGCTGGGTTCCCACATGTGCAGCACTGGAGCCACATGTTTAGTTTCACTCAATTGGGCCGTTTGTTTTTTAAAAAATCATTTTTCAGACTCCCCTGTGCCCTTGCCTTTCCCACACAAACTGGCAAACAGCTTGTGGTCCAGGGCCAAAAATGTACAGACACGTGGCTCCTTTAGCAGTCGCATCAGGAACTGCGCTGTGAAGCACCTGGCAGGGTTTGAGATCTCACGCTCCTTCATGTAAGTTTCCAAGATGCCAGGATTTCTTTTTATCCTGGTTCTGATTCAAATTATATTCATCTTGAGCACAAGCCTGCAACAGAAGATGCCGACTCTTTCATCAATAACAGCAGCACACATGCATGCTGTACAAATCACTCATGACAGCTCTAGAAACCAGGTTTCAGTATGACTGTTTTGCTACTCTGCTCAGTTCATCTTATGTCACTTCATCCAGTTTTTTATTTGGAGCATTGTATTTTTACAAGCCCCATAACCCTTGCCTAATTATGCTAGAACAGGAAAAGATGTGCAAATGGCTTATTGAGTCATAATCCATATGTAGGATTGTTCCTATTGGATGGTTTATGCAAACTTTCTGCAGTCTAGTTTTAAATGTGTCAAGCAACAGGCCTTCCATCGTTTAGGATACATAGGAATTGCTTAACTAGAGGTCCATCTAGTCCAGTTTCCTGTCTCGGTTGCTTGTATTAGATACTTCAGAGGAAGATGCAGATACCCATTAGGCAGAGATGAGTATGACAGGATTCACTCTCAAGTGAGCACCCTCGATAACCCTTGTTAATCAATGCATGTGCTTGTACACACACACTCTCTCTCTCTGTCTTACTGCTCCAGGACACAGCAGTGTTCCAGACCTCCTTGAATAATGTTCTTGCCCTCTTGTTACAACTCTTTAGCCAGGCCACTATGCTTCAGTTTCCTCCTCTAGGGTGCCTCAGGCTACATCTACACTGCAGGGTTTTTGCACAAGAAGTCTCGCAGAAGAGTTCTTGGGCAAAAGCGCGTCCACACCTCAGAATGCATCACTTTTGCGCAAGAGAGCATCCACACTGCATGGACATTCTTGTGCAAGAAAGCTCTAATTGCCATTCACAGAATGGCTATCAGAGCACCTGTGCTTTTTTGGATAGGCTCTTTTTGCGCAAGAAACCCCTGCAGAGCGTCCACGCGTGCCTTTTTGTGCAAGAGTTGTAGCGCAAAAAGGAGTTATGCCTCATAGGAGGAGGTATACCTACACCGCAAAAAGTGGTTCTGTTCTGTCAATTGAATAGTGTTTCTTGCTCAAAAATGCACTTGAGGTGTGGACGCTCTGCGGGTTTTTGCTCAAAAATAGCCATTTTTGCGCAAAAACTTTGTAGTGTAGATGTAGCCTCAGTGTCCATACCTCTTCTCCCTGCAGTGGTTAATGGGAGATTGGAGGGGCACCCAGGCCTCCCCATATATACTTTGGGTTCCAGTATAGGGGCCCTGTAGTTTGGAGCTGTCTGCTGTGTCCATTCAGTCAAGTTCCACTGCTGTTCTGATTCCCTCAGACAGTTTTCTGTGGCCCTATGCCACCTTCACCCCTTACATAGAATCATAGGGCTAGAAGAGACCTCAAGAGATCGTCAAGTCCAGCCTCTTGCCCAAAGTAGGACCAACCCCAACTAAATCATCCCAGCCAGGGCTTTGTCAAACCAGGACTTACCTCAGGCTTTGTCCAAGACATACAACTCAAGCCTCCTTGTTCTCTCTGTCTCCTGGCAATGCCATCCTATCCAGGGTTCTGCAGCTCTGCCAGCCAGCCACATTGCCCAAGCTCCTACAGTTCCAGCAGGAACTACCTGGCTCTGGCCCAACAGCTCTCTTTCTGGTAGCTTGCTGGGCCCTGATTGGCTGCTTCTCACAGCCACTCCAGGGAGCTTAGAGAACCTGACTGCTCTTTTTTGGGGTGAAGTTTGTCTGGGCCACAAAGCTTCCAGCAGGGGACCTTGGGGCCTTGTTCACCCTGTCACAATGGGATAACCCACCCTCCACATTACAGCTCATAACTCCCAGTAATTAGAGAATGTCTTAATGGTTGAAGCATGAGATTTAGTATCTTCCAAAAATTGTTAGTATCAACTAGTATAACTGGCTATTCTTATTCTCTACGGGGAGGTCTAAGTTCTTTTTGAATCTTGCTAAGGTTTTGGCCTAGGTGATAGACTGTGGCAAAGAGTTCCATAGTTTAGTTACATGTTGTGGAACCCTTTCCTTGTATCTGTTTTGAATTTTTCACCTTTTAGTTTAATTGAATGTGGTCTTTTATTTACATTATGAAGCCGGGAGAACAGAGAACTGCCACTGTGAGAGTATTCCACAACTGAGTACATCTAGCATCTGGTAGCTTTTCTGGGTACAGGGCATCTCCACTATAGGTCACCTAGATATACATCCGTTCCACATTAAAGTTGTTGATGTTTGTAGGAACTGATGAGTTATAAGTTGTCCCATTCCATGCTATAAGTTGTGCGAAACACTCCCCCTAATTTACTTAAATGGAAGTCAGCCACGGGAAAAAAATTCCCCGCTTTAACTTGTTTCGCTATAAGTCCAAGTTTTTTGGAACATATCTTGGACTTATAGCAAGGACGGCCTATAGTCAGCCTTACTTTCCATATCTATTTCATTTCATGACCTTGGTTTAGACAGACAACTTTTATTTTACTAAAAATTCCTCTTCTTCCTGAGTGTTTAGATCAAATATTTAAAACAGTTCAAATATTTTATATGGTTACGTCCCCTCCATGTCAAATGATACATGTATAACTCTCTTTAATCTGTCCTAATAAATCCATCCATCCATCTCCCTTTGGGAGACCCATAAACAGAGAATGAGATAAACTGAATCACTGAAAGGACTCAGGATTAAGTGTTAATCTTACTGCCTTGTACAAAAGTACGTTCAAAAGAAATGAGAAATAGTGTTCCTTCCCAGCAGCCACATTTAATTTTTCATATGTAATTCCTAGGCAGACTGAAAATAGCAGCCTCTTCTCAATGGCTGTTGTAGGAATCACCAATGAAGGCTCCAGAAACAAGGAGGCCATTTAAATGACTTCTTTGTTGCTCTGCCTCACTATTATGCTGCTTAATCCAGATATTTATTTGCAGTGTGCTGTGACCAATGAAATCTAGGTGCTGCCAAAGGGTGCTCAAAGGATAACAAACAATTTTAAAGGGGCATGCTCTCTCTTTAACAGTCACATTTTAAAAAGAAATTTGTCAGCTGTATTACAGACACTTTAGAGTATTTTAAAAAGAGGTTTTTTTGAAAACTGATCTGACTTACTTTTTACACATTTGTTTACTCTTTGCCAATTTGCATAATGAAAAGGAGACCTGAAGAAGAGCTCTGTGAATCTTGAAAGCCTGTCTCTCTCATCAACAGTCTAGTGAAAGATATTCCCTCACCCATCCCGTGTCTCTAATATCTGGACTCAACACTGGCTTGAACACAGCAAATAAAAATAAACTTGACAGTTTCACTTCTCAATTTTCTTGCATTCGCAAGATAAAGCTAATTGAGCTTAGATTTGAACATAAGATTGAAATTGTGCTGGATGAAAAATGGGAGAAGGAAATTACCACTTCTTAAAAATGTGAGTTCTTGTCTTTCTACAGTTTTCAAAAAGGAACACTTTTTAATCTAAATTTTTCAATTTTTAATTTGTTTTACTTTTGATCCCCATCCATCCCTCTGTTTTCCTCCTTTGCCCCATTTTTTCCATTAAAGGCAAAAGGGAATAGAAAAAACAGAATCACTCCTCCACCACTATCACTGAATTTTTTTTCTTTTGAATGTGATTGGGAGAAAAAAAATGTGTGGGTAGGGAGGGGAGGAATACCTAAAAAAAACAAAAAACATTTCTGACAGAGCAAAACATTGTTTGAGAAATTGTCCAGCTGTAGTTGGTAGGTGGATGGAGGTGATGAAATAATGTTTTATATAAAAATAGATCCCATAAGATTTTTTTAAAATCATGGAAATATTTTACCGATTTTAAATATTTTTAAAGCATTTCCCTTTAAATCAAACTTTGGATCAAACTTGACTTGGCACTGTCCTTTTATATGGGCAGAATCATAATTGACCAATTCAGAGATTCTTTAGCTTCTGCATTCTATAAAATAATGTGAATCCTCACATGCATCCACCTACCTTTCTGTTTTGATTTTCAACATATTTAATTCTATGAACCAATGGGAAAGGTTTTGGAGGATTAGACCAGGGTGGCCAACCCACAGCTCTCGAGCCAGATGCGGCTCTTTGCCTAAAGAAATGTGGCTTTTGCTAGTTGAGCCATGTGCCTGGACTGCTACGCCCAGCTGCTCTGTGCACATGCCCCAGTGCCTGGAGGGAGAAGTGCATGGTGGCAGCGGCTGCGGTACCCAGGCATTGGGTTAGAGAGGGGGGAGAGAGCTGGGGGTGCCTGGCTCTGGGGGAGGAGGAGGGCATTGGATTAGAGCAGGAGGATGAGGGTGCCTGGCTCTAGGGAAGGACGGGGGATTGGGTTAGAGCAGAGGGACTGGGGATGCCTGGCTCTGCAGGAGGGGTGGTTCACTGGGTTACAGCACAGTGGCTGAAGCACTTTAAACTCAAAGTCTTCATGGATGCAGAATGAGGCAGCCAACACAGATGTCATATTTAAATTACAGGGCAAAAAAATAATCAGCATGTACCTGGTTTACACTGTTTAAAGAAAATTCAAAGGCTATTGTTTGCCAGGCTGAAGGAATTATTCTGAGATATGAGTCTCTCCCTTATTGTTTTTGAACCTCTCATATTTGCAGTCTGGGACAGACCTAAATTTTTATAACTACAAAAAAGCCATAATCTTCATAAGTTTAAAAAAAAAAAAAAAAAAAAGAGGAAACCACACCAGAGATCAACAAGCTGGCGTGAAACAGGCACTTCAAATTGTGCTAATTTACTTCTCAGTTCAGTTTAATTTAAAAAAACACAGGACATAATAGGGCAGTAGTGTTAAAATTAAAATACATTATGGGGATGCTTTTTTTGTTTGTGTGAGAATATTACTGTATTTTTAAAGTGTTTTTTTTTTTTAATTTGATGGTTGTTCCTTGTCAAGTTCTCTGAAGATCAATGGACTGGCCATGAATTTAAGTGACTTGAGACTTTTTTTATTGGTTTTTGTCTGAAATGTCCTGTAATGTTATTTTGATCACTACATTTTGTGTACTATATCTATCTATTTATAGATAAATACAAATAAATATATAATACATGACTCTTTGCACTCTGTCCACAGCTATTTGGCTCTTCGTCTCTAACTGGTTGGCCATCCCTGGATTAGACTATCGCTTGCGTTTTGCTGCTCTAGCCCAAACAATGTTTACAGCATGGTTAGTCTGTTTTCCACCTAGGGTAGAAAGAGATTAGCCAGTGCTTACAATCCAGCTGCTTGCTAACATAACTCCTGGTGTCATAAGTCAGACACAAAATAAATGACTTATCACAATCCAATTTCAAAGAAAATTAAAAAAGTAACACCTCCTACAGCCAGAATCCTTGAGTGTCAATAAGAGGCAGACAATCAAGAAAATGAGGGAGTGATGTCTCAGGCTTGATAGTGACAGTAAGTTATTATCCAATGGTTGCTCAATGGCCTACACAAAATCAGTTTGTTGGCCTCAGTCCAGTTACTAGGGAATTGGTGGGTCTACTTCACCAGGCCCGCTGACAGGAGGAGGCAAAGGGGCAACTGCAGTAGGGCCTGCTGATTCAAAGAGGCTTGTGGCTCTGGCTGCTGCTGCGGCAGTAGCAGCACCCAGAGCCCTGAGCCCTTTAAATTGCCGCTGCAGCACTGCACAGTGCGCTCCAGGAGACTCTTAGGTCTGCCTGGGGAGGCAGGGGCACTGAATAGTGCACTTCAGGCAGAGCTGAGAGGAGACATGATGGCCCGGGTGGCACTGGGGGCTGGCTGCCCTCGTCCCAAAGCCATCCGCCTGAGCCTCTGCCCTTTGTGGGAGTGCATAACCAGGCCCTCCCATACATCTTGCCCAGGAGCCCCACGAGCAGGGTTGCCAGATGATTTAACCAAAATTACCGAACACCCCCACTTTCCCCTCCCCCCCCCCACGCACACACCCCAAAAACACTCCACCGGGGAAAAAATGCTTTGGAGGAAAAAAGGGGAGGGAAAAAAAAAGGACCCCAAGAGTTGAGCAAAAAAAAAAAAAGAAAAGAAAAGAAAAGATACACTTTTGAGGCTTTTTTTGGCCCTACCAGACTGCTGGCCGCCATCTTGTCTTCCTGCTCTGAGGCAGACAGCTCCCCTGTGGAACCAGGTAAGCACCTGGGATTTTCGCCTGCTTGCCAGGAAAAAAAAAATCAGAAAATACCGGACATTTTAGGTGTCCGGTATTTGCTGGCTTTTTTTTACCGGACAGGAGGCAAAAATATCGGACTGTCTGGGACAGTACCGGACACCTGGCAACCTTACTCACGAGGTTGTCGGCTCCCCTGTATTTCACAAAACCACCGTCTCCTTAGTACCTGCCTTTCTCCTAGTTCTACCCCCTAAAAACAAGCCTCCAACCTTCCACACCCACTCTATGGCATAAACAACCTCCCAGCTCCTTTCTTAGACACTGCTAACTCGTTGCTAGTTTTATTCTGCCCTGGCTTCTAATGTTCTTTGCATGACTTATTTTTATACATTTGTTTCCATTACAAACCATCTTAGCTCAATGCTTGATATTCGTACATAAATAAAAGTAATTGTTCCTTTCACTTGTGCATGCGCCTTTTCTGAATATGATCAACATGATAGAGCCCAGGGGCTTGGGATGGGGTGTCAGAATTCACAGCACAAGACTGACTTCTTAGAAGGCTGGTGCCATGTAAATGCAAGCAAGTTCTTCTCTCCCACAACTCCTTTCTCCACCCCGGTCTCTGCCAATGAATTTTCTAATTAACTATGTCTTTAAAAATAAAAATACCATTCACGAAAATGAGGTAAGCTGTGAAATAACTGTCACTGTTTTATCTTACCAGAATAACACACAGAAAATAATTAGCAGAAATGTCTTCATGGCTTTAACAATTTAAGTGAAAACACAGTCAAGGGAAACAAAACTAAACTGACACAGAAGATTCCTGCAATGCTTTCACTCCCCTCCTCCTCTATCCCCAGAAAACAGTCACCCTTGGAAGCCATGTATTCATGCCAGAAGAGTTATCGTGCACGGCTTGAAGTCCCTCCCAAAACCTTACAGAACTTTTTAAAAATTCCTTTCACAATGTTTAAGGGTACCTGCAACAGGGTTCGTGCTCCACTCTGGCACCTCCTGCTGGCTGCAATGGGAATTAGCTCTGCTCACCCAGCTGCTTTTCTCTGGTCACTCCCTCAATGGCAACGTCTATCCATTGTCCCAGGGCTGTTGCCCATGCAGCTCCAGCACCCTCTTCTGCTCTTACCTCAGGTCCTCAGCCTACAGGCCCTAACAGCCAGCCAGGAGTGCGCTCTGGCTCCTGCAGTCCTTCTTGCAGCACTGCTATCCCAGTTGTTGGTGTTCCTTCCTCCTTCTAAGGAGCCTGGTCTTCTCCCCTTAAGCTCCAGTTAGCTACTGAACTCTGCTCTACTCTGCAGCTCTTCTTATATGAGCCTGCTGGGCCATGACTGGCTGCTCCTCTCAGCCCCTTTATAATTGGCTGCTTCTGTCACAGCCTCCCTTAGGCTGCTTTTAATCCCTTTTCTGCTAGTGATGTGCCGCTGTCCCACCACAGTGCCTCAAAAAGCAATTTGAAACACAGCAGATAATATATAAACAAAAACATGCTCAAGGATGCCCCAAAATGCGTTAAAACTTTCCTCAGCACAATACCATGGCCAAAGGTATTAACCTTGACAGCCTTCCCCCAATTGTCTGCTTTTCCAGCAGTACATTAATGTTGGCTACAGGGGATTGAAACCCACCAAGGTGCTGCGCTCACAACAGAAGTGTCTTTCACCACAGTCCCCAGTCACATTCCTTCTCCCTCCTGTTCCATAAGATACGAAGAGCCAGCACCGCAAATTTCCATCCTCTGTGTGGACACGGGTGGGATTTGGCTGCCTCCAAACACTGTGAGAAACAGATTTGCCTGTGACCACTCAGGCTATGTCTAGACTGCAGGTTTCTTTCAGAAGAATCTTTTTTTGGGAGTGATCTTCCTAAAAAACTTCTTCTGAAAGAGCACGTCCACACACGAAAGCGCATCGAAAAAACAATCTGCTTTTTTGAAAGACAGCATCCACACTGAATGGATGCTCTCTCATATGTAAGTTGTGATTACTATGAGCAGAATGGCTACCAAGGCAGCTGTGCTTTTTCCTCTTTCCTCTTCTTGAGAAAGAACTCCTCTTCCCCGTCCACACATACCTTTTTCCGAAAAAGCTCTTTTGGTAAAAGGCTTCTTCCTCATAGAAAGAGGATTAACCAATGTCGGAAAAACCCCTCTGTTCTTTCGATTTGCTTTCGGAAGAAAGTGATCACAGTGTGGACGTAACTCAGGTTTTGTTGGGAAAACAGCCACACTACCAGCCTCCCAAAGAGATCTGAACTTTATAGATGCATAACCCATAAAGGCAAATCCAAAAGGAGATTAGGATTTCAATTCTGAAACAAACTGTATACCCAAGGGTTCTGCAAGAGCTTCAGATCAAGGTCTACGGCTGCAAAATTCGGGTCCTGGGTCTGCACAGCATCACTCAAATTCTGCTCTTGTATGGATATAAAAGACAAATGAAAATCCCTGCATGCATCAAGGACCCATTATGGAACTGTGTTAGCAGCCTTCTCTCTAAAGTTCAGCTATAGCAGACAGAGAATTATTACACCATCAGAATTGTACTCAGTGTAAATATTTAATATCCACAGATAATACAGAGATCTGAGTCTTTCTGTCACATGTTTAGGATATAGACAATGATTGTACATAGTTTAAAAAAATGCAAGAAGATTAAAAAAAATTCATTCTTTCACAGTAGAACATTGAGCCTTGAAAAAAGATACAAAAAACCTATCCTACTTCCTTCTCCAAATCCATTGTTAGTGCTTTTTTCTTCAAATACATTATTTTTATTAACAAAAATATAACTTTGATATATATGATAAAATAATTCAGCACTCTTCAAATTATAGAAATATAGTTAAATGATTTTCTACAAAGATTTGTGCCATATTTTGATGATATTCATTAATACTTACATAGGCAAGATCAGAACTATTTGTATCTCCATTAGAAACCCTGATAATTTTCTTGTCAAAAGGAGGGATAAGGTGCGGTTTTATATCTTGGAAAGCTCACATTGTACGGGCTGTGCTGTATATTATGTGCATATTATGCAATTTCTAAAGCCAACTGTAGAGCTGCCATAGTACACATTTCACAGGCAATGTTCAAGTTACAAAATGTCTAATTAAACACAGTCAGCAGTTTCGGCTACCCTTTTATTTAAAAAAAAAACCTCACCAGGCTAGGTCCTTAGCTTGTATAAACTGATGTCGTTTCACTGACCTGGAACTATTTGAGGAGCTAGCTCTTTAGGTAGTAAAATTTGCATTTCAAAAAGTTAAATTCAACAGGCAATCTAGTTTTACTGATACTGTGTTATTTTATAAGTAGAATATTTAGAGACACCCAAATTAGCTATAGGTGTAGGTTGGCACCTCTAACTTGTTTCAGAGGTAGCTGGGTTTGTGTTTCAGCAAAAACAGCAAGGAGTCCTGTGGCACTTTAAAGACTAACACATTTATTTGGGCATAAGCTTTCATGAGCTGGAACTCACTTTGTCAAATGCATACCCAAAAACTTGTGCTAGTCTTTAACGTGTCAGAAGACTCCTCATTGTTCTGACTTGTTTGTTTGCTATTACTGCATAACAGAAAATAGAATATAGCATCTCTCTCTTTCAGATTCGAACAGACTCCAAATTGACAAAGCTGCTTATGATTTGTAGTCTTTCAAAGACAAATGCCACCAGGATACAGATACTCCTGTTTTGTCCATAACCTAAACTGAAAGCATATTTTTGTTTCAATTCATCAAAACTCTTGTACATGTGTTTAACTCCATCCTTAATCAACAAGCTTTTAGCCATGAGTTTAGGTCTCATTAAAGTCATTGCGACTGAAACAGATGCAAATGGAAGGGCCGGCAACAGACTTTGGTAATGTGTATGTCGGAGTGTGTATGTGGGAGAGGGGACTCATCTTTGGGCCAACCTGGAAGGAGTGGACCAAGAAGCAACCAGCACTCAGTGCTGCCTGGGCTGTGCTATGAGGGGGGCTCCAGTGGCGATTTAAAGGGCTCAGGGCTCCAGCCACTATTACTGCCACAATAGCAGCAACCCAGAGTCCTGGGCCCTTTTAAATTGCTGGGCCCCAGGGCAGCTGCCTGTCCCCATATTAGCAGCCCTGCTAAATGGAGATGGTTTGCTAAATCAGACATTACATTTTAATCTGGAATGAGAACCTTCTCCTACTAAAAGTAACAAAAGATCCCAGTAATTGCACTTCACAGTGTCCTTAGATAAAAGACCTCCTCGAGTCAAGTCCTGGCATCATCACTAAATTGCTGGATGACCTTGAGCAAAACACTTCCACGTAATCCAACTCCCACTGACTCCAATGGGAGCTGGATTAGCTCTTAATCTATGTGGGTCAGTCTCCCCCCCCCACACCGTGCAAGATGTGCCCAGTCGGATGTACCCCGTACAGGGGAGTGCTGAGTTTTTAATTAGTGCTTCTAAAGCACTTTGAGATCCTTGACTCAAAAAGGCACTAAATGTGACCGGAGCAGGGTTATTCTTCTAAAAATTGCTACTCTATGCTGAGATTGTGTAGCAATGCTGCAGCTCTCAACAGAGCAGAGCACCCGTACTCTGGTAAGTAGGCATTCGAAGTGTCCTGGGGGCATGCAAAAATGGAGGCACCCAAGACCACCTGTCACGTTTGAAAATTTTGGCCTCTATTAATATATAAAAGTTTGGCTCAACACCTTAAAATAAAGTCAAGTCAAACTCAGGTTTGCAGCAGCTATTCATGAGAAAGTTGTCAAAACACAACTCTTAGCGACTGCATCCAGGGCTTGTTGGAGCTCAAAAAGGAGCACTAAATTGTAAATGTTTATCACACGTCTCATCTGTAGAATCCTGGAGGGCTTTACAACCAAATCAATTACACACAAGGATCACCAGCCACCGAAATGCAGCCACTTCTAGAGTGACCCGTAGCAAATGTACAGCAAACAAGTGATGAAAAACACCGTAGCCAGCAGAGGCTTCAAGGGCAATTTAGGTGAGAAGAATGCAATCGCCTGAGTCACAGTTTGGCCAGGACACCAAGTTTAAACATCCCTGATCTTGCCCAACTTTTTCAGAAAAAATTTAGTGATATCAGAACTTTGGTTTTACATCTCATTGAAACACAGCATTGTCAGAAGCAGGGTATTCTCAGTACTGTGCTGGGGATTTTGTCAGCACTGACTAGAGGAAAGAGTGCCACCTACTGAATCTTTCTAATACCTATTTATAGGCATCAGACCACTGGATGAAGTTTACATACTTACGAACTGTGAGCATCCCCTTGTGGAACCCTATTGGCTGTCCTCAGAATCTTTCCATTTTGTCAGTCAATATATGGTCCTTGCCATTATTGTAACACAGCCTTTGCGCTATTATGTACTCATGCTTCCAGTATCCTGTAATAAAACTTAAGTGGGATAACTCAGAAGACTTTCCATTCCTTCCTCTCACCCCCACATACAGTGCTTTGGGATCTGAGGTTAGACTGTTGTTTGAAAAGCCACTTTTCTCTAAACTTTCATAGCCAGGTGTTTTTGTTTTCAGAAAGGTTGTCAGTGCTTGGATGACTCCTTCTGTAAAAAGCAGAGAGAATCATAGGTGAAGAGATTTCTGTTTTCTGTTTTTGATCTGAGGAAGTGGGTCTGGCCCACGAAAGCTCATCACCTAATAAACCATCTTGTTAGTCTTTAAAGTGCTACACAGTCCTGTTTTTTGTTTCAGCTACACCAGACTAACACGGCTACATTTCTATCACCGTTTTCTAAGCTTAGTGTTATTTTAGGGTACGTATACACAGCTGGCAGTTATTTTGAAATAATGTTGAAATACTGTGACGCTGGAGGACTTGTTACTCCAACTCCTGTAACCCTCATTGTACGAGGAGTAAGGGAAGTCAGACGAAGAGTTCTCTATTTCAAAATAAGTGCTGCGCAGATGCTCCCAATTTCGAAATAAGATATACAATTGGCGTAGCTCAATTTGTGTAGCTTATTTTGAGTTAAGCCCTGCTGTGTAGATGCACCTTTACTCTTTTTTCTTTTTGCTAAATTTAGCCTGTAAGTTTAGCTAGCTAAGATAATAAAGAGAAGGTGAGACCACTAGAAAGGTATGTTTTTTACAGTGTCTTAACTAATTTCCATACCTGATATTTTAGGATCATACAAGGAGAAACATCAACTTCCTATTACCTAATCCCTCATTCAGATGGGGGGATTGTTCTACAGCAGGGGTGGACAAATATTGGCCCACAGACCAGATCCGGTCCACCAGGTTTGACCCCTGGAAATCTGCCACTGCTATATTTAAGTACATCAAGAGGGAGGAGACAAAACCCTTAACCATCAAAAGACCAGCTTGGCTTAACAAGGAGATCTTGCATGATCTCAAAATAAAAAAGGAGTCATATAAAAAATGGAAACTAGGACAACTAACAAAGGATGAATATAGGCAAGCAACACGGGAATGCAGGGGCAAGATTAGAAAGGCAAAGGCACAAAATGAGATCAAACTAGCTACAGGCATAAAGGGAAACAAGAAGACCTTTTATAAATACATTAAAAGGAAGAGGAAGACCAAGGACAGGGTAGGCCCACTGCTTAGTGAGGAGGGAGAAGCAGTAACAGGGAACTTGGAAATGGCGGAGATGCTCAATGACTTCTTTGTTTCGGTCTTCACCGAGAAGTCTGGAGGTGTGCCTAACGTAGTGAATACAAGCAGAGAGAGGGTAAGTTTAGAAGATAGGATACACAAAGAACAAGTTAAAAATCACTTAGGAAAGTTAGATGTCAGCAAGTCACCAGGTCCTGATGAAATGCATCCCAGGATACTCAAGGAGCTGATAGAGGAGGTATCTGAGCCTTTAGCTATGATCTTTGAAAAATCATGGCAGACAGGGGAGATTCCAGAAGACTGGAAAAGGGCAAATATTGTGCCCATCTATAAAAAGGGGAATAAGAACAACCCAGGAAACTACAGACCGGTCAGTTTAACGTCTGTCCCAGGGAAGATAATGGAGCAGGTAATTAAGGAAATCATATGCAAACACTTGGAAGGTAATAAAGTGATAGGGAATAGCCAGCATGGGTTTGTGAAGAACAAGTCATGCCAAACTAATCTGATAGCTTTCTTTGATAAGATAACGAGCCTTGTGGATAAGGCAGAAGCGGTGGATGTCATATACCTAGACTTTAGTAAGGCATTTGATACGGTCTCGCATGATATTCTTATTGATAAACTAGGCAAATATAACTTGGATAGGGCCACGATAAGGTGGGTGCATAATTGGCTGGATAACCGTAGTCAGAGAGTTGTTGTTAACGGTTCTAAATCCTGCTGGAAAGGGATAACAAGTGGAGTTCCTCAAGGGTCTGTTTTGGACCCGTACTGTTCAATATCTTCATCAATGATGTAGATATTGGGATAGAGAGTACGCTTATTAAGTTTGCAGATGATACCAAACTGGGTGGGGTTGCGACTTCTTTGGAGGATAGGGACATAATTCAAAATGACCTTAGCAAGTTAGAGAAATGGTCAGAGGTAAACAGGATGAGGTTTAATAAAGGGAAATGCAAAGTGCTCCACTTAGGAAGGAACAATCAGTTCCATACATACAAGATGGGAAGCGACTGTCTAGGAAGGAGCATGGCGGAAAGGGATCTAGGGGTCATAGTGGACCACAAGTTGAATATGAGTCAACAGTGTGATGCTGTTGCAAAAAAAGCAAATATGATTCTAGGTTATATCAACAGGTGTGTTGTAAGCAAAACTCGTGAAGTCATTCTGCCGCTCTACTCTGCACTAGTTAGGCCTCAGCTGGAGTACTGTGTCCAGTTCTGGGCGCCACATTTCAAGAAAGATGTGGAGAAATTGGAAAGGGTACAGAGAAGAGCGATAAGAATGATTAAAGGTTTAGAGAACATGACCTATGAAGCCAGGCTTCATGAACTGGGCTTGTTTGGTTTGGAAAAAAGAAGATTAAGGGGGGACATGATAGCGGTTTTCAAATATCTAAAAGGGTGTCACAAGGAGGAAGGAGAAAATTTGTTCCTCTTGGTTTCTGAGGACAGGACAAGGAGTAATGGGCTTAAAGTGCAGCAGGGGAGGTTTAGATTGGACATTAGGAAAAAATTCCTAACTGTCAGGGTGGTCAAATATTGGAATAAATTGCCAAGGGAGGTGGTGGAATCTCCCTCTCTGGAGATATTTAAGAACAGGTTAGATAGACATCTGTCAGAGATGGTGTAGACAGAGCTTGGTCCTGCCTTGAGGGTGGGGGCTGGACTCGATGACCTCTTGAGGTCCCTTCCAGTCCTATGATTCTATGATTCTATGATCATCTAATATATAAAGGAGAATGTTTGTAAGTTTGTGCACTAATAACTTGGACATTATAAGAGCTACCGCAACCAAACTTTGCATGAGAGAACCTTTCATCCAGGAGAAGATTTTAAGGTACTTTTGGACCCGATCGGGCCAGAGCTCAAGCTGTAAAAAGCAAAAAGTAACCCGCCGCGCTGCAGGCGCCTCCCCGTCCACCCTAGGTCCTGTGCTCGCTGTCTGTGGCCCCCAGTGCTGTTGAGGACTCGCCCCCTCCCGCCCATGAGGTTACATAAGCGACCCTCTTTCCCCTGCCCCACTATGGCACACAGTGTCCTGACCCCCATGCGCACAACAGCTCAGGCACCCGCCCTGTTCCCCGCAGCACCTGCAGCCCTGGGAGCGAGCTGGGGAGCCCCTCCCACGTGTAACCTCCCCTCCACGCAGGGTCACACCTCCCCCCCACACCCGGGGATGACGTGGACCTATATTTTAATCCCTATAGAAATCAGTGCAACTTTTCTACCATTCAAAAAAAGATAACGGACTACTGTTTTTCTACATTTTGTTCTTCCGGTTTCCCAAGCAACGCCGGGTAACTCCAGCTAGTTTAGTATATTTAAGATAATATTATGTCCTCGAAATACACTGTAGAACAAAGGTGGGCAATAGAACAGTAGCTGTTTGTCAGGTGTAGCTCCCCAGCAGGTCGCCACCATTGTATTTATCTACATCTCCTCAGGTATGGGCGATTGCAGCTCCTGTTGGCCACAGATTACTGTTTCAGGCCAATGGGAGCTGCAGGAAGCAGTGTCCCGGTCTGCACCGCTTCCTGCAGCTCCCATTGCATAGGAACAGCGCTCTGCGGTCAATGGGAGCTGCAAGGGCTGGTTCTTGTGGATGTGCAGGTAAATATTATGTGGCAGAGCACCAGGGGCTAAACCTGATGAACACCTCTGTTCTACAATGTATTTTGAGGACTCAATATTGTCTTAAATATGCTACATGATGGCTAAAGGTTTTGTCCCCGTCCCCTTGATGTCTGGCCTATTTTTTTTTTTTTTAACACAGATCAGGATTCTTCTGGGGAGAAAAAGAAAGGCAAAGAAGATATGTATGAATGAAAAAAAATATGGAGGACAAATACTTAACCTCACCCTACCACAAGATTTCAGACCTTCTTTACACATCAGAAAGGGGGGGAGTCTCATTTTCCCCATTTGCAAATAATTAAGTAGAATATAATTAAACGTGCCCTGAAATATTCTCCACTTCTAAGTATCAGAGGGGTAGCCGTGTTAGTCTGAATCTGCAAAAGCGACGAGGAGTCCTGTGGCACCTTATAGACTAACTGAAGTGTAGGAGCATAAGCTTTCGTGGGCAAAGACCCACTTCGTCAGATGCATGTAGTGGAAATTTCCAGAGGCAGGAATAAATATGCAGGCCAGGATCAGGCTGGAGATGACCAGGTGGATCCAATCAAGGAGGATGAGGCCCACTTCTAGCAGCTGATCTGGAGGTGTGAATTCCAAGAGAATAGCAGCTTCTATTCTCTTGGAATTCACACCTCCAGATCAGCTGCTAGAAGTGGGCCTCATCCTCCTTGATTGGATCCACCTGGTCATCTCCAGCCTGATCCTGGCCTGCATATTTATTCCTGCCTCTGGAAATTTCCACTACATGCATCTGACGAAGTGGGTCTTTGCCCACGAAAGCTTATGCTCCTACACTTCAGTTAGTCTATAAGGTGCCACAGGACTCCTCGTCGCTTCCACTTCTAAGCTGACATTTGTGTAAGGTTGGTGGATTACACAATTTCTGTGCATTATTTTATATCATTTAAATTTGCAGATTGCTTTGGAAACAAAACAGAAGTAATCTGTTACAAAGACACTATGTACGAGGACTCGGCAACAAAGGTAAGATACTGGAAAAACATAAATGTTCTACCAATTTTCTGAAGGGCTAAAATTTAAAAAAACGTAAAACAAACCCATAATTAGGATAAAGTAGCCAATAAATTTCCCCATGCTGAATCCTGTAAGAGCAGAAGCCCTGATATTATTGCACTTTCCTATAGGGTCAAACCTACCTTAACAGCTCAAGTGCAACTTCAGTTTCTTTTCGACTTTTTTCAGTGATTGGGTAGAAGAGGAGTACAGATAAGCCTATCATGATGAGGATGGCAGGGACTGCTCCAATCAGAATTTTCAATGTAAGGATCACAATGCTGGTCTGTCTGCACATCCCTGTTTTATAACCAGCAAACCTATAAGGCACACAGATGGACATGGTTGTTATTCACATGGTTATGAGAAGGCCTTTCCCCCATCTCCTAGCCTCCCCCCACCAAGGCTTTGTTTACACTGGCAATGTGGCTATGTCTAGACTGCAGGCTTCTTTCGAAAGAGGCTCTTTCGAAAGCATCTTTCGAAAGAGCCTCTTTCGAAAGATCGCGTCTAGACTGCAGGCGGATCTTTCGAAAGAGAAATCCGCTTTTTCGAAAGAGAGCACCCAGCGAGTCTGGATGCTCTCTTTCGAAGACGGCCTCTTTACATTGAAGAACGCCTTCTTTCGAAAGAGGAACTTTCGAAAGAAGGCGTTCTTCCTTGTAAATTGAGGTTTACCGCCATCGAAAGAAAAGCCGCGTTCTTTCGAAATAATTTCGAAAGAACGCGGCTTGAGTCTGGACGCAGGGGAAGTTCTTTCGAAAAAAGGCTACTTTTTTCGAAAGAACCCCTGAGTCTGGACACGGCCTGAGTGTCACAGGCGCTTAACTCCCATCCCCCAAGACAAAAGCTTTGATATGGCAAGTGATAGTGTGAACAGCGCTTTGGCAAAGCAAATACAGTACCACTCATTTGTTGGCAAAACTGCCCACCAACTCTAAACGCTCCCTGACTTTTAGTTACATGGCCATGTCACTAGAAGTTGTGTAGTGTAGACAACACTTAGGTGTCTGCTCCACTTGCTTCCTGCTCCTCCTCTTGCTCTTTTTATATCTTATCTGCTCCTTTGGGGTGCCAGTCCTACAGATACCAACATGTACTTTATCACTGATTTCCACAGGAGCAGGTTTTGGCCCTTTGCCCCTTTACTCCCACTTCTTGTCTTTGAGCCTTCTTTGAAATAATTTCATTACCTTTATGCAGCTGAAATATGGAATTCCATGCAGTTGTTACTACTGTACAGACTTAATTGTTAATAAAGAGGAACAATAGTGAAATGTAACCCTATATAGCTAGGGCTGACAGGGTTACATTTTTACTGGTAAATGTTGATTTCACTGTCCACACACAAGCTGATGAAAAAAATATTTCCATTGACAATAATCAAAATTTACAGCTAGGCAAAGCAAGTTCTTCTTCACACAGTGCAGTCAATCTGTGGAACTCCTTGCCTGAGGAGGTTGTGAAGGCTAGGACTATAACAGGGTTTAAAAGAGTACTAGATAAATTCATGGAGGTTAAGTCCATTAATGGCTATTAGCCAGTATGGGCAAGGAATGGTGTCCCTAGCCTCTGTTTGTCAGAGTGTGAAGACAGATGGCAGGAGAGAGATGGCTTTATCATTACCTGTTCAATTCACTCCCTCTGGGACACCTGGCATTGGCCACTGTTGGCAGACAGGGTACTGGGCTGAATAGACCTTGGTCTGACCCAGTATGGCCAATTCTGCTTGAGAAAATGAGTTTTGATTTTTAAGAAGAGCTACTTTGTATATTTTAACGTGATGTTGACAATTTTGTTTTTAATTATTACAAAGCTTTAGCTTTTGAATCTTAACATCTGCTACCTTAAATAATTGACTAATCTCTCTCCATAATTGCCCACAACTGTGAAACTTGAATTAGATAACACATTTTAAAAAGCTTAAATAAATGTTATTATCCATCAAAATTATAAAAAATCAAATTCTGCCAAATCTCGCTATAGTGGAGCTTGTCTGTCAAGTGAAGTGTATAGCTACTCAACAAAGCTCTGAAGCCTGTGCTTAACTTTAAATGAAGGTGAGTAGTCCCACTGGCATCAATAGAAGTTCTTACCTCCTTAAAGCTAAAAAGGGACAGTATTACTCTTGCGCTTAAAGTCAAGCATGTGCTTATGTGATTGGCTGAATCAGGGCCAAGATGTAGACAGTATTACAATTACGGTTGCCCAGAGCTATTTGGTGCCAATTTGAGGAATTATTCTGTTTCACCCTGAACGTGTACCTATGAAA
The DNA here is from genome assembly GCF_052426305.1 of Pelodiscus sinensis. Lineage (NCBI taxonomy): Eukaryota > Metazoa > Chordata > Testudines > Trionychidae > Pelodiscus > Pelodiscus sinensis. The sequence continues at coordinate 16,584,811 of NC_143054.1, forward strand.
AATTATTACCATTTTCCATCAAAATGCCTCCTATGCTCTCCCATAAATATCAGCTCTGGGCTCCAGCAGATGGCAAACTGCTGGGAGTTTGCTAACTGGAGTGAAGTACCGTTAATCAGCTGACAGTAATTCTGTTAGTTATGAGCGCTCTGTACGTAGTTATTAAAACACAAGGAGACGTGTTTTCCTGGGGAAAAAAGCACTGCGGCATCTGCTGTAAGTTCGTAACAGCTTGAGGACGGATAAATACTGACAAGTGGTTCCCCGTGTAGTCTACACTGAGGCCACCACATTCCATCTTCTTGTTATTTTGGTTCTCCAGTCTTACACTGGAGTAGCAATAGCAAAAGACACACAGTTCTATCATAACCTCCGAATGAGTCTTGAGTTCCTGCTCTTCATAAAGTGATCTCTAGGATGCAAGGCAAGGTCATCATGAAGGGGAGGTACGGTAGGTAACACGGGTTCAAGAGTGTGAAAGGCAACTTAAATCTGCATAGTAGTGACAATTTCCACTTTTCAAGCACATTTCAGAAAATCAGCTTCATTACCTTGTCCATTAATCAGATATTAGAAATGGTAATGCACAGAACTTGTAGGGGAACATTTTAACCTTCCTGGACACTCATTAATGGATTTAAAAGAGGCCATTCTTCTACAAAGGAATTTCACAAGCCAACTGCAGAGAGAGTACAGAATCAAACTTCATTTACAAATTTGACATTGTATGCTGGGTCTTGAACAAAGACTTGAACTGGATGACCCATTGTAAAATCTGCTGTCCTTACATTCAACACCTAGTTGACAAAAAAGCTAAGTATGGGACACTTCCAGACCACTCAGGTAGCCTCATTAGCACCAGCACTGCAATTGACAAGTATCCCCCCCCTTCTTTTTTTGTTATAAATTGTGAGGGTCCCCCCCTTTCTTTCCCCTTTACTCAAGCTCATCTGATGAAGTGGGTTTTGCCCACAGAAGCTCATGATACTGTATAGACTTGTTAGTCTCTAAGCTGCAACAGGATTACTTGTTTTCAAACAATTCTGAACACGTCACCACAAGTCCTGGTGGCCAGAAGTCTGACCTGTCAGATAATTTTCTGTTTAGTATTTGGCCATAATAAATTCAATCTTGCAATTTATGAGACGAGAATGAGGAAACCGGGATTATTTAGTCTACAGAAGAAAAGAATGAGGGGGGATTTGGTAGTAGCCTTCAACTAGCTGAAGGGGGAAGAGGTCCAAAGTGGATGGAACTAGCCTATTCTCAATGGTGGCAGATGACAGAACAAGGAGCAATAGTCTCAAGTTGCAGTAAAGTAGGTCTAGGTTGGGTATTAGGAAAAACTTTTTCACTAGGAGGGTGACAAAGCATTGGAAGAGGTTGCCTAGGGAGGTGGAGAAATCTCCATCCCTAGAGGTTTTTAAGTCCCAGCTTGACAAAGCCCTGGCTGGGGCTGATTTAGTTGGGGTCGGTCCTGCTTTGGGCAGGTGGCTGGACTAGATGACCTCCTTGAGGTCTCTTCCAACCTTACGATCCTATGATTCACCCTGTCTATGTCTCCGAGCTCCCTGCTTTTGTGAATGGTGAGAAGGCAATTACCACACAGTACCTCAGAACCCTTTAATACAGCAACTAAATGGATATAAAACATCACTTACTCCAAGCTTGCTGCGGAAATTCCTAATCCAATCCCTGCCGACATCTTGGTAAAGAAGACATATGAAGAATAAAAGATGGTTTCATGCCCCTTTGCATGTGGATTCAGTAGGCGAAAGTGATCAACTACATCAGGCAACATTGACCTTCAGACCAACAAGAGAAATAGCATGTAAAAGCCTCAAGCAGAAGTTTCTGAGTCTTTTAACATACAGTGTTTACACAGTCTTTTGTCTAGGAGGTTTGATTTGTGGAATTAATTATGCAAATGAGATTATTTATTTAAGGTCAGGTATATAGGCCAAGAATTAGAAACAGGTGGCAAAGAATACAGAAACAGGAAAAAAATGGTGTTAACTCTGCATTATTAGGTGAACAGAGGAAACCTAGTAATGGTTGCCATCTAAATGTACAAGTGGGAAGTGGTGGTTGGAATGTAGTTTTGCAGAACCTCATTGGTTCAACTGAATGGTAAAATGTATTAACCAGGGAATGTCAAAATTTGCTGACTGAGGTGGAATATTTTTGAGGGAAGCACTTGTTAAAACATTTGCAATGCACTGCTGGGTAATTTAACCACTAAGCAAAACATTCTTTCAGACTTGATGAAGTTTTGATTTACTATTTTTGCAGGGAGCTAATCAAATACGGAAGGTTACACTGATTGAAAGGAGGACCAAATGTTTTAATAGGAAATGTATGACAACAACAGTTGACAAGACTGCAATATCATCAGAGCATCCCAGTAAAGGAACATAAACCACGAGGCAGAACTTTATTCATATTGCATGGTTATACTATTTACCTTCTTTTAAGTAATAGAAAGGTACAGAAATATCTGAGTTAGATATTGGGTGATTGTAAATCTGTGAGAACTAACAAAGCAACAATGTTAGGACACTAGGGATACAGCTACACTACAAACTTTTTCAGGAAGAGGAAATGTAAATACAATGCTCATATGCATATCTCATGCTCTCATTTGTGTATTCTCTTCTGATCCTTTTTTTTAAGAAGAGGTTTTTGTGCAAAAAAGTGATGTGTAGATGGCTCCTTTTTTCCGCAAAACCCCTCTTTTGCGCAAGAACCCTTATTTGGAGGGTTAAAGGTTTTGCGTAAAAGGGGGGTTTTGCACAAAAAGGCACCGTCTACACAGTGCTTTTTTGCGCAAAAACTTTTTCCGCAAAAAGGATCGGAAGAGAATATGCAAATGAGAGCACAAGATATGGAAATGAGCACTCCATTTGCATTTCCTCTTCTGGAAAAAGTTCATAGTGTAGCTGTAGCCTAAAAGGGCCTATTCGCCCACTGATGCAGAGGATTTAGAGCTCCTGACCCAGAATCAAAGCCTCAAAATACCTACAGAGTCAGCATCTACGCATGTCTCTGTAACATACTCCTGCATTTACTCCCTATCATAGGGTTGCTTTGTAGGGATCTACAGCTTGGTGAATCTTGACCTTGCTACATTCTTAATAGTTTCACATCTTCCAATATAAATTCTGGAGTACTATTAAAAACTAAATCTAAATGACTGATTTATTATTCTCATTATTTCTGGACATATTTAGGTTACTAATTAATGTACAAATATTTTCAGAGAGCATTTACACTTACACATATGTACACGTGACACTGGTTATAACAAACTTATCACATATTTCTCCTGGTCTAAATAAAAGGGAAAACTCTGATTTCTCAGATACCATGGTGTGATGACTGTTGCCAAATTCTGAGTGTTTACAAGGTGAACTCCCAACAGTATGTGTACATACACAAACACATGCACACGCTACATATGTAAGATTTGCCTACCATGGCAACAGCAAAGATGCTGCAATACTCAGACCAGAGACAAAGGCCACCACGTAAGCCAAAACCAGATTTGGGATTGTAACCAGCATGACTGCAAAAGGAATCATCCACTAAGAGAGGGAAAGAAGAATCAGAAGAAAAACAGCAGATAAAATTTATGGAAAGTACATGGCATATAATGGAAAATATATTTTTTCCACACATAAGAGGTGGTATTGTGAAACAGCAGTTTATACATTGCTATGGTCTAACGAAGTTTAAGACTTCAGTGCTCTGAGAGAGCTGTGCTCCCATGGGGTCCTAGTTCATCACTTAACTTAGAGAAAGAAAGGAAGTGATTAGAACCCTGCGGCGAGCTGGGATTGCATGGCTCCTGCAAGACCCACTGCCATAATCGCGGGAGTAGGTAAAATGTACTTTGCTGTGGGCAGAAATGAGTGGCACTTGTGGGATTTGTGGGATCTAAGATTTTTGTAAATATGCAAGAAACAAATGAGGAAGGGAGTGGGATGGGGTACTGCACAGCAACGCAGGTGTGGGATTAAAAAGTAGCCTTGCGCAGGGCTCTAAAAATGACAATACTTTAGAACAGAACATGTCAGTCAGGGCTGCCCATGTCCCCTTTATTTTCAAGAACAGGAACACTTCCATTATAGGCAATGCACGGCAAGGGGCTTTGAGTCATATCTGAATTTAAAATAAACCATTTCACGAGTGAAATCAATTTATTGATTTACAAAGAGCTATGATACACTTTGCTCTTTGATGACTTTCAAAAATCTGGCTCCTAAGTCTGCATAACTAACATTGGGAACGCAATGTGGTCTAGTAGTTAGCAGTTGGACAATGTACCCCGCCACCATCTCCCTGTCTGTCACAGACTCATACTATAACCTCAGGAAAGTCCGGAAGGCCCACATTTCCAGAATTGGAAATCTAAATTTGGATTACCTGGATTTCATTTTCAGCAGCGTGCAGCATCTTCACTTCAATTTGACACAATGGGCTAATAAGTGTTTGAGAATTCCCCATTTAAAATTTGGACAAAGCCATGCTCCCCAGTTGCCCCTGAATTTCATTCCAGTCTTATATTATCACCTCACATTCCAAAGCGCAAAGCTGAGGTGTGCAGAAGATGTTATTTATGTTCAATAACAAACTTTATCGAAAGTTTCTTGGGTTTGTGTTGCTCATTTCAATTCTATATTTGAGGCTTCGTAGTCTGTGGCCTTGAGCAGAGAACTTCCATCTACATGTATAGAGTCTATAGAGTGCTATAGAGTCTATAGAGACCATTTGTTGTTTTTTCAGTTTATCCTGTACAGACAAACTTGGCTAGCCGCGGAAGCTATGATTCTACTGTGTGCTTGCTATTTATTTCTTCTGTAAAGAATGTAGTGATCTTGGACATGTTGCCTACTGGGGTCCAATCCATTTAAACAGGGGACACTTGTCTTACATTTTAAATGCAGGTAAACCCAAAAGAGTAGCAAACTACCTTCCGAGATTACAGGTTCTCAGCATAAACAGCCTTTGTACTCGTCTGCAATGCTTGTAGCACAATTATTACTTCACCACAAGAGAGCACTGCAGCAATACAAGACCCACGTTGCCTGCGAAGAATGTGATGATTAACTCTGTGCTCAACGTTGTGTGCACACTTGGGAGCCAAAGCATCCAGAGAGATTTTTAAATCAATAATAATACTGATTTAAAATGGATTTTTCTAGTGAGGAAGAAGCATGACCCAGGACAGGCAGCACTGAAATAATTCTCAAAAGCATCTCTTGTGCGAAGGCAGATTTGGGAGCAGAGTTCTCTAAACTGCAGGAAAAAAATCACTGTAATATGCATGCCATGCAACTCATTTTTTCTACTTCCAAAACAAAAGATGCTTTCAGTTCTCAGGGAATCACTCCCACGCCCCTTATCTGACCCATCAGGAGCAGTGAAAGCAATATTCTATTGTCAGAACATGCATCCCATCCAGAAGAGCTTTACAAACTATGGACAAGCAGCACTATGGAAATGAAGTCACCTTTGGCTGAATGGTAGCAACCTGCATAACACAGTGGCGCAGAAGGAAGGGAAATTTTGGCCAAGAATGTTGGGGCAATCCTTTAGAGAAAGCACTGCATGGGATCCTTATCACCCATGTAGAGCTTAAAAATACTATGCACCAAATAGACTACACATAACTCAGTCTCCCTACCTGCAGAAGGACTGGGTTTACTTTAGTGGGGTTTGAACCAAGAAGTTCAGGTCATCTATACCTGGTGGTTAGACCACTAAGCCATTCCTTCCAACCAATTTAAGAATGAGGAAGAGTGGTAAAAAAGGAGTCTGTGTTCATCATCTGGAGACAAGATTTAGACTAATAATGCTAAGTCTATACAGCTGCATAATTTTTCAGGTAACTATCCCATTTTCAAGTCACTTCAGAGACTTCACCTAGGCTATGTCTACACTCGCGGCTTCTTGCACGAGTAATATGCAAATGAGGATAAGCGTGGAATATCGCCAAGCCTCATTTGCATACCTAATGAGCCACCATTTTTTTCAGAAGAGGCTCTTGCGCAAGAAGGAGCGTTTACACTGCCCCTTCTTGCGCAAGAAAAAGCCTCTTGCGCAATGCCGTTCTTCCTGAAAAGTAATAGGTGTAATGGCATTGCACAAGAGGGTTTTTCTTGCGCAAGAAGGGGCAGTGTAGACACTCCTTTTTACGCAAGAGCCTCTTCTGAAAAAAATGTTGGCTCATTAGGTATGCAAATGATGCTTGGCGATAGTCCACTCAGCCTCATTTGCATATTACTCGCGCAAGAAGCCACGAGTATAGACATAGCCCTAGAGTTTGGGGCAAGTTTGTTTCTCATCTAATCTTACTAACCCATCTCTTGGAAATGTCTCTCGTAAACAGAGTTTATCTGAATTGGTACAATTAAAGATTTGAAATGAATCCCAAAGTCAGGCCAACTTCACCTGGTGTTGGTTTTTAGTAGAAAAGTTTTGAACGGTTCCTGAAGAAGCTGCTATTAACATGTAAAATGCCAGGTTGCAGAGATTTTAATAATGGTTTACTTACGGAAATCCCACAGGCTGCACTTTTCTTGCCAAACTTCTGTAGAAACCACTGCCAGAATGGAATGCTCACCGCTGCTGATACCTATAGATAATGGGAAAATATTTGTACAGTGATGACTAGGTTAAGGATCATCTCCAGACGCTGCAGTGACAGCCTACACTGTACTATGGGAAAGATTTGGACTTAGGAAGGACTTTAGGTTTCCTGCTCCCCTCATCACTAACAGACAACTAAGAATTACAGAAATCAGAGATGAAAAAAAACTTATTACATCATCTATTTCATCTTGTTTCAATGAAGAATTGTCCCATACAGATACACAGAACACTGAGGTGTTTTACAGTGGTAAATGTCTCAACTGAAGTGAGTCTCTGAGTGACTATTCAAATACATTTTAAGAACAGAAATTTTCTCCCAAAAAGCATTTTAAATTCTCCCGTTCTTAATGAAAACCATAGAAATTAAGACAGAAATGACCTGTTAGGTCATTCAGTCCGTTCCCTGATAAATTCTGATGGTACTTCATGTTACTGCGTTCCATTTAAACAGCTGAAAACATTTCAATTAAACACACATGGTGCTTGAAAGGAAAGATGAAGTAAATACAGGATTCACTCTTTTGGGGACAGATATATCTGATATTGCAACTGATCAAAACCAAAATGTCATTCCATTATTCCTAGCTCATATCATCCTAAACAACTGCTTTCCCTCCTTGCCATTTATATCTTCCCCAAGCCTGCAGAGATGAGGGATATATGAAATACCTTTCATAACCAGTATTCTTTGAGATGTGTGGTTCCCATCTGTACTACACTGTGGGGTATGCACGTGCACCATGCACCTGAGACTGCAAGATTTTTGCTAGCAAAGTCTGTTGGTCCACACCAGCACTTTTTCCTCTCACCATGCTCTGATGCAAGGGTATAAAGGACAGCGTGGCCTGACCACCTCTCCAGTTCTATCTATACTGGAGTGGGCAATAAGCCAGAGGCAGTTCTCCAGCGTTAGCCCCTGGTGAGACACTGGCACATTATTTATCTGCACATCTGCAGGTACAGCTTCTTGCGGCTCCTGTTGGCCATGGATTGCCATTCCCGGCCAATGGGAGCAGTGGGAAGGTGAGGACACCACTTCCCGCAGTTCCCATGACCTGGGAACGGTGATCCGCAGCAAGTGGAGCTTCAAGCATCTGTTCCTGAGGACACAGAGGTAAATAAAGTGTCCATCGGCCTATCATGGGCTAGCCCTGGCGAACCATGTCCAGCCTGTGGACCGCTTATTGCTTATCGCCCCGATCTACACCGTAAAACAAGTGCTATTGTGATCTGAAGCAAAAGAGGGTAGGTAACTGATTACAGAAGGGAGCACACATTTTAAAGAAGGCCAATCACAAAAGGCAGGTAATCTTTGAGCATCTGTAGGAATGCTGGCCCAAAGGGTGTAATATTACACAGACCTGCCTTGAGTGCAGGGGACTGGACGAGATGGCTTACTGAGGTCCCTTCCAGTCCTACACTTCTGTGGTCAGCTGAGGAGGCTTGCACCAAGACACAAGTGTCTTGTGAAGATATGAATAGAATGTCACCAGGCTGTTTTACATACATAAAGGAGGGGAACTTCTCGAAGTGAAGCCACTGGAGCACCTTTTTGCTCTGGTGGAGAAGGCCTTTGCCCTGCCAGGTGGAGATACAGGAGATGACTGGTGAAAGGACAAGATAAATCCTCTTGGATAGCCTTTGTGAAGATAATACTCGTCCTTCCTTTGTAGGGCCACAAAGAGCCCAGTTAGTCTCATAAAGGTCTCTGTTCTCTGAAGATAGAATGCTAATGCCCAAGGTACATCCAGGAAATGGAGTTTCTGATCCTAACTGTCGGTATGAGGCTTATAAAAAAGATACACAAAAGTATATAGTCCTGAAATTGCTTTGGGCACCAACTGAAGGTGCAGTCTCAAGGAAACCTGATCCTTATAGAACATGATGGACATTCATAAGAACTTAAGGTAAGAGTGGGATGAGGCAAGGGGAGGAAGAGAGTATCTCCAATTTCCCATCCACGGGAGTAGAAGGACATCTCTCATGGAATTATGACTGTACCCCTTCCAGCACAGTATATTGTGCTTTTCTTGTCCTGAGACACAAATAGTCCAGAAATGGGGATCTCCGATTCTGGACCTATGTCCTTCATGAATGAATTGTGACTCTCCCATTTGTCAGCCATCAAGAAGTACGGAGACTCTTTGCTCTTGCATTGCGCATTCCTGAAATGTGAACGGCTGACAAGCACCAATTCCAGAGGAACACTGCCCCTGTGAAAAGGGTTCAGATCTTGCGTCTCCTTGCTTGTGAATGTAGAACACAGCTGTCATATCCCCTCACACTATCTGAATGTTCTGAGAATGAACAAATGGTAAAAATTGTTTGCCAGCCTCTGAGACAGCTCTCAGTTCTATGAGATTTTTGTGCACCCTGGATTCACAATGTGTCCGTGTGTCTTGTGTTGTTTGTTCAGATGTGTACTCCAGGTTACTGAGGGGCCTCTACAATTAGGACCTGTTCTCTGACCAGCCACCAAACCCAGTATCTAGGTGAGGGGTGTAACTCAGAGCATGTCTAAACTACATTCCTCTTTCGAAAGAGGGATGTAAATTAGACAGAGCGAAATTGCAAATGAAGCTGGGATTTGAATTTCCCATGCTTAATTTGCATAATGGCGGTTTCTCTTTCAAAATACCCTTTTTCAAAAGAACGCGCAGCTGCCATTATGCAAATGAAGCGCAGGAAATTCAAATCCCGGCTTCATTTGCAATTGAAGAGGTATGTGTGAAATCAAGACTCTCTTGTGGGGAGCTGTGAAATATTCTTTTCTCTTTAGGGATGGGTTTGTTGAAGCCAACGTGACCATCCTGAATCTTTGGCTGAAGTCACTGAGGTGCAGCAGGTGTAATGTGGGTTTCTATCCTCCTTTCTTCCTCGGGATTAGAAAATATTTGGAATAAAAGCCCCTTCCCTGACGATGATATAGACTCAGTGGCTCCTCACAGTAGGGAGTTTCCTTATCTTGAATAAGAATATTCTTAAAAGGGACAGGGAAGCAGGGTTTGGAGGGAGAGGAGAGAGAAACTCTACAGTGTAACCAAAGTGGACAGTATTGAGAACTCATTTGTCTGTGATTATCCTCCACTATATATGGGAGAACTGAGCGAGGCAGCCATCATAATGGACCTCTGAGGTGGAAGGACCTGGCATTGGCATCTCTCAAAAGTCCTGTCACAAGTACTTCTTAACCAGCAGTTACAGTTAGAAAGGAAAGGCAGGAGTAGTACAACCTGTTCCACTGCATCCTCTGATGTGTTCGTGGCAGTTCATATCCTCCTCGGTGAAAGAAGGGCAATGATATTGGTCTGGGTTTATAAGGTTGCTTTGTGTATTTTTTCTTGAGCACTGGGGTGGATATCCGTAAGGAAAGATAGATTACCACTGACTCATTGGATTTCTGACTAAACAACTAGTTACCCACAAAGGGCAAATCCTTCACAATGGACTACTGTTCCCTGAGTAAACCTGAGGAATGAAGCCAGCACTCCCTGTGCAGAATGATGGCGGCTGCCATCCATCTAGATGCAACAGATACAGCTTCAATAGCAGCATTAAAATGGGGTTGCAACCCACTTTGGAGTCCCAACTCACAGTTTGAAAACCGCTGGTCTACATGAAGCATTTCCCGCAGACAGATGCCCCAGCAATTATACATTAAACTTTCTATTTACCTTCAGAGGGCTTTAATTAGAAGCATGAGAACTGCAGTATTTCACCAACATACACTCAGAGGGAGGAACGCATTACAGGAGCAATTCGTAGCTTTGTTGCAAGGAATAACCCACATATGTAAGACTGGACAGAACTCCACCCAAGAGCACCAAGGAAGAGGGTTCTGTAAAGGGACCTGTGAAGCAGCTCTCATGCCTTTAAATAGGAATTCACTCCATCTGTTGATATTTTAAATATTTATCCCTGCAGGCTACCTATTCACGTGTATGAATGAACAAAGGAAACGTCTTTAATTCTCAGCATATCAGACTGGTGAAAGGGAAACAGAAGCTAAAATTCCAGACCTCCACTCATGGTTCACCTTTTCAAGGGGCAGCAAGTGGCTTGTAAGTATAGGTGAACATTCCAGAACTTTTCTCTCCCTGAAAAGTTCCACAACATCCATTAAGAATGGAACTGTGATCAAACTCAATAGCCAGAAGGTGCTAGCAACCTGTGGGCATTTGACCTGAGCTGCGCAGGCACAAGCTGCTCCACGAAACAAACCCCTCTGCCAAAGAAATAAAATTCAACCCCGCTTCTCCCACCTCTCCCCAAAAAAGGCTTATCTGTTTCAATGCAACTCACCAAGATGGTCACCACTAAATACTGGAAGTGATTGTGAAGGTTGGCTGCATGGGTGCAAAACAGGACAAAATTGCTCTGCTCAAGCTGTGAGACGATGACAACAGTAACCACAAAAACAAAACACCGAAAAGAATGACATTACATCATCACTGATAAAACAATCAGTTACTAAAAAATAATTCAAGTTTTTAGGCTCTGATTCTGTTCTCACGTATGCCTCTTTAAATCAGGAGTTTACTTCAGTATCTTCAGTGAAGTTATGTCAAAGCAAAGCTGCGGTAAACTGACAGAAGGATCACGCCCTGAATGTAGCAAACTAGTAAATTGCAATATGGAAGACTAGTTTATTAGAAGGGGATAGGAGTCTATTGGCAATCTTGGATTTCCCCTAAACTGTAGCTATGTAGTTACAGATAGCAGTTTGCTGTACATGGTTGCACTCTCCTTCCACACACTGCCTTTTAGACAGCAGTGCCATGAGTCTTTTAACAGAAGCTGTGGCTCCTAAGCAATTGACTCTCCCCTTCAGCTGAAATTAAGCACGACAACCCTGTGAAGTGCAGTAACTGATCTGGAGTGACTTAATGATGTTGCTTATATAGTACAGGGGCCCTGGCTCAGGATCAGATATCCCCACTATTATACAGATAGGTGCATCACAAGAATTATGCAGGATTTTTAGAGTTCAGGGCGGGGCTCAGAACAGAAGTCCTGGTCCAGGCCTATCTCTGGCTATTCTGGGAAGGTGGAGAAGACCTAGAGAACAATATGTTCCTTGCACTAAAGTTTGATTAACTACAGTTCCTTTGAGATTAACAGCAGCTTTTTTGGTAATGTACAAATTAGGCCAAGTATCCATGGGGAGATTTCTGCCGCCTCCCCCCTTCCCCAGTGTCTTCACCTCGTGCCACAGCCTGCTGTGCTCTCATTTAAGATGTGGAAAAATGCCACACTGGGATCAGATCCACCAGAACTTTGGGTACGTCTAGACTACATACCTCTGTCGCCAGAGGCATGTAGATTAGGCTACCAGACATAGTAAAATGAAGCTGCGATTTAAATAATGGCAGCTTCATTTAAATTTACATGGCTGCCGCCCTGAGCCGACAAACAGCTGATCAGCTGTTTGTCGGCTCGGCACGATAGTCTGGACGCACGGGTGTCGACATCAAAGGTAATTGTTGACCACCCAGGTAAACCTCATCCCAGGGTGGTTGAGGCATACCTGGGTGGTTGACAAATACCTCTGATGTCGACACCCGCGCGTCCAGACTATCGCGCTGAGCCGACAAACAGCTGATCAGCTGTTTGTTGGCTCAGCGCGGCAGCCATGTAAATTTAAATGAAGCGGCGATTATTTAAATCGCCGCTTCATTTTACTATGTCTGGTAGCCTAATCTACATGCCTCTGGCGACAGAGGCATGTAGTCTAGACGTACCTTTTGTCTCCCTATTCCTTCACCTTCTGCCCTCACTTCAAAATAATGCCCCCAGACAGACAATAGCAAGTGCTGCACATACCCGCCAAACTGGAGCAAGAGAGCTCAGAACGGCAGCCTGCCTTCCCCCACCTCTCTAAGACTAGGGTTCTAAAATCCCGATTAATCTTAATCCTGAGCAGGGGACCGCTCCGATGGGGCTTTGGTTTAATGTAGAACACGCTATAGAAAAGCTTTGGGAGAAGTGAAAAAGCATTCCCTAGCTGATTAAAACTAGGAGATTTTAGGTAGGTTGAATATAATGAAACAAACTGGGCCTTTTATGAAAAAAGCCGCAGAAGCTTTAATAAGTGGTCAGGCTTTAGGGTTTTTTTCCCCGTTTGAAAGATATCGTCTCTAGCACCACAATGCCCTTTAGCACGACACAGGGCATTAGTTCTATATTAACTCAGAGGGGGGAAAAGCACAATCTACCGAATCACCAGCTCAACTTGCAAGTCTAGGGCTAATTACATTCCAGCAGCTGCTGCTGACTCTTTCATGCTGTGGGTGGAACAAGTCCGAAGTACAGACTTGCAAAGACTGAAGTTACCTGAACGGCTGTTGAGATGAGAAGGAACGAAACTGTAAGCTTCAAGTACGGACCGTGCTTCATTGTGAGTCTCAGTCCCTTAAAGAAAGGAATTGCTTTGTCTGAATTTAAGGCGTAAGGATCTACAAGGGGTGGAATACATAAAATAACGTCATATTTTCCAAAGGTAAGAGGGAAAGAATCACTTTGAAACCCCGACGTATTTGAACTTAACTTACCGTCTCTCTCCTTTACTCCAATGAAAAGGATGAAGGTACCAAACAGATACACCCCTCCTATTACTCCTGCTGCAATCATGTAGACTTCTCTCTTTAAAAGGAAAAAGATTCATTACAGATTAAGAAAGTAAAGCCCGAATGCACTGCTTTGGCTCCACAAAAGTAAAATGACCACTACTCTGAGCAAAGCTAAATCATCGATCCCAGGTAGAATTTTAATGCCAGCGTGAGCAAGATTTACATACAAAACAAATCATACAATGGGGATTGTATCATGGTAGGACATAAGCATGTTATACATTTGACCAGAGCAGTCTACAATTTTACGAAGGACAAAGTGATATTTACCGGTGGTCAGCAAAAGCTATGACCATTATGGGAAGTTTGGCGTCCTCAAATTTTTCAGGCTAAGGTAAAGTGAGACTCAAGTCTGAGCTAAGCTTGACAGTATTTCTGGAAAAACCAAACCAGCCCTGCTTTTACTATCTCATTTTTATCTGTAACAATAGCAGGCCCCGATCCCCAGTGATGCTAAGCATCTGAATCATCCAATTAACCTATGATTAGTGCTTAATTTGTATTGAAATAAGTGCTGGGGCTCAAGCGAGATTTTTACATTCCTGATGGAGCAGGTCTGGAGGTGCTGGGGCTACGAACTACCAAATCTAGAGGTCACACAGTTCTGCAAGCCCTGGCACAAATTAAGCACTGGCTCTGGTAGGGTAATTATTGCCTTGGCTATTACCCCATGAAGCCACATTTCTAACAGCTGCTTGTGATACAGGGCTAAGAATGTCAAAAGTGATTCGTGATTTTGGATACCTCAGTGTGAGGCTGTCCAATGGAGAGAAAGGACAATCCAGTGGATTCAACTCTCTATTCCATCACAGACTTTCTGTATGACCTTAGGCAAGTTGCCTGTCTCACTCTCCCACCAGTCCCCTTCTGTATGAAAGGCAAAGTAGCATTTCCTTGCCTCCCACAGGTGTTGTAAAGATAAATATCTTACAGCTTGCGAGGCATCTGGGTAATACACTAACAGGTGCCATAAGTAAGCAATAGCTGGATTTCAAGACACTGACTTGCAGGAAGTGCAGAGCACCCACCCTCAGAAAATTGGGCCTTGTTAAGGTTTTGTGTGTTTTAGGCGCTCAAAAATTAAGGCTCTCCAGGGTATGTCTTCACTGCAGTTAGCTCAAGTAACATTTGAGTGTTACCCTTAACCCAACTCCCATCTATACACAAAAATCTCGAGTTGAAGTTAAGTTGATGTTCTAAACAGGGTGGTCAATAATTTTTCATAGGAGGGACCACTCCAAGATTTTGGTAAGTAGTCAAGGGCCACACTTCTCTATGGAGTAGGTGCAGGGTCTAAGACAGAGGTTGGATGCAGAAGAGAGCTCGGGGTAGTGGACTGGGGTCCAGGAAAAGGAGTGAGATCTGAGAGGGAGTTTGGGTGAAGGAAGGAGCTGTATCTTGGGCCGGGGCTTAGGGTACAAGGGCGGAGGAGAGGATTCTGGCGTGGGGAAGAAGTCCTGGAGGGGGTGCAGGGTCTGGGAAGGAGTTGTGACCTGGGGAAAGGGGATGCAGGGAGTTGGGGTGCCAGAGGCAGGCTCTGGTAGGGAGGTGCTTACCTGGGCAGCTTCCAGTCAGCAGCCCAGTGGGAGCCTCAAACAGACTCCCTGCTTGCTGCAGCCCCAGAGCTCAGAGTGGCTGTCTGCTCCATGTGCCTCTTTGTGAGGCTGGGGAGGGGGACAGGCTTCACACACTGCATCCACCCCCAGCACACTCTCTTAGCTCCCACTGGCCAAAACCAGCCAATGGGAGCTGAGTGATTGTGCTGGGGTAGAGCAGTCAATGGAAATCAGCCAATGGGCACTGAAAAATTGTGCTGGGGGCGGGGAAGTATGCGAAGTTTCCCCAGGCACAGAAAGGCAGATAGAGCAGCCAGCTGTTCTGAGTCCTGGGGTTACTCCTTGCCAGAGGGTCCAGACAGAGCAGACTGTGGGCCATATTAAAAGGCTTGGCAGGCTGGATCCAGCCCACTGGCTGTATCTTGCCCGCCTCTGCTCTAAATCCAAGCTACCTGACCCATGGGCCAAGTTTGAGCCTCAAGTGTTGCTAAGGCTCAATAAAGCAAAGGGGTTACGATAACCCATAAGCAGTTAAACCTACCCCTCTGTGCTGCTGCTAATCCAGTCACGCTGTGTAACGCTAGCGTAGTTCTGAAGTGTGGCAACTTTCACTGGAGCTCAGAGAGCTCAAGTGTTCTACCACGAGCTATCGGAGCCAAGGCCAGTCCTCAGAACAACTTGTCACTTTCTAGCTGAAGACCTTCCCAGGCACCTACAGCCAGCTGTGTGCTCCTCTTCTTTGTGTGAAGAACTTTCACAGCTGCAGACGATTTACAAATAGGATTTACTTCAGGATAAATCTAAGATCTGTAAGTATAAATTTCTACCAACAAGGAAAATGCCCATGAACAAAAGGTCTAGTATGTCAGTAAGCAGGACATGTTTATACAAATGCAACTCTGTTGACACTAGCATTAGACATATACATTAGTCTGTCAGAGCCATGCTGTATGTGTCAAATGGTTTGGAGGTTTTACAAAGGAGACTAATTTAGCTGCAGGTTTTGTAGTCAGCATACTGCAGCCAATATGTCTTCATACTCCAAGGAAGAGGATTCAGGTCAGATGCAAAATTAGTTAATAAAATTCTTATAAGGTATGTGTGTGATGTCCCAACTTTATTTTCACCTTTACTGAATTTTAGGATATTTAGTTACTTTATACATTGATGTTTGGAGAATATAAAGCTCACATTATGTTTTTGGTAGCTTGCGTTTATTTAATTAGATTAAATGTTCAAACTAAGTAAGGAAATTCCTAGGAAATCTCTACCAAAGAGAGGCACAAGTGTCAGGCAATTCTCTTTGTACAGTTCTCCAACCAGTTCTACATCCACCTTACAGCAGATTTTTCTAGGCAATAGTTCCCTAGGTTTTTTTAATGAGAAATTCATGTAAGATAGTAACAAAAGCAGTACTAATGCTGCTTGAGAAATTTAGTAAAGTTTGATTTAAGCATGTTTGCTTTGGCATTATATAATGTTGACAATATGTGTTTTAACAGTTAGGCTACGTCTACATTGGCCCCTTTTCCGGAAGGGGCATGGTAATTTTTGAAATCGCAATAGGGAAATCTGCGGGGGATTTAAATATCCCCCGCAGCATTTAAATAAAAATGTCCGCCGCTTTTTTCCGGCTTTTAGAAAAGCCGGAAAAGAGCGTCTACACTGGCCCCGATCCTCCGGAAAAAGCGCCCTTTGAAGTAGGAATAAGATCCTCCGGAAAAGGGCGCTTTTTCCGGAGGATCGGGGCCAGTGTAGACGCTCTTTTCCGGCTTTTCTAAAAGCAGGAAAAAAGCGGCAGACATTTTTATTTAAATGCCACGGGGGATATTTAAATCCCCCGCGGATTTCCCTATTGCGATCGCTGAAATTAACATGCCCCTTCCGGAAAAGGGGCCAATGTAGACGTAGCCTTACAGAACTTTAACGACTTGAATCTCATAGTCCATAGTTTTCATATTCCTTTCTGACCCTCTCCCAGTGTCTTACAACCACGAACATTTAAATAGATTAAGATAGAAAAACATAAACACCCATAAATTGTGCAACTGTGAAAATTTAAATTAATAAAAGTAGATAAAATGTGAAAAATAAGCATTGATATTATGTCCAAAATATCAAAAATATGAATAACATTTTGTGAGCCCTATAAATATACTACACATGTTGAAAATCTAGGAAAAGGGCTGGTGACAGACTTTGCTGGCCCCTGGGCAATGTAGAGGGGGCTTAGCTCTAGGCCCACAGAAGGGATGGAGCCTTGAGAGAAGGGACAGGGCTAGGAGCAAACAGCCCTCATCACCGCCTGGATTACACTGTTCCCCCCACAGCCAGCCCTTATCGCTGCCTGGAGTGTACCACATGGACCTTTGAGAGTAATTTAAAGGGCCTGAAGTCCAGGGCTCTTTTAAATCACGAGGCCCCTCTCTGTTAGCAGCCCTATCTAGGAACCATTTGATCCAAAAAACCCATCAACTAACAATGGTGTCTTCTCAAAGAACAGGCCACCTCTCCCATGGACAAGATAAAAGTTTGATACAGGCATGATCTTTCTCAAAAAACAAACAAAAAACAAACAACCCAAATTTTGCAAGACATTTATGTTTTAGAAAGCACCATGGTTGTATACATGAATGTAAGGCTATTCTTTATTCAGAAGAAGGAATTATTCTATAGCTCTGAAAACACATCATAAGCGTAAGTCATAAAAGTGAGCATCTTTCCTCTCTCCTCTCTACAGAGAGACTATTTTTCTGAATTCCAGAAATGTCCTAATCAAAACTGATTTCTTTTATAAAATTTTAACATGTTCCTTCTTTAAACTTAAAGGAGAATATTTATGGCTAGAAAATGTTTTACAGAAGATATTGGTTAATTCTGACTCATCTTTCCTTTTGATAGGCAAACCCTTGTTGTTCCTCCACTTTAAGATGTTTCTTTGAGATGCACATTTGCAAATGTGTTGTATCTAAATGCTAGTTCTTCAAATAACTTCATAAGATCACAATTATGTGACTTGCAAGATGTTTCATGTATATAGTAAGGTCATTTGAATGCTATAAATGGTTAATATAAGAATCCATTTGAGTATAAAATATTGATATTCACTGGAGAATTAATCATTTACCTGGCAATGTTTAAACATCTTGCCAAACTCAAAAAAGGCAAGAAGAACTTCTGCAAAGACTGTTAAGCAGAAAAGACAATACCTTATTTGATGACCACTTAAAAAGAATCTTTAAACTTAATAATAATTTAAATTTTAAAAAGACTACTTTAACAACTGGAATACTTTCTGGATTATGGTTTGACTTACATGAAACAATTTCAAAATCTTGATGGAACTAAAGGAATCTCCCAGAAAATGAACTGAATAAAAGAGAGTTAAAACTCTAAAGATGTTCTGAGACTTTCCTGCCACAGAGTCAAAAATCAATATGACTATAAAGATGAAGAATTATGGCTCTACTGCATTTGCCTTAAGTGACTGCATATTCACGAGATGAAGATGCTACCAAGGCAATCCCATAAAGGTGCTAACCCCATGAAAGATGACAGCATCCCATATCTGAATCCAGCCAAGCCCTGAAAGGTGGGTTTTTTCCACCATCAGTGAGAATATGCAAAGTCTCACTCTGAAGTGGGACATGCACTCTTCCAGGTCTGTCCTTGCAAACCGTTATGTGCTTTTCTGCTCTTACACAAGTTCAGCTTTTTTACGTACTCAGTACATCCTGCCCATCTCATCTCTTCAAGCAAGCACACA
The DNA here is from genome assembly GCF_052426305.1 of Pelodiscus sinensis. Classification (NCBI taxonomy): domain Eukaryota; kingdom Metazoa; phylum Chordata; order Testudines; family Trionychidae; genus Pelodiscus; species Pelodiscus sinensis. The sequence goes on from NC_143054.1 coordinate 16,603,416, forward strand.
GCAACAAGCAACCAGACAGGCCAGAAGAACAATGAAGCAACAAGACAGCTTCAAGAAGCAGAACCCTTCTATCTCTGCACTGCTTTCGCAGCGAAATGACATCACTGAGACTTCAGCATCTTTGGCAAGACAGTCTGCAATAGTATTGCCAAGGGATTAGAGTTGTTTCTTATCATTATTTTAAAGAACCATTGAAATATTTTTCTAATTTAAGGCATTAACAGCTCCTCTTTTTAAAAACACTAGATTGCTTTGACTGTGAACTCCAAAAGCAGACATAATCTTGCTAAAAAGAGGGAAAATTGCAAGAGCTATTCTTGCACATCTACTAATGCCCTTCTGCCATGTACATTGGACAAATTGGCCTGTCTCTACACAAAAGAATAAATGGACATTAAGAACAGTAACATACAAAAACCAATAGAAAAGCACAGTTCTAGACTTGAAAGTTGCTATACTTGAGCAAAAAAATTTCAAAAACAGACCGCACAGTGAAACTGCTGATTTCGAACAAACAGAATGCATCTGAATATGAACTGGGAATGGTTCACTTATTACAATAAGTCTCAGAGGGGTAGCCATGTTAGTCTATAACTTTAAAGTCAATGAGCAATTCCATGGCACCTTAGAAACTAACAAATATATTACATCATGAACTTTCGTGGGTACAACCCACTTCATCAGATGAGTACTCTGGGATCAGATGAGAACTCATCTGATGAAGTGGGTTTTACCCATGAACGCTCATGCTATAACAAGGATTACTTGTTTTTATCATTAAAGGAATTTTCCTCTTTAGGTATTCTTACCTTCTTATTACTGTTGGAAGTGGGCCACATCCATCCTGATTTAATGAGCCTCATTAGCACTAATGTAACATTCCCATCTCTATAGGCCTTTTATGCCACTGACTTCATTGAAGCAACTTCTGATTTATACTGGTGCAACTGAGATCACAATCAGGTCAAGACAGTTGCCCTAGGGGGTAGCCATTCACAGTCAATTTATAAATGGACAGATGAGATCAGTGCAGATTGTAACAGTAATAGTAGAGGGATAGTAAGTACAGTAGTAACCATGTCACAACACACAAGCTAACTGTTTCACTCATAATTTTAGATCTGACATGAATCCAGTTCTCAAGAGTAAGGCCCTGATCCAAAATCCATCAAAGATCATGGGAAACTGTCAGTGGGCTTTGGGTCAGTCCTTAGGCATTAACTGCCTTTTATTTCCCCCCAGCTACAAATGGCCCTCATTTGTCCAGTGATTAAGTGACTTGTCCAAGTTTACAAGATTAAATGACTTGTCCTAGTGGGATCCCGTGAATACAGTGTACTTAGATTTTGAGAAAGCTTTTGTCGATGTCCCTCACCAAGTCCCTTAAGCAAAATAAGCTGTCATGAGAGGGAAGGTCCTGCCATGGATTAAAAATTGTTTCCTAGCTTTTAACAAAAGGGTAAGAATAAATATCAGATTTTAGAATGGAGAGAGGTAACTAGTGGTGACCACAGGGGTTTGTTCTGGGATCAGTCCTATTCACCACACTCATAAATGAACCGGAAAAAGATCAAAGCCCAACAAACTGGCAGAACTTGAACATGGTCAGCATCCCTTGATAGAGCTGAAATTCCACCTCTCGTTCTCAGATGCAGAATGCACTCAATGTACAGCAGCAGTCAAAAAAGAGAACAGAATGTTGGGAATCATTAAGAAAGGGACAAATAATAAAGCAGAGATTATCTTATTGCCTCTATGTAAATTCCTGGTACACCCACATTTTGAATAATGTGTGCAGATGCGGTCACCCCATCTCAATAAAGGTATATTGGCTTTGGAAAAGGTTCAGAAAAGGGCAACAAAAATTATTAGGGGTTTGGAACGGGTCCCATATGAAGAGAGATTAAAAAGACTGGGACTTTTCAACTTAGAAAAGAGGAGACTAAGGGGGGTGGATATAACAAAGGTCTATAAAATCATGACTGATGTGGAAAAAGTGAATAAGGAAAAATTTACTTGTTCCCATAATATAAGAACTAGAGGTCACCAAATTATATGAATAGGTAGCAGGTTTAAAAATACACAAAAATAAGTTTTTCTTCATGCAGCGTACAGTCAACCAGTGGAACTCCTTGCCAGAGGATGTTGTGAAGAACAGCACTTTAACAGAGTTAAAAAAAAACCTAGATACATTATTTTATAGACTTCTATTAAAACCCCCCTTAGTCTCCTCTTTTCTAATCTGAAAAGTCCCAGTCTTTTTATTCTCTCTTCATATGGGACACATTCCAAACCCCTAATCATTTCTGTTGCCCTTTTCTGAACCTTTTCCAATGCCAAGATATCTTTTTTGAGATGGGGTGACCACATCCATATACACAGCTCTTGTACACTGGCAAAGATCAACATTTAAAGCATCACATAGGATTCTAGGCAGATGCCTCCCATTATTGTTCCTGAAGGAGTCCATGAAAGTAACCCCTTAGTTGCTGCTTTAAAAATATATTCTGTCCAGCTGGACTAAAAGCTATGACTGCTTGAATAATTTTTTTTTTTTTTTTTTTTTTTTTTTTTTTGCTAATAAGGCTTCTATTTTAAACCGCAAGCTAGTCTTAGGGGAGAGAGAAGGTGGCTGTACCCCTTGCTGCAGTCTATAAGTCTCAGCATCTTCAGCAAAGCTCCCCAGCATAATTTGGTTGTCATGCCAAGAAGCAATTAAAGAAAGAACAGACAGGAAGGCTTGTTCAAAATGAGGCATCCGTCTTGGTTCTGGCGTCACAAACCTCAAGCATGTCAGTCTTCTGTACTTCCCGCAGAATGATGTGCTGTAACCTTAATGATACCTCCCTAAGGGATGTTAGCATCCTTGCACCACCTACACTTACTCCATGAGACTGGAAGCCCAAGGGCTCAGCAAGGTTGGAAGCATTGCTTAGAGAGCTGGAAGAGTTGGCAGCATTTACGGTGAGATTCGCAGCGCAGTGATCAGAGGCATGGGCGCTTGCCACAATCTGTCCGTGGAGCGCAGCTCCAATCAAGGTTCCCAGCACTTCCACGGTCATTCCTGCAACAGGAAGCAGAAACATGTGTTAGGAGCAGTGTTCTCTATAAGGTGTGCATCTGTGCGTCCACACACCAAGAATTTGATGCCCACCCACCTCCTCACCAGGGCCACGCAGTAACTGTTCTGGGGCGGGGCAGCAGGGCAGCCACCCACGGCCCTTGCCCTAGCCTGAGCCCTTCTCCAGGGCTGGAGCAGCAGACAGTGTGGCAGGCAGCAGCTTCTCTGGTGGCTTTGGCTGGGGCCAGAGCTGGAGCTGCGATGCGGGCAGCAACAGCTCTTCCAGTGGCCCCAGCCAGGGCCAAAGTGCCACAAAAATAAAACTCTGGCCCCCTGTCTTACCACCAAATCCTTTATGTAAGTCTTTAATTATACATCTTCAGTTATTAATTCTTGGCTTTATTCAGGGCCTGATCTGACTTCCATGGGTTTTAGCAAATTGCCAGTGACTGGGTTAGGAAGTGGGTTGTTATTAAAGCCCTTATTTTACAGATCCTTATGCACCTGCTTAACATTACTCATGAGAATAGTCCCACTGACTTATAAGGAACTGGTCATGTGGGTAAAGTTAGCCATATATGTAAATTTTTGTAGGTGGAAGGTCTAAAATGTAGAATGGAATTTTCTAAAGAGCTCAGTATTGAGATAGCACTGCAAAATTCCCAGGAAGTCAATGGAAGCAGAGTTGTTTGTCTGATTACTCATTCATTATTCTGCTGTTTAAAAAAATGAGGCTTCCAATCAGGAAGCAGAAAAATTAATGTTATTTAGGTGACCAAACACCGACCACTAAAAGGTAACTGTGCATACTAAAACTTGAAAACTTAATGACCATCTCAATCTGAAATGTGTTTTGAACTGTCAGAAGAAGTCTCACAAATAAGTAATAATCTTGCAGAAAACCAGAACAGTTTGCAAAAGATCTGAAATCAGAAAAAAAAGAATACAATTGCAATGAATAATTCAGTTGGCTCTAGTCTCTACTAGACTGTTCTGGGCAAACATTTTGATGGAAAATGGCTTTTTTGGGAAAATGGACATTTTACAAACATTTTACAAAATGTAGTTGAGTTTTTTTTTGTTTATATTAAAACAAGTCAGTCAGTTGTAATTAACCTACCCACTAAAAAAAATCCATGTTATGCTCTAAATCCCTGTTCCAAATCCCATTGAAGTCAATAGAAAGTTTCCAATTGGTTTCAATGGATTTTGGGTTAGGCCCATACAACCCTCTTTATCTGCATCGTCCAGATAATTTCATTTTCACGTGTGTATTTAGATTTTAAAGTTTTTGTAGCACAAAATGTTTCCTTTTCAATATTTTTCCCCAGAGCCAAGAAGTTGCTGGCACTTAATACCACCAAGGCTGTGTCTACATTGGCCCCTATTCCGTAATAGGGATGCAAATGTAGCACTTTGGAATAGGCAAATCCGCGGGGGATTTAAATATCCCCCGCGGCATTTGCATTAACATGGCTGCCGCTTTTTTCCAGCTTGTAGATAAGCCGGAGAAAAGCGCCAGTCTGGACGCAATCCTCCAGAAAATAAGCTCTTTTCCGGAGGATCTCTTATTCCTACATCTCTTTTTTTGTTGTTGTTACTCAGAGCAACTTGCATTCTATCCCCTCATCTAGCCCCAAAGCTCCAGGGCATTTAAATGCTCTCTTTCTGCAATTTCTGTCTGGTGGGAAATAACCTGTGTGAATTAACCTGTCTTGTTTTTCTGTCTTGCTGCAGGAGCTATCTTCACCAAGGAGACAAGTATCCTAAGAGCAGCACTATTTTGAGGATGGAGAGAATGATAAATTTATCACAGCTCAGCATTAGTGCATGAACTGAAAGGCCTCCAGAGAGATCAAACCAATCAGTTCTCTCATTTTATAATGCCTTTTTTGCCTAGTTCATCATTTCTCAAATGGTGATCCATGAACTATCACTGACTCCAAGTGATGTGTAATCAGTATAACTATAGCATCCTCTTTCCCCCTAAACTGGGTTGCTGAGCACATATCTGAAATTCAGGTTCCTCACTGTTGTATCCTATCAAACTAGATTCAGTTTTCAAACATGCATGACTTAAAGAGCTATTTCCTGGCTTGTGTAAAGAACATTTGGTTTCAAATGTTTGTTATGAGTGCTCTTTTTGGGTTTGGATGAAAGATTGTGCAGAGGTTGTCAGAGCACCCAGTTGGAACTACAGAGACCTGAGTTTGGATCCCTGTTTTGCTACAGACTTCCTGAGTGAATGGAGACAAGTCACTGTCTCACCCTATGCCTCAATTCCCCATCTGTGAAATGGGGATAATAATACTGGTCTACTGCACAGAGGTGCTGTGAGGATAACTATGTTAAAATTTGGAGGAGCTCAAACTCTGCAGTAATGGGAGCCATTCCTTGAGAGACAGAGAGGTTCCTGCTTTGAGCTTTCATTCTCCACAGAGTGGAACTATCCAACAACTGCTGCTATCTTCTCAAACAGAGAGGACCATGGAATGGAGAATGTGATGCTCTGAGTCGCCTGACACATGTTTTCTTGTTCACCGATGCCAAATTTCACTCCCAACTTGACTGGCTGACCAAAAGTGCTGGTTAGATCCAGATCCAAACATGAGTCTGACTCAAATATTTGGCTGGAGCCCATTCTAAGATTTCAATCAGACATGCCATGCAGAGCTTCAAAAACTGCTGAGCATCTAGTGCAATGCGTAACTACAAACAAGCCACAGCACTGTCTCAGAATGCCTCTTCATTTGTATCCTCTATAGTGGATAGTGAAGGGGTGCTATACCTAATGCTTGCATATAATAATAAGACACACAAGTCAGCCAGGAATGGACGCCTACACTCACACATTAGGGGGAGAGACCCAAAGGGGGGGAGACACAATTTTAAAACTGACCTGAAAAAGAGACAAAAATTACTGTGCCCTTATTTATATAGGCCTGTGTGGATATCAGAGGAAATAAAGCCAATGTCAGAGGAGTGGCAATGGCAGCAGCGAAAGCAACTGCCCATCAGACTAAAGCCCATAGCAGCCAACAGCCAGCACAGGCAAATCTTCTGACATGACTCTACCACCCTCCATGCTCAACAGCACTGTCCCTGGAGCATGCAAGCTACTGAGCCTGGTACCTGCCTCATTGGGCAGGGATTGGGGTACTAGAGCCCTGCCAGAGGATCAGCCTGCACCAACCAGATGCTGGCTCCTACAAGTAGTAACCCATTGTACAGTTGCTTTCACTAGTGCTGTTCCTGGGAGAGTTCTGCAGGGTTCTTGATATCCCTTTACAGCCATGGATATCCGAACCCACAGCTCTAGATTTGATATCCACACAGGGCTCTATTTATTTGTTCTTTATGGTGTACAGCATACAGAAAGCTTGAAAGGCACTGTAGTTTTAAGGATTTATTTTTCCTTTGGTTTCAAAACAAAGGGAACAGCAAGTCTTGTCTTTCAGAAAGTTCTCCAGGAAAACCAGACAAGAGGTCAATACTTGGTCCTGCCTCAGCAAGTGGGTTTGGACTAGATTACATCTCAAGGTCCCTTCCAGCCCTACATGTACATGATTCTATGATCAACCAACTGTTTTTTAATAGAGATATTTCTTCCAAACTATCTGATACATGTCACAGTTGAATTACCAAAGATGTCTAGTAATTTTTAGACACTTCTTGGTTCCATGACATCAAATCTACCAGCTCTCCTGTCCCCCCCACAATGGATTAGAAAAAAAACAGAATTTCTCATATAAAATATCCAAACTAAGCAAAAAGAAAAAAACAGAGACTTTCAGGCCTTATCTAAATGTCATTATAAAAATAACCAACACCCATTTTCCCCCACTGTGAATCAAGTATAATTAGCAACCATTACTCATACAGAAATAACTGGCTCTAAAAATTCAGAAAACTCTATAGATAAGAGTAATTTCTTGTGGCTAACTTATGTCCTAAAAGGAAAGGCTGTGGTTATTCTGATAAGCTAACAGTTGTAAAACATGCATGAAAATGGAATTATTTACAAGACACATAAATAAAACCCTTATGATTCTCCATTTTTCCATCAGAGCCTAATAACCCTTTGTCTAGAAAGAACACATTAGCCATGCTAATGTCAGGATACTTCTCTAAATAAAAAGGGACTTCAACCAAATTCAGACATTCAGTTTCAAACAGGAAGCCCATGTCAAACTCACGATATGCTGTTGCTGAGTCTCTCTCCTTCTGGTCTGAGCTGAGAAACATGGTGAGTGCAGAATACGGTACTTGGAATAACTGCACAAAGAAAGAACACCACATGGGAAAGCATTACAGGGTAGTGTACCAGTACTCAGGTCCTCTGACAGCCTGGAACAATTTGTGATTAAGCACAGGAGGCCGGCAGGGGCTGCTCTCCCATTGATGCCAGCTACTCTTCTCATCCTGGTGTAACACCAGTCAATGGGCAAGTGCTCGGAGATCAATTTATTTGTATATCTGAAATGTGATAAATCAATGGCTGGTGGATCGATCACTGCAGCATCAATTCCCCACATAGTTGAGACAAGCCCAATGGCAAATACTGATGTTTCCTACCAAGCTTTAACTAACCCCTTCTCTCTGACTAGCCCTGAATCATGGGTGGTGCCAAAGAGAGAGGATGGAAGGAAGGATGTCACGCTCTGTTTCCTTAGGTTCAGTACAAACTGAAATCAGAAACAGCATTTTATGAAGGTAACACAGATCTTTTCCTTCAAAAGACAGAGAATAAAATTCTTCCTTATTTAAATTCACTGTGGGCTTCTTGGTAACAGTCTATCCTCACAGAAAACAACAAAGGAACTGAGCAAATACCTCAAGCAAAAACTGAAATACAGCAGACCCTTAAACTTCAAGGGACATGCATGAATAACAGAAGTCCAAGTCACTAAGGGGCTTAAGTATTTGTGATGGCCTGCAGCCACATGACTTCTAGCTGTGATGCAGCTCAGATTTAATCATCTAAGCAAGGTCAAGCCAGGTTGATGTTAGGACAGAGAGCTCTCAGGAACTTCTTTTCAGATTTTTTTTAAATCTGCAAATTACTTTGTCACAGAGATTCACATACACATACCCTGCCTGTGCATGTCTCCTCTCACAACTGGGTTCTCGTTTTGCACATCACCTGAACTCAGCTTCCCTCTGTTCCTGGAAAGCCCCAAATGGGGGTGGAAAAGAGAACTGATGCCTCCATGAGTGGAGTTCCTTTGGGGGCTGATCTACACAAGTTTCTGTCTAGGTAACCAGGGTGTGAATCTGCCATGCACCAGCTTGCAAAGCAGTAATGTCCCACCCACACTGCTACAGCACAGGGAGAGTCCTGGAGCATGGCTTAATTGGTACAATACTACTACTCCAAGACATGCACTGTGTTGCAGCAGCATCGGGGGGGGGGGGGGATGTTACTGCACTACATCTGTGCTCTGTAGAGTCATACCCTGACTTGCTTTGTCAACAAGCCCTGAATCATCAGCATGGCAGCAGGATTTTAGGGGCATGAACTTCTGAAGCAACAACATTGTGTGTGATATGTAAAACCAAGGATCCCTTAGATCCTACTGCACTTACTGTAAGAGGAGAGCTCTTAAATCCAGTGCGCTGGTAAAAATCTATCTGGGAAACTATGACTACATGACTTCCCCTGAAAATCAATTGCATATGATTCTTTACTTCCTGTCCTAAACTACTGCTTAGTTTTGCTCTGTGCTGCCAAACAGGTACCATGTTTCACCTTATTAATGGCTGCAATTCAGGGACAGGTGAGGTGAACTGAATACATATATAGCATGCAGAGATAGTCAATTCTTTTTTGTCAAGCTCTAAATTTCTTGGTCAACATATAGGCAAGGTCCAGACTCCAGAGAAATCTTTTTTTTAAAAAGGGATAATCAGGGCTTAAATTCTCATAGGCTGTGTCTACACTGGCATGAATTTCCGGAACTGCTTAAAACGGAATGCTATTCCGTTTTCAGTTTTTCCGGAAAAGGAGCGTCTACATTGGCAGGCTGCTTTTCCGGAAAAGCCCTTTTTCCGGAAAAGCGTCTGTGGCCAAAGTAGACGCGCTTTTCCGGAAAAGATCCCCGATCGCCATTTTCACGATCGGGGCTTTTTTCCGGAAAAGACTACTGGGCTGTCTACACTGGCCCTTTTCCAGAACAGCATTCTGGAATAAGGACTTATGCCCGAGCGGGAGCAGAATAGTTTTTCCCGAATAGCGGCTGATTTTGTACAGTAGAGCATCGTTGCTTTTCCGGAAATTCAAGGGCCAGTGTAGACAGCTCGCAGCTTATTCCGGAAAAGCGGCTGATTTTCCGGAATAAGTGGCCCAGTGTAGACACAGCCATAAAGTATTTCTTGGAACCCTTTATGTCTGCCCCAATACACTATGGGTACATCTACACTATAGCGTTATTTCAAAATATCTAATTTCAAAATAGTTACTTCGAAATAAGATATTTCGAAATAATGCATCTACGCATAAAATGCATTTCAAAACAGCATTTGGCTATTTCGAAATAGCACAACCACACTGAGTGGACACTGAATCACATTTAAGGCCGTCCGGAACCAGGTCCAGCAGGGCATCAGGTCAGGAGTTACTTTGTGTGGCTGCTGCCTGAGGCTATCTGATGCATGTGCTTAAAAGGGACGCCACTCCCCCCCCCGCCGGACAGCCGGTTTTCAGGTGTTTGCCTACCTTGATGAGGGACAGCAAAGCATTTTGTCTCTGTGTGCTCTGGTTGCCCTCACTCAGGACACCACAGCACTCTACAACATGGAGCCAGAGCTGCCCCTGGGCACTCTGGTGCATCTCATGGACGCGTTGCTGTGAGCCTGGCAGGCTGCCATCCGGGAGGTCCATCGGGGGCTCTCAGTATCCAGGAAGCCCTGCGTGAGAGCTTCCACCCTGAGGAGCACTAAGAGCCTCCCTGGTCTGCCCCACTGGGGGCTTGTGCCTCATTCCTCCCTCACTTCATTCCACTTACCCCTCCCTAACCCCCCTTCCTGATGTCAAATAAAATACATGTATTTTCATGAATACAAACTCTCATATTTAACAAAACCGGGGAGGGAAGGGGTTGAAACTCTGGTGAGACTGGGGAAAGGAGGCAGGAGAGGGGAGGAGAGAGGTTGGGAGTGGGAGGGGGAAACCTGGGAGGAGGGAGCTGGAAGGGGGAAGAAAGGTGAAGAAGGGGGAGGGAAATCTCAGGGCTTAGGGTCTTGCCAGACCAACTTGATTTTCATGTGAACCTGCTGCTGGGTTCACATGTGACCTTTGGTGGCCAGGCTGCCAGCTATCCTGCCATAGACGGCCGTGTTCCCCCATCTAGTGCGTAGATCATGGATATTAGGGGCATCCCCCCAAACCTGAATAAGGTCTATGATCTCAGCCCTGGACCAGGAAGGCACCCGCCTTCTCCAGCCCCTGGCAGGCTCCTGGGAGCTGGCAGACTGTTCCTGGGGAGTGGTGGAGGGCTGGCTGCCAGTGGCTTGCTGGCTCATGTTTTGGGGCCACTGGGTTAGGGGCAGTGACTGCTGGCTCTGGGCCAGCAGGCTTGGAGCTGGCACAGGCACTGTGGCCAGAGTCCACCTCTTTAAGGGCTCCAGGGGAGAGGAACGGAGAGAGAGGAGTGTTCTTGGTTGAGGCCAGAGTGGCCACTAGGGCACCCTGGGAAGGGCTGGAGGCCCCCTATTTTGAAATAAGTGTCTACACAGCACTTATTTCGAAATTGGTGTTATTCCTCTTGGAATGAGGTTTAGCAATTTTGAACTAAGCCCTCCGCTATTTCGATTTAATTTCAAAATAGCGGTTGGCTTGTGTAGACAGCTGTTATTTCAAAATAACTTTGATGTGTAGACAGACCCTATGAAAACTCCCAGGGGTTTGAAAATATTTAGTGGAGCTCTACCTTTGACAGCGCAATCTGGATTTAAGCCCTGATGATAATGATAATAACCACTAAATAAAACAATTTTAGGTGTCTGTTCAAAAGCATCTGGCAGTCCATATTTGGCCCACGGTCCTTATGTTAAAATCAATATGGAGAAGCCAAGCCTTTCCATCCAGGGATATCCAGGATGGAACGACTGTCATTAGGAACTATTTCACAATTGAGGGCCCGATTTTCCATTGCCTTCCACCTTAAGTAAAAATTTCAAAAACAATAAGTGACACTCAGTTATTAAAATCCCATTTTCAAAAGTAGCTCCCCCACTTACTACTCCAAGTCTCACTGAAACTCAATGTGCAAAATGGGTGCAAAAAACCCCAAACCCACTAAATCAGAAGGCACATAAAGCAAAGCCAGAAAGCTAAATTGAGATCGACTTACTGTGGTCAATGCTTGGAACAGACAATAGAAAGTCAGGTACCACACAACTCTTCCTGCCACAAAAGGAGGCAAGTACCACATGAAGAAATAGGACACGATCGTGAAGGGCGTACACCCCACAAGCCTAAAATGAAGAACATGTTCATGTCACCTGTATTAAAAAGCATCTTGATGGGCTGACAAAAAAGGTAATTAATTTTCACAGTTGATACTCAAGAATAACTTAATTGTGTGCAGTCTTTCAGAATGCCTTAAATGCAATATTTGATTGTTTACATGCAATATTATTCAATGCATTAATGCATAATCTGCATAATTTAACACAAAATTAAATAATACTCCGCCAAAATGCACCAGAGTTAAATAGTAAGTTAATTAAAGGAAAAGAGCACAGGTGAGTTAAAATTAATGATTTATTTACAATTAACAGAAATAAAACATTGCATCTCCTACCATGATACAACCACAAGGCCAATATTAAGTCCTACCACACATACCTTTACAGAAATGAATCACTTAGAATCAAGCCACATGGTGACATCATAATATGCTTCACCAACTGCCATAAAAGCGCCTTTATTATCAATGGTCCCTGTCCCCCCCTTATGAGTACTAGGTATGTAAAAAAGCAGTTGATTAGTCAATTAGCCTAGGCTTATCGGGTAGTTGAATCAACTACTCGCATTCCCCTGCCCTTGCTGCCTTTATATCAGAGGCAGCAGGAAGCAGGAGCTGGTGATGGGAGGAGCCAGCTTAAAAGCTGGCTTCCCCAGCACCGTCTCTGCAATGCCACTTACCCTTCTCCCCGCGCTGTCAGAGGCATCAGTGTGAGAGGCCAGGGGAGGCTGCTCTGGCAGCAGCCCCTGTCCGCAGGGAGTCCCAGCAGGGAGTTGGGACCCCCCACAGACAGGAACGGAGAAGCAGCCCCTGTCTGTAGGGGGTCCCAGTTCCCCACAGGGTCCCAGACCCCACACAGACAGAGGCTGCTGGACCTGACATGAGCTGGGACTGAGCAAGTTCAGCTCAGTCCCAGCTTGCACAGGTCCAAGAGCTACCCCTGCTGCGGCTCTGCAGTTTAAATATAGTAGTAACCAGGCTGCCTGCACACCCAACTATTACTACATTTTAACGGCAAAGCCACAGCAGGGGTAGGTCCTTCTGAGCACCCTCCCTACTCGACTAATTGTGTAGTCAATACAAATTGTATTGACTACACAATTACCCAATTACCTGCCTTTTAACATCCTCAGCGGGCACCTCCAACTCCCCCCTCAGTTTAGCCTTTTCACTACTGACATGAGGTTTCAGCATGATAGAGTCTTTTTCACTTACGGAGTCATCAATGGATCTAAAAGTGACTATACTATTACAAAGCAATTTCAAAAACCAGGAGGAGGGAGAAGCTGCGGAACTTGCCTTCATTTGCAAATTTGACACCTTTAATCAAGGTCTGAACAAAGACCTGAACTGGATGGGTCACTACATTCAACACCCTAATGACATCAAAAGCTAAGTATTGGGAAAATGCAGCCCATTCTATTAGCCTCACTTAGCACAGACACTCTGACAAAATTTCCCACCCCCTTCTCTTTCCCTCCCCATCCCCTCTTTTTCTGCTATTTATTTGCACGTCCGGACCCACTGCTCCATTCATCTGAAGAAGTGAGTTGTGCCCACGAAAGCTCAGGATACCATCTCCTTTTTTAGTTAGTCTCTAAGGTGGTGCAGGACCATTAGTTGTTTTTTAAGTCTTTTTCACTTGTTTGAAGACAGTATAAAAGGTGAGGGTCAGCCAGGCATCACATTATAGAACTGTCTTGGACCTATGTTTGTCCACTCCTGTAGACTACTGTTATAGGACCAAGCCTGCAACCAGTGGGGAAACTCCCACCAATTCTAATAGAAGCAGATCAGTTCCTTCATGAGTAAGGACAGTTTTAAAAGTAACATCATGGAAACTTAAATTCAGGGTATAGCCACTAAGCAGCAAATATGCCAAGTTAATAAAAGCGACGAGGAGTCCTGTGGCACCTTATAGACTAACTGAAGTGTAGGAGCATAAGCTTTCGTGGGCAAAGACCCACTTCGTCAGATGCAGATGACCTGCATCTGACGAAGTGGGTCTTTGCCCACGAAAGCTTATGCTCCTACACTTCAGTTAGTCTATAAGGTGCCACAGGACTCCTCGTCGCTTTTGCAGATTCAGACTAACACGGCTACCCCTCTGATAAGTTAATAAAAGACTATCAGACAAATACCACACTGTTTTCAACTTTGATTGCATCAGATGCAATTCAGTTCCCCCACAACATGACCTGCAGCAGCCTTCTCCAGCATGCCTGGAAACCAGCATTAAACAATGTAATTAGATGACCAACGCTACAATAAAAATTCAAACAAAAGGAAAAACAGATTAATCCCTTCACCGCAGGCCTGTTCTCACTCTTTCCTCTTATTGACATTAGGGTCAGCTGGTTATTTTGCAATAGTGTACTGAAAAAGAACAATGTGGGTAAATAGTTCAGCAGAACAATGGCTCTTCCACATTGCTCTATATGGGATGAAAGGCAACACTAGGAACTGAATGTGTACAATAGCAAGAAAAGTAGCCAGGTTCTAGTTCTCTCTGCTTTTCCTGATATCTAGGTTACAGTTCTGCCCACTCCTACTGGGTCAGCTCTTGAAGCAGTAAAGGAAAATGTCATTGAAACATTCTAGGCAATTAGGTTGGGGAAACTCACCCTTCCTCCTCAAAATGGGAGCATTTTCAGATTTTGTTCAGCTACAGCGACCATTGTATTGGACTCAAAATGGTTTTTACTGCAAACTTTTGTGCAGCATCTCAAAAAGAACTTTCTTGTTTTCCCTTTCCTTGTCTTCACCTTTCCTTCCCCATTAAATTAAATATTCATGCTTAAAGTTAGGCACCTTGCTGAATAAGAAGACTATTTGTTGTTCCCTCTCCAAGGAAAATACTATTTATCATTTTGTGTTACCTTGTAGTATCCTTTATCCAGCACCTGCTCATTCCTTCGAAACATCTCACTACATAGAAAGGAGACTGAAAACACTTTAATAGCTTGATAATGTATTAAATAAAACCTTAACTTTTTTTTTAAATCTATTCCTCTTTTATTAAATACAGATGGGAGTGAAATTTTCATAATTCCTTGTTTCTCTCTAAAAACATAAATGGCTGTAATAATTTTACTCTACAAATATATATCAAATCAAACCCTAGGAAAAGATGTTTTGAGCAAATTAGAAATACAATACCAATTGGTATAAATGGGCACTGCTGTATATTATAAGGTTAAAAACTTTCCCGTGGTAATGCAATGTTTAAAAAAAAAATCCTCCAGAAAAATAATGGCCATTTGACAAGTGTATTTTAACGTCCTGATTAGATAACAGAATTGTAAATGCAAGTTGTACACTGCAAGTTTAATGCAAGGGGCTGATAAGTCTATCTATGTGATGCTAGGCTGCAAGTCATTTTAACATTATTTTTTGCCCTGAACAGACAGCATTTACAGAGAAAAACTGAACTGAGAAATGATTCTGAAAACAGCTAATACTAATGGGTTATAAAATGCACGCTACCTCATCATGATTTTCTTCTAGCTTAATTTGTTCACACAGTGAATTAAGTGCTCATGAATGAATATGGTGTTTTGATTTTCAATTCAAAATGACTTATTTGAAATTTTACTTCAATTTTATTTTATTCTTCCAAACTAAATATTTTGTTCAACTTAAAACACATATTTTTAGTTCACTCAAAACTTAAACATTTTTGTTTCAGTCAACTTGGATTTTTTTATTTATTTATTTTCTGATTGGCCAGCAAACTGGAAAAAAAATCAGTTACAGAATTTCCACAGCTCTAATCCTAACTCTGCCAGTTGCTCCTTTGAATCTAAGATTCTGAAACGAACAACAAAAGCAAAAGACTATAGCCAATAGGACATCCAGTCTCTAAGTTTTTAAACGGAACAAAAATCCATAACACATTATGGGAGAGTTTGGGTCCTCTAACATTCATCATCCTTTTCAAATTTACCCTCCTCACTTTCCACCATCCTTCTCCAACTGATAACATTTATATTTCTATTGAACACCAGAGAATACTTCCCTCTTCCTTATACTATTAGCAAAATACACAGAGAGGCGCTGGAATTACAATTCATCCGCAAATTAAATTTTCATGCTAATGGACTCAACCATTGCATTGATGAGGGATGGTTGGGACACTATCAACTTAACATTCAATGAAGGTGCAAACAGCTCTTTGTGTAGATTCCTGTGTTAGGAAGCGTACTATCTATTGACTTTGATTCTTATCTGCTTCGTGTTAACTACCTAATCTTCAGGTGCTTATTGATTCCCAGCTCTGCCATCCTGTTTTTCTCTTTGATTGTCCATACCCTCTGCTCCCTGTCTCCCCCTCCTTTTTTTCCCCTCCCCACTCTCCTCCTCTCCTATTTATTTTGGGTCTGCACATCCTAAACTCAAAACTCAGGTCATTTGAAGAAGTGGGCTGTGCCCACGAAAGCTCATGATACCATCTACATGTTTTATTAGTCTATAAAGTGCTACGAGACCATTTGTTGTTTTTTCCTGTACAGAGTAACTCAGCTACCCCCTGAAACTTCTGCACATGAAAACTGTATGCCATACTTGCTTTTCGTTATTACTGTACTAATAGACTTAATGAAGGTCAAAATAGACCAAGAGCTGTCTAAGTGTCTACACAGCAACGTTATTTCGAAATAATGTTGAAACACTATCAAGCTGGAGGACTTCGTACTCCAACTCTTGTAACCCTGATTGTACGAGGAGTAAGGGAAGTTGGAGGAAGAGTGCTTTTCTTCGAAATAAGTGCTATGTAGACGCTCCCAATTTCAAAATAAGCTTTTTTTAAATAAGCTACCGCAATTGATGTAGCTCAGTTTGCGTAGCTTATTTTGAGTTAAGCCCTGCTGTGTAGACGCATCCTAAGGGTTTTAGGGTATGTCTACTCAGCAGGGCTAAAGTTGAATTAAGCTACACAACTTCAGTTACGTCAATTACGTAGCTTACGTCAAAATAGCTTAACTCGGCTTTAGGCACTGTCTACACAGCAGGAAGTCCAAGGAAGAGCACTCTTCCTTCAACTTCCCTTACTCCTCGTGAAATAAGGATTACCATGAGTCAGAGTAAGCAGTCCTCCAGCTTGACATTATTTCGAAATAAAGGCTAGTAGTGTAGATACACTCTTTATTTCAGAATAACTTCCATTATTCCAAAATAACACTGCTGTGCAGACGTACCCTTAGTGTGTGCCAGAGGAGAGTAATGCAAGAAGGACCAGAGCCCTGGAGCATGCTAGAGATACAGTTACCCCGCTTGTAGCTGCTTGAGGGGGCAATGTTAATAAGGGGAATGAAGTTCTGTGGACTACGACAATGCTAGCAGCTCCAAATTCTTCCAGCAGTCAGTTCCTTGTTAAAAATCATCACAATTTTCACCCTCCAATTACATGTGTTCATTAAGGGCATTGATACTGACACTATAAGGAAAGAGTACTGTGAGGTGCAGGGAGAAGGCTGGTGGGACTGGCTTGTGTCAAGCTGGGATGTGTGCTGACAGAAGATCCTGCACTGCTCATGATGAGAATGGAACTGAACTCTAAGGACAATGCAGGCAGCTCAGCAAGGCGGCATGAAACGTGCCCTTGAGTCCATAGACCTTAGAGATGGGGAGTTCCAGCCAACCCTGCATGCAAGGAACCCATTCAGATGGGTGCAGTGCCAAAGTGAAGGCTCAAACAAGTATCTGGCAAATGGCTCACCTTCCAACAGTTTGTATGTATCTGAACTAGAGTGGAAAATAAGCCCCTTTTGATGCTGAATCCTACTCAGAATCAAAAGATCCACTTCCCACCCAAATTCAACCAGGCTTTGAATTTGGGATTCCAGTTTCAGCCCATCTCTAAATAATTCAGCAGTTTCTCCAGGAGCTTCCAGAAACCCCTTTGTTGAAATGTTATGGACACACAGGAAGTAGACAAGAGTGAAGTTCTTACATATTCATTCTCTCCATACTAAAATCAGTCTCATTTCAGAAAGGTAAAAGCAAGAAGAAATAAAAGGTTTAATTCAATGAAGACATTAAGGGAAAGGGGAAAAGAGAAAAAATAAGTAACAGAACAAAATATTTTTCTGCTTACCAAGGCATA
Source organism: Pelodiscus sinensis (assembly GCF_052426305.1). Taxonomy (NCBI): domain Eukaryota; kingdom Metazoa; phylum Chordata; order Testudines; family Trionychidae; genus Pelodiscus; species Pelodiscus sinensis. The sequence continues at coordinate 16,621,048 of NC_143054.1, forward strand.
AGCCGGCCAATTTTTGTCCATTTACTTTTGCTAATAAAAAAGCCAGCAACAGGATCAGTAACTGCGCCCCAGACTTTGCCAATGAACAGCACCAAAGAGGCATGAAACGGAGTGATCTGAAAGTATAGAGACAATGCACTGAACAAGGGCCATCATTTACTGAAATCACATGAAGCAACTTTCCAGAAACAAGCTCAGTGTTTTATGTAAAGTGTAGTGATAGCTCACTTACAACACACGTTGACTACTATTGAAAGCCTTGAATAAATTGCCCCACTACCATCAGTGTGTCTTGGAAGACAACAAACTAGACACAGAGATACAGACACTGTATAAGAGAGAATGCGTAAGATGGGGAAAAGGCAAGGAGAAAAAGATCATAAGTGAATTTAATGCTGCAGAAGTAGAGGTATAGTAATCTTCCCCCATGAGATCCCGTATCTAAAGGTCTACCCTTTAGACAAGCTTATAGATTATTTTCCATGCCCATTCAGTCCTTACTATCTTTACTGAGATCACCTATAAAAGTGTCAACTGGTGCTAATTGTGAAAGTGGTTTTGGCATGATGGGCTTACTTCTACAAAAAACTGAATTGAGACAACTAGAGTTAATAGTCCAAACTAGTACCATTTCATCTGAATGCTTATGGTGTATTTTCTGTACATTTCTGTATGAAGCTTTTTTTTGCAATTAAATCTCATTGAGATTAATCTGGATGACATGGAACTTAACATGCTACAGGCCAAGTCTGGATGAAAAGAAGCTTCACAAACTCAAAACAACCTTGTTTCCCTATTTTAAAGACATACAGGGATGACCTACAATAGTCAATTCTTTGGGGGAAGGGAGGGAAGGGGTGAAGAGAGAGAGAGAGAGTAAGCACTTATAGGGTACGTCTAGACTACAGGCTTCTGTCGACAGAGGTTTTGTCGACAGATACTGTCGACAAAACTTCTGTCGACAAAGAGCGTCTAGACTACATTGAGTTCTGTCAACAAAGCAAGCTGCTTTGTCGACATGGTAGTGTAGACGCAAAGGACAGTTTACATGCAATAACACCTTCTGTCGACAGAAACTCTGTCGACAGAAGGCGTTATGCCTCGTAAAATGAGGTTTACCAGCGTCGACAAAACTGCTGAGTTCTGTCGACGTTATGTCGACAGAACTCAGTGGTAGTGTGGACGCAGGTATAGTTTTGTCGACAAAAGTCCACTTTTGTCGACAAAACTCTGTAGTCTAGACACACCCATAGTGCCTAACATTGTTGAAAGCACTATATTAAAAACAATTCTGTCCCGTTAATGTCAGAATGAGACTTTAATAACAGAAAATACGTTTACTTCTAGGGAAGTTTCCCTTGCCTCCAATGAGCTGAATAATTTAAAAACCCAAAAAATATATTAAAAGGCATATTCATTGAATTATCTTAATATTAGATACAAGGAAATTAAGTAGGTTATGACATCATAATTTAACCAAACTTTACTCAAAAAACACTTTGTGCATGACTTACATGGGCTATATCTAACAGGTAGATTTGTAGGAAGAAAGCAGTGGCACTCGTTGCAACTTGGTTTGGAGCACCTCCTATTGCGTAGCATAATTTGCTGCAAACTGAGAGTTTATCTTCCTGTGTGAGCTGAAACAGAACAAGAACCAACAAGTTAAGAGCAAATGCAAAACATTAAGGGTAAAAGTTTCAGAGTTTATGATTAAACTCATAGTTAGGCACTTATTAAAGTGTCCTGTTGTTTATCATTCACAGACCCCGCTGCAATGCCCAGCCCATCAGATAATCAAGCTACTCAAATAAACAAAAAACAATGAATAGTCTAGCAGTACCTTAAAGACTAACAAAACATGTAGATGGTACCATGAGCTTTCGTAGGTACAACTCACTTCCAGTCATCTACCAACATGTTTTGTTAGTCTTTAAGGTTAGGGTTGCCAGGTGTCCGGTATTGATCAAGACAGTCCGGTATTTTTGTCCCCTGTCCGTTAAAAAAAGTGTCTGGTATTTTCTGATTTTTTTCCTGGCCAGGAAGTGAAAATACTGGACACTTGGCAACCCTAGTGCCTGGCCTCCCCCCGGGCTTTGACACCCCGCACCCTCCGGACCTCATACTTACCTGGTTCCGCAGGGAAGCTAAGTTCTGGCTTGAACAAAAACAGAAAATGGCCGCCGGCAAAAAGCCTAAAGACCAAGGGGAAGCAATGCCTTCCCTGGGTCTTAGTGCTCAACCTCTCCCCTGTTCCTATCCCTTTTCTAACTCTGCACCCACTCTAAAAGGGGCTATACTGTTTTATTATTTATTTATGTATTTATTTATTGCTTAATAAGTCTTGGAGTCCTTTTTTTTTTTTAATTTGCTCAACAACTTTGGTCTCCCCCACTCCCCTTTTTTTTCCTCAACGGAATTTTTTCCACTTTTTTTTTTTTTTTTGTAAAGTAAGTAGATAAAGTAAGTTGTCATGGATTGATAACTGGTTAAAAGACAGGAAACAAAGAGTAGGAGTAAATGGTAAGTTTTCAGAATGGAGAGACGTAACTAGTGGTGTCCTGCAGGGGTCTGAACTGGGATTGATCCTATTCAATATATTCATAAATGATCTGGAGAAAAGGGTAAACAGTGATGTAGCAAAATTTGCAGATGATACTAAACTGCTCAAGATAGTTAAGACCAAAGCAGACTGTGAAGAGCTTCAAAAGGATCTCACAAAACTAGGAGACTGGACAACAAAATGTCAGATGAATTTTAATGTTGATAAATGCAAAGTAATGCACATCGGGAAACAATTTAAACTATATATACAAAATGATGGGGACTAAATTAGCTATTACAACTCAAAAGAGAGCTCATGAAGTGATTCTGAATAGTTCCAGAAAGCATCCACTCAATGTGCTGCAGCAGTCAAAAAAGCAAACAGAAAGTTAGGAATCATTAAAAAGGAATAAATAATAAGACATAAAATATCTTATTGCCTCTATATAAATGCATAGTATGCCTCATCTTGAATACTGCATTGAAAAAAGCTCAGAAAAGGCCAACAAAATAGATCAGGGGTTTGGAATGGCTGCCGTATGAGGAGAAATTAATAAAACTGGCACTTTTCATCTTAGAAGAGATAAGACTAAGGGAGGATGTGATAGAGGTGTATAAAATCATTACTTGTGTGGAGAAAGTAAATAAGAAAAAGTTATTTACCCATTTCAATAACACAAGAACTAGGGGTCACCAAATAAAATTAATATATGACAGGTTTAAAACAAACAAAAGGAAGTATTTCTTCACACAATGCACACCCAACCTGTGGAACTCCTTGCCAGAGAATGTTATGAAGACCAGGACTTTAACAGGATTAAAAAAAGAACTAGATAGATTCACAGAGGATTGGTCCATCAATAGCTATTAGCCAGATTGGGTAGGAATGGTGTCCCTAGCCTCTGTTTGTCAGAAGATGAGAATGGGTGACAGGGGAGGGATTACTTGATGATTACCTGTTCTGTTCATTCCCTCTGTGGCACCTGGCATTGGTCACTATGAGGAGACAGGAGACTAAGCTAGATGGACCTTTGGTCTGACGCAGTATGACCATTCTTATGTGCTCTAATGATAAGAAGCAATCAGGCAGACTTCCTAGTGTATTGACACTATGTGTTGGGTGGCTGCTGGGTCTTGGATGACTTGTCCAGAATAGAAGGCGAGGGTTGATGTTACTTATGCCTGGAAATGAATTATTCAGATGGCAAAATATTAAGTAATTATCTAAAACCTTTTTTGCTTATGTATGTATCTATCGTTTTCAAATTGCAAAAATCAATAAATATTCATACTATTCTACTTAGACAATATTCAGAGAGGAGAATGGTCTTTCAGGTAAGGCACTGCCCAGAAACTCGGAAGTTCTGGGTCCAGTTTTTTAATTACAGGAGGGTTGCTAGGCTGTGGGTCCCCTTATTTCTTGTAAGGGATATCTCATGTCTGTCTTGTGATCCCCTTGCTTCTCAATATTATTTAAATTAAATAAAGCTGTTTGACATTCAGGGCCCCTCATACTTTTTTCCCCATATTGTGAGCACTGCTTGGGTCCAATTCCTCACTCTGCACAGAATTCTAGTGTGACCTTGGATCGGTCACTTAACTTCTCTATGCCTTAATTACACCATCATTTGGAAAAAGTAAACAAAATAGGTGACATTTTTAAAAGCGTCTAAATGACTTCAGACCCTAAATCCCATTGCCTTTTTAGTAGAGGTTATGCTCCTAAATAACTTAGGTACTTTTGAAAATTTAATGTGAAGATACTTGTCCATCTTTGTTGAAGCACCTTGAGATGAATGGATGAAAGTGCTAAGCATAAAAAACCTCCAGTAGACTGAAAGTAACTGGCAGAAAAAATATCAAGAAAAAGAATGTGTTATTGTACCCAATTCTGAATAATTATAATTCAGAGACCAAATGTTAGGAGTCTAACAGAGATTTTAATGGAAGAAAACCTGTTTTCATAGAGGGAACATGCCACATTCCTGGAAAATATTTCATGAAAGTCTGATATAGGTGTATTAGTGTTGGCTGAAAACACAGTTGAGAAATACTCACACACTAATCTCAATACAGAGTGCCAGTCATATGGTAGCCACACACTAAGACCTTGACTAAAACTATTTCTGGGAATACTGATCAAGTCAAACTCTTAACAAAAAAAACTGCTGATGCTTTTCAAGCTCCTACCAGTAGCAATGCTAATCCTAGGTCTGCCTTTTTTGTGGCCAAATATCTGAATTGAATTCACATACTCTCATTCTTCCACTGCAGTTAGTTTACGATAATAAAATGATGAGGCAGTATCATTCTGACATGTATTGCCTATTTCAGAAAGCATTTTTTAATTTATCAGGTTATTTTTACTATTAGATGATACAGTACTGATACAGAAGTAATGAACAGAATCTTTCAATATCTGGTCTTGCTTCTTTCAACTATTCTGTATGAACAGGTGTAAACAAGTGTATTAGTTGTATGAACGTTCTTTACTTATATAGGCATCACTGAGAAACAAAGAGCAAGATCTCCATGTACAAATAACACTTATTGGTCTAACCACCTCTCTGACCCCCCTAAGACTCTTTGGGTGCGTCTACACAGCACTCTTGTCTCGGAATAAGCTATGAAATTTGTGCTATGCAAGCTGCATAGCTTATTTCAAATGTATTTCAAAATAACACGCTATTTTGAGATATCCCTCAACCCTTGCAGAACGAAGACTACAGGGATGTCGGAATAGCCGCACCTGTTATTTCACAATCTATTTTGAAATAACAGGTGCGTGTAAAAGACACGGAATAGCTATTTCGGGATACTCCAGTATCACAAAATAGCTCTGCTGTCTAGATGTACCCTTTGAGGATATGCTCCTCTCACATCTTGGGTTCAAGCTCCTCTCTTGGAGTAGAATCACATGATGCTTTCACTCTCCGACCATGCCTTGAGATACAGTCCCCCAGTGCTAAATGTGATTACTTCAGGAGGCCTGAGGTATGTTCCGTACATGCAGTTCTCCTCCCTCCAGGAGCAACAACAGCAGAAAGCCTTCTTAAACCAAAGTCTTATTTAAAAGAACCAAGGTACAGTAAACTTCCGATAATCCGTCACCTTTAGGACCCAGGGGGTGCCGGATTATCAGATATGCCGGACTATTGGAAGGGGGGCTATGAGGGGTCTGGGGTGGGGTGAGGAGGATGCCACCCCAGAGCCCTCAGAGCCCCCCCTTCCGATAGTCCGGCTCTGCCCCAGGCGTCCCCGATTCAGCTGCTGCTGGTCAGTTTCAGCAGCGGCTGAATCCGGGACACCTGGGGCAGAGCAGCTGGGGTGCTGTCAGGTTGGTCCGGTAGCGCTGCCCTTCGGTGCTGCGAGACCAACCTGGCAGCACCCCAGCTGCTCTTGGGGACACCGGGGACAGAGAAGCGGGGGTGCTGTAGGGTTGGTCCCACAGTGCCGAGGGGCAGCGCTACGGGACCAACACAGCAGCACCCCAGCTGCTCTTGGGGACGCCTGGGACAGAGCAGCTGGGGTGCTGCCGGGTTGGTCCCGCAGCACCGAGGAGCCGCGCTACTGGACCAACCTGGCAGCACCCCAGCTGCTCTTCCCCAGGCATCCCCAAGTCATTTAAATCGGGGAAGCCAGGCGCAGAGCAGCTCCAATTGTCCGGCAGCCAAAGCACTTCTGGGTTCCTGATGGTGCCGGACCATCAGGAGTGCCGGAGCATTGGATGCCGGACCAATGGAGTTTTACTGTAATTATGAGAAAAGACTATGAAACAATAAACTAATTATAGGCATGTCTATTTTACCAGATCTTTACCCATCTCCCATGTGCAGCTCCTGTTAGGTCTAAAGTTACTACCTCTCTTTCTTTCCCCCACCTTTCCCAACACAGAGATCATTAGCTTCTGGGGCTACATATATACAGGCAGTCCCCGACTTATGTTGGATCCGCACTTACGAATGGGGCTCTCTCGCCCCAGAGGTCGAGGTAGCGGATTGCTACCTGCAAGCTCCGGGGCGAGAAAGCCCCGTTCGTAAGCTGCTCCGGTGCCCCTGGTCTGCTGGAGACCGTCTCCAGCAGACCAGGGGCACTTGGCGGGTTTCCGCGCTTCTGAGGCTTTGCCAGAGCAAAGCCTCAGAAGCGCGGGGAACCGCCGCTGCTGCCGCTTCAGTCGCGGTGCCTGTGGTCTGCTGGGGACCGTCCCCAGCAGACCACAGGCACCGGGACTGAAGCCGCAGCCGCGGGGGGGTCCCGTGCCTCTGAGACTTTGCCAGAGCAAAGCCTCAGAGGCGCGGCACCCCGCTGCCGCTGTGGCTCTGCTCCCCGTGTCCCTGGTCTGCTGGGGGGGGGGGGCGCGGCTAGTGTGCCCCCCCCCCAGCAGACCAGGCTTTTGTTTTGGACCCTGGAGCAGAGCAGCTGGGGCGCTGCCGATTGGTCCTGCAGCGCCGCTCTGGGCACTACTGGACCAACCCGGCAGCACCCCAGCTGCTCTGCCCCAGGTCCTGATTCAGCCGCTGCTGGTCAGTTTCAGCAGTGGCTGAATCAGGACGCCTGGGGCAGAGCAGCTGGGGTGCTGCTGGGTTGGTCCAGTAGTGCCGAGGAGCGGTGCTACTGGAGCAACCCAGCAGCACCCCAGCTGCTCTGCCCCAGGCGTCCCCAAGTCAGCCGCTGCTGAAACTGACCAGCGCTGACTACAGGAAGCCCGAGGCAGAGTTGCTCTGCCCCAGGCTTCCTGGAATCAGCCGCTGATCAGTTTCAGCAGCAGCTGACTTGGGGAAGCTTGGGGTTCTTAAGTTGAATCTGTATGTAAGTCAGAACTGGCGGTCAGTTTCAGCAGCGGCTGAATCTGGACGCCAGTTCCGACTTACATACAGATTCAACTTAAGAACAAACCTACAGTCCCTATCTTGTACGTAACCCGGGGACTGCCTGTACTGCAGAGTTTTTGCACAAAAATAGCCATTTTTGCACAAAAACTCGTGGAGCGTCCACACTATACTCGTGTTTTTGCACAAGAAAATTTACAGTACATTGTAAGAAGAGAGGGCTTTTTGCACAAAAATTATTCTTCTTTCTACGAGGAATAAGCCTTTTTGTGCAAGAGCTCTTGAACAGAAAGGTGTGTGTGCACAGCAAACGGGTTTCTTGCACAAAAACAGCCTATCGGAAAAAGCACAGGTGCTCTGATGGCCATTCTGTTAATGGCAATCAGAGATTTCTTGCGCAAGAGCGTCCATGCACGGTAGCTGCTCTCTTGCGCAAAAGCACATCGTTTTTGCGATGCGCTTTCGTAGTGTGGACGCTCTCTTGTGCAAGAACTTTTTGTGGAAGGTTCTTGCGCAAGAAGCCTGAAGTGTAGACCTAGTCCCTGGGTGGTAAAATCTGTTTTCTTAATTGAAATAGTTCCCTTCCCTCAAAAGTGACGAGGAGTCCTGTGGCACCTTATAGACTAACTGAAGTGTAGGAGCATAAGCTTTCGTGGGCAAAGACCCACTTCGTCAGATGCATGCATCTGACGAAGTGGGTCTTTGCCCACGAAAGCTTATGCTCCTACACTTCAGTTAGTCTATAAGGTGCCACAGGACTCCTCGTCGCTTTTGCAGATTCAGACTAACACGGCTACCCCTCTGATACTTCCCTTCCCTCTGCTCCAAGAAAACAAGAGAGAGGAACCTGTGGCCCGAGAAATGGATCCAGCCCCCAGGCTTGGGGAGCACACACTGGTGCTTCAGCCCCCCTGCTGCCCCACTCAAGGCTGGAGCACATAAAATCTACTAGACTGGGGCCCTTGCTAGTGTGCAAGGAGAATGTAGGGAGTGACTTTCTCCTTTTCAGAGGGACATATCAGCGAGGGGTTTCTCACTTGTGCAGCCCCTGACTGATTTTTCTGTCAGTGGTAGGGCTGCCAAATGGTTTCAACAAAAATACCGGACACACCTGACATTACATCCAATCTACATTACATCTTATTTAGAAAATACTGAACATTTATATGTTCTCATTTATATTTTCTCAGTTTGTTTCCCAAACAGAAAGCTCAAATACTGGACTGTCCGGTTCAAAATTGGACACCTGGCAACCCTAGTCAGTGGCCCCTGACCCAAGAAAAGTTCCTTACACCTGCGTTAAACGCTTTTTTTTTTTTTTTGATCACCTGCTGCCTAGAGACTGTCGCTTTTTACTGTTTATGGCCTCTGATCTGTCCGCTCCCAGCACTGGCAAAACAGTTTTGTTAATCTAGACTGGAGCCAGGAAGCATCCTATCATCATCCTGTAATTTCCCACAAAGCATTGAGAGGCTGTTTGTTAGGATTCATTATGTTGCTTTCCTACATATTTTTCCAATAGCGCCCATTTAACTAGACCCATAGAATTCAGGAAAGTCTAACAATTCAATATAACTGTACAGTAAGATCATCTCCCTGATTAGGTGACATAATGTAGTTGGAATTATTATACAGCAGTTCCAATCTACCAAAAGTGATATTTAATATTTAAGAACTTGAAATTAGAATAGTTATATCAAATTATGACATAATTAATAATAAATAAATAAAATGTATACTTACTGACTGTGAGCAACATTTACTTATCCAGTCAGCTCCTGGCTAGAAAGTTAAGGATCTCGATACGTTTACATTTTTTTATTAGGAACTCTCACTGAAATTCTGCCCACCTTCTAGATACTGTTAGGCTGCTTGGGTAATATACTTACAGATAACCTTCAAGCAAAGTTAACATTTTTGTTTCAGCAGCAGATAATGGAGGCCTTCACCTGTGACTAATTCATTTATAGCTATGAATGCCATTGCTTGAATAAAATGAGCTGCTGGAAATTGATTATATGCAGGACAATATCACTCACTATATCACTCACTTTGCATGTTTAAAGCATTGCTCAAGCAATTATCATCTATCCCTGCAAGTAAAAAGCCACATGACAGATGAGGAAACAGAGACAAAGAAGTTAAATGACTTGCCAAAGACTCAGCAGAGATTAGAACCAGGTTTTCCAATACATGTGCTTATTTTCTAACAAGCTCAGCCTTCTGAGCAGTGTCTGGGGGGTGGAAAGTGGAAAGGAACAACATCGTAGCCTCTCCCCACTGGCCACCAGCTGTGGTTGGGCCCTGCACAACTCTGGAGACCCACAAACTGGAGGATCTGGCAGCCAGTGAGTTCTCCACCTTTCCAGAATCTTGGGTATGGTCGGATTGAGCTTCAGGGAGCTCATGCTACGGGACTTTGGACTCCATCCCACAGTCATAGTCCTCTGGCGTGGGCCTTCAGGCTCCATTCCCTGGCTGTGCGGTGTTGGGCTCTTGCTCCAAGCTCACTTATCCCTCCCATTGCCACTGGTCCTCCCTGTCTCTGTACCCACCTCCCCATTCAGGGGTTAATTTGTCCCCAGGCTTGCCAGGCTGACAACATCTGCAGTGAAAAATTATATTTGTACGTTTACTAATATCACTTTTCACAGCACACTCAGTAGCTAGCAAGTCTTTGAAAAAAAAGGAAAAGAAGCAACAAGTCAAGAACATTCAAAGCACCTTATTTGTGTTTCTTTTCAGGTCCAGTGAAGGATAGAGACAACTGTACATTGTTTTTATTTCTGAGTCTGCAAAAACAAACCCCCTACATAAATAAATTTACAATTATTTGGGAATGTATAGGTGCATATTTATTGGTTTTTCCTAAAATTAATTTTCTGAAAAATTGTCAGAAAGGGCACCAGAAAGAGCTGGTGGCCACACTTTTATAGACTACCAAAAATTAGTTATGAGAACACCTGCATTAGACTATGTTGCTTCCCATAGCCATAGGAGGGAGACTATGGTGTTGGAGGCAGTGAATCTAGCAGTTAAAGTAAATTCTAACCATTGCTCTAATGCACTGTGTGCCTTACTTTTTCCATCTGCATGGCAAGGATATTACTTCCCCACAGGAGACTTTTTGTTTTACAAGTGTTGTATGTCAAGGGGAAAAATGGAGTTCTCAACAGCCTGAAGAGATGAACACTTTTGAAAGTTTCATACTGTGTGTAAATCTCACCCATATATTTAATTTTCACTAGATATTTCATTGGCCCCTGACACTTGAAAGTACAGTTGTGCATTACTACATGCTTAAATATTGCAAAGGTTTTAAACTATAAGCCCAAACTAAACAGCCAAAAGCATTTGGGAGACAGTGACCAAAGCCCTGAGGTAAGTGAGGAAGCCGGACACTGGGAAGACTCACAAGGAAGAACGAGCAACAAAGGAGGACCCAATTCAGATGGAGAAGGCAGGGCGATCAACTGGTTATCTAAGGTGTTTGTACACCAATGTGAGAAGCCTGGGAAACAAACAAGAAGAATTAGAAGCCCTGGCCCAGTCAAAGAACTATGATTTGATTGGAATAACGGAGATTTGGTGGGATGACTCTCATGACTGGAGCACTGTCATGGAAGGGTATAAACTGTTCAGGAAGAACAGGCGGGGGAGAAAAGGAGGAGGAGTTTCGCTGTATGTAAGAGAGCAGTATGATTGCTCGGAGCTCCAGTACTTAGAGGGAGAAAAGACTGTTGAGAGTCTATGGGTTACATTTATAGGTGGAAGCTACAGGGGTGATGTTGTGGTTGGTGTCTGCTATAGACCGCCGGATCAGGTGGATGAGGTAGATGACACTTTCTTTGGACAACTGAGAGAAGTGTCCAGATCACAGGCCCTGGTTCTCATGGGTGATTTTAATCACCCTGACATCTGTTGGGAGACCAATACAGTAGTAAACAGACAATCCGGGAAGTTTTTGGAGAACCTTGGGGATAACTTCTTGGTACAAGTGCTGAAGGAACCAACCAGGGGCCATGCGCACCTTGACCTGCTGCTCACAAACAGGGAGGAACTAGTAGGGAAAGTAGAGGTGGGTGACAACCTGGGAAGCAGTGATCATGAGATGGTAGATTTCAGGATCCTGACCAAAGGAAGAAAGGAGAGTAGCAAAATACACACCCTGGACTTCAGAAGAGCAGACTTTGACTCCCTCAGAGAACTGATGGGCAGGATCCCCTGGGATACTTACATGAAGGGGAAAGGAGTCCAGGAGAACTGGCAGTATTTTAAAGAAGCCTTATTAAGGCACAGGAAGAAACCATCCCGATGCGCAGCAAGAAAAGCAAATATGGTAGGCGACCAGATTGGCTTACTGGGGACATCCAGGGTGAGCTTAAACACAAAAAGGAAGCTTACAAGAAGTGGAAACTTGGATGGATGACTACGGAGGAGTATAACTACATTGCTCGAGAATGCAGGGGAGTTATCAGGAAGGCGAAAGCGCAATTGGAATTGCAGCTGGCAAGGGATGTGAAGGGTAACAAGGTTTCTAGAGGCATGTTAGCAATAAGAGGCAGGAGCGGCCTGAGGCGGGCTGCGGCGGCTGGCGCCCCAGCAGAATGCGCGATTGGCGCCCCCCACCTGCACGGTCGTCAATGGGCCGTCAATGGGGTGACATCATCATCGGGAGCCATTGAAGGCGGCGCCCTAGGTGAAGGCCGAGTCGGCCTACAGTCACAGGCCGCCCCTGTTAAGAGGGTGATCAGAGAGGGTGTGGGGCCCTTACTGGATGAGGGAGGTAACCTAGTGACAGATGATGTGGGAAAAGCTGAAGTACTCAATGCTTTCTTTGCCTCTGTCTTCACAGACAAGGTCAGCTCCCAGACAAATGCACTAGGCAACGCAGTATGGGAAGGAAGTGGACAGCCCTTGGTGGGGAAAGAACAAGTTAAGAACTATTTTGAAAAGCTAAACATACACAAATCCATGGGCCCGGATTTAAAGCATCCGAGGGTACTGGGGGAGTTGGCAAATGTCATTATAGAGCCTTTGGCCATTATCTTTGAAAACTTGTGGAGATCGAGAGAGATCCCGGATGATTGGAAAAAGGTAAATGTAGTGCCCATCTTTAAAAAAGGGAACAAGCACAATCTAGGGAACTACTGACCGGTCAGCTTTACTTCATTCCCTGGAAATATCATAGAGGGGATCCTAAAGGAATCCATTTTGAAGCACTTGGAAGAGGGGAAAGTGATCAGGAATAGTCAACATGGATTCAGGAAGGGCAAATTGTGCCTGACCAATCTGATTAGCTTCTATGATGAGGTAACTGGCTCTGTGGATATGGGAAAGTCAGTGGATGTGATATACCTTGATGGAAGAATCCCAAGCACTGTTACAGGGGATTGAATGGCTAAGTAGCAGTTCAGCAGAAAAGGACTTGGGGATTACAGTGGATGAGAAGCTGGATATGAGTCAACAGTGTGCCCTTGTAGCCAGGGGCAGATGACCATTTCGCGGGGCCCAGGGCAGCGGGGCCCCCCTTTGCCACGGTGCATGCGCGGTGGCGCCACAGCATATGTGGGGCTTCTTGAAGCGCGGGGCCCGGGGCGGCCGCCCCGCTCGCCATGCCCTATATCCGCCCCTGCTTGTAGCCAAGAAGGTTAATGGCATATTAGAGTGCATTAGGAGGAGCATTGCCAGAAGATCCAGAGAAATGATTATTCCCCTTTATTCGGCTCTGATGAGGCCACATTTGGAATACTGTGTCCAGTTGAGGGTGACCAACATGATTAGGAGGGCTGGAGCACATAACCTATGAGGAGAGACAGAGGGATTTGGGTTTGTTTAGTCTGCAGAAGAAAAGAGTGAAGGGGGATTTGATAGCAGCCTTCAACTTCCTGAAGGGAGGTTCCTAAGAGGCTAGAGAAAGGCTGTTCACAGTAGTGACGGATGGCAGAACAAGGAGCAATGGTCTCAAGTTACAGTGGGGGAGGTCAAGGTTGGATATTAGGAAAAAACTTTTTCACTAGGAGGGTGATGAAGCACTGGAATGGGTTACCTAGGGAGGTGGTGGAATCTCCATCCCTAGAGGTGTTTAAGTCTCAGCTTGACAAAGCCCTGGCTGGGTTGATTTAGTTGGGATTGGTCCTGCCTTGGGCAAGGGGGCTGGACTTGATAACCTCCTGAGATCTCTTCCATCTCTATGATTCTATGATTCATAATGGGACACAGTATGATACTTGTGGTAAGGTTCTGCCAGACTTCCTCACTGGCCATGGATAAAGTACATAGTCATTGATTCTCAGTTCTCCAATCTCTAAAATGGGACCAGTAGCACTTCCTTTCTCCCATCTATGTTCTTATTTCACAGAGGCAGAGACTGTTTCTTACAATGGATTTGTACAAATGCCTTCCACAGTGGGTTCCAGATCTTGGCTGACACCTCTAAATATTTCTGGGTATGTCTACACAGCAAAGTTATTTCGAAATAACAGCCCTTATTTCAAAATAATTTTCCTAGTGTCTACACAGCCAAACCGCTATTTTGAAATAAACTCAAAATAGCTGAGCACTTATTTTGAATTTGGTAAACCTCATTCGAGGAATAACACAAAATTCGAAATAGCTATTTCGAAATAAGAGCTGTGTAGAAACTTACTTTGAAATAGGGGGCCTCCAGCCCTTCCCAGCGTGCCCTTCTGGCCACTCTGGCCTCAACCAAGAATACTCCTCTCCCTCCCCCCCTCCATGGAGCCCTTAAAGGGGTAAACTCTGGCCACAATGCCTGCCAGCCCAGAGCCAGCAGTCACTGCCGCTGACCCAGTGGCCCCAAAACATGAGCCAGCAAGCCACTGGCAGCCAGCCCTCCACCACTCCCCAGGAGCAGTCTGCCAGCTCCCAGGAGCCTGCCAGGGGCCGGAGAAGGCAGATGCCTTCCTGGTCCAGGGCTGATATAATAGACCTTATTCAGGTTTGGGGGGATGCCCCCAATGTCCCTGATCTACGCACTAGATGGGGGAACGCAGCCATCTATGGCAGGATAGCTGCCAGCCTGGCCACCAAAGGCCAGATGCGAACCCAGGAGCAGGTAGGTTTGCATGGAAATCAAGTTGGTCTGGCGAGACCCTCACCCCTGAGCCCTGAGCTTCCCCTTGCTTCCCCCTTCCAGCTCCCTCCTCCCAGGTTTCTCCCTCCCCTCTCCTCCTCTCTCTCCTCCCCTCTCCTGCCTTCTTTCCCCAGTCTCACCAGAGTTTCATTCCCCCCCCCACCCAGTTTTGTTAAATAAAGACAGTTTGTGTTTATGAAAAAACGTGTACAGTAATTCCTCACTTAACACATGCCCACTTAATACGTTTTCGCGATAGCATGATTTTTTGTTAGAGAACATTTTTCAAACAACACGACCCCGTCCTCGCAATAACACAATTTCCCGTAGGGTGGGCTGGTGGCTGGTAGCTGCGCGAGGCTTCCCCGGCCTCCCTGAAAAGCGACAAAGGTTTGCCACTTGCAGCGCCATTTTCTGGTGACCCCCTCTGGCCAGACGCAAGGCACTGTTTTTACAAAGCACAAGATGCGTATTAGTCACTTTCCAGGAAAAAGGCTTAACGTGTGTAGGTCTTTACAGGACATACAGAAAGCTGGCTTTTTTAATGTCTTTTAAATAAAAGGATAAATTACAAGATTCCACTCTTTCTCTCCCTTTGCTCTGCTTCAGAAATAATCACACCTATCTAAATTGAACCAGGAAAACTGACACAGGAAACGAGTAACTTTTAACAATGAGAATAACGAACTATTGAAATAATTTACCAAAGGTCATGGTGGATTCTCCAGAATTGATAACATCCATATGAAGATTGGATGTTTTTCCTAAAAGATACATTCTAGGACATATCTTAGGCAAGTTCTATGGCCTGTGTTCATAGACTAAATTATCAAAATGATCTTTTCTAGCCATGTGATCTATGAATTTAAGTTAAAGTAATAAGTTTTAGCACAAGCAAATGAGTGCTTCCACTTCTGATATAGAATGGTGAGTCAAAGTATTTTTTTTAAATTCAGGTAACTTTGAAAATCTCTCCCACATATAATAATAGCGACTTTAATCTC
This sequence comes from Pelodiscus sinensis, assembly GCF_052426305.1. NCBI lineage: Eukaryota > Metazoa > Chordata > Testudines > Trionychidae > Pelodiscus > Pelodiscus sinensis. The sequence continues at coordinate 16,636,521 of NC_143054.1, forward strand.
ATAACTGAATACATATATCTCATTTTCTTGGGAATTTTACTTCCTTCACTAATATGAAGTGAAACTGAATAGAATATTAGTAATTAGCATTCATAGTTATAGACAACAACTAGCAAAGCAATCCTGTACAATTGGAAGAAGATATTTTAGTAGCTTGATGGACTGTGGCTGTACACTCAATTTGTCACAAGCTCTTCTTTATCAAACAGATCCAGAACAAAACAATAGTGGTTTAAGATGACTGGGAAGGGCTAATTACAGCTGAGACTTTCAGATAGTTTAAGCCAAGTTTTATCTGACCCAACACATGAGAACCTTTCCCAATTCTGTATAGTGCTTCTTCTTAATTGTATCTCTCAACATGAATTTAGCTCTGCAGATTAATTTGTAAAAATTAAAGGGATGGTTTGTTCCATTTTTACCTTTTTACTTTTTAAAAGTTCGTGTTTTTTTCTATTTAGATATGGCATATTAGTATTACAAAGCTGTATATGATGCTACCTATCAGATGCCAGTGTATAACATATTGCTGGATAAATATTGAAGATGACATTTTTACGCTACTACTTTCTGTGTAGCAAAGTTGATATTTCAGCTTTAACTGCATTTTCTACTTTGTGTGCTTAATTTCTCACATTGGTAATGGAACAATAGTCCCATTTTTAAATACTCATATCTATATAGACAAGTGCACACACAAAGCAATTTAAACACAAATATTCATCTTCTTTTATAGCTCCTGCCTCCCTGGAAAACTGTATTCTAGGAAGAAGAGAACAAATAACTGCCTTGAATACTGTTAGATCACTCAACACACACTGCTCCAATTATATTCTACAAACACAGAAAATGGGTCCCCCCAAAATTCCATCCTTCAGTCTGTGACTCTAGCTTTGCTGTCTCAAGGGAAACATCATCACAAAAAAGATGGATTAAGATTTACTCCATTTTCCTCATAACTATAACCAAGCAGTGAGCCATACTGGGCATGGAGATATCCTGAGAATAGCACAACATTAAGAGATAAGGGGTGAACAATTTATGTGGTGGAAACCCTTTGAAAATATCTGAAGAAGAGCTCTGTGTAGCTCAAAACCTTGTCTTTTCACCAAAAGAAGTTGGTGCAATAAAAGATATTACCTCATGCACCTTGCTTCTCTCTTATCCTGAGACCAACACTACTACAACACTGAAAATACCCAGCATCTGGGGAAATATGATCCAGGCTAAGAAGACATGCATATGGAAATAGTGTTTGCTCAAGTCCCAATGGATAAAACACCTCTGACATAAAAACCACTCCAATTCTGCTTTCTGTCTGGTGGCAACCTTTTCAATAAAAGAAGCACCCCGTATTTCTGATTCCACCTAAGAGGTGCAGCCTCAGAAGCTGCTACACAAGAAATGTATTGTTTGGAGGGGCAGGCATGTAAGAAAAGTTAAAAAAGAAATTACCCGGGGGCAAAAAAGTCACTGTGCCTTGAGGGTCTGAGCTTCCTTCGCATTGCCCAGGGAGTCCAACAAGGAGGGAGATCACTGGAGCCCACTCAACCCACCAGAGCCAGCCCGGGAACTGCACGGGGCTAGCCAGAGCTCGTGCATTCTTTCTAGGGCACTGGTTAACTAGCCTGCCGCACTGGTGAGTAGGGCGAAAGCTCGGGTGCCCAAGCCACAGCGGGCCGAGCCCTGCAGCCCCGAGGGGCCATGCTGGGGGACCCGACGGGCAGACCCCGCCGCTCACCTCTCCCGCGGGCCGCCTGAGCGGCTGCTCCTGCCGCGGCTTCTCCGGGAGGAAGGTGGCCTGGCTCGGCGCTGCGTTCCCCGGCCCGCTCGCCCGCTGCGGGGTGTCCCCTCCAGCCCCCGCCATCCCCACGCACCCGCCGCCCCCCCTGCCCAGCCGTGCGCCGCGGGGCTTTTCAGCACCTGCCCGCCGAGGGGCGGGGCCGGGGGAAGCTCGGGGCAGCGCACAGCGGGCAGACAGTCCCCCGCTGCAGGGACGGGGCTGGTCACGACCCGGCCCTCCCGCTCTCTGCGTGTTGCTAGGGGTGGTTTCAGCATGGGACGGGCAGGGTCTGGGGCACTGGGAAGCAGGGTAGCGACCCCTGCTCCCCCCCCCCAACCTGCAGGGAATATGTACAAGGCTCCAATTTCAGTCCCAGAGGCTTTAACCTTCCCCCATCTCCCTGCTAGGGATGTGTCAGGGAGAAGGCAACTACACTTTTAACCAAGAAGCCTAGGCTTATCACTTAATCCTCTCGACTACACCCATCCCCCCCCCCACCTTGCTGCCTCTGATACAGAGGCAGCAAGGGGGGTGGGAGCTGGTGCCTGGGGAGGAGCTGGCTTAAAAGCCAATGTCCCATGAACACCAGATCCACCTGCCCCCACCCCTCAACACCCATGCGGCCGCCTCTGATAGAGAGGCAGCAGCATCGAGGATGAGGGGCCCAGGTGGGAGCCGATATGCACAGGGAGCCAGCTTTTGTGCCAGTTCTCTGTGCATGCCAGCTCTGGGGACTGCCTGCCCCTCCTCACATTAATATGATGTGAGTTGGTAGATACTGATACCTGAGAGAGCGTGTATCAGAGGGGTAGCCGTGTTAGTCTGACTCTGCAAAAGTGGTGAGGAGTCCTGCGGCACCTTATAGAATAACTGAAGTGTAGGAGCATAAGCTTTCGTGGGCAAAGACCCACTTCGTCAGATGCATGACGAAAGTGGGTCTTTGCCCACGAAAGCTTATGCTCCTACACTTCAGTTATTCTATAAGGTGCTGCAGGACTCCTCACCACTCTCTCTCAGGTGTGCCCTCTTTTTTGAAAGTTCAAATATGGTAACCCTACATCCCCCTGCCCTGGCTACCTCCTAGAGCTGATCCCCTGTAAACAGAGGCTACTTCGGCATTCCACGGAGCAGCTTCTGTCCATGGTGAGCTGGGTCCACTCTGGACGAAGGCTGCTCCCTGGCAGCAGCCCCTGTCTGTGGGGGAGTCCAAACTCCTCATGGACAGGGCTACTGCCACCCTGCACTGCTGCTTCTGTAGCAGAGGTAACAGCACAGGGTATCATGCGGGAGCCAATCTGTGCGGTAAGCTGGTTTTTAAATTGGCTCCCCTCGTGGACTGGCTCCTACCTGCCACCCTGCGCAGCTGCCTCTGATACAGAAGTGGCAGCATTGGGTAGCAGAGGACTCCCTGGGAGTGGGGCTAGGAGCAAACCAGCTGCCGGTCCCATCTCCGGGGACTATCAAATAATTGTGTAACCACTCAAATTTAATGCCGTTACATGACTGTTCAATTACACACTATCTAACATCCATACTCTCTGCTTAGCCTGTCATCCCATATAGTCCCCTCCCTGCGTCTTAGGCTAGAGTGGACACAGAGGGCTTTCTCCTAGCTGCTTCCCATTTTCCTCTTCCTCCTCCTCCACCTACTCCCTGCTCAGTTGGCCCAAGTCAGTAATTTCTCTGGCTTGCTCAGCTTCCTCCCTCCCCTGTTTGCTCTGGGTGGGGTCTCCTCAGAGGTGAAAGTAAGGCAGTGCACCATTCCAGTTAGAGCTGGCTGGGGTGCTCCACTCTGGCAACAGTAGGCAGGCGGGCTGAAAGAACCAGTTAGGGGTGTGCTGCAGGGGAGGTGGGCGCTCTCCCAGCCAGGCTACTGGGAGGAGCTGGTGGCGGTCCCCATCTGGCCACTGTGGCCTAGCCCTGGCACTGCTCCTGCAGTGGACGGGGCGGAGAGGAATCAGCACCCACCTGGCCATGGTGATCCAGGCCGAGCCACTGCAGCCTGATCCCCACGGCCTGTCATCAGCCCAGATCCTGGAGCAGGCCCCGTGATCCTGTCCCCATCTGCCATGGGAGGGATTGGTGGTAGCCTAGCCACACTCGTGCCATGGCAGGGGTAGGGAGTGGACTCGGCCCATCTGAGCCCAGCCCCTTGTCAGGCCATGGCTGTCTGGCTGCAGCATCCCAGCCCCCATCTGCTGCAGGAGAGGCTGGTGGTGGTCCCATGGCAGGCTGGCCAGTAGCTGGGAGGAGGACAAAATCAGCCTCTGTCCAGGCATGGTGATCCAGGCCTAGCCCCTCATCCAGCTGGATGGAATCTCCATCACTGGAGATATTCAAGAGCAGGGTGGACAGATGTCTGTCAGGGATGATATAGACCGTGCTTGGTCCTGCAGAGGTCTGGACTTGATGCTTTCTCAAGGTCCCTTTGCAGTTTTAGTGTTCTGTGATTCTATGAGTTGCAGGTGACTTCCCACGCTCTCCTTTCCCCAGCCCAGCTGCGGCTTGCTTGTCCAAGTCCTCCCCTTGCCTTCTCCCTGCTCTGCTCCCCTTGCTAGTATGTGGAGTGGTGGTGGGTTTGGTTTCCCCTAGCCTGAGCTGCTGCAGAGTCCTCTTCTCCCCTCCACCTAGTCTCAGTGGAGTCATATTGGGGGGAGGAGGGTTCCCTAGCCTAACCAGGCTTGCAGAGATAGCTGCCCAGTCCTCTTCTCTTCTAGCACTCTCCCCCCATGCTTGCTACAGTCCCTTCCTGGGTGAGCGTATGTCTACACTTGTACCCTCTTTCGAGAGAGGGATGCAAATGAAGACATTCGAATTTGCAAATGAAGCTGGGATTTAAATATCCTGCACTTCATTTGCATATTTGTGTTATGGCTCTATTTTGAAATAACAGTGTCTGTTATTTTGAAATAGCCCTAAGACGTGGTTATTTGGAGAGAAAACCCTTCTCTTGAAATAACCCTTATTCCCCATACAATGGGGTTTACCAGTTATTTCGAGAGAGGGTTTTCTTTCCAAATAACCGCATCTTAACAGCGTCTGTTCTTTTGAAATAGCACCATAACGCAAATATGCAAATGAAGCATGGGATATTTAAATCCCGGCTTCATTTGCAATTTCGAATGTCTACATTTGCATCCTTCTCTCGAAAGAGGGTGCAAGTGTAGACATACCTTAGTCTTCCCCTTTCCTTGTTGGTGGGTTTCCGCTCTCCCCCTCATGCTACTCACCTGCTCCCCAGGTCCTCCTCCCGTTCCTGCTTGGCCCTCTGCCACTCACTTACTGCAGTCCCCTTCTCCCCATTCACTCATCCCTTCCCCCAACTCGCTATGTGGGTTGCCGCCTCATCTGCCACTTGTCCCTCCAGCCACCTCTTTCCTCCTCCCCTCCAGCCACCTCTTTCCTCCTCTCCTCTATGTGCTTCCTCCCCTTACCACACCATTCACCGCTTTCCAGTTCCACCCACCTGAGTTTCTCCAGCATCAGCTTTGACAGGCCCAACATCAAGAGGGGAGTCCTACAGCTGAGCTGGCCAACCAGTGAAAGACAGATACACATTTCACTCTGGACCCTGGATCCCCCGTGTTCCAGCACCCCTTGGCTAGTTGTTAGATTCCAGAACACGAATATTCAAAAATATTTTTGGGTGGACCCTAAAAAACCCCATTTTTGAAAAAAAATGGCTTGTGGAAACCAAGCATGCACTGAGAATAAATTTAAAGAATGCAGTGAGATGGGGGTGGGGAGCAGGGAAGAGAGGAGGAGACAATGGAAAGGGGGTGGGGAATGGCAGAGGAGAGGCATAGCAGGTCTTGGGCATAGCAGGGGTGGAGCTTTGGCATGGGCACAGGCAGAAGAGATAGACGGGGAGCTACAGCCTCCCCATGCAGAAGCTTCACCCACCACTTGGGACAGTCACATGGATGGTGCAACAGTTAGCAACCCACATACATAAAATATTAACTGCTTTCCAATCCCAGTGCTGTCAACACATGACATTAGATTTACATGACAGCACCTTTAATCTTGAGAGTTCTTGGTGCTCTCTCTGCCCCTCCCCCAATAAATACAAGTTTTAAAATAGTCACATACTGAAAAACCCTTTTCTGAGGGAATGTGCCTAGACCCTTAGTTCAGCTGCACAAATGCCAAACCCCAGGACTAAATTGCTCTTCAGCTTATAATTGGAGAATAAGAATCCCCAACTGCATTTTCCCCTCAACTGTAGTTTATATTAATTTAGTTTCAATTAAAAATGATGGGTTACTCTAAAATTTTATGATACTGGGGCTTCAAGGGTCCACCTGAATACCTCTATTCTTGTTTAAAAACCGTAAAGATCACATTACAAAAATAATTGAAGATCCAGACAAGTAATCTATGCTGTGAGTGGATAAAAGAAAAGCACCTGCAATGTGTGGCTTTATAGATAACCAACATTCAGCTGCACCATTGTTAATTACAAGTGGCTTTTTACTTGTCTATAACACATCAGATCTGTCAGCACACCTGTTTTCAGGCAATTGGACAATCAAATATAGCCACCTCAGGCTGAAACTTGACATGGGTGTTTTAGCACTATTACTCCTAGGCTTAGTGTGCTTTTAGTTAATTATTTTGTTTCTATACCACAAATTTTCTATAATCAATTTTGCTACCCCAGGGAAAAAGAATCTGCTTTACACATAATTAGCGAAGCTTTACAATGGTTACTCAACTGGAGCCTTGAAGTGGATTACTTATTTTGAAAGAACTTCAGTTTGCAGATGTAGAGCAAAACTCACTTTTACATTTCCTTCTTTGTTTAGAATAAATAAAATAGGAATTTATGCCCCCCAGAAATATTAAACTAATCCATATGTACAACACATTATGGGAGGACTGATTTTTAGCAGTTCCACTACTGTAATTATTTCACTGAATTCTCTAAATAGCAGCTCTAGATTCAGAGCAGTTATAGCAAACTAAGCAATACATTTGATATTTAACTCCTCTGTAACCTATATTGCCAAAAATGTTTGTAGCAGTAATTTTTCATAATTAAAGAACTAGGCATTTCAAAGTATTTCCTGGACAGTCCAGCATTATTTCAGATCATATAATTTATTTTTCATTCATCTAGGCAAGATTAGTCTACAATTTCAATTCTTATTTTGCATTTGGTTCAAAATCCATTGAAGGCAGTTTTTTCCATGGCCTTCCATGGACTTTGGATCAGGCCCTTAAAATGCCTTGCACTGGAGGCTATTTAGCTATTCTTTATTTGAGCCATTTCACCAGTCTCTCTCTCACTAATTAGCCTTAATTCAAATGTTATTCTAGAAAGAGACTAACCTAAGCAAAAGTCTAGTGTCCCTCTTTTTATTAAAGGGGGCCAGAGGGTAACCCAGAACAAAAAGCAAATTCTAATTTAAAGTGTTTCCAGATATTGGATATACAGAAGCAGAGGAATAATACACAAATGAAGATGTTTAACCTAATTTTCAGTTTCTCCCTTAAATTGTACCTTGGTTGCAAGAGGCAGAGAAGTTACATTTGTGCTTTACACTGATATATAGGAAACCTCCGACTTCCAGCCACCCGAGTTACGACCCCCTGCACTTACAAAAATGGTTGTAAGTGCAGAAAGGGCCAAACCCCGACTTACGTCCTTGGCCCTGCATTTATGACGGTGCACAGTGCCTATTGTAAATAAGAGTTTAAGTTACAACGCCCCTGACTTGCACCGCTTCCCCAGGAACCAATTGTGTTGCAAGTCGGGAGCCTCCTGTATTTGCAATAGACACAGAGAATATGTCTTTTAGATTGTATCTGTTTGTCCATTTGTTCAAGAACTCTTCCTAATCTGTAAACACTTGGACCACCAAATTTGGTATGCAGCTTCCTCTCACCCCAACTTAAACCAAGGTCAGGGTTTGCTTGTGCCTGGGAAATGGGAATTACAGGGAACAGGGAACTATTTCCCATAACGCAGAAAGGGATGGGGCAGAGAGACAGGGCCAGCCCACAACATTTTGGCATCTGAGGTGGGGAGCTCAAATGACCCTCCCCCCCCATGTCCCCTTACTTGGGCCAAAACTTTGAAAGGTCTCAATTCTGCCTTCCTGTTCTACTCCTCTCATGGTAGTGCAGAGAGAATACATATGCACCAGCAGCAGACAATTTTCTACACTCTGGATCCTGTCCGAGACAGAACATCAGAAATGGCTGCCCGTCGCAGGGAGCCATAGCCTGTAATACCTCTGAGGCTGGTATAGGGGGCTCTGTCTGTGAGGTGGAGTGTTTTCCATATAAGGGCATGTAAATTAATAATCTTCCCCTGCTCACTCCACCCATTGCAGTAACAGATCAGCCAGTGGGCTGACTGGTGCTCAGGCCTGCTACTCCACCCACTGCAGCAAAAACCAACCTATGGGGTGATAAGTTCACAGGCAATAAAACAGGCAGGCAGCCCCTCTCTCACTGGGGATTCGCATTGAGTGAACGCCTGGCCTGATCACCCAGACGCCTTGCACCCCCCGCTCTTGAGTCTTACTGAGCGTACTCCGAGTTGGTCGACCCGAGTGGAGACAGTTTATGAGCGTGTGACCGGTACTTGTGTTCCTGCTGTCTCCAGAACTGGTATACCCCCCCCTCCCCCGCCATCATCCCTATCCTAATTGATTTTTTAGTTGTCCTTATTGCTTGCCAAGTGACAGTGGCTAAAAAGTTACTAAGTTAGTTTATAAATAGTTGTGGTTTAGATTTTTTACTGTTTCCTTGTATAAAGTTGTGTAAATAGTCAGCCCTATGGATAATACCAGTGTTAATTCAACTGTTCCTAACCCCTGGGCAGTTATTGGGAATTATTGTGATTTAGAAAAGCCTCAGGGAATTGTTTTGTGTTGTCTGGCAATCTGTTTAATTTTTATTCTGATGATTGTCTGGCGCCATCAAAATAAAATCAGTTTGTACTTTTTGAAACCCCCAGTTGTGGTCTCATCCTTTCCGGCATCCCTTCGAACCTCGTGTATTACGGGGACTGACATGGCGTCACGAACAGGATGCCGGAACCCCGGAGACCATGACAACTCTGATAGTTGCCCCTGGGCTAAAACTGAGACCCCAGGTTCTGAGGAGGATCAGTTTAATCATTTGCAATACCACCTCCTCTGTACTCGACAGCGCGAAGGGGCCCCTAACACTTTTGACTGGGTCTGTGTCATAGGACACGGCCATGATTGTAGGACCTACACCATTCCTTTGGGGTTGAGCGATGTGGGCTGCTTGCTAACTTGCCATCCCACCTTCAGGGCCACCCCGGCTGATAATAGCCTTCAACCGTGTCTCACTCAAGTGGGTGAGACAGCCCCTAATTCAAACCCTCTTAGCCTCTGGAAAGAGGTGAACAGGGTAATTAAACTCTGTGGGGTAGCCCCCTCCATCTTGGCCCCCGAGCCAAGAGCCCCACATGGATCACCTGCACACCACCTGTTAATAGGATTGGTCCAAAGGTTAGATGGGATAAAAAAGGTTAAAAAACTACGCCCCGATTCTTATAAATCAGAGGATGTTCTGGCTGCCATCTGCAATACCCTAGCAGCAGCCCTTGATAAAGTTACCGTCTACCATGGGGCCGTTACAAATTGCGCCCGTGGGGTGGCGCACTCGCAGTCGGAGGGAGAACCGGAGTTTTCCCCTCAGGCGCCAAAGATGCCTCCTTTAGAGACACAGCTTCCTCCCCCATACCAAGGCTCTCATGATCCACCAAACATTTACCCTGGCTTGACTACCCTGAGTTCAACCATACCCACAGCTCCCGACCTGATTGTACCGGAGGCCCTCCCTGTGACTGTAACCCGATTAAAAATGGATGGTCAGGGGAATACCTCTCAGGTAACTGAGACCCGCCCCCGAACCAAGGCGGAAATGAAGGAGTTCATCACAGATACTGCCCGACGTCCAGATGAGCCTCCTATAATCTGGGTAGGGAGATTAGCCTTGGAACAGGGGAGTGACTGGGTTGACCGGGAGGAAGCCTTAACGTTAACCCGTACCGGGAGTTGGTCGCGGGGCCTTATGGGGGGAGTATTGGCAGCGAATAATCATTGGCCTGTAACGGCCGCAGCTGCCGCGCACCTCCAAATACAAGGGGGATTTCGCGCAGTACAGATGCCACCTGATTGTGTGAATAACTCCACTACCCTTATGTACGCAATCGCTGGGAGTTCTATTCTGCTCTGGGATCCCACCGCACACCCCCTCAACTTAACTAACGTTCAGACGGTAGCACAAAACCCATTTCGTTTTGTTGATGATCCCACTCAGATTCCCATAGAAGATGCGGCTGTTACCCTAGCCGTGGACAACAGCCCTAATCTAGACACAGGGGCTCTTCTGTGGCTAAGGGGATACACAGGACAACCTATTGGCCGACTATACGATGCTGTAGAGAGGGTGAAGTGGGCAACACTAAAGGCCGCCCTACTTGAAACCCCCTCTACTTTGGTGAAAGGGTCCAAAATGGCGCCCAAACCCAAATACCCCGAGCGTTCGTTCATCGAGCGTAAGATTTTTGGATTTTTATTGGATAAGGGACTCGCCAAGGAAGCTATTAGGAAAATGAATAGTGATCAACAGAAAGACTTGGATGTGAAATTGGGGTGGGAAGATCGCCCTATTCCCCCGCAGCCAAAAAACGGGGAGAGGCCAAGTGCCTAGCGGTCACTCGGCCCGATTTAAATGACCCTCGACCCTATCAAAACCTGACTACCGAAAATGAGACAATTATCCCCTTTTTGTTAGACACGGGGGCACAGGTATCCATCATCCCCCCCGATATGCCCCACACCCCCACTGGAAAGATAGTCTTTGTACAGGGATTAAATAGCATTGAAGCAACCTACGTTAGTCCATCACAATTGGCTTTCTCTTCGATCTTAATTAGCCCGCCTTGAGGGCGTTGTTTGTCCCCTTTTTGTTTTTCAGGTACCAACCCATTCGAGCCCCCCACCGGCTGTTTGACTTCCGGAGCCGACGAGAACCATCAAGATGGAAAAAATTTAAGTCTGCCACTGAATCTTTCGTTTGGGAATATGTTACCAAATGTCCCACAATCTCGAAGCCCTCACTAATTTGACCGCTGAAGGGTTTCGACAAGTCGATTTGGCTCTTACTGTACTAGCTCATTATGCCGAAAAGAATCGTATAATGATACAGGTTATATTGCAGAAGGACTTTTGTATGGCACTCGAGGACCTTGACCCCAGGTTTAAGGACCAATACTGTTTGCGTTTCAAGCCCGGGTGGAACAACGTTTCAGCCATCACCCAACAGCTGACCTCACTTGCAGTTCGGATTCACGAACAGCGGGAAGAATGGGACTGGTGGCAAACAAAACTTTCCTCTTGAGGACTGAGTACTTGGGCATCCACCATTAAGCAGTGGTTGATTGTATGTGCTCTTGTGTTACTAGCCTTTTTAGTGGGCACTGCTGTTGCAAAAGCTCTTATCCACAGAGTTGTTTCCGCTTTCCCTGTTACTGTTGCTTACTTTTCCCTTTCTCCCCTTTCTGAAGACAGCAGCTCACCAGAACCTCAATTTACCCAATTGGCTTCTTGCTGATTACCCTTACGTGCGCTCTCACCTTAGGCAACCCCCTTACCGCTTGCTCCGGACAGCCACGGGGGCATGTCCGAGACAGAACATCAGAAATGGCTGCCCGTCGCAGGGAGCCATAGCCTGTAATACCTCTGAGGCTGGTATAGGGGGCTCTGTCTGTGAGGTGGAGTGTTTTCCATATAAGGGCATGTAAATTAATAATCTTCCCCTGCTCACTCCACCCATTGCAGTAACAGATCAGCCAGTGGGCTGACTGGTGCTCAGGCCTGCTACTCCACCCACTGCAGCAAAAACCAACCTATGGGGTGATAAGTTCACAGGCAATAAAACAGGCAGGCAGCCCCTCTCTCACTGGGGATTCGCATTGAGTGAACGCCTGGCCTGATCACCCAGACGCCTTGCACCCCCCGCTCTTGAGTCTTACTGAGCGTACTCCGAGTTGGTCGACCCGAGTGGAGACAGTTTATGAGCGTGTGACCGGTACTTGTGTTCCTGCTGTCTCCAGAACTGGTATACCCCCCCCTCCCCCGCCATCATCCCTATCCTAATTGATTTTTTAGTTGTCCTTATTGCTTGCCAAGTGACAGTGGCTAAAAAGTTACTAAGTTAGTTTATAAATAGTTGTGGTTTAGATTTTTTACTGTTTCCTTGTATAAAGTTGTGTAAATAGTCAGCCCTATGGATAATACCAGTGTTAATTCAACTGTTCCTAACCCCTGGGCAGTTATTGGGAATTATTGTGATTTAGAAAAGCCTCAGGGAATTGTTTTGTGTTGTCTGGCAATCTGTTTAATTTTTATTCTGATGATTGTCTGGCGCCATCAAAATAAAATCAGTTTGTACTTTTGAAACCCCCAGTTGTGGTCTCATCCTTTCCGGCATCCCTTCGAACCTCGTGTATTACGGGGACTGACAGATCCTAGTGGTGCCTCCCCCACAGTCTGGCACCTGAGGCGGCCGCCTCAGTTCGCTTCACGGTAAGGCCAACCCTGCAGAGAGAAGAGGAATGCAAAAGGGAGGGGCATGGAGATGGGAGGGATGCAATACTGAGAGTGGCCATTGGGGGCAGCTGCAGCACCAAGAGTGGTCAGCAGGGTTCTGCCATCTTGCCTGCCAGCACATTAGTAAAGAGGCCTCTGCCCCAAACCTGGAGCTTACCTGCTTTGTGGAGAGTCTGCAGGCTATGGGGTGGGGGGTTGTGAGAGGAGCCCCCAGAGCCTCTTCCTCCCCCCCAACTTCCTGCAGGCTGGGGCAGGACTGCTAGAGAGGGAGGAAGTCCCTGGAGCCTGCTCTCCCCCCCCCCCCCCCAAGGAAGCCTATAGGCCATGAGGACAGGCAATGGGGAGAGGGGGGACAGCTGGCAGGGGAGTACTGCCCTGGCCCTCTGGGAGGCGTTGCCTGCCACCAAGCAGCACCACCCTTGCCACTACAGGCAGCCCGGTAAGTCCTCCTTCCACAAGTCCTGTATCTCTCACTTGCCTTGACTTCAGCCCTCCTACTTCCAACTCTCTTCCCTAAGCCACCTGCCTCCTGCCACTCCCCACCCCAGCTCTCACTCCAGCCTTAATTTTTGAAAAATGCAATAATTGAAATAACATGTATACTTTTCATTTATTTTTTTAAAGGAATTCCTTCAGTTACAGACCCGAGCAACTCCAGGTACGTCTGCTAGTAATGCCACAAGGAAGATGAATACATTTAGCAGGCTTATTTTACTGTAGTTTAAATGCATAGCAGATTTTTACTGTACAACCAACAGATTAGGTTGTATAGAAACATATAAACAGTGAATCCCAACAAATATACCTATCCTGTGTTGCAGCAGTATAGATGTGTGGACCTATTTCCTGACTTGCAGAAAATAAATCCAAGTATGAATGTTGCCTCTTTTTTTTTTTAAAAGCCACTGAGTGTCCAAGCATCAAATTACATTTAAGTTGGTCAACAGATAGAGACAATGTGGAATAAATATCTCCAAAACTGGCTAATACAGTCAACTCTTTAGTTTCAGGGATCCAAATGTTTTTCATAGTTGTAACAGTTCCATTTATAAACTATTTGCATAATGGCACATCCATTTAAAGCTTTTGCAACTGCAGCCACAATCAGGATGATCTGTACCCAACTTTCTATTTTGTCAGAAAACAAAAGGGGTACGGTTTTAACACACTTAGGGTACATTTATACAGCAGTGTTATTTCGGAACTGATGTTATTTTTAAACAACAAAACAAAAAGGGCATTTATACTACAAGCTTTTATTTCAAAATCATGTCAAGCTGGAGGACTTCTTACTCCAACTCCTGTAACTCATATTTCACGAGAAGTAAGGGAAGTTAGTGGAAGAGTGTTCTTCCTTCAAACTTCTACTGTGTAGACAGCACCAAAAGCCAAGGTCAATTGCAACTTAAGCTATGCAATTGATGTAGCTGAAGTTGTGTAGCTTAATTCGACTTTAGCGCTGTTGTGTAGATGCACACTTGCTTAGCACGGGGGAGGAAGGGAGTCAACGAGAGAAGGCTTGAACTGAACATTCCATGTGCTGTGCTAACACAGGTCAACAAGTGAAATCAACAGTAAGCAAAATTGAGCCAGATATTCATGTTATCCAAGCTGAAGAGTAAGCATAAACTTCATTAAGTGGTGCAAACTAACTTTGTACAAATATTTTTGAAACTTAATTTTTAGATAAATTTTTTGAACCCAACTCTCCATTGAATGAGTATTGAGAAGCTAAATTTCAAACCACAATACTCACACTGGACAGCTTGTTTTGCTACATCACTCATACTTAAGGTAAATCACCCAGAGTTCAAGTATTCTTGGATTTATGCAGAACTAAGGTCACTGCAGTGCAGTAATCTTCTATTTCCAAAAAACACCCACTCACACTTTACTGTAGTGAATAAACATATTAAACTAAACAATTTCCCCCTTATAGCACAAAAACAGTTGACACTACAAGGAAGAGTCAGGAAAATAAAATCTAATGGACTGTTATGGCTCCATTCACAAATCTACCAACTTTATGGCTCAAACTTTTATATGCAAAAATCTGTAGTCCTTATATTAGTTTCTCAACAAGTCAAGTATGGAACAATAATTGTAGCTGGCCATAGGAACAGGACTTGAAGATGATGGGCATATTTTATACATTTAAATTAAAAGAAACTTGAACAGAAAGTGAGGATTGATATAAAGAACAAACAAATGGATAGAGAAGGAAATATCTTTATTGCCTAATAAAGATTTTGGATTTATTGGAAGACTTACATGTGCAAATTAACTCTGCAATTTGATGGAGGTTTGTATTTTCACTACATATATACATATCTCCATAGCCATCTTCTGTCTACTATTAGAATTTGGATTGTGCTTGTGTCTTACATGTGTCAGAATGGTCTATGCTGCTAGTGGCACAAGTAATTGAATGCACACCTGTTGTGACATTCCATTGGTGATAAGAACAGAACTGCCAGTGAGCCAAGCAGCTACTTTAACCAATAGAAATACCAGATCTCAAGAGTTACATTGATGCACCTTACATATAGTATGCAATGGTGCCAACTCATTCCCATCTTACATTTTCTATGCACAACTGTAAAACCGGCTTTGAAAGGAAAGTCCCAAAATGTAACTTTTAACACAACCTAAATTTCAGCAGCTTTTCATGATTTATTTAAAATAAGAGGTTCTATGGAAATAGTGAGAAATGTTTAAATGCAAATCTGTCATTAAAGCATCTGAAATCTAAACAGTGTAAAATAATCACAACCTGAAATTGCCTGATGGAAAAATGAGTGAAACCAACTAGTTTAGTTTCACTGTCCAAACTGAAAAGAAAAAATACATTTGATAAATTTTCATTGCAGTTGCTGGTATAACACCAATCTTTTAGAGTCAAGATTTCAACCCAAACATCCCTTTAAAAAACCATCGGTGCTTACTAGCTAGGAGGAACTTAGATGAAGATGCTTCATTACTGTCAGTATCCAAACACTGAAATGCTTAGAAAATTCCTCAAACTACAGCATGACACATATTTTGCTTTTTAAGAGTGCAGCTTTGTGGAGATGATACAGTGCATCCAGATATTGCTGTTCAGTGGGTTGATTTTTTTTTGGTTTTGTCTAGTTTAGTTCAACTTTATATATAGTCTTTTGGTGAGTTGAAACCTAATTTATTTGGGTAAGTCTTTATGGCTTTTTGGCCATTACTTGCAGCAGCATGTCATACTCAAGGTATTCTTAGAACTAAACACTATGAAAAACTTCTGAAAGGCTCAGTTGTTTTCTGAAGTCTTTGAACAATAACAGCATTTTGCAAATTAGCTTCCTCCAGAGTGAGTGTCTCATCTAGCAGCTCTAGGAAAGGAAGAGATGTGGTCAGGCTGAAGGGAACACTTCCCTGCGATCCTTGATATTTTGTTATGAAGTCTCTGACATGGCTTATTCTGAAAAGGAAAAATAAAATCCAGCAAGTTAAAGTGCTTCTAAGTATTTGAGTCCACTGTTTTCCAAAGAGTGTGGGAGTTGAGCACAAGTCATGCACACAATGCAGCACGTATGCAGGATCTGTGGCATTTTGCAAAGTACAATGCTTGCACAGCTAGTGCAACTCATTTTTATATACTCTGCATTCTCTCCTTTGCAGCCCCAAGTTAGAACAAAGCCCATAGAAGTATTCTACACAACACGTTTCCAACTGCATTCACTACAACCCAGCAACTAGCATGCTAGCTGAACATAACACATTTTAGTGCCTTCATTCTGTTTTCTCCTTACTTCTACCCTGAAATTCTATTTGCTCTGTGACTTTAGGCCTGTCACTTGGGACCCTTCACCAGCACTAAATTAATACTAGATTAATGCTGGAAGTTTTGAAATTTACAGCTGAACTATCTAAGGTCAGAAGCACACAACTGTCTCTTAACTCAAACTTTATTCCAACCACAGTAGTACACATGCTCGAGAATGCTTTTAGCCATTTTCTGGCCCTCCGATGAAAAAACATGTTTATGATTATACAGGTTAAGGATATTATGGTTCCATAAAGATATTCCCTTGAATTTGCTTTTGACATTTCCATGATTTTTAACAACAGCACATATATATATTCACAACACATCACAAAAGCTCATTGGTGTACTATGATGGAATAGTCATTTTAAATGTTTTGTGACAATACGATTATGTGAAAGGGGCTGGTGTTCTACTCATGCCCACAAAAACTGATGACACCATCTACATGTTTTGTTAGTCTATAAAGTGGTATCAGACCAGTTTTTGTTTTTTAAATTTATCCTGTACAGACTAACTTGGCTACCCCCTGAAGCTTCAAGTACAATGTGTCAGGTAAGACTGGTATGAACGTGAATCTATTTGTACTAGAATGAAAACTTACATTAGGAATTTCAATCCTATATATTTTAGAATAGGCAAAATATTGAGCCCTCCAATAGGTTTAATAATCAAAAATGCAAATGCACCTCTCAATATTAACAATCCATCGTCATAATGGACTCATTTGGTTAATACGGACTTTAGAGACAGTGAATATTAAACAAATGGATCCTATCAGATTTTTAGTATCTTGCTGAATTCAGAGACAGACTAACTGATAAGCAATCCTTATTTTGCCATCCTGACTTGGTATAAATTAATATACAGTGTACTAGAGAGTGCGCAATATAACTTGAACTGGTGTTGATAGTAAGCTTTATGATCACTTTAATTGCTTCAGAGAGATACATAGCACAAGGTATTCATTCAATATGTTTACACAGTTGTGCTATCAATGTAACACAGTATAGGAAAAGATCACTGAAAAGTTGTAGTTTTACAACCCAATCTTCTTTAAAAGTTGATCCCAGCTCGGGGTGTTAAAATATGTTTATTCTGGTAAACATGAAACCACTGAAATTTTCAGTGTTTACACATGGGGAAAGGCAGTTCCTGAGGAACTGTCTGCCCCCCACTCTGCTCTGCTGCCTCTGTATCAGCAAGTGGCTGTGGGGGTAGGGAGAGGCAAAGCCAGCTCCCTGCAAGCACCAGCTCCCTCCTGCCCTGTCCCACGCTGCTGTCTCCGATACAGAAGCAGCAGCGTAGAGAGAGGGTGGAGGGCGTCTTCAAGTAACCCTGAATGTTAACTGCTTACATATTCACATCCCTCATCACAGCCACTTGCACAGCTTGTAAGCTATACTAGACACCCTGACACTATCCACAGGCTGGTTTGAAGTATTCTACCCACGCTGTCAAAACAGACACCTAAATAAGTGCTCTTCCCCCCTGCAGGATGCTGGGATTTCACTAGCATCTGCACCATGCTCATGGGTTTCTCTTAAAATTTGGATCACCTCCCCATATATGTATTTAATTGCTGAGCAGGACAAGAAACATTATTTCTCTTGACTCCCCCTCCCCATCCTTTAACTCTATCTCCCAGCTAATGTAAGAGTGAATGGAGTTTCCACTTCTGTTCTTCTCCCTGGATGCATTTTGTGGGGTGTAAATTTGTGCTATTCTCCTTCTCCCATCCAGCCTCAGGCTTTGGGCTCTCCTCCCCAGCCGATTGCCTCAGCAGTACACTCAATCTGAAATCTACCCAGATCATTTCGGCTCACAGGGTTCGCAAGATCAGCAATGAACGTTGATGAGTTCCTGATCCTTGTCACCTCTGCTTAAGTTTGGAAAGCTAGGAGCAGCAGTGGCCCTGAATCTTCCTATATCTGCAGACACTGGGTTACTATCAGCTCATGTCTGGAAGGTTCTCTCTGCAGCTATAAAGGCCTGAAAATGTATTGAATTATAAAGAGGGAAAACTTATGTATTTAGACACTGATGGCATTTGTCAGAGAATGCTCTCTGCTTCACTCTGCTATGTGGATTTTTCAAGCCCTCTTATCTGTTGCATTGTCCACCCCATCCTCACCTACCACTACTATTTATTCCTAGCTATGAACAACCAGCTGCTTTTATTAGTTTCTCATACAAATTCTCAAGAAGTACTTCCTGTGAGAACACTTGCCTTTTTGAAGACCAGTGATCTTAAACAAATGAGCTGTACAAAAAAAAAAAGATAAACAATACAATAAAAAAAAAATCTGTACTGCCCCTAGATGACCCTCTATAATTCCTATAGCAAGAAACCTCAAAGACACTTAACTTTCAGTAAAATGACAAAAACCCAAGAGTTACGCCTTGATAAATTTGGTATTACACAGATATTGATTAATTAATTAACTCGGTAGTTACACTAATAAACAGTTAGGTTTTGTTTTCCCTTCTGCTGCACGCATGTACATCATGAATTTGATCAGTTGCTCCTACACACTTCAAAGGACAAAAGTAATAATTTTTGTTTTTGTGTATCTGAGAAGAACTCAGAAGAGAGACCATATACTTACAGAATTTCTAGACCTATTAGTGTAAAAGGGTTAATGGGACAGTCACCTCCAATGCTTATATATGATAGTGATAAGATAATCTTACCTATGAGAAACATTAAATTTTTGTACTATCCTTTCCCCATCTGCTAACCAGATCTGGATCTTAGTGACTGGTTCCAAATCACTTAGTGTTACTGAAGGAAGTGGTCTTTTGTTCTCAAATTCAAGGTCATTATTCGCTTTAGAAATTATTCTTGGAGTTGCACTGAAAAGAAAAGCCAAACAAGATTAAGCAGTCCACATAAAAATCATAAGCTAGAACAGTCATTAACTTATTTTTTGAGTGAATTGAAACCTTTCTAAAAGGTTCTAAATCCCGTCAGAGTGCACAACTCAGTTGCGGCAAGCCTAGGAATACAAATTGAGATTGTGGCTTTACTAGAGAGACGCAACAACTCTAAACTTGAAAACTTTAAACTTGATGTTAAGGGAGAGAATGCCATATTTCTGTTAATAAAAATAAAGGATATCTATTCTATATTTTGAAGAGTTTGTGGATTTGTTTGTGCAAAATAAAGTCATACTTCGTGATTACCTACAAATACCAAATTTTGCATAAACAATCCTGCCACTTAAATGAGCTAAATTAACTACTTTTTATTCCAGAATATGCTGGGTGAAAGGCTTAAATAATTATTTTTGTTTTTCCATCAGAAAAGTCATGACTGTTATGATTAGAGTTCATAAAAAAATATATGCTAATAAAATTAAAATTGAGTCACCTATTCAACTGTCATTTTAGTGCAAAGAAAATGTTTACGGTTACAAATCACAAAATAATTCAAATTAGTTACAGAAAGAGTAACAGCAGCTTTACAAGTTTCTATTTCAAATTTATTATGTATGGCAACTATTCAGTAAAATGAAGAATGTTTGAAATTGAAATCCTAAAAATTTAAAACTGTTCTTTTACTTCCCTTTTACAAGCACATAATAAAAAAATTATTACACATATTTAATGTCTTCAACTTTCCAATAAATTGAATCAACACAAAATGACTTTGCCTGGTCAACGATGGGTCTCACCTGCAAATTTAAATAATTATTTAAGAGATTAAGAGAGAGAGAGATGTAAGTGATAAAGACATCTACATAATAGGATTTGATGTTCCATTGCCTAGGTCTCCTTCACCAGGCAGAAATAAACTAACACAGTTTTGGAAGTTTAAAGAATTTGCAGACTAACAGTACTTTGTTGGTGGGCTAAAATGTGGTGTGTATGGCTGGTATTTTTTTAAAATGAACAAAATAGATTACACATCACCCATTAGTGATGTTTACTGTGCTCTAGGAGCAGTAGAATAAGTCTCTAAAACCGTGGTCCCCAACACGGTGCCCGCGGGCGCCATGGCGCCCGCGGGAGCATTTGTCTGCACCCGCCAAGTGCTCAGGGCTGGCCTGGCCCCAGGCACGTGGCACATGCGCGGTGCCGGAGCCGGCCCCGGGCGCGTGGCGCACGGTGAGCGCCGGCTCCGGGGGCGCCGCGGATTCACCCCCCGCGGTGCATGGGGGAGGAGAGAGCGCTAGCGCCGGCCCGGGCGCGCGGCGCTTGGGGGAGAGAGGAGGGGGGGAGAGAGCGCCTGCCCCCAGGCGCGCGGCGCTTGGGGGTGGGGGGGTGAGCGCGCCGGGCACGCGGCGCTTGGGGGGGGGGGGGAGGAGGGAGAGAGAGCGCCAGGCGCGCGGCGCTTGAGGGGAGAGCGCCGACCCCCGGAATGCGGCTATGGGTGGGCCCCGTCCCCCCCGGGCGCCCGGCGGGCGAACGGCCACGCCCCCTGGCGCCCGGCAACCCCAAATGGTTGGGGACCACTGCTCTAAAACCTGAAATGAAAGCCACCCCTAAATCTTATAGATTATGTAAATCTTATAGATAATAAACGTACTTGAAATAAATGATCCTCCAATGTACTAATTTTAGCAATTAAGGGTTAAATATGGCTTCCTCTATTTATGTGGTCTACCTTTTCATTGTATCATGGTTGAAGTACAGGTTGAACTTCCATAATCCAGACTTCCCTAGTCCAGCAACACTCCTGGTCCAGCACTGTCAGCGACCCCCATGGACGCACTCACAGAGACAAAGCAGGCTGTAGCCAGAAGCACTGCCAGTCTCAGTGGCCAGGGGAAAGCAGGGCAACTGGGGAAGTGGTTAATTTGATTATTTAAAATTAGTACTAAAATCACCTGTCAGCAGTCATCCACCTGTACCCATCCACTTTTCTACTCTTCTTGTGCCCTGCTCCCTTTTGTTTTCTCTATTTGTTGCTCTTACTTAAAGCACCTAATTAAACTGCAACGGTTCTCCAAATCACGAAAATAAATATTGAGTGTGCCACATTGAGGGAGAAGATAAATACATTTAAATCTAACAATGGGTAACTTCAGCTACCCAACTATGAAGTGGTCAATTGCCTTGCAAAAAATATGATGGAGAAGTAATTTTCGACATTTCATGTAACTGATTCTTAGAGCAGCTAGTTCTAAGACAAACACTTTAAGGCAAAATTTGGCCAAATGTTTAGCCAAGTATGGAGAATAAGTAAAAAGCTAATTTAGTTGTCAAGTCTATTCCTATACATTAAATTTTGCAAGAGAACAATTATATGTGTAAAGCCTCCTAGTGGCAGGAAAGAAGGCTAAAATCCATGATCAAAAATAGTCTTATTATACTGACTTAAGAAACATCATTGCTTTTAAATCTTATAAATTAAAGATGAAGGAGACATTAGACCCTTTGATCTCTCCCCTGCCAAGATTGCTCCTTAAAGTAAGTTTTCTAGTGCTCTGCCCAGGCTAATGATAAAAGCTTTATGACACACACGGTTTTAACCTAGTAAGGTTATAGGGCAAATCTTTTGCCATAAAAGAGATTTTAGTCTGTCTTTTTGGTTAATGTATTTGGAGATGTAATTTTAAAGTTAAATTTTAAGCTAACTAAGAAAAGATTGATTCTGAATCTATTACAAAACACAGAATCACTAAATGAAGTGGTGGAACAGCAGCATACTAAGTTACAGACAGTACAAAAGCATAATGCACCCATTAACAACAAAATATTTTAACTGACTCAAAAATAGATAGTATTGCACTCTCCTGCATTAAAATAGATAGATATGGTTGGACTTCCCTGGTCTGGCACCCTTGGGACCTGACAGGTCCCAGATAAGGGATTTTGCTGGATCAAGGAAGGTTATGTCTGGCTCCCCTGCTACCGGCTTCTCCCAGCCCAGGACAACCCCACCCCAGCCACCAGCCTTCCTAGCCAGTTCCCCCTTGCCACCAGCCCTGCTGCCCTGCCATTCCTCCCCCACTTCCTTTCCTGCTATGCTAGGCAGTCCAGTCCTGCTGTGGAGTGCTGAGCTCCTGGCCCTGCCAGGCAGCCCCACTGGGTTGTGCCTGGCTGCCCAGCTGCAGCATGCCGGGCAGCCCTCCACTGAGACACTCTGTTGTGGAACATCCGTGGTCCTGCCAGACAACGGATGTTGCCGGACCAGGGAGTCCTGGATTACAGAGGTTCAACCCGTAGTCCGGAGAGGGGAGGGGGGGTGTCTGTGTGTAAGTAAAAGTAATGCAGGACTCCCTGGTCCAGAAACATCCGTTGTCTGGAAGGACCATGGACATTCCACGACAGTCTCAGTGGAGGGCTGGCGGCCGGGCTCCTTGCTGCTGGGCTGCCCGGCATGCCGCAACTGGGCAGCCAGGCACAACCCAGCTTTGTATGACAGGATAGCATCATTGCAGAAAATACTGCTATAGATATCACATAAAGGATGAAGATAAGAGTTACCACTCCCCTATCCCAGCCTTCTCAGAAGGCATACATCCCATCAGACCACTCACCTGCCCAATCGGTAACCTTGTCCAGAGAAGGGGTGAAATACTGGCTTCCTTAATGTATACACTTCATCTTTCTTATTTTCCACCTTCACATCCACTTCATCATCAAAAGTCTTTTGTAACTCAAATGGCAATTCCCTTAAAAAAAATGGACAAATTAAAATAAGGTTCTCAGAATGCAAAGAGGAAAAGAGAATAACAATATATGGTTTAAAATCTGAAACAGAGCCCTGATTAATATGTAGCTGGCTTGTCCATTCAAAAAAGGACTTAGTGATACAAATTATACTGCATATGTGTTAATAAAATAATTGCAGTAAGTCACACGAATGAGATAGGGATCCCCTGCAAATTACTGACTTATGAGTTAACCAATAAATGAAACATTAAAAAGCAAAGACAACACATCCTGGATATTGCACAAACTACAGTTCAATTTTATAGCTATCAGGCTATCACAAAGAGGAGGGAGAACAATTATTCTCCTTAACCTGTGGAGGTAGGACAAGAAGCAATTGGGCTTAAATTACAGCAAGGGAGGTTCAGGTTGGACTATAGGAAAATCTTTGTCAGGTTGGTTAAGTGCTGGAATAAATTGCTTAGGGAGATATTTAAGAGCAGGTCAGACAAACACCTGTCAGGGATGGTCTATGTGATGCTTGGCCCTGCCATGAGTGTAGGAAACTGGACATGATGACCTCTCAAAGTTCCATCCAGTTATTTTGATTCTATGAAGCATCATTATATAATGAAATGTAACACCAGTATCTGTACTAGATAAATTTACTAAATAAATTAATGGAGGGTAGGTCCATCAATACTGATTAGCCAGAATGGGTAGGAATGGTTTCCCTAGCCTCTGTTTGTCAGGGGCTGGAAATGGATGATAGGAGAGGGATCAGTTGATGATTACCTGTTTTTGTTCACTCCCTCTGGGGCATCTGGCATGGGCCACTGTCAGAAGACGCAATACTGGGCTAGCTGGACCTTGGTCTGACCCAGTATGACCATTCTTATGTAATAAAAATTGTGAAATGATAATACTAGATGTCATTACAGCGTAATATTTTTGGTGATGGGATGATGACCACCTTTCTGGAAAAGAATTCCTTTTAAAGATCTCTCAAAAACCAATTTGATTGACCAGGTATAGCTATAGACTAAGCAAAATAAGGTATGTATTTTAGTACAGGTTAGACCTCCCTGGTCTGGCACCCTTGTCCCTAACTAGGGGAGGTCAATTCCATCCCTCTGCTGATGGGACCCTGGGCTCTGTCAGCAGACCTAGTGGAGCTCCCTTGCCCCCAGGCCGCCGCTGGCCAGTCCCCACTGCCGCAGCTCTGCTGCCCCATGGCCATTAGGCTCCATTCACCCCAGGGCAGCCAATGTCCAGGGACTGCCAGGATTCCTCTGTCCCACGGCTGCCACATCTCTCAGGCACCAACACTGCCACAGTTTCAGGATGCCAGGGCTGCTGTGGCTCTTGGGCCACTGGGGCTCTGCTCCCTGGGGCTGCTGGACACACCGTTATCTTGGGGCCGTGGTGGCTTCCCGGCTCCTGGGCTGCCAGGGCTCAGGGCTGCCATGGTAGCCGTGGCTCCGCTCTCCAGGGCCTGCTGGAACTGCTGAGAATACACTGCTTTGGAGCCACTAGGCTCCACTTCTTGGGGCCACAAGGGCTGCTGCGGCCAACCCTGTGGCCAATCGCCCCTCTGGTCCAGGGGCTCTGTAGTCCAGCAATATCCATGGTCCAGATGTTTCCAGACCAAAGAGATTCAACCTGTATTTTCTAGATAGAATCACAAATACCTATGATCTGTAGTGAACTAAATTTCTGTTTGGTTAGCAATATTCTATTCATATTTAACAACTTTCCAGGGGATCATCTGAAAACTTCTAGTGAAATAATTATGAGCTGTAAGAGAAGCTTGTCCAACCCACCCCTCCATAGCACCATAAAGGTATTTATAGATTCAGAGTTGCATACTTCACAGCTAATGACAGGTTGCTCACTGAGATTATGGATAGAAGCACATGTCCTTATAGGTTGTATTCACAGTGGAGAATATCTCAAATATGCTATAAAATTAATGTTTTGAAGTGCTGCTAATACTGAACTAGCCTTGAAAATGTGGAAAATAAGATTTGTAATTAAAAGATAATGGCTAAATTAATTCATATGATATAGCTATTAAAAAAATAGTTACCTTGATTTAGATTTAACTTAATTAGTGAATTAGTACGGGGCAAAAGGCAATTGATTGAAATCCTGACTAACCTTAAGTTTTACAAAAATACACCTGCAGAGGCTGCAGACATTTTCCCCGCACCAAAAGGTCACACCACTGTGCCTCAAAACTTGACCAGGCAAGAATAGGTTGAGCAACCACAAACACAATGAAAGCACCTCTTTGGTACGCAGCCCTGAAATTAATCATTGAATCTGTTTCATATAGCAGTGCAGCTACCGGCATGCACTAGATCTTGTCCTTTATTCTTTACTGTGCCTTCAGAATTAGGGATGTAAAGGTTTAACTGGTTATCCAGTAAGCACTGCCTTACCCGCATGCTTACCGGGGTAACTGGTAAACTGGTGCTCAGGCACTGCCAGAGCAGCCCCCATCCTCAGGCTACCTCTCCACTTGCTGCACCAGAGATCAAACACTGAGGGCAGCTCCGATTGGCGCTGGTGCTCATTGCAGTCTCAAGGAGTAAAGGAAGCCAATGGAAGCATTTGCTTCTGTCAGTCTCCCTCTGTGAAGATGGTGCCAAGCTCAGCTTACAATATGTCGACTCCAGCTACGTATTTTCTGTATTTGGAGTTGCATACCTTAACCCGACCTTCCAGGTCTAGTGTAGACCTAACCACAGTGTAGTTAATTTACCTCTCTGAAAAGTGGTAGGTAGGAAGAGTTCTGTCGACCTAGATGCAACTACAATAGGGGTTAGGTTGACCTAACTAAATTGCACAGAGCACAGTTTTCACAGTCAAATTAATTTTTAGATGTTGACTAAGTTTTAGGTCTTGCCTGCTGGTAGGTGTGATCCCCAGTGTGGCTAGAGAAACTTCTGCTAGTCTGATGTGAGCTTGCTAAAGATAGCAGTGTGGGCACTGTGGCACAGGCAGTGACATGGGATAGATCCAGCGAGTGGGGCTAGGCTTGGATTCAGATGACTAAACTGAGCTGCCAACAGTGTCCCATCTACACTGCTAACTTTTAGTGTGCTAGCTTAAGTTGTGCCAACATGAATCTGTCTACCTATGCCGGCAATCACACCTTCTAGCTGCAGCGTAGCATACCTTCAATGGCCAATTTAGACAACTGCAATATAAATTCATTCAGAGCTGTTGTACTGTAAGCAAATCAACAGTGTTACAAGTTCATGCAGCATTAGCATATAAGCAAAGCACTGTACAAAATATATTAACACAATATGGCTCAGTAGGTAAAGCTCACTTGCCCTTTTTTAATTGAGTCCAAGAACTGCCGGTTTGCAACATCTGTGTAGCTTCTGAGTTCACCATCATTAACAGTAAATCCGTTTTTCCAAAGTTTAATAACTATATCAGCCTGTGAAGTAAGAACAATGAAGTCATGGGAAAACATAACTCAAAATACTAGCATTCTCTTATGATATTAGCTCATCCACTCAAGGGACCGAAAATTATATCAGCGTAAGTCTTGCACTGGCCCCAGATGGATTATAGTCAGTAGAAAGCACAGTTACGGGAAGAGAATAAAAAAGTGACACTTCTCATTTTGAAATACCTTCGTTTCTAGAACCTGATAGCAGAACACTGTACACCACTAAAAAGCAAATTCAGAATGTTAAGAGGCCTTTGGATCAAAGCTCACAAGCCAAGACTATCAGTTTTCATCTTCCCACGCCCATGCCACATTGCGGACGCTAGAATTATCAAACTCCTATCTCCACAAATGCTAGATCTAGAATTTTGCATTATTCAACGGTCTGCTTTCACTTGACTCTGGAGAGGTGGATTCAAGAGAGAAGTTAGAGCACAGGATTTCTGCAACTAATTCCCATCTGTGGCTTATTTGCTCTGCAATCACGGACAAGCCACTTGAAGCCTGTGTCCTGTGGTTTGGCTTTTGGATACGAGAGGAGCCAGTAAAAACAGCTCAGATAGACTCTTGTTAACTTTATTATGCACAGAGTAGTAAAGGAAAGCAGAGCAAGATTTCACAGATCTATTTCAATACATGGAATATTTATATTTACTTATTTAAATATTTTTACTCCACCTCTCTATTTAAAATATTCAAGGCGGCTTACATAAAGTTTAAACACAATACAAATATATGTAAAAAACTTAAAATACGAAACCTCAGAGGGACATAAAACCTGCTAAAACATATTGAGAAGAGGAACACACACATACAGACTCAAACATTAATAAAAGCACGAGTAAAAAGGGTGGCTTTAGCCTGACGCCGGATCAATGCTAGAGTTGGCGCCATGAGAATATCCTGAGGAAGAGAATTCCACAGCCTGGGAGCAAAAGCTAAGAAGGCCCTGTTCCGCGTAGATGTTAATCTTATCTCCACAACTGGGGGAACAACGAAGCAGAGCCTCCCGAGCTGACCTCAATCCCCAGGCAGGTTCATACGGCAGAAGATGGTCCTTCAGATACCCTGGACCCAACCCATTTAGGGCTTTATAGGTGATAACTAAAATCTTAAATTGTGCCCAGAAACATACCGAAAGCCAGTGCAGGTGCCGAAGCACTCAAGCAGCCGCATTCTGGACCAGTTGAAGTTTTTGAAGGCTCTTTAGAGGCAACCCCACATAAAGTGCACTACAATAATCCAGTCTGGATGTAACAAGAGCATGGATCACCGTGGTCAAGTCATGCTTGTTCAGGAAGGGTCGCAGCTGGCGGATCACACGATGCTGCCTAAAAGCACTCCTGGCCACCGAAGAAATCTGGTTTTCAAATGTTAAAAAAGGTTCAGGAGGACTCCCAAGCTGTGTACCTGTTCTTTCAGGGGGAGAGTAACCCCATCTAGAACAGGTGCCACGCCACATTCCCAAACAGATGGCCTCCTGATCCACAGGACCTCAGTCTTTATCTGGATTCAACTTCAGCATGTTTGATTTCATCCAAACCATCACCGCCTCCAGACACTGGTTTAGATCAGTCACTGACACACCTGGTTCTGATGTCACAGGGAAACAGAGTTGGGTGTCATCTGCATATTGATGGCACCGTCCTCGAAAACTCCTTATGACCTCTCCCAGCGGCTTCAAGTAGATGTTAAATAATTTAGGGGACAAGATGGAACCTTGCAGGACCTCACAACACAATCGCCACAGGGTCAAATAGCAGCCCCATAGCTCCACCTTCTGAAAGCATCCCAACAGGTAGGACAGGAACCACTGCAGAACAGTGCCTCCAATACCCAACTCCGCCAGGCATTCCAGAAGGATACCATGGTTGATGGTATCAAAAGCTGCTGAGAGGTCCAAGAGAATCAATAGGGATGCATTCCCCCTGTCTATCTCCTGGTGTAAGTTGTCTACCAGAGCAACAATGCGGTTTCGGTTCCAAAACCTGGTCTAAAGCCAGACTGAAATGGATCTAAATAATCTGTTTCTTCCAAGAAAGCTTGGAGTTGCAATGCTACCACCCATTCGAGTACCTTGCCCAAGAAGGGAATATTAGCAACTAGGCAATAGTTATTTAAATCATGTGGGTCCAGGGAAGGCTTCTTGAGTAACGGTTTTATCGCTGCCTCTTTCAAGGTGGCGGGAACCATACCAGATCTAAAAGACATGTTGTTAATCACGTGGACCCAGCCAATCATCCCTTCCTGGCTAGATTTAATAAGCCATGAAGGTCAGGGGTCGAGCAACCACGTGGTCAGTCGCACTCCTCCAAGCACCTTGTCCAAATCCTCAGTCTGTAATAGCTGAAACTGCTCCAAAGAAAAGTGACTGGGCAGTGCACTCAACACATTCTGTGCCCCACTTATATAGCAGCCAGAGTCTCAATCAGACCAAACGCGAGCGATCCTATCTGCAAAGTGCTTCGCAAACAGATCACCGTTCTAACTATTTTGGATGACTTTTCGAAGTAAGGGTATTGGAAAGAATACATACAGCAATCATTTATCCAAACCAGAAGTAGCAGGTGTCAGGTAATTCCTTTACACAATTTATAAATTATTTGGGGAGTCCATGATCAGAGACTGAATAAGTCTCCCAAATCCACAAATCATTTAAAATATCACCAGAGCACACATGACTACTTCAAAAGGTGTTTACTTTGTAGAATTTGCACTTGATGCATCTTTCCAATGACAAGACGATTTGGAGGATTTGACCTGGATTCTATTCAGATTAGGGATGTAAAATCCCATTTAATTAGTTAATTGATTAAACATGATGTTTAACCAGTTAACTGATTAAACAGGCAGTGGGGGTAGGGGCTGCCATGGCCGGGCTCCTTTGCCCACCATGGCCAAGCTGGCCAGCACCCCCTACCCATGTCAGGTCCCACAAAGCTGAAGCAGCCCCCTCTGAGGCAGGCAGGGTCCTGCCAGCTAACTGTAACCAGTAAGCATCACCCAGAAAGGGTGATGCTTACCGGTTAACCATTCACATCCCTAATTCAGTATGGCATTGTAAAAAGTGTTTGTTCATCTAAGTCTACTGAAATTAAATAATCTTCATAGGTACCTTGGCAGTGGGCCATACTTACAAATATATAAAATAGTAAGTACTAATGCAGAAGTAAAATAATTTTTCAATTAAATGGAAATTCCTGTGAATTAGGTTTGAAGTTATGTCAAATTAGAAGTGTGTATCAGTACTTACAAAACAGATATCTTCAAAGAGGTTTGACGAGAAGAATCACCCTCTGTTTTCCTCTCTCCTCCTCCTGTTGTGTATCTTTTCCTATAAATTTATTTATGGGACGAATAGCAATTTGCAGCAAGCACATGGCATGTGGTAATTCTCCAAGAGAGAGCCATTTATGGAGTTTAAAGTATCCACCCTCACACACCAACATTCTATATAATTTGAAAGCTTACTTTATTTACATTTAGATGAGATATGATGATGCCATACCTCAAGCAGAGTCATAAGTCTGTAGGCAAGGTGAAATAATGGTATCAAAACTGAGAAAAAAGTATCACTTTTCACACAATTCTAGAAATACTGAAATATGACTATGTCTACAGTTTTTACTGTTTAAAAACATTTCAACCCCTTAGTACAGTATGGTGTTTGACCAAAGTTATCAAACAACACATTTACATATTTTTATTGGTTTTTCATGAGCAGCTTTTTCTCCAAAAAGTGATGGTTTAGCAAAAAAGCAAACAACATTTTGTAGTATATTAACCAGGGATGTTAGATAGCATGTCACTGAATAGTTGTGCAACCACATCAAATTTTAGCAAGCTCCCCACAGACAAAGGCTAAAAAGGCAGCAGCACCAGCTCCTGCCTGGCCCCCCAAATTGCTGCCTCTGTAATAGGCAGCAAAGGGGGCAGGAAGGTCTGCTGAGCCAGCACATGTGGAGAGCTGATTTAAAATACAGAGGCAGCAACAAGGGGCATCTGGCAGTCAGTTCTCTAGGACTGTGGTTCTCAACTGGTGGTCCATGGTGACTTTTTCAGCGGTCCACAGGAACATTGTCCAAAGTCACACGGCGTGAGCAGGCACCACCATTAGGTGGTTTTAAGCTGTGCTCACAAGCACGCGGCGCATCATCCACAGTGTCATCTAGGACGCAACTGCGTTGTGCTGCCAGTAACTTTGGTCTGAGGCTCTGAGCATCAGTGTAGCTGCCGCCATTGTGCTGAGCAGTTGCTGTGTTGTTCGTCTTGTGCTACATGTGCTGTTTTACAGGTGTGCTGTAGTTTGTTTATAATAGCAATGACAGGAAGAAATGTCAAGTGCAAGTATTCAGAGGAAACTGAATCTTCAGCTGCAAGAGAAAGGTGCAAGTCTGTTCTCTCACCAAAGCATCATCAAGGCTTTTCTTGACAAATTGGAACTCTGGATCCTAAGAGTCGAAGGCAATAATTTGGTTCAATTTCCACGTGTGGATGTCATGCTCAGGAAAAAAGAAGCCATTTGGATGCAAATTCTCAATCATTTATGGAAGCTACGAGAAATTCCAATGATACTGTTCAGAGGTGGATAGGACAAGGGATGGATTATCTTTCATCAGGAATCCATTTACAACAGATGTTAACAGTATTCCAGAGGATCTGCAGGAGGAATTCTTGAGCTGCAAAATCATTTTTCAGATGTAAGACGTGTACCAGCAGTCTCCCATAGAGAAATTTTGGGCCAGTGTGACCGGGAGTTACCCAAATCTGTCAGTGCACGCAGTCAGATTTCTTTTGCCATTTGCATCAACTTATACGTGAGAGACTGGATTTTCGTGTTTGTTGCACATTAAGTCCAAACAGAGGAATCAGCTTGCAGTGGAAAGCAATATTCGTTGTGCATTATCAAGTACCGCTCCAAACATTGAAAAGCATGTCAGTGAGAAGAAAATCCAAAAATCTGTTAATAAGAAATAAATTTCAAACCAAAATGTTCGTTGTCAGCTCTTTTTTTATCATCTCAAAAAGGAGGTGGTCCACGAAAATTTTTTGATCGGCCTGGTGGTCCGTGGACTGAAACGAGTTGAGTACGACTGCTCTAGAGGGTGATGTGAGCGGGAAGCCGCCTTAAGCCAGTTCCCCATACATACCGGGAGCCTGTGTGTAACCGTGAAGGTTAACCAGTGAACCCAGGATCATAGGTAAACTGTGTACATGATTACACTTTCACATCCCTGCTAGTAGCAGTAGCTTGCATGCTCACAATTTATACTGAATGTGGATCTCTAATGCAATGCTTCCAAAATTGCAAGATTTTACACATACAATGTGTCAGTCCCCGTAATACACGAGGTTCGAAGGGATGCCGGAAAGGATGAGACCACAACTGGGGGTTTCAAAAAGTACAAACTGATTTTATTTTGATGGCGCCAGACAATCATCAGAACAAAAATTAAACAGATTGCCAGACAACACAAAACAATTCCCTGAGGCTTTTCTAAATCACAATAATTCCCAATAACTGCCCAGGGGTTAGGAACAGTTGAATTAACACTGGTATTATCCATAGGGCTGACTATTTACACAACTTTATACAAGGAAACAGTAAAAAACCTAAACCACAACTATTTATAAACTAACTTAGTAACTTTTTAGCCACTGTCACTTGGCAAGCAATAAGGACAACTAAAAAATCAATTAGGATAGGGATGATGGTGGGGGGGGGGGGTGTTATACCAGTTCTGGAGACAGCAGGAACACAAGTACCGGTCACACGCTCATAAACTGTCTCCACTCGGGTCGACCAACTCGGAGTACGCTCAGTAAGACTCAAGAGCGGGGGGTGCAAGGCGTCTGGGTGATCAGGCCAGGCGTTCACTCAATGCGAATCCCCAGTGAGAGAGGGGCTGCCTGCCTGTTTTATTGCCTGTGAACTTATCACCCCATAGGTTGGTTTTTGTTGCAGTGGGTGGAGTAGCAGGCCTGAGCACCAGTCAGCCCACTGGCTGATCTGTTACTGCAATGGGTGGAGCGAGCAGGGGAAGATTATTAATTTACATGCCCTTATATGGAAAACACTCCACCTCACAGACAGAGCCCCCTATACCAGCCTCAGAGGTATTACAGGCTATGGCTCCCTGCGACGGGCAGCCATTCCTGATGTTCTGTCTCGGACATGCCCCCGTGGCTGTCCGGAGCAAGAGGTAAGGGGGTTGCCTAAGGTGAGAGCGCACGTAAGGGTAATCAGCAAGAAACCAATTGGGTAAATTGAGGTTCTGGTGAGCTGCTGTCTTCAGAAAGGGGAGAAAGGGAAAAGTAAGCAACAGTAACAGGGAAAGCGGAAACAACCCTGTGGATAAGAGCTTTTGCAACAGCAATGCTCACTAAAAAGGCTAGTAACACAAGAGCACATACAATCAACCACTGCTTAATGGTGGATGCCCAAGTACTCAGTCCTCAAGAGGAAAGTTTTGTTTGCCACCAGTCCCATTCTTCCCGCTGTTCGTGAATCCGAACTGCAAGTGAGGTCAGCTGTTGGGTGATGGCTGAAACGTTGTTCCACCCGGGCTTGAAACGCAAACGGTATTGGTCCTTAAACCTGGGGTCAAGGTCCTCGAGTGCCATACAAAAGTCCTTCTGCAATATAACCTGTATCATTAGACGATTCTTTTCAGCATAATGAGCTAGTACAGTGAGAGCCAAATCGACTTGTTGAAACCCTTCAGCGGTCAAATTAGTGAGGGCTTCAAGATTGCAGGACATTTGGTAACATATTCCCAAACGAAAGATTCAGTGGCAGACTTAAATTTTTTCCATCTTGATGGTTCTCGTCGGCTCCGGAAGTCAAACAGCCGGTGGGGGGCTCGAATGGGTTGGTACCTGAAAAACAAAAAGGGGACAAACAACGCCCTCAAGGCGGGCTAATTAAGATCGAAGAGAAAGCCAATTGTGACGGACTAACGTAGGTTGCTTCAACGCTATTTAATCCCTGTACAAAGACTATCTTTCCAGTGGGGGTGTGGGACATATCGGGGGGGATGATGGATACCTGTGCCCCCGTGTCTAACAAAAAGGGGATAATTGTCTCGTTTTCGGTAGTCAGGTTTTGGTAGGGTCGAGGGTCATTTAAATCGGGCCGAGTGACCGCTAGGCACTCGGCCTCTCCCCGTTTTTTGGCTGCGGGGGAATAGGGCGATCTTCCCACCCCAATTTCACAGCCAAGTCTTTCTGTTGATCACTATTCATTTTCCTAATAGCTTCCTTGGCGAGTCCCTTACCCAATAAAAATCCAAAAATCTTACGCTCGATGAACGAACGCTCGGGGTATTTGGGTTTGGGCGCCATTTTGGACCCTTTCACCAGAGTAGAGGGGGTTGCAAGTAGGGCGGCCTTTAGTGTTGCCCACTTCACCCTCTCTACAGCGTCGTATAGTCGGCCAATAGGTTGTCCTGTGTATCCCCTTAGCCACAGAAGAGCCCCTGTGTCTAGATTAGGGCTGTTGTCCACGGCTAGGGTAACAGCCGCATCTTCTATGGGAATCTGAGTGGGATCATCAACAAAACGAAATGGGTTTTGTGCTACCGTCTGAACGTTAGTTAAGTTGAGGGGGTGTGCGGTGGGATCCCAGAGCAGAATAGAACTCCCAGCGATTGCGTACATAAGGGTAGTGGAGTTATTCACACAATCAGGTGGCATCTGTACTGCGCGAAATCCCCCTTGTATTTGGAGGTGCGCGGCAGCTGCGGCCGTTACAGGCCAATGATTATTCGCTGCCAATACTCCCCCCATAAGGCCCCGCGACCAACTCCCGGTACGGGTTAACGTTAAGGCTTCCTCCCGGTCAACCCAGTCACTCCCCTGTTCCAAGGCTAATCTCCCTACCCAGATTATAGGAGGCTCATCTGGACGTCGGGCAGTATCTGTGATGAACTCCTTCATTTCCGCCTTGGTTCGGGGGCGGGTCTCAGTTACCTGAGAGGTATTCCCCTGACCATCCATTTTTAATCGGGTTACAGTCACAGGGAGGGCCTCCGGTACAATCAGGTCGGGAGCTGTGGGTATGGTTGAACTCAGGGTAGTCAAGCCAGGGTAAATGTTTGGTGGGTCATGAGAGCCTTGGTATGGGGGAGGAAGTTGTGTCTCTAAAGGAGGCGTCTTTGGCGCCTGAGGGGAAAACTCCGGTTCTCCCTCCGACTGCGAGTGCGCCACCCCACGTGCACAATTTGTAACGGCCCCATGGTAGACGGTAACTTTATCAAGGGCCGCTGCCAGGGTATTGCAGATGGCAGCCAGAACATCCTCTGATTTATAAGAATCGGGGCGTAGTTTTTTAACCTTTTTTATCCCATCTAACCTTTGGACCAATCCTATTAACAGGTGGTGTGCAGGTGATCCATGTGGGGCTCTTGGCTCGGGGGCCAAGATGGAGGGGGCTACCCCACAGAGTTTAATTACCCTGTTCACCTCTTTCCAGAGGCTAAGAGGGTTTGAATTAGGGACTGTCTCACCCACTTGAGTGAGACACGGTTGAAGGCTATTATCAGCCGGGGTGGCCCTGAAGGTGGGATGGCAAGTTAGCAAGCAGCCCACATCGCTCAACCCCAAAGGAATGGTGTAGGTCCTACAATCATGGCCGTGTCCTATGACACAGACCCAGTCAAAAGTGTTAGGGGCCCCTTTGCGCAGTCGAGTACAGAGGAGGTGGTATTGCAAATGATTAAACTGATCCTCCTCAGAACCTGGGGTCTCAGTTTTAGCCCAGGGGCAACTATCAGAGTTGTCATGGTCTCCGGGGTTCCGGCATCCTGTTCGTGACGCCATGTCAGTCCCCGTAATACACGAGGTTCGAAGGGATGCCGGAAAGGATGAGACCACAACTGGGGGTTTCAAAAAGTACAAACTGATTTTATTTTGATGGCGCCAGACAATCATCAGAACAAAAATTAAACAGATTGCCAGACAACACAAAACAATTCCCTGAGGCTTTTCTAAATCACAATAATTCCCAATAACTGCCCAGGGGTTAGGAACAGTTGAATTAACACTGGTATTATCCATAGGGCTGACTATTTACACAACTTTATACAAGGAAACAGTAAAAAACCTAAACCACAACTATTTATAAACTAACTTAGTAACTTTTTAGCCACTGTCACTTGGCAAGCAATAAGGACAACTAAAAAATCAATTAGGATAGGGATGATGGTGGGGGGGGGGGTGTTATACCAGTTCTGGAGACAGCAGGAACACAAGTACCGGTCACACGCTCATAAACTGTCTCCACTCGGGTCGACCAACTCGGAGTACGCTCAGTAAGACTCAAGAGCGGGGGGTGCAAGGCGTCTGGGTGATCAGGCCAGGCGTTCACTCAATGCGAATCCCCAGTGAGAGAGGGGCTGCCTGCCTGTTTTATTGCCTGTGAACTTATCACCCCATAGGTTGGTTTTTGTTGCAGTGGGTGGAGTAGCAGGCCTGAGCACCAGTCAGCCCACTGGCTGATCTGTTACTGCAATGGGTGGAGCGAGCAGGGGAAGATTATTAATTTACATGCCCTTATATGGAAAACACTCCACCTCACAGACAGAGCCCCCTATACCAGCCTCAGAGGTATTACAGGCTATGGCTCCCTGCGACGGGCAGCCATTCCTGATGTTCTGTCTCGGACACAATGGAGCATCTAGTCTGCCAGGCAGGAAGTTTGAATTTGTAATTGCCTGTGAATGCATATCTTTTCAATTCAGTGACACTTGGGCACAGGACAGTATAAGAGACAATATTACAGCTTCACATTAGGCTTCAATCCAAGTGCTCACAAAACAAAAATGTCATTTTGACACTAACATATTGCATTACTAACAATATACTTTGGGTATTTACCTCTACATGGAAGTTACACAATATGTAGACATGAGGCTACAAACATCTTAAACAGAAAAAGACTACACAAACTCTGAGAAACAAAGAGAAATCCTATGGCGCCTGTGAACTACTTGTTTTAAAGTTACAGACTAATACAGCTACCTGCTTTAAAACTTTGATAAGCATGATTTTTCTTAACAAATAACAAAAGAATGGAAACCTGTCAGAAGCTACTAGTGCTGGGCAGAATTCTGTGGGGTTGGCAGCAAAAGCCAGGAGAAATTAATTGTATTGGTAGTTACTGGAGAAATATTCTAGTTTAGATGATGTGCAACCAATACTATCGCAGCAACTGCTTTTAGAAATACACAAGCAAGTAGACCATGGCACACATCAGAGTTGCATTGAACCACAGAAGAGACTCTGTATCTGACCACAGAATATTGTATGTTCACTTGCTTTATTGTCACCAGAGCACGCGGATCTTCTAGTCATTGGTCCTGATACACTCTTTTCTTAAGAAAACAAGAAAATGTTCATAAAAGACACAGACAAGTTTGCTGAGAAAATGGAGACCAAAAGAAAAGCTCTGCGTAGGGTCAAAATCTTGTCTCTCTCAACAACATGAAGTTGTCAAAAAAAAAAAAAAAAAAAAAAAAGTTACCACACCGACATTGTCTTTCTAATATCTTGGGACTAACAACTACAACACCATTTCTAAAAACAGAAACATTTGAGAGAGTAACACTAAGAGAGCCAGCACTTCAAAGATGAGATGACACTGAGTAGACATATTTGCTAAGGATGCAGTTTAATCACTCAACATGGCCATTCTTCCTACTTGAGTAAAATTAATCTTAAACCAAAACCATCTAGTTACACTGTAACAATAGTCACCTTGTGACAATGACGGCTAATAATACACAATGATCTTATTTACAAGAAGAATCTTCTGCCCAAGCTGCTACAAAAGTATTAAAAAAAACTCTACTTCCAACAGACTTTGTCTACATTATGACTTTTGCCACAAGAGGCAATGCAAATGAAGCATGGATTTCCCACGCTTCATTTGCATATTCTCTTTACCTGTTTTTGCACAAAAATGGAATGAGTGTGGCTGTGGCTGTATTGTGGAAAAAGCCTTTTTTCTGCAAGATCCTTATGTCTCTCTGGGACAGACAAAGATCTTGCAGAAAAGGGGGGTTTTCCGCAAAACGGCCACGGCCACACTGCCTGCTTTTGCGCAAAACCCCTAGAGCAAAAACGGAACAAAAGAGAGTATGCAAAAGAAGCACGGGAAAATGCTAATCCACACTTCGTTTGCATTACCTCTTGCAGCAAAAGTCATAGTGTAGCCGTAGCCTCAGATGTACAAACTGCAAAAACTATTCCACTAGTAAGTTATAGGCAAGTTTAGGGGGAAGAAAACACTGTTTCTGCAAATTCATGCCATGCACAACAAGGACAAAGCATGTGTCCAATTGTTTTATGCAGCACAATAAAATCAGCTGATGCGATCAATCTGCTAGTAATCATCTGCAGGAACTTAAGTCATCCAAACGTTTTGTGGATGTTCTTCTGGCAAGTGAGTCTGATGAACAGCTTTCAAATGAACTCATGTTTGGTGCAGCACTGTCATCACAGAGTGAAAAATGAAAGATCCATAGGGATCTAAATTTCTTAAAATCTCAGTCTCCACATCAAAAAAGACAAGTCAGTGGCCAGACTCCCATCATGCGAGGAGAGTTTTTAAAAACATATCAAAAGAGCAAGTTGGCAAACAAAGATATGGATTTTTTTGCACATAGGCAATACATCAGATATTGGATTACCACTGTAACATGGGTGGAAAAATATGCCTTCCCTTCCCTCACCTCCCCGCCCCCCACACACTGCTGCCTCTATATCAGAGGCAACAGCACAGGGGGCAGGTGAGAGAAGAGCTGGCTTTTAAGCTGGCTTCCCATAAGCACCAGCTCTTGCCCCTCCCCCCATGCTGCTGCCTCTGTGGAAGGCAGCAGCGTGGGGGGAGGGGGGAAGCTGGCTCCACAGGAGCCAGCTGCCGCCTCCCCACCAACTTCTGATACAGATGGGCGGGGGGGGTGGGGGGGGGGAGGGAGGAGATGCTGTGTGCAACCCTTAGAATTAACTGATGAGCCCAGACTTAAGAGCAGGTGCTTGCGGGGAGCTGGCTTTTAAGCTGCCTCCCGGCCCCTCCCCTGCTGCCTTTAATGCCATGAATTTGGGTGGGCTGAATACATAATCAACTGAGTCTTTTGTCAGAACAATCTTTGCTGCACAGAACTGTGCACATGCCAAATCAATGAAGGCTGTGGTAATCCACACATTTTTGACAGAGTTCACAATGATGAACAAGATGATAGTCATGTTGACTAAAAACCATCAGCACTATTACATTTCAATGATACCTGTACATATTATTAGATGTTTGTTTTACCCTTTGAAGGCCCAAAGAAATCCACTGTTCAATCTTGAAATAACAGAGTCATCAAACTCAACTAGAATGCATGCAAATATTTTAAAGTGGTAATTTTGACATACTGTTGCCATTATTTATCCCCATTCCTATGGTAACGGCACAACATAATACCTCCCATGAAAGCAGACGTAATAAACATCCAAATGAAGTACCACTAGTGGGGGAATGTGTGCATAAAGGATACATTACGTCTACCAATTTAGTGGCAGCTAACTCTTGCCTCCAACCAGCTGGCATGCTCTTGCTAAGAAGAGTATGGCACCCAGCCAGATTACACTCCTTTACACCTTTTACATATTAAGGCACACTATCAAGATCCTTGCCTCCTTCAAATTGTTCCTTGGAATTTCCTACGTCCAAAAGGCTTATTAACTCCTGTCTCTCCCAATCCCCGTGCAATGACAGGGAACATGAGAGAGAAAAATGAAACAAGACACAGGGAGCTAAGTGCTAAGCATCCCACTCTGACATCTCATTTCTCATCTACTCGCTGTCCACCTAAACCTTATCTACCCCCAAATAATTTGCATGTAATCAATCAGTGTACAAACTGATTTAGCTAAATCCTTCCCATGGACACTCTGGGTGTATCTACACAGCAGGGCTAAAGTCGAATTAACCTTTGCAACTTCAGCTATGTCAACTGCATAGTTTAAATTGAAATAGCTTAATTCAGCTTTTGGTGCAGTCTACAAAGCAGGAAGTTGAAGGAAGAACACTTTTCCTTCAACTTCCTTACTTCCTCGTGAAATTAGGGTTACCATGTTATTTCGGAATAACTAGCATTATTATATAACGCTGCTGTGTAGATATAGCCTTTTACATTAGCTAAATCAATTCTAATCACAGTTGTTACTTTAACAGTTTTCTAGACACTTACGTAGCCCAAAATTGACTAACAGGCTTTTAGAATCACAGCTAGTACTGAATTACTACTTTTTAAAATTAGAAGTTAGAATGTGAGAAGACTTCACTATTATCCTCATTAGTATAGTGAAGTGTTCAAATAACTTAGGCACAGCATACAATAACCTCATTAAATTTTGGAGGGAACATGTCTAAGACATTATGGCACTATCACAACTATCCCAAATTCTTGGGTTGCATACTCCTCTCTGCTATTCACTGCAATGGCAATAGAAAGACTACAAGGAGGCAAAATGAAAAGCACCTGCTCTTCTGTATACTTTTCTGTAATTCGTGAGAACAGAAGGTTCACTACTCCAGTTCTATAGGATTTGGTCTTCATGTCAAACTCTCTAACATAACCAGTTGATTTCCACATGGAAGTCTGCTTGGTAGTCATTACTGGTACATCACCTTCACCAGGTAAATTAGGTAGAAACCCTACTGGTTTTCTGGAATTCATACCCAGCATGATAATCATGTGACTCTACTACAGTCAATCTTTTAACAAATTAAGATAAATTAAAAGGCTAAGCACTTACTTCATTTTTAACTTTAGTTGGTGGCATGCATATAGCTCCAACCTTCTGAGCTTCTTCAAAAAGGTTATCAACAAAAAATTCACAGCTTTGCTCAGTACCATTAAGATTCTGGTCATCAGTTCCTTTCTTACACACCCTACAAAATAAAGAGAGGTCATTAAAGGAGACATGTTAAAGGACACAAGAAACTCAGTACCAAAAGATCTTTTCCTCCTCATATGCCATGTATTTTGTAATGTTAGAAAAAACAGCAGCTATAGCAGCCTTGTGGACTATTTTAAAACACTTTGCTGCACTATTCTTTTCATAAAAAGGCTCAGCCTATATCAGATTCACATACCGTTCTTCTGACGTGCAAAGAGAGTATAAAGGGAATTAAAATTATCCACAATGAAGCTTCTAAATTTGGAATCTAACTCTATGAGAGGGTGTTTTCTCATCCTGTTACTATAGCAAGTCAGACAACTTGCACGTCAGAGTCAACTCTACCACTAATGAAAGCATTTGCAGTTGTCTAATGAGAGCTTTCATTGAGCCACTTTTTCAAAAATAGAAGAAAAATTCTTCAGAGATAAAATTTAAAAGTCTCTTATAAAGCAAAGATTTTTCTATATCAGTTATTTCCATATTTAGTTTTCTGGTTATTGTCCCTTCACCCCCCACATTAGGGATGTGAATGTTTAACCGGTAAGCACCACCTTTAATGGGTGAGGCTTACCAGTTAATATTAACCAGGGGGTGGGGGTTGAAGCAACACTGCGCCTGCTGCTGGCAGGGAACTGCTCCCCACCACGGACAGGGACTGCTCTGGCAGACCCAAGTGCCCCACGGGGGGGGGGGGGGGGGGGAGTGGGGAGGGGAGGGGAGAAAGAGGGAAATGCTCCAGTCTAGCTCACTCTCCCCCTTTAAATAGGTTAAACAATGTGTTTAACTGGTTAACCAATTAAATGGGATTTTAGATCACTACCTAAAACTTTTGTGACACTTCTGATTTTTAGTATTGCAATTGATAAACCTAAGAAAAGCTGGCTCCCAGTCCTATTCTAGCCTATTGGAAATATACAACAGAAGGCTTTGATACTATGGAGATGAGCATGGTGTGAAAGCCTACAAAAACATTTTACTATCAAGTACAAATTTCCACCTACCATGCTTATGTACAGTGTAAAAGAACACAGACGTCTCTTTACTATGTTACCTTTTCATTGACTATCATGCTGATAATTCATTTGAATGACCTTTTTATTTGAGTTCTCAATAATCAAATGCTTCATGATCCTTCTGCAAAAAGCATTACTGAAAATCTCAGGCAAGTTTATTTTGCTTACTTCCATATTTCCATAAGTGCTATTTCAAACAACTTCATATAATCCCAACTCTCAGGAAAAATGTCCTTACTTGTGTAAAATAAAAACTGAATTTCACATTACAATGAATGTTCATGAAAAATATATTGTTCATCTGAAAGGCTCAGTACCATAAATTAGATCTGTTTGTATTAACAAAAATCTTCATTGCAGCATTTGTATGGTATGACCAATATTAGCATAAACATCTTGTTCGATCCAAAGTCAACATTTTTAAACAAAGTAAATCAATCAAGAAAGTTGTAATAATTCA
This sequence comes from Pelodiscus sinensis, assembly GCF_052426305.1. NCBI lineage: Eukaryota > Metazoa > Chordata > Testudines > Trionychidae > Pelodiscus > Pelodiscus sinensis. The sequence continues at coordinate 16,678,200 of NC_143054.1, forward strand.
AGCTCCCTCTTCTCCATTTTCACTACATCATCAGTTCTCAAACTGTGGGTCAGGACTAGGGATGTCAACATGCAGTCGACTATATGATTAACCAATAAGCCTAGGCTATCGGTTAATCTTGTTGACAACACGCATTTATCTCTACATGCAAAGAGGGGGGGAAGTAGGAGCCGGTGCTGACAGTAACCAGCTTAAGTGCCGGTTTCCCCCAGCACCGGCTCCCTTCAGCGCTGGCTCCACAGTGCTCCCTGTCCCCTCCCACCTCTGATACAGGCAGTAGTGTGGAGATTGTTGGGGACGGGGGGGGGAGGGGTTTGAGCTCCACATTGAGCAGCTTGTGTCTGTAGAGAGCTCCCCTCACGCACCAGCTCTCCCTGCCACTCTGCACAGCTGCCTCTGATACAGGAGACTATCAAAATATTTGTAAGCTGCCTCAAATATTTGAGAGAGAGAGGCGGGGTAAAAATATTTAAATAAATTAAGTAATTAATTAAAATACTTGTATAACTGCTAAGATTTCATGCAATTACACAACTATTCTAATTACCTGATATCTAACAACCCCAATCAGGACTCCAAAGTGGATCAACATCCTATTTTATCTGGGTCACCAGAGCTGGCTTTTGACTTGCTGGAGCCAAAGAAAAACCCGACAAACCAAAGCTCAAGGGCTTCAGCCCTAGCAGGCAGGGCTCAGGATTCAGCTCTGGGCATTGAGGCTCAGGATTCAGGCCCCTCGCTTCCGCAGGGCTGAATCCTTTGGGTTTTGCCCTATCTCCCAGGGAATCAGGGCTTGAACAGGCTCAGGCTTCATGTACTAATTTTTCTTGTCAGAAGGGGGCTGCGGTGCTACAAAGTTTGAGAACTCCCACACTACATCATTACAAACAATTGTCCCTCTTCTCCCTCCCCCGCCCCAAAAAAGATCTGATGTCCTATAAGCATTTGTTAAGGCATTTACAGTATTTTTTCCATGGGCTTTAACTGGCATAAAAAATATACATTTTTACATATAAAGTAAAGGCTTCCAATGGGTCATGGGTCGAAATAGAAAGACACACAGATTTATGTAGGTATAAATGTTTGTGCAGCCACTTGGAAAGGTTCCACCCCTAGAATTTGTGACTGCAGTTATATGAGAGGTGCTCTGAAAAAGTAATTTCCCTCTTGTAATAAAAAAAAAAACCCTAAATGTACATGGAGCGGACTGACAACATGAGCACAGATCTTCAATACAGTCTTTTTGTTTTTAATTGCAAGTGTTCCTCAGAGCTTTATAATAAGAACTCAATGATGTGGGATAATAGGAGCAGAAACATTTGCTTTAGCCAGCCAGTTAAGTTATGGCAGCTTTGTACTTCAAGAGGCAGTGAGAAACAATCTAACTAGAGATGTGCTGGCCTGAAAAGAAAGAGGTTCATAAAATGTCAACTGGAATTGTATTTCAACTTTCATTCCTGAAAGCAGGAGCCAAAGAAAACATGTGCATATCAAACAGTAGTCACTAAATCAATAACATTTTTGATAAAAGCTACAGAAGGTTAGCTTTATTATTAGTTAATAATTAACAGCATGTTGAATTAATAAAGAGACGGTACAAGACAGGCAGAACCATACAAAGAAAAAATAAGCACCTACCATTCTTCTTTTAAAGTTTCAATTTTGTCTACATCTTTCATGCTGCTGCTTCCCCTAATTACGAAAAGAAAATTTTTAAGAAACAGGGAAAATTCTTAACACCCTTTTGAAGGCTATAAATTGTATAAAGTTTCTCTATGTTTAAGAGAGATTCTGTGTCAATTCTTCACTTGGAAGATTTCATGTTCCTAAGTCACTAGATGGTTCTTTGTTTGGCTGGGACTTCTAATTTGGTCATGATCACACCAAGCATCTTTCAGCTTCAAACAGCAGAAGGAGGAATGTTGGATTATTACATTTTCTCGGTGCACCAAAAAAAAGCCATGAGAAACACTGAACTGATGCAAAAATATTCTCTCATTCTTATGCCAGTTTAGAAAACAAGTCACCCTCATTTTCACAGATTTAGTTGTAACTCATCCCAGGTTTTGGCAGCAGTACCCATCAGATGATAGCAGAAGATCATAATGTCACGGCAGGCATCCTCTGTAACAGTTTATTGCTAACAATGACCTTCAATTTAATAGTGTGCATAAGGAAAAGATGCAGTGTACTTCAACTTCCTCCCTTAGGGCTTCCCCATTTTCTAATAAATTGGTGCAGTGTCCTAGAAATTGTCTATGTCAAGTCACAATTCCTGTTCTACATGCAGCAAGAGACTAAAACCTGGATTTTCAAACACTAAACATACAACAGGATTAGTGTGCTGAGTAAACAAGACTGAAAAGCACCATATTGATCTTGTGCTATATTCTGGTGTCTCTACAAAGAGATATTAAACCACAAACACAAAATAAAAACACTGAAGACCTGACAAGCCAATAGTAGAAAGATTCCTAGTGAGGTTGAAATCATGTTTAAGGGCCCAGTCCTGCAAAGTGCTGGGCATCGCCTATGCTGAAAGAGCTCACCATCTTGTAGGATCAAGCTCTAAATCACCACACTGCACAGGTATTAGAATAGAATACAGGAAACAAACCACTTCTGAAATAATCAGACAGAAGAGTTAAGATCAGTGTTCCTCCCCTAACATACAGTTCACTTACTTTTGGAGCTTACCAGATAATGAAAGAATTAAAAAAAAAATCTTGGCAAAAATACATAAGTCTATTTAGTTAACCAAGCAGATACCTATGCTAAATCAGGATATTCATTTTCTCATCTTTACATTTGAAACCCCTATAAACATTTGATTTTTGTTTAGCAAAAATGCAAACACCCTCAAAAGTACCAAACAATCTATACTGCTGTAATAAATTTCTAAATGCATTTATTCTTTTCTTTAACTGGTTATATTATGCAGTATTTATTGCATCAGCCAAAACACTGCATTTATGTTCTTTTAATAAATGTATAATGTTAAATGTCTTCCCTTGTTTTACAGTTCTGTAATAGCACATTATATAAGCAAAGCCATGTTACTGTATACAGTTTTGTTTCTGTAGTGCTCTACTGAAATTTTTGCATGTTTTAAATATTTGCATTATTAAAAAAAAGTACATTTACTTCTCCACATATCAAGTCTGAAACCCAAGTAATTTGACAGTAATGAAAAACTGAAGTCAAGATGTAATCAGAATTGTTATAGAACATGTAATAGAAGCAAGTCATCAAGACTAAGTTTCTACTATGCTAATGAGGCCTTGCACAAATAGAATACTGTATGCAAACTTATCCAGCTGTGAAAGACAACCTTGGATTTATACAAAAGGATAATTTGGAGTTAAATTATATTAGCTATATTCATTTTATATTGGTATTTAGTGTGAGAACTCAAATTCTTTAACAGTAGGCAAAACTAGTGACTTTCACTTTAACAAACATTGTGCCGAGGGAGTCGACAGTACAATGGAGCTAGCATTTAAGTTTGTTTTAATACTCATGGGGGAATTCTGTATGTGTGCAGAATTCACATCCCCCACAGATTCCCCCCCCCCCCACATAAAATCAATGCAGCAGAACTTTTCAGCAGAATGTAAGTTTAACATCTTTCTCCCACCAGAAGGCCAAAGAGAGGGCAGCTGGCTGATAGGGAGGAGAGGCTACTTATCTCAGTGCCCTGCCCGTGGAGCCAGATAAACGCGGGCACATAGAGCTGCACAGGCTGGGGATCAAAAGAATAGTGGAGGAAAATACAGGCTAAGACAGGGGCATAGGAGCTAGTGGGTGAGAGCATTGAGCCAAGGGCTGAATGGGAACAGGGGTGCAGGGCCACATGCGGGAAAGGAAGGAGGAGTGGCTGAAGGGGTGTTGCAGGGCCACATGGGGACAGGGAAAAGAGGTGATGAAAAGTCACATAGGGATTGGGGAGGAGGATGGAGGAAGATGAATAGGAGGGGAGGGGGAAGATGAATAGGACCACATGGGGATGGACAGATGTGCCTGACTGAATGGAGAGGCTAAGGATCAGCTACGGTCTGCATGGAGCAGTGTCCCAACAGCCCTCCCTCCAAATCCCCCAAAAAAGTATTCCATATTTCTCTCACTCTAACTCAGCCACCATCCAGGTTCACTCCCAGGCTCCTTCCCAGCAATTACTTCGGTCACCCCTGACTCCCACAAACCTATGCTCTGATTATGAGGTGTGGGAAATATGTTTCGCTGTTGTACAGTAAACTTCCGATAATCCGGCACCTTTAGGACCCAGGGGGTGCCGAATTATCAGATATGCCGGACTATCCAAAGGGATGGGGTGAGGGGATGCCACCCCAGACCCGTCATAGCCCCCCCTTCCGATAGTCCGGCTCTGCCCCAGGCGTCCCTGATTCAGCTGCTGGTCAGTTTTAGCAGCGGCTGAATCGGGGAAGCTGGGGGCAGAGCAGCTCCAATGGTCTGGCTGCCCGGAGCACTTCCGGGTTCCTGATGGTGCCAGACCATCAGGAGTACCGGACCATCAGATGCCACACCATCGGAGTTTTACTGTAGTTTAAATGAATTATTACTCAGTTTTTTGTATTACAGGCAGTCCCCGACTTACCTGGATCCGACTTACGTCGGATCCCTAGATACGAACGAACGGGGTGAGGCAACTCCCGCACATGCGCAGCAGCATTCCCGGGGCTCGCTCACCTGGGTCCTAGGATCCTCCTCCTCCTCGGGCCGGCTCCGACTGGGGTCCCGCAGAGCTGCCGGGCAGAGGAAAAGTGCCTCCCCACGCCCGCTGCCCCCCTGCTAGCAACAGGCTGCCCCCTCCCCTGAGCAACAGGCTGCCGAACAGACAAAAGCAGCCTCTCTGCCCCTCCTCCCCTCTATACATGCTGGGCTCCCTGAGCGCAGCAGCGTCCCCGGGGCTCGCTCACCTGGGTCCTAGAATCCACCTTCTCCTCCTCTTCGGCCGGCTCCAACTGGCCTCTGCCTGCAGCAGCTGGCCACAGGGACAGGGATCCCGCAGAGCTGCCGGGCAGAGGAAAAGTGCCCCCCCCCCCCCCCCGCGGCCTAGCATCCTGCACGCCTCCCCCCCTCCCCCCCTGCCAGCAACAGGCTGCCCCCTCCCCTGAGCAACAGGCTGCCGAACAGCAGACAAAAGCAGCCTCTCCGCCCCTCCTCCCCCTATACATGCTGGGCTCCCTGGGCAAACAAAGACTCCACCAAAACAAACAAAGTGCTGGCCTCATTGTGTTAGCAAAAAAAGGACCCTCCTCCTAGAACCCTGGGTGGTATGTGGAAATAAAGCTATTAGCTCAAAGCATGGTGCAGAGCTGTTTGGTATTTGATGAGTTACTCCTTTAGTCCTGAGTTTGTCACAGGGACAGAAATAGATGTGAAATCTTCTGAACAGGGGAACAGACAGCAAAACAAACATTAGAGGGGAGTTAACCTTTCCCTATGCTATCCAAAACTAAAAAAAATGTTTGGCTAGAGTTTCCCCTACAATATGTACCAGTTCCGACTTACATACAAATTCAACTTAAGAACAAACCTACAGTCCCTATCTTGTACGTAACCCGGGGACTGCCTGTAATGTGCATAGTAAGGAATCTAATTGTCAAAAACATTTACTGAATCTTTTTGGTTATCTGTATTGTTATGGACATACATGCTTAAAGCTCTTTTGAAATACACTACCAAAAGAATTGTCACAATAATGTCAGTTTCAAATAAAATAGGCAGAATTTTAAAATAGCATACATAGAATTTTTAATTTGGGGGCACAAATTTTTTAAACTGCTCAAGATAGTTAAGACCAAAGCAGACTTTGAAAAGCTTCAAAAAGATCTCACAAAACGAGGTGACGGGGCAACAAAATGGCAAATGAATTTTAATGTTGATAAATGCAAATTAATGCATCATGCAAAACATAATCCCAACTATACTATAGTCCCCAAAATGTTGGGGACTAAATTAGCTATTATCACTCAAGAGAGAGATCTTGGAGTCATTGTGGATAGTACTCTAAAAACATCCACTCAATGTGCAGCTGCAGTCAAAAAAAAGCAAACATTAGGAATCATTTAAAAAGGGATAGAGAAGAAGACCGAGACTATGTTATTGCTTCTATATAAATCCATGGTACGCCCACATCTTGAATACTCCGTATAGATGTGCTCACCTCATCTAAAAAAAAAAGATATCTTGGCATTGGAAAAAATTCAGAAAAAGGCAACAAAAATAATTGTTGGTTTGGAATGGCATCAAAATGACTGGGACTTTTCAGCTTACAAAAGAAGAGACTAAGGGTGGCTATGATAGAGGTCTTATACAATCATCACTGGTATGGAGAAAGTGAAGAAGGAAAAATGTATTTGTTCCATAACATAAGAACTAAGGGTAATCAAATGAAATTAATAGGTAGCAGTTTTAAAATAAGCAAAAGGATTTCTTGGCCCAACGCACAGTCAACCTGTGGAAGTCCTTGCCAGAGGCAGTCATGAAGTCCAAAACTATAACATAGTTCAAAAAAGAACTAGATAAACTCATGGAGGAGAAGTCCATACATGCTTATTAGCCAGGATGGGTCGGAATGGCGTCCCTAGCCTCTGTTTGTCAGAAGCTGAGAATGGGTGACGGGAGGAATCAGTTGATGATTACCTACCTGTTCTATCCACTCCCTCTGGGGTACCTGGCAATGGCCACTGTCTGAAGACAGGATACTGGGCTAGATGGATCTTTGGTCTGGCCCAGTATAGCCATTCTTATGTTCTGTGCAGAATTCCCCCAAAAGCAAACCAAAGACAAAAATCAACCCTATTCACACAAATTTCACTCACAAATCAAACTTCTGTTGGACATGTCTAGATATCATTAAAAGCTATACACTATAAAATTAGTCTGTTTCACAAAAACATGCACTTACACTTTACAAACTTTTTAGCCATCAAAACACACACATCTACATGTGTGTAATCATATCTGTAATTCATATCTTTACATCCTCACATGTCTCAAGTCCATCATTTAGACTCCAATCATGAGATTGGGACCTAAAGCTACAAGTTCTTTGGTACAAGGGACCTGTCATATGCATCCCTGGAGCACATGGAGTAGATGCACTATTTAAGTGTTTTCTTTAGGAAGAGGAAGTAACAGAGGCATAAGTTGATGAGCATAAACACTACCTACTACAGCAAACTCTTGGGAGTAGAGACTATAATTTTATGAGTACCGATCATTTGTATTTTAACACTCTTAGAACCTTAGTCATGGACAAGGCCTTCATTGTGCTAACTAGATACTGTATTAACATAGAACAAAAAGACTATCCCTGCCACACAGAATTTACTAAGTGAGAGACAAGAGCTGGATGCAAGCACAAACGGAAGTACAAGGAAAATGAGACAAGTGCCTCTTTATTAGTAGAACTCTAATAAAATATGTTCAATTTTTGGTTTTCCTCTACATTCTAGACCAAGGAGTAAAAACCCACAAACTTTTTGTTTTTCTAATACAGAAATGTTGCTGGCAACAAAACCCCAGCAAAGCCTTCACCAAAACTTATCTTCCACATTTTCGTTATAGTCAAAAAGTCACTGAGAAAAAGAACAGTTTTGACTAGCTCCAGTTAAAGTGACATGTATGTGATATTATGTTATCCAAATATAGAGCAAGCTACCCTAACCTTTCACCATGCAAGGCTACAGTCCTAAGAAGATCACATAGGCGCTTTCTAAACTGTAAAATGCAACAAAAGAAGTGGACACAACTCCGACCTCCAAATGCACATTGCCAGCTACCTGGGTGATGTGGCAGCCACACAAACTTCCATAGTGCAGACACTGCCAGGGCCATCACCGAACTCAGATAAGACTTGTCTTTAGCAGCAAGCCACCACAGCTCTAGCAGACTCTCTCGTGACTGATTTGTAGTGCGCTACTGACATTGAGCCAGCTAGGCCTGGTCACCCAGCAGTCACTTGGATGGAAAGCACGCAGGAGCACAAGGACATGTTGCCTTATCACGTCTCCAAGAATAGCCAAGGACGAGATCGCACTATGCAGAGCGACAAAACCGAAGGGAAAGGAGGGAGAGGGAGGGAGGGAAGAACCGAGCTGCTCATCATGCGCTGACACCCATCCATCCACAATCCCTCCCCCTCCCCAAACAGCAGGGCGGGCAGTTAAATAAGCCCTGGGCGGGAGCCCACGAGCGCTACTTCGGGGTGATACCCGAGACCCTCCCAGTGTGGGGTGCCCGCACTTTCTAACGCTCGCACATGCGGGAGAAGGGAGGGTTTTGCTTTAGGCCTCGCGGAGACTCCAGCGAAACTCCTCGCCCCCGAGCCCGGCGCGTCTCTGGCTGGCGGCAGGTGCCCGCCTTTCAGGCCGCCCCCTCAGGGACCAACAGTGTCAACTCGACACAAAGTGCAGTCACGCAGTGCCCGCCCCACCCACACACCCACCCCTCTGGGCAGGCATCTCCCCTCTGGGCGCGCCGCCCCGCACCTCAGCCTGCGCCACGCGGGGCGAGCAGCGCGCCCCCGCCTCCCCCCAGCGCGGCTCTCGCTGGAAGCGCAGCCGCCCCGCGCCGCTCACCTGGCGCCGCAGCCAGCCACCGGCCGGCCGAGCAGGGCCGGGAGCCCCCTTCCTTCCGCCCGCTCGGGGGGGCGGGGCCCGCTGCGGCCTCTTACCTCACGTGACCTGCTCTTTGTCCTCCATTGCTCGGCGGCGGTTACAGCTGCCTCTTCGCTCGCGCGCCTCGGCCCCACTGGCGTCCGAGCCGTGCCAGGGGCGGGGCGGGGCTGGGATGGAAGGTGGAGGCTCGTTTGTGCCTCGAGTCTCCTGGCCCTGGTAGGGGTCTCTGGACCCCCCCCACGTGAAGGGATTGTGAGGCTCAATTCCTGAGTGTACAGCGCGCTGGCCCCTCTCCTCGGGGGCATCAGATTAGGCTCGTGGCAAATACGTTCATGGGAGGAGGCACCAAAAGCCCCTGAGCAAAACTAGAAACCCTCACACGCTTGGGAGCTGCACTGGGGTTATTGGAAATTAGGGGTGCGCACCCCTTGGCTTGAGGTTGTTTCCGTTACACACAGGGTGTTTAGTTCAATGGCTTTTTGCACCCTCGCCCCTGGAACAATTGTTCCGAGGCAACTGCTTCTGGAATAGAGAGCAAGCAACCCCCAGTGCAGGATGTGAGAGGAAGGGGACTAGTAGAGTGCAGTGAGGGGGCACTTCTGAAAATAATTATGCATACTGTGGAAGAATTCACAAATAGATGCATGCCCTTGGTCCTGAAAAGATACTGTGAACAGCCATGGAAAACGTTATTTTTCTAAACGTCGGTGCGTGCAAAAGACTCCACCACATAGTACACCAGACAAAAGCTAATTTATCTACTGCTGAGGGAGAAATTGTTCCCTCTAGATTTGTACCTCCACTTCTAGGAAGTCATAAGATAAGCAATGAAGTAATTTAAAAAGCAGGTGTCTCTCTTTATTTTTTCAGGACCCTGCCAAGAGCCACAAGGCTTGTCTGTAGTGGAGATAGTTGATCCCCCTGCAGAGTCCTGGGGACAGTGCATAGAGATACACACACATCTCAGACACTTCGCCAAAGGATTAATGCCCACAAAACAGATATCAGACAAGATCACAAAGAGAAAACAGTTTCTTGCCACTTTAACCAGAAAGGACACTCTCTAAATGACTTAGCCACCTGCATTCTGCTACAAAGATCTTTTACATCTGCACTTGAAAGGGAATCCTCTGAACTGTCATTCATGTTAAAATTCGACACTTGTCAACAAGGACTTAACAAGACTTTGAACTTTCTCACCCATTACCAAGACAGTTTCCCCAATTATCACCTGTAATACCATTAACTCACAAACATCCCACTCTCCCTACCTTTAATATCAGCAATTCAGACACTTACCTTCCTTCCTCCCCCTTCCCACCCCCCCGCATCCCCCTTCTGTTCTGCAATGTGATTTGTCCTTTTCATATTTGTTCATTTTTTTTAATTGTATCCTTTGGTATATATGGTTGTGACTACTTTCTTCCACTATTAGATCTGAGGAAGTGGGTCTGGCCCACGAAAGCTCATCATCTAATAAACCATCTTGTTAGTCTTTAAAGTGCTACATTGTCCTGCATTTTGCTTCAACTACCCCAGACTAACACGGCTACATTTCTATCACTACCCCACCAGGGTCACAGGGATCAGGGATGTGCTGGCAGACAAGCGGAGCTGCATTGCCAGTGGTGGTGTCAGCTGGACCTTTAGCCATTTTAAATCACCTGGGGGACAGCAGGCAGGCTAGGGAATGCTGGAGTGCTAGGGGGTCAGCAAATGGACAGCCTCGTGCAAGGAGAACCCTGCTTTCCCAGGAGCTACTACCAGAGGGGGTGCCTTACAAGTGCAGCACCCCTATCTCTGCACCACCCCTATCTGTGCACATCCCACTCTCTCCCCCACCTGCCCTTCTGCCCCCTAAACTCCTCTCAGCCTGCAGCCTTCCCCCCATCCTCCACTACCACCCTCTGTCGCAGGTCATAGCTTACACCTAGCACCCAGACACCATCACGGAGCCTGCACCTTTCATCCCTTCCTGTACCCACATTCTCTCCCAGAGCCCAACCTATCACCTTTCCTGCATCTAAACTCCTCCCAGAGCCTGAAACCACTCCTGCACTCCAACCTCTTGCCCCAGCCCAGAGCCTGCACCCAGCACCCAAACACCCAGAACCCACATCCCTCCCTGACGCAAAACTCCCTCCCAGAGCATTAGGAAGGTGGTGATGGGGAAGCTTGACTGGGGGAGGGTGCGGGCTCTGGGCATTCTGGCCACCACCAAAATTTCTGCAAACCTGCTGCCCCTGACTGCAGCCTATCTGCTGTGGAAGTGTCTGTGCACCACTGTGGCACCAGTGGAAAACACCAGCAGGTACACATATCTTTGAAAAAAATCTGCATAGACACAGGTGTCTGCCCACCTAGAGTTCATTACAGAATATCACAATTTTAATGCAAATGGTATATCTTTTTTCCCAAATGTTCTCCTGATGTGGCTAATGTATTTTGTTGTGAATTAACCTCTCCATTTCAGATAGAACTATTTAAAAGGGGAGAAAAAGCAATTCTTTTTTGTGGTCCTGGCACAAGATGTATTCTGAAAAGCAAACGTGACAGGCTGATGATGCACACAGCCAGCTTTATTTCCTTATCTGAACATGAGTAAGCAAAGCATACATGAAGGTACATTCAGAGGCAGTTTACAAGGATGGATAAATATTGGCTTACTCAAAACACTATATCCAACAGCACTGCAACTCAATGGGAGTATTTGTCAGCTATGGAAGGGGCTAAGGGGCTGCAACCAATTCGAGGTCTTTCCGACTTTGTGTTGGGCAGTGGCTGGGACTGCAGTAGAAGCAACACATTGAACTCTCTGGAGAATAGAATGGCTCTCATTTTGCTTAAGGGACTAATTAAGAACTGGCATTGACATATTCCAGAAGGAGTTCTGTCTGGGCTTTGTATAGTACAAAAAAACTGCATGCTAACCGCAAACTAGTGGCTTAAGGCTGGGGTTCTCAAACTTTTGTGATACTGCGAACCTCCTCTAAGTTGCTCATGACCCCCGAGGGGTTGGGACCCACAGTTTGAGAAATGTGGGCTTAAGGTTACAAAGGGGATGCAAAAAAGAAGAAAGGAATGAGATAGAGAAACTGTAAGCATAGTCTTTAAAGTGCTACATTGTCCTGCATTTTGTAAGCATAGGAGTCTTCCTTCTTTATACCAGGCTGTGACTTGAATGCTCTATCTTGCTACTTCAAGAACTCACACTAAAAGAAGCTGATACTAGAAACTATTCAAAACAAACTAATAAAAAAACCCAAAGTAATAGTGAGCCAATGACTAAAAGCACATACAGAGCAGACTGGTAGCAGCAGTTATCACAAAGATTTTCAGCTTACTCCAGTATGCATGTTTTAACAAGGGATTTAATAATCAGTGATACATTGTAAAACACTTAAATGTAATTTAAATTAAACACAAACAAAACTTGTAAATTCACACCAATTAACACAAGACTTATTAGGAATTAGCAAGTGTGAACAAAGGTAATTTAAAAAGCAAAGATAGTACTTCACTAAATATTTGTTCATTTAGGGCAGGGGTAGGGAACTTAAGCTTCAGGAGGCCTGAGTTGCCTGGATCTTAGGGCTCCTTCAGCATTGGGGAGCTCACACTGGCACCCCCCACTGCTGCCTTTTCTGGCCCCTAACTGATTTTTCTGTGGGTCAGTTGCCCCCAATCCAAAAAAGGTTTCCCACCCCTGATTTAGGGCCTGATTCTAAGCTCTCTTATGTAGACTAGTACCTTATTTTTGCATAGGGTTGCCAGATGGTTTCAACAAAAATACCAGACACACTTGACGTTACATCACAATCTACATTACATCTTATTTAGAAAATACTGGATATTTATATTTTCTCAATTTGTTTCCTGAACTGAAAGCTCAAATACTGAACTGTCTGGTTCAAAACTGGACACCGGTCAACCCTATTTTTGCAAGCAGCATTGAAATAAGTTATCATTCAGTGTGAGTATGAAGAGCAGAATCTTTAGTTCGGTAGTTGTAATTTACACTTAATTGTATTGTGATACATATAATGTACTAAATGTTCTGAAAAATATTTTGTAAAAATAATTAAGCTTTCCAAATGGGATGAAGGGCTTGACTACCAACAACTTAGCTCCTGGCAAAGCCTAGTGTGGATCTACAGAGCACTAGCTTACCAGGCACTAACTTGCTTTATGGATGCTGCTACAGCAGCTTTGCTATTTGAAATGGGAATTCACCATCATACCCTAAAGAACTTTTAATACACGGTAGAAGGGGCTACACAGAGTGTTTTTAGTATATGGACGCTAGTGTGCTGTAGATTTATGCCCTGTTTTGCCATGCATTAGCTGGTTGGGTAGATAAGCCCCTCATTACAGCTGTCTGATTATGAATCTTCACTGAGAACAGGGGAGAAATTGCCGTGTTTATGTGTGCAAATTATAAAATCATCCAAGTATTAAAGTATGGATTAGTCAGGCTCTTACACTACTGTGATTTTACTTGTATTTGCTTGAAGTTATTAAGCCTTAGAGGAGGGCACTAAATTAGCATATGTATTATTATTTTACTACGATAAAGGAATTTATGTCACATCTCACTAGTATCTTGATACTTTTTACAAAAGGCAAAGAACTTGTAAAATGGTTTACAAAATTATCCAAATCTTAGAAGCTACTGATGTAATGCAGCTAGCCAGTCTTCACAGTGGAATGCTGAGTACTTTGGCCCCAGTTCAGCAAAACATTTGAGGTTTATTTTAACTTACTCCTGAAGTGCTTTATTTTAATTTTGGAGACCATACCTTTTCCTCAACAGTATGCAGAACCAAAATGGAACTTGCCTGATGTAGTCAGGTAATTGATTTGGAAAACTGGTACTGGTAGTATTTTGCTCCTCCACTGGTCTCACTGAATGGGAAGTACTGTCTTAATTAATTCAATGTCCACGTTAGCTCCCTAGTAGTTCTCCTAATAGGATCAAGACCTTTGAAAAAGTATGTGGCTTCTGGGGGACCCAAGCAAAAGATATACTATTATTTTCAGTAAAAGAATATGAAAAAAAATATTGGCAAATTCAAGTACAGTCAAGATCAGGACCTCACTAAAACACTGTTGTGCATTTTATGCAACTTATTCTCTGGTAAGAACTACATGAACTGTACAAGAGTAATTGGTCCTTTGCTTACTGTGGGATAAGTGATAAGAGCAAATAGTCTACAATAAGTTCACTGAAAAAAACTCTAATGGAGTATTCACAAGATGAATGCAACCATCTCTGTCTTTTTGCCATGGGGAATTAGAAGCTCTTGTGTGGAAGATAATACTGTATCTACCTCTGACCTTGTTTTATGATGTAAGAGTGAATCTGGATGTTGACAAAGTAAAGCAGTGTTTGAACTGTCACCACCCATTCCATCAAAGTAGAACAGAAGAAGCAATGCACAGTAGCATCTCTAAAAGCAAACAGAAGATGAGTTGCAAGGGGTATTTTCTTTTTTTAACAACATATTAAACAAAACAAACCAGACCAGAAGAAAAACTAATTGCCTACATATAACAAAATTATGTCAGCACATCAGATGTATTGGTTGACCCTAACAACTTGAGACAGAAGTTGTCTGAAGCATTTGAAGTAATGTGTACATATACCGATTTCTCTTGAAAGTGAGCATAGAAAATGAGATTCTAGCAAAAACATATGAGAACATAGTCTACAGTCATTTCACACTCAGATTTCCCATTGACAAAGCTGGTAGGTAGGAGATTGAAAACCACGATCTCCATGGTAGCATTCATTGAAATGCTTCCAGTTCCATATGCAGGGCCAGTTACTGGTAGATAGGGTCTCAGTATATGGTTGAGTCCAATAGTTCAGGGAGAAAGGGTTAGATTTATTAAGAAATGGGGAAACTTTTGAGCAGGGGGGGAGCCTATACAGGAAAGATGAGCTCTGTCTAAAACAAAATGGAAACAGATCGCTGGTACTTAAAATTAAACAGGTTGTAGAGCAGTTTTTAAACTAAGGGCTGGGGGAAAGCTAACAGGTATGGAGGAGCACATGGATCAGACAAAGACATCCCTTAGGCAGAGGTGGAAAGTAACTAAGTAGAAATACTTCATTACACTACTCAAGTACTTTTTTTGGTATTTGTACTTTATTCAAGAAATTTATTTTTGTGATACTTTGACTTTTACTCAAGTAGCTTTTTTTGTGTGGAAAATATTGTGCTTTTCACTCCACTACAATTTCTGGAAGTGCTTAGTTACTCACTACTTTCATCATCCCACTGACACTTGTGCAAGCCAGCATTCTGATTTGCTAAAACACAGCCACGTGCACTTGGGTGCCATTTAAGGGTGGTTAGGTACCAAGTTTGAACCCCTGGAGTTCATACTTGAAGTCTGATTAAAACTGCATGCCCTGGCTTCAAAGGCAGCTCTTAACTGCAATAGCATTTGAGGGCTTGCAGCTTTGCCTTTGGGGCAGGGAGTTTGTCATAAGAAAAGAGAGGCGGGTGATTAAGAATAACAAAAGACTGGTCATTCAAGTAATTAAGAGACCCTTAGATCATCATGAAAACATTTCCAGGTACTTAAAAGCTGGGGGGGGGGGGGGAAGAGTAGCAATGAGTGTTGTGTTGCTGGGATTTGTATTTTGACCAGAACCCTTGAACTTTTAAATGTTCTTGAAAAGGGGGTAAATAGTGAGATGGCAAAATTTGCACATACTACAAAATTACTTCAAATAGTTAAGTCCAAAGCTGACTGCAAAGAGTTACAAAGGGATATCACAATACTAGGTAATTGGGCAATACAATAGCAGATGGAATTCAGTATTGTTAAGTGAAAAATATTGCACATGGAAAAGTATAATCCCAATTATGCACACAAAAATGATGGGATCTAAAATAGCTGTTACCACTCAAGAAAGAGATCTTGGAATCATTGTAGATAGTTCCCTGAAAAAACCTGCTTAATGTATATGCAGTCTAAAAATTAAAAATCTAACAGAATATTGGGAATCATTAGGAAAGGAATAGATAAGACAGAAAATATCATATTGCCTATATATAAATTTATGGCACGCCCACGTCTGGGGTGCAAATCTGGTCACCCCATCTAAAAAAAAAAAAGGTGTATTGGATTTGGAAAAGGTACAGAAAAGGCAACAAAATGATTAGGGGGAAGAAACAGCATCCATATGAGGACAGATTAACAAGACTGGGACTTTTCAGATTGGAAAAGAAATAACTAAAGGATGCAGGGATAATACACACACAAACATAACTATACATATATACGTGTACATTTGTGTGTGTGTGAGTGAGATTGAGAGAGAGAGAAAGAGAGAGACACACTCCGGTGGTTAACTATAGACTTCCATGGGATGGCTACTTTTTACTTCTGGATACTTAAGAACAATTAAGATGGGATACTTTTACTCAAGGGGTGCATCTAGATTGGCAAGATTTTGCACAAAACTTTTACTTAGTTACATTTATTTCAAAGTAGAGGTACTTTTACTCAAGTACATTTTTGAGTACTTTTCCCATCACTGCCCTTAGGACAGTGGTCTCCAACCTATTTAAGCACAAGATCACTTTTTGAATTTAAGTGCAATCCAGGATCTACCTCAAACCCAAACACCCTTGTCCCACCTCCTTTCCACCACTTCTCCGAGGCCCCACCCGTCTCACTCCATTCTTCCTCCTTTCATGATTCAGCTGATATCAAGACAAATTGGCACCATGAAAAAAAAGAACACATACATGCTACTATAACGGATTCCTGAAAAGATTATTTTTTGGTTAGTATTCTTGGAATTTTTCAGTTTGTGAGAGAGATCACAAAATCAACCTTGGTAATATTATCCAGATTTAAAGCAAACATGGACATTGGATCCTTCTCTAAGCAAACTCCCTCAATGAAGTCCTGGATAAGAAATGCAGGATTTTTCTACTTCTGGTAATATGCACCTGTCTCCTATGTGCCTTTTAGGACTAGACTGTAAATACAGATAGGCTAGACCAAAATCTTCTGAATCAACTCAAATAAAGATGTACCATCCCTGTCTATGCTGGGCTCTACACCATTAGGTCCCATAAGTTTTCCCTTTTGATGGAGAGATTCTTTCAGTTGATTCCCTTTTTTTGTGTACTTCTAGCTTCCCAATAGAACATTTGCTCAGCTTTATTCTTAACACATATCCCAGATATGTGCATCTTCTTTTCTGTGTATCTTTTAAAGAGACATTCATGAACTCTCTAATGAATCTTGACATTTCTATAATATAAATAAATAATACTTTCTCAAGGGATTTGCTTTTGAAGGCATTTAAACACCTTTCTGCAAGACCTAATTATGAATCCTCAATTGACACGTAATTTCTGCCTTAAAATATGGATGTGAAAATCTTCTATGATATATTTATACAGTATCCAACACTGGGGGACCCTTATCTTGTTTTGATCTCTATAATGCAAATAAATAATAATTGTATACGCTTTTCCTCTCCTCTCTTTCTCCCAAAGAAAATTCAACACTTTTTACTCCTGCAAAATTCCTACTGATTTCACAGAGTTTTCTTGAGTGAGCAGTACTGAAAAGAGCCAGACTTGGTTGTTAAACCCTTCTGTTGTATTGTTTGTTTCAAATATTATGTAACAATCTAAAAAAAGATCATGGCACCATGTAAACTTCTGCATTACAGGCATAATTTTAAATCCATTTCCTAAGTGTGTTACATTTTATTGTTAAACAGCTCTTAAATCTCTTGGCATGTATATTATAAAATGCTAGCCCTATGTTACTATGTCTTTTGTGCTAAACAATTTTTAAACCTCTCAATTTGTGATTATATATTGAATACTGAAAAGGTGACTTTGTGAATGCATTCAAGCTAAGATGCAGAGAGTAGAAAGTCACATGCTGGCACCCCAGTCAGAACAATATTAGCCATACCTTATAATAGGACCTGGAAAATAAACACAAAAACAAAGCACATTCCAAAAGGAATCTTGACAGAAAACATCCAACAGGAAATATGCTGTTCACTATTACTCTAACATATTAGGAATAAAACATTTAAGAATTAGATGTTATAGGATATAAGTTCAAAGCAGTGTGCGGGCATTTTTTTTTAACTGAATCAGCCTCTTTAGTTTGAGTCATCCTCTTGGCTTTAAAAGGTCTACTCACTTGAGTACAGTTTGCAGGAATGACCTCAGATTTTTTTTAAAGGACAAGTGCAAAAGATTAGTAAATAATAAAATAAACATATAGCTTTTACAATAATGTTTTAACTTTAAGAATAATTGGATAGGAACTCAACTATGAAACAGCTTGGACAACTATGAAATTCATGCTGCTTTTTAAAAAGTTATCAGTAATTTGGGTTGTCATGAAATTGAGGGTGCTGTCTTCAGTCAGGCATGTTGCAAGCGGATGTTTTGCAAGTTTCCTCAAACAGCCTTGCCAATACACTGCAATCATAATCTGTGACATTCTGTGTAATTGCATTCTGGAGCTTTTCTTGATCAGAAGCTGCTTGTTCAGCCAAGATAGAATTATAGAATCAAAGAACTGGAAGGAACCTCAAGAGATCATCTAGTCTGGTCCCCTGCACTCATGGCAGGACCAAGCGACATCTAGACTAGGGGACTCAAACTCCAGGCCTGAGGGACATCCTGGGCTAGAGCAATTGCACAATTTGGCCCCAGAGTCCATGTGGGCTGAGAGAGCAGGGGCTGTCCGTTACCGTACCTCAAGCCCCACCCCTTCCCACTACTGTCCTGCCCTTTTCCCACCATGAAACCCTGTTCCCTTAGAATGCAGATTTAGGGATTACGAAAGGAGCCTTATACTGAGGGGCAGCAGCAGTCGCTCCACACTCCCTATTCCCGCAACGCGAGCAATGGTGGGAGCTGTGGGAAAGAAGATTACACACTAACTTTTTCTTAAACGTCTTAAATGATGGAGATTCCAGAACCTCCCTAAGCAATTTATTTCCATGCTTAACCACCCTGAGAGAGAAGTTTTTCTTAATGTCTAACCTAAACCTCCTTTTCAGCAATTGAAACCTGTTGTTTCTTGTCCGATCACCAGGGGATAAAGAGAATAATTCTTCTCCCTCCTCCTTGTAACAACATTTTAGATACTTGAAAGCTGTTATGTCCTCTCTCAAGTCTTTTCTTTTACAGACTAAACAAACCCAGTTCTTTCAATCTTCCCTCATAGGTCATGTTTTCTAGACCTTTAATCATTTGTGTTGCTCTTCTCTGGACCTTCTACAGTTTGTCCACATCTTTCCTAAAAATGTGGTAGAGGAGACCATTACATTACTTTACTTTTTGTACCATCCAGATTTTGAATCCAGTATCTCCAAAGGTGAACTATTATTGAATTAATCCACTGCATTACCAAGACTGTGGGAAAAGTACATTATTGGTCATCACTGTGATACTACCTCCCATCACCCAACTTATATTCTGTTGATACATTTGGAAAGGGACATTCCTTTCTGTCCTGCAGTTCCTGTCATGAAGGCTCAATATAGAAATATGAAAAAGAAAATACAACAAAATTCAGCTCACTGAGAATAACAGCTTTTCTCAAACTAATATTTTAGAGGTCCTTATGGTTTTAAATAACAGATAAGAGCATGTTTGAAGCAATGTTGCTAGAGCAGTCTGAAAGTGTTGAAAATGGGAATCTCAAATGAGACAATCAGAATTGTTCCCAGCACATATCATCACTTGATCAGACTTCTGTACCTGGTAAAAGTTCAAGCAAGATATATAAAGGTTATACCTGTCTATTGTGATTTTTGGATATTAGACAATAAATTACTCAGATATAACTGAAACCTAACTCAAGGTAAATAAGGGGATTAGCGAAAAGAACCATTAAGCTTGAAAATCTGGGTAGCTCACTTTGAAAAAAAAATCTGACTGTTATCTACTATGTATTTTAAAGAGTTTGTGCAGATATCTTTGTCCCCATCTGTGATTCTGTTCATGAACGCCTCCTAAACAGTAAGATCTAGGACCACTGAATTTGGTATGAAGCTTCCTCTTACCCTAACTTAAAGCAAGGTAAGGGTTTGATTGTGCAGGTCAATGGGATGGGCCTGGAATTCAATTGTTTCTTATAAAATGGAAAGGAAAAGGTCTGAGAGGAAGGAGAGTTATACTATGTAACAGCCACAGGGGTCAGCAAGAGCCCAGAGATGAGGATCAGGACAACTAAAACCCTATTGGGTCAGCGGTGGAGAAAGGGACAGCTATCTACTATATATTTAAGAGAGTTTGTTTGTGTGTCCGTGTGTCTGTCTGCACCTAAGCTGTGCACCCCCTCCATCTGTGCCCACTACAGTGACCATAGACAGGCACCTCTCTCCTCAGGTCAGCCTGCATACTGAACCCCTTATCCCCAGCCCCACTCAAGAACAAAGATTTAGATGAAGAAAAAAAAACTTATTTGAGTTAAGGACTCAAGCAATGCTGGGTAAATCTTCTAGTAGTTTCATATTTTGTAATATTTCACATTAATCTCACATCGGTGAAAAGGAGTTAGCTGTATCCTATTAATAGTCTGTAAAACACATTGGTCTCCAATAGGGTATAGCAGATATTTTCTCCCCTCTTCAGAAAATGATTGGCTTCAGTATAAAAGTACATACATAAGAAAAATGCATTTTAATACATAGCAATAAGCAACAAACATGGAGTGAAGCATACCAGGCAAAAATTCAGAAACATTTATCTGTCATTTGTAGTATAAGCAAGATAAGTAGCCCATTTAGTCTGAGGCCTGGACTTCAGAGGTTGGTTGATGTAAGGCAGCTTATGTTGATCTAACTCTAAGGCTGTGTCTACATTGGCATGATTTTGCACAAATGCGCCCGCTTTTGTGCAAAAACATGCTGCCTGTCTACACTGGCGGGGAGTTCTTGCGCAAGAACTATGACGCTCCTGCTCAGGAATAAGCCCTCTTGTGCAACTGTTCTTGCGCAAGAGGCCAGTGTAGACAGTCAATGTGAATTTCTTGCACAAGAAAGCCCGATGGCTAAAATGGCCATCGGAGCTTTCTTGCACAAGAGAGCGTCTACACTGGCACGGATGCTTTTGTGCAAAAGCACATCTCTTGCGCAAAAGCACATGCCAGTGTAGACGCTCTCTTGCGCAAATACTTTAATGCAAAAACTCTTGCGTTAAAAATATTTGCGCAAAATCTTGTCAATGTAGACGTAGCCTAAGTGTCTACTCTACACTTAAAAGTAGCTTCCACTGATGTGACTCACCTGCTAATTCAACTTAATAACTATCTCCATGCTAGGTGCAGTGCCTGAGTCAGTGTAATGGGTAGCAAATAACATAGGCAAGGAAAAAGGCACTGCCTTCCCAATCCTGCTAACACCTGGCTAGCTGGGAAGGCTGAGGCTTGGCTTCCTGGCCAACCAGAACTCTGGGCCAGTGGGAAGGCTGAGGCCACAGCTCAGCTGTCCAGCCAACTAGCACTGCAGCTGGCAGGTGTTCACCCCACCACTCATGGTTGATGTAGTTAGGTCTATGCAGTTTTAAGTGTTGCCTTTCAGAAACCATCCCACAATGATGCAGTTAACTTGATGCAAGCACAGCATATTGCTGACACAAAGATTGTAGTGTGGAGATGTAAAACTGATTCAATTACTGGAGCAGCTGTACAGCAACATAACATAGGTCATCTTAATTGTGCACTGTAATCTTGCCCTGTTGAGATAATTTCTGAAGAGAAAAATTGGACCATGACATAGTTTCCATAGAAAGTGGTGGAACTCCCATCCTTGGGAACATTTATTGAGATAGTTATTCCATTGACTTAAAATAGACTGCTTGGCTGAGTAAACTTTGAAAGTTTGGGTCATTATATGGGAAGCACCATTCTGCCAGCTGAAATGCTGGCATCCCATGGATCAGAGGTATGAGACATAAGCCCACCTATCTGTTGTAGTAGAAAGGGCGAAGCAGGATGTGGCCCATGGTTTCCATTTAGCACAAACTATATCTGATGGTAAAGATTCTCTAGCTCAGCTCCGCTGTTTGGAGGAGCATCTTCATGCACCCCTCAAGAAACGGGAATCACGATCCCATAAACCAGGCTCCAATTCTAATCCTGTAGCCAAAAAAGGAGTCTGGTCTTGTGTGGGCTGTTCTGTCCATAAGTAGATAATGTAGAAAAGTGCTGATCTAACGGAAAATCCTGCCACCATCCAGGGATGGGTAGAATCCTTTTTACAATGTGCAGCAAACACATAAGTTCAGATAAGTTCTGAACACATAAGTTCTCTGTGCCTCAGTTCCTCATCTGTAAGATAAGGATAATACTCCCCTTGTCTGTAGTTAGACTGCAAGGCTACATCTACACTGGCATGATTTTGCGCGAATACTTTTAACGCAAGAGTTTTTGCATTAAAGTATTTGCACAAGAGAGTCTACACTAGCATGTGCCTTTGCGCAAGAGATGTGCTTTTGCGCAAAAGCATCCATGCTAGTGTAGACACTCTCTTGCGCAAGAAAGCTCCAATGGCCATTTTAGTCATCGGGCTTTCTTGCGCAAGAAATTCATGTTGCCTGTCTACACTGGTCTCTTGCGCAAGAACAGTTGTGCAAGAGGGCTTATCCCTGAACGGGAGCGTCAAGAGTATTTGCGCAAGAAGCACTGATTTTATACATTAGAACGTCAGTGTTCTTGCGCAAGTACTCGCGGCCAGTGTAGACAGGCGGCAAGATTTTGTGCAAAAGCGGCTGCTTTTGCGCAAAATCTTGCCAATCGACACACAGCCTATGGTTTTAGAGGCAAGGTCTCACTTAGGTGTTTGAACAACACTTAGCGCAGGACCCTAATCTAGGTTTGGGATTCTGGAGGCCACTGCAATACACATAAAGGCTGATCTAGTGACTAGGGCTGGGTCTCAGAGGCTTGTTTATTCCCATTTCTGTACTTCAGTTTCCCCATAGGCTGAATGGGGCGGGTGTTATTGCTCCCCACCCCCGTGTAAACCACACTTGGAAAAGAGCGAGGCTTTATTGCTCTGAAATCCCCCTGCTGCTCAGGACCTGTGCAGTGCGTCCAGCAAGCCGCACTCCGGCTGCCTGCCCCACACAGCCCTGTAGCCCAGGCAATAGCCGCAGCCAGACTCCCTCGGGGGCTGCATGGAGCCAGAGCCCCCGCAGCTCCTTGGACGGCAACCGCCCGCAGCGCAGCTCTGGGCAGCCGGCTGGACCAGCTTCCCCCCCCCCCCCCGCCGCGCAGAGCAGCAGGACCCATAGAGCGCGCTGCGCCGTGCTAGAGAGTCCCCTGCAGGGGCCGCCGGGCCTGCGCAGCGGCCCAGCGCCCCCAAGCGGCCGCCGGCGGCCTCGCGGTGACCGAGCAGAGAAAGGGAGAGGGAGAGTAATGGCGGCCAGTTAGTGTGTGTGACTGAGCCGAGGAGACGGCGGCGAACTCGGCGCGCTCGGCGTGTGTCTCTGCCCGGCAGCCGCGCTCCCCGGGAGGAGGCGCCCCGCAGGCCTCCCTCCGCGGCGGCGGCTCCCCCTGTCCGCCCTCGCCGGGGCCATGGTGAACACCAGGAAGAGCTCCCTGTGCCCCCTGGGCAAAGCGGCGGCCGCCGCGGCCGGAGCCGGCAGCCATTTCATCTCGTCCCGGACCCGCTCCTCCAAAAGAGGCACCAAGGCCGGGCTAGAGGAGGCGGCGGCGGCCCGGGTGAGGGCAGCGGGGGGCTGGGAGGGCACCGCTGCTGCCTCTGTCGGGGCCGGCGGCAGCGGCGGGGGAGGGGGGCAGAGGTAGATCTGGGCAGACGGGGAGGGGAGCACCGGCGCGGCTGTCTCCGCCCGGGATGGGGGAGTGACTTGGGAGCTGGCAGAGGGGCTGCGGGGACACGTCCACACTCGGCTGTGCTGCGGGGGAGCGAGGGACAGGCGGCTGGAATGGGGGGGGGGGACGTGGGGTGCAGCTGGGCTCCCGCGCGGGGCTACTTTCGGGCGAGCTCGCTTGAGCTGGGGTGGCTGGTGGGATGAGGGGCCGGATCTCGGGGGGCAAAGGAGGAGGCTGGAGGGGGGTTTGTGTGGAGGCAGCATCGGAGAGAGACGGGCTGCAGCCGCGGGGTTAGGGGAAGACTTGAGAGCAGAGGGACAAAAGTTCTCCTGCTGCTGGCTTGCTGCCTCTGTGTGCGAGAGAGAGACAGACAGGCTGGTGCTGTGCCCGGCGGGGAATCGGGGAGGCAGGAGCGGAGCAAAGCTCCCTCTCTGGCTGTGCCTGGGACTGCACTAGAGGGACAACAAGAAACAAAAGTTGGGCTGCAGTAACTTACACGATATTGACCTCCGCTCGCCCACGGCAGCTATCCGCATTAGCCTTGACAGCCCCGTTTTAAATATGTTTCCCGTAGTCTAATCTCTCCCTTGAAAAGGAGGAGAAAAGCATAATTTTTGCTTGTTGTTTGCTTTAATTAGCTGTTTTCCAACACGATTTATAATCACTGCTTTGATTGTATGGTTTAATCACAGCTGAAACCAACAGCCTAATATCTGAAACTAACGTTTTATAATTGAGATCTGCTGCCGATTTCAGGAGGCTTCTCTTTTCTGCTCTTTCTGGATAGGTTTGCTGACAGCACATCTATACTCCTTGTTGACTTTTATTAGAGGGGTTTCCTTGTGTGATAGGAAGAAAATTTGCATTACAACTTTTCTGTGTGGTTTTTGTGCTCTGATCTGAAAACTATATTCTAAAAAAATATACTGTAGGTTGCCCCTACATTCAAATGTGTCTAGAAATCTTAGGGCTGAATGAATACAGAATTGAGACTGCACTATCAAAATGTCTGAGTCATGCACCAAGAGACCACATCCCATTCATTGTTAAGGAAGAGGAGAAAAAAAGTTGGGGGGGGGGGGAAAGCAAATAGTAGCCAGGATTGTTAAAAACCCTTTCCCCTCCTTTTGTTTACTAGCACTAAAGAACACTGTTTACTAGGTGTCAGCTGTAAACTTTATGTTCTTTTTCAGTCCTTTCCCATTGCTTCTTAATTCAGCGCCCCCCCCTTTCCTATCTGTTATTGTCTCAGTTTCTGCTCTCTGCTACTTTCTGAGCTATGGCTGTAAAGCTTCTCTCACACGTTCCAGTATGCTGGTCCCATGGGCCTGGTATATACTCTGTGAGCCAAAGTTTGACTTAACGCTCTCTGGCTTGCTACATAGAAGAGTTTACTGTTGCTAAGCATTGTGATGGTGTTCCTTTCTATTGATTTAAAATGCATGTTCAAATGTTTTCCTTGGGGGAAAAGGGTAAGTAAAAATGTCCTGAAAATCATTATATTCATTTCAAGATACTTTGTAGCAGTGGTCTCCAACCTTTTTAACCACAAGATCACTTTTTCAATTTAAGTGCAATGTGAGATCTACTTCAAACCTAAATATCCTTGCTCTGCTTCCTTCCTCCCCGTTCTCTGAGGCCCCCCCCCAACGCGCTCCACTCCTTTTCTGAGGCCTCACTCTGCTCACTCCATCCCCTTTTCTTCCTGAACCTCATTCACTTTGACCAGCCTCAGATAGGGGGTTGGGGATTAAGAATTACATTTAAGCATGAGAGAGAATTGAAAACTATGAAATGCACAGACCAGTCACAAACCAAAAACAACATACTTTGCAAGCAGTAAAAGAAGTAACAGCAACAACCCATGTATGTGTTGGGTTGGGCAATGAGAGTGGTCTTGGGCCAAAGAGTTCAGGCCAGGGTATTGGGGGTCAGGGTGCAAACGCTAGGAAGGAGTTTGGGTGCAGGGGAGCCTGTGTCTGGGGCAGGAGGTTGGGTGCAGAAGGAAGTTCAGGACGGCCAGTGATTCAGTATGCAGGCTCTGGCTGGGCACCACTTAACTGAGATGGCTTTCAGATGGTGGTGCAGTGAGGTTAAGGCAGGCTTACTCCTGCCCTGACCTTGCACCACTCCTGAAATTAGCTGGCATGTACAGCAGTGGCTCCATGGCACTGTGTGCTGTCCCTCATCTACAGACACTGACTCCATAGCTTCTATTGACCACTGTTCCCCATTATTGATCACTGGCAGCTGCAGAAATGGTGTCTGCAGGCAAGGACAGCATGTGGAGACCCTCTGTTCTGCATTTCTCAGGGGCTGCAGGGACATGCCAGCCACTTCCAGGAGCAGCAATTACCATAAAGATGATTACTCCAGCCACAATGACAGGTTAGGCATTTTAGAACTCACTACTCAAAGAATTACATTTAAGCATGAGAGAGAAATGAAAACTATGAAATGCACAGACCAGTCACAAACCAAAAATAACACTCTTTGCAAGCAGTAAAAGAAGTAACAGCAACAACCCGTGTATGTGTTGGGTTGGGCAATGAGAGTGAAGGACAGTATGTATTTGTGAGAATGACAGACACACACACATTGTGTGACAGTGACAGAGATGTGCATTGCCAAGCTCCCTCCATCCCCTTCTCTCTGTGGATATGGTACAGGGCAGGAGGGGAGGCATACCCTGATATCATCACTCTGCCTTTTCTTCCTCCCACATTCTGCCCAGCAAGCAGGAGGGTGGGAAGTGGGGAGGGGCAGCTCCAAGGAATAGGGCAGGAGCAGCATGACAGTGGGTAGAGGGGCAATTGAAGTGCCAGCGCTTGAAAGATTCTTGGCCAAACCAGTCAGGATCACCCTATAGCAGCTCCAAGATCTTCTGGTAGACCCGGATCTAATGGTTGATGACCACTGTTTTATACAAATGAAGTATTTCCAAGGGCAAGTGTGTAACTTTGCATCAACTAATGGATTTGTTTTGGAGTACATTGGAGTACTTTTATATTATGAGTATACCACAAGTATTCACTGTTGTGTGTTTTGCCTTTTTTTAGAAACACATTAGTCAAAAGTTAGCAGAACCTGCTAGAAGTTTTTACTCTTCTTCCTTTTTAGAATTTTAGTGCCTAAGTACTTTCATTTTCAGTATGCATTTCACACTTTAGCTTAAAGCTGTTGTTAATATTAAGATCTGAGAAATTGATAATGACGCGATATCGGAAAAATGGAAAAGGTGCTGAGAATGGCAACAAACATGATTAGAGTATGCAATAGCTTTCATATTACAGTAGGGGAAATTAATAAAAAACTGGGACTGTTCATCTTGGAAAAGAGATGACTAAAGGGGAAGATATGACAGAGGTCTATAAAATCATGAATAGTGTAGAGAAAGTGAATAAGGAAGTGTAATTTACCTCTTCACAAAACACAAAAACTGGGAGTCACCCAGTAAAATTAGTAGTTAGCAAGTTTAAAACACAGGATAGTGCTAATTTAGCCAATAAACAATCTAGTGTTGTAAAGGCCGAAAGTGTAATAGGGTTAAAAAATGAATTCGATACATTCATGGAGGATCAGTCTATCAATGGCTCTTAGCCAAGGTAGTCAGGGATGCCACTGCATGCTCTCTGTCCTTAAAGCCTCTAACCAGAAGATGGTGAAACTGGAAGACAGTGGATAGATCACTTGTTGATTGCTTTGGAATGTTCATTTTGTTTAAAATATACTGTAGTGTCCTCTGTAAGAAGATAAGATAGTAGGCTACATGTAACATTAGTCTTGACCCAGTGTAGCTATTCTTATGTTCCTATGTTACTGAGCTTTTAGATCTCCATGAAATAATGCTAAAATATCTAACAATTTTCAGGGATTATAATGTGCCAAAATCAATAGGGCAGTTAGGCATAAAAAATAGCTGAAATTCAAGTAAAATGCTGCGGAGAAATGGATTGATTGATATGTTACGTTATGTGGATGTAGAGGCATTGTTTCATTTACTTCTCATGTTGGTGCAGTGATGTCCCCCTTTAAAGCCTACCATAGATATGTGATATGAGAACCCCAGCTCTACTGTATTTCTGGTGAATGGGCAGCTAATAAGAGCAGATTTCTGGTACTCTATAATGAGAAATATGGTCTTATCTGAGTCTTAGTTTATTTCCTAAAGAATGTTGATTTGGGATCCCTCTGGAATGCTGTTCCTTGAATATGTTTTCAAATACTAGCCAGAGAGCATTACTAAGATTATTTCTGTATTCCATACTGTGGATTAAAAATTGAGTCAACGATAGAACAGTATCCTGTAAAACTAGTGGTTGCATTGGATACAGTACATGAGTTACTTCTCCTATTGTGTTTTTTCTAATATATTGTAGGTTATATAAACTTATTTATGAGTGTATACTTCAGACAAACCATTGCAGGGGAAAGGAATGCATAACATTTAAATGTCTTAACAAAATACTAACTTTTACAACTTAAGTAACATATTCTCTGATGTACTGATGCTCTTTGTATTGACCAAATATTAAGATTAAGAAAATCAACTTGCTGAATGGATCAATGAATCAGATAAGCATTTTTGAAATGTTATGGCTATATGTGGTACATTAGAATGTAAAGAGGAGGAAGTGAGGTGTATTGTTTTCAGGTTTAGTTTGTATATTGTAAGTGTAATGAGAGGTGTGTTTTGCTTTTATGTAAATTTGATTTAGAAGTGTTTTATGGCTACATTAAAACATTCTGACAGGATGCTTGATACCAGGAACAAAATTTACCAAATAAAACATAACTAAGTTTTCAAAATAATATAATTATGTAAGTAGGTTATATACTTTAATTCTGAACCTTCCCAATCTGTGTAAAACTAACTTTTTTTTCCCCCCTACAAAATAAATTTCCACATGTGTTTGAGTTCCTGTTATTAATTTACAAAACTAATTTTTGGATGTCTTTCAGTTACTGATATATGAATTGTGACTGCAATGATTGGACTTAATTAGCCATTGAAATTAAATTTTCCTTTCTCTACAATATTAAGAGATGATTGTTTAACCCAATTGCAAAAACTAAAAGTCACGAATTTATTTCTCAGCTAAAATTATAGTAGTATTTTAATCACGCCACTATATTGGTTAGACATTTTAGAAATGTAGATAAGAATAATCTAATTTAATTAGGCAAGGAAGCATTAAAGTTCTTTAAGAGGTACTTGAGGGCACTCTGATTACTGTAATACATGTTCCTTGCTAAAAGTAGGACTGCCAACAACATTCAGTTTATTCAGTAGCAACATAGAGCTCTCCATTGTACTTAATTGCTATTAGGAGCACAAACAGAACCAGAGATTGACATAAAGCATTGCAGTAACATAGAATGTAAACAATATACAGCGTTTTATCATTTGTAGTAACAACAAATATTTATATTTTGATTCAGTTTCTAAAAATATAAAAATTAACTGAAAGATTTCTTTCCATTTTAAAAGTCTGGCACTATAACTTTTTAGATTCTTCTACAGGGTATACAGTTATACCTACTCACTGGCTCTTAAATACAAATTAGTCTTTAATGGTCAACAGTTCAGAATCATGTTAAAATCTTTTTTACATGTTTTTGAATTCTTATTTCAAAAGATTTGTTTTAAAACATTGATGTGCACATTTGTAAAAATTGAACGAGTATTTTTTCTTTCAAGCAGAATAGCAAAAGGTGTAACATATTTGTTTTTATTTAGAAAAATGCTTGATACCAGGCAAACTGAAAGCCACGCTGGGCCCCTGGGCAATGGGGGAGGGGACAGCTCTGCAGTTCTGAAAGGGGTGGTGCCTCCGGTGGAAGGGGTGGGCCTAGAGCAGTCAATCCTCAGCTCTGCCCGGAGTGCCCCATGCCAGCCTCCACTCAGCCTTCAGTACTGCCAGGAGCACACTGCACAGCACTTCAGTGGCAATTTAAAGGGCCACAGGCTCTTGGTGCTGCCGCTGCCTCTACTTCAGGAGCAATGGCAGGAGCCCCGGACACTTTTTCAATTAAAAAACTTAAAAAATAATTAATAGTATTGCAGCACGTTAGAGACTAGCAAAAATATAAATGATATCATGAGCTTTTGTGGGCACAACCCACTACTACATGATACCATTTAGATTTTTTGTTAGTCTCTAAGGTGCTGCAAGACTATTCATGATTTTTAAGTTTTTTCAGTTACAGACTAACATGGCTACTCCTAAAACTTTTGAATTGGCTGGCCGTGACGCAGTTGCCTCTTTGCCCCCTCTGTCTGTGGCCCTGCTTGACAGATTAATGAGTAGTATTGTCTTTCCTTTCTCACTTTCCTTTCCATTTTTACAAGTTATAAGGGCTTGTTGATTTAGAATTTCCTTTTGAGGGTTATCTATATGAAAGTGCCTAACACTCCTAATAGCTAACTTACCTATTTGAAATAAAAACTCTATATAATCATTGATCTTGGGTCACATAGAAAAAGAAAACGACGCTGCTTTCCACTTGTGTTTAAAACTTCTTTAAAGAAAAATATCTTTCCTATAGATGCCCCTATATTTTCAAACCTCTGAGTTATTTACTATTTTCAGTGTTTCATCTGAAACTTTTACAGTTCTTAAGTTATGAAAAAGATTTCAGTTAAAGGCAGATTCTGAAGGAAATCCACCCTTTTTAGAATGGTAATGA
Organism: Pelodiscus sinensis; assembly: GCF_052426305.1. NCBI lineage: Eukaryota > Metazoa > Chordata > Testudines > Trionychidae > Pelodiscus > Pelodiscus sinensis. The sequence goes on from NC_143054.1 coordinate 16,708,382, forward strand.
AAGCTAGTTTTTTTTCTTGTTTTAGTGGTATTTCTTACTTTGCGACCTGGCATGAGAAATTCAGAAGTAAACCATGTAATTTGTTCCTTAGGTCTGTGTTAGTCACACATTTGTGCATAGTGGAAAAAGGAGTAATTGTTCCAAATGAAGTCTAACTTCCTACTGATATTCTACTATACTATAGTATACTTCAACCCTGCTTGGCATTATAGCATTGAATGTGCTCAAATGGACATGTAGGGATAGAATTTTTCAACAGAAATCTAGCAAATCAATTTGCCTATGATAACCTGGGAGTTGGGTTACATACTAATGGCTAATTTTCATATAGAAAAATAATTACCTATTTTGCTTGAAACTGCTAGTCGTGTTCTAAAATCATACTATTCTGGGTTCTGACCTACTTGGAACTCAGAAGTGAAGCAGGATGAGACCTAATTAATATGTGAATAAGACCTTACAAGAATATTCAGGAAATAGTGTTGGCGATACAATAAGTTGCGCTCTTTCCTTTGAGTACTGAACTATTATTCCAATGTAGCATTATTGGAGGCTGCTTATGGAGCTGCCATCTTTCAGCTGAGTCTTAAATCAGAGGTCCCAGACACTTTTCATTACATATCCCATGACATTTTTTTGGTCAGGATTGTGTTCAGCTTGGATTTCTGCAAGGTAATTAGTTCAGGTAATTAGATACTGATCACCCAATTCCCCCTGTACATTCAGTTGTATGTGGAAAAGCTCTTTGCTGTCTGCCCTAAAGTTAAACTATGTACTGGTGAACTATTGATAGTCTTCTGAGTAATTGAATTTAATATTGTATAAATGTTTATGTAGCTATTTTTCATACTAAGTATCTAGTACCTAGGCACAGATGACCTTGAATTTCTGCTATACTGATTGTTGTAGCTATGACCTTGTCATTTCAGTGTGTGATATGTTTTATTACTAATATATCACTCCTATTTATTAGATAGATATAGCTATAGATATATTCATCTTTTCTTTGTGTTTAAATTAATACAGTAATTTCCAAATGTAATTTTAAATTGCTATATGTGTAGCCTTTGAATTTGTATTGTAGGAAAAAAACAAGAATAAAGAAGAAAAAGCTGGTGTGTGGTAGATTTTGAATTCTTTTCTTTTGAGCTTCTGTCATTAAATAGTTACATGAACTCAACATATTTCAAATGCTTTGATAATAATAGAATGTAGAAATTTCTGTAAGGTGGGAAGGATACCTGATGATAAAGTTCAGTATGAAACTAAATAAGTTTTTTGCATTCTTCAGTCTTTGGAGTGTTACATTCACTAAATCAAGGTCTTTCAATATGGAGGTTGTGAACAGGTATCACATAATCATAAGTACCCTTTTCATAATGGTAAATGGGGGTCTCTTTATAGAAAATGGGATAGTAATATTCAAAAATTGGAGCACCACTGCACTACGTGGTTGAACTGGGGGGGAGGGGAAGGCAGGCAGGAGCCAGTATGTTCAGGGAGTCCACTTTTAAGCTGGTGCTCTGTATGCACAGGCTTCCGCATTACCACCTGCCCCCTACCCATGCACTGCTGCCTCAGAGGCAACAGCACAGGGGGGCAGGTGGAGCCGCCTGGCCCCCTTGAATGTAACTGCTAAAATTTTTCAGTGATTACATGATTACATACTTAAACACATTTTAACAGCCCTAATATACAGTATACTGATCATAAATAGTAATAGTACCTACATAACTTTCATTAGTTGGTTTAAAAGTATTATACAAAGAAGGTCAGTCTCGTTATCCACCTTTTTTCACAGATGGGGAGACTGAGGTATACAGGGGAAAGTGACTTGTCCAAGGTGACCCAGCAGACCAGTTTTAAGAGTTAGAAATTAAATCCAGATCTCAAGCCCATTCCAGCAGGCTATTCATGGAACAGAGAACAGGAAGAATAGGCTGAAATGTGGATGATACAACAATAATTTGATTTTTTTGTCCTTCTCTCCTAACATACAAATTGAAGACCCAGATTTCCACCTCAAATTGGTGATGGGGTGGGCGAACATGATGAATATGGTGGGAAAACTACAAGTTTTTAACTTTTATCTCCACAAGGCAAGACGATAGAATTCTGAACTCTTGTTGTTTTTCTCTAAATCTGCATTCCTGGCCAGCTCTTCATCAGTTGAGTATGTATGGCACTTGTGTATTTGTTTGTCTGAGATGTTTCATAGGTTAGGTGAAGAAAAATAAGTAGATTGTTAAAATGTATTGATATATATGGACAGATGCAAAAGAGTAGTAGACCAAATTAGTTAGGCTAGATTCAGTTGTATGATTGTGTATAGAATTACACAGTTTTAAACTACACCTTTGTTTTATCTGAACTGCACTTCAGTCACAAAATTCACAGCGCTAATGTGATCTGCATTTGGGCTTTCTTTTGGAGAAAGTGTATGCATCTTTTTATGAGAATAAAATGCTTATAAAGTGAGCCCACATAGTATCATTTCCTCAAGGAAAAAAATAACCTAGTATTTTTTTTCTAAATAGGGCATCACATCATGGATGCATGGTATGGTAGAAACAAGAGACATTCTATAGAGGGTAACCTCTTTGTTTTCTTCCTCACTTGTTACACCTATGTTAAATAGTAGAATCCTTTAGTAGCCCAGTTCATCAATACCTTAAGCAATATTTCCATTAATCATTTCTATCCATGTGCGGAATCAATTTTTAAATGCATCCAGGCATGTGTGAATGTGCACCACCACCAAACCCTAGTTGAGCGCTTCACTAATCAGCTGGGCAGCATTTGAATCTCTCCTAAGTGGCTGCACAAGTGCACAGCTTATAGGGAAAGCTTGAGACATCTTTGAATGTTTGCATTGCTGTTCAGAATATATAAATAAGCAGTGGTTACTGAGCCCAGATTTTCTAGGGTTAGTAAAAAACATCGCTTTCATGAGTAATGTTAATATCTATAAATCATAGATCTCATTTCAAGGAAAGCAGAAGTAAAGATATGTTTGACTATCAATCATTAAAGGAAATTTCCTGAAAACATTCAGTAGTTTAATACAAGCAAATTTGAGGAAGTTAATTTTGTATTTTTAAAATGAGAGCGACAAGACTAGTGTTTGAAATAATTTGGACACTTTTAAAACTATGTAGGGAAGAAATCAGTTAAGAAATGTATTTTAAAATATAGAAATTGAATATGTTGCTCAAAATAGTGAATTGTATAAGAGGGAGACAAGATCATAGATGTTGAAAGGAGTAAATTAATAGGTGGAAAACTCATATGTAAATGTGCTGAAATGATATGAGCATTAATAATTGCGTTGGATGTAGCCACAGGTTAACGACTTGGGAATGATGTGGCATATTATTCCATAAAATAGATGATTGACAGAGCTGATTTTACCATGATGGAAACCTTTTTTATATCAGGCTGTCCACTGATACAAATTTCAGTGCAGCTGAATCAATAGTTGCACTAATGGGAATCTTCTGAAATTCCCAAGTTGTAGACATGGCCTTACATGTATGAGAATTCTTATGACACAACTAGATTGGATTGAGTGCGCCTATTTAGTAAAAATCATAAGATGAGATTATATTGTTGCTTTATAACTGAAATTACTCATCAGGTTGCTTGAAATTGTCAAAGCTTGTAATCATTGATGACTTATTATCCATATGGATGATGACCTTCTACATTAATTTATAATCCTTTGAAGGCTGGTACATTTTTTTTTTTTCAACCCTAGATCATGTTGGCACTGTAAGTTTTGTGGTTGAAGTGCAGTTCAGATAAAACAACTGTAAGTGTCAAAGGCCTCAATAATGGAAAAAGCATATGCTGGTCCTGCCTCAGCAACTTTCTTCAGTTAAGCCTGTGAGAACACAGGTTGCTTCCGGATATCTAAACAGCAGCTAAAGCCAGGATATCTCTTTTTCATTTTCTTGTAGATATCAGCTTGCAACTTGTTTGATATCATAAATCCTTTATGTTTAGTATCCTGTACATGCTAGAGATTGCCCCCCTCTCCCTGTCCTTTAACTTGACAGTTGATAATCTGAAATGCTTTAGATTGCAATCCCCATTGTATGCTTCGGGGCAGGCATTTATCAGTGAAGAGCTTCTGAGTTTGCTTCCCTTACTGGTTTCATCTAGACATGTTTGTTGATTCTTGTGTCATGCTTCAAAGGCCTCATCTGGTTACTGAAGTCTTTTCTAAAGAAGTGGGTTGAGAAGGAAGAATTTAGTTATTTTCTTTAGCTTCTAGTTTGGGAAGTTCTTTAATTTATTACTATTTAAAAAGTAAATGTTGTTAGTACATGTGACAAAATTGTGATAAGTGCATTGTAGATTCACGAGAAGGTCAGAAGGCATCCTTCTAATAATCTAGTCTGACCTATTATACAACACCAGTCATAAGGCTTCCTTGAATTAATTTGTTTGGACTAGAGCAGCTTTTCTTAAATGTGGCTACATTCAGCCTCAGGGGCTAGTAGGGGCTTTTCTTGTGGGCACCAGCTCAGGAGCAGCGGACCCTTCCCCAGGGTCACCAGAACGGATTGGGCCTGCACCTCCCTGGAGCCACAAATGCTGGTGAATCCTCACCTCTTGGGGCAGTGAACCTTTAGCTGTCTTCATTCTTGGGATGATGGGTGGTAGGTTCTGGTCATTTAACTTCAGGCTCTGGCCATGGACCTTAGTCACACAGCAGTGGATGCTGACCCTCAGTTCCTCCACATTCCCCCCGTATTGTCTCTGGTTCCCACAGCCACCTTGTCCTTCCGTCCATCCCCACATTGCCTCAGCCCATCTTCCCCTCCAGGGCTTAATTTGTCACCTGGCTTGCCCAGGCTGAGGAAGTCTTCTGTGAAAATGTGTATTTGTACATTTGTTAATATCACTTTTCACAGCCTCTCAGTTAGTTGCAAAAAGTAATATTAACAAACCTATACGTATTACTTTTCATAGTAAGTCTTTTTAAAAAGCAGATAAAAAGCAAAAAGAAGCAACAATAACAAGAATCAGGAATGTGCAAATGATCTTTTTCTATTCTGTGTAGGTCCAGTTAAGGATAGAAACAAATATACATTGTTTTTATTATTGAGTCTGCAAAAAACAACACCACCACCACCTGTACATAAATTACAATGATTTGGACAAGTACGTGTACATGTGAGAACTCCCGAATTAAACCATATCTTTAGAGAAAATGCACAGCCTTGGTCTAAAATTCCCAATGATGGCAAATCTACCACATCTCTTGGTAAATTGTTCAAATAGTTAACTGTCCTCATTGTTTTGTGATGTATTTTTATTCAGAATTTGTCTCTCTTAAAGTTCCAGCCTCTGGATCTTGCTATATATTTTTCTGCAAGACAGATCATCTCTACAACATGAATTAAAAATAATTATTGAAAGGAAAGGATACAGTTGATAATATAACAATACTGCATGCAAGCCGTTTTTGTTGAATTTTGTATTTGATATGATTGTAGATTAAAAGTATATATCGAGAAAAGAAACATTTGTGTACGTGTTTAAAGAAGTATATGTTCAGTTTCCCCTTCATTTTCTCCTTTCTCCATTCAGGTAAAAAGAATGTAAATGGATTATAAACCTGCATGCATATCTTACACTTAGGTTCTTTGCAGGCATTAGTCCATTAACTTCAGTGGCATTAGATTAGCAGAAAATTTGGCCCACCACCTGTGCAGGATTCTCACTACTGGCTCTTTGCTCCTTAGTATGAGACTAACCAAACTTCCCTAGCTGTGAATTTTTTCCTTTTGTTCTTGAGTACCAAACTAGTGAAGAGCAGGACCATTGTGACCTTACAAACTTGAGCTATTTCCCTATTTTCAGTTGGTAAAGGAGCTTTTTGGAGGAGAGGAGAGACTGCATATTCCAGGTTTTCTGGATCACAGTGAGGTTCACTGTTTATTCTCTTCTTCCAGTCAGGTCCTGTATAGTTGTGCTAAATTTTTCAGTCTTCAGGTGTTTCCGTGCACTTTTGAACTTGTTTATTTGCTTGGTGCTTTAGTGCATGTTTTGTCTGCAGTGGCCTGGAATAGAGTTTTTGTGCCTGCTACTGTGTTGTCTCAATACTGTTTCAGCCAACACATTGGCACTATCAAGGTATCTTAGTGGGTGTTCTCTGCACTCTGATGACAGCAATGCTCTTAGCACACAAGATAAATCCAGTGCCACAGTAGTCTTAAGACTGCTCATTGCATTAGTGCCTAAACAATTGTTTCAGTGCTGACTTAATTGGCAAGCTTGAGCCTATCTCCGTATTTGTTTCTTCACTGGCCCTAGAGGTCTGCTTGGGTCTAATATTTAGGTTTGACCTGGACCAAAGCCTATCCAATTAGAGCCTGAAAGGGTTGAATCATTTTCTGACCCAACTCTTCCACTTGAATCTGAGTCATTGTTGCCGCCTCCTGCCCCTACAGTATGTTCTCTTTCTGATGCTCAGTCCCATGGATAGGAGGAGGAAAGCTCACCTCACCTGAGTCCAAAAGAGTCCTGTAGTTTTCTCACCTGACATGGACCCAGCTCTTTTAGTTGGGTCCCTTTTGCAAGAATAGCTTGTACTATGTGGAAATTAGGGATGTTAGCATATATTTGAGTAACCGATTAATGGATAAGCCTAGGCTTATTGGTTAATCCCATCGGCTACACGCACACCTGCCCTTGCTGTCTCTGCATCAGAGGCAGCAAGGGAGGGGAATGGGTGCCAGTGAGGAGCTGGCTTTAAGGAGGCTCCCCACAAGCACCGGATCTTCTTGCATCCCCACACCCCGCACTGCTGCCTCTGGTACAGCCGCCAGCTCCACGGGGTCACCTGCACATGTCCCCCCATTAGCCAGCTTGGGTGGCAATGGTGTCTCTAGCCTCTACTTGTCAGAGGCTGGAAATGAATGACTGGAGAGGGATCCCTTGATGATTTCCTGTTGTATTCACTCTCTCTGGGGCATTTGGCATTGGCCACTGTTGGAAACACATACTGGGCTAGATGGACCTTTGGTCTGACTCAGCACTACTGTTCTTATGTTCATATTTGGATGGGGCTTGATTATCTTACACTCAGGTTAATGAGATGTATGTTAGGTGGCTTTCTTAGACCATGTTATGAATTAATTTTCTAGTAATAAAGAATAATTAACAATTTCTGCACCTATATTAAGCAAAAACCTGCTGTGTTTTTAAAAATTCTGTTGTATTTATTCTACAGCAAGTTATCAAATCATTTTAGTCTGTATTGCATTATTGTCCTGCCTTTTTCTTCTCACTCAGCTTTGTTCTCCTGTATCACAGCTAATTTCAGACTGGTTCTGCAGCTTCACTTGCAACTTTGCTTTTCTGTTGCACAAAGCAACTCTTGGCATTTCAGAAAGGAAGTGTTCATTAAGGCAGTGGTTTTCAAACTATTTTTCTCACGCCCCAGTTGAAGAAAATTGTTGATGCCCATGACACAAGATAATTATATCTTTTGACTAAAGTGTTGGCTCCATCAATGAGGGGTTTGGAATGGAAGAGGGGGTTCAGAGTTGAGGCAGGAGATTGGGGCACCAGTTTGGGCACAGGCTTTCTGCCAGCGACTCTGTCAACAGAGCAGCAGGAAATCAGCCAATGGGAATGTAGAGCCACTGCTCTCGGGGAGGGCAGTGCATGGAAACCTATAGCCCCCGCCTAGGAGCTGGACCTGCTGCTGGCCGCTTCTGGGGTCTGTGGTGCCAGGATAGGCAGGAAGCCTGCCTTAGCAGCCCCAACTAGTCACCTGGTCACCCTACAGCAAAGCGACCCAGTGCCTTGCGACATATACTTCGAAAACCGCTGCATTAAAGTTGACTTGCATTAGTGGCAGACTTCAGTAATAGTACCAAACATACCTTTGGCTTTTCACACAGCATGTACAGGTAGGGCTGTTGGTTAAGGTACAGAACTATAATTTTGTGAATGTTCAGAGGATTCGAGGGTGTGGACTTTGCTGGTTGTTAGTTGCAAAACTGGTGTAGTAATGAACATTTGTTATAACTTTAAGCATGACTAGATGTGTGTTTAATGTTTGGAAATTATAATGGAGAGCTCTAGCTCTAGTACTGATTTATTGGAATTTTAATGTGATTTTAGAATCCAAAACCAATACTTTAAAATACAATTTTAAAATTTTGATTCCACATTGTTGGATAAGATACAAAAACTTAAATCAGTAAATAGTTAGATCAGCAAAAAGTCAAGTGTTATATTCATTAAAGAAAAAGAATGTTTTTAATCCTTGTCAAGCTAGATTGTATTGGAGCCTAGAGAAGACAACACAGGTATAGTTTTACATGTTTGTTAGGCTTCCCCTCAAGGTTAATTTGACTAGTTAACAAGTTCTAAAATTGGGTTACTAGCAATTTCTGCATAGTATGGTATTTAGGGGTATCCTTTCTATGCTGGTATTAAAAACAGTATAGGAAGAGTGTTGAAAGAGGTAAAATCATTTAGTTTCTTTTAAAAATACTTTAGATTTGCGATAAAAGCTTCTGAATATATCTATAACACTTTTTATTTTATTGAGATAAATATCTCAATATTTGCATTAGGGATGTTAAATATAGGTTAGTAAATAGTCGATTAACCTCATGAATTCCTATTGGTTACTCTACTATTCTATAGTCCCTGGGGGTGGAGCCAGCAGCCAGTGTGCTCTGACCCCACTCCCAAGGAGCCCCCTGCCACTACTCACTGCTGCCTCTGTATCAATGGGTAGTGGCAGCGCAGGGTACCTGGAGTGAGCTGGTCTTCAACGGGGAGCCAGTTTAAAAGGCAGACTGCCTGCCTGTCACCCTGCGCTGCTGCCTCTGATATGGATGCAGCTGCACAGAGTGGCAGGGGGCTCCTTGGGAGCGCGGCTGGAGCACACTGAGGCAGCAGCACAGAGTGGAAGCAGCTCCTCGCAGGGGGTAGGGCTGAGCTCCCAGACTCTCTGCGAGCTGGAACAGAGCCGGGCTACCTGCCCGCCTGGCTCCTAATACACTTCAAATGCAGAGCTGCAGCAGAGGTAGGGTCGTGGACCTGGTGTGAGCCAGGACTGAGCTGAGCTGCTGGCCTGCCTGCTAACAAATTTACTGGCAAGGAGGTGGTGGTGGTGGTGGTGGTGGTGGGCGGGGGGGAATGCTTGTATTCTATAGGATTAACCTATAAGATTTTGCTTATTGGTTAATCAACTACACTATTACATCCCTAATATGCACATTTTTTTTCAACGGGGAAAAAAGTCCTAAAATTGCCCAGATACTTTGGTGATGGATACTTTAGAATTCATCTGTTAATTATTTGGGTAATGATATCAGAGAGAAAAGGTCATAGTATTTTGCTGTTTCTTTTTCTAATAGCTACTTAAATTTCAGTGATACAATAGAGAGAAAAGGTATTTTATGAATTACATTGCTAGTAAGGGCAGTAGTGTTACTGAGGATACAGTAAAATGGGTTTGGAAAACTAGAAAGATTGAGTTTATGTGCATTATAAAGAATTATTGATCACTACAGTATTTTAATTTCTTATGTTCACCAGGTCTAATGTTGAGGCTTTTCTAGGTAAATTGGCGAGTTATTCTTCATCGTGTCTGCATTTTTAAGGTAGATGAGTTCCTTGAGCATCAGTAAAACACTACTGTGTTTGTGTGAACTGGGTTTGACTTTCTTTAGGAGAGTAGTGGAATCTTTTTGCTATGGTAAATGTAAAAATGATCCAATTGAATGTGGTGTGATTCTTTGTCTCTTTCAGAAAGATGAAGGTAGTGATGCTAGTTTGAGTGATAGCCACATATCTCCTCCAGCCAAACGTACCTTGAAACATGCTGATTCCGTGTGCAAAGACAAATCGAAATCACGCAGTACTGGGCAGCGAGAGGAATGGAGCATTTCAGCTGGACAGTCCAGGTAATTTGGTGCACTGAATGAAAAGACAGTGTTCTGTTCATTTTAGTAAACCCACTTATATTTAATGTGAGAGTACGGGCAGCACACTTTTGCAGCATGTTATTGTTGACCTGTTTTCTTATAGTCTACATTGTCTAACTTATGAAATAACTATGAGACTCTTAGGGGTTGTATTCTTCCTTATGTGACACTACCTTATCTGTTAAAATGGAAAGTGCATTGGAATGGTGAACTATGTTAGGGTCCAATTTTACACTGATGGCTTCATTAGGAGTTCTGTGCACTCAAGGAATAAGCAGCATGCCCTAATTTTAAATTAGGAAATCTGTGTATTTTTTATCTCTTGTGTACAAGACTGTGCAGCCTTCTATTCCTCAGTGATGTTTTTTCATCCTCTCCATTATTAGATAACTATAGTTTATTCAGGTGTTTAGTATATTAGAAGCAGGCCAAAGTACTAAGCATTCCATATAGCCAAAACCAAAAGTGACATTTGTTTAATTTTCTGACTCATCAATTCAATTTTAGGAATAAGTTTTCGTTTTAAAGAAGGTCTTCAGATTGGGCGCAAGTATCTATGCGAGTATATGGATACCTAAGTTCTCTGTAAGATGCACAGCTGCACAATCCATATTAAGCGCTGTGCAGGCACTGAAGGAATCTGCCCAAAGTGGGGACATGCTGTAGCCGCAGGAGAGCCATCCCATCACCAACCTTACCTGGCCTCCAGCCTGTCATGGCAAAGGGAGGGGCAGTCTGAACATGGTGCTTCTCCCTCACTGGAACCCTGTCGTGGAGAGGTGGCCCTGCCCTGTCCAGAATGCAACTGCAGTTGGGACAGCCGAGCCTAGACTTAGCCACAGCACCAAGATCTGTTGCAGCTGGGGTGGTCCTCCCCTGGGTCCAACCTAGACCTGGCTAGAACCTGCTGGGTCAGGGGAAGGGTGCCTATTCTACAGTTCCAAGCCTGGAGTTGCCATAGTGGGGACAGGTGCCTCTCTCCCACCCCACCGCCCAGCTGCTACTACGAGGAAGAGAGAGGGAGTCCTCTCTCCTCGTAGTAGTTCTGGAGCACCCTTTTTGACATCAGACCTCTCAACCTGGCACCACCCCAGAGCCCACAACCCTAGTCACAGTGCACTCAGTCCTATACCTCAACCCTCTGCCTCAGGCCTGAGCCTCCTGGCCGTACCCCCATCATACATTAACCTTCATATTGGTGCACATAATAAAATTCATTCTGCTCATGGGTGGGAATAATTAGAGGGAACACTGAGGGACACTAAGCAAAAGCCCCAAGCTGTTGGGCCTGGTACAGCTTTTTTGAACATTGATCTTGGCTCTTGCAACTGCTACTGCATATTATATAGGACTTGACATTCTTTGTTTCATATTGTTTTAAATTCAGTAAGTCTGAGACAAAGTTATTCTTGTTACTGCTAGCATATGGGAACTGCAATATCTCGTTATTTGACTACAGCTCCCTAAAGTGGGACAAGTTTAGATACCAAATTGATGCAACTGATGTTGGTAAGACAGGTGATTATTTAAACTGAGAATTGTGTGCCTGCAGCTTATTACATAGCAGGCTTCCTTCAGAAATCATCTTTGAAAAGTCATGGAGGTTTCTTTCAGTCCTATGATTCTATGGAGCATATATACCGTATATTCTGGCGTACAAGACGACTTTTGATGTTAAAAACATCCCCCCAAAATCGGGGGTCGTCTTATACGCCGGATATGCGGCTTTGCAAAGCCTGGGGGAAGCCGGCGGTGGGGCAGCTCAGGCGCGCCTGGGATGCCCCGCCGCCAGCTTCCCCCGAGGCTTTGCAAAGCCGCGGAGGGGCTCCGGCAGCGGGACAGCTCAGGCGCGCCTGGGATGCCCCGCCGCCGGCTTCCCCCAGGTTTTGCAAAGCCCGGGGGAAGCCGGCAGTGGGGCAGCTCAGGCGCGCCTGGGATGCCCCGCCGCCGGCTTCCCCCGAGGCTTTGCAAAGCCGCGGAGGGGCTCCGGCGGCGGGACAGCTCAGGCGCGCCTGGGATGCCCTGCCGCCGGCTTCCCCTAGGCTTTGCAAAGCTGCGGAGGGGCTCCGGCGGCGGGGTAGCCCCGGCACGCCGGGGCTGTCCCGCTGCCGGGGTGTCCTCAGAGGCTTTGCTCCCGGTGTCCCTGGTCTGCTGGAGACGGTCCCCAGCAGACCAGAGGCACCGGGAGCAAAGCCGCAGCGGTGGCTGGACCCCGCCGCTGCTGCAGCTTTGCTCTTGGTGCCTCTGGTCTGCTGGGGACCGTCTCCAGCAGACCAGGGTCACCGGGAGCAAAGGAGGCACAGGGGCGCTGGGGTATAAGACGAAACCCTATCTTTTAACTAAAAAATTAGGGGGTCGTCTTATACAGCCAAGCGCCTTATACGCCGGAAAATACGGTAGCCATACACAATTATATGCTAGGTCATGTAACAGTTTATACCTCCTACTCAAAAGGTCAGCTACAAGACAAGATGTAAAGAAATCAGGATGGATTTATTTAAGTTAAAGCAATTTAAATTACTAATTTTAACGATTTAAGCAGCAAACACTAACATTGTTGAAAATCAAGACTGATCTATGATATAATAATTTGTTAATCCATGTAATTGCTGGAAGAGGTTTGGATCGTGTTTTAGTTCTCATACCAACCTAGTGTGAGTTAATTTTCCTATAGGAAAGTTAACTTTAAATGAAGAAATATAGAATATTTCTGTTTGGGATCTTAAGTAATATTTTACTGTTGATTTAAGTCATCTTTATTGAAATCTCTCTCTTCCTTCAGTTATTTTGTTAAATAGATTTAATGTTTTTTGTTTTCATAACTTTGGACTGCACATTTTTGTTGCTTGGTTTTTATTGGTTGCGGCAGTCCACCAACACAATAAAAAGTTAAATGATGTTTGCTTCTCACTGGCACCAGCAAGAGTATTGTTTCTGGAATCTGACTGTCGCTTACTTAACAGGAGGGGACAAATGAAATGAGAGAGCCTATTAGCAGAACTGATATTGATACATTTTTTCAGTTTGGTGATATTAGTTAAAATTGTTTTAGTATAAAAATGAAATTATTAATATAATGTTAAGAAACTAAGGATTGCCCTACTGGGTCAGACCAATGATCCATCTAGCCCAGTATCTTGTCTTCTGACAGTAGCCAATTCTGACTTCAGTTTCAACTTAAGATGAAAGCCTATTTCTTGAGAGCATTTTTACAAATGTGTTAAATTATTTTTAGTATATTATACTTAGGGATTTCTATTTTGGAACTGTTGCTTGCATTGTAGCTTTTATGTAATAAATGAAATGTTGATATAGTTTGTATATTTAATAGAATTGTTTTCCAGGTTAACGTCTCAGGCTGGTGCTACATTACCAAGTGGACGTAGCTTATGTGAGTGTTTTCCTTATGGTTATTTTATATCTATATTTAATCTTAACTACTTTTATATTAACAATTCTCAAATATATATGTGTGTGTGTGTATATATCTATCTATCTATCTATCTTAGTGTGTTTTTTCCCTATGTTTACAAGAAACTGTTTTGTTTCGGCTTCCTTCAGATAATATATTGGATGCTTCCCTTTGGGCATGAGTACAGTTAAGATTCTGTCACGGGTATTTTTAGGAAAAATGAGGGACAGATTGTAGGCAATAACAAAAATTAATGGAAGCCTGTAACTAGAGCCCTGCATGGAAAATTTGTATTTACATCAGATCAGCAATCATGGACAATGGATATAAAGTGGCTATCTGCAGACTTGCAGGTCTCTATCTGTGACTTGCCCCTGACTTTTAGTGAAAATACCCTGGGAGGAGGAGGAGAACTTAAGAACGTCCATACTGGGTCAGACCAAAGGTCCATCTAGCCCAGTATCCTGTCTTCTGACAGTGGCCAATGCTAGGTTCCCCCAGAGGGATTGAACAGAACAGGTAAATATCAAGTGATCCCACTCCACTTCCCCATTCCAGGTTCTGACAAACAGAAGCTAGGAATACTGTTCCTATCCATCCTGGCTAATAGCCATTAAAGCTGTGCTGTCCAATGAGTTCTGAAGCAGTAGTCATTATAGTGGCTACTGCTATTGTGAACTAGCCACACTTTTAACCAGTCAAATAGCTACAGGTGGCCAGTGGCTAGCATGTTGGACACTATAGCATTAAAGGATGGGGACAAATAGCACTTCTGGAGCTTGCAGCTAATCCAGCCCTGCCACTGCGACTGCGGGGAGGGGCTGACTGAGGCTGCTCCACCCCAGCTTCTGCTGTGGGAATGGAGAGCCTTTGTTCCAGTGACCCATAGGCAAGCCGTTGGTCAGCTGATCGAGGGGTCACTGTTTCAGGGCTGGCTACTCCTTCGGTGGCTCTGGGGCTGACCTCTTGTTGTCTGTAGTGACTGGAGGCTTTGGGGCTGACAGCTTCTCTAGTCGTGCCTGGAAGAAATCATGGAGGTGTCCCAAAAGTCCCTGAATCTGTGACAAAATTGTATCTGTAGGCCCAAGAAACTTCCTCAGACATAATTCTCTCTCTCTTCCCTATTCAGAACTCCCATTTGATATCTTCTGGCCATCCTTGTGTCTGCTTGCAGCAACGGGTTGGTTACATATAGTTAAGTGCTGCAGTGAAAGGCAGGCTGCATCCATAATCATTGCAATGTGTAGTGTTAGGCCTGGTCTACACTGGGAGTTTAGGTTGAACTTAACTGCATTAAATCAATTCTCTAAACAATCAGTCCACACCACCAAGTCTGTTCTGTCTACTTTAAGGCCCATCAAAGATGATTTCAGTACTCATTTTCAGAAGGAGTCGTGGTACATCTCATGGGTGATGTAGGATGGGCCACACGCAGCACTGTGAAAGTTGACATTGTTAGCCTTTGGGAGGTGTCCCACAGTGTCCTGCTGAGACTGCTTTGTCCAGGACTTTCAATTCTGCTGTTCTCCAGGTGCATAGGAAAAGCCTCTGGAAAATTTGAATTTCAGTTCCTGTGTGGTGAGCAGACCTGAGTGCAGGCAGGCAGCACATCTGACCATGAATGCCCAGGATCACAGATGAGTACCAGCATGGAGCATGCAAGAGGCCCTGTACCTCACTGTTGTGTGGAGAGAAGAATCAACTCAGGCAGAACTATGAAGCTGCAAAAGAAATGCTGATATCTTCATCAAGATCACAAAGGGGATGGTGGAAAAAGGATACACCAGGGACACTCAGTAGTGCCACATGGAAATAAAGGAGCACAGGCAGATACCAAAAGAGAAAAGTGGGCAAACTCACGGTCTGGGGCACTGCTCCAAACATGTCACTTCTATGAGCAGCTGCATGGGATCCTACGGAGAGACCTGACCAGTTTCCCAAGCCAGTTCATGGATTCCTCCCAAGATGCTCCTCAGGCTGCCTCAGGCAGCAGCATGGAGGACAGTGTGGATGAGGAAGATGTAGAGAAGGAGAATGGTCAGCAGGTGAATGGTACATCCGATTTCACCGACAGCCGTAACCTTTTTATAACTTTGGGAGACAATCACCTCCTCCCAGGACATATCGATGCTGGGCCTGATAGTGGGGAGGGCAGTTCTGTGAGCAATTGGAGGTGATCTGTGGTGACCACTCTGCCTACACAGCACTGGTTCCCTGGAACAGCTTGTTAACGTGTCTGGAGCGGAAATCCTCCCTGCACATCTCTCATAGAAGAAAAAAGCAAAAGCTCTCATAGAAGAACTCTTTAATCCTTCTCACAAGGTTACTGGGGAGTTCTGCCTTACTCCATCCTCCACAGTAGGATACCTTGTAGTAGACAGGATTCACTGATGTGGTGTTCTGACAAGCCCTATTCTTTGTTCCATCAGTGATGATAACCGTTCGGCTGCATGCATGTGTGCTCAGTCCTGTGCATTGTGTTGACTTTGTGCAAGTAGTCAACACAGCAGATGCTGAAAGAACCCCCAAATACCACAAAATCAGATAAAGATTGAAGGTGCCCAGCCAGGTTTATTGTCAAAGTACAGTAATAGTTGTCAGTAGACAACCTGGATGAAGCAGAGGAAGCTATTGAAACTGATACCACAGCAGTAAATCTCCATTTGTTCAGCCCCAACAAAGCATTGTTTGAGCTCCTGCCCTTCTGCTATGCCCGGACATCTTCCTGCCTGCAGGCTCCGGTGGGAAGGGAAAGTTGCACTTTCCCAGCAAACAAAGGGTGCTGAGCACATGGTCACCACATGAACCCCTGCCCTGTCAACATCTCCAACCCTAGTCTTGCAGGCAGGCTCCTGTGAGAAGGGAAAATTGTACTCTCCTGGCAAACGGGGAGTGCGGAACACATGGTCACTGTGTGAACCCTGCCCTGCTGTCACGCCTGGACCTCTTCGCTGTGCTGCCCACAGGCTCCAGTGGGAAGGGAAAGTTGCACTGTCATGGCAAATGGGGGATGCTGAACATGAGCTCCTGTCCTGCTTTGCTGCCATACCTGGACCCTTGCCCACCCTCAGGCTCGAGCCTCAGTCTGTCTCTTACTATGGCTGCCACCAAACTGAGTCCAGCTGTTCCCTGAAGATCTTTGTGGTTTACCTGCTGCATAGTGGAGGCATAAAAGCATAACTGTAGCCTTGAGCATAAAGTATCCCCATTGTTTTTGGACAGGCCTTTCTTTATGCTTAGAAATTAAGTTTTATGAGCTGCAATTCATCTTCTGTGAAGTCTGCCCTTCACTTTTTGTTATGGCAGCTGCAGAAACGAGTCTGCTTCACACCCCCAGTTTCAGCTCTTCCTGCTTTTGGACTAGCAAAAATCAGAAGATGAAGAATACCAGGGCTGACACATTCAAGGAGTGATTGTGGTCTTCCCACTTAGACAGTAAGCGTTTAAATGAGTGGAGAAATATGCTGCTTCAGGAGATGCGAGCAGAGCGTGAGGACAAGATAGTGAGCAGGGAAGGCGAAGTGAAGACACAGGAGAAAGTCTTTTCTGTGATGGAGGAGATGATGATGTGCATGGTGGGACTCCCAGGACAGCCAGATGCACAGGCACCCCCTCTAGCTCATGCAGACCCACATTCCCTCCTCACCAAGTTCCATTGCCGCCTCTTCTAAGGGTCCTAGAACACAGAGGAGGTGGATGGGGTGGGGAGTCAAGGGTAGCCTCCCACTCAACCCCCAGGGATGCATCCTGGAAGCAAAAAAAGCTTTCCTCCTCACATATATGATTGCTGAAGAGGGGGATTGTAATACACCCCTTTTACTCCCGAAGATCTGAACTCTTTTTTTTTTTTCTGTCTCTGCTTCCTTCTGTTCCCTAAATAAAAACATACAATTTCTCACCAACAGTATCTCTATTGCTTGTGTATGTGTGGGAGGGGTTTACAGGATTAACAGGCAAGCACACTTAATGCAGAGGGCACCTCGTTAAGAGCATCAGGGATGACTTTCATATCACAGTCTGGCCGTTGATAAAGCTGTTTTTCAAAGCCTTTTTGATTTGCAGTACTCCTTGCTGTGCTCTCCTTATTACCCTAGTGTCTGCTGATAATTAGCGGCTAGGTGCTCTGCATAGGACCCCCATCCTGGCATAAAACTTTTCCCCCTTACTTTCACAGATATTATAGAGTACATAGGAGGCTGCCACTGCAATGGGAATGTTGCTTTTGCTGAAATCTAAGCTAGTGAATAAACTGAAGCCTTCCCTTTAAATGTTCAAAAGCACATTCTACCACCATTCTGCATTTGCTCAGCCTGCAAATGAACAGCTCTTGACTGTGGTCCAGGCTGCCTGTGTACGGCTTCATGAGCCATGGGAGCAAGGGGTAGGCTGGGTTGCCAAAGATCATTATTAGCCTTTCAATGCCTCCAATATTAATTTTCCAGTCTTGGAAGAAAGATCCAACCTGCAGCTTTCTGAAGACACAGGATTTCAGAAAGATGCCTGTGTCATGAACCTTTCCTTACCATCCCGCGTTGATGTTGGTGAAATGGCCCTTGTGATCCACTAGCGTCTACAACACCTATGAAAAGTACCCCTTGCAGTTTATGTACTCTTTGGCAAGCTGGTCAGGTATTAAGATAAGGATGAGCGTTCCATCTATTGACCCACCGCAGTTAGGGTACTTCATCCGGGCAAAGCTATCCACTATGCCCTGCATTTTTCCCAGCGTCACCACCCTGTGTAACAGAAGGGTATTGATTGCCTTGGCTACTTGGATCACAGCAACTCCTCTGTAAATTTTCCCACTCCAAATTGATTTCCAGCTGACCAATAGCTGTTCGGTATTGCAAGCTTCCTTTGGGTTTTTGTCATTTGCTTCAGAACTATCAGAGTTGGTCTCATTCTGGTACTGCTGGTTTGATTCTGGTACTGCTGCGCTTCAGGGCAGGGGAGAGCAATTTACAAAGTTTTATGAAAGCGGCCTTGTGCATGTGAAAGTTTTGTAGCCGCTGCTCATTTCCCCATAGCTGCATAATTATGTCGTCCCACCGGTCTGTGCTTTTCTTATGGCATCAGAACCGGCATTCCACTGCATCAGTAGGATTGGATGCTGGCGGCATCTGCCGATGGCCTATTTCAGGTGCTTCATAGAAGTGTATGCTCATGGCCCTGGATATACTCTAGACATACTACAGCATAAGGCACACAATAGATAATATGATAGACATAATACTTTGCTATAATACTTTGCTGCTGAATGGGTTCCATGCCTACTCTGCTATGGCATCTGTAATGAGGGGAAAAAGGGTGCAAAAAGATTTTTTGCAATTCCTTTCAATCACGGGTAAGGGAGGAGATGTGCATTATGGGACACTGATCCAGAACCCCCTGCTCCATTGTTTTGGTTCCAGCATGCAAAGGAGTTGCAGGAACTGTGGGATAGCTACCCACATTAGAGATGTTAAATATCGGTTAATTGAATAGTCGATTAACCTCATGAATTCTTATCGATTACTCAACTATTCTGTAGTTCCCGCGAGTGGGGCTGGCAGTCAGTGTGCTCCGGCCCCACTCAGAAGGAGGCCCCTGTCACTCCGAGCTGCTGCCTCTGTATTAGAAGCAGCAGTGCTGGGTGCCAGTTGGGAGCTGGTCCGCGAGGGGAGTCGTTTTAAAAACCAGCTCCCATTGCAGATCGTCTGCCTGTCCAGAGACAGGGCTGAGCTCCCAGAACTGCCTGCCCTCCTGGCTCCTAAATACACTTTGAATGCAGAACTGCAGTGGGGATAGGTCCCGGATCTGCCATGAGCCAGGATTGAGCTGGGCTGCTGGCCAGCATGCTAAAAATTTACTACTGGGGGGCGGAGAGAAGCATGTAGTCTATAGCATTAACCTATAAGCTTTTGCTTATCAGTTAATTGATTACTCAACTACACTATTACATCCCTAACCCACAGTGCATCACTGTCAAAGTTGACAGTAGCCACCTTACAGGGGTTGCACTGTGTCGAACTATTGCAAATAGTGGGAACGTGCATGTTCAACTTTACAAGATCGGGTGCTAGAAAGCTGACTTTATTAAATTTGACCTTCTTTCTGTGTAGATAAGGCCTTAGCCTAAGCTGGAGTCTTTCTCTGCAGCAGGGAAAGGATCCAACATCTGGACACTATGCTGCTAAAAATCAGAGAATTGATAGGGTAGACATTGCTTGTGCATGTAGTGAGCCGTGTAAGGTGTATGCCTAAGGGTCAGGTGGACCTCTACTCTACTTGCATAAACCATGCCTCACAGTTTATACTGGTATTTCTGCCTAAGCTAGTTGGTGTGCATTTCACTCTGAGTCCTGCCACAAGTGTAGACCTGCCATTGGTGTAATCCTTGATTGCAAATTTTACTTTTATGGACTTGTTTTGGCCTGTTTCTTGAAATGATCTCTTTAATTTATCCAGTCCATTTGTTTAAGTAATATCTAGCCGTATCTGGCATGGCAAACTATTTCACTGCTATTTTTTAGACCTTCTATGTCTGCAGTTGCTGCTATCTGGAGCAGTGCTCCTGTGAATCTTCACCTTAGCAATTTTCCAGTTCATTTCAAATCTCAACTAAAAGCCTCTCGGCCCCCTCCCCCCACAGCTAGCCCAGGGCAGCGCAGGCTGCATTCTCTTAGCCTCCTCTGGCCAGCAGAGAAGGGCTGGGGCAGCACAGGCCGAGTTCTGGGCTAGCAGCAGGGAGGGGAGGGTGAGAGGAGGGGCTGTGGGATGCAGAGTGATGTGATGACATCACTCTGTCATCCCACAGGAATTTTTTTTTAAGATATAGACCGATAGCATTGGTAGGGATTTAAAACAGGTATCTGTTTTTATAATAAATGTTAGAATGCATATTTAAGGGGAACTGTTCTGCTACTTTATATCATTTGGTTTCTTATCCTTGCTAAGTAATCTGTTCATTATATTCTTGTTTGTAAAAACGTTTTCCTGAATTTTGAAGTTGTAATACACATTTCTCTTAGCTCTCAAAAGCCATTCACTTCGAGGGGAAAAAAAGGGAGATGGGGACCATGCTTGCATAAACGGAGATATAGAAGTGAGAAAAAGTTGTCGGTCCAGGAAAAACAGATTTGAAACGTTGAATCAGAGTTTATTATTTGATCAACTAGTAAACAGGTACGTCTGGATACTTCAATTGCAAAAGCATCTTGATGGTTTCTTGAAAAAAATAGAAAGCCCTATATTGCAGTTCTGTGTAAATGTCATTTAAACAAGTGATCAATAATGGCTGGAAATTAAGTTGTTTTTGCTTGTATGGCTAAATTATGTCAACAAGTTTGTATCTGATACTTTACTACTTGTTGATAATGAGATACTCCATATGGAGTTGGTGTCAATTTTTGACTTTACAGTGCAGCTAAAGTTGATCAGAGAGGAAGGCATGGGATGTTGATCTGAACACATGAATGGGAGCCAGGAATTCCTTGCTTTGAATGTGGTTTCCTCTGTGACCTTGGGCAAGTCACGCATCCTCTCTTTCTCTCTCTCTTTCTCTTTTTCTCTTTCTCTTTCTCTTCTGTAAAATGGGTATAATATCTACTTTTGAGAGATACTGAGTTTGCAGATGTTTAAACATGAAACTGTTCTGTAATTACTAAGCATGATCTTTATTACTGATAAAATGTATTCTGTTGAACTGTAATTTTCAACAGAAACTGCTTTTTTCAACGTGCTCAGTAACTACTTGATGTCAGTTTATAAGTTTCTTTTGGGTTCATTTTTCCCTGGTTGCATTTTAATTTGTCTAGCTCAGTGTTATTGTGCATCAGAAATACTTAGAAATAATGATTATAAATTTAAGGAAAAAAGCCCTTGAGTGACATTCTGCCATTGATCACTACCTGTTGGGCCTGACAGTCTAGCCAGCTTTCTATCCATCTTACAGTCCATTTATCCAATCCATACTCCCTTAACTTGCTGGCAAAAATATTGGGGGAGACCGTATCAAAAGCTTTGCTAAAGTCAAAATATATCACTCCATTGACTTTCCCATATCCACAGAGCCAGTTACCTCATCATAGAAACTAATCAGATTGGTCACATGACTTCCCCTTCCTGAATTCATGTTGACTATTCCTGATCACTTTCCCCTCTTCCAAGTGCTTCAAAATGGATTCTTTGAGGATCCCCTCCATGATTTTTCTAGGGATTGAGGTTAAACTGATGGGTCTGTAGTTCCCTGGATTGTCCTTCCCGTTTTTAAAAATGGGTACTACATTTGCCTTTTTCCAATCATCCGGGATCTCTTCCAATCACTATGAATTTTCAAAGATAATGGCCAAAGGCTCTGCAATGACATTTGCCAACTCCCTTATTACCCTCGGATGCATTAAATCCAGACTCATGGATTAGTGTATGTTTAGCTTTTCTAAATAGCTCTTAACCTGTTCTTTCCCCGCCAAGAGCTGTCTACCTCCTTCCCATACTGCATTGCCTAGTGCATTCGTCTGGGCGCTGACCTTGTCCGTGAAGACAGAGGCAAAGAAAGCATTGAGTACTTCAGCTTTTCCCACATCATCTGTCACTAGAGGTACGTCTAGACTACATGGCTCCGTCGACGGAGCCATGTAGATTTGTTTGTTCGGCAAAGGGAAATGAAGCCACGATTTAAATAATCGCGGCTTCATTTAAATTTAAATGGCTGCCCCACTCTGCCGATCAGCTGTTTGTCGGCAGATCGGGGCAGTCTGGACGCTCCCCTATAGACATGAAAGCCCTTTATCGACCTCCCCGGTAAACCTCATCCTACGAGGCATAACGGGGAGGTCGATAAAGGGCTTTCAGGTCGGCGCAGGAGCGTCCAGACTAGCGCGCGGAGCCGATAAACAGCTGATCAGCTGTTTGTCGGCTCAGCGCAGCAGCCATTTAAATTTAAATGAAGCCGCGATTATTTAAATCGCGGCTTCATTTCCCTCTCCCGATCAACCTAATCTACATGGCTCCATTAACGGAGCCATGTAGTTTAGACACACCCTAGGTTACCTCCCTCATCCAGTAAGGGCCCCACACCCTCTCTGATCACCCTCTTATTGCTAACATGCCTGTAGAAGCCTTTATTGTTGCACTTCACATCCCTTGCTAGCTGCAATTCCAATTGCGCTTTTGCCTTCCTGATAACTCCCCTGCATTCTTGAGCAATATATTTATACTCCTCCTTAGTCATCTGTCCAAGTTTCCACTTCTTGTAAGCTTTCTTTTTGTGTTTAAGCTCACCAAGGATGTCCTTGGATGTCGCCTACCATATTTGGTTTCTTCCTGTGCCTTTAATAAGGCTTCTTTAAATACTGCCAGCTCTCCTGGACTCCTTTCCCCTTCATGTAAGCATCCCAGGGAATCCTGCCCATCAGTTCCCTGTTTGTGAGCAGCAGGTCAAGCTGACCATGGCCCCTGGTCGGTTCCTTCAGCACTTGTACCAAGAAGTTATCTTCAGCATTCTTTAAAAACTTCCTGAATTGTCTATGTACCGCTGAATTGGTCTCCCAACAGATGTCAAGATGAATAAAGTCCCCCAGAAGAACCAGGGCCTGTGATCTGGTTCCACAATCATACCGGGATATAAAATATATAGAAAGGATAGAGCAGGCCGGGTGGGTGGCGGAGTGGCACTGTATGTGAAAGATAATGTAGAATCAAATGAAATAAAAATATTAAGTGAATCAACATGTTCAATAGAATCGCTATGGATAGAAATTCCATGCTCCAATAATAAGAAATTAGCAGTAGGGATATATTACCGACCACCTGACCAGGACAGCGATACTGACATAGAAATGCTGAGGGAGATTAGAGAGGCTACGAAAGTAAAGAACTCTATAATAATGGGGGATTTTAATTACCCCCATATTGACTGGATATGTGTCACCTCAGGAAGAGAAGTGGAGATGAATTTCTCAATGGCTTAAATGACTGCTTCTTGGAGCAGCTAGTGCAGGAACCCACAAGGGGAGAGGCAATTCTCGATTTAGTCCTGAGTGGAGTGCAGGATCAGGTCCAGGATATAACTGTTACAGGACCGCTTGGGAATAGTGATCATAATATAATAACATTCAACATTCCTGTGGTGGGAAGAACACCTCAGCAGTCCAGCACCCTGGCATTTAACTTCAAAAAAGGGAATTATGCAAAAATGAGGAGGTTAGTTAAACAGAAATTAAAAGGCACAGTAACTAGAGCCAAAACCCTGAAAGCTGCATGGAAACTTTTTAAAGACACCATAATAGAGGCCCAACTTAAATGTATACCCCAAATTAAAAAACATAGCAAGAGACCTAAAAAAGAGGCACCGTGGCTTAACCATCATGTAAAAGAAGCAGTGAGGGACAAAAAGGTATCTTTTAAGAAGTGGAAGTCCAATCCTAGTGAGAGAAATAAAAAGGAGCATAAACACTGTCAAATCAAGTGTAAACATGTAATAAGAAAAGCAAAAAAAGATTTTGAGGAACAGCTAGCCAAAAACTCAAAAAGAAATAACAAAATGTTTTTTAAGTACATTAGAAGCAGGAAGCCTGCTAAAAAACCTGTGGGTCCTCTAGATGATCGAGCTATAAAAGGAGCAATCAAGGACGATAAAGCCATTGCGGAGAAACTAAATGATTTCTTTGCTTCAGTCTTCACGGCTGAGGATGTTGGGGAGATTCCTGAATCTGCACCGTCCTTTGTGGGTGATGAATCTGAGGAACTGTCCCGGATTGAAGTGTCATTAGAGGAGGTTTTGGAACAAATTGAATAACTTAATGTTAACAAATCTCCGGGACCGGATGGCATTCATCCAAGGGTTTTAAAAGAACTTAAATGGGAAATTGCTGAGCTATTATCTGTGGTTTGTAACCTATCCTTTAAATCGGCTTCCGTACCTAATGACTGGAAGGTAGCCAACGTGACACCAATATTTAAAAAGGGCTCTAGAGGCGATCCTGGCAATTACAGATCGGTAAGTCTAACTTCAGTACCGGGCAAATTAGTAGAAACAATAGTAAAGAATAAAATTGTGAAGCATGTAGAAGAACATAATTTGTTGGACAAAAGTCAACATGGTTTCTGTAAAGGGAAATCCTGTCTTACTAATCTGTTAGAGTTCTTTGAAGGGGTTAACAAACATGCGGACAAGGGGGATCCAGTAGATATAGTATACTTGGATTTTCAGAAAGCCTTTGACAAGGTCCCTCACCAAAGGCTCTTGTGTAAATTACATGGCCATGGGATAAGAGGGAAGGTCCTTTCTTGGATTGAGAACTGGTTAAAAGACAGGAAACAAAGGGTAGGAATAAATGGTAAATTTTCAGATTGGAGAGGGGTAACTAGTGGTGTACCCCAAGGGTCAGTCCTGGGACCAATCCTTTTCAACTTATTCATAAATGATCTGGAGAAAGGGGTAAGCAGTGAGGTAGTAAAGTTTGCAGATGATACCAAACTGTTTAGGATAGTCAAGACAGAAGCAGACTGTAAGGGACTCCAAGAAGATCTCACCAAACTGAGTGATTGGGCAACAAAATGGCAAATGAAATTTAATGTGGATAAGTGTAAAGTAATGCACATCGGGAAAAATAACCCCAACTATACGTACAGTATGATGGGGGCTAATTTGGCTACGACAAATCAGGAAAGAGATCTTGGAGTTATCGTGGACTGTTCTCTGAAAACTTCCACACAGAGTGCAGCGGTGGTCAAAAAGGCAAATAGGATGCTAGGAATTATTAGGAAAGGGATAGAAAATAAGACCCAGAATATCTTACTGCCCCTGTATAAAACTACGGTACGCCCACATCTTGAATACTGCGTACAGATGTGGTCTCCTCACCTCAAAAAAGATATTTTGGCCTTGGAAAGGGTTCAGAAAAGGGCAACTAAAATGATTAGGGGTTTGGAACGGGTCCCATATGAGGAGAGGTTAAAGCGACTGGGACTTTTCAGTTTAGAAAAGAGGAGACTGAGGGGGGATATGATAGAGGTCTATAAAATCATGAGTGGTGTGGAGAGGGCTGATAAAGAAAAATTATTTATTAGTTCCCATAATAGAAGAACTAGAGGACACCAAATGAAATTAATGGGTAGCAGGTTTAAAACTAATAAAAGAAAGTTCTTCTTCACACAGCGTGTAGTCAACCTGTGGAACTCCTTGCCAGAGGAGGCTGTGAAGGCTAGGACTATAATAGAGTTTAAAGAGAAGCTAGATAAATTCATGGAGGTTAGGTCCATAAAAGGCTATTAGCCAGGGGATAAAATGGTGTCCTTGGCCTCTGTTTGTCAGAGGCTGGAGAGGGATGGCAGGAGACAAATCGCTTGATCATTGTTTTCGGTCCACCCTCTCTGGGGCACCTGGTGCTGGCCACTGTCGGTAGACAGGATACTGGGCTAGATGGACCTTTGGTCTGACCCAGTACGGCCGTTCTTATGTTCTTATATTCTCTCAGTTGTCTGAAGAAAGCCTCAGCTACCTCATCCACCTGATCTGGTGGTCTATAGCAGACACACCAACCACAACATCACCCCTGTTGCTTCCACCTCTAAATTTAACCCATAGACTCTCAACAGGCTTTTCTCCCTCTATATACTGGAGCTCTGAGCAATCATATTGCTCTCTTACATACAATGCAACTCTTCTTTCTTTTCTCCCCCACCTGTTCTTCATGAACAGTTTATACCCTTCCATGACAGTGCTCCAGTCATGCGAGTCATCCCACCAAGTCTGTTATTCCAATCAAATCATAGTTCTTTGACTGGGCCAGGGCTTGAAATTCTTCCTGTTTGTTTCCCAGACATCTTGCATTTGTGTACAAATACCTTAGAGAACCAGTTGATTGCCCTACCTTCTTCATTTGAATCAGGGGTCCTCTTTTGTTGCTCATTTCTCCTTGTGTTTCTTCCCAGTATCCGACTTCATCACTTACCTCAGGGCTTTGGTCACCAGCCCCCAACTAACCTAGTTTAAAGCCTTTTTCACTAGGTTTACAAGCGTTTCCGCGAAGATGCTCTTTCCTGTCTTGGTTAGGTGGATCCCATCTATTCCTAACAAATCTTGTGCCTGGAACGAAGTCCCATGGTCGAAGAAAACAAAGCCCTCTTTCCGAAACCACCTGCACAACCATGCATTTACTTCCTCAATTCGATGAGACCTTTTCCTTCAACAGGGAGGATGGTTGAGAACACCACTTGCGCTTCAAATTCCTTGATCCTTCTTACCAGCACTTCCTAATCTGCAGTGACCCGCTCAAGGTCATTCTTGGCCGTATCGCTAGTTTCTACACGAAGAAGGGGTAGCGATTCAAAGGTTTGGTCAGTTTTGGAAGAGTCTCAGTTACATCCTGAATTTGAGCTCCTGGTAAGCAGCACACTTCTCGAGATTCCAGGTTTGTATGGCAGATGGATGACTCAGTCCCTCTTAGAAGGGAGTCCCCAACCACGCATAGTCGTCTTTTGGGGGTGGTGGTCATGGAACCCCCATCCCTAGAACTACTTATCCCATGCCTTCCAGTGGATGGTGTACCCTTCTGATTTCTTCCCTGAAAGATCTCTGCCAAAGCATTCTCCACTGCAGTACCTGTGGAGAGAGCCTGAAAGCGGTTCCTTCCCTCTACAGGAATGGGGAATACCTGAGTTAGCCGCCACCTTCTAGAGGTTACATGCTGCCAGTTCTCTTCCTTGTTCTGTACTGCCCTCACTGGCTCCTCAGCCTGCTGCCTTCTATTGAGGAAGTCTTCATCCTCTCAGATGGAACGTAGGGTTGATACTTGGGCCTCAGTCCTCTAATTTTTTTTCTTCCAAAATGGTGACCAGCTTGCACTTAGAAGGGATTTCATTTGCACTATCTTCCAGGAGGAAGACAAACATGGCACATGCTGTGCAGGTAACAACAGCAGACCTATCGCTATCCATACTTGCCTTCCTTCTGAGAGATACCTCAGATGTTTTTTAAATGCTTCCTTAAAGGGCAGAAGAGAAAACAAAAATTCAAGAAAAAGAGCACCGAATACTATGGGGCTCCCACCAGGTGAACTCCCCTGTTGGCTGCTTCCCTGTTCGCTGTTCTCTGTGTTCGTTCTGGCTGCTTTTTTTATAAGGCTGAGGGTAGGCCCGGCTGAAAGCCTTGCATCTGATGCAGTCAGCCCCTGAAGGCCCACCTGGAATAAAGCACTCCCAAATCACACTTTTCAAACTTTCCAACTGCCGCTCTTTTCAAACTGCGAAGCACAGTCAAACAAATGCTCACAGGCAGACGAACAGTTTGATGCTCACAGCACAGCCCCCCAAAAGCCACACTTACCTGAGCTCCTCTTGTACGTTTCCCAGCCAAACTTGCCTGTTGGCTGCTGCTCTCTGTGTTCGCTTTGGCTGCCTTTTTTATAAGGCCGAGGCTAAGCCCAGCTCAAAGCCTTGCCTCTGGTGCAATCAACCCTTGAAGGCCCGCCTAAGCTCAGGAAGTTTTGATTATAGTTTAGTGTAAAGGTTTTAAAGAATGGCGAGTGTACCTCGCCCCCTTCCCACTCCCCTTCCAAACTCCCACTCAAAACTCCTTGTTAGCAGCCCCTGTTCGCAAAGCTGGTTGATTGGGCTTGACGGATGACTAGTCTTCTTCCCGAGAACTGGTCCGTCTTGCTCAGTCCCTAGCACTCTCATTGTGTTAAGATTTTAAATGAATTTAAGGTAAAAATCTTTCTCTTGAACAGCTTGCAATCTATTTATACAGTGATTAAGTTGATGCAACAGAGGCAAATTAATGAATAGGGAGTTCTGTGTGTGTCTTTTTTTTTATTTCACATTTTTGGTTACTTAAAATCCCTATTTGTTAATACTTGTCTCTCAGAAATGCCAAGTTTTATAGCGTTTACAGGATTGAGGCACACCAGATATGTGGGGAAAAAAGCTTCAGTCTGACACTTTTCACAATTATACCATTCAGGTTCACCAGGTTTAAAAATTAACCCCCAAAACCGACAAAAAGAATGTACACTTGAAATTAAGTGGCATTACAGTTTGAATCAAAGCTCATAGAATAATCATTTTTTTTCTCATGCAGACTCTGTTAGCCTGAATTCTAAAGATGGGTTTTGACATTGACAATCACTGGCTCTGGGAAAGTCAGCCCTCAATTCTCCTCATTTGTAAAATGAGAATACTTACCTTACATCTCAGTGCCACTTGTTGGTTTAAAAAAAAAAGAAAAAGGAAGATGAAAAGCACTGTGTAGGTGCTACCATAACTATTTTGACTAACAGTGAAGGTTATCAGAAATAGTATCGATTAATGAGCAAATTCATTTTGTTTTATCCTCTTCTTTCAGTTTTCTTTATTATCTCTGGCTTTTTTTAGTTTAATTGAGGGATTTAAGCAGTTGCAGAAGATATTTAAAACAAATTTTAGTTAATCTGTAGATTTCATTCCATCTGTAATTCTTGGAGTGATTTAAAAGGAATTATAATTGACTATACTGTAGTTTGTTACGTAAAATTATTTGTCTGTAAAATTTCTGCAGCTCTTTATTTTAAGTCTGAATATTTATCTTTATGTTAAATATTGTGTATATTTAGTACTGCTGAAGCTGTACTACAAGAAATGGACAATATTAACATCAGGCGGAATAGGCGGTCTGGAGAAGTAGAACGGCTGCGAATGTGGACTGACACAGAATTTGTAAGTTCAGAATCTGTCAGATTTTGGATAAGGGTAACATTCAGTTGATATATGTATATTTTTATAACTCTCCATACGTCAGTTGCCTGCAGTATATTAAAATTCTAACACATATTTTCAACTCCTAATTAATGCTGACTATAATAAATAAATGCTGATGCTTGCTAGGTGTATTTAATTTTTTAAAAGGTTTTAGTACATCATCCTGTTTGGTCAATGGAGAATTAACTGACACATTCTCATATTGTGCTAGTAGTATGGAAGCGAAGCATGGTTACTGGTCTGAAAACAGGACTGAATACCATGATGACCTGAGTTCTAAAGATGGGCTTTGACATTGAGATAATCTCAGGCCCTGGAAAGTCATTCATCAATCCTCCTCATTTGTAAAATGGCAATACTTAACTTACCTTTCAGGGTTATTTGCTGGTAAGAAACATGGAAGGTGGAAAGCACTATGTAGGTGCTACCATGCCTATTTGGGCTAACAGTGAAGGTTACGAGAAATAGTATTGATTAATGTGCCCATTTTGTTCTAGGAAAACATGGACATGTATTCCCGAGTGAAGAGGAGGCGGAAATCACTGAGAAGAAATAGCTATGGAATTCAGAACCATCATGAAGTGTCCACTGAAGGGGAAGAAGAAGGTATCGATTGTATCAATTAATGGATTAGTTTTTATTTGAAACAGTAATTAAATGTATAGTTTAGAAGAAATGACTGCTTAAATAGTTGGTGTACTAATACAAATAGGTTGTACTGCTGACAAATAATAATACAGGCAGTCCCTGGGCTACGTACAAGATAGGGACTATTGGTTTGTTCTTAAGTTGAATTTGTATGTAAGTCTGAACTGGCTCCAGATTCAGCTACTGCCACTGAAACTGACCAGGGGCTGACTACAGGAAGCCGGAGGCAGAGTTGCTCTGCCCCCAGCTTCCTGGAATCAGCCTGATCAGTTTCAACAACTGCTGAATCTGGAGCCTGGGACAGAACAGCTGGGACGCTGCCCGGTAGGTTCCCACAGGACCAACCCGGCAGCACCCCAGCTGCTCTACCCGAGGCGTCCCGCAACAAAAGCCTGGTCTGCTGGGGGGGGGGGGGCGCACTAGCTGCACCCCCTCTCCCCCAGCAGACCAGGGAAACCCGAGCAAAGCCGCACAGGTGGAGGGACCCCGCCACCCGTGTGGCTTTGCTCCTTTGCCCCCGGGGGTCCCGCTGCCTGGGCGGCTTTGCTCCCGGGCAAATGAGCAAAGCCGCCCAGGCGGCGGCTTTGCTCGGGTGTCCCTGGTCTGCTGGGGGGGTCCAGCGGCTTTGCTGGACCACCCCAGCAGACCAGGGAGACCGGGAGAAGCTTTTCTTGCCCCGGAGGACACGGGAGGCGACCCACCGCCAGTGAGCTCCGGGGCGAGAAAAGCCCCGTTCGTAAGTGCGGATCCGACGTAAGTCGGGGACTGCCTGTAATTTGCTTTTGCTAAGTAGAAAGATGAACAGGGCCATTGGAAATACTCAAAGAAATTCTGCTCTTTAGCAATGATTTATGGTGTCTGAAAGTTTCAGTGTGCTGCTGGAAAGGATCTGAGACTTATAGTGGATCACAAATTGAATTGAAGCCTTTGTTTAAAAGAAAAAAGTTTGTTAAATTTACATGAATATGGATCAGTTTAAACTAAATTGTCTGTATCTTACAACTGAAACAATTTATTCTGATTAGTATAAATCACAGTGGGGTGTGAATTCTGAAACTCAAGGAGGTGATTTAAATAATATTGTTATAATAGTGGAACATCCAGGGAATATCTTTAGTGTATGTGTTTAGGTTTCTGTCAAAGAGCTTTTAATAGGAGTTAGGCTGCAAATTTTAAAGTTGTAATTATTTTAGCATTTTATCAAATATTTGATTTATTTTGGTTATCAAAGGAATTTGGGGAATGAAGAGAAGAGCGAATGTATTCTAGGTATTAGAAATCATAGAATTATAAGGCCAGAGTGATATAGAGAGGTCATTAAGATCAGCTTCCTATGCTGATGCAGGACCAAGTAATCCTAGATAATTGATGACACATGTTTAAGTGTGTTCTTTAAAATCTCCAGTGATGAGGATTTCACAACACTTCTTGAAAGCCTATTCCTGAGTGCAGCTACCTTTATAGTTAGAAAGATTTTCCTAATATCTACTCAAAGTTTCCCTTGCTGCAGATTGCTGCATGGGCATGGAGAGCAATTCATCGCTGTTCTCTTATAATAGTCTGTAAGGATTTGAGCACTCACTGATGCAGCGTATCCTGCTGGTCTCTCCAAGAATTGGTTCTTCCCACTCTGGGGTGCCCTTGGTTTACCCTCAACTTCAGTTACCTATAGTCTTTGTTACTTCAGGCTCCATGTCCCTCCTGGCCATTGTGCTCCTTTCCTCATGATATTACCTCACAGCAGTGCCCTCACGCTGTGGGGTCCTCTCCTCCCAGGGAATCCCAACTCCCCTATACCATCTTGCCTCAATGACTCACTGCTAGTTGTCATCTTGCCTCAGGAGCAAACTGCAGTTTGAAATAGGGATGTTAACTAGCAGTTAATTTATTAGTCAATAGGCACTTCTGCATTCCTCCTCTGAAATGTACAAGAACCCCTCTTGGCACTCTTGTACATTTCAGAGGAAGAATGCAGAACTCCACATGCAGCCCGGGACCAGTGGGAAGTCCTGCTGACCCCAGGCTGCACCCGAATGCCAGCTTTGAAATGTACAAGAGTCCCCAGTGGCAGCTCTCAGGCATTTCAAAGTGGAAGTGCCCTCATGGAGCCCAGGGTCAGTGGGGGACTCGAGTCCCTCGCTGACCCCGGACTCCATGCTACTTTGAAATGCCACACTGAGCCCAGGGTCAGTTGGGGACTTTTTAGCTGACTGTGGGTTCTGTGCGGCATTTCCCTAATACCTGGGATCAGCTGGGTGCGGCGCTGCCACTTTGAAATGCCAAGACATTGTAGTGTAGTGCATTGTCTTCCCCATCAGCGCATACTTTGAGCAGTTAGTGAAGATTGAAGCAAAATAGGCATTAAACTTGTTTGCCTTCTTGATGTGTAATCTATTAGCAGCTCTCCTCACTAAGAGCAGGACCTAAACTTTCCTTTGTTATTCTCTTCCTAATGTATTTTAAAAAAAAATCTCTTAAGTGTCTTTTACGTCCCTTGCAAGGTGTAACTCATTTTGTGCCTTGGTCTTTCTGATTTTTGTCCCTGCATTCTAATGCTATTTTTTGTACCTCTATTTGTCTCTATTTCCACTTTTTGTAGGATTGTTTTTCGATCTACAGGTCATTTAAAAGCCCCTGATGGGGCAATATTGGTCTCTTACTACTGTTCCTGTCTTTGGTTTGCATTGGGATATTTTGCAGTTGTGCCCTTAAAGTTGTCTCATTGGGTACGTCTAGACTACATGCCTCTGGTGACGGAGGCATGTAGATTAGACTACCCGACATAGGAAAATGAAGTGGCGATTTAAATAATCGCCGCTTCATTTAAATTTACATGGCTGCCGTGCTGAGCCAATCAGCTGTTTGTCGGCTCAGCGTGGTAGTCTGGATGAGGCATACCTGGAGGGTCGACAAATGCCTTTGATGTCGACTGCGGACCGTCTAGACTACCGCGCTGAGCCGACAAACAGCTGATCGGCTCAGCGCGGCAGCCACGTAAATTTAAATGAAGTGGCGATTATTTAAATCATTTTCCTATGCCAGAGGCATGTAGTCTAGACGTACCCATTGAGAAACTGCTTGCACAGATAGTGTCAACATGCATCCATCTCTAGGATGGATGTTCTTCTGTATGGGACCTTATCTTCAGTCATGAGGATGGACAAGAACTCAGCCTTCACTCTCACTCCCAGAA
The DNA here is from genome assembly GCF_052426305.1 of Pelodiscus sinensis. NCBI lineage: Eukaryota > Metazoa > Chordata > Testudines > Trionychidae > Pelodiscus > Pelodiscus sinensis. The sequence goes on from NC_143054.1 coordinate 16,741,314, forward strand.
CCCTGTAATCACTGCTGATCTGCTCATGATCATATCTGGTAATATCATTAGTGACCATGTGGGTGTGTGCCATAAGTTTTGGAGTTAATCAGTAGCAGTAAGACCGAAGTGCCCAGAAATACCATTGGTCTAATTCCCTTTGTCTCACCAGCCTTGTCTTACCAGCCACTTGAAACCTATGTGCTTGTTAAAGAGAGGGCCCTCCACACAGCTGAAATGGGTGATTCAAACCATTACACTTAACTGTCTATAATCACTGGCCTGTTCATAAAAAACTGTATTGTGCTCTTTCCAGAGAGCCCAGCTAGAGCCCTTCAAAGAGTCCTGCTACAGAGTAGGTACTGACTCACCTAAATGGAGGGCAACCTTGTTCAGACAGTCAACAACCAAGTCTTGATTTCAAAACACAGCATCCAACCCAGAATCCTGACAGCAAGTTCCGAGCACAGAAACTGCTTCTCTTTTGTCCCTTCCCTCCTCCCACAAATTAATCAGTAGGGGCTCATCTAGACTACCGGGAAGATTCGGAAGAAGATATGAAGAAACATTCGGAAGAAGATTTTCTTCCGAATCTTCCCCGTAGTCTAGATAAGCTCTAGCAACTAGACAGAGATGCTCCACAAATGCTTACCCAACTGTCTTATGTCTTTAGTCTCCCAGCTGCTTACATCTTACCCACTGCATGTCTTAAATAGGTAAGGGTTTATTATTATTAAAGAGAAAAACAAAACAACCCCCCAACAGGGTAAAGTAACTGAAATTTTATGTAAAAATATACTATGTTTGTTATGGTCCTATCCTTCTGATTAAAACAAAAAATTATATAGATGCCAATAGGAATTTGGCAAAACATCCTGCAGATTTCCAATGCCCCCAGTGATGATTAGTTTGTTCTAACTAGTGGAGAAAATGATCCTGGTGCATTTAGAATTTATTTTGGGGATTTATTTTTTGAGAAGAGAATGAGGGGCAAGGTTGCTCTGAAATAAAGTAATAGCGGTGTTTAAAATTGTTTGCTTTTTCTTTCTAGAATCTCAAGAGGAAGATGGAGATATAGAAGTAGAAGAGGCAGAAGGAGAAGAAAATGATCGACCTTATAATCTAAGGCAAAGAAAAACTGTTGAAAGGTACCAGGCACCTCCAATAGGTAAGGAATCAGGGCCATATTTGACCTTTCCACTCACCTTGACTATGAATCTTTTTTAGCTTGGCTTGCTCTTTGGTAACGATCAAAGTTACCATAATTTTTTCAGTCTTAAGTATTGTAATTGTTTTGCCCTGGTTTCTCTGGTTTACTGAATAAACATCTGATTGCTAAAGCTGCAATTGGGTATGAGGAAATGAAGGTTTCTATTCCAGGGTGTGCCACAGATTTAAGTGACTTGCCAAAGATTAAACCCTTTTTCTCTACTAAGTTGCTTTCCTCAGAAACAGTGGACAAGGAGAGAGAAGTTAAGTAATTGCTCATGATCCCTAAGGGAACCTCTATGCAGAGTTCTACAGGGTTTCGTCTGACTTCTCCTATTGTTCAACATGTGTACAAAGCATCTGAGAGAGTTAATGAAACATAGATTGCAGTATATTTGGTGTGCTGGTGCTACCAACTCTTAAGTATTTCATCTAACCTACCTTGTGTTGTTGCATGCCTGTCTCAGATTCTGGGGTGGATAGAAAATAGAGCTAAATGGTTACTGCTCAGTCTAGATAAGGAGTTGATGATCCAGGTATGTTGGGAGAATCAGAATGGAAGATATGGTGATGGTTAAGTTTGTTCCTCTCTGTGAATTTGCATGCCCACCATTTGTAACTAGCTTGTGTAGTGGGGCAATGTTGCGTCTGTGAATACTGTTAATCACAAGCAGCATTTTCTAGTCTTTGTCTAGATAAGAAATTGCAACTATTTCTTTGGACATAGACCTTGCTGCTCTGTATGCATATATCACTTCAAAATTAAATTAGAACACTGCACTGCACATAGGTTACACCTTTAAAACAATATGGAAACTGAAGCTGTTGCAGAATGCAGTGACATGAACCCTACCTATTTGAAAAACCACTCTCTAGCTCTGCTATTATTGTGACAGCTGCAATCAGTTGAGGAGTTTGAAAAGAGATGCATCTGGTAATGGAGGCCGCTTGTGCACACCACTTAGTCTTTTTCATTCCATCCCTTAATCTGAAATAATCCCAATCTGGTGACAGAGTGCACATGCTGCAAAGCCCATTTCTTCATGTGACTTTTGGGGAGAGAGCATCATAATAAAGATGATGATTGTGAAGTGTGATATTTTCATTGCGTATTTGTTGGAGTGAGGCATTTTCTAGATTTTGGCAAAGTCACCTAGAGCTTAAGATAGGCACTTTTTTGTATAGATTTTTCATAAATGAAAATAAGTTTTTTTTTAGGAGATTGTAATGTGGTTAACCTTTTTAGTATTTGACATTTCATGACTGTTACCTTTTTTGCTCAGTGCCAGCTCATCAAAAAAAGAGGGAAAATGCACTGTTTGATATTCACAGATCTCCTGCAAGAAGAAGTCATATCAGGTAAATGTCACAATTTTTGTGTAGGTAGAAGATATGTGCTACCTCAGCATATTTTGTTAGTTGCTTATTTTGAAACATTCTGTCCCTGAGTGATGTGTTGAACACAGAGAATCAGAATTAAGGCCCTCATTCTAAAATGAGCTTCACATGTGTGGACTCCAGTGTTCATCCACAGCCTGTGTAAGATAGAAAAGCTTATTGCAGGTTTGGCCCTAAGTCTTTTTTTTTTTTTTTAAAGCTCTTCTGTTTGTAACATGTTGTTTCTTTTATTGTCTAAAAATAATTGAAGACTGATTTAGCTGATTTTTTTCTATGATGAATAAAAGAAAACTAATAAAATAGCATCAGTGTTGCTGAACACCTTCATGGGAAGATGATTAGTTACTATGAATAGTAGTGTGAAATAAAACATTTAAATGCAGAAATATATAGGAATATAGGAATTACCAGACTGGAATAGACTCAAGGTCCTTTTGGTTCATCATCCTGTCTCTTGATAGTGGCCCAGCACCAGATGCTTCAGAGAACAATGTAGGAACATTATAGTAGGTAGATTTGGGGTTGCCTGCCCTCAACATGAGACTCATCTTGTTCTTCAGCCCTAAAGCACAAAGTCTAGATATTCCTGACAGCCTTATAAATATCCAGCCCCATATTGACTCTCAAGTACTTTGCCTCAAAAAGTTGTTGATGCCATGAGCTCCATAGTTTGAGCAAATTAATACATGCTTTTGGCTTGTGCCTTAGGATCATATTCTGATGTGGAAATGAATTAAAATAAATATCATGTATGTGTTAATACCAAGTATAGGTTGAACCTCTCTGGTCCAGCACCCTTGGGACCTGACCGGTGCCAAACCAGAGAATTTGCCAAACCATGAGAGGGCAATATTGTCTAGCAGCATTACCAACACTTCCACGCTTACTGGGATCTGAGAAGACCTTTAGGAGTAAATAAGAGCTAAATCATAGCACAGAACACCGAGATTCAGGACTGATGGCTGTAAGCAAATTTTGTGGGACCACAGGAAACCTGGACACATCTATGGTAAAGGGACATCTGGCTAACTAAAATTATGTAGGACCATGGATGTTGCTGGACCAGAGAGTGCCAGACTAGAGAGGTACAACCTGTTCTCTGTTTTCAAACAGCAGAGCTCAAGTGCTTCTTCCTCCATGTCCCAAGGGCAGTGCAAAAGATTCCATAAGCTAAGTCAGGCCTCACTGACTTCTGTGCAACACATTACAGTTTGCACAGGTGAGACTGGATTATAAGGTTAGTAAACAATAACATTGCTGAATGCTGCTGATGCTCTCACAGCTGTACTGGTGCAACAGCCCCACCTTGGTCGACACCAGAGACATAGCTAAGCTTGAGCTAAACGAGCAGGTTTGTCAAACTGAGCTCTGTCCTAGACCCAGCTGTCTGTGGATCAGGCACAAAGAGGGACACTAAACAAATACACTAATCAGTAAGCCCCACAGGCTTAATTTACTTTTGTCATACAGTTAGCCAATGACTTCAAAAACACTAAGGCCATGTCCGCTGGCTCCCTAGACACTTTGGAGGAGCCTGGCATTCTCTGCTCAGTGTCATTAAAGTAGGGGTGGGGAATATCAGGCCCAGGGGCCAAATGCGGCTCCCGGCTTGCCTGGATCTGGCCCCCATGGCTCAGCCGCCCCTCCCCATTGGGGAGTCTGTGCTGTTGCTCCAGCCCCTTTGCTGTCCCACTGTGGGGCTGAAGCACACAAAATCTACTAGCCTCCCCTCCTTCCCCCTGCTCTAGTGTGGGAGGTAATTGTGGGGAGTGTCTTTCTCCTTCTCAGTTGGGGGCCATGTGAATGAGGGGTTTTTGGTTTTGCTTCTCATGTATGGTGTGCTGCCCCTGACTGATTTTTCTGTGGGTCAGCAGCCCCCAACCCAAAAAAGGTTCCCCACTCCTACCTTAAAGGGAACTGCTTGGTAGTGAAGCACCAGTAGGGCCATACTCAAAGAAATGGTTACTCACCCTGTGCAGTAACTGTGGTTCTTCAAGATGTGTCCCCCTACAGGTGCTCCACTACTCACTCTCCTTCCCCTCTGCATCGGAGTTCTCTGCTATGGAGCTCTGTTGTAGAGAAGGAATTTAGGACAATTTGCTTGTGCAGTGCTGTGTAACAATGGCATGGAGCACAAGGCTGACTGGTATGCCTATGTAGGCTGAGCAGATTCTCTACTATGAAACGTCTCTGGTCAAAGGTGCAGGAGGCATAGCGCATCTAGAGGGGAGCATCCATAGGGAGTACATCTCAAAGAGCCACAGTTACTGCACAGGATGAGTAACTATTTCTTCTCTATATTTTCCTTCTGTCTGTAAGAAAACAGGTTGATGGCATTATAAATTTAAGCCATAGTCCTCTTAAAGATGGTATTAATTTCTCGTAGATTCCAAATTTACAATGGGGATACCAAAAACACTGATCACTGCTTCCCTACAAATTTATCTGGTCTATTTTGCCCCTCCATTTTCTTCTGTTTGATGCTGTTTGTGAGTCTTCCATAAAAACTCACCACAGTGACATAGTTTCCTATCTGATTTCTCTTGGTGGTTAGACTGAACTTGGCTGGCTTTATTTTTGTTGTATCTAAAATAGCTGAACAAATGCAGATGATCATATTAATATTGGAGATGGAACTGTATATCTGTTCTATATCTGTTGAGAGATCCTTAAGAATTACATCTCTGGCTACTCTGTTTAGCCATCAAATGCTTTTGTTCATGCAAATATAACCTTTTTTTTTAGCAGCCTCAATTCAAACAGCATTTGTCTATTTTTATATTTGTGGCTAGCATATAATACAACTCCCAGTCAGTTCAAAGCATTCTTGAGATGACTGTACTAATATGAAGAGAAGCTACCTGTATGAATTTTGAACAGAAATCTAGACTGCACATTTTATTTTATTTTTTTGTTACTTCGTAATTGCAAGTACAATATAAACAATTTCTGAAAATATTTTACTGTTCAGTATGAAAAGCATTTAGAAAAAGAAACTGACTGTAAGACTTACAAGAAAACTGGAATTTAAAAAGTAGGAATTTAAATAGATAAGATGTTACTCTTTTTCTTACACTGTAGCTACAGAGAATGTTGAGTGACGTAGGTTGGAGGTTTTATCAGATGATCGGTCCATTAGAAACCTTAAACTCTGGAAATGTAGATATTGTGCTCATTTTTTCATTTTGGTGATGTAGAATGAACCATATGTTTCCTAGGGCTTTCTTTCCTCTTAGAAATGTTCAAATTGGAATCCGACATCTGTGGAACAATATAAAAAGACAAATTTCCTTCACAAACTGTTTTAATATGTCTTCTATTTATGGAGCAAAAAGTTGCTAAAGTGTCTGCTAGACTTTAGCAGTGCTGTAAGATGCATTCTTTTTATTTTGTTTTAACATTAAAAATGTGAAACGCATTATCCAGGTGCATGTTTATTTTGTTCTTTAAATAGGAGAAAGAAACATGCCATTCATAGCAGTGATACAACCTCTTCAGACGAAGAACGCTTTGAAAGGCGAAAGTCTAAGAGCATGGCCAGAGCAAGGAACAGGTATTAGAGCCTGAGAGATACAGTTTGTGTGGGTCTGGCACTAAAAAGCAGAATTATGGTGCAAAGTTCTAGTTAGTGTGAAACGACAGGTTGGACCTCCCTGGTCTGTTATTTTAACCCAGTGGTCTCCAGCCTTTTTAACCACAGGATCACTTTTTCAGTTTAAGTGCAATGTAAGCTCTACCTCTTTACTCTTGTCCCACTTCCTGCCCTCCCCTTCTTTGAGGCCCTGCTCTTGCTCCACCCCTTCTCTAAGCCCTCACCCTGCTCATTCCATACCCCTTTCTCTCCCATCCTCACTCACTTTCACCATGCTAGTGTAGGGGGTTGGGGTGCAGTTTCTGGTCTTGGGCCACGGAGACTGGAGTGTGGGAAGGGCTCTGGGCTTAGCACAGAGTGGGAGATTGGGGTCTAGGAGGGGTTTCAGGGTGCAAGCTCTGGGAAGGAGTTTGGTTGCAGAGGGACTCACATCTGGGGCAGGAGGTTGGGTGCAGGAGGAGGTTCAGGGCTGGGACAGGAGTTTAGGGAGCAGGATCTATCTGGGCAGATGAGATGGCTTCCAGGTGGAACAGTGGAGTTAAGGCAAGCTTACTCCCGTCCTGTCCCTGCACCACTCCTGAAAGCTGCTGGCATGTATAGCAATAGCTTCGTGGGGCTATGTTCTGCCCCTAATCTACAGGCATTGAGCCCACAGCTTCTACTGGACATGGTTCTCTGGTATTGATCAATGGGAGCTGCAGGAGTGGTGTCTGCAGGCAAGGACAGCATGTGGAGACCCCCTGCTCTGCATTTCTCAGGGGCTGCAGTTACATGCCAGCAACTTTCAGGAGCAGCAATTACCACAGGGATAATGACTCCAGCCATAACAGGTTAAGCATTTTAGAACTCACTACTCTAAGAATTAAATTTAAGCATAAGAGAGAAATGAAATTTAAGAAATGCACAGGCCAGTCAAAAACCAAATGTAACACACTTTGCAAGCAGTAACAGAAGTAATAACAGCCCCCCATGTATGTGTCAGGAGATGAGTGAAGGACAGTGTGTGTTTGTGAGAATGACAGACACACACAGCTTTCTCCATCCCCTTCTCTCTGTGTGGAGATAGGGTACAGGAATGGAGTAAGAAAGGACACCCTGATATCAGCGCCTCCCCCCTCTTTCCCTCCCACATCCTGCACAGCAAGCAGGAGGCTCCTGGGGGAGCAGCTCCAAGGCAGCGGGCATGAGCAGCATGACAAGGGGCAACTGAAATGCCAACACTTGATAGCTTCCCAGACAAACCAGTCTGGATCACTTGTCAGAGGCTCCAAGATCTACCACTGTGAGCACTGTCTTAACCCAGTTAATTTTTAACCACTGTTATTGAAAATTCCTTTGTAGTTTTAAGAATCATAGTCTTAAATATGTTGGGTCAAGTTGAAAAGGACAGGAACAAACTTGTGTAGCTGTATGTTGTTTTTGCTTGAGGGATAGCTGAACTCGTATCTTATTCTTCTAATTCTGACATTTATAACCATCTTTGCTTGTTTTATTGCTGATGGTATTCAACCTAAATTGCTTGCTTTTATCAAACAGATGCCTGCCTATGAATTTCAGAGCAGAAGACTTAGCCAGTGGAATCCTGCGAGAGAGAGTAAAAGTTGGTGCAAGTTTGGCAGATGTAGATCCAATGATTCTTGACAAATCGGTAGGTTTTGTTAAGATTTCTCTCTTATAATTATGCATTTGAGATAGGATTACTGATTCATCTTCCTTAACTGGCAGCACTGCGAATCAGAGTTGTAATGAATGCAAAATAAAATCACAATGTGTTGCTGTTCACTAGTTTCTTTGTTCACCTACTGTTACCCATCACCACTTTTGGGCCAGAAAACACTTCCTTTTGGGGCATGTGTTATTCTCTGGTGAAGTATATCATAAAGAAGCAAACAGGCCATTTGTACAGCATATTTTTCTACTGGGTTATTACTAAACATTATTGCATTTCTAAATGTCAGTGGATTCCTATTTGAAATTTGATTGATAAAACTTTATTGCTCTAGTTACATACATTTTTGCATACATGCTATGTTAAAAATGAGAATTTCCATTTTGGAAAGTTGTTGCTTTAAATGTTTTGTTTTTTCTTAGGTGCGTTTTGATAGCATAGGTGGTTTGAGCCATCATATCCATGCATTAAAGGAAATGGTAGTGTTTCCTCTTCTCTATCCAGAAATCTTTGAAAAATTCAAAATTCAGCCCCCAAGGTAAGTGGATTTATTTGTTGTTGCTGTTTCTCCCCCCCTCATTCCATCCCCAAATGTACTTAATAGGATAACAGGTAGAAGACAGGTTCTTTCTTGGAAGAGTACAATGTGTAAATAGATGGATAGACAAGCGAGGATTACTGTACACAAGAAATAGAGAGGCATTATGACATAGATTACAAAAATAAATGATGTCTCTTACTTGTAGGAGGCAGGTACATCTCTTTGTGGTTTAATTAGAGGAATTTTTGGGACATTGCTGCAGAAGTGATTTTTTTTCAATGAAGTGAAGGTTGGAGCTTTGAGTTCTTCAAATGCTTGCTCATGTCCATTCAACATAGGTGTGTGTGCCTGCTACATGCACTGATGTCAGATATTTTTCCCTAAGTAGTTATCTGTAGGGGCCAGGGTACCCAACATCCCCTTGAGTGGCAAGCACATACCATGCTATATAGAATACTCCTAGGCCCTTCCCTCCTCAGTTCCTTCTTACTGTCAGTGATGATACTTGGAACAGTGTGCTTCAGCCTTAGCTGCAGCAGTGTTACATTTGTATCGTTGTTAGTTCTAATTGAACTTGCTAAGTATCTATGAACTGTTGGTCTTTGAGTCTCCAAAAGGACTTTGCCTGAGTTCAAAGCCTGTGCAGCATGCCACAGGCCCATTCCAGTCAGTGATCTATCTGCATGCTGGCTAACTTTGTTGCTTGGGGAAGGACATGTCTTGGACAAGTGTTGAATTGGTAGTTCCTTCTGTCCCAGAACCATTAAAGAACAGAGCATTTGTCTGAGTGCTTTTGATAGTCTGCACGTGCTGCACAAGACCAGCAGTCGAACTTGGCACCGAGTATCCATTCGTCACCCACAGCTCCAGCAAAGTCTACTGGGACGCCAGGCAGAGACAAGTCCCCTTGTAAAGATAAGGGGAAGAAGAATGACCAGTTCGCAGATAGGCTGGAGAAGGCCCAGAAAGCTCCGAGCTTTGTGTCTAGGTCACCTTCCCCGGTGCTGGAGGTCTGTCTCCTCTCCACGTTGGAGGCCTTCCAGGCCATGCAGGACCAAAGTGCCATGCTGGTACCAGTGCTCTGACACTGACGGGGCCTAGGTTTAGGGGAAAGCTGCATTTTGGTCCCCACTCACCTGGCATGGTCCAATCCCACTCTTCTCCAGCATCTGAGAGGAGAGTGCTCCCAAGTCCCAATAGGACTGTCTGTGAGAGACTGGGACATGATGCATGATCTCTTGCATTGACAGTGACGGTGCGCAGACCTCTGGAGGCATGCGCCTCCCAGAACCAATGACACATTGACTCTCCCTACTTGCTGCGTTGGCAACAGGACGCCTCCTCACAGGACAGTCACTTTTCGCCACATTGTAGATACTCATCAGTACTGAGTCACTCTGGCTGCAGATGCCCATCCTGGTCCCTGTCCCGGCACTGTGGCTCCTCTCTCTGGCACTGTTCCCTGGACTTGGAGTGCATCTGTGGATCACTGTAGCTCCCGTAGGCACATTGGGTTCTCTTGTCACCAAGGTCTTCGTCGGTAGCAGAGTTCTGGTACCAAAGTGGACGCCGCTCCTGCTCTTCGTCTTGGTTATTGTGAAGCGTCTTTCCCTGCAATGTGGGCTTGGACTTGGCTTCTATTCCTCTGGCACAGCAGTCGGTACAACACTTGGCACTGTTGATTTCAGCCCTGCTGGTGCAGTTCCAGGGCATGCCATGGCCCTCATCTCAGTGGCAAGCAGAATGGTGCCGATGAACTCCTTGCAGGTTCCTGGTCTAGCCTTAGCTTACCCACTTGATCACTGGAACATCTCAAGCTCCTTCTGTACCTCCAATGTTTTATAAGCCTCAATAAGTTGCAGGGGCATCATTCCCCCCTCAGCAGGCAGTTGGGGTGACTGACTAACCCCTACCTTGTGAGGAAGGCCAGCTGGCCCTGGCTGCCACCTATTCATCCTTGAATGAGACAATGGTGACTTCTCAGGCAGTGTCCCAGGAGGACCTTCTGAGGCGGGTGGCTAATGATTTGGGCCTCCAGGCTTCACACACTTTTTGGGGTCCTTGAGCAAGTGGGACCTGGCTTTGCCCCTGCATGAGGCGGTCACCAAAATTGCTAAGGCTTTCTGGCAGACCCCCTCCTCCATCCCACCCATAGCCAAGAGGGCTGATTGGAAATACTTTGTCCTGGTGGGGGACCAGGATTATTAGTATACGCACTCGCCACCCAACTCCCTTGTGGTGGAGTTGGTCAGCCACAGGGAGACCAAGGCCAGCTGGCGCTTAGCCCAAGATTAAAGACTCAAAATGTCTGGACTTTTGGCAGAAAGATTTATTCTTAGGACAGCTTTCAGTTGTGAATGGTGAACTACCAGGCCTTGTACGCCACTTGGCAGGCACTGACCACGTTCAAGGCTTCCCTGCCTGAAAATTCTGGTAAGGAGTTTAAGGCCCTGGTGGAAGAAAGGTCTTTGGTGGCTCTGGCAGTGTTAGAGGCAGCATCGGATGCTGCAGATTCGGCTACTTGCTTTATGGCTTCCACCATCTCCGTGAGGCATGCTGCCTGGCTCCTCATGTCAGGACTGTCTCCAGAGGCACAGAACTCCATTCAGGACCTTTCCTTTGACACCAGTGCCCTGTTCACTGAACAGATGGACACTTAAGTTGTACAGGCTAAAAGGACTCCCTACAACCATGAAAACCCTTGGACTTTACATCCCTGGGATTGAGAGGAAGAGGTTCAAGCCCCAGTTCTCCCAACTAAATGCTAGAGTCCCTGCCAGGAGAGAGCCAATTCACACCTGAAGCCCCCCAAATGGAGACTGGGCTGCCATCCTCCATCTGGCCAGCAATTGACCATCTACGCGAAATCTCAGGGCAAGTGTTCCTTTTGAGGGTGCACCCAAGGATCAACATACCAGATTCCTAAGATCCAGCCCGCCTGTTCTCCTTCAGGCTTTGTCCCTTTCTTCTCTTATGAAGGGACATTACATTGGACCATTGGGTCCTAGCATGATGGTACCCTCCAGCTCTCCTCCACACGGCCCTTCCATCCTCCACCCCCGTCCCCCTTCAGTTGACCTTTTCACGACAAGAGAAAATGTGAAATGCAGCCAGTTCTGCTCCCAGTTCGGCCTCGAGCGGGGCTCTCTTCTGGACATATTTCTGTACCGGTGGTTAGAGGGTCTTCTGGGTGCCTTCTCTGATTCCTGTCATCAACAAGATCCTGCAGAAGGTCTAGAGGGACATAGCAGCTGGGCTCCTCATGGCAGCGGCCTGGCCTAGCCAGCACTGGTTTGGTTCACTTATGAGCCTAGTGTGCTGTGTGCCACTGAGGTCGGACTTGCTGTCCCAGAACTAAAGGTTTCTACTCATCTGAATCTCCGCTTACTCCACCTGACTTTGTGTTTCATCTGTGGTTGAACCCCCAGGGGCAGGCGTATTCAGGTGACGTTCAGAGGGTCCTTGAGAGTCAAAAGCTCTCAACACGGTCCACCTATGTTGCCAAGTGGACTTGATTCTCAGTGTGTGCTCTGCAGTGACAGATCTTCCCATCTGAGGCTTTCCTTCAGGAAATCTTAGACTACCTGCTTCACTTGCAGCAGCAAGGTCTTGCTTTAGCAACCATTAGAGTCCACCTGGCTATTTCCACGTTATATCCACCCCACAAGGATGTTCTGTATTTTTTCATGTCACCTCCTGGTTCCTGAGGGGTCTGGAATGGCTCTACCCCCAGACCAGAGACCCTCTCCCACACTAGGACCTGAACCTGGTCATGGTGTGGCTCACAGGACTGCCATTCGAGCCCCTGGCCCATGTGTCCTTTGTCGCTGCTGGCTTTCAAGGTAATCTTCCTGATTGACATCACATAGAGTAAGGTGGTCTCTGTCCTCCACGTGGACCAGGATATTTTTCTGCCAGTTTTCTATCCCAAGCCTCGTGCAGCCAATGAGGAGAGGTGCCGTCACGCATTGGCCATTCGGAGGGCACTGGCCTTCTACCTGGAGAGGACATGGCCCTTTTGCAAATTCACACAGCTCTTTGTGGCCTATGTGGAGTGAGGGAGGGATTCTCAGATTTCCTCCCAGAGACCACTTCCTGCATCCATACATGCTACAAGTTGGCAGGGGCCCAACATCTGGAGCTGATCTGGGCCCAATCTATCAGAACTCAGGCTTCATTGCACGCTTACCTTGCGTATGTCCTGATCTAGGATCTTTGCCAAGCGGTGTTGTGGTCCTCAGTGTTTACCTTAATCTTATTATGTCGTCATGTAGCAGGTAAGGGATCATGCTGCCTATGGCAGGGCTGTATTGCAATCTGTATTTTCATAACTGCTACCCACCTCCGCAGATAATTCTTGCAGTCACCTATGTTGAATGGACGTGAGCAAGCACTCGAAGAAGAAAAGGCTACTAATTATGACTGAGAACATGGTTCCAAAATGAATACAACGGTTATCTGTAACTGGCGTTCTTCAAGATACACTGCTCATGTCCATTCAACCTCCCATCCTGCTCCCCTCTGTCGAAGTTCCAGCAAGAAGGAACTGAGGAGGGAGCATCTGGGGAGTGTCTTATATAGTGTGGCATGTGCGCGCCACTCCAGGATGTGCTGGGGACCCTGGCAGGCACACACACTTATGTTGAATGGACATGAGCAGAACATCTTGAAGAACACCAGTTACAGAACAGGTAACTGTTGTATTCATTTTGGAACCATGTTTTCAGTCATAATTGTAACAGAATGACATGGAGACACTTCTGGAAAAAGGAGGCAAAAGGGTGATTGAACATGTGTCACTGACAGCGTGGTTGAGGGGATACTAGAGGAGACCAGATCAGAGAATTAGGCAAAGCTGTGTCATATCCTTGCTTCAAAGCTGGGTTAGAAGTGGAACAGAGTGTGATAAGATTGACGGCAAGATAACAGTACAGGCAGTCCCCGGGTTACGTACAAGATAGGGACTGTAGGTTTGTTCTTAAGTTGAATCTGTATGTAAGTTGGAACTGGCGTCCAGATTCAGCCGCTGCTGAAACTGACCGCTAGTTCTGACTTACATACAGATTCAACTTAAGAACCCCAAGCTTCCCCAAGTCAGCTGCTGCTGAAACTGATGAGCGCTGATTCCAGGAAGCCTGAGGCAGAGCAACTCTGCCTCGGGCTTCCTGTAGTCAGTGCTGGTCAGTTTCAGCAGCGGCTGACTTGGGGACGCCTGGGGCAGAGCAGCTGGGGTGCTGCTGGGTTGCTCCAGTAGCACCACTCCTCGGCACTACTGGACCAACCCAGCAGCACCCCAGCTGCTCTGCCCCAGGCGTCCTGATTCAGCCGCTGCTGAAACTGACCAGCAGCGGCTGAATCAGGACCTGGGGCAGAGCAGCTGGGGTGCTGCTGGGTTGGTCCAGTAGTGCCCAGAGCGGGTGCTGCAGGACCAATCGGCAGCGCCCCAGCTGCTCTGCTCCAGGGTCCAAAACAAAAGCCTGGTCTGCTGGGGGGGGGCACACTATCCGCGCCCCCCCCCCCCCAGCAGACCAGGGACACGGGGAGCAGAGCAGCAGCAACAGCGGGGTGCCGCGCCTCTGAGGCTTTGCTCTGGCAAAGTCTCAGAGGCGCGGGACCCCCCCCCCCCCCCCACGGCTGCGGCTTGAGTCCCGGTGCCTGTGGTCTGCTGGGGACCGTCCCCAGCAGACCACAGGCACCGGGACTCAAGCGGCAGCCGCGGGGGGGTGTCCCGCGCCTCTGAGACTTTGCAGACTGTCCCCAGCAGACCACAGGCACCGGGTCTCAAGCAGCAGCAGCGGCGGTTCCCGCGCTACTGAGGCTTTGCTCTGGCAAAGCCTCAGAAGCGCAGGAACCCGCCCGGTGCCCCTGGTCTGCTGGAGACGGTCTCCAGCAGACCATGGGCACCGGAGCAGCTTACGAACGGGGCTTTCTCGCCCCGGAGGTCGCAGGTAGCAATCCGCTACCTTGACCTCCGGGGCGAGAAAGCCCCGTTCGTAAGTGCGGATCCGACATAAGTCGGATCCGCGTAAGTCGGGGACTGCCTGTATTGAAACAATAGTCAAGAGAATATTTTGGCAGCAGATTTTGAATGAACTCAAGGCAGTCAAGTATCTCTCAGTTTATTTGTTACTAATTTTATGCTGATTTAATCAAGTCCTGAAACAGTTTCCCCTACCCAGTGGAATCCTTCAATAGCAGGATGTCTAAGGGGAGAACATGAACATTCTTTGAATGATTGCAGGTTTCAGAGAGGTATCTATATTAGTCTGTAAGATACAAACGCATTTGCTCCAAACCCTCAGACAGAGACAAATGCCTACAGGATCTCTATCAAGCCTTCTTAAAACTAAAGTACCCAGTTGGGGAAGTGAAGAAACGGATTGACAGAGCCAGGTGGGTAACAAGAAGTCACCTACTACAGGACAGACACAACAAAAGAAATCAACAAAATGCCTGTGGCCTCCAGCTAAAACCGTTCCAATACATCATCAGAGATCTACAACCTATACTAGATGACAATCCTTTGGTCTCACAGATCTTGGGAGGCAGGCCAGTCCTCGCTTGTAGACAGCATTCCAACCTGAAACAAATACCACCAACTACACACCTCACCATAGAAACACTAATCCAGGAACCAGTCCCTGCAATAAACCCCGGTGCCAGTTGTGTCCACACATCTATCCTAATGACACCTTCATAGGATGTAACCACATTAGCCATACCATCAAAGGCTCGTTCACCTGAACCTCTACTAATGTGATATATGCCATCATGTGCCAGCAGTGCCCATCTGCCATGTGCATTGGACAGACTGGACTGTCTCTACACAAAAGAATAAATGGACATCTAGAACAGTAACTAACAAGAACCAATAGGAGAGTACTTTAACCTCCCTGGACACATAGTTACATGTTTAAAAGTTGCCATTCTTAAGCCAACCCCCCCCCCCCCCAAAAAAAAAATCCACCCTTCCAAATGAGAGTACAATTTAAAACTGCTGAGTTGGAATTTGACGCTATCAGAATAGGTCTGAATAGAAATTGGGAATAGTTGTATCATTACAATAAATAATTTTCCCCTTTAGGTAGTCTTACCTTATAATCTCTGTTGGAAATGGGCCACATTCATCCTGATTAAATTAGCCCTGATGTAATACTTCATCTCTCTATGTATGTATAAATCCCTGCCATCTGTTTCTTTCTCTTCATGCATCTGACTAAGTGAGCTTTAACTCTCAGAAACTTCTGCCAGGATGGGCAGGAATGATTTCCCTAGCCTCTGTTTGTCAGAAGGTTGGAATGGGCAAAGGAATCATTTGATTACCTCTTCTGTTTATTCTCTCCGGGGTACCTGGTGTTGGCCACTATTGGAAGACAGGATACTATGCTAGATGGACCTTTGTTATGAGCCAGCATGGCTGCTGTTATGCAAATTTGTTAGTCTTTAAGGTTTCACCAGACTCATTATTTTTGAATGGTTAGTTGTTTCCTGCCTGAGAATCTTAAGAAACAGACACTCTTCTGACTTCAACAAGTCACAAAGAAAAAAAAAAGTTAGCAGGTAATTTAAACATGTTTTTCTGCGAATAGGACTTAGTTGACAATATTGTTTAGTGTACAAAGTAGGCATCCACTGTCTCTCTAGACAACTTTGAGGAGCAGTGGGTGCTGTCCGAGGTTCTTTGCTCAGAGTCCCCATCTGATTTCTTTGTTTTGAACCTCTGACCTACACTCCTGACTCTGATCAGTTGGCTGAGGAACCAACTGAAGTTTACAAAGTAGACTGCTATCTCTTATTGTACTGTCATGCTGCATTAGTTCCTGTCATGCTGCATTAATAAATACTTATTTATAAAGAAGAAAATGATATGAAAGGAATATACATGCTTTATAAAGAAGGCTATTAAAATGTTAAGCTTAATGTAAAAACAAACTCAAGAATCTCCCAGTATGATTAAATCAACCTTAAAATTCTGCAGTCTTTTGTTTTTAATGCAATGAAAATTAGTGGGTTTATTTAAAGTCAAATTAAATGTCAGTGTTTCTTTTATGGAAACAATAGTAACATTTGTATTCTGGTTTTAATCCTTCTGGATAGGAATTTGAAGGTTTAAAAAATACATAGAATCTTTGTAGTTTGAGAACTTGGTTAAATAATGCCCTTTTTAATTTTAAGAAACTAGCATTAGAATATACTGTGAAAGCAAATATCAGAGAACTAGCTCCGCTGTTTTTTGCAGGTTTAACATTTTATGTGTTTATCTGATATAAAATAACCTTTTAAATGCACATTACTATGTGCTTTGCAAAGCAAGTATTTAATAATCTGAAAGCTTGAAACAAAACTTGCACTTTCCATGTTATGGACTGCTTATGTGAGTAAGAAACATTTAAAATGTTTCTAAGAAAAAATTACTATTATGAAATGCAAGACTGAACCTAAATGTTTTTCATTTCTTTTAGCTTGTGGCATCTTAGATTTTGTAAGATCAATTTAAAGTACCAAGTATTGGTGAAAAGATTAGTCTTTTTTTTCCTTTTTTGGGTGCCCTGTCTTGAATAAGTTTTACAAGATACATAAAATACATTTGTGACTATAATGTTGATTCATTTATCTTCAGGGGCTGTTTATTCTATGGTCCTCCTGGAACAGGTAAAACTTTGGTAGCTAGAGCTCTAGCTAATGAGTGCAGTCAAGGAGACAAAAAGGTGGCTTTCTTTATGAGGAAAGGAGCAGATTGTCTCAGCAAGTGGGTTGGTGAATCTGAACGGCAGCTTCGTCTCCTCTTTGATCAGGTTAGAAGATGTTTACATGCTTTTGATATATTTTTTCCATCTAATATTTTTCATTGCAATGTGTTTTATGGAACCAAAAATATCGTGAGATAAAAGGAAACTTATACAAGTTACAGTACAGGAGGCAGGATATGCTAGAGTTTTAAATACAGAAGAAAATGTGGATGAAATGTTGATCAAATTATTTTGCATCGTATCTAAATACTATTATTGAGATATATTTTAAAAACATTATATAAGCAGGAGTTTCCAGACCTGTCTGGGATTACTGGTAGCATAGTTGTCAAGATGACTGGGTAGAAATGGCAACATAATTATTTGAATCCTTTACCTGATGCCTGGCTGGCATATTCGGGACTTAAACTATGGTAAAGGAGAAATTGCAAAATTGTATCTTGTATATTTTCATGCATTATTTAGTATGGCTAACTTTTTACTCATTCAGCCAGAGAGGATGATAGAGGGGGGAGAAATTCAGGTAAAACAGTGGAATCCAGTCTCTTGCACAAATGCAGGTTTCAGGTACAGGTAAATATTTGTTAAAACAAATATTATGTGGTAGAAAAAAATATGATGCTTTCTATAATTAAGAGGCTTAGAATTGTAATTTTTTAATGTTTTCCAATCTGGGAGGGAAGGGGTGGAGACTTCACATAATAAAAGGCACTAGTGGAAGATCAGGAAGTATCTTTTTATTTAGTCTGTCTGTAAAGCAAAACAAAAAATGATGTCTTTTTCATCCCATTAAAGAGTTTTAAAGATATTTTTCTTTTCTTTTACATTAGAAACATCAAGTTTGATCTTAAAACTGTGTGTTCTTGGAGAATTTACCATTTTTTTAAACGGAAATATGGTATCACAGGATGAAAGATCCAGCCTTCCCAGGTCCAGATGGAGGATATAGGGATGTTATTGGTTGTTAATATTCCCTCTTTCCAAAATTCAGGGCTAGTGGCCCTGAAACTCAAGTTTGTCTGTTATGATGTCACATATGATGTCAATTCCCCCAAAGTTTTCACTAGTACTTGAGCAAGAGGAGAAAAATGTGGGCTTCATGAAGGGGATTTTTAAAAGTGTTGAGTGCTGTTCCCATATTAGGCCAATATGAGGGCTTTTGAAAATACCATCTTGTAGTTCTAATCTGAAACACAGACAGCCAAATTATGGAGGCTGTATTTGTGACTCAAAGAAGAGTGTAAAAGGCAAAAACAATGTTTTTTTTTTTTAATTTTCTCTGTTGTGTTGTGCTTTTTTTGTTCATGTAATGTTTAACTGTCAGATACCTGTGTTTGAAATACTCTTGCTCAGGTTGAGACTATAAGTGTTTTGTTGGAAATGTTCTACTTTTGAAGGAAAATAAAATCAGAAAACACCTGTTTTACTTAAAGGCTTGCTGCAAAGAAAAATAAAAATCCTACTTATTTTCGTAGGAAAAAAGGCAACATTTCTGGTCATACATTGCCCATTTCTTAACTTGTTTTTATATCTTTACATTTGTAAAATGATAAGAAGCATCTACAAACCCAGCAGCAACTATGTAAAGCATGACGAGAAAGTGATAGTGATTTTTACACTTAGGTTAAATGTTATGACAGCCAGAGTAATTGAGAGATTAAAACATTGCTCCATGAATTGAGAATTCAATTATCTATATGCAGGATTCTTGCTGGGATATCAGCAGCTAGCCGGCTAACCATTTAACCAATAAGCATTTGCAAATGCTTTTATTGGTTAATGATCCTGGTTAACTTCAACAACCCCTCCCACACCCTGTGTGTTCTGCATTTAAAACTTCATTGACTTTTAAATGAAGAGCACACAGAGTAGCCACCCCACGCTGATGCATCTGTATTAGAGACAGCAGTGTGGGATGGCAGGCGGGAGCTGGTTTGTGCAGGGAGCCAGTTTAAAAATCGGCTTCCACCTGGTATCCCGTGTATCAGAGGCAGCGCCGTGGAATAGTAGCAGTGCCTCTCTGGGAGGGGACCAAGCTCCCTGTGGACAGACTACTCCATAGTATGCCCCACACTGCTCTCTCTGTATCATAGGGTGGTAGGCCGGAGCTGGTCTGTGTGGGGAGCTGATTTTAAACTGGCTCTCCTTGCAGACTGGCTCCTGTCTGCCACCTGACGCTGCTGTGTCTGATACAGAGGCAGCAGTGCAAGGTGGCAGGGGGGATTCTCCAAGAGTGGGGTCAGGATCTGGGAGTGCACTGACTGCCAACCCTGCCTGCGTGGGGCAGGGAGGAGCATGTTAGTAACCAATGTAGCCGGTAAGATTTGTTGCAATTACACAAGTGCTAAAATAAACAATTTCTAACATCTCTAATTCTCACATTATGAATAAGTGCCACCTTGTTTATGGTTGTTCAAGGGTACAAGGAAACTGTGGCACTGGTGCCATCTTCCTTAGGTAAAGGAAATACAGGCTAACTTTTTTGCTTTATTTTATTATAACACCTTAGTTGTTAAACTTCAAATTAATTCTCAGGACTAGGTTTTAAAAAGCATCCCAGTACAAGCGTTTAATATTCCGCCCGTGAAAGTGTTACTAGCACATAGTGAAGATAATTTGTTTTTACTATATTGCAGAAGAAATTTGAATTAACAGCTAAAAGCCATTTCTGTTTCTGCACACCAGGCATACTTGATGAGACCCTCTATAATTTTCTTTGATGAAATAGATGGTTTGGCCCCTGTTCGTTCTAGTAGACAAGACCAGATTCACAGGTAATGTTTTTAATATACAGCTATGGGTTATGTTTTTATCATGGTAAATTTAAAATAGTTTTTTAACTTCATTTGGATTATTTCTTGGGTAATATGCCTCTCCTCTGGAACCTTTACATCAGATGAAAGAGCCAGTGTGGTGTAAAGAGTTACAGAAAGCCCTGCTTAGGACTGAATGATGATGATTCTTCGAGTGCTTGCTCATGACCATTCCACTTAGGTGTGAATGTGCCATATGCACGGATTGTTGGAGACTTTCCCTTAGTAGTACCCTTCAGGCCAGCTGGGGAACCCCCTAGAGTGGTGCCGCTATATTGGTGCGTATATACCCTTGCTGGCCCTCCACCTCCTCAGTTCCTTCTTACCGCCTGTGATGGTTGTTTGAGCTCCTTTCTCGTTTGCTCGCAAGCATGCTCTCAGTGGTATTCGCAAGTCTTCAGCATTAGTTAACACCTAGTTAAGTCCCTTTGTTCCTTCTAAGTAACTTTTCCTTGTAAGTACCCCTTTTCCAGATGCGGACCCATTTTGACAATTCAGGAAGACTTGGTGACCCAAGGCAATTCAAAAACAGGGGGAGGATGGAGGGCAGAGCCACCTAGGAAGATACTTGGTGACCCTTTTGAAATGTAATGGTGACCCATATTTGGGTCCCGACCCATAGGCTAGGAAACCCTGATGTAGATGGTATCGTGAACTTTCGTGGGCACAGCCCACTTCTTCAGAAAACTGGACTTACCAGTGTTAGTGTTAGATAAAGTTGGTTGTGGGTTAGGATTCCTCTGTGTTCCTTTCCCTCCCCGCCCACGGAGCATGCCAGGGCCTCATGACTTTAAATCTTGTGCTGACTGTGCCAAGCCTGTGCCCTGTGGTGACCCGCACAATTCGTATTTGGGTGAGGTCCATGTCCCCACTAACTGCATTATCATTCGTAGTTTTAAGCCTTGGACTCAGTGTGAGGAAGATTCGTGCTTGAAGATTCTCCTAATGGAGTCGGCGCTTTGCCCGCCACTGGCTGAGGACGTGGCATCAGAATCCCATAGCGCACCTCCCTCAGTGCAGGAGGCACCATGATCTTCAGGAGCCTTGTCGGCACTCGTAATCTTTGGTGCCGTGCAAGAAGAGGAGGACAGAGAGGGGCCCCAGTTGGGGCACCCTGTTGCACCTGCACTGACCTAGAGGTCGTCTGCTGCTCCTGGGCCAGAGCATGGCCAGTTGAGCTCGACCAAGGGCCGCGGTGCAGCAGAGGAGTTGGTTCCAGTTAGTAGGCCCTCCACACCAGATACATTTGAGGCAGCAAGGGAATTAATCAAGCTGACCATAGGTTCACCCTCACCTCCTCTGGAGTTCCGGGACCAGTCTTTGGCCCGTATCTCATCGATGGCACCAGACCTGGGCAGGCCTACATTGCCCTCAGCGCCAGTGCCCGACCCCACACACCAGCTCTCAGATCTACGCTGGCGCCAGCGGGCCCTTCAGTGCCGGTGGCCACGATATTGCAGGAGTTCAAGGAGAGCTCAGCTTCCAGCACCCTTTTTCCGGCGGTAGAGTCTGCGGTCCAGGAGCAGCTGATTTCCTCCACTGCCAGTTCAGCACCAGGGCAAGCCAGCATCCATGGTTTGGCTCTGAGTGGCATCTCTCTCTCCAGGCCTGGATTTAGTTGGTAGGAGTCCGACTATTCGATGGATTCCGACATGGAGTCAGTGCAGTCCAAAGTGATGATGTCACGTTCCCGATCCCAGCGCCATTTGAACTCTTGGCGCCGATGAAGCTCCCGGTATTGTTCTAGGTCCTGGCGCTATTCTCACTCTTGGTACTGCGAGCAACATTGCAGCATCTTGGGCCAGTCGCAACCACAGTCCTGGCTCCTGCATTGGCAGCACCCAGATCAGAGGCCATTTTGGACCACCAGGCCCAAGAGAGTGCTCCTTCCATTGTGGGATCCTCATGTTGGGGGATCCAGACCCTGCTGTCGGCCACACAGTTGCCTGGCACCACAGGCCTTGGCAGTACGGGGTGAATTCCCTCAGCCCCTGTTGGATGGTGGCGGGGATCAAGGTCCCTCAGGGCAGTCAGCCCCCTTTCAGGCTTCAGAGCAGCCGCACGAATTGGAGGACTTAATGATACATGAGTACTAATCATTCTGGACCTGAGGAATGTAAATACAGTAAAGTCAAAGCTCAAGATGGCCTCAATCATCCCTTCCTTAGCCATGGGAGGCTGGTACGCCACCCTTGATCTCAAAGATGTCTGCTTCCACATCTCTGTTGCACCCCCTTGCACAGGCGAGTCCTTCCCTTTACGGTGGGTCACCACCATTATCAGTTTACGGTCCTTCCCTTTGGACTTCGTATGGTCCCCCGAGCTTTTACAATGTATATGGCGGCAATGGCCGCCTTCCTGAGGAAGCGAAGGGTCCAGGTTTATCCCTACCTGGATGATTGACTTATAGGAGCCTCCTCCCTGTCCCAGGGGATTGACCATATATCCCTTGTCAGGGAGGAATTTCTCAGGGTTTTATCCTAAACAAGACCAAATCCACCCTCATCCCCACTCAAATGATACATTTTGTGGGGGCTTTCCTGGATGTGATAAGGACCAGAACCTTCCTGCCCTTAGGGCCCTTCATGACAATAAAAGAGGCCGTCCTATGGCTGCAGTCGTTCCCCACCACAACGGCCAGTGTTGCGTGAGGCTGCTGGAGCTCATGGTGGCCTGCACTTACGTGGTATGGCATGCCCAGCTCAGGCTGCAACCGCTCAGCTCTGGCTGGTGCGGATCCATAACATAGCATTCCAGCATATAGGGTGATGGTGCCTGCAGACGTGTTGAGATCCATCGATAGGTGGCTATGCGAAGAGGTGGTCTGTGAAAAAATGCCTTTCCTCAGCCCTTCCTCTGTACATTCAGCTGGTGACAGACACTTCTGATACGGGCTGGGGTTCCCACTTTGTGAAGCTGCGGACACAATGTATGTGGGGCCCCGCAGACCTCTCCCTTCGTATCAATGTCAGGGAGTTGAGGGCTGTTTGCCTCGCGTGAGGTGTTTTCCTGCCACAGCTTCAAATGAGTGCATTTTGATTTTGACGGACAATATGGCAGTGATGTTTTATATAAACAGACAGGGTAGAGTTCACTTCTATCCCCTGTGAAGGGAAACTCTCCTCCTCTGAGGACTTGTGTGGCTCACAGTATCTGCCCGGTGGCTGCTTACCTACCTGAGGCCCAGAATGGGTTGGTGGATCGCTTCAGCAGGTCCTTTGAGGGGCACGAGTGGTCTCTCAGGGTGGAAGTAGCCCTGTCTATTTTCCTTAGGTGGGGGTTTCCCCACCTGGACCTGTTTGTGACCCGCAGCAACAGGAAGTGTCCCTGTTTTTGCTCCTTATTCAACCACAGCCTGGGATCTCTGGAAGATGCTCTCATGATCCCTTGGCCTTGGGGCCTGCTGTAAGCCTTCCCTTCCCTTCCTGCTGATTCACAGGGTGATTCTCAGGCTCAGGGAGTCTCTGTAATCCTGATAGCTTGGTGGCATGGCCTCGTAATCATTGGTTCCCGGCCCTTCTCATGCTCTCAGTAGAGCGGCCTCTAGTCCTCCCCCTATTCCTGGACCTAATCTCTAAGGAGTTCAGCAGGCTGTGGCAACCAAACCTCCACTCCCTGCACCTCATGGCATGGAAGCTTCATGGTATTTGGAACAGGTCCAGGCAGTTCTCTTGGGGAGCTGTAAGCCTTCCACTAGGTCCTCTTACCTGGCGAAGTGGAAATGCTTCTTTTTCTGGTCAGACAGTAGGGTTCTTTCCTTTGGAGGCCCCTGTGCCGGCTATTTTGGATTACCTATTGGTCTTAGGCTCCAGGGTCTGGTGGTCTCAGTAAGAGTGTACCTGGCAGCCATCTCAGCCTTTCATTCAGGCTTGGGTGGCAGGCCCGTTTTCTCAGATCCCATGGTGCACCGCTTTCTTAAGGGGATGTCTAGAGTCTACCCCCAGGTGCGCAAACCCTTGCCCTCTTGGAACATCAGTCTGGTTCTCACAAGGCTCGTCGGTCCCCACTTTGAGCCGTTGACAACGTGCTTCCTCCTGCACCTCTCCTGGAAAGTATCCTTCCTGGTGGCCATTACTTCAGCCACGCGAGTGTTGGAACTGAGGGCCCTACCAGTGAACCACTTGTATATGGTCTTTTTTTAAAGATAAGGTGAGGCTGCGTCCCCACCCTGTTGTTCTGCATAAGGTAGTTTCTTACTTTCATGTTCACCAGGACATTTTTCTTCCTGCGTTTTACCCTAATCTCCATAGCTCTGGGACAGAACAGGCTCTACACACTCTTGATGTGAGGCCAGGCCCTTCCGTAAGTCCCTCCAACTGTTTGTGTCCATAGTGGATAGGATGAAGGGTCAGCCTATGTCAGCCCAGTATATCTCGTCCTAGATCACAGTCTGCATCAAAGCATGCTATGATCTGGTACAGGTTCCTGTTCCGCCTATTACTGCCCATTCCATGATGGCCCAGGCAACTTCTGTGGCTTTCACAGCCCAGGTGCCCAGTGTAGGGATTTGCAGGGCAGCGACCTGGTCATTGGTACACATCTTTGCAAACCACTATGCCGTTACACAGCTGGCCATGGAGGATGCCACTGTGGGTAGGGCCGTGCTGCAGTCCATTTCTCAGTAGGCTCCAACCCCACCTCCAGGGTTTTAGCTTTGGAGTCACCTTAAGTGGAATGGACATGCGCAAGTACTCGAAGAAGAAGAAAAAACGATTACTTACTTTCATAACTGTTGTCCTTCAAGATTTGTTGCTCATGTCCGTTCCACATCCCATCCATCTCCCCTGCATTGGAGCGTTCTGGCAAGAAGGAACTGAGGTGGTGGAGGGCCAGCGGGGGTATATATGCACTGATATAGTGGCACCACTCCAGGGGATTCTTTGGCTGGCTCAATGGATACCGCTAAGGGAAAACTCTCTGACAATCTGTGCACGTGGCACACGCACATCTAAGTGGAATGGACATGAGCAACACATCTTGAAGAATAACAGTTCTGAAAGTAGGTAACTGTTTTTTATCCCTGCTCATGCATTACTTTTTCAAGACCACCTTGCAGAGTCCAGCTGCAGAAATACTGAACAATATTGTGACAGATAGGGCAACCTGGATAGGTTGGCATAACTTTATAAGCTGCCAGGGATGCCAAAGTTACCTAGGAGACCTTAATGATATTTACAATTTTTTTTGTTAACTTTCTTCTAGTTCTATAGTCTCTACCCTACTTGCCCTCATGGATGGACTGGATAATAGAGGAGAAATTGTCGTAATTGGTGCTACAAACAGACTTGAATCTATAGACCCTGCACTCAGGAGACCTGGTCGTTTTGACAGGGAATTTCTTTTCAACTTGCCTGATCAAAAGGTAAAAATTACAAAGGGATATATAAAAAAAATGTCAAAAATTCAGTAAGTATCTCTGAAGAGCCTCATATTCAATATAGACCTCCCTGGGTCTGGCACCCTTGGGACCTGACCAGTCACCTACTAGGGAGTTTATTGGACGAAGGAGTTCAGTGCTAGATCTCTGCTGCCACTGGGCTCAGGACTCCACTCCGGTAGCAGCAGAGGCGCCAGCGTTGACTGAATGGAGACTGGTGTGCGGGCGCACTTGGGGGGGGAAGAGGCAGGGTGGCCATAGAATCCCATAGCTGGGGCCAGGATTGCAGCCCCACAGGAGCACACTTAGCGCTGTAGACATGCCTCTCTCCCCCTCCACCTCCCAAGTGTGCCTACTTTCTCTCCCTCCCTACCTCCCTGAGTTTGAGTGCTGTAAACAAGTTATTTGCAGCACTCCAGAAGTTCTGTGAGCATGGGGGGAAGGAGTTGGTGAGGTTAGGACCTAACTTTTCCCCATGCTCCAGACCTGAAGCATCGATTGTCAGACCACAGATGTTGCTGAACTACAGAGATCCAACCTGTGCCCTCTTTGGAAGAACTAAATTAATACATTAAAAGTTTTTAAAATACGTTTTAAAATCAATTCAAGCAAAAAAAAAAAAAGCATTTGAATGTCTCTCAGATAAGATAGATGTATTTTTTGCTTTACTCTCTCAACTCAAACAGCTTAACTAAACTTGTTGAAATTTCTCCAAAATAGTCTACAATAGCAGACTGAGTAGACGATCTTTCCTGTTATTTCAGGTTTGTAAAAGTCTGTCTCCAGCAAACCAGGGTAACAGAGTACAAATCTTCCTCTCCCTCATATTCCTCACTAGAAGTGTCAATTTTCATCATGTCATGTCAACTTTCAAACATGAGAAATTTCATCACAAAATAAAACATTTTGAGAGTTTAAGCAAATAATTGTGTTGGAGATTACTAGTAGTGTTGCTTCTCTTTGTTCCTCTGACATACAAGTATTTTAATATTTTACTAAGCCATTTCAAGACAGTTTCTAAGTAGCATCAGTACAGAAAAAAAGAAATGCCTGTTAGCTAAACAGTGAGGGTTCCTCAGTTTAAAAACCGGTTTCCACTTTTTAGGTTCCTTGAAGTCTGTTTGCCAGCTCATAGTCTGTTATAGTGCTCCAGTCTAGTGGATCTCAACCTTTCCAGACTATTTTACTTCTTTCAGGAATATGATTTGTCTTGCAATCCCACAGGTTTCACCTTACTTTAAAACTATTTGTTTATAAAATCAGATACAAAGATACAAAATTGCTTACTTTATATTTATCGTAAAAATGAGAAAGTAAATATATACTTACATTATACACTAAAATGTATACAGTGGTATAAATAAGTCGTATGCAATTTTATTTTGTACGCACTTTGCTAGTGATTTTTATGTAGCCTACATCTAGATGGAAGGCCTGTGAGTACCCACAAGGTACACACAACTCTTGTTGAGAATTACTGCCCTAGTCGGTGTGATATCATAGCTGCCATAATCTCACTGAAGTGTGGACCGGGCCCAGAGAGGAGACAGTAAAGCCCTCATGCCTCACTTTTCCAAAGCCATGAAAGGTACTTTTCGAAGTGAACATTTGGAGACCGTAACTGACCTTTCTCTGGGTGGCTTCATTCTCTACTGAAGCTCTTTAGTAGTTCTGCTCTGAGTGAGGTGCATCGTAGTGGAGCTAGAGACTCATAATTTTTGGAGACTTGAATAAAAAAGGTAGGCATTGGTGAATTAAATTTTGAAAGCCTCTCTTCTCCTAGTTAGTTTACCTAGTTATATATGTTGACATATATGAAACCATTTTTTTATTTGCAAGTTACTTTTAAAGTAATTTCAGTGGCTCTAGGCCAAAAATCTACATTTATGCAACATAGAAGTTAAGCTTACACTGTGAAATTTAGAAATGTGGTTCCCATTACAGTGGTAATGTGATCACATAACATTGTAAGCTATTTGGGGAAAGGACCCCATCTTTGTATGGGATTGCACAATGTCAGTTGAGGTTCTGAGTGCTAAGATTCAATAAATAATGACTGTATATGTATGTGAAGAAATATATTTAATCATCTGCATCATAATAAAGATTTCACACATACAAAACAGGAGTTATTGTAATTACAGTGTTGACATATTTTACATTTCTTAGTTTGAGTATTTTAATATTCTCAAGCACATGTTGAATTAATATGACTTTGTGTAGGCTGTTAAAATCAAGCTTGAGTCTGATTGGTTTTATGTAATAGTCATGGAATTTATCTGTAATGATACCTTAATCTTTTACAAAAATAGTTTATTTGAAAACGGTAAAAAAAATCTTCATCAGAGATATAGTGGTTGCTACTAAAAGAGTCAGAGCACAGAGTTATTTCCTATGCCACAAAACTTTCTTTGCTCATGAGTGAGTTGTACTTTTCTATGTGTTCTTGTGATAGTGTCGACAAAATTAGGATGACTAGTGATTCCTCTTGTATAAGTGAACTAACTGCTTGAAATATATTGATTGCTGATTTTGCTTGCTAATGCTGAAATACTTATTTCTTTTATCAGGCAAGAAAGCACATTTTACAAATTCATACCAGGGACTGGAACCCCAAATTGTCAGATCCTTTCCTGGGGGAACTAGCTGAAAAATGTGTTGGTGAGTGATACCATATTAGTATTATCACTTTTAGATGCCTTTTCTTTCTATAAAACTTATTCAAAGCTTGTAAAGAATATTGAACGCTTGCTTCTGAAGTTATGAACATCCATCAGATGATTTTTTAATTTATTTTTCAATTTTATTTTTACTGAAACTTTTAGATTTTCTACAACCCTTATTTTTAGTCAGAAAAACAGACATGATTGTATCAGAGGGTTTAAAATTCAGAATAAATACTCAATAGTTGAAGATAATAAGACAGTAGATAATGTTTTTGTGACATAACTGTCAATGTCCTTTTATAGGACTAGTGCCCACAAAAATAAAAGCATATGGGAAGCAGAATCTTTAGGTAAAGTTTCCTTTAAAAAGTTTACACTATTGCTGAGATTGGTAGGCACAATTTTTTGATGTATATTTCTCAAAAAAAAAAAATTTGTGACAAAAATAAATTTCAGTATTTTTTTACTGACTCTCTGCCATACTCTTTTCAGACAAAGACTTACCAACTAAACACTGGTCTTCAAACTAAGATATGTCTCCCAGAGTGTACTAGTGCATAATATATCCATGTGGCAGGCACAGGGCAAAAAACTTTCTGTCCTTCAGACTCAGGCACCAGTTAATATATCTTAAATATACCCTTGGAGCACTCAGAGACCTGCTGTATTGAATGGGAGGATGGTTGTTCAAACCAGCTGCCTAAAAGTAAGATAAATAAATACAAAAGTTCACGTAGTGAGATTTTTAACAGGGGGGAATAACCCTAAATACACACCACAACCTCCTCACAACAGTTTGTCATATAAAGATACATCCTCTGTCAACCATCTGCTTGGGCAAGCATTGAAGTTCTCAGAACAAGGATAATCTCAGATAACTGTTCATTGGGAGCCATCATCAAAGAAATAAGAACTTTAAATTGAGCATCAGTCCATTCAGTCAGCTACTGTACATCCGAATTATCCTCTTCATCCACAGGGACATCCATCTTCGAAGCAGCATCCCTCCGCTTTTGATCCACAAAGACCTCAACATCTTCTGGTGAGGAGAAATATAACTATCCAGCAAACTCCAATTTAAGCTTTGCCGGGTATAAGACAGCATGTGCCAAACCCATTTAATGTAAATTCTGCTTGAATTTTGCAAAAGCCAGGTGCCACTTAATGGGAGGGGGGTATATCTGGGATAAAGTCCAATTTTGGTCCTTTGAAAGTTCACCATATTTCTGTTCACCTTGAGAATACAATTATATATTTTCAGGTGTTCAAGACTAAAAGGACAGACTTTTGTAGGTTTACTGCAAGACATTCTTTGTGCTGAAGTACACCATTTGATTCCTGGGGGAATATTTGTTAAATCTTCCGGAATAAGAAATAATCCCTAGAATCTGTTGTCACTGGTTCTTGCACCATTTAATATTATACACTTGAATTTCTCCTTTCTGTGTCTTGGAGCTTTAAAGTCTTCTAGCATTTCCAAGATCAGAACCTTGTGTCTATTAACAGTCTCTAAATCAGTCTCAATAAAACTAGTTTGTCTCACTTGCCTGGAGATTGTCTCATCATTTTTGTTCATGATGTCTCAAACATCTAACCTTTTATTCGGGCTTTCCAGCTTCTTTGGAGCCATGCAAGCCTGCCTCTTGGCCCCCTTTTCAGATTTATGCAGTAGTTATTGGTCTGCTCTTGTTTCTGTTGGGTCGACGAAGTTTCTTTTTTTTTTTAAAGTAACAAAAAACCCTCCTGTTTATACTCGACAGACTTTTGGTATGGCATGATTTTACCTTTACTCTGTTTTGCAAAGTTGGCAACACCTACAAATACCTGAATCTTAATGAAGAAAACTACTGAAATACTTCAAATATAACAGACCAGAAGAGTCATGAGAATGGATAGCTTGCTTGTTGATGTACACCTCTCAAATGTTTTTAAGTGACTGGGTTTATTTAATTATATATAAAAAAAAGACAAATACAACCAGAATTTGCGGGGCAGTAGCAGGGTGTTTGCTAAGGTTGGACTTTTGTCACAACTGTCATGCATTTTATGAGCTGATGTCTTGAAAATGACATGTGCCATTTGGAGATTTTTATGACTGGGTTTATTAAATAGTGAAAAGAATTATTTGAGTGGCTTGAGAGCTGCAGTATTAAACCATGGCCTTCACGTGAGATTAATGGGATGCAGCAGGAAGAGCACTGAAGTGATGTAAAAGACCAGACCTTTAGAGTCTTTGTGAGAATTTTAAATGCTCAAAGTGGCCATGAACCTCCCATGAGCACAGGAGCACGTGTGGTCTTCCTGCAGTTTAGTGTGAGAGATGGGCACAAGCCTGAAATTTGAGACTTTAGCTTATTTCTTGTACCTATTTTTGTTTTGAATATTTATCCTCTAGGTAAATGGGTTGTCTTGTTAACTTAACCTTTTAGAAAGTAAACCATATTAGCAAGAACAAATCTGTGAACTTTCCTACCCACCGTCTCTGTTAATCAGGTAAATATTTACAAATATTATAGGTAGTCCATTAAAATAATATTAAACAATGATTTTAAAGAAAGACAACACTGGAATCAAGACACTTCTTTGAAATATTCTGTTTCATGTTCATTATAGTAATTGAGCAGCTTACAAGAAAAATAGGTAATTTGTTACCAGTTGATTCTTTTTCTCCCATCTCAGTACAATGATGGGGAGAGATGACTGTTGGGGTCTTTTTCCCCTGATGTTGTGAGAAAGCTATGGTGGTATCTTTCAGTTCAGCCTCATACTGCGTTCTGTGCTGGCATGCTTCCTGTGCAATCCGCCACAGAATTTGTACCATGAAGCTCTTGCAATCATGTTAGGCCAAAATCTTGACCTAATTTGGCAAGAAGAGCCTACCTTTGTCTTGTTGGAGAAGTAGTTACAACTGGTTTTTGGGTAGGGCTTTGGAGAAGATAAAGTTTGGGGGAAAATCAATTCTCCAGGATAGAGAGAAGAAGGGCTTACTTGCAAGTTTCTGTAAGAGTCCTAATGCATGTTTTTATAGTAGGGTATATGGGTGCCTGTTTCCTTACTGTGCTTCTTGCTGAAAGGTGTGCTTAAGAAAAGCCACTTGTTTAGCACAATATGGTGGTGGCGAGAAACACAGAAGGTTGGGAGCACAGAATGAGCTATTTTAGTTTTGTTATATCACAAGAAAAGCCAGAACATTATTTCTACCCCAAATTCAATTATTATCTCTTAGCTTTTTAGAAGCAGAAGAAAATGCATTAAAACCTAGTTGTTGTTATTGCTAAAATGAGTTCAGACCCCTTCAAGGCTAGAAGTGAAAAAACATGCTTTGTATTCAGCCATGACAACTTACCTACATTCTTACATCTTGAAGGCATGGTATCTTACATCTTGAAGGCAAGGAATGCTTCTTAATACTAAAAAATCTATAATTTTTTTCAAAGTATTTTCTTGCTGTTGTCTTGACAGTCGCTCAAATGAATATACAAGTACGCACAAGAGAATCCTTCAGTAAAAAACCAGTTATAACTCTTCTCAAGAAGTTGCTCCCCAGAGAGGGGGAAATAGAAATGGAGACTCATTGTATACCTGATCATCTAAGAATTTAATTTTCAAAATAGATCATATTATTTCTTAATTTTGCAATTCCATGGGGATGTAGCAGCTGTGACTAAAATGATGGTTTGTAAAAGGGGTATTACAACATTTATTAATAGAAGACTTGTAAAGGACATAGCTTTGCTGAGTCTTAATTTGTGACAGATGCTTACACTGGATTTTTAAGATAAGAGGGAGTTGAGGAGCAATATAACCAATGCATGTTTGAACTTAACTTTGATTTGGATCCCTCCCCAACCTATGTTCAATCTATCATGCCAGTCTATCAACAAATGGACTATTGTGAACACTGAGTTAAAAAGACAAAGCAATGTTTAGTGTACAATACAAATCCTTAACTTTTCCAGTACAGCTGTATGCCCTGATCCTGCAGATAGATTTTCATGTGTTGGGGTCACTGCATGTGGATTTAATTGTAAGGCTTGTACCTTTTAGTATCCGAACAATGATTTCTAATCAGAAGTTACCTATAATTAGGTAACTGTATTTAAAAAGACCATTTTATCCCCTAACAAAATCAGGGGACAATAGGCTTATATTTAATCTGTTTGATTTTACTTGATTTATAGCTTACTAATTGAATACTTTAATGTAACCTATCACTCAGCTATTGCATTTATTTATACAGTTATAACTTTCAGCCATTTTACTAGCAATTTTTCCAGAATGGAAAAAGTTCATTTAAAAATGTCCATGGAATCCAGTATTTATGGAAATGTTCTGACAGTAATCATATACTTTTCTCACAGCCAAATATTTATGGAAAAGTCTGATAGACTATAATGGGAAACCATCAGCTTAAAATCACATTTCCATCTTATTTTTTAATTACTATTGGCACTAGTAACCCTTAAAATAAACATGACTAGAAGATTAGAAAAGGCAGAGAGATTTTCAGTCACCCCCTCAGTTTGTTTATGCATTTGTCAACATTTACTGTTCTCATGTTTATTTTTTTATTGGTGGTGCAGGCCTTGTAAAGTTTTACAAGAGGCACTAATAGAACTGAAACTAAGTCAGTGGGTGGGCACGTGTGTGGAACAAGGCAGGAAAGCAGGCATAAGCAAGTTTGGTGGTGAAGGTCTTGTGCCTGCTGGAAGATCTTCCTAAATATAGCAAAAAAGCCATTAGTATTTTTCTTTAAAAATATTTTAAAAATTTCAAGATATACACTTTAAAGGATGTTTTAGTCAATATTTTGGAAATTGTGAATAGATGCTATGAAAAAATCTATAAAAATGAGTAGAATTTAACGAAATTATATCCCTCTAATTGTATCATTCTATATGTTGGGATAAAAGCTCTATAAAAAGATTTTTTGTAAGAGAATATTCTTGGAATTGATTTAGAAATTGATGATCTGTACTACACCATGTTCAGCAGAATGAATCAAAATGCACCAAAATATATATGGCTGTTATGAGGGATCGAAGCATATCAGTTTCTGAAATCTGCTTGTTCTAGTCCTGAAACCAACAAAACTATCAATCAGTACCACAAAAGGCAATCAAAAAGTTTTAGGTGTATATAATACAGTGGTATGTATAGCTCTAATTAATGATGATTAAGCAGCTATAGGTTGTAAACTGAAACTAGAATAAATTAAAAACACTACAATTGTGTAGTAGATTTCTGCTTTCTTTGCTTAATTTGAGTTATCGAAGTAAAGAGAGAGAGAGCATTGTGCTTGACTACAAAAACCTAGTTTCTTCTAGCAGCTATGAAGAATGAATTGAGGGGATTTTTCTGTATCAAAGTACTTTGTAGTCTGCTTCTCTCATGCTCCAGACTGCTGCCTTTCTATCAGAAGCAGCAGCACAGGGTTAGGAGGGAACAGGTGGATCTGGTGCTTGTGGAAGCCTACTTAAAGCCAGCTCCTCACATGCACCGGCCCCTGCTCCCACCTTGCTGCCTCTGCAAGGGGAGGGGGAGTGTATGTAGTTGTTAGGATTAACTGATAAGCCTAAGTTTATCGGTTAATCTTTTACTCGACTATACCCTAAAACCCCTGTTATTTACATGCTCTGTTTAAATATTTTTCCTTAATATCTTCCATTTTCTCAGATATTCTGTTGGATATATGTACTTACTAAAATTCATATGGATCATTTGCTGCTTTAAAAAAATCACAAAATAAATTTCTCATTTTGAACATAGAGTTGTAAAAACTTATAGGGAAGGCTATTTACCCAAATTTCAGTTGCAACTGTTGTATTTGAATATTAAAGGAAGACTAGAAAGAAGAAAGAATTGAGATAACATAAAGCTGGGGGACCATAGTATCTTCTATAATAAAATCTTTGAAAGTGTTGATATTCACATTATATTAATTTTTTGCCATAGCACATTGCTTGTATAGGAATATCAGTAGATGCTATTTTATATTTGCATTTGCTTTTAAATGCCATGGGCTATCCACAGTTACCTATTTTTTTCTGGTGGTCCTGATACGCTTATCTGAATACTCTTATTTACTTTTAGTACGAGTGTATCATTTGCTTTTTAAGCTGTAAACAGTCCCTGGATTAATTTGCAGTGGAACAGTACCTATTCACAAGATGCAGTATGAAAGAGTCTGTGACAATGAAGTGCAACTAGTTGCTCTTTTTAGCAGTATATATGCAAAATGTTGGTGCTGCTTTATGGAACATATATATGTTTGTTTTTTTCTACACTAGGGTACTGTGGAGCTGACATAAAAGCACTTTGCACTGAGGCTGCCTTGATTGCCTTGCGACGGCGCTATCCTCAGATTTATGCGAGCAGTCAGAAACTGCAGCTTGATGTTTCTTCAATAGTTCTCAGTGCACAAGATTTTTATCATGCAATGCAGAACATTGTGCCTGCTTCCCAACGTGCCGTGATGTCTTCAGGTCATGCACTATCCCTTGTCATAAGACCGCTGTTGGAAAGAACTTTCAATAACCTCCTGGCAGTTTTACACAAAGTATTTCCCCATGCTGAATTTAGTCAAGGAGACAAAAGAGAAGGTACATTTTTGTTTTTATGTTTTGCTCCTACCTATTCTGTTCTAAGTTGTAAAAATTTCAGATGGCTTGTCTTTTTAGCATTCTTGTCCTACTCCTTGCCAGAAGATAACTGAATCAAGTTTGTATCAGCTTATGCCAGAAATGACTTTCATTTGCTTATTTTACTTGGACATATATAATAATTGTAATTTATCAGTACTTACAAAAACCCAGTAGTGCCTAGAAGCCCCAGTCAAGAACCAGAACTTCATTGTGCTAGGTGTTGTAAAAATGCAGAACAAAAAGATAATCCCTGCTTTTAAGACCTTACAGTCTAAGTATAAGACAAGAGACAATGGATATAGACAAGGAAACGAGATACTATTTGTCAGTGTGATGGGTGCAGTTATTCAGGAGGGGATCAGGATTTACGGCCAAGGTATCTTCACAGGTCTTTGGCTCTGTTGGTGATGATAACCAGAAGGTTGCTTACGTGTGTGCTCAGTGATGTGTGCTGTGTTGACTTGTACACTTAGTCTCCATAGCAGATTCTGAGGGGGCCTCCAAAGACCAAAAATCAGATAAGAATCTAAAGTGCCCAGCCAGATTTATTGTAAAGCAAAGTACAGTAATAGTTGTCAGTAGTCTCTACTGAACCATAACCCATATGTACCCCATAACAATGGAATGACTCAATCAGTGGAAAATTTCCACTGCCTCCTAGGTTATCCGAAGACTGTTCCCCACAAGATACCATTTTATATACAGGTACTAACAACTTACACATCACGGCTGACATGTCAGGTTGCCATTCTCTGACGTTGTCAGGTAACCACCTTTTGATGCTTCGTAGATACCACTTATCACCCTGCACCTCATGTTTTGATTAGATCATCTCTATCCATCAAGCTGTCATTTTAGACCCTTTCCTGAAAATGAACTCCTGAACTCCTGTGGGGAGTATGTACCAAGATCTTTTTTAATGAGATGGTGGTACCATGTGCTTTCAATTTATTACCAGTATCAATTACAGTTCTACACCTGGGCCTATTACCAATTAGTGTTTTGCACTCTCATCCCTGTTTGTGCCAAGTTCCGTTAGCAGGGGCCTCTCTCTTGGTCACAGCTTAGCATTGCTTTGTTAGCCATGTTTTGTCCATTGTTAGCTAGGCCTCAGGCCTCTAACCATGCCTGTGCTACATGGGCTTATGTTTTAGGTCTTCATCTTTACCACAATTGGGAACGGTACGAACACACCAATGATTTGCCGTTGTTTTTCTGGTCATCATGAGAAAAGAAAGTGGTAAGGAGGGATTTGTAGGAGCATCATGAGGTAGCTTAGCAGATGTTTATTTGGAGCGTCTCCCCAGGATAAGGGGCAGTCTGGGAGAAAGCATCATGATGCTTGTTTGAAAATGTAGTAGGTGGCTGATAGGGACTGGCATCATGGGCTGATCATTACCTATAAACAGGGCTCGTCGAACCGCATCGAGCCCTGCTCGCCAGCCGCGCTGTCCGGCGATCTGCGCCGAACCCGGCTCTTCCAGGTTACAATCTACTCGCCACGAGCGAGTAGATTGTATTATTTGTCGAGCCCTGCCTATAAATTACATATGCATGCAGAAAAAGATAAGGCAAGAAAGTTAATTAAGTTACCTCTCGTAAGGACAGGCTGACTCCTGTCAAATGTCTGATCTTTGCCATTTTCTTTCTCTGTGTCTTCCTCACATTTTATCCCTTGTTCTATAACTTTGTGTAGATTTGGTTTACCAAGTTGTCTGTCTAAAACATCATGTATTAAAATAAAAAAAATTATCCTAATTTAATAGGATCCTGCTAAAACTCTTTCATCTGTCCACTCCTGTCATCCATTCTCTGCTGGCAATTCAATTGGCTCTAACTAGGTCTTGTCTTAAAATAGTTATCCTCCTTATTGGTCTTTTTGTGCTGTATGGGAAATTAAGCTTGTCTTGTTGGTTTGGGAGGTGCATTTGAAGCCTTCTTGGCATGCTGTTTTACCCTATTTGTACAGACCAAAGTTTTTCCAACTAAGACAGTCAAACCTGGGTTTGTGTGTTTGCACAATCCTGAAGCTGTTTCAGTTAAGTTCTGTATTGCTTTATCACCCGAGACATTCAAAATGCATGGATTTCTTTATAGTATTATAAGACTGTATATAGGATATTGATTTCTCTACTATAATTCATTATAGTTTTTTACCATTTTAGCAAAACAGATATTTAATATTTCAGCTTTCTTGATGTCATCAATTAGCTCTTTTTGTCCATTAAATACAGGATCCATACTCTTCTTTGTTATTTCGTTGTTCCAAAGTTTATTTAAAGAACCTCTTCTTGTCTTCTGTGTCCCTTGCAAGCTGTAACTTACGTTGTGCCTTAGCATTCTGATTCTGTCTCCGTATTCTAATGCTGTTCTTTTGTACTCCACCTTAGCAATTTGTCCATATTTCACTTTTTGTTGATTTGGTTTTTTTTACAGGTCATTTAAGAACTCCTGATGGAGCTATATTGTCCTCTTACTTTTGTTTTTGTCTTTGTTTTGCATTGGAATGATTTGCAGTTGTGCCTTGAGAAACTGACAACTCCCCAGACCTTCTTTTTCCCTTAGTTTTTTGTCTCATTACCTACCAAATTCTGAGTTTGTTAAAGACTGCTTCTTTGAAGCTTATTGTCCTTATTCTGTTGCTTTCATTCTTTCCTTTCCTTAGAATCATGACACCTGTCATTTCAAGATCATTTTCAGCCAAATTGCTTTCCATCTTCAGATTTGTAATGAATTCCTCTCTGTTGGTCAGAATGAAGTCTATATAGTGGCCGCCCTCCTAGTTTTTATCCACTTTCTCTTTCAGAAAGTTATCCCCAATACATTCCAAGAATGTACTGGACATTTTGTGTTTTGCCAACAGAGGTCTGAGTAAAGTTCCCCATTAGTACCAAGTCCTGTATTTTGGGTATTTCTCTTGTTTGTTGTAGAAATGCCTCATTTACCTCCTCTTCTTGATGAGCTATGGTAAATCTGTATCATGACATCGCCCTTAATTTTTTTACTCCTTGTATCTTTACCCAGAGATTTTCAACTAGTCTGCATCTCTCCTCCTTCTGGACCCCAGAACAAATTTGTGTATCCTTGAGGTATAATGCAATATTTCCTTCCTTTTCATCCTGCCTGTCCTGCCTGATGAAGCCATGCATCTGTCATATGTTGCTTTATTTTAAATGAATTTTGAATAAGTTGATTGAAAGTTCTTTGCAGGAGTTTCATTTTTGAATGTATAAGGACATCAGTATCTTTTAAAGTTTCATTCACCACTGATTTTGTTTGCCCTTTTTTTAGGGCTTGTCCACTCTTAAAAAGCTACAGTAGTACTGCTGTACTGATGCCGCTGTGCTGCTGCAGAACTTGAGAGAACATATTACCTATGTGGAAGGGAGGAGAGCTTGTAGCTATGCCAACAGGAGAAGTCCTCTTTTCAGCATAGAATCATAGAATAGAATCATAGAATACTAGGACTGGAAGGGACCTCGAGAAGTCATTGAGTCCAATCCCCTGCCCTCACGGCAGGACCAAGTACTGTCTAACCATCCCTGATGGACATTTATCTAACCTACTCTTAAATATCTCCACAGATGGAAATTCCACAACCTCCCTGGGCAATTTATTCCGGTGTTAAACCACCTTGACAGTTAGGAACCTTTTTCTAACTTCCAACCTAAACTTCCCTTGCTGCAGTTTAAGCCCATTGCTGCTTGTTCTATCCTCAGAGGCCAAGATGAACAAGTTTTCTCCCTCCTCCTTATGATACCCTTTTAGATACCTGAAAACTGCTATCATGTCCTCCCTCAGTCTTCTCTTTTCTAAACTAAACAAACCCAATTCTTTCAGCCTTCCTTCATAGGTCATGTTCTTTAGACCTTTAATCATTCTCGTTGCTCTTCTCTGGACCCTCTCCAATTTCTCCACATCTTTCTTGAAATGCAGTGCCCAGAACTGAACAACATTGCATTGTCTGAACTATGAGTTAGATCAGTTTAAGTGCATTGCTCAAGGGGATGAATTTTTCACACCTCTGAGCGACAGTTATACTGACATAAGTTGCTAGTGTAGATCAAGTGTAGATCCAGTTAAGCCAAAGAAAAGTCTGAATGCTAAGTGCAATCTGCATTAAAAGCAGTAATTTTGATGTGAAAATGGCAGGAGTGTTAAATTACTTTTTTGTTTCAGTTTTCACAAAAAGGTTAGTAACAATGGGATGTTTAATGTAGCGGATGCCAGTGAAAATGAGATGGGGTCAGAGGCTAAAATAGGGAAAGAGAAAATTAAAAATTACTTAAACAAGCTAGGTGTCTTGAAGTCATCTGGGCTCGTTGAAATACATCCAAGAATACTCAGGGAGGTGACTAAGGAAATATGTGAGTCATATGAGCGATTATTTTCATAAAGTCATGGACAACAGAGATTCCAGACTGGGGATGTAAGTGATTATTCGCTTAGTCAACTACCCAATGAACTTAGGCATATCAGGCAGTCAATTCACTACTCAATTACTTGCTTCCTCCTCTCCCCTACTTGCTGCCAGTGTGGTGGGGGGTAAGCAGGAGCTGGTTCTGGGGGGAACCAACATATCTGTAGTGAGGAGGGCAAGGGGGTAAGGGAGGCAGAGCAACAGTGGTCCTGGAGCCAGCACGAGCTGGGACTCCTTAGTTCCAGCTCGCACTGCTCCTGGGCACTAACCTCGCTGCAGCGCTGCATTTTAAATTCAGTAAGAGCCAGGCTGTCTGCATGCCCAGCTCCTACTACACTTAAACTTCAGAGCCGCAGTGGGGAGTAGCATTCTCAACCCCCCTCCCCCATCGACTAATTGAGCATTGATGGAAATTCTGTTGACTAGTTGATTAGCTAATTAACTGGTACTTAACATCCCTATTCCAGATGACTGGAAAGGGGCAAATATAGTGCCCAATCCCATCTATATAAAGGGAATAAGGACAACTTGGGCAATTACAGACCAGTCAGCTTAGCTTCTGGACCTGGAAAGATAATGGCGCAAATAATTAAGTACAGGTTGGACCTCCCTGGTTCAGCACACTCAGGACCTGAGCTTTTCTAGTCCAGGGAGTTTGCTGTACCTGGGAAGGTCCATGTTCAACTCCTGGCTCCCCCGCTGGCGGCTCCTCTCCCTGGAGCTCTTAAAGTGTGGGTTCCCTGCCACTGCCCTGCTAACACTGGCCCAGGTGAGGCTCCCAGCCTGCTGCTTCTGGGGGTTCCCCAGCCAGGCTTGGTTTTGGCTGGTGCCAGCCCAGTTTGAGCCATTGCTGGCCCTGGATCCTGCAGGGGTTCCTCGGGGTTTCCTGGCCACTGCCTGCCCCGCTGCTGCAGTTCGGCTCCACTGGCTCCAGGAGGTTCCCGGCCACGGCCACCTGGCTGCCACTGAACCCGTTGCCACTGGGGTTTCCCAGCTGGGGCCACGGACCCCCTGCTACCAGGGATTCCCTTGCTGGGTCCAGGACTCTTGGTTGCCACCTGCCCTGCCGCTGGGGTTCCCTGGGTGGGGCTCCAGGGCTGCTTTGTGGTCCTGCTGCTGCTGGGAGTTTTCAGGATTCCCCAGCTGGGGCTGCTTCAGCCCCCTGGCTCCCATGACTCCTGGGGGTTCCAAGGCCAGGACAGAGGCTTTCTGATGCCGTCTGGCTGGCTGACACTATGGTTCTCCTGCTTAGCCACTGCTGACCCAGTCGCTACACCGCATATCCCACTCTCTTGGGGTTCTTTGGTTCAGCAACATCCATGGCCTTGCCAGATCATGAATGCTGCTGGACCAAAGAGAGCCAGATTTGGGAGGTTCAACCAGTAACGAATTTGCAAACACGTAGAAGATAATAAAGTGTTAAGTAAGAGTCAGCATGGATTCGTCAAGGACAAATCATGTCAAATACATATTCTAACTTACTTTGACAGCATAGCAAGCCTTGTGAATAGGGGGAAGTGGTAGACATGGTATATCTAGACTTCAGACTTTTGATACTGCCTTGATGACCCTCTTATAAACAACCTAGGGAAATGCAACATAGAGGGAACTACTGTAACATGAGTGCAAAACTGCTTAGAAAAGCATTCCCAGAGAGTATATATCACTGGTTCAGAGCCATGCTGGAAGGGCATAACGAGTGGGATCCCAAAGGGATCAGTTCTGGGTCCAGTTCTGTTCCCTGTCATCATCAATTACTTAGATAATGGCATAGTGAGTATACGTATTATGTTTGCAGATGTCACTGAGCTAGGAGAAGTTGCAAGTGTTCTAAAGAATTAAAATTCTAAATGATCTGGATAAACTGGAGAAATAGTCTGAAGTAAATACAGGCGGTCCCCGAGTTACGCAGATCCGACTTATGTCGGATCCGTAGTTACGAACGGGGTCCTCTCCCTGGTCTCCAGCGGACCAGGGAGAGGAAGCAAAGCGGCAGAACACACGGGCAGCGGGCAGCCCAGACGCGTCTGGGCTGTCCGCTGCCCGCGTGCTCTGGGGCTTTGCTCTGCTTTGCTCCCCGTCCCCCTGGTCTGCAGACCAGGGGGACGGGGAGCAAAGCGGCGGAACACGCGGGCAGCCCAGACGCGTCTGGGCTGTCCGCTGCCCGCGTGCTCCGGGGCTTTGCTCTACTTTGCTCCCCGTCCCCCTGATCTGCTGCCCGCTGCCCGCGTGCTCTGGGGCTTTGCTCTGCTTTGCTCCCCGTCCCCCTGGTCTGCAGACCAGGGGGACGGGGCGCAAAGCGGCAGAACACGCGGGCAGCCCAGACGCGTCTGGGCTGTCCGCTGCCCGCGTGCTCTGGGGCTTTGCTCTACTTTGCTCCCCGTCCCCCTGATCTGCTGCCCGCTGCCCGCGTGTTCCGCCGCTTTGCTGCCCGCGTGTTCCGCACGCTTTGCTTCTGCAGACCAGGGGGACGGGGAGCAAAGCAGAGCAAAGCCCCGGAGCACGCGGGCAGCGGACAGCCAAGACGCGTCTGGGCTGCCCGCGTGTTCCGCCGCTTTGCTCCCTGTCCCCCTGGTCTGCAGACCAGGGGGACGGGGAGCAAAGCAGAGCATAGCCGCAGAACCCAAGGGCAGCAGGACAGCCACAGCGCATCTGGGCTGTCCCGCTGCCCCTGTGCTCCGCGGCTTTGCTCCGGACACCTGTGGTAAAGCAGCTGGGGCGCTGCCGGTTGGTCCCGTAGCGCCACTCTGGGCGCTACTGGACCAACCCGGCAGCACCCCAGCTGCTCTGCCCCAGGCATCCCCAAGTCAGCCGCTGCTGAAACTGACCAGTGGCTGACTACAGGAAGCCTCTGCCCCTGGTTTCCTGGAATCTGCCGCTGATCAGTTTCAGCAGCAGCTGACTTGGGGATGCCTGGGGTTCTTAAGCTGAATCTGTATGTAAGTCAGAACTGACAGCCAGATTCAGCCACTGTTGAAACTGATCGGTTTCAGCAGCGGCTGAATCTGGATGCCAGTTCCGACTTACATACAGATTCAACTTAAGAACAAACCTACAGTCCCTATCTTGTACGTAACCCGGGGACTGCCTGTAGGATGAAATGCAATAAGGGCAAATGTGAAATACTCTGTTTAGAAAGGAATAATCAGTTGCACACATACAAAATGGTAAATATCGGCCTCGAAAGGAATATTGCAGAAATTGATCGAGGGAGATGGGTCATAGCAGATCACAAGCTAAACTGTAACACAATTGCGGGAAAAAAGCAAACATCATTCTGGGATGTATTAGCAGGGGTATTGTAAGACTTAGTTCAGTCTGCAAAAGAGAGAACTTAAAAGGCAACAGTATACATTTTTTTAAGTACATTAAAGATGGTTGCAAAGAGGAGGGAGATTTTATGATTGTATGTATAATAGTTTTAAATATTTGTGCTCATGTGCTACATTCCAGTTGATTGTGATTACAAGATATGTCTAGAATTTTTTTCTCTGTTGTTTGAGTTTGAATAACAGCTACCGGGTATGTGCTGACAAGTTTAATTCCAAACTAGCAGTGTTGATTTTTGCATTGTCATCCCTTTTTATCTTGAATTAATTTGTAATATAGATTTCCAGTCATGCTGAATCTTCTACCAAATGGCTTTTCTGACTGGCACCATGTGCTCATAATTTTTCAGTTTGCTTTCTTGCATAGACTTTCTTCAGTGTTTTATTGAAACATTTACTTTCATTTATGAAGCACTGTATAGAAAGTACAGGTTGCACCTCTATAAACCAGAACACTCTAGTTTTGAAAGACCACGGATGTTCTAGGATCATAGAGTCCTACCAGAGGATGGACGAGCCAGGAGCCTGGTACTGTGTGGAGGGGTTGGGAAAGAAGGGAGCAGATCAACTGGGCTGTGGCGGGACGCTAGGAGCCAGTGCATAGCTCAGCTGGGCTATGGGGATCCAGGTGCTGGCGTGTAGCTCAGCTGGAGTGCAGGGGGCGGGAGCCGGCATGCAGCTCAGCTAGGCTGTGGGAAGGAATGGGAGCCAGCACTTGGCCCATCTAGGCTGCGGGAGGAGCCAGGAAGTTCAGTTGGGGTGGGTGGGACAGGGCAGCAAGAGGTTCAGAAATAACCTCCTCTGGTCCTGCCTACAGCAGGGGGCTCAGAAATGACCTCCCCTGGTTTGGAAATATCCTTCATCTAAGGGTGCTGGACCAGGGAGGTCCAACCTGTAGTTAAATTCAGAATCTTAGAACGACTTGTCGAACACATCAAAATGTATTAAGGCCTTGGGATTTGAAAACAAAGTTGACTTTCAAGCGACATTAACCATTTTAATATTCTGTATCACATTCATGTGTGTTAGAAAGCAGTTGTCCACAAACTTGGCTACCCCTCTGAAACAAGTTGTCTAGTTTATTACTAGGAAAAATATTTAATCATGAGGTATATTTCTGAAATTTTGGGGGGGTTATACATTATGTGCCGTCTAAGAAAGTTCAAATTAATTATTGAAATAATGGATCTAGTAGCAAAATAAATCGAGCAAGCATTTCATGATGAGTTACAACAACAGTTGTATTTATTGTAATATAAAAATAAATTGTGTGTCTTTATGGTTGAGAATGGCATGTTGTTTGCTTAACACTTTATGGGTAGAATTGGTTACTGAGGTAATACATAGTAATTTCCATACCTTCTGATATTTACAGTGTTTGCTCATGTTCTTCTCGCTTATGGTAGTATGCATTGCACATTTTTAACAAAAAAACTTCCAATGTCTTTTTGTTGTTTGTTGGGGTGTACCAAGAGGTGACAGCTGTAATAGTTTAAAAAAAAAAATCTTGTTTTGAACAGATGTACCAAGTATAATATTAGATGATAGTGAAGATGAAA
Organism: Pelodiscus sinensis; assembly: GCF_052426305.1. NCBI lineage: Eukaryota > Metazoa > Chordata > Testudines > Trionychidae > Pelodiscus > Pelodiscus sinensis. The sequence continues at coordinate 16,785,260 of NC_143054.1, forward strand.
ATGCTGCATCAATTTTTGAGACAGGCTGTCACTCAGGATCACCAAAGAAACAATCATCAGCTGCTATACATAAACCCTACCTTCATTTTACTATGTGAGTATATGCATTTAGCTGTGCAATTCATAGGAAATCTGAAATTCGAAAGTCATACTCTGCACTTAAAAGTTCAAAGAAAGGGTTTATAAAGGTGCCCCAGGGTAACATTCTCGTAATTCTATCTAAATGTGTTTAAAATACCAGGATATGTTCATGGAGAAATTTCTGTGTTGAAGCCTTTATGAGCAATTTTCTGAGCCACTCACACTCTCCTGTGACGTAGTAAGAGTGAATAATTGTGAGATGGTTCTGTCCCCATTTAAATCTGTTTTGCATGCTGAGCTCTGTGTAGCTTGAGAGTTCTCTGTAGTTAAAGTTAAAATTTTTAAAATGTTTTATAATGATTTTGTAGTATTACCCTTTACTATTTGTATTTGAGGCTAGTACAGTAAAACTCCATTAGTCCGGCATCCAATGCTCCGGAACTCCTGATGGTCCAGCACCATCAGGAACCCGGAAGTGCTGGGGCAGCCGGACAGGCTTCCCCCATTTAGCTGCTGCTGAAACTGACCAGCAGCTGAATCGGGGAAGTCGGGAGCAGAGCAGCTGTGGTGCTGCCGGGTTGGTCTCGTAGCGCTGCCCCTCGGGGCTGCGGGACCAACCCGGCAGCACCCCAGCTGCTCTGCCCCAGGGGTCCCCAAGTCAGCCGCTGCTGAAACAGATCAGCGGCTGATTCCAGGAAGCCCGGGGCAGAGCTGCCGTAGCGCCGCCCCTTGGCGCGGTGGGACCAACCCGACAGCACCTCAGCTGCCTTATCGCAGGCATCCCCGATTCAGCTGCTGCTGAAACTGACCAGCAGCGGCTGAATCAGGGACACCTGGGTCAGAGCCGGACTATCGTAAGGGGGGGCTATGAGGGGTCTGGGGTGGCATCCCCTCCCACCCCACTCCAGACCCCTCATAGCCCCCCCTTCTGATAGTCCGGCATATCTGATAATCCGGCACCCCCTGGGTCCTAAAGGTGCCGGATTATCGGAAGTTTAATGTATTTGGTCTTTAGTCCATTACATTTTCAGAATGTAATTCCCATGTTTAGCCCCTGCGATATTTTTCAGACATTTGCTGTGGAGATTATAAACCTGAATCTTCAGCTGTTTCAGCAAGAATGTAAAAATGCTTGTGTATTTTGGAAATTAAGTGTGCAGCATATTGGCCTCTTTTTCTTACTGAGAAGTACCATTAAGCTTCAGTTGGTTAATATAAATTATTAATATATTTATTGCATTTAAATACTTTATTACAAATTTCCTTGTATTCCAGAAAAGCCTCCCTTTAATTTTTCCTTGCTATGTTCTTAACTGCTTTTCTCAGGGAAGTTCAAGAGAGATTGTAGGTTAGAATCTGTGTATTGAATTTGGATGAAACACAGCTGTTTATATTAAGATGAACGTGGCAACAAGAACCTATTATTATTAATTTTAATATTGTTTAATATTTTGTATAGGTCCTTTTGATGCCTATTTCAGTAAAAGAAAATGTGAGATCACGGTTTGGTAGAGCCACCTTGTGGAAGAATGAAAATTTTTCTGAGCAGTGATGCTTAAACAGTATTTGCTATAATATGAACTTAAAAAATAACTGATTTTTTACTTAAAATAAAAATCTTGCTCTTTCCCTGAAAGTGCATTGTCAAGCTCTTCAGGCCCAAAATTCAGGTTTAAATTGAAAGAAAAGAAAAGGGAAAAAAAAGTACACACACAACTAATTTTTAAACTTTATTTAATGTTTTTGGTGGGTGCATTTAGACCTTCTCCATCAAATTTGTAAAGTGAAAGACAAGCTTTGTATATAATGCATGGCAACTAGAAGCTGAATTAAAACATAAACAAAGTAAAATTGGCTAATCTAGTTTCATTCTTTGTTAAATGAATTTTAAAGAGTAAGCATTAATTTTTAAAACTTAGCTTTCATAAACAAGGCAATATTGATGGGAAAAGACGCTGCTTTAAAATTCTCTCCTCTCTTTCTAATACCTGGCTAGAATTCTTTGCATTTTTGTTAAAGGGTAAAAATCTTAATGTCATCTGCTAGATTCGTATTTGCAGCGTTTAAAAGAGTGAGTGTTCTTAGCTGGAAGCTTAGTGCAGAAAGTACAGGGGCAGGGTGCAGAGGGTATGAATTACATGGGGTAGGAGTTTAGGAGAGGGCCAGAAGGTGTGGAGGAGGGAGGGACTGGGGTGCTAGATACTAGAATGGATACTAGACCAGGGACGAGCAAAATAAGGCCCATGTGCTGAATCTGGCCCACCAAGCTACTGTAACTGGCCTATGGGAGCCTCCTTGCCTGCCCTGTTCCAACACGTTGTTCTGAGCAGCTCTCTGAACACTGTGAGCCCAGGGGGAGAGGCTTTGCACACTGCTCCTGCCCCCAGCACAATCTTGCAACTCCTGTTAGCTGGTTTCTGGCCAATGGGAGCTTCCTGTTTACAGGGCAGGCAGCTCACAAAGTACACCTCGCCCCCTGGGGTCAGAGCATTCAGAGCCACACACAGCCCGTGCAGCCAGAACCAGCTGGGCTGCTGTTTGGGAGCCACCCAGGTAAGTCTCTCCCGGCCAAAGCCTCCCTCTAGCATCCCAGTCTCTCCCTCCCCCAAACTCTCTGCCCCCCTCCTGCACTTCTACTCTATGTAACTCACACCCTATGCACCCCTGCTCATGCAGCCTTCCCCCCTTGCAGACCCTGCAGCCCTCTTATGCCTCTTCTCCAGTTCACAAACCCCTCATAGACAGACCCTGCACTCAAATCTCCAACCCCTGTCACTACCCATATCCCTGCACCACCCCCGCCTACACTCCTGCTCTAGGTCACAACACACTCCCAGACCTTGCACCTCTTTCTACACCCTTTCTCCAGATCAAAATCCTCTTCTGCATCCTCTCTTGGACCCTGCACCTCTTCCTGCACCTAATCTCCTGCCCCAGTCATAACTAAGGATGTAAAAGACCAGTCGACTATCCAATAAGCATTTGCTTATCGGATAGTATTTTGACTAGTCAGCTAGTCAATATCCCTCCCTTTGCTGCCTCTCTAACACTGTTTCTCAACCAGTGGTAAGAGTACCCTTAGGGGTACTCGAGAGAAGTCTCGGGGGTAAGTCAACACAATTGAAATTTGGAGAAAACTGAATTTTTGTTTTAAGTTTTACAGCGTTTTAATATTTTTGTACTTTTTACACCCCAAAATTTCATCGCCCACCTGGCTACGATTAAGTTGTTTAAACAAATGTGTTGCAATGGTAGAAAAAAATGGTGTCTGAAAACTGTAGGTACTGAGGGTACTTATAATTTTTTTTTAAAAAGGGATACTTTATAAAAAAAAAAAGTTGAGAAACACTGCTCTATAAGATAGAGGCAGCAAAGGGGGCGTGGAGGTACTTCTAAGTGGCACTTTGAAACCCCCAGCTGACCCTGGGATCCTAGTGGCATGCAGTGTATCATGGAGCCCAGGATCAGCGGGGGACTATGAGCCCCCGCTGACCCCAGGCTCCATGGCTTTGAAATGCACAAGAGTCCCCCTGGGGACTCTTGTGCATTTCAAAGAAGGCACCTGCATGCACCCTGGAGTCAGCGGGACCTCCCACTGGCCTGGGCTGTATGCGGAGTTCTGCATTCCTCCTTTGAAATGTACAAGAGCCCCCTCCTTCACCCAAGCTCCCTCCCAGATCCCACACTCCCTCCTGCATCCCAGTCCCTTTCCCCAAGCTCCCTTCTGCACCCAGCCTCTATTCCAGACCCCACACCCTTTCCATTTATATCATAGAAGAGCGTGGCCCTTTACCATTTACCAAATGCTTGGAATGACTGCCCCATCAAAAATTATTGCCCACCCCTGTACTAGACCTTAAATCAGTAAATGCTTCAGCATTTTCATAACTCTAGTTAAATCAATGGGACTTAAGTAAATTTTTCCGAGCTAACAACTTTGCTACATACATGAATAAATCTGGATGCTTGTATTCGCATTCAATCCTCAAAAATTGACCACAGATATCTGCAGATTTGTAGGGCTCTTCAGACAGCTACACAGGGCCCTGTCAGGGCTGTGCCAAGCCCCCAATCCCTCATTGTCCCCCACTTCTCCCCAGAGTCCTCTTACCCACCCCCAGCTCCTTCCCTGCCATACCTCTTTCCATGCTTCAGGCAGGGAGGGTGTTATCCTGGGCCCTTCCAGTGTAATGGTTCAAACTAGGGATGTTAGATATCGTGTAATAGCACTAAATTTTAGCAGTTAAATGATTATTTAATAGTCCCCGGGGGTGGGGCCAGCAGTCATTGTGCTCCCGGCCCCACTCCCAGGAAGCCCCCTGCCACCCTGTGCTGCTGCCTTTCTATCGGAGGTAGCAGTGTGGGTGACAGGTGGGAGCTGGTCTGTGAGGGGAGTGTCCACGGGCACCAGGTCCTGCCTTCCCCCACTCCCCGCCTCTGATAGAGGCAGCAGGGGTAGGGGGAGTGCGTGTAGTCATTAGGATTAACAGATAAACCAAGGCTTATTGGTTAATCGTTTACACATCTATATGCTAACATCCCTAGTTCAAACTGCTCTATGCGGCTGTGATGGATCTATCAATTTAATACCCACATGAGTATTGCACTGATTAATTAATTAATTCAGTTTTTAATAAATTAAACTGTTGCAACCTGTATGTTTAGACAAGATCCGAGGTAGTCAGTGAGGAAATTGATATATGCCAAGGTTAGCACAGCACAGTACAGTGTAGGATCTCCAGTGAATGATCTCTATTATATTAGTTGAAAGTAATTAATTTTGAAAGTCTAAAGTTTTTTTTATAAATTACTGAATAATAGCTGAAACCTCAGGAACACAGTGACTTACAGGATGACATTTAAAAAAATGTTATATCTGTTATAGGTCAGCTTACCACCAGCCAACCTCTTACAGGCCAAGATTACTGCTGTCAGGAGAGAGAGGTTCTGGTCAGACTTCTCACCTTGCTCCAGCGCTGTTGCACTCTCTTGAAAAATTCTCTGTACACAGGCTAGATCTGCCAGCACTTTATTCAGTTAGTGCCAAAACACCTGAAGAATCATGTGCACAGGTGAGTCTGCATAATACTTGAGCATCATAAAGCACTGATACTAGCTATGGTTTTATTTCAGACTTATTTCCAATAAAATTTGTTATATATAGTTGTGGTCTTTTTGATAAAAGACCATGTACATATATCATTGCAAGCTCAAGGAGAGGAGCGTTCATGAGAAACATTTTGTTAAAATTACTACAGTTTTATAGTTGAGTTCTGATTTTTATGAAAATGCTGACTAGGTCAATAGTTTTATTTGTCTAGGTATTCAGTTGACAGCTGGAGGCTCTTATGTCCAAAGAAGTCACATGTCAAAGCAGTCTCTAAAACCTATTTGGGCAGCATGATGTCTGTGTGACAAGTTATCACTTCTGTGTTGAAAACTCCTATGTAGAGCAGAACAGAGCCATTAAAAACAGTTGCGAGTAAACAAAAGTTTTCAATCTAAAAAGTCATGGTGTATTTTTTATGTCTGTTCATTTGATATTCAACACAAATGAGACAATATTTGAATGATCCTGGAGATTTACAGTCTTGCATCAGGTGAGATCAAGAATGCAAGGTGGGGTCATGCTGAGCATACAGAAGAAGGTACATTTTAACAAAGTTAAGAGAGCTGAAGTTTAAGAAAGTGGAGCACAAGATTGATTCTGGTTGGAAGATTTTGAGGGAGTTAAGAAACCTAAATCCTCTTATACAGGCAGTCCCCGGGTTACATGGATCCGACTTACATTGGATCCCTACTTACAAACGGGGTGAGGCAACCCCGCACTAGCTGCTTCCCCCCAGCAGACCAGGGAGACGCGAAGCTAGCGCCCCTCCCCAGCAGACCAGGGAGACGCAGAGCGGCTTTTCTCAGCAGACACCTCAGCTTGAGAATAAAGGACTGAGGGAAGTGAAGTGTGAGAGAATAAAACTGAGCTCTGGAGAAATGTTTGGCTAGAGTTTCCCCTATAATATGTACCAGTTCCGACTTGCATACAAATTCAACTTAAGAACAAACCTACAGTCCCTATCTTGTACGTAACCCGGGGACTGCCTGTACTGATTCTTGCTAAAGAAAGAAGACTTGCAAGGGACTGTTATGATGGACTTCCATTCTTATGTACCACCACAACTACATCATAGCCATGCCGTTTTTTCTGTAGATTTTTTTTGAACTATGTGTGCACAGAAATCTCTTTTCATTGACAAGGAAATAAACATACAAAAACATTTATAAAAATTTTTAGAACAGTTTTATTTATTGTTGACATCCTATGGTCCTATAAAGTCCGAGTGTCACAATTTAGGATTTTGGGTTAATGGTATCCAGTTGACACCTTATTCATCTTTGTGAAAAGAAAATTGAGGAGATAGCTATGAAGAAGAGGATACTGAGGTTAAGAAAGAAAGGGTATGTCTGCACTACAAAGTTAATTCGAAATAACAGCTATTTCAAATTAACTTTAATAGCATCTACATGGGCAAACCGCTATTTCTAAATAAATTTGAAATAGTGGAGCCCTTATTTTGAATTTGGTAAACCTCATTCTACGAGGAGTAACACCAAATTCGAAATAGCTATTTCGAATTAAGTGCTGTTTAGACACTTAATTCGAAATAGGGGGCCTCCAGCCATTTCCCAGGGAGCCCTTGTGGCCACTCTGGGCACAACCAGGAAAGCTTACTCTCCTCTCCCCCAGCCCCGGAGCCATTAAAGGGGTAGACCCTGGCCACAGTGCCTGTGCCAGCTCCAAGCCTGCCAGCCCAGAGCCAGCAGTGGCCACTGGGACACCTGACTCAGTGGCCCCAAAATACGAGCCAGCAAGCCACTGGCAGCCAGCCCTCCACCGCTCCCTAGGAGCAGTCTGCCAGCTCCCAGGAGCCTGCCAGGAGCTGGAGAAGGCGGGTGCCTTCCTGGTCCAGGGTGGAGATCATGGACCTTATTCAGGTTTGGGGGGGATGCCCCCAATGTACATGATTTCCACACTAGACAGAGGAATGTGGCCGTCTTTGGCAGGATAGCTGCCAGCCTGGCCACCAAAGGCCACATGTGAACCCAGGAGCAGGTTAGCATGAAAGTCTGGGTGGTCCGTCAAGACCTGCAGCCCTGAGCTTCCGCTCACCCTTCTTCCCCTTGCTTCCCCCTTCCAGCTCCCTCCTCCCAGGTTTCCCCCCTTCCCCCTCCCACGCTCTCTCTTCCCCCTCCCACCTCCTTTTCCCAGTCTCCCCAGTGGTTCTCTCCCCCCCCCCTCCACTCCCCGTTTTGTTCAATAAACCCAGTTTCTATTTTTGAACATGTGTCTTTTATTTGACATCAGGAAGGGGAGCTAGCGAGGGGTAAGAGGAAGGACGTGAGGGAGGAATGGGGCACGAGCCCCTGGTGGGGAGGACCAGGGAGGCTCTGAGGGCTCTGAGAGATGGACGCTCTCCCTCAGGGCCTCCTGGATCCTGACAGCACCCCGATGGACCCTCTCCCCCCCGGATGGCAGCCTGCAGCAAGTGCAGCTGGGCTGATGGCAACGACCCCACAAGACGCACCGGCGTGCCCTGGGGCAGCTCTGGCTCCATGTGGCCAAATGCTCTGGTGTCCCGAGTGCGGGCACTCAGGGCACTCCAAAACAGGACTGCTTTGCTCCTCCCTCATCAAGGTAGACAAGCAAGCGGGAAACCCTGAGAACTGTCTGTCCGGGGTGGGAGTAGGGCCCTTTAAGCACGGCACTCAGCCTCAGGCAGCAGCCCCACACACCAAGTCCTAACCTGATGCCTTGCTGGCACTGGTTCCGGCCAGCCTTAACTTCAGTTCAGGGTCCACTCAGTGTGGACGTGCTATTTTGAAATAGCAAAATGCTATTTCGAAATGGTTTTTGTGTATAGATGCGTTATTTCGAATTAGCTTAATTTGAATTAACTATTTTGAAATAAGTTAATTCGAAATAGCACTTTAGTGTAGACATACCCTCTGTGAAAAGTTAATAGGGAAGTGTGAGGGAGGAAAGTATATGGAATACATCTACAGTATGATTTCATCATAAATGTATTTCTGAGAGAGAACCCATACCTGGAGAATGTGACTTTCTTTGGAATCTTTCATTACAAATATTACACATCCTCGTAAGAAGCATAGAACTCAAGCTGAATTACTAAAATGTTTTTATGACTTAAGAATACTGTTTTTTTCATTGTGGAGTTGCTTATATCTGATTCCATTTTACATCTATTATCTATTCAAGACAAAAAATTGTTAAACGTTAATGCTAATGTTAAGAATGTATTAGTAATACAAGGGTAAAATATAAAGTAATGTTTTTTATCCTAAATTACTCATATGTAACTTGTGGCCTTAATTCTGTTTTATAACATTTCTTTTCTAGGAGTTTCCTTGTCTTTTTAAAATTTAAAATTTCATACATTATCTTTAAACCCGAAAGCCAAAAAAATTCTATCATGTTTCTGATGATTTCATGATAAATAATATCTATTGGGGATCCGAATGTTTAATCAGTTAACTGGCAAGCCTCACCCATAAAGATTAACTGTTGGAGGGCTGGAGCAACCTCTTACCTGCCGTGGGTAGAGTGCTGTTGCAGTACCACAGGGCCCGCAGCGAGCGGGGGTCCTCCAGCCTGGCCAGAGTAGTTGCTGCTGTTTTGCTGTGCCAGAGCCACACAAAGCTGCTCAGGGGTTCAGGTTAATTTGCAGTTAACTCTTAATTTGCAGTTCATGTATTTAGTTAGAGTACTGGATTAATGTGCCTACAGTTATGTGAAGGGTAGGCAGGGGAAGCTGGTCCTAGTGCCTTTGTGCTTTATGGGCCTGTGTAACAAGCAGTAAACAAAATGTCATGGCCCGTAACCTGTCCATGACTTACTATATACGCTGGACTAAAACTATGGAGGGTGCAGGGGCACAATAGGTGCCACCGGTTTTCGGCGGGGCATGGCCTGAGGGCAGAGGGTTAGCAGGACTGGGGCAGGCTCCTTGGGAAGTAGTGCCCTCTAGCTCCTAGCTTCATGTGTTGCCTCTGCTTTGTCCCAAGCCCTGGTTCTGCAGCTCATTGGCTCAGAATGATGGCCAATGGGAGCTGTTGAGGCAGTGCCTGCTGATGGGGTCAGTATGTGGAGCCACGAGTTGGAAGGAAAGTTCCTGTCGCCCTTCTGGGGAGGTCCCCTCACCTGAGAAAAGCACCACCACACACCAGAACTCACAGCTCTGAGGCCCCTCCCCCCAATACCCATGTTAGATTTCTGAAAATAGCTATAGCATTGAACCCAAACTTCAAGAATCTGAAATGCATTTCAAAATCTAAGAAGGGTGATCACTGGCACATGCTGTCAAAAGTCTTAAAAGAGCAACACTTAGTTGTGGAAACTGCAGAATCAGAACCACTAAAAAAGAAAATTAACCTTCTGTTGGTGAAATCAGTGTCAGATGATGAAAATGAACATGTGTCTGTTCATACTGTTTTGGATCATTATAGAGCAGAATCTGTTATCGGCATGGAAGCATGACCTCTGGAAGCATGACGGGGCATATAAATGTTTAACATACCTGGCACATAAATGCCTTGCAATATCTGGTACAATTCCATGTGAATGCCTGTTCTCACTTTCATGTGATATGAATAAGACACAGGCAACATTATCTGATGTTAATAGACATAAACTTGTTTGTCTTAAAAATTGGCGGAACATTAAGTAGGACTGGGTAGACTTATAGGCTCTAACATTTTATATTGTTTTGTTTTTTAGGGCAGCTATGTAAATAAAACATTTACATTTGTAAGGTACACTATATTTGTAAGTTGCACTAAAGAGATTGCCCAGCAATTATTTTGTTTTTATACTGTGCAAATAGTTGTCATCAATATAATATAAATTGAGCAGTGTACAACATTGTATTCTGTAATGAAATTTAAATCAGTATATTTAAAAGTTAGAAAACACCCAAAATATTTAAATACCTGTAAATGGTATCTTAATGCTTAACAGTGTGATGAAAACTATGATCGACAGTGATTATATTTAACTTTGTATTTAATCATAATCAATTTTATAAATATGTTTGTCAGCTCTAATACTCAGTAAATGCTGTAAATTTGGGATGGTGCAACAACTGCACTATTTTTTAATACTTAGGTTTATGAATTCAATTTCTTTACTAACAAAGAATTGAAGCATATGTTGAAAAATTCATACAAAAATCGCATATTCTTTTCAAACAGATACTAGAAATAAGAGTGAGTTGAATTTTAGGGCTGCTAATCTTGACTAATTTTAGGGCTTGCTAATCCTGATATTTAGTCATTTTAAATCTTAATTTACACATGACAGTTAAGGCAAATAAAAATAGTATACAAAACCACTAGATCTCCATTGAAGTTTTTCACCTGTCATACAGTTAAGAAGATGTTGTATTGTTGCAAATATAGTGTGTGCGTGCGTGCGCACGCATGTATATACCACAATTTTGCTTTAAATTATCTGTGCTCTGTGCACACCTCAGTTCAGAGAATAATTGTATGGGGCTGTTAGCAAGCATCTGGGTGAAGGAAAAGGTTCACAGAGTGATTGCCAACAAGTTATGTTGTGGTAACATGTTGTCTTTAATTTTGTAATTGCATTCAACCTGTAGCTGGAAGGAGTAAATCAAGTGAGACCAAAATTCAAATTCAGAGCTCTAATACTATGAAAAAAGAATGACATTTTTATCTCTCTCTCTCCTGATTGGAATCAAACTTGGGGGACCAGAAAGACAATCCTCAAGTTGTCTTTCTTTTGTATAGAAACATTCTTCGTTTTGGGCAAACTGAATGGAATCAATAGTAACCATTGGTAAGGAGTTGAAAGACTTTGTAGCCAATTGTTGGCAGTACAATTCTAGCTGAAGAAACAATTTTAGTTTTTCAGGAATGTGAATGAAGGTTAAAAAATGACAGCGATATGGCCTTGTAAAAATAAACTGATTATTTTATGCCTTGCAATCATAATGATGTCAAAATACCTTGGTTGCAAGTAGTCAAAGGAAATAGATAAATGAACTCAGTTCTTATTGATTTGAATATAGAGGTGAAGTATTGAGATGTAACAGACATACCAAACACAGGCTCTCCTATGGAAAAAATAGCAGGTCATGGGAAATAGCGAAGCTGCTAACATTCTCAGATAAACAACAAACTTAAAGTTAATGAAAATGTTTCTGTGCTCTTGAAAAATGTCAGTCCTCCTGCCAAACTTTGTGTTCAGTTAGCCAACAGCAACCAACTCAGTGCATTGTATTTGCAAGTGTCTGAACCAAAACCAAAGTTGCTTAATAGACACAATATAATGCTTGTGAATCTTGAAAAGCTAGCATTACATTTCTTCTTGTATTTGTTGTGACATTTCACATTTTTCTCTTCTGCTGCAAAATGTGGTACAGTTTAACTTTCCATGTGGTATGTTTTTTGTATCTTTGTTGTAACAAATTATTAAAACAGGATGTTGACGTACGTGACTTGTAAATGTTTTTGATGACATGGCACACTGGTTTAAAGTAATTTGATGAAGTAAACAATAGATTCATAAAAACTTGAATGGAAAACATTTTTACTGTATCTTGAGCTAATTAAGCTGATAAGAGGATGTCAGTTGAAGGCATCAGCAACTCTGAGGCATTACCTAAACCCATTAAAATTTTTATTTTTTACATGTTGTCAAAATATTTATTTTCTGAATTTAAATACTAGAGTTTTTCTTCATTAGATATTTCGTGAAGCTCGAAGAACTGTACCAAGTATTGTTTACATGCCTCATATTGGTGACTGGTGGGAAGCTGTCAGTGAAACTGTGAGAGCTACTTTTCTAACTTTGCTGCAGGACATACCGTCATTTTCTCCTATATTTTTACTGTCTACCTCTGAAACCATGTATAGTGAATTACCCGAAGAGGTGAGTGTAAAATATTTTTTTGCAAACAATACCAGTGTGTGTCTCTAAGAATGCAGAGCACATTAATATAGAGCAGTTGTATACAACCAGAACTTTATGCTTTAATTATCATCAATTACCTAACAATATTTCACACAGAAATTTCTAAATTAATTTTATTTCAGCTCTAAAATGGCCTTACATGAAGTCTAAGGCTAGTTTGGATGTATTAATTCTTGCAGTCATATTTTGCACAGAAAATATCCAAAAGAATAACTTGGCTTTTGTCTTTATTTAAAGTGACAGTTTTTCCTCTGTGACTACGAATGAGCTCCATAAAGGTGCTCCCGCTATTCAAGACTGTGCATTAGATTTTGCTCTGTTACATTGGTATAATTCCAGAAAAACCCACTGAAGTCAGTTGAATTATATTTTAGTGTTTTTTTAAAAAAAGTATAATTTGACCCAGTGTTTGCAGTGTAGTTTTAATTGTTTTAAAACTGAAAGTATTCATACAATTTCTTTCTAAGTTCTCTTCTCTTTCTCTTCCTCCTATCATTGTAGTAGTAACTATTGCTGCACTGCCCCTTTAATTTCGATGCCTTGGAAACTTGAGTAATTCCAGATTATTCATTTTCCTTGGACTTTGTACTTTTTTGGGTCTATTTAGTAACTTCTCAAATACATCCCATTTGCCTATTTTGAAAAATTGATCTGAGTTTTTAAATTATACATTGATCAGATAGGTGGAGGAGAAGTTGAATCCTGTGACTCTTCATTACATTGTTTTCCTTCAGGTGAAGTGTATCTTTAGAATCCAGTATGAAGAAGTTTTTTATATTCAAAGACCAAGTGAAGAAGATAGATTGAGATTTTTCCAGGAATTAATTCTGAATCAGGCATCAATGCCCCCCCCCAAAAGGAAGCAGGCTGGTAAGCTACTTTTCTTTAGAGCCAAAATAGTATAACCGTCTGTTGGAATAAAGTCTTGTATTGTAAAATGTTTTACTTTTTAAGAGATTTGGGGAATTTTAATTAGCATCACTTACAACTGATAGTTTATTAAAATGTGGAGGACTGGCTTGTTTCTGTTGTACTGAGTAAAATGGGGAGTAGCTTAAATGGTCAAGTTTGAAAAGAGGGAAGAAAAATGGGAAATTCTTCACTTGATTTAAATGCAGTATGAAAATCCAGAAAGGGATAGTCCTACAGTTCACTCTTACTAATACTCTTTGTATTTTTCCTGTCTTCTTCTCTAGCTCTTTGTGCTCTGGAAGTTCTTCCTGTTGCACTGCCAACTTCGCCCCGCCATCTCTCAGAAACAGAAAAGCAACGAATGGAGGACCAGGAGGAGAACACATTGAGAGAACTGCGGTTGTTTCTCAGGGATGTTACCAAGAGGCTGGCCACAGACAAACGCTTTAACATCTTCAGCAAACCGGTGGATATTGAAGAGGTCTTGTTTCAGTAATGTGCAAAAAATGAAGTTGAACCTATTAGAAAAAAATACGATTTATTAAAAAGGACATGGATAAATTAATATCCCAAATATCCATGACCTAGTCAGTTATGTCCATCAGTAATCAGCTGGTGGCGTGGTTATAACCTTCTGTACAATAATGTCATGGATCAGAAGGATATTCTTTGACACTCTACTGGCTCAGCAGCGATACTTGCCTTACTCTAGCCTCTGAGTCAATTTAAAATGCTTTTCCACTCCGAAAATCAGTATTATAAAAATGGTAGCATCTTATTGATCAGATACATTGCCAGTATGTATTTGGAATTGTATTTACCAAAAACTAATTGATACTGCCTTTTATTCCTGTAGAGTCACCATAGTGATTGAATTTTTCTATTTTTTATTGAGCAGTAGCAAAAATGTTTACAAAGCTTACATATTTCTGTGAAAGCTATTTCTAGGAATCATTCAGGGAAATTCTGTAGTCAATGTTACATAGAAGGTCAGATTAGATTATCATAATGGTCCCTTCTGGCCTTAGTATCTATAAATCTGTAAATTTCAGTTATTTACACGTGAAGATCCATTAAAGGGCATAATTGGAAGATAGTGGGGTTGCATGCTTATAACTGAGGGCATCATTATGCCTGCCTATTACTATATTGGTGTGTGAAAAGGAAAGAGCCTAGCTTAGTTTTCAGATCCAATGCTAATTTTATAGGGAGGGCAGTAAATAAAAACACTTTCTTGTTCTAAACAGAATATTTGTTCTGTAAGTCATTGAGAGGTATAAAAATGGGACCCTGAAATGTCCTTTACTGTATTTTTTTTTTTTAGAACAGAACTGCACTTTAAATTGCACACAGTGTTAACAGGCAGCTAGGTGAGGCCCCGTGTGGTCCGCCACCAGCTTCAAGCCAGACATATTTGACATTTTTTTGTAGCTTGACTGTTTATGTCAAAAGATTATGGTTAATTCTCTTCAGCTATGCACTGTTTACATTGTGGTTATGGTCAGGACGGTGATTTATGGTAGCACCCGAAGGCCCCTTTGTACTAGGGAGCAGCATATGCACCTAGTAACACAGTGTCTACCCTAAATAGTAAGAGACAAAAAAAGGCATAAGAAAGGAAGTATTACCATCTTCAATTTGTAGATGGGGAATTGACACAGATGAAATGTGAGTTGCCAAAGGGTTATGCAAAGTCTTTAGCAGTGCTAGGAATTAATCCTTGATCTCTAAAGTCCAAGTCCCTACTGCCTTAACCAGAAGACCTTCTTCCCTTAGTTAACTAACCTGCTATATAAATTTGCAGTTTCACATGAAGATTCTATTACTGGTAATGATGCACTGACCAAAAAAAAATGCAGCTTGACATTTAGATCCCAGGATGTGTTTACAGGTCCTCCATTTAGGGGAAAAAAATCATTCTGCTTGTAAACTGATCAGTTTACATCTAGGGATGCCATTTTTACTGCCTGCTCAGAATAGAAAATGTACTTTAAATTCATGTTTAAGCATTTAGCCAGTAGAAGGGTATTCTGTGATGTTTGAAGTAGGTTCTTAAACTAAGTTTTATGTTGAGATATTTCTTGTCTGAACTTCTAAAAATGCATTTTCACTTGGTTAATCAAAAAAATTATTCCTCTGGAGTCATTACAGTTTGATCTAAATGTATTGTTTTTTGGCATCACCTTATAGAGTGGATTGATTTAAATCACCAAGAGAAAATTATTGATTTTTTTAAATCACATTTCCCACTAATAATTCTTCATATTTCTTAAACAATGGTGCAGCTCTGATCACTAAACTTGTTCATTTACAACTCTATACTAGGGAGGTAAAAATTGTTTAGAAAGGCAACCATGTAATGACTAAAAATCCCAGAGTTACATGGCTACACATGCTGCAGACTCTGCAGTATAACTTCTATACTACAGAGCCCACAGCGTAGAGTGATAGTCTGCTCTGGGTCTGGCAGGGGCTGCTGGCCCTGCTCCCAGAAAACCAGCTTTGCTGTGAGCTCTGCAGTATAAAAGAATTTTATCACAGTTTTCTTCACAACGTTTTATGAGAATGGGCCAGTGCTTAATAAATTGTTCAAAACAGTCAACCATGGAATTCCATCGAACATCTTTGGATTAGTTTGGATCCTTCTGTTCTCTTCAGTGAAGCTGAAGCACTGTGGTTGTTATGGAAGTATTTTGAAACTTCAGCATTTTCTTTTAGTTCTGGAGAAGATGTACATAAGTCTTTGGCTAAAAAATGCATTAAATGGGAACTGCAGCCATACATTAAGGAACATTCTTTAATTTCTTCTAAGCATCTTCTCATCTTTGCCATGTTCTCAGCATTGTCTGTGATAAAACTGCTCATGTGACAGTTGATTTCTGTTCTGTTTATTTTCAGATTTCACTGCCACGTCTTTTAAATATTCTGTTGTGTGAGCATTTCCCAATGTATCTTTTTTTTTTCTGAAAGATACTCAGCCCCATCTTCTGTTGTTACACAGGCATATATTACTGGATTGTTGTGTACATTGCACCACCCATCAAGGCTTAAACTGACACATTTCCTGTCAGTATTTCTTGCACGTTTATCTATCTACTCTGCTGGGGTTTTGTCTTGTCAAGAGTTAACCCCTTGTCATACAATTAATTCAGTTAATTGCCTTTCACTCTCCCTTGATGGCTGCTGAACCCATCATAAAGTGCATCATAGAAGGCAGTGAACTCTGCAGACAAGGAGACCTCTTGGAATGCCTGTTACAGGATCCATATAATACTTAAGGTTGAGAGAGTATATTTAGCGTTCTTACAGATTATTATTGAAAATGATTTTCAAAGGTTAATGATTTGACTACTTAACAGGCTTACCTACAAAATGGAAGTAAGGCCACTATTTTTCATGTTCAGGACAATATTAAAATATCTTCAATGTATATAATAAGACACTTTAATTGCAGCACCAATTTATTTTTATTTGAAAATTAGATGCATCAGTGAATCTGAAGGAATAGTAACTTTTAGCAGACTTAACACCAGGTCAATAGTTTCAATTTCTGTTTAAAATGTTTTAATTATATATGTGATGAAAATGATCAATTTTTTTCAACTTGTACATTTCTTAATTAGTGCTAAGCATGCTGCACGAATATGTGTATAAGGTGGGAAATCAACAGTATGCCAATGAGATGCATAAGACCCTGTGTCACTTCAGTATGCTGTTTGATTATAGGTTTCAGATTACCTTGAAGTTATTAAAGAACCAATGGACCTGTCCACAGTAATAACCAAAATTGATAAACACAACTATTTGACTGCCAAGGATTTCCTAACAGATATTGATCTCATCTGTAGCAATGCATTGGAATATAATCCAGACAAAGACCCTGGAGGTAAGGAAATATTTAGTTTTAACCTACCTAAACTTAAGAGAATAGTTGTTTAATAATGTGTGTGATGATTGAGACATTTAAGCAAATTTCATACTTAGTTAATTAGCTAAACAAGTCTAATTCCAGAAGTCTGTTTTTTCAATATTCTGAAATACTCTTAAGTAGACAGTTAGTCTGTAAGTGAAAAATTCTTAGGATTTAGGTGCTGCAGTAAGTGTGCAGGACCTAGTAAGTGAAGGCAGGGCTAGCACTCTTAGCTTTCACTTCAGGTAAATTAGGTTCCAGTAGTGCGTAGATCTAAAGTGAGAATGAATTTGGTAATTGCTTCTTGGTCTTCCAGAGATGTGTCTCCACATGATAAAACCATAATATAATTTGGCAAAGCGGCATGAAGAATTCTGCACAGCACCTTGCCATTTTATTCATTAGCCTCCAGCTGTGATTCTCACTTTCATGAGTACCCAATTCATCTATAACATTAAGAATTTACCACTGAGAGTGGGTGAAGGAGCAGAACTAATCCCAAAGAAGAAGGTTCTGTTTTAATTGATTAGGGAAGAATTGTTTTGCAAATGTTTTTAAGTGGGAGTTTATCATACAGCCATTTTCAATTAAAAAAAAATACAGAAGAACATTAGTGTCCTGCAGATATGGGAAATGTCATCCTCTGTATTTGTGAAAAAGGATCACTATTGTGCGTTGGGAAAGATGGGTGTTACTAAATGAGCATTTGGTCCAATAGCTTCCGAAAGCTGAAGTCAGGCTTTAAAATGAAAAAGAAAATCCCCCTTTAAAGGATTTGTTAGTACAGAATGATAAAACGAGAACTGATCCTCTCTGCAAATTAAGACAGTGAATTAAAAGGTTTTAATTAAATACAATGAGGTAAAACAAGAAATAGTTCTTTGAGTAGTTGGGGACATGTTATACTCAGGTATGTGTGTGCCCAGTGCACTAAAGCCAGAGAATTTTGCCTAGCAATATATAGGGGGCAGTGCTCATGCCCTTTCTTTATGGCCCCACACATGACTATTAAAAGGGCATCACTGCTCTGACCCCCTTCTGTTCCTTCTCGCTGACCATGGCTAAAAGTGGAGTGTAGGCATGATGTTTTTTCGTGCTGATTTTATTTATATTTCATTCTTCTGAAATTTTGTTGTAAATAGTCGTAACAGTTTAGCTAGTTGTGCCTCATTAAAGTTAGGTTAAGTAGCTATGTTTTTTCAGGTGGGTTGTCTTCACCTGGATTTAAGCTCTGTCTGACATATGTGGTGTCTGTTCCTGTTAATGATCATCATGTGAAGTGTTTAGAGAGGGACACATGAGGGAAAGGTCTTCCAGCTGCAGATCTTTTAAGAATGTATGAGTCAGGGGACTTGAGGCTCAGTTAGCACCTACTGCAGCATGACATGCATCCTGTACATGAGACACAGTACTTGCTCTTTAGCTAGCATCCTAATTGTAGCTAGCATCCTCTGCTATACTCTCAGGCCTCCTCTTAAGAGGAAGAGGGATTGTTCACCTCCCATGTGCCCCGAGAAAGGACCTATAAAACAGACTGTAGCCACTTCAGAGCTTAGAGAAAGTCCTCCTCTGCCAGAATCACTGCATACTGGCACCATGACTCTTCAGGTACTCTTGATGGAACTGGGCCTATTATCTCTTTTTGGTACCAAGGCAACATTAATTTGAAGCTGTAGTCTCAACTGTGATTCCATCCATTGGTGCTAAAGGAGGACTCAGGGACTATAAGTTAGTTGCAGTGAAACTAAATGAATTCTTTGCAATGGTCTTCACGGCTGAGGATTTTAGGAAAATTCCCAAACCTGAGCCATTCTTTTTAGGTGACAAAACTGAGGAATTGTCATTAGAGGTGTCATTAGAGGAGGTTTGGAACAAATCAATAAACTTAACAGTAACTAGTCACCGGGACCAGATGATATTCACTCAAGAGTTCTGAAATAACTCAAATGTGAAAATGCAGAACTACTACAAATGCTTCGTAACCTATCCTTCAGATCTGTACCAAATGAATAGAAGATAGCTAATGTGATAACAAAAAAAAGAGCTCTAGAGTTGATCCTGGCAATTACAGACTAGTTAATCTAATTTCAGTATCAAGCAAATTGACTAAAATTATAGCAAAGAACAGAATTGTGAAACACATAGATGAACATAATTTGTTAGGGAAAAGTCAACATGGTTTCTGTAAAGGGAAATCGTACCTTACTAATCTACTAGAATTCTTTGAGAGGGTCAACAAGTATGTGGACAAGTGAGATCTAGTGGATATACTGTAGTATACTTGGATTTCCAGAAAGCAGTTGACAAGGTCCCGCACCAAAGGCTCTTAAGTAAAGTAAGCCATCATGGGGTAAGATGGAAGGTCCTTTCATGGATTGATAACTGGTCAAAAGGTAGGAATCGGTCATTTTTCAGAATGAAGAGAGGTAAATAGTTGTGTCCCACAGCGGTTTGTACTGGCACCACTCCTATTCAATATGTTCATAAATGATCTGGAGAAAAGGGATAAAGAGCGAGGTGGCAAAATTTGCAGATGATACTGAACTGCTCAAGATAGTGAAGTCCCAAGCAGACTGTGAAGAGCTTTAAAAGGATCTCATAAAATATGTGACTTGGTAACAAAGTGACAGATGAATTTTAATGTAGATAAATGCAAAGTAATGCATATTGGAAAACATAGTCCAACTATACATACAAAATGATGGAGACAAAAGTAGGTATTACCACTCAAGAAAGATCTTGGAGTCATTGTGAATTGTTCTCTGAGAACATCCACTCGATGCAGTAGCAGTCAAAAAAGTAAACAGAATGTTAGCGATTATTAAAAAAGGGATAGAGAATAAAACCGAAAATATCTTATTGCCTCTGTATATATGCATGATAAGCCCACATCCTAAATTCTGGGATCAGCTATGGTTGCCTCATTTCAAAAAAGATATCTTGGCACTGGAGAAAGTTCAGAAAAGGCCTACAAAAATGATTAGGAGTTTGGAACAGATGTCATATAGCAAAATGTAGAAAGATTGCAACTTGTCAGCTTAGAAAAGAGATGGCTAAAGAGACTATAGAGGTCTATAAAATTATGATTGGTATAAGGAAAAATTATTTATTTATTCCCATAACATAAGAAGTGGGGGTTACCATTTGGAATTAATAGGTAGCAGGTTTCAAACAAAGAAAAGGAAGTATTTCTTCATGAAATGCACAGTCAGCCTTTGGTACTCCTTGCCAGAGGATGTTGTGAAGACCAGGGCTTTAACAGGCTTAAAAAAAAAACTAGATAAATGTATGGAGGCTAGGTCAATCAGTGGCTATTAGCCAGAGAGGGTAGGAATGGTGTTCCTTAGCCTCTGTTTGTCAGAAGATGGGAATAGGTTACATGATTACCTGTTTCTGTTCATTCCCTCTGGGGCTCCTGGCATTTTGGCCACTGTCAGAGGATGGGATACTGGGCTAGATGGACTTTTGATCTTGACTCAGTATGTTCTCATGTTCTTATGTTTTATGATTTATTTATTTTTAGTTAGAATTTTGTTAGCACATTGGAAAAAATAATGTAGTTAGTTTAGGTTAGTGCTTTTAGTTAGCCCATGAGACTGTTTGATTACAATCCACAGCCTTTATGCAGGAACATCATTTGCTAGGTTTTAAGTCATGTTTGTCACGTGGGAAGATAAATCCCCTCATGGACAGACACAGTGTGCTCTAGTGTATAGACAGAATGCTTGGCTATTTTGTTTAGGTGAGAGACACATTTCTTTAAAGTGTGCAGTTTGCTGAGTCTTGAGAGAGTTCACTCATACATCTTTAGAGTACAACACTTGATCTTAGCCAACAGATCGAGAGGTCTCTGAGATCATAGATGGACTTTGGTGTGGCACAGCTGAAGTGATTTTTGGTGTTGATGTTGAAGATCCAGCCTGACACTGCCTTGGGAGACAAGGGAGGTAATTTTAGGACAGAGCTTAAGAACCCTCTTTCCTCTCTCAAAGACTCTGAAATTTGGTAGATGGAGAGGTCAGATATCTCTGCAGCCAGTGGAAGTAAAAACTATTATTTCATAATCATTGCTATGCTGCTGTCCCATTCCCTGGTTCCGTGCAACAGAAAGGTGGAATTACAGATACAGAAGAATCCACATAAGGTGGCATCAGGCAAATTGATACAGAGAATGAAAGCAGCACTGGAGCGTCTAGTCTCCATACTGGATTTACATTTAACGAGGTCCCTAAAATAATTATTGACATAGGGTTCCTTGGTGTTGAAGCATCCTCATACCCTGACACATTTTAAAGCTCCGATATCCAGACATCCGTACTCGTCCTCTGAGCCGGTGCCAAAGAGTTAATCTAAGACTACATGGTCAATTCCTGTGGCACCAAAGTTATCAACCACTGCTGAGAATTAGTACCTACAGTACCAAGCTCAACACTCTACATCCATAAACATATACGTGTAAGTGTTTTTGGTTGTCTTTTAGTGACACATCTGACATAAAAGTGACTCCTGAACTGGGACTCATTTATTAAACGTGTCACCAGACTCCTTGTTACTTATTAGCAGGGCTCGACAAATAGTGTAATCTACTTGCCCATGGTGAGTAGGTTACACCCTGGAAGAGCCAGCGCAGCGCGAGCTGCGCATGCGCAGAGCGTAGAACTGTGCAGCTGGCGAGCAGAACTTGCTGCCGCTCGGCGAGCCTTGCTTATTAGAATATGCTTCTTTGTCAGCTAGATCAAACTCTTCACCAGAGCAACCCTGAGAGTTTGTCATTTTAAGATATTTCAGGATCCCCAAGTTCAGGGTCATACCAAGCCATCTACTAATAAATGTTGGCATCATCCAGCTCCGCTTCCCTTTTGTTTTATTTTTCACTTTCCTTGTCTTCATCTTATCAGGCACCTAGCAAGGAGCAGTTTTTAGAATCTCAGGCACCTTCACTGACTCCTTCAAGAGAAAGTGTACTATATGTTGAAAGAAGCTTTTCACGGGCTGTTGCTTTTACAGTCCCATCTCAGAAATCAAACTTTTGGTCCTTGTGTCCCCCACCTTGTGCTAATATGCCCCATCTGTATGGATTCCAGCCTTGACCATACTGACTCAGATCACCTTTACCCTGTAAGAGCCCCAAGTTGGCATCCTGCTTTTCTTAAGGAAACTATATTGAAATTGCTTCAGAAAAGCCCTTGGTCTTGTTCCTTCCCCTGTGCCGCAAGTGTCTATGAAGTTTGAACAGTATATGTCTGAGGAGGACAGAGGAGTGCAGGATGATTCCAGCGCTTTCTCATCTTCAATGGCTGAAGCAGTGATCGCCTACAATAATGGGTGATTAAGATGAACAAAAAGCTTTTAAAGAAAGTAGAAGAGTCTGTGGGAGCATCCTTGAACCTAATATAGGTGAAAACATACAAGCTATTTCATATCCTGCAACCAGCTGCATGGGGCAGAATAGCGCTTGCAGTTAATAAGGGATTCTCCAGCTAGTGGAGTATTTATGGGCTACCCTTCATCTACCACAGCAACCTCAGAGGGGTAAACAAAAATAACAGCTCTTCCTTTCAGCATCTGAGTATTTCTGTTCACTTCTGATGCATTGTTGGAATTATTATTACTTATTATACTATATATTATTTTCTCTCTCTCTCTCTCTCTCTCTCTCTCTCTCTCTCTCTCTCTGTATATATATACACACACACACAC
The DNA here is from genome assembly GCF_052426305.1 of Pelodiscus sinensis. NCBI lineage: Eukaryota > Metazoa > Chordata > Testudines > Trionychidae > Pelodiscus > Pelodiscus sinensis. The sequence continues at coordinate 16,807,873 of NC_143054.1, forward strand.
ACACACACACACACACACACACACACACACACACACACACACAGGCAGTCCCCGGGTTACATGGATCCGACTTACATCGGATCCCTACTTACAAACGGGGTGAGGCAACCCCGCACTAGCTGCTTCCCCCCAGCAGACCAGGGAGACGCGAAGCTAGCGCCCCCCCGCCAGCAGACCAGGGAGACACGGAGGGGCTTTTCTCAACAGACACCTCAGCTTGAGAATAAAGGACTGAGGGAAGTGAGGTGTGGGAGAATAAAACTGAGCTCTGGAGAAATGTTTGGCTAGAGTTTCCCCTACAATATGTACCAGTTCCGACTTGCATACAAATTCAACTTAAGAACAAACCTACAGTCCCTATCTTGTACATAACCCGGGGACTGCCTATATATATATATATATATATATATATATATATATATATTACTGCTCTAAATTTAACCATACATTTTTTATGAAATCCGAAGGCCAAATGGTATTTATACAGTAGTTCTAAACATGCCTAAAAATAGGGTTGCCAGGTGTCCGGTTTTGAACTGTACAGTCCGGTATTTGAGGGTTCTGTCCGGAAGACAAATTGAGAAAATACCAGACATATAAAATGTCCAGTATTTTCTAATTAGGTAAGTTTTATTATTAGGAGTATCAATACGTAGTTGCGTACTGCCCGGCTGGTAGACACACGTTGCGTGAGCGTGACTACCAGCCAAGCAGTACGCAACTACACGCCGGGGGGAATCCCTGGGACCCGACTCACTTATGGTTCGCCAGGACCATGTGCGGGATGGGCAGCGCCCCCAGGATCTGCGTGTGCCCAGGTCAGTCCAGCTCCCTGCCGGCCAGTTCTCTCCCCCCCAGCCAGCCCCGCTGCCCTGACCTCCACTCCCGGCCAGCCCTGCTTCCTGCCGGCCGGTCCCCCTGCCCCGTTCTCCCCTAGCAGCTCTGCTCCCCCCAACCAGCCCTGCTTCCTGCTGGCCAGTCTCCCCCTCCCCTCCTCCCATATCTCCCCCAGCCAGCCCCGCTGTCGCCGACCCCCCTCCCCCCACTGGCCAGCCCTGCTTCCCACCGGCCAGTCTCACTCCCCTCCCACCTGGTCCCCCCACCCATCTGAGATCAAGTGTGTCTGGTATTTTTTCTGAAGCCACCCGGTAACCCTACCTAAAAAGCTTAAATAAGTTGTTTACTAATCCAAAAAGTTATTGTTTCTAAGCATTCAGTCAAGATACACATGAACAGGCTAACCTTCAGGGATTTAGGTGTATGATTGTCAGCTCTAACTTAATCAGGCTGATACTAGCAATGAACCCTTTTATACACTTAAATAAATCATGTTCTTATCTATGCTAACTTGGCTAAAAACCAGGTTTTGATCAGTTGGGTGCTATTGCTGGTTCAGTCTTTTCTTATTATCTATCCATGATAGTTGGGACCTTTTCTTCCTTTTACCCTATCAGTTACCTTTCAGGTTCAGTTTTTCCAATTAAGCCCTTATCTTTCAAGGCCTTCCCATGACTGTTAACAAACCTGGATTTTATGAGATCTACAGAAAACATTTGTTCTTTTTAAACTAATTTGACCTTTTATCCTATACACAGTCATCACCAGTTGTCACCACAGTGAATATAAGATCCAAGCAGGAATCAAAGAAGTTGGATTTTTTTTTTGTCTGAAAAGTTCATTCAGCATCTCTTCGGATCCTATTTACAATTTTTTTGTCCGCTTTCTTAAACAGATTACCTTCAGATCTGTGCAGAAGATTCATTGCTATCAAGATTCTAGGCAACTCAAGATTCTAGGGACATGGGAGCGAGATTGCCGGATACTGGAATTGCCATATGAAGTGATTGAGGATTGTTTGTGCCTTCCCTAAGGAAGTACAGACTTCAGACATGACATTTAATGGGAAAGACTTGTTAAGTCCAAAGGGAGATGAAAAGTTGCACTCATTCAAGGATTCTTGGACTATGGTCATATCTTTAGGCCTTTTACATCCCAGATTTTAAAAGAAATTACAAATTCCAGTTTCTCCTTTAGGCAGAGATCCAAATCAACTATCTCTGGTTTTTACTCTCAGAAACAATCAAGACAGATATAAAGTGTGTCTTGTTATCCATTATCCAGCTATCTCAGTCACAGAATCAATAATTTTGATATTTTTGGTTGGGTACACTGCACAGGACAATGTGAAATTCTATCCCTTTCTCCTGCCTCTTTCTCTGCTTTTGTTCCCACCTCTCTTCACAGATTCCTAGACTGTGATAACGTTAGACTGTTGAGACCTGTAGGTAGACTGACACACAAATACCCTCCAGTTTCATACCTTTTCTCCCATCCCTTTTCAGGAAATAATTTCACACGAGTCTCATGCACCAAGAAATACATTCTCTACTGGAGCCAGTTGTGATATAGCCTCTGCTGCTAGCCTTCAGAGGAAAAGGATTTTATTCTCCTTACATCCTTGTACTAAAGAAGAAAATAGGTTGCTGATTCATACTACATCTCAGCCTCTTTAACACTTGGTGACTCTCATATGAGTAACTTAAAAATAAAGCAACATAAAGTTGTATCTCCTTCACTACCAAAAAGTGAATACATCCTTAATATATAGTCTGTGACCTTTGTATCCCAAACTCATGCACTTGGGGACTGTTTTGTAGGAAGTGATTCTAGGGATATGCAGAAGTATAGTTCTAACACTCTTTTTGGTGAAGTTCTAGCAGCCTCCTTCATTCTCTAGAAAATGTTAAATTATTTATCTACTATATAAAGGAGAATGTTTGTATGTTTGTGCGCTAATAACTTGGGCACTATAAGAGCTACTGCAACCAAACTTTGCATGGGGTAACCATTCCTCCAGGAAAAGGTTTTAAGGTACTTTTGGCAGTGCAGGGAGAAGCAGCTTCCTGGGGGAAGCGGCAGGGACAATCACTCACTAAGGCCAGCGGTGGAGGTGCAAGGAGAGGGGCAGCTGCCCCACTCACCTCTACCAGGCCATTCCACTGCGCAGGCGAGTCCGGGGCAGGGGAGCCCCCTCCTCCCTCTTGCCCGAGATGTCACTTGGCCTGGGCCCCTCCCCTCTGGTGGCGGCTGAGGGTTGCTGAGCAGCGGGCTGGAGCTTGCGGCCTCTGCTAGGGGACAGTTGTGGGTGCAGTGGGGCGAGTCCAGCTTGGAGGCAGTGGCGGCGGTGCTGGGAGCGGCCCGGGGTCCAGCGCAGCTTCCTGGTCATGTGGCCCCATGGTGCGGCAGGTAGCGGGGCAAAAGTTTTGGGGCGGGCAGTAGAGTGGTTGCCGCTGCAGCCCCGGGCACGAGCTGGGCTGCCCCGCCCACCCTAGGTCCTGTGCAAATTCTTTCCCCACCCACCCCGAACAACGCTGGGTAACTCCAACTAGTATGTTTATATTGCAACAGTACTTATGATGTACTACATGTCTTCCCTGCTATAAGTCATCCTGGTGTACGTTTGGTTCTGCACTAGCATCGTTGACTCATGTAGGAACTGATGTGTTATAAGTCCTCCCATTCCCTGCTCTTAAGTCGTGCAAACCTCTCTCGCCCTCTCTTCCCCCTCCCCCCCATTTGCACAAATGGAAGTCAGCCGTGGGAAAAAATTCCCTGCTTCTTGTTTTGCTTTACATCCCGGTTTTTTGGAACATATCTTGGATGTATATTGGGGATGTCCGGTAATAATTTCCCACGTACAGAAGTTACTCTCCACTACTGACTGACTCTACCAGTGCTTCTAGTACTCTCAGCTTATTACTGGTATTATACAATGATGATCATCCACCATATGCAACTATGGCTATCTACTTCCCAAACAAGTGTAAATAGTGTCTAAGAGACCAGGATAATGAGTTTCCTCTGCTTTGGCTTCTGACTGAGCGAATTCTCCCTTGATCTCAAAAATCACTACTCTAAAAGATCTAAGTAATGCTTAGCATATTTTGTTTGGTATCCTTAATTGTTCTCTTATGCTGTTCTAATGAGTATATGTAGTGATTTTTAAAGTTGCATTAAATATGTTAATTGAACGATAATATAATTTAGCCATTAGAGTTTAATGTTGAAATAATTATACCATTCAGAAAAGGTAATTCAAGATGGATGATTGGCAATCTAGTATGCTTGTACTAAAAACAAATAACTGGATAGAAAATGGTGTTAGGCATTTAGCTGAGTAAAACAGATCCCACAATGCTGTTTCTTCCCCAGTTCAGTTTTACCCAACACATCTCTGCTCATTTTCAACAGACTAATATTGGACTACTGTCTAGACTACATTTGAAACTATTGGAAACCAGTAATCTCTTGAGAATTAGTCTTTCACTTTTATAGTTAGGACTCCAGTTTGGCCAGTGAAGATTCCTTTGTTCAATATCCCCCCAGATCCAGCTGAATACACTGCAATCCTCTGCAGACTTGCTTTCTGTCAGTAATGGTCATAATGTTAAAGCCACCAAAGAAGCAAACATCAATATCATTGGCATAATAGTCAGTAAAACTCAACTTAGAGTCTTATAATATGATGTTAATTATACAAATTAAAAAGCAACCATAATCTGAGGCAAAGAAACAGGCTGGTGATATAGAAGACTCCTAAAAATCTTAATACTATTGACTCTCGATTCCTGAAGTTTTTTTTAGACAGCAGATTGAGGAATAAACAATGTTTCCTGGTTTTTCATATAAAACGGATGCTTCCGTAATCCCTTATTATTTTAAAGTCTATTTAGTTTTAAATACCAGTAATACTTCAGTACCATTCTGCTAATTAATTTCCTGGTTTGTTTGTCACTGAAGATCAGTTAATTGAGGTGGCAGAAGAAGGCTCTGGGTGAATGATCTGAGAATATACCACACTAATAATTTCAGGTATTCGGTACTTCCTTGAAGCAGGAGTAGACTTACTTATAATTATTCAGTGGTTCTTGTCCCCCTGCTGCTTCTCTCATGAGTGAAGGCTTTCAGTGTTCCCATTGACATATCTGCTTAGGGACAAGGGGTACCCTGATGGTAAGGTGGTGGGGTGGGTTCCCACATGGCCTAGGGGATAGGGCACTCACCTGGGGAGGACAGGGTCGTGGGTTCATAGTCCCGCCCTCCCCAGGTTGGGTCAAGACAGGACAGGACGCAACTGCCAAAAGGCAGGCAGCCCCCGGGCAGGAGGGACAAGGGGTGCCCTGACAGTAAGGTGGTGGGACAGAATGAAGCAGAACTTAAGATTTTGTTGGATAAGTTATTTTCTGGACCAAGCTTGACAAATTAAGCACCACTTTCTACTATAACATAAATTAATCTGTGGAGGATGGTGAAAGCTCACTTTTTGCATTGGAGAAACACTGCCATTGGTTAACTCAAAGCAACAGTTTTCCACCTTAAAAAAAAAATCTGTATTGCCCAATAATTATTTGTTGTAATTTCATGTGATCCATATGTTACAACCTTTAAAAAAATAAAAAGGAACTGGAGTATGACACACATTCCACTGGAGTACACTAACTTTCAGATTTTTGTTAGCCTTTAAGGTGCTGCTAGACTATTTGTTTTTTTAACTTTTTCCAGTTATAGACTAACTCGACTACCCCTCTGAAGCTTTAGATTTAATGTTTATAATGGTCTTACTTCATTTGTTTTCTTACGTTGTTTGATTTCCTGTTTTTTTCTTCCATTTTCAGACATATAATGTCTTAACTTTTTTTTATAGATAAAATAATTAGACACAGAGCTTGTACCTTGAAGGATACAGCACATGCCATAATAGCTGCTGAGTTGGATCCCGAATTTAATAAAATGTGTGAAGAAATCAAGGAAGCAAGACGAAAAAGAGGTAAGTTTTGGAATGTTAGTCTAAAGAAATATTTATTGTAATACAACTCGTCCCCAACTTACGAATGAGTTACGTACCAAACTCTAGATCTTAACTTGATCTGTTCATAAGTCAGATTACATTCACTAACGTACAGCTGCTCTGTTTGTAAATGCAGATTTTGTTCGTAACTCGGGTTCCAGCTGTATAGGAGGTTGGTCATAAATACGAACGGTCGTAAGTTGATGCATTCATAACTCGGGGACTAGCTGTATATAAACATCTGAGACACTTGAAAGCAAAAGTGGGTGTATTAGGATGCCTGGCAGAAGAAAAAAATCATTGATATAAAAGTATTATTGAGCATAGTGGAATAGTGTAATAACTGACCATAAACTATACAGAAAGAATGGTTACGTGAAGCATGGTTGGTGCTGCATCTAAAAAGATTCCATGGCATCTAGTGGGATGTATATCCTGATTGGAGAAAATTGCAGTTAAATCCATATGGATTGAAATCCCAAGCAGCAAGAGTACAAATATATCTCTGGATCAAGAAAATAATATTGAGTGCACAATGTTGAGAGAGTTTAAAAGGCAGCAAAGTCTAACAAACACAATAATGAGGATTTTATCTGTCCGTATATAACCTGGCCAAATGTCACAATGAGCAAAGAAGAAATTTCATTAAACTTTAAACAAATGCTGCTTCTTCGAGTGCTTGCTCATGTCCATTCCAATCAGGTGTGTGTGTGCCGTGTGCACGGATCCTGGAGCTTTTTTCCCATAGCAGTATCCATAAGGCCAGCCAGGGAGCCCCCTGCAGTGGCGCCAGCATATATGCCCCTGCTGGCCCCTCCACCTCCTCAGTTCCTTCTTACTACAGCAGCTGGAGCCTGTCAGACTTCTAGTCTTCCCTTAGCTTGTAATTAGTTCTCAAGTAGAGTAGTTAGTATCAAGTTAGTTTGTAAATAGTTCTTAAGTATAGTAATTAGTGTGTAAATAGGAAGGATAAGAGGACATTGTTCTTCTTCTATGCCTCTCCCCAGCCGCTGAGGGAGGGGATGCCAGGTCCACACAGCTTCAAGCCTTGTGTGTCCTGTTTGAAACCTATGCCCTGTTGGGATCCGCACGACTCCTGCCTTAAGTGTTTGGGTGAGGCACATTGCACACCCATCTGTAGGATTTGTAGAAGTTTTAAGCCACAGACAAGAAGGGAGAGACTCTCCAGGCTTAAGCAGCTACTTATGGAGTCTTCTCTCCAATCGCCGGCGCCAAAAGAAGCCCAGTCGGTGAGCAGTACCCCTTCCTCGGTGTGGGAGGTTACTACTGCTCTGTTTAAGTAAAAGACTAAGACTTCCTGGCACGGGTCTCAATCTCCAGCCCAGAGGAAACCTAAGGAGGTTAGGGTACAGTCCTCGCACAGGACAGGCCGAAAACTGCGCCCAAAGGAAAGGCACTTGGCCACAAACGCTCCGGGATAGCCACGCACAGAGTCTTGACATAGGCATACTCCCATGAGGAGAGAAGCCTAAGGACCCCTTCAGGAACTTAGGCCATCAACTCTGGAGACTTTTAATGTGGCTCACAATCTGATAGTGCTAACTGCCCCAGAGCCATTGTCCTCAGCTATAACGGAACAGTCATCTTTCCCCATCCCAGTGCTGGGCAGATCGACGGCACACTGATCAGCACAGTTAATGGCGCCAACGGCATCCCTGCCACCGTTACCAGTACTGATGCCAGAGACAGCCTCCGCATCACCAGCCACCTGGGTCCATGGACACCCATCCACCATTGCTATGGCACCGGGAACACTGCCAGCATTGCCCATACGAGCGCTGGACCCAACACGGGCAATGGCATCGACCCCGGCACCGGCCCCACTATGGGCAATGGCACCATCCTCGGCACGACAGTGATGTCTGTGCTGGATCCCGGCACCGACAATCATGTCTGTGCGGCACCGACCCTGACACCAGTGCTGGCACCGATCCCGACACCAACCATTGATGCACCGGTACCGACACCAGACCTGATGGCACCGACTCTATCTCTGACACCGTTGCCTGCAATGTGGACAACATTGGGACCACCTAATATTCTGCCTCAGTCAGCACCACAGGGACAGGGCATACAGACTACAACATGCAGACCTTTTTACCCCTCGCACCGGTTACAATGCTTAGAGGAAAACGGTTGGCTATGGCTCAACCTCAGAGGGAGCAGTAGTCAAATGCCCCCCCCCCCCATGGTCAGCATCTGTTTCTGGGTCCTCGAGACGAGGGAGCCCCTCAGCAGCGACCCTCCCCCCCATAGAACCATCACATCTGAGATGGATAAGTCGACTACTATGACTGCTTCCAGACCCCAGGACACTGAGGGCAATGAGGCACCCAGACTCCCTCAGCCTGAGACCACACAAGCGGCCCCACTAGTGCAACCAAGTCCACGAGCAGATGGATGACCAGCCCTTCCTGAGAGACTCCTCGTTGTCCTCTCCTGATGAGGCCCTAGGTGATCCAGCCCCATCGTTACCATCAGTGGATTACATCAGTGGATGCAAGAGGCGCACGAAGACTTGCTAAGAAGGCTGGCTGCGAACTTATCGGCTCATCAGCAACCACCATCAGCATAGATTGTCACCTCTAGAGATCTCTTGGTATCTCCCATACCAAAGTTTCTGTTGCTTTGTACCAGTTTTCTAGTAACAAGTTTACTTCGGATGCTGGAATCTTCATTGGTATTGTCATGCATCTCCATTCTCCAGTAGTAAATCAGATAGTGAATAGGAGGAGGTTGTCTCAAATCACTCTTTCCACTTTTCTAACTGGGCCCACTATTGACCTGTGCTCTCTGTCATAACTTCTGTTCCTCCACCACCATGGTATCACCACTACTGGGATCTCTTTGATCACCTAGGTGGCCCAACAGGGACCCCTGGGCGGTGGTCAGACTCCACACCTCCCAAGCATCTAGCATGGTCTACCATGAGCCTTTGAGGTGGTCTCTCTCAGCCACTGTGTCCAGAGCCTCCGAACATCCAAGGAGATCATAGAGGGAACAGAAGAGTGGATTCAAGAATGACCAACATCTCTTCCTCCTCTCCAGACAATACAGAGATTTTTTTCCCCCCCTCCTCCCGCTTCCATCCCTAGAAGTGCTGGCTAAAAAAGAGTGGCAGACATATTGCAGATACTTCTTGAGAATGTAAATGACATCCACTAGAAACTCTTCGATATCTTGCACTTCTGCTTTTCCTCAAGAATAGCCTTCCCCATGAACGAGGCCTTTCGGGACCCAGCCAGACTTATATGGTGAACCTCAGCATCAGTCACGTCTATCTGCAAACAGGCTGATGAGAAATATTACGTCCTGGCTGGTTGCCAACACAAGATAAAATCCATCCCTTATGATAGGTCGAGGCACTGCCAATCCTTATTTAGGAGAAAGGCCTATTCAGCCACTACATTGCAATTCAGAAGTGCAAATTACCAATTTCTGACAGCAAAATAGTACTACATCAATTACACCAAGCTTAACATGTATATTTTTCAGCTCCTAAAGTCATACTGTGTACAGTTTTGGGTGATTGTTAGTGAGGGGCAACTGATGTTTAATACAGAATTCCAGTCAGCATGTGATGCAACCAACATAGCAGCCTGGTCCATCTCTACACCAGTGGTTTTATAGCAAGATCTAGTTGCAGTTATCTGGCTTCCCTAAGAAATGCAGACTACAGTAGAGGACCTCCCCTTTGAAGGCACCAAATTGTTTGCTAAGAAGACTGATGCATCCCTCTTTATGCTTAAAGACTCCAGGGCCACTCCTTGGAATAAAAAGAAAATGTTGTCCTCCACCTCAACATAAAACCCATGCATTACATTTCACAACTCAACTCTGTTATGAGCCTTCAGGGGAAAAAATGGAGATTTTCCATATATAAACCATTGGGCCCCACGTCTTCCTTTTTATAAACATCCATGTCAAACCATCAGACCACTCCCTTCAACCAACTGCAGCTCACACCCATTTGGGGTACCACCTTGCTTCATTTCACAACACAGAAAGATAATACCTGCCCGATGGTTTCTGGAAATTGTCCACAATGAGTATTCCATCCACTTCATTTCTCTCTGTCTCCACCACACCTTTAGTATCCTTCTCCATCTCCCTTCAGGGACTTGAAAGAGTTTATTATGAAAAGAAATAATCACCTCTGCTATCTCTGAACCATGGAGACTGTTCCTCAACACCTACGAGACACAGGTTTCTACTCTCATTATTTCCTCATATTCAAGAAGGTGGTGGTTGAAGACAGATACTGAACCTTAGAGCACTGAATACATTTGTCCTTGTGGCGATTATTCCATCTTTGGAACAGAGAGATTAATTTTTGGCCCTTGATCTACTAGAGGCCTATTTCCACCCATTAATCCTACTTCCCTCCCATCAGTTTCTCAGATTTATCATGGGCCAGGACCATTAACCAATACAAAGTATTCCTCTTTGGTCTTTCATCAGCTTCAAGAGGATTTTTCAAGGTCCTCTCTGTATTGGTGATTCCTCTGCACTCCCAGGTAATTATGATCTACCCCTACCTGAACAGTTGTCGCTTCAGAGCCTGCTCCTTCAGAAAGGCTTGCCAAGTTACCCAAATTTTGCAGGCTTGTTTCTGGAACTGGGACATCCAAAAGTCAATGTTCACCTATGTACAGTTCATAGGAGCTCATTTCAATTCAGTACAGGTGTCAGGCTGCTCCTGCCATACTACAGGTTTCACATCTTGTTCATGCTCATAGAGGCAGTACAAACCAGCCCTAAAATATCCACCAGACACTACCTCCAATTTCTTGGGCATAAGACTCTAGCATATCCATGATATCTCATGCCAGACTTCACATAAAGTGCATCCAGATGCGGTTCAGCTCTGTCTACAGGCTGAACAAACAACAGATTAGATAAAGCTCTATCACTGCCACCAAAGTGAAACACTCTATGGACTTGTGGAAAGACTCAGCAAATGTATTTCTATAGATCCCTTCTCACAAATTTCCCCGTCGTTACAGCTCACCACCGACCTATCCCTATAGGATGGGGCTCATCTGTCAAAAATTTTATGACACAGGGCAAGTGGTCATCCATAAAGATATCTCTTCACATCAATCTTCTCTAACTCAGAAGTCAGGAATGTCTGTGCCACTTCGTTCCATTGATCCTTCCACACAACCCTTGACACATACCAAAAGCATGGCATGTATGGTATACATGAGTGCCAGATTGCCCTCTTTTGCACAGAAGCACTAAATCTATAGAACTAGTGCATTTCCCATAGCATCACAGTGTCAACGACCTACCTTCCAGGAGTACAATGCTTGATAGGAGACATTTTGTGTCCTTGCTACTGCTCCAGAGCAAGAATAGGACAGTGCTCCTTAGAAAATGATTTTCTTCTTCCGTGGGACAGACATCTTTATTTTGTGCGATGGTAGCTCAATTTACATAGCTTATTTAAAGTTAAGCCTTGCTGTGTAGACACACCCTACGTGGAAATCTTTAGGAAATCTCCTAATCTCCATTGTAGGAAGGTCTAAAGGATATCAACATCATTCAAAGTTTCTCCAAAAAGGATCTAGAGTTGTATTACATTGCTGTCACTTCCATTTGGAATCTGCACACAATGAACACAGCAGAGCATAGATTATCCAACAAGTTCCTGGAATGTATTGCAGACATTTTATTATTTCAGAAGGTGGAGAAAGCTACTGGGAGGACAAATAGTGAGGAACTGGTTGAGAATTTGAAAGTGAAAGGCAGCTTTGGTGAAAATGATCTTGAAATTGACATCCCTTATTGTGAACTCTATGTGTAGTCGACAACGTGATTGACCGATAAATCTTGGTTTATCAGTTAATCTTGTCGACTACACAAACTCTTCTCCCTGCCCCCTCCCCCCTCGTTGCTGCCTCTATATCAGAGTCAGTGGGGGGGGGGGGGAAGGGGAGCGGGAGCTGGTGCCCATGAGGAGCTAGCTTTAAGCAGGCTCCCCATGAGCACTGGATCCGCCCCACCCTCCGCTGTTGCCTCAGATAGAGGCAACAGCACGGAGGGTGAGGAGGGCAGGCTGGAGCCAATATGTGCCGGGAGCCGGCTCTGTGCACCCCCCCAGTCCCTCTTGCCTCTTAAAAGCCCATTCCCCATAGCACCAGCTCTGCAGTGCCACCTCCCCTCGCTGTGCTGCTGCCTGTACAGCAGCTGGGGGGAGCATGGGAGGCTGCCACAAAGCAGCCTCTGTGCACGGTGGCCTTTGCTCACCACGGACGGAAGCTGGTCTGTGGCAGCAGCCCCTGTCGATGGGGAGGTCAGACCTCTTACGGACAGGGGCTACTGCCATGGACCAGGCTTTGTCCATGGTGGGCCCAGGCTCTCTGCAGACAGAGGCTGTTCTGTGGGATGCTGGAGCAGCCTTTGTCGCAGGAAACATGGACCCCCACAGACAGGGGTGTGGAGGGCTGGATTTGAAACTGGCTCCCCTGGCAGACTTGCTCCCACCTGCCACCCCACGCTACTGCCTCTATATCTTCTGATGAAGATGCAACCATGCAGGGTGGCAGAGGGTTCCCTGGGAGCAGGGCCAGGAGTTCACTGGCTGCAAGCCCCATCCCCTGCAACTATTGAATAGTCATGTAGCCATTAAGATTTCATGCTGTTATACACTATTTAAAATCCCTAATGAAGATAATTTCAAGAGGCAGACTGACAAGCTCAGGTCATTGGTAGGTAAGATCCCATGTGAAGCAAGTCTAAGGAAAAAACAATGGAAGACAGTTGACAGTTTTTCAGAGAAACATTATTAAGGACAAAAGAGCAAACTATTCCACTGTGTAGGAATGGTAGAAAGTATGGGAAGAGAACACTCCTCTTAACCAGGAAATCATAAATGATCTAAAAATCAAAAAAGAGTCCTAGGAAAAGTAGAAACTAGGTCAAATTGCAAAGGCCGAATATAAACAAATTACACAATTATGTAGGGACAAAATTAGAAAGGCAAAGGCACAAAATGAGCTCAAACTAGCTAGGGTGTAGCTCAATGAAGAGGGGAAAACAGTAACAGAACATGTGGAAATGGCACTTAATGAGTTTCTTGGTCAAACTGAAACAAAGTTGGTGGTGATTAGACACCCTAACATACTTAATGCTAGGAAAAATGGGGTAGGTTTGGGAGCTATAATAGGGACAGAACAAGTTAATTACATATTCAAGTTAGATTTCTTCAAGTCACCAGGGCCTGATGAAATGTGTCCTAGAATACTCAAGGAGTTGACTGAGGAGATAGCTGTGCCATGAACTATTATTTTTGAAAAATACAGGAGAGATTCCAGAATACTGGAAAAGGACAAATATAATGCCCTTTTTGTAAAAAGGGAAATAAGGACAACCCAGGGAACTACAGACAAGTCTAAGCAATCCATTTGCAAACATCTAAAAGACAATAAGGTGATAAGTCAAACCGATCTTTTAGCTTTCTTTGACAGGGTGAAAAGCCTTGTGGATAAGGGGGAAGTGGTAGATGTGGTATATTTAGGCTTTAGTAAGGCATTTGATTCAGTCTCATGACTTTATCATTAACAAACTAGGGAAATACATCGTAGATGGAGCTACTATACGGTGGGAGCATAACTGGTTGGATAACCATTCCTAGAGTGTAGTTATAAATGATTCACTGTAATTGTGAAAGAGCATAACGATTGGGTTCTGTGACGATCAGTTCTGGATGCAACTCTGTTCAATATCTTCATTAATGATTTAGATAATGGCATAATCTTTGGAAGATAGGATTATAATTCAAAACTATGTAGACCAACTGGAGAAATGTTCAATAGGATGACATTTTTAAAGACAAATGGAAAGTACTTCACTTAGGAATTAATAATCAGTTACGCACACAGTATATGGGAAATGACTACTAGGAAAGAGTACAGTGGAAAGGGATCTGAGGGTTATAATAGAACAGATCACAAGCTAAATATCAGTTAAGGTTTGACTGTGTTGCAAAAAAGCAAATATGGGATGTTTTAGCAGGAGTGTTGTAAGCAGGACATGAGAAATATTTCTTCCACTGTACTTCGTGCTGATTGGGCCTTAATTAGAGTATTATGTCCAGTTCTGGGAGCCACATTTCAGGAAAGATCTAAAGAAACTAGAGAAGGTTCATTGGTGTAGACAGTATCTGTAGTGAAGTGCTACAGTGTTTCATATGTATATAAGCCTTAAGCAATCAGATTTAACAGTTTTTAAATGTTTATGCTGAATACATTCTACTGCTGGAGAAAAAAATTGTTCACTTACATCTTGGTTTAACAGTATCCACTTAAATATGTTAATTACCATATTTTAATGCAATGCTATGTTGTAGGCTTTTTTGTGTCCGTGTGCATTTGGTTTATGCAGTTCCGAGTATTTAAATAGGTATGCTTATCTTTTTTGTGCAGGCTTATCAGTAACAGCAGAGCAAATAAATCCTCATGGTTCCACTGTACGGAAAACAGAAACAAGAGTTGAAGAGGCATTTCGGAACAAACAAAAAAATGCAGTAGCAGTTTGGCACAACTCTGCAAATAAATGTGCATGTGAGTACGTCAGATCATACTGTAGGTAGAGCACTAGCCCAGGTAGCCATGATCATAGATTTCATGCACACTTAGACAATGATTAGTATGACTATATATTATCTGTTTTATTTAGTGATTCCTTCTATTTCTCCTGTAGGAGGAGGAACATTAGCCACACAGATCTTGTGTCTTTTAAAAGCAACCATTTTCCAGCTTCATTATATCTCTGCAGAGACAACCATTGGAAGGAAGTGGAAAGCAAGATTTTTAACTGTTTTAATTAAAAAAATATAAGTACAGGTTGAACCTCTCCAGTTCGGCACCTTTGGGTCCTGACTGGTGCTAAACCAGAAAATTTGCTGAACCACAGGAGGGGTCAATATTGTGTAGCAGCATTACCAACACTTCTATTGCTTATTGGACTCTTAGAAGACATTTAGGGGTAAATTAGAGCTAAATAACAACTCAGAACCCTGAGAGCCAGGACTGGTGGCTTTAAACAAACTTTATGGCACTGCAGAAAACTTGGCCGTACCCTTGATAAGTGGATATCTGGTTAGCTAAAATCATACTGGACCACGGATGTTGCTGGACCAGAGAGTAGTGGACTAGAGAGGCTAAGCCTGTATTACAATAGCTTTAAAATATTTTTTTCAAGTTAACTTATTTTTCGGTTTAAGATTTTCTTGTTTCAGATTTGCACATAAGTATTTCCTGTGTTGAGTTTTCTAAAAGGCATTTTTTAATTATAGAAATTGGCAGGCTGTTTTGCTTGCAAGAATCCAGTTGTGAACAACTTTAAATGTCCAGTGGTGAAAGGTAGTTTCAGTTGACCTCATTTAAATGAATGGAAATTGAGTTTGTCCAGCACTGTCACATCAGTTCTAAAGTACAGATGTATATTGTGTTTGATGGTATGCCGTATAGATTTACTTTTACTGATAGAGAATTAAATGAGCCATAGTGAGCTTGGTTTTAAAATTGTGTTATGTGATGTTTCACAAACCAGAATAAGAAGGCATGTGAGAGGGGATGTGTGTGGCTAATTCCCTGAGACTAGTGAATCCATTTCCAGTTGAATTGTGGGGGTCAGTTATTAATATTTAAGCAAAAACAGAGTAATTTCTTAAGGGAGTTCACATATATTGAAGTGGGTTGCTTTTTCCCTTCCAGGCAGGCATGCATGTTGGTCCCAGGATATGAGACAAAAGAGAGGGGCTAAAAACTTTTTTTTTTTATTGAACCAACATCTTTTGGAGGAAGAGACAGGCTTGAAGAAGAGATCTCTCTAGCTTGAAAGCTTGTCTCTTGTGCCAACAGAAGTTGGTCCATTTAAAAGGTACTACCTCATCCACTTTGTCTTTTGGTTTTGGCATGGTAATGGTATTACTTTCCTGGCATAAAAATGATTTAGAAATATATAGGGTAGATTTGACATCAAATAATTCTAGAGATGCTAGGTCTGCGGCCTTTGAAGCCTTATTTCTTGCTCAGTCCTTCAGTTCCTGTGCTTATGGAATTCAAGAGTCAGCAATATGAAGTAATTGTATGAAATGCTGTAAAATAGTGGAAGCAGAAGTTTGCTTTCTGTGTTTTCATTTTGCCACATAAATGTGGACAGTTCACATGAAAATAAAAGTAGAAAAGAAGGTGGCTCATGATTATTTGAATTTAGCCCTTCTGTGCCATGAAATAGATTGCCTCAGTGTGGTACACTGTAGTCTTGGAAGTGCTGTGCTGCTGTTTCCTTCATTTATTTCCAGCCAGGGAAAGGAAGGTCAGGTGCCACTAAGGGCTTCTAATCTAGTCCCCTGTACTGAGGTAGAACCATGTATTATCTAGACTAGAAGACTTACCTGGTGTTGCTTGTATCCTTCAGGGAAGGAGTGTGGGAGTGTGTGTGTGTGTGTGGGGGGGGGGGGATCAGTAGTCAGGGCAGGGAATTGGGAGGCATGGGGGACTCAGGGTGGGGGGAGTAGAGGCCTATGTGGCCTGGATCTGACCTGGGGTGGTGGGGTCCACGTGACCTGGCTGGCATTTGCTCCCCAGGGATGGCCCAGGTGGCAGGGGCTGCGTAGCCCAAGCCAGCAGTTACTCTCCTGGATGTGACCAATGTGTTGGGGGCCATGCTGCCAGACAACAGCTATTCCCCATGACTGGAGTGCTTGTAGTCCCCCTGTGATTATTCTGGGGTATAACTGGCTTCATGTTTGCTGCCCCTTGTGGTCATTCGTGACTATAACTGTCCTTGCTATCACACCCCTCCCTTTCCGTTTTGATGAGAATCAATCACATTCCACATGCATCCCATTATCTTGGTACAATGAAACCCTGACCAGGCTTTAAGCTGTAAGAGGAAGCTGCCTACCAAATTTGGTGGTCCTCTCTCTTACTATTTAGGGGGAATTCTTGTACAAACAGACTTGTGAACAGACACGCAGACAGCCATATTTGAAAGAGTTTGTGCATCTATAGTAGAAAGGGGAAAAAAAGGAAATTCTTTGGAGCGAAGATTAAAGCCAAAGTACCTTCTTTAGATTTCTCATGACTGTCTTAGGGTACGTCTAGACTACATGCCTCTGTCGCCAGAGGCATGTAGATTAGGCTACCAGACATAGTAAAATGAAGCGGCGATTTAAATAATCGCCGCTTCATTTAAATTTACATGGCTGCTGCGCTGAGCCGACAAACAACTGATCAGCTGTTTGTGGGCTCAGCGCGATAGTCTGGACACGTGGCTGTCGACATCAAAGGTATTTGTCGACCACCCAGGTAAACCTCCTGGGATGAGGTTTACCTGGGTGGTGGACAAATACCTTTGATGTCGACACCCGCGCGTCCAGACTATTGCGCTGAGCCGACAAACAGCTGATCAGCTGTTTGTCGGCTCAGCGCGGCAGCCATGTAAATTTAAATGAAGCGGCGATTATTTAAATCGCCGCTTCATTTTACTATGTCTGGTAGCCTAATCTACATGCCTCTGGCAACAGAGGCATGTAGTCTAGACGTACCATAGATGTGTGAAGAATGATTAGTTTGTAAAGGAATTATTTTAAGTGGAGGGGGAATAATTTATTTTAGAGCCAGAGTTGAATGTATTGCGATTTATAAGTGAAAATGGGAGAGGATGAGATCGTCTTTGCTATCAAAAACGTTTGGTGACACTTGACTTAAAAATATAGTAGTAATATCAGAAAATGATTGATATAGTTTGATTTACATGGGACGAGAACTATTCTTTTCAATTAGCATTTCTAAAACAGACTTCCATTTTTCCGCCTCTGAAGCTGAAACTAAATTCAGTTCTTTTGAGTATTTCTGGTAGTGATTATCTAAGCCAGGAGGGTGTCTAAGTTCAAAGCCTTAACATAAGAGCCCCCTTATACTGTGTTCCATAGCGACTTGGTTCAGCTCAGACCTGACCTGGCTTTACTCCCAAAAGTTGTCTCCCAGTTTCACATCAACCAGGACATCCTCTTCACAGTATTCTATCCAAAACCACATTCAAGCGACAGGAGGCAAAAATTTCACTCATTGGATGTCTGCAGAGTGCTAGCTGGACTTCTGTATTTAGAAAATGGAGTCATTTTGAAAGTTTGTGGCAGGGATAGATAGAATGTCTCTTCTCAGTGGATTTTGTGGTCAATTACATCTGGCATTTGTGAATGCTACAGTCCAGCAACAACACCTGCTCTTCCAGTCACTGCACGTTCCACAAGGGCTCCGGCCTTTTCCAACATGATTCCTGGTGCAGATTCCTACCCAGGAAATCTGCAGAGCGGCGACATGGTCCTCTATGCACACTTTTACCACACTTTGGCTTGTGTCTACACTGGCATGAATTTCTGGAAATGCTTAAAATGGAACAGTTTTCCGTTATAAGTATTTCCGGAAAAAGAGCATCTACACTGGCAGGCTGCTTTTCCGGAAAACCCCTTTTTCCAGAAAAGCGTCTGTGGCCAATGTAGACACGCTTTTCCGGAAAAAAGCCCCGATTGTCATTTTCGCGATCGGGGCTTTTTTCCGGAAAAGACTACTGTGCCGTCTACACTAGCCCTTTTCTGGAACAGTTTTTCGGAAAAAGGACTTTTGCCAGAGCAGGAGCAGCATAGTTTTTCCGGAAAAGCAGCTGATTTCTTACAGTAAATCGTCACTGCTTTTCCGGAAATTCAAGGGGCCAGTGTAGACAGCTTGCAGCTTATTCCGGAAAAGCGGCTGCTTTTCTGGAATAAGTGGCCCAGTGTAGACACAGCCCTTATGCAATCACCCAGTGGGATAGAGACAATGTGGCCTTTGGGAAGAGCAAGTGTTCTAATCAGTGGATGACTCCAACCCCACCTGCTGAACTTGGGCTTGTGAGTCACCTGACTGGAATTGACATGAACAAACACGCGAAGATGAAAAAATGATTACTCACCTTATCGTAACTATTGTTCATAGAGATGTTTTGTTTGTCTGTTCTAATGCCAACCAACCTACCTACCTCTCTGTCCGAGTAGCCAGCAAGAAGGAACTGATAGGATGGCGGATAGGCAGGGCTCTGTATAGAGCAACATATAGGTGCAATTCCAGGTGCTGTCCAGGCAGACCTGATACGTGCTGCTATGGAAAAAATCCAACAGCTACCACATATGTTTGTGAACACATGCGATTGGAATGGACATGAACAATAGATTTTGAACAAAGTTACAAGAAGGGGAGTGACTTTTTTCCCCTTATGTAATGTTGTTCTATCTTTGTGGTCTTTTTGCATGCAATTGCAATATCTTCCTGATCAATTTTCTCTTCTAGGAGAATTGTTTATATCGTGTAGAGAATAATTGCCAAAAATTGGAGTAAGTCATATGAAACATATAAAAAAAAAAAAACCCTTTTGTAAAGCAAGCTAGTGTGTTCCTTCTCTTTGGGAGCCATGTTGGAGAAGAGAGGGTTTTCCCCTTCAGAATTGAAATGCCTTTGCAAAATCGCTTAAAAAAAAAAAAAAAAAGTATGCAAAACTATTATTAAAACAAGATTAGTGAAGAATTGCAGTTACATTTTATCAAATAAAGGTTTATGGTCAACAGTAAGCAAGACTTCGGCATTTTTATGTGACAGAAGCCTATTGTTTGGATTTCACTTATGTATTACTTTGCGAAATTGGTGACATACTTAATATTAGTTATACATTTTGAAATGCTTATTTCTCACTGAATAATGCTCAAGGTCTCTATACCAGAGTAAATGCTATGGTGGAAAATGCAGTTGAGCTGTGTCTAAGATATCTTTCAGTTTTATTACCATTGATTGAAGCTATTTCACATTGTAGAAAATATCTAACAGGTTTATTCTAAATAGTAATTGATGAAAATTCATCCCTGGAAATACCAATTTGACAGATGCCTTCAGCTTGGCTCAGTTTGGCCTGTTCTTTATTATGAATTAAATTTTGTTCTGTTACATGGTTATCCACTGAAGTAAATGAAGTTATTCTAGATTTACACGGAGAGCTAATGTGACCATATGCTCTTGATTGCGTTTGCTACTTTTTTGTGCCTCACTTATCTGTATGTTGAAGTTTAATGTTGTCATTTTCATAATATGCTTAGCATACTGTTTTTACACTTTAATGTGATAGTTATTTCTAGTTCTTACTACCCTGAAAACATGGATCACTCGTACAGTTAGGCCTCTGATTTTTTATTTTTTTTTAAAACTATAGTTCAGATTTCTGAAGCAGTAATGTAAATGAAGGGTAGACTTTTACAGTTTTGTTGGGTAAAATATTGTTGCAGGCTTACTTCACTGTCAGGTAACCACGAGGAATCATTTTTTACTGGTACTTTTGAAGGGTATATTTTGTCTTTTCTTTGCTATTAAGTGGTACTCCTTTTCCATCTCTGCTTGAGCTTTGCTACTTATACAGACAAAACCCAGTCTTTATTAAATATGTAAAAGGAAATAGTAGAGATTGCAGTTATAAAATAAAGCTAGAGCAATTCTGAGGTCTTGGCTCACAAATAGGCCGTTGGAGTATAGGATTAAAATTAATTTTTAAAAGTACCAAAAATAAAATCCCAATTGTTATCCCTAGTTCAGCTCTCCTAGACTCTGGCAGATTTCAGTGTTTTTCCATTGTGTAAATTAAGTCTGGTAGTATCAATGGAGAATAATTACTAAAAATAGCTGTTTGTGTAAGCTCCATATACTCTGATAAAATAGGGAACCTGTAATTCATCAGATGTACCAGTTATAGCAACTAAAAGTATAGGCAACTCTCATGTGGACTCAAGGGCTGTGTCTAGACTACATGGCTCCATCGATGGAGCCATGTAGATGAGGGTTGTAGGCAAAGGCAAATGAAGCCGTGATTTAAATGATCACGGCTTCATTTAAATTTACTTGGCTGCCGCACTGAGCCGACAAACAGCTGATCAGCTGTTTGTCGGCTCAGCGCGCTAGTCTGGACGCTACCCTGCCGACATCAAAGCCCTTTGTCGGCAGCCTCGTTATTCCTCGTGGGATGAGGTTTACCGAGGCTGCCAACAAAGGGCTTTGATGTCGGCAGGGGAGCGTCCAGACTAGCGTTCTGAGCGGACAAACAGCTAACCAGCTGTTTGTCGGCTCAGCGCGGTAGCCATGTAAATTTAAATGAAGCCGCAATCATTTAAATTGCGGCTTCATTTGCCTTTGCCAAAAAAACAAATCTACATGGCTCCGTCGACAGAGCCACGTAGTCTAGACATACCCAAGGTGTTTATCACCACAGTATCTAACTTTGTCCTGTGTGGAGGTGACACTGATGTGACTTTTGTATAAGTTTTGTGGGAACACAGCAGCGGCATAAGAGAAAGGGGATTGGGATTTACATGAGTGACAGAGGGGTTTGTGTGTGTTTGAGTGGGTAAGATTGTGCTGGTGATGTGTCTTGTCCTGCGTAGGCGGTATATTAGTCACTGCTGAAACAATTAAAATAAATTTTGGAGGCCATGGCAGTAGAACTTTAACTATTGTAATGTTGCAGTAATAAAACGTCGTTCATATTGCTGTGTCTTGCCAGTAGATGGAGTATGTAGCACATTATTTTGCAATATTGAATTGGTGGAGTGGACTGACCAAGTGCTGTTTTACTTGCATAATAACCTGCACAGCTTGTTTTATGGAGTAAGGGATGCTCCAAATGTCTTACAGGTGTTTGACAATTGTAGCAAGAAAATTTTTGTAGATTTATTTTAAAGCTAGTGAAGTATTAAAAATAGAATTGATTTCCAAACTTCAGATTAAAATGTATTTCATAGCAAATAAAATTAATAGGAGAAACATATTACTGAATTTATCCTACTAGAATAAACTATCCTATCTATGTATCTGTCTATTTCTCAGATCAACTAAAGAAATGGGTAGCAGGAAAAAGTACTTCCTGAATAAAACCAATTTTAGTGTATTAGTAAAGAACTATAGCTTTGGATAGCTTGGTCCTCACCACTATTTTTAAATGATGTCAATTTTTGTATCTGCTGGTCTTCTGGTGAAAAAAACTGCTACTCTTTTTTGGGGGATGATTTCTTTTCTCATCCTTTTTTCATTCTTACTCCCTCTACTCCATTTTTAAGTCTCCTTCCCTTTCT
The DNA here is from genome assembly GCF_052426305.1 of Pelodiscus sinensis. NCBI lineage: Eukaryota > Metazoa > Chordata > Testudines > Trionychidae > Pelodiscus > Pelodiscus sinensis. The sequence goes on from NC_143054.1 coordinate 16,829,898, forward strand.
CTTTGTCATGACTTCTATATGTTTAGCAGATGTGAACTGGCATTGATTATTGACTCTAAAACAAGTGAGAGAACCTGAGGGTGGAAAGGGAAAACTGGTTCCCTGATATTTTTCACAATTTTAACCAGGTTCTGCATTTGGGACCAAAATCCACATGGTTTATTCTGGAATTTTAGCACTTGTGTTTGATGGCATTTTAACTGTCATCTAGAACTGAAGGGTTAAGGTGACATGGGTTAAAATGCTACTAATTGCTGATGCCATGTCAGGCTAGTGTTCAAGTGTTCCTGCTTTCTAATGAAACTGCAGACACAATAGCTTAAGGAAGGTTAAAAAAATTATGAACAAGATGTAGACCCAGTCATATAAGCCTCTGCTATAATGCTTTATTTCAAATAAGTAGTGATGCATCCTGTTTGGGGGATGGTTTAGTGGACAAGCCACCTAAACTTGAGAGGAAAACATTAAAAAAATCATCTTCAAAGTGAGTTACAAATACAAATTAATCCTAGAGTTGCTTTTATTATGAGGTAGAGGTAAGAATTATTGACACCGAGGGCTGGTTTCCACTGCTGTGGAGATTGACACTGCAGCAGTTGATCTTTGGCATTTGATTTAGTGGGTCTAGTAAAGTCCCACAAAATCAATCACTGATGATGCCCTCATTGACTGTAGTACTCCTGTCAACCTCCCACTTAGGGGGAGCATTTCTCCCGTTGACCTCCCACTGTGGGGCCACCTCAGAAAATTGATGAAAATCATTTACTCCAGCCGTGCAGTTGTAGTAGCTGGAAATTGCATTATCTTACACCAGTTTTCTCCATCACTGTAGACATGGCTGCTGCAGATGAAGTTACTACCTGAAGTCAGAACTCGGGGGTTCCTGGTTCTAGCCTAATCTCAGATAACTGCAGTAGATCATGACTATACCACACATAATTTTTTTATATGAACATATAGGAATTGTCATGCTGGATAAGAGCAGTGTTCCTTTTAGTGTGGCTTCATGTCTCTGACAGGAGAGAGAACCTGGAAGGTGCAAGAAATTCTATAGTTGATTATCATATTTTTCTGATTTTAGAGGCAAACTTCTTAACTTTTTTAGTTAATGGCTTTTGAAGCCTTTAAGAATCAGGCTTTTGATAGCTTCTGATTTAAAAAAATCATATGTAATGAAACTATGGATGTTCTTGTTACTCTTGTCTCTCTCATTTTTTTTTAATCCAATTAAACTCTTGTTCTCAATATTTGGGGGTAGTGACTTCCATAGGCTAATTATGGATTGTGTAAAAATACTTTGTTCTTTTTAAACAGGCTGCTTTTCAAGATGACTTTTTTTTGTTTTGTATTATCATAGAGGTAGTGGGAGCTCCTAAATTACCTTTTCAGTATCTATTTCGTTTGTACCCTTCTCAATATATAACCTTCATACTTGTCTCTTCCCTAACCAAAATAATCACAACCTGTTCAGTCTCGCTTTGTATGAGAAGTCTTCCCGTGTTTGTAAACATTCTCATCACAAACCATATTACATTTATGTCAGTCCAGCAAGAGGCCTACCAAGGAAAAGCCTTTTCTCTTGCAAATGAGTTTTTCTGATTCATAAGGTTTGTACTCAAATCAACAATTTGACCAAGAACACTGCATGTATGAGTACAAGAAAATGGTAAACAAAGTATGTGATCGTTATACATTAAATTATGTGAAACATTGGTACAAAGGTTACTGTACATTTTTACAGAATGTTTTTTGATTTTCTATCTTTTGTTTTGTTTTCCACATTTTTCTTGTTTTATTTTCTGAGCAATGTTCTTGGTTCTGTGTTTTGTTAAATTTTGTTTCCCCTTTTGACATAGAAACCAGTCTTGTAATTAAAAGACTTCAAACGTTCTCTTCTAGCTAATGATTTGAAACATCTGCCTGGATTTTTTAAAATAAACTTAAAGTAAAAGGCTGTTCTTCAGCTAATACTCCTGGAATGGCATATGACTAGCAGAGCTTTGAAGTTCATAGACTCCACAAATGGAATTAATCTGTTTTCGTTCTGTTTTAATTGGCATAATTTTTCTTTTTAATGTTTGGTGTATCTGTCCTATTCCAAAATTAACTATTGTAATGATAGATAATGATTGCAATGGGAGAAAGATTGTGCTAAATTATGAAAGGATTACATATTTGTGTTTCCTGTCTCCCTTTTTGATTTTTTTTATTTAAAGCAAACTTTTGTAAAATTGTCTAAAATGTTATATTTCTCATTTAAAAATAACAATTACAATTAAATCTCATCATAAACATGCTATACCTGCACTTGCAGTCTCTTAAAAATGAATTAATGGCTCTAGTCTGTCCAGCTTAACTACCAGCTCTTACTTTTTGATAGTTCTGGGCTTTCAATTTCTTAGCAAACTAAAAAGTAACGCACAAAGAAAGACACAGGCTGGATAGGATGGTTTTTATTCTGGGCTATTGGTGGACCTTGGTCAAGCGTGGCAGAGGAGTGAGTTAAGACATTGTCTTAAAGACAGAAAGACAGTATAGGAAAAGGATGGAGGCAACATAGAAAGGAACAGTGGAGTGAACTGGAAAGAAAAAGGGAAAACTATTCAGCACACACACAACTTTTTATGTTTCTGGGTTCAAGAGACCCTATCTCGGAATATTGTGAAGAAATTCTTTCCCTGAGTAAAAAAATGGGTGTAAGTAATGCAAGAATAAGATGCAGGGAATAATTTCAAGAATGAAATATCTTAAGGAAAACTGCTTATTGGGAGAAAATGATGTGGATGAAGATGTGGATATGGCTGAGTGGATCAACTGCTTAGTAACTTAAATAATTAATTTTGCAATGATTCATTCTTCAAGACTCCCTCTCTTTTAGTATGTTTGATTAGACAAGTAAATTCCAAAGCTATTTACTGTGTTGGATGTTGCTAGGATGAAAAGTTTAACTTAGCTAATCCTCATGGCTTGTTTAATTAGTTAACTAAGTTTAGAATCTGTTTTGTTAGTCTATAAAGTGCTACCCAGCCCAGTTTTTGTTTTTTCAAGTATACAGTACAGAAAGCTGCAGTTAAGAGAGATCTAGAGTTGTCTGTTGCCATTGAGCACTGTTTCTAAAACTGTGTTCTATGGCACACTGGGTTGGCAACTTTTTTTGTTTGCTCAATAACTCCCTCCACCTCCTCCCCCTTTTTTTTTCCTCAAAAAAAAAAATCCTGTTGTTCGTCATTTAAAAAAAAATGTTGTTTGTTCCTCGGTCTTAAAAAGTTTAAGAAACATTGCCACTGAGTGTCATTTTCTTATTTTATATTACCTAATACATGCCCCTTATTTTGGAACATAATGGCCACAGACCACAATGGTGATGCCATAAGCCTTTTCCCTATTTTACTTTAGCATATCTAAACTTTTTCTCAAAAAACGGAAGTGCCAAATAAGTTCAATGGGGCTTACTCCAAAATTAAGATGAGTAGCGCAGGGGATCCAGAGTTGCAAATAAGTAGCATAAAAAGAGGGGCTGGGGAGAGAAAGGAAATAGAAAAAAATTGTCAGTTAGTGTCCGTGCTAAATGTGGTTAATTGAGTGGGCTCTTTCTCTCTGCCCATGGGCTTCCTGGCTCCCCCCACATCCCAGCTGAGCCGTGCATGGCCCCTTCCCTTTACCTCCCAGCTCTTTCCCCCACTCCCTACCGATAGCTGGGCTTTATAATGTTATATGGGGGAAGGGTAGCTCAGTGGTTTGAGCATTGGCCTGCTAAACCCAGGGTTGTGAGTTCAATCCTTAAGGGAGCCATTTAGGGATCTGGGGCAAATTTGTCAGGGATGGTACTTGGTCCTGCTATGAGGGCAGCAGACTGGACTCAATGACCTCTCAAGGTCCCTTCCAGTTCTATGAGATGATATGGTATATCTCCATATATTGTGTCGCCAAATACAAACTAGTTTTTTTTTTTTACTTTTAATTTCTCAGTATTGGTATTAAATTGGAAATAACATTATTGTCAGTACAGTAATTCCTCATTTAACACGTGCCTGCTTAACACGTTTTCGCGATAGCACGATTTTTTTTTTAGGGAACTTTTTTGAATTATACGGCTGTCCCCGGAATAACACGATTTCCCAAACTGACATGTTGCCAGCAGCTGCGCAGGGCTTTCCCCGCCTCCCCACAAAGCGGTGGAGGGTTTGCTGCTTGCCACTCCATTTCCCGCTGACCCCCTCACCGGACGCCTTGCCCCCTTTCCTCTGCAAAGCAGTGGAGGGTTCGCAGCTCACCGTGTATGTGAGCTCCACCAAAGTTGTGCCTGAGACGAATGCAATTGATCATTAACAAAACAGTGAAACTAACGGTATAGAAAGTGCTATTAAATACACAAACTAAGCTGTGAGAATTTTTTTTTAAATCTTTCATTTTAGTATTCTTAGGGATTACTTGTAATAGTATGTATACACTTTTCAGGTGGAATTGTGATTTTTCAATATGACTGTCCTTTTAAAAAAAAATTTAAACTAAAAGTTAACATTTTTTGTTAATGTTGTAGTTACTAAATTGTTGAGACTAGTTAAAGGATTAGATTAAGTATGGCACCTTCAGAGAAGAAGTTCTCTGCATTTAATAATGTTTCTCTGAACATCTACACAACACTAACATGGTACTAGCATCTTCAGAGCAACTTTGTGAACATTGACTTTCATAACTGACCAAATGAGGTGAGAAGATACTGTTAATGGACTTAGTTTCTTTCATTTTGAAAGATTGTCACTTTGAGAGAGATTCCCCGTCATACTGATTGTTTTCTCTGAAGATACTGCCAGCACCCATATGACCACTTTAAGTAGAGCGGCCTCCATTTTTAGAAGGAAAATCTCTAGCAAAGTGGTTATAACTTGCCAAAGAGCACAAGTAATCTGTATCAGAACTGAAATTGAAATCCAGGAGTTCCCATCTACCAGTCTGCTAAACTACACTTTCATCATTACGCTCTTAAAAAAACCACTGAAATTCAACATTACAGTTGAATACTATTCCTGTACTATTGTTTAAAGTTGATATTAGGAACATAACCAAAAGCTCCTTTTGAGATTGATGTCTCACTATCCTAGACACTTAAGCTTTGTCTAAACTACATCCCTCTTTTGAAAGAGGGATGTAAATTAGACAGATTGAAATTGCGAATGAAGCTGCGATTTGAATTTCCCATGCTTCATTTGCATAATGGCAGCCGTGCATTTTTCAATGAAGGGCTTTTCGAATGTTAAACCACCGTCTAGACGCAGTTCTTTTGGGGAAGAAAAACCCTCTTTTTGAGGAGTACGGGATCTTTCAAAAACGTGTTTTGTTTTGTGTTGTTTTTGTTCAAAAGAACCACATCTAGATGGCAATTTCACTTTTGAAAAGGCCTTTATCGAAAGAGCATGCACCTGCCTTTATGCAAACGAAGCACGGGAAATTCAAATCCTGGCTTGATTTGCAATTTCGATCTGTCTAATTTATATCCCTCTTTCGAAAGAGGAATGTAGTTTAGACGTGCCCTAAGAAGACACTGCCCCATCACAGAGAGTATATTATCTGACTTCAAACAAGCAAATCAATGTCAATGGTCAGAGAGAGGACATTGGTAAAAAAAATAAGGTTGTTGGGTTATGTATCTTAATTTTTGCACAACATTATAGTTCCAAGTGATCTGAGGGATTTAAAAAAAAGTGAAGTAAAATTGGCTTTAATTGTTTGATATTTAGTCATCTAAATAAAAGTCAGTCTTCATGAGGAATGTAAATAAGGACAGGGGAGTGGCATTACTGATTAAATTAATGAGCTTACTTAGTGTAAAATATCCATAGTGGTGGAACTTTCAGAAGTATTTTGCATTGGTCTGACTCTGTTTTATTGTTGAGTTCAGTTGGAGCAGAATGAGTTCAATGTTGAATGCTTTTGAAAATCTCCAAGTGTGGGAATAGTGGGTGTCTGTTAGTATTGTTCAGTTATCCTAGCCCATATGTTGGAGATGTATGAGCATTTAAAAGTAACGAGTTTTCTCTCTCTTCCAATACAGTTCGAATAAGGAGGAAATCAAGACGACGGTCACAGTGGGGGAAAGGCATTATTAAAAAGAGAAAAGTCAACAATCTGAAAAAAGATGAAGATGATGCAAAATTTGCCGATGATGAAAATCATGGAGAGGACAGGAAGCTGCTAGAAAATGGGGAACTAGAGATCAGCACAGACTGCATTGAGAATGGAGAGGAAACAGGAGATCTGTCTATGACAAATGATGAGTCCTCCTGTGATATCATGGATATAGACTCGGAGCAGAGACTTAACAATGGGACAGTAGGAAAAGAAAACAGTTTTGCATCCACAGAAGAAGAGAGTTCAAATGAATCCCTGTTAGTAAATGACAGTCTTAATGTGAATGCTGAAAAGGAATCAAGGAAAGAGTCTAAGGGGGACTGTGTAAATGGCGAGGCATCTGGAAACAGTTTAGAGGGAATGCCTGTTCCAGAATGTCAGAATGGTAAAGCAGAACCAGTTGATGTTTCAGCATGTGACAACACTGTTATGTCTCGTAATGAACAAAAAGCTATATCTGAAGATCAGCCAAAGGAAATAACAGAAGATTCTGGTGAAAATCAGGGAGCTGATTTGGTAAAACATTCTAATATTGAGGATACACAATACAGCAATAATGAAAAGACATCACTGAGCAGTACAGAATTTGAGACTAAAGAGACAGAACCAGATAAAGAAGGTACGGCTTATGTTTTCAGTATTTCCAGTACTGAGCTTAATGCTGTAAATATAGATGGATATACTTTGTTGCAATAGCAGCTGCATAGTGTATTATATGACTGTACCTTGAACATTTTGAACATTAATATTCTTATAATACAATTCCACTGTGGGTAAACTCATTTTTGGTCACATTCACTATGTGTGCTTCCTTAGATGAATAAGCCTACCCTAATACTAGCACTGTGTTTATATGCTTTTATATGGTTTCTGAGGGGAAACTGCACATATACAAGTAACATTTTGTGATATTGAAAATAATTTTTTTTGAAGATTTCTTTTAGTATGGTGCTTAAATATCTTGTGGGGTCATAGTGCTTTCTGATTCAGTCATTTGCAGTGTCACTGGGTTTTAATACAATAAAATATAAAGCATGCATAATCTTGCAGGATTTCCTTATTGCAAATGTGAAGGATTTGGATGAAAATAGGTTAAGAGCAGGGATGTTAAATTTTGTTTAATCAACTAGTCAATAGATTTTCAATCGACTAGTTGATGGATTTTCAATCGACAAGTTGATTTCTTTATAAGTGAGGGAGCTGCAGCTGGGTTAGCCATGGGAGCTAATCCTACTGTGTGTCTGCCTTTTAAATGTATTAAGAGCTGATAAGCTCTTAATACATTTAAAAGGCTGGAGCGCAGTGGGGGGACCCAGTGCAAGCCAGAAATTAGCTGTCCCAGCTCGTGCTAGGTCCCTCCCACTGCGTTTCTGATTTGTAAATGTATTAAGAACTGGCAGGCACTTAATACATTTTAAAAGCAGAGGCGCAGCATCTGAGACTGGGTGCAAGCCGGGAATCAGCTGATTGTTGGCTTGTGCTCAGTCCCTGCTAGCCCCCTGCCTCCAGCAGAGATGGTGATGGATGGAACCAGCTTAAAAGCCGGCTTTTCATCTGTTTTCCCCCAGCACCATCTCCTACTCTCCCGCCCTTGCTGCTCTGATAGAGGCAGAAAAGGAAGGGGGAAGCAACTAGTCGACTAGTCGCTTACATCCCTAGTTAAGAGTATTATATTTTTTAAAAAATTGTAACAAAAAGATTTTTGCCTGAGGTGTACATGTAGCATTGTAAGTGACGATCCCTGCTGGGAGCAATTTACAATCAATAGTTGGATAGACATCGCAGAGAAAGGACAACAGACAAAGAGGTGGGAAGGATAATGGTGAATAAAAGCAGAGAAACAACATCCCTTGGTGCCCATGATTTCCTGAGGGGGGAGAAATGAGAGCTGTTTGTTCGCTTCCTTTTTCATTTGTTCTTTTATGTATTTATGGACAGCTGTGTATCTTTAAAAGGTTAATGTTAGGGTTTGAAAAATAAATGAGTTGTAACAAAGGGATTGAATGATAGATGTCACGATTACTCAGTGTATAAGGTTAAGAAGAGTTTTCCAAGGATAAGGAGTAGCACGGAATATGGTATAGTAATAAGTGGTAGAAGGAGATGAAAAATGTGTGTAGTTGAGAGGCTTGAGCAAGGCAGTGCACATGAGAAATTAAATGGGAACAAAGTGCTGATTTGTCAGGAGTGGAATTTTGCAGGGTTTTGTAGGTTAGGAACACAATTTTCAACTTAATGTGGAAGACAAATGGTAGTGAGGGGACTCAAATTTGCATCAATGTGGTCTGAGTAGTGGGACAAAAATACGTTCAGAAATGTATGTATAAAGTGAAGAAAACTAAAGTGACAATCAGCCTTGTAAGAAAAGAGGTGTGTTGAATAGTTGAGGCAAGAGAAGCAATGACAGGGTAGGATCAGCAGTAGTAATAAAGAGAGAAAAGTAAACCTTGGGAGATGATGTAGATCAGTGGTTTCCCACCTGGACCCCGATGGTACTGTAGCGGGTCTGTGGAAAGTTTAAAAGTAAGGATCTGGCCCAGGATGGGGACTTTTTGCAAGGCGATTCTCGCCCAGAGCTCACCTTTCCCAACCATCTGTCCTCCCGCCGCCAGCTGCACTGTTGTTTGCGCTCCAGCCCTCTCTGTCCCACAGTGATTCTGATTCTTATTTTTCTTTTCCTTTTCTTTTTTTACTCCCCCGGAGCTCCGTTTCCAGCCAAGGGCAGAGTGCCGGGGCAGGAGCTGCCTTTTGGCCACAAGATCCCCCTCATTATAGCCTCCTTGGATGGGCAGGGATGGAGAGGTCAGGTGCTAAGGAAAGCAGTGTGGGCCAAGGGGTGTACTGGTTGCCACTTCCTGCCACTCCCCTTGACCCAGAGCTGTGGAAGACAGGGACTGGGAATAGGGGGTGTGTGTGAAAGAGTTCACTATCTGATAAACAAAAGCTTATCAGATAGTCAACACACTAGTCAACTACTCACTTTCCTTCCCTTGCTGCCTCTATCAGAAAGAGGCAGCAAGGACGCGCGCATGTGGGTTGGTGGGTGGGTGGGGAAGCGGAGAGGATTCTGGAGGGAGTCATCTTAAAAGTTGGTTCTCTCCAGCTCCGTGGGAGGGGGCAGGGCACAGCAGTGGCATTTCACCTTTGAAATGTACAAGAGTCCCCAATGGGGCTCTTGTACATTTCAAAGTGGAAGTGCCACATGAAGTCTGGGCCAGCAGGGGACTCTTAAATCCCCCACTGGCCCCAGGTTCCATGCTGCATTTCAAAGGTGGAACGCCATGCAGCACTTCCTCCTTAGAAACGTAACTACAGCCAGGCGGGCTCTTGCAACATTTCAAAGCAGAAATTCTACTGACTATTCGATTAGTTGATTAATCTAATTTTAACATCCCTAACTGGGAGCTGACAGGCTCAAAGCCTGCAGATGCTCCATGTTGCTAAAAAGTCCCAGCGTGTCAGCAGATTGCACTGCTAGGCTGGGAAGTGACCCTGGGAAGTGCTGCAGACTCTGCTGTACTCTGCTGGGACATTTGTTTGCTTGCAGAGTATGGGTTTGTTTGCTTGCAGACACGGAGCCTCTCAGCTCACATTGGCTGTGAACAGCGAACAGCAGCCAATGGGAGCTGAGAAGCTCCATGCCCTGCAGTCTGCATGTATTTCAGCCCATGCTGTAGCTGACAAGCTGTGACTGTATTCTGGAGTCAGATTTTAAATGTGTCAGTCACTTTTTGAAAGTCATGTTATATGTCACCTCGCTCTAACCATTCAAAAGCTATTAGAGTGGCAGGAAGGGTTTAGTTGGGCCACTAGTAAAAATGGATTGGTGGATCCAATAAAATTGTATTAAATAAAAATATATGGCACCTCTTAAAGTTCATAGAATCACAGAAACCTACAACTGGAAGGGACCTTGAGAGGTCCTCGAGTCCTGTCACCTGCCCTTATGGCAGGACTAAGCACTGTCTACATCAGTGTTTCTCAACCTTTTTTTTTTTTTTTTTTTAAATTAAGTACCCTTAAAAAAAAATTACTAGTACCCCCAGTACCTACAGTTTTCAGACACAATTTTTTTTCTACCATTGCAACACAATTGCTTAAACAACTTAATCGTAGCCAGGTGGGCGATTATTATTTTTGTACTTTTTACACCCCAAAATTTCAAGTGCTGTAAAACTTAAAACAAAAATTAAGTTTTTTCTAAATTTTAGTTGTTGATGTATCTCCCAGATTTCTCTCTAGTACCCCTAAGGGTACTCGTACCACTGGTTGAAAAACACTGGTCTAGATCATCCCTGACAGGTATCTGTCTAACCTGCTCTTAAGTATCTCCAGTGATGGATATTCCATAACCTCCCTAAGCAATTTATTCCAGTGCTTAACCACCCTGACAATTGGGAAGTTTTTCTTCATGTTCATCTTCCTTCCTGCAGTTTAAGCCCATTGCTTCTTGTCCTATCATCAGAGGCCAAGGAGAATAATTTTTCTCACTCTTCCTTGTAACACCCTTTTAGATACTTGAAAACTGCTATCATGTCCCCCTCTCAGTCTTCTCTTTACTAACTAAAAAAGCCCAATTCTTTGTCTTCCCTCATAAGTTGTGTTTTCTAGAGCTTTAATTGCTTTTGTTGGTCTTTTCTGGACCTTCTCAAATTTCTCCACATCTTTCTTGAAATGTGGTGCCCAGAATTGGACACAATACTCCAATTGAGATCTAATCAGTGCAGAGTAGAGTGGAAGAATGACTTCTTGTGTCTTGCTCACAGCACTCCTGTTAATGCATCCCGGAATCTTGTTTGCTTTTTTTGCAATAGTGTCACACTCTCGACTCATGTTTAACTTGCTGTGCACTATAATCCCTTTCAACAGTACTCCTTCCTAGACAATCATTTTCCATTCTGTATGTGTGAAACTGATTGTTCCTTCCTAAGTAGAGTACTTTGCATTTGTCCTTATTAAACTTCATCCTATTTACGTCAGACCATTTTTCTAGTTTGTCTAGATCACTTTGAATTTTGACGCTATCCTCCAAAGCAGGTGCAACCCCTCCCAGTTTGGTATTGTCTGAAAACTTAATAAGCATACTCTCTATGCCAATATCTAAATCATTGATGAAAATATTGAACAGAACCGGTCCCAAAACATACCCGTGCAGAGCCCCACTTCTTATGCCCTTCGAGCATGATTGTTATCCATTCTCAGAGAGTAGTTATTAGCCAGCCAGTTGTGCACCCACTTTATAGGAGCCCTAGGATATATGTACAGGCAGTCCCCGACTTACCTGGATCCGACTTACGTCGGATCCCTAGATACGAACGGGGTGAGGCAACTCCCACACATGCGCAGCAGCATTCCCGGGGCTCGCTCACCTGGGTCCTAGGATCCTCCTCCTCCTCGGGCCGGCTCCGACTGGGGTCCCGCAGAGCTGCCGGGCAGAGGAAAAGTGCCTCCCCACGCCCGCTGCCCCCCCCTCACCCCTCTGCCAGCAACAGGCTGCCCCCTCCCCTGAGCAACAGGCTGCCTAACAGACAAAAGCAGCCTCTCTGCCCCTCCTCCCCTCTATACATGCCGGGCTCCCGGAGCCCAGCAGCATCCCCGGGGCTCGCTCACCTGGGTCCTAGAATCCACCTTCTCCTCCTCTTCGGCCGGCTCCAACTGGCCTCTGCCTGCAGCAGCTGGCCACAGGGACGGGGATCCCGCAGAGCTGCCGCGCAGAGGAAAAGTGCCTCCCCACGCCCGCTGCCCCCCCCCCCGCGGCCTCGCATCCTGCATGCCTCCCCCCTCCCCCCCTGCCAGCAACAGGCTGCCCCCTCCCCTGAGCAACAGGCTGCCGAACAGCAGACAAAAGCAGCCTCTCCGCCCCTCCTCCCCCTATACATGCTGGGCTCCCTGGGCAAACAAAGACTCCACCAAAACAAACAAAGTGCTGGCCTCATTGTGTTAGCAAAAAAAGGACCCTCCTCCTAGAACCCTGGGTGGTGTGTGGAAATAAAGCTATTAGCTCAAAGCATGGTGCAGAGCTGTTTGGTATTTGATGAGTTACTCCTTTAGTCCTGAGTTTGTCACAGGGACAGAAATAGATGTGAAATCTTCTGAACAGTGGAACAGACAGCAAAACAAACATTAGAGGGGAGTTAACCTTTCCCTATGCTATCCAAAACTAAAAAAAATGTTTGGCTAGAGTTTCCCCTACAATATGTACCAGTTCCGACTTACATACAAATTCAACTTAAGAACAAACCTACAGTCCCTATCTTGTACGTAACCCGGGGACTGCCTGTATAGTTGTTACATTTCAATGTGGACGCCCTATATTCTCTCAGTACTACTATATTTGTTTAGATAACATGGACTATTACACATTTCAGTTGATTATCAAGTAATCGAATGTTGAAAAACAGCTATATTGTTTGGAGAGTCCATAAAATTTTAATCCAGTTGAAAAGGGGTCCGTATGCTTGAAAAGGTTGGGAACTACTGTTGTAGAGAGAGAACCACTGGGATGTGGCAAATTGTGGAAGAAAATGATAAAAGTCAAGTTTAGCAGAAATTTCAAGCTTCAGTGTCAGAAGATACTAAAATTTTACAGACAGTATTAGAGAATGGAGGGCTTGGAAGGAAAGATGAGAAATTTCGTATAATTTTCGCACTTCGCTTAGAGGTTAAATAATTTGGTGGAAAATGGCAATTTGCTATTATAGATGAACTATAGCAGAAAGACCCGCTTTTGCAATGATTGTTATGAATTAAGGGCTCAGTTTTAAAGTTGAGCTTTTTCATGGGTGCCTTTGAACTGCATAGTTTTTATGAATATAAATTAACTTTTAAGAAACTATCATAGTGACAGTGAAGACATACTATGCATTGGTTGGACTTTTATGTTTATATATTAAAAACAAACATGCATTTCGTAAAATTTAATGCACAACACTTCAGCAAAGTTTTGAGATTGTAAATAGCATGATTCAATGTAATTTAAAACAAAGTATAATTTATTTTTAAAAGTTAATTTTTTTCAAGTTTTTAAATAATATATTCATCTACCTGTCTAAACAGCAGAGTTGTTAGATCTTCTCTTTACGTGTGTGTGGGGGGGGGGGGGGGGAGTTTAAAAGTGACTTTATTTTCACAAGAAAATATAGGAGAGAGCTTGGCACCATTAAACCAGTGATTTCAGTGGCTTAAACTTGTAAGTTTGTGAGAATTACACATTTATCCATACTCCTCCCTACATTTTTGAAATTTCATCTACGGAAAAGTTTGATGGGAGACTTTTGTTAGCATTGTCTATTCAGCCTGAACATCTCCATGCCCTGTATAAAGGCAGTGTAGCGCAGCCTGGGTAAACAGCCTTAAGTTATTTCTCAACCACATTTGACCAGAGACACAGTTTAGTGTGTGCCTGTTTTCCTCTTCAGAGTTAGAAAGTAATATATAGTGTTATCTCTTGAGTTAGTTTATAGGATTCTTAGTAGGGTTGTAAGTGAGTAGTTGACCTTTCCCCTCTTCGCTTGCTGCCTCTGTATGAGGCAGCAAGAGAGGGGGAACAGGGGCCAGTGCTGGGGGGAGTTGGCTTAAAAGTGGGTTCCACCCAATACCGTCTCCCTGGTGCCACTTATTCTACCTCCCCATCCCACACTGCTGCCTCTGTCAAAGACAGCAGCAGGGAGGAGAGGTAGGGGAGGCTTGCCACAAGTCCGGGCTCACTGCACCTCTACATTTCAAATGTAGTAAGAGCTGCCTGGCTCTTACTGCATTTACAATGCAGAGGCGCAGCAGTTCCTGCTTGTGCTGGTCCAGGACGTGCCTTCTGCTGCAGCTCTGCAGTTTAAATGTAGTGGGGAGCCAGGCTGCCTGCACACCCAGCTCCTACTACATTTAAACTGCAGAGCCGCAGCAGAGGTAGCTTCTGGACTTGAGAGCCAGGACAGAGTACCTTCCCTTATCTACTAATTGTGTAATCTACACACATTGTATTGACCACACAGTTAGTCAGATACTCACCTCTTAACATCCTTAATTCTTAGCTGTTGGAACTGTTATTTCCAGATTTTAAAACGTGTTTCGTTTTGAAAAGTGATTCCTGTCAACCATGGGTGTTTTCAGCATGTTGTTTGGGAGACTTGCCTCCCCAGCAAGTGAAATACTTGTGTAATGCCAGCATATCCTAGTTTTCTACCAGAGGAATTGAACCTGGAACCTCTGGTAGTATATGAGCATCTACTGCATGAGCTAAAAAAAAATCTAGCTCTCAGCTAAAGCTGTAGAGCAGACTTATTATTCTGTATGTAAGTGGTGCCGGTGCCACTAAGTGGGACAATATACACCACAGCCAGAAGGTATGGTGTAAAATACTAGCACTTGTTTTAAGGAAAGAGCATTCAAAAACAAGTAGATTAAGTATAGAATATTAGTGATGGAGGAAGCCTTAAGGGACTGTCTTTGGACCTGGGTACAGGAAATCCCTTAACAGGTGCCCTGTGCTTCCTTTAATGCCCTGTCTACATCAAGATAATGGTCTCGAGAGCTTCCAAGGTGAAGGCAGCATTGGTATGTGAAGGTCTAGTCGACAGGATAGTTGACTAGTCGCTCTCCCCTCCCCCTCGCTTCTATCAGATAGAGGCAGCAAGGTGGGGGGATAAGAGGGGAGTACTTCAAAGCGGCAGCACAGTATGGAGCCTGGGGTCAGCTGCTCCGTGTGGTGCTGCCGCTTTGAATGCTGCGGGGATCCGGGCGTCAGGCTCTTCGTGGCATTTCAAAGCGGCAGCACTGCAAGGAGCCCGGGGTCAGTGAGGTTGTCTCCAGCTGACCCCGGGCTTCAGTGCTTTCACCTTTGGCTGTTGCTGCACTTTGATGAATGGAATGCTACTAGCTTTGATGATGGGCAAAGCTTATCCTCCCTCCTGACAGGTTCCTCACTCTAAAGAAACTTATTGAAAGAATGCAGCTCAGTCCTCTTGACACAAGACTACATCTTTGAGCTTTCCAGGTGTGGCTCAGGACATTTTACATACCCAGCAGGCACAGTCTGAACAAAGTCACCTGGTAGAAGGATCCTACACATGGGATCCAGGGATTGTGCAGGAATCCTTTTAATCCCAGATCCTCTTACTGTCATAATATTGGACCCTTCTGTCTTGCAATGGGAAACACATTTGGGTCATCACTCAGCCCAAGGCAAATGCTCACAACAAGAATAGTGCTCACACATCAATCAGCTTGAGTTCAGGGCAGTTAGTAATGCTTGTTTTCACTTTCATCCCCTAGCCTAAAACAAGTCAATAAAGATCATGACAGACAAGATAGCTGCTATGTATTATATCAATCATCAGGGAAGAGTGTGTGGCCTCTTGCTCTGAACCAGAGCAATAAATCTTTGGAATTGGTACATAGCCAGCCAGATAGTTATTTTGGCTTCTTAGTTCTCGGACATGTGAAACAGTATGGGATGTGACCTCATTGTGGTCATTTTCCCATAAATTACAAATTGGAGTTGGAATCAAAATATGCATAGGTTGGGGGTTTCCAGAGTTTGACTTTTTTGACACTGCAACCAACATGATGTCCACAAAATTCTGTTTGAGACTTGACTGACTGTTTGTAGAAGCTGCCTGTCTGATTACACGCACAAAGAGGTATTTTTAATGTGTACCCACCAATTCCATTTCTTTTAAAGGTTGTCAACAAGATCAAGCAGGACTAGGCCAAAGTCATTTTGAATGTACCAACTTGGCCAAGACAAGTTTGATTTCCTTACTTTTATCAAAGTCACCTCTCACCATCTCTGGCAGCTCCTGATCAACTCTTAGAATCATAGGACTGGAAGGGACCTCAAGGCAGGACCAAGCTCTGTCTACACCATCCCTGACAGATGTCTATCTAACCTGTTCTTAAATATCTCCAGAGAGGGAGATTCCACCACCTCCCTTGGCAATTTATTCCAATATTTGACCACCCTGACAGTTAGGAATTTTTTTCCTAATGTCCAATCTAAACCTCCCCTGCTGCACTTTAAGCCCATTACTCCTTGTCCTCTCCTCAGAAACCAAGAGGAACAAATTTTCTCCTTCCTCCTTGTGACACCTTTTTAGATATTTGAAAACCGCTATCATGTCCCCCCTTAATCTTCTTTTTTCCAAACTAAACAAGCCCAGTTCATGAAGCCTGGCTTCATAGGTCATGTTCTCTAAACCTTTAATCATTCTTGTCGCTCTTCTCTGTACCCTTTCCAATTTCTCCACATCTTTCTTGAAATGTGGTGCCCAGAACTGGACACAGTCTCCAGCTGAGGCCTAACTAGTGCAGAGTAGAGTGGCAGAATGACTTCACGAGTTTTGCTTACAACACACCTGTTGATACAACCTAGAATCATATTTGCTTTTTTTGCAGCAGCATCACACTGTTGACTCATATTCAACTTGTGGTCCACTATGACCCCTAGATCCCTTTCCGCCATGCTCCTTCGTAGACAGTCGCTTCCCATCTTGTATATATGGAACTGATTGTTCCTTCCTAAGTGGAGCACTTTGCATTTGTCTTTATTAAACTTCATCCTGTTTACCTCTGACCATTTCTCTAACTTGCTAAGGTCATTTTGAATTATGTCCCTATCCTCCAAAGAAGTTGCAACCCCACCCAGTTTGGTATCATCTGCAAACTTAATAAGCGTACTCTCTATCCCAATATCTACATCACTGATGAAGATATTGAACAGTACGGGTCCCAAAACAGACCCTTGCGGAACTCCACTTGTTATCCCTTTCCAGCAGGATTTAGCACCGTTAACAACAACTCTCTGACTACGGTTATCCAGCCAATTATGCAGCCACCTTATCGTGGCCCTATCTAAGTTATATTTGCCTAGTTTATCAATAAGAATATCATGCGAGACTGTATCAAATGCCTTACTAAAGTCTAGGTATATGACATCCACCGCTTCTCCCTTATCCACAAGGCTTGTTATCCTATCAAAGAAAGCTATCAGATTAGTTTGGCATGACTTGTTCTTCACAAACCCATGCTGGCTATTCCCTATCACTTTATTACCTTCCAAATGTTTGCATATGATTTCCTTAATTACCTGCTCCATTATCTTCCCTGGGACAGACGTTAAACTGACCGGTCTGTAGTTTCCTGGGTTGTTCTTATTCCCCTTTTTATAGATGGGCACAATATTTGCCCTTTTCCAGTCTTCTGGAATCTCCCCTGTCTGCCATGATTTTTCAAAGATCATAGCTAAAGGCTCAGATACCTCCTCTATCAGCTCCTTGAGTATCCTGGGATGCATTTCATCAGGACCTGGTGACTTGCTGACATCTCACTTTCCTAAGTGATTTTTAACTTGTTCTTTGTGTATCCTATCTTCTAAACTTACCCTCTCTCTGCTTGTATTCACTACGTTAGGCACACCTCCAGACTTCTCGGTGAAGACCGAAACAAAGAAGTCATTGAGCATCTCCGCCATTTCCAAGTTTCCTGTTACTGCTTCTCCCTCCTCACTGAGCAGTGGGCCTACCCTGTCCTTGGTCTTCCTCTTGCTTCTAATGTATTTATAAAAGGTCTTCTTGCTTCCCTTTATGCCTGTAGCTAGTTTGATCTCATTTTGTGCCTTTGCCTTTCTAATCTTGCTCCTGCATTCCCGTGTTGCTTTCCTATATTCATCCTTTGTTATTTGTCCTAGTTTCCATTTTTTATATGACTCCTTTTTTATTTTGAGATCATGCAAGATCTCCTTATTAAGCCAAGCTGGTCTTTTGCCGTATTTTCTATCTTTCCTACACGGCGGAATTGTTTGCTTTTGGGCCCTTAACAACGTCCCTTTGAAATACTTCCAACTCTCCTCAGTTGTTTTTTCCTTCAGTCTTGCTTCCCATGGGACCTTACCTACAAGTTCTCTGAGCTTATCAAAATCTGCCTTCCTGAAATCCATTACCTCAATTGTGCTGGTCTCCCTTCTACCTTTCCTTAAGATCATGAACTCTATTATTTCATGATCACTGTCCCCCATACTGTCTTCCACTTTCAAGTTCTCAACTAGTTCCTCCCTATTTGTTAAAATCAAATCCAGAACAGCTTCTCCTCTGGTAGCTTTTTCAACCTTCTGAAACAGAAAGTTGTCTCCAATGCAGTCCAGAAACTTATTGGATAGCCTGTGCCCCGCTGTGTTAGTTTCCCAACATATGTCTGGATAGTTGAGTCCCCCATCACCACCAAATCTTGGGCTTTGGATAGTATTGTTAATTGTTTAAAAAAGGCCTCATCCACCTCTTCCACCTGGCTAGGTGGCCTGTAGTAGACTCCTAGCATGACATCACCCTCATTTTTTACCCCTTTTAGCTTAACCCAGAGACTCTCTACACAGCTATCTCCTACGTTCATCTCTACTTCGGTCCAAGTGTGTACATTTTTAATATACAAGGCAACCCCTCCTCCCTTTTTTCCCTGTCTGTCCTTCCTGAGCAAGCCGTACCCTTCCATACCAACATTCCAATCATCTTGACTATCTCAATGTGAATTGAATACTTCACTCAAATCTGAATGTTCTGCAACTCCAAGCATGGTGTCTTAATTGCTCTTGGGACTTATTGCATTGTGTTCACCAGGCATATAACTTGTACTATTTAATAGTAGGAAAATCTACAACATAATCTTAGTTCCAGAAATGGAGCAAATACCATATCTGGTGTAACAGCCATAATCTTTCACATTTGAGTGCTCTCTTTTCAGAACCTTGAGTTACCTGTTGGAATTGAAAAAAATCATTGGTCTCACTGTGAGAGTTCCATTAAGGTTCAGTTAGTACCAATAACAGCTTTCCATTTACTAGTAGAAGGTTTCTCAATTTTTGCACATCCAACCACAGTGAAGTGCTTGAAAGGTCTTTTGAGTCTTTTGCTTATGATGCCATCCAAAATTTTTACCTAAGGTATCCTGTGAGTTCACATTAACCAAACTTTTTGCCTTTCAATTTTCTTTACTAAGCCTCATAAGATTGTACAGGAAGCCATCTCCCATACATTAGATATTAGAAGAGCATTAGCCTTTTCGTTGGCCAGAATCAACCTATTCAGGAAGTTCCCTAGATTTTTTTCTCTGTTGCAGATACGTCTAAGGCAGTGGTTCTGACCTGTGGGCCACATGCAGCCCAGTTGTGTGTTTAAAAAAAATCAAAATTTGACCCACTGCTGTGATAGGGGCAGTGCTGGCTGAGGGGGAGGCAGTGTCTTGCAACCCACATCAGTGTCCCTGTCAGCAGGGGGCTGATGAGTATGGCAGGGGGTAGTAGGTGAGAGAGTAGATCTGTGCGTTCACAAGTGGTGGCTCTTGGCCGTGAGTATGTGGAGGTGCTGGGAAATAGGGGCTTGCCAAAGTGCTGTAGCATAACCAGATTTGAGCTGGGACTCCTCTCCTGGCTAGTGCCAGGGATCCTGGCTACCTATCTAAGAAATATGACACTTGGGTCCCAGCCACATGGCCTCACGCAGCAGGTCTGGAACGAGCTGCTGCATGGCCCCATATGACAGGATCTGGATCTGGCTGCTGACTGGCCCTGTGCAGTCGGGTCCTGTGGACTGTCTGCTTGGCCCCATGCAGCAGGGTTGGGACCAGCTGTTGGCTGCAGCTTGGCTCCATTAGCCATCCTCTTTCTCCTATGCTTCAGAGTTTTTCTGTGGGATTTTGCGGTAGAGAATTAACTGAGGGTAGTTTGCCCATGCAGCCTTATATAGCCTGAGTATGGGACACAAGGCTTAAATTCCTGTAAAGTATTCCCCAGAGCCCTCCTTGTCCTTTCTCAATATGCTGCAAAATGTTTAGGGGTGTTGAAAATATTTAATAAAGCTCTGCTCTGGAAAGCTCCAGCTGAATTTAAGGAGTTTCGACACAAGGATGGGGCACATGTGCACTGCAAATAGCTTTGATGAAAGGCTCAGGTGCATGCTCACATAAAGTGCAATACCCACAAGGGGACGATGCATGTTGAGCTCTAGTTACTGTACAAGGTGAGCAAACTCTCCTTCTCTAATGACCCAGAAGGAATAGAACACAGCTATCAGTTTCACTTTGGTATTCCTGTTACCTCACTGAAGAAGGACTATGTGTAGAAGCATAGGTGCAGTTCTTTGCCAGATGATGAAAAAGAGACAAATGCAGGGGGAGACCTAAAATAGAAAGGATGCTAGTATAGTGTAGGGATGTTGATGGGTAGTCAATTACATGATTAACTCATAAGCCTAGGCTTATCAATTAATATTGCTGAGTACATGCGCTCTCCCTTCCCCTTCATGCCTCTGTGTCCGAGGTAGCAAGGGGGGAAGCTGGAGCCGGTGCCCATGAGGAGCTATCAAAGGCAGCAGTGGGGGGCAGGACAGGAGGCTGCCGTGGTAACAACCCCTATTGGTTGCGGGCCCAGGCTCGCTGCGGACAGAGGCTGCTCCATAGGATGCTAGCACAGCCTCGGTCTGCAGGCAGCTTGGACCTCCCCATGGACAGGGGCTATTGCTGTGGAGTAGCCTGTGTCCGTGGCAGGCCCAGGGTCGCTACAATCAGAGGCTGCTCCGTTGGATGCCAGCACAGCTCTTGTCCACAGGGAAGCTCAGACCCCCTGAGGATAGGGGTTGCTGGCGCCCCGCGCTGCTGCCTCTGTTTTCAAACTTGCTCCCCTCGCGGACCAGCTTCCACCTGGGGTTCCCTGGGAGTGAAGCTGGGAGCCCATTGGCTGCTGGCCCCGACCCTGGAGAGAATTGAATAGTTGTGTAATGCTAAAATGTTATGTGGTTACACAATTATTCAGTTAATTGCTATCTAACATCCCTAGTATTGTGGTAGAGTAAGTTTGAGACCAAATTGTCCCTTGCTCCCTAGTTCATGAGAAGCTTGAGAATATTGGTGAAGCAGAACACTTGACTCAGCAGGGAGAAGAGAATGTTCCAGTGGTCCTCCTTCAGCCCTGATGATTTCCAGATGCAGCCATGTCCTGCCTTCCTTGGGGTGATTATTGTAAAAAGCTTTGAGATAGTCAGAAAAACACATTATACACAGACGTTAAATAAAACTAGTAAGGGGTTTGCACAGTGTTATAGGATAGTCCCAGGGACCTAGTACATTCAAAAGGCTGTTGGCTATGCCTGACTCTGCTTGTGTATGTCTCCTACTTATCACCCTTCATGGGCTGGCATTGACTTAGAGTACTTTGAACATAATGTGCTCTAATGTGGGTCAGAGTGCATCCCCATAACACAGGTATTTGCAAAAGTCTTGAGTGCTCACTAATAAATTATAATAAACACCAATGATTAAGAACAAATAAAAATGCTGCTGTTAACTTATTTCTGTAAACTACTTTTCAATTTTGGTGTCAGTTGATTAGGGTATAATTATTATGAAATCTTGCTCTCTCTATCAGAATGTTGTAGTAAGAGGCAATGAAACCAAATGTTTGGAATGTAAGGGAACACTAGGAATGTATTAAGTGAAAGCAGGCCAGTCTGGAATTCTGAATTGAAATATAAGTTTAAAAAACTATAATGTTGATGTCAAAGTTTAAGAAACTGAATAAAGCTTGTTCAGAGGTGTGTGGAACAAAATCCCAGAAATCAGACTAAAATTCTCTCTCAAACTAAGGTTTCTACCACTGACAAGAACAACCTTAGGGCCCACTGCTGAGCACTTACAATTCCTATTGAGGTTTAATGAGAGTTACGGGTGTTACACACTTCTCAGGCTTAGTCCTTCATATGCAAGTGGTAATCAAGTAGATTTTAGACTTTTGAGCTTCAGTTTGTGTCCTGTCTAAATTTCTAACTCCAGAAAAATAAGAAACTAAACATAGTCCCCGCTGAGCCAGAAGGAAACAACTCTGACTTGGGTCTAAAGACTGCCCTTCTGTCTAGCTCTGTGCCTCGAAAAATGGTGCTCTGGCACAGGGTCTCAAAGGTGTGAGGTATGTTGAGGGGTTCACGGGAAGCTGAAGGCAGAGAAATTGGGTGTAGTTGAACAACAACAAGTACCTGGAAAGCTGAATAGATTTGGAGCTAGTCAAATTTAGGCTGGAAATAAGATGCAGTTCTTTAACGTTGAGGGTAATTTAAACATTGAAACAACTTGTGGTGGAATATGGTGGCTTCTCCAGCAATTGTCTTTCAGTAAAGACTGTCCTTCAACATTCAGTATTTCAATCAGAAGTTATGGTCTGGATGCAGAAATTATTGGCCTGTGTTATGCAGCAGGCCAGACTAAATTATCTGCTGTTAAGTTAATGGGAGGTAGTTGTTTTTTAGCAAATTCTGATTATCTTATATTTTCAGCCAAGTTTCCAAAAGCAGGGTGTTGAGTTCAAATGAGTCTGTCCTATCCCAGAGCTGCCAGTAGTAAAACGAGGTCAAATCTTAATTCCAGTGCCTAGATAATAAGGTGGTATGGACTGTATAAATGCCATTAGCTGTTCTTAGTGGGGGTTTGTGTGGGTCATCACATTTGAAAGACTATTGGAAATGTGTTAGGTTAAATAAATAATTTACTTTCCTATTCATACTTCAGTTTTTATCAGTTATTCCTGATGTGCTATAATTTTGCATCCAAACTGCAGGTGTATCCAAATTTAAGAAATCTCGAAAAATCACATTGGAGACCCCAAAACCTGCAAGTCTGGAGCAGGTTCCAGAGGAGCCATTGGATCTCATGCCCCCTCTTGTTGTTGATCATGACAGATTAAAGGTAATGGGATCAAGAACTAAATTTAATGATTACAAGTCCCAACTCTTTTCATACACCATCAAAGATATTTTTTATACTCTGTGCAGAATATTGTGAAGATCAACTTCCTTTATTTTGTTCTGCAGAAAGTATGATCTTATACTATCAGCATTATCTTTTAAACATTTTCTTTATCCAGCAATTTTTATTTAGTGATCACTTAACAAAATTGTTAAATACTCATTTGTATCTTATTGCTGTGTCTGCAGATACAGTAATAAATATACATATAAAAGCTTTTAAATAATTACGGTATAATAGTCTGGAGTTTCCAATGCAATTTGTGCAGACACAATTATGCAGTAATAGAGGTTGATGATGTAGTTGTGTTGGTTGATGAAGTGGAGTTGTTGTCTTTCCCCTTCATTCCCCATTTAGGGTTGTTGTTTTTTTGGGTTTTTTTTTTTTGTAGGCATCACAACAAAGGAGAGTTTTAAGAAGGGCTTTTTAGGAGGATAATGCAGTAGATTTGCTGGATGTTTGCAGAGAGCTTCTCCCAAGTATGAATGTTTTCCATAAGTGTAGTAATTAGAGGATCTCTGCATACTGTAACAAACAAATGTAAAGAAGATCTCTATTGAGAGTTATCTGCTCTTAAGACTATTGACTGCAGTTTACATATTGAACCATGTTCTTGTTTGGAACATAAAAAACCCTAGCGCAATCCTGCTTTGTCCATAAACAATTAAATGTAATAATTAGTTACAAACAGAATTCAGGAATGAAAAACTTGATTATTTATTTATGTGCTGTTTTTAATCTCAACAGAAACTACTGGATTTGTTGGTTAAGAAAAGTAACAACCTGACTGTTGACCAACTTGAGAGGCTGTACTCACTCCTTAGTCAATGTATCTATCGGCATCGTAAAGATTATGACAAATCGCAACTTGTAGAGGTAAAGTTTTACAATTTTTCTTGTTTCTCATCTGAGTTTTGCAATAGAATTTGCATTAAAATATTTCTGTATTAACTGATACAAATTTGAAATTCTCTTTTGAAAACTATATTAACTACTAAAGATTAAAAGAAACTTGGTTCAGTAATGGTTTAAGGAACTGTTAGTTTCTGATATGAACCAGTCCCTCTTGCCTTCTCTTGCAAACAATCAAACCCACCCTGGGATGTCTCTGACTTTCTCATGAATTTTTATCACAAAGAATATAAAGGATGTGAATGACAAAATCCATAAAAGACAGACATAAGACTTGAGAAGTAGAGTGAAATCATTCTTTAGATGGTGTGCATAAGGATAGGAATCAGATAGTATGTGCTTTTCCAACCTAATGAACTGAGGGTGCAGTTAAGAACTAGGAATATTCAAGGAAGTAGTCATTTTGGCCCTGCCATTTACTATTGTGGCTATGGATGAGTGATTTAATTTCTGTATTCACTTCTGCAATATGGAGCTAATAGATACCTATCTCACATAAGTGCCGTAAAGATCAAATCCTTTGGCTTGCTTTGCATGACTGATCTTTTGAGGTAAGTAGTAGGTCTTGAATATTTTTGACTGCTTTGAACTATAGATTGAAATAAAACTGTCATCTCAGCCCTTCTTTCTTCTGAGGTGCATAAATTAAGTTGTATGCAATCTTCTTTATGTGTCTTTTGCATAAAACACATACAAATGAAGACCGCCTTGGCTCTGTGTAGTTGTTAAATCTCCCATGATGCGATTGGCAAAATCTTTGTCTCTCACCCCATCTTGTTCAACATGCTTAGAACCAGTTCTCTGTCACTGCCACCATTCACCTTAGAAATATTTGCATTTTAGAAGACCTGTATCTAAATAGTTTATAAAGTACTTTGGGACTTGTGATTAAGTACAGTGTTTTAGCAATGTGACCTGCAATTAGTGCTTAAATATATCTTTCTTTTAATAAGGCTTTTTATACTGAAGAACATGTCTTAAAATTAGATTAATAATAATACTGGGTTCATTTCTGACCACTGGAATGTAAATGATTATTATGAAACCTCACGTTTGTGTATGATGTCCACTGTTGAAAAGCATTGCTTTTCTGGGGCCATGTTTCACGTAAATAATTGTCCTGAAATGAACAAACAGAAGTATCGCTTGGCAGCAGGTCTGATCCACACCTCAGCCTTGTTATAGGGTGTATCAACAGAAAGTTTGATCTTAATATACCTTGATCTTCCCCTAAACTATCAACTAGGAAAATATATCTGCATTAATGTGTCTTTCAATACTCCCCTATTTATTGTTTGCCATCAGCTAGGAAGTTATGATTAACAAAATTGTCTATTTTCTTTTACATTATTTCAAGTTTAAAGAAAATCCTAGTAGATCTGATTATATAACACAAACTATATTTTGGTTGCTGTATATTTATATATAACTAATTCTTGGTGTCTTTTGCAGGAAATGGAAAGAACAGTTCATATGTTTGAAACATTCCTGTGATCTCTTCGAGATGGGTGGGTTTATCCTCTTAAACTGCTCATGGGAGAGCAGTCTTCTGAGCCATTCGATTTCCAATTGCACCAAGTATGTGCAGAGCCTTGGTCTTAAATGCTCGCTCTCTTTCTTTCTGTTAAATTTGGTGCTATTGTCTCAGGTACCTGAAACCAACCAGCCTACAAGAACCAAACAGAACTTCAGATAATTGTATCTGATATAAATAAAGAATACTACACCACAACTTGGAGATTTTTGGTGCTACAGAAACTGCTCTCATTTCTGCTCCTGTTCTCTCTACATGCATTATCTTTTGAGAAACTTCAGACACAGTGGAGCAGGCCAACAAACAAGAAAACTGGATAGAGCAGATTTAACTAGGTTAAATTTTTTTAAATGGACAACTTTTAAAATTTTCCTTTTCATTTTTTTCTTGTTCTCTGGGGTAATGGACAGAAATCTGTTTCAAAGTTGGCAGTGATGCATTGTGGTAGGAAACTTGAGTAACTGGATATACAGTAATTTGAAAATAAGGCTCTCTAGAACTGCCTTTAATGTGCCTTTTTAGTCAATTGAGAAAGATAAGGCTATTCAAATTGTTGGGCTTGTAGCAAATGGCAGAGTTAGAAGGCGGTCTTCAGAATGAAGAGCTCCAAAAGGATGATTTGCATTTCCTCATCATTGAATGGCAACCAATATTATGGTTCTAAAATGCCTGTCTTACTCTACAGAACTAAACTAAGACACACTGAAAAAGCGATACACTTTACCAAAACAGTGAAATTTCTTTATTCTGTCGTATATTTATGTTACAGAAATAAGCTACACAGTGAAACTCTCATATGTTTTTGAAAACAAAGTGAAGAGAATACTCATTAAGGGGGCTATTATTTTTTCTCACAGTTCTATTTATTTGTTGTCCATTTTGAGTTCTTAGAAACAAAAGCTGTTTAATTCTGGCAGGTTTATTTCTAAAGTCTTGTTTTTATTAAAGCTAAGACATGCTAAATGGACATAGAAAGGAGAGACAGTTAGCCAAAAGTCCTGGAGCCCTAGCTCACTGTAAGTACAATTTAATCCAGGGTACCACACTATGGGCCATGTATAGCAGTATTAATGTTGGGGGGCGGGCAGGGAAGAACTTTATATTATCACTGGCCATTTGTGGACCTCTGACCTGCGCTGTGTGGATTGCAGTTCTTATAGCTGAATAGAGAGTATATCAGTAGTTCAAAACTTTCCTTTCTGGAATTTGGGGAGACACAATCTAGGCAGTTGCAAGAGACAAGGATGTTGCAGTAAAAGTCTTATCACAGGCTCGGTGTTAAAACATGACCTGGGCTGATTTTTCAGACAAATAATTAGAAAATGTAGACAGGTTGGCTGGTGTTAATCACATATTATCGTTCATTATAACTGTTATATGTAGCTGTAGGAGCGTCTTTCCAAAATATGCAACACAATGTGTTTTGTTTTTAATTAGAGAAAACTGTCTTGGACTACTGCAGAGATACTGAGCTACCTCAGCTTTTTCTATTTTAGTTACCAACAGTGTTTACGGAGGACTGTAACACTCTCTGCTACCGTTTACATGATGAAGCTAAGGTACTTGTCTCCATGTCTTTGGCTAGTAGTAGTATGCCACTGCAGAAAAACAAACTTGGGCCTTGGGCTACTGCAGCAATCCAAAGTGCTTCTTCGTATTTTCTGTTTAAGCCTTCTAATTCTGACTTGATCTTTTTCTCCCCCAAAATGCCACTTGTTTTCTGAATATCTAAGAGAAAAATGTTTGAAGGCTTGGTATGAATCTAGTCATACTATTCTAAATGCAACCCATGTTGAAATACTGTATATTTTGGTGGGAAAATGCGATTAAAAATAATAAACAAAGGAACAGCCAATCCCACATTTGAAACAAGGTGTTCGTGGTATCTCAAATTTGATTATAGGGATTTTTTTCACGTTTCCTTTCGTATTTATTGTCATCATTCCTGTTTGAGATACTTTGCTGTCAGGTACACTAACAACAATTTTGTATTTTGATGGAAATTGTTACAAACTTAAAGATTTGATTAAATTAAATGTAGCCAATTTTTTGTAGCAAGTTTCTAGTAAAAGGATTTTTTGCAAGTCTCAGGTTCTTGCTGCAGCATTTTTTTTTTTAATATTTATTCCAGTTTCACTTATTCAGAGAAGTATTTGTTTAGGTAGCAGCAGGACTTTTGAAAAATAAAACTACACACATTTTTAACACTTTGCTAAATTTGTATGAATTAAAAAATTGAGTTTTTAGTCATCAGAGTTTGACAAGCAAATATAAGACTCATGCCTAGCATTAAAATGCTTCCAACAGGTCAGTTCTTTTTAAAATAGCTTTTACTGCTCATTAGAACCTGATATGGAAACTGAAAGATGCAACTTTACTAATTGAGGATCTGCAACTTCAATATTTTAGACCTTTTGGAAAGAATTAGCCAATCTAAATATGTTTTACTTGGGTAAAATTATACCTGCCTTTCTGGCCCAAATAGCCACATTACTACATCAGCTTTTTTTTCCCCTTTACAGATGCCTGCTGGGTATTTAAAGCAGCTGTTAATCTATCTATGTGGTCTAAACTTGTTTACTATTTGTACATCTTTTTTCTTTTTTTTGCCATTTGGCAAGTATTTGTACAAATTGACCTCTGTTCCTTGTTTTCTGATGTGAAATTTGCAAATAAACTCCTGTGTAAGGCCTTGTTCTTGGGTCAGTAAAGTGAGACATAGCCAGGCAGAGGTAAACTTCTTTGTGGGCCATTGGGACTGTATTGCAGGTAGTGGAACTGCTCTAGGGTGAAGTTGGTGGCTGTGGAGTTAATAGTATTTGCAAGCTTGAATCTCACCTGTGATTAATTTTTGTTTGTTTGTCTCCTTTTGTATTGTTACTTGATTTTTCTCATATGCCAATGTATTTATAGGATTACTGGTTTTTTATGTATTATCTTGTCTTCCCATTTTTTGATTAAGTTGGTGGGTCAGCTCCGGATTTTACATTCAATATATTGAATGTCAGGCCCTGCAGCTGATAGTCATTATTTTATTGTTTGTAATCACAACATGAGCTTGAATTCAGGCTTGTACCTGCATCTTTTGTATCTTGTACATTGGGTTATTTAGACATTGGGGAGTCCTATTGTTTGATTAATGTGTGTCTACTTTGTGGATTAAGTAGACTTCTTTCATCAGCTATGATATATTTTGGATTCTATAGTTTTATTCAGAATTGTGTTTAAATTGATGTTTTGCATTTTAACTTCATTTTACATTAGTTTAAAGTAAGTTATTTAATTTTTTGAACTTCTGCAGATTTTGAACATTTTACTGTAATTTGTAATATAACTGCTGTGAAATACTTGAATAAAGATGACAAGAAAAACATGTCTGTAGTCCATTAAAAATTTCAGTAGGCATAATTTATTTCTTGGATTTTGTTGCTTGGTTGTTCAGATATTTAGTCAGTAACTTTGCTCTCAGTGTTTGCCTGTTAAAGGAAAATATCCACTTTTAATTTTGCATAATTAGTTGAAACTCGTGGTGTGGATTATAATTAAATAACCTAATGAAGAAAAAATCTCCCTTTTGTTAGAGAATAAGCTACATTAAATTTCAGGATAATGGCACTGGGATAGTGCTGTTTGGCGTACATTAGCATCAAAGTGGGGCAATTGATTTCTTTTGTTTCACAGTCATTTCCCCAGATGACCTACTTTTCTTCCTACATAATTAATATTTTTCACCTCTCCAAATTGTACACATTTTTTTTGAGTGGTTCACTTCATTTAAACATAAAATTTGAACTCAACCCAAGTTACAAATATACTTCTAGAAGAAGCCAAGATTATTTTTAGAAATTGAAGCTGAAATACAAATTGGGACAAACTGACCCCGGGCTCCATGCAGCGCTGATGCTTTGAAATGCCACGCAAAGCCGGGGTCAGCTGGGGAGTCTCCAGTTGATCCTGGTTCAGTGGAAATGCTACACAGAGCCCAGGGTCAGCTGGGGACTGATCCCAGCTTTGTGCAGCATTTCAAAGCGGCAGTGCTGCACGGAGCCCAGGATCAGCTCGGGGCTCCCTACCTGACTCTAGGTTCCATGGAAATGCCGCACAAAGCCTGGGGTCAACTAGTCCCCAGTTGACCCCAGGCTCCATGCAGCACTGCCTCTTTTGAAATGCCACGGTGGCGGCATTTCAAAAGGGCAGCACCGCACGGAGCGCATACCCCCTTTGCTGCCTCTATATAATAGAGGCGGGGGGGGGGGGGGTGCGACTATTTGACTCGACTGTCCGATAAGCATTTGCTCCTGTTTAGTACAGTACATTTGCTACTGTTTACTGTTCCCACTGAACCAAGATCAGCTGGAGACTCCCCAGCTGACCCTGGCTCTGCGTGGCATTTCAAAGCAGCAGCGCTGCATGGAGCCCAGGGTCAGCATCTTTAGTAAACAGTAGTTTGGTTGTAGCTATTATAGTTAAGTTGTAAAATGATGCCATTAAAACTCTGTTGGCTAATGTGAATATTTGACTGGCATAAAATATTTGAGCTTAAGTTTTTCTTAAGCTTGGTTTCGGTCTTGAGTAATTTTCTTTTGAAAATATGACCAGAGTCTGACTCCTGATACCACAGGTTGTGTCGCCTTCATTTCCTCCTTCAGATTGTTCTGTATACCATACTTAACAAGAGGTATGTAACTGCTCTTCATGAAAAGTTAACTAAAAAGATAGCTTTCTTTGATAGGATAACTAGTCTAATGGATAAGGGAGAAGCGGTGGATGTGGTAGACTTTAGTAAGGCATTTGATACTGAAGCAAAATACAGGACTATGTAGCACTTTAAAGACTAACAAGATGGTTTTTTAGATGATGAGCTTTCGTGGGCCAGACCCACTTCCTCAGATCAAATAGTGGAAGAAAATAGTCACAACCATATATACCAAAGGAAACAATTAAAAAAATGAACACATATGAAAAGGACAAATCACATTTCAGAACAGGAGGGGGATGCAGGGGGGGGGGAGGAAGGAAGGTAAGTGTCTGTGAATTAATTATATTAGAGGTGGGGAGAGTTAGATGTCTGTGAGCTAATGGTATTAGAGGTGATAATTGGGGAAGCTATCTTGGTAATGGGTAAGATAGTTTGAGCCTTTGTTCATTCCTTCCTGGAGAGTGTCGAATTTTAACATGAATGATACTGTCTTGCATAATATTCTTATCAATAAACTAGACAAATACAACTTAGATGGGGCTACTATAAAGTGGGTGCATAACTGGCTGGATAACCCTTCTCAAAAAATAGTTATTAACGGTTCACAATCCTGCTGGAAAGTTATAACAAGTGGGGTTCCCCATGGGTCAGTTTTGGGACTGGTTCTGTTCAGTGTCTTCATTAACTATTTAGATATTGGCATGGAGAGTACGCTTATTAAGTTTGCAGATGATATAAAGCTGGGAGGGGGTTGAAACTGCTTTGGAGGATAGTCCTGATTCAAAATGATCTGGACAAACGGGAGAAATGATCTGAGGTAAATAGGATGAAGTTTAATAAGGACAACTAGTGGTGTTCCCTAAGGGTCAGTCCTGGGACCAATCCTATTCAATTTATTCATAAATGATCTGGAGAAAGGGGTAAACAGTGTGAGGTGGCAAAGTTTGCAGACGATACTAAACTGCTCAAGGTAGTTAAGACCAAAGCAGACTGTGAAGAACTTCAAAAAGATCTCACAAAACTAAGTGACTGGGCAACAAAATGGCAAATGAAATTTAATGTGGATAAATGTAAAGTAATGCACATTGGAAAAAATAACCTCAACTATACATATAATATGATGGGGGCTAATTTAGCTACAACTAATCAGGAAAGAGATCTTGGAGTCATCGTGGATAGTTCTCTGAAGACGTCCATGCAGTGGCAATCAGAAAAGCAAGCAGGATGTTAGGAATCATTAAAAAAGGGATAGAGAATAAGACGGAGAATGTCTTATTGCCCTTATATAAATCCATGGTATGCCCACATATTGAATACTGTGTACAGATGTGGTCTCCTCATCTCAAAAAAGATATACTGGCATTAGAAAAGGTTCAGAAAAGTGCAACTAAAATGATTAGCGGTTTGGAACAGGTCCCATATGAGGAGAGATTAAAGAGACTGGGACTTTTCAGCTTGGAAAAGAAGAGACTAAAGGGGTATATGATAGAGGTCTATAAAATCATGAGTGGTGTGGAGAAAGTGAATGAGGAAAAGTTATTTACTTGTAACCATAATATAAGAACTAGGGGGCACCAAATGAAACTAATGGGAAGCAAGTTTAAAACAAAAGGAAGTTCTTCACATAGTGCATTGTCAAACTGTGGAACTCCTTGCCTGAGGAGGATGTGAAGACTAGGACTATAACAGGGTTTAAAAGAGAACTAGATAAATTCATGGAGGTTAAGTCCATTAATGGCTATTAGCCAGTATGGGTAAGGAATGGTTTCCCTAGCCTCTGTTTGTCAGAGAGTGGAGATGGATGGCAGGAGAGAGGTGGCTTGATCATTACCTGTTTAATTCGCTCCCTCTGGGATACCTGGCATTGGCCACTGTTGGCAGACAGGGAACTTGGCTGGATGGACCTTTGGTCTGACCCAGTATGGCCATTCTTATGACAAATGCAAAGTACTCCACTTAGGAAGGAACAATCAGTCTCACACATACAGAATAGAAAGCGATTGTCTAAGGGGCAGTATTGCAGAAATGCATTCTAGGGGTCACAATGGACCACAAGCTAAATATGAGTCAACAGTGTGACGCTGTTGCAAAAAAAGTAAACATGATTCTGGGATTCATTAACAGGAGTGTTGTGAGCAAGACACGAGAAGTCATTCTTCTGCTCTACTCTGTGCTGATTAGGCCTCAGTTGGAGTACTGTATCCAGTTCTGGGCACCGCATTTCAAGAAAGATGTGGAGAAATTGGAGAGGGTTCAGAGAAGAGCAAGAAGAATGATTAAAGGTCTAGAGAATATGACTTATGAAGGAAGCCTGAAAGAATTGGGCTTGTTTAGTTTGGAAAGGAGAAGACTGAGAGAACATGATAGCGGTTTTCAGGTATCTAAAAGGATGTCACAAGGAAGAGGGAGAAAAATTGTTCTCCTTAGTCTCTGAGGCTAGGACAAGCAGCAATGGCTTAAACTGCAGCAAGGGAGGTTTAGGTTGGACATTAGGAAAAACTTTGTACATGTCAGGGTGGTTAAACACTGAAATAAGTTGCCTAGGAAGGTTGTGGAATCTCTATCTCTGGAGATATTTAAGAGCAGGTTAGATGGACATCCATCAGTGATGGTCTAGACCAGGCATGTCAAACTCAAAGCCTACTGAGGGCTGCACAAAGGAAAACTGATTGCTTTCAGGGACACCAAAGAAAATGTACTTCTACTGGAAAGTCGTAATTATTATTATAGATTATGTTTTAGGTATATTTTGTCAGGTCTTGTTTGACTAAAATACAATAATTTGAGGTGTAAAATTGTTATTTGCCCATATATATTTTAATTAAAAATTAAAAAGTACCTTAAATTTATATTTAATCTGGTACATAACTTGTTGAAATAAAAACAAGTATAGCCAGTGGTTAATCAAATAGAACAGGCTTCTGTGAAAATCTGAGCTACTTTGTAAGTTTGAGATTTTTGCATAAACACATAATTATTCATGCGATTGCAAAAAAAAAATCTTTATCGATACAAAATTAATACACTACATTTTGTGATTTTATTTGGGAATAAATAAATAAAAAACAAAACATTAGCAAAATATTCTTCTCTACTTCCCCAGAGTGAGGCACTCCCAGCCCCACCCCTGCTCTAACCCAATGCCTCACCCCTCCCCCAGAGCCAGCACCCCCCCCCCCGTTCTAACCCAATGTCTCACCCCTCCCCCAGAGCCAGCCACTCCCATCCTCCCCCGCCCACTCTAACCCAATGCCTCACCCTACCCTCAGAACCACGCACACTCAGCCCCCCTCTAGCCTAATGCCTGGGTCCCAGAGCTGCTGCCGCCGCCACACTTCTTCCTCCAGGCACTGGGGTGCGTGAGCAGAGCTGCTGGCTGTCAGCAAGCGCTTGATGGCACGCGCAGAGCAGCAGGCTAGCTGTACTCTGCACTTGGCCACGTTCTCAGAATGGCCAGCGGGCTGCACTTTATTCTTTTATAAAAATGTAGTGGCGGGCTGCAAAAAATTGCAATCGGGCTGCATGCCAGATGCCTGTTTGACATGCCTGGTCTAGATGGTACTGGATCATGTCATGAAGGTAGGGGACTGGACTTGATGACCTCTCGAGGTCCCTTCCAGTTCTAGTGTTCTAGGATTCTATGATTAAACAGGAATGGTTTAAAAAAATTAAATTACTCAGTTGTGAAAATGAGGAGATACAAGTTAGCTTCTATTCTTCCTTCTGTAAAGTATCTGTTTAGTTCACAGACTCCTCGGAGCAGGGACCTAAATTTTAAACTTGGACTAGCATCCAGTGATGTGCAGCATGTTGGATTTAATTTAGGATGTTGCTGATTGAAAACTGTATACTGAGTAGGCACAACTGGAGATTTTCTGGAGTGAAAACATCGAATTCAAGAGCAGATAGGATTTTACATCTTAAGTCTACAGGCAGGTACCTGCATAGTCTAATTAATCTTATGTTTGCAGAGGCAGATCACGTAAGTATATTGGAAGCACTGTGCGCATATCCCCTATACTGTCCATAGTCTGGCCCTGTAAGCAGTGCAAATGCTTCTTGATTTGACAGTTGCAGCCAAGGCCACCCATGTCAGAACTGGTGCAAGGTTGGTGAGGGACCTGGCTCCACTCTTTTTGTGGCAATCTGATTCTTCCTTAGACTTTAGACAGGCTGCGGTCTGTCTCCACGGAGTGAGTTTAGCACCCAGCTATTGGAGCAAAAGGCAGGTGGAAGAGAGGGAGGGCGAGAGTATGTATGGGTGTATTGCAGATACCACCCTAGCAAACGCTATAAGATGGTACCAACAGGAGTTCTCCTAACTCCAAATCACCACTCTGTTCTGGTGATAGACACATTTCCCCTACTTAGGATCAGACTTCCCGGTTAAGATGAACAGGGCATTTTACACTTATTGGAGCCATTGTTTCAAGCTGTCTTACAGAATCAGGAGAGGCTTAGATAAACTCAACATTTTTCAAGCATTTTTTACAACTATGAAGTATGAAGAAAAACTTTTTGTCATGAAGGCTGAGATTCTGCTGTCCTCTGACTTCAGTAGTTGGTCACCTGGACATCAGCCTTCTGAACCTAGGCCTTAATCTATCCATACACATAAACTGATATGAAAGGAATTTATGAGATCTGGAAGTGAAATAGTTGCTTAAGCAAGGAATTTGTAAACTGGTGATGTGAATTACCTCACTTTTTATTTAAAACAAATCAAAACCTCAGTACATCAGTGAAAGGTGCACAATGAAAATGGAAAAGAATCAGGAAATTACTTTCAAAAGCTGCTAATGCAGCCGTTGTTGCATTTCTATATGTCTGATTTTGTTTGTTAAATATATATATGTTGTGTTTTCTCTTAAAGTGGGCACCTTCCAGGGAGCCTGTTTTGGCTCAATCCAATAACATTGAACAGGAATGACTGCTGTTAAATTCCAGTTACAGTGCGGCCACCTCTGATTAATGAAATATCATTAAATAATACTTTAATAGTAGGGAAACTCCAAGACTGTTTTTAAAATATAAAAGTTGCTAAAAATATTAAAAGTATTTTCTTTAAGTAGTATCGCAAATTCATCCACGTTATCCCAGTAAAGAGAATGCTAGTGTATCGCTCTACTAGTTTGACCTCTCTGAGGAGCTACAGAAAATGGTTTTTATCATGGTGCAACTCCATTTCCCCTCCACCCCCTCAAGTCATAGGTAAGTCGGTGCACAAGGGAATGGTGAAGAGTCCCATAGAGCAGGAAGAGTGAAGTAGAGACGAGATAACTGATGACATCAGCAAGGGTCACCGGCACAAAGTGCGTACAATACAAAGAAGAAGATCCCAAGACCGATTTAAATTTACCCTAGACCATTTAAGGAACTATCTGAAGCAATCTTGGAGCTGTTAAAAGTTATTCCAAGATCAATGGTTTTCTGTCAAACTGGGAGAACGTATCTAGTGACATCTCATAGTCTTGAGCGTTCAATATTTTCATTAATGAATTGGATAATGGAGAGGAGAGTATGCTTATAACATTTGCAGATGACACCAAGTGAAGAGAGATTGCAAGCACTCTGGAGGATAGGATTAGAATTCAAAACGACCTTGCCAAATCAGAGTATTGATCTGAAATCAATAAGATGAAATTCAATAAAGATAAGTGCAGAGTAATCCACTTAGGAAGATAAAATAAATGCACAACTACAAAATGCAGAATAACTAGCTAGTACTGCTGAAAAGGACGTGGGGCTTACACTGGATCACAAATTGAATGAGTCAGCAGTGTGATGCAGTTGCAAAAAAAGTTAATGTTGTTCTAGGCTGTATGAACAGCACTATGGTATTTTTTTAAAATGGGAGATAATTCCTGCTAGGCATTGGTAATGCTCCAGCTGGAGTAATATGTGCAACTCTGGGTGCCACCCTTGAAGAAAAATGTGGAAAATATGGGAGAATCCAGAGGACTGTAACAAATACAATAAAAGGTTTAGAAAACCTGACCTGTGAGGGAAGATTTTTTTTAAAAACTGGCATATTTAATCTTGAAAAAGAAGACTAAGACCTAATAAATCTTCAAATACTTTAAGGACTGTTACAAAGAGGATGGTGATCAGTTATTCTCCATGACCACTGACAGAAGGACAGGAAGTAGTGGCTTTAATCAAGGGAGATTTAGATTAGATATTAGGAAAAGCTTTCTGGCTATAAAGGCAGTTATGTTCTGAAATAGGCTTCTAAGGGAGGTTAAGCAATTCCTGTTGTTGGAGGTTTCTAAGAAGAGGTTGGACAAACACTTGTTGGGGTGGGCTAGGTTTAATTGGTTCTGCCTTTGTGGAAGGACCTAAACTTGTTGTCATCTTGAGGTCCCTTACAATCACATATTTTTATGCTTCTCCACAAGACTCTCAAGAGCTCCCAAGTATGCTGGGGCACCGTTGGAGTTGAGGAAGTAGTATCATAGGAAGCTTTTTGCCTCTTCCCCATGCTCTGCTGATCAAACTGCTTTTTTGGCTCCTTTGAAGGTCAGGGGATTGGTGAGATGTGTGCAGCTGGAATCTTGAGGCATATTTGAGAATGTAAGTAGTTGTAGTAACTTGAATTTTTCAGCTTGTTTCGGCAGAGCTAAATTAGGTGTGATGACTAAGAGAGAAACGTTCTGCTTAGTGTGAATTTTGAAAATTCTTATCCTGGAAACATTAGGTGAGTGAATGAAAGGGGTTTGTAGGTTTGTATGTTTTTTTAAGTTATTGAAGCATGGGACTGGGGAAATGAAACTCAAGGGAGATTTCAAAAAAATGTTTAATAAATACTTCCTCTGGAAAAGGGAGCATATCTCAGACCAAAACCAGTAAAAATAAATTAATTTGTTCTAGAAAGACTTACTGTGTTAAATTTGAAGTAAATTCAGTCACTATAGCATGAAAAGGATTGGCTCATTCTGCTAAGTACAAATCTCGAAGCATCTTAAACCATGGCGCTTTCATGCATCTCCAAATTCAGCTTTTTAGATAACATCTCGTCTGTCTCTTTACAGTATACAACTTGCATCTTCTTGCTCACGTGTAATACTTGACTTACAGGAATATACAGAAGCCATCTTGAAATAAAATCAATCAATAAATGTTTGTTATTGTGATAGGCAAGGGTAAACTGGTATGTTGAATTGTATTAAAGTATCACATTTTTGAAACTATTTTAGATTTTTTTAAGTATTTGAAAGACAAATATACAAAATAATTTTCATAAAATACTGAGGCGTAATAGGGGAGCTAAATTTAACAGCTTGCATGTTGCATCAGGGCTTTAGAATTTCATCTATAATCTACTTTTCTCTCAAAAATTGTGTTCCAGAAGTGGAGTTTTCATTAATTCTTGGTATTGCCTTCAGATTTGTGAAAACAGCCACGAGAATGCATACTGTGTGTGACTGCTGCAGTGTTGTACTTTCTAGTCTTCAGTGATAAATCAGATATGGGAAATAGTCTGTTTACTCTGGAACCTAGTGACAATTTAAGTATAATCAGCTATTTAACTACTAATCATTCTAGTTATTCATAGTTACTTTAAAGCCAAAAGGATGAAGAATCTACTACCTCCCCTTTGTAGTCACACTCAGTATTCTGAAGTAGATTAGGGGTTTATGGGGCTGTGAGCCAGAGCAAGTCAGGGCCCCTTCCCAGCCCTGCCTTCTGCAGCGGCCTCCCACCACTGGTGCTCCTGCTGGGGAAATAGGTTTGGGGCACAGTCACACTGGGCAGGTTGAGGGAGGGGAGTAGGACTTGCTCATTTTTATTAAATTAATGGGGACCTCAGGCATGAGCGAGCCCCTGTTGACCTCATACCTAATCCATCATTGTTGATATTAGAAATGCGTGCTTCTGGTTCCAGACATGGATTTGTATACTGACGTTTTCTGCTAAAGGAAAGACCAAATTTTTTACCTAGTATTTTTTTCCCGGTGGAGGTGTGAATACATTGTAATTGTCACCTCTCGGTATTTTTTTTCGGTAAGCTAAACAAATGGAGCTATTTATGTCCCTACTGTAAAGCATTTTCTTCAGCTCTGAAATAATTTTTGTAGCTATTTCTGTGCACTCTCAAATGATGCAACATAGTTTTAATACAGATACCAGAACACTATGCAGTATTTCAGTATTGGTCCCATCAATGCCATATGCAGAGATAAAATCACCTCCCTACTCTTACTCACTACCCTCCTGTTTGGCTGCCCTCCTTTAGGAGATACCTGTACAGCCATAGTCTGGGCTATTGTGCCATGCTTGCAAGAAGCTCTCTGTTTTATCCTCCAAAGTGCACCTTCCTGGGAACTAGCAGAGCAGAATCTGTCTATCTGCTCATCTATGGCTGGTCTTTTCTGAATCAAGCTTCATCAATCATTGGCATTCCTTACAGGTCCAGAGGGGGCAAATCTGTTAAATTCCCAAAGTTGCTCTTTTACCCTTCTTGCCTTTAATGTGCATTGTGCATCCCATCCCAAGTATCTTTTCTCATTGATTCCATTGGAACTGCTTGATGCTATTGTGAGAGGGGGTAGTAGAACTTTGACCTAGAAATTAAGGTCTTTAAGAACCTTGGATGGAAGGTGTTATAGAAATGCAATGAATAATAGTGAGGTTGCAAAGTGAAACATCAGAATTCTGGACATGTTGAAGTTAAAATTGTATGTATCACATTGCTTCCACCCTCTTTTTATATGTATAATGACTTAGCGTTATGGCATGGTCATGTTACTTTTCAAATCATGGTGTAACTAACTGTATCTGTGACCCTTCCTGTTCTCTTTAAACACATCAGTTGTCAGGCCTCTAACCAGTTCCTGTCTCCTGCAAATGACTCCTGAAATTCGCCCGGGGAAAATGAGGGAAATATGTAAAAAAAAATTTGTATAAGTAGCAGGCATATTTCATTTTACTTGTGTGATATTTTCTTGCCTGGCAGCAGACCGCTCAGAGGCTAGAAACGAGACATAAACAAGAAATGAAATAATGGCAAACATGGTACTGCCAAAGAGAATACCAAGGGTCTTTTATCCTAAATGTAGAACTAGGAAGAAGGACATAGCTGGAGACAAGCTGAGGTATTGCCCAATGAATAGTTTTCCCATTGTTTCTTCAAGGGAGATGCTCAAACCTTAAATATGCTTGCCTAGGAGGGAAGGGTTTGGGTAGGCTGTCACTCTGCCCAGGGAGTGTTTGTGAGGGCTGACAGGTATGCCAGGAGAGCACCTTGAGGGAGTGTAGCAGGGTAGTCTGCTTCTCCTAGCCCAGAAATATAGAGGTAATTGGGCAGAAGAGAACTAACAAAAGTTATACTATATGAGTACAGTATATGTAAGAGCAATGCCCATCATTCTTTTTTTGTTTTAACCCTTTGCTCTTGGTGTTGTGTGTCATTTTAAAGCTAAGTATTGGAACAAAACCATCTCATAGGAAAATATATTTTAAAATAATGAAAATTATGAATGACTGACTTTCTTCAAGGCTTACCTGGAGCTGGGGCGGCACAGCGTCTTTAGATTCTTTTCCATTCAGTCTCTCCCCATGTCAGCCTGTGTCCTTGGACAGTTTCTGAGAGTTCATACACTCCCGGCCACCTATTTCTTCCTAGAAGGGCTTTTTAGTTGTTTAGTGTTTTTAGATTTTCCAGACTTTCACGTTTGGCAAAAGCAAGGGCTACTTAAAGCTAACAGCTTGCTCCATTTCAGCCCTGTGCCTAGCTGTTCCTATTGGAGAAGCCATTGTTACTTTCTTGTTTGTTCTTCCCACAGCTGCCTATTCAGTCAGTAGTTCTCAATCTGCGGCCCAATTGGCACACAGCTGTGATTCATCTGACATCCTCAGGGTCATATAGGTAATATTGGATGCAGTGCACAATAGTAAGTAGGTTGAGAACCACTACTAGATCAATGTGCTTATACAGAAAACATTTATAACCCAATATACAATCACTTCACTTTACTCACAAGGTCACATGCAGTGTTCATAAAATTATTGCTTCTCAGTATTTTTAGATTAGTATAGATCAGTTCCTAGTTTGTCATAAAAACACTTCTAAAAGATGGATCTGAAACAAACAGCATTATGTAGAAAAAAGTAGTGACACTAACGGGATCTCCCTGCAAAATTATAAGTTCTTGTCTACTAGTCAGATACTAGGGCTGTTTTAGCTGCAAACTATTTTTATGTGAAAATTTTATTTCCATCCAAACCTCCACATAAACACAAAATGGCTGAACGAATTTGTCACACTTTTGAAAAATATTTTCTGCAGAGTTGAGAACAATAAAACTGTCAAAATTATAAGTAGCTAAAAGTTAACCCCTTAGAATAATTTGTGCAACCTTAATAAAATATACTTTGCCAATATTATTATTACTATTTATACTTTGATTAGTAAAGTGCAGAGGCATGATGAGACAATAGGATTCTTACATACTAAATCATATTAGAAGTATAGGAAAAGTCCTAAGGTCCATAGAATCTGAACAACACATGGCAGGATAAATGTGGCAGAAGTATTAATAAGTGATGCTGCACACAATTTTTAAACACCTTTTTTTGGCAAAATATGTGGATTTGGTAACCAAAATGTTTTGGGAATTCATGTTGCTTTTTT
Source organism: Pelodiscus sinensis (assembly GCF_052426305.1). Classification (NCBI taxonomy): domain Eukaryota; kingdom Metazoa; phylum Chordata; order Testudines; family Trionychidae; genus Pelodiscus; species Pelodiscus sinensis. Next base: position 16,870,578 of record NC_143054.1, read on the forward strand.
AATATTAAAATTGTTTTTGATGAAAAAAGTTCTAAAAAGGGGATTTGAAATTAAATGTTTGTAATTTTCAGTTTGAATTACTTTGTTTCAAAAATGCATCAGCTGAAACCAAACCATTTTAAATGGTTAAGATTGAACAAAATGTTTCATTTTGTCAAAACAAAACATTAACCTGGTGGATTTTTTTTCAACATTTTAAGTTGCCAAAAGTTTTGAAAAATTGTTTGTTTGATCCAAAATCATTTGTAATTTTTTCAGATTTGCAAGTGAAGCAAAAAATCCATTATTTAGACAGCTTTACTAATTACTAATCAAGCGCTTTGTTTGAAAAGAAGGAAAAAAAGGGATTATAATTTCAGTTAGAGGTATTGGTGGTTGCATACCTGCTTTCTCTCAAAGTCTGTCCTGTTTGTGCCCAGCCTCTGGGTTTGTATGAGGTCTGGAAAGACTATAATGCATTGCTGCTATGCATAACTCTAGTCTGGATTGTTTTCCTGTTCCTGGCCAAGCCACAGTTCCTGATTTTTCTCCTTACTCTTTGTGCCACGAGAAGAATAGTCAGCAGTATTTGTGCTGTTTTCAGTGAACCAATTAATCACTTTTACTACATTTGTTGTGAAGAAATAGATTTAGAAAAATCTAGTAATAGCAAATGACTTCTCAAAGGAGAAGACCCTCAGGACAGAGGCCATTAAATTTCACCCAGGTTTCCCTTGAACCCAATAACTTATATTTACCTAAAGCACATCTTCCACAAAGGCATTCAGTCTTAATGGAAAACAATGAGATGGAGAGCCAACCCCCTTCATTGGTAGTTCATTCCAGTGGTTAAACACCCTCACAGTTAGAAATGTGTGCTGTATTTCCAATTTAATGTCTGGCTTCAGTTTTCCACCATCAGGTTTTCTTAGCCTTTCTCTGCTACATGAAAGACCCTTCCTTATCTGGTATTTTCTCCTTGTGAAAGTCCTTTATCTATGGTAATAGTCACCTCTCAGGCCTTGTCTACACACTTGTGATGACATGTAGTATCTGTAGCTACAAATCACACTGAAAAGCACTCGCTATAGTATCTAGGTACACACGTCCGTGAAAGACTGGGAGGGAGAGATGATAGGGATGGTGATTGCCTAGAGTCTTTTTCCCTTTCTCCAGATGCTAGTCTTTTCATGCTTGCAGCGTCTTTCACCATGGCATGGAAAGGGTCCAGAAGCTGGATACTACACTGCTAAAAAATAGTATAGCTGCAGGAGCCTCTGCTTGGCCACCTAGAGTGCAGTGTAGGGTGTATACCCTAAGGTTCTGGTGTATAGGGCACTTTAGTTGTCTAAGTGGCACCTCAAAGTTTGGCAGGAGAAATGGAGCTAACAGTTTGGGAACAGCACATTCTTTTCTATGAGGAAAGTAGAAACCTGTATTTGTATGATAAGAGAATGATGAGGTACTTTCCAATGCATGAGTAATGGAAGATTACTAGAGATCATCTAGTAAGGATAAATATTTTTGTTTTTTAATAAATCTTACAATACCAGGAAATTTATGTAGTCTTCTTTGAGTGATTGTTGGTGTGCATTCCAATAGGTGTGTGTGTGCAATCTGTGTGCACAAGTATCGGAGAATTTTTCCCTTTTTGGTACCTGTCAATTTGGCTGTGGAGCCCCTTGGTGTGGTGACTTCAAGGTGTAATGTATAGGACACTGCCGATCCCCCCACCTCCAGTTCCCTCTTATCATCAGTGACTGTCATTGGAGCATCTTCGCCTCTTGCATTGCATGTTCTCAGTATTCATTGTTAGTTCAATTGTTAGTGTTCCAGTTAGTTCAGTTACTTGCATAATTAGTTTGGGAGAATTTTTCCCTCTGTTTTACAGCTCCTCTGACCCAGGCATGCTGCCGTCTGAAGGGTTTAAAGTGTGTGAGGACTGTGGGAAGTCTGTACCCAAAGGCGATCCACATTCTTCTTGCCTTAAGTGCCTTGGGGAAGGCCATCAAACAGAGAGGTGTCCTATTTGCAGGAGCTTTGGGTCTCGGACTAAAAACGAGAGAGATCATCGCCTGAAGCTCCTGCTCTTGGAGGTAGCTCTCTGCTCTCCAGGGGTGAGCAGAAGACCGGCTTTGGTTCAGGACCCCTTGGTACCTTTCAAAGAGGCGTCAAAGGATCATTGGCACTGCTCCTTACTGCAGGCTAGTTTGACCTTGTGGCACTGCCCCTCCACCAGTGCTGCATAAGAAGAGGAGGATGGATAAAGGCCAGTCTCTGGACAAGCATCCCCATAAGGACACCAGTAGGGTGCACCATAAGCCTGGGCACCCAAAAGCCCCAGCACTGTTGACTCTGACACCACCACAGGGTTCATTAAATCTGGTGTTCTCATCTCTCCAGGTTTGGAGGAATTGGTGAAGGAGCTGGATCTTCCTTCCGCTCCTGCCATCTTTAAGGAACTGTGGGATCTTACTGCCATGGTGGCGCCGTCCCCAGCAAAACAGGAATTGGCCTTGATGCTGTCGGCACCAGTGCCAGACCCAGCACTGCCACAGCCTTCCACTCTCCCCCCCCCCCCCGGCACCACCATAGCTACCGGGACCATTTGCAACATGACTGGGGCAAGCCCAGTAGCCGACGACAGGGCGCGCGATAGACACCATTGATGTGGCCCTAGAGGGAGGCCCCTGGACTTGTTGCTGCGCTGCTCGCTATCACCAAGATCCCACTCCCCAGCGCCATCAGCCTCATCATGTTGAGGATTTGACCACTTGTCAGAATCGGGAGAGAAACGGAGCCAGTACTGCTCATGTGCCTTGTACGACAGCCCTTGGGTGCACCAGCATCAGTGCCTCCCTGGCAGCATCATTGGCAACCACCAGCCCAATGATCCTTTTGGAATGTGTGGGCCTACCAACAAGCCCAGGGGCCACCCTCTAGTGGTGTCTGTATCGCATGTCCTGTTGTTGGCTGCCCCCAAGAGCCACCATTCCCCAAGAGAGTACAAGTCCACACCTGCTTGTGTGGAACTGAGAATGGCATCGAGGCCCCCTGGAGGGGAGGGGGAGGGTTCAAGGCCCAGCACGGAGGCTCCCTTCCCTGGCATGCACTGCACTGACATTGGTACCAGAAGACACTGTGTACCATGCAGCTCCAGACTCCTCTTCTGAGGAGCTATAGGTCCAGGAAATCCCTGTTCTTCAGGCCTCCTCTTCCTCATCCCTGGACAAGGTACCTTAGACTCCCACCTTGGAAAACTAGGGCCACCAGGACCTCTTGTGATGACTGGCACAGAACTTAAGACTTCAGGAGGAGGAAATTATTGAGGTTGCAGACCCTATAGTGGACATCTCCCTCTTGAGGGCTCTTCCAGAGTTGCCCTCCCATCAATCAAAATGATTCAGAACACCAATAAGGTGTTGTGGCAGATTCAGGCATTTGTACCCTCCATGGCTCAGTTGGTTGAATGGCGGTACTTTGTGCCACAGAAGGGGTATGAGCACCTACTCGCCGCTCCTTGTGGTGGATGCAGTGAACCACAAGGAACGGCAAAGATAACCTGGAGCTGCACCCAAATCAAAGGATGCAGAAAAGCTAGATCTCTTTGGGTTTGAGGTCTATTCCACAAGGAGTTTAACACTGCAGATGGCTGATCAGCAAGCAGTGATAAGCCATTACTCCTTCATCTCCTGGGGCACCTTTGCCAAATTTCAGGAGCTGCTTCCCCCAGGTTCCTTCACAGAAAACACAAATTCTTGCTTGCACAGTCTGAAGGACTCTTGGACCACTCTTAAATCCCGGGGAACCCACACCCCTACACCCCAAAGGGCGTCCTTTAAGCTCCAAGCCCCGGGTCACTTCTATTCTGGGCAACCAAGGCAGGGTTTGTCCAGGCGCAGAGGTCAGAATCACCTGAGACACTCCACCTCAGGCCAAGACCTGGGTAAGGGAGGCCCTAAGCAACCTGTGGGCTCCAAACCCAACTTTTGAGGGTGTGCCTGAGGATCGAGAGCACCAGTAGGATTCTTTCCCGTTTGGCAACCACTTATCCTGCTTCTGTTATGCCTAGGTCCAAATTTCCTCAGATTGCTGGGTCCCGAGCACAGTGGAGGTGGGAGACACTATCCAATTCCACTCCCTCCTACCCCCCTGCACCATCCCTCTTCAGGAAGATGCTTCTTATGAGCATCTTCTTATGTAGGAAGTGCACACACTTTGCACACTGGATGCTATAGAGTTTGGCAGGACAAGTCATCCCTCATCCTGGTGTCTCCATTGTGGCCCAGGCAGCGCTGGTTCACCATGCTCCTGACCCTGTCAATGGACAGGCTTCTGGAGTTGCCTCTGCTCCCAGAACTGATCACCCAGCACTGTGGCCACCTCCAACAACCCAGCATGGAGTTCCTCTGCCTCGTTGTGTGTTTGCTCCAAGGTTAACTTGAATGGCAATTCTCAGGCCCCATCTGTGAAATGCTTTTGAGTAGACATAAGTCTTCCACCCAGCAACATACATGGCAAAGTGGAAACATTTTTTAATCTGGTCCACTGAACAGGGGATCTCCTCCCCCCCCTTTAGCAAGTCCCTATCCCCATTGTGCTTGACCTACCTCTTGTACTTGAAGCACCAGGGTCTAGCTATCTTGTCTATTACAGTCCACCTTGCAGCCATCTCCACTTCTACCCAGGGGAAGGGAGTAAATCCAATTTCAGAAACCCTATGGTGGGGCAGTTCCTAAAAGGTCTTTATAATTTGTGCCCTCAGGTCATGGACCCAGTCCCGCAATGGGACCTGAACCTGGTCCTCTCTAATCTTATGGCTCCCCTATTCAAACTTCTAGCGATCTGCCCCTTATCTCTTTCCTAATGGCCATAATCTCAGCCAGGAGAGGCTCTGAGGCTCTCCCTTCGGAACCTCCATACACTGTCTCCTTCAAATACAAAGTACAGTTACACCCTCACTCAGTGTTTTTTGCCTAAGGTGGTTTCACAATTTCATAAAAACCAAGACATCTTTCTGCTGGTGTTCTTTCCTAAATCTATCCCAACAAAGGACCTTCCACTCGCTGAACATCAGGTGTGCCCAGTGTTTTACGCTGACCTCATGAGATCATTTTGTAAGTCGATGCAACACTTTATTTTAATATTGGAGAGAATGAAAGGTTTTCCCATATCAACCCAGTGCCTTTCATCATGCATCACATCCTGTATCAGGGTCTGCTAGGATCTAGCCAAGGTTCACTGGCAATAACAGCCTATTCCACAAAGGGCACAGGCTTTTTCTGCAGCATTCCTTGTTCTGGTTCCGATCTAGGACATCTGTAGGGTGGCTGTGTGGTTGTCCATCCACACCTTCACATCTCACTACGGCATCACTCGGCCAAGCACGAGACGATGTGGCATTTCGCAGGGCGGTTCTGCACTTGGCAGCCAGTTGATCTCTGCTCCTCCAGGAAAAAAATTGCTGAGTTACCTATTGGAATGCATATGAGTAATTATTCAAAGAAGAAAAAAACCATTCCCTACCTTTCGTAACTGCTCTTTGAGATGCGTTGCTCATGTCCATTCCAAATCAACAGAAAAATTTGGACCTGCCGCAGCTGAGGGATATGCACCCCCACCTCCGACTGTGCCTGCAGAAAGTGCTTATCTAGGTTGCTTCTGGCCAGCAGCCCTGCAGGATCCTGAGGCAGGCCCAAAGCTGCTCATAATGGCTTGCTGCTCGCTGTGGCTTTCTGTGCTGGGGGAAAGGTAGGCTTTGGGTGCTGCCCCTGCTCCTAGCACAATCTCTCAGCTCCCATTAGCCCATTTCCACCAAGCCTCCCCCTCGTCCTAGCACAGTGTTGTGGGGGCTACTTGGAAGTGGCTGGCTGCTCTGTGCTTGAGGGTCCCAGTGGGCAGCCTGTGGGCCAGATCCAGTGGCTTCATAGGTTGTATCCGGCCTGGAGGCTATATTGTGCCCGCCCCTGGCCTAGACTGTGGAGGAGGTATATGTATTGCTGTGGTAGATATGGCTCAGAGTTTTTGTCATCCTGGATTGGAAGGAAGGAATGTTTAGAATAATACATTATCAGCTGGGCAGCCAGCACTTCCAACCAGGCCCTCCTTGTAAGAGACAACATTGGAACGGGAAAAAGGAGGGAGGGAGAGAGGGATATTAGTAAAACATTGAGAGGTGACAAAATTAAAAACCACAAGCAAGAAACTAATGCAGACATTTGGCTTGATGTCAGTTTGAAAGCTCCCCTCTCCTAGGCACTAGCTGAGCCAAAGCGTGTAATTCCTTGTGTAAAGCCGTGATGCTTGATTGAAATAGAACGTGTGGGCTGATGAAAGATGGAATTTGTTACCTTCCTCTCAGGATTAACCTTTCCCAAAGCTACAGTCAACTCTAAAAATGGAATGTGTCACCCAAGAAAATAAAACTTACAGCTTGTTTCAAGGGGCAGCTTGAGGCAGTAATTCTCCACCATTATCTGCCACTTTTGCTTGTTTTTTTCTGTCTCCAAGAGCTGGAGCCAATGTCTGACTTCGATACTGGCAGAGAAACTAAACTCTGTCATTAAGGATTATTTGGCTAAGGAATCTATTCACAATTCTCTTCTGACCCAAGTGCTGCCAGCCCTCACTTGCATGACATCTAAACTAGGCCACTGTGATCCCTGAAGAAGGAGTTGTTCTTCAGACCAGAGATGACATTTCTGTCTTGGTATAACATGTGCTGTGTAATGAGCTGATAGACCCACCATGCAGAGACATGTCTGCCCATGTGTCTCAAGATAATTTTATTTCTAGCACTTAATTGTCTTTAATAAGACGACTCAGGATGATCAAAAGTTAGTGTTGCATTTTCTGTACACCCGTGTATCTCCAGTTCAGCTGAAAGGAGAGTTCTTATGCTTGCTTTTAAAGTACACAGACCCTAGAAAGGAGAAGTGGAGCATTAAAGGGTTAGCTTAATGAGCCCATCACAGTCAATGAGACTTGATGTGTATGACAGGCAAGTGTTGTCAAAGTATCAAAGCCACCCTCAATGGAATCTTTCAGAGGTTGGCATGACTTGCCCAGCACAGGACTTATACATCCTATGTAGAGTTTGATCCTCTGGGTCTAGAAAATTAAACCATCGTTTGAATGTTGTGTGGAGGGGTAAGGGAGTCACTGCTCTTTTATTGGAACATTCAGGATGGCTTAGAGATTCAGGAGTCTCCCAGCTAGTTTCCTCTTGCTTGTAGTTAAGGCTTTATTCCATTGGTAAGCTTACTACTCGATGAAACAGAGAGGAAAATAGGAACTGTGGGCACGTGGGCACTGTGGGAGTATGTGATGTTCAGGAGTCAGTGAACCATCCCTTACATGGTAGCTTTCAGTCCCAAGTGAGCTGACCAAGAGTCATACTAGTAAACAAGAGGTGAAAGGGTCTGTATCATTACCAGTCAGTCCACTGAGCCAGCCTCTCCATGGAATTTCTAAAAGCTTTTAAGGATATAACCCCTTGTCAGAGCTGTGTACATGATTCATTTAGCACAGACTCTCTGCTGACTTCCCACAGGACAACTAAAATAAATTCCATATACAAGTAAAGCATGTTGTCTCTATCTTGCTCATCCTATCACATTATTATTTACCAATGCTGAGTGAGACCGCTTTTCTAGATTGTTGATGAAAAAGTTGGCAACTCAACCTTATGTGGTCTGGATTGTTGCACGGTGTATAATACCAAATTGTAAGGCTTTTAGTAATCTTCATGCACTGTTCAACCTGCTACACTAAGGCCAAACAAAAATGTTTAAAAACTGCAGTCAAGCTTGTAATTACTTGGAAGTTGCAATCTGAATGAAGCAAGACAAATGCAGTAATTTATTTACGTAAATGTATATAACAGGTGTTTGTTCTTACTATAGGTCTGAAGTGTTCCACTACAATGCACTATCTCTCCCTGTGGAGAGATAGCTGGGACTAGTTATATTTGTCTCCTCATTAGTTCCCAATCCAGTGTTTTACATCTTACAGATGACAACTAGTAAAACAGAGGAACCATGAACTGTTACACTTCAGTGCTCTTGGAGACAAGTGTCCTTTTATGGATTGCTCAACTCCCACTCCCAAGATATGAAGGAACTTGACCACAGGGCAAAAGTAGCTTTCGCCTCTTACAAGAACAAGTAGCACAACTGCAGGCTCACTTAAATAAAGCAGTTTAGTAAGCTTTTAAGATAAAGCTTCAAGATAATTGTATAACCCTCCGGCTCTTTACTTAATAGAGGTTTGGAAAAAATAGAGTAGGGAAGGGAGGCAATCTAGATAAATAGATCTGAGAGTTATTTATAAGCTTTTTTTTTAAAACTAGAATACAGATGTGTTGGAAGTTAGTATCAGTTAAATACTGGCGAGAAAAATGAATGAGAGAGATCCAGCTGGAACAAAAGCATTTTCATCCATGATTGCAAGGAAAATTAATGAAAACATTTAATGTGGCATCACCTCCTGTTCACTCATAACAAAATTAATCCAATCTGAATGATGAATCTAGATCTATAAATATATTTATTATAATATAACAAGAACTTAACAGTAAACATAAACTATATACAATGCCATTACAGATAACCCTGGTTGTTTTATAATAGTCACAGAAATAGCCAGTTTTGCTCCAGTGTGAGAAATGAAGAAATAAGCTAAGTTGGAAATGTTGAATGTGTTAGGTCTTGTTGACTGCTAGCACCTCCTTTGGAGGTAGACACACACCAACACTAAAATTAGTCCTGCCCCAGGCAGTTAGAAACTTGTGCTCCAATCTTTAGGTTCACACTTGTACCCTGTTTGACATAAATACTTTAATGACATTTTATGTATATAATTTTGTTGTGCTTATTTTTTCCTCTAAAAGAATAAATAAAACAACTGCATAACAAAGGTTTGGAACTTCACTATCAATATGAGAGAGATGTGAGTCACCCTATAGCCTAAGCCCATCATTTTTAAATACTGCAAGATACAAATTTCATACTATTTTCCTTTATAAACAATTATTAATAAAATAACTTCAAGGTGACTGGCTAGCCATCTGCATTGTTTTCTCCAAAGTTGTAACCAGCCATCCTGTGATACAAAAAGGCTAACATATTTGGTATCAAATTCAACTGGACAATGACCATAATATTTTTCATACACACATTCTGTAAAGGAATCTCTCCACAGAATTACCACCATGGCATTTAGAATCTGAAACTGTAAAGGCAAATATAGTAACTCTTGCTCTGTCTGCAGAACTATTTGGAAAGAATCAGACAAATCTGCTGCTTAGGATTATTCCCCCCCCCTTTTTTTTTTGTAAATCTTATTTCTGCCATAATATCTCTCTACTCATCTCCCATTTGATTATTCCATTTACAAATTTATAAAGAATTTTCACATCACAATGCTTCTCTGGATAGACAATGTTTTAATATGTATATAAAAATATAAGCCCTGTGCTATGCATGTACTTACAACTCTACACAGTAATCATTCTGTCTTTTTTTTTATATTGGGCTTCACCCAATGCATTTTCTATTATGGGATTTAAATTTGTGTTTAAAATTTCAGTGCTTTTATTCTGAAACATTCTCATTCTGATGCCTCTCAATGAGAGAAGTTTGCATCAAGACTTCCATACTTTTTAATTGGAGATTTTTTTAAAGATGACCTCTTAGATGTAATTTAAAAAGAAAAAAGATAGTGGCATATATTCCAACATAAGGAACTTTGATTACGTGACCCAAAAGTGAGTCTATAAACCACAACAACATGAGGCATCTTCTTAAGTAACTTATTGAAAATGTGAAAATCCCACATCATATTGTTTTATTAACATGATTCCAATCAGAACATTTTAAAGAGGTTAGTTTAATCAAGAAAATGCCTCTGGAATTTTAACAAAACTATTGCATTAGAGGTTGCAAGTACTGTCAAGTTTTGCTCATACAGTAGAAAACAGGGTAGAAACCACCCTCCACTCCCAACATACACCCGTTGCCATGTGGGGGCACCAATTCATTCTCTTCTCTCTTTCTCTCCTTTTTTGGCTCTGCTCTAGAGCACTGCAGTATTTATTTGATCTGATGGAAGACTGACATCAACCTACGCCAGCTGTCACACAAGATATATCTCAGTCATTGGTATTGAAAAGCATGTATTTGTTAAAAACAAATGTAGGAATCAAAGTGATAAGGACACTTTGACCTTCTTTCAAATAGCCTGATGCCTAATGTGTAATAGTAAAACTAATCTTCTGCACAGTTATTTTAAGAATCAAGCTTGCGCTCTAGGAGTAAAATGCAGATTTTCTCTTCCCCCAGTTAAAAAATATGTGAAATTCTATTGCACCTGGGTTGACCAAAAGCCTACATCCGTAACAAGTGCCACTACAACATCTAGTGACACACTTGTATTATTAAGTTACACTATCTTACATAGCACGGAGCGCTCTGCTCCTTGTTCACCAAAAGGTGAAGATGATTTTCTACATTCAATGTAGAGAATATTCAAAACTTTAGAGCAATATGTTCGTTGGTTGCTTTCGTGTTTTCTTCTAATTTTATTTAATATTTTTGTTGTAGTGATAGCTTTTTTAATTCCTTGCCTGCTTTTGGCAGGCAAAATCAGTTTCACCATCCAACTCCTTGGTAGTGTCACCCACTCTGAATGTACTTTTTAATTACTACACAGCCATGTCGAAACACAGGGCATGGCATATTCGGTAGAAGTGTCCACGTGTTTGTCTTATGATCATAAGCTTCCATATTCCCCAGGGCAGGTCCTTCGCTGCTAACAATTCCTCCAGTGGCATAAATTTTTCCATCAAGAACCACAGCACTGTACACAAAAAGAAAAAAAAAGTTTTGTTTAATATCTTGTAAAACAGTTCACATTTCTCATAGGTTTTAGTGCTGTTTTTAACACGACACTAATTGGATAACTATTAAAATTAGGAGCATCTGCATCTTGAGAAGGCTGAATGCCTGCAAGGAGTAAGGGAGCATTTGCTCCTAACTGCCTCCTACTGTGGGGATGTCACCATGCTTGGCTTAAGTAAGCTGACTCCAGCTACATATTCTATGCGAGCTAGAGTGGCATAACTTATGCCGAGCTTCTGGGTCCAGTGTATACCTGGCCTTAGACACGGAAACACTTCTTACTGCTGGTAGATGGTTGCTGGAGTGAGTGCTGTCTGGCAGAAAGGATTACAGAATGCATAGAAAGCCAGTTGATCACTCTGGATTCTGAACAGCGTCTGGGGAGGGGGAGCTGAGTGCCCTAGTATACCAAAAAGGTCAGCACATTTTATAACTTTGCAAATGTTAAATATTTTACAAAATAAAGCAAACTACCCTGCAGAGGCTCTGTGCCACTGACTGGACTGGCTGAACACAAAGTACATTCATAGATGTCATCAATCTCAATATGAAGAAATAAGAAACATACTGAGCACTCTAAAGAGGAATCCCCCCATCTAAGGATGGGGAAAATGAAAATGACAGTGCAAGAAAACATCCAACCAAAATGCCTCTGAAAAAAGAACGCAAAGAACAAGAAACAGTTTCTTCCCGAGCAACCAGGCTGTGATGACAAAAACAAAACTGCATCAAAAACGGACGAGGGAAGGATGCAAACAAGACTGATATAAGTTATTTACACACATAAATACAAGTGAAGACCTGGTCAAAATAACTGTTAATCTGAAAGGATGGAAATGGGCTACTTGAAACATTTGATTCGAGCGTATGTACAAATCAGCTGGTCTGCCCTGTGTCTTAAGGGACTTTGCTAATGTATTTACAGAAATACTGGTGGTAATTTTTGAAAAGTCACATAGAAATGTAAATTCCCAGACTAAAGTTTTGAAGGTGCTGTTCAAATTGCTGGTGAGGATGAGGACTGAGAGGTCAGCTATGGAGTGATCATTTTGAGAAAAAGTGTTTTGGTGTTTTTGTCATATCAATTTTTCTTGCGATTTTAGTTGAGGGCAAATTGTTTATTCTACAGAGACTTACAATCTCACAATGTGTGTCTCTCTCTTTTTATATTGGTACAAAACTTGCTTTATTCAAATCCCTTACTAACACCAAAAATTCTGGCTGCAGACAATGGATTGATGGTTTGTTACACATTTTTGTAACCTACTATAACTCTATGTTGTCCTATAACTGGCGAGGTATTAACTGCCCTTTTAATCCTGAATGGTCTCTTACAACATGTATTAACTCCTTATCCGCCCATACTTTTATTTAGCTGTTGATACAACTTGTGCCAGAATTCTGTGTGTCAAAGCTTGTCATTCTCACCAACAGACATTTATTGGTCCAAGACTCATGCATTAGAAGCAAAGGGAAGACCAACAACAGGGTAGGTCCAGTGTTCAGTGAAAAGGGAGAAACAATAACAGGAAACTTGAAAATGGCAGAGATGCTTAATGACTTCTGTGTTTTGGTTTTCCTCAAGAAGATTGATGGTGACAGGATGCCTAATATAGTGAATGGCAGTGGAAATGGAGTAGATTTAGAAGTTAAAATAAAAAAGTGGAACATTACTTAGAAAAGTCAGATGTTTTCAAGTTACCAAGGCCTGATGAGATGCATCCTAGAATACTCAAGGAGCTGATAGTTAAAGGCTCAGATACCTCCTCTATCATATTTGAAAAGACAATGAAGTTGGGAGAGATTCCAGAAGACTGGAAAAGGGAAAATATAGTGCCCATCTATAAACAGGGAAATAAGAACAATCCAGGAAACTACAGATAAGTCAGTTTAACTTCTGTGTCAGGGAAGATAGTGGAGCAAGTAATTAAGTAATTCATCTGCAAACATCTGGAAAATAATAAGGTGATAGGTAACTGCCAGCATGAATTTGTAAAGCACAGATCATGTCAAACCAATCTGATAGCTTTCTTTGACAGGATAAGAAGTCTTGTGGATAAAGAGAAATGGTGAATACATAGATTTTAGTACAGCATTTGACATGGTCTTGCATGATCTTCTTATCAATACACTAGGGAAATACAACCTAGATGGGGCTACTATAAGTGCATAATTGTCTAGATAACCGTTATCAGAAAGTAGTTATTAAAGTCATACCGGAAGGGCATAACAAGTGGGGTTCTGCAGGGGTCTGTTTTGGGACCGGTTCTGTTCTATATCTTCATCAATGATTTAGATATTGGCATAGAGAGTACGCTTATTTTAAGTTTGCAGATGATTCCAAGCTGGGAGGGGTTGCAATTGCTTTGGAGAATAGGGTCAAAATTCAAAATGATCTGGACAAACTGAAGAAATGTTCTGAGGTAAATAGAATAAAGTTTCATAAGGCCTCCATTTAGGAAGAAACAATCAGTTCACATATACAGAATGGGAAGCGACTGTGTAGGAAGGAGTACTGCAGAAAGGAATCTAGGGTCATACATAGTGCACCACAAACTAAAATATGAGTCGTCAGTTGCATAAAAAGCAAACATGATTCTGGGATGCATTAGCAGGAGTGTTGTGAGCAAGACATGAGAAGTCATTCTTTCACTTTATTCTGTGCTGATTAGGCCTCAATTGGAGTATTGTGTCCAATTCTGGGCACCACATTTCAAGAAAGATGTTGAGAAATTGGAGAAGGTCCAGAGAGGAGCAACACAAATGATTAATGGTCTAGAAAACTTGACCTATGAGGGATGACTTGAAAGAACTGGGCTTGTTTAGTTTAGAAAAGAGAATACTGAGAGGGGACATGATAGCAGTTTTCAAGTATCTAAAAGGGTGTTACAAGGAGAAGGGAGAAAAATTGTTTTCCTTAGCCTCTGAGGATAGGACAAGAAGCAATGGGCTTAAATTGCAGCAAGGGAGGTTTAAGTTGGACATTCTGTCAGGGTGATTAAACACTGGAATAAATTACCTAGGGAGGTTGTAGAATCTCTATCACTGGAGATATTTAATAGCAGGTTGGATAGATATCTATCAGGGATGATCTAGATGGTGTTTGGTCCTGCTGTGAGTGTAGAGGACTGGACTTGATGACCTCTCGAGGTCCCTTCCCATTCTAGTAGTCTATGATTCTATGAATAAAAGATATTACCTAACCTAACTAGTCTGTCAAAATAAAATAACATAAAAATAGACCTAGACTGAAACCCAGAATTTGCAAACAGATTTCATTTAATCAAATCCCTCCATTCATTTGTTAGTTACTGATTGCTTACCTCTTGCCTTTGAACCTGATTCTTACACATAGATGTATCTTTATGTAAGGAATAATGCTACTGAAGCGCACAAGTTTTTGAAAGACCATAATCTTAAAATGTAAACTTGACAGGCAGGGAAGCTCACTTAGTATGTATTTGTACGGAGCATACCATAGTAGAGATCCCAAACTTGATTGGGACTCCGAGTACTACTGTTATAGCGCTTCTAGTAAGTAACTGCTATGAGTAGCATGGCAGTCTATTATGTATAAGCATCTAGGACAGGTGGAACTCTAAGAACTAAATAACGTGGACTTTCTAAAGAACACAAGACACGCTTAGCCAGCTGCATTTGGGATTAAGGCATGTGGGCACAGTTCTGTACAATGGGTGACCAGTGCCAAATGGAGCCTTCAGCTCTGCCCTAGAAAAGATTACATTCTAAAGTCTCAAAGAGATATAATATGAACATAAAAATGGCCACACTGGATCGGACCAATGGACCACCTACCATCTCTGTTGGAGTTTAAGGATGGCTGGCGCATGGTCGTGTATCCCTGACCAATTTTCCTACTGCCTTCCCCCCTCCTTTTTTTTGGCCTCACTTATAGGTTTAGCTTTCACAGTATGCCTGGCAACAAATTCTGTGGGCTGACTGTGCATTGTGGGAAGAAGTATATCCTATTGTTTCTTTTAAACCTGCTGCCTGTTAATTTAATCAGGTGACACCTACCCATTTCCTGTGCTAGGTGATAGTGTGGATATCTTGAGACATCAAGATAGATTTAAGTGTTGTGCTGGGGACGATTTAGTGGTTGTGGTACACGTAAGTACCGGTGACATAGGGAAGGGTGGGAGGAGTGTTCTTGGAGGCCAGTTTTAGGCTACCAAGAAAGAAATTGAAGTTCAGGACCTTCATGGGAGCATTGTTTGAGAGCCAATTGTCCAGGCAGAATTGCAGGGTTTCAATGTGTGAGATAATGGTATGGAGAGGAGGGGGTTTAGATTTAATAGGAACGGGAGAAACTTTTCGAAAAAGGGAAGCCTATGCAGGAGGGACCTAAATCAAAATGGAACCAGACTGCTGGCACTTAAAATTAAAAAGGTTGTAGAGCAGTTTTTAAACTAAAGGGGGGTGGGGTGGGGAAGAAGCTTATAGGTGCAGAATAGCATGTGGGTTGGAGAGAGAGATACCCCTTAGGGGAAGGTCTCTTAATAGAGATTCTCTCACCTAGTAAGAAGGAAAAGGTGGAAAATGATAGTCAAATGAAAGTGTTCCATTCAATTGCATCATGTAATGGCAGACTGCTAAAAAGTGCAAGTTTTTAAAGTGCTTATCTACCAATGCTAGAAGTCTAAATAATAAGATGGGTGAACTACAGTGCCTCATACCAAAGGAGTATATTGATATAATAGGCATCACAGAAACTTGGGACATCAGAATACCAGGGTATAAAATCTATCGAAAGGACAGAAGAGGTCATGCTGGTGGGGGAGTGGCATTGAAAGAAACCTAAAATAAAGTGTAGAATCAAACAAAGTACAAACCTTAAATGAACCAAATTGTACCATAGAATCTCTACAGATAGCAATTGCATGCTCTAATAATGGGACTATATCCCTAATGCTATACTCTTAACAACCTGACCAGAATGGTGACTGTGAAATGCTCAGGGAGATTTAAGAGGATATTAAAATTTTAAAAACCTCAATAATAATAATAATAATAATAGAGGATTTCAGTTTTTTCCCATATTGACTGGGCACACGACAACACCAGATAGAATGCAGAGGTAAAATTTCTTGACACTTTAAATGACTGCTGCTTGGAGTTAGCTGGTTCTGGAACCCACAAGGAGAGAGGCAATTCTTGATTTTTCTCCTAAGTGGAGTTAAGGATCTAGTGGTGCCTATATGTTGAACTTAGGTAGTTGAGCATATGCCCCTCTTGTTAATCTAGCTCTAAGGGCTGTCCAAAACTTTAAGGCAGGTGAAAAGAAAGTGGTATGTATGCTGATCACTTTTCCTAATATTGCTCTTCCCCTCACATCCCCTCTCAGCTAAAGCTGGTATATGAAGAAAGGAAGAATCACAATAATTAGGATGCACACGTGTTGTTCGGTGCCATTAACACTAAGTGATTACATGCTGTCAGAACCTAAAGAGAAAGACAGCTGCAAGCATAAGAACCTTGCTGTGGAAGCAAGAAGCCCTATGTCTGCTTTCGAGGACAGCAGCTGTAGTAAGGGGAAAACAGCTGAGATGCAAGTAGTCATGGTAGTGCCAAAGGGCTGAGAGTAATTTTTTTCTAGGGCTGTCAGGTGAACAAAAAAAAGTAATCCTGCTTAATCGTGCGATTAATCACACTGTTAACAGAATTTATTTAAATATTTTGGGACGTTTTCTACATTTTCAAATACATTGATTTCAATTATAACATAGAATACACAGAAGGGTGTACAGAGCTTACTTTATTTTTGGATCCAAATATTTAAACTGTAAAAAACAAGTGTAGTTTTCAATTCACCTAATACAAGTACTGTAGTGCAATCTCTTTAGCATGAAAGTTGAACTTACAAATGTAGTAGTATGTACGAACAATTCTGCATTCCAAAATAAAACCATGTAAAACTTCAGAGCCTAAAAACCCACTCAGTCCTACTTCTTGTTCAAGCAATCAATCAGACAATTTTGTTTACATTTGCAGGAGATAAAGCTGCACGCTTCTTGTTCACGGGGCCATTTGAAAATGAGAACAGGCATTTGCATGGCACTGTAATAGCCAGTATCACAAGATATTTACATGTCAGATGCTCTAAAGATTCATGTCCCTTCCTGCTTCAACCACTATTCCAGAGGACTTGTGTCCCTGCTACTGCTGATTTCTACTCAGTAATAATCCAAAGCAATATGGACCAATGCATGTTCATTTTTATAATCTGAGTCAGATGCCAGCAGCAGAAGGTTGATTTTTTTTTTTTGGTGGTTTAGGTTCTGTAGTTTTCACATCAGAATGTTGCTCTTTTAAGACTTCTAAAAACATACTCCACACCTCACCCCTCTCAAAGTTTGGCAGGCACTTCAGACTCTGATACCTTGGGGCAAGTGCTCTAGCTACTTTTAGAAATACCTTCTCTACATTTTGTCAAACCTAGAAATGGTTCTAAAAAAAGAATGTGCTGCGTCATTATCCAATATTACTATAGCATGAAATATATGGCAGAATGCCGATAAAACGGAGCTGGAGACATACATTTCCCTCCCAAGGAGTTCAGTCAGAGATTTAACTAACACACACTTTTTCTAATAAGCGTTGTCAGCATGGAAGCATGTCCTCTGATGGTGGTTGAAGCATGAAGGTATCTACGAATGTTCTGGTATGTAAATAACTTGCAATGCTGCCTACAAAAGTCCAATGTGAATGTCTGTTCTAACTTTCTCAGGACATTGTAAATAACAAGTGCTCAGCATTATCTCATATAAATGTAAACAAACTTGTTTGTCTTAGCTATTGGCTGAACAATATGTAGGAATGAATGGACTTGTAGGCTCTAAAGTTTTGCATTGTTTTCTGATTCCAGTAATGTAACATACCAAAAAAACGATATTTGTGAACGCCACTTTCATGAGAAAGAGATTGCATTACAGTACTTGTCTGAGTAATTGAAAAATACTATTTCTTTTGTTTATTATCATTTTTACAGTACAGATATTTGTAATAAAAATACAAAGCAGTGTAAACATTGTATTCTGTTGTAACTGAAATCAATATATTTGAAAATGTAGAAAACCAAAATATTTAAAAATTTTCGATTGGTATTCTATTGTTTAGCAGTGTGACTAAAACTGAGTTAAATGTGTTAATCCACAAGCCTAATTTTTTCATAACTGAGGTATCTTTTCCATCTTCAAGTGAAATTACTTTCTACAGCTCTGACTTGGAAATCAGACAGAGTTGTGGAGGGCTGAGTGCTAGACTGGTTCCAATCTCTACTCTGCATTCCTGACACAAGGGTTTATTTCCTTTTATTTAAAATGGCCCGTGAGAACATAAAAGAACAATCTGCCATACTGCATCAGACCAATGGGCCAAAGGGTATGTCTACACTGCAATTAAACACCCACACCTGGACCGTGTCAGCTTCCTTGGGCTTTCTGGGCTCAGGCTATGGAGCTGGATAGTTGCAATGCAAATATTTGGCCTTGGGCTAGAGTCCAAATATCTCTCTCATAATTTTGCAGCCTTACAGCCTGAGCTCCGTGAGCCCAAGTCAGCTGACACGAGTCAGCCATGGGTTTCCAGTTGCAGCGTGGAGCTCTCCTCAGGGAAGCTCTTACCTTTGTGGGAGATTTTCAGTTGTGAACATTCTGAGTTAGGTCCCGGAGGTGTTTTTGCAAGAAGCCAGGAGACATGCCTTCCTGATTTTTACCCTAGGGTTAAGGTACTCACCTAGACGTGGGAGGACCCCCCGCCCCCAGTTCAAGCCTCCTCACCCCAAATACAGAGACTGCGTTTGAATCGTAATCTGCCTTTTTCCCAGGTTAGTGCCCTAAATATTGCACTAAGGGGCATTTTAGTTTGGGGCTCCCTCAGTCTCCTGTTGAAGCTGTGCCATTGTGGATGAATAATAAGAGAGGCACTGGAGCAGAGAGACTGGCTTTTGGCTGAGGGCTCTGTTCTCCAGGCTCCAGCATCAGTCCCACTGAGACTTTATCTACCAGGGATAAGCTGCAATGGGAGTGACCAAGCAACATCAGAAGATCCCATAGCCCCATGTAGGGTTGCCAGGTGTCCGGTATTGAACCGGACAGTCCGTCATTTTTGCCTCCTGTCTGGTAAAAAAAATTCAAAAAATACCAGACACCTAAAATGTCTGGTACTTTCTGATTTTATCCCGTCCACGAGGTGAAAAATCCTGAGCTATCCGGCTCAATATGGAGGAAGCCTGGCAACCCCAGTGCTTACTGGGGAGCTGTCCAGTCCGGAGCAGGGAAGAAAGATGGCAGGTGGCTGCAGGTGTCCTGTTAGGGCCAAAAAGCCTTACCATATGGTTTTTAAAGGGGCCATGGTGGGGGTTTTTTTTGCTTAACAACTCTCAGGGGCACTTTTTTTTTCTTTTGCTCAATAACTTTTTCCTGGCATGTTTTTTTTTCTTTCCCTGAAACCATCTGGCAACCCTAACCCCATGTATTTGGGCACGCATCTGAGCGATGGCAGGTCATTATTTCAAATTACTTCCCTGGCAGAGGGGAAATGTAACAAGGGGGTCTCTCACATCCCAGAGGAGTAACCAAACATTTGCGCTAGGCAGTAGAAGGGAACTTTACCCCCACAACTGTTCTGTTAGGCAGCCTTTAAACAAACCAATCAGATTAGGCCCTGCAGGTGAATTGGACCACTAAATAACTGTATTCCCTTGGCTTGTGAATCGCTCTGGGAGGTAGGTGGCAGATAAGGGTCCGGGTGCTAGAGGAAATTAGCAATGCACATGCTCTGCAGCAGAAAGTTAGGTGCCCAGGGAAATTTTAACTAGAAAAACCTAGGCGTCACATCAGTTTAGAATTCAGAAGTTTTGTGAAATCACAGCGAAGCCTAACACTGGAACTTTGGCACCTAGGCACTTCTGTAAATCTAGACCTTAGCTTTTCTTTTACTCTCTACTCACCCGCAGAACATTTCATCAGAGGCACTTAGTGCACTTTGCAGAAATGCTGTGCAAGAGCTATGCATTAGGATTCCATCCCTGGTTTTTAGTGTGAGAGCTTATGTTTGGTGCACGAGCCATCTTGTTTTTCTGATCATCTGCTTCTGTGAACAATCGTCTGAGTCCCCCTAGAATGGTGCTAATTTCTTTGAGATCACGTACTTGTGTTACAGCCAGTTAGTCATTTCCTGTCCTAAACATTATATACTTCCTGTATTTTCTATCTTATCCAAGTGCATCTTCAGAGAGGTAGCATTTAGGCTCGGATGTAAGAAGATACTTAAAGGTAGGCTTAAGTCATTCCTTATTCAGAAATGCAGGTGAGCACACGGTGGGTGCTTTCCATAACCAAGGCCCTAGTTCAGCAGAATATCAATGACCTAAATTGAAATTTGTGTATGACATTGGGGTTAACATCCACATTCTCTCAAAGATGGTTAGGGGCCAAAAGAGAGCAACTCCAGCAGCCCAGCTGCTTCATGATGAAGCACTCTCTCAGTAGGAGCTCAGGGGAAAGAATGCCACCTCCTGAATCATCTGTGTGTGTGTGCGCGTGCGTACGCGCTTCCAGACACCGATCTACCACCTACCTCCCAGAGTGATTCACAAGCTAAGGGAATACAGCTAGTTAGCAGACCTAGCTGCTGTGGACAAGGATGCTGATGAGATCTCCCATTCAAGAACTCACCTGGCCCAACCTTTCTTAGCTTGTGAGGGTTACACAAGACAGCAGGACAAGATGATACAGTTAAAGGTTACTATAATTCCTGAGACTTTTAAAACTCCCGATACAAACTGGTCATAAACATTCATTCTTGTCTAGAAATTCACAAACTTTTTTTGTGTGTGGAGGGTATCTTTCTAGCTCTTTTTGAGGTTATAAAAAGACATTTTAAATTGGCTTGTCCTTCTACATCATATTCTGGTTAACGGAACATGTCAAAACAGTTTTTAGAACATGGATCTACTGAGAATGAGCACAGATCTGCACACATTGATTGAATTGAAACAGCCCCAAGTAGACAATTAAAGACTCAGGTAAATATACATAGAATTACTTTAAAAAAAAGCCTTCCTCTTTCAAGTATTTACAAGTGAGAAATTAATCCACAAACAACTAGGCTACGTCTACACTGGCCCCTTTTCCGGAAGGGGCATGTAAATTTCACCAGTCGTCGTAGGGAAATCCGCGGGGGATTTAAATATCCCCCGCGGCATTTAAATAAAAATGTCCGCCGCTTTTTTCCGGCTTTTAAAAAAGCCGGAAAAGAGCGTCTACACTGGCCCCGATCCTCCGGAAAAAGTGCCCTTTTCCGGAGGGTCTTATTCCTACTTCAAAAGCCGGAAAAAAGTGGCGGACATTTTTATTTAAATGCTGCGGGGGATATTTAAATCCCCCGCGGATTTTTTTAAATCCTTTTTAAATCCTTCCAGAAAAGGGGCCAGTGTAGACGAGCCCCTAGGTTTTAGGAAAATCTAACTAAAAGGCAAACACACACACCAGGTTAATATTCGGCTGGGATACCACGGAACACCCATTTGGAGGCTAGAGTTTAATGGACGCTAATCTCTACAAGACTCTCTCTGACCATGGTAACTGTGCTAACCTCTGCACATGTTTGAAGCTAGGATGCTGTTTTAGAAGACTCGAGATTCAATACCCAAATTTTCCGTAGGTGATGCTAGGTGTCCCTGGGCTGCTATAAATGTTATCTTTCAAATTAGATAGAAAATCAAGGTCCAGTCCATGAGTAGTCATGAAAATTGTGCTGGTAGTGGCACTGTAGTAGCATTATTAGTGCTGGTGCCCTGGCCACATTCTAATTATGTTCTACCTAACTATATTTCCCCAGCGTTGTCAGCTGGACAGTGTTTCTAAACTGTTGTGCAGGGTGTTGTGGGCTGTTGAACAGCTGCCATGCTACACACCAGAGGTGGTTGCATTTTAGTAGTAACCAAAGGGGACTCTGTGTATTACTTGTATAGCTGTTATGCTTTACTGCACAGTGAGTTCCTTCAGGACATCAACTGCTATATAAATTACATGTTGTTGTTGTTAGTTTGTTGCTGTGATTTTAATCAGATATCCATTGCCCCAAGTCCTGGCCACACATTCTCTTCCAGATCTGCTAGAAGACCTTGGCTTTCCCTCTCTGCCACGTTTCTCCCAGCTGTTGAAAAAGTGACACTGCAAGCTGAAAAGCCAGCTTTTAAAGTTGTGGGCTTGAAAAGCAGGCAGTTATTAAGAAACCATACGCTATACCCCCATCCACTGGGGAATTTGTCTCCAAACAATCTATGCTCTAATCCATTGCAGTGTCTGAAGTTCTATCCCAACTTTGTAACAGGAAATGAATAGGCTAGGGATTCGCAGCCAATGCCACATGTTAGCAGACCCATTAGTTAAGCAGTGAAGTTACACTTCATTGCCCAAGGACCCAGAATTCATTTAAAAGGTGAAAAAAACCCTCCACCCCAGTGCCACCGTGGTTGTGCTGTTCAGTCTGCATTGAAGTTTTATTCTGGATCCCCATTCGGCAGAGCCCTATAACAAATCTTACTGGCTCAGTTAGAGGAGGAGGAGGACGAAACTGCTTTCCTGTGCCTGTTGGGAATTGCTGGTACAAAATTAGCTTCTCTGGAATCATTGCTGGCACCACTGTGGTGCTGCTGCTTTTACCCTGTGGAGATTCTCTGTAAGGCAGCTCCATTTGCATGCAGCCTGAATTCTAAGTAAGCAGGAATATGGAATTTTTAATCATACACAGAAGCACATTCGGTATTCTTTTTGCTTGGAGAAAAATAAACCCCTGAAGGGTGAACTGGAAAGGGAGGATCTCTGTCTGCAAAGGAAGGACTTCTGAGCTATAGGGAACGGGGGAAGCTTTTTTCTCCCACTCTTTTGCAGCATGAAGGGAGGTGGCCATCAGGACAGTACACAGAGCGATAATCATAGCTCCCAGCCCTTGTCTGCTGCTGTCATCTGTGACTGCAGCAGAGTGTGTGGTTGGGGGCATCCAAATATCCAGTAGTACAAATATAGGCTAACAACGTGACAATGATCATGTGGCTAAACACACATTTTCATGCTGTTCAGGAAAATCTAAACTTAAGATTCAGTTCACCCTAAACATACAGAGTAGGAGATTTTCAATATGCACAAAAGCCACTCGGGTCACACCAAAAGTCCCACCGTCTATAATGGGATTAATCTTTGTCCCAAAGGCATTCTGAAATTGACACTTCCTTTGCTCATGATTTGGGGACCTCAAAAATGTATTGTAAATTTTCATTAAAAGAGAGATTTAAATTGACTTTTACACTTTTTCACACACCCTACACATAGGACAGGTTCCCCCCATGCACTTTTTAGTTATTAAAAAGTTCTGGTTAAAATATGAAAATGAAGTGCACAAACTACTCCCAACAAACTAGGTTTTTGTGTGAACCTGACTGAGGGAGGATCACTAACATGTGACTAATTTTAATGTTGGTAAATAACCTCTTCATTTTTTTTTATTTAAAGCTTAGATAACAAGGCAACTCATGTAAACTGCATCACACCCTTTATTTCTGGTTTACAATCTTTAAAGAAAAATATCATTAACTACTGTCTGAACACAGTGGGGTTCTCCTCAATTCAATTTCACTCTTGTTAACAAGGAGGAAATCTGTAATTAGCACAGAAGCAGCAGGAACACAGTGGTATTGGCTGGAAGTTGGTGTGTGATTTTTTTTAATCTATATGCTGCAGGACAAATTCAGCCCAGCAGTCAAAAAGAGGGTGCTCTTTCCAATGTAAAAAAAATGTGACACTGACATTTGAAATGGCTTCTTTGGAAGGTGTTTTCTGTCCTTATTTTGTCAACAAAGATACAATCCAAGAGGAGTTTTTAAAAATGTAAATGTTTAGGCAGTGTTACCAGTGATGCATGGCAAAGGAGCTGCCCTGGTGACCCGGAGAGGTGAATTCTATGTCTAACTGCTGATCTTTTTTGTGTGACCTACCTCAGGCAAGTTGCTTCTTCGCTTTGTGCTGTCTTCCCTTCTGCCCTCTGTTATTTAAACTGTAGGCTGTTCAAAACATAGGCTCTCTCTCACTGCATGTTACAGTGCTGGGGACAATGGAGCCCTAATCTCAACTGGTGTCTCTAGGTACCATTGTCATATAAATAAGAATCTCTACATGATTAATAAGGTCTGTTCCAGCAGACCCAAAATAGGGAAATGCATCTCCAGTGCAGGGTTGCTAACTGCTGAACATGATTTTTATGGACAAAATAGAAAAAAATTACAGACAACCAAACTTTTTTACAGACGCTTTCTTACATATTGCAGGTTGAACCTCTCTAGTCCGGCACCCTCGGGACCTGACTGGTGCCAGACGAGTATGTGGGAGGTCAATATTGTCTAGCAACATTACCAACACTTCCACTGCTTATTGGGCTCTTAGAAGACAATTAGGGGTAAATCAGAGCTCAATAACAGCACAGAACACTGAGAACTAAGACTGGTGGCTGTAACCAACCTTATGGGACCACGGGAAACTTGGGCACACCCATGTTAAGTGGATAATCCAGCTAACTAAAATCATGCTGGACCATGGATGTTGTCAGAATAGAGTGTGCTGGACTAGAGAGGTACAACCTGTATAAAAAGGACAAAAGTGAACAACACTGAATGGTTTTCTTTATAACCACAACAGCAACATTATTATGCTGGTTTAACCTCTTTACTCAATACATCCATGTACTCCAAGTTCTCCAGACTGTGATCCTACATTGCAGTCACCACACTGTCAACCCACTGCTTTAGTAACTTTTCCAGCTCCATTTCTGACCGTCAATAACCCTTCCCACTATAGGAGTGGACAGTTTATGTCTCCTATTAAGTGATTGCCCTGCTGTGACTGACTGGTGGGGAGCGTGTGGGAGGATGCTACGCCCAGCCCACTGTGCCTGGGCCTGCTATACTCTATCCCACGCCTTCCCCAGCCACAAGGAGTCCAGCAGGGATGTGTGCTGCACACACACACATGCACACACCAAAAATTGCTGCTGTGCTGATGGTAGTGACTCCAAGAAGAGTTCAAAACCAGAGGCCAGTCAGCAAAAGATGCCCCCGCCGGAGGATTTTCCCCCTCTGCCCATTGTAGACTCTCTGGAGCTGCCCCACACGTGGTGTGGAGCTTGTCCCGTGGTTAAAGGGGGAGCGATTCCTCAGTTCTACTGAAAAACTTGGTGTTTTTTACTTCCATTCAAATGTGTTTTATGGATTTGATAGGCAAGTCCAATTTAGCTCTTTTGTATGGATGGTCTGTGAATGTACTGATAGCTGCAAACCTGCTCCAGTGCTAGCCCCTGTAATTGGCACTGTAGGTGCTTTCAAAGTGCCAGTGACCCTGCTACTGTGCATGAACTGTAGTGAGCACTATCCACGAGCAAGGGTATGGCTCGTGCCAAGATCAGCATTTAAGTTTGGGGCAAAGCCACAGGAATGTCAGCACTTCACTCTCTCTCGTGTTTAATGCAACGTCTTAAAAATGTCCGTAGTTCTCTGCTAGTAGATAAAATCATGACAAGGCTTTATTTTTGTCATCCGGTTTTTAACATTTACAGTCAGCTGTGCATGCTGGGCCACGCTCATAAAAATGAGCAGGAAGCTGCAATAAGCAGGTTGTATAGTAAAAAGAGACAGTAACAATACTGAGTGTGCACTTTTGAAAGAGCCCTTTTCTTTCAAGGATGTTTAAGTACTTAGCCAACGTGATTTACATTTTACAGCATCCCCATGTGAAGTGGATGTTATCAGCCTCAGGGGACAGAAAGGTAAACTGAGGCACAGAGCCTTCATCTGGCTTGACAAATGTTCTGACTGCTGCACAAGGGCACTCAACAGAGTCTCCTATAGGAAAATATTACATCCCTAAATATATATAAAATGAAGATGAATAAACACATATTGTATACGCCTCCCTTCCCCTGCCACTCTATTATTTTTCTGTATTTGGTTCTTTTCCCCAGAAGAAAATACTGTGGTGCTGTTAATTCAATCTTAATGGTTTTTCTCACCTGCAGAACTGCCTGGAGTGGTTCATGTTGGGACCTGCTTTAATATTGCCTTTCTCTGGGTCATAGATGGTGGTTGCTCTTGCATAAGCTCCTCCAAGAATAAAGATGAACCCATTGAGAGTGACCGCGGGAGCGTATTTGTTATCTGTCAATGGAAAGCAACACTGAGATCAGTTTCTAGGCTCAGGTTTGGAGCGGGTTTTGTTTATCCATTCCCTTTATTTATAGTTGTCACAGTTCTCTCCCCGCCCCTCCCACCCCCCCAGGCAAGGAAAAGAAAAACAAGGAGGGTGGGGTTTTTTGTTTTGTTTTTGCTCTTTTCTCCTAACTGTCTCAAAGGCACTTGTAAAGTTCATCATACGTTCTTCATTCCCTGCTACCCGCCCCCCCCCCCATCCCTCATTCTAAACTGGTACAGTTACAATTATCCTCTCCAAAGCCTAATGGAGTCACTTTGAAAGCTCGCTTCTTGTATCTGAAATTAATATGTCAAGTTGTTGCAGAGTTTTGAATTGCTACAAATCTTAACTCACGTATTTTCCATTTCTGAGCAGTAGTTCAGTACAGACAAATCCGAGAGCAAAGAGTCCCACTTCTTAAAACCATTGAAAAATAGGTTACCTTTTTAATTCCTTTTTTGCTTATGGGTGGGTCCCAACATATCTAAGCAAACTGTCCGAGGCCTCACATTTCTCCCTGAATATTTCCTGCAAACATGCTCTGCAGCTGCCACAGACCTCAATGGGAGTTGCGAGTACTCAGGATTTCTGACATATTAGGCCCTAAATGTCCTAACCTGGTTTCTATTACAGTTTTCAGGTTTCTAGTACAGTAGCCAGATGATTATTTGATACAGGCTGGACCGCTCTGATCCGGCACTCTCCAGGCCTGACAGTTCCTCAATGAAGGAATTTGCCTCCCCTCTCTGTGGCCAGCCCCAGCCCCACACACGCGCTGGGCCGGTGTGCTGCTGTAGCCCCAGCAGTCCGGACTTCCGTGTCCCTGGTCCCACTATCAGGGCTGCTGTGTCCCCAGCCCAACTGCTGCTGCAGCTGCCACAGCCCTGGCTCTGTTACTGGGGCTACTGTGGTTGCTGCATCCTTGGCCCTGGCTCTGCTTCTGGGGCTGCTGCATTCCTGGCCTGCTACCTGGGCTGATGCACCCAGCCCCAGCCCCAGCAGGCTGCGAGCTGCTAGCCCTCTTGCCACTGGGACTCCCAGCCAGAATTCCCTGGTCCAGGAACAGCCATGGTCCAGCCAGACCACGGATATTGCTAGATGAGAGAATCCCGCTTTTGGGATATACCTGTATATACTATGTGAAATTTATCTAGCTGGCTTGTTCCATGTATCCCTATTATAATATAGCAGATGCTTATGTAACCCACACACCTAGTGTGGTTCACTGACCAATGCAGTGGCACCTAGACCACAGCAACAGCTAAGATCAAAAGACCTCTCCAGGATGGGCAGGGAGCCAGGGGACTTTTAGCCCAGAAGGTAGAGGTTCCTATACTCAGCTTCAGAGGTCCTAGGTTCAAATCCACCTGGTGACAGTTACACTTACACACTGTGGAACTTCATGCTGGGTAATATTTCCCATGCCAAGTGCTCGACTCCAGCTATTTTTTGTAAACATTTCTGCTAAAACAGTCTATCAGTTTCCAAGAACAAGAGTGTTGTTCTGCGCATATTAATTTTTTTCTCAGATCTTGAGTCGAGGAGTTCTAGCACCTCTGTGCACTGGAGCAGGGACTTGAAATTTGGCCGGGCAGCAGTTTTTGTGTCAGGGACAACCCTTTTGCTCTTCCAGGGAAAAGGTGCCCACATTTGTCCACCTGATAAACCTCTGAAAAATCTTAGTTCACACACGCACAGTAGACGCGTGTTAGAATTTGGCAGCTAAAGTCTCTGAAGATTCACGTTGCCCAAGGATTTTATAGGAAGCGCCCCAATATTTGGGGCATTGTCTTATATAGGCGCCTATTCTCCCTTAACCCCCCAGTCCTGACTTTTTACACTTGCTGTCTGGTCACCCTGTTCTTCACTAAGCGTGCTGCAGTTCCTAGGCTCCTTGTGTGACCAAGTGCATACAGGCCACCCCCAAAACATAACCGAGAGTACGCCAAGGCCACAGGGACTGAGCAGGACTTCACCTGCAATTGCTTATCCTGGCTTCCAGGTAGGGTTGCCAGATGGTTTAACCAAATATACCGCCCCTCCTCCAAAAAAACCTCAACAAAACACTGTTGAGAAAAAAAGGGGGGAGACCAAAGTTGTTGAGGAAAAAAAAAAGGACCCTGCCAATTATTAAGCAAAAAAACAAAACCAGCATGGCCCCTGTAAAGCCTTTGGGTGTTTTTTTTGCCGGTGGCCATCTTGTTTTCTTACTCTGTCTAGGAAGAGCGCTCCCTGCGGAACCAGGTAAGTGGGGAGGAGAAGGGGGGGGATCGGGGAGGCGGCTGGGCCCAGTTGCTGAGTGTGCTAGGATTACCAGGTGTCTGGTATTTTTGTCTCCTGATAGGGAATTTTCTGATTTTTTTTACCAGACCGGAGGCGAAAATACCGGACTGTCCAGGTCAATACCGGACACCTGGCAACCCTACTGCCAGGAATTGTTGTGGTGCTGGGTATCAGAGGGAGCCTGTCTGTCCTCTGCTCTCAATGGTCCCTTTGTAGGCTTCCTGACTCATTAGAGGAGGAATCAGCATGACCCAAAGGCAGCAGGGACAGGGTGAAAAGCTGTAGATCAGGAGACAGCAATGTGGAAAGAGAGAAGGACAGGTCAGTGCTAGAAGCAGGAGCCAGGAGGAGCGGAGGTAGGAAACAAGAAGAAATGGGGCAGGAGTCAGTGATAGGTGAAGACAGGAGCAAAGGGAGGGGGAACATGGGCAGGCGCTGGGGATGGGGCATGAGTAGAGCAGTGGAAGCAATAGAACAGGAGTCAGTAGAGGCAGGAGAGGATCTGAAGACGACAGGGAGAGGCTGGGGGGTGGGGCTGAAGAATCTGCAATCACATGATCCTACAGAACCTGCAAAAAAGTCCTGAGTCTTAACATTTCTTTAGGGCCAGCTGTGAAATCCAATAGCAACATATGTGTCTCCATCCCTCTCCAGTGGCAAGTCCAGATAGACAACAACCACCTTAAGCTTCAACAGCTACCGAGGGAGCAGGGGTGATAGAGGACTCTACTATGGATCTGGGGATCCCAGCTCTGCACAGGAAGTCACTATGGTTCCAAGGGATTTTTTTTCTTTTAATTAAAAAACCCCCACAGAATATTTACATACAAAACAAAATGCCAAAACTAAGTTAAAAGAGCATTATCCAAGTTGAAGCACTTAAAAGTTGGGAAATGACAGAATTAAGGTTGATAGTCAAGCCTGAAGTCAGCCCTCTTGTGTGTATGCTTTATGCAATATGTGAGGATATATTTAAAGTCTACATCATAAGGCATATGCACAGGTGACAGCATTATCAAACTTTAATCGTAATTTCCTAACTTTTCAGTAGATTTACTTTGTGGCCTTTTTTATTTCAATATAATTTGCATGCATGATTAAAGTTAAGCACATGCTTAAGCCCTTGTCATGAACAGTGCACAAGTTAGTTTCCTTGCAAAGACTACACTGGAAATAAGTAGCGATGATGTGATGCATGCTGCTGCCCAAATTTTAGCAGGAAAGATTCCTGCAGAAAGTTGGGCTACAGTATATGCCCAGATTTTTTAGGTTTCAGCCTCCAGGGGTCATTGCATGCCTGTCTCTGTGTGTGCTGTTTAGTAAAGCATCCCAACTGCAGAAAGTATTAAAATAGCTAAAGCAAGTTACTGGAAAAGACAAGGAGGCTGCTGCTAACCAAGTATCTATCAGCACACTGAAAAACACAAATGTACCTTTAGGAAACTGTCATCTATCTTTATGATTTTAAAAAAAATCATGTAATGAAAAGCTGGGAAAAAATGAATTCACTTAGAAGACAGGATAAGTATCATCTCAACTCCACTAAGCCATTAAAACATAGCAGAAAGGGTTATGAGAGAGAGTATGAGAGAGAGGTCTCTCTGTCTAACATTCTGCTAAGAGGCTATATAGAGCCCAAAAAAGAGAGCTCAGAATCTCAGAATTACAAACTCCCAAATCTCCCAGGAAAATATTTTGGGCTTCTCTAAGGCAGAAGTAATAACTTCTCAGGAGCCTGAATGGCTGGCTTCATATTTCTATTTAATAGCAAAAAAGAGGGAAACTCTTGATTACTTAAGTAGTGATATTTTTCTCTTTTTAAATAAGCAGATTGGTTCTCGTTCTTTTGTTAGAGTGAATCAAGTTTGATTCCTATCACTATTTTCAGTATTTCACCGATTCATAATTGTTTATTGTTTTCAACGTTAACCCTACTTTAAGTACAAAGTAAACTGGAGGGGGCTAAATTTCTGCTATGGCTTCAGGAGGGATAATTTCATAGCAAATAAGCTCTTGGGTCTCTGGTAAGGACTGTATATTATACCCCACAGGGATTTTGTTTTACTGTGGTTGCTGTAAGCTCTCCCAGCTGCCACTGACTTATTTCTAAGATCAAAATTTCCCCCTCAAAATACCCTCCTAGGTGTCATGGTGTGAGAACCCAATGTGGTTTTCCAGTTTCCTTCAGGTGGACGACCAATACCCATCCTTAGGTCTCACATCACACATCACTTCCCCTTCCTTTCTCAGTTTTCCTCTTCAAGCTTGGATACTCTTATTCAGACACTCCACATGCTCCATGCCCACCCCCCTTTGAAAGTCACTTGCTACCAGGTTAATGATGAAACCAACTGCTAATTGCCCTAAAGTCTGTTTTTACTGGACAACTTTGATGATGACGTGTCTGTGAGCTCCCATGAACAGACAGCTCGGACCACATTACTGAGGAACAAAAGCAAAGCACTCTCTATTAAATGGCTAGTGGGGAAGGGAAAATGAGCAGGGACAAAAAAAAAAAAAAAAAAAAAAGGAAGAAATGATGGTGACAATATCCTGTTTTGGCCATGACAGTCCGTTTATTAAGCCCTGTCCCACCCTTCCTAACGTGCTTGGCAAAAGTCGGCATTTTCCCCATTTGCTCTTGCTACACGGATCAAGTTGGCATGAGCAAACAGGAGAAATGCATGCTTTTATCAAAAAACTGGAGTCCAAGGAAACATGTCCGAGAGGAGCAGCAACGCCGACCCACGCAAGGGAGATAGGGAGGGCTCTGCTGGCAGGGCAGGAGAAGGGGAGGCAGGACTTGGACAAGCACGAATTCCAGCCCCAGCCTTTGGGATATATGGTCACCCTAGAAGGGGCTGAAAGAGAGAAGAGTTGTCCTTCCCACCAAAAACCCTTTCAGCAGCAGTGTGAGGACATCTAGACCCTTCAATCCACTTCCTGTCAAAAAATATAAACTGGAAACTTGGCAGTACTCCATGTATAGTTCTTGCAACAGAGCGTTATTTGAGATTTAAATGCAAGCATAAAAAGGTAAGAAACAAATTAAAATGGTAGAGGAAAATCCCCTACTTTATCATTTCCCCCTATCATTGTGCTAAGAACTATTTTTCAAAGTGGAAAAACTCACTGCCTACCTCCATTCACTGCGATTGTTGCTCTTAAAAAAAATAAAGGGGAGGGGGCAGGAAGGAAGTATAATCGATAAGCCATTCCAGGATGTGGTTTGTACTTATAGGGACTCACTAGGCTGGGGCACTTCTTGGGTGGTTGAAAAAATAGCCTACCTGAGACAAATATCTCCAAGTAACAATCCATTCCCTCTTTTGTGGCTTATGGCTACAGTACCCATTCATAAACTATTCATTCCATAAGACCGAATTCTAAAATGCCCTTCTGCACTCTGAGCAACTGCTGGAGCTCTTACATTGCATCCCAATCCAACAGTGGTTACAGCCCTCACATGGTATTAAAATGAAGGGTGGAAATGAACTGTAGTGGAAGCATCTATTTAAATCACACCAGTCAAAATATTATTTTCAAAAAAATGTTGGCATGCCACTAGCATGCCTGACTCCAGCTATTATTACCACTGAATAGTCCACTGAATTCCTCATGAGGCGAATATATCACATAGACTGAAAAACTAGTTAATGGAAACCAAATCTGCTTTTAAAACTGTGGGTCGCCACCTCTCCCTGTAAGGCAGAAAAACTCACAACCTGGGTAGCAAATCAGCATACAGGAATGGGATAAGATGACATCCCTCAGCAGTCTGATTCCTAACATAGCCTGTGAGTCTGAACTGCAAGTATTGTAATTAGCAGCCAGTTCTCAGATCTCAGACATTTGGCAAGGAGCTGCTGCAGCTCCTTGAAGCTAATGTCCCTGTGGGATCAGGAGGGAAGGAGAAAATGAAAATGAGTATCCTACCAGGCAGGGATGTAAGCGACTAGTCCACTAGTCAACTATCTGATAAGCAAAAGCTTTTTAGATAGTCGACTAGTCCCTCGACTAGTTGCTCTCCCACCTCCCCCCGCCTGCTGCTTCTGATATAGGCAGCAAAGGGGCAATCAGGAGCTGGTGCTGAGGGAAGCTGGCTTAAAAGCTGGTTCTCCCCAGCAACGTCTCGCTGGGGGGCAGGGGAGGCAGGAGGGTCGTGGGGACTGGGTGCGAGCTGGGAGCCTGCTGGCTCTTAATACATTTAAAAGGCAGAGCCACTAGTTGATTAGTTGATTAAACTAAATGTAACATCCCTAATATCAGGTGCTGACCAAGCACACACCCCACTTCAGGTCAGTGGAGAATGTACTAGTGGTGACAGTGTAGAAAATCTAAAGAGGAGGGGTGAGCAGCACATGGAGGGAACCCATGTGGCTGGGGGTGCTTCAGGAGGGAGCCTGCCTCAGGGACCCTATTGGGCTACTGGGCAGGAGCCTCCTAAAATAAGTGACTCTGAGCCTACACCCAGAGGTAAGAAATACACACTCCATGGTCATCTAAACCAAATAGCTCACTGATATTTGCTCTCTGTAATACATGACTTCAGCTTACTATATACTAAGTCATGATGATCTGTAATTTCAGAGGGACAAGAGCCAGAAGCACTTAAATGAATCCTTATCAAAAGGCCCCAAAGTCTCTTGCCTTCAATGGCAATAGTTTGTTCAGTTCTGGGCACCACACTAACCAAGAAAATACTCATGGACTGGATGGAGATAAAGAAGACAGCAACAAAACCAACCATGAGGCTGGAAGGACTGACCAGTGAAGAAAACTAGAAGAGCTGGAATATTATCAGCTTTGGTAAACAGAGACCCTAATAAATCTTGAAAGTATAAACATCAAGGAGGGAGAGGAATTATTTAGAGTGGTACACGTGGATTATAGCTAGGTGAAATGAAGAAAAAGAAAATCCTAGAATCCTAGGGTTCGAAGAAATTTCAGGAGGTCATTGAGTCCAGACCCTTGCACAAAGCAGGATCAACCCCAAGTAAATCATCCAAGCCAGGACTTTGTCAAGCTGGGACTTAAAAACCTCTATGGATTGCAATTTCACCACCTCCTTAGGTAACCCATTCTAGTGCTTCATCACCCTCCTAGTGAAATAGTTTTTCCTCATATGCAACCTAGACCTCCCCCACTATAACTTGAGACTGTTGCTCCTCATTATGTCATCTGTCACCACTGAGAACAGCCTCTCTCCATCCTATTCGGAACCCCCCTTCAGGTAGTTGAAGGCTGCTATCAAATCCCCCCTCACTCTTCTCTTCTGTAGTTAGAAGAGAAGAGAAAGGATTTGGTTAGAAAATTAAACCCAAATCCCTCAGCCTCTCCTCGCAAGTCATGTGCTCCAGCCCCCTAATACTTTTTATTGCCCTCCATTGAACTCTCTCCAATGCTTTCTGTCATGAGGGGCCCAGAATTGGATGCAATACTCCAGATGTGGCCTCACCAGTGCCAAATAAAGGGGAATAATTACTTCCCTAGATCTGCTGGCAATGTTTCTACTAATGCTCCCCAATATGCCATTAGCCTTCTTGGCTACAAGGGCACACTGTTGAGTCATATCCAGCTTCTTATCCACTGTAATCCCCAGGTCCTTTTCTGCGGAACTGCTGCTTAGCCAGTCAGTCCCCAGCCTGTAGCAGTGCTTGGGATTCTCCCATCCCAACTGCAGGACTCGTAAACCTTATCAGATTTCTTTTGACTCAATTCTCCAATTGACTAGGTTACTCTTGACCCTATTGCTACCCTCCAATGAATCTACCTCTCCCCCTCACTTAGTATGATCCACGTGCTTGCTGAAGGTATAATCCATCCCCTCATCCAGGTCACTAATAAAGACACTGAACAAAACTGGACCCAGAACCAACCCTAGAGGGACTCCTAAATGTTAAACCTAAATGTAGGTTTAACCCTGGGAAACAATTCGGAGATCTATTTTTAGCATGGTTTCTCAGGGAAGTGGTGCAAGACCGATTGCTTTCCACATTTAAAACTAAGCTGGATGAAGCACTAGACTATATGCTGTCTGGAACATCCAGAAGGATGGACTATGGCGTCTGATCTTCTCCTCTCTACTTTTTCTGATTCTGAATTTCTGAAAGAAGATCACAGGAATTTGTGACTCCTTTACATGAGACAAGTCAAAATCAGCCCTGGAATTATGAAGTGGAAATGTGCAAACATGGTTAATATTGCCTTCAAAGTGTTCATTACAGCTTGAGTGTTCAGTCAGTTCACTGAACACTCAGGCTGGGCGGATAATTAGCCGGCTGATTCTCTCAGACATTCCTATGAAGCAGAGATAAAGGCCTCAGAGACCTGGCCTCAGATCTTTCCTTAGTATCTAAATGGCTATTTACCATGCTCTGTCTCAGCATATTCCAGAAAGCAGTGATACCCACCATGGGAGAAAAGGATGCCAAGCACAGCTTTGGCCTATAAGCTAAAGCCTCCAGTCTGTCTGCCCTTTCTGAGGCTAAAGGGTGCACAGTATTGCCCTGTCTACCAGAGATCCTCTTGAGAGACAGTCAGTCACAAATTGAAATTATAGATCAGGGGTGGGCACGATATGGCCAGCAGGCCAGATTCAGCCTGCCACGCCATTTGATCTGGCCCGCAGCCCGCCTTGGCAGGGAGTGAAGAGGCAAGGGACTTCCCTCTACACACAATGTGTCCCTGGCAGGGGCAGGGGCAAAAAAGTTCATGCTCTCCCCCACCCTCAGGCTTCGCTCCCAACTGTAACGATTGGCCTGGGGGTAGGGGAGCATGTGTAACGTCTCTCACCCCACCCAGGGACGCACAGTCCTGAGCGGCACATGGAGGGAACCCGTGTGGCTGGGGGTGCTGCAGGAGGGAGCCTGCCTCAGGGATCCTATTGGGCTGCTGGGCAGGAGCCACCTAAGATAAGTGACTCTCAGCCAGAGCCTGTCTCCGGTACCTCAGCTCCTGCCTCTTGCACCCTAGCCCCTCCCACTTCCCAACTCCTTGCCCACCCAAATCCTTTGCACACTGCCCCAGGTCACAATTCCCTCCCAGACTCTGCACCCCCAGGCTACACCCCTTCCCCAGGTCAAAATTCACTCCTGCACCCCATCTCCCTCCCAGACCCTAGAGAGTTTTTTTTTCAGTGACCGTGTTAAATGACTGTATAAATTTGCAAACAAATAGGTAGTATTTATTTCTCAATAAAAATCAGAGCATGTTGCACTTTCAGAGTATTGTGAAACCCACTACTTGTATTTTCTTCAAAAGAAGCACAAATAGCATCCACCACCCCATCGAGGCTTTTGATTTTTTTTTTTTTTTGGTTAGGAAATAAAACAATTTATTTGAAAATGTATGATGTACCCATCTTGGGATATTTTTGGATGATTTTTCCAAGCACGCATGGCCTTGACACCTGCTAGACAATATAATGAGTCCAGGGAATGAATTCTCAGCTCCTGTGGCACTTGTACTATTTCAGTAAGGAAAAAGAATACTTTTCTGCATAATACATTCATTTTTGGCAGTATGCTCTGAGCACAGAGAAACCTCATAATGTCACTCAGCCGGTTATACGAACAGCAGCCGTTGTGTCGGTGGGATGCAAAAAGCCAGGAAATGGGTTTGTTCGCATTGCTGTAATACATAAACATGATTGCTGGCGGTTGATGCCCACCTGCTGGGCGCTTCATGCTACATCATATGCAAGTTATGTCACGTTAGACTGGACACAAAGAGCAGGCAGGGAAAAGGAAAAGAGCGATGCTGGAACCACAAGGGAAGCAATAAACACAGATTTTATAGGTGAAAACTGACTCCCTAAGACCAAGGGGCCTCTGGCCTCTGGCTAAGGTGGGAGGGGAGCAGCTCTGCACTCCCAGATGGGACAGGGTCTGAGGTGGAAGGGGTGGGGCTGGAGCAGCCCCAGAGTGCACTGTGCCAGCCACTCCACCCCCCAGGCAGTCTTCAGAGCCACCCGGAGTGTGTGGTGTGGTGCTCCAGCAGCAATGTAAAGGGCCCGGGCTCCGGCTGCGGCTGCTCTTGAGGTAGCGGCAGCAGCCAGGAGCCCAGGACCCTTTCGAATTGTCAGGTCCTGGGGCAACTTCCCCCTTGTCCCCACAATTGGCAGGCCTGCTCTAAACTTGCTTCTTCCATGATACTTGAAGAAGGAATGGAATAAATTATGATTCTTAATGTGAATAAGAAGAATACATTGCTATAGAGAAAGGGGAAAAGTAGGTTATTTTAGACAGCCATACGTACTCAGGCCGAACCCGAATAACCATGTCTTTGTAATGCCGCATCCTACAGTTGTATCCTGTCCAAGCACTGAGCTTCAACTCTTTACGCAAGGCCCCTTGGTTTGGATTTTCAAAGGAGTCCCACGGTTAGCAGCAGCAGGGCCAACAACCACCGTGGGCCCAAGGGCAAGGCGGTGGTGGGAGATTGCTCTGCGCCCCTGGAAGTGGTGGGGATGAGGGCAGAAGGGGCAGGGCGGAGTGCAGTCGGCCCTTAGCCGGCCCCCCCCCAGCCCTCAAAGACACTCAGAGCTGTGTTCTGGTGCTCCCGACTGCAGTTCAAAGGGGCCTGGGGCTCTAGTGGCCACTGCTGCTACAGTGGCAGCGAGCTCTGGGGCCTTTTTTTAATGGCTGGGACCCATGGCAAGTGCCTGCTTTGCCCCCCCATC
This sequence comes from Pelodiscus sinensis, assembly GCF_052426305.1. Lineage (NCBI taxonomy): Eukaryota > Metazoa > Chordata > Testudines > Trionychidae > Pelodiscus > Pelodiscus sinensis. The sequence continues at coordinate 16,907,681 of NC_143054.1, forward strand.
AGTGGGCCTGGTCAGAAGCAATTTAGGCCTGGCTCCCCAAAGGTGTTTTGGGGCCTGAGAGTTAGGTGTCTAAGGTATTGATTTCAATGGGAGCTAGATGCCTGAGTATGTTGGAGGATCTGAGCCTTAGGCACCTAACCCCCTCTGAAAGTCAGTGTTATTTACACACCTATGTGCCTATGGCACTTTTGAGAGTGGATCGTAGGGTCTGTCTACATTGGAGCGGGAGGTGCAATTTTCCAGCCTTCACAGATATACCTGTGCTAGCTCTGATGGAGCGAGGGTGCAAATAAAGAGAAGTGTAGTCACAGGGGCAGGATTAGCTATTCTAATACATAGATTGGCTCTCAGATGGGATTATACCCAGGGTGACTAGCCCATCCCCTCCCACAACTACACTCCATTTTTGGCATGTTAGCATGGTCAATGATATATGTCTGAGCTGGAAATTATACCTTCCAGCTGCAGCACACACAAACCAGTAGGCTTCTAAGTCACTTAGGGCTAGCTGTATAAAGGGATTTAAGTGCTTAAATGCCATTTTAGGTGCCTAGGTGTAACTTTTAGATCTTCAAAACCCCTCCTTGGCTGCCATCTGACACTGCAGGCACCTATCTTTCCATTGGGAATATCCCCAGGAGCCTTAATTTCTGCCGGGGGGTATGCACAAAGCTGTCAAAGTCCTGACACCCAAATTGCTTGGCACCTAAGTCCCTGCTCCAGTGACTATGCACAAATTTAAAGGATCTAGCCGTTAGGAAATTTGGAAATTTTACTTTTCTTGTCTTTCTACTTGTTCCATAAAGCATGTGACACTCTCCTGGGCTCTGAAACATAACTAATAAAACCAGTGCTGGATCGTCATAGACCACCTGCCTTGTAGATTTCCTATGCTGCAGGGGGAATTCCACTGAACAACATCTATGAGTTCCTGCAAAAAGGACCTTCACTTCCTATAGGATGAGAGGAATTTCAACAACAGCAATAACAACTCATTAAATGACTGGCATTGCTTAAGGCATTGTTTTAGGTATGATGTTGACGTCAAACAAACTTTTAATGCACTGGATAACATAGAGGGTATCCATACACGTGTTGCTTTCCTTTCTGTGCTACCTTGAACCCACCTCTTCTAGCTAAATAAGCAGAGGTGTTAATGATGTCCTTTGCTTTGGGTGCAGGATCCAGACCAATGCATCTCCTGAATAATATACAGGCAGTCCCCGGGTTACGTACAAGATAGGGACTGTAGGTTTGTTCTTAAGTTGAATCTGTATGTAAGTCGGAACTGGCGTCCAGATTCAGCCGCTGCTGAAACTGACCGCCAGTTCTGACTTACATACAGAATCAACTTAAGAACCCCAAGCGTCCCCAAGTCAGCTGCTGCTGAAACTGATCAGCAGCTGATTCCAGGAAGCCCGGGGCAGAGCAACTCTGCCTCGGGCTTCCTGTAGTCAGCGCTGGTCAGTTTCAGCAGCGGCTAAATCAGGACCCCTGGGGCAGAGCAGATGGGGTGCTGTTGGGTTGCTCCAGTAGTGCCGCTCCAGCAGCACCCCATCTGCTCTGCCCCAGGCGTCCTGATTCAGCCGCTGCTGAAACTGACCAGCAGCGGCTGAATCAGGACCAGAGCAGCTGGGGTGCTGCTGGGTTGGTCCAGTAGCGTCCAGAGCGGCGCTGCGGGACCAACCAGCAGCACCCCAGCTGCTCTGCCACAGGCGTCCGGAGAAAATCCTAGTCTGCTGGGGGGGAGGGCGGGGCGTACTAGCTGCGCCCCCCCCCACCCCAGCAGACCAGGAAGACACGGGCGGCGGACCGAGACGCAACGCGGTCCCGCCGCCTGGGTCCTCCGCGGCTTTGCTCCCCGTCTCCCTGGTCTACTGGAGACCTGCAGACCAGGGAGACGGGGAGCAAAGCCTCTGAGGACGCCGGCTGCGGGACACCCGCGGGGCGTCTGGGCTGTCCCGCTGCCGGCTTCCCCCGCGGCTTTGCAAAGCCTCGGGGAAGCCGGCAGCGGAGCAGCCCAGGCGCGCCTGGGGTGCCCTGCTGCCCGAGCCCCCCCCCCCCCCCGCGGCTTTGCAAAGCCTCGGGGAAGCTGGCAGTGGAGCAGTCCAGGTGCGCCTGGGCTGCCTCGCTGCCCGAGCCCCCCCCCCGCGGCTTTGCAAAGCCGCAGACCAGGGAGACGCAGAGAAAGCCCCAGAGTACTCGGGCGGCAGGACCGCGAGGTCCCGCAGTCTGTGTACTCCAGGGCAGCCCCGTTCGTAACTGCGGATCCGACGTAAGTCGGACCCGTGTAAGTCGGGGACTGCCTGTATTACATACTGCTGTCAATTCCACCCAACATTCCCATTAGAAACACCTTTCACCAGCCTTTTACTGAAGGCATATTTACATTCAGCCCCTTTGATTTACTTAGTTTTGGCACAGGCACTTACATCATCACATTTATTTCTTTTTTAAATTGTGAAGTGCTGATCACTTACCGATCATTGGAGACTCTATAAAACTCCATGCATTAGTCTGAGGGACATATGACTGCAGGACTCCAGCTGCTCGACCAGCTTCATTAACCCCACCAAACACGTAAATCTTGCCACCGCACACAGTGGCAGCCGCAGAATGCACAGCTTTTGGCAGAGGAGCTATTGTCTCCCACTGATTGGTGATTGTGTCATACCTAAAGCAAAACCAATAGTAGTAAGTCCAGATAATACAGTGATGGATGTGCTGTAAATGCCTGACAGATTGAGAGACAGGCAGCTAGACAGACAGATAAAAGAGACCTGCAAACATATCTTCTAACACCAAAGCAATCTAACTAGTTTGGTAGATTATGCAATTAATGATTCTTTCTATCCTTTAAAGAAGATAACGATAAAGGCACAGAGAAAATCAGATCTATTTACTTCATAAGCCTCTCCAGCCTAATTATAGCTTGGGCTAAAGAAATTCAGGACACCTTTGTCAAGATGACTTCCACTAATTAATTTCTATTAATTGAAATACAGTAAGATTATTCTTGCTAATCAGTGTGATGATATCCAATAGCAACCATAGGCCAGGAATTGTTAATATACTTAAATTGTTTAGCTTGTGAAGCTCATCTCATCATCAAACATAATGCAACATGATAGCTCTTTTTACTCTAGTTAACTAGCTATTAATGCACATTTTGTGCATGTGTAAATTGCCTACATTTAATTGTCACTGTATGTAGCAAGCTGCTACTACACTTCATTGCAGGATATTGCAAATGTTAATGGGGATTTTGCTTCTGGAATAAGATTTCCTCATTGTATCCATTTTTAACATGTAGCACAACTGAAAAGAATATGCAATAGAGCACTAAATTAGTTTTAAGGTCATCAGTATCTGATTTAATTAAGCCATTGACCATAAGGATATGCAGTTAATAAACAACGGATTAAGATTCATTTTAGACAAAGTCACAAGATCAGACATCTATTTTTTAAAATAATGTGGCAGTGATCCAAATAGCTCTGGTAAAATGAGCTTTGCAGACAGTAGAAAACAACATGGTGCAATATTTCCATGTAACGGCACATTTAGTCAAATGGTAGTTGCCTAAATGGTAGTAACTCGGAACATTTAATGACACCCATAGAGCTTTGGGTATGTTCAATAGACAACTACTCTTAAATTCCTAGTCTTCTGAAGCTCTTTCTGAAACTGACATCTTCGTTCCTAGTGATATTCCTTCTTTGTGACCCATGTTTCAGTCTGCCAGGGGATGTTTACACAACTTCAGGGAATGAGCTTCCCAGCCTAAGCCCGCAGACTTGTATTGGCTTGCGTTAGTGTGCTAAACCCAACTGGGTGGAAATCTGGAAATCGTGCGGACACTGCAACTGGTGCAGCAGCCTGAACTCTCAGGTTGCAGTGACAAGGTGGGTTTGAAATCCCTAGTTCCAGCCTGAGCTGGAACATCAGAGCACAGTCTACTTCTATTTTTAACATGCTAATGCAAAACCAATCCACACAAATCTGTGGATCCAAGATGGGAGGCCTGCTCCCAGACATAGAAATATCCATACTGTCCAAATGTGGAACCACACTGTGGATAACAGGCAAGATTACAAGGAGAATAAAATAAGGTACTGACAGGAACTGATTTTTTGCATTCGTAACATTCCAATAAAAAATAAGTGATCGCAATTAATTAATACAAATGAAAAACCAAAATGGAGGTACATTTTATTCAACTAAAATGAGGGAATTTCCATATAATAATGAGTACTGGGAAGTGCTCTTTCCAAAGGTTTTCACTACCTCTAAACTCTTTTTTAAAAGAATTTAAAGTAACAGAACCCCCCCTCCCCAAATCATTAGGAGAAGAAAGAGAAAAAATATCAAATAATATGGAGGCAGAAACATATAGTGGGGGCACAGTCCGGTATTATATTTAATGTTAAACATTTCATGACAAAAATAAGGTACCAACTCTGCATTTTCCTACTAAAAGCCTCACTTAAAAACTTATAATTACACATTGAACTCATATTTGATGTAATCATAAGGCTAGAAGGGATCTTGAGAGGTCATTTAGTTGAGTGTTCTGTATTCACGGCAGGACAAAGTATTGCCTAGACCAGAGTAGGGAACCTTTTTTGGTCCGCAGTCACTGACCCAGAGAAAAATTAGTCAAGCTAACATTAGTCAAGGAAGCAAGCAAGCTAAAAATAAAAAACAAACAAACAAAAACAAAATAAAAAAACCTCACTACTCACCTGCTCCCAAGTGAAAAGCAAAAAAGAAAAAAACCCACCTCACTACTCACCTGCTCCTAGTATTCCCAAATTGGGAAGCAAAAAACAAACAAAAAAACCCAGCCCCCTACTATCTGACACATGCTTAATTCCTCATGCATCACACTAAAGCTCCGTGACAGGGGTGTGTGTGTTGAAGCTTTGGACTTTTGGTCCATGGTGCAGAGACTTGTCGCAGGCCAGATCAAATTAAGCTTGGGGCTGGAAGCAGCCCATAGGTTGTAGGTTCCCCACTCCTGCTCTAGACCATGCATGACAGGTGTTTCTTTTACCTGCTGTAAAAAACCTCCAATGACAGAGATTCCATAACCTGTGTTGGCAATTTATTCCAGTGCTTAACCATCCTGACAGGAAGTTCTTCCTAACATCCAACCTAAACTGCCTTTGCTGCAGTTTACGCTCACTGCTTCTTGTCCTATCTTCAGAGGTTTGTCCGAGTCAGCACTACAACAATGGCTGCCCGTCGCAGGGAGCCATAGCCTGTAATACCTCTAAGGCTGGCATAGGGGGCTCTGTCTGTGAGGTGGAGTGTTTTCCATATAGGGGCATGTAAATTAATAATCTTCCCCTGCTCGCTCCACCCATTGCAGTGAAAGATCAGCCAATGGGCTGACTTGTGCTCAGGCCTGCTACTCCACCCACTGCAGCAAAAACCAACCTATGGGGTGATAAGTTCACAGGCAATAAAACAGGCAGGCAGCCCCTCTCTCACTGGGGATTCGCATCGAGTGAACGCCTGGCCTGATCACCCAGACACCTTGCACCCCCCGCTCTTGAGTCTTACTGAGTGTACTCCGAGTTGGTCGACCCGAGTGGAGACAGTTTGAGAGCATGCGACCGGTACTTGTGTTCCTGCTGTCTCCAGAACTGGTATAACCCCCCCCCCCCCCGCCATCATCCCTATCCTAATTGATTTCTTAGTTGTCCTTATTGCTTGTCAAGTGGCAGTGGTTAAAAAGTTACTAAGTTAGTTTATAAATAGTTGTGGTTTAGGGTTTTTACTGTTTCCTGGTATAAAGTTGTGTAAATAATCAGCCCCATGGACAATACCAGTGTTAATTCAACTGTTCCTAACCCCTGGGCAGTTATTGGGAATTATTGTGATTTAGAAAAGCCTCAGGGAATTGTTTTGTGTTGTCTGGCAATCTGTTTAATTTTTGTTCTGATGATTGTCTGGCGTCATCAAAATAAAATCAGTTTGTGCTTTTTGAAACCTCCAGTTGTGGTCTCATCCTTTCCGGCATCCCCTCGAACCTCATGTATTACGGGGACTGACAAGGTTAAGAAAATTCTCCGTGTAACAATCTTTTATGTACTTGTACATGTTCTTGCTCAGTAAACCTAATTATTTTCAATCTTCTCTCAGAGGTCATGTTGTCTTGACCTTTACTTTTTTCTGTTGCTCTTCTCTGGACTCCCTCCAATGAGACCACATGAAATGTGGCACCCAGAACTGGACATGATGTGGAGTAGAATGGAAGAATTACTTCTTGTGTTTTGCTTACCACTCTCTTGCTAATCCATCCATTCAGCCATTCCAGAAAGATGTTTGCTTTTTTTGCAACAGTTACCCCACTGACTCATATTTAGCTTGTGATCCCAGATCCCTTTCTGCAGTCCTATTCATGGCAAGATTAATTTTATCCCAAAATAGAGATGGACAAAAATAGTAACAAAAATAGTTTGATACACTGTGGGCGGGATACATTTAATTACCGATTCTCCCCCAGTAGTTCTCGTATTGGTAACTGATCTGCTGCCATCCCTGTTTTTATAATGAAAACAACTAATTAATCCTCTTTTTCTTCTTTGCCTTCATCTTGTCCTGATAATCAGTGTCAACAGGTCTTGTGCATCATCTGTAAACATTCCTGTATCTTCCAAGTTGACAACAACCTGTAGTGGGTTCAATCCCCTTGAGACTGTGACCTAATGTGCTGGTCATGCCCTGAACTCACCTACCTGCCCTCTAGGGCATCCCACCACCCCATCCTGCTGGGCCAGAAGCTCTGGTCTCCTCCACTCAAGGCTCAGAGTTGGGGCAACAACCTCACAGCAGTGCAACACAAATACTAAACAAGCTCAGCTCTGGGAGGGCTCAGTTATAAGGACATTGACAACTCTCAGGAACACTGCTCCAAAGAGAACCAAAACCCTGAAGCTCTTAAGGTCAGCTCCCTTTATCAATGAAAGAGAGATATGCACAGTGATTGCTCCCTCTTCATTTCCTTCTTTATCTAAGCCCTGCTGCTAGTCTTTGTCAAGTGACTACTAGTTTTCGTATTCTTAAGCCAACCTATCCCACATATGGATAACATATCCCACATCTCATCTTCTCACATGACACAGCCATTGTTCTATGCAGTATTGTTTTAGCAGTGTTGACCCATAATATTAAAGAGACAAGAGGTCAGGTATATTTTTGAAAAGCTTTCAATGAACAGAGAAATCTTCAGGTCTTGAAAACCTTCCTCAGATACTCAAGAATGTTACAGATTATTTAGCATAAGGAATTAGCACAAGTCCTAAGGGACCATTCAAAGTAAAGTGGCCCATTATGACCCAGACATCTCTGGGAATACTCCCTCAGCTGTTCTGTGACGGGGGCCACCTGCAACTTGGCTCATAACATTTCACTGAGTAACCTCTTGTCTTTCCCGTCCTGCTGTCCACCTGAGTATTCTCATTTCAGCAGCATGCAGTAGATGTATACTCTTTCTTACTGGCCAACATTCTGACCCATAACTTGTGCTTATACTATTATTTCAGCACATCTTCAGAAAGATACATGTTCTGGATTTAAAGGCTTCAAGTGATAGAGAATCCACCACTTTGTTAAGTAATTCCTCCCCTGGTTAATTATCCTTACTGTAAAAATACATGTCTTACTTCTCTAGTTTCAATATCTCTAGCTTCTGCATGCATCCATTCAATATCATGCCTTTTTCGGCTAGATAAAAGAACGGTCTACTGTCAAATATCTGTTATTCAGGTAGCAGGGACACTTGTGGAACATAATCGCATCACCTCTTTACCTTGGATAAGCTAAGTAGTTTTAGCTGCTTAAGTCTCTTTGTGAGATGTTTTCCAAACACCAGATCGTTCTGGTATAGCTTCCATTAACTCTCAGTGTCCACACAGGGATTTGAACCAGATTAACTAAATTGGTTTAAAAACAGAATAAAGCTAAACCCATGCAACTTTCTTATCCACACAAGAATAACAACCGTTTTATCACTTGGCTTTCTGCTCTTTTCTGTTTACTTTCTTCTTTTCATTCTTGTTAGCTGCACCTTTAACTGCCACTTTTACAATCATGGTGAGTATCTTCTGACACCTCTAACGACTCCACTCTATTCAATTGCTTACAGCCAAGAGAATTAATCGAAATAATATCCATCTTGAACTCTTTCCTTGACTCAAAGCTCTCATTTGACTCTGCTATTTACAGTAGCAAATTAAGACTTAATGGAATCTGAATCCCAGCCACCCAGAGGCTTCTCTCTGCAAGAATGGTCGCAGTAACTTTTGGCGCTCTGCTATGCCAGTGTTAGCTCCTTCTTGCCCATTTCCATGCCTGTGCATACCATTCTCTTACAATGGACATACCCAGACCCACTGGGTCTACTGGCCTCAGCCCCGACAAGGGATTAGACCTACGTTCTCCTGCTTTCCCTTGTAGGACTGATCTTTCTTTCATCTCACTCATCTCATTTAGCATATGCTTTCTTTCCCGTCCTTTCCCCCACAATCTCAGCATTAATGGCAAGACAGGCTTTTGCTCTGCAATTCTGTCCTTTCAAACAGCTGTCTGCCTCCATCTCTTTTCATACCTCAACTGAAAAAAATATCTCCCCCCTTTTCCTCAGCCTCTTAATTTCTCTCCTTCTAAAGCTTCTAAAGTTAAACAGAATGACTGACTGCTTTATGCTATCATTATCAGTAGTTTATAGACCACCAACCCTTTTCTATCTTATACATTATTTAACTTTGGAATACAATTTTCAGGAAGGGTGCTATGCAAAATAAAGCTTCATTGTGTAGTATTGATCTGCACTCCAGATGGCTCACATGATGTTTAAAATCATAGTAATGGTTTTGCCTTTTTCATTTCCTTCTGACTGTTCTGAGGATTTGAATGAACTATTCTTGGACAAAGTTCTATACGTAATTTTGTTAACAGTAGGCTTGGAAACAGTGGGTAAAGAGGCAATTACAGATTATTTTTATATTTAATTTTTAAACTGTTTTCAGTGTGCCCATATAAATTAAAATAGTCAGTTCTAGATAAACCTAAAGGTTTATTAGAACAAAGGAATGATTCTATAAGTCACCCTGTGTTGTCCAAAGAAAACTACTCCTAACTGCATTATGCTTTCTAGATAGCACAAAAGACATTTAGCAAATGACCGTCCCTATGTAACTTCCATACATGAATTTTACACAGTGCAGGTAGCAACAACTGTAGTTAAGAGTGTCTGACACTTTCCATAAGACCCTGATTTCAGCTGATTACAACTTTGCCAAGCTTTCACCATTTGGAATGCAATTTTTTCCATGCTGGATGTTTACCTCAAACTGTAATTTTCTGAAAATTTCAGTAAGAAGAGTTCAGCTGCTTCTCAGAGTGAGATTAAGGAAAATAAGAGGTTATTTTAGAACCATTTTACTGAACTTCTCTACAGCCTTCTTTGGAGAAGGAACTTGAAATTTGACACAGGGAAGAGGTCACCCAAGTATCTGAGAGGTGCCTTTTATATTTCCATAAAAATCAGCATAAATAGTTATGATCCTCTGTGGAAAAAAATAGTATTTGCTCATGTAATGAAAAGATGTATTGTTGTCCCTTTTAAACCAGAGTTTTATTTGTTTACCAAGAGTGTATAAAATCCTGCCTCTGAATGTTGAGAGAATCAAGAGCAAAAAGAGAAGTTTCTTTGTTGGTAGGCCCCCAAGCCTTTTAGCCAACACCAGATCCAAAAGCTCTCGCTCTACTTTTCCAGGGTCATATTGTGTTCACAGGCACAGTTTACTACTTGGCTTTCTTGCTTTATTTTCCTCTTGGAGTCTTGTCTGTTTCCTCCTTTTTATTGTGTACGTCATAATTCCCAGCTGAACCATGGTGCTATTTTCTGCACAGACTCTATTAGGCTTTTTTAGATATGGCCTCTTTAACTATCTCTTACAATTATCTTAAATGGAGGATTCATTCAGGCATCAGCTTAAACGAGGTTTTACCTCAGCCCATAAGAAGGTTTCACCCAGATCATAATGGTATAATGTACACTCACAAAAGGCTGACTAAAAATTGCACAATCTTCATTCTGGCCCTTCCTAACTTTTGAGTGCATGGTTTTACCACTTCAGCATTCTTGTAATGTAGTGTCTTATATGTAATACTATCTCCTCTGGGTGACAAATGATCAAAAGGCATAGATGGTATCCTGTCTTCTGTGAGACTATATTTCTATGTCCCACCAAAAGCAACCGTGGCCCATTCAAAGAGAAATGTACAATCCACACTGTAGTGGAAAATGTAATCTCTCTCTCTCTTTCTTTCTCTCATACACACTAAACTGAGAAATTCCAAGTTGGGTTTTAATTGTGCATGTGACATCAGAAAATTGAGCAATTAAATTAACATCATTCTGAACATTAATGAGTCTCCTGAAAGAGATGACCCAAATTCAAAATGCCTCATTGCTCATAAGACTTGGAACAATTATTCCATCTGCCTTCAATTTCCTGAGTACCTGCTAAAATTAGGATGTTGGGGCAATTGGGGGGATGTTTCAGTATGAATAATGTCAGTCTGTGGACTGCAGTTTTTAAGGTGAACTTTTTCTCGCCTCACTTTTATAATGAAACCAAATGCATCACTCTCTCTCTCTCTCTTTCTCTAATGATTTAAGCAATGAAACTTACACATGCTTTAATCCCTCTTCTTTACTTTAATTTTTAAAATGTCTGATCTCCCAGCATAACCCTAAAGGGAGACACAGTCAAGGCATGCACTCTGTTCTACTGTTGTTTCTTATAAGCCACCATTATCGATAATAGCAGATTAATTACAATTAGGAGTTTAACAAATCCCCATCACAAGGGCTTCCTATGCATGCAGAAGCAGAACGCATTGAAATGATACAGAGAAAACCTTCTATTCTCCTGGACAAATATGGATAGCAGGCCTATGCTGGGCTTGCTTTTTAAAACGGTAAACATTCTAGCATGTTCATTTTAAGGCTTATTGGGTTGTTCGAGGCTGAGCCACAAAATCGTTCATCAAAACGTGTGTGTCTCTGTGATATCACAATGTGCAGGCACCACATAGTGTTAGGTTAAAGACACTGTTGCAATGCTGCCAACCTGAAGAGTTCCAAACCTGAGAAGTGCCTTAAAATCTCGAGAATAAAAAATACATTTGAGATCTTACTTCTGAGGCATTAGGGTTCATATTTTCAAGCTTTTCTCCACAAACACAAGGGCTGGAAATTCAACAGAGCTATGACATGTGCTCCTCCCCTTTAAAAGGTAAGTTCAGGATTCTGGGGAATTAAGAAAAATACTTAATATGTTGAGACATGTGATAAAAATCACAAGAGACATGACTTATTTTGGGATATGGGGGCTGATCTTGAGGGCCCGGGAATCTGAGGACGGACTGCTTTTGCCTAATTCTCATCCTGCACTGTCAATGGTTTTGATAGTACAAACTGTTCTTTGGTTGATGTTGTTGATGATGATGGTCTGTTAAGAGAGAACATGGGAATTAGAGCAGAGAAAGAAACAGATTGTGGGTAAAAAGGACACAATCTAATCAAAACTAAATAGAGTCTATTAGTACACAAAAGACACCAGCTTGCATGGTGTCATTCCCCTTTTATCTAAAAGAGGATTTCTTAAAAAAACCAACAACCCTATACTTCCTTTCTGAAAAAAGCATGATTTTAAATTACTGTAGAAGAGGTTTGGGAATCCGAAGAAATTTTGTAAACCCATCAAAGAGGTCTAGTCCCACAGGGCCCACTTATCATTAACTGGAGTGTATAGCGTGCACAATGCTAGCAGAATCCATTTACTCTTCACTATTTATGCTGCTTGTTTACATCCTGTGTTCTCGCATTCGCTGAGACAGTCAACAAGGTCAGTTTTCATTTTTGTTCATAGTCCATTTCACCTCTTCAGTGATGGGATTGCAAACACTGCACGGAAAGGTTTACTCGCAGACACGCAAAGTGTCACACGCCTCGGATGGCACTCATGCAGTTGGCAGCTCTGTTACGCGTGTCGCATCTCAGGTACAATGTTAAAATGTGAAGACTGAGACCAAGCTCCATAGCATTCACATCCCTTTTTGCCCAGGGAAAGATACACTGGGCTAGAAGCCAGGAAATCCCGGCAAACAAATATGATTCTCCCATTTTCCCGAGAGGTTGTACAAGGCTACCCTTGGCGAAACTAAAACCAGAACTCAAGTCTTTAGGACAGTGTTTCTCATAGTGGCTGTGAAACCACTTTGAGAAACCTGTTAACTCTCCGCGCCCGTTTGTTTACTTACTTACTGCGACAGCCACTGACCCTTGCGGCTCCTCTTGGCTCCGTTTCACCGTTTGCAGCCAAGGGTGTGGCCTAGGCCACTGCTTTCCGCGGTTCCCCTTGGCTGCAAATGGGAAAAAAAGAGCCATTAGGAGTGGAGAGGCTCCGTGGCCCAGGGTTCCAGTAAGTACACAAACTGGCACAGCCAGTTAACAGGTTTCTCTAAGTGGTTTCGCAGACCACTTTGAAAAACACTGCTTTAGGATAATAGTACCAAGACTTTGCCAAGGTGCCTTTCAGAATGAATACCTACTCAGCTACGGTGTGTCTGTCACTAATATTTGTTCTGCTGTAGAGATAGGGATTGTGGTACATTTCACAAATGGCAGTATAACCAACTACAAAGGGTGTCTCTAAATGTTGGTCAACATAGAGGGCAACAGCATTCTTCCGGTCCTATTTAATCATTAGCTCATGCTCAAAAAAAAATTCTAATGTGGAGTTGAAACAGGGGTGGGCAAATTCCAGCCCACAGGCTGGATCCAGTCCACAGGGTAAGTCTCTGGCAGGCCCCCACCTCCATGTTTACCTGCACCTCCACAGGTATCGGAGGATCATAGCCCTGGTTGGCCACGAATTGTCATTCACGGGTATGCAAGTGGCAGGAAGTGGCGTCTCGGTCCATGATGCTTCCTGCCACTCGCATTGGCCGCGAACGGCAATTCACAGCCAACCAGAGCTGTGATTCTCCGATACCTGCTGAAGCACAGGTAAACATAGTGGCAGTGGCCCGCCAGGGACTAACCCTATGCGCTGCCATTTTTTTATTGCCAACCCCTGAACTGAAGGAACTGGCTTTGAACCAAGCTCCTGACCCATGCTGAGAAAAACAGTAGGTGGTCATGTGATTGCAGCGTGATCCTACAGCACAAAAAGATAGATTTAAGGTTACACAGGCATTTCTTATTATAACCTTATAGGAAGGGCTGCTGATAGCATCACCTGTTATTAAGGCTGTCTGACATTTCCTATACGAAGACCCTTTTTTCAGCTTCAGTGTTACCAGATATTAAACATTTGGGCTGAATTTTTCTATGCTGGCTATCTACTAAGTGCTGATTATTTTTTGTGCATGAGGAAAATTCTAGACAAAATGTTTCAGCCTTTTTTGAGAATGCAACTAGAGAAAAATATGTTGTTTTGCCTGCATTAAAAAATTGTAGCAGACTTTTTTTCAGACCTGCCAGTGTAACACTGACAGGTGGATTCGAACCTAGGACCTTTGGAGCTTACTGCATGAGTCTCTACTGTATGAACTAAAAGCAAAGGTTGTAGAGCAGACTCATTATTCTCTTTATAAGTGATCTCAGTGCCACTAGATGGAACTGTACAACACACTAAGAAGGTGTATGGATTACACCAGTATATTGAAAAAACAGTTATTCACATATGCCTACACTGCATTCCTCTTTCGAGAGAGGAATACAAATGCAGTGGAGTGAAATTGCAAATGAAGTGTGGATCAGAATTTCCCGCGCTTCATTTGGATAATCGCATCCGGGCGCTATTTCGAAATACCCTATTTCGAAAAAAGAAACACTGTCTAGATGCAGTTATTTCGAAAGAAAACCCTTATAAAATGAGGCTTACTCCTTATAAAATGAGGCTTAAGAGTAATTTTGAAAGAAGGGTTTTCTTTCGAAATAACCGCGCCTAGACAGCGTTTCTTTTTTTGAAATTTGCAATTTCGTTCCTCTGCATTTGCATTCCTCTCTCGAAAGAGGAATGCAGTGTAGACATACCCATAGATTTAATAATAATGCATATACCCAAGGACAAATTAAAATTTTACAGGCGACCTTAATCCTAGGATTTCCTAACTTTTGTATGCTTTACTTTTAAATCTTAATAATAGTTTTTATATGAAATATTTATATTTTATATATAATTACATAAAGAAAACAACTTTAAAAGAACTGTAAGTTTATGGAGTCAAGCATGCAAAAGTCAAATGAAAATTCTGGTTCCCACTATGCTCTCTATTCAGTGCATCTCAATATGAATCGAAGTTTTCCCACCTTATGGGTGCCTCTAAGAGATGAATTTGAAATGTTTCAATTCCAGTTCCCACATCACAAGCTCACCACTATACTTTGCACCAATTGGCAGATTCAAAGAGGAGGCAAAGAACAGGGTAGACCCATAAGATAAAATAAGCTTTATCCAGATCACAGCTGAGGTACTCTGCCAGAACAGCTGCTCTGGAGTTAAATAGAAAACTTCATGCCCAAAAGTCTCAGTCTGAAGCCTTTCACCAGCACTAAAGTCACACAATATTTTAAAGACAAAGTTTATTAACTCATGGCATAATTTGCATAAAATGTCACAATGAGCTGCTATGTATTTCTTTTAATACACATTTTTCCACTGGAACTTTTTTAAAAAGGTTAAACATTTCTATTTTTCTTAGCTTCTGTAAATGCTTGTTTTGACGAAATCTAAATTTTGGGGCTCATCTGCGTCAACTTTTACATATCATATCAAATAACTTCCTGGGGAGGGGAATCTTACCTTTCCACATGATCAACATTGCCCGCCACACCAACGCCGCCAATGGTATAAATTTTCCCATCATACACTAGGCTGTTATGCCGACACCTTGGAACCGTCATTCGGGAAACGAGGTTCCAATTATCAAGTAAGGACATGTAACACCAGACATCAGAGAGCGTGACACCAGATTCCATGCCACCTGCCAAAAAGGTATGGGTAAGAAAAGGAGAGAATTAACTGAGAATTTGGATGCACGCAACATACTGGATGCTGCAATCAAAGCCAGCTACCAAGTAAAAGCTTTTCAAATGGCATTCGACTAATTAAAATAAATCACCCTCAATAGTGAGCATCTGTTCCTATGATGCAGATCTGTGTCATTTATTCATGCGTCTCAAAGGTTTTTTTTTTTTTTAAGATGACATGAGGAAATCAAGATATCAGACTAAGAAGGGCATGTGCATAAAGGAATATACCCATCCAACATCCATAAATAACTTCCAATGTATTAAACTACCACGCACTTGTAAGAAGGTGGCATGTGGCAGAGACTGACTGGCTTGCCAGACACTGTCCACTCTGAATCCAGAATGCTTACTTCAGTTAGGAGACAAAGAAGAGAAACAACATATAAAGCAGAATTAGGGGATTTTAAGGTTTAATTCGTAATTTCCAGGCATTGTGTCCATGTTTAGTTTGGTTTTCTATTACAGTGGAGAGTCAGTGTTAGGCACTGCCAAAGAGTTTAAAATGATCAAACAGTATACAAACACTGGATATTTCTGTAGCTCTTTCTAACTCAAGATCTCATAGCATTTCCCTTTCCATAACCCCATAGATCATGTAAGTATTATTATTCTTGTTTTTGCAGAATAGAGAACTGAGGTATAGAAGGCAAAGTAATTTATCCAAGACCACCCAAGCCGTCAGTGGTTGAGCCAGGAGCAGAACCCAGAATCTCAGTTTTATGTCTTAATGACAAAAACATACTTCTTCCTCAGTAATGCTTGACCAAAGGATATTTCATTGCACGTCCTGTAGAACACAGCTGTTCCAGGGGCTTTTATTTTATTTTTGCGTTGTGTTTCACTTCTGAGCAAAGCAGAATACTCAGTAATATATGTAAGACTCCTGAATTGTACACGTTTTCCACTCAATACCATAAACTGGTGTAGATTCACCAGGCTCACAGGAAAGAGATCTAAAACTCTGGCGAATTTGGGTTTCTGCACAACCCTAGCTATTATTACACAGTTTGCAATGTGGATTCTTAACAGGATTCCTAAAAAAAACCTAAGTTAATAAAATGGACAGCATTGCACAAAGACCTCCACGGAGGGACGAAACACCAGTAGCAAAGCAAAGAAATTTGGCTAACCTGGTAGCAATAATTTTTATTCAGTTCCTGGGGTTTCTAGCTTCCCTCTAGTCAGCGTAAGGAGAAGTGAAGGGAATAATGCAAAACCATGTAGACCACTCCTTGCCTGAGATTCCTTCTCTTCTCAGACATAATCAATCTTACACTCAGGGGTCACTATGAGGACACTTACAACTACCTTCTGGGGGTTGCTTCCCCCCGCCCCCATCCAAGGAAAAGTACCATATGATTGAACGCAGACACATTTAGACTACAAGCACAAATTGTAGCCAGCAGCTCTTTCAGATAAACCCTTTCTCAGGAGCGTGGCTTCAGGAGCATTGAACCTAATAAGATTATAGGACTACAGTCCAATATCGAAAGAGAGATTTCAGCAACATATGAACACCCTTGTAAACAAACATTTTAAGTGTAGGTCACATATTCAGCAGCTCAGTCACTCTCAAATGCAGCAACTGACCATTTAGACCCAACTTCAGCCACTGTTTTAAACTATGTTACGACAGCCTGGAAACCTCTTCACAGGCGTGATGGTTGTCAAACCTATTCTCTACATAACTGCAAAATGTGCTGTTGACTGCTCGGGGATGAAATTGGAGCTGATGTGAAATGGAGAGTGATAAAAGCATATTTGTTTGTTTTTTCCTTTCCCCCAGGGATGGATGGATAAAACGGGCACACATTATCCCCTGCTTACACTGTACATTTCCACCACCTTATACCAGAAACCTACTGACTGTTACACTTACCTACATGCCTCCAGCTTCCATCCAAGACACATTTCCCAATTAACTGTTTATAGCCAGCCCCTAAAATACAACCAGATTTGCTCCAATCCCACAGGCAGAGACAAACACCTAGGCTGTGTTTAGACTGCATCCCTTTTCCGTAAAAGGGATGCAAATTAAACATATCGCAATCGCAAATGAAGCGGGGATTTAAATCCCCCCGCTTCATTTGCATAAAAATGGCTGCCGCTTTTTTCCGGCTCGGACCTTTGCCAGAAAAAAGCGCCAGTCTAGACGCAGATCATTCGGAAAATAAAGCCTTTTCCGAAAGATCCCTTATCCCTCTTAAAATAAGGAATAAGGGATCTTTCGGAAAAGGCTTTATTTTCTGAAAGATCCGCATCTAGACTGGCGCTTTTTTCCGGCAAAGCTCCGAGCCGGAAAAAAGCAGGAGCCATTTCTATGCAAATGAAGCAGGGGGGATTTAAATCCCCGCTTCATTTGCAATTGCAATGTGTCTAATTAGCATCCCTTTTACGGAAAAGGGATGCAGTCTAGACACAGCCCTAGGCTTTGTCTACACTGCAACTTTTTGCAGCAGAAAAAATGCTAATGAGGGACGCAATGTCATTAGCATTGTCATTAGCATATTTTCTGCCGATTTGTTTTGTGCAAGGGGTTTTTGTGCAAAAAGTGTAGACAAAGCCCTACAGGATCTCTATCAGGCATTCTTATAAATGAAATCCCCATCTGGGGAAGTGAAAGGACAGATTGACAGAGCTAGACGAGTATCCGGGCGTTTGCTTTTTCAAGATAGGCCCAATAAAGAAAATGATAGAACACCACTGGTCATCACCTACAGCCCCCAACTTAAACCCCTCCAGTGCATCATTAATAATCTACAGCCTGTCCTGGAAAACGATCCCTCACTCTCACAGGCCTTGGGAGACAGGCCAGTCCTTGCCTATTGACAACCCTCTAACCTGAAACAAATTCTTTCCAGCAGCCATGCAGCACACCTCCCTCATACTCATCCAGGAACCTACCCCTGAAATAAACTCCAGTGCCAACTCTGTCCACGCATCTATACAAACGACACCATCACAGGACCTAACCACATAAGCAGCTCACACACCTGCATATCCTCTAATGTGCTATATGCCATCAAGTGCCAGCAATGCCCCTCTGCCATGTATACTGGCCAAACAGGACAGTGTCTACGACAAAGGGTTAGTGGACACAAATCACATATTTGGAATGGTAACACACAGAAACCTGTTGGCAACAGTTTAACTTACCCGGGCACTCATTAATGGATCTAAAAGTGACTGTCCTCTTACAAAGAAATTTCAGAAACCAGTTAGAGGGCCTTCATGTGCAAATTTGACTTATTTAACTAAGGTTTGAACAAAGACCTGAAGGCTAAGTCTACACTGGCATGATTTTTCGAAAATGCTTTTAAAGCATTTTTGGAAAAGCGCGTCTAGATTGGCAGGATGCTTTTCCACAAAAGCACTTTTTTTTCGGAAAAGAGTCCGTGGCCAATCTAGATGCAGTTTTCCGCAAAAAAGCCCCGATCGCCATTTTTGCTATTGGGGCTCTTTTGCAGAAAACACTACTGTGCTGTCTACACTGGCCCTTTTGCGCAGAAGTCTTTTGGAAAAAGACTTTTGCCCGAACGGGAGCAGCATAGTATTTCCGGAAAAGCACTGACAATCTTACATGAGATCGTCAGTGCTTTTGCGGAAATTTAAGCGGCCAGTGTAGACAGCTGGCAAGTTTTTCCGCAAAAGCAGATGATTTTGCGGAAAAACTTGCCAGTCTAGACACAGCCGAACTGTATGGGCTGTTATAGTTAACATAATAATGACATCAAAAGCTAAGAATCGGGCACTTACAGCCCACTCTATTAGCCTCATTTAGCATGGACACTTTAATTGACACGAGATTTTCTCTTCCTTTCCCTCCCCATCTCCCCTTTTTTCTGCTATTTATTTATACCTCTGGAGCCCCTGCTCCAGTCATGTGAAGAAGTAGGTTGTGCCCACCAAAGCTTATGATACCATCTACATCTTTTGTTTGTCTCTATGATGCTGCAGGACCATTCATTGTTTTTTTAAGTTTGTACATAGGACAGTTTGTGAGGAGCCAAAGTTTTTCTGCACCCAATTTGTATGCTTCTTACCTGAAAGATAGATGTTGTCTCCAGCGCTGACTACGCTGAAAAACTCCCGATCATAGAAAGGCAGGCTGGCCAGTGGGTACCATTTATTGTTCTGAGGATTTAAGCAAGTGACTGCTGTTAAAGCTCGTTGGTTCATGCCAATCATCTGACGACCTCCAACTAGGACTATTACCTCGGCCACACCTAGGATGCAATTAACCAAAATACATTGTAAGAAAGTGTCATCTCTCAACCTATCTAAAAGTACTTAGCAGTCAATCCATTTCTCTATCTCTATTAAAATACTCCTAGCAAAAGAGGTTGGGTTTTTTTTGGACTCCAA
This sequence comes from Pelodiscus sinensis, assembly GCF_052426305.1. Taxonomy (NCBI): domain Eukaryota; kingdom Metazoa; phylum Chordata; order Testudines; family Trionychidae; genus Pelodiscus; species Pelodiscus sinensis. The sequence goes on from NC_143054.1 coordinate 16,927,167, forward strand.
AATTCTGCAGCTAGCTTATCATTTATACTTCTTGAATACTGTTCCAGTTCAGACACTTATTAATCATAGAATCCTAGGGCGGGAAAAGACCTCAGGAGGTCATCGAGTCCAGCCCCCTGCCTAAAACAGGACCATCCCCAACTAAATCATCACAACCAGGACTTTGTCAAGCCAGGACTTAAAAACCTGTAGGGATGGAGATTTCACCACCTTCCTAGGTAACCCATTCCAGTGCTTCACCACCCTCCTAGTGAAATACTTTCCCCTAATATCTAACTTAGACCTCCCCCACTGCAACTTGAGACCATTGCTCCTTGTTCTGCCATCTGTCACTACTGAGAAAGGCCTCTCTCCATCCTCTTTGGAACCTCCCTGAGGAAGTTGAAGGCTGCTATCAAATCCCCCCTCACTCTTCTCTTCTGCAGACTAAATAAGCCCAAATCCCTCAGCCTCTCCTTGTAGGTCACGTGCTACAGCCCCCTAATCATTTTCGTTGCCCTCTGCTGGACCCTCTCCAATGCGTCCACATTCTTTCTGTAGCGGGTGGCCCAGAAGTGGTTTAGTCTGTGGTTCTATCTCACAGTTTACTCAAACAGAAGAATCCCAACCACTGCAGGCATACGGGGACCAACTGGCTAAGCAGCAGTTTGGCAGAGAAAGATCTGGGGATTACAGTGGATGAGAAGCTGGATATGTGTCAACAGTGTGCCCTTATTGCCAAGAAGGCTAATGGCATAATGGGCTGCATTAGTAGGAGCATTGACAGCAAATCGAGGGAAGTGCTTATTCTCCTTTATTTGGCACTGCTCAGGCCACATCAGGAGTATTGTGTCCAATTCTGTCCCCACTCTTCCCACTACAAAAAGGATGCAGATGCATTGGACAGAGTCCAGTGGAGGGCAACAAAAATGATTAGGATGCTGGAGCACATGATTTATGAGGAGTGACTGTGGGATTTGGGCTTATTTAGTCTACAGAAGAGAAAAAATGAAGGGGGATTTGATAGCAGCCTTTAACTACATGAAGGGGGGTTCCTAAGAGGATGGAAAAAGGCTGTTATTAGTGGTGACAGATGACAGAATGAGGAGCAATGGTCTCAAGTTGCAATGGGGGAGGTCTAGGATGGATGTTAGGAAAAACTATTTCACTAGGAGGGTGATGAAGCACTGGAATTGGTTACTTAGGGAGGCAGTGGAATCTCCATCCCTAGAGGTTTTTTAGTCCCAGCTTGACAAAGCCCTGGCTGGGTTGATTTAGTTGGGGATGGTCCTGCTTTGGGCAGGGGTTTGGACTCAATGACCTCCTGAGGTCTCTTCCAGCCCCATGATTTCATGATTCAGCACCAGGCCTGAGTTTAATCTGAACAAGACTCTTAGGACTTGTCCCAGCACTTCATTCCTACAGAGACTTACGTTTTAACTGCTTGACCTCTGCTGTCCTGAAACACTCACTGTCAAAGGCATGAGATATTTGGGATTCAGAGTTCAGTGTAACAGCAGAAATAGTGTGTCTTGGTGCAAAGTACTATTCAGTCAAGATATTGGATTGTTGTCATCCATCATCTGGATTTGTAAGTGTCGTTCCGACAAGTTTATTCTCATATTAAGATATGAGCCTAAAATACTATCCAGTTTTAAACAAATATTTCTTAGTAGCGAGAGATAATTATTTTTAGTACATACCAGAAAATCTAATCAGACGTGCCAAAGATAATGTGATGATAACAAATGACCTTGAAAGGGCATCTCACACTCTGCAGCAGACCCACAAAAAGTGTTTGGAAATCCTTTGTGTGCCCGTGAATGTCGACAAGATGCAAAATAACATGGTTCTATATAATTAGACTCTGACCTAAAAAAATATAATCACCCTCCCTTATCCCAAGAGAGTTACTTTCCCCTCATCAACTAGCTTCTGAAAAAGGTTTGCATTACATCTATAATTTTATATACAAAGATAAAATAAGCACTTTTCAAAAATCCCTTCAAACATCACACCATTAGCTATCTTCAGGGAATGACTTTTTAGTGTGGATTGTTATTGAAAGTCATCTATGTTTCCTCCTTCTCAAAAGTGCTTTGATTAGGCAGTTTCCACAAGCTGCAAATGATAATGTTTGATACCCGGTATATATATATCATCCTAGTTTCAATAGCAATGTATATCAGGAAGCCTGCTTAGCCTTGTCGCTGTACTTCCTTGGAAAAAGGAACAAGCATACCACATAGGAAAGTGTCACATGTTTCTTTCACATCTGATTCTTAGGCTACGTCTACACTGCAGCTCTTTTCCGGGGTATCGCGTCCAAGGAACGCGTCCGCTTTTCCGGAAAAAAAATCAGAAAAGTGGACACGTTCTTTTGCCATCCCTCAATGAATGAGGAAGACTGAAGGTGCCAAAAGAGGAGTTTTTCCAAAATTTGGCACCATGCAGATGCACCAAATTTCGTAAAAGCCTTTTCCGAAAGAAAAGCGGAAAAAATTGTGTATCTTTTTTTTACTTTTCTTTGTAGTGTAGCCACAGCCTTAGTTGTTGCAGTTTGAGGCATATTATTTGTACAAACTTCCAGATAACAAGTATGTAGAAATTTTCTAACACTGCTTTGTTGCAGACTGACTTACTACACTGGAGACTTGCTTCTTGTTTATTTTTGCTAGAAAACCAACCAACCAACAACCAACCAACTAACCAACACACAACATGTATGCCCCACGTGAAAAGTTTCTTGAAGCAACACTTTCTCTATAGATATGTGCACGTATTCTTTTCTACATATAAAAAAATGTTTCCTGCTGGATGACAGAATGACATCATCATGTTATCAGTGTCAACAGGCTTTGTCCTTACTCGGACTCTCTGCCCCAGACACTGTTCAGAGACTGGCAAAACTGCCTGGAAGCCCGGCCTGGGCAGATTGCACCTCCCAAGGGTCTTGCCCACTTGGCTCTGGCTGCAGCCTTTTGGGCAGCCTGTCCTCCAGGACAGGGAGCGGGTTCGGCTGCTTCAGCAGGTGTGAGCCCTGGCACGCGTCCCACTCGTGCTGGGAACAGAGGCAGGACGCAGCCCTCCCGGCCGGTGTGGCCCATGTTGGAAACACAGTGGGGATGGTGGGGGAACACCACGCCACAGGTCTCCCTGAGCGAGCGGCTCCGGCATGTGCCAGTGATCTGGGGCTAGGCCCCTAGCTCAGGCATGCTGTCCCAGGCCTGCCATGAGCTGGGCAGGTCTAGGCCACACCACACATCTGCCCCTTTGGCAATGGCATGGTTACGCTGCACCCCAGCCGCTACCCCGGCTCTCCGGAGAAGGCACTCTGCACTTTGGGCTCCCTGGGCTTGCCACGGTGCAAAACTGCCTCAAAGGCTGTTCACACAGCGTTACACAAACCCCAGCAGGCCCATTTGGAAAGGCTGGGCTGAGCCTGAGCGCACAGCTCGATGAAATGGCTTCCCTGATCCTGCCCCTCCACCCAGCCCCCTGACTTACCAGCTCCACCTCCCCGCACAGCAGAGATCCCACGCTAGTGCTCCAGCCTCTCCCCCATGAGGTTGAAGTGCCAGCGCCAGCTTCCTGCAGGGCGTGGGGAAAGCCCCGAAGCTCCTCTTGCCCCTTCCCTTCTCCCTCCCCCAGCTGGGGAACGGCAGGTTCAAGGAGGTTTTTCCTGCTGCTCGTCAGGGTGGTGAGTGAGGGGTTAGGGTTATGACCGCCACTTGCGGATCACATGAGTCAGTGGGCCGGGGGTGAGGGATCTTGGCAGGGTGACGAGTGAGAGGGCTGCGGGTGAGGGGTCTCAGCTTGGGGAGGCTACCAGCACGCCCCAGCCCGCTTGCTCACCGCCCTGCTGAGATCCCGCACCACAACCCCTCACTCACCGCCCTGCCGAGATCCCGCACCCCCAACCCCTCACTCACCGCCCTGCCGAGATCCCGCTCCCCCAGCCCCTCACTCACCTCCCTGCCAAGATCCCGCACCACAACCCCTCCCTCACCGCCCTGCTGAGATCCTGCACCCCAACCCCTCACTCACTGCCCTGCCGAGATCCCGCACCACAACCCCTCACTCACTGCCCTGCCGAGATCCCGCACCCTAACCCCTCACTCACCGCCCTGCCGAGATCCCGCACCACAACCCCTCACTCACTGCCCTGCCGAGATCCCGCACCACAACCCCTCACTCACCGCCCTGCCGAGATCCCGCACCACAACCCCTCACTCACCGCCCTGCCGAGATCCCGCACACCAGCCCCCTCACTCACTGCCCTGCCGAGATCCCACACCCCAGCCCCCTCACTCACTGCCCTGCCGAGATCCCGCACCCCAACCCCTTGCTCACCGCCCTGCCGAGATCCCGCACCCCAACCCCTCGCTCACCGCCCTGCCGAGATCCCGCGCCCCAGCCCCTCGCTCACCGCCCTGCCGAGATCCCGCACCCCAAACTCCTCACTCACCGCCCAGCCGAGATCCCGCACCCCAAACCCGTCACTCACCGCCCTGCCGAGATCCTGCACCCTAAACCCCACACTCACTGCCCTGCCGAGATCCCGCACCCGCACTCCCTCGCTCACCACCCTGCCGAGATCCCGCATCCCCAGCCCCCTCACTCATACGTCTCCCAAAATGAGACCCAGCATCCCCAGACCCTCACACCCTGAAGGTAGGGATGACACAGTTCACGCTTTAGAAGTACTGTCTAGTTGTGGGTGCTTAACTTTAAATTCATTGGGCCCTGTTTTCACAGGTGCTGAGCGCCCAGAACTTCCAGAGAAGTTAATTATATCTGGCAATCATGTCATTCATTTTGGGGCCTAAATAGTGATTCAGGCGCTTAGCTTTAGGCACCGCAAAACTGAGTAAGCCAAAAGACGGGAAGCTTTTTGGACCTTAAGGGACAAGCCTAAATGCCACAAGATTAGAATGATCATATTTCCCAAAGAGAAAACAGGGCATGGGAGTGGCTGGCCTGAATTCTACATCTCCCATCCTCCCTCCTGCAGCGCTAGCCTGAGCTGTTGACTCGAGTCCTGCTCCTTGTAGGCTGCTCAGGAGGCTGCGATGCACATGGTAGATAGGGTGACCACAGTTTCCCAAAGGCTGGGGCTGGCCTTGCTTCTTGTCTGAGTCCTCCCTCCTCCCTGCCTGAGACTGGGACAGGTGTCACCCAAGCCCTGCCTGTGCTCTGCCTGTGCAGGAGCTCTGCCTGGCATGCACATTCCTCCACACCCCACTTGTCTGAGAAAATCAGGCATTTGTCCCGTTAACGCTTCCCAATGTGAACAGCTTGGCTCGAGCAAACGGGACAAATGCGCGTGTTGCCAAAAAGTCAGGACAGCCTGGACAGGGCTTAGAAAAAGGTCGGATCCAGGCAAATCGAACTAGGATTACAGCTCTGCCTTCCCTGACTCCCAGTCCTGTGCTTGCACCTCAGCTCTCTTCTCTGACATGCTGGTGAAAGGAAGAGGAATGACACACACTCCTCCTTGCTATGCAAACTATAGACAGTCTGAGCCATTCCGCCTAGGGCTGCAGGAGATGTCCGATCAGAGAGCTTTGTCTCCGAAGCTAGCTTTGCTTTACCTGCTGATAGCCTGGGCCGGGTTCTTGGTGTTTGCATCTCTTGTCGGGCATGCGGGAGCATGTGATAACGTTTTGCTTCATTCACGAGATCCCGGCAGGCTTCTGAAGACTTTATCAACTCCTCATTGTCAACAACATTTAGCAGATAACTGGGATGGATGAAGGGTAGGCGGACCACTGCCAGCAGCTCCGCAGCATACTGGAGAAAGAACACAAGGCAAGGCTGAGTGCTTGATTTCACCCATTCTGCATTTCCTCCTCCCCCATCACAAACATTTCCCCTTATTACTCAATTTAGGAATATATTATACATCAAGATGCCTTTAGTACCTGAGTTTTCCATGAACATCAGGGATCTTGCAAACATTCCCCAAACCCTCATTACTGTTCAGGTAGCACAAAAGCAACACATCCCCTACTCTGAAGGTTGTTTTTGGGGAGACAAAAAAAATCTTCAAAAGCTGGTAATTCTGATTATACAAAGATTTTTGTCAGATTCTGAACTTATGCCCGGTATAACACCTTATGCCCAGGAGAAATGCATTAATCTTCCCAGCTTCCTGAATTCACCTTGACATTTAAGACTGGTTGCTACACTAAAAAAAAAAAGGCTTGTCTAGCATTTTGTGGGAAACAAAAGCAGACGAGCAGCTTGGTTTGAATAGTCTCTATGGTAGAGACTGAAAAAAACCCATAGTTTGTTTTAATTAGTAGGATGAATTGGTTGGACAAATAAATCATGTACTTTAAAGTTTTAATAGAAATCAGATTCTGGAGGTTGCTACACAAATACTGACACTAGATCCCATCTTCTATATAAATAAAACAGACCTTGCAGTGCAAAGACCATTGGAAATAATGAAGCTGTCTGCCACTAGTTCTGGCTTAAGGAAAACAAAACCATGAAAGAGAAAGTGGCAAATGATAAATGAAGAGTCCATTCACTGAAAACTGATTTTAAATAACTGTTTACCTTACAGCATATTGCAGAAAACTTCACAATGAGCGACAGAAGGAGTTGGAGTATGCATTTAGGGAACTGGGTATAGGGAACACATCAAGACAATAAGAACAATCTATGGCTGCATATTTAGAAGAGATCAGTAAAAGAAAGGTCACTATTAAAAGCATCAATTATTACTGTTTTCAAAGACCAGAAATATTCAAGGAAATTTTCTTGAATATTAAAGTGTTGTTCTTGAGAGGTGCTGAAAACCCAAAACTTCCACTGGGTTGCAGGTGCTCATTACTTTTTGGAGTCCATCTGTCTGTTAGGTTGTTTCACACATGTTTATCACTTCAGTGTGAGAATGCCTCTACCATGTCTGGGAATCGGGTGACAGCTGGGGTGGAGAATGAATGTAGAGACACGTGGGCGGAGAAAGGGGAAGATGAGTGAGCAGCCTGCTAGGTGATAAGTGATCACACTTAAAACAGGTACATCTTCTACCACTTCCCATTTCCCTACAATCGATTTGAAACCCAGGCATCAGTTTGGAAGGAAATGCAATTGTCTCTTTCCAGCAGGAGTCTACACTAGCTTACCTCTTTAGTCATGTGACTGAAATGGGCTCAGTCCGGCAGAGAGAAGACCATAGATTTTTCACAAAATCTACTGACTTCACTTATCAGAGTGTAAGAGACATGGAAGGACTTGGCAGTCTGAAATGTCCAGTTTTTGAGAAGAGCAGTGTGCATCTGTGCTTAACAGTGACACTTCTGAACTTTGCAACTATAACAAAGAATGTAGTAATAACACTTTACACTAGTGGGTTTTTTTTCTGAAAAGCTCCAAATATTTTGCTTACATTTTTTACCGTGAACCTCACAATACTCCAGGCGGCAGGTGGATTTTGCAGCTGGGGAAACTGAGGCAAAATGATTAATGTGACTTGCCCAACATCACAGTGACAGAAAGATGACCAGAAGCAAATGTAGACCACCTTGTTCTAACCGCAAATCCATGAGATTTCCTTAATACAGATTGAGATGGATAGATTTGGGAGACACAGATGCACAAGGCCAAATGCTTCCTGAAAGGACCATTTGGGTTCAATCCGGACTTCCTGAGCCTCACTGTGATGCTCTTCTACCAAGGAAATGGTGTTAGGGGAGTAGAAAATAGAGATGTTGAAAGATTAATTGGTTAACCCATCATCTCACCGGGTGATGCTTACCGGTCCTGGTTAACTGGTAGAATATGGAACAACTACACGCTCACTGTGGGCAGGGGGCTGTTCCCACCAAGCCTCACTTTTGCACCTCAGTTTTGCCTGGCAGAACATGAGTTGGATAACTGGGCACAGGTAAGAATCTGAGCCCTACTAGCTGCTGCTGTTCCATGCAGTGAAATACAAAGTTTCTTCCGTGACTCTTTTTTCCTCTTAATATTTATTGCAGAGTGGGGAGAGAAATGCTGTCCCTTCCCTAACGTCACCAAATGTCAGGGACTTGGCTGCAGATGTCCTAATGCCATTAAAATGATGCTAACTTGTGGGAGAGGGAGCACAGTTGACATATGGCAGTGGGAGGCACAGCTCCGGTTTCAGGAAGTGCCTTTTTAAAGAAGTCTGGGGGTGTTTAACCTTACATAGGAGCCAAGAGTAAATGGCAGAATCAGGACATCAAGAATAATGAGGATATTGATGGGGACACTGAAGTTGAGCCAGTGAACCACTAATAAGGATGCTAAGCCCTTGTGGTAATGAACTAAAATAAAGAGCTACATAACAGTTTAAAGTAATGGAGAAACTGGAATATGCACAAGCCTATAGTTGAGGCAGGCCAAACATCCTTCCTAAGCATTCTGGTATATTGGAAAGCTGCCCCTTTTGCCTCTCCAATAGACCCTGTGCAGGAAGCAGCCATACTGCCAACTAAGAGAAAACTTCCCTCCCTCAGCAAGAAGCAATTCTCCAGACTCAACTCACAGACACACTGCATTCTTCCCCCATGCCTCCTAACATAAATGAGGCGATGGCTGCTGAATTAACAAAGCACGCTCTCTCTTTCGCCCACCTTTCCTTAATTAGATCAGTGAGAAACTGTAACTCTGTTTCTCTCCCTCTCGCTCTCTGAGCTTGTGGCTCATTGTGAGGGCTAATAATAATTAGAACATGTTGCTCTCTCTCATCAGCATGAAAGCTAATGTCACATATCAAAGTTAATGTCACATTTTGCTTACTCTTTCCCCATCCAAACAGCTACAGAAATATAGCTGTATGTGAGTGAGAGACAGAGCACACACAGTTGCTGCTGGCATTAAGAGTATGTGTAATCTCATTGTTTTTTACCAAGGGATTTGTAGGATGTCTATAATCTCGCTGTCTTTAGAAGACAGTAGAGGGTTTTGTAAGCCTGTGGCTTTTCATGCTAGCTACTTTAAGCACTACAGTTGATGGCGAGTTTCATTTAGTTTTGCTGATTTAAGTACATCCAAGTGGTGTAGGGATTCTGCAGCCTATTCCTTTCTGATTCTGCCTTGTGACTGCTTCATAGCTTCGTTAGCTATGATTGTGTTATATATCTTGTTACCATTATCCTTTTTATTGAAGATTGGAATAAGAGCTATTAAGCGTGTCAACCTTCTTACCATCTGTAATTTGCGTTTCTTCCTTTTCTTTCTCCTTCCTTGGCTCCTTATGCAAGTATGGAAGATTTGCCTGGTGTCGCTTGGGTCCTTAATTGAAATAATTTTTGTTTTTCTTCATTTAAATCATTGCTCCGGAGCGGAGCTGGAGATGAGGCCAGTGGCATAGCCACAGGTGGGACTGAGTGGACCACCCACTTATTATCCAGGTCTACCCATCCCCTACCCAACTCTGCTCCGACCCACCACTTGCCCTGCTCAGCCTTTCTGGTGCTCTTTTTGGGGACCAGGGACAGGCTCCAGGTGAGGAGAGGGGGTTGGGCTGTGGGGGCTTGCCCCAACCTGTCCGCCTGGTTCTCCTGAGGTCTGGGGTTGGGGCCAGGTGAGAAGCACCTGTCCTTGGCTGCTGCAGAGGGCACAGTCAGGGGTGGGGTGGACGTTCCCTAGCTGGTGGACAGACACACAAACAATCTCTCTCAAATATATAGTAGATAGTTGTTCCTTTCTCCATCCCTGCACTCCTGCTCTCTGCTGGCCCAGTGGGTTTATAGATGTCTCAGTTCCCATTCTGGCCCTTTGCTGCCTCACTGTGGTCATTAAACATTATAACTGTCCCTACTGGATGAGCCCTCCCATTCCGTTTCATGGGAGACAGTCACATTTCAGGCACATCCCACTGTCCTAGCACCCTGACCTCGCTTTAAGTTATGATAAGAGGGAGCTGCATACAGAATACGGTGTCCCTAGCTCATGCCATATAGGAGGAGCTCTTGAACAGGCAGACAGACACCAGCAGACACAAAGATGCACAGACAGACGAACTCTCTCAAATATACAGTAGATAAAACTTCTATGGTTCTCTTTTACATTTATCAATTATTATTATTATTTTTTTAGATGTGAAGGACACTTCAAAATGGATACGGCAAAACGTTCAAAGAGCAGCCTCCATCTTTGTGATTGCAGTTTGTGCCTGCAGTTCAACTGTGGTTACAAATTTTAGAACACACATCTCCTACTCTCTGAAGGCAAGTATAAACTGAGTAGTCAGAGATACAAATTTTGAGATCTGTGCGTGCAATTGCTGGGTGATTTGAATAAGGATGTTTACTTCACTGAATTTTTGGTGATCTCTCTTTCCCTAGTAAATATATCTGTATTAGCAATTTATAGAAAATGCGCTTTCAAAACTCTCTTCATTATCAGATTTTTTAAAAAAATGCTTTTCACTCACAAACCCCCAAGCTAGTAACATCCTTGTATGTATTCTTTAATGAATTATCACTGTGTTTCTGCTTAAGCTATGGTCACAATAACACACAGTTAGTTTTAGGAAATATGTTTTCTGTTGCAGAATCAAATTTCCTGCTCCTTAAATATTACACTGGAAAGCTATCAAGATTTTTGACATTTTTGAAGTAATGCCCAGAGAGGTCAAAATAATGTTTCCCTGATGCTTTCTAGCTCCTCTCTCTCTCTGTTTTACTATTCTTTCATACAAAAGACCCTTTGTGCTAGCTGCCTAAAGAAACATATTTTAGCAGAAGTACAAATACAGAAGTAAAATTGTTCCTATTAAGGTTTTTAGTGCAACAAACTGCTGTATCAGCTGTTTATGTATAATTCTAAGAGTCTTCCTAATATTTTTAAACTAAACTAAGAGTACATTCAATTTATCACAGAAAATAAGAAGATTAATCACCACAGCCTTAAAAAGATTTCTCTGCCCTCTCACACAGAGACTAGGTTCAAATTCAACCAGAATTTAGAGACAAAATAAAAAACTATAATCTGACGGGTGCAGCAGAAACTCAGCGGTCCTGAAATGACAGCAATGCTACACCAACAATAACACACAAAGGCCTGTAGAGGGTGCATGTTTTGAAAAGGGAGAGGTTATCCCTTAATTCCTAGATTGACGGTCAGATGATGAATTGTGCTGGCAATGAATGCTAGGAATCAAGACTTTTTCAGTACCAAACAGACAGGGCACACTGGGCTAGTGCCAGGCAAGAGTCTTGACCTGTCCCCATCTTCCAGCTGCTGATGGAAATCCTCCATGCTCATCTGAACTAGATTCCCTACACAACACAAAAAAGCCTCTACAAAGTGCAGGTATACAAATGTAATACCCATTGGGAACAGATTCTTTTTTGAAAGTTTAAACAGAGTTCTTGAGCACTCTCTGCTCTCAGAGACAGCAACACCAGTTGCTGATTTGAAGCATCACTAGAAGAAAGCAAAGCCTTTATTTTGGGGGCACCATAGTGCTACCTTTGTAGGCACTTCAAGGCAGATTCCCCATGGGTACCTAAAGGGCATGCACTGTTTCTGGTAATCTCTTCCAAATTTATCAGTATTAGGACAAGTCCAAATAAAATTTCCGCTCTCCAGTGTGCACAGCTTTTGTCTACTATTAGCCTGCATTGGTTCCATTTGTTTGAACTGAAAATCCACTAACTATAAAGCTTGAGTATCATTGTAGCTGGAACCCTTATAATGTAATGAGATGAACATTTGGAATAAAGTCTGGTTCGCAGACTCTGGACTCATACAGTGTCTCAGTGGGAGGGATCTCCGTGTTGAAATCCCAGGCACAGCAAGCGGAGACGTAGCACCCGCCTCACTTCTCGAAATGAAGTTTTAATATGACATCTTTATGGCCGCACAGCTGACTAAACACTATCATGTCATCAGCACTGAGAACAGGAGCTGTTATCCTGTGCTCTAAAGCATTTGAGGAGCAGCACGTGAACATGTGTTTCTGGATGTAATGTGATAAAGCTATATTTAAGCACACAGGACGATGAATCATTAATTCATTGCACTCAGAATTTTGCTCACACTCAGACATTTGTAAAAAAGAATCTTATCACAAACTTCTTATTCTGCTGACTAAACTCTACCAAAATGAATGTCCTCCAAAAGTAACAAATGAAACAACAACCAGCAATTGGCATTTCATTTGTTCCGGTTATAAATATATACCTACATTCCCACCTGTACACACTTAGAGTATGTCTAGATTACATGGCTCCGTCGACGGAGCCATGTAGATTAATTTACTAGACATAGGAAAATGAAGCGGCAATTTAAATAATCGCCGCTTCATTTACATAAAAATGGCTGCTGCGCTGTGCCGATCAGCTGTTTGGCGGCACAGCGGCGCAGTCTGGATGCTCCGCAGTCGACAAGGGAAGCCTCATTCCACAAGGCATAACGGGGAGGTCTACAAGGGCTTCCCTTGTTGACCACGGAGCGTCCAGACTACTGTGCTGTGCCGCCAAACAGCTGATTAGCACAGCACAGCACAGCACAGCACAGCAGCCATTTTGATGTAAATGAAGCGGCGATTATTTAAATCGTCGCTTCATTTTCTTATGTCTAGAAACCTAATCTACAGGGCTCCGTCGATGGAGCCATGTAGCCTAGACATACCCAAATATGTACCACAAAGATATGCTGTCAAGATTCAATAATTGTTGGTAACGTGCTTTGAAAAGGAAGAGTGCTTCTGACACATACCGCATAGTGATACACACATACAAAGATTTTTTTTCTTATTTATAATGCAACCTGAACTTCATTCAGAAAAGCATAGAGTGGGAGCAAATGTTTGGACTGGATGACTTGGGAGTCGGGTCTCTTCATGATTCTGCCACGGACATACACGTGTGACTACCTGCTGTAAAAGTAATCTCACACATACAGACACTCTGCATGTGTTATGTGCTTGCAGGATTGATGTCTTAGTCCAGTGGTTCTCAAACATTTTGGCCCGTGGCCCACCTTGCTCAATGTAAATCTTTCCCTAGACCACCAGCAAACCACCTATGATGACAAAATGGGTGCAGGAGAGGGTGGGAATACAAGATCTGGGTGAAAGAGAGGAAACAGAAGCAGGCTCAGGGTCGGAGTCTTGCTGAGAGGTAGACTGCAGGAGCGAACTGAGGGTGGGGAGTCTGGTCAAAAGCAAGGCTGCAGGAGCAGGATGGAGGTGCGGAGTCTCAGAGGGAGGGTGTGTGTGAGGTTAGGATGTAAAAGACTAGTCGACTATCAGATAAGCATTTGCTTATCGGATTGTATTTTGAGTAGTTGACTAGTCAATATACCCCCCTTTGCTGCCTCTATGAGATAGAGGCACTGCCACTTTGAAACCACAAGGCGGCTTTTCAAAGGGGTGGCCGCTGCACAGCAGATCCGTGGATCAGCTGTGTGGTGGCTGCCCCTTTAAAATGCCGCCTGTGTGCCTTTCGAAGGGGCAGCCGTGGAGCCAGGGGTCAGCTAGGGTGCCATGCCGGCCGGACACCTGAGCTGTCCCAGCAGCCGAGTCACCAGGGTCGTCCGGGGAGGCCACACCATGTAAGTGCCATCACTGTCCCCTTCCTGGGGGTGGTGGTGGGGTGGTGGGAGAGAGACCAGGGACTGCGCGCATAGGCCTTGCTTACCACGGATCATGCAGCAACCTGTACACGTGTGAGCATGTGCCGTGCCACCCCTGGGCAGGTGGCTCCAGCTGTGTGCCACACAGGGGCCGTGGCCTGATAGCCTCACACATGTGTGAAGAGACCTGACATGCTCCTGACCCCCCGGGATGGGACACAGCAGGACGCCGTCCCTTCACAAGCCCCCTCTACACAGGGGGAGGGGACATCTCCCCCTGACCTTGGCCACACTATACACAGCACAGGGGCATGGGTGCGGTCTCGGGGCAGCTCCCACTCCCGGGATAGCCGGACATTCCGACCATGGCCTCTGTGCAAGCACAGCGGCTCTGACGGTTCAGGGAACGGTCATCCTCGCCTTGCAGAGCGGGGCTGGGCTTCACCCACTGTGTCCCCAGGGAGAACTGACCATTTCTTTTCTTTCTCCACAGCTGCACCAGCTGCACGGGCAGGGCACACCACTCTGCCTGGGACATGCTCTCGCATATGAGGGCTCCGCAGGAGGACCAGCCGAACACTGCAGGGGTATCGAGAGCAGCACCTGGGGGCACTGAGAACCCTGCACTGCACCGCGCCCTCGACCGCTGTGTGGACGTGCTATTTCAATTTAGCAAAATGCTATTTCGAATTGCATTTTGTGTATAGACGCACTATTTTGAAATAACTTATTATGAATTAACTATTTCGAATTAAGATATTTTGAAATAACACTCTAGTATAGACATTCCCATGAGGAATAAGCCTTGAGCAAGAGTTCAATGCTTGAGCAAGAGCTCTTGAGCAAGAAGGCAGTGTGGACGGGCAACAGGGGTTTCTTGCACAAGAAACCCCTATGGCTAAAATGGCCATCAGAGCTTTCTTGTGCAAGAGAGCGTCCACACTGCTATGGACGCTCTTGCGCAATAGCATATCTCTGGTGCAAAAGCACATGGCAGTGTGGATGCGCTCTTGCGCAAGACCTTTTGTGCAAGAATTCTTGCACAAAACAGTTCTTGCGCAAAAAGCCTGCAGTGTAGTCATAGGCCTTGAGAGATGCCCATTTTTCTTTCTTCCAGAAACACACTGTTTCTTTGTCATTCCTTGCATCCTAATCCATGTAATTTTATTGCCATTCTCTTTAATTGTCAAAAGGTAGTAGTTCATTGGTAATTTATAGCTTTAGACATAATGCCACTTTTCCATCTCCACATCTTCTTCCCCTTCTATGAGTCGTAGCCACTACAATTACTGGCGTCCATTCGGCCTGCATTTCCTTTCTCTCAATTTTATCCCGTCCCCTCAGCAGTAGTCATGCTCCCTCGCACCACCCTACGTAATTCCTCTCCTTTCCTCTTCAAATACTTGTAGACAGTTATCCCCCTTTAGCTGTTGTTAGACCAAGTCAGGCATATTCAATCCTTTTAATCTTTCCCTCAAAATCAATTCCTCTAGTCCTTTAATCATTTGTTTTGTTCTTCTCTAAATTACCTTCAATTTGTCTACACATCTCTGGTTCTCAGGTACCATTAGGATACTATTTAGACAGAGCTTTCTCTGAGGACACAAGTTTGCAGACAGCTCATTAATTTTTTTATGGGTAAGACATTTCATTTTATAACTGGACATTTTGCTGTTAAACTGTGCTTTTTCAAAAAGAAAGGCATATTATCATGTCTGGGTGGATCACATGGCACTCTGGCTAGATAATATATTTACTATGCAGGTCCGTACGCAGGAATTTCTCGGGGTGTGTGTGTGCTTTTTCGGTAGACGTGGACTGCAATTTTTTTGAAATATGAAGCAGTTCAAAATAGTTATGCAATGAGTGTGCCTAAGAGAGGTTAATGAAACATTTGAGTGGAAACAGTGATTGATAAAATTATTTTGTTATAACATACTAAAAATTGATACAGTAATAAAGGTTTTATAGAAATTACCTCCTGGGGTTCATGGCAGGCAGCGTGACCCACCATGGCCCCCCGCTCCCTTGGCCACGTCTGCCTGTTGCTGCTCTATCTGCTCAGCGAGGTCAGCACTGGGTGAGTGCAAATGGGACTTCCGGCCAGAGAGACCAGGTCCAGGCCTCTCCTCATGGGTGGGGCGAAGCATTGTTCCCTTTGTCCTGCCACACTACCACCAGTCCCACCCGCCCATCCCCCTGCAACACAGTGCTCTTCCCAACCCTCACTGTTGAGGCTCCCTACTAAGACACTTCAGTCCTCTGGGGAGGACTGAGGTTCAGGGCTTCCCATAGGCCAGATTTACTCTTCTGGGGTTCTAGGACTCATGGATTTTGTGGACCCCCTAGGCTTTGGGTTTGAGACAAAAATGGGGGGTTCAGTGAGTGGTTCAGGACTGCCACTGAGGGGAATGGGAGTGCAGGATCTTGGCGGAAGGTGAGGTGCAGTAGAAGGTGAGGGTGCAAAGTCTGGATGGGAAGAAGGTGCAGAAGCAGTCTGGGAGTGGGGTGTCTGGCCAGGGGGAGGACGAAAGAGCAAGGGAAGGTGCAGTGCGTAGTCAAGGGGGAGGGTGCAGGAGCAGGACAGGATGCAGGAGCGGGCTGGAAGTAAGCGTCTGGCCAGGGGGAAGGGTGCAGGAGCAGGCTGGGGATAGGTGTCTGGCCAGGAGGGAGGGTGCAGGAACAGGGTGCAGTGGGAGGTCTTGCCAGAGGGATGGTTGAGGGGGTTGAGTGTGCAGGGGCTGGGAATGTGGGGAAAGGGGATATTTACTTGCCTTTGCACCCTATACCAGTCCCAGACACCACCTCCCACTGCTCCCATTGATGGGATTCTGACCAATGGGAGCAGCAGGGAAAGCCTCCAGCCCCAACCAGGACAGGGGGAGAGGGAGCACTTCTTCCCCACAAGCTGGATCATGCAGCAAGGCTCGGGGCTTTCTCTCCCACCAACAGGAAGCTGGTGCTGGCGCTCCAACCTCACAGGGGAGGCGGGGAGGACTGGCAAGCCTGGAGTACCAGCGCAGGCTCCCTGATATGGGGGGAGGAGGGCTGAGCTTGAGCCACGGAGCCCTCTTATGCTTACTTGGGGAACCATGGGGGGGTGTTCGCACTCTTTGCACCACCCTTTATACAGGCCTGCTATGTTAGATCTTCAATGTCTTTGAATAGATATTGGGGCAGATCTTCAACTTGAGTGTATTGATATAAATCCATTGACCGTTAGCCCAGCAGCACTGGTGTGCACTAATTGAGAATCCTGTATATCCTCTCAACATTCACTGTGATCGGTGTTCTCCTCCCCCACATTTTACAGAGAGGGAAGTGGTGGTAGGCAAACTGGTTACTCAAGTCCACATAGTGAGTCTATGGCTAAGCTAAGACTAGAGCACAAGTGTTTCTGGCACCTATGTTCTGACCACCATGATACATTCCAGACGACAGTGTCACAATATGTAATACATATTTTGCATGAGCTCCCCAGAGTTAAACTAAGACTAAAAGGAATAATTACCCTGATAAACCTACCATCTCATTAATCAGTCAAGAAGAGAAACAAACAGAAAACCAGGAAATCCCACTTTTCTAGATGTATCAGTCTGTTGCAGGCATTCCAGCAAGTAAGAAATAACCAAAAGGAAGTGCTACAACCTGTGGTCTGCTTCCACTGCCATAGGAAATGAAATTACCTAACCAGTCAGTAGCCTGACATCAAATGCTATTTTTCTCATTTAGATTGATTTTATGCAACTGCATTACCAGCAGAGCTGAAATAGTTCTGTAAATGTTGCCATATGCAGCTGGCATACCGTTCCAAAACGCTGGGGTACAGTTATTTACCAAATATTAGTTTAATGAATATTTCATTACTGGAGCTCACTGTCTTATGTAGACAGATCGGTGACCTTTAAAAGCTCTGTTACTCTCCCTTTGTAGCACATCTCAGAAGCTGTTTTCAGTAAAGCGGTACAGCTCTTTTATAGAGCCCTGCAAGACTCCTAAATGGCACACTTTACAGAATTAAAACCGGCGAGACTATTTCACCTTGCTTCTCACCGTCCATGTCCCTTCAGGAGTCCCCAGTGCCACTCTGAGCCTGGCCATAAGAGGATTAACAACACTAAAAAAGAATTTGATATCCAAGGAGGAGATTTTCAAAGGCACAAAGAACAGTTGGGCACCCAGTCCTCATTCTCTTTCAATGAGAATAGGGGACTAAATCCCATTTGTGCCTTTGAATATTTACCTCCCTCTGATCCCCCTCCCCAAAGCTAATATAATGCAGGGACGCTGGTGATTACAGCGAAGCTAGTGCACAAGCAATAGCAGCTTTCCAAAGAGTTTTTTCTCCCTGGTGCTGTCACCCTACTTACTCCCCGCTGTGGAGAATGAAGAGATCTGTGTATTTTTTTAAAATAAATATCACCTTAGTTCTCTTGATTGAGATAATCCTGCCTGACTGCATGGAGTTGGATCAAAGGAGACCGTTCAGGTGTGGCAGGGGAGGAGGGGTCGAACAGGAGTAAGCCAATGACAGAAATAAAGTTCCTTAAGGGAACAAGGTAGGGAATGTGCCTGTAATACTGACAGGCAGAACTGAACCTGGGACATTTGGAGCTTAGTGCATGAGCCTCTACCCTATGAGCTAAAAGCCAGCTGCCTCTCAGGCAAGGCTGTGGCGCAGCCTCATAATTCTCTCTGTAAGTGGTCTCAGTGCCACCACACGACACCCAGTATGTGTGTGGGTTACACCCCTGCCAACCTTCCACCAATCTGGCTAAGAACATAAGAACGGCCGTACTGGGTCAGACCAAAGGTCCTTCTAGCCCAGTAGCCTGTCTGCTGACAGTGGCCAGCACCAGTTGCCCCAGAGAGGGTGGACCGAAGATAATGATCAAGTGATTTGTCTCCTGCCATCCTTCTCCAGCCTCTGACAAACAGAGGCCAGGGACACCATTTCTATCCCCTGGCTAATAGCCTTTTATGGACCTAACCTCCATGAAATTATCTAGCTTCTCTTTAAACTCTATTATAGTCCTAGCCTTCACAGCCTCCTCTGGCAAGGAATTCCACAGGTTGACTACACGCTGTGTGAAGAAGAACTCCCTTTTATTAGTTTTAAACCTGCTACCCATTAATTTCATTTGGTGTCCTCTAGTTCTTCTATTATGGGAACTAATAAATAACTTTTCTTTATCCGCCCTCTCCACGCCACTCATGATTTTATAGACCTCTATCATATCCCTCCTCAGTCTCCTCTTTTCTAAACTGAAGAGTCCCAGTCGCTTTAACCTCTCCTCATATGGGACCCATTCCAAATCCCTAATCGTTTTAGTTGTCCTTTTCTGAATCCTTTCCAAGGCCAAAATATCTTGGTTTATGACTTCCATTCCTGAGTCTAGGCTCAAAGGGGAAACTAAACCATTAAAGTGCCCCCAGGCCTGGTAAGGAAGGAGGTCTGCGTGGCCTTCCAGCAGCTGCCTGAGGGAGATGGTGACAGAAACACACAGCGAGGGAGAAGATGCAGCAGGTAGCCTGTTCCTCCCTGTCCAGGAGTTGGGATGTCTGGACTAAGTGGAACTCACCCAGCACTTGCAAGGATAAAATGAGGTGCAGGTAGGAACCAGAGATATAGGCCTTTTGTTGTTCTACTCTTTGCTCTGCCTGCGATGTACCTCTGGCTGAATAATGATGATTTGCTTTGAACAAGCAGCATTTGAATCACCTTAACCAGCTGTTGCCAGAGGTTCCCTGAGGAAAAGGGCTTACAAGTGCCAAACAGAGCTTGGCCTGCTGACTTAAAATGGTGGGGAAATAGGGGGATTGCTGCCCAGAGATGCAGTCCCAGACCACTTGAACCACAGAGTTCCATCCTGGAGAGATGCACCGTAGAAGGAGAAAAAGGGATGTAAAACTCAGCTCACTCTGTAACCAGACACCTGCCTTTACTCACTATGTTGGCTTTGTGAATTACGCTGCAAGTGCTTCCGGGCAAAGACCTTGTCTTGATGTATCTTCAGAAAGCCTCATGCACATATATGACACCACCTCCAGAGACAATACAGAATAGAATATAGTGGTTTACAGAGCATGGCCTTCATACTCTCCCCCAGATTCCTGCAGATCCTCGGCTAGCTGCACCCCTGCCAGGACTCACCCTTAGTGACGGACAGCGGGGAGGGTGGCACTGTATCTCCCAGAGGATTTTTAATTTGTAGCAGGAGCTCCAGAGGACCGCTGCTAGTAGAGATTGCCCAGAATCAGCACATCAACTGGCTCTTGGTTCATGGGCCCTCACTTTTGTGGTTTCACTGGTTGGTTACCAAAGTAGGTTCTGTGGTGCCTTACACCCACTGGTTAGAGCAGGGCTACTCAACATGCAGCCTGCGGTCTGCATGTGGCCCGCGTCCTGTTTGTTTGTGGCCCGTGGGGTGGTTTGGGTTTACGGAGGGCTCAACATGCGGCTCGCGGGTCGGTTCCTTTGAACATGGCTTCCACTGGGAATACGCTTCACAACGGTGAGGCGTCTTCCAGGCGGGGTGAAAACTGAAAGGCGCAAGCGGCCAGGCTTGCTGGAACAGAGGGGTACAAGGTGTCGGCGTTTCTAGCCCCCAGGGAGGAGGTGCCTGGAGCACCGGGGCATTGTGGGAAGTGCTTTATATTCATGCCTGTCAGTGTGAAATAAGCTAGTTGCATATATTTGCATATCTATTTGCATGTATATGCCACCACACTTAAGTTGCGGCCCTCAGTATGTGCTGTGAGTATCATTGTGGCCCCCGGAGCTTCCAAAGTTGAGTAGCCCTGGGTTAGAGTATCCTGTGATGCTGCCAAACCAGGCTCATGCTAAGCCCCTAGGCTTCAACTGAACTCTGACAAATACATAAATGAATTAGTTTGGCTCACCTATGTTAATATTGTTAAAGCAGGTATTAAATTTATATGAAAAACCATGTTTAGTGTTTAGACTTCTAAGTTGTTGCATGCATTGATCTCACCTATAATATCTGTATCCCATGTTATAGGATAATGTGTTTGCTCTGTAACTGTACAACTGTTTATCCAGCCAAAATAGAAGACTTATAAAGAGTGAAATTCTTAGTTTGCCTTTTTTGTCCAACAACAACAACATGCCCCAGTACACCAGACAAACAATAGTGCAACATCAGAGGACAAAATACTTTATTATTGCCCCCCGTTTCTCACAATAAAAAGCAAGTGTGCACATGAACTCGGCTCATCATCTTGAACTTTGAGGGAAGGCAATAAAAATATCCCTGTCAAGAAAAAACTATCTTTATGCCGGAGATATAAGGATCTTGAGCAAAAAGGAAATGTCCACACTGCTTGTTTTTGCACAAAAACCCCTTGAGCAAAAACAGATCGGAAGAGATTATGCAAATGAAGCACGAGAAAATGCTAATACGCGCTTTATTTGCTTTGCCTCTTCCGGGAAAACCCAGAGTGTAGACGTAGCCTGAAAGACAAGTATGACTAAGCATGAGCAAAGGATTCCCAGTGGTTGGCCTGGATTAGCCCTGAAGGACTTAGAGAGCTTGCTTATTATAGAAACTTCTATAACTTTTGAAACTTAAGACTGTACTCATGTGTATATTTACCTTCTTTAAACTTTTTTAAATAACTTTCACTTCTTTTTCTTAGTTCATAAATCTTCCGATAGTTTATTATAGAATTAGATATAAATGTTAACTTTGATGAGAGATCTAGATACAAATGACCTGGCACATTGATTTAAACTTATTTACCACTGTGGGTGCATATGCAGCTCACTATGTGTTATATAGGATACAGTCACGCAATGTACATACTACCTGTATAATTCTGAATATGTCACATGTGCTGCAGCTGTGTGCTGACTGGGCACCAAGCAGCCTGTGGGCTGAGAACCACTAACCTGGCGTAAGTGACTGGTCTCTGGGGCTAGGTCTACACTACAGAATGTAGTGCTGTTTTTGTGAAAAAACTCGCGGAGCGTCCACGCCTCAACCGCGTTTTTGCTCAAGTGAAATGAAAGAACAGAGGGGTTTTTCCGGTGTAGGTATTCCTCCTTCTATGAGGAATAACTTCTTTTTGCGCAAGTGCTCTTGCACAAAAAGGGATGTGTGGACGGAGAACAGGGTTTTTTTGCGCAAAAAGAGGCAATCGAAAAAAGCACAGGTGCTCTGGTGGACATTCTGTAAATAGCAATCAGAGTTTCTGTTCAAGAGAGCATCCATGCAGTCTGGACGCTCTCCTGCACAAAAGCGCTTCACTTTTTCGATGCGCTTTTGCAGTGTGAACACGCTCTTGTGGCAAGAAGTTTTTGCGGAAAATCTCTTCCGCAAAAAGCTTCTTGAGCAAGAAGCCTGTAATGTAGACATAGCCTGGGACTGGGAGTAACCTGAATATTGTTGCAGCTTTTGATATAAGGGACCATTTCTCACAAAGTCAGGCATGCCTAAGTGGCAAGAGACAGGAGTGACTTAATGTTAAGGCTATTATAGTGCTTGAGAAGTTCACACCTGAGGTTTTGGTCAGTGAAATCCAAATATAATACTCACAACCAATTTGGGGTTTGTGCCCTGGTTTGCAGCATTCTGCCCTGTGTTTGATACTCATGGTCGTGAGCCATTCCAGACAGCTTGACATAGCTATTCCCAATTTGAGAAGTGTTCCCTGTTTGCACACACTGAACAGACTTGGCAGAAATGGTAGGTTTGATTCTGTAAAGCGCTGAGCACCCTAGACTTCCAATGAATTCAGGGACTGTACCTCTGGTAGGTCTGGGCTATGTCTTTCTCATGCTGGAAAGAGAAGTCATCAACATTTCCACAGATCCTCTTTATCAGACAGAAGACTGGCTAGTCTGACTCTATATGCATCCCCAGAGTAATTTGTTTCTGAGCTCTGAAAATGTAGATGCCATTATAAAATTTTAAAGAAGGGTGTTTCATGGTAAATCTAAAAAGCAAGAGCTTCTGCTTTCAGAAAATAAGCATCTATCTGACTAAGAGCCTTATATATAATACAGTAGGATACAGAAGAGGTAAGAAAAAGTTAGCTCAGCCAGCCAGCCACCCTTAAAACCTGGCTTAGCAGCAGAATGGATGGGAAAGCAGCCCATTATTGGAACCTTTAGCATTAATTTATTCAAAGCATTCATCTCCCTATAGATACATATAAAAATTGAAAGAAAAACATATTAAATCAAATAACAAAGTGAGAAATCTGGAGAAACAAATAAAGTTTCCACCACGAACTATAAAAGCTCTTCCAGAAGCAGGAGAGCAACTTGGAAAAAACAACAACAATAACCACCCCAAGTCTAACTCCAGTGGCTGCAACACAAAAGTGAAAGAAGAGGAGGTGGAGGTGGCAGTAGCAGCAGTGAGAGGGAAAACTAAACCATCACTTAAAAAACAAATTCATAACATCAGCCTAGCAGGAGGCAGAAAGAAATACTTAAACTAGCAATCTGGAAAACATAACCTAGATTGCATGGTGACTGACACTCTCTGTTTGTGACAGAGAAACAGATTCATTCTGCAAGGTTCTTTCCACTACTTCCCTTGAGAATAATCCCATAGTTTCCATTAAGTTCGGTTTCAGTACAGCAGCTGCTCAGAACTGACTGTCTTCATCAAACTTTAAACAAGCAGAGAAACACACGCTAACACTGCACATTTCCCCAGGCTAGGGGGAGTTCAAAAAGGCGCCCATTTCAGTAAATCAACGGCACTGCATAAATGTTTCGCGATAATCACCATCTTCATAATATATACTGCCCAGACAGGCAATCCCCTCCAGCCAGGCACCCAGACGGAGGTGGGAGCGGGGCAAGGAGGCAATTGCACAAGGACCTGGCGTTGTAGCAATAGCAGCAGCCAGGAGCTCTGGGCCCCTTTCAAACACCGCGGGAGCACCACTCCGTCATTCCGTGGGGTTCTCATGGCTGGGAGAGAGAGCCCAGTGACGCACTAAGGGTTGGCCCTGCCCTTCCGCTTGAAGGTCCATCTCTCCCAGTTGCACAGAACTACCCCCCCACACCTTGCCCCCAGGCCCACAATAGCTGTCAGCCCTGCTGTCTCCAGTACAGAAGCCTAGAAGGTGGCCACAGAGGCAGGAAAACTCTATAAGGTTGCCCCCAAAGACTCCTGTACATTGCCCATTTGAAGAGGAGAGAAGTTTTGAGGGGGTTCTCTACAGCCACGTAGTGTTGGCCTACAGCCTGCTCTCGATTTGCTGCCCCAGCCTTGCCTGAGTCTTGTTCCAGGGCATGTTAGTCTTGTCTGTATTTTATTCCTGCCTCATTCCAGCCCTGTTCCTGACCTGCTGCAGTCCTACACTTGCCTCCTGATCTCAGGCCCTTGAACTGACTCCCAGCTTGACTTTTGACCTGCATCAGGATTCCAACTACGATCCTGATTTGGCTTGCTATGGCTTCTGACCCCAGTTCTGACCCTATGGCCTGTCCTCTGGCCCTGGTTTCAACATCCATCTCAGGCTAGTCTTGACTCTATGTCTAGCTTTGGCTCCTGGTATCTACTCTCAACCATTGCTCTAACCACCAGGCATGACTGCCTAGAACGCAGAGCCTGATAGCCAGAAATGGCCAATCACCTAATTTGATCTTTCACCAATCCCACCTCCCCAACACACAAACAGAAGCTCAGCAGGATACTGGGGAAGTGACAATAACACGGGGGAGTCATTTTCCCTTCTGTCCCAGCCTGGACCATCTGTCACAGGGAACATTCTGACCCATTATTAAGTTTGGGGATCAAACAAACAATCAGTTTAGGTACTCAAACATCCCCATATCACTGCAGTTAGCTATCAAGATCAACTAACTGAAATTCTTATTTAGTTATATCTAAGGAGAGTGACAGGCTTTTAAGTGTCACCGATATAATTCATCTATCTCAAGGACAATGTTTTACCTTTATTGTCCTCAAAACCAGTCACTATTTATAACACTTATCTCGAGATAGTGCTAGGCAAGGTAATATATTTAACTTCACGAGTTAAGGGCAACTGCATAAGTCAGACAAATGGTGCAGACAAGCTAACCCTAATAAATATTTATATACTACCAAAGGGGGTATCTGAATATCCAGTAAAGATACAGTACAATTTTGTATACCAGTGTACTTATAAGGTGGTCATGCTATTAGCATTCAGCACAAAAAAATTGTGATTTACTAAGGATTTTTGCTTCCTACTGTTACTGAATGTGCATCCCTTACCAAAAAAGTATCACTTTCCTCAGGTAACATATCATACAATTATAAACCTTCAAGATTTATTTTTGACCAAGTCTGCAGCTAACCACCCCAAGACTATATTTGTAACATATGTACAGCAAATGAGCAGCTTTTAATTCTAAACAATTGGATAGGGAGAGCAGATTCTGAAATGGCAATACAATTTGTGCATAACCTGGATTTGCTTGCTCTCTTTTTACCTCCACAAGCCCATCTTTTATTCATTTTACATTTAAAATCACATAGGGATAGTTTCTACTTTAAAAAGGTATTTATGAGAATGGAGGAAAGAGTGGTTTCTCTGATTATTTTTACCTGAGCTCTCAGTGCAGCATCTTTCTTAATCCATTTTATCACTGTTTCGTACACCAGCTCTTCTGCTTTGGTGTTCAGGCTGTCATTGGACATGTAGGAAATGAAGTCATCTTTTGAGATATTAAGGATCTCCTCTTGATTGGCCACCTCTGGGAAAATTTGCAGGGCATATGCTTTCGCCATGTTGTATAGCTCGCTGCACTGCATGGCTTCTGCCATGGCTAATATTCCTAAGCAGTTGCTAGCAGTCAATTGTTTTTCTAAAAGGAGCAAATAAAGTATAATTGAATGCATAAAATGGCATGATTTCACTGATAACAAAAGGAAATAGATGCTATGAACATAAATAACTCTGATTCACTTTGAATAAAACCCAGTGAGGCACCATGAAAAGAAATAGTCTATCAAATGCACTTTCTTTAGATCTGCATCTTTACATGGGTGTGTGTGTGTGTGTGTGTGTGTGTGTGTAACCTTATTACTAAGGACCTCCTCTTGGTATAAATCAGCTAGTGAGACCACTGCTAATTCTACTGCCTGCCATGTTCCTTTAAGAAACAACAAAGAAGTAAACTCTAATATAGGTGCTGAAAGAATAAATTCAAATGGCTCTGAGGACGTTTTTGAGGATGCTAAACTTGCTTCATGATCATTTTTGTCCTGCTTAGCTACTAACCTACTCCCAATAAAATAATTTCCCACAGAAACGTTACTATAGAATGTGATGACATTCCTCAATGCAAAACACAGATTATACAGTTAAATGTTGTGTAGTCGTGTTTCAAAGCAAATCATTCACAAAGGAAACAGCATTATCTGTTTCCTGGCAAACAGAAGTAACTGCACAGTGTGTAGTCGTATGTTAAAGTT
This sequence comes from Pelodiscus sinensis, assembly GCF_052426305.1. Lineage (NCBI taxonomy): Eukaryota > Metazoa > Chordata > Testudines > Trionychidae > Pelodiscus > Pelodiscus sinensis. The sequence continues at coordinate 16,953,158 of NC_143054.1, forward strand.
GTGCTATGCTGTATACTTTACTGTCCTTTTTGTTTCTCAGTTCTATGAAAAAAAAAACACCAATAGGAAATCTGTGCAAGAGGAGCTAAAAGGTTCTTGGGTCTCAGCTTTTCCAGCCAAGCCATTAACAGAAAACATTTTATTAAGATTCAAGGTACAGATGTGAACAAGTAGCCAGCTAGTCGATTAACTGAAAACCCTAGGCTTACTGGTTAATCTAGTTGAATAATTGCATTTCCCCCCTTGCTGCCTCTGTATCAGAGGTGAGGGGGTGAGGGGGGGGGAGGAGAGAGGCAGAAGCAGAAGCCAGTGCTGGGGGAGCTGGCTTAAAAGCTGATTCCCCCCAGCACTGGCTCTGCGGTGCTGCCTGCCTCCCTGTGCTGCTGCTTCTATCAGGGGCAGCAGAGTGGGGGGGGGGGAGGAGAAAGGGGAGGCTGGGCCCTGGCAGCATCCCGTGCAGCAGCTTTTGTCTGAGGTGCACCTGGGCCTGCTGCAGAAAGAGGGTGCTTTGCAGCAGCAGCCACTGTCCCTGGGGGGGCTAGGGGGTATGTCTGAGCTCCCCGTGGACAGAGGTTGCTGTCGGAGCAACCTCATTCCACAACCAGCACCTTTAAATAAAGAGTACACCAATTACAGGCTCTAATCCGGCACTCTCTGATCCGGCAACATCCATGGTCTAGCATGATTTTAGCTAGCTGGGCATCCACTTATCATGGGTGTGGCCAAGTTTCCTGCAGTCCCATAAAGTTTGCTTATAGCCACCAGTCCTGGCTCTCAATGTTCTGTGCTGTTATTTAGCTCTAATTTACCCCTAAGTGTCTTCTAAGAGCCCAATAAGCAGTGGAAGTGTTGGCAATGCTGCTAGACAATATTGACCTCCAGTGGTTCAGCAAATTCCCTGGTTCGGCACCAGTCAGATCCCCAGGGTCCTGGATTAGAGAGGTTCAACTTGTACTTGCATCAGTAGTTCATTATATAGGTGTCTAATTAGATCTTGAGATACTTCTGGATGCCTAGACAACAAAGAGAGGCTGGATAACCCATTGCTCCATCCATGACTGAATAAGAGAGAGCACTATTTTCCTGCTGATTCAGGTCTTGCTATGATTATCCATGCCTTTGTCACTAAGGACTAGGATTGAATAGCACTTCACAAGGGGCTCCACCTGTGACATTCTGTACCTTGGGGGAGCACCCTGTAACCTACATATCCCTCATCTGTATATAACTGTGATATTGCATATAATGTGAGATGTCAGCAGAAAGATTATGATCTATTGAAAGTCATTTCTTTGTGTAAATATGTATATCATGAATGCATACGAAGTTATGAGAATATAGTGCATGATTGTCACTAAAATATGCTGTGGATTTGGTGGTAGGTGCCCACATACTAATTCTAGAGAAACAGTGACAAAGGAGGTAACCAACAACAGGGTGGTTGCTGTTGAACAGACATCACCAGCCATAGTCCAGCAAAGGAGCTACAATGCAATGACTCGCCAGGATGAGGCCACATCAGGGGAATTGTTCAACTTTGCTTGGATACTCAGCAATGTTCCCAGAGATGCCTGGATTTGTATTCACCAAGCACATGGACGAAGAGTTAAAAAAACAAAGCCAGGGGTCCATGCCTAGTCTTCCTCCTTCATGCATCCGCACTGTAAACAACCAGAACACTGAGAAGACTGAAGGTTCCAACTCAGGGGATTGAACCAGATTTCAAGGGTGAATATCTAGTAGCGTGAGAAAAACTGCTTGATCTAGTTGTTGCCCAGACTAATAGAGAGCTCAGACAGTGTACTTATATTTTCTTTTCCTTTGGTAACCACTCTGACTTTTTGTCTATTATTTAACATCACTTAAAATTCATATTTATAGTCAGTAAATTTGTTTTACTGTATATCTTTACTGTGAGTTTGTGTGAAGTATGTGGCAGATTTGCCTCAGGTTTTGAAAGGGCTGTGATATCCATTTTTCACTGATGAAGTGGTGAACCAATTAATACACTAGATGGTATATTCCTGAAGTACATGCTGGGAGCTAGGAGGATTTGACTCTGGTGCCTTTTTCTGTGTAATTCATGAGTGGCTCTGGGAACATTCATGCAATCTAGTGTGGGGTGGGGGCGGTTGTGCTAAGCAATAACACCACCTGGTGGGTGCTGCTCACTAGCAAGGCATTGCGAGATAGCTGGAGAGAGTTAAGGGGATGCTATGGTGCCATAGTCCAAGGCTGCACCTCAGGGGATCCAGCCCTAGATTATATCAGCCCTAGATTAATCAGTTGTTAAACAGACTGCTCTAGGATAGCTGCCAACAGATTTATGGGTGAAATTTAAGGATGACAGTTTTAACCTATGAATTCCTAAATGTTCCGAGACCTGGTTAAATACAAGATCACCTTTGCCAGACTGTTGTAGCTGAGATCAGCAGAGAAACTTGTATTGGCAGGGCATTCTCTATTTATGTCTTTCATTTTGGAATTTGTTCCCTATGTTGATCTGCCAGAATCTGTATTTGTTAACCTTCCAGGCACACTGCAAAGCCCATCTTTTATTCAAAGTATCTGGGGATGGGGTGGATGCACGAGCAGAGAGATAGGCAGAGATTGGTAGTATGCATGAAAGATTGCTTGGCAGACCAGTGGTGCCCATGTAACAGAAGTTCAATCATTAGTGTCAGAGCCCATCTGTTTGTGTTGAATATTGTCTTTTTAATTTAGGGAGGATGGAGCATATGAGCTAGGCATTAATAAAATCAGCACAAACAAACACACCTCTCTGATACAGGCTGTGATCCATTTTAGTTAATAGGAGCCCATTCTTGCTTGTTCACCCAAGCATAGAGTGGCATACCGTCTGGTCTTATCTATAATACTGTAATTTATCCTCCAAAGGATCATAAGACCCTTGGGAGTGTCTCGCTTTCCCATCTTCAAACTGCCTGGTACTTCAGTTTCCTCACTCGTTTGGTAGCCTGGTTCTCCAAATGACTCCAAAATTCCCTATCTATTCAACAGGGCATCAAAGAGACACTGGAGAGTTGTAAGAAACTTATCTTGGACACACATGGGTTGGTTTATGTAAAAATCTGTTACAGCACGTCTAGACTACGTGTGGCTTCTGAAAGAAGATATGCAAATTCAGCTCAAATTTGCGTATCTTCTTCCATTTTTTTCCTAGAAGAGCGGCGAGGAGTCCTGTGGCTCCTTATTGACTAACTGAAGTGTAGGAGCATAAGCTTTCGTGGGCAAAGACCCACTTCGTCAGATTCCTGGAAGAGGATTTCCAATATTTGGCCCATGTACGCGGGGCCAAGTACAGGCAGTCCCCGGGTTACGTACAAGATAGGGACTGTAGGTTTGTTCTTAAGTTGAATCTGTATGTAAGTCGGAACTGGCGTCAGCCGCTGCTGAAACTGACCAGTTTCAACCGCGGCTGAATCTGGATGCCAGTTCTGACTTACATACAGATTCAACTTAAGAAACCCAGGCGTCCCCAAGTCAGCTGCTGCTGAAACTGATCAGCGGCTGATTCCAGGAAGCCTGGGGCAGAGCAACTCTGCCTCGGGCTTCCTGTAGTCAGCCGCTGGTCAGTTTCAGCAGTGGCTGACTTGGGGACGCCTGGGGGAGAGCAGCTGGGGTGCTGCTGGGTTACTCCAGCAGCATGGCTCCTCCGCTACTGGACCAACCCAGCAGCACCCCAGCTGCTCTGCCCCAGGCGTCCAGATTCAGCCGCTGCTGAAACTGACCAGCAGCGGCTGAATCAGGACGCCTGGGGCAGAGCAGCTGGGGTGCTGCCCGGTTGGTCCGGAGCGGCGCTGCGGGACCAACCCGGAAGCCCCCAGTTGCTCTACCCCAGGGGTAGGCAAGAAAAGCCTGGTCTGCGGGGGGGGGGGCACTAGCTGCACCCCCCCCCCCCAGCAGACCAGGGAGACGGGGGTGGCGGGACCGCCCAAGTCCTCCACGGCTTTGCTCCGTCTCCCTGGTCTGCTGACCTGGGAGACCTGGAGCAAAGCCGCAGAGCACGCGGGCAGCGGGACAGTCCAGGCGCGCCGCGGCTGTCCCACTGCTGGCGTGCTCCGAGGCTTTGCTCCCCATCTCTCTGGTCTGCTGGTCAGACCAGGGAGACGGGGAGCAAAGACACGGAGCACGCCCGCAGCGGGACACCCCGGGCGCGCTTGGGCTGTCCCGCTGCGGGTGTGCTCCAAGGCTTTGCTCCCCATCTCCCTGAAGACCAGGGAGACGGAGAGCAAAGCCGCGGAGCACGCCCGCATAGGGACAGCTCAAGCACGCCCAGGCTGTCCCGCTGCGGGCGTGCTCCAAAGCTTTGCTCCCCGTCTCCCTGCAGACCAGGCGGCTTTGCTCCCGGGCAAATGAGCAAAGCCGCCCAGGCGGCGGCTTTGCTCGGGTGTCCCTGGTCTGCTGGGGAAGGGGGGTCCAGTGGCTTTGCTGGACCCCCCCAGCAGACCAGGGAAGACCGGGAGAAGCTTTTCTCGCCCCGGAGGACACGGGTGGCGACCCGCCGCCCGTGAGCTCCGGGGCGAGGAAAAGCCCCGTTCGTAAGTGCGGATCCGACATAAGTCGGATCCGCGTAAGTCGGGGACTGCCTGTATAGGAAAAACCCCCTCTTTCAAAATCCCCCTGTAAACCTCCTTTTAGGAGGAATAAGGAGGCTTTCCAAAGAGGGTTTTTTTTTCCAATATTTGGCCCTGTGTAGATGGGCCAAATATCGGAAAAGCCTCTTCTGGGAAAAAAAATGGAAGAAGATATATAAATTTGGCTTGAATTTGCGTATCTTCTTTCAGAAGCCACACGTAGTCTAGATGTGCCCTTAGTGTCCTACTGGCACCTGTTTTCTGTACCAAGAAAGAGCTTACAGTTCTTTTGATGCTAGATTCTTTAGAGAATTCAGATCCACTAGAAAATAGCAACCATGGAATAGCAACCACGAAGCCATAAGACTGGAGGAAGAGGAAGAAATGCCTTAGATATTCCATTCCATTTCTGACCAGTTTACTAGCAGTTAGCCAGCCATCATCTGGAACCTGTGTGTAGGCTTTGCTGCATCAGTCAGAACATAACTGGAAATTGTTGGCATTGTGTATGCTGTTGACTTAGCAGAATACAAAGTGTTCAAAGAACAGAAAGACAGAAAGATGCTGGAAATAAACATTGCAGTGAACAGTAAAAAAAATGTGACTGTTGGGTGGGGTCTTTCTCTCTGTCTTACAAATTCAGAGGGAGGTAAGTAGTATCTAGATTACTGAATCCTACTGGGACATTTGAAAGGTTATTTTGGTGCTATGACATACTTGACGAAAACAAAATACTTTTCCTAAACATTCCTGCTATATCTGAAGGTCAATTCAGTCAAAGCTATAAATTAATTTTCTAATTGAATTTTATGAGTTCTCCAAATGAAAGTATAAAACTCTAGTGACTCTCCATATAAAACAAAACTTATAGCCAAGTAATAACCCTTAATGCGGAGTCCAAATTCACCTACTGTTATAACAAACTGAGCAGGCAAAACTTCTATAACCTTCTTTAATGACCAAATGTATGGGATATGCATGTTCATTTTAGCACTCAGTGTCAGCATAAAGTACAATCTTTTTCCAATTAAATGGGACACTGATATTTAGAACAAAAAAAAAAAATTATCCAAGATGTGAATGCAGTTGGATTTTTTTCCAGCTGCACAAACAAAACAATTTTACAGACTGCAGATCAGTTTAGTGCTGCAGCAATGGGAACATTTTAAGTTCAGCTCTCTGTCCAAACAAATGAAGGTTTATTGTGTTTCAAATAACATTTAATCTTGTATTTCCTAGTAGAGATCCAAGATAAAAAAAAAGTCCTAAGGCCCATAAACTCACAAAATTGAGTGGGGATGACACTTACCTAGAAATGAAACACAGACTTTACAGAAAGTATGAAACTGGAACTTGCTGGCAGCCTCCAGAAGAGTTTTTGCGTTGGCAGAATCTATGATCAAAGAACCTGTATAAACAAACTCCAGTAGTAATTCCAGGACGTCTGCAGTGAGGTTTGACATGGCCAATTCCAGCTTCTCCCCGCCTCTGCTACTGTCTCGTGGTGACCTGGTAACAGCAGACAATGACATTCTTACAGGACATTATGCCATTCCCCTTTTGATGTTGTTTACCAATTAGCGAGGGCTAGAAAATTGATTCATTAACTTTCTCCATATTTTTTTAAGGAATTGAAGAGTATTGTATTTTAAAATAACTGAACTTAAAGACTTTAACTGGATCTGAAAGAGAAGAGTCTTAAAGCAAGTTTTACAAAAAAATCAGTTTATTGCTACTCTGCATTTTCATGCAAAAAAGGTTGCAAAAAAAAAGAAAGAAAGAAAGAAAGAAAGAAAGAAAGAAAGAAAGAAAGAAAGAAAGAAAGAAAGAAAGAAAGAAAGAAAGAAAGAAAGAGCCAACATTAATGAGAATGAGGACCAGGATTAGCTTTCAAAGGGAAACAATACATTTTAACATTCAGAGTTAACATCTCATCTTTTGTGCATATTATTACATAGTAAAGGAAAAAAACCTTTGAAATTTTAAGAGAAAAGGTCACCTAGTTTTTCAAGAACATATCCCCATCCAGTATACAGAATGATATTTGAAATGTCATGTGCATTTAGGGATCTATTTTCGGACCTTTTCTATCAGTCATAATAATGGTAAGATTTTTTTAAACTGTTTTTTGGGGGGTTTTTTTGCCTTGATTCCCCGATGAATGCTAATGTAACAATCTATATATGGTTTTGTACTAAAATATATTGTTCCCTTTTAAGCACTAAAAAGGAAGCCCATCATGGCATTGCTTTGAAAACTGAATACAAGACGAGATAGACAGACAAAATGGTTAGAGCAAAGAAGGGAAGGGGTAGGGAAACAATAACCAGCTCTGCCACAGGAAGCCAGCAGCCATCCTCTCGGAGTTTCATGACTGTGGCCTACGATTTTTCCTGCATAAAGTGCTAAATAATTTGGGGATCAAAATATCTCCTGCATTTGAAGTGTGCATTAGTGCTTGTGAAACTATGGGACAAAAATAATAGTAATATATTAAAATAAGGGCCCAGTTCCTAATGCATGGTTGGCTGGTGTAGCTGCAACACTAAGGACAGGTAACACCTGAAAGACAAAAATGATAATAAATTTGGTAACGTCAAGGATGGGGGGGAAAATCTGTTAAAGTAAGAAAATAAACTCCTTTAATGGTTAGAGCCATTCAACATCTTCTTACAGAAAGATTAATTTCTCCTAATGACCAGATAATCAAAGTCTGCTCACTCCATCATTGTTACGGTTCTTGTGGAAACCATTGCATGACCAGAACCATGTGCATCATACAGATCACCAAACTCTTCATTACTGTCCATGGGCCAGGGCCAGATTTAAATACAAGCACGAATCACTTCTAGCAACTGCTTAGGAGTCTGTGTGTTCAAGGTTCAAAATGCTATCATAGAATACTAGAACTGGAAGGAACCTTGAGAGGTCATTGAGTCCAGCCCCCTGCACCCATGGCAGGATCAAGCACCGTCTAGATGATCTCTAACAGGTGTCTGTCTAACTTGCTCTTAAAAATCTCCAATGATGATGGAGATTCTACAACCTCCCTAAATTTATTCAGGGCGCTTAAGCACCCTGACAGTTAGGAAGTTTTTTTTAATGTCCAACCTAAACTGCCCTTGCTGCAATTTAAGCCCATTGCTATGTGGAAGCGTATAGTCAGGTATCCTTATTGTTACAGATGGGGAAGTGAGCAGGAGAAGATACGTCTACACCGCATTTTAGATCATGCCTCCTAGAGCAGGTCAACAGATTTGGGCTAACAGGATTCACGCCAGCTGTCTAAAAACAGCAGTATCCACAGCACAACTGTGTAGCTATACCCAAAGAAACTAAATGAGTTGCCCACAATCACACAGGAAGTCTGTGACAGAGCAGGAATTTGAACCCAAGTCTGTGGCTAGTGCCCTAAACGCTGGATCATCATTTTGTGTAGGCATAGTCACCTTGTTACAAAAGCTTATAGTGTCCCAAAATGCAGACATTGTACTGAACCATGGATTTTTTTAACAGATGTACTCAGAACGGTCATGCTCATACTCAAATCCCTCTTGGGTGAGATAGAGAAATAAATATTAGTTGGACCCTCAGAAAGAGTCCAAAATACAGCCTCTCTCTCTCTCTCTCTCTCTCTCTCTCCCTCTCCCTATCCTCTGTACCTAATCTCTAGGCCTGTATAGATAGTGAACCTATCTATTGGAATAGCAAGAGAACCTCTGACACAAATTCCCTCAGATACCTGGTGTCCAAGTGATTCCATGGTGTCCGGTGCCTTGAGGAAACAAGTTCTCTTGTGCTACCATTAATTGCTTCAAGCAACTGTTTGAAATAAGTTCACCAGGCAGGTCTGGTTAATGTTATTCAATGTTTGGGCATCGATGCTCATGTTTTTATTGGAAAGCTGAGCACCGCAACACTTACCTGATTGAGGAGCCTAAATTTCACTTTCAAAAGGGATTTAGGCATTTAGGAGTTGACGGAATTGAGATGCTGAAGAGCCTAAATCCTTTTCAAAAGATATTTAGGCTCCTAAATCAGTTAGGCATTACTGCACCGAACAATCTGGGCCAGAACGCTCACAAATTTAAATGGGATTTAATGGCATTTGGCAAGTAGCAGAATTGAGTCTTTGAACTGTAGGCAGCGCCCTTGCAAACAAATATTTGTCACCGGTATTAACTCTATTTGTGCTGGCAAATGCCGTGGGGGTGAGTGCATGCACCGACATGGTAACAAAGCTCTCCACGTGACTAATCATGCTGTTTCCTACTGTGAATGCAGCAGCGAACAGGAGAAACAGTGGAAAACCAGTAGCATGCCACTGACATCAGAATAAAGAAAATACCAATGTAAGCAACGACTCCAGACTGTCATTCTTTTGAATAATTAAGTTATAATTTCTTCTCCTTTGTAATACACCAAGCAACAAATGGCTGCTGCAATTGATTAAATACCCAAACCAAAGCTAAGGTATTTACTCAATCACAAAAGCCACTTATGGGCAAGTGTACAGAGCAAAAGAGATTATTTCTATTATACAACTAGCCAAAATGGAAACTGAAATTGTGTTGGTTTCTGCCTCTGTGATGCTTTGAAAGTGGTGTGTGGTGGTACTCAGGCTTTTGTGACATACCCAACAGGGGCACAGCTCAGGCACATCACTTACTTGGGATGCACACTGAAAACAGGCCTGGTCTTCCAGCCCAATCAAGTGAAATAAGAAGCCTGCATGGATTGTACCCTGGTGAGGGATTATTGGTGGAAGCAGGACCTAGGGGATCAACAGTGAGTTTTCAAAGGAACAGAGAAAGAGAAATGCGTGTGGAGACAGACTTTTATGACTGGAGACATCACAGAGAGGCTTAAGTATGGTTTGAAACAGGATTCTGGGGTATGAATTGCGGAAATGGTTTTATAATAGAATTTTTCTTAGGTATTTCCTTTCTAACTCTGAAGTATTGTATAATTATATTCTTAAAGTGGTTCCTGCATTTCTTAATTTATATGCAAAAGGATATAAAGGTCCTCTATGCACCAAGCATACTTCGTAACTGTACAAATGTGGGCCCTATTCTTCAAACACATGGTACATCTTAATGTAAGCTCATTTATAGATACAAATATGAATATGTACAGGCACAATGCATTTTGGACATCTGATAGACTATCTCCTTAGCATTTTAGTCTAGCTTGAAGCTAGGTAAAGTATGTTTTTGATTCATGGACACAGTTAAACAAAGCACATTTTGCTATTTGCTCTGTGAACTCTAAAGTTTAAATGGAACAATGTCATTTTATGGACCTTCTAATCATTGCTCATATTATAAAGGTCAAACGTTTCACTTTGTGACAGAAAATCAATAACTCTCCCAACAGCCACTGGGGAAAAAGTTTTGCTTCTAAAAAATAATGTGTAATAAACAATTTTAGTTTTTACTTTATCATTGTTGCAATCTCTGTGAAGAGTTAGTGTAAAAAGGAAGTGATTTAGAACAGGACTTTAAAAAGATTTATATTGGGCTAAGCAGCAGAGCGGTTACATTAGGTATACATTTAAACAAGTAGAGATAGTTTTACAGCTTAACTGTATGTTAGCTGTCAAGGTTTCTTTTCCAGAATTTTAATAATGTAGCTTTCAATGGGGTGACTGGTAGACCTACAAAATCTGAAAACAAAATTTAATGAATAAATATGCAAAACCATGTATTAGTTCTGCACTGATAGTGCAGAGTTAATAAATAAACAAAACAACCTTTTGCCTATATGGGATAATTAGATTTATCTAAATAAAACCAGGATCCATGGGCATGCTCTGACCACTTAGCTTAGCTACAACTTTCAATTTAATACCCTACACTGGAAAGGTCACAGGCACAGGAAGACTTTTAAAGCAAAGGACATCTCAGTTATAAACTGGAATCCAAAGAACAAAGTTATTGGCACTTTCATTGAGTTAATCTATATAGGGAAGCTAACAGAAATGCACACCTGTAAGATAGGATTAATATTTCAAGGGGGAAAAATTCTTTCTTGCAATGTTCAATATTATGCTATGGTTCGGGAAAAATACTTATATATACTTTGAATTCTTGGTTTTAGTTTGTCCTTAAAATACATTTCCTGAGATCCAACACACATAAATAAGCATCAGCACTAGTGTTTCATGCTTAGAAAAAGAGACAACTGAGTTTTCTTCATCATCTCGTGTGTGTGTGTGTATATAATTCATGAGATAACACACTGAGTCAATGTGTGTATGTGTGTGTGTGTGTGTGTGTATAAAACTTCACTGCATCATTTTTATCAAGATGTTCTTTTAACCTAATCTTTCTGTGATGCAGTACAAAAAAATTTATAATGAGATGCTTTGAGTGTCAAAACATTATTTAGACTCCAGCTGAAGTAGCCTTATATACAGCGTTTTTCTGGTATTTCACTTCTTCAATTTGCAGACAAGTATACTGTGTCCTCTACCTGGCTCGCTGCCACACCTTTTTGATTGACAAATAGTCTGATTGTCTCTTACAGTTGGCTACATTCTTATCCAGTTTCACTTCAAATGTGAAAAGCTACTGATGATCAGCCTAGAAACCTGTTTCCCCACTGTTTACAAACTATTGCCACAACAAAAGTTATTAGATCAATCTCACCTACTTAGTCTCTCTAATATCCCAGGACCAACACGGCTACAACAACATTGCATGAAACAAATTTGGAATATTCAAAATGGAGCTGCCTGAAAGGAATGCACATGAACAATATGAAACATTTTATGTAAATGTACATTTCTGACTAGGAACAGTTGGTTCAACTTCTGCCCACGCTGCCTCAGTAGGCTGAATGTGAACAGGGAGACTAATAGACCTTTCAGTGACTTCACTTCACATCTAAAGCAGTACATGGGGCGCAGCCTCAAATCACAGCTTCACCCTACCAAAGTGGACACCGAATAAAAGATGAATGCTCAAAATAAAGACATTTTTGTTATATGCATTTGAACGCCTCTCCCCCCTACTGGCAAGTGGTGGATAGAATCTGCCTTTCTCTGTTTCTATCCAGGGCCCATCAGAATTCAAGAAACAAACAAAATTTAAGCAGCCAACAAAATTAAACGGATTTATGTCAGATAGATTCAGCTATTATGTGAACCTCTGACTTCCCTATTGATGATTATCATGCACATCTTACTCAGCTGGAATTTAATGGCAACAGAATTCACATGCCCCTCTGCTTAAAAGCACATACCTCTATGGCTTGTACTAAGGGATATTTCTTGTTAACATAGTAGGGCTTAAGGCCACAAAGTACATATAAGTAAGCAGTTTTGAGTCTATCCAGAGAGCACTGGAATTCATATATAATTATTTACAACATGTGTTGTTGATGCCTGCACCTGAGAGCCATGATATTACCCACCTGGTGCCACTGGTGTGATTGGAAATTGCATACATAGACCATAGTCTGCGGCCCTTATAATTGCTGTCTTCTATATCCAGCTACCTACTGAACATCTGGCTTCTGCCCCGTCTCTGAGATGTACTGTGACATACTGTTCTTATTGCTTTGGTTTCATAGTGAGGGACATAATTAATATAAGAGCAAATATTTGTGTTCTCATTTCACTAGAGCAAAACATTTGCTACCTACGCCAATGGGATAAAAAAAAATCAGAAATTAAATTTGCCTCATTCCCTGGATACTTTGTTTGAATCTAATGGAAACAGGAAATCCAAGATTAGAATATGAGATGAAGCACTTAAACCAAGAGCAGCTATTTCTTTTTAACTATGTCAGATTGTTTTGACTACTAAAGAGAGAACACTAGACTGGCATTGGCAGCTTCTTATGAGGCTGAAGAGTCTGTTAGTTATGTGCTCATTAAAAACTTCTGTGCAAGTCTACACAATTTAGGCAGAATATCTTGTTTACTGTGGGACATAAGCCTTGAGGTACTGAAACTCTGGGCAAATAAGAACAAAGTACAGCAATGCTGCATCCTAACTGACAACTGTTCGACTTTTCTTCTTCATCATCATCACCATCACCATTATTAAATGGTTCATAGTCACATGTTTGCTTATCTTGGGATAAACAAAAAATAAGCTTACTCACATCTCTAGCTTACCAGAACAGATAGATATTGCATGGAGAGAATGTTTCATGCCTAAGATCTTGATTAACGATTCTGTATAATTAAAGGGTCATCACAAGACATAAATGTACAGATACACAAACGCACGAACACGGATTTACCCTAAGGTACATACAGACATTGTGGTCACACATTATTTAATGAGTTACTAGAGTTTATACAGCTGCAAGATAATCAGTCATTGAAATGATGACAGCAAGGGACATTTGTACAGCAACATCCTTGCAATATGTGTTTCATAAGGCAATAGATGTTCTATTATATAGGATTATTTAAAAATAAATTATACCCTAGCATTGCTTCTTTTTTGGAATTATTTTATCAATATTAAAATATACTAACTTGCAAATTTCTTTCTTCTTTAAGCTATCTCAGACACAAATATTACCTTGAGTCTCAGCGTCTATACGTCCCATGAGGCAAGAAAAATGTGTACTATAATGATGGTACAGTGTGATTAGGTTAGAAAACTAGAAAAATTATAAGATTAAATAAATGACAGTGTTTAAACACAGCCTTGCAAATTCATCATGAACATTTTCCTGATCAGGCGAAAAATTTACTTGTCCAACTTTTACTGTGACATTGATGCACATAATGTCATTACTTGCTCCAGGCGAACAGAATTTGGCAAGGTTGGTTTAGCATACCAGGGGCCAAATGGTCTCATTTTGCAGCTGTTCAATTCCTACTAAAGTCAGTGGAGTTCCACGGGTGTAAACGTGTTTGTGTAACGGACATTTCCTGCTAATTCACCATCCACAATCACACAAATGATAATTTTAGACCAAGACAAATGACAGGATTAACATCAAAAAGCTTTTGTTAACAAGAGACATGGCCAGAACAAAATAAAAACAAACAAAAGAGGCAAATCTCAAATATGCTTTTAAGGCTATTCAAAGATGGAACGTGACCTAATTGCTCTACACAGGCTGCTTCTAAAAGCAAGGCTAAGATCTGTGGAAGGGTGTAATGCTATATTAGCTGAGATCAGAGACTGAAATACAAATCTGCCTCCCTGCTGAGCCTTGAGAAAGAAACAGACAAGCTTCAAGAGGCTGGCTTAAACAAGTGGCAAGAGAATGAGCCAATGGCCCCTGGAAGAGCAACATTTGATGACTCTGGACTATTTTGCTAGGGACTGGGGAGAAAGTGAGTTCCTCTAAGGATCTACTTGTGGAGTAATGAAAAACTGAGCTGCAGTCCTAACAGTCTGGGCACCAACATACTTGCAAAAGCTTCATTTGAACAGGAAACAAAGTGTGTTGAGGATGATGTTGGTTTTGGAATTTTAGAAGAAGGAAGAAGAATTAAAATAAATGTCATTCAGATAACAGTTAATTCTTGAAAACTAAAGATTTCTCTCACCCACTCAAATCTCATCTCTTCTGATTATATTTACTGCACAATAATAAAACAGTTTAGTACACAGTTAACGATAACACATCTGTTTCTCTGGATGTGGTTTACACAAGTATTTATGTTGGCATATGTAAGGCTCCCTTTCAGTGCTGCAGTATAGATGGGGGAAAATTAAATATTTAGTAGTGATTATGATTACATATTTATATTAAGGAAGTACCTCAAATTTCTAATGAAGATTTCAAGGAGTAGACTGAGTTTTGCAAAGTGCCACCTCTTTGTCCCTCAGATATAGGGCCTTATTGTTACATTTTTATAATACAGTTAAGGCTTGTCTATATGGGGAAACTAAGGAAAATTAATCTGAATTAACTAAATGTATGAATTTAAAGTGAATGAGTTAAATTGCATTAGACTCTTTTGTGGATACTTAAATTCAAAATTAAAGTGGCCTTAATTTGATTTAGCTTAATTTTGAGTGTCCCTATAGAGATGAGCCCTTAGAAGAGGCATATGCCACTTTTAAAATAACATTAACTCTTAAAAAAGCAATCATGATTAATTACACCTTTAAACAAAAATAGAGTGCCATTTTAAATATTTTTGTATATTTTCTACATTTTCAAAAATGTTAATTTCAATTACAATACAAATTCAAAGTGTACAGCTTTATATTTTTTATTACAAATATTTGCACTGTAAAAAAACAAAAGAAATGGTATTTTTCAAATTTATCTAACACAAGTACTGTAGTGCAATCTTTTTATCATGAAAGTTGAACTAACAAATTTAGAATTATGTACAAAAATAACTTCATTCAAAAATACAACCATGTAAAATTTTAGAGCCTAAAGTCCACTCAGTCCTACATCTTGGTCAGTCAATAGCTCAGACCCGGGGTGATGTGTGAGTGGCACAAGGGGACATGTACTCTAAACACCGTGGGCAAGAGGTGCAAGATGCCGCCAGCAGCTGGCTGGGCCAGAGTCCCTGGATGTTGGGGGGGGGGGACTAGTGGGAGGGCCTGGCACTGCACTCACCAGTTGCACTGAGGAAACAGAGCAACATGGCCCCTGCTCTCTTTGCTCTCCTGGCATGTCACTCCAATGGGGGAGGGGGCGCAAACTGTCCCCGCACTCATCGGTGGAAGGTGGAGTGAAGCGCCCAGAGAAGCAGAGTGACCTGGAGCTGATGATGACAGAGAGTGTGGGGGGAAGAGATGGGGTAGAGGTGGGGCAAGGGCAGGGAAGAAGAGGGGAAAAGGCAGAGCAATAAGGGGCAGAGAGAGGCAGAGTTTAGGGCAGAGGGGGGGGTTGTCCCAACTATTCCCCAAGATGGGAGATGGTCACATGGCTGGTGTCCCTCCCTCCCATGTTCCATCTCACCAGTCACCTCTGGCTCAGAAAAACAAGTTTGGTTATAATTTGCAGGAGACAGTGCTGTCCGCTTCTTGTTTACAGAAGTGAGAATGGGCATTTGCACGTTACTGTTGCAGCCAGTGTCACAAGATATGTATGTGCCAGATACGCTAAAGATTCATATGTCACTTCATGCGTCAATC
This sequence comes from Pelodiscus sinensis, assembly GCF_052426305.1. NCBI lineage: Eukaryota > Metazoa > Chordata > Testudines > Trionychidae > Pelodiscus > Pelodiscus sinensis. Next base: position 16,968,837 of record NC_143054.1, read on the forward strand.
ACTATTCCAGAGGATGTGCATCCATGCTGATGATGAGTTCTACTCAATAACAAGCGAAAGCAGTGCAGACGGATGCATGTTTATTTTCATCATCTGAGTCATATGCCACCAAAAGAAAGTTGATTTTATTTCATGATTCGGGTTCTTTCTGCATTGGAGTGTTGCTCTTTTAAGACTTCTAAAAGCATGTTCCACACCTCCTCCCTCTCAGATTTCGGACTAGGCTTCAGATTCTTAAACCTTAGGTCAAGTGCTGCAGCTATTTTTAGAAATCTGACATTGGTACCTTCTTTGTGTTTTGTCAAATCTGCAGTGAATTTGTTCTTAAATGAATGACGTGCTGCATCATCATCCGAGATTGGTATAACATGAAATATATGGTAAAATGTGAATGAAACAGCAGAAGACATACAATTGTTTCCCAAGGGAAGACATTAATTTTTTAACAAGTGTCATCAGCATGGAAGCATGCCCTCTGGAATGGTGGCCAAAGCACGAAGGGATATATGAATGTTTAGCATATTTAGCACGTAAATACTTTTCTGGCTACAAAAGTGCCATGCCAATGTCTGTTCTCATTTTCTGGTAACTCTCTAAGTAAGAAGTGGCAGCATTATGTCCCGTAAATGTAAACAAATTTGCTTGTCTTAGAGATTGGCTGAACAAGAAGTAGGACTGAGTGGACTTGTAAGTGCTAAAGTTTTACATTGTTTTGTTTTTGAGTGCAGTTATGGAACAAAACCTCTACATTTGTAAGTTATAGTTTTACAATAAAGAGGTTGCTCTATAGTTCTTGTATAAGGTGAATAGAACAATATTTTTTTATCATGTTTACAGTGCAAATATTTATAATAAAAATAATACTACAAAGTGAGCATTATACACTTTATATTCATGCTGTAACAGCCCTAAAATATATACAAGTAACATATAATAGGTAGTATGGTTTTCACATATTTCCTACTATTGGCACTGGGTAGTTGTTACCTACAACAAACCTTCAGGAATGGCTCTGCACATTTTATCCATCAGCATTTAGTGCAACAGGAACAACTGATCTGCCAAAAGTAGATGATATCTTACCATATATTTTAGAAATGTGCATCTGTTTGTGCCTCTGTGAGTCTGTTTAGTCAAGAATTTCTACAAAATGGAAAGAGCTAGGACCACTAAATTTGGAATGCAGCTTCCACTTATCAGAACAATTGGAAATGCCTGGAATTCAATTGTTTCTCATAAAATGAAAAGGGAGGGATCTGGTAGGAGGAACAGTTATAATACAGAATAGCCACAGGGGGAAGCAAGGGGTCAGAGATGGGGACTATAACTCCATTGGACCAGGAGAGGCAGGGGTGGAAAAAGGGACAACTATCTACTATATGCTTCACAGAGTTTGTCTATCTCTTTGTCTGTGTCTGTCTCTCTATCCCCCAGCTGGCGGTGCTTGCTGCAATTGCAGTGACCATGGACAGGCATTTCTCACCTGACCCCAAGATGCTGTGGTGAGAGAGGGATGGGATTGTCCTCTCTCTCCACTGGACCCCTCATCTCCATAACCACCCCACAACACTGATTTAAATGAAGAAAACCAAACCTTTTTTGAGTTAATGGCCCAAGCACAACGCTGGGTAAATATTCTGGTCATTAAGATAAATTCAGTATCCTAATCCAGCAATAGCCAATACCTGATGTTTTAAAGAAAGTCCAAATACATAAATAAATCCCACCTCAAAATGCACTTGTGCAGTGTTATAAAGGTGAGACAGGAAGGGTCAGAATCATCTGTGACCACCTACTGCTAGCATCCTGCACCGTCATATTTGATTATTTTCATTGTAGGGCAAGACACGCTATGTTGGATCCATTTAGTTTTAACTGGCTTTTATTACATAGCTCTATCCCTTTGCCCCTAAACTGCAAGTCCACAACACAGTCAAGCTCAGGCTGGTCCCTGAGATATAAGTAAATATACTAGGTCACACGAATCAGTGTCTTGACGAGCGGTTGCATGACAGCAGCGTGGCTTGCAGATAAGTCGAGCCAGAGTGAGGGCAAGGGAATGATTAGTCTGTCATCTCTTGGATAAGATTTGCAGGATTTGTAGTTCTGTCTAGAAATTACGTGAGCGAGAAGCCCATGCCTACTATAACTACAGCAGCTGTCGAAGAGAGAGAGGAGGATGAGGTTAAGTGATTCTTCATGGTGCTTCTGCAAAACGGAATTGTCCTGAGGCAGATGCTTAATTTCTGTGCTCTAGCCTGTGCTTCAAGAAGGACCTGCCCTGTGCTCACTTGCCAAGTTTTGTCCTTCAAAGAGAGTGAATGTATCTGCCTGTCAATGCAGAGCAAGCATTAGGTGCCAGCCTGTCACCCACCTATCCATGCCTGCATTCGGTTGGCTGAATACACTAAAGCTTCTGCTCTGGACACTGTCAGCTCCGTGGCCCTAGCGGCCAGCTGTGACAGTAGGGTATGACTGTTGCTGCTGCTTAACAAAAAAGCAAGCAGTAGGAGAACAGCAATGACAGAATGAGTGCCATCTGGAGCATAACTCTACTTCCCATGCCAGTAATTTCAAGACGAACACACTGTAGTTATGAGTTACTTGTTTGAGAGGAAAGGCACTGATACTTGCACCTCCGCAGCAAAGGAACAGTACACTTTGTACTTTCCACTAAACCATCCCTTTTCATAGGCCCCTTAAATGATTTAACAGAAGTGGCTGGTGATTTCCCTCATTGTCCATTACATCTCGGATTGCACCTGAAAAGCTTATCTGATTTCAAAGACCTTCTCTTTAAAACAAATCAAAACAAAACAAAACAATTGCAAGGATTTACCTTCCCAAACATTTTCTCCTAACAGGGAAACATATGCAGATATGGTCTCGACTTCTCAACTGGAGTTAAAAACAAAAGTTCCTGATAAGAAGCAAAACAGGAAGGGGATGCTAAGAATGAACTTTTCTTTCATCTGCTATTTCTCATTTTTGGCTTCTCACAACGTAAACACCAACCTGGCAGTCTGTTTTTCAGACACCTGAATGCTTTTGCAGTTTTGTCAGACTATTCCAGATGGAGAGAAGCAGATTTCTGTGTCATATGTCCAGATTTTGCCTTCTTTTAGTGGTATGAATTCAGAGTAACTTCCATGACTACAGTGAAGTCACATTGGATTTACAAGGGTGCAAGGAAAAGCAGAATTTGGGCCCTAAAATAAAAAATTCTCTATTTCTCCAGCCTTAGCAGCCAGAACCTGCTACATCATTTTAGAAAAACAAAACAACAGAGAAAAAAAGCAGGTATCCTGGAAAAACAATCTGCTCCTGAACTAAACTGATTTTGCTCCTTTTGAAAAGAAAGAGGACCAGAATGTTGCCAGATTACGTTCCATCAAAATTCTTGGCTTTGTGATCTAATCTCCTGCTGTGTGTACTTTAGGCTGTATGCTACTGGAATTAACCAGCCCTCAGGGCGACAAAGTTAAGAGCATCATTAAAAGCAAATGCTAACACTTAAAAGGTACAGAATACTATTTGAACTTCACTGAACTACTGTCTCACAAAGAAATGCAACTCTGATGTTTGCTTATAAGAGCCAGTATTTGGGCCAAGAAGGGATTTTAAGCCAAGAACTTTCTATCAATACAATTTGATAAGAATTTCAGCGCCTGGAGTTTAGAAAAAAAAAATAAAGCTAATAAGACAGTTCCATTGAAGTTCACTTTGCCCTAGAAATATCAGACATTCCATTTATATGGCAGCCGTGTTTGTCTACTTCAGATGCAGTTTGAAAACATTATACCTCATCATGGGATTTTCCATCCCTTTCTTCCAGAACACACACACACTCAAAACGAGCAACACACACACACACACACACACACACATGCACGCACACACTCTCAAAACAAGCAACACACACACACACACTCAAAATGATCAATTCTAGCTAAAAATGCAGCTGCTAAATCTGATTATGGAATGCCAACAACCATATCACAGTTGGGAGGGGAGGGATGCTTGGGCATGAGGTTTTGGTTTGGTGTTTTATTGAAACGGAATCCAGTGCAAAAATTAATATTTGGATTTTGAAATCTCTATCCCCCCCAGGCCATATTTGAGTGATGGTTCAAAGTCTGAAGGAGGATTGTTTGCATTTTGGCCCATCTCTAGCCATCAAGAGATGACCACAGAAGTATCTGACATATACAAACATGCAGCATATACATACATGGGTTGGGCCAGATTCACAAAACTCAAATTCAGATTAAGGTCTGGATTTAAACCCCAATTCCAAAATTCAGCCTGTCTTATCTGTTGGGGCCAAGTCCAATGCACATCTACAAGATATGTGGATATTATTTTGGTTACAGGGGCTCTTCCTGTTTCTTTGCCTGTCACCCATGTTTAACATTCATTCCCACTCAAGGTAACCTACTGTAGTAACCGCCTGATGGCCATGATCTGAAGAGGACCTTGAGTAATATAGCCAGAGGACTCCCTCCAACAAAGCCTTAACATGCTGCCTATGGAGTAGGGCCTGCTCCATGACCAAGTGATAAGATCTGGTAATGCCGTGTTTCTCAAACTGTGGGTCCCGACCCCCCGGGGGGTCGTGAGCAACTTAGAGGGAGGTCGTGGTATCACAAAGTTTGAGAACCCCTGTGATAATGGAATCCATCGCTCTTGCTAGGAACATTCTAAACAGTAACCAAGAAAAAAATCCTTGCAAATCTAGCATAGAGAGTAGTCAGGCTGTTCCAAGAGTTCGATGTTTAAGAAAGCTGCAAAGTAAAGGGACGTTCTCAAGAATGTGAGCAACATAATGAGAGCTGCCAGCTGTGCTTTGGTTTGAGGGTACATACATCTCATCTCTCTCTTCTGCTTTGCTTCTGGGAGCATTGAGGGAACAAGAAACCTGGTGCAGAGTTAGGGCACATTGCATTTTACTGCTTGCTTTCAGGAATGAAGCATATAGGTATGGCAGCAGGATGGGGGCAAGAATGCCAGACAGTGAAGAAGCTTACTTCATTGGCTTGTTATCGTTGGGTTGTTCAGGTTAGGGGTCCTTTCTGATTTTAAAAAAAATACTGAGTGAAAGCATCCTTTGGGCTTGGTCTAGGGATGTTAAATATTGGTTAATTGAATAGTCGAGTAACCGCATGAAATTTTATCGGTTAGTCAACTATTCTATAGTCCCCGGGGGAGGGGCCCACAGCCACTGTATTAGAGGCAGCAGCGCAGGGTGCCAGGCAGGAGCTGGTTCATGAGGGGAGCCAGTTTAAAAACCAGTTCCCCATGCGGACCAGCTGCCTGTCGCCTTGTGCTACTGCTTCTAAGAAAGAGGCAGCAGTGTGGGGTGGCAGCAGCCCCTTTCTAGTGTTCTGAGCAAGTCAGAACTGAGCTGGGCTGCCTGCCTGCCCGGCTCTTAATATACTTGAAATGCAGAGCTAAAACTGGGGTAGGTCCCAGACCCAGTGTGAGCCAGGACTGAGCCGGGTTGCCTGCTCCTAATACACTTTAAATGCAGATCCTTAGCAGGGGTAGGTCCCGGACCTGTTGCAAGCGTGGACTGAGCCACGCTGCTGGCAGGCCTGCTAAAAAATGTACTGGCAGGAAAAGGGGCAGAGAATAAGAGGGGGAGAGGGAAATGTATGTAGTCTATAGCATTAACCTATAAACTTTTGCTTATCTGTTAATTGACGATACTATTACATCCCTAGCTTGGTCTGGTGCATTCTGGCTTTGGTCCAACAAACCATATAAGCATATGTTATACATTGTCCTTGGGACTAATCAAGTATTTAGGTGCTTTGCTGGAGTGGGGCTGGAGGACTCAGCACCTTGCAGGATCAAGCAATTTTAAAGAACCAATAGGATCCAGAGAACAACATGGTTTTATTAGAAAATATCAATATTTATTAATTTAATAAAATAAAATTAATGTTGGTTTTCAAATAGATACAGTTTGGGGTCAGTCAAATCTGACTGTGTCTTTTTCATTACAATGGAGAACACCGAGGCTGAGTGCTGGATTTACCCTTTAAAGACATTGTTGTCATCTTGTTCCCACTCAAGTCAGGGGCCAAACTCTCTTTGACTTCAGCTGGAGTGGAATCAGATCTTGTATCTATTATACCACTGAACTGAAAATGTCTTTTATATCAATATTTAAGAAATACAAAGATGTTTACTTATTCTTCAGCCACTTAATGCAGCTGTCCCTATTTTTATTCCTTATTAAGCTTTAAGTTCATCTTTTCTCAAAGAAGTTGTTAGCAGCATGTGACCATTATCAAGAAAACCTTGTAAACATGCAATATTTATAACTAGGGTGACCGGATTTCCTTATGCTGAATACAGGACACCTGGTAAAATTTCTCATATTAAAGCAAGTTCAGTGGCAATCAATCAGAACTATTCAGTAAAAATGTTCAAATTTAACATCAAGTTGACTGAGCCCCTGCTAAAAAGAAATACTGCATAGTTGAATTCCCTTTATTTACATGCTTTATCTTTAAGGCTTTAGAGTTCGCACAGGGAGAGGTGACACACACAAACTCCCGTGCATCCTTTTAACACAGGAGGGGTGACCAACCGCTCCTCTCCCTTCCCCAGAGCCATTCACTCTCTAACCCTAGCTGAGCCCCTGGGATGTACTCAACTATCCTGGTATCTGGAGCCACGCCTTCTGGAGGCAACCTGTGGTGTATGTGTGTTGGGGGGGGAGGTGGGGCCGGAAGAGAGAGGGAGAGAGGGCTATAAGGGGTTACATGCCATCCCGGATGTCTGCCACGGTTCATACCAGAACTGTACAGGAGGGAAAGGACAGGAGCTGCTTCCAGCCACAGGAGAAGATCTGGGGAGGAAGGGACAACCTGGCCCATGTGTTTGCAGAGCTCACTTCTTCCCTATTCCTCTTCCCAGTTCCCTGTGGCTGGAAGTGGTTTGTCCCTTGTTGCCCACACAATGCCAAAAGGCAGCTAACACCTCCAGCATGCTGCTGACATAGCCCAATCACCTTCTGTCCCACAGCTACAGCATGTGCAGGAAGGGGGTAAGCCCTAAAGCTGCATTGGGTATCAGGGTACTGGGAATCTGATTGCAGGACATCAGCAAACCTGGCAAGAGATGTCTCACCATGGGAGGGTGGCTAGAGGAATGGAGCGGCTCCCCCTCATTGGGGACAAGACTCAGGGTAGGGTGGCAGGGAAAAGGCTGCTAAGCCCCTGGCCCCTCTCCACTCCAGAGCTTAGCTAAAGGATGGAGAGTCTTTCCTGTGCCAGCACTGTGCAGGGCTTTCCTGGGGCACAAGCCCAGCCAGAAGCAGTGGAAAGGAAGGGTTGGTTCCCGTCTCAGTACTGGGAGCGGGATGTGCCCCTCCAGGGGAGATATATAGAAGAGAGGTGGGGCTCAGAGCAGCGAGCAAAGGGGCAAAGCAGAAAGAGGACAGTGAGAGGAGGTGCACGGAAAGGGTCAAGGGGTGCACGGCAGAGGTGGCACATAATGAGCTGCTGCCTGGTGCCTGCCCACACTCACCAGTTCAAGACATGAAGCCAATGCTGGCTGGAAACAGGATGGGAGGTGGGGCCCTGCTGGACAAGAGCCAGCATACTGTGGGGGCTGTGCGGATAGACCAGCAGGGGGAGCCGCTGGCCCTGTGCATGACACCTTGGCCTTGCTACCAATCTTGCACACCCATTGCCATTGTCAGTCACTTGACTTTCCCACTCACTGCTGGAGAGCGGGGGCCAGTGTTCTCTGCAAGGTGTGCACATGTGCTATCACTCAGGAGAGATTTAAATACTGCCCAGCTGATTAGCAGAGCGCTTACAGCTAGGCTGATTGTTTCTATGGGTGCGCATACTTGCACATTTCTGGGTGCACATAAAAATTATTCCGCACATGGATGGAAAAAATCCGCACATGGATGGAAAAGATTAGAAGGAATGTTGGCGGGGGCTGGTGAGCAGGTATTTGGACTGCAGCAGGACCTGCCAGTATAGATGGGGAAGGGGGTGAGAGAATATATGGGACAAGTGCCCATTTTTTAAACCAAGTGGGGATACCTCTGGGAGGGCCTAAATATGGGACTGTCCCTTTAAAAACAGAATGTCTGATCTCCCTATTTATAAATAGACTGTCATTGTGAAGTATAATGATTTTATATTACTACGGGCATGTTCTCAAAAGGTGCTGATAGCCTCTTGCAAGTTAAGTATCCTCAACTCTCATTAACTTCTATGGGGTCACTCGAATGATTGCGCTTTCCGGCATAGTCCCCTGAAAGGCGAGTCTTCAAAATGGGCACTCAGAGACCCAGGTTTAAAGGTTTCAGAAACACCATAGAACAAATCTACATACTCAACAGGCACACATTTATTTTTCCTATTTCCCCCATCAGACAAGGCTGAAAACTCAACCTGGCATCAAGCTGGGTTTCTCCCTATTTGAATGTCAGCATTAGTAATAAAAGTGTTGCTGTCTTCGATACACCTGTGCAGGCTCACAAGCATTCTTTAAGGTTACATGAGTGAGACTGAGGCCATACACTGAAAGTAGTGGGACTCAACCCGTCTTATTGATGTCAGAATTTGACCTGAGGACTCTTTAGCATTGCTGCTGATATAGGAGAAGAAAAAGAACACAAGCTGATTTTCCAGTTCCCAGTTGAGTTTTCAGAGCCTGCAATTCAGGGGAAATAAGCCTCCACCTTTTTCTGCAGGAAAAGAGTGAGTCTGATGTGAATCAGAGAGAAACATTAAGTGTGGAACTGCAGGATTCCACTTGTTCAGAGTCACTTTTCAGAGGAGAACTGCATTTAAGACTTTTTTTTTAAATGATTACTCTGTTAAATCAGCATTCAGTCGATGGCTCATCTCCATTCAGCAACTAAATTACAATCCTCCCCAGATTCGCTATAGAAAAAGATGGTGCCTGATGACTTTTGTAGATGAATAAACGTCTTAAACAGTTAAATCAAAATGACACTCCTTGGTCAGTCAATTACCGGGTTTCTATAAATGGTGTCTAAGATTTCCTTTCCCTATAGACTGCATACCTTAACTCTGAGAGAGGCATATATTGTAACCTTAACCAGCAAGTGATAATGAGCAGGCAGGAGGAAAAAAGGACAGAAAAGAAGTCTATCATAGCTAGAGCTAGCAATCATTAGATTTACAGAAGAAAAATAACATGCTATCAGGCCAACATACTTTTATGAATAATTGATAAGACAGTCAAGTACAATTATATCATAGAAATGTAAAATATATGCACAATTAGAAAAACAGCTTTGTGCAAAAGGACATAATACATTGAAAAGGAGATACAGCCAATATGCCATCCTGAAATAAAATACAGTCACTATTGTGTTAGTTGGCAAAATTTAAATACAGAATTTGAAAGCAAGCAAAATGTTCTTTAATTCCATTTTTTAGCACAGTCCAGGCTCAGTCTGCTTAGGAAAATACTGCAAGGCAAAATCAGCAGCTGCATTAATTTGCTGATGATTGAGAGAAAAATGAAAGTTATCCTGGTGGTGGGCTTTTTTTTTTGTGCCTCCCTGCTTGCTACTCTAACTTACTAATAATATGAAAGTACCAATTTATTCCTATCGAGTATATGAAGCATACAAATTGAAAAATCAATGTAATGTAAAAAAAAGATTATCATGCACTGTTTAGAATCAATCAGCTAGAAACAGAGGGGGGGAAATGCAAAGGCAGAGGAGACATGAGGTTTAGAAATGTACATATTACATCTATTCTAAGCTAAAGCAGTGTTTGTTTAAGGAACTATCCTCGTGGTCTAACATGCAGACTGAGTTATATTTTTATCTCTAACATTGTCTTTCCAATTTTTCCTATGACAATTTCTCAATTGACTTTTTGCTTTTAAAAAAGGCCCCAAATAATATATGTAGAAATATCAACCTCCCCTTTCCTCTAAGTGCCACATACGGCATATATAACAAAAATTTCAGGGCTGAAGGAGTTAATATAGTATAATACTTTGTTGGTATGAAGTTTCAGCATAATTCACAGGAAAGCTTATGGCTTACTGTAGCCTGAAGGATAAAGTTTTGTACTATGTAATGGAATCCCTTTAAATATTGATAGCAATAGTTCTATCATGTGATCTGGATCACTACTAATAGTTTTGTTTCAAACTTAGAATTCTTTACTGGTGAAACAACCTCTTCAGCCAAAATAGGCCATTACTGATCAGAAATAATTACATTGTACCAGTCAGATGTGTAACAAATGGATCTGAGTCTTAGTTTGAAAATACATTCAAAGGAGGTGGAAAGAATGGCTACTGGCTCTGTGACAGGAGATTCAATCTTCATAAACCTGCAAGAGAGGGGAAGAAAAAAGCGACACAAATGCGCCCTACAAAAGAACAGACCAGATCACAGCTGGAAGGAAGGCAAACCTTTTAATCAGGTCCTTGAAATACAAGCTGCAGGAAGCTAGAACATTTTGGTGGACTTCAAACTCTTTGCCTTCAACAATAATTTTCAGGTCTGTAAACTCTTTCGCTCTGCGTTGCTGGTTCAACTCCTTCAACATTTCTGCAGAACAGAGAAGACAGACAGTGCCAGGGTTCCCATTAAGAGTTTTTATTTATTTTTTTTCTTGTAAAGAAGTAGAGAAATAGGAAATACTTGATATTGTTTGTTGGTAAGACTGGCTCAACACTGACAGTCAAAGAAATAATAAACAAAATGGGGTATTAAAAAATAAGCAGGAACCAGTAGGTCTAAATAATTAAAAATAATCCTAAATTTTGGAAGGGTTAAAAACAAAAATTAAAAAAATTCAAGCACCACCAAATCAGACACACAGATAACATATTAGCACAGAAAAGTTAAAAATAATTTGTTATAACAGAATGTGAGAACTACATAATTTTTCTCCAAATGCAAATAACTTTGAATGTATTCGAATAATACTAAGTAAAAACATGACATTTTGATGTAATATGAATTGGATATGGATCAAAAGAATAAAACCACAAACTCTGCAAAAACAGCATATCCTAAACTCAAGCAAATGACGAATGTTTGAAACTTTTCAGTAAACAAAATAGAATAGTCTTAATTATAAGATTATGTTATACTATCTGGTATCACAGTTTAACCAAGATTATCAAAGCAGTTCATAAAATATCTTTCCAACGTAGTACGCTAAAAGATTAGCTTGACAGAATTCTTAAGACACACAAAGTAAATTGTTGGTTTAAAAAACAAAACAAAACAAAACAAAAAACTATTTCCAGGGTTTTTGTACACTTAGAGTATTTTCACCATCCCAGCATTTTTAATTTGTAGCTTTCAATAGTGTCATTTGCAGCAACAATTGACTTTCACACATCACAAGAGATTCTCAATGACAAAAATAACCTCTGAAAGTATTTCTGTCCTCCAGTAAGCACCTACCTTGCATGATGCCTCCTGTCACACAGCCTCTCGGTACTGAGAGAATGAAATAACAGCATGCCCCATGTCTTCATATGTGAATGTGAACTATTAAGCAACCTAGATGTTCTATACGCTTGTTGGATCATTTAGGTGAAAGCTTTTCACTAAGGTTGGAGACCAGAATGACTGACAGGACAAATAACATACAGTTTAAGTTGAGGCTATGTAGTAGGGTTGAAGACAGTGATCAAGAAGATAAAACTGACTTTCCTACTAACGTTATACACACACACACACACACACACACACACACACACACACACACGTGTACTCACACACACATATATTTGCAATAGGTCAATGTCCTCATTTCCTTTATCACCATAACAACCTGTACAAATCCATTTTCAGATAGATCTTTACATCGAAAGGGTTCAATTCTGATTGACATGCAAGCCCCCTTTCCAGTGTAATTATATGCCCACTATATTGCAGAGTGATATAAAGGGGCCTAAGTGTAAAAGAGAATCAGGACCAAATAATCTTATGCTGTATTCATATTTCTCCTGCCTCCAAAAATGAAACTCATCAAGCAAGCGTCATTTTAGAGAAGTCTCAGTTATTCAACAACAACAAACAAGCATGCAGATTGCTCAACTGCTATATTAAAAAGCAAACTGAAATCCAACTAAACCCCGTCATCTATGGTGAACATTTTTCAGGACTAAGTAAATAAATGTCACCTTGCACATTTATATCTATTTAATGGAAACACAGTAGTGTCTGAAAGGCTAATTGCTACGCACTGAAATGGGTCAGCATCCTCTGGAGAGCAAGCTGATCATTAGAGAGGGCACTGAAATAACAGTAGGCTTGTGTCAGATCTATAATAGAGGAAAATATACCACTCTGTCCTGCGGGTGCTACACCATACACTATTTTTAACACGGTCTTTTGAACTAAAACATAATACTATTGCTCAAGCAATCGGGGATAAAAATGTTCTCTCTTATTTAGAAAATCTTAAAGTTTTTGCTTGTGGCAAAGATTTAACGATGGACTCTGGAACATGGGCCAAAGTTTGAGTTAGGCCTGAACCTCACAAGTCTTGTTCAGTCAAAACCCCCACTCAAAGCACCAATGGGTGTTTTGCCTGAACAGAGCCCAAGAGACTGCACAAGAATATCTTTAGGTGCTATTTTAAATTACACTTCTGGGGATTTTGTTATTTTTAATTTTGCTTTTCTCTTCATACATACACCTCATTTTTCTAGATCTTCTCAATCTTGGGCCATCTTTTCCTCTCTCATTTTAAGCAATTGCATTTTTCTCAGACCAATTTGAGGATAGAACAAGAAGCAATGGGCTTAAATTGCAGCAAGGGAGGTTTAAGTTGGACGTTAGGCAAAACTTTCTAACTCTCAAGGTAGTCAAACACTGGAATAAATTGCCCAGGGAGGTTGTGGAATCTCCATCTCTGGAGATATTTAAGAGTAGGTTAGATAAATGTCTATCAGGGATGGTAGACAGTATTTGGTCCTTCCATGAGGGCAGCGGACTGGTCTCAATGATCTCTCGAGGTCCCTTCCAGTCCTAGTATTCTATGATTCTATGAATTTCCTGTCCTTATAAGATGGCTACTTTTCTCCTTCAAACATGTTTTCTATTTCTATCTCCTCTCCTTTATATTTAATTCTTTGTTTTCTGTATCTCTTTTTCAAATTTCCACATCCAATTTCCTTTTCTCCCTTCTCTACACTTCTGTATTTCTTAATCCCCAAGGGTATGTCTACACTACCCCGCTAGTTCGAACTAGCGGGGTAATGTAGGCATACCGCACTTGCAAATGAAGCCCGGGATTTGAATTTCCCGGGCTTCATTTGCATAAGCAGGGAGCTGCCATTTTTAAAACCCCGCTGGTTCGAACCCCGTGCAGCGCGGCTACACGGGGCTCGAACTAGGTAGTTCGGACTAGGATTCCTATTCCGAACTACCGGTACACCTCGTTCCGTAGTTCCGTGTACCGGTAGTTCGGAAGCCTAGTCCGAACTACCTAGTTCGAGTCCCGTGTAGCCGCGCTGCACGGGGTTCGAACCAGCGGGGTTTTAAAAATGGCGGCTCCCCGCTTATGCAAATGAAGCCCGGGAAATTCAAATCCCAGGCTTCATTTGCAAGTGCGGTATGCCTACATTATCCCCCTAGTTCGAACTAGGAGGGTAGTGTAGACATACCCTTAGTCTAGTGATTTTCACACTCTGGGGGTACGTCTAGACTACATGCCTCTGTCGCCAGAGGCATGTAGATTAGGCTACCAGACACAGGAAAATGAAGCGGCGATTTAAATAATCGCCGCTTCATTTAAATTTACATGGCTGCCGCGCTGAGCCGGCAAACAGCTGATTAGCTGTTTGTCGGCTCAGCGCGATAGTCTGGACGTGCGGGTGTTGACATCAAAGGTATTTGTCGACCACCCAGGTATACCTCATCCCAGGAGGCATACCTGGGTGGACGACAAATACCTTTGATGTCGATACCCGCACGTCCAGACTATCGCGCTGAGCCGACAAACAGCTGATCAGCTGTTTGCGGCTCAGTGCGGCAGCCATGTAAATTTAAATGAAGCGGCGATTATTTAAATCGCTGCTTCATTTTCCTATGTCTGGTAGCCTAATCTACATGCCTCTGGCGACAGAGGCATGTAGTCTAGACATACCCTGGGTCACAGCTTGTAAGGTGACCCACTGGCTGGCCACAGGATGGTTTGTTTACCTGGGCTGGGCCACCACTTCCTGCAGCTCTCATTGGCTGGGATCGGTGTACTGTGACCACTGGGAGCGACAATGCCAGTGGATACTCAGGTAAACAAAACACCTTGCGGCCAGCTAGTGGCTCACCTTTTCAAACTGTGACCCAAAGTTTGAAAATCCCTGCCCTAGTCAATCTCCCCTCCTCTCCCGGTAGCTGTATCTACCTATCAGAGAGATTCAAAATCTTCCACATATGAGATAATGGGAAAGGAGATGAATCCTTTTGAGTTTGGCACATCTTTTCCTTCAGTACAGTCAGAGAATAAAGCTTATTCCTGTAAAAAGGATCAGTATGAGGCATTCCAACACAATTTAATCCCCCGAGACAAGCCTTTATGACATTGAAAGATAAGGGGGCTGCAGTTAGAGCAACTATGCAGATCAACCTTGCCTCTTCTTCAGATTGGGCGCGCGTGGGGGGTGGGAAGAGAAAGAATACCATTCTGAACATGCTAGGATGGAAGGTGCATGAGAACTGGCAGGAGTGCCTATGGATAGATTAAAGACAACAGGGATGAGTGTCACTGGATCCATGACTATAGCCAAAAACTCCTTCATAATAGGATTCAGAACTAGAAGTTGAACTTCTCTAAACTGGGACTTCCTGGCCCAGCAACATGCATGGTCTGGCAGCTGGGAGTCCTGCCAGGCCAGCAGCAGCAGGGCTGACAGCCCTGCCGAAGCCCGGAGCCCTGCTGGGCCAGTGGAAGAGGGGCTTATGTGGGAGGCTGATGGCTGGGACCCATGCTGGGCAGGCGGCAGCAGGGTTGGTGGCTGGGACGGAAGCTTGGGAGTGGAGGGCCAGCAGCCAACAAGGGAAGACAGCAGCAACTTTGACCTCATCTGGTGCAGTAAACTTCCTGTCTCGGGACAGGTCAGGTCCCAATGGAGTTCTAACCTGTACTACCACCAAGGCTACTGAGGGGCTGTTTGTCATGTTTGTTTTTAGTGTCTGAGTCCCTACACAATACATTGTGTAAAGCCTGATTACTTGGCTTTACATGGCACTCATTAATTACACCCAAATGTAGCTTTTAGGCACTCTGTGCCTACATTGTTTGCAAGCAGGATTTGCACGTGCACTGTACTGTACGCATTCGTTAAGGGATGCAAATCACAAAACACGGGTCTGCAGCAATGGTTCAGTTTGGCTTATAACAATATAAACCTGAAGAAACACCGAGAAAAAAGAAAGTCTTCTATTTTGCCACTGCAATTTTGAGGCTATAATTCCCCCACCCCCACTTCTGACCCTTTAAACTGTCCTGAACAGTCCTTTTTGTTATGTAGCTCAGTTTCTGAATCAAAGTGAATAGAGGCAGGAAGAAAAGAGAAGGAAGAAAGAAAGAAGTCAGGAAGCTCCATTGATTCATTGATCTTCCTTGTTGAGGCCCCCTTTGTATTACTAAATAACTTGCAGGCATTAGTATTGAATACAAGGTTATATCAGAACGTATCCTTATTGTCAGTATATTTGTAATGCTCATACTGTGCTAAGCCAGGCATTAATGATTTATGAGGTCTCAGGATCAGTTGCAAAACAAATTTTTTCACCAGGTAATAATGCCTGCCGATGAATTGTACACTGCAGTCCTGGCAGTGAAAAATGATCTGAGCTTTCCCTTGCTTCTCTCTTTTGCAGTTCCTATTTTCATCTTTTCCTCCTAAAGATGGGATTCCCTAAAAGAATCATAAAGCGGCCCAGCAGGATATTTATTATTATTCATTTATTCTTTTGGTTCCTTTGCTCTTAAAGAAGGAGTCTTACTTTCTCTCTGCCTTTCTTCCTTCCTTCCTTTCTAAAGTAAAGGGACACACTTATACACACAGTGCAATTATAGCTAGTGTAATAGAGGAAAGGAAAGGGAATGTTTACACTGCAGTAGGGAGTTGCAACTGCAGCATGTGTATATAACAGCATACCCATGGTGTTGCAAGCAGCGGCTAAGGCTATCTGCCCAAATCTTCTTTGATAAGATAACGAGCCTTGTGGATAAGGGAGAAGCGGTGGATGTCATATACCTAGACTTTAGTAAGGCATTTGATACGGTCTCGCATGATATTCTTATTGATAAACTAGGCAAATATAACTTAGATAGGGCCACAATAAGGTGGGTGCATAATTGGCTGGATAACCGTAGTCAGAGAGTTGTTGTTAACGGTTCTAAATCCTGCTGGAAAGGGATAACAAGTGGAGTTCCTCAAGGGTCTGTTTTGGGACCCGTACTGTTCAATATCTTCATCAATGATGTAGATATTGGGATAGAGAGTACGCTTATTAAGTTTGCAGATGATACCAAACTGGGTGGGGTTGCGACTTCTTTGGAGGATAGGGACATAATTCAAAATGACCTTAGCAAGTTAGAGAAATGGTCAGAGGTAAACAGGATGAGGTTTAATAAAGAGAAATGCAAAGTGCTCCACTTAGGAAGGAACAATCAGTTCCATACATACAAGATGGGAAGCGACTGTCTAGGAAGGAGCATGGCGGAAAGGGATCTAGGGGTCATAGTGGACCACAAGTTGAATATGAGCCAACAGTGTGATGCTGTTGCAAAAAAAGCAAATATGATTCTAGGTTGTATCAACAGGTGTGTTGTAAGCAAAACTCGTGAAGTCATTCTGCCGCTCTACTCTGCACTAGTTAGGCCTCAGCTGGAGTACTGTGTCCAGTTCTGGGCGCCACATTTCAAGAAAGATGTGGAGAAATTGGAAAGGGTACAGAGAAGAGCGACAAGAATGATTAAAGGTTTAGAGAACATGACCTATGAAGCCAGGCTTCATGAACTGGGCTTGTTTAGTTTGGAAAAAAGAAGATTAAGGGGGGACATGATAGCTGTTTTCAAATATCTAAAAGGGTGTCACAAGGAGGAAGGAGAAAATTTGTTCCTCTTGGTTTCTGAGGACAGGACAAGGAGTAATGGGCTTAAAGTGCAGCAGGGGAGGTTTAGATTGGACATTAGGAAAAAATTCCTAACTGTCAGGGTGGTCAAATATTGGAATAAATTGCCAAGGGAGGTGGTGGAATTTCCCTCTCTGGAGATATTTAAGAACAGGTTGGATAGACATCTGTCAGGGATGGTGTAGACGGAGCTTGGTCCTGCCTTGAGGGCGGGGGGCTGGACTCGATGACCTCTTGAGGTCCCTTCCAGTCCTATTATTCTATGATTCTATGATTCTATGAAATACATAGCCAGGACTGTATTTGGTTGGCTAACCCATGCTGCCATGGTGGTGACACACTATTTTTAGTGAGCGAGCTGGATCAAAGCTGGCTTGGGTATGTCTATACGTGCAGTTAGATCTCCCAATTACAGTTGAGACATACCCAAAGACCATAAAACTAGCATGGTGGGTCTGAGTGTTTTCTCTCCTCAGTGATTCCATAGCCGATATTTTCCATTCACAAGTCCAATGATTTGTTCCTATGTGCCCACTCCTTATGAGACCTAAGAAATTAAGCTGGGTCATTTCTGTCACTTACATTATTATTAATGCTAAAGATCCTGTAATCAGAACATGGCTTAAAACTGACAATGCAGGATAAAGAATAGACTCCAGCTTGATCTCCCATTGCCACTAGGCTAAGGGCAGTAAAAACAAAAAAAGGAATACATGAAATTTGGCCTAAATGGCCAAAGGTATTCAGGTAGGCTGGGTGAAAGCCAGAATTTGCATGCAGGACATCCTGGTTTCCATCTTCTCTTTGCGCAATCCATCTCAAGCAGATTTGACACTTTCTACTTTGGGGCTACCATTTTAATTGTTTTATCTGCCTTCACAAGGCATCATGTGTTACGGTACTTTATACCTGTTATAAAATGGCTGAGTTACAATTGATTGATATGTACTTTACTTATACCTACCTCATGGTGTAAGGAAAACCCTTCAGTCCTGCTCCTGTGGAAATGAGTGGAAGTTCTGCTACTGACTAAATTGGGAACAGAACAGGGGCTAATTCATTAAGAAATTGAGCTTTGAGCTCCTCATCAGAGTCGCCACATTTCTAATGGGACAAATGGGATGGAGGGGTTTGGGGTGTGGGAGGGGCTCAGGGTTGGGACATGGGGTTGGGGTGTGGGAGAGTGTGTCGACTAGGAGAGGGGGAACAGGGAGGCTCAGCATACTGCCTGCACCCTCAAGTACCATCCACACAGCTCCCATTGGTTGCGGTTTCCAGCCAACTGAAACAGTGGACCCACTATTTGGGGAGAGGGTAGCTCACAGAGACTCCCTGGCCTTTTACATGCTTAGGAGCCACAGGGATTTGTTGGCAGCTTCCCAAGAGCTGAGCAGATTCAGGGCTTGTAGGGAGCCTGCTTTAGCCCCACAGTGCCGCTGAGCAGACTTTCAATAGCCCAGGAAGTGGTGCTGACCGGAGCTGCAGGGTCTCTTTTTGAACAGCCATAGAAAACTAGATGGCAGGCCACCCTAGTTCATAGGTGTTGTGTGAGTGGAGAGTTATTTATCCAGCTGTAATTTCTATTGGATACCCCACTGGTTAATTGTAAGAAATCACCTCACTCAGTTATAAAAAAATGTAGACGATTGTGGTTTGTACAGTTGGGCAAGCTTTTCTCTGTGTGACTGCTGTTAATACTCTGTATGCTGTTTTTGTTTTTTATTCCATCTGAACCGGTCAACACTTGACTGAGGCTGACATGTAGGCCTTTGATTACGCTATCAATTGCACAGATGGGTGCTTCTGGTTCAGAGCTTTCAAAACTACAAAAACGTTCAGTTATTGTCTTGCACTACATAAGGTCATAAAAAAAAGGTCTAAAAGCTATCCTCTAGTCTTCTGTTGCAGGAAATTAGGATAAAGCTGAATCCATCCCAAATCACACAGAAATAAATATTTTAGCCATCCCATAAGCATCTATTGATATTCAGACCTAGATTTCTGTTTTAAACTAGGCAATTTTGAGTTTCTATGCTTGGATTTGTATGTTTCTGTTACTGGAGAATGTAGTGGTTTGACTGGAAACCAAATTATAACGCTACATGAAATAGCGGCATGTTGCATGCCATTGGAAACTTGCCAGAATCCTGGGGGCTATGTCAGATTTGTCTAATGTGGAACAAATTTCTCCTGGCCTCACAAGGAGTAACATCAGAAGGCTACAGATCTTGGCATATGATGTTCCATCTTCATCTGAGAATCTTGATGGTCCTTTGCATGTTGTAACCATTAGGCTCACTGCCTGTCCTTCCATTGATCACAGGTTGCACTGGAGAACAACACAGACCATGTTTTCTCTTCTTTTTCCCATTCTTCTTGCCACCTCCGATATAGAGTAAAACCACTTAGTTTCCCAAATTAATCAAGGTTTTTCTTAGAGAAACCGGGAATCCCCAGCACTCACAAATTCTCAGGCATCTATATAGTGTCTACTCTATTAATTTTACCCTATCAAGAATTTTACTTTGAAAATGTCTGAGTTAAGATAGCTGAACTTTGGCTTCTTTTGTGGGCTCTGAGTATAAAACAAACTCCTTTTTTATGATATATTAAAGCATACATTATGGCAGCTCTGATTTCTCCAATAATGCATTTTAAATGGATATTCTGCAGTCACATACTTAGCTCTTTTTCATCTCTGGATGTAAAAAGAAAAGGTGCTAAAATAATACACTAGAATTATCTCCTGACATTGGACTGGAAAATGTCACCCGCACAATGTGTGAAGAGGTTTCTGTCCTCAGAGTACATCCTAATGTCAGCTAAGATGATGACACTGAACTGCAAATTGGTGGGGGAAATGATGCTCTAGCATTCCAGAGTTTTGAGTAACTTGAAGAAGATTAATTACGGACCCAGCCCAGCTCTTCTGCCTCTTTATGTAAATAGTAGTTCCACAAACCTCAGTGTCCATTACTCACTCAGCAAAGACAAGCAGGATTTGGCCATATATGAATAATGGAAACACTATTTAGTACCACAAGGCATCTCATCATCACTGATACACCTCATAAAAATGGAAAAAAATGAAACAAAACAAAACCAAACACAAACTAGAAGATGTAGTGCCTTTGAAGGGAATGATCTTCTGTTCAAAAATTTAAAAATGATCTAACACTCTTCAGTAGCTACATTATTGCTTTCTTTCTGAGGATACATATGTAAAGTTGTCCACAATACTAAACCGATAGAAAATCCAGTCAGTGAGTCCTTGAGTTTTGGTTCCCTGGTACCTCCTGCCTCTGCGGGGGCCTTACACCTGAATGATCACAAGAATGACAATGAACATGTTTCAGGTGCAGGCTAAGGGTCAGTTTTAATTGTACAAAGCACACAAATAATTACTTAGAATGCAGACTCATGCCAAGATCTCAGGAAAATGGAGGGAAACCGTCTCCTGGCCTCTTGCAAAGTCTCTTGTTTTGTTCCCCTCTCCTTCTACTGTCTTCTTGAAGGCAACACGGAGCAATGGACCCTTTCCGTACCCTGACTCCTAAGCAAAGAGCCATTATCTAAGGAGATATTTTTGTCTGTGGAATCTTCTCCACCTGTCAGGTTAGGAATAACCAATCCCCATGTCAGATCACCGTGGAATGTACAGAGTGATCGGCACAGTCATAGACAAGTGTGCAGTGTTAAAGTATCACCATGGAATAGAACAGGGCTGGGCAAGATGCAGCCTGGGAGCTGGAGCCGGCCCACCTAACACTTTGATCTGGCCCACGGACTGCATCTGGGCACTTAATTTCTGGGTGGTGGCTTAGGCAGCAGAATCTATTTAAATGGCTCATGGCTCCCAGTCATAGTGCTACCCCAGAAGGGGCCAGCGCCACGAGCCTTTTAAATAGCCACACAATAGCCCGGGTGCCTGCCAGGCAATGCAGTAGCAAGGGGCTGGGAACTGTGAGTCCTTTGCTTTGTTTTTACTTCAACGCCATTGGCCCCAGACAACTCTGTGGGGAGGCTAGTCCTCAGCCCTGCCCCTTCCGCCCAACCCCACCCCTTCCTGGGATTGGAGGTGGCCCCTGACCAGTACCAAAATTCATTAAGTGCCCCTCGTATAAAAATTATTTTCCACCCCTGGAATAGAAAATGGCCTTCGCAGCTGCAAAGCCAGGGAAGCCTTGGTACTTCAGATTGATAAGTTTAGTTGTATGCCTGGGAATAATTAAAAAAGGGATAGAGAATAAGACAGAAAATATCTTATTGCCTCTGTATAAAACTATACTATGCCCACATATTGAATACTGCGTACAGATGTGGTCGCCTCATCTCAAAAAAGACACATTGGCAGTGGAAAAGGTTCAGAAAAGAGCAACAAAAATGATCAGGGGTTTGGAACAGGTCCCATGTGAAGAGAGATTAAAAAGACTGGGACTTTTCCACTTAGAAAAGAGGAAACTAGGGGGGATCCAATAGAGGTCTATAAAATCATCACTGGTGTGGAAAAAGTGAATAAGGAAAAGTTATTTACTTGTTCCCATAACATAATAACTAGGGGTCACCAAATGAAATTAATAGGTAGCAGGTTTAAAGCAAACAAAAGGAAGTTTTTCTTCACACAGTGCACAGTCAACTTGTGGAACTCCTTGCCAGAGGATGTTGTAAAGACTAAGACTTTAACAGAGTTAAAAAAAATAACTAGATAAATATACGGAGGTTAGGTCCATCAATGGCTATTAGCCAGGATGGGTAGGAATGGTGTCCCTGGGTTTGTCTAGACTACATTCCTCCGTTGACAGAGGCATGTAGATTAGCCAGATCGGCAGAGGGAAATGAAGCCACGATTAAAATAATCGCGGCTTCATTTAAATTTAAATGGCTGCCCCGCTCTGCCGATCAGCTGTTTGTCGGCAGATCGGGGCAGTCTGGACGCGCCGCGCCGACAAAGAAGCCTTTCTTGATCGGCACAGGTATGCCTCGTGAAACCAGGTTTACCTGTGCCGATCAAGAAAGGCTTCTTTGTCGGCGCGTCGCGTCCAGACTGCCCCGATCTGCCGACAAACAGCTAATCGCGGCTTCATTTCCCTCTGCCGATCTGGCTAATCTACATGCCTCCGTCGACGGAGGCATGTAGTCTAGACACACCCCCAGTTTGTCAGGGGCTGGAAATGTATGACAGGAAAGGGATCATTTGAGGATTATCTGTTCTGTTCACTCCCTCTGGGGCATCTGGTATTGGCCACTGTCAGAAAAAAGGATCCTGGGCTAGATGGACCTTTGGTCTGACCCATTATGGCCATTCTTATGTTATTATATTCCTAGGCATATATGTAAAATAGAGATCTGAACGAGTAGTTGCCTAATCGACTAACCAATAAGCCTAGGCTTATTAGTTAATCTAGTTCAGTGTTTCTCAATCTTTTTCAATAAAGTACCCCCCCTTTTTTTAAATTGTAAGTACCCCCAGTACCTACAGTTTTCAGACACACAATATTTTTTTCTATCATTGCAACACATTTGTTTAAACAACTTAGGGTATGTCTACACTACAAAGTTAGTTCGAACTAACGGACGTTATTTCGAACTAACTTTCATAGGCGCTACAGTAGCGCTCCGTTAGTTCGAATTTAATTCGAACTAACGGAGCGCTTAGTTCGAACTAGGAAAACCTCATTTTACGAGGATTAAGCCTAGTTCGAACTAGCTAGTTTGAATTAAGGGGTGTGTAGCCCCTTAATTCGAACTAGTGGGAGGCTAGCCCTCCCCAGGTTTCCCTGGCGGCCACTCTGGCCAACACCAGGGAAACTCTTCTGCCCCCGTCCCAGCCCCGGCCCCCTTAAAGGGGCACGGGCTGGCTACGGTGCCCGTGCCAGGTGCAAGCCTGCCAGCACCCAGCCAGCAGACCCTGCACCTGGCATGGATCGAGCCACCCTTCCGATGCCCCCCAGCCCTCCTCCTCTTCCCGGGACCAGGCTGGCGGCTCCCAGGAGCTTGCCCGGGACGGCAAGAGGCAGACACCCGCCTGGGCTAGTGCGGACATCGTGGACCTTGTCCACGATCTCCGTACTAGGCACAGGAAAGTGGCCGGCTAGGGCAGGAGAGCTGCCAGCCTGGCCATCCAGGAGCAGGTGTGCAAGAGAATCAAGGGGGTCCAGTGAGACCCCCGACCCTGAGCCCTGAGCTTACAATGGCCATCCTGGGTCAGACCAAAGGTCCATCTAGCCCAGTAGCCTGTCTGCCAACAGCGGCCAACCCTAGGGACCCTGGAGGGGATGGACCGAAGACAGTGACCAAGCCATTTGTCTCGTACCATCCCTCTCCAGCCTTCCACAAACCTTGGGCAGGGACACCACTCCTACCCCATGGCTAATACCACTCCATGGACCCAGCCTCCATGACTTGATCTCACTTCCCTTTAAACTCTGTTCTAGTTCTAGCCTTCACAGCCTCCTGCAGCAAGGAGTTCCACAGGTTGACTCTTTGCTTTGTGAAGAACAACTTTCTGTTACTAGTTTGAAGCCTGCTACCCATTCCTTTCCTTTGGTGTCCTCCTTTATGGGAACTAATGAAGAACTTTTCTGTATGCACCCTCTCCACCCCACTCATGCTTTTAGAGACCTCTATCCTGTCCCCACTCCGTCTCCTCTTTTCTAAGCTGAAAAGTCCCAGTCTCTTTAGCCTCTCTTCATATGGGACCTGTTCCCATCCCCTGATCATTTTAGTTGCCCTCCCCTCTCCCACCCTCTCTCTTCCCCTCTCCCACCTCCTTTTCCCAGTCTCCCCCAGTTTTGTTCAATAAAGACAGATTCAATTTTTGAACACAATTGTCCTTTATTTTGTACATCAAGAAGAGGGGCTAGGGAAGGGTAAGTGGAAGGAGGTGAGGGAGGAATGGGGCACGAGCCCCCGATGGGGAGGACTGGGCTGGCTCTGCGGGCTTCTGGGGGTGGAAGCTCTCCTGCAGCCCCCCAATTGCCCCCTCTCCCCAGATGGCAGCCTGCGGTAAGTGCAGCCGGGCTGATGGCCGAGTGCTGTGATATGCCCAGTGTGGGTAGTCCGGGCACTCCAAGCCAGGACTGCTTTGCAAGCGGGGCACCCCTGAGAACTGTCTGTCCAGGGTGGGGGTCGGGACCCTTTAAGCACAGCCCTCGGCTAGTCTGGGAAAGCATCTCCACGCTCTAAGTTCTCCTCTGATGCCCTGCCGGCACTGCTTCCGGCCATCCTTAAGCCCGGTTCAGGGTCCACTTAATGTGGACATGCTAGTTCGAATTAGCAAAACGCTAATTCGAACTAGGTTTTTTAGTCTGGATCCGTTAGTTCGAATTAGCTTAGTTCAAATTAACTAATTCGAACTAAGTTAGTTCGAATTAACGTTGTAGTGTAGACATACCCTGCATCGTAGTGGGGTGAGCGATGAAATTTTTGGGTGTAAAAAGTACAAATATAATAAAGCACTGTAAAACTTAAAGCAAAAATTCATTTTTCTCCAAATTTCAGTTGTGTTGACGTACCGCCAAGACTTCTCTCGAGTACCCCTAAGGGTGCTCGTGTCATTGGTTGAGAAACACTGATCTAGTTGACTACTTGCATTTCCTCCTCCCTCCCCCTCGGCCTCCGTATAAGAGGCAACAATGGGGAGGAAGCAGGAGCTGGTGATATTGGGGAGCTGGCTTAAGAGCTGGTTCCCTCCAGCACCAGTGCTGCAGAGCCCTCTGTCGCCTACCCTGTGCTGCTGCCTCTATGAGGGAGGGAAGAAGGAGCAGGGGAGGCTGCCACTAAGCAGCCTCTGCCAATGGCAAGCCTAGACCCACTGCGGGCAGAGGCTGCTGCTGGAACACCCTCTGTCCTCAGACAGCCTGGGCCATCGTGGACAAAGGTTGCTTCATGGCAGCCTCCCCTGCTCCCTACCTCCAAGCAGCCTCTGTCCATGCTGTTGCCTTGTATCAGAGACAGCAGTGTGCGGCGGCAGGCAGCCAGTCTATGAGGGAAGCTTGTTTTTAAACTGGCTCCCCTCGAGGACTGTTTCCCGCCTTGCACTCTGTGCTGCTGCCTCTGATAGAGAGGTGGTAGTGTGGGGATAGCAGGGCGCCCCCCGGGAATGGGGCCAGACCGCACTGGCTGTCCATCTTGCCCTAGGGGACTATAGAATAGTCAACTAACTGCTAGGAATTCAAGCAGTTACACGAACAGTCCCGTGTTTTACCCTTTTGCCCTACCAATTGATTGTTCATCTTCTTAGACAGTAAACTCTTTGGAATAGAAATTGTATCTTTCAGTGCAGTGTCTTGTACGTTTGGGATTCTGCCTCAGTCTTAAGACTACATTGAAACTAATACTTAGCTATGAAGCACTTAAGGTTGCTATACACATATGAGAGACAAAAGGGGCAACTGCTGTGGGGCCCAGCCATTCAAAAAAGCCCGAGGCTCCTGGCCCTTTAAACCACTTCCAGAGTCCTGCGTGGTAAACTCTGGGTGGTGTGAAGGGCTGGCGCAGCGCGCTCTGTGTGGTATTAAGGGCTGGCTACCCCCAGCCCTGCCTCCTCTGCCTGAGGCCATGCCCCTTCCTGGAGTGCGAAGGTGGCTCCCCCACCTTGCCCAGGGGCCCAGCAATTCTGTTGGCCCTTCTGCTCATAAATGCAAGAGCTACAGAGAGCTTGCCTGTACTGTATTCATGTCACTATCAGGACAGGAAAGAGACGTTAGTCAAGAAAAAGCTACAAAAAGCGCAACCCAAAGAATTTTTGGCCCCAAGAGTAGAGATTACGTCTCAGGACTGTATTTAAAAATAATCGGCGAGGCATTTTCGCTACACTGACCAGCCCTGTCCACAAACGAGCACATTACTGCATACCGTGGTGCGTTTTGAACAGTCATCTGAGAAGTTCAATTATAAAGCAAAAACGATCAGTCAGGTGTGTAATGATGACGGGTACATTAGTGACCTGCTTCACTTGAGGGGCTGCATGGGAAAACAAGATGAATTCCCATTGCTGAGATGCACGGCTATTTCTAAAGGCAATTCACGGAACAGATAGCCAGCTACGTGGCCTGTCAGGATATTGCATGGGGTCTCACATTATGTTAGCATCATTTGACAACCCTTCTTCAACCCCCAGCCAAACATACATGAACACCCAAAAGAGTGAAAAGAATGGGGCATGCTATACTGAATTGGTCTCTTCCGTTGGCAATGGTGTTAATGTCACTACTAATTTAGTTGTGAAGATAAGCTTCACATTAGGGATGTAACAAGACTACATACCGGTTTGTGTTTCTCTTGTGGGATTAACCAGAAGAGAGAGAGAATGAGAAATTGAAAGATATTATTGAAAACCAAAAGAAAACAAACACCCCACAAAAACACAAACAAAACAAAACCAAAATGAATATTTTTTTTTGCTCCAATGTGAAATTCCTCTTTAAACAGGGTTAAATTCCTTAATGTTCATTATTCCATTCAATACACAGTCTTTTAAAATTGGTCTCAGATGAACAGTGGTCACACCTTAAAAGCAAAAATAAAGGACTTCAGTAGAAATCGTGACCCCACTGAAGTCAATGGAAAAACTCCTATTAACTTCAATGGGAGCAAGCTTTCACCCTTAATCTTTTTCTTTTGTGTGGCTGTAGGAAGACTAAAATTTAAAAAGTAGATAGCGAATACGGCTGTTCTCACAAATTCACATGTGCCTAGACATATTTATATGGCATACAAACTACCTTAAGATGAATGCCAGCATCTTTTCTATTCCTATCTCGACTTTCTAGACCCTATAGAAACTCCCTGCAGTATCCATATCTAATGTAATACAAAAGTGCTTCAATTTGATGCCTGTGATTTTCACCCTGTGGTAGCACATTGCCACTTTTTTATAGCCACCTGTCTTGCTACTTTACAAAACCTCTTATGATTCGTGAAACATCCTACTTTCTGCAGGCTAAATGTTATTTAAAAGTGAATTCTATAACAGCTTTCAAGGTATCTTAAAGTGTTTTACATAGTAATGAGTTAGTTACTAGTCACTGCAATACTGCACAGGCAAATTCAGCTGCACACAGCTGAAGTTCATGAGTATAGGAATGGACAATATAATTTTTATTTTTAAATAGAAGAAGCTCAGTGGACAGAAAACCTGAAGTCAATTTTTTTCCCACAAAGTGCAAGAGAACTTCAGCTTCCACATAAGCAACCAAAAAGTTGGGCAACAGAGATCTGAAGTTTAAGATACCCTAACCAGCTGGGTACTATAAATCTTCAAGCGTATCTTTTGAAGAGGCTCACCACAGAAAATGAAATGTGAGCTTTACACAATTCCTTGGGTGTATTTACAATTTATGACCTCATTTGTGACGGGGCGGGCCGCCTCCACCCCGCGGACGCGGACCCACCCCGCACTGAACCCGCGGTCGCCCTAACACTCCTCGGGACGGCCAGAGGGGTAAGGGCAACGTGCAGCGCGTGCTCTGCCGCCACCGCCCAGATGAGGAGCGGCGCGAAAGGTCCTCTACCGGCAGGGAGCTGGGGGACGGGGGAAGAGGCGGAGCTAACGTGCGCGGCGACCGATGTCACCACGTCGGAACGCCGGCGCGGACATTTAAAATCTATCTGGGCCAGGAGTACGGGAGAAGGGGGTGGAGGACGCGGGAGTGGAGGAGGTACAGGAAACAGACTAGGGAGGAGAGAAGACGGACCCACGCGGCTGGGACCGAGACTGGTAGGGGAGTCACGGGGGAGCCGGAGCCGGAGGGTTTGAACAGGGAGAGGGGAATAGGAAGCAGCCCAGGGCAGGGCGAGGAGCTTGTGTGCTGGTGAGTTTCGGGCAAGCGCCCCACTGGCAGGACAGGACCCAGTGATCCTGTCCTTAGGGCCCTGGGCTGGGGTCCAGGAGAGAGGGTGGGCCCGGACCCCCCTATTCCCTATTGGCAAGAAAATCGAGGGTGCCACAGCGAACAAAGGGGAGCGGTGGAGAAACTGAGAGAAATGGAGGGTGGGCTAGCCACCTCCGTTACATCATTCCACACTATTTAATAGATATTTATATTGCTAACATACTAAAAGTAAACTACTAAACATAGGAAATGCAGCACACACAGTACTGCAATGCAGTGCCAGTACTGGGCAGATGTCCATGTTCTGATGAGACAACTCATGATCTCTTAGTCCACAGTCAAGTACTAAAAGCTGCATACCAGAATGTATTTGTAGTGCAAATCTACAACAATTAAACAGAGTTACTCCAAATGTAGGTCCTGATCTGTGAAACACCTAGGCCTAGTCTATTAACAAAAGTTATATTGATTTAACTAAATTGATACAGTAGATTTAGTGAAGCTTCTACTGCTTCTTTGTGTGAACAATCATAAATTAGTTTAGGAGTTCCTTATACTGATTTAGTTTAACTTGATTTCTTGCTCCCATTTGATGACACAAGGGGAAGCAGGAAAAGGATTTAATTCCTCCCTGCAGAGCAGGAAATGTTGGGGCTTGTCTACATTGTTTAGCACAGTGTGGCAGAGGTGTGAAACTGAGGTAAATGCCAACACAAGGAGAATAAATAGATTTAATTAAATTAGTTTCTGCACTGGTTTGGTTAACTTGATACAATTCCTGAGGGTAGCCAAGGCCTTTACTACTAAATGGAATTCTTAGCACAGTAAGTAGCCAAATGTATTTCAATAGGAAAACTCAAGTATGCAAGCTCTAGGCAGGGTGGTAAGTGTTCACAGTTCCAGTGGAGGCAGTGGTGTAGTAGATGTAAAGAAACATAGTTAACCAGAAAAGATTCCACATTTACTGTTCTGGTAGAACAATACTGTACCATCAAAAATAATAGTATCAAAACAATATTAAAGAAAAAGTATGGCTTTGTTGATTGTTTTAGGCTTTTTCAATTTTTTTCTAGTCTACTAAACCTGTTTTTTCCTTTAAAGTGTTAGCTCTTTATTTCATAACTTTCACTTGTGTACTTGCTATTTCCTCCTAACAGTATTTTTTAAAGGTGGTAATATATCACAGTACAGTGTGATTAGGACAATTTGGTGCATTCCTTAAACACTAAATTCCTAAAGACCTACATGGTATCTGGAATAGGTTGCAACTTTTTTTCCTTCTCAAATATGTAATGCTGTAAGTGCAAAGTAAGATTGAAAATGTAATAGTAACCAGGGATCTTGTGAGTTTTTTAAAAGAATAGTTAGGTTAAATTTTCCAAAATGTACAAGTCACTTAGGACTCTGGGATTTAGGCTTCTAAGGGTATGTCTGCGCTGCAATATAAACCCAGGATTCCAACTCAGGCTTATTCCTAACAACAATCTTCTACACACAAATCTTGCAAAAGCAGTGAGGAGTCCTGTGGCACCTTATAGACTAACTGAAGTGGTGGAGCATAAGCATAAGTTAGTCTATAAGGTACCACAGGACTCCTCGCTGCTTTTGCAGTTTCAGACTAACATGGCTACCCCTCTGATACTTGACACAAATCTTGCTAACCTGGGGCTCATACTCTGGGTCCCAGGAACTCATGGGGGTGAAAGGTCCAAGCCTGAGGTAAGCCAGGATACAGGGTTCAAGTCCTACTGCTTTTCAGTGTAGATTCAGCGCCATACTCCGGGACATTCATACTCTGGGAGTATGCCAAAAGAATCCTACAATCTCATGGGTTGACTTTCTTTGACAGTTGGATAGTCAAGTTTGGTGGACATTCAAGTTTTCCCACACTGCACCGCAAACCAAGGGTTAGAGTGGCCACATTTCAGAAGGATGAGGAAATCTGGGATATGGATGGTTGGACTTGGGTCTGTGAACTGCAGTGTGGACACTGGAGTCCAGGCATCGGGCCTGGATTACAAAATTCTTAACCTAGGGGCTGACAATTACTGTAGCTGGCTGACTTGAGTTCCATTAACTGTAGGCTATCCACTAACCCAATGCTTACATTACAGTGTAGACATCCCCAGGATTAGCAGAATAGAGTTAGCAGACCTTGGGTTTGTTAACCGAAGGCACAAGCATCTACACTCATTTGTAACCATAGATTAGGAATTGTTGAATGTTGGATTCTGACCATGGGCTCCAGCATCAACACCGCATTATGTGGTTCCAAGTGCAACCACCCATATCCCAGACTTCATAGCACCCTCCTTAAGGTGGCCAGTCTAGTCTCTTGTTCATGATGCAGGAACATTTGACTGACCACCAAACTGGGCTGTCTAATGACAAACAATGTCAGGTTATGGGATTGTGGGATACTTTTGTGGGACTCCCAAAACATGTATCCAGAGGGGGCAGCATCTACACGGAAAGAAATAGGGCTTGAATCCTGTGCCCTGTCTTGACTTGGGGCTTGGACCTTCCAATCCAGTTGGGACACTGGGTCCGTGGCCTGGGCTAGTGAGATTTTTTTTGTAGACAGAAGCCAAGTTAGGCTTGAGCCTAAATCTGAATAATGGGCTTATTCTGCAGCGTAGACATACCCAAAGTGACTTAGGTGCTTTTGTAAATTTTACCCTATATATAATCTAATTTGAGAGTGTTTGTGCGTCTGTCTATCTGTGTCCATTCATCTATCTGTGAGTCTGTTTGTTCAGGAACTCCTCCTAATGGTAAGAGCTAGGACTACCACATTTGGTATGCAGCTTCCTCATCATAACTTAAAAGCAAGGTAAGGTTTTGGGTTGTGCCAGGACAATGGGATGTGCATGGAATGTGATTGTTTCTCATTAAACAGAAAGAGATAGTTATATTCCTGAATGAACATAGGAGGGCAGCAAGTGCCCCAGCTCTGGTGAGCAGCAGGCAGCTGGGCTGAATGGCCCCTCGCTGCCCTGGGCTAGCCCCGAGAGAAGCCACTGTCTGTTCGCACTTCCTATTCTGGACCCTTATCCTTTATTTATTCTGTAGGAATTTGCCTACCCTAGTTAAGAATGGGCTCACATTTAAACAGGAGAACTTTCTGCAGGATAAGCTGAATTTTAAGAATTTGGGGGTATGACTTGGATGGGGTAGAGATTCTCCTCCTTTCCTGGTTATATATCATTTTATCTCCTTCGGGCTTATTGTGTTCTACTTGATAAATAAGTGACAGAGTCCAGATCGATCCTTGTAAATTTTTCTCCGGTTAACACTTTTTCTTCTGTGGTTTTCCATTCATAAATGTGAGAATCACCCCCCCCTCCCCCGAAAGTAGACATTTAATCCCAGTTTTCCTGTTTTATAGCATCTGTTCTGGTAATGGTGGTGGTTGAATAAATATAGCCCTTTAAAGCTATTGTGTATCAAGTAGAACTCTCATCAGAGAAAAGGAGACTTCTGAAGCACATAAGGAAATGTCTACAAATACTATTGTTCTTCTCTACCTAACCTGATAAAACATCTGTACATCAAGAACTGAACATAGTTATCAGTGACTAGAATGGACTCTATTTGAAACTGGTCCTTGGTAGTCCTTTTTGGCATTTAAAAGAGAATGCTATAACTGCTCAAGGAATACTGTGCACCAAATATCATCCATATGCCCAAAGTATGCAGACAGGAGGAGTTCAACCATGTCAAACTAAAAAAAAACTAGCGACCCTTAATGAGAAAGAGGCCAAGAACGTGAAGGGATTATAGATTTGTGCATAGTTCACAAGAAACAATCTTGCTGATTAAATATAACAAAGCAGGTGGCAAAGTAGATTTGAACAGAGAGCTGAGAGGAGAAGGCAAAGGACTGAACCTAGTAAAAAGGGATGCCAAGGATGAAGACATCTGACAATCAGGAAATCATTAATAATGAAAGGTTGGTTAGAAGCTGGGGAACCAAGAGAGCAAGATCCTGAGATGCCAGAGACTTGTGCTAAGCCATAGAAAAGGACAGCAAGTTCCACAGTATCAAAAGTTATACAGTGGTCAAGAAGGATGAGAAGAAAAATCCAAGGTGAGATGGGAAAAGTACACGAACCACACACATAAAGATAATTTCAGGACTCTGTCAGTGGTTGAAACTAGACTTGAAAAGTATCAAAGACTGTTTTACACAACTAAAAATATATTCGCCTGATGCCACATAGACACACCTATAGTAAGAGGAGCCCTTTAACAGCAGTCATTTACGAGTTAAATCCTCATGCACTAGGCTAGCAACATAATGAAAGATATTAATAATGAACAATAATGAAACTTCCTAACTGACAGGTACGAAGAGAAAAATCCTCTGCTATATTGGACCTGCCTCAAAGAAACTTTTTTCCTCCCATGAAAACAGCACTGTAAATATGCAGCTGTGGCAGATGTTAGTATATGAATATTTATATATCCAAAGGCCTAGTGGACATTCTGGTTTACCCCAGTAGGCATGTTAATATTTGACTAGATTAATCAAAGCACTGGGTTCATGAAACAATAATAAACTGCCCCCTTACTTCCTTAGACAAAGATGCCACATCTCAAAGAACCTATGTTTCTTAAATGCACTCAGTACCAACTCTGAAGCCTGTTAAAGTGAAGCACCAAACAATTTTGAATCCCTCAACATTAGATGTTTGATTGAAACAAATTTTGAGAGTCTCTTTTAAGTAAGTTAAGAATAATTTGAGTTCAGTAAACAGTAACTCTGATTTAAGCATGGTCCAAAAATAATAGGTCAATTGTCCTGTCAAATAATATCAAAATAGTAAAATATCATAAAGCACTACTAGAATAGTAACAAAAGGTTAAGACTTTATAGTCTTCAATAGACTAATCTTACATATTTATGCTTAATTCCAAAAAACAAGTTACTTCGCTTAAATTAAACTCACAAAATTGCAAAACAGAATGAAATAAGATTCTAAAAAAAACCACCCCAGTAATAATTATTGTCGTTTAGCAATGCTTGGTTAACAAATATGAATGTTATTCAAATCTGGACAGTTACAGAGATTATTTATTTATTAAATTTATTATTTGCAATCCTTCTTCTGACAAAAATCTTTTGTTAACTACAGGTTGAACCTCTCTGGCCTGGCACCCTCAGGACCTGACCAGTGCCAGATTAGAGTTTTTGCCAGACATGGCCCTCCTGATACTGATCCCCCCCCAGCCCTGGAGTGGCCGTTGGCCACCTGGCTGGCTCCCCCTCTGCCGCCAGCCCCACTGCCCCATTCCCTGCTACACTGAGCAGCCCAGCTCCAGCCGGGCAGCCCTGCTGTGGGAAACCCAAGCACAAGCCCTCCATCAGGACTCCCTGATCTGGCAATATCCTGGTTTACAGAGTTTCAACGTGTACGATATTCTAAGCCCATTTTGTCTGACTTATATGGAGGGAGAATTCCTGTAGATAAGCACTGTTTTGTTGAGAACTGTTTTATTCAAGAATTTATCAAAAATGTTCAACTGTAGATAGAACAGCATTTAGCAAAGGATGAAGCCAACCCTTGGCTATGAAGGCTCATAGTTCTTGAATAGCAGCTCCTAACTTACAAGATATTAAAAATAATGAGCCTGGTTTACCATTCTGTTCCTCCAATTTTACTGGAGTCACCCCACAGTACAACTGTAGTCACACAGTGGCGAATCAAGGCTATTTCCTCATGTGACCAGGATTCTAGGCCCAAAAAACACCTCTGCCTAAAATCCCCTTTTCTTTTCCCCAAACTGGAAATCAAACATGAGAATCATACATGAACTATTATCCATATCCAGCCATCAAATCGGTATTTATGGGATAATGAGATTTGCAGTTGTCATAAGGAGTATCTGAAAAAACAAGTGTACAATTATACCATATATGCCACATTGGAATGTATTTATCTAAGAATGTATTTATTTAAGAAAAAAATCTGGGAAGGCTGCCTTCTACCTCATTCTTGAACCAAATTTGGAAATGCTTGTATGGCTTTGTGATTTGTCAGCCCTGATAACATCTTCAATACACTAAGCAGCTGGAATTAAAGTGGCAGACAGAGTTATTTTTCACATTAACTTATAAGTCTGATGTCTAGAGCTGTTAACTTGTACAACATGATCATGTTCCTTTGGGTGAATAGTGACAA
The DNA here is from genome assembly GCF_052426305.1 of Pelodiscus sinensis. Classification (NCBI taxonomy): domain Eukaryota; kingdom Metazoa; phylum Chordata; order Testudines; family Trionychidae; genus Pelodiscus; species Pelodiscus sinensis. Next base: position 17,002,991 of record NC_143054.1, read on the forward strand.
TACCTTTGCCCTTGAGGCTAGCTAGAGGTATTTCTAAAACATCTGAGCTGGTAGCTTGATTCAGCCCAAACTTTATGTTCTGTTTTTCATCTCTTCTGCAGTTCATGATAACCTAGTGAAAGGTTATATTAATCTGGCTGTCTTCCCCTGAAAAGGTCAATTTTGCAACATAGGACTTGCCATGCTAGTTTAGAACAATTGTCCACTTACCTGATGGTGGACACTACTGGATATGTCAGAGGAAAGTACAAAAAACCTTGTGGAAGTCAGTTATGGAATAACCTGTGCCTACGAAAACAGCTAATTTGATCTTTTCTTTAGATGTAGAGTCCAGGTGTTAAAATGAGGAAAAAAATTGTAATCTCTAGCTCTGCCCACAACATTCTGAGGGGCTGTAAGTAGGGTTGGCAGCTTTGTAAAAGCTAAAATCCAGACTGCAGCAGGAGTGCCTTGAACCTCCCTGCCCTGCCTCCTTCTGCCTGAGGCCCAACCCCTTCCCTGCCTCTCCCCCACCACGGCAAGACCCTATTTGCTCCCCTATTCACTCCTTTGTTGAGTAGAGGCTGGCAGGGATGGCAACCTGATGCCTCCCCATTCCCCCCCCCCCCCCACTTATAGTCACTGGACAGTGTCCAGTCAGTATATCTGACTGGAGATTGTCAGGTCCCCTTTTCAAATGGATTTTCTGGTTGAAAACCAGGCACCTGGCCACACTAGAGGTGGGTCGGCCTAGGCACCTGCTAGGGAAGGCTGAGAGCTTCCTATCCAGGCTGAAACCTGCCATTCTTTGATACTTAATCCCTGTAGGATCACTTGACAAAGGGACATGGCTACTCTGGGGATACAGATGTTTAAAAACTAGTTCCTAGTGACCAGAGGAGCTGTTGAATGGAAGAAGCAAATGAGAGTTTTATGAAGGCGTTTGGGGATGGACTGTGAAAGCCAGATACTCCTAACATTCTGTCAACTAAGGCCAATAAACCCTGCCTTTCGAATACCCTGCAAGAGTAAAAGTAAGGCAGGCAGAAGTCCACTGGCAGAGCGGGAGTATCCAATTTATTACACTGGGTACAGCATATATGATTATCAACCTTGTGGGCAGGCGGATGAAAGTTTTGCAGAAGGCGAATATTAAAGTGGAATAGAGGGAAATGTTGGGATTTCCTTCTGGAGTTGGGGCCTCTTTCCAGAGGCTGTCGTGGTATTTTGTCCTGCAGAGAATACCCCTCCATGGGACAGGACTCCAGTTCTTAGGAAGAAACACATAATAGAAATAGGGGATTTGACTACTAGACATATAGTTAGTTGGGCTTGTGGGATGATCGGGAGAACATCGTGGTTAATTGCCTACCAGGTGCCAAGGTTGCTGATCTCTTTAGACATCTAGATAAAGCTATGTGCAGTGTTGACGAATGAATGATCATGGTTAGGGATGTAAGTGACTAATCAACTAGTCGACTATCCAATAAGCAAAAGCTTATCGGGCAGTCGACACTCTAGTCGACTAGTCAGTTCTCCACCCTTGCTGCCTTTATCAGAAAGAGGCAGCAAGTGGGGGGGTGGAAAGGGGGGACAGAAGGGGGTGCTTGGGGGAGCTGGCTTAAAATCCAGTTCCCCCCAGCTCCACCTCTGTGGGAGGGTGCAGGGAAGCAATGCTGATGTTCCAACTTTGAAATGTACAAGAGTCCCCAGCAGGGACTTTTCAAAGCGGAAGTGCCCGCATGGAGACCAGAGTCAGCGAGGGGACTCCCCACTAGCCCCAGGCTCTGGGCAGCACTTCAATCTTTGAAATACACAAGAGCGCTTGCTGGGGCTATTGTATATTTCAAAAGCAGAACTATTCGATTAGTTAATTAATCAAAATTTAACATCCCTAATCAAGGTACATGTATATACCAATGGAATAGGCAAAGATAGGAAAGAGGTAAATGAGGCAAAATTTAGACTGCTAGGTAAGAGATTAAAATCTAGGACCAACATGATAACATTTTCTAAACTACTTCCCATTCCAGCACAGAGCCAGTTAAACAAGCAGATGCAAAATGCCAACATGCAGATGAGACTATAGTATTTGGAGGAGGGCTTTAGGTTATTAGGAACTGTGGAATCTTTTGGGAAAGAGGAGCCAATAAAGGAAAGGTTGACTTCACCTAACCAAAATGGAACCAGACTGCCAGCATGTAAAATTAAACAGATTGTACCAAGTGTCAAACTAAAGGCTGGGGGAAAGCAGACAGATGCAGACAAGCACACAATTCGGACAGACATATCTTTCAGGGGAGGTTCTATTAATGGGGGATTTTCGATACCTTAGAAAAGAAGAGAGGAGAAAAGTCTAAAAAAGCACAAGTAGGAGATGAATAACAGGCAAATGAAAGAGAATCCCATTCAATTACATCACACAAAGGCAGACAAATATCAACGTATTTTATACATGCTTGTATACATATTCCAGAACTCTAAATAGTCAGGTGCTTGAACTAGAAAGCTTTATATCACATGAGGATTTGGATATGACAGGCACAATAGGAACTTGCTGGAACAATGACAATCAATGGGACATGATCATACCAGGGTACAAAAACATATAAAACAGAATAAAATATGGAAATAAATATTAAATTAATCAGAGTGGCGACAGTGATTGTCAAATGGAAACAGAAATTAGAGCAGCTACAAAAATAGAAAACTCAGTAATCATGAGGGATTTAAAATATCCCCATATTGAGTGGATAAATGTCACTTCAGGATAGAATGTAGAAATAAAATGTCTAGACATCATTAATTCTTAGAGCAGCTAGTCATGGATCCCAGAAGAAGAGATGCAATTCTTGACTTAGCCCTAAGTGAGACACAGGTCCAAGAGGTGAATATAGCTGAACTGTTCAGTAATAATGACCAAATTCAATTTAGCATTCGTGGTGAGTGGGAGACAAGGAGAAAAAGGGAAAATACCAGAGAAGCCCACAACAGTGACATTTAACTTCACAATAGGGAACCACACAAAAAATGAGTAAGCGAGTTAAATGGAAATTAAAAGGAACAGTCAAAAGAGTGAAAAGTCTGCAAGTTGCATGGAAACTTTTTAAAACAGCATGACAGAAGCTTAAATTAAATGCATACCCCAAATTAAAAAAGAAAACTGTAAGAGGACAAAAAAAGCTATCATGGCTAAACAGGACAATAAACAAGACAGTTAAAGGAAAAAAAAATCCTCTAAAAACTGAGGAAAACAGAAAAGAGCACAGACTCTGTCAGGAGGTCAACAAACATGTGGATAAGAGTGATCCAGTAGATATTAGTGTAGTTGTATTTGCAGAAAGCCTTTGACAAGGTTTGTCACCAAAAGCCTCTAAGCAAAGTAAGCAGGGATGGGATAAAAGGGAAGGTCTTTTCATAGATCAGAAACTGGATAAAAGATAGAAAACAAAAAAATGGTCAGTTTTCACAATGGAGAGAAGTAACCGGAGGGGTCTCCCAAATATTTGTACTGGAATCAATGCTGTTCAACCATGAATAGTGAAAGGGTATAAGGAAGTGTTATTTACCCCATCATGTAACACAAAAACCAGGAGTCACCCAATTAAATTAATATGCAGTAGGTTTAAAACAAACAAAAAGTACTTCTTCATACAATGCATAGTCAACCTGTGGAACTCACTGCCAGGGGATGTTGTGAAGGTCAAAACTATAAGTGGGTTCAAAAAATAGCTAGGTAAGTTTATGGATGATAAGTAAATCAATGGCTATTAGCCATGATGGTAAAGGACACAACCCAGGCTCTGGGTGCCTCTAAACCTCTTCCAGAAGCAGGGACAGGATTATTGGAGATAAATCATTCAATAATTTTCCCTGTTCTGTTCATACTCTCTGAAGTATCTGGAACTAGCTTCTATTGGATCATAGAATACTGTCACAGATGGACTGTTGGTTTGATCCTGTATGGCCACTGTTAAGTTCTTTAACCTAAGGTCTGCCCATTTGTGGTTCCAAAATTAGGTGCCATTCATAGGAGTTATGTAGTTTTTCATATGGTCATTCTACTCCGTTATTGTGTGCTTTGATCAGCAATGGAGGTTTTAAAAAACAATGAATACGTTTCAGAGCTAAAATTCCATTAAGATGCCCAGGTGTACTGTTCCTTTAAATAGGTATCAGCAAGTTACTAATGAGAATCTGGAGAGTATACTAGCCAGAGCTTTAAAGTGAAGTAGAGGAAGGGGCAGAGACAGAGTAGCTGTGGGGATTTTTCTTATTGCAATCAAGTGTCTAATTCAGTGTTAGATGGGAATGACCTTTTCTGTGCATGTTTACCATTGTTACGTGAGATGATGTCAGAAGCTGACTGAACCTGAATCAGTATAAGTGAAAAGACAGGGAAATGCCAAAGTCCAACCTTTCAGTTTGGTAATCCACCAGATCAGCATGAGTGGAAGAAGCACTTCACCAGATTCCAAACTAAAGTGAAGCTCACCTCAGAATCCTCAAGAACAGGTCAGTTCATTAATGTACACAAGGGAAGCGTAACCTGACAGCATTTAGAAATTATTTGTCTTTACTGCGTGGAAGGAGCTAAGATGCAGTAAATTGTTCTTGTGAAAGGCGAGGCGTGATTAATTTCTTTCGGCTGAAGAGGCAGATGTGGTGTGGAAGGCTTTGTGCTCTACTCACCGTTGAAGCAGCTCACTTGTGTATGTATGAACATAGATTGATACATTTCTATTGAGGGTTGGATAATCAGAATTTTAGACACTGGTAATAGCTATGAACTGCATCTGGCTAATTATAAATTAAAAATTAAGTCATTGTTAGGAAATATAGCTAAACGTAACTTAAAATAAAAGAGAAAACAGGGTAACCTCCCAAAACCCAAATGTTTGTTTTGAGTCAGACACAATGTTTTCTTCTACCCCAAATGTTTATTCCCCAGGAATTTTTGGTTTGACCGCCACCAAAATAACACCAATTATTTTATTCATGAGCTATTGTAATGATGTTATTTTTTTGGTAAGAAGTACACATTTATAGGCAGTGTTATTAGTGAAAATTATTGTCAACCATGCTATATATATAAAAATTAGTTTGTGTAGAAATAGTATACCAGACTCATCCCCATGGTAGTGGAGTACCTTACACAATCTACAAGTAAATAGAATAATAAAATATTTCTTGCTTTCTCTTTAACCCCCCCTGTCCCTGCTGGGGCATTTTTTTTTTTTTTTGGTTGACAAGGGAACAGTGTTCTGGTTTTTTAGATGCTGTGCCTGTTGAATGCCATAAAGATATAATAATAAAGTACAGGAAGCAAGTTCAAATACAAGCAGGGGAATCAAAAGGAAGGTTGGGGAGGGGGGGGAGGAGGGCTAACCCTTTTTAGTGGTTGGTTTGAACATAGCTCTGATAGTTGTAACTGAAATGTGTTGCCATCCAAAGACTGGTGAATAGCTTATGAAATTACTTGGTGGACTCCACCCTATTCTGATGGGACCAGTGGTTATATACAAATTCCCAAGCATAAACAGAACGAATGGGCACTGATTTTGACAGTGTTGGCACAGGATAAGACCTGAATGGGCCTACTCTAATATTTGAAATGTTTTAATTTTTATATAGAACTCAGTAGAACTTCAAAAACATTCTACTTACGAACTCTGCTGGAAGGAAGATGACAGCAGTCATATACCCATAGCTATTGCAACAGCAAGTCAAGAAAGCAGAGTTTGATCTATCTCAACAGCATAGTCTCCTCTGCTTCCTTTGTTGGCTGCAGTGTTATGGTGGTAGCCATGATGGTTCCGTTTACGAGAGAGACAGGGTATATGATGAGGTAACCTCTTCTACTGGACTGACTTCTGCTGCAGGAAGGGACAAGCTTTTGTGCTTCACAGAGTTCTTCCTCAGATCTGGAGAATGTATACAAAGTGTTCCAGCTACATACAAGGAAGGACAGATTAAGCAAAAGGGGTTCTCATGTGCTTTAGGAGACAATATAGAATGAAGTGGACAATTAAAGTTTAGTAGGCTTTGTTGAAAATTGTTGTAATGACCATAAAACCAGTGTGTCCATTAAGCTACTGGATCTGCAGAGGCAAGTGTGGCAATCTGTCGAGTTCTTGGATATAGCTGTCTGCAGGATTTCACTTCTGAAGCTGATTATGGTGTCCAGGAAGTTGATGCTGGAGTGGGAGTGCTCTGGAGAATTTCACGGGTGGTTGATGCTTGTTGAAGTTGTGGTGGAAGTCTATGCAAGAGTTTAGGTCATCTGTCCAGAGGATGAAAATATCACTGATGTATCTCAGGGTATCTCATCAGTTTTGTGGTGTGTTTTTCTAAAAACTCTTCTTCGAGGTGGCCCATGAAGAGGCTGACATTTTGGGGAGATGTCCTAGCAATACAACTTTCAAGATCCATGGGGCCTACATATGACTATAACAACACACGGAGTACCTCATCCAATGCACTAAATGCCCCAACGACAATTATGAGGGTGAGACAATCACTTTGCTCTTGAATTAACTCATACAGAAAAATGATAAAAAGTCAAAAACACCATATTGTCCATGGGTCAATATTATTCATATCTGACGTCTCAGTTCTTGTCTTCAGAGGAATACCTTCAAAACATGAGGCTAAGAGCTTAAATTCATAACTCCGATGGATACTAAAAACCATGGACTTAATAAACATTGGTTTTATGGCCTGTGATAACAATTTGTATACACACCCTATGGTCTGCTACCCCTTAATTGCACCTTTCATTTCTAGGTGGTCTCCTATAGTGTGTGTGAACTCCTTATGCTTATCAGTTTGCTCCACTTTGAATTTAGTTTGGACACGCTTGTTACTTTCTCCAGACCTGAGGAAGAGATCTGTGATGCTCAAAGGCTTCTCCTTTCCATCAACAGAAGTTGGCATAACCTCACTTACTTTGTCTCTCTCCTTTGTTGGGACCATTTAATATGGTAGCCAAATGTCTCCTTTCTGACATGGAACATAACGTGCTTTAAATTAATTTTGGGATAAAAGTGATGTGGTTCAGTTTTCCTCGGAAACCAAGCACATGCCATTTTAGTACCTTCAGCTTCAGCCAGCCTAGAACTCAGCTCTACCCAGCATCCTGAATCTCTCAGTTGGTAACGAAATGTTCTGTTTCCTCACTGGGGCTGTGTCCAGACTCAGGGTTTTTTTCAGGAAAAGTAGCCTTTTTCCGAAAAAACTTCCCCTGCGTCCAGACTCAAGCCGCGTTCTTTCGAAATTAAATCGAAAGAACGCGGCTTTTCTTTCGATGGCGGTAAACCTCATTTCACGAGGAAGAACGCCTTCTTTCGAAAGTTCCTCTTTCGAAAGAAGGCGTTCTTCAATGTAAATAGGGCTTCTTCGAAAGAGAGCATCCAGACTCACTGGATGCTTTCTTTCGAAAAAGCAAGCCGCTTTTTCGAAAGTTCAACGTGCAGTCTAGACGCTCTCTTTCGAAAGAGGCTTGCAGTCTAGACATAGCCTGGTAGAATTTAATTTTACCACTCCCCCTCACTTCTCAGCAACAGGCATAAAGGTATTTGAACTCAAACTGCAACCCTGACAGGCACTCCAAAGCCATTTAAAGCCAGCAGAAAGAAACACATACCCACAAAGAGAATAAGTGTGTGTAGAAACTACAGGGAATTAAATTTAATTAAATCTAAGCCCGCATAATATTTATATAACAGGTTTTTATGACTAGCCTAGGAGAGGCTGAATGGACCCTAAATTATTAAGAACAATAGCTAAATGAAAATCTTAAAGTAGGTCTTTTCAATCTTATTGATACTGTATTAAAAGTTACTATGAAGCAGAAGTTTAGAATTCCATCACAGTTTGAAAATGGCCTCCTCAAAGTTCACAAAAAATAAAATAGTCTCTATCTCAAGATTTAAAGCTATTTATGTCTCTTTGGTCTCATGAAACCTAGACTATACAGTATTTAACCAAGAGAGCTGTAGAGAAAACAAAACCAAACCTTGATGTTAACTTCTTTAGTTAGGTGTCATTGTTTCAGAGGAAACACCACATGATTTGAAGGCAGACAAAGAGATTATTCTTGTAGCACAATTGGTGAGAAATCTCTTAATAGTAAAATGCCTCTATGGAGATTTTAGTCCAAGGGGAAAAAATTTAAATGTAAAGCATATGATCAAACCTTAGTTCAACAAACAATGCTTTTCAAATTGTTTTTTAAATAATAATGTGAATAAGTGAATACTTATCACTTATGTGCAGAGTTTTTCATCTTCAATGTCCTTTAACAGAGAATCAATTTATTCTAGTGTTGTAGAAAAATTGATAAATTTTTAAATTATTTTTTAGGGCTGTCAAGTGATTAAAAAATTTAATCGTGATTAATCACGTGCTTAAAAAAATTAATTGTGATTAATCATGTGCGCCTTCTCCTTGAAACGCTGCGGCAGCGTTTCAACGGGGAAGTGCTCTGCCGCTTCAAAGGGGCTTTGCAACAGCGGAGCCGGGGATCAGCTGGAGTCTCCTGTTGATCCCGGGCTCCTAATGCACTGCCCCTTTAAAGTGCCAAAAGGGCACTTCAAAGGGGCAGTGCAAATGTAGCCACGGATCAGCTGGAGTGCCCAGCTGATCCCTGGCTCCACGTTGCAAAGCCCCTTTGAAGTGCCGCTCCCATGCTTCAAAGGGGCTTTTAGCAACAGTGGAGCAGGGGATCAGCTGGGGTCTCCAGCTGATCCCTGGCTCTGCTTGCGCTGCCCCTTTGAAGCACCTGAGTGACACTTCGAAGGGGCAGGTAGCATTAACGCCTGAGATTAACGTGTTAAAAAATGAATGCATTAATTCTGTCATGTGTTAATTGTAGGCGTTAACACAGGTCAATTGACAGCCCTATTATTTTTTAAAAAGTATTATGAACTGTATCTTTCTTTAAATGGCATTTCCTCTACAAATCTAAATTGCAAAATTGTTGGTGGTGTTTAATATAAAAGTTGATAAAAGAAAATGTTACAATATTTTAAGCTTGTTTGAAAACTGCACCATTTTGAATGAAATAGGCTAATAATGGAAGATTCAATTTTTTGTATGAAACTGGACTAATTTCGTAAAAAAGCCCATAAAATCTTACAATGTTCTCGTTTTCAAATTTCTTTGAAAGCTGTACTTACAAAACACCTATGAGTTAAGTCAAGGTGTTATTACCATTCTATGTATTACAAAACAGGCAAAGAGAAACTGAGCTAGTTTTGGAAAAACTTAAAAAACAGCAAAGGCGACAAGGAGTCCTGTGGCACCTTATAGACTAACAGACGTTTTGGCGCATACGTTTAATCCTTATGGTGTCAAATTTGCAGATGAACTGTAGCATTTATTCTTTTGCATAGGGACTGTCCAGTCCGGCTGATGCATATAGCAGAGAGGCATTGCCGCACCACAGTAATTCTAACTCAGGAATCAATCCATGCAACAAACCTCGGTGCCAACTCTGCCCTCATATCTACACCAGTGACACCATCACAGGACCTAACCAGATCAGCCACACTATCACTGGTTCACTCACCTGCACATCTACCAATATAATATACGCCATCATGTGCCAGCAATGCTTCTCTGCTATATACATCGGCCAAACTGGACCGTCCCTACGCAAAAGAATAAATGGACACAAATCAGATAATAGGAATGGCAATATACAAAAACCTGTAGGAGAACACTTCAATCTCCCTGGACACACAGTAGCAGATTTAAAGGTAGTCATCCTGCACAAAAAAGCTGCAAGACCAGACTTCGAAGAGAAACTGCTGAGCTACAGTTCATCTGCAAATTTGACAACACCAGTTTAGGATTAAACAAAGACTGTGAATGGCTAGCCAAGTACAAAAGCAGTTTCTCCTCTCTTGGTGTTCACACTTCCACATCAGCTGCTAGAAGTGCGCCTCACCTTCCCTGACTGAATTAACCATGTTATCTCTAGCCTTATTCCGGCCTGCATATTTATACACTAGATTTCCGATAATCCGACACATTTGGGACCCAGGTGGTGCTGGATTATTGGATATGCCGGACTATCGGGAGGTACTCCAGCGGGGGGGCTGTGATGGGTCTTCTGGGACCTGCACTGTCTCCGGCGGGGGCAGAAGGGCGGGGGCTCAGCGGGGAACGGCATGGCGAGGGCCGAACCCTCCATCATTTTGCAGAGAGGCAAAGCCTGCAAGCGGCAGCTGCTTCAAGAAGTTGTTAGTCAATTACACTACTCTCCCCTCCCCTGCCGGCTGACCATAGTCCCTGGTAGTGTAATTGACAGGATCACAATTTATCTTTCCTCTACTGCCTCTGGTGGGGGCTGACCAGCTGGAGGTAGTATAATTGACTAACAACTTCTTGAAGCAGCTGCCTGCCTGTCACCCTCTCTCTGTCCCCACCGCTTGCAGGCTTTGCCTCACTGCAAAACGGCGGAGGGTTCGGCCTCGCGGCACCGTTCCCTGCTGCCCCCCGCCCTTCCCTGCAGTTCCCCCCGTTTTACACTACAGCCGGCTGGTCAGCCAGCGGTAGTGTAATTGACTAACAACTTCTTGAAGCAGCTGACAGAGCATTTCCAGGTTCCAGTTGGTACTGGACTATCGGGAGTGCCGGACCACTGGATGCCGGACAATTGGAGTTTTACTGTACCTGCCTCTGGAAATTTCTACTACATGCATCTGATGAAGTGGCTCTTTGCCTACGAAAGCTTATGCTAATGCTCCAATATATGTTAGTCTACAAGGTGCCACAAGACTCCTTGTCGCTTTTGCAGATCGAGACTAGCATGGCTACCCCTCTGATACTTAAAAAACAGTGAATAGTCTAGCAGCACCTTAAAGACTAACAAAACATCTTGATAGTATCATGAGCTTTTGTGGGTACTCTTCAAGTGAAGAAGTGGGTTGTACGCACAAAAGTTCATGACACCATCTACCGTATTTTCCGGTGTATAAGACGACTTTTGATGTTAAAAAACATCCCCCAAAATCGGGGGTCATCTTATACGCCGGGTATACAGCTTTGCGGCTTTGCAAAGCCTCGGGGGAAGCCGGCGGCAGGGCATCCCAGGCGCGCCGGGGCTGTCCCGCTGCCGGGGCGTCCTCAGAGGCTTTGCTCCCGGTGTCCCTGGTCTGCTGGGGACCGTCTCCAGCAGACCAGGGACACCGGGAGCAAAGCCAGAGAGGTGGAGGGGCGCTGGGGTATAAGACGAAACCCTATCTTTTAACTAAAAAATTAGGGGGTCGTCTTATACGCCCAGTAGCCTTATACGCCGGAAAATACGGTACATGTTTTGTTAGTCTTTAAGGTGCTGTTAGACTATTAGTTGTTTTTTAAGTTTTTCTAGTTACAGACTAACTCGGCTACCCCCTGAAGTTTTTGAGCTAGTATTGTTAGTTGTTGCTTAAAGTAAATCCAGTGTATAGATCATAAATATGTGGCTTGATCCCATACAGCTCCATGAAGAATAGAATTTGTGGGTTCTTAGTACCTCTGAAAATCCAGTTATTTTTCAGATGACTCAACTTTATACTCGCAAATTTGAAAATTTTAGACTAAATCATGAGAGCAAAGCCACAGAAATAATTAGTGTTGGAGCCAGGAAAAAATTCAGGAGTTCCTGGCTCTCAATCCAGTTCTCAGTACTAGATTCTTACTCTTTATCAGGTCGACAAAACAACCTTTTATTACTCTAGTCTGCGGTCAATATCACACACACAGATATGGAAGCAGAACAAGGCAGCAGAGTTTTAAAAATATCTGTCATGCTTGATATAAAAGGAGAGTAATGTCTAGGCAATGGCATCTCGTCAGGAAATACAGGTAGAGAGATAATTACCAAATTGTTGTACCTTGCTCTGTTTGATGAACCTTCATAGCATACAAAGTGACACTGAGGGCTCTTCTACAGAGAGGTTTTCAATGACAATATGCTCTCAACTTCCAGTTGCTAATCTGGGCTTGAATTTTTTTTTAATTCACTGCAATCACAAATCAGGAGAGTCTGAAATATATTTTTGATTTGCCTCATGATAAACTGAAAATTGGGTGATGATAATTGAAAAAGGCATCAGTCTTCAATGTACATTTGGCAACACTTTACGTCTGGGGCTGTCTAAGCTACTACAGGCAGTCCCCGGGTTACGTACAAGATAGGGACTGTAGGTTTGTTCTTAAGTTGAATTTGTATGTAAGTCGGAACTGGTACATACTGTAGGGGAAACTCTAGCCAAACATTTCTCCAGAGTTCAGTTTTATTCTCCCACACCTCACTCCCCTCAGTCCTTTATTCTCAAGCTGAGGTGTCTGCTGAGAAAAGCCTCTCTGCGTCTCCCTGGTCTGCTGGGGGGAGGGGAGGCGCTAGCTTCGCGTCTCCCTGGTCTGCTGGGGGGAAGCAGCTAGTGCGGGGTTGCCTCACCCCGTTTGTAAGTAGGGATCCGATGTAAGTCGGATCCATGTAACATGGGGACTGCCCGTATATATTTAGAGCGTCTGTCTGTCTGTTCAAGAACTCCTCCTAAACGGTAAGAGCTAGGGCCACCAAATTTGGTACGCAGCTTCCTCTTATCTTAACTTAAAGCAAAGTAAGGGGTTGGTTGTGCCAGGAAAACGGGATGCTCCTGTAATGGGATTGAGTCTCAAAAAACCATACAGAAAAATGTCACAATTACCAGACAGGTGATAGGGGCTTGCTGGGGGGCAGGGCATACCCCACTCTCATCTAGAACTGCCCCACCTGTGAGCCTCCCACCCCCCAGGTGGAACATTGCTGGCTGTTCCCCTTTGTCAGGAAGTAAGGGGAAAGGGCACAGTTTGTTGCAGCCCTCACTCTGGCTGGGGAGTGCAGAAGGCACATGAACCTGGACCTGCCTCAGCCAGGGGACATGTACCCACTCCCCACCTGTGCCCGATGAAGCTGCAACAGCCATGGAGAAGTGCTTCTCAACTGGCCCCAAGCTGCTGCAGTGAGAGAGGGCTAGGGTTATCCTCTCTTTCTGGGGAAGCCAGCATACTGAACCCCTCGCCCCCAGCCCTACCCCAGAGCAATGTTTTAAATGAAGCGTGGACATTTTCATTTTATTTTCCAAAATACAAAAATGAATTGAGTTAAGGACCTGAGGAATGCCAGGTAAATTTTCAAGTTTTAAATTAAGACAAGTTCCACTGAAACAAGCATCATTCTTTGAGGGGGAATTTAATGCCTGAATCTTTTAACCATCCTTCTCACAGGCACATATGACCTGAAAAAATAACAGTGCTGTGCCACAGTGCGATGGAAGTTACTGAAACAGAGTGCTACCTGTACTGTGAACTGTGAAGTTGAGTTAAAAGTGCCAGGAAATCAAATGTGATTCAGGACAAATGACATTTCTGAAGACAACAAATATCCTATGTTCTCACTCTACATTTAAAACCTGTAGCAGCATGAAGCAATGGCTGACAACATATGATGGAAAATGCAGGAAATGATAAAGAGGAAAGAATGTTAAAGGCTCAGATACAAAGACAGTCTGGAGACACAGACAACTTCAGTTTTTTCCCTCACCTAAATCTTGGTTCCTTTACTAACAAGTTCCTATAGGAATTCTGGTGCTTATCTTCAAGCAGTAAGCTTCCACAGGTCCTATAATGGACCTTTAACATGTTTCCAGCTTTGGAGCTGAACCTGACCAGTCATTGATAAATGTAACTATAAATATGCCTACTGCTGAGCAATGAAAAGGATGGTGTGACAGGATGAAAATGGAAGACTATGGGAGGAAGGACCAGAACTTTGGTTTTGACCATATTGCATGCAAGCCAATAATAAGACACATGAGAAGATGTGTCAGAGACAGAGACATGGACAAGCCATGCAAGAGGACACATCAGAGAGAGAGAGAGAGAAGTATTCAAGGGGCTGCTTAAAGAGATTTTGATGTCTGGCTGAAGTGATATATTCTTTCCTCTAGACATTCCCAATACACTGAATACAGCTGATATTTTAAATTGAGTAGCTTGAAATCCAGAGTGAAACAGTTGTGAAGTAATATTAGCATGTGGTATATTTTTCTGCTCTGGATATATTGCTGCTATTAGTTCATGAGTTTTTAAACTTTAAGAGACAACTTGACAACTGCTCTATTGGTGGATTTTCTCAAGTAGTCCCAAAAGTAAAAATTTACCTGCCCCTCCTTAGATAGATTCCTTTTAAATTTTAGACAGTCAGCGTTGCCAGAGTTGAGCTGTGTGACAGCATACTGGGTAAAGAGGCCCTTTCTAAATAACAGGTACCGTACTATCAGGCTGATAATTATGGCCTGTTAACTAATTATTTATATTATGATAACTAGAGGCTGCTATAAGAATCAGGGTCGCATTGTGTCAGGCATTTTATAAAAACATATAAGCAATGCCAGATACTTCAGAGGGAAAGAACAGAACAAGTCATTCATTGACTATGTTGTTCAGTTCAGAATCTGACAGTCAGAGGCTTAGGGACACTCACAGCATAGAGGGGCTGCATCACTGACCCTCTTGGCTAATTACTGCCCCACAATTAAGTGGGGGAGTGGTTGGCTGGGTTTGCTGGAGAAGTACAGCTCTAATGCACACATACAGAATGGGAAGCGACTGTCTCGGAAGGAGTACAGCAGAAAGGGATCTAGGGATTATAGTGGACCACAAGCTGAATATGAGTCAGCAGTGTGATGCTGTTGCAAAAAAAGCAAGTATGATTCTAGGATGCATTAACAGGTGTGTTGTGAGCAAGACACGAGAAGTCATTCTTCTGCTCTACTTTGCCCTAGTTAGGTCTCAGTTGGAGTATTGTGTCCAGTTCTGGGCACCGCATTTCAAGAAGGATGTGGAGAAATTGGAGAGGGTCCAGAGAAGAGCAACAAGAATGATTAAAGGTCTAGAGAACATGACCTATGAAGGAAGGCTGAAAGAATTGGGTTTGTTTAGTTTAGAAAAAAGATTGAGGCGGGACATGATAGCCGTTTTCAGGTACATAAAAGGGTGTCATAAGGAGGAGAGAGAAAACTTGTTCATCTTGGCCTCTGAGGATAGAACAAGAAGCAATGGGCTTAAACTGCAGCAAGGAAGGTTTAGGTTGGACATTAGGAAAAAGTTCCTAACTGTCAGGGTAGTCAAACACTGGAATAAATTGCCCAGGGAGGTTGTGGAATCTCCATCTCTGGAGATATTTAAGAGTAGGTTAGATAAATGTCTATCAGGGATGGTCTAGACAGTATTTGGTCCTGCAATGAGGGTAGGGGACTGGACTCGATGACCTCTAGAGGTCCCTTCCAGTCCTAGAATTCTATGATTCTATGAATTCATAGCTTGGGGGCAGTGAGATCAGAAATTACTGTAAAGAGGTGGACGGTTTGCAGCATTGACTTCTCCCCCCGGAATGTGAGGTCCAAAATGTATAAAGATCTAAGCCCTAGGTGGGTAGGCAGGGGAGGCCTCTTCATCCACACAGCAAGCAGAGCCAGCACCCACTTTCCCTCTCTTCATGACTGCAAATATTAGGCTGGGTTAGGACCTCCTTTGGGCATCATGCTAGTCACTCTTCTTTAAGGAGGGGTGGGAAGGAATCTTTCCCACACTGCCAGACTGGCTTCTGTGGAGTGAGATTTTTCCCCCTTTCTCACGGTGAGTGTCAGGGAGGATCTTTTTGGATCAGAAGGAAAGATGTCACAACTTATTTTGTAAGGTGGGGCAGACGTTCAGGGCAGGTTTTCCACAGGGAAGGCAGCTATGGACCATATCAATGGCCTGTTAAAGGACTTAAAAGAAGATACTGAATAAAAGAACAGAACAGGGAGAAGGTTTGGGGACTCCTCTGAGTGGTAGAGTAGGGAGCCACTCCTGCTACCCCTGTTCTAATACCCCAATTTAATCATCTTACAAGGGTGGAGGATGGTAAGATCCAAGCCATTGGTTGGCTGGAAGACATGGATGGAAATTAAGGGGGGGGGGGTATTGAAGCCCTGTAATGAGTTGAATAAACAAGGATTTACCTGCACTGTGCATTTTATCTGCCAGGTGGAGTCCCAGACATCTATGTAATAAAGTTGGGGCCTGATTAAAATCTACATCGTGTCTCCAGTCATTTTAGTATACTCAGATAATAGCCAATCATGGACCTATTCTCCGTGAACGTATCAAATTCTTTTTAGACCCCTGTGACAGAGTCAGGCTAGAGGGCAAGTTTGGAGAGAGAGAGGCAGCTCAAAGAAGCAGCAAGGGCCCTGGCTAATCAGGAGCAGTGGAGACAGGGCTGCTGAGAATCAATTAGGGCCAGCTGATCTCACTTGAGGCTGCCACGGAGACTTTTAAAAGAAGCCTTCCCGGCTAGGAGAGGAAAAAGAAAATTGGAAGAGACGGAGGGATTAACTGACAAGGAGAGAATTGGAGATGCTGACAAGGGGAACGGCAGCATTTGCCAGAGACAACAGGGGAGAGGAGGAGCTCCAACAAGGAGTTGTTTGAGCTCCCTTCCTAGAGAGCCTGAGGGTTCAGCCAATGGCTGGGGAGAACTGTTCAACCATCCCCAGGCTGACCAGGGGCGCTTATCCCAACACCCTTCTAGCCAAGGGAGAGAAGGCCAAACCCCAGGGCAAGCGAGGCCTGTGCTGCAATACCTACGAGACAGTGAACCGAACAGGGTCTGGGGCCCAGAGTGGGACGGACCCTGCCCCATCCCTGTTATAATTCCAGCCTTCACAACATCCCTTGGCAATGAGTTCCACAGGCTCCCTCTGCATAGTGTGAAGAAATACTTCTTTGGTTAGTTTTAAACCTGCTTCCTGTTCATTTCTTTGGGTGACCCCAGGTTTTTGTGTTTTGCGAAAAGGTAAATAACACTTCCATCGCCACTTACGATTGTAGATCTCTATCAGACCCCCTCCTTAGACCTTTCCGAGCTGAAAATTCCCAGCTGTTTTAATCTCTCCTCATATGGAATCTGTTCCAAACCCCTCATCATTTTGATGTCCTTCTCTGTACTTATTCCAATTCTAATTTTTTTTTGAGATGGAGGAACCAGAACTGCATGCAATCTTTAAGCTATGGGAGTACCATAGATTTATGTAGGGGAATTATGATATTTACTGTCGATCTCTTTCCTAATGGTTTCTAGCATTCTGCTAGCTCCTTTGACTGCTGCTGCAAATTGAGCAGATGCTTACTTGAGTGGTAACAAAACTAGTTTAGACACCCCCCCCCCATTGTATTTATGGATGGGATGTATAGCAGAAAGTCATAGAGCAGGCACTTTGGTCAGTAATGGGATGAGCAACTTGGATTTACCTTTCCCACTTTCTTCTTCAGGTACATCATGATGGGCGACCTGTCTGGTGTAGCTGTAAAGTCTCGCTTGTGTATGGAAGGTACCCATGCCATGGGCTATTACCATGTTTGAGTATTCTTCCTATCCTTCCAGGTCACCATATGTGGTTAGGATCATCCTCTCTGCTTCTGAGGTATCAAGGGTTTTCTCTTTTCATCTACCTCTGACCTGACCAGGGTAATTCTGACAGGACTTTGAACTTGGTTGGCCATGACAATATGGTCAGGAGCACATATAAGGGAAAGCTCTGGAATTTGCAACTCTTACAGAATTTGGTCCACAGTGGCATGTATGCAAGATATACTCATCTTCAAGAGACTCAGGAGGGACTGGATGGTCGTTTGTGAGGAAGACTGAATCATCTGTATGACTTTCACTGACTTCCATTTTTGCTACTGGGAGCTAAATGCCTTGTGATAAATTGTCTCTTTCTGCCTTTCTGTATGAATAATTGTTTGAACAGCTGTGAGCTGGTTCTTCTCTATTTATTATGAAGTCCTCTACTGCACGCCAGGTGTTCACTGGGGCCACATTAATGTTTTTGTCCTCCTCGTACAAAGCCACAGAACAGGAAAGGACTCTAGTTATGTACAGAGGAAGAATCTGGGACCCAAAATATGTCTACACTGCAATTACACACCCTGGAATGGTTTGTATCTCTTGACTCAGGCTTTTGGGCTGAGGCTTTTGGGGCTTTTAAACTGTAGGGTAGATGCTCGGGATCAGGCTGGCGCCCAGACTCTGGGACCGTATGAGTGGAGGGGGTCATCTCTTCACAAACTTTGCCTTCTTCTTTCCACATCAGTGCTCTGGATAGCAAACCCTGAAAGCTAAACCATCCTTTGTCAGAGTCCACAAGAGATTAGGAGATATCTGCAACTCTGAGTTTAAGATGACCTGAGTTTTGGGGCACAGGGAAAAGGGATGATCTGGGCATAGATTCTCTTGCAAAGGGAGAGAGGGCAGGACCCTGCTTAGCTTTTGTCCTCTTGCGTTACTCACAAATAGATGAGAAATTTCCTACCAAGCCAGAGGTACGAATGATTGTGTGTGTGTGTGTGTGTGTGTGTGTTGGTGTGTCCCCTTGGATCATTTTACTTTTAAATTTGCCTCACAGAGCTGCTTCATCTTTGATCCCTCACCAGTTTATTTAAAAGCAAGTTGCTGATGCCTAGAAAATTGCCATCAGCTGAGTGGGGACTGCAACTGCTCCAGGGAAGCGGTGTTTACCCAGGTATGCCCTGGTGCTAGAGGGTGTTTCAGTTTTTGATAGTTTCTCACTCTTGTTCCTCAGCTCAGACCAAATCCTTCTGTCCTACAGGTAGGGTTTGTGCTGGGTGCAGAGTTGTTGTATATACTATGCTGTATACAGATGAGTTAGCAACCTACCTCACTCTAACATCACACCCTTAATTTCTAAACAGAGTAGGGCCATTGCCTTCAAATGCCAAAGAGTTAACTAGAAAACCCATTCATAATTCACAGAGACGAATACTGGACAGTGAATATTTTAAAGAATGTGTATGTATGTTACTGAATTACAGGCTCAGATGCACTCAGTTCCCTTTGAGCAGCATAATCAGGGATAAAAGAAAACAGCCATGGTTTTTCAACTGCAGTGGCTTTCAGTAAATATGTGATAACAAGTAGTTTCCTTGGATTCTCATCTTTACTTATAGTTTCCACTGACTATGAAGAGAATTAAACATTTAAGTTGGGGGGGTGGAGAAAAGGGGATATTCATGATGAATGAGCTGTACAGCTGAAGAGAATTTGCTGTACATCCTGAGCAATTCAGCAGGGAAAGTAATCAATCCATTTACCTCTCTACTCAGAGAAATGGCAGGAGATAAGAGGATAATGAATTCCAGGCACAATACTGATAAGAGGGACACTTAAAGTGACCAGCCTAAATATATTCCATAGTTAACAGTTCTGAAAAAAACAATGGCTAAGAAATAATTTATTCATAGAGTAATAGTGTTTGCTATGAAAATGTAGGTAGCCTTTTAAATCAAGGCATCTAAGGAAACCAAGATAATATTACTAACCAGTAACCACTAATGAGGTATTGTAGCAAAGGACACTCCTGCCCCAAGCTTGCATGTTGTTTATAACGTGTCAGATAAGGTGTGAGATCTTGCAGTTTACAATGGGGATAAGTATTTTCTCGTCCTCTGAACATTCTGGTTTTCCCCTGCCCTCCGATTAGTGTGATTACAGTTCTTAGGCAGCCTTGCATATTCATTTGCAGCCTGAATTCATAATAGTTTTGCTCCACGGCTTCCATAACCTCTGTCCCTTAATCTTTTAAGACACTGACACAGATTTTGCTTTTTGGTAATAAAATGAAAGCGTGAGCATTAATAATGTCAAGCCTAATTTTTAAAAATCTGTGTTGATTTATTAAAATATAGCACTAAATTAAAGTAACAAAGCCACAACTGTCAACTTTAGATGATAAACAGTCTGTCTGTATTTCTGTGCCCCTACCAGATTTCAGTGTTGTATGACCACTTGGTGCAACAAGATGTGCTTGCCATATATAAGGCACTGTAGCTATCATAACTGAGCAAAATAAATCCCATATTTGCTGAAGGTGCTTAAGGTCATGACTTAGAGTAGGCTGCTCCATCTTGATTAGTTTCATGAATTTCTCTTAATATTTGAAATCATTTAATCTGCTTTTTCGAAAGGGAGCGTCCAGATTGAATGGACACTCTCTCGCATGTAAGCTGTGATTGCTAGGAACGGAATGGCCACCAAGACTTTTTCCTCTTTCCTCTTCTTTTGAAAGAACTTCCTCTTCCCTAGCCACACACACCTTTTTGCGAAAGAGCTCTTTCACAAAAAGGCTTCTTCCTCATAGAATGAGGATTACCAATGCCAGAAAAACCCCTCTGTTCTTTCAATTTTCTTGTGGAAGAACACAACTGGAGTGTGGACGTTCCTCTGTAGTGTAGACATATCCACACATTCCCACCTACACCACCCACTTTGCAGACAGGATACTGTAAGATTCTTATAACATTAAAAGTTTTGTGTCCCACCACGCAATTGGAAATGAAACAAACAAACAAAAAATGGATCAAGAGTGCATCTGAGTGAGAACATTCAAGTCATTTTGTTTAAGGTTTCAGGACAAAAAAAGAAGGCATTTACTAGGCAGATTTTTTTTGTCTCTACTACACATACAGGTTGAAATTTCCCATTTTATCGAAATTATAAGTTTTTAAAATTCTGACCAGAGTGCTGCCAAGTCTTGCAATTTAAGAAAATTATCAGCTATCATGAGATTCTTGAATTAAACAGCAATATTTGGCAACACACTGATCAGAATAAAAAAAAATATAATACAGTAAAATTGGAAATTTCAGCTTTATACTGCAGAGCCTGCAGCATGTATAACCGTTAAGATTTTAGCAGCTACATGGTTACCCTATTAAACGCTTTTTCACATTCCTAGTATGTCAGCACAAGGTCGAATTAAGCTACCTTAATTGCGTAGTTGAAATTGAAATAGCTCAACTTGACTTTTGGAGCTGTTCACGCTGCACACTTTTGGTGCTGAACACTCTCCCTTCGACTTCCCTTACTCCTCATGGAAGCAGGGCTACCAGCATCGACCTGAGTGCTTAGTTCAAATTAGCTGTCTTAACTAGATGTGCTAATTCGAACCCTGGAAGATTGACAGAAGCAGCTTCAATCTTCTCTGTAGTGGAGAGTACCCTAAGACACACAAAAACCAGGACTATGTAGCACTTTAAAGACTAAGATGGTTTATTAGATGATGAGCTTTTGTGGGCCAGACCCACTTCCTCAGATCAAATAGTGGAAGAAAATTGTCACAACCATATATACCAAAGGATACAGTTAAAAAAAATGAACACATATGAAAAGGACAAATCAAATTTCAGAACAGAGGGGGATGGGCAAGGGAGGAAGGGGGAGAGGTAAATGTCTGTGAGCTAATGATATTAGAGGTGATAATTGGGGAAGCTATCTTTGTAATGGGTAAGATAATTAGCGTCTTTATTCAAATTTGCGTGTAAAGTGTCGAATTGAAGCATGAATGACAGTTACACAAGACATCAGAAAAGTCCTTACATATGTATGTATCTACCAACAAATAGCCCCCCACAACCAATTCACTTTACCTTCTGAGAAATCTAACCAGCTTGCCAAGTACAAAAGGTCTTTGCTGGAAATAACTATTTAATTTGAACCTATGTTAAATGGATAGTTGGGAAGAACATTTTGTGTAACACACAGTTATACTGTCAAAACCAATCCCACTGAATAATTTCTGGCTTCTCTTGAATAAATGAAAGACAGTTAATCTGAGTAGCAAGTTAAAAGAATACAATAAATAAAAATGTCAGCAGAGAAAGTCACTAACCAGATATGTTATGTAACTTACATTCTGTCTGCTACAATTCAAAACCCTTAGGGAACTGAGGATCTGGGTCATCTACAGGATAAGCAGTGTATTATCCAGGAATCAATATTCACAGTAGTAAGGTTTTCACTTCCCTTTTTTATTGCAGGGAATCTTACTAGTTACTCTAGGGGGAAAAAAAATCTAAGCAATTTGCTTCAGTTCTCATGATGGCAGCTCACTGACTATTATGTCCTTTGGACTCTTTAGTAACTCTGCAACTTTCCTGGAAATAAGATACTGGGCTTTCACTGTTAAGATGCAACTCCTATAAGATAGGCTTAGTAACAAAGTAGTAAAAGCCACTGCAATATTATTCCATCTGTTAGAAAGCCATTTTCAATTACCTCAAAGACCTAACAACAAGATTATGTTGTCATGAAAGCTGGAGAAACATCAGCTTTGCCAATGTGGCATTCTTCAGCTTCCTAAGACAGGCAGTTGCCACTTGTAGCTTGAATCATGACTTTAAACTAGATTTGCGTGATAATAGAATTTCTAGTGCCTAAAAACATCAAGGAAGTTTATTCACAGATATTCTGAAACACTTCACGGATTACTCAGTCATTTCAAAGAGCAACTGAAAATAAGATGCTTTCAACAACTGAAATGCTTCTTTGCACCCACTACCTATTTATTCCATTTGCGTTTCGTGGTCCAATTGCATTCATTTATGCATTTAGAAGTGGTTGAGATGCAAAAGTAATTTCTTACGCTATTAAACTATTTGAAGTTGATAGTGCATGGTCAGGAACCAAAAGCCATTGTCTAGAGTTTATCTAAGCACCAAAATATTTTTACCTTCATAGGAAAGCTTCCTATTTCATGGTACATTATGATTCACAGTCATTGCATTAACTTATGAAGAAGGCAGATTGATCTGATTGCTTAAACTGGTGAAGCTTAGCTTCTCTTAAGTACACACCCTCAGGCATTAATTTGCTGCTCTTTTTACTGCAGTGCACAGGCAAGACTTGCAAGCAAGTATCCCTTGATCCTTGGAGGGTGTCATTAAAGTATGAAAATCTGGACTCCAAGGGTGTATTTCCAGAATTGCTACTGTCCCGTTTTGTAACACTGAGCAAGTCAACTAGCTTCAGTTTTTCCTTTTGTAAGTGAGGGGAACAAGTGTAAAGCATTGAGAACATAGATAAAACTTGCTGTAGCAAAACAGCATTATTATTATTATGCATGCTTTTTTGTTAGTATGTTTAAAGAATTAATTGACCACTTTCCTGACAGATGTATATAATCATACCCAGGAAAATCTAGAAAACAATTCATGTTACTTTCAGAATACTATACAAGTAATATATTAAGATCAGAAATAAAGACTATCAAAAAGCATTACATTATTTTAAGATTATGAGTCACAGTTCAAAGACATCCAAACTCTGAAGGGGCATTTTGTTAATTTGCTTCATATAACTGCAGGCTATGCTTGAACTGGAAATTAGGGAACTTTTCTCTACTTGTTTCCTGAGTGTACTGATGACAACATATACCATGCAATTAATATATTCCCCTGCTTGTCCAAGGAAGTGGGAGCCAGTGCTCTAAACCAGTGTTCTCCTTGCCAAATGAACCAGCAGATGCAGCAGGCCCAAGGGAGGCTGAGTCCTCTGATCCCAAAGATAGCAAAGTTGTCACAAAGCTTCAACAGCTTTAGAAGCCTTTGAGAAACAAGAAAACATCAGACATTGCATACTAACACAGGAAACAGGTTTTAAGGTTCCACTTCAGAGTATCCTATCTGACAGAGTTGGGGGGGAAACGTGCCTCTCCTTCCAAGTATGAGAGTGAGGGAAAAGAATCTCCAGAGATTATAACCTCTGCTTCTGTAGTTCTCCTCTGCTGTTCACAGCAGGAGGAGTGCAGAAATTAAAGCTTACATTTCAAATCAAGGGGCCCAGTACACCTATCATAACAAAGCTTCTGTCAAGCACCTCTGCTTATCATAATTAAAGTGGTACAAAAATTAGAAAACTGGGAAGCAGATGGATGGTAGCCCACCCTGGTGGCTCATTTCCCTCTGCTTCTCCTCTGTAGTCAGAACACAGAAACAGAATTTCCTCTCTATTCCAATTCTAGTCAAATGATTAAATGCCCTTTTTGTTTCTGCAATCTTCTAGTGACCGAGATATGGTCTTGTTAAGAATGAACTATTCTATAACCATAGCAAAAAATTCACAAAAGCTGCTATATTCTA
This sequence comes from Pelodiscus sinensis, assembly GCF_052426305.1. NCBI lineage: Eukaryota > Metazoa > Chordata > Testudines > Trionychidae > Pelodiscus > Pelodiscus sinensis. The sequence continues at coordinate 17,026,988 of NC_143054.1, forward strand.
CAGCATGCTACATTCAGCTGCTTGCTGGAAGCAATGTGAGAAACTAATGCACATTAACACAGCTGGCCCTGAAAATACATATTTAAATGACCACAGTGAAGTGCTGTAGTAAACTGTACGCTTATAGCACTAAGAGGCAATTGACAGACAAACCTCAAGAGCATCCAAATTCGCTAAAATCCAAAACCTATTGCGGCTTCATCTCTCCTTTTCTTTGTCAAGTCCCTACAGCTGCATACTTTCTGCAGTCTTTCTTTCTGGCCTTGATAAATGTTCAGTTCAGTTCATATCCATGTTGCCCCTCTCTGAATCCCTCCATGAGCTCTACTGCACAAAACATAAGCTGCTGTATTGACTTTAAAGGACATAGGTCAATCATCACTCTATCTGTTATCTCTCTCATTCACTAGTGAGCTGTCAGTGCTGGCCTCTGACCATCCCATGTGCTATGAGCCTCCATTGCTCACTTGGTATATTTTCAAACAAACACACACACCTTATGCTTTCCTCTCATACTGTCCTGCATTCTTGGAGGTACATCTCCAGGGTGTACTTTTATCTGGCCTTCCTGATATGGGAAGCCTGTATTGTCTCATGTCTTCTTAATTTAAGGCTACACCCCAGGGGTGGCCTATGTTGGCTATTTGGCTACTCCCAGGATGGTTGGGGCCAGGCTCAAACCCACCACCCTTCAGACCCCTGGCAAATGCCCTCTCCCCTAGACCACTCCAGAACCCACCCCCACCTCCATGCCGGGAATCCCTTATCCTGCCTGCCTGCCGAATGCTAGTGCCAGCTCCAGCTCCAGCTCCCACCCTGAGACTGTCCCCACAGCCAGAACCAGTTTCCCCAGGGATGGAGCTGGCTCTCTCATTAGGAAGGCAGGAGAAGGGATGCCCTGAAAGTAGGGAGGTGGGGTGGGGGCTGGAGTGGCCTAGGAATTTAGATCTGAAACCCTACTTCATTATCCCTCTCCAAATCCCTTCTTTGCTCTGATGCCTCCCCCCTCCAAAAAAAAGTGCCTTCACACTGACCAATAACATCTCATTTTTTCCTTATGCACTCTGTCTAAATCTATTGATTATATCTTGCCTTAATGCATAGTTTGTAAGATCTGGCCTGGGGACTGTGTTTTTGTTCTGTGTTTGTACAATGCCTAGCACCAGAGCCAGCCATACTCATATGCAGAATATACAGTTGCGGAGTCACCCAAAAATTTGGGGCACCACTAGGTCTTAATGTCCACTCATCCTCCGCTTCCTATTCCTGTTCTGTGGCTCTGCTTCCTCCAGAGAAGATCTAGTTAACTTAAAAGTGAAAAAGCCTGCCAGACCTGTTAGCAGAACATCGAACCTAGGAAAGCCATTCAAGTGATAAATGAAACCATTTAACAGGCAGTTGTCAACGCCAAGTATATATTGTTCGTTTCTGAATTTGCTATGTTTGTCTACAAGACCTTAGTTTAAAATTTTTTTTAGAATATTTCATGAGTGTGTTGAAAAAAAAATCTTTAAAAATATTGCTCCCCCAGATCTTGTTGGGCATAGGGGCACCAGTTTAATAGTAGTTTGTAGGGCCCCATGAAACCTAAAGAAGTCCCAGACCAATGGGTCCATCATTAGGTCTCCGATGTACTGTGGTAATACAAGATCTAGCAATGGTGCCTTTCCCTATCTCCTCAAGAAGACTTATTGCTATAGCAGGTGACCAATGACACACAATTCAGCAATTCTGATTCTCTCTAATAAAAGTACATAAATTAATAATTAATAACAACGTTGGTACTATCTTTATGCACTTACATAGCATCTTTAATTATAAAATGTGTAGTTCATTCAGGTGGATAAATATTATTACCCTCCCACTTTACTGTGGAAAAGAAATGGTTCACATATACACATTATATAATCATTTTGTCTCTGGATCTAGAAAGCACTTAAGCAGGTGCTTAACTTGAGGACATAAGTAGTCCCAATGAAGTCAGTTAGACTGTTTATGTGTTAAACTTCAATCAGATATGTAAGTGCCTTGCTGGATCAGGGCCTATAATGTCAGTGTAGAAGGCAGAGGCTTAACAGGACAAGTCTACCTACATACCATTATTTGAATATTATACATCATCAGCATTTAATGTAACAGTTCCCACAGTTATACAGATTTTCTTGTCTTTTATATAGTTTATGAATTTCAACATGTTTTCCAGAATATATTCTGGTTTTATAAATTAAGCCATGCAACATCAATTTGTGCTTCTCTTCTCCATTAGTTTTCATAACAAAAGACTGATTACTTATTAATGCTGATGCCCGGTGAATCTCATAAATTATATCAAAATGGGGAATTTATATGAAGAATGGTAATTCTCTGTACTCTTATGGAAAAGTTCTGGCAGCTTTAGAGAAAATTATAACCTTTCTATATGCAGTGTTATTATAGCTGTTTCAGTTCCCAGGATATCAGAGAAAACAGGTGGGTGAGGTAATATCTTTATTGGAACAACTTCTGCTCGTGCACGAGACAAGCTTTTGAGCTTACGCAGAGCTCTTCTTTGGGTCCTGGCAATTTAGGACATGTGTATGTTTAAAACACTGCATCTGCACAGGTGATTCGGCACTGATGCAAATGTGTCGCTGTAGCCCTTTAATGAAGACAGTGTAAGCTGATGGGAGAGAGCTTTCCTCTTGGCGTAGCTAATTCACCTCCCTGAGAGGTGGTAGCTATGCTAGCAGCAGGAGCTCTCCCATCAACACAGTTCTGCCTACATAGGGATGTGGGGGTGGTTAAGTCAATATAATTATGTTGCTCAGGGGAGCTGAGTTTCACAGGTTCTATCCCCATCATCCTTAAAGATAAACACAGATTTAAGTTCATTGATTTAAATGAGACTCCACAATGGGATGTGTTAAGCATGTGTCGGATCAGAAGTTAATTCTGTATTACAAACTCAAACCCAACCCTAACGCCCATTCCACATCAATAACTCGAAACCCAACATGCTCCAAAAAAGAAGAAAAGAAAATACACCACCCTCTCCCCAAACCTCTGAAAAAAGTTAACTGGAGAAAAACAGTTTTACAGGGCACTGATAACTTAAAAAATAGCCAAATAGCAAATGCACCACCATGCTCAGGGTAAGTATGAGCAATTTTAGCCCTAAGTGTTTTTCCCGAAAACAGTTATAAATATCTGAAAACAAGGGGCATAGTAAGAAAGTGCTTTATACACTGCCACATCTACAACATTGGTAGGCTGTGTCTAGAGTGCATCCCTTTTCCATAAAAGGGATGCAAAATTAGACACACCACAATTGCAAATGAAGCGGGGATTTAAATCCCCCGCTTCATTTGCATAAACATGGCCGGAAAAAAGCACCAGTCTAGACGGGGATCTTTCGGAAAATAAAGTCTTTTCCGAAAGATTCCTTATAAAAAGGATTTAAATCCCCGCTTCATTTGCAATTGCGATGTGTCTAATTTGCATCCCTTTTACGGAAAAGGGATGCAGTCTAGACACAGCTGTAATGTGTTGCTATAATACTTGCTACAAATGATAATTCTCTCTGGCTTTTTGTACACCTATCTAAGAAATTTACTTGTACTAAATTGAGCTTCGCTACAAATGTATAAGTTAAATATTATTTTATTTTTAATAATTTAATGCTTGCTATTCGCAATTTCTACCTCCTACTGTTTCTAGACTTTTAAAGAGAAACCTTGCTGTTATATTTGTCTTAATGTGATCTGTGATATGATAGGCCAAATTTGTCAAAGCTAATACAGTAATCACTCATTTACTTTAGCAATGAATGTCTTATTGAACATATTACATTGGTGTAACTTGTCAGGCCAATAAAGTTATAGAGGGTGTGTGTGTGAAAAAACGTATTTCTATTAGCAAACCAAAACAAGTTGCCTTTTCGTCACTAATGTTGTAATTACAATATTATGTTTCAGTTTACTTATGGAAAGCATTGATGCCAAACTCACTGTCAATGGCTATGTGAAGCTGACTTGGGAGAATCATTTCCATAGCAGAGAAGAGATTACACAGGAGAAATGGAGCTGTTTGGTGGGTGCATATTTATGAATGGAAAGTTCTTGCTATTGTACACTTTATGGTGCATTTTAAATTTCTGGGATAAGTGCCTGGAGCTTGGAAAGGGCAGCAACAGAGATTTTTATAAATGTAAATAAACAAACACCCTTTGGTAAGCAACATTAACGATGATTTTTATTGGATTGTTTTTAAATGCTCAAGTGTGTTATGATTAATGCTATTATGGTTAATTGGTTTCATCAATATAATTAAGTGCATTACATTCTTGATCTTCACACCTCATGCTTTAATAAACATAGTTGTATAGTGAATTCTTTACTGTTGGAATATTCAATTTTTCACTTGGGGTACATCTAGACTAATTTTTTTTTTCAAAATGAGATATGCAAATTTGGCATTAATATGCATATCTTCTTCCAATCAGTTTTTTGAAAGCTGTTTTTTTCAAAAGTGAAAGCAGTTTAGATTTTTTTTAAAGAATCCCTCTTTTTTCGAAAGAACCCTGTACACCTCATTTTTTAAGAGAGAAGGGTTCTTTCGAAAAAAGAGGGGTTCTTTAAAAAAAAAACAACCCCTATCTAAACTGCTTTCACTTTTGAAAAAACCACTTTTGAAAAAGCCATTGGAAGAAGATATGCAAATTAGTACCAAATTTGCATATCTCCTTTCGAAAGAAGAACGTATTTTGAATGGAGTTGCGGACCCTTAGGGCCACAGTTTTATGGTAACAACTACCTTTTGCGGACCCCTTAGACATAGTCTGCCAATCACCAGGGGTCAGCAAACCACACATTGAAAAGCACTTCTTCATTACATAAAATAATAACATAAAAATGCCCCTTGTTACAATGCATAACTACATACTGAAGTTATTTTACAAGCAGTGATATATGCACCAAATCCCAGGTCATTCTGAAAACAAACTACTGATTTTTATAATTTATGTTACAAATTTTGCCAGGATTATCAATGGTAGCTTTTAAGCTTTTTTCTTTTTTGTAACATAATATATCATACTAAAAATGCACAGACAAGCGATGTGTCAGTTTTGATTTTTTCCACCTGATTCAGCATCCCAAAATTCAGACACAGCAGTTTAAACTGAGTTGCACACTGAAGAATATAAGTCTAAGCATTTAATCTGTTCTTTCCATAAATTTCTGCTGCTTGTGCTATTATAATGATGCTACCAGAGGAAGTTTATTTATATCACAGATTTTCTGCATCAGCACATTCAGAATACAACAGCAATCATTCAGTCAATAGCTAACAGCAATGTACGTAATAATATCATCACTAACACTTCAAAAATCAAAAGACCATTTAGAGAAAAGACATACTAAAATAAAGTCACTATGAATCCTCAGTAATACAGAATTTACTAAAACAAAATTTATGTCCTTTATGGAATATGTACACACAAGCTAACACACAAGACTCAATTAAACATTCCATTTTGCAGCAACAGGCTGCAGATAATTAAGCAATAATAAAATAAGGGAGTACTTATGGGGTAATTAATAGAAATTGTCCTTCTAAATAGATCCATTTTTAGGCTACAGTCTTGTGTATTATAAAACACCTGAAGGGAGCTGACTAAAATCACGGGCTTCAGAAGGGTAGCCGAGTTAGTCTGTAACAGAAAAAAGTTAAAAAAACCAAATAGTCTGGTAGCACTTTAAAGACTAACAAAATATGTAGATGGTATCATGAGCTTTCGTGGGCACAGCCCCCTTCTTCAGATGACCCCAGTGTTGGATGTCCAGAACATCCAACTCTCTGGACATCCAACACTCAGGTCATCTGAAGAAGTGGGCTACGCCCATGAAAGCTCATGATACCATCTAGATATTTTGTTAGTCTTTAAAGTGCTACCAGACTATTTGTTGTTTTTTAAAATCACAGAGACAGTCAAGTAGTGGGAGAAACTTTTATTATGTCTAGACTCAAGGAAAGAAAACAACAGCAAGAATTCTGCTTCTTTTTGTATTATAAAACTCTCTGCTGGACACCCTAATATAGGAGACAGAGAGAGATACTACTGCCTCCTGTAAAAACACAATACCAGAAGTGACTGTGACAGATAAGAGTCTACCTGTTTTTTTCAATATGTACATACAACTTTTTATAGACTGCATCGAACATTTCAGGTCTACCATGAAAACAGTTCTCCTTGCTGCTATGATGTAGGCTGTGAAGTGCTTCTGAGAACAGCCTGCTTTGATGGGATGGAGTGGTTTTCCTCTCCTCTTAACCAAGGTGGTTTGTCTCCCAAATTTCAGAAGGATGTTGGAGAAGAAATGACCCTTTCCTCAACATCTTTCTCCTATTTCCAAGGACTGGTCATCAATACGTTTGCTTCCTGCCTTTTGGGGGTGAGGTGGAAAAACAGTATATTTACTTTATATATGTGCCCAGAGTGGTTTCCAATCTCAGAATGGCCAAGACAAAGTATATGGGGAACACGAAAAGCAAGCAGACCACAGAACAAAAACTCTCACAACTGCAGCTATACACATGAACGGGCTACCATAGTAACAGCAGGGACAGCTGCTGTCATTGAAGATCACCAATAATAGTCAGTTCCTTTTTTCTTTCCTTTTTTAATATTGCTCAGTACTATGTTGTTCAGTGCACAAATTAACTGTGTAGTGTGCTCAGTGAGAAAAATGACCGATCAGTATGAAATTTCTATTTGCATGTTAATATAGAAAAGATTAACTCCATGGAAGTATAATCAAGGAACTGCATGACTGGTGAGTGAAGGATCTTTGAGCGCTAGCTGGATAATGTCTGGAGATAATCTTTTTTTTTTTTTTTTTTTTTTTAATCCTTCTTTCGATTAAATACATACACTTTCAATAGCAGCCTTTGTGTATCTGGTTAAAATCATACAGTTGGAGGTACCATCAGAAGGTTACAAATTCAGGGTGGTGAAGTAAAAGCATGCAGAAAACATTATAAGGAAAATTACATTATCAGAACAATAGGCATTAAGAATACCATGCTAAGAACAGAGTTGTTATCCCTGTGTGCATTCGCCCTACCCCTGACTTCAAAGTACAATTGGGATTAACTTTCCTCTTTCTTGAGCTAGAGGCGGAGATTCCAGCTTCTGGAAGAGAATGGGCATGCACTGAAGAGAAAAAAAAACTTAAAAAACAACAATGGTCCTGTAGCACTTCAGGCTACGTCTATTTCAGGATACCGGAAGTGTCCCAAAATAGCTATTCCACGTCTTTTGAGTGCACCTGTTATTTCAAAATATAATAGGCTTGCTACTCCAACGTCCCTGTAAACCTCGTTCCATGAGGATTAAGGGACATTTTGGAACAGTTCTTTAATTCAAAATTTGGTGCTGTGTAGACAGTGACAAATTTCAAAATAAGCTACACAATTTGCATAGCACAAATTGCATAGCTTATTTCGAGATCAGGGTACAGTGTAGATGCATGATACTATCTATATATATTTTTGGGTACCTCTCTGAAACTCTGAAAAGAGAAAAGTTAACCTGAGCCAAGCAGATTATACCTTTTAGGATTTATCTTTGTGCCTAAAGTTCCTTTAAGAGTTCAGCTGTACTGCAATAAATTTTTATAGAGATTGTGCTGCGAACATTTGGAGACCTAGGTTACGTCTAGACTGCAAGCCTCTTTTGAAAAAGAGTGTCTAAACTATAACCAGTCCTTTCGAAAAAGCAAGCCGCTTTTTTGAAAGAGAGCACCCAGGCAGTCTGCATGCTCTCTTTCAAAAAAGCACAGGTTGAGAGCACTTGAGAAAAAAAGGTGTTATTCCTTGTAAAATGAGGTTTTCCGCAGTCGAAAAAACTGCCACGTTCTTTTGATTTACTTTTTAAAGAATTCAGCAGCAGTCTAGACGCAGGGAAAGTTTTTTTTAAAAAAGAGGCCACTTTTTTCAAAAAAAACCTGTAGTCTAGACACACTCCTAGTGAAGCAGGAGGAAATATGGGGAATGACATAAGGTAATATATGTACAAATTTTTATAACAACCTGTACGTTGGTGATAGGCATGTAGTCCGCAGCCCGTGATACTTCAGAGATGATAAACCTAGTGACGTTTGTGGCTGCTTGCCTAGGTGCCACTGCTTCACACTGAGAGTACATGACATCAGTGATTTGTGAGCTAGCTTCAGTTTAAAATGTTGGTTAGTGTGGTGGAGCAACTGCCCCCTACTGGTCAAGAAGGGGTTAAAGCAGACAGGAAAGAGCCTGCGTAGAGTCCTGGGGCAGACTCCCCCTGATTGGCCAGGGCTCTGTGCAGGCCACCTCATAGACAGTACAGGCGACCGCGCACTTAAAACCTAATTGGTTCCTGGAGAACTGTCGTAAGTCAAGCTGTCATAAGGCGAACCCTTTTCTCGCATAGGCACAATGATAAAAATGGGGGTTCTGTTCCTGGCCTGCTTTGCCTCCTGCGAGTTGTAGTCCCCAGCGCGAGGTGGTATGGCTTGAGCTGCTCCCATAGCCGGTTGGGGGCTGTGACGGGTGGAGATGGCGCAGCGCGAGCTGCTCCCAGAGCTGGCGCGGGCCTGTGCTAGGTGAAGGCGGCAGCCGGAACACGGCAGTTGTAAATGTGGGGGAGCTAGGGTTGCCAGATGGTTGCAAGAAAAATACTGGACACACTTGACGTTTCATCACAATCTACATTACATCTTATTTAGAAAATACCAGACATTTATATTTTCTCATTTATATTTTCTCAATTTGTTTCCCGAACAGAAAGCTCAAATACTGGACTGTCCAGTTCAAAACCAGACATCTGGCAACGCGAGGGGGGTCGTTAGTTGGGCGGTCGTAAGTCAGGGGTCGCCTGTAATCTCTCTAAGACCGATCTCCATTACAGCCAATCACCATGTTGCCAAAGGCACTGATAGGGTATTTCTGGGGAGGGCTTGAGAGGGTATGAGGGAAAGAGAAAGAATTCCCCACATGTCTGGCCTCTTACCCCAAAACCGCAGCTTTATCTGAAAGTGAAATATTTCACTGCAGCTGGGAAATTCTCAAAAAGAGACCAAATGGAATACTGTAGCAGGTGAAATTGAAAACTGGGCAGATAAGCAATTGCAAGGCACACATTCCCCCCTGGCACTTTTTAATCAGGAACCCAGGACCCTTCAGTGGAGGTAATATCACATACTTACACTGGATTATATGGTCCAAGTAATAGCCTTGCATTGGCAATAAATTAATTTTTTTTCAGATTAAAAGTTGGTTTCATTTTAACACAGATGTCTCTGCTGAGGGGTATGACTGGATATTTCCACATGAGCACGCAAGCCTAATGCAAAATGAGCAGCGCAGTCCCTCTTCTCAGCAGGAATAGCCCAAGACAAAGCCTACTTAATAAACTGGCTGTAAAGAGTCAGAAAGGACAGGCAAAGCACTGAGCCATGTATCAAATGGGCTTTGAACATACCAAGGGACTGCAAGGTAAATACGAACATGAAAGGCATCTTAGAAATAAGATAAAAGAGTTGATAAAAGTTAAAACGAGAAAGATAGGAGACATTTCCTAGACAGAAGGCAGAGGGAGTACAATTTTTAAAATCGTTGTATTCTATTTATGTTCCCACAGTGACCAGATGCAAGTGATTTTGACCTGGTATCTACTATATATTTGAGTATGTCTATTTGTCTGTCCATCTGTCTGTCTGTTCGTCTCCTAAATGGTAAGAGCTAGATATACAAATTTGGTATACAGCTTCTTCTTCCATAACTTAAAGCAAGGTAAGTTTTTGGTTCTGTCAGAAAAATAGGATGTGCCTGGAATGTGATTGCCTCTAATAAAACCACACAGGCAGGTGAAAGGAGCTAGCTGAGGGCTCACCCCTCCCCTGTCCAGGACTCCCTGAGCTTCACATCCACTAACATCTTTTAGAGAGGGCAGGGAGCTTAAATTCCCTCCCTCCATTTGTTCGGGAATATTGCTGGCTGTCCCCCTTTGTCAGTTTGCTGCATTCCTCACTCTGGTTGGGGAGCAAAAGGGGCAGATGAACCTTGACCGCTGACACAGCTAGGGGACATGTACCCCTCCCTTGGTTGTGCCCGCTGGAGCTGCAGCAGCCATGGAGAGGTATTTCTCGTCTGGCCCCATGCTGTTGTGGTTAAAGAGGATTAGGGTAGTATCCCTTCTCCCCAGGGCAGCTTCCATATTGAACTTCTCAGCCCTAGCCCCACTCCAGAGCAGTGATTTAAATGAAGTATGTACATTTTCATTTACTTTCTGAAAAACAAAAATTAATTGAGCAACATTGGGTAAATCTTTTTGTATGCAATAAAAGCCCCCAACAAATCCTGCAGTGACTTACTGCAATTGCAGATTTTTTTAAAAAAAATCTTTGTTTCTATTTTCCTCTTATTGCACTGGAGATGAAAATATTTTACAACCTCCTTAGATTTTTGGTCTTAACATGTCCCCCTACCTTGACGTACTCCCCTCCCCCCGCCTGTTTTTTTCACAGTCTTTCCAGCAAAGGAGGGACTCTCCTTTTCTAGAATCTGTAATGCAGATGGAGGGTCACTGTGCACAAGCAGGAAGCAGCCCAGCCTCCTCCTAAAAATCTCAATTATCCAAAGCAAAATGCAGGACAATGTAGCACTTTAAAGACTAACAAGATGGTTTATTAGAGGATGAGTTTTCGTGGGCCAGACCCACTTCCTCAGATCAAATAGTGGAAGAAAATAGTCACAACCATATATACCAAAGGCACTATATATGGTTGTGACTATTTTCTTCCACTATTTGATCTGAGGAAGTGGGTCTGGCCCACGAAAGCTCATCATCTAATAAACCATCTTGTTAGTCTTTAAAGTGCTACATTGTCCTGCATTTTGCTTCAGCTACCCCAGACTAACACGGCTACATTTCTATCTCAATTATCCAAAGTTCTCTATTATCTGAAACAGGGATATGACTTTTCTACATCTATTTGTTAACCTGAAAATTCCCTGTTAGTCCTCAGTAATATTTTCACATGCAATGTGCCTTTGACACACAGATGATCCAGGTGACCAATAGTCTCTCCAAATGCATGTATATAAAAAAAAATCCTGTGTGTAACTTTTGGGCTTTGCTTTCCCAAATACTCTGAGCCAGCCAGTTTCCCACCCTTCTTTTTCATTCTCCCATCAACTCAGCTGCCATTGCACATTCAATAGCTCTTCAGCAGCAATGGTGTGAAGCTTTCAACTTTTTGATTTCCAGCAGGAAAGCTAGACTGACAAGTTATTTAATGCACCCAATTTAGAAACTGAACCTGAAAGCAGCCCAGCCATGAGTGAAAATTTGTTGAATACAGAGTAGGAAAGGTACTGCAGAGTTCTTTTTCTTTAAATTTTAATTTAATGTCGTAGAAGTCACTAAAGTGTCTTGTGTTCTTAGAGAAAAAATAAAATAATAGAGCATTTTATTCTTCTCCTAACATACAATAACTGTGGATTTATTTCATTAATTGATTTACAAAAGACACTCAATCACATACTCCCTGGTTGCTATGCGATTAGTCAACAAACTTTGTACTGAGTTAACGTGAAGAACTGGTATCCACAATTGCCCCTCCCTACACACAACTGTACCCCATCCACTCAAGCCCACAATATAGGGTTGTACCCCATCCACTGGCCCACAAGTTAGTGAATATCCATCCCACCATGAAGTTTCAAATATAGGGTGTGTTATGTAAGAGTGCTCCAGCAGGCCTCCACAGATATGCCAGAATTAGAAGGCCTTCTCTCACACACGCAGGATCCAAATCATCCAGGGCTTTGTAGGTCACCTTAAATTGCATATGGAAGCAAATGGAATGCTTCTGAATGTTTGAAATAATTGGTGCTAAATGCTTTCTACAACCAACAATGCCAAGCACATGCATTCTGCTTCAGATTAGCTTCTGAGTTTTTTTTAATGGTAGCTGCATGTAACACGCCCCCAAGTTTTATGAAAGTTGGCTTATGAATATGAATATGCATAACTCAAAGATGCTTTAGGCAAAATACTTCATGTAACATAGCATTTTTAAAGTTACAATCAGATTTGTTTATAATTCTAAATGTGCTAATGTGGGCCATTACTGATATTCTGGAAATGGCTTAGTATTCAAGGTAACGATCTGTAGATGGTTTTCTTTTTCCTGTAAGCCCAAACTCTGGAAGGTCCTAGAAAGTACCATGCCACTTGGTACTGCAATCCATCTTGAATCTGGTATTTTTCCATGGGGATGGGGAGACTAAACAAAGCTGACTTTTGAAACTGCTTTTGCACTTTCAGAGAATACACACGATAAATCTGAAAACTAAGAATCATAAAGAACTCTAAAAAACTGTAGACACATACCAGAGTGAAAGAACAACTCTATTTTGAAAGTTTTTGTCTGAACTCAGGATAAGGGGTGAGGAACATACTTTGGAACAATTTCTCTTTGTGTATTAGGCATAATTGGCATTTTTTGTTTACTTTGGCTTAGTAACTTACTTTGAGCTGTTTCAGAAGCTTCAGGGGGTAGCCGAGTTAGTCTGTACAGGATAAACTAAGGCTTTTAGGCAATATGGCAATAATAATATAGGTGGAACCTTCCTGGTCCAATGCCCTCGGAAATCCCGAATGACAGAGTTGGCTGGACCAAGAGAGGCCCTGCCGGCTGTTGTCCCTGCTCTCTACCAGCTCGGGATTTTAGCGGTTCAACATGTAATAAAATAATAATAAAATAATAATAATAAATGCAAAAGACATAAAAATACTAATTGTCTTCAAATTAAGATGGGATATCTTACTGGAATATATTCATGATCCCGACAAAAGTTTTCAGGCTCCGTACAGGGGTAATTAGATGAAATTTAATGATCTGTGACATACAGGAGATCAGACTAGATGGTCTAATGGTCCCTTTTGGCCTTAAAAACCTAAGAACCTATTAATATAAGATTACTAAACAAGATACTGAGATAGCATTTCAAGTTGCTAAGTGTTAGTGTAACCCACCACCGCTCCTGGTGTAGTGTTCTGCGCCCTTTACTGGCACTGAAGCTACTTAGGGTATGTCTACACAGCAGGGCTAAAGTTGAATTAAGCTACACAACTTCAGCTATGTCAATTGCATAGCTGAAGTCGAAATAGCTTAATTCGGATTTTTGCGCTGTCTACACAGCAGGAAGTTGAAGGAAGAACACTCTTCCTTTGACTTCCCTTACTCTTCATGAAATGAGGGTTACTGTGAGTCAGAGTAAGAAATCCCCCAGCTCGACATTATTTCAAAAATAACAGCTTGCAGTGTAGACATGCTCTTTGTTGTTTTGGAATAATGTCAGTTATTCTAAATAACACTGCTGTGTAGACTCACCCTTTGAGATTAATGAGTCTGCTATAGCCTTAGCTAAGAACTCCATGACTTTTTAGCTCATGCCATAAAGGCTCATGTATTAAGCTTCAGAGATCCCAGGTTCAATCCCACTTACCGACAACTAGCTTTGGGAAAATGTGATTATCACAAAGAGACTAGGGGATGATTGGGGCTGGACAAGACAGAAGCGACTGTGGTGGGAGATGGAGGCTGTGATGGCTGCAGGTGGCAGTAAGAGAATTATAGGAGTGTTAGAAATATCAGGGGAAGTAGTGTGATTGCAGAGATGTTGGAGGGCCACTTGATTCACTAAGGGCCCTGCTTTGATATCTCTGTGCTGCAAAGATAAAACATCTTAGAGATCTGGGAGGTTCTAGCCTATTTCCCTCAATAGCACATTAAGTGTGACTACACTGTACCTGTAGCTCAAAATAAGCTACGCAAATTGAATACTGCGTAAAGATGTGGTCGCCTTATCTCAAAAAAGATATACCGGCATTGGAAAAGGTTCAGAAAAGGGCAACAAAAATGATTAGGAGTTTGGAACGGGTCCAATATGAAGAGAGATTAAAAAGACTTGGACTTTTCAGCTTAGAAAAGAGGAGACTAAGAGGAGGAGGGAACATATAATAGAGGTCTATAAAATCATGATTGGTGTGGAAAAAGTGAATAAGAAAAAGTTATTTACCTATTCCCACAATATAAGAACTAGGGGTTACCAAATAAAATTAATATTCAGCAGGTTTAAAACAAACAATAGAAAGTTTTTCTTCACTCAGTGCACAGTGAACCTGTGGAACTCCTTGCCAGTGGATGTGGTGAAGGCTAGGACTTTCACAGGGTTAAAAAATGAGCTAGATTGATTCATGGAGGTTAGGTCCATCAATGGCTATTAGCCAGGATGGGTAGCAATGGTGTTCCTAGCCTCTGTTTGTCTGGAAATGGTAGCAGGGGAGGGATCACATGAGGATTACCTGTTTATTGTGTACCCTCCCTTTGGGGTATCTGGTATTGGCCACAGTCAGCATAGAGGATACTCGGCTAGATGGATCGTTGGTCTAACCCAGTATGGCTGTTCTTATGAGTGTGTTTCGAAATAAACAGCTATTCCAAAATGTCCCATAATTCTCATGGAATGAGGTTTACAGGGATGCTGGAATAGCAAGTCCATTATGCCAAAAGCTATTTCAAAACAACAGGCTTGTTTAAAAGATGCGGAATAGCTATTTTGGGATACTATAAGTATCCCAAAATAGTGCTGCAGTGTAGATGTACCCTAAATGGTTCATCAAGTTATGTACAGGCAGTCCCCGGGTTACATGGATCCGACTTACATCGGATCCCTACTTACAAACGGGGTGAGGCAACCCTGCACTAGCAGCAGACCAAGGAGACGTGAAGCTAGCGCTCCCCCCAGCAGACCCCGGAGCGGCTTTTCTCAGCAGACACCTCAGCTTGAGAATAAAGGACTGAGGGAAGTGAGGTGTGGGAGAATAAAACTGAGCTCTGGAGAAATGATTGGCTGAGTTTCCCCTACAATATGTACCAGTTCCAACTTACATACAAATTCAACTTAAGAACAAACCTACAGTCCCTATCTTGTACGTAACCCGGGGACTGCTTGTATATCCATCCCAGCTTGCTTAATATGGATCCCTCCATGATGTGAAAATTTGTTATTAAACTGTTTTTTTCCTGTTAAAAACTCCATTCTATGAATGAAAAAATAATTTAGCAGTCAGCTTAGTTCAAACTTTGCCTCATTCCCTCTTCTCTAGGCTAAGGTTTTTTTTTCTGAAAAAAATTGGGTTTAAGGATTATTATATCAACACATGATAACATAACATATACCCACATCATGTATCATTTTCAGAGTTTTAAACTCTACTCTTTACTGAGAATATATCAGGGGAATAGCCTGAGATACTGGGGTAAATACCACATGAATAGTTTGGATCTGCAAAATTTTCACCAAACATTTTTCTTCTCTTAAGCTATTTTAACCATAGATGTTTTGGGGCAAAAAAAGTTTCCTACAAAATAAAAGCTAGGGAAAATAGAAAATTAGGGTTTTAAAATGGAAATTGGGACAAAACCTCACACATAGAGTTCGTAGAGTAGCCATTATAATACTGAATTCCTGTGCTGTATCATATAGAACGGTGAATCTTTCATTTTGTATTCTGTTCCATTGGGTAAGAGACAGGCTAACACTGAATAACTAACACAGAGCGTTCTAGGCAAAGCACATTCCTGTAATGGATCCAGAATTTCTGAGCAGTTCATAACTCAACTCCCACATTAAACAAAAGGAGACAGCTGAGAGATAATGAAAAGGAATCCCCCCAGGAAACAGAGACATGCAATGGACATGACTGGCCACTTTGTATTTCTGCTACTCTCCGGTAAGGAAAGGCTGAATGCTTTGTTTTAAATTTTTGTGTAAATATTGGTACTTTTAGAGGTTAAACAACACGCTGTACTGGAAACTGCCAAACCTTTATTTATCCTCAGCCAGAGGACAGGGCAGGCAGTATGAACGTGTACTGACAACCTCTTTTAATCCTATCAGAGAGAAACCATTCCAGGAATGAGAAGTAATTTAGCAGTCAGGCTAGTCCAAACTTCTCCTCACTCCTTCCTCTTTAGGCTTAGATTTCTTTTTTTTAAATTGAGTTTTAGAATAAGCACATTAACACATGATAACATATCACACACTTAAGCCATAAGTCTGTATAAATTACTGTACTAAACCTTAGGAAAGTGCTTCTCAAGTATAGACAGTTTTCACTCCCTACTATCATCAGCATTAAACTCTTCCAAATTCAGACTCATTCAAATTGACATAATTTGTGAACAGTCACTGTAGTAATCCTGATGTGTAATTCATCGGATCACACACACAATGCCAAATGGCGAAACAATATAATACACTAGTATAAGACTTTTTTAACCCCCTCAAAACCTATCAGTCATATACCTAAATCTAATCATGTGCATCAGTATTTGGAAAATCAGGGCCTAAATAAATCCTCTTTATATTGAAAGTTACAAATTTTTCAGTGTATTGCAGAGTGCAAATTACAATTCCATTTATAGTAAAATTCTATTATATATCACATGATTTATATACACAGTGTTAATATTCTGTGTTGTATTTATTTCTTATGGGGCTGTCAATTACAGTTAACTCACACAACTCAAAAAGTGCTACCAGACCATTTGCTGTTTTTTTCTGTAACAGACTAACTCGGCTACCCCTTGAAGCTCCCAAAAATTAATTGTGATTAAAAAAGCAATCACAGTATTAACTATACTGTGAAACAATAGAATATCAATTGATATTTATTTATAAATATTTTAGGAGTTTTTCTATATTTTCAAATATATTGATTTCAATTCCAACATAATACAAAATATACAGTGCCACTTTATATTATTTTTGATTACATGTAGTTGCTCTGTAAAATGATAAATGAAAGAAATTGCATTTTTCAATTCACTTGATTTAGGCAATGTAGTGAAAATGCAACTTATAAATTTAGATTTTTTTTGTTATGTAACTGCACTCAAAAACAAAACAATGTAAAAATGTAGAGCCTGCAAGTGCACTCAGTCCTACTTCTTGTTCAGCCAAACACTAACACAAACAAGTTCGTTTACATTTATGTAACATAATGTTGCTGATTCTTGTTTATACTGTCACCTGAAAGTGAGGACAAGTGTTGCATTGCATTTTTGTAGCCAGCATTATAAGGCATTTATGTGCCAGATATGCTAAATATTCATTTGCCCCTTCATGTTTCAGCTATCATTCCAGAGTACATACTTCTATGAAAGTGACATTTGTTAAAAACGTGTTAATTAGATTTGTGATTGAACTAATTGGGGGAGAACTGTATGTCTCCTGCTCTGTTTTATTCACTTTTTGCCATATATTTCATATTAAGCAGTCTTGGATGAAGAACCAGTGCATATTATCACTGCAGATTTGACAAAACCCAAAGAAGGTTCCAATGTAAGATTTCTAAAGAAAGCTATAGCACTTGACCCAAGATTTAAGAATCTGAAATGCTTCCAAAATCTGAGAGGTATGAGTAGCATGCATGAGGAGCACGTATGAATCCTTAGTGCATCTGGAACATAAATATTTTGTTATGGCAGCTGTAAAAGTGACATGCGAACACCTATTTTCACTTTCAAATGACACTGGAAACAAGAAGCTGACAGCATTATCTCCTGCAACTGCAAACAAACATGTTTTCAAGCATTGGCTGAACAAGAAGTAGGACTAAATGGACTTGTAAGCCCTAACGTTTTATATTATTATATTTTTTAATGAATTTTTTGTATATAATTTTACATTTGCAAGTTCAACTTTCATGATAAAGACATTGCACTGTATTCTTGTAATAGATGGAATCAAAATACGATTTCTCTTGTTTTTAAAGTGCAAACATTTATAATAAAAATGAATGTAAAGTGAGCACTGTACTTTGTATTCTGTGTTGTAACTGAAATCAACACACTTGAAAATGCAGAAAACATCCAAAATATTTAAATAAATGGTATTCAATTATTGTTTAAAAGCGCAACTGTTGACATGATTAACCACAGTTAATTTTTTAAATCGCTTGACAGCCCTAATTTATTGTAAATATACATCTGAAAGAGAGGGAACAATTGGCTATGCAAGGGTACTGAGAATCAGAACTTCCAGATTCTATTCCTAGTTGTGTACAGATTTGCTGCGTGACCCTTGGCAAGTCACTGCAACTCTATGTTTTAGTTTCCCCATTAAAAAAATTGGGGTGGAGATGTAGTTATATCTGCCTTTGTAAAGCAACTGAGATCATTAAATAAAAAGAAACTAAAGACATTGGAGAGTTATTTTTAAAAGAGCATCTTGAATTGTTAGTATGAAGTTGGGGTGGAAGCAAAGCTTTGTTCTCCACCAGGGAGCTGCAGATTTGCTGAGGTCATGAAAATAGCCAGTACAATCAACTTATAAGCCATGCCAAGGACCAACTCCAGTATAATGATGAGACAATTCCTCCACAAATAGTTAGCCCTAAGCAATTGCTACTCCCTAAGCTGTACTTTTAATTCAGACTACTCTGCACCATTCCAATTAACTGTATTTTATGCTCAACTGCATTATTCTTTATACCCATACAGCTAAAAGACATAGAGCCAAATCTCTCCCTCAATTACACCCAAAGCCAGTGGAATTCAGAAGAGAACAGCCTTTGGTCCTTACATTTTAGTTAAAGAAAAACAACCTGTCTTGACTTCCAAGGGCAATTTGGATTGGTCATAGAAAAAAGCAACAACAGCAAGTGATACAATTCACAATTTATAGACTTTTAAAAAATTCCTCAGGAGGAATAACTTTTTATTCAACCTTGCATTAAAAACATAATCTCTAACAGACTGAAAATCCTATTACTCCATCCATCCACATTTGGGTATGGCCTACCACCTCCTTAATGAAGCGACTGGAGGAACACTGAAATGATGACTCTCACTTTAATAGCATGGTCGGTTTAGGAGAAGATTATCCCACAACTGTCTCATGAGTGGTTTCTTGCAGCTTCCTCTGAAGAATCAGCTTTGGCCATTGTTGGAGACAAAATACTGGACTAGACAGACCACAAGTGTGATCCAGAATAGCAACTCCTATGTTCCTTAGTATGCAGTTTGGTAAGCCAAAATATTTGGGTCAAAATTATTCAAACATTACTACACATATCTTTCTGAAAATCACACACACACACACACACACACACACACACACACACACACACACACACACACACACACACACACCTCTTTCTGAAAATCAAACTTACACACACACGCGCACGCAAGCTAGGTCTGTAACAGTTCTGAAAAGACTAGAGTCAATTTTTCATGGTAAGTGTTTTGTTTAAGTAATGGTAAGTGATGTAGCAGGTAGATGTGAAAGGGAGAGATTTGTTTCTCACAAGCTCTAGAGTTTGTGGGCAAGTGGCTGGAATCCCACTTGAACTCCAGAACTATGGTGACACGCTGAACTAGATCTCTCCAGAATCTGACCTTCTTTCTCTGGTTCCACTCATCATACTATGCTTTAAGGTCTGACGACTGAGGAATTCTTGTTCTGATACTAACCTATTACAAATACTAACCTATTACATATCTCAGAAGTTAGCAGACTATTTTTCCATGGTGAGAACAAACCATGTGCTGTAAAAGGATCTGGGAATTACCCATCACTATGTATTCTGGAACCATGGCCATGGCTTCTCCTGATACCACACTTTCAGGAGTCTCTACAAGTTTATCCGAACTTTTTCCCCTTAGACATTTCAGTGCTGGATAATATCTAAGGTTCTCAGTAAGAATACTCTCTCCAAAAAGTCAGTTAGTAGTTCTTCAGTGAGGATGAGTCATATGACTCCAACTGGGCCACCCAGAGCAACATGGGCCGCAGTGGAAATAATGTGGATGACACTTGTATAGCATTACACCATTTGCCTTTATTTTTTTCTACATAATGCACCTGTCCCACTGTGATGTGCTAACTGCTAATGTCATTTCTTGTTTTTTTAGTTGGAACATATTACCTATCAGAGATAATCTATGGCTATGTCTACACTTGCGGCTTCTTACGTGAGTAATATGCAAATGAGGCTAAGCGTGGAATATCGCCGACCCTCATTTGCATACCTAATGAGCCACCATTTTTTTCAGAAGAGGCTCTTGCGCAAGAAGGAGCATCTACACTGCCCCTTCTTGTGCAAGAAAAACCCTCTTGAGCAATGCCGTTCTTCCTGAAAAGTAATACGTGTAACAGCATTGTGCAAGAGGGTTTTTCTTGCACAAGAAGTGGCAGTGTAGACGCTCCTTCTTACGCAAGAGCCTCTTCTGAAAAAAATGGTGGCTCATTAGGTATGTAAATGAGGCTCGGCGATATTCCACGCTTAGCCTCATTTGCGTATTACTCACGCAAGAAGCCGCAAGTGTAGACATAGCCTATGTGTTTTTGAATTCCTGTTTTGGTATGTTTTCTTTCCTGGGACATCCTCAGATGCTTAAGACATCTCAACTCAGGAATTCTTTATAATTTTTCCAGTTGGGGATGTCTGTATATTTTAAACTAATGGCTGGGTTGAAAGCCTATCGCATAGCAGGAAAGCAGGGAGAGAGATCTGGTTAGCTGGATGTAAAGATTGCAATTATTCCTTCAGAGGGTGTATCTTGGCTGCCGAACTGTCTATTTGAATGCAGATTAAAGTGGAAACTTTGCCGTTTGTTTTTCTTATGTACCCATGCACAAATCAATAAGGTATGCAGTTTTTAAAAAAATGATCTTTAATTACTATTGAAGTATCAAAGAGTTTGTGTCTGAGATAGTACTTTCATTTCATAGCCTTAGAGCATTCTTAATACTAACAGAAAAAAACTGCTCTTATGAAACCATTCAGTTGTGGAGTTTTTTAACCATAGTGACATTAAAGAAAATTGAATTTGTTCTACAGGGAAGTTTTTAGAATTAAGATAAAGTGATGGTCAGAATTACTTCTTGGTTCAAGGGAAAAGCCAAGTTAAGCACAGGAAAGAAACTGATGATAGCTGTACCATCAGAAGGCAATGCTACAATTCTGAGGACTTCAGAAGAAAGAAAGAAAGAAAGAAAGAAAGAAAGAAAGAAAGAAAGAAAGAAAGAAAGAAAGAAAGAAAGAAAGAAAGAAAGAAAGAAAGAAAGAAAGAAAGAAAGAACTTTATTACTAACCAAAATAGGGATGTAATCAACTAGCTGAGTATCCGATAAGCATCAGATAGTCAACTAGTGAGGCGACAAGTTGCTTCCCCCCCTTGCTGCCTCTATCAGAGAGAGGCAGCAAGGAGAGAGAGCAGAAGCCAGTGCTGGGGGGAGTCGGCTTAAAAGCTGCAATTCTGCTTTTGAAATGTACAAGAGCCCTGATAGGGCTCTTGTTCATTTCAAAAGCAGAAGCCTGGCAGGGATTGCTGGGCCAGCAGGGGACTCCCCCACTGGCCCTGCACCCCCTGCTGGGCTTCCTTTTGAAATGTACAAGAGCCCAGCAGGGCTCTTGTACATTTCAAAAGCAGAATTGCAGCAGAACTGGCAGGAGCAGAAACTGCTTCAAAGGCTCAGGCACCGCAGGGAGTGCTGGGCCAGTGGGAGAGTCCCCCACTGGCCCGCCTTCCTTGCGAGGCTTCCTTTTGAAATGCACAAGAGCCCCACTGTGGCTGTTGTACATTTCAAATGCTTAGGCTCTGGCCTCATGCTCCCTGTGGGGCTTCTGCTTTTGAACTATAGAAATTCCGTCAGGCTCTTGCTAAAGTTCGAAGGCAGAGGCGCCCTTATCAACTAATTGAATAGTCGGTGTAAATCTCACAAATGAATCTAAATTTAACACCCCTAAACCAAAGCTAAAATTTACTCCAGCACTTTAAAGGATGATTTCGCTAAGGGAATTCTAAAATATATACAGGCACTCTCTTAGTTACAAACATCCAACTTACGAACATCCATACATAGAAAGAAAAGTTCACTGCAGCCGGCTTCAGGGGAGCAAGCAAGAGGCACAAGTGGTGGCGAGCAGCATAAGTGCTGTCCGGAGGAGCAGGGAGCAGTCACACAACCAGTGGCTGGGGAGACGCAGAACTCCGAAGGGGAAACCACCACTTCTGTCCAGCCACTGGCTACACAGCCATCCTCTGCTCCACCAGAGTCCTCTGGCCTGCACTCACGCTGCTCGTGGTACCACCTCCAGAATTTCAGCTCTTGTTACATCTGAGTGGGGAGCTGCCCCGGGGCAGAGGGGGGCACAGCTGGGTTACATCTGAGTGGGCTGGCTGCAGGAGATGGCACAGAACCTGTGGGGTGAGGGAACGTGGCAGCTAGGGGATGCCTAGAAAACCCCTACAGAATCTCTACCTACCATCTCATATTCCTCTAAATAAACCTGCCTTTTCTCAAGCACAGCTATTCAAGGTTAAATTAAAAAAAAACTATTTCTACCATTTTAAATTGAAAATATACAGTATTTGAGGTACATTATGGGTTAAAATAGGCTTTTGTATGCTAACTGGGAACCTAACTACCATTTGGAACATTGTTTCTCTGGGAAAAGGCATCCCAAGTTCCAAACAACTGACTTATAGAATCATAGAATACTAGGACTGGAAGGGACCTCGAGAGGTCATCGAGTCCAGTCCCCTGCCCTCATGGCAGGACCAAATACTGTCTAGACCATCTCTGATAGACATTTATCTAACTTACTCTTAAATATCTTCAGAGATGGAGATTCCGTAACCTCCCTGGGCAATTTATTCCAGTGTTTGACTACCCTGACAGTTAGGAACTTTTTTCTAACGTCCAACCTAAACCTCCCTTGCTGCAGTTTAAGCCCATTGCTTCTTGTTTGATACTCAGAGGCCAAGATGAACAAGTTTTCTCCCTCCTCCTTATGACACCCTTTTAGATACGTGGAAACGGCTATCATGTCCCCCCTCAGCCTTCTCTTTTCTAAACTAAACAAACCCAATTCTTTCAGCCTTCCTTCATAGATCATGTTCTCTAGACCTTTAATCATTCTTGTTGCTCTTCTCTGGACCCTCTCCAATTTTTCCACATCCTTCTTGAAATGCAGTGCCCAGAACTGGACACAATACTCCAACTGAGGCCTAACTAGCGCAGAGTAGAGCGGAAGAATGACTTCTCGTGTCTTGCTCACAACACACCTGTTAATGCATCCAAGAATCATGTTTTTTTGCAACAGCATCACACTGCTGACTCATATTCAGCTTGTGGTCCACTATAACTCCTATAACAAACAAACTTTTGGAACACAAACTGTTCATGAGGTGGAGGTTTCCTGGACTGAGAGATTCCAGAAGATGCTGGAACTTAATTTCAGATATAGCTGAAGATTTTTAGCATTGCATGATACAACCTCTTTGTGAAGATGAAATAAATATTCTTTATGTTACTTTTTTGTACATGGAACATTGTGGGTCAGGCTATGAAGCCAAGAGACCTGTGAAACCCCACCACACCTCCATAGGACTGCTCAGAGTTTTAATGAACTGGGTGGACTTTCACATTTTGTTTATCATACATTTTCCATGAATAACTTGGGACTGATAAATCCCAACCCAGCCTTGCAGACCTTTTATCTTTCCCCAGCATTAGCTCAGGGGAAGCAAGAGAATAGCTTTGAACAAGGACTGATAAGATGTCTATTGACAAAGGATAAAGCTGAACCATGCTGAGAAAGCAACACAATTCATGGTGATTTCTTAAAATTAGTGCCTCAGTGGTCAGAAGAAACCTCTGAAACATTCTAAAATTACATCTGTCTCAAGGGTCCAGATGAATGAAAAATACCATTAGGCCCAAGTTCCAGCCAAAGTAAAGTACCATTATGAAGCTTTCTAGAAAGAAAGTACTGGATAAATATATGAAAGCCTGGCCTTGGCTCAAAAATATTCTGCCTCTGAACACTGGATTTTGGTGATAAGCAGTGTAACAAGATTGGCTTGTGATCTCCCCTGAGATGCCTTTACTTCAACATTTTTGCTCTCAAGCATTTCTGTCTGCTAGTGCTAAAAACATCTTGTACCTTGAGTGTTTGTATTGCTGAAAGGTTTTTTTTATTGTAAAATAAACATTCACAGACATATATTGCTGCCATCTCATTACAGAAATTCTAATATTCAGTGTGCTAGTTAAAAGAAAGAGACCAGACAGCGCTTTCCAGTTTTGAATATGATTAATACTTTCTAGAGCAGAAGCTGTAACATGAAGGGAAAGAACTCTGTCTTCAAGAGGCACTCTTGAAGATAAAGCAAACATGACTTAAGGTCATCAGTAACACCATTAACTTAGAGAAAACTAAGCTTGACGCAGATGTAAAACAGAAAGTAGACTCTACAGTCTACTACAGCTTCAACTTCAGGGACTATAATATGAGAAATTGGTAACTGTTAACTTTTAAAATCTAGCAAATGCAGAAAACCAGAGGGGACAAAGCCTTCATGGAGGTCACCCATTTTTTCCTATAAAAATATATATTGTAACCATTAGAAAACAGATACTTCAACAAGAAAGAAAGAAAGAAAGAAAGAAAGAAAGAAAGAAAGAAAGAAAGAAAGAAAGAAAGAAAGA
This sequence comes from Pelodiscus sinensis, assembly GCF_052426305.1. NCBI lineage: Eukaryota > Metazoa > Chordata > Testudines > Trionychidae > Pelodiscus > Pelodiscus sinensis. The sequence continues at coordinate 17,051,582 of NC_143054.1, forward strand.
AAGAAAGAAAGAAAGAAAGAAAGAAAGAAAGAAAGAAAGAAAGAAAGAAAGAAAGAAAGATTCCTTTTTCTGACAGAGAATCTGCTTCCAAAAAACTAATGAGATCTCCCAACTGACTTCAACCGTCTTATAAATGTCTCCAACAATCCCTTACCTGCAGTGATTTGTGCTTGCTCCTTGCATGGGTAACTCCGTGACATGCTTAACCTTATGTCTACACAGGGTGTCAGATAAGGACACTGGAATAGATGCACTAAAAAAATTCAGACTTTTGCTTTTTTTTTATTTTCTGAAATTGAGGAGGATGAGAAAGAAAGTGCAGATAAAAGTTAGAAATCCATGTCAGTCCACAGTTTGTGTTTACTGCTGTGGTATTCTTTGAATGTTCAAAGAAAAACGCCTCTGGAAGTGGTATCATTTAAAAATATTCTGACATGAACATGCTAATCAATAGACTCTCTATAGGAGTGTGTCCTTTAAGCCATATAAAGTGCCCAGTTTCCTAATGAAAATGGGACTTTTAAAATTAATTCAATATTTTATACTGAGTTTTTTGGGGGGAGAGAAAGCCACCAAAAACCCAATTTCTCCTGAGAGAAGATTAGCCAACACGATTTAACTGTAAGGCATGCATCTAAAACGATGCAGCTAATATGCTTGTCTGACTGCCATGTTGCAAGCCAAGCTAAGTGCATTATAGAATCTATCAGGGTGTTGCTCAGAAACGCTATGGTCTGATCAATTCTCACTGCAGGCACTGTTTCTTGAGTTTTGAAAGCAGGAAAAAAATCCTTCCAGGAATCAACATGCCATTGCACTGCTAAGAGAAAATCAGCTGAGAATTTCTGATAGTATAACAAAAATCCTACATTTAAAATATTAATTTGTGATCATTTGCAAGGAACCTCACAAAAACAAGTAACAAAATGGTATCTGCCTTCAACAGCTTGCAACTTAAATCCAGAGAGGACTTGCCAAGTGAGGATTGCAAACTGACAAGGTGTGGAGCGGAGAGGCAGGATGCCTTAGTGCAGTAAAGTAAGTGTAACACAGACTATTGTGTCATGTCGCCCTTTAATGGCTGGTACATTCAGGTTATGCCTACATGGTGCACAGTTGTTTTTTATAGTGTTACCATGAGTCCAACTAGACTGGGTCTGTCAACGCAGGCTAGTAGTTCTTGCTGCTGTGCACTATGTATAAATATACGCATTGAGGATGAGATTTAGTTCAACCAACAGAGATGAATGATTTAGAGCTGAAAAATCAGAGTTCTATCTTCACTGACAAATGGTGATTCAGAGGGAGTTTGCAGCATATTGGCTAAGCGAATCTATCCTAATCTATGGCAATCTAATACGCAAGGTAGGAGCTACTGCTTGCTAGCCACTGAGAGTCACTCAGTTCACTTGAGTGGGAGAGGTCTGTGTTTTAGAAAGGAATTCACCGTTGTTTTTTTCTGGTGACAGGTGGTGAATTAGTGGCAGTCACTAATTTTGTATATGAATGAAGAAGGCACAGGCAACATTTGTGACAGAAAGAACTGGAAGAGGCACAATACATGTGTCATATATAGAACAGATGTGAGAGGAGATCAGGTCCAGTAAATAAGGAGAGATGGCAATTATGTAGCATCTTGAAAGTAGTGCTGGCTAGAACATACAAATTTAGGTTCATGCAAATTAAAAAGTTTCCAGAGTTTGTTTCTATTCTGCACTCAAGTGAATATGAGTATTTCACTCGATTTGCAAAAAAGCAGAGAGGCCTATTCCAAAACAGCAACAACCCAGTAATTAGAACATTCACATAGAAGGTGAGAAAGCCAGATATGTGCTCCCCTGGTGGCTATTTTGAGGTGGGCCTCTCTGTCCGTCTCCCCCATTCTCCATTGAATCCTGGAACTGAGAAACTACAGAATTAAGTTTAATCAAAACCCAAATATTTTATCAAAAAATTCCTGACCAGCTCTACTTGAAAACTAATTACAATGTTTACGCTACTGTAAATATTAGTGGGGCGTATTCCTTCACCTGGGAAAACACAGGATGTGTAATATATACTGGCCATATGGGAAATGATATGTTAAGATATCACAAAGGAGGCAGAGCTTAGTAATCTCTGCTAAAATGTAGAGTATGTTGAGAAGTGGTACTCCATTTATTTATAGTTTTTTAATTTTAAAATTAGCAGACTTACCTGGCATTGCCCAGATCTAGCTGTGAGAGGGGATAGGGGTGCAGGCCTCCCGACGGTACTTCCCGAACCAGCTGGGGGCCGATTCAGGGGCTGTGGGTGTAGCACATGGACAGGGGTTGGGGAGGGGGCTGGCCTGGGGCTGGGGGAAGTTGCTGGGATTGGGGAGGGGAACAGGAAGAGAGAGGCCATGCAGGTTGGCCCACAGTGTCCACACTAGGCGGGGCCCAGAGGTGCAGGTGGGGAAGGAGCGCCAGTCGTTCCTGTGGGGGACGGTTAGGACAGTGCTGCCTAGTGCTGGTGGTGCTCCCAGGGGGCCAACACAGTGGTGGAGCCGTGGGTGGCCTATGTACTCATCCAGTCCGGTGCTGGGGCTGAGGGCAGAGGGAGGATGGGTTTGAGGCAGGGAGGCCACTTACCTGGGCCAGTGGTAGACAAGATGGTGAGCCCCATCCCCAGCGGGCCACTCCGTTGGTGCAGGTGCTTCCAGTAGTAACTCTGCAGTATAGCTGTTCCCCGTGCTTGCTGCCCCCAGTGGTGACATCCCTCCTCTCTCTGTACCTTCCCTTTCTATGTTGTGGAAAAGAATCAAATTCCAGGCACATCCCATTTTCCTAGCATAACCAAACCCTTACCTTGTTTTAAGTTAAGATAAGAGGAAGCTGCATATCAAATTCGGTGGTCCTAGTTCTTACCGTTTAGAAGTTCTTGAACATACATACAGACAGATGGACTCAGAGTCAGATGTACAAATCTCTAAAATATATAGAGAGATTGGATAGCAACACCTAATAAAAGCACAGATACCTCAGTAAGTTCTATTCACTTGCAAGGAGTTTTTCTGTGAAGCAATTTGTTAAGTTGCTGGGCAGCTAAATGGCTCCAAATACATTAGGAAAATGTATGTTTATCTGCAGCTGAATGGAGTTTCCTGAAGCATGTGTGCATACACACACGTGCCCATACAAGCACACACATACACAAAAACAGCAGAAAAAAAATCACACTGGGACTGAGACCAAACGTGGAAAGTTTTAAGTTCCACAGAAGAATTTTTCACAATATCATGAGCCTATGAAAGGCTAAGGTTAGAAAAATTCCAAGATAAAATTAGCTAATGAAGTTGCTACCCCTCACACACAGGGAAACATCTCTGCCCCTTGAAATATTGAATTACGTGAGACTCTATTATGGAAACATATAGGAGCTCCAATTTGCCTTCATTTGCACCCTTAAAAATGATCTTTTGCATTTGTATACTGGCCTATTCTTGTTTCTCTGAGCCTTGGAGAAAACTTGTATGTCCAGCATTCTTTCCAATTCTGTAAGAATCAGTAAAAGAAAGGCCAAAAAGAGCAGAGAGCTCAGAGGCCAAACTTCACACGATCCTGCTCGCTGGTGAAGAGAAAGTTTACAAAGAGGGGATTTTAAGTCCAGTAGCAGCTATCCTTTCGAAGCTATGGCTTTACTCATCTAATTTATTTGAAAAATGGAGCTGCGACTGCTACAATTGATAGTTGAACTGGATTTAAGGAATAGGACTGTTCAAATGACCCCTGGCACAAAGATGGAAACCTGAGCTTTGCACTTGGGAACAGGAGCCTGAACTTAGAAACTAGCGCAGACCAATAAATTTTCTGTTAACTTGCAGACAAGACATGTAAGGAGACAGAACATTGCTAAGAGACCTAGGAGACATAATGGGAGCATAACTAAGATCACAGGGTAAGAATAGACTAAAGAGAGTGTTTGTGAGGATGTTTTGACCAGCATTGAGACAAACAATCTCTAGAACCTTATGACTTTTTCCTGTTGTAAATGTAATTGCAGTCTCATGTAGAAATGTAGGACTTCATCCAGCAAATACTTATGACCACATTTAGCACATACTGGGTATAACCACATTGATTTTACTGGGGCTATTCATAATAACAAGCACCATATCTGGTTATCCATGTGGTAGAATTGGACTCTTAAATGGCAAATTCATTGTGGCAATGGACTAGTATTTTTGTATGCTTGTTCTCCTGGACAGAATAACTAAATGATAATAAATATAATAGTGGGATGGCTATGAAATAAACTGTGGCAAGGAGTGTGGGGTAGAAAAGAGCCACTTTTATGAGTGGTTTAGGAGAGAAACAGTAATACTGAGGTTTTCTAGCACTGCTGAAATATTTTTGTTGCTTTTCTTACATAGTTTGATAAGGCTGCGTTTTAGTTAATTCTACTATTAACTATGGCAGGGGTGAGGAATCTTTTTTGAGTCGGGGGCTGCTGGCCCATGGAAAAATCAGTCAGGGGCTGCTCACAAATTAGAACCAAAACCAAAACCAAACATGCAAATGAAAAAAACCAAACACCTCAAAACAAAATAAAAAAAAACAAATCTTGGCTGAGAATGAGAAAGACACCACCCTTGTTCTCCTCGCAAACCAGAGCCTAGGTGGGCCCAGGCTAATATATTTTGTGTGCTCCAACCGTACAGGGGTGGCTGACGAGCTAGCAAGGGCTCTCCAATGTTGAGGTGGGGGGATCCCTGAGCCTCGGAGGCTGGATCCTGGCAAGCTAGGGGCCTTTGGTTCCCCACCCCTGATCTATGGATTATCTTTTCCCCGGATTAAACTTGAGGAAAAGGTTACAAATAATAAACCCTAAAGATGAAGCTCAGAAAGTGACTTCTAATTTTAAAAATAGCTGTGGTACGTTAATCTAGATTTGGCGAGGATTCCAACAGTGGATTCCATTCCCAAGTAATAAGTCACTGATTAGTAACAGACATGATTCCTGGAAGCCTAAATTAGCCAATGAAACCCATTTAAGATTCACCCACCAGTCCAATGGGATGAACTGGGACTGTCTCAGACCAAAAGGTTCTTTCTTTCAGATCATCTCATCTTAAATTACCTCAAAATCCTGTTCTATAGTTCACACGGGACCACCAGAAAAAGCAGGCTGTCTTGCAGCCCATCCCTCACGTGATTCTATTTCCTTTAAGTTGTTGTTTCAGTCTTTGTCTTCTGGTAGTAAGTTGGAAAAGCAGATTTACCTGACAAGTCAGAGTCTATAAGAACGACCATACTGGGTCAGACAAACAGTCCATCTAGCCCAGTTTCCTGTCTTCTGAGGAAATGAACCAGATACTTCATAAGGAATGGACAGAACAGGACAATTACAAGTGATTCATCTCCTGTAGTACAGTCCCAGCCCTTGGCAGCTGGAGATTTAGGGCAGCTAGAGCAAGCAGGGTGGACAGCTGGTCCCCTGGGCAAGGTGGGAAGGTGGCTCCATGCTCCCAGAAGAGGCAGGGTTGGGGAAGCCAGCCTTCAGTGTCCCCCACACAACGTTGTACCACATTCCGTATTCAGAGAGTAGTTATTAATGGTTCACAATCCTGCTGGAAAGGTATAACAAGTGGGGCTCCTCAGGGGTCTGTCTTGGGACCGGCTCTATTCAATATCTTCGTCAACGATTTAGATATTGGTATAGAAAGTACGCTTATTAAGTTTGCAGATGATACCAAGCTGAGAGGGGTTGCGACTGCTCTGGAGGATAGGGTCATAATTCAAAATGATCTGGACAAACTGGAGAAATGGTCTGAGGTAAACAGGATGAAGTTTAATAATGACTAATGTAAAGTGCTCCACTTAGAAAGGAACAATCAGTTTCACACATACAGAATGGGAAGCGACTGTCTAGGAAGGAGTATGGCAGAAAGGGATCTAGGGGTTATAGTGGACCACAAGCTGAATATGAGTTAGCAGTGTGATGCTGTTGCAAAGAAAGCAAACATGATTCTGGGATGCATTAACAGGTGTGTTGTGAGCAAGACACGAGAAGTCATTCTTCCGCTCTACTCTGTGCTGGTTAGGCCTTAGTTGGAGTATTGTGTCCAGTTCTGGGCACCGAATTTCAAGAAGGATGTGGAGAAATTGGAGAGGGTCCAGAGAAGAGCAACAAGAATGATTAAAGGTCTAGAGAACATGACCTATGAAGGAAGGCTGAAAGAATTGGGTTTGTTTAGTTTAGAAAAGGGAAGATTGAGGGGGGATATGATAGCCGTTTTCAGATATCTAAAAGGGTGTCACAAGGAGGAGGGAGAAAACTTGTTCATCTTGGCCTCTGAGGATTGAACAAGAAGCAATGGGCTTAAACAGCAGCAAGGGAGGTTTAGGTTGGACGTTAGGAAAAAGTTTCTAACTGTCAGGGTAGTCAAACACTGGAATAAATTGCCCAGGGAGGTTGTGGAATCCCCATCTCTGGAGCTATTTAAGAGTAGGTTAGATAAATGTCTATCAGGGATGGTCTAGACATTTGGTCCTGCCATGGGGGTAGGGGACTGGACTTGATGACCTCTCGAGATCCCTTCCAGTCCTAGTATTCTATGATTCTATCCCCTTTTCCCTCCAGCCAGCCCTTAGTGATGCCAAAACTGCAGCACAACGTTGGAGATTTAAAGGGCTTGGGTCTCTGGCCGCCGCCACTATTAGAGTAGCAGTGGCTGAAAGCCAGAGGCTCTTTTGAATCACCAGGCCCCTGGGGAACTGCCTCCTTTGTCTCCCCCTGTCAGCGGGCCTGAGAGCATGGGTTGCATCCCTGACCATCTTAGGCTAATAGCTAGTGTTAACCCTATACTTCAGGGCTACTCAACTTTGGAAGCTCCGGGGGCCACAATGATATTCACAGCACATGCCAAAGGCTGCAATTTAAGTGTGGTTGCATATACATACAAATAATATGCAAATATATGCAAATAGCTCCTTTCACACTGATGGGCATGAATACAAAGATTAATGCAAGACACACAGGCCACATTTAAGCCAGTTCTGCTGATATTAATAAAATTCAGTATTTACCCAATTTCCACCCATATGACAGCACTTTTAATGAGCAATGACAGTCCAGGAATTGAACTACTAAAACACCTATCAACAGAAGACCAATATATTGACTACTTTTTTGTTTTGGCTCCCATCTGCGGGCCACGTGTTGAGCCCTGTGTAAACTCATACTGCATTGTGGGCCGCAAAAAAATGGGCCATGGGCCACATGTTGAGTAGCCCTGTTATACTTGTATTTTTTGGACCCAATAATGCTCATGGCTTTTACAACATCCTATGAGCATGAGTTCAGAGATTCACTTTGTGTGTTTATCCTAAACTCGCTTCCTATTAATTTTATTGGTAACCCTTATTTTTTGCATTCTATAAAAGGGTAAATAACACTTTCCCTTTATTCGGCTCTGGTGAGGCCACATCTGGAGTATTGTGTCCAGTTCTGGGCCCCCCACTACAAAGAGGATGTGAATGCATTGGAGAGGGTCCAGCGGAGGGCAACCAAAACGATTTGGGAGCTGGAACGTATGACCTACAAGGAGAGGCTGAGGGAGTTGGGTCTGTTTACTCTGCAGAAGCGAAGAGTGAGGGGGGATTTGATAGCAGCCTTCAACTTCCTAAAGGGAGGTTCCAAAGTAGATGGAGAAAGGCTGTTCTCAGTAGTGACAGATGGCAGAACAAGGAGCAATGGTCTCAAGTTGTGGTGGGAAAGGTCCAGGTTGGATATTAGGAAAAACTATTTCACTAGGAGAGTGGTGAAGCACTGGAATGGGTTACCTAGGGAAGTAGTGGAGTCTCCATCCCTAGAAGTGTTTAAGTCTCGGCTTGACAAAGCCCTGGCCGGGTTGATTTATTTGGAATTGGTCCTGCCTAGAGCAGGGGGCTGGACTTGATGACCTTCTGAGGTCTCTTCCAGTTCTATGATATGATAAGTCTCTGAAAACATCCACTCAATGTGCAATGTCAGTAAAACAGAATCATTAGAAAATAACATAATGTCAGTATATAAATCCTGCATCTTGAATACTGCATGCAGTACTGGTTGCCCCATCTCAAAAAACGTAGAGAGAAGGGAAACAAAAATTATACTTCTATATGTGGAAAGATCAAAAAGAACCATTCGTCTTTGAAAAGAGACGAGCAACGGGGGATAGGACAAAAGACTATCAAATCATGAATGGTGTAGAGCAAGTGAATAAGGAATAATCACTTCTCTGGATCTGCTGGCAATGCTCCTCTTAATGCAACCTAATATGCCATTAGCCTTCTTGGCTACAGGAGCACACTGTTGACTCCTGTCCAGTTTACCCATGACGACTCCAAGACTGATTTCTTGAATTGTACTAGCTAATTTAGACCCCATCTTTTTGATTGTGTAGTTGGAAATATGTTTTCCAATGTTCATTACTTTGCATTTATCAACAATTGATTTCAACAGCCATTTTGTTACCTTGCTTCCCAGTGCAAAAGAGCTTTTTAGTACGCATGGTGATTTAGCCAATTTGCATTAAAAAATAGTAAAGGTAATTTAATAAAGCCCAATAAAAATAATTTACTTAAGTGATAAGCACTATGGAACTAGTGGCAACAAACACTTGTTATCCATCCTAATTTTCCAAGACTGACCTGTTCATTAGCTTTCCTTTTACTGTAGCTCAGGAGTGTTGTGAAAACATGTTATTTAATTTAAAAAAATAATTTTAGAAAACCTTGCTGAGCTAAAGTGGGTAAAAAGGTGACAAAATCCAATGTGACCATTAAACAGGTATTTTTTATTTTAGATAGACAGATAAATAGATAGATAAATTAATTACCAAAGAGAGCTAAAGCATGAACTGACTTGCTTTAGGCTTAAACATATTGGTAAACTGACCTTGAAGGACACTTGGGGAGAAATAACATATTTTGAAAATATAATTCCCGAAATAATAATTTTGAAATAGCATGGCCACACTGTGGGGAAGACTTGAAATTAGTCCGATGCAGGCTCCATTAATGTGAATGCACTCCCTCGACTTAGAGCCCCAGTAAGCACTGGGGAGTAATTAGTCTGAATTACTCTGGGGAGTAGTTATTTCAAAATAGCAGCAGCTGAGCATCCCACACGACCGCTATTTCAAAATAACTACTTCAAAATTAGGCTCATTCCTCATGGAATAAGCAGGAGTTATTATTTTGAAATAACCAGTCTCTTATTTTGAAATAATGGGCTTGGTAGTATAGATACTCTGCTTGTTATTTTGAAATAAGGGAGACCAGGGCTTATATGGTCAAAAGTTGGTAGAGAGTATTATTTATAGTACAATAGGAACTACAATTCTAATCAAAGAGAATTTCCCTATTTTATAGCAAAATGACAGTCCATGCCTCAAAGAGATAACAGTCTACTGCTCCAATCTTGCAAATGACTCTGAAGTCAAACTCCAGTACCCACACACTCCACTGAGTCCAATGGGGCTTTGTAAATGCACAGGGGGCTGCTCGTATGCAAACAGTTCCAGGGATAGAGCTTTGGATGTAACGTTAGCTGTGTGAATAATGGATTTTTTTGATTCATTGGAAACTCTGAAGGGTTTTTTTTAAAATTGTTTCAGTTTAAACAGAAAATGATTTTTTTTCTGCATTTCTGGCAAATCAAAAAGTTAAATAGTTAACCAGTCCCCTTCTAGACGTTCTAGTTAGAGAAGCACAGATGGTTGCTTAGGGTTGTGGAGGTCCTATTGGGGATCTTGTTCTCTTGTTGAATAGGCACTAGCACTGCTTTGGGTTTTGGGTATGACTTCTTGTAAACTCAGGCTGCAAGAGGAATAGCGTGGATGTCAGACTATTGCTGTCAAACTGAATGGATCCCGAGCAACCTTTAAGTATATGCTGCGTTGTAATATCTGTATCAGTCTCTGGACATGCAAGTTTTAACATTCCTGTGTTACCCTGAATGTGAGTTTTATGCTGACAAGGGCATACAAAATGGAGTCCACAGAACTTTCATTTTGTTTAAGGAATGCTTTCTCCCTCAGAAACAGCTTCCCACCAAAACCACAGCTTTGTACACTCGACCCCACCTATGCACCCATCCCTAAGTCATGTGCACTCAGTTCTAACAGCTGCACTCAGCCCTAACATCTCTGCACTCATTCCTAAAATGTGCACTCACTCCACTCACCAGCTACACACGGCCCTAATTCTGCACCCAGCTCATCAACATCTTTTCCCCGCCTCAGAGCCTATATAAGCTCTGGCTTGAGAGGAGTTTGGTTGGTTCCTCTGGTTTCTTTGATCTTTCCAAGTTCCTGTGGTTCCAATCCTTTCCCCTGTCATCTTTGGATTAATAACTTTGATTTGGTGAGGCCTTGGTTTTGACTCATTAGCCACCTTGCGTGTGGGAATGCCCCACATGGAGGGTATTTGGCTAGAGTCGTTGGACTGAGACTGGACTTACAATCTACCACCTTCTGGACCGGAGGGTTTAGCCGCAGTACCGTATCCTGAGGAGCCATTCTCCCAGCGATTGAGGGTCATTCCAGCATTCTTCCGCCAAGAGGCGAGGATTATCGCTTCGAGGGATCTCCCCGCTTGACCTCCTTCAAGGCTTCCAATTAGCCATGAAGTAGAAGGTCGCGGGCGCCAATCGCAACATATTTTGTAAAGTATACCTTTCTTTGTATTGGGATCTTTCCTATTTTCGTGGTTTCTAGGGATAGGGTGGGTGAGTTGTGTTTATTATTCCTGTTTGTACTGTTCATTCAAAATACATGGTTTGGCCCCAAACTTTGTGTTGCCTGATTATTGGGTCCATAAATCGCTGGTGATAGAGATACAGATTACCAGGTGAACCTCGCTTCTGACTCTAGAATCTAGTCAGAACAGGTCTAATTTCATTCTAAATTAATGTGTTACATCGTTCCCATTGTAACACCTGATATTCCTCATCCCACTGCGCTACTTCATAGCTATTTTTTTCTCCATTTCCCATCTTCCTTTCTGTCTTCTGTCTAATTGATTCCAAGCCTGACCAGCTTTGAAATCTATTTAACTGCAGGGTGTCATCACCATAACCAGTATAACAGCATGAGCTTCCTTGGCCCAGTGCAAAAGCGTAGAGGTGGGAGGAAACCAGGGCACACCAGCCAGATGTCATCCTAGAATGGGGAAGTGAGATCGGATCTGGAGGCTAACACACACCTGTTTGCAACTGACCTGTCTGCGGACCAGATGCTGTGCAGCGTGTGAATAAAGCAAGAATCAGTGAGACAGATGTTTACATTTCTTCTCTGTCCTTTCTCTTCTTCTCGTTTATATAAAGAGCAGAAGTAATCTTAACATCAGAAGCTCAGAGCCTCCTAAAACCGAGTCACTCTTTTTTCCGCAGCAAGGACATTTGATACTATCTGAGAGTCTGTGAAGCAAGGGGCTTTTCCTCTATGCACAGCAAGAAGGGCACTCAGATAGTATTCTAAGAGGGCCATGTATGTACTTAGATAAAATGGAAAAGAAATAAAGTAGTTTATCAAAATGATAATTGGTCTCTAGGATTTCTTTTTATTTTCCTTCACTTAGACAATGAGGAAAATTCAACCATCTTTTCAAGCATGGGCAAAATGGAGGGCTTGTTAAACTGTTGTCCATACATTTTTAAAACAGTGCACAGCATTTCATTATCAACTCCCTAAGTTAAGTCATGTGATTAACTAAAAAAACTCTTCTAGTTATTTTAACCACACTGTTAAATCGAATATCATTTGAAATTGATTAAATATTTTTGATGTTTTTCTACATTGTCAAATATATTGAATTAAATTACAATACAGAATACAAACTGTACAGTGATCACTTTATATTATTTTTATTACAACTATTTGCATTGTAAATATGATAAACAAAAGAAATAGCATACATTCAATTCACCTCATACAAACACTGTAGTGCTATCTCTTTACTGTGAAAGTGCAAATTACAAGTGTATTTTTGTGTGTGTTATATACCTGCACTCAAAACCAAAACATATAAAACTTAGAGTTCACTCAATCCTACTTCTTGTTCAGGCAATCAATCAGAGAACCCTCATGCCTTGGCCACCAATCCAGAGAATATACCGCAGTGATGATTACGCTTGTTAAAAAATATGTTAATTACATCTGTGACTGAACACTATGTAGGAGAATTGTATGTCTCGAGTTCTGTTTTACCCATATTTTACCCATAACATATATTTCATTTTATAGCAGTCTCAGATGATGACCCAGCACATTATTAATAAAATGAACATGCATCAGTCCACTTTGCTTTGGACCATTATCTAGCAGAACCTGTCACCAGTATGGCTACATGTCCTGTGGAATGGTGGTTGAAGCATGAAGAGACATATGAATCCTTAGCACAGATGGCACATAAACATCTTGTGATACCAACTACAACAATGCCATGTAAGTGCCTGTTCTCACTTTCAGGTGACATTGTGAATGAGAAGGAGACAGCATTATTTCTTGCCAAGGTTTCCTCTAAGCTGCGCAGTAGCACAACTCTGCAGCTGCTTAATGAGCCCCGCCCAAAGGCTCAGAGCTCCGCGCATGGAGCTGCCCGGCTGGGGGAGAGGCACTTGTCCCTCAGCTACATCTGCTGCTCCCTGCTGAGGACAGAGTAGAGAGTGTCTCCCAGTCGGTAGGGAGGAGACATCCTCAGCAGGGAGCTGCTGCTATAGCTGAGGGAGAAGTGCCCCTCCTCAAGCCAGGTGGCTCAGTGCATGGCAGCTCTGAGCCCCTGAGCAGGGCTCATTAAGCAGCTATGGGGCTGAATGGATTTGTTGGCTCTAAAACTTTTACATTATTTTAGTTTTGAATGCAATTATTTTTGTATACATACATAGTGCCACAATTGCAAATTCAACTTTCAGGTAAAGAGAGTAAACTACAGCACTTGTAATGGGGGAATTGAAAAATACTATTTATTTTGGTTTTTACAGTGTAAATATTTGCAATAAAAATATAGAGAGAACACTCTACAATGTATATTCTGTCTTGTTATTTAAATCAATCTATTTGAAAAGGTAGAATATATCCAAAATATGTAAATAAATGATATATCATTATTGTTTAGCAATGCAATTAATCACACAATTAATCGTGATTAATTTTAAATTAATTGACAGCCCTAGTATTAGAACTTTCATATTCACATACTGGTGCTAAATGACCACATTATTAGGTGACAGTTTCTAGGGCTCTCTACAGGAATACAGTGCCCCTGTGTTGGGTTACTTTATGCTGAGGGACTAGAGCTCTGCATCAGGATGCAGAGAAATTTCTGTTGAGTCATGCACTGGAGCATGAATCAATGAAAGAGGGGTGGATTGTCCCTTGAGGGCAGCAGAAACTAGGGGCTGAGACTGAAGACATTTTGCAAGGAGTTTCTAGGAAACTCAAGTTTGGGGACAAAACCTGGTTTGGTTAATATTTTGTTATGGTTATTCGAGTAAACAATATAGCCAAACATTAGGAAGGGATAAGTTTGCAACATATACAATGGGCTGGATCCTCAGTTGATTTATATTGGTATAACTCCATTGACTTCAATAGAACTACGTTGATTTACACCAACTGAGAAGGTAGTCCACTGTGCATAATTTTTCTGGACCGGTTTGGGAAATCCATCTGTTCATATATTGTTTCATCTGTAATAAAATAAGAATCATGACCACTTTGAAACAGATTTTAAAACTGTCTCGTTTCTCTTCAGCTTTGGCAAAAGCCTTGGCATCCTCTGCAGAAACATTGCTGTATTGCTTTTTATTGGACCATTCTTCAGTGAATCACAACGGCTGCCATAGCTGTGGAGAGAGGTACTATATTTTCAGAGTGATAAGTGGTAAAAGCATACCCCAGTTTAGTAAAAAAAAAGTGGTGTTATTGTATACAATCGCTGTAGTTCACTCCAGATTGCTACAGATAGTTGCGGTACTTAAAGTGGACAATAATGGTAATTTACAAGGACTCCGTGGCTGACTCACACAACATAGCCTCTTGAGACTGTAATGAACTCATAATTAGTGTTATTAATCACGGACCTAGTGTAGGAGGTACATACCATGAATTCCATGTCAAAGGTTTTTATTAATAAACATTTTTCAATTTCTCAGCTGAGGAGAGATAACAGGCTGCCAGAAATCTTTCCATCATGCCTATATCTCATAAATACTAACAGGGGTCAATCCTGGAAACATCTCAATTCATTGAGACTTCAGGGTGGTCAGCTGCTTATGGGAGGCACTCAGTATGCTAACTGGTCTTCACTGACAGAGTTCTGTAAGCAATGTACACTTGGGTGAATGAGGCCTGACAAGAATCTCACAAAATGCCATACAGCCTCGTTTCTCAAACTGCGGGTCCCAACCCCCCCAGGGAGTCGCAAGCAACTTAGAGGGGGGTCGCAGCTGGATTCTGTTTTTCTCTTGCAAAAATGTGTGTGTCTCCGGCATCTCAACTGGCAATCCATTGACACTGATCATGTGACACTGATCATGTGATCATGGGATCAGTTTCTCTCGCAAATGTTCACATGTCTCCTATGTCACCACTGGCGACCTAAGCGCCGATCCCGTGATCTCAGATGGTCAGGTTCAGCTTCTTTCACAAATATTCGTGTGTCTCCAGTGTCTCTGTCGACGCGGCGTAGTATTTACTAGTACAATGTCTTTAGTAGTCCTTTGAGTGTATGTGACATTCCATTCTTTTATCAATTATTATATATTTATAAAAACTTGTATCTGTTATTTTAAATTTTTAGCCTTACAACATGGAAAGGTTTTTGTTGAGTGGTAAGCAAAAAGCTGATGACAAATCTACTGATATTGCTGATAAAAATAGGCCTAAATCAAGAAAGTATGATGAAAGTTACATATATTTTGGTTTCACGAGTGTTTTTGTTACGGGAATAGAACAGCCTCAATGTGTTATTTGTCAGAAAATGCTATCCGCTGAAAGTATGAAGCCAAGCAAACTAAAACAACATCTGGAAACAAGTCATGCACACTTAACTAACAAACCTCGAGATTTTTTCATTCGAAAAAGAGATGAAATGAAACAACAAAATGTGAGTCTAGTTAAATATATAAGCGCCCTTCAAAATCACTTTTAGCTTCTTATCAAGTTGGATACAGAATTGCTCAGTGCAAAAAGCCCCACACGATTGGAGAAAATTTAATACTTCCATCACCTATTGATATGGTTACAACTACGTTGGGGGAGTTTAGTGCTAAACAGCTTTTAAGTATCCCTTTGTCTAATGACACTGTTTGCTGCCGAATTGCAGATATGGCAGAAGATCTTAAAGAGCAACTAAATGAAAAAATAAGAAGCAAATCATTTGCCATTCAGATAGATGAGGCAACAGATAATGCCAAAGATGCTCATTTAATAACATACTTTAGATTCTTTGATGATGGTAAAATAAATTAGGATTTACTTTTCCGTAAAGAAATTACAGGGACAAGTAAAGTTGAGGATCTTTTCGATATACTGTGATTGATAGCTTTATGAAATCAAATCTCTTACAGTGGTTGAACTGCGTGGGCATATGCACTGACGGAGCATGCTCTATGCCAGGCTGTGATAGAGGACTTCAAGTATTAATATGCCAAAAATCTCGTGGTGTTGTTTGGACACACTGTATGATTCATAGGCAAGCTCTTGCTTCGAAATATTTGAGCTCGGCATTGGTGTAAGTTCTACAAGCAACCATAAATGTTGTGAACTATATAAAAACCAGGCCTGAAAAGGCAAGGATGTTTGCAAGGTTTCGCGGAGAGATGGGCGTTGAACACACTTCCTTGCTGTTTTACTGTGAGTCAAGATGGCTGTCTCACGGAAACGTTTTGACACGTGTTTTCGAACTAAGGAATGAACGTCACCAGTATTTAATTGAGGAAAGGTGTAGTAGTGTACACATGTTTATCGACTGTGATTTCAATATGCAGTTAGCATATTTAAGTGACATATTCAATAAGCTGAACACTCTTAATACCGCAATGCAAGGTGGTAATAATCATATTCTTTAATTCTATGATAAATTGAAAGCGTTTATTAGGAAAGTTGAACTGTGGCAGAGCAAAATGGAAAATTCAAATTTAGACATGTTTCCTCCTTTAAAGCAATTTATTGAAAGCAATAACACACATATTAGTGAAGATGTGAAATTTTGTATTTTAAATCACCATTCTTCTTTAAAATTTCATTTTAAGAACTATTTCTCAGATATGGATACGGAAAAATTTGATTGGATAAGGAACCCACTCGACACTAAACTAATAGCTGGTACACTCACTACTAACAAGGAGGAGCAAATCATTGATATCTCTTGTGACACTGCTTTAAAAATAAAATTCTCAACAATGTCTCTATGAATTTTGGATTGGTGTGCAAAATGAGTACAAAGAATTAAGCGAGAAGGCTATGAACATACTGATCCTGTTTGCAACATCATATTTGTGCGAGTCAGGGTTTTCTGCAGTTGCTGCTATAAAAAGCAAGTATCGATCAAAAGTAAATGTGGAACGAGAAATGAGAGTGGCTATCTCAACAATGAAACCCAGATTTCAAAAATTATGCAACAATAAACAAGTTCATCCTTCACATTAAATAATATGATTGCAAATTTGATATTTTTTGTCTATTTCCAATAAAAATGTAGTTATCATATGATATTGGATTATTTATTTCTTGTCCAATCCTAATCACAATAAAATGATTAGTTTTACTTGTGAAGCAGTGAGGGTGGGCTCACACAAATTCATTTAGCATTTTACGGGGTCGTGGTATTACAAAGTTTGAGAATCCCTGCCATACAGTAAAATAATAAGGCCTAAATTTTTAAAAGGGATTATTTAGGGACTTGCAAAAGTAGGATTGTACTCTGATTATAACTCTTGCTGATTTGCATAGGCTAAGGGGAGTAAGTGAGCTTCATAAGAACGAGAGGTATAGTCATAGCTAAAACCCTGTACGTTATGAATATCCTCTCTAACCAATAGATAACATTTCCTCTCTGTTCTCACATTATTGTCAAACTCTTTCAGCCTATTAAAGGTTCAGCAGACTGAAAATCCTCATCTTTCAGGACAGCTAGCATTTAACTTAAAATTTTAACATAATTTTTAATTTGAAGTTTTGTGTATTACATTTCCTTTCATTTTTCTATGGTAAAATACGAATATCAATCACAGAGATATCACTGAAATCCTATGTTCTTCCTATGTATGATCATAGCAGTGTCTGCCAAGGATAGCTCTAATCCACACATCACTGACAAGATAATGGCTTCATTATTGTGCACTTCGGGAACCTTAATCCATTCATCAGTGATATAGATCCTTTGTAGTTGCTACAGTTTGTTGTATCAGGGCCTGCTTTATGTAGCATGGAATCTGTGGATCCTAAAATGCACAAGTATTGTGAACTAAGGCTTTGTCTACACAAAGATTTATAAGGAATGCTGAGTCAGGCTGTGATTTTTTACTGCAACATTTGTATTGGTTCAGCTCCTCATATGGACGCATTTAAACCGCTATACCTTATCGCATAAGCATACATGTAGACAAGCCCTAAAAGTCCTTTTGAAAAACTGATGTTAAAAAGTGGATTTCTGAGGGCAGAATGGGTATGATTGTCCAAGTTCTTATCTGAGCCCCACAAAAAATCATCCAGGCTCAAGTCTGAGCCCCAAGTCCTTCCTTATTGCCCCGAACCCTAATTTCAATCTCCTCTTCAATGCTAGTGTTGCACTAGCGAAGAGAGCTGTCTATCTGTTGTTCCCTCTGGGCTTTGTTTTTTAAGCAAACAGAGGGGCTGTGATGAGAAACTGGAACCTTTGATCTCATTCCTGCTCTATACAAGGAATCTAACTCATTCTCAACAATGGCTGGGACTCCTGAACTTCTGTTGTATTTGGCTTGTGGACACGACAAAACTGCTTTCAGTGTGGCTCCAGCCACGGAGTGCAAATGAAGCACAGTCACTTAGGCTGATACCATATCCTTAATCCCTCTGGGTATGTCTACACTACAAAGTTAGTTCGAACTAACGGACGTTAGTTCGAACTAACTTTCATAGGCGCTACACTAGCGCTCTGTTAGTTCGAATTTAATTCGAACTAACGGAGCGCTTAGTTTGAACTAGGTAATCCTCATTCCACGAGGATTAAGCAAAGTTCGAATTTACTAGTTCGAATTAAGGGCTGTGTAGACCCTAAATTCGAACTAGTGGGAGGCTAGCCCTCCCCAGGTTTCCCTGGTGGCCACTCTGGCCAACACCAGGGAAACTCTACTGCCCCCCTCCCGGCCCCGGACCCCTTAAAGGGGCACGGGCTGGCTACGGTGCCCGTGCCAGGTGCAAGCCTGCCAGCACCCAGCCAGCAGACCCTGCACCTGGCACGGCTCGAGCCACCCACCCGATGCCCCCTAGCCCTCCCCCTCTTCCCAGGACCAGGCTGGCGGCTCCTGGGAGCTTGCCCGGGACCGCAAGAGGCGGGCACCCGCCTGGGCTAGTGCGGACATCGTGGACCTCATCCACGATCTCTGCACTAGGCACAGGAAAGTGGCCGGCTAGGGCAGGAGAGCTGCCAGCCTGGCCACCCAGGAGCAGGTGTGCAAGAGAATCAAGGGGGTCCACTGAGACCCCCGACCCTGAGCCCTGAGCTTACAATGGCCGTACTGGGTCAGACCAAAGGTCCATCTAGCCCAGTAGCCTGTCTGCCGACAGCGGCCAACCCTAGGGACCCTGGAAGGGATGGACCGAAGACAGTGACCAAGCCATTTGTCTCGTGCCATCCCTCTCCAGCCTTCCACAAACCTTGGGCAGGGACACCACTCCTACCCCCTGGCTAATACCACTCCATGGACCCAACCTCCATGACTTGATCTCACTTCCCTTTAAACTCTGTTCTAGTTGTAGCCTTCACAGCCTCCTGCAGCAAGGAGTTCCACAGGTTGACTCTTTGCTTTGTGAAGAACAACTTTCTGTTACTAGTTTGAAGCCTGCTACCCATTCCTTTCCTTTGGTGTCCTCTAGTCCTTCTTTATGGGAACTAATGAAGAACTTTTCTGTATGCACCCTCTCCACCCAACTCCTGCTTTTAGAGACCTCTATCCTGTCCCCTCTCCGTCTCCTCTTTTCTAAGCTGAAAAGTCCCAGTCTCTTTAGCCTCTCTTCATATGGGACCTGTTCCCAACCCCTGATCATTTTAGATTCCCTCCCCTCTCCTAGCCTCTCTTTTCCCCTCTCCCACCTCCTTTTCCCAGTCTCCCCCAATTTTGTTCAATAAAGACAGATTCCATTTTGGAAGACACGTTATCTTTATTTTGTACATCAAGAAGAGGGGCTAGAGAAGGATAAGAGGAAGGAGGTGAGGGAGGAATGGGGCACGAGCCCCCGATGGGGAGGCCTGGGTTGGCTCTGCGGGCTTCTGGGGGTGGAAGCTCTCCTGCAGCCCCCCAATTGCCCCCACTCCCCAGATGGCAGCCTGCGGCAAGTGCAGCCGGGCTGATGGCCGAGTGGTGTGATGTGCCCAGTGTGGGTAGTCCGGGCACTCCAAGCCAGGGCTGCTCTGCAAGCGGGGCACCCCTGAGAACTGTCTGTCTGGGGTGGGGGTCAGGACCCTTTAAGCACAGCCCTCGGCTAGCCTGAGACAGCATCTCCACGCTCTAAGTCCTCCTCTGATGCCCTGCCGGCACTGCTTCCGGCCATCCTTAACCCCGGTTCAGGGTCCACTTAATGTGGACATGCTAGTTCGAATTAGCAAAACGCTAATTCGAACTAGTTTTTTAGTCTGGATCCGTTAGTTCGAATTTGAATTAGTTAATTTGAACTAAGCTAACTAAGTTAGTCGAATTAGCGCTGTAGTGTACACATACCCTCTCTTAGGGTATGTCTACACTAGCACCCTAGTTCGAACTATGGAGGCTAATGAGGGCGACCGAAATTGCAAATGAAGCGTGGGATTTAAATATCCCACGCTTCATTAGCATGTTCCTGGGTGGTCGCCATTTTGGAAATTGACTAGCCCGGAATAACTGCCCACGTCTACAAGTGGCAGTGAAACGGGAGTTCGAAGTAAATCCCTTAATTCGAATTAGCTGTTAAACCTCATTCCAGGAGGAATAACAGCTAATTCGAGTTAGGGCTTTACTTTAAACTCCCGTTTCACTGCCACGTGTAGACGCGGGCAGTTATTTCGGGCTAGTCAATTTCCAAAATGGCGACTGCCCGGGGGAACATGCTAATGAAGCGCGGGATATTTAAATCCCACGCTTCATTAACAATTTTGGTCGCCCTCATTAGCCTCCCTAGTTCGAAGTAGGGGGATAGTGTAGACATAACCTTACTGTGCCATGTCCCAGCCACATTGCCAGTTAAACTGTCTTCTTCACCAGTTCAGGAAGCGCTGTTGCTGACAACTCCTGTCAATCAGAGAAGCAACTGGCCAGCTCTTTCATGTGCACTGACTACTGCTAATGTATCCAGATAGCCAGGGACTGCACGGAGCTCTGGGAATTGGATATATTCAGTGTGGCTAGAACACTGACACAGCACCTTTCCAACTATCCAGACAGCATGTGACCAGGTCTTCGCTCCCACTGTGGTCCCTCAGAACTCTTCCAAGCACCAAACCTGGCTCTCCTCAGCTGCAATCAGTGGGAGCGGAAAGCAGCTCCCTCCACCGATGCTGAGAGGCATTATGCAGGTAACAGGGATAGGGAGGCCTACAACCTTCTCCTTCAAGAACTGAAACAAGAAAGTAGGGAAAGAAAGAGAGCCTGACATAAGGCCTAGGGGCAGGGCAGGACGGGGTGGGGAGAGGGATAAGGAGAAGCTCAATGAGGGGTGCTCCCCTCCCCACAGAATGTGGGCAGTTCTCATCTCTCTGGTCCCAGAGACATGGGAGAGAGTGGAGAAAAGGTTAAAGGTTTTTTCAGACAACTTGAGGGTCTGAAATTCTAGCACCCACTCATTCAGTCACTGGCTGAGAGACAGACAGACAGACAGACAATATAAGAGCACACTCTAATCATTCCAGTAAAATTTTGGTGATTTTCTGTCCTTCCTAACCCTTCTAAAAAGAAAATGAGTAAAATGTCTTTTACCAAATGCTTGTAAAAGAAAATCCCTCTCTCCAAGACCCCGCTCTGCTCCCAAACAGCCCCATTGTGAAAACTTGTCCATAGAAAAAGGTTCCAAATGTTGGCAAAGAGGGAGGATAAAGAGGCGGAAAAGTGGCTGTAGGGAGCTGTATATTAAACAAGAACCCTTTTCCTTCTTTATTCAGCTTGCCACTTAGACTAATTAACATGACTCATTTGTGCCAGCTATAGAGGTTTTTTGACATTATTGTATGTGACTCTTTATTAAAATACTCGCTGGAAAGGATGAGATGTATTTCTAGTGTATATCTCAGTTTCAAAAGTTAACTCTTCCTACTCTGTTAGGAGCAGGCGGTCATGGTATTGATCAGCAGAAAATTAAATCCCCTTCCTTGGATTTGCAATGTGCTTAGATTTTATCTGGCTCCTCAAATATTAATTATTTCTACTCAGTTAAAATGCAGTCAAAACATGCAATTTGGGGGACAGAGTTGCTAAAGTTATATAAATTCAGAAGGATACATTCAACTTGTAGAGCTCATTAGTAATGTCATTTATTTGTCCTGAATATACCCATTTCTTTGACTGAGGAGCTCCATTTGTATAAAAATTTTGGCCACAGCAACAAAGAAAATGCTGTTACTGTCATTTCTCTAAAGTTAAATAACTTTGATATTTATTTGTTTTATGTTTAATTAGAATATCTAAAACCATGAAAACCAAAATATGGGGCAGATGCTTCTGCAGAATTTAATAAAAAATATGGTCTGAAATTAAAAATGATATTTCCCCTTATCTTGGTTAACCCAGGCACAAATTATTTCATGTCCCATCCCTAACTATAATAATTTAATTATCAGAGAACATGACCTATGAAGAACACGACCTATGAAGCCAGGCTTCATGAACTGGGCTTGTTTAGTTTGGAAAAAAGAAGATTAAGGGGGGACATGATAGCGGTTTTCAAATACCTAAAAGGGTGTCACAAGGAGGAAGGAGAAAATTTGTTCCTCTTGGTTTCTGAGGACAGGACAAGGAGTAATGGGCTTAAAGTGCAGCAGGGGAGGTTTAGATTGGACATTAGGAAAAAATTCCTAACTGTCAGGGTGGTCAAATATTGGAATAAATTGCCAAGGGAGGTGGTGGAATCTCCCTCTCTGGAGATATTTAAGAACAGGTTAGATAGACATCTGTCAGGGATGGTGTAGACGGAGCTTGGTCCTGCCTTGAGGGCAGGGGGCTGGACTCGATGACCTCTCGAGGTCCCTTCCAGTCCTATTATTCTATGATCCTTTAACTAGCTATAGCAAAGTCTAACAGTGCTCTCTTTCTAGTCCTGGGTCTATCCTCTATCTAGGCATGTTGGTTTGCTTAATGCTGTGCTTTAATTTCACTGTAGTATTAAGACTAGTAAAGGAGAAAATGAATACATTGCATGTCATTACCTGTATCATATCACTGAGGTATTCAACACAGACAATATGAAAGCAGCCAATGCAATTTTCATTCTGTTTTCATTTTTTATATTATAGTGGCTAAAAGCAGTGTCACACAAAAGCAACACTTTCATCATTTCCAATGTGAGGATCATAGTAATTACATCATTTCTCATCATGATACAGCTAAACAAAACTTTTCTTTAAAAGAAAACTGTCATTTAGCCAATTAATGGGTAATTACCAGTAATAGAAGACTGAAACTTGGACTTATATTAACATTAGTTTGATTTCTATTTTCCTCTAATTCGTGCCCTCAGTGTTTCAAGTAAAACTTGAGAGGAAGAGAATCTATTTAATTTGTAAGTGGCCCAGCTGCACTTGGAGTTACTACTAGACTACTGATACAAAAACAACTCACTTAAAACACTTAATTCTGCACAACACAATACAAATAGTTTATCAAGCCAATGCAAACCATAATTTATCACACCAAGACAACAGAAATTCTCTTTGGTCCCAGAGTTAGGCATGCAAAAGTGGGCAAACATATCTGCTTGCAAATACCTGATATATGCACAAGGAATTAGGTATTTAATGCACTGAGCCAATTTGGTTCCAAGTGGTCATGTGGATGTGCACCAATATTGGAATCAGAAATGTGAATATATACCCCAGTGAATGCAAGTGTAGTTGAAGGATTAACCATGTATGTCTTTACTTAGAAAACCTGGCCATTGACTAGCAAGGATTAGTATCAAAGTCCAGGATGGTGCATTTTGGCTTGAGAGACACAACTCAGCAGTTCCGATTCCATCCCCTGTGATCAATGCTTAGCATGCATGCATGTTCACTGATTCACTGTTTCATCATACACCAGAAAAAGAAGACATCTTTTCCCAAAAAAACACATCCAGATAGAATTTCACCTCTACAGAAGACCACATCAAACTCAGTTTTACAGAGATCCCCCAGCAAAATGCAGGACAATGTAGCACTTTAAAGACTAACAAGATGGTTTATTAGATGATGAGCTTTCGTGGGCCAGACCCACTTCCTCAGATCAGATTTGATCTGAGGAAGTGGGTCTGGCCCACGAAAGCTCATCATCTAATAAACCATCTTGTTAGTCTTTAAAGTGCTACATTGTCCTGCATTTTGCTTCAGCTACCCAAGACTAACACGGCTACATTTCTATCACAGAGATCCCCGTCTATGATGTTTCCACTACATTATAAATGCCAAGAAACAATATATCTGGCTCTAGAGGTAAATATCTAAAGGACCTCTGTATGGAGAGTTCTTTGCATAAAGCAGTCTGGCCAAACCTATGCCTGGAAAAAGAGAGTGTAGTGACATACAATCAAATCTCATAAACTGATCAAGTTTGGAGCTGAGTCAAAATTTGAATAGGAAACAATCAGTGGAAGTGGTGTTGGCAGTTCAAATTGACACACTTTTCTCTAAGTTAGGACTGAACCAAACTTAAATGGTTGGGGGATGTGATGCTGTTAGAAGCACTGCCTCTTGAATGAGATAGAACACCCAAATTCTAATTAGATGCAGTGGCCATTATATATCCCATGTCATTACTTCCCAAAAGTTATCATATTATTCTAAGCTTCTTGGATAATTATAATCTATATTCCTAAAATTCTCACCTTTGATCCAATGTACATCTTCACTTCCTTTCATAAACTTTTATAGTGTTGCCACATTTCACCTCAGAGATATCTACACTCCAATGATGAGTAAAATAATTCCTCATGTCTAATCTTGCTCCCCATAAATTTAAAGTTATTAGGATCAAGCCTACAGTTGATAACTCAGTAAAATCAGCAAAGATACTTTAGTATCAAAAGCACTATATTAAATCATTTTGATTAATACACATGAAGCAGCCATTTCTCCCAAACAGCTTTATTTTCTGTAGTAAATATGTATATATGTATATTGTGCACTGTAATTATAGTAAGAAATTATTTCTGTCCATTTATACAGCCATGTTTCACTTTATAACTAATAACTACAGTATTGTACTTTGTACAAGGATTTTCTATGTTACTCTTTCCCAAGGCTTTGAAAAGAAAGAGTTTAACTTTAAGGAACATCAAGTCTTATTAAAATAATAGCTAAGGGTTTCCTTCACGTCCCAAGGATTTAAGTTTTTTTCTTCCAAGAGTTTGAACAGAAAAGGAAATGGTAAAATGCTTTCCTGGCTTTGGTAAAATTCTGAACTGACCTTAAAGATAAAGTCAGGAGACATTCTCAGTACCACTTTACTACTGGGAAAAGAAATTAAAGGATCTTTGATTGATAAAGCCTTGAGTTCACTTGTTTGTATTGCCGCACGTGATGTGTCAAGAAGGCAGTCTTCACAAGAAGGTAAAATAATGAGGCATTACATAAAGGCTTACATGGTGCTTCTATCAAGAACTGTGGAACTCAGTTAAGCTTCTGTGAAAGGGAATCTTGCTGGTGTCAGTCTTTATCAGATAAATGACCCCTGCAATATACTTGATTTTTGTATATAAGTGCATGTGTGTATTCTTGGACAAAGCACTATCTTGAGTCTCTGGCTCATGAAAACATTCTCTGGGTTTTTCTTCCACAGAGGTGAGGGTTTTACTTGAAAAGCAAATTGCTTTTGACATATGCTATGACTTCTGAACTCATTTGACAGAGGTAATATTTCAGGGGCTTTATGTGTGGCTCTGGCCCAGGAATATATACATGTAAAAGAATCATTGCTGTTATCTCATGTACTTCATTGCTCATGCAGAATTTACCCTACTTTCACTCTTCCCAGAATATCCAAGTGGGAAAGCAACTGTTCTAAATTACAAACATAAAGACGGAGTAGCGTCACTGGGGATGGAGGAGGGGAAGGGTGGTGATAGATACATTGTCAACTTCAGGGATATAATTAGCACAATTACAGGTTTTGAATATACTCATAACAGAAGACAGATTGACTAGAAGTTTGCACAGATCATTAAACTCGTATATTGCTACATGGAGGACTCAGTATCACATCATTGTGGCAAATGTGCAGAAATGCATCAGAAAAACCTAAAAAACCTAGTGCTGGTAAAAATTATCTCACAAACCACTATGACTTCTTCCTACTTTGTAAAATGTATGTTTATGGATTTCAAACATGAAGAACAGAAATCTGTTATTACTTTAGTATATCACATATGAGATCACATTAACACACACACACACACACAAAACATTTCAAATAAGCAGTTGTCTATATCTTTATTCCAAATCTAATTTTATAATAGTTACTCTGGCTTTTGCTTCAGACAAGGTCCTGATGTCCCTTTGTCTTACAAAACCCGAACATCAACTATTTTCAGTTAAGCAGTTCATTTTTTAAAATTAATGTTTGCAAGTGCTTTGAAGATGTAAAACACTATTTTCGTTTTATAGTATTCATATTATTTAAAACAGCTGCTGTTCATCATCTGTAATCTTAAAGTACAGCAGGGTGAGCAGAGTTTCTGTGGTAAAATGTTTCTATTTCATAAACCTGTTGAAACTTTAAAAAACATTTAATATGGGATAGAATCCTTCTTGTTGACAAAAGAGAAGGAAATAATTCCTTCCACTTCCTCAGAAGAAAGTTTAGCCACTTCTCTATTTCAGATTGGTAAGCACTGGCCTCCAATATGCCAATCATTTTGAGGGAGACCCCCCCCCCAAATTTGAACTTCAATAAATCCATGTATGCAGAGACCTCTGGTTCTCTTCTAAGATAGTCCACTTTAAAATCTCACACAATATAGCTCCATAAATGTGTAATGCACTATACAGATAAAGTATAAAGCAGAGAATCATAAAAGGATGGCAGGACTCTTTTCTTGACTCTACCATTATAATAATCAAGGCAAATCCCAAAGCAATGTGGCCTTGAATGCTGTCTGGACTGATCTCTAGCTAAGATGTTCTGGTTGGATGTTCAGTCTATGCCCATTATTGGTAGTCTTACTGTGTCAGTAAGGCTTCCATGTGGTTGCCAACCATATCCCTTCATCAATGTACTTTGTAATTTGGTGGTCTTCCATACTAATCCTATATTTGCACCAAGAAAACAGCCAAAACCAAATCAGCGGCAATTAAGGGATCTGCTGGGTTTATATATGAATATCCTCATTGCTGATCTTGTCTTAGCATTTGATGAAGATGACAAGGATCATCAATACACTGCTCCTCCAAACTTCACTGCTGTCCAATATAGCTGGCACATCCATGATTCTAATCTGCTGCTTTGATGTCTTGTTGTCTTTGTGACCAACTGAGAATTTTCTGAAATATTTTTTATTAATCCTATGTATGCCTCAGTTTCCCACTGTACATTGCACTGTAGAACAAACAAACAAATAAACAAACAAACCCACCACTGTCTTTGCCAAAACCGTGCAGAAGGCATGAGGTTTGGATGTCACCTGACTGTGGGTGGAGTAAGTTAGGTCCTTAAAAAACTGGTTGAAACTGACTCTACATCAGAGAATTCAGCAAGACAAAGGGAGGCCTCAGTGACTGAACCATCAGCCGTGGAAAACCCTGGGAAGGCAAATAAGGAAATGGATGAGGGGAAAAAAGAGAGAAAGTTGCAGATGGAGACCATGACAGCTTGGATGATTAATTATAGCATTGGCTTGGCCAGGGTGCACTCTGAACTTTTGCCTCTCTGGGCTAACCTAAGGACTTTTAGCTTGTGTGTGCTGTCTAATAAATGATGATCATATTTTGAAAAAGCTGCTTGTGGCACTCATTCAGAGCACTGTGCCCTGACGGGGCACGGCACAGTCCAAACCTCTTGCAGGAGTCTGGCTTAGATGGATTTGCTGAAAGGAGCCATGGATGACTGGTACCAAAGGCCCAATCTCAGAGTCTCCTGTGGACCCATGTATATGTCCTTGGGCATGGTATACTAAATGAGTCACTGCCAGGAGACAGGTTACCAGCTAAGGCGTAGACCAGATCCTATGACTCCATGACAGTCTCCACAGAAGCTGGTGAAGAGTTAAGAACATGGCGGTGGCTGCTGCTATAAAAGTATCCGCATCTACTGAGCATCCTCCAGCATAGTCTGTGATGATTCCCATGTATTTGACAATTGTCACCTGCCTGATATGCTGCCTGCCCAAGTTAACAGTGGGCTGGTAATGTGCTGAAGTTCTCCTGACTCAGTATATTTTAGTACACCTTGTTAACTCTACTAGATAATTAAAGGTATAAAGGATGTGGAAGTGGCTCCTATGGTAAGGGAAAAAATTCTGAAGGAAGCCTCAGAGATATACAAGCTCAGGGAAGGAAGTTATGGTTTACCTCATTACTGTGTCTTAGTCACTGATAAAACAAAAGTCAAGGAAGATTGCTCTGAGTGTATGGACTAGCATGAAAGCAGGTAGACAGGTGACCATTTGAAAGGAGACAAATGAAACAGCTATATAAGTGGCATGCGTTTAACAAAGATGGACAAAGAAGAGGAAGAACAAAGGGAGATAAGATCAGAGGAATTAGAAATGAATTTAAAGGCCTTGAATGGAAGAGGAACGTCTGGATTTTATTTGGGAAGATACAGGGAGACAATGACAAGATTTTAAGGTGCTCCAAATGAACTCTGAAACAGAGTTCTGAATTGTTCAGGAGGGTGAAATCAGTGTGTCAGGAAGACCAGAGAGGAGGAAAATGCAGTAGCCAAGGCATGAGGATTAATGCAGTCACATTATTTTGCAAATAATCCATGGGACATTGCTGCTCACATGGTGTTAATCCAAAGAGTGACCTGGATTTGCTGATACTGGTAAGACCCTAAAAAAAATCCATATTTTGTTCCATGTGGCTACAGTACTGAATGGCCAGGACCAAATTATAGAGCAAGCAGTGTTTGAAAAAAAAAATTAAACAAAGGTTAGCCATGACTCTCCCTAAATGTATTTTGAAAATACAGTAGTTGGCAGACATTGATGTGGGCAGGGCTAACAGGGTTCAGAAACCACATTTTGGGGAAACTCATCTTGAGGATGGTTTTTCAAAACCATTTTGGACATAGTTAGACCTGGTCCACACTCAATTGCCATTCATATTCTAAAGCATTTCTCCTCTTCAAAGCCTTCTTCCTGCCCAATGTCTGAAGGAGTTTGCCAGGGAGCAATTGTTTAAATTCTACAGACTTTTTAAAATCATATTTTCAGATATTTCCACATTTCTATCATGGACAGAGTCTTAAAGTGGCTGAACCACACCGTCTACTAATACTAGACATAAGCAAGGTAAGATTCTTCACACCGAATCATTACTTTCAGAAGGAAGTGAACTCGAGAGAACCAGCTCTGGTACCTGAAACTCAATTTAAAAAAGCAGCAGTAACAAGTAGGGATGTTAAAATGCATGTAATTAAATCAATGTGTAACTGCTGAAAATGTCAGTGATTACACTATTACACATGGGCCGGGGGTGCGGGTGGGGGACTTGGCTGATACACAGGCAGCAGCAGCATGAGAGGGCCAGATGGCTCCCCAGAAGCCAGGATACATAGAGACCCAGCTTTTAAGCTGGGTCTCTGTGTGTACCAGGAGCCCAAGCTCATTGGTTAACCATGTATACAGTTACACTTTCCCATCCCTAGTAACAAGGTATCAGGCAGCAGATTACATTTAAGAAAGTTAGGCAACTCTCATTAATTTAGGGCTCTCAAGTAGCCTTCAAAGATAAAACATGGTAAAACTTTAGAGCCTATGGTCCATGCAGTCCTATATCTTGTTCTAATTGCTCAGACAAACAGATTTGGTTACAATTTGCAGGAGATAATACTGAATACTTCTTGTTTACAATGCTACCTAAAAGTGAGAAGTGGCGTTCACATGGCAGTGTTGTATCCAACGTCGCAAGATATTTACATGCCAGATATGTTAAAGATTCATATATCCCTTCATGCTTCAATCCACATGGGCATGCTTCATGCTCATAGCAGGTTCTCCTTGATAACATTTCAAAGCAGAATGGACCAACACATGTTTGTTTTCACAGTTAATTTTCTTTTTTGGTGGTTCTGGTTCTGTAGTTTCCACATTGGAGTGTTGCTCTTTTAGACTTCTGAAATCATGCTCCACACCTGGTCCCTCTCCAATTTGGATGGCAGTCAAGATTCTTGAAGCTTAGAAAGTGCTATAGCTATTTTTAGAAATCTCACATTAGTACCTTCTTTTATCAAGTTTGCATTGAAAGTATTCTTAAAACAAACATGAGCTGTGTCATCATCTAAGATGATCACATGAAATATAGAGCAGAATATAGGAAAAACAGACCAGGAAACATGCACTCTCTCCCTCAAGGAGTTGAGTCACAAACTTAATTAATGCATTAGTTTATTAATGAGCATCATCAACATGGAAGCATGACTTCTGGAATGGTGGTCGAAGCATTAAGGGACATACAAACATTCAGTATCTCTGATACGTTAAATACCTTGCAAATACCAGGTACAAAATGTCATCCTACTGCTTCTTCTCACTTCTCACTTTCAAGTGACATTGTAAATAAGAAGTGGCAGCATTATGTCCCATAAACGTAAACAAACTTGTTTGTCTTAGTGATTGGCTGAACAGGAAGTAGGAGTGAGTGGATGTGTACGCTCTAAAGTGTTTCATTGTTTTATTTTCAAATGCAGTTCTGTAACAAAAAAATTCTACATTTATAAGTTGTACTTCCACAATAAAGACATTGCACTACTGTACTTGTAAGAGGGGAACTGAAAAACACCATTTCTTTTGTTCATCATTTTACAGTGTAAATATAAGTAATAAAATTATAACATAAAGTGACCACTCTATACTTTATATTCTGTGTTGTAATAGAAATCAATATATTTGAAAATGTAGAAAAACATCCAAAATATTTCATACATTTCAATGAGTATTCTGTTGTTTAACCATGTGATTAACTTGAGTTAATTGCATGAGTTAAATGCAAGTAATCAACAGCCTTAGTTAATTTGTAAATGTCCTAATAAAATACATTGTACAGTAAAACTCCAATTGTCTGGCATCCAGTGGTCTGGCACTCCCGATAGTCCGGCACCAACTGGAACCCGGATGTGCTCCAGCCAGCCGGACAATTTGAGCTGCCTGTGAGCCCCATGGGTGCTCACGGCTGTGAAAGGAAAGGAGAGAAGAGGGGAAGGGGATTATACCCCTGTGTTGGGTCTGCCAGGACCCACACTGCATCCGGCCAGGGGATGGGTGGTGGGCGGGGAATGGCGTGGCGAGGGGCGAACCCTCTGCCATTTTGCAGGAAGGTGGGGGAAGTCCCGCGCGGCTGCCGGTGACAGGCTAGCTGGGGAAAGCCAGCCGCTGGCCTGGCGAGAGCTAAGTCCCCAAACTTGCCCCATTCCGGCTGCACTCAGAACCATGCCGCCGCCGAGAGTTTCCAGGAGGGGAGCGGGCTCCCCGCCCCTCAGACTGTAGTAGTTATCACTGAGCAGGGGGTGAGGGGTGATCGCCGCACCGTTCCCTGTCCACCCCCCCCAGACACAGTGTGGGTCCAGGCAGACCCGTCACAGCCCCCTGCCAGAGTACTTCCCAATACTCCGGCATATCCGATAATCCAGCACCACCTAGGTCCCAAAGGTGCCAGATTATCAGAAGTCTACTGTAATAATTAGATCAGCAATGGGCAACCGAGGCTAATGAGCAGGCCACATGAGTGGCCCTCCATCCCCCTGTGCTGCAAGATTGTCATAAACAAGACAATCTCCTTTTAACTGCACTTGTGTACCTAGAATTTGCAGGATCTGCCGATTGAACCATAGCAGCGGTTTCATTGGATATAGAGAGAGCATACAGCTCTCTCAGCCAGTGTTGCGTGCATAGGGTTGCCAGGTGTCCAGTTTTGAACCGCACAGTCCAGTATTTGAGCTTTCTGTTCGGGAAACAAATTGAGAACATTTAAATGAGAAAATATAAATGTCCAGTATTTTCTAAATAAGATGTAATGTAGATTGAAATGTAATGTCAAGTATGTCCAATATTTTTGTTGAAACCATCTGGCAACCGTATGTGTGCAATCAGCATTGACCTCACTTCATGTGCCCTCGGTTTATGTGCTTGTCATTTTAGGAAAATACTCATAGGAAAAACAGTGCAAATGGAAACCAGTGGAATCTGGCAATCTTACATGTGGACAACAGTAAACAAAATGTCTCGTGGGCCCCACACAGAACCCCAATGGGCCACATATGGCCCTCAGGCTGCAGGTTGCCCACCACTGACTTTGATGCTCATATTCTGGTGGGAAGTCAGAAATTAGAAGGTATGCACTTGCACTGGATTGCCAGTTCATTGATGAAAAAAACCCCCAAAACCTGACTACAGATCAAATACCTATCCTTTATGCTATGCATTCAGTAACTGATGCAGGACTCTTACAAAGTCACTTTGACCATTCCACTCAGAACTCTCCATATGTGAAGAACTGACATATTGTGTTATTAACATACAGTGAACTTTGAAAACAATCCTACTGGAGCATGAATTGGTTAAAATTATTATTGCAGTCGCCTTCTTCTGCTTATTGTGGTGGCTGAGTGCCTACAGGTTATATAAAATCATAATTAATCTTCGAAAGATATTTTAAAGGGTCTGATATTGTATATGCAATTATTTGTGAGTTAAAACAGTGAGAAAATGTACTTGAATGTTAATACTGTACCTTGTTACCACATTGGGCATACAGTTATTATGTATTTGTATATTGAGCTCAGAAGATCAAGACATCATTGTCCTAAGCACTTACAAACATACAGTAAAAGACATTTACTACCTTGAAGAGTTTACATTCTAAACAGACAAAACAGATAAAGGAGATTAGAGCCGATATATTAGCATCATAATTATAGAAACAGGGAAGTGTGACATGTGGAATAAGTAACTTTTCCAAACTATCTGTGGCAAAGTCAAGGATTGAATTTGTATCGTCTGTATTCCAGTTCAGAGTCATAACCACAGGACCGTCCTCTTAGGTCGTTTGAGGGCTAAAAAGTTAACTTCTGCATCTGCATTTAGTTTTCCAATTTTCTGTTCAAAATTAGTTACAGTCACAAAACTGCAGGTCTAGCTGAAGCTCCTTTTAAGCCCTAAGTCAGTAAACATTTTTTTTTGCATAAAAAGAGAAATGGATGATTGTCAACAAAACCCTTTGTTCTACAAAATCAATATTTACAAAGAGACATTAGTGTTATTTGAGGGCTAGTCAGAGTTCCAGTATAACAAAGTCAAGGTTGACAAAGGTGAAAGGTATAAATGCTCCATTTGATTAGGTCAGAGGTGGTGCAACAGTATTCATCTGTAGGCATTACATTGGTTTTAATTCATGATGTTTGATAATGCTTGAAAATGAAGTGTTGTGCAATTAGTATTCAGGGTACAAAATGCTCAGATTTTATTTCTTTATCTATTATGACTTCTATAGTTATTACTTTCTGAACCACAATTAGCATTTGATTTATCTTCTCTGGGAGTTAAAAATGCAAACCAATAAAATATAAATGAAAAATACTTGGAAATAAACAGCAATACTATCCATCAAAATTCATAAATTAAAACCAAAGCCTCTCAAGACTAAATTATAAATTGCAGAGAAAGAAATGCAGCACAAAACCTGTTTAGTCTTCATAGTTGAAGTTATATGAGATTGCTTTACAAATACACTTTCAAATACTGAGAAGTTCTCAGAGCTTGTCTTGGAAGTTTAATGTAGTACACATATCAGGGCTATTCACATGCGTTAGACTGTGGATTTTCCACATGTCCTTACAGTAAGAGGAAGCATTCAGTTGTGATGCCCCATGAGGAATCATTTTCAGTTTAGTATATAGTAACCCCATAACTCCAGAAGGGATGCAATCTATTCCAGTCCTTTATCTGATACATATTATTTCCACCTATCCCACATGTTGACTCAGCTGTGCTCTGCCCCACTCCATGCCCAACAGTGCAGAAGGTAATATAGCAGTCCTGAAGAAGTTGCTTTCCATTACTAGGCAATGATACACAATGCAGGTAGCCTGTGTGAGAGAATATAGGGGTGACTTATATCCCCTTACACCTCAAGGCAGGTGGGCTGAGCAAGTGACAATCTAGTTGAAGATACTAAAATGAGACTTGAAAATTCTTGTTGACTCACTATAATTTCATATTCTACAGCAAGCATGTACTCATTTATCTATGTGAGCTTCCGAAGATCCTCAGTGACTAGCTCTGAATATACTTCCCTTTCTAATTTCCTTGACACTTATCTCTCCAAGACAGAACAGGACTCAAAACAAGGAGGGAGTGCAATAGCTAATTCTGTACTAAAATATTTGTGTGACATTTCTGTATTAAGTTTACATGGCTTTGGATGATGGCTAGAAATGCTTACCGTAAATTCAGCCCAAAGGCAGTTACTGCCTAAACCAGTCATATCTCATTACTACCATTGGTTGTGTGTGACAATAGATCCCACACATTTCACAAAGCACAGAGATGCAATTATTCACACGTGGTGCAAAAAAAAAAAAAAAAAAAAAAGAAAGAATATTTTAAATACTATTTTCCTATAAGTTAGATGCTTTCTAAATATGAAATCAATTTGATTAATGAAGCTAAATATAAAAAAATCATATTAAATGTTTTACAAAAACAAACAACAAAAACCCGTCATATGATCTACCCACAACCCAGTAAGGAAGAAAGATTTAGAGGCCAATCCTTCAACCTTGACTCATGTGAGTTAATCTCTATTTATGCAAAAAGTCACATTAAAATTAATGGGAATACTCCCATGAGTTAATATCATAAGAATGGTCCTTTACATCATAAATAGAGAGAAAATCCGCTATATTCAATAATTGTTAACAGTCAAGAAACCATGTAGACTATTTGACTTCTTCAGTCATACATTACAGAAGATCACTTTGACCTATTGCAAATGAAACAGCATATTAACAGTGTCTTTAACTTTTTGTGATCTGTTTAGCTTAAATAAAAGTAGACAATTAAGAAACACAGGTTTTAGTGAATGTGTTCTAGCTTGGCCCCAACAGGAATACAACTCAGCCAAATGAAACATAATTATAGGAAACAAAATGTGAAATTTCAAATCAGTTCACTAATAAACTCTAAAAATATCAGTACTCCATTCATTCTGACTGAAAGACCTGTTCTTTCACTTAGGGGATTGTTCTGTAATTACTCAGACCTGTGCAAGACTGGACTGTCAAGTCAAACAATAAAATAGAAAATCTCAGGAATTTAATAAAATAGATCCTAAGGCTATCTGCAGCAGATCTTATTAGGCTGCTGACCAAGGTTCCCCCCCAAAAGAAAGAAAATATTTTAAATAACTGGTAAAATTCTGACTTTAAATATTTCAACAGCTTGATAACATCACACTGTTTCCATTCCTTCTCTGAGAGCAAGCTGTCTATCATGTAAAAGCATGAAATCAATTGGGCTGCAGAGCTTTAAATCCCGTAGGGGGGAATTATTTTTTTTTAAATGACCCACATCCAAACCCACATGGTTTCAATAAGAATCCTACACTTACCACAGCAAGTTTTTAATATTTGGTTTTAAAACACAATTGTCTTCTCCCTTCTTTCCTCCCTGTCCTGCTCCCCCTTTAAAAAAAGCAAATAATGTATATGCTTGTTTGACATTACATTTGCTAAGGGGAATTATAGTTTTATAAGTAAAGGCTTTCAGAATTAGAAGTGGAGGAAGAAATGCTTTTTTTGGAGGGAGGAGGGACAAGCTCTGCTTTTGAAGCATTTGTATATGCATGCTTCATCGTCTCTCTTTAGCATTAAAAGACAGGGAATAAATTAGTTGCTGATGACCCTAAGTAGAGAAGCTAGTTAAATCTAATTCCTGGGAAAACAGCTGTCTAGCCAGCAATTTATGAAAAATAGTCTAGCTCATCTGTTAGCAGTTGTCATCAGTTCAAATTGGTGGTTTTTCTCTACATTCTGCTTTTGAACATGTCCTAGGAACAAAGTTCCTAATCACACAGAAAGGTACAAGGTTCTTCTTTGGCCTTGTGTGGCTGTCATGTTCTGTACCCTATTCCTAACTTTAACTATTAGCATCTCCGAATTCAAGTATCTCACTGTTTCCCTGCCTTTCATTCATATGCGTATGTTCTAAAACACAACAGTGCTGAGACCACTTTTACAATTGTAAGCCTAAAGTCTGGAGCAGTCTTAGCATCATTGACAGTCAAGAGTTTGAAAACCAATATTAAATACTTGCCAGGATAAACACATTTTCTGCCATGAAATCAGACTACAGTTTAAAGCAACCAGAGTTATACTGCAAGTTAAATGCCCACAATAGAATGGGGAGTGAGAACACCATAAGATACTGGCAATAACTAAGGTTTTAAAGCATATGTCTAACTTTAGGTAAATAATCAATCCCATTGACTTCAGTGGAACTAGACAGGTATTTAAGCAGATGCTTAATCAGGGCCTTAGGTATGGTCTACGCCAGTGTTTCTCAACCTTTTTTTTTTTTTTAAATAAAGAATCCCTGTTTTTTTAAAAAAAAAAAACCTTTAAAAAATTATAATTACCCCCACTACCTATAGTTTTCAGACACACAAAAATCTTTTCCACCATCACAAACACATTTATTTAAACAACTTAATCACAGCCGGGCAGGCGATGAAATTTTTGGGTGTAAAAAGTACAAAAATAATAAACCGCCGTAAAACTTAAAACAAAAATTCTATTTTCTCGATATTTCAATTATCTTGACATGCCCCCCAGACTTCTCTCAAGTACCCTAAGGGTACTTGTAACACTGGTTGAGAAACACTGGTCTACACTAAAAATTAAATAGATCATTGCTGAGCGCTGTGAATAATTTTATGCCCAGATCAATGCAGGTAGGTCAAACTAAACCCAGTGTGAATATAGCTAGGTCAATGGAAGAATTCTTTTAGCTACTGCCTTTTAAAGAGATGGATTCACAACACTGATGGAAAATCTCTTCTGTCAATGTAGGAGGCACCTAAACTATAGCATTACAGAGACACATCTGCAGCAATGTAGTTGTACTGCTGTATCAGTTGTAAAGCAATCATGCCACTTGTCTGGTAAACTGACCATAAAGGCTGAGAAACATTGCTCAGGGAAAGGCATGGCTTCAGTATCATAGAAAGGAATCTAATAAAACCACCACATCTAAGGATCTCTCAGGTTTTGTCTAGAAGTTCCTTTTTTCCAATGGGCTATAACATGTAAAACCAATTGGGAAAACAAACTCCTGGACGGGATGGATTTGTTTTAAGGGAAACAATTGACCAAAGCCACTTAAAACACCAGTTTACTATTTCCCACTATACTTCTGTCACTCTGAGCCCATCTATATTTACAGGAGAGAAAAATAAGGAAGGCAAACAGCCTGTAATAGAGTCTAGTTGTATTTGGTAGTTTGGGACTGAAAAACTAAAAAATTAGTCAACATATTTTGCTTTGGAAAATAACTGCTGAGCATGTTCAGAGCTGGCTTTTCAAGACATGTTGGTAGGGGTTTGCACATGCCAAAATATAATTTATATAATAAGCAGCGAAGGTTATAGGGCTAACCACTTTTTACTAAGAATCCCTTGGCCTCAATACAGATCTACACAATAGACCTTAAGTGAATACATAATTTACACATGGGCTTTGCCTAAATACAAATATAAAAATAACACCACTGACCTAATAGATTCTTTGTGATCTTTTGCTTCAGTTAAACAGATTTGGCTGACAGGTATGTTTGCGCTTTCGTAACCCACATTTTCTTTTTAGCTTCATACACAGCATTTAATGATATTTAAAAAAACTGAGTAAAACCCCAAAAGTGAAAAAAATGATTACCACGCAGATATTAGATTAAAACATTCCAAAATTTGAATCAGAGTGGAACTCTGAACATAAGATTCCATTGTACCTGGGTATTGTGACACATTTAGCAGCTATTCTTCTGGAAAGATCAACCTTTGAGGATCCACTATTCACAGACTATTGTAACACTTAAGCCCAATGAAGTGGATAGTGCAATAGGCCTTCACCTTTAACACTGAATTTGCTGGCTTTCTTTGGCTCTAGTTAATAATGCAACTTTAGCTTGTTTGGTTCCCTTTGAGATGCACAGGGTGGAAACAGTTAAAAACAAGTTTTTACTCTTGTAAGTCAGGCTCAACTCAAGCCAAAGAAAGTGGTCTGACTTATAAATAAATATATTACTTCTCAAAAGGAATCATAGAAACTGTGCAGCATAGAGCAGCTGCTATCTCCTGTGCTTAGAGATGTGGAATACCAGATTCTTTGATGGACCCTAAAAGGTGTCATTCAATACTAAAAAAAGGCTTAGCTTTTCTTTTTCCCCCCTCTTAAGAATTGGTTTTGTCATCTTTAATTCATAAAAGCTACTGCAGAGCACAAGACAGGAAACTGATGCTGGAGTACTGGCACAAGTACAACAACAGTAAAGATGTTTTTATTGGCTAGACTGCATCTCTTTTACAGTTTTCTTGGCACAACTTGAATACTATGGCCCAATTCATTCCTGAAAGCCCGTGTATTGTAGCACCATGTACCAAAAACAACATTAAGAGGTCCAGTTTGACTTACCTTTTGGATGCCAAGGGTCTGTGAACTCGTACTTCCCCACGCCAATAGTCCGTAGCATTTGTACCCCATTTGTGTTGTCTTGATTGCCCGTCTGGTTGGGAGGAAGCTGAGCAGCAGCCTGCCCATTGGTAGCTGGAACACTATTGGGTAGGGCAGCTGAAGGCAGAGCAGGTGGTGGTGGAGGCAGAATAGGGCAAGTCATATGACCATTCCCTACTGCAGTGTGGCCTGGGTGAGTCACCTGACCAACCCCAGTCATAGAGGACATGATTGGCTGGCTGTTAGTGTACAAAGGCTGGTTTTGTAGGTTCACAACCATGTTACTCAGCGGTTGTGAGGGCTGCTGTTGAAGCTGGTAATGAGCTGGCATTAATGGAAGCTGGGGGGTAACGTGAGGAGGGAGTGAGGGTGTAACTCCAATGACAGGGGCCTGGACGTTCACTGCTGGGCTGAAGGTTGGAGGCTGAGTCATTCCATATGAATGAGTTATAAGAGTTGGCTGGCTACCGGCTGGAACTGTTGTAACCCATGGCGCTGTACCTGGGACACAGAGGAAAAAAGAAAGCTAGCAAGAACAATTTTGGCAAAATACACACACACACATTTTCTCTTGATGCAAATGCTGTCCATAAAGGAACCTTTTAGTCACGCCGAAGGTTTCTTTTTCTTTACATTATATAAAGTGATTCAGGATCTGGAACTATTCCAAACTGATAAGTGCCTAAAATTGCTGCAGTGATGTGTGCAATTGTTAAAATACTGATCAGGTAACATGCAGAATGTTTACAATTTTATGCATTTTGTGCTTTATGCAGCTAAAGTATATGCTTCCAAGAAAATTAACCTCTTTCCCCACCGAGCTTTCATGGCTCCCTGACAAACACTCTGCGTGTGTGATAGTGGTGCTCCAGCCACTACAAAGAGGTTGTAATTAGGCTTCTGGCATAGCTGCACAATGTACAATGTGTGTCTGGAAGCTGGAAATCATTTCAGGTAGTTCTGGACATAAAAGGGATCTTAAAGTACTACACAGTGCCTTTTACTCTGGCAAAAACAGAAAAAGGGGAAAAACACTTTAAAGAACTTGCAAGTATCTTAATACACACATATTGGCCCTGGTGTAGAAGAAACTTGAGGGGGTCTTTACAGCGAGAGAGAAAAATCCAGCTGCAGCATCTATAATAAAAAAAAGGACTCACAATAAAGTCTAATTTAGAGAGATAATTGGCGCTAGTGTATTGAATTTGCTTTGAACTATTTTCCCTTGTAGAAGAACAAATAAGATTGAAAACATACCTGGGTTTTCATTCTCCCTCATCTGTTTAGAGGGTGGTTCATCTGTGTCCCAGGGTGTAGACTGATTGATGGGTGTCTGTCCCCACCTAACACTAGTTGCAAGTCCTTGAGGCTGATTTTCAGTCTTGGAAATGCAAGGCGTCTACCAGAAAGAAAAAGAATATATATGGAATAAAAATGTTAGGAATAGATGGGATAATAATCAAACCTGACAGCAGTTTTTACTGTTGTAGTACAAGAATATATTTTAAGATCTTTAACTAACATTTTTACCCAGACTTGCACTAAATGTCAGTATTGCAATGTAAACAGCATTTGAAAAAAATATTTCTGGAAAATTTAATAGAACCACCATTAACCTTCCCACCTCCGGATTTTCAGAAATAAATGGCCCTTGCTCTTTTCTTAACTTTGATAATATCTGTTCATATAATCACAATTTATATAGAAATGGGTCAATTTTCTGTTTGCTCAGTCTCTTAAAAAAATAAAAGATGATTTTTTGTTTAGCAGGAAACAGGAGGAAAGAAGAACTACTTTACAACAGTAGTACAAAGCACCGTAGATTTGCAAAGAGAAGACTTAGTAGTTAGTGTCTGGCAACCCCAAAATTTGAACACCAATAATAATAATAATAAAAGCACAGTGTCACTGTTCTCTGCTGCTAACGTGGCTATGCTGGCAGTTCTTCAGAGCTGTTAACATAACTGTAAAGTAGTGAAAGGATCAGGGCTCACTAATAATGGAGGGGGCATAATCAGAATGATAATCATGTAAACAATCACACAGGATTAAATGTTCCACAAGGCACCCATTTAGTTTTACTGGTTCCTCCCAAACAACTGAAAAGATGCCTTTGAGTGCTCCAGAAGGTCCAGATTATCTAGGACGGGAGCCTATGTCATCGCAGGGAGATTAAAAGCATTCATTGGTATTAGCAACCATAAAACAAATGGAACAAGCTGCCTATTAGTCAGTAAATGAGCATTGAGGAAACAGCATTTTAGAGCCTTCAAGCACATAAGTCA
This sequence comes from Pelodiscus sinensis, assembly GCF_052426305.1. Taxonomy (NCBI): domain Eukaryota; kingdom Metazoa; phylum Chordata; order Testudines; family Trionychidae; genus Pelodiscus; species Pelodiscus sinensis. The sequence continues at coordinate 17,092,171 of NC_143054.1, forward strand.
TGCCTGCCAGGATGACCTTTCGTTGCCATTTGTTCAGAGGAGTAATTTGGCCCCTAAGCTGAGGGATAAGAAGCTGGCTCTACCGAGACTCTTGATGCTGCTGTCCCTGTTACAAGTTCTGTCTTAACTGCAAACCTCTTTGCCCCCAGCAGTACCTCAAATCCCCTCTATCAAACCCATCAAATCCCCCATCTCCAGCCTCTCAAAATACATCTCCACCAAGTCCATCATATTTCTCACTACTCCTCTTACCCTTGAATGTCCCTCTGTCCGGTAACCAGAATCTCTCCCCCTGAGTCTGCTAGGAGGCAAACAGCCTGTGCTGCTTTCCTTGCTGGCCACTATTCAGTGGATAGGCACAGTAGAGCTGATAGGGGCTCCTTAAGAGAGACAAGGTGGTTGTGGCAGCATCTTTTTACCGGACCAATTTCAGTTGCTGAGAGAGCTCACCTGAATTAGAGCTCTGTTTAAGCTTGAAAGGTTGTATTTCTCAGCAACAGAGTGGTCCAGCAAAAGGTATCACCTCACCCGCCTTGTGTCTCTAATATCCTGGGACTGACACGGCTACATCAACATTTCTCTTGACAGAAACATTTTCTGGCTAAACCAGCATTTTTTCCTGTGAAAATGTCATTTTTTATGGGAACCAATGAAAACTTTGGTTTTTAATTGAATTTTTTTCAAAATCAATAGTTACTTAAATTTTATTTTTTTAACTACTTTCCCCATCTTCTTCTTTCCCCATTATTCCTAATAAGTGCAATAAAATGAGTAATGTCCAGACTTTGATTTTCTTGTTTATTCACATTTTTTCCTTCTTCTATTCTGTAATTTTGCAGAACGTTTTTGACATGGAAAATGGCAACAGGAGGGAAAAAATAAACAGAAAGAAGAAAATGTGAGGAGAAAATATCCTTGGATAGTATTAATTCTAATCTATAATTCAGTCGCAAAAACAGAGGAGAGAACAATAAGAATTCTAAACATTTTTCAGTTTGGAAATTTGCCTTTGAAAAATCTCAAATGAAAATGTGTTAGATATTTTTCACAAGGGGGGGAAAAATGTGTTTTTAAATTTTGTAACCAGCTGTTCTGCAGAGACATCTCTGTGTGCAGCTGCACTGCTCCATGGCTGCACCACTCAACAGCTGCCAAGCCACTCTGCCTAGGCAACAGAGCACTGCAGCATACCACATGGAGCACTGGCATCCTGCCAGTGGCAGGGTAGAAGAAATGCAATACTGTTGTTCCTTGACAGTAGCATATATTTTCCTGGTCCTTGAGATTTACCCTACATGTACAACTATGTTCTATACGAGCAAATGCAGAGGATAGGAGGCTGGCCATTTCCAGAAAGAACTCAACATTCCTATTCAATATCTATATAGGACATATCTATGGCATGTTATTCAATGCTCAAAAATACGGTGTTCCTATTTTAATTTTGGCAGCTGTGTGTTGTGATTCATTGTTGTAAGTATTGGGGCTGGCTGAAGTGTTCATAAAGCATTTAAAAAATAAATTTAACAACATCATCAAAAGACGCAGAAAATAACGGCCATTTTTGGTGCAACCTTTGTCACACCCTAATAAACACTGAAATGGATTTACTGTAATAGCTGAGTAGATCTAAAGGCAGATGAAATTATATCTGTGTTCTGAAGGATACAGGGCAGCAAGAACCCACAATGCATATCCAGAATCATAGAATCACTGCGTTGGACGAGACCTCAGGAGATTATTGAGTCCAAACCCCTGTTTTAGCAGACCAATTCCAACTAAATCATCCCAGCCAGGGCTTTGTCCAGTCTGGACTTAAAAAACTCTAGGGATGGAGCTTCTACTACCGCCATAGGTAACCCATTCCAGTGCTTCACCATACAGAAGTGGGTTGAACACAGAGCATTAGGTCAATCCCCTTTCATCCTTTAGGAAAATTCAGCCCCAAATTTCACAGCTTGAGGCTGTCTCTCCAGCAGGTCAAACCACAGCATTAAATGCAAACACATCCTGAAACTGAAGGAAGTTTTCATTTACATCTGAACCCAAATTCTATAGCTTAATCCTATTTCTAATTCCAACTATGAAATGTAGGAAAGACATTTACTTAGACCAAGGGAAACAAAAAAGCATGATCAAAATGGGAAGAACCTTGCTGGTTCAGCTACCAATAACCAATTTATTCTGCTTCAATAAAATATTAGAACTTTCTCAAGAGCATATTTTCACAAAGCATTCTCGCTTACTGTCTCTTAATGGCTCAGTGGATTAAAATGCACAAATCCAGCACATTGATTTCAAACTGCAATCTTAGCTTGTATTTATTTGACCAGAAACAGCTACAAATTAGTCAGTATGAAACCACAACACACACTAATGAGGAACAATTTAGACAATACTGGATGGACAAATGAGAAAGCCGCTAACAAAATTTACTCATATTTGCTATCTTTCCAGACTGATCTAAATTCCAGGTTATTTTTCTTACTCTGCAAAGGTTACATTACAAGTGTTTCATGTCTCTGACTTGATTGCAGAATATTACTTTGCATATTTGGAAAGCTTAATTATTTCCAATATTATCAGACACGGGGAGCTTGGTTGTGTAAGTGAGGGTGCACAGAAGTGCTCATTTCAGGCTTCTCATGTATAACACAAATGACTAAAAAATGGCCTGCATTATGCTAGTTGTGCATAGGGAAGAGATGTGTTCCATTAGTTTTTCGCAGACTTCACAGAAGCTAATTGTACCATGTCACACTTTTATCTTTAGCTTTCATGTCAGATGCTTGTTTGAATTAAACAAGGAACACATGAAAAAAGTGAAATGCATTAAACAAAATTGTATCAGGTATGCATTTTAAAATGCTGCCAAATGCCTATTTACATGAAAAGACAAGAAGGTCTTCGGAAGGTCTATATAACCCATCTCATCAATAGCACACATTTCAGGAAAACCTGAAACATACAATAGAATACAGAGAATACTCAATCAAAACTCAGCATATTTTCAATGTCCCTGTATTCTTAATTACAGGTAAATTGCACACAATCTAGGTAGGATTTTTTCCACTTTTTTGTTTTGTTTAGTTTAATTTTAAAAGGCATATGCATTGTAGTTGAAGGTTTTATTCCGCCAGAAACTGGCTATATTATGAACACTCTGAACATTGACTGATTTTATATTTTCAAGATAAAATTATAAAACAACAATCTGGTAGCATCTTATAGACTAACAAAACATTTAGATGATATCATGAGCTTTCGTGGGCACAGCCCACTTCTTCAGATGACCGGAGTTCACCATAGAGAGGTGACCAGAAGTCCAGCTGTGTCATAAGCAAAAATCTTTGTGAGACTCCACCAAGTCCAGACAGTCCCAGCATTCGAGCCTGGACAAGCCCAGTAAAAGGGCAGAAATCTCAGTACTTATGTAAATGTATTTCCCATTACAATGATGTACTGATTGGACTCCCAACTTAGTAAGATACAGCTATTGACATTTCCTTAATTTACTCGTACTAGAAGAAGCAGCCTTGCCACAAAGAGAGGCAGTGTTGTTATCTGCTTTTCATTCCACTTTAGAGTGAGGCAGAGGGGAAAGAAGAAGGCATGCGGAGCAGGTTGTTTATGTAAACAGGGATGTCTCTTGAATCTTCCTGAGATATCTTGTTTAAATTTTCATGGTGGTACTCTGCAATCTTCCCAAGGTTTCGGAGAGTAGCAGCCTTATTTCTTCCTCCATGCTAGAACATCTTCCCACACCCCTCTGCAAAAACTTTGGCAGCCACCACTGCAATAAACAGGCTAGCAGCAAATGGACCTTGGTGGCTTTGGGATGCCAGCAGCAGCTGTGCTCTGTGACGTTGTTACCCCCCGAAGCCAGATATCAGCTAAAATCCCCGTGGCTTGTGGAAAATGATGGCAGCGTTCAGTGCCATTGACCTATGCTCAGAGTTTCATTCAACCAAGCAATTCTCTCCTCCAGTCCCTGACTCTACAGTCTACACAGTGTCTCCTGGGGTGACTTCCCTTATCACTTTTCTTCACATCTGGGCCAGCTGCAAGTGGCACGTCCATCACCTCCAACGACATCTTCCCAACTCTGCAGGATCTGCAGGAGGAAATAAACTAGAGAAGACCTGCTGTGGGACCAGATGGCCTGACTCCAGTTCCTCAACCAGGGGTTCGATAGTTCGATGAAGAGTGCTGGGAGCAAGCCGCTGAGTTCCGGGCTGACTGGGAGCAGTTGAAGGCCATGTGGGACCAGCTGCTGCACCAACACAAGACCATGTGCTCCACCCTCACCTCTGTGATGGAGCACATGGCCCTGTGCATGGAGTGGGCAACCAGCCACTTCTCCACCCTCACCCCCCTCAAATCCCCACCCCCACAATTCCCTGCCCCCATGCCCACCCTCCCAACTCCCTGCACCTGCATCCACACACGCTCCCCTGGCTTCTCCTGCTAGCTGCCCAGGGGCCATTGGGTCCCCTAAATATGTGGTGGTGGGATCTCTCGGGCAGCTGAAGCCTCCCAAGCGACTTGAGACAGGTGCCAGTCCCATCCTCATCTCTGAGCCCCTCTCCCACCTCCCCGTTCCAGGTTCATTCTCCAGTCCCTCCCCTCTTGTATATCCCCTAAATTAAAAAAAAAAAAAAGAGTTGTATTTTCTAAACAAAGAGGCTTTTTCATTTGCTCTGGAGCGGTGGGGGAAAAGATGGGAAGGGTGGGGTGGGGAAAGAAAGACACACAGAGGCAATGCAGAGACCCCTTGTGGAGAGGCCTGGTGGGGAGAGTCTCACAGGTGGCCTTAGCTGAAACTCTCCCTCAAGGCTTTCCAAATGAGCACTGCCCCCTGAAGTGCTCGCCTGATGGGCACTAGTGTCCGGCTGGTCATATGCCCTGGCCAGCTGTCCAGCCTTTACCCCTACCCTGGCAGGAAAGTCTCCTCCTTGTTCTCACAAAGGTTGTGGAGCACACAATATGCCACCACCCGATAGGGGATGTTAAGGTTGCTGAGGTCTATGCAGGTGAGGAGACTCCTGAATCTCCCCTTTAGGCAGCCGAGCGCACACTTCACCACCATGCGGCACCTGCTGAGCCTGGCGTTGAAGTTCTCCTTGGTGGGGTCCAGGCTTCCTCTGTAGGGCTTCATAAGGCAGGGGAGCAAAGGGTAGGCTGAGTCGCCCAGGATGCACATGAGCATGTCCACATCCCTGACCCTGCTGGTGTGGTCGGGTAGAAAATTGCCAGCATGAATCTTTTAGAACAGGCCTGAGTTCTAGAAGATGCGGGCATCGTGCACCTTCCCTGACCAGCCGAAGTGAATGCCCGTGAACCGTCCCTTGTGGTCCACCAGGGCCTGCGACATCATTGAGAAGTATCCCTTTCTGCTGATATAGTCCTAGGCCCAGTGGTTGGGGGCCAGGATGTGGATGTATGTGCCATCTATGACCCTCACCCCCAGCTGGGGAAGCCCATGGCAACAAAGCTATCCACGAGGGGGGGTTGACATTTCCCAGAGTGGATGACCTTCCTCAGCCGCATGGTGTTGATGGCCCTGCAGGAGCATGATCCTGACCATGGATTTCCCCATGCCAAAATGGTCCCCATGGAGCAGTAACTGTCTGGCATGGCGAGCTTCCAAAGGGCAATGGCAATGTGCTTCTGCAGGGGATTATAGGTCTCATACGGGTGTCCTGTTGCCTGAGGGCAGGGGCGAGCCACTCACAGAACTCCAGGAAGGTGGCCTTCCACATGCAGAAGTTCTGGAGCCACTGCTGGTTGGCCCATTGCTGCAGGTCCCATCAGTCGGAACTGGTCTCCCTCTGCCAGAAGCAACATTCCACGGCGTCCTGAGGATTGAGGATGATTTGCTGCAGCGGGAGTGCCAGGGCCTGGGCAAAGGGGTCCTTCAGTTCAGGTTGGTCGTCATCATCCTGAAGCAGCTTGTGAACAGTCTGGATCAACTGCGCCATGTAGCACAAGGCCCATGAGCCTGGCACTGCTTTGCAGCAGCTCCAGCTCCATGTTGGAAGTGCTGTGGCATCTGCAAGGGCAACCAGAGTGCATGGCATGTGTCTGGTGTCCCGCGAGGGGGTAGGCAAGGAGGAGCGGTGTGTGAGACACGGCCATAGAGAGGAGTGCCTGGAAGCATGTGTCTCTGCTAGCCTCAGCTAGCAGACACAGGAAGTGTCCGCCCTCTTGGTGTCCTCCCTGGAGTGCTTCTGGCAGCTTTAAATCCAGTACAGGCTCCAATCAGTGTGGACTTGCTATTTTAAAATAATTCTGAGCTATTTCGATGGTGCCTTGTAGTGTGGACGCGTTCTTTTGAAATTATTATTTTGGGAGTTTTTATTTCAAAATAACTTGTTTTGAAATAATGTCGTATCGCAGACATGTCCTAATAATTGTCAAGGTAGCCTACTTTTGAATAGCTTTTGCAACCTTAAAGTAACATGGTTCAGAACTCTGCACTGGAATGACACCTAGACTTTTGGTCAATGACGCCTTTACCGTCAGTGAGAATCCAGGATCAAATACTATCAATAACACACTATACAATATTAGCCGAATTAAAAAAAATCAAGAACCTGAAGCACTTCCTGGGAGGTCCTTACAGTGCACTTTAGCAATTCCCTAAGAGGCTTGTAAAACTGCTGACATGCCTCCTGATGCTGCTCAAAGTGCTAAAACCTCTTCAAACAGTTTCATGGTCAAAAGGGAACTGAAATGGATACAGTGCTCTTATTTGTGGTTCCCAGCAGCCAGAGCTATTTTACTATGGACTTCATTTAAAGTGATGGATGAAGAGTGGCGATTCTCTGTTCCAATTATCCAAAAGAGATTGGGAAAGGCAGTTTAATACTGAGATAATGTATCCAATATGCAACCTACTTTATTTTCCCCCTTCACTGAAAATAAAAAGACACAGACAGATAAATGCATAGAGGCAAAAATCCCTTCCCTCCAAGGCAATCAAGGATCAAAACAACTACCATTTTAATGAGCTTAAAACAGTTAGTTATTACTAGCTGTAACCAGCAACAATTCAAAGCCCTAATGAGGATTTGAACCCTGCTGTGCTGATGCTGTACAAAAAACTACTTGTGGATGGGGTCCCTACCCCAAAGAGTTTACAATCTAATTTGCAGTACTCGCTCCTAAATATCGTATAAAGTAGGTATTTTCAGCAAGCACATACAATTTTAACATATCCAGAGGCAGATCCTCAACTGGTGAAAATTGTCATAGGTTACTGGATAAGATCCTGACTTTGCTTCTCAATCCAACTCAGTGGCTGAATAACTTGCTAAGGAAGCACACACAATCTTTTAGAGGTATGATGGTGAAACCAACACAGCAGAACCTCACAGTTACGAACACCTTGCAAATGGAGGTTGTTCATAATTCTGAAATTCTTGTAACTCTGAACAACTGAAAATTGACTTAATATAGCGCTGGAATTTTACTATGCAGAAAAAAATGCTGCTCCCCCACTTTTTAAGCAGTTTGTACTTAACACAGCACTCTACTGAATTTGCTTTTCTTTTCATTTTTTGGCTCTGATTCTATCCTTCTGGTTATAAATGAGCTATATGGACGATGGGTCAGTTTGTAACTCTGGTGTTCATAACTTTGAGGTTCTACTGTAGCACTTCAGTGAAGAGAAGCTAGCAAACACAACAAGGAGCTAACAAAGAGGAGCAGTAAATAGGGGAGTTTTATGAGGGAGTTTAGAGCGGGAGCATAAGAGCTAGATATACTTAATGAACATTCTAAATTTAGGCCAGAAATGCCCTTCCCCTCTCTCCTAAATCAGCAAAGAAAAACAAGAAAGTCCCAACAAGAGTAAAAATAAGGCATGTGGAAGTCCAACAGCGGAGTGGGGGGCCATGTGGTTTATTGCACTGAAGGCAATATATAGTATTACCTGCCTGTGGACTGGTGGCACGTGTGTACATCTAGTGCAAGCAGCTCATGGCCATCAGAACCCAATACAAGCTCTTGAGACCAGAATGGCTGAACTAGAGAAGGAATGGAAGGCAGAGGGTAGAGATGAGATTTACCAGGACACAATAGAGCAGTCCACCCGCTGCCCAACAGCCCCTTACTGCTGTTGAGGAAGATCAAAGTCTTGGGAAAGACCATCAAGCTGGAGCAGAGGGAAATGTTCACAGAGTTGGGATCTTCCTTCCAAATGATGTCAAGGCATCCTTTCCTCCTAAGGATACCTCTCCAGGGCAGGGGACTCTTGTTGTTGGGAAGAGAGAAGGTATAGTAAAGAGAGATAATATTATTAGAAATATAGATATTTGGGTTTATGATGATTCTGAGAACAGCATGATGAATTGCCTGTAAGGTGGAAAGGTTACAGATCTCCTAAGACAATATACAGGCTTATGTGCTATGCTGGGGTTGAGCTGGTAGTCTTGGTATATCTAATTTCCAGTGACATAGGAGAAAGTAAGAGAGAGATCCTGAAGACCAAATTTAGGCTACTAGGTAATAGATAAAAGTCCAGGTCACCTCCATGGTACCATTCTGTGAAATGCTTCCAGTTCCATGTGCAGGGCAAGTAAGACTGGCAGAACAACAGGGTCTCAATGCATAGCAGAGACGATGGTGTTTTGAAGAGATATTAGGTTTATTAATAACTGGGAAACCTTTTGGGAAAGAAAGAGACTATAAAGGAAGAATGAGCTCCATCGAAACCAAAACAGCAGATGAAATTCAATGCTAGTAAATACAAAGTAATGTCCTTGGAAAACATAATCCCAGCTGTGGATACAAAATGACAGGGTCTAAGTTGTCTGTTACCTTTCAAGAAAGAGATCTTGGAGTAGATAGTTCTCTGAAAACATCTGTTCAGTGTGTAGCTGCAGTCAAAAAAGCTAACAGACTATCAGCAACCAATTAAAAGGTAATATCACTATATAAATCCATGGTTCAACTATCCCTTGAATACCATATGCAGTTGCCATCACTCCATTTCAAAAAAGATATATTAGAACTGGAAAAAGAACAGAGATAAGGCCAAGAAAAATGATCAGGGATTATCTCAAAGGTCCATAAAATCATACATGGCACGGAGAAAATGAATAAAGTATTATTTTCACCTTCACATAACATAACAGTGAATAGAATTAATAGGCAGCAGATTTAAAACAAACATAAAAATACTTCTTCACATAAGTTTTGGGTTCTGTTCAATATCTTCATCAAAGAGTGAGATGATGGCATAGAGAATCACAGCTCTGGTTTGCCTCAAATCACAGTTTCCAGCCAAAGCAAGTGGCGAGAAGCGTCATGGACTGGAATGCTGCTTCCTGTCGCATGCATTGGTTGCAAATGGTGATTCAGAGCCAACCAGAACTGCGATCCTCCAATACCTGTGGAAATGCAGGTAAACATGGAGGTGGGGGCTCAGCAGGGACTAACCCTGCAGAGCGGACCCACCCCTCAGGCCAGAATTTGCCCACCCCTGGCATAGAGAGACTGGGTATGTCTATATTTGCAGCCTAATTCGAACTAGGGCCGGAAAAGTAGGCATTCGGAATTGCAAATCAAGCCCAGGTTTTAAATATCCCGTGCTTGATTTGCATCTTCCCAGCTGGTTGCCATTTTTGAAATTTACAAGCCCAAAGTAACTACCCGTGTCTACACGCATTTGAAATAAAGCCCTAGTTTGAACTACCTGTTAAACCTCATTGCAGGAGGAATAATAGGTAGTTCGAACTAGGGCTTTATTTCGAACACCTGTTTCACTGCTGCGTGTAGATGCAGGCAGTTACTTCGGGCTTGTAAATTTCAAAAAATGGCGCCCGGCCGGGAAGATGCAAATCAAGTGCAGGATATTTAAATCCCGGGCTTGATTTGCAGTTCCAAATGCCTACATTTGCAGCCCTAGTTCAAATTAGGCTGCAAGTGTAGACATACCCTCTACTAATAGTTTGCAGATACCAAACTGGGAGGGGTTGAAAGTGCTTTGGAGGATAGGGTCATAATTCAAAATGATCTGGACAAACTGGAGAAATAGTCTGAGGTAAATAGGATGAAGTTTAATAAGGACAAATGCAAAGTACTCCACTTAAGAAGGAACAATCAGTTTCACACATACAGAAAGAGAAGTGACTATCTAGGAAGGAGTACTGCAGAAAGAGATCCACAGGTTATAGTGGATCACAAGCTAAATATGAGTCAGCAGTGTGATACTGTTGCAAAAAAAGCAAACATCATTCTGAGATGCATAACAGGAGTGATATAAGCAAGACACGAGAAGTAATTTTTCCTTTCTGCTCTGTGCTGATTAGGCCTCAATTGGAGTATTTCAGCATTTCCCAAACTATGGGCTGCGGGCCTCAGTGTGGCTGCAGGAGTATTCCGGGCTCCCGGAGTGCCCGTGGGGCACCGGATTCCCCAAGCCCTCGGCCGGGCTGGGCGGAGTCTGCAGCCAGATGTTCCGGGCTCCCGGCAGAGGCGTAGATAGGGTTACCAGGTGAGTTAAAAAAAATGCGGGACACACTTGATCTCAGATGGGGGGGCCGGGAGGAAGTGTGGGGGAACCGGCCACCGGGAAGCAGGGCTGAGCTGGAGGTTGGGGACAGTGGGGCTGGCCAGGGGAGGTCGGGAGGAGGAGGGGAGAATTGGCCACCGGAAGCAGCGCTGGACGGGGGTAGTGGGGCTGGATGGGAAGATGCGGGGGGAATCAGCCGGCGGAAGCAGAGCTAGCTGGGTGGGCCAGGGTCAGGGGTAGGGGGCTGGCCAGAGGAGATCGGGAGGAGAAGTGGGGGAGAACTGACTAGCTGGGAGGGAGCCGGGGGGGAGCAGGGCTAGTCAGAGGGAGGATCATCGGGGGGCAGCGGGGTGGCTGGGGGAGATCGGGGGGCCTGCAGAAGCAGGGCTCACGGAGGGCGCGAGGTTGGAGGTAGCAGGGCTGGCCGGGGAAGATGGGGGTTCATAGAATCATAGGACTGGAAGTGACCTCGAGAGGTCATCGAGTCCAGCCCCCCGCCCTCAAGGCAGGACCAAGCTCCGTCTACACCATCCCTGACAGATGTCTATCTAACCTGTTCTTAAATATCTCCAGAGAGGGAGATTCCACCACCTCCCTTGGCAATTTATTCCAATATTTGACCACCCTGACAGTTAGGAATTTTTTCCTAATGTCCAATCTAAACCTCCCCTGCTGCACTTTAAGCCCATTACTCCTTGTCCTGTCCTCAGAAACCAAGAGGAACAAATTTTCTCCTTCCTCCTTGTGACATCCTTTTAGATATTTGAAAACCGCTATCATGTCCCCCCTTAATCTTCTTTTTTCCAAACTAAACAAGCCCAGTTCATGAAGCCTGGCTTCATAGGTCATGTTCTCTAGACCTTTAATCATTCTTGTCGCTCTTCTCTGTACCCTTTCCAATTTCTCCACATCTTTCTTGAAATGTGGCGCCCAGAACTGGACACAATACTCCAACTGAGGCCTAACTAGTGCAGAGTAGAGCGGCAGAATGACTTCACGAGTTTTGGTTACAACACACCTGTTGTGTGGGGAGAACTGGCTGCCAGAAGCAGGACTGGATGCAGGCAGTGGGGCTGGCCGGGAGAGATCGGGAGGGGAAGTAGGGGAGAACCGGCCGGCCGGGAGGGGTCTGGGGGAAGTGGGGCTGGCCGGAGGGGCAGTGGGGGGGGGGGAGTGAATTGGCCAGTGGGGAATGGGACTGACCCAGGCGCACACAGATCTCGGGGCACTGCCCATCCCGTGCACGGTCTTGGCGAAGCATGAGTGAGTCCGGCTCTGGGGATTCCATATTACCCTCCCCCCCACAGCCCCTCGAGTAGTTGTGAACTGTCTGGCTAGTAGATACGCTCACACAGCCTGAGCACATTTACCAGCCAGGCAGTTCGCAACTACAAACTGATACACTTAATAATAATAAAACATACCTAATGAGAAAATACCAGACATTTTATATGTCAGGTATTTTCTCAATTTGTTTCCTGGACAGAAGCCTCAACTATTGGACTGTCCGGTACAAAACTGGACACCTGGCAACCCTACCCCTCCTTGCACCCTCCCTCCTAGCCAGATACCCTACCCCCAGTCTGCTCCTGCCTCCCGGAGTGCCAGTGCAGTGCCGGGTCCACCAAGCCCTGGCCTGGGCTGGATGGAGGATGCAGCTGGGTGAAACAGTCAACATTTATTCATTTTTCATTCTTTTTAAATATGTGTTTATATTTTTGGGCTGTAAAAAACAGTACTGAAAAAAACGGGTTCCAACTAATGTAAACCCGTTTGGGAAAAAGTTTGGGAAACCCTGGTCTAGCCAGCTGTCTGTCTGTCTTACAGTCTATTTATCCAATCCATATTCCCTTAATTTTCTGGCAAGAATATTGTGGGTGACCGTATCAAAAGATTTGCTACAGCTGGCACTGGGGGCTTTGGGAGGACCAGAAACAACTTATTTGAATATTCATCATTTGCTTAATGAATATGCAAATGAATGTTACCTCTCCTGCAAAAGCTAGTGAATGGATTTACTGGTACCTGTGTCAAAAAGTTTGGGAACCCCTGGAGTACTGTATCCAGTTCTGCGCACCACATTTTAGGAAAGATGTGGAGAAATTGAAGAAGGTCCAGAGAAGAGTAACAAAAACAATTAAAGGTCTAGAACTACAGCCAATGGGAGCTGTGAGCGCTGTGGCTACAGAGACTTGAATAAACAAACATTGTGGGTCTGCCAGGAGCTTACCCAGGTAGACCCAAGACTCAAGTTTGAAAACCGTGATCTAGACAGTGTTTGGTGCTGCCATCAGGGCAGGAGACTGGATCTGATGACCTCTCAAGGTCCCTACAAGTTGTGGTATACTGTTATTCTATGATAACATGTAGTCAATCTGTGGAACTCATTGCCAAGAGATGTTGTGAAGACCAAGAATAAAGCAAGCTCCAGAAAATAATTAAATAAATTAATGAAAGGTAGCTGTATGAAGGGCTATTAGCCAAGTTTACCAGGAACACAGTCCCATTCTCTGTGTGTCCTTACACCTTTGATTTGCAGAAAGTGGGATTGGACAAAAGTGGATGAATCACTTGAAATATTATTGTGTTTTGTTCAGTCCCTCTGAAGCATTCGGCACTGGCCCCTGTTGGAAAGCAGGGTACTGGGCTGGATGGACATTCAGTCTGATTCAGTATGGTCATTCTTATGTTCTTAAGTAGGCCTTTAAATTGGTCCATTGAGAGAAAATAATGCTTTTTAAAGGGAAATGAATGTATTAAAAATCTAGTGGAATAAATTAAAAATCTAAAACATGGGGGCTGTGTCTACACTGGCATCCCTTCCGGAAAAGTGATGCTAATGTAGCACTTTGGAATAGGCAAATCCGCGGGAGATTTAAATATCCCCTGCGGTATTTGCATTAACATGGCTGTCGCTTTTTTCCGGCTTGGAGATAAGCCGGAGAAAAGCGCCAGTCTAGACGTGATTCTCCGGAAAATAAAGCCTTTTCCGGAGGATCTCTTATTCCTACTTTCCCGCCCTACCAATCAACATCAAATTAATCTTATCTGGACTATGCATCAGCTGTCCCAATCACTACCATCACATTCCATACCATAGCCATTCAATTAAATCCACTAGATCTGACAACGTAGAGAGAGCTGAACATAATTAAGAAATTAAAAATATGTCAACTCCCACCCCTTCCTTGGCTAAGACTTCACATTCATTAGAAGAAGTCATGCAATACAATGCAATGTGAGACTGCCATGGGCCAGAAAAGCAATTACCTAGCCCAGCCTTCTCTGATGCTTCAGAAGGAACAAGAATCAAACCATCACAAGACAATCTCAACTCTGCCAGTTTGGGTCTACAGGCAAGTCAGTAGTCCCCCCTCATTCATTATATTGAAGCCACATGATAGATCTAATAGTATCAGCATGGGCACCTGATTTTTATCCATCGCAACAAGAAAGTCATTGACCAATACTGCCAATGAAATCTCAGTGCCATACAAAGGTCTGAAGCCATATTGCTATAGGTCAAGGAGATCCAACATGTCTAAATATTGAGGGGTGTCTCATGACAGTTTTCTCCGATATCTTAATCAGAACTGGAAGATAGAAAAAGTTCTACAGTGGCATAGATTGTCAGCACCAAGTGATGGTTTCTCGAACAAAGAAGATTTAGTAACATCTACCACTAAAGGGTCATATATTTGACCACTGATGTTCAGCAATCTGTAGGAATAGTGCTGGCATGTGGCTCCAAAGCCTAAGTTGGGAATCTAAGTTTTCCCAGAACATTGAGAACTTCATCCTAACATTGGCCTAAACTCATGCAGGAGAGCTCTGCTTCAATTCAAGCAGTTCCTACCTGGCTACCATGGATATGCACAACCTAACCCAAATTAATGAAATCTAGATAACAAAAACATTTCACACAATAAGAAGCCAGTGAATCATCACACTGAAGAACATGGCTTGTCTTACAGATGCTATCTGCTACAAAAGTTTTCTCTTTTTGATCTTGCAGATACTAGAATGGAGGCAGGAACCCCATTTTACCAAAATTATTTATTTTAATGAGTAAGAATGGAGCACTTTTTTATCTGAGTACATTTCCACAGGCATGAAATTAACATACCAGTTGACTTCTGAGTGAGTCAGCAAAGCAACCCTGGAATGGCCCAACAAGGGACCATGCTGAAAATTAAACAACTGTCCTGAACTCCTTACTCTGCTTTATGCCACCATCAATAAGGATTACAGCATTAGTGAAATACAGAAGGGTGTTTTAAAAAGAAAAGCGATGTCACTTAAAACTCCAATTTGTGCATTAAATTGTTTCTATAGTCTTTGCTTTTGTTGGTCTAGATGCAAATCTTTTACATTCAGTCATTTCAGTGTTTTGGTGTAGTGTACTCTCTTTGGCAGGAAAATGCATGTTCCTTGACTACAAAGCAGGATCATAATAAAAGAATATAAAAGTGGATAGTTGAATAGTGTTGCACGATTCTGCTGATTTATTAACTTCGCATGATGGAATCATGTATTGTCAAGGGCATATTTAGTCTCTTCGGAAATTTGACTTCCTAACTAGCACTTACACACATTCACCTAAGTTTCCATAGTTTGATCCAGTTCTCAGGAGAGCATCACAGAATCATAGAACTGGAAGGAACCTCAAGATATCATCAAGTCCAGTCCCCTGCCCTCACGGCAGGACTAAGCACTGTCTAGATCATCCCTGACAGGTGTCTGTCTAACCTGCTCTTAAATACCTCCAGTGATGGAGATTCTACAACACCCCTAGGCAATTTATTCCAGTGTTTAACTACCCTGACAGATAGGAAGTTTTTTCTAATGCCCACCCTAAACCTCCCTTGCTGCAATTAAAGCCCATTGCTTCTTGTCCTATCCTCAGAGGCCAAGGAGAACAATTTTTCTCCCTCCTTCTTGTAACACCCTTTTAGATACTTGAAAACTGTCATCATGTCCCCTCTCAGTTTTCTCTTTTCTAAACTAAACAAGCCCAGTTCTTTCAGTCGTCCCTCACAGGTCAAGTTTTCTAAACCTTTAATCATTTTTGTTGCTCTTCTCTGGATTTTCTCCAATGTTTCCACATCTTTCTTGAAATGTGGTGCCCAGAACTGGACACAATACTCCAATTGAGGCCTAATCAGCACATAGTAGAGCAGAAGAATGACTTTTCATGACCTGCTTACAACACTCCTCCTGTTAATGAATCCCAGAATCATGTTTGCTTTTTTTGCAACAGTGTCACACTTTTGACTCATGTTAACTTGTCATCTTTAATGGTTTCTTTAATGGAAAACAGAGAATACTTTTTTCTAAAAGTGGGATCAAAGTATATTTGGTCAATTCTCAAACACCTTTTTTTCAACGAAAGGATAAGTTCAAAATATTTTGGAGACATCCATGTTCAAAGCACTGGCATCTTCTCGACTACAACATAGTTTGTGCTTGAGATCATCGCCTCATTCGATCCACAATGAAAATTAGGATCACCCTCAAATAGAGGTTGCAAAAGAAGCAGGTCAGGTTCAAGATGAAGGTTCAAGATCTGAAGGACCCCATTAAGCATGACCTCTTCCAAGCAGTTTTAAAAGAAAAGCTTCCACCAGAGTTTCCAGAAGAAATTGAGGAACATTGGAGCCAGCTGAAAGCAGCAATCATCAACACCTTTGAGGAAACCATAGGCTACCACACCAGAAAGCATCACGAATGGTTTGATCAGAATTATGTTGAAATTGAGCAACTCAGCAATGAGAAGAGAATGGCATTTTGTGCTTCGCAGAATGATATAAACTGCAATACAAAGAGAGAAGCCATAAGGCAAAGGCAGAAGTCTAACATAAAACCAGAGAAATCAAGAACAAATGGTGGACCAAGAAGGCGTAAGAACTCCAACATTTTGTGGATATCCATAATACATATGGTTTCTTTAATGCCATTAAGGTTGTTTATGGGCTAGCTTGTAATGGCACAAACCCCCTTCACACTAAGGATAGAACCATACTTCTGAAGGACAATGAAGTCATTAATGAATGTATTAATTTATTTATTTTTGGCTTTTAGTGATCTAACTAACGCCTTTGACTCAGTGAATCGCCATGGCCTTCGGACTGTACTTTCGAAGATTGGATGTCCTGATAAACACATGAGTATCCTAAAGGTGCTTCATGACAAAATGAAAGTGACTGTTCTGAGCAGCACTGGCTCCTAGAGTGAACTTTTCAAAGTACAAACAGGAGTCGAACAGGACTGTATCATCACCCCAACCATGTTTGCCATCTTCATTGCAGTAATTTTTTACCTAATTGCTGGGAAGTTCCCAGCTGGTGTTGAAATCAACTACAGACGGAAAGCTGTTTAGGCGTAGCAGGCTGAAAGCTAGAGTAAGATTTCCACCACATCTATCATGGAACTTCAGTATGCTGATGAAAATGAAGTTTTTTCCCCACTCTGAGAAAGATCTTCAACTGATCCTGAATACAACTGCTGATGCTTACGCAAGTCTTGGTCTCACCCTCGTCATCAATAAGACAAAAGTGCTCCATTAGCCCTCTCCAAATGAGGAACTATTCCCCCCCATCTATTAAAATTTATTAAAATCAATGGAGAGGCACTGAAGAATGTTGATCATGTTCTCTACCTTGGAAGTTATCTTTCAGCTATGGCAGAAATTGATGTAGAAACCCAACATCGTCTGAGCTGTGCCAGTGAAGCCTTTGCTCATTTATGGCACAGGATTTATGAAGATCACAACATTCAAACAGACACCAAACTTCTTGGCTATCAAGCCATCATTCTCCCAACACTATTGTCCAGGTTCAGACCCATACAACCTACAGACATCACTTGAAAGTGCTTGAGAGGTATCAACAACATTGCCTCTACACGGTCTTGCACATCAAATGGGAAGACAGGCACATTAACATCAGTGTTCCGGAAGAGGCAAAGACCATGAGTATCAAAACAATGATCATCTATCAGCAACTTTGCTGGACTGGTCATATTGTTTGGATGCTAGACCATCACCTCTCAAAATGGGTCCTGTTTTCTCAGCTTACTAAAGGATACTATAACATGGGAGGACAATGGAAACATTATAAGTACTTGCTAAAGGATAACTTAAAGAAATACAACATTGACATTGACACTTGGGAGATACTCTCCCAGGATCACTCTAAACGGAGAGAAGGCCTATGCAATTACTCCCTGCATTTTGACAAGCTGAGGGGGAGAAAAAGCACAGGAGGAAGGGGAGACTGGCTTCTAGTCATGATCAACAGCCTTGTGCTGTACCTGGAAACATCTGTCCTCGCTGTAAAAGAACTTGTGGTTCAAGGATCAGCTTTATCAGTCGCTTTAGGGTCCACAACTCCCATGGAAGATGATCATACTTAGCAACGAGTGATCACCATCATCACATTTTAAATAAAAACCACCTGAAGGATGATGGGAAACTGACTCATAAGATAAAACACTTCACTCTGGACATGTATGTATATTATGTCCAATACATTTCACATCATACATTAACAGGGCATGGAAGAAACCCCATTTATTAGAATTTACTCAAATTCAGTATGAATGTTCAATTAACACATCTTCTAAAGGTGAGTTATATGGTCACTAAAATTAAGAGATGCAAAATTAGAATTAGAGAGCTGTACATGACAAGAATACACATTTTAATACTCCATTTTTTCATGCATACATAATAACACTCAAAATACTGTTTTTTTGCTGGAGCTGCATCAATCACGCTAAACATCTGGCAACACAGAGCAAAAATAATCATGTTTTACAGCAAAAATATTAAGATAATATTCTTAATTTTTTTAATCCAAAATCATATATCTGGATAGTTCTTATTACAAACTTCTCTTCTGATTGGACTGAAAAAAATGCACTTGAAGGCTTTTCTACATTTGAAATGCTGCAGTGCTTCATGTAGACACTACCTATACCGATGGGAGCATATGTAGTCGACATCCCCCAGAGGCGGTAGCTGGGTTGACAGAAGAATTCTTATGTCAGCATAGTGTTGTCCATACTATGGGGTTAGGTTGGCTTAACTACCTGCTGCTGAAGGGTATGGATTTTTCAAATCTCCCTCTGGAGCTAGGACTAATTTTAGTGTAGACCAGGCCTTAGGATTCCAACAGATCTGTTCAAAACACCACTCTTAGGACTGATCTACACTCAGAACCTACATCTACATATTTACATCTCTCAGGCATGTGAAAAAGCCAAACTCTTGAGAGCAGTATTCCCTCTAAGCTGGGTGGCAGCACAGCTTCACAGGTGATGAACCAGTCTCGCCCTGTTGGTTTCCTCTGTGCACTGAGCCCTGAGCCTCTGATTAGGTGGGACTGATTAATCACCTGTGAAGCTGTGCTGCCACACAGCTTAGAGGAACACTGTTTGAGAGATGTAGCAATGTTAACCTAACCCCCCATCTAGACACTGCGAGGATGACAAAAGAATTCTTCCCTTAACTCAGCTACTGCGTCTTGGGCAGGTGAATTAACTACAGCGATGGGATAGCCCTTCCCATCGCTGTAGTGAGTGGCTACACTGAAGCACCCCAACGGTGCAGGTTCGACACCCCAGTTGTCACATTATACGTGTAGACATATACTTACCCTTGAATTTCTCTGTTGGTTTCTGAAAGGAAATTAAAATCCAGAAGTTGTTCTGATCATGTTCCCAAAAGGGTTCAGCCAATCAGACATAAAGTCTAAGGGCTCAATCCTGTTTTCATTCAGTCATCTAACTTTCATCATGTATGTAATTCAATGCAGGATCAGATCCTTTATTGATTATTTAGACTGACTTATAAGACATTGCTTGCATATAGGCATTCATGCTTATATAGAACTTTTCTTCAGGTTCTTAAGACCTGAAGAAAAGCTCAGAGAAAACTCAAAAGCTACAGAAGTTGTATCCAATAAAATATATTAACTCAACTTGCCCACTTTGTCTCTGTAATACTTTGCTCTCCGCAGCCACACAATTTAAATAAAACATATAATGGTGTTGCTGTTACTGGCAGATATACAATTCACGTGGGGTGGAATTTTCAAAAGTGCTTATTTGTGGCCATTGGAGTCCAGAGAAAAAATATCATTGAGTACAGCAGGAGCAGCATTAGGACAATGGTAAGTGCTTTTGAATATTCTACCCTTTTTATTTATCTTCAAGTAAATTTTATTGCACTTAATAAAACATAACAGTTGTGATTTCTTTCTTCAAGAAGCTAAAAACAATGAAAAAGACATTCACGAACACCAGGAGAAGCCTACCACACATATCCCACTACCTCAAGGACAATCAGGGGTAGGGTGGGAGGAAGGGGACCTGACTGACCCAAAAATATTAGAGACTAGCTCTGTCAGCATTAAAGGAATCAAATTTCCCAGTTAAAGAGCTCTCCATTGGGGACAACCCATCATTATTCCTAAATGTATAAGCCGATGGACTATTATTGTGCTTTCCCAAAATGACCTCAAGTACTGATTAGGAAATTGGGTTAGATCTGGCTGCTTGAGACACCACCTTATTGGGATTTATAGATCAAAGTCAATACTCTGAATTGCTCTCTGAAGTAGATAGGAAGCTAGAGGAGAACTCAGACACTGTATTCATTTTGGGTAATAATACATAACAGGCAACTGCATCCTGCTCTAACTATAAATGTTAAGTGGTCTACATGTAGTCTCATACACAGCATGTGTAATAATTTGATCTAGATGTCACAAAGGCTTGGTTTGCTATGATACTCTCTAGATTAGAAAGAAAGGGTGAAAAGGTCTTGCTAACTGACTATCAAAATGGTACTCTTGGTCACAAATGGCAACTAGGATTAGAGAAATTCCAAAGAGCACTGAAAATTGTGAAACTATAGGATGGAATAACCTCCTTCTTCTTCAACAACTAGGGATAGAAACCATCCTTCTTGTATCATAGAGGTCCCTGCCCCAATCCATCCACTCCACCACTGTCTATTCTGGACTGACGTTTGTCAGTTGCGGCCCCAGCCATTGGCCACCACTTAGAAAACACACATTAGAACACCCATCTTGCTAGAATGAAACACAGAGCTGTGTCTCATTTATATTATGATAATCCCACATTATATTGGCTTAATATGGATTAACTCCCAATCCTCCTAAAATTAATCAAAATCCCACTGAGGTCATAGGCAACAGGACCATGCCCTATCTCCCTTATAGCAAAATCACATACACATGAAACATAAAAGGTAACAATATAGTGCTCATACATAAGGTTGAGCCATCAAAAGGAAATGGATTTGTGTGTCTGGCCACAGTATGGGTGTGTCTAGACTACAGGGTTTTGTCGACAAAAGTGGACTTTTGTCGACAAAACTATATCTGCGTCTACACTACCACCGAGTTCTGTCGACATAACGTCAACAGAACTCGGTAGTTTTGTCGACAGCAGTAAACCTCATTCTATGAGGAATAACGCCTTTTGTTGACAGAGTTCTGTCGACAGAAGGCGTTATTGCATCAATACTGTCCTTTGTGTCTACACTCTCATGTGGACAAAGCAGTTTACTTTGTCAACAGAACTGGATGTAGTCTAGACGCTCTTTGTTGACAGAAGCTTTGTCGAAAGTATCTGTCGAGAAAGCCTTTGTTGACAAAAGCCTGTAGTTTAGACGTATCTATGAGTGCTATGAAAATTTTTATCTCTAGCTCCTCCCAAGGAAATCCCTATCCTTTGTACTAATGCAGGAGGAGAAGGGGAAAAAGGGGAATTAAAACAGTGCTACATGTCTGTTTTTCTAATGTTGCATGTGATTATGTAATTCATTTTCAACGACTGTTTCAATCAATCCTGATCAAATTAAGAGCTGAAAAAATCAAAATACCAGGGAAAATACAATAGAAATGATTTGGCTCCTGAGGAGCCAATCAAACAAAACAGGATTTAGTTAACCAGGAATTAGATTAAGTAGAAGTCACCTTATAAAATAAGAAACATTTCTGTGCTTCTGGGAATTTTTGGATCTGTAATGTCAAAATTTTCCCTCTCTGTAATAGAATACATTAGCCATTTTAAATTAAATTGTTTTTTGTTACACAAGAATTCTTCACACATTACAAGGAAAGCCTTCCTACTGGAATATTATTTTTTATAATTTGTATTGTGGCGGCACCTTGGAGCACAGGGAATCTACGTCCCATTTTGCTAAACTATGTAAAAACACACAACAAAAAGACTGTGTCTAACTCAAAGAGTTTACAACCTCTGTATAAGGCAAGAGACAAGGGAGTACATGGTAACAGAAATGAGTGTAGAAGAAAATATTTGGTGATGCATTAACAGGAGTGTTGTAAAGCAAGACATGAGAAGTAATTCTTCTGTTTTACTCTGAGCTCATTAGGCTTCAACTGGAATACTGTGTCCAGTTCTGTGCACCACATGTCAGGAAAGATGTGGACAAACTGAAGAATGTCCAGAGAAGAGCAACAAAATTACTCAAGGTCTAGAAAACATTACTTTTGAGGGAAAAATTAGATCTGTTTAGTCTGAAAAAGAGAAGATTTGAGAGGAGCCAAGATAGTAGTAGGGATGTAAGCGACTAGTTGATAAGCAAAACCTTATCTGATAGTTGACTAGTCCATTGACTACTAGCTTCCCCTCCCCTTGCTACCTCTCTTAATCCATTTAAAAGATTAGTGCACAATGGTGGGGACTGTCCCTGTGCTGGGAATCAGCTGTCCCAGCTCCTGCTGGGTCCCTCCTGCTGCACTTTAACCTTTAAACTTCTGATGATAGGACAAGAAGCAATTGGGTAAAATTGCAGCATGGAAGGATTAGGCTGGACATTAGGAAAAACTTCCTTTCAGGGAGGTCAAGCTTTGGAATAAATCTCCATCATTGGAGATAGTTAAGAACAGGTTAGATAAACATCTGCCAGGGATGATCTAGACCAGTGGTCCCCAACCTTTTTGTGGCCAATAGCACGTTCATGTTTTCAGAAGACTGTGGCGGGCGCCA
The DNA here is from genome assembly GCF_052426305.1 of Pelodiscus sinensis. NCBI lineage: Eukaryota > Metazoa > Chordata > Testudines > Trionychidae > Pelodiscus > Pelodiscus sinensis. Next base: position 17,114,735 of record NC_143054.1, read on the forward strand.
ACAAAGAAAGGCATCAAATGTGAAATTGAAGGCTATTTTCATATTAAATGTGAATTGGGTAAATTTGATAGAAACTTAATTTAATTGGATAATTTTTATTTTAATTATATTGTAATTCATTTTTAAACAAAATTCTGCATTAATAAAAAGGGGGGAATGTCCAAATGTTGCTGTTGCTGCCTCGCAGCCAGACCCGACCAATGTGGGGTTTGCTCCGGCTACTGAAGCGCCTGCGCGGGCTGCCTGCTGCAGTGGGGGCTGGACTCAAGCCTCCAAAGCACTGCGTCGGGCTCCCTCGTGGGCCCCAGGCTGCTGGCCCTGTTCTAAGCAGGGGTGAATGTGAGTAGTTTTAAAACGCTGGCGCGGGTGCACATAAATGCCCCTGCGGGCGTCATGGCACCCGCGGGCACGGTGTTGGGGACCACGGATCTAGATGATGCTTGGTCCTGCCATGAGTGCAGGGGACTGGACTGATGACCTCTCAGTGCTAGGTCCCTTCTAGTTCTAGTACTCGATGAGTCTACTACTCTAGTAATTCTAGTGTTCTATGACAATTGCAGGACTGGCACAGAAATCTTACATCACAACACAGAATCTTATTTACTGCTGTGATACAAGCAGCAGGTTTGAATGGAGAGACCACAAAGATACTACTCTCCAACACAAAGCAATTATGAGAGACCCGAGTCCACCAAAAATGCAGCTGCCAACAAGCTTCATAACTATTAAATCAAAGTACAAATATCACACAAATACTGGCTTTCATTTTTAATCCCTGACCTAGGTCTCTATTCCAGAGACCACTGAGATTCCCCACAGAGATAAAGGAGTGCCACCTGACACAACTTTGGCAGCTCGTCCACAAGAAGGCAGCGTAGACAGGCAACATGAATTTCTTGCACAAGAAACCCCTATGGCTAAAATGGCCTACAGAGCTTTCTTGCGCAAAAGCCCATGGCAGTGTGGACACGCTCTTGTAGAAGACCTTTTGCACAAGAGCTCCTGCGCAAAACAGTTCTTGCGCAAGAAGCCTGCAATGTAGACATAGCCTGAGAGTATCCCACACAGAATATACTTGCCATATACCAAAGAGCATTCCATAGAATATTTCAGTAAAACAGACAGTCACTGGCAGCTCTTATTGATGGGGCAGTATGGGAAAAACTTCCACTGCCACAACCATGCTGTACATATTCAGGGTTTTAAACGAAGTTCCTCAGTCCTTAGCACTATCAGTCTTGTGTCTTTATGAGCACCAAATTTACTGAAAAAGTTGAAATCCTGAAAGATCCGTCAAACAACCTTGTGCATATGTGAGCATGACTTCCTCTCCCTTCAAAGAGGCAGGTTACAAATGAAACAGCTGCACACGGACTGCTCTGGATTCTAATAACAGACAAGACTAGATGAATTAACTTGGTGTCATCAGAAGCCCTTGGGGTTCAGGCACATGTGTGCGAGCGTGCCTGTGTATTGTACCCGCGTAGCTCACAGTTAGTCTTCAGTGCGTTTTAGATGCTAATTAATAAGGACAGGTGATCCTCTTGGGGTTTAAGGTTTTGCAAACTTCTCTATTTATTGAGCTTGCAACACTAATTCATGATTGCAAATGTCTTTTTTTTCCTCCTGTAATTTAAGGCTATTTTGCTTTTTGTTCCTCTCCTCCCCCACAGTGTGAATATATTTTTAAACATCAGATTTTTCTAGCCACAGACACATTAGTATTTGGAATAAGAACCTCTTTCCACAAAAAAAGCATCCTGTGAGTATGCAAAATATATTTTTAATTCTTTTCCTTCTGCTCCTTTCTTCACAGTCTCCCTGTATTTGTTTTCTTCCTGATAAAGTGGAACTCGATTTTTTTAATTTTATTTTTACAAGTTTTTGTTCCTCCCTATGCCCTTTTAACTACACTTTTTCTTATGTGGAATGAAAACCCAATTACATTCATGTTAGAATTGCTCTTTCATATCTCCAGTGTGCAAGCGGACTCTAAGTTAGGAAAATAAATTCACTCAGCCCTACAGATTAAACAGAGACTTTGTATAAGTTCTTTGAAGAGCGCTAAGATGTCAAGGACTCAACAAACTGTCACAAAAATATGATGAGCAGGCAATTTGTATTCAAACAGACTCTCCAAATGTTTGCCAGATTAAATAGAAATGCTAACAGATGAGAATACAAATACTAATCTATCCCAAATATCTGGTTATATTTTTTACTACAGTGCTGCTTAAGGTCACCAATCAAGGATCAGGGTTATATTCTTGTGTATAATTTATATATTAATTACATTTTTGAAAGGCTTGGAATTCTTTTGATTGAAGATGGAAAGTTAATTGTAATTATTTTAAATGTGCTTTATCTGCTATGGAACTAGTGCTCAGGAACTCTCACATCTGTTTTTAATTTCTTTCCATTTTATGAATGAATCTGTGTTCATACATTAGTAACCAAATTTCATTTGTGCAAGGCTCAATAGGAGAGAGAAATATGTCCCCCTTGACTTCAAATAGCTTTCTAATACATAAATTCAGATACCTGGCACCTTTCTAAAGCTGGCCATGAGTTCTGATCCCACTGGGAAGCTTGAAATCTTCCCTTCTCAGTGGAATAAAGCTGCAATTTCTGGCTTTGCAGAACAGAAATACATAAGGTTTTAAAGCTGTAACATTTCAATGTCTTGAAAATCCAGCCCAAACCCAACACTGAATTTTGCCTCCACCTGAAAAGCCAGGTGCTTTAGTTAGCGTTACTAAATCATAATATTACTGTACAATATCAGTGGGAGAAAAAGGCCTAACTAGTACATTAAAAAACCTGTAAACATCTTTTCTATATCTAAAAATATCATGAATTTTAGGGCCTTTCTAAATTGACAAGCAAGTGTTGTGCAGCCCATAATCAGAAACTAGAAATACTCCCTTTCTAAAGGCATGAAACTTCCTCTCTAGCTGTGCAAAGTTACAAGATATCTGTCCTGAAAGCTGTCACTGATGCAGGACTGTTTATTGCCTATCACGGGACTCAGGGAAATGTTGTTTTGGGAAATTTCCACATTTAGAGAGAAAGAGGAATAGTTGTTTTGGCAGGTTGATATTTTTAAAACAAGGGAGCTGTTTGAAGCTGCTCAGACATTTGGATTGTTAGAATAAATTCCAGGGAGATGATTAGTGGGCAGAGGGCAGGTGAGGCAGACAAAGAAGCATGATAAATGCAAGTCACCACATGACACCTATGGCTGCATTACCTGCCTTCTGTCCACTTGGACTTTTTTTTGTGTTCTGACACATTCAAGCATTTTCAAATAGCAGACTAACAAACAAAAACTCTCAACAACTAACAAAATCAGAGCAATGTGTAGATACATGTTTGTGTATGTTTCTCTATGTTAGAAGGAAGAGCGTGAAAATGAATGGAAAGAAAGAAAATAAGACACTGGAAAGAGAATTTGAAAAAAAGCCTCATAAAGAAAAGTACTAAAGAGGAAAGGACGACACAGGAAAGGAAGAAAAAATTGTCTTAGAAAACAAGCTGAGCTAACATTCTGTATATAACATGGGTGGGAACTTTGGAAAGCATGTTTTTAATGCTATTTTCATTTAAATCAATGGGAATTTTAACACTGATTTCAGTTGAAGAATTAAGCCAAAACTGAATACTTCTAAAAATCCTATCCTAAAGTCAAAGGTCATACAGCAAAACTAAAATAAGAGAGGGAAAAAAATCCTCCAGGTTATAATACAGAAGGAAAGATAAAATAGATTGAGTAACAAGAGGGAAGACCAAAACCAAGGCAGATGTAATACTCTAAATTAATCCGTTAATTTTTGTGCCAAAAGAAAATCAACACAGTGTTTGATTTGATATTTTTAAACACAACACAGGCACACTCTTGGACACACTTACTTTCATTGATTTGTAAAATACAATGATGAGGGTGCTCCCTAACAGAATAACAGGAAATACATAAGCACATTTGAAAGTTGGGAGGAGTTCCTATTTAATCTTCATCCACTCTTAACCTTTTTATCCTCATAGGTAACTCAGTGCATAAGCACGGTTCACAAAAACTGACCATGGAAACAATAAAAAAAAGTTCTTGCAGGGTCACTGTCAATAAAAAATTGCTATTGGGTAACAATAGTGCCTTCATTTGGCATTCTGCTCAGCTTCAGGCAATACAGGCAGTCCCCGGGTTACGTACAAGATAGGGACTGTAGGTTTGTTCTTAAGTTGAATCTGTATGTAAGTCAGAACTGGCGTCCAGATTCAGCCACTGCTGAAACTGACCGCCAGTTCTGACTTACATACAGATTCAACTTAAGAACCCCAAGCTTCCCCAAGTCAGCTGCTGCTGAACAAACTGATCAGCAGCTGATTCCAGGAAGCCTGGGGCAGAGCAACTCTGCCTCGGGCTTCCTGTAGTCAGCGCTGGTCAGTTTCAGCAGTGGCTGACTTGGGGACGCCTGGGGCAGAGCAGCTGGGGTGCTGCTGGGTTGCTCCAGTAGCACCGCTCCTCGGCGCTACTGAACCAACCCAGCAGCACCCCAGCTGCTCTGCCCCAGGCGTCCTGATTCAGTCACTGCTAAAACTGACCAGCAGCGGCTGAATCAGGACTTGGGGCAGAGCAGCTGGGTTGCTGCCGGGTTGGTCCAGTAGTGCCCAGAGGGCGCTGCAGGACCAATCGGCAGCGCCCCAGCTGCTCTGCTCCAGGGTCCAAAACAAAAGCCTGGTCTGCTGGGGGGGGGGCACACTAGACGCGCCCCCCCCCCCAGCAGACCAGGGATACGGGAGCAGAGCCGCAGCGGCAGCGGGGTGCCGCGCCTCTGAGGCTTTGCTCTGGCAAAGCCTCAGAGGCGCGGGACCCCCCGCGGCTGCGGCTTCAGTCCCGGTGCCTGTGGTCTGCTGGGGACGGTCCCCAGCAGACCACAGGCACCGCGACTGAAGCGGCAGCAGCGGGCGGGTTCCCCCGCTTCTGAGGCTTTGCCAAAGCAAAGTCTCAGAAGCGCGGGAAACTGCCGCTGCTGCTCCTTCAGTCCCCATGCCTGTGGTCTGCTGGGGACCGTCCCCAGCAGACCACAGGCACCGCGACTGAAGCGGCAGCAGCGGCGGGTTCCCGCGCTTCTGAGGCTTTGCTCTGGCAAAGCCTCAGAAGCGCGGGAACCCGCCCGGTGCCCCTGGTCTGCTGGAGACGGTCTCCAGTAGACCAGGGGCACTGGAGCAGCTTACGAATGGGGCTTTCTTGCCCCGGAGCTCGCAGGTAGCAATTCGCTACCTCGACCTCCAGGGCGAGAAAGCCCCGTTCGTAAGTGCGGATCCGACGTAAGTCGGATCCGCGTAAGTCGGGTACTGCCTGTATACCTGGATCTCAGGACTATTCTTTAGCCTTGGGCAATCATTTATTGCTTTCATCCTCAGTGTCATCCATTATGCTAATAATATTTCATAAAATTTGTGTTCTCCTTCTCTCTCACCCAAACACACATAAAATCCATTTTTAGTTTTTAACTGCCCCATAAACAAATAAATAAACCTTCTCCCTAAGGTTGTGTAAAATTCAACCTTATGACTAGTTCTGAAGACAAAACATACCATCTGCATTATTAGCAAAAACAAATAAAGCTTACTATATTAATATGCTGCAACAAGGCTATTACTTAGTGTACGAGGACCGTTATTAAGCACAAGTTTCCATGACAGAGTCAGATCATGTTGTCTAGACACAATTTAGTTTGCATTACATTAAATCCATATCCACTATCACAAGAGGTTTAACTTTAATAAAAGGAAAATGTAGCCAAGTTAGTTAGAGCGACAGCCTTATTTTGAGACAGAGAGACAAAACAAGAGACAGTCAGCTGTTGTAAAAACATTCCTGGGGGAGCAATATAATCCAGTAGGATTTTTCTAAAATGCTCTTGCCCTGGTACTTGACATCAACACACATTTAATTTTGGTGAGACAAAAACAGGTGACCTTAACGGGCCTCAATTCAGGAGCCTTGACTATCGCCGTGGACCTCAAATTGATATTGTGACTGGTTTATTTCATACTTCATGGAGAGTCTCTGAACCTGTAAATGACGCTTTAAGTATGCTATCTGGGAGCTAAAGGAAAATATAATTGCAATGGAAAGTGACTTGATTTTCTTCCCAAATCAAAACAAGGCACTGATTTTTATTTTATTTTATTTCTCTTTTTTAAGAGAATTTTAGGGAAAACTGCCAGTGCCTAGATTCTGCAATCTTATTTATCTATGGAATGGTTATAGCCAGGAGATGGATTAATTAAGAATATACCAGGTTTGAATCCACAACTAGCATTTGATAGTTGATTTATTTGTGCTTCCCAGAAGACTGTCACAACCTACCCAACTGGCAATGTGCACTGTGCATGTTGGGTAATATTTACCAAAGCCCCGTAGACCCAGATTTTCAGATATTTTATTGCCTACGAGGGAGGTATGTACAGACTGAGATTTTAAAAAGTGCCTAACCAGGTTAGGTGCCCAACACTTCACATTTCAAGCTACGTAGGTGAAAAATGCTTCTAGACATCTACTGGCATCGTCAAGTGCCTAAATTCCTTTGCTAATCAGGCCCTAGGTGTGTACATCATTTTTGAAAATGGAACTTAGATTTTTTCAAAATGTTACCTGCCATCTGAATTGGATATTTAAAACACTGAATATGTAGAGCACTCAGGGGTCATGGTGCTCCTCTTCTTGTATACCTCACATTCATCTCACATACTCTAGGAAGCTGACAGCCATTGGTTTTATGGTTCTCCCTGTGCTACTTAAAGCTTTGTATAGGCCACTTCAGACTGCAGAATCCATACACCGAGGGTAGACACTTAATATTTCCCCTGGGTACAGCCCAGATAGCAGCACAACAATCAACTTAGGCCTTGTCCACTCTTACCTGCAGCTCGACGCTATGGCAGTCAATCTTCTGGTGGTCAATTTGGCGGGACTAGTAAGGACCCACTAAACTAAATGCTATGGGCACCACCGTCAACGCCAATACTCCTACTCCTCATGAGGAATAAGGAAAATTGACAGACACGTTTCTCTCGTCGACTTCCCACTTTGGGGATGGCAAAAAAGTTCGAATAAAGGTACATTGATTCCAGCTACGCAGTTAACATAGAGTTGAGTATCTTAGTTCGAACTTTTGTAGACCTTGCCTTAGACTCCCGCACAAGGTATCCCAACCTTGATCAGGAGGAGCTAAATGAAAAGATAGACTCATAGACTTTAAGGCCAGGCGGGATCATACTGATCACTCAGTCTGACCTACTCTACATTGCACAGCACCAAACCTCACCTGCTCACTCCTGAAATACACCCATAAACTCTGCCTGAGTTAGTGACATCCTCCAGCCATCATTTAAAGCAGGGGTAGGGAACCTTTTTTGGGTCAGGGGCCACCAACCCAGAGAAATCAGTCAGGGGCCACACACAAGTAAAAAAACCCTCACTGTGGCTCCTGACTGTGAAGGCAAAAGACGCTCCCCACATTTCCCTGGCACACCAGAGCCTAAGGGGGTCCAGGCAGGTAGATTTTGTGTGCTCCAGCCCCACAGGAGACAGTAGCAGTGCTGGAGCACCAGCACAGGCACCCCAATGATGGGGAGCCCCTGAGCCTCAGGGGCGGGACCCAGGCAAGCTGGGGGCTGCAACCGGCCCCTGAGCCTGAGATTCCCCACCCCTGATTTAAATGCTTCAAGTTACAGAGAATCCACAATTTATACTCCTTTAAACCTACAAATGACTCATGCCTAATGCTGCAGAGGATGCCAGGTAAGAGGGTAAGAGAAGCTCATTTGCCATTTTGTGCTGAGTATGCTGACAAGAAAGTGTCTGAAAACAGAATTCCAAAGCTGAGAATATCCAAAATATTGGGGAAATCTGGATCAGGATTTATACTTTGCAACAGCTCAGGCTAGGGTTGCTGGACAGTCCGGTATTTTCGCCTCCTGTCTGGTAAAAAAAATTCAGAAAATACCGGACACCTAAGATGTCTGGTATTTTCTGATTTTTTTCCCCGGCCAGGAGGAGAAAATGCCGGGCACCTGGCAACCCTACAGACACTCAGCGCCCAGCCTCTCCCCCTTAACTCCCCCTGGCTCCCAACACCCCCAGCCCCCCAACCACAGACCCCATGCTTACCTGGTTCTGCAAGGCTGCCGGCACAAAATGGCTGCTGGCAAAAAGACCAAGGGGACGCAATGACTCCCCTGGGTCTTAGTGCTCAACCGCTCCCCTGTTCCTATCCCTGCACTCACTCTTAAAGGGGACATGCTGTTTTAATGCTGTTTTATTTTAATTTTTTTTTGTGCTCAACAAATTTGGTCTCCCCCCTTTTTTTATTCAACAGAATTTTTTCCTGGTGTTTTTTTTGGAGGGGCAGGGGGTGTTTGGTACTTTTGTTTCAACCATCTGGAAACCCTAGTTCAGACCCTCTCAACTGCAAATAAAAGTGACAACTGAAACGGCTCTGGAAATACCTGCTCAGTTCACATAGGCTACTGAGCAAACATAGCATAGTAAATAGTTTTAGTCATGACAGACTCAAAGCAAGTAAAATTCAGTAATGTCAGAAGGTGGAAAATGTTGGTAGCGTGGAACTCAGGAAAGAGAAGGCAAATGGGCTCTTTCATTGTATAATATTAATACTTAAAACATCTCAGAGGGGTTGCTATGTTCGTCTGCAACTTTAAAAATGAGTGGTTCTGTTGCACCTTAGGTACTAACCAAAATATATCGAATCATGAGCTTTCATGGACAAAACACATTTAATCAGATTAATTGGAGTAGAAATAACAGAAAGCAGCAGCAGAAGTATCTGTCAGTTGTAGGATCCGTGTTTATGAGACTAATGTGTCCCATACATTGCTTTTGATGGGGAAATACAGATGTTAATGTCTTTATAAAACTGTCTTTATAAAACGCCAACCAGTTAATGTCTTTGTTTAGACCCAGGGTAATGGTGCCATATCTGTAGATAAATTCCAGTTCTGCAGACTCTCTTTGTAATTGGTTAGGGAAATTCCTTTGCAGAAGAAGGAGATCATTTTAACCTGCCTAGTCAATCAATCATGGGTTTAAAAGTTGTCATTCTTCTACAAAGGAATGCAATACTACACGAGTTTCAAAAAATAAATCATCCAAAGCCACAGAACTACTTCTCTTCCCGCTCCTCCCATGCCCCTTCTGCTACTACCACCTAAATTCTTTGTGATACTGCAGACTGAAGTTGCTACATATATGCAAATTATAATTAAGGACAGACCTTGTTGAATACAGGATGCAATTATTTGTTGAATAATATGTTTGAAAAGCTATGCATCACTCTTAATATATTACTCAATGAATGTTTTCAACCATCTATAGAGCTGTTTGGATAATGTAAAAAAGATTCATTGAATAATTTATTTGACAGACAACAGCATTATTCATCAAATACATTATTCAACTAATAGTATTCGACCGGTGCTAATTAAAAGCACAGAGGCAATCGGTCTTTCAGATCCCAGTCTTGGCTCCAAATAAGAAAACAGACTGTCTGGCTCAGAAGTGCTCCAGAGTGGAATGTCTCAGTGCAGCATTCTATCACAAGTGCAGTTGAGCCAGAGGCTGCATTTCTTAAAGGAACCATACCCAGCATCTCAGACAACTGTAATTAACCCAACACATCCATATCACAATGGTAAGATATGAACATATGCAATGAACTGCTTTCATGCCTGACTAAAGGCACTAAACTGGATCTGAACGTCCTCATCATTCTGGGGTGACTGGATGCAGGGTTCTGGTTCATTGTGAATGACTGATAAACCACTGAAACAAATTACTCTGAACTGGCAGCTTCTTATCACAAACATGCAACACAACAAACACACCCACTATATATATATATATTTTGTCTGTTTGTTTAAATTGACCTACACTAGGGAAACAATGCAGAACATACAGATTTGTAGGAACTTCTTAAAGAAGGAGGCTTGACATTAAAGGGGTCAAATCCTTCTAGAAAGGAGCTAAGAAACCTTACTAATGTACCAGGTGATGCTCTTTTAGACCACACAGAGAGTTATTGCCAGACTATCCTAAAGGCTGCTTGGTCCTGCACAATACAAAATGCTGGAAGAACAATCAGCTGAATCAAATCAGCCTCATGATCTTGACACAATGATCTCTCGGTATTTAGTGTAACTTTCACATTACAAGGAATAAATGTCACATATTAACTTTTATAGAACTTTCAAGGAACATGAGCCAAGTAACAGTCAAATCTGCCACTGAAAGTAGCAACAATGATTAGCAAATTAATACCCTCCAAGCATTTAATTCTTTATCCAAAACTTTCTCTCCAGTTTTTTGGCAGGTCATGAAAAGCAAATGTTTGAATTATATTCTGAGAATAAAGTTCAAAATAATAAAAGTGGAGGTCAAACAATCGTCAATGATATTCCTCTAACTACTAATTGGGACTGCTCTGCTAGTTTCATTTATGCTGCTAATTTAAGCAGGCTTCTTAAGGATTCAAGCCACATTTTTTATTCTATTCCCCATCCTGATTTGAAGAGAGTAGATGAATGTGATGAAATGCAATGCAAGACAATAAATTCATGCCAGTTGAGAAGTTGCAAATGACATTTACTGGTTTCTCAGTTCCCATTTCATGATTGATATCGAACTATAAACAAGAAAATAAGTGCCATTAAAAATCTTTCTGTACAGCAGCAAATAGGGTATTAGTGGCAGTTTGCCTGTGCTTATTAACAAAGCATGTCGCTTGCTGCACACTGATCAGTAACTGCATAAGAACTCAGCCTACTGTAGAAGTCCTGAGTCTATGTACTTTCAATTTTAGACCATAATCATAATACGCTCCACAACCCAATGAAATTTCTAATAATACTAACCAATGATGTGTTAAACTGAGACACTTCTAGCTTGAATGTTAAAAACTTCACTATGATTTAAAGGATTGGTGCTTACTTTTTCTATTAATTTACCATTAATTTGCTGCTATTGAACCAATTTATTTGAAAATGATAATATTTTATTTAAATTTTAATATCAATCCTGTCATTTTAAATATATATTCAAATTCCATTTGCTTTTACAAAATGCAATTCTGCAATTTGGGAGGGATCTGAAATTGCATTGTGTTGGAGGGGAGGCAGGGAAGAAGAGATTATCTGAAAAAATATAAAAAATGAGGAATAGGGGATAATTCTCACTACAGCTTAGAGGATGGAGTCATCAGGCGAGGTTTAGGTCACAATTATCTCTCTGTTACACAAAATGCTGTGTACACTGCAAGTGTAAAAAGTGTTATATAACTCAGGGGTTTTCAAACTCTGGGTCATGGCTTTTAGGGGCAAGCCGCTAGATGGTTGTGAGACACCTTGTTTACCTGTGCCTGCACAGGTACAAGCAATCGCACCTTCCGTTGGCCACAGATTGCCACTCCTGGCCAGCAGGAGTTACAATCACCTGTACCTGCACAAGCACATGTAAACAAAGCATCTCGTAGCCAGCTGGCAGTTTACCCTTAAAACCCAGATATAGCTTATTTTCTCTTTTTGCTACTGGATTTTTCTACTATGTCAATTAGCGAAATGCAGTAGTTTGGGCTACAGTCTGCAAGAAAGACACTACAAAGTCCCACGGTGGTGGGTTTTCTTAAAAGTGTCCTCCACATGTTTTTTCGCCCCAGAGGCAATCTAAGTCATGTGAGTGTGCTTACATGTGTGCTGAGTTGCTCCCAATTCTAAGAGGGACATTCAGCAGAAAATTAATTTTACAAGTACATTACTAAGCTGCGATGCCCCAGCATCATGCTGATGTCACAGCTATCGCAGTTTATGGAATGATTTTGCAAAGGACTTCTAAACCTATACCTCTGGAATGCTGTGATAATCATTCTTTAAAAATCTTTGGCCAACCATTCTCTGATCCAGAAGAGTTCTGAGGCAGCCTTTATGTCTTAGTGTGATGCACGAGGGTAAAGAAAGCAGAATGTGGTCAGGGTGAATTCAGGGGCCAGAAATAAAAACATCCACAGCTTGGCGATTAATGCCTCACTCAGACCAGTTATTTGTGGCCTTTGCTGAATCCAAGTATTATTTTTGAAATATCTGCATTATTAAAGGACAGTCCAAACAGTTCTATGCCCTGCCACTACACAGTAACAGAGCATAGCAGAGGGCGCATTAACAAGTCTACCTAAATGAGAGCAGTTACACTGCATATGGCTCTTTGAAGTCAGAGACAAGGTTATGTAATGGACATTTCAATGTTCATCATCCACTGTGCAGGTGTGCAGCAAAAGTGACCATTGAAAATCTAATGTTAAAAAACTACAAATATTTATATGTATGTGTATATGGTGGCGGAGCTTGGGTGTCATGTGCTTCTGGGGTGGTTAGGGCTTGCCTCAGAGACTCACTGTGATTCTCAGCATAGCCTCTCTCTCTTTCTGGAAGCATGGGTCACATAGGCCGTGTCCAGACTCAGGGGGTTTTTCGGGAAAAGTAGCCTTTTCCCGAAAAAACTTCCCCTGCGTCCAGACTCAAGTCGCGTTCTTTCGAAATTAATTCGAAAGAACGCGGCTTTTGTTTCGATGGCGGTAAACCTCAATTTACGAGGAAGAACGCCTTCTTTCGAAAGTTCCTCTTTCGAAAGAAGGTGTTCTTCAATGTAAATAGGCCGTCTTCGAAAGACAGCATCCAGATTCGCTGGGTGCTCTCTTTCGAAAAAGCGGATTTCTCTTTCGAAAGATCCGCCTGCAGTCTAGACGCGATCTTTCGAAAGAGGCTCTTTCGAAAGATGCTTTCGAAAGAGCCTCTTTCGAAAGAAGCCTGCAGTCTAGACATAGCCATACTGAGCCACCATTACAGGCGAGTCAATGGGTTTGGTGTGAGACTTCTTAGTCTTCAGTCTTCCAGAAGGTGTCTCTGTAGCGTGATGTGGTGGGGATGGGTTGGAGGGAATCCGGAGTCCACCCCCTTCTCCAGGTTCCAGCCCAGGTACCCTAATGGCAACAGCAACAGGTAGTTTTTCCTCCACTATCAGGGCTCTAGCTGTACCTTCTCTCACTCCTCCTCCTGGCTCTTCCACACTTTGTTCCTAGCTCCTATTGCACTACCCTCCCTGAAGGGGAACCTTTTAAACTAGTTCCAGCGGGTTCTTAATGGACTGCAGGTGTTCTGATTAGCCTGTCTCTCTTAATTGGGTCTAGCAAGTTCTTAACTGGCGCCACGTGTCTTATGGTGCCATCTAACTTAAATGGTTCTAGTACATTCCTGATTGCTCTAGAGAAGCTCCTGCCCTGGTCACTCAGGACACAGAAAACTATTTATCCAATGACCAGTATATTTGCCTTCTACCAGAATACTGCAGCCAGCTGGCCCGAGTCTGTCATAATATATATAGTAACGAAAAGCCCCACTGCAAAAAGGGTGAGATGGACCTCCTATTGGAGTTCTTCTGTGCCGTTCTTCATTTAGATTCCTGTCTCACCAGACCATTGGCTCAAGTACATTGTTTGTGATATATCTAGTTCCTTGGTGAAGGCCTGGCCTAGAGTTGAACAAATATACTTATTTTTTTTAGTTTGGTGGCCAAAGGGAAAAATTCAGAAAAAAATCTAGTTTATTTCAAACCAAAACAGATTTATTTTTCTTGCTAAAATGAAAAAGTGAAAAAAATTCATTCAAGTCAATGCAAAATGACATGTACAAATGCTGATTTAAAACAAAATGTCAAAACACAACATTGACTTTTCTATTAGTTCCAAGATTTTTTCAGTTGAAAATACTTGCCAGATTTAACATGAATTCACAAATAGTTTCAGTCCTTTGAGAAACACACTTTTGGCAAATTTACTATTTTCCACAAAACATTTGCCCAATTCTGTAGTGGACTAAGGAACAGAACTCAGAGTTTAGGAAGCTAACTACTGAGATGCCTCAAAAACAACAACAAAAACTAATAACTTTTCAGGAATATCATTTGCCATTCCCATCCCCCAATGGATACCCAGTTGCTCCTTCTCCTTCTAGAGCCTCCAACAAATCAGCTCTTCAGGGAGGATACATCTTTTCATTTCATAGCACTACAGGCATTGGGGCTGTAAGAGATGCATATCAGTACAGGGCTGGCAGCACCTTTCCCTTCCCACCCCTCCATCCCCCAGATAAAACATTTAACCATATAATTTCTATAATTTTGATTGGTTACATGGTTACTGGTTTTGTACATTTTTAACATCCCTAGCAGGCATAGACAGAGACCACTGAAAACACTTTTCAAAATTCCCTTATTTATTAAGAAGCCAGCATAAGAAAACATACCTAATAATTTGAGCTGGAGCTGCTACTGTCCCTTTTTTCAGTTTGCTCCTCTGGATTACCACCTCCAATCCATCTGCTCAGCTCTTATTCCTACCTCAAACATTATTTAGCCATCTAGTCTCTGAGAGCGATTGTTGTCACAGTCACAATGAGTAACCCACCTACGGGTGAGGAACCTCAAGCTGTTATCTCCATCAGGGTGGACTCACACAATTCCTCGTCTTACACTAGAATTGGTTTTCAAACCACTGTGTGCTGACAAGTGACTACCTCAACAGGCTCGAGTTACCTTTGGTGTCTGCAGTTCTGCTCCTGGGGAGAGGTGAATTGTGGTGCTCCGTGACTAAACAAACTTCAAAACAAGGTATCATTTATTCTTCACAGCAGGAGAACTGCACAGCATAAGAGCATGAAAATCATGATTTCCCCTGCTATTTAATTCTGAAATGACACGGTGTTGTAATTGTAGGGGCCCTGACCCAAAAGGGAGTTGTGGGGTGGTCACAAGGTTATTGTAGAGGGGGGTACTGCTACCCTTATTTCTACACTACTGCTGGTGGTGGCGCTGTCTTCAGAGCAGGGTAGCTGGAGACAGGGGACTGCTGGCCAGCAGCCCATCTCGGAAGGCAAAGCCACGTCAGTAGCATCACAGAAGTAAGGATGGCCTGGTATGATATTGCTACCCTTACTCCTGTGCTGCTGAATGCCTTCAGACCTGGGCACCTGGCCAACAGACACCATTCTCTGGACATCCAGCTCTGAAGGCAGCACAGAAGTAAAATAATGAATAATCTTGCATCCCTCCTGTAACTGCCTTTTGTGTCAGGATGTCTCATTTGAGAAACACTGGTCTCCCCTAAGAAATCTGTGTAGTATATGGTAAAAGCACACTAAACACCAGATTTCATGGTCTTTGACATGTTTTTCATAGCTGTGAATTTGACAGGTCCTCACTATGTATGTAGTGCTATCTCTCCTTCTCTTATTTCTCTGGAGTCCTTCCACAGTGCCTCTGTTTACCTAAGGGCCTAGTCTATTAAATATTTAGTGTCTTTTTTTTGGGTATCTTCCAGCTCTGGCAAGTGGTCCCTTCCCAATGAATAGCCTAGCCACCATTGTCTTAGTGACCTTTGAAGAGTTTTGTGAGGAAGTATCTTATCACTAGTTTTCCATTTTCTGCTTCGCTCTTCCTTTTGTCTTTGCTCCATATCATCAGGCACAAACCCCCCTTACAGGAACCGGACACTCATAGAATCTAATTAATGTGCAGGTGCTAATATAGAGCAGTCCCTTATCTTCCAGAGTTGGAACCAGATAACTGAGAAGAAGGGGCAAGAATACCCGAAATGAACAATTATGAAATAATCTGTTCACAGGCAAAGTTTCCTCTTAATCCCACAGTTAGCGTGGTGAGATAAAACCAATCCTGAAGCCTGAGGGTTTATATACCTCATACATTTTTATCCTATCTCCTGCAGCCATGGAAGTCCCCATTAGTCAGTTTAATGTCTTATCCCTTTTCTAACTCTACAGCACTCTTGGCCTGTATGACATTGTGACTGATGTGGGGGTGCTTGGTAACAAATATTGATTTGTATGCCATCCTGTGGCTTATGTATTGGATTTCTGAGATAGTGTGTTAGACTATTATAGGGGAGCAGAGAATTTCAGCAAACTGTCAGGAGCATATCTGATTCCCATCCTGATTGCTAGGCAACCCAGGAAGCTTCCCCATTGTGCAAAGGAGCCAGTGGCCTGCTCTTTAATCATAGCAGCAGCAGTAGCACAGTGGCTGCTCCTCTTGTACCATGCCTACAGACGCACTTGCCCTGCTCCCTATTCCAGTCTTTCCTCCTGTCCTTGCTCCAACTTTGTCCCACCTTGACTCCTGTCTGCTCCAACCTAATCCTTCCCATCTCCCTGCCTTGAGCCTGCCTGTGACTTCTTGACTTCAGCTTCCGTTCAGCTGGGTGTTCCTGATTCCAGCTCTGGTTCTTGGCTTCTTGACCCTGACTCCAGCTTCAGCCTTAACCTGACTCCTGCTCACCACTGCATCAAACTGCCACTGAATCCACCAGGAAACGTCCTGCTCCAATTTACTGCTGCCCACGCCCTGGGAGCTTCTCCACAAGTGGATACAGTCCATAGACTAGTGAGTGCAAGCCATTAAGGCTGGAAAGGTATGACTGCTGAAAAAGGACTGGGCTTGCTGGGCAAAAACACAAAACAAAACAAAACAAAACCACCCCACAATACGAGTAAAAAAGACGACTTCACTCCATGGCCCTGTAACAAAGACCACTGAGCACCACAGTGCTTTTAGAAAGCCCAGTCTTCCTAGAAGAAGGCAACGAACTGGGAAACCAGCTGAGACCTGGTTATCTTGGATTCTTAAATAGCACCAGTCCATTTTATTCCTGAAACCTAAAAGGAAAGCATACCTAACTTAGCTTGTAGTGAAGTGTAAGGTTAGATGAGACTAAATATGTCTATAGTACTATTGTACTAAAGGTCTTCCCCCCTAATGCTTTGCTAAATAAAAAACACTTTGAAGAAGGCTGTTAGTAATTCTATCATTGACAACACCTTTCCAAAAACAAGAAATACAGGGTGCCCCAAACCCACTTGAACCTGCAAATTGATAAGTGGTTGATATACACAGGGCAACATAGCCAAGCCCAGTCTGAGAGTGGAAAAATCACAACGTATGCTGAGATAGTTAAGGACAAGAGGATCAAGGCCTACAGTTGATACTTCAGACTGACCACAAAAGAGCCGCTAGCTTTGTATGAAAAACATTCGGAGGGTGAGTTACAGAGGTTAATTATGTCTTCCTATATATTTTAGGATAAGTCTGTCTGTCTGTGTGTCTATCTGCAAATCTGTTTGTTCAAGAACTCCTCTTAAATGGTAAGATCTAAGGGCACCATATTTGATATGGAGCATCCGTCCTCTTCTCCTAACTTAAAGCAAGGTCAGGGTTTGGTTGTGCTAGGACAACTGGAAGTCGCAGGGAAAGGACGGTTTTCCATAACACGCAAAGGGAGGCGGGTGCTGTTTGGAGGGACACAATATGAGAGTGGCTACAGGGGGCAGCAAGCCTGCAGGGGAGAGCTATCCTACAGAGTGTCCACTGGGGGCAGCTGTACTACTAAGGGAGTGGCCAGCAGGGCTAGAGTTCTGCCATCTTGCCTGCCAGCACACTGGTAAGTATCTCCCCTGCCCCAAACCCTTTCCCGCATTCCCACCCTTGACTGAAGTGCTGGGGGAGGGGGTGAAAACAGAGCAGGCTGCAGGGGGCGGGCATGGGGAAGAAGAGAACAGACCCTTGACTCCCAGCCTCCTGCACCCCAACCCTCACACTCTTGCCCTGATGGACCTAGGGCACTGCATACATGCAAAGTATGACTGCTAGTATTATATAACATACAGGGCCTTCTATTAGTTTTAAATTTGTTGCCCTTCAATTTCATTGAATGTTCAACTGCTTCTTTTAAGGGAATATATGCTTTATTTCTCTACACCGCTAATTATTTAATTATGCTTTTTCTACACATGTATACTGATATGTACGTACGTATAGCCAGATAGAGACATACACACATACAAAATCATATTCCCTATTTTTCATCTCTAAACTAAACCTCCATAATATTTTCAGTCTTATGCGTCTGGTCATTTTTTCCCATCTCTGAATCACCTCTATCCTACCAAGATACATTTATGCCTCTGTACAATATGAAGTTTCTGTTTATTTTTAATACCAGCATTGCAGCTATTGAAGTATTTCTCTTTTTGACCAATGCCTGCTAGTTCAACGTATATTTGTCACTCTCTTTGGAAAATAAGGAACATGGCAGGATTAGGATTCAAATAAATCAATAGTCAACTACTATAAAATCATAGAGTATTTTCATTCAATTTCATTTTCTTTGTTTCCTTCTGCAAATGTAGATAACAAGTAAAAGACTTCTTACCAAAAAGATAGAAAACTTGAGTATTGTAGGACTATGTTAAAACTGATTTAACTGCATGTGTACTTCCAGTTAGAGAAACTAGATTTCATGTATTTGAGAGCTCAGTTTTTCAAAGCTCATGTTTATTTTTTGACACATAGTATTTCAGATGTAAGTTTAGTCACTGATAAATTCATTCTTAGATGGTTTTCAGGTATGTTATGAGCAGCACAGTAGCACAAAAAATTCTCTCCAATGAAAGGCATAGATGAAAATACTGAAAAGTAAACTGGGATTTTACAATGCCATTGAACATTTCTCCCAAATTTTTGAACTTATAACTTCTTAGCCCTCATTTCTAAGAAACTTTTCATACATCACAAAAACCAAAAAAATTTCAAAGTAGCTTTGAAAAAGATCAACCCAGGAAAAAAGAAAAGAAAAGAAAATCTGAATATTTCTTTGAAAGTGCGAAAAAAATGCCCTTATTTCCTATGTCTTTTCACACATTATCCTTTTTTTTGTACTGTAAGAAGCCCAGGAACATGGATGTCTCGCTCAGCGGTGATCTCTGTGATGTAGATAAAGAGAGAGAATGTCTTGCACTTAAACAGATCTTCCTTGTGATATTTCTTTGAAAACCCTTCACATCACTTCCATCAAATGCATTTTCCCCACCTCTCAATCCAAATCAGACAACTAACCTTGCCATACTTCTTGTCCATTGCATATAAACCCACAGTTAGCCAGACATTATTCTTTTATTTTCATCAACATGCTGGAGACTGGTTGTAAGTATGGGGAGAGGGGAGTTGAGCTGGGGGGGAGAGGGGAGAGGTTACTTGTCCTTATTCCTTTAAACACAAGAAGGGGAGAAATGTCTGCTACTTTGATAACAATAATTCCAGGAGTCCTAACCTTAGATTCTGCTGAATTGAAGCTATTTATGTGAACACAGTCTCTAAGCACTCAAGCACATCATTGAAACTTAGCCTCAAAGCAGGCAGCCATCAATCACATGGCACTTCAAGCTGCTTTGTTCTTAACCATTTTGAAATGCATATTTTTCAGTCATATTTTGTCTATTCTTCCTACAGCCCATCATCCATCACCAATCAAACTGATGGTCTGGAATCATCCCAGCCAATAGTCTGAAGCAAAGTTCTCTCATTTTTTTCATAGAGCTGGCACCGCGGGTACACCCAAAGTAGCTTGCATTGATCAACTTTAAGAACTGGTCACTTCAATGATCTTTTATTTAGTCTTCTGCCATTCTAGGGTGTTTATGGGGAAGGATCCCAACATGATAGTGTCACTTTTGAATTGGTGAAGGGTAAGAATATTTTATGAACTTTGGGAGAGGAATAACAAACTTGTGCTTTGTTTCCCATCATCTACCAATCCCCTTTCATCTACTACAATCCCACTCTGTTCCACTCCCTCCTTGCTCTTTTCCTTACCCTTTGGGGTCTCCTGGGTTCTTTCACTTTTCTATGCCTTGATGTCAGTCCCCACCTATTGCTGCTTCTCAACTTCACAACTTCTGGAACAGCCATGAAGAATATACATGAGAAAAACCCTATGCAGGCCAGGGATCCAGTGTCTGTCTGTCTAGTTCTCTTTCATTGGCTTACTGACTTACAGCCTAGTCTGTCTGAAGAACATGGGCAAGTGCTTTGATCATGCACAGAATAGCCCCAGTACTAGCAGTGAAAGCTTCCCTGTATCGCTGTGCCACTGTGCCTTAATGTTGACTGGATTGGACCATCTGTAGTGATGACAGAGTTGGTCTGTCTACAACATCACTGAGCCTTTGACCTTTTATTTGAGAGTGCCAGCCATAATGCTGGTTTTCACCAGCTGTTCACTCAGAACAGGACTAAGACCTCCAACTTGTTTCACATAGTCCAAACAGCTATTAGAGGGTATGTAATGTTGTTAATACCTAATGACATTACAGAACTAAGCCAAATACCAACCAGTGACCTAGAGAAGAAAGGCTCTTTATCCCACAACCAATCCCCCTGACCTTTATTTTCAACCTGTGGGAAATTAAATGTATTAGACCACTACAACTACAGTAATGTCATTCTTCAGTCTCTATGGTTAGCTTATATTATTAGGGTGTTTTTTTTATCCCAGATATCCAGCTGTAATCCTACTATACATTTACCAAAATGTTAGCTCTGAATGACTATTAAGTTGTATATTTTCTTTTTTAAATCCTGTATATAAAACTTGTTTGTAAAGGTGTAGTTTCATTTATTGGCTTTGAAATTTTGAAGTGTAGGCTTACAGCTTTCTGAAATTACAAATAATGGAATCTTGAAGCAAACCCCTTCATGGATCCTCATTAGAGTCCTAACAAGCGTAAAGACTGTAACAGAGTCACATCAAGGGTCAGAGAAAACACAAAGGAAACATCCAGCTCAGTACAAGAACCATGCAGGCTCTTTAGAAGAAAGGCACAGCTGAAAGAGCTAAAAGCGTTTCATTACAAGCACCTAAAGACTTATTGAACTGAGTCAGAACCTGATCATGTCACCTCAAAACACAAGGCTCTATGGCAGTAGGCAACCCAAGACTAATTGATGGGCCAAATTCCTCCCTGATGTCACTCCACTGACTTCAATTGAGCTATTTTGCCTATTATATTAGGAGAAAACTTTAATTTCACTAAACTGGCTACCTTGCTGGGATTAATTCAGACAGCTGTTTCAGCAGTTATTAAATCACTTAACTAATTACTCCAAATACTTTTCCAGACATAGCTACTATAATACACACCTCAACCTAAATTATACTGAGTAAACTGCAAGGGAATTGTACAAACCCTTGGCATTGGAAGAAGACAGAGCCAGACACTACGTTCCATCTTTACTGTCATCAGAGTTATAATGACTCAGCTAGAGTATATATAATTTTGTTGCTGACCTTACATTATTATCTAATTAAGGTAATTTAAGTAATTACTTGTTAAAAAGACTAATTTTGTTCCACAACATAAAAGGGTTTTGGAGCACAACAGCATAAGAGACTTAGATTCTAATATAGCAGTTCTGAGAGAATTAGAAATCTCTAGTGAGCCTAGTGAATTAAAAAGGGAAGAAGTATAGCAGAAGTTGATAAGAGATCCTACTTCTTGCTCCCCCGTACACTGCCTGTGTGCAATTTTCTATGTGCTATGAAGAAATATATTTATAATTGTTGTTGCTTTATGTAAATTTTGTGATGAGATTCTTTAATTGCAAACTCAGATTTAATCATTAATGACGTTAACGTCTGTACTGAGTCAAAAAGATGACAAACTTATTCTAAAAGAAGCCACGACTTCAAGGAGTCCATGAAGACATAGGTTTTGCCCAGGATGACTAGCTTAATAGATCATGACTGATTTACAGTTTAGAACAAAAAAGAAAGAATTGGGATCAGATATATCATTGTGAGAGGAATACACAGAGTACATAGAAATCTTGGTTATTTGTTTCAAACCATAAAGCGGGCCATAAAAAATAGGCCATCTTATCCCCCCGATTTTGTACAAAAGTTATATGAAGTTATATGAAAGTTTCTCTCATAAGGCTACTTTGAGAATAAAAACTCATATAAAACAATCATCACTTTTGGATACAATGTAAGAGTTAAAGGAAGACATTTTATTAGCCAGAAATAAAGAGTTAGAAAACATTTGAAACCAGCATGAGAGCTCTGTATAAGCTTGAAAGCCTGTTTCTTGCACAAACAGAAGTTGGTCCAGTAAAAGATATTATTTAAAGGTGAAAACTGGTTGTCTTGTCCTTCAGTGCTTAAAAACTCATCAGTTGAAGTGGGTTTTACCCACGAAAGCTCATGATAGAATATATTTGTTAGTCTCCTAAGGCGTATCTATATTAGGGTGCCATTTCAAAATACCAAGGTTAGCGTCCAAATGAAATTAATGAAATTAATGGGTAGCAGGTTTAAAACTAATAAAAAAAAGTTCTTCTTCACACAGCATGTAGTCAACCTGTGGAACTCCTTGCCAGAGGAGGTTGTGAAGGCTAGGACTATAATAGAGTTTAAAGAGAAGCTAGATAATTTCATGGAGGTTAGGTCCATAAAAGGCTATTAACCAGGGGATAAAATGGTGTTTGTCGGAGGCTGGAGAGAAATGGCAGGAGACAAATTGCTTGATCATTGTCTTCGGTCCACCCTCTCTGGGGCACCTGGTGCTGGCCACTGTTGGCAGACAGGATACTGGGCTAGAAGGACCTTTGGTCTGACCCAGTATGGCTGTTCTTATGTCCACACTAGCAAGAGCGTTATTTGAAAATAATGGGCTGGTTATTTCAAAATAATAACTCCCGCTTGTGAAGAGGAATAGCGCTATTTTGAAATTGTTATTTTGGGAATTATTATTTCAAAATAACTTATTTCAAAATAATTTCCCAGTGTCGACATGCCCTATGGTGCCACAAAACTGCTTGTTGTTTTTAAAATTATAAACTGACGTGGCTAGCCCCTGAGACTTTTTATAGAAGCTTATGTTCTCCTTTACGTTTTGTAAATTGCTTATTTTCTAAATTATAAATATTTCAGTACTAAATGTTAATATTCCTTATTCTAAATTGTTATTGCTATTTGATGCTGTACAATGGACATGCATTTGCTACAATCACAGAAGGAAAATATTAGTAGTAGCTGATATTTTCTTCTTAACATTTGGAAAGTCACTCAGACATAATTTTAACTGAAGCATTAATTATTGTGAATCCTTATGAAATATACTGATTAAACGCTACATTACAGAAAGCAGCCTGAAGAAGTGATAATAAAAGAAGCTACATTTTGGAGAGATTATTTGGGCACTTTTAGTGAGTATGTTATATTAATAATACAAAGTACTTTATCTAAAAAGCCAAGAAACTTTAATATACTATCTATATTTATACTCAATTGAAAGAATACTTAAAGTACTCTTAAACATTTGTAGAATTGAACTGTTATATCAGAAAATAGACCAAATAAAAGTTTTCAAAGTAAAACTTCAAGTAGAGTCTAAGAGACATCCCTGCCAAGACAGAGAGTCAGAAATACCTTCTGATGTCCTGGAACAAACCGTAGGTCAGGACTCCAAAGTGAGTCGAGACCCTGTTTTAGGCAGGTCATCAGGTTTTGCTTAGACTTGTTAGGGTTCTTCATCCCTGGGCCATGACTTAAAGTGCAGAAGGTTAGGATATGTCTACATAGCAATGCTATTTCGGATTAACTGACGTTATTCCAAAATAACATGGTCTGCATCTAAACTACAAGAAGTTATTTCAATATAATGTCAAAATAATGTCAAGCTGGAAGACTTCTTACTTTGACTTCTTACTTTGACTCCTGTAATCCTCATTTTATGAGGAGTAAGGGAAGTTGGAGGAAGGATGCTCTTTCTCGGACTTCCTGCTGTGTAGACAGTGCCAAAAGTCAAAATAACCTATTTCGACTTAAGCTATGCAATTGATGTAGATCAAGTTGCGTAGCTTATTTCGGCTCCTCTGTAGACGTGCCCTTACAGACCTTATGCCTGGAGCTATAATCCTTGCTGGATATAGCCAGAGAGTTCATCCAAAATTGAACTTTAAATGAGAACCAGCCCAACAAGGAGATGCAAAAGCAACAACCTCAATACTTGAATCCTACTAAGCCCCTTAGAGGCATGTTCTCTGCCTTCATTTAGCTCTATGAGAAAGTGGCAATTTTTATATATAATAGATAAAGTTGAGAAGGGAAAAGGCAAAGGGAAGCCTATATGTAAGCGGGGGAATGATCCCGCTATTGTGGGGAACTTTCCTGGCTTCTATACCACCCCGGTGAAATGAACCAGCGAAAGGATCCGAGTCCCCGCTCCCACTTCCTTTACCCCACGGCTCCCTGATCCTGAGGGCTCCCCCTCCACTCTCCTGAGTAGCAGAGTCCTCGAAACCCCAACAAGGCTGGGCCCAGGTTTCCTGGGGCTTAATCCCTGACCTTGTAGTCACTAGGGGCAGGAGTTAGGGTGTCCCCACTCCGAGGTGCTCTCTTTACACTGCAGGCCTTCTTGGCCCAGTGATCACTTCATAAGGTTCAAAGCAAATACAATTTATTAAACGTCAACTGATTAAAGAGAAAAGAATAAGAAAAAGTGAGAATGGTTAAATGAGAACACACAGCTCTGCTCTGTAACACGGGGACATCAAATCAGCAGTCTGCAGAGTGTAAGGACAGTCCACAGTCTCTTTCTTAGAGGCCCTGGATATGCTGCAGGGGGGGCTACAGGCTGGACACGCTAGCTCTGGTAGTGACCACATAGTCTCAAGCTCGAAGTGGCCAGATCCCTCTCCCAGTCCAGAGCCTTTCCCCACACTTTGCTGGTCCCAGGTGCTCACCACATCCAGCTGCAGGCTGTGCTGCTTGGCCAGTTCCAGCTCCTTGTGTTGCTTCTCTGTTCCTTTTGGCTCTCTGAGCACTGCCAGTCTGCTGCTCAACACAGGGTCTGTACTCTCCTTGAGCTGTGTATGCCTGGCTCTGCTGCTGCAAAAACTGCCCCTCAGCACAGCTTGCTCCTCTTAGCAGTCTCTCAGCTCTCTGTTCCTTTGGCAGGACTTCTTCTGCACACAGCTGGCTCTGCTCTCTCAGCTCTCTCCTTGCTCAGAGAGACCCAGAACAATCCCTGCTCACTGGGAGGACTGGGCCTGGCCTCTCACTGTCCTCACTGGCCTGTCCAACCTGTCAATCAGGCTGAGCTGGAGTGTTGGCTGCTTTCCATTGTCTCTGGGATCAGTCAGTCTCATGAACTCTTCCCCTTCAGATACTGTGAGCTGGCAAACCAAAAACTCCCACAGAGTTTTAGTAAGGGGTAACAGTCCCCTTACATATACAACACAGAAGAAGGAAGAGCTCAGGCCAGTGCAAAGTCGTTTTGAGAAGCCAATTTGAGAAGCTCACATAAAGGTCAGAAAATGACACAGACAAAGCAAGGCCCATCAGTGAGCCCAAGAAGAACCCTACAACCTCAGCACTTACCCTGAAAAAAGGGTGCCACCAAGTCTCAAGCTTCACTGAATGATATGAAGTCTTGCACAAACATGGCCAAGGGTTAACTTTGCTAGTGAAAATGATTTATTTGAATGTTGAAATGTTGTGACTAGAGTTTTATTAGCTGCTTAGACTGTTAAACCCCAAATAGCTAGACAACATAAGCCGACTAAGATATGACAGAGAGACTGTGAGGGATTTGACTTGAATTTAAGATGCTTAGTTTTCATTAAATGTTCTGTCTCAAACTATTCTTTAAACAAATTGGTGGGTTAAATAACACACTGAGATTTTTAGTGAATACACTTACAGGGGCTTCATCAAGTAATGGAATTAAAGTCCTCTAGCTACCATATTTAGTGGGACTTCCTTTTGACAATCTATTTACAAATATTTGTAGTTTATGATAAAAAGCAGGATTCAGCTCCTTTAAACATTAAAATTGGTCTTTAAAAATGCTTGGATTATCTATGATGATTTCACGGGATTTACCTTATTAAACTCCTGTTTCAAATTCACTATACACAAATGAACTTGAGCTGTAGTACATCTAACAGCATATCACACTTGCATGGGAACTATGATAAGCAATGGAAGGTTTCAACCAGGAGTAATGGAACTAGTAGACTAAATTTTATTGCTTATTTTTGTTTCTAATTTTTCCTGCATAAAAATGATTAATAACTTCGATTTTCACTGCTTGTATATATCACGGCAGAATCTAAGGCATAGAAAGAACCTTTAGGGCATGACACAATGATTTATAATTCAGTCCATGTAATCTTTGCTTCTTCAAACTACAATATTAGTAACTGGGGGGGGGGGATTAAATTATTTGGTTCTGAACTCCTCCACTCATGTAAACATGCCATACGTACACAGAACACCAAGTATGAGTGCATGGACCTGGCTAGAGCTTGTAGCGGCATCTTAGTCTAGAGAAGGACAATAGGAGTGTGTCTACACAGCACCCTTGCCTCAAAATAAAGCACTATTCCAACAAATCCTTTAACCCTCATGGAATGAAGGTTACAGGGACGCCGGAATAGCGTGCCTGTTGAAAGACACGGAATTGCTCTTTCGGGATTCTTCCGGTATCCTGAAATAGCCCTGCTGTCTACACGTAGCCTAGGTGACCGCATCATGGTTGGTCAATTGTTATAAGGAGAGAAGATTTTTTTACAGTCAAAGGCTCTTTAAGAAAACAAAAAAGGAATATGAGATCCAGTGGCTGGAAGTTCAAGTAGATATATTCAAACTGGACATAACATGCATATTTTTACACTGAGGGTAATTAACCATTGGAAAATCTTGCCAATGAATGTGGTAGATTCCCCATTACAAGTCTAAATAAAAAATGTATTTCAGCTCAACCACAAAACATGGGATTGATTCAAGAACTGAGTAGTGAAATTTTATGGCTTTGTTATGCAAAGTCAAAGTAGGTGACCAAATTGGTTCATTGATCATAGACCCTATGAAACAGAAAAAGGCAAAACAAAGTTCATACTGGCTAAAGGAATTATAGGAAAGATAGAAGGAAGGCTATATTACAGAGAAATTCAATAAAGAAAGCAAAGAGTTGCTTTTATTTAATAACAAACTGTCCTGAAAATTAAGGAACAGCAATGAATGGTTTTAGTAGGATTCACATGTAACTCTTACTTAGAAAGAAAATGGTTTTATTTGGCTTTGATAGATAAAGAGAAAAACAGAGATGGGTACTATTGTATGAATTTAGATAGAATAAATGGGCACCAAGATTTAAAGGTGCTAACAAAAGCCTGAAATAGCCCAACATTAAGCAGTTTTAAACGAGGTTTGTGGTTTGGTATAGAAAGACTCAGTCTCATGCTAAGAAACTCACGCCAAAGTTTAGGAATTTATTAACTAAGATATGTAAAAGAAAAAAATCTAAAACATGTTACAGTCAGGTTTAAGACTGGTGTGAAATAGTTACACAATGTGAACTTAACCAAAATCTAGTAGAACCTGTTTTTAAGGGACTGTCAGAATCTCTTAGGGTATGTCTACACTAGCTTGTTAGTTCGAGCTAGGTAGGCAAATGAGGGCAACCGGAGTTGCAAATGAAGCCCGCGATTTAAATATCCCGGGCTTCATTTGCATGTTCCCGGGTGCTGCCATTTTTAAATCCCCCTTAGTCCGAACTCCGTGCCCGCAGCTACACGTGGCATGGAGTAGGTAGTTCAAATTAGAAAGCCTAATTCGAACTACCGTTACTCGTTACTCGAGGAGTAACGGTAGTTCGAATTAGGATCTCTAATTCGAACTACTTACTCCGTGCCGCGTGTAACCGCGGGCACGGAGTTCGGACTAAGGGGGATTTAAAAATGGCGGCACCTGGGAACATGCAAATGAAGCCTGGGATATTTAAATCCCGGACTTCATTTGCAACTCCGGTTGCCCTCATTTGCCTACCTAGCTCGAACTAACGAGCTAGTGTAGACATGCCCTTATGTATTTGGACAGCCCTTTTCAGTGGGGAGGAAAGAGTTATTTCAGTTGCTCAGTTCCAGTTATTTCTGCTGGTCAGTTCCAGGATGTGAATGAAGGTAACTTTTCCTGATTTTAACAGAAAGATAGATATAAAGGGAAAAGAGACATGATAGTTGTGTGATGATAGGAAACAAGGCTTATGTAAATGTTCTCAGGATTCCTGGTAGCAAGTTACACCTGGTAGCAATGTAGCACCTTAGGGCATTTACTACACTAGGAAATTATTTAATAATAACTAAATTCAAAATAATAACTCCTGAAATAACTATTTCAAAAGAAGCTTATTCCCTGAGGAAAGCAAGAGTTCAGATTTCACATAACCAGCCTGTTATTTCAAAATAACAGGCTTGGTAGTGTGGACTCTCTGCTTATTATTTTGAAATAACGGGGCTTATTTTTAAATAACTACCCATTGTAGACCAGTGACTAACAGATTTATTTACGGCATAAGCTTTTGTGGGTAAACCCCACTTTATCAGATGAATTGGAGTGGAAATTACAGTAGCAGAAGTATACACAAAGAAGAAGTTGTTTGTGTTAATGAAGCTAATCAAATCAGGTGGAAGTGGGTCATTCACAGTATTTGGTGTGGAGATGTGACTATCCAGAGAGGGAAAATTGTCTTTATAATGTGTTAACCAGTTGAGATCCTAATTCAATCTTAAATTGATAGTGCTGAATTTGCAAATGAATTCCAGTTCAGCTATCTCCCTTTGTAAATTAGTTTTGAAATTCTTTTGTAAGAATAATGGCTACTTTTAAATCCATTTATTGCGTGTCCAGATAGGTCAAGGTGTTCCCCTACAGGTTTGTGTGTGTTACCACTCCTGAAGTCTGATTCATTCATGTCCATGCATCCTTTGTCACAGAGATTGTCCAGTTTGGCCAATATACATGGAAGAAGGGCATTGTTGGCACTCGATGGCATATATCATGTGAATGAATGTACAATGGATGAGCCTATGATGGTATGGTTTATGTGATTAGGTCCTGGGATGGCATTGCTTGTATAGATATGTAGACAGAGCTGGCAATGGGGTTTGTTGCAGGGATAGGATCCTAAATATGTGTATCTGTGATGCGTTGTGTGGCTATTAGTAAGTATTTGCTTCAGGTTGAGGGTCTGTCTGTAGGTGGGCACTGGCATGTAACAATCAGTAGGTTTCTGGTATAGGGTGGTGTTTATGTGACCATAATTTATTTGTAATGTAGGGTAACCCTACTAACCATTATTCTTACCTACATACCTCTAGCTTCGGTCCGGGACATATTACACAATCCACTGTCTACAGCCAAGCCTTAAGATACAACCCTATTGGCTCCAGTTCCTGAGACAGAGACAAAAACCTACAGAATTTTTATCAAGCATTTTAAAAACTTAAATACCCACCTGGATAAATGAAGAAACAGATTGACAAAGCCATACCCAGAAGTCACCCACTTCAGGACTGGCCCAACAATGTAAATAACAGAACACCACTGGTTATCACCTGCAGCCTGCAGTTAAAATCTCTCCAGAGCATCATTGACAATTTAGAACCAATTCTGGAAAACGATCCCTCACTCTCACAGACCTTGGGAAACAGGCCAGCTGTCATCACTATAACCTTCCTGATCTTCCTTCAGATCAGAGTTTCAAGTAAGAGTCTTAGCTCTTCAGCTCACATCATTACAATAAAGTAGAGATTGTCAATACAAATAATGATTTATTAAAAGCAATTAATGAATACAATGAACTTAAAAGCTCTTTGCATTTGTTTGTAAATTCTACTAGTTGAGAATCTTATGTCTTAGTTATGTAACAGGTCAGTAGTCCTGTGGAACATACATGAACCCTTGCACTTTAAGGCTCATCTCTTTAAAACTATGTGGAACTGTTAGGAACTTCAGGGTTCATGTGACTGCAGGTTTCAAGCAGCACCTGCTATGCTACTATATATACTTACAAATAAGCACTTGCTAGGCACTGAAGCAAATTTACAAGAATTTTTGCAAACCTGGGTTTTGAATGCGGGGATTGCAATGCTTTAACAGGTCTCTTGAAATCTGTCAGTTGTGGAGAAAGCTCAAAAATAAAAGAGCACTACATGGGATCAAATATTTGCAGTACTGTAATGAAATACTTCTTTCAGATTTCACGGTTTGGGAACCATGTGATTTAAAATGCCCTTTCAAAGAGCAACATGAAAATGAGGCTTATTACAAAACATTGACTTCTGCCCTTGAGAGCTCTAGGACTTGCTATCCCTAATGGGGCTAGATTTACTTTACCACCCTCACATAAATAAGGACACTGGGCACAAGATGCATTGGATTCGCGTGGAGCAAAGGGAAGCGATCTTAATGAAACATTTATCGGTTGTATGCTGACACTGAAATTCTAAGTTTGTTAAATGTTCTCCATGCCATCTGTAGCTTGCTTTTTGAGGGCTATTAGTTTTTTCTTTATGACTCTCTAGTCTGTTTCCTAATTATCATTTAAAAATGTTATTCTGACTTCATAATTGGCATGAATAAAACTCTGAAAAGGAATTAAGGAGAAAAGTTATCATCTAAAGATGTATCTCTGGAGAATCAGGTCCAAAGCCTACCTCTTGCTTTTAACCAGGCCCGACAACAGGGAGAGGAGGTTTCAGCTGCTTCAGGGCCCGGCAATTCAAAAGAGCAGTGACAGCAACTGTGGTAATGGTGGTGGCTGGAGTCCCCGGCCTTTTAAATCACTGCTGGAGCCCTGGGTGGTATGCTCCAAGAGGCGCTGAAGGGTTGGCTGGGGGAGACTAGTCCCTACTTTTGTCCCTTCTGTCGGAGGCCACACCCCTTCTGGGAGTGCAGAGCTGCCCCCTCCCCACTATGCCCAAGGGTTGGCAATTCTGTTGTCCCCCTCACCTTTAACATGTGGAAGCCATGACAGAAAGCTTTGTTGTAAGTTTAGTTGTATGTACACAATAGTGATAATAGTTGTCGTCTGTTTGTTGCTTTTGAGAGCTTCAGTCCAAGACTACATCAAAGGATATGTTTTTGGATGAGCTTTGTTTGATGGTGAAGGCTTCTATTTTTATGTTTTAAGTCATCAAAACAGTTTGGAGGTGGACGTGAGCAGAAACATCCTGGAAAAAGAGTTCCAGACATCACTGAGTAGATTAACAGGGCATGAAACCTGGACAAACATAACAGCTTTCCTTTCAAGTGCACACGAATAGAGACCTGAATGTTGTAATATGTACAATACATGGACCTGATCCAAAACCCATTGAAGTCAATGGAAAGACTTTGACCTCAAAAGGCTTTAGATCAGGCTTCAAAGACTTTAGGATTAGTGAATTAGAGCCTTCTATGGCTATTGGATAAGAGCCAATAATTTTCATGAACATAAGGCTTTTTGGCACCTAAATCTAGACGTAGGCACCTATGCACAAAATCATACAACTCCAGCCAAACCCTGTAGCTACCTAAATTCTCTTGGGAAATAAGTTCATAGTGGTGCCGGAACTATGAACTGCCAAGCCTAGAGGTGGTGAGTTTCAGTCCTAGCAAGCCTTGGCACAAATTAACAGAGTTGTTGACTCAAGTCCCACGACTTGAACTCGAGTCCGACTTAAGTTGCCTAGGTGACTCAACTTGAGACTCGACCCGGGTTCATTGTTTGTGACTTGAGACTCTACTTGAGACATGCTAATTTTGTTAAATCGACTTGGTGAAAAAATTGTCCGAAAATGCCGATATTGATGGCTTGTACAAAAGTGACTTGACATTTTTAAAATTAAGACTTGAGACTTGACTTGGGACTTGATTCGAAAGTGACTTTAGGGACTCGAGACTCGACTTGAGACTTCAACTGTAGTGACTTGAGACTCAACTTGGACTTGACAACGATGACTTGAAGACAACACTGCAAATTAAGCACTGTAATTTCTCCTGCCCAAGTCTCAGAGTGATTTACAAACCAGGGAAGTCAGGCATTTGCCCACATAACTCATGTGCAGGGCCTGATAGGAATCCTTTTATTCTTCCTCTTTGTCCCATCCCACCCAACTTCCTGTCTAGGCCCTGGTCTACACTAGGGACTTATTTCGAAATAATTCCCCTTATTTCAAAATAACAAGCAGGGCGTCCACACTACCAAGCCCATTATTTTGAAATAAAGGGCTGCTTATTTTGAAATAGTAATTCCTGCTTTCCTTGTGGAATAAGCTTATTTCAAAGTACCTGTAGTTATTTTGGAAGTTATTAAATCAATATAATTTCCTAGTGTAGACATGCCCAAAATGCCTTAGGCACTTAGCTCCAGGAGAGTGTTCATAGCTGAGAATCACTAGCAGAGATAGGCTGCAGGCAGAGCCTGTCTCCCAAGAGGGGTGGGGTAGCACATCCCTTTTCTTGGAATCCTCCATTGGCTAGCTTAGGTGGCTCCCTGCCGAGTATGCTGGTTTTTGTGAATCGCAGTGTCCCCATTCATGAGAGAGAAGCTTGGGCACCTAACCCAGGCATTGTAGCTCACAGCATTATTCCTGTGATTGCTGGGCACCTAAAATATGCTGAGCACCACGATGTCTCTCTTCAATCTCCTCGATCTGACCATGTGTTTAACTGAACACTAAAAGGAACATGGATGAGAAGTCATTTAAGGGAAGAATTTGAACTTATAGCACTGGCGTTGTTGGTAGAAGTAGGGGGGATATTGCAGATAGTTTGTCCTCAACAGGCTACAACTTAGTTGCCTGAGAGACCATCTATCTTTCTGTAGCCTATAGGGAACACTTCAATCAGGAGGAATGCGGTATGCCTTTGGTGCCCTCTGCCTCTGGAGGCTTATTTAGTCTGCAGAAGACAAGAGTGAGGGGGGATTTGATAGCAGCCTTCAACTACCTGAAAGGGGGTTCCAAAGAGGATGGAGAGAGGCTATTCTCAGTGGTGACAGATGACAGAATGAGGAACAATGCTCTCAAGTTGCAGTGGGGGAGGTCTAGATAGAATATTAGAAAAAAATGTTTCACTAAGAGGGTGGTGAAGCACTGGGATGGGTTACTTAGGGAAGTGGTGGAATCTCTATCCCTAGAGTTTTTTAAGTCCTGGCTTTACAAAACCCTGGCAGGGATGATTTATTTGGGACTGGTCCTGCTTTGAGCAGGGGGTTGGACTTTATGACCTCCTGAGGTCTCTTCCAACCCTGTGATTCTGTGATTCTGATGCATTACAGTCTAATTTACATGGTGCATAATCAAAGACACCCCTCTTTGCCCAGACGTCCTCATAGTACATGCTACAAAATGACAGTGACTATATCTTTGCACTAAAGCTCTGCCCCTTTACAAACATGCGAGCCTCACAGATAAGTGAGCCTGCAGGGACGGGGGCAGAGAAGATGGCTGGCTGTGATATTTATTTAATACCCAGGTTCTGTAGTGATAAAGCACTCTAGAGATTAGACACAGATCTTTCCCTGTAGTCAGTTACCCTTTACACATTGCTTTCCTAGTATTTTCCCATTTATCCTCCCATTCACCCTCACCCTGGTTACCCATGGCTGCTGCTTTTCTTTCCCTGATGTTCCCTTAGCCCAGTGTGAGGTCAACACAGCATACTTCACTTTGAAGTTCCACTAACCCTAACTTTGAGTCCGCTTGAGGGCTGTCTCTGCTCTTCTCCCAGGGACTGTGTGTGCTCACCGGCACTTAAGTTCCATTGCATGAGAGCACAGGGATGGATGGGTGAGCTTTCTACTTGAAGCTGGAGTTTTGGTAGGCATGGTGACAGAGTTTTGTTCTGCATTCAGAGGTCTTATTTTTATTTGCCCAATTGTTTTCCTTTGCTTTTGAGATATAATCTCCATTATCACAGTCTTTCCTGCTCAATGCTTTTTTAATGCATGTTTTATTTATTTTAGGAAGATCCTTTATGCTCCTGTGTGAATTCCAATTGTTATGGCTTGTTTTAATTTCCTTTAAAGCTCTTGGGCCATTCTTCTGTTGAAGTAAATCTGGTTCCACTTAATAAAAATTCTTTGCGATGCAGATATATAAAATGTCCTTGCCTCATCTCTGAAATTCCTGAATAAGCAAATTTAAATTATCTGGCATATATTTTATTCAGTTTAATTTGATAAAGGTGATGGTGACTAACGTGAAAAGTTGTAAATAGGTGCAGAGAAATCAAAAGCACTTATGGTATAGCTAAGCATGCTCCAATCCTTTCATTTTCAATTTGTTTTATTTCTCCCCATTCAGGTTGCTAAACCATATTGACTGGAGGGGCAAGGCAAGAAGAGAAGAGGAATTTATGATCTGACTAAATATCCGCCCTAGATAAACTTTACTGCACTTGAAAACTTATGTCAGTGATAGACCAAGCTTTAAAATTCTAAACAATGGTACTTCTTAGGGTCATTTCAAGTAAACCCCAGAGGGCTTTTGCAGCTCCTAATTATTTCCAGGTAATACTGTGGAGTTAGCTCTAGAAACCATTCAAAGGGTTTGGTTGTTTTTTTAAAGTTACTTTGCAATGCTATTTCTTTAATGTTTTTCTAGGGTGTAATTATTTTTGCTCTTTTCATTTGTATAAGAGCACCGTGAACCAAGAAAATAACTGTGTTGACCACGACTGCTTATAATCATAATTGTCTAATCCTGTGCTCCCTCACACGTTTGTTGTATGTATTTGTTGTTGTTCATCATATATTTGGATTGCAACCTCTCTGGGTCAGGGACAACCCTTTCATTATAATGTGTGTACTGTGCCTTTATAAAGACCTATAATGTGGCTGAACATTGTAACTTTGGAAAAAATTGCAAGCCAAATTCTGGCTTCTCTTATACAAAGAAAAGCTAATGGAGTAAATGCAACAAAAGGAGACCACAAAGCCAGTTATCAACATTAGTAAGTGATTGTGAGTCAATAAAAAGGAGGCTTAGAGAGAGCTACAGAATATGGCTGCTGCTTCAGTGACACAGTGGCTGACTAGAAGAAAGAATGGTTTATGCTATGTCCCACAAACTGTGGAAATGCATGTGACTCAAAATCAGAATGACTGAGTATGAAGAGACTATTTGGGTCTGTAGTGGGTACAGAGATGATGAATCAGCCTTGGAAAGAATGGCGTGAAAACAGAGATGCACTCCCTGGAAATTAGGTCTCTCCTATTTTTAAATGTACAGCCTGTATTCATTTCTTAGAGGTTGTGAGGGTATTTCCTGCAGGCAGTCCTGAACTGGAGTTGTGAATTTGGACCCAGTTCTTAGGGTAGTTAAACTTTTAACAGGTTTGAAAACCCATGGACCTCCACCATTTTACATCATATGTGCTCCTGTATATGAGGAATGAGCTACACTTTGGATGTGCTTTTCTGAGACATCCTTCACTTAATTTGTATACAAGTTTTAGTCTCCCCTTAGCTTTTCCCCCTCCATATACAGAATCCTGCCCAATGTGTTAAAAAACAGTAAAGAAAGGTGTTGAAATACTGCATCAGTACCTCCCTGGTTCCTTGAAACTAGATCAGATTCAAATTCTTGAGCCTTGTTTGGAACAGATTAGCACAGGGTCTTCTGTATCATCCATAGCTTGCTAAGGACAAATAAATCAGTTCCACCCAGATCGAAACACCAAGGAAATAGGGGTATGTCTACACTACCACCCTAGTTTGAACTAGGGTGGTAATGTAGGCAACCGGAGTTGCAAATGAAGCCCGGGATTTGAATTTCCCGAGCTTCATTTGCATCTCGCCGGACGCCGCCATTTTTAAATGTCCGCTAGTGCGGACTCCGTGCCCCGCGGCTACACGCAGCATGGACTAGGTAGTTCGGATTAGGCTTTCACGAGGAGTAAAGGTAGTTCGGAATAGGAAGCCTAGTCCGAACTACCTAGTCCGTGCCGCGTGTAGCCGCGGGGCACGGAGTCTGCACTAGCGGACATTTAAAAATGGCGGCGCCCGGCGAGATGCAAATGAAGCTCGGGAAATTCAAATCCCGGGCTTCATTTGCAACTTCGGTTGCCTACATTACCACCCTAGTTCGAACTAGGGTGGTAGTGTAGACATACCCTAGGGCATTTTCAGTGTTGGGTTCTTGGCTATTTCTTCAATGCAACAGCTCAGAATGAGAACTCTAGGGACCAGACCTAGCCCACCTTTCAGTGAATGCCTTCCCAAGAAGAACAGGTACCAGAATAATTACATAACATAAAATCAAGCAGATGTACAAGCCACCAGCTTCTAGAAGGAGTAAAAACAGCTCCTGTTTCAAATCTTACGCCTCTTAGCTATGTTCAATGCCTAAATACTATGGTGCTTGGTGCTCTGGATAGACAGTAGGAAGGATAGTGATTTTATTTAAACAGAGAATGTGTCCTTTCAGATATGCATAGATAATATATATTGTATACTCTATACAGAGTTTTCTTCCACCACAAAACAGATTTGTAGCACTGTCCGCTCAGAATAGTCAGAAATATGCACATCGACATTCTGTGTCAGACTACAAACATATTCAATTCCTCACAAAGATTTCTTGTCCATTACGCTGCACACAGGAAGAAACCCGCCCAAATCTTTCACAATGCTATCTAAGTCTCAAACAGCATCTTTATTAAGTCCAGGTAAAAGAAGAGGATTTGACATTTGGGCTCAATCCTGCCATCAAAAGCTCAGTCAAGTAGCAATTGCTTTTACAAGACACCCAACAATAGGCCTTAGAATGGGGGAGGGGAAAGAAGAATGCCTGAAAGCTGTCCTATTGAAATGTTCTTACTAACAGGTTACAATATATAAAATATTTAAAGTCTCTGACGTTCTTTTTGATATTCTCTGAGTGATTCCCTAAATCAGCTTCAAATTTACTCATTTCAGCTTTAAAACAACAAGCTTTGCAAATGATTAAAAAGCCCCAAACACACACCACCCAGATGGTAACTATTATCTGAGCCAGAACACAGAGACAAATACATCCACTTAGGGCAAAATAGCATATTGTATTATATCTCTGTGATGTACTGTAATGGGATACAATTTACATTATAACTTGTTGTGAATTAGAGATTTAACTTATGGCCTTTTAAAACAAATTACAACAACAAATGAATATATGAAAATATGCTCTAATAGCTGCATGCATCCCATCATCAAAGGCAGGATAATCTCCAGAGCAAAACACCTGGATAAATTGTACCAAGAAGCAGCATACAGTTTCCAAACAATGTTGTACAGATATGAAGTAAAACTGAAATCCTGATCACTTGTGGGCATTAGAGATTCTGTGCATCCTTCAGAAGAATAAGGGCGTGAGAGCCAAAATTTTGAATACAAAGCATGTAGAAATTACTAAGAAATTGGTACAACATGACCACTGCTTATTAAGGTAAGTGTGACGGGCTGCCAATGGCCAGCACGCCAGACGGCTAGAGCCGCTGGGAGACGAGCGGGGCTGCGGGCAGAACTCCCCCGCACTACGGGGCCGCCGGAGAATGGCAGTGGGGCCGGAACCTGCCGCCACACCTGTGCCAGCGGGAGGTCACCGGCCCCTCCCAGGGAAGGGCTCAGGGAGGGGCCGTTGCGGAGGGTGACAGCTGGGATGTGGCTGGGGAAGCCGCCAAGTCACCGGAGGGGCGGGGCCTCCAGATCACATCCGGCCCGGCGGGTCTTTTAAAAAGGCCCGCCAGCAGAGAGGGAGGGGGCAGCCTCCTCCCAGGGAGGTAGATACGGACTGGGGCCCAGGACGGACCGGGTGCGTGCCCGAGACCAGCAGGTGGCCCGTTCCCGTCCCAGGGGCATCCGGGAAGGCCCCATTGGTTGGCGGTCGACCAGTCCTGGATCGGAGGACAACCAGGAGAAACCCTGCCACCCGCGGAGAAAGTGACTCAGCCGGGACAAGATCCATGGAAACAGAACGACCCACGGGACTCCTGCGAAACAACCCCGGACCCAGACCCCAGAATCCTGGTAGGCATTGGGGAACGGCAGGGGTGCTCCGGGGGCCTGGGAAAGGGAGGAAGCAGCCTGGGGCAGGGACCTTCTGGTGACCGTGGGCAGACGTGTTATGGGAGGAAACACCCCGTCTGCCCTGCAGGGGCAACAGCGAGCCCCTGCACTTAGGGCCCCGGGCTTGGACCCGGAGCGAGGGCGAGCCTGGGTTCCCCTCCTAACCTCCTTTGAGCACCCCACCCCTTTCAGAACCGGAACGCATACAAATGTGCATACTGCAGTGGGCCGGACGACAGGGCAGGCCAGGGTATTGCCCCTCTAAGCGGGCCAAGCTCGGGGCGCAAGCCTCAACCCTGCTAAGGCGGGGCATAGACACGGGGTCTGCTGAACCCGCCTCCCAGTAGGGAGGGAGTGATCACATCCACCTGGCGGGACGCACGACCGGAAATCCTGGCCAGGGAATCCTGGCCAGGGCCTGGTTAAAGGACGAAGGGGCTTGCTGAGTCCCCCCCCCCCCAGTAGGGGGTGATCGCACCCCACGAATTGTCCACAGTAAGTATAATTATCTTACTATTACCTTGAGCTCCACTGCATTCACCTGTTGTCTCTCCTCATAAACTGACATGCTCCCTGGTGCAGGGACAATCTTTTAGTTAACTGTGAGCACGGCAAGTAGGTTATAAGGGCCTAACACTATAAGAATACAATGGTAAAACTTCCTGTCTGAAATTGCTTTGTAGAGTGTCTGTGCACTTTGAACAGTTGCAAGGGTCCCACAGAAGAAGCTGATTTTGGGATTGGATGGCATATGAAAACGCGCAGGCTTGCAGATATTCACACACATTTTAATTTTCTGGCCATTTTCTATGGTGATTGTAATGACACTGTCTATTCTGAGAGGGAGGCTGATGTTGTGACTTGGGCTGTTCTGTTCCTAGCTCTCCCACAAGCTTGCTGAGCGGCTTTGGGTAAGTCATTTAATCTCTCAGTGCTTCAATTTCCTCATCTGTGAAATACAAATAATACTTCCCTACCTCATAATGATGCACCAGACTCCACATTTGCAAAGCTCTTTGGGATCCTTGGATATAAGTTAATATGAAAGTCAAAACTGTTACCTTACTTTATTTCATTTTGACCGTACAACAATCACCTCTATAACAATCAAGTACAGGTTGGAACCAGGGTCAACCTGAGCCATTCGCGCACCCCAGGCCCTGGTAGCACGGCGCCGCCCTGAGGAGTGCGACTCATGCGTGGCCTCGCCCCCAGGCACATGGAGCATGTGCGGTGCTGCCCCGGCCCGGCAGCCTCGCACGACACCCCCTACACTGGGGCACCGCGGGTGGTAGCCTGGCTCACTTGTACGTTGGGCCGGCTCTGGTTGGAACTCCCTCATCCAGTACCCTTGGGACTTGACCGGTCCCAAACGAGGGGATTTGCTGGACCAGGGGTGGTCCCTCCCAACATGGCCTGTGCTGAACTCCTGCCCCCTGCGTGGGCTCCAGCCAGGAACTGATGCTGCCTATCTGACCTCGTCTCCCCAGGCTGCAGCTCTCTAGCTGTCACTGCTGGACCTCGAGCTCTGTAGCCAGAGCTCCACAACTGCAACCGGACCCCGAGCTCTGCGGCCAGGGTCAGAGCTCCACAGTCAGACCCGAGGTCCATGGCTGGAGCTCCACAGACTCTGCTGCACTCTGAGCTCCACAGCTGGCGCTCCACAACTGCTGCTGGACTTGAGTTCGACAGCCGGGGCTGGAACTCCCTGGCTGCGGCAGGGCTAGAGTTCCGTGGCCGTTGCTGACCCCTGCTACCTCCCAGCCATGGGGGGGCAGAACTCTCCACTCTACTGCCTGTCCTTCCACGTCTTCCCCTGACATGGAGCTCCCAGGTGCGTCGCCGGCCCCCCTGCCACACGGCCCAGCCTCCTCATACCTGGGTTCTGTGGTCCAGGAACATCCCTAGTCCTGTTGGACCACTGATGTTGCGAGACCAGAGAGTCCCAATTAAGGGAGGTACAACCTCTATGGAAAGTGTCTTTTAAGGACTGACTGTGCACCCACCCAAATTACCAGCAGTGTGAGAATGGAATGAGGAGTTCCCAGACACCTCCAAAAATGGATGATGCCACAGACCAGGAGGTAAGTAGGATAAAAAATTTAGAAAAAAAGGGAAAGAAAATTACTATGAGGGGAGGAGAATCAGACAAAATTCAGGATCTGTCTTAGTGTCTGATGAAATTCATATCAGACATGTTGACATTTAGATAAAGTGAATGTTGTTATTACATGGCGACAAGATAGGAGTGTCTTAATTAACACTCCGGGGATGAGCACTCCTCAAGGATGGCCACAGCTGAGCCACTGACTGCTAACCCCATTAACAATGAAGGTTGAGAGGATTACTGTCAGTCTTGGGTTACAGTCACACACAAAAAAAACCCAAAGAGGTCTATGCTTAGTGGGTAAAAGTTTCTGGATTGTAGAAACCACTAAAAAGCCTAAATCCCATTTTCAGAAGTAACTTTTGATAAGACTTAGTCCCTCAGATATCTAAATGACTTTTGAAAAGAGGACTTAATGCCTAAACCATTTAAGAGTGTATATTGTCCTCACTACAAGGCAAGGTCCTGTGATACGGAGGTAGAGTTGCAAGGAAACTGTTACTGAAGACACTACAGCAAAAAGATGGAACAGCTACAGGAAGGAGAATAGATCAAGAACTGGATGTGCGATCTAACAATCCAGTGTATTATTATAAGGAGGACATGAATTAAGAGATTGTAATGGACAGGGCAAACAATTTATAAGAGATAGGAACAAAGCAGCAGAAGAGACATGCAAGCAAGGAGACTCTTTTTCTGTATAAGCAGGGCTTCTCAAATTGTTCTTAGTGCCAGTCATACCATAACACTGTCCCATTGGCCGCTCATTTGTGTCTGTTGTGGCAATTACAGCTATGGCCTACGTAGAAAAGTTATATAAAGAAAGCACCTATGCACCTTTCATTGTCTGTCTTCAATGTTTTGTCCCTTTTTGAGGAAAGGGAACCACTTCATCTGCTTTGGCCTATCATTTAATTTCTCTCTCATCTTTCAACTGAAAACAAGTAGGATATCCAGGTGTATGTCACCAGTTTGCGCTCCACAGGCCATATCTGGGGTAGTAAGAGAGTGAAAATGCATGAAATGAGGTAGAAAACCTAAATGGTGAAATATAGAGAAATGGCAAGAAAATTGTCCCTTTCCTGTTATGCTCAAAAATTGAAACTTGATCAAATTTCCATTGGCTTCAATGGGATTGTGCCCAGGCACCTCAAGTCTGAATCTGGTCAGCAATCTAATCCAGGCTGCATGCTGTCAGATAGTCAGGCAAATAAGCTCTCTATTTCAGATGTAAATCAATGTTGCCTTCACAAGCATATCAGATGATACACCGGGAGACTGGAAGACTGACATGATGTGTTTAAATTTCAACATGCAAAAATTAAAAGCTAGTTACCCGTGGATCAATATGTACTGATGCAAAAGAGTTCAAGAAGGCTCAAAGCAAAGCACAAGTAAAAGAAAAGAAAAGAAATATAATGCTACCAGCTATATCTGAAAAGAGCAAGTAATATTTTGTTCATGCTAGAGTTGTTGGTGCTGTATAAATGTCTCATTCTATTCCTCTCTAGTGTTATTCCAGGGTTAAGCATATTCAGTGCCCTTTATAATCAAGTTGTCAATATACAGTCATGATGTTACACATTGATTTTCTGCCAAAAAAGGAGGATGTTATCCCTTTGTTTTCAACTGCATGGCAGCAAGTTAATATTTTTAGATCATAATCTCCTCTATCACCACACAGACCAGGGCATCTTCCTGGCCAAACAGTATAACTGTATTTTTAAAATGTGACAGTTATTCGCAGGCACGGAGGTGATATAAAGTGGCAGTGTATATATATTAGCAGCAGTCTGTGCAGCTGTGGATTGTGCCAACAGACCAGCCATACAAACTTTTCCCCTCCACACAGGGTCAAAAAAGCAAGCAAGGAAAC
The DNA here is from genome assembly GCF_052426305.1 of Pelodiscus sinensis. NCBI lineage: Eukaryota > Metazoa > Chordata > Testudines > Trionychidae > Pelodiscus > Pelodiscus sinensis. Next base: position 17,156,572 of record NC_143054.1, read on the forward strand.
CCACTCTGTACAATAAGGATTTGCATTGGACATTGCAGGGCGAGATTCTGCTTCCAACCTGCAGCAGGCAGTCAGAACAGGGAAAGCCCCCAAACCTGCTCCCTACCTGGAGCACCTGGAGGAGTGGGAAAAGTCTCCACCCTCCAGCCTCATTTCCCAGCTTAAGCGCAGGGCAGAGCAGGTAAGTCCCTGCACCCTGGCCCTATTCCTTGGCTGCAGCACTGGGTGGACACGTGGAGCACGGTGAAATTAAGGAACAGGCTGAATCCAGCCCATGGGCTTTTGGTTCCCTACCCCTGCCATAGCACATCTGATCTCAAATTAACCACTTTAATAATGTGCATGTGGGTGGAACATCTGAAATGTGCCAGTACATTATGTAAGCAATCAATCAGACAGGTGTCCAGCCTACAAAAACTGAGTAGAGCCCATTCACTTGAGTTTGTTTTCATTAAGCACTGCTCTCTTAGACCATCCACCGGCAACTTTCAGCATTGCCCATCAACCCCAACTCCCACCTTACCCCTGTCACTTGGCTTTTCTGGATATTTCTGCAAGGCAACTCCTCAACGCAAAAACCTGTCATGACAGTGAGCCGCAGAACCTAGCCCTACCTGAAGCCCAGAAAGGGGAATGAGTTTTGGAGCCCAAGCATAACTATCTATATGGCTATTTTTACAGTGTAGCATGAGCTCTGAGAGTCCGTGTCTATAGACCCAGGTTCTGAGACAAACTGCTGCTACAGTGGTTTTTTTTCTTTTCTGTGTAGCTGTACCTGCTGTGACTTCTTTGCTCTCAGCCCTCTCCTCTTTGTCCTTGTTTCCTTTCTTCCATCATTATGGATTACTTTCATTCCTCACCTTCGCTGTCTGGATTCTCTGCCCATCACAAGGTCTGCTTTGCCGACCCCTGCTCTAGCACATCCCCAGCATCTGTCTCTGCTCCTGCTCTTGTGCTGTGGAGCATCTATGGTAGAAATCCAGTACCAGGCTTACTTCCTCCATTACCCATTTGTTCTCTCTTCTTTTAGTCCTGTCATCATCCCACCTAAAACAACTTTACCTTCCCTTCTTTATTGAACCTCACACTTGCACTTTGAGGTGCCTTTTCACCACTCCTCAAATCCTCCCTCTACCACTCAATGCCAGTTCCTCTGAGGTTGCATCTCTTAGGTGATGAGGTGCCATGGGGGGAAACGGCGGGGCAGTGATAGGAAGGGGTGGGGCTTGGGGAATGGGTTCAGACATGCCCTCCCAGGCCATCAGGTCTCACCTTCCAGATTATGAATATAGATAACCCTTTGGCTGTGAGTTTGAGACCCCCTGCTTTATACCTTATCACTGGATAATCACATCCAAAACATAAATTCAACTACCATATATATGTTCACTGTTTACAGACCTACCTCTCCACTCCAGACCTGTCTCCTTCTGTGCAAACTAGAATCTAGGCCTGTCTCTTTCACATCTCCTTGTGGATATCTAGTCATTAGATAAAATTCAACATGGCTAAAACAAAGCTTTAATCTTCTCTTCCTCCACAGGCCCTCCCCACCACCTCCTTTCTCAGTCACTGTGGACAACTTTACCTCCTGCTTGTCATTCAGGTCCCATCATTTAGTGGGACTTCACTCTAGATAGATCAGTGATGGGAATTTTGCAGCCCAAGGGCTGCATGCAGCCCATCGGGGTTCTGTGTGTGGCCTGGGAAATATTTTGTCTACTGTTACCCATGTGCAGGGTTGCCGGATTCCGTTGCCTTCTGTCCATGTAGTTTTTTTTCCCTACTGGTATTACTAAAGTGACACACATGAAGTGGGATGCATGCTGATTGCTTGCAACATTGATTTTGAGAGCCATGTGCTTCCTCTGCATTCAAGCAAAGTGCTGCTATGATTCATTTGGTACACCTTACACATTCTAGGTATGTAAGCAACAGTTGGAAAAAGTACCCTATCCTCAAGACGACAATCTTGAGGCCCACTCACTAGCTTAGGTTGCCCATAGCTACTCTAGATCCTCATATTCAGACTATGTCTAAGACTTGCTGATTCTTTTCTATGGAATATTGTTAAGATAGGGCATTTCCTATCCATCCAGACAGCTAAAAGTGTTGTACAGGTTCTCAACATCTCACATCTTAATTGCCGCTACTTCCTTTTCTCTGGCCTTGACAAAAGCAGTTTTGTTTCTTTTATATGTATTCAGAAATTGCTATAAAGACCATTTTGCTAGCCATTTGCTTTGACTGTGTCACTTCTCTCTTTCCATCCCTTCCCTGGCTCCCTGAACTGAATATCTTTCTCAATGGACATTGCTTGAAATACTAATCCCAACCAAAATACCTCGAAGTAACCCTGGATAAATCTCTCAAATAACTTAACCTGAGGAAACCTGTGGTTAAGGCACAGTTATGCAAAAACCTTCTAATCAAATTGGCTAGCATTTCATGGACAGCAAATGCTCAGACTCTCTGATCATTGGGTTTAGCCCCCTGTTAGTTTGTAGCAGAATATTGAGCTTTCGTTTGGCTCCATTTGTCATATGTCAAGTTGGATGACACACAACTCATACACTCATACACATTATAATTGAGATGATTCAACCTAAGTCAGTTCTGAAACTCCCCCGTTAAGCAATATCACTCCTCCATAATGCTTGGGAGAATGCTAGAGTAAAAATGGTTGAGAAGACTATGGCAAACCTGGGCCTACCAGTATACACAGACCTTTCTGACCACCTAATGGTGGGTTTGTTATTGAGGCACCCAGTGCAGACCCTCCTGACCATCCCAGATTTCTCTGAAATGACAATGTGGCATAAAGAATCTGGCAGCTGATGTCAGACTTGCCTGACTGTTAAACTTTCAAATAGAACCCTCATGCTTTCTCCCATGATCCTTCTCATAATTGAGAGGAACTCTGTAAACATACGCAAAGCCACTTCATTGTTCTCCTTCAAACACCTCCTTAAAACTTTTCTTTTCTCTGATGCTTACAAAAAACGACAATGATTAGGCTGCAGATGTGCAGAGACTACTGCCCACCATGCCGACCAATACTGTTCACTGTTTATTATTATTGTCATTTATTCATGTGTGTTGTTTTTACAACACACATGAATAGATGATCCAAAAGCAACTGTAAGCCAGAGCCAGAAAAGAAGATACAGCCAGAGGTGAGTCAGTCAATTATTAATTTACTAGGGAAGGAAAGGAAAGGAAAGGAGACAGAACACGGTTTTTCTCTTTGAGCTGCACTTTAAATCTTTTAACTTTCCAACCATTGTATTCCTGTTTAGAATACCTTACATGCATGCAAAATCCATTGATTACCTTAAATGCATGTGCAGTGTAGCTACAGGCAAATACCAACAAGGTAGCGCTAAATTATCTTTAGTAATAGGTTTCTTATTACACTGCATATTTGTTGTTTTCAACTTCATTTGCCAGCATTAAACAAAAAATCATTATTTGTTAAGAACACTATTGCTTCAGGGAACTGGCTGGCTCAGGGGATTGTGGTGAGGGGATATGGAAATGCTTAAGGGCCCTAGATATTATAGTCATGAGTGGCTTTGAAATGCATAGACAGATAAGTAATCTATCTGAACACAGTCTATGATAGCAGAGCTGTTGCAGAATATTAAAAATACTTTTTCTGGGATATTTAATGATAAATTTAACTTGATTTGTTGCTTGCTCTTTCCATAAATCGGGCCAGGTTTTAAACTTCCTTAACAGAGCAACTACTTACATTTCAAGGAAATAAAAAAAAGCGGAGGGGACAAAACAACACAATATGACAAGTAGAGGATAAGGCATTACAAGGAACCGCAATCCACAAAATGTTGTTTATGGTACAAGATCGTGCATTTTTGTTATGGTGGATGTGATCCTTTTTAATTGATTATTGCTAAAATACAGGTTAGATTTGAAGCACTGTATATTGGCTTCACATGAGGAATGGGATATTATGACACCTAAGGATATGCCACTTTTTCTTTCTGCACTACTGCTAAAGTTTTCAGCTGCAGCTGCAACCATGTTCCATTAGGAAGCCCTAATAGCATAAAGCTGGGGATGCTATGTATGTGACGCACAGTCAGTCAGTCACTTACTGTTTAGCTACCAACTTGCTTTAGATTTCAGACAAAACATCAAAGAGCTGCTATTTCTCTGATGACCACACCAACTAAAGACTTTTTTTAAATGAGATTCATTAAAAAGAGGCATTTTTGTATAACAAAAATCTCTAACATTTAGCCACTTTGAACACCATCATTCAGATCTGAAGTCTGCTAATATTTACATTCTGTTGAACAGGGCTTCTTCTAAAGATGGCAATCTGGACTGGAATAATTTTTCTATGAACTATTTGATGGAGCTTACTAGATTTAAAATAATTTGCCCACAGTCTTCATTTACATACCTCGAACAAATCATTATTGAAGTTTGCAGACATCTGTAAAAGAACTTCCACGATGAACTTGCAAAATATGACACATTTCAAAAGTTGACAACACTAACCTCTTCTGTTTTGCTCAAAGGAGCCAGGGAAATAGCAGACAGCTTATTAAAATGACTTTGCAAGATGACAATTTTCCTGAATCAGAGACCAAATGGAAAATGAGGAATGGGGAGAAATGCATTACTAGAAAATGAAATTTCAAAATGCTATTCAATGCAGACACTTAGGAAAGGTTATTTATTTATTTTTCAGCCTTATTTCAGGCAAGGAGAAGAAGGAGAGCGAGAAAGACAGAGAGAAAGAGAGAAATCATGCCTCACTTTCTAGATTTCTTCAAGGATATTATTGCCTTGTCTGACAAGGAAAGAACAGCAAAGATTAGCGGTTTGCATTTGCAAAACCCTTTGACCTTGTTTCCTGCTACAGGTTAATATGTAGCACAGGAAGAAAATCGACATGCTGTAAGACAGGCTTTGAGGTAAGAGACAAAGGAGTAGTCATAAACTGATACTTTCAGGGTGGAGGAAAGAGTTACACAGGATCAATACTGACACCCACACTATCATGATTATTTCATTGTTATTATTATTCTAAGCAATTTGGAAGGTTCTGCAAGCAAGACTTGTAATTTTGTCAGGGATTCTAACTTGGGAGGCAGAGCAAATAATTAATACAGGACTGAGATAACTGAAACGCCTGACCCAGTAAAAGGAGAATACAGCTCCCTGCAGATAAGCTGGAGACTGTAATTACCATAATTCATGAAGTAAAGAATCGAGGAAAGAAATGGATATTGTACATAATACACAAAGTATGGAGTACTGAGCAAGTAACCGAAGTTTGCACTGCAATATCCAACTGCAAGACTGAACTAAAATTCGTACAAGCTGAAATAGAATGTATAGTTGGACACCAGCACCATTACTAGACAGCATTAATTTGGCCTCATCCAGAGAAAAGACATTAAAACAAGGGTAATTAACTACCAATTCTATGATCTCTTCAGAGATGAAAGCTCTATTAAGCCAGTTAGTCATCTTCCTTGGTAGTAGAGACTGTTCCTTACAATGTGCAATATTGCCAACCGCAAACATTAAAAAATTATGAGTCAGGACCTTGAAAAATCATGAGGCTATCATGAAATTATGAGATTTTTCAAAATGAAACATTCTGGGTTCTCTTTATTTATTTATTTATTTATGTTTTTTTAAATGTATAGGGCAGTGGTTGGCAACTTGAGGCCCATTAGGGCAATCTGACTGCAAGCTGTGAGTAGAGTTGCCAGATGGTTGAAACAAAAATACCGACACCCCCCCCTCAAAAAAAAAAAAAAAAAAAACCACACTGGGAATAAATTCTGTTGAAAAAAAAAAGGGGGGAGAAGACCAAAGTTGGCGAGCAAAAAAATAAAATAAAACAGCATTAAAACAGCATGTCCCTTTAAGAGTGAGTGCAGGGATAGGAACAGGGGAGTGGTTGAGCACTAAGACCCAGGGGAAGCATTGCATCCCCTTGGTCTTTTTTGCTGGCAGCCATTTTGTGCCGGCAGCCTTGCGGAACCAGGTAAGCATGGAGTCGGGATGCTGGGGATGTTGGGGACTGGAGGGAGCTCGGAGGGGGAGGGGGCAGGCCAGGTGCTGAGTGTTTGTAGGGTTGCCAGGTGCCCGGCATTTTCGCCTCCTGGCCGGGGGAGGGAAAAAAATCAGAAAATACCGGACATCTTAGGTGTCCCGTATTTTCTGAATTTTTTTTACCAGACAGGAGGCAAAAATACTGGACTGTACGGGTGAATACCGGACAGCTGGCAACCCTAGCTGTGAGACATTTTGCTGATATTGACCATCAACAGGCACCGCTCCCTGTACCTCCCACAGTTCTCTGTTCCCAGCCAACAGGCGCTATGGGAAGCAACAGCCAGCACAGCCCTTTCATCGGCAGGCCTTGCTTCCTGAGATCCCGTTGGCTGGGAACAGAGAACCTTCGCCACTGGGAGCTGTGGAGGGCGGAGCCTGTGGACGGTCAATGTCAGCAAAATATCTTTTCGACTGCAATCAGATTACCTGATGAGCCACATGTGGCCTGAGGCCCACAGGTTTCCCACCCCTGCTATAGGGTGTCATCTTTTTGAACTTGACTCACTAACCAGGAGGACCAGAAATTTCCTTTTTATATTTTAAAATGAAACCCAAAATTCTTTCATGATCACACAATTCCAGGAGCTGAGGCCTTAAGAACCTCTCCCCACCCCCCAACCCCCGATATATGTGGAGAGGCCTGCAGTAAAATTACAAGAGTTGACAACCCTGAGGACAGCATTTTGTACAGCATCCTGAATTACATTAGTTTGCAAAAATTTAAACCATTGGGAAATGTATACATTCTAATGGCTAAGGAATTCTCAGTGACCTTATTTTAAGAAGAACACCATCAAGATTGGCAGGCCCTAAAATTAAAACCTCGCCTAGAACATACATTTTTCAAATGTCCTGAATCTGAAATAAATATTAGCCTGCCAAAGCCAGGGCTCCAAGATTATTAAAGTGCCAACTACAATTTATGCCCAGGATACCTAAGTGGATATCTCTCATTTTATATCTTGCTATGACAACTGGGCTGCCCATGCTCCATGCTCCCTCATTATATTGAGGTCAGGTCTTCTCACTTCAGTGCTCCTGAGTGTAGAACTTCTTCTTCTTTGAGGAACTCCCACTGTTGCCTCATTCAGCTATTCAGTACAAGACCAAGCAGGCCAGGCCATCTCTGACCATTTTAATCTCTCTTTTCCTTTGACATTATCTTTCACTACTTCATCTCTGTGAATTATAAGAACATCTGGAATAAGGGTCAAATGGGCTAGTGTTCTATTCATTTATGTTTATATAACAGGTCAGAATGCTGAGTTTGGTTGCAATCTGTACCTCTGTGAGGGCAGGAGCAATCCCATATATTTCAATACTCTGGTGGCTTTCAAGCAGAGAGAGAGGCTTTGATGTGCAGATGTGCTCATGAGCACAAATAAACCCAGAGCCCCAGATGTTGTCACTGGTTGGCTTCCCCGTAGATTAGTTGCCCTTTACCTGTGCAATATTGGTTGGCTTCCCTGTAGATTAGTTGCCATTTACCTATGCAATATCCCATAATTCTCACTTTGCTGGAACAAATATCTTAGAGCTCCTGAAATTCCCCATTTTTGCTTCTTTCCTCTACAGCAGGCAAACACCAAGGCCCTGAACCTCCACTACATCCAAGCTGTGCTGAGACACAGTGGAGGCGGTGACCGCAGGGAACCAATTGCAGATCACTAATTCAAGACTCCCCAGCCCAGGTACAAGGTAGTCCTACTCTAACTCATATTAATGGTGTAAGATCTCTTACCTTATTGGAGGATCAGGCATCGTGCAGACACCCCCGTCTTCTGCTACTGATACCTCTCCAGACAGCCCCTAGAATCTCCCCCCTTTATTTTTATTTTTGGGATTGGGGAGAGAGATCAGCTAGCATCGGAGGAGACAATGCTGCTTCCACTAGCTGTGTGCCAGTGGAAATTTCCCCCCTGTACAGGGAGAATTCTCCACTTGGACCGTACAGCTGAGTTAAGGTCTCTTTGTGTAACTGGGCCTTAAGTGACTTGAGAATCTAGGCCCAAAAAGCTTTCCTAGGTTAATACAAATATTTAAAACCTGAGGCATGCACATTTTAAAAATGGAAAAGATTATGGGGCAAATGGGCAATCCTAGACTTTAAATTTTTTTCTCAAATATTACCATAAAATAGAACAGATAAAACTTACGCTCTTATTTGTCAAGCACCATCCCCAGTGCAGAGTGGTGCTGTGAACATGAACATGTTTAGGTGTTTGCTCCAAGCCTAAACACAGATTAGCATACAAGTACACCAGAGACTGACTCTTGGTGAGATGCAGAAAAGACATTTCTTGTTGAACAAGAAAGGGAACTTTAACAAGAAAAAAGATACAAACACAGGGCAGGTAGGACAATGCCTCCCCCCCAAGGAATGTTTTATTCCTAAAATTATTTATTCAGCCAATTTTATGCTAAATTTCTAAAAAAGCGACTACAATGGCTTGATTCACATTCATACCAAAGCAGCATTGCACTGCCTTCGTGCAGAAAGAATCAAGCTTCTAATGGAGGGATGGATAACCTCAGGCCCAGTGGCTGGATATGGCCCCCGGGATGCCTGGATCCGTCCCCCAAGGCTCAGGACTCCCCTGTGAGCAGACAAGAACCCTGTGAAACTGAAACCAAGTCATGATAGGAAAAACCAAGAGCCAAAAATTCTTCCCTTAGAAATGAAGTCCACTGGAAAAGCAGATTCTAAGGTCCCAATGTGATCCCAAGTGTTTATTTGCCACAATGCATGTGCATAAATGGCAGAATAAGTGCAACATAAGCAATTAGATCAACAGTCTGAAGCAGAATGGGCTAGATTACTAACTAATCTTTCAGAGGGGTAGCCGTGTTAGTCTGAATCTGCAAAAGCGACGAGGAGTCCTGTGGCACCTTATAGACTAACTGAAGTGTAGGAGCATAAGCTTTCGTGGGCAAAGACCCACTTCGTCTGCATGCATCTGACGAAGTGGGTCTTTGCCCACGAAAGCTTATGCTCCTACACTTCAGTTAGTCTATAAGGTGCCACAGGACTCCTCGTCGCTTTAACTAATCTTTATTATAGCAACTCTGTTCTGCATATGGGGCACAGAATCCTCCAATTTATCTCCAAGGCTTGAATGATTTCAACCTTGTGCAATTCTTCGGGATGATTAGTTTTGTTCCTGCCACTTACACAATGCATGAAACCAAGGGTGAAAAAGTTCAACTGCCAAACTTCAGCTGTCAATCACATTCAATGATTTGTACACTAAAACTTTTCAAAGGAAAATGCTATTTAGGGTAAAAGAATGTGTGTTTTTTACCCCTATGCTCAGCCACTGAACACACATTCTGAGCTTGCAGACTATATTGCAACTTTTTGGTTATTTGGTTTGGCTTTTTCTTTTTCATGTGAGCAAGTAAATCTTTGATTGATATTGAGAATTCCTAAATGCCAGTATACATACTCCAACATACTGTCTGCTTAAATGTCAACGCATCAGATTGACAGCAATTCCATTACTTCGAAACAACGGACAGCTTATTCTGAAATCTGTAAACTTCATTCTACAAGGAATAACACCTATTCCAAAATTGCTATTTCGAAATAAGGCGTGTGTAGACTTTCCACTGCTGCTATTTTGAAATAGCCCCTCACCAGGGCCGTTCTAAGTTATTCCTCCCAAATGCCTCCTGGGGCTCTAAATCGAGATAACACGTCTACATTAGGGAAGCCTGCCTTGGACTAATTTTGAGGCTTCCTTGCTGTCTACATGTGCTATTTCGAAATAAGTTATTTCTGAATAACTATTTCCGAAATAGCTTATTTAGAAATAACCGTGCAGAGTAGACGTACCCCCCGTGTTGTCCAGAAGTGTTGTTCCATACATCTATGGCAAAATGGTGGTACTGGAGACTTAATCATGAAAAATTCAGAACTAATGTAAAATCAAAAGGAAGGAAACATCTAACACAGGAAAAGCCAGATTAGGGAGTAATCACTAGTAACCCATATAACTATTATCCTGATCTTAAGGGCTCGTAAAACGCTTTACAAACTAGGGACTTGATTCTTCTCTACATTTACACCAGTTTTCCATTGGTGTAATTCCATCAACTTCAGAAGAATGATTCTCTATTTACACTGTCACTAGTAAGAAGTCGAAGAAGGATGGGGGTGCGGGAGGAGGGCAACAGCCCATTACCAGTACACAACCATTTAGGTTAGCAATTGAATAATACCACTGTATCCAACTCAATGTTTAAATTTGCAGAAGAGTTCTGTGTAAATTGAAGACACATCTCTTCCACAAACAGAAGTTGGTCCACCCAAGATAATCCATCACACACCTTGTCTGTCTAATGTTCAGAAGATGTATAGGCTGGTAAAAATGAACCACTGATTGTGAAGACTTACACAGCTGGTACATCACTGATAAAAATGGACTACTACTGTACTGCCAGCCCTTTATGTTTAGCAAGGGAAGGTTTTCTACACTGTAATTTTCCTTATTTTCAGAATATATGGTTCAAAATAATCAACGCCATTACATTGTGCCAGCTGTCACTATTTTCTTGTGAGTCTCATAACAGTTGGTGTTTTCCTTAATGGCCAAGATTCTGGAGCACTGTGTCATTAAAGAAAGTGTTTTTAGCACTCAGGGTTGGAAAGCAAAGCTTCACATTCCAGAAAGCAAGAAAAAAGAATCCTAAATTTATTATTTCTTAAACTCTCTGATTTGGGGGTTCAGACTTTTGTTTTATTTAACACTTAGGACTGACAATACTGTTGTTAACAACAACAAAGTATTTCTCTGGCTTGAGCTTGCTTTATAAAAAAAATTTGCCAACATGGATTTTTTTCTTCTTCTTCTTTCTAATGGAGCAGAAAATTGAGATTGCTTTTTTCCATTTTTGGTTCACCAGCCTCATCAGTGATGCCAGAACGTCTATGGAAATTGAGTTTATTTGTTCGTTTGTGCTGACATGTGATAGGTAGGTTCTACAAAAACAATAACTATAGAATGTAAGTACTTCAGCCTCTTTTACACTTTTTTTTTCTTTGTAAGAGACTGGAAGATTTATTTGTTCTTTAGTTACATTTTTGCAATCTGAAGGGATTTAGGACAATTTTGAAGTTGGTCACAACTCACTTGAGCAGGCTAAGAGTATGCCTTTAACTTTTTATAATTAGTTTTAATGAGAATGCCTTTTGAGCAACAGTCATAAATCATACCAAAAGGTCAAGCTGGCAGACACTTTCCAATCAGCTAGGCTATAGGCCCAACAGGCTTAATAATGAAGAAAGCAGATTAGCTTACATTGTACAGTGCCAGTTCTGGCATAAATATAAAAAGAAATGCACATATACACTCAACTGTTATATAAATATTTGAATAATCACATTACAAGACAGAGCTACTGTGAAACACAAAACAAAAGCAAAGGCTATCACTTTTAGAGAAGGCCTTGGAAAGAAATTCTAGCCATTCTGAAGTCACAAGCAAAACTCTTATTGACTTTCATGTGACTAGGGTTTCATCCTCCATGTTTATTTAAAAAGATTTTGTACTTGTTGGGTAGTAAAGGAGGAGCAGAATAAATGCCACATATACATACACATATTGTTGAGGTGAAATGTAAAACCAGGAGTAGTTTTCAATTAAAGTGAGATTAGGGTTACCAGGTGGCTTAAAAAAAATAACGGACAAACTTGATCTCAGATGGGGGGGGGGGGGGGGGAGGGAAGCAGGTCTAGCTGCAGGGGGGATTGGGTGGCAGGAAGCAGGGCTGGCGGAGGGGCGGGGGCAGCGGGAGATCAGGAGGAGGGGGGGAGAACTGGCTGGCGGGAAGCAGGGCTGGTTGGGGGAAGTGGGGCTGACCGGGGGAGATCGGGGGGGGGGAGGGGGGGAGACCGGCCGGTGGGAATCAGAGCTGGCCGGGAGGGGGTCGGGGGGAGCAGGACTGGCTGGGGGTAGGGAGCGGGGGGAGAGAATCGGCCAGCGGGAAGTGGGACTGAACCAGGCACACACAGATCTGTCCCACGCATGGTCCTGGCGAAGCACAAGCGAGTCCGGCCCTGGGGATTCCCTCCTGCCCCGGCCTCCCCCCTCACATAGTTGAGTACTGCCTGGATGGTAGACACACTCACACAGCGTGAGCAAGTCTACCAGCCAGGCAGTACACAACTACGTACTGATACTCCTAATAATAATAAAAGTACCTAATTAGAAAATACCGGACATTTTATATGTCTGGTATTTTCTCAATTTGTTTCCCGGACAGAACCCTCAAATACCGGACTGTCTGGTTCAAAACTGACCACCTGGCAACCCTAGGTGAGAGTTATGTACTGGTACTAAGGCCCAGTGGGGAATATTACCAATGCTACAACCCACTGATGCTGTTCCCATTGCTGCTTCAATACTTGAGGACCTTTCTGTGGGCAAGGGAAAACAATGAAAGTGCCAAAAAACCTTGGCTTAGTACACTCATGTAAGCCTTCTGTGACACTACCAGACCCCAGGGTCCCTCCATGGATCAGTTATATGGACTACTGTCCATAGCAAAAGGAGACAGGAAATACTGATCAGCTCCTGGCCTTCCAGATGGGATTGCCTCCTAACATCACATTGTCACTATGTGCTCACCTGATCCAACCAGCTACATTTCTCAAGGACAGAGAATTTTTATTTCATTATTTGCAGACAGAAGACTGAAACAAGACTGGGATGCAGGTGATCAACCACACTGTAACCCGGTATATTCCCACAACACTACAGGCATTTATGCCAGTGAAAATGAGATTATAGGGATGCGACAAGGGCTCTGTATCCCTAACCCATGTATTATAAGGTGCATTTGTGAAACTGTGGTAGAGATTTGTTTTTATTTTTCTTAAAGCAATCACATTAGAGTTGTTTAAGCAGGGGAGCAACTATGCGTAGAAGCCCATTTGGCGGGGGAAAGCTAAAACAGAATGTCAGATGGGGTGAGAGAAGAGAGGCGATAGCATCAGGTTAGCAAACTGCTCTCTGGCATTTTCACTGGTTTCCATGCATAGCCAGGTGGCTGGATAATTTCAACTCCTGGCCACCTCTGCTAGCACAATGAATTATGAGCACAAACAACATTAACAATAATAGGAGTTATGGATATAACATCTTGCCTAGGAGGCTGGAAATTTAAGCTGGATATTTTCTTTTGCAGCAGAGATATGAAGCAAAGGGGAAAATGTTAGGTGGTGAAAATAAGAGGGAAAGAGAAAATCATTTTTTTTCAGGCATTCACTGCAGAGCTTCTACTATATTGCCCGATAATAAGCTGAAAACACAGACTTTATTTCCCTTTGGAATTCAAATGTTTGTACATCAACAGGGCATCTCTAATATCTAAGTAATAAGCACTGCAGCTCTGTAAGGACACTATTGAATCTCAAGTTCCAGCAGTATAATATCAGTTTGAGAGTCTGTGCTAGGAGAGAGGGAATGTTATTGCATTTTATAAGGTTTTCCCAAGCACTTTCTGAATGTAAAGCTAAACCTACAACCTCCAGTAAGAGAATGTATTCTACTCTCCCACTCAAATCTACATTTCTATATCTGAAACATTCCTTCTGGCCAACGGAAGGGGGCTTTTATTATTTCCCCAAACCTTGAAGATTAAATTTAAGAGTTCATAAAGACAGAGTGCAGCTACTATGAAATACATATTTACAATGCCTTTGGTCAGGTCTTGCAATTTGTGCAATTCATGTTAGTAGATCTAACATATCTGCATTGCTGAAAAATTACAACAGAAATTTACAATGCCCAAGAATGTTTTATAATTAAACACCATGTAAGAAAATACAAGTCACATTCTTATCTGGTATGAGCAATTCCCAACATGATGTTCAAGCAATGGCACACCAGCTAAATCCCTTGACAGTGGAAAACAGCAGGTAAGCTCTGGCAGAATGCATGTGCTTTATACAATACCACTGATTTATAGAAAACTGTTAGCAAATCACAGTAGCACTGCATGTTCTAGAAGACCAGTAACTGAAGGGCTAACATTTGTTGCTGTGCAGGGCTGGACTGCATCTTTTAAATGATTTAGGAGTTCAAAGCAAATAAGATGCTTAATCAATGTATCCATGTGAAACTTCTCTAAATAAATATGATTACATTTTTTCCACTACCTCTAACTGCTCAGAATTTGTTGTTTGTTTACCGGTATCTCTGATTCAAACTACAGGACTTCCAGATACAATTTAAATTGTTCAGAAGGTCAGTTAGATTCATTGATTGAACTTGGATCCAAAATATAAAAATGGTTTAATAATGAAATAAATATTTACTAATCAGATTATCTACCCAGAGAAACAATCTTTGTTGTTAGGCTGCCATTTATTATGCTTTCAATCAACCGTGTGGCTAATAATGAACTGTATTTTCATGTCTTACTTAATATAGAACTGCTTGTCATTCTGTGACATACAATATGGCTTTGTACTTCACAAGAGAAATGAATACCTAGAAGGAAGGAACATACTGACATGGTGCTAGTCAGTGTTCTCTTTAGGTTAATGTTTATTTTGGTAGTGTCTAAAGACCAATCAAGAATGGAGCCCCATTGTGCTAGACACTGTACAAATACAAAGTAACAGACACTCCCTGCCTCAATTGTACAAGGGAGCATTTATGCAATTGTACACCAGACTTTTTCAAAAAGACTCCCTTTCTGGATACTGTTACAGCCACTAACATGAAGAGACTTGCCTTTTGGAGACATATTCCTCACCTGTCCAGAGACATACAAGAGCTTAGATACATCACAACCATTAGCAACCAGGTTTTACAGAAATTATTATTCTTGCATATAGAAAACTAAATCTTGTATCTTTCTTTTCATTTGTTTCACTAGAAATAATGTTAGGGACAGGCATTGATTCAGGAATTCTGATTTTAAGGCTGTAACTATGTTCTTAACTCATTTTGCCTTAAATCCCATGAGATGGAGTATGAACCATTGGTTAGTCTTTCCTACTGAAAGAGCTAAAATACCTTTGGGTTTGCTATTTTTGGGACATTTCATATCTGCTGCTTATTCTCAACTTCTAATCTTACTCTTCTGTTAGTGACATTACAGATTATGTGACATTAATTTTGTCACTGCTCTTCGAGGTGTTTATTCCTTTATATTTGACATAGATTTGTTGTGCTTTTAATACTTAATTATAATTTTTGCTTAGAAAGCACCTTAGGAAAGGAACTAAAATAATTTTCCAGACTGACAAGTCATTACTGTATTTCCCAATACCTAACCTTTTAGGTGAGCAAACAGCTGTCAGTGGACATGCTGTGTCAGTATCAGAAAGCATTAAAATAGATTAGAACAATGTGTACATTTCTTTTCTATTTAATATTTAGCATGTAGGAAAAAGGATTTAAAACAAAATTGAATAGCAAACGAAATATATCCTCCTTTAGAACCCCGTCCCCCGAATTCTTTGTATCTGCTCAGTCAAGGATGCATACCCTTAAAGAAGGTCCTGTAACATTAGCATCTTGTCACCAGAACACTGTCAGCTTCCACTGTCTGCTGACAACAGTGTTCATTATAAGTCAAGGAATGACTGTGCAGTGTCCGGGTTGGGAACCTGAAGGTCCTTCAATATTAACACTTTTCCCTCTTTTTTTCAACTGAAAACAATGATGCTGTTTAATACAAGCCAGTATGGATAACTTTTATTCTTGCTTCCATTCTGTTCCTATAATAGAAGCCTGTGTTACACAGGCTGCCTAAAATTCATTAAGCCAAATTCCTTTCCATCTGGAGGCTTACACAGTTGTTGAAAAGCTGTCACTATTACCAATTGTCACTGCAATCTTTTATGAACCAACCTACGTTTTTATGTCAAAATTTATCTCCACAGACTTGCAGTACTTACTTTCAATTATTTCTAGAACATCACCCTTTAGGTAGTATAGCATTCAAGATAATACAGAAGGATAAGCTTCTCCACCACCCTGCATTAACACCACAAATATAAAGTTTTGTATTGTAACAGGAGTTATACTGAATGAGGCAAAGATGTGTGTTCACTTCCCAGTGGGTAAACAAGCCAATGGCATTTATTGATTCCAAACCAAAAAGTGAAAGAGCCATAAATAAATGCAATGGTTTACACTAGAAAGGAACAAAAGCTAAAACTGTCCTTTTGATGGCAAAAAAAAGGAGGACATCATTCTATTTTACAAGATAAAACCACATACACATGTGACCCCCACATATGCCAAGGAAAGCTACATTAAAAGAAAAGCAGTAAGAGGCTATGTCTAGACTGCATCCCTCTTTCGAAAGGGGGATGTAAACTACACAGATCGAAGTTGCAAATGAAGCCGGGATTTGAATTTCCCATGCTTCATTTGCATAATGGAGGCCGCGCGTACTTTCAAAAATGAGGATTTCTAAAGTGAAACCGTCATCTAGACGCAGATCTTTTGAAAGAAAAACCTTTTTTCGAAAGATCCTGTAAACCTATTGGAGGAATACAGGATATTTTGAAAAAGGAGTTTTTTCTCCAAAAGAACCATGTCTAGGTGGCGGTTTCACTTTCGAAAACCACTTTTTCGAAAGAACGCGCGGCCACCACTGTGCAAACGAAGCACGGGAAATTCAAATCCCGGCTTCATTTGCCATTTCGATCTGTCTAATTTACATCCCTCTTTCAAAAGAGGGTTGCAGTTTAGACATAGCCATGAGGACAAAGACTGAATGCTTAGTTAACCTCCCTACAGCCATAACTTTCAGACAAAAGCACAATGCACCTTTCCCCCCTTGCCAGTTGGTAAATTAAAAACTATTCGGGGAGGGGGGGTAGTCACTCGCAACTCTGAATGACGTCAGTGGGAACACAAGGGCTCAGCACTTGCAGGATATGCTGTAAAGAAAACGGGACTTCTCCACGTATGTTCTGAAACAGTCCCAAACTCTCCAAGACAACCAATAAAATGCCCATATTTTGTGACCTGGAGAAATGGACCTTTTTCCTGTGCTTGGATGTTGGCAATATCTTTAAAACAAATCTTGGCCTTGTCTTCACTAGGCAGGGTTTGTTGTATACATATGGCCCCTGGGCCAGATGGTGGTGGTGGTGGGGGTGACAGCTCCATGCTCTAAGAAGTAGCGGGGCTGAGGGTAGCTGGCCCTCGATGCTGCCCAGCGTGCAGTGCAACCGCCCCTCCCCCCAGCCCCTAGCACTGCCGGATGCGCACAGCACGGTGCTCCGGTAATGATTTAAAGAGCCCCAAGGCAACTGCTCCCCTCCTCCCTGACAGGCCTGACTATATCGGTAAAACGGCAAAACTCTCTGGCATGGATGCAGCATCAGAATAAAAAAAAGTCTGTATTTCTCATGTAATACACACACGTCTACCAGTATAACTAGTTCTTCATTAGTTCTTTTACTAGCATAGTAATGCCGGTGGGGAAAAAAATCACTCCCTTAAATGGCACAGTTATGCTGGTAAAAATATTAAACCAGGCCCTTGAATCAAAAATTATACTCTCAAAAAGCTAAACTTTTCCCTGTTAAATAAAAGTAAGGTAGGAAATGGAAGTGCCAGCTTGACTGTTATGAAGATGAACATGTCGCCTATTTATCTGGAAAACAGTTGTACAACAAAATTAAATTTCACATGTGACTACTGGAGCGATGCAGAGCCAAACCCTGCAGTCACTACTCACTCCATCGCCTAAAGCAAAACTCTCGATTGATTGAAATGAGTAAGGAGAGAATCAGGACTGCGCAGAAGTTGTAGGACTTGGCTAATGGCAAGCTGAAATAAAGCATCCTAATATACAGATCATATATTCATAACTGAGCTACAGCTCCCACAAGTAATTTCAGAGTTTTTGTTTTAAAAATTGGTAAGGGTGTGTGTGTGCCTTTGGTTAGGGAAGGGGAAAGAGGTGAGAAACTGGTTAATTTAATGTATGTTCCTGAGATTTTCTTTCCCCGTATAGCCAGGCATATCCTCACAATGTTCTCTATTACCACTTTTTATTACTATTATGCATTTGTATTGTGACAGTGCCTAATGAACCTGTTCATGACTCCACTATACCAGGTGCTGTACAAACACATCAACAATAAGACAGCCTCCTGCGCCTATTGTGATGCCAGGTGCCAGATCTTGCCAAAGCTTTAGGCCTTAGCCAGCACCAGCAAATTCATTGCTTGAAACCAGTGGCTACATCTACACTGGCCCCAAACTCCGGAAAAGGGATGCAAAGCAGGTAAGTCAGAATAGGGAAATCCGCGGGGGATTTAAATATCCCCCGCGGGATTTAAATAAACATGTCCGCCGCTTTTTTCCGGCTTGGGGAAAAGCCAGAAAAAAGCGTCTAGACTGGCGCGATCCTCCGGAATAAAGCCCTTTTCCGGAGGATCTCTTATTCCTACTTTCAAGTAGGAATAAGAGATCCTCCGGAAAAGGGCTTTATTCCGGAGGATCGCGCCAGTCTAGACGCCAGTCTAGACGCTAGTCTAGACGCTTTTTTCCGGCTTTTCTCCAAGCCGGAAAAATGCGGCGGACATGTTTATTTAAATCCCGCGGGGGATATTTAAATCCCCCGCGGATTTCCCTATTCTGACTTACCTGCTTTGCTTTTCTGGAATTTGGGGCCAGTGTAGACGTAGCCAGTCTGTTTCACCTGCGTGTTACTGTAGTATGGTTCATATGGGCATCAGACTTATAACAAGGTGTTTAGGGTATACACTTCATGGAATGTGTGTAAATTGCTGCATGTATTAATCTCCCTTAGAATTTCTTTTCAGATGCTGAAGCAAAATGCAGGACAATGTAGCACTTTAAAGACTAACAAGATGGTTTATTAGATGATGAGCTTTCGTGGCCCAGACCCACTTCCTCAGATCAAATAGTGGAAGAAAGTAGTCACAACCATATATACCAAAGGATACAATTAAAAAAAATGAACAAATATGAAAAGGACAAATCACATTGCAGAACAGGAGGGGGATGCAGGGGGCGGGGAGGAAGGAAGGTAAGTGTCTGTGAATTGATGATATTAGAGGTAGGGAGAGTGGGATGTTTGTGAGTTAATGGTATTAGAGGTGATAATTGGGGAAACTATCTTGGTAATGGGTGAGATAGTTCAAATGTTTGTTGAGTCCTTTTTGGAAAGTGTCGAATTTTAACATGAATGACAGTTCAGAGGATTCCCTTTCAAGTGCAGATGTAAAAGGTCTTTGTAGCAGAATGCAGGTGGTTAAGTCATTGAGAGAGTGTCCTTTCTGGTTAAAATGGCAAGAAACTGTTTTCTCTTTGTGATCTTGTCTGATATCTGTTTTGTGGGCATTAATCCTTTGGCGAAGTGTCTGAGATGTTTGGAAGTAACAGGGCTATGGGTTGGTACAACAGACAGCCTTACAATTATTCAAAAAATGTTATGCCATCTTCATAGCACAACATTATTTAATAGCTAAAATGAAAAATACATTACAGGAATCTCCTTTTAATTAGCATAACACTGGTGTTCTGTGGCCACAAAAACCACATGCTTTCAAGGGTATATGCACTCTTTAAGGAGGGTGATTAAAAGTCTAACACAAGGGTCAAACTTGCCTGAAAGGACCTTTCTCTTGAGAACAAGACAACTCAGGGGGGAAAAAAGACAAGTGCATAAAATCTAAAGCTGATGCAAAACAACTTATAATGTGGTACTGATACTGGGAGGGGAGAAATCAGCAGCATTCATCAACTAATCAGTCTTTGCTGAGATAACTGTGCTATTCCTATAATTGAAGGTGATCTTTAAACAAATGCAGGCTTGAATGGGTTTTTTTTCTACTTGCATATGCCACAGAAATATCAGAAATAATAAGTCTCAAATTCCTTATTTCTGCTGAAGGACTCCATGGAGTACTATAAACCTGGTCTGTATAAAATTACCATTTGTCCTGGGATTGATGGTAGCCCCTAGGTTTCCTTCTAGACTTCAAGGCTAGAACGGACAATCATAATCATCTCGTCTGACCTCTTGCACATTGCAGGCCCCAGAACCTCACCCACCCACTCCTGTAATAGACCCATAATTTCTTGAAGTTATTGAAGTCCTCAAATCATGAGCTACTGCTGTCATAGGTTAGCTTGGTTGATGGATGACAAGGAGTTGTCCAGCAAAAAGAAATAAGTTATGAACAAAATATTTGTAATATATAAAGCAGGAAGAAGTAATTTTCAGAAACACCTTTCAGGCCTTTCAGTACATTATAAATCAGCCAAACTTTCCATTTGCAGGTCACCTTCAAAGTATAAAAAATCCAAATGTAGGCTTGCTCTCTCTCTCGCGCGCGCACAGAGAGAGAGAGAGAGAGTGTGTGTGTGTGTGTGTAAGCAGGGTCAGGAAAAGCTCTACCCTGACATCTGTTGGTGAACTGTGGCAAGTCAGGGTCAGGATAAGCCCTACCCTGACATCGGGGGGTGAACTGTGGCAAGTGATGCAAGAAGACCTCAGGGGCTGATTCATTTGCATAGGCACGCCCATCCTGCCTAGTATGGTCTCTCAGCAGCCAAATGGTCACTTTGGCCACTGTGGGATCTCAAGTTTCTCTGTTATTGAGGCGGGGGGATAAAGTGTTGTTACTACGATTATGTGAATCAAATAGTGGAACTGTTTCACCATAAACTAAGTAGCACTCGCTAGACAAGGGGCATAGGTTCCAAACCCAGTCAGACTGAGAAAGACTGGGGATAGATCTTTATGCACTAATTGTACTGTGTTCTCTCTTGCTGGCTTCACTGTGGGCCAATGGTGTACTTGCACTGAGGCTCTTCTACTGTGAGCTGAAATCACTGCGTACTGAGGGGAACCTGGTGCCAGACTGCTGAAGAGCTGAAATCTACTGTGAGCTGAAATCACTATTGCTGAGCTACTAGCAGAGCAGATCGTGGGATGGCTAGCAAAGCAGTTTGCGGGGGCGAGTGGTAGATGCAGGCGAGCGGCTGGTGGGGACGACCGATGGGCGGCCAGTGGAGCAGCTGCGGGACCTACCAGCTGGTGGCCAGGGAGCATGTGGGGACGACCGATGGGCGGCCAGTGGAGCAGCTGCGGGACCTACCAGCTGGTGGCCAGGGAGCATGTGGGGACGACCGATGGGCGGCCAGTGGAGCACCTGCGGGACCTACCAGCTGGTATCCAGGGAGCATGGACCGAGGCGGGCTGGCAGAGCAGACACTGCTCTGTGGAACGGCTGGAGCAGCTCATAGAACAGCAGGTGGAGTGTGGCGGAATGATTTGCGTCAACAGCGGCAGCAGAAACCTATGGAGAGGCAGAGCCGCCGGTGGACTGCATAAGGTGTATCAACTCCTGCCCCCTCCATTGCACCCAGGTTGGGATGGTAAAACCCTACCAAGTGAACTTTTGAACCCTGGGGTGGCACTGACCCGGGGCAGAGACTTTTAGGGTGTTGGACTTTGGGTGATTTTTGGATTGCTGGACTCGAGAGACTTTTGGGGTGTTGGACTTTTGGGGACCTCAGGTGATTTGTGGCTGGGGGGTAGGTCTTTGCTCATGTCAGGTTTATGAATCTGAGTTGTGGTGTTTTTCCACTTCAATGCTGATGTCGGTTACCTTGTGTTATTAAAAATTTGCTGCTATACCAAGGCTCTGTGCTTGCGAGAGGGGAAGAATTGCCTCTTTGAGGCACCCAGGGGTGTGGGTAAGATTTCTCAGGTCACTGGGTGGGGGCGCGAGCCGGTGTTGTATTATGTTGTTGGGAGGAGATCCCTAGATATTGAACCCGGCCCTTGCTACAATTAACTTATCCTAGCAGAAGGGTCGGATGGGGACACACACACACACCCTCCCCCCCCGTGCTATCTGGAACTTAAGCATCTGGAAAACTGTAGAAACTGGCAAATTTCTGAAGCTGGGAAAAGCAAAAAAAAAAAAAGAAAAAAAAAAAAAAAAAAGGAAACTGGCCCTTTAAGTGCTGGGCTGCTCTCAGACGATTGTGCAGCATGTATCTGGGGGAGGAGCGAACGGTAGCTGGAAGCAAGCAGCAAGCATCGCAGCTCCCCCCCGCAGCTCCTGGCACCCCCGGCAGGCCAGCCCCCACGTGACTCCTGCCCCCCTACCCGGCAGGCCGCCCCCTCCATCTCTGCCTTCGCCCCCCTGGCTTCCACCAGGCCGCATTCTGCCACCCCTCCCGGTGGCTCATTGCCCCTCCTAGCAGGCCATATACCAGCCCCCACATGGGTCCCGCCCCCCTTCACATAACCAGAATCTGATACCAGGGCGTGCCAGATAACACAGGTATACTCTGTGGCTGTCTCTAGACTGGCAAGTTTTTCCGCAAAATCATCTGCTTTTGCGGAAAAACTTGCTAGCTGTCTACACTAGCCGCTTGAATTTCCGCAAAAGCACTGACAATCTCATGTAAGATTGTCTGTGCTTTTGTGGAAATATTATGCTGCTCCCGTTCGGGCAAAAGTCTTTTTCCGAAAAACTTTTGTGCAAAATGGCCAGTGTAGACAGCAGAGATTTGTTTTCCGCAAAAAAGCCCCGATCACGAAAATGGCGATTGGGGCTTTTTTGCGGAAAAGCACGTCTAGATTGGCCACGAACGCTTTTCCACAAAATGTGCTTTTGCGGAAAAGCGATCTGCCAATCTAGACGTGCTTTTCCAAAAATGCTTTTAATGGAAAAGCATTTTCGGAAAATCATGCCAGTACAGACGTAGCCTGTGTGTGTGTGTGTATAGACACACACACACACACACACATATATATATATACATACATACACACACACACACACACACTAACTTGTATCCCAAAATCTTTTTATGATAATGCCTTTATAAGGCTATGTGTAAAGGCAAGGCACTAAATGGCATTTTCCAGTTGATGCCCTGGCTTTGTGGAATCATAGGAGATATATATTACTAATCAAGGACATTCATTCAAATTCAAAATACTCCATGAGCTATTGCCTCAGAGCCTTTTAGACTACACATGATTAAAATGTATGCATGGATTTTTGGTACTACATAAAATTATTCAAAATGACTGCTTTCATAGGGACACACTTATCTGAAATATTGTACAGTATGTATCAGCCCAGACCTAGAAAAGGAACAGCTGTAAATTCAAGCAATCTACTTTCCTTTGCTACCAGACTTCAGTTGAACTTCACTCACATGGAATTGTTTGTTTACTTTCTTGTTTGACTGGGGTAGGACTGCTGTTAATACTGTGAAGGAGTATTAAAAAGTCTCAGAGAGGTAGCCGTGTTAATCTGAAACTTTAAAAACAATGAATAGTCCTGTGGTACCGTAAAGACTAACAAATATCTAGGATCATGAGCTTTCACGGGTAAAAACCACTCCATCAGATGAGTTGAAGTAGAATTTACAGAATCTAAGGTATAAATATGACAACAAATGCAGTTATCTGTCAGTTATAGAATCCATGTTAATTAAGCTAATTATGTAGGCTGACTGGGTCCCATGCATAGCTTTTGATGTGAAAATACAAATGTTAAAGGCAAGGGAAATTGACTTTGTAGTGTGTTAACCAGTTAATATATCTTTATTCAAAGCCCAGCTTGACAGTGTCAAATTTGTAAATGAATTCCAGTTCAGTAGTCTCTTGCTGTATTTGGATGGTAAAATTCTTTTGTAGAAGAATGGTGACTTTTAATTCCATTACTGAATGTCCAGGCAGATTAAAATGTTCCCATACAGATTTATGTGCATTACCATTCCAGATGTCTGATTTGTGTCTATTAATTCTTTGTTGCAGAGACTATGTGGTTTGGCCAATATACATGGCAGTAGGGCATTGCTGGCACTTGATGGCATACATCACAGAGGATGTGGAGTTGTATGAACCCCTGATGCTGTGGCTTATGTGGTTAAGTCCTTTGATGGTGTCACTTGTACAAATACGAGGACAGAGTTGGCAGTGGGGAGTGTTGCAGGGTTCTGAGTATTAAAGAATGACATAAAATAAAATCATTTATCTCTTTCAGAGAGTAGAGCATTATTTTTAAAAATTATACATGTGAGTGCTTGGTTTACATAACATACATTCCATGTAATGTAATTTTTTGGCATCCAAGTGTCCATAACAAGATTTTTTACCCTTTTAACATACTAGAGCCACAAAACATTGTCATCCCAATTTAAGTTTTCAGAACAGTACTCTAATTTCTTCTGCTGTTGACTATAAATGAGCCCCAAGAAATCTAAAATGTCAGTGTTTGTAGTGACACAGAATATGAGCAAAACAGAATGTTAGCTAGCTTTAGTTATAATCTTTGTTTTACAACCAAGGATTTCTTTTGATTTGAAAACAGGCAACAAGAATGGGTCAAGAAGATTGTCGTAACAAAGGATCGGATATCTTACTGTCAGTGGAATGAATGGGAGTTTTAGCATTGATTTTCCATGCAGCAGAACCTTGGCACACTAGAAATCATCTCTGTTATTTAAGAATCCAAAATCAAGTCAGTTCAATTTAAACAAATAAATGAGTAAACTAACCAGATACATTGACATGCTGCCTCAATTCAAGAGCTAACTTCTTATTTGCTGAACTACTGACATAACTTCTTAGAATCATAGAACTGGAAGGGACCTTGAGAGGTCATTAAGTCCAGTCCTCTGCCCTCACAGCAGGACCAAGCACTATCTTGACCATCCCTGACAGGTGTCTGTCTCACCTGCTCTTAAATAGCTCCAGTGATGGAGATTCCACAACCCACCTACGCAATTGATTCGATTCCAGTGTTTAACCACCATGACAGTTAGGAAATTTTTCCTAATATCCAACCTAAACCTCCCTTGCTGCATTTTAGCCCATTGCTTCTTGTCCTATCCTCAGAGATAAAGGAGAACAATTTTTTCCCTCCTTCTTATAGCACCCCTTTAGATACTTGTAAACCACTATAATGTCCTTTCTCAGTCTTCTATTTTGTAAACTAAACAAGCCCAATTATTTCAGTCTTCCCTCATAGGTCATGTTCTCTAGACCTTTAATCATTTTTGTTGCTCTTCTCTGGAACTTCTCCAATTTTTCCACATCTTTCTTGAAATGTGGTGCCTAGGACTAGACATAATACCCCAACTGAGGCCTAATCAGAGCAGAGTAGAGCGGAAGAATGACTTCTTGTGTCTTGCTCACAACACTCCTGTTAATGTATCCCACAATCACGTTTGCTTTTTTTGCAACAGTGTCACACCACTGACTCATATTTAGCTTGTGGTCCACTATGACCTCTAAATCCTTTTCAGCATTACTCCTTCCTAAACAGTCGCTTCTCATTCTGTATGTGTGAAACTGATTGTTCCTTTCTAAGTGGAGTACTTTGCATTTGTCCTTATTAAACTTCATCCTATTGACCTCAGACCATTTCTCTAGTTTGTCCAGAATATTTTGAATTTTGACCCTCTCCTCCAAAGCACTTGCAACCCCTCCCAGCTTGGTATCATCTGCAAACACATCTGCAAACACTCTCTATGCCAATATCTAAACCATTGATGAATATAACCGAACAGAACCGGTCCCAAAACAGACCTGCAGAACCCCACTTATGTCCTTCCAGCATGACTGTGAACCATTAATAATATTCTCTGGGAACAGTTATTCAGCCAGTTCTCAGTTTTATTGATTTATTCCATCTAGTTAAAGAGTCTGAGTAACAGGTACAGAATGGGGCCCAAATCCATTTTAAGTTCTATATTATTTTAAACATTTCTGATTCTAAAGGTAGTTTAAGGTGGATATTCCAGGACTGTTAACCACCCACTCTCATAGAACTGTAGCCTTCAAATAATGTAAAATGTTTTACCCTGCTTAAGAACCCTGGGACAATTACTATAATAAGTTCTGAAAATTTTGTTGTCTTAAAGATACTCCCATGAGAGGTTAGATCACTCCTGCTATATGCAATAAAATTCTACAAAAACCTAAATTAATACTTAAAGGTCCCAGAGGATTTATAAACTGTCTAGATATACAATGAATTTCTTTAATATAAAATTATAGTAAATGTTTATAGTTTGTGTTATAGCTGTATAAGGTTTATACAATAATATCTTAAAAATGATTTCATTTAATTTCTGCATGTTCAAAATCCTCTTATCAAATTAATTCTGGGTTTATTCTTGAAGTGCCACTGGGCGTTAAAATACCCCAAATACTTACAGTAAAACAACTGAGATATGAGAGCATTGATAAGAAGTAGAATGATCTAGGTAACTACAATGGAGGAAAAAATGAGAAATATAGGTAAATCTGACAATAGTAGCCGGGTTTACATTTACTAGGAAAGCAAGTAAGCTGAACTTCACAGTCTAAAAATTAACATTTCTTCCATTGTCTGAAGTGATTTTGCTGAAGCCTTCCAAGATCCCTTTAAAAGAGCTCTTTGTATCCTAAATTTAGAAGAAAATGTTGACATGCAGGGAATTAAAAGATTTGCTAAATTGCTGGCTTCTATCCAACACAATCTCATTTTTCATTCACCAGTGTTTTTTGTAAAAACAAATTATATATGCATTCCAGTAAAGATCACATAGACTTTTGTGAAGCAAAGGCAACATCTGCATGTTTCTTCTTCCTTACAGAGATTCAGACATTCGGGGATCTGCGCTTACCCAAAGACCTTAGGTGAAATCCTGGCCCCAGTGAAGTCAGTAAGAATTTTGTCATTGAGGCCAGGATATTAGCTCTGCTGTTTGCGTTAATTTTTTGCCTTCCAGACAAAACCCGAAGACAAGCACAGCATCTGTACAAAGAACCTCACTCTTCCAGGCCTACATACCCACTTTCCCCCACAATCTCCATTCCTATTCTCAGTACCATTTAACTCTGCTGCCTGAGTAATACCAACAGACTCCGGTTGGTGGCAACTTGGCATTGAATTTGAGACCTCTGAAGTTTAGTGTTTGAGCTTCTGTTGCATGTGTTAAAAGTCACAGCCAAAGCTTTAGCAGACTCAATGTCTAGTTGGGCTATGTGCCTCTACAGGAACCCAGAGCATCAACTAAGCAGGTACAGGCAGTCCCCAGGTTACATGGATCCGACTTACATCGATCCCTACTTACAAACTGGGTGAGGCAACCCCGCACTAGCTGCTTTCCCCCAGCAGACCAGGGAGATGCAAAGCTAGCGCCCCCCCCCGCCCCCGAGCAGACCAGGGAGACGCAGAGTGGCTTTTCTCAGCAGACACCTCAGCTTGAGAATAAAGGACTGAGGGAAGTGAAGTGTGGGAGAATAAAACTGAGCTCTGGAGAAATGTTTGGCTAGAGTTTCCCCTACAATATGTACCAGTTCCGACTTACATACAAATTCAACTTAAGAACAAACCTACAGTCCCTATCTTGTACATAACCCGGGGACTGCCTGTATTTATTATGCTTCCAAAAAATAAATTTCTTAAGCCCAGTCCCAATTCATGAATTAAAGAGATAGCTATGTTTCCGTGTTCTTTCCAGGTTTCTCAATACATGTAGGGGTTTGCCATTTTTTGAAAGATTCACAAACAGATGATGGTAGCGAGGGTATTCCTTTGCACAGGATCTCCCAAATCAGATGTTCCACACTCATTCCCAGCAGCATTAAACCCAAATGTAATGACCTTGAATTTTTTAACAGTACCAAAGAGAAAAGGCACCTAGCCATTAGGTTGAAGTTTTCTGTGCATTTGTGATAGCAACTGATCTGAATGGGTGGCAATTATTTTTTCTTTTCTTTCTTTCTTTCTTTTTTTTTTTGCATTATGTTGCACAAATTTAAAGAAAGGTAGTAATATTGCCAAAGGTCCAAATATGCTACTTTCAGTTATGCAGAAATCAATTCCAAAGATGCCATGGCAAATCTGTAGACTGGCAAGCCAATCACTGACATCTTAGTACAAAACACGAAGCATGGTATAGTTATGTTTTCTGCACGTACACACTTGTACACACATTTTCTGAAGATGAAAAGCCACAGAGGAAGAGAATGCCTTGGGAAAAGCTTGTATTCTGGGAGAGAAGGTCCTTTTTAAAGGATTGCTCCTTTTTGAAAGCAAAAATGTGATCATTCACAGCAAAAATGAAAAGCCCTGAGGGACCTTGAACTTGCATTAGGCTTTTACATCCTTGAGCTAGTGGAAATTATCTAATCTGGCAGAGGCAATCCCCTGCTTTAAAAACCAGACCCAGACCCCTTGCAGAAAAAAAATATGGGAAGGAGTTTTTAGTCTTACGGCCACTGGAGGTGTGTGAATGACAAAACTACACTGAATGGGTAGATAGGCAAGTGACTTCACTTCATTCTTTTGTATCCAGCAGAGCTGACAGCTTCTGAGGCAAGAAGTGAAGTAAAGCAGGGTGTGGGGTAGGAATATCAATGTTAACATCGATCTCCACTAGGGTGACCAAACTGAAGTGTGAAAAATTGGGATGGGGTGGAGGGTAATAGGTGCTCATGTAAGACAAATCCCCAAATATTCGACCACCTGATAAAAATCAGAACATTTTGTTACCCTAGTCCCCACTCTCAATTTAATGCTACCTTGCAGCTCCAAAACCTCAGCATGGACTCTGGCCTCTTGTTCTCAGTGGCAGACCTCTTCATGGAACCTTCCCATCTTTTCTCATTTCAGACAGCTAGGACCTGTTGAATAAAGAAGCCCCACACACAAGCTGTGTCTACATTGGCCCCTATTCCGTAATAGGGATGCAAATGTAGCACTTTGGAATAGGCAAATCCGCGGGGGATTTAAATAAACCCCGCGGCATTTGCATTAACATGGCTGCCGCTTTTTTCCGGCTTGTAGCTAAGCCGGAGAAAAGCGCCAGTCTGGACGCGATCCTCCGGAAAATAAGCTCTTTTCCGGAGGATCTCTTATTCCTACTTTCAAGATGGATCTCTTTTCTGGAGGATCTCTTATTCCTACTTTCAAGTAGGAATAAGAGATCCTCCGGAAAAGAGCTTATTTTCCGGAGGATCGCGTCCAGACTGGCGCTTTTCTCCGGCTTAGCTACAAGCCGGAAAAAAGCGGCAGCCATGTTAATGCAAATGCCGCAGGGGATATTTAAATCCCCTGCGGATTTGCCTATTGCAAAGTGCTACATTTGCATCCCTATTACGGAATAGGGGCCAATGTAGACACAGCCACAGTGTTTGTGCGGGTGGGAGAGAAGATGCCAAGCAAAGCCACTGCGGGGAAAGACTTTTCCTTTATCAATATCTCTGAGAGATGCAACAACTTATTAGCAACGGGCTGAATAGCTGAGAGGGCAGTAGGCAAGACACTGGGCCTCACACACAAGACAAGTACCAGCTGGTACTTGGGAGAAGAAAGGCACTGTTGGGGACAGAGGATTGTGGGGCGAAAAAACCACCAAAACATTTTATTTGTTGGTAAGTATATGCACACACTATTAATGCACAATTTGCAGAAGTAACACACAAGTCAGTGTTCAGCAGACCCACTGTGGGGAGATAAATGTAAACATCACTGCTACAATGGTTATTAATAAATTATTATAATGTATTCTTACAATGTTAGGTTAGTACAAACTTGCCTGCACATTTACTAAATTTTAAGTTACTTAGAATTATGTTCTGACACGTGATGCTTGCAGAATATCATAGTTTATATGATTATGTTTAATTGCTTATGTAATTATATGAAAGTTGCAAGCTAAGGAAATTTCTAGGGAATCTGTTTTCTATGACCAAAGACAGCCCCCTCTTTAAGTCTGACCTGTATTTCATCGTGGTGTAGAGGGTACAACATCTGAAGTAAGGCATTGTTTGTAGGCAGGGCTGTAACAAGGGCAGGGCAAGCGGGACACATCATAATCAGGGGCGCAGAGACGCAATAAGTAAAAATAATAAGCTGCAAAAGTAAAGAAAGTGATGCATGCTAACCTGAGGAGAAGGGACGCATAATTAATATTTTGCCTCAGGCACAAAAGTACCTAGTTACGGAGCTGGTTGTGGGAGCTATGCCATGAGTGAAGGCTTATCTGCCTTGGACATTATGTGAGGTGGGCAGATCCAAAGTGAACCCTGAAAATGATGGCTAATACAGGTGGTGAATATGCAGGGCAGCACTTAGGCATCCGAGGTGAAGAAACTCACTGAAAAGACTCAACGGCTTATGTTGCACAATGTGAAGCCAGTACTTGTGGTGCAGGAAAAGGGTCACATTACTGTGCCTCCGTCCCATCCCAATTGGGCAAGGTATTTCATGGCATGATAGTTCACTCTTGTTTTTTGACCATGAATAACCTACTATTCAGCATCAGGGTAAATATTCTCACTTTACTTTCAACTATAGGTGCCTTGTTGCTGCTGTCTTTTCTTGCAAAGATGATGGGTTCCTGCCAAAGCCCCCCGAAGGACACTTTCTGATGTCGGCAGGCATGTCTGCAGTACGTCATGAGAATACATCCAGTTGTAGCTGGGATCTTCAAGAATCCACCAAAATTGCAACTTGGAATGTTGCAACTCTTCACTGGAATTATCATCAGGTCACTCTCATGTGAAATAGACTGACTTGGTATATTGATCTCTGGACTAACAGAAGCAAGGTTGACAGATCACAGATGTCATGAAGTGGAAAATTCTTTACATCTACTACTAGGAGGTGAAGCCAAATCCTACCTGACAACTTGGACGCCTGTGTCTCCTTGTTTACTTACTGAATGTCTTAAACATTGGCATGATTATCTCATTGTCACAGTAGTCTGTGCGTTGACAGAAGAATCTGTGGACTCAGTTAAAAGAACATCTAGTATGCATAGTCCCTTCACATGATCTATCATGATGGCAGCACTGAGGAGGAGCTGTACCACATCATTTCACATGATAGGCATCTCTTCACCTCCTGTAGAACATATTATGGTGCAGAATTCATGGGGAACATAGAGCACCATGTAGTGGTTGCCCGTATGACACTGATACTTCAATGAGCAGGTAAGCCCGCTATGATGATGAAGTTTGACATTGACACATTCTGTGTGTAAGGTTTAGACAGCAGGTTTTGTACTGATATCAGCAACAGATTCTCAGCTCTAGCTTATCTGCCAGATGACAGAGGTTGCCTGGTCTCCGTTCACTTCTACCCCCAAACAATCTCTTGAGCAGATGATTGACTATAGGCATCCAACATGCAGACCATGGCTATAAGAGAAGGTCTTATAGATAATTAAATTGTTGGCTGAAGCCCACCAGCATGGTGATAAATGTACTCATAACAACTGAAGCAAAAAAGTAACACCCTAGCACTCCATGAATGCCAGATATATTATAACCAAGCTGTGGATGATGTTGAATTTGGCTTAGCCAGGGCAACTTAAAGTCCGTATTAAGGATTTCATCGCGTAGTTGACTATACGATTAACCAATAAGCCTAGGCTTTTGAGTTAAACTTGGTTAATCTTATCTACACTAATTTCCTCCCTCATCCCTGCTGCCAGCAAGAGGGGGAGGAAGCAGGAGCTGGTGCTGGGGTGAGCCGGCTTAAAAGCCGGTTCCCTCAGCACTGCCTCCCACACTGCTGCCTCTGTCAGCCCGGACTGCGGCACACAGAGACTGCTTTGCAACAGCCTCCTCACCTTTCCCCAAAGCAACCTCTGTCTGCAGGGAGCTCGGATCCTACCCCCGGGGACTACAGAATAGTCATGTAACCAATAAGACTTCATGCAGTTACACTACTATTCAATTACCCAATGTCACTGACATCCCTAGTTAGCATTCTGTGCCATTCGCAACCTTAGTGATCAAGAGACAGTCACTATAAATGGCACGCTGAACAACAGCCAGGGCCATCCATGTAAATTGGATGATGAGATTCTCTCATGCTAGATGGAACACCATCACTGTGTCCTGAACCATTCTTCAGCTGCTGCTTGTTCAGTTCTGGATTCAGACATTTTATATTGATGCAACAACACTGGGCGAAGCAAAGTGTGCCATCTCTAAATTGAAAAACGGACATGCAGATGGTGCTGATGGCATCCCCTCAGAGCTGCTAAAATATAGTATTGATCCTGTTGCAGGACCATTCTGGCCATCTTTCCTATGGTGTGGAGAGCTGGAACCCTGCCAGTTGCTGGATGTTACTGTGATTTTACTCTGTAAGGGTCTGTGCTCTGAATATAAGAGCTACAGTCCAATCACCATGCTCTCTTTTCCAGGGAGAGCATTTGTGCATAGATATGATTGTTACGTCAAAAAAAAATTGTAAGATACTCATGTTTTAGAAAAAGATGCAATTGTGTAACAGAAGGTAAGTATGGAATTTCATGAATAAAGAGCAAAGAGGAGTAATGCTTAGGATGTGTTATCAGAGCTATAAACTAAGTAATAAATTTGTCCCTCCCCTTGGCAAACAAAACCTCTAGTTTAAACCCACACAAAGAATACTAAAAATATCTTTATTGAAACTGATTTTTTTATATCCTATCTAACGTCTTCATTTTACAAAGGTAAGGAGAAAAATTATGCTTGAAAAATGCTTTATTTCTAAATAATTTCCACTGAAAGGCATAAACCTTGTTTCTCAAATGCTTATGATAAACATCTTTTGAAATATGTTTGCAAATATTATGTATTTAAAAGGAAGCCTTCATATAACTGTCTGATACCATTATTATATGAATAATATGTTTTATGTACTAATGTAGCAAGGTCATTTGATACTATAATTGGTTACTAACATAAGCCATTTGAGTATAAAATATTTATATTAATTAAGAATTAGTTATCTGGCATTGCTCAAGCAATTCTTTAACAAATCAAGAGAGACAAGAGTCATCTCTCCAAGGACTGATAAGAAAAAAACATAATATATTTGATAACTATTTAAATTTAAAGATTGTGTTTAAGAAACATGTAAGTTTAATAATACTATTTTGAGAACAGAGAGACCTTTATATAGGAAATAGGAGTGTTTGATCACATTTGAGACCAAATTTCAATTCCTGGTAAACTATGATGGAATTCAAAGGGATCTCAGAAAATGGATTGAACAAAAGAAATTGTTAAAACTTTAACTTTAGAGATGTTCTGAGAGTTTCCCACCACAAGGACAAAAGCAATAATATTTGTGCTGCCTATGCATTAGCAGACTGTTTATTCATGAGCTCAGATACAAACAAGACATTCTTACAAAGGTGTTGAGCCAATGAAAAGTGACAGCAGCTGATATCTGAATTTAACCAAGCTCCTGAAAGAGGTATGCCCTTTTCCTTCAGTGAGATTATGGAAAGGGAGTGTATAGTTCTTGCTGAACTCAGAATGCAAATAGCACCACTCATCACAGCACTCTCATTTTAGTTCAGCCAATTGCTGGCAATTCTATAAGCAAAGAGCAGCACCAGACAGTCTAAAAAGAACAGAGAACCAACAACATGGCATTAAGATGCAGCAACCTCTCAACTCAGCACTTCTTCTGAAACATGACGACATCATTGAAGACTTCAGCATTGTTCATGAGATGGAATTTGCAAAAGCATTGTCGGGAGAATACATGTAATTTTTTTAAACAATTTTAATGATATATTAAAATGTTATTGTAATTTAAGATAGTATCAGCTTCTTCCATTAAGAACCCGCTTATTTAGACAATGTATTCCTGAAGAGGAGACATCAATTGACCTTGATAAACATAGAAGTAGAGGGATTTAATTAGTTATCTATGACATACTGAGGCAGGACTCACTACCGACTGGGAATAAAGTACCTTTTTTTAAGTTTACCTAGGCAATGTCTACACCACAGAGAAGATTGAAGCTACCACAGTCTATCTTCCAGGGTTTGAATTAGCAGGTCTAGTGAAGACATGCTAATTTGAACTGAGAGGGGCACTCCCATCGATGCTGGTAGTCCTGCTCCTATGAGGAGTAAGGGAAGTTGAAGGGAGACTGTGCTCCCATTGACCTCCTGCAGTGTGAATGGTGCCAAAATTCGATATACGATACTTTGAATCAAGCTATGCAATTAACGTGGCTGGAACTGCATATCTGAATTCAAATTTATTCCCAAGTGTAGACCTAGTTCTAGAATCTACACCAGAGCAAGGTGGTGTGCAAGTTCTGCTGAAAGGTCTCCATAAAATAGATTGAAACTGAAGTTTTCACTGTTAATTACTTATTCGGATTCTGTTTTTTTTCTTTCAATCATAATAAAATAGTCATAGTTAATAACTATGATTATTTTGCTTGTCTTTAGTCATGGTTTCGTCTAAACATGAGAAGAAGAATAACAGGTGACTACAATAGTGTGAGTTACATCCCTGAATTGACATTACAAGGGGCAGTTATTAAGATTGGGCCCTAACCATTTCTTGTTTCTCTAGACTACAGATTTTTAGTAATTTTGGGGAAAGAATTACTTGGTACTCAACACCCCTTTCTATCTCCCACCATTTGCAATACAGCATTTGCATTAGCTGGAGTTTCTCTCTTTTAGATCAACACTGAAAATATAAGTTTAAAGGAAAATACTGGCAAAATGCCAAATTTTATCACCTTCACTCAGGGTGTGAAATACCCTATTCTGAGAACATAAGAATGGCCGTACTGGGTAAGACTAAAGGTCCATCTAGCCCAGCAGCTTGTCTGCTGACAGTGGCCAGCACCAAGTGCCCCAGAGAGGGTGGACCAAAGACAGTGATCAAGCGATTTGTCTCCTGCCATCCTTCTGCAGCCTCTGACAAACAGAGGCCAGGGACACCATTTCTGTCCCCGGCTAATAGCCTTTTATGGACCTAACCTCCATGAAATTATCTAGCTTCTCTTTAAACTCTATTATAGTCCTAGCCTTCACTCTGGAAGCCTAGTCCAAACTACCTAGTCCGAACGATCTAGTCCGTGCCGCGTGTAGCCGCGCGGCACGGAGTCCGCACTAGCGGACATTTAAAAATGGCAGTGCCCAGCTTTATGCAAATGAAGCCTGGGAAATTCAAATCCCGGGCTTCATTTGCAACTCCGGTTGCCTACATTACCACCCTAGTTCGAACTAGGGTGGTAGTGTAGACATACCCTTATAGACTTAGCCTTCACAGCCTCCTCTGGCAAGGAGTTCCACAGGTTGACTACATGCTGTGTGAAGAAGAACTTCATTTTATTAGTTTTAAACCTGCTACCCATTAACTTCATTTGGTGTCCTCTAGTTCTTCTATTATGAGAACTAATAAATAACTTTTCTTTATTCGCCCTCTCCACACCACTCATGATTTTATATACCTCTATCATATCTCCCCTAAGTCTCTTTTTTTCTAAACTGAAAAGTCCCAGTCATTTTAACCTCTCTTCATATAGGACCCGTTCCAAGACCCTTATCTTTTTAGTTGCCCTTTTCCGAACCCTTTCCAAGGCCAAAATATCTTTTTTGAGGTGAGGAGACCACATCTGTACACAGTATTCAAGATGTGGGCGTACCATAGTTTTATACAGGGGCAGTAAGATATTCTGGGTCGTATTTTCTATCCCTTTCCTAATAATTCCTAGCATCCTATTTGCCTTTTCGACCGCCGCTGCACACTGTGTGGAAGTTTTCAGAGAACTATCCACGATAACTCCAAGATCTCTTTCCTGATTTGTCATAGCTAAATTAGCCCCCATCATACTGTACATATAGTTGGGGTAATTTTTCCCGATGTGCATTACTTTACACTTATCCACATTAAATTTCATTTGCCATTTTGTTGCCCAATCACTTAGTTTGGTGAGATCTTTTTGGAGTCCCTCACAGTTTGCTTCTGTCTTGACTATCCTAAACAGTTTGGTATCATCCGCAAACTTTACTACCTCACTGCTTACCCCTTTTTCCAGATCATTTATGAATAAGTTGAACAGGATTGGTCCCAGGACTGACCCTTGGGGGACACCACTAGTTACCCCTCTCCATTCTGAAAATTTACCATTTATTCCTACCCTTTGTTTCCTGTCTTTTAACCAGTTCTCAATCCATGAAAGGACCTTCCCTTTTATCCCATGGCAATATAATTTATACAAGAGCCTTTGGTGAGGGACCAAAGACACGTACCAATTATTTGAAGATTCATTAATCCCAGTAATTGAAGGTAGGGATGTTAAATTTAGTTTAATCAACTAATTGACTAGTCAGTGGATTTACCTCGCTGCGGTTCTGCCTTTTAAATGTATTAAAAGCCTGCCAGGTTTTAATACATTTAAAAGGCTGATGTGTAGCCGGGGGGAGAGGAAGGGGAGGACCCTGTGTGCGCTGGGAATCAGTTGTCCCAGCTTGCACAGGGTCTCTACTCCTGAACTTTAGTTTTTTAAATGTACAGTAAAACTCCTGATAGTCCGGCACCACCTGGAACCCGGAAGTGCTCCAGGCAGTTGAACAATTGGAGCTGCTCTGCCTCGGGCTTCCCCGAATCAGCCGCTGGTTTCAGCAGTGGCTGACTTGGGGACGCCTGAGGCAGAGCAGCTGGGGTGCTACTAGGTTGGTTTCATAGCGCCATCGCTCAGCGCTGTGGGACTAACCCGGCAGCACCCCAGTTGCTCTGCCCCAGACTTCCCCAAGTCAGCCGCTGCTGAAACTGACCAGCGGCTGACTCCGGGAAGCCTGGGGCAGAGCAGCTGGGGTGCTGCCAGGTTGGTCCCGCAGCACTGCCTCCCCAAACCCCCGCATCCCACCCCAGACCCCTCATAGCCCCCCCTTCCGATAATCCAGCATATCTGATAATCCAGCACCCCCTGGGTTCTTAAAGTGCCGGATTATCGGACGTTTACTGTATTAAGAGCCTATCAGCTCATTTCAAAGGCTGGTGCACAGTGGGCAGAACCCTGAGCGAGCCTCTCAACTCTTAATACATTTAAAGAGCGGAGACGCTTCTGGGATTAGGCGCAAGTGGGGAATCACCTGATTTCCAGTTTGTGCCTGGTCCCTGCTAGCCCTTGCCTCCTCTGCTGCCCTTCCCCCTGCGGAGTGAAATGAATGTGTTCGTGTCCAGACTAGAGATGTCAGATAACGATTAATTTAGTAATCATATAACCACATGAAATTTTAGCTACTACACAGTTACACAGTGTTCCCTATAAACTGTGGCAGCACAGCTTCACAGGTGATTAATCAGCCCCGCCCAGTCAGGGGCTCAGGTCTCAATGCAAGGAACTGACTGATTGGGCGGAGCTGATTAATCACCTGTGAAGCTGTGCTGCCACCCAGTTTAGAGAGAACACTGGTACCTGGCGGCGGGGCCAGCAGCCAGTTCACTCCTGTCCATGCTCCTGGGGAGCTCCCTGCCACCTGATACAGAGGCAACAAGGGTGGGGGAGTGTGTGTAGTTAATACGATAAGGTCAAGCTCATTGGTTAATCATGTAGTCAACTACATACTGATATCCCTAGCCCAGAAACATGTGTTTAATGCTATGGAGGATTAAGCTATAGCTTGGTGGAGGTGGGGATATGCACAGAGGCAGAGCCACCATATATTATGACAAAAAGTCAACACTGTCATGTAAACAATCCATTAACAACTATGAGAAAGGAGAAACCCATGCTATCATGGTCATTAGCACTTGGACAATAAGGCTACATCTAGACAGCAGCACAATTTTGGAATACCGGAGGTATCTCAAATTAGCTATTCCGCATCTTTTGAACGTGCCCATTATTTCAAAATATAGCAGGCTCGTTATTCTGATGTCCCTGTACACGTCATTCCACGAGGAGTAAGGGACATTTTGGAATAGTGATTTATTTCAAAATAAGTGATGTGTAGGCAGTGCCAAATTTCATAATAAGCTACTTCAAAATTGACTCCAAATAAGTTATGCAATTTGTGTAGCATATTTTGAACTATGGGTGCAGTATAGATGCACCCAACATCTTTGACTGGAAACTTAGCTTTCAACTTCTGAAAAGGTAATTTTGATCTGAGTTGAGATGATGGCTAAAGCCAGGGAATAACAATCACCCTGAGTAAGTATGAAATGAAGTTTCCTGGAATTTATTGAAAGCTCCATTTCTATTGTAAGTGATTGTTTTAATTTACATAGCAGAGCAATAGTAAATTTTCATGAAATTAAAAATAGTATTTATTAATAACATGAACAAAAACTGTAGAAGTTCAGTAGCTAGCAGCAATCCAGAGTTGCAGAAGTAGCACTAAAATAATTAATACCACTTGTGCTTCAACAATAATAAATACATGTCATGACCTTAAGCAGAAAAATAACATTAAAATCCATTTGGTATGTAAATTCACTCAAATGATAACAAGTCACGCAGCATAAGAAAGCACAGAATGGAAAAAATATTTACTAATAAATTATGAATGGAAAAATCAAAGGAGAAAAATACAGTTGTGTGTCTACTCATTATTTTGCTTTAATTTCATCTAACTTTATGAAAAGCCCATGGGCAAGGGACATTAATTTCTTGCTTTTGCTGTGTTACCAATTCCTAATGGAGAATAACAAAAGAATCTGAATCACAGAAATTGGAATCATGGGACGGAATGCAAAAGAAAATTGAAGAAAACTGCAAGATACCCAGAGAGATAAAAATAAATAAGTAAATTCTACATGTATTTGTAAGAATGTAGATAACCACTATCCTGGTTGATTTCAGCGGCAGCATGACAGAAAAAAAATAATCTAGAGAAACTTTAAAAGTTACAAATCTCTAGGACCAGATGGAAGTTTTCCCAGCGTATTAGAAAAGATCAAGAAAGAAACTTTTGGGTTACTGGTACGCATCATGGAAAGCCTGATAAATTCCAGATGGAATACAAAAATCAGTAAATATGGCACCAGGTTTATGAAATGATATGAAATAACACTTTAGAATGAAATTAACAATCCATTTTGTAATGCAGCAGCACATCACAGCTACTATAGCCTTGGTCTACATTAGAAGAGGCAGGTTGGGTTTAGATACACCATCAGCAAAATATGGAGCTAGATTCAGCTTTTCTTAAGCTGAGCCACTGCAGTGTTTACACTGCAGGAGGCCAACGGAAGCACATGCTCATGTCAGCTTCCCTTACTCCTCACAGAATGAGGTGTACAGGATTCCAGCAGGGGCTACCCTTGGTTTCGATTTGGGGGTCTATACTAGAGAGTCTTTCTTCTCCATAGTGTAAATGTGCCCATAAAAAGGACATAATTTGGTGAGTTGCAATATAATGTGCAATGTCAAAAATGATTGAAACAAAATCTGCTGGATGACTTTCCACAAGAAAAGGAAGTTAGTTCTCTCTGAACAACCACATAGCAGTTCTCAATTTAGGGGACATCTTAGGAATTAGATCCCCTGGCATAGTGGCAAGTGAAGTATTATTATTATTATTTGTATTATAGTATCACCTAAGAGTTAGAACTGAGATCAGTGTCCTACTGTGTTGGGCATATGCATATACTGTACACACATGCCCCAAATAGCTTATATGCTTACCAGACAAAACTGACAAAGGACTAGAAGAAAAACACAGGAACAGAGAAACAAAGTGATGAGGAGTCCTGTGGCACCTTATAGACATAGTCTATAAGGTGCCACAGGACTCCTCATCGCTTTTGCAGATTCAGACTAACACGGCTACCCCTCTGATACAGAGAAACAAAGTGTGGTGCCCATAGTCACATAACAGGTTATGGCAGAATTGAGACTAGACTATGTCTTCTGAATTTCAGTCAAGCCTTCCACCATTAGACTATGTTGTTTCCCAATACCCAACTATCACTGTCTATGAAAGAGGACACAGCTGATATTAGTATACTCTACATAAGCTCCATACCCCTCTTTCTCTTTTGTTCTACGATCGAAGCACACTGCTTTTGGACAACTTTCTGCCTTGGCATCCTCTACTTCTGAACCTAACCAGAACAATTAAAAACAAAAAGATGAAAAATGAAACAATGTATCCAATTTGCTCTCCTTATAAAATAATCCATTCCTAGTAATTCACTCTTTTCCCCTTTTTACTCCACTACCTTATCTCCTACTATCTGTATACTTATCTTTCTCTAAGCAGCACATGGTATGAGTACTATTTCAGTCTCACTGTTTTATGTTTCTTACCCATTAAGGACCCAGTCCTCTGAACTGTGGAAAATCCTTGTCTCCCACTGACTAGAATGTGTACCAGTGATGCTGGCTGACCAGGTCATAC
Organism: Pelodiscus sinensis; assembly: GCF_052426305.1. Classification (NCBI taxonomy): domain Eukaryota; kingdom Metazoa; phylum Chordata; order Testudines; family Trionychidae; genus Pelodiscus; species Pelodiscus sinensis. The sequence continues at coordinate 17,196,820 of NC_143054.1, forward strand.
TAATATGCATTCATGCCAATTCACTTGTGATTTAAATGTACAAGTATTTGGGATGTTCAAACTTCATAAAACCAATGGGATGTTACAACCATCTTGTCACATATCTCTTCATGTCATCATGTAACTGCAAAATATTATGTGGTAACTATTCTTGTAACTATACTACTCGTCATATAAATCTTGTGAAATGCTAATGAAGGTCTTAGGATTTCAACAGAAACTGCTAATTTCAAAGTAAGTTGCAATTATGCATACGGTTGGAGGTCAAAAGTGCATTGCTCAACCACTTTCTTAAAAAGGAAAGCCTTCATGGACAGAACCGCTGTTAGCTTGCTTTCTGCGTGAAAATACTATAAATATGGTTTCAAAGAAAATTCCTTCATCTCTGAAATATTTGGATTCTAGAAGGGCAGAATGATTGAATGAGAAGATGGAGATCCCTAGAATTATTCTGGGCAGCCCTGAAAGACTTTTTGGAAACAAGCAGTTTATTATATATCTGCCATCAGAGTTACAAACTGTGATTTACCTGTTACAATATTTTACCTACTTTAAACCTCTGCATAAAACTCTTCTTTTTCCTTGGCTAAAAATCTTTAGTTAGTTTACTACAGCATTTGCTACCTGTGTTATCTTTAGTATGAGATCTGGAGTACCAATTAAAATGCGTTAAGTGACTGGTCTCTTGTAGACTAGGAGAAATCTCAGGTGATGTGATTTTAGGATTAATTAACCTTATATTGTGAAGTTCAGTTTCTCTAGATTGCAAGATAGTCTAGAAAGGCTGACGGGACTATCTGTGACTCCATGGTAACACTGGTATACTGTTCCAGAGTTCAGATTTGCTAATGGCTTTGTGAAATCTAATTATAAAACCAGCCATTAGAGGTGTCTGCCCTGTTTTTTGACAGTCTACCCTGAGGTAGGCACTCACAGTTGTGAGCCACTCCAGACAGCATAACAGTATCCACTGAAGTCCCAGTGGGACTTTTGCTATTGAATTGAATGTATGCAAGCTCAAATTTGTTCTTTTAAATTTGTGGTTGAGGGTACTCAAGACCTTGTTGGAGGGGAAAAGAGCATAGCACATTCAAATCTTCAATCTGACAACATCTCAAAGAAGAGACTTTTGCCTTGTGTATGCGTATTATGAAATCCATACCAAAATGTGGTACAGGTTGGACCTCCCCCATCCAGCATCATCAGGACCTGACAAGTCTCGAACAAGAGAATTTGCTGGACCAGGGGAGGTTACCAGTGGGCAACCCTGCCTCGCCCTCCCCCCTGTAACCTGGCTGGGCTGTTTGCTCAGCTACTGCTGGCTCCCTGGGCAGCACAGGCTTCAGCTCCTGTCACAGGGCTCCAGTCCTGCACAGCCAGGAGCAGCTACAGGACTGGAGCTAGAGTCCCACACAGCCAGGAGCAACCGCAAGCTGGGGCTCTGGTTCTGGCCCCGAACAGTCCCAGCCCCGCACAGCTGGGGGAAGCCACAAGGATCAGGCCCCAGTCCTGTGCAGCCCCAGCTCTGGCCCCATGCAGCTGGGGGAAGCAATGGGGCTCCAACCCTGTGCTCCTGGGGATTGCCGTGGGGACTCTGGCCCTGCACTGCTGCGAGGCTTTGGCCTCAGCCCTGAATTCCTGGGGAGTGCTGGAGTCTGCTGCAGGGTTCTGGCACTTGTCCTACACTGCCACCAGCTGGGCTGCCGACCCTGATGCTCCGCTCAGCTGGCCCTCTGCCCTTAGGATCCTGGGCTCTATGACCCAGGAGAATCGTTGCCTGACTAGTGAGTGCCGGATTTTGGAGGAACAACCTGTACTATCCGTGGTAGTGACAAATAAAATATTAATAAAACAGCAGCAATTATTCTTATAATAAAATAAATAAATAATAAATAATTTGACTGGTTGCCCAGTTATGCAACCATCACATTGAGTTGTACCTTAATCTGTGAATGGTCCCACTAAACACAGAGTTGGGATAATGTTGATGGAGAGATGAGGAACAATAAAGAAAATTTCCAAGTATTGAAGGACTGGAACATGCAACATGAAGTCTGACAGAAACGTAAAGTTGTACATTGTGGTCTATGAAGTAGGAAACGTGAAAAATAAATAGAACTGAAGCAGACTGCAAAAAAAGATTTTGAGAGGATCCCTGAAGTAATAGAAGAATTCTCTTTTTAAAATGTCATGACAATCTTAGGGAACCTTTAAATAACAGACAGAGCAGGAGACTAAAGAGCTGAAGCACAGCAATGTTACCAAAAGAATAAAAGCCTCAAAATGATTAGATTGAAAAGTCTCATTTATGGTAACATTAAAGGCTAAATTCTAAAAATCCCATAAGGAATCTTAAAGTTGAGGTTTCTACCACTCCTGTCCATAAGTCACATCAACCACAAGTTTTTTTTTTTTTCATTTTGCTACTATTTAGAATGGTTAAGATATCAAATCCTAACAAAATGAGGGTAGTAGTGGAAACACTGCTGGGCACCTTATCTGGATGACAGAACAGGTCTCATCTACCTCTAATTTCTTTGAGAGCATATGTATCATGCATTACTACAACGTCAAGACAAGATGTATGAATGAGACACTGTCTTTCCTCTCGTTCTATTAAGTTCGAGTCTGGTTTCCACTGTGGGGGAAAAAACCCAAACATGGAACACTATATTAAGGTATGAAGAAGAACAAAGCTGCTTTCAGGTTTAGAGTGGAATCTATGAAAATCAGTTTCAAGAAGCTTAATTTATGGAAGAGATCTACTTAATAAAAAAAGGTTTTAATTACAAGTAAGAAGTCATTCAAAATATATTAGAGATTATGCCATCTCAGCAGTCTAACTTTAAAGATAAGCAAAACTGGAGCAAACATGATACCATCTTCAACATAAAACCGTCTTTTATATCTGAAGAGTGGCTGAACACTAAATAAAGCACACTGTCATTAAAATACCACAGCCCAGTGTTCAGTGTTTTCTCCATCCACATTATGCAGTGACAAAACCCTAGCTATCATTGGCCAAGGCCTTGTGTTACCATTTTTTTTCTTGGGGAGGAGTTTATTGGTACATTCCACTGAAGTATATGAATCTGGTCACCCATCAGAGAAGATATTGGACAAAATAGACCTGGGCCAATCTGGCATAGCACTGCTTATATTCCTAGAAGATTGTTCTTTTGCAGAGAACCAAGAGGCAAAGGTGTGTTGTAGGTTAATAGGAATAAAAGGGAAAATAATAGTTTAGGGAATACAAAGCACTTAAGAGGAATGATTGCACATGATGGGATCAGAGAGGGAGAGAAAATTAAAAAAACAAGAAGTTGAGGTGATAAATTCAGTGGTGTGACCTTGAAATGCATTAGAAAAGGAGCAGGAAAATGAAAGATGGAGGCCAGGTCTACACAAGACAGAGACGGTCAGCTTAAGGTACACAACCTCCAGCTATGTAATTAACATAGCTGGAATCAGCTTACATTAAACCAAGCTTGGTGCCGTCTTCACAGTAGGAGGCCAATGGGGGCAAACGTTCCCATCGGCTTCCCTTACTCCTCATGACTGCGGGGATACCAGCACTGACCAGAGCTGCTCTCAGTGATTGATTTAGCAGGTCTTAACTAAACCCACTAAATTAAACACCAGAAGATTGATCTCCAGCACGTAAGTATATTATAGGCATGGCCTAAGAATGTTAAAGAAAGAGAAATATTAGAGGAACTATGACCACAATGCTACCTTAACTTCCCAGCTGCAACAGACGTTCCTCCCCAACTCTACCACATGTGCACACTTCTGAGATAGATACACCTTCATGCAGCAAAAGCCAGCACAAGCAGTGAATGAGGACATTACTTCTGAACAGTCTCCTCCGTGGCAACACAAAATATCAGCTACAGCAAGCCATCAAGCAAGTATTCACTTCATCATCGGAGAATTTTAAAGAGGTGCTATAACTGGTGTGATCATATTGCAGTTTGATGTAGATGTGTCTCAAGTAACACAAACCCTAGAATTTGTAAACTGTGTGTGTTCTAAAAGAAGTGCATAGGGTGCATGGGTGGTAAAGTGATAAAACGTATCCATATGGGTCCTGCATATATATTTAGCCAACTGAGTGTCAAATTTTATTTGCTTAACCTTCAAATACAGTGTGTTATGATTTACAGCACACTTGGAATTGATCAATGGCATTCTGAATAGACTCTTGCAGCTTTCTTCACATATGTTTTGGTTCAACATTGGGCAAGAACTGAAATCTGATTTATAACTTTTGTGTGTGTGTTAGTTTTTGCACACATTCATTACTTTTGTTACACAAGGGTGAAATGTGAACCACGCACACTACACAAGAAGATCAAAGGATGTGCTCCCTGTTCCAAATGTAACTGCAAAGGCCACTACACACATCCACCAACAGGAATGCATGCCAGCCAATTGACTCATTTACATGGTACGTTCAGGGCTGGTGCACGCAATTACCTCCACAACATTCCATGCCAAGTGCTCTCTGCCACTCTCAGCTAGAACAGCAGGAAGAAACTCTTTAATCACTGCTCACAAATTCTTACTTTCTACCCTGCCTATGCAAAGAAAAGATCATAGACACCGCTTGGGACTATATAGAAAAATTTTCTTATGCACGCATTCTCCAGCCCATAGTGGGACAGATCCTGCAAGGTGCTGGCTATCACCTGAGCACCGTATTTTAAGTTATGTTTACACTGGAAAGATTTAGCGATGAAAAGTACTGTCGACATTCATAAGTTGCCAAAAAGAAAGTCATCAAATCATGTTTAAACTGCCACCCTTTGTTGACACATCATGGTCACACTGCTAGCTCCTATGTTAACAGAAAGAGTAAGGCAAAGGGGGAAGGGGTCCTACAGTGCCTGGTATCATCTTCAATTGCTAAGCACTGTGGGAATGTGCACCATAGTGCTTGGTATTGTGGGAATGTGAAAAACATCCCGTCCACCACCTCTTTGCTTCCCATCGCTCCTGGGGCTTCTGGCTTACTTGAATGATAGTCCTTGCTGCGAACTCCAGCATCTACCATGCAAAATCATGGCTCTCAGATTTCCCCCCTATGTGTTCAATGTGCTTAGGACATCACACATTGCACCAGATCTACTTATGTTCTTAATAGGAGAGAAAGAAGACTCACATATGGAAGATGATGTGAATAACACAGACAGCACCAAATTGGCATTTCATTGGGCTGCCACAGAGCAGCTGTGCACAGTAGAGTATTGCTTCCGGTATAGGGCAACCAGCACTGAGTGGTGGTATTACATTGTCATGCAGGTGTGGGATGAAGAGCAGTGGCAACAGAACTTTTGGATGTGTAAAGCAACCTTTCTGGAGCTGTGTGCTAAGCTGGCTCCTGAACAGCAGTGCAAGGACATCTGAAGGAGAGCTGCTCTTTCGGTAGAAAAGTGTGTTGCCATTGCTTTGTGGAAGTTGTTGACTCTTGATTGCTACTGTTCAGTTGCAAGTCTGTTTGGAGTGGGGAAGTCTACTGTCAGGGCAGCACGTCTGTAAGGCTGGGTCTACATTGGCACCCTTTCCGGAAAAGGGATGCTAATGAGACCAGTCGGAATTGCAAATGCCCCAAGGATTTAAATTTTCCCCGCGGCATTTGCATGAACATGGCTGCTGCTTTTTTCCGGCTCGAGGCTTTGCCGGAAAAAAGCGCCAGTCTAGACAGGGATCTTGCGGAAAATAAACCCTTTTCCGGAAGATCCTTTATTCCTACTTAAAATCAGGAACAAGGGATCTTCCGGAAAAGGGTTTATTTTCCGCAAGATCCCTGTCTAGACTGGCGCTTTTTTCCGGCAAAGCCCCGAGCCGGAAAAAAGCGGCAGTCATGTTTATGCAAATGCCATGGGGAAAATTTAAATCCCCGGGGCATTTGCAATTCCGACTGGTCTCATTAGCATCCCTTTTCCGGAAAAGGGTGCCAATGTAGACAAAGCCGATGTGTCCAGGGCAATACATTTTGGGAAATGTGGATGACATTCAGGTTGAACCATTCTAGTCCGGCAACACCCTGAGTCTGGCAGGACCACGGATGCTGCTGGACCGGAGAGGCCCTGGACCAGAGAGCCCCCAGCTGGGAATCTGGGGGTGAGGAGGGGTATAGGGGCAGGCAGCCAGAAGAGGAGCTGATTGCTCAGGGCTGGGGCAAGCTAACAACAGAGCCAGCCCAGGGTGAGAAGCCCAGTGGCCAGAGCCATGGCTGGACCTGGCAGCACAGCTCTGCTGGGGGCACAGAGCCTAGTGGCTAGGGCCAGACACCACAGTGCGACCCTTCTAGGGCTAGTGACCTGGGGCAGCAGGGAGCCTGCTTGCCCAGGCCAGCAGGGGACCAAACTGGGGGCCAGGCTGGAAGCAAAGCTGGGTGAGGGCGTGGAGCCCAGAAGAGAGCCCAGCTGGGTCTGCTGATAGATCCTGGGAAAACCCTGAAGTCCATCAGCTGTGGGGCTGGAATTGACCTCACCCGGTCCAGCAAACTCCCTCGTTTGGGAGTGGTTGGGTCCCGAGGGTGCCGGACCAAGGAGGTCCAACCCACAGACAGAGAATGGCTTTGCTGAAATGAGATTTCCAAACTGGCAGGGCAATCGATGGCACACGTATTCCCAGTACAGTGCCACCCCACCTTGCTACAGAGTACCTGAATCAGAAGGGGTACTTCTCCATGGCGCTTCAGGCATTTGTGGATGGCTGTGGGCATTTCACAGATGTAAATGCACCGTGGTCAGGAAAAGTGCACGCTGCACAGTGGGCTGTACAAAAAGCTGCAGACCGGGACTTTCTTTCTAGAATAGAAAATTAGAGTAGGGGATTTGGAAATGCCATCATGATCCTGGGTGACCTTTACAGCCCTGGCTTATGAAGCCTTACATGGAGCACCTGGACAGCAGCAAGGAGCGGTTTAATAACAGGTTAAGCGGAAGCTGCATGGCTGTTGAATGTGCCTTTGGCAGATTGAAAGGAAGAAGGAGGTGTCTTGATGGCAGACTGGCCCTTACTGCCCCACATGGCCACTGCCTGCACAGAACCTCCCCCTCCTCCCCGCCTGCACAGAAACTTACCCTGCATCTCTTCCATTGCTTCATGCTCCACACCCAGTTGCTGACAATTCTTGTAAACCTCAGGACTTGAGAGCAATTCCTCACTGCCTGGCACACTAACTGTCACCCGATTGAACCCCATCTCTTCTTCCTCATCCACCTCTTTATTAATAACTTCTGCCTCTGGGTTAACTCCTGTTTCTGACTCTGTGCTATGAAGTAACATCATTCTCCTTGGGTGTGAACACGGTGTGAACACCCAGGATTGTGACTAGTTTATTATAAAAATGGCATGTTTTGGGTACACCACCAGACTAGCTGTTTGCTTCCTTCACCTTCTGGTTTGCCCGCTGGAGTTCCTTTTTCTTGGTTCTGCATTGTAGGGTGTCCCTTCACACAAAGGGCTTGAAAAATGTGACTGTACATGTCCTGTTCCTATAGGTCACTCACAGCTGTGATTGTACCAATTCTTCATCCCACACAAAGATCCAAAAGCTCCGAGCAGAAGAGGATCTTGAGCAATAGCCACCTGTTTCCCTGAGAAGATGTCATGAGGACCACTACATAAGAGCCAGACATCAGGAAATGGATTTTAAAGTTCCAGGGGTTTGCAGGTGTGTTTATCTGTTTCCATGGCTGAAGAGCAGCAGAGTTCTAAGTGCTGGCCAGAGTGGTTAATCGAGCATTGTGGGAAACATGGTGCAGTTCAATAACTTTAAAAACCCTACTGTAGTACACACTGCATGACTGTCAACAGTAATTGGACAAGGAGAGACAAAAGTCCCTCGGGGAGATAGAAGTTTTTTGTCACCAAAACAGGGCGCTTGTCAAGACTTTTATCACATTGCAATGTGAATACTCTCCAGGTTTTGTCACCAAACAGGGTTTTTTGGTGACAACACTTGCCTGTGCAGACAAAGCCTCAGTGTCTTTACAGAGAGTTCTCGGCAACGTGCAGAATAAAGAACCACATACAACACACTGATTAACAAACCACAGCAGTGACTAGACCAAAGGTCTTGCACAAGTAAGTGTTCTGTTGACCTAAAAAAAGATGCAATGTTAAAATTGCCTTTACACAGTGTATACTTTTGACTGATAACTATTGTATTCCATATAATTCATACGAATCTCTCCTCTATATGTGCAATTAAGCATTTATTTAACATTCTTTGTTTTTCCTCACTCGGTGTTTCATTGTATTTTTCAGGATTAAAAGGTGAACTGAAAAGCTTTTTACCTACTAAGACTATAGAGTTTGGGTTTCTTTCTTTCCCCAGCAAAGTATTGATGAATCACTAACACCTGGAAACAAAGCCAGGCCTTCATTCTGTACACAGCCATAGGCATTAGTGATTCATCAACAACTGCAGAAGAAAGAAATACACAACTTTGAAGTCAACATTTGAAAAATGAGAAATAGATGTTCAAACATTTTGCTTTAGAACTCATTTGGAAAGTTCACATTTATACAAACAGTCTGTTAATGATCTGGAAACTTAAAGTGTTATAACATAATGTTATTTACTTATACACATTTCATTGAACTATTAACATGTTGCCTGGTTGGTTACAGCCCAACTGTTCCACTTTGTATGTGTGTTGTATTGCAGATCTCTCTCTCTCTCTCTCTTATTGTGAATCATGCTGGATATGACGGGTTTCCATTTAAGTGCCTGGTAAGTTTTCTTGGTGTACTAAATTTTCCAGTCACATTTACATGTACAAACTGCTTTCACTTCACGTTCAAATTCTCCTTTTTGCCACTTCTTTGTCTCGGACACATCTGTGTTTACTGTGTGCCTGGTGGCTATGGCATTCTCTTTTAGCTAGAATCTGTCATATAACAATTGTGTGATTTGGTTGACTTTTAAAGGTGATCTGCCAATCAGGTAATATTTGCATCCACTGCAAGGAATAGTGCCAAATGCTGCAATGGAGAAGCAAGTGGGATGAGGAGGGGAGGCAGGTATTCAGTAAGTTACTAGTTATAATCCACCCCTTTCTAAAGTCCCATGATACTGTAGCTTTGCTATGGATCGCTGGCTCCTTCTTCAATGTGCCCCAGGGTGAATAAGGGGAAAGTCTGAAAGGAAGCAGCCACAAAACTTTAAAAAGCAGAAGTTTACTATTTAAGTTTTCACCTCATGCTGTATGTTTCAGTCTTGACAGTTAACTTGCATTTAAAACAACCCTATGCAACAGAGCTGTCAACCAGAATGTATTTGAGCCACAAAGTCCATTTAAAATTCCTTCCCAACTGAGGGAACAGCAGTCAGGCAGGGAAGACCCCTAATCCTAGGTTAAGAGTTCGAGGGATGCATGGAGCATGCTCAGTAAGTTTCTAGATGTCATTGGCAAATACAACAATCAAGCTGGTCAGAGTCTATACACCTGGGAAAGGAACAGCTTTGACCATGATCCTTGAAGGAAGTCTCTGTATTGGCCCCACCAAGTTGGGCATTGCACTGATGTTATCAAAGAGAGAAATATCTCCTTTGACTCTAGGCACACCCTGATAATGTTCTTCTTGTGCATCTACAGGCCTGTTGCAGAGCCTCCTTTCTGCTGGACAAGGGCCTCATGAGCTATGCTCTTTAAATTCAGTCCATCTATGCAATTAGCCTGCGTCTCACAGGTTATTAAATAAAGCCTAAAAATGGGCTTGAAAAAGGTAGCTTTTTTGACAGCAAAGACATTAAAAGCTTAATAAAATGCATTTAAGTCTTTATTCATTTTTGTATATTGCAAAACACATCAGCGACATGTATTACAAATCATGTTGGCAGGATTAATTATTAATTATAGAATTTCACCTCTCTATTTCTAAGTCATTGTGAAAACAGTTTGAAGAAATAACCTTTTGTGAGTAATCAACAGCAATAACATTACCCAGGCAAGCCATAAATAATATAATGAAATGAGCAATGCAGGGATTTTATCAGCAACCATGCAGGGAGGAAAAAAAACAAAACAAAACAACAAAATCCATCCTGTAATCAAAATATGTGGAAGCGGAAATACAAAATGCAATAGTATGAAAAGGTAAAGTGAACTCTAGTAAAATAATGTGAATACCTCTGGCTATCTTGCATGCCAAATCTTATCTTGTTGATAAACAGTTTGCCTGGTATGCAACATCAAAGGTCCTGTAACCTACTGCCCCATCCAGAACTAGACAGCCAGTAGTTTAATACAAAACAGTATTGACCGACCTGTAGGTATTTGTTGAGTACAATAGGGCTTTTTAAGTATGTGGGCTGCTTAGATCACGTGTTATGTACTTCGATTATTACTTCACATCATTTCACCTACCTATGATGATTTTTACAATGTAAAATCCTCCCCCCCCAAAAAAAAACTTCACACCCCAATAGCCTCTGTTGCCAAAACGAAAAGAAAAAACCTCTGTGAACAAGTCCTAGGGTTTATTATACAAAAATTGCTAAACAGGATAAGATACTTTAAAAACAAACACAAACGTAGTAATTAAAAAGTAGACACAATATCACAAAAAATAATAAAATATCTATTGTTAACTATATGGTTGACATACCCCAAAGTGAAGTCCCATGGGATGATATACAAATCTGACCTTGTGGAAGATAATTTTCCCAAATTTTTCTGTCAAAGTTATGTTACTTAAACAAAATGTGTGTCTGAGAATAATGTAAAAACTCAAAGATAAAGCATCATTTTGCTCTCTGTTCTCCAACTATAATTCACAGCTCTAGTGCTATGTACAGTATGGAGTAAACCACACAGTAAGAATTGTGTCAGCAAACACTTTAAAATATGCATGGAATGGGATGTGCTAGACTTTAACATTACTATTGGTACTCTCCAATGGAGTGACAAATGAGAGTTAAGTAATGTCATCTGTTCCAGCTGATTTTTCCAGGCACCTACCAAAGACAAGTGTGAATGCATGAAGCAAACAGTAAGCAGGCAAAAGAAAAGCAGAACTGTGTGTTTTGTGGAGTTTTTGCTCCAAATCCAATAAGTGTAAACCCTCAGTAACCAACTGTTTTTCAAACACCCAGAAGCAAATATAACTGATTCCCTTGCTCCCAAACAAACACAGACAATTGGAGGGTACAAAAGTGATTAGTACAGAGTAAGCTATTTTGAAGTATGTGCAACATTATGTAGTATCACAAGAAAAAGCATCAACAGGTAACAGTGGAAACAAAATGTCAATAAAAGCCATTCTGCTGGAAAAGTAATGGAGAGGAAAAAACCCAACAACAATTGAACTTTTGGCTTTCCCAGTTGGCAGGTATTTTAGAATCTAAATGGCCCTGAAAACTTACTATAGTATACCATTGCTGTAATTTAAAAGACTTCTAATTAAAAAGCTATAACATTAACAGTTGCTTCCCTACCATTTCCTTTCTTTAAATGTTTGTCTCTACAGTACAATAAAATTAATCAGGAAAAAGAATTAAATCACTGAAGAAATTATTTTAGGTTGAAGATTAAGAAAACATGAGTTAAAGGTGTCAGTCTGTATTAGAACACAAGATTTTCTTATGATTAAGAAAACACGGGACTCCGAACCCTTTATTTTCTATGAAACCACTGTGTAATTTTGCTTCAATTCATTACGGCTACATGACCTGCGCATTAGAACACAGAACAGATATTGCACAGGATAAAAAGAACCAATAACTAATTCAGTCCACCCCTAATAGTGCATGACTGTTTCCTAGTAGGGATGTAATAGTGTAGTCGATTAACCAAGAAGCAAAAGCTTATAGGTTAATGCTATAGACTACATGCATTTCCTCCCCCCATCCAGCAAATTTTTTAACAGGTTGACCAGCAGACTGGCTCAATCTTTGCTTGCGCCAGATCCGGGACCTGCGCATTGTGGCTCTGCATTTAAAGTGTATTAGGAGCCTGGCTCAGCTCTGACTCGTGCTGGGTCCGGGAGCTCAGACCGTCCCCTACACAGGGGCTCCTGTCACCCCACGCTGCTGCTGCCTCTTTATCCACGAGAAGAGCTAGTTTTCCTGGTCCACGAGGAGAGCTAGTTTTTAATCTGGCTTCCCTCATGGATCAGTTCCTGCCTGGCACCTCACACTGCTGCTACTGGCTACGGGTCTTGCCCCGGGGACTACAGAATAGTCGACTAACTGATAAGAATTCATGAGGTTACTCGACTATTCAATTAACCAATATTTAACATCCCTATTTCCTAGTTTCTTTTCTTGTGTTTTATTCGGTCTAATCATGCAGTGGAAAGCACTGAAGCTTTCATTCCATCACATGGAAGTCTCATCGATCTCATTATTAGCAGGTTTCCCAAGATTATTAGCTTAAATTTTTCCTCTTCTCAATTTCAAAAGTATGTTGGTTACAACACAATTTTTAGGGCCTCTAAATCTATTTCTATGGATGACTGAAGCTCTGTTATCATTCCTTCAGTGTGCCTCCTCTAAATGTGTGCAGGTTCTTTAAAAATGTGGAACTGATTGCACTGGTTACCCACAAATAATCCAGGAAGGTTCCAAATTCTTCACACTATGCTGCCAATTTGTCTAAATCCTGACCCACACAAACCCATATTATTCTAGTTCTGAGTCTTTTCAAACTGAGACAAGCATACCAAATTGTGTAGAATATAGGGTTGACAACTCTCCTGGACTGGACTGGATGCCCTTTGTGACAAAGGTGTTTGGTCTGTCAGTTAGGAAAGTTGGCAGCCTCAAGAATAAGGGTTAGGCACTCATTTTCCACCTACTTTCTACCTGTCACTGGAAATGAACTCTGGATTCCTGAAATTAAAGACTTGAGGAGTAACCCCCTGCAAACTATATTATCCCCCGTATCTCCTCCGCATAATTCATTTAGAGCACATCAACACAGTAGCATTATTTCAAAATAACTCACTTATTTTGAAATAACTAGTTGAGCATTATTTTGAATACAGCAAGCCCATTATTTTGAAATAAGGAACCCGTTATTTCAAAATTATTTTGAAATCTGTAACCCTCATTTCACAAGGAATAATGCCCCTTTTGAAATAAGCTATTTTGGAGTCTTTATTCTGAAATAGCGTAGTTTGAAATAACGCTGCTCTGTAGATGTACCCATATTGCCCTTGTATTCATTCTAGCATTGCCAACCAATTAGCCTGGCAGTGGAAGGACTAATAATCATTTTAAATGTTCAGAAAACACTATGTATTTAATATTATGCACTTAATACAGCCGGAAATTTTAGCGCTAACCTACTAGCCTCATGCTTAGCCATCTTACTCCAAGAATACTTCACTAATAAAGAATTCCATCTCTTTTCTTCTAATCATTTTAGCACCATATATGCTCCACACAAGAGTCCTAATAAGGACATTTATAATGCATGCTTCTATTACAGTTTTTCTGCTGCACCACAGCTTATTAGCTGCCTGTCTTCAGTATACGGTTTTGCTTTCCCAATCTTTGTAATCATCTCCCTTTGGAAGGTTAACTTCTAATTAATAAAAAGAAAATCTATCTATATATTTTAGAAATGTTCATCTGTGTGTCTGTTTGTTTGTTCAAGAACTCCTCCTAAACACTAAGAGGTAGAACCACCACATTTGATATGCAGCTTCCTCTTATCCTAACTTAAAGCAAGATCAGGTTTTAGTTGTTCCATGAAAACAAGAAGTGCTAGAGATGGAACTGTTTTCTGTAATATGGAAAGGGAGAGGGCAGAGAGCGGAGGGATGTGAAAGGCAGGCACAAAGAGAGGAGGGATGTGATACAGAGAGTGGCCACTTGGGGTGCAGGGGAGAGCTATTCAGTGTCCACTGGAGGCAGCTGTACCACCAAGAGAGTGGGCAGCAGGGATGGGGCTCCGCTATCTTGCCTGCCACCAGACTGGGTAAATGACCCTCCTGCCCCCAAACCTTCCCCTCTACCCCGGCCCTTGGCTGCAGCGCCAAGGTTTGCTTTTCTTTGGCATGTCAGATACTTGCAATAAAGGCCTGGGAATTTTTGAAATGCCACTTCTTGTTTGCTCAGTGTGCCTAGCTCATACTGCATTCTCCCAGATGATCATGGTCAGTGTTCCCTCACAGCTGCAGGTCAGCACAGCTTTGCAGGTGATTAATCAGCTTTGCCCAGTCTGTGAGCTCCACGTGGAGCCCTGAACTCTGACTGGGTGGGGCTGATTAATCACCTGTGAAGCTGTGAGGGCACACTGACCAAGATGGCTCCATGCAGCAAATGCTCTGGAGCACATCAGGGTTGTTGCATCTGTTGGCACCATGAGGAGAGGATGGTGTGCAGTCCTAGCTCCTCTCCAGCCATAGGAACTTCCATACCTACAGTTGGATGTCTTGTGGCTTGTTGGATAAGGGCTATGAATTGGCTGTGAGATAAAGGTACACATAAAGCCTAACAAACAAAGGCAGGAGGTTTCATGTGCACTGCCCAAAATTGCCAGGTCAGCTATTAGGAATTACAGTTTGTTTTCAAGCTCTCTCCTGAGGGAGGGTTAAAGAGCTTGTGTATACCCCACAGGAAGAAATTCCCAAGAGTGTTTACCTCGGTGTTCAAAGGGGTTTTTGCTTTTGAGTGGTGTCAGCATACCACCCAAGCGCAGGGAATCTGTGGCCAAGGGAGTATTTTTAAGCAGAAGCCTTTAGTGAGTGGTAGGGTATTGTAAAGTCTCTTGTAGGTCCCCACTTTCTGCACTAGAAGCGCCAGAGTGGGAAACAGCATTGACAGGAACCAGGAAGTGAAAGTAAACAGTTTTGCTTTCCATGTAAAAGTAGATGCCTGTGATTATTTAAAAAAAAACCTAAAGGCTTAATTATCTATTATTAGTAGTAAGAGAGTTATGACAGCTTCACATTTTAGTTTGACAATTGGCTGTTCCTCTAAGAAGATGAGAGACAAGGCAGAAATGGCACCTTGCATGCATGCAGCACTGAAAACTCAAAACAATCACGTATCAGTGGTTATCTGAAGAACTTGGTTTTGCCAGCTCCTGCAATTTTATTTTCAGTCTAATGATTTTTGTGTTTTTATTTAAAAGCCCCAGTAATACACAAAAACTCAAACACACACACGTGTATCTCTGCTTTCATTTAAAAAATAAATATGTTTCTAAGCTTCATGGTCATGAGGAGAGCCGGAACAGGACTTGCGTGTACCCTAAGGACTCACAAGCCAGATGGGAAATAAAAAGGGCTATTGTAAAAACCTTATGATTTTTAAGCTAGTCACATGATTTTGAGGAGATTGCCTCATGATATTTGAACATCTGTGGCTGGCAGCACTGGAAGACATTAATAGCAATTGGATGAAAAATGCAGTAAAACAGACTGGTAACATGTGTGAGCACAAGACAGATGCTTGAACGCTTTTCTGGAGAACTATATTAAGATTCTATTGCTCCTGGATCAATTGGGATTCAGCATTGCCTTAAAGAAAGCACATATTTTCAGACTATCTGGTCATAACTACAATGCAGGCGCTTGGATACTATGGTGTTTAGGGCTGAGGCATAAAAGGCTCTAGAGACACAGAAAGATAAGAGGGCAGAAAACTGGTTGCTGATCACTAGCAATATGCAATTCTATTTTATACAGATTCTTATACCTCACTCATCACTGTACTATCTGAGCATCTTCCGGTAGTGCACTAAAGCTATGTCCACCTGGCAGCATTATTTCGAAATAATGTCAAGATGGAGGACTTCTTACTCCGACTCCTATAACTCTCATTTCATGAGGACTAAAGGAAGTCGAAGGGAAAGTGTTCTCCCTTTGACTTCCTGCAGTGTGGACAGCACCAAAAGTTGACTTAAGCTACTTAAACTTCATCTACACAATTAATGTAGCTGAAGCTGCATATCTTAATTTGACCTCGTCCTGTAGTGTAGACCTACCCTTTGTGATATAGCTTAGATCTGTCATGTGTAAGTTTGCTTTCTTATCTGTCTACAGCAATGGCCCTCAAATTGTATGGTATACTGTTCCCAGCTATGCTCCTGCCCAACCCCCAGCAGCAGCCTTGGTTGGGTTCCTGTCTCTGTCCCCAGCCTGAGGCTGTGGTTCCCTTTCTGACTCTGTCACTAGCCCCTCTCCCAAACTCAGCCCTTGGCTATCGTTCGATTCCCTGCACTGGCTTGGCTCCCAACCCCAGACCTGCCCCAAGCTCCGTCCCCAGCCTTAGTCCCCTTATACTCTGTCCAAGCCCCCTCCTACCCCTGGCTTGGATGGGGGCGTGGATGCAGAAAGAGGTGTGACCATGCAAATGGGGTGCTGTGACCATGCAAATTTGAGCACTGCTGGTGACTGATTTAAATCAGAATATTTAAATCACTGTTTTTAATCATGTTTAATTCAGCAAACAGAAAACCTTAATTTTTAAATAATCAATTTTAATCTTGTTTTATATTTGCAACTTTTAGATATTTTCCTAGATATAGGTTTATTCTCATTGGTTGATAACCATTGGAACATGTTGATCTGCAACTAATTATAGTTTTAACATTGTATCTGGTACTTCTTGTGGCTAAGATAATACACTATATCAATACACATTTATTTAAGCAATGATATAGTTTAACATATATGTGTTTAGATTCTTAGTTTTAAATTTAAAAAAAATTATGTTAGAAAATGGTGATAATTTTTTAATACTGCATGATGATTCATTTTTTAACATGTAATTTGTGTCATGATCTATTTGGATGGAAACAGCATTTCTAATCACTTAAATAAAATTATCTTAAATGTGCTAGATACATGAGAAAAAACAAAGTTTATCACAACTTAATTTGCATTTAAAATGAACTGATTTATTAAACAAAGAAACATTATCTGTAGTTAATGCACTGAACTGATTGTTGCTGGTCACCATGACCATCAAGATGTTAGACTAGTAGATTTCATCCTCTTACACCTGATTTTTACTAATAGACTGGAGGAGGAAAAAAAGCTTTCCAGATTTTTTCAGCCCCAAAGTAGTTTTTTCATTTTGAAAATCCAGTCACTGGGCTGGCCTAGCTAAATAAATGGAGAGGATAAAAATAGACTTTTTGAATCTGAAGAAGTAGCTACTGCTATCAAAAGCTGATTTTACCACATTAACAAAATATGGTTCTAGATTCTTCCACCACTTTCAGTGCTTTGACTTTCTTTAAAACTCTGGCAGCAAAATGTATATCACTTAACATTATTTTTGCTTAATTGAAATTATTGTAATAGATTACAGTAAATTTATGACTTAAGATAGATTTAAGACAGCCTATTTAAAATTAAATTTGAATTTGTTTTAAAAAATATATTTAAATAAAAAAATCTGATTTAGGTAGAAAATCTAATTTAAAGAAAATTTATAATTTTTTATTTAAAATAATCACAGATTGTATTCACCTGGCCGTGTACCTTTTTACTGGAGGATTACATTCTCAACTCTGGGGTTCAGCTATCACTAGCCACAAAAGGTTGTCCATCTTCTCCACAATCCACCAGATCTCCAACAGACTTGATTATGCTATGAATAAATGTTCCTAAAATATTACAGCGCAAAAAGATTTTTATCAGTGTTACATTAACTTTTTAGTGTAACCCTAGTTTCCACATCATTGTGATAGTGAAGGAAGCATTATAATTAAAGATTGTATAAAAGAGAAAAGCACATTAAGATTTATCATAACAGTAGAAATAGTATAACACAACTGAGAAAACAAATATGGATATTTTGTTCTAACATACAGCAAAGAATTTGATATTTACACTTGACCTGACAAAACTAGAGGTAGTTTTAAGCAGGATTAACACAGCAAGCATTTTTCTCTAACCAAAGTTTAAAAACCGACATAGTATGACAACTGCATGAGTTTTATTTTATGTCATTTTCTCCAATAAGACTTTGATACCGCATTTCTTCCAGTAATTTCACAAAAGCAGTAATATTAAGAGGATGAAAATCAAGAGTTCTTATGGGGATGGGGAGAACTCTATTAAAAAAACACATTTTCTGCAATTAAGAAAATGTACTTGAAATGAATCAGCTAAATGTTTCTGTTAATTGCTGAATAAAACTTGAGTACTGGGACCAACTCAAGTCAAAACTGAAAAGACACATGAAGATTAGGGCCCTTCAGCTCTTAAAAAATGCTGAGTTTCTAATATGGTGATGAGCTACCTAGTGAGTGGGCCACAAGATTGTCATAACCAAGATGATCTCCCAGGATAGGATAGTTTTGCTAAGTGCGTTTGCATAACTAGAATTTACTGGGTGTGCCAACTGAACCATCGCAGCGCTTTGATTGGATGAAGAGAGAGCTCATGGTTCTCACAGTCAATGTTGTGTGCAATCAGCATGCACCTCAGTTCATATGCCCTTGCTTTATTTGCATGTCACCCTATGCAGACAGAAATGAGTGGACTCTGGCAACTCTGTGTGTGGGCTTTTGTAAATAAAATATCTTGCAAGCCACACATAGGACCGCAATGGGCCACAGGTCGCCCATCACTGTTCTAATAAGTGTTACAGCTCTTATACAATGTGAGAGGCATTTAAAAGCATTAGTAACTTATCTTCAAGTTGTTCACTGCAATCTGATCTTAAATTACTATATGCATCTCAAAATACAGTGAAGTTAAAAAAATATGGCTCATTAGGATTGCTCAGAAATACAATTCAATACCGTCACAGTTTATCAAACAAAATTCAGTTCTTTTCTGGTCAGTTAAAATGAGCACCTTTTTGGACTACCACCTTCCAGGAACAGAGCTGTTATACAAAATCACAAAGGATTAAACTGTTTGCTAAATACCACCATGCATGTAACATTTGAGTAAATGGGGTAGTTTTTACTGAGGGCACCTAGCTAGGTCTGGACTGAAACTAGAGGCACTTGGAGTCAGATCTGAATTCTGCCACTGACCATAACATTTGGAAAAATATTTGAATTTGCATTTGAAAGCAATATGGTAATACAAAAGATAATAGCATTACTGCTATAATAGACAATTGTCTCATTAACTGTTATTTATTATGTTTATACAGTACCTGGCACTATGGAGCCCAACTTTGGTTAAGGCTTTTAAATACTGCCCAGTTAAAAATGTTCAGTTATAACAATCATAAAACAACAACTGAGAGACAGAGGAAAGCACATGTTCTCTACTTAGCGGGGAAGGAGAGTTAATAACTAATGGGATCAAGAAGGTTGAAGTGTTTAATGCTTATTCTGCTTCATTCTTCACTAAAAAAGTTAATGACACTCAGTACAATTAATATTAACAACAAGGGGAAAAGAAAACATGCCAAAATAGAGAAAGAATAGGTTACAAAATATTTAGATAAACTAGATTAATTCAGATCAGCAGGGCTTGACAAAATTCATGCTAGGATACTTAAACTAGCTGAAGAAATATTGAAACCTTTAGCAGTTATCTTTGAGAACTCATGGAAGAAGGGTGACATATCAGAGGATAGGACAAGGGCAAATATAGTGCCCACTTTTAAAAGGAGGAACAAAGAGAACCCAAGGAATCATAGACCAGTCAGCCTAATGCTGACACCTAGAAAGATGCTGGAACAAATTATTAAGCAATCAATTTGTAAGCACCTAGAGGATAATAGGGTTATAAAGAATAGTCAGCATGGGTTTCTCAAGAACAAATCATGCTATAACCAACCTAATTTCCTTCTTTGACTGAGTTACTGGCATTGTGGATGGAAGGAAGCTGCAGATGTAATATATTTTGATTTTAGTAAGGTGTTTGGCACATTCCCGCATCGGATTCTCGTAAGTCAGCTAGGGAAATGTGATCCACATGATTACTATAAGGTAAGTGCACAGTTTATTGAAAGTCCATACTGATGAATGGTTTGCTGACAAACTGGGAGAGCATGTCTCATGTGGTTTTTTAGGGGTCAGTCCTGGGTCTGGTACTATTCAATACTGTCATTAATGACTTGGATATTGAGCTGAAGAGTATGCTTATAAAATTTGCAGATGATATCAAGCTAGGGGGCTGCAAGGGGACAACTGGATTAGAATTCAAAACAACCTGGGCAAACTGGCCTAATTTCAACAGGATAAAATTCAATAAATTGCAGAGTACTATATTTAGGGAGGAACAACCAAATGCACAGACACAAAATGAGGGATAACTAGGTAGGTGGGAGTACTGCTGAAAAGGATTAGGAGTTACAGAGCATTGTAAATTGTGAGAGTCAGCAATGTGATGCAGCTGTGAAAAAGGCTAATCTGTTTCTGGGGTGTCGGAACAGAGCGTTGTATGTCTGACACAGGCGGTAATGGCACCACTCTGCTTGGTAATGATGAGGCCTCAGCTAGTATATTGTGTCCTGTTCTGGGTGCCACACTTTAGGAAACATGAGAACAGATTGGAGAAAGTCCAGAGGAGAGCAACAGAAATGTTACAAAGTTTAGAAGGCATGACCTCTGAGCAGTGCTTAATTTGTAATGAAAGAAGTCCTGGGGCTCAGGTAATTGTTTTACTTTCATAACTGATGTGGCCAGCCCAGGGGTACCTGGATTATGAACTGCCAAACCTAGAGGAGCCGAGGCTCAGCTCTGGCACTCCCTATATAGGCTACATCTACACTACATGCTTCTTGCGCAAGAAGCCTTTTGTGCAAGAATTTTTTCGCAAAAACTTCTTGAGCAAGAGAACATCCACACCTGAAAGCGCATCGCAAAAGCAATGTGCTTTTGAGCAAGACAGCATCCACACTGCATGGCTCTTGCGCAAGAAAGCTCTGATGGCCCTCTGGAACATCCACACTTGCCTTTTTGTGCAAGAACTCTTGCGCAAAAGGGAGTTATGCCTCATAAAAGGAGGTTTACCTATGGTCAAAAAAGCCCTCTGTTCTGCTGTTTTACTCTTGATTTCCTTGTGCAAAAGCGCATTTAAGGTGTGGACGCACCATGGGTTTTTGTGCAAAAACAGCTGGTTTTGCGCAAAAACTTTGCAGTGTAGACATAGCCTAGGAGGATAGGTTAAAAAAATGGGTATATTGAGTCGAGAGAAAAGAAGACTAAGAGGGAACTTGACAACAGTCTTCAAATATGTTAAGGGCTGTCACGAACAGTATCCTGATCAATTATTCTCCAGATTCACTGACGGCAGGAAAAGAAGTAATGGGCTTAATCTGCATCATCAAACATTTAGATTAGCTGTTTCTACAATTTTCTAACCATAAGGACAGTTAGTCTTCGGAACAGACTTCCAAAGGAGGCTGTAGAGTCCCAATTGTTGGGAGGTTTTTATGAGCAGATTGAACAAAACCTGTTAGGGGATATCGAGGTATATTTGGTCCTATTTTAGTACAGGTGGCTGGATTTGATGCCTCCTCACAGTCCCTTCCAGCCCCACATGTCTATTCATCTATGATATATAAGGTATTGTGGTGGGGCGGCTTCCTCACACAGGTAACGGGAGTTAAAAAACATCAGAGAGAGGCTGCACAGAACCCCAACCAATGGGAAGACAGTTTATAGAGCCTGCAAATTAGAAAAGGGCTTACTGGAGCAGCCAATCAGGGCCAGATGTGGCCATATAAGGACAGTTCAACTGAGCAGAGAGCAGTCTGTCCCTAGAGTGCAAGGGAGAGGCACTGGCAGCTAGGAGGTGCACCCGAGACAGAGTAGAGCTGGGCAGGGTCAGCAGTAAGAAAGGGAGCTCATGCCTGACTCGCTGTCAGACCGAGGCCCCGATACAAAGGGCAAATAAGATGCTGAAGCTATGATGTTGCGGCTAGGGAAACAGGCAGTGGAAGTTGGAGTAGGGGCAGTATCTGGATTTCTGGGCTGGGACCCAGAGTAGTGGGCAGGTCGGGGCTTCCCCACCATTTGCCCCCACTTGCCATTGAAGGGGATGGCTGGAACATGGACTGCACCTTGCCACTGAGGTTAGTGGCTAGACTTATGGCTGCAGTTTGCCCCAGAGGCAAGTGACTGGACTGGAGATGGTTGGTTCCCTGCGAAAGGAGAACAGAGTGGAACATGGCCAGAAGGCTATGTCCTGAAGAGGACCCTGTGGTTCATGAGGTGACACGAGTCCAGGAGTAGTCATGATGGCATGCGAGATACCACCCAAAGGTGGTGCATTCAACTACAGATCTAATTTCCCAAGACAACCAGCAAGAGGCACCAGAATGGTGAGCACAATCTGTTACAGGTCATTTTACACTGTGGTTGGCAGGCATGATTCTCAGCTTATGCAGACAGACTCATGTTAGCTCTGCTCAAATTAACATGCTGAATAAAGAAAGGAGGACATTATGACACAGGTGGGGCTTGGGCTAGCCACCCAAATCCAAACCCGAGCCCAGAGGTCTGAGGTTGAGTTAAGGGAACACCTAAATCTCTATGTATGTTCTTTCAGTATCAGGTTTTAACATTTTTATTGAGTTGTGCCTAAAAGCCTCAGCTAGTTTGGGCTGCTTGAACTAACATAAGTCTACTTACCCACACTGGGAATGACACAACCAAAATCCAATGTATTGAGTCCAATAGAATTTAAAGTTAGAGGGGATCACTAAATGATCTAGTCTGACCTTCTGCATATCACGGGTCATTAAATTTCACCCAGCTACTCCTGTATTGAGCCAAATAACTTCTGCTTGGCTAAAGCATAGCTTGTTGATAACAAGATTGCTTGCTTATGTGCATGCTCAGGATTTAAAATGTACCAAAGCACTGACACAGACCACAAACCTTATTTAAGGATTATCCTAATACAGAACCTCTAGGATGAACTCCAGGTGGTTTGTCAGAGTACAATGTTGCTCTCTTTCACGTTGCAGCTGAACCCAGCTCTAGATCCTTCTCTTCCCCTTGCTCCATTCTCCTCGCTTACTTCAGAGCTCCACCACACACTGCTTCACTCCTTTGATGTCTCTATGGCTCCCTACATCCCATTCCCTCTCCTAATTTACCTCAAGATGCCCTACAAATCCTATTTCCCCATATTTTAAATCGGAGAGTTTTATCATGAACAGTATATTGTTTTATCTGTCAATTTGTCAAAATTTAGACACTCAGTGTAGCTACCGTATAGAAATTATTCACAATAATAAACTTCAGCATGATAATGTATCTGCCAATCCAGAACAATATTCTCTTTCTCTTCTATCTCAGGAGAAATACAAGAGCTTTTGTTTATTAGTATGCTATGTGCAATGGGGTAAGCAGCTCTCATTCATGTAACAAATGAGCAAAATTAGCAATAATGAGAAATATCAAAATGAAACTGAAAAGAGAGACTAAGAGGAAAACAAACATGTGTAGGAAAAATGCTACTGGTAAGTGTTTGGCAAAGTCTCTGCTAGTGGAGCCCAACGGGCTTAAGCAACATATGACTTCCCCCCTTTAGAAAGCAAAACATAATAATATTAATAAATATTTACAGCATACAGAACTTATCTTATTTAGATCTCAAAGCACTGCATGAAGATATAATTATCTCTGTTTTAACAGATGGCGTAAATGAGGTCTAGCATTTAAGTGGCTTGCCCAAAGTCACACAGCAAAACAATAATATATCCCAGATCATGAAATTCCCATTATATGCCTTAAGACCCATGCTGCCTCCCAATGTAACAAATACATGTCTCTGAGAAGCATTTCACGAACTGTTTGGGATGGGAGGCACAGAAAAGAAAGGAGTAAAATAAAAAAAAAATAGATGAGACATGAAGAAGAAAACAAGACATAAACCATGTTTGTACAAGAAGGGTGAGAAATAAAGCCATCTCAGACAAACTAAATACAAGAGACAAGCACTCTCATTTGTGTCTCATATATTTCATTTTTGGTGAACGAGCAACAAAGCAAAAAAAAAATCAATGAGCCATTTTGAGACCTTCAATTTTCATATAGGACATTTCATTAAAAAGAAACTCCGTTTTTTCTGCATTAGAGAAAGAGCAAATAAAATAAAAAGATGGCGAATCAGAAAGAAAGCTCTGGGGGGAATAGAGGAAACTTCTGTGACAGCTGCAAAAGAGAAAGAAAAATTACAGAATGGTCCAATGAGCCAAAGGGAAACCATTAACTTCAGTAATGCCTTGTTCAGATGGAAAATAACTTTGGAATATATGCCATGCCTACTGCCTTAAGGCCCATCAGGTGCGCAGTGATTTCTATGGGAGTCTTTCAATGGACTACAGCGGGCATTGCATTGCTTGGTGAATATTCTCAACTCCTGAGTTTGCTCAGAAGCTAAGAAGTGGACCTCAGCACACAAAAACAGCAGAGCACTACTATTAAGCTGTTGGCCTGGCCTATCATTGGTTTGCCCTCGAAAAGCGCCCCTTTCCTTGGAGGACAGCAAAATGTTTGGGCCAAGATTTTCAAAACTCCTAACACCACATTTGAGTGCCCAAATAAGTGGTCTGATTTTCAAAAATTCTGAATTCAAAAGCAGTTCCCAATGACCTTAAGGAATATGAGACACTGCTCCTGCCCTGTTTGAAGTTGAACCTAGTTCCTGCTATAAGCCCAATTTTCCATACAGGAATCAAGCATCCAAAACCCACTGAATTTCATAAGAGTTGGATCCTTCTTTTAGGCACCTTTGAAAATCTCAGCCTGTTCCATGTGCTTTATGAAAATGACTAAAGATCACTGAAACGGCACTGGGAAAAGGTAGTTAAGGATTATTATCACCCTCATTTTACTGATGGAGAAATGGAGAGCAGGCAGGGGAAACAGCGAACAGAGCTGGCAGTAGAAGGCACTTCTGAATTCAACAGGTGGTTTGTTTATCCAGACCAAACTGCCTCCCCTTTCATGTCATGCTGCAGATGTGTTATTGATTTTTGGTTTTCACTATCTAAAAACTCACACTTACAGCAGTAAGTAATATTGAAAGAATTGTATGCTGCATCCACAATGTACTAAAAATAAAGCAGAGCACTGTTGTCAGTCCCACCCCATTAACTTTATTAACAAATGCACAGGAATTCATATCTGAATGGCCACTTTATCAACACATAATACAAATAAAGTAATAGTTGCAAGGATTTTATTTAAAAGTAGTTTTCTTTGGCCAGGATATGCTGTAGTACCTTTTAAGCACGTCAAGCGTGATTAAAGCACAGTTCAAAATCATATGATATATATAATTGCTTGACTCTCCCTTATCTGCACCTTTAGCTGAAGAGTATACGTTTTTTCTCCATTTCTTTTGAGCAGAACATAATTATTACTGTCTCTGTCATTTCTTAGTCATGATAACAATTCAATTAAAACTGGCACTTGACCCAGCACCAGGCACTTACTATTTCAGTGATATTTCATGATACTATAAATGCTGAGTAGACTGTAAAGAAGGATGAGGGGTTAAAGTATAGTTGAGAATTCATTTAACACATCAGCCCTTGGTCACTAAATACCTTATATGCTCCAAAATACAATGTGATTAGACAACAGGTGGCCATTTTCAGAGATGCGGGGAGAGATTTAGGATGTGAGCTTTCTCTGGAAGTTAACAGGAATCATATCACTGTATCTTCTCCCACCCAACCCCTTTCACTCCAAGTCTGAGTAATGAAATTTGCCATCACAATGTTTCATCTCTATAAGCCAAAGTCCTACACCAAGGTTATAGATTTACATGCATAGCTGGACAGTTTTATGACATACTCTGGTTATAAATGCCAAGACAGATGTAATCAAATCTCATGCTTGAGAATATAAAAGGAGTGAAGAGGAAATTTCCCACTCCCAATACACACACTCAATTTACTGCACTACACAATTTATCAGAAGCATTATGGGTTTTCCCCTATATCTGTCTGAAGCCTGAAGTACTGGCCACATTCTACCCAGTATAGTATGGTGAAACTTAGGTTTAAACAATTATATCCAAGTATTATATGAGTTTTTAGTAGATGTAAACTTTGTGGACAGATGTAAGCTTTATTGTCAATATAGAGCCAAATAACATTTGTCTAAGGACTCAATTCATGGTTCTTTTCCAAACAAACATAAATGAAATTTGAGTGTTTAATATAATGAAACATGAATTGCTGGCTTCTATACCATCCCAGGGAAAAAATGTAAAACCAGGAGGTATTTTAATGAAAAGTAGAAGAAAAAAATTACAATCTAATGTTTAAAAGGCATAAGAGTTCATTTTAGTTTGAAAGGAAATCATTTTTCAAAGTACTATACTCTGTTTAAAACCATAGATTGAATAAGTTTATTAAATTACCAGACCATTGCATTTATGAAATCCATAAGTCAGATCAATGTTGCACAGTCAGCTCTATAAAGTAATTGCTGGGCTCTCTCAAAATGGACAATCCAAAAACTTCAAGGACCAGCTTTTTCCTCTATTATTTATAAGGAACACAACGTGGTGGAATAGAATCTAATTTATAATGCCTTTTTAATGTTTTTATAGCATAATATTTTCACTTATTTCTAATTTCAGTCAATGACAGGTTGCCATTATTGAATTTCCATTAATATGAATTATGGGTACAATATATTTTACCCAATATCATCTACCCCAAGCTCTAACATGATTCTACAATAAAAATCACAGTCAGCACATTTCTCAAGTAGAAAGCATTAAAAGTCATTGCAGATTAGTCTCAATATCTGATACTATATTTTTAACTTTGACTTGGTGCCTGCATGTTTTGCAAAATTGCAGCAATAACCTATAATTACAGTTGTTGCCATTAAAATGTCAATATTTACCAACAGTTACCACTCTGTGGTATGTATGGCATCAGTCCAGTCAAGCAATTAAGCATCTGTTTAATTTTAAAGACGTGAACAGTCCTGATGATATCAATACCACTACACATATTCTTGAATTTAAGCACATGCTTAGGTGTTTTGCTGGACTAGAGCCAGAATGCTCAGCACCTTCTTAGAGTATTGAGCCCACTCTGTAGTATCCCAGAAACAAGCACCATATGGTGAGAGCTGTTGGTGAATACTGGGCTTTAATGATAAGAAGCATACTTTGAAATTACACTGAGGCTTAGCTAGAATGGCACCACAGCAGAACTTTTCCTTTGAGGAACACTGTGTGTCTTATACAATCTTTTAAATATATGACGTCTTTTACTATACAGATAACCTTGCATCTAAACTTTTTATCTTCATCAACCTTGTAAAATTATTAAGTATTATCAAATGATATATATACACACATATACATATATACACACACACTAGAAAATTTACCCAGCCTTACTTGGGTCTTAAACTAAAAAATTGTGGTTTTTTTCTTCATTTAACTCTTTATTCTGGGCTGGGGATGAGGGGTTCAGTTTGAAGGCTGCCCCAGGAAGAGAGAACAACTCCAGCCGTCTCTCACTGCAGCAGTTTGGGGCTGGGGAGAAGCACCTGTCCATGGCCACTGCAGCTGCAGCATGCACAATTAGGGGAGAGGTGCATGTCCCTTAGCTGGGAGACACACACACACCATCAGACACACTAACAGAGAAACTCTCTCAAATATATAGTGAATAGCTGTCCCTTTCTCCACTCCTGCCCCCTGTTGGCTCAATGGGGTTATAGCTGTCCCAGTTCCCATCTCTGGTACTTTACTGCCCCTCTATGGTCATTCTGAAATACAACTGTCCCTCCTGCAAGACCCCTCATTTTATGAGAAATACTTCCATTCTAGGCACATCCCAATGTCCTAGCACAACCAAACCCTGACCTGACTTTTAAATTATAGTAAGAGGAAGCTGCATGCCAAATTTGGTGGTCCTAGCTCTTACCATTTAGGAGGAGTTTTTGAACAAATGCAGTCACAGACAGAGAGACATACATTTCTAAAGTATATAGTAAGATAGATATACATGATATACCTTGCACAAAAGAAATAACGTGCTCTATGACAGTAGACTGGTAGAATTTTTTCAGTTAAGGGTATTTGAACATAAATAACCAGTTAGTTCCATTTAAATTTGGCGTCATTGTGAAAAATAGTACCGTCTAGTTGCCATTGAACTAGCAGTGATGACAGCTGGGAAGAGAATGTTCCCTGGATTCTAGATAGACAATGCAAAACAAAATAATTCACTGCTCTAAAAGCATGAATGCACAAGTAAAAATCATCACCCACTGCTCCCCTTATTTTGGGACTGTGTCTGACTACACCATACGTAGAGAGCTGTGCCAATGTCACTGATTATGCTGATGCAAAAGAGAAGAAGTATAACAAAGACACACCCTCTCTTGTTTTAAGCTGAATTAAATTTAAGAGGACATAAGATGGGGCCGAACTCCAAGTCTGCCGAATGGGGGAAAAAAATGACAAAACAGGAGACGGCGTAGGTTCTAGGCACTTTCCAAATATAAGAAAGGTCCCTCTCTGCCCTGAAGATTTTGCAAAACAAGAAAGTGAGCAGAGAAAAATGGTACAAACAGCAAGTAAATGGTAAAAGATCATTGGCTACGTTAGGTAAGGTAATATTTTAATACTATGCTATTTTGTGATGTATACATACATATACAGTGGGTATCGGACAATACTGAGTATGTGCACATCTATGATATGCAGGGGTGCTGACAGCCTCCACAGGCCCCTGGGCAAGAGGGGGGCTGTCCCTGTGCTCTCAGAAGGGGCAGGGCTGAGGCAACCACCTCTCAGTGTCACCCAAAGCATGTCCACCCCCTGCTCATCAGCACTTAGCACCCAGAGTGTGCCACACAGCACACTGATTTAAAGGGCCCGAGGCTCCAGCTGCCACCACTGCCACGGTGGAAGTGGCTGAGAGCCCTGTGTCCCTTTAAATCACTGGACCCTGGGGCAGCTGCCCCTTTTGTCCATCCCCCCTGTAGGCAGTCCTGATTACATGGCACATACATATCTATTCTCACCAAGTATCCACAGCCCAGCAAGTGTAATGGTAAAGGAGGCCTTTAGCAAGGATCTCTATGCAAAGTGGACAGGAGTCTTGCAAATGAGCTCAGAAAGGGAATTCTATGTTTCAGAGAGGCATTGAAAGTGTGGATATGCTTGTCTAAAAAGCAGGCAGAGCGTTATCAAGGCTGGTATAATTGGAAGAGTGGAGGGGACGTGCACAGAGAGGGGAAATGTGAAAAGAAAAAAAATAGATAAGCAGGGACACAGCTGTGCAAAGTTCTGCCTGTGTCCTTGCAACATTTTCTTAAATGTCAGCTATTAGCTATGAGACCACCAAGGAGGGGTTCTGGAACAAATGGTACAGTGAGGGTGTCGAGGGCTATTGAACCAAACCATAAGCCCTGTATATATAGAAAACCACTTCAAGCCCCCATGTGTGGCAGCATCACTAGTTTCAGCACCTATGCCTCTACGCCACCTATGCATTCACACTTTGTACACACACAACTTTTATCAGCTGACTCAAGGGACAGAGTGCTCAGGACTGTAACATTTGGCATTATCTAACTTGCTCACTTTTTTACTTTGGTGGAAACGAACAGTCCAACACTGAACTATCAGTGCACGCCTTCAACTTTACTTTCAGAATTTTAATTTCAAGGTTTTTCTGCAGCTCAATTAATTGTTTGGGTGCATTACACTGATTTATATGGACTGCTGCACACTGAGAAGTATGGCATGATGAGTGGGAGCAAGAGCAATATTTAAAGAGGTTCAGAGAACTCTGCTTACACAATGTCCTCTATAAACCCTTTACTAGAGAAGGGAAAGAATTTTATAACCTTTGGCAAAGGTTTACATGTGTAAAACCTATATTAATAAAATCAGTCTTTGTTCATTATTTGAACACAAACCGCATTAATAATTCCATTAAACTACCACTTCAGTTCATTATTTTGCCCATTTCCTCTTCACTATATTCACTGTCAACATCTGCTTCTGTTCATGGGAAAGAGGGTGAGCAGGGCAAGCAATTGCATTTGCACTCAACACTGTACCCTTGCCTGGCTGGCAACCAGTGATGATATAAAGGGCATTTCACTTTCTCTTACACAGAGACAGAAAGCATTGCCTTACAGCATAAACAGCTTCCATCTTAACAGTGAAACTCCATCCCTGAATTCAAATTACCTCATTATCAGAGCTACTCAGCATGCTTGTTCAATTCTTACAAGTAGATATGTTAAGGGGGGAGGCAGGAAGGGAAAGAGGGACGTAGCAATATAAATTTATACTTTGAAAGTAAAAACTTGTAACAAAAAAAAATCACTTTTACCATGTTAGGCATTCAAGAAGACAACAGATAACACAATCCCAATGCACAGCAGTGTCTGTGATGATGAATGAAGAACGGGTACAGGATTCTTAAAAAGGTTATTACGGCAAATTTGAGCAAACCAATTGTGGAAAGAGTCTTGTGAGAGAGCTCCAACAGTAACTTAACAGAGAAGGTTTTCAGAACTTCTATTCTAATCACTCAGTCCCAGTGCAACCAGCTCAATTTGCTTTAACAGTCTAAAAAGCTGAAAGGTGTGGGGAGGGGGGAGACACATCCCACAATAAATTGAAAAAGACAGAGTGCAAGCTTATTTAGATCCACTTCCCGTAAATGGCTTTTATTTTTTGTTTAAACAAAGTTAGTTTAGGCCTAGTGAAAGATTTCAGCCTTGGTACAGAGATTACATACAGAGAAGATGGGCAGTAGCAATGCACGAGTCTTCACAGTGTTCCACCAATGTGCCTTAATTTATCTGGGAAAAAAGCCAATTCCAAAATAAAAGACAACAAGAAAGGGTGCCAAATATGGTGATGTACACAAGTGGAAGTGAAACGGACTAAGATAAACAGTTCATTTTACAAATACAACTGAACAACCGTCATAGGGTAATGGTTTCACATTTGTAATACAGACTAAATCCAATTTACACAATACCTGGTATGAATCTCTGAACCACACTTCAAATGGACTTAATAAAATGTACTTCTATAGATCTATAGTAGATTGGCTGCCTGTAAAGACTGCTAGAGTGAGGAAGGTGAGCCACTGGGCCCATACATGTAGTAGCAAAAGTGAGGAAGACCAAAGTATTTTTGTACATCTTTTTTGATGAAAAGTCTACCAAATATGACACAGGCTCATGGAATTCAAGTCAGGTGCTGATGCATGGAAGGGTTGCACAACTGTTTTGTTAAATCCACAACACACAAATATCTTTCACAGGACAATCTCCCAATCATGAAACGATCTATCAACTATGTCCAAAAACTAAGGCCCAAACCACCACATCCTGAGATACACTTGCTCAGCAGGGCCACACAATTTTTGCTTGCAGAGACATCTCCACATGTGGAATGACACATATATGTTTGGCAGCCATTTGTTGGGGGCAGAAAACTGCATTCGGTCCATTTGATAAACTAAAATGAGGAAGGACAATCAGAATCAGGAGCTGTTTTCTTGCAGCCCAACATGAGGGATGTCACCAACGCAGTTTGAAACTACTCATGAAATGACAGTAATCAGGCAACTTCTCTTAATACAAGGGATTTGTGATCCATTTCCAGGGAACAAAATGTACAGAAAATTGTACCTCAGGTGGATGGAAATGGAAGAGGGGAGGTGAAAATTGGGCTTAACAAAAAAGATATAACCATAGCCTTGGAATTTTCCCAGTCCTGGCAAGTAATGCAGGTTGATATGACCATGGCCAGCAGAAAGAACTATTATTTACTATTCAATATTGCAGTGAAAGAGGGAGTGAGCAGACAAACTGGTAAGTGAAAAATCAATTGTGCAGGTAGTGAGAGATGTTTTTACTTCAGCACTTAATTGATAACATTCTCTTTCATACTAGATATATGCCAATATTCATCTGATACCTAACATGGTCTCTTATTTTTAGATCCCCCAAATTAATTGTACAGGTGACCCCCGCATTTACGGCCTAATTGGTTCCTGGAGAACCATTGTAAGTCAAGCCGTTGTAAGTCGAACCCTTATTTCCCATAGGCGCAATGTTATAAATGGAAGTTCCATTCCTGGAAACCCATTTCATACCCTAAAAATACCAAAATCGACTACAGAAACGGAGGAAAACTAAACTAAATAGTTCAAATAATGCACAAAAATAACTAAAAAGTGAAGACCAACGTGGCTGAGATGCGCGCAGGTCAAGCAGCAGCTGCAGACTGGTGAGTCTGACTGACCTTGTGTGTTTCCTGTTTTGGGTTGATGTGTGGAGTCTGCGTCATATGCCATCGTAAATACGAGCTGCGGATATAAACTGGAGGGTTTTAGGCGCTATCTTGCAAGAAAAAAATGGTTGTAAATCAGGGGGTTGTAAGTCGGGTGGTTGCAAGTCGGGGGTCGCCTGTACCAGAAATGTCTAAGACCTCATTCTTCAGTCTCGCACGTGAAATGAAGACGTTAGCTGTGTGAGGGTTTTCAGCAAGTAAGTGCCACAAAGGCATCTACAAAACAACAGCAATAGGCTCTTTCTGTGGCTAGAACATTAGCTTATATCTAAAAAGGAAGAATGAGCATCATGAGCTCTCCCCTGGCTGCAATGACACTCGTCACAATGCAACAGTGATGAACCACTGTCTCATTGAGTCTGCAGGCTGATTGAAAGAATAGCACAAACAGAGGTGAGACTGTTCCCTATGCCCAGATTTATCTCAGTAGGCTTTGAAACTGTGAATCATAATTACAGCCATTTAACGCATACCAGTATTGTTAAGCCATTTCCATTAGGAGCAGAGCTAACCGAAAACCTATAAAAAACAAATGAAATTTAGTAAAAATACTCATGTTCCTCCTGCCATTTATTTTATTGTCTACCAATTTCACTTCTCAGGTGTATTTTCTACAGAGGAATTTACTGTTGCATATGAGCAGTCTATATAGAAATACTGCTGAAATGCAAAGGAATGTTTAAACAGGTGTTGGGAAAACTCTCTGTTTTGGTTTTCACTAGGCTGTCCCATAGAACTGAGAAGAGGAGAGGCAATTTTTTATTTAGTCCTAAGTAGAGCAAAGGATCTGGCCCAAGAGGTGCATTGAGGTGGGCCACTTGGTAATACTGACCATATAATAATTAGATTTAACAACCTTGTGGCGGGGGCGGGGGAAAGGAGGTGGAGGGAATTACAGCAGCCCAACACTGTAGTATTCCATTTCAGAAAGAGGGACTACAACACAAATGAGGTTAATTAAACAAATTAAAAGGCACAGTGCCGAAAGTGAAATCCCTGCAAGCTGCATGAAAACTTTTTAAAGACGCTTTATAATAGAGACTCAACTTAAAATGCATACCCTAAATTAAAAAAACAAAAACAAAAAGAAAACCAAAAAAATTGCCACCATGGCTAACCAACAAAGTAGAAGGAGCAGTTAAAGATAAAAAAGCATCATTTAAACAGTGGAAGTTAAATCAAAGTAAGGAAAATAGAAAGGAACATAAATTCTGGTAAATGAAGTGTAAAAATATAATTAGGAAGGCCAAAAAAATGTTTAAAGACCAGTTAGCAAAAAAACTCAAAAAGTAATAGCAAATTAATTTTAAGTACATCAGAAGCAGGAAGCCTGCTAAATAACTAGTGGGACTACTGGATGATTGAGGTACTAAAGGAGCATTCAAGGATGAAAAGATTCCCTCATTGAGTGGAAGCTAAATGAATTCTTTGCATCTGTCTCCATGGCAGAGGACATGAGAGAGATTCCCAAACCTGAGCCATTTACCAAATGTGAGGAACTGTCACAGATTGAGGTGTTATTAGAGGAGGTTTTGGAACAAATTAAACTGAACTGTAATTAGTCACCAGGATCAGATGGCATTCACCCAAGAGTTCTAAAGGAACTCAAATGTGAAATTGCAGAATTACTAAGAATGGTTTGTAACCTATCCTTAAATCAGCCTTTATACCAAATGACTGGAGGATAGCTAAAGGGCTCCAGATGTGATCCTATAAAGCCAGGATTTACAAGCCAGTAAATCTAGCTTCAGGAAGGGGCAAATTGGTTGAAACAATAGTAAAGAACAGAACTGTCAGACACATAGATGAACATAATTTGTTGGGGAAGAATCAACATGGATTTTATAAAGTGAATTTCTCAGCAATCTATTATATTTCTTTGAGGGGGTCAACAAGCATCTGAACAAAGTGTATCCAGTGGATATAATGTACTTTGATTTCCAGAAAGCCTTTAACAAGAGTCTCACCAAAGGCTCTTAAGTAAAGTAAGCTACCACGAGATAAGAGAGAAGGTCCTTTAATGGGCTGAAAAACAACAGTAGCCCCGTAGCACCTTAGAGACTAACAAAAATATAGAAATAGTATCATGAGCTTCAGATGACAAATATGGAGCAAACATCTGAAGAAATGGGTTGTGCCCACGAGAGTTCGTGATACTATTTATATATTTTTATCAGTCTCTAAGTTGCTACAGGACCGTTGTTGTTTTTTAAATTTGGGGGGGTTTTTTAGTTACAGACTAACAAGGCTTCCTCTCTGAGACTTTAACGGGTTGGTAACTGGTTAAAATATGGGGGGAAGAAATGTTAATTTTTCGGAATGGAAATAGGTAAATAGTAGGGTCACCCAGAGGTCCGTACTGGGACCGAGTCTATTAAACATATTCATAAATGATCTGGAGACAGGAGTAATCTGTGAGGTAGCAAAATTTGTGGAAGATACAAATTGTTTATGATAGTAAAATCCACAGCAGATTGTGAAGTGCCTCAAAAGGATCTCTCAAAAGTGGATGACTGGTCAACAAAATTCATGGAGGTTAGGTCCATCAATAGCTATGAGCCAGGATGGGCAGGGATAGTGTCCCTAGCATCTGTTTGTCAGGGCTGGAATGGACAACAGGGATAATTTACTTGATGTTCTATTCATTCCTTCTGGGGCACTTGGCATTGGCCACTGTCAGAAGATCGGATACTAGGCTAGGCGGACCTTTGGTATGATCCAATCTGGCCGTTCTTATGTACTTAAGTTCATATAAACATTTTTCAGTTACAAGTCCTGCCTCCAGTAAAGCCAGTTAAGACACTGGAAAATCTCAGGGGAACCTGAGGCCTAGACCAGGAGAAATGGTGAGACTAAGGAAATCTCCTTCCAGTCTGTTGGTTCACACTGAATAGCTTTGAAAGAAGACTTGTCCAGTCCTTCTCCAAACATAGAATAGTGGCTGTGACGGTGAAACTGTGAATCTGGTGATGTTCAATATAATTGCTTCGTGTCATTGTTACAGAGACAAGTCCTAACAGAAAGCCTCTGGCAAGAACAATCACAAGCTTCTAGAAATTAAATCAAGCAGGGAATACAGAAGGGGACTATCCTTTATACCAATGGTGTTCAAACTTAGGTTGCATAACTGCCAGGGAAAGCCCCCGGCAGGCCTACGATGCTTTGTTTACTCTAAAGCTCCTCAGCTACGGAGCCTTGAAGTTCCCAATGGCTGCAGTTTGCCGTTTAGAACATAAGAACGGCCGTACTGGGTCAGACCAAAGGTCCATCTAGCCCAGTATCCTGTCTACCAACAGTGGCCAGCACCAGGTGTCCCAGAGAAGGTGGACCGAAGACAATGATCAAGCGATTTGTCTCCTGCCATCCCTTTCCAGCCTCTGACAAACAGAGGCCAAGGACACCATTTTATTCCCTGGCTAATAGCCTTTTATGGACCTAACCTCCATGAAATTATCTAGCTTCTCTTTAAACTCTATTATAGTCCTAGCCTTCACAGCTTCCTCTGGCAAGGAGTTCCACAGGTTGACTACACGCTGTGTGAAGAAGAACTTTCTTTTATTAGTTTTAAACCTGCTCCCCATTAATTTCATTTGGTGTCCTCTAGTTTTTCTATTTAGGGAACTAATAAATAACTTTTCTTTATCTGCCTTCTCTATACCACTCATGATTTTATATACCTCTATCATATCCCCCCTCAGTCTCCTCTTTTCTAAACTGAAAAGTCCCAGTCGCTTTAACCTCTCCTCATATGGGACCCGTTCCAAACCTCTAATCATTTTAGTTGCCCTTTTCTGAACCCTTTCCAAGGCCAAAATATCTTTTTTGAGGTGAGGAGACCACATCTGTGCACAGTATTCAAGATGTGGGCGTACCATAGTTTTATACAGGGGCAGTAAGATATTCTGTGTCTTATTTTCTATCCCTTTCCTAATAATTCCTAGCATCCTATTTGCCTTTTTGACCACCGCTGCACACTGCGTGGAAGTTTTCAGAGAACTGTCCACGATAACTCCAAGATCTCTTTCCTGATCTGTCGTAGTCAAATTAGCCCCCATCATACTTTACGGATAGTTGGGGTTATTTTTCCCAATGTGCATTACTTTACACTTATCCACATTAAATTTCATTTGCTATTTTGTTGCCCAATCACTCAGTTTGGTAAGATCTTCTTGGAGTACCTCACAGACTGCTTCTGTCTTGGCTATCCTAAACAGTCACTCTTCGTTTCCAGCCACGGGGAGCAGCGCAGACCAGGACACAACTGTTAGGGTGGTTAAGCATTGGAATACATTGCCTAGGGAAGTCGTGGAATCTTCATCATTAGAGATATTTAAGAGCAGGTGAGACAGACACCTGTCAGGGATGGTCTAGATGGTGCTTGATCCTGCCATGAGGGTAGGGGACTGGACTGGATGACTTCTCAAGGTCCTTTTCAGTGCTAGTATTCTATGATTTTATGACACTCAGAAGACTGAATAACCAGGAAAAGACCAAAATAAATTTCAGAAAATATCATGTGCCCTGTGCTCCCAAAAGTGCTGGAGGATCAAGAAAGTAGTATACTGATTAACTTGGGAGATTCGTAAAGGAGGGGAAGACATACAGAAGTCTGGAAGTTATGGACGATGTTAAATAGTTCACCACATCAAAAGGGATTGAGCAAGTCATAGAAAGCCACAGATCTCTGAGACCCAGTGAAATACAAGGAGGATAGAGAAAATGTCCATCTTCCCTTGTGAATATATTGTTGCTAATTCACCCAGGAACATTATTCTAATCACCTGATGTTTCTGAAGATCACAGATAATTAAAAAAAAATTAGAGTGATCTAGTTAGACCGACATGAATAACAGTATCCTTCACCTAACAGAGGAAAGGCTTGCTCCTAGAAAACCACAAAGCACAGACAGTGCTGTGTTTTAACCTTTCCGCCCCCTCCTCCCTCCCACAAGTCCTTGGAAGAGTAAACACATGTTCCTAGAACAAGCAGTTGTACTTTTTGACACACACACAGTTTGAAATCTGACTTGGAATCACAGTAATTTGCCCCAGAAAAAAAGGGAGGATCTGAAACATGACTTTTTTCACCTCTGCGCTTGGTCTGTGGTGTAGCACTATGTCCAAATCAAAGAATTGACGGACTACCCAAGGAGAACAGTGTTCCATCAGAAATTTTGACAAAAAAATGCCAGCTGTCAATACCAGACCCCGTGAGACCCTACAGTAACCCAGTGCAGAGAAGCTGCACTGTAAGTCACGTATACTTTATCACTGCATATTTACTGTTTTCTAGCAAGCACATATTCCAATATTTATAATCCCTCTTTATGCAAGCCGCTTATGTTTTATAACAACAAAAGTACATACATTTTAGTAACCATGTAAAGCAACAAATTGTTGTATGTAATTAGTCATGTACAACATAGGGCATAACTTGAAAAACAATTCATGTTTATTTTTCCTCTGCCTAATCAATATTTTAAATATTTACAGAAGCCAAACATCAGCTTAAGCAGTTATCTCAGAACTGAAAGAACAAGACCATACAATACTAAATGCAGTAAACTATATCTGAATATCTGTCACTACTGAGAACAGCCTTTCTCCATCCTCTTTGGAACCTCCCTTCAGGAAGTTGAAGGCTGCTATCAAATCCCCCCTCACTCTTCGCTTCTGCAGATTAAACAGACCCAACTCCCTCAGCCTCTCCTTATAGGTCATGTGCTCCAACCCCCTAATCATTTTGGTTGCCCTCCGCTGGACCCTCTTCAATGCATCCACATCCTTTTTGTAGTGGGGGGCCCAGAACTGGACACAATACTCCAGACATGGCCTCACCAGAGCCAAATAATGACATATCTAGATCTGCTGGCAATGCTCCTCTTAATGCAACCTAATATGCCATTAGCCCTCTTGGCTACAAGGGCACACTGTTGACTCATATCCAACTTCTCATCCCCTGTAACCTCCAGATCCTTTTCTGCAGAACTGCTACTTAGCTAGTTGGTCCCCAGCCTGTAACAATGCTTGGGATTCTTCTGTCCCAAGTGCAGGACTCTGCACTTGTCCTTGTTGAACCTCATCACATTTCTTGTGGCCCAATCCTCCAATTTGTCTATGTCACTCTGGACCCTATCTCTGCCCTCAAGCGTATCTACCCCTCCCCCTAGCTTAGTGTCAACTGCAAACTTGCTGAGGGTGCAATCCATCCCCTCATCCAGGTCATTAATATTGAACAAAACCAGTCCTAGAACTGGATCTTTGGGCACTCTGCTAGAAACCGACCGCCATCCTGACATCGAGCCATTGATCGCTACCTGCTGGGCCAGGCCTTCTAGCCATCTTTCTGTCCATCTTACTGTCCATTTATCCAATAGACAGTCCCTTAACTTGCTGGAAAGAATATTGTGGGAGACTGTATCAAAAGCCTTGCTAAAGCTTGCCCACGTCCACAGAGCCAGTTACCTCATCATAGAAGCTAATCAGATCGGACAGGCATAACTTTCCCTTTGTGAATCCATGCTGACTATTCCTAATCACTTTCCTCTCTTCCAAGTGCCTCAAAATGGATTCCTTAAGGATCCCTTCCATGATTTTTCCAGGAACCGAGGTAAGACTGACCGGCCTATAGTTCCCTGGATTGTCCTTCTTCCCTTTTTTGAAGATGGGCACTACATTTGCCTTTTTCCAGTCATCCAGGATTTCTCCCAATCTCCATGACTTTTCAAAGATAATAGCCAAAGGCTCCTCAATGACATTTGCCAACTCCCTCAGTACCCTCGGATGCATTAAGTCCGGACCCATCTCCTCTGGGAGAGAGGACAAATGGCAGTTTCTGGTCTCCCCAGCATCTCCTTTGGGGAGCAGTAGTTTCTGGCCCTCAACCAGTGGGGGAATGCTGGCTGTGGTTCCTGGTCAACACCCCTGGTTGGAAGTGGGGTGGCTGCCAGGCAGTGATTTGCGGCCCCTCAGCATGTCATGAAATGAGTGGGGGCCACTGGGCCAGGGTTTACAGCCCCTTGGCATGTCCTGGTGGGTGAAGGTTTGTGGCCCCGTTATGGGGTCGCAGCCCCCCCCCCCCGCGCTCGCTAGGGGTTAGTCTGGCCCAGTGGCCCAGTCTATACTGTTCCCTGTCTCAATGGCCAAGTCTATAACTCCCGCCAAC
The DNA here is from genome assembly GCF_052426305.1 of Pelodiscus sinensis. NCBI lineage: Eukaryota > Metazoa > Chordata > Testudines > Trionychidae > Pelodiscus > Pelodiscus sinensis. The sequence continues at coordinate 17,236,202 of NC_143054.1, forward strand.
CTGAGGTAAATGTGGCCCAGTGGCCGAGTCTACAACTCCCCCGGTCTGGGGCAAATCGGCCCAATGGCCAAGCCTATAATGCCCTTGGTATGGGGTAAATCTGGCCCAGCAGCCGTGTCTATAACTCCCCCAGTTTGGGGTAAGTCTACCCAAGTGTCCAAGTCTATAATACAAAAAAATGGCTCCTCTCTCTGGGACGCAAAGGTAGGGGGGCTTGGGCCCTCCCAACCCACAGCCCTATCATCAGTGGGTGGTTCCCACCACTGTCTCGGCTGCTTCCTACCCCGTCTGCTGGCTGGCCCTGTCTCCACCTGGGCTGGCAAACACTGCTGTGCTGGCAGCTGTGGTTAGTGCGGCAGTTGCGGCTGGTGCGGCTATTGTAGCTGGCGCGGGGGTGGCAGTCAGCGTTGGGGCAGTGGACCGTGGCTGGTGCGGCGGCTCCAGCTGATGCAGTAGCGGCTGCGACAGCAGCTCCTGCTGGTTCAGCAGGGGCAGTTGCTCCTGGGCTCTGGCAGGAGCTCCTTCCCCTTCGGTGGTCAGCCCTGACTGAACGGCTCCACCAGCCTTTATACTGACATGGCAACTGGAGCATGCCCAGCAGGGACTCAGGGGAGGGGCCTTTTCAGGCCAGCAAGCCTAGTTAAGCCCTCAAATGCCAGGGCGGAGTTAGTAAACCCCGTGACACACCCCCTTTCATGTCCTGGGGAAGGGCTGAAGCTGGGGCTAGGGCTGCTTGGTGGCTGCCCTGTTCCCAGGGCAGGCTGTGTGACAGGCAGCTCCCGGAGCTGAAGCCAGTCTGTGGTGCGGCTCCTCCAGTGGCCAGGGCTGGGGTACACTTCCATTTCTAGTATGATATGAACATTTCAGACAACAAGCTGTATACAGCTGTACTATACACCCAAATGTAAGTACAAGATTTATATTCCAATTGACTTATTTTATAATTCCATGGTAAAAATGAGAAAGTAAGCAAGTTTTCAGTAACAGAGTGCTGTGATACTTCTGATGTCTGATTTGTAAGCAAGTGGTTTTAAGTGGGGTAAACTTGGGATAGGCAAGATAAATCAGACTCCTGAAAGGGGGACAGTACTCTGCAAAGGTTGAGAGTCCCTGGACTAGATGACCTTCATGGTCCCTTCTACCCTATGATTCTCAATGATTCTGTATACAGTAAAAAAGCCAGCAGGTGACAGACTGAAGAGTGAGAACATTACCAGTGGGGGATGGGGAACTAAATTTTTTGATTTTGGACGTAAAAGAAAACCAATGTGTCAACATTTTACCTCCACAACATTTTAACTTATTTCCTTTTACAATGCGTTCTCCAATCACTCTGAATTATTTCTCCTTTAAAATAAGAACCCCTCCCGCATTTCTTGCTCTTTTGTTTTATTTAACATGGTGGAAATGAAGGTGTTTTTCTCTCTGCATTTTCAGTCCGACTTTCCAGAGAGGTTAAAAAATGTTTCACTCTTCCCTCCCATATTTCCTCTAAGCCTAACCACACTGGAATCAAAACTCTGCTAGCATCAACACACAAGCCTTAAATCTTATGGGAGCACTATAAACACAGAAGTCTAGGCTCTCATTTCAGTTACTCCCTGGTAAGCCCAGAGTAACTACACTAAAACGTATACAGTTACCCGTGGTTATGCTGAACAAAATCCTATCAGAATTTGAGCCTGACTTTTTTAATACCCATTGTCATAGGTTTAACCTTGAAACTAACAATTCATTAAGTATGCGGGGGCTTAGGAAGCAATTCATGTTTCTGGAAAAGAGTTCTTTAAATTAATGCTGAACAAAAAATTTATTAAAAAAAATCAGACAGTGCTTGACATTGTGTAGATCCTATTGACGTATCAATCTTTTCAGGCAGTTAAAAATAATATCTGGATGATAAAAGTAAATGTTCTATAACGAAAAAATCTCTTGCAAATAAAATTTCAAATTACAGCCCATGACAACACTTCCAAATTGCAGCTGTGATGTAGAAGCTTTGATGGAGTCAATGGTACAAAGAACACAGAAAATAATTTGCAGAAGCAACAGAGATGAGAGGTGCTGCTAATGTAAACAGATAACATGGCTGGAATATTGTATGGCACCTTTATTGGGATTCTAGAGCTTTTCACTGCCAATACCTTAAGTAATGCTGCAGTTTTATGCGGACTTCCTTGACAGTAAATAAATTCATGGGAGAAAAAACTAAGGTAAATAATCATACCCGATGGGACTAAGCGTGTGTCAAAATGAAACTGCACATTACCCTTTAATGCTAGGAGTCGCCCATTCTCTCGGGCTGAACACAGCAGCAGTTAAAAGACACCAAATGCAGAAAGTATGCCACAACTGGCATACTCTGACATCCCCAGGTGGAAGCTCTGTTGTACAGTGTCTTGCATGAAGGACTGAGAGTCAAGAGACCTAAGTTGACAGAAAGCGGGGAATGCATGCTCAATGAACTTCAGCAAAATCCCAATCTCTCTGTGCCTCAGTTTCTCTACTGTTACATGGGGATTACAATGTTAACATACCGCCCAGGGGATCTGAGGTTAAAACAATATTTGTAAAATGTTTTCAGAACCTCAGAAGAAAAGAGCTATAGTAACCCAAAGTACTTTTTTCGTTTTTGTTTAGAACAAATGGGGGAAAAAAATCACATTTTCTTTTAAATAGCCCAGGCCAAACATGCAGTTCTTCAAAATAATACTAGACAATTAAGTGTTTGTGGAAAGGCATTTCACTTGCAGTTAGCAACTTACTGGCAGTCCTGAGAGTAATATTAAACACTAAAGATTTGCATCATATTTTTAGCACCATAGTATGTTTTGTCTGTGATATGAAACACACATACTTTAGGGGCCACCTTCTAGGACAGGAGTGGGCAATAATTCTTAATGGGGGGGGGTCACTCCAAGTGTGTCAAGGGCCACACTTCTATGGAGGGGGTGTAGGGTCTGAGACAGAGGTTGGGTGCAGAAAGGAGCTTGGGGACCAGAGTGCAGGAGAGACTGTGGGGTCTGAGAGGGAGTTTGGGTGAAGGACGGAATTGTGGTCTGGGGCAGAGGCTTGGCGTGCAGTATCAGGAGGGGGGTAAGGGTGAAAAGGTATTCTCAACTGGGGGAGGGACTCTTGGAGGGGAGTGCAGGATCTGGGAGGGAGTTGTGACCTGGAAGAAGGGGGTGCAGAGGGTTTGGGTGGTAACCTGGGGCAGGGGAATAGGGTGGAGGATGAGGGAGAGGGTATGGTGTAGGAGAGGATTCTGGCCTGGGGGGTGTAGGAGGGGATACAAGGTCTGGAAGGGAATTGTGACTTGGGAGAAGAGGAGAAAGGGGGAGCAGAGGATTTGGGTGATTACCTGGGGCAGGTAGTTGGGGGGGGGGGGGAGTGTGTGGGGTATCAGAGGCAGGCTCTGGCTGGGAGATGCTCACCTAGGTGGCCCCCAGCAAGCAGCCCTGCAGGAACCTGAGGTAGGCTCCCTGCCTCTCTGCAGGAGTCTCAGTCGTTCGGCTACTCCATGTGGGTCTGCTCCACTCATAGCAGGGGGAATGAGGGGAAGGCGTCACACACTGCCCCTGCCCCCAGAAACATTTCTCAGCTCCTACTGGCTGGAAACTGTCCAGTGGGAGCAGAGAGATTTTGCTGGGGGACAGGAGAAACGTGCAAAGCCTCTCTTCCCTCCCCAGCCATCCAGAGTGGAGAGCAGCCTCCTGTTTAAAGTGTGAGCTGCTCTCTGCCTAAGGATCCCAGCGAGGCAGCCATGGACCGGATCTCATGGATTGGCAGGTCAGAACCAGCCCACTGGCAGCCTCTTGCCCACCCCTGTTCTAGGAGCACAGGAGCTGCCATAATGAATCAGACCTGTATAATGAATTATTCTGTTTCCACCAATTGTGATAGCATTAGGGTAGAGGACTACAGGAGAATAGTTGAAAGGAAATATATTAGCTCCAGACTAAATAAGTCTTTATTCCCAGGATAAACTAGCAAGGGCTAACCCGGACCCAGCATGAACCTACTAGAATCAATCAAAGCAATCAGGCCAATTAAAACACCTTGAACCAATTAAGAATGGGAAGTGACTGTTTAGGAAGGAGTACGGCAGAAAGTGATCTTGGGGTTATAGTGGACCACAAGCTGAATATGAGTCAGCAGTGTGATGCTGTTGCAAAAAAACCACACATGATTTTCGGATGCATTAACAGGGGTGTTGTGAGCAAGACACGAGAAGTCATTCTTCCGCTCTACTCTGCGCTGGTTAGGCCTCAGTTGGAGTATTGTGTCCAGTTCCGGGCACCACATTTCAAGAAAGATGTGGAGAAATTGGAGAGGGTCCAGAGAAGAGCAACAAGAATGATTAAAGGTCTAGAGAACATGACCTATGAAGGAAGGCTGAAATAATTGGGTTTATTTAGTTTAGAAAAGAGAAGATTTAGGGGGGACATGACAGCAGTTTTCAGGTATCTAAAAGGGTGTCATAAGGAGGACGGAGAAAACTTGTTCATCTTGGCCTCTGGGGATAGAACAAGAAGCAATGGGCTTAAACTGCAGCAAGGGAGTTTTAGGTTGGACTTTAGGAAAAAGTTCCTAACTGGTAGGCTATGTCTACACTGGCATGAATTTCCAAAAATGCTTTTAACGGAAAAGTTTTCCGTTAAAAGCATTTCTGGAAAAGCGAGTCTAGATTGGCAGGACACTTTTCCAGATCGGGGCTTTTTTGCGGAAAACAGCACTATGCTGTCTACACTGGCCCTTTTGGGCAAAAGTCTTTCGGAAAAGGACTTTTGCCCGAATGGGAGAAGCATAGTTTTTCCGGAAAAGCACTGATGATTTTACATGAGATCGTCAGTGCTTTTCCAGAAATTCAAGTTGCCAGTGTAGACAGCTGGAAAGTTTTTCCGGAAAAGCTGCTGATTTTTCGGAAAAACTTGCCAGTCTAGACACAGCCTCAGGGTAGTCAAACACTGGAATAAATTGGTGGAATAAACTGATTCCAGGAAGTTTGTGGAATCCCCATCTCTGGAGATATTTAAGAGTAGATTAGATAAGTGTCTATCAGGGATGGTCTAGACAGTATTTGGTCCTACCATGAGGGCAGGGGAGTGGACTCGATGACCTCTTGAGGTCCCTTCCAATCCTAGTATTCTATGATTCTATGATAAGAAGCTTCCAGATTCAAGGGAGTTAGACAAATCAAAACACCTCACAGCCAATTAAGAACCAGTTGGGCCTGGTTTAAAAAAAACTTTCCTTCTATTTGCTCAGTGTGCAAGGAAGGAGATGACGAGAGAAAGTGTTGCAGAAAGTCTGGGAGGAGAAAGTGCAAGTGGATACCAGGAGGAAGGACTTGTGGTAAGGAAGGTGCTGGAGAAAGCTGTGGAGAACTGGCCTAGGGATTCGTAGCTGCCATGCAGCTGTTACCAGAAACATTACAGATAGCTGCTATTACAGGTTCCCTGGGCTGGAACCTGGGAGTAGAGTGCAGGCTCGGGTTCTCCCCACCACCTACTCCCCATTCCACTACTGGAAAGAGACTGTCTAAGGGATTGTCCTAACCTGTACCACTTAGAGGGACAAGAGAGACTATGAAGTTTGGTTTCCCTTTTTTTCCCCCCCATGCTGGCCAGTGATGAGAGCAGCTCAACAAACAGCAAGCTTTAGACAAATTGAGGGCTGCTGTGAGCCTCTGAGACAAGTAATCCGCCTGAAATCATGGGACCCACCAAGGTTGAGGAGGAATCTTGTCACACAATGTAGAACACTGATGCTTCAGTAGAAGGTGCAAGAAACCTCTCACCAGACAGATGCAGGATGACCTACATTCCATGAACATCTCACTGCACCCCTAATAATGAGAAATTGGCTTAAGCCCCAAAACAGAAAGTTTTATATCCCCTTCAGTACCCTTTTTGTTAGCATTAACTATTATATGGCTATTCTTGTTATAATCTTGTCTGAGCAGACTAGATATTCTAAAGGGCCCTTCTGGATTTAAAATGTATACATCTTTGAACTCTGGGTCTCAATAACAGCCTGGTACAGTGAGTTCCACAATTTTACATGTTATGAGGAATTATATTTCCTTTTATCCACTCTGTATTTGTCACCTAGGATTTCAATTAATAAAAGAATAAAATAATGTACAAATTATTTAATAGCAGTCAACAAGATTTTATGGAAAATAAGTCTTGCCAAACAAACCTGATATAATTCTCTGATGAGATTACAAGTTTGGTTGTTAAAGTAACTGCAAAGCTGTAATATATTTAGACATCTGTAAGGCACTTGACATAGTATCGGATGACATTGTGAACTAAAAAAATACCAGTATGCAGTATCAATAAAGCACATGTTAATTGGATTAAATCTGACAGATCTCAAAGAGTAGTTGTCAGTGGAGAATCATCATTGAATGGAGGTGTTTCCAGTGGGGTTCTGAAAAGATCAGTATTATGCCTGAAGCTATTCAACACTTTCATCAAGGGTCTGATAGTAAATATAAGACCATCACTGAAAACTGAAGCCAGATACATTCAAAGTAGAGTGAGACACACATTTTTAATAGGGAGGGTCATTAAACAATGGAACAAAGTAGGAAGGGAGCCAGTGAATTCTCGCTTCAAATTAAGATCTTTCTGGAAGATACACATTAGTCAAATACAAGTTATTGGGCTCAATTCTGGTTAAGAATTTGACATATATCTGTTTTTTATATCTGTGACTGTGAATTCTTCTCGCTTATGGTTATCCATTTACATGGATTTAAATGTTTATGGTTAACCATCAGCTAGATAGTCAATGGTTGGAGGCAACTCATCAGTTTAGGAAACTACTTATCATCTGAGCTGAACCATAATTGTAAATCTGCAGACTGAGAGATAAAGAGCACACTTTTTTTCCTTTATAGAATTTTCTCATGTAATTTGTTGGAAGTTTCCTAGGCAACATTCCCTTAAATCAACTATTCAGATTCCTCACACACTGCTGCTTCAAAGTTCTTTTCCCCTCAATCCACATGGCTTTAGTTGTCAGTATTGCTCAGGGAACCCTCAGGAACAGAGGCTAAGTTTACACTGGTGCTTTATTGAGCTGTAACTTTCTGGCTCAGGGGTGTGAAAAAACTTCCCCCACCAGAGCGCAGCAAGTTACAGCTCTGTCAAGTGCCAGTGTAAACTGGGCTACAGTGCTGGGAGCCATATTCCCAGCACAGTTAACTACTCCCCTTGCAGAGGTGGTTCACCTGCAGCACTGATAGCTCTCAACCAGCATTCCTGCCATGGCCACACTGCTGTGGCAGCACTTTATACTTTATAGCGTAGACAAAGTTAGAGGAGGGAGTGGGGACACTAGGACATTTTACACATGAACTCAATGGGAGACCACACAGGAAATAGCAGCTTTCCTGGTAAAAATTATTCTAGATTATCTGTATATTGTCTTGTTTCTTCCCATTGATCTAGTGATGTCAAAATCACTCTGACCAACTGATCTAGGAAATTGTCTAATAAGATCATTTAGAAAATATTTCGCATTTAATATATGACTACATTGCCCTTAAAGTGCTGATCATTCTCTCCCTCCCCTGAAAAGCAAACACTTTCCTATCATGGCTCAGCCTCAAAGGGCTATTAAACATCTGCAGCAAAGGCTGATCAACCCCAGCCAACAGCTGGGCTCTAAGCAGTACAGAGGTGATGATAAATGAAACCACTGTGTTGGCTTCAAAACTTTCTTTATAATTGTCTCCAGACAAAGCATGACCAAAATGCATCTATTGTGGCAGATATCTGGGGAAATCCCATATTGTTTCACTGGGAACTTACTGCCTGTTGTCAAATAAAAATAAACGGAAAACACTATGGAACATTTTAAAAAACATTCACTTCGTAAACTTTGGCCCAATGTTTGCTTCTGCAGCATTGACCTTGTTTTTCTACTGTGTAAAAAAAAAAAATCAATATGGTATGGTATTGCAGTAAAATTTCAGCTTGTTCTTGGCTTCCTTTAAATAACTTTATTGTCTTCTTTTCCCCTGTCTGCGTCTGTTGTATTTGGCACTTGCATTTATTAACATGAAACTAAGTTGAAAGAAAAAAATTAAACATTAGAGAAAGAAAAACAGCATGGCATCTGGCTTGCTCTGCTAATGCCAGGGATACCTTTGCAATTCACCAGAGTTTTCCATCCACCCGCCCTTCAGGTTTCCTAATCATTTTTGTATGCAGGAAGGCAACAAACAACTTTCACTGATTAAAAATTTCTGCTTTGTAGACGTAAGAGGAGCTATAGTTTAAAAGAAAACACCCCCTCCCCAAAAGTAATCCAATTCTAGCCAGTAGAATAAATCAATAAAAAACACTAGTGATTGTATTTCATTGCTGTTTAACATTTTCTTGCTTCTTAAAATGTATTTATGTATAAACCAGAGAGCCTTGTCGCAACTGTGGAGTCTCACTATTCCCATTACTACGTTGCAAATGGCAACTCTGGAAGACTTATACAAAAGGGCCATGCAATAAAAAAACAAAAATTCCAAAAATATATGCATTTGGTCACTTTCTGCTCTCTGTGACATAAAATTAGACCCACAGAAAAACAATAGGTCCATCTGTAACACTCCTTGGGCATTTAGACAAACTAAGTTGCCCGTTCCTAAGAACAAAATCATGAAGAAGTGCTTAAATAAAAGCACAGAACTCCTGCTGTGCTATAGGACACTGATTGCTCTCTGTGTTTAGTAATGGAAGACAGTTGGAAATCAACAACCTCTTGAAGTACAGCTTATTACACAAACAGCACATGTGATGTTGAACAAAAGGAAAAAGGCAAATAGCCATTGGACTTCTTATTCCCACATCATACTCAAGGGGCTTCTGAAGGGGACAAGTGGTGTCCCGTCGGTAGTCCGGTGAAACTCATCATTACTGAAAACAAATAAATTCTTACTTTGGTAGTTGAAGCTGCAGATGAGTTAGCTACAAGGCTCGTTATCACGTCACTGTTCACTGTGGTGCAAGCAGCTGTGGCTGGAGTAGGTAATCGAGAGGGAACAATTGGCAAAGGCAACAGCCCAGGTCTGTTGTTGCAGTTGCTGCTTGCTGTACTGTTGCAGTTACTGCTGTTCACATGATTCCCATTGGAGCTCCATTCTCGGCGATCCCACCCAGTGCGATAATCTCTTTCAAACCGGCTGTGGTGCCGTGACATCTCGGTTGAGTGCGGCTTCTTCTCTAAGGTAACTCGAGAGCTCACCTGAAATATTAAAAGTAAAGAGAGGTTATGAAGTAGGCTCAAAGGAAAACTGCTACTCAATCATTTGGGCCTGTCCCCACCACTGGTCCTGCCCCCCCACCATTTTGAATATCAGCTGAAATTGTTTCTTATCCTTGCCAATGAAACTTCAGGAGAGGGGATTACATCCGTAGCAATCTTAATTAAAAATTGAAATGATGGAGGAAGGATACTGACTGAGCAAGTGGTGGAAAGAATAGTCATTCAGTTTCCAGAAAATTCCACACACCCACATTTTCTAGCAACATGTCAAGGGACAATACACAAAGAATGAAATGCCAAGTTAAAAGTAATTAATCATCCAACCTCTCCAACAGATTTCTAGCAGCCTCCCAAAGATGTCCTTTTGAAAATTAAACCTTTCATAGGTCTTGCACCAAAGAAATGTCCACCCTGCCAGTTCCAATGAGGTAAAGATGAAAAGAAAGCCTTTCTATTCATCATTGTTCATGCCACTCTCATTTATTTTAACACACAGAGACTCACAGATCCATTCATAGAGTTTAGTCCAGAAGTGATCATTAGTTCACCAGTCTGACTTCCTGTAAATCATAGCCCATGAAATTTCATCCATTTACCCCTTTAGTAAGCCCATTCATGTATGTCTGATGAAAACATATCTTCCAGAAAGGCATCCAGACTTGATTGAAGGACATCTCCACCAAAGATGGAGAATCCACCACGTCCCTCGGTAGTTTGTTCTAGTGGTTTATCACCCTTATGATAGAAATCTTAGCCTTATTTTCAATTTGAGTTTGTCTAGCGATAGCTTATAAAGTTTTTTCTGGTTACAGTAAAGCGTCAGGGCATGTCTACACTATGGAAAAGATTGACCCTCTGGAAGTCAGTCTTCTAGCCTAAATTGAACACTCAGGGAAGCCCCCACTGGCATCCTGTACTCTTCATTCTGTGAGTACAGGAGTAAGGGAGAAGTAAGAGAAGCCGAGGAGTAAGGGAAGCCAACGGAAGCATGTGCTCCTGTTGGCCTCCCGCAGCGTAGATACTGCAGCAGCTCGCCTTGAGGTAAAACAAATCCAGCTGGATGATGTACCTTAATCCAACCCGTCTGGTTTAGTGTAGACCTAGGCTCACAGTCACAAATATCAGAGTTACAAAATGACTGTAGAGCTGGATTTACAACCAGACACTAGGCACATACCTAGGAAATTCTGGCTTTCTAGGGGTGCCTTGCTAAAGCTATGTGCAAAACAGAGGTCAGCTACAGGCACAGAAGGAGGGGGGATTGAAGATGCAGTGTTGAGGGGTGCAGAAAGTGTAAATCCAGCCCTGAGTGACTGATTGACCACACAATCCTTTTTTTCTAGAGGTATAACCTTGCATTTCTCTGTATAATGTTTGAATGGAACCAGTTTACTAAGCAATCCAGATTACTCTGTATGACTGTCCTGCACTTATAATTATTTACTACTCTGCCAATCTTTGTGTCATCTGGAAATTATACCAGCAGGGAGCAAAGTCATATTGGAAATTATACCAGCACAGGGAATCATGAACTTCTGAGTTCTAATCCCTGTTCTGACAGTTTCACACTAGCTGATGTGATGGGGTGTTCCAACCCTGCACTGGCCTAGCAAGGATTAACCATGCATGTTGGGTCCAGAAGGCAGTACTTCCAGAAACTTGCTGGATATGCCACCGTTGGAAGTTGTTTATAAAGAGGCAGCTCAGCTCAGTCGGGGCTGATTGTGGAGAAGAATGGATGCACGTTGCTGACTCATGCCAGGGAGCCAGCAGAGTGCCAGACTGTGGAGGCTGAAGGTGCTGAATCCACAGCTTGACCCCAGTCGACTGCTGAGGTGAGGGAGGTGGCAGGGCACTGTCCCAAAGGAAATGCAGATTCTGGACGCAAAGGTAGGATGTGGCCCAGGAAAAGTGCTTATTGAGAGAGGAACCTGAACCTGAAGACAGAACTGCTGGTTTCACAGGGCCATGGGGTTGGGCTCAATGGAGTAGGATGCGCCCAAGCCCCTCTATCCCTTTCAATGTCTATCAGTAGGCCCCACTGCTAGAGGACTACGGCAGCTACATAGACACCAGCCACGAGGCCTCACTACCCTGAGGAGCAAAATACAGGACTATATAGCACTTTAAAGACTAACAAGATGGTTTATTGGATGATGAGCTTTCGTGGGCCAGACCCACTTCCTCAGATCAAGTAGTGGAAGAAAATAGTCACAATCATATATACCAAAGGATACAATTAAAAAAAATGAACACATATGAAAAGGACAAATCACGTTTCAGAACAGGACTGAGCAAGTGGTGGAAAGAATAGTCATTCAGTTTCCAGAAAATTCCACACACCCACATTTTCTAGCAACATGTCAAGGGACAATACACAAAGAATGAAATGCCAAGTTAAAAGTAAACTAAAAAGGGGGTGCGGGGGGGGGGGGGGGAAGGAAGGAAGGTAAGTGTCTGTGAATTAATTATATTAGAGATGGGGAGAGTTAGATGTCTGTGAGCTAATGGTATTAGAGGTGATAATTGGGGAAGCTATCTTGGTAATGGGTAAGATAGTTAGAGTCTTTGTTCATTCCTTCTCGGAGAGTGTCATGAATGACAGTTCAGAGGATTGACAGTTCAGAGGATTAACATGAATGACAGTTCAGAGGATTCCCTTTCAAGTGCAGATGTAAAAGGTCTTTGTAGCAGAATGCAGGTGGTTAAGTCATTGAGAGAGTGTCCTTTCTGGTTGAAATGGCAAGAAACTGTTTTTTCTTTGTGATCTTGTCTGATATCTGTTTTGTGGGCATTAATCCTTTGGCGAAGTGTCTGAGATGTTTGTCCAATGTACATAGCAGACGGACACTTTCGGCACATGATAGCATAAATTATATTTCTGGATGCGCAGGAATATGTGTTCTTGATCTTATAACTCACTTGGTTAGGTCCAATAATGGTATCAGCAGAATGAATATGTGGACAAAGCTGGCAACGGGGTTTGTTGCAAGGGAAGGTACCAGGGTTGGTATTAGTGTGGTATGTCCTGTGGTTGTTGGCAAGAATCATCTTGAGGTTAGGTGGTTGTCTATAGGAGACTATGGGTCTGTCTCCCAGAGCCTCTTGGAGCTTTGTATCCTGTTCCAGTATAGGCTGTAGTTTATTGATAATGTGTTGGACAGGTTTAAGTTGGGGGTTGTAGCTTCAGAGACTGGCCCTCAGGCCTGGCAGCCTTGAGAGCAAAGGTAGCTCCTTAGACTCTGGTCATTAGGCCTCATGGCCCTGATAATAAGAACAGCTTTCTGATCGCTGACCACAAGGCCTCTGTGTTTAGTAAAATTGGGCATAGAGGCCCCCATAACAGTTTGTAGTTGTTGCTTAGGAACCTGTTGTACCTCTTCATCCAGGAGGTGGCATTGCTTCTCCTGGGAAGGGTTGCAGGGCAGGTTTGCCCTGAGCATGTTATACTTCAATAATAAGTAATACAGTTAAATAGCTCTTGGGGGGCAGGGGGGGATGAAGGGGTGGGCTCTCAGTAAACTAATGATTCTATGTCCTATTCAAACAGAATTTCAGGGTTTTTCTGACATGCAGATTATGAGGACGCCTCTTGATTTCTTTGAACTGACATATGGAAATGGCACACCAACTTCTGATTATGGCAAAAATTAGAGGCACATTGTCCATCAACAAGAGTGCAGTAAACAGAACATCTTTGTCTAAACAGAAAACTTTAAAACACATAGTATGTGTGTGGGGCAAAGGGGAGGGAGATTTTTTTTATAAGCAACGGTTGTCATGGCATGGAAAACTAGAACCAGACATGTAGCTTTAAGGATTAAACAATTTAAGACTTTATAGCAACTCTTACTCCATAGTCTAAATATATTTTATACACTTTAATCAAAAGGGACATTGCCAACTCCAATTTACAACTTTAAAATGTAATTGTCAAGCTGTCAAAAGAGTGGCTCACTACCGTGAGTGCCAACTTCAGGGCAGACTGTCAAGCAATAGGGCACAAATCCCCAAATTGGCTGCATATGGTACAATTAGATTTACCCACCCAAGTAAGACGTGTGAACTTCTCAAGTACTACAGAAGCCTTAACATGGAGTCACAGATAGTCCTCTTAGACTCCACAGTCTATCTAGCCATCCAGGCAAGTTTGCCTAGGTGATAGATGGTCCCTTATACCAAAATACACAACAATATTCAGGTTACTCCCAAACCTAAAGTACCAGTCCCTTCACCAAAGACCATGCTTATAACCCATCCTATACTAAGCAAATGAAAGGACCATTAACAAAGGGCTAGTCTACACTAGAATTGCTAAGGCAGCACAGCTGCACTGACTACTGTTGCAGCACTGCTAGTTCAGATGCCCATGGCCAATGAGAGATAGCTCTCCTGTTGGCATAATCAATCCACCTATAGGAGAGAAGTGGTCGATATGTCTCCTGCTGACATGCAAAATTACGGTTAGTGTAACTTACATTGTACACTGAGTGGCATTTTCAAACCCCCTTGTCAGAAGACTGAGGGTATGTCTACATTAGCCCCCTAGATCAATCTAGGGAGGCTAATGAGGGCGACCGAAATGGCAAATGAAGTGCGGGATTTAAATATCCCGCGCTTGATTTGCATGTTCCTGGCTGGTCGCCATTTTAGAAATTGTCTAGCCCGAAGTAACTACCCGCGTCTACATGCAGCAGTGAAACAGGATTCCGAAATAAAGCCCTAACTCGAATTAGCTGGTATTCCTGGTAGCCTCACTATGGCTACTCTAAATTTTTCCTCCCCAGTGCCTGCCAGGGCTCTAAATTGAGATAGCATGTCTACATTAGGGAAGCCTGCCTCGGACTAATTTTGAGGCTTCCCTGTAATGTAGACATGCTATTTCGAAATAAGCGTGTAGTGTAGACATACCCTTTCATATTACCTTCTAACATGGGATACCAATACTACAAGTAACATTAGTACATGCCGCATTCCACAAGCATTTCATAAAGTCTAAAGAGTAAACACATTCTTAAAACTAATACCTATTTTAAAAATATTAACACACAGGCAAGTCAGACTGATTTCTGGTTTGGCATTTGTCAGAGTTCAGTGCGGCTCAGTAGCCTTGGCATAAGCTGGCTCATGGCCTACCAGCATCACATTACCGTATTATTTTATACCTTCAGAGAAGTAGGCGTCTCTACCTTTTAGCCCCCAAATCTGTGCAAACCGCACATGTGTCTGGGAACAAATTTGTGGGCTCTTGTTTCAGAAGGTGGTTGGGAATCGAAAGGTCTCCACCACCTGAGCTAAAGAAGAATCTCCACAGTTGTATTAGCATTCAGGTTTATATCTTCTGTGGACCAGCTATCTAGAGGGAATGAAATCATGCCTGCATGTACACCCACACAGAGACACTATTACTAGAGCAGAATTGACATGTCACTCAGCAGAGAGCAGTGGTAAACATACACATAAGTCAACACCTACTGGTTTTTACTGCATGATCTAAGACACCAGGCACCCAGCAGTTCCACGATCAGATGATACTGACAGGTAATTACATTGTTAACTAGTAGAAGAAAGGGCTGCAAGGAACCTATGCATTAAGAAGTTTATTTAATACCCAATACCCTGATTATGAGCAAACTCCTTCCTTGCCACCACTGCCATTAAGAACATTTTATGGTGGTCTCAGTAAAAATTAAGATCAAACACTAGAAACCTCAGTTTCTGCATATGGCATTAAATGCATGCTCTAGTTTAGACATCACTTTTGGCTAAGGATAAAGATATCTGGCAGCAACAAGATGTGTAAAATGGAGACTGTGGTGATTTCTGCGTAATGCATGAGAATTCAGTTGCCAGTGCTTTTAAAATAATAAACCAATATAAAATGATCCCATAAATAGCTGCTAGGTTGGGTAAGGGGAGAGGAACTTGCTCATGAACAGGTTATTGAATTTTGAAATACGTTTATGGACCCACGGCTTGCAGGCCATTTCCCTCCCCTATTTAGTTGGTGAGGCCTGAGTGACATAATGTACCAACACACCTATGCTCATAACTCAAGCTTATCCCAGTGAAACTATGTAACGAATGGAGCACAATCATTACATCCCGCTACATGGTATTTGTCACAGCCCAGTGTAAGATCCCTTGAAAAACTGCACTGAAACGGGATTGCAAATTATTCTTGCCAGGAGCAGGGATGGCAGCAACCATTACAGTTAAGGATGTATATGCATTTCCATCCTAACTCAGTTTTCAGTAGCTCCAAAATGTTCATTTTTCAGGCTAAACATTTCCAGGCATGATCTCTTCTTAAAGAACTTTTCTTTTGTTCAGTTATTTTTAACATGTAAGCAAAAATATATCTTTCAGAGTATAAGTATGAAGAAAAAACAAAAATACCCCATTACATACAAATAACTACTATGATTTAAAAAATTATCACCAAAACACGTGTCTTTACACACATGTGTTTATATCTATCCATTCATGATATTTATACAGGATGTGGATCTGAGGCTGAAGAGGATCCTAATGGAAGCAGGTAAGAATCCACTGATTGTCCTTCATGTGGGAATAAATGATACTGATGGATTTTTGCTAGAATGCATTAAAGGCAGTCTGGGAAAGATGCTTAAAGACATGGAGGCTCAAGTGATAGGTCCATCAATACTTACTAGCCAGGATGGGTAGGAATGGTATCTAGCCTCTGTTTGTCAGAGGCTGGAAATGGATGACAGGAGAGGGATCGTGTGATGATTACCTGTTCTGTTCACTCCCTCTGGGGCATCTGGCATTGGCCACTGTTGGAAGACAGGATACTGGGCTACATGAACCTTTGGTCTGAACCAGTATCGCCATTCTTATGTGATCTTCAGTGCAATTCTACTTGTCCCAAGAGGAGGTGAATGAAGGTGAGTCAAGATGATGAAGATCAACAGATGACTCTGGGAAGGGTTCTCACAAGATGGATTTCAGTTATTCAACAACTTGTAGGGATTCACCAGCTGAGAACTGTTTGCATGGGAATGGACTCCACCTGTGTAGGGAGGGAGACAGGCATCTGGGATGGAGGTAGGCACGACTGATTAAAAGATGTTTAAAGAGGGAATTCAGGGGAGGGGACTGGGATCCCATGCCTGACTCTAATATGAAGAGGGAGGAAAATCAGCTAGAAGAGGTTACAGCAATGGAGAAAGGAACAGCAGAGGATAGAGGAACAAGATGAAAGCAAGTGCCAGTCCCACTGAAGTAACAGGTAAACGACAATGGCAGTAAAAGGAATGTGCCTAATCAGGAAAGGAATCTGGAGGAAGTCAAGCAGAAATGACTAAGATGTCTGTACATGAATGCACTGCATAACAAAATGGGGGAACCAGAATTGCTGGTGCACTAAGCAAAACCAGCTATTACAGAGATAATGGAAATGCGGTAGAATGGTAGCCATGACTGGAGTACAAGTATCGAAGGGAATGTCTGTTAAAAAGAGACAGAAAGAAAGGTAAAGGTGATGGAGTATCATTGTATAGTAATATGAGACAGACTGGGAAAGAATTAGAAGTGATGGAATGAATAAAACCAAATCTGATTCAAAATCACTTTGGGGATGAAAGGTAACAGTCTCCATTGGGATAGAGCTTGGATTCTGTTACAGGCCTATAGCTTCCAATTCAGATATTTTTCATTAAATACTATCAGGAATTGTATGATTATGGGATACTTAAACTTTCTAGCTGTAGATTTGAGAACAAATGCTGCTAATAATGCTGGAACCCAAATATTATTGGATATGATAGATAACGGATTTCTTTGCTAAATAGTCAGGGAATCAACAAGAGGGGGTGCTATTTTAGATTTAGCATTGGTAAACTGCAAGGACCTCATGGAAGATCTGGTTGTAGAGGCAACCTTGGTTTGAGTAATCATGAATTAATTCAATTTAAACTAAATGGAAGGATAAACAAAAATAGATCTGCAGCTAGGTTCCTTGATTTCAAAAGGGCAAACTTTAAAATATTAAAGGAATTAGTAAGAAAAATATACTGAACTGAAGAACTCAAGTATCTGAATGTGGAGGAACTTGGAATTACATTAAGTCCAAATTGCAGAAACTATCGGAACCCCACATCTCAAGCAAGAGGAAAAATTTGTAGGGAAAGGTTGCAGAGCAAACTGGATGAACAAGTATCTCAAACAGGTTACTGAGAGAAAGCAGAAAGCCTGCAAAGAATGGAAGCAGGAATGGATCAGCAAGGAAAGCTACCCTCGGGAGGTCAGAAAGTATAGGGAAAAAGAAAGAACGGGACCTTGCAAAGGAAATGAAAATAATCAGTAAAAGATTCTTAAGCCATAAAAATAAAAAAGAAATCAAAGAAAGAAATGGGACCACTAAACACAGAGGATGGAGTGGAGTTTAAAGATAATCTAGCTCAGGGGTGGGCAATAATTTTGATGGGGGGGAGGGCACTCCAAGATTTTGGAAAGTGATCGAGGGCCACATTCTTCCATGATATTATTGGAGAAGATGCAGGGTCTAGACTAGAGGTTGGGTGTAAAAGGGAGCAAGGGATTAGGGCGCAGGAGGGAGAGTGGGGTCTGGGAGGAAGTTTGGGTGAAGAAGACAGTTGTGATGTAGGGCAGAGGATTGGAGTTCAGGGTTTTGGAATGTGACCTAGGGAAGGAGGGGACTGTGATCTAGGACAGGGGACTGGGGTTTGGTTTGTGACCTAGGGTAGGAGGGGATTGTGATCTGGGACAGGGGATTGGGGTGCCAGATCTGGGAGGGGGCATGTGTGCAGGAGGAGCAGAGGGTTTGGATATGTTGAGTGGAGGGGCAAAGGGCTGGGGAAGGGAAGGGTTGCGGTGCCAGAGGCAGGCTCTGGTCAGGAGACTTACCAGTCAGCAGCCCAACCAGTCTGCCTGCAGAGCTTAAAACATTTCTCAGCCAACCAGCCTGCCTGCCCCACGCCTGCAGAGCCATGTGCTTGTGTGACTGACTGAGCTGGAGGGGAGAGGGACGTGGTGCTTTGTGTAGTGCCTGTTATTCAAACGGGGAGCTCTCATTGGTCAGATTCTGACTAGAAACCAATGAGATTGTGTTAGGAACATGCGCAGCGCCTGAAGCCTTGTTCCATCCCCTCCAGGATCACAGTTTTGAGAGAGAAATGGCCCAGCAGCCACTTTTCTAAGCAGTGTGCGGAATATGCAGGGGAGCCTGCCTGGGACTCCCTGCTGCTTCTGCGAGCCAGATCCGGTGACTTGGCAGGCCGGATTCGCTCGTGGGCCATATTTTGCTCAGGCCTGATCTAGCTCAACATCTAAATTAATCCTTTGCCTCTGCTTTAATCAGAGTAAGAAGCAACTTGCGAGCAATTGCAAGGTGGCTTATGGGAACAAGGATACGGATACAGGAATCATCATATCGGAGATAGAAGCCAAATTCAAACAGCTTAATGGGACCAAATCGGGGAGCCCAGATAACCTCCATCCAACTACATTAAACGAACTGGCGCATGAAATGGAAAGCACAATAGCAGGGCTGTTGAAAGAATCTATAAAGCTGGGAGTCTTCCCCAGTGACTGCAGAACTGCAAATATAATGCCTAATTTTAGAAAGGGGAAAAAAGACATTCCAGAAGTGACAGTCCCTCCCATTACATTGGCCTCAATTGATCCTAAAACAAATCTTGAAAGAGAGAGAGTAATTAAAGACATTGAGGCAAACAGTAATTGGGATAAAATGCAACTTTGTTTTACAAATAGCAGATTGTGCCAGTCCATCCCGATCTCTTTCTTTTAGAAGATAATTGATGTGTGTGGGGAAGAGGGGGGAGGAAAGGGGGCTCACAGAATGAGAAGATAACTGATATGTGGGGGGCACCCCCACAATCCTGGCCTATTGCCTGAGATCCTGACTGCTGGCCAACCCTGGCAACCCTACATGCTTGGGACCCAGCTGCTAATCCCATGGGCCTTGGGCTCTGCTGCCAGCCCTTGCATGCCAGGATCCCGGCTGCCAGCCTCATACACCCGGGGCTCTCCTGCTGGCCCCATGGGTCTTGCATTTGCTGCCGGCCCAGCATGCCTAGGTTTCTCCTGAGAGCCCCAAATGCTGGGATCCCAGCTGCAGGCTCAGGGTGCCCAGAGTTCCCTGAGCAATCTCATGTGCTGGGGTCCTGAATGCCAGCCTGGTGTGCCAGGGTTTTGCTCTCAGCCTCAACTTTGGGCCAGAGAGTAAAGGGCAGGGTTAAGGCTTTTGGATCAGAACCCCTCTTTCCCCGCAACCACGTGGCCACTTTCTTACCAGTACACTACTGACTTTCGCCTTTAGTCTCATTACTTTGACCTCAATTTTATGAAAGATCCTAAAACAAAATCTTGAAAGAGAGAGTAATTAGAATCATAGAATACTAGACCTGGAAGGGACATCAAGAGATCATCACTTCCAGTCCCCTGCCCTCACGGCAGGACCAAGTACTATCTAGATCATTCCTGAGAGTTGTCTATCCAACCTGCTCTTAAATCTCTCCAGTGATGGAGATTTCACAACCTTCCTACACAATTTATTCCAGTGTTTAACCACCCTGACATTTAGGGAAGCTTTTCCTAATGTCCAACATAAACTTCCCTTGCTGCAGTTTAAGCCCATTGCTTCTTGACCTATTATCAGAGGCCAAAGAGAACAATTTTTTTCCCTCCTCCTTGTAATACTCTTTTAAATACTGCTATCTCAGTCTTCTCTTTCCTAAACTAAACAAGCCCAATTCTTTCGGTCTTCCCTCACAGATCATGTTTTCTAGACCTTTAATAATTTGTGTCATTCTTCTCTGGACCTATTCCAGTTTCTTCACATCTTACTTGAAATGTGGTGCTCAGAAGCAAATGCAATACTTCAACTGAAGCCTAAACAGACCAGAGTAGAGAAGAAGAATTACTTTTTGTGTCTTGCTCACAACACTCCTGTTAATGCATCCCAGAATCATGTTTGCTTTTTTTTTTTTTGTGCAACAGCATCACACTGTTGACTCATAGTTAGCTTGTGGACCACTATAACCCCTACATTCCTTTCTGCAGTACTCCTTCCTAGACAATCGCTTTCCATTCTGTGTGTGAGAAACTGAATGTTCCTTCCTAAGTGTAGTACTTTACATTTGTCCTTATTGAACATAGAGGTAAAACTAATTGGAATAAAATAAAATGTGATTTTACAAATAGTAGATTGTCAGACCATCCTGATCTCTTTTTTGGAGAAGATAACTGATTTTTTAGACAAAGGAAAAACATTAAATCTAATCAACCTGGATTTCAATAAAGCATATGATACAGCTCCACAGGAAATTATTCATTAAACTGGAGAAGGAGATGATTAGTATGAAAACTGAAAAGTGGGTAAGGAACCGGCTGAAGGGGAAACATTCAAGAATGTTTGCTATCAACTGGGGATGCATCAGCTGTAAACAACAGAGGAGGAAGATGTGGGTATACTGGTCAACCACAGGATAACTACAGACTACCAGTGTAACTTGGCTATTAAAAAGGCTAATGCAATCATTGGATGCAACAGGCAAGGTATTTCTATTAGAGAAAAGGAAGTGTTATTACCATTACAGTAGGCACTGGTGAGATAGCATCTGGAATACTGTGTGCAATTCTTATCTCTCATATTGAAGGAAGATTAATTCAAACTGGAATAGATACGGCAAACGGCTAAAAGATGATCAGAGGAATGGCAAACCTACTTTACAAGAAAAGACTTAAAGAGCTTGATTTCTTTACTTTAACAAAATAAAGGCTGAAGGGAGATATGTTTGTTCTCTATAAATACATCAGATGGATCAACAACAGGGAGGGAGAAAAGTAATGTAAAGGCCACAGCTGACAAGAACAGACGTATATATACATAAGTTTGGGCTTGAAGTTAGGCAAAGTTTTCTACCTCTAAAGGAGTGGGAATAGATCACTTGTTGGTTTAAACTAAATGCTGGATTTAATTTTAAAACAAAATTTTAGGATTTCAATAATTCAGCCAGAGGTTATGGACCTATTACAAGAGTGGATCAGTAAGGTTCTGTGGTCTTCAACATGCCTGGGGCCAGGCTAGATGGTCATGATTATCCCTTGTAATCTTAAAATGGATGGTGCCTCTAATGTGTTTCTCTGTACAACACCCCATCAGATTGAGATGTTATCCCCATTTTATAGAGGAAGAACTATGACACAGAAAGCATAAATAACTTGCTCAAGGCCAGGAGTAACCCAAACACTATCTACGTGTGGTGTACTGTCATGTAGTGGCAATTGGCCCACTTACAGAGAGAAAGAATGAGTTTACTCTACAGCCTTAGTTGGGAGGCAGCTATAAAGCTCAAGCTGTAGAGGCTCAGGCACAAAGCTCTAGAGGTCCCAGGTTTGGTTCTGCCTGTTGCTACTCCAAAATCAGGAATTCTGTTGGAGAGGAAATCACACCTTGCACAGATGAAGCTCATTCCTCATTGGTTTAATGAGCTGTGCAGCACACAGCTTTGTGAAGGTCTACAATCAACAAGTCAGCTTTCTACACATAAGATGCAATCAGTTCTGTAGATTAGAGTACCTCCAATCTTAACTAGACAGGGCAACCTTGCTCCTGTTTGTCACAGACAATTAAAAGTTGTGTGTATTCATAAGTGCACAGCCAGTGTGAGGAACACATACTTTGTGGGAGAATGACCCAGCAGTTATTGGATGAAATGATAAATTCAATGGCAGAACGATTAAGCTGGGGTTCCGGGGGTGTTGTAGAAGGTAACAGGGTAAAGAAGAAAGATGTGGCCACCAGAATGGCCTAAAAATCCTCTGACAAGCTGAAATCTGATTTACAGATATGGAAGAGGGAGCAACCCACCAGTTTATACCAATGTCCACTAAATCCCAGAATAATTCATCACTGCAATTGCTGTGCAAAATTCACACCATTTAGAACCACCACAATTTCTGGCAAAATAAGTTTAAGGCTATAAACATCAAATTGGTTTAATCAATCCTGATACAATGTTAAATAATAAAAGAAGGGCATCACTTCCCCACGTCTTACATTTACAGAGGGGGAAATATATATACACAACACTATGGCTACATCTACACTGGCCCCAAATTCCGGAAAAGTCATGCAAAGCAGGTAAGTCAGAATAGGGAAATCCGCGGTGGATTTAAATATCCCCCGCGGATTTAAATAAATATGTCTGCCGCTTTTTTTCCGGCTTGGGGAAAAGCGTCTAGACTGGCGCGATCCTCCGGAATAAAGCCCTTCTTCCAAACTAAACACTACTGTTTTGTAGAAAAACTGTTTCCCACTCATGTCCTTCTAGATAACAGCCCAGCCCATGCCTTGGGGCAGCTTTCCCCTGCTTTCCACATTCAGCTAGCTTCACTCTTCTTAAAACGCCTGTCCAGAAGCACAGGCTTGCAGCCAGTCAGTCTAAAGCTACAGAATCTGATTTCTTGGATTATTAGAGATTCAGCTTCATTAAGTGACTTCAAAACTAAAGGTCAACCTTTTAATTTAAATTTTTCCTGGATAAGCTTCTGTTTCTAAATTTAATTTGAAAAAAAAAAAAAGTAAAATGAGAGAAATATGATATGCCATTTGCATGAAAGCCTGGAGGCATTTACTGAAGTGGCTACTTGGTTATTAGGGGAATGGAAGAAAATAAAAGTGAAATGATACATTCAAATAAGCAGCTAAACAGCATCATTAATTGTCAGACTGGACAAACAGAAACACATATAAAAGATTTTATTAAAAAGCTTCACAATCAGTGAAGTATATGCACAGCATAAGCATTTTATGAGAAGCACAAAAAACCAGGAATGATGAGGAGAAGAGTTGATGTAATCGGCTCTCACATGAAGAACTGTAACTGATAAGGAGAAAATGTCGAAGTACTTATGCTTGAATGATTTCAGATATATGCTGGAGGGAGAATGTTACTGGATGCAGTTTTATCAGCATACCAAATACAGCAGCCTCTTCTTTAGGTGCAAAGCTAACCACACAATGTTCACATATCAGACACCACCATTATCCCAAAATGAATCTATGTTTACAAGCACTTTGGATATTTTAAAATTTAAGGACACACAACACATACATAGCCATATAAATATGGCTTTAAAATATTTGAAGCAATACGGTATAAAATTGCTATGTCAGATTTCCATAATGATGTTTAACCGAGCTAGTTATAAAAGCATAACGATACCTATTTGTACGTTTCATATAGTATTATAATACTATAGAATACAGTAAATCTATGAAATAGTGTAGATTATAGTAAATCTTGCTGCAATAAGTGATGCTATTCCATCATTAAGTAGAGTTCTGTAAGTCTGCTAGGCCAGGCCAAAGTTGGAACTTCACTTTTTCTCTGATTTTTTTTGGGGGGGGAGGGGATATGGGGGGAGCTGCCAGCTTTGGGAGTTGATTTACTCTGTATAAGTGCAACAAATAAATATTTTTTATTTCTGTTCCACAGCATGTATACATTATGAGGCATTTCTTACACATGTACAGAATTACTGTTCTAGACTGACATGGATCCAACTAGTCCATTTTCATATATTTGCTTAACTGATCTGTTTATTCTGGACAATTTCAGTGAAAGACTTCTTAGTTAGACTAAGTCAGTAGGAATCCAATTGAGATTCTGTAAAGCTGAACTTACCAGCAGCTGTGTAGAAAGATAAGAACTAGAAATATTTGAGGGGCAAGGAAACAACTTTATTATCAAGCAAGGTCTAATTTTGTAAACCCCCTGATTTAGGCTTGTAAATAGGACAAAATTTAAAGTTTCTGTAAAATCCAAGGCAAGGCAGTCAGATTTGAGCCACGTTAATCAGATCTTTAAATAAAAACAAACAAACAAACGAAAACCCTCTCACCAGTAAGTGATAAATAGCAGAGGATCTAAGAGAGTAGCTAGGATTTAATTTTTCTAACTATATGTTTCAGGGGAAAATGTTATGGGATTTGTTGTTGTTGTTGTTTTAAATCAGAGCACCAACTCAACAGCATCTTCCTGGGATATAGACTTTATTATGCAAGAATGATAACCCAGATTTGGCCGTTCAGATTGTAAACATTATGTGAAAGCAAAGACTTATTGTTGTACAATACTTAAAAGGGATATGGAGATTTCTGTGAAGATAAGACAAGGGACAAGACCCAAGAACATGTAAGGCAATAAAAACAGCTGCACTACCAGTGCTATCCAACTCTCTAAATTTGGTTTCATCTCATCTCTCTCCCCCCACCCCTCACACACATATGTATATATAATATATACATATACACACACATATATATTTTCTATTTCAAGTTCTCTCACTAAGCATCTTAGAATTTCAAAGTGAAATTTATTGTAAAATCTGATATTTCTCTACATTTTATCATTTTTTACAGATAATTCCTGTGTAGCTTCAGGGCCCTTAAATGACATGTACTGATATTTTGTGTCCTTGTACCCCAGCATCATGAGGTAATCCAACTTCTTTCTGGAAGCCAGAAGCCACCTGCACGCTCCCTCCCTATTCACGCTGCAGAAACAGAAGGTGAAAGAATTGTCTCTTTGAGGCACCCAGGGGTGTGTGTAAGATTTCCCAGGTTACTGGATGGGGGCTCAAGCCAGTGTTGTATTATGTTGTTGGGAGGAGACCCCTAGATATTGAACCCGGCCCTTGCTGCAATTAACTTGTCCTGGCAGAAGAGTTACACTTAGAATCATAAGTCTGGAAGAGACCTCAGAAGGACATCGAGTCCAACCGCCTTCTCAAAGCAGGACCAACCCCAACTAAATCATCCCAGACAGTCCCCCATGAGAACCACAGCCTGTGATATGGAAGCTTCTCTTAGTTGTCTGAAGAAAGCCTTGTCTACCTCATCCACCTGATCTGGCAGTCTATAGCAGACACCAAGCACATCACCCCTGCTGCTTCTGCCTCTAAACTTAACCCATAGATTCTCAACAGGCTTTTCTCCCTCTACATACTGGATCTCTAAGCAGTCATACTGCTCTGTTACATACAGTGCAACTCCTCTTTCTTTTCTCCCCTGCCTGTTCTTCCTGAACAGTTTATACCCTTCCATGACAGTGCTCCAGTCATGCGAGTCATCCCACCAAGTCTCCGTTATTCCAATCAAATCATAGTTCTTTGACTAGGTCAAGGCTTCTAATTCTTCCTGTTTGTTTCCCAGACTTCTTGCATTCATGTACAAGCACCTTAGATAATCAGTTGATTGCCCTACCTTCTCCATTTGAATCAGGGGTCCTTCTTTGATCCTCCTTCCTCCTTGTGTTTCTTCCCAGTATCCCACTTCTCCACTTACCTCAGGGCTTAGGTCACCATCCCCCAACAAACCTAGTTTAAAGACCTCCACAGTAGGTTTGCAAGCCTGCCCGCGAAGATGCTCTTTCCTCTCTTGAGTAGGTGGATCCCATCTCTTCCTAGCAATCCTTGTACCTGGAACAGAATCCCATGGTCAAAGAAACCAAAGCCCTCTCTCCGACACCACCTGTGCAACCACACATTTACTTCTATGATTCGATGATCCCTTATCTGGACCTTTTCCTTCAACAGGGAGGATGGATGAGAATACCACTTGTGTTTCAAATTCCTTGATCCTTCTTCCCAGTGCTACATAATGTGCAGTGACCCGCTCAAGGTCATTTCTGGTAATATCATTAGTTCCCACATGGAGAAGCAGGAAGGGGTAGCGATCCAAAGATTTGATCAGTTTTGGAAGATTCTTGGTCACATCCTGAATTCTAGCTCCTGTTAAGCAGCACACTTCTCGAGATTCCAGGTCCCCAACCACCACCACCTCTCTTCTTCTCTTGGGGGTGGTGGTCATGTAACCCCCATCCCTATGCATCCCACGCCTTCCGGTCGATGGGGTCTTCTGCTGATCCCTTCCCTGAGACGTCTCTGCCAAAGCATTCTCCACCAGAGTGCCTGTTCAGAGAGCCTGAAAGCAGTTACTTACCTCTACTGGAATTGAGGATACCTGGGTTGCCTTCCTTCTCCTGGAGGTTATATGCTGCCAAATTTCTTCCTTGTTCTGTACTGCCCTCACTGGTTCTTCAGCCTGCTGTGCCTGCAGTATTAAATGCTGCCTTCTATCAAGGAAGTCTTCATCTTCTCTGATGGAACGTAATGTGTTCTGCAACAAGGATCCTGTCTTGATGAACTGCTGTCGTAGAGCACTACCTGCTCTAGTCACCAGCCTGAAAATTTTTTTGGATAAGAACTTGAGAACAGCCATACTGGGTCAGACCAAAGGTCCATCTAGCCCAGTATTCTATCTTCCAACAGTGGCCAATGCCAGATGTCCCAGAGGGAGTAAACAGAACAGGCAATCATCAAGTGATCCCTCTAATGTCATCCATTTCCAGCCCCTGACAAACGGAGGCTAGGGACACCATTCATGTTCATCCTGGCTAATATGTATTGATGGACCTAACCTCCTTAATTCATATATATATGTATTTGAACCCTGTTAAAGTCCTGGTCTTCACAACATCCTTTGGCAAAGAGTTCCACAGGTTGAGGAAGGATAGGGGAAATGCATCAGTAGATATCATTTTACAAGAGGGTAGGAGGGAGAAGAAATAGCTCAGTAGCTCTGGGCTGCTCTGCTCCCACTTTCTAAAAACAATGCTTGGGGAACACAGCAGGCTTGCTAGTAAAGAAGCTGTAGGCAGACTTGGGGAGGGAGAGAATGAGGCTCCACATTTGTTGGGTAGCTAAAGGTGCACAGCTGATGTAGGTCTAGGGCAAATATTTTGGGCACCAAATTAATTGATTTTGGGCTGGAAGTGCGAAACTGATAAGGAGTTTTAGGCACAAAATCAATTGGTGTCAGGATTGGCAAATTTATATTTCTCAGTATAAAGTGGCAACAGTAGTTGTCAAATGCACATAGGCAGGGGAGTTCAAAAGTAGATGACTACTAAAAATCAATCATATTATTTAATCTTTTTTTTTAAACTTGTGATTTTGCAGCCTCATAATTATTTGAGCCTAAATTGTGATTTTTTAACTTTTGGGATTGGTACTTCCAGTTCCTAGGGTTTCTAGTCCTAGGATAATGCCTAAACTTTCTCTTTATTTATGTCTCCTGAGCCCTAGGCTACTGCTCTATCCATTTGGCCATCATTTTCTATATATAAAGCAGTACTTTTTTCTACACTCAGTGTTCTCCGGTCCTTAATGGTAAGACAGATTTTTGGGGGGCAGATTTTTGCCATGCTCCCACAAGATATTTGCTTCAGCTTGTGTGGGTCTGATGAAGTATAAATGCCTTTTCATTGTCTGAACTGATGGGATTATCTTGTTCTTTTTCAAGACCAAGGTCCTGAGTTCTATTCCTGGTGCATGTCATTTTGCAGTAGGCTGGAGACAATATTATCCAAATGTATTGTAGCGGGTTCACTCACTTTCTGCACGGCTTCTTTCCTCAGGGTGGCTTCTGAGGAAGTAACCAGCTGCTCCAACGCCAACGCACCCCCTCTGGGTGAGGTGTTCTCTTCAGGGCACTGCCCTCTGGCAGTGACCACTCAGGTCTTGATCCACGCCCCCTTCCAGAGGGGTGTCATTGTTCTTCCTCTGCTCCTCCTCCAGGGTCCTCCCTACAACCCCCAGTTCTTCTCCCACTCTGCCTGACGGGTTGCCTCCTACACTCTGCCTTGCAGACTTATGGTCTAGGGCTTCCCTGGCTCAAACTTCTGCAGCCTACCACAGCTGCCTCCTTGCGATCCTTGGCTGCCTCTTTGCAGCCCGGCCTTTTAGGGCTGACTCCATGCGAGCTCCGCCCTCCATGACTGTCTCCTTGCAGCCCCTGGGCCTCAGGCCAGGTAGCCTGGGTTTGCTAGGCCAAAGCCTCTCTCATTGCAGGCAGGCAGGTCTCTCTTCTCCTCCCAGGAACTGACCTATATGGCCTCCAGCTGGGCCCTCTTTAGCTGCCTTAGCTGGGCTTCCTCCTGACTCCAGGTCTCAGCCCCTTAAAGGGCCAGTACAGAGCAACACCCTGCCGCAGTATGCAGTCACAGATCAGTGCCTTTTCATTGAACTAACTATATATAAAATGGGCCCATTTTACTTTTAGTTAGTCTAATAAAAACATATAATTTACATCCTTCCCCCCCCCCCCCCCCTGAAAGCCAGCACCTTCAGAATGACAGGGACAGGACCCATTATTCTAATAAATGAATAAATGAATACAACCCCAAAATCCCAGTTAACCACTTCTTTGCTGACTCAGAAAACTATTTCACTAGGAGGGTGGTGAAGTATATTAGGAAAAACTATTTCACTAGGAGGGTAGTGAAGTACTGGAATGGGTTACCTAGGGAAGTCTCCATCCCTAGAGGTGTTTAAGTCTCAACTTGACAAAGGCCTGGCTGGGTTGATTTAATTGGGATTAGTCCTGCCTAGAGCAGGGGGCTGGACTTTATGACCTTCTGAGGTCTCTTCCAGCTCTATGGTTCTATGATTCTAAGTCCCGCTTCAGTGCTTATTAAAAACAATCACTGACATCTATTGTTCCATGGTCCTTTCTTTCTTCTCTTATTTTTACATTGTTACCAGTTACTGAAGTACCTTAAATAGCCACAGCGTGTACTCACAAACCTACTGATATAAAAAGAAAACTGTCACCAAAATGTTTGAATTTGGGTCCCTAAATGTAGGCTTCTAAATCCACATTTGGATACCTAAAAAAAGAGTCTGAGTTTTAAAAGTAATAAGCACTTACAGGTCCCATTGACTTCAATGGAATTTGTGAATGTTAAGAACTTCTGAAAAATCAAACCAAAAATTAATCCTGCATATGAATTCAGGAGTCTAACTTGAATCTCTCAGGTTTGAAAAAAATTGCTAATTACAGATCCTGCGTAGCAATAATTCATGCTGCGTTCAACCAAAGTTGATCAAAATTCGTTGGGTGATCTTGGAAATACATTCTTAAACATGTGCCAACTGTCTCTTTGTACTGAAAATCTTCACTCAATTCTTTTCCATATATTTGCCACATAGACAGTCCTATAAGATTTTTTTTTCTCCTCCTCACGTCTTTATTTCATGAAATAAAGTTAATTTAAAAAAATGGAAGAAGAGACACACAGAATTCTAATAGTTTTCCTATGGGGCTAATTTTACTAGTGATTTGCGCTATTGTTACTGGTAAATCACTGAAAGTGCTAATGAAAAATTAAATGATATTTGAAAAATTGCATTTGGCAATATAACATTAGCATAAAATGAAAGGAAAGAAACACATGGGTACTGCTGTAAATGAGAAGCTCAAATTATTGCATGTGGAATTCTTCTGAGTATGTAGCTTGTTCATTTACTCAGAGACTAACTTGAGTTATAGCAACATGTAATCATTTTAACTCACTTTAAATTTGGTGCTTGTGTGCAGTACATTCAGAATGGAGAATTACCTTCCTCACAGGCCAAATGTAATATATAGACAGATGTAATATAAGCTTGCTATACCTCAGCTATCTCAACCAAGGAATTGACCACCCCAGGGTTACAATATAATTCAGTTTCTCATCAGCTCACTTCGTGGATTTTGCTCCTGATTGGTCAATTATTCCAAATCGAGCAAAATTAAATGTGGTATTTTTCTGATGTGAAATGATGTTTGCCAGTGACCAAAGTGAAACTAATAAATTAATTTCACTTAAAGCCTCAGGCAGAACTAAAAAATTTCAAGTCCCAGAGAAATAAAGACTGCACCTGTTTTATCTATTTATTGCCCAAACCCCTTGCAATTTACTGTCTTTAATTCAATTTGTATTCATAGTGCTTGGGAGAAATAATATCAGGAACTAGGAAGAGTATATGACTATAAGAAAGCGAGCTGTGCAGAATTTAAACTTCTTGAGAGAGGCAATAGATGCTGTTCCATGAAGTATATAATATTTGTCCTGCCAGTTGCAAATTTATCCAGTAGATGTCAACACCAGCAAAAAATGTGTTTTAAGTCAACCTTAACAGCAACGGCAGTCACTTCAATTTACAGGAGTGTATCAGAGGGACATTTAATCTTTAGAGGTATCAAATCTTTATTGGTTTCTACTGTCCACTCACAGCATCTTCTGCATCTTCAGAAACATCTCATGATGACCATACCTGGGCTTTTTGAATAATTTCTTTTTGCTTTCAAAAAAAAAAATTGCCCATGTTGTTGCACAATGGAAACATTGCTAATACACACTTTATCATTTTCAGGAGAGATAAGAACAGGGTGGGATGTGGGGAAAAGAAATGTGTGTGTTGCAAAGCAATTACTGCAGGCAGCATTCTCAGTTACTAAATAAAATCTGAAGACGGCTGTTATCTTCTGACCTTTCACTGCATGGTTAACCAATGCAATAATTTCATGGATTTTGCTCTTTCATCAAGAAGCTTCTCAGCCAGCATCAGTGACCTGACAGTCCCATCCCAACCTCAGGTCAACAGATGTTTATTGTCTCTGTTGTTTTTAAATACACCGAGGACAGTCTTGTTGTAAGCCTTTTAGCATTGTTATCATTCAAGCTACTGAATTTGCTGCCAATTTTTAACCATGCAAAAAACAAGGCCATTTCTACTCACACTTTTAAATCTAATACTGAGACCTGACTGTTTGAACAGCTTGTATGTAGACACTGAAGCATAGATTTCTGTTCCTTTTTTGTTTATTTTTAAGATAAACCTGGGGTTTCTATTTGGCTATCTAGTTTACAGCAGTCACATGCTTCATGTATATTATAGTAATTGCATGTTATTGCCACTAAGTTATTTCAGTTATACTCTTTTGGGGGGTGGAGGAAAAAAGGTGAGAATTTATGGATCATCTTCCTGCTTGGCTCGTCTCCCTCCCACCTCAACTAAAATGTCAGATGGAAAAGCAACACACACACACACACACACACACACACACACACACACACACACACACACACACACACACACACACACACACACACACACACACACACACACACTCTTTTGATGGACTAAATTAGAAATCTTAAAAGAAACAATTGTATTACACTAGTGACACAAACTTCTAAAGCAGTTCATTTTCACAATGGTAAAAAAATCGTAAGTAGACTTAAATATAACTCCTACAACTCTTAAGAGGAACATATGTCCGCATCAGCAGCAGTGAACCTCTGGTATACTAAATCAGTTCTCCTAGAAATTCTAGACATATGGAGGAGCACGAGCATTGTCATAGGACCAAGTCCATGAAGCAGTACAATCTAACTGGTTGCCTGATGCCAACAGCAGAGGCAGTGACAAAAGTAGCCATAATACTCTAGCTCCAGAGACAAAACATGATGTTCTGTAGCAGCTGGAGAGATAAAATCAGTTCTAGGCACTGGTAAAAGATGTAAAATTCTAAATCTAATTTTGATATCTTCAAATGCGAAACGGAGTAATCAGATGTAATGCTTTCAAGACTCCACATCCTGAGTCAGTAATTTGCAATTACATTAATATGTTAAAACTTCAAAATATACATGCATAAATACCTGTACAAGAAGTCCCCAACTTAAAAACAGGTTGTGTTACAAAAGTTTGCTGCTAAGTCAGTTATTTGGAACTTGGAACACATTTTTTCCCCATAGAAACAATGTTAGAAATGGTAGTAAGGTTCCCAGGCTAGCCCACAAAAGCCTATTTAACCCATAATGGTAGCTAAAATACTATATATTTACAATTTAAAATTGTAGAAATAGGGTTTTTTTTTAATAAAAGTTGAATGCTGGTTCCTGAGGAAAGGTAGGTTTAATTAGAGGAGAATAAGGAAGCAAATAGAGATTATGAAGGGGATGTCTGGGCATCCCCCAGCTGCCACAACCCCCACAGGCTCTGCGCCAGCTCCTATGGCCAGCCTCAGTTCCCATCCCACCCCCTCCCAGGGGCTGAACACAGCCCCCACTCATCAGGAGGCAGCAAGCAAAGTGATTGTGGGTTGGAAGACTCAGGAGGAGCAGGAGATGGCCATGCAGCCAGAACGAAGTACTGCTTCTTTCCAGCCACTGGCTGTGAGACTGCCCCTGCTTCTCCAGAGTCCTCCAGCCAGCACTTGTACTGCTCGTCACCACCTGTGCGCCACTTGCCTGCTCCCTGAGGCCAGGGCTGTCTACCCATATGCAGAATACGCAGCTGTGTAGGGCATCTGAAAATTTGGGGCACCACTGGATCTTAATGTCCACCCAACTCTTCCTTTCTCTTTTCTCTCTGGAAATGCAACAGGTAAGCTTCTGTCTATATGCGGGGATGTTTGTAAGTCGGATGTTTGTAACTCGGGGCGTGCCTATAATGTAAATACAATGGTACTAGGATAGAAGGTAAAGCAGAGATCTTAAGTATACCAGGAATTCACTGCATTGCGTTAACAATTTTATTTCTTCTTTGACTGAAGGTCCCATCAAAGAATCAGTGACAACTGGGCCACAATGACATCTTTTGGTTCCGCGAGAATGAGCCTTTTTTGTATTTTGCAGGATGACTCATTACATCGGGGTGGCCAACCCACAGCTTGTAAGCTGCATACAGCTCTTCACCCCTGAAAGTGCGACTCGTGAAGCCTCCCCTGTGGCTCGCGAAGCCACCCTATGCACCCCTACAAACGGTCCCCGGTTCCCTGTGCTCCCCGGGTGTAGGGGAGCCATCCAGTGCGGCAAAATAGCATCAGCTAACAGGAGCCTGATGTGGCCAAAAAAACCTAACCTGTGGTTTTTAAAGGGGCAGCTTCCTTTTTCTTTGCTTTTTTTTTTTTTTTTTTTTGGCTCAACAATTCTGGTGCAGCTCTTCGCATTTTTTCCACCGCTTTTTGGTTCTCTTTGTTAAATGGGTTAGCCACCCCTGCATTACATCATTCTGTCAGTCTTGTAGACATATTTTTATGGGCCAGCAAGCACAAGGAGCATTATGATAATTTAGTGTAGAGGTCATTCCATTACACTAATTGTTATGTACACAAAACCTTGTGGATAAACTATACAGCAGAAAGAAATCCAACTTACAACTTACTGAAACCTGTTAATACTTGGAGGTTTTGAGGCCCTAGAACAGCAGTGGGCAATCTGCAGTCCAAGGGCCACTTTGGGGTTCTAGGAGAGGCCTGCAAGATATTTGGTTAACCATTACCCATGCACAGGTTTGCCAGATTCTGCTGGTTTTCATACTCATAGTATGTTTCGTACTGGTATTACATAAGAGTAGTGAAGTGAGTTGTGTTCTGTAAAGTGAGGTGTGTGCTGATTGCACACACACAAGACTGTGAGACGCATGTGCTCCCTCTGCATCCAATGGAAGTACTGTTACGATTCAATTGGCACACCCTGCAAATTCTAGCTATGCAAGCGCAATTAGTAAAATTACTCTATTCCCAGGAGACTGTCTTGGTTACCACAATCTTGTGGCCCACTGAGATGAAGGAGGACCACTCATGCAGCCCACTCACTAGCCTAGGTTATCTCTCACTGCTCTAGATAGTGTCTGCTAGGCCATTCCAGTGACCAGTGGATTTTAGTTGTTAAGATCCTCTTCCTAACAACAGTCCAAATCAATTTTTCCTGAGATTCAAATAATTCAGACAGAAGGTTTCCTAACACCTCCTTCCAGTTCTAGGTATTTCTTTCATAGAATCATAGAACCATAGAGCTGGAAGAGACCTCAGAAAGTCATCGAGTCCAGCCCCCTGCTCTAGGCAGGGCCAATCCCAACTAAATCAACCCGGCCAGGGCTTTGTCAAGCCGAGACTTAAACACCTCTAGGGAAAGAGACTCCACTACTTCCCTAGGTAACCCATTCCAGTGCTTCATTACCCTCTAAGGGTGTGTCTAGACTACATGCCTCCTTCGACGGAGGCATGTAGATTAGCCAGATCGGAAGAGGGAAATGAAGCCGCGATTAAAATAATCGCGGCTTCATTTAAATTTAAATGGCTGCCCCGATCTGCCGATCAGCTGTTTGTCGGCAGATCGGGGGAGTCTGGACGCGATGCCCCGACAAAGAAGCCTTTCTTCATCGACACAGGTAAGCCTGGTTTCACGAGGCTTACCTGTGTCGATGAAGAAAGGCTTCTTTGTCGGGGCATCGCGTCCAGACTCCCCCGATCTGCCGACAAACAGCTGATCGGCAGATCGGGGCAGCCATTTAAATTTAAATGAAGCCGCGATTATTTTAATCGCGGCTTCATTTCCCTCTTCCGATCTGGCTAATCTACATGCCTCCGTCGAAGGAGGCATGTAGTCTAGACACACCCCTAGTGAAATAGTTTTTCCTAATATCCAACCTGGACCTCTCCTACCACAACTTAAGACCATTGCTCCTTGTTCTGCCATCTGTCACTACTGAGAACAGCCTCTCTCCATCCTCTTTGGAACCTCTTTACTTTATGCCTCTGCATTTCACAGTGGCTAGGAGGCTCTTGGGTGAGAAAAGTAGAGCAGAGAAAAGACTGAAAGCTCATCTTTTCCAGAAGCAAGAGCCCTCTACAATCCAGGCACAGCATTTCACTAGAAATCTAGCAAATGAATGGCAGGGAGGCTGGACACTCTGATCCCCAGTGAAGCCAATTATGGTTAATTTTAAATTACTTAGTAAACACATTACTCAAATGTGAGAGGAAGGATGGCCTTGGGGACTAGACCCTGGATCAGAGCTCTGCCACAGGCTTCCTGCGTGCCCTGGGTACTTAGCCTGTCTGCACATTGTGCTCTCCATACATAGAATGGAAACACCAGTACTCATAAATTCATTTGTTCACACAAAATGCCCAGATAGTATGGTGATTAAACACCACAGAAAAAAGCCGTTCCCCCTTCACGGTAACTCCCTTGCGTCTGCTTCCCATTTAGGAAACACTTGCTCACAGTTCCTAGTTTATTAACCAATTTTTGATCCATTTAATGGTATTTTAGTTTAAGTTGCTGTTTTCCCCATTACTGAACATTATTTATATTCTATAAATGTCAGTGCTGCTTCACACAGTTCCCGAATTCACTAAGATATGGTGCCCCATCAGTTGCTTTACTGTAGACAGTATATAACTCATAGGATTCCCTGTATCTTGGATGTCAATAATGGCATCCAAACAGGCTATAAGATCAATTCAGCATGTGTTTTAAAAGAGATAGCCTGTTGCTAGACATTTTATCTTAAGTATTCCCAGACTGGCTCCCTTATATCTTGTGGCCAGATTAAATGGAACAATATGTCAATAATTTCCTTGTGGTTCTTTGCTACCCTTCTTTGGGGAGGTTCCTAGTTTTGTCTTTTTTCCAGTTAGGTACATATCCTGAATCCCATGATTTACTGCATGTTATTTTCAGTGGTTCCAAGATTTCTTCTTCTAATCCATAGGAGATGAATTCCCAGATGCAATTAATTTGGAACTGTTGTTAGAATTTTGTCAGATGTTTTTTCCATCATCCCTGTGTTCCACTTATATTTGCTGACAAGTTTTCCTATACAAGTTTCTGCAGTTTCCCCATCTTTTAAAATAATTATATGCATTTCATCTTCAAAGCACTTTACAAACAGTATTGTTAGTTCCCATAGCGTCCCTATTTCTCTTAATTCCATTTTACAAGCAGGCGAACAGGTAAAGAGGTTAAGTGACTTTGATTCTAGCCACACAGAAAGTCACTGACAAGTCTGGGTGCAGAATAGGACTTCGAGATTCTCAGTTCCATGTTGAAAACAAGATCACATTTATTTTAAACACATAACTTACACTCTTCTGGCTACAACTTGAATCCTTTTGGATGCTCTGAACTTGTGGGACAAAGGATGATGGTGTCTAGAGAAGACTGGAGAGAAAGGGATAACAGAAACCCAGGATGAACAGCTCCTAAAAACTATCTAAGTGATAGCTTTCATTCTTGTACCTTAAATTGTCTAGCAGTGCCCTAAAGTGAAAACCACAACACACACAGATAGGGGCACAATTAATACAGTCACACAACATTTTCTGAGACATATTTTCCCATTCCAATCACTACTCAAACCAAAAACACAGACCTCCAAGCTAGAGAAAAAATTTGCAATTTAAAACAACCATAGTCTGTTTCAAAATGGCTTCAGTAAAGAGCTTTAGCATTTGATAAGGAGATTACAGTATATTCAATTGCACAGAGCAAAAGCCATTTAAAAAAAAGTACAAGAATTCTGACGCTAGGATTTGCAGCAAGATAACAAAAAGCTAATCGGTCATTCGAAGAGGTGCACCTTGCTGCATACAGTTTCCAGAATAATGAGTCAGTTTTTATCTTCAGCATTTCTTTTATCCAGGCAGGAGGTCTAAACAAAGTCTGTATGCAGCATTAACTCTATGTCCTATGAGAACAAGTGCAGAGTGTCAGCCTTGTATTATAGATACATTTTATTGCATCTAAATAACTTACCATCCCTAAAATAAAGCTCCTCCACTCTCCAGGGACGGGCTTACAGAACCAGAAGATGCTATCCGGCACCCAATCACTATTCATAAAGGTAGCCTAAATGACTTCTAGTGACTCATGGCTATGTTGATGTTTCTTATTAAAATGTCCTCTGAGTACAAAGACAAATGCAGCTTTAGTTTCAATGACAGAGTAGGGATGTTAAATTTAGAGTAATTGACTAATCAAATCAATGCAATTTGCATCAACTATTCGATTAGTTGATATGGCACCTCTGCCTTTGGAGTGTAGCAACAGCCCTAGGGCTGCTGCTACACTTCAAAGGCGAAAGCGCTGCGGAGAGCACGGGGCCAGTGGGGCAGTCCCCCTCTGGCCCCGTGCATCCCATGGCATTGCAAAGTGGCAGCACCGTGTGGAGCCCAGGGTTAGCTGGGGACACTCCTCTGACCCCAGACTCCATGCGGCGCTGCTGCTTTTTAACATCACAAGGAACCTGGCGTCAGGCTGCCCGCGGAATTTCAAAATGACAGAACCCTGTGGATCCTGGAGTCAGCAGCCGTGTGGAGCCTGAAGTCAGTGCCGTGTGGAGCCTAGAGTCAGTGCCACTTATAAATGCCGTGGGGAGCCCAGCGCCAGGCTCCATGTGGCCTTTCAAAGTGGCAGTGCTGCACGAGCCCATGGTCAGCGAGGGAGTCCCCAGCTGATCCCAGGTTCCATACGGCATTGCCACTTTGAAACACCGTGTGCAGCCTGGGGACACCCCAGCTGGCCCCGGGCTGCACGCGTTGTTTCAAAGCAGTAGCGCCGCATGGAGCCCGGGGTCTGGTCCCAGGCTCCACGCAGCACAGACGCTTTGAAGTACCTCCTCCACTTTCCCCTCCCCTTGCTGCCTCTTTTTGATAGAGGCAGCAAGGATAGGGGGAAGCAACTAGTCAACTAGCCTGTCAACTATCCAATAAGCATTTGCTTATCAGAGAGTCGACTAGTCGTTCACATCCCTATGACAGAGTGCATCCTCTTCATTTAGGGTGATCTCCTGACTTTAGAGAGAAAGAATCTGGCCCTTACTCACATACATCTAAAGCAGCCAAGAAGGCCAGTGATATGGTTTATATTAAATCCTGACTTCCTTCTACTTACAGAGTTAGATTCAGCTCGGATTTAAGCAGGCTTCTACTGATATGCAACCAGGAGTAAGGTCCCTACAATGGGTCATTCGCTTGAGGATGGAAGAGGACGGTAAAACTGCAGAAAGCAAAATATATGATTCTGTACAAAACATGCAGAACCCTGTTGGCAGAAAGGTGGAACCTATCTACCTATTGGTGGTACTTATATCGCCTCCCTGAGCAGCACCTCACAATCATTAATGTATTCATGCTCACATCATCACACAAGGCAGTGACATAGCCAGGATAGGAAGGCCCCAACTTCAGGTGAGGGAGGCAATGACACTGGGGTGCATTGAGGGCAGGAGGGATAGGGAGGCCTGCCTCCTCTTTTCCCTTCCAGCCAGTCTTTGGGGAAGCAAGGGAGGTTCTGGCCAGGGACCTCCCGGGGCCCGCAACCAGCTTCAGACGCTGCTCTTCCACACGCATGACTCCCCGCCCTGTGCCAGATCTGGCTCCCTGAGGCAGCTCCCTAACTATCCTGCTCCTTTGCAAGGGAAGTACTTTTATGATCTTGTCACCGGGTTGCCTGCCCACTCACTTCTCCTCCTCCTCATGTCAAATGGCAGCCGTGCCCACGGGTTCGGGTCAGTTGGGAAGCCCTGGAAAAATGGGCACCCCTGCCAGGGAGTGGGGTTGGAGTGTGGGGGCTTGAGGGCAGGTGGGCTCTGGAGTGGGGCAATTCCTTGTCTCTCAATTATCCTCTGGCTGGAGAATCAGTCAGGCAATGGATCTGGAGCAGAGTCAGGGCCAGGGATGAGCCTGGATCCTAAGTGGGTGGGTCACTGCCCACCCAAGCCTACCCATGGCTATGTCTCTGTTGCAAGGTAGGGAAGAGCTATTAATCCCATTTTACAGACAGAGAACTGAGACACACAGCAACTAATTGTCGTGGCCAATGT
Organism: Pelodiscus sinensis; assembly: GCF_052426305.1. Taxonomy (NCBI): domain Eukaryota; kingdom Metazoa; phylum Chordata; order Testudines; family Trionychidae; genus Pelodiscus; species Pelodiscus sinensis. Next base: position 17,274,998 of record NC_143054.1, read on the forward strand.
CACACAGGAAATTTGTAGCATAGCAGGAATCCCAGATCTCTCACGTTAGGGCCCAGATCATTGGCCTATCCCTTTTAAGGCCAGTCACCTCCTGCCCTCTCCACTTCAGCCTCACTCTATCTATTCTCCTTGTGATCCTTCTCTTTTTCCTCTCCCTTCTCCCTGCCCTTCCCTTTTCCCCTCCTCCCTTTTAGGGCTGGAACCACAGGAACAAATATTGCTCCAAAGAGAAGAGCACTAGCTCACAAGTGAAGAGGTTGAAGGGTGAGAGCAAAGCTGTGGACAGGAGCTGACTCAGTATATTTCTTTCTCTATCTCTGCTAGTGGGCTCCTGCACAGGCTTTCCCCCAACTTAAAGCTACTCCCCTAATCCAACAGACAAAAGTCTTGAGGGAGGACACTTGTGCTTTCTTTGTGACAAAGCCACTAAAAGCAGTCAGGCCATGCAAAGAGCAGTAATTTAGGGAGACCCTCCCAACTTATTAAGGCACCCATATGCCACGTTCTTCTGGGTTATCAGTCAGACAGAGACTGTTCTTGCCATTCCTGTTTCACAGATTATAGGATTTACACAGAGACTGGTAAAATACTGTGTAGCGCTGCTGTAAAGGAGCATAATGTAGATGACACACAAATCAAGAGAAAAGCTATGCCATTATAATATGTAGCTTTTCTGTAATAAATTACACTGACCGGCTAAAGTACAGGTTACAGTAAAGTCTGCAGAACTCAATTCATGTTGTGTCAGTAATCTGAATATGGAAGGAAAAAAATCTAATTTCCCCTAGGAATTTTATACATTAGCAAAATGACGGAGATTTAATTGCTTTGAGAAAAAAATTATTCATACAGACATTTAAAAAAAGAAATATGACCGTGCAGTCCTTTTCAGCTATGGAAATAGCAAATAACACTGAATTTAAGCACTTTTCAGAAACCAATGAAGCCCAGCTGGTACTATCTGTCTTTTAATCTTGTGGCTTTGTTTCTCTGAAAGATCCAATAAAACCTGACTATCCTGCTCCTTTGCAATGAAAGTACTTCAAAGGTGACCTGAAAAGTTATTAAAAAAATAAAGTGAGCTTGAGCAATGTGCGTTGGAAACCCTGAGTAACCAGAGTGGCAAAACATTCTGCACATTAAACTTTAAATACTAAAACTATCTTCCTTTTTTTATTTGGTTTCATCTCTGATGTAATTAATTAAATGCTCAGAATGATACCCCAGTATTCACCTTGCTGAGGGCCCTCACACACTATGGGTACACTGCAGGGCTATTTTGAAAGAAGCTATTCTGGAATAGTTATTCCGAAATAGCTTATTTCAAAATAGCACGTCTACACTGCAGGGAAGCCTCAAAATTAGTCCGAGGCAGGCTTCCCTAATGAAGACGCGCTATCTCGATTTAGAGCCCCCGGAGGCACTGGGGAGGAATAACTTAGAATGGCCCTGGTGATGGGCTATTTCAAAATAGCAGAAGTGGGGCACCTACACATGCCTTATTTCGATATAGCTATTTTGGAATAGGCGTGATTCCTTGTAGAATGAGGTTTACACATTTCAGAATAAACCATCCGTTATTTCAAAATTATTCCAAAATAACAGAATGGCTGTGTAGACGCTCGCACTGTTATTTCAAAATAATGTTCGTTATCTCAAAATACAGGCAGTCCCCGAGTTACGCGGATCCGACCAGCAGACCAGGGAGATGGGGAGCAAAGCCGCGAAGCACGCGGGCAACAGGACAGCCGCGGCGCGTCTGGGCTGTCCCGCTGCCCCCATGCTCCGCGGCTTTGCTCTGGATGCCTGTGGTACAGCAGCTGGGGCGCTGCCAGTTGGTCCCATAGTGCCACTCTAGGCGCTACTGGACCAACCCGGCAGCACCCCAGCTGCTCTGCCCCAGGCGTCCTGATTCAGCCACTGCTGGTCAGTTTCAGCAGCGGCTGAATCAGGACGCCTGGGGCAGAGCAGCTTGGGTGCTGCTGGGTTGGTCCAGTAGCGCCAAGGAGCGGCGCTACTGGAGCAACCCAGCAGCACTCAAGCTGCTCTGCCCCAGGCGTCCCCAAGTCAGCCACTGCTGAAACTGACCAGCGCTGACTACAGGAAGCCCGAGGCAGAGTTGCTCTGCCCCGGGCTTCCTGGAATCAGCCGCTGATCAGTTTCAGCAGCAGCTGACTTGGGGACGCCTGGGGTTCTTAAGTTGAATCTGTATGTAAGAACTGGCGTCCAGATTCAGCCTGTTGAAACTGATCAGCGGCTGATTCCAGGAAGCTCGGGGCAGAGCAACTCTTCCTTGGGCTTCCTGTAGTCAGCCGCTGGTCAGTTTCAGCAGCGGCTGAATCTGGATACCAGTTCCGACTTACATACAGATTAAACTTAAGAACAAACCTACAGTCCCTATCTTGTACGTAACCCGGGGACTGCCTGTAATGGTGCAGTGTAGATGCACCCTATGAAACACAACAGGAAGAACTTATGGGAATTAGGCGACAGAGGTGTAGTCATACACTTGTGGAAGGTGCTCAAATATTATGGTGGGAAGCACAGTACAAGAACTGATACAGAACAGGAAAATTGTGTCAGGTTTTATGTGGAGGGAGGGCCAAAGTCATGTATTGTGGAACTCTAGTTAAGTTATTGATGTTGCCATTTCTACCCCTTTGCTGTCCTTCTATTTGTGTCATACTGTCTAGACCAGACCTGGGCAAGACGCGGCCCGAGGGAAACATCTGGTCTATGAACAGCATCTATTTATTTGCTTTCTATTTATATCCTGCAGCCCATGCTACTGAATTTCCAGGTGGGGGCTCAGGCAGCAAGGGCCAGAGCAGTGAGTTCTTTAAATAGCTGCAGCAACCCTGAGCAGCTGCCAGGCAATGTGGTAACAGCAGGGCCGGAAGCCACGAGCATTTAATGTATTTTTAATTCAAAGCCTCTGGCCCCAGACACCTCTTTGGGGAGGCTACTCCCCAGCCTTCCACCTTTGCCCAAGCCCTGCCCCTTCTGGGGTGGAGCTGGCCCATAACCACATACCAAAATTCATTAAGTGGCACCCTCTGAAAAAATTATTGCCCACTCCTGGTCTATACACCTTGACTATATACCTGCATTCTGATACCTCTAACACACTTTTGAGACTGAACTAGGGACTTCCAGAGCCAAAAGCATGAGTTGCAACAGCTTGAATGGAAGAAGCAAGGCTCCGTAACTGGGTGCTGTAAGAACTCAGATCCACTGTAGATATTCAGAGGAACTGAGACAGATATTCATTACTGAATTACATCTTCATGTTGGTTGCTATAGTCTGGATATTCCCCCTGCACTACTGGGTGTTGGCTACAACTCCCAACCCCTCCGTCATGGCCTCCACAGTTCAGTTTCACTCTATATGTCTACACTGGTGGGTTGTTGCGCCAGAAATATGCAAATGAGGCTAAGCGTGGAATATCGCCCAGCCTCATTTGAATACCTAATGAGCTGCCATTTTTGCAGAAGAGGCTCTTGTGCCAGAAGGAGCATCTACACTGCCCCTCCTTGCTCAAGAAAAACCCTCTTGCGCAATGCCGCTACGCTGATTATTTTCAGGAATATGGGCATTGCGCAAGAGGGTTTTTCTTGTGCAAGAAGGGGCAGTGTAGACAGCTCCTTCTATCACAAGAGCCTCTTCCGCCAAAATGGCAGCTCATTAGGTATGCAAATGAGGCTCAGATATTCCACGCTTAGCCTCATTTACATATTTCTGGTGCAACAACCCTCCAGTGTAGACATAGCCTATATGTCTTCCACACTCTCCCCCTCCCCGCCTCACTCATTCTCCTGCCTCCCTTCTAGGTCTCCTTATGCTTCCCTCCCCTCCCCAACCTCTCTGCTACTCAACCTTTGCATAGTGGGGGGTCTGTTCTCTGTTCACATCTAGACACCACTGTAATACAAATAAATGACAACCATGTTAGCAAAGGGTTAAATATAAATAACAGTAAAAAACTAAACACGTGTCAGTCATTGTAATGACTGCCCCTATGCTGAATCACATTATAGTCTTTATACCAGAGATGGGAACCTCCCAGGCACCCAGCTGCATGAGAGTTTGTTTACCCAAGTATCCACAGGCACGGATGCTTTCAGCTCTCAGTGGCTGCAGTTTGCTGTTCCCAGCCAATGGGATGACCTGCAGGAAGCTGCATGGGCTGGGTCACTGCTTCCTGCAGTTCCCATTGGCTGGGAATGGCAAGCCACAGCCTGAGGACCTGTGAGGTTCCGTGCTTACCCACACTCAGGTAAGCAAACCATCTGGCAGCCCGCCAGTGGCTAACCCTGACAAACCACATCCTCCCCAGAAGCTGAAGGTTCTCCATCCCTGTGTTATACAGTAAACCAGTTAACACTGGCTCTCTGTCCAAATGTGTTTGCCCAATGCCTAGTACATCAAGGATGCTGGGGTGGGGGTGGAAGGGTGGGACTGGCTGCTATGGCAACAAAGAATAAAATATTCTATAATAGTAAAGTTTCATAGGTTTTTAAATGTTATTTTTCTTTAAATATCACTATAAAGAAAGGATATTAAAAGCTCCAGGAATCAGTACAATAAGGACTGATACAAATAAGACCCTCATAGAATCATGGGATTTTATATAATGCCTTTCACCAAAGATCCCAGACAGTTATATCCAAGATGAATTTGTCTTCACAGCAGTTTTATGCACTAGGTACATTAAGTATTATGCTGATTTCACAGATGCAGAAACTAAGGGCATACACAGCACCGGCACGCTCTGTATTCCACACTGATAAAGGCTTCAATCCTGCAAAGACATTCATATAAGATACTAGCAGGTGAGGCCCGGCATTGACCAGGCAAAATCATTTTGCATAGATCACACTTAAAGGAAAGTTCAAGAAATTAAATATACGTAATATCATTTTTGATTAAAATGCTTGCAAAAGGGAAGTAAAAGAACAATTTTAAATATGTAGGATTTCAACTTCAAACATTCTTCATTTTACTGAATAATTACCACACGTTATAAATTTGAATCGAAAACTCATGGATCTTCTATGACTCTTTCCGTAACTAAGTTGAATTATTTTGTGATTTGCATCAGTAAAAATTGTATTTGCACTAAAATGACAGTTGAACAGTCAACTTGATTTTAATTTTGTTAGCAAATATTTTATGAACTCTAATCACACTAGTCATGACTTTTTTCCAATGAAAAACAAAAAATTATTTAAACCTTTCACCCAGCATATCTGGTTGAAAAAATAGTGCATTCAGCTAATTTAAGTGGCAGGATTGTTCATGCAAAATTTGGTATCTAATCAGGAAGTATAATTTTTGCATCACAAATCCACAAACAAACTCTTCAAAATACGTAATAGGTGGCTTACATTAAGCAGGCGAGTAATCACAATGAAGTCTATGAGATTATTCATGTGCTTCATGTGAAGCATGTGTATTATGCACTTATTCTAAATCCCTACCTAGTAGCTGGCCCCTATGCTACAACCATCTCCAAAAACTGTATCATGTTCTTTGAATCACAACTAAACTCACACGTTAGACGGAAAGAAGGCCTGGCCTCACAGTGCAAAAGGATTTTGGTAACCTGATCTCACTAAATAGAAACAGAAGTATTATGTACATTTCAGCCACAGAAAGGTGCAGGTAAGGGGTGAGATATCAATGAGAGTGAAATAGATAAAGACATTTCAGGACAAAAATGTAATTTTTGAGCTCCTAAAAGGACATTTCAACCAAAACAAATTAAAAAGAGATTAGCTCTATATAAAACAAATGTACTTGATAGTGTTCTTTTAACATTTTAATTCTGTCTCCAATGATGAGCCGATGACCACCTTCAGGAGCCTGAGCCAGCTTATCAGTTTATTAAGGACATTTTCTGTAGGGTGTAGAGACGGAGTTGTTGAATTTATGGACTTAGATGCAAACAATATAATCCACCCCCATGATTATCCCTAGGATACCTGAGCACTTGGGCCCACTTGTATGAGGCCCACTGGTAAGGCCTAGAAACATGCTTTGCAACTTACAGCCAAGTGCTGGCTCTCCACAGATTGGTTTCATGTTTATACATTAAATGTATGTATTACACTTGCAAAGTGCGTATACGCATCAGTTACTGAAAACTCGACAGCCAACGAATACTCAGCTCTGCAAAATGCCTCAGAGACAGATTTTCACTTCGCTTATTCGTCCAGGGCCCAAGCGTGTCATGGTACCAGCCTTCATTTAATGGGGAGCTGTGGCACCTCCAAATCCAGTGTGAGCTCCATAAGAGAGTGTGCCCCTGGGAGGTTTGTCACAGAGGTGTTCTACTGTTAGGCAGCAGATGTCAGGGCTTTGAAAATGAAGAAGACTACGGTAAAATGGAAGGCTTTCTTCAGTGGGAAGGTAGTGCAGAGAATGAGCACCAGGCCGATGTGCTTTTGGTAGCCTGTTTTGCAACGTAGGTGGGCTGTTTCATTCGGAGTTCATCCTCTTCTTCCTTAGGTACTGTGCACTGCAATACAGCTATGACTATTCTCCCCCTCACCGCATCTGTTTACTGTGGCTGCTCACTTGTACCGTTGGCAAGGGAGATGTTTAACAAAGCAAGCTATCCCCTAGTTACAAGTACTGCATGTCATCATTTGGCGCATATGCATGTATAGTATGAAATATAACACTGTTAAACGTCTAATAACACCCTGCCAGAAATTTTTGATGGCAGTGCTATAAAAAAAGGCGTTGGAACACAACATGGCTCACGATGCTTGCAATATCAGGAGAAAAATCCCCGTGATTTGAAAGCTTGAAGTCAGAGACAGACTTGAGGAACAAGAAATCAGGCAGCAACCAGATTTTGAAACTCGCCCGCCCCAAATTCAGCATCTGTGTTTTATTTTTCTGTTTGGCCTCCTCGCTAGAGAGAGCCATTTGCAAAAATTCAGCTCTTTGGTTTTGAATTTCATACCCACCAAACTTCAGAGAAGTGAAGATCTACATATTTGCCCCGGTCCCTTCTTTAATTAAAGTGATTTTTTTTCCAAACATGGTACCTAAGAGTGATGATGTTACTTCAGGTGACATGTGCCACACTTATAACTGCTTTCTAATACTCATAATAATGCCACACTGATGTCTTCAGCTTATTATTATTACAAAAGCAGCAGGGTCATAGTATTCTCTCTCAAATACTTCTGTAATGGAGTGGATTAATTTAATGAGTGCCAAGTACTGCAATAAAAGTGACAATGATTTGATATTTTGGTACAATTAAGGCTCATTAGCCAGTGACTTTTTTCCAACTTGTATGACACCATAACATATACATAACAGATAGAAAGGTTCCAAATTTCTTTCTAGACTTTTCTTTTAAAAATAAGGAAAGTGGAAATGAGAAAAGCCGTGCATTCAATGGCTTACTGCTGGCCTACTTTAGGAACATCTCACACAGTCCCTTGTGAGAAATAGGGAACAAACATGAAAAATGTGTATGTCTTATGATAAATGACAGGTTAAGGGCAAACCCTACCCTATGCAGTATTAAGGCTTCAGACATAGTTAAAACTACAATATTACTGATAAATTGTAATGTAACCCAGATGCATAATGACACAAATTTGTGGCACATGCAAGCTAAATGTCATTCAAAGGGGAAAAGTACAAGCACAGTTAGGACAGAAGCTGAAATATGGGCTGACAAAGACAGGAATAGGCATTTGAAGCCAAAATTCCACTTGGGACCCAGAAGTTTGGTTTTAGACTTTTCTGGAATTCAACCTTGGTTGCAAAGCTGCATGAAGACTAGGAACTGACCCACTTTGTTCTTCCAGTATAACTGGAGCCTTAAAGCTCATGGTATCTTGTCACAAATTTGAGAACTTGGAAGAAAATGTAAATCCTGAAAGACCGAATTGCAGGATATCCAAGCTCTTCTTCTTTGACAATTCTTTGCATACCTAGACAACTCCACAGTGATCTGCTAAGTGGAATCTTCTGCTTCTTGGGAAAACAACTCTCTTGAATTAAATGAACAATGTGTACTATCTAATTCTTCCCTGATCAGATATTGTCAACTTAAGTTTAGGTTTAAACCCCCACACACTCAAAACACATTTATTTATTTTGTCTGGGAGGAGCATGAATACTTGATGAAATGCAGATTATAACAATATTTTCAGGAAATTAAAAGAAAAAGAACAATCCAAGTAGCAGTAGAGGAATGTTATGAATTAAACATTTTTCTACATCACTGGAAGTTCAGACACAGCATTTTTTCTCAGCCATAATATTCAGAACGTTACATTTGCCACCAATAAAGTAACCAATCAATTTTTTTGTCGAAGCTGAGTAGAGATGAAAATAAAAACAGTATAAATAGTGAGAAACAAAGACTTAAAACTATTCCAGATTAGATAAACTAACGGTATTAACACTGGAAAGAACTTGTTTTTAAGATATTTATATCCTGACAGCTTGTTCTTTTTATACTAAGATATGGTACATCTTTCAATAATTTTCTGGGGCCTCTCTAATTTTTCTTTAAGGAAAACAAAGTTATAATTTTTCAGAATTAATAGTTAAACATAACTTAGGTACAATCATGGCAGGTGCTGTACAAACATATAACAAAGAAGACATTTACAAAGTTCATGGGAAGAGTAAAAATTACCCAGATGTGGTAAAAACATTCCCAGGAGAAAAACGAGGAGAGTTTCTTGTCCAATCTCAAGACTTAAAAGAAAACAAACTTAAAAAAAATAAAAAAAGCTTAAAAAAAATCAATAGAGTTTCCGGTGGTTCTCCTTGCAAATTCAGCATCACTCAATTCTATTCTACATAATCATGGCTGGATATAGACATAAGTGCACTTGCCAAGACGGATACAAAAACAATGAATTGTGAGTTTCCAGAGAGGCAGTCTATAAGCTCCTTGGATCCACAGCTCAAGTCAAGGCAATCTTAAGATATCAGAAAAAAAGCAAGAGGTAGGGGAGGGGATGGAGGCAACTCAGCAGGAGGGACCAACAGCCCTAGATGCAATCATTGCAATGCAAAAAACATCATGGGATGAGGTCTTTGAAGTTTTCTGAACCCTTAGGCTCCCCAAATTCACATTAACATACCTTTGGTAGAAAATACTTCTCCCAAAACTATTCCAAGAGTCTGGTTTCAGGACAGTAATTATTTTAGCCTGAAAAGGAAAAGTAGGTGCAAAATGGCATTATATACATTAGCTATTTCTCTCTGTGTATGTATATGATAATATACAGGGCTCGACAAATCACTGAATCTACTTGCCCATGGCAAACAGATTTCAGCTGGTCACCCCGTTCACTGGCGGCACGCACATGCGCAAGGCCCGCATTGCGCATGCGCAGTGCAGGGCTGGCGAGTAGATTTTGCCTCCATTTGTCAAGCTCTGATAATATATGTGTGTGCTATATAACATGCCTTTAATGTAGGCATAGTGCAAACTAAATGACACTGTAAACTTTTTTACAGCAGCACGGAGAGTACCTATGAGCATAGCTCCCCACGCAAAGGCATAAACAGTATAGCTGCATTACCAGTTACAGCACTGCTCATGGAATGCAGCAGCGAAAACGCTATTACGTGTCCACACTGTCATTGTCAGCTACCAGAGCATTAACGTGACTACACCCACGGCATTCGCAGTGCCTTTTGGAGCGGTGCATTCTCGGCAGCTATCCTAGGGCATGTCTACAACCAGGAAATATTTTGAAATAACTGTTTTCAAAATAATAACTCCTGAAATAACTATTTCAAAATAGCATGTCCACACTGCAGGGAAGCTTTGAAATTAGTCCAAGGCAGGCTCCCTTAACGTGGATGTGCTACCTCAACTTAGAGCCCCAGGAAGCAATGGAGAATAAATACTTTGAATGACTCTGCAAAGTAGTTATTTCGAAATAGCAGCAGTGGCACATGCACATTACTGCTATTTCAAAATAACTATTTTGACATAAGCATTATTCCTCATGGAAAACAGGAGTTATTATTTGAAAATAACGAGCCCATTGTTTCGAAATAACAGGGTTGGTAGTGTGGATGCGCCACTTGTTATTTCTAAATAAGGGGGCTTATTTCAAAGTAACTCTCTAGTGTAGACCAGGGCTTACAGAGCACCTCAGCCTCTTCTGCATGAAGGTTTGTGAGCACAGAGGTTTGTGGGGAGGCATGGGGCACCTTGGTTCCTGTCCCAAAGATGCATGGTGCATTGCTTCACATCCCAGCAACCCCTGTGCTTCCATCCACATTTGGTGCCATTTTCAATGGCTTCTGTACTGCATGGTTTGTCTCCTCCATGGTTCAGGAAAATGCTGACAGGTATCACTTACACAACACAAATGCCAATTGAGTTATTCCTGAAGCGGCAAAGTGAAAATGAGGAGTCCCAGCAGCGTTTGTATGACATGAGATTTCTTGTGGCATTCACGAAGGTGCTGACTACAGTGGAACGTCACTTTGGGGCTCGGGAAACAAGGACTGAGTGGTGGGATCACATCATTGTATACGCCTGGGATGATGAGCAGTAGCTGTAGAACTTTTGGATGGGGAAAGTCACTTTCACGGGACTGTGTGCTGATCTTGCACCCACCCTGTGGCGCAAGGATACGCAAATGAGACCTGCCCTGCCTGTGGAGAAGCGCATGGTGATAAAACTGGCTACGCCAGGTAGCTTTCACTTGGTTGCCAAACATTTTGGAGTGGGGAATTCGACTGTTGGATTTGTGCTGGTGGAAGTTTGGAGGGTCATCAATCGCATCCTGCTCTGCAAGACTGACTCCAGGCAACGTGCATGAAACTGTGAATGGCTTTGCCTGGATGGGCATCCCAAACTGCGGTGGGGCGATATATAGCACACCCATTCCAATTCTGGCACCAGACAACTTAGCGTCTGGGTACATTAACCACAAAGGGTATTTCTCCATGGTTCTGCAGGAGCTTGTGGATCACCTTGGGCATTTCGCAGACATTAAGGCAGGCTAATCCGGAAAGGTGCATGAAACACACATCTTTTGGAACACTGGCCTGTTAAGAAAGCTGTAAACAGGGACTTTCTTCTCAGACCAGAAGGTCATCATGGGGGAAGTGGAAATGCCCATTGTCATTCTTGGAGACCCTGCCTACAGTATGACTCTGTCACTGTCGATGGACTGACCCACACTCCACCTCTTCTCTCCTCTCCTGCTCAACCTCTTCTTCCATGGCCCCAGTGGGGCCTGTCCCTTTTCCCACATTCCAAAGGCCTTACCCTTGCTCTGCCTCATCCCTCCCCTACTTCACCTCGTTTCCCCAATGCTGTCCCCCACTCAATTCTCTTTGCCTTGGTAGCCTTGGAGAAAGAGGTGGAAGAGAGGGAAGTCCTCAGGGCAGAGGAGGGGTGAGGCTGGTATTGGCACTTATGACCCCGCCCACTTCTAGGGAGTTTCCTCCCCAAATACAATCATCATATCCTGCACAGAATTTTAACATTTTTAATGTTATGTAAATATCCTCATTTGTGGCAGAAAAAAAGCACGTTTGGTCATAAATCCCAAACAAATTAGCTAATGATCTCCATATAAGATTCATGCAACATGGGTTCCAACTGCTCAGTAAATTTATTTATTTTATTTTAAAATATTTGTCACCTGCCACTGTACTTAAAATATTTGAGGCAGCTACAAAATTTTAAAACACAATATGTAAAAAATAAGAATAAAAAGAATAAAAGACCCGAAGGGGAGGCATAAAACCTACTAAGGCACACCAAGGGTACGTCTACACTGCATGCCTCTGTCGGCAGAGGCATGTAGATTTGTTTATTCAGCAAAGGTAAATGAAGCCGCGATTTAAATGATCGCGGCTTCATTTACATTGCTGCCGCGCTGAGCCGACAAACAGCTAATCAGCTGTTTGTCGGCTCGCCACTAGTCTGGACGTTCCCCCTGTCGACATCAAAGCCCTTTGTCGGCAGCCCCGGTAAACCTCATTCCACGAGGAATAACGGGGCTGCCGACAAAGGGCTTTGATGTCGACAGGGGGAACGTCCAGACTAGCGGCGAGCCGACAAACAGCTGATCAGCTGTTTGTCGGCTCAGCGCGGCAGCCATGTAAATGTAAATGAAGCCGCGATCATTTAAATCGCGGCTTCATTTACCTTTGCCTACAACCCTAATCTACATGCCTCTGCCGACAGAGGCATGTAGTGTAGACACAGCCCAAGAGTAGTACGGACACACACACACACATCCCAATAAAAACACAAATAAAAAGGACGGTCTTAGCTTGGTGCTAGAACAATGCCAGCATTGGCGCCAGGTGAATGTCCGAAGGGAGGAGATTCCATAGCCTGGGAGCAAAAGCTGAGAAAGCCCTGCTCAACGTAGATGTCAGCCTTATCTTATAAGCGGAGGAACACGGAGCAGAGCCTCCGCAACAAATCTTAATCCCCGGGCAGATTTATATGGGAGGAAACGATCTTTCAAGTACGCTGGTCCAAAACCATTTAGGGCTTTGTAGGTCATAACCAGGACCTTGAATTGTGCCTGGAAATATACCAGACGCCAGAGCAGCTGCTGGAGCACCAGCATAGAATCATAGAACCATAGAGCTGGAAGAGACCTCAGAAGGTCATCAAGTCCAGCCCCCTGCTCTAATGATGTGCTCCGTATAGCGAGTATTAGTTAGAACTCGAGCAGCCACATTCTGGGCCAGCTGAAGTTTCTGAAGACTCTTCAAAGGCAGTAATCCAATCGGGATGTGAGAAAAGAATGAATCACCGTGGCCAGGTCATTCTTACTCAGGAAGGGCTGCAGCTGGTGGATCAGCGAAGCTGCACAAAAGTACTCCTGGCCACTGAGGAAATTTTATTCTCAAATGCTAGGAAAGGGTCCAAAAGGACTCCCAAGCTACGTACTTGTTCCATAAGGAGGAGTGCACCCCTGTCCAGAACAGGTAACACACCACATTCTTGGACAGATGGCTTCCTGATCCACATGACCTTGGTCTTATCTGGATCCAGCTTCAGCTCATTCAAACTCATCCAGTTCATCATTGCCTCCAGACACTGGTTCAGATTAGTCACCGCCACACCTGGATCCGATGTTACAGAGAAAGAGAGTTGGGCGTCATCCACCAAATTTCCTTACATCCTCTCCCAGCAGTTTCATTTAGATGTTAAACAGCATAGTGGACAAGATAGAACCTTGCAGGACCCCAGAGTATAATTTCCACAGGGTCAAGCAACAGCTCCCTAGCTCCACCTCCTGAAAGCATCCTGGCAGGTAAGACCAGAACCACAGCAAAACTGTTCCACCGATGCCCAACTCTGCCAGGTGCTCCAGAAGGATACCATGGTCAATGGTATCAAAAGCTGTCAAGAGGTCCAAGAGAATCAACACGGATGCACTCCCTCCGTCTATCTTCCGGCATAGGTCATTTACCAGGGCAACCAAGGTGGTTTCCATTCCAAAACCTGGCCTGAAGCCAGACCAAAATGGATCCAGATAGCCCATTTCTTCCAAGAAAGCTTGGAGCTGCAACACCATCGCTTGCTCAAGTACCTAGCCCAGCAAGGGAATATTAGTAACTGGGCAATAATTATTCAAGTTGTGTGGGTCCAGGGAAGGCTTCTTTAGGAAGTTTTACCACCACCTCATTCAAGGCAGCAGGAACCATCCCAGATCTAAAAGAAGCATTAACAATCTCCTGGATCCTACCAGCTATCCCTTTCCAGCTTGATTTGGTAAGTCATAAGGGGCAGGGATTGAGCAAGCATGTGGTCGGTTGTACTCATTCAAGTTGTCCGCATCCTTGGTCTGCAAAAGCTGAAACTGTTCCTAGTGGTGGTGCACTCAACACATTCCATACGTCACTTACATGACAGCCAGAGTCAAAGTTGGACCTGATGCGAGCAGTCAATTACCAAGTAAGCTTTAAGTAAATTGTACAGATCAATTGAGTACTAGCACTACATGCTTTTCTTACTGGCTCAAAACTAGAGGCCAATTCATGTAAGTGAATTCCACTAAACTCATTAGGAGCTGGATCAGACCGCATGTACATCAAATATAGAGAAAAGTCCCTGGAATCCAAATTGTAAGAGGGTCATTCTCCTAATAATTATTACATATGGAAATAATTTTAAGGTGCTCACCACCTTTAAAAATAACCCACTCATGCAAATGATACAAATATCAGCCCACTGCAATCAGATCATGTTTATTAAAAATACTAATGTACTGTATAATAGAGAGGCCTCATGATCATGAATATATCAGACTTGAAGTACACAAACGATGACATATTTAGAGACTTTTCACATAAGGCACAGCCATAACCACATTTTATATTTCATGATTATCTAGAGTATGCAACAGAAACAACCATTGTATATGTTTATAGCTATTGTATCTTAGAGATATTAACAAGACTTCAGGGAGTACAGATATTCCAAAGTGCACAGTGTACAAATACTTCTTTTCAATCGAAGAAAGTGTAACTTAATCCGCTGATGCAAAGTATTATTGTTATAATGATGTTAAGTGCCCTTGGATTTAATAGTACAAGTGCTCTATTCATCACAATCTAGGTTGGCAATTGTAGCTCTCTCAATTATTTTTTATTAAATAAACTCTTCTTGCGGAGCAGTGCCACCCGATATAAGGGGCACAGAAACCATTCTATTCTTATTCCCAGGTATCTCTGGCTATTATTGGGAAGTAGTTCTTTACTTTATCCAGACTTTTGAAAATAATGGTGTAGTCATTCCAATACGATTTCATTACTCTTCTAAATGAACACAGAGCACTTTCATGGCACTTTTCAGCTGTAGATCACAAAGCGCTGTACAAAAGTCGGGTAAATATTTGTTCTCGTTTTATAGAGAGAGAAGCTGAGGCAGAGGTGAAATGCCTTGCCCAAAGTCACACAATAAGTCATGCGCAGAAACAGAAAGAAAAGCTAGGTCTGCTAACTCCGTTCTGTCTCCTATTCAATGGACCGGATTGCTTTCCCTGCTTTTTCCCTAATGGGAAAAAAGCCTTATATGTACTTGAGACAAAGGGAAATATGCATACCAACCTGAATCGCACTAGCTGTTTCTAATGCATCCATTATCATAATACCTGAGCATCACATTCATGCCCATGTGTAATTAATCAGTGTTAAACACTATGGATAAAAGAGTGGTTAGGAAGATTTTTTTTCCTGCTACAGGTTGAGCCTCTATAATTTGGCACCCTTGGAACCTGGCTAGTGCTGAACCAGAGAATTTGCAGAACCACGGGAGGTTAATATTGTCTAGCAGCATTACCAATGTTTACAGGGCTTTTAAAAGACACTTGGGGTAACTTTGAGCTAAACAACAGTACAGAACACTGAGAGCCAGGACTGGTGGCTGTAAATAAACGTTATGGGACTGCGGGAAACTTGGCCACACCCATGGTAAGTGGACATCCAGCTAACTAAAATCATGCTGGACCACAGTCCAGAGAGTGCCAGACTGGAGAGGTTCAACCTGTATTAAAATCTTCAATATTTTACTGATTATTTGTAAATATATTTTTCTTGTGACTCCACTACCACATATTACAACAAAAATCTCAATACGTGCAATACAACATCCTCTTCGGAATCACTGCAGATGCTCAACTCATTCTATGCATCCACAGAAGTTATCCCAACCAATAAAAGGGTCTAAATACCATGAGTAAATGGCTCTGAGGTGATATTAAGCATTCTCTCTCTCTCCCCCACAGGTGCTTGGTGGACTCATTCACATGCTCCGGGTCTGCTTACTGATTGACATGTGTGAGGTTGGGAAGAAATTTTCACCCAGGTCAGAAAAAAGCCCAGCGACTTGGGGATTTTTTTACCTTACTCTCTATATAGCATGTGGGTATGCGTTACTTGCCAGGATTATCTGGATATCTCTCACTTAATCATTTGGCAGGCACATAATAGTCTAGTCTCCTGTGGGCTGTCATACTTCTGTCTAATTTTAGATGTGTGTAGGTGCTGAGTGGGGTTGGTGGTCTGTGATATACCTGGGTCAGACTAGAAAGTCGGGTGGTCCTTTTGACCTACATTTCTATGACTTTATAAAAAAATAACAGTCTGGGAGCAATTCTTTAGAGTAAGCAGGAAAGCAATAACTTTCCATCTGAGATCTAACTTTCAGACATAACAGAGAAATCCAATATAGCTCTGCTGTAAATCAACGGTACAGTATGTCATGAGGCTTACAATTTTCAAAGGAATCAAAAGCACTTTCCCTCCAACAGGCACAAAATTGAATCAATATATATTTATAGCTAAATGAATACTCAAGTAATGTTTCAATAAAAATGGTTTTGGAAGCATGTGCTCTTAGTATTTTTTACATTCATATTTTAAATGTCCCTTTTAAAAATAAGGAAAAAAAATAAAAGGCAGAAAATAATATATAATCAAAGTAACTTTTTAATGTTCCCATGGGTTTGTTGTTCCTCTTTCAAACCAATACTCTATAAAAATCAGTGTATTCACCCTTTACATTGATCTCTGCATTTCAGAGAATACAGCAGGGAAATAAATAGGTCAGAGAAATACAGTAACCAAACAATATTGTGATTTTAACTTTACAAACATTTTACCTAACCTTACATTGCAGGCCCTCTTGTCCAATTAAGAGCTGTATGATGAAATGCATTATAATTGGAGTTTCAAAATAGTCAATAGACATCTCAGAGAGATTGTCATAAAGACATGAACAGACATGAAAAAATTCAACCCAACATCAAAAGTAGTTTTTATCCTAGAGAGGCATGTATGAGCTTGGAACACGTGACCAATGGGATTATTTCTTTTACAGACATGACATGCTAACACAAAGTAAAAGGGGATTTATAAAAAAAAAAAAATCACTGTGAATGTCCAAGTGTATATACTTGGAGGCAATCTTGAAAACAATGGGCTTTGTGACTCGCTTAAGACGACAGTTTCCAAGTTGGGACGTGAACTCAGCTGTCCCTGGTTCTCAGTCCTATGCTCAGACCATGCACCCTGCAAAATTTAAATTCTTAATTTGGGGATTTATTTCTAAGGTTTCCCTATCAGTGTCTTGTTGGAGTAAGGCTCAGGGCTGCTTTGTCACTCTGGCAAAAGCACCCTTTGAGGGGAAGAGGATACATTTTCAAAACTGGTTAGCTGAGCTCTCTTCCCACTGACTCTGTTGGGAGCAGAGTTAGGCTGAAACCAAATACTTTTGAAAACCCTGCCTTTGGTGCAAATGGGATCGGTTTCAGAGCCTCCCTGCCAGGAGAAATCTAAAGAGATCTGAACTCTTACTTCTTAATTTCCACCTTAAAATGGTCTGCAGGAAAACCAGCTTCTTTCCTGGGACACAAATGTTCTTCACTTGTACCGACGTCTTTCCACAATTGCCCATTTTGTGAAACCTCTGCATAGGCTAAAAGAAGAATTAATGTCCACATTAAAATAACCCTGCAGCTCTGATGACAGCATGCCCCTCATCAAATTGTTTTATTGACTCTCCAAGTTTGCAGCAGCTTATTCTTGCTTTCAAAACTTTGCCTATATTTCCAGCCCTTTTCTTCATATTGCCCTTCCTTTCCCTGGCTCCTGCTACTTCATCTGTATCCTTCCTTCATTCTTATCGCAGTTGTTTCTTCCACATTACCCTAGATTTCCACCTTCTGCTTTTCTAACTCATTCCTCACTCATCAAACCAAGCAATGCTGATCTGCTCCTCGTTATTTATTATACATTAAACCAGCACACACAAATCCATTTTTCCCCTCACCCAGTTGCATCAATATGATACCACTTCTGCTCTTGGAAGTGCTTCATTTGTGAACTGTTTATTATTATTTATTTCTCTAGAAGAAGGAATCTTTCCTCCTATCAGTTCTGTTTTGTACAATGCTATGTGCACGGTCAGTGCTCGACAAACAATTTGCCATCTGGACAGTAGATAGTGCAGCTACACAAGTGTCCCTTTTACCCAGTACAAACTACATCACTTTTATTGGAAATAAAAGTATTAGAGGAGTTATATAAATAAACGGATTTTGCCACAAGGGAGAATGAAGGTAAGAGCTGCCATACAGGGTCCAACTTTCAGAGGGGTTCAAAACCTGCAGATTTGACCTATTTCAATGGGTGTTGCAGGTGCCCAGCATTTGTCGGAAAGCCTGAGTTCAAGTTGGGAATCCAAAATTAGGGCAGGCTCTTCTGCAAGTGTGGGTCTTTCCTCCTTTAACTTCTCGGCCACAATTTCCCCCTCTGCAGTATAAAATGAGGCTAATACTTCTCTACTTTCAGCAGTGCTTTAAGTGTTATTTGACAAAGTGCTTTGAAGACAGTGAGCACAATGCAATTGGCAAAGTATCATTACTACTTCTCCTAATGAGCAGCAGCAGTCTTAAGGGACAATAGCAGCAACTGCCCTCGGGCAAAACAGAAATTGCCCTTAGGTAAAAATAACTTGATTGTGCAATGTCACAGCATATCTTCAAGCTTTTAACTATATGTCACGGCACAGTCTCACAAACTATTTTTACCCTTGGGCAATATCTTACTGCCATCGGAGTCATTTAGATTATGTTAAATTCTTGTAACAGAGGAATAATTTCACACATAAAATTAATAATTTCCTGCTTTATTTTCTACAGTGCAAAAGGACCACAGCTACTGTAAGGGAAGTTGATGGTAGATGAATTTATAATAAAAGCAGCTCTCAAGCCAACTAGTTAAGAAAGTTGCCATATATCCACTCCTGGCAGAAATTAGGTGTAAAGGTTTTCGAATATTTGGGGGGGTAGGGCATGGGAGAAAGGCCGACATTTTATATTGTATCACCTCTCCACTTGCCAGAGGATGGAAGCTCTGGCAATCGATCCTCCAGGGTTCGATTTAGTGGGCCTACTAAAGACCCGCTAAATTGAACACTAGGATCTCCTGTTGGCGCCAATACTCCTAGCTATCATAAGGAGTAAGGGAAGTTGATGGGAGAGTTTCTCCTGTTGACTTCCCACCATGGGGACATCCCAGAAAATCAGTGCAAGGTACGTCGACTCAGCTATGCAATTCATGTAGCTAGAGTTGCGTATCTTGCATCAATTTTCTCCTCCAGTGTAGACCTGGCTTCAGTTATTCCAACTCTCATATTTATATAAAGATACTTGAATTTTCAAACAATTTAATGTTCTAATACATATTATAAGCAGACATTTTAGCAGGGTTATCTGGTTTCTTTTTAAAACTATGTTTCATAGGAGTACTTACAAGGAAATATTATTATATATGTTCAATATACAGATAGAGATTTTCAGAGAGCAGTTGCTCCTCACCACCTCTGAAAATCAGACCAACAGTTGTGGTTTTGGGTGCTTGGAAGATCTATCTGGCATCTACCAACCACACCATAAACTTTCCCCTTGGCAGAGGCTGATTGAAAAAAAATTCTGGGGAACATGAAATAGTATCACTATTCAAAGTGAAGGGCAAGAGCTAGATTGCCTTGGCTGATGATCAGAGCTTTACCAATCAACAACTTTAGACTTGTTCAAAATAAGATAAAAGCTGTAGGTAGAAGTCTAAATTTCAAAAAATTCATGATTACAAAATTTCCCTTTACATTCACCCTTTTTTTTAGAAATTAAAATGATCTAATTTTATTTATTTATTTTAAGATAAGGGGCTTGAAATGTATTTAGTTAGTTATATTTCTGCCCTTTTTTAAAGTTAGACATCTCAGGAATGTTGTTTTTTTAGGAGAACATCCGAGAGAGTTAAAGTATTATTAGTTCTTATCAACTTAACTGAACGTGCAAGGCTGTTGACTTTTTAACAAATGCTTCCTTTAGTTAAAGTGTTCAGGCTAATTTCTATACAAACTTGCATCAAAATATCAAAAGGTGAGAATTAAAATCTTTTTAGTTATGTCAGTACAATACGGTGTGTGGGAATAAAAAATAGTTAAATATGGATTTCCAAAGTGTGTGTTAAAAAACTCAGCTTTAACTACTTTCATTCTGTGGCAAGATGGTCTGTTGATGGACTTGTACCAAAATAACTCACTACATAGGTTTTAGGAAGTCTATTTAATTAAATCAGTGGAAGTTTGTGTGGCAATTTAGGCACCGAAGTTAAATAGTAATTGACAAAAAAAGTTCTAAACAATTTGACTGATACTCCATTCTCTTTTTAAAAGCTCACGATTACACTAGCTCTCTAGTCATTAATGTTTTCCAGTCTAAGCAGGCTGACCCCTCTGTTTCTAATGTTTATAGCAAGTAAAGAAAGGACCTAAGAAGTTTTAAACAAATCAAAACAAAAACATCATCAACAAAACCACTGCTTTCTGGTCTCCCTTTCATACACTCTTAAATCATTCCATTTTACTTTGTATCACCTATATTTTTGATTTTCTAAAGATACATCGAGGGCACTCAGAACTATGGTTAAGAGCATTTGGGCATGATGTTTGTATAAGAATAAAACTGAAACAAAAAAGCAAGTAAAGAAAAAAAAAAAGAACATAAAGCCCACTCCCTCCCATCTTTTTTGCAAGTCTCATTTAATGCCCAGAACATCAAAACAGTTCACTCATTTTTTTAAACTTTGAAGAAAAATTCTATTTGGCCTTCTGAGTAATCCCTGCAATGTTTAGAGCAAATCCATTTTTCTTAGCAACAATTATAGGAATTGGAGTGGGAGGGTTCAGAATGGATTTATGGAACCTGAAGGAAACGTTAGCTATAGCAAGACTACTGTCTCTCCATAATATCCAATGTATTTCATGTTTCCTCCCCTAAGCGTATTTAAAATGTGTTCTCATGCTACTGCTACACTGTGTTAATTATGTGTTTTGTGCTAATGTTGAAAAAGGTGATACTGCTATTTCTAAATTACTGAAAGTAATTTTACACTGACTTCTCAGTTACTACTTGTTAAAGCTAGGGTAGGGACCAAAGAATAGTTCTAATGTATTCACATCAATTTTAAATTGCTTTTTTAGGTTCCTTGAGATGAAAATGTATGCAACTTGGCTTATTTAGAACTGGAGCAACATTCCATAAGCTCTCCTTCCCCATCCTCAGATAAATTGAATCAAGTGAGCCGTAATCATAGTAAATTTCATAGTTTATTAAGGTCCAGGACCACAGGAAGTGATGTTGGTGAGCCGTTCAGAATGTTGCTGCATAGGTAATTTTCCTAGATTGTCATTTTGACAATGTCACCTTGTCATCCCCTTCTCCTTTATATCAAACTACAGCCTTCCAAAAGGAGCAGTGTGGTGTAACAGTAACTGGATCCACTCCAGTTGTGAGCCTAACTGTGGAAAAGTAGATAAAAGTTCATAAACAACAGGGGGCAAGCAACCTAAATAGTTTTTTAATGGAGCTTAATAAATGTATGAACAGGATATAGTGATGGGGTTGCCTGTGATAGCAGGGGACTGACTAGAATGACCCAGGAAGTGCCTTGTAGCATTACGTCCCTCTGTAGTTGTTCATCTGTGACCCAGTATTTATACTTGTAAGGTCCTTCTAAGCCCATCAACCATCCAATGCATCATCTTTAATATGCTGCTTAGATGTTCACTCTGCCTCTCATTAGCCCATGATCCTACCCTACATCACCCACCTGTTAAATTTCCCAAGCTCCCCGTGAAAATCCATAAAGTCGCCTCTTTATCATCCTATAAATCTCTCCCTATCTCTCTCCTTTGCCATGATGCCTACACAAACCTGACAAAGGTTAGGCTGCTGGCATGCAGTGACTGCTGCTTATCATACAGATCAATACCATCTTATTATTTCCTTGTGCTTCCCTATCTGTCTATGTCCATGACAGGTGGCTAGGGTCTTCCACAATACATACAACAAAAGTAAAAAGTTTACATTTTTTCAAAAATATTGTTTTCAAATAATCATAAAAATGTGGCCATTACATGATTCCATATCACTTTTTTCACCCCTAAGAATAATGCTGTTTCTCTTTTGTCCAGGCCAAATTTAGATTTTGTAAATTCCACCTCAGAACTCTCTGCATTTCTGCTGTGGATGAAGTAACTCCCTTACGGAGTCTGTAACGAGATCTGGGATTTTCCAGGATGAAAGGTAACGTACAGTACCAGAGAGTTCTAGAACTGACAGACTACAGAGACTCTTCATGCAGTTCTCTCCTTTAAACGATCCTGGAAGCTAAGATGTACAGGTTATAATAGCAGGGTGCCTAGACAAGTAAGCTTAGCTTTGGGTAAAGAGATAAAGTAAAACATTGGCATGATATTGTGTACTGGCTACGTAAGAAGTCAACTTCTGTGCCAGAAGCTCTCCTTATGACTACTGAAACTTGAAGGGAACTATATGCTGGTGGGTTACTTTAATGCAAGTTGTATTTTATCCTACTGTAAGATAGATAGATAGATAGATAGATAGATAGATAGATAGATAGATAGATAGATAGATAGATAGATAGATAGATAGATAGATAGATAGATAGATAGATAGATAGATAGATAGATAGATAGATAGATAGATAGATAGATCTACTGCCAGCCAATGGCAGTACATTAATCTCTACAGAAGTTTTATCCATGCAACACAGATGTGATTTCTTTTCAATATATTTAACCATCTCATACTGAAGAATACCTGCAACCCAGCCTATACTGTATCATAGATTTATCACAGTGTTATCATATATTTTAACACATGCTCTAAAAGGGAAGGAGAAGGAGAATTGCATTTATAAAACATTCAAAAGTACAATGACTATCTACTATGTTTTAAATTCACTTCTGTCACTTTCAGCTTAATGTTATACTGTGTAAACCTCTAAGGAAGTGAGCTCCAGCAGAGAATCTGACCTTCAGATTTGGTACTGTACTTCTAAGTAAATGTTTGGAAATTTGCATAGCTGATTGTAATGATCAATAGAATTTGTCAATTCTGGTGGAAAGTATTTAAATCAAAATGTTAATGCAAACACTAAGTCACATTCACACAGATTTAGGGGGATTTCTTGGTCATTTTACTAATACATCATGGCATTTAAATGGGATAGTATCAACTTAAGAACATAAGAATGGCCATACTGGGTCAGACCAAAGGTCCATCTAGCCCAGTATCCTGTCTGCTGACCGAGGCCAATATTAGATGCCCCAGAGAGAGGGATCACAACAGGTAATCCTCATGTGATCTGTCCCCTGTCACCCACCTCCAGAGACACAGAGGCTAGGGATACCATTCCTACCCATTCTGGCTAATAGCCAGTGATGGACCTAACCTCGATGAATCTATCTCTTTTTTTAACCCTGTTAAAGTTCTAGCCTTCACCGCAACCTCTGGCAAAGAATTCCACAAGTTAACAGTGCACTGAGTGAAGAACAACTTCCTTTTGTTTGTTTTAAACCTGCTGCCTATTAATTAATGCTGGATGGAGTGGGACAGTGCTTTGAGCTCTCACAAGATTAGTTGCCTAGTTCTTGCTCATATACTCGGGTCTAAATGATCACCATGTGAGGGTTGAGGAGGAATTTTCCTCCAGGTCAGATTGGTCATGACTTTGGAAGTTTTCCACCATCATCTATAGCATGGTGCAGGCAACTTCCTGGGATTATCCCATTATATCTTTCTTAATCAATTCCCTCCCACTGCAGGGGCCTCAAACATTGATGCATCTTGGTCCCTCCTATTTCCTTAGGGTATGTCTACATGTGCATCCTCTTTGGAGAGAGGGATGAAAATGCAGACACTCGAAATTGCAAATGAAGCCAGGATTTAAATATCCTGCACTTCATTTGCATATTCACGTTATGGCGCTATTTCAAAATAACAGATGCTGTTAAGACGTGGTTATTTCGAGAGAAAACCCTTCTCTTGAAATAGCCCTTATTCCTCATACAACGAGGTTTACCAGTTATTTCGAGAGAGGATTTTCTCTCAAAATAACCGCATCTCAACAGCGTCTGTTTCAAAATAGCGCTATTTCGAAATAGCACCATAACGCAAATGTAGCATGGGATATTTAAATCCCGGCTTCATTTGCAATTTCAAATGTCTGCATTTGCATCCCTCTCATGAAAGAGGGTGCAAGTGTAGACATACCCAACTGTGGTACATAATAGTATAGTCACTTGTGGCACATAATAGGACCACTCCCTGTGGGCTGTAATAGTATGGTCCGGTTTGGGGAATTAGTGTGTAGGTACTGGGTTGGGTTGGTGCTCAGTGATATACACGAGTTCAGATTAAATAATCAGCTAGTCCTTATGGCCTTCAACTCTACAAAAACATTTTCATAACTGCTACTTCAGCAGAGACTGAAAGTGCTATGGTTCATGCTAAATTCATTAGACTTGGCAACAGAGGTGCCAACTTCGAGTTCCAGGTGGGTACTGGACCCCAGATCCTGCCCCCACTCCATCCCTTCTCCCATGTCCCGCATCCCCACCCCACCTCTTCCCTCCTTGAGTCTTCCTGCCTCCTTCTCCACCTCACTGCCTTCTGCACCCTGGGACAGCATCACCAGATTCTTGCACAAAGGTTGCATGTTCCTTTCTGTATAGATCTGTGGTGTCCCACATGCTAGCCACTAGTCTCATTGTGGCTGTTTGGCTGGTTGAGTGTGGCTACTTTACTATAGTTCACCATAGCAGTAGCCACTTCAGAACTGGATGGACACCATGGATACAGATCATAGAATCAATGTCAAGCAAGTACTACTAATGCTTTCCTTGTGATTATAATAAACATTTGCCTCTCAGTTAGATAAAGAAACATGTCCCACTACATTTCTGTACAAAGATTCTTTTTTAAAGTAAATGTTAGACTGAAATTATTACAACTCCAATGAGTTACTATTAATTAAAAGTAAAGTAGACTGACAACAACAAATGTTACAGATCTAATACCAAAAGTATACAGCATACTGCACCCAGTAATTAACTGGCTAGTTTATTTTAGATCAAAGCTTTTTGTATATCACAGGCCCGTCAGTGTTTTTGCATCATGCAGTGATTTGATTGCCTGTATAGTTGCACAGAACCTGTAGGCAGTAACTGCATGTAAGAAAATAGATCTGATAGAGTTCCAGGGGAAATCTGCCCCCTGCCCATATTATACAGGTGACAGACTCTGCCTCCTCTATAAACTGCATCCCTGCTGAGAAAAAGCATTTTTATAGTACTAACTTTTGTTCATTCAGTATGAGCAAGACCATTTGCAACAGCATTATCTAGAGTATCCCAGTAATGTTACAAAACCCTGTATTGCTAATAGCTAACAGAGACATTTTCTTAGCA
The DNA here is from genome assembly GCF_052426305.1 of Pelodiscus sinensis. Classification (NCBI taxonomy): domain Eukaryota; kingdom Metazoa; phylum Chordata; order Testudines; family Trionychidae; genus Pelodiscus; species Pelodiscus sinensis. The sequence continues at coordinate 17,300,326 of NC_143054.1, forward strand.
CAAGCCCTTCTGTTCCAGTGTCTCTTGAGTTGTATCTCTTTTGCTACTGGGAATTTGTAAAAATAGCAGAACCTCAACGATACAAACACCGGAGTTACAGACTGACCAGCCAACTGGATACCATGTAAAACCAGAAGTAACCGATCAGGCAGCAGCAGAGTATTGTATGGTACTGTACATTTATTGCATCTCAAAGTGAGGCACATCTGGGCTGCCAGTCCCCGTCTCACCCCCACCTCGTGTACAGAGCAGCAATTCACATGCAGGGTGATGGGAAACAAGCTTGGAAACTCATGCTAATCCTGAAAGGGAGCTCAGCTCCTGCTGAAACCTGGCTTGAATGTCAGCTGCTAGATCTTTAGCCGGAGCTGTAAAAAGTAAATCCCACCAGCAGCTCTTTACTGCTCCAACAATGTGCACCAACACAGAAACATGGCAATGCTCACGAAAGCCATTCAATATATCACATTGAACAGTATACATTTCCCAGGTTTGGGGTATTTTTTATTAACCATCCAAATAGATTGCCAAATAGATGTAAAATTTCTTAATTGTATTTCATCCAAAAATAATAACATTAACATAACTAATTTCTGAGACCAGTAAATCATTAATTCAGGTCACAGATGATGGCTAGTTGTGCAAGAAAGCCAGTACGAAATATACTGAGACCAAACTCGTTTCACAATGTCCAAATAGTTACTTATCAACTATGAGATGGCAACAGTGTTCTGCCCTTGTTGATCTGGTTCAGATTTAAAACCAATAACCTGAGGGGAGGGGAAGGCTTTGAATACCATTACCAGTTCCTTGAGCCTCCCATTGCACCAACAGGAAAACAAAATGCGCTATAGTGTCTAAGGAGGAGGACTGAAGACAATTTTCTAGGAAAAGACCTATATTTAGTTGGTGCCATAACAGTGGCTAATGGCATCAATTAGATAACTCATTTCATAAGACATTTTGCCACCCTGCTTAATGTCAGGTAAGTAGGGACAGGAAACAGAGACCAGTCTCTAACCAGCACTCCTGTGTGTAGGGTTGCCAGATGGTTGAAACAAAAATACCGAACACTCCTCCTCACCCCCCAAAAAAAACACCGGGAAAAAATTCTGTTGAAGGGGGAATAAAGGGTGTGGGGGGAGTTGTTGAGGGGAAAAAAAAAAGAAAAGAAAAAGGATTCCAAGGACTTAATAAGCCAAAAAAGTAAAAATGTCAAATAAAACAGCATTAAAACAGCATGTCCCCTTTAACTGCAGGGATAGGAACAGGGGAGCAGTTGAGCACTAAGACTTTTGGCCGGCAGCCATTTTGTGCAGGCAGCCTTGGGGAACTAGGTAAGCATGGGGACTGGGGTCAGGGGGTCTTGGGGACTGGAGAGTTTCGGGGGGGGGGGGGGAGGCTTGGCACTGACTGTTTGTAGGGTTGCCAGGTACCCGGCATTTTCGCTTCCTGGCCAGGGAAAAATTCAGAAAATACCGGACATTTTAAGTGTCCAGTATTCTCTGAATTTTTTTCACCGGACAGGAGCCGAAAATACTGGACTGTCTGGGTGAATACCAGACACCTGGCCACCCTACTTGTGTGAAACATAAATATGCCATTACCATGCAACTCTAAGCTTCTTTTGTACACATTTCTGCACATATGCAAGGCAAAATGTTATGAAGTCTGCATAGCTTCAGATTTGCTATTTTAGAGCTCATACCAGCTTCAAGCTCCAACATGCTTACTGCAAATGAGAGTTACATTTCTAGTTGTATGCTTCCTATACCAAAATAAATACAATTTACACATTCAGGATTGCATGGTCACAAATGGGACTCTACAATTAAGAACCATGAAGGATGTGCTAGAACGCCTAAGCAGAAGAAAAACTTGCTTATTTTTTTCCAAGGGCCTTCCCCTTTATAGCTTTTCACTTACAGACGCCTCCGGCATTTAAAAATACTCCATGCATTTGTGGAACTATTTTCCAGAACAAAACGTTATCATTCATCAGGAGCAGAGCAGTTTGCAGTGTGAACAATTCGCTTTCGTTAAGTACCATATGGTTGCCCGTAGGAAAATGCCAACACGTTTCAACTCTACAGCTGGGCCATGGTTCCCTTTATTCATTGTGCAGATGGTTGTAATTGACACCACTACTAAAACAGGTCTCAAGCACTTCTGCAGGATCATTAGAGTAATTAGTTATTAAATACAGTTACCATTTTTAGAAAGCAGGTTTTAATGCTTGGCATGTAAAATGCAATATTTTGCTATAACGAGATAGGCTAAATGTTACAGGGAGGCAGAAAAAACTTAAGTGATTTTTTAAATTGTTTTATCCAAAGACTAGGAAAACTGCAGGAGCAAAGCAAAACACACAAAATTACTGGCCAAGGAATCAACTGAAACAAGTATTTTGTAAAGTGACCTAGTGCAAGTGTATTAAAAAGAAATCTGGAATGGAGACTAAAAGAACAAATCCAGTATTCCGTAAAAAAAAAAAAATCCAAAACCCAGAAGCTACAAATATATCTGTTAATTAATCCCAGAGATGAATACAACCTTAAACATAAAATATTGTCATTCCAAGGCTCTACCTCACCTAATCAGGTGTATTTATTACCATAAAGCATCTATCCCATATTCTTGGTGCACCTACATAATTCAATTTTCAGGTTAAATATCAGAACAGGCTGCTCTTCTGACTGTAAAAATAATGTTGTATTAACAGGATCAAGGCATTCCAGGTCCTCCTTAAGCAGCTTTTAGCCACTAGAACATCACAGAAAACACCCCATAATTCACACAGGGTTATCCTCCAGGTCAAATGTGTAGGTAGAGATTGAAAAAGCCCAGGGTAAACCTGAGACATTGGGTCTTGATGTTACAGAGTAACTTCCAGCCGTCAGAGACAACAGCAGGAGGAACAGGATGTTCAGCCCTCCAAAAGCAGAAGCCTAAATTGCTTCCAAGTGCCTTGTCATTGCCAACCAAAAAGGCATAACATTCATGGGAGGAGAACAATAGAAACAACCACTATGCTTGTAATTATAGCACTGTAAGGAAGGTTGGACAGGTTTTCCATTAGAAATCTCAGTTTGGGATGTTTTATGATGTTACTTGAAATATTTGCTGCAGGCTGCAACCTGAGAAAAGGTCCCCAAAAAATCCAAACACTTTCTTATATGATTGATAAAAATAATCTATTCAAATGTAGGACCCTCTCCCCAGAAAACAGTAACTTACAAAAGAGGTGTTCAATTTCTTAAGGTAAGTTTTGTTAAAGTACATCATGTACATATCTAACTTTAACAATAACAATAGTACTGCAGATCATAAAAGTACAAAGGATAATGCACTATCAAACTGAAGTTATTTATGTCAAACTGTTATTGTGTTTGCAGCTGAACCAGACTTTATAACTATTTTCAGATGAGATGTAAAACAGCAGTCTTACCATAGTGTTCATGATTTCTGACACTTATCCCTTAGTAGGAGAGTTAACCCAAAGTACCTTGGCCAAATTTCAACTTGGATAATTAATTTCTATTCTCGTATGTCTAGACTACATGCTTCTTTCGAAAGCAGCTTTTTGTTTTGAAAAAGCTTCTTTCGAAAGATCGTCTAGACAGCCACAACTTTTTCGAAAAAGCGATCTGCTTTTTCAAAAGAGCACCCAGGCAATCTGGATGCTCTCTTTCGAAAAAGCCCTGTTTGCGGTCAAGAACACCTTTTTTCGAAAGAGCTCTGTCGAAAAAAGGTGTTCTTCCTCATAAAATGAGGTTTACCACTGTAAAAAAGCCCACAGTGTTCTTTCGATTTAATTTCGAAAGAACATGGTGGCAGGCTAGATGCAGGTGAAGTTGGGGTTTTTTGGGGTTTTTTTTCCTCGAAAAAAGGCCACTTTTTTCAAAGAAACCCTGCAGTCTAGACATAGCCCTAAATTCCACAGAATTTCAATTTGATATAATTTTTTTTTCTTTAACTAAAGTCATGCACTGTTGCTGTGTGCTGTTCAAAGACTGCTATGTCCTATCCCAGAGCTGCCTGCATTTCACTGTTGAGTGTAATGATTGCTACAAATATAGTTTATAAAATGCTGTGGGATCTTTCTGCACACAAAATGAACGTTTACTGGTTTGCAACTGAAATCTTTTAGGTTCTTTGCCTATGATGTGCATTACTGGCTTAATTAACACAGAGAAACTTGGTTTTTCATAAACGAACATCTATTCTGCCAATTTCCAAAATACAAATATTGAAAGATTTTGTAGCACATTGATAAAACTCTCACATGCAGTAACTGAACAGCCTAATCTAAGAGCTGAGAATTTTAGATATTTTATTCAGGCTAGTGTGCATTTTTCAAAGTCTCTGAATACTTTATTTGATAGATCTTAATAGCTTGGAAGGTTATGTTAATCAATATTAAGTTGAGCCACGAAGAGGATTTCTAACATTTAAGTAACTTTTTTCCCTGAGAACAGGGAAGGAAAATCAATATACCATAGCTAAGAAGGGTTCTTGATAGATAAACAATGGAACAAGTTCCCACTGTGATGCTGTAGCTAGGAGGGATCCTTGGTTAGGTAAGCAGGGGATTATCAAGTGGGAGTAGGGAGGAGGTAATGTTTCTCTATATAGCATTAATGAGACCATTATTCCTATACTGTGTCCAATTTTGGAGTCTGCACTTGTGAAAAGAATGTTTGAAACACTGGAAAGGCTTCAGAAAAAAAAACCTACAATAATGATGTGAGGTCTGGAAAACATGCCTTATAGGAGAAATTTAAGAAGCTCGATCTATTTCATCTATCCATGAGAAAGCAAAGAAGTGACTTGACCAGAGTCTTAAAATCTACATCGGGAAAGAGATTTCCAAAAGCAGACAGCATTTTAATCTAGCAGAAAATGGTATAACATCATCCTATGGCTGGAAGCAAATTCAGATGAGAAGGTGCAGATTTTTAACAGGGAGGGTAATTAACCATTGGAACAATTTACCAAAGGATGTGGTAGACTCTCCATCTCCAAATCCAGACTGGATGTCTGTATAAAATATGCATCACAATTGAGACAGAAGTTATAGGTTTGATGCAGAGATTATTGGGTGAAATTCTTTGGCCTTCATTAAACAGAAGGTCAGATTAGACAAGCATAATAGTCCCCTCCTTCTAGTCTTAATGGTTATTAATAAAAACCTTGAATCTGATCAAAAGTCACTTAGTAGAATTTGACAAGTCAGAGCACTGTCTTGCTATGTATTCCAAATTCTATAATATAGTCATCAACCTTCCAGGATTCTCCGTAATTGCCTTGTAGGCGAGTCTTAGGAGCAGTTTGGCAATTGGTGTAGAGCAAAGGTTCCCAAATATTTTCAGGTTGGACTACATTTTACAGACATATTTTCCTATGGATATCTGCCTTTGTATAGACCCCATCTTAACCAGGTTCACAATCAGATAACATCCCTGTAGCAAGAAGAGCTATTGCTTTTAAGGAGAATTAATTCCCCAGAAATAATTTCACATCTTTTAACATAACTCAGGAAGTGAAAATATGCTACTGTCCCAATTGCTGCAGCCCAACAGCAGTTTAAGAACCAGTGGTACAGCCAACCAGGAAGTAAAACCGAAAGACTTATCAGGATGCTTAAACTTTCAAAAAGGAAACCAAAAACATCTAAGTTCAACCACAAGTCGCTGAGCTAGATGAATCATTAAGACAAACTCTATGGTTTGTGTTATCCAAAAGTCCAATTAGATGACCCCATGCTCTACCCACTCATTATAGGAGAACAAAAAGCTACTAACATTAGATTGAGCAAATGCTTCTATCAACAGTGAAACAATCAATGTTGGCATTTAAATTGTTATCCTCAGTCGTTACTGTTAGGATCTGGATATTCAGGCTTGCCTCTTCTGGCCTATTTTTTAAGAATTTAGTCAGTGGTCTCCAACCTTTTTAACCACAAGATCACTTTTTCAATTTAAGTGCAATGTAAAATCTACCTCAAACCCAAATACCCTTGCCCCGCTTCCTTCCCGCCCCTTCTTTGAGGCCCTGCCCCTGCTCCGCTCCTTCTCCAAGGCCTCACCCTGCTCCCTCCTTCCCCCATCCTCACTCACTTTCACCAGGCTGTGGTAGGGTTAGGGTTAGGCTCTGATCTTGGGCCGAGGAGTTTGGAGTGTGGGAAGGGCTCCAGGCTTAGTCCATGGTGGGAGATTGGGGTCCAGCAGAGGTTTCAGGGTGTAAGGTCTGGGAAGGAGTTTGGGTGCAGGGGGACTCATGTTTGGGGCAGGAGGTTGGGTGTAGGAAGAGGTTTGGGGCTAGGACAGAGTTCAGGAAGCAGGCTCTGGCTGGGCACCACCTAACTGAGACGGCTTCTGGGTGGTGGAGCAGTGGAGTTAAAGCAGGCATTTAGTGAATTCTAAAATGCCTAACCTATCATGGCTGGAGTAATTATCCCTGTGGTAATTGCTGCTCCTGGAAGTGGCAGGCATGTCTCTGTAGCCCCTGAGAAATGCAGAGCAGGGGTTCTCCACATGCTGTCCTTGCCTTCAGACACTACTCCTGCAGCTCCCATTGATCAGTAATGGGGAACCACGGCCAGTAGAAGCTGTGGGCACAATGCCTGTAGATGAGGGGCAGCAAATGGAGCCCTGCCCTGGCCCTGCACCACTCCTGAAAACAGCTGGCATGTACAGCAATTGCTCCATGTGGATAAATAGGAAGTAAGTAGGAAAAACCAAAGGGATAAAGGAAAGGGAACTGGATTCATGCTTGCTAGAAGCTAATCCCAATAAACACTGAATTGTTTGCATACCTGGATTTTGGGCATTGCTGTCCTAGGATCACGTGAGAAGGACCAGGGAAGTGGGTGGATGAAGGGATAAGCCCTCTAACATTCACAATTAACACATTCTCAAACATGAACGGAAAGGGGCAGTTCTCAGCCATCAGAATAATTGTTTCCAGATGCTTGCAGATTCTGGAAAATACCACTGCATTTATTCACATTTTGAGGATGCCTTCACAGTTCATACAGGGGTGGGGAACCTAAGGCATGTGGTGCCTTCATCTGGCCCCCAAAACTACAGGCTCCCTTCCCCCAGTATTAGGGAGCCTCTGCTGACACATCAGCCCCCTACTGCCCCCTCTATTCCTCATTGGGGCTGGAGTACACAAAATCTACCATCCTGGCTCCCCCTAGGCTCTGGTGTGCAAAGGGAATGTGGGGAGTGTCTTTCTCCTCAGTCAGGGGCCAAGTCAGTGAGAGTTTGGGGGGGGGGGGTTGTTTTGTTTTCTCTCTTCTCGCTTGTGTGTGGTACCCGAGCTCTGGGTCAGCAGCCCCCAACCCAAAAAAGGTTCCACCTCTGGGGTAGAGGTAAACATGTTTTTAAACTGCTGGCTTAGCACAAGATGAAGCCACCAGCAAAAAAATGACCAGCTCGCTGAAGTTTTTAGACTCCTGAATTTATTATCTACACCATAAAATCATAATAGACACACAACCAACATTAATTGAAATTGAGACTTAAAAATAAAAGCAACACCACCTCAATACAAGCACAAAGGAATGGCTGTCAAGAGCTAAACTTTTCTCTTCTACAAATGTGAGACTCAAAACTTACAAAAACATTTTGAAAATAAGGACACGTGGCAGTCAAGAGCACCAGGCAATGCAACCATCTGAATGTTTATGTGTTTCATGCAAACACACAGTTTCTCCATTGACTTCCCATTAGTTTTGGATCAGGTCTTAGGTACTGAAACACTTTGAGAACTTTAACATTTCTATAGGCTTTTCAGCTTATACCTAACTTTTCTTCTCCAGATTGTGGAGCTACAATTGTCAATGTCTCTAAAAGGGATGTTCTTTATCTTACTGAAAAAGAATAGAAAATAGAGCATAAAAGAATAGATTAGAGAGGGAAACAGATGAATAAAAAACAATCATGAAGCAAAAAAAGTGAATACAGATTTAGGAAAAGAGCTCAGATCAGAACTCTTGTTTCTCACAGATCAAGGCTTACCAGGCTAACATTATTGGTTTTAATGTCAAGGTCTAATCATCTCCCTGGTTGTTGCAACTTTTTTATTGACTGAAAGAATGAGGAAAGCAGGAAGCAACTGAAAGCTGAAAGGGTTAATAAATGAGCTAAGACTTAAAAATACAATGCTATTATGGTCCCTTTATAATGTCAGTAGGAAGTTGTTAGGCTGTCATTCCACAGATGTTCATCCACACATATACAAGAACACAAACAAATCCCGGGGGATCCCTAACGTCATGTGTGGCATACATAAATGTGAAAATTCTTCATTCATCACACGTTTCCTTTTCCTGCGATAACAACCCAGGGAATAAAAAGGACGCCACTTCCAAAAGAATGAATCTAGCAGAGAAAATGTGGATCTGCCTATCAAGCAACTTCACAACCCAGGAAGTGGACAAGCAATGCCACACTGAAATTATAGCAATAGAGTACCTTTTATTGGGTGGAGTAATTATTTTTAAATACTACAGGTCCACAGATTCCCATCTGTTCTACTGGCTTCTTTTTGTCTTTCAAGAAGAGAATAGAAACAATTTTACCATATCATTACAATCTTTCCTTTCAACTGAATGTTGCTTTTAGGTAAAAAGCAATGCTCAGCTGTTCAGACCAAAAAAAAAAAAAAAGTATAGCAATCAATTTCCTACTTTAAACAAAATAATTAATACTCTGCATACTGTAGTTTTTAGGTGGCCAGTATTTTTATTACCCACAACACCACATAGGTTGTCTTACAAAGGAAATCCTACCAATGATGCTTAGGGCATAAAGCCAAACATTAAGATTAATTTCTTCCTCAAAAAAGTGTGGTTGTAATTCTTCTTAATATAGTGAACAATTGTGAGATAAAAGCCCAATCCTGCAACACTTACCAAAGTTAATGTGGTTGTGTGTATGGGGAAAAATCTCCAGGATTAGGCACTAAATGTGTTGTGGAGGCCATCTTGTTTTGTGTGGCACTCTTTACAACCAGAAGGGGCACTGTCTAGACATCAATGAAACACGACAGCTGGGGACAGAACCATTTTGAGTAGGAAAAACTAAATTACCTGGGGTCACAGAGCTGGGCTGAACAACAAGCTGGATTCTTTTCTCTGTTCATCTTAGTGTGTATACATGTGTGTCCACACACATCTGCGGGCATACACTTTTGTTAAGTTTTGTTATAAATACAGTGTCACCAATTCGCATAATTTTGTTGCAACTGTCATGATATTGCGTGTTTTTCCTAAGGCACTAATTCTTAGAATGAAGCTCAGTTTTCATTAAAAATAAAATGTAAACCCTCATGCTTACAGACAGAGAAAAAGATTGAAAAATATTACCCAGTATATCCTAAAGGCAAATAAATGACTCCAATTTTGAAAAACAGATTCATGATTTTTAATCCCATCTCATGATATTTTGGGATCCAATGGAGATTTTTGAATGCTTAAGGCTGGCAATATTGTAAATATTATTCCCTAGGGGAAACCAGACCGGAACAACATATAACTTGATTATTATGCATGTGATAAAACTCTGTCCCATTCCATTTTCCAAAACTAGCCTAAATAAATAAAAATAAAGTACATGGGTGATAGATTAGGATAGAAACTGATTTTTTTAGACATATTTTAACCTTAGGCCACTATGAATTATAACATTAATTAATTCATGACATGAAATTGGTTCCTTATTAAAAGTGATAAACTCTAACATCAATTCAGTATTTTTAAGATTCCAAACTTGTACTTTAAAACCATCCCTGACAAAATTTAGTATCACACATCTCAAGTAATAGAGAGGTAGCCATGTTAGTCTGATCTTGCAAAAACAAAAGAAAAAACTATGTAGCACTTTAAAGACTAACAAGATGGTTTAATAGGTGATGAGCTTTCGTGGTCATCACCTATTAAACCACCTTGTTAGTCTTTAAAGTGCTACACATCTCAAGAGAAGAGTTAAAGTCTTTACAGGTCTACACAGGCCAACTATTTGATATATACCGTACCTAACATGATTATAATGTCATCTGATAGAAATTAATCCTTGTCTTGCAGGTTTTGACAGTGTTTGAAGTGATGAAGAAGAGACATAGAGAACATGAAAAATAAAATTAAAAAAAATGAGTGAGAAAGATAATCATGGAAAGAGGAGTAAAAGAAATAGGGTTTAGTTCACTTCTAATTCACAAGGAAAGTATTTATAGATGTAAGGGTCACTGTTAGCTTGGTTGGTAAACAGCAGCAGCTGGTTCAAATTCTGCCTCTAGGATTTCATTCATTTTATTGCTGACAAATACACTCAGTGAATCAATGCCAGCATAACGTATCGTCTGCACAGGCATAAAAAATAGAACAATTTGAAAAAATAACCTAGACAGTAGGGAGGAAAAGAAGATATTCAGCCTAATTTCAAACCGAATCAAGTCTCATGGGTTTGGAAATGCTGTAGGCTACATGTGCAAGCTTATCCATGGTCACATTCCTCCTTGCACTCTGCTCAACAGCATTTAAATGCAAGTTATTCCTATAGGATAACACGTTTCATTTCTTAGTACAAAAGACCGAGGTTACCAAAAGTTACCTCCTAGGAATTTCCTTAGAACTCATACTAGTGACCTCATTGTCCTACGGCAACCAGAATTAGCAGCATGTCATCCAACAATTAATCTCATATCTCACTGCTTAACATTCATCAGCCACTATGACCACTTCAATAAAGCCCTAATAATAGTGACACTGTCATTTCTAGAAGCCTTTGATCAGACTTATAGCTAAAAATCTGTGCTTGAGCCACAATTATGAAAATAGCTAAGGGACAGAGAACAGGGTTTACTGTCACCACAGTAAGAACAGATAATGGGTGGCTTTATAAATATGGCATGCCTTATTCAAATGTTATAAGTAATGGGTTTCTAGAAAAAGCAGGAGACTTAAAATAATTTCTTTTAGACTGTGTAGAAGACCGGGGGTTCCTTTTAGCAATTTTTCCAAGGCTGTGAATAGCCTGTTTAAAATACAACTAACATGATAAAAGGCTACTTAAACTAATCCAAGATCTCCATACCAGGTGGAACTGTACTTTGCATTCATATATCAGCACCTTCATGAACAGAAACACTATATGCGTGATTAGTGCGTAGGCAACATAATTCCCAGTTCAGTGGAACATGATGCAACCATTATGTATCATCTGAGACCACCACATGGGATGCACTTGCTGAATCTGCCTTCTCATGTCACGTTATATGAATTCCAGTGCCTATATACTATGGTGGTTAATGTGCTATAAACAAATAGCAGAGAATGAACATATAGTCTTGGAATGTGAAACGGTGCTTTCCAAAGAACACTGATGGTTTCAGCATGTGTGACTAGACACTAGATAATAGTATGCCAGAAGATGGAAGATGACTGACCAGTTGAAAAATGATTAAAGCAGTGATCTCCAGCCTTTTCATCATGACCCCCTTCTGCATGGGGGGGCAGGCAGGAGTAATGGGACCAAGGCTGGGGCTGCAGCTAGAGGAGGATCTGGGACTAGAGTCAGGGCCAGAGCAAAGCTGTGAGTGGAGCAGAACTGGAAAGTGTTCTCTCTAGCTACGTCTAGACTGCATCCCTCTGTCGACCGAGGGATGCAAATCAAGCACATCGAAATTGCTAATGAAGCAGGGATTTAAATATCCCGCGCTTCATTAGCATAAACATGGCCACCACTTTTTTTTTTAAACGGAGCTTTTTCGGAAAAAAACGGCAGATGCAGATCTGTCGACAATAAACCCCTTTTTGACAGATCCTGTAAATTTCATTTTTCGAGGAATACAGGATTTTTCGAAAAAGAGTTTATTTTCGACAGATCCACGTCTAGACTGCTGCTTTTTTTGAAAAAGCTCTGTTTCAAAAAAAAGTGGCGGCCATGGTTATGCTAATAAAGGGCGGGATATTTAAATCCCTGCTTTATTAACAATTTCGACGTGCCTAATCTACATCTCTGTCGACAGAGAGGTATAGTCTAGACACAGCCTCTCTGTCCTCCCCTATATGGCTACGTCTAGACTGCAAGCCTCTTTCGAAAGAGTGTCAAGACAACAACCAGTACTTTCGAAAAAGCAAGCCGCTTTTTCGAAAGAGAGCACCCAGGCAGTCTGGATGCTCTCTTTCGAAAAAGTACGGTTTGCATTACATAGCGCCTTTTTTCGAAAGAGCACTTTCGAAAAAAAGTGTTCTTCCTCATAAAACGAGGTTTTCCGCGGTCAAAACAACTGCAGCACTCTTTCTATTTACTTTCGAAAGAACGCAGCAGCAGTCTGGACGCAGGGGATGGTTTTTCAAAAAATGGCCACTTTAAAAAAAAAAAAAACCTGTACTCTAGACACACCCTATAAGAGCTAAGCTTGTCTCCTGTTACCCTCTCACATTCCTCCATTCCCCTTTGGGTTGGTGGGGTGTCTGGATTAAAGATTTAAAGGGACGCTTAAGCCAACATATTACATGCTTGCAACACTACTGATTCCGAGGTTCAAGACGGCAACATGCTTTGGCAGAAGAACAGAATAACCAGGAAAACCTCTCTTCAACGCTTCACAGCAGTGGTGATAGCAACAGATTTCTAGACTCAGGCTTTTAGAGATATCAGCTTCTGGAGAAATCTGGCAGAGACGTTTCTGTGCATCATCAATCCAGCTACCAGCTAAGCAGTTTATTCCTGTCCCAACTTCCCAAAGATTTTATAAGTATAAACTCAGGAGGTCCCCGGGCAAGGTTTGGTGGGAGCCTGGCTCCGCGCTCACGGATGGGTCCGGGCTTCAGGCATTAGGGTCAGGCCGGGGCAACCAACCCTGAGCACTGCCCAAAGCGTGGCGCCCCGCTCCACAACCTTTAGTGCTGCTCAGAGCATAAAGACCGGTGCTCCAGCAGCAACAAAAAGAGCCCAGTGCTCTAGCCACTGCTACCACAGGACCAGCGGCTGAGAGACCACTGCCCCTTTGAATGGCCAGGTCCTGGGACAGTTGCTCCCTTTGCCCCCCATCAACAGGCCTGTATAAACTGATTCTGGTCACTCCGCCTCTTACAACCCACTCTACCCACATGTATGCCCCAGGTAAAATCAGACTCTGGGGCTACGTCTACATTGGCATCCCTTTCCGGAAAAGGAATGCTAGTGAGACGAGTCGGAATTGCAAATACTTTCAAGTAGGAATAAGAAATCCTCTGGAAAAGGGCTTATTTTCCAGAGAATCGCGCCTAGACTGGCACTTTTCTCCGGCTTATCCCCAAGCCGGAAAAAAGCGGCAGCCATGTAAATGCAAATGCCGCGGGGGATATTTAAATCCCCCGCGGATTTGCAATTCCGAAGTGTCTAATCTGCATCCCTTTTCCGGAAAAGGGGTGCAGTGTAGACACAGCCTGGGTGTAGACACAGGTAGTAAATTTGCAGACTTCGCAGCTGAGCTGCTAACACATGATCACTGATCCAGACTGCCGGGTGGTCTCTCTCACTTAAGTGATCCCAGCAGGAAACTGGGTCAGAGCAGAGATTATTCCTTTGCTTACAACCTATTAGCCCACACTGCTTCTCATGTTATGAAGCTACCCTTGAGCAGGCCCAAGGTCAAGCTACTGGCCTGGCTGCCCAGTAGAAAAGCTGATACAACTCCGTACAATGAACTGCAGGGAGCAAGCACCAGCCTGAGTTCTATCAGTAGTAGCTTGGGCATCCTTGCTTTGTCTAGCTGTGAACTTATCTTGGGTCTGAGTAAAAATCAAGAGACTGATGGCCATAGTATTTCCACACCTTAAAGGCCAGTTCTGGGTGACTGTGAAAGACTTATAAATGAAATCAATGATGAGCTTTTGGCCCCAGTGGCCACTGTGCATTCATTCTATTGGTTTGCATTTTGAGGGTTAAGTGCAAAGAAGAAATGTCTGGACGCTTTTTTAATGCAAATGTAACTATAAGCTTAAATTTTCCATTATGCTTATCACCCCCGGCCCTGCAACTTCAAATTAGAAGCTCATTTTCACAGGCCAACACTGCTGGCATGGCAGTGAAGCAAGCAGAGACATGGAGTGCTCATAGAAAATGCGGTAGATCTGCTTTTTTGAAAGTGAACCGGCCAAGGTTTCATTACATACACCTGCTCAAGATATAGTACTGTTATCTAATGAGTCAGACAATGATTAAGACATGCTACTGTGTGTGTTGGGGTTATCTACTTATAATCTTCTCCATCTCTCTCCCACGTGATACCCAATCTAGCTCATCACTTTGCCTCAACAATTTTACAGGATACAGGATAAAGAAGAATTGCTGTCCTTTTACTGTTGTATCAGGAAGAACCGAATGGTTCTGGACACAAAACCACCTCTGAAGACAGAGTAGCAAACCCAAATGCAGATGATTCATTACAAGAACTTCATGATCAGCATCATGAAAATGGATCCACGTAGAACCCAAAATAGACCTCTAAGTCAGAAATGTGCATTATGTCAGGTTAGCATATGCAAGCAGGGTTATCACTGGCTGGGACTGTCAACCAATATACCCTTACTGCAAAACTTCTTTTCTTCCTCCCGTGCTTTTATTTTGGGAGGGAAGATTGGAACCCTTTATTTGCAACTTTGATTTATGGTGTGATCCAACAATCTTTAAGGCAACTGGTAACTATTCTAAGGCATATTTATGTTATAAATATGTTTACAAGTTGGCAATTCTGCTGAATCCTCTCTTCCCACCTTCTCTCTTGTGCAGTCTAGAGAAACTGCTATCAAAGTCTCCAGTGATCGTTTCCTGGCTATGGCTGAAGGACTGGAATACAGCCATACCTTCTTTAACCTTTTTGCTCTCTTTCATATTCACATTTGATCATTTGCCCCTTCCCGACATTCTTGGTTTCCACGATTCTCCTTTCTTGGTTCTCCTCCTACCTTCCCGGCTGCTCTGTCAGTCTCTCCTCAAACCAGACAACAAGGCAGGAAGAGGTCACCCAAGAACAGAATATGGAAGGGAAAAAAGAGGAGGAGGTGAAGAACAATGAGAGATTCCAACTGATGGAGACTACTAAAGCAGAAATTGCTGCCAAAGCAGATGTAGATGATGTGGCTGGAGAGACTGGAGAAAAAAATGAAGAGAAGACAGAGCTACAAAGCCAAGACAAGGCAAAATGTCAAGGAGAAAGGTGAGATTAACAGTATCAGAAGCAACATACAAATAAAAGTAAATGGAATCCAGGACTCCAGACCTAATTTGGAGAAGTCCACTGGAACTTTGGTGAGAGCAATTCACATGTGGAAGAAAGGGGAAATGCCCAACTGATGAGAAACTAGCAGTGAACCTGCAGTGAAGAAGTTAATCTTACTGTTATTAACAATCTCTTATGAATGCTTATATGTGAAGGGGACAAAAGGAGATAGGACAACAGTTAGAGATACAAAGAAGAAATTGTGGGCTTTTTCCAAGGATACCAAAGTATGTATGCGCACAGAGAAACAAAAAGTTCAGCGTGAAGAAGTAGAAAGGGTAGCAGGACAAAGAAGGAGGAGGTAGGGCCAAGAAGCCAGATAGAAAAGTTGGAAGAAGAGAGTAGGTGGAAGATCTCAAATTGGGTGACTGAGAAAAATGAAAGGAGAGGAAGTTGAAAGAGGTGCATGGTAGAAGAGGAGAGTAAATTAGAGAGAAGAAGATAATTTGAGATCGTGTTAAACTTCTCCTTTAAGGTGTTGGCAACCAGTGGCGGCCCGTCAATACAGGCGAACTAGGCGGTCATCTAGGGTGCCAAGATAAATGGCCGTTGAGGGCTTTGAAGGCAGGGGCACCAAACGCACGTTTCGCCTAGGGTGCCAGTTGCCAGCAGCTCGTCTAGGGCCACTCCTGTTGGCAACATTCTGGATTTGAGAGAGATGATGTGTGGGGGGGAGGACTGGAGGATGTAGCTGAAAGGTGATGAACAGATTATGAGGAAGCTAGGCATGGGACTCAAAGAGGGAAAAGAAGAACTGAGTGACAGGACAGTGATAAAAGAAGAAAACAGGCGTGTAATGAAGGGAGCGTGACCAAGTATCCAGTTTTTGATCAGAACACCCAGTCAGAAAGGGATCCGTTGATCAAATCATTGACCGTCCGGATGGTGGTGCCACACAGTGGGAGGAGGGATTAGCACAGGCCAGGACAGTGAAAGAACAGTGTGGTGACAGAAAGGGGAAGAAAAAGAAAAGTCAATTATGAAGTAGAAAAATGGGGTTTAGAGATGACAGGAATAGAACATGAGTAGCCGAGAACTCAAGGATGCTGATGTATTAGAATTTACAGATCGGGTACGCCCACATCTTGAGTACTGCGTACAGATGTGGTCTCCACATCTCAAAAAAGATAGATATACTGGCATTAAAAAAGGTTCAGAGAAGGGCAACTAAAATGATTAGGGGTTTGGAATAGGTTCCATATGAGGGGAGAGTAAAGAGACTAGGACTTTCAGCTTGGAAAAGAGGAGACTAAGGGGGGATATGATAGAGGTCTATAAAATCATGAGTGGTGTGGAGAAAATGAATAAGGAAAAGTTATTTACTTGTTCCCATAATATAAGAACTAGGGGCCACCAAATGAAATTAATGGACAGCAGGTTTAAAACAAATAAAAGGAAGTTCTTCTTCACACAGCACGTAGTCAATCTGTGGAACTCCTTGCCTGAAGAAGTTGTGAAGGCTAAGACTATAACAGGGTTTAAAAGAGAACTAGATAGATTCATGGAGGTTAAGTCCATAAATGGCTATTAGCCAGTATGGGTAAGGAATGGTGTCCCTAGCCTCTGTTTGTCAGAGGGTGGAGATGGATGGCAGGAGAGAGATTGCTTGATCATTACCTGTTCGATTCACTCCCTCTGGGACACCTGGCATTGGCCACCATCGGCAGACAGGGTACTGGGCTGGATGGACCTTTGGTCTGACCCAGTATGGCCATTCTTATGTTCTTAGGTGCTGGAGGGAGGTGCACAATACTGATGGAATACAGTAGTGCTCAAAGGAGGAGGGGTAAGGGCCGTCTGGCCAGAACAGCAGACATTGGCACAAACCCCAGTCAGCGCTAAAGAAACACTTCATCATTATGAAAGAGAAAATTTCTTCTAACAACAGATATTGCTTCCCTCCATTCCCGAGTAATACAGAACAGAAACTCTCAAATGGGATTTACACATAACCAAGAGAAAGTGTTTGTGATAGTCTTAATCTTACAGGATATGGTCAGCCTAACTCAATTCAACAAAGTTTAACCTTTACCTAACTAGGGTTAATACCTTTAGAGAAACATTGTATTGAAAATGCAGTTGTGGATAGGTGCTTGTGCCATTGCATGTAACTATTCTAGCCGGACGGAGATGCTAATGTATTTCTGCCATTATCACACTTGGAAGCCATACCTTGTAGAGAAGTGCTCACATAATAGTTCAAACTGGATTCTCCAGAGGCAAACTGATGAAGGCAATATTTTTGGATCAACAGCTTGATTTTAAAATGGCTCAGGATCTTCTTCCTGATCCAGCAAACCAACAAGACCCCTGGTCCACAGAAAAACCCAGTCCTTAGGGGCCAGTCATAAGACTGCATACTTGTTCTGAAATGAAGCTGTGATGAACTACTAACCACATGGAATCCCTGTGTGACAAGATTTGAAGGACTGCTCCTGTCAGAATCCATTTTCGGGGTGGGTTGAACCTTTATAAGCTTATTAGGACTCACATGGGTTCTTGTATTATGTTTTGCCATACTGCTTGTTTACTTTACGAATAAAATAGGTGTCCATAGAAAGACCTGTGCGGTACTTACTACTGTTGACAATCACTCTGTTATCAATCTCTGAAGAAAAAAGAAAGCAGGAGTGTTTGGGCAGCTTGTCACAGCTGGGAATAACACCCTGAAGGCAGGGAACAGTGCACCCTGGAAATAACCCAGTTAGAAGGACCAGACTAGGGTCTTCACCCAAAGAAGCAACAGCTGGGGAGTCAGAAACCTGAGAGTGGATGCTCTTGCTAAACCAGGGAGCAAGGGCAGAGTTTTGGGTGGGGAGGGGTGCAACAGCCACGTGCACTGAGATACAGATTGCTTTTCTTCCTGTTCCCTGGACTATCAGGGAGCAAGGGAAAGTACTTGCATTCTGTGCATACCTCTCACTCCTGGCTGAAGAAGGGACGGGACACAGAATCACAGAATGCAAGTACTTTCCTCTCGTTCTCTGCTAGGCTGGGGAATGAGAAGGAAAACAAGATGTGCCCCAGTGCTGCCCCACCCTGTTCTCCCGAAACTCAGCCCTTGCCAGTGAGGGGAAATACAAGGTGCAGTTGCCCTGGACACTGATGGTGTTCATATTTACACAACTAAATGTCCTTCAATTGATGAAAAACTGTACTCTGTATTATCCTATATGTGTTTATCCTCTAAAAACATTACCAACATTTTAAAGGGTTATAGTCATTCAAATGGCTCTCAGCACATGATTCCTGAAGGCTTTAATTATGATGGTATTTGATTGCACTAAACTCAGATTTCCCCCAGTACCCCATAAACTGCTGCTTGAGAACTTTATGGAATTGACCAAGACCTAAATCTGGTCCTTGCTAACACTGGTGTTTTGCATTCAGTAGCTATAGTAGCAGTATGAACCTGACAGCAAATATGATTGCAATTCTATTCAGACAAGAGCAAAATCTAACGGTGCGTCTACACTACACTGTTATTCTGGAATAATGGCCGTTATTCTGGAAAAACAGCACTAGCGTCCATACAGCAATTGCATTATTTAGAAAGACAATCGAAATAACTGAGGGCATTTTTCGACATTGGTCAACGTTCCACGAAGAACAACGCCCTTTCTGAAAAAGCTCTTTTGGAAGAGGGGGTGTATGGAAACTGCTGCTATGTCGAAATAGCTCCTCACCAGGGCCATTCTAAGTTATTCCTCCCCAGTGCCTCCTGGGGCACTAAATCAAGATAGCACGTCTACATTAGGGAAGCTTACTTCGGACTAATTTTGAGGCAGTCCTGTAGTGTGGACACTCTATTTTGAAATACAGGCAGTCCCCGACTGACTTGGATCCAACTTATTTCGGATCCGTAGTTACGAACGGGCCTTTTCTCGCCCCGGAGGACGCGGGTGGCGGGACCGCCCAGACGCGCCGCGGTCCTGCTGCCCGCGTCCTCCGCGGCTTTGCTCCGCGTCTCCCTGGTCTGCTTGGGGGAGGGGGGGGGGCGCAACTAGTGCACCTCCCCCACCCCTCAGCAGTCCAGGCTTTTCTCACAACGCCTGGGGTAGAGCAGCTGGGGTACTGCCCGGTTGGTCCCGCAGCGCCACTCCTCGGCTGAATCTGGACGCCTGGGACAGAGCAGCTGGGGCGCTGCCGGGTAGGTCCCTGCAGCGCCGCACCTCAGCGCTGCGGGGACCAACCGGGCAGCACCCCAGCTGCTCTGCCCCAGGTGTCCTGATTCAGCCGCTGCTGGTCAGTTTCAGCAGTGGCTGAATCAGGACCCCAGGGGCAGAGCAGCTGGGGTGCTGCTGGGTTGGTCCAGTAGCGCCGAGGAAGGGCGCTACTGGACCAACCTGGCAGCACCCCAGCTGCTCTGCCCCTGGGGTCCTGATTCAGCCACTGCTGAAACTGACCAGCGGCTGACTACAGGAAGCCCGAGGCAGAGTTGCTCTGCCTCGGGCTTCCTGTAGTCAGCCGCTGGTCAGTTTCAACAGTGGCTGACTTGGGGACGCCTGGGGTAGAGCAGCTGGGGTGCTGCCAGGTTGGTCCCCGCAGCGCTGAGGTGCGGCGCTGCAGGGACCTACCCGGCAGCGCCCCAGCTGCTCTGTCCCAGGCGTCCAGATTCAGCCGCTGTTGAAACTGATCAGCGGCTGATTCCAGGAAGCCCAGGGCAGAGCAACTCTGCCTCTGGCTTCCTGTAGTCAGCCGCTGGTCAGTTTCAGCAGCAGCTGAATCTGGACGCCAGTTCCAACTTACATACAGATTCAACTTAAGAACAAACCTACAGTCCCTATTTTGTACGTAACCCGGGGACTGCCTGTAAGCTATACTGGAAGACGTCTTCCAGAATAGCTTTTTCCAAAATAAGCTTGTAGCGTAGACGTACCCTATGTTCTCTCCCCTTCCACTTCCAGTACTACATAAAAATGCTAAAAAACATGGGAAAGGGAAAGAATCAGGACAGCAGATGAGAAATTAGAGAGGATGTGTGGGAACAAATAGGTCAGACAGATGCAGCATTCCCAACACAAAGGCTAATTTTTTTTAACAAGAATATTTTCTGATTAATATAATCAGCAAAAAAGCATGAAATATGGAAAAGAAGTTTTTCACATGTCTTTTGTACTTCTTCCTCTCTGCCTAATTATTAAATGTAAAGCTCTGACACTCTCTATGACATGCCCAACAAAAACAAAAGTTACTCACAAAGGGCATCCCCTAGTACCTGCTAATCTTATCTTGCACAATGGGATTGAGGCTAAGGTTCCGAACCACAGGACTCTCTGGCTCCTGCATTGTATTTCCTCGTTACACTGCTCTGCTCTGGCGGAAGCTGAGTATAATGGACTAAAAATCCTACTCTGTGAAAGTTCAGTGGGCCTTTAGGTCAGAGATGGCTATTTTAGTTAGATTCACTTTGCTGCTTCTAGTACACACAGCAGAGCAGCACATCAGGGAAGAACAAAACAAAAAGCCCCACAATCTGCAAAGACAGAGAGAAAGATACAAACAGAGGGCTGAGGTGAAGGGGGACCAGCTAAAGGGTGGGGGGGGGGTCACATGATCTTCCCATGACTCCTCCCCACCCCTGCCTGCAGCCCCCGCTCTCTCCCTGTCCTCTACCCATGAGCTATGTCATGTTTCCTGGAAGGGAGTTTTCTTCTGCTGCGCCAGAGACTTCAAAAGAAGCTGCTGTGGGGCCGCAGGATAGTCCCATGCCAGCAGCGCCTTCAGTGCGGCTCTACCGCGCCCAGCCCTCCACGAAGCTACATCTGTCTGGGGCCTGTACAATAGCCCCACCAGAGAATAGGGCTGGTAGGGTGGGGTGGGAGGAGGTACAGCTGCGTTGGAGGAGCTGCTGGAGTTCTGTTTCCTTCTCTGCCGTGGTTCCCAGGAGAGCCCTGAACCACAGTGGTGAAAGGAAAAGGTGGGGCCACACTGGCAGTTCTCCGGCATGAGCTG
Source organism: Pelodiscus sinensis (assembly GCF_052426305.1). Lineage (NCBI taxonomy): Eukaryota > Metazoa > Chordata > Testudines > Trionychidae > Pelodiscus > Pelodiscus sinensis. The sequence continues at coordinate 17,321,557 of NC_143054.1, forward strand.
AGACATAGACAAAGGAGACACAGCAGTATGGAAATGCAGGAGTGGGGTTTGGGGGGAGTACAGCTATGCTGCAGGAGCTGCCAGTGGGGGGCTGCCAGACCACAGCACGTTCTGTTCCTCCTGTGTCTTTCTGGCATGGAGCACTGGCTATAAATACCTTGCTGGTATAGCGTACTGGGCGGTACCTCTGTACTTGCACTTCTGTGTACATATGAAACTGATGTAGCATGTGGAAAGGTTCCCTGGAGGATCACTCACTTGGCAGGTTTTTTGAATAGACATCATTATGCCTTGAATTAAAAAAAAAACAACAACGTGGACCAGCAATAACTAATCAGTAATTACAATAATTCAGACTTAATCGCATGTTAACTAATGTCACCTGTGCAATGCAACCCACAGTCTGAGGCTATGTCTACACTACAGCAAGATGGAAGAGGCAACGCAAATGAAGCACTGATTAGCATTTTGTCATGGCTTCATTTGCATAATCTATTCCAAGCTGTTTTTGCGCAAGGGGTTATTGTACAAAAACAAGCAGTGTGGATGTTTCTTTTTTGCGCAAAAACACCTTATGTAGGGCAAAAGCCATAGTGTAGACAAAGCCTTGGAGTAAAGATGGATTTTTTCCAATCATCAGGAGATAGTATGATTGTAACTAATATAATTTTTAAAAGGATACATTTGGCCTATTGACTTTGACAAAGTCTCTGTACTAGAGTAATATTTTCTAAATTTTGGATCTCAAAAGGGTTATCTACACTGCATAAAATCTACTATAAGTCACCCGACAAGCTAAAAATATCCTTATGCGGGATTAGTATTATATACTGATAACACTCTTAGGAGTGAAAGCTGATTGAACTTTATTCCTTGGGAGAGTTTAGACAGGACATCAGTAGCCCAATGGACTACTAACCTAGAACACTTTGGCAGCCACGGTCATGATTCTGCCATTGGCCAGAGGATGAGCAGTAATGACACAATGCAATCTTATGGTTTGGAGCCAGGAGATGCAGGCTTCAGGCTCTACTAGTAGCTCCTTCTGGCCTTTGGTAGTTAACTCATCTATAAAAGAGGAAAGAAATTCCTGACTCACCTTTGTAAATGGCTCTTGGAACCTTAGCTCAAACGAGGGTGACCAAAAAGCAACTATGAAAAATGAGAACACTTTTTTTTTTTCAGGATAAGGAGTATAGTTGCCTAAATAAGACAAACCCCTTAATGTCAGAAAGTCTGGTCACCCTAGCTGAATGGCATTGTGCAAGTACTACTGTTATTTGACATGCTCTCAGTGCTTTTCGGTTAAATCAAATAGGAAATTGTATTACCTATACTCTATTGAACTTCCAAATGCATTTTCTAGCCCATGGAAAATAGTTTGGAATCCCTATCCTTCAATTTGTTCAAATGTTTTTGGAGCCAAGAATGCTCTAGCTTGGTTAAGGTGAAAATTATAGCGCTTATGGGCTACCAGCAAAGAATTAGCAAAGGCTGAAACAAATTTTACATCATATTTAGGGACGGACATTTTCCAGAAGGACTTTGAAGCATGCTGTGAATTCAACTTTTTTTTTTTTCTTTTTTTTTGGGGGGGGGGGGTGAAAAACATGGTAGGAAACAAAAGTTATGGGAGAGATTAAATTAAAAATGGAACCAAAGCTAAAGCAAATAATACTTTTCACAAATTCCCTTTGAAACTAAAAAGGTGGACCTGATAAACCATAAACCCACATTCTCACATAAAACACATATTCTGAGATCATTTATATTAGGATCTGTTCTTTTGTTCACTATGCTAAAACTGGGAATCTTCACATCCTCATACTGGGTTGGGTGGGGGAGAAGCAACAGAGACATCTTAGCTGTCTTAGATTCAAAGCTCTGGGCCCTAGGAAAAATCTAACCGGGAAAAATAAAGGAAACTTGTTAATAAATATTGACTGGTTTCCACTATCCATCTCCAAGACCTTTTCATAGTCTTCAGTGACACAGTGACCTATCACTACTATCTTTGCAGCAAAAGCCTTGGGATGAAGAAGAACAAACAAGGCCCAAAGCCACTGGACTCTGGCCTGATCATCAGTCACTGTTTGTAACATTCCACTACAGTCATATGTATAACACAAGACTGGTTACATTGAACCAGGATTAGCTTCTATATACAGAGCCCTTTTTATTGGGAACAAAGTGCTCTTCAAGTACCTTAACAAATGTCACTTAGATGTTCATTTGCTCTTTGTACTTGGCATAATGCTTCAGAACATGTTAAAAATCACACATAAAAGTCACAGTACCCTAACAATCAGGAAACAAGAGTATTTTAAAGGTTTGAATTCAACCACTAATGGATTTCCTCATAAGTTAGAAAACATTTACATATTGCTGATTTACTGCAGGTGTGGTAACTGAATTTATACTTATACACGCCAGCTGCAAGCAAATCAAGAAAAAAGTGTCATAAATCAGTCTAAGGCACTGAGGACTTGATGTCATTTGGACGGAGACAAAATTTCCACACACAAGTGAATGAAACAAATGGGAATTTATAATTTTCTCTGTCACCGTTCATAACTTTTAAAGGTTAGAATTTCACAGACATACTGGAGTGGAATTGTATGTGTTTACATGGAGCTTAAACAACCTTTTCGGGCATCAGAATAACCCAAATGTAATTCTTTTGCCCAGGATATTGACCAATTATGTCATCTAATAGGTAATTCTCCAAAATGCTTTGTTTGTTATTTGTTTGGGAGAGATCAATGCTTCTCATGTTCTCTCTCCTTCATGGAGTCTATTCTTAAGTAACAGATTTTTTCCCTTTAAAAAACCCCAATACGTTTTGTTTTCATGCAACTTCACTTCTGCAAGAGATCAACAACTGAGTCAGGCACATTCTACAACGAGAAGCCACACTGACTTTATCCAAGAAATATGAGGTGGCAGAGATCCAACATGGCTAGTGCTCAAGGTGAAAGAAAAGGGTGGGAATGAATTCATAAGATAACTGACAATTATGGAAGGCTGCTAGCATGAATTTGGGATGCATGCACAGGAGAATTTACCTGGGAATCCTACTTGATTGAGCTGTGTACAATGCAGAAGAAATTACTATACATCTTTAAAGGAATTACTGAAGAAAGGACAGCAGCATAAACAGACCAGTAAGAGGAGTTAGTCGAAAGGACCATGGAAGCACAATTGTTTGATACAAGAGGACAAACACAAAGTTACCAACCTGACTGAGAGGAACAATAGATAAGGATGTACAATCCCCTGTCAGCTTGAGGGGCCACCTCTACAGAGGAAAGCACAGAGAATGAATTGCCAGTTCAATCTTTTGGCTGTATTCAATGACTGCCAAAAAGGTGTTAAATGCCATAATCACTTCCGTGATGTGGGCATGGCAACAACGCATTTCCTGTACCTCAAGTCACAAGAAACAGTCAACAGATGGCAAGGACTCCTGGTCTCTTCTGATCGAGGCCGACCTCTATCTGGTCTGTTTATGCTGCTGTCCTTTCTTCAGTAATTCAATATCTTATGTTCAATTCCCCTGTGCCATGCTGTGCTAACACGAGAGTCTCTTTTTCCTTAGGCTACATCTATCTCTCCTGTACTTTTTATGCAAAGTCCGTAAGCAAACCCAAGTAAACCGTCCCTTAGCTTGTGTAACTAAAAGAATGACAAAGCACATTCACTCTGTAGCACACAACTTCCCATGTGACTGCAATGAAGACGACCTGAGCTCAAATCTCAGGCTTGGTCTTTGGCTCCTAATGCCATACCACAGGCGTGTGGGGGAAGAACTAAAGATTAATGCCAGTGCAGCTGCTGTTCCTGCCGTATTTTTGAAGAAAAGGAGAGGAGCTTCTGCTCAGTGCTTTCAGGATGACATCATCGGTCGAGCAAGCCAAGAACAGAAGGAACACATGAGAAACTAAAAAAGAACACTCCCCCTAACAAAGTAAATAGTCATGCATGGCCTTTGCAAACAAAAGCCCTTGCCCTGAATGGTCCACAATCTACAGGGCTGCAGGAGCTTCATGTAGCTTTAAAGATGCAAAGTAAAAATGACCCAGTGGTTTTGGTCCTAGCCTGGACTTGGAAAACAAGGGTTCAAATCTTACACTGCCACAGGCTTCCCAAGTGATTGTGAGCAAGGCACTAACGGCATGTCTACTTTTGAAATGGGGTGAAATTCCCAGCTCCAGGAGACATAGTCAAGGGGGTGAGAGGGACCAGTCACCCCGAGGACACACCGTGTGTCTTGGACGTGTATGTACGTACCTGGGACAGACAGCTACTCACACTGTCATGCCTACACCGTTTTTTGAACACTACCCTGTGTGTCTCCTCAAGTGGGGAAGTACACCCCAGCTCAAAGTGTAAACATACCTGTAGGCCTGATATGCACTAAAAAGCTAGGTCATCCTGGCTACGTTGCGGGGTTGTTAAAAAATCCACATTCCTGAGTGACACAGTTAAATCGACTTAATCACTGATGTAGACAGCACTAGGTTGACAGAAGGTTCTTCCGTTGACCTAGCTACTGCTTTCAGGGAGGTTAATTAACCACAGTGAGGGGCAAACCCCTCCTATTGCTGTAGAACATGTCTATACTGAACAGGTCCAATGGTGCAGATGCAGTGTTTCAAGTGTAGACAAGCCCATTACACCTTACTGAGAGACTTAGCTGAGCATTGCAACAGCTAACGTATTGGCATGTAGCAAATCATAGGAGTCAGCTGCGATCCACAAAGTCTGAGTTAGGTGCCTATACTCCCTTTACAATGCATGGGAAGAGACAGAATGGGATCCAAAAATAACCTCACACTTGGTTACCTAACCTAGCCAATAGGAGGAACTAATCAGAGAAGTGTGTCTTAAGTCCCATCCCTCTCATGGGATGTCCAGGTTGCAGGGAGGTGACTATCTCTGGTTAATGATTCATAACCAGGAACCCTTCACTAGCTACATCTAGACTACGGGGGTTTTGCGGGATACCGTGTTTGCTCTTCTGCTTTTTTCCCCACGAGGCATAAGGGCTCCACCGAAAGAGGAGACTTTTCCACCATTTGGCCCCGTCTAGATGGGGCCAAATGGTGGAAAAGCCTCTTCTGAAAAAAAGTGGAAAAAACGATGCAAAATGTGGAGTGCATTTTGCATAACCTTTTCCACAAAACCACCACAGTCTAGACCTAGCCTCTTAGTGTGAGGCAGCTTACGTGCCTATGCGATTTCTTGTAAGAATGAGTTAGGTGACTGTTCACTCCATATAAGATGGGTGGCTCACTGGAGCGATTCATTGGAGTAGGGATGTGAAAGACTAGTTGACTATCCGATAAGCAAATTCTTATGGGATAGTCGACAGGATAGCCAGCTAGTCATCCCCTCCCCCTGCTGCCTCTATCAGATAGAGGCAGCAAGAGGGAAGAAAGAGGGGGTACTTCAAAGTGGCAGTGCTGCATGGAACCCGGGGTCCCCCAGATGATCCTGGGCTCCGTGCGATGCTGCCCCTTTGAAACACTGAGGCAGCGCACCGTCCTATCAACTAATCGAATAGTCGATGCAAAATGCATCGACTATTTGATTAGTGAATTAAATGATACTTAACATCCTTACATTGGAACAGAAGAGCAGGAGCCTGACTCTGCCACCTCCTGAGTCTAACAGATGAGGGCCATAGCCACCAGACTAGAATCATTCTCTTTCTCTAGCCCAGTGAATCTTTTAAATTATTTATTTACAGCAGGACAGGAGAGATTGAGGGAGCCCTAAATCAGATTATCCAAAATCCCAGTGGTCACAGCAGTCCTCTGGGAGACCCCTGTTTAAATCATTTTACCTCCCCCCCACACTGGGATATCATCTATGACCTGTGTTATATACAGGAGGTGAGACCAGATGATCGCAATGGTTCCTTTTGGCCCTGGAATCAATGAATCATTTGCCCACAAGGGAGATAAAACCTTCAAGACATTGTTCCCTTCTCTAGTTGTCATTACTGCCCATTCCTGAGCAGGTAGCTACAATGACCTCTCTCTCCTTTTTCTAATACTCACACACAGCTGTTCCTCCATTTAAAAAAAAAAAAAAAAAAAAAAAAAAAAAAAAAAAAAAGCTATGTATGATTTCTAATCATTTGAGGAAACCTTTTCTTGTGGTTCCTTATGTTTTGGCTGTTGGAAGAGAAAGTGCCTCATTACTCAATCTCTCTTGTCATACTGGCTGCATGCACCATTCCTCCCTGGGTTTACACTGTGCTTTGGTGCCCTCTTCCAGTTTCCCCCTCTAGTTTATGGTCACCATTTCTACATTAGGTCCAAGTCTGCCATGATTCTGCACACTTTACTGTGGCGAGATAACTGCTGGTGTGATTGCTCTGTCCCTGGATCTGGAGCATTAAATTAATTTCAGAAAACTGAGAATGAAGAGTGTGTGTCTGACAAGTAGGCTGATATAGAGCAATTGGAAAGAGAGATTAACTCATCTTTTCTGACACTGCATTGTTATCATATCCATTTTACAGATGGGAAACAAGGATACTCAGCCACCATCAAAAACAAAGCCACTCATTTAGTTCTCTGGCGTTAGATACCGATGTCTGGAAAAACCCAAGGCCACAGAGAAAGGAGCTCTTGCCCAGACTGGCATCAGGAACTCTTGAGTGCCCTTTGCTATACAACACAACCCAGCTGCTTAAGGCTAGGTCATGCCTCTCTATTTACATGATTGCCAAGCTGGGCAGTGATGTGTGGGCTCCAACTGGTAACTGGCAGGCAGCTGGCAGATGCAGTCACACAAACTCTATGATCTCAGAAAACACACAGATCTCAGAAAAGAGTTTTTAAAAGCAGGCACCAATAAAAATGCACAGCAATGCTTCCAGGGCCCCATGAGGTTTGTCTGGTCACAATTATGAATAACAGCATTCTTTAACGGGCTCATGCAGTACCCAGATGTGGCAGGAATGATTACTAACATAGGAAAATGTTGGTTTAATAGAACATTTGGAGAAAGTAAATACTTCTTCCCATAACTCAAGAACTAGGGGTCACCAAATGAAATTAATAGGTTGCAATTTAAAACAAACAAAAGAAAGTATTTATACACACAATGCACAGTCAACTTGTGGAACTCCTTAACAGGGTTCAAAAAAGTGCGAGATAAATTCATGGAGGATAGGTCCATCAATGGGTATGAGCCAGAGTGGGAAGGAATGGTGTCCCTCTGTCTGTCAGAAGCTAAGGGTACGTCTAGACTACTGAGTTTTGTTGACAAAAGTGGACTTTTGTCAACAAAACGATACCAGCGTCTACACTACCACTGAGTTGTGTCGACATAACGTCGACAGAACTCAGCAGTTTTGTCGACGCTGGTAAACCTCATTTTACGAGGCATAACGCCTTCTGTCGACAGAGTTCTGTCGACAGAAGGTGTTATTGCCTGTAGGGTTGCGTTTCTGTCGACAAAACCCTGTAGTCTAGACGTACCCTAAGAATGGACAACAGGTGGTGGATCACTTGATGATGACCTGTTCTATTCATTCCCTCTGGGGCATCTGGCATTGGACATTGGAAGACAGGATACTGGGCTAGATGGACCTTTGGTCTGATCCAGTATAGCCATTCTTATGTTCTTACCTCCAAAGCATTTAATAAATATTAATGAATTATCTCCCTTTCATAACTGGGGAACCAGACACACAAAAAGGTCAAGTGGCTTGTCACAGGGGTTGGGGACAATGCGTGATAGAACCTGACAAAGAAATGATGATCACCAGACTCCTAATCTGATGCTAATTCCTCAGACTACCTGGCCCCATTGAGGTCAATGGCAAAGCTACCAACTCCCTCTAGGGTCCAAGATTACACCCAGTCTCTCCAATACACTTTACAGTAAACAAGGAGGGCTGCAGTTTGGTGTCACATCTTCAGCAAGCTCAGAAGAAGTTCTTTTTAACCCTCTGTGTGGTCTATAGTAACATCTCGCTTAGGTCTAATGCATTACATATCTGGATAGGGCTCCACTGTCTATTGCTGTTTATTCGGTTTTCTCTTTCAGCAACCATAACAGATATCTATTTCACTCACCCTTACTCAACCCCCTTTTCTAAGCTTCCCTCTGTCCCTTAATGTTTGATATATTCCTTTCCCCTCCTCATCTAAAGACTGGTAATCACAGCAGGTGAAGAGTGTTAGCTCCGCTTCTGCTGCTAATTGGGCTCACAGGCTCATCCAGACAGTGCTGGCAAATGACACACTGAGTTAATCAGAAACTTGGATTCATAAGAGAATGTTCACATGTATGGAGGGTGAGCTGAGATTTGCATGTGAGCCTTGAAAATAAAGCACTTAGCAAAATGAGAACGCCTGCCTTTATTTATCTGAGGTACTTCCACAGCTCCTGATACAGTATTATTTGGACATCGTGATCTTTCATGAGAGGATAAATGCAAATACCCTTTTCAGAGCAGAAAGTCCTATTATTCCCTCTTACCAGATAAGGAACCAAGGCTCAGCTCCATTAAGGTGCTCAGGCACCTAAGGGTATCTCACTGCAAGCAGAGCCCCGCTTGCGGGACTTGGCTCGGGGGCTGTTTAGAAGTGGTGTGAATGTTTGGGCTTGGGTTGCAGCTTGAGCTCCAGGACACTTGAGCCTGGACCTCTACACTTACAGTGAAACAGGCCCTTACCCCAAACCTCATGAATCCGAGTCACCTAGCACAGGCCAGTCACAAGCAGGCCTGCTGACAGGGATTGAGGTGGAGGGGGTAAAGGGCCAACTGCACCAGGGCCTGGAGTTCCTGGCAGAGGCCAGAGCCATGGGCCCTTTCAATCACCGCTGGAGCACTGAGGGGGGAGGGGGAAGCATGCCCCTTCTGGGAGTGCAGAGCTGGTCCCCTCCACTGCCTTTCCCAGGGGCCCAGCGAGACTGTCAGCTCTCCTGGTCACAGGCCTCTAACTGCAGTGTAGACATACCCTACCTCTGTCTTGTAGCCTCCGTTACAATCCACAAAACTACCTAATCCCGTAGGTGCCTAATTTACTCAGCTCCTAAATTTGCAGACAAAAAATTCCCTAGGTGCCTAAGCTACCACTTCTGGGCTCATACATTGTTGTCTTCCTCTAGACATCCAGATGCCTTTCTCCTGAAGCCCCAAATCCATGCATGAACCTGGAGGGAAACAGGTGTTTGCATACCCACCGTACCTGCCGCCAATAAACACATGGGTGGCCTGTCACTTACTCTCTCTGATGCAATTCTCACAATACTTACTGAGCTTGTCATGCTGCAAAAGTATCATTGAATGAATTTTCTCTCAATTACTGGATGGGGTCATCATAATATTTATGGAGCACATTCCATTTTTCTGATCAAATGAGATGCAGCCCCAATTTCAAAGACATAACCAGGTTAGTGTTCCTTGTGTAGTTAAAGAGTTCCTAAGAGTTTCTTTTTTTTCCCTCTCCTTAACATATCTAATAAAGCTAATTTCATTCATTACAATGTTTTCTCTATTTATGTAATGCAGTTCTTGTTACTAAAGAACAGGCCCCCGACTATAGTGATGCTCTGGAAAAATAGCTGCACAGCCTTGTCATTCAGTTAATTGACTCAACTAACTGCTTCTACATTCATATTGGATAAAATAGCAAATGTTTGAGGTTAGTTCTGGAGAACCTGCTTTCTCTCTGTATACTAAAGCAACCACAAGAATCCAATATTTACACTAGGATAAAATGCCTTGAGTCAAGAGAAATACAAGAGTACAAGAGGTACTGTATTCTTTCATAAGGGCAACTTCAAGACTTTGATTTAAAAGCATAAAAATCCCTCCATGTTGCTCATTATGTTTGCAAAGCAGTCTTAAAAAAGTAACAGTTTTAGGGCCTGTCTATACTATGTGTATTTATACAGGTATAGCTATAATGATGCAGAAAGACAGTGTAAATGCACTCCATCAGTTTAGCCAATGGAGTGAATCCACACTGATGGTTTGCTCATTTATCATTATGCTGGTGAAACTATACTGAGGGAAATATCTGCAGAGCACATCTGTCCTTGCTGGTTCAAAATCTTGGATCAAACCCCTTTATGGTGAGTAACACACTGTAGAACAACTCCTGATATTTACAAAATTTCTTAGTGTGGGTGGGTTAAAAACAATTTACAGCTTTTTCCATTGGCATGGGAAAGTAGCAACTCATCTCTGAAGAATCTTTCCGGTGAAACTCTCAGCGTCTCCTACTCCCATTGTTTTAGCCTAGAAAATACAAACATGAGTTAACGAGGGAGATAATGAACAGACGTTGAATGTTGTCCTCCAATTTTAGCTGGTTATACAAAAACCATGACTTTTTATTAAAAGAGCACCGGCAGTGAAGCTTTATTAATGGTAAATTAAGTCATGTTTGTGAAGGATAATATACTTCCCTTGCTCACAGGACTGTAAGGAGGATTAGTTTCTAAAATGCTTTCAATGTGTAAAGTGCTATTTTATTTGACAATCCAAGGTGTAAATAATATATGAATATTCCTCAACCTCCAGAGGGAAGAAAAAGTTAGTTGTATCACAAACAAACGATGCATGAAAATAAGCAATAAAAGACATTAAGTCAGGAATACATAGACTATGCAGAGAATTACTTCTAAGCTTCCTCTCTTCTGTTACAGTTTGCAATTTTACAAAATTTTGAGTTTGTACTCTTCATTCAACATGAGAGACAATGGCATGGGCTTTAAGCAGAAGTGACAAAATAGGAAAAATGAACCATGAGGTCAAGATACACTCTTTAATGGGGGAAAAAAATCTCGATTACAATATCTTCCAAATGATGAATTCAGTTCAGATGTTCATCAATATTTCTCAGAACCAATTACAGCTTTCCTTGATGGCCATTAACATAATAAGCACCCAACATGTGACTTTTCACATATGCTTCAAACACAAATAAGAGAATAGTGTTGCTGGATAAAATAGCCCTGAGTTCACTCACTAAATAACCCCCCACCCCCTTGGTTATTGAAGGAAAGAAAAAAAATTGTTCAAAGTTAAAATGTAGAAAAATTGATGTCAAACTACTCAGATTAAAAATAGGCAATTTTATTTTATGCCTCTAAGAAGCTCTCCAATTCCACTCAGTGTAATTATAAGACACCTCACTACTTACAAATCCCCTCACACACTGCATAAAGGAATACAATTTTTGGCTGTCCAAATTACAAGAGACCATAATGTACAAAGGCAATAAAAACAGGTCTGCCAGCAATCAGATAACACTTATTGTAAACAATGGCTTTTGCTATTTATTATACTTGAAACAGGTTCAGCTACTAAGTCTTAAAAGATTTTTGGGTGTGTGTGTGTGTGTGTGTGTGTATCCGGAAGCTGGCTGAGACAAGATAAACTGTTTAACCAGAACAGTTTCAGAAATAGGGCCAGTTTTCCTTTAAACAACTAATATAAATGTCCACACACTAACACAGAACTTTGAACAGAGATATTTTCAGCTTGTGGGATTCCTTGTCCAACTCTCCACAATCTCTAAGGGTTTACAACCTCTAAAATCCATTGCTTCCTCTGTTTGCCAGTTTTTCTTGATTACTAAAAGCCATAGCACCCACATCCTGCTGATGCAGAGCACAAAAATGTAGATAGGCTGCACCAAAACCAATGTCACAGGTCATTGCTCAGAGCTGGATTCATGCTTTGCCATCAGCTGTAACAGAGGCTGTGGACAGAACCATGGAGCATGCCAAAGCAGAAGTGGTTAACTTTAATGAGGTGGTAGGCCAACAGCATTTCCGGCCTCATGCCCAGAAAGAACTGACAAGTTCTCTCACAGTATGCTGAAAAAGAATTTGCACAATGTGCTACGGACCATCTCAATGTGCTACAGACCAGCAGATGAGAGTCAATGTAGCGCCAGAATGAACACAGAGCATTCCAGCCACTCAAGTGTTAAGGTGCAGCATGGCCATTCTAGATTATGCTTACACAGAAACATGCTGAGTGTGGATCACACAAGTTAACTGTAGTGACGATGCGTCTAGAGTGCACCTTAGAGAGAGAAGGGAGAAGCAATCACAACACTTGAGAATAAGGAACCACATAGCAATAGATTCATGAGCTCTGGCCCTACTCCTCTCCGCTTAGCTCTAGGATTTACTGTGGATCTGAGCTCCATGGCACATAGCAGGTGAGTGAGCTCTGCAAATCCTTAACAGTCCTGCAGCAAAAAAACTCCCTTCTTCTCGGTCACGGAGAGTCAAGAGTGCCACCTCAGTAGCCCATGGTTTATCTCCATGACATTTGTGACTGTTTTACCATTTTTATACATATATATATATATATATATATATATATATATAAAAAAATCTCGAAAAGTTTCAGTTTTCTTTCATTTTGAATACACTTCGGCGTGGTTTTTGTTTTTTTACAGCTAAAAGGAAAATTGGATGAACATCCTGTAGACTGGCAAAAAGGCAGGTTAATGGAATGTTAAGATTCAGAATTTAAATGCACTTGTCAGGAAACACAAAACTGTAATTCCCATAACAACTGTAATGAACCCTTTGTGCATATGTATTGGTGTATAAGGTGAGAAATGTATGCCTTAATACACATGCGTTGTGACAGAGTTACAGTTACGGTGGGAACCATAACTTTGAATTTCCTGACTTTTGTACATTAAATTCACAACTGTTATGTTGCATTAACAGATTTTTACATTGAATTCCCCAGGCTTAAAATAAAGGAGGGAAGACAGCAAGCAATCAGGCATTAAAATAACTGCACTTGAGTTCCGCTGTGTTTCTATGTGCAATTCTACTCTAACACTGTTTATTTATCTGATTCTTACACATTTTTATTTTCAGGAATACAGATTGAAATAAACATATCTTTATTTATGGGTAACATGCTTAGACCCAGCAGTGCATATAACTAGAGCCTGGCACCTTAAAAATTGAAAGAAAAAGGGGGTTGGGAGGACTAGTGGTTAGAGCCCCTACCTTGGAACTGGGAGACCCACACCCTATTACCACACTGAAACACAGTTATTTCAAGTAGGGTTCTGGCTCGGTTTCTTTACTAAACTGGACAACAGCATTACTGGCTTATAGCAGGGGCTAAGTGGGGAGGGCCTGAGTCCAAACAGCACTATGTTTAGGTCCCAATGGGGGGGACTGGTTCGCAGACATGCAGGCAGAGGCACATCAGCTCAGTTCATTTTTTGAAAGTCATGGGACAGGTGAGGAGGGACTCACCCTGGACCAGCGAATGCAGAGTTAAGATGGCCACCAGGTGGACCTTAAGGCTGTGTCTAGACTACATCCCTTTTACGGTAAAGGGATGTAAATTAGGCACGTTGATATTGCAAATGAAGCTGGGATTTAAATATCCCGTGCATCATTTGCAAAATGGCGGCTGCCGTTTTTTTCGAAACGGGGCTTTTTTGAAAAACACTGGCAGTTTAGACGGGAATCTTTCGAAAATAAAACCCTTTTTCAAAAGACCCTCAAAAAATGAGGTTCACAGAGTCTTTCGAAAAAGTTTATTTTCAAAAGATTCCTGTCAAAACTGCAGGTTTTTTTTTTAAAAAGCCCTGTTTCGGAAAAAAACGGTAGCTGCCATTATGCAAATGAAGCACAGGATATTTAAATCTCAGCTTCATTTGCAATATCGATGTGCCTAATATACATCCCTTTACCGAAAAAGGGATGTAGTCTAGACGTATCCAAACAGAGGAAAAGGACAATCGTTGGAATCTCAGATGCAACAAGTAATCCAGGATGTAATGCAGCAAAGCCTGTTCAACCCGAAGACACCCTTCTGCAGACCAGCTCGCAAACCTTTTCCATTTCACCAGGTAGGCAGCCCTAGTCAAGTGTTCTCTGTTGCCAAGCAACACACGCTGAACATGGATCGAACACACTCTTTCATCCTCAAATAGTCATGTAGTTAGATGCAAGACCGCTAGATTCAGGTGCAGCACACTCCCATGGATCTGAGATCAGAGATTCGATCAAAGAGGGAGCAGGAAGGGGGAGGTTGTCAACGTTTCAAACAACATACTGAAGCAGTGCTGCTGCAGTCACAAGAATGACCTGGAATTTGTCCTGCTTGACCTCCACCAAGACCCTGTGGATGAATGGCACCAGAGGAAAGGCATACATGAGTGCCTCTTTCCTGGCGTCTGAGAGGAAACCCTTGTCCAGACCTGGTGGCACTTTCCACCTCACGATGAGTTCCTCACCGATTGAAGATTTCACCTACCACCTCAGGATGGAGGGACTACATGTAGAGAGATGAGAAAATCCTGCTGAGGTGATCCATGAGGACATTCTCGGAGCCAGACAATCTGCTGAAAAGCGTGCCGCACACAGATGCCCCATAGGCTGAGCACGTCCTGACAAACGGATGAGGATCTGGCCCCTACCTGCCTGCTGTTGTAGTACTTTGCTGCAGTGTTGTTGTTGGGGTCCTGCACCAACTGGCCTTTTAGGTGGGGCAGGAATGCCTGGCAGGCCAGGTGAACCGCCCTGAGTTTCTGGACTATTAGATACTTACAGCTATATTAACAGTAAACAAACATGTGATTAGAATAATAAAATCATAGGGTTGGAAAAGACCTCAGGAGATAATAGAGTCCAACCCCCTGCCCAAAGCAGAACCAATCCCAACTAAATCATCTGAATTTAGTAAAGCTAAGGAAAAGAATGCAGTTAAACAAAATCCATTAAATAAAAGCGAAGTGTGCTGTAACGTAACAAAACCTCTCATCTGATCTGTTCTCCATGCCACGCATCCAAATAGAATCAGAAGTCCCAGACAGTCCAGGCAAAGACAGACTATTACTATACAGGCAGTCCCCGAGTTACGAGGATCCGACTTATGTCGGATCCGCAGTTACGAACGGGGCCCTCCCTCTCCCTAGTCTCCAGCAGACCAGGGAGAGGAAGCAAAGCGGCGGAACACGCTGCCCGCATGCTCCGCGGCTTTGCTGTGCTTTGCTCCCTGTCCCCCTAGTCTGCAGACCAGGGGGACGGGAAGCAAAGCATAGCAAAGCCGCGGAGCACGCGGGCAGCTGACAGTGTCTGGGCTTTGCTCTGCTTTGCTCCCCGTCCCCCTGGTCTGCAGACCAGGGGGACAGGGAGCAAAGCAGCGCAAAGCTGCGGAGCACGCGGGCAGCGGACAGCCCAGACGTGTCTGGGTTGTCCGCTGCCCGCGT
Source organism: Pelodiscus sinensis (assembly GCF_052426305.1). Lineage (NCBI taxonomy): Eukaryota > Metazoa > Chordata > Testudines > Trionychidae > Pelodiscus > Pelodiscus sinensis. Next base: position 17,336,796 of record NC_143054.1, read on the forward strand.
GTTCCGCCGCTTTGCTCCCCGTCCCCCCGTCCCCCTGATCCCCCCCACCCACGGCGCGTCTGGGCTGTCCCGCTGCCCCCGTGCTCCTCGGCTTTGCTCCGGACGCCTGTGGTACAGCAGCTGGGGCGCTGCCGGTTGGTCCCGTAGTGCTGCTCTGGGCGCTACTGGACCAACCCGGCAGCACCCCAGCTGCTCTGCCCCAGGCGTCCCCAAGTCAGCCTCTGCTGAAACTGACCAGTGGCTGACTACAGGAAGCCCCTGCCCCGGGCTTCTTGGAATCAGCTGCTGATCAGTTTCAGCAGCAACTGACTTGGGGATGCCTGGGATTCTTAAGTTGAATCTGTATGTAAGTCAGAACTGGCGTCCAGATTCAGCCGCTGTTGAAACTGATCAGTTTCAGCAGCGGCTGAATCTGGATGCCAGTTCCGACTTACATACAGATTCAACTTAAGAACAAACCTACAGTCCCTATCTTGTACGTAACCCGGGGCCTGCCTGTATATTAAAACCAGAGGCCTCAGCTACAATGATCTATATACTAACATATCGGAAGAAAAACTCCAACATTCAGTTCTCTGGCAGTTTAGCTGAGTAAACAAGTGGCGAAACATATAGAAGGTTTTTTCCCCAGCCCGTTTAGATTGATACAAGTATAAGTCACGATATTTAACCTACCCAATGATGGAAGCCTAAACATGAATACAGTGCCCGTTACTGCAGTGTCTTATTTTGCATGGAACTATACACAAATGTAAACTAAAATAAACACTGAGTGTAATCTGTACATAGAATTGCTTAGCTAAAGGTGCAAATACAAACAATAACTGTATCAGTCAATGAAGTTCCCAATATGACCTCAAAATTCCGGTCCAAAGTTAGAATAAATGCATTAAGGACAGAGGGGTAGCTATGTTAGTCTGTAACTAAAAAAAACATAAAAAAACCAAGAAGTGTGTTGTGCCCATGAAAGCTCATGATACTATTTACATATTTTTGTTAGTCTTTGAGCCTTGGTCAACACTAGGGAGTTATTTCAAAATTACTCCCTTTATTTTGAAACAACAAGTGGAGTGTCTACACTACCAAGCCCATTATTTTGAAATAATAGGCTGGTTATTTTGAAATAAGAACTCCTGATTTCCATGAGGAATAATACTAATTTCAAAATTATTATTTTGGGAGTTATTACTTCAAAATAAGATATTTTGAAATAATTTCCTAGTGTCGACATGCTCTGAGGTGCTACAGGACCATTGCTGTTTTTCAAGTCACATAAAGGACAGTTTTCAGCTTTCAGTGCAAGGCTTTCTGTATGTCTTTATGCACTGTTTTCATCTAACATTATAGTTTTCATGAGCGGAGATGTTTTTCTTATGCACAACAATCCACAGCAACATTTAAAGTGATAAATACACTGTCACATGTGGTACTCTGTCTAATATGACAGTTTTTTCTTAACCCAGAATAGGAGTCAGAGACAGAGAGGAAAAAAAATTGCTTCCAATCATATTGTTACACTGTGCACAGTTTATGGCTGGCATGCATCCAGTACGTGGTTGTGATAAGAAATGTGTAATCCTATTATGCAGGGAAGAGTCAGAATGTACAAATAGATCTCGGAAATGGGTACCTCTCCTGTAAGATTACTCCTTTTCACCACAATAGTTCTGCAAGTAGGTCTAGACAGTAACGCTTTGCTATTCTCCCCGCTGTTAGGTGACAGCCAGCTGTCAGAATAATTCACCACACATGAGCTGGTATTTTTACAGCAGACAAAATGCAATAGAGTTACTTACAAGTGCAATGTTAATTAAACCAAATAACTACAAGCCATAATAGAGTGGCATGAGAGGAGTGTATGTGCTGCATAAAAGACAGACAAGTTTAGGAATGATGTGTCTGACAGTCTTACCACCTTGCAATGCAAGGTCAACAATCTCACACCTAGGCAGGGTTGAGCTGGGTTAGTTCTTTAAAAGCAAAAAAGCTCAACTGTCCACTTAGGTGCTGCAGGAGTTCATCCTGGTGGCACTATGGGTTGCAGTATTCCTTTGGGGCAGTGCAGACCCAGTTTCCTAGCTGGAGGTTACGTTGCCTCTGGAAGCAGTCTTAGCACACTTGATGTAAAACCAAGATTCCATACAGATATCAGCAGGCATGTCTATAAGATACCTGCCACCCCTGATTTTGCAAAGGTAAATTAAGAATTCTGAATAATTCCATTCTGCTTCACAATGTCTTCTGCTTTTTCCTCACTTCCTGAAACAAACAGATTTAAAGTGGCCCTGATTCAAGAAAGCACTTACAAACAGCTTCTTACTTTATGCACACGCTTAACTCCTATTGGCTTTGATAACATATCTGGGTAGCCAAGTGCACTTCTGGAAGAAGATGTATTCCTGGTTCAGGGTCTACCCACTGGTATATTACCACATTCTATGCCACAAGTGACTGTATTTTCATTTAAAAAAACAAAACTTAAAGAGTGGTCCTGTAGTACCTTACAAATTAACAAAAAAATAGATAGTATCACGAGCTTTCATGGGCAAAACCCACTTCTGCAGATGATGAGTAGAGAAAGAGACACAGAGGGGCACAGAAACCCCAAAATGTAAAGCAGAAAAAGAGAGAAGGAGGAAGAAAAAAAAAAGCTGTCAATTATAGTGTCTTTGCTAAATGAGGCTAATGGAGTGGGCTGTAAGTGTCCAATCCTTAGATTTTGATGTCATTAGGGTGTTGAATATAACAGCCCATCAAGGTAATGTGTTTGTTCAGTCCTTCAGTAAACATCTCAAATTTGCATATGAAGGCCAGTTCCGCAGGCTCTCTCTCTAGTTGGTTTCTGAAATTACTCTGCAAGATAATGGATCTGAAAGTAGCCATTCATGATAAGTGCCTAGGCAGGTTAAAATGTTTCCCAGCAGATTTCTGTGTGTTACTATTTCGAATATCTGATTTATGTCCATTAACCCTTTGTTGTAGAGACTGTCCAGTTTGATCAATATATATGGCATCACAAAATACCCTGGCTGACTATGTACTGTATGAAGTATTTCCTTACATGTGTTTTAAATTGTCTACCTATTAATTTAATTGGGCTCTTGTTTTCTATGAAGGCGTCAATAAAAATTTCTTATTCATTTTCTCCACTGTATGATTTTATAGACCTCTATCACATTCCCCTTTGTCTCATTTCTGAACTGAATAATCCTAGTCTCTAAAATCTCTCCGTATAGGGAAGCACTTCAATAGCCTTAATATTTTTGGTAGTATTCTCTGTATCTCTTCTAGTCCTAAAACATCTTTTTTTGAGATGGGGTGACCAGACATGCATGTACTATTTAAGGTGTGGGCACAGAATGGATTTAATAGTGGCATTAGGGATTTTATTACCCCTTTCCCAATGGTTCCTAACATTGTCAGATTTTTTGACTGCCACTGTATACTGAACAGATGTCTTCAGACAACCATCCATACTGTCTCCAAAATCTCTTAATTGTGTGTTAACAACTAAACTAGAAGCAATTACTTTGCATGTATATGTAGGGTTATTATTTCCAATGGGCACTACTTTCCACTTACCAACATTGAATTTCATCTGCCATTTTGTTGTCTAGCACCCAATGTGGTGAGATCCCTCTGTAATTCTTTGCTGTCAGTTTTGGAATTAAATATCCTGAGTAATTTTGTGCCATCTACAAACATTGCCACCTCATTGTTAACCCTCTTCACTCAGATCATTTATGAAGATGTTGAACAGCACAGGTGCCAGTACAGATCTTTGGGGAACCCTGCTATTTATATATTTCCATTGTGAAAACTGACCATTTATTCCCATGCTTTGTTTTCTATCTTTTAAATGAGCTATTGATCCACAAGCGGCCCTTCCATCTTATCTCACAACTGCTTAAGAGACTTTGCTGTGGGACCTTGTCTAAGGCTTTCCAAAAGCACAAGTTCCGTATATCAACTAGATCACCCTTGCCTACATGATTACTGACATCTCAAAAGAATTTCAGTAAGATTTGTGAGGCAAGATTTCCTATTATAAAAGCCATATTGACTCTTTCCCAATAAATCATGCTCATTTCCCTTCAGATAATTTTGTATTTATTATAGATTCAACCAATTTGGTACTGAAATTAGGCTTACCAGCCAGCACAAACTCTACAGTCTTTTTTTTTTTTTTAAGTCAGTGTTACGATAGCTATTTTCTAATCATCCGGAACAGAGGCTGATTTAAACCATAGGTTACATACAACAGTAGTTCTGAAGTTTCATATTTATGTTCTTTCAGAACTCTTTGGTGAATACCATCTGGTCCTGGAAACTTACAACTGTTAAATCCATCAATTTGTTCCAAAATCTCCTCTACTGACACCTTAATCTGGGGCAGTTCCTCAGATCTGTCACCTAAAAGTTGTTGTGGGAATCTATATCATGTCCACTATAGTGAAGACTGATGCAAATAATTAATTTGGTTTCCCTGCAAAGATCTTGTCTCCCTTGAGTGATTCTTTAGCACCTCTACCATCCAGTGGCCCTACCAATTATTGGGCAAAATTCTCACTGCTGGTGTACTTAAAAAATTGCTGTTAGTTTTTGTGGTTTTGCTAGCTTTTTTCAGTATCTTTTTGTGGCCTTCCTAGTAATACTTTTACACTTGTGTATGCTGTTTTCTATTTGCCTCACTAGGATCTGACTTTCAATATTTAAAGGATACCTTTTTGCCTCTAACCACCTTTTTGCCTCTTTATTCTACTGTTCAGCCATGCTGGAATCATTTTAGTTCTCTTTTTTAAATTAGAGTGTATTTTTGGTTTGAGCTTCTGTTATATGCTGTTTTTAAATAATTTCCATGAAACTTGCAGACACTTAATTTGTGGCTGTTCTTTTCAATTTCTGTTTAACGAGCTTCCTTATTGTTGTGTCATTCCCCTTTTGAAGTTCAGTGCTACTATGGTGGATTTATTTGGTATTTTCCTCCCTACAAGGATGGAACATTTAAATTACACTAGTTTGGCTATGACCAAGTAGTTCCAACTATATTCACTTCATGGATGTAACAGGAGTGAAACAAGCAGAAAAGAAAAGAGAGGGGATGAGAAAAGAAAGGATAAGGAAACGAAGGTAAGCATAACTGTACTGGCATTCAAAAATCATGAGTGAGGCTTTCAAACTCCTAAGGTTAGCTTAACAACCACAAGATTTATAAAAATAATACATTTTGTATTCTTTTAATTTCTCTTTGAGTGTGACTCTTTAGGGGTTCCCATTTTGAGTGATTTTCTCCATAACCACAAGAGCCAGAAATATTTTTTTTTGTTTTAAAGTGTAAGCTGAAATTCTTAGGTAACTGCGGGACTTCACTCAACTACAAGATAGGAGTGTGATTGCCAGCTCTCAGATATATACCCACCCTAGCTCTCATGGCTAAAAACAGCATGTAGGCAGGATAGCATGGGAGCATGGGCAATTGCAGCAATTTCACAAGCGAGCCATTCCAAGTACAAGCCCACCTGAGCCCCATGGACATGTATTTGAGTCAGCTAAATGGTGCTGCTGCTCCTTGTGCAGCTACACTACTTTTTCAGTATGCTAGCCCAGATTAACTATTCCTTGTCTTGAACCTGTTCTGGGAAAGAAGCAAGAACTTCAGTCTGCAGAGCTGTCAATCTTTCCCAACCCCATAGCACAGGCTCAAGACAGCAGTTGTTCCCCAGACCATACACAGCATCACTGAAGTCCCACGTGCTTTTGTTGTTTTTAAGAGGTGTTAGTATTACAAGGTAGAGGCCGCACAGCCCATCAAAGCTTCACTCAAGATTTATGGGCTACTCATGGGCTGCACCACAGGATCCTGGCACTGCCATGCAGCCGGCACTAAAATAAGGGAACATTCTTTCCAGCTAAGCTTGTCCTTGGCTCACAGAGGCAATCCAGTGCCTCCGCTCAGCAATAACTCGGCTGCACTTTTTCATTTGCATGAATAATATAATGGCGATTATAATGTAGCTTCCAGAGGAGCTGTCACATAGAATAAAAAAAGGGGGGGGGGAGATAATTTACTTTGAGGATACTTCTTTTTTTAAAGCACATTCATCTTTTCTTTAAGATAGGCGAGTGCGATTATGAGCCGACTCTCACCTTCGGCGAGTTTCTCCACTGAAATCACAATGCTGTGTTTATTACATCAAGACTCATGTTGTGTAACTGATGTCAGAAACTCATTCGGAATTCAATGCAGAAAATGGAGTCTGCTCTTTCAGTGAAACCTTTCATTTAAGATAAGTCAAAATGACTCCCTGTACAATGTTTTACCTTTTCTACAAATGGATAAAAAAAATTGGGACTTTGATTTCAGCATTTTAAAAATCGAAGGTGCTTTGTTATTGAGTCCTATTACAGCAGAACCTTGCACCTTCCCATCATCAAATGATACAGAAGAGAGGAAAACAACTTCCTATGCACATAATGATGTAATACATACATTAGCAATAAACCTAAATACTAGGAGAAATCTAGCTCTTTTTATTTTATTCTGTAAGTTCCAGCCCCATCTTCCCATTTATTGACACTGTGGAATGTTTCTAGGTTTTAGCGATTTTGCTTAGGCTAAGCAGAAACAAAAATCCCTCTCTATAGGAGCTTGTAGGACCTTATATGGGAAGGCAAGCCTCTTTGATCAAGACTGCCTTGAAGATGGTGTGACAGACTGACAATATCCTGTAATGTCCTGAACAAGCCATATGGGATTAAGAGAAACTTTACTCAAGGAGGGTTAATATCTTTGGGGTACAATGTACTAAAAATGCAATTCTATACATTATTGTGGAGTTGTATGTATTTCTATGGCAAGGGTGAACAGGAGAACAGAAGGGAAATTTAGGCAAACTCACTCAAGTTGTAACATCTCCAGAGAAGCCACCTCATTGGAGAGATGGGCATATACTTGTTCAAACTGGATTTATCCAAGGACCAAACCTCCCCTCTCCCACAAAAAAAAAAAAAAAGAAAAAGAAAATAAAGGATTTTTTGGATAAATAATCTGGTTTTAAATGGACTGAGAGCCTTCTTTCTGACCCAGCCAACTGACAGGACCTGCTGGTTCGCAGAGGACCCCAATCTAGGCTGGAGAAACTAATGAGGCCATATCAGCCTTAGTGCTTGTTCAGAGCAGAAGCTGTGGTGAGCTTGTAACCACAAGCAGGCTTGGCTTCAGAATGAAATAGGCTTATGTAGTAAAAACAGTGTGGTCTTTAGAACTGTAGTAATTATATGTCATTAGCAGAGAGCCCTACCAAATTCATGGTCATGAAAAAAGCATCATGAACCATGAAACCTGGTTTTTCATGTGCTTTTACCCTATACTATAGGGAGATCATGGGGGAGATCAGTGTTTCTCAAATTGGGGGTCCTGACCCAAAAGGGAGTTGCAGGAAGATTGCAAGGTTATTTTAGGGGGGTCATGGTATTGCTACCCTTACTTCTGTACTGCTATCACAGCTAGACAGCTGGAGTAAGGGCCCAACTCTGAAGGCAGCAGAACCGAAGTCAAGGCAACAATACCATACCACGCCGTCCTTATCCCCTTGTCATTTATAGGCAACTGCAACTGTATTTTCCCACAGTGGTCCAGTAAGGGACTCTACTATCAATTTACAGGTCTCTGGATTTAAATCTGAAATTTCATCAAGTTGAAACTAGGGATTCTGACCCCATAATGGGAGGGTTGAAAGGTTATTGTGTATGAGGGGACCAGTGGCTGCTGACTGGGAACTCAGATACCAAGGCAGAGCCACTGCAAGCAGCTAAAATAATGAAATTTATCATTTTTGATATCCTGTTTCTGTGAAATTGACCAAAATGGACCATGACTTTGGTAGGAGCCTAGTTATAGGCTTCTGAAGGGAAAGCAAGCAGGTGTCCTTGGTAGTAACACAGTAAAGGCAAGGAACTGTGCACTCTGAAAATACATTGGTAGAAAGGGAGAGACACTTATCTCCACCCAAAAGAGAGGGCATTCAGAGACCTGTAAGCCTGACAGTAGACCCTCTTACTGGACCACTGAGGGAAAATACAGTTTCAGTTGCCTAGAAATGTGACAGAAGGAAAAGGACTCCCCAATAACTCTTTCCTTCTGCGGCCCATGCCTCTCCAGCCATGTTGCTTAACCCAATTCCTAAATTTCTGTCTAGTTCCACGGAGACCCAATCCACACTCCATTCTACAGCGTTACGGTCTTTCTTTAAACAAGGTTAAAAAAACAAACAAGAAAGCATGACTAAAATAAAAAATGTAACCATGTTCCACAATTTACAACTCATGGTTAAATTGGTTAGGCTCACCTAGAAGGATAATTCCAGTCCTTTTAAGTGCTTAATTTCTTCCATACTAAGTAGAGTTGAAATCATAAAAGATGTGTACTGAAAAAGAGATAGTTTACTTAACTTTTGTTCTGTATAGAATACTGTAAAAAGTTGTCTGGATAACCACAGAATTACAGGCGATAAAATAGATGATGCTAGACACTACTATGCCTGGGGAATCTGAACAAAAACAAAAGAATTGCATGCTCTCATACAACTTGTAATATTTTTTCTTTCTATTTTATTTTGCTGTGTGTCTTATGTTTTATATGCACATACACTGACCTTTGTATTACTTTAAAGAAAGGAGAAAGTGTAATCCAAACAATTTTTGGGTGCAGTATACTGTCTCATCTCGTGGCACTGAGACTACATACAGAGGGTACATCTACACAACATCATTATTCTGAAATAACAAAGAGCATGTCTACACTACAAGCTTCTACTTCAAAATAATGTCAAGCTGAAGGACTTCTTATTCTGACTCCTGTAACCCTCAATTCCCGAGGAATAAGGGAAGTTGAAGGAAGAGTGTTTTTCCTTCGACTTCCTGCTGCGGACAGCACCTGAAGCAGAGTTAAACTATTTCAACTTAAGCTACGCAATTGACGTAGCTGAAGTTGTGTAGCTTAATTAGACTTTAGCCATGCTGTGTAGACGTAGCCAAAGAGAATAATGAGTCTATTATACAGTCTTAGCTAACAGCCAGCTGGCTTTTAGCTTGTGAAACAGAGGTTCATATACTAAGGACCAGAGGGCACCTGCAGATGACCAGGGTCTGTTGGCATTAAAATAGGAAGTAAGACAAAAAAGCATTGAGCAAGTTAAGGGCACTGTCGTAGATATTAAAAATTGAGCAGATTATTGTCAAACAGTGGGGAAAAGAATGACATAAAACTGTTCACATTTGAAAGATGAAAAAAATTTAAGGGCTAAGGCAAAATAACTGATGAGAGAGTAATAATTGGTTGGTAGAAAATCTACTAATTATTAATAAGCAACATATATAGAAGTGAAAAGATAATAAATGAAAGACGGAAAATACAGAACAATTTCAGATGAAAAAACTATACAAAAAAGGCATTATGTTCCTCTAAAACAGGGATGGGCAAAATAACGGTCCATGGGCTAGATTTGGCCCACCAAGCCATTAGTCTCCCTGCCTGTCCTGCCCCTACTCTATGCTCCAGCCAGTGGGCACTCCCCCTCCATGCTCACTGCATTCAGAGTCAGCTACACCTGGCCCCTGTAGCCAGTGCAAGGGCATGGAAAGCAGGAACACTGCCTGAGGAACCAGCTGGGCTACTGGCTGGGAGCCACTCAAAGTGTCTTTCAGCCAAAACCTGCCTCTGGCACCCCAACCCCTCCTTTTCCCCAATCCTCTGCCCGCCTCACTACACCTTGTAACCCAAATCGTCTGCACCCTTGCTCCTTCACCCTTAATCCCTCTGGGTATGTCTACACTACAAAGTTAATTCAAACTAACGGACGTTAGTTCGAATTAACTTTGATAGGCGCTACACTAGCGCTCCGCTAGTTCGAACTTACTAGTGTGTAGCCCCTTAATTCGAACTAGTGGGAGAGTAGCCCTTCCCAGCTTTCCCTGGTGGCCACTCTGGCCAACACCAGGGAAACTCTATTGCCCCCCTCCCAGCCCCGGACCCCTTAAAGGGGCACGGTCTGGCTACGGTGCCCGTGCCAGGTGCAAGCCTGCCAGCACCCAGCCAGCAGACCCTGCACCTGGCACGGCTCGAGCCAGCCACCCGATGCCCCCCAGCCCTTCCCCTCTTCCCAGGACCAGGCTGACGGCTCCCGGGAGCTTGCCCTGGACCGCAAGAGGCGGGCACCCGCCTAGTCTAGTGAGGACATTGTGGACCTCGTCCATGACCTCCGCACTAGGCACAGGAAAGTGGCCGTCTAGGGCAGGAGAGCTGCCAGCCTGGCCACCCAGGAGCAGTTGTGCATGAAAATCAAGGTGGTCCACTGAGACCCCTGACCCTGAACCCTGAGCTTACAATGGCCGTACTGGGTCAGACCAAAGGTCCATCTAGCCCAGTAGCCTGTCTGCCGACAGTGGCCAACCCTAGGGACCCTGGAGGGGATGGACCGACGACAGTGACCAAGCCATTTGTCTCGTGCCATCCCTATCCAGCCTTCCACAAACTTTGGGCAGGGACACCACTCCTACCCCCTGGCTAATACCACTCTATAGACCCAACCTCCATCACTTTATCTCACTTCTCTTTAAACTCTGTTCTAGTTCTAGCCTTCACAGCCTCCTGCAGCAAGGAGTTCCACAGGCTGACTCTTTGCTTTGTGAAGAACAACTTTCTGTTACTAGTTTGAAGCCTGCTACCCATTCCTTTCCTTTGGTGTCCTCTAGTCCTTCTATTATGGGAACTAATGAAGAACTTTTCTGGATGTACCCTCTCCACCCCACTCATGCTTTTATAGACCTCTATCCTATTCCCCCTCAGTCTCCTCTTTTCTAAACTGAAAAGTCCCAGTCTCTTTAGCCGCTCTTCATATGGGACCTCTTCCAAACCTCTGATCATTTTAGTTGCCCTCCCACCTCCTTTTCCCAGTCTCCCCGAGTTTTGTTCAATAAAGAGAGATTCTATTTTTGACCACACATTTTCTTTATTTTGTACATCAGGAAGGGGGGCTAGGGAAGGGTAAGTGGAAGGAGGTGAGGGAGGAATGGGGTACGAGCCCCCGATGGGGAGGACTGGGCTGGCTCTGCGGGCTTCTGGGGTGGAAGCTCTCCTGCAGCCCCCCAATTGCCCCTTCTCCCCAGATGGCAGCCTGTGGCAAGTGCAGCCGGGCTGATGGCCGAGTGCTGTGATGTGCCCAGTGTGGGTACTCCGGGCACTCCAAGCCAGGACTGCTTAGCAAGTGGGGCACCCCTGAGAACTGTCTGTCCGGGGTGGGGGTTGGGTCCCTTTAAGCACAGCCCTCGGCTAGCCTGAGACAGCAGCTCCATGCTCTAAGTCCTCATCTGATGCCCTGCCGACACTGCTTCCGGCCATCCTTAACCCCGGTTCATGGTCCACTTAATGTGGACATGCTAGTTCGAATTAGCAAAACTCTAATTCGAACTAGTTTTTAGTTCTAGATGTGTTAGTTCGAATTAGCTTAGTTCGAATTAACTAATTCGAACTAAGTTAGTTCGAATTAGCGCTGTAGTGTAGACATACCCTCTCAGACCTTGCAAATCAATCCCCTTTCACCATCACAACCCAAATCCCTGCACCCGCTTCTGCACTTCTGCCCCAGGTCACAACCCCCTCAGACTCTGCATGCCCTCCTACACTTCTCTTCAAGTCACAACCCCTTCTCAGACCCTGCACCCCTCCTCCACCCCAGTCCCCTGCCCAAGTATAACCCCCTCCTTCATCCAACCTCTGTCCCAGATCCCATACCTCATACATTAATATCATGGAAGAATGCAGCACTTGACCACTTACCAAACTCTTGGAGTAGTCCTCCTTTAAAAAATATTGCTCACCCCTGCTCCAGAATATTAAAGAAGTAGGAAGCCAGTTGAAAATAATACTGTTCAAATTACCAGTGCATAGACTTAAGGCAACACGGGGAATAAAGAAATGAAGGTTGCCAAAGAATGTGTCTGTCTATGGTCAGTTTCCACCAGAGACAATGGCTCAGTTATATTAAAGGTAGGATTCCAATAAAATGTTGCTATTGTTTTGGCTAATGGAACTAAAGAGGGACCAGAGGATTAGCATATTGTCAGATGGTTATTATTCTGCAAAACAGGTATCATTACAGATAATATGATGGCAGATTGCCAGTTCTCGTGGACAGTGTATCCTGCCAGTGAAGTCTAAGGGTATGTCTACACTACAGAGTTTTGTCGGAAAAACAGCCATTTTTCTGACAAAACTTGAGGAACGTCCACACTGCAACTGCGTTCATTAAAAAGAAAATCAAAAGAACAGACAGGTTTTTCCAACATGGGTAAACCTTTTTCTACGAGAAAGAAACCTTTTTCCAAAAGAGCTCTTTTGGAAAAAGACGTGTGGACGGGGAAGAGGAGTTCTTTCGTAAGAAGAGGAAATAGGAAAAAGCACAGGTGCCCTGGTGGCCATTCCGCCCACAGTAATCACAGCTTACATGTGAGATAGCGTTCATTCAGTCTGGACGCTATCTTTCGAAAAAGCAGATCGCTTTTTCAATGCGCTTTGGCAGCGCGGACGCTCTCTTTTGGAATAAGTTTTTTTGGAAGATCTCTTCTGGAAAAGCTTCCAACAGAAGCCTGCAGTGTAGACATAGCCTGAGAAAGAGGATTAAACACAAACTTCATATAGTGGTTGCCATTAAAAAAACGGACATTCTCCATCTGTCTTCATAGAACGGTATTTGATATTTGGCAGTTGTTTCCTGTTCTGAAAGCTGTCAGCAAGCTAGTGCTCTTTAATGGCAACCAATGGAGTTCTGTTAACAGGAGCGCAACCAGCCTGAGCAATGTAATTCACCGTCATCGTAAGCTATGAAAACAGTTTACTTCATTTATTAGTGACAGAGAGGGGGTGATTGAAAGCATTCGACGTTGACGCTGGAGACCTGGGCTCAATTCTCAGCTCTGCCATTAACTCTTCATTAATACTTCTGTATCTCACAGCAGGCCCGTACACAAGGGGCGGAAGGTGCGAAATCACACTCCCCAGGGTCTGTCAAGTAAGCATGCTCCGGCCAGACAGGAGAAAGCAGGAGCAACATGCTGCTCGAGCCTCCCTCCCCCATGCTCTGGCCAGCCGGGAGAAGGCTGAGACTGATTTCTCCCACTTACCTGGGGGACCATGGAGGATGCATTCATACCCTTGCAGGTCCACATTTACAAAAAAAGCACCCCCTCCCAGAAATTCCTGCATACAGGCCTGCACAAGCAGGCATTATAAGGGTCAATCCATAAATACGTGGAAGGCAACCTGAAACTGTATTGACAGGGACCATATAAAGTAGGCAGATAGGATAAAATGCTAAAGTAGCAAGTTTCAATGTTAAAAGAATCTATTTCTTTGTTGACTGGACTATTTTAGATGGGTTGTCTCAATTTGCAGTTCATGGCTAGTCACTTGCTGTGATCTCTGCTAGTTTATAGCCCGAAGAGAAACAGCAAGTGGGAAGAGCAGTGTGCCAGCCTGCTCAGAGTAGGGATATTAAATATCGCTTAACAGAACAGTCAACTAACCTCATGACTTCTTATCCGTTACTTGAATATTTTATAGTCCCCGGGGGAGAGGCCAGCAACCAGTGCGCTCCGGCTCCACCCCCAAAGAACCCCCTGCAACTCCATCCTGCTGCTTCTGTATCAGAGGCAGCAGCACAGGATGCCAGGCAGGAGCTGGTCTGTGAGGGGAGCCAATTAAAAAACCAGCTCCCTCATGGACTGACTGCCTGTTGCCCTGTGCTGCTGCCTCTGCATCAGAGGCAGCAGCGCAAGGTGGCAGCAGCTCCTTTTTAGGGTGGGGTCTGAGCTCCCCAACACGACGCAAGCCAGAACTAAGCCGGGCTGCCTGCCTGGCTCCTAATATACTTTAAATGCAGAGCCGCAGCACGGATAGGTCCCAGACCCAGTGCAAGCTGCGACTGAGCCGGGCTGCTAGCCGACCTGCTAAAAAATTTACTGGTGGAGGTATGGGGGAGGAATCCATGTAGTCGGCTTTTGCTTATCGGTTAAGCTTTTGTTTATCGGTTAATCAACTACACTATTACATCCCTAGCTCAGAGCAAGACCTTTAAACAAGTTAATCAACTAATAAATTCAGAATCTGGCTACAAGCACCTTTCAACCAATAAAAACACACTAATAGGGAGATATTTCTTAGGCCTGGTCTATACTATGTGGGAAGGTCAGTTTAAGGTATGCAATTCCAGGTACATAAATAGCATAGCCGGAGTTGATATACCTCAAACTGAACTTTGGCACTATTCCCATGGTGGAAGGTTGATGGGAGAACACTTCTGTCAACTTCCCTTACTCCTTGTGATGGCAGGGAGTACCAGCACCAATAGGGACGCCCTCAGCATTCAATTTAGCAGGTCTTTATTAGACCTGCTAAATCAAACGCCAGAAGATCAACCTAAGCAGCATCAATCTTCCTGCAAGTCTAGACGTGGCCTTAAAGAAACCCATAGAGGGGAGGTAGGAGTGAGTTGTCTCTGTGTTGGTGCTAGGCAAAGTTAGTACTCCACACTGAGAAGCTTCTGGAGTGCTATGTGGTAGCTCTGGGATCTGCTCCAATATGTTTGCTCTCTGTTGCTGGGGTCAGACTCCACGAGGGCAAGCAGTCAAGGCAGCTGATTTACTAAGGGCCATGTGCTCTGTGTGAGTTGGGAGAACCTGAGCTCAGGAGCAGAACGCAGGCTGCTGTCACTCATTTGGTTTTTTTTCTTTATGTTGACTAACTGAAGAGAATGTCTATGGGTTGTAAAATAGCTATGTTATGTTGTAAAAATTACACTATTATTTGATTCTTCAACATAAGATTTTATAATATTATTTAACTAAATTCATTTCTTTAGTTCCTTTTGGGACTTGAATGTGGGGAGGCAGACACCGTGCAATCCTTGCTGAAAATGATTAAGAGACTGAACTTTGGGTATCCACGTACTTTTGTATTGGAGTTGGGGTTTTTTAGAGGCACTGGAGAAGGGCAATAAAGTGAAATCTAGCCCACATAAGGTTACGCTTGGATCTGGCACTTTAAATAAAAGGCTGGGTCTGGCATGGGGGCTCTGGATTAGGACTAAGGAGCTCATCTCCTGTCCCTCCTGCATTTTCCCTGAGATGGCCACAGGCAAGCCTTCTTAAATGGCCTCCTGGTTTGTCATTGCTCCTCCTGGCCTTTTTAGGACCCTTGAGAAGTAAATTTTGTTGGAAGTTATCCCGAATGGGTTTTTTTTCCTTGAGCATGAGAGGAGCATATTAGAATGCCAAATCCTCCAGAATGGAGCAGAAAAGTCCTGACAGACTCCAACACAGGGGTGTTAAAGAAGAAGAAATAACCAGGATTACTTTTCAAAACTTGTCCCGTTCAGATCACATTAAGCACTTTCTGACATTCTGTTCCTCCTGCAGGAAATTGCTAGAGCTGCCACAAAGTTAAGTGATTATGAATGACAGGAGAGGTGGGACCTTGAGACACTCCACTCTTGACAAAAGTGGAGAACCTGCTGCGTCAGACAGCTTTGAGACGTGTTTTGCATGCAATTCAGATACACGTCATTATTCAAGGATCTACTCTGAACCAGCTATAATTAAAATTAATTGTTTACAATTATTTTCACAAGCATGTTCAAAGAGCAACACTGGCAGCTTGTTGAAACCTCGATGTTGACAGACCTTGAAATAGATTTTGATCTGGTGGGATACGTTCCCAGGTTTCAAGCGGTTAAAACACTGTATATGCTTTCCAATTTGCCTAGCCTCTGAAACTGGTATACAGATGCCTAAACAGGCTCCTGCAGTAGTGCAAACATCCTTCTCCCAAATAGTCTAACTAAACACAGAATTGACAGTGAAATAAATTTCTGGTTAAGAATTGTTACTATCTGGCTGTGATTCAAGGCTCTGTGATGGTGGGTCTCAAGGTTCCTGAACTTGGTGAAGCCCAATTTCTGTTAAAAGCCTTTTGCAAAGAGCTACGTTTACATTTTTAGTCAGTTTATCTTTCTTTTTCAGCCTTAACCTTCGGTACTGCTGCTGCTATTAGTGGGGAACTTCAGGTACTCAGTGACCTGCAGAATATTGTTTGAGAAGCCTGCAAAATACTCAGTAAATTGCATTTGTGGTGGTGGAAGAATGAATTATAGTCCTTGTAATGGGGGGAGGTATTGGGAGCATCACCTCCTGAGAACACTTTCTTCACAGAGGTGTTTTTCTGCAGTCACATGCTTTGCAACATAAGTGTAGGGCCTCAGGAAATCTGATCAACTGTGCCCCTTAAAAGTTATCTATAAAAGTCAAAGCAGTGTGGATGTTGGTAATGGGATCAAAATTTGTAGAAAATACGGGAGATTAAGACCAAAATCTAAAAATAGGTAAAAGTAGATTTGCAGCTAAGACATCACAGAGCTCTAAACATTAACCTGTAGTATGCGCCCTCATCTCCACCAGTTGGAATATTGATTTTTACAGCCCACGTAGCAAAAAATAATTTCTCACCAGGTGGAGCAAAGCAGAAGCACAATAATGGGTTCATCAGCCCAACATGCATGTTCTGTAGTTGGAACTCAAAGCAGGGGCTAAGGAAATGGAAGAGCCAATTTATTTCTTTTACATCAATCAATTCTCTACATGATTTTCAGTTGTAAGACTTCAAAGGAACAGATTTTCCCACTTTGTTAGAGCAGAGAAATGCTTGATATGTATGTTTTTTCTTTTCATGTTCATAATCTGGAACTCTTTTTATACTGTAGATAGGTTCTATGAAGCGCATGAAACAACTGTATGAAACCCTTAAGGAGGGGCAAATAAATAGGAAGAATTTTCAGTTTCAAGAGACATTTTTAATTTTGCTTCAACTTTGAGAGTCCTTGAACATTATCAATAGAAGTTTATGGGTAAACTTTTCAAAAAGCACATAAGCTTTTTATACAAAAAGACCTAAGTTACTAGGTAAAAATCAATAAGACTTAACTGCTTTTGAAAATTTTACCCTCCAGTGCTTTGTGCTTTCACCAAGATATCCAGCTTTCTTCTTAGTTGCATATTCTCCAGTAATTGTTGTTTTTCTTTTTGGTGTAGTATTTGCCCCTTTTGGAGGAGCTCCGGAGAAGAAATGGTTACAGCACTGGAGAAGGGCAATAAAGTGAAGACACTGTCGGTCTCTTCCCAATCTCTCCTTAAATTTGGGAGCTAAATCCCAATGTTCCTACTCCAATGAACAATCTCCCAGTGAAGCCAGGAATAATAACTACAGCCTTAGAACCCTGAACTTTAGTGTCTGTTCTACCAACAGGTGTGTTAGTAGGATTTCATCCCTGCTCCATTCTAATGAGAGCTGCATGTAGCAACTCAACAATGCTTCTTTAGATGCAACTGTAGAACCAGAATTAACATCTCAGAAATCCCAGATCAACTCTCACTTTATTGTCTCCTCCCACAGCTGCAAGTGCTATCCCCTGCTGAGCATCGACAGAGAGACCAAGAGATGCACAAGCCTCTACAAGAATCTGATTGTGAAGCCTGATTCTTGGTTGCTAGAGTCTGTCACTCTGAACCTCTGAAAAACGTGATATGTAGGAGGGAAGGATTTCTAAAATGTATAGCAATGAAATAACTAAAAAGCAGAGCAGTTCTATTTCATGACACATTATGATTCATCATCACTTTAGACATTCATGTCTGGACTCTCGTGATTCACATCTGCTAACAACTTTTACTGTCTTCTGATAAGGTTTATTAACAAACAATTTTTTGCTATAAAAACTATTTTTGTACCAACATCCTTTAAAATGTAAAGCTACTCAATCAAGGGCGTACAATTTTCAATAGCAATGAAGTGACTTTAGGAGCCTCAGACCCATTGTCAAATCTGGTCCAAAGTCTCATTGAAAGTTCAGTATGACTAAGAGATTCTTAAGTCCCTAAGTCAGCAGTACTCAAACTGTGGTCCGCAGACCACCACCTTGCAATTGGCCCTTGGTTCAAGCTCAGCTACCCCTCCCCCTGCAGCAGGGAGCCCACACTGGCACTTCAGTCTCATGTTCCCCCTTCCTCCCTCCCAAGGTTGGAGTGCCAGCGCTGGCTTCCTCCTGGAGATGGGGGAGGAAGAAAGCCCTGATCCTTGCTGCTGGATCCAGGTTGCAGTTGGGGGAACAGCAGTGCATAGGCACAGTGCCTGGAGGCTTTCCCCGCTGCACCCATTGGCTGGAATCATGGCCAATGAGACAGTGGGAGGCCGTGTCTGAGACATGGTGCCTGAAGAAAAAAAGAAAAAAAAAAAAGAGAGAGAGAGAGAGAGAGAGAGAAGCCAGGTAAGCCCCTCCCCCCATTCCCCTCATGCCCAGACACAGCATCCCAACCTCCTCATGCACATACTAACTGCCAAGACCCCATGCCCCCAGCCTCCTGCTGCACCCTCCCTTGCTCCTCTGGCCAGATTCTGTAGCCTCCCTTGCTCCTGCACCCTCCCTCCTACCCAGACTCCCCACCCTCGACCTGCTCTTATGCCCCCAACCTACTTCAGCACCCAATCTCCTGGCCAGACCGCTCCCACCCTGAGCCCCTTCCAGCACCCATTTAGTCATCATGGCTGATGGCTCACAGAAAGGTCTATGTTAAGTGGGGTGGGCCACGGGCCAAAAAAGATTGAGAACCACTGTCTTGAGTCTAATCACACAACTACACAGGAAAGAATGTGGAATGTGGCAGCATATGGATTAAAAGTACAATTGCTATTCACCACTAACTCCTTAAATGGATACTCTTATCTTCATTAAAAGCTCCTATTGGACAAAGCTAAAATTTATACATGCACTTCTTGCGGGAAATATGAGCATTCACACAGAGAGTTAACATGGAATTATTATTTGCTTTAAAGTCACACACTAGCCTACTCTGTACTAGCTTCTCCTATAAACATGGCCTAAACTGCTCTTCGAAGAGTGATACAAGTGCTTTTGAATTTATCGAAGGTCTTTTCTTGATAATTGATTGAAGCCTTGCTAGAAGTTAATACTTTCAAAAAGCAAAATAATTAGCAAACTTTAATTAACTAAAGATTAATTCTAAGGTATGTTATTTTTTCAGTGGTTAATTCATTTTTAAAATATTTAACATTGAGAAAATGCAAATAAGACAGTTACACCCAAATGCTTCCATAATATAAAGTTATTAATTGAAAATCATTTTAAAGAAAAAATAAATGTTTAAAATGTTGTTTTATTAGGGTCCATTTGAAATACTTTGTCAGTTTGTATAAAATATGTACGACTTCAAAAAACATATTGATAATATTGGCCCTATGTAAAACATGGAGCTTTTCCAACTCAGTCTGAGCTAATAGGGAAAAAAATACCTGAGAAGTAGAATGCTTGATATACATGCTAGAGCACTAAATAGTACAAGAGAGGTGTTCCTCCTGTACTGTCACTATTACAAATCTCTAATGATTTTTTGCAGAGATAATTAAAGGATGGGGTCCTAAAATTATAGTAAGTCTTTCCTCTAGAACTTGATCTGATCCCCAAAGGAATCAGAGAAGATTACAGAGAGGATCATAAGACCGTGGCTCGGAGTATGTTATTTTATATTTATTTCTTACACGTCTCATAGCTGCTTCTTCACCCCTTGGTTGTCCCTCTGCTCAGCACAGACACATTTTCTTACCGTTCTTCTGGTTTCTTTTGAAGTTGTGCTGTAGACAGCACTTTTATCACCATTCAGATCAAGCCATAGATTGTAGCAATAAGGAACAGATGTCCTCTGGCTAGATCTGTATTTGGGTTGGTTCTTAAAATATCTTGTCCACTTGGATAGGATGCAGTCTGCAGGCAGTCCATCAAGGTGCTTATCTGAAACCTCCCTCAGTATTTAGTATCCCTTCTCTTAAGAGCTTAAAGTATTTTATAAACATTAAGCCTCAACAGCACTTTTTGGACAGGTAAGACAGAAAAAACAGAGGTTATGGTAATGTTTAAGTGATCTCTCTATTTTGAGTGTCCAATTTCTTTTAAAGAAAATAGAAACTATAGGTGCTCAGCAACTTGGGAACCAAAAATTGGATGCAAAGAAATTCAAGCTAGTCACTTAAAAAATGTCACTCCCAAAATTCGTGGACATTTGAAGATTCTGACCTAATTGATTTGCCCATAGTTTCACAACAAGTCTTTGTTAATGTAGAGGTTAAATCCCCTGACCCCTGACACTTAGACCCCCATTCCAAATCAAAAGGCAGCAACTCTTAGTATCCATGGAGATAAAATATTTATGTTTAAATAATCATGCATTTTAAGCAAGTTAGTTAGAAAAAGATGTACCTAGATTTTGACCTTCATTTTGATCTACAGACAGTTTTAGATTTTTCACCCATTTAAAACCACAAAGACTATTATATAGAGAACCATCTCAATAACAAAAATTGTTTATTGGTTTCTGGGGCCTTTTGACTGACAGTCTAAAGACAACAATGACAGAAGAAACATTTAGGGAACTGCAGGTTATATGAGCTCCATTTACATAGAAGTGTAATTTTATATTCAAGTCTAATTTTCCTTTGTTATTTTCAGTGCAACTTAAAAACTGTTTATGGGAGAGGGTCTTGTTTCTAACAAAAAAACAACACAAAGAATTATTCTATGGCTATGCAATATAATATACACTCGCTTTTGCTCTCTCCTAATGTAAATTCTGAACAACTCTCAGAGATTTTGTACACCTACACAAGTTTCCATGAAAAAACAAAAAAAACAATAGCAGCTTCTTTTCTCTTAGTTCATCTAGATAGTGCAACATGCCTGAGGTACAAAATCTGCTGTTACTGGATGGACAAACACACACTGAACCTTTGTTAGAATTAGAGGACAGTTTCTTAAGCTGACTGCATGTTGGGAACTGAATGGGTTTGACAAGTGTATTATCTTTCCTATCACATTAAACAGAGTCTACATAACCTAATAGCCAAAGCTTCAAAACATATATATTAATAGGTGAGAAGATGCAAAGAGGGGAGAACTGATACTAAGGAAAATTACTGCACATAAACATTAATGCAGATAGAAAGCGAAATACTACCTCACACAGAAGAGACTTTTCATTATCATTCAACATATACAAAATAATCTCATACTAATCACTGCATTTATCAGCCTATGATGAGATAAAAAAATACAACCCAAGAACTGCACAACATGTACAGCCAACAATTTAGAATGATAAATATAATGCTGGTCTCAGACTGCTGGAAGGATTAGATTTAGCTGAAAAATAAGTAATGCAGTTAACAGTTGGTATTGGGTCTAGTGTTAGGATTAGCAAGCAGTGCTAATCACAAGAAACGTAAAAGATTAGGAGGTGCAGGTTCCCAGGAAGGTTTTCAAGCATATGTAAATGATGAAATTCATTGTGGGATTAAATTAGAACATGTTTAAAAGAGAAGGAATATTAATATAGCAGACCCTGCTTTTTCAACCTTTGTAAAATTGTATAGCATATCATAAGGAAGGATCCTAAATATATTTTTACAATACCAAAGACAGCAAGCACTTGCAGTAAGGAATTGTGAAATACATACATCACTGTGATATAAAGAGATGAGGTTAGAGAGAGGGAGATTCTTGTTACCACAAACTAGTCTAACACACAAGGCATGTACCGTATATACTCGAGTATAAGCCGACCCGAATATAAGCCGAGGCACCTAATTTTACCACAAAGAACTGGGAAAAAATATTGACTCGAGTATAAGCCTAGGGTAGGAAATGAGGCAGCTACTGGTAAATGTAAAAAATGAAGATAGATACCAATAAAATTACATGAATATTTATTTCAAAGAAAAACAATAACCTAGCTCTGTAAGTGGAAAAGGGGGTCAACAAAAACAATATGGTTCTGCAGGCACGGCCACAGCTCAGCCCCCGCCGCCCCCGCCCCCGCCCCGCAGCCCCCACGTTCCGGCCCCCTCGCCTGCCAACGAGCCCCCTCGAAACGAGCCAGCGGGGGGGGGGGGCTGTGAGAGACCAGGGCCAGGCATCGATGGGCCAATGAGCCAGCGGGGGGGGGGGGGGAGGCTGTGCGAGACCCGGGCCGGGCGTCGATGGGCCAGTGAGCCAGCGGGGGGAGCGGGTGCCGGTGCTGGCTGGATTTTACCACGGGAGGGGAGGGGGAGCAGGGAGCAGCGGCTGGTCTTTGTGCACCTGCCCCAGAATCGGGCCCAAGCTCGTGATCAGGGCTCCCGGGCGCTTCCAGAACAGACGCCCACGGTGCCGAGTCGGCTCCTGGCCCAGCTGTTCCCGAGCTCAGCGCTGCACCCGAGCGTCATGGCGAACGGCCCCAAACGCCCTTCCTCCCACGCGGCAAGGGCCCATGGTGCCGGGCAGGCAGGGGCTGGGGGGCCAGGAGAGCCAGGAGGGCAGGGGCTGGGGGGACGAGGAGACAGGGGCTGGGGGGGACAAGGGGACAGGGGGGCTGAGAGGGTCAGGAGGGCAGGGGCCGGAAGGGCCAGGAGGGCAGGGGCTGGGGGGCCGGAGCTCCGGGCTCACGCGTCTAGACCCGGCAGGCGGCAGAGACGCGCTGAGCCCGCCCGCGAGCAGGAGGCTGACTCGAGTATAAGCCGAGGGGGGCATTTTTCAGCACAAAATCTGTGCTGAAAAACTCGGCTTATACTCGAGTATATACGGTAACTGCACATCAAAGTGCTTGGAAAGGGAATATAATATGAATTGCTAAGATATGAAATACATGTATTTTTCATGCACTAATAAGACTAGGATATCCCTTCACATATTGATTTCTGGTTCTTTAGATTTGCAGTGGTTCTAAGATTATCTTTATGTTCCATTTTGCTTGTGTCATCAGTTGCCAAAGACAAATAAGGGATGTTAATGCTGAAGCTAACGCTGGGCACACAACATGAAAAAAAAAATAATAATAAAAGAAGTTTCCTCTGTATTTTTAGAAGTCTAAATGTGAAGTTTGGATAAATAATTTCACTGAAACATTTCAGCCAACTCTGCTGTAAAACTTCTCTTCCTGACTCACTTTCTTTTCAATAAGAAAGTCTCCGTTCCAAAGATTCTCAGCACCTCAATATGCAGCTGCCGTGTGTGATGACTGAAGGCGGACGGGGGCACTTACACACTATAGGCCAGATCTTCCACTGACTCAGGGCCGTCCTTAGGCATAGGGAGAAGAGGCAGTTGCGTAGGGCACCAGTATTAAAGAAGCAGCAGACTTGTTTCCCGTTCCTCCCAGGCGACACAGAGGCATAGGGGTCAGAGGGAACAGTTGCTCCCGGCCAGCACTCCAGGGGGTGCCAGACAGGAGTGACTCCACATGACCCACAGCGGGGAGGGAAGCACTTCCCCTCCCCACAGGAGCCGGTGCGTGCTACCTGAACAGCTTGGGCTGTGGCACCCAGCAACTTAGTTCCACGGCCTTTCTGCTTGGTGTGGGGAGATCAGGAGACCCGGGCCTGCGCAGCTCCGACTGTGCAGGCAGCATGCTCTGCCCTGGGACTCCCCGCGCCCTCTCCCCCCTCGCAGGACAGCATCGCGGAGGTAAGTTGCTGGGGTGCAATAGCCCCTGCTGCTCAGGCAGCGAGCACGCCAGCTGTTTGGGGAGGGGGAGTGCAGTTGCACACTTCCCAGAGGTGCTTCAGGATTGCCAGGTACTGATCCTAGCTGCCCCTGTCCCCTGCCCAGACCCCCCCATAAGTACCCTGTCCCCTGCCCCCACCAACACTGTCACCAGCACCCAGCACCACCCTGTCCCCATCCTCAGCACCCTGACACCCACCGCAGCACCACCCTGTCCCTGGCTCCAGCACCCTGCCAGCTGTGCCAGCATCCTTGGGACTGCATTAGTGAAGCTTGAGGGGTTTTTTTTTTTTTTTTGGTCATCTTGCTTGTGTGGCCCCAATTGACTTTTCTGTGGGTCAGTGACCCTTGACTCAAAACAGGTTCCCTGCCCCTCTCATATATAAAGACAATGCTAAAACCTTTCGAGTTTAACATATTTTATTTAAAAATGAAGCCTGGCCAACATGCCCCCAATTGGGGCCAAATCTCCATCTCACTGCAGCATCATAACACTCTTGCACCACCTGACCCCAAATCTGAGCCTATTATACACTGGAACCCCCTGTCCTGAGCCTCTTACAACCCCAAACTCCTGCATCATCACATTCTCAGTCTTCTGCCACATCATTCCTGCACCATCCACACATGGCAAATCTCTGTCCTGAGCCCATCATACTCACAACCTCCTTTCCCTGAGCCCCTCACATATCCAACACAAACTCCTGCACCCTCACATCCACAAGCCTGTGACTTGCTCAGCACCCCAACCTTCCACCTGAGCCCAACACTCCCCAGCCTGGAGCCCCCTCCCCAAGCCAGCATCCCCTTCTCCTGCATCCAAATTCCCTCCCAGAGCTTGCACTTCTCACCCCTTCCCACCCCCAAATCCCTCATTCCCACCCCAAAGCCTGCACCTCCTCTCTCAACCAAGTGAGAGCGAATAATGGCTGGGGATAGAAAGTGATGGAGAAGAGGGGAATAGAGAGGATAGGTTCTGGTCTTGGTGGCTTCTTCTTTTTTTTTTTTTTTTTTTTTTGTTCGACAAACCTAGGGGTTCCTTAAAATTCTGAAAAGCTGAAAAGGGTCCCATGGCCAAATAAAATTGAGAAATTGCAGTGGAGCATGTAACAGCAGGGCTGGGTCCTAGAGAGAGCCAAATGCGCTGCCTGCAGCACAGTCTGAGGAAGGGGATTGGCTGCTGGGGTCTCTGGGTAGAGGAGGGGAAGGGATGGAAGAGCAAGTCGGGCATAGGGGCACCAGTTTAATAATCCCGCCTAGGGCACCAGAAATCCTAAGGACAGTCCTGCATTGACTTGATGCTGTTTAATGTCATTTGGCAGTGACATAAACCCAAGCCTTTCCCGTCCATCTCACCCTTTTCCAGAGATTCTCAATGGGTCAATGACGTCCCCCCTCTCCCCGCCACAGTGCTTTCCCACTATACATCTCTCCTCCTGTACGGCCCCAGGGAGAGGGTCTCTAGGAGTATGTCTACATAGCAACTGAAGACTCGCAGCTTGCTCGTGTCAGCAGCCTCAAGCTGGGCTAAGGGGCTGTTTAATTGTGGCCTACACGTTCGGGCTTAGATTGAAATCCAAGCTCTAGGACGCTCCCCACTTTGTATTTAATAGCAATGTAGGCGTACCATAAGGAATCCAAGTGTTGCTGACCCACCACCACCTCCTTTCTACACAGGAGCGGAGAAATATATGCTGTGCCCTTCATATGTTTACCTAGGGACTGCTGCACAACAAATGGGGTGGGAAATGATCAGGGCCAAAACTACTGAACTATTCATTTTCACTGAAGTGCTTCTGGTGCAATTAGCTGCACTTTTAACTTCTATGTAATTTTGCCTTTCTTCTTTTTCTGCTCAGAATGAACTCCTTTCTCCTTCTGCTACAGGCACCTGAAAAATCACCGATTTATGAGAGTTATAAAACAGTCATATTAAATAATAGAGGTGAAAGCACTGTGTAAGATTCCTGCAACAGAGATAAATTTATTCACTGCATTATGGAACAGTTTGAGAAAACAAGATCATACAATGTACAGCGGAGCCTCGATATTTAAATTGTGTCATTTCTATTCATGAGTACTCTGATTAGATACACTGCAAAAATCATCAGCAAGAAATAAATAATTCCGCCAAATTAATAGTTGTTGATTTTTTTACCTGCAAATATAAGTAGCATCTCATTCACACTAGATAAAGCTGCCATAATTTGGATGCATAGCTCATGTTGGTTCAAGCCTACAAAGCATTTGAGTAAGTTACTCATTTTCGTCTGTATTTTCTTCGTACTAAACATTTTCTCTCCAAAAATAATAAAAAAGTTATGTAGTGAGTTCAGTTGTTATGAGAAATATTTCAATTTGAAAGGTTTGGTGGCTAAGATTTCCACAAGCGGACAGAGAAATAAGTGGATAAAAATGCATAGAGAGGGCTGAAAGGGAGACTTTGGGGGAATATTGCTAAACTGTTCCTGCTAACGAAGATTTTTCCCAAGCTCATAAAATATGCTTCTGACAAAGAGTTTTGGTTTGTGACTTTAAAATGCACCAAGCAGCACGAACAACTACTATTACTCTAATTGGATACCAAACACGAACTGCACCTACTCCTGAACACTGTGGGGAAAGTTGGGACAAATGCCCCAAAACATAAAGTTACTTTGTAGAAAATCCAACCTAACAGTGTATATTTAAGCCAAAGACATTTTATTTAGTTACTGTATGTTTTAAATAGAAACATATCAAGTCTAGTATGTGCTGCACTTATCATACTTTATCAACATATAAACCACACTGCATTAATTTTTGAAATGTTCTGGAAATTATTTGATTTTTAGGAGAATATCTTCTAGTTGATTCAAATAAGACAAATTCCTGAAAAATGTGTAGAGATGAATACTTCAAGGGCACTTTGCAAAGCAGCTAGACAATACTTAACAGAAAATTAGGCATCGCAGGCAAAGCAAAAATCTAGAAACAGCTGCATGCATGTGCAATATGATTGATGGTTATTAGTGAACCACAAGTAAAATAAAACAAACATAGAAAAGAACAAAAACTGACAACAAAACCCCAATTCATTATAAAGATTTTGAAAGCCCATTTTGCACATAAACTAGAAAACACAATTCTTACATCAGCAATTGATGAAGGATAAATATACCTTAGCCCCCCTAATATATTTGAAATGACTTCCTGTCGTTCAAATCTGATAATCTCGTAACAGCTAGTAACTAAATGATGACTTATCAGACTCTCTCTGAATGTGGCATGTTTGCACAGTTTTTTACTAACCCAAAGCCATTATCAAAACTATCAAAATTACATTAAGTGGATTTACTGTAGTATAAATTGTTTTAGCCATTAAATGTTTAGTCTATATAATAGGATTGGATTGGTTTTCAAGGGTTACTAGCATAAATATACTTTCACACATACAATACACTTTGCCAATTTCAGCTTCCCATAAATCAAATATACAACCAATCATCCTTTTATGTTAAATATTAATAGCAATTCCATTATTCAAATCTAACTAGTCTAGATTTTCCCTTCATAGGGATGTAACGCAGTTCTGAGTAGACTTTTAAGTAGGCAATGGAAGATTCTAATCCTACTAAAATTCTCTTTCTATAACTTTAGTTCGGGCAAAGATGAGGGATTCCTCATTTCTCAGTTTATTTAGTCTGTGAAGAAGGCAGTTTTTAATTCCTGTAATGAGTGAAATATTGGATATCCTTTTGCATGCTGAAAGGACTGTATCTTTTCTTAATGTCATAAGAGATACTCAGTGTAGTTGTTTCTGCTCATGTACCAGTAAGAAGAGATACAATTCTTTAGTATGTTAATGTTAAAGGTCCTTATCACTATCCCAACCTCTTTCAGAGAATTACTAAAATAAGTTTGCAAGTTGCCTAATTTTCTGCTTAAAATTAAATTTTTACATTCAGTGCAAAATAAGGTGTAAAACATATATAGGGGATTGGACTTGCTGACCTCTCAAGGTCCCTTCCAGTTCTGGTACTCTATGATTTACATCATCTACCAAGCTCCAATTCAAACAAAGAAAACAAAAAAAAATTGCTATCATTTACACAGCACAATCTTTTTTTGCCACTGGCTTTCTTCTATCTCACCTTCCCACAAACCTGTCACTCCATGAACACAGAAACATGGAAAGTAAAAGGATTTATATTTCAATAATTCATCTTTTTCAGTCATGTCTAACCATGCACCAAAGTTTCATTCACCATGCTAGCTGGATTTAGCTGGTTCAAATAGTATTTTAAACAGTATTCTGTAGTGATGGTCACAAAAGCTTATAGGATCCACTGCACAGCTGTGTTTATGACTAAAACTGCTCAGTAGCATGTGATGAAACTCTACCCAGTCTGAAGGGAACACAATACCAGCCATTTCCTACCCAAATGCTAGCTACAGTTTTGTTGAATTGCTTCTGCATAAAAGGGTTATTTTTCATTTCTATACTGCCTATTTCTATGGGTATGTAAGGAGGGCTAAGAAAGAATTATTCCATGCAGAATACGTAGATGAATACAGTTTTTTAAATGATGGAGAACCTGACTGCAGCAGAAGATGATGTAACTTATGAAAATCAACTCTTGCAGCAGGGACTTCAGCACTTGCTCCTCTGATTGTACTACCATGGCACCTCAAGCTCAGATCCGAATAGGCTTCAAAAGCCAATGTAGTCTGGTCTTTTACTTGTGTTTTTAACCACCAAAGATCATCTTAAAAGATGTAATGCTGACCTTACAGCTAGTGGCTTTCTTCCTTCTGTGACAGTAATGAACCTGCATTCCAGCCTAGCAAGGATGATCTTCTGCAGTGATGTCTGATGGTTGACTCAAACAACTAATATCCTACACAGCAGTGGTCATCCTAAAGATCACAAAGCACTTTCCTGAGGGTAAAAATCTCTACCTGGTGTTATTGGAAATTCTGAAAAAGTAAACTCTCTTCCACCTACTTAAGAATCCCTTGTAGTTTCAGTATAATCCCTTCACAAAGGCGTTGTGAGCATATAATCATCAGTAAATGCTTTCAGAATTTGTACAGAATGTGCCATGATCAACCAGTATGGGTTTAATTAATAAAAAGGCTTGAGTGGTTGATCAGCACATAGATATCCTTTTGAAGGTCAATGGAGAGAGTTCTTGTAGAGAAACCCCAGTGCTTTGGCATGTGAGGTCATGTTTATTGTTGTAGTAGATTGTAAGAGACCCAGTGAAGTTAATGGGAGAAAATCTATACCTTGAAAACTTTCAAACCCGGGGGGGAAAAAAGGAATCTGAAAATTCCAATTCTCTGTGTTGAGTGCCTGCCTGAGAAATCAAACTCTTTTTTACTTCTGCACAAAGGCTTCAGTGTGTGGGGAAGCAGTTTGGGAGAGGGGCAGGGTTGGGAAAACTCAAGCTCTCACAGAACCTATACCCACGCCTGTGACATTGGGTGCCTGAGGCAAACAGTAACCATTTTCTTGAAGTCAACAAAGTAGAAACCAAATACTGAAAATATTAGGAGAAGAATATTGACATTTCTGAAGAGATGCTACAGTGCTTTGTTTGTGAAGAAAGAGCCTGCTGAAGGGAAGAATCATTCTGGGATATAGGAATCGCCAGTGGTTCAGTAACCAACTGCAGCAACACAAATCAATTTTCTTGGTCAAGCTTATATCTTCAAATCCACTCTCGTGGAGATTGATTGCATCAAAGACTAAGGAAGTCACTAGAGGAACGTGTTAAAAGTGCAGCTGGACAAAAGAAAACAAATATTGATAACATTAAACCCAAAACATACTGTACAGACCAGCAATGGCTTATTTGAAATAGCTGTGTAGTTTTGTGTGTAAAAAATGAACTGGACAACCTACTATAGACTTTGTGATATATTGCTGCAAATATGCTCAACAAACCTGTGTACAATGAAGTCTTTCCCCTTTGTTATACTAGAAGCCTAATAAAGTAGTGTATCTGGAATGGTATTTAATTGCACTTTATATATTTTTATTTTGCGCATGTGTATAGGAAACTGATTCTAATCCAGTCTCACTTTTTTTTCCACAACACTCCATGTCCACATCGATATGTTTCACAGTAATGCCTATTAGTTTGTAATTTCTGATCTCTGGTGATGATGGACATAATTCTTAGTGCCTTCCTTTAAGAATGTGATTCTTTACTTGTAAGGTTCCCTCCCTCCTCCAGCCACTCTTGATCTTGCTGTGAAGAAACTCAACACTGTTAAGAGAAAAATTTAGTGCTAAGCTACTTTGACCTTTACAACAATCCTGTTTGCATGTTACAATATATTTTGCTGTCATAACAACAGAAAGAGCCTTGTGTTCCAGTTAGAAAAAACGCCATCTTTCAGTAAGATCATACTGTGATCAAAAACATTTTCTTAATATATTATATTACCTCTCACTGAAAATTTCTCACTTGGCATTTCAGACTGCATGGGGGAAGGAGGAAATTCATGACAAAACTCAAAGTGGAAAACGAGATGCTGCAAATTAATTCTATCCCACAGTGATCTTTCCTTTCTTGAACAATTTGACAAGTCTGTGTCATCTGACTTCAGCAGAAGCTTTTGCATCTTGAATCAGGAATTTGCTCTGTCTACCATAGTGGTTGTTATTTTAGCCTGTGTAATTTTGTGTTGAAATACATTGTATATTTTAAATGACTCATTCTGTCAGAGTCCATAATTGATGGGGTTTTTTTTGAAACATGAAGTTTAGGAAATAGATGCATAGGCTTCATATACATTTTAAAATATGTATATTTTAAGTCAGAGTCCTGAACATAATTGTAGTACACTTTCAAATGTATTGTGCAGTGATGAATATCTGTTGTTTTGTACAGAGGTGGATCCTACAACATCAACTGAAAGCTCAGTTCTGAACTACTGAAGTCAACAGGTGTTTTTCTTCAATAAGTATTATTACTAATCAACCCTATCCTTCATCAGGAACAGCAGCATCAGGACCACTGGCCCCTTGGCACCTCTGCAGCAAAGACTGACCAAATTCTGCACATGTGTAAATGGGACAAATGACACACAAGCACCTAAATTTTTTTCAGAATCAGAATAATTAGAAGCTACATTGATACCACAACAGAAAGAATAAGTGGTGTACAGTTTTTTAATAAAGTATATATATATAACACCCACTGGTATTTTTCAAACACTTTGTGAAGATACTGTCTCTTCTCAGCTGAATTTATAATCTAAGGCCTAAACACATGATCAGTCCCTTTGCATTCAACTGGACTTCTTCACGGGTTTAAAGTGAAAAAATACTTAAGTCCTTTAATGAATAACCAACTTAGGAAGAAATGTGAGCTAAGAAGAGTCAGGGGGAAAGGAGACAATTTGTAGTATACATTTATAATTCCCACAACCTATTAAACTTATAAAGTAAGTGCCAACTTCCCCCCTCTCCACCATCCATCCCATAAACCAGCCCTTTATGCACTGTAGCAGAACTGAGTCTAGTAAAGATCAGGAGTTCCTTTACCTCAGGAAGCAAGTCCATTGAGAAGAGGCAGCACAGACGATATGGCAACATGTGTGTGCAAGAAGTAAGCAATAGGGATGTTAAGTAGCATTTAATTAGCTAATCAAGTAGTCAATGGAAATTCCATTGACTACTCGATTAGTCAACAAGGGGGGGCACTCGCTACCCCTGCTGTGGCTCTGCAGTTTACATGTAGTAGGAGCCGGGTGTGCAGGCAGCTTGGCTCTGAATACATTTAAACGCCAGGGGTTAGCTCCAAGGGGCAGGGTTAGCTCCCAGGGGCAGCACGAGCCGGGACTGATTAGTCCCGGCTTCCACCAGCTCTGGGACCACCATGTCTCTGACTTTTAAATGTAGGAAGAGCTGCCTGGCTCTCACTACGTTTAAAGGAAGAGTCGCAATGGGGGCTCTTCCTACATTTAAAGAGCAGAGGTGCAGCGGTTGGGGACCCAGCACGAGCCAGGACTGAAGCACTCCCATCTCACAATGGGTCCCCCACTGTGCCTCTGCCTCCTGTGCCCCTCCCTCCCGCGGAGATGGCGCTGGGGGGAACTCCCCTCAGCACTGGCTCCTGCTGCCCCTTTTGATGCCTCTGATACAGAGGCAGTGGGGGGAGGGGCAAGCGAGTAGTTGAGTAGTGGCTTAACTACCTGATAAGCCTAGGTAAGCAACCAAACATGTGCTGTTCACACCATTGAAGGAAGGAAAGTACAGGTGTGACATAAGTGCAAAACTAGGATGGAAGGACAGAAATGTGAAATGCCTTGAGGGTACAGTCAACTTAAAAAAAAACCCTAACCTTCAGAACTCCACATAATTTGCATGTACAAAATATCCTCTGGGGTGAACAATTTCATTTGCAACATGATGGCCTGATGACTCATGATCCATTCATAATAATCACTCACCTCAGCCCTAAATGAGCTCATTATTATTAAAGCTGACAAAAATATTTTAAACTTGCTCTTGCAAAAAGAACTTAGTTTTAAAAAAAATACCACATTTCCAAGCTATGTTTCTAGTCCTACACCTTGACTATGTAGGATGGCATCATTCTAATAACACTCATGTATCTTTCCTTTAACTTCTAAGAAGTGATTTAGGTACAAGCATCTGATCCATATGGTAAACCAAAACATTAGAAACTATGCTTCTCTGGTTTAAAAGTAACCTATTAACAATGCAGAGATAGCATATGAATCAATAATATATTTAATATTGTAAATATACATATTTTGACCTTTTTAGAGTCTCTCTCCTGAGGAACAAAAAGTATTTAACATTTTCTGGAAGTCTCACAGAACCCTTATGAATTAGAGGGATAAATGCTCCTTTTTAAAAAGACTAGGAAGCTGAGGCACAGTGGTTACAAAGGAACTGTGTACCTCAGTTTCCTTAAGAATAGAACTCAGATGTAACTTGTTGGCCTGGATGTATGCAGTGGCTAGCACTATGGCTATCAACAGAAGCTATATATAAATACATAAATCGACAAGATCATATTGCATAAGCAGTTTGCTCCCTTTTCACTTATAGCATTTAAACAGGCAACTCCTGATCAGCATTGATAGAGTATTTGTTAGTTGTTCCCGTGTTTCAGCTGTAGAAAATCCACTTTCCTTCCTGAAATCATGTTGCAGGCTAATTGTGCAATTTTGTTAGCATATCTAGAGAATGCCTCCTTGAATGATATTCTGTTTAGCAGATTTGAAGGCATGTGATGGGACTGCCTCATCTTAACATGTAGAATAATGATTATCGGACCAAAAACTTCAATTTCTTTTTAAAATATAGCACTCTGAAACTTTTCTGATGAGTGAAACACCCACCCTGTGGAGAGTTATTGCTTAGTTTCTGACAAATTGCGTAAGATTCCTACTAAGGTATTATAGATTCGGGACACCAGTACAGCTAGCCTTTTCAGCATCATTTCACTTACTTTTTTCCCCAACTAACTGAAATCTTTGTTTCAAACCACCTAAAATGCACAACAGAAATTTCAAAGCAGCAAGGCTGCATCAGATATAAAAGCAGCATTCTTATATTCATAGCTTGAGATGTTCTTGCAGCCCTTTTGTTTTTCCTCCCTATATTGTCAGTTGTTCTTTGCCTTGTAGATTACACACAACATCACATTAGCTGTGACCCACTGTTCCACTGCAACATATTGCTAAAAGCCACACTGTTCAGTGGTAGCGTACACAAGCTTCTAATGGCATATGGTCAATTGAAGTCTCACTTTACAGTTTACAAGCCTCACCCACGGTTTCCTCAGGTAGCAAGTACTCTGTAAAGCAATTACTCAGCTGTGCTGGAGGAGTAACAGCTATTAAAACAACTGCATGACAATCACAGCTCCACACTCGTTTCCTCCATTTCAAATTACTGGGCGGGCTTTTGGGAGGGGGAGGGGGTTATGCTACATATTGCAAAACCTGATCTCAGTCTGGAACAGGGACCAAAGGCTTCTGTCCACTTAGAATACTGCAGTTGTATTTCCACACTCTGTACCACACTCAGGATTTATAACACCTCAAACAAGATGTGTGAACAGCTTCCCTGCCCCCACAAAAAATGTTAAAACATGTGTCAAGGGAAGCAACAAAGACTCAGAATATCAGAAAATGGGTCAGAAAGACTGAAGTATCATTTGTGCTTTCAGCCCACTTATAGCAGTGGATAAAGTTCATATTGGAAAAAGGAGACAGTTTCAGACACCTTAGGAAAATAGTATCATTTTGGATGAAAGTCAGAGTAAGGGGAGGGGGCAATCCAGAAACTAATGATGTCAGATTTCAGACTTTATACAAATACACACGTGACTATTTTATTAATAAATTATAATGTGCTTGAACAAAAACACAAGAGTTCTCTTATCATCAAGTAACAGGCACAGGGCCTTGTTTCAGAAATAGCTGGAGGAATTTCACAATATCTTTACTTCAGTAGACAGCCAAGGACCATCCTAGGAACATCAGAGGAAGGTTTTTTTACTTTTATATCAAATGTGTTATACTGCAACATGCCCAGTGAATTTAACTTGTGATATTACCACAACAGGAAATGAATTCATTTTTCTGTCTTGTACGAATGTAAATTCCTTACATTTTCTTTCCTCTTTTTCCCCCATCTCACACTACCACTGTCTTTCAGACTCTTCAGACTCCTGTTTGCCCCTGGAGTCTCTGTTTTCATCTCCCCTGCACATTTTGACCTGAGGTCCTGTCACAAGAAGTGCCAGACACCTGACCAGGGAACTAGCTGCTGTCGAAACACTACAACAGTGACTCCTCTCTCTTTCCTCCCTCTCTCCGAACCCACTAATGTGCTAGTCAGCAAAGCAGGGCAGCAGCAGAGATCTTCCGCTCCCTGCTGATCGTTGCATCAACAGACACACTCCGGTCAGGCCAAGCTTGGCATAGTATCCGTCCGTATTGGTCTGTCTCAGGGATAGTGGCTCAGGATATGCTCTCCCAACACTGTTCATTCTCAGAGCTACTTTTTAAATATATAGTTGAACATTCACTTTTATTACAACTAGAATACAATTCCAGATGAAAGCCTTACTGACACTTCTGATTTGTTTTAAAGTATTATACATAGATAAATAGACACATAGATATGAGCTACAATTAGATTTTATTTTTAATCTCTATTACCAGTAAAACTTTTCCATTTTATATCTCTCTTTGTTCTATCCTGAATATTATAATAATGTGCACATGTGTAACCCACACACCTTCTGGGTATGGTGTGGTGTGTTGTCTAGTGGCACTGAGACCAGAGAGAATTATCAGTTTGGTCTACAGCCTTAGCTGAGTAACAATACTTTTAGCTCTTGCAATAGAGACTCTTGCAATAGAGGCCCATACACTAAGCTCCAATGGTTCCAGGTTCAATTATGCTTACAGACAACAGGAGTCTGTCAGCGTTGCAAGTGGAGGGTCATCTACGATTTTAATTGAGAAGTCCCTGAAGCTCAGGATGCACTTCCTCAGCAAGAGTAAGTATGTAACCCACACTCCTGGGCAAGGTGTACTGAGACCACTTACAGAGAAGAGTACTGAGTCTGCTCTACAACTTATGCCCTAAGCTCCAGAAGTACCAGGTTCGATTCCACCTGCAGACAACTGGGCGTGTCAGCGTTACACACATAACCCCAAAAGATAAACACGCGTGAGGTCAAGCCCTTATAATACACATATTAAAAAGCTACAAGTCAGTTGTTTAAGGATGGTATAATTCTCAGGAATGGAACCTGATTGCCTATGCATGTGCATGTATTACATGCAGGTCTGTTATTAACATTGTATGACACTTCCCTTATAAGTCCCTGTTTCCAGTCCTTAAAAACACTGACAACGTTAACAGATTGGCCTGAAATTTTCCACACAAGGTGTCTGCTTCAGGAAAATTTTGGCCAAAGGAGTTCATCAATTTCTGAGGTTGAGACCATGGAAAAATAGATTATAGTGTCTTATTGTAAAGGATGCCTAAGGTAGGACCTGATTCTGAAGTCTTACTACCAGCATTGTGCTCACTTCTCTGAGTCATTCAAATATGACTAATCATGAGAATGTTTGAAGAATCAGTATTTACCCTATTTCCCCACTTTTTATATCGTACCGCAGCAATTCAGTAGAAACTGCTCAGGTATAGGTTTACTGCAGTCACTAAAAGATAAAAAACAGGGCCCAAATTGTGTTTGTTAGGTGACAAGAGGTCATGAAGGGGAAAGCTGAAAAGATTGTATAGGTGGACTTGCTGTCATGAAAACAAACTGTTTTCTAGGTTATAAAAAAAATAATTGTACTCTTACCTTGTGGTTTCCAGAATCTGTGTCAAATTCAATCTCTGGCAATACAGTAAGTAAGCTGCAGGACAGCAAACCCTTACATTTAGCAGGAGGTTTCTGGGAAACCAGACTACCTAGAAAGAATTGAAGAAGAAAAAAAGGCTATTTTCTATCTGAAAATGAAGTAATCTATATTTAATAAGAAGAGCCTTCCAATGAGCACAGCACAAGTGAAAAACAGCTCCACAATCGGTGAAGTTAAATGTCACCATGATCGGCACGAAGAACTTTAATCTCCCAGAGGCGACAAAAATCTGCATGAAATGTGGAGAGCCAGGCTCCTGGTGGATTGTTAGGGTTTAGCAGAGAGTGGCCAATACCCAAAGTATCAGGATTTTTAACCCTCTCATAAACGTGGAGAAAAAACAGAGGGTGGTAGTAATTTTCTCTCTGATATACTGCTACAAAAGAGAGCACATAAGCACATACACCCAACATATATAATGTTTTAATGCCCAGTGTAAAGTATAAATTCATTACAACACAGCTGCTTTATATTTATGTTCCCCCTTTCAGATGTAATATATGTGAAAGTAATCTTCATGACAAGAAGTGGCATGTATCCCTGCAAAAATGAACTGCTGCCATTATCTGGGAATCAATACAATTATTTTAACTGAATATAACATTACCTATTGATTTCACATTTTTACTTAGAGTTTCGGGCTGTATGGGGAAAATTTTTACAAGGACAAGAGGAGATCTTTAGAAAGGTAAATGAGTGGATATAAATTAATTCCCAATTTATAGCTAGCTTCCCTTGAACAATGCAATCAGTGGTTCTTTCTTCCAGATACCTCCAGTTAAGCTTTTTTTCTTCCACATTTGTACTGACACACACGACTTACATTTTATATACATTCTGAGTCAGTACAAAACGAGCCAGGAATTTTATCTACAAGCTGCACCACAGTCATAGGCTCCATCTTGTGATATGTGAGCACCTACGCCCTCCAATGAGTATTGCCATCAATTATTTTCACTATGGCAATGGCTAGAAGCCTCAAACACAATATCTGCAACTATACAGTCTGTGCCATGAAGAGTTTACAATCCAAATAGATGTGCCGCAGGACATGAAGGGAAAGAAACACAGGTGAAGTGCCTTACCCAGTGTAAGTGGCAGAGCAGACAACCTACTCTAGGCCTCCCCAATTCCATGCCATAGCCACAGGGCCATGCTATATGCCTTTTAACGAAGTTTACTAAGAACAGCACAAATTCGGATTACAATCTCTGTAAGAGTACATTTACACTACAACACTATTTCAAGATAGCTATTTTGGCATACTCCACTATCCCGCATCCTCACAGCAAGCCCGTTATTTCAGGCTTGCTATTCCGACGTCCCTGTAAACCTCATTCTACGAGGAGTAAGGGATGTTTCGGAATAGCACTTTATTTTGAAATTTGATGCTGTGTAAACAGAGTCAAATGACAAAATAAGCTATTTCAAAATAGCATTGAAATAAAATAAGCAATTTGAGCTACACAAATAGTGTATCTTAGTTTGAGTTACAGTGCTATGTAGATGCACCCTAAGAGAAGTATGTTGCAATGCATGATTTTAAACAATAGGTAATTCTAAGGACTCGCTAATGTGCCATGAGAAAGAAGAACAACATCAAAAGCAATTTTTTGGGAGAGGTTATTGTATTAGGTTAAAATGCAGAGACTCCAAACAGATCAGAACCACATTTTCCTATTCAAATACCCAAACGGTTAAGGCCCCAACCTGTAACTGGCTCCATGCAGGCCATGCAGCACCTATGTGGAGCTAAAGTGACTTCAGACAGACACACTACTGCATGCACAGCCAGATGCTGCACTGTTCCTTAATGCAGATGTAGGTGGGGAACAGGGAAAAATGATAAGCACAGCTAGATAAGGTTTGAAGTGGCAGAGGCGAGTGAGAGCAGCTGTAATCCTCCACCATGCAAATGGTGTATAAAGTAGAGCTTATGCCCAAATCCTTGCTTGCTCACCAGTTCCACCACCCGCTGTCCCAAAGACCAGGAAAGATTGCTATATGGGCAACACAAAAACAGGATTAGAGGTGTGTTAAAACTTGCTGCTATTTGCATATCTAGCAGCAAAAAGAAAAGGGTTTCTAAAAAGGTTTTTTATTTTATCTTATCGGACTTAGTTGTGGTTCAAAAGCCGATCGCATTAAGTGGGAAAAAAGAAAGAACAGCAGATTCAGCATAAAATTCTAAGCCTTGAAAAGAAAATGTATGAACCAAATTAGAAAGGAGAGGGGTTTTTAAACTCCCAACCCCATAGTTATCACTTCATTTTTTCACTTTATTTTTTTCAGACACCACTACCTTATGGACATAAGACACGAACTAGATGGGCCACTGTTTGACATCACAGAAAATGAGCGTCTTTGTATGTCAGAGACGGAAGTGTGGCTTAGCATTCAAATACCCAATTATTTTGGGTGTCATGGGCTGATCTCCATCTCCATCTTTTGGTGCACACAACCCTCAGCACATAAGTCAACTGTGCGACAGAAAATGATTTTAAAGACGGCTAATGCTGGATAACATGCACTAAAGACAAAAATGAACCCTCATCCTTCCTAATGCATGTCATAGCTTTATATATATATAAAAAAAGTCATGGCTCAGAATTATGACTGACTATGCTATTTGTATTCCTGCATGGATAATCATTTCTTAAAAAGGAAGCATACATCAGTAATATTTATGGGGAGTTCACAAGAGCTCGGCAAACATTTCTGACAAAACAAAAATAAACTCAAACAGAAGGATTGCTCATAAAATGCAACATCAACAACTCCTTTGACAGGCACCTGGATCATGCTGCCTTTTAAATGAGAAAAACAAAGATGTCACTACTAAGTTTAAATGGAAACAGTGAAATATGCTATTAAAATATCAGACCATAAACAAAGCTATTTTGCAGACTCAAACGCAATGAGTAACTATTACAACAAAGCTCGCCAGGATCCTTTGCAAGCAAAGCTCCTACTGTGGAAAGTAAGTGTGTGTGGGGGGGGTGGTCATTTTGCTAGATGTTGTGCACACAATCAATATTAGATAAGGACCACAGACTATTTCTGGGTGTTCAATCTAATCTGTTGGCTTGTCTGGTGGGCCCTACGCTTTATGCTTTAAATAAAAGTTAGAACACTAATGTCTGTTTGTGCCAATGCAGCATATGGAGATAAAGCCTGAGATTAGACCTATAAGAGGTAATCCCCAAACATAACAGCCATACTGTGCCAGACCAAACCCAATATCCTCCCTTCCAATATTGGCCAATGTCAGATGCCCCAGAAAACAATTAAATATCAAGTGATCCCTCTCCTGTCATCCATTTCCAGCCTCTGACAAACAGAGGCTAGGGACACCATTCCTACTCATCCTAGCTAACAAATATTGAATGCATGAGATAATTACTCTTCTCTTGCCTTGGACCATTCTAAACTATTACGCTATCCAGACAATTTTTATTTCTATCCATAAATACATACAGAGGACTATCATGATGCAAAGAAGTGCTTGCCTGTCCTAAATTCTCTAAATCCTAAATATTTTGGAGTGAAAATTGATGTTGTGTTATGTGGAACTCAAAGACAGGATATTCAGATACAAAAAATAGACACTAGAAAGCCTATTTTTATGAACTTGCAGTATTGAGCAAAATCATTCATCTCAGCAATAAAATTTCTTTGAAGTTGGACACATGCAGCTTGCTATAGTAGCTGAATGTCCTTTAAAATTCACAGCCAACTTTTCATGCTTCATTACACTCTGTTGGCTTTTTTCAGGATTTGGGGACTCTCTGGCTATCTAGACTACACTGATCTATCGGAAAAAGGTACACAAATTGCACTCCGTAATTTGCGTAACTTTTTCCAATAGTTTTTTCTACAGTGGGCCAAATTTCGGAAAGCCTCCTCTTTCAGAAGAGCCCTTCTTTCTCATGCAAGGAGGAAAATAGGGCTTTTGAAAAAGAGCATCTGCCCGTCCGCAAAAGAAAGCAGAAGAGTAGATGCGTTACCTGGATGCGGCGGAATTTTTCTGGGATACCTCCAGGATCCCGGAAAAAAACCCATAGTGTAGACATAGCCTCATAGACACACAGTTCATTCAAGCTCTTATCTTTTAATTGAAGCGGTGGCTGCTGAATCTTAATCAAAATTATCCTTCTCACTAAAATGGTTGTTAGACACTGAAATTACAGGTGTCTTCAACCAGAACAATGATTTTTTTTAAGCAGAACCATCTTCCTCACCTGTTGCTCAACATTCAACTTATGTCTCTTGAGGTACTGAAAGTTTTACTGGTATTTCAAAGCCTGCCATGATAGAAAAGACTTAATATACATTTACTGTAATCAACAAACTGGATGTTTGCTTTTGCTCTCAAGAAACTTTTTTGGGGCCTTCTCTGTAAGCAATCAAAACTGGCACAAAAGTATCCAGTTCCGCAAGCTCCAGGCTGTGCTGAGTCAGATAACAAAGGGTCATATGAGGAAGCAGCCAGGCCATGCATTCTGTAACATGGGCTGTGAGTTCACACTGACACAGAGATCTGAAGAGAGTAAAGAGAATTTGCAGCAGTTAAGCCAGGATGATAGCATGCTATGAAACCCTGTCCTAAGGAGGGGGTGATAGAGAAAAACTCTCTACCATAGCTTGGAAGGTTTTGATCACAGAGATAAAAGGAACAATGCTGGGTTTAGAGCAAAAGACAAATGGTAGCCGCAACTAGGAAGAAACCTGCTGCTGCAAAATGGGAAGGGAGCTTATGTTAATCGGGACTTGGGAAGAATGGCTGTTCTAAGCACAAACCAAACTGATTATTTTATAAACGAGTAGTCCTGGGCACCTTAGGGCATGTCTACACAGCAGGGCTAAACTCAAAACAAGCTATGCAACTTAATAATTTATTTTTACTTTTGGCGCTGTCTACACAGCAGTTATTTCGAGAGAGAGCACTCTTCCCCCGACTTCCCTTACTCCTTGTACAATGAGAGTTACAGGAGTCTGGGTAAGAAGTCCTCTAGCTCTCCATTATATCGATATTATGTCAAAATAACTGCTTGTATGTAGAGACAGACTATGTTCTTTTGGAATGTTAGTTATTCTGAAATAGTGCTGCTGTGTAACAATGTATAGTATCATGATTATTTTATTGTATGGCTTAATATGCCAGATCCCAAAAGAGGGAATGTTATTTTGAAATGCCCAAGTGAGTGCAAGTTAGTCAAAAGGGAAATGTGAGATGGGGTGACTGCATTGCCACACTTTGGTGGCCTGTGCTGACAGCATCCTGAAACACAGTTAAAAAAAGACACGAAAGATTTTAAAAGCTACAGGAGTGAATTCTATAAGACCCCTGTTACTTTCAGCAGTAATAGGTATTGTTTCTTGTTCCCTGACTAGCTGAATTTCTCCCTTGTGTCCAAAAGAGTTAACAAAAGTAATTTCAACTTACTTAAAGCAGAGGGATGGAATGATGCATTACATGTTTTATCATTCAACCATTTGAGGTAACAAGGTTGGGGGAGGCAAGGTAGTGTTGCCAACCCTCCAGGATTGACCTGGAATCTCCTGGAATTGGCATCAAATCTCCCAGTGACTACTGAAAGCAATCCTGGAGATTTTAATAGGATATTTTAAGAAAATGACACCATCATGTTGTAGGGGGAAAAAGATCTCCAGGAACAGCTTCAGTCAGAGCTGGTAACCCAGGCAGAGACCTGAGCCCTAAGCAGAAAGTCTCACATGGTATGCCTTTTAGCCAGCGTGAGAGGCAAGAGCCAACTATGGGTAGCATCCTCATGCATTCGTGGGTGCTCCTAACCCGCTCTTTGCTTTGCTTTAAGAGAACACCAGCAGCATGACTTATCCTTGGCATATGACACCACAGATATAACAGATTACCTCCTCTACCTGCTTCATGAAAACTCTTTCAACTTTGGGAGGAGCCAGGTACCTTAGATTCAAGCCTGCACACGGAGTTCTGGATCCCATGACAATCTAAAATAATTTGTTCACAGCAAGAATGTGTTCTCTTGATGCAAACTGTTGATTTTTACTTAGCATGACTGCTGTAGATGTCATTCAACTGAGTTAAGGATGATGTGCCATGAAAATTGAGCTGCTCAATATAAAACAATAAAAATGAAAATTGACACAGGCTATAAAATCTTAGGGTCTGTGGCCATTTCGTGTGGTACTGAGGAAGCACTATACATCTGATATCGTTCACCGCTATTATGTGGTCTTCACAGTCAACTGATATTTTGTGGGCTTGTTCAGCTTTCGCTAGAATTAAAACTAAAATCCA
This sequence comes from Pelodiscus sinensis, assembly GCF_052426305.1. Lineage (NCBI taxonomy): Eukaryota > Metazoa > Chordata > Testudines > Trionychidae > Pelodiscus > Pelodiscus sinensis. The sequence continues at coordinate 17,379,168 of NC_143054.1, forward strand.
AATGAAAATAAACAACACAAAAAAGAGTGTGGGGAAGAAAAAAAAGTGTGGGGATTACACATGAATCGTATCACTTTTTCTTCTATTTACATTTGTGTTGATAGATTATTTACTATATTTTCACCAAGTTATTATTGCAGCTCATATGGAAAGTTGCAGGAGAACTGTTCTCCTGCCCCAGAAAAAGGAACTATTTATTATTTGCATTACAACAGTGCTTACAGTTTCCCAACTAATACCGCAGCCCCACTGTACTAGGTACTGTACATACATATAGCAACAGTCCCTTTCCCAAACATCAGGATGCGAGGCGGGGAGGCAGGAAAGGAGGCATGAAAGGAAGTATTATTAGAGATGGAAACGTTGATGCTACTTGCTCACGTGCACACAAGGAACCAGTGAGAATACTGTCCAGGTTCTTTGAATAGCAATCCAGTGCTTTAACCACAAGAACCTGAGGTTTCTCGGGATCTGTCCTCCCAGTTTACCTGGTTAAAAAGGAATCCTGGCACAGAGCTGACTGGACCATTTGACTAACGAGTTGGCGGCACCATGCACATAGCCTGACAGACTCCCTGCTCACCTCTGCATCACATGATCCTGAGAAACGGAGGCATATTCCCCCTCTGATTCCTTCATATAGGAGAAGACCATGGGCGGTTGGTGAAGGTAGGGCTGGGAGCTTGCCTCCCCAGCCTTACCCCTTCTACTGAGGCCCCACTCCTCATGGGAGCCAAGCCGCCTCCCTGCCCCCCACCTCAGGGAGGCAGGGCAGTGCGCCCCCTACCACCACAAGAAGAGGAGCACGGGGAGGGAGGGGAAGGCATGCGTCCCCAGCTTTCCTGGCCCTGGAGCATGGGGAGGAGGAGCAGTACACAGCTCCAACCTCTTCAGCCAGGAGCACTGGGAGGTTGGGTGCTGGGGGCAGCAACAGTCCATCCCCAGCATGCCTACAGTAGGCATTCTGGGAACAGTATGGGTGGGGCTAAGCTGGTGGTTGGGGAAGGTAGTGCCTTCCCCAGCCTATGATACTGGAGGCCAATGGGGAAGCCGGGGGCTCCACAGGGTCCCTCCTGCAACACCAGCTCTGCAGCTGCCACTGGCTGGGAATGACCCAGCTGCGTTCCTCCCTAGGAGCCACAGGGGGGCATGCTGCTGCTTCTGGGAGGTAAGCACTTCCCAGAGCTGCTCCCCTAATCCCCTCTCTGCCAAAACCCCCGTGCGCCAGCCCCGGCTTCCTCATTCTCTCGGAACCTTTCAGTCCAAGCCCCCTAGCTAGAACCATCTCCCCTGCTTTCTTCCCCTTCGCCCTGCAACACTGTCCAAGTCTGGAGCCCCCAGTACACCCTGAACCCCTAATTTCTAACTCTACCCCAGAACCAGTCCAAAGCCCACACCTCCTCCCACACCCCAACTCCTTGCCTCAGCCTGCAGCCCCTCTCCCATACTCCAAACTCCTTGGCTCTACCCTCTGCCTACAGCCCCCCTCTGCACCCCAAATTAGGGATCTTAAATATCGGTTAACTGAATCGTCCATTAACCTCATGAAATCTTACTGGCTACTCGACTATTCTATAGTCCCTGGGAGTGTGCTCCGGCCCCACTCCCGAGGAGCCCCCTGTATCAGAGGCAGCAGCATGGGGTGGCAGCATCCGCTGTCTGGGGGTGTGGATCTGAGCTCCCAGACCCAGCACAAGCTAGAACTGAGCCAGGCTGACTGCCAGCCTGGTTCCTAATACATTTTAAATGCAGAGCCACAGTGGGGGAAGGTCCTGGACCCAGCACAAGCCAGGACTGAGCCAGGCTGCTGGCCAATCTGCTAAAAAGTTTACTGGGGAGGTTTGGGGGGGGGGGAAATGCATGTAGTCTACAGCATTAACCTATGAGCTTTTGCTTATTGGTTAATCAACTGTATTATTATATCCCTACCCCAAATCTCTCATCCCTGGTCCTATCCCAGAGCCTACACCCCCAGTGAGAGCCCTCACACCTTCCACAATGCAGCCCCTTGGTCCAGCCTAGTAAAAATGAGTGAATTAGTGAAGGTAGCGAGTGCCTGAGGGAGGGGGGTTAGAGTGAGACAGGGCAAGGCCTCAGAGAAAGGTGGGGCAAGGGTGTTCTGTTTCCTGTAAGTAGAATGTTGGCAACCCTATTATCAGGGTGACTTCATACTATATTAGTAGTGTGCCCATTAGTTATATATGAAGGTCCCTGATCAAGTGCACATTCAGTCCAAATCATCTGCAAAATAATTATCCTCTTAGGAGTTACATAAATCCATAATACATCTACATTAACCTGTGTGCCACTGAAACAGCCTTTCCAGCAATTTGGTCTCTCTTATCCTCAAAGTAGACTCTTATACCCGTTTGAGCAAGTGAGCACACATTTTCAATCATGATGAGAGACTCCAATTTTCACATCTTTGTGGACGTAGTGTCAAATTTATTTGTAATGGGTTCATTTATTATCTGCCGGGACTGAGCAAACTGGGTGAAAAAATAATGGCTGGTAGTACATTAAGAGGTCTATCTGGAATCCCAGCCTGATGAAAATTAGCACAATGTTAATGGAGTTGTGGAAAATAAAGGTCTTGTTTGTTTGTTGCTTAATGCAGCATGCCTGAAGTTAATAATTACCTCCCATATGTGATCAGAAGTTTAGAAAACTAGTTCTCTTTCTCCCTCACCCCATTTTAAAGGCAGAAAATCTATTCCAGGTACTAAGAAACATTTGTTTTAGCAGCTCTACTGGTGGCAAAGATGAGATCAGCACCAGAAAGAAGATACATGAGCAGCAGAGGAGGAAGGCAAAGAACAGTGATGCTCAATGTAGGGATGTAAAATCCCATTTAACCAGTTAACTGTTGCATTTAACCACTTAAACGGGATCCAGTGGGTGGGGGGCTGCTCTGGCTGGGCCAGATCCTTTAATGCTGCACCCCGGGCAGGCTGGGAGCTATTCTGGCTGGGCTGGAGTGGCACCCAGCCCGCTGCATGGTATGGTGGACCCAGCTGGGCTGGAGCAGCCTCCTACGCACGTCAGGTGTCAGGAATGCCTGAGTTCTGATTCCTGCTTGTGGCTTCTTGGCAAGCATGCAGGTGCCCTCATGAGCTTGAGAAAAAAAATGAACGCCAGAGATGCTCCCAGAATTAAGCTGGAAAGAAAGTGTTGCGAATTTAAACTGACAAGTTAAATGCAGTTGAATAAGGACTGTTGCTTCAAGCCAAGTAGAGGCTGAGGTCAGACTCCAAAGTTACACAGTCCATAATTAGCCCTTTACTTTCTTTAGGAGAGCTTTGGTCAGCTTCTCCCACTTGCCAGTGGTCAGTCTATACACACAGAACAAAATCCCACGAATGGCTATCTAGAGGCCTCTCCTTATCTCAAGGAAACTCACATAGTCTGGCCCACTTTGGAAGCAGCTAGATACTCTAAAATGAGCTTCTCTCATACCAGGAAACCCCTGAATAGCATCTGCCTGTGAGCAAGTCAACAGGCACAAATGGGGGCTAGAAATGCAACCAGGGTATGGTTTCCTCCAGTATTTGAATGCCTAACGTAAATTACACAAGGTGAGGGTAGCACCATTGCTCAAGTTGCCAGTGTTATGTTCTTTGCTGATAAGCTTTCAGCAGAAGCAAGTATGTATTTTCCTTGACGCATACAAAGACTGATAGATATACAGCAGCATCCAGCTTTATTTTGCAGGTTAAAATGAATACAACCCACTGTTTAAGAAATCATGCATCAGTAATGGAAACTTTCCACAAAAAAGAGTGGAGTTCTCCTAGTAGCAAAGTGTCACTTCAATAGAACCTTTTTTCCTCCAGTAGGTAATATGCAAATTATCTGTGCTGACCTCTGCTTAATTTAGAATACCTCTGTCATAAACCAATTATCAACATTTGACACAAGCAGCACTTGCAAGTTTGAAAAGCAATTAAAATTTAGGAGCTGTCTCTCACAATAAAAAACCACTCACAGAAGGAGCATTGCAGGAAAGTTGTTCCGTGCAACCCATCGTTCTAATTCCGCCTCTATCAATCAAGCCAGGCCTCACTGAATAGCAAAGCTCAGGCAGACAAACAGCAATGTTTATGAGGTGCAGCTGGTGGTACTTACTGTTAACAGCAAAAGCAGCATCAGTTAAATTAACATTCTTCATTCTTTCATTGCTCATTATGGGTTGACAGACATACCCGCAGTCCACATAAATGACTTAGAGGGAGACTGCTGTCTAACATCCTGCCATGAAACAGGACCACCTAATGGGAGCAACCACTGTAATTAAAACTCTGAAACCGAGAATTAAACTAGTTAAAGGAGGCAGTGCTGGGGAGTATGACCTACTTTGTGTTTGATTAGAGGAATTATGAGAGCCTGTACCACTTCTCAGGCCAAAATTAACAAAAAATTATCTACCATTTGAGTAATTTATCCAATGGAACATATGCAAGTATCACCTTGATCCAGTAATCGTTCGGGTTGTTGCAGTTTGGAACAGCAGTAAGGATGGCAAAAAGACAGAGATTACTTAAGTATTAACTAATCAGTTTCCCCAGGAGAACTCTTTCCCTAAATCCTATTTGCTCAACTTCGTAAGATTTTCTTTGATGAGCAATTCTACTTAAACAGGTTCTACTTAAAAAATTACACCAACCTTTAATCTCTTGGATCAGGAAAAGTTAATTCAGTCAACTCAAGTCAGTATTTTAAAAGTCTCGTAACTTGAGATTTCAGAGATGAATGCAGTACCAAAAAAAGTGCTTCGAAAGTCTGGTTCAGACTTGTCCCAGTGACAGCTTCTTTTCGGGGCCGGGGAGTCAAATGTATTAAGGAGGAATTTATCTTGGCAGCAAAAAATACTCAAAAGTGTCATAAAAAATTCATAGGTACCTATATCTCTACATGACACCTAAAGAGGACAAATAATATTCTTTGAGAATGTGTTCTTTTACACCTGCTTATTCTGAAGGTTTTTATTTGGCCTGATCACACACTTTTCAGCTTCTGTAGAATTGGAAGAAATAATTCTCCTTAAAGCCATTTTGTGACCTGATGATTATTATGGCCTGGGATCTTCAGTTAGTGAATATGGTTAATCAGCATGACACATTTCTTTTACAATAAATGTAAAATCCACACTTACACAGAATGCTTTGTTGTTCTTCCTCTATGCACTTCTGAGCCTCAAGACTCTTTCCTTTTTCCACGCTGAACATTCCATGTCTCCTTAACAAGGAGGACTGTGCAAAACTCCCTTCAGAGTCAGTTAGTGCTAATCCTGATTTGTCCAGAGGTATCACTGCAAAGCTTTGAAAGGACTCTTCCTCCTAGCTGAAGACCTGATAGACCTAATTAGACTTCTGTACTCTGATCTCCAGAGGGCTAGCATGTTATGAATCTGCTAGACTTCCACCTGGCATTCCCACTGCAGGTTGGAAGTTAGGCAAGTTGACTTGCAGCGGTTTGGAGGGATAAAGAAATCTACATTTTCCAGCACCCTCCTCTACACTTTTTCACAGTTGCAAACTGATGTCCTAGTTCAGCAAAGCACATAAATATTCACTTAAGTTCCACTGAATCCAGTTAGACTAAAAGAGGTTTTTTAGTGCTTTGCTGAATGGGTTGTGACTTTTGCTACTATATGATGAAAAGGTTTTGATGAAGAGGCCAGAGAGCACTATAATACAGAGATATGGTGGAAGAAAGCACTTAGAAAACAATATTCAGCTTTACAGTATTTAGTTTATTAAGATGCAAATTCACTATTTAATATATGCAGTTGAATTAAAAAAATAGTACTCATCACATGAGGCAAACTCTCTACCTCTCCATTTTAAACTGCATGGAAAACCTCAGATGAGAGTATACATACATTAGAACATTACAGACCCACATTTTCTGCAAATTCTGTACTGAAAGTTCATTTATATTTTATCGTTAATTATTTGGGATTACACATCAAATCAATTCTGACTTTGAGATTAAAATAATAGGTAGCAGGTTTAAAACAAACAAAAGCACACAGTCAACCTTGGAACTCCTTGCCAGAGAATATTGTGAAGATCAGGACTTTAACAGAGTTCAAAAAAGAGCTAGATAAATTCATAGAGGTTAGGTCTATCAATACTTATTAGCCAGGATGGGCAGGAATGGTGTCCCTAGCCTCTGTTTGTCAGGGGCTAGAAATGGATGACAGGAGAAGGATCACATGATTATTACCTGTTTCTGTTCACTCCCTCTGGGGCATCTAGCATTGGCCACTGTTGGGAGGTAGGATTCTGGGCTAGATGGATCTTTGATCTGACACAGTATGGCCATTCTTATGTTCTAATAAGTTGCTAATATTATTCACACTCAGTATGAGAAAATAAACATTCTTGTTTAATTATTAACTCATCTCATTTTGTGTACAGCAGTCTCAGAGGATACATTTACAGTGCAGAACAAACAGAAAAATCTTGCGGAAGCAAGTGTCAGAGCCCAGGTTCTCACAATGGAGTTCAAAACCAGAGTGTGGATTTTCTCAGTTGGGCTGGAACTCAGGCTCGGAAACCCTCCTCCTCTTCAGGTGTCCGAACTTGAGGTCCAGCTCAAGTGGGAACATGCATAGTGCTATGTTTAGCTCTGTAGCAGGCACCCCAAGAGTCGGAGTCAGTTGACTCTGGGACTCACTGTGCTTTTTATTTTCCAATGGAGACTAATGTGAATCTTTATTTTCCACTATGAGCTTTGGATCAGGCCTATGAGATTGTTTTATTTAACAATGATACCTAGCTCTTACACTGTATTTTTCATTAGTAAAATCACAAAAGCACTTGACAATCTTGTATGTGATTCTGTTATCATCACCATTTTAAAGATTGGAACTGGAGGAAGAAAGAGTCAAGTGGTCACACAGGAAGTCTGTAATGGAGCAGGAAACTGAATTTAAGACACACTTCCTCTGAAGAAAGTAGGAGACTTGTGGCAGGAGCAACTGTAACATTGACAGGTGGAACTGAACTTGGGACCTCTAAAGTTTAATGCATGAGCCTCTACCGCTTGAACTAAAAGCCAGCTGGCTCTCAGCTAAGGCTGTAGAGCAGACTCATTCTTTCTCTTTGTAAGTGGTCTAATTGCCACTTCATGGGACAGTACCCCTCACCCAGAAGGTGTGTGGGTTACACCTCTTTTTAGTTTTTACTAGATGAATACCAGCACTACTGATTTAAACCCTATCATCTCTAGCCAATTAGTTAACTGAACATGAACTGGTGAACTTTATAAAAATATATTTTAAATAAAATGTTCTTAATAACAAAGTATCTGCTACCTCACTTAGGACTGAAACTTTTATCTTCTGTTCATTTCTTACAGTAATAAATATGTATGCTTGCTTCTTTAAATTAGATTGGCTCTTCTATAAGTCTACTATTCCAGGTGCCTTAAAGAGCTCTCAAAAGTACAAGCCCAACATAAACAGCACCACAGACAGCAGAAATGCCAGTCATCCAAGTGCACAACCAGAACTGGAAAGTTTAAATGAGCTGATGAGAGCCAGGAGACAAACCTACACTTTTTCACAGCATGCAACTGGTAAAGGAGGCGAACGTAGCACTTTAATGTTAACAGCCATCACCTCTTGCGAGATGATAAAAGGATGCCTAAATTTAACCTACTTCAAAAAGGGACCAAAAATATATATTGTAACAAGTAGCAAGAGCACTGTAGACATTTTCCCCTCCCTCAAGTGTTTACTTAAACAATATTCCATAATAGAGTCTCAAGAAAAAAACAGGCCACATCTACACCTAGACACCTCTGCCAGAAGAATCTCATGTACACATAGCTGAATGCTTCAGTGAAAAGCACACCATGACCATGCCATGGTATATAGTTACATGGATGAGTGAAAGGCTCTGGCAAAGGGGAGGCAGAAAGAAAAAGGCTTCAGCAGTTCCCAGCTGCTGGGTCTTTTCACTGTAGTGAGGAAAGGCTCTGGCAAAGGGAGGCAGCAGGGAGAGAAAATGTTGGGGGGAGAGGATGTTTGAAGGCCAAAGAAGGGGGATCGTGAAAGATTTCTTTCAGGATGTGGTTCCCATCAAGTATTGGTTGTAACTGTCTTATAGTACCCCGCATGGGTTCTAGAATGCGACACTATGGTTTCCTTCTCCAGACCTGACTGATAAGTTTGTCCCTTCCATGAATGGAAGCTGATCCAATAAAAGGTATTTATTTCTCCTACTTTGATCAGATAAGGCATTGGATTAGTATTTAGCAGACCTGCTGTGGGCCCTTGGGCCTGTCATTCACCCTTCTGCCACAGTTTCTTCTTCCACCCTTTGACTATCATCTCTATGCATAATGTATCTTCTTTGTAACTTTCTTATATTATTTTTCTACAGTGTTTGGCATAATGGTGCTGCTGCGCAGTGGCAGATTCCAGGGCCTTACTTGTCTTGGGAACAACGTTTTGTTTCTGAGAGTGAAAGAACTAAACAGGAGGGAAGTCCTTTTTAGACATAATTCCAAACAACAGGTAGGAATTGGTTGTGAATATGAATTTGGAAAGCAGTTCAGTTGAATATGATCATGAAAGAATAGATGTCATGATTCTAAAGAAAAGAAGGATGGAAAGTAGCAGAATAAGGACTATGGACTTCAAAAAAGCAGACAATGTCCCATGGGAAAAAGCGGATAAAGGAGTTCTTGAGAAACTACCAGCTCTTCTGGAGACAACCTTTGCTTAGTCCATTGGTTCAACAAAGACGTTTTCATGCTTTCTCTTTGTGGACTCTGGAGTGCCTCTAAAGTCCAAAGCATGATATTCATGTCCATGAGCACAGTGGGAAGACAAAGTCATATAACAATATACGATGCTTTCCCCCAGAACCGAATAATTAATTGTGTCCTCTTTAAAGACATGGAAAGCTGTTATGCATCACCACACTGTTCCATTTGATGAAGACTTCTCGAGAACATCCACTTTCATTGCTCCAAAGTGTGTGCTGTTCCTGATGTCGTCCTTGTAGTACTTTCTGGAGTGGTCTTGATTCCATCGTCCTTGTGGCAATTCTCCGTAGAAAATTTTTCGGAGGAGTCGGTGTTTAGTCGTCCTAAGGATGTGTCCAACTCAGCATTGTAAAGTTTTATTTTTGTTGAGAGGGTTATGTTCAGAAGGATTTCAGGACTTTGTTGCATAGTTTTCCTAGTGACTGAGACACTTTCTGCATCCTGTCTGTGATCTCTTTGTCAAGAGATCCATCTGTGGAGATGTTGCCGCCTAGATAGGTAAAATTGTCCACTTACTTAAGTTGGATTCCACTAATGGATATGGCATGGAGTGGTGAAGGAGAGAATATGAAAAGCACAACTGTAAACAATTCCATTGCAGAAGAAATGTAGGAAGATTAATAGGACACACCTATATGTCTTTACAAGGAGCTCGTTAATAACCTGAAAAAGATTATAAAAGAATCCCATCAAGAGTGGAAATATGGACAAATTGCTTAGGATGAATACAAAAAGAATAGCATAAGCATGTAGAGACAAAAATCAGAAAAGCTAATGCACACAATTAATTAAACCTAGCAACAAAAATGAGTGAAGAAGGGGTTCTATAAATACACCAGGAGCAAGAAAAATATAAAGGAAAGCGTGGGTCCTCTACTTAGTGAGGAATGACAGCTAGTAATGGGTGACAGCAAGAGTACTGAATTTTTTAATGTTTATTTTGCTTCAGTCTTCACTAACAGGTATATTGTGACCAGATACTGAATATTAACATTACCAATAAACACGAAGGAAAGTAAGCCAAAACAGGGAAAGAACAGGTTAAACCATATTTTGGAAAATCAACAGGACTGGATTAAATTCACCCTAGCGCATTTAAGGAACAAAACCATTAGCAATTATCTTTGAGAACATTTTGGAGGACAGGTAAGAACCAAGAAGACTGGTGAAGGGTAAAAGTAGCACCTAAAAGGGGAACAAAGAGGATCTAGGGAATAATAGACCAGTCATTATAACTTTGATACCTGGAAAGAAAGCGGAACAAATTCTGAAACAATCCATTTGTAAGAATCTAGAAAATAACAGGGCTATAAGGAACAGTTAATATGGAATTGTCAAGAAAAATCATATAATATTTCCTTCTTTGACAGAGTTATAGGCCCAGAGGCATAGTGAGGGGGGGCAGTTGCCCCCAGGCGCCACACTAGGGGAGCGCCAGGCTGTGGTGGGAGCGCACAGCCCCACGCATCATGGTGAGCCCAGCACTGGAGGGCCACGTGCTCCCTGCAGTCAAGCAGCCGAGGTAAGGCTGGGCAGCGGGAGCAGGAACTTCAAAGGCAGGGTTACCGTACGTCCAGTGCTCATCTCTATGGGAGGGAAAGGAGGATTGGGTTAAAGCGGGGGAAGGTTGGAGGTGCCTGGCTCTGGGGGAGGGGTGGGTGCATTGGGGGTACTTTTTTTTAAGGGGTACTTTATAAAGAAAGGTTGAAAAACACTGCTCTAAACCATTCCTTTTGGCCTCCCTGTTTCCTTTTTCTCCTTTGGCGAGTTGGGCAGGCAGCAGTTTTGGTAAAAATATATCAGACATGTGCACATAGTGCCCACTCTTCCTGAGCTGGTGCTGGATAATCAGGGCTTCCATTCTAATGGAGTTGGCATTACTGAGGTGACAGATCCCCCCACGTTTTGTTGCGGATTTTCCAAACAAAATGCTGGTGCTTTCTATAGGTCACCCACTTCTCCCAGTCCTAGCAGAGACTTGAGATTAACTTAGCTTTCTCAACTAAAAGTCTTATACGTGTTCGGATGTTGTGACTGGACACCTGGCGAGACAGTCTGCCAAAGGCAAGACTGGCCTTAAATCTTGTCATCTATGGCTTCAGTTGAATGGCTTGTGGAAGAGCATCTCAGAGAGACCTCTCTGCTTTACTTAAGGATAGAATCGCACGGCAGCCTGAAGGAAAAAGTCCTCATGGCAGACAGAAAGCCAAACTTGCAGTGTAACCTCAGCTGTAGGCTACTTACGTCAAGAGCTGGCAATTCTTGTGTTGTGTGTTAGTTTTATTGAAAATTTTTTGAGTGTTATTTTAAGAGATAAGTTAATCTCTTACTTTCATAATTCTGATGTAGTTTATCGCTGTGTTTATCGTTGTGAAAAACAACTAGGTTAAGTAGGTAAGTAAGTAGGCAGTTAGGAGGCATTACAGATTGCTTACAATAAATTTGATATGCTCAAAATCTTTTTGACCTTTTATTCATTAAAGCAACGAGTTACTCATTTGCTAGAACGGTGTCTTTAAATGCTTGATTGAAATATAGTGATGAAATTCATATTTAGGTTGTGCACTATTATTCCTCTTGTGTTTTATAAAACTTACATATATTAAGCATTTGACATTTTTTATGTAAAAGACATGAACCTAATGAGAACAGGATATGAACAAATTAAAGAGAAAAATTATTTACCAGAATGTAAACCAAAAAGCTATAATTTATATTTGTCTGCAGTTAGTAAAATAAGTAATTCATTAAATGATAAATATCCTAAGAGGTAGATTATTTACAATGGTGTAGCGAGAGGGGGCAAGGAGAGTTGCTCCCAGGTGCCACACTGGGGGGGGCACCTATTTAGTTCCCCTCTACTCCTCCTGTTATCCCTTGGCTTACCTGCTCCTCCTCCACCCGCTGACGCTGGCTGGAGCCACCACCTCCTCCCCCAGCCCGACCCTCCTTCATCTCCACCGGCAGGTTAGTGTATGCGGGGCCTGGCCCCAAACTGGAGGGGGAAGGGGAAGTTGCAGTATCAGCTTCCCCCCTCCTCCCAGTGTCGGGGTCCTGCTGCACAGCGGCAGGGAAGGAATGCAAATTTTGTCTTTGCCCCCGGGGCACATAACACCCTCACTATGCCTCTGTACTGGAGAGGGGGAGTAGCAATCGATATGCTATCTCTTGATTTTAATAAGGCTTTTGGTACAGTCTCACATGATATTTTAATAAACAAATTACAGAAATATGGTTTAAATGAAATTGGTATAAGGTAGGTGCATGACTGTACTCAGAGTATGCTATTTGGGGACTATATATAGTGGGTCTCCAAAGGTGTCAGTTCTGGGTCCTGTATTATTCAATATTTCCATTAATGATTTGGCAAATAGAATGGGGAGTACATTTATAAAATTTGTGAATGACACTAAGCTGGAAGAAGATGCAAGTACTTTGAAACACAGGATTAGAATTGAAAACAACCTTGGCAAATTGGAGAACTGATCTGAAATCAACAAGATGAAATAAAAACAAATGCAAAGTACTAGACTTAGGAAGAAAAATATCAAATGGGAATAACTGGCTATCCAGTAGTACTGCTGAAAAGGATCTGACAGTGATAGTGAATAACCAATTTAATAAGAATGAATAATTTGATGTAGTTGAAAAAAAAAGGCCAACATCATTCTGGGGTAGATTAAAAGGAATATTGTATGTAAGGCAAGTAGTAATTGTCCATGTCTACTCAGCACTGGAAAGGCCTCAAGCAGGAAAGCTTTGTCCCAGTTCTGTGAACCACATTTTAAGAAAGATGTGAAATAACTGGCTAGAGTCTAAAGGAGAGAACCAAAAATGATAAAAGTATAGAAACCATTACCTGCATACAGTCTTTAAATATGTTAAGGGTTGTTACAAAGAAAGCAATTGTTCTCCATGTCCACTGAAGGTAGAACAAGTAGTATTTACAAAATACAAGGACATCTACAAAATTTATCCTAATAGCTAATCTGAGTATAAAGATTGTTAAGTACTGGAATAGGCTTCCAAAGGAGCTTGTGCAAAACCAGTTATTGAAGATTTTCAAGAGTAGAGTAGACAAACACCTGTCAGGGATAATCTGGGTATTCTTGGTCCTGCATCAGTCAAGGGGCTTTATTAGATGACCTTTTACAATCTACCAGCCCTATATTTCTATAGTTCTGTGTTGATTTCAGTGATACATACTTTGCTTAGTGTAACTTGTTTTATTTGAATTATATACACCAGTCCTTGAGAAGAGATGGTCAAACAATATGCAGGGCATTCTTTTCAGGAATCATGTGCAGCTCCCATGGAGCAACTCTACCCCAAGAATTGTGTCTAGTCAGAGACTGTAAGGTACAGAGAAAACTAGTATTACTGATTGTAACCAATCTTCTAAAAATAAACTCCATAATAAAAATGACAATGCAGCATTTCTGCATGGACTGAAGAAAGCTCACATGCTAAGAAAAATTTTTTTTTAAACAATGTGGCACAGCACACTCTAGTGAGTTCAACATAATAATCTAGTGCTATTTGCACATAGGGCAACTTGTAAATTTACAAAATTAAGGAAAACTCATTGATTGCCCCCAAAAGTTTGTGACTTAAGCTACATAATAATGGACACAAGAAAAAAGGGGAGACATTTTAAAAATAATTAAATTTGATAAAGTTTGGCACAAGTCTTGTTAGTTCCATACATATTGTTGCATTTGTCTTTTTTTAAAACAAAATACTGTTTTTATACCACTTCTGTTTCCCTACATAAATACAGGCAAGAAAGAAAGAGCTGACAACAGTGAATATGGTAAAACACTGACTAAATGGAAGATCCTGTGACCATAAAAATGTAGGCCAAATATGAGGATGGGTTTTCTTCTAGTGAGCTCTTTTATACAGGATCATGACATTTCCTCCCAAAGGAAGCAAAACGGAAAATAGCTTTGAAAAACAATGTTAAGTCCAATCGTCTAATAGTGTGCTTGAGCTACTCTTGCCTTGTTACAACAGATAACTGGGATACACACACATTTGTAGTGGAAAAAAATCACAAACTGGAAACTAGGGCCTCAATGCTACAACATGCTCTATTGTTACTAGTTCCTTGCAACCATATGAAATCCCAGTGGGGCTCTGCTTATGCAGCATTCATTGAAACTTCTGGATACTAAAGTCTTAGTTCTTATTCCTTAACTTCAGCTGAGACTGCACTCACTCCCAAACAATTAAGTATAGGTTGAACCTCTCTAGTCCAAACCCTTAAGACCTGACTAGGGATGTTAAAATTAGATTAATCAAGTAATCAATCAGTCAATGGAATTTCCATCAAATAAGCAATTAGTCAATAAGGGTGCTTCTACTTTGAAATGTAGCAAGATCCCGCTGGGCTGTTGCTACATTTCAAAAGGTGGAAGTCCCACACATGTTCCGCCTTTGAAATGTACAAGAGCCCCAGTAGGGACTCTTGTACAATTCAAAGGTGGAATGCTGCCCATTGCGCCCCTTCTCCCTCACACAGAGCTGGAGCTGGAGGAAAAACGGCTGGATCCCTTCCTACAACCCCCTCTTCTTTCCTCCCACTTGCTGCCTCTTTCTGATAGAGGCAGTGGGATGGGGAATGCGACTAGTTGACTAGTGTGTCCACTGTCCTATTAGCTTTTGCTTAATGAATCATCGACTAATCAATTAGTCGCTTACATCCCTAGACCTGCATTTGTCTTTTTTGATGTGTGCTGAACCAGAGAATTTTCTTAACTATGAGAGGTCAGTATTGTCTCCATTACCAACACTTTCACTGTTCTTAGAAGACATTCATGGGTAAATTATAGCTAAATAACAGCACAGAACACTGAGATCCAGTACTGGTGGCTGTAAACAAACTTAATGGGACCAGGGGAATCTTGGGAACACCCATGATAAGTGGACAATCCAGCTAACTATAATGCTGGACCATGGATGTTGCTGGACCAGAGAATGCTGGATTAGAGAGGTTGAACCTGTACTGCAGTTCAGAATTTAATATTTGTGGGGGGGGGGTTTTAAACAGACAATGCCTGGGTCGGCGCTTTACCTGAGAAAAATCATTAGCTAAAAATGGATCAAAAGTTGAGAAAATTACTTTATTGATGAATACACAGGGACCCGTTTTACAATGTAGACAAATTGGTCCAAAGACTTTCTTCTAGACATCTAATTAAATCTAAGCTTGAAAGCTAAATCTGAGCACATTTAAACATTTCAGATGCTGAATGCTGTCAATATCTGAAGATAAACTACTTCTGCTAGACAGTTTGGATTTTATAATATTTGTTGGTTTTTCCAAAGATGAAAGACTGTTGTTGTTTTAAATCATTGCTTCATATAACTTGGTTTGCATACATTTAGCACAAAGTGACATTGGCAATCCCATCCTCTATACACCACTCAAACAGAAAGGTAAGCCTCAACTGTATATTGTTATAAAGTGACATAAATGCTCTGTTTTCAAACAACCTTGTTTCTGCTACAATCTTTTTCCTGATAAGATCATATTCCATATGTGAAAAACAGTTACATTTCATTTCTGGGTCCCTCCCCCCCCTTGCATAAACTGTAAGCTTGTTTAAACTCATTCATCTTTCAGACCCACAACCCTTTGCTCTTCAGTGCTCCCCGTAGGTACAAATAAATGCATACAATCAGAGCCCTGCTTCTTTTTCGGCAAAACGGAATCCCAATCCAATAGATAATTCAAAATTACAGCTTTTGGCTCCAAAAAGTCAGCCTATCACCACACTGTTTTAGTTGCATCTATATGCTAAGTACACCAAACACTTCTCCCACAAAAAAGATGCATGTGTGTAGTTAGAGAGAATCGGAATAGATTATTAAATCTGCCTCATGTGCCTGTGGATCTAACAGCTTGCTTATATTATTGTTATCCTCATGGGTATCATGGTGCATACAAATCAATTATTTTTTTTAAATAAAAAAATTGGAGTTTTTAATTTAAATTGATTTTTTTTATAAAATGCTTTTTGAGGAAAAAATATGAAAAACAGTTTTCATTAAAATACATCATAGCTCAAAGAAGGACTAGCTCATCATAGAATAGGGATTATAAAAATTCAAGTAATGTTTCAGAAAAGTTTTGTAAATTAAGTTCCAATGGTTCATGGATTAGGAACCCAATTTTATGGGATTCCAACAGCTTCTGTATAGATTATTTAGGTTAATCTTTCTATCTACCCAATGGGATTCAGCACTCAGTCTAGAATATACCACCAGAGAGGCTTAGTTTTGCAGCTCTCAAACTGTGAATTTGTCTCTCCAGAAATAGCATGATGTTTCAAATAAATAATAATATATAGATGTGAGAAATAACAGAACTCAACCTATTGTCTCTCTGCAAAATTGTGTGCACAAACTTCTCTAAAAGTTTCAAAAAGCTCAGTGAATAGAAGCCAATATTTTAAGTTTCACATGTTGACCGAGTCAATTTCATATTCGTTTAAACATATTTCATTTAACTATTTTAGTTAAAAACACTGTTAATAAAAACAAACCTAATTTCAAAAAGCTTGAATGTTGGACTAAATTCAATGATTCATATAGTTGTTTTGTTAAAATATCATGTTTGCTATTGAAGAAAAAAAATCCAGAATACATAACATTTCATTTAACTAAAACAATTTAAAGTCTGTCTGGTGATGTTCTCCTCCTAATACAGCATGGCAAAGGAAAACCCCCCAACAAATTTCACTTTCTTCATAAACAATTTCACAAAATGTCTGTGCTTGGTCACTCACAACATAATGATGCATTCCACAGCATTTCAGATATTTTGATTAATATCTTAGCAGAGCCACTTATCACATAGTATCTTAAGAGGCAGCTACTCTCTCAATAGCAAGACACAAGAAATTGTTCTTCCCCTCTACTCTGCGCTGATTAGGCCCCAATTGGAGTATTGTGTCCAGCTTTGGGCACCATATTTCAAGAAAGATGTGGAGAAATTAGAGGAGGTCCAGAAAAGAGCAACAAGAATGATTAAAGGTCTAGAGAACTTGAGCTATGAAGAAAGACTGAAAGAATAGGGCCTGTTTAGTTTCAAAAGGAGAAGGCGGACATAATAGCAGTTTTCAAGTATCTAAAAGGGTGTCACAAGGAGGAGGCAGAAAATTTGTTCTCCTTGGCCTCTGAGGGTAGGACAAGAAGCAATGGGCTTAAAGTGCAGCAAGGGAGCTTTAGGTTGGACATTAGGAAAAACTTCCTACCTGTCAGGGTGGTTAAACACTGGAATAAGTTGCCTAGGGAGATTGTGGAATCTCTCTCTCTGGAGATATTGAAGAGCAGGTTATACAGACATCTATCAGGGATGGTCTAGACCAGAGTTTCTCAACCAGTGGTATGAGTACCTTCAGGGATACTCGAGAGAAGTCTGGGAGGTATATCAATACTGAAATTTGGAGAAAACTTAATTTTTGTTTTAAGTTTTACAGCGCTTTATTATTTTTGTATTTTTTTACACCCAAAAATTTCATCGCCCGCCCAGCTATCATTAAGTTGTTTAAACAAATGTGTTGCAATGGTAGAAAAAAATGTTGTGCCTGAAAACTGTACGTCGTGGGGGTACTTATAAATTTTTTTTTTTTTTTAAAAGGGGGTACTTTATAAGAAAAGGTTGAGAAACATTGGTCTAGATGGTACTGGGTCCTGCCGTGACGGCAAGGGATTGGACTTGACCTCTCAAGGTCCCTGCCAGTTTTAGTGTTCTATGATTCTATACTTCCCCCCTGTTTTTAAATGTAACTATGATATTTAGGGTACGTCTAAAACAAGCTTTCCTACAGCCTGTTACACATGACCTAAATATTCTCTTTTCTCTATAAAATTCTAGGAATGGTGCACTGAATATAGCTGGAGGAAAGATTAGTTTCCTGTTTAAAAAAAAAAAAAAAAAGGCCAGACACTAAATTAGAAAGACTCAGACCAACTGTGGCAGCACAATTTCAAAATCTCTTTAAAAGAAAATTAACATGTGCTTCCCTTCAGTGCAGGGCAATAATTTTAATGTCGAGTTCTAGTGATGAAACACTTTTTTTTTTTGCTATATGTTTTTACAACAGTCATACTCCTTCCACCCCAGGGAAAGCAAAGGGAGCTAACTATCTACAACTTAAACTTTTAAAGACATCAATAGCTAATGATACACCTTAACAGCACCTGCATTTTAAGACAGTCTACATTAGTATCTCCTTCATCCCAGAAAGCATAATTACCTTCAAAATACTTTGTCAACGAGCCCCCAGTGTGGAAATTGGTGGCTAAATTCCCTGCTGACCTCAGTGGGAGCAGAATTCACATGCAATTCCTCACTATGCTCCTCTGAAAGAAATTATCACCAACCTCATTTTACAGCTACACACAGAGAGAGAACAGAAATGAATTATCCAAAGGCAACAAAGGAGTAGCACTCCTGTGCAAGTGGCTCTCATTCTCAGGTTGAATCCATTAGAACGCGCTGCCTCGCAATATTAAAACCAGCTCTATCATATTTAAGGTCAACAATTTCACATTCTTCAGAGCAAGGGCAATGTGGCTGGAATAGACTCCAGTGCAGTATTCAATGAGCACTATTCTCTATTCCATATAGCACACTGGTTGTTTCTAAGATAAAGCCTCTTCTTGTCTTTAGGGTATTTTGTTTGAAATTTGTAATTACCTGATAAAGATTACAGGAGTGTGGTGCAAAGCATTAGCTAATTCTACAGAAAAGGATTCATAGTAAGTATTTTGCTAAGCAACAATATATTCAACCAACCCAAACAAGAGTCTATATTTGGTTGCTTGCCAAACCCATACCCTAAGGTAAAATATAAAAATTAGGGATGTTAATGGCTATCCATTTAAATGGTTACCCATTAAGCATCACCCTTAAAGGATGATGTTTGCTGGGTAAGAGTTAATCATAGCCTGGGAGTAGCCCCACTGGGTCCCACACACGGGGCTCCCAGCCTATGCAGGCTGGGAGCCAGCAACTCCCACCCAGGGGCCTACAGGGGCTGCTACCTTGGCTACAACAGCCCCTGCTCAAGGGCCGAGAGCCCCAGTGGTGCCAACAGCCTCTGCAGAGGAGCCAGTAGCATCTGGGCTGGAGCAGCCCCTGCCTGTGCTGGGGGCCACTCTAGCCTGACCCATGCAGGCAGGGGAGCTGGAAGGGCCCCCCGCCCATCCCTTATTATTTTACATCCTTAATAAAATTCAGTAGCTATGGAAATGGAACCATGAAGAATCCTAGGCATCCATCACTCCAGTGAACTATGCGAGTTCTTAAACATGTTTCCTAACAGAGCTGTGAGTCTGCAAGCGTGTTTCAGCTTTCTAAGGATGTCTTCCCAAAGAAAGGAAGCCACCAAACCGGAGAGTTCAGTGTACTCAAATCCTTTAGTTGTTTTGCACCAAAACTTTTTCATGGGATAGCTGGTCCCTGTGGATACATTAAGCCCAGCTCCCCTGTACCGGAGCAGGAAAGACTGATCCCAGACAGCTGGGCTCCACCTAGCCTTATAAAGCTAGTGGGCAGCGGAGATGAACTAAGGCTATATTTATACTACAGGTTGAACCTCTCTAGTCCGACACTCTCTGGTCCAGCAATGTCCTTGGTCCAGCATGATTTTAGTAGCCAGATGTCTGCTTGTCACAAGTATGGCCAAGTTTCCCACAGTCTTGTAAAGTTTGTTTCCAGCCATCAGTCCCGGTTCTCAGTGTTCTGCTCTGTTATTTTGTTCTAATTTACTGCTAAATGCCCAAGAGCCCAGCAAGCAGTGGAAGTGTTGTTAATGCCGCTAAGCACAAGCATGGGTTTTTTTGCTTTATCTACTTATTTCCTTGTGCCAATACAGTAAAAATGTGGAACAACACTAACACTTTGTTATGGTGAAAGCTGATAAGCCTTGGCCAGGCATAGACTTACAGAGGATATATCAGTACAGTCTTATTTTGTTAAGCCACATCGCAAACATTGTTCCGTTTATTTGCCTTGGGGAAATAAAAATAAAAAAAGAGACCCACTCGCTACAATATTGACTTCCCATGGGGCAAATTCTCTGGTTCAGTACCGAGGGTGCTGGACTCGAAAGGTTCAACCTCTACCACTTGGCAGCAAAATGCGTGTCAATCAGGAGTGTGAACATTGCACAGTAAGGCTATGTCTAGACTGCATCCCTCTGTCAGCAGAGGGATCCAAATCAAGCACATCGAAATTGCTAATGAAGCAGGGATTTAAATATCCCGTGCTTCATTAGCATAAACATGTCCGCCACTTTTTTCTGACATGGAGCTTTTTCGAAAAAACGGCAGTCTAGATGCAGATCTATCAAAAATAAACCCTTTTTCGACAGATCCTGTATTCCTCAAAACATGAATAGACTGCTGTTTTGTTTTGTTTTTTCGAAAAAACTCCGTGTCGAAAAAAGCGGCGGCCAAGTTTATGCTAATGAAGCACGGGATATTTAAATCCCTGCTTCATTAACTATTTCAATTTACTTGATTTGCATCCCTCTGTCAACAGAGGGATGGAGTCTAGACGTAGCCACACACACGCCTCCAGCGACATAAACTATGCCAACACAAGTGACAGTGTGTTCTCCCACTGACATAGCTATTGCTGGTCATTGTGGGTGGATGTATTATAACAGGAGCATGGGCGGCATGTAGTAAGGGCAACTGAAGGCAATGCCTTCCCAAATAGCCATGGGTGGCCCTGCCAGGACACACCCACTCTTACCTGCCTAGAGGCTGCTCTCGAAGGAGCCTACAGGGGTTGGGGCCAGCCAGCACTGGGGTGGGCTCCAGCATTGGGGCCATGCTGCTGCGTGCCTGGCAGGGGGAGAATTGAGGCAGGTTGGTAGGGCACTGGGGCTGGCAACTCAGCTAGGAGGGGCTTTTAGGTAGGGTCGAGCCCGGGATCATGACAGAAAGGGAAGGATGGTGCCCTGCAGCTGCCTGACACAGTGTGCCGGTGCCAAAAGGGAGTTGCCTGGGACTGTGCAGCTGCCCAGTGCAGCATCTGGGACCATAAGGGAGCTGCCCAGAGCCATGCAGCTGCAGGGGAAGGAGAGATGTGAGCCTTGGGCAGGAGCCGGGGATCTGATATGCACGGAAGGGGTAGGACCTTGGGCTGACAAGGTAGGGCTGGAGCTAGTCTTCCCAAGACAGCCATTTACCCACCCGACAGAAGAGATCTTTCCTTCAGCTACACTGGAGATCTTATAGCAGTTCAGCTGCATCCATACAGCTGCTCCTCTGTAAGTGCTGTAGTACAGACATAGCTCAAGACAGGTTGTGTCCTGTAGGCTTACCAGATGATTTCAAAAAAATACCGGACACACTTGATCTCAGATTGGGGGCAGGGGGCAGGGGGCAGGGGGCAGCCAGGAGGAGGTCAGGGGGAGCAGGGCTGGCCAGTGGAGATCCGGAGGGGGTGGCAGGGGGAGGAGAACAGCTGGCGGGAAAGCAGGGCTGGCCGGGAGGAGGTTGGGGGGAGCGGGGCTGGCCAGGAGAGATGCGGGGGGGAGGGGAACCAACCAGCGGGAAGCAGGGCTGGCTGGGAGGGGGTTGGAGGGAGCGGGGATGGATAGGGGAAATCCGGGGGAAGGGAGGGAAGAACCGGCTGGTGGGGGGGGGGGGGAGGAAGCGGGGCTGGCCCTGGCGCATGCAGATCCTGGGGTGCTGCCTGCCCTGCACACGGTCTCAGCAGGGCACACATGCGAGTCCGGCCATGGGGATTCCATCCCGCCCCAACCCCTTCCCCATCTCCCTCCTCTCTACTATGTAGTTGCATACTGCCTGGCTGGCAGACACGCTCACGTAGCATGAGCATGTCTACCAGCCAGGCAATATACACCTACGTACTGATACTCATGATAATAATAAAACGTACTTAATTAGAAAATACCAGACTATTATATGTCCGGTATTTTCTCAATTTGTTTCCCGGACAGAAAGCTCAAATACCGGACTGTCCTGTTCAAACCCGGACACCTGGCAATCCTAGTGCCCTGGAGGAGGAAAAGAGTGGAGTTAGCTTCTGTGGTGGATCCCTAGAGGAAGTGGACAGGGACCAGGGAGGTAGCCCTAAGATGGCTGCTCCCAAAGACAGCTGATGAAGCAGGAGTGCAAGAGAACCCTCGGAACGGTGGCTTTGAAGCCTGAAGCAAAAGGAATGAATGAAAAGACCATTTTTCTGTTTGCTTTGCTAACTTTGGTTAAGATAATAAATCTCCTCAGGAGCCATGGGGTAGGGCAGTGCGTGCTTTGGAGCGGGGGAGAAGCCTGACCTGGCAACACACTTCAGTAGCTGTTTTGTACAGATAATTCTCTGTCGGGTGGTTGGCTGTCTAGTTCTTGCTCACATGCTTGGGGTCTAGCTAATCACCATATGTGGGAAGGGGAAGGAATTTCCCCCCAGTTAAGACTGGCAATGTCTTGAATGTTTTTGCCTCTCTCCGATGTGTGTGGAAGCCATTTGCTAGAATGATATTGGTATATCTCACTTAATTTCCCTACCATCACAGGAGCAAACAAAATAATTCCTAGAACTCCTGGGAGCTATACTATGTTGGTCTAATTTTGGTTGTTGGGCTTAGCATGTGGGTGCTGCTCCGCAGTGTTCCCTTTAATTTTATGTCCTTGTGCAGAATGAATTTAGTGTGCATCAATATGGAGATGATGTACCTTCTCCATCTCCTCCATATTGGTACACACAACAAAAATTCATTTGGCATATGGATGACCTGTGGCAGAGGTGGGGCTGAGGGATTCAGAGTGTAGGAGGAAACTAAAGGTTGGGGGAATGAGGACTGGGGATGCAGGCTTTGGGGGTGAGGCTGAGGTGTTTGGGGTGCAGGAAGGGACCTACAGGCTGAGGCCAAGGAGTTTGGCATGCATGAGTAGGCCCTGGGCAGGAAGTTGGGATGGTGGTGTGGGGTATGGGCAGATATTAGGGTGCAGGAAGGGGCTCAGGGTTTGGGTATGGGGTCTAGAAGGGAGTTAGGGTGGTGGAGGGCACTTGGAGCTGGGGATTGGAAAGCAAGGAGCTTATCTGTGGTGGGGAACAGGTGGCTCTATGCTGCCCCATGCTCATTTACAGCTCCCATTGGTCACAATTCCCAGCCAATGAGAGCTGCAGGGACAGAGCTTTCTGGTGATGTGACTCCAGCCAGGAGATGGAGCGGAGGAATGGCAGCATGTGGAGCCACTTCCTGACCAGAAAGGGCTGGCCCAGGACACAAGGTCTTTTCGGGCTCAAGCCCCTGAAGCCTCTTTTTTAATCTGGCCATCCTGCTGGGGCTGGAGGAGCATGCATCTCCCCCAGCCACTGCAGCTCCCTGAGAGAACACTGGTGCTGGGTGTGGTTGCAGGCGCTGGGCGTAGGGTTGAGGTCAGACTACATAATCTGGTGTAAGGATGTTAAAATCTGATTAATCAGCTTATCAAGTAGTCAATGGAATGTCCATCAACTACGTGATTAATCGATAAGAGGTGGGAAGGGGCGCTTGCCATCCCAGCTGCACCTCTGTCTTTTAAATATAGTAAGAACCGCGCATGGCTCTTACTACATTTAAGAGGCAGAGACACAGCAGGAACCGGGGCGAGGAGGACTGCTTGAGTCCCTGTTCACCCCGGGTTCCCACTGCGATGCCTCTGCCTTTGAAATGTAGCAAGAGCGACTCTTGCTATATTTAAAGTGCAGAGGCACAGCAGTCGGACCGGTGCGAGCGGGAACTGCTTCAGTCCCTGCTTGCACCATTTCCTGCTGTGCCTCTGTCTCCCCTGCCACACATACTCCCCATGGAGGCAGTGCTAGGGGGAACCAGCTGTTGCTCTCCCCCTTTGCCACCTGTGATACAGAGGCAGCGGGGGAGGGGAGGACTAGTCCACTCAACTACCCAATTAAGCAATAAGCATAGGCTTGTTGACTAGTCACTGACACCCCTAATCTGGTGGTTCTTTATGCCAAACTCTGGCTAGTAGATCTAGCCTATGACTTCTAAAATTAACTGAATGTCTCTCGAGAGGACCATGACACAGTGTTACAAACCCTTTTTACCTGAAAGAATGGGCAGTAAAATCTTAGAACTGCTGGATTCAAAGCCATCAAATGAGTTAGGTGCTGTAGCGGCAGCAATCACGTTTTGTTCTCTGCTTAAATCTCTGACTGTAGTCACATCCTGCCAGAAATCGAGGTGCAGTGATACATCCATAGAGGCAAAAACATTACAAATGCTATTAAATAAGATGATGGTATTCTATATGGATGGCACACAGCCTCTTTTTCAACTGAAGAATTTCTAGAATCTATGCATTTCATGTTTATTTTTAAGAGCACCTGATGTCAGAATATAATAGAAACAGTTAGGACAAATTTGAAAGAATGTTTTCCTTTCCCCTTGAAATACAACATTTCAAAAGACACTTTTCACATGTTTTATGGGTATTATTTTTGCTCCCCCCAGTTACAAAGAAAACATGAAATAATTCCAGATGGAAAAGATCCTGGTGTGTTTACTAAAAGGATGAGCTTTCCACTTATCACCACTTTGCTACATCGACAATGAGTAAGTAATTCAATGTATGAAACTTGAAAGATTCAATACAGCAGTTTGCAACACCTCCTTACTGTTTGTGGGGAATTCTGGATGCAGAGCAGAGATATATATTGATAGAATTCGAAACACTATACCTACTTAAGGCACCAACCCCGCACCTAATTGCACATACATAAATCCTTACACTGTGACATATGGACCCACGTTTCCTAGTTAATGTAATCCCGAAATGTAGTTTTGAAACTCTGTCCTATCCTAACACTGTGCCCTATTTAACTGCTACCTTGGATATGTCTACACAGCAATTCATCACTGCTGGAGAGGACACTTCCCTGCCTCAGTGGGCCGACAGCCTCGGCCAACCCTGCTCCTAGGAAGGCTTGAGTGCTGGCTCTGCAGCCGGCTCCCTGATAGGAAGCACCTACCAGCCCTGCCCCTGGGATGTCAGCCTGTAACCTTTGATGGTGAGGGGAGCAGGGTGGGCCCACCATGGATAACCAGAGCAGGCCCCCACAGGGCTGGAGCACCCCCTGCGTGGAGGGGGGGGCAGGAAGCTGCTCCAGCCCTTACCTGCAACCATTAAGCCTCACCCTTTTGGATTAACCACTTACATCCCTACTAAGGATGGCCCTGACCTCAGAGCAGCTGGCAAGAGGTACAAATGGTGGCAAGGAGACCAAAAGGAGGACCCTGGAAAGCAGGGTGCAATTATGCAGTCAATGGCTGCAGAGAACCCTAATTCTGAAGGGGAAACTGCCATTTCTCTCCAGCCACTGGCCAGCTGCCCCTTGTTCCTCCAAAGTCCTCTGTCTCATGCTCGCACCGCTCGCTTCCTCCTGATGAGCAGAGGCTGGGTGGAGCCTGGTGGGAGGGTAGAAGGAGGGAAGCCAGGGGATGAAACTGGCCACGGGAGCTGTCTCAGAGCCCATGGGGAACTGTGGAAGTGGCCAGGGGATTCCGAGAAGCCCGCTTCATAATCTCCACCTACATCCTCATGCTCCTCTGATTAAACCTGCCTTTCCTCAAGCACCAGTATGCAAAGTTAAATAAAAAACTATTTCTACTATTTTTCATTGCAAACATACAGTATTACAGCTACATTACGGGTTAAATATGCTTCTGCGGAGTAGGTTGGGAATCTAACTACCATTTATAAAATTGTTTTGATGGGAAAATGTGTTCCGAGTTCCAAACAACTGTCTCACAAACGAACTTTTGGAATAAACCCCTTTGTAAGTTGGAGACTTCCTGTATAGTTGTTCAGGATGAGACTAGAGCCAAAGTCCTGGGATCGTCTACCCTCGTGTGATCCCAGAGCTCAGGTTCAAGTCTAAGCCCAAATATCTACGCCAGTTTTATAGCCCTGCAGCCCAAGCCCCAGGAGCCTACAGCAGCTGACAGGAGCCAGCCGTGGGCGTTTAACTGGACTGCAGAGATACCCTGGGTTTTGTCCCAAGCTTGCCTGCATTTTACTTTTGTGGATTATATGGCAAGACACCCATTTGCAGCTTGTAAAGGGCTCTGAGGTAATTAAAAAGTTAAACGTTTCGGTAATTTAGTTAGCACTGTGCTTAATTTTTCATAGTTCCACTATTTAACTAGACAGCAATAGTTTTTGCTTTTAAAAATATATATGCTATTCTATAATCTCAGAGGAAAATGGTCCCAGGAACTAAAGCTCTTTCACACTTATTTTCCCAGAATGAGAGATGCTACGAGCAACTGGCTGGATTTCTAGCCTGTCTCCTTTTGTTTTCTTTCCCACAATACAAAAATATGTCTTTGCTCGCAAAAGGCTTAAACGAGGATTTCATTCTGAAAAAAAAGGACTCAAAGAGGAAGCACCAAGGGGATCTCGTACTTATGACTGCTCAATGCTTCTTTATGGTTTGCTCAATTTACAAATAAAAGATGGTTTCCTCCTCTCCCCTCTTTGCCAGCCCCTCAATAATACTCCAAGTCAAACTGGGCTCTTTCCTTTTTTGTGCCTCGCCGCCAGGAATAACATGCCTGCAAGCCATATTCTACTTTCAGTGACACCTGTGCATCCTCATGATCCTCAGTGGGGTTGCACAGATGTCATTCATGGCAGAATTTGGCAGTGCAGCTAATAATTCTGATTTTTCTTCTGCATCAGGAGAAGCATCCTGCTCCCTTTCTCAGAGCTGTGTTGGCTCAGCAGAGCAGACAGGAACGTTCTTCAGTAAAATTGGCAAATACAGCTAGAAATACAGGCAGTGAACAGACTTGCTGAGCAAAATCCCATACGTTTAACCAGTCCCTTTTTTTTGACCACTAACTGCACTTTTGCTTTTTAGAAAATAATTAATTTTAGATGTAATCTTTAAAAACTACTTGAAGAGACTGTTGAGTGCTTAACTCACAAAACAAAATTAAAACAAATTAAAGTTTGCCTATGTAACTATTAAATGTTTGTTTCAAATGCTACATTACTACATATCTTAATTAATATGCACTACACAAACCCTGCACCACATATGGATTGTCTGTTTATAGACTTTTCTGCAGAATAGGTGAGTGCTTTGCTAAAATTAATGAATTTATCCTCAGAAACAATAAAGAGTGAAATCTGGCCCAAACCATGTCAACATCAATACTTTCATTGCTTTTAATGGAGAATTTCATACAGGAAATATCATCGTCTCTATTTTATAGATCTCTGACTGTAATGCAAAGCAATCCACATTTACAGTATCAAAGAATACAACTACATTGCTATGAAACTTATTAAGGTGATGTACCCAAAACAAAAAAAACCCCTACAACACTCCAGTAAATGTGTTCTCAGTATTATCACTAAGTGCATTACAGTCTCTAACTCATTTAAGTCCCTTTCTGATAAATCCAAACGGAAAAAGTGTTCCATGCCTAAGGGCAATGCTCATACCATGCCAATCTGATTATTTACGTTTCAGGATTTATTAGCTCCCAAAAGGAATGGACACTTGTAGTTATGGCAGAGGACTGGGACTGGGCAGATCTGAGTTCCATTCCTAGCTCTGGCAGAGATCTCCTGACACCTGCCAGTCTCTCTGTGGCACAGTTCCCTAAAAGGAATGGGCTATTTCCTTAATTCTCAGGAGAATTCACAAATGAATGCAAAGTGTTCTGATCCATCAGTAATGGGAGCCTAAACATAAAAATAAGTTATTCCATCATCCAAATATTTTTCTCCCCCACAAATATAAATCTGTACATCATACCAGATCAGGCATTTCATAGAAATGTAGGGCTGGAAGAAATCTTGATAGGTCATCTAGTCCAGGCCCTTGCACTTGAGACAGGAATAAGTATTTTCTAGAGAATCCCTGACAGGTGTTTGTCTAACCTCATCCTTCAAAACTTCAGTTGACTCCACAGCTGTGATCCCTCTAAGCTATGTGGCAGCCCAGCTTCACAGGATGATTAATCAGCCCCACCCAGTCAGAGGCTGAGGGCTCAGTGTACCAAGCTGACTAACTGAGCAAGGTTGATTAATCACCTGTGAAGCTGTACTGCCAAGCAGCTTAGAGGGAACACTACTCCACAGCATTCCTAGGTAATATAACTCTAGTGTTTAACTATCCATACAGTCAGGAAGTTTCTCCTAATGTCTAACCTTAATCTCTCATTACAGTTTAAACCCAATACTTTTTGATCTGCCTACAATGGTTAAGGAGAACAACTTATCATTCTCCTCTAACAACCTTTTACTTACTTGAAGACGGTTATTATACACCCACCACCCCACCACCCCCAGCACCAATCTTCTCTAACCAAAGCCAAGACATTTAAAATAATTTTTGTTGCTCTTCTCTGGACTTTCTCTAATTTATCCACATCTTTCTCCAAGTGCAGTGCCCCGAACTGGACACAATATTATAGCTGAGATCTAATCAGCACAGAGTAGAGCAGAATAATTACTTCTCGTGTCTTGCTTACGACCCTCCGACTAAAACATCCCAGAATGATGTTCAATTTTTTTTGAAATAGTATTGCTTTGATAATCCATATACATCTATTTTGTGATCCATGATCACCACCAGATCATTGTCTGAAGTATTCCTTCCTAGGCAGTCATTGTCCACCTTAGCTCGAAGTAGAAGAGACAGCTCTATACCTTTCAGAGATGCAACTTAGATGGGGCTACTATAAGGTGGGTGCATAACTGGCTGGATAACCATACTCAGAGAGTAGTTATTAATGGTTCACAATCCTGCTGGAAAGGTATAACAAGTGGGGTTCCACAGGGGTCTGTTTTGGGACCGGCTCTGTTCAATATCTTCATCAACGATTTAGATATTGGTATAGAAAGTACACTTATTAAGTTTGCAGATGATACCAAGCTGGGAGGGGTTGCGACTAATCTGGAGGATAGGGTCGTAATTCAAAATGACCTGGACAAATTGGAGAAATGGTCTGAGGTAAACAAGATGAAGTTTAATAAATACAAATGCCAAGTGCTCCACTTAGGAAGGAACAATCAGTTTCATACATACAGAATGGGAAGCGACTATCTGGGAAGGAGTATGGCAGAAAGGGATCTAGGGGCTATAGTGGACCACAAGATGAATATGAGTCAGCAGTGTGATGCTGTTGCAAAGAAAGCAAACATGATTCTGGGATGCATTAACAGGTGTGTTGTGAGCAAGACACGAGAAGTCATTCTTCCGCTCTACACTGCGCTGGTTAGGCCTCAGTTGAAGTACTGTGTCCAGTTCTGGGCATCGCATTTAAAGAAAGATGTGGAGAAACTGGACAGGGTCCAGAGAAAAGCAATGAGAATGATTAAAGGTCTAGAGAACATGACCTATGAGGCAAGACTGAAGGAATTGGGTTTGTTTAGTTTAGAAAAGAGAAGATTTAGGGGGGACATGCTAGCAGTTTTCAGATATCTAAAAGGGTGTCATAAGGAGGAGGGAGAAAACATGTTCATCTTGGCCTCTGGGGATAGAGCAAGAAGCAATGGGCTTAAACTGCAGCAAGGGAGGTTTAGGTTGGACATTAAGAAAAAGTTTCTGTCAGGATAGTCAAACACTGGAATAAATTGCCCAGGGAGGTTGTGGAATCCCCATCTCTGGAGATATTTAAGAGTAGGTTAGATAAATGTCTACCAGGGACAGTCTAGACAGTACTGGGTCCTGCCATGAGGGCAGGGGACTGGACTCTATGACCTCTCCAGGTCACTTCCAGTCCTGGTATTCTATGATTCTATGCCCAGCCTGTCAAAATAAGAGGATTTGTTGTTGTTTTTTTAAAAGGAGGATGTCACTGTATTTGTTTCCCTCATTTCTTCAACTGGTGTAATCTCTTCAGTGTGCAAATACAGAGTTAACGCTGAACCTATTTGTTTTATTACACTATCACATAAGCAGGTACATAACGAGTTAATGTTTTTGGAATACAAACAATGATGTTAATGTCATATTTCAGTCAGAAGGCATGCTATATGCAAGATACAGAGCAGACTTAATATACATACTTTCTGCTATTCCATTCAAAAGATATAGGCATTGGAAGCTTATATTTTTATCATTTAAAAGGAAACAACCATTTACTCAGCCCAGAAAGCTGAAAATACTAGACAGGGCCACACTTCACACCATGAATAATAGCATCAAATACAATTGGAAAATAAGTGTCTAACTCGTCAATCATTCTACCAGCTAAACTGCATATCTTCCTCCTAGTTCCACATCCAGCAGGACAGCAGAACTATAACCCTATGTTTTTAGAAGCAGTGTCCTGGAATAAGTTTAAATACAGAACACTAAGAGGTGAACCCGGTATTCCTTTGTTCCTTAACTCACTTAATTTTTGTTTCTCTTCATTTAAATCATTGCTCTTTCACAGGATTAGGGATGAGGGATTCAGTATGCAGGCTGCCCCAGGGAGAGAGCACTATTCCAGCCCGCAACAGCTTGGGGCAAGGTGAGAAGTGCCTCTCCTGGCTGCTGTAGCTCCAGGGGGTACAGCCGGGGAAGGAGTGCATGTCCCCTGGCTGGGGCAGGTCCAGGTTCATCTGTCCCCTGCACGCCTTAGCCAGAGTGAGGAGTGCAGCACACTGTGCACTTTTCCCTGGGGGAACAACAAACTGGGGGGGGGGAGCTTCAGCCCTCCCACCCTCTTTAAAGGGCACGTGGGGGGTGGTCCCGAACAAGGGGCTTTGCCAAATGAGGGGAGATCCCTCCCAGCATGACCTGTGCTGCCCCCAGCTAGGACTCCAGCCAAGCCACGTTGCTGCCTCCCCTGCCACAGCTCCACAGGCAGCTCCTCTGTGGCTCCTGTGGCACCGAGGCTTTTGGAGCGCCTGGTGCTCTGTGGCAGCTGTGGATTCTGGGGCTGCCAGAGCTCCGTGGCTACCAGGACCAAGGCTCCATGGCTGCTGAGACTTGCTACTGCCCGGCAACAGAAACCAGAACTCCCGGCTGCACCCCACGCCCCCAACACAGGGCTCCTGGCTGAGTCACGCCCCTCCTCCCCTGCGCCTGCCCTGATGCCTGATCTCCTACCCAGACTCAGTTGTCCAGAAACATCTGTGGTCCTACGAGACCATAGATGTTGCCCGACTACAGAGTCCCAATAATAGGAGGTACAACCTGTACCTGTCAAAAAAATGTGGTCGCTTTTAATCATGTTAGTTGCTCCCAGGAGGTAGCTAGAAATACCAATTGTGCTTGGTTTTCCCCACTACAGCCATCTCACAGATTCTAAGAGTTACAAAAGTTACTTCTAGCTGTGAAGAGTGTTGGCAGATTCCACTGCTTTCCCTCAGCCTGTGTGCAATCTCAACCATAAAATGTTGAAAGTTACCCTGTTTACTACCGCAAAATACAGAACTATGTAGCACTTTAAAGACTAACAAGATGGTTTATTAGATGATGAGCTTTCGTGGGCCAGACCCAATTCCTCAGATCAAATAGTGGAAGAAAATAGTCACAACCATATATACCAAAGGATACAATTTAAAAAAAAAAAAAAAAAAAGAACACATATGAAAAGGACAAATCAAATTTCAGAACAGAAGGCGGATGCGGGGGGAAGATGGGAAAGGGTAAATGTCTGTGGGCTAATGATATTAGAGGTGATAACTGGGGAAGCTATCTTTGTAATGGGTAAGATAACTAGAGTGTTTGTTGAGACCCACTTGTAAAATGTCGAATTTTAGCATGAATGTCAGTTCAGAGGATTCCCTTTTAAGTGCAGATTTAAAAGGTCTTTGAAGCAGGATGCAGGTAGTTAAGTCGTTGAGACAATGTCCTTTCTGGTTGAAATGGCAAGAAACTGTTTTTTCTTTGTGATCCTGTCTAATATCTGTTTTGTGGGCACTGATCCTGTTTACTACCATGAGAGATACTGAAAGGTGGACATATGATGCTCAAAGCAAGCAGTCTTTTCAGAAGGACTTGTTATAAACATGTATCATGCCAAACAGCTCTAAGCAGTACTTATGCACAACATTGTTATTCAGCCTCCTAATGAATGGAAAAGGACCAGTCTCTGCTTCTGGTAAATGATTTTAAAGTGTTCTGTTGTCCACTGTCGTGTGATCATGCTCTCTAGGGAGTCAATACTTCAGATGAATGTTTACCGGCAATGAAAATAAGAGACACGTGTATTCTCACAGGCAGTATTTCTATGGTCTGACACCAGGTGAAGGCCTAAAACTTAGGTTGACCCAACTACATCAGTCAGGGCTGTGAAAAACTCTGCACCCTATAGGACATATTTATTTCGACCTAACCCCACGCTGAAGACATGGCCAGTTCACGTCTATCGCCTTTCAAAGAGGTGGATTTTCTACAATGCCAGAAAACACACCTTTCACTGTTGTAATAAATGTCTGCATTACAGCACTACACAAGAATAGCTGCAGCACTGCTGTGTAGACACAACCTGTAAAATAGTCCCTAGATAGGACCAGGACTTGAAGTGTTTCCACAAGGCAATGAGTATGTTTAAGCATATTTGCAGCAGAGTTTGGGAACGGAGGGCTCACTGCCAATTGCTGGATTTTACTTCAGGCTGATCAAGTACATTTAATTCCCAGATACTAGATAAGACTTGGTTGTCTAAGCATGACTTGAATGCTTAACATTATTCATGTTAAAGTTTTGGGCAAAGATGAAGCCAAGCAGGAGTTAGTTATAACTATCAAGTGGGGTAGCTAGTTAGGGAATCAATAGGTGTGGTGCTAATTTAGGCGTAACAAGACTTGAGCCATAGATTTAGGGAGGTGTGACTTGCCTGCAGGAATTTTAGGCTTTCACAAAGCATTGCAGTCTGGATGCCTAAGAACTGCTGCACATCTGAAGCATCTCTTTACTAAACCAGAAAGTGCCTCGTCTGCAAAGACTGGTATGTTCATTTGTTTATATAAACTATTACACACAACTGAAACATAAATAACACTGCAATCTGCTCTTTCCACCAATATACCATGCCACATCCTTACTGGAGAGCATCTGCTCCAAGCAATTTTTTGGTTATGTTCCTACATCTTTAAAAGCATACTGGAACTTTTATTTCAGCTGATTCTTTTATCGGGGAAAAAAAAGGAAAATAAAAAGAAATCTGTAACCTGAATTCAGTCTCAGCTAAAAGTACACTCCAGTGTGGATTGCTGTTGCCACTTATAAGGCTTCATGGCAGGTGGCAATGCCATTAATCTTCAGCAGTGACAAGCTGTTCCTCTCAATCATAGTTTCAGATAAATTTCAGCACCCATCACAAGGATGAACTTCAGAGTAGCTTGACTGTTCAGCCAGGTTAAAAATGCAGATGCTATTCATAATGGTTAGCAGAAGAAACACCAAAGCAGAAAATATAAATTGAAAAACATACAGAATACAAAAGAGTACACACAATGATACTGCACCTAGTCAAAATGTGTTTTTACCTGAACAAACAGTATTGCATATGTATCATACACATATAATGTTTTCAAATGGATCAGACTGTATCACCAAAACTTAATAGCCAAACAATCCACTTCAGATCCTCCATGGAAGTCAATGTTCATTATACAGATTAGCTTTGATTAAGGCTGTTGATTATTCACAGATAACTCACAATCACAGTTTTAGTCACACTGTTAAACAATAGAATACCAATTGAAATTTCTTAAATATTTTGGATGGTTTTTTATAGTTTCAAATATATTGATTTCAAATACAATACAATGCTCACTTTATATTATTTTAATCAAATATCTGCACTGTAAAAGAAAAAGAAATAATATTCTCAATTCACCTCACACGAGTACTAAAGTGTGATCTCTTTATTATGAAACTGCAACTTACTAATGTCCCCAAGACCACTCAGTCCTATTTGTCGTTCAGCTAACTGCTAAGAGAAGCAAGTTAGTTTATTTTTACCAGACAAAATGCTCTTCAGTTCTTATTTAAAATGTCACCTGAAATAAGAACATGTGTTCCCACATCCCTTTGGCAGCTGGCATTGCAAGGTATTACACGTCATATATGCTAAACATTCATATGTCTCTTTACTGCCGACAGGCAGAACTGAATCTGGGACAGCTGGAGCTTAGTGTAGGAGCGTCTACAGATTGAGCTAAAAGCCAACTGCCTCTCAGCTAAGGGTGTAGAGGAAACTCAATCTCTGTCTCTCTCTGTAAGTGGGCTAAATGCCACTACCTGGGACAGTGAACCACACTCAGTAGATGTGTGAGTTGCACCTCTTCGTGCTTTGGCCACCATTCCAAAGGACATGCTTCCATGCTGATGACTCTCAATTAACACATTATATATTTAAACAAATGTGTGACTGACCACCTTGAGAGAGAATTGTATGTTTCCTCCTCTGTTTTACTCACTTTAAGCCATATATCTCCTGTTATAGCAGTCTTGGATGATGGCCCAGCACATGTTTGTTTCACTGTAAAAGGCAAAAAAGGTACCAATGTGAAGTTTCGTTTCTAAAGATAGCTACAGCACTGGAATCAAGGTTTAAGCATCTGAAATGTCTTCCAAAATCTGAGAGGGACAAGGTGTGGAGCTTCATTTTAAATGTGTTAAAGAGTAATGATGCAGAAACTAAACAACCCGAATCACCATCCAAAAAGAAAATCAACCTTCTACTGGTGGCATCTGACTCAGATGATGAAAATGAGCATGTGTCGGTCCACATTGCACTGGATTGTCATTGAGCAGAACCCATCATCA
The DNA here is from genome assembly GCF_052426305.1 of Pelodiscus sinensis. NCBI lineage: Eukaryota > Metazoa > Chordata > Testudines > Trionychidae > Pelodiscus > Pelodiscus sinensis. Next base: position 17,413,729 of record NC_143054.1, read on the forward strand.
GCATGGACACATGTCTTCTGGAATAGTGGTAGAAGTATGAAAGATCATGTGAATCATAGAACCATAGAGCTGGAAGACACCTCAGAAGGTCAAGTCCAGCCCCCTGCTCTAGGCAGGACCATCCCAACTATATCAACCCAGCCAGGGCTTTGTCAAGCTGAGACAAACACCTCTGGGGATGGAGACTCCACTACTTCCCTAGGTAACCCATTCCAGTGCTTCACTACCCTCCTAGTGAAATAGTTTTTCCTAATATCCAACCTGGACCTTTCCCACCACAACTTGAGACCATTGTTCTGCCATCTGTCACTTGCTCCTTGTTCTGCCATCTGTCACTTCTGAGAACAGCCTTTCTCCATCTTCTTTGGAACCTCCCTTTAAGAAGTTGAAGGCTGCTATCAAATCCCCCCTCACTCTCTCCTCGTTTCAGTCTCATTCATTCTGCCATTGCTTTAAAATGCAGGTATTTTCAATAAATTCAATTTTCTCAATCCCAATGATATAAAATGTCATCTCATAGTATCCAAACTGTCACATAACTCACCTTAATACAGTCCAGTGCTCATACCATTACTGGCTTTTTCTCAAGAAGTTCTTTAACTGGAGAAAGGCTCTAGTTCAGTTACTTATAAGAAGAGACTGAGAGGGTTCGCTTAAGATCTCACAATGTCTTTTAATCCACAAACTCACTTAAAAGGTGGCTTGAGACACAAAGCTTAATGAAAATCAAGAATATTAAATTCGAATTAAATCCCACATAGTTCCTCTATTTTAATTGTTACTTTATATCTCCTCTGTTTCCTTTCCAGAAATAAGTTGCCAAATATTTAAGGTTGCATGAAGGGAAACTGTTAATGAATCTTAAGTCACAACATTTCAATGTTCTCAATTAAAAGTAATTCTAATAACAGCCTAAAGCTTGGCAGGGCCTGTGCAGAAATCCTTCATCAGCCAAAGCTGGCTGCTAGTGAGGTCATCTTCTTGTAGATGATAAGTTTGCAGATGATACCAAACTGGGTGGGGGTGCAACTTCTTTGGAGGATAGGGACATAATTCAAAATGACCTTAGCAAGTTAGAGAAATGGTCAGAGGTAAACAGGATGAAGTTTAATAAAGAGAAATGCAAAGTGCTCCACTTAGGAAGGAACAATCAGTTCCATACATACAAGATGGGAAGCGACTATCTAGGAAGGAGCATGGCGGAAAGGGATCTAGGGGTCATAGTGGACCACAAGTTGAATATGAGTCAACAGTGTGATGCTGTTGCAAAAAAAGCAAATATGATTCTAGGTTGTATCAACAGGTGTGTTGTAAGCAAAACTCGTGAAGTCTAGTGCAGAGTAGAGCGGCAGAATGTTAGGCCTCAGCTGGAGTACTGTGTCCAGTTCTGGGCGCCACATTTCAAGAAAGATGTGGAGAAATTGGAAAGGGTACAGAGAAGAGCGACAAGAATGATTAAAGGTCTAGAGAACATGACCTATGAAGCCAGGCTTCATGAACTGGGCTTGTTTAGTTTGGAAAAAAGAAGATTAAGGGGGGACATGATAGCGGTTTTCAAATATCTAAAAGGGTGTCACAAGGAGGAAGGAGAAAATGTGTTCCTCTTGGTTTCTGAGGACAGGACAAGGAGTAATGGGCTTAAAGTGCAGCAAGGGAGGTTTAGATTGGACATTAGGAAAAAATTCCTAACTGTCAGGGTGGTCAAATATTGGAATAAATTGCCAAGGGAGGTGGTGGAATCTCCCTCTCTGGAGATATTTAAGAACAGGTTATATAGACATCTGTCAGGGATGGTGTAGATGGAGCTTGGTCCTGCCTTGAGGGCGAGGGGCTGGATGACCTCTCGAGGTTCCTTCCAGTCCTATAATTCTAACCTAAAATACTCTAAGAATTTAAATTTGCAGGCATAAAAGACAAAGGGGTGGAGGAATGGAAGATAGATTCCTGACAGACTGAAGGTCATTCATACTGGAGGATGATGATGCTCGATAATTAGAGAATGGATTTAGAAAACTGATAGGCACACAGATTACTGATGCAATCACAGGCTTAATCAAGAGATTTGGGGCTTGCCTAGGTGAGACTAAGGAGGCTTAAACCTATTACCAGTCTAGGGTTGATTCCATTTCCTCTAAAATTTTCCAAAAAAAACCCCTTGGTAGTATTTAAAACATTTGTCTCCCACAGTATGTCTGGGATAGCTCACTTCAGGCCTTGTTTTTGGTAAAAATGAATAAAGCATCTGAGAGCAACAACCAGGAAAATCTGGAGAACCCATCAAGGATGGTACCCGCTGGAAATCAATGAAAGGCAGCAAGACAACGAAGTACCAAGAGGACCAATAGTAGTAAAGGGACCAAAACATTAACATTTGCTTCTGGAACGAAGCTCTCTCTGGCCACCTATAAACCACCTACTATTGTTAAGATACCTGGGTAAACAAGTTTGATTTCCACATCCAGTCTCTAACAATACCTTAATGCACAAACTACTTATTGACTTGCATAGATTCAACAGGTCTGCTTACTTTTTTGAGTAGAATCAATGTCTCCTAGGTGGGGAGGCATACTGAACCAGGTCTCACTCTGATAGAAACTCAGTTACCCAATCTTAATTAGCACTTTGTTTTAAAAAAATATTTTTCTTTGTCCAGAAGTCATTAATAATTGAGTGTCTGCTTGTCTGAGTCATGAAATCTCTGAATGTACTAAAAAACTCACTGGTGTGACAAATACAGGGATCAAATCTTTGACCTCAAGTCAGGAGAAAACTACTATACTTGTCCTATAGGATCGTTTTTCTACATTTTATAATTTGAACAAATTGTGGAAAAGATTAATTGGCATGTAACCTAGTAGCTTACTTAAAAACCCCATCCCTTTCATGGCACTACATACTGCCATAAATATATTTTAAAGTGAAGAGATGCAACAGTTGCAACAAAAAACAACAACAAAAGAAAAGGGCACAATCCCACAACATGGTAAGCATCACAGCAAGGCTTCTAAGCATGTATACAGAGACTAACAACATGTCATCCAAGTGGTGATCGGCTATGAAAAATATCATTTTGTAGACATGTGCCCCACTGCTATTAGAATAGACAACAAACATACCACAGGATGTTGGACCACCTTCCATTTCCAATTACTAATATCCAGAATTTCTCGCCCCCCCCCCCCATTGGGATTTACATATGTACGTGAGAAGAGCAATTCCTCTCTTTGATAGCCTATTGCTTCGTTTTAGACAACTGAGAGCAGGCAGTATGTCCTCTGCATTTAGGATTTGATCATAAAATTGCTGTGCAATTGGGCTTCAGTGAAAATTTCTCTTTATAGGATATGCAAGATTCGCTTGGTTTTGATTGTATGGTTGTTTTTAAAATTAACATTTAAGAAAACGTGAAATTGCTGTCTCTCCAATACAGAAAGACATTTTCTTTTCAGACCAGCTTTTCTCGGCAGCATCACCACCGCTGGCTGTTAACCCTAAAATAATAAGAGTTTAAATAGCTTCCTAGAGACAAGATTGTGGGGTTTAGAGGGGTGGAAAGAAAAGGAAAGGAAAGGAAAGGAAAGGAAGAAAGATTCTGCTTCAGTCAATTTCTCTCCTGGCTGTGTAATTTGACACATTGGTACTCAAATGCTATCTATTCAACACAGTATGTTGCTAATCTAATCTAAAGCAGCACTGTGAACACTGCTGTGCCATGGAAATGCTTAACAATGCAAACATGATTAGCCACATAGATGGGAGCTATACATGTTACTGTTTTGGGAGCAAAATTTAATAGTACAACAATGACGAGATGGCCTCCCTCTTCGATTCTATCTCATCACACTTACTTTATAGCACTCAATGCAAACAGGCTTTAATCTTGCGGTCTGTGGTTTTTTTCCTTGCTAATATGAAGGCTCATCTTGCACTAATTATGGCAATTTAATGAAGAGTAGAGAAAAGAATGATTAATAAATGCTTTCACCATTTGTTATGTTTTTGGCAAGTTGAGCTGCATTAGATCATGCATACAATAAAATTAAGAGGCTATAAAATTTACTCCACAGTCTAAGCAAAAAAGTAATAAGATGCATTTTACTGCATACTGCAAGACAATGGATATCATTGCGGGGGAAGGGGAAGGAGAAGAGAAGAGGAACCAAAATGTGACTTGCATTTTGCAAACAGACCAAAGAGAAACTAACAAGCATCATGTGTATAAGATCCATGATTCTGATTTTGGGCTAGGAACCCAGGATAAGAGAGAATCCCTGAACTTGTAACTATACAAGCGATTAAAGATTAGCTGCAGTAGGTGAAGACGGATTATGCTGGCTAATTAATCAGGCATCTTCAATGAATATCAATGCAAAGAATTACAACCCCACACTGTCATTGCATTCAACCTCAACCTCCCTTTGCCCCAAATATCCCCACCTCTTAGTTCTACAGAAGTCTTTTCTCATAGTTTGTGGATGATGGGATGGGTTCATACCTTCTCATACCAGTAAAATGATAAAAATGATAACTTGATAACATTAGCCTATCCAACACTTGTGTTAAGTCTCTGAGATTGCCAGTGGGAACAGATATTTCCAGAAGCCTGAGCAACTCTAACCAAGTTGAATACTTATTTATTTGAAATCTATGCCAGCATATTGCTGTCTCACTATTTACTAAACAGAGTAGCAGCAAGACCAGATCTCAAACAGGATGAAACATTGTTCATGTTTGCTTTCCAATATGTGCATTATACCAATAGTATGCTACAAACTGACAGAAAAAAAATGAAACATTTCCACCCTCCAAGCAACCAGGCAGCCAACACAGGATGCCCCAGGAATGGAGCTGGCTCCAGTATTAGGAAGGCAAGATAAAGAACCTGCTGAAGGTAGGGAGATGGTGTGTGTTCTTGAGTGGACTAGGGGATACGGCATTTGCCTGGGGAGTGCAGGGTTTGGATTCAAGTCCTATCTCCCCTCCATTCACCCTGAGAGTGACAACACAGCCAAGACAGGAGAAAAATAAAAAGCTCTCAAAGAGGATTTAAATACAGGCAGCAAGTCACTACACGTTGAACTCCCCCAAATCCAGGACTCTCTGGTCCAGCAACATCCATGGTCTGGAAGGAAGGACAACAGATGTTGCTGGACAAGAGCCCCAGAGGCAAGGAACTCAAGTCAGCAGGTGCTGGGCAGCCTTGGCTGGATGGGCAGGGGCTGATCCTGCGGTGGGTGGGGAGTCCAGCCCGAGGAGCCCAGCCTGCAGCAGCTGAGAGGAATCTCCAGCCGGGGCTGGGAACCCAGGTAGCAGCTGATCCAGCAGCAGGTGCAGAGAATCCCCAACTAAGAACCCCAGCGGAAGCAGGGCTGGGAGTAGTCAGAGGAATCCCTTACCCCACCACGGAACCCCAGCAGCACTGGGGCCAGTGGAAAGCCCCAGGCCAGCAGCAGTTGGGGAAATCCCAGCCCAAGGAGACTGGCCCTGGGCACCCCAGCATGGGGCTAGCAGAGGGGACGAAAGACGAGGCTCTAGGGATGTCCACACCCCAGAGAGGAGCCTGGACCTCCTCTGGTCTGGCAAACTCCATGGTTTGGGACAACTCAGGTCCCAAAGGAGCCAGACTAGGGAGGTCCAACCTGTACTTCACATCCCTCCTGGAAAGGATTTTAGAAGAAGGGAACAAGGACTCGATATCTTGAAAGTAAAATACAGTAGCTACAATTTCCCCCCCCCCCTTTTTTTAAAGAAATGGACATAGACGATAAAGGAGGCACTAGAAATGGGGATTAATTATGAAAAAAATATATTGTGGAACTTGATAGTGCAAGTATTAAAGGAGCAACGTAAACTTAATTTTGACCCAAGATCTATATTTCTGGAAAAACAAATTTTAGAAAATTTTAACCAATGGAAAGTTTTCACTTTAACTTCTAAGTGCGAAGAACTGTTTACACAAATAAAAATTCCACTGCAGTGTTTGCAACCCAAAATTCTGACTCTGAAAGTGAAATTGATTTCTTTGGTTTTCCAAGATGAAGAAATAGTTTCTTTGACTGATCTTATGTGAAAAGGATTGCTGGTGCTCCCACACAGCAGGCAAGGTCACATTAGAAATACCAAGTTAGACATGCAAAGAGGAAATAACCAGTAAACCCCCACAAAATGAAATGGATTTCAAGCAACTGGTTTTCGTAAATCCAGCATGTTGTTAGTAGGTGAAGCACCATGGTCTGTTTGAGCACTGAATATCAGGTGAAGATCCCCACAGAATTCTGTCAATCCAGCCTCAATACTGAAATATATACATTTGCATTACTACAATCCAGACTTGAAACTTTTGCCATTCAAATAAGGGGGCAATGATTAATTCCACACTTGTTTTCACAGAATCATAGCACAGAAAGGGAACTTGAAAGGTCATCTAATCCCCTGTACTCACAGCAAGACTACATACTATTTAGACTAGAGGTAGGCAATAATTTTCAATGGGGGGGGACCACGCCAAGAATTGGTAATGGCTGCACTCTTCCATGATATTAATGGAGGAGGTGCAGGGTCTGGGATGGAGGTTGGATGCAGAAGGGAGCTTGGGGTAGGGGACTGGGGTACAGGAGGGAGTGTAGAGTCTGGGAGGAGTTGTGGATGCTAGAAAGGATTCTGACCTGTGTGGGGGGGTGCAGGGTCTGGGAAGGGGTTGTGACCTGGGATAGGAGTGCAGGAAGGAGGGCAGGGACTTTGGTTGTGACTAGGGGGCAGGGAATTGGGGTGCAGGGTCTGAGAGGGGGTATAAGTACAGGAGCAAGGGTGCAGAGGGTTTGGTTTATGTGGGGCAGGGGTAGAAGGTTGGAGGAGCTGGGGTGCCAGTGGCAGACTCTAGCAAGGAAGTATTTACCTGGGTGACTCCTTGCCAGCACTCAGCAGGTCTCTCAGGCAGGCTTCCTGCCTACCCTTCCCTGGCAAACACCTCAGAGTGGCCGGCTGCTGGAGCCAAGTGCTGCTTTTAGTGCTGCCACGAGCAGGGGAGGCAGGGGCACTTTTGACTCCACAAACAGGCAGCTCCCATTGGCTGGCTTCCAGCCAATGGGAGCTGAAAGATTGTACTGGGAGTGTGGCAGCATGTAAAGCCTCTCCCCCAACACTTACAGAGGTACTCAGCGACTACATAGGCCCCCACAGCTGGCCGCTCTGAGCAGAGGTGGGCTTCTACTGGGCCATGGGCCAGATCCAGCATCTGGGCAGGCTGGATGCAGCCCATATTTTGCTCATCCCTGATAGGTGGTTGTATAACCTGTTCTTAAAAATCTCCAGTGATAAGTTTCTACAACCTCCCTGGAGTAATTTATTCCAGTGCTTAAACATTCTGACAGGAAGTTTTTCCTAATGTCCAAATTAAGCCACTGTTACTGCAATTTAAGCTGGGTGACTCCTTGCCAAGATATTGAACAGAATCAGATTAAGAAATGATCCCTCAAGACACCACTAGATACGCTTTTCCAGCTTGACTGTGAACCACTGATAATTTCTTCCTGGGAATAGTTTTCCATCCCGTTATGCACCCACCTTATAGTAGCCCCTAAGTAGGTAGGTGGTTCTCAACCTTTCCAGACTACTTTATTTCACAAGTATGATTTGCCTTGTGTACACCCCGCTCAAGTGGGCCCTCTGGAGGACCTCTGAGTAGCCACAGGGGTACGTGTACTGCTGTTTGAGAACCACTGATCTAAGTTGTATTTCCCTAGTTTGTTAAAAGGTTATGCAAGACTATACAAATAGTGATCCGTTTTCCCAGTCCATTCCTTTCTGTGCCCAGATGTCTCTAAATTCCCCTTCCTGTACCCAGTCCTCCACCATACCAGACTGGATTTGGTATTGGGGCACTCCCAATATCCCCCACAGCAAGAGCAGAATTTTGACTGGCTCCTCTTGCCTAGTGTATACACACACAAATTGTGTGCAGGGGGGTGATCCATGCGGGGGGGAGGGGGATCCATGGGAATTAAGTGCTCCCTCAACTACCAGACTAAGCTTGAGGCAAAGATATTCTAAGGTACCTTAATCCTCCTGCATGGTCTCCATCATGCTGTGGCTCTTTGCTGCTCAAAGTTCTCTAGTATTATTCTGTAATAATGACAACTTTTCTGTCTGGTTTTAAAAATTCACGTTAAGAATATATATCTGTCCTTCATGTGCTGTTTCTTATTGAACTGTGACATATTTATAATTCAGTAAGGCACGGCATATGAACAAGTATTTAAACATTTAAAAACAAGGTGGGTTGCTGGCTCTTTACAAAAACTGACACATTTAAGCACTGAAAACAAATCCTATTACTGTTGTCTTTAAAACAAACACACGCACACACGTTTTTCATAAGAGGGATCCTCTCTTATTGCACTGCTCTTCTTTCTGTCCTTCTGCAGGAAAAGGGCTGTGCTCTGCACCAGTTACTGCTGGAAGGCACTGTTTAAAATTGTGTTTTATTTTGCGTACTTGAATTATCGATTTCAAGGTCAGCAAGTACCATCGTGGTCAACAAATCTCACCTCCAGTGGAACACAGGCCACAGGACTTCCCAAAATAATGTATAGAGCAGATCTTTCAGGAAAACATGGAATCTTGATTTTAAAAATGGTCAGTGACAGAGAATCCACCAAGACCCTCTGTAAATTGTTCCGGTGTTTAATTACACTCACCATTTTAAAAATTGCACTTTTTTCTAGTATGAATTATTTCCTGGTGGCCTAAAATTCCTAATCCCTACTCAGAATCCTATTTAACCCAAAAAAGGGGGGAGGAAGGGAGAGAAAGGATAAAATCTATCAGATGCTCACCACCAGACTTAAAATGACAGACTTATTTCTAGCCCATTTTCTTCCCATACCAGTACCTCTTAAGATATATTTCCTGGTGGTTAAATTACTATTACTATTATTTTTTTGCTAACACTGGCAACTATTTATAGATGTGTTCTGGCACCATGGATAAAACAAACTGCAAAACAGAGGAAAGGAGATCTAAGGGTGAACGTTTATTTAATATGGAATACAGAACAACCCTAGAACTAAAGAGTTGAGGGGCCGGGGGAGATATACTATCCTCCCATAGACAAGCTCTAGGCACATGGAAGAGTCCTAGAAAATTATATTCCTACTACACAATTCTATAGGATAAATTTTAGAAGACTATCAGTCTCAACTGAATTCTACAGGGATTATGTAATTTTTGGAGGATCAGATTGTGTCATCCTTAATTTTTTTTTTCTCCCCATTTAAAATAATAATAAAGACCATACATAAATCATTGGGCCTAGATTTTTAAAGGTACTTCTGTGTTCCTGTACTCGGGGCTTGTCTATACATAAAATACTGAAACAGTGTAGCTGCAGTTGAGAAACTACTTATGCTCATGGGAGCACTACTCCTGTTGGTGTAAGTAGTCCACTTGCCCAAGAAGCTAAGTCAACAGAAGCTGACCTAATGCTGTGTAGTGGTGTGGCTGCCCCACTCTGGCAAGGGCAAGCCAGAGAGAGACTGAGCAAATGTCCTCCAATAAGGGAGAAGTTTATAGGGAACCAATCAAAGAGTGGTTTTCTGGGGAATCCCTTGTTATAAGAAGCTGTATGGGCTCAGGCGAGCTGGAGAGAAGCTCCTGCCAGTTACCTCCCAGGCTGAGGACCTTGATACAATGGTCAAGAAGGTGTGAGGGTCATGGAGAAGTGGCCCAGGGAATGGGAGCAGTTGAGAGGAGAGGAGGGCTGGAAAAGGCTGCCACCAGAGGATCAGAACCTGGAGTAGTGGGCAAGTCTGGGTCCCCCGCTTGCACCGCACTTGACCACATTGGAGCATAGCCCATACAGACTGCGGCTTGCCCCTGAGGCAGGAGGCTAGACTTTGGGGCCGCCGTTGGACATGGAGGCAGGTGAAGGACTAGGACTGCTGATACTCCCAGAAGGGGGTGAGAACATTGGTGGTGGGCACTGCTGGAGGGCAGTGTCCTAAAGAGGACACCATGGTCCAGGAAGCAACAGAGGTTCAGAGCCAGAGAGTGGAGGCAGCAGAGCAGAGAGTGGAGCAATGATGGGCAAGACACCTGTCAGAAGGTGGCACACTCAACGGTCAGAGCTAATTCCCGGTGTGACCAACAACATGCACCGTGCCAGAGATCCAACCCCACCACCTAATGTAGAGCAGGCCTTAATGTTGCTCAGAAGGGATATAGGCACTCGAGAGTCTACATTCCATTGACTACTGAAGAAATTTAGGCTCCTAAATTAGATCATACATGTCATAACAATGAGTGTAGTAATGCATCGAAATCTTGAAAAAAATCTTGGCCTAGGTGTTCTAAGGCTTATATTTACAATGACTATTAAAGATTAATGCCTCAATTTAAAAACTCCAAAACTTGTACATATGTAATGAGTTAGCCTCACTTCCCCCTTTCCCCCTTCTCCATGAACCTATTCTCAACCTTCCCTATCAATACTGTCTCTGCAAATGTGATTTTTTTAAATGTCTGGAGGGTCCAAGTTCAGATAATTTCACAAAAAGACCCAGAACAAGTTCCAGAGTCCTGGGGACAATATAGCACACATTTTTTCAACCAGCCCCCTATTTTTTTCCCACATTGAGGGGACTCACATTGAGGGGATCCAGCTTGAGCACCTTCATTGATTGCCACACACCCCAGGAAATCATGGGACGGTACCCCTTGCCAATCAATGAAAGGCTCACAAAACTTGCCAGCAACATGAAGACTGTGAACTTTAGAGATAAAGTGTTGCCAACCCACTCAATGTCAGTTTTACGTGCTGTATTTTTGTTTTGTTTCAATATACTGGTAATTCTGTAATCCACAACTGTATTCCCTTCAGAAGGCTTAGACCAAATCCATAAACAACGTGTCCGTAGCATGCTGCAGACAAGTGGTGGCCCAGACCAAGTAGCAATTCAAAGGGAAAAGGAATTTCTGTGCTCGATTCGCAAGACCAAGATTATTATTCTTATTGAACATGGAATTCAGTCAACACCAATATGAAGTGCAGGAAGGGAGAGAACATCAAAAAGGTCATTTTTAAAGAAGAGCTAATCAGGACTTGGAAACTCTACCTACTATACAGAAGCAGGTAAGAAGTATTAGCAGGGCAGGATATTGGTAAGATCCAGAGATAAAGCTCTGGTAAGAAGATTAGCCTATACCCACTCCCAGCTACTGAAGAGGGACAGTGCTGTCCCTAGCCCATGCTGCTTTTCACATCAGTCTCTGAAAGTATCTTTCCTTGATTCAGAGTCTTACTCATGACTGAGAATGTGGTGGGAGAAAAACAGGGTTGCTAATCTACCTGTCTCCTAGCACTCTCTGTCGAAAGGGACAGATCCAATGGGATGGAAATTTCACACCACTCAGACTGCTGGTTGCCACTAGAGAGCAGGCCATCCTCACCCACATGCAGAATATGCAGCTGTGTAGGATACTCAAAAATGTGTGGGTCTTAATGTCCATCCACCCACGTCTTCCTATCCCTGTTCTGTGGCTCTGCTTCCTCTGGAGAGGATCTAGTTAACTTAAAAGGGGAAAAACTGCCAGACCTATTAGTAGAACATTGAATCTATGAAAGAGTCATTCAAGTGGTAATCAAACTATTTAACAAGCATTTGCCAACCCCATTTTCTGAATGTACTGTGTTAGTCTACAGGACCATAGTTTAAAATTTGCCTTAAAAATATTTCATTAGTGCGTTGCTGAAGATTATTAAAAAAAAAAAATCTCTAAAAATATATATATATATTTTCATGAAATCTGTAAGTATAGGGTTGCCAGGTGTCCGGTTTTGAATGGGACAGTATTTGAGCTTTCTGTACGGGAAACAAATTGAGAAAATATAAATGTCCGGTATTTTCTAAGTAAGATGTAATGTAAATTGTGATGTAATGTCAAGTGTGTCTGGTATTTTTGTTGAAACCATTTGGCAACCCTATCTAAGTAACAGAAGAGGCAGAAACGGTTTGTAAGGGACGGTACGTAGGAGGCAAGAGTAGCAAAGATCCTCTTCCCCCTTTCAAAAGTCAGGAAGATAAAAGGAATGGTGGTCCTATATTTGACACTTTTCTAGTCAAAGGTGAGCTGCAGTGTGATTGGGCTGTTTGACTGTCATTACAACTCTGATGATCCCCTGAATGGTTGTAGACATGCATCTACAGCCAATCAGTAGGTCATTATTCTATACCTTTAAATTTAAAGCAGTCAAGAGTTGCTTACCAGACTGCCAATTTTGACCTGTTTAACTTTTATTTCTATTTCTCACTCGAATCTTGAAATTGCCAATAGTTATTATGGTACAATCTAATTAATGCTCACTAATGAGGGGGAAGCCATTACAAATTACTGAATTTGCAAGCAAGTGCACAAGCTAAAGTCTCAGCAAATGTGCTCTGTTCATTTATTTTGACTATTGTAGTTTCTTTTTAATTATTTATGGCACTTCATAGAAGATTAATTCACTTGTCTGTTTTTGTAAAAATACTGCAGTCTCTGCAATGGTACTAAATTACTGATGTGGGTGATCCTCTATCATGGGAGAATAGGAATATGTTAAGACTGACCTTGGGTCACTTGCATGATAGATGATCCATATTTATCGGCCCTGGACCTCTTTCGCTGCAAGGATAGATTTTAAGATAGCTGTATTTCTCTGAAGGGGAAAAAATCCACCTAAGAAGCTTTAGCAGTATGAGTGCGCTAGTTCTTGGGCTATGCTAGATTTGGCACATATCACCTTTATGGCTCCTTTTTGGTGAATGAACCAGTATCTGATTTCTTCCAGCTTCTCCAGGTCACTCCTGCAATGATGTCTGTCTTGATTAGAAAGACTGTGCCTTTCCATGCTATGTTTAAAACAAACAGAGAATACTTTCCTCTGTGATCTAGGAAGTTTTGTTTTCCTTCTTTTTCTGTTTTGACCAGATTCCTTGGCTAAGTCACTTACACAAGCTCCACATACGAGCCTTTGGATATTATCACTTCATGGTCCAGGGTTATTAAGATCATAGTTCAACCTTCAAACCTGCCAGCATATGTCATGAAAATGTGTGACAGTCACAGTGTGGAACCTTTATGCATCGTTGTCTTGGCCTACAACTGAAAATGTTCTTTTAATTCTCAAGTATGTTTTAAAGGGTGTTTTCTCACTGTCTTAAATAAATGGGCTTCTTAAAAAAAAATTGGGAAAAGCTATCATGTGCAGCCAAAAGCATCTCTCTGCCACAGGCCTTCAGATGTTCAAACACAAACCTCCGCTACTTGGGCTAAGAGGATAATAGTTATTTATGTGAATCAACAGCTAGTGTTGCCAACATTCTGTTCACAGAAAACTGAACACCCTTGCCCGGTCCTCTTTCCCAGAGGCCTTGTCCCTGCGTGGCCTTTTTTGAGATGCCACTCCCACTGACTCCATCCCATTGCCTCCTTTGTTTGCTATCCCTCACCCACTGTCATGATCATGAGGGTTAGCCAGCAGCCTGGGAACTAAGGGGTTAACCTTACCTACTCAGGCAGAGTTAGCCAATAGGAACGTAGGTAGGAATCTCAAACTAGGACAAAGGTATTTTTGGGTTTCCCTCCTTTGTCTCTGAGAGTTCCCTCCAGCTATTGAGGGAGACAGACATGTCTCTCTCTCCAAGAAACATTCTTCACTTTCTGTAAGTAGGGTAAAGTGTAGATAAAGCCATTAGGTTTTATTATTTTATGGTTTGGGAAATGGGATCTGATGTTTTGGCTGTCTTCTGTAACCAAGTTCTAGGCCCATGGAGTTTCACTGTGAGTATGTTATTTTGTTGCTTTTCCATCTGGTCATTATGCTTGCAAGAGGAATATTGTGGTGATAAGAGTTTTCTCTTTTCTTTTTATTAACCTGGTATTGGTTAATGGTTGTGCCCTGATTTGTACTTTAGGGCTGAGATTTCCCAAGTGATCTCACCCCTGATTTTTCACATCAATACTTGGGTGGTGGCAGCAGAGATTTTATCCCCCAAAATCTAGGGTTTTAAGATTTTGAGGAGAAGTTTTATACCAAAGCCTGGCCCCCACTTCCGCATTTATCATGCCAGAGTGGGGAAGGAGCCATGACACCGGCACTCATTTTCACTGGACTGGGGCAGGAGTTTGAGATGCAAGACAGGATGAGGGTTGCAACTAACTGTGTGGACTCTGAAGTGAGGTCAGGAGTTAGGGGTTTAGAGTTAGGGGAGCTGACAGGAGGGAAGCTGACAGGATCACCAAACCCTTGAGCAATGTGGGAAGGGGCCAGCTCACAGAAGGGGTAGCACTGGAGAAGTCTGGGAGACGAGGCAACTGCATTTGCATGCAGTATTCAAGATGTGGGCATACCGTGAATTTATATATAGGCAATATATTTTCTGGCTTATTATATCCCTTTATTAATGATTCTGACATTTGGTTTATTTTATTGACTGGCATTGCTCATTGAGTAGATGTTTTCAGAGAACTGTCCACAATGGCCCCAAGTTCTCTCTCAAGTGTTAACTGCTAATTTAGACCTCATAATTGTATATGTATAGGTAGGATTATTTTTTCCAACGTGCATTACTATGCATTTAACAACACTGAATTTCATCTGCTACTTTGTCACCCAGTCACCCAGTTTTGTGAGATTCTTTTGAAGCTCTTTGTAGTCTGCTTTGGACTTAACTATCTTAAGTAATTTTGTATAATCTGCAAATTTTGTCTGTTCACTATTTATCCCCTTTTCCCAGATCATTTATGAATGTCTTGAGTAGGACTGACCCTAATACAGATCCCTGGGGAAAACCACTAGTTACCTCACTCCATTCTCAAAACTGACTGTTTATTCCTACTAGTTACCAATCCATGACAAGACTTTCCCTTATAGTCCAAGACATCTTACTTTGCTTAAGAGTCTTTGGTGAGGGAGCTTGTCAAAGACTTTCTGGAAATCTAAGCACACTACATCCCTCTTGTCAACATGCCTCTTGAACTCCTCAAAGAATTCTAGTAAATTGGAAATCTTACCTCATTTACAAAAATAACGTTGACTCTTCCCAAACAAATTATGTTAATCAAGGTCTCTGACAATTCTGTTCTTTACTGTGGTTTCCCCAGTTTGCCTGCTACTGAAGTCAGGCTTACCAGCCTGTAATTGCTGGGATCACCTTTGGAGCCCTTTTTAAAAATTGACATCACAACAGCTATCCTCCAGTCATCTGGCACAGAGTTAGGGATGTTAAATTGTGTTTAATCAATTAAATATTTGATGGAATTTCTATCGACTAGTTGATAAGCAAGGGAAACTACAGAGCTGCAGTGGGATTCGCTCCCAACCCTAGGAGCTAACCCCACTGCAGCTCTGCCTTCTAAATGTGTTAAGAGCTGTCAGATTCTTAATGCATTTAAAAAGATGAAGTGCAGCTAGGGGGAAGAGGGAAGAGGAGCCAGGCATGAGCGGGGACAGCTGATCCCCAGCTCATGCCTGGTTCCCCTCGCTGCAGCTTTTGACACATTTAAAAAGCAGAAGTGCAGTGGGGGGTGAGGGGGAAATCAGATGATTCCTGGCTCACACCCAGTCCCCCACCATGCCTCTGCCTCCCCTGTTCTCCGTGGAGATGGTGCTGGGGGGGGAACTAGCATTTAAGCTGGCTCCCTCCCCTTGCCTTGATAGAGGTGGGGGATGGGGAGGAAGCGAGGAGTGGAGTCACTACTCAACTATGTGATAAGCTTATGCTTATCAGATAATCAACTAGTTGCTTACATCCTTACACAGAAGCAGATTTAAATGATAGGTTACAGACTACGGTTACTAGTTCTGCAATTTCTTCTAATTCTGCAATTTCATATTTGCATAATTCTTTCAGATTCTTGGGTGAATTCCATCTGGTTCTGGTGACTTATTACTGTTTTATTTAATCAATTTGTTCCTAAACCTCCTCTAATGACACCTCAATCTGCAAGAGTTTCTCAGATTTGTCACCTAAAAACAGTGTTTCAGGTTTGGGAGTCTCCTCCATCCTGAGCAGTGAAGACAAACTGAATTACTTGCATCTTTCTGCAATGACCTTATTGTCCTCGAATTCTCATTTATCATCTCAATCGTCTTGTGGACCAACAGGTTCTTTAGAAGGCTTCCTGTTTCTAAGGTACTTTAAACATTGCTCTTACTTTGAGTTTTTGGCTAGCTGTTCTTCAAATTCTTTTTTTGGCCTTCCTAATTATATTTTTTACACTTTGCTTGCCAGCGTTTCAGCTTCTTTCTATTTTCCCTAAGATTTAACTTCTACTTTTTAAAGGATGCCTTTCATTGCTTCTTTCAGTTGTAGAGCTATGCTGACACTTTTTTGGTTCTCTTTTAAAATTTGGGATTTGGTTCTCTTAAAATTTGGGGTTTACATTTACGTTTGAGTCTCTGTATGGTGTCTTTAAAAAGTTTCCATGAAGCTTGCATAGATTTCTTTTGGTACAGTACCATTTAATTTCTTTGTAACTTCCTCATTTTTGCATAGTTCCCCCCCTTCTCCTGTAGTATTTTCCTCAGATGTTTAAATTTATTATATTGTGGTTACTATAACCAAGCAGTCCAGTTATATTCACTTCTTGGACTAGATTCTGTGTTCCCCTTAGGACTAAATCAACAATTGCCTCTCCTTGTGTAGGTTCTAGGACTAGCTTCTCCTGGAAGCAATCATTTAAGGTCTCAAGAAACTTTCATCTCTGAATCCTATCCTGAGGTGTCAATCTGGGGATAGCTGAAATCCCCTATTATTGACTTGAAAATTTTTTTACCACTTCTCTAATCTCCCTGAACAGCTCACGGTCATTATTGCCATACGGGTAAGGTGGTCGTTCGTATATGCCTACTGCTATATTCTTGATAATTTCTTGTCCTAATAATATCTATAGAGATTCTACGGTATAGTTTGGGTCATTTAAAATATTTATTTCATTTGATTCTATGCTTGCTTTCACATAGTGCTATTCCCCCCCACCAGCACAACCTGTTCTGTCTTTCAGATGTATATTGCTGTGTCCCACTGATTATCCTCATTCCACCAAGTTTCTGTGATGCCTGTTATATCAAAAACTGCTATCACTGTTTAGGTATCTGCCACTACAGGATGTAATTGAATGGGACTTTTCTTCATTTGACTGTTTCTCCTGAAATTCTACCCGTATTTTAATCATCCTCAATCCTGTCATCCTCACTAGGACATAGAGAATCTCCATTAATAGATCCTCCCTTTAGGGATGTCCCCCTCCAAACCATTTGTTCCTCTGCAGTTGTCAGCTTTCCCTCAGCCCTTAGTTTAAAACTGTTCTACAACCTTTTTAATTGTAAGTGCTAGCAACGTGGTTCAGTTTTGATGTAGGTGGAGTTCACTATTTCTTTAGGCTGCCCTTTTCCCAAAAGTTTCCCCAGTTCATAATATATCTAAACCCCTATTTGCACCATCAGCTCCACCTCACAGAGACCCTGCAGTTCTGCCTGTCTAACTGGCCCTACATTTAAAATTGGCAGCATTTCAGGGAACGTTATCATAGAAGTCAATTTCTTACCTACCAGCCTAAATTTGGTCTCCCTACGTCTTTGCTCCCTACATGTACCATGGCCATGGATCCTATTTAGCACTAGACATAAATCTATTGAGAGGTCTCAAAAGATCTGAAAACTGTGCACCAGGCAGCCAAGTCATCATGCAGTTCTCCGAGTTATTGCAAACCACCCATCAAATCTGACTGAGGTGTGTTGTAAGCAAAACTCGTGAAGTCATTCTGCCGCTCTACTCTGCACTAGTTAGGCCTCAGCTGGAGTACTGTGTCCAGTTCTGGGCGCCACATTTCAAGAAAGATGTGGAGAAATTGGAAAGGGTACAGAGAAGAGCGACAAGAATGATTAAAGGTTTAGAGAACATGACCTATGAAGCCAGGCTTCATGAACTGGGCTTGTTTAGTTTGGAAAAAAGAAGATTAAGGGGGGACATGATAGCGGTTTTCAAATATCTAAAAGGGTGTCACAAGGAGGAAGGAGAAAATTTGTTCCTCTTGGTTTCTGAGGACAGGACAAGGAGTAATGGGCTTAAAGTGCAGCAGGGGAGGTTTAGATTGGACATTAGGAAAAAATTCCTAACTATCAGGGTGGTCAAATATTGGAATAAATTGCCAAGGGAGGTGGTGGAATCTCCCTCTCTGGAGATATTTAAGAACAGGTTAGATAGACATCTGTCAGGGATGGTGTAGACGGAGCTTGATCCTGCCTTGAGGGCGGGGGGCTGGACTCGATGACCTCTCGAGGTCCCTTCCAGTCCTATGATTCTATGAAATCCCCTATCATGGTTATCTGTCTCTTTGTAGTAACTGGAATTCCCTCCCCCGAGAGTATAAGGAGATACATCTTCTAAAAGGAGGGCTCCAACTGTGGGATTGTTTCCTTCTGATCCAGTTGGATGGTCTCCTTCCCTGAGATTTCCATCCTTCTAATAATGCTCCCACATCAATTGAATACAGGTGTTATGGCCCCTGCTGCAGCAGCTTCCACTCCCATATCAGATCATCCTTCTGCTTGGCAATTAATTCTCCTCTTCCCCACAAAGCCTGTCCCTTAAATCTTCACATCAAATCCCCCCTGCCAAGCCTCACTTTCTGCTCCTACAACTGCAGGGGCTCTTTACCCTTTTCCTGGGGCATCCCCATCTCCCCCTCAGGGCTGAGGGTGGCACAGAAGCCATTCCATTGCTCATGGGAGAGGAGGGGGAAACCAAGATGTCAACTAGGATTGCCAACATTAATTCAAAACTATGAGAGAAACCCAGAAGTCCAAGGGCCACTTAGGCATGATTGAGGGGCAGCGAGGCCAAATCTGGGCATCACTGTGACACTGTTCAACGAAGTTGCCAACAAGTAGCACTATCCTGGTTGAAATGTGAGATGAAAGGTTCACTATGCTTATTGAGTTTGGGGCAGTCAATTTATCTGTACAAGGGCAGGGCCAACGGGACACTCGTCGAGGCCCAGAGCAGAAACTAAAGAAGTTGGCACTAGTACCTGAGCCCTCCTATGCAGGGCCAAAGCCCAAGCCCCACCTCCCAGGCTGAAGCATTGACACTCACCCCTGCAAACAGTCATCCACACCTCCCTCAAGGACAAGCCCCACCATTTTAAGAAGTCTACGTTGGTGTGATTTATTTCCACTTTTAGAAATTAAGTAACGTGAGTATCTCAGGTCACATTTCCCCAAAGTGACTCAATAGATATGACATATCTTAGCTTTGCAAGGGACCCTGTTTCATGGGGCCCTGGAAAATTGCCCTGCTTACTAACTATTAAGGCTGGCCTTGAATAAGGGGCATCCCTTAAAATACAGGACTGTTGGGAAGCCTAGTGCCAGCTCGAGTCCACTTCATGCAGCAGCGCTGATTGGCTGCCTTCCCTACCCCCTATGAAAGAGCAGCCAATCTGAGCTCCATTCACTGGCAGGGTTATAATTCACAAAAGGGCTGGAACTCCTGGATTTGATTGCCAGACTGCTCCCAGGCAGGCTGAAATCCCATGGCAACTGGGAGGCCACTCGGGTGCAAGGGGGGGGGGGGGCTCCTCTAGCCTAGTGCTACTCCTTAGAGGAGACAGTCACAGACCCTTAGTCAGCCTTCTTTGGACTTACCTGCTCAGCCCCCTATTTTGCAGCCATAGCAGAGTATTTGTCAGTCACAGCTGCTCCTACCTCTTTTGCCAGTGAGAGTCTGAGTCCCAGATCAGCTCTCAGTCTTTAAATCCCAGATCTTGAGGAGCTTGGGCCTCTCTGCCATTAACTTCCAGCCTGCTGCTCTGCTCATAGACAGCTTCTGCCCTGCATCTGAGCCAGGCCCCCTTTGACCTCTGGGAACTTGAACTAGAGGGATTAGGTTGCCCTCTATGGGCTAAATGTTACACTGAGCGTTAGCACAATGCTCAGTAGAGAACACTGCAGCAGTGCCCTGTTTACTAGAAACTGACGAGAGAAACAGCACTTTGAAACACCAAAAAAAGCACTTGAAGCATTGTCTGTCAGCCACCACAGACAGACCTGGCAGTGCAGCCTGAAGGATGTAGCACTAGACAGAGACTCAAGTTCTTTCCCTAGGTCTGCTACTGGCTGACCTTGGATGTGACCTACAGTGTTTTTTATGGCTCAATCTGGCCTTCAAAGCATATCTGATGTGACTTTAATTAGCAACCAGCAAGAGGAACAAACAACCAATTACTCACACATATATAAAAATGTTTTGTTTTACTGTATGTAAATAATAATAAAATAGCAAATGTTTTATTTCTTCAGTAGTCATGCTTGATTATTAAAGCAAACTATTTACTAACTACAGAAAATTGGATAGTTACTTTATGCACATTTGTCAACAGATATTTAACATACACATTTTATTGTATCTAGATGTCTATAACCACAAGTTTGTCACACTTAAAATTAGCATAAAGACAGACTTTATCTGACTCTATGAAGTTGATTGGTTTGTAGAAACTTTTGTTAACTAATAGAATAGTTTTTGGTACAATCAAAGCCCATTAAGGTCAGCTGAACAGAGAAGCAGAAGCCCCATGGTAATTGTCCAGATATCTGAAATGACAACAAATCAAAGATACATTTGCTGGTTTCTGTCAAAATGTTTGAGACATTAAGGCTTTGCATGAGAGCAGAAAGGGAGACATCTCAATAAAGCAAGTCTAGATTAAATCAAAGAAACAGATGATTAGACCGAGGCAATCTAGTGATACCATGGTCTTGAATCTTCAACGTCTAGTGTTTGGATTTACATTTAAGATTAAAAAGTTAGCATA
Organism: Pelodiscus sinensis; assembly: GCF_052426305.1. Taxonomy (NCBI): domain Eukaryota; kingdom Metazoa; phylum Chordata; order Testudines; family Trionychidae; genus Pelodiscus; species Pelodiscus sinensis. The sequence goes on from NC_143054.1 coordinate 17,434,585, forward strand.
AGATGCCACCGTGTCGTAATAAATCACTGCTCTACATACAGATGCCACAACTGAGTAGGACATAGTAGGCTATACTAGTCACTGAAGCCAACCCGCAGAGGAGGTATAATTAGTATACCAACTCCCTGTATTATACACAATTTTCCCATCTTTTTTCCTTCCTGTTAAACTTCCATGTGACGAGCTTGTGGAGGAGTTGAGGCCCAGTCTTGAAGACAATCAATGACTGAAACATAGCTCTTCCCTCCAGAGTCTGACAAACAAGCCAGACTGAGTAAAGGAGAACCTAGGGAGGGTGTAACTACTGGATTGGGTCCTTGTCAGAGATGAGAAATGAAGTTCCTGATGTAAGTTTCTTGGAGGACTCTAGTTTCAGGATACAACAGTCAGATTCCCAAAGGCAGAATTCCAGAAGCAACTAATCTGCAGGAATCCCTTCAGAACTATTGCTTAAGAGATGGCACTATCTTTACTGCTACTAAAATGTGCTAGGAAACTCTGCATCCAGCGATAGAGGCAGCTTCAATCCATCTCCACAGCTAATATCCACATGCTTGTGGTGCAGCTACATAGAGCAATCCCAGAGTGTCCCCTGAATATCACATACAGGACAGCTCAGAGATGGCATCTGCTTAATGTGAGCTGCAATGAAAGAAGTGAACAAGACATTAGCATGCACAAAGAAAATGGGGGGGAAAATGTCATCATGCTACGAGATCAATGGTGGGGCCTCTTCTGGAATGTTGCATACAGTGCTCATCATCCCATTTCAAAGGCTGTTGAAGAACCCGAAGGGGTTCAGAGAAAGGGCACAAGAATGATTAGGGGTATAAAGACTCTCACCTATGAAGATAAATTGAAGAAACTAGAATTATTCACCTTAGAAACAAGCTGTGTTAGAGGGGACATGATAGAAGTATATAAAACAATGAATGGTTCAGAGAAGATAGGAGACAGATTGTGTGTTTAGGGAGCAGAAGCATATGGTCAAAATGAAAGGTAAGCAAATAAAAAAAAATAGATAAAAAGGCTGTGGAACTCTGTTATAGGAACTCACTGAAGCACTCGTGTATCACTAAGGCTAAGAACTAAGCAAAATTCAATAAAGAGTTAGATATCTTTATAATTGTCCAGAGTTATAATAGCTAAAAGTTTTGTAAAAGAAGCTTTGTCCCCTTTTGGACTTCAGGCTAGTTTCAAAACTAGGAATGATGATAAGACCTAATAACAAAGATAGATGATCTCATGTCTGTTTAATTATGTATAATTTCTTGCCCCTTTCTTTGAAGGATCTGGTATTGTGCACAGCTGGAATCAGGATAAAGGAGTAGATGGACTATGAATCTGATCGAGTATGATAATTCCTATGTTCTAAACCATCAGGTTTTGTAGATGTTTGTCTGGATACCAAATTAAAATAGGTTTGCCCTAAAAAAAAAAAAAAAAAAAAAAAAACCTGGTAATTTAAACAAATATATTCTTTGTTTTACATGAACATATTCTGTATTAGAATGAGTGATCAACTACAATCCACTGCATACAGCTTTAGCTTGAATTTTCAGATAGTATTTTATCATTCTAGAGCAAAGAACCTGATATTTCTTGTCCCATGGGAATCCTTCAAAATGAAAGATACATGAACTGGTAGATTAGATGGTCTTCCCTCACTAACATTGTTAGAAAAAAAAACATGTATTATAGCTACTGAAATAATATACAACTATGAATTAGAAAAAAAAAATCTATTAGTTGTATTTATGAGGCAGCAAGAACAAGAAAAAAAAAACCTGTCAATGTCATGGACATTTTCCAGCAAAGTCTTGCACTTGCTCTTTTCTAAAAGGCACCCTATGTTTAAACAGTAGTAGTAAGTCTACACTGCATTCCTCTTTCCAGAGAGGAATGCAAATGCAGACAAACGAAACTGCAAATGAAGAGTGTATTTGAATTTCCCGTGCTTCATTTGCATAATTGCGTCCAACCACTTTTTCCAACTACCCTATTTCGAAAAAAGAAATGCTGTGTAGACGCAGTTATTTCGAGAAAAACCTTTCTTTCGAAATAAACCTAATTTTATAAGGAGTAAGGTTTAAGGGTTATTTCGAAAGAAGGGTTTTTTCCTCGAAATACCCTATTTCGAAAAAAGAAACGCTGTGTAGATGCAGTTATTTGGAAAAAGTGGTCGGATGCAATTATGCAAATGAAGCGCGGGAAATCCAAAACCGTGCTTCCTTTGCAATTTCATTTGTCTGCATTTGCATTACTCTCTCGAAAGAGAAATGCAGTGTAGACATGCCCTAAGAGAGTCATTTTCTGTAAAAATCTCTGAGAAGTAAAATGGCTTGCACTGTAATGATCACAGCATCATAATCATATATAGTATACACATTTTTTTTTTTTTAATAGCTGAGCCTAGATGAGAAGCGGCTGGCATATATTACACGGAACACTAATTTATTTATTTTGGATACTCCTGCCTTTTCTTTTAAAAATTCTATTAGCTATTTAGTCTAACAAGCCAAAAAACCTAGTTATGCAATATACAATCTGCATTATTGTTTATAATTGATTTATCAAATACTCTCAATTCACTCTTCTGCTCTGGCTAAGCAGCAGAGCCATTAGAGTTGTGTCATTCAAGAGTTAAGCGTAAACGGAATCTGGAAGAAAACACACACTATGGCACTGTAGTGATTTACATTAGAATAAGACTATCTTGCCAGTTTGGTTTAGTATCAGTCCCTAAATAAACGTGACAGCCATTTCACTGTGAGCCAGGATGTTCATTAGAGGCTACATTGTTTTAAATGAATTGGCCAAGTTCTATTTTACGCCTCTCCCCCCACCACGCTCCACATTTATTCTTTTAATGGTTAAAATAAACTTTAAGGATTCTTGTACTGTTGACTTTAAATTCAATAATGCATAGGGCTAACTTAAAGTTGAAGAGGTCTCTTTAAATACATCTGGGTATTCCATACTTCCAGCTGAAGTTCTTTTTACTTACTCTCCATAGATTACTATCAAGGTAACAAATATATTTCTCTGTTTTTTTCGTATAGGTTCATTTTGGGTACGTCTACACAGCAACATTATTTCAAAATAACTAGCATTAGTTCAAAAGATCTTAGTCGGGTCTACACAGCAGGCAGTTATTTTGAAATAATGTCAAAATGCTGTCAAGCTGGAAGACTTCTTACTCCGACTCCTGTAACCCTCATTGTACCAGGAGTAAGGGAAGTCAGAGGAAGAGTGTGCTACTTTTAAAATAAGTGCTGTGTCCCAATTTCAAAATAAGCTATGCAATTGACATAACTCAAAATAAACTATGCAAATTGAGCTAAGCCCTGATGTGTAGACCCACCCTTTAAGGCCAAAAGAGACCATGGCAATCACCTAATCTGACAGTCTGCATAACATGGACCATAAGACTTCCCTGTACTAATTCCTGCTTCAAGTTCAAGTTCAATAGCTGTGCTTCAACTGGAGCATCTATTTTAGAAAAACATAGAAACCTGAATTAAAAGTTCCCCATGCTAGAGAACCAGCCACAACCTGTGGTAAGTTGTCTGAAGGGTTAGTTACCCTCTACTATTTAAAAAACAAAAACAAAAAACAAAAAAACAAAAAAACCACACACCTTACACCTTATTTCCAGTCTGAAATCATTCTCTCTTCTCTCCAACAATGTGTGCCGATATTAGCTTTCTGGCCAGTCAGGTTTTAAAGAAAGAGTGGATTTCAAAAAAAGTTTAATGAATTTTTTAAAATAGACCTATTTAAAATTGAAATTTCAAGACGAGCTAAATTCAGCCCTGAAAACATACTATAGTCTCTTTAAAACTTAGCAGGAAACATCCTTAATTTTAATAAAGTCAGATCACATAACTGGTAGAAGCGATCAGGAATTACAGTTTGTCAGTTAACGTTCTAAAGCAGCAGTTGCCTCTTCTGCCACTACTGACCGAGTGTTTTCTTCCTTTCAGTTTACTCAGTTAGTTCAGTTCAGTGACTAGACCATTCAAAATTAAGAAACTGATTGAGAGTTGAAAAAGCAAGATAGGAAGAAGAGAACTATCTATCTTAATTTCACCTCCTGACTCCATTTCCTGTTTACGTGGGATAAGAGATTCTCATAGGATTCAGTGGGTTTGGAATTCCAGTACCTCTCTCTCCAGGCTTCTCTTGACAGACATTTCCATCATAGCTCCTATCTACCACATCCTTTCTTGTTAACATCTTGTTCCCATGCCGTCTTTGCTGTCATGCTTCTCCCATTCTTAAAAGATGCCCAGCACAATTCAAATATGCACTCTCCAGCCTATCCGAGTCCCAAGTTCATCTTTACCCACATTTCCTCCTGCCTGCCATTCTCCTCAGGGTACTATTTTCTACTATCTGTATCTTCCTTTCTTCCCTTTCCATAAGGCTCACCATTTCTAAACCATAGCATAGGAGGATGCCAGCACATGTAGCATATACTTTTCCTTTTTCCTCCTCATCCAATGAACAAAAATTAGGTATGAGAGGATAAAATCTACTAGCTCTAAGTATATTGAATGACACTGACAAAAAACAAACAATCAGTTCAATTCACTAACTAACTAGAGATAACTCTTCCTTTGTTTAATAAATTGGTAAATCATGCCATCACAGGGTCAGGTGAGACCTCAAAGATCTAGTCTAACTTCTCCCTGCCAAGATGCAGGATTTGTTAAGTCTAAAACATCTAAGACAGCTGGGTATCCAGCTTCTTTGCGAACGTGCCTTCACTGGAGGCTTTCAAAATTTGCCTAGGAAATGTGTCCCGTTGTTTTGATAAATATTTTTCTTATACAGGCAGTCCCCGACTTACGCGGATCCGACTTATGTTGGATCCGCACTTACGAACGGGGCTCTCTTGCCCCGGAGCTCACAGGCAGCGGTCAGCCACCTTGACCTCCGGGGCGAGAAAAGCTGCTCCCGGTGCCCCTGGTCTGCTGGGGACCGTCTCCAGCAGACCAGAGGCATCAGGAGCAAAGCAGCAGCCCCGGCGGGTTTGCTCGCGGTGCCCCTGGTCTGCTGGAGACGGTCCCCAGCAGACCGGGGCACCGCGAGCAAACCCGCAGCCGTGGCGGGGTCCCGCGCTTCTGAGGCTTTGCTCTGGCAAAGCCTCAGAAGCGGGGGAACACGCCGCTGCTGAGGGTTTGCTCGTGGTGCCCCTGGTCTGCTGGGGGGGGGGGGGGGCGCAGCTAGTGTGCCCCCCCCCCCAGCAGACCAGGCTTTTATTGTGGACCCTGGGGCAGAGCAGCTGGGGGGCTGCCGGTTGGTCCCGCAGCGCCGCTCTGGGCACTACTGGACCAACCCGGCGGCTCCCCAGCCCTCTGCCCCAGGCGTCCTGATTCAGCCGCTGCTGGTCAGTTTCAGCAGCGGCTGAATCAGGACGCCTGGGGCAGAGCAGATGGGGTGCTGCTGGGTTGGTCCAGTAGCGCCAAGGAGCCGCGCTACTGGAGCAACCCAGCAGCACCCCAGCTGCTCTGCCCCAGGCGTCCCCAAGTCAGCCGTTGCTGAAACTGACCAGTACTGACTACAGGAAGCCCCAGGGACAGTTGCTCTGCCCTAAGAATCAGCGGCTGATCAGTTTCAGCAGCAGCTGATTTGGGGTTCTTAAGTTGAATCTGTATGTAAGTCAGAACTGGCGGTCAGTTTCAGCAGCGGCTGAATCTGGACGCCAGTTCCGACTTACATACAGATTCAACTTAAGAACAAACCTACAGTCCCTATCTTGTACGTAACCCGGGGACTGCCTGTATATCCAGCACCTTTAAGGTAGCTTAATTCTTTTTAAATTCAATTTGTGTTTGTGCATTTTAAATTGAATTTGAATGTCCAGCAAACCAAACACTAACAGTCTATAGTTGTTCATAAAACCAAATGTTTTAGTATATATATAAAAAAAAACCAACACACACATCAAATTGTGGGGCCCAGCTTATCCATTGGTTTACATTGTAATTACAGATCAGGGGTTGGCAAACTTCAGTTCACAGCTCATCAGGGTAAGACTCTGATGCACTGGGAAGTTTTGTGTACCTGAAGACTGTGGCACAGAGACCCTCAGCTCCTACTGTCCGTTGTTTTAAAAGTTGGAGTCACAAGAAACGTGAGTTTTAGTACATGTCATGTAATCTAACAAAAAACATGTTATAACTGAACAAATGTATTCACATACCTTCAAAATTAGTCTATGTACCTATTTAAAAAGTCTTAAAATTCTTCACAAGTTTGAATGTCTCCAATTCACCGAACAGTTCATCAAATTCAGCTTCAGTCATAGCTGCTCCTGCATGGTCATCACAGATGTCAGCAGTGTTGTCCTCAGATTCCTTAGCAGCCTCCCTTATGTCATCATCAGCAAATAGGGCATCTTCTTCTGAATGACCAAGTGTATTGCTAATATAGAAAAATCATTTTGGAAATGTTGTCATTTCCAAGGGAATGGACTCCACACATCATTGATCAAGTGGGTGACCCAATTTAATTCAGGGTTCATAAGATTCTCGACTTTCATCAACTTCATCATGCCGGAGTACATCCAGTCAGATGACATTTTGCATAGCTTGTATTTAAAGGGTTTGTTCAGGCAGATACCAAGCAGTGGTAGATCAGAAGCTGAGCCTCCAGGCATTACAGTTAAAGTAGTTGTAATTTTTTTTGGCTATATGTTTCAACCTCATACATTGTGTGCCCCAAACATTTTCCAAACAAGCATAGATCGATTACTGAGACGTGTTCCTGGTCTCTTATTCCACACTTTTTCCGGCCATTCAATAGGCCCTCTTTCATCCACCCATCTCTTTTCATGTGTGCACATGACAACACCTGAAGGTGTTTTAGGCAAGGTTTTCCTTTTAACAGTCATAGGAGGGAACATTGCTCCATTGGCAAAACAGGATTAAAAAACCCCACTGTAAAATGGATTTTTTTCCATGGCCAGTGGTTTTAATGAAAACTGATTTCCCTGCCCTCCTCAACACTAGTTACTGTTCTGTTGCTCCAGAGATCAAATGTTGTTGGGGTTTCGTTCATATTTCCTATTTGTGACAGCTCAAATGCATATTCCTTTTGATGTTTTGTAACAAGCCTTTGGAAAGATCCAACTTTTTTTTCTTCCAGACTTTTTGGCAGCTTTTGTACTATCTTTGTTCACTGATGAAGATAGACCATAACGGTTCATGAAGTGAGTACACCAACCCGCTCATGCAACAAACATTGAGTTGTATTTGTTGTCTTTCAATATTCGCAGGGTATACAGACAAATTCATCATTCATTTTAAATACTAACATGAAAATCGTAGAAAATAATTGTTATAGAATTTGTAGGCCTATATACAGCAGTGGTGTGCAACCCACAGGTGTCCTCCGGGAGAGGTCACAGCGGCCAGCCAGCATTTTCTTTTCCCAGCTCGGTGCCCAACATACACGCGGGCAGCGGTGGATTTAGGGCAGGGCGAGCAGGGCAGCTGCCCCAGGCCCTGCGCTTCCCGAGGCCCCACGCATGTGCCGTGTCACAGGAGGGGCCCCGCGAAATTTCACTGCCCTGGGCCCCGTGGCACTCTCATCTGCCCCTGCACGCGGGGGTAGGAGGAGTGGCACGAGAGCGGACCGGCACTATAAATTAAAGGGGCCGCAACCAAATTTTCCCAGATTCCCCCCTCCCCCCAACAAAAAAGGTCTCAGCTTTGGGGGGTTGTGAATGAAAAGAGGTCGAACACCTCTGATATAGAAGAATGTCACCTGCTTTCACTGTCAAATTATAATCTTTGTTTATTTCAAAGATACCTTGGGGACTGGCATGTCTGTGGTGGGAACTGGCTTTAAAAAAAAAAAAAAAAAAAAGATTTAATTGATTCTGTGCATTATATTTTCAGACTGGCCAAAGACTTAGGAGGACCAAGTGGTCAACATGAATAAAGAGATCAAATTTCACAATAGCAGATTGACACCAGAGCCATAGTACAGTAAACTTCTGATAATCCGGCACCTTTAGGACCCAGGGGGTGCCGGATTATCAGGTATGCCGGACTATCAAAAGGGGGGGGGGCTATGAGGGATCTGGGGTGGGGGGAGATGCCACCCCAGACCCCTCATAGCCCCCCATTCCGATAGTCCGGCTCTGCCCCAGGCATCCCCGATTCAGCTGCTGGTCAGTTTCAGCAGCAGCTGAATCGGGGAAGCCGGGGCAGAGCAGCTCCAATTGTCCGGCTGCCCCGAGCACTTCCGGGTTCCTGATGGTCCCGGACCATCAGGAGTGCCGGAGCATTGGATGCCGGACTAATGGAGTTTTACTGTACTATCATTCATTGTATTTCTTTTTAACTGACTTTTAAGGTCTAGCATTTTGTGAAATGGATGGGTCAGATTTTATGCAGATATAAATTAAGTTTTAAAAAAAAGAATGCTGAAATTTTATTGAAGAGAAGCGAGTCCAGAACGGACATTTCATCATCAATGATCTACAGCACGGGTCAGCAAGCTATGGCTCCCAGTCTGTCAGGGTAAGCCACTGGCACATCAGGACATTGTTAACCTATGTAGCTAAGAATGTTGTAGAGATTTAGTGGATCCTCCTGATTAGCAAAATAAATAAATAAAAGCACTAAATTTAGTCTGAAGGCTATCTTTAATTGCAAGCCCACCTTTTTAAGTGCATACCAAACACTGAGACTCAGCCTCTTTTTAGGCAAATAAAGTACATATGCAAAACATGATTAAAACGGATGATTCAAAATCAAGGTTTCTTCAGAGATTTAAATCAAAGCATTATGAATCACCAATTTGTGTCATTTAAATCAGCAACCCACCATAATTTTGTCTATAGTTTTAGAGAACAGAGAAAAAAAACTGTAAAATGCAAAGCCATAAATATTGGCTGGAAGACTCTGGAAAAGGTGTGCTATAGGAAACTAACTTTAACTGATCAGATTTCAAGATGATAGTGTCTCTTTAAAATAAGATTTTTTTTGTTTACTTTAGGATAACAGGTTTTTCAGTTACCCTGTTCCATTGAAGCAATGTTTGACATTTTGGTCTGCATACGTTTTAAATATCAAAAGGCTTGAATCTTTCATTTTTATCAATGTTTACCATAAAAGACTTACTCAAGACGTGGACCAAAAGTCAATAAAGCATTTTAAAATCAAAGCTATCCAAGACCCTTAGTATGATTATGCTTGGAGCTGAATAATGTTTTATATTTGCTGCTACAGTAATTTTAACAACTTTTCCAGAGTTGCTCTCCAAAGAAATGCTGACTGAAATTGCTGAGTAGTTTGGATGACTGTGTTAATAGAGAAAGAATAGGGGTATGTCTACACTACCACCCTAGTTCGAACTAGGGTGGTTAATGTAGGCAACCAAAGTTGCAAATGAAGCCTGGGATTTGAATTTCCCGGGCTTCATTTGCATCTTGCCGGGCACCGCCATTTTTAAATCCCCGCTAGTTCGGACTCCGTGCCTGCGGCTACACGTGGCACGGAGTAGGTAGTTCGGATTAGGTGTACCGGAGGTGTACCGGCAGTTCAGAATAGGAAGCCTAACCCGAACTACCTACTCCGTGCCGCATGTAGCCCGGGCACGGAGTCCGAACTAGCGGGTATTTAAAAATGGCGGCGCCCGGCAAGATGCAAATGAAGCCTGGGAAATTCAAATCCCGGGCTTCATTTGCAACTTCGGTTGCCTACATTAACCACCCTAGTTCGAACTAGGGTGGTAGTGTAGACCTACCCTAAGAGATTCAGAGGAGATAGGAATTCTAGTGCTAAAGAGTGTCATAGAATTGAACAAGTTCATATTCAGAAGACATTTGTCAGAAATTTCTGCACATGGCTCTAAATTTATTAGAATGGTTACTAATTTTGAGTGTCTCAGGAGACATTTCAAATGGGACTGTTGTTCAGTAAGCATGGGAAGGGGAAAAAAAATCATACTAAAAAAAAAATCAGGAAAGCCCATTAAAAGATAAAATATATATCAACACTTCCTATAATATCATGCATGTAAACTTCTAAAGATTAAAGGTCCTGATCTTGTCCATCAGTGAAGGTTATGTAGATCTGTCCTAGCAACTATGGACACAGGTTCTAAGATATGTTGTGTCTCCATTAATTTCCAGAGACCGCCAACAATCATTCTGCAGACACTGGGCTCCAAACATCAGGACTGTTTTTTAAAAAGGAATAGGACCTTTTAATTCCTTTCAGTTCTACAAGTTGTTGCAGTCAGCTGTAACCTTTTTAGTAATATTTTACTTAGATTCCTTTTCTGCTGGAGGCAAGGAGTGGAGGATAGCAATGATCCAGTATCAGAGACAAACTGTGGGTTGTGTGGTTCCCTCCCTCCAGGGTGACACAGAGGATCATGGAGGGATGCAGTGAGGTCCGGGCCAGCCACCATGGTGGGCAGGCACTGTGCACCATCCAGGCCCATTCTGGCCTCCAGATGCAGCCCTGGCTCCTAGCCTTACCCCAAAAACACATCCTGAATGTGACTTCCACTCCCAGCCCTGGTGCCAGCCCCAGCCAACCTCCAGCCTTGGCCCCTGATCATGGCTCCACTTCCAGCCCTACCTCCTGAGAGGCATGACCATGAAGAGCTTGGGGACCACTAAAGTAGCAGCTTCTGTGGACCAGGAAGCAAAGTGTTTGGCTCTTCTTTCATACCTTTCCCCCCACTCCTTTAAAGACAGTGTCAAAACACTGGAAATATTCCCTAAGTCATTCAGTATGTGAAACTAAGCTGAAGTGAAGCACAAGTATTTACAGGAGGTGACAAGTAGTTGTTTACAATAATAAAGACTTTACAGAAGCAATAAACTAGTTCAGACATAGGAGAACATTTTGTAAGACTTCCATCTAGACTGGAAAGTCTCTCCTCAACTTCTGCCATTAATGGTTGATGTTCCCCCAATACGAATATCATGCTAGAATTTTGTTTCACAGAGGAGTGCTCCCAACCAAAGGCATGGTGAAATTAAAATGTAGCACATTACCTCTTCTCTACATCTCAGAAGCCAATGAAGTAACTCTTATATGCTATGATTCCTGATAATAAACAGTCCCTTAAAGATGAACAGCATCCAGGTCAAGCCCTCATTTCTCTCTGTGGGAAACCGCAAAGCTACACCCAGGTGTCATACAGGCCTTCCTAGTGAATTCGGGGGCAGCAATAATGCTGGATCCCAGTAGAACAGTGGGGAAACTGGGATTTAACCTTCCTTCACTACAGGAACTATTAATATTACAGGAGTGTATGTTATCAGTATGATTGTTTCACATGTGAAGGATTGGATATACACTGAGTTCTACATCCACCTTATCCATTAGATACCCCCCCAATTCTCCTGCCCTACCCTTGAACAGCTATGTCTCCCAGGCAAGATCCTCATTATGCACTGAATCAGTAATGAGTTGGGCATACTCAAATCTCCACCAAAAAAAACTTTAGCTTTAATAAGGTTGCCAGGTGTCCAGTTTTGAACCTGACAGTCCAGTATTTGAGTTTTCTGTTCAGGAAACAAATTGAGAAAATATAAATCTCCAGTATTTTCTAAATAAGGTGTAATGTAGATTGTGATGTAATGTCAAGTGTGTCCGATACTTTTGTTGAAACCATCTGGCAACCCTAGCCTTAATCCACCCTATCCTGACACAGACTTAACAACAACAACAACAAACACAACAACAAAAAATCCTATTCAGCACTAATCAAATGCCAGACATTTTTTCTTTAAGTCTCAGCAATAACATGCCCTTTACAGTTCTAGTAAATGTTAAGCTACCAAATCCAGTGTCCTGCCCAAAGGTAATAGGGTGTGAGCAACAAGTGACTTGTCAAATTTGTAGGACACTTCTGGAAAGCAAACGCCTCCCAAGTTTAAAATCAAGGAGCACTCCAAGTTCCAGTCCCCGAGTGATACCAAAATGCTTTATAGTATCATTTATTTGCAGTAACATCAATATAGCTCAAAAATATTTCCTGGCCAAAGCATCTCATCTGAATAAAGAGCTTTAAAATATTCCGACATTTAACTAGAAAACTGCCTGTCGCTGATCAACGAGGAGCTAGTCTTGATTAATTGCCCCTTCCCCGCCTCTGCCTATTTTTAGGTTGTGAGAATTTATGTCCATTTAATACTCAAGAGCCATTTGTGGAGGGTCTCGGCTCTCCAGCATGGGAAAGAAAGAACTCCTCCCTTTCCACAACGCCATTCCAGCATTCCTTGTCACCTCCATCTCCCCCAGAGAGTTCTGAATGCAAAGAGATGGAGAAAGAGAGACTTCAAATCACCCTGCCACCTACTGACACCACAGAGGAAGCCAGCTCATCTAATGGCTTCCCCCATGCTGCAGAGACCATGATCAATGGTGTGCTCCATAGTCAGCCATCAGCCATGGAAGTCCTACACCAGGAGTGCTCCATGCGGGAGCAAGCAGGCAGGAGACTCCAGAGCCTGTGTAAGCAAGAGGCCTCATTATGCATCTAAAAGGATCTGCAGAGAGTGGGGGCAGAAATCTTGGGCCAGACCGTAGACCCATATGGAACAGTGTGGGGAAGCCTATACTTGGGGTCACTGAGGTAAATCTTGCAAGAAAACCTCAAAAGGAGAAGTGTCAGTGCGAAGAGCAATCTGAACCTTAAACACTCTACACCCATCCAAATTGGGCAGTGAAAGCTTTATCACCCTGCCTTGCCAATATGCCTACCCAAGCCAGATCACCACGAGGCAGGCAGCTCTGTCCCCATGGCCCATTCAATCCTTGGCATATGCTGAGGCTGCAAACCCGTCAGTCGTAGTGAGAATATATTTGTCCACAGGGAACCAAACTGAATTAATAACATTATATGCCCTGTGAAAGGCTGAGGAAGGTCACAAATCTGAGAACTAGGCAGCGTGACCTTCAGCACAGATGCCATCATCACCAGCAGACAGATAAGGAAGAGAGAAGGAAAATGCAAAGGTATATACAAGAAAAAAAATGCATTTCTTTTAATGAAAAGAGTGACAACTAGGACATCACCCCAAATCATTTTATGCCTTAGCATTAACGGCTGCCAAATAAAAGACATCAGATCCATCTGGCACATGCATACTTCTCTGGCTGCCAAATGTTCCTTAAGATTCAGTCGATTTACAGTTAGGTGTATTTGCAAATTCCAGCCTCCTTGCTGAGCAGTGTTCCTGAACAGAATCCTTGCCTCTTGAGAGCCCTAGAAGGCGGTGAACAGACGTGCACTGATTATTCAGCATTAGTTGTACCTGTACTATGTATTGGTCCAGTTTTCTTGATTTCTAATGGGTTTAACAGCTGCAAGACACTTAACTAGAACTCATCTAGAGAGGAGAAACTTTTTTTTAAGACACGAAGTCATTCATGCAGTAAGGGGGAGGTAAGCAGATTATATTGACGTATCTGGCCAGCAACATATCAAATTCATCCAGAAAATAAACGTTTATACACATCAGCTACAAGCAGCTCTGATACTAATTTTTCTTTACATATTTTGTTAATATATATCTTCCCTTTAAAAGCTTTTTTATTTTCCCCAGTAATTGGTGATAAAATGCCCTCTTGTGGACTTGAGTGTGGACCACCACAGTAGCACCAAGAGTTCCTGAATCTACAGCAAATTCACATATTTCTGAGAACTTGTATAAATTAACAAAGGAAATCACAGTCTCACTTTCAAGCAGAAACGGATACCCACAGACTCGAGTAATACAATATTTGACTACTATATATCATCCATATGTAGGATTTAGAACCCTAAAACACGCAAGTATGGAAGCACTGCTATACACAATTTATTATAATAACTACATGATTTTGTTGTTGTGGGTTTGGGGGTTGTTTGTTTTTTTTATTGACAAACAAATGCTCCCTTTCTTGTATCTAAGGAATAAAAATCTAAACAAAATAAACTCCTAGGGCACATCTACACAGCAGGGTTAAAGACGAAATAAACGACATAGCTCACGTTGTGTAAATTGACGTAGCTCAAGTTGAAATAACTTATTTCGGCTTTTGGCACTGTCTGCACAGCAAGAAGTCCGAGTTAGAGCACTCTTCCTCCGACTTCCCTTACTCCTTGTGAAATGAGGGTTACAGGAGTCAAGTAAGAAGTCCTCCAGCTTGACATTATTTCGACAGTATGTTGAAATAACTACTTGCTGTGTAGACATGGACTATGTTATTTCAGAATAAAGTGAGTTATTCTGAAATAATGCTGCTGTGTAGACATAGCCTTAGAGAAATTTGAACAGGAATGAAGCTCTAGGATACTAATAAGCATCAGGATTTCACAGAATACTAGATGTACTAAACTTTTAGATCTATATCAGAATTAAACCATACCCAAAATATAGTTTACAGTACACTTAAGCATTTTACAGTACAGCCAAGGTCAAACTTCAGAGCTACTGTTATAGAAGTTTAAGGCCTTGTCTATCCTACCAAGTTTTATCACAAAAAATTACCTTTTGGTGACAAGACAGCAAGAAAATACACACAGCAGAGTGACTTTTGTTGAGGGAGAAAAGGGGAGAAGCCCAGTTTTGGCAATAAAAAACTACACCTCTCCTTTTATTGTCAACGAAGAGCCAGAGCAGATACCATGTGTTTTGTCAATGGAGCTGACTTCCACCAGTTTCCCACAATGCTTGCCCTGATCACTCTGCTCAGTATTTTGATTTCTACTGCCCTGGAGGAAACATGACCCATCAAATATTCACATTTGACAAGGCCAAATGATTGTTAGAGAACCATGGTGCATGAAAGCAACAGGAAGGAAGAGGTTAAGAAGAATCTTATTTAGATCAAATTGATTTTGCTACACTACTAGCTTCTTTAGATTACAAAGGTGTCTAAGACCCTGATTAAACCATCACCTCAATGCTGTACTGTCACAATAACAGCCGAGTATATATATGAACACTTGGTAAGTCAATTGACCAATCTGCCATCCGTTCTTGCATGAAGGTTCACAAGAATCCTGCTTTCAGCCTGGCAACTTCTCTTTATAGCAACTCAAACTGTGGATACACAAGAATACAGCATTATGGACAGGTAGCAGTTGCTTCACAGTTAAAAAGGTATTATTGAGTTTACATCATAAGCCGAAACTTGTCAAAACTGGCAGTCTAGCTGAAACATAGAATATTGGCCTCAAACTTGGAAGCTTAAGTTGAAGTAGAATTTTTCTGGCTAAAGAAAGACCAAATGGACAAAGCAAAGCAATGATGAATTACATGCAAAAAGAGGTTTTCAGAATTAAAGTTTTCCCTACCCTTCCTTACAAAAGATGCGAAAACCAAACCATACATGTAACGTGAGAAATTATGAGTCACTGGACTCATGTAGTTGAGATCCAGTACAGAGGTCCAAGTATTAGAAATTTAAACTTACATTAAAAATTGAGGTTTTAGATATTATCAGCATGGCACCCATTTTAAATGGAGGGAGGTGTACTAGAAAATAGGATTTTATTTACTTTGGTGATTTGATCATCTTGAAGACCAGGCCCAACATTTACCCAGGGATCTTCAGTACTCAAGGTAACTTCATTTATTTCAACAAGGTAACTTCAACAGATTTGAGACCAGAATAAATTTGGCCCATTATAGAATAGAGATCTGTACAAAACCTTTTTTAGAAGCCCAAAACCACTGCTTTCATGACTTGTTTCATCCCATCCATCAGGAGAGATCAGCAAATATAGCTAAAAACTTAAACAAATCTCTCTTGCTATCTCAAGTCTTCAACATAGAGGATGGAATTCAGTTAAATAGTTGTGAAAGCGTCAGTAGGATTCAGTTTGGGGCCTGATGCTACAAAGAGGTTTGCTCTTTGTGATTCAAGTGTATCATGTGTTACTTAAACATGCTTTAAGGCATGTTATTTCTGTGGTCATCAGGCTTGCCCAAGTGTAAGTTAGCTCTGAACTTGGCTCTCCATTCAATTGTGTTTCTACAAATTTGCGAAACCAGATTAACCAAGCTTCAGCCAGAGCCAATCTCTCACCAACATAATTCCCCCCCCCCCCCCCCCCGCAGCTCTCATAATATTTGCTGTTTTCCCTTTAAGCCAGAGCTCTTGGAATCAAGAGATTTCAGGAGATGCACATTACATTTAAGAAGTGAGTTTTTAAGACCTCACGGTTGGAGAAAAAACAGCTGGGGGGAGGGGGGGGGTGAAGCTAAAGACTCGGAAAGCAAAAAACTAAAAATAATTCCCCAACATTATTTAAAAATAATTTCATTATTTTTAAAATACTTGGGAGGTAGCAATTTTGAGCATATATCTAGAGAAAAATCCAGACTAAAATTAGGAATTTGATTACCAAGGACACGTCTGTACACCCCTTGACTGATATGAGGAGAATTGTATGAGTAACAGAGAGTAGCATTTGAGGCCTCACGTAATACTACAATGCTTTTACACAAGCAAAACACATGTTAATATTACTGACCTTCCTACCAACAATCAGGCTATTGCAAAATATTTTACCAGAAACACATATTGAGAGAAAGAATTAAGATGGCTAAAAGGAAATCAATTGGCACGCCTGGTTAAATTGTTTTTAAAACACATGATACAGAAAAAGCAGCAATACCACCTGTGAATACATGCAAGTTTATCCAAAATTAATTCACTTCTAATGGAACACTGATCAGCATGCCTGATGTTTGGAAATGTGAAATAATCTTTAAAGAGAAAAAAAGTTGTTTAAAAAGCAAGCAAGAGGTAGACTAATTTAGCAGTGGATTTTCCACACACTTTTCTTCTATTAAAATAGCTAAAAATAAGGTAAAAAAAAAATGAAGGAGGGCAATGCAGTATGGTTAACACTGTGCCTTTCATTGTGTTAGCAAGTCTGTCAGAATGCACTGGAAACACTAACCACACATTCTCTACTGCCGTCTCCTCAAGAGGCAAATACAGTGTTTCTCATAATCCCTCAACACACAATATGCTTACTGTGTCTGGTACTCCTCTGCTCCCAGGAGGACAGAATACAGAATGCCTGTGTTAGTATTTGAGATTTTCAGATGCAAGAGATCAAGTTGTTTGTGAAACCCGGGAGGAAACAAGAAGTATTTTTAAACGTCATAATAGCCACAGTTAGAGTTAAAAAGGCAAACTATGCTAAATGTAATTTAGTCTAACTCACCAAGACATCACTCAGCAAGAACCTGGAGGGGTTTGTGCACGCCTACTCCAACATGAGTTGCTAAAACTAAAAGCAAACAAACACACTACTTTGGCCTAAACTTACCTCCAAAAAGCAAAGTTCATTAGGATTCAGACACCTTTCCCAGGATTTGAGTTAACCTCATGAATACTTGCATAATGCTTCCTGCCAGCAGGGGTCAGCATGGGGGGGGGGAAAAAAAAAAAAAAAAAAAAAAAAAAAAAAAAAAAAAAAAAAAAAAGAGAGGGGAGGAATGATTCAGCAATAGACCCAGGGCAACTGGCAGGTAGCAGCCACAATGAAGCCTGCTTTCTTTACCTGCCCCCATCAGCAGCTTTGGTGACAATAAAGGAGAAAAATAGCTTACTACCCACGTAACTATCATTTATATAACCTTCAGTTCCTTCTGAGATCCCCTTTAAGCATTACAGGTAGTATTATAGAGTTAAGAAGGTGAAATTCTAGACAAAGTTTCCTTCTTACAACAGACATCCTATCTTCACCTTGTGGCAACTTTGACATAGGCTCATGGTATCTAGCACTTTACTTCTTTTAAAAGGAGGTAAATTTGCTAAGTCCCCCCACTTCAAAACCTTTACAATATCAGTTCACATGGAGGCCCTTATCGCTTCTATTTTTATTTTCTTAAACAATAGCCAGACATCCAAGAGAGAGAGGAAGAATGAAACAAAAAGTCACTACCCACAAAAAGCCACCCCCCCCCCCAAAAAAAAATATTTTTTCTTGTCACAGTTCCCAGCACCAGTACTTTAGCCACTGAGCAGGCTCTATGCACACAGGACTGTTCTGTTTATCCATACCGAGTATTACTTCTGGCAGCAGAAGCAATATGAGTGTGGTACAGTGGGTGCTTTCACTTTGGTTGCAGGGCCTGACACTCCACTTTGAGGTGACATTTTTGCACTGCTTTTCAATCCATAAAAGGGGAGCAAAAAGTTTGACAGAACACAGTTTAGCTTACAAGTTAATTCACAAAATGTTTCAAAATATCCGGAGTGTTTTCTTTGTACTAGATAAACAAACACACACACAAAAGAAGAACTGCTTTAATTTGAAGCCTTCCAACTTAGCATCTCTCTCTACTTGGCAGGAGTAGGAATATATTAACAACCGAGAAAAAGTTAAAAAGGATGTGTATAGTACACAAATAATGTTTTTTTTTTTTTTTTTTAAAACCTGTATATTCCTGTAACCCACAGACCTAGTGAGTGGCACTTACAGAGAGAGAAAGAATGAGTGAGCTCTATAGCCTAACCCGAGAGCCAACTGGTTTTTAGCTCAAGGGGTAGAGGCTCATGCACTAAGCTTCAGAGATCCCGGGTTTGGTTCCAAATTGTCTTGATGTATATTTTCACCTATATGTCAATGAGCAGATAAAACACACACAGCTGTTTCAACATGTGCACATTTCATCAAGTTATCTGATCATACCATACTTGATTTTGTGGGTTCAATTAATCTTTCCCCATCAGTCCCTTGTTTGTAGTTTATCCAACTGTTGTTCAAAATGGAAAACAAAGGCATTTGAATTTTGTATATTCTTCATTACAGAAGCCATTATGTTTGAATATTCTGAAAGGAAAATTTTCTTTGAGCAGTTCAGCACACACTGTGATCTGCAAATCCACTAGTAGTGTTCACAGACAAAAAACAAAATCAGAACCTTATAACAAGGTCTGACAAAGCATCTCTCAGAATAGTATTATCTGATTTAAAATATTAATTACTCATCAACACAGACCTGAAGAAGTGTCTGAAGCAAAAGCTTTTAAATCACACTTTAAGACCAGGATTTTTACTGTCTGCATTGTGATGCAAATCATGCTTTTTTAGAGTTGAACACAGATAATGAGTCTCTCTCAAGGTTCAAAAATATCAATAGATATATGATTAAAGTCCAGCTCGACAGATTAGGCAGATCTTGAATTTATGAGATGTACTGTACAAGATCAGTAGCCTCTGAATGTATGCCTATATGAATTAGAGAGATTCTTTACAGAGTTTCTGCACTATATATGCACTTTACAATGCAAATTCCTGCAACATGCATGTTTGACAGTTTTCCGTTAATAAGATTCATTTGTTACAATACAATAGATTCCTTACATTTAACCACACTATGTCCTGTTCAAAACATACCCTTAGAGTAACATTCTTAGACCCAAATGTGCACTTTTCACCCATATTTATGCATAATTTTCAGGTCTAGCATTCCAGGGGGCGGGGGGAGAATAATGAACTATACACAAAAATGCACACTAATATCCTTAACATAAAAGCACAGGTAATAGCCCTTTCATTTTATAATAATCTGTTATAAAAATGTTTTACTGCAGACTGCATCAGCATTTATTTTTAACATGTGGCATTGCTGCAAAAAGGAATAATGAGTTTAACATAGAGGACCCAAGTGTTATAGGATTAATCTTGTCTTTAGCCCCATAGATTGCAGATGAAACTGTTATGCAGGTCAGTAATACTGCATGTAAAAGCTGTAAAGTTGCCTGAAATTTTTCATGGTGTCAGGAAGAGGACTGACATTTCAAAGTTAAAGCCAGTTATTGTGACTAGCCAAATTTATCACTTTAAAAACTAGACTTAGTATCCCAATCAAAAAAGAAAAATTGAATATAGATATTAGAAGATAATGTTTCAAGAACTGTTATTCCAGCTATTCTAAACATTCAATTTCAAGGTAAAAAAATACTTATGGAAAAGCATGACTTGAAACTAAATTATAATCAAGACCAGACTTGCTTCAAAGTATTATGAACAGTTTTCAAACTTCTGATGAAACTGTAGTTAATAATAACCTACAACTAAACAACATGTATCTAAGATTTGTGAAGCATGCTATTTTTTATTTATCCAATAACAGTACTCCTATGTTAAATTTTTTAAATACATTTTATTGTAGTTCAGGGGAAAAAAAAAAAACCTTTGTACCTCTGGAAAGAAAAGAAATGTAAAGAGGATAGCTTTGATATGCTTCTATTTACATTTCATCTCTCCCTGCAGTAAAAGATGCTGTTGGTAAGATACTTCTACGAGGAAATTTGCAATACTGTCCCTTATAGCAATAATTAATGCCTCTAAATGCATGGGTACTTCTGATAAGGTTAGCTAACTGAGGCTTTGTCTACACTGCCAAGTTTATCACAGCAGCATGGTCATGACATGAGTGGCGGGAGAAAGATCTGGCACTTTATAGCATTATAACTTGCTGCACTCTGGGATGGGGGGGAGGGAGGGGGGAGGAAGAGGAAGGTGGGCGGAGCAAGGAGGAGTTCTACACCCTTGAGTGAGAAAGTTACAGTGTAGTAGAGAGGCTGTGTAGACAAGCCCTGAAGTAATGAAACTGGTCCTTTGTCTTTTCAAGAAGAAGCTTTCATGAAAGCAGCCAAGAGAACTGCACAAGAAAAAAAAAAAAATGATATTTGAACTAGCCATTGGTTTATTTAAGTGGGGATAGTCAATAGGCAAACCAAAACTGGGCTACCAGGTGAATTTGAATTAACCCCAAAAGCTGTTTACTTATTATCATTTCTAGAATTATTTTCTCTGGAATCTGGTCCTTGACAATGCCTTGCTCAAGAAATTTGAAGCTTGACAAAAAATAATTTTGATTACTCCTTAAAGAGCAGTGTGTAATACCAATCCACTCATGCTTATGGGGAGTTAGGCTATATATGAACATGGAACACATTGATGCAGGGTATTATTTATGCAAAGAAATTAGTAAGTATACATACAAATATTGAACACATTAATAATCATAGACTATTGTTATATTACCATAGCTAGTGGTTATCAAATCCTCACGGGTATAGGCAAAAGACCATCATCAGCAAAACAATTTGCTCCTTTCTATAGAAGAAGAAGTTACCTTTACTACTTATAAAATGAGATTTAAGGGTAATTTCAAAAGAAGGGTTTTCTTTTGAAATAACCGTGTCTAGACAGCGTTTTTTTCCGAACTAGCGCACGGACACAATTATGCAAATGAAGTGCGGGAAATTCATATCTGAGCTTCATTTGCGGTTTCGTTCCTCTGCATTCCTCCCTCGAAAGAGGAATGCAGTGTAGACATACCCTGGGATTCTAAAAACTCCAAGGGCATCATGTAGCAATAAATCCAAATGGAACAGCATATTGTCACCAGACAAGTCATTCATAGAACTTTTAGAATAGCATGATATTCACAACATGACCTATATTGCTCAGTTCCTTTGTATTACATTGTACATCCTACAACCTCTTCTTTACTGGTTACATTATTAACAATTCAGTTTCGTTAATAAAAAAAGAAAAAGAAAAATAGTACAGTGTGGTCATACCTTGCTGGGGGACGAGCAGAGGGAAAAATTGCACTAATCTGTTTATACATGCAAGGATATGTTTTCTTATCATATATATGTGTAGCTTCTATTAGAGTATCAGATGGGAGGGGAAAAGGGAGCTGATCATTTCTGGTGTGCTTGATGAAACAGTGGGTACATTAGTTTTAGGAACTAAATTAAAAGGTCAGGAAAAAACACAAGTAGTAATGGACAAGACTGAATTTCAGATGAACGAACAATAGATGAAAAAAGCAGCACTGGGAATGATGCCAACAGTTAGGTGCCAAGATATCAAGAGCCTGATTCTGTTCTCACAGCGATATACAGGTGAAATTATTCTAGCACAGTCAATGGGTTAATACTTCCATGAGCAAGGAGAACTGGGCCCAGTACACGTGAGAAAAAAATTGGCAAAAATCAGCAAGCAAGTTGTGCAGGAATAAAAAGATGACTCAGGCAGATAGTGAATTCTTCACTGCAAGTGGACATTAGAAGTGCTGGTAATGGTGATGCCATACATAAATATACTAACAAATCTAAATTCTAGAACTGTGTATTACTGATGTGCGTTCCACATTCTTTTAATCATTAGAAGTTCCAATCATTCTACATTCAATATACTTGTTATAGTTGTTTGAAAAGTAAATGCAGCAATTTTACTGAATACTACTCTGCAGGTAGAAATAAGGATAGAATGGGGTACCTTTTTTTTTTCTTAAAGAAACAAGAGCCTAGTGATAGAAAAAGAAAACATTCTACCGCTCGTTTGGTTCAGCAATTCTTTTACAAAAGCAAAACAGTGCATTAGGTTCTCACATATTGGATACTTCCAAGTTTGACCAACCATCATAAGGCATGTACATTTCTTCGCTTCCCCACCCCACTGCATGCGGATGAAAACTAATAACCCTTACCCTATCTGTAACCACGACAACAACAGATTATTTTATTTAAGCAATATAATTCATGCTGAACATTTGTTCATGGGTTTTGTTGTCAAGGGAAAGGTTGACACACAGTACACGCATTTCATAAGCTACCAAGGATGACAAATATGCACTGAAAACTTGGGAGTTTTTGAATTTCCAGATATATAGTAGTTCTTCCCAAGCCCACTTGTATGCAGTGCAACTTCTATACCATTAATTTTAACTACTTTGTTTAGAGTTCTGTAGCGCATGAATTACAAAGGGTCAAAATGAAACTCCAATGGCCAATCTGCAAAGTAACCCCCTTGGACATAACTAACTTTTAAAATAAGTTATAGTAATATTTTACACATTTTGGAAATAGAAAAAAATCTTGAATAATGCGAGCAACCTACAAATGTAGGATATGAGTTCTTGTTAAAATGTCAGAACTGATTTTAGAAGACATGTCTGCACCAGAAGAGGTAAATTACAATTTTCATTACATATACAGCTTGAACCTCTCTAGTCCAGGACCCTTGGGATCTGACTGGTGCCAAACCAGAGAATTTGCCGAACAACAGGAGGTCAATATTGTCTAGCAGCATTACCAACACTTCCACTGCTTACTGGGCTCTTAGAAGACATTTAGGTGTAAATTAGAAATAAACAGCACGGAACACTGAGAGCCAGGACTGGTGGCTATAAACAAACTTCATGGGCCTGCATGAAACTTGGTCACACCCATGATTAGTTAGCCAGATGTCTACTTAACTCCTATCGGGCCACAGATGTTGCCGGACCAAAGAGGTTCAAATTGTACTTGCTAACGGTTACTCTAGATAGGTCACTATATAGAATTACTTGCATGTTTGCCCTGTTTGATCATAAATTGGAAAGACTTCTATAAATGGTTACTATGAGAATAGTTACAAGAACAAAAAAGACATACATTAGTTATTCAGTCAAGAATAAGTATCCTAATGACTTGTTCAACTGCTTCAAACTTTAGTTATGCTCATCAATGTAAAATATGGCTGTAGTTTACTTTTCTAAAGGAAAGCATCTTCATCAATTTAATCCAGAACACAATAGACACACTGTTGCTTTATTCGGGGAAGATATGGGGGGGGGGGGGGGGGAAGAGAGAGATAAGCTGGCTGCAAAATTGCTGCTTCTCTCACCCAGATCATAACATCTATCAAGAGGGATTTAAAGTTTCAGCAGATTGCTAATTATAAGAGACAGTAATACTGTTATCTGCAGTCACCTTAAAGCTACAGTAGTTTGGCTTTTAAGTAGCTGAAAAAACTGACCTCAAAGGATATACTGCTAACCAAATTTAAATCATGTTTAAAAGCCACACACACACACACACACACACTTAAAAGATATACCCAACAAAATAAAGCATTTTTTCAGTTTGCCAGTTTCATATGCATGACCCATACAAACATAAAATGCCTTTAGCAAACATTTACACATCTTAGTTTTCCTTCTCTGGTGAAAAATGTGGATTGTTACACTCCCTTAACCTTCTTGCCAGAATACTATTTTCTAAGACGACTTCAATTAAAAAAAAAATCATTACTTTACATAAGCAAGGCTTTAGAATTTCTTGGTGAAAAATTTGCATACCAAGTCTCAAAATATATAGGAGCTCACCGTTTAATAAACAAGATTGGGGTGGGGGGGTCACAGATCAAAAGCATGCATAATTTGTGGAGAGAACTAATACCATCACTTCTCAACAAAATCCCCCAAGAAGGTTTTTTACTCCTCTTTATTCGGGAACCTAAACCAAAAATCATAGTGTTCACAGATCTGCATAAGAGTATGACAAAGACAGTCACATCCACTTAATGTCAACAACAACAAAAAAGTAGTCCTACTCCATTTTCAACCTTAACAAGACCTCAGATAACAAAGTACCCAAGGGATGATGCACAGATCCTACACACAGCACAAGGATAAATAAAAAACAAGTAACAAATTTCATCCGGGGCTGCACAATGAGTGGGAAACAGATTAAGAAGTGATTTATTGATTTCACTAAACAAAAAAAAAAAATCAATGTTTTGCCTCAAAATTACTCCGATATTAACATATTCGTGTTATTTTTTTTTAAAAAAAAATGCCCTTGGCAAAGTACACAAATAAGGGCAACCAGACTTGTAGGCTCTCGTGTGGGGAAGAAACCGACCCAATATTTTTCTGTATTCATTGTCAGACACTTTTTAAGCTAACCTCGGGGGTAGATGCTTTGCCGTGGGTGTGCGTTTCAAGAAGGCATTTGGAACAGATGCCACTTAAAAAAAAATAACCACCACCCTCGCTCCAAAGAGTGTCACCAGCAGCCCTTCGCCTGGATGTGTCAGGTGCCCACGGCCACACCAAGCGTAGGAAGTTGGGGTCTGGGCTGCTTGGGTGGGGTGAGGGCTGCTCACTTTGTGGTGGGGCTGTGATGGAGTTGGTACTGGGATGGGGGGTACACACCTCCCCGCCCCAAAGCTCGGCTACCCATGCCACCCGCCTCCTTTCGCTGCCACACAAAACACCCAGGCAGGAAGTTTTTAATGCAGAGAGCAAGCGCAGGCGCAGGGGATTCATTAGCCAGGCATTCAATACACGGGAGGCTGCTGCTGCTGGCAAACCCCAAGCTTCACAACAACAACAGTGGGAAGGGGCACACCACACCGCGCACGCACACCAACACACACACACACACACACACACCAGGGCTGCCACCTGGGCGCCAAGCCCCCCTCCCGCCGCCGCCCCCCGGGCAGGGCTGCACAGCCCCCTCTAGCCATCCCAGCTCTGCCCTGGTTTCTGCCCGGCTCCTACCTCTCCCCGCTGGGCGGTGCGCACCCGGGGGCGGAGGGGGGAGGGTACCGCGGGCTCGTGTCCTTGGCGGGCGAAGCGGCTCCCCGGTAGCTTCTTCAGGCTGGAGGAGGATGCACGGAGACGGCGGCGGCGGCGGGAGGAAGAGGAGGCGGCGGCTTATGCATTGCAGCCTCCCCCCCTCATGCGAAGCCCCGCACAGCTGGGGCTGCCTCTCAGCTGCTCCAGCCGGTCAGCTGGCTCCGGAGCCTGGGCGAGGAAGAGGCGGCGGCGCAGGCAGCAGGGGGCTCGGCGGGGCTGGGTGCGCAGCGCGGAGGAGGAGGCTGGTGCAGAGTCGGTACCATGCTCCCTTCTGGCTCCCTCCTGGCCACAGACTGTCCGCTTTAGCTGGGGAGGGAGGCGGCCTCCGAGCCCAGGCAAGGGGCGGGCGAAGCCAATCACAGCAGCAGGAGGGAGGGCCAAGGGGGGAGGCGGGGACTCCTCGGAGCCGAGCCCTCCTCCCGGCTCCCCGCCGTTGTGTCAGCCGCCCCCACCGGGAGGGGTTTGCAGCGGGCACTCGGCTGGGGAGAGCGGCCGGGCTGCGGAGAGCGCGGCTCGGTCGGTGGCCCCCTGGCTCCGGCCGTGCTGCCAGGCAGGGGCAGCCCTGAATTCGGAGATGGGCGGGCGGCTGCTGAGCCGCGAGGCTGGCAGACACCTTCCCTCCTAGGGGAGGGGGTAGAGGGGGAGCCCGGGATCAATGGCAGCTCCACTCCTGGTAAAGTTACACGCGCACATGTGGGATCACAGGGCGGCTGGCAAAGCCACAGCGCGAAAGAGGCGGGCTGCCCGTGCCCCGCGCTGGCACGCGTCATATATGTTTGCCATGGCTATGCATGTCACCTGTACCCAGGCACACATGCAGCACACGAGGAATATCCCTGAGAATAAAAGCGGACTCTTCCTCCTTCGCCTGGACTTGGATCGCCACGTGCAGGCATTTAGCCTTCCCTGTGATGTTACTTGGACATCCACTTAAACAGACCTATGTTTTAAACGCTAGGTTAACGCACAAAGAGAATGCCTGCATATTTCCCATAATTTAAGAGCAGCAGGCTTGTGGCATGTTAAGAAACATGCTGTGATGGGTATATGTATATAGGTGTATCAAATGCACGTACAGTTAATATCTATGTGAGGGTGTATATACATATACACATAGATATACATATAGAGATATAGATAAATATTGTAGATATTTCTTGAAATGTAATGAATCGCTGAAAAAAGTTAAGAAACAAGGAGTGGTCCCCTAGCACCTTAGAAACTAACAAAAAACCTCTGAGTCTTCTTCCAAAGTAACATGCATATCATAGTTTGTGAGAAATACACAGGTATTAGTCTGTGGGCCTGATCCACAGCCCAGTTAAGTCAGAGCAATCCCTCACCTTTCATTCCACATTTTAAAAAAATGTGTACACTTGTGCCATGTAACATATATGTATCTACTTCAGGTTATATGGTATGCTGTATCATAGTGGTTTTCTGATTTACGCATGCACTATCATTGCTATACTGTAGTTTAAAAACATCAAAAACCTTATCATAGTTCATATAGACATTGAATAAGTTTAATAAAATCAGGTTTTTTAAAAATTCTAGAATGCATAGTAAGGACATATATATTCTGTAGCACATCAACAGAGAGAGACATGCCAAAGAACAGCTAAAGTATCATTCAGAACAATGAAAAGCAGGGAAGCAATCCATTGTACACAAATGGGCAATGAAAATATGTTTGAAGAAAGGACATATCCTTTTTGCTGCCTAGGAGGCAACAGGGAGGTAGTTTGCAAGAACAATTTAATTTTCCTCTCTCTTCCCATCCACACACACAAATGAAAATATCTTATTGCAATGGAGAAAGAGATTTCTAAAAATAACTATGATGATTATTACTATTAGAATGCTTTTAGCAGAATATGGCCTCACTCTGAAATAGGAAAGGACAGTGTTAATACACCATAAATTTTCTTTCATGATATATGGTGTATTAACATTGAAATCTTCAGTCTTTTACACTACCATGCACTGTGAGGGTCAGAAGTTCAGAACAGTTTGAATTATTTAACAAACAGAAGCGACATACTCTTCTGATTTCCATGCAGGTTTTTTGTTTGTTTGTTTGTTTGTTTTCTAAAATACAAGACCCCAGTTCAGTGTTATTTGCCCTGGTGCAGTGTTATTTGCCCAGAGTATGTAGTTGACCCAGAATCTGATGAGAAGAAGTCTCAATGGGACTGTTGACCTAACAAGTAACATAGCAGTCTCCTGGTGGCATTTGAATGTTCTCAGAGTGAATGCTTGAAAACAGAAGAGTCCATGATGCAGAGATTCTTCAGACTCCTTAATTATACACAGTGATTTGGAGTACCTGTTTGTCTTGCTATTCCTTACTGCTTAGTACTTTGCTTCCTGAATGAGTGGTTAGGGTTAGCAGCCATTTCTGTATATTATTTACAAAATCTTACAGTTATGTGGGACAGTTCTTGATTTAAATTTTTTATTTCTTTATTATTTTTAACATAAGTGCTTCCTTTTCATGCCCCCCTACCCACTGGTCTCTTTTGATGATTAGCTAGTTAATATGTGTACAACACTTTTCAAGTGTGTTCATGCTATTCCAATGTTTTTATTTCAGAAAATATTTCATATTATTTTTTCACTTCACAGTATTTCATTAGGCAGAGGAAGTTTAAAACTTGCTGTGGATTCCCCCTTTCCCCCAAAAAAATTACAATTACCAGTTTACTCTACTTAGGGGATAAAGGGCCAGAATCTGATCTAAACCAAAGTAACTTCATTATCTTTAAATAATTTATTTTAGTTTTAAACTAAGGATGTTAAGTATCGGATAATTGACTAATCGAATAGTTGATGCATTTTGCAATGACTATTAGATTAGTCTATAGGGCACCTCTGCCTTTAAAGTGTTGTTGCTGCACTACAAAGGTAAAAGCACTGTGTGTAACCAGGATCAGCTGATCCCGGGCTCCATGTGGTGCTGCCACTTTGAAATGCCACGAGGAGCCCAACACCGGATTCCCTGCGGCGTTTCAAGTCCCCAGATGACCCCGGGCTCTATGCAGCACTGCCACTTTGAAACGCTGTGTGCAGCCTGGGGACACTCGAGCTGGCCCCGGGCTGCACACGGCTTTTCAAAGTAGCAGCATTGCTTGGAGCCCAGGGTCTGGCCTCAGGCTTCAAGCAGCGCTGCTACTTTGAAGTACCCTCTCTTCTTCCCCCCTCCTTGCTGCCTCTATCTGACAGAGGCAACGGGGAGCTGGAGGAGTGACTAGTCAAGTATCCTGCATTTGTTTATCGGATAGTCGACTAATCTTTCAAATCCCTATTTTAAACCAGAGTAACTCAGAAACGGGCTCATGGTTTCCCCCACTGGTCAAACTAATTGAAGAGTCCATTAATTTAAGTGTTTACATTTTCTTGTCTATGTCGTGATCATTTCAGGAGAAGGAGATTCATTTTAGATCTCGTCAGTTGCCCACATTCTCTTTCTTCCTGTTTTGTCCAGGAAGGACCTGGACTCTCATTTTCCCACTGAACTATATAGGTCCTGCTTCGTAGAGAGGCAGATGGATGGAAGGAGGCATCTGGGTATCCTGTTCAGAGATCAATGGAGCCAAAATGTGCATGCTGGCATATATTGCTCTAAAACCAAGATCAGTGTATGGCTTCTCAGATATTTCTCTGAGCCTAGGACACTGTTACTGAATGACTCAGTGATATCTGCAGCATGTGGTTGCTAACTTTCAGTATGCAAAGGGTCTGGGCAGCTTGCCAAACCTTTCTTTTAGGGATTAATAATATGGGCTGTGTGGGTAATACTAATAAAACAAGATTTCCCCATTTAATTTCCTAAAAAGTTTGGATGCTGATGAAATAAAGGGTCAGACTACAGCAAACCAGATGTGGTGGTTAGTATTTTTAGAATGAGCTGTGGAGCTGTGATGGGAGGAGCAGACAGAAGGTTGTTTATGAGAGTCCTGAGATTCAAGGACAGCACCTTGAGATGAGACAGTCAGCAGGTACTGTGTAAGTGGATCCTCTTACTCTCCAGCATCCAACAGCACCATATTAAAATCCTGCTTTAGCATGGGAGCAATACTATTTGCCCTTATCTGTACAGATTGTATAGAAACCAAGGGTGTCTTGCATTGTCACAGCATTAGGCCCATATTTTGATACAAGATGACATACTGTACTACTTACTTTATTGTGCATTTTGTTTTATTCTTCAACTGCCGTCAGATCAGCTCTTGGCTGCACAATGCAGGCAACAAATTGTCAGTATTTTATCAAGGGGCTTCCACAAACATTACCCAGATACTGCGTGATAAACCCTTTATCTCAGGACTGTGCGTGCTTCGGAAAGGAGAGATGAGGGACATTTTTATTTATTTTAGTGGTGTTGGGGTGCTTTTTTTAAAATTTCTGCCTTTTGGCACAATCTGATCCATTCCCAAGGCAAAATAAAATAATAATAATAATAATAATAATAATAATAATAGCCAAAGTATATTTAGTAGCCATAAGAGATTGTTTAAGAAATGTTACCAGAGAGATGTGTCTGCAACAGAGGCAAAGAAACTTGGCTCTTCCTCTCAACTTTGTATCTTAAGCACCAGTTCCATTTAGAACCAGTGGACATCTTCATTACCACACATACACATATTTTACCGTGCCATAAGGATGGCTATCCGTGACTTTGAGACAAACTACATTGCACATCTGGAAGGACAGTTCCAGTCACGGAATCAAGGCATGGCTAAATTAACACAACCTGGCCAATGGTTTTGTGGTCAGTGTAGTAAACGATCTTTCCAACTGAAGCTATATGAAGATACATTCATACAAACTGTGATTAACCACATCATTCTTGAAATTAGGAAGATAGTGCACAAAATGTTTGAAACAAACATGTATCCAAAAGCAAGATACTGTAATTTTCTGCTGCTTGGAATTCTAGTAACTGAATTTTTGAATGGCCAAAAACTTTTTTTTTTTGGAAGTTCATAAATCCGATGTTGTCAGAACACACCATTTCTGGTGAAGTATGCCAGAGCAATGTAAAGAATCATTGAGACACTGATATATAAACTTCCAAATAAGCCTTTTACTCATTCCAGCAGTCCGTTCCTAGTGTTTCAGAGCAGCGTGAAAGGGCTGTAATGTGATTAAATATCAGGCCCAATGTGTTAAACTTTTATAATAATACCATTTCATTAGTCTTTAAATGGTAAGAACAAGACCAGGGAAACTTTTTTGTTTTGGGGGCTGCTGACCCACAGAAAAATCAGTCGGGGGCCGCACACAATGAGAAGCAAAAATCCAAAAAACAAATACTCACTGATGTGGCCCCCAACTGAGAAGGAGAAAGACACTCCCCACATTCCCCTTGCACACAAGAGCCTAGTGGAGCCTAGGCTAGTAGATTGTATGTGCTCCAGCCCTGCAGGGAGGCGGCAGGGCGTGGAGTACCAGCACAGGTTCCCCAGCGCTACGAGGAGTTCTGAGCCTTGGGGGCTGGATTCAGGCAAGCCGCCCCAGGGTAAGAATGTTAATTAGTACTTGTGCTTTTCAGTTTTATCTGTGTATGGTTTATAATTATACTTAATTTTAATTTTTTTTAAATCAGAGGAATAGAAAACGACGCTTAAGAATCTGTTTGTAGAAGCTTTGCAACTTGAATGAGCTGTCTAAAATAGATACACATTTTATATTATTATTATGCCTCGGGTGAAATCCTGACATGGTGGAAGTTAATGGCAAACTCCCATTGACTTTTGTGGAGCTAGGATTTAACCCTCAGGCTATGTCTACACTGCGGGGGTTTTTTGCGGAAGAGGATATGCATATGGATGCTCATTTGCATATCTTCTTCTGCTTCTTTTTGCGGAAGAGGTTTTGCTGCTAAAAAGCCCTGTTTAGATGAGGCCATTTGTTAGAAAAAAAACCCTTTTTTGCAAGATCCCTTATTCCTCAAAAATCGAGGTTTACAGGATCTTGCGAAAAAGGGTTTTTTTCCCCAACAAATGGACCCATCTATGTGGAGCTTTTTAGCGGCAAAACCTCTTCTTAAAAAAAAATCAGAAGAAGATATGCAAATAAGCATTCCATTTGCATATCCTCTTCCCCAAAATATAGGGTTGCTAGATGGTTTCAACAAAAATGCCAGACACACTTGACATGACATCACAATCTACATTACATCTTATTTAGAAAATACTGGACATTTATATTTTCTCATTTATATTTTCTCAATTTGTGTTCCCAAACAGAAAGCTCAAATACTGTATTTTCCAGTGCAAAACTGGACACATGGCAACCCTAGCAAAACACAAAAAAAAAAAAACCACAATGCAGACATAGCCTCACTGCACAGCTATCCATACCATACCAGGCTACAAGTGTTTGATGAAACACCTCACCCTCTTCACCTTTTCCAGCTGCTGGCTCACTAGGGCAAGGATAAGGGGGGTGGGAGTGGCCCAGGGGAGACGAAAGATTGTAGAATGTGAATAGGACAGTCCTGTGGTTCAAGCTTTAGGAACAGGGAAGCTAGAGGAAGGCTAGAACTGAATTTTATGTCACATAGGGTACGTCTAAACTACATGCCTCTGTCGGCAGAGGTAGGTAGATTAGACAGATCAGCAAAGGCAAATGAAGCCGCGATTTAAATGATCGCAGCTTCATTTACATTTACATGGCTGCCGCGCTGAGCCGACAAACAGCTGATCAGCTGTTTGTCGGTTCGCGTGCTAGTCTGGACGATCCCCCGGTCGACATCAAAGCCCTTTGTCGGCAGCCCCGGTAAACCTCATCCCACGAGGAATAACGGGGCTGCCGACAAAGGGCTTTGATGTCGACAGGGGGAACGTTCAGACTAGCGCGCGAGCCGACAAACAGCTGATCAGCTGTTTGTCGGCTCAGCGCGGCAGCCATGTAAATGTAAATGAAGCCGCGATCATTTAAATTGCGGCTTCATTTGCCTTTGCTGATCTGTCTAATCTACATGCCTCTGCCGACAGAGGCATGTAGTCTAGACACAGCCATATTGGCCTGCCAACAGTGGAGAAAGGGGGGCAGTTGCCCCCAGGGTCCAGTGATTCTAAGGGGCACAGATCTTCTGGCTGCCTCAAGGCCTTTAAATTGCCTCAGGGCCTTTAAATTGCAACCGGAGCCTCAGGGCCTTTAAATTGCTGCTGGAGCCCCAGAGCACCTCTCTGTGAGAAGCTGAGGGCTGGGGGAGGGGAGAAGCACCATGGTCAGAACCGAGTGAGGGCTGCTTGCCTCTGGCCCTGCCTTGTCTGCCCGAGGCCCCACTGCTTCAGAGGTGCGGAGCCGGCCCCTCCCCTCCACTTTGCCTGGGGGCCTGTGGAAGCTATCAGCCCCCCGGTCACATATTAATAAAAACAAGCCCCAAGGATCTGGTGACTTTGGAACGTAAATAGCATGTGTGTAGTATATGAGAACATGATGGGAGTGTTTGCAAAAAAGCTGTGGATCTGGTTACATATTTTTACATTTTAAATGCATCTGAAAGTAAAACAGAATATGAACTCGGTATGTAGAATTATTGTTCAGCTACCCCTCTAAATGTAGGATTGTACAGTTCTCCTGGGTTTTTATTGCTGACGTTAACAGAAACAATAACCTTTAGTTATTATCTGGTTATAGAGGAATTCTTGTCAATTTATTTTTTTCTATGGTCTATAGCCCTGCAGCCATTACTCAGGAAATACTACCATGGAAATCTGTCTGAGTTGTTGCTGAGAGATTAGGAATGGGCCCAAGCTGACCTCTTCTTGAGTGCTGAATATTGGACATTATGAGCCTTGGGACACAGAGCCAGATTTCTAAAGTTATTTAGATACCTAATGAGATGTTCAAAAGCATTTAGGTACGTATGCCTTCTGGATATCAGGCTGCTCATTAACCTCCATTTGGGGCTTACACACCTAGTCACAATCCCCAAATACCTTCAGAAATCTGGCTCTTAGTTGTTTAAAGGTCACAAGTGACAGGGTAAACAGATTATAAATTAGAGTTGAAAAAAGACCAGGTATGGCTTTTAGTTCATGACTACTTTTAAATGCGCTAAGAAATGGAGGAGTTCCCAGAAGCTGAATGATACACAGAAACTCTGTGTTATCTGTACCTACATTATTGCATTCTTGTCCCCCACCCTGGGAACCTGCTTATAAAATACAGACTTTCCAGAAAAAATATACTACTTAAGGACTTAGTGAGGCAACTTTTAGGTCCTCATTTCTGTGTCCCAATTGCAACGGCACACACCTCCTCCTACTGTGATCGATCTCTGTAATGCCACAGAAAATATTATGACTGAGGCTGCATCTCCACTTAGCGGAGGATCGATCTTCCAGGGTTTAATTTAGCAGGTCTAGTAAAGACTAGGGATATTAAGAAGTGGGTAATTGGATCACTATGTAATCACTCCTGCCCGCTGCCCCACTCCTGGGGAAACAGCTATTGCCCCATACTGCTGCCTCTGTATCCTAGGAGCAAGGCAGGAGCCTCTGTGTAACCTTGAATGGTAACCGATAAGCCTACGCTTGTTAGTTAACCATTTAAATAGTTATACTTTTACATCCCTAGTAAAGACCTGCTAAGTCGAATGCTGAAGGCACCCCTGTTGGCACTGGTACTCTTCGCTGTCTTGAGAAGTAAGGGAAGTCGATGGGAGCATTTCTTCCATTGACCTCCCACTGTGGAGACAGCACCAAACTTGGCTTAAGGTACGCTGACTCCAGCTATATTATTTACATAGTTAGAGTTGCGTACCTTAAGCCTACCTTCCTGTCATGGTATAGACCTGGCGTGAGTTGTAACTGAGACACTAAGGGTATGTCTACACTACAGCGTTATTTTGAAATATCTTATTTTGAAATAGTTAATTCGAAATAAGTTATTTCAAAATAATGCGTCTACACACAAAATGCATTTCAAAATAGTACTTTTCAGGGAGCCTAGGTACTTTTCAGGGAGCCTAGGTGACATCTAGGCAAATTATTCCTAAGAAATGACTTATACCTCAGATATAACGCCTTCATTCTCTTTGTGAATTGTCCATTGCATAGATGTGTTTTATATGTGGTTGTTAATTCACATAATTCAACAAATGTGAGTGAACGTGTCCCTGTGTTTGACTTATTCATGAAGTGTTTAGTTCAAGTGTTCTATATTCATAATCTTTCATTCAAGGTATAATACCTAAGTCAAATGGTAGTGTTTCTGTTCTCTGTTTGGATGACTTTATAAAGAAGAAAAGCACATCTGATTAAGTCACTGTGGGTTTGATACAACCAAGAAGGAAGCACTTTAGCAGAATATCAGCAGTTAGTTTTAGTCACTGTTAAACTAGTTCCTTTGCTGTTTCCCACAGAAGTATTATTTCTGGTGTTATATCCTGTAGATCTCAGATTTAAAAAATACCCAAGTTTCTGCAGACATTCAGGTTTTACCTTCCACATTCACACACATTGTATGTACATGCACAATTCTCCATGCAATGGATCGTGGTTATTTGCTTGAAACTGGGGAAATAAGAGTTAATGCCATTTTAGTTGAGTAAGCTGAAAAGACTTTGGAGTGGGTGGAGGAGTGAATGAAACCTATTCCTAGAAGATCAAGAAATATACTGAGCTGAATTCTATTACATATGACAAAGTCACTTGCTAAAACTTCTCCAGAAGACAGAAGGGGGTTCTGCTGGAGTCATTTTGATTTATGATGGACAGTAATAAAAGTAAAATTACTTTACTGTATGGCTGGTGTCCAGTGTCTTGAATTATTATGTGGCAATGCCTATTAGTTTGGGTTTTATTGTGGAAGAGTCAGCCCTTTTGATGAAATTTTTCAAAACTTATTAAGACTTTGTTTAACTTCGTTTTCAAGTGCCCTCTGATCCTATTCTTTTTCACTGTCATTGAATTAATTGTATCAGTGCCAGAGTTCTGTCTTGGTGTTTGGAGAAATAGCGTCCATAGTGCTGTTTTTGAGCAATAGTATTATGTCCCCTCCATCCCTATTTTCCATCACATACAGTATCAATAGAGCTGGAAAGTCTCAAAGGGGTTGCTGTGTTAGTCTGTACCTTTAAATACAATGAGTAGTCTTGTGGCATCTTAGAGACGAACACAAATATTTAATACATATAGTATCATGAGCTTTCATGGGCAAAACCTACTTCTTCAGACGAACATGAGTTCAGTTCACTCACTTAACTCAAGCTTATCTGAAGAAGTAGATTTTCCCCACAAAAGCTTAGTATATATTTGTTAGTCTCTAAGATGCCATAGGACTACTCATTGTTTTTACCAGAGGTGTAAGACAGGGCAAAGAAGTGTCCAGGAATATTCCATCAAATTCACTTAAACAGAGACATCCTTTACCAGAGTTTTGCCAAACAATTTATTTGTGAGCTAAGATGAATATTTCTGTAACACCCTGAATATATGTGGAAGCTACTGCTGCTGTTTCTACTACTTCCTGTGTTATGTAATATAATGCATAGGCCTAAATTTGTGCAATAAAATGTTTGTTCAGCAGCTACACATTATCTTTGTAGGTACTGGCCTTCATCACCATGGTATATTTGAGCATCTCACATATGTTAAAGAGTTTATCCTTACAACATTCCATGAGGAAGGAAAGTGAGGCACCAAGATTAAGTGATTTGCCCAAGATCACACTGGACGTCTGTGGCAGAGGTGGGAATTGATCCCAGGTCTCCACAATTTCACCTCAGTCATTAAAAGTAGGTTATCCTGCTTATGTGAAACCCTGTACATTGGTGAGAGTGAGAATGAAAATGCTGATGCTGTTTTACTTCTGATAATTCCTTGTAGAGGTCTAGAATTTAATTTCTTACCTTATTTTTAAAAGTGGCTATCCACAGCTCCTATATATTACATAGTGAGTTTGTGTGAATGATGTGATGCACTATATCTTATTAACAATGTCTTCATGTAGTATATTCTGCACAACATTCTGGCTACCTATATCAATTCATAGAGTTGAAATCCAGAAAGGACCATTATGCCTCTGGTGAACTGCTTAACACAGGTCATAGAACGTAACCCAGTTCCTACAGCAAGCCCATATCATGTAGTTGAGCGAAGGTATTTTTTCAAAAAGGAAATTCAATTTTGATTTAAAAACTTCAAGTGATGGTGAATCCACCACATCCTTTGCTAGGTTGTGTGAATAGTTAATTACCTGGATTGAACTTCATACGGTTATTTAGGGATAGACAAACCCCATGAGCAAAAACTACAAGTCTAAACCTGCTGAGATTATATAAAGGTTTGATTACATGTATCTCTGTTCTCTCACTTCCTTTGAGCAGAGTTTAGACCAGAGGTTATTAAGCTTTGTTTTGGTACACTCTTACCGAGACTCTTACAGAGACACACACATCCACAAACAATGGGGACAGTCCCAGAAAAGAATTGTTTCTGTTTATTTAAGACAAAAAAAAATTGGAATGAGGAATTTTCTTCCACCCAACACTTTGGCAGTTCCGTTGTACGATAGCCTAAGAGAGAAACTATATGTTCTACAAGCAAGCTGGCTGGAGAGTCATAACAAAGGCTCCTGAAAAAACTTGCAGAATGAAAACATGTGCATGAAAATGTATAGCCAGGCAAGCATATGTGAAATGGGTGCTTTCCACACACATTCTTTGCATTAAAAATATTGCTCTATGAACATTAGCATCATATAAATAAGAAGGGTCCTGGTAGTGTTGAATTGCTTTCTGTTTAGAATTCAACAGAATGTTCAGATAATTTTCATGCCCCCCCCCCCCAAAAATATTCACCTCATTCTTGTTAGCAATGTTCTCCATAGATTCTTTTCCTAAAATATGTGGCCATGATAAGCAATGCTGATTCTCAAATGATCAGACTCAGACTATATTTCTTTAGCTCTCTGGAGATAGGATATTTTGAGTTCTATTCTGTCAGTGCTGATTAGGACATTAATTTGGGCTGAATAAGTAAATCCCCACTGTGCTGATGGGAGAATAGACCCCCTTTCATGTTTAATCTAAATAGGGATTCATGACTGGCAACGTCTCATAGAGGGAAGACTGCCACTGAAATAAATGAGTGTAGTGAGTGAAAATGTTTAGACGGCACTCTAAATATGGATTCCGTCTGTGCCCTAGGCAATGAAAGCCCTTAGGTAGTGGCTGTGTATAGATTTTTCTCATTGTGGGGAAAAAATAGAATTTTTTTTATTTGTTAGCCCAGGGCTGTCTTCTTGAACTTGATACTGATTGTTGATGTTGATTTCACATTTCATAAACAGCCAAGTCATGTTCAAAACTGACCTCAGCAATGACATAACCACTGAAGGTGGAGGAAAATGACAGGATCACCTCTGTTTGACAGTGAAAGGAAAAGGGCACTTTTCCTTGGAGCTTGTAAGCAACTTTCAGACAATGGATGAGTTTAGTTTACTGTGTTAGAAAAAGATTTCTTTGTATACTGATATTTTGTATTTTTAGCTAATGTACCTTTAAATAAAAAAATACAAAAGAGAATAGAAAATACAAACATTTCACAGTACTTTCAAAAAAATCTCTTTTAACCCCTGTTTGCAAATCTTTGCTCAACACAGCAAGTTTTTTTTAAACAGGCAAGTATCAGTTGTTGATTTGCTGTTGCAATGTGGGTAAATAGATTTTAATCAGCTGGTGAATTAAGACATTATTGAAAGGCTAATATAACCCAATAAAATATCAACATTTCACCTACAATTTCTATTCTTGCCGTATGATCTTGGGTAAAACTCCTGTGAATTCAGTTTACCCTTCTAGAAATAACGGGTGCAATAATATTGCCATTAACTACTTGACTTAACATGAGGCTGATTACTGGGTTTTAAAGTGCTTTAAGATCACCTGATAAAAGTGCAACATAAGTGTCAAGTGTCCCATCATTTAAGGATATGAATTAAGAGTTTCAAGATCCATTGATCATTTATTTCCTCATTAATTAAGCTGGCATAGTGTTCTGAGAACTGTTCACAATTTGGTCACTGTGGATAAAGGATTGTGCTACTATAAAAAAGGGTCCCTTGTGGACTTGGGGTAGGAGACTTGGGGTGGAGTGAGTGCAAGATCTGATAGTGCAGCAGAAAGATTTTAATTGAGTTTATTGGGGTGGCTGGAATAACGGAACAGAACTTACTGTATTCAAACCCCAGCAGTTCTCAATTTGGAACTAACCCAGATAAGTTCACATTGAAATGAAAAGGGATGTGAAATTGTGCACCGTATGTGAAATCCTTAACTCAAATAAGTTTTGTTTTTCATCATTGCAATCATTGTTCTGTGGTGGGGCTGGGAATGAGGGGTTCAGTATGCAGTCTGCCCCTTGGAGAAAAGACAACCCCAGCCCTCTCTGACTGCAGCAGCTTGGAATACAAGCTGGGGACAGGCAGACACGCAGATAGACACGCAAATAGATAAACTATGAAATATATAGATAGATGTCCCTTTTTCTACACCTGCCTCCCGCTGCCCAGATGGGATTATAGCTTTCCTGGTCCCCATCTCTGGCCTCTTGCTGCCCCACCGTGGTCATTCCAGAGTATAACTCCCTCCTACCAGAACCCTCTCTTTCCACTTGATGAGAAACAATCACATTCTAAGCACATCCCATTTTCCTGGCACATACTAACCCTCCCCTTGCTTTAAGTTATGATAAAAGGAAGCTGCATACCAAATTTGGTGGCCCTAACTTTTACCATTTGGGAGGCGTTCTGGAACAAATGGACTCACAGATGGACAGACTGACAGACACGCATGTCTAGAATATATAGTAAGATTAATACAAGTCTTCTGTTGCCTTCAGTGAGCTTTGGATCAGGTCCTAATGCTCCAATTCAACAAAACCCCGGGTGCTGTGGTTAAGTGTAATTGACTTAAAATGCTTTCAAGTGCTTGAAGTTAAGCATGTCCCTACATGCTTTGCTGGATTGGGATCTTAGAGCATAGCATTGCAGGTGTCACATGCACTTCAGACACATTTGAAAGTTACCACTTGTAGCCCTGATCTTTCACAGCTAATTTTTCTCACTTAAATTCAATGGCCCCGAAACCTGAACACTGGCTGGGGACCCTTCCAAATGTATATTTCACTCTTCCAACATGGAAAGAGGCTGTGAGCTTCATAATGGGATCCCATTTTCTTTCTGCCCTGGAGAAGGCACTCTGTACTCCACAGAAGATGGGTGGATAGGAACCACAGGAACACACATTGTGTCCTTCCAGATCCCTCAGAGAATAAACAGGCTCTATTATGTGTTCAGGGCAGCCAGAGAAGAGTGTGGGAGATGGCATCTAAGGCCAGAGTTAATGAAGAGTCACAATCTCTGTGAGGATCCCTGGGACTCCATACATTTTCTGGGGAGACCCCACTTCTTTTTTATAGAGGGACAAAGAAAACCCTTCTGTTGATGTGGGGCTGAGGCATCTCCATGGAGGGTTTCTCTGTCCCCAAAGTTTTCCCATGGATTATGGGAAGTTATTATCTGTTCCATGATAATACCCCTGAGGTTACATCTAGGCTATGTCTACACTGGCATGATTTTCCGGAAATGCTTTTAACGGAAAAGTTTTCCGTTAAAAGTATTTTCGGAAAAGAGCATCTAGATTGGCAGGACGGTTTTCTGCAAAAGCACTTTTTGCGGAAAAGCGTCCATGGCCAATCTAGAGGTGCTTTTCCGCAAAAAAGCCCCGATCGCCATTTTCGCGATCGGGGCTTTTTTGTCGAAAAGAAATCTCTGCTGTCTACACTGGCCCTTTTGCGCAAAAGTCTTTCGGAAAAAGACTTTTGCCCGAATGGGAGCAGCATAGAATTTCCGCAAAAGCACTGACAATCTTACATGAGATTTTGGAAATTCAAGCGGCCAGTGTAGACAGCTGGCAAGTTTTTCCGCAAAAGCAGATGATTTTGCGGAAAAACTTGCCAGTCTAGACACAGCCCTAGAGTGCAGGCTTCTTTCAGAAGAAGTTTTTTTCGGATGAGATCTTCCAAAAAAAACTTCTTCCAAAAAAGTGCATCCACACCCAAAAGTGCATCGAAAAAGCTATATGGTTTTTCAAAAAAGAGCGTCCAGACTGAATGGCTGCTCTCTCGCATGTAAGCTGTGATTGCTATGCATGGAATGGCCACCAGAGCACTTGTGCTTTTTCCTTTTTCTTCTTCTTTCGAAAGAACTCCCTCATCCCTGTCCACACATGCCTTTTTTTGGAAAAAGTTTTCTTACTCGTAGAAAGAGGTTTACCAATGTCGGAAAAACCCCTTCTGTTCTTTCATTTTTTTTCTGAAAGAACGCTATTACAGTGCGGACTTAAGTGTTGTTTTTTTCGGAAAAACAGCTGTTTTTCAAAAAAAGCCCTCTGTAGTGTAGACATAGCCTGAATGAATTATGCATGTATGCAAGTGTTTACCAAATCAAGCCCTAGCCATGATATATTTTACATAATGTATATAATGTGCATAGCTCAACACAGGCAGCACAGGAAAGCATGCAGTGGTCTATTTTATAGACATGAGAGGCAATTATATTTCTGTAAAGCATATTTCTGCATATCTTGTGCTATGGGTGGATATTTTTGGAGCCACTATAGTATGTCTACGTCAACAGCAATTTCTCTAAAAAGTGAATTGCTACTAATTTAGCTGTTTCGGAGCTGGTGTTTAGTGCAGTGCATCATAGTATGTCATTTTCTGGAAGGACTTGTCTTTTTACACGACTTATAGTTTTCTCAGGAGGCGCTTATTTGTAAACACCCACCTTGATTTCAGTCAGAGAAGCCATGTATCTCTATGGCCTAATCCCATGATATCATCGTGCACTGAGCAGCTCACATGATCAGGTCCATAGTTCCATGGCTAGGGACCAGATTTACAAAGCCATGTAAATGCCTAAAGGTGGGCACAGGGACCTACTGGGATTTGCAAAAGCACCTAAATTAGGCACTTAATTCCCATTGCCCTGTAATGAAGCTTTAGGCACCTAACCTGCTTAGTGGTTTTGAATATCCCTGTAGGTTCTGCTTTGTGCCATGAAATGTCTAAATCCTTTAATAATCTGGTCCTTGGGCACTTTTGAAAGTGCCAGGCTATTGCAAAAATGAAGACTTTTCCTCATATAGTCCATTTACTCCATGGGTATGTCTACACTACCCTCCTAGTTCGAACTAGCGGGGTAATGTAGGCATACCGCACTTGCAAATGAAGCCCGGGATTTGAATTTCCCGGGCTTCATTTGCATAAGCGGGGAGCCGTCATTTTTAAAACCCCGCTGGTTCGAACCCCGTGCAGCGCGGCTACACGGGGCTCGAACTAGGTAGTTCGGATTAGGCTTCCTATTCCGAACTACCGGTACACCTGGTACCGGAGGTGTACCGGTAGTTCGGAATAGGAAGCCTAGTCCGAACTACCTAGTTC
This sequence comes from Pelodiscus sinensis, assembly GCF_052426305.1. Classification (NCBI taxonomy): domain Eukaryota; kingdom Metazoa; phylum Chordata; order Testudines; family Trionychidae; genus Pelodiscus; species Pelodiscus sinensis. The sequence continues at coordinate 17,476,474 of NC_143054.1, forward strand.
GAGCCCCGTGTAGCCGCGCTGCACGGGGTTCGAACCAGCGGGGTTTTAAAAATGGCGGCTCCCCGCTTATGCAAATGAAGCCCAGGAAATTCAAATCCCGGGCTTCATTTGCAAGTGCGGTATGCCTACATTACCCCGCTAGTTCGAACTAGCGGGGTAGTGTAGACATACCCCATGTAATTTTAATATTAGATCAAAAGAAAAAAAATCATCCTTTGACATTAGAAAAAAATTGTAAATAAATCACATTATAAAAACGTCATCTATTGTTTCTTCTAAATTGAAATGTTTGCTATATTGCTGTTTAGGGAGTATGTAAGAGATCAGAATATATTTTATTTTATTTTATAAGTTCTCTGTTGTATACAAAGTTGAGAATTTGAGGAACTTCTTCCACCTGCATGTTTTTTTTTCTTTTTCTTCTATAAATATGTAGCGAGATTGTTAATTTAACAACAATGAAAATATTCAAATGATGACTCTCAACCAGTAGCATCTGTCAAAATTCAACTAATTCTCTCTGTAGGGTATGTCTACACAATTGATGAAGGTATAATTGTAACACACATAAGACATACCAATACTAGCTTTAATCTAGCTGGCTTGGGTAACAACAGTAATGAAGGTGCAATGGTATCGACCCCAGCACAGGCCAACAATTTGAATGCAGAGCCAGGGACCCTAGAGGGCTGGCACTTAGGTAGCTAACCAGTATTGAAGTTTATGCTGTCACATCTTCACTGCTATTGATACACGCAATGGCTAGATAAAATTTGTAGCATAGACATACTCTGTAAGTAGTTGACCTATAGTTTCCACAGAATTTCATGGGAAAGATAGGTTTATGGTTGAGAAAATAAATAATCTGTGACCCTAAAAAGGTGTTTAAAAGGAGGAGAGAGGAAAATTATTCTTCTTAACCTCTGATGATAGGACAAGAAGCAATGGGCTTACATTGCAGCAAGGGAGGTTTAGGTTGGACATTAGGAAAACGTTCCTGTCAGAGTGGTTAAGCACTGGAATAAATTGTCTAGGGAGGTTGTGGAATCTCCATCATTGGAGCAGGTTAGATAGACACCTGTCAGGGATGGTCTAGATGGTCCTTGGGGGCTATCTACACTACAGAGAAGATCACAGTTGCCGCTGCCAATTTTCCAGGGTTTGAATTAGTGGGTCTAGTGAAGATAGAGATACAGATAGTCCTGCTACCACAAGAAGTAAGAGAAGTCAAAAGGACAATGTTCTCCCTTTGACTTCCTGCAGTGTGGAGAGTGCCAAAAATTGAGTTAAGGTACTTTGACTTCAGCTATGCAATTAACATAGCTGAAGTTGTGTATCTTAATTTGACTTTATCCCATAGTGCTGACATACCCTTAGGGCAGAAGCTTTATTTCAGAATAACTGACTTTATTTTAGAATAACAAAATGTCTACACTACAAGCCAATATTTTGAAATAATGTCGAGCTGGAGGTTCTTCTTTTGACATCCTGATGTGCAGATAGTGCCAAAAGCCCAATTAAGCTATTTCGACTTAAGCTATGTATTTGACATGGCTCACGATGCATAGCTTAATTTTAATTTAGTTCTGCTATGTAGACATACCCTTAGGCTATGTCTACACTGCAGGCTTTTTGTGCAACAACATTTGTTCTTGCGCAAAAACTTGCAGAGCATCTACACTGCACGTGTGTTCTTGCCCAAGTAAATTTACAGTACAGCATTGGAAAACAGGGCTTCTTCTGAAAGAGTTATTCCTCTCCCCACAAGGAATAAGCCATCTTGCGCAAGAACCCTTCCACAAGAAGGCAATGTAGACAGGCAACATGAATTTGTTGTGCATGAAAGCCCTATGGCTAAAATGGCCATCAGAGCTTTCTTGCACAAGAGAGCATCCACACTGCCATGGATGCTCTTGCGCAAAAGCTCATCTCTTGTGCAAAAGCAGATGGCAGTGTGGACGCGCTCTTGTGGAAGACCTTTTGCACAAGAACTCTTGCGCAAAACAGTTCTTGCGCAAGAAGCCTGCAGTGTAGACGTAGCCTTGGTCTTGCTGTGAATGCATGGGAATAGACTTGACGATCTCTTGAGGTCCCTTCGAGTTCTAGTATTCTATGATTTACAGGAGGGCCACTTTGTGACCTAGTCATGAAAATGGAAAAACTTGCCTAACTCCTCATATGAGTAACCAGTCTGATTTTAGTTGGGGTACTCATGGCTGTAAAATCATACAAGCGGCTCAATGTTTGCAAACTAGGAGTATAAGTGGTAAACTATCTTGGGCTGAGACTCACTCTTCACTACATGTTTCTGTAACACCAAGCACAAGGGACTCCTGACTGGATCCTCCAGGGACAACTGTAATATTTTATAATAGGCTATTGTGCACTTGTATTCTTGCACATTAAGAACCTGAGTTATCCCTGCCAAGAGACAGTAGCTCACATAGGGACAGACTTTAATCATGGACTTTGACCCATAGGCCTTATCTTAGAGGAAGCTTTCCATGCTCTCTGTTGAAAAAATGTCTGATGTGCAGCATTTGCATATGTTTTTGAAAGGGACAGAATTTGAGAAGAGTACTCCATACATCCTCTACACCTCACCCATGCTAAATAAACGGGGAAATTTCTAACATCCTCCCCACCAATGATTTTAAAGCCAAATTCATTTTCCTTTAACTATGAATGAAAGGCGTTTTCCTTTGGTTTATTTCCTTCTTTGTAAGAAATCCAGCATATGAATAACATGTCTAAATTACCATTTCAATGCAGCAAGAGACATTATAGAATAACTCTTCTTTGAAAGTGGTTTGATTGCAGCTGCACAGCAGTTCCAAGTTAAAGGGACGGCTTTAAAATAGCTAACTAAAAAATAAAAAGTGACTTACCTTGATATTTGTCCTCTACCAAAGTCTTATTCCCAGTAATTCCCATCACAATTAGATTCTCACCCTTACCCACTTAGGGTATGTCTAGACTACGTTGCTCCGTCAATGGAGCCATGTAGTCTAGACATTCCCTTACTTTATCCATTTGACAAACCATTCTTCCAGCGCTAAGAACTTACTTACAAAGTGAAACACTCAACTTGCCATTGTATTCACATTAAACAAAACAGTGGACACATGTTATGGTTCTGCTTCTGCTGCCTGATAGAATTCCTTTGATATCAGACCTTAGGAGAGGATATGGCTTATACTATTTGAATTATTAGAGGCAAAGCACAATAATGGATTCTATTTAATATTTGAGTAAGTCTCTACTAAGAGGAAAGAGATTTCTTCCTATCTCCAGTTGCTGATGGATTGTTAACCTTTATAGTTTTTATTCTAGCTAGAGTGACTTGCCATAATTGGCTTATCTTTTTGGAAATGTAAGGTTAGTGAGAAATGAACAAAAATAACTTTACATTTAAAGGTAGTTACTCTTCACTAACCAATGACAGACTGTCTAAGGTATTTGGGATGTTAAAAACAACCTGATAAATGGGTTTTCTTTTTGCTGGATCCAGAGCACTGATTGCTATTTTAAAGTATGAGATTTTAAGAGCCTGGAAAAATAAAACCAAATCCTTTTGTGATCACTGTGGACAACACCTCATCCCACTGGTCACTCTCAGGCCCATAAGGTGTCATCTTCTACTCCAACCTCTCCCTAGGCCTTCACATACAGGCTATTGCTAACTGTGGCTGATTCTTTCTGTATAATATCTAAGATGTGGCCTTATTCTCCACTTTCATAGATAACTGCCTAGACGAGGCTAATGCTTAGGTTGTGTTTGTACAGTGCTTAGCACTTGGTCTCTGAGTAGAGCTCCTAGGCTCCACAATAATATAAATAACAAATAATGAAACTTGAAAAATTAGAGCCCCTAAATATTGAAATCTTTGAACCTACTAGAGCATTTACATATTGCAACAGGGAGTGTCTCTCCTGGCCCACACAGACAGGCAGAAACGGAATAGCATTGTCTGAACAAGCACTGTAAAAATAGCAGTGGGAATATTGCAGCACAGGTAGTGGCATGGGCTAGCGGTCTGAGTACAAGCCTGCCTGACACTCTGGGTCTGAACTCAGGCAGCTGGTCCCTGCTACAACAGCTGCACTATTATTTTTAATATACTAGCTTGAGCAGAACTAGTGTGTGTGTCTACTCAGATTAGGAAGCACTACCACAAGCAGTTCCAATGGCTTAAAAGGAGCTACTCAGGGCAGTACAATGAAACAAGAGAGTGCGTGGTTGAAGGATTGAAGATTAAGAGCATATAACAGTGTTTTCTAGTCATTTTGATTGACTCTTAGTAGGGAAGATACTTTCTGATATTCATCTAGCCTTTAACCTCTAACTGACATCAGTGCTGGAACCAAAATTGTTACATATTTGCAATGAGGAGTAACGGTAGTTCGAATTAGGAGCTGTAGTTTGAACTACCTAGCCCGTGCCGCGTGTAGCCGTGGGCAGGTAGTTCGAAATACCGGGCATTTAAAAATGGCGGTGCCCAGGAACATGCAAATGGAGCCCGGGATATTTAAATCCCAGGCTTCATTTGCAAGTTTGAATGACTATATTAGCCACCCTAGTCCGAACTAGGGTGGCTAGTGTAGACATACCCAAACTAATTAATAATGCAATGGTTTCTGTGTAATGAGGATACAGGAACTGCCTGTGATGTCATAATAGTATGAGACTCAAACAGCATCTTGGATTTTGGTGTAAGATGGAATAAAAATGTACAAAAATATTACTAATATTTTATGAGCCTATTGAAGATTTTTATGATGAATATTAAACAGTTACAAAATAATGAAAATTTCATGAATTAGGTGGTACCAAATCTTAGATGTTTAGTGTTTTGCATTGTGCCAGGTGAGAATAATACTTCAGTGGATAACAACAGAAATGGTTTTCAAAACCATTAACTCTTCTAAGCACTGGTCACAGACTTATGAAGAAAAAATGATTCCTCTAGCATTCCAACAGCAGCATCACATATCTGCACACAGTTTTTCTCTCACCCTAGGCCTAGCACTGCTGTCCTTCAGGAGTATTCACGTATACTTAAGAAAGAAGTCTTCCTGTACTGGAAAAAGGAGAAAAATGGCCATTATCTGCCTGCACTAAATAGAAAGACCTGCCGACGGGGGCGGGGAGAAGAGCACAAAGGGGGCAATTGCACAGAGGTCTGGCATTTCAAAGAGGCTCAGAGTTCCCGGCCACAACTGCTGTTACTATGGTAGCCCCAGGCTCCTATGAAGTGCCGCGGGAGTGCTGCTCCGCGTGGCTTTGAGGGCTTGCGGGGCCAGTGCTATGGCCTGGGTGGTACTAAGGGCTGATTGCAGTTGGCCCCTCCCCTTCCACCGTTGGCCCCACTCCTTCGTCTCCCACCTTGCCCTGGGGCCCATAGTGGCTGTCAGCTCCACTGAAAAACATATAATCTTTGGACCATGCTTGTAGCATAGCATGTTGACCTGTGAATTGGCTAGTTCAACCTTGTAATACTCAGCCCACATGGGGCTGATTGCTGTTCAATAACACGATCAATTTCCACTCTCTTTTCCAAGTGAGCAGTCTGCGTTTTGAAACATCAAGCAATGGTACAGGCAGCATTGATGGCAAAACGTCCATCTGGCAGTTTACTGAAATGCACATAAATCACATAGATACATAGATGTGGCTTTCCTTTTAACTCATTTGAAAGGCCTTTATTTTATTTAAGGGCTATTCTGTTTCTGTTAACAACACAACCTCTCAGGGTCATATGTGGGTTCCTTTGCAGGATATATATTAGTGTGTATTTCCCAAGGCATTCAGTGAGTTAAATAGAGAAGAAAGATGAGGGTCTCACATCATGCTGCAATTGTCAGAGTGCAAAACCACTGATGCAGAATTACCATTGAAGTCAATGGCAATTCCATGCATGGCACAACTTTAACACTGGCCAAAAAGTCTCCATTTTGTAATTATATAGTGGTAGCCACCAGTAATACTACTAAGTACTGGATGGGGTCTCAGATAGACTAGATTCTATTGACTTCACTAAGGCTATATCTACACTGGGAAATTATTTCAAAATAAGTTATTTTGAAATAATAACTCCCAAAATAACTATCTTGAAATAAGCTATTCCTCTTCACAAGCAAGAGTTATTATTTCAAAATAACAAGCCTGTTATTTTGAAAAAATGGGTTTGGTAGTGTGGATGTTTGCCTTGTTATTTCAAAATAACTCCCCAGTGTAGACATGCCCTAAGAGTTCTCACTTTAATGTTCATTTTCATGCATATAAAGTTACACATATGTGTAAGTGTTTACAGGATAGTGGCCTTTGCAGGAAGGCATTTAAAATTTTTCAGATTGTGGAACTTTAATGAAATAATCTAATTTTAAGTGAAAGAAGGAAAACTCCAGTAACCTTACTGACATGTAGAACTCCAGAGAGGCGTGGTGTTAATTTTTAGCTCACATTTAAGCTTTCCTCAGATATGTTCCATTTTTTATTGGAAAATCAAAGCCCAAAAATGTGGTGGCTGAAATCCAAACATTTTTTGGCAGTCATGAGTGAAAAGTTTGGTTTTTGGGAACAAAAATTCTAATCACCTCTATCACAATACTATTGTGATGAAGGCTGAGTAAATACCTAGACAGACAGTTTTCTTTGTCTTTGGTATTTTTTACTTATGACACATCCTGATTTAGAGCTTGATTCAGCTTCCACTGAGGAGTCTTTTCACTGATTTTAAATGGCAATTGGATCAAGTCTTTAGTGCAAAACAGCTGAGAAAGGTGCACAGCTTACTTCAGACAAGAAACAAATCCTGCCTGAAGCAGGAGAAAAGACAGAAAAGGCTCCTTCTTTAGTTTGACTGGAGAATGAGTATCTAAATAAAGCAAACTTCAAAAATCTATTAGAATAACATCAGCGGTGAAAGTAACTTAACATTTCTTATAGGCACTCTGCTGTCCTATTGCAACCTAGGTCCCTGACAGCTCTTTAAATAGCTCCTTGCTGGCTTTCGCCACAGCTCAACCAGCACTTGCCAGAGCTGTGTATTTGGGTGCACCTGCTTACTTTTGCCTCTGGGTAACAGTAAGGGCTGCAGCATAGGGAGAGATTGGCTACACAAGGCATCCTTGATATACATCCATGATATATTCCAAAAAACCATGGACGTATAGTGAAACGATGTAAAGCAGGGGATCTTTTTCCTGCTGTCTTCTGTTTGAGTGAATTAGTCTCTTTTTTTTTGCGTGACATAAAAGTGGGGCATGAGAGGATTTATAACATAACAGTTCCTTCAAGCGTCAATGACATTAGTGTAGAACCAACATATACTGGGGTGACATATAGTGGGGACGCCGTCTCCTCTAGAAACCTATCCCACCACACTGGGCTGTAGAAAGGATGGGCTTTCAGTACATTTTGTTTTGATAAATAGCATGACAATTTTTGAAGTAAAAAACTTGGTATAGAAACTGTAGCTCAGTCTGCAGTTAATCCTGCATCACCAAGTTAATCCTGTGACTAACAAGTCCTGTTATTTACCCACTTGTTAAATCCTGCAACCCAACAATAACTTTTTCTATTCAAATATTTTTTTCTGTACACCTTTATAAACAATGAGGCTGTGTCTACACTGGGCCACTTATTCCGGAAAATCAGCCGCTTTTCCGGAATAAGTTGCGAGCTGTCTACACTGGCCCTTGAATTTCCGGAAAAGCAACGATGCTCTACTGTACAAAATCAGCCGCTATTCCGGAAAAACTATTCTGCTCCCACTCGGGCATAAGTCCTTATTCCGGAACGCTGTTCCGGAAAAGGGCCAGTGTAGACAGCCCAGTAGCCTTTTCCGGAAAAAAGCCCCGATCGCGAAAATGGCGATCGGGGCTCTTTTCCGGAAAAGCGCGTCTACATTGGCCACAGACGCTTTTCCGGAAAAAGGGCTTTTCCGGAAAAGCAGCCTGCCAATGTAGACGCTCGTTTTCCAGAAAAACTGAAAACGGAATAGTATTCTGTTTTAAGCATTTCCGGAAATTCATGCCAGTGTAGACACAGCCTGAATGTAATTGGATGTGGACAAGAGAACGTATTTTGCATAAACAGTTCTTGTGGCAGAGAGAGAAGACGAGGAGGAAGAAAGACTTACTTAAGATTTCATGGGGGGGGTCCAAAATTTAGGTATGATCCTGTGAATCTTATCTTCTGGACTTTCAGTGGGGGTCCATATGGCTGAGAGCACTTGGACTTGATTCAAGAAAGCAGCATATCCCACTGATTTCAATGAGATTTAAGTGTACTCTTCCCTGTTATCAAATTGACACCTATGCCACATTGTCAGATTTGCAGGGGTGGGCCCAAATACTGTAATTCTGCATCTTGTTCCTAAGAGGTGGATCTGAGGACCTGCATGGTACAGTAAAACCTTTGTTATCCGGCACTCTGTTAACCAGAAAACTTTAACTGGCATTGTCCCCAGCCACAATACCGTCACATTTTCAAGCACACAGGCCTGGCTTGGTTTTCCATGATTGGCTTAACAATTTTTTATTTAAGAAGTACTAATCACCTTTAACTCAAAATAGAAATGTGAGACCAACTACCTCACACTAAAAAACTATCAATATTAAAAACTTGAGTTTTACTATTATTGTCAATTGGTTTTTCCTAGGTTGATGGGACCCACAGATAACTGGAATTTTTAGATAACCGGAATGACCTAATCCCCAAGCGTGCAGGATAACAATTACTCTACTTCATTGAATTTAATAGTGCATTATGCCAGCTACTCAGAAAAAGTGCGGGATCAGAGCAATAATTAATAAGCCTTTGTCCTTGAGGAAATAAAATGAACTTTGTAAACAAAAATAAATACATGTGTTTTTCCTCATATTTCCCTCAATGTTTTAGCAGCTTTACAAAGGAGGAAAAATCCAATAAAATGACTATGTTTTAGACTACATATCCTGAAATGTTTACTATCTATTATTTATAGTTTTAGAGGGGTAGCTGAGTTAGTCTGTAACAGGAAAAACTTAAAAAACAACAAAAAGTCTAGTAGCACCTTATAGACTAACAAAACATGTAGATGGTATCATGAGCTTTTGTGGGCACAACCCACTTCTTCAGATAAAGTGGGTTGTGCCCACGAAAGCCCATGATACCATCTACATGTTTTGTTAGTCTTTAAGGTGCTAGACTGTTGTTTTTTAAGTTTTTCCTATTATTTATAGCACCTTCTTAATACTAAATATATTTTTTATATTTAGAAACCACTGGTATTTCCCTGTGCCCTTCTGTTTACATTTCAGCTTTCCTTTAATTTGATTTTTTATTTACTTTGACACAGATGGCCAGATGTACAGTGAGAGCTTATACAGAGGGCCTGTTCCTGCTCCCTGAGAAATCAACATGCACTTTTCCATTTTCTACAGTACAAGTCAGATTGGACCTGTGATGAGAGATTGCAAGGTAGAATTACATAGCCTTCTAAAAGGATGACTTAATGTAGTACAGTATTTATGATTATGAAGGGGATAAATAAAAATAGAGCTGTTGGGGTTTTTTTCATTTCCCCACAGGAAGACGAAAGATGCTTTACATTGAAATGAATGGCAGATATATTTGAATCCAAGGAAAAGAAAAATCTCTTCATATGTCAGTCCAGCAGCCTACTCTATTTACTGCTGCTGTTGGAGGTCATAAAGGCAGATTTGATTTTAAAGGGGACTAAATAATTTTGTGACCAATGACAACACATATTCAGATCTTACAGTTCAGGTGAGAATGGAGTGCTTCTTGCACACATGAAAGGTAGGTCACAATTTGTACTTCAAAATATCAGGCAAAATCTTACCCCCCACAAAGTCCCAAGGACTTCAATAGGGCAATGATTTCACCAACAGTATTTGCTATCCCTAATCAGAGCAGGAGCACATCTAGTCCAGAATCCTGTCTGTGACAGTGACTATCCCCAGATGTTGCAGAAGGAGTAAGAAATCTTAACATGGGCAAGTATGGAGTAGCCAGCTCATTGGGAAATTCCTTCCTCATTCTTTCCATTATACATTTCAGGCATAGGCCTTTACTGTGCCAGGGGTTCTCAAACTGGGGGTCACAACCCTTCTTAGAGAGTCACAAAGTTATTATGTGGGGGTTGTGAGTACATTCCTCTCAGCTAGTTAGCGAGTCAGCTGTGGTGTTTACACTAGTTAGTGTTGTGAAAAGTGATATTAACAAACATACAAACATCACTTTAAAATTGTGTCTAAAATAACAAATGTATTTTTCATTTAAACAGCAGGGAGGTTTGAGACTCTGTGCACTTGTGATAATAAGTTTGATGTTTACTGGACAGACCTGGTGTGGAAGAGTCTTTTAATTCCACCTGCAGGGGAGCACTGATGACATAAAAATAATTTGGGGGAGAGCGGTGAATATTAATGTTTGTTAATTTCTTGTGGAAGAGGGAGTTCAAGATCATAAAACACTAGGACTTCTAAATCGTATTGGTTAGTGTAATTTATCACTCCTGAATGTCCCAGTGGTAACACAGTGGACTTGCAAACAAAATGAGAGGTATCTCAGATCAGAACACACAGCTAGTCAGATGACAGTAATTTTATTCAAGCAGGTAGAATTATGATTTATCTACTTACCAGAGTTCCTTTAAACCCCATGCAAACACAGCTTCAGAAATTACCATATATTTGATAGTAGAAGTTCACTTTTTTTCATGCCACTATACCACAGAATTGATCTTGACAAAACACACTAGTCTCAGCAAAAATGCAGTAGCCCTGGTGCCATGTTACTAAATTCTCCAAATTGAAATGAGCTCCTCCTAGCTGGCTCTCACGAGGAGCCTCAGTAAAGTCAATGAGGCTTGGTGCACACACAGGAGTCCAATCACAGGTCTCACCCTCCATTACATTTTCTTACAATAAACTATCACGTTTCATCATAATTAAAAGTAAACTATATTTGTCAGAATAAGCAAAGTTCCTTGCATGTTGCAGAAATCTTGATTTTTTTTATCACATTTGCTTATGTTCTAATTCACAACATTCATTAATCTGCAGTGAGTCTGCCAGTTATTACTGTGAATTAAGAAGTTTTTCCTATACAGCAAAATTAAAACTTACAGTCTAGTAACAGTATCTGCATTGCAAAACACCCTTCTTAATTAAGCAATAGGATGTGAAAGGCTGTATATTTCTGAGTGATTATTGTTATTTTATAAAGCATGCAATCTAATGCAGAGTGACCACCTGAGAATTCTAGTAATTACCCTAAAACCACTGCCTGGAGTGTCTGGCTGCTATTACGGAATGCAATCAAGATGTAAAAATAAGGAGCAGAGTCAGACCTGTATACTACAAAGCTTTGCAAACATGGATGCTGCTGACCTCAATGCCAGTCTACCTGAAAATTCAAAGTGCACCCGTTTGAAAAACTCTATAGAGTGTAATGAAAAAGTGAGAACATCTTAAATATTTTAAAGAGTCTATAAAATGTCAGAGAAAGATAGCCCCCTGTCATAGGTGGCTACCTCACGGATGCCCCGTTGTGGCTCATATGTAGTCCCTCCCCACCTTGATTTCCCTCTTCTAGGCACTTTAATTTCTTCTCCTGTAAGGGGCCGATCGGCTGCCCCCTGTCTCCAGCATATTTGGTAGCACAGTCCCTGTGTGGGGCAGTCTTTGGCAGCAGACTGTGGTATGATCATTGCACCTGTGTCACTTTCCCCTTTTATTACGGAGCCTCCAGTGACTCCACACAAGCTTTCTGAATATAAATAGCTGGGAGAGGGATTAATTTATTACAAAAGTCTCAAAACCAAAGTTGAGAATTCCCCAGCACATTCCAAACAGTAAATTCAGTCATGTGCACACAAAACATGGCTCCAGCCGGTCTCTTCATGCTCAGCTCTGTGGCACGGCTCCAGCTTGTCTTACTGCAGCACAGCTTTCTGGCATGGCTCTGGCTTCTCTCACCATGGCCCAGCTCTGTGGTATGACTGGCATCTCTCACTGAACCCAGTATGAATCCAACTCCTCTCAGCAGGGCCAAGTTCTCTAGTGTGATTGGATCCCCTTACCACAGTCCTGCTCTCTGGTATGGCTTCAGCTTCCCTCACCATGGTCTAGCTCTTTTGGTATAGCTCCGGCTTAGGTCACCTTGGCCCAGCTCTCTGATGCACTCAAGTTTCTCTCACCATGATGCAGCTCTCTGGTACAGTTCTGGCTTCCCTCCTCACTGCACAGATTATTGGTATAAAGCCTCTCAGGCTGGATTGCTTCTCTACTTTGTTTCCGTCCCAGGTATGGCTCCAGCACTTACCTGGAGACACCAGTGGACTCAACCTTACATTATTGTCCAGACTACAGCCCTCTCCAGTCTGCTGGATTCAGGTCTTTGGTGCTGAGAGCCAGCAGACATCTTTTTCTACTGCTTTCAACCTTCAGCTCTTTCCAGCCCTCTCTGGCTATTCCTGTCTGGCTTTGGGAAGGCTGTAGGTGAACCCCACTTTCCACTTTCATTAGCCTCATTTAGCTCCACTGTACATGAGAGAACTCCTTCTGCTTTCTCCTTCAGGGGCTTCCACATCCTAGAGCATCTCAGCTCTGATCTTCTCCTGAGCACTCTCTCTCAGCTCTGGGTTCTAGATTCTCTCACCCTTGCTGAATTCCAAAGAACTCTGAAGTCTCTTATTCCTTGGAGCTGTCTCTCCTTTGTAACTCTTGGAGTAGCCTTGTCATCCTCATTAGACCAACCGAGGGCACAACTGGACTGCAACAAGAAAGATGGTCCCAATTTTGTTTAAGGGGGAGGTTATTCTGCTACACATAACCAGGAGAATTCTATAGGAGAATTTCCATAAGGGATTTGCCAACTAAAACAAACAAACAAAACAAACAAACAAATAAAAACATTTTTCTGATGCTCATCACTTTGGCAACTGTGAAACTTAAACCCAAAGATGTCTCCTGCATTAGGCAACAATTCAATGGATCCAACTAGCCAGAACATTAATTCAAAGAAGAATTTCACAAAATGAAAAATCCCTATATCATTATGTGAATATAAATGTAGCTTTGGATACAGTTCTGCTGTCTGCCAGACCAAGATCATGACAAAGATTTTGTATGTTATAGTGATGTATGTAATGTTATCAGAGGCCTAATCTATTACCAGGATTTATAGAATCTCCTTATGGTGACACTAGGTATGAGTGGGTATTTTACTTAGGACAGGAGTTAGGGGGAATAAATGAAACTGCATTTTTGGGCTGTCAGGTTAAATCAGTGGTCTCCAACCTTTTTAAGTATCAGATCACTTTTTTAATTTAAGTGCAATCCAAGATCTACCTCAAACCCAAATAGTCTGGCTCCACCTCCTTTGTGCCCCTTCTCCGAGACCCCGCCCCTGCTCACTCCATTCTCCCTTCCTCTCCCATCCTCCCTCACTTTTACCAGGCAGGGGAAATGGTTTTGGGGTGCAGGCTCTGGTCTTGGATTAAGGGATTTGGAATGTGAGAGGGGCTCTGAGCTGAGCGTGGGGCAGGCAGTTGGGTTGCCAGAGGGGGTTCTAGGTGCAGGCTCTGGGAGCGTGTTTGGATGCAGGGGTTCTTGGGGTTGGGGCAGGAGCCTGGGGTGCAGGAGGGGGTTCATGACTGGGGTAGGGTTTCAGGATGTGGGGCGATTGGGCACTCCTTACCTCACATGGCTCCTGGGTGGTGGTGTAGTGGGGCTAAGGCAGGCTCACCCCTGCCCTGGCCCTGCACCACCCCCAAAAGCAGACAGCAAACTCCATCCCAAGTCCTGCTGTGTCCCCTCTCTGCTCTGTGGAGATAGGACACTGGGTGGGAAATGGGGCACGTTGACACCAGCACCCCCTCTTCTCCCTTTCCTGCCCTGCACAACAAGTAGGAGGCTCTGAGGGGTGGGAGAGGCAGCTCCAAGGCAAAGATCAGGAGCTGCACAGGAATGGGGGGAGGGGCAGTTGTAGTGCCAGCACTTGATAGCCTCTTTGCCAAACCAGTAAAGATCACCTGTCAGAGGCTCCAAGATCTACCAGTAGATCCTGATCGACTGGTTGGTGACCACTGGATTAAATAGTGGCTTTTGATGTGCCCACATGGAGCCCTGCTTTTATACCCTATGAGAACCCTGCAAAGTTTCAAGGGTATGTGTGTAATGCTCTTTGGGAGAGGGGGCATGTCAGAAATCAATCCATGTTTTGGGGTACATTTTCCACCAAAACTTTTTCCCCGTTTTTATATTGAACATTTTCCCCCCAACAAATGTCTGGGAAATTTTAGTCTTCACTGAAAATGGAAACAGTAATCTTATAACAGAGCCCTGTATAGTGAGAGAACACAGTAATATACTGGCATTATGTGACAGCAGGTAGTAGGAGAATGTAATTGATTTCCAGGGGAAATGGAATGGCAATCCCCCGCACACCTCCCTGAATCTCTAGTGAGTCAAGCTTTCAAAAGTTGTGGTTCATTTCTTTCCTTACCAAGAGGACGTTAAATCTTACCAAGAAACACAATAGTGGGTTTTCCCCTTTTAAAATACATTCATGTATCTTTGTTTAGTTGCTATCATTGTTTAACTGTTATACTTGCCCCACTCACTTTAGGGTATACTTATGTAAACTTAAAAATGTTGTAATTGTTATTATCATTACACAATGTAAAAAAGGAAAGTAATTCCACTAATACAGAAGATGCCTTCAGTTAAAAGGTTTAGAGGGGAAATAATTCAAATGAACAAAAGCCCAGGTTTCTAATAAACCAAGATATACTATACTTCTGTGCAAAGGACTTCTGAAAATGAAACTTAATGTCACCACTAACAAGAGCTTTCACTGTAGTAGTATGTGTGCATCTAATAGCCATGAAATGATGATACCTTTTGTTTTCTGGACCTGTACTTTTCTAAGATCTTTTTTTGTCTGAAGAGTTCAGTAATCATTTCTTTTCTGAGCTGTAGCATGCTACTGGAAATAAACACATACGTTTAAAGCTCTGAAGTCAGAATCAGTTGCTCTTACAGGGGAAATTACTTTTGTTCCTTCTTATTTTCATGTTCTCTATGGCTACATCTACACTGCACAGTTATTTTGGAATAAGCTATTCCAGACTAGTTATCCCAAAATAGATTATTTTGAAATAGAACATGTATGCCACAAAGAAGACTCAAAATTAGCCCGAGGCAGGCTTCCCTAATGTAGACGTGCTATCTCGATTTAGAGCCCCAGGAGGAATAATTTAGAATGGCTCTGGTGAGGAGCTATTTCAAAATAGCGTAAGTGGAGCATCTACGCATGCCTTATTTCAAAATAGCTGTTTCGGAATAGGCATTATTCTTCATAGAATGCGGTTTACAGAAGTTGGAATAAGCCATCCATTATTTCGAAATAATGGAATTGCTGTGTTGACACTCGCATTGTTATTCTGGAATAGCGACCGTTATTCTGAAATAACTTTGCTGTGTAGACACACTTGATAAGTGAAAATAAAGGTTTTTCTATCTGGCAGTGCATGGCTGGTTTTATTTGTAGAAAAACATGACAGATATTAAAATTCATATTTGGCAATATTTTCTATTTGAATCATAGGCCATGTCTTCACTCCACAGAAGATCAATGCTGCCATGATTGATCTTCTGGAGTTCAATTTAGCGAGTCTAGTTACCCCTCTGGCATCCAGTACTCCTGCTCTTGCCACGAGTAAGGGAAGCTGACAGGAAGCTGTGGGAAGCTTCACTTAAAGTAAACCAACTTATGCCACTATGTTTCGCTTAAAGTAAACCAACTCCAGCTACATATTTTATAGTTGGCCATAGATAATAATGTAGAATGATTTGGTGACATCAATGTTATGGCATGGTAAAATCCTCATTGTTTTTAATGATATCCACAGTATATTCTACAATTAAAAGAGCCTTCTCTATGAAAGAATGCCTCTAAATTAGCAATGTAGCACTTTAAAGACTAACAAGATGGTTTATTAGATGATGAGCTTTCGTGGGCCAGACCCACTTCCTCAGAAAGTGGGCCAGACCCACTTCCACGAAAGCTCATCATCTAATAAACCATCTTGTTAGTCTTTAAAGTGCTACATTGTCCTGCATTTTGCTTCAGCTACCCCAGACTAACACGGCTACATCTCTATCACTATTCTAAATTAGCAAAGATTTTAAATTCCCATTTGTTTTTCATAAACATCATTTTCAATTTTTGAAAGTTTATTTTTTCTAGACAGAAGATTTCAATTCCCTTTGATAAACAATTAAATGTATTTGCATTTCACGATGAAAAAGACAAACAAACTGGGAACTCTTCCCTCACGTCTCCTTAGATCCTTCTTTTGCTGCTTGCCTTTGTTGATTATAGCATTTATTACTTTTTCAGCTCCTTCATTTTCTTGTTTCATGCCACAATCACCAATCTCTTCCTCTCAGTTTGGTTGCTTAGGTTTGTGTATAGTCTATGATATCTAAATAATATGATACGGAATGTCCTTTTAATTCAGCTCAAAGATTTTCAACAATCAAAGATATAAATATTAAATAATCAGAAGGAATACTGTCATTCTTAATTTAGCTGCATCCCCAAAGTCTTGTCTTTATGACATGACAATGAAAGGTTTTAAACAATTTTGGATTTCTTTTTTGGAATACCTTTAATGCTGGTATTTATGGTGGAAAAGAGGTAACATTCACAACTGCATTCCCAACATTTCTTTTATGTGTAAGCAAATCTGTATTTACTGTTAGGTCAGAAGGTCAATGCTGCTCCTTTTTATTTAGAGCTTTGGCCACCAGAGGGAGATGCACTTTATTCTCTGCCATCACATTCATAAACTTCTTTCAAATGCACATCAGACCTGTATTATATATGCCACAGTTCTAGCTGTGGAAATAAGTCAGATTGCCTTTGAATATCCTGAAAAACTAACTGAATTCCCTTTATCCATTTTAAGGCTCAGAATTAGAAGTTTGATGCAATTCCCTTGTTAATTTCAATAAAAAATGAAAACACATCTAACAAATGGCATTCTCCTTTCCATTCACCATGTTATTAAAATAGCTTTAGCAAATTAAGAAGGTATATTATCCTCCTAGTCAACAAGCTATAACTAAGGTCCGTATCAAACCTTATCACTTTTCTTTAACATAAACTTACAGCAGCACATAGATTAAAAAAAGAAAACAAACCCCAAACAACCCCCTCACCAAAACATAGAACTATAACAATGAAATGTACATAAGTTCCTTCTATCTAAAATGGGGGTTTCCAAACAAGAATATATTCTCACATAGGGAAGAATCTGATGTGCTTGATGAATCAGGTTCGGAGTACTTATTAGAACTAAAGGGTCAAAGTCCAGCAGCCTGAACTCAATTTTTTATCTTTCCAAGTTTGATAGGTTGGTTAAATAAGTACAGGCAGTCCCCGGGTTACATGGATCCGACTTACATCAGATCCCTACTTACAAACGGGGTGAGGCAACCCCGCACTAGCTGCTTCCCCCCAGCAGACCAGGGAGACGCGAAGCTAGCGCCCCCCCCCAGCAGACCAGGGAGACGTGGAGCGGCTTTTCTCAGCAGACACCTCATCTTGAGAATAAAGGACTGAGGGAAGTGAGGTGTGGGAGAATAAAACTGAGCTCTGGAGAAATGTTTGGCTAGAGTTTCCCCTACAATATGTACCAGTTCCGACTTACATACAAATTTAACTTAAGAACAAACCTACAGTCCCTATCTTGTACGTAACCCGGGGACTGTCTGTAACATGTATTGGTCTTTCAAATGGAACCTTCATAGCTGATGTTTTGCCTCCTCCTCTATAGATGTTAAGGCCCTAGTCCAGAAGTGAGCTCTGTGCAGGTGAACATCTATGCTGACAGAGAGCCCTACTGAAGTCAATGTGTACGTCATTATTGATAAAATGTTCCCTTTCCTCCTACTTTTGTCTGCTAGTCTGTTTTCTGGTTGTCTACTGCCTTCACCACCCAGAGGTGCATGCTTGGTGCTGTGTATATAAAGCTTATGAAAAATCGTGGCAACAAAACTGTCATAAAATTTGTCACAGAAACGTAAAGTATTATTAAAGAGATTGAGTCCAGGCCTACAATCCTGATCATATGAGCACTTCATTGACCACATCACATGCTAAAGGCTTGCTAGATCGGGCATGCTTATTGTACCTATCAGTCTGTGTGTTTGGACAAAAAAATAGCAAATCTTGGGGTCACAAATGCAACACTCAGAATAGAAGCTTAAGGCGTAAGTGACTGAATCACATCCATCTACCACCACAGACTTATTTAGTTTAAATAGTTAACAATAATTTTCTTTCTAATGTGTTCCATTCCCCCTTCCCAACTCCTCAAATTATGCAATTCATTGTGCATTCATGCATGAACACATGTATGATGTGAGCTTTGACCAATTCATGAGACTGTCAGGTTCCAAGATAATTAAGCTAAAGAGTCTGTATTTAAAGCAGGTCATCTGATTATAATGTAGTGAAAGGAATAATGATCTGAGACAAATAATATTACTGAAATAAATATCTGAGGTGCAACCCATTGGAGTAACTTTAAGGGAATAAGCTATTCTGCTGTATGTAACTTTCTAATAGCTTCATCCACACTATGAAGCAGAACAGCTTTGATTATATTGATTTTAAACCATCATAATTAAACAGGCAGAAAAGTGCGTAAATTTGGGCGTTGGGTCTTAAAGACAGATTTGTGTTACTGGAGTTCTGAAACTACTTTTACACCTTTGGAAGTGTTGCTGTTATTTTAATGGTTTAGAAATCCTCGCTTAAAGCAGTAACAAGAAATATGTCATACTGTAATTAAATCTAGATTAGAAAAAAAAAGTCATGGATCTGGGCCCATGCGTTTCAATCCCATGAAGAAAATAGCTCACTCCTAAAATCCAAATCTTTTCTTATATGCAAAAACATTTCAAATTATGATTTTATTATTTTCATAGGGCAAAGTACCATAAAGTCACATCTCAATGAACTGTAAATCCAACACATGGGAGTCATTGGCCGGCAATCTTTCTCTACATGTCAATCTTCATGCAGCTTTGTTCCCTGTGGGTATCTCCTCCTTTGGTAATCTTCCAACCCACAAACTCAAGTTTTCTTTGATCATCTTGGAGATATCAGGTTTCACTCCAGTTATGCTGTAAATATGGAGAACTGCCTCTTCATTAATTGGGTGTGAGGTATATTTTTTACAATTTCAACAGATAAAGTTGATGTTTATTTTTAAGCTCTTTATTTTCATTTTGGTTTATTTAAATTTCTGAGTTGTGGGAAGTTATAGGGGGATCAGCTACTGGGGAGGGCATCAGATAATATTTATTTAATGAGCATAGAGGCTACGATTCGAAAACTTAAAGCTTTATAACAATTGAAAATAGTCAGATCAAATGCCAAAATATACTAAGCAAATATCCTTAAATCAAACTCATATATGTTCTCAAGCAGCACTTTTCTTTCTATGAATAGCTGCAAATTTCAATGAGTATTAATGGAAATCTTTTTCTTTGGTTTCTGTGTATGGTGACATCAACATTTACTGATAAAAGTCAAATCCTTCCAAGCATAGGTATACCCACCATACAGAAGTTGACTGTAGCATTCCAGTTTGAATGCAGAAGGCCTTGCCTCGTCCTTTTTCCTTAGCACTCATAGTAATCCATCACCCCTTCAACCCCAACTTGCAAGAGGGTTATAAGAATATTGACGTTCTAGTACACTAAAGGATTTCATGAGAGTTCTTAAATGTAAGCCCGGCCGTTCTGGTCATTAATATTGGTGTGATATATCTGTATGGGTACTATGTAAGGAGTTGTAGCTGTACACTGAAATATGTTCTTAAAACAGGAATGGGGAACTTTCGGCTGGATCCAGCCCTTGGCTCATTTTGATCTCTCTCTCTTTCTTTTTCTTTGGTTTGCTTCTCACTTGCACGTGGCCCCTGACTGATTTTTCTGTGGGTCAGTGGCCCCTGAACAAAATAAATTCCTCAACCCTGTCCTAAAATCTATATCAAAACAGAGTTGAAACGGGAGCCTGCCAGACAAGGGATGTTTATTCACCTGCCTGTTTGCATCGAAAGTGCAAATGAAGCACTGATTTAAATATCCCTGTTTCATTTGCATATTTGCGTCTGAGTGCTTTTTTGAAAAAGAGTTTTTCAAAAGTGAAAGCACAGTCTAGACATTGTTCTTTCGGGGAAAAAACCCTTTTTTGAAAAAGTGTTCTGGTGTGAATATGCAAATGAAGTGCGGGATATTTAAATCTGTGCTTCATTTGCACTTTTGATTTGCTTCATTTACATTCCTCTTTCGAAAGAGGAACGTAGTCTAGACATAGCTTTAGTCTGCATGCAAACTAAGTACTGTAAACCAACATCACGGGAGTCCTATTTACGGATAAAGTCTTATAAACCTACAAGGATGGAGCTCATTGGAAAATGAGCTGTCTGGGGGAGGGATGCAAACTCCTAGGTGCAAACAGTGAACTTTGGGGACTATAAAAGGAAGGCACAGAAAGCTCCACTTTATCCTACACCTACAAAGATATTAATCAGTGTGATTACATTAAAGAAAACAGGAACAGAACCAATCTTGGTTGAAATGCAGCAAAGCACATTTGGATGAGAAACTTCTTTAGACTTAGACAGAAGGTTAGAGTCTTATGTTATGTGTTATGATTTTGTTTTATATGTGGCCCTTTTATTTCCATTATTCTTTCTCACCAAGTCCGCTGATTGAGGGGGTGGGGAGACAAAGGAGTCAGTTTCCCTAAGGCCTGGCAATTCAAAGAGGTCTGGGGCTCCTGGCTGCCCCAGGGCCCTTTAAATCACCACTGGAGCACCACATAGAGTGCTCTGGATGGCTCTGAGGGCTGCCAGGGGAGCTTCCCACCTAAAGCTCTTAAGTAAAATAAGCTGTGACAGGATAAGAAGAAAGATCCTCTCCTGAATCAGTAAATGGTTAAAAGACAGGAAACAAAAGTTAGGAAAAAACGATAAATTTTCAGAATGGAGAGAAGTAAGTAGTGGTGTCCTCATACGGATTTGTAATGGAAAGCAAAGTAATACACATTGAAAATCATAATCTTAACTATACATATGAAATGATGACTCATAACGGAGATTTTGGAGTCGTGATTAGTTCGCTGAAAACATACACTCAATATTCAGAGGCAGTCAAAGACACTAACATAATATTGGGAATCATTAGGAAAGGATAGCTAATAAGAGAGATAATATCATATTGCTGCTGTATACATCCATGGTATGCCCACTTCTTGAATACTGAATGCAGATGTGGTTGCTTCATCTCAAAAAAGATATTTGGGAATTGGAAAAGGTACAGAAAAGGGCAGAATGAATGATTGGGGTAGGAATGAGTTTGGATAGGAGAAGAGCTTACTAAGACAAGGACGCTGATGACTAAGGCTATGTCTACACTACACTGTTCTTCCGGAAAAAGCTATGCAAATTGTGAACTGCAATTTGCGTAGCTTTTTCCGCCTCTTTTTTTTGGAAGAGGCTTTTCCAATATTTGGTCCATTTACACTGGGCCAAATGTCAGAAAAAAAACCCTTTTTCGGTACATCTCTTCTTCCTCATAAAATGAGGTTTACAGGGATGCCAAAAAAGCTCATCTACTTTTCCGGAAAAAAAAAATTCAGAAGAGCAGATGTGTTCCCTGGATGCGTCAGAGTTTT
Source organism: Pelodiscus sinensis (assembly GCF_052426305.1). NCBI lineage: Eukaryota > Metazoa > Chordata > Testudines > Trionychidae > Pelodiscus > Pelodiscus sinensis. The sequence goes on from NC_143054.1 coordinate 17,498,249, forward strand.
TCCGGGATGACTAAGGGAGGATATGATAAAGGTCTATAAAATCATGACTGGTATGGAGAAAGTAAATAAGGAAGTGTTATTGATCCCCTAATTCTTTTGTAATTGGGAGTAAACAAATGAAATTAATAGGCAGCAGGCTTAAAACAGAAGTTTTTTCCCCCAAACAATGCACAGTTAACCTGTCGAACTCTTTGCCAGACTATAACAGGATTAAAAAAAGAACTAGATAAATTAATGGATGATTGATCCATCAATGGCCATTGGATAGGATGATCAGGAAGGCAAAACCACATTCTGAAATGTCCCTTTCTTCTGTTTACCAGAAGCTGGGTATGGACAACAGGGGATGGACCACTTGATGATTACCTGTTCTGGTCATTCCTCTGAAACTTCTGGCATTGGCCATTCTTGGAAGACAGGATACTGGGCTTGATGGATCACTAGTCTAACCCATTATGGCCATTCTTAAGTTCTATTTCTTATGCAGCACTTTTCTATAGTAGCTGAGATGAAAGTAAGTCAGTGCTTCCTGGTGCAGTGCTCCAGCAAGAAGCCGGTCATTTGGGGAACTCAGCTGTAGTGGGAGAGGTAGGGTGCTCCCAACCAGTCTTCCAACTTCCCGCAGGCTGCTGTACTTTGCAGCAGGCAGATAGGTAGGTTAAAAGGGCTGTAAGTGTCCCCTGGCTGGGACTGCTGCAGCCCTCTGAAGCCCTGCTCCCTGCCTCCATTTTGTAGGGTGTGGGAGCTGCAGCCACACATACCAGGTCCCTGTTGCTTTTCCTGCTTCCTGCTTTTTATGACTAGGGAGTGAGGGAAAGTGCAGAGCCTGCTGTGTTCCTTCTCTGCCCCTCCCCTGGGCAGCTGGGAGTGAGAGGAACACTTCTATGAGTTAGGGAAATGCTATGATGGGGAGATGAAATACAGAGAGGATAAATAACTTGTCCAGGGTCATATAGGAAGTCCTCAGTATAGCAGGAAATTGATCTTAGATTTTCTAAATCTTTGGACCATCCAGGCATAGACAGGGCCCCAAAATCAGAACTATCCAAAGTCACTAATCACCTTTAGACCATCTTAGCTGTCTTCTGTCTTCTGAAACTGGAGCAGGTCTGCTTCTATGATTACTTAGTGAATATGCTGCCATTTACAACAGTTAATACAGGTGATTACCATGGTTACCACACAGCTGCATTATTCACCTTGTTTGTAATTTTGACTGCACACTAAGAGGCAGACGGAAAGTGAAAGAGAGTGCATATGAGAAGTGTAGTCTGTACTTACCTTGCAGGGGTCTTTCAATATTAAATTAGTTAATATTTGTGCAGAGCTTTGAAGATGTAAATAGCTACTTAAGTGCCAAGTATTATTATTAGGAAGGCAAACCTAACCATGTTAAAGCAGCCCATTTCTTGAAAATATTTAACTTGTTGACCTCTCGCAGTAAAGAGAGGAAGGATGATGTTGTTGTTTGGACATTTGGTTAGGTCTCAGGAAATCTGGGTTTAATTCTTGGCTTTGCCCCACAAATAGGTGATCAATTGGCAAGTCACTTAATTTGTCTGTGCCTCAATTATGTTGTGAACATTAGACCTATAAAATTACCCCAACTGTAAAAAGTGAGTGAAAGTAAATAAAATATAATAACCCATAACAACAAATGTCAATGGGAATGAGTCTGAACAATATGGCCTTCAGCTGTAACTTGAAGGCTGTGGATAATGGGGGTGGATAAAATAATGAAAGGATGGGTTTTTCCATCCATCACTACCTTTTGAGATTCTTAAATAAATAAATGTTGGGAAAAAATGGCTACTGTAGCAAGTTTCACTATCATGACTGCCACCTCCCCTGTCTTTCGGGACCCCTTATTTCTTTTCTCCTCTATGTCTCTCCCTTTCCCCCATGTCTAACAAAAGTCTGGTGTAGCCATCAGGACTGTGTCTGTTGCAACACTGTTGTAAGCCTGTGACCAGACAAACGTAGCTAAAAGCAATGCAGTTTCCAGCCTGATTCTGGTGCAAATTTGCCTAGGGTTAGAGGGACTGATGAGACCAAATGTTTGTGCCTGTGTTTTTCCAGCAGTGAGGTTGCAAGAGAAAGGCAACAGACCAGATAGCATCTTCATTTTTCAGCTATGCTATTCTTTTCTCTCTCCTTGTGTGTGTGCTTGTCTTGTTTGCTTCTTTCGAAATGGAATAGGACTTTACAATTATAGCAATAATAGCAGTTCCAGACTATCTCAACTAACTTTCTCTTTTCCTCCAAAAGGACAGTTACTTCTGTGACATTACATAAAAACGGTTATACTGAGCAAAGATCCATCTAGCCCAGTGTCCTGTCTTCTGACAGTGGCCAATGCCAAATGCCTCAGACAGAGTGAAGAGACTAGGTAACCATTAGTGATCCCTCTCCTGTCACCCATTTCCAGCGTCTGGCAGACAGAGGCAAGGGACACCTTTCCTACCCATCCTGGCTAATAAGTATTGATGAACCTGTCCTCCATGAATTTATCTAGTTCTTCTTTGGACATGGTAAAGTCCTGCTCTTCACAACATCGTCTGGCAAGGAGTTCCACAGGTTGATTGTGCGCTGTGTGAAGAAATGCTTCTTTTTGCTTGTTTTAAATCTGCTAACTATTCATTTCAATTGGTGTCCTCCAGTTCTTATGTTATGGGAACAAGTAAATAACTTTTCCTTATTCACTTTCTCTATACTTGTCATGATTTTATAGACCTCTAGCATATCCCCCCTTAGTCTCCTCTTTTCTAAGCAGAAATGTTCCAGTCCTTTTAATCTCTCTACACACGACACCCATTCCAAACCCTTAATCATTTTTGTCTCCCTTTTCCGATGCCAATTTATCTTTTCTTAGATGAGGCGACCACATCTGTACACAGTATTCAAGATGTGGGTGTACCATAGATTTATAAAGAGGCAATAAGATATTCTCTTATTCTCTATCTCTTTTTTAATGATTCCTAACCCTAACATTCTGTTTGCTTTTTCGGCTGCCGCTGCAAACTGAGTGGATGTTTTCAGAGAACTGTCCACAATGACTCCAAGATCTCTCTCTTGAGTAGTTGTAGTTAAATTAGTTGTAGTTAAATTAGTTACATTAAATTAGTTAAATTAAATTTTATATGTATAATTGGAATGATTTTTGCCAATGTGCATTACTTTGCCTTTATCAACATTAAAATTGATCTGCCATTTTGGTGCTAAATCATCCCATTTTGTGGGATCCTTTTCATAGAATCATAGAATCATAGAATAATAGGACTGGAAGGGACCTCGAGAGGTCATCGAGTCCAGCCCCCCGCCCTCAAGGCAGGATCAAGCTCTGTCTACACCATCCCTGACAGATGTCTATCTAACCTGTTCTTAAATATCTCCAGAGAGGGAGATTCCACCACCTCCCTTGGCAATTTATTCCAATATTTGACCACCCTGACAGTTAGGAATTTTTTCCTAATGTCCAATCTAAACCTCCCCTGCTGCACTTTAAGCCCATTACTCCTTGTCCTGTCCTCAGAAACCAAGAGGAACAAATTTTTGCCTTCCTCCTTGTGACACCCTTTTAGGTATTTGAAAACCGCTATCATGTCCCCCCTTAATCTTCTTTTTTCCAAACTAAACAAGCCCAGTTCATGAAGCCTGGCTTCATAGGTCATGTTCTCTAAACCTTTAATCATTCTTGTCGCTCTTCTCTGTACCCTTTCCAATTTCTCCACATCTTTCTTGAAATGTGGCGCCCAGAACTGGACACAGTACTCCAGCTGAGGCCTAACTAGTGCAGAGTAGAGCGGCAGAATGACTTCACGAGTTTTGCTTACAACACACCTGTTGATACAACCTAGAATCATATTTGCTTTTTTTGCAACAGCATCACACTGTTGGCTCATATTCAACTTGTGGTCCACTATGACCCCTAGATCCCTTTCCGCCATGCTCCTTCCTAGACAGTCGCTTCCCATCTTGTATGTATGGAACTGATTGTTCCTTCCTAAGTGGAGCACTTTGCATTTCTCTTTATTAAACCTCATCCTGTTTACCTCTGACCATTTCTCTAACTTGCTAAGGTCATTTTGAATTATGTCCCTATCCTCCAAAGAAGTCGCAACCCCACCCAGTTTGGTATCATCTGCAAACTTAATAAGCGTACTCTCTATCCCAATATCTACATCATTGATGAAGATATTGAACAGTACGGGTCCCAAAACAGACCCTTGAGGAACTCCACTTGTTATCCCTTTCCAGCAGGATTTAGAACCGTTAACAACAACTCTCTGACTACGGTTATCCAGCCAATTATGCACCCACCTTTTGAAGCGCTTCACATTATGGACCCTTGGGGGACACCACTAGTTACCGCTCTCCATTCTGAAAACTGACCATTTATTCCTATCCTTTTTATTTCCTGTCTTTTAACCAGTACGCTGAAGTCCCTTTATTTGTTCATATTATCCCTCGCTATATATATAAAAAAAAGTTCCTGTGAGACAACAAAGCAACGTCATCATGTCGCAACATCCACAGCTGGGGGTACGCAAGAGTGGGTAAACCCCAGCCCCCAACCTCACACCTTCCACCCCAACCCCCATCCAGTACCTGGAGCCAAGCCCCACCCACTGCAGCACAGCGGCCATGTGGAAAGCCGGGCTGGTGCACCTCTGCCTAGCCTTCCGCAGATGCTGGGGGCAGAGCTGGGCCTGGCCTGGTGCACTGTGGACCAGCCTTCCCTGGATGCTGGGGCAGAGGCAGGCCTGGCTTGGCGCTCTGTGGCCTGGCCTTCTCTGGATGCCAGGGGCAGAACTTGGCCTGGCCTTATGCATCATGACTGTGGCCCGGTGTAATGGACAGGAGTGCGGACCAGCACCCAGTGACAAAGGGGTTAAACTCATGTACCTAGCAAAGGTGTTGGCCAGGGGGCCAGACAACCAACTGAGATAGAGGGATGAAAGTTGAATTGAATATAGATTCCTTGCCCGCTTTCTTTGTGTGGGAGAGAAAAACCAGGAGTTGGGAGACATAGAATAATTTAAACCCAGGCAGGATTACCATGTCTCCAAGGAATTTGGGGCATGGGAGCGGACTGAACAAAGAGAAAATTAGAAGTAAGTAAAGGGAATCTAGTCGCATTCAGGATAATTTTTCTTTATTCTGTGGTTTGATTTGAACTGATCTGTGTGAATCTATGCTTCCCCTCTCCATTAACCATCTAGTTCTGTGCCCAGAGACTTTTCTCTGTGTTTTAATTTGATTTCCTTAGTTGCTCCATAACATCTAGCAACCAAATATGCTTTATCAAGTTTATCTTTTGTTTTGTAATAAAAAAAAAATCACTCTTTTTAAGGTGATGATTTGATTCTTGTGTCCTGGACGGTCCGTAGCTATGCCCCCTGCTTGCTATGCTCGCCAACCTTCCCCAGATGTTGGGGGGGCCATCGCCAGGAATTCCCTGGCTGCAGAGCCAGGCCTGCAGCAGCAGGGGAGAGTGAGAAGGGGCCCGGGCTGGTGTGGCTGGGGATGGGGGAAGGAGAGGAGGAGGTGAGAAAGGGCTCAGGCTGGCATAGCTGCAGCCCGGCCCTCCCTGGCAACTGGGGGAGAGCCGGGGTTGCCTACCCTCCGCAAGAGGGGGTTGGTGAGCATAGCGAGCTGGGGGCATAGCCCCCGAGTTCTTTTCATATATCTAAGCATTTACTTCATAGTTTCAGTACAATTTCAAATGTATTTCACTCTGTGTGTCTTTTCTCTGTTGTGCATGGTGAGCTGAAGAACATGTCTTTGATTGTAGAAGGAGACACATGTTTTCCAACCTGTGTCATTTCATGTTGTAGAAAATGAATGCAGAAATCTTGTAAAATCTCCCCCCAAATGGAGAAACATCCTAATTCTGAGTGACACACATCAAGGATGGTGAAAGAAGTGGGTGTTTTTTCTGAGCTGGAACTCATTTGCTACTTTTCACCAAAGCTGGTGTCTTCCACATGATCAGCAGAGAGCAAATACCTGTGTTTTTTAATTCCTTTATTGCATAGGTTGAATATTAAAAACCAAAATGGAGCATGCTAAAGAATCACAGTGACTCCCACTCAACTGTAAGCCCTTCCCTCCTCTCACAGAACTTGTCCTGCTTCCAGATCTGTTAAGAGGGGTCTGAAATAAATTGTGAATTGCGTTGGGCACTGGGAACAATGCACAGTCAAAACAGTAACGCATTGGTTGCATTAGCCCCTCTTCCCTGGCAATCTGTCCTCCAACCTTAAAAATGTTTAAGGATACGTGTTAACAGGTTTCAGTACAGGTTTGAATTGTGGCAGGCACTCAAAAGGAATAATGGCACACAATAGCTGCATTTGTCATCCTGCCCAGATCAACACTTCACCTTAAACACCTTGTTAAAAGGTGTCCATTCAGCTGTGGATTGTGTTACTCAGTAAAGTAATTCAAAACCCAGTAGGTCACAAAAAGGACTGTGACCCTCCCTAGCACCAACTGCTAAATGAACCATTAAACCTTTGTATAAATTCAGGTAAGTGGGCTTCCCCATAGAGCTAGAAATTGGAATTGAGGGTGTGGGAAATGAGAAGCAACACAATTGAAACAATGGCTCTTACTGTCCTTGCTAGCAGACCGAACTCAGGGGGTGTGTCTAGACTGGCAAGATTTTGTGCAAAAGCACTTGCTTTTGCGCAAAAACTTGCCAGCTGTCTACACTGACCACTTGAATTTGCGCAAGAGCACTGATGTTCTAATGTAAGAATTCAGTGCTTCTTGTGCAAATACTTTGACGCTCCCGCTCAGGGATAAGCCCTCTTACGCAAGAATACTTGCACAAGAGGGCTAGTGTAGACAAGCACCTTAATTTTTTGTGTAAGAAAGCCCGACTGCTAAAATGGCCATCGGAGCTTTCTTGCGCAAAAACGCATCTATACTGGGCATGGATGCTTTTGTGCAAAACACTTTTTGCACAAAAGCATCTGTGCCAATCTAGACGCTTTTTTTGCGGAAATACTTTTAACGGAAAAACTTTTCCGTTAAAAGTATTTCCGCAAAATCATGCCAGTCTACACTTAGCCAGGATGTATTGACAGTGCTTCAGGTTGTTGAGATGGCCAAAAAAGCGGGGAATGGATTCATCACACCACAAAGGCAACCCTCCACATCTGAAACTCCACCCACAGGCCTGTTCAGGTTTGCAGTGTGACACACACAAACAGTTTAGCAATTTGGAGCAAGGGCAAATCACATTATACCAATAGAGATGTAGCCGTGGTCTAGCTGGTCTAGCTGAAACAAAAGACAGGACTATGCAGCACTTTAAAGACGAACAAGATGGTTTATTAGGTGATGAGCTTTCGTGGGTCAGAACCATCTTGTTAGTCTTTAAAGTACATTATACCCAAACCTTCAGCAGCCTTTCTACCTTGTTCCCATCTGTCTTCGTGAAAATTGAAACTGCTTCCCATAAAAGCTGTACAAGCCTCAGCAAAAGCATAGTGAGATGTCATCTTCTGTCTCCTTAATGTCCCAGACTCTGCAAACATATGGTATTCCTTTGCCTGCCTGGAGCTAGGACCAGTATGTGCATGTATAGGGTCTGGCTCCTTGTACCTCATGGAAACACTTGATTTTACTCTCACAAATATTGTGCAGTGATCATATGAATGGAGTTAGTCACTCTGGCATCAAGACAGATTTTCAGACTGTGCTAATGAGCCTACTAAATGTACATTCCACCAACATCCTGCAACTACTGAGCTGGAAATTGAACTCTCTTTTTCCAGGGCAATCAACATCAGGGGATGGTTTCATAAGCCCTGGCAGCAGCACTCATGTGAGGCCCCCAAAGTAGGCACACGTACTCCACAATATCTTCTGTGGGAAATAAGTTCTGCTTCGTTTTTCAACTACAAACCTGTTCTCCTCAGCATGTTGGCATCATGAACCTTTCCCATGCTCCCCTACCCCATTTGTATTAAGGAATCTGCAGCTGTGGTCCTTCAACACTTGAAAAATGACGGAATAGTGACCTTTATGGGTCACATGCTCCTGTCTCCCTTGTCTCAGGGAAACGATGGGCCTGGGGAACCCCATCCTCTGCAAAGCAGCTATTATTTCTGTGACTTTTCTGATGCCAGCCACCTATTGGTAAACCACAGTATGGGGAAAGCACCGCATTACTTGCCTCAAAAACCCCTGCAACTACAACCCCAGCAGTGGACTTTTCAGCTCTAAAGTGGTTTGCAATGAACCTGTAGCTGTCTGGTGCAGACAAGGCAATAGCCACATGTTTCTCAACTGACATGGTATCTCTGAATTGAGTGTTCTGATGCTGGAAGGGTTGTGTAAGCTCCTCTCCTTGCTCTGTGAACATATGTGTCCTCATAGGGTATGTCTACACTACAGCGCTAATTCGAGCTAATTCGAATTAGCGCATCCAGACTTAAAAACTAGTTCAAATTAGCGTTTTGCTAATTCGAACTAGCATGTCCACACTGAGTGGACCCTGAACCGAGGTTAAGGATGGCCGGAAGCAGTGCCGACAGGGCATCAGAGTAGGACTTAGAGCATGAAGCTGCTGTCTCAGGCTGGCCGAGGGCTGCGCTTAAAGGGACCCGACTCCCACCCCGGACAGACAGTTCTCAGGGGTTCCCCGCTTGCAAAGCAGTCCTGGCTTGGAGTGCCCTGAGTGCCCACACTCAGCACATCACAGCACTCAGCCATCAGCCCGGCTGCACTTGCCGCAGGCTGCCATCCCGGGGGGGGGAGGGGTCAATCAGGGGGCTGCAGGAGAGCTTCCACCCCGAGGAGCCCGCAGAGCCACCCCAGTCCTCCCCATTGGGGGCTCGTACCCCATTCCTCCCTCACTCCCTTCCACTTACCCCTCCCTAGCCCCCCTTCCTGATGTACAAAATAAAGGACACGTGTGTTCAAAAATAGAAACTCTCTTTATTGAACAAAACTTGGGGAGACTGGGAAAAGGAGGTGGGAGAGGGGAAGAGAGAGGATGGGAGAGGGGAGGGCAACTAAAATGATCAGAGGTTTGGAACAGGTCCCCTATGAAGAGAGGCTAAAGAGACTGGGACTTCTCAGCTTAGAAAAGAGGAGACTGAGGGGGGATAGGATAGAGGTCTATAAAAGCACGAGTGGTGTGGAGAGGGTGCATAAAGAAAAGTTCTTCATTAGTTCCCATAATAGAAGGACTAGAGGACAGAAAATGAAATGACTGGGTAGCAGGCTTCAAACTAATAACAGAAAGTTGTTCTTCACAAAGCAAAGAGTCAACCTGTGGAACTCCTTGCTGCAGCAGGCTGTGAAGGCTAGAACTATAACAGAGTTTAAAGAGAAGTGAGATAAAGTCATGGAGGTTGGGTCCATGGAATGGTATTAGCCAGGGGGTAGAAATGGTGTCCCTGGCCTCTGTTTGTGGAAGGCTGGAGATGGATGGCACGAGACAAATGGCTTGGTCATTGTTTTGGTCCATCCCCTCCAGGGTCCCTAGTGTTGGCCACTGTTGGCAGACAGGCTATTGGGCTAGATGGACCTTTGGTCTGACCCAGTACGGCCATTCTAAGCTGAGGGCTCAGGGTCGGGGGTCTCACTGGACCACCCTGATTTTCATGCACACCTGCTCCTGGGTGGCCAGGCTGGCAGCTATCCTGCCCTAGACGGCCACTTTCCTGTGCCTAGTGCAGAGGTCGTGGATGAGATCCACGATGTCCGCACTAGACTAGATGGGCACCCGCCTCTTGTGGACCTGTCCAGGCTCCCGGGAGCTGCCAGCCTGGTCCCGGGAAGAGGCGGAGGGCTGGGTGGCAGTGGGTGGCTGGCTCGAGCCGTGCCAGGTGCAGGGTCTGCTGGCTGGGTGCTGGCAGGCTTGCACCTGGCACGGGCACCGTAGCCAGCCTGTGACCCTTTAAGGGCTCCGGGGCCGGGAGTGGGGAAGAAGAGTATCTCTGGTGGTGCCCAGAGTGGCCACCAGGGAAAGCTGGGGAGGGCTAGCCTCCCAGTAGTTCGAATTAAGTAGCTACACAGCCCTTAATTCGAACTAGTTAATTAGAACTAGCCGTTAGTCCTTGTGGAATGAGGTTTACCTAGGTCGAATTAAGCGCACCGCTAGTTCAAATTAAGTTCGAACTAGCGGTTTGCATGTGTAGCGCCTATCAAAGTTAATTCGAACTAACGTCTGTTAGTTCGAATTAACTTTGTAGTGTAGACATACCCATACAGATGATCCACAGTCACTGCTGGCTTCTCTAGGTTTCCAGGATCATATGATTCCACTACACTGTGTTTGTTGTCCTGCACCAGAAGCTATGTAAACCAAAGGGTTGCAATAGCATTCGGTATGTCTGTCCACTGTGTCATAAAATGATTTTTCACCTTTTCTCAGGCCATTCCCATTTTGATTAGCCAGAAAATGCTGCTGAAATGCTCATCCATTGCATTTGTCCTTGTAGGTGACAGACCACATCATTTAATTGATCCGTGACTTCAACCCACTTTTGCAGGGTTAAAAGTAAGGGAAGATATGATCTGGAGGTACCAACAGTAAACATGTGAAGGTGGGAAACAGTACCAATAACATTCTGCAAAGTGGTTTCTAGAGTGTCCCCGTGTGAAGCATAGAACGCTAGGACATGACCCCTAAAGTGGTAGCATTCACTTTGTATACCGACAGCAGCATTGTGGATACAAGTACACGCATGTACATAGTGTTCTATGCATGTCCAACACAGCAAAAATGGACTTTTGAGGTGGGTTTGGCTAGCATGCACCAGCATGAACTTGGTTCTCTACACAGGTATACATACCAACGTAGCCTAAAAGTGTTTGTAAAAATGGAGGCCCAGATTTTCAGCAGTGACAAGTTTCCACTAAATGTAGCAGAGGGAGGAGTCATGCAGGAGTAGGCTATGGGTTCTATTGCCAGGGTAGGTGTTAACCTTGGTATAGTTTAGAGAAGCGTAGGGACTAATCTAACTTGCACTGAGTAAGGATAGCCAGCCCACGATGTGTTATCTTTCCTTCTCTCTGTGGGGGCCATGAAAATGGGGTGGTACAGGAGTTGGGTAGGTTAACTCTGTTTCACTAGCAATGTGAAGTGTCTGGCAGGCAGGTAGAGCTTGAGGAAAGAGATCTTTATTAAACACGCTGATAGGCTAGTACTGTATGTTAAGGCTCCAGAGTGTCTCTGTTAGCAGCCTCACACCAAATTGTGTCCCTGGAGTCCTGCCAAACTAGGTCCCTCCTGATACCTGATCCCTTTTTTAGTAGCACTCATATTATAAACCCTGCATCAGCTGTGAGCTATTTCATTCTCAAGGAATTCTCAGCTGTTTCCTGTCTCCTTTTCACCTTTAGAGCAGAGTAAGAGCTGTGACAATATAGTCCTAAATGTCTAGGAAAAAAGATGTCCCATGTAACATATCCAGAAGATTAACAGGCCTGGGAACATTCATCCCCACTGAATTCCATGTGATTGCACTGATATTACCAATGGCAGACTTCATCCCTAACTGTGTTTACCTTTTACAAGACACTGTGAAATCTCACTTTTAAATATTTTTCTGTAATCTACATTACATAAAACTCTGCAATAAAATCTCAAACAATTTAGCTTGGTTGATGTACAGAACAGTAAACAGATACAGAAAAAGAGAGGAAAAAAATGCCCTGGAGGAAAGTATGAATGAGCTTGAAAAGGACAAATAAAACAGCAGAGACATTTATATTGGTCTCCCCTACTGCTCTGAACAAAACAATTATGTGATAAGAGAAGCAAGAATGAGAGGAAATTCTTTCATTTTTCACGTTGGAAGCTAGAAAGATCCAATAGCCTGTTTATGAAGAACAATAAAGAAGATACATGAACTCGGTAAAGAGGTTGTGACAAATATATTGGGCCATTTTGAAAGGCCAAGGTTTTTTTTTTTATTTTTCTGTTTTTGTTTTTGTTTAGAGCTGTCAGCTAAGTTTTGAAAGGTTTTTTTTTCTCTCCAGAAACCAATAACTGACAAGAGTGGTTTGTTACAATTATCGCACAGTTATCACTTTTATTTAGGATTTGGAAATAAAATCAAAGAGGGGCAGATGAGACCCAAATTAAATTAAGTTTAGACAAGAATAAATAATATCAGCCATCCTTAACCAAACCGAACAAAAAATAAGCTCCATATTGATAATTTAAAGTTATAAAAATATGACATGCTCATTTAATACAATTATACCCTGCATGGCAGCTTATACTAGGGATGTGGATTAAATTTACCACTACTATTCTTTTGGTCAGGAATGCTTATTCTTTTGAAACAGTGCAGGAAAGCACACTCTGGGTGTGTCTAGACGTCGACGGAGGCATGTAGATTAGCCAGATCGGCAGAGGGAAATGAAGCCGCGATTAAAATAATTGCGGCTTCATTTAAATTTAAATGGCTGCTCCGCTCTGCCGATCAGCTGTTTGTCGGCAGACCGGGGCAGTCTGGACGCGACGCGCCGACAAAGAAGCCTTTCTTGATCGGCACAGGTATGCCGTCTACGGAGGCATGTAGTTTAGACGTACCCTCTGTGTGCTAGCATAGGAATGACACGCAAAGTATTATGACACTCTGATGGTGTGTTCACCTGACACCAGCCTTGAAAGGGTTAAGGCATCTGAGAAAGGGTCATTTTGTGTGATTGGGCCAGGGATTAGGGCAGGGCTACTCAGCCGGCAACCCATTTGTTTGCAGTCCATGGTGCAATTTGGGTTTAGGCAGGGCTCAACACTTGGCCCACGGGAAAGAGTCAAAACAAAAATGTAGTTGATGGTCTTCTGTTGATATGTGTTTTAGTAGTTAAATTCCTGGACTGTAATTGCTGTTGTCATATGGGTGGAAATCGGGAAATATTGCATTTTATTACTATCAGCAGAACTGACTTAAATGGGGCCTGTGTGTTTTGTAGTCTTGCCTTCATCTTGGTATTCATGCCTGTTAGTGTGAAAGAAGTTATTTGCATATGTTTTATGTATATGGAACCTCTGCATGTCTTCGGAGTATTATTGTGGCCCCCAAGGCTTCCAAAATTGAGTAGCCCTGGATTAGGGGATTAGTTTAAAGACACAACCTCTGATGGTTCTTAGATGAGCAGGAGTGGGCCGGGCCAACATAAAGCCCTGAAGCTGGTAACAGAAATGGCAGAAAATTAGGCTGCAGTTGCTCATAGAGGGCAAGAAGACAAGGTAGGAAGTAGCCCAGGGATACAGCAGGAAGGTTTAGGACTGTGCAGATCTTAACTTCTTGTTTTAAGGTCTCTGGGGTGAAATCCAGTGCAAAGGCTGAACCTGCCATGTGTTGGGGGAACAGGCACTGATAAGCAGAGGTGGATCTTGAGATACTTTAATATCCTAGAAGGAGAGAACTACCAGGAGGGCTAAATGACAAAAGGGGAGTGGTTGAGTCCTGAGAGAACAAGACTCAGAGTGAGACACAGTGAAGTGCAGGAAGGAACAGAACTTATCCCCAGAGTACCTGAGGAGTTGCTTCAGCGGTGACTAGGACACCCCATGACAAACAGGTAAAAAGCAAAAGAAAACCAGAGCTAGTACATCAACAAAAACTGAAGAATTTCTCTCCCCTTGGGTAACAAAGGAAACAAGATCATTCACATTCTTATTAGAACTATGTGAAATGTGAGAGCCAAAAAATGTTTAGCTGAAAAAAAAAAAAGCTGATTTGTGAATTTGTATCTAAATTGTTTTGGTTAAAAATGAACAAATATGTTCTGAAATAATTGACATCTTGTTTTCGCAGGTTTGAAATAAGACCTTCTGATTTTTTTTTATCTGAAACTTTGTTTTCAAATTTCTTTGAATTTTAGAGTTTAAAAAAATAGTTGAAAATGTAAGGAAACTTTCAATTTGACCTTGAAACAATCCCCCCCTCCCTGCAATGTTTTGACTGGCTGAAAATTTCAAAAATACGGTATTTTGTTTTGGACTCACCAGAAACAATTCTCCCCTTCTTCTTTCATCCCCAATTTTTGGAACTGTAAGATAACTAAAAAAAATCAGCTATTTTTAACACTGCCACAGACTTTCCAATGTGCTGGGGGACATTTGACCCTGGCTCTGACCCAGGTCCTGCTCCTACTCCATCCTTACCCCAAGAACCCACCCACCTTTTCCTACCCCATTCTGTCCCCCTTATAGAGTGTGCTCTATCCTTATTCTTTCTCCTTCCCCCCAGAGCCTCCTGCATGTGGATGGGAGGCATAGAGAGAGGAGGAGGAGCTACTGATTGATGCGGCTTGTCAGTGGGCAGGAGATGCTGGGGGAATTTTTAAGTGCATGCTCAACACTAGGGATGTTAAGGACTAGTCGACTAGTCTTTTGACCAGTTGACTAGTCGATACCCGCCCCCTGCAAAAGGGGGAAAGGGATAATTCCAAGTGGCAGCACCTCACAGTGCTTTGAAACCGCAAGGCAGCTGCTGCACAGCTGATCAATGGATCAGCTGTGCGGCGGCTGCCCCTTTAAAATGCTGTCTCCGTGCATTTCAAAGGGGTAACTGCTTGGAGCCCGGGGTCAGCTGGGGACTTTCCCCAGAACCCAGGATCAGCTGGGGAGTCCCAATGTAGCATGGAGCCTGGGTCAGTGGGGGACTGTGAGTCCCCCGCTGACTCTGGGCTCCATGGCTTTGAAGTGCACAAGAGTCCCCGCTGGGGACTCTTGTGCATTTCAAAGGAGGCACCTGCATGCAGACTGTAGTCAGTGGGACTTCCTGCTGGCCCCTGGCTGTACACGAAATTCCACATTCCTCCTTTGAAATGTACAAGAGACCCAGCAGGGGCTCTTGTATATTGCTAAGGAGGAATGTGGAAGTGCCTATCGACTAGTTGACTAGTCAATGGAAATTCCATCGACTAGTCAACTAGTCAATTAGCTGCATTTTAACATCTTTACTCAGTACCCACCATTTTTCCTCTGTGGGCTAGAGCACCCAAAGAGTTGGTGACTACTATGATCACAGCTCTAATTCTAGTGTTATTTAAAAGAACGTGAATTTGCAACTTACTGGTAGTGACCCTATTATTGTGTTAACATGATTGCATTCACATGCACACAATCGGTGAGTATTTCTCTTTCATTAGCAAACCCCAGGGTTATGTCTACACTGCAGCTATTATGTGTCTTTTGAGCATGCCTGTTATTTCGAAATAGATTTTGAAATAATGGGTGCACTATTCCAGAATCCCTGTAAGCCTTGTTCCATGAGGGTTAAGGAATGTTTCGGAATAGCGCTTTATTTCGAAATTTGGCGCTGTGTAGCAGCAGACAAATGAGCAGCAGCTCAGGATTTTTGCAGAATCAGCAAGGGAGCGATTGTCCTCTCGGTTTGTCCTGGAGTCTCTGTAGCAGCATGGCTAGCTTCCTTCACAGCAGTGGCATCCACCTTGAAATAGATATTTACTGCATGATCTGCAGTCCAGTAATCCGAAAAAGAATAAGGAAAACAAATGGGGATGCAGTTAAGTGCCACAGGGCTTCCCATTGTTTCTGTGTGTGTCAATATGTTGCCACATGGTGGAATTTCTAGTTTTATTTCATTTTTATCTTTTACAGATGCAGAAAACTGTCTGGAGTCTGGAGATGTCTGGGGTAATTATCCCTATGGCAATTGTGCTCCTGGAGGTGGCTGGCATGTCCCTGCAGCCCCTGAGAGTCAGAGCAAGAGGTCTCCACATGCTATCCTTGCCTGTGGACACCACTTCTGAAGCTCCCATTGATCAATTACAGGCAGTCCCCGGGTTACGTACAAGATAGGGACTGTAGGTTTGTTCTTAAGTTGAATTTGTATGTAAGTCGGAACTGGTACATATTGTAGGGGAAACTCTAGCCAAACATTTTTTTTAGTTTTGGATAGCATAGGGAAAGGTTAACTCCCCTCTAATGTTTGTTTTGCTGTCTGTTCCCCTGTTCAGAAGATTTCACATCTATTTCTGTCCCTGTGACAAACTCAGGACTAAAGGAGTAACTCATCAAATACCAAACAGCTCTGCACCATGCTTTGAGCTAATAGCTTTATTTCCACACACCACCCAGGGTTCTAGGAGGAGGGTCCTTTTTTTGCTAACACAATGAGGCCAGCACTTTGTTTGTTTTGGTGGAGTCTTTGTTTGTCCAGGGAGCCCAGCATGTATAGGGGGAGGAGGGGCGGAGAGGCTGCTTTTGTCTGCTGTTCGCCAGCCTGTTGCTCAGGGGAGGGGGCAGCCTGTTGCTGGCAGGGGGGGAGGGGGGAGGCGTGCAGGATGCGAGGCCGCGGCGGGGGGCAGCAGGTGTGGGGAGGCACTTTTCCTCTGCCCGGCAGCTCTGCGGGATCCCTGTCCCTGTGGCCAGCTGCTGCAGGCAGAGGCCAGTTGGAGCCGGCCGAAGAGGAGGAGGAGGTGGATTCTAGGACCCAAGTGAGCGAGCCCCGGGGACGCTGCTGCGCTCCCGGAGCCCGGAGCCCGGAGCCCGGCATGTATAGAGGGGAGGAGGGGCAGAGAGGCTGCTTTTGTCTGTTAGGCAGCCTGTTGCTCAGGGGAGGGGGCAGCCTGTTGCTGGCAGGGGGCAGCGGGCGTGGGGAGGCACTTTTCCTCTGCCCGGCAGCTCTGCGGGACCCCAGTCGGAGCCGGCCAGAGGAGGAGGAGAATCCTAGGACCCAGGTGAGCGAGCCCCGGGAATGCTGCTGCGCATGTGCGGGAGTTGCCTCACCCCGTTCGTATCTAGGGATCCGACGTAAGTCGGATCCACGTAAGTCGGGGACTGCCTGTACAGAGAATTGTGGCCAGTAGAGGCTGTGACCACAAAAGTACAAAGTACAAAAAACTTAGATTAAATTAACACTGTTAAGGTTGCAAAGTCAAGCACAGAGTTAAGGTTACCTTACCTGCTCTAGCATGGCTGGGGCCCCGACATAGGCACGGCCCTGCCTGCTGCCCCCATGTGGCTCATCACTTTGGCTTAAAATTGGCTCCAACTAATATCACTAGTAAAAGGCCCATCAATGGGAGTAGAATTAAGCCAATACTGAATGCTTTTGAAAATTCCACCTGTGGCGGGCCCCTCCCGCCTGCCCTCTTGAGTCCAAGGCCCCCTGGCCCGAGTCCACAATGCAGTTTTATAACTGGCCCTTTAAGCAAGGCCAAGGCCCTCCGGCCTGAGTCCACAATGTAGTTCAGGGTTGTAGCAGGGATGCACCCCAGGTAGGGGGACCCGGGCCCACCCTACTCCACCGGGCCCCAGCCCAGGGCCCTGTGAGCGACCGGGTAACGAGTCACTCCCTCGGTGGGACAATCCGGCCAAAACGCACCAAGGTTCTCTGGGCGGGAGAAGCGGCTCCTGCTCCTGCCCTGGGCCAGTTCCTACCTGGTCCCCTGGGGTTCCTTCCCCTGTACTTGCCCAGCTTGCTGCGAGCTCCGTGCCAGCGTCCCCACGGCAGGCAGTCCCTGGGGGTATGTCTACACTACCCCGCTAGTTCGAACTTGCATACCGCACTTGCTAATGAAGCCCGGGATTTGAATTTCCCGGGCTTCATTAGCATAAGCGGGGAGCCGCCATTTTTAAATCCCCGCTGCTTCGAACCCCGTGCAGCGCGGCTACACGGGGCTCGAACTAGGTAGTTCGGACTAGGGTGCCTATTCCGAACTACCGGTACACTTCGTTTCACGAGGAGTAACGGTAGTTCGGAATAGGAACCTAGTCTGAACTACCTAGTTCGAACCCCGTGTAGCCGCGCTGCACGGGGTTCGAAGCAGCGGGGATTTAAAAATGGCGGCTCCCCGCTTATGCTAATGAAACCCGGGAAATTCAAATCATAGAATCATAGAATAATAGGACTGTAAGGGACCTCAAGAGGTCATCGAGTCCAGCCCCCCGCCCTCAAGGCAGGACCAAGTTCCACCTATATCATCCCTGACAGATGTCTATCTAACCTGTTCTTAAATATCTCCAGAGAGGGAGATTCCACCACCTCCCTTGGCAATTTATTCCAATATTTGACCACCCTGACAGTTAGGAATTTTTTCCTAATGTCCAATCTAAACCTCCCCTGCTGCACTTTAAGCCCATTACTCCTTGTCCTGTCCTCAGAAACCAAGAGGAACAAATTTTCTCCTTCCTCCTTGTGACACCCTTTTAGATATTTGAAAACCGCTATCATGTCCCCCCTTAATCTTCTTTTTTCCAAACTAAACAAGCCCAGTTCATGAAGCCTGGCTTCATAGGTCATGTTCTCTAGACCTTTAATCATTCTTGTTGCTCTTCTCTGTACCCTTTCCAATTTCTCCACATCTTTCTTGAAATGTGGCGCCCAGAACTGGACACAGTACTCCAGCTGAGGCCTAACTAGTGCAGAGTAGAGCGGCAGAATGACTTCATGAGTTTTGCTTACAACACACCTGTTGATACAACCTAGAATCATATTTGCTTTTTTTGCAACAGCATCACACTGTTGACTCATATTCAACTTATGGTCCACTATGACCCCTAGATCCCTTTCCGCCATGCTCCTTCCTAGACAGTCGCTTCCCATCTTGTATGTATGGAACTGATTGTTCCTTCCTAAGTGAAGCACTTTGCATTTCTCTTTATTAAACCTCATCCTGTTTACCTCTGACCATTTCTCTAACTTGCTAAGGTCATTTTGAATTATGTCCCTATCCTCCAAAGAAGTCGCAACCCCACCCAGTTTGGTATCATCTGCAAACTTAATAAGCGTACTCTCTATCCCAATATCTACATCATTGATGAAGATATTAAACAGTACGGGTCCCAAAACAGACCCTTGAGGAACTCCACTTGTTATCCCTTTCCAGCAGGATTTAGAACCGTTAACAACAACTCTCTGACTACGGTTATCCAGCCAATTATGCACCCACCTTATCGTGGCCCTATCTAAGTTATATTTGCCTAGTTTATCAATAAGAATATCATGCGAGACCGTATCAAATGCCTTACTAAAGTCTAGGTATATGACATCCACCGCTTCTCCCTTATCCACAAGGCTCGTTATCTTATCAAAGAAAGCTATCAGATTAGTTTGGCATGACTTGTTCTTCACAAACCCATGCTGGCTATTCCCTATCACTTTATTACCTTCCAAGTGTTTGCATAGGATTTCCTTAATTACCTGCTCCATTATCTTCCCTGGGACAGACGTTAAACTGACCGGTCTATAGTTTCCTGGGTTGTTCTTATTCCCCTTTTTATAGATGGGCACAATATTTGCCCTTTTCCAGTCTTCTGGAATCTCCCCTGTCTGCCATGATTTTTCAAAGATCATAGCTAATGGCTCAGATACCTCCTCTATCAGCTCCTTGAGTATCCTGGGATGCATTTCATCAGGACCTGGTGACTTGCTGACATCTAACTTTCCTAAGTGATTTTTAACTTGTTCTTTGTGTATCCTATCTTCTAAACTTACCCTCTCTCTGCTTGTATTCACTACGTTAGGCACACCTCCAGACCTCTCGGTGAAGACCGAAACAAAGAAGTCATTGAGCATCTCCGCCATTTCCAAGTTTCCTGTTACTGCTTCTCCCTCCTCACTAAGCAGTGGGCCTACCCTGTCCTTGGTCTTCAAATCCCGGGCTTCATTAGCAAGTGCGGTATGCATACATTACCCCGCTAGTTCGAACTAGCGGGGTAGTGTAGACATACCCTGGGTTACACCAACTCACCTCCGTGTCCCTTCCGGCTTCTCCTGGAGACCCCAGCAACAGCTGAGTGGGAGCTCCCTGCACCAGCCCTTCTCCTCCAGCTGTCTCCCCTGACTGAGTCCTTCCCCAGGCTTTTATAGCACCGCTACACCCCGGGCATGCTTGGTAGGGCTGTGGGGGAGGGGCCTCTACAACCAGGTAACCCTGGCTGGGCCCTGCAGGTTCAGTGTGGGGCTGCCTCGCCCCGTCACACCACCCTACAACAGCACCCTTGAGAAATATGTTAAGTGAGATCAGCTTTAGCAGTAAAATCATCCAAGACGCTCAGCGAGAGAAGATCTACCAGGAATTCAGTTCCAAGGAGAGAAGATATATTGAATTATTCAGTTAGTAAGAACTAGAGTCCAGTCCCAGGTTGCTGGTAGTACATGCACAGAAGGGACAGCCCCCTTTAACCAATATTTCCGTGCACAGACATGAGTAGGATGGTCATGTGGAAGTTCACTTGCTTGAGGCCAAATCAGATCTCATAAGGAGAGAGCAAATATTCTAGAGCCCAGAGCTAGGGTGATCTGTTTCTGCTATGCTTGAAGAGAGAACCTTTCCACTTTGCTGAATAAGCCTGCTTGGTGGATGGTTTTGCTTTTCTTCCCAAGAACAATGTAGAATCCCCTGTATGCCGGCATGGGAGTGAAGGTGACAAGGCAGAAGCAGAAGAAGCTCTGACCTTGATCCCAGGTTGCATGCAACCATAAGTGTCTGCATTGCAGAGTGTCTGTGTATAGCAGCCTCATTGTGTCTGCTGCTTTTTCTGTTGTAAAGGAGTGCTCCAAGAGGCAAGCCCTTTGCTTTTCTCTACTCTGAGAGATGTGAGAGAATGGGTTTTTTTTTCACTAGAGATCTGTGAACTCAATTAACCTCATTGTGGATAAGGCCACGTAAGAACAAAGATAAGGAAATACTTTTATTCATATGATGATTATTTGATGGCCGCTTATTTTTGAGCAGGTGGAAGAAGCTAGAAATAGATATAAGAAGGAAGGCACATTGATAACATGGGAGTGAGAGAAGCATTAGGAATGCCCAAGATGGATAGATACTGTACTTAGAAAGCTTGACAGATTTGCCTCTTCTGTGATCGTCCAGAGACAATGATAGACATGTAATGCATATCATTCTTCATTTTTTAATAACCCGGATCCAGCTAAATGGTGCTTGGGTGCGCATGTGAGCAGTCTGAACAGCTGTACCTATCAGATTAGAAAAGAAAATTCTACATTGTTTATGATCAAAGTACAGTAGCAACATTTTGCATAGAAAAGGCTACAGTGGCACGAAGAGACAGTAGCAAAATTAATGCTTCCTCCAGGCCCTATTTTTCCCCCTTAGAAATGATTGACAAAGTAATTTTCTTTTTGTACTTTAATAAAAGTGTATACATTATACACACCACTAAATCCTCACTGGGCCAATTACACATCATAGGACTTATCTTGTCACAGCACCTAATATCCAAACAATAAATTAAAAAGTATTCTTCCTATGCTGATTTGCATACAAGGATATTTTCAGTTACCAGATTGAATTTTCCTATGGACACTAGAACTCATACAAAAAGAAGTTAGGTAGGGAGGATTCATAGCTACTAAATCCTGACTGATGGACATAACACACATAGCGCTTAAGAGACTGCTATGTCAGTAACAGCTGTTTTACGTATTGGAATGCTGCTTGGTGAGGAAGTATCTAAGGGTATGTCTACACTACCCCCCTAGTTCCACGAGGCGTACAGATAGTTCGGAATAGCTTGCTACACGCGGCACGGGGTTCGCACTAGCCGGCTTTTAAAAATGGCGGCGCCGGCTTTATGCTAATGAAGCCCGGGAAATTCAAATCCCGGGCTTCATTAGCAAGTTCGGTATGCATACATTACCCCCCTAGTTCGAACTAGGGGGGTAGTGTAGACATACCCTCACAGGTTCTTTCCCCATATAACTGGCTACAAGTAACATTACCAAACCCTGGCTGTTGGTGGGATAGAACCTGGGACTGCCCAGGCTTAGTGCATGAGCCTTTACTGCAGTGGTGGCCAACCAGCAGCCTGAGGCCTACCAGCAACCCATTGGGGTTCTATGCATTTAGTCCTGTATTAATAGAATTACCCTGTTTTGCTGCACTCTTTGGTCATGGCAGCTCTTGAAAATCAATAGATTGTTGGCCAGCTTTTTAGAATCTTCAGCATATCATTATGAAAGTACGGCACATAGTTGGTATTGGCCAGTCTTTAGTCTTTCTGAAGGATCTGAAACTGTACAGCACTTAGAAGTGCACCTAGAAAAAAACAACCATACATATCAATAATAAACTTTGTCAGACTACTAGGCTCCTTATTACTGATCCTTAAATTGATGTGGTCTAGTAGTTTAGATGGAAAAAGGTTTTGAGCTACTATACCTGAGAGTTGTGATGATCTGGGAATTCGGTTTTATCAAAATTTCATTTTTAGTAAAAGAAAGTACTGTCAGATAATATTAACAGAATTAATGTCAGACTCTAAATATTTTAATAAAAGGCTGGAAATTAATTAAATAAAATTAATAACTGCAGTTTGAATCAGTTGCAGCCCCACATTGACTTACTTTATTCCTGTGAGTAAAAAAGAACAAAACTAATCTTGTGAGTAACACAAGAAGGATTCAGGCAATGTCTATATTACAAAGTTTTGCTGATGCAGATTACGTCAGCGTGCAGCCACTGCAGTTAGTATATTGCTTCTGTGCATACATAGCTGGCTCTTTACATTCATAGCCGGCTCTTTATCATGAGGGGGGACATGATAGCAGTTTTCTGGTATCTAAAAGGGTGTCATAAGGAGAAGGGAGAAAACTTGTTCATCTTGGCCTCTGAGGATCGAACAAGAAGCAATGGGCTTAAACTGCAGCAAGGGAGGTTTAGGTTGGACATTGGGAAAGAGTTCCTGACAGGGTGGTTAAACACTGGAATAAATTGCCCAAGGAGGTTGTGGAATTCCCATCTCTGGAGATATTTAAGAGTAGGTTAGATAAATGTCTATCAGGGATGGTCTAGACAGAATTTGGTCCTGCCATGAGGGCAGGGGACCGGACTTGATGACCTCTCGAGTTCCCTTCCAGTCCTAGTATTCTATGATTGTTACTTCATATGCTTGCTGAGAGTGTTTGTGTTAAGTGCATCATGGGTAATTATCCCAGTGTGCATGCTGCCATTGTTCAGTGTACTGTCTTTTGGGGTAGTTTTGGCAATGCATCACGGGGCAGAAATGAGGTATACAGGAGTGACTAGGAGTGGGATCAACTTACCATAATGCAACGAACTCCATCCCATAATATTGCTATCACATAATTTTTGTGCCTATTTTCCATTTCTCCAACAGCCATCTTTGACAGAAGCATGAAGCTCTGGGTTACTGTCAGGAGTACTGAAAGCACTGGACTCACTGTCCTCTAGTATTTGCAGAACTTCAAAAAGGACTGGAGGGAACATGTTTTCTCGGGGGTCAGTTTGCTGTGGGACAAAGTGAGGATCAGTTCAAGGTTGGTGGTGGTGTTCAACAAGAAAATGCAAGTGATGGAGCACTGTTTCTGGGCCCCAGAAATGCACACTGGCTGGGGGGATCGCATTGCGATGTAGGTCTGGGATGATGAACACTGACTGCAGAATTTCTGCATGTACAAGACCATAATCCTGGACTTATGTGCTGAACATACACCAGCCCTCCAATATTGGGAAAGCAGAGCGAGCTTCACTGACAGTTGAGAAGCAAGTGGCAATCACACCACGGGAACTTGCAATGCTAGATTACTACCAGTCAGTAGTAAGTCCTTTTAGAGTCAGAAAATTCAATGTGGGGGCTGATATCATGCAGGTGCGCTGGGCTGTTCGTCGTCTCTGGCTGTGCAGAGCTGTGACTCTTGGAAACATGTGTGGACTTAGTGGGTGGCTTTGAAGCGATGGGGTTCCTGAACTGCGGGGAACAACAGATGGCAAGCACATCCCCATTTTAGTCCCAGAACACCTTGCCTCAGCAGAAAGGGTTGCTTTTCCTTGGTTATGCAAGTGTTGGCGGATCACTGGGGAGGCTGTATTGACATCGGTCTTGGCGCGTCAGGGAAGGTGCATGATGTGTGCATCTTTAAGAACATGGGAAAATTCAGAAACTACAAACAGAGATCTTCTGACTTGACTGGTAGATTAACACTGGTGATGCTGGAATGCCTATCGTGATCCTGTGGAACCCTGTTTACACTTTACCCTTCATGGAGCCATTGACTGGCTACAATGACAGCACCAGGGAAAGATTCACCTCTTGGCTAAACAGGGGTAGAGTGGCAGTTGAATGTGCCTTTGGTAGATTGAAAGTGCACTGGCATTTACTCACCAGATTGGATCTCAGGGTATAAACAGTTTCTCGATGGTTATAGGTGCCTGTTGTGTCTTCCATGGACATTTGTGACACCAAGGGGGAAATTTGCTGCAGTGACAGAGAGTGGAGATGGAACAGCTATGTGCTGAGTTTGAACAGACATACACAAGGTCAATCAGATGAGCACAATGGGGAGCTAGACCACTGCGGGAGGCTTTGAAAGAACACTTTAACAGCGAGCCGCTGGAATGTGTGATCGCTCAGCCTGGCCCTATGGTTTGGAGACCTGTTAGGAATGGTGTCATGTACGTTATACCTCTGTGCACCTATCACTGATGGTTCACATATTAATGTTGGGCTGTTTCCTTTATTTGTATGTTGACTACGCTATGTGACACAGATTTTGCTGCTTGTGAAGGTTAAAGACCATTATTTCCTCTGCCTGCAGGAATTATAAACCATGTGTTTGTAAACTAATGAAGATGAATAACTATCAACACCAAACTTTTATTCACTTACAAAAACAACTAAAAAACCCCTGAAGAACTTTAAAATGAATACATTTTAACTTAAAAAAAATCAAGAACTTTAATAATAAATACTAGGGTAAACAGTGAAGAGGCAAAATTTGCAGATGATACAAAACTGCTCAAGATAGTTACGTCCAAAGCAGAATGTGAAGAGCTTCAAAAGGATCTCAGAAAACTAGGTGAGTGGGCAACAAAATAGCCGATGAAGTGTAATGTTGATAAATGCACATTAATGCATATTGGAAAACAATCTCAATTATATCTCTAAAATGATGGGAACTAAATTAGCTATTACCACTCAAGATAGAGATCTTGGAATCATCCACTCAATGTGCAGTAGTAGTCAAAAAAGCAAAGGCTTTGTCTACACTGCAGAGTTTTTGCACAAGAGGCTTTTTGCAGAAGAAATCTTCAGCAAAAACTTCTTGTGCATAAGCGCGTCCACACCTCAAAAGCACATCGCAAAAGCATGGACACTCTTGCACAAGAAAGTTCTGATTGCCATTCACAGAATGGCCATCAGAGCACCTGTGCTTTTTCTGATAGGCTCTTTTTGTGCAAGAAACCCCTGTTGAGTGTCCGCACACACCTTTTTGAGCAAGAACTCTTGTGCAAAAAGGAGTTATTCCTCGTAGAAAGAGGTATCCCTACCCTGCAAAAAGCCCTCTGTTCTGCCATTTTATTGTACATTTTCTTGCACAAAAATGCTCCTGAGGTGTGGACACAGCTGGGAGAGGCATAAGGATCTTGAGCAAAAATCCTTTTTTGCGCAAAAAGGAAATGTCCACATTCTTGTTTTTGCGCAAATATCTCTTGCACAAAAATGGATCGGAAGAGATTATGCAAATGAAGCATGAGAAAATGCTAATTGGTGCTTCATATGCATTGCCTCTTTCGGCAAAACACGTAGTGTAGACATAGCATACATTCCAAAAGGTATGAAACCTAATTCAACAACGTTCATTCCAGACACCGAAGGAAATTGCTGGTCTGTCACAGTAGTCACTTAACATTTTCTTTACAAAAAATGGTTATGCAATTTTCTTTCTTTCATGAGTAGTAAAATGAAATGGTGGTGGGCAAGCTAATCAAGACTGGAAACCAGTATTCCCTTTGTTTTTCTCACCATCATTTCTAAACCATTTTCAGTGAAAATGTGCTCTCTAGGGTCAATAGGAAGTGCAAAACCCGGGTGTGTTTATAATGGTCATAGAAAATAGGAGTCAGTTAAATATCTGTCTGTGGGATTAACCACACTGATCTAGAATTTTTGCATTGATCATAGAAGGAATTAGTCATATGATTTTTCAAAAGATGGTTGACAAGGTCCCTCATAAGAGGTTATTATAGAAACATAAGTAGCATGAGCAGGGCAGGAGACAAAGTATTGGAATGGATCAAAACTTAAGAGATAGAACACAGATAGTAAGGGTGTGTCTAGACTACAGAGTTTTTTAAAAAAGTGGCCTTTTTTTAAAAAAACTTCCCCTGCATCTAGACTGCTGCTGCATTCTTTCGAAATTAAATCGAAAGAACGCGGCAGTTTTTTCGACCGCGGAAAACCTCATTTTACAAGGAAGAATGCCTTTTTTTGAAAGCGCTCTTTTGAAAAAAGGCGCTATGTAATGCAAACTGTGCTTTTTCGAAAGAGAGCTTGCTTTTTCGAAAGTACTGGTTGTAGTCTAGACACTCTTTTTCAAAAGAGGCTTGCAGTCTAGATGTAGCCTAAGAAGTAATGGGCAAGTTTCTTCACAGCAAATGTCAGAGTTCCTTGAGGCAGTGTATTAGGTCATGTGTTGCTTAATATAGCTATTAATGACTTGAAGAGAAGCAGAGCAGTGAGATAGCAACATTTCCAGAGGTCTCAATGCTATTTAGAGTATCCAGGTCAAGAGAAGACTGTAAGGAACTTCAGAGGAACTTAACCAAGTTAAGCTAACTTAACCAAGCAACAGGATGGCAGATGACATTCAAAGTCAAAAAGAGCTACTCGTACTCTGTGCAGTTTCTAAATTAGCTTTGATCTTAGACAAGGGAGGTAGACAACTCAATGAAGATTGCAACTCAGTGAGTAACTTTAGTCAATCTAGCAAAAACTCTGTTTGTATTGACAGGAGGGCCATATCTTTTCTCCTTCAGTTCCAATGATATCATTGAGAAGTTTCTCAATAGCAGTAGTTTAATATTGGAGTGTCCCATCTCCAGTAGAGGCCATCAGCGGGTGCTTTAGCAGGAGCAAGTGTCCTCATGGGCATCTATGTAATGTCTTGCCCCAAGGATAAATTTCTTCCTAACCCCAACCAGTTTGTATTGGCTTATGCTCTGAAGTATCAGGTACATATACTTACTGAATCTATATTCCAACTATTTAGTCATGGACAGGCTGATTAATAATATAAATGCAATAACTCCATGTGTGTGCATGAGGGGAAAGGGTAAGAGGTAAACTACATTACCGTTCAGTGAGCAGAAAGCTGGAGAAATAAGAGCTTGCAGATGTCACGGGAACACCACTGCCTGATAAAATTGTTTGTATTAGCTTAATATGCTACATATTTGTCTAGAACTAGGCATGAATTAGTAAAAAAATGCACCATACCATTTCAAGTATTATACTTGAATAAAATAATGTATACCTTTTCCTGTGCAATGCTTGGAGTGATACTGCATACATCTTTAATTTCTTCAATTAAAAGAAGAACAAATGGAGTTAGATTTTAATTATTCATAGTTCATTTGAGAAAAATCTTTGTAAATGTGAGGAAGGAGAACTGTGCTATCTATCATGGAAAAAAGGAATAGATAGAAATTCCACTATAGAACTGTTCAGCAATATGTAAGCTTTTGCCTTTAATAGCTACTCTAAGGCAGTGGTCCCCAACGTTTTGGGGTTGCCGGGCGCC
This sequence comes from Pelodiscus sinensis, assembly GCF_052426305.1. Classification (NCBI taxonomy): domain Eukaryota; kingdom Metazoa; phylum Chordata; order Testudines; family Trionychidae; genus Pelodiscus; species Pelodiscus sinensis. The sequence goes on from NC_143054.1 coordinate 17,525,767, forward strand.
TCAGGGCGGGGCTGCTCACGGGCCGCATGTACGGGGGTAGGGTCGCTCATGGGCCACGTGCCTGGGGGTGGGGCCAAGCATGCGTCGTGTGCCCGGGGCCAGCACCGGCATGTGCTGCGACCCCGGGCAGAGGCTGCTCAGGCGCCGCTCGCCCGGGGCTGGCATCGGCATGTGCTGCGACCCCGGGCAGGGGCCACCCATGTGCCCGGGGCTGACACCTGCCGCACGCCCAGGGGCAGGGCCAGCCAAGATTGCTCTGCGGGCGCACATAAATGGCCCGGCGGGCACCATGGCGCCCGCGGGCACCGCGTTGGGGACCCCTGCTCTAAGGTGTAAAGAAAGATATGTAGGACACTGGTATGCTATAAAATCCCCTGTGCTGATCTTTAAGGTTTCTTTAAGAGGAAACACTTCCCCACTCATAAGCACTGAGTCAGTGAATAACAAAAAACAAAACACCATTTTATTAAAAGGGAGAGGGGAACTCAGCATTATTTTGGGAAAACACTACAACAATGATTCAAAAGTATACAAATCAAAAGTAATGACCGCCTGCCCCACAGGGTGTCTGGCAGTGCTTTTGCCTCAGTTTCTTACCTTGCAGTGGGAAAATCTAATGGATGAATCTCCCTTTAACATGCCATTCCCCTTTCCCTCTGTGGTCCCCAGTCACAGTTGGTCATCCAAAGTCAGTACAATCTCAGGCCTTGTCTATGCTATTGTGGGCCAAGAACCTAAGTTACGAAACTTCAGCCACGTGGATAATATAGCTGAAGTCAACTGCTAACGCTCTCCAGTTGACTCTACTCACTCTTCTCGTTTTGGTGGAATACCAGAGTCAACAGGAAAGTGCTTGGTGAATGATTTATCATGTCTCCACACTACAAATCGACCCCAGCTGGATCCCTACTCACTGCCTATCAATCCAGCCCTTAGTGAAGACATGCCCTTAGAATTGAGAGGTGTTCACCTTCCATCTCAAAAGGGAGTAGAATCAGACAATGCAATTGCAGCTGTGTTACTGTTATTTTCTGCTGTCTCTGCGATGCAACATGCTGAGGTTCCATCCTGCAGACCAGTCCTTAGTGATGTATGGGTAGGTCTACACTGCCACTCTAGTTCGAACTAGGGTGGCTAATGCAGGCATTCGAACTTGTAAATGAAGCCCGGGATTTAAATATCCCGGGCTTCATTTGCATGTTCCCAGGCGCCGCCACTTTTAAATGCCCCGTAGTTTGAACTACCTGCCCGCGGCTACATGCAGCACGGACTAGGTAGTTTGAATTAAAGCTCCTAATTCGAACTACCGTTACTCCTCATTTCAGGAGGAGTAATGGTAGTTCGAATTAGGAGCTTTAATTCGAACTACCTAGTCCGTGCCATGTGTACTGCAGGCAGGTAGTTCGAACTACGGGGCATTTAAAAGTGGCGGCGCCTGGGAACATGCAAATGAAGCCCGGGATATTTAAATCCCGGGCTTCATTTGCAAGTTCAAATGCCTACATTAGCCACCCTAGTTCGAACTAGGGTGGCAGTGTAGACATACCCATAGTTCCTAGCGATTTCACCAGAGAGCAGGGAACCTCACTGCAACTGCAGCCATTTGGCTTTTCTTACAACATTGTCTATGCACCTGGTCTAAGGCTCAGTCTCTAGGCTTTCTCATTGATGAGTTCAGCTCTGTTCATCACTGAGCAGAAACAATCCCTTTGGTCAGCTCTGTATTTAATAGGGTTGCCAGGTGTCCGGTATTGAACAGGACAGTCTGGTATTTGGACTTAGTGTCCAGTAAACACATTGAGAAAATATTGGACATAGAAATGTCCGGTATTTTCTAATTAAGGACGTTTTTCTGCTTTTCCCGAGCCCTGCTCGGTGCCTTACGGAAGCCCGCTCAGGACACGCAGCAATTAAAGGGACCATGACTGCATTGCGGTCCAACCTCCCGAATCCCCCTCTCCCCCACCTCAGGTCTCCCTGGTTACTCCCCGGTGCTTTTTTTTGCTCGACAAATTTTTATGAAATTTTTGTCTGGTATTTTTTTTAAACCATCTGGCAAACCTAGTACTTAACCACTGCAAGACAAGGGTGTAATGGTAATGAGGACTTTTAAATGGAGTCTTCACCTCTAGGTAAGTATGTGCATACTCACCCTCTTTGATTTTGACTTTTATCTGGCAACATTCCCCCTATTTAGTGACTGAGCTTAACAGCATGCTAAATATAGTTCTGCTGCCCTTTACTCATGCAATAAGCATAGCAACATGTCATTTCTCCTGCATTCAATACTGTGATTGTTTTCAGCAAGGTTGGGCTGTATGCTGGTAACCTCACCAGAGCAGGTGTCTGTGCAAATACATTCGGATCCTGAGGTCTTTTCTCCCAGTACAATACTACATATGAGGGGAGAGGTCGTTCAGACCTTGCTTGCAAAATATCCTTTTTTAGATTGGGTGACTAGTATGCACAGCATTGGTTTGTATAATGCTATTATACAGGTTGAACCTCTCTAGTTTGGCTCCCTAAGGACCTGACCGGTGCTGACCCAGAGAATTTGCCCAGGTCCATATTATCTAGCAGCATTACCAAGACTTCTACTGCTTACTGGGCTCTTAGAAGACATTTCTGTCCAGCTTATTTATACCTGCCTCTGGAAATTTCCACTACATGCATCTGACGAAGTGGGTCTTTGCCCACGAAAGCTTATGCTCCAATACATCTGTTAGTCTATGAGGTGCCACAGGACTCCTTGTCGCTTTTGCAGATCCAGACTAACATGGCTACCCCTCTGATACTGTGGATGTTGAATATATTACGGTGATATATTAGGCAGAATCATGCAATTTAATCTAACATTTTTGTTTTCTGAGATTTTTAAAATCTTTCTTTCTAGAACCAAGAGGAATAAGCTCTCTAGATTAAATTGAAATTAATATATCAACATACAGGAGAAGATAATATATAAATCAGAGGTATAGGAATAGAACCGTATCTCTTTTATCAACTGTTTCCCTTCCCATCGTGGGGTTCTGTATGATTATTAAGTTTATGCCCAACTTATAATATAGTTTGGAAGTGTATCAATTTTCTACTTATTCAGAATTGTAGAATAGCCCAACACTGTGGTGGTTCTATGACCAAATTAAGATGGTTAATTAAGATAATTAGCATGCCTTTCTCCAGCTGAGTTAGCCACTGGAAGAAAGATACAGCTGGGGATTAAAATTGTCACATGATGTTTATTTTCTCAGATTTTTTTCTTCCTAATGAGTTATTTTTGGCACAAAATATATTGTTTTCAGTCTAAGACCCAACCGTGCAGTCCCTTATACAACTGAATAACCCTGTCTTTAGTGAGTAGTCCTTTGACTTTAGTAGAGTTACTCATGTGAGTAAAGAGTACTCAGGAAAATAATTGTTTATATGGTTGGAACCTAAACTATTTTGAGACAAAGTATGTTTATCACATTGTTTCACCTCTCAGAGAGGGTACTCAATCTGAAGTGATTGGAAAAAAAGATCATATAAAAATGGAAAATATTCTTTTGTACAAAGTTGTTGCTTTAGGATAGATTCTCCCTTTTATACACAGAATCTAAAAGCTGAATGATGAGGGGAAAATATACTAAGCAGAAACTAAATACAGGTGTCACATAACAACATATGGTGAAAGTTGTCACCTGGTTTTCTTCAGGTGTGAATTGCAGGGTTAAATTTCATATACAAAATTAAAAATTTCCACAATAGTGAGACAGAATTTCAAACATTGTACCAAATTAAGGACAGAATATCAGCTCTTGCAGATCTGTTATTTCAACCAAAAAAATTCAAATTTGGGAGCATAAATGCAGTTGCCTAATTCTGTAGTTAGGCATCTAAATGAAAGGGAGCTGCTTTTCAGAGGTGCTAAAAACTAAATGCTGGGCATAGAATCATAGAACTGGAAGAGACATAACACATCCTGCTTTCATTCTGAAGAGAGCTTTTGTGGGCAGGAGGACCATGGCAATATGGGAGACAAGTTGTCTCTGAGGCTATGTCTAGACTGCAAGCCTCTTTCGAAAGAGGCTTTTTCGAAAGTATCTTTCGAAAAAGCCTCTTTCGAAAAAGAGCGTCTAGACTGCAAGCAGTACTTTCGAAAAAGCAAGCCGCTTTTTCGAAAGAAAGCAGCGAGTGAGTCTGGATGCTCTCTTTCTAAAAAGCCCTGTTGGCATTCCAGAACGCCTTTTTTCGAAAGAGCACTTTCGAAAAAAGGCGTTCTTCCTTGTGAAATGAGGTTTACCGCCGTCGAAAGAAAAGCCGCGTTCTTTCGATTTAATTTCAAAAGAACGTGGCTGCAGTCTAGACGCAGGTGATGTTTTTTCGAAAAAAGGCTACTTTTTTCGAAAAAACCCCCGAGTCTGGACACAGCCTGAATTACTACCTGGAAAAGCAGTATTTTAACAGTATGTTGTACTGAATTCTGCACATGCTGAATTCTGAACATTTGTAATCCTGGGAGATCATAGAGAAGAAATATGCTGCAGTTGAAATTTGTCCATTTTCTCAAACAAAGAAACACAACTGGATCTTCAAATTCACCAAATCATGCCACTGATTTCTCTAGAATGTCAGAAGCTAGATCCAAAATCATTATTCATTTATTCACTCATTCTTGTTCCAGCCTACATCATCATCATTATTATTATGAATAATGACATTTGTTATAATAATGTTGCAATAGTACTTAGGGGCCCAAGTCCAGACCAGGATCCCATGGTATTAGGTGCTGTACAAATTTAGAACAAAGACAGTCCCTACCCAGAGGAACTAGACTTGTAAGTTTATGTCTTTTTTTTCTCTTCTGCCTTTCTCACGCTCTCTGTTCTTCTTGTACAAACCTTTCAATGTATCTTTGTGAAGTCCTGCCCACGTAGGCACAAGATCTTCCTCCCCTGCAGCTCCTGCCTTTTTGAGTGTCCTTCCTGTATTTCTTTGATTCCATCTGGCATTATGTTCAAACTACAGTAAAGAACCTAATTATCAGACACATGGATAAACATGATATGCTGGGGAACAGTCAAAACAGCTTTTTTAAAGGAAAATCTGGCCTCACCAAACCAATAGAATTCTTTAAGGGAGGATCAGCAAACATGCGGACAAAGTTGATCTAGTGGCTATATTAGACTTAGACTTTCAGAAAGCCTTTGATAAAAAACCTTTAACCAAGGGCTATGTCTACACTGCCCCCTCTTGCGCAAAAAATATGCAAATGAGGTGAAGAGTGGAATATTGCCGTGCCTCATTTGCATACTTGAGGCTCCATTTTTGTGCAAGAGCCTTTTGCACAAAAAGGAGCTGTCTACACAGCTCCTTTTTGTGCAAAACCCCCCTCTTGCGCAAGAGCTGTTCTTCCTCTTTTTACCCCACTTTGCCTCACTTGCATATTTTTTTGCACAAGAGGGGGCAGTTTAGACATAGCCATGGTGTATTTAAGAAATGAAGCAGTCATAGGACAACAAGGAAGGGCCTTTCAGGGATCAGTAACTGGTTTGCAGACAAGACATAACAGGTAGGAATAAACGGTCAGTTTTCACAACTTAAATAGTAAATAGTAGGTATCCCCAAAGATTTCTAAAGGCAGGAGTGCTGTTCAAATATTAGAAATGACCTGTAAAAGGGGGCGAAGTGTGAAATGGCAAAATTCGCAGACTCTATCAAATAACTCAAGGTATCTAAGTCCAAAGTTGACAACAAATAGTTAAAAAGAAATCTTGCAAAAGTGGGGGACTGACAACAAAGTGGCAGATAAAATTAAGTGTTGGTAAATGCAAAGTATTGTACATTGGATAAAATAATCCCAACTGTGCATACAACATGACAGGGACTGAATAAACTGTTACCACTCAAGAGAAAAATCTTGCATCATCATGGCTAATTCTCTGAAAACATGAGGGCTACGTCTAGACTGGCATGATTTTCCGCAAAAGCTTTTAACGGAAAAGTTTACCGTTAAAAGCATTTGTGGAAAAGAGCATCTAGATTGGCACGGATGCTTTTCCGCAAAAGCACTTTTTGCAGAAAAGCGTCCGTGCCAATCTAGATGCGCTTTTGCGCAAAAAAGCCCTGATTGCCATTTTCGCGATCGGGGCTTTTTTGCGCAAAACAAATCTGAGCTGTCTACACTGGCCCTTTTGTGCAAAAGCTTTGGCACAAAAGGACTTTTGCCTGAACGGGAGCAGCATAGTATTTTCGCAAGAAGCACTGATTTCTTACATGAGATCGTCAGTGTTCTTGCGGAAATTCAAGCGGCCAGTGTAGACAGCTTGCCAGTCTAGACACAGCCCTGCTGAATGTATAGTGGCAGTCAAAAAAGTTAACACACTGTTAGGAACCATTAGGAAAGAGACAATACAACATAAAATATCATAATACCACTATATAAATCCATTATATGCCCTTTCATGACTATTGTGAACAGTTCTGGTTGTCAAAGATATATTAGAATTGGAAAATGTACACGGAGCAACAATAACGAACAGGAGGATGAAAAGGCTTCCATACAAGGAGAGATTAAAAAGACATGGACTGTTCAATTAAATAACCCAAATGATTAAAAGGAGATATGATAGAGATCTCTAAAGCCTGGTTTACACTAGGAGTTTAGTTCGAATTTAGCTGCATAAGGTCGATTTTCTAAAGAGTGAGTCCACACTACCAAGGGTGTTCTATCAATTTTAAGGGCCGCTGAAGTCTATTTTGAGTACCTTTGCTTTTACAAGGAGTAATGCAAATTTCAACTTTGTGTGGTCAAATTTATGGTAGTCTATATCCAGTGTTGAAAAAGTTAACATTTTTGGCCTCCAAATTAACAGGCTGCAGGTTAAGAACAAATACAAGGAAATACTTCATACAATGCACATTCAGCCTGTGGAACTCATCACCAGGGTATGTTGTAAGGTCCAAAACTATAACAGGGTTCAAAGAAGAATTAGATACATTCTTGGAAGATAGGTCCATCCATAACTATGAGGCTCAATGGTCAGGGAAAGAATTCCATGTTCTAATTGTCCTAAACTGCCAATTATCAGAACTTCGGACTGAATGTCAAGGGTTGGATCACTTGAAATTGTCCTATTTGGTTCATTTCCTCTGAAGCATGGCACTGTCCACCATCAGAGACTGCATACTGAGCTAGGTGGACAATTGGTTTGACTCTGTGTGGCTGTTCTTATGCAAAGCACATTGGAAAACAGATATTTTCTCCAGGCTGGGAAAAGTCGTATTGTTTGGCCACCCATGACAGCTCAGGAACCAGCCTGGACAACTATAATTTAATTACTTCCTGTTCACTGGCTGAGGTGCTGACCTGTATTAAAGATTTTGGTTGCTCTCCACAAGCATGTTGAAAATGAAAACTATCCTTCACTTTAGTTTCTTTTAAACACCATCAAATGGCAAGAAAAGAAAGAATGATTTTGCTTGACCAATCTTCTATTTTGCTAAATTCCTCCTCTGGCCTGACTCACCAGTTGCTCTCAGCTAGCACTTTCAAATGATGACATATATCCCAAAGGAACCAGGAAAAGCTATATTTTTGTTGATTTATGATCTAGTATTTCTTGGAGAAGTCACCTTATAAAAGTTCCTAATCTTTTATTCTTCTTAGAAGCTTGTTCTCTACTTCTTTTGTCCTGTGTTACTTATCTCTACATTTGTGTTTAATTCCATAGTGAATTTTAAAATAGTAGCCACTAGAGTCTTCCCTCACCAGTGCCTGTCTGCTGAGAAACACAGAACTAATGGGAGGAAACTGGATCCCTATTTCCTCCCCACATCAAGGTTATTCAGCACTCAGCAGATGGTCTGGAGAATGGGGAAAATCATAGCAAAATTTGCAGATGATACAAAATTGCTCAAGATAGTTAAGTCCAAAGCAGATTGTGGCTTCAAAAGGATCTCATAAAACTCGGTGACTGGGGAACAAAATGGCAGATTCATTTTAATGTTGATAATGCAAAGTAATGCACATGGAAAACATAATCCCAACTATACATATAATTTGACGGGTACTAATTTAGCTGTTACCACTCAAGAAAGAGATCTTGGAGTCATAGATAATTCTCTGAAAATATCTGCTGAATATGCAGCGGTAGTCAAAAAAGCAAACAGAATGTTAGGAAACATAAAAAGGGATAGAGAATAAAACAGAATATTTTATTGTCTCTATATAAATCCATGGAACATCTGCATCTTGAATACTGCATGCAGATGTGGTCACCTTATCTCAAAAAAGATATCTTGGCACTGGAAAAAGTTCAGAAAAGAGCAACAAAAATGATTGGGGTATGAAGCGTTCACCATATGAGGAGAGACTAATAAGGCTAGGACTTCAGCTTGGAAAAGAGGTGACTAAAGGGGGATATAATAGAGGTCTATAAAATCATGACTGGTGTGGAGAAAATAAATAGAAAAGTGCTATATACTCCTTGTCATAACACAAGAACTAGGGAATCACTAAATGAAATTGATAGATAGCAGGTTTAAAACAAACAAAAGGAAGTATTCCTTCATACTATGCACAGTCAACCTGTAGAACTCCTTGCCAGAGGATGTTGTGAAGAGCAGGACTTTAACAGGGTTAAAAAAAACCCTAGATAATTTAGTGGTAGAAATGTAGCTGTGTTAGTCTGGTGCAGCTGAAACAAAAAACAGGACTGTGTAGCCTTTGTATATGTGGTTGTGACCATTTTCTTCCACTATTTGATCTGAGGAAGTGGGTCTGGCCCACGAAAGCTCATCATCTATTAAACCATCTTGTTAGTCTTTAAAGTGCTACACAGTCCTGTTTTTTGTTCTAGGTAATTTAATGGAAGATAGGTTCTTCAATGGCCATTACCAGAATGGGCAGGAATGATATCCCTAGCTTCTAATTGTCAGAAGCTGAGAATGGGTGGCAGGGGAGGGATCACTTGATGAATACCTGTTCTGTTCATTCCCCTTGGGCACCAGACATTGGTCACTGTCAGAAGACAGGAATCTTGGCTAGATGGACCTTTGGTCTGACCCAGTATGGCTGTTTTTATGTAGTTCATGAGAAACCTACTTCCAATCCCAATTGTTCACACCGCCTAGGGCAGGCTGTCAACAATTAAAGTATATCTGGTTCCCCAATTGACTTCCCAGCTCGCCTTTTGATGGGGACCCCCTTGTCGCTTGAGGCAGTGCCCCAGAGCTAGATGCTGCTAGATGACCCACCTACTGGATTTTTTGTATCAGGAAATAAAATCCTGATCTTTTGCAAGAACGGAAAGCAATTCTGTGCAACCTTAAGCCAGTCATTTAGGACACACCTGCATGCATGGCAGTTTGTGGGTTGTGTAGCTATACGCTGTCATGAAAAGCAGGCTGGGTGTATGTCTCTGTGTAACAATGAATGGCTCTAGCATGGGGAGGCAGCAGAGTAGTATGCCACTAAAAACAAAGGGGAAGGCACTGCTTGGTATATAAAGAGCTGTGTGGGCTGCCAATATTCTGCTGTGTCTTTACTCACTCTGCACCTCGCTGTCTACGCTGCTATTTATACCCATGGTAAGGGGCATGAAGTAAATGAACTGTACATATTGCAGGAAGTGTAAACACAGCCTACAATATTATCTTCCCCGCCTATTCTCGGATAGCCTGAGACAGATACATGTTAAAATCATTGTAGCACATCATACTTTGTGGTACATTGCGTGGTCAAAGAAAATGCACTTTGATATTATGTGTACTCTGTAGCCTAGAAGCCCCAACAAAGAGGCTGTAGTGTTAGGAGCGGTACAAACCGAGCCTACGAGACAAACTGCCCTGAAAAGCTTATTGTCTAAACAGGAAAGTAAGCAAATGTTGCTATTATAGTTATTCCCATGGGGAGCGGAGGCCTAGAAAAACTAAGTGACTTTCCCAAAGTCATACAGCAGGGGTGGGCAACCTTTTTTGGGTCGGGGTCACCGACACACAGAAAAATCAGTTGGAAGCTGCACACAAGTGAGAAACAAAAATCCACCACCCCTCACCAGCATGGGCTCCCCAATGCTGGGGGGAACCCCAAGCTTCGGGGACCGGATCCAAGCATGCCGGCCCTTGGGTCTTAGGTTCTCTATCCTATCATACAGGAAGCCTACAGAGTATCTCAGAAATGAGACCATATTTCCTGAGTCTCTGTCCAGTAACTTAACCACAAGATGACCCTTCCCTGCTCTGTTTATTTTTATTCCTAAAGAAGATGAGCTAATGGTGCTCCCAAGCATGTTCAGAATTATTCATAATTAGTGTAATTCATTGTGTACAATTGGTTCTATTACTTATAATCCCCAGGATATCTGTACTCTACAACTTGTCAAACCTTGAGAGCATCAGAAGAGCTTCTGAATGTGTGTCTGTTTCTCAGCTAAGCATGGAACACACTGAAATAACTTCAACGTAGCTTCTTTTTGTTCTAAATCTGACTGGAAATTAGGCCTACATTTTTGAGACTGAGAGTAATTAATCATTGGAATAATTAACCAAAGTTAATGTTCCTTTAATTTTTTATGTCCAAGTGCGGGATGAATTTTGTCGTATGCACCAACATGACGATGACAAGTGCAGCCCCGAACCTCTGTGCAGGTTTTAATGGTGGCCGTCATGGTCATTTTAAAATAAAGATTGGATGCTTTTCTAAAAGATCTGCTCTGGGGATTATTTTGGGAAGTTCTTTGGCCTGTGTTCCACAGGAGGCCAGATGTGATGTTCACCTTGGTCCCTTTGAGCCTTGGAATCTATGAATAAACAAACAGAGACATTTAGCCCTTTATCATAGGGCAAAATGGCTCTGTCCTAGGCAATGGCTAAAGAAGTCAGTGCTGATATTTGTCCACGTCCCTTAGGCAACTTTGAAAACCCAACTTTGAACTTACATATCCCCAGTGCAAGGGCAGGAAGCTAGCTTGGGCTTCAGGCAGTTTAGATTGCTTTTGGCCGCACAGGTGTAATAAATGAATACCCTTTCTTACACATGCAGAGATCATGTTACAGCTATCACAAGAATCCCACTGCTACCTATTGAAAAATGTCATATTTCATGCTTTCACATAATAGCCATCTGTTCTGAAACTGAAATACATGTCCAAATGTCAGCCTACTGCAGATATCCTCAAATCTTTTCCCTGTTGTTGTTGTTGTTGTTGTGCACTACATTGTATTTTTCATTTCCACTTGCTGTGATATCATGGCATTTGATTTTCTTCTGGCTAAGAGGGCAGGGAGCTCAATTCAGTGTTAGCTGCCTTATTGGTCCATGGATTTCCCACTAAGACACCATAGATGGTTAATGCGGTCAGTGACCTACCTTGCACAGCACAGGAACACATCACCTCCATTAGGAACTCATTCCTCACCTGGCTTGGTGCCACGAGCACAAATTTGTTCTCATGTTGATTTCTCCTGACTCCATGACCCTCAGGCCCAGTAGATTGTTTTGCTTTATTTTATTCTTGTTTAAGGACATTAATGTTTTTCTTTAATATATTCCTCTCACGGTCAACTTAAACAAGATCAGTATTTGTGTGTATGGCAATGGATATAGCTTTTTCATCCCAGGATTTCTTTCTTGTGTCTGGCTTAAGTATAACTGCATTGCATTCCATCTCCCCCCACATCTTTTCTAATGGAAAAGTAAATGTGTACATGATACATGCCTTCAATGTTCTGTAAAGGTATAACCCTGATAGAGTATCTAAATTATAAAGCAGAAGGTCTTTTATATTACCGTGAATAATGACTGGAAATCTAGTTCTTTATAAGAAGTTATTTATTCTCCATTTTGAGGTTTTATCCATACCCCAGGAGGTGGCCATGTATATTTCAACAGGTGTTGTACTGCATTGCTAGGATACTCTCACACCGCATTAGATTGTATCCACTGGAAAGAAATGAATTTGAGAGCAAGACTTGTAGGCTGATGAAAAACGAAAAAATCTCTTCTCTTGTTGAATGCAAAATTCACATATTTTATCAGCAATGGTGTCATGTAAATACATATTTATGATGTAAGGCATGGCGTGCACAATGTGCTGGGGAAAGCAGAGATCTGTACAATATACCATGGACTGGAAAATTTACAAATGCCTTCCAAACATTCTGAAAACTTAAGAGTGAATCTAGAAGAGGTGAAGAGGTGGGCAGAAGCCAGCATCACTGCTGGATCACCACACGATGTGGTTATTTACTCACTTTCAGGGAGAAGCAACCAGAGAGGGTTCTGATTTATGATAGAAAAGAGGAGATGAGAGAAGGCATATGACCTTCAGAGGTAAGAAGACACATGAAGTGAGAGGAAAACAGCTTAGAAATAAATATAGTGACTGCAGCTGGAAGATAAGTTGAATGGCTTTAGGATACCTACAAGAAACAGAGACCCCCCCCCAAATCCTGAATATTAATGCTGATATTGTTAGTAATGAAACAGAAAGTGTGGCTTTTTAAAAATGGGTCCCTGTAATGAGGTACGTGTTGAAGTCACTTAATGGCTTACAAGGTATTTATATGACCCACCTGACCAGAACAGCTGAGCAGTTCATAATCTTTACCATACTTATCCTCTGTGATGTAATGAAATGATATTATCCCCATTTTACAGATGAAAAACAGAGTCATGAAGGGTATGTCTACACTACCCTGCTAGTTCGAACTAGCGGGGTAATGTAGGCATACCACACTTGCAAATGAAGCCCGGGATTTGAATTTCCCGGGCTTCATTTGCATAAGCGGGGAGCCGCCATTTTTAAAACCCCGCTGGTTCGAACCCCGTGCAGCGCGGCTACACGGGGCTTGAAGTAGGTAGTTCGAACTAGGAAGCCTAGTTCGAACTACCGTTACTCCTTGTGAAATGAGGAGTAACGGTAGTTCGAACTAGGAAGCCTAGGTCAAACTACCTAGTTCGTGCCCCGTGTAGCCGCGCTGCACGGGGTTCGAACCAGCGGGGTTTTAAAAATGGCGGCTCCCCGCTTATGCAAATGAAGCCCGGGAAATTCAAATCCCGGGCTTCATTTGCAAGTGCGGTATGCCTACATTACCCTCCTAGTTCGAACTAGGAGGGTAGTGTAGACATACCCAAAGAGACTAACTAACTTACCCAAAGTCACATAGGGAGTCTGAGTCCTACTCACTAGATCATCCAGTCTGTCATTTAGGGAGCAAGAGGCAAGCTCTATAGGCGACATGATACTACACAAATAAAAATGGCTAATGTAATCCTGGGTGCCCATGATTGTGTTGTCAATGTTGCAATATAAGAGGGTACGTCTACACTACAGCGCTAGTTCGAACTAACTTAGTTCGAATTAGTTAATTCGAACTAAGCTAGTTCGAACTAACGCATCTAGAACTAAAAACTAGTTCGAACTAGCGTTTTGCTAGTTCGAACTAGTAAGTCCACATTGAGTGGACTCTGAACAGGGCTTAAGGATGGCCGGAAGCAGTGCCGGCAGGGCATAAAAGGAGGACTTAGAGCATGGAGATGCTGTCTCAGGCTAGCCGAGGGCTGCGCTTAAAGGGTCCCGACCCCCACCCCGGACACACAGTTCTAAGGGGTGCCCCGCTTGCAAAGAAGTTCTGGCTTGGAGTGCCCTGAGTGCCCACACTGGGCACATCACACCACTCGGCCATCAGCCCGGCTGCACTTGCCGCAGGCTGCCATCTGCGGAGAGGGAGTAATTGGGGGGCTGCAGGAGAGCTTCCACCCCCAGAAGCCCGCAGAGCCAGCCCAGTCCTCCCCATCGGGGGCTCGTACCCCATTCCTCCCTCACCTCCTTCCACTTACCCTTCCTTAGCCCCCCTTCTTATTGATGTACAAAATAAAGATAACGTTTCTTCCAACATTGACTCTGTCTTTATTGAAAAAAAACTGGGGGAGACTGGGAAAAGGAGGTGGGAGAGGGGAAGAGAAAGGCTGGGAGAGGGGAGGGCAACTAACATGATCAGGGGTTGGGAACAGGTCCCATATGAAGAGAGGCTACAGAGACTGGGACTTCTCAGCTTAGAAAAGAGGAGACGGAGGGGGGACAGGATAGAGGGCTCTAAAAGCAGGAGTTGGGTGGAGAGGGTGCATACAGAAAAGTTCTTCATTAGTTCCCATAAAGAAGGACTAGAGGACACCAAAGGAAAGGAATGGGTAGCAGGCTTGAAACTAGTAAGAGAAAGTTGTTCTTCTTCCCAAAGCAAATAGTTAACCTGTGGAACTCCTTGCTGCAGGAGGCTGTGAAGGCTACAACTAGAACAGAGTTTAAAGGGAAGTGAGATAAAGTGATGGAGGTTGGGTCCATGGAGTCCTATTAGCCAGAGGGTAGGAGTGGTGTCCCTGCCCAAAGTTTGTGGAAGGCTGGAGAGGGATGGCACGAGACAAATGGCTTGGTCATTGTCTTCGGTCCATCCCCTCCAGGGTCCCTAGGGTTGGCCGCTGTTGGCAGACAGGCTACTGGGCTAGATGGACCTTTGGTCTGACCCAGTACGGCCATTGTAAGCTCAGGGCTCAGGGTCGGGGGTCTCAGTGGACCCCCTTGATTTTCATGCACACCTGGTCCTGGGTGGCCAGGCTGGCAGCTCTCCTGCCCTAGACGGCCACTTTCCTGTGCCTAGTGAGGAGATCGTGGACGAGGTCCACGATGTCCGCACTAGCCCAGGAAGGTGCCCGCCTCTTGCGGTCCAGGGCAAGCTCCCGGGAGCCGCCAGCCTGGTCCCGGCAAGAGGGGGTGGGCTGGGGGGCATCGGGTGGGTGGCTCTGTGCCGTGCCAGGTGCAGGGTCTGCTAGCTGGGTGCTGGCAGGCTTGCACCTGGCACGGGCACCGTAGCCAGCCCGTGCCCCTTTAAGGGGTCCGGGGCCGGGAGGGGGGCATAGAGTTTCCCTGGTGTTGGCCAGAGTGGCCACCAGGGAAACCTGGGGAGGGCTAGCCTCCCACTAGTTCGAACTAAAGGGCTACACAGCCCTTAGTTCGAACTAGCTAGTTCGAACTAGGCGTTAGTCCTCGTAAAATGAGGTTTTCCTAGTTCGAACTAAGCGCTCCGCTAGTTCGATTCAAATTCGAACTAGCGGAGCGCTAGTGTAGCGCCTATTAAAGTTAGTTCGAACTAACGTCCGTTAGTTCGAACTAACTTTGTAGTGTAGACATACCCAGAGAGAGTAGTGAAAGCTTCCTGTTGGTTGTGAACTCTTGGCTTTAAGTCTGGACACCTTGTGTACACAATGTAGCAAGGAGAACCTCTTCTTCCTCACACGCATGTTTAGGAGATAGTTATAATTTAGATGATCATGCCCCAAAGGCCTGTAAGCTAGTTTCACGAGGCATAAGGGATCTAATGACAAAGGGTGCTGGGGTCTGCTGATCCCCGTCTAGACTACCGCGCTGTGCCAACAATCAGCTGATCAGCACAGCGCAGCGGCCTTTTTTATGTAAATGATACTGCGATTATTTAAATCTCCACTTCATTTTGCTCTGTCTAGTAAACTCATCTACATGGCTCCATCGACGGAGCCATGTAGTCTAGACACACCCATGGACTTTAAGGTAAGACTAGACCATCATGATCATATAGTCGGACCTTCTGTACATCACAAGCCACTAAACCTCCCCCACCCACTTCTGTAATAGACCTCTAACTACTGCCTGAGTTACTGAAATCCTCAAATCATGATTTAAAGGTTTCAAGTTTCAGAGAATCTACTATTTACACTAGTTTAAACGTATAAGTGACCTGTGATCCATGCTGCAGAGGAAAGCAAACCTTTCCCCTCCCCCCTTTTCCAGGGTCTCTGTCAGTCTGGCCAGGGAGAAATGTCCTTCTAGATCCCAACTATAGTGATCAGTTAAGATTCTATGAATTAAGAGGAACATTGCCAGTAGATCCAGAGATGTGATTATTCCTCTTTATTCAGCTCTGGTGAGGCCACAGCTGGAGGTCTGGGCCCCCAATTACAGGAAGGATGTGGATGCATTAGAGAGGGTCCAGCGGAGGGCAACCAAAATGATTAGGGGGCTGGAGCCTACGAGGAGAGGCTGAGGGACTTGGGTCTGTTTAGTCTGCAGAAGCAAAGAGTGAGGGGGGATTTGATAGCAGCCTTCAACTTCCTTAAGGGAGGTTCCAAAGAGGATGGAGAAAGGCTGTTCACAGTAGTGATGGATGGCAGAACAAGGAGCAAAGGTCTCAAGTTGTGGTAGGAGAGGTCCAGGTTGGATATAAGGAAAAACTATTTCACTAGGAGGGTGGTGAAGCACTGGAATGGGTTACCTAGTGAAGTAGTGGAGTCTCCATCCCTAGAGATGTTTAAGTCTCGGCTAGACAAAGCTCTGGCTGGGTTGATTTAATTGGGATTGGTCCTGCCTTGGGCAGGGGGCTGACTTGTTGGCCTTCTGAGGTCTCTTCCAGCTCTATGGTTCTATGATTCTATGATTTTGGCAAGACGCACTAGCCAAACACCTGCGAAATAATTAGTTCAGAACTCTCTTCCTCTAGTGTCCCATCATGAGCCACTGAAGTTCCTTAAAAGCCTTCCAGAGGGACCAGAGGGGGCAAAAACCCAAACTGGTTTCAAAACTGATCTTAATAAATTTATTGAAGGGATAGTATGATGAGATTATCTATAGTGGCACATAGCTGATCTACAACTGCTAGCAGCAAATATCTCCAGCAGCTGGTGATTGGATGCTGCATGAGGAGGGCACAGGTCACTTACAGGTTTCAACTACTATAAATGGTGGAGTCTCTGTAACTTGAAGTTTTAAATCATAATGTAAGGATTTCAATAACTCTGCGAGAGGTCGGGGTCTATGAGAGGAGCAGGTGGGTGAGGTTCTGTGGCTAGCGATGTGTGCAAGGTCAGATTAGAAGATGATCATGATGGTCCTTACTGACCCTACGGTTTATTACTCTATGGTGGTCAGAGACCTTCATCTATTTTCAAGCATAAACTGGTTGATGGCCAGTTTCTATCCATTTGTTCTTCTTACTGCACTGGGTGTTTAGTTTAAATAACTCTTCTCCCTCCCCGGTATTTACCCTTCGGGCCTATTTATAGAGAGCAATCATATTTCCCCTCAGGTTTCTTTCACTTAGGCTAAACAAGCAAAGCTCTTTGAGTGTCATCTTATAATGTAGATTTTCCACTCCTATCATCCTCAGAACCCTTCTCTGCACCTGTTCCAGTTTGAATTCATCTTTGTTAAACTCATGTGGACTGGAATTGCACTCACAGTATTCCAGGTGAGGTCTCACTAGTACCTTGTGTAAGGGGTCTAACACTTCCTTTTCTCTGCTGGAAATACCTCATCTGATACATCCTAGACCTCCATTAGCCCCTTTCACACCCGCATGACTGTGTGGGCTTGTAGTCATCCTGTGATCAACCAATACACTCAGGTCTTCTCCTTTCCTGTGTCTTCCAATTGATGAATCCCAATTTTACAGCCAAAATTCTTGTTATTAGCCTGTTGCATTTGCCTTATGAAATTTCACCCCATTTCCTTTCCTCTGGTTTTCAAGGTAATCCACAATGGGAAGCCTCAACCCTGAAAAATACTTTAGCACAAGCATAGCTTTATGTACATTGGTAAACCCAATTATATGAATGGGATTATTTATCTGATTAAATGTTAGAAAACAGCATTAAAATTGAAAAAAAAATGAAAAGGGAAGGTAAAAAAGGAAAAGAGAAAAACAGACCTACATTAATATGCTATATTTTGTTTTACTGCAAATGGTTATGCTTCTTTAACCAATACATAAATATTCAAGTCTGCAGTTTCATTAAGACACATTAATCCTATGTTTTGTTGTCATTTACATTTCAGACTAATTAGAAGGAGAAAATAAAGTGAAGAATTTCCTAATTTTATTTTGTTGAAAAAAGAAAAAGATTTTTCCTTTTATTTATGTAAAGTTTCAGCATAGCTCATGGATTTGTTGTCGTTTCTTTGGGGAGGAAACAGAAAGTTGTAGTTAGTTAACAAGGTAAATATTCATCCGAATAATTTCTGAGGGACTGATTTGATGTATGACTTTTTAATCAAACCTATAATTTGCTCTTGTCTGCCGCCTCTATTGGTCATATGACATTGTGTGTTCAATTAATTTTGAGGTATATGGTGGGTCAGGCCCATGGATTTTGAGAAAACTATTAAGTAATTTTGACTGCGTCTGCTGTCTGGTAGCATTAATCCTTGACTACTGTCAGTCAGAAACAAAACACAAAGCTTTTATCCACTGCATCCAAATATGATTTTCTCCTACCCCAGGCTGTATTATGACTGTGTGAGAGCGAGAGCCATACTCATGAGGAGAGAAGGTACACCAGCATAAGAGAAGCACCAAGCAGGAGCCAAGTTCGGAATTGTCTTATTATTGACATTTTTTCACTAAATAGTTGTAGAACAAACAAAAGGTGATGCCATTTTTGACTTAGTATTGGTGAGTAGTGAAGGACCTCATAAAATAACTGGTTATAGGGAACAACCTTGGTTCAAATGAGCATGAGCTAATTTGGTTTAAATTAAATGGAAGGATAAGCAAAAATGGATCTACAACTAGAGTCCTTGATTTCAAAATGGCTAACTAAAAATTAAGGGGAATTAGCTAGGCAAGTGGACTGGAAAAAAAAGCTTATGGACATGAATGTGGAGGAGGCTTGAAATTATTTTAAATCAAAGTTGTAGAAGTTATCTGAAGCCTGTATCCTAAGCAAGGGGAAAAATCATAGATAAGGGTTGCAGACCAAGGTGGATGAGCAAGCCTCTCAAACAAGTGGTTAAGCAAAAGCAGAAAGCATCCAAGGAATGGGAGGTGGGATGATCAGCAAGGAAAGCTACCTTTTGGAGATCACAAAAAGAAAGCAGTTAAAGATATAGAGGTTAAGAGTAATTGGGATAAAATACAGCATGGTTTTTACAAAAGCTAGATCATGTCAGACTAAACTGATGTCCTTCTTTTAGAAGATAACTGATTTTTTACACAAAGAAAATGCAGTAGAGCTAATCTACCTGGATTTCAATAAGGCAATTTCGATTTAGATTTGAAAATGGTTGAAAGTTTCCACATGGGAAATTATTAGTTAAATTCATGAAGATGGGGATTAATGTGAGAATAGAAAGGTGGGTAAGGATCTGGTCAAACAGGGAGACTACAGCAGATAAATACTATGGAGGGAGAGGAATAAATTAAGCATTCAGTGTGGACACAAGAACAAATGGATATAAACTGGTCATCAACCTATTACAGAAAGGATGTGGACACATTGGAGAACGTCTAGCAAAGAGCAACCAAAATGATTAGAAGACTGGAGCACATGACTTATGAGGAGACGCGGAGGGATTTGGACTTATGTAGTTTACAGAAGAGAAGTGAGAGAATTTGATAGCAGCATTCAACTACCTGAAGGGGGATTCCAAAAAGGATGAGAGAGGCTATTTTCAGTGGTGACAGATAACAGAATGAGGAGCAATGGTCTCAATTTCAGTGGGGGAGGTCTAGGTTGGATATTAGGAAAAACTAGGAGAGTGGTGAATGGATTACTTAGGGAGGTGGTGGAATCTCCATCTGTAGAAGTTTTTAAGTCCCGGCTTGACAAAACCCTGGCTGGGATGATTTAGTTGGGATTGATCCTGCTTTTAGCAGGGGGTTGGACTCGATCTCCTGAGGTCTCTTCCAACCCTAAGATTCTTACGATTCCAAGTTTAGGTTTGAAAATGAATGAAAGTTTCTAACCATAAGAGGAGTGAAGTTTTAGAACAGCCTTCCAAGGGGAGTAGTGGGGACAAAAAAACCTAACTGGCTTCTAGCGTGAGCTTAATATGTTAATGGAGGGGATGGTGTAATGAGACAGTCTACAATGTATGTAGTTGAACTGTGACTGCTAGCAGCAAATACCTCCAATGACCAGTGATGGGACATTAGATGGGGAAAGCTTAAGATACTACAAAGAATTATTTTCCAGGTGTCTGGCTATCAGGTCTTGCCAAAAGGGGTCTAAATTGATCACCATATTTGGGGTCACAAAGGAATTTTTCTCAGTGTCAGAGTGGAAGACTCTGGGTTATGTTTTGCCTCCTGCAGCATGAGGCATGTGTCACTTATAGGTTTAAACTAGTGTAAATGGTGAACTCTCTGAAACTTGAAGTCTTTATATCCTGATTTCAAGACTTGAGTAACTCAGCCAGAGGTTATGAGTCTATTACTGGAGTGTGTGTGTGTGTGTGTGTGTGTGTGTGTGTGTGTGTGTGTGAAGTTCTGTGGCCTGCAACATGCACAAGGTCAGACTAGATTATTATGATTATCCCTTCCAGCCTTAAAGTCTCGGAGCATTAAACCCATGTGTATGAACATTTGTACAGATTATGAACATCTGCCCGGATCAGCCATGTTTATCACTCGTTATTTGCTACTCATGAGCATTTGAGAAAAGGGGATTTTGTTCCCTAACCACGTAGAGAATGAGAATTCTTTGTGTAAATACCCATAATCATACATGGAGTATGATGAGGACATTCATGGAGTAAGTCTTTGCTATTCCCCAATGGTTATTTGTCATTCTTCTGTTAAAAAAAAAGTTCAGACATCCAATATGGGGGCAAAAATAATATCCAGTGATATAAGCAATCAGTTGTGCAGCATGAGGATTGCAAATATTGAATGACAAAAGTCAACATCTTTCCACCACTCTGAGTTTTTTCACTTAGAGTACTTACTAGTAATGAATGTACAGAAATCAGGGTTTGTTAACCAATGATTCACAAACAAAACAAACAAATAAAAATGCTAAGTGTGTTGGGCAATTTACTCACATTGAATAATTTGACCAGCTGTATGCCTTTCTATATTTTTAGTATTTTCCATCAATTTTCCTGATTGAGTCTTTCAAATTTTAAATCAGTTTATTTACTCATGAAACCAACTTTCTTTGTTTTTCCTTAATATTGTTTCCCTCTCCCTTTTACTTCTTTCTCAGAACTTGATTTTTTTAGTTCTGGCAGTTTTGTTCTGTAATTTCATCTTCATTCTTTAAAATTGTGGTTCACTTCTCTATTGTGAAATCTCAGTCTCCTTTAAGAACATAAGAACAACCATACAGGGTCAGATGAAAGGTCCATCTAGCCTAGTATTCTGTCTTCCAACACTGGCCAATGCTAGATGCCCCAGGAGTGAACAGAACAGGTTATCATCGCATGATCCCTCTTTTGTCATCCATTTCCACCCTCTTGCAGAGGCCAGGGTCACTATTCCCATCCATCCTGGCTAATAACCATTAATGGACCTAACCTCCATGAATTAATCTAGTTCTTTTTTGAACCTTGTTAAAATCCTGGTCTTCACAACATACTCTGGCAAGGAGTTCCACAGGTTGATGGTACGCTGCATGAAGAAAAACTTCCTTTTGTTTGTTTTAAACTTGCTACCTATTAATTTCATTTGGTGACCCCTAGTTCTTATATTATGGGAACAAGTACATATTTTTCCTTATTCACTTTTTCCACATCAGTCATGATTTTACAGACCTCTATCATATCCCCCCTTAGTCTCCTCTTTTCTAAGCTGAAAAGTCGAAGTCTTTTTAATCTCTCTTCATATGAGACCCTTTATCATTCCCTTCCATTCTCTTCTCTTCTTCAGGCCCCTGACACTTTCTCCTGCCTTCTCCTTCTACTATAGGGTGAGGATGTTTACAGCCAACATCACATTGCTTCCAGGGAAGGTCTGCTTGGACTACCACAGGAGTAAAGAGGAACCAGCTGAGAGGAGGCTGCTTCCTCCATCCTAATTCCTTTCTCTTCAGCACGTATCATGTGCTCTACCATGGACTCTGAAGATTTACTGTCTATGAATGAGTGGCCATCACTATCGATCTGGAATTCAAGAAGGATCATAAGGAAGCACAGATGGGAGACGAAAGGGCCCAATATTCAGCTACTCCATGGCTGCTTGTGGGCTGGAAGAAGTTGTGGTGGGAAAGTTGGGAATTTTCTCTCTCAATAGTCACGTTCATGTATCTTAATGCCAGAAGAGACTATTATGATTATTCAGTCTGACCTCCTGTATAACACAGTCCATAAAATTTTATCCAGTAGTGAGTAGACCCTTCATCAAGCCTACAGATTCTGGTGGTTATATCGGAGGAAGCTGGGCAAGCAGAGTGTAAGTTAGAGCAGCCTCCGTGCTTCTCTAGCTTATACTAAAGACTAAGGAATCCTTTGGCTGCCCCAAAATGTAGTGCATGGTGGTACGGTTTATGCCTTCTCCCTTTTCACCAAAAGCTGGGAGAAGAGAGGGAAAGTGTAAAGCCCTTACAGCAGGGCTGTGTCTACACTGGGCCACTTATTCCGGAAAATCAGCCGCTTTTCTGGAATAAGCTGCGAGCTGTCTACACTGGCCCTTGAATTTCTGGAAAAGCAACGATGCTCTACTGTACAAAATCAGCCGTTATTCCGGAAAAACTATTCTGCTCCTGCTCGGGCATAAGTCCTTATTCCGGAACACTGTTCTGGAAAAGGGCCAGTGTAGACAGCCCAGTAGTCTTTTCCGGAAAAGCGCGTCTACATTGGCCACAGACGCTTTTCCGGAAAAAAGGCTTTTCCGGAAAAGCAGCCTGCCAATGTAGATGCTCCTTTTCCAGAAAAACTGAAAACGGAATAGTATTCCGTTTTAAGCAGTTCCAGAAATTCATGCCAGTGTAGACACAGCCCAGTTGTATAGAGGACAGGAAGGTCCTTATATCATACGTAGTGGCATAGTCAAGATGAAAAGAGTAATCAAGCCTTAGCACTTCATTTTAGATCTAAGACAGTACAGAGTCATAAAAAGATAGGATTGAAGGGGACCTCGAGGTCACCATGACTGAGGCAAGACCAAATGAACCCAGTCCATCCCAGAAGGTGTTTGTCCGCTCTTAAAAACCCCTAGTGATGGGGATTGCTTAGAAAACTATTCCAAAGCCTAGCTATTCTTGTAGCTAGATAGCTTTTTGTAGTATTCAGCCTTATTCTCTATTGCTGCACATTAAGGCCATTGCTTCTTATCTACCTTCAGTCAACACGGAGAACAATTGATCCCTGTCCTCTTTATAACAGCTCTTGACATATTTGAAGACTTATCAGGTGTCCTCTCAGTCTTCTTTTCTGATGTCTCAACATGTTCTGTTCTTTTAATCATTCCTCAGAGAACAGGTTTTCTAAACATTTTGTCATTTTTGTTGCTCTCTTAGCTGGATGTCCACTTATAAGGGGTGTGGGCAAGCTACCCACCACCCCATAAAATTTGTTTACAACCACCATTCCTGGCTTGCAGTGTTCTGTGCTGTTATTTAGCTCTAATTTACTCCTAAATGCCTTCTAAGAGCACCGGATGTGATGGTAAAACTGCTAGACAATATTGACTGTCTTTGGTCTGGCAAATTCTCTGGTTCAGTATTAGTCAGGTCCTGAGGATGCCAGATTACAGAAGTTCAACCTGTACGTGAGTAAAGCCCCCACCAATGACGAGTATAGCAGAGCAATTACTTACTATATGTTACATACAGCATTCTTGCTAACACACCACTGAATGATATTTGCCTTTTTTGCACATTATGAACTCATATTCACATCCACTATAATCCTTTCCCCCCAGCAATACTACCACCTAAGTAGTTAGATCCCAATTTGTAGTTGTGCATTTGATTTGAATTCCTAAGGATAGTACTTTTAACTTCTCTTTGTTGAATTTCATCTTATGGAAGTCAGACCAATTCTCTAATTTGTCATGGCTATTTTGAAGTCTACTAACTCTACCCTCCAAAGTGTTCACAACCTTTCTTAGCTTGATGTCATCCACAAATTTTATAAAGATATGCTCCACTCCATTATTCAAGTCATTACTGGAAATACTGAATAATACTCACCCTGATACTTCTCTCTGGCTACGTCTAGACTGGCATGATTTTCCAGAAATGCTTTTAACAGAAAAGTTTTCCATTAAAAACATTTTAGGAAAAGAACGTCTAGATTGGCATGGATGCTTTTCTGTGGCCAATCTAGACGTGCTTTTCCGCAAAAAAGCGCCGATCGCCATTTTCGCGATTGGGGTTTTTTTGTGCAAAACAAATATTAGCTGTCTGCACTGGCCCTTTTGCACAGAAGTTTTGCGCAAAAGGGACTTTTGCCTGAACGGGAGCAGCATAGTATTTCCGCAAAAAGCACTGATTTCTTACAGTAGGAAGTCAGTTCTTTTGCGGAAATTCAAGCGGCCAGTGTAGACAGCTGGCAAGTTTTTCCAGAAAAGCGGCTGATTTTCCGGAAAAATTGGCCAGTCTAGACACAGCCTCTATGTGTCTATTCTCCCCAGTTTGAGAGCAACCCATTGTACTCTTTGAGTACAGTCCTTTAGGCAGTTGTTCACCAAATTTAGTCTAGACTGCTTTTCTCTAGGTTGCTTGTGAGAATATCATGTGGGACTGTGTCAGAAATATCAGCAGCTGCGAAGACCACAACTCTTTAATATCTGAGCCTCATCTCCAGCTGACTCTTCCTTGATGCTGGCTGGACATATTTAAAGAGATCATATACAACAGACAGTCATATATGATGGTCACCACTGTACTCATTTTGGCTGCAATTACTCAACCAATGAGGTGACCATGTTGAGACCTGAGGACAGTTGCCAGTGCTATCTCGTTTGGCTACCGACTGTCAGGAAAAGAGGCAGGCGAAGGGTTGAAAGCTGTTCTGTGCTCCAATCCCTCATGAAGCAGCTGTGGCCTCCATGTTTACTGGCTTCCACTGTTCCAAGGACTTCAGTAATGGGGGACTGTGGTTCAGCCTGGGGGGGGTCTTCACAAACCACCTGGGTCAGATACCTTTGCTTTGAAAACTCCTGCTATAAGATTTTGTTATTCCAAAACCACTGGCTTCTACAAGTGCAGCTGAAAGAGACTTGTTAGTAATACAGAGTCTGTGAGGGTACGTCTACACTGCATGGCTATTTCGGGATACCAGAGGAATCCCTAAATAGTTACCCTGTGTCTTAACAAGCCACCCGTTTTCTTGAAATATTTTTCAAAATAACGGGCGTACTATTTCAGCATTTTGGTAACCCTTGTTCCACGAGGTTTAAAGGACATCTTGAAATAGTGTATTATTTAAAAATTTGGCACTGTGTAGATGCACCAAATTTAAAAAAAAGCTATTTCGAAATAGAATTGCGTATCTTATTGTAAGTTTAGGGTGCTGTGTAGACGCACCCTGAGATACAGTTGAGCAATTCTGAATCCATCCTATAGAGGGCCATGGTGCAGATGCATGCACTAACCCGTTTATTACATTGTTGATCTTTGCCATAATGCTGATTGCTCTTGTAGACTGCAGCTTGAAACTTGTTGGCGGAAAGAAATGTAAAGTCCAGATTTCTATGTAAATCTAAACATATGAGGTCAAATTCATCCACTGACGTCAAAGAGGTTACATGGACTTGTAGGAAGAAATCAGAGGTAAAGAACACATACATATATGAAAATTCTACACTGGCTATTTTAACCACTCTAGGGATGTGTTCATTGGCATGTTTAGGAAGGCCAGCTTTGGAACTCATATCTTCCATGCATTATAGTAAACATTTTTCTACTTTTATATCTGAACCTGGATAAAAATCATGCTGTATGCTGACTTGATGTGACGTATGTTTTGTGTATAGCAGTCTGTGTAAGACATAATAGTTTATCGAGAGGGGAGGGATCACGTGAGGATTACCTGGTGTGTTCCCTCCCTCTGGGGCATCTGGTATTGGCCCTGTCAGCAGACAGGATACTGGGCTAGATGGACCATTGATCTGACCAAGTATGGCAGTTCTTCATAGAATCATAGAATCATAGGACTGGAAGGGACCTCGAGAGGTCATCGAGTCCAGTCCCCCGCCCTCAGGGCAGGACCAAGCTCTGTCTACACCATCCCTGACAGATGTCTATCTAACCTGTTCTTAAATATCTCCAGAGAGGGAGATTCCACCACCTCCCTTGGCAATTTATTCCAATATTTGACCACCCTGACAGTTAGGAATTTTTTCCTAATGTCCAATCTAAACCTCCCTTGCTGCACTTTAAGCCCATTACTCCTTGTCCTGTCCTCAGAAACCAAGAGGAACAAATTTTCTCCTTCCTCCTTGTGACACCCTTTTAGATATTTGAAAACCGCTATCATGTCCCCCCCTTAATCTTCTTTTTTCCAAACTAAACAAGCCCAGTTCATGAAGCCTGGCTTCATAGGTCATGTTCTCTAGACCTTTAATCATTCTTGTTGCTCTTCTCTGTACCCTTTCCAATTTCTCCACATCTTTCTTGAAATGTGGCACCCAGAACTGGACACAGTACTCCAGCTGAGGCCTAACTAGTGCAGAGTAGAGCGGCAGAATGACTTCACAAGTTTTGCTTACAACACACCTGTTGATACAACCTAGAATCATATTTGCTTTTTTTGCAACAGCATCACACTGTTGACTCATATCCACTATGACCCCTAGATCCCTTTCCGCCATGCTCCTTCCTAGACAGTCGCTTCCCATCTTGTATGTATGGAACTGATTGTTCCTTCCTAAGTGGAGCACTTTGCATTTCTCTTTATTAAACTTCATGCTGTTTACCTCTGACCATTCTTATGTTCTTCTGTACTGCAGAAAGGGATCTAAGGGTCATAGTGGACCACAAGCTAAATATGAGTCAACAGTGTGACACTGTTGCAAAAAAAGCAAACATGATTCTAGGATGCATTAACAGGAGTGTTGTGAGTAAGACACGAGAAGTCATTCTTCTTCTCTACTCTGCACTGATTAGGCCTCAGTTGGAGTATTGTGTCCAGGTCTGGGTACCGCATTTCAAGACAGATGTGGAAAAAGTGGAGAAGGTCCAGAGAAGAGCAAAACAAATGTTTAAAGGCCTAGAAAACATGAGCTATGAGGGAAGACTGAAAGAACTGGGCTTGTTTAGTTTAGAAAAGAGAAGACTGAGAGCGGGGACGTGATAGCAGTTTTCAAGTACCTAAAGAGAGTGTTATGAGGGGAGGGAGAAAAATTGTTCTCCTTGGCCTCTGATGATAGGACAAGAAGCAATGGGCTTAAATTGTTTGATCATGGATGATCTAGACCCATGGTTCCCAACACGGTGCCCGCGTGCGCTATGGCGCCCGCGGGGGCATTTCTATGCGCCCGCCAGATGCTCAGGGCTGGCCTGGCCCCAGGCATATGGCGCACGGGCGCTTGCGGGGGGGGCGCACTTGGCGGGGGGAGCGCCGGTTTGGGCGCGCGGTGCTTGCGGGGGGGGCGGAGCGCCGGCCCCGGGCGCGCGGCGCTTGGCGGGGGGGAGCGCCGGGTGTGCGGCGCTTGGCGGGGGGAGCGCTGGCCCCGGGCGCGTGGTGCTTGAAGGTGGGGGTGCCGGCCCCGGGCGCGCAGCCCTTGGAGGGGGCCCCGCCCCCTGGCATGCGGCTATGGGGGGGGGCCGCCGCCGGGCGCGCAAGTGTCCCCGCCCCCTGGCGCCTGGCGGGCGAACGGCCACGCCCCCTGGCGCCCGACAACCTCAAAAGGTTGGGGACCACTGATCTAGATGGTACTGGGTCCTGCCATGAGAGCAGGGGACTGGACTTGATGCCCTCTCGAGGTCCCTTCCAGCTCTAGCATTCTATGATCCTATGTTTCTGATTCTTATTTCACTTACATTGGTTTTCTCAGTACAACTCCACTGTGTTTCCAGGAGTCATTCCTAATTTGTACTGATGATAAATAAGAGCAGAGCCAATACCAGAAATGTAAGGAAGAAGCTTTGCTGGCACATAGTGTAGGTTTATCCTACAGGTCTGCATCATGATTTAAAAACACAAAGGAGATGACAGGCACTGTGGTAGGGAATTTAACAAGTTAGCAACTATGGACTTAATCCTGGAATGTGCTGTGTCCCCTATGCTACCTGTGAGCTGAACATGCTGAATAGCTCTCAAGAAGTATGTGGTAGGTTCTCTTTCAGAAGTAGGTATGTGCTTAATTTTAAGCATATGTTTAAGTGCCATTGAGTTCAATAGGCGAGGGCCATCCTGAATACCAATGCTTTCCTGAAAGTCACCTAGGAAGAGATAACACCCACTAAAGAAGGAGCAAGGATGGGGGAATGAACAGACATAGGTTACACAATGTAGGATTTTCATGATATTGCACAAATTGGTTCAGTTCCTAGTATTCTTGTATCATTTTTATATTTTATTTACATATTTTAATGTAATTGTTGCAAAAGGATAAGTTCAACACTGGAAAGTGACTGGAAGGAGGGGTGGAGGTGAGATATGAGGGACAAAGGTGAAGTTGCCTTTGATATTTAAATTTCTGCAGACTCCGATTACAGAGTTTACTGAAATTGTGCATAACTCTATGCATTTATTGTTTGTGACATGATCACTAGCAAATTCTCCTCTCAGATATACCAGTGTAAATCTTTTGCATCTCCATACTCATAACTGTAGTTGACAGAATTGTTCCTGATTTCCACCAGGGTAATTTAGAATAAAGTCTAGCCCTTAATATCTAGCCTGTAGCTTTTAATGAGACAAAGAATATACTGATGTTCGTGCAATTCATACTGTCCCACTAACTTGTCTTTGGGTTTGGATCTTAGGCTATGTCTACACTCCCAAAATAACTATTTCAAAATAGCGCGTCCACACTACAGGGAAGCCTGGACATTAGTCCAAGGCAGGCTCCCTTATTGTGGACACGCTATCTTGACTTAGAGCCGCAGGAAGCACTGGGAAGTAATTACTTTGAATGAGTCTGGAGAGTAGTTATTTTGAAATAGCACACGAACCCTTTTTCAAAATACCAATTTTGAAATAGGCGCTATTCCTCATAGAATGAGGGGTTATTACTTTGAAATAACAAACCCGTTATTTTGAAATAATTTTGAAATAACAGGCTTGCTGTGTGGACACTCACCTTGTTTTGCAAAATAACACTGTAGTATGGGCATGCCCTCTGCGTTGTACTGTGTAAAGTTTTGTCCAGATAGATTTTGCAATTGTATGTCTTACATGGGGATTTCAACTTCCAGCATCACAGGATCAGGGCAAATCTTAAAGTTACAAGTATGAGTTTTTCCCCTGTATGTTCATCACTGTCACTAGTAAGTAAGTGTACACTGAGGTTGATCACAATGATGGGACTATAACTCGTATCCCTAGCATGCTCAGATGAGTAATTTTCCTAGATGAGTTAAAGATATAATCTGGAACCTCAAGAAAGACCAGTGATGGCCATTCTTTTGCAATGTTGTTTTCACAAGGCGGAAATTTACTCCTAGACCCAGCTGCTTTGTTAGCTGAAGACTGTTCTAGTTTATGAATCAGAATAATGTATTGCATGAATGTGTGAGGATCACTGTATCACTTGCACTGGAAATGAGTCAACATGCTTCCCCTTTTTTTCCCTCAAGCAGCATAAGACAGGAGCATTTGAAAGCCATGAAGCACAAAAGGCAAAACAAAAGAATTTTTGTTACTGTAATTGAGGATTTGGAATAGGGGAGTTAAGTGCGTGTATCAAATTGAACAGCAATTACCCTATTTAATCCAGCAACTGGATGCTTTCAAACCTTGTCACTGTGCTTTTTATAAGAGAATCCCTTACAAGAGACTTTTTTCTTTGGCTAGTAAGCACAGGAGCATTTCTCATTTCCTCTCCCTCATTCTTCTGTCAATCTGGGTTTCATTTCTCTCACTAGTAGGAGAGAGACATTGCAGAACCTGGGAAATCATGACCTCATTGTGGAGTTGCACCAGGGATGAACTTGACCCAAAATCTTTAGTATCTACAAAGGCATAAGACAGACGAGTTATTAGCATTTGGATAACTAACAATTGTAGGTGCCTATGAGGTCTTAATTTTTGTAACATCTTGAGCATCTCATAATCTTTAATGTATTTAGCCTCCCAATGACCTGGCAAGATGGGGATTTTAGCACTTTCCTATTTGGCCGATGAGGAACTGAGTCACAGAGGAGCTAGGGACTTATTTCTAGGGAGAGTTTTTTTTTTTTTAAAACCTGCATCTTAACAACAAGACCATCCCTCTTCCCTCTGTAATACACTTGTTTATTAATATACTGTTTCATCTGTGCTTCATTTTATTTTGTCTGTGCTTGCTGAGAATGTTGGCTCTTCACCATTACTAGATTCTCTTGATGCCCTAAAGGTGTATTAATACCTTCTCTCCTTGTGCTACAGAAAGTCCTCACTAATCCCCTGAAGACAGCTTCTATAAGGAAGGCTGATGTACTTTGCCATTCTCATCATGACAGAAGCGACTGTCTGTCGCCTGTTATTTCTAATGGTTTAAATTGCTCTGGCCTCTGAAGATCATGGAGCAACTTGAGGTATATGCAGGGCTTTCTGCAATGGTACTTAAGTGGTTTAAACATTTCCTCGCTGTCTGTGCTCAGTTTATCTTGTTAGACAGTGCTCTGTTTGAGCCTGATGAGATAAACTGCTGTGTCCCTCGGTGCTCCATACCAGCTCCTATCCTTTTTAGCATTTATGTGCTGGGATCGCACTTCCCTCTGTTATAAAAGTTTGATATAACCTAAGCGTTCCTTTCAGCACAGAGGACATGAGGCTCTGTATGTTTTGCTACCCTGGCAGGCCCAAGCCTCTACACTGCATCATGACACTCGAAGCTGCCCATGGATTCAAAGCTGACGAAAGCCCAGCTCATAAAATGGAGGTTCTTCTCATGGTTTCTTTGCTTGTTTGGCAGACTCCTCGGCTGTCAGTTCTCTCTGCATTTAATGGTAACGGAATCACTTGAATGATAGTACAGTACGTTGCATTTTTATAGTGTTGTGCTTCCCAAAGGAGGCTAATGCCCTTAGCATACTCAGTCTAGTCTAATCTGTCTGTTCCCACAGCACTGAACTGCAAGTCCCTCAGGAATCTGAATGCAGCAGCAGTCTAAAATCTGAGAGCAACTCTAGTCAACGATTAGAGACAGAAAGTGCATATAAGGAGAAAGAATTATAACATTCCCGTTGGAAGCCAGTTCTCCCGATGGATTAATTTCTGGTGGGTTAGATAGCATCCCGGCTCCACTAACAAAATCATCCAAAGCCCAAGATTTGGTGGTGATGGGGGACTTCAACTATCCACATATACCGTATTTTCTGGCGTATAAGACTACTTTTTATACTAAAAAACATCCCCCAAAAATCGGGGTCATCTTATACGCCGGGTATAAACATACAGGCAGTCCCCGACTTGCAGGTACGAACGGGGCTTTTCTCGCCCCACTGCAGCTTTGCTCCCCGTGTCCCTGGTCTGCTGGAGGGGGGGGAGTGGCGCAGCTAGTGCGCCCCCCCCCCCAGCAGACCAGGCTTTTGTTGTGGACCCTGGGGCAGAGCAGCTGGGGCGCTGCCGGTTGGCCTCTTAAGGGGGGGTAGTCTTATACGGCGAGTATAGGCGAAAACCTATGTTTTAACTAGAAAATTAGGGGGTCGTCTTATATGCCCAGTTGCCTTATACGCCGAAAAATACGGTATATTGGGAAAATAACACTGAGGGGCACAGACTATCCAATAGGTTCTTAGACTGCATTGGAGACAACTTTTTATTTCAGAAGGTTGAAAAAGCTACCGGGGGAAGCTGTTCTAGATTTGATCCTAACAAATAGGGAGGAACTAGTTGAGAATTTGAAAGTGGAAGGCAGCTTGAGTGAAAGTGATCATAAAATCATAGAGTTCACAATTCTAAGGACGGGTAGAAGGGAGAACAGCAAAATAGAGACAATGGATTTCAGGAAGGCAGATTTTGGTAAGCTCAGATAGGTAAGGTCCCATGGGAATTGAGACTGAGGGGAAAAACAGCTGAGGAGAGTTGGCCGGTTTTCAAAGGGACATTGTTAAGGGCCCAAAAGCAAGCTATTCTGATGTGTCGGAAAGATAAAAAATATGGCAAAAGACCGCCTTGTCTTAACCACGAGATCTTGCATGATCTAAAAATAAAAAAGGAGTAATAAAAAATGGAAAGTAGGGCAAATTACAAAGGATGAATATAGGCAAACAGCACAAGAATGCAGGGGAAAGATTAGAAAGGCAAAGGCACAGAATGAGCTCAAACTAGCTACCAGAATTAAGGGAAACAAGAAGACCTTTTATAAATACATTAGAAGCAAGAGGAAGACCAAGGAGAAGGTAGGCCCACTGGTCAGTGAGGAGGGAGAAACAGTAACAGGAAACTTGGAAATGGCAGAGATGCTCAATTACTTCTTTGTTTCAGTCTTCACCTAGAAGTCTGAAAGAACGCCTAACATAGTGAATGCTAGTGGGAAGGGGGTAGTTTTAGAAGGTAAAATAAAAAAGAAAACAAGTTAAAAATCACCTAGAAAAGTTAGATGCCTGCAAGTCACTAGGGCCTGATGAAATGCAGCCTAGAATACTCAAGGAGCTGATAGAGGAGGTGTCTGAGCCTCTAGCTATCATCTTTGGAAAATCATGGGAGACAGGAGAGATTCCAGAAATCTCTGGAAAAGGGCAAATATAGTGCCCATTTATAAAAAGGGAAATAAGAACAACCCAGGAAACTACAGACTAGTTAGTTTAACTTCTGTGCCAGGGAAGATAATGGAGCAAGTAATTAAGGAAATAGTCTGTAAACACTTGGAAAGTGGCAAGGTGATAGGGAACAGCCAGCATGGATTTGTAAAGAACAAATCATGTCAAACCAATCTGAGAGCTTTCTTTGATAGGATAACGAGTCTTGTGCATAAGAGAGAAGCGGTGGATGTGGTACACCTAGACTTTAGTAAGACGTTTGATACGGTCTTGCATGATATTCTTATCAATAAACTAGGCAAATATAACTTAGATGGAGCTACTATAAGGTGGGTGCATAACTGGATAGATAACCGTACCCAGAGAGTAGTTATTAATGGTTCACAATCCTGCTGGAAAGGCATGACAAGTGGGGTTCCGCAGGGGTCTGTTTTGGGACCGGCTCTGTTCAATATCTTCATCAACGATTTAGATATTGGTATAGAAAGTACGCTTATTAAGCTTATTAAGTTTGCAGATGATACCAAGATGGGAGGGGTTGCGACTAATCTGGAGGATAGGGTCAAAATTCAAAATGACCTGGACAAATTGGAGAAATGGTCTGAGGTAAACAGGATGAAGTTTAATAAAGACAAATGCAAAGTGCTCCACTTAGGAAGGAACAATCAGTTTCATACATACAGAATGGGAAGTGACTGTCTGGGAAGGTGTACGGCAGAAAGGGATCTAGGGGTTATAGTGGACCACAAGTTGAATATGAGTCAACAATGTGATGCTGTTGCAAAGAAAGCAAATATGATTCTGGGATGCATTAACAGGTGTGTTGTGAGCAAGACACGAGAAGTCAGGCCTCAGTTGGAGTATTGTGTTCAGTTCTGGGCACCGCATTTCAAGAAAGATGTGGAGAAATTGGACAGGGTCCAGAGTAGAGCAATGAGAATGATTAAAGGTCTAGAGAACATGACCTATGAGGGAAGGCTGAAGGAACTGGGTTTGTTTAGTTTAGAAAATAGAAGATTGAGGGGGGACATGATAGCCATTTTCAGGTATCTAAAAGGGTGTCATAAGGAGGAGGGAGAAAACTTGTTCATCTTGGCCTCTGGGGATAGAACAAGAAGCAATGGGCTTAAACTGCAGCAAGGGAGGTTTAGGTTGGACATTAGGAAAAAGTTTCTAACTGTCAGGATAGTCAAACACTGGAATAAATTGCCCAGGGAGGTTGTGGAATCTCCATCGGTAGAGATATTTAAGAGTAAGTTAGATAAATGTCTATCAGGGAGGGTCTAGACAGTATTTGGTCCTGCCATGAGGGCAGGGGACTGGACTCGATGACCTCTTGAGGTCCCTTCCAGTCCTAGTATTCTATGATTCCACTGTAGAATTTAAGGCCTGGTTCAGCAAAGCATTTAAACACATTGGCTGTGTCTAAACTGGCCAGTTTTTCCAGAAAATCAGCCGCTTCTCCGGAAAAACCTGCCAGCTGTCTACACTGGCCGCTTAAATTTCCGCAAAAGCACTGACTTCCTACTGTAAGAAAGCAGTGCTATTTGCGGAAATACTATGCTGCTCCCATTCGGGCAAAAGTCCCTTTTGCGCAAAGCTTTTGCGCAAAAGGCCAGTGTAGACAGCTGAGATTTGTTTTGCACAAAAAAGCCCCAATCGCAAAAATGGCTATCGGGGCTTTTTTGCGCAATGGCGTGACTAGATTGGCCACAGACGCTTTTCCGCAAAAAGTGCTTTTGCGGAAAAGTGTCCATGCCAATCTAGACGCTCTTTTCCAAAAATGCTTTTAACGGAAAACTTTTCCATTAAAAGCATTTCCGGAAAATCATGCCAGTGTAGACATAGCCAATGGTTAACTTTAATGAGAGGAATTACACATGAGGTTAAAGTTAAGTATTGAAGGAAGGACCCCTGTTACCCAGGCCACTGTTTGGACCAGCCTCTTGCCCCCTTCCGCAGGGATTGTGGCTTGCAGCTGGTTTCTGGGGTAGGGAGCTCACTCACTTCTCCTGGGACTCCCTCCCCTGCTATTTCTGTTCTAACACTGTTATTGTTTACTGACAATCTATCTCTCCTTCCATCCTGTTATTCTCCCCTTCACCTGCCAATTGTGGAGGCTTTTAAAGGCCTCAAGCAAGCCAGAAATGGTGTCAGCTGGCACCTATCTACCTGAGCCAGCTCCCTAGCAGCTGCTTCTAATTGTCCTGCTGCTCTCTGCTTCTATTTAGCAGGTCTTTTACTCTTTTTGGGCTGCCTTTCTCCCACTCTACAGGAGCTCTCTGGCCTGACCCTGTCACAGTATATACATATTTATGTTGCTTAATGGTGGTCTTAGACTGGGAAGTAAGTCACTATTGTGCTGTGAATCTGTGATGGGTTTTCCCTGCTGTTACTGTTGCAGACAACTAACTGGCTCCCAGACCATGAGAACAGCTGTAAACCTGGTTCTATAGTGATTTGTTCCTAAGCACTGATCCCCCAGCTTCTATATCAGTCCCTAATGCAGACCCCCCGTTTCATGTTTTTAGAGCTCTGCCTCTAAGCAAGAGACCTTTCAAGTTGCTTGGTCTCCAGTTAGCCTCCATCTTCCACTCTCCATTTTGGTGAGCTAAGGATCCTGCACTCAGTTCACTTGCAAATCATCATCTTTCTCTGCCTAGACATTTGTGTGAACAAAACAGGATGTTCACAGGCAAGTGAAAAAGGAGCCACCTGGTCAGACTGAATTTTACCTTGGATTTTGCAAATAATCCACCCCCACATTATTCACCCTCTAAGTTCCCTATGAGTTGATTACTGCATATTAATTCTTGATGTCTGATTAGTTTTGTCACAACACCCTTGCTGCATAGAAGGGAGGGAACACACACCACCGACTAGTGATCCCAATATGTGTTTAGATTGTAGCTATATTAAATGACAATTACTTGACCAAGAAAATATCAACAAACATGACAGGTAATCATTATTAATCTTAATTATTGTAATAACACACACAGTAAACAAGAACAGTCTGGCTACCCTATTATGTGTTATTTCATTGCTGACAGAGACAGAGATCTTTAAAGCCTTGTGATAAATTAAAGCATTTACAATACGTTCAGGCTACGTCTACACTGGCCCCTTTTCCGGAAGGGGCATGTAAATTTCACCAGTCGTCGTAGTGAAATCTGCGGGGGATTTAAATATCCCCCGCGGCATTTAAATAAAAATGTCTGCTGCTTTTTTCCGGCTTTTAAAAAAGCCGGAAAAGAGCGTCTAGACTGGCCCCGATCCTCCGGAAAAAGCGCCCTTTTCCGGAGGGTCTTATTCCTACTTCAAAGGGTCTTATTCCTACTTATTCCTTATTCCTACTTTGAAGTAGGAATAAGACCCTCCGGAAAAGGGCTCTTCCAAGGCCTAGCATGGGGAGGTGCCAGGAGTGAGAGAAAAATTGC
Organism: Pelodiscus sinensis; assembly: GCF_052426305.1. Taxonomy (NCBI): domain Eukaryota; kingdom Metazoa; phylum Chordata; order Testudines; family Trionychidae; genus Pelodiscus; species Pelodiscus sinensis. The sequence goes on from NC_143054.1 coordinate 17,561,788, forward strand.
AAAGATTTTGGGCTTCAAAGCAACCCATAGGCAGCTCTGAATAACCCAGAAAGACCTGGGGCTGCCCTGCTTAATGCTGTAGTCTCAACTGCTGCCCTGAATTCAAGGGGTATGAACCAATGTAGTGTAAAGTGCTCTTTGTCCATCCTGACCTTGCAGAGACACAGCACAGAATCTAGCCTCAACCCCTTAGTTCTTTTCCTCCTTGTACACCAGTCTCCATATTCAATACTTAGAGGCAACAAGCCAGACGCTGGCTTCACATATACTAATATGCATACTCTGTTGACTTGCACAGAATTTCTCTGGGGCTACATCTTCACTGCGAGTTCTTCCAGTAGAAAATATGCTAATGAGACTCATTAGCATAAGTGGTGATCTCATTCACATATATTCTGCCATTTCTTTTTGTGCAAGGGTTTTTTGCACAAAAAGAAGCAGTGTGGACTTTTTTTTGGTGCAAAAACCCTGTTTTGCGCAAGATCCTTATGTCTCTCTAGGACAGGAATAAGGATCTTGCGCAAAATGGGGTTTTTGTTAAAAAAAAAAGTCCATACTGCTTCTTTTTGTGCAAAAATCCCTTGTGCAAAAAGAAACGGCAGTAAATATGCTAATGAGATCACTACTTATGCTAATGAGACCCTCGTTAGCATATTTTCTGCCTGAAGAACTCGCAGTGAAGACATAGCCTGGATATATACAAGTGTAAATAAGATCAGACTCAGGCATAGTATTTGCCCTTGGATGAGCTAAAATGACACAGGAGCCAAACAGTTTGGTGTTCAAGGGCTGGAAAAGTTACAGAAAAGGGTGATAGGAATCAAGAAAGAGGCATTGCAAAGGGTGAAAAGAATGAATTTCTAGTAGAGATTGGGCAGGGTGATTTAAAATTGTCAGTTAAATTTGACTATCAGTTTTGATTTGTTTTTGCAAAACTAAAACTGGGATTATTTTGTACTATGGACCCACTTTATGTGACACACAAAAATTGCAGGATGGTTTGGATAAATGTTTCCAGTTTTGGTGCATCTCTCAGCACCGGTTTAATGGCATCATTGAATAAACTGGGCTGAAGGAGAAGGTAGACTATAAATGGAGATGAGAAATAGTGCTCATGTTATTCTATAACCCGTGAAAAGGGAGAAAGGACATCAAATGGAAGTGTTGGAATGCCCATGGGAATTTTCTAAAAATATCACCTTTTATATTTCTTTAAATTTATATTTCTGTACTCATTGTAAGTAATCATTTTAGTTAACCGGCAGCTATTGATTTATTATTAGTTTTATTAAAACAGTTCTCAGATGCCCCAGCTAAAATTGTGGCTCCATTGTGTTTATCCTCTATATATGTACTCACATAGAGTAAGAGACAGTCCCTGTCCCAAAAGCTTACAATCTAGATCAGTGATGGGCAACCGAGGCTAGAATTTGCCAACAGAACCATAGCACCATTTTGATTGGCTGCAGCAGGAGTGCACGGTCCTCACAATCGATGTGGTGTGCAAACAGTACACATTTCATTTCACACGCCCTTACTTTATGTGCGTGTCAATTTAGTAATACTGGAAGGAAAAAAAAACGATGTGTAAGGGAACCAATGGAATCTGGCAACCCTGCCAGTGGGCAATACTAAACAAAATATCTTGCAGGCCACACACAAAATGCAGGCTGCAGGTTGCCCACTTCTGATCTAGATAGACAAGACAAGGAGAAAGGATGTAATAATATCTCTGTCGCGGGGTAAGCCCCCCCTTGTCACAGGGCAAACCCATGGCATTAGTCTCACTGTTCAATTCCTACTCTCAGGGAAATACAGTCCCTGTGGGCCTAGTCACAAAGTTCAGGGCCCTCTGGCCAAGGTAACTACAGACCCTCAGGGCCTAGTCACAAAGTTCACTCTGGCCTGGAGGCCTAAGTCACAGCTTCACCCGACTGTTGGCGAGCCAAGCACCAGTTGGGGTGAGGGTCGGAGTCCTGACCCTGTTGGCAGCGGAGACTGCACTGCAAGCTCAGCGGGGACTCTGCCTGAAACAGGGTGAGCTCTTGGAAGGACAACCCTTCGCCCTGGGCCTCTTCCTACCGTATGCGGTTCAGTCCTCAGAGTGTTGCTCGGCATAGGCGGTTCTTGAGGCTGCCCCCCCTCCGCCCTTGGTTGGGGTAGTCTCTGGCTGAAGCGGCTGTGGCCAAGGATGCTGCTCCAGGGGCTGCTGTGTCGAGGGCTGTCAGGGATGCTGCTCCAAGGACGGCGGCGACCGTGGCGGCTGCTGCTAGGTTTGCTGCTCTGGCTGTGGCTGCGATTGCAGTTTGAGGGACGGCTGCAACAACCAGGATAGCCCAAGGGCTCCAGCCTCAGCTCCCTCCCTGCTTGCCCTCTCCCCTGACTGAGCAGTACTCAGGCCATTTATACAGTCTCCACACTGGGAGCATGCCCAGTTAGTTAAAGGGGGTGGAGCTTCTTCTGCCCAGAGGCCTTTCACAACCTGCGCTCCAGCGTAGGGTATATCTATCCCATAACAATCTCCATCTGACATGAGAAAATGAGGTCCAGAAAGACGACATGACTTATCCACAGTCACATAGGAAGAGTTAGGAATTCAACTTAGCTGTCTCGAGACTCAATTCACTGCCTTAACTCCAAGAAAGATCACCATCTTTCTCTGCACTGACTGCCAAACCTTGCAACTCATGCTCTCAATGTCACACAAGGAAACACTGACCCCTGTAAGCGGGAAAAAAGATGCCTAAGAATGATTGAAACTGAGCATTTATCTTCATCTCGATCAAGGAAGAAATGTAAATCTTTACTGAAGGTGTGAATTCATAGCAACACACACTCACAGGGAGGAAAAGCATTCAGCAGATAAATGGAATTTATCTGACAGTGTAAGTTCAAACTAAAATCTGAAGTGATGCAGTGAACAATGTATAACAAGATTTCAGTGACTTCTGGTGCCTTTATAATCTGCCTAGTCTTTTGAAAATGTTTCCTATATAAATGTTTATCCCAGCTGTCTAGCAAGATTAAGGGCTTTACTCCTTGAGTGCCATGTTCTCCTGCCAGGTTTCTTTACATAGAGGAGTTCCACTGGGTTCAGGGATGTGGTCATTAGTGCCTGATTGCCTCAAGCACATTCAGAAGCTCACGCATGCTGCCCTCCAGTATATTCACTACACACTGAGGATCAGCCAGGTATTTTCCTTACATTTTATAGGGGACTGAATGTTAGTGCCCATGAAAGTGAGGGTCTCAAAGCACTGAGTAGAGCCAGGGCTTCTCACACATTGCAGCTGAATCCTGATTAGTGATGCTGCTGCTTGTTGTGACTTTAGAAACTTTAGAAAATGGTGCTTTTGATTCTGGACTGATAGGTCTATCATCTTTCCTCTTCCATGTCCCCCAACCCTTACAGTAGTATTTGTGCACCTTGATTGTATTAAGGGCATGGAGATACTTTTTAAACAACTCCCACAATGATTGGCAGCAGAGTTGTAACCCATGCCTTTCAAAGACCTCTACCACTTGAGCTACAGATTATACTCTGTCATTGGCGAACTACTGGATCAACCAATAGAGAGGAATGTGACACATCCCACCAGTCTAGTAATGAACCATTAGGACCATGGACGGGATGGACTCTCCCACACTTGAAATCTTTAGATCAAGATCAGACTTTTTGCTACAGTATATGCTTTAGTTCAACCACGGGTTATTGGGTTTGGTACAAAAGTTACAGGGTAACATTCTATAGACTAAGTTATTCACAACACGGGACTAGATAATCACAATGGTCCCTTCTGGCCTACAATCTATAAGGGACCAAATGAGCCCACATAGACCTGTTAAGCATTTCAGAATGAAGCATGCCTCCATCCCTAGAGGGTGTAAGTCCCAGCTTGAAAAAGCCCTGGCTGTGTGGGCAGCAGATGAAGGCCCAGCTGGGGAAGTCAAGCCAAAGCTCCACCCCTTCTGCCCAAAGCTACACCCTTGCCCTCCGAGACCATGCCCCTTCAACAACCTCTCCCTGCCTGCAGCAAGCCCCCTCCAAGCCCAGCTGACAGCTGGAGCTGCTGTACCCTGGGCAGCTGGGCAATGTAGGCAGTTTTTGGAAAGCAGTGCCTTCCCTTGCCCACATTACTTGCCCTCCATGTCTGGCTGGGATGATTTAGTTGGGACTGATCCTGCATTTAGCAGGGGGTTGGACTCGAAGACCTCCTGAGGTCTCATACAACCCTATGATTCTATAAATGCAAGATGACACTAAATCACTGATATTTCAGTCATGTGCCTTTCATAAAGAGAGAATATCAAATATTGGAATTATGCCTTGCACCTAGATAATAAGATCAAGAGCTGTAATGGTAAAAATGTAAAAAAAATCCAACCAGCCAACTGACCAACCAAAGAACAAAACAAAACAAAACAAAACACCCCCCAAAGAACAAAATTAAGAGTTTTTGAAAAAAATATAAATTAATCCACAAGAACATAACATAACATAACATAACATAACATAACATAACATAACATAACATAACATAACATAAGCTAGTCTCCAACTATTGGAGAAAACTTTGAGCTGGTTAGCCTATCAATGCCTACTGAAGGGTTTCTAGCACTTCCCCTGATGCAGCTGATGCTAACTTTGTCTGCCAGGATGGTGGATTAGGTGGACTGGTTTGACTCTGTGGAACAATTCAGGTCTCACATTCTGCAACATGGACAAATGTTCCTTCAGATGAAATCACAAGGCTCCCTTCCACATCAGATTATAATATATTCAAAGCCCTGTCTCTTCTGTATTTCAAGGATTGAATAAATAAATGTCATAGACTGATATCTTCAAAGATAAGCAACTACCAATGTTCCTATAACCATGGTATTTATAAGGTTAATGTTTTCTAAATACTGCCTCTGGTAAATTACTTCCCCTATGCACTGTTTAAACTCAATTTCATTCTTTCAAGTTTCCAGTAATAGTATCAGTAGGTAATGCTGAGCTGAAGCTTCCTTTGGATCTGAAATTGTATAATTGAACTATTGAACTGATGCCTACCCATCACTTTCTTTCCAATCATAATCCATGGTCACAGAACTCTTCTTTTCTGTTTGATGATGCCTTGCTTTTTCTTTAATTTTGATGCACAGAACTGCATGTTTGTTTGTGGCTTTCCCCTGAACCACAAAAGAATCTGTTAGCTTTGATAATAGCAGTTTGCATTTGTAGACCACCTTTCATCACAGGCTTTCTAAGCACTTTACAAACATTAAGCCTCACAAGACCTCTATGATGTTAGTAAGCAATTGCAAGAGGTATAAGTACCATGATTGGCATTTTCCCATATATTTGTACAGCACTAAGTACTGTATAAATATATAGGGACCCTGTCATGGCTGCCCTTCATCACTATTGAAATATAAATATTGTTCGTCAACATCATTACCACCATTTTTACACACAGGGAAATAGGTCCAAAGACATATTGGGGTAGATTTTCAAGGGCTGGTCCTTCATAAACCCCACACCCCAAACAAAGAACATGCAGGGGAAAGACTTGGGGAGCTTTCTGTAAACCTCCCCAGAAGATGGGTGTATGTAATACACCCATTAGTTCTTTATCTCAGTAATACTGTTGTAACCCTTCTACCTCCCAGTGCAGGCAACAAAAAAGGCCTGGTTCAACTTTCTAGGAGCTCTCTCTGAAAGCTTAAATAACTCTAGCTCAGTCCCCACTTACCGAGAGAACTATATCTACCACCCTGGGTGACCTTGGTGGGCAGTTCTTTTCCATTTGCAAGCTCTGAATACAGGAGCTTTAAACCAATAAGAACTTTATGGGATGGAAAGAAGATCAATAGAATAAATTTGGACAACCAGTAATTAAGGGTACGTCTACACTGCATGGATATTTCAGGATACCAGAGGTATCTTGAAATAGCTACCCTGCATCTACAGAAGCCATCCGTTATTTCGAAATATTTTTTGAAATAATAGGTAAGCTATTTCTCCATCTCGGTAAACCTCGTTGCACGAGTGTGACGCCCCACGCCGCTCAGCGACGTCTGTCCCGAGGGCTTTCCACTGTTCTATGGCTCCAAGTTCCTCAGTTTCCACTATTTGCAAGCTTATCTTCGTTTTCCCTCTCCCTAGCAAGGCGGGAGGGGAAGGGGGGCCCGGGCCCGCTCACTCTCACGGGCCCCAGCCCAGGGCCCTAAGGGTTCTGGCCCAGTAGTCCCGAACCCGGCTGACGGGGTGCGAACCCGTAACTCATCAGCCCACCAGTCACTCCTGACTCTGCCCTGGGCTGCTTCCTTCCCCTCCGGCTCCAGCGCTCCCTGGCCCTGCTGACCGTTCCGGCCGCTTACCGGGCTGGGTGGTGCTGCCATTGGGTTGCTCCTCCGCTCGGTGTGGCACTCCTCTTGGCCCCTCCGCTTCCCCCTTTCCTCGGGGCTACGGGGCCATTTTAAAGTTGGCGCTGGGGTCGCGGCCCCGGCGTCCTGCGGCAGTCACGCCCCTCGCGCCGGGGCGTCCTCCCGTTGCCGGGGCGACGTGGTCCTTGTCTCCCGGGCGCCCGGGTGACGTCATCCGGGGTGCCTAGGGCCGCCCCATCACAACGAGGAATAAGGGATCACTCGAAATAGTGTGTTATTTTGAAATTTGGCTCTCTGTAGAAGTGCCAAATTTCAAAATAAGCTATTTCAAAATAGTTTTGAACTAAGATATAGAATATGCATAGTGCAAATTACGTATTTTATTTCCACTTTAGGGTGCTGGGTAGATGCACCCTAATACATTACAAATATCTATTACAGGGGAAGGCAATAATTTTTGAAGTGGCCCCAGACCACCCAGGAAAGGGCGGGGCCTAAACAGGAAGGGACGGAGGGTGGGGGAGCCACTTCTCCCTCCCTTCCCACTAGGTACCCGTGCCCTGGAAGAGGCTTGGCATTTTCCCCCATCTCCAGGCCAATCAGGGCCTGGGGACGGGGGAGCGTGAGAAGCCTCCTCCTGCTCTGTGAGGAGCACATGGTACTTTGAAGTGCCGTGACTCCTTGCAGGGCTGGTGCAGGGCGAAGGAAGTTTCATGCAGCTTCCCTGCGCCCAGGTCCTGATTGTCCCGGGGGTGGGGGAGTACTCTCCCCCACTCCGCTCTCTCCCCCACTTTGCAAGCAGCGTGGCGCTTCAAAGCACCACGTGCTCATGGCAGGGCGGGAGGAGGCTTTGCGCGCTTCCCTGCCCCCAGGCCAATTAAGGCCTGGGAGTGGAAGAGTGTGCGAAGCCTTCTCTACTCTGCCCCCACCCTGTGAGCTGCGCGGAAAAGGCTGTGAGAGCGGAGAAGACCTGTGAGAGTGGAGAAGGCTGCTCGCAGGGCGGGGGCAGAGCAGAGAAGGCTTTTGGCGCTCCCCAGCCCCCAGCTCCTAATTGGGGGCGGGGGAGCCGTAGGGCCTACTCAGGCCAGTTCCATGCGCTTAGTGGGCTGGAGGCGGCCTGCGGAGGCCCTTTTGCCCACTGCTGATCTATTAGGTAAGAGTTCCATCCCCGCCCCTCATGTGTTTTAACAATAATCCCAACCTTAGTCCTCCTCTGGCTGCTGTGAGTGACTAATGAGTTCTATCACTTCCTGCCTTCCCAGCCCACAATTCACAGTTTGCTGCTGAGGGTTGGTAGAGTCCAAGAATTCTGGTGAATCTCTGTCCAGCCCCTAAGGGAAGTGTTGCCTAAGTGTTGTGGCTACCCCACCCCCTGCCAATGCCCGAGGCACAGGGCTTGGGGCAACCTCCCCACCCCACCTCTTACCCAAACCCCACCTCTGCTCCACTCCATCCCATCCCCTTGCCCCCTCCCCAAGCAATGCAGCCCTGTGGGATTACAGGGAGCCTAGTGAGGAGGCAACTGAGGTCTTACACTCCACTCACTAGGATGGCGGGAGCTGGAGTGGCCTGGAAGTCTGCTCCACTCTATCACATTGCCCTCCCACTCACTGCTCTCAGCTTCCTGCTGCCACTGAGGAGCAGAGTGGAGTGGGCTGGGAGAAGGCGACGAGGTGGAGCAGAGCAGGTTGCCAGGCCACTCCAGCTGCTACTACTGCAGTGAAAGTGTGTGTAGGCAAAAGCACCATTTTTGGGAGGTTAGGGGGGCAGCATACCTCCACGACAGAAATTAGAACCCCTGGATTTCCGGCTTGAGGTCTGCTTAAAGTCCATGCCCTGACTCCAGAGGCAATTTTTATGTGCAACAGAGTTTGAGATGCTTTCAGCTTTGCCTTTGGGGTAGGGAGATTGTTATAAAAAGAGGAAGGCAGGGTGATTATGAATAACAAAAGACTGAGCATTCAAGTAATTGAAGGATCATTAGATCATCATGAAAACATGGGTACTTCACTGAAAAGATCAGGGTGGAGTGTGGGGAAGAGTGGTAGCGAGTGTTGTGCTGAGGGCATTTACATTTGTATTATTGTGTTAAACTTGCAAATATTCTTGAGAAAAGGGTGAACAGGGATTAATCCAAAGCTGACTGCAAAGAACTACAAAGGGATTTCACAAAACTGGGTGACCAGGCAACACAAGGGCGGATGGAATTCAGTGTTGATAAGAGCAAAGTAATGCACTTGGAAAAATGTAATCCTAGCTATAGATACAAAAATGATGGGGTCTAAAATATCTGTTTCCACTCAAAAAAGATCTTGGAATCATTGTGGATAGTTCCCTGAAAACATGTGTTCAGTGTGAAGTGGCAGTCTAAAAACCAAAATGCAAACAGAATATTGGGAATCATTAGGAAAGGAACAAATAAGACAAAATACCATATTGCCTCTATATAGAATCATTGTATACCCATTCAATACTCCCATACAGATCTGGTCACTCCATCTAAAAAAAAAGATGTATTTAGAAAAGGTACACAAAGGGCAACAGAAATGATTAGGGATAAGGAACATCTTCCATACGAGAAAAGATTAACAGGATCGGGACTTTTAGCTTGGAAAAGAAATGACTAAAGGGCGGGGGGATATGTTAGATATCTAGAAAATCATGAATGATGTGGAAAAATAGAATGACATGTTATTTATTCTTTCACTAACATAACACAAGAAGCTGACCCAATTAAATGCAGATTTAAAACAAACAAACAAAATATTTTCCCCCCACAATCAACTTGAGAAACTCTTTGCCAGGAGATGGGTCAAACCATAACAGAGTTTCAATAAGAATAAAATAAATTCAAGTAGTTTAGGTCCAGCAATGGCTACTAGCCAGAATGGGCAGGGATAGTGTACCTAGCTTCTGTTTGCTAGAAGCTGGGAATCGGTGATAGGGGATGGATCATGATGATTGCCTTTTCTATTTATTTTTTCTGAAGCACCTGGCATTGGTCACTGTTGGAAGACAGGATACTGGACTAGAAGGAACTTTGGTCTCTGACCCAGTTTGACCATTCTGATGTTCTTATATAGAGCTGAAATGTATCTGCCCCCTGCTGTAACCTACTAGACCCCACTCCTCTTTCAGAGCTGAGATAGAACCTAGGAGTCCTGACGGGATCTGTATCTCTGTTACACTTGAAAGAATTTCACAGGATCTTTTTAGGGGGGATAAGGCAAAATGCCACATTTATTGTCAATGTAACACTATTCTGTTTGGGTATGACTACATTGCCACCCTAGTTCGAACTAGGGTGGCTAATGTAGGCATTCGAACTTGCAAATGAAACCCGGGATTTAAATATCCTGGGCTTTATTTGCATGTTCCCTGGTGCTGCCATTTTTAAATGCCCCGTAGTTCGAACTCCCTGCCTGTGGCTACATGCAGCACGGACTAGGTAGTTCGAATTAGGAGCTTTAATTTGTAATTAAAAGAAATTAGAAATTTCAAACTACGGGGCAGGGAGTTCGAACTATGGGGCATTTAAAAATGGCGGCGCCTGGGAACATGCAAATAAAGCCTAGGATATTTAAATCCCGGGTTTCATTTGCAAGTTCGAATGCCTACATTAGCCACCCTAGTTTGAACTAGGGTGGCAGTGTAGACATACCCTTATATGCATATTCACACTTACCTTCACACACGAAGATACAAACATACATATAATCTTGTCATTGCTTAAAGTTACCAGTCTGTTGCTCACAATAACTCACTGTTATTGTAAAAGAGGCACCCCATCTTTTACAAGACTTTTCTCCCATTCAGGTCTATACATTTTGCTTCGTCAGCTCTTAATCAATCACTGTCTGTTCGGGTATGTCTACACTAGACCCCTAGTTCGAATTATGGAGGCTAATAAGGGCGACCAAATTTGCAAATGAAGTGCGGGAGTTAAATATCCCGCGCTTCATAAGCATGTTCCTGAGAGGTTGACATTTTGGAAATTGACTAGCCTGGAATAACTGCCCGTGTCTACACGTGGCAGTGAAATGGGAGTTCGAAGTAAAGCCCTAACTCGAATTAGCTGTTATTCCTCCTGGAATGAGATTTAACAGCTAATTCAAATTAAGGGCTTTACTTCGAACTCCCGTTTCACTGCTGTGTGTACACGCGAGCAGTTATTCTGGGCTAGTCAATTTCCAAAAATGGGGACCGCTCGGGAACATGCTAATGAAGCGCAGGATATTTAAATCCCACGCTTCATTTGCAATTTCAGTTGCCCTCATTAGCCTCCCTAATTCGAACTAGGGGGGCTAGTGTAGACATACCCTTCTGCTTAATATCTGTTTATCTGGGGGTTATTCTTCTTGCCATCTGACATCAGTTGGCGGTTCCTTCCCACTGTTATTTCAAGTATTATAAAAGGGCGCTTTTAACACTCCAAGGTCGTCCATATATATTCCATTAGTCTGCTTTGTATTGGGCCCAATTTATGGTACCTTGATACCTCAGACTCTTCCAGCTTCCCCCATCTTCCGCTGTCTGGACACTGCTGGGCTACCAGTTGTTATCTCTCCAAACAATCACATTCCAAACTCATTCACTGCCCCATCACCCAGGAACTACACAATCAGTTCACACATGGGAAAAAGGGATATAATTGTCCGTACAAAAGATATCAATCTATTTTCAGTACAAAATTTCGGCTAATACAAACTTTTAATTCATTCATTATATTTTTTATAACACAATCTTCTATTCTAATTACTCCTAAGAGCAACAGTGAGATCATGCTGAATTACAAGGATCCTTCTGATCTCTTTCTGTCTGGACATCAGATACAATCACAAGCAGTTTGCATGATGCATCTTTATTACGGGTCTAAAAGACTGCTCTTCAGAGAAGGGTGGCTGGCAGAATTATAGTTGTTTAACATTTATTCTTACGCTACTCATTAAGCATATTACATAAAACATTATAAAATTCTGTTGTCTACATCTCTTCACAGAGTTATTAACAAAGTAAGAATATACAACAAAATGTTAAGGGTTAAGGCTAACCATTGTTCCTTAAGTGACTTGCCAAAAGATATCAGAATATATTAGTGTTAGAGCTGAGTCGGTCTAAAATTTATTTAATTTTCTTTCTTTTATATAGGAATTAGATACAGTGTTCCTGTCAGCTAACTGCTAAGTTGTCTGTCAAAAAGTAGAGTTTTCCAGTGCCTTAGAAGTCCCAGATTAAAGATGATGTGGGGTGGGGTGGGGGGGGTGGGGGGGCGGACGGGGTTGGTTCCTTCTTTCCCAATTTGGTGCTTCACTTGTACTGAGCATGCTCCATAACACTGCTGAAGCTTCTGTCCTCAGTCCATCCCACATGTTATCACTCTCCCATCCTATCAGGGCACACACAGGTCACTCCCCCACCAAAATCTGAAATGACACCCCATGTGTGGGTGGTGGGTGACCCTAGCTGACTCTCTGCACTGATCTCCCAACCCCCAGTAATCCTGTGAATCCCATCCATAGGAAGGTTGGGGTGGCTGCCATGTGGTGCCCAAAAACATGGGGTCTGAGACAGTTCCTCTGATCCATCCTATGGAAGGGCTTGCTCTGTGTCTGGGCTGCTCTGGGGCTCTGTTACCAGCTTCAGCTAAAGCGATTTTAGTTAGGGGCTGGTATGGGGACCCCTACCTCAGGTTGGCGGCTACTATCTGTGGGTTCAGCCCAAGCCTCAGCTTAGCTTTGCCTGCTGCTGCGGCTCTGCCCATCAGCTGAAACCTGTCTCTGGACTGAGTCTATAGAGAGGGGTAGTCATATTTAGAGCTATTAAGAAACTCCTTAATGCCAGAGAGGCACTAGTCAATCTCTGTTCCTAGCTAGGATTCCTTACCCAGCTGTGCCTCATTGCAGTTTCAGCCAGGTGACCTCCCATTTGATGTTGTTCTCTTGCACCTCCATTTGCCAACAGGATCAATAGCATTATATACATGGGATATGTGTGGAATTCAATTGTTTCTCATAAAATGGAAAGGGAGGGGTCTGGTAGGAGGGACAGCTATACTGCAGAATGACCACCAGGGGCAGAAAGGTGCCAGAAATGAGGACCAGGACAGCTATAAACCCATGGGGCTAGCAGGGAGCAGAGGTGGGGAAAGGAATCTCACCATCTAGACAGAACAAAGGGACACAGTGAAGTTAAATGACTTGCATAAGGGCAGATAACAGTTCAGGTTGCTTATCTAGTGCCCAAACGCCTGGACTATGTTGCCCGATGTAGACACAATTGAACCACTAGTGAAGCCTCCTCACTCTATCCTTCCAATGCACTTCATCCTTAATCTGGAGGAAATGCCTATGGGATTGGATCAGAAATACAGAATGTGATCTTCAATCATAGTGTCTTATTAGGGTGGTTCAGTCTCACATTTGGATATAGAAATGGACATTGAGCTGTTTGGGACAAAGGATTGTCTTTGTGCTATGTATTTGTATGAGCCTAGCACAAAGGGGCTCTGATCCTGCCTATGGTTCCTATGCACTGCTATAATAAAAAAAATAAATAAGAATGGGTATGTCTACACTACTGTCATGGCTCCTTCCCCACTCTGGCATGATAAATGCAGAAGTGGGGCCAGCAAGTGTACCCCAAAGCCTTATCTACCAGGCTTTGGTATAAAACTTCCCCCCAAGATCTTAAAAACCTAGATCTTGGGAATAAAACTTCCGCTGCCACCACCCAAATGTTGATAAAGAAATCAGGGGAAAGATCATTTGGGAAATCTTACCCCTAAAATAAAAATCAAGGCACACAATTAACCACTGCCAGGTTAATAAAAAGAAAAGAAAGAACCTTTATTATTACAACAATATTCCTGTTGCAAACATAATGACTAGATAGGGAGGTAACAAAATATACTCATGGAGAAACTCCATGGGCCTAGAACTTAGTTACAAAGAAAAGCCAAAACATCTTTTAAACAGTGCCAGATCTCAGATCCCATACCCAATCCTTAAAACAATAAAACCTAACGAAACTGCCTAAACTTTACCCTACTTACAGAAAATGAAGAATGGTGTCTTGGAGAGAGAGAAAGACATGCTTGTCCCTCTCTGTAGCTGCAGAGAGCTCTCTCAGAGACAAAAGGGAGAAAAAAGAAAAAAACCCAAATTCCTTTGTCCCAGTTTGAAAAGTCCCACCTACATTCCTATTGGTCACTCCACCTGGCTAGGTGTAGTTAACCCCTTAATCCCCAGGCTGCTGGCTAACCCTCATAATCATGACAACTACCCCGCTAGTTCGAACTAGCGGGGTAATGTATGCATACCGAACTTGCTAATGAAGCCCGGGATTTGAATTTCCCGGGCTTCATTAGCATAAAGCCGGCGCCGCCATTTTTAAAAGCCGGCTAGTGCGAACCCCGTGCCGCGCGGCTACACGCGGCACGGACTAGATAGTTCGGATTAGGAAGCCTAATCCGAACTATCTAGTCCGTGCCGCGTGTAGCCGCACGGCACGGGGTTCGCACTAGCCGGCTTTTAAAAATGGCGGCGCCGGCTTTATGCTAATGAAGCCCGGGAAATTCAAATCCCGGGCTTCATTAGCAAGTTCGGTATGCATACATTACCCCCCTAGTTCGAACTAGGGGGGTAGTGTAGACATACCCAATGACTGATGCTGTGAACTAAGCCCAGGCCTCCTGCCACACTCATCTCAGGAAAAGAGTAATAGGGAGGTCCTCCAAACTGCCTAGAGTGGCTATGTGGGCAATAGCCAATGAGAAGGGCTGTAGGGGGCAGCCAATCAGGACCCAACAGGCTCATAAAAAGTTGATGCATGGCCAGCCAGAGTGAGTTTAGTCTAGTTGCAGGCAGTAGGAGAGCAAAATGTGCACCTGTCTGGCTGCAGGGGCTAAGGCAGGTAGTTGCTATCAGAGCATAACTTCTGTCTGGCTGCTAGGACTCAATTTAGACAGGCTCTAGGGAAGTGGCTCAGGAAATGCAGTTAGCTAAAGGTATGTGGCATAGTTACAGGGTTCCTGGGCTGGGACCTGGAGTAGCAGGTGGCCCTGGATTTCTTCACGCTCTCCCCACAAACAGCCACTAGGGAAGTGGCTATGCCCTGGAAAGGGGGTTTAGAAAGGCCTAGGGAAGGGACATGGAACTGCTATTTCTGGGAGAGGGGTGAAGGTGAGACTGGCACAGTTGGAGAGCTGGGGTCTGGGGACCAAAGGGCAGGCAAAGAGCCTCCAGGGAGGAAGCCTTGGGAGTGTTGTTCCATCACAGAGAAGGAATCGTTTCAGGAAAGCTGTCCAAGTAAGGTTCTGAGATGTGTCCTGTTGGTCAGACAGAGGACTGAGCCCATCAGGGAGCTGATCAGCTGAAAGTACCATAATGGGACCTGTTGTGCTATTAAAGGACTGAACCTGGTTAGGCTTGAAGACACTGAGGGTTTTGAGATAGACCTGGTTGGACTGTGTACCCCAAAGAGATTTATTTTGGTCAGTTTTCAGAGAGCAGTGACTCGGCCAGAGGGCTGAGTCACTGAAGAGATACTTGACAAGTGCAGTGGCTGACAGGAGGCACTGGGAGCCAAGAAACCGAGGAAACAGTGCAAGCACACACATGCTTGACAAGGGGGCATTTGGAAGAGATGGGTACCCTCCCATTACGTGGTTGATCTGAGAACTAAAGTATGTTTGGGTGCCATGTTTGGAAATGTCAACTGCAGTAAGAACAATGAGAATTTTCTAGTCCAGCTAGTACAGAAAGTTGTGGTCTCTGTTAGAGTCATATTTGCATGATCCAACAACTTAAAAAAAAATCTCCTCTGTGTTTTCATTGCTATTAAGTAGCATACTTTGCTCTTTTGATCAGGGAATAGCCCTCTACATCTGACTCTGTCACCTTTCTGACCTTTTCACAATTGAAGGGCAGAATGGCAAATTAACCATCTGTACTGGGAATCTATCTTGCAATTCATCGAGTCCCTCTTCTGTGC
Organism: Pelodiscus sinensis; assembly: GCF_052426305.1. Lineage (NCBI taxonomy): Eukaryota > Metazoa > Chordata > Testudines > Trionychidae > Pelodiscus > Pelodiscus sinensis. The sequence goes on from NC_143054.1 coordinate 17,577,151, forward strand.
TTTTATGAATATAAATGCCAAAGAAGATCTGGGTCAGTGATGTCTAAGGTTCTCTCACTTGTTTCTTTAATTGACTAAACTTAAAGCAGGCCCCTTTGTGAACTTGCTTTGGCTGCATTGACAGCAATTTCTTTTTACAGCAAATGTCAGTGTTCCTTGATTTCAAGAGGAAAGCCATAATAAATCCTGCACTTTCATCACATTCTTTCTGGAGAGGGAGCCCCAAATCCACAGCTGAAACCAAATCTCAAATACCAAAACATTCAGGGGAACTGGATCTGGGTTAGGGGTTGTCTCTACTTTATTCTTTTCACATTTTTTTGAAACTTTCAAGGAAGAACAATTTTATCCCCACTCCCTTGGGTGACTTCTTGTTTCATTTATATACTGCTAGGCACTCCAGGGGTATGTCTACACTACAAAGTTTTTTTGGAAAAACATTAGTTTTTCTGAAAAAAAATGTCACTTATGTCCACACTGCATTCATGTTCTTCCAAAAAAAAATCGAAAGAGCAGAGGGGTTTTTCCAACATTGGTAATCCTCATTCTGCGAGGAAGAAGCCTTTTTCCAAATGAGCTCTTTCAGAAAAAGGCGTGTGTGGGTGGGGAAGAAGGAGTTCTTTTGAAAGAAGAGGAAAGAGGAAAAAGCATCAGGTGCCCTGGTGGCTACTCCATCCACAGTAATCACAGCTGAAATGCGAGATCGCGTCCCTTCAGTGTGGACATGCTATTTGGACATGCTTTTTGCTATTTGGACATGCTATTTCGGAAGAAGTTTTTTTGGAAGATCTCTTCCAGAAAAGCTTCTTCCGAAAGAAGCCTGCAGTCTAGACATAGCCCAAGTAAGTTACAACACAAACTAAACATCACAATCCCCCTACGTTGTAGGTTAGGATTATTATCCCCACTTTACGTGGAGCACAGAAGCTCTCCTCTTGCTTGGCTCTGTGAAAATCAAGGCGTAACGCTGTTGAAATCAGTTAAAAATTGGTACAAGAGAGAGAAGAATGAAGCCCAGCAAACGAAAGGTGCAATTTTAACCATCCCCATATGTGCAGTTCCCCATATGGTGATTCTTTGGGGTAACAAGGTAGGAGATGTGCTGGGATGAGATTTGTAACCTACGCTCCCTAAGCACAATGAAAGCTGGAAGACAATCAGTGGGACGTGTTATGTGGGTATAGATAGCAACAGTGCATTTCCAAACCATGCAGAATGAGGCACATCACGGGCAGTGGGGGATGAATGTAATGGCACCAGGCTGCTATTAGGGAGTTATATAAGGTATAAGGAACTATACTCCCTTCCCTGAAAAAGAGAAGTGTCCCAATTTTTCATACTTGCTCTCTGGTCTGCAGCCCAGACCGTGCTCTCCCATACCTTTGTTCTGATTCACAGACCATGCATATAAACAAGCATGACCAACAGAGGGGGAAAAAGGGGCAACTGCCTCAGAGCCCACAGATTCAAAAGAGTCCCAGACCCTTTAAAATTGCCCCCTTGGAACCGTGGGTGGCATGTTCCAGGAAGCACCAAAGGGCTGGTGGGGGGAGGCTAGTTTCCCAGCCCCACCCCTTCTGCCCAAGGTCCCACCCCTTCTGTGAGCATGGAGCATCCCTCCACCTTGCCCAGGGCCCAGCAAGCCTGTCGGCCCCCCGCAAACAAGTGAAGGGAATGCAGAAGGGAGTACTGCTACAAGGCTCAATCCTGCTGGGTTCTATCTCTATCCAGCAAGTCTGTGGGACTATTCATGATGCTTGGTGTTAAGCTCATGCCTACATGCCTTGCTGGTAAGATAGAAAGTGCTCAGCATCTGGCAGGATCAAGTTGGAAGTGACTTGTCCAAGGTCAGATAGGGTATGTCTACACTACCACCCTAGTTCGAACTAGGGTGGTAATGTAGGCAACTGGAGTTGCAAATGAAGCCCGGGATTTGAATTTCCCGGGCTTCATTTGCATCTCGTCGGGCGCCGCCATTTTTAAATGTCCGCTAGTGCGGACTCCGTGCCGCACGGCTACACGCAGCACGGACTAAGTAGTTCGGACTAGGCTTCCTATTCCGTGAAACGAGGAGTAACGGTAGTTCGGAATAGGAAGCCTAGTCCGAACTACCTAGTCCGTGCCGCGTGTAGCTGCGCAGCTTGGAGTCCGCACTAGCGGACATTTAAAAATGGCGGCGCCCAGCGAGATGCAATTGAAGCCCAGGAAATTCAAATCCCGGACTTCATTTGCAACTCCAGTTGCCTACATTACCACCCTAGTTCGAACTAGGGTGGTAGTGTAGACATACCCAAAGTGAGTGAGCATCAAAACAAGATACAGAACCTGGCTCCTATATCCCTTCCAGATTCCCATCCCACACAGCTCTTTCATTTAATGCATTTGCTCTTGAACTCTATTCAGTCAGGCTGCCTAATTATGATGTAGCCACTACAGCTGTATTTATGATGGTACCACAGGTACCTCTCAATCTGTTTGTTCCACTGGAATTGTCCATCAGCACTTTTTTTGAGTTACTTGATTTAGAATATGTATTATGAACGTTGGGAGCACTCCTTGACAATGACCTCCCGTTGATCTAAGTTCAGAATATTTATTAGAGCTGATCTCCTTGTCAGTGTATTACTTTGGGGTAATATAGATCTTTATCTGCTGTCTCCTTTGATTTCTCTAACCATATGGGAGATGTATCAACTCCCCAAGTTTTATCAATTGTATCATTAAGATATTATATTTTTTCATTAAATCTGGCAAGTACAGTAAAGCAACTTTTTTAATTTATATGCTGGACATATATAGTTACTTTATCTATTACTTCAGTTAAATTAGGGTATGTCTATACTACCACCCTAGTTCGAACTAGGGTGGTAGTGTAGACATACCCTCAGTGTGGCTTTTTCAGATTATACTGGGCACTAACACTGACTAGTCAAAAAGTAAGATTGATAACTAGGATTAAAACAAACACAATTATTTAAAAAATGGGCATAAGAGGTGTGTGACATCATCTAATTCTTGTACAATAATGTCTTTTGCTTCCCCAAAGAATGTAAGATATAGTTAAAGCTGTAGAACCCCACTAGTGTGAATACAGTTATACCTTTAGAAACACATTTCTACTGGTATACCTTATTTCTGTACAGGAAAAAGAATAAGCTGTAGCAATACAAGGAACCTTTATTCTGGTATATGTATGTCCACACTCGGGATGTGTCTTGACTACAGGGTTTTGTTGACAAAAATGGACTTTTGTTGACAAAACTATACCTGCGTATACACTACCGCCGAGTTCCGTTGACATAACAAAGACAAAATTCGGCAGTTTTGTCGATAGCACTAAACCTCATTCTACGAGGCATAATGCCTTTTGTCGATAGAGTTCTGTTGACAGAAGGCGTTATTGCATCTACACTGTCCTTTGCCTCTATACTTTCATGTCGACAAAGCAGCTTGCTTTGTCAACAGAACTGGATGTAGTCTAGACTCTCTTTGTCAACAGAAGCTTTGTCGACAGATTCTGTTGACAAAACTTCTGTCAACAAAAGCCTGTAGTTTAGACGTATCCTAGGTGTTACACTGGTCTAAATATCTGGTTAAAAATATCGCACCTTTAACTCATATACTTATATTGATCTGAAGACAGGCCTTGCAGGAGTTTTAGTCGGAGGCTACGTTTACACTGGTATGATTTTGCGCAAATACTTTTAACGCAAGAGTTTTTGCGATACAGTATTTGTGCAAGAGAGCGTCTATACTGGCATTTGCCTTTGCGCAAGAGATGTGCTTTTGCGCAAAAGCATCCATGCCAGTGTAGACACTCTCTTGCGCAAGAAAGCTCCCATGGCCATTTTAGCCATCGGGCTTTCTTGAGCAAGAAATTAACGTTGCCTGTCTACACTGGCCTCTCGCGCTAGAACAGTGGCTCAGAAGGGCTTATCACTGAGCAGGAGCATCAGAGTATTTGTGCAAGAAGCACTGATTTCATACATTAGAATGGCAAGTGTAGATAGATGGCAAGATTTTGCGCAAAAGCACCTGCCTAAGTATTTTAGTCAAATATCAGTTTTGGCAGTTACATTATGCTTACTTAACTTCCATTCACAGTTTCAGTTGGAGAAGTCATTCTTTCTGTTATATTACATTAAAGAGCCACTGTGCGCCAGCCCAGAGGTAGCTGTAACGTAGTGCTGAACAAAATGTACACAACTGGCTAACAAAGGAAAATGTCAAGGATTTTCAGGTTTATTTTTTAAGAATGGTGCCATATAAGAGGAAAGTTTCCATCTCAATTTATCGTTACTCCTGATCTGCTCCTATCATAGCCATTCCCCTGTTCATTAACATCCCAAATGGCTTTCTCCCCTCACAGCTCCCACCCATGCCCAACACACTTACTGGCTGGTCACACTGACACCTTGCTATTGTTTCCTCCCCCAGTACAGACTCCCAGAGCTGCCGAGGATACTGTTTTCATTCCATGTCCCTTTCTGCTCCCTCCCCAACATTGGCAGAACAAAGTTCTGATGTTGCTTTCTTTTACTAAATCTCAGTGTTGCCTCAGATCGCTTTTAAAACTCTTCCTTCCTCTTGACAGCTTTTAATAAACATTTTGGTCCCTTTCTCTAGTATCACTTATATTATTGTCTCTTTTTTTCACCAAGCTCAGACACAGCCTGTTTCCTGTTTCCTCTGGCTCGCCTCTTTTATGTTCTTCTCTTATTAGTGCTTGTGTTCCAGGCTCAGTCTGTCCTTCCTCAGAAGCCTCAATGCCAAATTATGGCTGTTAGGTCAATACTCCCAGACAGTGGTGACGGTGATCCTCCCATTCCAAAGGAAGCACGGGAGGCGAGGGGGAGGGGGAGATTGTGCCTCAGAATGGTGTGGCCTCTGGGGGCTACACTGTGCAGGCCAATGTGGAAGGGGCACAGACATTGTCACAACTTTTTTATGCCCCTCCCTGTCCCCTTAGGTAAATATGCTTTGCAGGAATGTAGTGAGTATCCCCCATTCCTGTAGACTGATGTGCACCTTGTGGGGCAGCTTAGGGAATATTTCCCCAAGTACAGAGACTATAATTATGGGTGTTGGCTGCAAGAGCAGTCTTTTTCTCTGTATTTAAGAACATAAGAATGGCCATTCTGAGTCAGACCAATGGTCCATTTAACCCAGTATCCTGTTTTCCAATGGTGGTCAAGATCAGGAGGGTCAGGGGAAATGAACAAACAAGTAGTCATCAAGTGACCCAGTCCCTGTTGCTTATTTTCCAGTTTCTGGCAAACGGAAGCTAGGGAAACCATTTGTATCATGTCTAGCACAATGGGATCCTTGTTTGTGAGTGGTACTTCTATGTGCAGCTGAAATGCAAATTAATAATAATAATAATTAATAATGACTAATAAATGGAGGTGGAGTAGCACCTGATACGCCGCACCCCCATGATTCCCTGTGGGCGAGGCAATATCTTTTATTGGACCGACTTCTGTTGGAGAGAGACACAAGCATTGGTGCTTACACAGAGCTCTTCTTCAAGCTTGTCTTTCTCACTAGCAGAAGTTTGTTCAGTAAAAGATACTCCTTCACCCACCTTGTCTCACTCAATATCGTGGGACAGACATGGCGACAATTACGCTGCATGCATAAAGGCCTATCACAGTTGAGGCTGCACTGTCAGGGTGTAGCTGCATTGCAGTGCTAGCTCAAAATAAGCTATGCAATTTGAGCTATGCAGTGCCAAATTTCCAAATAGATCGCTATTCTGTCAAGTCCCTTACTCCTCGTGGAACAAGGTTTACCGGGACATCGAAATAGTATGCCCATTATTTCGATTGCATTTTGAAATAACAGGCATGCTGTATAGATGCAGAAAACTCTATTTCGGGATACCGGCTGTATCTTGAAATAGTGCCGCAGGCTAGAGGTACCCTCAGGATCACAGCAAAATAGGGTCCAGACAACAGACAGGATATAACTGATACCCACGGCTGTCTGTAGCATTTTATTGCCAGGCCGGCAAAACATTTTCCTCTATGCCTAGTGATCCGCGGGGAAAAAATACTGACTCCAGTCCTGACCACCTAAAAGAGCTCCTTTTCTTTTGTCCAACAGGATCACTCCACACACTGCATTCATGGGAACAGATGAAACTATCCAAGATTTATAAATCAACATGGAAAGCACATATGCTGGAGAACACATATGCTGCTTTCAGACCCCATCCCTGCTGGTTTCACAGCAACCACCATGTCCTGATTTTTGTGAGTGCCAGCTGATATTGCCAGCATGCTGGAGGACCACATGTGACCCTCAGGGTATGCTCCCAGGTCAGTTATCCAATTACGTCACCAACCTGTTTGTGTTGAACACTGCCAGTGAGTGTCCCCTCCCCACATATTATCTTGATTCTCTTTTGCCATACTGAGCCATTTACACAGATGAGGAGCAAACTTAATGCAGGAGTAATTACGATGCTACCGGGCGGGTTGGGAAACATTTTACACTTCCAGGTGTAAATGATGACACACGTGCACAGTGGAGAATCAGCCTGCTCCGCTGCATTTTCTTCAAAATCAGGTCAATAATAATTACTGGCCCACTGTACATAGGTCTTACAAGACAAATTTGTTCCTGCTTGTGGAGTGATTTGAAAACTAAGTGCTATTCTAAGTACTAAATGTTATTATTTAAAGGGGAACAGCAAAATGCTTAGTAAAACATTTGTTTATAAGATTCCAAAAAGATGGACGATGAATGTAAATCTAAGATTTTATTATTTTACCCTGGGAGGATTAAAAAACAGCTTTGTCTTTAAAGTCACAACATTATCAAAGTAGCCTCTGATCTCAGTGAGGACAAGTTTCTTTGATATGTCTGAAAATATCTGATTCACAAAGAAAAGATGTTGCAAAATTGCATGAGGCATATTGTCTATGCACATTAGTTTCTTTTTGCTTTCATTTTCAACTGAACATAGGTACAGAAGGAAAAATGTTCACTCTTAGCTAAGTTCAATATATGATGAAAAGGAATTTGTTTCTGGGTTACTGGTAAAAAAGGCATCTCACATATATTTTCCCACCTCAGTAAGAACACAGATATAATTCAGATATCACTCAGAATATTTTGCCTTTGCATGGAGGGTGAAGATGAGAAAATGTAATCTTATGGGAACATTTTGGAGAATATTATGATGGAGTGATAATAAAGGCTTATATGATATGTTTACAGTGTACAGCAAGTGTGGGCTCTGATTCATTGTGACATGGGTCTCCAATTGCTCAAGATCCAGGTCCTAGGATACTTCTGGGGGGTTAAGTCAGGACCTGGGTCTTGATGTGACTTGGGTCCAGCCTTCTCATTTTGTGGTGTGGATACAGCTTAAGCCACAGATCTGAGTCAGAGGATCTGCATAGTGCAGGAAGGATGCATGTTAGCATGACTGCAACAATTGTAAACCCAGGCTTGCAATGCAGTGTGGATGCTCAAGGGCAGCCTTGAAAACATCGAGTGTGCAAATCTGGGTCCCACTGACCTGGTTTACAATGCAGAGTAGACATACCATAGGGTATGTCTACACTACAGTGTTATTTTGAAATAGTTATTTCAAAATAGGTTATTTCGAAATAATGTGTCTACACACAAAATGCATTTTGAAATAGCATTTTTCTATTATGAAATAGCGCATCCACACTGAGTGGACTCTAAATCGCATTTAGGGATGCGCAGAACCAGTTCCGGCAGGGCACCAGGTCAGGACTTATTGTATGGGGGTGCTACCTGAGGCTAGCTGAGGTCTGTGCTTAAAGGGACCCCACCCCTGGACAGCCAGTTCTCAGGTTTCCCTGCTTACTTGTCTACCTCGATGAGTGACAGCAAAGCATTTTGTCTCTGCTTGCTCTGGTTGCCCTCACTCGGGACACCACAGCATTCTACAACATGGAGCCAGGGCTGCCCCTGGACACTCTGGTGATTCTCTTGGACGAGTTGTTGTGAGCCTGGCTGCACCTTCTGCAGGCTGTCATCTGGGAAGTCCATTAGGGGGCTGTCCGTATCCAGGAGGCCCTAGGGAGAGCTTCCACCCTGAGGAGCACTAACAGCCTCCTTAGACTGCCCCACTAGGAGCTTGTGCCTCATTCCTCCCTCACATCCTTCCACTTACCCCTCCCTAACCCCCCTTCCTGATGTCAATAAAATACATGTATTTTCATGAACACAAACTCTCGTTATTTAACAAAACTGGGGGGGAGGGGAGAGAATGAAACTCTGGTGAGACTGGGGAAAGGAGGCGGGAGAGGCGAGAAGAGAGGGTGGGAGAGGGGAGGGGGAAACCTGGGAGGAGGTAAATGGAAGGGGGAAACAAGTGGAAGAAGGGGGAGGGGAAGCTCAGGGCTCAGGGTTGGGGGTCTCACCGGACCAACTTGATTGTCATGCAAACCTGCTCCTGGGTTCACATGTGGCCTTTGGTGGCCAGGCTGGCAGCTATCCTGCTATAGACGGCTGCGTTCCTCCATCTAGTGCGGAGATCATCGACATAGGGGGCATCCCCCCCAAACCTGAATAAGGTCCATGATCTCCACCCTGTACCAGGAAGGCACCCACCTTCTAAGGGCCCTGTCAGGCTCCTGGGAGCTGGCAGACTGCTCCTGGGGAGCGGTGGAGGGCTGGCTGCCACTGGCTTGCTGGCTTATGTTTTGGGGCCACTGGGTCAGGGGCAGTGACTGCTGGCTCTAGGCTGGCAGGCTTGGAGATCGCACAGGCGCTATTGCCAGAGTCTACCCCTTGAAGGGTTCTGGAGGGACGGAGGGAGAGAAGTGTTCTTGGTTGAGGCTGGAGTGGCCAGTAGGGCACCCTGGGAAAGCTGGATGCCCCCTATTTCGAAATCAGTGTCTACACAGCACTTATTTCGAAATAGCTATTTCGAATTTGGCGTTATTCCTCAGGGTATGTCTACACTAGCCACCCTAGTTCAAACTAGGGTGGCTAATGTAGTCATTCAAACTTGCAAATGAAGTCCAGGATTAAAATATCCCGGGCTTCATTTGCATGTTCCTGGGCGCCGCCATTTTTAAATGCCCGGTAGTTTGGACTCCCTGCCAACGGCTACACGCAGCACAGGCCAGGTAGTTCGAACTAAAGCCCCTAATTCGGACTACTCCTCCTGCAATGAGGGGATGTGCCTGGAAGGGTATTGCTTCTCCTAAAACCATACAGAAAAGAGACAGAATCACCAGGCAGGTAAAATGGGCCAGCTGGAGGCACTCCCTACCCATCCAGGACTACCCCAGCCTTGAGCCTCCCACTCCTCAAGTGCCCTTTAGGAAGGGAGAGGGGCTAAAGCATCTCACCTGGACCCAAGCTGCTGCAGTGAGAGAGGGATGGGGGAGTCCTCTTTCCCCAGGGCAGCCCACACACTAAATCCCGTATCCCCTGTTCCACCCCAGAATAATGGTTTAAATGAAGCATGTCCAAAATCCAGTTAAGGACCCAAGCAATGCCAGGTACATCTTTTAGTATAAAAATTATATCAATGATATGTCTCTTTCATTCATACATTTATGGGGGCAGGCATGCCATTCATTGTGTTCAACTGTCATCCTCCTTAAGATCTCTGGGAATGTATTACTATAACCAATGGTTGAAGCACAGGCCTTTCTACCGTATGCTTTTGAACTAGGCATGTGTAATCGTTGAAAATGTGCAATTTTACTTTTGTCCCTTGCAAGCCCAACAAAGTCAATGGCAGAATTCCCATTAACTTCAGTGGAGCCAGGATTTCACTTCGATAGCTCAACATTTCAAAGTGCTCTGACGTTGTAATAAAAATCAGAGTTAAAAATGGTTTGAAATGTATATAAATGTCTGCTTTTGCAGACAGTTTTAATACTGTCAAGCAGGGTGTGGTTTGCACACAGGATCTGGGAGCTGGAGACCTCTGAGTTTTAACCCAACCTCTCACATTCAGTTGATTGGTAGTCTCAAGAAAGAAATGTAACTGCCCTGTGTCTCATTTCCCTCATGATATAAAAAGTGTAATGTTTTCTTCACAAAGGCAGCAAGAGTCAATGGAGTAAATCTAGACTTGGAAGTGCTGGGTAGGTTTCCATTAACTTGAGTGGAGCTATTAGTTTAATTTGTTGCATTATTTGTCAAGTGATTTGTAGATGTACACATTCATTTTCTTGTAATTCTAGAAGGGGAACTGGGAGAATAACGCCAACATTTGCCAGCCACCTTTGTGATCCTTAGTTCACTGTAACTAATATATATTTGCTTCTAAGATGACACATGACCAATGCAGCCTTTCTTTGCCCCCTCCTCCTTTTCTATTGCATCAAACATAATCTAAGATGTGGAAGGAAACAAGCCTTCATTCTGTGTTTGTGAGCAACAAGTAGTCAGAGACAGTTTATTCGAGCAATATTGCAAGGGAAGAAGCTGCTGGTAGGCAGATCGTCGAATACAAGCAATTATGAAGCAGTTTATATACTATCCATTAGATATAATAACATTAAACAATTAGCCTCCTTCTCATTACAAACACCAATGGCTAACAGTTATTTTAGTTCCACCCAGATGCTCCTTATCTCAAGGTCCCTGCCAGAGTCAGCATTCTATCCTTATCTCCGTATGGAGGTGAGAGGCGAAGACAGCCTCTTATTACAGCTCTCGAGTTGTCAGGCCACAAACTTAGCCTGATTCTTGCTCTCTTGCTAACAAGACCAAGATGGCTGCACACAAATTCCCTTATTCCCTTTTCCCTGCCTCCACAAAGGCTATGTCTACACTACACTGATGTTTCAGAAAAAGATACGCAAATTGCATCCCGCAATTTGTGTACCTTTTTCCAATAGTTTTTTTCAGAAGAGGCTTTTCCGAAATTTGGCCCATTTACACTGGGCCAAATTTTGGAAAAGCCTCCTCTTTTGGAAGAACCCTTCTTCCTCATTGGAGGAAGACAGGGCTTCCAAAAGAGCGTGTCTGCTCTTCTGCAAAAAAAGTGGAAGAGCAGACGTGTTCCCTGGACACAGCGGAGTTTTTTCCAGGATCCCAGAAAACCCACATAGGGTAGACATAGCCTAAGGCTATGTCTACATTGGCACCCTTTTCTGGAAAAGGGATGCTAATGAGACAAGTCAGAATTGCAAATCCGCGGGGGATTTAAATATCCCCCGCGGCATTTGCATATACATGGCTGCCGCTTTTTTCCGGCTTGGGGTTATGCCAGAGAAAAGCGCCAGTCTAGACGCGATCTTTCGGAAAATAAACCCTTTTCCGGAAGATCTCTTTGAGGTACTTACAGGCTGAGAGGTGGACATGGATACATATAAAAATTAAGCATTTTGGTATTCTAATTAGAGAAAAAAAGTAAAATTGGGAAATGTTACCTGTGTCTGAAAGGATTCTGGGTCTTGCCCTAATGTATTTTTTAAAAAAGCAAAGAGGTGATGGCTGTCTGAGGAAACTAGTAAATTCCAGCTACATGTAGAATGAAGCAAAATCCAACCTTGAAACCAATTTACAGTATGTGATGAGAAAATGGACTTTTATGACCACTGGTATTTATAAGATAGGAGACCCCTTTAGAAATGGCCTCCATTTTTTATGTAGCATGTATACTGCAAATTATCTCATTAAAAATGCATGCATTGCCCTTTCCATTTCTGACAATACATAATACCTACGGCCAGACTCTATTCTCTCCTCCTATATCCACTGATATAACCAGACACAATGAACACCATAAAGTTTATACTGTGAATTTCATCATAATAGCTGTGAACTAGATAGGCCAAATGATCAAATAAAACACTGTGTAGATGATCCTCAGAATATGTAACATTCCCTTCATGGATTGCTCTAAATTCTCCTCTGCTTTGGAAGAACGTTAAGGAATATCTGTAGTACTGCCCTACAATAAACAATTAAGCTTCTGTAATTTCTACTTCAACTCATCTGATGAAGTGGGCAAAAGCCATGAAAGCTCATGATATGATATATTTTTTAGTCTCTGAGGTGCTACAGTACTGTTCTTTGTTAATTTAGCTTTTTTAAGGGCTTGATTCTTCACTGCCTTGCATTCTGTGAAGCCATCCATAGGAGTAGAGCAGGACTACTTAACTTTGGAAGCCCTGGGGGGCCACAATGATACTCACAGCAGATGCTGAGGGCCACAGCTTAAATGTGGTTGCATATACATGCAAATATATATGCAAATCTATGCCAACAGCTTTTTCACATTGATGGGCATGAATCCAAAGATTAAGGCAAGACTACCCAACACGCAGGCCCCATTTAAATCACTTCTGCTGATATTAATAAAATGCAATATTTACCCGATTTCCACCCATATGACAGCACTTTTAATGAGCAATGACAGTCCAGAAATTTAACCACTGAAACACATATCAACAGAAGACCGTTATATTGACTAGTTTTTAGTTTTGGTTCTCACCTGCGGCCCGCACGTTGAGCCCCGGGTAAATAAAAAGCCAACATGTGGAGGAGCCAGCAACGGTGGGGAGCCAGCTGGGAAATGACCTCTCTTGGTCCAGCAAAATCCCTCATTCGGGACCAGTCAGGTCCCCAGGCTGCTGGACCAGGGAAGTCCAACTTGTACTATGAGATGCTACACCTACAGAAGATAATAAAGCCTTCTTGGATTCTGCTTTCATGGAAACACAGGCAACAGAACTATTGCCTGTGTTTCAGTGCCCTCCATTCTCCATCCTCCTTGCTTCTACCCTGTGGTGCATGGATGTTTAAACTCCCTCTTGGGAAAGCAAATGTCCCAGCATGCCTCCTGCTGTAGCCCTAACAGCTTCCTTTTGAAATTACTGCAGCACCCTGAACAGCACATTTTTGGAATGATTAATCACGGTCCTATCAACAGCCCTGCTACCCTGCCTATTTCAAACAACAGTCAGATAATAATCCCAAGAAGAACTGAAACCAGCCTCAGGGATAAAGACAATCATCAGGCTTGGGCCCTCAACCACCACTGGCCAACAAGCAAATTAGAAGCCTTGGTCGAGGGTCTGGAAAACCCCCTGCAAGTTTCAGTGTCGATAATGACCACATTATCCAAAACTGTCTCCACCCATTTTACTACCAGTGGGCTTCTATCACCTCAGACATATGGGTGCTCAACATCATTCTGTCCGGTTACACTATCCCCCCCTTTCCTTTCTAAGCCTCCTACCCACCCTCCTACCCTATCCCTCTTCAGGGACTCCATTCATGAGTCCCTGCTCCAACAAAAGGGGCTACACCTGTTAGACCTATGAGCCATAGACCCTGTCTCACAACAGCAAGAAGAGGTTTCTATTCCTGCTACTTTGTAACTCAAAATAAGTCAGGAGGCTGGAGACCAATTCTAAATTTGCAGAATCTGAACAAATTCGACAAGATGCAACATTTTCACATGGTCACTTTATCTACCATCATCCCGGCATTGCAACAAGGGGACTGGTTTTCAGCCCTTGACCTCCAGGATGTTTCTTTTTATGTTCTGATACTTCCTGCTCACAGGAGATTCCTAAGATTCATGGTAGGCTTGGACCACTACCGATATCAGTTCCCACCTTTTGGCCTGTCTACAGCTCCTTGAGTTTTCCCTAAGGTGCTCGCCATGGTCACAGTGCATCTTCACTCCATGGAAATAATTATATTCCCTTATCTTGATGACTGCCTTCTCAAGGCCACATCTCAGACAGACAAGTATCAGAGGAGTAGCCTTGTTAGTTTGAATCTGCAAAAGCGGTGAGGAGTCCTGTGGCACCTTATAGTTTCACTTCGGTTAGTCTATAAGGTGCCACAGGACTCCTCGCCGCTATCTCAGACAGAGTTAGCACGCATGACTGCAATAACCATACAGTGCTTTCAAAAGTTGGGCCTTTGAATAAACTGGAAAAAGTAATTTATTCACTCTTCTCAGATCATACAATTCATTCGATGCCCTCCTGGATTCCATGGTGGCACGAGCCTACGTACCTCACAACAGATTCCTCACCATTCAAACACTGGACACAACAATTAATTTTTCTACACACACTGCGCCAAGGACTGCCTACAATTTCTTGGCCACATGTCAGCTATGACCTTCCTGGTATCACATGCCTGACTCCACATGCGCTACCTACAGGTTTGGTTTCCTACAATATACAAGCTTCTCAGGTACCCATGTCATTGCCGCTTGCTGTACCTTATGAGGTCAAGACATCCCTCCTCTGGTCTTTGCACAGGGGTTCCATTTTTCCAATATTCTCCCTTGTGCACAATTACAACAGACACATCACTCTCTGGCTGGTGCACTCACCTCTGAGACCAGATTGCCCCAGGACTCTGGTCAACTCAAGAGATGTCCCTAAACATAAATCTGTTGAAATTGCATCACGGGCATAATATGTGCAGGCATTTCCTGCCTTCTATTGCCTACACACATGTCTGGGTCCTTACAGAACACATTGCTTGTGTCTTCTTCATCAGCAGGAAAGGGGGAGCCAGGTCTCAAGCCCTGTGCATGGAGGCCATAAATCTGTAGAACTTTTGCGTCAGCCACAACATCCATCTGTCCACAGTTAATATACCAGGTGTCACCAACATAACAGCGGATGCTCCCAGCAGACAGTTCAGCATCGTGAATGGGTGCTCAATTTTTCCATAGCATACTCTCTGTCCTGCAAATGGGGTCTCCCTTCAATAGACCTATTTGCAGCACCTCACAACACTAAACGCACACCGTTTCCTTCCCATTTGCATCTTGCTGGGAGCCGCCATTTTTAAATCCCCCTTAGTGCGGACTCCGTGCCCACGGCTACATGCGGCATGGAGTAGGTAGTTTGAATTAAGCTCTCTAATTCGAACTACCGTTACTCCTCATGGAATGAGGTTCAAAAACCCCAAGATGCAGAGAATCCTCCCACTAGTGATCTGTGCCCCATGCTACAGAGAAAGGTATGCAGTCTGGTACTGCAGGCCTTGACCAGGCCACCTTTTGAGCCTCTTGCCTGTTGTTCGTTTTAACACCTCTCCATGAAGGTTGTGCTGCTGGTTGCCATCACATCGGCTTGCCATGTAGGGAACATGGTGGCACTCATGACTGACCCACCTTTTCAATATTCCATTCTGATAAAATTACCCTTTGCACACACCCGAAATACTTACTCAAGGTTGCTTCCTCATTCCATATAACTTACCTGTATTCCAGTGAACTTACCTGTATTTTTCCCCAAACCACGTGCAAATGCACTCAAGGCTTCCATGCACACCCTCGATGTCAGGAAAACATTAGCATTTTACCTTCAGACAACCACCTTGTCTCTTCCTCGCATTTGCCAACTGAAGTCAAGGGCAACCCATATTGAAACTGTCCAAATGGATTATCGAATGTATACAACTCTTAAAGGCCTATAACCACTGTTAGGCTGTGTCTACACTACATGCCTCTGTCGGCAGAGGCATGTAGATTAGGGTTGTAGGCAAAGGTAAATGAAGCCGGGATTTAAATGATCGCGGCTTCATTTACATTTACATGGCTGCCGCGCTGAGCCGACAAACAGCTGATCAGCTGTTTGTCGGCTTGCCGCTAGTCTGGACGTTCCCCCTGTCGACATCAAAGCCCTTTGTCGGCAGCCCCATTATTCCTCGTGGAATGAGGTTTACCGGGGCTGCCGACAAAGGGCTTTGATGTCGACAGGGGGAACGTCCAGACTAGCGGCGAGCCGACAAACAGCTGATCAGCTGTTTGTCGGCTCAGCGCAGCAGCCATGTAAATGTAAATGAAGCCGCGATCATTTAAATCGCGGCTTCATTTACCTTTGCTGAATAAACAAATCTACATGACTCTGCCGACAGAGGCATGTAGTGTAGACGTACCGTTACATTTGACGGCTCATTCCATCAGGCCGTATCCTCTTCCACTATGTATCTACTGATGGATATTTCCTAGGCATTTCCAAGGTGTTTCCATGGATATTTCCAAGGATATTTTCATTTGGGCATTACAACTTACCTTTACTAAGCACTATGCACTTTCTTATGGGTTTGACATGTCAGTAGGACCCGCAGTATTATCATCAGTCTACTGCAATATTCCGAAGCTGAATACTGGGCTGAAACTGCTTGCTAGTCACCATGCATGGAGCATCCATGGGGACCTCTTGAAGAAGAACCGAAGGTTACTCACCTTGTGCAGTAACTGGAATTCTTCAAGATGGCGTCCCGGTGGATGCTCCATGACCCATCCTCCTCCCCTCTGCTTCGGACCTAGAGGGCCTCCAGGGCAAAGCAGGAACTGGAGGGCAGGGGCCATATGTGCATGGTATCTGCCGGCATGGCAAGTGCCTGTTGGCGCTGCACAGGCATGGCCTGTGCAGGGACTGCTTCAAAGTCTCCGATCCACATGCTGGGACAGCACCAAGACCAAGTGTGGAGCATCCAAGGTGACACCATCTCAAAGAACTCCAGTTACTGAGCAAGGTGAGTAACTTTCATGGCCTGAAGATGCTGAAGAAGATGCTACCCCTCTAGGTGAGGTGGGAGTTTTCTTCTTAGAGCCTCCTGCTGCCAGTGGATTATTCTTAGTTTTGTGTATGTTTGCAAAATCTGGCACAAATGAACACAGTGGAAACTTTTGTCAGGAGTCCTTGCAATCTACGGCTCACCTGTACAGTGCCAGGTGGAGTCCCCATGTGATCCAGCTTGGGAAAGAAGCAAAAACACTACCCCTCTCCCATCTCCACAATCCAAATCTTTGCTTGCATTTCCCCAGTCATTCCCCATGCATCCCTCTTGTATAAAGATGCATGCAATCCAAAATAGCTGCCTGAAACCGCATAAACATTAAACCCTGTTGTTTTGTCCCTCCAACTTTGGTACAGGCATTTTTAGAAGCTGATTGGAAGGATTTTATAAATGTAGGCTCAGATTCACCAGATTGTCTGAGCCATGCAGGAAGAGGGTATGTTTGTGGGGGAGGCAACTTTGGTATTAAACCACCTATACAGGCTCTGGTCCTGGAACTGGCAGGTACCAGCCCTGGTTCAAGCCTCAAGGCTGCTCTTTCTTACATGAGATGCCTATAGCATCAATCAGCCACTAGGGCAACTGGAGATCAGTGGTATGTAACAGCTTCCTGGCCATGCAGCTGTTCTTAACTAATCCTTTATTTTAGGACCAGTGGAAGCAGAAGGCATAGAAACAGCTTAGCTGTCCTGCACCCAGGGTGGTGGGGAGCTGGCTCTGTGCTCCCAGAAGAGGTGGGGCTGGGGCAGCCAGCCCTTAATGCCACCCAAAGCATGCTGCATTGGCCTCCCCAGTTCCTGCAGCCCACAGAGCTGCCCAGAGGGTGCCATCCAGTGCTCTGGCAGTGATTTAAAGGGTCCAGGGCTCCAGCTGCTGCCATTCCTATTGTGGCATCTGGGAGCCCCAGACCTTTTTTTAATCACTGAGCCCCAGGAGAACTGCCCCGTTCTGCCCTCCCCCCCATAAGTAGGCCTGCCTGCACTGCCTGGAAAGTGTCCTACACCATTGCAAATCTCAGTAGCTGAGTAAAGTTAGCGCTAAGCCTGTTTTGCACCATTGGAGTGGCAAAGAAGACTTAGCAGGCTGGTGAATCGAATCCATCATCTATCAGACACTAGTCTGGGAGCCAGTTCAACAGCCCTAGAAATCCACTAGTACAGGCAGAGAGCAGGCAACAGCAGTGTAAGGTTTCCCCACATCAGCCCTCAGCACTGTCTCAGAAAGGCTGTTTGTTTCTGGCAAGATGACCCAGGGTATATTTTATGATTGGTGCTGTAATCATACTCAGTCGTTGCATCCATCATTCCTTTTACACCGATGACCTTAATAAACACTGAGGTACATATGGCATCTTCCATAAATACATTTCTCTAATTTTACAGGAGCCCTTCACACTTAAATGGAATCATGTTGTGTACAGTTAATCAGTGAACATAAACCACAAGTGCAGTACTGCATACGTGCAAAGCATACACAACTCAGTCTCACGTGGGCCTGGGTTTCTCTATGAAAAAAAATCCCTCCCCCCATTTAAAACCTAGTGATTCAAAGCTCTCTAGATAGTTGGGCAATAATCTAAATGCCAGTTCTATACCGCTCTGCCACATCCTCAAAGGTTTCCCTTCTTACATTCTCTCAGCATGTTGCATAGATATGACAGAAAATTGATCTAGGTAACCATTTATTGATTTACCTTCTGGTAAGAAAAATTGTGTATTAACCTGAATTGCCCTACTTTTTTCTTGGGCTGAGTTCCCTTCCTCCCTAGACTGGCACTTTGTAGAAGGGAAGATCCTTGTGTCGGGGGAGGCAGATACTTAAAAAATTCCCATCTGTCTCGCGTATCTTTTAAAAAAATAAGGTCATTCATATTTTCAGAGTATGAAAGAATAATCACGTATAACAGCATATTCTACAATAAACTCACAGATATCAGGGCTGGCCCGTGTTATTCATCCAAATTACAAATTTAAATGGAAAAAAATCGAAGGCAAAATTTAGTGACATTTTCACAAATGTCCCCTGTCTCCCATTTTCCATTCGACTTCATTAAATAGCTAACGTCCACTTCACTGAGATAGAAAACCTCTGCTGGAATTTTGTCAGAGCATGTTAATTAATTGTCCAGCGGATCATCAAAATGAGAGCTGTAGAGAGAAAAGGAGATGTATAAATGCTTGTCCAACTAATATGATATAATGGTTTGTTCTCATAGGCTGTGTCCAGACTCAGGGGTTTTTTCGAAAAAAGTAGCCTTTTTTCGAAAAAACTTCACCTGAGTCTAGACTGCAGCCGCGTTCTTTCGAAATTAAATCGAAAGAACGTGGCTTTTCTTTCGATGGCGGTAAACCTAATTCCACGAGGAAGAACGCCTTTTTTGGAAAGTGCTCTTTCGAAAAAAGGCGTTCTTGAAAGCAAACAGGGCTTTTTAGAAAGAGAGCATCCAGACTCACTTGCTGCTTTCTTTTGAAAAAGTGGCTTGCTTTTTCAAAAGTTCCGCGTGCAGTCTAGATGCTCTCTTTCGAAAGAGGCTTGCAGTCTAGACATAGCCATAGGGAGTGAATGACTAGGAGGTAGAAGGGGTGCTAATATTGTGGTTTTACCCAGGATCTGTGTAGCACCAAACCTGTTAGTTTTGCCCTGTGCTCCCAACTGAGTCTGATTATCTTACATTAGAATTGGCTTTCACAGTTTTTAGTCACTCTGAACCTCAATCCTCGGCCCTGTTTGCAGTGGCCCAAAGTAGCTTGAAAACTACTCTAAAGAAACCGAAATAGGTTCCTTTTGACACAGGGGAATTAGAGGATGGTGCAAAGATAGTATTATAAGTTCCAGTATACCAAACCCTGACAGTGATATAGGGACATGTCAGGAAGCTGCTGGGCAGTGAGACATCATGCATTGTGCTTTGCCAGATGATTGGATTCTGCAAACAAAATAATTTAGAATAGCCTTGAGGTGGCTCTAACTTACACTAGGAACCTTTTAAGTCCAAGTGGGGTTAGGACTGGGAAAACAAACAAGCTATTTGTCTTCACTTTGAAGACTCTTAGCAGCCTATTCCCACCTATCTATCATGACTCATTTGCTATTGAGAGGTCAGCTCCCACCTTTGACTAACCCATGGAGCCAGCCTCCGTCAATCACTTGTTACATTTTAAACAGTAACTTCCTGCTTTCTCCTATGTTGACCCTCGCACCTGGGAGAAACTTCCTGTAAACATCTGCCAAATTAACTCATTTTCTTCCTTCAAATCCCTCCTTAAAAGTTTCCTTTGTTGTGATGCCTAGAAAAAAAACCTTCTAATTCTTGAAAAGAGTTCCTAGGCTATGCTAATATATATAATAACAATATTCATAATAATGATAAATAACTGATAAATAGCTGAGTGGTAGCTGGTAGGCCAGTATATGTTTCTCCACATCTGTAGTAACATTATTCTGCACTGGAGAGGTGAGGCATCATCTTTAACATAGTAGCTTTTCAGAAAGAGAATGCAGTTGATTAAGTGGTTGCCAAGTATATTTTAAGATTAACAAAGCTCACATCATATTTTCCATTACATTCTCTACAGTAATTGTACAAAGTGCATGATTTACTTTGGCAGCATTATTCAGACTTAATTACAGTGTTAAGAAGCAACCACAACTTGAAAAAAGAAAAAGCTACATTGCTTTAGGGATCAGCATGGCAGTTCTGGTTTTAAAAAACATTTCTTTTGTCAAGAAAATAAATTGCATAGAAAACTTTTTGGCTCATAAAAAGCACATTTAAAACAAACTTTTAACAGGCTTCAGAAAGGCTTTAAATAGCTACTTCGTCAAAAGATTTTAGACCTTTCTTCTTTATTTTCTTCTTGAGCTTCAGCTCTATACACAGTATATGTTGTCCAGTCTTTGGAGATAAATTCTGCAGAATGAAGGGCTGAATTGTAAATTGGAAATAAAGTAGTTCAGTGTTATATCACTTTGCAATGGCAAGATGCCTCTGTTGGGGCAATGCATTTGCTATCTACAGGGCCTAGCTGAGAATTCATTCAAGATTTCTCAGTATGTGGGCCTTTGTGGCAAGATGGGGAGTACAGATTGTACACTTTTTTTTTGTTGGAGAAGGATTTGGCTTCTCATTGGTCTCATTTTAGGGAGGCTGTTTTTTTAGCTTTTCAATCCTGGTCTCCTCAGGTATGTCTAAACTACATGGCTCCGTCGATGGAGCCATGTAGATTAGTGTACTCGAAAAAGGGAAATGAAGCGGCGATTTAAATAATCTCCACTTCATTTACATCAAAATGGCTGCCGTGCTGTGCTGATCAGCTGTTTGGCGGCACAGCGCAGTAGTCTGGACGCTCCGTGGCTGACAAGGGAAGCCCTTGTCGACTGCCCTGGTAAACCTCATTCCATGAGGCATAACGGGGCGGTCGACAAGTGCTTCCCTTGTTGACCGTGGAGTGTCCAGACTACCGCGCTGTGCTGCCAAACAGCTGATCAGCACAGCGCAGCAGCCATTTTGATGTAAATGAAGCGGCGATTGTTTAAATCACCACTTCATTTCCCTATGTTTAGAAACCTCATCTACATAGCTCTGTCGACGGAGCCATGTAGTCTAGACATACCCCTCATGTCCTGCTCTCTTTAAATACAGTTTGGGGCCAATATAAGACAACAGACCCTAGCCTATAAAATGTCTGTCAGCAGGCTCAGACCTTAACAGTACCCTAAAGAGGCAATCAAAACCATTGGATTCTTCTGATGCTACTTCCAGGGCTGAGACAGCATTGGTGTCTTGATTTTCCCTTATTTGGTGCTGAAGAAAAATTGAAAAGGTAAAGAAGAATTCAAGACATCTGAAGAGAGAAGTTCTTCATATTTCAGAAATCCATGTATATTCTAGACATTTTCTAGGATTGCAGTATATCACAAGGAAGAAATCAGGATTGTTAAGAGCCAGATATAAAGTGTCGCCTGCGGAAGCCATCTGCTGTCTACAGCAAGCTTTATTGGTTCTACAAAACCTAGAAATTATGCTATATATTCTGAAGTACTATTTACAGGCTGCTCCATATCTATTTAACTTTTTGCATATATAGCGATGTAGATCACTCCTCTAACAAGCATTACATTTATTCTGGATGCTACTGAGAATAACAATGGTATTGATGGCTCCTTTTGAGGGGCTCTGATATATTTGGAGCTGGTGAGTTTTTGGTTATCATTCCTCATCATTCCTTCTTGCTTCTTGTAGCATTGGATGTTGATCTAGATGAATCTGTCCAGCTGGAGCCAGTTTCCTAATACTATCTTCAATGAAACAGCCTCAGAGTCAAATCCTCATCACCTGGGAGAACAGAAGAGTTATATCTTAAGTCTCTAATGAAGGCTACAGAACCAACGCAACTTCCTATTTGAGGGGTACGAGTTTAACATTAAGGCTTCTGTAGTTTTGGTTATTCTTTTCCTAGGGCCAGTTCTCACTTGGGCAGTCACTTTTCCTTTCAGTACTGTGTTTTTGATGGATTGTCTGTCTGTGAGCCTTGAACTTTGCCTATAGTCGAGTCCACCCTGTGCTTCTTCCCTCCTATGGCCCTTATATACCTTCAGGAACGTTCCCAATATGACAACAGGCTCAGCCCCAAAGCAAGCCTGTCAGAACTGTATGGCTGTCGAGATGCAAGCATCATATTTTGATCAGGTCTGAGCTTACTTCTGTCTCTCATAGCTATTTAACCACATGAAGTCATCTGAGCTGGTCTGTATACATCATATGTGGAACAAGCCTCCAGTGTACACAGGAACAGTGACTGTGGTAGGGGAAGATGCATTCTAGCCCTCAGTTTTCAGTCACTGTTTTCCAGGGTGCTGATAAATGCATGCACT
Source organism: Pelodiscus sinensis (assembly GCF_052426305.1). NCBI lineage: Eukaryota > Metazoa > Chordata > Testudines > Trionychidae > Pelodiscus > Pelodiscus sinensis. The sequence continues at coordinate 17,599,543 of NC_143054.1, forward strand.
CAGCTCATCAAGTTTATGGACTTCCCTTGGCTCACATGGAAATTTTTATTGGCATTAAGTTGCTCACATAAGGAAATGTCAATAGTATTGGTTTGCTGTCCAGACTGATTCCACCCCCCCTCCCATTACCCAAAAATTCTCTCCCTCAAACTTTTCTGGCTATCACACCCCTTCAACACTCATTCCCCTATTATCCTCTTATCCTTGGGCCAACTTCATCTTTCTTTCTCAGCCTTCCCCAGCACAAGATGCAGACCAGTTAAGGTGCTTTAACAGACCCATGGCAGTTGGCTACAATATTTTGGTGGAGGGTAGATGTACTGGGAGCTGGATGAATGGTTTTCTGTTTTGTGAATAAACTGCCAGAGATTCCTGCCATGTAATCAAGGCAGGCTGCTACCTGAGTTTAGTTAAGAACTTTCCTGAAGAAGCAGGCTAATCAGGCACCTGCAGCCAATTAAGGCCTGCTGGGCTAATTTAAAAGATTTCTCCTAGATAAGGGTGGAGGGAGGAAAAGAGAGAAGGACTGAGAGGAAGAAGTGTGTTGATGGAAAGCAGGGGTCTGCAAAAAGGAAAGAGTATTTGGGCTGAAGCAGGAAAGTTTGCTCCATTTACCAGAGAGAAAGCACTAGAGGAGCATTTGGGGAAATGTTCCAGGGAAAAGATTGCTGTGGTAGAGCTATGGGAAAAAACCTGCCAGTTGCAGCTACCTAGTGTCCCTGGGCTGGAACCCAGAGTAGGGGGCAGGCCTGGATTCCCCCCAACCCTCCCCATGACACTAAAAAGTCTGTTCCTGGAAAGGAAGCCCAGGATTATGGAGGGGTTTCACGCCAATCCTTGGACTTCACCAATTATGAGGATGATTCAGTAAGCTGGTCTCTAGAAAAGATAAGAGTCAGTGTGGAGGGTCACAGTGAGCCTCTGAGGCATACAATAATTGCCTAGAAGGGCAGGAGCCATGAGGCATGGCCAGAAAGGAAGCAATGAAAACCACAATCCTGGAATAAAATCATTATCCAACTTTAACTATGACAGTAACTATATATCGCTTCCAAAATATTCTGACATGGTGCTAACATGATGCTCTTCAAGCTACACATAGATACCTAAATAAGTGTCCTGAACTCCAGAGATACTGAGCATCTGGCACTTTTATAGGCTTCAAATTCTGGCCACTGTGCATTCATCCTGTATGGGCCATTTACCTACTGGTCTGCACTGGGGAGGGTGTAGAGCTGCAAGAAGCCAGCAGCAGCACTGGGGAAGTGTGCTGGTTGTACCCTCCCAACTGCAGCCCAGCCTGTTTTTCAGCGTGGTGTGGAGAAACAGACTTTTTACTGCCCCTACTGAGGTGTATTGGGAGGCAAACAGAAGTAGCAGCCTCTGAGCTCCTTTAAATAGAAGGACTCTGGTTGCCTCTATTCTTTATGCAAGGAAGGCTGGAAACTCTTTGCATCCTCCCATGCTGTACTCCTATACATGGGCCATGCACATTATCAGCCTTGTAACTGGGGAAGATGGAAGAAATATAAAATCCACAACCGAGAGATAGACTTTATGTGCAGGAGCTATGTCCTCTCCAACACATACAGCGGTAAACATGCACAGTACATCAACACCTTGCCTCCTGGCTTACATGAGTGATTTCCCCTGATGAAAGTCCAGACACGCTTTGACATTCTTAGCTTTGAAGAAACAATGATCTGAGGCTTTCATATGCAAGAGTTTGTTGAGGAAATCTTTTAACATATTTAAAATGCATTGATGAGCAAAAGAAAGTCTAGAACAATGTCACCGTGAACCACAGGGCTGGCATTTGCACTCAAAGGTGACGGATTTCCATTCCTTGTCAGCAGAGGCACTCATTGGATTCAGTGCTAAAGTCACCTACATTTGAATGCTTTAGTTCAGAGCTGAATGCCAAACCCCATTCTCTCTTTTCCTGTCTTTTGCTTCTGTTTACTGCCTGGAGGCTAGATGGCCTCTCTCTGTTGCACTTGCTGGACAAACTCATCGGTGCTTAACACCCCCACCCACCACCAGGAGTGACAAGATTTTACTGTGACAAGTGCACGTGTGAAGGCTGCTTTTGTCGGCAGGAGCAGGAGAGGGTATGAAGGCAAACTCGAATCTGTGGCTGTAAGATTCATTGACGCGTGATATATTTTGTAGCTCCTAAATACAGGGTGGCGTTGAATACAAGGATGGGATTGTGTTTTAGGAGTAAATATGTGATCTCATGCACACTACATTTTTTGAAGGTAGGTTGCCCAAATGGGTTGCCCAGCTGACAAAGAAATACAGGCTGAGAAGGAAAATAATAAAGGGTAATTGAGGATAACCAGAAAATCCCATCTCTCTAGCTAACATCTGTTCTTTCTTCCTTTCGGTCTCAGGCTGGGTTGAGATAAAAAGAAGCCCACCCTTTGAAACACAGACCTTCTGCTGCATCAAAAGAATGTGTAACGGGATAAAATACTTTTTTAAAAATTTAAAGGCAATTGATTCTTAGCACTCTGCAGTGTGTATTTATTTCCCCTTGGGATGGTGGCTCATAGAATTAATGTGTTCTCCACACTGTAACTGAGCCAATTGACACTCACCTGCGGAATGACAAAATGGCTTTGTATTCCTGTCCAACATTTCATCCTTGCCCTTATTATAATTAAAGTGGGAGGCAGCTTGGTCGGGCAGACAGAGCATGTAGCTGTTAGCCAAGAAACCAGAGTTGTCATCAGAGCTGGAAGTGCACAATTTTCAATAAGTAAGTTATCGGATGGCAACCCTTTTCCTGTTTGTGAGTTTTCCATTTTTGTTGCATATGCCATATGCTGAGTAATAACAAGAGAAGATCCCATATTCTCAAAACTAAACTGGCTCTTTTTAAACAGATAGTATTCCAGCCATGTGCACACAGACTAACTTCATATGTTTCCTCCAAATGCTTTCCCTCTGTCACCTATACTACACCATCCAAGTTCCACACTGGTTGTTACATCTTTTTTTGTAAACTATTACTGTCTTTTGTGTCAGATTTGCTGACTTGTTGGGGACAAAAACTATTAGTACGTATACCCCACTGTAGGGCACAGCCTTAACTGCCAGGCTGTTGAGCCTCAAAGTCCTTAAATGTAGTGGTTTTTGAATCAGTGTTCCACTGTTTGTTTCTGTTATCGCTCTGGGTGTGGGATTTGCTGCCACACTCTGAATTCCATGCAGGTTGCTACAGTATTGTGATTATTCATATTATGCTAGCATCAAAGGTCTCAGTCAGAATTGTAGCCCCATTGTGCTAAATGCTATGCAACATACACACACACACACACACATACACACACATACATACATACATGAAGTTGCTGTCTTGAAGAGCTCAGAGTCTAAAAGACACAGGATCATATAAAGAGTAGGGACAAGGAAACAACACAAAAACTAATGATCAAGGTGATGACTGGCACACTTTGTTAGTCACACATTTAGTTGTTTGTATTTATCTGTCTACAAACAGATGGTGATATTTACAAATTTGTTAGCTACTTGAGTTTGTTCCACAACATTTTGCGCTGACATATTTTGCTACCATTATTTCCTAAAGTATTTGGTATCCACAATTTGATTTTCACACATTTCCATTAGTAAATGTTTCTGAAATTTGTTTTCTGTGATGATTTGTTGAACAAATCTTTGCTCTTACTAACAATTATGAAAAGTGATCTACCATCCTAAAAATCCTTACTGGGTATGAACATAGTGGAGGTAAAATTCCATGTGGAAGTCAGTATAACATTCATTGATAATAATTCCTAACTTCACTATATTGTTAATTCTGGCTGTGCTGGTGACCTGCTATGTGATCTCAGAAAAGTGACTTACAGCCAGAATTACAAAGAAGATGTGTGTGCAAATTGTGTCTGTAGATACAATTTTAGCAATATTTTCTTTTTTTGTCTTTCTGTGCTTCAGTTTTTCAATCTGCTAGTGAAGAATAATAATACTTCTTCTACAATGATGTTCTGAGGACTAAATAAATACTATTACACGCTATATAGGACTTAATTTTACTATTATTGGAATTACAATAGAACCTACTACCTATAATCAGTACTGGAACCCTATTGTTCTGGGCACTGTATAAACCTACATTAACAAATAGCTTTTGTTCAAAGACCTTATAGGTATGTCTGTGGAGCATTTTGGAGTGAGTGTGAGCAAGCCTTCCAGTCCAGGTCAATAGACTAGGGCTAGAAGGGCTTGCGTTAGTGCTCTAAAATTGCTAAATAGACAGCACTTTGGTGTTGAGGCTTGGACTGCAACTCAGGCTAGGTCTACACTGCAATGTTAAATCGGAAAAAGAAACGCAATTGTATGCAAATTGCATATATTTTTCCGATTTACTTTCAAAAGAAGCTCTGCAATGGAGACCTGTGGGTGGGGGAGTGTGAGAAGTCATTTGTTGCTCAAAATGGCTAATGGCTTCCTCAATGCACCTTGCTCCCCTGGCCTGCAGGTCTTGGTTGGCCTGGGGGTGGAGGAAGCAGCAGGCTGTATCTTTCTCACACCCCCCGGTGTAGCATGTGATCGCGGAGGTAGAGAGGAGGGGAATCTGAGGATAACAGTAACACATGGATTTACCATGTGTGTAACCAAAAACTTTCATATTAATGAATCAATGTGGGAAGAGGTTTATTTTTTTAAAAAATTGCCATGTGCAGCACTAGAGAAAAGCTAGAGAAGCACTGACAAGTTATGAAGTAAGCCTCTATGACAGGAATGGTGTCACATGGATAACAATATTTCTCCTCTTTATCATAGAATGGAGAAGGGTTCTTTAGAATGTCAAATCAGATTCTTGAATTCCTTAACACCAGAACAGTGGATGAGCCCTCTGTGTCCCAGGGAATTATTTCACACTCTCATCTTCAGGCATAACTCATGATTATTCATCACTGAATTATCACTTGAAGAGTTGAATCTAAGTTCATTTATCATCTTGGGTCAGTTTCATCTTCTGAGATTTATAGATCTCTCTTCAAATGTATTGCAAAACTGTGCCTGAAGTACTAGCACACTAATATTGGATCATGTGGGGGCAGTAATCTTTCATTTGGCCATATTGCGGCAGAGTGGAAGGTTCTGTTGCCTTCTACCTTGTATAATCCCTTGTGCACAGAGTGGCTTTTAACCAGGTCTGAAACCATTTTCAAATATCGTTATACTTTAATGATGGCAATGTGCTTTATGTCCACACTTGATATGGTTAAACCATGCTACAGCTGTGGTTAGAAAGCATGTTACAGACTACGTATAGTTTATAACAAGGCTGGGAGTATCATTTAATTTAATTTATTGTATGCTGTGTATGCATGTTATCGTCAGAGAGGCCAACAGTCTTGCTGAGCCTTGGGCAAGGTGGGGAGGGGTGGCCCCATGAAAGCGAGGGGGCTTATTTGGAAGGGGTAGGGCTAGGGGCAGCCAAATCATCAACACCTCTGGAGCATGCTATGCTGTGGCCCCTCACCCCCAGCCAGCTGTCAGAGCTACCCGAAGCATTAAAGGGTCTGGAGCAATGGCCAGGAGACCCTTTTGAATGGCTGGGCTCCAGAGCCACTTCCCGCTTTACCTTCCCCCGCATTGGTGGGCCTCATTATGGTAGCAAATAGAAGCTCTGGTTATACTCCGGCACTCTGTTATATTAGGCACTGTACAAACATCAAACAAAAAGACAGTTTTGGTCCCCGGGATTGAAAACCCGTTCTCAAAAAATGAAACAAAATCTCTCTCTCCAACAGACAGGAACTCTGTACTAGGAACAACTGTGTTGGGAAGTGGCAGTGTGATAAAATTTTTCAATAGTGCCTTAGTGAGTCTGTTGGCTATGTCCTACGGAGAGCCACTTAGGCACTTCGGTATAATCATGGCTGACTACTATTTCTGAACACAACTCTCACTAGTGTGATTTAAACTACAGAGTGGACAGGGAAATAATTCTTTAGTTACTGATTTATTTGTATATGTGTCCTAACTACATTGTCAGGCAGTCATTTCTTCAACTGTATGTTATGGAGCTCTATAAAGCTTGGAAAGTTTGTTGGGACTCATGTATCAGATATGTATAAAAGTTGTATCAAATTCCCAACTGTCAGTTTTTGTGACCAAACTATGCTTCTGAAAGTAAGCTGTCAACTGAAGATGTGAATAAAACTTTGTTGTATATGTCTGTGTGTCATGTACTTGTAATGTCATTTCAAAGTAAAACATCCTTCTTAGATTTCCTTTCATGGAAACCAGACATCAGTGCTCTATCTAAGCTACAGAAACTGCTGTATTTGACATGGGTGTAAAACATGAAAATTCACTGCTACCTACAAGTGATATATGGAGTCAAAATGTTTGTTCAGCTACTGGTGCATGGATGGGTTAGGGACACAAACTGAATCTTATCACCCTGCCATGCTAGATTCACAAATTTCTTATTTAATTGCAAGTGGTGTTTATTCCACTGACACTGTAATAGAATTGGAGCCATTTAATTTGCTATAAAAAGTGTCAGATTATAGTGTGCTAGTAAGAGGCATCAGTGGGTTTTGACCATTGGTCATGTGTAAATCTTTCTGTAACCCTGACTTATGGATAGTTTCTTTAATTTGATTAAGCCAGAACATAAAGACTAGTTTCTTTCTAGTGTCCTACATTCTTATTACATAGGGAACTGCCTAATGAGTCACAATTAATGTATTAGAAAAGTAGCAGGTCTGTGTACTTTTCTCCTGCAGAATAGAAACTTCATTGTTGACTCCATTCTTTTGATTTTTTTAAAGTGAAGCTATCTGGGTGGCTCTGTGAAAACTATTTTTAATCAGAAGAATGCAAAACACCTGATTTTGATCTCTCACTGATTTAAATGAGGAATAATTCAATTGAAGTCAGTAAAACTTGGAGCAGGTTTAGGGTAAGGGCTGGAATCTTATGAAATTAACCTAAATGCAAAGTAAAACAGACTAGTGTGATTACAGACACAGTTGGTACATCTGGGACTGATTTTCTCTGCCATCAGGTAGCAATGTTATGCATTATTTTCAATACCCCTGCTTTTCATTGCCTCTGGCTGAGTGGAAAATAGTAGAGACTATAAGTGCCTCTCTTAAATTCAGGGTACCTTACTCCTTTAACTAAACTGAATTTTCCTTCTCTTTCATATCTATCTATCTATCTATCTATCTCTCTCTCTCTTAAGGTGACCCTCATCACCTCAAAATCTTAGTACCCCTCTCTTGCACAATTTTATTTGGTTTTTAAATAAGGACAACCTTATCAACTTTAATCACTGTAATTTTAATCCTTTTAATTGAACTCAGTCTTTACATTCTCTGCAGAAATCTGATCACCTCTGGATAAGGATGATTTAGCAGGTACAGTAGACTTCCAATAATCCGGAACCTATGGGACCTAGGTGGTGCCGGATTATCAGATATGCCGGAGTATCAGGAGGTACTATAAGGTGGCTATGTATATACTGTATACAGTATATACTGTATATAAAGTGTTCTTAACCCTTTTTATTATACATACAGTATACTGTAATGTTTTAGTTTTTTTAAGCCTTTTTTACCCTTTTTGCTCAGTTCAGCTGCTGCTGCTGTTACCTTGTGACTCATTTTTTGCCAAAGCTCACTCACTAGGCTCTTGCCATTTTGATGCCGGACTATCAGGAGTACCGGACTATTGGATGCCGGATTATTGGAGTTTTACTGTACTTTGCTTTCTTTCCCCCTCTTCTTACCTGATATAGTTAACCACTCACCTTTGTTCTTCTAGCTAATGCTAGAGACTGTAACGGTGTATTGCACTATTCTCCCCTTCCCCCCCATTTTGATGTATTTTGCAAAATATTTTCATTGTTCAGGGCTTTTTGTTTTAATCTTGAGTCATATTACTCAGTAGCAAAATGATAAGCCAACGTCCTTCATCCAGTTGCGTGGAAACTTTACTTGCCCCATGCTTTGAAATAGCAATTTTAAATAAAGAAGTATTCAACAAAATACTCTGTTATGTAGGTCTTCTTTAATATATGTATCTGCTTTAACTGTAGTTTATATAGAACCACAAGAAAGAATCATAGAGCTATCTAGTCAAATAAAGAGACGGGCTGTGTGAAGATTTACAGATTGAAGGCTAGAGGTATAACTCCTACTGGGAGCATAAGAGTATCCTTGAATATCCTATTTGGTGCTTTTCTGCCTCTATTGGAGCCTCAATACCTTTGCAAACCTGTCTCCAGTATTACTGGCCCAGTGAACATTGAAGGGGTCAATGCAAAGACTTCCATCGATTTGAAGTCAAAGGGAGCTTTGCCATTGACTCTAATTGAGGAAGGATGATGGTCTATATTAGGGTGAAAACACGATCATCACACACCATGATGATGGATGAAAACTCTGTGCAGCGATCCATTAAAATGCTAGAAGTGAAAACTATAATGGCCAAATCCTCCCTTTGGACTGGAGTAAATGGGGACTTATATGAATTCATCTGAGGGGAGAAATTGGCCCTCTTACAAGTGCACCTACTGCTGCATAGAAAATGAAAAATTAGCCACATGGCTCAGAGAGCCACAGCAGAGATCCTTCTGCTATTAAATGGATTGCTACTATGGTATCATTGACTAGCATTATAGCCCCAGTAGGAAGAGCATGGTAAAAAAAAAAAAAAAAAAATCCCCTCCTGTGTGAATGGCATCCTTTACAATTTAGTTTATTTCTTCAATATTTTAATACCTTTCCTTGCAGGTTGCTCTCACTGCAGGGCATTAAATTCTTTGGGAAACACTTCTAATGTCTGGAAAAGCATGGTGCAGTTAAGACTAAGTCATTGCAGCCTTTTTGCGGGTGACTGGTTAGTCTCCTCGCATTCCCATCATGGACCCTCTCATGATACTGTTGAATCTGGTGTAGAGGGAGGTCAGCTAGCACTGCCTCCAGCACATGCTGCCTCCAAAGAGGCATAGCTGGGCATAGGATGGGTCATAATCATAACTCCACCCCTTCTGTGTGCATTTTGTCTTATACAGGCGTAATATTGCCAGCCTCCTTTCTTGGGTACCGAAGGCTCTCGCACTGTAATAAACCCCTTAAAGTGTGGCTCTTCTATGAAAGTGACTCTGTAAAAATGGTAGTCTAGGGTGCAAGGTTTAGCATGCCTCAATGAGTTCAAGTAAAAATAAAATCTATTTTCCTAAATGCCAATGCTGCAAACTCAGCCTGAGCTTTTAGAACAAAGCTGATTTTTGCTTCTTGAACAACGTCAAGAGCCATAATGGCTCCACAGGGTAAATTAGACAACAGTGCTATACTTCATTCTCCATTGTCTTGTGGCTTATGCAGTGTAAATCCCTGTGCAAAGTGGGTGTAAAGTGTTACCACCTGTGTATGCCAGTGGAGAATTCTGACATGGGAGTCTATTACTCCCACTTTGCACAGGTGTTCATGGTAGACAAGCTCCAAGACAACTGAGAATCTGGCTTCTCCTCTCCCCCGCCCACCAAGTCTTAATTCTATCTTCAATGACATCTGTGCAGCCTCATTGCCTTCAGTGGATTAGGAAGTTTGTAAAACTGTTCTGCTGATGATGCACAAGTAGAAATAGACTCATTCACTCTTAGCTGTGTTGGCTCTGCAGAGGTGAGACGAGTGAAATGTTAGGAAAAATTACAAGTAAATGGCTTTTCCTCTTAATATGCACTGGGAGCATATCTGCCAAGTAGGAAGATACTGTTTACATATGCAATTTCTACACTTTAACTCATTCTTTGCAGCAGGTTGCACCCATCTGCCAGGCAACTTGTTGTATCTTTTATTGGATACAAACATGCTGCTATGTGATTTGAACAAAACCTGGGAATATCAACAGCCGCAATGGCTCCACAAAACCTTTAATAATAGTCAGTTGCAGGTTTCATTTGAGTGATCAGAGAGCTTAGAGTACTTAGAGTACTTCTTGCTTAGAGTACAAGCCACACAAAACGTAAGTTATGTATAATCCCAAGTTTCTCTCCTTTTACTAATTTATTTTCTGATTTGTTAAAAGCAATATGACTGTACATTATGGTCTGATTGGTTTGGGATGAAAATCTAGACCAGAGAGGGGCTGTGTCCCCTCCTGTCCTGTATCATTGGCTGCTTGTCTCCCTTTGGCCTCTTCTGCACCCACAAATCACCTGGAGACCTCTTCTTTGGTGCAATCGTCTGTGCTCTATTGATAGTGTCAGTTCCTACCACCTTCTTTTTACAAAGCTTCAGACCTGTCACCTCAGGGATTGCTAACTTTCGCAGGTAGCAGGGGAGCACAGCTATCTGATGCCAACCTTCTCTTTTTTTTTCTTTTTCTTCCTCCCTCTACTTCTTTCCTGCCTCCCTAATGTATTATCCTGGCTAATGAGGCCAGCAGCTGTTTACCATTTGCCTCTTAGTCTTGGGCTTACTCAGCCAACTCCAATTAACCCTTCCTAATGGAGCTGGCAAGACAGAGCTTTTTGGATAAGGCTTCCTTGCCAGCAACCTGTCACGTGCTTCCCCCCTTGTGAACTACCAGGTTTGGCTGACCTTGGCACCTCTGGCCCCTGTGAGTGGGGCTCCTCTGTGAAAGATCCTTGCCCTTTTTCAGGCAGTCCCCTGTGACCTCTCTTGGGAGTTCCTTCATTCCCCACTGACAAAAAGTACACTAGTTGGGGGAGGACACCCCCCATAATTCTGCCTTCACCCACAGGTCATCACACCAATCACATTTCTGCAGGTACCCCTTCTCCTGTACCCCTTTACTTAAGATAGGGGGTTGGAGTCAACCTCCCTCTCCCATGGGACTCTGCAGCTCAGTTTCCCTCAAGCTCCTGAGTGGGGTCTGTGTCTCTTCTCCTGGCAGCTGTGTTGTGGGGAGGTCCAGTTGTTCCTTTTTTCCTTCTAAGGGGTTTGGACTCGGTGCCTCCCCCGTACATCCTTTACCTCTGTGTACTCTTGCTGGGCTCTGTTGTCTAGGATTCTTTTGTTACTTCTGTGAGGTCTTTTCTTCTCTTTCTCCTTGGGGTTTCCCAGTTTAATAGTCCCCACCCCCTTCTTTGAGGCACCTCCCTTTTAGGTGGCAGGCCTCAGTCCCTGCCTACCGCCATGGGGTATGGTAACCTCTCTATCACTTTGACCCACTTCCACTTAAAACTGCTCTACACTTTTTGGGGAACTTGAACCACTGGGCAGGAGAACTTTGTGTCCCAGTGGATACACTCCAGTGACATTAGTGCACCTAGAACAGTGGTTCTCAACTCGTTTCAGTCCATGAACCACTAGGCCAATCAAAACATTTTCGTGGACCACCTCCAGCACCTGTAGCACAGGACAAATGACACAGCAACTGCTCAGCATGACGGCAGCAGCTACACTGATGCTCAGAGTCTCAGACAGAAGTTACTGGCAACACAACGCGGTTGCATCCTAGGTGACGCTGTGAATGATGCGCTGCATGCTCGTGAACATGGCATAAACCAGCCACCGAAAAAGTCACCATGGACCACCAGTTGAGAACCACAGCCCCTGTTGAAGCAGTATCTATTAGAATCCTCTGGGGTTTCCTCCCCACTTCATTGGGATGTGGACAGCCTCTGCCCCTTTGTCTGCTCCTCAGTGTGAGTCCAGCCACAACGTTCAGCCTAGCCACATTCCATATCCAGGCAGTCCCATTTATTGTGTCATGCCTTTCCACACTACCAGCAAAGTATTGTGCCGGCACTACCAGGTGCTCCTGGAAGTACCTCCTTCCTCTCTGGGAAGGGATTCCCAGAAGGGATTCCCCCAGTTTCTTTCCCAACTCTTTGTCTTTGAAGGGCTGGCCCTCCATCCAGGGGACCTCTGCCTTGATATATTCTTCAGTCAACCAGACCGCTGCCTTGACTGTGAGTGGACTGGTGGTGTCTGACCCAGATGTGTTTATTCTTGGGGAGGCTCTGTAGCAATTATTCTAGGACCCACATGTCTATCATTTCCTCCACCATTCATGAATATCAGTAATTCTTTATATTGCATGAATATACAGCTGGTCCCCGAGTTGCGAATGGTCGGCTTATGACCGTTCGCAGTTACGACCGAAGCTGTCATAAATGGTGGACCCCGAGTTACAAACACAATCCGCACTTATCAACAGCATGGTTGTGTGTAACTCTATGAGGTCTGACTTGCGAACAAACTAAGTTATGACCAATTGCTTGGTCCTTAACCGGTTCGTAAGTTGGAGAGAGGCTGTATACATTTCACAAAGATATTAATCACTAGTGTCTCAGATGCTTTCAGAAAAGACCTCCCACTATATACTTTTATAATATAGTTATTGCGGTAGGACGTAGGGGATGAACACAGGAGTGGTTAGTGTCACACTATACTATTGTAGATAAATCACACCATGTCACAAATAATGTCCATTTATTACCAATGCAGCTTCTGTCATGTGTATAGCTCTATTTTTATGGAAGAAAACATAGACTTCACATACTTTCCTCTTTTAATCTAAAAAAATTACTGGGGTCCTGAGCTGATTGCATTGTGTAGCCTCATCAAAGGTATAGGTTTAGATATAGCTCGTTACACATTTCATCCACAACAGGAACCTATCTTCCCTGTATAGGATAGTAATAATAGTAAATAATAATTAATAATACATTACATTTATAGTGGCTTTTAGCCAAGCATCTTAAAATATTGTTCAAACATTCACAAATTAATCTTCATAGCATGGTGGTAAGTAGGAGATTTACTATTATCTTCATTCCACATGTGGCAAAACTGAGGCAAAGAGAATTTAAGAGGCTTGCAGAGATCACAAAGAAAGCCTTTCTGAGACAGGACTAGAATTTAGATATTCTAATTCCCAGTCCTGTGCATTTGACATTAAATAATACAACTGTCTGATGACACGACTGTCCATGGCTACTATGAGGTGTATATCTGAGGTGAATACATATGATATTGTATACTACGAAGGCGGCAGATATTAATGGACTGTTGGCTAATAGTTGTTTTATATCCTGATAAGCATTGCTTGACAATATATTAATGACTTGGGGGCAGTTCTGTTAAGATGTGTATCTGACACTTATGGTGGTCATCATTAAAATATTCCCAATGTCTTAGACAATATATCCCTACATTGCTTTTCACTTGATGTTACCATTGCAAAAATGTGGGCCAAATATCCAACAGATGTAAATAGTCAGAGCTCCACGGACTTCAGTGGGACTGTGCCAATTTACATCAGCTGGGGAACTGGCCTCACATAGTTTTGGATATTGAAAAAAATATTTGATTTTTAAATAAGACAAAAACTGTTTGATTTATTTTTATTTGATTTTTTTAAATGGGGTTTTAGGATTGAGTGAAAATCAGTAAAAAATGTAAAATGATATTTTAACAAGCCTCTGTCCCTTTGTCTGCTCTTCAGTGTGAGTCCAGCCACAACATTCAGCCTATCAACATTCCATATCCAGATGGTTAAAACTCCAGAATAGCACACACCTTATTGGTGTGTCTGTTATAATTTGTTGGACCCTCGCACTGTCCCTGGATGTATGCTATACAGAGGAGTTCAGTTCACCTCCATGGTTCAAGAAAGAGAATTGCCTTTGCTGTTTTCTCCAGTGACTGGAAAATGGTTATCAAGTGGAGGGAAATAGGCATATGAGACCTATTTCTACTACGCTGTTTGACTGCGCACTGTTAATTCAAAAATCTGACAGGGTATGGCTTTGGAAAACAGCATAGTCATCTTGGATTATTTCTTCTAGCCTAAAATAAAATAAAAGGGTAAATACAAAATGATGACTGAAGTGAAAATGAAATAATAATAATAATATACATAAAATTACTAATAATATAAAATGAATAACAAACCCCTAAAGGAGCCAAACAAATAATATATTCCTTTCCTCTCGAAATGAACTACTTTAATAATTTATTTGTATATAATTTGTGAAATACCTACAGTGATGAGGATTATGCATCTAATTCAATGAAGGAAAGAAGTGGTAAGAAAATGAACTAAAATTAACTTGGGGGGGGGGGTATAAAATTATATTTAAAATATAACTACCCAGAATTTGGTTTAAACCACTTCATGGAATGAAATTGGGATCTATATGAATTTGATGCATTTGTCAGGGTTAGCATGGAGTTTCACAGTCTAGAGCAGCATTTCCCAAACTATGGGCCGTGGCTGGATACCGGGACGCAGGAAAAAACTACTGGGCCTCAGTGTGGTTGCCGGGGTGTTCAGCGCTCCCGGAGTGCCTGTGTGGTGCTAGATCCCCCAAGCCCTCTGCCGGCCTGGGCAGAGTCTGCAGCCAGATGTTCTGGCAGAGTCCTAGCTAGGGGAGGTGTCTGGGGGGAGAGCTGGCCACCGGAAGCAGCACTGGATGGGGGAATTGGGGTGGGCTGGGGAGATTGGCCTGTGGAAGCAGGGCTGCCAGGGGGCACGAGGATGGGGGCAGGGAGCTGGCCGGGGAAGATGTGTGTGTGTGGGGGGAGAAGAGGCCGCCGGAAGGAGGGCTGGACGCGGGCAGTGGAGCTGGCCAAGGGAGATTGGGAGGAGAAGCAGGGGAGAACTGGCTGCCTGGGAGGGGGTTGGGGGAAGTGGGGCTGGCCAGAGGCACAGCGTGGGGAGCAGGGGGGAGGAATGAATCGGCCTGCGGGGAGTGGTGCTGACCCGGCCATATGTAGATCTCGGGGCGCGCCCTCCTCCCCCCCCACAAAGCACGAGTTAGTTCGGCCCGGGGATTCTATTGTCCCCCCACCCCTCCCGAGTAGTTGCGAACTATCTGGCTGGTAGACACACTCATGCAGCCTGGGCACATTTACCAGCCTGGCAGTTCGAAACTACAAACTGATACATCTAGTAATAATAAAACTTACCTAATGAGAAAATACCAGACATGTTATATGTCTGGTATTTTCTCAGTATATTTTTTATGTGTTTATATTTTTGGGCTGCAAAAAACAGTACTGAAAAAAAAAGGGTTCCAATTAAAGTAAAAAGTTTGAGAAACCCTGGTCTAACCAGCTTTCTGTCTGTCTTACAGTCCATTTATCCAATCCATATTCCTTAACTTGCTGGCAAGAATATTATGGGTGACCATATCAAAAGCTTTGCTAAAGCTGACACTGGGGATTTTGGGAGGACCAGAAACAACTTATTTGAATATTCATAATTTGATTAATGAATATGCAAATATGCAAATGAACATTACCGGTCCTCCAAAAGTTTGTGAATGGATTTACTGGTCCCCGTGTCAAAAAGTTTGGGAACCCCTGGTCTAGAGAACAGTGAAAATACAGAGGTAACATTACCTAGCTATGCAAAGTAAATATTGAAAGGACAACTGCTCTCTGTAGTACAGGATAATTCATTTATAGCAAGACTGTTATCAGCTAAAATGCAAAGGCAACATAGACTGGCACTAGGAAATAACAATCCCAATTTTTTAAACAGCTACTGAAGTGCATTAAAAATAACATAATTTTTATTTATAAACACCTTTAGGTCATTCTGAGAGAGTCCACTATAAATTTCTTGAGAGACTGTCATGACAGTAAAAAAAGAGGTTTGACCCATATCCTATTGAAGTCCATAGAAAGATGGCTGCTGACTACAGCAGGCTTTAGATCAGGCCTAGTGAGAATTGTTTCAAAGAGGAGTGTGTCTCTAGGAAGCAATGTAAGTGCCAGAAAATCTGGTGTTCTTCCTTTGGCCCTATTTTCACTGAGGGACAAGAAGTCAGCTCATCATAGCCTTGAAAGAAATATAGAGAACCCTTCAGTTCAATATGTTTTATCCTGTAGTTCTAAATTGACAACTTGGAAATGCATCATATTGACATACATAGATGTGTCAATCTATGAATGATCTATCTAGTTGTAAATGTATTGCAAAATGTATTCAGGGTTGTTGCTATTGTTCAGAAGGTGAGATAAATCAAATAGTTTCCAAGCAAACTTTCTACAAAGTTGTAATGTCTTCTATCTCGCACCTGCTCTGCTTCTTATCTACCTAGGTCAAATCCAGCACCATATCAGCTCACATCTCCATGGAAAAATTAGCTCTGAACTAGACTTCATAATAATAATTTTCAAGATAAGGATTTAGTCAATCCTTTGACTAGTACTGAGGTTTGCAGACTTAGCCTCTTTCTAGTCCAAAGAACAGAAGTCATGATTCTATTTCAAGTGCTACAAAAAAGAAGAAGAAATCACACCTGGCAGCATCTAGCAAAGATAATGTATTATAGGTAGTCAGGTCATGCTTCATTGAGTCTCTCCAGCTAGCTAATGAAAATAGGTATCTGTATGCAAGTGTCTCTTTGAAGCTGATTAATTATCACTACAAAATTTGCTTTATACATGTACTGATCATCTGAGGTTAAATGAATCCCTAAGTATTTAATTTTGCTTGTAACCCATTAAAAAGATATATAATATCTGTTACTATTTTTACAGAACTTGGTATTAATACCGGCAATATTTTGGACTGGGAGAGACTACATGGATATCCTGGGTCTGTATAAAATAGAAACAAGATCACCCATTTAGGGCACATGTGATATATTCAGGGAAGAAGAACAGTTCTCATGCCATCTGTTGTTTTGCATATTCTCAGGATTACTATCTATACAATGCCAGAAGTGTACTTTAGCCAACAAATAAGCTCTTTGGGTCAGAAGCTGTTTTTTGATATATGTGTTGCATAAAAACTAGAATAACGAGGCCTTGGTCAACCATTTGGACTCATGGACATTGTCATCATCATAATAATAGTAATAATAGATAATAAAAATAATAAATAGATATGGCTATGTCCCCAGTGATTTCAGTCCCATTTAGAAATCGCACAATGTGTGAATACAAAAAAGAGTAAGAGTCTTAGAAAGAAAAACTTCAAATGCAGACTGCAGAGAGAAACTGCTGAACTGAAATTCATATGAAAACTTGACACCTTGAACCAAAGTCTAAATAAACATAGTGGTTCTTGAATTACAATAGTTGATTTGCTTCAGAGAGTAGCTGAGTTAGTCTGTACAGGGTATGCTTAAAAAACAACAAATGGTCTGATAGCACTTAATAGACTAACAAAACATGTAGGCTGCATCTAGACTGGCATGATTTTGCGGAAATACTTTTAATGGAAAAGTTTTTCCGTTAAAAGTATTTCCGCAAAAGCGCGTCTAGATTGGCACGGATGCTTTTGCGCAAAAAGCCCATCGGGGCTTTTTTGCGCAAAACAGTTCTTCCCTGCCTACACTGGCCCTCTTGTGCAAGTATTCTTGAGCAAGAGGGCTTTTTCCCGAGCGGGAGAGTGAAAGTATTTGCGCAAGAAGCACTGATTTTGTACATTACAAAGTCAGTGCTCTTGCGCAAATTCAAGTGGCCAGTGTAGACAACTGGCAAGTTTTTGCGCAAAATCTTGCCAGTCTAGACGCACCCGTAGATGGTATCATGAGCTTTTGTGGGCACAGCCCACTTCTTCATATGACTGAAGTGAATATGAATAGCAGGAGAGGGCTTGAAAAGCACATTCAACCCCTTATTCAATAATACAAAAAGACCACTAAATAAAGCCAACGGGATGGAGGTACTTCTGATAAGACCATCATTTGTATTTTCCAACCTTTAGAAAAATATCTTCTTGGCTGTAATGTTCTATTAACACAATGGCTGAGCATCTGCTTTTTCCTTTGGAAGCCCAAGGCTGGAATCCTGGCTCCATTGATGCCCATGGTAAAACGCTCATTTCATTGAGCCACCTTCAGGGATTTTCCAGTGCTGAACATCACTGATGTTTTGGGCTTCACATTCTACTCTGAACTGCCACTGTTTTAGACTAATGCCCACTCACTGAAATATATTCCTCACGTGTCCTTTAAGTGAGAGCAGTTTTTAATTTGAACAAAAATATTTCCCTTTAAACTTTAAATAGGGGCCATTGATTTTCTTCTGCTAGACTTTGACAAAGAAAAATGTCCAACGTAAGACAAAGGTTGTGTATCATCAACTACAAGTGAAGAGGTAGATGACCTCATCTGAGTCATTAATGAAGAAGAAGGTAATAGGGGGAAATTGATCTCTTCATAATTTGTCAAATGAAAGGTGGCTAGCTAAACATCTCATTATCAACTCTGTTCTGGGATATAATCACTTTTTTGACAAAAGTCAATTTTATCAACTTCTCAGCTACAGCAGAAGTCTCAGTTGTCAGTTACTGCATAATCTAGTGTTGCTGGACTGGAGATGTAACAAAAAGTGAAAGGAAAGTACAGCAGCATGGTTCGAGGGCAGAGCACAGTGCTGACATTCAGAAACTGAAATTCTAGCCCATTTGATACCAATGGGAGTTTTTGTCATTAACTGTGAGGGAGCCAGGATTTCATCCATCAGGTTGTGAGTTCTAAACCTTATCTCAGTCACTGTCATATTTTTGCCCTTGGACAAGACCTCTCTACTTCAGATTGCCCAATGTTCAGGCTGTGATGACTGATACCAACAATTCGAGAGCGTGTGAGAATTTATTCATTATAGGACTTTACTCTGTGAAACAGTGGGACGGACAGCCACTGCAGGCCCCAAGGCAAGGTGTGTGTGTGTGGGCCTGGCTCTGTGTCTCTCGGAAGGGGTCCAGGGCTTTGGACAGAAGGGTTGGGACAGGGGCAGATGGACCTCAGTGCTGCCTGAACCATAGCATGTCCTCTCTCAGCCTTCAGAGCCACACGGAGAACCTGGTGTGGTGCTCTGGCAGCAATTCAAAGGGATCCAGGGCTCTGGCTGCTGCAACAGCAGTGACAACATCCAGAAACCCAGGCCCCTTTGAATTGCCAGGCCCTGGGTCAACTGCCCACTTTGCCCCTACTGGCAGGGGGGTCTATGGTTAAGTGCCACTATAGAGATGCTCTGTATGACTATCAGTTTATAGAACCACTTCAATCAAGTGGTATTTGTTCCATGTCATCATATAGACTTCACTGTGGAGCAGAACCAAACAACTGCCACATGCACCTTAACGGCTGATAGTTCTGGAAGACCCATTCATAGAAAATAAAGTATTTATCAATGTATGCAACCTAGTGCTTTTTATCTGTAAATTATGTGTGCAGAAGTTTGTGTTATTTTTTTTTATTTGTACATCAATTGAAAATAGTGAAGTTTTCTTGTGATGAAATTTTCCACCCATCAGTTTGCTTGAGAACAATTCATTTCAACCATGGCTTCAAATGTCTGCCATTGCTAAGTCAGATTCTGCCTGACTACCTAAATGACATGACATGGTTTCTACTCCCTTTTTAGATAAATGAAACTTTGAGAAACAGAAGGCTAGCTGGATATGTCATTTGTGGCTCAGATTCATACTGGCAGAACTTCCAATGTGAATAGTTGGGAGAATATATATTTGCCTACATATTCATGCAACTCTCTCTCTGCAAACATTCTTGGGAGCAAAATCTTACTTCCTTGTGGAAAGCAAATAAAATACTGTCAAGCAAAACCAGCTTTATTTAAATGAAGTGCATAAATACCTAATTTCTGCAGAGAATATAGAATCAGTTCTTCTTGTGCTGGCAAAGTGGCCCCTAATATTCTTAACTGCAAAGTTGCTTCAGTCCTACTCAAACATCAGTGAAAAGGGCACTTTCACAGTGCAGCCTAAGGCAATATGATGGCCCCAGTTCCTTTGGAAATGGCTTGCCATTCTCATCTGGAATGGTAGGAATCAAGAAAATGCTTCCTGCTAATAGCCATCTCAGAGTATGAGAGGGTGTCTGAGCTGTGGAGAAAAAAACAGATTTGAGTACAAGGAGTGAGCTGGTTTCTAAAGGGTTCCCTAAAAGAAAGGATTTGTGAAAGTTTCCCCACTTTTAGACCCTAATTTTATACTCACTAGTCCAGTGATGGGCAACTTAGGTTAGGGAGCGGGCCGCATGAGTGGCTCTCCTTCATCTCAGTGGGCCAAAAGATTGTTGTAACCAAGATAGTCTGCTGGGGTGGGATAGGGTAGTTTTGTGAACTGCTCTTGCGTGCCTAGAATTTGTGGGTGTGCCGATTGAACCATGCAGCACTTTGATTGGATGCAGAGGGAGTGCACGGCTTTCCCATGTTGTGTGCAATGAGCATGCACCTCATGTTATGTGCTTTGCTATAAGTGCATATTACTTTAGTAATACCAGTAGGAAAAAAAACGATGCTGCCAAAACCCATCAGAATCTAGCAACCCTGTGAGTGGGCCACACATAAAACCCCACTATGGGCCACATGCAGCTGTTGGCCCACAGGTTGCCCACCACTCCACCAGAATCAATGGAGGCATTTTCACTGATGTATTGGATCCAGATGTTTGTTAAAGGAGAATGATGTTATATTCCAGATGTTCATTAATGGTAATAATTAGATAATTTAAAGCTATAACAGGACATAGGTATTGTCCTATTAATGTCTATAGGATACTGAATAGCAGCAGTCTGGTGAAATCTGCAAGGTACTTTCCAAGGTATATTGGGGGCATATCCATGTATTGCTGTATGTCAGTGCTCGTCTGTGCTGGGTGCATAATTCAACTCATTTTCTTTAATTGGTGAGTCAAGTGTTTTTGGATACAGTAACGAGGCATTATTACACTTACCCGACTGGTGTAAATCTGGAGCACATTCACTGCCACTAAAGCCAGTGTGCGCCTCAGGGTTTAAGCTGGTATAAAAGGGTATGTCTACACTACCCCGCTAGTTCGAACTAGCGGGGTAATGTAGGCATACCGCACTTGCAAATGAAGCCCGGGATTTGAATTTCCCGGGCTTCATTTGCATAAGCGGGGAGCCGCCATTTTTAAATCCCCGCTGGTTCGAACCCCGTGCAGCGTGGCTACACGGGGCTTGAACTAGGTAGTTCGGACTAGGTTCCTATTCCGAACTACCGTTACTCCTCGTGAAACGAGGTGTACCGGTAGTTCAGAATAGGCACCCTAATCCGAACTACCTAGTTCGAGCCCTGTGTAGCCGCGCTGCACGGGGTTCAAACCAGCGGGGATTTTAAAATGGCAGCTCCCCGCTTATGCAAATGGAGCCCGGGAAATTCAAATCCCGGGCTTCATTTGCAAGTGCGGTATGCCTACATTACCCCGCTAGTTCGAACTAGCGGGGTAGTGTAGACATACCCAGAGAGAGGAGTTTGGCCACCATGAATGTGGTCACAGAACAATGGAGGAATTTGGCAATATCTTCTCTACACAGCTGGAAACATCAAGTGGCAGCTTATCCTCTGCTGGTAACTGAGCCACAGACTGGTTGTGCTTTTCCTTTTTTGCTTAGTGACTGAAGCACTTAGCCTTTTTGGTGACACGTCAGATCCATTCCCTGATCACACTCTGCAGTGAGGCGGGACTGTTCAATGGAAAGCACAAGTCCTCGTCAGTTTGCCTCATGTTCAGTGGTTTTCTGTGCCATGCCAGTATGCAGTGGCTCTAATGTATTCACTTAAATGAACTTTCTGGGGGAGTCCATACACTCTCGTAGGTTTGGCTTTTTGCAGAAGTACACTCTTGTTTTCTAGGCGCTCAAGAGCAACCCTGTACTGCTTTCTAGCACTGTTACAAAACTACAATTCATATTCATTCATTGACACCTAATCAAGGGGTAGAGATGGGAGATTTATTAGGAAATTGTATTTACTGACTCACATCATGTAGTTCTTGCCTGGTAAAGTGTGTCACCTGGAACATTTTAAGTCGTGTGTGCTAGTGTAGGCCTTTTGGGAATTAAGAGCCAATAGACTTTTCCTATATTTGAATTAATTTGGGAGGGAGACATTTACCTCTGCCAGGGTACGTCTACACTACAGCGCTAGTTCGAACTAACTTAGTTGGAATTAGTTAATTCGAACTAAGCTAGTTCGAACTAACGCATCTAGAACTAAAAACTAGTTCGAACTAGCGTTTTGCTAATTCGAACTAGTAAGTCCACATTGAGTGGACTCTGGACAGGGCTTAAGGATGGCCGGAAGCAGTGCCGGCAGGGCATAAAAGGAGGACTTAGAGCATGGAGATGCTGTCTCAGGCTAGCCGAGGGCTGCGCTTAAAGGGTCCCGACCCCCACCCCGGACACACAGTTCTAAGGGGTGCCCCGCTTGCAAAGAAGTTCTGGCTTGGAGTGCCCTGAGTGCCCATACTGGGCACATCACACCACTCGGCCATCAGCCCGGCTGCACTTGCCGCAGGCTGCCATCTGGGGAGAGGGAGTAATTGGGGGGCTGCAGGAGAGCTTCCACCCCCAGAAGCCCGCAGAGCCAGCCCAGTCCTCCCCATCGGGGGCTCGTACCCCATTCCTCCCTCACCTCCTTCCACTTACCCTTCCCTAGCCCCCTTCTTATTGATGTACAAAATAAAGATAACGTTTCTTCCAACATTGACTCTGTCTTTATTGAACAAAACTGGGGGGGACTGGGAAAAGGAGGTGGGAGAGGGGAAGAGAAAGGCTGGGAGAGGGGAGGGCAACTGACATGATCAGGGGTTGGGAACAGGTCCCAGATGAAGAAAGGCTACAGAGACTGGGACTGTTCAGCTTAGAAAAGAGGAGACGGAGAGGGGACAGGATAGAGGTCTCTAAAAGCAGGGGTTGGGTGGAGAGGGTGCATTCAGAAAAGTTCTTCCTGAGTTCCCATAAAGAAGGACTAGAGGACACCGAAGGAAAGGAATGGGTATCAGGCTTGAAACTAGTAAGAGAAAGTTGTTGTTCTTGACAAAGCAAATAGTTAACCTGCGGAACTCCTTGCTGCAGGAGGCTGTGAAGGCTACAACTAGAACAGAGTTTAAAGGGAAGTGAGATCAAGTCATGGAGGTTGGGGCCATGGAGTCCTATTAGCCAGAGGGTAGGAGTGGTGTCCCTGCCCAAAGTTTGTGGAAGGCTGGAGAGGGATGGCACGAGACAAATGGCTTGGTCATTGTCTTCGGTCCATCCCCTCCAGGGTCCCTAGGGTTGGCCGCTGTTGGCAGACAGGCTACTGGGCTAGATGGACCTTTGGTCTGACCCAGGACGGCCATTGTAAGCTCAGGGCTCAGTGTCGGGGGTCTCAGTGGACCCCCTTGATTTTCATGCACACCTGGTCCTGGGTGGCCAGGCTGGCAGCTCTCCTGCCCTAGACGGCCACTTTCCTGTGCCTAGTGCGGAGATCGTGGACGAGGTCCACGATGTCCGCACTAGCCCAGGAAGGTGCCCGCCTCTTGCGGTCCAGGGCAAACTCCCGGGAGCCGCCAGCCTGGTCCCGGCAAGAGGGGGTGGGCTGGGGGGCATCGGGTGGGTGGCTCTGTGCCGTGCCAGGTGCAGGGTCTGCTAGCTGGGTGCTGGCAGGCTTGCACCTGGCACGGGCACCGTAGCCAGCCCGTGCCCCTTTAAGGGGTCCGGGGCCGGGAGGGGGGCATAGAGTTTCCCTGGTGTTGGCCAGAGTGGCCACCAGGGAAACCTGGGGAGGGCTAGCCTCCCACTAGTTCGAACTAAAGGGCTACACAGCCCTGAGTTCGAACTAGCTAGTTCGAACTAGGCGTTAGTCCTCGTAAAATGAGGTTTACCTAGTTCGAACTAAGCGCTCCGCTAGTTCGATTCAAATTCGAACTAGCGGAGCGCTAGTGTAGCACCTATTAAAGTTAGTTCGAACTAACGTCCGTTAGTTCGTACTAACTTTGTAGTGTAGACATACCCCCATAGTGTTACTTGCCTCATACTTTAGATAAAGTGGCAAATGTTTGTCTCTTACTAAGTTCGCAGTATAAATGTGTTATCAGACATAGGGTAAAATTTCCAAAAGTGCTCACATGACTTAGGAAGCTATGCCCCATTTCTGAAACCGACAAAGAGACATGGGAGCCAAAATCTCATTGAAAATCTCTGTACTGATCCTAAAACACATTTTGACATGGCCCCATATATCTGGAACCTGAATCTGTGGGTTCCTGGTTTGTTGCTACCTCCCTGTTCCCAAACAGTAGCTTGCCACTAGTTCTAGCTGAGTAGGAAAGAGTGTGAAACCTGAAGATGCATTAGGGAAAGCTTTACTAAATCTGCCTGGAGGAACACTGGGAATGGGAACAATAGTGGGCTTGCTATTTAAACCCCAAAAGAGGCAGAGGAGGTTGTCTGCACAGTTGGCATTTCTTTGTTGCTAATTGGACCTGCCTTCTTGCCTGGCTCCTGAAACCTGCTTCCTATCTTGCATCTGGTTCCTTCTTTCCTGACCTGATCCTGGTGCCAGCCTTCCTATCCTGTTCCTGATCCTTGCCTATGGTCTCTAAATCCAGTTCTGACTTTTGACTTGATTGTACCACTCTGACTCCAGCTCTGACTCTTCAATTCTGATTTCTTCTTTAACCTTTGTTTTAAAATCCTGCTTCAGTCATTAACCCTGGCAAACTCCATCACACTCCCATCAGTTTGTGTGCAGTACTACCCCCCATGAGATGGACACAAGAAAGGAATGAGGTTGGAATCAATTATCAACCTCAGCTCTGAAAAGATCCAGTCTTGCAAGAATGGGTCACCTGCCTTCAGGAGAACCTAGCATTACAGGCTTGAATTGCCCAACAAAATCAATCCTCTGTTGCAGGAATGAAAGAATCAGTTTTGTATCAGGAACACAATGCTGCCGCCATAACCCATGGCATGTGCCCTGGATCAGGATCCTTTGATACCCTTGCTGGACAGTTTGATGGTGTTTGTCAGAGGTTCTGGGGATTTATGATCTGGAATCTACAGACAGCCTGGGGGCTTGGTCCCTCAGGCAGGGTGGAACACCAGACAGTCTAGTGGCTGAGGTACTCAGGCAGGGCAGAGCCATAAATAAACTTTTGAGACCCTTGAGCAGGGCAGAACTACAAACAGCTATTGTCTGACATCCTGGTTGAGTGGATGGCAGACAAACACAGGTAAGGAGGCTTCCATCCCAGGGATAGTGTTTTGGCAGGGGGACTCATGATGACCTAACTCAACCAGGTCCCAGCCAAGGGCCTCAACTGAAACATGCTGGCACTGCATTTCCCAAAGGCTACTTCTTTTGGGCCATTTCCTGCTATGTCTCCCTAGATGGTGGTCTGTGCATCTCCACTGTCTCAGAATTCTACAGCTTGGGCACCTTGTAGGGCTCCAACCCTGCTTGGGCATCCTCTGTAAGGTTGGTGTTTGCCTGGGTCTCAGCATTGTTTAGACATTGTATGGACACTTGACAGCCCTTAGTACCTCACTTTTATACCTGAGTATGTCTGGCAGTGCCTAGGCGACATGACCTCCTCAGTCACCAGAATGGAGTTAACCTCTGTTGGACCACCGTGGGGCAAGTGTGGAGCAAGTGTGCCCCATCACAGTCCCGTTTGGTTTTTAGATAGCTCCTTCTGCAGTCACATTGGCCTCCTGTGGTTCTTTTAAAATCTTTCTTCTACATTGGATTAACTTGGTGTTGAGCCTCTAGTATCTTTTAGTAACTGCCAGTTCCTTCCCCACATGTGCCAGTCCACAAAGCTAGAACATTGAGACATAGAATCATAGCTGATAGAAGTGTTTATTCCACTGGAGTTCCTCTCTCTGTCCCAGTCTGGTCAAGGCATCTCTCAGGATCAGAATGACAAAGGCTCAAAGGCCCAGGAAACAGTGGGGGTAGCAGCCATGATGGGAAAGGTCACTCCTCCAATCTTTTAGTCAGTCAATGTCCCCGTAGCTTCCATCCATTTGTCCCTCAATTTTCCTCTAAACATTTTTTTTCTGAGGACCTCAAATGGGAGTGAGGAGCAGAATAGCCAATCCCCTCATTATTTTGTACACCAATTAGGCCTGATTTCCAATACACCAATTTTAATTCTTTAATTTTTAGTTTCACGCTGTTCTTGTTTACTAGGTATAATCTTAACACACTCTTTCAATTATATCAGGTTTGTACTGATTTAGTCTATCTACTTTTATTGCAACTTTCCCCAGGAACATTTATTATTATATGTTATTGTAACATTATATGAACTTTCACTCACTTTTAACAGTTGAGCTCACAATTAAGGTAAATTTGTAGGACCAATTATCACAACAGGTGTTAAAAACAAGAGGAAACAGCTGAGACGTCTATTAGTTCATAGTCTTGCTGAAAATCATAGAATAGAGGACTCGGAGAGACCTCGAGAGGTCATCTAGTCCAGTCTCCTGCAATCATGGAAATACTAAGTATTATTCTAGACTATTCCTGATAGATAGCCTGTCTAACCTGCTCTGAAAAAATCTCCATTCCAGTCTCTCTAGGGAATTTGTTCCAGTGCTTAACCACCCTGATAATTAGGACATTTCCCCTCATGTCTAACTTAAACCACTCTTGTTGCAATTTAAGCCAATTGCTATCATTCAATAATAACAACTTTTTTGTACTTGAAAACTGTTATCATAACTCTCCCTCAGTCTTCTCTTCTGGGGGCTAAACAAACCCAGTTTTTGTCTACTCTTACAGGTCATCATGTTTCTTAAACTTTTAATAATTTTTGTTGATTTTTCTCTAAATGTTCTGAAATGTGGCACCCAGACTTGGACACAATACTCCAGGTGAGGCCTAATCAGTGCGGAGTAGAGCAGAAGAATAATGTCTTGTGTTTTGTTTAAAACACTCTTGGTAATACACTCCTGCTAATACATTGCTTTTTTTTCAAGTGTCACACTGTTGACTCAAGTTTAGCTTGTGATCTATTGTGATCTCCAGATCCCTTTTTGTAGTACTCCACTCCTATCTAGACAGTCATTTTCCATTTTGTATGTGTGCAATCCATTGTTCCTATCTAAGTGGAGTACTTTGCATTAGTCCATACTGAATTTCATTCCATTTACTTCAGAACATTTCTCCAGTTTGTCCAGATAATAGAATCATAGATTCCCAGAACTGGAAGGGCCATTGAGAGACCACTGAGTCCATTCTCCTGCCCTCACGGCAGGACCAAACACTGTCTAGATCATCCCAGATAGATATCTATCCAACCTGCTATTAAATATCTCCAGTGATGGAGATTCCACAACCCCCCTAAGCAATTTATTCCAGTGTTTTACCTCCTCAAGAGTTAGGAAGATTTTCCTAATGTCTAAACTAAACCTCCCTTGTTGCAATTTTGAGACCATTGCTTCTTGTCCTGTCATCAGAGGCCAAGGATAACAATTTTTCTCCATCCTCTTTGTAACACTCTTTTAGATACTTGAAAACTGCTATCATGCCCCCTCTCAGTCTTCTCTTTTCTAAACTAAACAAGCCCAATTCTTTCAGTCTTCCCTTAGAGCTCATGTTTTCTAGGTCTTTAAACATTTTTGTTGGTCTTCTCTGGACCTTCTCCAATTTCTCTACATCTTTCTTGAAATGTTGTGGGCAGAACTGGACACAATACTCCAAGTGAGGCCTAATCAGCGCAGAATAGAGCGGAAGAATGACTTCTCATGTCTTGCTCACAACACTTCTGTTACTGCATCCCAGAATAATGTTTGACTCATGTTTAACTTGTGATCCACTATGACTCCTAGATCCCTTTCTGCAGTACTCCTTCCTAGACAGTCATTTCCCATTCTGTTTGTGTGAAACTGACTGTTCCTTCCTAAGTGGAGTAGTTGGCATTTCTCCTTATTAAACTGTATCCTGTTTTCCTCAGACCATTTCTCTGGTTTGTTCAGATCAATTTGAATTTTGACTCTATCCTCCAATGCACTAGAAACCACTTCCAGCTCAGTATCATCTGCAAACTTAATAATTGTACTCTCTATGCCAATATTTAAAGCCTTGATTAAGGCAGTGAACAGAACTGGTCCCAAAACAGACGCCTGTGGAACCCCACTTGTTATGCCTTCCAGCATGATTCTGAACCATTAATAACTACTCTCTGAGGGTACGTCTACACTACAGCGCTAGTTCGAACTAACTTAGTTCGAATTAGTTAATTCGAACTAAGCTAATTCGAACTAACGCGTCTAGAACTAAAAACTAGTTCGAATTAGCGTTTTGCTAATTCGAACTAGCAAGTCCACATTGAGTGGACTCTGAACAGGGCTTAAGGATGGCCGGAAGCAGTGCCGGCAGGGCATAAGAGGAGGACTTAGAGCATTGAGATCCTGTCTCAGGCTAGCCGAGGGCTGCGCTTAAAGGGTCCCGACCCCCACCCCGGACACACAGTTCTAAGGGGTGCCCCGCTTGCAAAGAAGTTCTGGCTTGGAGTGCCCGGAGTACCCACACTGGGCACATCACACCACTCGGCCATCAGCCCGGCTGCACTTGCCGCAGGCTGCCATCTGGGGAGAGGGGGTAATTGGGGGGCTGCAGGAGAGCTTCCACCCCCAGAAGCCCGCAGAGCCAGCCTAGTCCTCCCCATCGGGGGCTCGTACCCCATTCCTCCCTCACCTCCTTCCACTTACCCTTCCCTAGCCCCCCTTCTTATTGATGTACAAAATAAAGATAACGTTTCTTCCAACATTGACTCTGTCTTTACTGAACAAAACTGGGGGGAGACTGGGAAAAGGAGGTGGGAGAGGGGAAGAGAAAGGCTGGGAGAAGGGAGGGCAACTAACATGATCAGGGGTTGGGAACAGGTTCCAGATGAAGAAAGGCTACAGAGACTGGGACTGTTCAGCTTAGAAAAGAGGAGACGGAGGGGGGACAGGATAGAGGTCTCTAAAAGCAGGGGTTGGGTGGAGAGGGTGCATTCAGAAAAGTTCTTCCTGAGTTCCCATAAAGAAGGACTAGAGGACACCGAAGGAAAGGAATGGGTATCAGGCTTGAAACTAGTAAGAGAAAGTTGTTGTTCTTGACAAAGCAAATAGTTAACCTGCGGAACTCCTTGCTGCAGGAGGCTGTGAAGGCTACAACTAGAACAGAGTTTAAAGGGAAGTGAGATCAAGTCATGGAGGTTGGGTCCATGGAGTGGTCTTAGCCAGGGGGTAGGAGTGGTGTCCCTGCCCAAAGTTTGTGGAAGGCTGGAGAGGGATGGCACGAGACAAATGGTTTGGTCACTGTCTTCGGTCCATCCCCTCCAGGGTCCCTAGGGTTGGCCGCTGTCAGCAGACAGGCTACAGAGCTAGATGGACCTTTGGTCTGACCCAGGACGGCCATTGTAAGCTCAGGGCTCAGGGTCGGGGGTCTCAGTGGACCCCCTTGATTTTCATGCACACCTGGTCCTGGGTGGCCAGGCTGGCAGCTCTCGTGCCCTAGCCGGCCACTTTCCTGTGCCTAGTGCAGAGATCATGGACAAGGTCCACGATGTCCGCACTAGCCCAGGAAGGTGCCTGCCTCTTGCGGTCCAGGGCAAGCTCCCGGGAGCCGCCAGCCTGGTCCCGAGAAGAGGGGGTGGGCTGGGGGACATCGGGTGGGTGGCTCTGTGCCGTGCCAGGTGCAGGGTCTGCTGGCTGGGTGCTGGCAGGCTTGCACCTGGCATGGGCACCGTAGCCAGCCCGTGCCCCTTTAAGGGGTCCGGGGCCGGGAGGGGGGCATAGAGTTTCCCTGGTGTTGGCCAGAGTGGCCACCAGGGAAACCTGGGGAGGGCTAGCCTCCCACTAGTTCAAATTAAGGGGCTACACACCCCTTAATTCGAACTAGCTAGTTCGAACTAGGCTTAATCCTCGTAAAATGAGGTTTACCTAGTTCGAACTAAGCGCTCCGCTAGTTCGATTCAAATTCGAACTAGCGGAGCGCTAGTGTAGCGCCTATTAAAGTTAGTTCGAACTAACGTCCGTTAGTTCGAACTAACTTTGTAGTGTAGACATACCCTGAGAATGGTTATACAGCCAGTTATGCACTCCCCATGTAGATTGCATTTCCCTAGTTTATTGAGAAGAAGGTCATGAGTGACCATGTCAAATGCCTTACTAAAGTCTAGGCATACCACATCCACCACTTCTCCTTTATCCACAGGGCTTGTTATCCTATCAAAGAAAGCTATCAGATTGGTTTGACATGTTTTGTTCTTTATAAATCCATGCTGGCTGTTACCTATCACTTTATTATCAGATATTTGCTTAGGGATTCCTTAATTGTTTGCTCTATTGTCTTCCCTGGCACAGAAGTTAAACCGACGGGTCTGTAGTTTCCTGGGTTGTTGTTATTTCCCTTGTTATACATGGGCACTATATTTGCCCTTTTCCAGTCTTCTGGAATCTCTCTTGACTTCCATGATTTTTCAAAGATGATATCTAAAAGGCTCATATACATCCTCTGTCAGATGTGGCTATGTCTAGACCACGGGGTTTTTCTGGGATACTGAAGGTATCGTGGAAAAACTCTACCACGTCCAGGGATTGTGTCTGCTCATTTTTTGGTGTGTGTGTGGAAGAACAGACACACTCTTTTAGAAGCCCTGTCTTCCTCCACCCATGAGGAGGATGCCCTGTAGTGTAGACATAGCCTCCTTGAGTATTCTAGGATGCATTTAATCAGGCCCTTGTGACCTGCAGACACCTAACTTCTCTAAGTAATTGTTAACTTGTTCTTTTTTTATTTTAACTTCTAAGCCTACCCCGTTTCTACTGTATTAGGCATCCAAAACAAAAACTGAAACAAAGAAGTCATTAAGCACCTTTGTCATGTCCAAGTTTCCTGTTATTGTTTCTCCCTCTTCAGTGAGCAATGGGCCTACCCTCTCCTTGGTCTTCCTCTTGCTTCTAATATAATTACACAACGTCTTCTTGTTAGCCTTTATGTCTCTGGCTAGATTTTGTGCATTTGCCTTTCTAATCTTGCCCCTGCACACTTGCGTTGTTAACTTATATTCATCATTTGTAATTTGTCCTATGTTCCACTTTTTATGAGACTCCTTTCTGATTTTTAGATCATGCAAAATCTCCTGCTAAGCCAAGGCGGTCTTTTGCCATACTTTCTATCTTTCCTATGCAGTGGAATAGTTTGCTTTGGGGCCCTTAATAATGTCCCTTTAGAAAACTGCCAACTCTCTTCAGTTGTTTTTACTCTTAATCTTGCTTCCCATGGGACCTTACCTATCAGCAATCTGGGTTTACTAAAATCTGCCATCCTGAAATCCATTGTCTCTATTTTGCTGTTCTCCCTTCTGCCATTCCTTTGAATAATGAATTCTGTGATTTAATGATCACTTTCACCCAAGCTGCCTTCCACTTTTAAAGGCAAACTTTTCAACCAGTTCTTCCCTATTTGTTAAAATCAAATCAAGAACAGTTTCTCTCTAGTAGCTTTCTCAAACTTCTGAAATAAAAAATTGTCTCTAATATAGTCCAAGAATTTATTGGATAATCTGTGCCCTGCTGTGTTAGTTTCCCAACATGTCTGGATAGTTGAAATCCCCAATCACTGTAGGAGTGGATTTTATATTTGTATTTCAGGTTTAATAATGTAGTAATATATGACTTGATTTCATCCTGCTAGCCACCCTTTTTTCTTGTGACCCCCATTAGGCCCTATACTCGAGGAATATCAAGAACTCTGATTGGGCAGGACTTCTTATTTAAATCCAAAGAGAGTTACAGGAAGCTGTCTGCCCAATGGCTACATTGGATCTTGCCTGACTCCTGGTTCACAGGCCTGTTCCTGGTTCCACTTTCCTATCTTGTTCTTGATTCTTGGGCCTCATTTCCAGGTACAGCTTTGAAACTTAGCTTAACTTTACAGCTCACACTCTGACATTTGGCCTGACTATCTGTCTCTGATTCTCAGCTTGAGCCTCTGACTCTAGCTGTGGCTCCAATCAATAGACATGGCCGTCTTGGCCTCAGCATGTTTGAAAATTAGATGTAAATTCCTAATTCACTTAGGGCCTTTTGAAAATTTTACCCATAGTCTCATAATGAATGTTTACTTAGGGCATTCTTCAGAGGAGATGGAAATATCTAATCCTGACAGATTCAAGTATTGCTTCATTTTTTTTTAATTCCAGTTACCGTGAAGTAAATCGGGAGTCACTTCACTGAAGAAAATGGAGTCACACCAGTATAAGGCTAGCATGAGTGTGAGAAAAACCTGGCTTATGAACTTCATCATGATTATTTAAGCCTCTTTGATCAAACTCCAGGAGTATTAAAAGATAGTTGAAGTTTTGGGGCCCTACCATGCTCCCTTTAGCCATTTGGGAAAAGAATTCTGTAGGTTCAGGCCTAGTGGAGATTCTTCCGAGAGAGAAGGTAACGTGAGCTCTCTGTTCAGCAGCCTGTCTCTCTTCCATATCTATCTCATGAGCGTTGCAAGCAGTTAACCCTTGTAGGGTCATTATTAGCAGCTCATCAATCTCGATCTATAGAAAGTATAGTATAGTAACTCTTTAGTTCTTAAAGACATGGATGCTCAAGGACCAATTCATTTTCAACCTCATCCGTTGTCCTGTATGTTACATATTCTATATCTTGACGTGATCAGCATTCTCATCTCAGGAGATATACGAATGTCTTGGTATGGCTGTTTGTTCTACCTGGTTGTTTTTTCAGAGTATAGAAAATTACATTTCCACTATATTCAGTTTCTCATACCTTAAAAGCTGTAAGCTATATTCTATCAACCATAAATGGGGTTTTATGCCTTGGTGTACATGCTCAGAATTTGCAAGAGTATGCTGGAGAACTGTCCTGTGAGACATTTACTCTGTAATTCAGTTTACTCTACTTGAATTATGAGTCAGGAAATAAATCTCCATTATTTATCTGCACTGGTGATTCTTGGCCAATTGTGCATGTTATATGCAGGAGTTATCTTCAGCACTGTTCATACAGAGAGTGGCTCAGAATATTTTCTTTTCCCTGTTTGCAGACTATTCGTGTCATATAAAGGGGCTAGCTTATCCTTTGAAGTTTTCATGCTTGTCAGATGTCTTCTAGCTTCCTTAACCTATGATTTTTCAGATTGAAGGGTTGTGTGTACGTTCTCATTACAGATGGAGATCACTTTCAAGATTTTAGTTTTCAACAGTGTGGTTAAAACTGGGATCTTTGGAGAAAAGAACATTATTTTCCTTTTAGATATTTTCTGAGGATACAATCTCTAATCAATCCATGATCATCCACCCATTGCCCTGCAGCATACATTCATTTCTTTGCTGTTTATTTTTTCGTTGAAATGGATAGTGTTAGATTGGAATATTTCATAGTTCCCTCCTACCCTGGTATCTCATGAACAGAAATAGTCCATGAGTTCTAAATTATTTAAATTTGCTACCCAACTCCAAAAGCTCAAGTCATACAGTTATAATCCAAGAGTTTAGATTTATTATAATCAGAGAACAACTATTAAGTGTTTTTTCAGCATTTGACCAACTAAAACATGGCTTGGTGGATCTTGTCCAAAATTTCAGTGCTCCATACACAATCAAATCACCCTTAGTTGAGATAAACACTGGGAAATTTCAAGTATTTTTTTCTTAAGGAAAATCCCTTTAAGATATCAAAAAAGAAGAGTTTAGAATAGAATGTCTGTAATTGCCATATTATATATAGGATACCTACAGATATTATGGTGTAAAACTTCAGCGTGTAATGGAAATTCCAGTAATTCCTTTTATTTCAAAGGAAAATGGATTAAATTGAAGTTTTAAATCTCATTGGCTTCAGAGAGATTAATGGGAGGAATACACAAACGAATATGTTTTAAAATATGTATTTATAGCCCTGCAAATCCATAGATATTTGCTTTATATCCATGGATGTGGCTGCAGCTATCTGCAACTCATTTTTGTGGATATGGATGTGGATATGGATACAAACTTTGTTTCTAGAACCCTGCAAATCTGTGAATATCTGCTTTATATTCTCAGGTATCCACATCCACAGGTGTCAATGCGGATATCCGCAGCTCATTTTGGCACATACAAATGCAAATGTGGACACAAATTTTGTATCAGTTCAGGGCTTTCTATATATTTAGTCTGACTTCAACGAACTATCCGCTACCCCCATCTCCAGTCTATTTTGACTTATGCTAATCTTATTCCTGGGCACTAGACCAACAAACTGGTTTAACGGGGGCAGATGACCAAAGCCCACAGGTAAGTGAAAAACATGAAACTTGACAGATGTGTGAGAAATTGGGGGAAGCATGGGTTATAATAGCTGAGGTAAAGGGGAGAAAAATCAGTACTTAGTTGTCTGTAAAAATGAATACAGACTCAAAATGAATACAGAATCAAAAAGGAGTCCTATAAAAAATGGAAACTGGGTCAAAGTACAAAGGATGAATATAAGCAAATAATGCAAGTACGTAGGGGAAAAGATAGGAAGATGAAATTACAAAATGAGCTCAATCTACCTAGAGACATAAAGGCTGTGTCTACACTGGGCCACTTATTCCGGAAAATCAGTCGCTTTTCCGGAATAAGCTGCGAGCTGTCTACACTGGCCCTTGAATTTCCGGAAAAGCAACGATGCTCTACTGTACAAAATCAGCAGCTATTCCGGAAAAACTATTCTGCTCCTGCTCGGGCATAAGTCCTTATTCCGGAACACTGTTCCGGAAAAGGGCCAGTGTAGACAGCCCAGTAGTCTTTTCCGGAAAAAAGCCCCGATTGCGAAAATGGTGATCGGGGCTCTTTTCCGGAAAAGCGCTTCTACATTGGCCACAGACGCTTTTCCAGAAAAAGGGCTTTTCTGGAAAAGCAGCCTGCCAATGTAGACACTCCTTTTCCGGAAAAACTGAAAACGGAATAGTATTCCGTTTTAAGCAGTTCCGGAAATTCATGCCAGTGTAGACACAGCCAAAGTGTAACAAGAAAATATTTCACAAGTATATTGGAAGCAAGAGGAAGACCAAAGACAGGGTAGGTTCACTGCTCAATGAAGAGGGAAAAATAATAACAGAAAATGTAGAAATGGCAAAGGTGCTTAACAACTTCTTAGTGTCAGATTTCACCAAGAAGTGGCTATTGGACACCTAACATAGTGGATGCCAGTGAAAATCAGGTAGGCTAACAAGTTAAAGTAGGAAAAGAACAAGGTAAAACTTAGGAAAGTTAGATGTCTTCAACTCACCAGGGCCTGATGAAATGCATCCTAGAATACTCAAGGAGTTGATTGAAGAAGTATCTGAGGGTATGTCTACATTACCCTCCTATTTCGAAATAGGAGGGTAATGTAGGCATACCGTAATTGCAAATGAAGCCCAGGATTTGAATTTCCCGGGCTTCATTTGCATAAGCGGGGCGCCGCCATTTTTAAATCCCCGCTCGTTCGAACCCCGTGCCACGCGGCTACACGCGGCACGAACTAGGTAGTTCGAACTAGACTTCCTAGTTCGAACTACCGTTACTCCTCATTCCACGAAGAGTAACGGTAGTTTGAACTAGGAAGTCTAGTTCGAACTACCTAGTTCGTGCCGCGTGTAGCCGCGCGGCACGGGGTTCGAATGAGCGGGGATTTAAAAATGGCGGCGCCCCGCTTATGCAAATGAAGCCCAGGAAATTCAAATCCCGGGCTTCATTTGCAATTGCGGTATGCCTACATTACCCCGCTAGTTCGAACTAGTGGGGTGGTGTAGACATACCCTGAGACATTAAACATCATCTTAGAAAAGTCATTCAAGACGGGAGAGATTCCAGAAGACTGGAAAAGGGGAAATATAGTGCCCATCTATAAAAAGAGAAATAGGAACAACCCAGGAAACTACAGATCAACTTCTGACAATTAACAGGATTCAGGGTTAAGATGACCTTGCAAGGTCCTTTCCCAGTCTAGTATTCTAGAGGTCCATCAAGGTTAAGAAAGGACCAAATAACAAAGTGCTTTATAAGCATATCTAGAATTATACTTAAATACCAGTTCTCCTCAATTTGACACATGCCTTTACTCCCTCCCTCCTGTCTTTCCTCTGCCCCCACGCTTTTTCCACAGTGCTCTAATGAATAAAGCCAAGTAAATAACAACGTGATATCAGTGTAACTAAGGGCTGAATATCACTTCCATCTACATCAATGGAAAACTCCAGTTGACCTTATTGATGCAGGATGAAGCCCCACAGGTATGATTTTATATTGGTTTAATTAAATCATTGCACTTTATGTGTGGACGATCTAAGCCAGGTTTCAACCAATAAAACATGTCTTGTAAATGTAACCCCCCCACTAACTCATTCTAACTAAGGCTAAGATTTTGTTATGGTTATTTTTAGTAAAAATCATGGACGGGATATGGCCCATAAACAGTAAATCATAGAAGCCTGAGCCTTGCTGCCAGGGGGTGAAGTTGGAGGTCATGTAAAATGATAGAATCTGTGACCTCTATGACCAAGTTGTAGCCTTAATTGTAACTAGCTTGAAACTGTTTTAGCATGTCTACACATAAAGCTGCACCAGTTCAACTAAGCAGTTTAAGTTAAACTGGAGCAATATCTGTGTGTAGACAAGGGGATAAGATGGTGCATGGGCTAGAAATTAACTTTTCCTCGATATAAAGACCACTTCTATCTTACCCTGTCCTGCTTGAGGCTCACCGACAGGTGGGGCAAAGGGGGCAATTCAAAAGGGCAGTTTTAAAGGGTCTGGGGTTTCTGGCCACCACTGATGCTACTGGGCCCTTTAAATTGACACCAGAGCACCTCACGACTCTGAGAGCTGGGGGAGGTGGCGTGCTCTAAGTGATGCTGAGGTCTGGCTCCCCCCAGTCCCACCCTTCTGTCTTTGGCTCTGCCCCTTCTAGGAGTGTGGAGCTACCCCCCTCGCCTTGCCCAAAGGCCTGGTGTTGCTGTCAGCTTCCGTGCTTTGCATACAAGGTAGCCTAGATGCTTTCTTTCAGTAGAATGCACAGCCTGAGGCACCATTTTGTGTTCTAAAAGAACTCAAATGGGAAATTGCTGAGCTATTATCTATGGTTTGTAACCTATCCTTTAAATCAGCTTCCATACCTAATGACTGGAAGGTAGCCAACGTTACACCAATATTTAAAAAGGGCTCTAGAGGCAATCCTGGCAATTACAGACCGGTAAGTCTAACTTCAGTACCGGGCAAATTAGTCGAAACAATAGTAAAGAATAAAATTGTGAAGCATGTAGAAGAACATAATTTGTTGGACAAAAGTCAACATGGTTTCTGTAAAGGGAAATCCCGTCTTACTAATCTATTAGAGTTCTTTGAAGGGGTTAACAAGCATGTGGATAAGGGGGATCCAGTAGATATAGTATACTTGGATTTTCAGAAAGCCTTTGACAAGGTCCCTCACCAAAGGCTCTTGTGTAAATTACATGGCCATAAGATAAGAGGGAAGGTCCTTTCTTGGATTGAGAACTGCTTAAAAGACAGGAAACAAAGGGTAGGAATAAATGGTAAGTTTTCAGATTGGAGAGGGGTAACTAGTGGTGTCTCCCAAGGGTCAGTCCTGGGACCAATCCTTTTCAACTTATTCATAAATGATCTGGAGAAAGGGGTAAGCAGTGAGGTAGTAAAGTTTGCGGATGATACCAAACTGTTTAGGATAGTCAAGACAGAAGCAGACTGTGAGGGACTCCAAGAAGATATCGCCAAACTCAGTGATTGAGCAGCAAAATGGCAAATGAAATTTAATGTAGATAAGTGTAAAGTAATACACATTGGGAAAAATAACCCCAACTATACGTACAGTATGATGGGGGCTAATTTGGCTACGACGAATCAGAAAAGGGATCTTGGAGTTCTCATGGACAGTTCTCTGAAAACTTCCACGCAGTGTGCAGTGGCGGTCAAAAAGGCAAATAGGATGCTAGGAATTATTAGGAAAGGGATAGAAAATAAGACACAGAATATCTTACTGCCCCTGTATAAAACTATGGTATGCCCACATCTTGAATACTGTGTACAGATGTAGTCTCCTCACCTAAAAAAAGATATTTTGGCCTTGGAAAGGGTTCAGAAAAGGGCAACTAAAATGATTAGGGGTTTGGAACGGGTCCCATATGAGGAGAGGTTAAAGCGACTGGGACTTTTCAGTTTAGAAAAGAGAAGACTGAGGGGGGATATGATAGAGGAATATAAAATCATGAGTGGTGTGGAGCGGGCCAATAAAGAAAAGTTATTTATTAGTTCCCTAAATAGAAGAACTAGAGGACACCAAATGAAATTAATGGGTAGCAGGTTAAAAAATAATAAAAGAAAGTTCTTCTTCACACAGCACGTAGTCAACCTGTGGAACTCCTTGCCAGAGGAGGCTGTGAAGGCTAGGACTATAATAGAGTTTAAAGAGAAGCTAGATAATTTCATGGAGGTTAGGTCCATAAAAGGCTATTAGCCAGGGGATAAAATGGTGTCCTTGGCCTCTGTTTGTCAGAGGCTGGAGAGAGATGGCAGGAGACAAATCGCTTGATCATTGTCTTCGGTCCACCCTCTCTGGGGCACCTTGTGCTGGCCACTGTCGGCAGACCGGATACTGGGCTAGAAGGACCTTTGGTCTGACCCAGTACGGCCGTTCTTATGTTCTTATGTTCTTATGTATTGCTCAGAATTGCAAGGTCAGGGTCATTGGAGAGAGTGGATGTAGAAATTCTGGCTCAGATTATTTATGTCTGGGCATGAGGAGGAGCAGAATTTCTTCTCTGCTGGAAGATTGTGGCAGGGGAGATTATCCAGCCTCTGTTTCAGTGCTTTAAGGAAACTCATTGTCCTTAGATCCCCTTTTGTTAAAGGGACTGAGCTCTCCCAAAAGGAACATGGAATTGGGCATCAGAGGAGATGACTGGCATTCTCTTGCATATTGGACCTCAGAGGACGCTCACCTTACCATGACCATGGTTCAAAAATCTGATATTACGCTATGCAAACTCATGGAGTTTGCAGCACCCACTTGATCATATGCTGTCTGCGTTTTCCTACCAGCCCCTCCTCATAAACAGCCTCATACAGCACCATGCAAAGGAGTATGAGTGCATGTGACAGCGCACATGTGACAGATCACCTGCCCCACAGTCCTTCACAGCATAGCTCACTGTACTCTCTGTTAAACCTGTGCCCATTCCCTTCATTATGCTTTCAAGTCCTGCTGCCCTCCAGGGATTGAATTCTTAATAGCGCCACCGGCTTTGGTCCAAGTGCTCACATTAGTTTCACTTAACCACACTAAGGCTGGGGCTACATTAGCCGAGTTTACAGTGGCGGAGCTGCACCAATACAACTGCACCGCTCTCTTGAGGAGCTGCTCGTAGCTGACAGGAACTAGCTTAATTTCTCCAACCTCCATGAGCTGCTGTAGCTACATTGGGAGGAGACCTGTCCACATTGGTGCTTATAATGGCATAAATTATACAGTAATGGCTAATTCACACCCCTAAGCAACATAACTTATGTCTACTGTTGTATAGCCATAGCCAAAGCAGCCATGCTGAACAAATGTACATGATGACTTTGTGGTCACACGTGCACTATGGAACCAAAGCTGTTATAATCAGAACATTTAAAAATGCAATTTTTTTGGGGGGGAAAATGTTTCCCATTCCCCATTTCCTCTTTTTTAGTCCTCTGCAGCTGTTTATTAACATGAGCAAACATCTGACTAACAAGCGATTGACTCCAGAAAAGCATTAGCCCTAAGACTTTTAGGAGATATTTTCCACTTTCCATCCTCTTTCCACTTTAAAAATTGTCCATGATAAATAATATATTTGCTTCAGGGCATAGCCGAGTTAGTCTGTACAAAACTTAAAAAACAAAACTTAAAAAACAAAAACTGGTCTGGTAGCACTTTATAGACTAACAAAACATGTAGATGGTATCTTGAGCTTTCATGGGCACAGCCCACTTCTTCAATATATTTGCTGGTAGTAGAATCAAAGGGCCCAGTTCTATTTTACACTATATCCACTCTATAATGCTGGCATAAAGGAGATCTCTATGTGAATTATAAACAGTCTTCTTTTCCACTGGCCTCTAACCCAGATTAGGCATGGGTGCAGATGAGGTGTGCAGATGGCTGACTGGTAGGGCTTTTCCCTGCAGTTAGATGCAGGTGCAAAACATATGGAAACAGATTGTGCCCACAAGAAGGGAGGGCAGTTACTGAAAATGTAGGCATAGGAGCAAGGTCCCATGTATTCTGTGGCCCACTGGACCTCAAGTCTGCAGCAAAAGCCCTGGATTTTGCTACACTCTGGTGAAATTCTGTGACAACCTAAGATAAACAAAAAAATTGAGAGTTTACAATGAATTGAACATGATACCCATAAAATGTCACATGCTGTGCTATTAAATTTTATACATTTTATTCTCCCTATTTTCAGGTTTTCATATGCTAAAGCTATTTGGATTCACAGTGTCTAACTGCATTGTCACTGTTGGAAGGAAACTGGTTTTTGGCATATGTGGAAGCATAGATGCAAGTTTGGGTTTGTGACATGAGCACATTAGCTGGATGCATCTGCTGAAATGATCAGCAGAAAAATATTTAACTTTGAAATTGTGGTTGGTGGCTTTCACAAAGCCCATGTCAATATGAAAGGGAAAGTCCTTACCTCCCATAGCTATCTTTTTAGGCTGCCTACACAATGAGGCATACATCAATGCATTAGTCATGCACAGTTCACTTTTTCACGTTTTCGCAAACACAGTGTAAAACAGCTTAGGGTTGTGAATTCAATTCTGCAACAAAGTG
The DNA here is from genome assembly GCF_052426305.1 of Pelodiscus sinensis. NCBI lineage: Eukaryota > Metazoa > Chordata > Testudines > Trionychidae > Pelodiscus > Pelodiscus sinensis. Next base: position 17,640,131 of record NC_143054.1, read on the forward strand.
TGCCAAATTCGGTGGCCATGGTATTATAGATTCTGAGGATCTGCATGGGCGCTTAACTCAGAAGATAATCGATGCTAACTGAAGCCAGCCCTACCCTGCCCCCTACCACACAAGCACCTGAGTAATATGGGGAAGAACTATCAGTCTGAGATGAGCCTGGGGGTGTGGAGTTCATGGAGTTAAATTTAGGTCTGGCCTAAGCTTTGGGCTCTAAAAGGAGAGGCTTTTGTCTGCTTCTCTCTTGTGCATACAATGTGTGTGACCATTCAGGGCAGGGGAAAAACTGACCCTTTAATTTTAAGATTTTCATAGAATCATAGAGCTGGAAGAGACCTCAGGAGGTCATCAAGTCCAGCCCCCTGCCCCAGGCAGGACCAATCCCAACTAAATATATGAATTTAAAGATATGAAAGTGAACTGATCATGAAGAAATCTGAAATCTTATATTTAACCCTCATATTGGATCAAAAATCACCCAATAATTTCTGTACTGAGATCTTAGAGGCCCATAGTATCTCAGAACTGGAAAAAACAAACACAGGGATTCATTTAAAAATGACTTTATTGTAACCAAGGTACTATAAAATGACAAATGTGTTTAACTTTCCTAGAAGCACACTCTACAGTAATGTTGTGGGTCTTACTGACCCCATGTTCAAACACATTTTAAAAGAAGCTACAAACTGTACAAGTATGAGGGGTCTCCCTGGTCCCATCCTTAGATGTTGAAACTAGATAACAGCAACAATATAAATAGAACCTTGCAAATCCATGGATATCTGTTTTATATCCTCTTATATATACACTGGGGATATAGATGTATGTATCCGCAGTTCATTTTTGCGGATACAGATGCAGATGAAGATACAGATTTTGTATCCATGCAAGACTCTGAATATATAAGCCATAACCATAGCAAAGTGACAGTAAATGGCCTACTATTTTGAACAAATGTAGCAAATGGGTGACATATGTTCTGAACATACTATCCTTGGCATGTTTTAGAAGGTTTTTTTTCTTTTCAAATGGAAGTAATATTCTCCCCATTCTGGATCACTTCCTAGCTGTTGCTCTGGAATCCTAAGGCAAACATGTAACATTCCTTTCCTTCACCAGCAGTTTTCACCATTTCTGTGCTCAGGTCCCTGAGAAACATCTGTCTCTTAGAGATTTGTTGTGTCATGTGTGATTCAGACATGTGATGTGCTATACTAATTCAGACATGTGATGTGCACAAGCAATGTAAAAGTGAGTCTTTGCCCAAGCAACAGCAACTATCAAGTGTAGCTTTCCGGAAAATGTATCTGAAATGTCCCCAGAAACTGTTCCCTGCACGTGTAGTTTTCCCAGTGCGCTTTTCAAAGAAACACAATTCTTTTTATAATTGTGGTGTTACATGAGACCACTGTTATCTGGGGTCTTAGCATTGTCAAAGACCTTTTAGGTGCATTCATTTTGAAAAAACAACAACTAAAAACCCCCTACTGAAAAGATGGCAATAAAAGCAATGCAAGAAGATTCAGATATGCATATCATAACTGCAGCCTCAAAATAAAAACATTATGATGCTGGAATATGTGCAGAACTGACTGTCTAACAGACACCAATGCATTTTGAGTAACTTTGTTACAGTAAAACTGCAAGACGTATGCAGACAAAAACTGGGATAACCAGTTGTTCTCATCTTAATTTTAGAATCCTTGAAGAAGTTGCCTATTGTATTTTATTTAAAATTTTTCTACCTGTTTGGCGTCCAAGAGACCCTTTGACTAACACTGAGGGGACTAATTGACCCTAATGTCTTTTTAATTACATTGTTTGGTACATAAAGCCACCAGCTTGGTGAAAACTGAGAAGCTGAAGTTAAAAAGGTAAGGAAAATTTTGAAAAGCAGAAAGTAAAAAAAGATAGACACGTTTCTATTCAGTAAGTAACCCAGTACAAAGAGATACAAAACACTAACTATAAACAAGCAGGAAGTTTGCTCACGATAGAATGCACACAGTTTACAGTGTTAACATAAGCTCTGCCATTACCGAGCTTTCCAGTGTCGGAAGCGTAATAGCATAGGCAGAGTTAGTGTGTCATTGATAGCTCTCTGAAGTAAGATTACAAAAAAACCGTGTAGTTACATGCACTAGCTGTTGTTTTGGTTAGTCTGAGGAGGTGAAGTAAGGTCATTAGGAAAAGGGTCTGTACAATAATTCTCGAACTAGTGCTGACAGATGAACACTGTATTTTAAGTACTGTATTTCCAGGCAGGAGAACAGTTTAGACCAATGGGATGTGATCTACTTTCCAAGAAGCTGGATGGCAGAACAAAACAAGTCATTCCACATATTGTATGCATTAAGTGCTGTGGGGTTTCCAGGTATTTTAACTGATTTTGGAACATTCATTCCATCTGCTTTCCTCACAAGAACAACAACAAGCCAAGGAAAGCTTCTGTGTCCTGCCATGACAAGACTGCATTCATTGGGGGCATTTGTGGATAATAAAAAGATGTATTGGTTGGGAGAACATTTAGGGGTCATGAAGCCTAGTGGAAGAGGAACGCTTTCTTGAAATGTTCCCATCTACTTCCTCATCCTTTCTGTGAAAAAAAAAATCAAGGCTAGAGCAAATTGGCTGGCTTGCTATGAATTCAGTGAAAGGCAGTGGTGCCTTAGAGGGTAGAGACTGGTATGATAAGCTTCAACGTCAAATAAAGATGTGTTATGAAGGGTCTTTGCTCTGCCTAAAATGCTTCCTACATGGTTAGCAATTGCACTGTTTTATGTAATGGTTGTGTAACCCATGCACCTAATAGGAAACTATCTCTTTACTCTTGATTGGAACTCTTTTCTTATGCCTGTATATTTATACCTGCCTCTGGAATTTCCACTATGTGCATCTGATGAAGTGGGTCTTTGCCCATGAAAGCTTATGCTCCAATAAATCTGTTAGTCTATAAAGGTGCCACAGGACTTCTCGTTGTTCTTGCAGATTCAGACTAACAGGGCTACCCCTCTGATACCTATCTCTTTAAGTGACCCCTGTGTGGGAGGTAAGAGTGTTACTGTTGCGGGGCTGATTCAGCACTTCACCCAGAAGCTTCTGGAGTTGGGTCCGTTGGTTTGGGGTCAGACTTCATGAGCAAGCAGGCAGGGCAGATGCTTTTCTAAGGCTTGCGTGAGCTGGAAGAAGCTAATCCAGGAGCAGAGAATTGGCTGCTGTTCCTCACTCGCAGCAAGTAGTGATGTTGTTAACCCTCTCCCGGAGATCATGGGAAATGCTACTTAGAGCAAGGAGAACCTGGGAGGGAAAATAACTTCTGTGTTAATTGTCTGCTTCAAATGCTATTTTGATTTTAGCCAAACTGTTCTAGCTCACTTTCTCAGTCTTTTCTTGCTGTGTTTGTGTGTACTGAACTGTTCACATTTTACTTTTAGTTTTCTCTTTACTTATGTTTTCTGTAACTGTGGACATTGTGTGTATTAAATAGCTGTCTTCTGTTGTAAGAATCAGATTATTTGTTTTTTCATAAGGTTGTATAAACTTATTCAATTACATTCATTTATTTAGTTTCTTTTGGAACTTGAATGGAGGGAGGCTGACACTGGGCAATCCTTGTTGAAATTCCTTACGGACTGACCTCTGGGTCTCTAGTACTGCTGTGGGAGGGGTTTTAGGTTTTTTTTTACAGACATTGGAGAAGGACAGTGAAGTCCAGCCCACTCAAGGTTACAATTGCACAGCCCATTCCAGGGGTGGCTGCATGTCAGTGATGGAAGTAATCTGTGTACCGTATATTTAAGATCTAATCTACCACAAAGAGAAATCCCACGAATGAATGGGAATTTTGCACAAAATTTGAGGGTGGAGTTTAATTGGTATGTAAAATTTGTTATCTGTCCTAGGATCTTTGAATGAAAGACACTACATAAATGGCACTTCCTGCATGATTTATCAAAATAAACAATTGTTGTTTCACACCATGCACATAAAGCCCCCGATTTTAACGTTAATCTGGAATGTAGAACTATTGAGCAGCAATTTATACTTCTGCCATGGATGATTTAATTTTTGCTTTTGGGGAGCAATTACAAATGAGTTAGCCAACTGCACACACACAAGTTGAGGGAACACATGTAATCAATTAAAATCAGTGATCTCCATTACACAGGAATTATCACTATGAAGAAAGGTGATGGGGAACTAAATTGAAGCCACAAGCTTCCTCTGCACTGAGAAAAGTAAAAGCACTGAACATTTCAGAATGCATGGGCAGACTTCAGCCATAAAAAGTCTTGTAGAAATCTAATTCTAGTACTTTTCATGGAGCTGAGCATGTAATGTTTGCTCACACATAAAGATACCCTTGAGGGGAAAAACAGGAGGGGGTGCTTTATGTTTATGCATTGTGTTGCCTGTGTGGAATAAAACTGAAGAAGTTATGAGGTTGATTAAACGTAAGTTGTGGTTGGGAATTATCCACAGATCAAAAATGTTCATAGACAATTCAGAAATCCTTATGTTTGCAGAGATAGTATTTTATATGGGTTTGATGTATCCCCCTGTATTCTGAGGTGTTGCATTATAATGTGTTACACTCTTGTCATGCCCTGTTATGCCATTTTTGGTAGGGCTGCAGAATAGAATGTAGAATGAAATGTAAAGATTTGAAACACATCGTTGTGAGGGCTGTGTGAAATGTAGTGGTTTTGCTCTCCGGGGGTCTGCGTCAACCTTTGATTGTATTTGAGGTTTTAGCTTTTATGGATTCACAGCCCTTTGGTTTGTATTCAAATAAGCTGGGAACCTCAGATTCTTCCCATCAGCTCCTGCCCCACTCGTACTCCACAGAGTTTTCCCCAGGCCCAATGGTCCAGCAGGGACACCATTTGCCAGTCTTTATTCCAGTCCTTACAAGATTTGTTGCCCATACCTGCTTCAGGCTATTTCAAGCTGTGAAGGAAGGAGAGATGTTATTCCAGAAACTATCTGTCTCTAGTCTACAGGTGCTGTTTGGTTCCCATTGCCTGTGCTGGTGGGGAAGGAATATATAGTCTCCAACATCAGCCATTGCCTGCCTTTGGGAGAGGGAGAGTGGAGGGTCTGTGGTATAGTTTCTATGGTCCTGCTGCCTCTGGGCATAGTTACATTCCCTGATATCTACCCCCATCATCAACTAACTCTTGCTGCACTCTGTTGCACTCACTCATTTTTTCCCTTGATATAACCCCTAACAACATGTAGAGACAGGTTCTAATTAAAACAGCATATCTATGCCACTATAGACCAGACCTGGATCTGGCCCATAAAGCTTAGCGTGCACTAGAGATCTAGCTGGTTGAGAAGAATACATCAAACTTATATTAACTCCATCTTGTTCAGTTTCAAGACTTGGACTTGGGAAAACCTCTATGATGATTTACCTTGGGCAAATCCAAGGATTAGCAGGCCAACCCGAGAACAGTAATGTGATGTAAAGTTTTAAAGTTTGTTTTATTTCCCCTCTAGTGGCTTTAATTATACACCAGTGTCCTTGTCACTGTGCCTGAATGGATCAGAGCTAAGAACGCCAGATTCAGGACAAACTGCTGAGAAATGGGACAGACTCAGCTCAAACTGTTAATTATTCTTCCATATGATATACCAAACCAGTAAAATTCTGTCTCACCACACTGGTTAATACAAAGCCTGTAATGCATCTACTAAGATATGCCAGCCCTTATTACAACATCGTGACACTAGACTTAATGATTAGTGGTTATTTAAAACCAATTTAATCAAACAAAAGGGTTCTTCTAATCCCAAGAGTTCAGCCACACACCAGGTCAATATGTAACTCAGATCTCACCCAATAATCATGCTGTTGCCAATCCTTTAGTAACTGATATTGAAAGGTTTATTTATAAGAGAAAAGAAAGGTCAAAGAAATCAAACACATGCAATCATTGCAGAGTTCTTGTATGAGGTTTAAAGCAGTGATGGAATAAACTTCTGTCTTGTAAAGTCTCTGGCAACTTCCAAAAGATTCGAAGGTCCTCAATCAATTGATTGGAATGCTACTTTTAGTGCAAGTCCAGAGATCAGACCAGAAGAGAGCCAAAATGGAGATGGTTCCAGGGTCTTTTATGTCTTCCTCCTTTGGAGTGGATGTTTGCAGTCTAAAGGCAGGTCAGTCTAAAGGCAAGACAGCACTACATTGGTACAGCTGCACTTCTATTATGAATCTGGTGAGGACACACTATGCCAATGCGAGAGCACACTCTTATTGGCATAATTACTCCATCTTGGCAAGAAGCAGAAACTATGTTGGTTACGGAGTTTCTACAGCTGACATATTGCCAGTGGACACTACAAAAATTTCATTGCTTGGGTTTCCCCTCCCCCCCCCCGCCCCATTCCCCTAAGGATACGTCTAGACTGCAAGCTTCTTTCAAAAGAAGCTTTTTTGGAAGAGATCTTCCAAAAAAACTTCTTTCGAAAGAGAGTGTCCACACAGCAAAAGCACATCGAAAAGTGATCTGCTTTTTCAAAAGATAGTGTCCACGCTGAATGGATGCTATCTTGCATTTAAGATGTGATTACTGTGGATGGATAGCTACCAGGGCACCTGTGCTTTTTCTTAGAGGCCTCTTCTTTTGAATAAACTCCCTCTTCTGAGTCCACATACGCCTTTTTCCGAAAGATCTCTTTTAGAAAAGGCATTCTTCCTCATAGAATGCGGTTTACCAATGTCTGAAAAAACCCTGAATTCTTTCGATTTTCTTTCGAAAGAACGCAATAGCAGTGTAGAATTAAATGAATTGTTTTCGGAAAAACAGCTGTTTTTTTTAAACCACCCTGTCATCTAGACACACCCTAAGTGATGTAAGTTAGATCAGCTTAAGCAGTAGTGTAGACATGCCCTTCATTTGTGGAAAATGACAGGCACAAGATGGAATCCAGGGTTACATCAGCTAGCCACATGTTCTTATATAGCTTGATAACTTGTAGGAACAGCCATTACTTGGTTTCTGACTAAAGTGTCTACAGGAAGGCTCACCAGATTGTGACTCTTCCACTGATACTTTATATGACATAATTTGTATAAGATTAATTCAAATTTCTAAGAGTGGAAATATTAATGATACAAGTGGACATGTTTCAATCCTACAGTATCAGTACGGATTGCTGGGCTATAGACAGTATAATTCATTTGAAGACTTCTTTTGTTTTCAAACAAATGTTGGCTCTTAATTCTACAAAGTGCCTTTCAGGAGATAGGCCTATCAATACAAACTGCTTTAACTTGGTGTGACTGCTCCCGCGGCCCGCTATGTCTGCATGACAGTGCCCATAGCCCCCTATGGTCGACTTTTCCATTGGGGATGGATAATGCCTCTGGTGTTATGGCCGCCTTTCACATCCACCATCAACTTCAACTGTCACTCTTTCCCATTTGCCATCACAGTGACACGCTCCTTGCCACCATGGGGGGAAGAGAAAGGGCGGCCCAGGCCCGCCCTCACTCACGGGCCCCATCCCAGGGCCCTAAGGACTCGGATTCTCAGAGATCCAGTCCGACTGGTGGGGCGTTCTGCTGAAATTCGCCAGCCCGCCAACCACTCTGGGTTCCGCCCTGGGCTACTTCCTTTCCCCTCTGGAGCCCCCTACTTCGGAGCTCACCTTCCCTCTCGCAGACAGGGTTGCTGGGGATGGGGGTGGGCAATTACTTGCCACGCCATCACCTTCCTCCCTATCCCAGCTTGTCCCCCAGGTTGGACCCCCTCTTCCTGACCCCATCTCTCCTTCCTCCCCTGTCCTGCTGGGCGACAGTGCATTTAAACGCCCTGCCACTCTCTCTCTGCCTATCATGGGCGGGGGCCATGGTGCCAGCTCGTGCCAGCCCCGCCCACACTGACATCATCCCCTGGCGTCTGTGGTCTGGGATGTCTCGCTGCCTGTGCCCTCCCATGGGGGCGGGAACTCCCCTTACTCCCGCCGCCCGTCCCGGTCTGCCCCCGATGTCGCCTAGCATGACATCAGCCCTGGGCGACAGCTGAGCAGCATGGGAGCAACCAGCGCACAGCCAGGCCTCCACACCGCCATGGCCGAACAGTGCCTGCCCGGCCACGGAAAAGGTGCGGGGTGAGGGTGCCTCGTAACACTTGGTAGGGCTGAAAGTTCAGGAAATGATCAGGCATGGGTGGTGGGTATTAGAGGCAGGGGTAGGCAATGCTTTCCTGAACTGCCTGGCTGGCCTTGCCATACTTCATCTTCAGCTACCCAATTCAGTGCAGATTCCACTTTTCTCTGGAGGTGCCTTGGCTTTAGCCCGCCAAGGTTAGGGCCAGTGTCTATTAGCCCTCCATGTTCTCTGGGACTGGAGGGGGAAGAGAAGGAGAGAGCACCTGCCTGCCTACCCTCCCTATGCTTGTGGGGAGAGGGAAAGGCCAGGACCATCTGTGCTTTGGAGGGACATGCTTAATGTGAGAACCATGGGCCACCTGTGCTCAGGGGTGCTGAGGAATGCTGCAGGACACCCATGCTTGTGCTGTGGGCTGACCCTATGTTGGGGGGACCTTGGCTCCTACAGGGGCCATGGGTACTAAGGGTGGGGGTGGGGTTTCTGGCAGACAGGGCGGGAACAGAGTCTTGTATCCCTTAGTCCTATGTTCACTCACCACTCCTGTGAACATGATGGGAGGTTTTTTGTGCATGCAAGAGAAAGATTTCTGTCTACCAAGTCGAACTAGTGAACACAAAGGAACTTAGATGTCAGAAGTGTTTGCTGTTCATTATCCCAATCACACAAGGGCACATTTGTTAAGTTAACCACCAAGCTAATGTGTTCTGAGGGTGCTGTGTAAAATAAAATATTCAACAACATCTTTCTGCAGTCTTTATTCAGGCTAAATTCCCAGTGAAGACAAAGAGTATCCCACACACAAATAAGGAATTCTGAGCAGGACCCTTAGATGTTACTTATAGCCAATATAAATTATATTATCACCAGGTATTTCATTGCTCCTACATTTAACACAAAGCAGTTGAACTGCTGGTAAAATGTTTCCTCTATTAGTTACAGAACATAGACAAAATGTTTTTTTCATTATTAGTTTTAGTTTTATATACTCATAGAAATGTAGGACTAGAAGGGATCTTGGAGGTCATCTGGTCTGGTCCTCTGCAGTCCTAGGCAAAGGAAACTAGACCGTCTTTGACAGATATTTGTGCTACTTGTTCTTAAAACCGTCCAATATGGAGGATTTTATAATTTCCTGTGGAAACCTATTCCAGAACTTAACTATTCTTATTATTAGAAATCCTAATTTCTAATTTAAATCTCCATTGCAGCACAGTAAGATGATTACTTCTTGTTCTGCCTTCAGTAGATATGGAGGACACTTGATCAGTCTTTTTTTCTCATGACTAAACATGCTTTGTTTCTTCATAAGTCAGGTTTTCTAAGCCTTTTATCATTTTTGTTGCTCTCATCTAGATTCTCTCAAATTTATCCATATCTTTCCAGAACAGGACACACCAGGACACAGCACTCCAGCTGAGGCCTGAGCAATGCTTAGTAAAGTGGGACAGTTACTTCCTTTGTCTGACACATGACAATTCTTTTGCTACACTCCAGAAAGGCATTAGCCTTTTTTTTTTTTGCAACTGTATCACACTGTTAACTCATTCAATTTATGATTCACTATAACCTGCAGGCCTTTTTCAGCAGTACAACTACCCAGCCAGTTATTCCCATTTTTCTAGTTGTACATTTTATTTTTCCTTCTTAAATGTAGTATTTTGTATTTCATCTTGTTGATTTCAGACCAGTTCTCTAATTTGTCAGGGTCGTATAGAATTAATGCTGTCCTTGGAGGTGTTTGCAACTCCTCCTGTCTTGGTGTCATCTGCTAATTTGATAAGACCACTCTCCACAGCATTATCCAAGTTACTAATGAAAATATTGAATAGTACCAAACCCTGGTCATACCCCTATGAGATCCCACTAGATACGTCCTTTCATTATGACAATGAATCATTAATAACTACTCAGTGAGCATGGTTTTTCAGCCACTTATGCATCAATCTTACAGTAATGTGATAAGAATGCTTATAAGAATGTGAAACTGTATCAAAAGCTTGACTAAAATCAAAATATATCTTGTCTACAGCGTCTCCCACTATCCCCGCCCCCCACCAGTCCAGCATGATTGATACAGGACCAAGATTCACAGCAAATTTACTCCATCTGAAGATCTAGGATTCACTTTCAATTAAATCAATGGCAAAACTCCTACTGACTTTAAGGGGGTCAGCCTCACAGGCTTCTGTACATCTGTGGAATAGGTACAACAAAGTCTGCGACCATACAACGTTGCCCAGATAACACAGCTCAACTGTGACATGCAGGGATCACCCTGAGGTGAGGGAGTGGGTTATTTAATGACCTTTTCCTCTCTACTGAGAGCACCAGTGTGGTAGAGAGTAAATGGGCAATATGAGCTAGCTGTAGGGCTTTGTATATGATGACATTTGCCCACAGGCACTTGGATGGAGACCAGTAAATTTCATTGATTTCTGGACAGACATCATCTGGTATGAACCTGATCCATTTACATTCATTTACATATGAACTATTTGAAATGATAAATTTTTGGAATGTATCTTTCACTAGCAGAAATCTTAAATCTTTGATCAATGTAGTAATCAGTATCTCTATTGGATGATGCAAAAGTGACAGCAGCTTTTCTTAATCAAAATAATAAATGCTGATGGTCCAAAAAAGAAACAGGCATTTATATTGGCATTTTCATAAATTAATTAAATAAATGAAACCTGGGAAAATGACAAAAAAGGAACACTTCCTGAGATTCAGAACTCCTGTTACGCTGGGAAATCCAACAGCAGTCAGAGATTTAAATTCCAACAAGAAAGCTGGCTTTGAAGAGCTCCAAACACTGAGCCTTTTGTTTGTATAATTTCCTTTTGTTCATATACACAAATCAAAACATATCAAACTGCAGTCTATTACACCAGATCTACCAAAGGGCTGATCCTGTTAGTACTGTGTGCAGAAAACTCATGGAAATTAATTGACGAACATGTTGGGTTCAGGTTCCAAATCCTTTCATAATTACCTTTGAAGTATACAGAATACAACAATATCACTAGTATCACTGTTTTCTCTATGCAGCAAATTCTGTGTTGACTGGCTTTCGCTGCCATGCAGTTGCATAAATGGATGGGCAATAAGACACCAAACTCTGCACTTAATTACCTCCAGTTCCTTTACTCCAGTTGCATTTATGCACTTACAAGTGTTTTATACAACTGGAGTAAAGGAGCTGGAGGTAATTAAGTGAAGAGTTTGGCTTATGTCTTATTGCCCACCCATTTTTTTCTTTCCACTAGGAGCAGCAAGAGAGCCAAGTCTGGATTTATACCTTTTGCACCCCTAGACATAACATTTTCAGTGCCCCTCACCTACAAAAAGAAATAAAAATGAGATATTTAAATATTTATTAGGTACAATAAGAAAAATAGATGTAATTAAAGAAATCACATAACCCACTTTTAACCATCCTCTAGGATACAAGAGTCCCATGGCACTTACCTACTGTGCTTAACTGGAAATCTGGCCCTGATAACAGCTTTCATTAGGGTTATGTGAAGTTAACTCCCTCTTTCTATTCTTCTGAAATGGTCATCTATTAGGTTAATATTTTCCAGACTATCCCAAAGTAATATTACAAAAGTTTGAAAAAATAAATATTGGTCAGCAATTTTTGAGTATAATTATCTCAGGTAAGCTGAGATGGGGAGGAATCCAACTTTTCTTTTATATTTTTTGGAAAAATGTAAACAAATATATAGACAACCTTGCTTTACAGAAAGATACAAATGAGTAGTCCCAGTGACATTCCTGAAAAATAATCCAAAATGTTCCTGAGGAATTTTCCCTGTATAATGTGTAATGTTTTCAGAATGTCTGTTGGTTTGGCGGACTGGAATAAAGATTGTGTCGAGACTCAGATTTAGATAGATGATGATGGTCCATCAGATCAGATGAGATGTAGAACATGGAAGAAATTGTTTCATCACTTGTAAGTAGTTCAACCATTGCCAAATCATTTCATTAGTCCACAAAGGGCATGGCTACAATAGGGCCCTGTTCAGTTGATTTAGAATAGGCTGTTGGGCTAAAAATAGCAGTGTGGCTCAAAGGCGCCATTTTGGAAGGCCAGTAGGGGCTGCAGCCATGCATACCAGAATGCAGCTTGCTCTTTTTCCTGTTTCCCTCATGATCGGGCAATGAAGGAAAAGTACACAACTAGTGTGAATTACTCCTCTGCCTCCTGTATACAAGCTGTGTACTTTCCCCTTACTCCCTAATAATGAGAAGGGGAAGAAAGGCAAGCAGCATTCTGGTGTGTATGGCTACAAACCCTCCCACCCTCACCAAATAATGCCCTTGGTGTGGAAATTTCTGTTTGGGGTGGAGCCTGGTATCTGACAGCTGGAGAGCCGGGAGGATCTCAGAGTCTGGGCTCAAGCCAGAGTGGGAACAACTGCTCCACTATTGTTATCTCTTGGAGCTTGAGTCCAAGTGGAGTCTGATGGCTCTGATGACTTCTTTGCAGTGCAGACATCCCCTTAGAATCAGCAATAACTCCCACTGGAGTCAGTAGAAAGTTTCCCTTTGATTTCAGTGCTTTTTGGACAAGGCTCTAATTCCAGACAGTGTCACTATGCATTCTCTCTCTCTGGGTACATCTACACAACAGGGCTAAAGTTGAAATAAGCTACGCAACTTGAGCTACGTCAATTGCGTAGCTTAAGTCGAAATAGCTTATTTCGGCTTTTGGCACCTTGTAAAATGAGAGTTAGAGTAGTCGAAGTAAGAAGTCCTCCAGCGTAACATTATTTTGACATTATGTCAATCAAAATAACTGCTTATAGTGTGGACACGGACTATGTTATTTTGGAATAACATCAGTAAATCCGAAATAACACTACTGTGTAGACATACTCTCTGTATGTGTCTATATACAGGTTTTCCACTGGTGTATTCTGTTTTCTGCTAGAGCACCCCTCTTCAAAAATAGCCAATCAGAAAAGCTTCCTCCACTACTGGCCCTCAAAAGACCTGAAGCTTATTTAAACTATAATTACAATTTCTGAGCTAGCTAATAGTTTCAGAAATCAAACAATAGTGTTTCCCTACTCTGATACATTTCTTACCTTCAATGATCATAATGTAGGAGGTCTGTTTCATTCAGAAATACTAAATTCTCCAATCCTTTTTTTTAAAGACTAGATTTCAACTACATATATTCAAAACATCATCTGAATCATTTTCCAAATGAATAAATTGTCTTTTCTTCCTCATTGAACCTGAAATCTGAACTTATCTGTTTGTGCAATTTCCTGTTCTTTGTTTCAATGACCCTTTTTCACCTATCGTACTCACAGTAATTATTTGACTTCAACTGCCAGCAAGAACTCATCTTCTTTTTCTCAACCATAATTACTTCACTGAGCATTAAAGTGAAAAGGCCACTTTCCTCTTGTTGTTCATCTCTTCCAGATGTCAAGTTATTTACAAAGCCTTTGAATTAGTAGTATTATGATGAGAATTTTGGTAAATTGTATATGAAAGAATTAGACACATTATAATCTTGAATTCTCATTTACCCTGAAAACTTTTTTTCTCACTTCTCTAATCATTGTTTCAACCAGTGGATTATGACACATTCAGACCATTTTGCCTATGAGATTGTGCTGGAATATGGCTAGCCAATAGGATATTTTCTGACTAGTTATTAGAATTTCAGGTGTGTTTATAACTTCAAAATAGAATGAATACAAAACCCAGTGCAAAACATAACTGGCTTGAGCCCCCATCCAATAACATGGGGAAACTGTACACCGCCCCAGACACTTCTAAGAGGCATTACTTTCCCCCTTGCATGTAAACTCATTCAACTACAAGTCATAAGCGCAAACACCCACCCCACTGGACCTTGAGCTGTGTCCTGTGCCTCAGTTTCCCAGCTTATGGTGTGAAAGTCTGACAAATGTATAGCCTTATTAACATGCCATTCTTCTCTTCTTCTGCTATACCCCCTCTCCAGTTGGTTGTCCTTAGTTAGCAAAGACCCAGAGTTCAGAGGTAGATGGTAGTTTCTATGGTCCTGCTATGGCAAGGTTATTCAGTTGCTGATGGCTCTTTACTGGCTGTCCCACTGAGGAGGACACAGTCATATGCTAGGCTCTCATCCTCACCATGAGACAGATGATACAATCAGGGCTGGCCTCAGGACTGGGCAAACTGGGCCAATGACCAGGGTACTATAGCCTCAGGGTGAGGGCCAACTGGGCATAGGTGTTGCTGGGCAAAGAGGGTAGAGGGTACTGGGCAGTGGGGCAGTGTGGCAGAGCAAGCTGGAAGCACAGGGCTGGGGTTGGGGACACAGGTGAGAGGAAAGTGTAGGGGTTGGATTGAAGGGGGCACTGTGAAGAAGTTGGGGCAACAGGGGCACAACACAAGGGTTAGTGGTAAAGGGGCCAAAAGATGGGGGTACATGGGTTGGGGAGCCTATGGGTGCCAGAGGAAGTTGGTGGTGCTATGCCCAAAGGGGTCGGGGCACCAAAAGACAAGTTTGCTTAGGACACCATTTTCCCTTGTGCTGGCCCTGGATGCAATTAAAGCTGACAGTGTACAGTGAAAGAGATTTAATGGCATAATCATTCAGACTTCATAATATCCAATTGGACTTCATCGGTGCACATACACAGAAATTCAGTCTGTCACACATGGATGTACATATATGTTCATCTAGCTAAACATTGCATTGACACAACTGATAAGACACCTCAAATAACTTCAGCAGCCACAAGCTCCGTATTATAGAACTGTCTGTGAAATCCAGGCTTGTATTTAGTAAATCAGTTTCAGACAACACATATCATAGCGGTTTCTCCTGGTGATGACAGGTTGGTGGAACAGAAAATACACTGAGTGGCCACAGATGGCCAATGGAATTGGTTTTCTAATATGCATTCTTTTGCTTCCTGGGCAATGTCTAGACGAGAAACCCAGCAGGAAGCCTGAGGTTGACCACAAAGTACTAGCATGTTTTCAACCATGATTTATGCCGTCCACCATAGCTATATAGTTCTGTTTCAGATCAAGTTAGTTACAATGGGTGAACTGAAATAGTTTAAAACACAAACTATAGATCTTAGTCTAGCCCTGGCCTCAGCTGCTGTTTTTAATTTTACCCAGGTTAGAAATGAACAAAGTTAATATCTGCTGAATGGCCTGTGTGGAATATGAACTTAGTTGTCCCAGTTCATTGGTCTAGTGAAGATGCCCACACCACAGAAAAAATAACCACGACTATCGTCTTAATAAATCCCTGCAGGTGGTTCCTCTAGCTCAGGACTGAGACATGTTGGCAGGGCAGTATGTTGGGAATTTGCATTGCTGCTGCCTGGGATGTATTTGTTCTGTGGATAAACAGACACCTTCATTTTCATAGCCTAATACTTTGACCTCTTTTGCAAAGACAGAATTCACATTTAGAAAAAGAACAGGTCATCTTACTCCAGCTTTAGATACTCAGTCTGAGAACAGAAATAACAAAATATCCTTTATTCCTATTCTAAGCATATTCTCCATTTGAAAAATAGCAAGTACTAAAGCACCCAACTATTAGTTCCTTTAGGGAAGTACAGGTTTGGAAGGGCAGTTTATGGCATCTAGATGAGGCATCAAATGCCAGTGTATCCCAAGCTTTGAAGTTCAGAGCTCTCTATAATACACTAATCCTGTTTCCTTCCGATTTAAATAGAGATTAAGGCCTCGATCCAATATAGCTCTTTAAAATAAGTGCAATGCTGGTTCATGGCCATAGGATTCTACCCCTCATCTTCCTTCTTATTTATTTATAGGTATCCAACTCCCCCCCACCCTTTACAGTTTTCTAAGAGAATTTATTGCTCTTGAAAAGTGCTAGAGTAAAAGCTCTTGAGGATAAAGCTCTCTTTATCCTCATAGCAGCTGTAAGCATGGGCCATGATAGTGCAAGTTTCTCACATACTGTCCTCCCATTATGATTCATCCTTTTCCTGGGAAGACTATCACTCATAGCGAGAGACTAATTTAGTCTCTTTGGCCATCCAGGCCTTGTTTTCTCTGCAGAGGTGGCTAATAATGAGAGTGATGAGGGCCATTTCTGCTGGTGGCTTTGTGAGCTGCACCCATTTCCACTAGAAACAAAAGAGGAAAAAGCAATAAAATAGAAATGAAGGCCCCTTATCATTCAAATTTTTCCATGTGTGCTTAGTTTTAAGCACTTGAGTGCTTCCACTGACTTTGGTTAGCTATGCAAATCCTTTTGGATGCTTTCAGATCTTTTATTTTTTTCATTATTATTATTTTGGTGGGAGCATGCAGGTTAATGTGTAGGGAAGGCCAGGAGTGAATGCCTCAAATGCCAATATTCTGCTCAGGTAAAGAAAAGCTTCACTTGAATATATAAAAGTATATACCCACCTAAAAAACAACCTAAGCCATTTTAGAACAAGGAATGAGGTGGCCCAACCTTTGCCAGACTCTGCCATGGTATGGACTTGGTAAACACTACTTTCCCTCGGAGATGTGTTCCTGCCAAAGGTCTGACTGCCAAATGGAGTGCCAGGAACATTGCCCAAGCACATGCTCCTGTTTAGGGTCTTCATCATTTATTGCATTCCCAATTCATAGGGAGAAATATGTATTATAAGCCCCCTTATCCATAAAACTATCAACATTTCACTCCAATCAGTAAGAGAACAAAAACATCATGACACGCCATTATTCATGCACATCTCTGGATGGCAGGATTGGGAGAGAACATTTAAATATGATATTACTGAAACAGTTACAGAATCACTGGACTGCAAACTGAGGCACAAAAATAGTGACTCTAGCAGCAATTCCAATAATCTGGCAACATGTTGTACGATTTTTGTGGGAACATGATATTGTCCCTTTAAGAATTCCACATAGGAAGAAGAACAGCCATGCTGATTGTGTCATTTCCTTTGATGTTTGAGGATAGAAAAGGAAAAACAGAGTCACAAAAGGAGAGCACGTGAACAATGAGAACAGCACTGAGTAAAAAGGGGAAGAACCTTTGAAAAACAAGGTGTCTGGGGAAGTACTCCTTCTATTGCCTTCTTATGTCTCTATAGTATGTGATTCTCTAGGGAGGGTTAAGAGAGATGGGAAAGAGGTCTGGCAATAATCTTGCCACATTTCAAATGCTCTGGTAGAGGCTGATATGGTCTCAAGCCTCCGTAAGGTGATGTCTAGAGGAGAATACATAGCTGAGAAGACTGGCTGTAGTTATATGTTGGTCTCCATAGATGTCCTAAGATTAAAGACAGAATGTCAGGAATCATTTTCTCCTGGGGAGCTTTACCTTATAGACTGAGTCATTTTCATGCACGACTGAGATTATTTATAAAGTCCAATGTTTTCCAAAAGCAAAACAACAATTTCCCCTTAATTCTGACACAGTTTCAACAGCTGCAAGAAACTCTTTGCTTTGATGAACTTCTGCTTCCTATAATATGGACAGACTAATTTTTCACCAGCTCATTTTCTTCTTTTGCTTTAGAGCTGAGGACTAATCTCACAGTGTAAGTAGGGAGGGAGATTTTCCAAAGCACAAAGGAAAATGAATATTTAACTCTCTTTTGTGCTTTTGAAATGCTCCTTGTTAATCTTTGGCCAGCCCATTCCCTGGCTCATAAACTGATGTTCCCGAGGACTGTATGTAGCTATCATTTCTTACGTAACAACTGTGATATAGACAGAAACTAACTCCAGTGGTTCACATGGAAAAAAAAAACCCAAACCAAACTAAACTCCAAAATCTGTCACTGTGAAACAAGGATGCAAAGGGTCCTAGATTAATTTTTTTGAGTGACTAATAATTTGAATAGCTCTTTTTCTCAGTTTAATTATTGAAGTGGGATTCTTCAAAACTGAGATGAAGGAAAAAGGCACTGTTTCATCTAATCTTTACTTTTTACCATGGACTCACATGCACAGGATCAACATTTTGTATGCATAACTTGTTTACTAAAACAATGAATTTGTTTTTGGGGACAAGATTTATGTAGAGTTTTGATAGTCAGTTGCTTTCAGTACTACTAGAACAAAGCTGTATTGCTTCTACAGCACAGTAGCAGTTACTTGTGATGTGGATGCTCTTTAAAATGTATTGTTTTTCCATGTTATCATATGTTTTCCTTAATCGTCTTCAAGAAGCTAAGTTATGTTCTAGTTCATACTTTCCAGTTTATCTTTGAAAAAAAAAAAAAAAAGAAACTCAAGTAGAAACAAGGTTTCTGGCAAAAAGCTATATATGTAACAATGATGCCCAGAGTATTAATCTGTATTATTTAGCATATTAGGACTCTGATTCTAGAAAATGCTGAGTGTCCCCTGATGGTACTGAGTAAATTAAATTCCCATTGACATTAATGGGAGCCAGAGGTGCTCAACACTTTGCAATAATAATAATATAGACTGGGAATTTCAAATCTGAATGGGAGTTGGATGCAAAATTCCATTAGAGTCCTTTGAAAATCCCATCCATGAATGAGGCATGAATTGTGTGTTCCAAGAACATAATTTGGAAATGTAGGAACCTAAATCCATATTTAAGCACTGATTCAAGTTGGTTTTTCAAACATGGTGAACACCCCCGCAGTTGCCAGATGAAGTCACTGAAAACCGTGACCTGTTACTTATTTTTAATATGCGTTATTTGTATTGCAGTAGTGCCTTCATTGTGCAAAGTAACAAATGATAGTTTCTCCTCCCAAAGATGTTGAAATTATTGCTGACATCTAAGGGAAATGTTTCGAAGCAACTCGCAGGAGTTCCCATGAAGAAATCCAAAGCAAAATAGATTTGTACACAATATCAATAGGCCAGTTGTTATAAATAATGCAAACTTATTGAATATGAATATACTGTACTTAGCAAACTCATCTTCCCTTTCTGCAGTCAGTTCTGTCATCACAAATGCATACAAAGTAAACACCATGTTTTATAAATTGGTTAGCATAAGCAGCAAAGATTTTATGCCCTATTACTTTTTAAATACAAGACTTTTATTGGAGCATGTTCATATCTCCCAGTCTGGCTCCTGTAATCCCTGGAAAATATAGGGATGGTACTGGAAATTGAAGAGGTATTGAAGTAAGAGCTGAAATATTTGTTGTGTACCCTGTGTTTGGGCCTGAAAGAAAGCAGAATAGCTAATTATGTAACAGAATGATACCAGATTAATAGGAATTATTACCCCATGACACAATAATCAGATATGGTTATAAAGTTCAAATCACCCCAAATTTAAGGATTAATATGCTCCAGGGTTTACATTCAGACCCATTTCTATTAGCTATTTCTGGCTTAACCATTGTGCCCTGTTCCCTATCTCTTTGAAGTCCTGCCTCTACAGTCCTACAAACAGTGGGGCACAGGTGTACTCTGTGCTCTGGGGAAGAACACATATTACTGCCCTCTTGTGTCTCCTGTAGTATGTGACTCCCCAGAGAGAGTTAGGAGAGATGGGAAAGAGGTCTGGCAATGATCTTGCCACACTTCAAATGCTCTGATAGAAGCTGATGTGGTCTCATTAGAGAGATCAAGGTGAATTCTGGTTTACGGGGCAGAGTTTCTCTTGGAGCTACCTCTGGGATGGGGCAGGTCTGTGCCTTGCAGGCACCTATGAGCCCTATATCCCCCATCTCAATGCCAAAATGACAGGATCACATCCCTTACTACAGTCTCAACATTTTAAACACTCCCTTGGATATCTTTCCAAGGGAATGCGACTTCCATTTTCCTGGACAACAGAACCACACCTCTCGATATGGAAATATTGTGTGTGACAAAGGTCTAATAAGTGCAGTTTGGATTTCAGATGCCAGGCAGTCTCACTGCTCCCACTGAATTCCTGGGAGAACCTCAAATGTGTACCAGATGGCACAACCTGGTTCTACATGAAGGACATAAGAAAAGGGTTCATGCAGGAAGCTTTAGACACAGAGTTAATTTGTTCTTTGGGAGGACATAGAATCAATTTCTCTCCTGACACTGGGGAAATCTCATTGTGCCTTATTTCCCCATCTCAAATGGGGATAATAACACTTCCCTACTTACATGTGAGTTGTGAGGCTCAATACATAAAAGATTGGGAGGTGCTGAAATACTAGAGAGATGGAGGATCACAGAATCATAGAAGTGTAGGGCTGGAAGGGTCCTCAAGAAGTCATCTAGTCTAGTCCCCTGCACTAGCAGGACTATGTAATAACTAGACCATTCCTGACAGGTGTTTGTCTAACCTGCTCTTAAAAACCTCTATTGAAAGAGATTCCATAATTTTCCTAGGGAATTTATTCTAGTGATTATCTATCTTGACAGGAAATCATCCTAATGTCCTACCAAAGCACATTTCTCCTTGCCCATCCTCAGAGATTAATGAGAGCAATTTCCCCCTCCTCCTTGTGCATCCTTGAAAAATATTATCTTTTCCCACTCTGTAATCTCTTTTCTCAAGCTAGCAAACCTATTTTTTTCAGTCTTTCCTTGTAGGTCATGTTTTCTAGACTTTAAATCATTTTTGTTGCTCTTCCCTGGACTTTCTCCAGTTTGTCCACATCTTTGTCTGTATACGTACCTAAGATGGATGGATAGATTTTTCTTGGGTGGGTTCATTTGTTCTATGCTTCCTGTGTAAAATGGGATTTTGGAAAGCATGTATGGAGTGAAGGAAAATGCATGTCCGAAGTGAGAGATAGCTGAGATCAATGTAAAATATGCTGGAGAGGGGGGAGTGGGCATTGAGTTTAATAAGGTAGCAAAATGTGAAAAACTCAACTGGAACACCATCCTGCACTTCATGACCTGTCCAATGTGGTACGGATCCTCATTCATAACCTACAAATTATCATCCCATGTCTGAATAGTGTCTGGTGTCTCAGCACAACTGCACACATTCTTATTTTTATTGATTTCATGCATTTCCCAGGAGTTATGGGTCCTCTTTTATGTGTCCCTCCTCCAAAATAAGGACCAGCTTTGAAAATACTATCACTCATGCTGAGAAGTGCCTGACTCCACAAGCATTCCTCTTGAAATAAATGGGGCCACTTAGGATATATCTGCACTGCACCCATAAGTTGAAATAAGATATGCAATTTGAGTTATGCAAATTGCACATCTTATTTTAATCTAATTTTGAAATAGCTTATTTGAAAATTTGGTGCTGTCTATACTGCACCAAATTTCGAAATAAACTGCTATTCTGAAACATCAGACGTTTTGAAATCTATTTTGAAATCTAGATTTTTGAAATAATGGGCTGGTTCAAAAGACGTGGAATAGTTATTTCAGGATACCTCTGGAAATATCCAAATAGCGCCACAGTCTAGATGTCCCCTTATAGAATAAGATGCCACTGAATAGGCTATCAGAATCTGTGTCAAATAAAATCAAAATAATGAAAATTATCTGGAGTGGAGATTAGGGGGGTCAGTGTTCCCTGCAAGCTCTGCACTTGTGTGGCTGTTCAGGTGCCACCCAGCTAATTAGCAGACTCATATCTAGGTTTGTTGTTTCAATTGGTGGTGCACATCCACACAAGCCTCAGTGCATATAAAACAATTTATTCTGCACATAGATGGAAAAAATATGCATACGAATGGAAAAGATTAAAGGGAACATTCGTATG
Organism: Pelodiscus sinensis; assembly: GCF_052426305.1. Lineage (NCBI taxonomy): Eukaryota > Metazoa > Chordata > Testudines > Trionychidae > Pelodiscus > Pelodiscus sinensis. Next base: position 17,661,907 of record NC_143054.1, read on the forward strand.
GGTATGCTCCCATTGACTACAGTGAGGCTGGGATATAACAGTTTGTCATTAATGCTTCTTTTGAAACTGTGGATTGCTCTCTGCTGACATCAGTTGGCATAAAGGGTGTGACCACTCCACACAGGAGTAAAACGGGATAGCTCCACAGGCTGCATTATGAGGAAAAGCCAGAGACTAGGGAACTAACTCAGAGCAGGATCAGCTGTGCAGGAACAGGCAGCACCTGTAGAAAGGTATGAAGTATCAGAGGGGTAGCCGTGTAGAAAGGTAGTTGCTGGGGAAGGCTGCTGGAAGGCAAGCAGGAGACACCAGTCACTCTCTAAGGGTATGTCTACACTACAAAGTTAGTTCGAACTAATGGACGTTAGTTCAAACTAACTTTCATAGGCGCTACACTAGCGCTCCGTTAGTTCGAATTTAATTCGAACTAACGGAGCGCTTAGTTTGAACTAGGTAATCCTCATTCCACAAGGATTAAGCCTAGTTCGAACTAGCTAGTTCGAATTAAGGGGTGTGTAGCCCCTTAATTCGAAATAGTGGGAGGCTAGCCCTCCCCAGGTTTCCCTGGTGGCCACTCTGGCCAACACCAGAGAAACTCGTCTGCCCCCCTCCCGGCCCCCTTAAAGGGGCACGGACGGCAGACGGCATTGAGATGTGGTGGCTGGGACACCGTGCGCACTCTCCCCTTCCCCCGAACCCAATCCTCCTCCCTTTCTCTCCCCTCCCCTCCCCTCCCCTCCCCCAGACTAGAGCCAGGCAACCCCCCCCCCCCGCTCTAACCAAATTCTTAGGTCCTGGAGCCGCCATCGCCGCTACAGCTGCACATCTCCCTCCAGGCTCTGGGGCACTTGTGCTGAGTGGCCAGCCCGCCATGCACACCTGCCTCGAATGCTCCTTCGCCCCTCTCCCCCAGAGCCAGACACCTCCCCTCCCCTCTCTAACCCAATCCCCCTCCCCCACTAACGTTATGCCCAGGTCCCAGAGCCGCTGCTGCTGCTGCCTGTGCTCAGCAGCTGGCTGCTAGCATGTGCAGGCTGGGACACTGTGTGTAACCCAGCCTGCACGTGCAGGAAATGACGTAGTGCTCTGGGGGCCGTGAGTGGAACGGCATGGGCCGTGAGCACACATGAGGCTCACAGCAACCTGGCCATGAGAGCAGTTGCCCCGAGCAGTTCCGGGTTCCATCCCAGTTCCATCAGGAGCCTCAATTTTTCTCTTTGTGAGCCGCATGTGGCTCGTGAGCCGCGGGTTGCCCACCCCTGCTCTAGGAGGAGGGTGCTGGTACTCCTAGAGGAACAAGGGGGACAAGGAATAGGAAGCAAGTCCACAGAAAAAGCAATGAAGGCTGAGAGAGAACTGCCCAGAGTTGAAGAGTCTGGGACTGGAACCTGCAGGACAGTGTGGGGTTGGGTTCTCCCACAAGCCAGTGGGGGAATGGCACCATGAGGTAGAGAGAAGGAAGAGTGCTAGGGAGAAAGGTCTTTGATGTTCCTGAATGGGGAAACACTGAGCCACCCAACCAGGGGACTGAGTCATGAAGAGGATGCTGCAATTCCTGGGATGAGAGAGGATGTGCAGACCTGTGAGAGAGACCGAATGCTGGCATATAAGATGCGGATGAGGCTGTCAACCTCAAGATCTAATCCCCAGAATGATGAGGAGGAGATGCCAGACCAGTGGTGAAAATGTAAATTGTATTGAGTAGAACAATTAGATTAGAAATTAAATGAAATCTTTGTCTCTTAAATTAAAGTGCTTGTGAAAATGAAGTTCTCTGAGAACCTCAGGAGATAATGCACTGAATTTCTTTTCATTTCCCTATTCTTTTTGTTTTCTTCAGAACCATGACTTATTTCAGGTCATTTCAGCCAAATAACAAATACAACACTGGTTTGCCATCATACAAGATTTGCTCTCATTCTTCATCCAAGTTTGCTTCTATGCACTCAGAATATGAAGAAACATGGACACATAATACCTCACATGATGTTTGTATTATTCTTTTCATTGCTTGACATTATTAGGGATTTTCTTTTATTCCATGCCCATCTGTGTGAGTGCCAAGGAAACTCGAATTTTGGCTTCCAGGATCCATTACAGAGGAGGCCAAACGTACTGACCCTCAAAGCTGTGTACAATAATATTCAGAAATTCAAGAACTGAGGTGCTCCTGCAAGGGCTTTGGTGCTTTAGTCTCATGAGAGGCATCTGATGGGATGTGGGGCAAAAGGCTCAAGATCCCCCACTCTGCTGCCCAGAAGATTTGGGCTGCTCCTCCCTATTGGGCAGAAGCCCCTACCTAACCATCCTGCTGCAAGGCAGAGATTCTGAGCTTCCCCTCTCCCCCCCCAGTCTGATAGGTGGAGAATGTGTGAGGAGTTTGTGGGTCTTCGAGCCACACTTCTTTGGTAAAAGAAACACATGTGGCTTGCAAATCACATAGCAGGAGCGGCCAAATTGTTAGCTGAAAGGAACAGTTTTCTAACACTGAGACTAGGCAAGTGGAACCCCATGAAGAGAGCTAGCTGCAATTTTTCATTCAAAATATTTTACATGAAAAATGGCTTTTTCATCAAAATGGACATATCTGTTCACAACAGAACATTTAAGTCTAAGCAACTACTATCGTACCAATGAGCTTTGTAACACTAGCAATGAAAAGGTCATGGGTTTAAAAAATATAAAATATAATTCTTAAACTGCAAGATACAGTGAAAGTTATTATAACAGATGACAGTTGTGTGAAACATTAGTAATGATCAACCGTAGTACTCGGAACTCAAGGTTTCTCCCCCATTTTGTTATTAACTCGATAACTGATCCATTGCTGTGAAGAATTTTTTTGAAATGGCTGGGTATTTTTTAGAAGAAATTGGCTCCTTACTGAACAAAAATAGACCCAGTGTTTGAATGAAGATGACTTTCACACTGAAAAGTTAGTGGGTTTTGATGCTAAATCAGCCATTCTTGCCAATACAAAAAGTAGATGATACAGAATTAAGTGAAGTGAAATGCTCAAAGGCATTTTGTGGAATTTTGCAACCTATAAATAGTGAATTTCATTCAGCTCAACCTGACCATGATTTATATTTCAGTTTATTGTGCACACAAATATTACATTTGCCCTTGCAGAGCAGATAATTCTTATCTCTTTTAAGAGGAGCACTTGCAGGACAATGGCAAAAGGTATGTAAATTCAATTAATAAATCTGGGTGTATTTCCCATCGCAGGCACAAATTAGAAATAACTGAATGAATGCACCAAACAGATCCAGTAAATATTAAGGAGACTGAATTGACTAGACGGCTTGTAAAACACAAAATTTTGCAAGACACATAATCTCTTAAATAACTACACTGTAAAGAATGAAATGAAATAAAACCACTGGGATGCACAGTGGATTGTTATTTTAGCTAAGAAATTATTAGTTTGCATTGCACAACATGCATAAACATCTGTTTTCAGGAAAACATAAACTATGGCTGTGCACGTTTTTGTCTATTCTAGAATAATTAAAATAAGCAATAATATAATGAATGCTATGTTGCTAATTTTTTTTGGTTTTGGTATCAAACTTACATTGTGGAAGACTTATTTGGAGACCCCCTTGACTTTTGTTAAATATTTAATCAGCAATAGGGGTCATATTGCTACATAGACAGATGCTTGCCAAGGATGATATATAAAGCAGACAAAGCAGGCACTGGTGGAAGTGCCAGAATAACTGGGAAATAATGCAACCCCAGGAACCCAAAGGGTTGAGCAGAGGTAGATAGATTGAATTACCTCTGTATTTAGCACTGGTCCAAGGGCTATTAGAATACTGTGCTCAAATGTAATGTCCAAACTTAAAGAATGATGTTGAAACTTGGATGAATTCTGCTAGTGATGGGTTTGGCATGGTTTGAGCCCATCCCCAGTGGTTGTTGAAATGATGGTAGAACATAAGTGACCACATTGGAGTTACACCAATTTATGCTAGCTGAGAATTGGGTACCCTATCAAGGCTCCGCTCTATTTTTAAATAGTTCCATGAAACTTCCCCTAGCATCTTTTGTGCACAGCTCCTTTGTAAAGTAAGCATAGATTGCACTATAGGTGACAAGTGAGTTTTGATGGTCTTTGATAAGAAAGGGGTAAGCATCGAGGAGGTAAAGTTTGTGGATGATACTAAACTGTTTAAGAAAGTCAAGACAGAAGCAGACTGTGAAGACCTTAAAAAAAAATCTCACCAAACGGATTGAGTGGGCAACAAAATGGCAAATGAAATTTAATGTGGATAAGTGTAAAGTAATGCATGTTGGAAAAAATGACCTCAACTATACATACAGTATGAGGGGGGTTCATTTGGCTATGACAAATCAGGAAAGAGATCTTGGAGTTATCGTGGATAGTTCTCTGAAAACTTCCACACAGTGTGCAGCGGTGGTCAAAAAGGCAAGTAGGATGCTAGGAATTATTAGGAAAGGGATAGAAAATAAGACAGAATATCCTACTGGCCCTGTATAAAACTATGGTACTCCCACATCTTGAATACTGTGTACAGATGTGGTCTCCTCATCTCAAAAAAGATATTTTGGCCTTAGAAGTGTTCAGAAAAGGACAACTAAAATGATTAGGGGTTTGGAATGAGTCCCATACGAAGAGAGGTTAAAGTGACTGGGACTTTTCAGTTTAGAAAAGAGGAGACTAAGGGGGGATATGATAGAAGTATACAGGCAGTCCCCGGGTTACGTACAAAATAGGGACTGTAGATTTGTTCTTAAGTTGAATTTGTATGTAAGTTGGAACTGGTACATATTGTAGGGGAAACTCTAGCCAAACGTTTCTCCATAGCTCAGTTTTATTCTCCCACACCTCACTTCCCTCAGTCCTTTATTCTCAAGCTGAGGTGTATGCTGAGAGAAGCCGCTTCGCGTCTCCATGGTCTGCTGGGGGGAAGCAGCTAGTGTGGGGTTGCCTCACCCCGTTTGTAAGTAGGGATCCGATGTAAGTTGGATCCATGTAACCCAGGGACTGCCTGTATAAAATCATGAATGGTGTGGAGCGGGTGAATAAAGAAAAGTTATTTATTAGTTCCTATAATAGAAGAACTAGAGGACACCAAATGAAGTTAATGGGTAGCAGGTTTAAAACTAATAAAAGGAAGTTCTTCTTCACACAACGCGTAGTCAACCTGTGGAACTCCTTGTGACAGGAGGCTGTGAAGGCTAGGACTATAACAAGTTTAAAGAGAAGCTAGATAATTTCAAGGAGGTTAGGTCCATAAAAGGCTATTAGCCAGGGGATAGAAATGGTGTCCCTGGCCTCTGTTTGTCAGAGGCTGCAGAAGGATGGCAGGAGACAAATCGCTTGATCATTGTCTTCGGTCCACCCTCTCTGGTGCACCTGGTGCTGGCCACTGTCGGCAGACAGGCTACTGGGCTAGATGGACCTTTGGTCTGACCCAATATGGCCATTCTTATGTTCTTGTGTCTTACTGTATATTATACTCCTGCATAGCAGAAAACTACCATTGACTAGGTATCAAATTATTCTGTGCTTACTAGGGGCTAACAACATGGCTGTGTCTAGACTGGCAAGTTTTTCCGCAAAAGCAGGTGCTTTTGCAGAAAAACTTGCCAGCTGTCTACACTGGCTGCTTGAATTTCCTCAAGAACAATGACTTCCTACTGTCTGAAATCAGTGGTTCTTGCGGAAATACTTTGCTGCTCCTGTTCAGGCAAAAGTCCCTTTTGCGCAAAGCTTTTGCGCAAAAGGGCCAGTGGAGACAGCTCAGATTTGTTTTGTGCAAAAAAGCCCTGATCACGAAAATGGCGATTGGGGCTTTTTTGCGCAAAAGCGCATCTAGATTGGCACGGACGCTTTTCCGCAAAAAGTGCTTTTTCAGAAAAGCGTCCGTGCCAATCTAGACGCTCTTTTCCGCAAACACTTTTAACAGAAAACTTTTCCGTTAAAAGCATTTGTGGAAAATCATGCCAGTCTAGACGTAGCCCATGAGTTAAGAGTAAGGTCTCAAACTAGAACTGATTTGCATTGGGATGCTTGCATAGGTATTTGCAAGCATTGATGAACACTCATTACTTTCAAATTCACTGAATTTTCTTGCATAATTCTTAAAATCTGGGAGGCGCTGATATGGAAATTTGGAGAGACAAAATAATGTTCTTCCCATTTAAATCTTCCAGCAATTTGCCTTATTGCTTCATATCAGTACAATACATTTTTCATTGGGTACATTAAAAATACTGAGATAGAGTCACCAGTATGCCAGTATCAATGCATGTTTTCTGTCACTGGAGCAGCAGAAAATAGTCAGAGCATAATGGTTGAATCTTGTACACTTTTTTTTAGATTGAAAGGAAAAAGAGCCACAACAAACAGTTTAAATATCATGGGGAAGTGTGCAAAATGGGTATGTTGTTTAGTAGCAAGAGAGACTGACAAGTTGCATATTAAAACTTTTTCTTGAATTTCAGAAAAATCTGGTATTAGTTTGTATGTGAACCTGTTTTGTTCATTTCATTGCATGATTGCATACAGAAATGTTTCCCATTTTGATTTATACTTGTCACTTGATTTGCTCTTATGAAAACATTTCCAATTTGCATGCACAGCTGCATGCAAAATAGGAATTAAGGGCAGGCTCAAAAGGCAATATCTCAAGTTTAGCCATCAAGATTTGCTTTAGGGGGTTATGTACAAAATTATCAACACCATTTCAGAAATTACAGCTTTATAAAATACAGTGGACTTTAGCTTATTCCATATTTATGAACTACAGTGTTACGTTAGGGCTATGAAGTTGAAAAACATACAGCTATTCCCAGTGGTTGGCCTTCAACTATTACTCATGTAAGTAATATTACTCACACAAGTGAAGTCAATCACAGGCTTAACTGTTCACAGGCTTGGGTTTTTAATCTTTGTGTTATGTTTTTATTGCTCTCCTTTCTAAAAGCAGAGAAGCATTTGGGAGTGTGAGCTCTCAGATGCGTTAGCCCAGAGGTGTACCACACTGGAAAGTTTGAAGAAAATTGTTTCAGCTATTTCTAAGTTAGCCAAGTGTTTTTCAGCTGTTAAGAAAATTGTTTCAGCTATTTCATGCTTGGACAGCTCAGTCTGGTTTAAAAACATCAACCCTGGTGTGTATAGAGTCCTTCAGAAGGAGTGTGTATTTTGTCTTATTTGAAGAAATTTGCCTTTGAAACAGCATAGGGTGCAGTTGTATTCCAAGCACCACTTTGTTGTGTGACTCTCTTTAGATTGCTCTCACTCTCTGCCTACACCAATCTGGAAAGGACTTACAGCACCCCCAATTTACCCCAGGCTTAGGAGCTTTCCTAACACGCCAGCGATGTCAGCTGGCTTTAATGAGGCTCAGCAGGGAGAGTAAAGATTAAACAATTTAACCTGGCAAAAAATAGTGCCTGTGTTCTTCAAAGAGTGGTGCTACAATGGCATTTTTATGCCTGGACTCAGTGTGCTTTGAAAGATAAACACGTCTAGACCTGATCAATACTTAAGATTCAAGACCTCCTTGGAAAAAAGGGAGTGGTGTGGAACCACAATCTCTTTTATGCACTTGACTGCTTCTGATAAGTCTCCAACAGAGTTTTGCTGCTGACAAAGTCCTATAGTTCAATATAGAACCCTATTGTTTTTTTGAGTATCGTGTGTCATTTTCTTACTGGACAGATGCCTCCCAAATAAAGATAATCCTTCATTTTGTTCCTACTTGAATATCTTTACGTGCTGAATTGTATCCACATAATGTGCTTGCAGTTTTTCATTTAGTCTTGTCACAGCACATTTATGCAATGGCTGATTTTATTAATGTAATATCTCAGAAGATTCTTTCATTTGAAACATCTGTTTTTGGTGGCTTCCAACTTACAAAAACAATTACTTTGGGGGCTAAAATTTCTCATGCTGTTGTCAGTCAGAGGTAACTATGTTCAGAATATATGATAAAATTTTGTCCCTTTTGTTTTCAAGCGAATAAAATTGTTTAATGGTGCAAGTACATACTGACATATGTTACTGTCATATTTTACTATTTTTAAAAAGAAAATGTATTAGAAAGAATTACCTTAATGCAAATTAAGGTTGAGGCTTTAATTGCACACAAATCAGCAGATTTCTTTAGGTTAATCACAGCAATGTTAACCCTATCCATTTGACCATATACATTTTACAGATAGGTCTTTCAAGAGATAAGCAGATGACAATTGTCAATGTGACTGACCTGTGGCCAGAAAGCAGCTTGCAGGCTAAATGATCCAGATTCATCCTTTAGAGACATGTTAGAAAAGTATGTAACTGATAATTAGGGCCATTCAATGTTAAATAGGCTAGAACTTTGTAATGTAAATGTATAAATGAACTGGAAGACATAGTGATTATAGTAGTCTATGTTTACCTAATAATGTAACCAAAGGGTTCCTGTGTAGGTCTGTATTCTGTTAAGAGATCAAAAGTAGCTATTAACATTTAGGTGAAATAATCTCATGTCTTTTTAAAGTTTGTGATAAGATGCTAAATGGGAAAATTATCATATGTGAATCCATGTAGTTACTTACAGAGGGTGTTTGGGAAACAGAAAGTTACATCAAAGGCCTGTTGTTCATCCAAGAACTCTGTACTACCCAGGAACTATATAAAAAGCTCTTGGGGTGTGATCATTTCTTCTCAGGTCTGCTTGAGCTCTATTCAGGGGAAGCCTAAATTGTCAGATTGAGAACTCCCATCCCACTCTGGGTATGGAACATTGGGCTAAACCTGTGGACTAATTCTAAGGACGCTGTGCAATTCCAAATGGCATCAGCTCTGCTATGAAAGTGATCTCAGAACTGTACTCCTGTCCGTATGTATAAAGCTCTTTTAACCCAGTGGTTTTCAAACTTTTTTTCTCATGACCCAGTTGAAGAAAATTGTTGATCCCTGCAGCCCAACATACTTTGACTAAAGTGTGGGCTCCAGGGTGGGGCTGAGGATGAGAGCTTCAGCTTTGGGTGCGGGGCAGAGCGGGGGCAGGAGGTGCTTACCTCGGGTGGATCCAGATCTGTGATGTAGTGGAGGGTGCTAAGGCAGGTTTCCTCCTTGTCCTGGCATCACAGACAATGCTGTGACACACAAGCAGCCAGCAGCAGGTTCAAGTCAATGGGAGTGTGGAGCTAGTGCTCAGGGCAGAAGCAGGACCCGTGTGTGCACTTCTGCCCCCTACACTCATCCAGGAGCTGGGCCTGCTGCTAGCTGCTTCTGGGGAACAGTACAATCTGCAGTGCCAGGACAAGGAGGAAACCTGCCTTAGCACCCCCACTGATCACTCTGCAATGAGACTCAGGGTATGTCTAGACTACATGGCGCTGTCGCCAGAGCCATGTAGATTAGTTTACTAGACATACCCAAATGAAGCGGCAATTTAAATAATCACCGCTTCATTTAAATTAAAATGGCTGCCGTGCTGAGCCGATCAGTTGTTGGTTGGTTCAGCGCGCTAGTCTGGACGCTCCGCGGTCGACATCAAAGGCATTGTCGACCGCCCCAGTAAACCTCATCCCACGAGGCATAACGGGGTGGTCGACAAATGCCTTTGATGTCGACCGTGGAGCGTCCAGACTAGCGCGCTGAGCCGACAAACAGCTGATCGGCTCAGCACGGCAGCCATTTTAATTTAAATGAAGCGGCAATTATTTAAATCGCTGCTTCATTTGGGTATGTCTAGTAAACTAATCTACATGGCTCTGGCGACAGCGCTATGTAGTCTAGACATACCCTCAGTGCCTGACATTCTGAGATCCAACACTAGATCGTGACCTGTCGTTTGAAAAGGACTGTTTTAACCAATACTCTCTTTTAAAAATAAAAAGTTTAGTATATGGGGTAGGATCTGAAATCTTCATTAACCTGCAAGGTAATATGTTTGATCCTTTGGGATTAGTAGAACTTTCCTATTTGACTTGGCTGTCTGGAAGGGAGAGCAAAGGATTGCTTTCAAGGGAATTGTTTTGGTTTTTGTCTGATAAATAAGGTAACGTAGAAGCTGTTTTGTGGTTATCTTGGTAGATCTAAGCACTGGAATAACCACCAGCTTTGGGGATTGTTTGCCTCATTCCTTGTGATTTGTCCTAATTGAGTAATCTCAGTTGGTTCCCCGCCACCAGCTCCCTCAGAGTGTGCTCACAACATATGATCAATAGAAAAGTTATTTTTTCTTCCAGTCTGCTGCACCAGGATGGCTATGTAGCTAAGTTGCCTTTCCAGCACAGAACCTTTTAATGCACTTTTAGATGCACACTCACAGTATTTTGTATTCTGTTCATATGCCATGTGCTACTGTGGTTCAGTGTTCTGCCTTAATAGTGTTGTGAAAAGGGGAAGAGCTATGGTTGCAGTAAGAAGCTAGCTTTGAAACTGATCATTTTGGGGCAATTAAATGCTTTTTCTTAGGACAGACTGTGAATACTTGTGCCATCCTCATTCACACTGGTGGCACACTTGGGGTGCATCTAGACAGTGGCACTATTTCAGGATACTTCTGGTATTTCGAAATAGCGATTTCCGCGTCTTGACAGCATGCCCGTTATTATAGGAGGTGCGCTATTCCGATGTCCCTGTAACTCTCGTTCAACAAGAATTAAGGGACGGTTTGGAATAGTGCTCTATTTTGAAATGTGTAGCCAATGCTAAATTTTGAAATAAGCTATTTCAAAAATAACTCAGAATAAGCTACTCAATTTGCTTAGCTCAAATTGTATAGCTTATTTCAAGCTAAGGGTGCAGTATAGATGTACCCTGAGAGTCCAGAGATACATTCCTTTGTGCTGGCTGCTGGGGCTGTCTCCATGCAGGGGGAGCAACACTCAAAAGCCCCAAGGGCAAATTGCATAGCTTATTTTGAGTTAATTCTACACAGTGCCAAACTTTGAAAGAGAGGGCTATTCCAAAACATCCCTGAATCCTCGTGGAACAAGGTTAACAGGAATGTCAGAATAGTATGCCCGTTATTTCGAAAGCTATTTCAAACCTGCGGGGCACCCTGAAGGGCCTCAAGCTTGCCCCATTCTTTGTGATTTGCCCTAATTGAGTCATCTCCATTGGTTCTCTTCCCCCCAGACCTTGTACGGTGACATATGATCAATAGAATCTGCTTCACCGGGAAGGCTATGCCTTTCCAGCACCGAACCTTTTAATGTATCTTTAGATGCACACTCACAAGGGCTATTACAGTGATTCAAAAGGGGTAAGGTCCCCCCACCTGGCACACCCACCCGAGGGCCACTCCCAGGTTTGTATCACAGGTTCGTGTTGCAGGGAAGCAGAATGATAACATTGACTAAATGGTTGAATAGTTTCATTTGGCTCTGTAAGGGAAAGTCTGCTTTTCTCCCTGTGTCTCAGGAGTCTTGAACTAAATAACTAAGAGCAAGATTCTGTCACTTTACCTCATCCTGGCTATCAGGGTGGTGGGTGAAGCAAGCATCCAGCCCCACCCCTTTTGCCCTGAGGCCTTGCCCTCCCACAGGTGCCAAGCCCACCTTCCATTGCAGAGGCAAGCCCCCAGCCCTGCCCTTTCTGCCTGGAGGCCCTGCCCTCCCACAGGAGCCAAGCCCACCTTCCATTGTAGGAACAAGCCTCCAGCCCCCCACGGGAGCCTCCCCAGCCTTGATGCATGGAGAAGGCGGAAGGCGCATTGCCCCAGCCTCTCTGGCCCAGAGCACAGAGAGAGCACACTGCCCCAGCCTTCCAGCAAAGGCATGGCTGAAGCCCAGGAGCTGTGCTGAAGCTAGAGGTGGAGTGTGAATGGGGACATGCCCATGCCTGCCAGTTTGGGAAGGCATTGCCTTTGCCTGCTTCTTATACCCACTGCCCATACTGGCTATTACCTCACTCCTTGAGTAGCCCCATTCAATGTCACTATGAGTAAAGTATCAGAATCTGACCCTTAGTTTGTAAGGTTAGAGCCAAAAGAAAGCACCAATAACAACAACAGCCCCCCCAGAACCAAGATTTTAGTGTGTAGAATCATAGAGCTGGAAGAGACCTCATGAGGTCATCAAGTCCAGCCCTCTGCCCAAGCCAGGACCAATCCCGACTAAATCAACCCAGCCAGGGCTTTGTCAAGCCGAGACTTAAACACCTCTAGGGATGGAGATTCCACCACCTCCCTAGGTAACCCATTCCAGTGCTTCACCACCCTCCTAGTAACATAGTTTTTCCTAATGTCCAGTCTAGCCCTCCCCTGCTGTAACTTGAAACCATTGCTCCTTGTTCTGCCATCCATCACTACTGTGAACAGCCATTCTCCACCCTCTTTGGAACCTCCCTTCAGGAAGTTGAAGGCTGCTATCAAATCCCCCCTCACTCTTCTCTTCTGCAGACTAAACAAACTCAAATCCCTCAGTAACTCCTTATGGGTCATGCGCTCCAGCCCCCTAATCATTTTGGTCGCCCTCCGCTAAACCCTCTCCAATGCATCCACATCCTTTCTATAGTGGGGGGCCCAGAATTGGACACAATACTCCAGGTGTGGCCTCACCAGAGCCGAATAAAGGGGAATAATCACTTCTCTAGATTTTCTGGCAGTGCTCTTTCTAATGCACCCTAATATGCCATTAGCCTTCTTGGCTACAAGGGCACACTGTTGACTCATATCCAACTTCTCATCCACTGTAATCCCCAGGTCCTTTTCTGCAGAATTGCTACTTAGCCAATCAGTCCCCAGCCTGTAACAATGCTTGGGATTCTTCCATCCCAAGTGAAGGAGTCTACACTTTTCCTTTTTGAACCTCATCAGATTTCTTTTGGCACAATCCTCTAATCTGTCCAGGTCACTCTGGACCCTATCCCTGCCCTCCAGTGTATCTACCTCTCCCTCTACCTTAGGTGCGTCTAGACTACATGGCTCCATCGACAGAGCCATGTAAAATAGTTTACTCGACATAGTCAATGAAGCAGGGATTTAAATAATTCCGCTTCATTAAAATTAAAATGGCCGCCGTGCTGTGCTGACAATCAGCTGATCCGGCACAGCGCGGCAGTCTAGACGAGGCACGGTTGACAAGAGAAGCCTTTGTCGACCGCTTCAGTATGCCTTGTAAAACGAGGTTTACCGGAGTGGTCAACAAAGGCTTCCCTTGTCGATCGTGCCTCATCTAGACTGCCTCACAGTGCCGTATCAGCTGATTGTCAGCACAGCACGGCGGCCATTTTTATTTTAATGAAGCGGGATTATTTAAATCCCTGCTTCATTGACTATGTCGAGTAAACTACTTTACATGGCTCCATCGATGGAGCCATGTAGTCTAGATGCACCCTTAGTGTCATCTGCAAACTTGCTGAGGGTGCAATCCATCCCCTGATGTAGGTCATTAATAAAAATGTTGAACAAAACCGGCCCTAGAACCAATCCTTTGGACACTCTGCTAGAAACCAGCCACCAACCTGAGATCGAGCCATTGATCACTACGCGTTGGGCCTGACAGTCTAGACAGCTTTCTATCCAGCTTTTTGATCTTGGCCATGTGAGCTCTCTAGTCAGATTCCTGTCAAAATGCATTCTCCTCCTGCTTTGTGTTTCTGTTTCAGAGCAGTGTCTGTATACCTCCAATTCGGACAGCTGAGATAATTTAGTACTGTTTCAGCTTCACTGCCCAGATTGTACTAGAGGCCGCATAGTTTTAAAAAAAGGTTTGCCTCTGGCCCCAGGTACTGTTGAGGCAGCAAAGTCTCTGCAAACCCCTATAAATCAGCAGGGAAAGCTGCTAAAGTAGAAAAACCAAACCAAACCCCAACCTTCCCAGAACAACAATAAAAACTCACAAACAAAATACCTTCCCCAAAAAACTCAACCACAGCAATAAAAGGAATCAAGTGAGCATTCTTATCTCAAGTATTCAAATGCTCCTATTATGGTGTAGGCAGCTTTGAGTTTTTGCAATGGTAAATGGCTTTAGCGGACTCAGGGGTTAATTTGGACCTGGGATTCTCAACCTTTTTCTTTCTGAGGTCCCCTGCCTCCACAACATACTATAAAAACTCCATGGTTATACCACAACAGCTGTTTTTCTTTATATCTAAAGAAAGTGCCACCATTAGGGACTAGCAAGAAGAGCAATTGCCCAGGGTCAGGGCTGCTGATGGAGGGGGGAGGGATAAAAGGGGCAGTTGCCCCAGAGCTCAGCAATTCAAAAGTGCCTCTGGATCTTGGCTGCCACTGCATGTCCTTGGGCCTTTTAAAACACCTCTGTAGCCACACACAGCACACTCTGGGTAGTGTGGAGATGTCTCCCTCCACCTTGCCAGGCTGTCGGTTCCCCTGCACAGCATTCTATGCCATAGTCAGCCCCACAAAACTAAGTTGCTCAAGCTTTAACATGGAGCTATACCTATCTCATAGAGCTGGAAGGGATTTTGAGAGGTCATTGAGTCCGCTCCCCTACCCTCATGGCAGGACCAAGTACCATCCCTGACAGATTTGCCCCAGATCCCTAAATGGCCCTCTCAAAGATTGAGCTCACAACCCTGGGTTTAACATGCCAATGCTCAAGCCACCAATCTAGCCCTCCTAATGAAGGTAGCCCTTCAGCTTCAGCCCCATGTGCAGGGTGCAAGGCCCCGGGTGTCAGCTTTCTACTCTGGGCCCCAGGGAGTCTAAAATGGGCCCTGCTTGGCAGACCCCCAGATCCTTGATTGAGAACCACTGACATAGACCAGTGTCAAGATGAGTCATGAACCATTCACGGCAAATAATGGCATGGGGCTCCTGGGGTGCTGGGTGCAATTCCTTTTGTGAGAGGGGTTTAATACAAATGAAATATCTGGGTTTTATGTTGTGATTGTCTATAGAGCAATAAACTCAGTCCATTTGCTGGTGGAAGAGTGTCCATGTTGGAAAACCCAGGGTCAACGGCATTTTTTTCAGCCTCAGTGTAGATGCCACAATTGAAAAGAGCTGCACTGCATTCTGAGTTCAATAGATTGTTCTTGTAACTGGAAGTTCAGGCACATTGAAGGCCATATGTGTTGCCTCCCCATTATTAAGTCTAGGAGTAACTGGCAGTTTTGGTTTCTAGCATTTTTAGTCTAGTATCCTAAGTGGGTTGTGCCCACAAAAGCTCATGACACTATATACATTTTCTGTTATTCTTTAAGCCCTGGTCTACTTTCAAAATAACAAGTGGAGGGTCCACACTACCAAGCCTGTTATTTTGAAATAAGGAGTTGGTTATTTCAAAATAATAACTCCTGCTTTCCATGGGTGCGTCTATACTGCACCTGAAACAAAAGACAGGACTATGTAGCACTTTAAAGACTAACAAGATGGTTTATTAGATGATGAGCTTTCATGGGCCAGACCCACTTCCTCAGATCAAATAGTGGAAGAAAATTGTCACAACCATATATACCAAAGGATACAATTAAAAAAAAATGAACACATATGAAAAGGACAAATCACATTTCAGAACAGAAGGGAGAGGCGGGGGGGGGGGGGGGAGGAAGGTAAATGTCTGTGAGTAAATGATATTAGAGGTGGGAAAAGGTAAATGTCTGTGAGCTAATGGTATTAGAGGTGATAATTGGGGAAGCTATCTTGGTAATGGGTAAGGTAGTTGGTGTCTTTGTTGAGCCCCCCTTGAAGAGTGTCGAATTTTAGCATGAATGACAGTTCAGAGGATTCCCTTTCAAGTGCAGATTTGAAAGTCTTCTGGAGTAGGATGCAGGTAATTAGGTCTTTGAGACAGTATCCTTTCTGGCTGAAATGGCAAGAAACTGTTTTTTCTTTGTTATCCTGTCTAATATCTGTTTTGTGGGCATTGATCCTTTGGCGAAGTGTCTGAGACGTTTGTCCAATGTACATAGCAGACGGACACTTTCGGCACACGATCGCATAAATTATATTTCTGGATGCGCAGGAATATGTATTCTTGATCTTATAACTCACTTGGTTAGGCCCAATAATGGTATCAGCAGAGTGAATATGTGGACAAAGCTGGCAACGGGGTTTGTTGTAAGGGAAGGTACCAGGGTTGGTATTAGTGTGGTATGTCCTGTGGTTGTTGGTAAGAATCATGAGGAAGTGGGTCTGGCCCACGAAAGCTTATCATCTAATAAACCATCTTGTTAGTCTTTAAAGTGCTACATAGTCCTGTATTTTGTTTCAGCTACACCAGTCTAACACGGCTACATTTCTATCACTATTCTATACTGCACCTGTACTTTGAAATAAGCTACACAATTTGAGCTATGCAAATTGTGTAGCTTATTTTGATCATATTTGAAATAGCTTATTTCGAAATTTGGCACTGTCTATACAGCGCCAAATTTCAAAATAGAGCGCTATTCTGAAACGTGCCTTAATCTTTGTAGAATGAGGTTTACAGGGACATCAGAATAGCATGCCCGTTATTTCGAAAGCTATTTTGAAATAACGGGCATGCTGTCAAAATGCAGAAAATGCTATTTCAGGATACTTGAAATATCCTGCAATTCATTAGCATGATCTTGCCGGCGCTCTAGTTCGAATCACAGTTTTTGAGGAGTAACCTTAGTTCAAACCAACGGTTAGTTCGAACCAAGGGCTTTAGTTCAAATTGTCGCGTCCCAGTGCACCACTTCCTGGTTCGAATCAGCTGTGATTCAAACTAGCATGCTGGCGAGATCATGCTAATTTGTGAGCTACACAAATTGCATAGCTTATTTTGAATCAATTTTAATATAGCTTATTTTGAAATTTGGCACTGTCTACACAGCACTTATTTCAAAATAAATCACTATTCCAAAATGTACCTTACTCCTCGTAGAATGAGATTTACAGGGATGTCAGAATGGCAAGCCTATTACATTTTGAAATAATGGGTGTGCTCAAAAGACACGGAATAGCTATTTTGGGATACTTCCGGTATCCCGAAATAACATTGTGGTGTAGACGTAGCCCTTAGGTGCCACAGGACCACTCATGGTTTTTAAAAATTGTTTAAGTTACAGACTAACACAGTTACCCCTCTGAGACTTTTAAACATGCAAGGCACTGCATTCAGCCATATGGAGTGGAAATCCATCAACTGCACAAGGAAACTGACACAGATCCAAACAGACAATCTTCCTTTTCTTCATATGCAAATTTGACACTGTCTCCCAGGGAATGATAAAGACATGAACTGGATGGGCCATTCAACACCCAAATGACATCAAAAGTATGGGATACTTACAGCCCACTCTATTAGCTTCATTTAGCATGGACACTATAAGGCTAGGTGTAGACTACGGGGCTTTATCGGAAAAAGCTATGAAAATTGTGCTCCGCAATTTGTGTTGCTTTTTCCGATAGCTTTTCTGGAGGAGGCTTTTCTGCCATTTGGCCCCATTTAGATGGGGCCAAATGTTGGAAAATCCTCCTCTTTTGGTGGAGCCCTTATGCCTCATAAAACGAGGAATATGGGGCTCCCTGAAAAAATGTGTTTCCTCTTCCACAAGAAAAAGCAGAAGAGCAAATGCCTTCCTTGGATGCAGCGGGGTTTTTGCGGAATACCCCGTAGTCTAGACGTAGCCTCTATAGTCTAGACATAGCCTAATTAACACAGTTTTTTCCCTCTCCCTCTCTCCCTTCTTTTTCTGCTTTGAATTTGTGGTTTCTGTCCCTTTTGCTCCACTCAGCTGTGGTTTTGCCTACAAAAGCACATGATACTTTTTATGGGTGTGTCTAGACTACAGAGTTTTGTCGACAAAAGTGGACTTTTGTCGACAAAACTATACCTGCGTCTACACTACCGCTGAGTTCTGTCGACATAACGTCGACAGAACTCAGCAGTTTTGTCGATGCTGGTAAACCTCATTTTACGAGGCATAACGCCTTTTGTCGACAGAGTTCTGTCGACAGAAGGTGTTATTGCATCTAGGGTTGTGTCTAGACTACAGGGTTTTGTTGACAAAGCAGCTTGCTTTGTCGACAGAACTGAATGTAGTCTAGACGCTCTTTGTTGACAGAAGCTTTGTCGACAATATCTGTCGACAAAACTTCTTTCGACAAAAGCCTGTAGTCTAGACGTACCCTATATTTTGGTTAGTCTCTAAGGCTATGTCTACATAATAACAAAGCGTGTGTCTACCCAGCAAGCCATTACAGTAAAACTCCAGGTGTTCGGCATCCAGTAGTCCGGCACTCCCGATAGTCCGGCACCAACTGGATCCCGGAAGTGCTCTGGCCAGCCGAACAATTGGAGCTTCTCTGCCCCAGGCTTCCCCAAGTCCAGCACTGCTGAAACTGACCAGCGGCGGACTTGGGGAAGCCAGGGGCAGAGCAGCTGGGGTGCTGCCGGGTTGGTCCCACAGCGCCGCCCCTCACCTGAGAGGCACTGCGGGACCAACCCAGCAGCACCCCAGCTGCTCTGCCCGCGGCTTCTCCAAGTCCACCACTGCCGAAACTGACCAGCGGCGGACTTGGGGAAGTCCGGGGCAGAGCTTCCCCAAGTCTGCTGCTGGTCAGTTCCAGCAGTGTCGGACTTGGGGAAGCTGGGGGCAGAGCAGCTGGAGTGCTGCCCACGCTGTGCAGTTCCCCGCTGACCTCTCCCTCCCAGACCCTTCATAGCCCCCTTTCCGGTACTCTGGCATATCCAATAATCCGGCACCCCCTGGGTCCCAAAGGTGCCGGATTATCAGAAGTTTACTGTATTTTGAAATAATGGTGAGCTGGAGGACTTCTTTCTCCAGCTCTTATAACCCTCATTTCACAAGGAGTCGGGGAAGTTGAAGGAAGAGTGTTCTTCCTTTGACTTTCTGCTGTGTAGACAGCGCCACAAGCCCAATTAAGTTATTTCAACTTCAGCTACACAATTGACGTAGCTAAAGTTGCGTCGCTTAATTCAACTTTTGCCCTGCTGTGAAGATGTACAAAGGTACAAGACCACTTTTTTATTTTATTTTTTTAAAATTCACTTGGCTACATTCCTGGCCAAGTTTTACAGAAAACTACAAGTTAAGACAAGTTTTGATCTGATACTCCAGGATTTTTTCTAAGATACTTGGCCCTGCAAGTATCATAGGGTAGGATGAAGATTTCAAAATCTTTCTTGATTTCTACCCTTTTTTGTGTGTATGAAATTCATTTTTTCAGGTGTGCAATGTCATACAAAATGAAGATGGTACCTGCCTACAACAGACTAGGGATCCTTGGCACTGATATGGCAACAGTTACACTGACGATCAAGCCCTCAGTCTTAAAAAAAAAACAAAAAAAAAACCCCGAGTGGAGCTGGGGACTGTCACACAGCATCTTCCTACCCTGAGCCCCTCTGTGGATAGCACATTTTGAATATACTCAGGAAAGGAACTTAGATTATAAGCTCTTTGGGGAAAAGAAGGGGTCCTAGATGCTATTGCAATAGAAATAAGAAATAATAATGATAATAGCTACAAAGGAAACATTGTTTTGATTAATATAAGGCTACCTCCTATGGTATTTATTGAAATAAAATTCCCATTCCTCCAGTGGGAGTTTTGCTTGGGGAGGACTGCATCATTTGACTGCTTTGGTTGTTTTTAAAAAACACATATTCTTTCAGACCCTTATGATTCCCTCTCTATCTTTACTCACATTTATAGCCACATAAACATTGCGTACAAGTGGCTGCAACTCCCTCGACTTCAATAGAATTGATCTTAATTACAATAGGTGTGAATTATTTATTTGCATTATGGTAGAACTCAGAAGGCCTAAGTGCACAACAAGAAACAGTCTTGGCCAAGATCTGTTTACAATCTAATTTGAAACAAGGCAAAACAAAGCAATATAATAGAAGGGAGATAGTATAAACCTAACAATGACAAGATCACATGGTTACACAGACTACTTGACTTTTTGAAGATTAAAGTATTCATTAATGAATTATATTTATTTAAAAGTATTTTGGGGGTAAGGATGAGGATATATTCTTTGAGGTGAAGAAAGGGATTTTTAAATTATTTAGATTTACTGACTAGAAGACTTAATTTCCACCTATGTACAGTTATTGAATTCTGTTGTCTGTTTCTGTTAGATACCTGAACATGAATATTTAATACTCTGGCTGGCTCAGTTAATATGCTAGCTGTGTATGCATATTTAATGCTGCTGGGTGGTGATCATGATGTTATGTTTAATAAATTGTTTGGGCCCCTGGAGCGTTTTGCCTCCGAATTTTTTATTGTTTAGATTTAAATAAATACAAAAATACTGTCAGCACTTTCTGATTGCCACACAAGCTAATCAGCAAGGTATGTGGGGGTTCTGGTAGGTATCACAGGAGGAATGAGCCTTGAAGGGAGATTTGGAAAAGAGGGTAGTGACTTCAGAGTGTTAGTTCAGGAAGGGCTTCCCAGCTCCCTGTGAAAGCGTAAGCAGGGTCTGAATGAGCTCTCCCCTGACATCTAGCGATGAGCTGGGGGGAAAGACCTCAGGAGCCGACCATGTTGGCATAGAAATGCTTCATCTGCCTAGGTGCACAGCAGATGGAGTTGCTCTGCAAAATGATCAATTTTTGGCTAGTTATGGTGGCAAATAATTGCAGTATTTGAATGCAGTAGGGTTGCCAGGTGTCCGGTATTTGTGGGCTCCGTCCGGTTAAAAAAACCAGGAAATACCGGACATGTGAAATGTCCAGTATTTCCTGTTTCCTCGGATGGAAGTTTAGCGGGGTCAATTTTCCCCTGCTGCATTTGGTAGGAGCGGGGGCGTGAGGAGCGCTGCAGAGTTGTAGCAAAGGGGGGCAGGAGGGGGCACTTGCTGGGCACCATGCTAGGGGGGCATTGGGCTAGGGTGGGAGCAGAGCGCATTCTGCTCTGGCCCACATGACCAGCGGAGACCTGTAAGTTGGCCACATGATGCCTCCCTCAATACCAGCCGTGGCCAACCCATGGGTCTTGCCCCCTAAAAGTTAGGCTTATGAAGCCCCCAAATGCCCCCCGCCCCCCCACCCCCTCCGGCTCCCTCCCAGCCCTCAGCTTCTCTTTGCATACCGGGTGGAGCTGCGGGGTTTAAAAAATGGTGCCCAAGGGGCAGCTTCCTTAAAAAAAAATTTTTTTTTTGCTTAACAACTTTGGTCTCCCTCTTCCCCCCCCCCCCACAGACAGAATTTTTTCCCAGTGGGGGTTTTTTTTTGGAAGGGGTGTTCAGTATTTTTTGTTAAATCATCTGGCAACCATAGAATGCAGGGATAAGGAAATGTCATCATTATTGTAACGGGCAGCAGAACTGTGCTTAACATGTCTGGATTGAGGCAGATTCCTTAATCTGAACCTCACTTGTGAGCCAAGGGTAGGGATGACAAATCCCTTTGAGGATGACTGTCCATGGGTACACGCCCTGCTAATTGGTGGCGTGGACTCTGCCCAAAGAGTCCTACACATGATTTGAGGTGCTCTCCTCCAGTGTTTAATGACAGAGCTGGTTAGATTCAGTTGAAATTCTTTGTTGCCAGTTGATGATTCCTAGAACTGACATCACTATTGAACAGGTCTAGCTACACTTTTGTGTGGTAACAGTTAAAGGCAAGATGGAGACTGCAGTGGGTGGGAGGTTCCCCACAACCCGCTTTAATTCCTGAGAGCAGGATTAAGTGTGGAACTTCAGAATATGATGTCATAGGAGTAGAAAGCAGAGAACTGTTGGTTGCAGAGAGAAAGTGGTGAGTGACAGCAGAGGCACAGCAGCAGCTGAGAGCCAGTTGCAGAGGCGGCAGCAAAAAAATTGCTTGATGCCTCTGCTCAGGATTCAGGGGTGAATCTCATGACTGCACTTCTGAACTCTGGGTCTTCACTAACAAGGACTGTCAAGTGTCAGTCGGGTGCAGCAGAGGAAGAATGGAGGGATGTAGTAAGGAACATTAGTTTGTTCAAAAAACGAATAGTCCTGTAGCACCTTAAAGACAAACAAAAATATATATATAGTATCATTTGCTCATCTGAGGAAGTGGTTTTTGTCCACAAAAGCTCATATTATATATCACTACTCATCATTTTTTAAAGTTACAGAGTAACATGGCTACCCCTCTGATTGGTTTGTTCGACATTCACATTGCAAGGTGAGAAACTGAGGCAAAGAACACTTCCCTCTGTATCATGAGGTGAGTATTTGCCTATAGTCACACGCTTTTAGAATCGTAGAATCATAGAGCTGGAAGAGACCTCAGAAGGTCATCATGTCCAGCCCCCTGCTCTAGGCAGGACCAATCCCAACTAAATAGAATAATAGAATCATGGTTCTGGTGTTTTCTCTTTTGTTTTATTTTGTTGTACACAAACTCAGTGCTTTCTAGGGGGGAAGTTTGTACTGGGAGTATCGCTCAGTAGTGATGGTAAATTTTCCCAGATTACTTAGTAGGAACCTGAGCCAGTTCTGTTTTGGGGTGTTAAAAAGACCTCTCAATATTGCACTTGGGCCTTGCGGCTGCTGACTCCACCCTGCAGAAGAATTATAGACAAAATACAGACATGTTGCAGAAGGCATGAAATATTTTTTAAATTGTTGTTTATAAACAAACCAACTACAGACTATTGATACCAGAAAAACAGAGTTCAACTTAGTTTGAATTTTAGCTTTGTCTTCTTTGTTTGCCATGGAATACTGCCTGACTGGAACTCTCTCCAGCACCCAGAGACATCAAGTGGCTGGATAATATATTGCATATAAGCATATATTAGGCAATGTCCATAATCAATGCAACATTTCAGGCCATTTTTTCTCACACTGTCCCAGTTTGCCATGCATCTTAAAAATTCTGAAAGATAAATATCCAGTAGTCCTCTGTGGAGCTCCTTCAGTTTTCAGTTAAAAATACTTGAACTGACATCCTTTAATGATGCAAAGATAATTTTCAAAATGTGAAACAACAATAAATAGGTGATTAATTGTGCATTCACAGACCCACACCAACAGTTAATGCTTCTAAAGAGCATTCCTTTTCTTCATATCAAGGGATGACAGGAAATCTATAAAAATGTGCAATTTTGAACTGTTTTACCCAAATAAGACTTATAATAATTTAAGAAGAATTATGTCTATGTTCAGCGAGCATAATGGATTTTTCTTAATTCAATTAAGTCTTGGTGTGTATTAAAATAACCATTTAATATAACTGAACAAAAGGTGAGTCCCATTTTTTTAGATTACAATTCTGACTTTGTATTATTTGACATGATAAATCCACATTTCAATTCTCCTCTCCCTCCCGACAAACAACTAGCCTGCTGATGATTAGTTTTTCAATATAACAACCATATATGACAACACGGAGATAAATGATGCTCCCACGATCATAGAAAACACTACAGGCAAGTAGTTAAAAACCTTAACCACCAAACACAGTTCATCAACATAGGTTCACCCATCCAAAGATTCACCTCTGAATGGAGGGATTATGAGTGAACAGGGGGCGAAATGAGAATGGGTCTTGAAAGAGGCAAAGATTTACATGGAGAAAAAAAGTATGTGAAGCTGGAGGTTAAAAAAACCTCTTCATGTATGTCTGGTAGAAAATTGTCTGAGCAATAATCATCCATCTATGAAATGTTTAGCAGCCACTTGGCTCCCTCAAAAGATATAAAAATGACTAAGTCAGGTAGAATGATTGTGCAAAAAGACAAAACAAAACAGAAACATGAGTCTATTTCATAGCCCCAAGGAGGGACTCTCATTACAAAACTATGTTAAGTCATTAAAAAAACAATCAGAAAAACAAATATGGCACGTCTACATGTAAATTACTTACAGCCACATTGTACTGCCTGCTCCATAGATATACCCCAAGTGAAGCTAAGACATTATATTACAAAATACAAAATATTTGCTTAAAACTTTAATTTACTCTGAAATGTATTAGTGAAGCTAGAATTTCTTAGTCCTCACTGAAGTAAAGACTCAATTCTTTGAACTCCATGGCATTTTTGTCTTTTAAAGTTTCTTCCTTATATGTCTTGCTAACTATATTGATTCCTTTTCGTGTTGTATATATGTGCAATGCACTGAGATGAGCTATCATGAGGATCAAGGAATTATGTGTAAATAACCTGGTGTGATTTCCTTAGCATTTACTGCCATTCATTGATTACAGAATAATCCTGTCAGTCTTCTGCTTTTCTCCATGGCTCTGTTGACTTCTCCTGGTACTCAAGAAGCCTTGGAAGTAGAATATTTAGACCTATTCAGAAATGTTCTGTGTGAGAAAGTGTTCAGATTGTTACAAACTGCTTGCTTTCCAAGAGCAATTCTGACAGACTGAAGAAGACCAGTGGCACAAAATACAGTCCCAGAGAGATACAAGAATGCAAAGTAGAAGAAGCAATAGTGTATGAACCTTGTTCCTTAATGCTATTATTCACTCTGGGAAAGTGATAGAACTCCAGGCTGGTATAATGAGCGTAGAAGCATTTAGTTTCTTTGTTTCTGTTTCACATTTTGCCACAGCATCCTTCTGCGCATGCACCAGGGATGGCCCACCAGCAACCCCCGCAGTGCTGCAGGGGAGCACCTCCTGGAATGAGGTGTAACAGTTAATTTGAACTAAGTCCTTAGTTCGAATTGCCGTTTCACTGCCGTGTGTAGCTGCGGGCAGCTACTTCGGGCTAGTGGAATTTCAAAATGGCGACCGGATGGGAACATGCAAATAAAGCCAGGGATATTTAAATCCTGGGCTTCATTTGTAACTTCAAATGCCTACATTAGCCTCCCTAGTTCGAACTAGGGGGCTAGTGTAGACATACCCTCACAATACTATACTGATATCTGAATTTGTATACCCAGACCTGGCTCCATACTGATTGCTGTGCTGGATTTTGGAGATTACTTCTTTATGAAATACTATAGAGATAAGAATGAACCTTCCTTTCAGAAGCTGACCACCGACCACGTGAAAGTTATTTTGGTCCTGCCACTATGGTATCAGATTTGTTGCAAATTGATTTATTTGATCCCCACCCTCTTTGGCAGACTTGAGTAAGTTTCTGGAAAATTTCATCCTTTAGTTCATCTCTACTTTGCTGAAGCTGGCTGGCAGATGCAGGAATTATTGCCAGAACAAGGTCAATGTAGACTTTGCATCTTTTTATAAAGCCTTTTCTTCTGTTTATGGCTGCTTATTTGGGACTTCAAATAGAATATCTGCTAATGAGTGGTTTCCCTGGTTCTTCTTCACTGTTCAAAGAAAATCGTGTCAAATGTAGTTGAAATCTTAGAATCCTAGGTGAAAGGTCATAGGAACATAGGAACGTAGGACTGAAAGGGATCTCGAGGTCATCTGGTACAGTCCTCTGATCTCAAGATTTTGTCTAGTGGTTTGAATCCAATTAGATTCATGCTTGAGTACGAAGGTGTTGTTTGTTCCATTGAGGATATAGAGGATATCGTCCCTAGAAGAATGGACTCATTGCTCTCATAAGCGGCGAGGAGTCCTGTGGCACCTTATAGACTAACCGAAGTGTTGGAGCATGAGCTTTCGTGGGCAAAGACCCACTTCGTCAGATGAATGTCATGCATCTGACGAAGTGGGTCTTTGCCCACAAAAGCTCATGCTCCAACACTTCGGTTAGTCTATAAGGTGCCACAGGACTCCTCGCCGCTTTTGCCGATTCAGACTAACACGGCTACCCCTCTGATAATTGCTCTCATATAATAACATGCCCTCATGGAGTGTTTCCACCATTCTTGATGAACTGTACTTTATTGGAAAATGTCAAATTTTGTGAGATCTTCAACATATTGCTTTTTTTTTCTGGGCATCCTTGCCAGCTATGGCTTGATGCCTAGTCAAATCTTCCCAAACTTTTCCAACCTTCCCTCCTAGTAAGATTTCTTGGTCCCTCACTCTCTAGTTGTATATTGTTCTTCTGTTGCCAATTTGGTCCTATTGTTCCTTTCACATGTGTGTCTTCTCTTTTTGCTATATGAATATTTCCTGATGCAGTCTCCATATGCTGCTAGCATATAAATCACACTATTGTCTCTCTATGGTTTCTTATAGTCTCACATTTGCTATAGCATTTGCCAGTGTAAGGTTTGGGTCTCACTGAATCTGTGCTGGTAAATTAGTGTATTGGTGTCTTTTATGCAAACAACTATCCTGTCTTTAAAGTTTCATATTTACAATTTTCAGTAAAACGATGAACAAATAAGTCTCACCTATTTCTGACAGCTGTTGTGATAATTGGGCTTACAAATGTAGCTAATTGTGAGTTCAACTGTTAAGAGTAAGCGAAAGTTCATAAAGTGTTATAATAACCTGTAGTAATAAACATTGCTAGAGAAAGTTGTAAGGCAGACAGTCTAAATTAGTACAAACAAAAAGGCCTCCTGGTATATATAAAAAGGCATTGTAAAGATTATTCCTGGTAAGCAAGAACAGCATGAGACTAAGAATTAAAAAAAAATAAAAAAATTAGCGTATGAGAAAATGGGCCTAACAGGGGTACCAAGTAGTGAGGGAGGAGGCCATTCTGCCCATCATTCCCCTTTGGGGACATACAGAAAAAAAAGGTGCAGAGAAGAAAATTGATGGACAAATGGATGTTGGCTACTGGGACACAGAGGCTATGTCTACACAATAGAGTTTTTGCAGAAAAACAGCCATTTTTCTGCAAAAACTCGTGGAGCGTCCACACCTTAAGCCCTCTTTTGTGAAAGAGAATCAAAAGAACAGAGGGGGTTTTGTGCAACTGGTAAACCTCTTTCTACGAGGAAGAAGCCTTTTTCTGAAAGTGATAGAAAAAAAAAGTGAACACATATGAAAAGGACAAATCACATTTGTCCTGTTCTGAAATGTAATTTGTCCTTTTCATACGTGTTCACTTTTTTAAATTGTATCCTTTGGTATATATGGTTGTGACTATTTTCTTCCACTATTTGATCTGAGGAAGTGGGTCTGGCCCACGAAAGCTCATCATCTAATAAACCATCTTGTTAGTCTTTAAAGTGCTACATAGTCCTGTATTTTTTTTCTGAAAGAGCTCTTTTGCAAAAAGGCATGTGTGGATGAGGAAGAGGGGTTTTTGTACAAAAAGAGGAAAGAGAAAAAAGCACAGGTGGCCTGGTGGCCATTCTGTGAATACCAATCAGTGCTTACTTTCGAGAGAGAGTCCATGCAGTCTGGATGCTCTCTTTCGCAAAAGCACCTATCTTTTTCAATGTGCTTTTGCAGTGTGGACACACTCTTGCACAAGAAGTTCTGGTGGAAGATTTCTTCCGATAAAAGCTTCTTGTGCAAGAAGCCTACAGTCTAGACGTAGTCTGAGTGACCACAAGATGAGAGAAGAGGAAAAAGTAAATTGGATGTCACCTTCACTATCTCCCATGATCCAGAGATTTTGATACCGAGAGATTCCCTGACCAGATCAAGACAGAGGGGGGAACCCACCACTTCTGGCTCTGGTTGAATCTAAGACGCCACTTGGGATATGAGATTTCATTTCCCCCCCTGATTTCTGTATAGCCTTTTCTCTCCCTACCTTATTTCTTCTGTTATGCTTATAAGAAGCACATGGGATCTTTAAAGGGTTAAAGGCAATACGCCACATTTATTAAGAATACAATAGTAAAGCAGCTAGCATATGCTCACAGGGTATGTCTACACTGCCACCCTAGCTCGAACTAAGGTGGCTAATGTAGGCATTTGAACTTGCAAATGAAGCCCGGGATTTAAATATCCCGGGTTTAATTTGCATCTTCCTGGGCGGACGCCATTTTTAAATGCCTGTAGTTCGAACTACTTGCCTGCAGCTACACGGGGCACGAAGTAGGTAGTTTGACTTAAAGCTCTTAATTCGAACTACCATTATTCCTCCTGTAAGGAGGGTTAATGGTGGTTCGAATTAGGAGCTTTAATTCGAACTACCTAGTCCATGCCACGTGTAGCCGTGGGCAGGTAGTTCAAACTACGGGCATTTAAAAATGGCACCCTAGTTCGAAGTAGACATACCCACATAGACATACACTCTCTCTCTCACACACGAGTTCTACCAACGTTATTATAGTTACCAGCCAGTTGTTTTTATCAATCTACTGTCCAGGTAGGGGACTGGGGCTTTATCAGTCTGGACAGATGCTTCAGTCTTGACAGGGTGGGACCCAAAGAACTATGGCAAAGCAGCCTCTTTTTGTAGCAGTTTTCCTTCGTTGGGATCAGTGCGTTTTGCACTGTCATGCTGTAATTAATCGCTGTTTGATGTGTGCTTGGTTCCTTAAGTTGTTCTTCTCATATCACAGTTATCTTGTCCCTACTGATAGGTGCTTGCTTTATCTTTTCTAGTCATCAATCTGCCTTTATCTTCATCTCGCCAGCAGATACAGCAGTCTCCTGGTGCCTTTCTGTCTGTCTTCAGCATCTCCCTACAGAATCTGGTCCAGTGATGGCCTTCACATTTACCTTCTAATACATATTCCTCCTTCACATGCACAAAACAGAATAGATTTCTTTGTTACACAGACACAATATGAATATTTAATCAGGAACATCAAATTACAATTTAAAGAAAATCATCATACCCTTTTACACATTCCACAATACTAGTTTTAAAACTTAAAACAAAAACCATAAGAATCTTTTCCAGTCTTGGAATTAGCCTCAGGCTATGTCTACACTGCACAGTTATTTCGGAATAAGCTATTCCGGAATAGTTATTCTGAAATAGCTTATTTCGAAATAGCACATCTACACTGCAGGGAAGCCTCAAAATTAGTCCGAGGCAGGCTTCCCTAATGTAGATGTGCTATCTCGATTTAGAGCCCCAGGAGGAATAACTCAGAAAGGCCTTGGTGAGGAGCTATTTCAAAATAGCAGCGTTGGAGCATCTACACACGTCTTATTTCAAAATAGCTATTTTGGAATAGGAGTTATTCCTCATAGAATGAAGTTTACAGAAGTTGGAATAAGCCGTCCGTTATTTCAAAATTATTTCAAAATAACAGAATTGCTGTGTAGACACTCTCATAGTTATTTCAGAATATTGGTCGTTATTCCGAAATAAATTTGCTATGTAGACACACCCTCAGACACAACATTCTGGCTGGTGCACCTTTACCATTGGTAAAATAAAGGTCCTCTCTGCTTTCAGAAAGGGTTGTTGGCAGGGTACAACAAATCATAACCCTGAAATACATTAATACATTTAATACATACAATACTAAATTATTTTTTTCTTATTCTAATATATAGGGCTTGACAAGTGGTGGTGAGCCCTGCTCGGCAGCCACGCAATTTGGCATGCTGTGCATGCACAGACCGCGCTGTGCATGTGCTGATCATGCTGCCGTGCCATGCCAGGCTAAAATTTACTCACCACAGGTGAGTAGATTGCCGTAATTGTCGAGCCCTGTTAATATATGTAACCTAAAATAGATGGTATTTCTGCCCAATAAAATTTATTTACTACACTTCTTACCCTTGCTCTTTTCCTTTCTATCTTATGAGAATTTGGCTTTGCTGGGCAAGTTTTTACCTCCCTGCTGTAATCTTGTGACCAAAAGAGGCAATGCTGTAAATAGTATGATGTGGGTATGTGTTTGCCAGGTCATGGAGCTGCTGATGAGACTTTGTTCTGGTTCCTCCTCCTCCCTCCCCACCGCCCGCAAGGCTGTTAGTGAGAGTCCAGAGACAGAAGCTGCGTTTTCTGTCCTTGCTATTCTTTTCTCTCCCCATTTTGTGGGTGTTTTTGTCTTGGTTTGTCTTCTAGGAAATGAGATCAGACTTTAAGAACAGTTCCAGCCCATCTCCATTAACTTTCCTTTTGGGAGAAAAGAGAAGTTATTACCATCTTTAATACCAACTAAAAAACTGTCAAACAAAGGGCTGTTTTTTTCCTTTTAAAGACTTTCTCTAGCTAAAGGGAAAGGAAAGCTGTTAAAATGAAAGCCTTATTTAATACTTTACATGTCAAATGCTTTAACTGATTTTCTTTCTTTTTCTTTAATAATAAAAGTTAAAGAGATGATTAATAGTGCAATGGTCCTAAGCAAGCTCAGGTCTGTTTATGTCAAATTTAACACTGCTTAATGTTGGACTGTTTCAGGGTATATCTAAGATCAGGGTTAGTAGAACTCAAGTTAGCAGTCTCTGGGCTTGTTAATCTAGGTTTGAGTGTCTATACTCATTTCTAACCCCAGGTTAGGAGTTATTGAATCATAGATCCCAAATAGGGGCTATAGCAGCTACACTGCACTATTCAGGTCTGAAGCCAACCACCTATATCCCAGGCTTCCTAGCAGTGTTTCCCGTAAGCTGTGTGCTTGTACATAGGGTTGCCAGGTGTTCGGTTTTGAACTGGAGCGTCCAGTATTTGAGCTTTCTGTCTGGGAAAATAGAAATGAGAAAATATAAATGTCCGGTATTTTCTAAATAAGATGTAATGTAGATTGTGACGTAATGTCAAGTGTGTGCCATATTTGTGTTGAAATCATCTGGCAACCCTATGTACAGGAGAGATTCAAATGTTGCCCAGCTGATTAGCAGAGCACCTGCATCTAGTTTTTTTGTTTCTAGTGGTGATGCACATAGAAATGTATACCGCCCAAGGATGGAAAAAATATGCAAATGGATGAAAAAGATTAGAGGGCACACTGTTTCCTAGGGCCCTCCCGAAATGTAGCTTAGAACAGCATCAAAGGATGTGGGAGAGGTTTTTATATCTAAGGGCCAGAACTGGGAATTCCTGCAAGGAAATAAAGCTGGTTACAGAGAAGCTGCATGATGAAACAGCACAGAGCTCTACAAAACAAGCCAGGGAGATTTTACCACCATGAACAAGAAGGGTTCTATAAAAGCTCTGAGAAGTTTTCAGAGCTGTTGGTGTCCAAACAGGATGTCCTGAGCAGATGTTCATGGGTTGTATAAACAGCTGAAATTCCACAGTCAGAACAAGGATGTCCCAAGACATATATACCTTATGGATTTTGAGTTATGGATACCCATGAAAATCATGTGCACTTCTCAGTCTGGTCAGGAGAAGAGAAGCCTTGTTTTTTTCTATGGACAATGAAAAAGTTATGCATGAATGAAACTCATATTTTTACTTGCCTGCCTCTGCAATTCACACGAGGAAAGGATTGTCTTCTGATTTGTTCACATCAGATTTACAAACAAAAAAAAGGGCAACCACTTATTAGACTGTCAAACCTGAATAAACCAAGCGTAATACCTTCCAACAATAGCTTTCCACAAGTTGAAAATAACTGGGGGAACTGGGAATGAGAGCTGGCTCCATGAACTGGCCCCTTATGATTCCCCCCCTTTTAGTAACAAAGACCCATCCCAGGCAAGCACCCAGTTCATTAATTTAAGCCTCTATCTGCTGGCACTCAGGAGTTTGGCCCTATGATCTTAGAGCAACTTTATAAAACTAGAAGTCAAAGCTTCCATGTGTTCTAGAGTTGAAAAGGAAATGTTTCCAGTTTTATATACATCACATAGGCTGTGCCTAGACTGCAGGCTTCTTTTGAAAGAGCCTCTTTCGAAAGCATCTTTCGAAAGAGGCTCTTTCGAAAGAGCGCGTCTAGACTACAATGCGCGGATCGAAAGATCGATCCGCTATTTCGAAAAAGAGCGTCCAGACTGCCGGACGCTCTTTCGAAATTGAAAGCCACCCGGAACTGCTTCTGCCAGGGCATGGGGGCAACATTTCCTTCCGGGTGCTGCCTGCCTGCCCTTTGCAGAGACGCGTGATGAGAGGGACACTCCTGAACACCCGTTGCTCTGCTCCTGCAGCTGCCTTTGCTGTCCCTTGAGGAATTTTGCAAGGCATTGCAGTGCTGCTTTGGAGTGCTCAGCTTCCTGGGACACCCCAGCAGCTTTTTTCTTTTGAGGTTTTTCTGCTTGCAGACCCTTATTTTTGGCATGGAGCCAGAGCTGCCCCTGGGCAGGCGATGGCCCCACACCACCATACTGCAGCTGTTGCTGCATCTTCGTGAGACAATCATGAGGCTCCTTCCCGAGCTGGACCCAGACCAGAGGGACGAGGGGTTCCCCCGTCCGGCAGCCACACTGCCCTTGCCTCCGAACTTTTTCGTGGACAGGCGTGTTTGGAGGTTTGACACCAGCTCTGACTGGTGGGACCGGCTCGTGATGGAGATCTGGGATGACCAAGACTGGCTACGGAACTTCCGCATGAGAGACCACTTTCCAGGAGCTCTGTACCTGGCTCGCCCCTGCTCTGCAACGGCAAGACACCCACCTGCGGCCCGCCATCCCCCTGGAAAAGAGGGTCGCCATTGCCCTCTGGAAGCTGGCAACCCCCGACAGCTACCGCTCCGTGGGACACCAATTTGGCGTGGGGAGATCTACTGTCGGGGCCGTCTTGATGGAGGTAAGTCATTGTCTGAGGACAGTCACAGTTTGGGGTGGGGGGAAGGGAGACTGTCAGGAAGGGACAAGTGGAGTGGGAGTGGGAGGGAGCTCCTCCACTCACCCTGAATTGTGGTGGGGGGGTTCTGAGGAGGAGATTCCTGGGCTGTTTGAGAGAGAAGGTGGGCGGTGGGTTCTCCTCCTAAGACATAAGGCACCCCTTCTAACACTTTGTTGTCTCTCTCGTTCTGCAGGTGGTGAGGGCCATCAATTCGGAGCTGCTCAACAGGCTCATCTGTCTACCGGATCTGGACAGCATCATGGCCAGCTTTGCTGCCCTCGGCTTCCCCAATTGCGGAGGAGCGCTCGATGGGACACACATTGCCATCCGTGCACCGCCCCATCGAGCAGCCCAATTCATAAACAGAAAGGGCTACTTTTCTATGGTCCTCCAGGCCCTGGTCGACCATCGTGGACAGTTTTCGGACATTTGTGTTGGGTGGTCAGGGCGGGCACACGATGCCCACATCTTCAGGAACTCGTACCTGTACCGGAGGCTTCAGGCAGGAACTTTTTTCCCCCATCGCCAGTTTGCGGTTGGGGATGTGCACATGCCGGTGTGCATAGTGGCTGATGCCGCCTATCCCCTGATGCCGTGGCTGATGAAGCCCTACACCGGCCAGCTGGATGCGAGCAAGGAGCAGTTTAATGCTCGCCTTAACCGGGCTCGCAACCAGGTGGAATGGGCGTTTGGCCGTTTAAAGGGCAGATTCCGGTGCTTGCTCACACGCCTCGACATGGGGGAGACCAACATCCCCGAGGTGGTGGCCGCGTGTTGCGTCCTCCATAACCTCGTGGAGAGGAAAGGGGAGGCCTTCCTACCAGGGTGGGGGAGAGCTGCTGATGCCCAGGAGAGGCTCTTTGCTCAGCCCCGGACAGCTGCCATCCGCCAGGCTCACCGGTCTGCAGTTGGCATCCGGGAGGCCCTCCGGGAGCAATTCTCCAGTGGAGGCCACTGAGTGCACTGAGGGGCTTCTGCCTGGGGACTGGGCCCTGGCCCCCAATAGAAGCTTCCCTCCACAACCCATCTCCTGACCCAGTTTGGACACATCACTTACACCAGGGTGTGTTTCAAAATAAAATGTTCTCTTTACTTATTTATAATTTTGTACATATTATCAAACAATGTGGCAAAATAACAAAAAATTTTTTCATTTTTGTTGTTGCCAAACTATATACAATAAACAAACAGTTCCTTTAACCCTTTGTTTGTGCTTTAACTGGGGTGATGGGGGTGATTGAAACCTGGAGGGGGGAAGGGGACTGGAAACCTGGAGGGGGGAAGGAGATCAGGTTGAACGGGGCTTGGCAGATTTCCCTTTCCTGGCTGGGCCTCGTGTTTGGGGTGCTCCCCGGCTACGGGATCGGGTGATGCACCTGTCGGTTGGCTGGCTGCTGGGGGGCTCTTGGGACGTGGAAGCCTGGGGGAGAGGAGGGCCAGGGGGAGAGAGGGGCTGGGGAGCTGGGGGGGCTGGGGGAGAGGGAGGTCCAAGGGGGGAAAGGGCTGCTGTTGTGGAAGGGGGGTTTGGTGGGGTGGGGTCATGGGGTGCTGGAGGAGCAGGACCAGGCACAGCAGCAGGCAAGCCGCTGACCTCCCTCACGGTGGCGTACAGCACCGTGCGCTGCAGGACCAGCTCATTCATGAGCCGATCACGCCACCGCTCCTCTGCCTCCGCCCTCTGTAGCAGGATGGCGTTCTGCTCCTGCACAGCCTCGACGTGCTGCCGGAGGATGTCGGCGTAGACACGCCTGTGTCTGCGGCTCCCATGTCTCCGAGATGGAGGTGGGGCTGGGGTGCTGCGGCCCTCTTCCATGGCTGGTCTGGCTGTGGAGGAAAAGAAGAAGACACAATCAGTCCTATAAACTGGACTCTGTAGCACTTACAATACTAACAGGATGGTTTATTAGGGGATGAGCTTTCCAGGGCCAGACCCACTTCCTCAGATCAGAGTAACACGGCTACATTTCTATCACAATCAGTCATGTGTGCAACAGCTGTCCAAAAGGGCATGCCCTCTCCCTTGAGACAGGGGAAGCAGACATTCTGAAGGTCACACTTTGTGTGTGTGTGTGTGTGTGTGTGTGTGTGTGTGTGTGTGTGTGTGTGACCTGGGCATCAGCCTGAGCATGACAGGTTTCCCTTGTGCATCACCCACTGTGCACCCACCCACCTACCTTCCCCCCCCCCGGGTGTGACACAAACTCACTGTACTCACCTGCTGCTTCCTCTCCCGTGCCAGATGACGCCTGGGAGGCTTCAGAGGTCTGGGTGACTGGCTCCAGGGTGAGGGTCGCCGTCTCCTCGCTGTCCTCCTCCTCTGGGCCCATGTCCCTGTCTCCAGACTGCTGTAGCTCCCGCTCTGGAGCGTCCACCACCGGGTCTGCCAGTCCGGACTGCACGAACCGCCGTGATGTGCGTGCTTCTGCACTGCCACCCAGGATCTGGTCCAGCTCTAGGTAGTAGGGGCAGTAGTGGGGGGCTTCCCCAGACCGGGAGCTCTCCTCCCTGGCTTTGGCGTAGCCCTGCCGCAGCTCCTTCACTTTGGAGCGCACCTGGTCCTGGGTGCGGGGGTAGTGGCCCTTCTGGGCCAGGGCTTCAGCCATGCGGCCATAAATGTCGGCGTTTCGCTGCTGGCTTTTGAGGGCCTGTAAGGCCTCCTCCTCTCCCCACAGCTCCAGCAGGCTCTTGATCTCTGCGCCGGACCAGGATGGTGCCCGGCGCTTGGAGCCCTTGGCTGGGTCCCCAGAAGGCTCGGAGGAAGGGCCAGGACGCTCTTGGGGCTGTGACATGCTGCAGCAAGGTCGCCGTGTGCTCTGGCTCCTTGTCTGCAACAAGTGACTGTGAGGGTGCACCTGTCCCTTTAAGGAATGGCTGCAGCCAGGAACCACAGACGTGCAACCCATGGCCCAGATTGTCCACCAGGGCTTGTTCCTGGAGGCCAATAATTTCGAAAGAAAGGGCTCCCCCCGTCCAGACTCACGTTCTTTCGACGGATCTCCCTCGAAAAAGGCGTTCTTCCTCGTGAAACGAGGTTTACCGCCGTCGAAAGAAAAGCCGCGTTCTTTCGATTTAATTTCGAAAGAACGCGGCTTGAGTCTGGACGCAGGGGAAGTTCTTTCGAAAAAAGGCTACTTTTTTCGAAAGAACCCCTGAGTGTGGACACGGCCATAGTGACAAACTGTTGTCACAAATATGACAATATCACATCTACCTTATGTCCAAGATGCCTATCATCTGGGTATCTATCAGGGAATGGCTATGAAGAAACAAGAGAAGTTTTAAAAGGTATTCTTCTCTTTCCCAGGCCAACTATCCAGAGGAGGTCAGATTTTCCATTTACCAAAGTGGTTTATTGAAAGAGCAGCCCAGTACTTAAAGGAGGCTGAAGGAGAATGGCGAAGTATCAGAATACAAGCCAAGGAACAGGGAGAGTTGTAGAATACCCCTTAGAGGCCAAGCAGCATAAAGAGATGTAGTTCCTTCTTGTCAGGGATAGCATGATTCGACCAGCATGTCTGCTTCCCCCTACATCCATGAAGAGGAAACAATAAAGTCTTTTGTGCTCTGATGTTCCATAATGACTTGTCTGTACCTATGGCCCTTCTTTTGTTGGACAAGAGACAACACCTCTTGTGGAAAATTACTATTTCACACTTGATAAGGCTTCTCTCCTGACTTTTGGAGTTCACAGTTTCAAAGTCAGCTCTGAAATGCTATCTTCTGTTGTTAGTGCTGCAGAGCATTGCTTGTGCTGCTGAGTTGCAAATACTGCTAGTGCGTCCATTCTTGGAACACCAATGTTTGCTTTACTAGTGGAGAGTGCAGCACATTGATTCAGAAGACCTTGATGTTACTCATAAAGAAAGATCACAGACTAGATGTGGTGGTGAAGGCATTCATCCAATTTTATTGTCAGCAAACCATGGTGTTGAGTGCCATATCCAATGGGTCATAGGAACACTGACACATATATGCCCGTGACAAAGTCAAAATAACAAGATGCTGTCCCTTTGGTCAACAGAAAGATGTCCCTTCTATTGCCTTCTCCTTTTATAGATTGAGACAAACAAGTTACATATTATACGCCAGAGGTTGTTAGTTCCTGTCTTTGTAGCTCAGGAGTGGATAATAGTTTTTGAGGAGGGGCATTCCAAGATTTTGGTAAGTGGTCAAGGGCTACACTTTTCTATGGATGGGGTGAGGGGTCTGGAATGGAGGTTGGATGCAGAAGGGAGCTTGGGGTAGAGGACTGGGGGCAGGAGAGGGTGTAGGGTCTGAGAAGGCATTTGGATGAAGGAGGGGTTTGTGATCTCGGTCAGGAGTTTGGGGTAGGATGCACTGTGAGTGCAGGAGAGGATTTTGGCTTGGAGCATTGCAAAGGCTTTGGATGGTGCCCAGGGGCAGGAGAGGTGGTGACCTGGGGCAGGGAGTTGGGGGAGGGAAGGGCTAGGGTTCCAGAGGCAGGCTGTGGATGACTCTAGATGACTTCTGGCAAGTGTTCCTTCTAAGCTGCATGGCAGCACAGTCCTGCATCTGTTTGATCATCCCTGCCCAGTCAGTGGCTCAGGTCTCCATGCATGGAGTTGCCTGACTGAGCAGGGCTGAGTAAGCAGCTGTGGGGCTATGCTGCCGTGCAGAGTAAAGGGAACACTGCTCCCATCCAGCAGCCCAAACAATTGGGTTCAAACTGTGGGTGCGTCTGCACTGCAGGGCTTAACTGAAAATAAGCTACGCAAATTGAGGTGCGTCAAAATAGGTAGCATCTACACAGCACTTATTTTGAAATAGAGCACTCTTCCTCTTCCTCTGACTTCCCTTACTCCTTGTACAATGAGGGTGGCAGGAGTCAGAGAAAGAAGTCATCCAGCTTGGCAATATTTGGATACTATTTCAAAATAGCCTGCTGTGTAGATGTGGACTAAGTTATTTCGGAATAACGGTAGTTATTTCGAAATAGTGTTGCAGTGTAGACGTACCCTATATGTTTTCACTTTGTGTCAGTACTGACTTTGTAATTTGCTTCTTCAGGGCTCTCAAAATACACTATGGTACCCGAGTGGTAGCGTCGCCACAAACATACAGTCTTATACTTTCCTTGCTATTTAGCGAGGAATATAAAAAAATGAGAAATAAAGGTGTTCAGAGTCGAGGGAAAGGGAGTGTTGATTAAGAATTATAATACTCTCAGAGCAAATATTACAGTCCCACTTAACTGAATAATTAAACTATCGAGGGCATCCATCGGAAAGTTCCAAAGTATATCGCTTTTTGTTGTGCTTTCCCCCCTTGCTTAGCTTGTGCTAAGCCCCGAAGTCAGGCAAACTGACGGAGATCTCTGAAAACAATCAAGTCTAGTTCACCCTGTGGATTTTCTGAGTATATTCCAGCTTGTCATGTGGTGCTCTGATGCCACATATAAATTGCATGTGTAACTGGGGTTGGTGAGGTTGGCGCATAAGACCTTGCAGCCTCTTCAGTGGAGGGAAGTTGCATAAAAGAGATACTTATTTGTGGCAGGTGTCTGATTTGCTTCCTCTCTGCTGCTTGTAAAGTGGCAATGGTAGAGTAATACCTTTCTTCTGTCAAATTCTGTGAGCTCTGTCCCTGCGGGAAATAGCATAGTATTGTGATGCAGATTTTCTGCCAAATCTCACAAATCCCTCACTGCAGGGATTTCCTTTTCAGAGGTCTCCTCCTGTCTATAGAGTGCTCACATTCAATATAGAAGGGCTTATCGCTTCCTTTTAGGAATATAAGAACCAGTCGCACTCTGCAGCCTGCAAAAACCCACCTGGTGAGCAAGCTCTCATTTATTCAATTTTTCAGATCTTGTCAAGGGCTGCTCTAGAGAAGGAGAGCGTCTGATAAGTTATTTGCCATTACTGTAAAATATGCCTGCCTCCACATTGTTTCAAGAGATAGGCGCATATACACTTTGGAATAGATCATTTGAAGCACAATTATTTCGGTGGTTAAATGTATAACATAATAATGTGCAATGCTATCTGATATTTACATGGTACCATCTGGCTCTCTGGATATTTATATGGACCCAATCACAAATTATGAGAGTGCTTTTCACGTAGTTAAAGTGGGAAGGGAAATGTGGTCTAGTGGATACGGTGATAACATGGTACTCAGATGCTCGGATTCTAATCGCTGTTCTGCCACAGACTTTCTGTGTGATATTGGACAAGTTACTTAGGAAAATGAGGCAGAGAAAGGCTATCTGTAAAATGGGTGTAAAAGAATACATAGAGGAGTGGACTGTCCTCTCATGATAGGGCTTGGTGTAATAGGATCCTTCACTGTCTAATGCCTTCTGTTGAATCCTGCAGACCTCCTTCTTCCTATAATTCAGCTTTCTATCATGAATCATAGAACACTAGAACTGGAAGGGACCATGAGAGGTCATCGAGTCCAGTCCCCTGCCCTCACAGCAGGACCCAGTACCATCTAGCCCATCGCTACTCTTAAATATCTCAAGAAATGGAGATTCAACAACCTTCCTGGGCAATTTATTGCAATGTTTAACCTCCCTGACAGTTAGGAAGTTTTAGTCTCATCATTTTTGGATAACAAAGAGTCCAAGAAATAAAGGTCCAGATGTTCTTATAAAAAGGTCTTCAGCCTAGAGATGTAAATGACTAGACAACTAGTTGACTACCTGATAAGTCTAGGATTATCAGGTAGTCAAGCCACTACTGGACTAGTCACTCCCCACTCCTTGCTGCCTCTGTATCAGAGGCACCAAGGTGGGAGAGTAGGAGCCAATGCTGGGGTGAGCCAGTTAAAAGCCAGTCCCCTCCCCAGCACCGTTTCTGCAGTGGAGGGGGTCAGGGAAGGCAGAGGAGCAGTGAGGGAAATGGTGCAAGTGAGGACCAAAGCAGTCCCCGCTCACATGGGGTCCAGACTGCTGCACCTTTCCTTTTAAAATGTACAAGATCTGGATGGCTCTTGTGCATTTCAAAGGTAGAGGCGCAGCAACTGGACCCTCAGTGAGATAGAATTCCCCGCTGCACCTCTTCCTTTGAAATGTACAAGAGCTGTGGACAGCTCTTGTACATTTCAAAGGAAGAGGCATAGTGCCCCCTTATGGACTAATCAAGTAGTCAATGGAAATTCCATCAACTGCTTGATTAGCTGATTAATCAAAATTTAACATCCCTACTTCAGCCCCTACTCTGTGCTTCAAGGTCCACACAGCAGTATTCCCAGGGCTGTGTCATCCTTGTTCCCTTCTCCGGCCTCATGCCACCTCACCAAGGCCTGGTTAGAGGAACTTCTATCCTTCCAGTCCAGGGATGCGAAACAGGCATTTAAAGTTCATTACACCAGGCTCTTTGTTGACATCTTCCTGAAGTTCCTATGCATTGCTACAGGCTGTTAAGTCTTTCAGAGCCTATGTGAGGTACACATACCATCACCGGTGGGGGTTGGAGTGGGAGAGGGATGTGAAGGGAACGACATTGAAATCAGTGAGATGTTTGGCTCTTGCAGTAATAGGAACTATATCATTGCATAATATCAGACCAAGAATAATAATAATAATAATAATTTCTTATCAACCTGCAGGAAAAATATTTTCATTACTATGTAGGTTTTGTTTATATATTCAAGTTCATGGAAAAAATGTCTCTTGGGGTATGTCTACACTTGCCCCCTACTTCGAAGTACGGAGGCAAATGAAGCATACTGAAGTTGCAAATCAAGCCCGGGATTTAAATATCCCATGCTTGATTTTCATGTTCCCGGCCGGTCGCCATTTCAGAAATTCACTAGCCTGGAGTAACTGCCCGTGTCTACACGCAGCAGTGAAACGGGAGTCCGATTTAAAGTCCTCCTGCAATGAGGTTTACCAGCCAATTCGAATTAGGGGCTTTAAATTGGACTCTCGTTTCACTGTCACGTGTAGATGAGGGCAGTTACTCCGGGCTAGTGAATTTCTAAAATGGCGACCGGCCGGGAACATGCAAATCAAATGTGGGATATTTAAATCCCAGGCTTGATTTGCAACTTCGGTATGCTTCATTTGCCTCCCTATTTTGAAGTAGGGGGTAAGTGTAGACATACCCTGTTTTTCATGGGGAATTTTGAAAAAAAAAAAAGGATGAATTTGGGAAAGGACTAATATCTATAAGGAAGATCACATATAGTCAGAATATAACCAGTTCGCTTTGCTCTTAAGGCCTATGCTTTCTCCTTTTGCTGCAGAGATCTGTTGTCAACAGCCCTCCTTTGAAGACACATGTAACCCGCTAGGGATGAGGTTTGACAAAGGTGGAAGATAACCGCTTTGCTGTTTAACCTCTCTAACTGTGGTTTAGTGGGAGATGATAATAATCTTTCATCTTCCAACAGTGATAAACTATTTCCAGCATGCTCTGCCCCACTGCATTGTTTACTAATGATATGAAGCTAAAGTGGCAACCAGGAAAGAGGCTAAACCAGTGCTGATCTGGTGTAAAACACACTTTGACATGGAGTGAATGTGACATAGGTTATTAATATTTATCTTCAAAGTCAAAGGGTTTTCCCTAGATAGCCACTGCAGCTAAGCTTGTAAAATGGAATTGATGTACACATGTGTGGGACTGACATATTGCGCTCAATAGAGTAGATCTTATACACACTTTTCAGCCAATAGCATTAATTTCAGTCCACTTAGCAAAGATCAAATTTTTACTTTGCCACCTCAGTGTACGTCTACACTACAGAGTTTTTTCGGAAAAATGGCTATTTTTCTGAAAAAATTTCAATTACATCCACACTGCAATTGCGTTCTTCCACAAGAAAATTGAAAGAACAGAGGGGTTTTTCCAGCATTGGTAATCCTTATTCTGCGAGGAAGAAGCCTTTTTGCAAAAGAGCTCTTTTGCAAAAAGGCATGTGTGGACAGGGAAAAGGGACTTCTTTTGCAAGAAGAGGAAAGAGGAAAAAGCACAGGTGCCCTGCTGGCTACTCCGTCGATAGTAATCACAACTTACATGTGAGATAACATCCATTCAGTCTGGATGCTCTCTTTCGAAAAAGCAGATCACTTTTTTGATGCACTTTTGCAATGTGGACACTCTCTTTCGGAAGAAGTTTTTTCAGAATATCTCTTCTGAAAAAAGCTTCTTCTGAAAGAAGCCTGTAGGCTAGACATAGCCTTAGAGAGCATCTCTTTAAAAAAAGAATCCAAGATGGACTGGAAACAAGGAAAGCATAGGGGAATTTTGTATGATGTTGGTAATATTTCTGAAACTCCCAGCAGTCCTTGAACCTGTATCATACATCCATCAATTTGGGCTCTCTCTCTATAGAAAATTAATATTTTGTTCCAGAGTAAATATCATTTATTGGGTAGACTAATGAGCTACTTCCCCATAAAAATATAGTATTAAGGATGCACTTAAATGGACTTGGAAACAATAATGGAATGAAACTATATTTATACTGAAACTCGTTAGTTTCAATGCATTTGCAGTGTACCAACTGCAGTCACTGTCACACTGAACCACTCATAGTGAATTTGTCCTGTGAAAATGAAGATGTCACTCTAAGCAAGTTCCACTCTACTTGCATCGGTGCACGAATCTATAATGAATGCAGACAGCCATGTGAAAAGGAAGCATCTCTATATGAATGATGTGCTGAAATACTTGGCCTGACTTTTTTGGATTAAAATATAATTAAGGAAATGCAGGTTCACAATGTTAATGATTCTCTCTCCTCCCACTCAAACTTTTCATTAAATTAGACTTTGAATGAGATGCAATTCCCATATTTTGAAAGATGGGCAAATAGGGCCTGATTCAAAGGTCACTGAAGTCAAGAAGAGCCTTTCGATTGACTTGAGTGCGTATAGGATCAAGTCAATGAGCCTTGATCCTATGAGAGACAAGGGATCTCCTGAAGGGTGCTGTGCGTCCTCTGCTTTCAGCATGAGTTCAGGATGCTTCCGCTGCCATCAGGAGACACCGCCCTGCCCCAGCACCTTGCACATGAAAATATCACATTTTATTCATTATGAATATGGGTGATTGGAAAACAAGAATTTCATTCTGTGAAAAACTTTGCCTTTTCAATGTTTGTTTTCATTTTCTAGTGGGATAAGAATAAGACCTTTCAAATTATTTTGCAATGAGAGAAACTCTCCAGGCTTGGCATAGCCATTAGCCTAGTGGCTCAGGCACTCACCTGAGCTGTACACAATGCACATTCAAGTCCCTGCTCTGAATCAGGCACAGACTTAAACCTTGGTCATATACAACGTAGCTGAGTTCCCCAACCAGTTGGCTATTCTGCTTTCATTCTGATTTTGGCTGGAAATACTGTCCTGT
The DNA here is from genome assembly GCF_052426305.1 of Pelodiscus sinensis. Classification (NCBI taxonomy): domain Eukaryota; kingdom Metazoa; phylum Chordata; order Testudines; family Trionychidae; genus Pelodiscus; species Pelodiscus sinensis. The sequence goes on from NC_143054.1 coordinate 17,704,591, forward strand.
ACCTGAGAAATGTTCCCAATTAAAATTTAATCAAAGCTGATACACTTCAACAAAACGTTAAGTTTTAGATTTAAAAAAAAATCCCGACTAGCTCTAATAATGAGCTTGATCCAATGCCAATTAATATCAATGGGACTACTTTCAGTGGCTTTTGGATCAGGTCCTAAGGCACTCATTGGACTGTTAAAATAAAAAATAGACATTGGGAAAGAAGTGTTTTTTTCTAAGAACTGGAGCAATTGACAAGGAAAGGGGAAAAGAACTTTGAAGTTTTCCAAACTGCAACCACAGCAATTAATGGCTCAGAGCATTGGTACTCCAACTCCTATATAAGGACTTATTCTTGTGACTACTTACATACCCTCTGCTAAGGGCTGACTTACCTTTAACGCCAAGCTTTTCCCCAGAATTGGACCCATGATGAATAAAATATGATTTAGCTAAGGGTAATTGTTTATGTCAAGCTCTTTAACTGTTGCTTAAACTCAGCACTTTTCCTTGCATAGAAATTGTTTTCATGGTGGAAAATAACCAGAAGGGTTGATATTAGGAAGGAAAATAGTGAACACTGAATCATGCCAGCCTGACAAAACTAGGTCAGAATTCTGTCTTTAATGTGTTTAATTTCAGACAGCTTTCCAAATTAGAGATGATCATGTGGCTGGGAGAGCTGTTATTCCTGACTGTCCTGGAATTAATGTCTTTCAGACAGTTCTATAGCTGAAATACATTGTCATTAGCTCTGTATTTATAATTTACAAATGCAATATTAAAAGCCTTGACAAACGATGCAGTGCATTTCAATACCTGAAAAGACAATAGGAGAAGGGATGGCAAATGCTTTGCAATAAATCACGCTGGTTAGGCATGTGAGGGAAAAAAACAAACCAAAACAAAAAAACCAACTCTTACTGGCATTTAAGAACGAAAATTAGATTAAAAACAGAGAATGCCCTCAATTACAATATAGACTAAATGGAGAAGTAAGAGTTTGGGTCAAAAAAGGGGTTATCAATACAATACAGAAAGCAGTAATGAAAGCTAATAGACATTGTGTATATGACCTGCACATTGGATTAGTGACCTGTGTAGTAAATTAGCAAAATAATAAGATATTTTTGCTATATAATACAAAAGACGCTAATGTAATACAAAAGCTCATTTTAGCCTGCCTTATCAGGGATTTCCATGTTGTATTTCTAGCTTGGTCTCTTGATTATTGTTCCAGTACACATAATAATGTAAGTATAAAATGGAGTACACTGTTGAAATGAGGAGAGTTAGATTAATAGAGGAAGAATCAGAGAGGGGAAAGCAAAGTGGAGTAGGAAAGGAAAGGAAAGAAAACAGGAAAATTGGGACAGAGAGGATAAACTGAAGCAAAATGCAGGACAATGTAGCACTTTAAAGACTAACAAGATGGTTTATTAGATGATGAGCTTTCGTGGGCCAGACCCACTTGTCAGGCCCACGAAAGCTCATCATCTAATAAACCATCTTGTTAGTCTTTAAAGTGCTACATTGTCCTGCATTTTGCTTCAGCTACCCCAGACTAACACGGCTACATCTCTATCACTAGGATAAACTGAGAGGCTACGTCTACACTGGCCCCTTTTCCGGAAGGGGCATGTAAATTTCACTAGTCGTCGTAGGGAAATCCGCGGGGGATTTAAATATCCCCCGCGGCATTTAAATAAAAATGTCCGCCGCTTTTTTCCGGCTTTTAAAAAAGCCGGAAAAGAGCGTCTAGACTGGCCCCGATCCTCCGGAAAAAGTGCCCTTTTCCAGAGGCTCTTATTCCTACTTCAAAGTAAGAATAAGAGCCTCCGGAAAAGGGCACTTTTTCCGGAGGATCGGGGCCAGTCTAGACGCTCTTTTCCGGCTTTTTTAAAAGCCGGAAAAAAGCGGCGGACATTTTTATTTAAATGCCGCGGGGGATATTTAAATCCCCCGCGGATTTCCCTACGACGACTAGTGAAATTTACATGCCCCTTCCGGAAAAGGGGCCAGTGTAGACATAGCCAGAGAGTGTGAATTGAAGCAGAAAGGGAAGAAAAAGCTAAACAAGAAAATAAGGGGAATGATATGCAGAGAAAACCACAAACATGGTACTATTCTTGGGCTCAATTGTGATCTTGTGGTCTGATTTTTGTGTGTGACTGAGCAGCCTGCAGCACAGAACATGAGGATGTGCCAAATGTGGCTTTACATCATCTTTGCAGCAAGTTGATTTTTGAAAATGTCCTTTAAAAAGAAAGCAAGAGCGGATATTAGTCCTGACATCTCTAAGTCTTCCCAGTTCAGGACATATGGAAGATCTCTGCAAGTCCAGTGGGATGGCTCAGTATAAGACACAATGAAAAGCCTACAGACTGCCTACAGGAAATATATTTTGAAATCTTAGTCTTTATGTATTTCATAATTCCCACCTATAAGCAAGACACTGCTGGGTGACATTTAAGATATTTGTAACGGAAACAATAGCAATGCCAGGAAAGGGCAAATATAGTGCCAATCTACAAAAAGGGGAATAAGGACAACTCGGGGTATTACATCCCAGTCAGCTTAACTTCATTACCCAGAAAGATAATGGAGCAAATAATTAATCAATCAATTAACAAACACCTAAAGACAATAAGGTGATAAGTACCAGTCAGCCTGGATTTGTCAAGAAGAAATTGTGCCATACCAAACTAATAGCTTTGTTTTTGGGCACATGCCACTTCTTCAGATGACCAGCATGTTGGAGGTCCCGAACCAAGAATAAATAAGGGAAGGGGAGTGGGGAGAGAGGAAAAAATGGAGAGTGGGGGTAAAGAGGACATTGGGTAGATACGTTTCAAAGGGTTAGCAGAGCCAGTCTGTAACAGGAAAAACTTAAAAAACAACAAATAGTCTATTAGCATCTTAAAGACTAAAGAGTTAAAAGACGCCGATGAGAGTATTTAAAGTGCTATCAGATTATATGTTGTTTTTTAAGTTTTTCCATGTTACTGACTCATTCAGCTACCCCTCTGGAGCTTTTTTTCTTTTTGTGACAGTGTAACAACTCTTGTGAATTTGGGAAGCAATAGATATGGTATATTTTGACTTTACTAAGGTAAATGATAATATTTTACATAACCTACTCATAAGCAAACTAGTGAAACACAAGCTAAGTAGAACTACTATAAGATGGGTGCATCACTGGTTGAAAAACAGTTCCCTGAGAATTCACAGTAAAACTGCAAGGATATATTGAGTGAGGTCTCACAGGCATGCATTCTGGATCTGGTTCTGTTCAATATCTTCATCAGTGATTTAAATTATAAGTGTATGCTCTATACCATTAAGTCTGTGGATAATACCAAGTTGGGAGGGGTTACAAAAGCTTTGGAGCATGGGATTAAAATTCAAAATGATCTAGACAAAATAGAGAAATGGTCTGAAGTAAACAGCATGATATTCAATAAAGACAAATGTAAAGTACTCCACCTAGGAAGAAACATGCAGTTGCATACCTACATAATGGCAAACAATTACCTAGGAAAAAAGATGGGGGAAAGGGATCATCAGGAATAGTACACAGGACAAGGGAAATAATTCTTCTGCTCTACTCTGTGCTGATTATGCCTCAGCTAGAATATTGTGTGTAGAGCACTATATTTCAGGAAAGACATGGACACATTACGGAAAGTCAAGAGAAGAACAAAAAAAATGACTAAAGGTTTAGAAAACATGACCCATGAGGAAAAGTTCGAGAAATTAGGTGTGTTTAGTCTGGAAAAGGGAAGACAGAGGGGAAACAATGATAGAATTATAGAATACTAGAACTGGAAGGGATCTTGAGAGATCTTTAAGTTCAGTCCCTGACCTCACTGCAGGACCAAGCACCTTCTAGATCATCCCTGAGAGATGTCTGTCTAACTTGATCTTAAATATCTCCAATGATGGAGATCCCACAATCTCCCTAGGCAAATTATTCCAGTGTTTAACCACCCTGACAAGTAAGAAGTTTTTTCCTAATGTCCAACCTAAACTTCCCTTGCTGCAATGTAAGCCCATTGCTTTTTATCCTATCATCAGACGTTAAAGAGAATATTTTTTTCTCCCTCCTTTTTGTAACACCTTTTAGTTACTTGAAAGATGCTATCTTGTCCCCTCTCAGTCTTCTCTCTTCTAAACTAAACAAGCCCAAATCTTTCAGTCTTCCCTCACAGGTCAAGTTTTCTAGACCTTTAATAATTTTTGTTGCTCTTTTCTGGACCCTCTCCAATTTCTCCACATCATTCCTGAGATGTGGTGCCCAGAATTGGATACAATACTCCAGTTGAGGCCTAATCAGTGCAGAGAAGAATGGAAGAATGACTTCTCGTGTCTTGCTCACAACACTCCTGTTAATGCATCCCAGAATCTTTTTTTTTTTTTTTTTTTTTTGCAACAAGTGTCATACTGTTGACTCTTATTTACCTTATGGTCCACTGTGACCCATAGATCTCTTTCTGCATTACTCCTTCCTACACAGTCACTTCCTATTCTGTATGTGTGGAGTACTTTGCATTTGGCCTTATTGAACTTCATCCTATTTACCTCAGATCATTTCTATATTGTGTCCAGATCATTTTGAATTATGATCCTATCTATAAAGCACTTGCAGCCCTCTCCTAATTTAGTATCATCTCCAAACTTTGAAAGTATCCTTTCTCGATGAAGATATTTAACAGAACTAGTTCCCAAACTGATCCCTGTAGAACCCCAGTTGCTATGCCCTTCCAGCATTAGTGTGAACCATTGATAACTACTTTCTGATAGCAGTTTTTAGGTACATAAAAGATTGTTACAAGCTAGGGGGAGGTAAATTGTTCTCAATATCTGAGGATAGAAAAAGAAGCAATGAGCTTAAATTGACACAAGAGGTTTAGGTTGGACATTAGGAAAACGTTCCTAATGTCCAACCTAAACCTCTTGTGTCAATTTAAGCTCATTGCTTCTTTTTCTATCCTAAGGGCTCGCCTACACAGCTGGGCTAAAGCCAAACTAAGCTACACAACTTCAGCTATGTGAATTGTGTAGCTTAAGTTCAAGTAGCTTATTTCAGCTTTTTGGCGCTGTCTACACAGCAGGTAGTTCAAGGAAGAGCACTCTTCCTCTGACTTCCCTTACTCCTTGTAAAATGAGGGTTACAGGAGTCAGAGTAAAAAAGTCCCCTAGCTCTCCATTATTTTGACATTGTCAAATAACTGCTTGTAGTGTAGACACAGACTATATTATTTTGGAATAACTGACTTTATTCCAAAATAACACTGCTGTGTAGATGTACCCTAACCATCAGGGTAGTTAATAAATTGTCTAAGTAGGTTGTGGAACATCCATCATTGGAATTTTAAAGAGCATGTTTGATATGCATGTGTTAGAAATTGTCTAGATAATACCTAGTTTTTCCAGGAGTTCAGGAGACTGGACTAGATGTCTTATAATTCCATTATGAACCCGAAAAGAAAACAAAACTTTATTGAAATAATAAGACCTGTGCCTAATTAATGAATTCAACTCAGGCCTTTATTTCTTTTTGCATCCCTCTTTCCCTCTATTCTCTGTAAATTGTCTTTGTAATAATCCCAAACATGGGAATTCATTGGGGATAAAACCAGAGCCTCGTCTAATACTCTGTGAGGTCTATAGAAAGATTTCAGTTCCCCCCCTGGATTTGGGTCATTTCCCAAAACCACAGAAATACCCCTAATACTGCAACTGCAAAGGTAACTCCATTAGATGGTGACTGTAGTATCTTCTTGTCTTCCAAAGTGACTAGCCACTAGAGCAACATCTATATATAGCTAGTCTTTTCTATACAGCTACTTAGATAATGCTGCTTCTAGAAGAGACTTAGGTTGAAATGGGAGTTTTGCCATTGGAGCCAGAATTTCATCCCCAATTCCTTTCTTTGAATGCAAAGCTCCTTTGTTATATGACTACATAAATAATTATAATAATAAATTGTAGTTAATAGCTGAGAAGCCCCACTCTGGGCCAGCTCCAACCAAAGAAGGCTTCATTCAACCCAGACTTGACTGCAGATGTAGTAGCAGCATCACAGTGGAATGAGTCAACATTCTACTGAGGCTGCAGACTCTTCCATGACAATGAGAAGAAAAATCCCGTCGCTAGTGAGCACCCATAGGGTGTAGTGTGGCTTCAGACTGCATCTGGGAGGAAGGAACTGAAGATAATATCGACCATTTCATTCTGTGATCTATCACTCAGTCGCATTGTCCAAGGCCTGTGTCCTCCTCTAGCCCTAGTAGTATACCATTCAGTAGTTCAAAAATCCCAGTGTGCCTTCTGAGTTTTATTCATTCTGCAACTATCCTAGTATTGAGTGAACCCTGATTATTGTCCTGCCAATTTCCAGGTGAAGGCACCAGAGCTGAAATTTTCAAAAGTGCTTAAATCCCACTGAAAGTGATTGGGAACTTGGCACCTATGTCACAAGGGCACTGAGAATTTTACCCTAGGTGCTAATTTGCAATTGCATTCAGAGACAGGCCTGGGAAGCAAGGCTGGGGGCAGGGCTGAGGTACAGGAAGAGGGAGCAGCCACCAGCCACTCCCACAGCTCATTCTCCTCCCCCCTTCCCAAATTCTTGCATACACGATTGAAAATAATTTTCAAGGTTACACATTTGGCCCTGGCAATACAATGCCTTGGGTGTAAGAGTTCCCACATTTCCAATGGGTAATTTTACATGAGGAAATAGGCAACATCACTCAAAAATGTTGCTATCTTATTTGCAGATCTCAGGCATCTCTGGATGAAGTCCTTCCTTTATTTCCTCAACTGTCAATCTTACCTTGCCTTAAGGTTTTAATACTGCCATCTGTCACAGGAATATCTCAGTGCCTTCCACGTAAAATCTATAGCAATATTGAAGTTTCTAATAGACTTCATGAAATCTCTGGCACTCCTTCCTTTTCAGGGTAAAAATTCTGCTTGGAGGTAGAGATATTTTTTAAAAGCATGTATGAATGTATTTTATTGGGTTTGTTAAAGATTGAGTGGTTTCAGGCTTTGGGATTTTATTTTTGGTTGGTTAGGCATTTAGAGAAGATGGTATCTACGAGCTGAGTGTCACTTTTGTGGTGGAAAATACTTTACAAAGAGAGAAATTTCACTGTGTTTCCTAATCAGGGATGCATGGCCAATTTTAGAAGAAAAGAGTTTTTTTAAAAATCTCCAAGCACAGTTACACATCACCCAAACCTAGCAGTCCCGGAAAAATCTGGGATTTTTATTTTCTGGAATTAAAAAAAAATGCTATTTTGAAGTGCTCTCTCCCTTTGTGCATGTCCTTTACATTAAAATAATTTTCTCCTGTGGTATTTGACAATGGCCCTGCAGATGTCAAGCAGGGGCAGCAGAAATCATTTCCTCTTCTCTGAAGCAGGCTGTGCTTCTAGTCATGTTAGAGCACAGTTCAAAATCATCTGTTACAAGGTTGAGGAGAGAGACACACTTCAGGAGAAAGCAGATGAAGAGTTTCCCCCCCCCTGTTTCACTCTAGTAATTCACAGCAGATAATATAGTTCCTCCTTCCCTCCACCTTTGTTGCTTCAGTCTTGCTGGATTGTGTCAAGGTCATGGCAGGGACTGCATTTGGGATCCTGTTGGCACTGGTGATAGACAAACCTCTAAAAGTTTGGGGATTTGATTTAGACATACTTCAAATTTCAATATTTTTCTGGTAGTTGAGGAGAGGTGCTCAGATACAACAGTACTATAGGGCAAACAGAAGACTAGCCCCTGGGAGGAGAAAGGTCAGCTTGGAAGTCTAAAGGTTTTATATAAATCTGCCCTTCTCTCTTCAACTAGCCAATGCCAAGCCCAACCGGTATTCTGGCACTTCATTCTTTCATTCAGTTATCTCTGTGTCTTTTTCAAGAACTTCATTTACTTGGTTAAGCACCACTGAACTCCTCCACAATGCCCTATATCCTCTCGAGTTCCACTTGAAAATCAGGGCTGGTCAACAGAGGGGCATCTGTTACCGCAATATATATATATATATATATTTCAAAAAAGAAATTATTTACTTTCCATCAAATGGTTTACATTCAGATTGATTTTCCATTTGATTCCATTTCATTGTCTCTGTGGGAAAATGGGAAATGGGAGACAAAAGGTAGGGGAAAAAACACCCCAAACTGAAAAAGCCCCTTTTCATTTCCATTTAATTTAAACTGAATTAATTTGATTTCTGTTTGTTTTTCCTCGTCGATTTGCTGGAAAAGAAAGAAAATTTTAAACCACAAAACATTTTTCATAAACTTTTTGGTGGTTCTTCAAAAAGATCAATTTAAAAAAAAAAATTTTATAAACAAAGTTCAATCAGATCTATTAGAGAGCAATTTTTGCCATGCTGGCTATAAGGAAACTTGATGACTTGTAGTGTACTCCTTTTGTTGAATTTCTTCTTCTGAACTCTGCCCTCCTGTCTGTCCATCCTTAGACTCTGGACCCATTGGTATGTCTGAGAAGTGTCTGGTTCATTGTGCACACCAATACAAAACAAGCTCTTGGTTTGTAATTAATATTAATAGAACTGATTATTTTGTGAGATTTGCAGAGCTTCCCACATTCTGCCATGCTATAAATAGCAAAAGGAGGTTTCTCTGGGCACTATGTGCTGGCACTTCATCTCTACTACCAGATAGAAAGGGGCAGTGTAGGAATACAAAAGTGAAAGAACATCAGGGTTAAAGTTATTGGAACCATTCCAAACTTACACATAACTTTGGGCTCAGTTTGAGTTTGGGGCAAACATTCACCCATAGCTAGTTAGCAGTCATAACAATCACTCAGTGAGCTATATTTCCACAAGGGAATTCATGAATGGATTTGCCTTAGATCAGTTTTATTTCTCTCTGGCTATGTCAACACTACAAGGTTTTTGCGCAAAATCAAATGTTTTTGTGCAAAAACCGGCAGAGTGTCCGTACCTCAAGTGCATTTTTGTGCAAAAAAATACAGTAAATCGACAGGACAGAGGGCTTTTGCTGTCCCCATGAAGAATAATTCCTTTTTGCTCTACAGCTCTTGCACAAAAAGGCATGTGAGGACCCTCCACAGGGTTTCTTGCACAAAAAGAGCCTATCAGAAAAAGCACAGGTGCTCTGATGGCCATTCTGTAATAGCATTCAAAGCTTTTTTGCACAAGTGTCCATGCAGTGTGGACGCTCTTTTGCGCAAAAGCACATTGCTTTTGCGATGCACTTTTGAGGTGTGGATGTGCTTTTGCGAAAGACGTTTTTGTGGAAGATCTCTTCCACAAAAAGCTTCTTGTGCAGAAACCCTGAAGTGTAGACAAAGTCTCTTTGTCTTTGCTTCTGTCTTTGTTTTTATGTGAACCTAGTGTTATACTGCCTAAAAGTTGGCAGCCCTGTAGACTGAATTCCTGTCCTCACCGGTATAGCATATGGGCAATGGTGTCTCGCTGGCACCTGCCTCTGTTGTAAAAGGGCTAAGTTTAAGGAGCGAGAGAAGATCCTACAGTCTGTGGTCCATTCATTCCTTGGTAGATTTATGGAGAATGCAAGCAAGAAGGAGTGCTGGATGTGACAATTACTGGGATGTATTGATCCCTGCATGAGACTTTCCTAAGCTCTAGTTTTCAACTTTTTTCCCTCCCAACACCTGTCTTCCTTGCTAGGGTCTATGGCTTTTAGCAGGCTACCGGGGTGTGCCTGCAAAATCACCACCGGGCAGATTTTAACCTAGGGCCACTGGAGCTTAGCGTAAGAGCCTCTACAGCTTGAACTATAAAGCCAGCTGTTTCTTAGCGTAGGCTGTAGAACTCCCTTGTTCTTATCTCTTGCTGTAAGTGGTCTAAATGCCACTACATGGGACAGTGAACCACACTAGGGGTGTGGGTTCCACCAGCTTGTCAGCTCATTAGCTCCAGTGAGTAATTTAGAAGGAGCAGGGATACGAGGCAAGGGAACAGAGTGCCATGCAACTGCAGAGATCAGACTGCAGAAAGGAACAATACAACTAGGAAGCCAGCAGAGGAGAGAAAAGTGGCAGCTTAAAGGGTCCACGTGGGCAGTATGGGAGTGGGCAGACCACACAGGATGCTATTAGTAAGTAGCTGCTGAATTGGTCAGATAAAATCTTCCCAGGCAATGGTTTGTTGACAAACTCATCACTTCAACTCTCCCTGGTTTGTTATTCATTATTTGTGTTCTGTGGTTGGTCACTCAAGTGACATGATGTTGTTTCTGCTTCTTTGCCAGCTGCCTGACAGTTTTTAGCAGGATGATAACGAATAAGAAAGATCAAATAACATGTCACACACTGACAGAGTACGTGTTGCTGTCTCTTTTAGCAGCTGACATACAAGAAAACACTGCTGCTGCTTACTCCTGGAGATACTCCTTTAGTGCAAGCAATGGAATCCATGATGCCATGCAAGGAGGCCTGGTTTCAAACTCAACAGAGGTTCCATACAAGGCATGGGAGGCTATTAAATACTTGCCTATCTGAATTCAGGACTAAAATACTTGAAAAATGCAGGCTTAGTGGACATTTCCTGAACGAATGGCCCAAATCATCATACGTTATGATGAAGACAGGGTTTGGAAACAGCTGGTGTATCCCCATACAGCATAGTGGCACCTCTCTGATGCTACAGCTATGTTCTCCATATTCTTATCTTCTGTGGGGAAGGTGTGAGCCCTTTAAATAGAGGCTCTTAAATGGACTCAAAAGTCCCAGGCAAGTGCATTGCCTGGCAGCCACCCAGCAGATGCAAGTCCTCTAAATAGAAGCAATTGAAAGGGCTCGCAGCTCCGGCCCCACACTAGCTCCCGGAGTCACCCAGGAGGCATGAGGCCTTTCAACTGCTTCTAGTTCAAAGGCTTGTGCCTGCCGGGAGGCTGCCAGGCAACAGGTTAGCAGTGGGGCCAGGAGCTGCGAGCACTGTTATGTGAATTCTAAGCCTCTTCCCCAGACAGCGCTGGTACTCTCCCTTCTGCTCCTGGTCCGTTCCATTGGCCAGAAGTCAGGGAGCAACCCCGCCCTTTCCACCTGCAGCTCCACCCCTTCTGCCTGAATCCCCACCCCTTCCGTGTCAGCCCGCAATCGCTTCCAAAATTTGTGCAGTGGCCCTGCTTCAAAAATTATTTCTCACCCCTGCTCTAAGGTGCTACAGGACTATTCACTATTTTAAAAGATTTTTCAGTTATAGACTACCCCTCTGAAACTAACGGAGAGTTCCTTGTTTTTTGGAAGCATGAGATCCTAAGTTGTTTTCCTCACAAGATGAGTGTGATTTTTTTTTTATGTAGCCACAGATTCATTATAAACAACCTACCTATAGCTAGGTCAGCATTTTGGTGGCTTCAGCCCTTATTAGCTTAAGGGATATATGTGGAATACTGACACTAGAAAAGCAGGGCTATTCAATCTAAATCTGCTAGCTTTCTTGCTCATTGCCAGCTGTTTCATTTTCCCTCTTTGGTCATATGTTTATATTGCCCTTCTGCATGGCTTAAATCTTTGTTTTGTTATATTGTTTGCTGTTTGGCATATTCATGCTAAACTACTTTTTTCATAGTGGTTGCATTCTTTGGAAGCCATTAATTTCAAAAACTGTGTTCTAACCACACAAGAAGCAAAGCCTATGATCCTGGCCATTCTCACCATCCAGAGTGGCATGACTTTCCATTGCAAGCAAGCAAAGGCCCTATAAATATTCCACACAGAAACATACACATCAGGCTTTATTACAAGTTAAAGAGGTTATTTCCTCTGCCTGCTTTTGCATACACTGATATTCTAGCTTTAAATCTGCACATATAATTCGGTATGGATGACCTGCTTGATGGCTTGTTCCTTTGACTGGAGCACACACTATGCTTTGCCCTCTGCAACATAATTTAATTTAAACCAGGTTAAGCCTCATTTTGTGAAGGATTCCAACTGAAGAGAGTTAAGTCAAGTGTTAGGATATTAAGGCGGCAGCAACATGTTCATGGTGGGTTCAAACGTATATGTTCAAGCAGGCCAAAATCTTCAGAAAGTATCAACAGATGTGTAACCTAATTTATCAGAGAGCTATGGAGAGCAAGGAAAGAAGATGGAGGATGAAAATTGATTAGGCGTAAGATAAAATCCAGGAACAAAGTTCTGGAAAACAATGCGAACTTCTGGTGATCCGGAATTAAATGGTGCGTGGGCTAAGAGAGCAAACAGTTGCACACAAGAGAGTCTGAGGGAGGGTGAAAGTCCTGAACCAAAGGTCCCAATCCTTCAAACATGTATGGAGGTGAATTACTATACTCATGTGAATGGTCCTCACGTGCAAATTGGCTTAGACAAGAACCTGAAAACATTTTAAATGGCTTAAGAAATGAGGCTTTTCTCTCCCATCTTCTTCAGTGCTTTTACTTTCTTTATTTTCCACTTAGCCTGATTTTTGAAGCTTTTTCTGTTTCCTCTGATAATTCCTAATAGCCAACTGAACAATTTTAAAAATATTTTTAAGCAGTTCTTTTAGCTTGTTGATGAAAGCACACTGTTTTTTACAGGAGGGATATTCTTCAAATTCTTTTCTTTTCTCTGTCTCTACCATTTTCTGCCTTTGTTCCCCTTTCCTCTGTTTTCTTTCTTTCTTTCTTTCTTTCTTTCTTTCTTTCTTTCTTTCTTTCTTTCTTTCTTTCTTTCTTTCTTTCTTTCTTTCTTTCTTTCTTTCTTTTAACTGTCTGTCCTTCCCTCCTGTTCTTTTCTCACTTGCACTCTTTCCTTCTCTCCCCCATTTGGTTTCTCTCTCCCACATGCCCCTATTGTATCTTTCTTACTCTTATCCTCCCCTTTCCAAGTCCTAGTCTACACTTACCCCCACCATCAATCTAATCTATGTCACTTCAGCTACATAAATACCATAGCTGAACTCAATGTACTTACTGCGGCAACCTTATTAGTAAGGTTGGCAGGGGCTTCCGTTGATGCTGGCTACTCTTTTCATCTTGGTGGAATATCGCCATTGATGAGACAGCACTTGGAGATTGATTTATCGCAATTAAGCAGACATGATAAATTGATGCCCGGTGGATTGATTGCTGCATCATCAATCCCTAGTGTAGAGGAGACATGCCCTAGCTTAGGCATTACAAGGGGGTGGCTCAGCAAGCTGCAGTATTTTCTGTTAAGAGGTCATGTGCTGCTCCCTGTTACACTTTTGACTTCAGTGATATTTCATAGTAGTGAGAGCAGAGTCTGAACCTGTGCATCTTTAGTGCATCAAACAGACATGAGCCCTCACATTGAACCAAACTGCTCAGAGTGACACAAACTCTGTTTTCCATTTTTGCCAGAGAGGAAGGATGACGTCCTTTTGATTTAGCTGCTGCGTGAGGAGCTTAGGGATCTTGGTTCAATGTCAAACTCTGAAACAGACCTCTTGGATGATCTGGGGCTTCATTTCTCTGAGGTCAATTCGCTGCTCTTTAAAATGGGGATGATTCTTCCCTTCTTCCACACTTTTCTCCCTTGTCTATTCATACTGTACATTTTTCAAAGCATGGACTCTCTATTACAATGTATTTCATGACTGCTAGCATGATAGCACCCGATCTGCTTTGGGGCCTCTAAACATTGCTTTAATAAAAATAATAAACAACAATGACATCATTTGGGACTGGGAGAGGAGGTATTGGAACTCTCACAATAAAGACTTTTTTTGTGATATCCAATCTTATTTTTAGGGCCCTACCAAATTCACGGCCATGAAAAATACATCACATGTCATGAAACCTAATTTCATGCTACAAAATCTTGTCTTTTGTGTCCTTTTACCCTGTACCAGCGGTTTTCAAACTTTTTGGGCTCTGGAGCCCTTTACATGCGTAAAAAGTTATGCGGAGCCCCAGTCGTGCCCTGATTGTATGTGTTATACTTATGCGGAGTCCCAGCAGTCCACTGATTGTATGTGTTGTACCTATCGATGTTTCCAGTTTGTCAACCTCACGGAGCCCCTGGAGATGTCTCGCGGAGCCCTAGGGTTCTGCGGAGCACAGTTTGAGAAACACTGCCCTATACTATATAGATTTAATGGTGGAGACTGGCGTTTCCCTGACCCAAAAGAGGTTGTGTGGGTTGGGAGGTTACTTTGGTGGGGGATGGGAAGATCACAGAATTGCCACGCTTACTTTTGTGTTGCCTTCAGAGCTGGGTGGCTGGAGAGCAGCAGCTGTTGGCCAGGTGCCCAGCTCTGAAGAAAGCAACCTACCAGCAGAAGCGCAGAAGTAAAGATGGCAATTCTGCACAGCTGCTGGCCATGGTGCTGCCTTCAGAGCTGAGCTCCTGTCCAGCAGTCACCACTCTCTGGCCACCCAGCTCTGAACACAGTGCCACCATCACCAGCAGTGCAGAAATAAGGGTAGGAGTACTGCAACCCCCCTACAATTAACCTTGTGACCCACTCACATTCCTTTTTGGGTCAAGAACCGTAAAATTACAACATCCTGAAATTTCAAATTTAAATATCTGAAATAATGACATTTACAATTTTTAAAATCCTATGACCATGAAATTGACCAAAGTGGACCATGAATTTGACCAGGACCTACTTATTGTACCTGCTTGTGAGGCTTAGAGAGTTTAGATTATATGTCCCACCATCTATTCTTATGTGCCATTATCCAAATCAAAGTTGACCTCTGAATGTTTTGAGATTATGAGATGGCAATGAGGATGTGATAATTGTGCCTTGATCATCAGGGAAACAGAGAGGGGAAAATCAGAAAAAAGAGGGACCCTAGAATAACACTCTAACAAGGCCTACTGGTCATATACTACTTTTGATCTGCATTGGTCCCTATGTTAAGAGTTCCCTTCATTTGCATCAGAGAAGTTGATGGCTAAAGAAAGAAGAGAGAGAGCTTCTAAAAAGTTGCTTTATTCATTTTGGCTGTGTCCAGACTGGCAAGTTTTTCCACAAAATCATCTGCTTTTGCGGAAAAACTTGCCAGCTGTCTACACTGGCTGCTTGAATTTCCGCAAGAACACTGACGATCTCTTGTAGGATTGTCAGTGTTTTTGCGGAAATACTGTGCTGCTCCCGTTTGGGCAAAAGCCCTCTTGCGCAAATCATTTGCGCAAGAGGGCCAGTGTAGACAGCAAAGTACTGTTTTGCGCAAAAAAGCCCCGATGGCTAAAATGGCAATTGGGGCTTTTTTGCGGAAAAGCGTCCGTGCCAATCTAGATGCTCTTTTCCAAAAATGCTTTTAACGGAAAACTTTTCCTTTAAAAGCATTTCCGGAAAATCATGCCAGTGTAGACGTAGCCTTTGAGTTTAGCTTTTGTGCTTAACTTTTTATTTCTATGGGTATTCAGGGAGAGAAGATTTGAAAGAAAAAATATACTACTGCAATATGTGTCTTCTTTTAGGTCATATTTAATTAGTTCAAGTCAAGGGAGAAAAACACTTACACTTCATAATGTAAGTGTATATAATGTGTGTGTGTATATATTTATATAATAAAACTTAAACATTCTATGAAAATGAATTCAGCAGAAAAGCAGGAATCATAGCTGCCCTTATATTTTCTGCCTTAATCCACTGACTTTCTGCATTCCTTCCTGCACCCTTTTTATGTCACTTGTTTGCAAGCCCTCTAGGTAAAGGATGGGGGGCGGGACCTATCTAGAGAAATGTGGGGTCCTGGAAGTTGGAATATCATGTTTACTGGGACTCTCCTACCTTTTATTTCAACCCTCTCATCCCAGTTACAGATGTTTTAGGGACCTTGGTGCGCTAGGGGCCCTCATACAATTGCCTTGCTCTTTTCTCTACTCCTCAGCCTGTGCTGTTTAACAAAATGAAAGTTTTTTTGCTGAATGGGACCTCTGGGGAAGACTCCAGCAGCAGAGAAGACTCTGACAGCCGGGAAGCTATGGGGAGAGGCTCTGGGGCATTTTCCTCTTGCCTCTTCTGTGTCAGAGCCTTTCCTTGACTGTAGCTTACTTTTCACGGTGAGGTGTAGCTCCACATGCTCCATATCAGGGGCGGGGAACTTTGATAGTGTCTCTTGAGCAGTTAAATGCTACTTGATAATTAAAATCAATACTTAGTATATAGCTGCAAACATCTTAATACAGTCTCCATCATATGATTTCCTCATTTCAGAGAGATGTTTCTCTGAATGAGCTCCCTGATTTCTGCCTTTTAAAGGTACAGTATGTAATCAGCTAGCTTGTTAAGTAGTTTAACAAGGTGAAAAATATTCAATTACTTCCCTTGTTTACCAGGCCTTTGCCATGCTGCAAAATAACAACATGGTGCCTGTCATCATCTCCTGCACTGATTAGATTTAATATAGTTTAGTTGAGACAAATTCTGCTAATAAAATAGATGTTTTTGCTGTTCTGAATTAATTTTTCAGCCCACAAATATCTCTTAAATAGAAGAGATTTTATTCTTGCTATAGATTCTACCTTTCTGCATTCTTTTTTTGGCTGAGTACAATTAGGCTTGGAAAGATTAGATTATTTTGTCTGGAAGTGTCAGTAAACATCAATTTCATTGTACAGACTCAAACCGATGAAAAAATATTTTCATTGATCAAAACTGAAATGTACAAATAGGCAACCTAATAAAATGCGGCCTGAGAAATGATTAGGGCTTGATTTAACAGTGTGGCTTGTAAAAAGGACGCAAGTGTAAGTGCCAAGTACACCATTACAGAAGTACAAGTATAAGTGTGCTGTGGAAATAGTGCTTGTGTATTTATAAGTAAAAGTATAAGCCATATACTTTCAACTCTCATATTCCCTACAATTGTTTGATCAAAATAGGACAATAAAGACATCTAAATAATATAGATAAAGAAAAAGAGCAACCATGAAAGGCAGAAGCAGACTAAGCAATTGTTTAGACCTTAATTTCTCCAGCATGCAGAGTCATCCGTACCAATATGCAGAATGTGCAGTTGCATAGGGCACCTGAAAATTTGGGACACGACTGGATCTAAGGTTACGTCTACACAGCAACACTATTTCAAAATAACTTAGTCTGCGCCTACACAATAGGCAGTTATTTCGAAATAATGTCAAAATAATGTCAAGATGGAAGACTTCTTACTCTGACTCCTGTAACCCTCATTGTATGAGGAGTAAGGGAAGTTGAGGTATTCTTTTTAGAAATAAGTGCTGTATAGATGCTCTCAATTTTGAAATAAGATATACAATTTTGCATAGTTTATTTTGAGTTAAGCTCTGCTGTGTAGTCCCACCCCGTGAGTACGTCTACACTGCACACTTATTGGCTGTGTCTAGACTGGCAAGTTTTTCCGCAAAATCATTTGATTTTGCGGAAAAACTTGCCAGCTGTCTACACTGGCTGCTTGAATTTCCGGAAAAGCACTGATGATCTCATGTAAAATCATCAGTGCTTTTCCGGAAATACTATGCTTCTCCCGTTCGGGCAAAAGTCTTTTTCCGAAAGACTTTTGCGCAAAAGGGCCAGTGTAGACAGCATAGTACTGTTTTCTGCAAAAAAGCCCCGATCGCGAAAATGGCGATCGGGGCTTTTTTGTGGAAAACCGCGTCTAGATTAGCCACGGATGCTTTTCCGCAAAAAGTGCTTTTGTGGAAAAGCATCCTGCCAATCTAGACACGATTTTTCTGAAAATGCTTTTAACGGAAAACTTTACCGTTAAAAGCATTTTCGGAAAATCATGCCAGTGTAGACGTAGCCATTTTGAAATAAGCCATTCTGAAAGAAATACTCCAAAATAGCTTATTTTGAAATAGCACATTTACACTACAGCGAAGCCTCAAAATTAGTCCGAGGCAGGCTTCCCTAATGTGGACATGCTACCTTGATTTAGAGCCCCAGGAGGCACTGGGGAGTTATTAGTCTGAATGGCCCTGGGGATGAGCTAATTTGAAATAGCAGCAGGGGAGCATCCACACTACAGCTATTTCGAAATAACTGAGCAGTATAGATGCACCCTCTTCCTATCCCTTTTCTGTGGCTCTGCTTCTGCCAGAGAGGATCTAGTTAAGTTAAAAGGAAAAAGCCTGCCAGAGCTGTTAGAAGAACATCGAACCTGTGAAAGAACCATTGAATGGTAATGAAGCCATTTAAATAGGTATTCACCAACTGCAGGTATATATTGTCAGCCTTTGAATTAACTGTGTTAGTCTACAGGACCTTAGTTCAAAATTGGTATTAAAAATATTTCATTAGTGTGTTGCTGAATATTATAAAATCACATTTCTAAAAAATCATCCTTATACCTGTCCATGGAGCATAGAGGCATTAGTTTAATAGTACTGTGTATTGCCCCATAAACCCTAAGAACCGCCTGGGAACATGTCTGGAGGAAGGTAGATGTTTCCTGCTCCACCCTGGGCTTGTTCCCTTAATGTAGGACACTAAGGCTATGTCTAGACTGCAAGCTTCTTTTGAAAAAGAGCGTCTAGACTGCAAGCGGAACTTTCGAAAAAGCAAGCTGCTTTTTTGAAAGAAAGCAGCGAGTGAGTCTGGATGCTCTCTTTCTAAAAAGCCCTGTTGGCATTCAAGAACGCCTTTTTTCGAAAGAGCACTTTCGAAAAAAGGCGTTCTTCCTCGTGAAATTAGGTTTATTGCCGTCGAAAGAAAAGCCACGTTCTTTCGATTTAATTTCGAAAGAACGCGGCTGTAGTCTAGATGCAGGTGAAGTTTTTTCGAAAAAAGTAGCCTTTTTTCGAAAAAACCCCTGAGTCTGGACACAGCGTAAGAGGTACATGTCTGCCAGCTCTACTTTAAGTATCTTTAAAATATATTTCAATAGACGTACGAGTACGGAATATTTAGAATACTTAAGCACAGGTATGTAGAGTACTTCAAAATACTTCCCTTTATATTTAAGTAAAAATATACTTTTTACATTGTATTTGTACTTAAGCATGTGGGAACACTAGGTTTAAAGAAATTGACTTTGTGTATTTTGGTATGTGATGTTTGCAATTACCATTTCAATGGTTGTAGAACCTTACATTTTTGAATCTCAGTATTTGCAGCCATTAAATAATTATTCCTTCACCCCTTCACCCATAACTGTGAGCAACTATGAAAATTTAAATAGATAAAAATTAAAAAGCTAAAAATTAAACATTAATATTGTCTGCTGAAATTATAAAGCGTAAAAAACAAAAGTCTGCCAAGCTTAAGTATGATCTATAATCACCTCTCATAATTTGATTGGAAGCCACTTTTTCATGCCAACTGAATTTACACATCATACAGCATACTCAGACACCCTTTCCCATATTGGTGAGGATAAAACATTGTGCTCTGATGAGCTCCAGTTAGACACACACAAAACCTCTCTTCCTTTTTGTCTTCAAGATTTTAGAAGAATTTGTAGCTGCTGTATAGAGCAATGACACCTCTAATGTTTTGTGGGACGTAAATCCAGGTAAGTGTGACAACCACTATCTTGGCTGACACCAGGGATTAAACTGAGGCCCTTAAGGGCTACAGCATAAAGCCTGAGCTAAAGAACTAGCCTCTGCAGCTGACGCTATAACAAAATCACACTTTCTGTGGAAAGGAAACAGAGGGAGACACATAATATCCTCTGCCCTATGAATTATGCAAGTGTAGACAATATACCAGATTCATGGGGCTGGCCTCCATACAGCTGACCTCAAACTACCAGGTGCTGAGGAAATGCCCGTTGTAGTCTCAGGGCTGCTCTGAGCTATGCAAGCTGCAATGGCCAGAAAGGGGATATTTGAGGATTTGGAGACTGTGCACTCTGTCCATCTCCCTTTTCCCTCAGCTTGTGCATCTGGGATATCACTGGTGATGTTGGAATTGGCATCAGGCAAGCCCCATACGTTCTGCATTGCCCTTAGGCCAGGTATTTACATAGAACACCTCAGCTAGCAGGGTAAGACTACTTTCACGCTGTTCTTGCAAGCACAGCAGCCTTCACAGAGGGAAGACTCAATCCCAATAGGCCCAATATTATTTTACTAGCAGAACTCCAGTATTTAGCACATCAGCCTGTCTCTCTAATCTACACTTTGCTCATTGCTACTGTATCTCAGTGTGCTTGAGAACTCTGTGTGCATTCCTGACAGATTCTGAGTGTCATACCAGAGTGTCATACCAGAGTGTCAGGGTTGAGCCAGAGACAAGCAAAAACTTGGCGAGTTTCTGGATATGCCAGACCAAACCTAAGATGTTTATATTTGAGTTTCACCTGAATTACCTGACTATGTAGGGAAGTACATTCTGAGGTGAATAGATCTAGTTTTGGCATAACAAATCTAATCACAGCTCAAGTGTGATCTTAAAGTACACAAATATAACACCTAGTATTGGTTATTGTGTAAACAGTTTAATGACAGCTCATTACATTTGATAAAAAGCAAAACTCTGTACATGCAGCATATCCTCAATGTAGCCTGGAGTGTGCAGTGCTCCAGCAGGAATTTAAAGTGCCTGGGCCTCTGGCCGCAGCTGTCACAGTAGCAACGATGGTGGCCAGGAGCAGGTCCGGTCCTAACCAACTGGTGGCCCCAGGCCAAGCAAAAAACAACCCCCCAACACCGGGGAAAATGTGTCAAGCAAAAATAAATAAATAAATGGATACATACATAAAAAAGAAAAAGGGGCGGGGCGGGAGTTCTGGAGGTTGGGCCGAAATGCAGTCACAGCCTCCCACTGCTCAGACGGTGTCCCCCCACCCTTCAAAATGGTGGCCCCGGGTGACTGGCTCTGGCCAGGAGCTCCAGGCACTTTTGAAATGTCGTGTACTAGGGCAATTGCTCCTTTCCCCTTCCGCGCTGTTGGCAGGCCTGGATAGATCCTTAGAAGTTCTTAGATGGCAGTTGTGCCCAGAAGGACTTTAACTATCAGCACCTGGCTAGGAGATTGAGAGTGTTTCTTTTGGTTGTGAACCTTGCTAGTGAAATCCTGTCACCTCATAAATGGATCGCTACCATGTGCATGAGACCCCAGCTTAAATCAATTCAGACACTTAAATAGGCATAGAATACAGTGGCTGTGCTTCTCAGTGCGAGCCTATGACATGGGTGCTCTGTGTTCTGCCCTGGTTGTCTGCAAAACTGTCCTAATGGAGAGAGTACTTCCTCTCTTCCCGTGCCACATGGCCCACAACTATGATCTGTGAAGCCTCTCAAGATGGATTCCTTTCAATTGTCAAGACAGGGCCAATTACAGAGAATTATCCATGAAGAACGCTCAACTCTAAAAGAAGCTGCCCACTCTTTTCTGAAGTAGCTTGGTCCCTTGACCTCCAAGGCACACTGCAGTAAAAGAAGGAGGCTATGGTGATGATTTGGGTGCTGTCCTGGATTTAATTTCTTGCTCCATCACAGACTTCCGGTCTAACCATGGGCAGGTCATAGTCTCTCTGTTCTTTAGGTCTCCATATTAAAATGTGGGCAGTAGCACTTCCCTACCTCACAGGCGCATTGTGAAGATAAATATATTAATGTATGTAAAGCATTTGGATACCATAGAGCAAAGGTGGGGAACCTCAGTCCTGGGGGCCAGATGCAGCCCTTGGCTTACTTGGATCTGGCCACTGAGGCTCAGAGCCCCCCCCAACATTGGGGAGCCCCTGTTGGCACTCTAGCTCCCCCATTGTGGGGCTGGAGCCCACAAATCACCAGAACCTGGGCCTCCCTAGTGTGTGAGGGGAATGTGAGGCGTGTCTTTCTCCTTATCAATCAGGGGCCACATCAGTGAGGGTTTGGGATTTTTTCTTCTCACTTGTGTGCAGCTCCCAACTGATTTTTCTGTGGGTCAGTGGCCCCTGACCCAAAAAATATTCCCTATCCCTGTCATAGGGCACCCTGTCATAGGGGACCCGTTCATAGGGTGACTGCAAGGTTCATCTATCTGGATGGCATTTGGTGGGGGTATTGTTCTGGCTGTGGGGAGGGAGACTTTTGCTGGCTCTTGGGAAGGAGCATAAACTGCTGGGTAATGCTGATTTTCAGAAATGTATCTGGGGTACCTACTGCCCCCAGCAGCTGCTGCTTTTTATTCTTGTGGAAATCCTGAAAACTAAATAAACAATAGCTGCATTCTCCAGAAATGGTTTCTAAACTACATGGTTAATTCCCACCCTTCCCCTCCACCCTCTGCCATCCCCTCTGTGCTGTATATGAACATTTTCTGAGTACACTTAATGACCCAATGTTCTCCAAAGCCAAATTGGAGCAAAAGACGGGACTTAAAACTAAATCACCCAGGGATTATACTAACAGAAAATGATGCTTTTGGTATGGAAACTATTAAAGGAAAGCCTGATTTTGTCTTTATATGCTAGGGTTCATTAACTTTCTCTCTGGTATAGCTAATGACCTGAGCAGAAGCCGTGGTTCATTAGTTGTGGTTCTCTGACTAGCAATTGAACAAATAAGAGATGGAAATAGAGACTCAGAGTAGCAAGTAGGATTGAGACACTGAGCTGTATTACATGATTCCAGACGAGGCAAAATATCAGCGATGGAAATGTGTGCCTTGGCTCCATTACCTTTACTTTGCCACTTCTTTCCTCCATTGTTTCTGTTATGGGAGCAATATTATATTTACAGCTAAATTCATCCTAAACCCCACAGCTGAACTTGGTTCAGACACTGAAAAGGAACAAAATTGTTTTACATTTCCTTTGTGTCTACTTTTTCTGGAGCCCCCAGGAACCGTTTTGGTCTCTGATACAGCTCTGAGCAGCCTACGGGCTGTCCTAACCTATGCCCAATTACTTATGGCCCCATGGGCTCATTCTGGCTGCAGGGAATGGCTGGAGGTCAGGAATGCCCTGGTTAGCTTTTCTTCTCAAGGCCATACTGCCTACTTCAAGAATGCCTGTATGCGGGCGCGTCCAATGTGAAGCCACCTTTGGGCACTGATAAATCAGGCCTTTAGCTTCAGCATTTTTTTGTAGGATGAGAAAAAAAGCAGACTGTTCTGTAACAATTGTATCTGGTTATAGTATGGTGTATATATATAACTGCTGGTGCTGAAAGTTCCCTCCTCAGCTCTCTGTTGCTTACAGAGAGGACTTTGTCCTTTTGCTAACCTGTGACCAGCAAAACCTTACAACTGTCAGGAAGCTCTGTTCTCCTTCCATTTTCCATTCTCACAGTATAGAAGAAGGACTTTACATTTGGGCTGTCAAGCAATTAAAAATATTAATCGCAATTAAATCTCACTATTTAAAAATAACACACCACCATTTAAATATTTTGGATGTTTTCTCCATTTTAAAATGTATTGATTTCAATTACAGCACAGAATACATAGTGTACAGTCAATGCTCACTTTATATTTATTTTTTATAAATATTTGTACTGTAAAAAATAGTATTTTTTTAATTCACCCAATGCAAATGCTATAGTTCAATCTCTTGATCATGAAAGTTGAACTGACAAAAGTAGGATTATGTAAAAATATAACTGCATTAAAAATAAAAGAATGTAAAACCATAGCTCTATGGGTTTGACTTTTTTTTAAACTTTTGTAGGAAATAATGCAGCCTGCTTCTAGTTTGTATTGACACCTCAAAGTGAGAACAGGAACTTCCATGGCATTGTTGTAGATGGCATCACATATTTACATGCCAGATGCACTCAAGATTCATATGCCCCTTCATGCTTGAACCTCCATTCCTGAGGACATACATCCATGATGACGATGAGTTCTGCTTGATAACAATCCAACATGCGGACCGATGCATGTTCATTTTCATCATCTGAATCAAATGCTGCCAACAGAAGCATGATCCATACCTCATTCCTCTTAGATTTTGGATGGCACTCCAAATTCTTAAACCTTGGGTTGAGTGCTTTAGAAATCTGATATTGATCCTTCTTTGTGTTTTGTCAAATCTCCAGTGAAAGTGTTCTTAAATCAAACAACATATGCTAGGTTATCATCTGAGACTACTATAATACAAAATATATCACAGAATGCTGGTAAAACCATGGAGTAGAAGATATACAATTCTCCTCAAAGGAGAATTGCAATTGCAAATATTTAAATTTAATTAACATATTTTAACAAGCATCATCAGCATGGAAGCACAGCCTCTGGAATGGTGGCCAAAGCAAGAAGAAGTATATGAATGTTTTTAATATCAGGCATGTAAATACTTTGCAATGCTGACTACAAAAGTGCCATGTTAACACTTGTTCTCACTTTGAGGTTACATTGTTAGTAAGAAGGGTATAGCATTATCTCACATAAAATGTAAACAAACTTATTTGTCTTAGCAATTGGCTGAACAAGAAGCAGGTCTGACTGGACTTGTAGGCTGTAAAGTTTTACATTGTTTTTGAGTGCAGTTATGTAACCAAAATAAATATACATTTGTAAATTGCATTTGCACACTAAAGAAATTGCACTACAGTATCTGTGTGAGGTGAACTGAAAAATATTATTTATTTTGTTTGTCATTTGTACAGTGCAAATATCTGTAATATAAAGTAAGTACTGTATAATTTGTATTCTGTGTTGTAACTGAAATCAATATATTTGAAAATTTTCAATATTAGAAAAAGTCCAAAATTTGTAGTAAGTTTCCTATTCTTTTGGATAAAGTAGTTAAAACTGATTGATTGTGATTAATTTTTTTAAGCATGAATAATTTTCGAGTTAGTTGTGTAAATGCACTGAGATTAATCAACAGCCTTACTTTAAATGTTATTTATTGTTATTCCACTTTGGGTGTGTCTAGACTACATGCCTCCGTCGATGGAGGCATGTAGATTAGACAGATAGGCAAAGGGAAATGAAGCCTCAATTTAAATAATTGCGGCTTCATTTAAATTTACATGGCTGCCGCACTGAGATGACAAACAGCTGATCAGCTGTTTATCGGTTCCGCGCGCTATTCTGGATGCGCCGCGCCGACCTGAAAGCCTTTTATCGACATCCCCCTTATGCCTCGTAGGATGAGGTTTACAGGGGATGTCGATAAAAGGCTTTCATTTCGACAGGGAAGCGTCCAGAGTAGCGCCCGGAGCTGACAAACAGCTGATTAGCTATTTGTTGGCTCAGCGCGGCAGCCATGTAAATTTAAATGAAGCCGCGATTATTAAATCGCGGCTTCATTTCCCTTTTTTGAATACACAAATCTACATGCCTCCGTCGATGGAGACATGTAGTTTAGACGTACCCTCAGTGTGTTTGTGCCACTGTGTGTGTGTGTGTGTGTGTTAAACCTTGTGCAGCATTAGTAAATTACATAACTTAAGAAATAAAAAATAACCCCAAAACCAACAGCTCTGATTTTAAAATCTGTTTATTTTGTAAAACCTCACTGTATCCTATTTTAACAACATAATAAAATTGAATGTTTCTTATTGCTTTCAATATTTTGACTTAACAATCTCAAGGGGAGATGTGCAGTTTCATAATGAAATCTTTGTAAAATGAAACATTATATAGCAACTGAATTACAGGCAAATAGCCAAATTGTATGTCTTTGAAGGTCATCCTTTATCTATTTTTAACTAGTGTTGCTCTTGGGGTAAAAAATAAAGAAAAAATATATACCCTAAATGTTTTTAAAATAAAATGGAGTTGAGTTGTGCATAAAAAAAATATTTCCGGGTGGCTTATTACTGAAATATGAAACCTGCATGTTAGGTGTTTTGGTACCAGAAACTAATGCCCACAATGAGTTCCCTATGAATGGAGACAGAGCCACCATCAGAAATTTCTAAAATTTGAAAAGAACTTCCAAATAATTAATAATACAGGCTGAATCTCTCTAGTCCAGAACTCTGTGGTCCAGAAACATCTGTGATTAGGAATGATTTTAGTTAGCCAGATGTTCACTTTCCATGGTTGTGACCAAGGTTCCCGTGGTCCCATAAAGTTTGTTTACAGCCACCAGTCCTAGCTCTCAGTGTTCTGTGCTGTTATTTAGCTCTAATTTACCCCTAAATATCCTCCAACAGCCCAGTAAGCAGTGGACGTGTTGGTAATGCTGCTAGACAATATTGACTTCCCATGATCTGGAAAATTCTCTGGTTCAGAACCAGTCAGGTCCTGAAGATGTAGGACTAGAGAAGTTCATCCTGTACTATCATATAAGCAAAGACATTAGATATGGAAGTGACATATCAGACAATACAGCCAATTCCTGTTGCTAGTGCAGCATTCTCCCTTGAATTTTATTGTTTTGTCAGGACTAGTTTTAAATGTTGTGAGTAATAGATCATCCTCATGGAAGGCTTTCCACACACCAATAAATCTCACTGTTAAGAACTTTTCTCTGATATTCAGCCTACTTTTCCCTCCTGTTTGGTTGTAGTTAGATCTTTACATTCAAATTTTTTTCTTTTGACATGAGCAAAACCAAACCTAGCGTTTTATCAGTTCTGTCAAACATTTTGACACCAACCTCCTGTTTCCCCCACTCCAAGAAAAAAGCAGTCACAACTTATTGCTTATCTTGATAAATTTGCTGCTTATTTCCCTACTCTGTGGGTGCTCTACCAGAAGGAATGTGTCTTACTGTGTTTGGATAGACCTAGCACAGTTTGGATGTCTGTCTATAGCCATGTGTGGTCTCTTGACATACTTAGATTGCAAGCCCTTTAAGGCAGGGGCCATCTTTCTGTTCTGCAATTGTACATCACTTAGCACAATGGGTGTGGGTTCATAACTAGGGCTCCTAGAAGCTATGGTATTAAAATAAAGATGATGATATTAATAATTATTGTTTATTATTGTTATTAATTAAAAAGGAGGAGATATTTAGCCCATGTTCCCTTAGACTTCTACTGCCTGAGACATGGAGTCCAGCTGCTAACGCAAGTGCTATGAGTATTTGCTGACATTTTGAAAAGTTTTGCGAAGGATGGCTGTTCAAATAAGCTGGGGTGCTGAAGTGGCTGAAGTGTTGAGTGTCTTATATAGCATTTGTACACATTGGCCTAACCTTTGAATCTGGCTGAGCTGCATTAAGTACACAATCTCCAGGAGCTGAGTGTAAGGGCAAAGGTAGCTGTAGGACACGTTTAAAGCCACCCATTCCTGGTCCCAAAGTAAGTTAGAGCAGCCTATGGACTATCAGCTAGGAATAACCAGGACTCAGCTGCTGCAGAGGTAAACACTGCATGAGACTCCAAATATAGAATAGGAAACCAGGATACTGGGAGAAATTGCCAGGGTCCATCAGTGCTTTGATCATCCATCTTTCCTCATTCTGCCCCTTGTCAGTTGGGGATTTCCTCATAATGAGGGAAAACCAAGATGGCTAGAGAGTGACTTTGTGATCAAGTTGCATCATCACAGAGGCACAAGAGGATCAGAAAAGTGCCAAAAGTGGTCCACGGGCTAATTAACTGACAACTCTGCTATGAGCTAGGTATTTTACAAGTATGGAAATGGAGGACCAGAGAGAGTAAGGCCAACACTTTCAAATGTGGTTGGATAAAGTTAATCCCCTAAATCCATAGTATATCCCTAAATAAAAGAGGCATGTTTTCAGAAGTGCTGATAATCTGTCACGCACACTAAAGATTATGGGAATTGTGGGCGTTAAGTCCCTCTGTATTTAATTTTGTCACTCAGATTTGAAAAAGTATGCCTGTGTGACTTGACTGAGGCCTGACTGGGCCACGGTCAGAGAGTTCCTTGCTCTGTCCATCATACCATGCTGCCTTTCACTCTAGTTGGCTGCTCTTGCTTGTGACCTGAGATCTCACTAGCGGCTAAGATGCTAGCTAAAGGGGAGCTTGCAGAAGGTACAATAGCCTGGGCATCACTGCCTCTTATAGCTGATCTGGGAATTTTCCCTTAATCAAGAGACCTAGCTCTGCCCCAAAGGCCTGTCCTGGGTTACTGTGAGAGGACTGTGGCTATGTTACGACTGCACAGGGAAACTGAGATTCTCTGGGACATTCCAAGCTCTCCAAAACCAGGAGATGCCTCAAGCCAGGGCTCTGTGGTCCCAATGTATCTGACCTGGTCCTTTTATTAACAGTTTCCACAAATGGAGTTTTGTGGGGGCTTATGGTCAATGTATTGCTTCCTCTGAGAAGTGACTTCATACCTCTTATGTTGGACACGGCACATTCTTGTATTGTAAAAATGCTGCAAATGCTGAGCCAGATTGTGCTTGGCTTTAGGAGCGTGGCTATGGGTGGGGAAGACGAAGGGAAACAAGGCTCAAAGGGCACTTCCCTCACTTTCACTGCTCTGGCGCCAAAGCCAGATACTTGGGAAACACAAACCCTGTGCTTGGGAACACCTTTGGAAATGCAATTCACCCCAAAAGCTGGGTGGACCAGAAGCAGAAATCTGAAGGGATGGTCCAGCATTCATCCTTCCCCTGTGCAGGAAGAGGTGTCCGAGCACACTCTGTCCCCACTTATCTGCCTGAGCCGCTGCCTTTTCTCTCTGGTATATGGGGCAAGATGCGAGTCAGATGTATCACTTTAAAGTGCTGGTTCTTTATTGGATCCTCAGCCTTCAGAAGAATGCTGCCATGTACACAGGAACATAAATAATGGCCGTTCAGGGTCAGACCATGGGTCTATCTAGCCCAGTGTCCTGTCTTCTGATAGTGACAGGGACCAGAGGCTTCAGAGGGAATGAACAGAAGAGGGCAAGTTATCAAGTGATCTCTGTCCTGTCATCAGTGGGTCAATGGGGCCTGTGCCTAGAGCCCTGGCCAATTGAGGGGCTCCTGGAAAAATAGGTATCTCCAAACTTGGACCTACTCCACTTGGTGCTCCTGCTGAGAAATGGGGTTGGGATGCGGAGAGAGCAGAACAGGGTAATTATCAAAGCCCCTACCTAGCCTCCTGGCAGGAGTGCTGGGCAGGGCAAGCCCTCATGCCCCAACCTCATTTCTCCCGCAGGAGTGCTGGAAAGGGGATTTCAGGCAGAAGGGATGAGGAGAAGACCCCCCACTTCTTCTGGTCCAGAGCCACACGAATCTGCCTTTGCCTTTTGTCAACTCCCAGCATTTGGTACGTTGCAGCAAAAATCAGTGAGGAAGGGGTTAATGCTATGCAGACACATGTACAAACCACATGCTTCTCAATGGATATACAAATATTTTGATGCAAGGCCACTTACAACTGGCACCAAAGATATAATGTCAACTGTATTGGTGTTTACTTTCCATCTGGATTTCTCACTGTGAAATTGCTTCTGTTTTGAGCACTTAATTGCATGTGTGCGCGTGTGTTTTTGCTGTCACTGCTGCTAAGTGAGTCTGGAAATGTATTGGCAGGATATGTCCTTTACCTAGTCACCTTCTTTTCCTTTCTTCAGATAAAGCAGGGAAGTAATTGCAAGAGCCAAACTGACAAATTTGAAACCTGGAGTCTTTTATTTGTCCATAGGATGGCTAGAAGGGATGAGGTGGTACCTCAATCTGGGGAATTGTTAAGCACTGGGTGTAATGATTTGGTGTCTGTAGGAGAACAAATCAAATTGTGGCTATTGGGAGGGATGGCACGAGAGTTGGATATAGGGGAAGTGGGAGGTGACAATGTTTCTGGGGGAGGGATAGCTCAGTGGTTTGAGCATTGTCTTGCTAAACCCAGGGTTGTGACTTCAATCCTTGCAGAGGCCATTTAGGGATTTGGGGCAAAAATTTGTCAGGGATGGTACTTGGTCCTGCTGTGAAGGCAGGGGACTGGACTCAATGACCTTTCAAGGTCCCTTCCAGTTCTAGGAGATAGGCAATCTCCATTAATTTAAAGCAGGATGTAACTGCAGGAGGTGAGAGTGGGATGGTGAAGGGAAGTGCAGTGGATTTTGTCTTAGAAAAACCTATTTGTGGGGGGAGATTATACTGAAAAAAACTAAATCTGGGCAATTTGGACCTTGGTCCCATTTTACTTGAAGTACCAAAGTTGAGAGGGTGGAGAGGAAGTTAAATTCCTCATTCTGGTTTGGTTCCATCTTTCTCACATGTGTGGCAACAGGGAAATATGAATCTCTAGAGCAGCTTAAAAAGCTTGCTTTGCTGTGGTAGTCAATGCACAGTGCACTCACATTACTAGTGCAATGTATTGGCACTTGTGCAGGCACCCTGGGGCTATAATGCATTTATAAGTACATCTATAATGCATTTCAGAATAAGCTATTCTGGAAGAAATACTCCAGAATGGCTTATTTCGAAAGAGTGTGTCCACACTGCAGGAAAGCCTGGAAGTTAGTCCATGGCAGGCTCCCCTAATGTGGATGTGCTACCTCGATTTGGAGCCCCAGGAAGCATTGGAGTGTAATTACTTTGAATGGCCCGAGAGAGAAGCTACCGTATTTTCCGGCGTATAAGACGACTTTTGATGCTAAAAAACATCCCCCAAAAATCGGGGGTTGTCTTATACGCCAGGTATACAGGCGGCTGGGCAGCCCAGGCGTGCCTGGGATGCCCCACCGCCGGCTTCCCCCGAGGCTTTGCAAAGCTGCGGAGGGGCTCCGGCGGCGGGGCAGCCCAAGCGCGCCTGGGATGCCCCACCGCCAGCTTCCCCCGAGGCTTTGCAAAGCCGTGAAGGGGCTCTGGTGGCGGGGCAGCCCAGGCGCGCCGGGACTGTCCCGCTGCCGGGGCGTCCTCAGAGGCTTTGCTCCCGGCGTCCCTGGTCTGCTGGAGACGGTCCCCAGCAGACCAGAGGCACCGGGAGCAAAGCCAAAGTGGCGGCGGGGTGCCGCGCTTCTGAGGCTTTGCTCTGGCAAAGCCTCAGAGGCACGGGACCCCACCACTGCTGTGGCTTTGCTCCCGGTGCCTCTGGTCTGCTGAGGACCGTCTCCAGCATACCAGGGACACCGGGAGCAAAGCCGGGGAGGCAGAGGGGCGCTGGGGTATAAGATGAAAACCTATCTTTTAACTAAAAAATTAGGGGGTCGTCTTATACGCCCAGTAGCCTTATACACCAGAAAATACGGTATTTTGAAATAGCAGCAGTGGAGAGTCCAAACTAATGCTATTCCGAAATAGCTATTTTGGAGGAGATGTTATTCCTCATGCAGTGAGGTTTACAAACACTGAAACAAGTCACCCATTGTTTCAAAATGATTTCAAAACAACGAGCTAGCAGTATAGACACTTGCATAGTTATTTTGGAATAATGGATGTTATTCTGAAATAATGGGGCTGTGTAGACATACCCATATGACTGCAAATTCATTGAAACAGCCTTAGTGATAATCCCTCATTTCCAGAATCCTGCAAATGCAGTGATTGCTTTTCTTGCTGTCAAAAATGACACAGTTATAATTTAAAAGCAAGAAATGTTTAAATATTGTGCTCTCTCTCTCTGCGATTGCAAAACAAATAATACTACTAGTATTGCACTGGAGGAGGTGAAAGGGAGCATTTTGGAATGGCTCTAATAAGAAGGATAAAGATTAAATGTTGTGGTGCTGTATAATTTTATAATTGAACAATACAATTACATTTTGTTTACCTTATTGGTAATGCAATTTATTTTCACACATGTTGAGAATCTTAAGTGTGAGCTGTATCACAGAGGGGAACCGAGTCTACTCTGCAATGTTTTCCCAGGCTCTTAGAGGGTTTGGGAAGAACAGGATTGCAAGCAAAGTATATATTTGAAGGGTTAAATGATATTGATTTGTAAAAAGCTTGCTCTTTGATTCTCCAGATATAATTACAAAACCTTGCTGCTTTCTTTTCTTAATAGCTAAGAGGCCTTCTTACCTGTAAATTTCCTCTCAGGAGAATTGTGATGTTTACCTTTGTAAATTGTGGTGACATGTTGCTGCATAGCTGATGTGGGTGACAATGAATCTCTAAGACACTAAAAAACAAAAAGCATCTTCATGTGATTAGTGGAAATGGAAAACCAGCTCTGCTTTATTTGTACACATTGCAAGGTAGGGAATGTGTGGTTTGGGGAAAGGCTCCAGATTTACAGTCTTGGAGACTGGAGGCCAATGCAAGGTGAGCTCAAGCAGCAGAAGTGTAAGTGTCCCTTCATTGTTCCAACAACTGGAACTTAGAAGAACTTCTCACAGGGCTGAAAGGCAGTTCAATCTCATGACTTAGTCCTCAGAGTTCTTAGTGCCATTAGTATGATTGCACAAATTGTCCAATAAGACATAGAAACACTCAAAACTTTGGTGGGGAAGAGGGGGAGAGGGTCAGAATTCAGCCAGGAATGTGCTCTCTCTACAGTCATCAATGGAGATTAATGGTGCTATAATTGACAAGAATTTCTTGAACGTTGTGTCAAGGGGCACCTTGTCCACCTGCCAGAGAGGGCGGGGAAAGTCCGCTGCAGCCCCTGCGACCTCCATTTGAGATAGGGTGGCCTATGAGCCACAAATTCTATGTACTGCGACGTGTACTCAGTGCAGTATGGCCTATAGGCCGTAGAATCCAAACCTTCCCCCTTGCGTTCAGGGTAATACAGCCCCGCGGCCACAGAATTGATACATAGCATGGCCCAGCAGCCACAGTCAACATGCAGGCCCCTGTATTCAGGGTAGTATGGGCCAGCAGCCACAAAGTTTGTAGACAGTACGGTCCAGTAGCTTCAGAGTCCACATACAGTTCCTCTGGCATCAGGGTAATACGGCCTAATAGCCCCAAAGTCAATATATAATAAACAAAATTGCTTCACATGGGAGTACCTGATGGGTAATAGAGGGACTGGGGCCCTCTCTCTCCACCAGGTCTCAGCCCATGGCCCTGTCAGCGGTGGAGCAATCCCTCTGCTAGCTCAGAAGGGAATCCCACTGCAACATGCCAAGGTCTCAGGGAACTATTCCCTGCCTTAGACTACTTCTTACCCAGATTAAGTAAGTCCTCTCCATCTTCACAATCTAGTCTAGGGGCTTCTGCTGCAGTCCCTCTCAGTCTAAATGTTACTGTGTGTTCCGGCTGTGTTTCCTCTCCGAAGCTCCTGCATGACCTATTTCCCCTGTGGCAGTCAGACCTGACCGAGCACCTCCACAGGTCTTTATAGCCATCTTCCAGTTGGAGCATGCCCAGTAGGTTTGTGGGAGTGGGGCTTTCTCAGGCAGCTGGGCCAGGTTAACCCTTTAAGCACCAGTGCAGGGTTGATACAACCCATCACCGTTGGGATTTTCAAAGTCCTAAAGCATTTAAGGTGCCTACACTGCTTAACTTATAATGACAGCTGGCACCTAACTCCCTTAAATCCCTTAGAAAATCCCATCCTTAATCTGTCAGTGAGCCAAATAAACCAGTAATTCAGTTGGTGTAAAGCAACATTGCTCCACTGAAGTAAAATGAGCTACACTGATTTACACATGACATATCCTTTCAGCACATGGAAGGATGGACTAGATGACCTCTTAGGGCCCCTTCTAGCCATATGTTTCTATGATTCTGTAAGTCTATGTTGGAAATCTAACCTTGTTTTTGTATAGATCCCAATCCCAACTCTGCTCTGACTTTGGGAAGGTAAATGGGCTTGCCATCTGGACCTGTATATCTTACTCCTTCAACTCTACAAGAACTGAACTGAGATCTCCAAAGGCCACTGGACATTACCAGTCTGAGCTACAGCTGAATTGACAACATAGATGTAAACAGCTCTGAGGTTCAGTTTTTACCAGACCTTCCATTCAATATGTATATAAGGCTGCTAAAAGGTTTGGCAAAGTAATAAGAGCTCTAATCTCCATCATATTTGCCCTGACTGTGACAAGTGGGTGATAGATAGGAGCTAGTTTGATGAGGCTAAATCCAGAAATGAGGAAGTTGATTGTCTAAGGGCTGGAAGTAATGGCGGAAAATATCTTCTCCCAAAGGAGCAAGATGAAGGAGTTTGTATGTTTGGAATTGGGTGAAATTTTGTATGATAGTCTTTGTTTTATAAAGACTGATTTCTAGATGGGCTCATATACTGAGTGATGATTGTTATATTTTGTTGTACAATGAGGGCTGTGACCTAATGTGGGCTAGCTGTGAGTCGTGGATTTGTAATGGCATTGCTTTGTACAAAATTTACTATCAATGCTAGAGTAAATGAAAATAAGTAAGATAAGTCCATTACCACGCCCCGTTATGTTTTCTCATGTACAAGCTCTGTCACTTTAAATGTCATCATCTGGTTATGACACACAGGTAGTAGAGTGGAGACAGATTCTTTCTGATACACATTATGCAGGGAGAGTCGATGTGGAAAATGGAGGGAGGAGTTATAATTGAAAAACACACATATGAAATAGAGCTGGAAGGGCAATTTTAGTCAAAACAGTTTTCTATCACAAAATGTTGTTGTGATAAAAACTATTTGTGTGTGAAATTCTATCAATTAAATTAAATATGGCTTGGAAAAATGGAAAGCCCATTTTGAAAATGTTGAGGTGTCCTATTTTGACATTTTTAGAGTGAAAATATTTTGATTTTTTCCAAAATGGATGTTTGTTTACACATTTATTTTATATTTAGGAAGGATCAAAATAGAAACAAATTATGTTACATGTATTGAAATGAAATATTTAATATTTTTTCAAAATGAAATGTTTTATCAGTACCCAATGATTTTTTTCCAGAAGGATTTTGATTTTTTTACCCCAAATTTTGGCTTTTTGACCTGAATTGGGATGACTTTTGTTTGAAATTTAGAAGTTATTTTGTGGGATGCATAATCAGCTTTTCAACTTTCTGTATTATCAAAGCCCTCATTTTGTGTGTGTGTGTGTGTGTGTGTGTGTGTAGGGTTGTCTTGAAAGAGTACAATTTGTCTAAAGGCACTTACCAGTATGAGAGTTTCCGTCATCTTGCACTATCACCATTTGCCTGACTCTCATGTTCATGAAAGCTATTTTGCACTGCCACTATAAAATGGCCTATGTTAGTTAGGATACAGTGGCAAAGGGCCAGAACTTATGCCATGATGGTGGGAGGTGAGGCCTGAGGGACATGGAAAAGAGATTTCCCTCTTATTACAGAAATGTATGTACAATCCCCTTCATAATTTTTCCTTTCTAATCCCTAGTGAGTTGGGCTAGTGGTTCCCCGTTGAGCTTCAGAATGAGGAATCTAAGGATATATTTTCAAGAGCTCTTAAAGACTTTTATTTTTATACAGTTCCTGCAAGGTACTGCTGTGCTTATTTTCTTATCAATTCATTTTCTTTGTGTTGCTGCATTTACTCTATATTTAGCACATGTTAAAAGAGGCCAAATAGATTGGACAGATATAAAATCACACAGTAGGGCCTTATTTACCATACTGTAATAATTATGTAGCACAAACCTAACATCTTTTTTACTACTATACTTTTCTTTATTTCTGCCTCTTTCTTTTGTGGGAGCTGCAGTTGCTCAGTACCTCTGAAAATCAGGCCACATTTACTTAAAGACACATATTGAAGCTTACCTTTCGACACTCCAATTTGAACAATTTGGCCTTATTGTATTATAAGTAAGATCTATTGCTATGTACACTCACTTCAGTAAGCTACGTTAAAGCAATCCTAATGCTATGTAGGACTCAAAAGTTGAAAAATATTAACGTCACAGGCTCAATTTTAACTTTACCTCCATGAACATATGCATTTGACAGTTTTTAATTATAGGAACACAACAGATTTTTCCTGCAGCCCCAATAGTCTAAGCCATCTGACCTATTCTAGAATAAAGGGTGAGCATGTGATTCACCACTGCACTGAGCATTGTGTAATGCTGACTAGGTGCAATCAAACTTGGGGCCTCTGGAGCCTCTACTGCATGAACTAAAAGCCAGTTAGCTCTCATCTAAGGCTTTGGAACAGACTCATTATTCTCTCTGTAAGTGGTTTCAGTGTCACTTGATGGGACAGTACTCCACACCTAGATCTGTGCGTTACAACTGCATGCTCAAAAAGATGTGTATTTCACTTATATTATTCTAGTTCAATTTTTGTTTTTCTAAATAACCAAACTGATTTTTAACATATACCTAAGATATCTAAATGATGCATTGTTTTTTTATTGTATGTAATTTCCTGGAGTTTAAAGACAACAAACAAACAACTGCTCTCTGATAACAACCCGCCAAGCTAACCAACAGGAGAAAGGATTATTACTAATTCTGTAAGGGTGCATCTACCCTAAACTTAAAATAAGATATTTCAAAATACCTTATTTTGAAATTTGGTGCATCTACACAATGCCAAATTTCAAAATAACTTGCTATTTCAAGCTATCTCTTAATCCCTTGTTTAATGAGGTTTACCAGGATGAAGAAATAGCATGCTCATTATTTCGAAAAATATTTTGAAATAATGAGAAGCTTGATGTGGGGTAGCTATTTCGGGATACAAGATGTACCCTAACTAACTGGCACCTGTTGGCAAAAAATATATGTACCTTTCATTGTCATTAGACAAGTGTTCTCTTGTGACCCAGTCCTGTTCCTATTTCAGTCAACGAGGAAATACGGTGGAAGATGCTAGACTTACATATATGATGGCTGAAGGCAGGATATTTTTGGTAGAGTCCCCTCAATTTTGGTGGTTAGTTCCCTGATTGAGCTGTTGAATGACTATATGATCTAATGTACTAGACATGGAACTGTGTAGAGCTGGGGGTCTGTTCACAGTTTGACCAGTTTTATGCTGTGATATGTGATGAAGCACTTGTGTTCTTTCTCTTTTTTCCCATTTGTACAATGGAGACCAAAAGTACATTAGTACCTCACAGTGGTTATGTGAAGGTTCGTTAGCTAATGAACATGTAAAGTACCAAGCATTATTATTATGTGACAGAGAGAGTATAAACCTATTGGCTTTCAGTGCACAAGTGCAAGCCATCTGTCTTCTTGTCCTTGCAGGGCAATTGGTTATGTATAACTTCTGAGGTTCTGGAGATATATTCTTTGTGTTTTGCTTCTTCAAAAAGAGGCAAAAACCGTATATATTTACTAAAGGTTGTGTATGACCCCAAAGCCATGGTGGGTAGGGCTTTCAATCAATCAATACATATTATGGGGAAATGGTGAGAGACCAGATTTTTGTCCCATCTGCTTCTAACTTAAGCATGATTATCTGTTTACTATAGTTATATTTTGAAAATAT
This sequence comes from Pelodiscus sinensis, assembly GCF_052426305.1. NCBI lineage: Eukaryota > Metazoa > Chordata > Testudines > Trionychidae > Pelodiscus > Pelodiscus sinensis. The sequence goes on from NC_143054.1 coordinate 17,741,620, forward strand.
AGCTACAGCTTTCAGTATGTTTCAGATCTATCATGCACTGCTTCCCTCCAGTATTCTCAGTACTCTTAGGGAGATAGATTACTATATCGGAAAGTTAGCCACACATAATTTGTCACCTCTTGGCACCAATGACAACAGGCTCTCTTATTTGGAAATGCACAGAGGTAGGATGACGAGGAAACTAAATAACTTCTCACCCTTAGGACTTAGTCCTTTCAACTCAGCACTGACAGCAGCTGGAAGCTAGTGTGGGAAGCTAAACTACTGGAGCATTGCATGTTTAACACGGCATGTGAATATGAATGAGAAGACTTCAGTTTTCATGGAGGCCAACTCTTGAAAAATTATCTGGCAAGAAATATTGACAGTATGATCACAAAACTTCCCCTGAAAGAAGATTTTTTTTTACAAACAAAATCTATTATTGATGTCTCATTATTGACAAATTGGAGGAAGTGACAGAAGAAATAGCAAGCCCTGGACTCAGAACTTTGAAAACAAGCTTGTCAGAAAAATAAGAAATACACTGCATTGGCAGAGTGATAGATTGGATGATCTTACAGGTTTTTTTTTTTTTTTTTTTTTTTTTGGGGGGTCTCTAATTGCTAGGATTTTATGATGCTATTCTACAGTATGGAGAGCAAGGAAATTGATTAAGGATCCAGCGGGTGTGATGTATGAAGGGGGTTGAAATGAATGTATGCTTGTCCAGCCTATGACACAGAGGGGGATATGCTAAGCATCTACAAAAGTATTGGAAGGGTGGAAGAGGAGTAGTACAGAGTGTTTCTAGGAGTCAGATGAAATTTAGTATAAATATTAGAAACAATCTCCTACCATTGTGTCCTATTGTGCTCTTGAAAAGCTGCCCAAGGGAAATAGTGGCAGCATCATTGCATGATTCCTTTAAATCCTGCTGGACAAAAGGCTAGATGATATGTTGAAAGCAACAGTCTTGCCATGAGTGAGGAAAAATTGAATTATCTGGTGGAAAATATTTATGTGATATGAGTAGTAGATTGCTCTTTTTAATGGCATCTGGATCTTTAGGGGGATGTATTTGGGAAGTCTCTACTGACATTGCCTTAGAAATGCCTGCTATGGTAAGAAAACCCCCTCCCAACGGTCCTTAACTTCCTCTTGCTAGGCCAGGCCACAGCCTATCTGCAGACAGTGAGAAGCAAATTGAGAACAGGCCTATCTGAAGACTACTAGCAAGCTCCCCACTTGTCACTCAATACAGACGTTTTGTGAAGAGGGGTCTCTGCTAACATTCCCTCACCATCTTGGGAGGCAAAAAATATTCTGTGTGAGGAAGCCTACTGTCAAAGTTCTTGCCAACAGGAACAGAGAGCCTATGTGTGGAGAACCTCATGACACTGCATGACAGGGCTTTCTGTGAGGTCACCATGAGCACCACGCTGTCATGCAGTTAGAGCCTTCTGCTGAGTTGGTGTCAACAGTATCTGCTCCCCACAATTTTCAGGGAAGACCCAGGGAAGGCATTGCTTCCCCTTGCTTCAGGTCTTTAGGGTTTTTGCCATCTTGTTTTCTTGATCGAGACAGAAGGTAAGCAGGGGTTTGGGGAGGGGAAGTCCGGGGGCTGGGCCCAGTTACTGAGTGTGTCATAGGGTTCCCAGGTGTCCGGTATTTTTGCCTCCTGGCAGGAGAAACCACCCCAGAAAATACCGTATATTTTAGGTGTCCAGTATTTTCTGATTTTTTTTACTGGACAGGAGGCGAAAATACTGGCCTGTCCAGGTCAATACTGGACACCTGGCAAACCTATCCCTGACAGTCTCAGAAATATTCTCCTTGGAATCACTTCATTAGCCTCAAAACACAGCTCTTTCAGACAAGTTTTCACCCCAGCATTATGCCTCCCCCAAACCTTTAGCTATGAAACAAACCATCTCTGCCACGTACTTTCCTTGTAATACAATGAGCATTCCCTACCCATCATTTGCTAATATCTGCCCCTTCTTTGCAGCCAGCTCCTGTAGTTTATTTTCATTATTTGCTCTGTTGTCTGAAGGGACCATGTCAATACAGCACAGTTCAAAACTGTGGCACTGTGTTCTAACAGCCATGATAGTGCTCTTTGAGTTTGAGCAAGCCTGTTTGCTGGTGAGATGAGTTAAATGCATAGGATGCATGCTAACAGAATGGATTTGTATTGTAACCATGAACCTGTTTGACTCTGCTTTAAATAAAGCGCTGGCTGTCACCGCTTAAGTAAGTAAGGCTGTGTCTAGACTGCAGGGTTTTTTCGAGAAAAGTAGCCTTTTTTCGAAAAAACTTTACCTGCGTCTAGACTACAGCCGCGTTCTTTCGAAATTAAATCGAAAGAACGCGGCTTTTCTTTCGACGGCGGTACTCCTCATTTCATGAGGAAGAACGCCTTTTTTGACAGAGATCTACTGAAAATAAGTGAGTGTGGATGCGGGGAGCCCCTTTTTTCGAAAATAAGGGCCTCCAGGAAGAAGCCCTGGTGGACAATCTGGGGCATGCCTTGCATGTCTCTGGTTCCTGACTGCAGCCATCTTTTAAAGGGACAGTCACCCTCACAGCCAGTTGTGGCAGCAAAGCAGCCAGAGCACACGGCTGTTCCAGTGCAGCCATGTCTCAGCCCCAAGATCCTCCTGGCCCTTCTAGACAGCCTTCTGGGGACCCAACCAGAGGTTCCAAACGCCGGGCACTGGCATTGTCTGGGCCAGAGCTCAAGACCCTTCTCGAGCTTTGGTCAGAGGAGGAGGCCTTACAAGCCCTAAACACCAGGGCTCCGTCTACACTGGCCCCTTTTCCGGAAGGGGCATGTAAATTTCACGAGTCGTCGTAGGGAAATCCGCGGGGGATTTAAATATCCCCCGCGGCATTTAAATAAAAATGTCCGCCGCTTTTTTCCGGCTTTTAAAAAAGCCGGAAAAGAGCGTCTAGACTGGCCCCGATCCTCCGGAAAAAGTGCCCTTTTCCGGAGGCTCTTATTCTTACTTTGAAGTAAATTTCAGTTTGAAGTAAGAATAAGAGCCTCCGGAAAAGGGCACTTTTTCCGGAGGATCGGGGCCAGTCTAGACGCTCTTTTCCGGCTTTTTTAAAAGCGGGAAAAAAGCGGCGGACATTTTTATTTAAATGCCGCGGGGGATATTTAAATCCCCCGCGGATTTCCCTACGACGACTCGTGAAATTTACATGCCCCTTCCGGAAAAGGGGCCAGTGTAGACGGAGCCCTGGTGGCAAAATGCGGACATTTTTGGCCGCATGGCAAAGGCCCTGGCCAAGAGAGGGCACCACCCACACACTGAGGACCAGGCGCGCTCTAAAGTAAAGGAGGTGCGCCAAGGCTATGTAAAGGCCAGGGAGGAGAGCTCCCGTTCTGGGGCAGCACCCCCGTTCCTGCCCCTATTATTCGGAGTTGGCCCAGATCCTTGGTGATGGGGAAGCACGCACACCACTGTGTCTCGTCCAGTCTGGCTTGGAGGACCCTGGGGTGGAAGCGCCAGAGAAGGACTTAGAGCAGTCCAGGGAGTCTGGAGATGGGGAGATGGTGCCGGAGGAGGAGGACAGTGAGGAGACAGTGACCCTCGCTCTGGAGCCGGTCACCCAGATCCCAGAGGCCTCCCAGGTGTCATCTGATGCCGGAGATGAAGCAGCAGGTGAGTGCAGTGATGTTGTGTAACACACAGGGTGGGGGATGCACAAGGGAAACCTGTAATGTTCACCATGGCCATCATGCAGCTGGCTGTGCATGTGCCAACATGTTCAGTGGTAGAGTGTGACATGTGGGGGTGCTCCACGTGGTGGCATAAACCATGTCCAGAACACACCCAGGTGGGTTGTCAGTGCAAGGTCCCATTGGCACTTTGGGACCTCTGTGATGCTCAGGCTGATGCCCAGGTCACACATGGTGTTACCTTCAGAATGTCTGAGTCCCCTGTCTGAAGGAGAGGGCATGCCCTTTTGGACAGTTGTTGCACACATGACTGATTGTGTCTTCCTCTTTTCCTCCACAGCTGGACCAGCTGTGCAAGAGGGCCGCAGCACTCCAGCCCCACCTCCATCCCGGGGACATGGGAGCTGCAGACACAGGCGTGTCTATGCAGACATCCTGAGGCAGCATGTGGCGGCCGTGCAGGAGCTCAACACCATGCTACGAGAGAGGGTGGAGGCAGAGGCTCGGTGGCATGATCGGTTGATGGAGGAGCTTGTCCAGCAGCGCGCGTCCCTGTGTGCCATTCTCAGGGAGGTCTGTGGCTTGCCTGCTCCTGTGCCTGGTCCTGCTCCTCCAGCACCCTATGATCCCGCACCACCAAACCCCTCTTCCACAGCACCATCCCTTTCCCCCCTTGTACCTCCCTCTCCCTCAGCCCCCTCAGTTCCCCAGTCCCTCTCTCCCCCTGGCCCTCCTATCCCCCAGGCCTCCCACACCCAAGTGCCAACAGACAGTCTCCCCACCTGATCCCGAGGCCATGGTGGACCTCGAACACGAGGCACCAGCAGGAGACTGCGAGCAGGCAAGCACCGTGCAACCTGATCCCCTTCCCCCCTCCAGGTTTCAAATCCTCTTCCCCCCAACAGGTTTCAAGCACCCCCATCACTCTTCCAGGTTTCAAGTTCCCTTTCCCCCTCCAGGTTTCAAGCACCCACATCACCCCAGTTAAATATCAAACATTGTGTTTAAGAAAATGTTTATTGTACATAGTTTGTCAGTAAAGTATACTTTCTCCAGCAAAAATAAACAAAAGCTTTTTTATGTTTGCAACAGTTATACCTTCTTTCAGTTATTGACATTTATAACAATAAAACAGAAGTTATTCTTTTCAGACAAACCCTGGGCTGTGTCTAGACTGGCAAGTTTTTCCACAAAATAAGCTGCTTTTGAGAAAAAACTTGCCAGCTGTCTACCCTGGCCGCTTGAATTTCCGCAAGAACACTGACTTCCTACTGTAAGAAATCAGTGCTTCTTGCGGAAATACTATGCTGCTTCCATTCGGGCAAAAGCCCTCTTGAGCAAATCATTTGCGCAAGAGGGCCAGTGTAGACAGCACAGTATTGTTTTGCGCAAAAAAGCCCCGATGGCTAAAATGGCGATCGGGGCTTTTTTGCGCAAAAGCGTGTCTAGATTTGCGGAAAAGCGTCCGTGCCAATCTAGACGCTCTTTTCCGCAAATGCTTTTAACAGAAAACTTTTCTGTTAAAAGCATTTGCGGAAAATCATGCCAATCTAGACATAGCCCAGGTGTTTATTATTTCTACAAACAGGGTCAGGATAAGGGTTGAGGAGGGAAGCTTATATTGGGCCAGGGCCAAGCTCCCAGACAGGAGCCCCTCAGGAGCGTCAGTGGCCTCCAATAGAGAATTGCTCCTGTAGAGCCTCCCGGATGCGAACAGCAGACTGGTGAGCCTGGCGGATGGCAGCTGTCCGGGGCTGGGCAAAGTGCCTCTCCTGACCATCAGCACCTGTACCCAGCCCTGGTAGGAAGGCGTCTCCTTTCCTCTCCACCAGGTTATAGAGAACGCAACACGCAGCCACCACCTCAGGGATGTTGTGTTCCCCCATGTCTAGCCATGTGAGCAAGCACTGGAATCTCCCTTTTAAACATCCAAACACACATTCTACCTGGTTGTGAGCCCGGTTAAGATGAGCATTAAACTGCTCCTTGCTCACATCCAGGTGGCTGGAGTAGGGCTTCATCAGCCATGGCATCAGGGGTTAGGCAGCATCAGCCACTATGCACACTGGCATGTGCACGTCCCCAACCGCAAAGTCACGATGCGGGAAAAATGTTCCTGCCTGAAGCCTCCAGTAGAGGTACGAGTTCCTGAAGATGCAGGCATCATGTGCCCGCCCTGACCACCCAACGCAAATGTCAGTAAACTGGCCATGATGGTCGACCAGGGCCTGGAGGACCATTGAAAAGTAGCCCTTTCTGTTAATGAATTGGGCTGCTCGATGGGGCAGTGCACAGATTGGAATGTGTGTTCCATTGAGTTCTCCTCCACAATTTGGGAAGCCAAGGGCAGCAAAACCGGCCATGACGCTATCCAGGTGTGCTAGACGGATGAGCCTGTTCAGCAGCTCACAACTGATGGCCCTCACCACCTGCTGAAAGAGACAGACAACAAAATTTTAGAAGGGGTGCCTTGCCTCTTAGGAGGAGACCCCACCACCCACTTTCCCCCTCAAACGCCCCAGGAATCCCCTCCTCAGAACTTCCTCCCTCCCCCCCCCCACAGCTCAGGGTAAGTGGAGGAGCTCCTTCCCACTCCCACTGCCATTCCATCTTGCCCTTTCCTGACAGTCTCCCTTCCCCCCACCAAACTGTGACTGTCCCCCGACAATGACTTACCTCCATCAGAATGGACCCAACGGTAGACCTGCTCACTCCAAATTGGTGTCCCATGGAGTGTTGGGGGTGGCCAGCTTCCAGAGGGCAATGGTGGCCCGCAGGTAGGTGTCCTGCTGTTGCAGAGCTGGGGCGAGCCAGGTACACAGCTCCTGGAAAGTGGCCTTCTGCATCCGGAAGTTGCGGAGCCACTTCTGGTCATCCCAGAGCTCCATAACGAGCCGGTTCCACCAGTCAGAGCTGGTGTCAAGCCTCCAAAAACGCCTGTCCACGAAGAAGTTTGGAGGCAAGGGCAGTGGAGCTGTATGATGGGCGAACCCTTCGTACCTCTGGTCTGGGTTCAGATGGGGAAGTAGCCTCATGACTGTGTCATGCAGAGGCAGCAAAACTTACAGTTTGATGGCGTGGGGCCATCGCATGCCCAGGGGCAGCTCTGGCTCCATGCCGAAAAAAGCGTTGTAAATCAGAAAAACCTCCAAACAAAAAACCTGCTGGGGTGTCCCAGGTAGCTGGTCACTCCAAACAAGCACTGCAATGCCTTGCTTTCCTTCTAGAGGGACAGCAAAGGCAGCTGCAGGAGCAGATCAACGGGTGTTCCGGGGCGTCCCTTTAACTACGAGTCTCTGCAAAGGAAGGAAATGCTACCCCCATACCCTGGCAGAAGCGGTTCTGGGTGGCTTTTTATTTCGAAAGAGCGTCCAGCAGTCAGGACACTCTTTTTCGAAAAAGCGGATCGATTTTCCGATCCGTATATTGTATTCTAGATGATCTTTTTCGAAAGACACTTTTTCAGAAGTTTCTTTCGAAAAAGCGTCTTTCAAAAGAGCCACACAGTCTAGACGTACCCTAAATGTGGCATCTGGCTATTTTGATTGGCACAGAACTGGGAATGGTAGTGGTTTGCCAGGGATATGTAATATGAATATAAACAGGGTCATGTGTACATTTTCTGTTTGATATCCGCTAGTGTTCTTCCTTTTTCTTTTCCCTCTCCCTGGACCTTGATGGCACCCAATGATTTTGGATTAATTTATTTGCCATCATCAGATGATTGATGCGGTTTCACTTTGGTACTTTGTAACTTTCCAATTCTTTAGTTGTCAGCATGACAAGCACTCAGTGATTAATTAGAGTCTTTATTTTGCTCCTTTAGTGTTGCTGTTCATGTAAAGCTAAATTCTTTATGTTTTCCAGCAAATAATAAATATTCCCAAAAGCAGGTTTTTATTATTTAGATTAGAGCATCCTCCTTTATTCTTTTCTATTTAGAATTTCTAAGCAAATTTATTTGCTCATGAAAGGTGACAAATTGACAGCTTTTCAGAAAGCTTGTATTTGCGTACAAAATTGGTGCAACACTGCAAGTATCTCCACTGGGCCCTGTCAGTGTGGGTCGACCTTTTCACCTCTCAGGACAACCAGCAAATAATTAAAGCTAGGCTTACCCTACACACTTAGCTATGCCAGTTGGGAGTGTGGAAAGATGTGAATCCTGATTGACATAGTGGTGCTTTTACTGGTATAGCTTGTTTTGCTTATGGGGAATAGTTTTATTTTATTGATAAAAGATTTCTCTTTGTGAGTATAGCTATGTCAACACTAGGGGTGTGTCTACACTGCATTGTAAGTCAAAATAAGATAATCAATTTGAGCTACGCAAATTGTGATATGATTGCAAGATTGCTTATTTTGAAATTTGGCGCTGTCTACACAGCACTTATTTCAAACTAAATCACTATTCCGAAATGGCCCTTACTCCTTCTGGAATGAGGCTTACAAGGACGTCGGAATAGCGAGCCTGTTATATTTCGAAATAACAGGTGCGCTCAAAAGACGTGGAATAGCTATTCCAGGATACGTCTGGTAAACCGAAATAGTGCTGCCATTTAGAAGTAGTCTAGGAGTGATTTGTTGGTAGAGTGTGCTGATATTCCTATATTGGCTACGTGCTCGTCATATAGTCATGGCTTCATCCTGGATATCTGCTGAGACTGCCAAAGAAACCATCAAGCAAAATTAAATCTAATTGTGCTTTGGGATTGTGGACATGTGTCTCCTTAAAATTAATCTAAACCAGAGACTGTGGGACATGCCCCTCTAAGTAGGTTAGCAGGAACACTTGTGAGGGCACAGCAGGGACCATACCAGCCCCCATGAGTGGTAGGAAGGGAGTGTCACCTTGCCTAGCTTTGCTTCAGCCCTATCCCTGTCCCCACAACCTCGACCCCTGTCCATTGGCCCTGACTGAATCCTCACTCCCAAACACCATTCATGGGGGTGGGCTGATTATATTAGGGGTAAAGAGGATATTACTTAAAAGGTTTGTGGATCATTGATCTAAACCTATCAACTCGTTTCCCCTAAGCTGCCATACAAATATATAAGGAGACAGCTCTTGATCGCTGTTACTCTGGGTAGAACTGAAATACCCTAAGGTGACAGACTTTGAAACCAATTTCCTGAGCTATCCATTTGTAGCATATAGTACTGCTTTGAAAAAAATGTGTTTGCATCACAGATGACATGCCCATTTTCACAAAGGCATAGACAAAATATTAAGTCACGAGTACAGCAATTGTATGTGGCAATGTGCACATACTTTTGCACGGGCAGTTGTGTCTGTAAAAATGTGATAAATTGCTCTTGGATGTTGACCTTATTTCCTATTACAATTTTTTCCCATTAAGGTATCATGTCAGAATAAACTCATGAGGTACACAGTTCAATTCAACTGTTAGCTGAACCATTACTTTTTTCTAATTTTTAATATTGTCACATAGGTTGCAAATAACTGTTGGTGGCAAACATTTTCTTTCATTTTTACTGGACTTTATTAAGTATTTCATCTAATTAATTCTTGTCATTTTGAATTTTTTTGGTTCCACTATTTATTTGACTGAGTGACTGCAACTGAAGCTAGAGCAACTTGGCTCATTAGGAAATAAAGCAAATTGGCTGAAGTAAATTAGAAAAGTAAAATTCATATTATAATACTTCTACTAGTTGGCTATATTCTTCCTTTATGGAAAATTCAATAAAAAGTTAATTAAAAAAGATAAGCAAAAAATGCCCTGGAGTTCACAATGCAACATCAGTTCAATTTATGGTATTGAATAGACACTTACTTTGATTTGGAGATACAAAAATGTCATTGTTGAGCTACTGATTCTGGCAAATGGTGAGGATCATGTAAGAAAAATTCATGCCATGAAAGTCGTGTGTCTATTTAAGGACACATTCATATTTTATGCATGATCTTTGTTCCAGTTATGCTATTTGCTAGCATAGGCATGTCCATCTTTTCCAATATTTTTAAACATGAATTGAATTTTCTGAATAGAATTTTAATTGTAAACGGCTGTGAAAAAAAGCATATTTCTGAGGGTGAATAATAGTAAAAACACTGAGGTTTTATTAATGATCACAAATCTGCTTGATAGCATTAAACTTAAGCATGAGGGGGGAAATGCACTTTTAGTCTGCCTTTAGCAAGATTAATTATATAGTTCATATAGAGTAGAGTGGGTTGATTAAATTGTGTTTACTGAATTTTTGCTACATTGCCACAACAGGAACTGAAATTCTGGGCTATATTGCAAGTTCAGTTTTTATTGAAATGTGGTGCTTTTAAATATCATTATTTATCTGATGGGAGCTTTATACTTTTTTCTTCTTAAATCCCTTGGTATACTAATAGTTCTTCATAGAATACTACTGTTCATTCTCTGGATTTTGATGGTATTCCTTGGTAGCAATACCATTGTTTTTGAAACACTGCTGTTTCTTGGGTGTTGTTTAATATTTTAATAATATTAAAAGAAAGTTACTGTAAATTGCAAAATCAAACACTAGAAGATGCCAGGTTAACAAATGCCCCAAGAGAACCTTCTTCAAGACAGAACCTCCCCCAACATCTTACACCCTCCCTCCCCCAGATATTTTTATAAACTGGAAACTATTCAGTTTATAATTAAGTAATTGCAATCCATACTGGATGACAACCACATCTTGAAATACATTTTTTCTGAACTCCCACTTTTGGCCCTCAATCAACTCCCCAGCTCCACCAAACTCATAATCAGAAGTAAGTTCCCCACAGACCAGGACCCACCAACTCAAAGGATCAAGTTTAATAAGTATAAATGCAAAGTACTCCACTTATGAAGGAACCATCAGTTTCACACATACAGAATGGGAAGTGACTGTCTAGGAAGGAGTGCTTCAGAAAAGGATTTAGGGGTTATAATGGACAACAATTTAACATGAGTCAACAGTGTGACACTGTTGCAAAAAAAGCAAACATGATTCTGTGATGCATTAACAAGAGTGTTGTGAAGAAGACATGAGAAGTCATTCTTCCATTCTACTGTGTGTTGATTAGGCCCCAATTGGAGTATTGTGTCCAATTCCGGGCACCACATTTCAAGACAGATGTGGAGAAATTGGAGAAGGTCCAGAGAAGAGCAACAAAAATGATTAAAGGTCTAGCGACCTATGAGGGAAGACTGAAAGACTCGGGTTTGTTTAGTTTAGAAAAGAGAAGACTGAGAGGGCCATGATAGCAGTTTTCAAAAATCTAAAAGGGTGATAAAAGGAGGAGGGAGAAAAATTGTTCTCCTTAGCCTCTGAGGATGGGCAATGGGCTTAAATTACAGAAAGGGAGGTTTAGGTTGGACATTAGGAAAGACTTTCTGTCAGTGAGGTTAAACACTGGAATAAATTGCCTAGGGAGGTTATAGAATCTCCATCACTGGAGAAATTTAAGAGCAGGTCAGATAGACATCTATCAGGGATGATTTAGACAGTGCTTGGTCCTGCTGTGAGGGCAGGGGACAGGACTTGCCGACTTCTCGAGGTCTCTTTCAGTTCTAGTATTGTGTGATTCTATGAAAGCAGCACCATACCCTGCCAGAATAACATATACAAAACCTGCACATGTGTCTCCATTATGATCAACACATGACCATCATTGCTAATATATGGCTATCACAAGATGTGCTGTACCTCCTCCAGTGCACTAAATGCTCCAGTAAGAATTAGTTGGGTGTTGTCTGTCCCTGACCCTACCCCCTGGGGTTCACAGATTCTTGAACAGAAGAAGTATGTCATTATTCACTGCTTCAGTGAGCGATCAGTCCACTGAAATAGGGCACAGCCTAGGGATAACCACATGGGCACTTCTACATTCTGGTGTTCACCTTAAACACATTGTTCAAAAGTTATTCATTATGTTATGTTGAAACACTTTTCTGCCTAACACTAAGGTTAGTTTGCTAACTTAGTTGTTTACCTGACTGGACTGCTGACCCAGTTATTTACTTGATCAGGTTTCTAACCAAGCTTTGTACCTGGCTATTGCCTTTCTTTGATGGACAAGTAGGCAGCTTTTCACATGTTCTAATACCTAAAATATAAATTCTATATATTACATATCCAGTGGGTAAATACAGACAACCACTATGCTCTCGAATGAACCCACGCAGAGAAATGATAAAAGACAAACACATCATATCACCTGTGGGTGATGACTTTTCACAGAGCAATGACTCCATATCTGACCTATCAGTCCTTGACCTTAAAAGAAACTTGCACAATACCTTGAAAAGCCAAGCCTGGGAGTTTAAATTTATAACTTTGCTTGTCACTAAAAATAATGGACTTAATAAAGACACAGGATGTATGGTTTATTACAACAACCCATTTACCTTCCCCCTTGTCTTCCTAAACATACAGATGTGTTAGGCTTTGTCCACACTTAAATTTTTAAAGTGGAACCATGGCAGCTGTGGGAGGGAGCTGTCCTGGGTGCTCTATGTAAAACACCTCTGCGAAGGGAGTAGCTAACAGCACTGGGAGCATGGCTCCCAATGATGTAGCCTGGCTCACATTAGAGCTTTACAGAGCGGTAACTTGCTGTGTTCAGGGATGTGTATGTATTTTCACACCCCTGAGCTGGAAAGTTAACGTCCCATAAAGTGCCAATATAGATTTAGTCTTAGCTTTCTTTCACTGTGAATGATCTCTTAGGATGTGTGTTAACTACTTACGGTAAAAAATCTTTTCCCCCTTGTATTTAGCTATGACATTCTAGGTTACTTTCACCAACTGAGGTCCAATGAAGTATATTACCTCACTTGCCCTGTCTCACTTCCTTAGTGTGAGGGGTTTTTTCCCCCTGACAGATATCAAAGGCCTATTGCAAACAATGGAGATCTTAATGGTTCTCAAAGAAAGGTAGCAAGTATAAAAATGTTAGACATTCTAAATAGAGTGTCTGCTACCATGTGCTCCTGTGATACAGCATTAGCAAACTTTCAGACAGATTAGTTCAAGAGATTGTGGCTAGCTCCAATAGGTCTACTGTGGATAAGGAATTTTAATTAATAACAACAGTAGAAATAAAAGTTTTCAAATGTGGAGGCAACTCCCACTGAAGTACATGAAACTTGCTGATGCATAGCACCTCTGCAAATTAGATCTTTATTCTCTGGAAACCTCCATTTATTCATTTCTAAAATAAATGTAAAAACCTTTTCAACACCCCACATGGCCACTAGGAAGCTCATAAACAATCTAGGCATCCTTGGAGGAAAGCTGTTTGGGTAAATAAAATTTCAGTATAATATCTGAAGGAACTTCTTATGCTCTTGGTCAAATTGACCTTAGCCTGTATGCACCAATTTGAAGACATTAACCTCTTGTGTTGCTACAGTCAATATAAGTAGTCTGGATCTCAAATGACCTTCAAAGTAGAAACATTAGCAATAGGTTCAGGCCTGTGCTACTTCATACAAAGTCATGAATTTTCTTTTGGGATATGCGTATAAATATATATATATATATGAGAGAGTCTTTCTCCAGGATATCTGAGCAGCATATTGGTGGCTCTTTCTTGGATGCAACCACAGTACGTAACTGCAGCTATACAGGGTGCTTAGAAGACTTCAAAGTCTCCTGAGGCTTTTAAGTTTATCAAACACTCCTCATTGAAATCTGCTTGATGTGCTTTGTTGAATGTCATTGTCAGTAGTACTGTTGCTGCTTTGAAATGGTGATTTATTTTTCATTTGGTTACTTTTCCAGAGTGATATGACTAACATAGCTGATTTGTGATTAGAGAGAAAACATTGCCATAATAACTAAGGGCCCTAGTGTGACTGAGAAGGGTAAAATAAGCTCTCCCTGCCTCTTAAATGACTGGCAGGAAGGCCAGAAACAACTGCATTCCCTACCCCTTGCAGAATGCAGGAATTGCTCCCTCCAGCCATCTCAAAAGGTGTAGGAAGGATTCATGGCCCTGACTTCACAATGGATCATGGAGCAGGGCTGGTGCACATGGGAAAGTAGAATTGTCTTTCCTAAGAAGCTGCCATAGTCTCCCTAGCACACTGATTGGGAGTTTAGGGCAGAGTTGTGTCTCCCTGACAGTTGTGTGACCCTATCTCACTACAGAAGTGTGCCTAAATGGCATAACTGAATGTTAAAGAAAGCTTCCAAAGAAGCAATTTTCCTCCCTAGTAATTTCCCCATTACCTTCCCATTTGCTTCACCTTCAGGATGGTATCAAGATGAATGTCTTTTTTGATAACAGCCTGGATGTGGGTTCCTGTTGATTCAGCCAATGCCACTTTGACCTCATCTACACCGGGAAACTTGACATGTCTTTATAAGTTTGGTAAGAATCAATCCTATGAAGTGTTTAGATCAGTAGTGGACAACCTGTGGCCTATAGGCTGCACATGAGCCATTGGGGTTTGATGTGTGGCCCGCGAGACATTTTGTTTACCAATGCCCATGTGCAGGGTTACGAGAGTCTACTGAGAAGGGTAAAATAAGCTCTCCCTGCCTCTTAAATGACCTGTAGGAAGACCTTACGTCCATATACTAATGTGCAGAATGCAGGAATTGCTCCCTCCAGCCATCTCAAAAGGTGTAGGAAGGATTCTAGGTATGCATGAGCATTAAGCAAAACTATCCTAGCACAGGAGACCATTTTCATTACAACAATCTTGCAGCCCACTGAGATAAAGGAGGATCACTCATGTGGCCCACTCACAAGATTAGGTTGCTCATTGCTGGTTTAGATAGTACTGTTTTGCCAGGCAGCACTCATTAATGTGGACAGGGCAAACAGGGTAATTTGACTGCTGATGCTTTACAAGGAATGCCTTTCTTCTAAAAAAAAAAATTGCTGTATTTATTGGGTAGGCCCAAGCTACAACATTTTTTTCTGGATTCAGATTGACAGGTGGGCTGTTTTGGAAGGGTTTGTATCGGTTAAGCAATGAAATTGAGATCCAGCTCTGGCACCAAACTTCTCCAAAGCCCTGATCTGATGTTTTGGTTTGGGCCTATCTTTATGGTTGATAGTTTTATAATATAATAACAGCAAAGAGCATCCACAAAAATGTCAAATCTGGCCAAATAAATATGACGTGGGTACTACTATACTTGTCGCTTCCCTCTAGTTGTTTATTGTGAAATTTCAAAGATATCTGCAATCCAAGGAACTATAACCACTCTGCACTGTTTGAAATATTGGACGGGTAGCCATGTTAGTCTGAATCTGCAAGAACAATGAGAAGTCTTGTGACACCTTATAGACTAACAGATTTATTGGAGCATAAGCTTTCGTGGGCAAAGACCCAGTTTGTGGGACATGCATCTGACGAAGTGGGTCTTTGCCCATGAAACCTTATGCTCCAATAAATCTGTTAGTCTATAAGGTGACACAGGACTTCTCATTGTTTGAAATATGTGACCTTATGTATGCTATGCACATTTATCATACTAGTCACTGTGCCATCCCTCTATTGTGCCTGACATCTACCTTACGTCCATGTACTAATGTGCTTCCAATGGTGCACAGATTTGCTACTATCACCACATGGATTAGAACTTCTTAAAGCAAGGCCAGCCACAATGTAGTCCTCCAACCTACCAGTCTCCATGGATCTTATCCCTGTCTTGTAAACACAAAAATAAGGAGACATTTGATAAAATTAGAAGGTGGAAAATTCAATACTGATAAAAGGAAGTACTAGTCATGCAACAAATCATTAGGAAATCATTGTCAAAGGATGCCATTGAGGTTAAAAATAATAGCAGTATTCAAAAAGGGATTGGACGTTTATATGGCTAACAAGAATAGCTAGACTTATAAAAATGCTAACAAAATTGTGGAAGCAAAATACAGCCTCACTCTTCAGAGTGAGCCAGTCCCTCGTTATTAGGAATTAAATTGAGACTTTAATGGGGATAGATTATGCTCACCTACTCATTGGGAGATTTGTTCCACTTTTCTTCGATGCATCTTGCATTGGCCACTATCAAGGGATCATGGATCTGGTCTTGTCTGGCAATTCCTATGCTCCTAGAGTCAGTATAGATAGATATCCCTGGAATAATTGCCCAATTGGTGCAAACAGTCTTTCCACAGGGCACAGACTGTGCATTCTAAGCAGATGATTGCTAGGTGTGTTGGCCAGAGGAGTTTAAGCTGGCCAGAAGACAGGTGTCTGATACACTGTAGAGCTCTCTGGAATGCTATTGTCACAGTAAACATAAAAATCTTTTATTTCTGCCTCTCCATGGATTTGATCAGTGGCAGGTTTCTGGAAGAAACCATTTTACTAACAAACATACCGCTATCTTATTTGAGGATGATGTAGGTTCTGGTTAACCTCTGAAGACAAAGAACAAATCCTAGGGACTCCTTAACTTAATCCTACCCAATAATGTACTATGGTGTCAGATTGGGCCATTGCCAGGTGGGGCAAGCAGTGACCTGAGAAGATGAAGGGTAGCATTTCCATTTTAAGACAAACTAGCAGGGAATAGCCTTGGCATTGAGTTAGTGCTGGGAGTGCTAGGCAGGAATCATGGGAGTTTGACTTTCTCTCCCACAATGACCTTGGTTCCTACAAAACCTTTCCAAATCACCTAAAAGCCAACGAGTTGTGCTGGGAACTGTCTGAAGGGTACCCAATGGCCAGTGTAACGGCACACAAAGGCTATGTCTACACTGCAAGGTTTTTGTGCAAAAACCCCTGGAGCATCCACACCTCAAATGTGCTTTTTGCTCAAGTAAATCAACAGTAAAACAGTAGAAGAGAGGGCTTTTTCCAGTATAGGTAAACCTCCTTTTATAAGGCATAACTCCTTTTTGTGCTACAGCTATTGCGCAAAATGGCAAGTGTGGACACTCCAGAGGGAAAAAAGCACAAGGTACTCTGATGGCCATTCTATGAGCTTTCTTGCGCAAGAGCATCCACGCAGTGTGGTGTGGACGTGCTCTCGTGCAGAAGTTTTTGTGCAAAAACTCTTGCACAAAAAGCTTCTTGAGCAAGAAGCGTGTAGTGTAGATGTAGCCAAAGTGCAGTGCTAGTGTATCCCATGCACCTACTGGGTGTGGTTCACTGACCGGCGTAGTGGCACCTAGATCACTTACAGAGAGAGGGTATGTCTACGCTACCACCCTAGTTCGAACTAGGGTGGTAATGTAGGCAACCGGAGTTGCAAATGAAGCCCGGGATTTGAGTTTCACGAGGAGTAACAGTAGTTCGGAATAAGAAGCCTAGTCCGAACTACCTAGTCCGTACCACGTGTAGCCGCGTGGCACGGAGTCCGCACTAGCGGACATTTAAAAATGGCGGCGCCCGGCTTTATGCAAATGAAGCCCGGGAAATTCAAATCCCGGGCTTCATTTGCAACTCCGGTTGCCTACATTACCACCCTAGTTCGAACTAGGGTGGTAGTGTAGACATACCCATAGAGACTGTGTTTGCTCTAGAGTCTTAACTGAGAGGCATCTGGTTTTATAGCTGAAGTTATAGATGCTTATGCACTAAGCTCCATAAGTCCCAGGTTCAGTTCTACCTGTCAGTGTTACACTAGCAGTTTAATTTGGGCAAGTGAACTGGACCCAAAACATTATTAGAATGGACACTGGTATATACTAACACTGGTGCTGACCCACTAGTTCAGCTACCTAAGGCTCAGCCCTTTAGTATACACAAGGCCTAAATTGTAGCGAAAGTAGGTCTCTTCATTCTTCCCAAACCTTTCAACATCAAAGGTGCTAAGTATTTGTGTCTCCCCCTCTCCCCTCCCCATAAAGCTGCTTGTCATTAACTGTAGCAGCCTTCTGCAGAGGTATTGTTACTTGTAAATAAAATGTGGTTGCTAAGAAACATGATGATTAACATGCTGACAATACAACCTTCTTTGATAGTTTGGGCATCAATTGTCTGCTTCTGTAATCAGCAAGAAAATAATTTTTAGAGAGGTTTGTCAGACCATAGAAAAGTAGGTTTCTAGAATTAAATTAGAATCTAGTGTTTTCATATGCAGAAAAGGTCTCAAAGCAATAACTTTATCAGGTTTTAGGTACTTGATCATTTTTGTTTTTGTTTCTGTTAATTTTTCAGCTCACAAAATAAGATTAGTGTTAATATATCTAAACAAAGGCAACTGGAAACTTTGGCTCCCTTAATTATCATTTTATGTGTAATTTTATGTAGTAAATTTTCTTCTGGCTGGTCTAACTCCATTTTAAATTTCCTTTGCCCAAATTTTTCTTGTCAGAGAATTTGCAGAGATCCTCTTCCTTTGCACATGCAATACCACCACTCCTCCAACCAGCCTCTGTGCTATCTTAAACAAGGGGGAGGGGTTTGAGTCTCCTTTCCATTGCAGAGACAAGAACCAAAACACTTACCATGATCACATGACAATATTTCCATTTTAATGCTGTGCCTGGGCTGGTAAGAAAGCTTGGACTTGGGAGAAACTACATAATCAAGTCAGAAACTAACATCATCTCTTGTAACTGGATTTGTAATTGCACTTGCATATGCTGTGACAGATGGGCGCTAATAGTTCTGTTCTGAAAAAGAATTACTAAAAATGGTGCTGTCCTATCCAATTACTATGCCCCTGTATGTATCCAGAATCATATCTCCTTACTTGAGTGATTAAAATACATTCTTCATTGCTTTTTAGCCCTCAAGAGTCAAGCCAATTAAAACAGTGGAACCTGTTCTTTTTGACTATAGCATTGTATTTCATCTATGTGGCTAATCAGTCCTATGGGGCAAACCCATTATGGGCAATGGGACTGTGCAGTGTTAATCTGGAGAAGGCAGGGATTCAAAAGGTTTAGTGAGAGTTTAATGTGGATCTGTGGAGCTTTTATTACAGGTGGTAATAGGGGGTAAAAAATGTCTTTTAGAACCTTTGTTGAATTTCCAGCACCAGCCGTGAAGGAAAGTAAACAAATAAATAAAGCAAACACCTACTCACCAGATATTCTTATTTACAAATTTAATCAATGAAGCTGCAGAGCACAGAATCCCACAGTGCCATGTCCACAGGTTTCAATTTTCATCAGTAAGAAAGGGAGTGAATTATGCCAGAAGGCAGGAAGAAGGTAAGATTTAAGGCAGGATTTGAGGGGAGAAAAAGCACTTGGCAAATGGAGGAGGGTAGCTGGTAGGAAGGCTGGGAAAGAAACAATAACATGTAAACATGAGTGTATAAAGGTAACTGAGGCCCCTAATTCATTAGGCATTTCAGCCCACGCCTAATGGTCCAGTTCCCAGTAGGGATCATTCCACTGATTTTAATGAGAGCTACTCGAGGCCTATCAGCCTTGAGCTCACGAAGAGAGACATTTTCACAGCTCAGGCTCCTGCCCAGTCCTGAATGTCTACACAGCAATTTTTTAGCCTGGCATCCTGAGCTACATGAGCGTGAGGCAGATGACCCAGGCCAGCCATAGGTGTTTAATTGCAGATTTAACATGTCTGTAGGGAGCAGGCAGGTGAGAAGAGCATTTGGCTGGCTGAGCATGACTTGTACTTGGTGGAGATGTACAGAGGTAACTGAAAGCCATAAATTAGTATGAGGTCACCTTGCTGATCAGGGTCAATAATAGACACACCTATGCCTGGCCAGCAAGGGATGCAGTGAATCTTTGTCATGTATTTGATTTGTCTACAAATAATGGCAATTTGCTGCTATTTGTATTCAATCAAACAAACAAGCAGAAGTTGCTGTTGCCAGCACTTATGCAGCATTAATTGGATCCCAGTGTTCTGGCCAACCCCAAAGTATGCCAGAATGCCACTCACTGGATGTTAGCACTGATAGTTATTTCTCTTCTAAAACTTGCTTCGATTTTTCCCCATGCAGTTTTGTTGTGAGAAATTATTTTCAGTTTCAAAAAAGTCTTTACCTTGGTGACAAACAAAGCAATGACACACAGGGGAAATATTTTCTTTACATCACTGCAAAGAGGAGTTTAGCTTGTTTTTCTCTAGCAGTGATCCTATGGTATTCACATCTCCGATGGCATGTAATTTGAACCCAATACATTCATAATTACTTTCCAGTTTTTGAGTATTTTTAATTGGCTAGAAGGTTTTATTTTTCTTAAATCAGAAAGGTGAAGCCATAATGCTCCCAAATCCAGTAACTAATCCCATGAAACATGCTCTTGCAGTCAAATTAACAGAGGCTTGGCAATGTGCAGCATAAACAGAATATTATGTTTCCCCAGTGAAGGGATTTGCTTTCTATGAATAATGATCTACCTAATATCAAATGATTATCTGCTAAATAATGAAATGAAAGACTAAGGAATGTCTTAAACTGTTGCTTCTCTGGCTGGAAATTGAGAGTCACATTTCAGTTCTTAGCTCCCATAT
The DNA here is from genome assembly GCF_052426305.1 of Pelodiscus sinensis. Taxonomy (NCBI): domain Eukaryota; kingdom Metazoa; phylum Chordata; order Testudines; family Trionychidae; genus Pelodiscus; species Pelodiscus sinensis. The sequence continues at coordinate 17,761,672 of NC_143054.1, forward strand.
ATTCTTGCTCACTTATACCAGTGTAGCCCATGGAAGAGTTACATTAGAACAAACAAGAAGCAGAATTTTGGATGTAGCTCTCTGAATGCAGAAAGAACTGAATGCTAAGTCACACCCTGTACAAAGCCACGGAAGTCAACAGCTATATAATAGGGCTATGTCTCCACTGCAGGCTTCTTGCACAAGAACTTTTTGCGGAAGAGTTCCTGCGAAAAAGTTCTTGCACAAAAGCGTGTCCATACTGCCATGTGCTTTTGTGCAAGAGTGTCCGTGGTTGTGTGGATGCGCTCTTGCACAAGAAAGCTCTGATGGCCATTTTAGCCACATGGGTTTCTTGCGCAAGAAACCCCTGTTCCCGTCCACACTAGCCTTTTTGTGCAAGAGCTCTTGTGCAAAAAGGCTTATTCCTCTTGGGGAGAGGAATAACTAGCACAAAAAGCCCTCTCTTCTGACAATCTACTGTAAACTTTCTTACGCAACAATGGGCTTGTAGTGTGGACGCTCCACAAGTTTTTTTGCAAGAACAGCTGTTCTTGCGCAAGAAGCCTGCAGTGTAAACATAGCCTAAATATCAGTTGAGGCCCTGTAACAGATGTGGGCTAGATCAGTGTTTCTCAACCGGTGGTATGAGTACCCATAGGGGTACTTGAGAGAAGTCCGGTGGGTACGTCAACACAACTGAAATTTGGAGAAAACTGAATTTTTGTTCCAAGTTTTACAGTGCTTTATTATTTTTGTACTTTTTACACCCTAAAAATTCCATCACCTGCCAGGCTATGATTAAACAAATGTGTTGAAGGGGTAGAAAATTTTTGTGTGTGTCTGAAAACTGTAGGTACTTTATATATATTTAAAAGGGCTACTTTATTTAAAAAAAGGTTGAGGAACACTGGGCTAGATTATACTCTGACTTTAGATGTGTGACCAGAGGGGATGGTGGTTAAAATGGGACTCCCTGCCATCCCCAGCTCTGTCATGGCTATTGTAAAGGCCAGGCACTCTGGCTCGGTGTCAGTGGCCCTACAGATAAGCAGCAGTGTTAAAGAGCAGACTTACCCTCATGAGCCCTGATTGATTAGTGGATGGACAGACACAGGAGTTAGTAGGCTAAAGGGTTAGTAGGAAATCTCCCCCACTTCTTGTTGCCAACCCTTCTCTCAAGGGAAAACCCAACCCTTCTCTCAAGACTCCAGACTGGGAGCTCAGCATACAAGTGAGCAAAGGGAATTGGTTGCAGGACACCTGACTGGCCCTGAGCCTCAGCACAGGAATCCTGATCAGTAGAGTGAGTGGAGGGATGGGTATCAGCTGAGGCAGCAGAAACCAGGATTAACCATGCCCAGCATCTCCCACATCCATTGAGGCCAACAGACTCTCTGGGCCCCTGGGTAACGGGTGAGTGTGTCAGGGGAGGCAGTTCTGCATTCCTGGAAGGGGTGAGGCTGTGGGGAAAGAGGTATGACTGCAGCTAACTTTCCTCAGCACTGCCCAGACTGAACCAGACCTACCACAGGCAGCCCTTATTGCGGCCCAGGGCACACCGTATGGAGCTCTGGCAGTAATTTAAAGGACCAGGGCTCCAGCGGCAGCAGTGTTCTCCCAGGCAAGTGGCTTATGATTTCTATCTAGTCTGTTAACAAATCTGGGGTGCCCAAAGCACAGGGGCAAGGAGAAGGATCTTTACAACTGCTCTTCACTTGCCCATGGAGTCAGTTCAGCACAGCAAGGTAGCAATCCATAATACATTAAGCACTGCCAGATAGAAATCTCAGGAAGGCAAACTTCCTGATAGTGGTGCATCTCTGTGCAAACCCTTATTATGGGCTGTGCCTAAATGGCACAATCTCCTGTCATAGTTTCAAGGTAGCTACATCTGTATCCCACATCCATGGTGAGCTCCAGGAGTTTCCAATGTGGTCTCAAGTCTTCAGCCATTGCCAGCTCCCTTCTGACTGATACTTTTAAGGCTGCACTGCTCCTTGTCAGTCTGCCTAACGGACAATGCCTGCGCTTTTCTGTCTCTCCAAAGGCCAGGCGCATCATAAGTCCGCAGTTGCAATTTGTCACACAGCTCTTTCTAAGCAAGACACTTTGTTGTTAAGGTAAAACAAACATTGCAAGTTCCTCTACACACGCTAAAAGCTTAAATCTGAGCTCACCTATCAGCCTTTGAGGTCCTAGCAGGTTGAAATGTTTCCAGCCCTTGTAGAAGGTCGGAAGCCTTTGGACAGAAGGCCCTGTCCATTTGCTAGATCAGAAAGGAAGCTCTGAGTTAGTTTGAGCCCTTGGTCTGCTGGTCTCTGTAAAATCCAGACTGAACCAATGGATGGGTGCCTCTCCAGTGGGTAGTGTCCCTTTAGAAGTGTTTAGGATGTAAGTGATTCACCTTACATACCCCTCCCTATTCTTAGTTCCTTGCAGAGCTATGGCCCCCTGCCTTGCCCCAAACTTGTTTACAATCTCTGACCCACATAAACTTCATACACTACATATGTAAAGGCATTGCATGCAGCTGCAGTGTCTGTCACATTACTCATCTGAATGAGTGAAAATACTATCATGGAACTCTGACGAAAAAGTGTTCTCACACGATTGTGTGAGTGGCCATGCTGTCGAGCATGTCATTTCAGTAAGCTGCTCCCCACCATGGTGGTTGTGATGGATTTCCCTACTCTAGGGGTAGGGGCTGGAACTGGGGTACTACTGAGCTCTGACTAATCAGTCTGGGCTCCCTTTTGTAACCATCACCAGGGATATTTAAAATTGGGACCTCTGGAGCTTAGTGGAGGGGCCTCTGTAGCTTGAGTTATGAAGCCTGCTGGCTCTTAGCTTAGGCTTTAGCGCACCCTTGTTCTTAACTCTCACTGTAAGCGATCTAAGTGCCACTCCATGGGACAGTGAACTGCACTAGGCGGCTACGTCTACACTGGCCCCTTTTCCGGAAGGGGCATGTAAATTTCATGAGTCGTCGTAGGGAAATCCGCGGGGGATTTAAATATCCCCCGCGGCATTTAAATAAAAATGTCCGCCGCTTTTTTCCGGCTTTTAAAAAAGCCGGAAAAGAGCGTCTAGACTGGCCCCGATCCTCCGGAAAAAGCACCCTTTTCCGGTGGCTCTTATTCCTACTTTGAAGTAGGAATAAGAGCCTCCGGAAAAGGGCGCTTTTTCCGGAGGATCGGGTCCAGTCTAGACGCTCTTTTCCGGCTTTTTTAAAAGCCGGAAAAAAGCGGCGGACATTTTTATTTAAATGCCGCGGGGGATATTTAAATCCCCCGCGGATTTCCCTACGACGACTCATGAAATTTACATGCCCCTTCCGGAAAAGGGGCCAGTGTAGACGTAGCCGGCGTGTGGGTTACACTTTCACACTGAGTTACTGTAACAAGTTGCAGACCTACTTCTGGTCCTGCCCTTCCATCAGCTTTCACACAGTGGCAGCTGACCACCTCCTGCATGAACCAAGAATAGAGAGGCTACAGCAAAAACAATCACCAGCTTCCTAGCCCAGGACCTGTACAGTCCTGCCCTGGTCAAAACCCAACAAGTGTGAATTTATTATCCAGCCCCAGCCCCTCAAGTTGCAGTGGGAGAAGTTGGATATTAGGAAAAGCTATTTCACTAAGAGGGTGGTGAAATACTAGAATGGGTTACTTAGGAAAGTGGTGGTATCTCCATCCATAGAGGTTATTAAGACCAGTCTTGACAAAGCCCTGGCTGGAATGATTTAGTTGGGGTTGGTCCTGCTTTTAGCAGGGGGTTGAACTAGATGACCTCCTGAGTTCTTTTCTAGTCCTAGTCTTCTAGGATGCAGTGGGCTCCCCAGGTTTTCATACACAGGCTAAAATTCCCTTTAGGCTGGGTCCAGCACTTCCTTCAGCTAAGTGTTTTGTTCCTTAGGTATTTTTAGGAGTCTTCTTGAGTGGGGCGTGAAACCTGCCAATGATGTCACTCTCTGCCTTATGCGGCTTTAGCATAGTGTGGGAACCCTCTGTTTCAAAACTTGGTTTCCAGACCAGTTTGTGGGAAAATACTGACAACTCAAGATGGAGCCCTGGTCACATGTTCTTGCATAACTTGCTGAGTTGCAGCGTCCATTACTTGTAGGCTGAATGGAACATTTACAGGAAGTTTAACCTCTTCCAGGGCACTGTCTAGCTTCTTTATTGTTGTACCTGAAAGGCTAAATGTGGGTTTCACCCAGAATAAGCACATTTGAAATGCATATACACAGAGAATATTTATATCTTTAGGTCCAAAAATGATATATGCTTACAAGTAGGATAATCAGATTCAGAAAATCAAAGCTTTTCCAATGACACTTCAGGTGACCCATCCTGTACACGGTGGCTGTGTCTAGACTGGCAAGTTTTTTCGCAAAATCATCTGCTTTTGCGGAAAAACTTGCCAGCTGTCTACACTGGCCGCTTGAATCTCATGTAAGATCATCAGTGTTCTTGTGGAAATACTGTACTGCTCCCATTCGGGCAAAAGCCCTCTTGTGCAAATCATTTGCGCAAGAGGGCCAGTGTAGACAGCACAGTACTGTTTTGTGCAAAAAAGTCCCGATGGCTAAAATGGCGATCGGGGCTTTTTTGCGCAAAAGTGCGTCTAGATTGGCACGGACGCTTTTCCGCAAAAAGTGTTTTTGCGGAAAAGCATCCGTGCCAATCTAGATGCTCTTTTCCGAAAATGCTTTTTATGGAAAACTTTTCCGTTAAAAGCATTTCCGGAAAATCATGCCAGTGTAGATGTAGCCAATGTGTAATAATTATGGCATAATCAGAACTTGGGGTGTAGTGTCATGGACATGTTGAAAACTAACATAGTGTGGTATAGATGATTTTCTGTACTGTAGGAATAAGAGCTTGACTCCTTTGGAGAATAAGCCTGTCTTATCTCCCTATTTATCACTTCCTTGTCAAGGTCCTTGTCAAGGCTGCATTACAGGTTCTGGTCACTGCCTGTTTAACAAGAGTCCTCCCTCTACTGTTCCCTTGAGTCCCTCCTCAGACATTCACACTAGTTAGGGAATTAGACTCATAGCCTACTGATGTGGCATTGGACTCCTCTACCCCACATTCAGCTGAGACTGCAAAATAATCTAGCTCAGGATGATAGTTGGGAAGTTTGGGGTTCAGTCTTGTGGCTTTGCTTTGCACTCCAGATTTCCTTGAACTTGAAAGCCCTATTATTACTTGTCCTGTGGAGGTCAATGCCATGCACTAGTTTGCATAGCTTATTACCTAATGTCACTTGTGTTCCCCTATGCAGAACCATCTCTTTTTTGCTGTGAGTTTGCCTGCAGTGTGATTGGCACAGTGTTGTAAATAATTAGGGAAAGTAATGATGTAAATCCCACTGGTAATCTCATCCTATTTAGGATACAACTAGAATCTGAACTTCAATAACACCTTTGACATAATCAAACATCCCAGAGCCCTTTACAAAGCCATAAATTACTCACCTGTAAAGTAATGACTGCAGGGAATTAGAGAAACCATCGAGTCCATTGATCGGTGCTGGGACTAAACGAAGGTGAGGAAATGCTGCAGAAATCTTTTTCTTGCTTTGGAAATTTCCACTGCACCTTTAATTTCTGTTCAGTGTGTGTCTTCCCAGAAGACCTGGCACAAGATATGGAAGATAATATTGATGCGTGCTCTGACACACAGACACTTTCTCCCACACTCACCTGTCAGCAGATGCAGTATTATAGAGATCCTTCCCTAGAGGACATGAAGGAAGGACTTCCTAGGTCGGAGGCAAAAGTGCTGTTCAATTGGTAGCACAAATATGGATGGTAGTCACACCCTGAAATTTACATGCAGCTTTCTAATGAAAACTTGCTGTAATTACTTCTATCACCTTAGATACTGTTATCACTCACAAATTCCACATCTCCCACTTCCTTGAGTCTTTCATACTCTCAGTGGCCATATCTGTGTCCTGGAGCATATAAGCACATTATCAAGATAGCAGCTTTTCTCTTCATTCTTAATGATTCATTTATGATGGGATCCAGTTCTGCCATTGAGTAGTAAGTCCACTAAAATCGGTGGGACTAGTTGTGTAGTAAGGGACTGGCTGATGTAGGAAAGAATAGTGAAAGCAAGATCTCTAGTATTTTTAAAATACTTCTGGAAAAAAAATGGTGATTAACTCCTGTACGTAATTAGATGTATAACTTTGATTAGAAAATCTTTTTTATCACATTATAATGTATTGGGGAGTTTTACCTGTAAGATCACTGCAAGATCAGGCCCACACTCAATAAAGACTGATGCATGTTTCTCAGCACCACTCAGAATTTTCTTGTATTCGTAATGCTTCAGCATTACAACTCATTGTAGTTCTGTACTGATTCCCACTGATGCCAGTTTGAAGCCACTGGGACCACCCTGAATCTGCTACTCACTGGAGGTAAGGTTGACAGATGCCGTCCTTAAGATAACAAATGTTTTGACACTGTGGGAGTCAGGTACAATAGAGAACATTCTGTTTTGATCTCCAAGGTATAACTGCAATTTTGTAACTAGCAACCTAGTTTAAAAAAAATCTTTTCTGTTCCTAATTGGTTGACTTGGGTATTGAATATGAACATGGATCAAAGGCAGTGGGACTTCTCAGATGAGTAAGGTGAGCACAATTTGGTCTCAAAGGCTTAATTTCAAAAACTGCTAGAATCACTGTTCCTGTCCTTAGGGTATGATTAGTAAATGGTGATGAATTCTGGTAAATTCAGCAGGTAGCCTTGTTTGGTTGGGGTTTCCATGGTACCAGGCACAAATGAAATTATCCAAGGTCTGCTCATGCGGTTTCTATATCCATCAATGAATTAATCTTTTAAGGTGTGAGCCAAAGACTAGTAAGGCCAATGGCGGAACTCTCATTAACTTCAGTGGGCACTGAATCATGTTCTAGCAGGCCAGTTTGTGCCAGGCCTTTATGCATAAAGGATGGGCAGGAAAAGGGATGTCAGGAGCTCACCTTCTATTCCCAGAAGGGAACACAGTGACTAAAAATAGGAGGCGGTATGTCTGTCACATATGGTAGGCTATTCTCCAGTGAGGTCCCGCAGGTGCTCTGCTTCTCTGAGGCAGAATGCCTCCCAGTGATGCAGTCCAGCAACAACTTAGGACTGCACCTTGCCCAAAGAACACAAATGAGCTCTTGGTAAAATGTATTTCTTGTACTGTTTCACTTCCAGACTCTCCCTTAGTGTATTTCCTATACTATAAGAGGCATATTACATATATGGTTAGCAACAGCTGTTGCAACTCTACTGAATTCCGTGCAGCTTTGCTGGCTCTTGCCAGCCATTAATTTATCCCACTACCTTCAAATGCTCAGGTTAAGCTGCTTTACAATTTATTCAGAGAGACAAGCTGTGGGTCAGGTAATATTTTTTATTGAACCAATTTCTTTTGGTGAGAGAGACAAGCTTGTCTCTGTATTTCACCAACAGAAATTAATCCAATAAAATATATTGCCTCCCTCACCTTGTCTCTCCAATATCCTGGAACTGACATAGCTACAACAACACTGCATATTGCGATTTCGTTGATTATCAGTGTCAGGATTCTACTATATCATTTATAACAAGTTAAAAGCTTGAGTTTGGGGGTAGGAGTGAGAATTTAATTCAGAGGAAAGGAGCTAGATGGAGAGAACCCTGCAAACTAAAGTCCATTTTTTATTGGCAGAAGAGGTGCAAGAAGAGCAGGGTCTGTGCCAACTTCCCCATGCTACCCCCTAAGCTGTTATGAAGATGCTATTCTGCTAATGAAAGGCACTCCAGATTCCCTGCCTATTCAGTGTTTGGCCTTTTCTCTGATGCTGCTGAAAACTAGCACAAACAAAGGTTTTTTTCTGACATGGATTCCTGTCCATTTCAGGACTTGGACCCTCAAGCTCATTTCCTGGAGGCTGCCAAAAATAAACAGCTTAATAGATCTTGTACCTAAGGATCGCAAAAAGAATTAGCCAAGGAAATCCCTGGCCCACTGTCATTAACATTTAATGAATCTTGGAATGGTGGGGAAATTGCTGAAGAATGGAAGAGTGCTAAATGTTATGCCAGTATTCAAAGATGACAAGGCAGATGACCCCAGTAATTATAGGCCAATTAGTTTGACATAGATTCCAGGCAAAGTAACTGGAACACTGAGATGGGTTTCAATCAATAACAAATTACAGGTCTGGAATATAACTAATGCCAACCAACAAGGTTTTGTAGAAAATAGTTCTTTCAAACCTTTTCTGATGAGATTCCAAGTTTGATTGATAAAGGTGGCTGCATAGATGTAGTATTCTTGGACTTTTGTAAAATCATTTGAGTTAGTACGACACAACATTCTGATTAAAAAAGTCTAGCACTGCACAATGTCACTACAGCACACTTTACGTGGATTTCAAACAAGCTAACTAACAGAACTCACAAAGCAGTTGACAATGAGGAATCCTTTCTAGTGGGGCTTCATAGGGATTGTTTCGAGGCCCAGTCCTATTCAGTATGTTTATCAACGATCTGGAAGTGAACAGAAAATCACTGCTGATGAAATCTGCCAAAGATTGGCATCGTGGTAAATAACAATGAGGACAGAGAATTATACAGAGTGATCTAGACTCATTGATAGACTGGGCCCATTCCAATAATGTGTTTTATCACAGTCAAATTCAAGGTTATACATCTCGGAACCAGGTATGCAGGTGACACTCAAAGAATGATGGACAGTATCCTGGAAAGCAGTAACGTTTAGGGGCCATAATGGACAAGCAACTGCACATGAGCTCCTCGGGCAATACTGTGGCAAAAAGTGTTAATGCAACCCTTGGATGTGGAAGTAAAGGAGCAGTGAGTAGAAGCAGGAGGTGACTTTACCTCTGTAACAGCAGAGCAGTGCTGGGATAGTGCCTTTAGTTATAGCATCCACACTTAAAAAGGGATGTTGGAAAACAAGAGAGAGGCAGAGAAGTGCCACGAAAAGGACTTGAAGTCAGAAGAAAACACCTTACAGTGGGAGATATAAGGTATGTCTATTCTGCATCCTGGAACGAGCCTCCCAGCCCAGCTAGACAGATTTGTGCTAGAAGGACTTAACTATAAATAGCTTAGTGCATGAGGCAGCACCAGCAGCTGCGGCTTGGGCTTAGCCATGCAGGCTCACACCCACCCTACCACCTGCATCTGAGTTAAGGTAGCTAGACTGAGTGTCCCCTGGAGCCACAATGTCCACACAGCTAGTTTTAGTGTGGTAGCATAAGTCCAGCTAGTACAAATTTGTCTACCTGGGCTGGGAAGGTTCACTCACCAACAGAATAGCCATATCCTTAAAGAGCTCAGTCTGTTTAACTTATCAATTTGAGGGCAGTGTATAAATATCTTTACATAGAGAAAATACTAAAGGGATTTTGATCTAGTGGGAATAGGCTTAAAAGAACCCCTGGCTGGAAGTGGAAGCCAAACCAACTTAAATTAGTAACAAGATGTGTGGTTTTTTTAAAGTGGGAGTCATTCACCATTGGAACAAGGTATCAGAGGTGGTGATGGATTCTCCGTCTCTTTAGCATCATCTAGTAATAACTGGGTGTCTATCATTGAGGTAACATGGCTGGTGGCAGCAGAGACCTGGTTGAGCCATGGAGAAGTGCAAACCCACTTGAAATTAGTGGGTAAATTCTTGGCATGGTGCAGCTGCCATTATGTTTGTGACCATGGCTACACATCTATTTATTCTTGTGCTAGCTTAATGAAACTAGCATGGGTATTTGTACGCTAGCAAGAGAATCACAGCTTTAGTTCCTAGTGTAGATACATGTCTATAAAACCTTTCAGGCAATACTGACCTAAACTGGATTTGAATCAATGATCTCGAAGTGAAAGATTGGATATCCTATTAATGCTCCTCTGAGCCGTTCAGTCTCTATTAAAGTCAATTTCTAATAGTATGAACTAATCATCATTCTTGGTCATTTTTTTCAGTGGACACATAAATGAGTTAAATGCTCATAAGGAACAAAATGCAATTATGCAAGGTTTTCTTTCCTCCGTCCATGATAATTAGGCCAGATAAAACCTTTGCTACAGTATTTTCAGTATTTGTAGGGATAATGTATCCAAGAGATAAGAAGAGACAATATTTCACATAATTTGAACATGAAATATTTTCCATACTGTAACTATGGTGAGGAGATTGGTTATCAGGATGTCTAAGCAACCATCTATTAGGAAGCATTTATAATAAAATCACATATGAAAGTAGCACAATGCAAACCATAGTTATGGGGCCAGAGTCTCTAAAACAATGCCACAACTCTCAGTGGAAAGCTGTTAGTACATTCTGGGACCAAGTCCTGGCTATATATACCCTGAACTGCACAACAAGCAGCGACTAAGTCTTTATAAAACTTTTCTGGATATTTTTTTATATGAGGGCACAAGGAGAAAATGGGAAAGGAGTGTCAAAAATTATGATTCCCCTTTCATAGTTTTGGCATCTGTGATAAATCTTGTTCTATAGTTAGAGGATCTCCTTTATTGTAAGGATAAAAAACCATCAAGAAAACGTGGAGTCCAGCTGCTGATGGAGCTTAATAAAACTTAACCCAGACTATATTTTCTTTCCCCTTCGAATCTACTTAACTCCCCTGGATTGCTCTGGTATCTTTTAATTTAGTTTTACTAGTGAGAGGTTGTATTTTAGCTTGGCAGTTTAACTCTTGCTTAAAATGATGGAAGTTTCTTTCTGATATTCATTTCTAAATCAATGAGGCTAATTCAGCGGGTTGTTCAAAAAAATACGAGGGGAGTCAGTCTGCTAGTTTCATACATTGACCACTAAGTGCCAGCTTTACCTTGTCACTCATAAATCCTGAACTGGAAACATCAAATTGAATAATTGATTTTTCTTTTTAAAGATGAACTTTCTCCTCACTGAAATCAGTGATTATTCTGTTAATGAAACAAGTGAGACTAAATGTAAAGAAATAATGGATTGGGGGAGATAAGAGATTAAAAATAAAATGGGTAAAACAATTCAGAATGAAGCAGTGAATTCAATATAAAAAACTCCACTAAGGGCTTGTGTACACAAACAATTCATCTGCGACAAGCTGGGGTGTGAATTGACCATGCAATAGTCTGCTGCAGACTAGCTGTGCACGAGGACCCTGCTTTTGTGTGCTAGCCAGTCATTAGAGCACTTTGACCTAGTTCCATGTCAAACTCGACTAGAAAAAAAATGCTCTAGCAAACTGTTAATGCATGTCGACAGGGTGCACATGGATAGATAATCCATGGCATAAGAGTGTGGGGGTCACACTGAAGTTTACCGCAAACTAAACATACGTACAGACAAGCCCTTGGACTAACTTTGGTTTTACTGATACTTTGCAGGTTGTGACATCTTGGCCTCTGACTTAAGTTCCTAACTTAAGGGTAGACAAACACTGGAATAAATTGCCCAGGGAGGTTGTGGAATCTCCATCTGTGGAGATATTTAAGAGTAGGTTAGATAAATGTCTATCAGGGATGGTCTAGACAGTATTTGGTCCTGCCATGAGAGCAGGGGACTGGACTCGATGACCTCTCGAGGTCCCTTCCAGTCCTAGTATTCTATGATTCTATGACAGTACATAAGGGAGAGCTGTACCCACCATTTCAACATGTAGACATCAACCACAAAAGTCAATAAAATACCTGTTTTTTTCCCTCCTTCTCTTTTGCCCTACTAGAGCTTAATGCAAAAGGAACATCTTTTATTTTTATTAACGCCACTCATCTGAAGAAGTGGGCTGTGCCCGTGAAAGCTCATGATACCATCTTCATGTTTTGTTAGTCTATAAAGTGCTACCAGAGCACTTGGTTTTTTTTCTTTAATAGACTAACTTGGCTACCCCCTCGAAGCATCTTTTATTCTGTTTATCAAATCCTGTTACAATGTAACCTTGTGCGGTTGAGCTGAAAATCCTACCATTTTTTGTTCACCATCTTTATTTACTTCTTCAAGAACTCCAGATTACGGGATGAGCCATATTGAACATAATATCTTCATGGTATGAAAGGATGATTAACAAAGTCTCTGTATTGTGATGTCTCATAATGGCCCATTTTGTGTTGATAGCCTTCTTAATGAGCTGGAGATGATCTCTTCTGACTGATTCTTAATTTCAGTGCAAACTTTTTTTTTATACAATTATAAAGCACAAACTTTATTACTTTATGGAATGTGAGAAAGATATTTAGGTAAAATTAACGCATGTAGCAACCTACAAGTGTTTCTTAATGGCTAAACACTATACCCATTGTTATAAGTGCAATAGCAATCTTAGCCATACTAACATACAAGTGAAAAAGACTTGTTTCCAGCAATGAATTTGTTGGTGCTTTGATGAGGCCTAAAACTGTGGTGAGAGCTGGCATCTGGTTTACGAACATCACAAAGTGGTCAAATGTGATCATAGTGGAGGTCACAGAAATACATTCAGGAAGAGAGAAGAGTTTTCAGAAGTAATGACAAGATGCTCAGTATACCAAAAACAAAACTCATTTCTAGCTACACCCAAATTCTGAATTTTTATCTTTTTCAGTATGTTGAATGCCCTGCCTATTTAATAAACTTACAGTGCAATGCAGAAGTAGAGGTAGGCTGAAAGGCTTTGGAAAAAAAAATCAGGCATTTGTGAAAAACCAGTGAACTCTATCACATTACAAGGGAGAAAATAATGCAATTACATAGGATAAGGATATAGAGAAACTAAATAATTTCCTTGATTCAGTCTTTTCCATAGAGGCTGGTGGCGAGAAACAAATACGGTAATTAAATTTTCAGGTGAAGATGAAGCAATGTGAGAGGTCAAGGTGTTAAGTGAGGAGGTGCTGGAGGGAATGGGCAATTTAAAAGGTACGAGTCAGCAGGGCTGGATGACAGATATGCATGAGTTCTTAAAGAGTACAAGGATGCAGTGGTTGAGTTGCTAAGAAAATAACCTCATGAAAACAATATACTACACCAAAGGAGTTTACATTGCACCTGTGTTTAAAAGATGCTAAATGTGATCCTCAAACAGTAGACCAGTGATCAAAACAATAACAAAAGATTATCTTACAGAATGTAGATTGATGTGACATGATAGACACAAACAAGCTTGATCACAATTTTGTTTAAATTCCACACCTATTATATTTACATATATTCCTTGAGAATCGGAACAGAATGATGGATAAGAGAATGAGTTAATAAAATTAATTTGGATTTTCAAAAAGACTTTGATTATATCCCTCCTATGAGTCTGTTAGTAGCCAGAGGTCAGAGGAAAATTGCTAATATGGATCAAAAATTGGCACAGTGATAAGAAACAGAAGGAATAAGTAACAATTTTTCAGTATGGCCGATGTTTAAAAGGGATGTGCCCCAAGAATCCATAGGATGATCAGTGTAGGTTAAAGTATTATTTATTAATGATCTAGAGACGGAATGAACTATGCATTGGCAACACTTAAAAATTACAGACTTATTTCAGTTTGAAAAGCCCTAAGAATGCTGTGAGATATTCCAGGGACACTTCATAAAGCTCAGCCTAACATACATTAGAAGGAATTATTCGACATTTCTGAGTTCAAAATTAACTAATCCCCCACCCTGCACCCACCCAAAATATAAATAAATAAATGCAGCTCAGTGATTGTCTCTGTGGAATGTAACATACTAATCACAATAATTTACAAAGTGTTACCATATTTAAAGAATGTGATAGAAAATAATACAGAAGATATTATGATTACGTTTCATCAACCAGTGTATGCCCTCACCTTAAATATTATGTTCTGCTCTGGTCACATCATAAAAAAAATGTAGCAGAAACAGAATAGGTTCAGAGACCAGTAACAACATGAAAAGAGAGGTGTGCAAAGACTCCTATATGAGGAAAAATTAAAAAGATGAAGACTGTTTTGTTTAGAGAGGAGATGAACCAGAAAGGTTATGTCAGAAGCATTTAAAATAGTGAACAATATAGAGAAAATAAACTGGGTCCCACTATTGGTCCCTTTGCATAATACAAGAATCAAAGGACATTCAATGAAATTGAAAAGTACAAATTTAAAATGGATAGGACACATTTTTTACATAACTAATAATTAGCTTATGGAAATCACTGCTACAAGATGTCATTGAGGCCAAAAGTTCAATGAAACAGAAAAAAAATAGATAGTTAATATGGAAAATGTAAACAGTCAGTTGCATTAGAGTGAAAAAAAAAGACTGGTTTTGTAAGGCCTCTTGCTTCAGGGCATAGAGTAAGACAACCACTGCTTGGTTAGGAAGACATTCCCCCTGTGAAATTATTCCATAATTGTCTACTACAAGGTCTTTTGCACCATCCCCTGAATCGTCTGGTACTGGCCACTGTCTGAGGCATATATTGAATTACATGGACCACTAGTCTGATTTGTTCTGGCAACTGTTATGTTTCTATATCTTGCAAGCCATGCACCTGGGAATGCTGCTTCATATGTCTTGACAACAGTAATAAGTGATGTTATTTGGTCTTATCATGTGGGATGCTCTGTGTTTCTATAGGTATTTTGAGGGAGATCCCCATCCAATTAGTTAATGAAGCCTCCATTTCATGTCTACTGCACAGTTCATTAATAAAGTCTTCATCCTTCTGAAGTTCAGTAACAACACTGAATCCATAAAGTTAATTCTACCAGTTACCTGAAAGCTTGGCTGCTTAGTTTTAGTCTGAAGTGATACTAGTGTCCTGACTTCAGAATAGTCTGAAAAAATGTTGACAACTCTAAAAATTTCTTCCTTGGTGGGAAAAGCTGCAGACCAACAATATTATCTCAATTGATTTTATTTACAACATACACATAGTTCCTAGCAGAGGTGGATGAACAAATTGGTTTAACAGCAACATTTAGGCTATGTCTACAGTGGCAGTTTGTTGCACCAGAAATATGCAAATGAGGCAAATCGTGGAATATCGCAGAGCCTCATTTGAATACCTAATGAGCCACCATTTTTGCAGAAGAGGCTCTTGCCACTTCTTGCGCAAGAAAAACCCTCTTGCGCAATGCTGCTATGCTGATTATTTTCAGGAATAACGGCATTGCGCAAGAGTGATTTGCTTGTGCAAGAAGGGGCAGTGTAGACGCTCCTTCTGGCGCAAGAGCCTCTTCTGCAAAAATGGCAGCTAATTAGGTATGCAAATGAGGCTCGCCGATATTCCACACTTAGCCTCATTTGCATATTTCTTGCTCAACAACCCACCAGTGTAGACATAGCCCCTGGGTATGTCTAGACTACATGCCTCTGTCAGCATGTAGACATATCCTTAGACTACATTTCACTAGGCATAACGAAGCAATCAACAAGGGCTTCTCTTGTCGACCGCGGCACGTCCAGACTACTGTGCCGGGCTGCCAAACAGCTGATCGGCACAACGCGGTGGCCATTTTGATGTAAATGAAGCAGTGATTATTTAAATCGCCGGTTCATTTTCCTATGTCTAGTAAACTCATCTACATGGTTCCGTCGACGGAGACATGTAGTCTAGACATACCCTTAGTGCTGCCAGTTCAGGACTCTGTGTTGCTCTAGACCTGAAGCAAGCCTCCTAAGCTGCAGTCTCCCCATCTCCTCTTTTCTGTAATTATCTTTCTAGCAGTCAGTGACTCCTGCAATGAGAGAGCAACGTGAGTGAAGATAGGATTTTCATCTTAATCAGTCCACATGTGGCTACCGTGTGTGTGTGTGTACGTGTAATCAGGGCTGGGTTCAGTATAAAGGAGCTTGTTTTCACAACACAGAACTGGCTCAAGGCCTCCTACCCCAGTAATCTGGGAAAATTACACACCACCTTTAAGTTCCTCTGAGAGGCTCTTTGGGAAGCACAAACAAAAAGTTTGGAGTGAAGAAAATAAACTGTTAATGAAAGGAAAAAAATCACTTGATATTAATTAGGAAAAATGCCACAAGAAGGATTCATAAAACTGAGAGCAGG
Source organism: Pelodiscus sinensis (assembly GCF_052426305.1). NCBI lineage: Eukaryota > Metazoa > Chordata > Testudines > Trionychidae > Pelodiscus > Pelodiscus sinensis. The sequence goes on from NC_143054.1 coordinate 17,777,680, forward strand.
ACGCTCACCCCAAAGCGCATGGGGCAGTGCCTTCTACCTCATGATCTTGAGTTCTATGATAAAAAATGCCTTCTCTATGCCCCTCTCTGCTTCCTCACCATACCTCACTTGCAGTAGTTGTCCTTGGTCAGTGAGGACCCAGGGTCCAGAGGTGAATGTGTGGGAAGAAGGCACTTTGCTTGTACTACAATATGAGCACTTGCTTTGGCTGGCTGGCCTCCCCACCAGCCACCATTCCTCTCCACTGGTTGCCCTGATAGCTGCTCATCTCTCTGCTGACCCCTTCCACCCCCGACCTGTTGCCATTCCTTGCCAGCCATTCATCAGTCATCTTCTGCTGCCACCTGCGTCTCTGTATGATTCTATGCTGCCACCTGCATCTCTATACAGGGCATGTCTACACTACAGCATTATTTCAAAGTAACTCACATTATTTCAAAATAACATGGTGAGTGTCAAACATAGCAAGTCCATTATTTCAAAATTATTTCAAAATATCGGGCTTCTTTTTTCAAAATAATAAACCCTCATTTTGTGAAGAATAATGCATATTTGTAAATTGCTATTTTGAAATAGTGGTAGTGTAGGCAGGGTGGTCTGAATGACTGCTTGCGATACAACCAGCTTCATGCCTGCAAGGTGTGAGCTGTAAGACTGGTTCAGCCCTGTAAGATAATTAACTGTTGATATGTAAATACAGCTCATGCTGGGATGGGGAAGGAATCCAGGGTGTGGTTATGTAAATCCAATTCAGCCAGGGATGATGAAGGATTAGTTTTTAGAATGGAATGTGGTGTATTGTAACTAATTTGGCTGTAGTGGGGTCACAAATGCTACCCCTAAATGTAGAAACTGTAAAATATGACACCAGTGCTTGCAAGAGAGACACCATCATTATAAGGGGTCTCAGATAAACAAGCCTCCCCCTTCTAGAGTTGAGTGGACTGAATTGGGGGGAAGGGTCTTGAGCCAGCCTACTTCATGCCTGCCAGGTGTGAGCTGTAAGACTGGTTCAACTTGTCTTGTTTCCCCCCTGTTCTATGGATAGACCTAAAGTAGACTCCATAAGGAGTCTCTTTGTTATTCCAGTGGAAGCTGGAATCTTTTGGCCAGCCTAGGTGGTGGCTAAGAATTGAAACCACTAAGAACTGCAGTCACTGGTTTGGCCTGGAGCCTGACCCATTGTGACCGTCAGGAGGCTGGTAGGAGCAGTGGCAGGCGGCCAGCAGGATGGCTGAAGGGAGCAACTGGCAGGCAGCCAGTAGGAGCAGTGGCAGGCGGCCAGCACAGTGGCTGGCGAGAGCAGATGGCCAGTGGGATGGCTGGCAGGAGCAAGCGGACCACAGGAGCAGCACAGAGGTGGCATGGCCTTAGGCTCAATGAGTGGAGTCATCGGGGTGATGTGTTTGGGTCCTCACTTACTGGACAGAGTTGTAAGTGGGGCATTTGAAGTGGGGTACAGAGAAACTTTGGCTATGTCTACACTGGAGGGTTCTTGCACAAGAACACGTCCACACTACCATGTGCTTTTGCGCAACAGCATTCATGGCAGTGTGGACGTTCTCTTGCGCAAGAAAGCTCTGATGGCCATTTTAGCCCTAGGGCTTTCTTGCGCAAGAAACCCCTGCCGCGCATCCACACTGCCTTCTTGCACAAGAGCTCTTGCGCAAGAGGGCTTACACTTGTTAGAAAAGAGCACAGCTCTTGCGCAAGAATCCCTCTCTTACCACGCTTTACTGTAAATCTTCTTGCACAAGAGCGGGCAGGCAGTGTGGACTCTCTGCGGAAGAATGGCCATTCTTGCGCAAGAACCTGCCAGGGTAGATATAGCCTTTGGGTAGGTGAATGGGACCCTTACATTGTTGGACCTGTGAGCCTGAGAGACAAAGGACATTACTCAATCCATTTGAGCTGGGACTTATGGGTTGGTTATGAACTCTGGTTGTGGTATTTTCCAAAGCTAATGTCATGCTACTTCTCTCTCTCTCTCATTAAAAGTTTCTTTTCTACACCCAGACTCTGTGCTTGCGAGTGGGGAAGCATAGCCTCTCAGAGGGGCCCAGAGGTGTGTGAATTTCCCTGGCTACTGAGTGGGGGCTCGAGCCGGTTCTGTGTGAGATGGATGAAAAGGGATCCCTAGATATTGAACCTGGCCCTGGCTGCTGCTGGCGCTATCTGGCAGAAGGGTTACAGTAGTATGGATGCTAGTTCCTCCCCAAGGCCATTCTAAGTAAATACTCCCCAGTGCTTTCCCGGGGCTCTAAATCAAGGCAGCGCATCCACAGTTGGGGAGCCTGCCTCGGATGAATTTTGAGGCTTCCCTGTGGTATGGATGTGCTATTTCAAAACGCAAGTTGTACCTCCCTTAACTGGGACTCCCTGGTCCGGCAATATCCATGGTGACCATGGATGTTCCTGGATCACAGAGCCCAGGAATAGGAAGTTGGGCTGTGGGGCAGGAGCAGCAGGGTGGGCACGGAGACTCAGACAGGAGCTAGGGGGTAGGATGCGGGGAGCTCTGGCCCCTGTGTTTAGGCAATAGAGAGGGCCAGCAGTAGCAGAGCTCTATACCTGGCTGTGGAGTTCCAGTCCTGGCAGCAGCCAGGAAGCTCTGTCCCCAGCTGTGGAGCTCCAACCCCAGTGTCAGCCATGGCCAGGCAGGCATCAGTGGTGCCAAGCTGGAGCTCTAGGTCGGGGCAGCAGGACAGCTCAGGTCACGTTGGGAGGGGCCTCCCCTGGTCTGGCAAATCCCCTCATTTGGAACCAGTCAGGTCCTGTGGGTGCCAGACAAGGGAGGTCTAACCTGTAGTTATTTTGGGAATTATTATTGCAAAATTATTTATTTCAAAATACGCTTGTAGTGTAGACATACCCGTGTGATCCCTGCAGGTTGGTCTCTTGAGGTGCTACTTAGCTCTTAGTGACTTTCAGCTCTTAATCATGGAACCTGAAGCAGGCTGCACAGATATGCTGTCCCATCACAAGTGATTTCTCCTGTTAGCAAGCGCTTAACCCTCCCTTCCCCCAAAAGACTCCTAATGCAGGCTATTTAGTTCTGTCTTTGAACAGTGTGGAGAACAGGTTAGACCAAACTAGGGATCTTTAGACAGAGTCCACACTGCCACACCTGTCCCCACTCCTCTTACTTTCACAGGAGTCTGGCATTTGAAATCCTAACTTAGGGTGTGTCTACACAGCAGGGCTTAACTTGAAATAAGCTATGCTTATTTTGAAATTGGGAGCGTCTACACAGCGTTTATCTCAAAATAGAGCACTCTTCCTCTGACTTCCCTTGCTCTTTGCACAATGAGGTTACAGGAGTCAGAGTAAAAAGTCTTCCAGCTTGGTGGTATTTCAAAATTATTTTGACATCACTGCCTGCTGTGTAGATGCGGACTAATTTATTCTGAAATAATGCTAGTTATTTTGAAATAATGTTGCTGTGTAGATGCACCTTTAGTGAGTTACTTTCAATGGAGCGTGACACCCTCAGTCAGGACAATTAAGCCCAGTTCTGTTCCTCTTTACTCATACAATAAAGACATCAACACTGAAAATATTTCACCACCCCCTCATTCAGTACTAAAGTGATCTGTAACCCACACTGGACAAATTGGATCACTTTGAGCAATACAGCTCTATGAGAGAGAGAGAGAAAAAACAGAATAGATAAGCTGCTGGAGAAATATGGTGCAATATGGAAAACAAACGGATATAGCAAATAAAGAATGAGCCTACTGGAAGATTGCTGCCTTCAGAAAGCACATAGTAGGAGTGTATGAGCTAGCTAGAGGAATGAGCCTCAGCTAAGACGCCATGAATTCAAGAGTTCTAACCACAGTTTTTCCAGGCTTGCTGTAAGGTCTTTTGCATGTCACTTAGAGCCAGACGTTGGCACCCTTACTCACGTGTAGTACTACTTTGCTACCTGTATAGTCACTCCAAAATCAAGAGGGCAGCTCATAGAGCAGAGTGCACTTCAATGAAAGTGAATCAGAATCTGGGCCTTTCTCTCTCTTGCTCTGAAATCTCTGTTCTTTCAAGTGGATATAAATTGATGCAGGGAAGCTTTGAGGCTTTAGATTGTTCTTCCCCCTCAACCATTTGTGTTTTAAAAGAACAACAGTGGGAACTAACAGGCCTTTGCCTACACAGATTGTACTGGGAGGAAGAACTACAGGACAGTTAGACAGTCCAGTGTTACTTTGGTAATGGGTGTAGCAGTAGTAGTAGTAAGTCATGATGGTGTTTGGAGCAATAAATGAATTTGTAAACAAGTAACAGATAAACCTGGACTTTAGAGTGGCATCATTATTTATGAACAGGCATATAAAATGTGGGTGTATTGTATTTCTGTGGAAGGCCAGAATCATTTTATGCTGGTATTTTAATCAGAGACTGAAGGTTATGTCTAGACTGCAGGTTTCTTTCGGAAGAAGCTTTTCTGGAAGAGACCTTCTGGAAAAACTTCTTTCAAAAGAGAGTGGCCACACAGCAAAAGCGCATCGAAAAAGTGATCTGTCTTTTCCAAAGATAGCGTCCACACTGATTGGATACTATTTTGCATTTAAGTTGCGATTAGTATGGACAGAGTTGCCACCAGAGAACCGGTGCTTTTTCCTGGAGACCTCTTCTTTCAGAAAAAATCCCTCTTCTCCATCCACACACACCTTTTTCTGAAAGAGCTCTTTTGGAAAAAGGCTTCTTCCTCATAGAAAGAGGTTTACCACTGTTGGAAAACCCCCTGCATTCCTTAGACTTTCTGTCAAAAGAACATAATTGCAGTGTGGATGTAAGTGTAATTTTTTTGGAAAAAATGGCTGTTTTTCTGGAAAAACTCTGCAGTGAAGACACCCTGAGTTTGAAGAGTGCTTTCAAAATATAAAGTCCAGGGCATTAATTTTGTCTGTATTAAGTTTCTAGACATGTGCCCTTCTTGCCCCAAATCAAAGGAAAAGCTTTTTGAATGGCAAAAGGATGGCATGGATGACTAAGTGGCATTTAGGTGGAAAGCCCACATCGTCTGCTAAAAGAATGGCAAACCACACACTGCCCAGATTCTCCTAAAACAGAGGATTCCATAATGTAACTCATACCCAAGGTTTTGACAAATAGAGGAGGAGGGTTTTGACAAATAGAAAGTGCTTGAAGGAATTCTCAGTAGTGATAATCCTAAGTGGTCTGTCAATTCAAAAGGAAAAAGCAAGAAAAGCAGCAGTTCTCAACCCAATTGAACTGTGAGTAGCCAAACTTTGGGAAGCATTTGTGTGATTTGCCTACAATATTCCTAGCCATGTGGAATGAAGACAACTGGGAGATAGCAACCAGGCATTTAAACAGAACTGGATGGCTTGTGAGAAATTACTAACAAAGAGAGAGGTGACTTCCAGACAGAAACTATTGCAAATTGTCCCTCTTTTTTATTTGATAACAGTGGGAATAAAACTGTGCTCATGAATGTTCATGGAAAGCAAATGTCAGGTCAGTAGACAGGATTCTCTTAGGCTCTGATTTGGCAACACATTTTACGATTTGCACAATTTGACTACATTGGAAACACTGACTTTCTCAGAATCAAGCAGGTTCTTTGCTAAATAAGGGCCGGAGTCAGAAACTACTGGGTCTGTGATTAGGTAAAATTCATGGGTGAAGGTAGAATTTTATAAAGAATAATTTGGGGGTGGCCAACCAGGGGCTCCCCAGCTTCTAGTAAACTATATTTATAAGTATACAAGAGTGTGTATAGTGTGAGTGTTGTAACTGTGCGCAGCAGGGTTCTCAACCTTACAATAATTTAAATACTGGACCTGATTCTGGACAAAGGACCAGTCAGCCCTAAAAGTGGTAACTGGAGCTACTGGTGCTAGCTTTCCAATAGCTGAGGGTACGGCTACACTAGCTCATTAGTTCGAGCTAGGTAGGGTAATGCGGGCAAGCGGATTTGCAAATGAAGCCCGGGATTTAAATATCCCGGGCTTCATTTGCATGTTCCTGGGCGCCGCCATTTTTAAATTCCCCTTAGTCCGAACTCCGTGCCTGCGGCTACACGTGGCATGGACTAGGTAGTTCAAATTAAAGATCCTAATTCGAACTACCATTACTCTTCGTGGAATGAGAATTTCAGCTTTTCCCACATCATCTGTCACTAGGTAAGCATTGAGTATTTCAGCTTTTCCCATATCATCTGTCACTAGGTTACCTCCCTCATCCAATAATGGCCCCACACCCTCTCTGATCACCCTCTTATTGCTAACATGCCTGTAGAAACCTTTCTTGTTATCCTTCACATCCCTTGCCAGCTGCAATTCCAGTTGCGCTTTTGCCTTCCTGATAACTCCCCTGCATTCTCAAGCAATATATTTATATTCCTCCCTAGTCATCTGTCCAAGTTTCCAACCAAGTTGCCTACCATATTTGCTTTTCTTGCTGCGCATCGGGATGGTTTCTTCCTGTGCCTTTAAAAAGGCTTCTTTAAAATACTGTCAGCTCGCCTGGACTCCTTTCTCTTTCACGTAAGCATCCCAGGGAATCCTGCCCATCAGTTCTCTGAGGAAGTCAAAGTCTGCTTTTCGAAAGTCCAGGATATGTATTTTGCTCCTCTCTTTTCTTCCTTTGGTCAGGATCCTGAAATCTACCATCTCATGATCACTGCTTCCCAGGTTGTCACCCACCTCTACTTTCCCTACTAGTTCCTCCCTGTTTGTGAGCAGCAGGTCAAGCTGTGCATGGCCCCTGGCCCCTTTAGACCACCGGATCAGGTGCATGAGGTAGACGAGGCTTTCTTCAGACAACTGAGAGAAGCTTCCAAATCACAGTACCTGGTTCTCATAGTGAACTTTAATCACCCTAACATCTGTTGGGGGACTAATACAGCAGTACACAGACAATCCAGGAAGTTTTTGGAGAATGCTGGGGATAACTTCTTGGTAAAAGTGCTGAAGGAACCGACCAGGGGCCATGCACAGCTTGACCAGCCACAAAATCACCTCTGTTGCTTCCACCTCTAAACTTAACTCATAGATTCTCAAGTCTTTTCTCCCTCTAAATACTGGAGTTCTGAGCAATCATACTGCTCTCTTACAAACAGTGCAACTCCTCCTCCTTTTCTCCCTTGCCTGTTTTTCCTGAACAGTTTATACCCTTCCATGACAGTGCTCCAGCCATGTGAGTCATCCCACCAAGTCTCCGTTATTCCAATCAAATAATAATTCTTTGACTGGGCCAGGGCTTCTAATTCTTCCTGTTTGTGTCCCAGGCTTCTCGCATTTGTGTACAAACACCCGAGAGAGCCAGTTGATCGCCCTACCTTCTCCATTTGAGTTAGGAGTCCTCCTTTGTTGCTCATTTCTCCTTGCGTTTCTTCCCTGTGTCTGACTTCCTCACTTACCTCAGGGCTTTGGTCATCATCCCCCAATGAACCTACTTTAAAGCCCTCCTCACTAGGTTTGCAAGCCTGCCCACGAAGATGCTCTTTCCTCTCTTGATTAGGTGGATCCCATCTCTTCCTAACAATCCTTGTGCCCGGAACAGAGTCCCATGGTCGAAGATACCAAAGCCCTCTCTCTGACATCACCTGTGCAACCACACATTTACTTCCTCAATTCGACGATCCCTACCTGGAACTTTTCCTTCAACTGGAAGGATGGACGAGAACACTACTTGTGCATCAAATTCTTTGATCCTTCTTCCCAGTGCTACATAATCTGCGGTGACCCGCTCAAGGTCACTCTTGGCTGTATCGTTAGTTCCTACATAGAAAAGCAGGAAGGGGTAGTGATCCAAAGGTTTAATCACTTTTGGAAGACTCTCAGTCACATCCTGAATGCTACCTCCCGGTAAGCAGCACACTTCTCAAGCAGGTATCTAATCCACCCTCCTGCACTGAAGCAGGACCAATAAACCTACTCTTAAAAGCCCCTAATGATAAGGAGTTCTCAGCCTTCCCATTTCAGTACTTCACTATCCATATAGTTAGCAAACTAAATCCATTACTTCTTGTCCTGCTCTTGGGAGGACCTCACCATTTAGCTATGTTGAATACTTGTGTGATAAAAAAATCCATACACTGAAATTTGTTGAAATAAGACAATTTTGAATGGAGAACGGAGTTGTAAAACTTATAGACTGTTATTGAACATAAAATAATTGCTACATTTGCTAAATAGCAGGAAGATTGTTTCCAATTCTATGCCCAGCTCTGCATCTCAATAAGATAAGGAATTCTATGGCCAGGCTTCCCTAGCAATGCACTGAAGTCAATGTAAAGAGGTCCTCACGTTAACTTTGAACAAGGAGCAAGTGGTGGGTTTGAAATCTGTTGAAACATTTTTAGGGAGGGGCTTGTGTTGATCATCTAAAGAAAATGACTGAAACAGAATCAGTTGGAATCTTCATTTGGGGAGCAAGAGCTGTAGATAGTTGCTTCATCATAACAAAATCAATTCTTCCCAATTTCTTTCATGAGGCATAGCAGGAAAAGCTATCAGTGTGAAGAACAAATAAACCTGGATTTGGTATTTGTTTTATTTTTTTTTTATTAAAATCTGCAGCCTACTCTAAGAATCAGCCTGCAGATAAACAAAATATGCACAAGTGTAGTGTGTATGTAAAAAAATCCCAAGGACACAAAAAACATCCATCATTGCTGGGATAATCTAATGACTGTAAACTTTAGACTACCCACTTCTAATGATGAGGTACCATCTCATCACGGTGCAATTTGAACACATTACATCTCCGTGTCATCATGTGGTGACATTGAATCATGATTTATCATCCTAATATGACTGTGGAGTGTCAGCCCTGGAGCTATTTCCATTTGGGAAGAAGCTTTGTATGAGATAATCTCATATTTAGTATATGTAGTGCAATCTTCCCAAAGCACAGGAGCCACACAACCACCTGCAGGATAGCATGGAGCAGGTGGAGGGAAACCTACTCTCATGTTGCATAACAGAGGGAAATGGAATGCTGGTTAAGCATATCCCTGCAACTGGGAAAAGTCCTTGAGATCTTTAATGACTATTCAAAGCAGACAGGATCTCACATTTTTAAAGTTAGCACATCCCAAATGGAACTGAATTTGTGCATCCCAAATGGAACTGAATTTGCACATCCCAGATGGAATTGAATTTGCTTGCTTTCAGAAATCCAGCTCTGCCTATGACATAGCATGATGCTCATACTGAATACAGAGTACTGGAGATGTCTGCATTCCAATCATTTGCACATAATATCCCATCACTAGCTTGTATGCACTACCAGTGTACAGTATAAGCATGCTCCACTTGCAGTACAGTATTTGAATTTCTGGCCTGGTTGGCATTTGATATCACTGTGCTCTGCCACAGCTGTCAGGTTAATCAGATTTTTTCCCCCTTTTTCATCTAGGTTGGCTTTATTCCCAGATTCCAAATGAAAGAGATAGCATTTTGCTTGACCGTCCTATTCCAACCGTTAAACACTATGACTTCAGGCTTGGATTCTCTAATGGTCTATTAAAGTTGATAGCAGCCAGTCCAATTTCAACTTTTGTGTTTTCACATATAGCAATCCACAGAAATATAACATTGGGACAATCCAATGTCTGGAAAAAATGACTGAGAATTTATCTGGCCACTAAACACTTTGGAAGATTGAAGTGGAGGTTTGGGAGATTATGGTGGGGCAATATGGAGAGAGAAAACTGGCATAGTTTTAGAGTACTTAAATTCTGCCTTCTGTTATGATGATGTAAATTCAGAGTAATTCCACTGAGGTAAGTGGGGTGCAGTTGTGTCCTCATGTGGACAAATTGAGGAGTCCAGAGGAGAGCAACAAAAACCTGATCTTTGTAGAATACCTGGGCCTGAGAAAAGAGGACTAAGATGGAAACCTGATGGCATTCCTCAGATATGTCCATGGCTGTTATAAAGAAGTGATCCATTGTTCTCCCTGCCCAGTGAAAGTAGGGCAAGAAGAAGTGCACTTAATCTGCAGATAAAGAGATTAAGATTAGATATTAGAAAGCATTTTCAAACTGTAAAGGCAGTTATGCTCTGGAATAGGTTTCTAAGAAACGTAATGGGATCTCCATCGTTGGTGGCTTTTAAGAGCAGGCTAGACAACCACCTGCCAGGGATGGTCTAGGTATACCATGTCCTGCCTCATCACGGGATGAACTAGATGATCTCTTGAGGTCCCTTTCATCCCTACATTTATATGATTGTTACACCTGATCATCCTGCACGTTTCTGCCCCTTCTGCCACCTTAATCCATCACCTTTAAAGGAGGATGGAGATTCATCAACCTCACCTTCTGTTGGTGGGTAAAAGGAAGGAAGCTTGTCTTATTTTAGATTATTTCTAAGCAAGATTGTGGACAGTTTGAGGAAAGGAGTCCTCTTGTTCTTTGATGGTATTAATTCTATCCCGGAGGGCTCTTCAGTAAATTCTCCCCTCCCCCCAATTCTCACGAAGGGGGCTAGACATATCTTTCAGCAGTTGTCATTTCTCTGGCTTGCTTCCCTCCCATATGCCAGGTCTCACCCAACAGACTGGTGATCCTTTCTGCCAACCCTTCCAACAATAGGCAATTTCCTCGGGGCCCAGGTATTCAGAGTTCCTGGCCATTGCTGCTACTACTGTGCTCCACATTACTCTGAGGGATGAGGGGAAGTGTCAAGGGCCAGGTGATGCTGAGGCTGACCGAGCCCTGCCCAGCCCCTTCCATTCAAGGTTCCACCCCTTCCAGAGATGCAAAGCTGTTCTTCCCTCCCCCCCACACCCACACCTTGTTTCCAGGCTATATTTGGAATGACACGGAAGGTCAGAGTGACAGCTATCAACACTTGTGTTCAGCATGGCCCAGACTTGTCTTTCGAAAAAACCTCTTTCGAAAGAGGCTTGCAGTCTAGACGTAGCCCTTGTGTGTGGTCTGTTTAAGAAAGCACAGCAGGAAGAAAAAGGTTTTCCATTTTAGGAAATGGCCATTAAAATGGTCCAGAACTCTGCACAAAAAGGAGCAAGCACATTGGAAGAGAAGAGAGGAATACTCCTTGCAATGAATTAGTCAGATGTCATTGCTGAGCAGCTTAAAACACTCCAGGTGCGGAATTCTTTCCTGAATCCTCATATAAGGGGAAACAAATTTCCTCTTAAGAGCAGCAAAACACAGTCGAAATATCATCCCAAAAGACTTTAATTTGGAAAGTCCATTCAGGAGCACACTGACTTTGCCTGTTTGTCTTTTCATTGATGTGCCTGCAAGTGCTGTCAGTCATCAGCTGTCACACCAAATGCAAATGTTCCATCTATCATCAGATGCAGAAGTTGAAAAATGAAGGAAGTCAGTTGTTTCAACCGGCAAAAGCACCAGAGACACAAACACAACCATACACAATATTTAGAGACATCTAACAAGTGACACAGCTACTTACAGTCACCTCTGTTACCTATTTCATTGCATATTTTGCAAAGAAATGCTGATCCAGCATTAACCAAATGCTAATTAAAATGTCACTGTCTCCATTCTTTCCCGCTTCACAAAACCTAGTCACTGCTGGTGCGAGAACCTTCTAGGCTGAAGTGCTCAGCATCTGCAATAACCTCTGACCTTCTGTGTCATTTCAAGTATAGCCTGGAAACATATTTTTACCTTTCCAATATCTCTGAATTTCTCTTTCCCTCTGCCATTATTGTCTAATTCTATACAGCTATTAGGGATGTGTATGTTTACTCAAAATAACCCCACCCCCACAATATTATGGAAGCAAATTCCGAAATAAATAAACTCAGCCCAGTTTTGAGAGCTTGATCGTGAGTGGCAGAAATCAGTGTGGGTATGTCTACACTGCAACACACTTTCAGAATAACTAGTGCTATTCTGAAATAACTTAGTCCGCATCTACACAGCAGGCAGTTATTTTGAAATAGTGTCAAAATACTGTCAAGCTGGAGGACTTCTTACTCCGACTCCTATAACCCTCATTGTACGAGGAATAAGGGAAGTCGGAGGACGAGTGCTCTGTTTCAAAATAAGTGCTATGTAGATGCTCTCTATTTCTAAATAAGGTATTTTGAAATAAGCTATGCAATTGACAAGTGCAACATCTGATATCAGTACAAGGATCAAGTCCTTAAAAGCAGTATTTGTTCATATTCTAAAAGGAAACGTGATACAGCAAATGTAGAAAGAGAAATAAAAGTGCCTCATCAGCGCAAATAGTTAAACTGCACTGATTATTTAATTTTTTTCCCTCCAAGCCTTATTTTTCAGTGCTTAATACCACTGAATGCATCAGAACTTGTACCATCACCATGGGCTTTATGGTTTGCTCTATATCTGACACGTACTGTTCTTGGTAGGGCCATATCCTATTATTTGCTGGAAGTATTTTCCCCTCAGCATTCAAAAATAGGAATGAAATAGTTTCACTTTTACCATTCTTTCCTGAATAGTCAATAAGTAATAGTCAAACTCCTAAATACTTGTCTTTCATGTGTGTGTCTTTAGATCACTGTCTGTCTCTTAATAGTACAAGTAAGGCTATGTTTTAGTAGAAACAGTGCCTCTGTACCAAGTCTTTCTTTGTCTATGTTACAGAGATCTCTCTTCATTTCAGTCTCCCTCTTCGCTTCAGAATGCTCTTTATTTGCTCTAGGCTGAAGGATTCTTTCTTCCATTGCTTTAAGATGAAGGTTTCTTTATCTTTTCTGCAGGCCCATCCCCACTTTCCTCTCTTCCCTTTGTTGCCAAAAGATCACTTTTTTTTTCTTCAAGTTTCTTCTAGCTCCTGTGGACAACACCATGCTCTTCCTTACCTAATGCTTTTTTAAATGGCCACTGGTTGTTCCTTCAGTACTGTTAACATCCTCCACTCGCCTCATCAGATCAGCTGTGTTTGAGAGAGAAGGAGAGGAATGGAGGAATGAATTATTTCTCTCTTTTATTCTCAGCTCGACTTAAATGAACAGGGTTATGAGGTCTCAAAAATTCCTTCAGGAAATTTAAAAGAACCCACAGAGGCTTAGCTGAGTTTTAAGATTAATGGCCTGCATATTGTTAAGCTAAGCTGTTTATTATCTAGAGCTTGACTTATTTTCCTGAAAGTAGGCAAAACAAAACCAGTATTGTGAACACAGGCAAGTGTTTGTGTATGTGTGTGTGTGTGTATAATATATATATTAAAAACATTTGAGAAAATCATTCTGGGCTGACAGCCTGCATGTTTCAGCCCATTGTGTTTTCAAACAGCTAAAGTGATAATCCCAAACACTAACTGGCCTTGGAGCACAGCGGGGGGATCATACTGCTACGGCACAGAATGCCAATGCCATTGACTGGCTGCCATAAGAAGAAAGATAGTTTTACAATGAAATGTGCTAAAACACACTCTTCTTTTGACATTTAGATTTTGCAGCACTAGATTCCATTGCCAGATATGTTTTCTGCCATGAGCATTTAACCAACCCTTCTTCTTCCTCGGGTTGTTTAATAACAGTCTCAACACTATGATGCTTTAGATGTGGCCCAATAATAAGAATGCAAAGTGGCTAAAATCTAATAAAAGAGCACAAAGACAAAGACAATCTAAACAAGGCTGAGTTCTTGGTTCCCTGTCACTTTACCTAGATTTGATACATGGCGTTTCCTGCATGGTAGACCACACTAGTTGTCATATTTTCTAAGTTTGTGTCTAGTGAAAAAGTTAATGCATTTTTCTTTTTCCTCTGAATTTCTCAGTGAAGTAATTGCTATGTTTTTTTCCATTCCATCGGATGAAAACCTTCAGGTCGTTTTGTCAAGATGCCCTTTGGTGCCAGGTGCATGTCAAACCTATGGACACACACTTGAGTTAGAGGCTGTCTTCAGACATTGCACATTACCAAATGAATCATCTGGAAACCTTATTATCAACTTTTCAATGACAGCCTGAAATACATTTACTCGACATTAGCACTTAAAAAACCTCATGTGTTTTTGCTCTAACTGACCCCTTTCAAAAGAAAGAAAGATAGTAGGGATTGGAAGTTTCTTACTTTTGTCAGTGTTGTGCTCCTTTCAACTTCCGGGTCTATGACTGAGCACAGGCTGTAGACAGTTTATATGTCTGTAGAAAAGCACACTAATATTCTTTGCTTGTTGTTTTTGGAAATTGCTAAATATTAAACAATATTAAAATAGTCAGTTTGATAAACATAGTTAAAACCATCCAGTTCTCTTGAGAATTCTGTTTTTTTAAATCTTTAATAGTATTTTTTTTTTATCAGAAACTTAAGTTCTGGTAACAAATGAATTCGGGGAAAAAGGCCAAAAGGGCCAACCCCAAAGATTCAGATTGGCTGTGCTGTCAAAAAGATGTAGGAGCCAAAATATATTTAAGACCAACCATTTGTGAGGAGCAATTCAGAAGTGCATTAAGAGTAGGGATAAATGGTCAGGAAAATGGTGCTCACTGGACATCTTATAGAAAATCATGCCCCAGAGTAAATTCCAGTCTATTTGATTTCTGCAGGAAGGCGGGCTTTCCCACAAGAACTCCAGAGAGAGGAAGGGCCAAAAAGAAAGAGAAGCCAACTAATCACAGAAGACAAATCCCAAATCATCAAACTGGAGTGGGTGAAAGTTCACAAACTGCAGAAAATCAGGTGGTATGAGGGAAACACTGAATGGAGAACCTACCATTAACATGTAAAGTAGGGATGCGGCAGAGAGGGGTGTGCGGTTGCACCCCCATGTGTAAGGGGACTGTTACCCCTTACTAAAACTCTGTGGGAGTTTTTTGGTTTACCAGCTTCAGAAGGGGAAGGGTTCATGAGACTGACAGACCCCAGAGACAATGGAAAGCAGTCAACACTCCAGCTCAGCCTGACTGACAGGTTGTAAGTGGGGATTGTTCTGGCTCTCTCTGAGCAAACAGGGAGCTGAAAGAGCAGAGCCAGCTGTGTGCAGAAGAGGTCCTGCAAAGACAGAGAGCTGAAAGAGGAGTACAAGAAGAAGTCCTGCAGCGACAGAACCAGACACAGACAGGCCAAGCAGTGCAGACCCTGTGTTGAGCAGCAGACTGGCAGTGCTCAGAAAGCCAAAAGGAACAGAGAAGCAACACAAGGAGCTGGAACTGGCGAAGCAGCACAGCCTGCAGCTGGATGTGGTGAGCTACTGGGACCTGCAAAGTGTGGGGAAAGGCTCTGGACTGGGAGAGGGGTCTGGCCACTTAGAGACTGAGGCTGTGTGGTCACTGCCAGTGCAAGCGTGTCCAGCCTGCAGCCCCCCCTGCAGCACATCCAGGGCCTCTAAGGAAGAGACTGTGGACTGTCCTTACACTCTGCAGACTGCTGTGTTGATGTCCCTGTGCTACAGAGCAGGGCTGTGTGTTCTCATTTAACCATTCTCATTGTTTCTTATTCTATTCTCTTTAATCAGTTGATGTTTAATAAATTGTATTTGCTTTGAACCTTATGAAGTGATCACTGGGCCAAGAAGGCCTGCAGTGTAAAGAGAGCACCTCGGAGTGGGGACACCCTAACTCCTGCCCCTAGTGACTACAAGGTCAGGGATTAAGCCCCAGGAAACCTGGGCCCAGCCTTGTTGGGGTTTCAAGGGCTCTGCTACTCAGGAGAGTGGAGGGGGAGCCCTCAGGATCAGGGGAGCCGTGGGGTAAAGGAAGTGGGAGCGGGGACTCAGATCCTTTCGCTGGTTCATTTCACCGGGGTGTATAGAAGCCAGGAAAGTTCCCCACAATAGCGGGACCATTCCCCCGCTTACACATGCTTTGCATACAATGTGGCCATGAGCTGGATTCCTGGCCACCAGCCAGTATCTGGGAACTGCTCTGCTGCCCATGCTGCTCCTCTATCACCCAAGGTCCTGGCTGCAGCCCTGAACCTGAGGGCTCTACTGCAGGACCAAGGGTCTCTGCCACCGGTCCCTCATCTGAGATCCTGTCACTGGCCTCCTGAGTCCTGGCGATCCCTCCCTCCTCCCCTGCCTCTGTTCTTTGAAGCAGTCCCCAGCTCTGGCCCCAGCCTGGGGCAGTGAGGGGTGCAGACTAAGAGTGTGGGGGGACATAGCTTAGCAACCCCACTCTAAAATTCCAGCACTATTGGAACCTAGAATCTCTTTGGGCACATCTACTCTGCACATTTGTTTTGCAATAAGCTATTTGGGAATAGAAACTCTGAACTGGCTTATTTCGAAATAGCACGTCTACACAGCAAATGCCAATCAAAATAGCACTGAGCTATTTTGAAATAGAATGTCCACACACAGAGGACGCTGATTTGCATTTAAGGCCACCTGGAAGCACTTCAGGCAGGGCAGCATTCTCTTCCTGGCGCTGCTGCCTGAGGCTGTCTGAGGCTCGACCTCCCTGCACTGCCATGTCTTAGGCTCTTCTCCTTTGCCTACTTCGTTGAGGGACAGCAAAGCCTTTTCTTTCCCTGTGTAGTAGCCCTTGCGGACACCTCAGCTCTCAAGCTATGGAGCCAGACCTGCTTCCAAGCAGTCAATAGTTCTTATATGTCTTAGTACACCTCCTGCTGCAGTCTTTGTGGGCTGCCTTCCTGGCCCTGCAAAAACAGGATCCCAGCTCCTTGTGGTGCAATTCCTCACCTCTCTCCAGGTGCTGCCCATGCAGCATGACCTCACCCACCCTCCCCTGCACATCAAGCACTGCCTTTCTGGCAACTGGCCACCAACTCCAACTGGTGGAACCAGATCATCCTGGAACAGTGGATGACCAGAAGTGGCTCCAGAATTTCTGGGTGTGGAAAGACACCTTTCTGGAGCTGTGTGAGTGAGCCGTCGTGGGATCAGCCACCAGGTGGCCGATGACTGTGTGGAACGCCGCACACATAGATCAGCCCTGCTGCAGCAGCTCCCGCCAAGTGTCGTGGCACAGCTGGAGGTTCTTCTCCAGTCCTGATGGTCCACGGAGTGCTGCAGGGCTTGCAGGGCAGTAATATGCTCCCTTTGGAGGTCCTTGTGGGCTCTCTGGCACTGGCGGATCATACGGGGTTGGGAGGATGGCATGAGAGGTGTCAACCGCTCCTCTCTCACAGCAGGTCCAGCTGTGTAGAACAAGGAGAAGGGAAGTCATCCTGGGGGACACCGTGCATGAGGCCTAGTCTTTATCTGAGTTGAGACCGAAAGGCCTCGGGTCAGACAAAGGTTATGTGCTTTGGGCAAGGCCACCTAAGGCCTAGACAGTTGGCTCTTTCCTGCAGGGGCACAGATGTCACAAGGGGGAGCCTTGCAATCCCCACATCCTGGGAACAAGGAGGTCTGGGAATGTGCCGGCCAGACAAGGAGCCTACGGATGGGAGGGGGCCATGGGGTGGCTCACCTTCCCTCCGTGCTGCATATATGCTGGGTCCAGCAGTGGCAGCGTCCCACAGGGCAAGAACTTGTATCCCTGGCCGCTGGAGGAGAGGAGGGCAGAGTGATGGGGGGAGGTATGTATGAGAGACACACACTCCTGCACCTTGCTGCAGTGTCCCTGGGAGCGGATGCCATGTGCAGCACTCCTGAGTGTTTGTGTGTGTGTGTCTCCATGTCCCCAGCCTCCTTCTAATGGTGGCTTGTGGTAGAAGGGTGTCCCATCATGGTGTTGGGAGCAAGACAGGCCTCTCCTATGAGCCTGAGCACATGTGTAGCCTTCTGGGGCGCTGTGCCGCAGACTGGCACTCCACGTGTGCCCAAGTGCACAGGCTGCTGCACGATCCCCAGGCCGAGAAGACCGAGTGAGGATCACGCAGCAGCCCCTTGCTGCCTGCCACCTCCACCCGTGTGTATCTAGGGAAAGTAATGGCACTCACCTGATGGGCCTTCCCTCACTTTGGATGATGCCCGGGAGACATCCTTGGGGAGGGGTACCAGCTGCAGGGAGAGCATGAGGTCCTGGCTGGTAGGCATGGAGATGGTGCTGGCCTTGTCTGGTTCCTTCTCCTTCTCCTCCTCACTGGCTCTGCCTCCCAGGAGAGCAACAATAGGCATCTCCAGCCTAGAGTCCACAACAAGGAGTGCAGGATGAGACTGTCCCCCCTCCCAGGATGCAATGGAGTTGCTGATAGTTGGGGCAGGTCTAAGGTGCAGCCCCTGAGCAGGTGCTGGGCTCCCTGGCCTTTGTGTAAGCCTGGCACACTTCTTTGAACTTCACGCGCACCTTCTCCAGGGCGTGCATGTGATCCTTGTGACCCATAAGTGTCCTCATTCCTGCGTCTCATGTGGTGATCCCGTTGGTTTTCCTCCCTAACCCAGATCTCAAGGAGATACAGGATCTCTGCACCAGACCAGGAGGGTGTTCACCTCTTGAGATCCTGGGAGCTGCCTGTGGCAGTGCTGGCAGGTGTGGGGGACTCAGCTGGAGCGGTGGGCTCAGCCATGGCATCAGGGAAGTCTGTTCAGGGTCCTGCTGTTTGGCATAATGTAAGTGAAGTCTGCTTCATGCCACAAGCCCTTACTGTCTGCCTGCAGCTTTAAGGGCTGCAGCGGAAGAGAAGCTGTAGAGTTCTGATGAGTGTGGACAGAGCAGCCAGCAGGGCACCTGTGGTATTTCCAGGGGACCACTTATTTTGAAATAACTCCAGCTGTGCTGTCTACTTACGCACTATTCCAAAATAGCTATTTTGGAATAGGTACTATTCCTCATAGAATGAGGGTTACAGAATCCAGAATAACACGCCTGTTATTTCAATATTATAACACTTGCAGAGTTATTTTGGAAGAACATCCATTATTCCAGAATAATGCTGCTGTATAGACGTGCCCTTTCTGTACATCTGTATTGTGTCTGGAACCATGGGGCCCCATTTCTCTATAGGGGTACGTCTAGACTACAGGCTTTTGTTGACAGAAGCTTTGTCGACAGTGTGGGAGGCCATCTAGTCTCATTGCCACTGTGGGGCCCCTGTGAGGCTTTCAGGCCGCTGCCCAACTCACTTGTGGTGTCACATGTAACACCCCTGAGTCTCCTATCCAAAGGAGAGCCCCTGACAGCCACAACATGCCCTCGGAAACAGCAGGGGTGCACAGAGACAGTGATTATCTTCTCCTCTTTTCCTCCACAGCCAACAGGGGAGCACCACACCCGACCCACCACCATCCCGGACCCGTGGCACCCGCAGGCACTGGCGTGTCTGCACGGACCTGCTGAGGGAGCACATAGTGGCTCTGCAGGACCTCAACAGGACCCTCCAGTAAAGGATGGAGGCAGAGGCCGAGTAGTGCACCAGGCTGCTGGATGAGCTGGTCCAGCAGTGCACTGACATCTGTGCCACAATGCGGGAGGTCCTCGGTTTGCCTGCCCCTGTCATGGGCACCGCTCCTCCAGCATGCCAGGCTCCTGCCTCCCCTGCTCCTCTAGCCCCTGCTTCCCCCCAGCCCCTCCTGCTCCTCCAGCCCCCTCTTTCCCCCCAGTCCCTCCTGCTCCCGAACCCTCACAGGCCCAACAGCTGCCCCCCCTCCTGCCCAGGCCAAGACTGGCTCTCACTCCACCTGATCCCAAGGCCGTGGCAATGCCAGGGTTCAGGAAGGTGGCAGAACCCTGCAATCGGGGAAGCAGCGGCCTACTTGAGCTCCCTTCCCTCTCCAGGTTTTCAGCCCCCCTCCAGGTTTTCAGTCCTCTGCTACTTCAGTTAAAGGACATTTCTGTTACGTTACAAAATCTTTATTTTTGACTGACAGATTTACTTTGTTTATTAACAGTTGAACAGTAAAAAGAGAAAGTTTTGTTGAATAGTTCACACATTTTCTTTACTGCTAGTGTTTCTAATAAAACAAATTTCTGTTTACAAAGAAAACAGGCTTCTTATAAGAAATATGTCTTCTTAATGGGAAGAGAGTGAGGGTTGTGGAGGGGAAGAGAGGGGTGTGCAAGGCCAAACCCCCCATGGGGAGAGTCAGTGGGCTCCTTCTGAGAATCTCTTGCTCAGGGCCTCTCAGATTTGGACACCAGCCTGGTGAGCCTAGTGGATGGCAGCCATCCGGGGCTGGTGAAATTGCCTCTTCTCACCATCAGGACCTGTTCCCTACCCCGCAGCAAGACCTCCCCTTTCCTCTCCACCAGGTTATAACACAACATATGGCCACTGCCTCCAGGATATTGCAGTTGCCTATCTCTAGGTGTGTGAGGAGGCAACGGATCCTCCCTTTCAGCCGGCCAAAGGCACATTCCACCTGGATGCAAGCCTGGCTAAGATGCATGTTGAAACTCTTCTTGCTTGCATCCAGGTGGCCGGTGTAGGGCTTCATGAGCCACGACATCAGGGGGTAGGCCACGTCGGCCACTATGCACACTGGCATCTGCACATCCCTGAGTGTGAGGTGCCGCTTGGGGAAAAATGTTCCTGCCTGCAACCTGCGATACAGGTAGGAGTTCCAGAATATGCAGGCATCATGTGCCCGCCCCAACCACCTGACACAAAAGTCCATAAAGTGTGCCTGGTGGTTGATGAGAGCTTGCAGCAACATGGAATATTAGCCCTTCCTGTTTATAAACTGGGCTGCTCAATGGAACGGTGCACGGATTGCGATGTATCCCCCATCGAGGGCTCCTCTACAGTTCGGGAAGCCAAGGGCGGCAAACCTGGCAATGTTGTCCATCCCCCTTTTTCAACCCCCCCACTCAGCAGGGCCTGTCCCCCGACAGTGACTTACCTCCATCAAGAGGTCCACTAGGATGGTAGACCTTCCCACGCTAAACTGGTGTCCCACAGAGCGGTAGCTGTCAGGGGTGGTCAGCTTCCACAGGGCAATCGCAACCCATTTCTGCAGGGTGATGGCGGGCCGCAGGTGGGTCCTGGAGTTCCAGAGCAGGGGCGAGCCAGACGCGAAGCTCCAGGAATGTGGCCTTTGAACTCATCTGAACGCTGGTCCGAACTCGTCTCGTGCCTCCAAATCTGCCTATCCCCACAAAAGTTTGGGAGCAAGGACAGAGCTCCTGCATCCGGGAGGAGGGTCTCCTCAGTGTGGTCCGGATCCATATGGGGCAGGAGATTCATGACAGAGTCATGGAGATGCAGCAGAAGTTGCAGTATGGCAGTGTGGGGCCATTGCCTGCCCAGGGTCAGCTCAAGGTCCATGGCCAAAACCAGTGAAAATAAAAAAAAAACCCAGAAAATAAACTGCTGTGATGTCCGAGAAAGCAGGGCAACCAGAGCAAAATTCTGCAGCAGCTTTGCTTTCCCCCTTGGAGGTAGGCAAGCCAGAAGCAGGAGCAGAGCAACAGCTGTCCAGGGGGATCCCTTTAAGCATGCGTCTCTGCAAAGGGCAGGCAGCAGCACCTGGAAATAAAGGCTGCCCCCATGCCCTACCAGAAGCATTTCTGGATACCTTCTTTTTTCGACAGAGTGTCTGGCAGTCTGGATGCTCTTTTTCGAAAAAGCATATAGATTTTTCAATCTGAATAATTTAATCTAGACGCTCTTTTCAACCGAGGCTTTGTCGGCAGTATCTGTCAATAAAGCCTCTGTTGAAAAAGGTGTGCAGTCTAGATGTAGCCATACTGAAACATACTGATGCTGAAGAGAAACTGAGTCTGGCAGAGATGACAATTCTGCCAGCTGTTGTGACAATGCCTGCACATTACTTTCAACTGTCAAAGAACTCACATGACACCAAACAGCTCTCTGTGGAATACTAATTCTTTCATTGCCATGCATGACTGGGAGTGTAAGATGATCAGCAGAAGTATGAGATGAATGGAGATTAGAATAAGAAAATTGGCACAAGGTCACATTTTTATCTTTCGCAACAGTGAGCTCCCTTCCCCTAATGGGGCCAAATTATGTTTTCTTTAGTCATGTCCATTGAGATTGATTTGGTTAAAACTGGATTCAGTTACTTTCATTGCTCGCTGTCCTGATTTTTACCTCACTATCTTTGTGCCTATGTTTCTTCTTGGGAAAGCTAGGCTCCTCCCCAAAGGGAACACGATGGACAGCTTTTCAAAAAAAAAAAAAAAAAAAGCTATTCTAATCAGCTTACTGGTTAATCTGTCCTTTCAAGAATCATATATACTGCCATGATATCTTATTTTTCCCTTACTGTAAGCCATGTGCTGTGCCTTTTCATTCTTAAGAATGTCTGTTTTATAATAAGTCTCAGAGGGAGAGCCGTGTTAGTCTGTATCTACAAAAAAATGAGGAGTCCCATGGCACCTGAAAGACTAACAGATTTATGTGGGCTTATGCTTATGCCCAAATAAATCTGTTAGTCGTTAAGGAGCCACAGAACTCCTTATTGTATTTTTATAGTAAGTAGAGTTGATCAAGCCAAAACTCATTGGATATGCTGCACCCCTCCCCCAAAACCAAACCTCTTTGGAAACCAAACCTCTTTTTAATACCCCTTTAAATAAATAAATAAATAAATAAATAAATAAATAAATATATATACACACACACGTAACCCCCTTTTTCCTCCCCGGGTTACTCACGGGTGTGCCTGGGCACCTGATGGTTTTAACCCAAAATGAGATCCTGAGCACCTCAGTAATGATGGTATTTAATTTGGGGAAAACACTCTTTCCACCCCCTTCCTGCAGTCCCTTGCTCGTAATGAATGCACAATGGCGGTGCCTCCACCTGGCTGGCCTTGTACACACTTACTAGTGTGCCTTGAGACCCTCCAGGAACACACTCATTCCATCTATAATCTGGATCTAATTCCAGAACAACTACAAATCATATACATCTAATAGAATACTTTAAAATTGACAATCTTTAATTAATTTAAATAAACAGGGGTTAACAGATTAGCAATGAATAGCATTAACAAAACACACAACACTAATTGAAGCTTATATAGCTAACATTTGTACTGACAACAGTGATCCCACCCCAGCGTGTGCACACCCCTAGACTCTCAGTCCCAGACTCTTGCTTGCGCAGGCGCGCTGATGTTGCAGCTGTAGTGGAGATTCCAACCAAGCTAGACAGCAGCTCTGTCCCAGGCAGCACTTTCCCAACAAGGCCCAAAACTTACTGCCTCATGCTGTGCCTATCGGAAGCAGCCTGCTAGATCCCAGTTCCAACAGGCATCTAGTCCCAGTCTGTAGCTGCACTTCAACAGCCCCTGGACTGATGCAAACTCCTCCACAGCAGCCTGGCTCCCCTTCGGTTCCAATCTCTAAGGCAGAGTCTCAGACTGCTAGGCCTCTTTCTTCATGCACATGGAGAGCCTCCCCTCTCCCACACAGGAGAGTCCTTCCTTCCTGTTTTTCCGAAGGGTTCATGGGAATTATAGTCTGGATTGCAGCACACAGAGTCTTTCCAGAAAAAACAGAGGCCCCTTTAGTACGGGGACTACATATATATATATATATATATATAGTACCCCCAGTAACTTCAGTTTTCAGACACACAACATTTTTTTCTATCATTGTTGCAACACATTTGTTTAAACATCTTAATCATACCTGAGTGGGCAATTAAATTTTTGGGTGTAAAAAATACAAAAATAATAAAATGCTGTAAAACTTAAAACAAAAATTCAGCTTTCTCCACATTTCAGTTGTGTTGATGTACCCCTCAGACTTCTCTCGAGTAACCCTAAGGGTGCTTGTACCACTGGTTAAGAAACAGTGCTCTAAAGAGCTTGATTACATAAGCAGGGGTTTCTTAAGTTTATTATCCTGGCTGGGCCTAGACACTGAACTGAACTTGCATATCAATTTACATATTTGTTAGTTAACTGTAATATTTGATGGCTCAACATGCTGGCTTTTGATCATGTCTTCCTCAGACCTGCGGAAGGCAAGAGTCTTGCAAAAAGGTAACAGTTACTCCTTTGGCTAAGGAAGCAGACAGCCTGATGGAACCCAATCCATTACATTTAATTAAAGTCAATGGAAATATTCCCATTGACTTAGAAACACAGGATATGTGAGTGGAAGGGACAGTAAGTCCAGTCCTTAAAAATGAGTAGCAGGTTTAAACTAATAAAAGGAAGTTCTTCACACAGCGTGTTGTCAACCTGTGGAACTCCTTGCCAGAGGAGGCGGTGAAGGCTAGGACTATAATAGAGTTTAAAGAGAAGCTGGATAAATTCATGGAGGTTAGGTCCATAGAAGGCTATTAGCCAGGGGATAAAATGGTGTCCTTGGCCTCTGTTTGTCAGAGGCTGGAGAGGGATGGCAGGAGACAAATCGCTTGATCATTGTCTTCGGTCAACCCTCTCTGGGGTACCTGGTGCTGGCCACTGTCGGTAGACAGGATACTGGGCTAGATGGACCTTTGGTCTGACCCAGTACGGCCGTTCTTATGTTCTTATGTTATGTTCTTATGTTCTTTACTAATTAAGGGCAACCCCATCATATAGTCACTTTCATAAATTTATCAAGCTCTAGCTTATAACGTGTTAGGTTGATTGCCCCCACTACTCCTATGGAAAGACTGTTCCACAATCTCACTCTTCTGGTGGTTAAAAACCTATATTTATTTATAGCCAATTTATACCTATTTTTCTTCTGTCAATTTTGTCCTTCAACTTAGATAGCTGTTTACCCTCCCTAAAATTTACCCTCTTGGGGTATGTCTACACTACCACCCTAGTTCGAACTAGGGTGGTAATGTAGGCAACCGGAGTTGCAAATGAAGCCCGGGATTTGAATTTCCCGGGCTTCATTTGCATATTGCCGGGCGCCGCTGTTTTTAAATGTCCGCTAGTGTGGACTCCGTGCCCCGCGGCTACACGCGGCATGGACTAGGTAGTTCGGATTAGGCTTCCTATTCCGAACTACCGTTACTCCTCGTTCCAAAAATGGCGGCGCCCGGCAATATGGAAATTAAGCCCAGGAAATTCAAATCCCGGGCTTCATTTGCAACGCCGGTTGCCTACATTACCACCCTAGTTCGAACTAGGGTGGTAGTAGACATACCCTTGCTGTCTAAATAAAGAGCAAGAATATCCACTCTCAGCCTTTGATTTGCTAGCTCTTTTAGGCTCCTCTCATAAGATAGGCTATACAGTCCCCTGATCATATAGCATCTCTTCTTTACATATATTGTAGTATGAATGAATCTTTTTTGAACATGGGAAACTGGTCACATGGAAGACTTCAGTGGGAGATGAATGAGTGGCTTTGATGCAGAAAGCCTGTCACTAGGGTTGCCAGATGGTTTAACAAAAAATACTGAACACTCCCCACCCCTCCTGCAAAAAACCCACCGGGGGAAAAAAAAGGAGGGGGGAGACCAAAGGTATTGAGAAAAAAAGGGGGGAGGGGCGAGCTGTGGCTTTAAATGTCCCTGAGCGCTTCACTCTCCCGCCAGATGTGGCAGGGGAAAATTGTTCCCACCGGGCTTCCGTCCAAGGGAAACAGGAAATACCAGACTATCAGACACATAATTTTTTTCTGTTTTTTTTTTTATTGGACAGGGGGCTCGAATAATGGACAGTCTGGGTGAAAACCAGACACCTGGCAACCCTACCCATAAGTCTTGACACCAGTAATATCTGTGGTCATGATCCTGGTCTATAACAAAGGACCTGAATTCCTTTGGACCTATACTCACTATTAATAAGGGGTAAAATTAAAGCCAATGACTTACATGAACTGTAATGAAGATTGCCCAGCAGGTAAATTAGTACAAAATTTGGCTGGCATTTTAATTTAGTTTTATTACTGCTCTATTTACACAAAAAAGACACTGATTATTTACACACACACACACACACACACACACACACACACACACACACACACACACACACACACACACTGTAAATCCCAAAGCCTCTTGTATTAGTGTCAAACATTTTTCATGATCATGTCCAAAGACTTTTTTCTTGGTTGGTATTGTGTGCTTCATTTTAGGTTATAAGCTCTGTGGATAGTTTGGATCCTTCCTTCTCTCATTACTTCACATTCCTTTGTGCTGAACAGCATACACCAATTATCTGACCATAATCTTCAAATATTCAAAAAAAAAAATTGTGTATGCTCTGTGCCTTGGTGCATTCTTCCCTCCTCTTATTTTGTGTCATCATCAAAAAAGGCACATTTTAAATTCATACATGCCCCTGCCTTTTTCAAAGTCACTTTTAATTAGCTAATGCTTAATTAGAGGTTTGTAAAGTACTCTGAACACTCAAAATGCTATATAAGTGCAAAGTATTATTAATTTGCATCATCCTCATTATTAACTCTGGGCTTTGCTGCAACAACACTGTCACTGCTGCTCTCCATCCTGAACTGTCCACTTTTCCCAGCTGAAAGGTGATAAAAGAATATCAAATCCCTTAAACCAGAGGCAAATGAACTCTTATGTAGCCATTTCAGCTGAGAATTATGTCTCCAGTATTCAGAACTGATGCACATGCAATCACTTGGCTGTCTACATTCATATACATCTGTTGGAGCAGCATGTAGTCTTCTCACATGCTGGTCAAAGTCTTGCTGCTGGATATAGGTTCCTTGTGATTATAAATTTAGATGAGCAGACAACGTAATATTGCAAAAAAAAAAAAAAAAACCACAGCACCAAACAAAACAAAACAAAAACTCGGAAACCTTCTCTTCTTCAGGAAGTCCCTTCTCTGTGCCAGCTTAACAACATTGGCAATATTTGCCAGCTATAGTCAGTTACTCTATCTTGTATTGACGTGACATACTGATGGAGAGGCAGGCTGAGAATTCACAGTTGGTGGTGGCTGCCAAAAAAACAAGCTGCATTGTAGTTGATGCATTGGAAACCCATAAAAGCCATGTCGGGGGTGTCAAAATTGGTTCTATGAGACAGATTGAAGAATTTAAATGGTGACTAAGATAGAGTTAAATTAGGCACATATCCCAAGAAGTGGTCAAACAACTGTAACTCCTTGTTATTCAGCAGCAGGGTATATGAAACCCTTTAATGTAGGACAAGGAAATAAGGTCTATTGTCAATAATTTTCTTAGCTAAGAAACATCCTGTATGAGTCTCTGTATGGTAGAGCTGTAGCTGTGCACAGCAAATTAACCATATGATTCCAAGTCCACCATCAGCCCCAAAGGCAGAAATAAATTGACACAACTGGTTGTTGCAGCTCTACGATCCAAAAACTATGTTGCCTGCCAGATTTTATGAGATACAAATAATTTTGTTTTTACCTCAACAATCTTCTAAGAGCTAACACTGTGGATGTGAAAATTGTGTATCTTATTTCAAATCTATTTCAAAATAGCTTATTTTCCATGATACAATATTTTCCCTTTCTTAATGATTCTCAGTGTGCTACTATGGTTGTTTATTGGTGTGGTTTTTTTTTAAACTGCTGCTGTACATTGAGTGGATATTTTCAGAGAACTCTCCACAATGACTCCAAGATGTATTTTGAGTAGAAACAGCTAATTTAGACTCCATCATTTTGTTTGCATAATTTTGTTTTCCAATGCACTTTACTTTGTATTTATCAACATTAAAATTCATCTGCCATTTTGTTGCACGGTCACCCAGGTTTGTGAAATCCCTTTGAGACTCTTTGCAGTCTGCTTTGGACTTACCTATGTTGAGTAGTTTTGCATCATCTTCAAATTTTGCCCACTCACTGTTTACTCTTTTTTCAAAGCCATTTAGGTATCTCAGTGGAAGGACAATGTTGAAAGCAGCATCTTAATGAACTTTTAAGCATCGGAATATGCTTTTCAGTAAAGAACACCTAACAAAGATTTTCTTTAGATATGCAAGGGTCTCAAATCAGGGGATGTGATCAAGCGCCAAAGATTTAAGTAAATTGTTCAAAAGTCTCAAACAGTTCTCCATCAGCTAACGTGGTGATGTTCATGTGGCTCTTATTACCATTACTATTAATACAATTCCCTTTCTCTGGACATCACCATTAGCCAGCAAATTTCATTCTAATTATTAGCCAGGTTTGTAGATTTAAAAAAAGCAAAATATCTTCTGTTGTTTACAGAAACAATTTTAGCCAAGGGGAAGGCAGGTATGATTTGAACCACAAGAAGTGATCTGACCGACATACATTTTCTCTGCACAACCGTGGTTTCCCTGTGGCTGATGACAAGAACACATCCCATCATTTTCTTTGAGAAACTCAAGGAGCTTAACAAAAGGAGTAAGTATCATTTCTATTTCACAGTCAGGGTGGTCTGCTGAGATCACATATTGAACCAGCCATCGATTCAGCAGCAGAACCCCAATTTTCCATTAAGTCTCCTGCTCTGAGGATGTAGCCTCTATGCTGTGGAGAAAAAGAGGCTTAAAACTCTTGAGATCTATCAATTAAAAAACTGGTTTAGTAGGCACCATCTAACTTTATCAGAAATCTGGATAAGGCCAGGATTCTGTTTGTAGCTGTGCAGAGCAGCAGAGGTGTCCAACTCAGCGAATTTTCAGTGTACTTGTAATATGTTGAAAAGTGAGCAGCATCTTAGGTGTGCCTGTAGCAGTGTTAAGGGTCACTCTGAAAAATCCATACTGGCATCTTTGAAAGTTAGTCTCCACATATCTCCTCTCATTTGTTCCCCTTAATATGCTCCAGTCTGCTGTATTTCTATGCAGGTAAAATTCTTACATTCCTGCTCCACTGGCCTTTTTTCAGCTGTTTTTATAATTTGCTTAATCAATCATTTCACAGCTCACTTGAACTTTTCACCCAGGTAGCTCAGGGTATACTCCCACAGCAGCTGTAGTTTATTTTCTGAAACACAAGACCAAATTCAGAGGTGAGTCTAAATAAGTCTAGAGGGAGCCTAAAGGGAATGCACTGATACTTGAACTCCATTCATGTTGATTCTTTATTCAGAGGTGATGTGTGAGGGCAACAGTGGCTGGCATGTAAGTTACATGTGGTAAGTGGGTCTGAGGTTCTAACAGGTTCTAATAAGTAACCTTGCTAAGTCAAAGGGAGAATAAGCGAATGGCTGCCATGGCAAAGTAACTTTCTTAAGAAGACTTTGTGGGTTAGGCAATAAAAAAAAGTACTCCAAATGCATACAAGAACAACACAAGTTCAAATAGTGGTACTGAATACCCAAGATAAGTGGTCCATGCTAGCGGTATAGTTGACATCAAGTTGGATTAAACCAGACAAAATGGCCAACATTTATCGACCAATAATCTATGATGCTTTTTACATGCAGCAAAGACACTTAAGAAATTTTTGCTTGAGAAACACCTTTGCCTGAGGCATATATGAAAACAGGTACTCAAAAGGTAGGTCATATATGTCTTCTGCAGAGAGAGGTAATGTATAGAGACAGAAATGGGTGGAAGCAATCTGAATCAGAGAATTTAATTGTCTGGGTAGCAGATCACAGGAAGTCCTTGGCATTGAGTTTGACACCTTCTCCATTCAGTCTTTTATATTCCATTTGACACTGTTGAAAATCTCATTGGCTACGTCTAGACTGGCCACAAATTCCGGAAAAGGGATGCAAATCAGGTAAGTCAGCATAGGGAAATCCATGGGGGATTTAAATATCCCCTGCGGATTTAAATAAACATGTCCGCCGCTTTTTTTCCGGCGGACATGTTTATTTAAATCCGTGGGGGATATTTAAATCCCCCGCGGATTTCCCTATGCTGACTTACCTGATTTGCATCCCTTTTCCGGAATTTGTGGCCAGTCTAGACGTAGCCACAGTGAATTGTCTCTGTGTATGATCTCACTCATGCAGTGCGTGGCAAGAGGAACTGGATGACTTCACTGCACTATTGATCTCATTACTGGAAGGAAGGATTAAAGTCATGAAGAAAGTTTCCTCTCTATGTTCTGTAAGGGAACCATGGGTCAGCCTCTGATTTGTTGAGTCCATTCATGTTCATGAAGGTGTCCCCCTGAAGCATGGTCTATTTGTAAAGGTTATGCCATTTTCTGAGATGATAGAAATGTGCAATATTCTCCCTACACATGCAATGAGAAAAGTGGGACTTCTTGAGGAACTTTTAACTAGATATAAGTTCCATTAGCCTATTGTCTAAAGAAACAGTTATCTTTTAAAACAGGCAGAGGTAATTCAGTTGAACCATGGGAAACCCAAACATACTTTTTTACTAATGAGGAGTACTATCATAAATATTCAAATTTTCGTACTGTAAGCCCTCAAAATTTACCACGCACTGGTAAGGAGAGAGACAGAGTCCTGCGCTTAAACATTCACTGTAGACTAATGAAGAGAGACAGAGAACACTGGCTTACTTGGCTACTTTTCTAGCCAGCAGCCACTAGCAGTGATCATACAAGCACATCATTGGTCTTGAAAGTGGAGATTTGAAGGAGTGAGAAACAGGGAGAAGGAGAGATGGAAAATATACTATGAATAACTATGTTGACCAGGATAAATTTCCATTAAGATAGGGTATCTGAGGATATCTACTTATTTTTATAAAATATTATGACAACAGTGAACTGAAAAATTTGCCAAGATACAAAAATAAGTCTTTCTCCTTTTAAAAGTCTCAGAGAGGTAGCCATGTTAGTCTGTAACTTTAAAAACAATGAGTAGTCGTGTGGCACCTTAGCCCTGGTCTACACTAGGCAGTTATTTCGAAATAAACCCCACTTAATAGTTTGAAGCCCACAGTACCAAGCCCGTTATTTCAAAATAAGGAGCCTCTTATTTCAAAATCTGTACGCCTGCTTTCCTTGGGAAATAATGCTTATTTCAAAGTAGTTATTTAGAAATAGCATTAGTGTGTATGCGCCACTTCTGCTATTTCAAAATAACTACTCCGCAGAATAATTTAAAGGAATTACTCCCCAATGCTTCCTGGGGGTCTAAGTTGAGATAGCCCATCCACATTAATGGAGCCTGCCTTGGACTAATTTTGAGGATCCCCCATAGTGGGGACATGCTATTTCAATTTTGTTATTTTGGGAGTTGTTTCAAATTCTGTTATTTCAAAATAATTTCCTAGTGTAGACATGCCCTTATGGTGCATCTACCCAGCACTCTAAACTCAAAATAAGATACACAATTTGCGCTATGCAAATTGTGTGTCTTATCTCAAATCTATTTCAAAATAGCTTATTTTGAAATTTGGCGCATCTATATAGTGCCAGATTTCAAAATAACGCATTTTTTGAGCCATCCCTTAACCTTCACACAACAAGGTTTACTGGAATGGCGAAATAGCACGCCTGTTATTTCAAAAAATATTTCAAAATAACAGACGGCTTGTGTAGACACGGGGTAGCTATTTTGAGATACCTCCAGTATTCTGAAATAGCAGTGCAGTGTAGACATACCCTTAGGGCTCGTCTACACTGGCCCCTTTTCGGGAAGGGGCATGTAAATTTCATGAGTCGTAGTAGGGAAATGCGCGGGGGATTTAAATATCCCCCGCGGCATTTAAATAAAAATGTCCGCCGCTTTTTTCCGGCTTTTAAAAAAGCTGGAAAAGAGCGTCTACACTGGCCCCGATCCTCCGGAAAAAGTGCCCTTTTCCGGAGGATCTTATTCCTACTTCAAAGATCCTCCGGAAAAGGGCACTTTTTCCGGAGGATCGGGGCCAGTGTAGACGCTCTTTTCCGGCTTTTCTAAAAGCCGGAAAAAAGCGGCGGACATTTTTATTTAAATGCCGCGGGGGATATTTAAATCCCCTGCGCATTTCCCTACTACGACTCATGAAATTTACATGCCCCTTCCGGAAAAGGGGCCAGTGTAGACGTAGCCTTAGAGACTAATATATATATTCGATACTATAGATCACTTTCTTCTTTTGCTCAGCTAAAGCCAGTATCTAAAATACTAATTTTGTCCTGACCCTGTACAGTTTGGAAGTGGTTTGAAAATTGAAATGACACTGTCTCTGTGTTGCATGAATATTCACTCCCTCTTTTTGTACATACAAAAAATGGTGATGGACTATCATTATCCAAATTGCTAGCAGCTGTGCTTACTGAAAAATCTTCTCATCAAATCTGTTGACATGTCAGAAGTAATAAAAAAATAAAATATGTCATATGGCACAGTGAAATGTCTGTATAGCTTGTCACAGCCTATTTATATGTATACTGCATTAAAGCCAATAAAATCTCCCATAAAATTAATGCATTTGCTATGCCTTTGTGTACAGATTTTACTGTACTTTAGGGAGATATTTTGAAGACATTTTAAAATACTTAACTTTAAAAAAAATGTTATGTTTTAGATAGATGCTTTCTCTGAATTCTGTGATGGTTTTTAAAAAGTTTTGGGAAATCCAGTTTTGTTACTCAAAAAATGTTGCCATATTTTCGATCACACAGCAATACATGAGTACCCTTTGTTGCAACCTGTGATTCAAACACTCAGCACTGTATGTGACAACTTATAAGCAATCTAGTGACTACTTATGGACTTGCACTTTTGGGTTTGCACTTGTTGGGGTGAGGTATTTAGTTGTAGTATAATTATGAGGGTGGAATCCTCAACTAAGAAACCTCTCCTGGGGCTAGACTAACATTGACTTCTTACAAAGAGAGACTATACTTTAATATAGTCTGTAGCCCAGAGATCCGTCCACCAGGAATGTAGGAGACATCTGTATAAATTCCTGTGCTACCTGATTTGGACAAGGGAATTGAATCTAGATGTCTCATGGCTCAGGTGCTTGCCCTAACCACAGAACTATAGAGATAGCCTCTTTTTCTAGAACAAGGAATATTTAATTATAATTACAAAATGGAACAAAATTTAAGAGGGATGAAATCAAATAATGCTACCGAAAGTTTTCTAAACAGGCACAAAATATAATAACGAATGATATCCTTTCCTCATTATTGTACCTAATTGTATATGGGAGATATAATTAACAAAATGTAGAAAAATAGGTTCTACAGGACTTTTCCATAAGGGTGTAGTTAGGCATGTAATAGAGTTACCATCTCACTTGCAGAAATGGATCTTCCAGAGTTAATTTGGAATACTGTGGTGGGTGGGAGAAGAGGAAGGGACAAGGGAACATTAATTTCTCACTCTGTTCTGCAGATTAGTTGAAGACCTAGTCTGGCACCTTTCATCAAATACTAAATTTACATTTAAGAACGAATGAAAAACCCATTCAACTGACCTCAGATGAAAAACAGCCACATCTGCTGACTTACTATGTCAATGGAATCTCCCTCACCTTTTATAAGCAACTTTTTAAAAATATAATTGAGTGTTGGGATTTTGAAAAAGATAAAGCCAACTGGGCAATTACGATATTACTGCAACATGCTACTGTCATTCCTTGCACCAGGAAACAAGTTACGAAACAAATCAAGACACGGTCACAAGACCACTTGCAAAGTCCAACATCACAAATTTAAAAGATAAGTAGAAAGAGGTGACTTCTTCTCAGAAAGGACTAGAGTTCCACCTAAATGTTCCCTTTATCCATAAAGACTTTTAAGTTCATTTTAATTAACAAGAGAGCAAATCAAGTTGTGGATGTAATGTACATTTATACACACCATATAAATGTCTCTTTTTATTATTGAGGCTCCCTCTCCTTTCAAATAACGGATGAAAATGTATCTATTGGACATGGCCTATCAGCTACAATGTTCATGCGGTATATCAGTAGTGGATCTACATTTTGGGGTGCATTTTAATAGCTCTTGAAGCAGAGAATTACATTAATTAAATTCTTTTCATTTTAAGAAAGCCTTGGTAGAAGGCAGTATTAAGAACCCAGGAATATAGGATATTGGGATCCAGAAAGTCCCTTCCAATCCTAAATCCAGGCCACTGCTATTCATCATATAATCTCTTTCATTAATTGATCAAGAACCATCATAATATTTGTTGAGTGGGAAAATAACTTCCTTCCCATTGGAATGCTTTTCCAGAACCTCATTCTCTTTTGGTTAGAAACCTTCTAATTTCCAGTCTAAGGGAGTGTCTAGACTACGGGGTTTTGTCAACAAAAGTGAACTTTTGTTGACAAAACTATACCTGCATCTACACTGCCACTGAGTTCTGTTGACATAACGTCGACAGAACTCACAGTTTTGTCGATGGCTGTTAACCTCATTCTATGATGAATAATGCATTTTGTTGACAGAGTTCTGTCGACAGAAGGCATTATTGCATCTACACTGTCCTTTGTGTCTACACTGTCATGTCAACAAAGCGACTTGCTTTGTCATCAGAATTGGATGTAGTCTAGATGCTCTTTGTTGACAGAAGCTTTGTCGACAGTATCCATCAACAAAACTTGTGTCGACAAAAGCCTGTAGTCTAGACATACTCTCAATGTATTCATGATTTGACTATACCCATTTCTTCTTATGCTAATATTGTCCTTTAGTTAGAATTGTTAGTCTCCCTCCCTAGTGTTTACCATCTGCCCCGATATACTTATGGAGAACAATCATATCACCTCTCAGCCTCCATTTTGCTAGGCTAAACAATTCAAGCTGTTTAGCCTCCTCTCATAAGGCACAGTCTCCATATTCCTGATCATCCTAGTAGCCTTTTTCTGTACCTATTCCAGGCTGATTTCGTCTTTCTTGAATAGAGGTGACCAGATTTGTAAACAGTATTCCAGATAAGGTCTTATCAGTGCCTTGCATAGTGGCATTAATGCTTCCACACTCTACTGGAAACACCCTTGCCTGATACATCCTACGATCACATTTGCCTTTTTTCATGGCTCATCATCCTCAATTTATCCACAAGATTTGGCTATTGTCTTAATATTCATAAAGCATGCCCAGGTCTCTATCACACACAGAACCCACACAAATATTACAGATAATTCTTACTTCATCACATCCCTTTTGGTTTTACTAGTGTTAAGGCACCACATAGGGCTAGAGTGCTATCGTAAAATAACATCAAGAAAAATACATATTCATAGGTCAGTGCCTTTTTTGCACAACTGTACAAAATAAAACTTCATAAAAAATGCAAGTGTTTAACATGTACTTCAGATTACCTCTACAGGAAATGGACACAATTGTTGTCCACAATTGTCAGGCATGTAACAAAAATGAAATAATATACTTGTATGAAATACTGTGAAAGAATATACTTGTATGAAATACTGTAATTCTGTTGTGTCCATTTCAGAACCATTAATGTGGCTTCTGGCCACTGTGGTATAAAAATATTGTAATGCTCCAAAACAGGGATACAGAAACCAATTCTAATACTAAATGAGAAATGAACTATGACATGAATGCCAGATTTAAAAAAACCCCAAACCTTAAATCTACCATAGCCTAGAATTCAGGACAGCAAGGAGGGAATTTAAAATCTAAATGGGAAAGTGACTGTCAAGCTACATTAGTATTTTCAGCCATGCAAAGATAATAGGGCACAGGGAGTAAAAGTGAAAATTAAAAGAAAAATACATTTGGAGGAGAATAAGGAAATACTTTTCTTTTCAAAGGAACATAAATTTATGAAGTGACCAACCAGGAAATACTGTTGAACTTAAACACTAGGGCAATTTAAGAAAATAAAAGACAGT
The DNA here is from genome assembly GCF_052426305.1 of Pelodiscus sinensis. Lineage (NCBI taxonomy): Eukaryota > Metazoa > Chordata > Testudines > Trionychidae > Pelodiscus > Pelodiscus sinensis. The sequence goes on from NC_143054.1 coordinate 17,813,047, forward strand.
CTCTGAGGGATCAAGGTATTGAAAATGTAACGAGGCGTAACTTATCTCTATAGATCTCTGATGTTCTCTTATTGTATATGAGAAGTTATTCTTACCAAAACAGCAGCCATGACTAAATGTAATAGAGAAGGAAGGTACAAAGGGAAAGCTACATTGCACTCTGTTTTTTTTAACTGCATTTTCTTTGTATCATTAGATAGCAAACTCTTTGGGGCAAAACATGTTTTACATTTTGCATAGTCATTTGTCTTTTTTAGAGCACCATGTGCATCTATAGCATATTTTTTACACTAGGTTAAGATCAGAAGACCATCTTACAGAAACCTAGTTAGATTGTAATCACATTGGGACAAGCCCCATCTTTTTGGTCTGTGTTGAGCTTCAAGTGCCTGCAATGCCTCTCTGCCATGTATATTGTCCAAACTGAACAGCCTCTGTGACAAAGGATAAATGAACACAAGTCAGATATCAGAAATGGTAAGCTATATGGGGAACATATTAACCTTCCTGGGCACTCACGAATGGATTTTAAAGCAGTCATTCTTTTAAAAAGGAAAACCACAAGACAACTACAGAGCGGAAGTGGAATTGGCCTTTATATGCAAACTTGACACTGACTCTATTGGCTTGAACAAAGACGTGAAATGGATGGCACATTATAAAACCTGCTTTCCTTATATTCAACACCCAATTGACATCAAAAGCTAAGTATGGGACACTTCGAGACTACTCAATTAGCCTCGTTAGTTCCGGCACCAGAATTGGCAGTTAGTTTCCCACATCTTTTTCTGTAAATGTGAGAGTACTCCCTTTTTCAGGAATCTCAGTCTCATAATTTCAGTCATCAAATAGCTGTGAAATCCAATAGGAAAGGAAGTGTCTTATTTCCCTGTTGAAACTGATTCAAATAGAGGACAACAGCCTACTACTGCTACCTGTTTCCCCCCTTCACCATACCCTTAACTCAAGGGACTCAGCTTTGGATTGAAAGATTCCACATTTTTGTAATGGGCCTCATGCATTGAGCATACTATACAAAAAGCAATTAAAGAATACAGATAATCTCACTGTCTCAAACATTTCTCTGAAATGTATCCTAAATTCTCCTTTTTAAACTTTGGCCCAACATTTCTAGTTATGCTCTTTTGTAACAGCTAAGTAATTTCTTTCCTTCCTATGCCCTTGTACTTTTCAAACATTTGCAGGTGGTTTCAAGTCCCTCTAGTAGCCAAGCTATGTGGTACTTTAATCCTTTTAATCTTTTCTCAGAGGTTTCTACTGCTGATGCCATAAAGCTGAAAATAGACAAGTGAGCCAGGGAAAGCCACTTTTTTGAAACTGAAGTATTGGGGAAAATTGTGCCTTCAGATCTATATACACAACTCTCATTGACTTCAGTCAGAGTGGCACATATGTATGTATCCTGTGTGTTTGAAGAAAGTTCTAGGTCAAATTGTGCTTTTAGTCACACTGTTGGGACCTGGTTCACTTCAATTTTCATTTCAGAATGTAGCCTTTTGAAAGTTCCTGGGGGCCTGCAAATATTCACTTTTGTTCTGTGAAGTGTAAAATACTACACAAGCCAAATCATAGAATCACATAATCATAGGGTTGGAAGAGACCTCAGGAGATCACTGAGTCCAACCCCCTGCCCAAAGCAGGACCAACCCAAGTAAATCATCCCAGCCAGGGCTTTGTCAAGTTGGGACTTAAAAACTTCTAGGGGTGGAGATTCTATCACCTCCCTAGGTAACCCATTCCAGTACTTCACAACCCTGCTAATAAAATAGTTTTTCCTAATATCCAGCCTAGATTTTCTCGACTTCAACTTGAGACCACCACTCCTCATTCTGTCATCTGTCACAACTGAGAACAGCCTTGCTCCATTCTCTTTGGAATCCCCCTTCAGGTAGTTAAAGACTGCTATCAAATCCCCCCTCACTCTTCTCTTCTGTAGACTAAAGAAGCCCAAATCACTCAGCCACTCCTCTTAAGTCATGTGTTCCAGCCCCTTAATCATTTTTGTGGCCCTCTGCTGGGAGTCCCCATCCTTTCTGTAATGAGGTGGGGGGAGGCAGAATAAAGGAGAATAAACACTTCTCTAGATCTGCTGGCAGTGCTTCTCCTAATGAACCCTAATATGCCAGTGCTTAGGATTCTTCTGTCCCAAATGCAGGACTCTGCACTCGTCCCTGTGGAACCTTATCAGATTTCTTTTGGCCCAATCTTCCAATTCTAAACAAGCTCCCCACATATCCTCAGGTAATATTGGTACTCATCTAAACAAACCACAAGGTTTGTCTATAGGTCTTTTCTTTGATGCTACTCCTATATTAATTATTCTTCTGCATTTTTAAAAGGACATCCAGTGCAATGCAGCAGGTTTTAGAATGTTTACCCCAACCAACCCACCCTGCACTTTGTATCATAATTTCTATTCCATAATATATTTCATTGAAAATTGCAAATGAGCTGAGGCTTTTCATCCTTGTCTACTACTCCAATAATATGCTAAAATATTAATGCAAATCTCTCATGATTCTTCCTGTACTAAATTATACAATGTTTTTAATGTGACTCCTTAAAATATTTCCAATCTCTTCCTCTCAATGGGGTCTTATTCCTTGAATCTTGACTTGGCTTTTTAATTGATCTGGGTGTAGCCTTAGCACCCCTTTAGTCCTTGAGTATCACAGTTCTCCTTAGTGGGCTGTCAAAAATCTGCTAAAGGCTTTCCTATTTCCTTCACTGCTTCCTTCAGGATTCTGGGTTACAACTCATCTTAGCCCAGTGCTTTGTCAAATGCAACCATCCTAATTGCCTTATTATTTTCTCCATTGCAATGGCAAAGGCTTTTAACATTTTACTTTCCCCTCCAGGAGAATGTCTCTCAGTCTCAGAGATGTTACCTTCTCCTTCTTTTATGAATAATGAGGTGAGGAATTCATTTAGGCCTGCAGCAGAATCAACCTCATCTGTCACAAACTTTCCACTCATGTTCCTCAATGCCCCTGCTGTCTCATTGCCTCTTGTTGGCTTCTGAATTTATATTTAGAATCATAGACTCATAGAAATTAGAAACATAAGAGAGCTATTAGGTCATCTAGTTCATTGCCTTGCCACTGCAGGATTGTTCCCTGCAGTGTATTTTCTCATTCTCTCTTCAATCTAGTTTTAAATGTCCCAAGCACTTCCTTGGGAATCACTCCAATGTATCTCACAGTCAGGAAGATTTCCCTGATATGCAGCCTAAAATTTCCCTGTCTTAATTTTAACTCTGTATTCCAAGTAAGGCACACTTGTATCCTCAAATAATTTCTTTCCATCCTTTCTGTTTTTATGCAACTGAATGGGTCAGGACTCAACACCTCAGTGTCTCCCGTTGGTCTCCTCGGGAATTAGCTCTTCAGTCTTCTGCTGGCCATTGTCTCGCCCTCTGATACTTGTCTTCTGCACTGGTTCAGGCCCCATGTCCCTCCTGGTCCACAGTGCCCTTTCCTGGTGGTACTGTCCTGCACCAATGCCCCCATACCTTGGAGTTCTCCTCTCCAAGGGAACCCAGCCCCCTATACCCACTTTGCCTCAGAGACCCACAGCCAGTCATCAAGTCAGTCACCCTTGTCCCAGGGGCAAGCTGCAGTCTGAAATGGCCACTCATTATTGGCAAGGGATTGGACCTGCTGCCTTTTCCTATCCTGGCTGACTGCCTCCTCTCCCCCTACAGCCCTAGTAATACACTCAGGCCTTGAAAGCAAAGCCTTAGTATGGCCTTGGTTTGCCTGGCCAGAGCTGCTGAGCCCTGCTCTGCCTCAGGTACCCTCTCTAGCTTACTCAAGAGCCAGGCCCCTCCTGCTACACAGATGGAGTAAGAATCTTTTTTTCCCCTCTCCAGGAGCCTGTATTTATACTATCCCAGCTGGGCCCTAACTGGCTGCTATTTGCCTCACCTGCTTACTCCACAGCCTCTGTCCTCAACCAGGGCTGGGTTTAACCTAATATTGTTATCCCTAGGAAGGGCAAATGTTCCCTCCTTTATACCCATGCAGCCTCACTGAATTCAAGGGACTTGCTTTTCATGTACACAAAGGTCCATATAAAAGGACCTTGGAATGAGAAAAGTGGGCCACTGTTATAACCACAGTAAATGTCTGGACAATGCAGAATGGGCATGAAGTGTTCTACCCAGACACTTCTTCCAGTCACCTGCCTGCGAGAAGTGATCAAGAATGAATAGCATTTGGAATGACTAGCACACTAGTTGTTCTCTTCTTCCGAGGGTACCTGGAGGCAATGGAAAGCATAACCTAAGTTACAACTGCCTTGAGGCTTCACTAGGAGCCGGATAGCCCCTAGCATGCCGAGCAGTCATTTTTGTTACCCCTTCCATTCCTTTTGTAAGTGTAGAAATGGAGTAACGGGGCCCAGGAGCTGTGTACGAGAATGAAAGCTGGGGCAGAATTTATCCTATCTCATAACTTCTAGTATCTTTAACCAAGGAATTTGTTTTTTTCTTTTAGTTTTCTTAAAAATGAATTTTCCTCTGCACTTTCAGAAATGTGGTTGCTCTTCTTTCAAGTCCCTTCAGCTTATCTATCCTTTTTTTTAGGATTCAGGTGAACACAGCATTCCAGGTTCTGTGTTATCAGAGTTACATAACCAGGGACTAACACCTGCTTGTTCTAGGTCATGATATTTTTAAATGCTATATTCTTTATCTTATTCCCTTTGCTATTATATAGCATTTGTTAGTCTAGTAATCCTGATTCATTTTTACACTTCATATTTTTTTCAGGCTTTTCATCGTCTACCTCTTGTTCCCTGATATTTTCAGGTGTCCAGTATGGTTTTAACTTCCTTAATCATGCTGTGAACCTCTTTCTTTTTCTTCTCAGACAGCTTAATGTGGTCTGACATTTCCTCACCACGACACATTGGTCTGTTGTTATTTCCACATGTAGCCACTCTGATTGGAAATGACTGCATATGATTACAGTTAGACACAATATTGTGAGTGTATTGCTGCAGGGTGTAGCTGAGGATGGGAACCTGAAGGAGAAGAGGCTTTCCTCACAGTTGTGAGGTTTCATTCCTCATAGCAAGGCAAAATTAGGAGTCAGCTAAGGTCTGTACAAAAATATATCCTGTTTACGAGTGTAAAGGTAAAAAAGCAGTGAGCTGTTAAAAAACAGGCAACTAACAATACAACTGTCCTTAATGACATTACACAGTCAACTCGAATATACAACAAGCACTACGACAACAGTGTAAGTTTTTCTTATCTTACTCTATATAGATTAGTAAAGATTCTGGGTTAATGTGTTAGGTTCTGGCTACTCCCAAATGCATATGGTCTTCAACATATTTACTACAAGCACGGCTTAAAGAAAATGTTGTCATAGAAATCTACTGTATGTCTTAAGCACTTTCTTTTTCACATCATTGCCATAAGTAGTACAGATACATAAACGTTAAGGTCACAAAAGATCATCATGATCTTCTAGTTTGACCATTTCCATATCAGAAATTTAAAAAAATTCACTCAGTGCTTTCCATATTGAGCTCAATAGCTTTTGGGTAAGCTAACGTGTATCTGTTAGAAAGATATCTAATCTTAATTTAAAGACTTCAAGTGACAGAGAAACTATTATGTCCTTTGCTAAGCTGTTCAACTGTTCAATTACCCTCACTGGTAAACATTTGCACTTCATTTCCAGCTTGTTTTTTTTTTTCGTTCAGCTTCCAGCTATTGGATCTTGTTGTCTTGTTGAGTGCACAGGCACTCCAGCGATCTGCAGATCATGGGGCTGTGCATGGAGTCAATGTTGCCACAGTTCCAGGTGGTTCATAAGCCATTAGTGGAGCTACTGCTCCTCCGATAAACTACACGCCATGGAACTTCACATAGCTCTAGCCAAACCTTTCATTCTCCCACCCAGTATGGCAATGGAGTAGCCAAGATAGGGAAAAGGCTCCACATTCAGCCCTATGTTCCACCCCCGAATCCACAGCTGTTTCATGATATGCAGTTTATCAGTATGGCAGTAGCCCCACTAATGATTCATGGACCACCTGGAGCCATGGCAACATTGACTTCACACTCAGGACCAGGATCTGACCCCACTCCAAAGCTGTACATGCTTAAATGTCTTTGCCATCTAAATATCTTCTGAGAAAGATTTGCCTACATTTCTGGCAATGAAGCATGTGCAAAACGACCTTAGTCATGATGCCTGAGAGTTAGCTCATGCCCAAGCCCTGGCTGCATACTTGAACTAGGTGTTTCCCTGTCTATATTCCTTGCAGTGCCAGATCTCATAAGCATTGTTGGAACATGGAGGATCAGATCAGGCCCCAAACAAACACAGGCCTGGGAGGAAGTACTAAGGTATTAGCATTCTACTTAATAGCTTGGAAGGATTAAATTTTTATGAGTAAATATCAATTTTACTGTACACACAAGTCAATGAATAAATATTTCCCAAAAATGGAACCTACAGACCTAATCTAGCAAGTGGTGATCCTTTTAACACCACAAAGGACCATTGCAATCCAGCTGGAGTCCCCCAAGGGCCATTCAAATTGCAAATATTCCAGTAACCCTCACAAAAATGGGACCTAAAGACAAACTGAAAGCTTTCCTTGTCACCTTTGCGTGAGTCACCTCTGTAGCTTGGTGGTTACTCAAGCACTAGGCTGACTTCTTGACTTCTATCTAACAAAACTGCATGAGTGATGGCAAACATCTCTGATGCTTTCAACATCGTGGCCAAAATACACCGGCAGTGCTTTTGCTAGGAGAGATACGCACTTGGGACCTGACCTCAAGTGTCCCAAAGCATTAAGGTACATTGTTGGTGTTGGTTCAAAATAGTGAAAAATGTACTAGGTTGCAGGTGGTGGAACAGATTTTTCTGTTGCAATTAAAAACCAGATCCTTCCATCTTGGGAACTGAGAGGGTGCAGGAACATAGACCTGAGATGCTAATCTATTTAGTGACTTTCTGGGGAATTATACAAAGAATTATACTGCTTTTGCAAGTCTATACCCTGAAACAGTGAAGCCATAAGTGGCTTATCTCAGTGGATTGCCTCTTACAGGTCCACAGGCCAAAGTGAAGAGAGCAGCAGGGGCAGATGACTGTTTTGCGGGGCCCCGGGCAGCATAATTCCACGGGAACCCCCCTTTGCCACGGCACATGTGCAGTGAAGCCATGCGCATGCGCAGCGGTGCCTCGGCGCATGCGTGGGGATTTCTGAAGCATGGGGCCCAGGGCGGCCGCCCCGTTCGCCCTGCCCTATATCCGCCCCTGGAGAGCAGCATCCAGGAAAGTGTATGCCTGGATCAAATGCACTATCAACCATGAAGGCCTGGCCTGACATGGACCAAAAAGAGTGAGGAACAGCTGATGTCAAGTTAGGGCCCAGTTCTCCCCCTGCAGGAAAGTAATGGGTTGGGTTGGGGTTTCTTGACAGGTAGCTTCTTTGTATGTGGCAATACTGAATTATGCCATGTGGTGTCCTATGCCAACCCCCTCTGCTCAACAACTATGGCAGCTATATTGTTAGAATTCCAGCCCAGGCATAGGGTGTTACTGTCAAACTTGAAATCAAAACTGTTGTCCAGGTGGCCAGGGTCCTTTGACATCTGATGCTGGAGAAACTAAAAGCTATCTCTACTACATCTTCCCCTTGACACAACTAAAGGGGATTGGCAGATCCCTTTGATGACTGAGCTACCAAAAACATGCGTCTTCCACCCCTTTCAGCCTATACCATTTCAAGACCATGCTGTCTGGCCTCTATAAGCCTACAGCCATCTTCCAATATCTAATGAAATCAGTACTGCAGCATCATGGACAATATGCAGTGGTGTTCATTGACAACATCTTCATGTACAGCCCTGACTGGAAGAAACCTATAAGGCATGTCAGCACAGTCTTATAGGACCTCAAGGAGGATGGACAAATGGTCACACAGCCAAAGGACTGGCCAACTAGGAAACACTTATCTGGCCCATCCAATGGGAAATGGAAAACTAGGACAATGGTCACCAAGTTCAAGCCCTAATGCAGTGCCCTATCCTGACACAAAAGAAAAAAGCATAGTGCTTCCTAGCCAGCTATTACAGGCATTCTGTGCTAAACTTTACCATGATTGTGCTGCCTCTGATGGAATTAGTGAAAGACATAAACCCAAAGAAAATCTGGGGGACCAGACTGTGACAAGGATTTCAGAACACTGCAGAACCAGGAGTCAGGAACCAGTCCTTTTCCATCCCACATTTTCAAGGCAACTCATCCTCAGGGCAAATGCTTCTGAGTAGGGCTTAGGGCCATGCTGTCTCAGAACGTTGACAGACAAGAACACCCAGACCTCCACTTCAATAGGAAATTATTCCCCTGAAAAAATCCTATTCTATCATTGAGAAGGAGGCTCTGTCAGCAAATTGGGCCATGGATGCTTTATAGTATTATTTGTTGTGGAATCCTTTCCTCCCAGTGCAAGATGATCTCTCTCTTCACTGGTTAAGCTCCATGAAAGACTACAAGCCCAGGATTATGTGGCAGTACCCTTCCTTGAGACTGTACTCCAAATTCTCCATCGGGCAGGGAAAGAGCACAAGAATGCAGATTCCTTCTCAAATGAAAGGGAAGAAGGAGGTTCCCATAGTAGCATGCTGGCTCTGGGGCTGAGAATGAGGGCATGTGATGGTGTGTATAAATCCCACATTGAAAAAGAAGGGATGAGGGAGTAATTCTGGGCTCCGCTGACTTGGCCTTGATGTACCTGCATTTTTCAATACCTCTGGTAAGTGTAGCCCATCATAGGCACCAATGGGATACAGGTATGCCTGTCCATACTCTTTTTCTTCTGAGAATACTCTCTATACAAGGGGCCACCATGCTGGCCCTGCAGCATATTCAGATTGTTCCTACACAGAGAGATTTCTGAAGGGGTGAATGTGCTGGATTTCTAGATGTTTTGTGCCATTGTTACATCACAAAGTAGCTAGAATCAACTAAGACCAACATGGAAGTTGGCAAAATTCATAGAAGCCAGATCCCTGTCCCTGTCTCATTCAGGTGTGTACAGTGTGGCTGAAAAAACACACAAATATGCAGACACACTTGGGGTGTGCCTAGACTACATGGTTCCGTCGATGGAGCAATGTAAACTAGTTTATCCTGCATAGGCAAAGAAGCGGGGATTTAAATAATCCCCGCTTCATTAAAATAAACATGGCCACTGTGCTCTGCCGACAATCAGCTGATCTGGCACAGCTCGGCAGTCTAGATGCGGATCTGTCGGCTGGGGAAGCCTTTGCCGACCGATCCTGTAAACCTCGTTTCATGAGGCATAAGGGATCGGTCGGCAAAGGCTTCCCCAGCCGACAGGTCCGTGTCTAGACTGCCGCGCTGTGCCGGATCAGCTGATCATCGGCACAGCACAGCGGCCATGTTTATTTTAATGAATCAGGGATTATTTAAATCCCTGCTTCTTTGCCTATGTCGGGTACACTAGTTTACAGGACTTCGTCGATGGAGCCATGTAGTCTAGACATTCCCTTGGTGAGAAGATCAGCAGTGAAAGGTTTTGTGAAAGAAGGCTATTAAGAGGGATTTGGAGATGGAAAAGGAGAGTACTAGGCATACAAGGATAAGGTTGTAGTTTTAAGGGTAATGGGTGACATGAAAGATGTGATTAAATGGGAGAAATTGACTAAAGGGTTCCCACATCTGTAAAGGCTGAGTCTCCTATTTAATAAAATTCCATGATTCTGCAGAGTATCAGAAATGAGTGGCTTTAGAAATGAGTCTTTACATACAGGGAATTTACTGGAATGAAAAAGCAGTTTCTGCTGAATATCTAGGCAGGTATTATTCTGCAACTTCCATTAAGAGTAGAAATGAGGGCAAATAAGCATATACAGCTTCAGGCCAAACAAGACTGGAAGCTGCACATGCTTATACCATACAGTGCCAGATTATTTACTGAAGAAGCTGCCAACACTGAGAGCAAATACATCCAATCTGCACATTCTAGTCAATTTAGGATCCAACCCATTTAGCATCCTCTTCTACAGGGACCTGCACACCTGCACAACATTTGGCTCTATCAAAACAGTTTGTCCATTTAAACTAAAGGAGGTGGAGGAAGCTCTTGGTCCTTAGATGTGGATCCCTGGCTTTTCATTAACTCTTGTGGAGACACTGACTATTAGCCCATACCCTTCAGCACCAAAATTACATGACTACTACTAAACTGGTGGCATTGAAAGTATAATTAGCACCTACCTGCTATTTCATTGTGAAGCACAGCCAAAAAACATAATCACCATCACAAATCTTCCAGAGTTGCTTGGCAAAGATCAGCCACTTTTGCTTTCCATCGATGTGTCCTCTAAATAGCCCCCCCCGCCTCCAAAACAAATAAACCTCAAAAACTTCATCTGACATTAGCTGCAGATGGCAGCCAAAGCAATTGAAGTTTAATCTTTGAGCTATCATATGTGAAGTTCAACTCCCCCCCACTTGTAAATTTCTTTTCTCCTCTATTTCATAAAAATAAGTGTTCTCTTACCCTGAACTCTCCTTGAAATACCAGCTGCTAAGAGAACATACTCAAAAATAAAAATGTTGTCATTGTGAAATAAGATATATTTAATTAAATAAAATAGAAAAGCTAAGTGCTATTACAAGAACATAAAACTGTAAGGCACAAGATAAAACTAAATTACTACAAGGCAGCTCAATTCAATCTAATCCTTGAAGATAAAGACAGTGCCAGAAAATTGCAGGTATTGTCAAATCAATATAAGCCCTAAGTAAATATTAACTAGGGATATATAAACTGATTTATAATAAATACAAGTATGAATACTAGGATTAGTTAAGGAAATGCAAATGGAACCACATTAGGGTGTAAAAGGCTCCAGTTTTGCTTTGTGAACAAAATGGGGAGTGTACACTGGAAAGCACCATTTGCCTCCCTTACATTTTCATATGACCTAATTTGAGACAGTCTTGAGAGAAAAAATATGGATGAGAGGGAAAATATAGCATATTTCTGTCTAATAATTTTGAATACAACTCAGTTATGATTTTATTAACATATAAAATGAAACTTTTATATATAGTCCATTGTAGTCATGTGATACCTATTGTAGGTTTAGTTGCAAAGTAATTGTGAATTCATGATTCTACTGACTGATATAAGCAGAGGTTGTCTCCTCATATGGTTTGCATAGATAAAGCTCCATCTATTTTGAGCATCTAGCCTATAATTTTGAATTATACTAATAAACTCTAGTTTTAGTTGAATCTTTATACTGATACTGTACTCATTGACTTACTAGGTCATTCCTAAGAAGGCAGTAGAATAAAAGGTTTTGTATCTGTAGCAATTAATAGTTATATCCTACAATAATTTATACAAATGAGTAAGTGTTGACTACTCACTCTGAGACTATGTCTACACTGCAGCCGTTTGTTGGCAGAGACAATGCAAATGAAGTGCTCATTATCATTTGTCATGCTGTCATTTTCATATTCTCTGCCAATGCTTTTTGCGGAAGAGGTTTTTGCACAAAAACAAGCAGTGTAGATGGGGCAATTTTGCACAAAAAAATCTCTTTTGCACAAGATCCTGTATACCTCCTTTTTTGAGGCATAAGGGATCTTGTGCAAAAGGTGGGTTTTTTTGCACAAAACAGACCCGTCTACACTCCTTGTTTTGGGCAAAAACCTCTTCCACAAAAAGCATTGGCAGAGGATATGCAAATGACAGTGCAACAAATGCTAATGAGCACTTCATTTGCATGATCTCTGCTGACAAAAGGCTGCAGTGTAGATATAGCCTGAGTGAGGGGCTCCAGTTTAGCATGTTTTGGAACAATCCATTACCCATTGGAGACAACAGGAATATTTCTTTGGCTTTAATGGGTTTTGAATTGATTTCTAGTTCATGAGATACTTTCTCCCACAGTTCATAGTAAGCCATTTAGACCAACATTTTATCTTTTAAACATTTGGCCCTTTTTATTTCCATTTTTGTTCCCTATGGAAAGGTAAAAATTATATACAGTGGCCTTCCGTTGTGGCTTATTTCAACTCACACACAAAACATTAGTTAAAAGAACACTATGAAGGCTGCAAAGTCAAGCACTAAAAAATTTGGGCCTGGATCTACACACTGAACAATGACGATAAAACAAAGAAAATATTCAATAGCTGCTAATTAAGTGAGCACCGTCTGTCCTGTGCACTGAATGAGTCAGGAGTTGTTTGGAAACAAATAGTATGCGATCATGTAATTAAAAAACAACTAATAGACCAGCAGCACCTTAAAGACTAACAAAACATGTAAGAAGTGGGTTGTAACCAGAAAAGTTCATGATACCATCTACATATTTTGTTAGTCTTTATGTTGCTGCTACACTATTTGTTGCTTTTATAGTTTTTCCAGTTACAGACTAACTTGGCTACCACCTCTGAAGCTTTTGAACATGTAATTAAAGACTGTAATAATAATGAGCATGCAGAAAGGGGGCGAAATCACAGTTGCACATGCGGGGAACCTTAATTCTGGAATTTCCTAACTTTTCAACCTTAATAGTCTTCTTTTGCTTAGCTTGTTGTGTGTAACCTCCTAGGGTTAAAAAAAAAAGAAGCAAATTAAAAAAATGGAAATTCCACCCTAAAAACATAGCTCCTCAGCAGGGTTGGAATTTTGTGATCCACCACACAGTCCTCCTCCACTTGTGCTACCAGAGTAAATGATAGCAGTCGTACAGTGTCATGCACTGTGTGGACCAGCGGTAGAGGGAGATGAGATGCATACTTTTCAGGGGGAGTTCATGAATATCTGCTGACAGCAGAGAAATACTTAGGAATTTAGGGTTCCAATGCAGACTGTGGAAAGGAGAACATTTTAACAGGCACAGACTCTTCTGCTTTCTGGCTCCCAACCACAACCTTTCCATCTTATTGCCTGCCACTCATGCCTGTCCAAGTCTTCCCTAACAAGTCCCTTTTTTGTTGCATGCCCAGTTCCAGTCACCAAGTTTCTGGCTTCTCATGCCCTCCATTTTCATTCTTCTCACCCAGCTATTATTAGCCTTCCCCTTTAGGATCTTTCAACTCCTGGTTTCCTTGCCATGCTGTGCTCAGTAACCACTTCTATCCAAACTATCTCATCCCTTTTTCCTCCCCTCACTTCCCACACTGACTCTTAGTCTCCCTCTCTGGGTTCCTCCAATGTCTGTCTCTCCCTACATCTGACTCTTTCCCCATCCAGTCCCTGTTCTAACCTTGTCAGCTTCTGCCCACTCCACCTCACTGGTTCCAAGTCCCAGTCTCTTTGTACTGCCAGCCCCAGTCTCCACTCCACTTCCAGCTTCTCATCCTATTTCAGTGTCACCCCTGCCCTCCACTCCAGCCAATGGACTCCCTGGTTAGTTATCAGCTCTCCAGTTTCCCCTCTTTAGAGCTCCTTATCCAATTGGTCCCAATGTCTCCCCTTGAACTGCCAATGCCAGTTTTTCTCCCCACTCCTTCCTATGCTCATCTTACCAGACTCCATTTCCCAATATGCTTCTTCTCCCCCCCCCCCCCCCGATTTTGTCCCTTCTTCTTTTGAATCAGATGCCTTCCCTCACTGTGCTGTTTGGGTACCAGCAAGGGATGCTCACTGAGAACACAGGAAAGACAGGTTTGCAGTGGCTGACCTTGGCAATGTGTGCTAGAGTACTTCATATAAAGTTTCTTGAGAATTTTGTAACATGAGCAAAACAAAGTTTTTTTTCCTTTCCCCCACCCCCATTCTTCTTTGGCATGGTAACTTTCAGTCTCAAGTTTTAAAGTCTAACAAAGTTATAATCAACTGAAAATGGGACCTTATAACAGGAAGTGCTGGATAATCTCAATCATAGATTGCACTACCAGCTCCACCTATGAAATAAGTATGCCTGATTTGTGTTTAGTCTTAGTTTCATCATTCATAGGTTGTGACTCCAGGTCATAGGGCATCATTCATAGGTTATGACTTCAGGTGGATTTGCCTCTCACGAATAAGAACATTTTGTGCCGTTCTACCTTTGAGCATATTTTGAATGTGGTCTGTGAGGTCATCTCAAAGCCACCTGCCACTGAGGAACAGCTCAAGCTCTTTAACCTTCCCTCTATAGATAAATTCTGGAGGCCTGGAGCCAATGTAGTTTAACAGACATGTGATTTGCTCCTCCAGGGAAAAAAGGTCTTTCCCATGAAGAGATGACTGACTCATAATGAGCACACTAGCTGACTGAAGTATACCTGATCTTTTGTACAACTATTTCACTTCTTTTTGACTGATATTCTATTCTCTTCCTAACTCCCCCATTATCCTATTAGGTTTGTTTTTTTTTAACTACAGGGATACACAGCTGGATATTTTAGACTTTCAAGTTTTCCCAAAATGACACTTCTTCCTCTGATATTTTATCCCTATGCTGACACATTCCAGTATCCTGTTCGTTTCTTTCTTTCTTTCTTTGCAGGGATACAGTGGCATATCGCAGGCTTTTAAGATTTCCCACAATCTTTTTCCTGGTCAATTCACAGCATGATTTTTTTTCCTTTAATATTGTCCTGGGATTCAGTTCTCATGTTTTTTTTAATGGTATTTATGATTAAATCAAAAGAAGAAACAGTCTGCTAACAAAGAAAAATATTCACATAGGTTATTTTTGGCACAATTTTTAAACAAAATAGAACAAAACAAAAGCAAAAACAAAAATAGCAAACTGCATAACCAAGAGATAAAAATGAATAGATTCATTTTTGTATTCATCTGTGAGATTATTATATGTGCAGCTTTGCTATTACATGGAGACTACCTGTGTCGTTTTGTCCCAATTACTCAGTGCAAAGTTGGAGGCCTTTTGTGCTGCATTATCTCTACTTTGATGTTGCACTACATGTCCCTGACTCAAATATGAGGTGTGAGAACAAGATTAGAGTATCTGGATGCATGTCAAAATGGTGTGAATAGAACTAGTGCAGCACCTGTGTGGATACCCCTGATTTTAATTTCCAAAGTAGGAAAGAGATTTAGCAAAACAGTTATCATTGGATCGCCATGAAAGCTCGCATATTATTTTAGTATTTGCATTACTTCCTTAGGTTGACTGGTGTTGCCACCATTATCCCCAGAGGAATACTACTATGTGATAAACAGACTGTAAACTCTTTGGGGACAGTGGAACTGTCTACCTGTGTGTTTACACAGTGCTGACTCTGTCTGATGCCTTTGGGTGCTAGCATAATTTAGTAGCTCCTAAGATCTTAAAGCACTTAATAAATATTTGATGAGTGTGTGTCAACACTCCTGTGAGGTAGGTAAGTTTTACACTACAGATAGACAAACAAAGGCATAGAGAATTTAAATTATAGACCCCAGAACAGCCAGCAAAGCAGTTGCAGACATGGGAAACAGAATGTCATAGATTCATAGATTGTTCTACATTCAGAGGGGCCATTAGATTATGATAGATATAAAAGTAGTAATGTTCATGTAATAGACTTTTGTAAGACATTTGACTTGGTACCGCACAATATTTTTACTAAAAAAGAGATAATATAAAATTCACATGGTACACATTAAAAGGATTAAAAACAGGCCAACCGAGAGGTCTAAAAATGTAACTGTAAACAGGAAATCCTGGGTAGAGTGTTCTGTCCCATCTAATGTCACTTAGAAAGAGATTAATGATCTTGCTCTTAGTTAAAGACCACACAGCTTCTCGCTCATGCAATTGAGACTCATGCATTTACCTTTAGAGGTCCAATGTCCAGTCCTGCCAGTTGACAATGGGTGTCTGTTGGTGTTACTAAAAGCAGATATACTTTGAATACATATGTCTCAAAACAAAGAATACAGGTCAGGCTTATTAGAGGGAAGTTCTATTCTGGGAAGCAATGACTCTGAAAAAGATTTGGGGATTGTGGAGGATAATCAGCTAAATATGAGCTTTAAGTAGCACACTGTGACCAAAAGGGATAATATGAACTTGGATACATTAACAGGGGAATCTTAAATAAAAGAAAAGAGATTACTTTACTTTGGTACTTGGCACTGGTACAACTGCTGTTGGAATGCAGTGTCCAGCTCTGAAGCCCACTGTTAGAAAGATGTTGATAAACTGGAGAGTATTCAGAGAAGAGCAATAGAATGATTACGAATTAGAAAACATGCCTTATAGAGATAGATTTGAAGAATCTATTAGTTTAACAAAGAGAAGGTTAAGCAATGGCTTTATTATAATCCATAGTACCTACATGATGAACACATATTTGCTAACAAATTCTTCATTTTATCAGTGAAAGGTATAACACAATCCAATGGCTGGAAGTTGAAACTAGACAAAATCAGACTGGAAATAAGGTATAAATTTTTTAACGGTGAGTGTAATTTACCAATGGAACAAAATTTACGAAGGGTCATGATCAGTGTTCCCTCTAAGCTGCGCGGCAGCACAGTTTCTCAAATGATTATTCAGCCCCGCCCAGTCAGTCAGCTCCATGCTCAGTGCCCTGAGCTGCTGACAGGCCGGGGCTGATTAATCACCTGCGAAGCTGTGCTGCCCTGCATTTTACAGGGAACACTGGT
This sequence comes from Pelodiscus sinensis, assembly GCF_052426305.1. Classification (NCBI taxonomy): domain Eukaryota; kingdom Metazoa; phylum Chordata; order Testudines; family Trionychidae; genus Pelodiscus; species Pelodiscus sinensis. The sequence goes on from NC_143054.1 coordinate 17,829,694, forward strand.
CATGATGAAATCTCCATTCCTGGCAATTTCCAACCAACATGGGATATTTTAAGGCATATTTTAAAAATTGTTTGGGGGAAATTCTATAGGGTTATCATATTTGAACTTTCAAAAAGAGGACACTCCTGAAAGGGAGTGTATTTGTATCAGTATCTACCAAACTCACGTCATATTAATGTGTTATACCAACAAATTTTATCTTTAAGAATCCTGATTTCCAGGCCTCTGTGCTAATCACTGAAAGAGCATTGCTGTGCACAAGAGTGGAAGATTTCATAGCAAATCCTATGAGATTTTATGTGGTCACTGTGGAATGGCTGTGTTCTCTGGTGTAATCAATGTCTTTTGAAAGTTATATACTCCCTATCCACTGGGTGTATTCACACAGCGAAGTTATTTAGGAATAACGACTGTTATCTCGAAATAACTATGTGAGCATCTACACAACAATTCTGTTATTTTGAAATAATTCTGAAATAACGGACAGCTGATTCTGACTTCTGTAAACCTCACTCTAAAAATAATGCCTATTCCGAAATAGCTATTTCGAAATAAGGCATGTGTAGATGCTCCACTTCTGCTATTTCAAAATAGCCCCTCACCAGGGCCATTCTAAGTTATTCCTCCTGGGTATGTCTACACTACCCCGCTAGTTCGAACTAGCGGGGTAATGTATGCATACCGAACTTGCTAATGAAGCCCAGGATTTGAATTTCCCGGTCTTCATTAGCATAAAGCCGGCGCCGCCATTTTTAAAAGCCAGCTAGTGCGAACCCCGTGCCGCGCGGCTACACGCGGCACGGGCTAGATAGTTCGAACTACGTAGCCATTCCGAACTATCTGTACCACGAATGGCTACGTAGTTCGAACTATCTAGCCCGTGCCGCGTGTAGCCGCGCGGCACGGGGTTCGCACTAGCCGGCTTTTAAAAATGGCGGCGCTGGCTTTATGCTAATGAAGCCCGGGAAATTCAAATCCCAGGCTTCATTAGCAAGTTCGGTATGCATACATTACCCCGCTAGTTCGAACTAGCGGGGTAGTGTAGACATACCCCCTGAGGCTCTAAACTGAGACAGCAAGTCTACATTAGGGAAGCCGGCCTTGGACCAATTTTGAGGCTTCCCTGCAGTGTAGACGTGCTATTTCTAAATAAGCTATTTTGGAATAAATGTTCTGGAATAGCTTATTCCAAAATAACTGTGCAGTGTAGATGTAGCCACTGTTATTATCTTTACAAATCAATGCTATCATTAAAAAAGATCACTGCTTTCTTAGGGTTCTATGAGCATTACCCTGCATCAATATTAACAACCTAGATTTTGCACAAAATTTCTACTTGATTACTCTCTAAAGACTCTAATCAGTCTAGGATCCCTACTATAAAATGATTCTGTGCATCTTTCATCATGGTATACAAGCTTTCTGGAAAGTTTGGATGTTGCCTGGAAAATGGTAATTTTTTTCTGCAAAAAGTTCCAAAAGAAAAAAAAATATTTTGCTTCTTTATAACATATGAATTTTCCATTGTTTCATAAAATATAAAATATTCCCATACATTTTTGGGGGGTTATTTTGTTTTTTGGGGGGAAGAGGGTTAAAATGTCAACCGTTTATCTCAGCTCTGCGTTTAAGCCGTGGCTTGCTTCGTAGGTCATTTTTGTCACCTCGAGCAGCTGATGTTTCCCATCTATCTGAATATCATACCACTGAAATCTGAAATTCCAATATAGACACTGCTCTGATGGATGATAATAAAATATTTTCCTTCTTGGCTCCTCAAAATTATTTGTGCTTTGAATCTCACTAATAAAATAATACTAAAATAATAATAATAATAAAGGAAATGTTCTTCAGGACTTCTCCACATGTTCTTTTTTATTCTTTTCTTTACAAAGCTATTAACGGTAACCAGTGAAATAGGTGTACAGTGAGTGATGGACTTACAATTTGAGATGTCAAAAGCAAGAAGATAACATGAGACTTCTACAAGCCTGGTTATAATACATTTTATATAGTCTTTTTTCATCTCTAAAGGACTATTCAAAGATTAGCTATAGAATTCTCATAGCATCTCTTTGAAATAGATAAGATAGAAACATGGGAATGTAGAAACTGCTATAGTGGATCAAAGCAGTGGTTGATCTAATGAAGTAGCTGTCTCTGACAGTGACCAGTACCAGATTCTTGAGAGGAAGATGCAAGTAACCTTAAGATGCAAGACTGAGGGGAAAAACATCTGAGGAGAGGTGGCAGTTTTTCAAAGGGACATTGTTAAGTGCCCAAAAGCAAGCTGTTCCGCAGTGTCGGAAAGATAGAAAATATGGCAAAAGACCACGTTGGCTTAACCACGTGATCTTGCATGGTCTAAAAATAAAAAAGGAGTCCTATAAAAATGGAAACTAGGACAAGTTACAAAGGAAATATATAGGCAAACAACACAGGAATGCAGGGCAAAATAAGAAAAGCCAAAGGCACAAAAATGAGCTCAAACTAGCTACGGGAATAAAGAGAAACAAGAAGACTTTTTATAAATACATTAGAAGCAAAAGGAAGACCAAGCACACGGTAGGCCCACAGGTCAGTGAGGAGGGAGAAACAGTAACAGGAGACTTGGAAATGGCAGAGATGCATAATGACTTCTGTGTTTCAGTCTTCACAGAGAAGTCTGAAGGAATGCCAAACATAGGTAATGCTAATGGGAAGTAGGTAGGTTTAGAAGATAAAATAAAAAAAGAACAAGTTAAAAATCACCTAGAAAAGTTACATGCCTGCAAGTCACCAGGGCCTGACGAAATGCATCCTAGAACACTCAAGGAGCTGATAGAGGAGGTATCATCTTTAGAAAATCATGGGAGACAGGAGAGATTCCAGAAATCTCTGGAAAAGGGCAAATATAGTGCCCATTTATAAAAAGGGAAATAAGAACAACCCAGGAAACTACAGACCAGTTAGTTTAACTTCTGTGCCAGGGAAGATAATGGAGCAGGTAATTAAGGAAATCATCTGTAAACACCTAGAAGGTTGCAAGGTAATAGGGAACAGCCAGCATGGATTTGTAAAGAACAAATCGTGTCAAACTAATCTGATAGCTTTCTTTGATAGGATAACGAGTCTTGTGGATAAGGGAGACGTGGTGGATGTGGTATACCTAGACTTTAGTAAGGCATTTGATACAGACTCGCATGGTATTCTTATAAATAAACTAGGCAAATACAACTTAGATGGGGCTACTATAAGGTGGGTGCATAACTGGCTGGATAACCATACTGAGGGTATGTCTACACTAGGATTCGAATGAGGTGTACCGGTAGTTCGAAATAGGAATCCTAGTTCGAACTACCTAGTTCGAGCCCCGTGTAGCCGCGCTGCATGGGGTTCGAACCAGCGGGGTTTTAAAAATGGCGGCTCCCCGCTTATGCAAATGAAGCCCGGGAAATTCAAATCCCGGGCTTCATTTGCAAGTGCGGTATGCCTACATTACCCTCCTAGTTCGAACTAGGGGGGTAGTGTAGACATACCCTCAGAGAGTAGTTATTAATGGTTCACAATCCTGCTGGAAAGGTATAAGTGGGGTTCCGCAGGGGTCTGTTTTGGGACCGGCTTTCTTCAATAACTTCATCAACAATTTATATATTGGCATAGAAAGTACACTTATTAAGTTTGCAGATGATACCAAGCGGGGAGGGGTTGTGACTAATCCGGAGGATAGGGTCATAATTCAAAATGATCTGGACAAATTGGAGAAATGGTCTGAGGTAAACAGGATGAAGTTTAATAAAGACAAATGCAAAGTACTCCACTAAGGAAGGAACAACCAGTTTCACACATACAGAATGAGAAGGGACTATCTAGGAAGGAGTATGGCAGAAAGGGATTTAGGGGTTATAGTGGACCACAAGCTAAATATGAGTCAGCAGTGTGATGCTGTTGCAAAAAAAAGCAAACATGATTCTGGGATGCATTAACAGGTGTGTTGTGAGCAAGACACGAGAAGTCATTCTTCCGCTCTACTCTGCGCTGGTTAGGCTTCAGTTGGAGTATCGTGTCCAGTTCTGGGCACCGCATTTCAAGAAAGATGTGGAGAAATTGGAGAGGGAGAGAAGAGCAAGAAGAATGATTAAAGGTCTAGAGAACATGACCTATGAAGGAAGGCTGAAAGAATTGGGTTTGTTTAGTTTATGAAAGAGAAGATTGAGGGGGGACATGATAGCAGTTTTCAGGTATCTAAAAGGGTGTCATAAGGAGGAGGGAGAAAACTTGTTTATCTTGGCCTCTGAGGATAGAACAAGAAGCAATGTGCTTAAACTGCAACAAGGGAGGTTTAGGCTGGACATTAGGAAAAAGTTTCTAACCGTAGGGTAGTCAAACACTGGAATAAATTGCCTAGGGAGGTTGTGGAATCCCCATCTCTGAAGATATTTATGTTAGATAAATGTCTATCAGGGATGGACTAGACAGTATTTGGTCCTGCCATGAGGGCTGGGGACTGGACTCGATGACCTCTCGAGGTCCCTTCCAGTCCTAGTATTCTATGATTCTATGATAATGGAGAATTTCTTCCTAAACTTCTCAATTTGGTTTATGCCCTGACACATGAAGTTTTATATATTTTCCACTTTAAAAACAAAATCAAGCAATCCCCTATCTTGGTGGATGTTCCCATTATTTATATCAATGTCCAGAACTGTTGCATGTCCCATCCCCTTCTACCTGCAGCAGGAATATATTTCTAACTCTACATTTTTCATGTATTATTTAATACAAACTAGATTGGATTAGGCCTGGCTGGCTCATTGGATCTTCAGCAGTTAAAAAAATGGCTGTGCTAATGTCCAGTGAAATATGTTCAGCTGTGAAAGGAAAATGGCCCAAATACTAAATTATTGTCTAGCCGTCTGTGTATCTGTCTTGGATAGGGGCATAAGTGGATCAATTCTCTCTCTTTTGTTTCTTTCTATACATAACATTCAAAAAGCAATCGGGCCTATGAAAACTCACCTATCCCCTAATCATCTCCCATTTTGATGGAAGTCTTTCATCTGGCAATCCTGATATCCATATCCTCCATCTAGTCCAGAGCTACTCAACTTTGGAAGCCCCGGGGTCCACTATGATACTCATAGCACATGCCGAGGGCTGCAACTTTAGTGTGGTTGCATGTATAGGATAATATATATGCAAATATACGCAAATAGCGTCTTTCACATGGATGGGTATGAATACAAAGATTAAGGCAAGACTACACAATACGCAGGCCCCATTTAAGTCAGTTCTGTTGATATTAATAAAATGCACTATTTACCCCATTTCCACTCATATGACAACACTGTTAATGAGCAGTGACAGTCCAGGAATTGAACTACTAAAACAACAGAAGACCATTATATTGACCATTTTGGAGCATGTTCATTATGGAGTGGAGGCTATGTTCAAAGGATCCCACCAGCGGGCTGTGTGTTGAGTCCTGCGTAAACCCAACTGCACCCACAGGCCACATGTTGAGTAGCCCTGATCTAGTCTTTTCCAGAATAATATGACTAAAATTCTTTTATTTATCTTTTGGACTGAACACGACTCTTATATACACCTTCCCTTTTCCTTTTCCCTGACCTTCTCTTGCATGTCCAATCATAGAAATAAGAGAAGTGTGGGACTGGAAGAGATGTTGTTTCCTATTCTATTTTCATGTAGGTTCTTTTACTGTCTGTATCACTCAAGTACCTGAGTATCTTCCAGTACAGAATTAAGTGACATAGTGAATATCTGTCATGTGTGGTTTGTTTTTTCTGTCATTCTCTTGCAAGAGATGGCCTTCAGGGCATTTTGCCAACCTCACTTCTTTCTCAGTCTTTTCTGAGTGTGGGGAAAAGGGGGATGATAGGATAGGAAGTAGAGAATAACCCTGGGACTGATTTTTCACATCTGTTTGGATTTTGTTGTGAGTTTTCCAAAATGAATTTGTGGTTTAAAATTATGTAATGCTCGTGTAGTGCTGCATACGTGTAAGAGTAGATCATGATGATGGAGCCTAGGCAGACAAATGTGCATACCGTGAAATAAAAAATAGAATTTCTATGAATATATATGGTAGAACCAGAGAAGCTATGGTAGCTATATCCGTAATAGATCTCTTTCTAAATGCTTTCTTAAAAATCATATGCATTTGGGCTGTCCCCAAAGTACAGAATGTGATGATGCTAATAATGGGAGTAAGTCAATTCTTACTATATTCAGATTACATTGTACATATTTTAAATTGCATTTGTTGTTTATGCTATCAACTACTGCATATATCTGAATAAAGTAAAATACATTTCCATAAAACAAATATATGGAAAATAATTGCTTTTACTATGGGCAGCTGGAAACCCTGTTTCTAGTGAACACACCTGATGCATTTATATAACTTCTTGGTTGTTTGTGCTTATGGCCATCTATTAAGATGTGATCCTGGTGCCTGTTCTTGAGTTGGTCAGACATTTGCCTTAGGGCATAAATTCCAAGGAGTGATGGGTTTAGATAGACAACCTGTATAACAGTGACATACCTTCTCTCTTGAAACACAAACAATGCTTATGCAACATGGCACCGAGTTAAATCAGGATAAACTGTAATGCCTGATCTCATTTGATCTTAGCTGTCATGCTACAGTATCTGTGCCACACTGCATTACATGTTAAACAACTTTAAAAAAAAAAAAAGAGGTAGGTAATTCACTTTCAAAAGAACTGGATGAGCCAACTCTGGCTAAAGCCTATTTCTGTTATTTTGACATTTCATGAATCTCCATTGTATATTCTCACTAGCAGAAGTCTCATCTTAGGTGATTTACATCCTTTTCTATAATAGGTTTTCAAACAGATGGACACATCTTTCACATCTTTTTAAGGGGGCCATTGCAGGTATACCTCGAATGATCAGAAGAAGATCATTCTTAAGATCCCTTAAGATCAGAAGTCAAAGCTCAACTGCACAATTCTCTTAGAACCCTCTTCAGTCCTGCTGGACGTTCCTACTTGAATGGATTCTCAGTAACGGAGATACTAAAAATGATTACCAGTAGGGAAGAGACTATGAAAAATGTTCAAACATGAGATAATTTTCAGTATTGGAGAGGGAAATGGTTCTGAATTTCTGTCTATCAGTATATCCATATAGCCTTGAAACAAGACTGCATCTGAATTTCCCTACTCTTCTCTAAGGGTATGTCTACACTAGCTCGTTAATTCGAGCTAGGTAGGCAAATGAGGTGACCAGAGTTGCAAATGAAGCCTGGGATTTAAAAATCCCAGGCTTTATTTGCATGTTCCCGTCCGGTCGCCATTTTGAAATTTCACTAGCCTGAACTAACTGCCACGTGGCTACACGCAGCAGTGAAACATTAATTTGAACTAAGTCCTTAGTTCGAATTAACTGTTACTCCTCATTCTACGAGTGTAGCTGCGCGGCAGTGGGTTCAGGCTTGTGAAATTTCAAAATGGTGACCGGACGGGAACATGCAAATAAAGCCTGGGATATTTAAATCCCAGGCTTCATTTGCAACTCCGTTCACCTCATTTGCCTACCTAGCTCGAATTAATGAGCTAGTGTAGACATACCCTTAGAGTTCCTAGTTCTGTATGTATATGCATATGGAATTCCTGATGATCTCAGTAGAAGCTCTGTACATGAAGAGATACATGACATGCACAGGAACAAGTAAGACAGGTCCTAAGAAAGGTGTTGATAACTATGTTCAAGTGTCTGAGAGTCACAGGTGTTCCTTTCTCTGAATCCCTATGGGATTTACCTTCCTCTAGGGGTGCAGGACCATAGGCTCCTCAATAGACAGGCTCAGTTTAACATCTGTGGTATCACTTTCCTCCTTCACTGCAGCACCAGCCACTAACTCTGCTACGCAGCCTTACCATTTCCTGCAGTGCTCCAACCTGCCTCTCTCTCATGAGAAGGAACCTCCCAAACATAGATGCCGACTCTATGGGTGTTCCAGGGCTCAAACACCCACCAAAAATATAGGGGTTGCTCAGCATCCACTGGGCTGGATTAAACTTTTGTGGTCCCTGAGGGCCTGCACACCACTTACCTGTGGAGGAGAGATGTGCCCTCTGGCAAAACCAAACATTAGTGCCTGTACTCCCCAAGACATTCTCCCAGTCTCCAGTGCAAAGGGTGTTTTTCAGGCTTCTTCAGAAGCTGTTTCCACTATGAAGGATCAGGAAGTTGAACTTAACTCAAACCTCCTCTTGGATTTTCTAATGTATTCCTCAGCCCTCAAGACTATTCCCTATGAACATAGTCAAGTTTAGTTTTAAATGTACCAATCACTTCCCCTGGGGAGTGCTTCAGCAGTACTGTGGAAGTGACAGCTAAGATCTTTTTTTCAGGATGTTGAACCTGAATTCACCCTTACATTAATTTCATCTTAGCCCTTCTGTCACCTAAAATAATTCCTACCCACATATTGGCTGTTCTTCAAACCCCTCCTTCCCTTTGGTTATTGCTTAGTTAAGCTGAGTTCAGTGGGACAACTCACCTGGGTAAAGTAATGCACAGGAGTGGTTTTTTGATAGAGGCCTAATTAAATAAAAGTAGGAAGGTTATTAATGATCATTATTATTATTATCATAACTATTATTTACTTGTATTATATTAGTGCTGAGAGGCCACAATGTGATTAAAGCCCCACTATGATAGGTACTGTATAAGCATGTAGTTAATGACAGTCTCTGTGCCAAAGATCTTGCTATGTAAAAAATGTCTTCAGTCTGCTAACAAGCGTGGGGAAAAAATTAGCATTTATCACTTTTTACACCAAAATCCCAGCTGGCATCTGTCTTCTCCACCCTACTTCATATCTTGTAATTTAGAAACACTCCTGACTACTGACTGAGAAAAATACTAGATTGAATTATTGCCTTAATCAGCCAATTTAGGGCACTCTTAAGAGTTTTTCCTGTCAGGAAATGGTGAAGAATATGTCAGAGATTTAAAAATCATATCAATTACCTGTTAAACAACAGCAAGGCTGATGGAAATCATGCACACACTGAAGAAATATCCAAGATTATTCAAACCCAGTCAAGTGAAAGTAACTGTAGGTGATTTGCCCACTTAACCAGATCAGTGATCTTTGGCTTTCTATACTCTAGAGCCTTTTAGAAAAGCTGAATGAATATCCATATTTTTGCTTTAACAAAATGTCATGTTTGTAATGAAGTTTGTTCCCATAATCTCCCTTTCTTCTCCTAAGGAATACTAGGAATATATAAACCATGAGCCATCAAGTTCAGTGACTAGCTTCCTGTAGTGGCTAATACCTATTATTTACGAAGAAAGCCTTCATCTTAGACTACATACACATACCTTTTATTAATATACGGGAAACGTTCTGTACAATCTCTGTGTCAGTCAGTATAAATCCCCAAAGCATAAGATTTGATTACTCTTTACCTTACACCGTGCAGAAACAAATGACTTTTAACAGAATAAATTATTTATTTAATAAAGTAGTCCAGTTTTTGAAAAACATGAAACCTGCCACAGGATTTGACTGAATGACTTCCTTCTACAATGAATGGTTCATTGACTATACTTGAACTGAAGTAGCATATCCTTTTATTTGATCTAAATTTAACAGCAATTGGATTCATTGTGAAACTTCTTATTTTTGTATCATGAGAGAGTATGAAAAGGGAGAACTGAACTCTTTGTATTTTGAAACCCTTTGTCAAGGCTAATCTACTTTTTATTTGTCAGGCATCTTCATTCATCCTCCTCAGAATGGAACCACTATTTTTGATGCCTAGATCTTCATATATGTTGTTTAATGATTAACCATTAATCATTAATATTAATGTCTAATGATTAATTATTAATTATTAACTATTAATTGGTAATGCTGTAATGCCTATGAGGCCCAGTCATTGAGAAGGATCTTGTTGTCAGCAATGAACAAGCACAGATCTAAAAACTGATCCCTGCAACCAAAATGCTTACAATCTAAGGAACACAGATGGACGGACAGACCGACCAAGGGGGAGTATTGGAAACAATGAGATAATGCTGGTCAGCATGACTTCAACCCACAATCATCCTAACTGCTTTTGAGTTGTTTTTTGTTGGCTTCACAGCAAAGGAGGGTAGGGCTTTCTTTAGGGATGTATACTGAGGCTACGTTTAGCAAAATCAAGCATGTCAAAATTGCTAGTGCAGCCAGGATTTAAATATCCCATGCCTCATTAGCACAAACATGGCCACCACTTTTTTCGAAACACAGTTTTTTTTTTAAAAAACGGCAGTCTAGACTAGTCTGTTGAAAATAAAGCCTTTTTCGACAGATCCTGTATTCCTCAAAAAATGAAGTTTACAGGATCTGCCGAAAAAGGCTTTATTTTTGACAGATCCACGTGTAGACCACCGTTTTTTTAAAAAAAACTCCATTTAAAAAAACGCAGTGGCCATGTTTATACTACTGTAGTGCGGGATATTTAAATGCCGGCTTCATTAGTAATTTCAATGTGCCTAATCTACATCTCTCTTTTGACAGAGAGGTGTTGTCTAGACACACCCAGAGGAAATAGAGTGAAGGAAACAACATTATTACCACAGTATGATTAAGATTCTCTACTACTGCTCAAAGCACCAACATTTATACCTTCATGTGGCTGAGTCCGAGTCTCTGTGGGACACATACTTGTGGAGGTAGGCCTCGTACAGCTTGGCCAAAGACTGAATCTTACACAGTGCGTTCTGCATCAGAAGTGAGCTTCTTAAGTAAGTTGAGCAAGAAACCACAATGCCATTAAGCAAAAAAAACCCCACACTGCTTGCAAGAGGTAAATAGGTCAAGCAGATGTTACCATTTAAGGGTAAAGTGCCTTACTTCCTCTTTTCTCTGTAAATTTCCACTGTGCCCTTGTAAAAAGGTATAAATATATCAGATTTTTTAATGTAAAGGGGGGCCTTGTATCAGTAAGAGTTGATTATCTGCGACAACCCCTCCAGCTGGGTTATTAACGTGGTTTTGTCTGACTTGAACCCTAAAGCTAGCGTGTGTTTATTCCATGACATACTGAAACAGAACCCCAATGTTGTGAGCCACATTCATCCCCGTACCAATGCATGTGCCAATTCATGCTGAGAAAGGTGGTAGTTTGTACCTCCCTGTGCAACTGCCGTTGGGACTGATGCAGCCCTACTTCAGAGGTTCGTTTGGAGTTTCAAAGAACCACAGAATAATTGCAGCTCATGACTACTCTGGCAACCCATCCTGTCCCCAAGTCCCCTGCAGAGACAGAGCAGAGGTCACTCAACACTGGGGCTACGTCTACACTGGCCCCTTCTTCGGAAGGGGCATGCTAATTTTGAAAGTAAGAATAGGGAAATCTGCAGGGGATTTAAATATCCCCCGTGGGATTTAAATAAACATGGCAGCCGCTTTTTTTCCAGCTTGGGGAAAAGCCGGAAAAAAGCGTCTAGACTGGCCCGATCCTCCGGAATAGCACTAAGCTCCAGAAATTCCCAAGTTTGGTTCCACCTGTCGGCATTACACACTAACTGTAAAACACTTTTCAATAGCAGAAAAGTGAACAAAAAGCAAAATCCATCTGTTGTTAACTCACAAACAGAAAAAGAGCCTCCATCTGTCAAATGAGTGATTCCTTAGTTCACTCAGCTCTAACAGCTACCTCACAACAATGTTGTGAGGATTAATTAGTTAATATTTGTAAAGTGCTGTGAGGGTGAAGACTATTAGATCTGTGCTAAATGTTTTATTTACATGATTTTCCACAGCAGCCGGTCAGACTCCCCTGGGGTTTGGAGTATCCCTGTATTTTCAGGTTCCTATTGCAAGTTTGATCAGGAGCAACCCCGCTTTGATCATGACAAAGTATTTTTATTGCACCGGTTGCACAAATGCATCCTACAATATATAAATGAAGTGATTACTTTCTGTGCATCATAAAGATGAAGCCGTTGAAAGCATTGCCAAATGTAAATTTAGACTTCAGCCTATGAGTGCATGTCAAAAATGTATCCACAGCCTCATTTGTCAGATTGTGTTATTGATTTTATAATGTGTAATGTTTTTCTTATTGAAAAAGTGTTCCTAGGCCTGAGCTTATTAACACAAGGTTGATTACTCTTTGGGGAGAAGCAAACAGTTCTGTCATTTATTTAAGACAATAAGCACAGGAAAATCATGGGCTTTATATACATATTAGGGGAATGAAAATTATGGTTAGAGATTAAATAATATGAGGCTGAAAATTATAGTACAGTACAATGTCTCCTCTTTATGAAGCTCCTAGATCTATCTGAGCTACTGAACCTTGAAGAAGACATTTTACTTGTATATATATATTTTTAACGGCCTTTTACGTCTCTCATTTTGATTGTTAATGAAGTTTGTATGAAATCACAATCTTTGCATCTTGTGTTCCTGCAGTTCATGTACCAACTGAAGATATAATACTCTGATTGTGAAACAGTGTCATAATCTTTTCCATAGTAATCCATTCTGTTACATATGCACCGCACCACAGGAATATGACTTTGGGTAGAGAATAGCTTTCAAGAGAGCAGATTACCTTGTCAGAAACAAAAGCTGAGATTATTAAATCCAAAGATGGGATTTAAATATATAACTCCCATTAGTTTGTCTAAGTTCCATAACTGGCTGTGGCAATCTCAATGAAATATAATGTTTTCAAGCAAAAATCCTGACTAAAAAAGACAGAGGGAAGCAGTGCCATCTCTAATCACTAGAAAAAGGCATAGGGCCTGCTTCACTGCTACTGCTTGTGGTAGTTGTATTGGCATGAAATCAGCGAAGTTTCTGAGACATCACTCTGGAAAATCAAGACCCAAGACGTATGCATGAAACTCCTGGTGAAATCAATAGCAAAGCTTCCGTTCAGTTTAATAGGGTAAGGATTTCACTCACAGATGAATTTATATTTCCTACAGAATAGTTTGACAGAGGCGCTGGATTTTGGGGTCCTGCACTACACAAGTTGAAGATTCAGATACAGCAGCTACTTTCGAGAAAAGTTGCCTCATTTACACATGCTTGAAGAGTGGCAACAGAAATTTCTCATACTCGTGATAAGCAGTTCCTTGCTGAAAAGTTTATAGGTTGAGGCTTTTGGAATATACTCACATCTACAGTCTGCTGAAGTCCTTTATAAACTCTTTCTTTATTCATATAATTTTTTCAGATGGTGTGACAGGGCGAGGCAGCCCCGCACTGAGCCTGCAGGGCCCAGCCAGGGTTACCTGGCTACAGTGGCCTCTCCCCCCACAGCCCTACCGAGCATGCCTGGGCTGTAGCTCCACTATCAAAACCTGGGGAAGGACTCAGTCAGGGGTGACAGCTGGAGGAGAAGGACCTGTGAAGGGAACTCCCGCACAGCGGTCACCAGAGACTCCAGAAGAGACTGGTGGGGATGCGGAGGTGAGCTGGTGTATCCCAGAGACTGCCCGCCGAGGAGACGCCGGCCCGGAGGCTGCAGCAAGGTGGATGAGTACATGGGAAGGAATCCTAGTGAACCAGGTAGGAAGTGGCCCAGGGCAGGGGCAGGAACCGCCTCTCCCGCCCTGAGAACCTCGGCGTGTTTTGGCCGGATTGCCCCACCGAGGGAGTGACCCACTATCCGGTCACTCACAGGGCCCTGGGCCAGGACCCAGTGGAGTAGGGTGGGCCCGGGTCCCCCTACCTGGAGTGCATCCCTGCTACAACCCTGAACTGTGTTTTGGACTCAGGCTGGAGGTCCTTGGACTTAAGAGGTCCTGTGGGAGGGCCAGACATGAGTGGCCCACCACAGATGGTTTGGCTTTCCAATCTGTATCAATACTCTGTTTTATTGCCACTTGTTCAGGAGTGTGGTTTTTCTTTGGTTCCCATTTTGGTCAGTGGAAATTTCTATTGACTTCAATGGAAGCAGAATCAGACCAATATATTACAGGCTAGGTCTACACTACCCCCCTCTGACGGCAGAGGGATGTAAATAAAGCAAACTGAAGCAGGGAGTATAGGATCTGTCAAAAAATCACCCCGCTGTTGGTAGAACCACATCTAAACTGCGGTTTCAGTTTTGAAATAGCGCTTGTTCAAAACAGTGCCAGAACGTGTTTATGCAAATGAAGCACAGGATATTTAAATCCCCACTTCATTTGCACTTTTGATGTGCTTTATTTACATCCCTCTGCTGACAGAAGGGTGTAGTGTAGACCTAGCCACAATGTCAGTATTGGCTGGAAAGATAGCCTCCTCAAAACTAGAGAGGCACTTCCCAGTTTCCCTTTCCTCTTGATAACTCACAGTTTACATCTTCTTTGGAGACTAGAGATGAGCAGGAAACATTTATTTTGCTTTGTAAATAGTGCTACAAGTTTAAACATTTTTTACAGGTCAAAATCGAGACAAAAATTCAAAATCTCAAAAATCTTCACAAACAAAAAAAAATCTTTTTCAGTGGGAGTCAATAGTTACATTTAAATTTCATTTTTGCATCAGTTTTGGCTTTTTTTTCCTTCACAACCTTTTTCAGTCTAATTAGTTTACAAACTAAATCAAAAGCTAGTCTGAACCAGAGGAACTCCCGGGGCAATTTTGACAGAGTGAATCCGATTCAGCAACCTATCCAGAAGGATTCCTAGAAAGTAACTGCACAAATAGCCTTGAAATAAGATGTACTGTTAGCCCTTTCCCCTTTGAGATTGATCTGAGGAGAATTTATTCTCTGGCACAGTGGAACATGTATTTTCCTTTTGATCCCTCATTGGGAAAGACAAAAAAAAAATACTGCAATGGGCGTAGTCCCCCTTTCAGGGACTAAGAAAATGGTGCTTGAACAGAAGCCTCCAGCACCAGAGATGTGCCTGCTGATAGTGAAGGGCAGTACCCCAGAACAGCTTAAGCCAGGTTTCACCCAGGCAGCTTCCCCACACACCACTTGGAAGGTAGTGCTTTTCCCCTTATTGGAAAGCAGCAGTCCCTCTCTGCAGCTTCCAGCTGTGCTTCCTGCCTCTGCCTTTCCCTGCCAGGAGCTGGATGGATACGCCACATGATTGGTCAAACTGGGGAAGGAAGTTACCCTTGCCTTCACCGACTCCCATGCATCACCTTTGCTACTGTAGATAACTAGGCATGGCCAGGGCCTCCCAATGTCTGGAAGAAACACCTTTGATAGGGACTTAACACGCAGATGGCGGTAAAGCTGGAAATTTCTATTGTCTTATACCCTTGTAGTGGACTTCTGTTTCTCAGGGATGAACAACCAGAGCACACAACTCTGAGGAAGGAAACGGCAATGGATATGGGTGGTGGTGGGTTTATCCTGGAATTCACTCAGGGTACAGCATTCCTTTGTGAGCTTTCATCTTTTTCTGATGCTTGAGTATCATCTATGTTTAGCCTCCATTCTTCCCCTGGGGTCCACTTGATTTTTAATTATCTTTCAAATCTCCATTCCATATGCATTTTGCTCTCTCTGAACTCTAGAGTAAAGCTTACTCTCTGTTTTCCATCCAATTCCCTCACAGTCTTCTTTCACAATTATCACTCTATAATCCCTGCTCTTTCTCCATTTTAATCTTTTCCTATAGTCAGTTTATTTCAGAATTAGGATCCTTATCCTTTGATCTGTTCATTAGCAGTTTAACCTTATGCTTTCTCTCTGCTTTCTAGTGGGGGTATTACTGAAGGTTCTTTAAACGGGGGGAACACAGTAGAGCAGAGCCTTCAAGTCACCAAAATGGATTTATAAAAAGAGAGCATGGGGAGGGGTAATCTCTCCTTTGGACATCTAATGGGAAGAGAAATAGTGCAGACTGGAAATGAAGTAGAAATCTAGACAGAGAAGGGAGGCTAAGTCATTTGGGATGTATGACAGTAGTCCATGTGTAGAAAAGAAGAGTAGAGCAGGTCAAAATAAGTGCATGAGAGGCCAACAGAGTAGCAGCAAAATTAGGGTATGTCTACTCTATAGAGCTTTTAGAGATACAGCTGTGTCGACACAACCATGTCGCTAAAAGTCAGGCAGCGTAAACACAGTTGGCTAGAATACTTGGAGGCTGTGTCTACACTGGCAAGTTATTCCGGAAAATCAGCTGCTTTTCCGGAAAAACTTGCCAGCTGTCTACACTGGCCTCTTGAATTTCCGGAAAAGCACCGAAGATCTAATGTAAAATCATCAGTGCTTTTCCGGAAAAACTATGCTGCTCCCATTCGGGCAAAAGTCTTTTTCAGGAAAACTGTTCTGGAAAAGGGCCAGTGTAGACAGCACAGTGGTGTTTTCCGCAAAAAAGCCCCCATCCCGAAAATGACGATCGGGGCTTTTTTGCGGAAAAGCGCGTCTAGATTGGCCATGGACGCTTTTCCAGAAAAAGTGCTTTTCCAGAAAAGCATCCTGCCAATCTAGACACGCTTTTCCGAAAAAGCTTTTAACGAAAAACTTTTCCGTTAAAAGCATTTTCGGAAATTCATGCCAGTGTAGACATAGTCGGAGTGTATTCAGTAAACCTAGGTAAATTCTGGCTTCAGCCACAGACTTCCTCTGTGACTTGGGATAAAAGTGCCTCAGCTCTTGAACTAAAATAGGGAGATAATATTTTCCTAGCTCACAGGGTGTATTGTGAGAACAAATTCATCAGTGATAGTGGGATGCTGTTGTGATAAGGTCCATGAAAGTAGGTTGTTAGTACTGTTTATCTTTTTGCCTATGCATAGCTGTGTATATGGCATGCAACATCATCCAGAAATTGTGTTGGGAAGGTGTACTTCATTGGGAAGGTGTACTTCAAAGGGCCAATCATGCAAAATCTTAAAGTATTACTAAAATACAAAAGACAAAAAGGGGAAGTGACAATAAATAGATGAATATGAGAGTAACAGCTTCTTAGGATTCTCTGCAGTCTGTCATGTAACTAAAAAAAAGGCATAGGCATCTGTAAAGGATGTCTAGTACATATGGTGACACATTTTCAAAGTGTGTTTCCTCTGCACATGAAACATTGCATTGTGCTCACTTGCATCTTCCTGCACTATCATCACTTGAATAATCACTAGAAGCCACATGGATACATCTTGTCATTTGCTTGTACAACCAAGGTGCAAATAGATTTTGACCATGTTGTGCTTGCCATTTGCAGGCATTGTTTATAGTGAGCAGAAGCCGTGCATCCACTTGTGCGCATGTGTAAATGAAAGGGACCTCAGCCTGGCCTGCAAAGTTTATCCTACAGAGAGCCATTTGGGAAAATAAGTACTATATGGTGGGGCTTGCAGACACATGTGCCTTTCAGACACACTCTTTACATTCTGAATTTTCCTCTCTAAGAAAACCCACAAAAATCACTGTGTGTTGGGGGGGCAGCTCCATGCTCCAGCAAGGGGCGGAGCTTTGGGTTTTGGGACAGCCAACCTCCAGCACTGCCCAGTTGTGTGGTGCCCATGTATCCCCGCTGGCCCTCAGAGCTGCCCAAGTGCATGGAGTGGGGCTTTGGAACATTCCGTGCAGTGCTCTAGCAGTGACTGTAAAGGGCCCGAAGCTCTGGCTATACCTTTGCCACAGTAGCAGGGATGATGGCTGGGAAACCTGGGCCCTTTAGAATTGCTGGCACCTGGGGCAATTGTCTCATTGCCCTGGCTCTGTTGATGAGCCTACTGTTTCCGGAAACAATTATCCTTTAGAACAATGAAAACAATTAAAGTTAGTTGTCTCTCTGTGAAAGTACACCAGCAAATGTAAAAGCAGAATTTGTGGTGGATGTATGCCATTATAACTAACAGTTTAAATCATCAAACATAGTTTTAAGTCTCCTATGTGTCCATCTAGCTGAGCTCTTCTATAGCTCCCTTCACTGTAGAATCGAAAGCCTTTATATTGCAATGAACTCTGTACAGAGGCATAGATCTCCTTGTATGCAACTTATTGCAGGGTTAGGGCCTTAGTGCTAAATAATGTCTGTGGAGTGATATCCCTCTAGGAGCAGTTGATCAAATTGTAATAGTAATACTTTTATTCCACATTTATACTAAACTATCATGCTATAAACTATATATGCACTCAAAGAGATCATCTGCATTCTTGCTGTTTTAAAATAAGATGACTGACATTCACTCCAGTTAATGTAACATAGGTATAATTAATAGCAACTTAGCATTCTGCCAACTCAAAGCCTCCAAGATTGGTTTTGTAAAATGAGCCCCCTGGAATTCCCTATAATATCAAATAAAACATAATTAATAGAACAATCAAGCAGGAATCAGTGCATTTCATTTATTTGTATGTGTGCAACTGATGTCAGGCCAAAACATAAAGTCCTTGCATAGGTGTTTGCTTAAACCTTACTATTCAAACTCCAGTTCTCTGCAGTGGGAGTGCTGCCAGGATAAGGACTGTAGATTTGGCTTCCCATGGTATGCTTCACGCTCATTACTTCAGTCATTCTCTGGGCTGCTTTCTCAGTCATGGGCACCGAGTCTACAACTGGACTCAGCGGCTATGTCCAGACTGCAGTCTTCTTTCGGAAGAAGCTTTTCTGGAAGACATCTTCCGGAAAAACTTCTTTCGAAAGAGAGCGTCCGCACAGCAAAAGCGTATTGAAAAAGCAATCTATTTTTTCGAAAGATAACATCCAATCAGTGTGGACACTATCTTGCATTTCAGTTGTAATTCCTATGGATGGAGTGGTCACCAGGGCACCTGTGTTTTTTCCTGGAGGCCTCTTATATATAAAAAAAAAACCTCTTCCCCCATACACACACACCTTTTTCTGAGAGAGTTCTTTCTGAAAAAGGCTTCTTCCTCATAGAAAAAGGTTTACTGCTGTCTGAAAACCCCCTGCATTGTTTCGACTTTCTGTTGAAAGAATGCAATTGCAGTGTGGATGTGTAAGTAGTTTTTCCAGAAAACCGGATGTTTTTCCGGAAAACCTCTGTAGCGTAGGCATACCCAGAGAGTTCAACACTATTGCCTCTGAAAGGGTGCACTGACATCAGTGGAGTTCTGAGGGGACTAGAGTCTATGATGTGCAGCAGAATTGGAGCTCTAAGACTGAAAAGAAGTTTCTCTGCAGAGATCATAATATTCAGTCCTGATTTGATCCATTCTTTGTGCAAGGTGCATCTGGGTCAACGGAAGGGGCAGGGCCTGTCTCCAATACATAAAAATGCAATTTTGTACCTTTTCTACTCATGTCTGTTGCAAAAGGCGGAGGGAGAAGGGACCTTTAATGACTTAGCTCCTTCTAGTGTATTCAATTTAAAGGCATTTAAGACTAAGAGAATCTCAGGGACCAGGTTACATGCTAGAGTAGCAATGACATTTGAATACACTCCTTAGTGTTGGGTACTGCTATACATACTGGCTACATCTAGACTGGTATGATTTTCCGCAAATGCTTTTAACGGAAAAGTTTTCCGTTAAAAACATTTGCGGAAAAGAGCATCTAGATTGGCACGGACGCTTTTCCACAAAAGCACTTTTTGCGGAAAAGCGTCCGTGCCAATCTAGACGCAGTTTTGTGCAAAAAAGCCCTGATCGCCATTTTTGCGATTGGGGCTTTTTTGCGCAAAACAAATCTGAGCTGTCTACACTGGCCCTTTCGCACAAAAGCTTTGCGCAAAAGACACTTTTGCTCGAATGGGGGCAGCATAATATTTCTGCAAGAAGCACTGATTTCAGACAGTAGGAAGTCAGTGTTCTTGAGGAAATTCAAGCGGCCAGTGTAGACAGCTGGCAAGTTTTTGCACAAAAGCAGCTGCTTTTGCCGAAAAACTTGCCAGTCTAGACACAGCCACTGTCTATTGGTAACTGTCGAGCTTCCAGGATTTTTTTTCACCCCAACTGCTCATATGTGTTCCCTAAATCCCTATGACCTAGAAACTTTTTCTTACCTCAGCTGAGCAGATATCTTGTGCTTCAGTTGCTTGAGACATTTCAGAATGATGTATAGGAAAGAACAGCATCCTTCATACTGTAATGGGTATAACCAAGGGAAAAAAAGTCAGCCTGAAAATGTAAATACTAAATGGTTTCATGTTATTATAGTTTATTTTCTAAGGAGATATTTGTCCACATGAAAAATCATAGGGACTAAAAAACAGTCACACTTAAGATGCCTTTGGCTGTGCATGTGTATGTGTGTGCATGTGCATGTGCAGGTGTGTGCGTGCGTGCGTGCGTGAGTGAGAGAGAGATTTTGAAGACAAAAAAGGCAGAGTTTTCTACTGCTGTCCATCACCATAGTATCAGAGCTATATTCCTGTCAAATGTCTAAGTAACTCCCATCAGTGCTAATGGGAATGATGTGTATGAATCTAAAGAATGCCTTATCTCACAGCAGGAGAGTAGTTAAAATATTTTAAGTGAATTTAGTTCTTCTCAAAAGCACTGAGTTGCAATGCAAAGAAACTCACACTATCCACCACTAAATCTTTCACACTATCCACCAAACAGGTGCAACCTGGATAGAAACTGTGTACACTTCCCTTCAGTGTGCTACCAATGAGCCTCGATAATGTGCCGGAGGAATTATCTGTAGGGGTATTAGGCTAGTCCATCCTTTTTCAAGACTCTCTACTAAGAGTGTCAAGGAGGTAACTTGTTAATTGTGTAGTTTTTGAAATGTGGGCATTTGTCTGCTAGGATCCAGACTAAAATAATCAACACATTTCACATTTCACATTACTGCCCAGCATATAGCCATAAGAAAGTAACAACTTTCCATCACACACTAACCTATGATAGATGAATCCAGACCAGTGACCTACAGATGAGAGGTTCTATATTTCTTCACCTATCCCTACCATTCATTTTTCCTTCTTCCCATCTGGGCAGATATTTACAAGTATTTAAAGCCGATTAAAGTGGGGATTGAACTGGAAGAGCCGAAAACATTTCAGACACCTCCATTCATATGATTTATCTGTGAATCTATGCAATCTCTCTCCTCTGCAGAAATACAATAGAAAGGGAGACTGGATGGCTCAAGGGACTGGTAATAGGAAACAGCCTTTCATTTCAAAGTTGCCTCTGCGGTGGCACCCTGGGTCGGCATGACTGAAAGTTGTTACCATCTGATAGCTGTTCAATGGGCTATTTCAAATGAGTTTTGTCGCTCTAGTTTTGAGTGGAGAGGATCCACATCAGAAAAGCCATCATCTCACTTGGCAGCATTAATTGGCACCCTTGTTACCAGTCTCAGCCAAAAGGACAAGGACTGTAATAGCTAACAAGGGTCCCTTCAGATCAGAGTTTAGGAACATTGTGGAAGCTCTCTTTTCTGTTGCCCGCACTGCACATTTTTGTGCACCGACAGAAAACTTGCATTTCTAGGGCTGTCAATCTGCCTCTTTTTTTAATAAGCACTACATTCAAATGAAAAATTCACTGAAAAAGACATACAATGAAGTTCCAAGAGTGCTCTATTTTAATTTAAGCATCATGTTTATGACACTATAATTTAGATCATGTCAGGGCTTCTAATAAAAATCCTTATTTCACAAGCTCAACCACTCTATAAAAATGCAGAATTAATTGTAGAATGCAGAGTCTTCTTTTATATTTTAGGAAAATGTCATTAAAGTCAATCATTCTCTATAGTAATTATGTAGCCTCAATTGGCCCAGTATGAAAGCACCTCACAATTTTAATATGTCCTCAACTGCCCTTTGAGGAAAGGAAACTTTACTTTTTAACCCATTTTATAAGAGGGGAACCGAGGCACAAAAGAGCTTGCCAGGAAGTTTATATTGGAATAGAGAACTTAAGACTCCCAAGTCCTAGTCTAGCAACAATAAACTCACAACCCTTCTCCTCTCAACACATTTATTGTAGACATTTTATAATCTGCCATGCTTGTGAAGCAATAGTTAAAGAATGACTAGTTCTATTACCTAGATTCAGTGTAATGCCAAATTAAACCAGTCTGGCAAGGTATTCAAGCACATGCTGAACTCTAAGGGTACATCTAGACTACAGGCTTTTGTCGACAGTCTTTGTCGACAGATACTATCAACAAAGCCTCTGTCGAAAAAGAGCATCTAGACTACAGCCAGTTCTGTCGACAAAGCAAGCCACTTTTTCAACAGAGTCTAGACGCTTTCTTTTGAAAAAGCAGAGTGTGGATGCAATAGCACCTTTTTTCGACATAACTGTCAAAAAAGGGCATTATTTCTCGTAGAATGAGGTTTACCACCATCGACAAAACTACTGCGTTCTGTTGACTTACTGTCAACAGAACTCGGCAGTAGTGTAGACGCAGGTATAGTTTTGTTGAAAAAAGTCCACTTTTGTCGACAAAACCCTGTAATCTAGACACACCCTAAGACCATCCATAATCCCATTACAATCTTTGGGGCTATGCTAATGCTCCAATAGGAGGCACATATTTACATATCTTGATGAATTAACAGCATAGAGAAAGAAAAGCCCCATAATATAGGGGGAGGAGGAATGGATAAATCAGTAAAATAAATAAAATTTCATTCCTTCAAAATAACCAAACATTATTTAAGATTCTGTAATGACTGAATAATTATTATTCATTTTTTATTTTCTGCCTGAGATCAGAGCTCAAAGTGCCAAAACTCAATGTCAGAAGCAGAAATATAAGAAATCACTTCTTTTCTCTGAGATTTCTTGCCCAGTTTTGAAGTTTCAAATCGTTAAGATAAATATATTATTTTGATAGGCTTTGTCTACAATGATAATGGAACAACAACAAAGCTTTTGTCATTCACAGGGACTTAGCCTACCCTCCACCCTGAATGACAAAAGCTTTGCAATCCTGCCAACAACACCAACACCGCTCAGAGGGGTGAAAATTTTTTGTCCACCAAAGTACTGACAAATAGCATATACACTGCCTGACTTTTAGCAACTGGGCCATTTTGACATGGTCATGTCACTAAAAGCTGTGTCGTGGAGATAAAGCCTAACCCAAATTGGCCCTGAGGTCTGAGCCCTTTGGGGCACAAACATCCTGAGTTAAGAGAGTCTTAGGCTTTGTCTTTTTTTGTTTTTTATCGGTAACAGTGATAACAAACAGTGTTTACATTGTTTGACATTTAGCAACATGGCTGTGTTGCTAAAAGTTGTGTTGTATAGACATACCCTTAGTATGTGTTTACGTGATAATACATTGCTATTAGGAGCAATGGCTGAGAACATGTGAAGGGCATAGAAAGAGGGGTTCTGCAGGGATCAGTTCTGGTAGCACTTCCATTCAATATCTTCATCAAAGATTTAGATAATGGCATAGAGGGTATGCTTATAAAGTTTGTAGATTATGCCAAACTGGGAGGGGTTGCAAGTGCTTTGGAAGATAGGGTCATAAGTCAAAATGATCTGGACAAACTGGAGAAATGGTCTGAGATAAATAAGATGAAGTTCAATGAGGGCAAATGCAAACTACTCTACATAGGGAGGAAAAAAATCAGTTTCACATGTAGGGTACGTCTAGACTACATGGCTCTGTCGACAGAGCCATGTAGATTAGTGTACTCAAAAAAGGGAAATGAAGTGGCGATTTAAATAATCACCACTTCATTTACATCAAAATAGCTGCCGCGCTGTGCCGATCAGCTGTTTGGTGGCACAGCGCAGTAGTCTGGACGTTCTGCAGTCGAAGAGAAGTCCTTGTCAACTGCCCCGGTAAACTTCATTCCACGAGGCATAACAGGGTGGTCGACAAGGCCTTGTCGACTGCGGAGTGTCCAGACTACCGCACTGTGCCACCAAACTGCTGATCAGCACAGCGCGGCAGCCATTTTGATGTAAATGAAGCGGCGATTGTTTAAATCGCTGCTTCATTTCCCTATGTCTAGAAACCTAATCTACATGGTTCCGTCTAGACGTACCCATACAGAATGGGAAGCGACTGTCTAGGAAGGAGTACTGCAGAAAGGGATCTAGGGATCATAGTGGACCACAAGCTAAATATGAGTCAACAGTGTGACATTGCTGCTAAAAAGGAAACATCATTATGGGATGCATTAACAGGAGTGTTGTAAGTAAGACACAAGAAATAATTCTTCTGATCTACCATGAGCTAATAAGGCCTCAATTACAGTACTGTGTCCAGTTCTGGGTGCCACATTTCAAGAAAAAAGTGGACAAATTAGAGAAGGTCCAGAGAAGGACAACAAGTATTATTAAAGATCTACAAAACATAACCTATAAGGGAAAACTGAAAGAACTGGACTCATTTAGTTTAGAAAAGAGATGATTGAGAGAGGACATAACAAGTACCTAAAAGGATGTTACAAGGAAGAGGGAGAAAAATTATTCTTCTTAACTTCTGGTGATAGGACAAGAAGCAATCGCCTTAAATTGCAGCAAGGGAGGTTTAGGTTGGACATTAGGAAAAACTTCCTAACTGTCAGAGTGATTAAGCACTGAGATAAATTGCCTAGGGAGGTTGTGGAATCTCCACCATTGAGAGATTTAAGAACATGTTAGATAAACATCTATTAGGGATGATCAATAGTGCGTGGTCCTGCCGTGAGAGCAGGGGACTGGACTTGATGACCTTTTAAGGTCCCTTCCAATTCTAGTATTCTATGAATCTGTGAATTCCTTTGGAAAGGGCTGATTGAATTAACTTGTGTAACTCACTGCCACAAGCTATAGTTAGGGCTTAATCAATAAATCAATAAAGCCGTAAGCTAAAATAAAGGTTTTATGTCTTGTAACTGTTTAGATTCTTTTATAGAATTCATCACTGTAGTATTTGAGCCACGTCCATTAACTCTGTGTATTCTTTGTATTCCAACTTTTAGCAGTCATCAAGAATAATTCTGCCAGTTTAGTTTTAAAGAGAGAGAACTATGATACAGTGAATAAGTATTTAAGCAATCAGGCACTAATAAGAATATTATCCATTGCTAAGATAAATATTTTAGCCCTATTTTCAGAAAAGAATATGGCTGCTAACAGATGGGGGGTGGGGAGGTGAAACTTTCCTCATTGGCATATAATTACAAAATTATCCATGGAGAGGTTATGAACCTTCCTCTGAAGTATTAGGTTCTGGCTACTGTCAGGGTACTGGATTAGATGATCCACTAATTAGAGCTAGCGGAATGACTGAATTTCTAAGTATTTTTTCCAAAGTTATAACTAGGTTGTTTGTGGCGAAGATATCTGCAGTAGAAGGAACCTCAGAAAACTTAGACATTCTCCACTGTGCTTAATAAACACCCCTTTCCAAAAATGAGTGTAATGTCCTGTTGTAATTTAAGATAATGGCTGCATTAGAAACTTACAAAACTGAGCAAGCATTTCCTGGCAGAGGTCTGAAAACTATTATGCTCTATGCTATGCTGCAGCTAGCCTCATAGATTCCTAAGCCAGAAGGGATCACTGTGATCATCAGACCTATGGCCTGTGTCATTCAGGTGAACTTCTCCAAAATAATTGCTGCTTGAATTAAAGCACATCTTTCAGAAAAATATCTAATCTTGCTTTGACAATTGCCAGGGATGGAAAATCCACTCTAACCCATTCCGTAGAAAGCTGCTAATCCATTCCATAGAAAATAATTTAATTTACTTCTGCATTTGTCTTTCCTCTGCTGTCCCTCATTTCAAAGTGTAACAATTTCAAATGTAGTATTGTTGTTGCTGTGACAGTCTCAGGATATTAGAGAGACAGGGTGGGTGAGATAATATCTTTTATTGGACCAACTTCTGTTGGTGAGAGAGATAAGTTTCAAAGCTTACCCAGGGCTCTTCTTCAGATATGGGTCTAAGTACAAATTTAAGCCTTTTCAGGTGTACATCAATTCTATTGAAGTAAGTGGAGGCACGTCTGTATAAACCAGCTAAGGATATGTTCTATTCAGTAGCATTTTAAGGACATGACATTGACTGTGCTGGAGTGCTACTGCCATTTAGATATGGTATATGTGCTTGTTTTCCCAACATTGCCAATTAAGTATTCCATGGTGTCTGTGGAATAGTTTTTCCTCCAACTGCTGCTGGTCAATGAGAATAAATCCAGCAATCTATGTTTATAATACTTGAGACCTATGAGGCAGTAAAACCATGCCTGTGGTATACTGGAAAGGATTTATTTGGCACTGAATCTTTCTACTGGACTTAACTAAATTGTCAGTGTTTTTCAGAACAGTTCAACATCTTCAGGCTCACAACTTAGCCTTGAATACCCACTGATGAATCATGGAAAACTTTGACAAGCATTCTGTCTGGTGACAATTTTTCTTTTATGAGCAGTACATCCTTGTTTATAGGGGATACATTAGGTCTTCAGATAAAAAGATTTGGCCAATGGATAAATCATCTACAAGACTTCTCATGCCCCTAACTCAAGAGGGCAGTATAAGAGGGGCTAGAATGAAGGAGGCACTACCCAAATGAAAGTTAGGCTTCCTGCAAGTCCCCAGATGCAGTGAAGAAAATGTTGGCTTAATTTGAAGATCCCTTGGCTTTATTGAAAGTGCACCAGCACTCTCACTGAAATATACAGTACAACTCAGTGGGACAAAGCGGAAACATCAGATTTAACCAGGAAAGTTAATCAGTCATCAGTAACCATCTTTCCCTTCAAGAGTCCATTTAGTCAGGGAATTTGCCATCAAAAATGGATCATTGCTAAAGCATTCCGTGCTTATTCCTCCATATTTCCTGCTCTGAAGACACCCCGTTTGTGACATTAGAACATATTGCCATGGAAACAACTGAGATCTCACAAATGAAGAATCACAGGTGGCAGGAATCAGAGGCGGGGGAAAGCTAAGCCTACTCAAACTGCCTGCATGGTCCCTCCCACATTTTAGGGCCAAGAATGATGCCCATCAGCGTCGATCTCCAGGGCTGGGGTGCATGCTGCCTCCCCGCAGCACGGGGGACCATGCCCAGCTTCCTGCCTGCCTGCCTGCCACTGTGGGGCTCAGGCTGTGGGTTGCACTGCCGGGCCACCCACTACGCAGAGCAGTAATGGTCAGAGCTTAAACAACCAGAGGTATCTCTCAGTGTGAGAGGCCACTTGGCTGGCTGGGGGTTAGCAGGCCAAGCCCTTGGTTCACCATGGTCCATGCTGATGGTTATGAGTTCAGGAGAAGAATTAAGAATGGGAGTTAACGATTTTCCAAGCAACATGTGGAGTGCTTGCTATTAAAATGTTAGTGTCTGAAAATAACATTATCTAAGTATGAGAGGTATAGCACGAACTATACTTAATAGAAGGGTTATGTGCCATGCTATGGTAATGTTAATTATGACAAATACCAATATTCCCATGATCATCACTTGTATCCAGTTTTTCTGCAAGTAAAACAAAAAATAGAAAACATAACATATGCTTTGGTAAGATTTATCTTTAAACAGAATGATTTTCCACTGAGATTTAGGTCTTTAAATCAAAACTACATATGCCCTTTCTTATATGCCACACAGCCAAAATGTATGTCCAGGCTCTCACCATCTCTCATCCCAATTACTGCAACATCCTTCTCTCTGGCCTTTACAAGTAAAACCATACCCTGCTCATGTCCTATCAGAATGCTGTTGCAAAGATCGTTTTCCTTGTCTATCGCTTTTGACTACAACACCTCTCTCTTGGCATTCCTTCACTAGCTCTATCTATTCAACACAAGATATTCACCTTCATTTTCAAGGCCCTTCATAATCTGTCCCCACTCTATCTAGCCTCTCTTGCAGTACTAAAATGTCAGCTTTTACTCCAGGATGCCAGGCCCCATGGTCCACTTGTTACATTTTTAAATAAGCTTTCTCCCTTGGTACCTTTCCTTGCTTGAGAGGAGGTCTCCAGAAACATCTGCAAATTCACGATCTGCAATTCCCTAACCTCCTTGTTCTATGGCTGTAAAAGTGTTAACTGCCCACTTCACCTTGAATGGTGTTCTGATACATGTGTCATCTGATCTGTTTAATTCAGGGGCAAAGATTTTGTCATTTGCAGGTGTTTAGCTCCTCTCCTCCCCACAATCACAAAAGTTTTGCCAGGACAAGTAATAATGTAAACAATACTTTGTCAGCAGGAGTGCTTTTCAAACTCTGCTCCTAGGAGGTGAAAGTTTTTTTTGTCATCAAAAGTGCTGACAAACAGTTTCTACACTGCCTGACTTTTAGGGCATGTCTACACTACATAGAACATTGATGCTGCAGCGATCGAATTTCCAGGGTTTGACATAGTGCCCCCATCAGCACCTGTATTCTTGCTCCTCACAAGGAGTAAGGGAAGTTGACAGGAGCATTTGCTCCCATTGGCCTCCAGCTGTGTAGACAGCATGGAAATGCAATGTAAGATACATTGACTACAGCCACGTAATTTACATAGCTGGAGTTGTGTATCTTACTTTAACGTTTCCATTTAATGTAGGCCAGGCCTTAGAGATACAGTTGTGTCAACACAGCCATATCACTAAGGGTACGTCTAGACTACAGGCTTTTGTCGACAGAGGCTTTCTCGACAGATACTGTTGACAAAGCTTCCGTCGACAAAGAGTGTCTAGACTATGTCCAGTTCTGTCGACAAAGCAAGCCGCTTTGTTGACATGAGAGTATAGACGCAAAGGATAGTGTAGATGCAATAACACCTTCTGTTGACAGAACTCTACAACAAAAGACGATGTTCCTCCTAGAATGAGGTTTACCGCCGTCGACAAAACTGCCGAGTTCTGTCAATGTTATGTCAACAGAACTCAGCAGTAGTGTAAACGCAGGTATAGTTTTGTTGACAAAAGGCCACTTTTGTCAACAAAACTCTAGATACACCCTAAAAGCTGTGTAGTGTAGACATGCCCTTCTCAGACCTGAAGAGCTGTGGGCTGGTCTAGGCTACCGATTTATATCAGTGTATTGTCGGTATTTAGATTGATGAACCGCAAGTGTAAACACCGCTGTGTTGGCAAGGGAATGTCTCCCATCTCGCAGAGGTGAATTAACCACGTCAACAGAAGCATTGGTGTGGGAGTGTCTTCATATAAGTGCTACAGCAGCTGAAGACATTGTGTGTAAGCTTGTTAGCCTCTTTCACTATGAGAAGTTGGTCCACTAAAAGATAATACCTCACCCACCTTGTCTCTGTTACCATATTGGTAGCACTTTTCCTGTGGGAGCAGTTGACTGAGTCACCACGTCTCATGCTCTGTAACACAAATCGTTTGCATGACGTATTTGTCAGGAGACAATTGCCATGTGACTTGGGTACTACCAATGAGTGGTTTCTAGCTCTACATTTGGATAGCTGAAGCTCTGTATCTATGCATCACTTAGACCACTGTTCATGCATTTTTTAGGCAAGCATTTCACATTATTGCAAGATAAAAGCAGAATCTTTAAGTTTTTGACACTGTTCTAAACCGAGGGGTAAATTGAGGTTCTCCCAAGCTTCCTGATGGTGGAAGGGCAGATCAGTGTATGCTTGATCTCAGCTCACTGACATATTGATCAGACTAGGCATGCAGAGAGGATTAACACTTGCACTAGAATAGCCATTCCCATATGAAATACTAGATTGTCTAATTTGTAGAGTTACTTCTGCACAAGGTACCTTGCTCGTGTCCACCCTAAGGCTATGTCTAGACCACAGAGTTTTTTTGAAAAGTGTTTTTTTTTTAACTTCACCTGCTTCTAGACTGCCACCGCATTCTTTCGAAATTAAATCGAAAGAATGTGGCATTTTTTTTGACAGTGGTAAACCTCATTTTATGAGGGAGAATGCCTTTTTTTTTCCAACAGAACTCTTTAGAAAAAAGGAGTTCTTGACCACAATCAGATTGCCTGGGTGCTCTCTTTCAAAAAAGCGGATCGCTTTTTCGAAAAAAGTTGTGGCTGTCTAAATGATCTCTTTTGAAAGAAGCTTTTTCAAAAGATTCTTTTGAAAAAGCTTCTTTCGGAAGAAGCGTGTAGTCTAGACGTACCCTAAAGGTACATCTTTTGACAGAGGGATGTAAATTAGGCACTTCAAAATTACAAATGAAGCCAGGATTTGAATTTCCCATGCTTCATTTGCATAATCGTGTCATGGTGTTCTTTCGAAAAAGCGCTATTTTGAAAGCAAAACCGCAGTCTAGATGCGGTTCTTTCGAAAAGGGAAGGCTTTTTCCAATGATCCTGTAAACCTCAAGGTCTAGACTGCAGTTTTACTTTTGAAATAGCGCTTTTTCAAAAGAGCGCCACAATGCGATTATGCAAATGATGCGTGGGAAATTCAAATCCCGGCTTCATTTGCAATTTCGAAGTGCCTAATTTACATGCCTCTGCTGACAGGGATGTAGTCTAGATGTAGCCTAACTGTTCAGTTATATCAATTTGGTGACTGCAAATCAGGCAAGAAGAGGAAAGCAGACAGTCTCGACAAGAGACACCAGATTTACATCTGTGTTGTAGGAATATTATTAGCAGGGGACTCTCTTTTTTTCTGTGCACAAAAGCCACAATGATTGCCACTATCTGCCAAAATCCTGACACTTTCCTAGCCAGCCATTTGTATCTAGAGGCCAAATAGCTGAGATTGTGCTAGGCTACCCAATGAAAAGTGACTGATGAGCTTTGCATTTATTCCAAGTTACTTCAGAAGTTTCTCCTCCTGCCTGTGAGAACAACCCTGCTCTTTGGACTGTGGTTTGTTTTTAACCAGATAATGCTGCATGGAGCTATGATTTTTGCATCTGTAGAGCCCACGTCACATGCAACTGGCTTTACTTAGTGGGGCAGGTAGTCTTCCAGCGAGAAAGCTAGCAGCACAATTAAGACACAACATGTTTGTTTTCCTTGCGTTGCTCTATTTCTCCTCTTCCTTCCTTCTCCAGCTATTTCTTTTCCTTTTATTGGCTGCAATTTTCTCCCTGCTTTTCTCTAGTGCTATTCACCACCCTGAGGTCATGGTTTGTTCAATCTGGAAAGCTGATTCTTTTATGTGAGCTTGCTTTCTAAGCAAGTTTTCCCAAGTTCTCAGAGCTCTGCATGTGACTGCCGTAATTATAGACTTAATCTCATTAACAATGTGCATTAACCAATTCACACACTATAGATACATTTTTAATATCATCACTATAAATATGGTTGCTGCTATTCTGTATTCCTGTTGACATCTGGGACACTCACTGATCACTTGGCTGTACCTCAATACACACATTGCAAATTCTTCTGGTGTCCTGTGCTCATGTATGAGCAGCAGTGCAAGTTGATTGCTGGCAGCACTTGAACTAAGACACTGATTACAGGACCTGATTCTCTTCTCATTTATAATAGCTGAACTCTGTGGACTTCGTTGGGGTGATTCGTGAATTACAATGTGGAGAGATCTGCATCAGGTTCAGACTCCTTATTGCATTCGGGCAGAAATATAGTACTGCTGGAAAATTCTGAAACCACCAGGTGATATTTATGCAATGCTGTGCTGGAGAGGGCAATAGCTGGGTCTCCACAATGGGAATTACAAATGACACATCACTGAGTATGTACGTGTGTGTGTGTGCACACACATGCCCACAAGTATAGGACATTCATTGTAATTAAAGAGACTAGCATCATCACTACAATTAGTTTTAACTGTGAGAGGAAGAAAATAGGTATTTGCAACCATAATAATAACCTTTTATGTGAGAAAATCAGCCAGGATTTTCAATGAACCCTGAAAGGTCAGATTTCAGTTATTTATCTGCTCTATTGACATTATATCATTGCATAGAGCAAAGCTTCAAAAGGGGTTTTGTCTCACAAGTCCATTATGACCTGTCCTCACCACAGTGGCTCATGGTGCTTTCTTATTAATTCTACTTTGAATATTTCTTCACAGATGGGAGAAGAATGAAAGTGCTAGTGGCTTGCTTTTTGCTTAGTAACACAGCGCACACAGCATCTTGTGCTCTCCACCCTCGTGCTGCATGCTGTTTAACCAGGGCTTTTAGGGTTTCCTCAATTGCTGCTGACACCTCGCTGATAAACAGGTCATTCAGTCGCATCTCAGTCTGGTGGGCTAGAATGCCTAGAGTACACTGAATCATTTCCTTGGGCTTGCTTTCAGCCCCAGCAGAAGGCAAATGTCACCTAGTAAATCTGCAGTGAATGGATCATAAATATTAAGGAGTCCACAGCAAGCAGATTCAGCTCCACCTTAGTGGGGGGTAAGCAGCACAGCTTGGGCACCCTTCCTGCTCCTGAGCTCAGAATTAGCAATGGAGAGAGGAAGAGCAACTTCAATCCGCAAGTCACATGCCCCAGATAGCCGTCTTTGCCCAGCCTTACAGACAGCCCTAGAAGCAAAGAGATCTGCCCAATCCCATGCCCAACAGTTAGGCTATGTCTAGACTGCAAGCCTCTTTCGAAAGAGAGCGTCTAGACTGCACGCGGAATTTCGAAAAAGCAAGCCGCTTTTTCGAAAGAAAGCACCCAGTGAGTCTGGATGCTCTCTTTCTAAAAAGCCTGTTTGCTTTCAAGAACGCCTTCTTTCGAAAGAGCACTTTCGAAAGAAGGCGTTCTTCCTCGTGGAATGAGGTTTACCACCGTCAAAAGAAAAGCTGCATTCTTTCGATTTAATTTCGAAAGAACGCGGCTGCAGTCTAGACGCAGGTGAAGTTTTTTCAAAAAAAGGCTACTTTTTTCGAAAAAAACCCTGAGTCTGGACACAGCCTTAGAGGATAAACCCCTTCTGGAAGGCTTATGTCCTGAAGTGAGCTCTGAGCCTCAGTCACAATGAACAGCGTGGCCTTCCCAAGTGTGGGGCGTGACATTCCTGTGAGTCAACAGGGTTGCCAAGAGGCACTCTCATGACTTTTGATGCTGCTGACATTGCAGCCCTTCACCGCTGACATTGGACTTCCTCCATTTTGGGGCTGGCGACCTCCTGGGACCTTTCCCTGATGAGTAGCAGAGAGAGGAGGAGCTGCCCTATGGTTCTGGTGGTCCCACAGCACTATGCAGGGCAAAGTCTCCTGAGGGAAAGGAGACTTATCTGACTGTGGGGTAGGGTGAACTGACTAACGCTGTGAATGGCCCAGCTGGGAATAGCTTTAGTTTTTAAAGCAATATAAAAATGTTCAATAGGCAAAAGGTGCAAACAATAGCCTTTTGGCTGATCCATATAGCTCTTTCTCACCAGGAGGGGTCTGGACAAGTCCTGCTAAAATGGAATGCTTCAGGGACTGTTTGGAAAGGAATATGCTGATATTTCACACTTTGTACCAGTTTGGCTCATAAATTACTCTGCTATTTTGTAACCTTTGATTTGAGCCATTTCATGTACTCCTCAATAATAACCATAAGATTCCAAAAATACCATTTTTACATAGGGAGCAAAGGAAATAGGGGTTCATCAGGCTATATTTACATACTTGCCTGGTAGCCTATAGTACATAATACATTGCATTAATGCATTGCACTTATTGATTTACCGATGCCTTTGGCATGATCTGATTTCATAGACTTCTTTGGGGGAAAAATAAAACAAAACAAGAGCTTTTATTAGTATAATTTTTTCTATGAAGCTATACATGGTGAAATGCAAATGTACTCTGGTGATATATTGTTAACAATTAGATTGAACAATAACTTACTTATAAATCAAAGGAAAGGAGAAAACATAAACCACAAAGTGACTGTGGAGTTTCTGAGATAATAAAAAAGAGTAGGATTGTTTTCATCCTGTGCAATATTCATTTCTTTGCATTTTATCCCCTCACTGAAAACAAATGTAACTTTTCATTATTCTTAGCATGCCATTCTTGAAACAGTCTTTACATTAATTTAACTTCATATTATTAACACTGCTTATTGAGCCTAGATTAATTACATGGACAAAAATGACTGAAGGCTGAGGAATAATGTGGTTTTTTTTTCTAAAATACCACTGAGACAGAATATATGTGGCAATTTTTTTGTTCGCTGTCAAACAACAAAAGAAGAGAAATTCACCCTTGTAACTAACTCAGCAAATTTGACTCCCAGGGACAGTATGTTCTAGTGTAATCATATAATCAATTCTGTCCCTCATCTTAAAAAAAGGACATTGTGCTGTGATATAGTACAATAAACTGATAACAAGCAAAGGACTTGTTATAAATAATCTTTTTTAAACACAGTATTCTGTAAATGAATTTATTATTGGCTAATGCATCATGTGTACTGCACTGTTCTGTGATGTAACGACCAGTGTACTTTCTAAACATTAATACTGGTTATTCTGATACAATGATGCATAATTTTTGTCTTTATCCATCTCAAAAATTAATTCGAATATTTTGAGAGTACAGAGATTTAGGTTCTATTCCTAACTTGATCAAAGACTTACTGTGGTCAAATTACCTAAGCTAACAGTTTCAAAAAATTATATTCTCCTAGATCTTAAGGCAATGTGAGACAACACTGGAAAGGCTACAGAACAATATGAGATATACTTGGTGAGGATCTTAAAGGACAATAAGTATAGGCTCTCTAAATATAGTAGGCACAAGAGAAAGACAAAATGAGGTGTAGGTCCCCTATTAGCATGAAGGACGTACTAATAACTGCTGACATCAAGAAAACTGAGGTATCCAATGCCTATTTTGTTTCATTCTTTGCTAAAAAATTAATTGTGCCCAGACAGTGAACATTATATTAATAAGAAGGAGGAAGTAATGCACATCAAAACAAGAAAAGAACTTGTTAATGAATATCTAGATAAGTTTGATCCATTGAAGTGGACAGGACCTGATGATATTCTTCCGAGGGTATGTCAGGAACTAGCTGAAGCAATCTAGGTACTGTTAACAACTATTGTTGAAAATTCATGGGGGAACAAAGAAGATCCAGGAAATTATAGACCAGTCCTGATTAGCCTGGGGTGGGGGAGCACGTGAAGTCTTTGCCCCCGGCTCCAATCCCACCTTGCCAGTGGCGCGAAGGGCCTAGGGAGAACTGCTAGTCATTGTGACCAGCTAGCAGTTCCTTGTAGGCACCACATGACCCTAGTGGTGGGAGAAGACTTTGCATGTTCCCTCCACCCTCAGGCCAATCAGGGCCTGCGGGCGGGGGAGCATGTGAAGTTCCTCAACCCCTCCCCCATCCCGCTCTGCTAGGGCTGCGTGGCATCTACAGGGAGCTGCCAGCCATTTTGAAAGGCTGGAGGTGCCCTCTGGTGCCACATGCCCCTGATAGGGGGAAGAGACCTTGCAGGCTCCCTCATCCCCTGTTCTGGATTGGCTAGTGGCAGGGGGATGGCAGGCCAGTTGCAGGCTGGATCAAATGGCTTCATGGGCCAAATCCGGCCAGCGGGCCCTATCTTGCCCACCCCTGTTCTAGATGACATTTCTATAAGATGGTTGAAAAACTCAGAGGCTGTGTCTAGACTGGCAAGTTTTTCCTCAAAATCATCTGATTTTGTGGAAAAACTTGCCAGCTGTCTATACTGGCCGTTTGAATTTCCGCAAGAACACTGACGATCTCATGTAAGATCGTCAGTGTTCTTGCGGAAATACTGCGCTGCTCCTGTTTGGGAAAAAGCCCTCTTGTGCAAATCATTTGCACAAGAGGGCCAGTGTAAACAGCACAGTACTGTTTTCTGCAAAAAAGCCCCGATCGTGAAAATGGCGATCGGGGCTTTTTTGCAGAAAACTGCATCTAGATTGGCCATGGATGCTTTTCCGCGAAAAGTGCTTTTGCGGAAAAGCATCCTGCCAATCTAGACGTGCTTTTCCGAAAATGCTTTTAACGGAAAACTTTTCGGTTAAAAGCATTTTTGGAAAATCATGCCAGTGTAGACGTAGCCAGAGAGAAAATATAGCGGGGCTGTAGGAGTCAGTCCTGTATTCAACATTTTCACTAATGACTTGGATAATGGAGTGGAGAGTATGCTTAAAAAAAATTGCAGATGACACTATGCTGGGAGAGTTTGTAAACACTCTGGAGGATCAGATTAAAATTCAAAACACCCTTGACAAATGGGAAAATTGGTCTGAGTTCAACAAATGAATTTCAGTAAAGATAAGTGCAAAATACTTTACTTATGAAGAAAAAGATTAAATGCATAAATACGAAAAGGGGCATAACTGGCATGGAGGCAGTTCTGCTGAAAAGGATCAGGGGGTTATACTGAATCACAAATGGAATGTGAGTCAGTGTGATTCAGCTATGAAAAAGGGTAACATCATTTTGGGATGTATTAACAGGAGTATTATATGCAAGAAACAGAAGGTAACTGCCCTGCTCTTCTTGATATGGGTGAGGACTCAGCTGGGTACCACGCTTTTGGAGAGATGTTGATAGGTTGGAGAGAATCTAGAGGAGAGCAACAAAAATGATAAAAAGGTTTTAAAAAGCCTGACCTTTCAGGAAAGCTTAAAAAACTGGTCATATTTAGACTTGAGAAAAGAACACCGAGCTGGGACCTAATAACCATTTTCAACTACAGACAGTCCCCGGGTTACGTACAAGATAGGGACTGTAGGTTTGTTCTTAAGTTGAATCTGTATGTAAGTCGGAACTGGCGTCCAGATTCAGCCGCTGCTGAAACTGATCAGTTTCAACAGCGGCTGAATCTGGACGCCAGTTCTGACTTACATACAGATTCAACTTAAGAACCCCAGGCTCCGCAGCTTTGCTCCCCGTCCTCCTGGTCTGCAGTCCAGGGGGACGGGGAGCAAAGCAGAGCAAAGCCGCGGAGCACGCGGGCAGCTGACAGCCCAGACGCGTCTGGGCTGTCCGCTGCCCACGTGTTCCGCCGCTTTGCTCCCCATCCCCCTGGTCTGTAGACCAGGGGGACGGGGAGCAAAGCAGAGCAAAGCGGCGGGGGAGGGGAGCAAAGCAGAGCAAAGCGGCGGAGCACGCAGTCAGTGGACAGCCCAGACGAGTCTGGGCTGTCTGCTGCCCGCGTGTTCCGCCGCTTTGATTCCTCTCCCTGGTCTGCTGGGGACCAGGGAGAGGGAGGGCCCCGTTTGTAACTGCGGATCTGACATAAGTCGGATCTGCGTAACTCGGGGACTGCCTGTATAGAATCATAGAACACTAGAACTGGAAGAACTGGGACCTCAAGAGGTCATCAAGTCCAGTCCCCTGCCCTCACTGCAGGACCAAGCACCTATGTTACGGGTTGTTATAAATAGGATGGTGATCAACAGTTTTCCATATCCACTGAAGGTAGGACAAAAAGTAATGGTCTTAATATGCAGCAAGGGAGATGCAACTTAGATATTAAGGAAAACTTTCTAATTAAGCACTGGAGTAGGCTTCCAAGAGAAGTTGTAGAATTCCCGTCACCTGTTTTTTAAGAACAGGTTGGACAAACACCTGTCAGGGATGGTCTAGGTTTATTTGGTCTTGCCTCAGCTCAGGGTGGGCAGAACTGGATTCTTTAGGTCTCTTCCAACACTATGTTTCTATGATTCTGTAGCACAGGTCAAGGATTCTTATCCAGGGATCATTTCATTAAGCCCATATCTCTGCAGTTGAATTACAGAACTTTAGGCACTTCAGCCCATATCAGAAGGGGCCAAGGAGAGATCCTTTATTTTCAAGGTGGTGAGTATCTGTATCTCTTGCTGTAGTGGAAGACAGCTGAGAGTGCTCAACACCTCTAAAAATAAGACCACTTAAAAATAATCTTTTGAAGCCTATTTTATCACCTGCCAATGAGGATATTTACACTTCCATGCCTCTTAAGGGTGGTGTGCTGGTGTTCAACTTAACTAATTGATATTTGTAAAGCACTTTGGATGGAAGGTGCTATTGAAGTGCAAAATATGGTAATATGACATTTGCATTATCTCTGAAGATCTAGGGATGGGTGGCAAAAGGTGAAGAAATATACTTTATAGAGAGTTGAGAGGAGTACAGATACAATGCTGTGATTTTGAGAAGCAAAATAGTGGACAGAGGAGGTTAATATGAGGTCAGAAAAAAGGAGTGTAACAAATCCTCTTGAAAAGCAGGAGGGCAATGCTAAAGTGACTTCAGAGACTGATGGAAAACCTTTTTTTGTTCGCAGCTGATGAAAAGTGAAAGGGAAGATTTAAATGTTTTATATGCAGAGTTGAAAAAGCCTAACTTCTTATGTAGGTCTGCTGAATGGGATTTACTTCTGTGTGAAATTAAGTGTATTGCCTGTGTAACACCCGGGACACATTAGAACATGATCTGCATTGCCTCCGGGTTTTTATCCTGTGCATGATTTAAATATATTACCACAACAATTAAAATGAAATAATTTGTAAAAAAATAAATACTTAATTTCATTATCAATAGTAAAATACTGAAGAATATGTGTTTGCTGAAAAGGGGGAGCCTTTACTTTGGTTTCTTGTTTTTAATTTTAGTTGATAATATGAGAAATATTTTTCTTTAATGATGCAGCACAAGAAAATCCCCATAGAAAACATGCCAGAGTTGTCAGGCATTGCTAGGAATATCTTTAGTGCAGAGCAGGGCACATAACAAGATTTACCCACTGCCTTAGAGACAGAAGAGGGGTTGTCACGAGGACAGTTCTTAAGAGTTTTTACTAAAATGCATGGCTCCATCTGTCTTCTCTCTCTTTCTTGGCTACGAGACCAGCCTAGCAATTTCAATAACCCAACAAGGGACCTTGTGCACCAAGAGAAGTGAGGAACAGATTTTTTAATTTGGCACCATTCTGATGTTTTTTAAAAAATGGCAGTTGAAATAATTATCTGCAACTACAGGCAGCTGATGAATAACACGTTTAATCTATGGATATAGTTTCACACTCTCCTGTGTGTATAGAAGATAAACAGTCAGAGATGTCACGAATGATAGAGCTATGTGAAATATTTCAAATGGAAACAAAAATGGGAATCATTTGGCTTTTTTCACTGGTTTCATAAAAAAGGCAATTATGGGAGTGCATCTTCACAGCATGCAGGCAAATGCTATACACAGTGAGGTCTCACAGCCAGGGTAGGAGGATAGAAGAAGAGGAGAGACACAAGATGAAAGACTTGATCCTGCAAATTCTTTGGCAAATCTACAGTTTTACTCATGTGTGAAGTTAAGAAGATGCTTAAGTGTTTGCAGGATTGGAGCTAAAAGAGTTTGAGTGAGATATATAATGAAACTCAATAAGCAGCGTGGCCTTGTGATGTACATATGACACTAAATTTCAATGCTCACCATAACTTCAGTTAGACAGGATTGGCCAGGGAGAACATCACTAGAACTATTAATGACAAAGTGTGTGCATGCATGTGCGCACTTGCATGCAAACATTCACTTAGATGCTTCGCTGGGTCTTGGCCAGAGTGTTCAGCATCTTGCAAGATCAAGTCCTTGGTGCAGGCAAGGAGACTTCACAGGCTACGTTTAAATTTGGGGGTTAGGTGACATGACAGCTCAACTCAAGAGTCCCCGTGTTAATATTTACACCCACAATCATCCAAGAGGCCCCATTTCCCTCCTTCTGGCTGACCCCATTTCTTACTTTGGACAGGTGATAAATTCTGTGCTCACAGTGAGACTTGACCATGTGCTTAAAGGATGGGTTTCCTGTCCCTAATGACATATTCATAGCTTGCAAACTCCCCTCATCAAAATGACCAGCTTGCAAACATTTCTCTCACCAGCATTTCTTCCCTAGCCATTCTACAGTGAATTTACTGAGCTCAAATCATGTACAGACAAGGTGGTGGGGGGGGATCATTTCCCTCAACAGAGTGAAGTGAACATTACTGCACAGCCCTAATAGTGCGGCGGGGACTTAAATATATAGACAGAAGGCAGATTAACATTACAGTTGGTGGAATAATTAACACCGAGAGATGACAGATTGATTATGAGTTAACACTGTTGCCTTTTAAAGCCCTCAGTGGGATACGCCTATAGTAGGGCTGCCTTCTTTAGCCTCTGAGGGTTATCTGTATTCAGACGAGGGATGTAAAATCCTGTTTAATTAGTTAACGTAAAGTTTAACCAGTTAACTGATTAAAGAAGGGGTACGAGAGGGGGCTCCTCCAACCCAGCTGGGCTGAAGTGTGGTTAACCAGAACCAGTAAGCCTTGCCCATTAAGGCTGAGGCTTACTAGTTAATGGGTTAACCAATTAACCATTCACATCTGTAGTTCAAACACCACTACAAGATTTAAGTATTACTCACTTTTGGGATTTAGGCTGGCTGCTGATAATGTGTCGGATAATGTAGCTCCAAGAGGTACTCCTTCTCAGTCTCTCTCATCTGAAGAAATAGGTTTTGCGCATGAAAGCTCATGATACAATATAAATATATATTTATTATTTCTAGGGTACCACAGGACTACTCATTGTTTTTAACATTGAAGACTAACATGGCTACCCCTGAGATTCCTACCACATGTGTTTCACGGGTGTATTTCAGCACAACCACTGAATACCCTTGTTTTTTGTTTGCCTATCCTGACCTCTAGTTCCTTTTTTCCCCTTTCCTGCTGTACTGGGTCTCCTTGAAAGGCTTTATTTGTTAGGATTTTATTGAGAGTGTTTTAAATTACGCTTTTATTGCATTTTAATCTTGTTTTTATTATGCCAGGCATTTCTTTGAGCTCATTATAATAATATCATAGCTTTTCAATTTTTAAATTATACTATGTCAAGCTATGATAAAATATGTCATTACTGAGTATGTCAGGTAGAAGAAGTTTTTTTTTTTTAAACAAGGGTCTTTGGCTGTTGCACTGCAATAAACCAGCCACAAAAGCCCTCAGATTTGCTTTTCTATTTGAGGAACAACAGTGTAGTTTTCCTTCCTCTTTGGATTACTGTCAAGAAGAAAGTAGCAAACCTGAATAAAAATTACAACCTTTGGGTCAGATTCTCAGTGGATGTTAAATGGCGTAGCTCCATGAAAGCCACTGTGGCCTTACTCTGGTTGCAGGATTGCAACAATAAGAATGATGATAGACATAATTAGTTTCCCTATTTTAATTTGTAATATCTATAAAACTTGAAAGTTACACTGCTGTATGAAGGGCATCACAAACAAACAGTCTCAAAACTTTTTCCACTCTAAATATGCATTAATCTCTCACAGGGGAAATGACAGATCCCCTGAAATCAACAGCAAACTCCCATGAACTTTCAGTGGACTAGGGTTTCACATTAGGTGCCTCTTGTGGTTTTTTTCAAGTCATGCCTCCAAATAAGATGAGAAACAACCAATAATAAGGCCTTGATTCCGCAATAGATGGCAGCTGAGTGGACTGCTGCAACCCTGGCAGAACCCCACAGAAGCAAGGGATAAAAAACGGCACATAACAACAAGTTGAAGACAAACAGCCTCCCTGAGGCCTTAGCAGCCTGCCCCAGACGCTATCTATTGCAGGATCTGAGCCTTAGATATTACTGTGTATAAGAAATTCCTCAACTAAATAAAATTAGGCCCTTCACAATAGAAACATTTTGATCAACAGCATGAAGAACAATTGCATGCAAAGAAACACAGGAGCACCTGAGATCACAGCACGGCAACGGCAGCTCCCTGCTGCACAAAGGACAAATTAGAAACATATTTTTTGAGAAAATATGTCCCCAGTGTGGTAAAGATTTGCTTGCATTTTTGCTTCTTTTTAAAAATTATAGCTTCAGAAAGAGAGTGTCACAGAAAAAAAGGCAAATTCAGCCCTAATTCTG
This sequence comes from Pelodiscus sinensis, assembly GCF_052426305.1. Lineage (NCBI taxonomy): Eukaryota > Metazoa > Chordata > Testudines > Trionychidae > Pelodiscus > Pelodiscus sinensis. Next base: position 17,871,281 of record NC_143054.1, read on the forward strand.
TTCATTTTACACATAGATATTGATTGGATTACTCATTTTTGGGATCCTTAGACTACATAGACGAATTGTTCTTTGAAAGCGTGGCCCCATGCACTGGATGTGAAAATGGTCTAGGCTGCAATGGAAGCATAAAGAAGTATTCTGCAAGTCTTGCAGAAGGATTCTATGAGAGCAAAATGCAAGGGCAACTCCAAGGCTACATTTATACTGTGCTCTCTTGTGCAAGAAAATATGCAAATGAGGGGAAGTGGTGAATATCATTGTGCCTCATTTGCATACATAACAAGCCACGATTTTTGTGGAAGGGGCTTGTGTGCAAAAAGGAGCCATCTAGACAGCTCCTTTCTGCGCAAACCCCCCCTCTTGTGCAAGAGCCATTTTGCCTGAAAAAAAAGTGGCAGAACAGCCCTTGCACAAAAAATGGTGGCTCATTAAATATGCAAATGAGGTGTGGCAATATTCACCACCTCATCTCATTTGCATATTTTCTTGCGCAAGAGAGCGCATAAACATGGCCGCCACTTTTTTTCGAAAAGGAGCTTTTTCGAAAAAAATTGCAGTCTAGACGCTGAGGTTTGCAGGATCTTTCAAAAAAGGGTTTATTTTTTGAAAGATCCATGTCTAGACTGCCGGGTTTTTTTTTCAAAAAAGCTCCGTTTAGAAAAAAGCGATGGTCATGTTTATGCTAATGAAGCATGGGGTATTTAAATCTCCGCTTCATTAGCAATTTCGATGTGCCTAATATACATCTCTCTGTCAACAGAGAGGTGTAGTCTAGACACAGACTCACAGTTAAAAATCTATTGATCTTACTAGTAAACATACACAATCATTTTATAAGTGCATGTTAAACTGCCATATAGAATAATAAAATCATAAAATACTAGAACTGGAAGGGACCTTGAAGTCATCAAGTCCTGTCCCCTGCCGTCATGGCAAGACCAAGTACTAACTAGATCATCCCTGATAGATGTCTATCTAATGTGCTCTTAAATATTTCCAGAGATTCCATAACCTCTCTAGACAATTTATTTTCAGAGTTTAACCTCACTGACAGGAAGTTTTACCTAATGTCCAACCTAAACCTCCCTTGCTTCAATTTAACCTTTGCTTCTTGTCCTATCATCAGAGGCCAAGGAGAACAATTTTTCTCCCTCCTACTTTTAACACCCTTTTAGATACTTGAAAACTTCTATTGTGCTCCGTCTAAGTCTTCTCTTTTGTAAACTAAACAAGCCTTTCAGTCTTCCCTTACCAGTCAAGTTTTCTAGACCTTTAATAATGTTTGTTGCTCTTCTCTGGACTATCTCCTATTTCTCCACATCTTCCTTGAAATGTAGTGCCCAGAACTGGACAGAATACTCCAACTGAGGCTAATCAGTGCAGCGTAGAAGGGAATAATGACTTCTCGTGTCTTGCTCACAACACTCTTGTTGATACAATTGAGAATCATGTTTGCTTTTTTTGCAACAGTGTCACACTGTTGACTCCACTATGGCCCCTAGATCCTTTTCTGCAGCTTTCCTTCCTAGACAGTCACTTCCCATTCTGTATGTGTGAAAATGACTGTGTTTTCCTAAGTGGAGTACTTTGTATTTGTCCTTATTAAACTTCATCCTATTTAGCTCAGACCATTTCTCTAGTTTGTCCAGATCATTTTGAATTATGACTCTATCCTCCAAAGCACTTGCAGCCCCCTCCCAGCTTAGTGTCCTCTGCAAACTTAATAATCATACTCTGTATGCCAATTTCTAAATAGTAGATGAAGATATTGAACAGAACCGGTCCCACATCAGACCCCCGTGAAACCCCACTTTTTATGGCTTTCCAGCATGACCATGAACCATTAACTACTACTCTCTAAGAATGATTATCTAGCTAGTTATGCACCTACCTTATAGTAGCCCCAGCTAGGTTGTATTTCCCTGCTTTATTGCTAAGAAGGTCATGAGAGACCTTATCAAATACTTTACTAAAGTCTAGGTAAACCACACTCACAGTTTCTCCCTTATCCACAAGACTTATTATCCTATCAAAGAAAGATATCAGGTTGGTTTGACATGATTTTTCCTTACAGATTGGTTTGACATTGTGCTATCACCTTATTATTTTCCAAATGTTTGCAGATGAACTCCTTAATTATTTGTATATTAATAAATAGATACAGTTTGTATATTTTGATAAGAAAATTAGAAGCATTTGCCAAGTAATTGATGATTCAATGCCAGTTAGTAGTCACATGAAATAATCACATATCATGTTCCAGGGATCACATATGGAGGTGGAGAAGGAATTTCTTTCTCTCCTATTTCATGCAGTTAGCTAAATTTATCATTGTTTTTTTACTTTTTTTTTGTTGTTGCTTCAGGTATTGGCTACAATCTCAAAAATGAAACGAGGCACTGGTCCAATCTGCTATGACAGTCCCCATATTGACAAACATTATTTAACTGTAAACTGGTTGTTATGAATGGCAGATTAAATTAATTGTGATAAATGCAAAGCAATGCTCATTAGAACACATAATCCCAGCTATACATAGAAAATGACTGGCTCTAAATTAACTGTTACCTCTTAAGAAACAGATCTTGGTGACATTATGAAGAGATCTTTGCAAACATCTGCTCAATGGGCAGCAATAGTCAAAAATGCTAAAAGGAAGTTGGACCCATTAGGAAAGGGATAAATAGTAAGACAAAAATATCATAATGCCACTATATAAATCCATTAAATGCTCACACCTTGCATACTACATGCAGTTCTGGTCACCCCATATCAAAAAAAGATACACAGGTTGAACATCTGTAGTCTGGCAACTTCCGGACCTGGCTGGTGTAGAACCAGAGAATCTACCAGACCGCGGGAGGTCCATGGGTGGTCAGTAAAGGTAGGGCTGCCCCCAGTGCCACCTCCAGCTCTGCCCCGCCTGCTGTGGCCCTGCCCCCATGGGGAGGGGAGCAGGCAGGTTTGCACATGCCCCATCCTCCCTGGTCCCAGAACACTGGGGAGGGAGGAGAGCATTTGGCACAGCCCCAGCCTCTCTGGCCCCAGAGCACTGGGGAAGGAGGAGGACACACGGCACAGCCCAAGCCTCCCTGGCTCTGGAGTACTGCAGCGGTAGGAGGGCGTGTGGCCCCAGTCTCCTCACCCTGGAGCACTGGGAAGGGAGGAGAGCACATGGCTGCAGCCTCCCTGCCTGGAGAACAGGGACAGCAGGAGGTCAGGGGGAGCTACACTGCGCCCCTAGTATGCCTATAGTAGACATTCTGCGGGAGGAGTGAGGGCAGGGCCAAGTTGGCAATTTGGGAAGGCAATGCCTTCCCTGGCCTAGAATATTGGCTGCCCATGAGGAGGTCAATATTGTCTAGCTGCATTACCAGTACGTCCACTGCTCACTGGGCTCTTAGAAGGTTAAATAGATCTAAAAAACAGCACAGAACACTGAGAGCCAGAGCTGGTGGCTGTAAACAAATTTTATGGGACTGTGAGAAACTTGGCCACAGATAAGTGGGCATCCAGCTAAACAAAATTATACCAGACCCCAGATGTTGTTGAACCACAGAGTGCCGGCCTAGAGAGGTTCAACCTGCACTGGAACTGGGACAAATACAGAGAATTATCAAACTACTTTATTTATTTGAGGTTGTGATTTTCCAGTGGGCTTATCATAGATAGGTACTTACTCCTGTGGGCTACTATGGAAATTTCATCCTATGTGCCTGATTTTAGGTACCCACGTTTGATAATGATACCATCTACATGTTTTGTTAATCTCTAAGGTGCTGTTAGACTAGTCATTGTTTTTTAAGTGTGATCATGTTAGTCTTTGTTTTATAGACATTGAGCCACAGAACAATGGCATAATTAACTCGTTGACCATTAAGCACTGAAATATTTATACAAATCCGTGCTCTGCAAAAGTGCTGATATAAATAACAGTGTTGTAAAGGCTGACTTGCAAAATGACAGACTTAGAGCACCATTTCAGGCCAGCTTGACCGGGGTTTTTAGATCATGTTGCTGTGGAGACCCAAGGATGTTGGCTGGTTCTGTTTGGTTATTGGCTGCTAAACGGAAGACTACATGCCATGTCAGATCTATTCTACAGTGTTTGGTTTCCAGAGGGACAGAGTTAATTACTGCTTGCATGAAAAATCCCCTTCTGAATAGCAATGAAAGCTTTAGCTGCAGTAAACAGTCACTCACCCCCTTTCTTTGCATGACAGCCACCAGTGAAGTAGAACAAAGAAAAGCACTTTTTTGAAACCGTGCTACTGTATCTCAAAGACTCAAGTTAAGGATATGTTTGAGCATTTCTGATCCTCTAGGTAGCAGACGAAAGCAACACAGTGAAAATAATTCCCTCAGCCACCCAGGGTCAGGAAGCAGACTGCAAGTGTCAGTGCCTTGAGCCAGTGATCTTACAGGGTGTGGCCATCTTGTTACCTGTTCTTATCACTATCAGCTGTAGTGACAGGCCATTCCAGCAATTGAGCTTTATAAGGAATGGATGGTAGGGCTACCAAATGCATAAATATCACACAAATTGGATTATGCTTGCCAGCCTGACAAGGTAAGGTTTGACTGTTTCCATTTGGGTTTTGATTTGTGGGTATTTGTTAGCTACACTAGTCATTTCTTTAAACTTCCCAGTTAGGTCTTACATAGCTTATGCCAAGGTTGGTTTTTTTTCTTAAATGGATGCCCACAATTGGTTTTCAAAATCAATTCCCCATCAGTTCCATTTGTGTCCCAATAAGGGCTTAGAAGCCTATCTTTTCACACTTCCTTAGAAAAAATCTTAGAGTACATACTATTATCTCTGCCAGATTAATTCCTAATGTATCTCAGGTGATACACTGTGAATTAGGACTTTTGAATTTTTGTTATATATAAGCTTATTGCCTTAGAGGATGTTACTATGTTTATAATGATTTTTCTGCTAAAGTGCTTGGAGACTTTTGGTCCTGGGCACCCACAAATTAATTGACTTTTATTATTACTATTTTTCCCATGTTTGCAAACAAATTTTGTCTGAGGGCTTGTGTGATTGCAATACAGTGTTAGACAACACAGGGGACTGCATGTCACCACCCTTTAGAAGGATTTGGTTCCTTTTTCATTTGAAGCCTCATCTTCTTAACTTTATGAAGAGAACCATTTCCCTGTCTGACTAATATATATCACACCAGCTTTCTCTAATTATGGTTTCATTAATATTGATATTAGGCTTTTTTATTTTTTTAAATCTTTTTTTAGTCCCCTTTTTTTCTTTTGCAGCTGGAAGAAAAGCAGGCAGAACAAAGATCTACTTAGAAACCAGGTGATGACATCGGTAGGTCCAACTACTTGTTCCGTTCAAGTTAATGGGAATTTTGTCTCTGATGTCAATAGGATAAGGATTACTCTGGACCTTACTCTGCCAGGAGCCTCATTGAAGTCAGCACAAGGACTGCCATGTGTGGGCCTTACTATGTACATCTCAGGGAATGCTTTTCTTAAACATAATTTAAATGGAAAGGAAGTTTATTGGTAGAAAGCACCACAACAGGAAATACAGAAACCTCCCTCAGTATTTAGTCTTGCCTCATGCACAGGGCTGGATTAGATAACCCACTGCGGTCTCTTCTAGTCCTACATTTATATGATTCTGTTATTCTAACCTCTGGGACCTGCGACTAGTATGACAGCTAAAAAATTCTTCAATGGGGAAAAAAAACCACTGGTAAAAAAGTTCTGACTTCCTCAGCTCTTCTTTTTTCTGCACACTGGTTTTCATCTTTCAGTCTATACCTTTTTAGGAAGAAAATCAGAATTAAATATTGATAGAGTTAAAATGCAGTTTGGGGAGAGGAATGAAGAATGGCAAATCTGTGTTCAGTAATTCACAGTATTTATGTCAAAATGGAACACTATGATTGTAGGGTTGGAAGAGACCTCAGGAAGTCATCAAGTCCAACCCCCAGATGGTCTAATCTCCTGCATAACAGAGGGTGTAGAATGTCACCAAGTTATTTCTGCATTGTGTTTGGCTAAATCACCTCTTCCAGACAGCCATCATCTAGTCTTGAGTTGAAGACATCCAGAGACAGCGAATCCACCTCTTCCCTTGGCAGTTTGTTCCAAAAGTGCATCACCCTTGCTGTTAAAAATACCTGCCTTTTTTCTAATCATCTGAAAGTTACTGAAGTCTTGAGGCTTTGGAAATTAGTGCCATTCACGCACCTTGCTTTGTGCAACTCAGGCTACTCCTTAACGCTTCAAAACATACATTATTGGAGTGCAACCCATAGTCTATTCAGGTCAGGATTTATGGAGATCCTGTGGTGCGGCAGGTTGTGTTAATCAGTATGTGAGTCAGAAAGAGCCCAGGAATTGTCTGTCCTGTACAAGAAACAGAGAATCTCCTTTCTGTTCAATACAAGTGAAACTTGACTTCTCTACCAAGAGAAACACTCCTCCAACCACAGGTCACAAAAAAGGCACCGCCTCCTTCCTCGTAGTCTGAAATCTCATTAAAATGTTTGCTGTGGGAGATTTGAAGCCCATAGAAACATCCCTGTTTTGTAGCTACCTCCTGTTCAGCTCTGTTGGGGAGAGAAGAGATAAAAATGAGGTTACAGATGGGCCAGAAACAATGGAATTTGAATGAAAACACCCACACAATTTCTAAAGCTGTAGTTTAAAAGCTCAAAAGGGAAAAAATACCTGTTGCAAAGCACAGGGGAAAATATTTTACAGGCTGCTGCGTATAGTTTAAGATCCTGAAGGGGAGAAATCGCTTCTGCAAATCAGAGAAGGGAATATATTTTTCAGACTATGGCTTAGAGGGGGGAAATGGGAAATAACTTTTGCATAGCTGATAACACATATATATTTCAGGCTGCCATCTCGGAGCATAGGGGAAAAGAATTATTTTGCTAAAAACAGGAAGAAAAGCAAATATATTTTAGAAAGTGCCTCAGAGCAGAGTTGGGAAAAAATCCATTCTGGCGCTGCTGCTCTCAGTGCTAAAAGCTATGAACCAAGGTGTGGATGATCAAGAGGGAGTTGGAGAGGAGGACACAAAATGTAATCTTTACTATTTTTTCACAGCCTATAAAAAAGCCACACACAATTGCAATCTTTACATTCAAAGTAGTGTGGGAAGTGCACCCTCTCTACTTCCCTTGAGGCAACTTGAACCCTAAAGTGAGTAGAGAGTAGTAAACAGCAAACAGGGACATTCCCCTGCATTCTGCTCTGCATTATTCCACTCAATGGGACTTCTATGTTAGGGGAATAAGATGCATCCAGTGAACCAGAGTGATAGAAGCTGCATTCCTCATACATGCAAGGAAGCTGGAAGAGAAATTAGGCTTCCCCTCCCATTTCCCCAGTGGTCTTTGTACAACCCCAACGTGGCCCAGAGAACCTGTGTTATCACATGCCATATTTGCTCTGTTCACATGGGTTACCCCTCCTAGTAGCTTCTCTGTTTCTGGATGTGTCGGTCTTACCGTATTTTGCCTCAGACAAATAAGAGACTCAGTCTTCCCTCTCTCCTTTGACTTGGGGGAAAGGGACCTGCTGCTCTTTAGCCTTAGTAAAGCTGCTATTACTTCCTGTATGTGTGTGCAGCTGATAATCAGGGCTCCCACTATCTGTATAGTAATTACCGGAAAGGTTTCGTCACTTAATATCCGTATAATGGCTGGGCTCACCCTGAGTAATCATGACCCCTATTGGTGGCAATTCAGCAACTCCTATTGGTGTGACAAAACATAAGTCCCAGCTAGTTAATAAAGGGGCCAAGAAGCTAACAAAGATAATGGTATTAGCAACTCTTACTTTTCAGCAGCCAGACAAAAGCACTGACCTAGGTGACAAAGAAGACTCAAACACTGTGATGATTAGGAAGACTCTGGTACTAGCTGGTGTTACTAGCAATGGGATTATAATAAGCAAGGGCATACAGAGCCATGCAGCAGATTAGACTTACTTTACTTAAGCAATAAGGGCCCACAGTTTAAGAAGCAAAGGTGCACTGAATTCTGCAGCGCTCTGCCAGAACATTAACAGACTGTGTGGTCATTTGATAAACGCAGTGCAAATAATTGTTCCAAGGTGGGGAGTGAGGTACAATAGCTGTGCATATCTTTCTTGTATTGATAAAGGGGGTGCATATCTTATGAGTTCACTCTGTATAAACTTTATGCATATTGAGACCAAATTATTTGTGGTATTGGTCCCATTGGTACTGTGCACCAGATTGCTGTGTCAAGTCACTTTGACTGAGCCTTCCCACAGCTGAGCTGTTTTCATTGTCTGTTTCGTTACTCTGCTGGGAGCTGTAATTCAAACTCTGTGCCTTTACTGTGGGAGACCAGAGCTTCTAGCTCAGCAGGACAGGGTGGTGGCAGCACCCCCCGGCGCAGGTAGGCAGGCTCAATGGTATGATCAACCCATTGAATGACAGTCTTGAGGGGATTTCTGTGACCCGACCCATCATAGTGTACACATGTGGCATCCCAGATTTCTCTCTTTTTTTTTTTTTTTAATTAAAAAAAAAGGTCTGGTAGCACTTTATACAATAATAAAACATGTAGATGGTTGTGCTTGAACCAAGACCAATATGCACCTGGGTGCCTGCACAGAAGCTGAAATTCAGACCTGCACTGTGGCCACTCTGGATGGAAGCACGCCACTTTAGCCTCACAAATATTATGCAACACACAGAAGGCCACAATTACGTGAACCACATTGGTCACACCAGCTTGGAGAAAGCTCTGTAGCTGGTGCCAGTGTGGTTTCAGTCTATCAAATGGACACTCCATGACCATGCTGCAGTTATTGTACTGGGGTCATGGAGCTTAGAATATGAACCATGTTAGGAGTGCATATGCAAAAGCCTCCAAAATAACTGTCAGCACAGAAACACCATAAAAAGCCCATCATTTCTGGGTAATAAAGTTCCTTCTCCCCTCCCCACCAAGTAGAATCCCATTCTCTTTAGCACCTTAGTTTCCTGAAACTTTCCACTTTTTTCATGCTGATATGTATGAGTCTGCCTCTGTGGTCCCCTAAGCCATGCAGAATGGGTGAATAGTAACTTTTTTGGTTTTCGTACTCACTTGCTCCTTTTGGTGGGCAAATATTTGGGTGTGGGTACCATAAAAAGCCCCTGCACAGTTTGGAACTCCTATCCTTTGAAATCCAGATATACTTTCAGGGTTTCGCTTATGGTAACCATCCTTGGGTATATCATCCTTGGGTATACCTTGGGTATGTTAATTGCTGGGCAAACCTTCATCATCTCAACCCTGACAATGGACTTTCAAACTCGGTTTGCAAGTGACTGATAGCTGACTGATGGTGGCAGCTTCCACAGGGAAATATTCACCAGGCAGCAGTATGACTTCCCTGAATCAAGCATTTTGATGCTGGAAGTAGAGTGCAAGCTCACCATACAGCCTGTTTCATCATTCTGAGGTTTTGAAGCTATTGCTGGTCATTCCAGGTTTCAAAAACAACATAATCCCACCATATCGGGCTGGTTTTCCTGCCCCAGAACTGATAGCTCACTCATGGGTGTACTGTGGCAACAACAGCAGGCACTAAATTTGTTCCATGGGATGCAAATTAATTATCATTCTCCTTCATGGTAAGTCATCTTCAGTGTATCAGAAAATTCTGCCCACATTTCATTCTGAATCTCAGTGATTTCCTACTGCACTGCCTAAATATATCTCCTGCAATAAAGAACAGGAACAGAACATGTCATAACTCCAGGTCTTTCCTCAATTTCCTAAGCAGCAGAGATGAGCAGGAAGTGCCATTGGCAAATGTGTGAAAGTTGGAAACAGTACAAACAACACTGAGCAAGGTGGTTCCTAACGTGTCTCGTGTGATGCACAGACCCTTTGGATGCTATCCCTGAAATGGTGGAGTCAACTTTTCAAAACAACAGTGGCAGCATGCATGCAGGCAAATGTGTGTATTTGGGGTACGTCTAGGCTAGGTTTTTTTCCTAGAGGGGATATGCAAATTTGGACCTAATATCTTCTTCCAATCGCTTTTTTGAACATGGGTTTTTTGAACGTGAAAGTAGTCTGGATGCGTTTTTTTTCAGAAAAGAACCCTTTTTTGAAAAACCGCATAAAAAAAAAAAGAAGTTTAAGGAAGAGCGGTTTTTCCAAAAAAGGTTTTTTTTTCCCCTGAAAAAACCATGTCCAGACTACTTTCACTTTCCAAAAACCCGCTTTCGAAAAAGCGATCGGAAGAAGATATACAAATTAGCACTGCATTTGCATATCTCCTTTCGGAAAAAAACCTAGTCTAGACATACTCTAATCTTCTACCTGTATCCAGCACATGTGGACACTTGCATGAGAATGCATAAAGTCAAATAACTGTACATCAGTGTAGACAGCGCTTTAATTTAACGTCACTCTCCATTCCTCAGCTCTCCGATTTATTGGCCATACATCTCTAAAAATAGAAGAAAGCAGAAAACAATCTGTAGAGAAATCAAACAAAAATTAGCGCTCCCTTTTTGCTAGTGTTCTGTTGGCAAATAACTCACACATTGTCTCAGCATGCTGGGATTCAGCATATTCAAAACATACGTAATCCTACACAATTAACATCACAAAACACATTGTCAGATTCCAAGCAGAGAGAGACAAGAGCAAGTAAGCTCTTTTGGCCAGGGACTTTCAGTTACAGGTGTGTAAAACAACAGTGCCTAGCATAGTTGGACCCTATAAGTTCATGAACTCCCCAACTATATTGCCCCATGCATCTGGGTGTGTTGCTGCAAGGGGTCCTTGACTCTTCCTCATGCTGCCTCTGTCTCACTGGGTCTTCTGTGACTCAGCTCTTCAGCCAAGTCAAACATACTTCAGTCCTCTTCCAAGGTAACGAGAAGGTTTAACTGAAAGTTCTCAAAACATCCCAAGACAAAAGAACCTTATCCCACCCTCTCAGGGGCTATCTGTGGCCCTTCCTTTGAGGTGAGTGTTCAGCTCCTCCCTGGGTTCTCTATGCCTTCCCTTGGGCTTGCATACTCCTTCCTTAGGAGCTGCTAGTGGAACCCAGATGCACCCTTGTTGACTGCATTGCATCTAAACTGCCGCGCTGTGCCGGATCAGCTGATCATCGGCACAGCGCAGTAGCCATTTTTATTTTATTGAAGCAGGGATTATTTAAATCCCTGCTTCTTTGACTATGCTGAATAAACTATTTTACATGGCTCCGTTGATGGAGCCATGTAGTCTAAACATAGCCTAACAATCCTCTAGCAGCTGTCCCAGAATATCCATTCCCTGCAATAGTGACTGTTCTGCTCACAATTCTAAACTCCACTGCTCAGGGTCACAGAGATGCCCCTGCATGTTTTTTTTAATTGATTTTCCTGAGTTCGTTTCTGGGTGCCTCCCAAACCCCTACATCTGAAGAAGTGGGCGGTGCCAACGAAAGCTCATGATACCACCTACATGTTTAGTTAATCTATAATGTGTTCCCAGACCAATTGTTGTCTTTTAAACATATTTTAGTGACAGCCATACAACATATTGTCATAACTTCATTTGCATTTAATGAATACATATTTAGAGGGAAAAATGGACTTTCATCTGATCATTATGGTTCTCCTGATACCTCGCATGACATACTTTCCATTCAATGTCACACCTGTACACAAAAGAGGAATATGGAGATTACAGGGCTTTCCCTAGGTATAGAGTATTACTGAATGCTTCTTTCCACTGCTCGTGAACAAACAACAGTTAGGCAACTTCCATCAGCACCCCAGACTTGTCTCCCTGAAACAGACATTCTGCCCTGGTCAGAAGGCTGACCAATATGAGTTTATAACCCAGTCTGCCCCTCCCTTAATGTATAGAGGACATGCACCAGCTTTTGTACCTGAGCTGAGGTTTCCCAAGTACTTCAAGCAAAATACACTGTTTTAGGTGAAGGATATAACAGATTTATTAACTAGAGAAAGGTAGCTGTTAAGTGATTATAAGTAGTAAGCATAAAAGAGTTGAGAAAGTTACCAAAGAAAATGAAAGAAAACTGCACAATCTAATTCTTAAACTTTATTACAGTAGGCTGTAGTTAGATCAGCAGTTTGGTCACCCCACTGGATAACAGGTCTTAGCACACAGGATTCCCCCTACTCCTGGACCAATCTCCTTAGATGATCTTTGTCTCCAGTTGCATCCAGCATAGGTGGGGGAGGAGAAAGGTACAGGCATGTTGTTGCTGTTCATTATTTTATATCCTTAGTCAATGCAATTCGATACAGCAGTTATCTGTGATTTTTGCCCCTCTGAAGTGAACGTATGTCTGTTGAATTAGCTTCCATGTGTCAAGGCATACCAGTTAGAAAACTCTGTATCATTAAAGGTTCTTGCAAAAGAACATTTTGACGATTTTAGTGTCATATCATGGATATGACAGCAGCCTGGCTTAGAAAATGATTCAGTATTTGCTGAAAGATGGAAAGTAATAAGGGATGCTTATGTTGACACATTATTTACATGCAGCGCTCATAGATCTGAGGTTCAAAGTTCATGGTTTCCATGCAGCATGACAGAAGGCAGGATCAAGATCAACTGGAACAGAAGAACCTTTTTGTTCATTCAAAGCCCACAGATATTCAAATATTTTGCCTCTCTACAATAGCACACAAGTTTTTACTGTAAGGAAATGTTGGCAAAAATTATCAAGTCTTCCTGTGCCTCTAGTTTCAGCCAAAGGCTGAGCAATCCACTTATGCTTTGCACTGAAAAACAAAATGATCCCTGTATATCGTTAATTTCCCTTACTGTTGACATTACATTGACATGATTAAAGTATTAATATTATTGATTGAATAGGGGAAATAAATTGGCTAATCTGCAGAAAAGAGAATGGGAAAAACAAAGTTACAAATGGGGACCCCCCTGGCAACAAACTTCTTCATAAATGCATCTGCAAAAGGCAGCTCCCTTGATCAGTACAGACGTCAGTCTTCTAGAGTTTGTTTTTCTATAAGGGCATAATTGTCAATTTAAATGAACAGTAAGTGAGAAACTGAAATGACAAGGTTCTTGATTCCCTGCCTATCCCACTAAATAAACTTGCAGTTAGTGCTAATTAACTTTGAGGACAGACTATATTGCCTGGCACAAATTTGTCTCATACTAATTGTTAGGCTGAATTATAAAAAAGATGTTTTCTACTTCCATTGGTGGGTAAAGTTGGCTCTTTCCTTCCTTCCTTCCTTCCTTGAAAATATCTGCCCAAGTTCCTCCAAAGAGGAAAAAATATCTCTGTTGATAAACTAATTTCATAGAACCATTGATATTAGAGATGAAGAAGGTCTCTTGGGGAATTTTTTAAAGGGGTTTCTCTACCCAGTCTCTCCTTTTGCAGCTGCATTTCTGCATCCACTATCAACAGCAGGTAGAAAGTGCAAATATGCAAGATAAATTCCTTCAAACAATCTGCATAGTGCCATGCTGATATAAGTGAGGTCCATGTGAGTAAAGGGTGTCCCTTTCTATCGCTCATTGCAGAAGCTGCACCAACATGTTTGGAGACTGGCTTGGTGATTTTGCAGGAGCCAGTCCCCAGTATCACATGTTCTGTCCATGCACCTTCCAGGCTCAACCTGGTCTTTATATTCCTAACTTGTCTTGTCGATTGTTAGTGAATGGCTCCCTGGATGTTATCCCTTTTATATGGTTCAGACATTCTGTCATTTTAGCCAATGACCTATTTACTTATTTTATTTAGCACAAATGTTCTATTTTCAGCCTAATGATTTGTTCCTTCCTGAGGCCTCTCTCCACATATTAATTACTGCTGTCAGACCAGGCCTTAGTTACATTCCCCAAAACATATCTTCCAGGCTTTTGTCTGGTGTAATGTGAAATGCCTGTTTTCTTCTATAAAATAAAAACTTGACTTATCATCTTGTTTCATTAAAATGATACATTTCATTAGCAGAGGTTTTGTTCACAAGGGAGTTTTGGCAAAACTGCTCCTCACAATGACTTCCTTTTCTTCTATCACCTACCTATTTGCAATTCCACCTTCTAATATTCCAGCTGAAAATCTTGGTTCCAGGGGCCCTAGAATAGGTAGGGCCTCAGATGGAACATGCAGGGCTAGTGGTTAGCCTCCCCCAGCTAGCCCTCAGTACTGACTGGACCATGTTATGCAGGGCTCTGGCTCTCCAGCCGCTGCTGCTGTTTTGGTAACATCAGTGGTGGCCCGGAGCCCTTTTACATTGCTGGGCCTTAGAGCAACTGCTCCTTTGCCCTTCACCCACCCCTAGTTGGACATTAGGCTCCGTCACTAACTAGTTGCTTTTGACCCTGAGCAAGTCAATTAATCTCTCAGTGCCTATTCTCCATCTAGTATTTCTTCTTGGTCTTATGCATGTAGATATGTTGCTTTTGGGGCATCTCCTAAGTGTTTGTACAGTGTCTGGGTCTCACTCAGTTTTGGGGGGGCTACAGTTATGCAAATATAAGAAATAATTACTAACATGAAAAATAAGAGTGATTGTGGTACGATTATTTTACAGACTCTTGTACATTTGCTACAATAAGAGAAATATTTGTTCAATCAAGCATCAAGACAGAGATCTAGACAACATCATTATTAATAATACTGCATTGACCAAACCTATGCAAAGATTTGGTAGAGCAATAGAAAAGGGTAAATAGTTACAGCCCTCCTTTAAAGCAGCATGAAACATGACTCAGTTCATTTTTCTGTGTGCAAATTGCTATTTTTATTTTTTTTCTAGCTTGTTTTTTTTACACATAGAGAACAGAACATTAAAATAAGCTATAAATGCCACAACCCTCATAATGCTCACTTGCCTCCTGCAGTTAGATCAGAAGAATGAAGTATGAGAGCGTGAAACAGCTCTCAACTCAAGCTGAAAGGGGAAGAGTTGATAAGCCAGGGAAATGCTCTCCAATAACCTTGAACTTGTATTCACTCCCCTCTGAAAACACAAAGTCTCAAGGCAGACTGGGGTGTTGGTGAAGTACTTTACAACATCAGTACTATGTTACAAAAGACACAAAATTTCATGGCAGCCTACAAGTTTTGTGGACTCCGTGGAATTTCAAATCCACCTACCACACAGTGTTTTCCTGTTACGTTTGTTGGAGATTAATGTATTTTTATTGTTAAAATAAATTCTTAGGCAGAGGTAGCCAATTATTTTTTGTAAAGGTCCAAATTTCTTGACTGAAGTGTAGTAAAGGTCCAGACTCCAGAGAAAATAATTTGTAAAAGATAAAATAATAACATCATAATAAATAACAAAATAATAAGTGAATAAAAAGATTCGGGGTTCCATTCCAAAGCATCTGGTGATCTGGATTCAGCCTGCAGAGCTATCCTGTCCATTGGACGGTTTCTGCTGGTTGCCCCAGGATCCCACACTTGGGGCGGGAGGGCTGCACTTCAGGGAACACAGGGCCTGGAAGAAGTGGGGGCCAGCAGCATTGTCATCATCCCTTCTCTGCTCTGCCTCACTAGCTCCCAGCATCACTTGGAGAGGAGGGGTTGGGCAATTTGGGGAAGGGGTTGAATGAAGGTGAAGTAGGGGCAGGAAGAGGTTTTGAAATTGGCTCCGCATGGAGCACAGAGGATGAGGGGGGCAAGCGGGAGCCGGTAAACGTGGGAAACTGGCTTTCAAGCCAGCCACCTGCCCCTACTTGCTACTTCCCATGGAGGTGGGGTGGGGGCAGGCAGAGTCATTGATTGACGGGAACCTGCTTTCAAGCTTCCCCAAAACACCAGCAACAACACAGGGGGAAGGGGCAGGTGAGGCTGCTGCAGAGCTCTCCACAGACAGAAGCTGCCCTGTGGGATGCGGGTGCAGGTCCTGTCTGATACAGAGGCAGCAGCCTGGGGTGGCAGGGGGCTCCCTGGGAGTGGGGCCAGGAGTGCACTGGCTGCTGGTCCTGCCTACAGAGACTATTGAATAGTCATGTAACCACCAAAATTTTAAGAGGTTACCTGACTATTCAATTACATGCTAACATCCCTACACAGGAGTGGACTGAGCTCCTCCCAGGGCCAGGATGCAGGGGTGGAGAGAGGAGGGATGAGCGAGATCTGACTAGGCCAAGGGAAAAGTGAGTTCCCCGGGAGAGGACAGAAGAGGAGAGAAGCGTGCACTTCTGCGAGAGTGTGTGTGTATGGGCGGGGAGGAGGGATGGTGTGTGCTGGAATGGCAAGGGGGAAAGCAATATCTGGGGGGTAGGGGCACAAAATGGTGCCTCGCCAAAAGAGATCTAATTGAAATTCCTTCACACAACCCTGAGGCTTGAACCCAAGGTCTTGCTCCCGAGAAAGTTTACATTTTAAAGAGAGAACGAACCGGAAAAAGAAAGACGGGAGATGCAATGAAATCGCTGAGGGTAAGCATGATTTCTTCTTCCCCATTTTGAGTATGTGCAGCTCTGTGTTTGTGATTTTCAGCTGTTTATTAATCCATACCTTTTGCAGTGAGGGAGAGGACCTAACAGGGAGAAGCTCACTGGAGGCAGTGCATTTGAAGAGGAGATGTGAAGGAAGAGACGATAGAAGCCATGCAGACTGTCTCAGGGAGGGAGTTCCAAGTGTAAGAAGGCCTAGAGACAACAGCAGAAAAACACGTGTAGGGAGGGAGGGGAATCAATTATGTGATTTACCCAAACTGGTGGATGCAAGAATAAAGTGGCAGAAGCATTCTGGCTGGAGGGAAGTACTGTGGTATAGAGCTTTAGAAGCAAAGACTGGAGTTTGAATATGATGTGGAAAGCAAGGAGAAACCCAACAAGAAGTTGAAGAGGAAGTGTAGGCAAGTTCGGTGACTTTCTTAGCAGCATTTTGAACAGATTGAAAGGGGTTGACGTGAATGTCTGAGAAGCAAAAGAGGAGGAGGTGGTGGCAATAGCAGAGATTAGAAACAATCAAGGCCTGAGAAAGCTTCTGGTAGGGGAGAGGGAAAAGAATGCATGGATCCTGAAGATGTATATCCATTTCTTTCTGTCTGCATATTTATAGTCACTGTGGTAGCTAAGTGTCAGAAGAAGCAGTAGGATATAATATCTACATCTGTGCAATAACAGCACCAACGTAGGTAGTGAAAGAGAGAGAATACAAAATAACACTGAATCAAAGTATAATGTTGACAATCTCTGGTTGTCAGTGGGAAAAACTGAACCTGGGATCTCTGGAGCTTAGAACATGAGCCTCTTCTGCATGAATTAAAAGCCAGCTGACTCTCAGCTATGACTGTAGAGCAGAGTCATTATTCTCTTTGTAAGTGGCCTCAATGCCACTACAGGGGCAGTGCATCACACCCAGAAGGTGTGTGAATTACAAAAGCACCCTGGAGCATGTCTGAACTGGGCAGGGGAGAAGAAGAATGTTTGTCATGTGGATTTTGAGTTGGTGATGGGCCACCCAGAAGACATGATGTAGAGCCAGTGACTGAGATGGAGCTGAAGGAATGCCAACAGGTCAGGGTAGGAGCAGTAGATCCAAAATTCTTTGTAATAGAGATGGTAATTGAAGTTATAGAATCCAAGAATATCTTATAGCTTTGGAAGCTTCAGGGGGCAACTGAGTTAGTCTGTACAGGATAAACATAAGAAACAACAAAAGGTCTGGTAGCACTTTACAGACTAACAAAAGATGTAGATGGTTTCATGAGCTTTCGTGGGCACAGCCCACTTCTTCAGACTCCAGTCATCTGAAGAAGTGGGCTGTGCCCACGAAAGCTCATGATACGATCTACATGTTTTGTTAGTCTATAAAGTGCTACCAGACCTTTTGTTGTTTTTTAAATTTATAGATTTGCGTATTTCACTGGGTTGTCACCTTGTCATTATCCCCAAAGTAGCCACAATTGCACTGAAGAACATGATGCTGAATTTAGGAAGCATAAGGCAATATTTAACCACAGGCAGGAACAGAGAGGAAAGCAAATGGTAGAAATAAAAGGCAATGTGACATCTTTTGTCTACATTTTACTGGCAGAATAAAGACCCCCTAAAAATGCAGTGGCTCAGAATCCATCTGTTGTCTCCACTAGAAGTACTACACAGAGAAATCCTATGATGAGAGTAGGAACCGTCACAGGTGTCCAACACAGACCTGCAGCAGATGACATGAAGCTAACAGATAGGGTGCTAACACACCTCACTCAACTAGTCCTAAAAGAAAAGCTGTATGTTTGCAGGAATATGAATGTGAATTTATGCATAGAATCAAAATACAGGCACCTCCTGTTGTCATGAAAAGGACTAATTAATTATCTAGGTTTTCACTTTTCCAGTTACTGCTCTCTCTGGGTACGTCTGCACTTGCTCCCTAGTTCGAACTAGGAATGCAAATGTAGGTGACCGAAATTGCTAATGAAGCGGGGATTTAAATATCCTGCTCTTCATTAGCATGATCTTGCCGGCGCATTACTCCTCTCAACAGCTGTTTCAAAAGTGAAAGTGCGTGCCAGGACTAAAAAAATGATTCCTCAAACTCCTCAAAAAATGAGAAGTAACGTTAGTTCGAACCAAGGGGTTTGGTTCGAACTAATGCATCCCGGCGCGCACTTTCACTTTCGAAACAGCTGTTGAGCGGAGTAACACTCTGGCAAGCTCATGCTAATGAAGCACGGGATGTTTAAATCCCCATTTCATTAGCAACATTAGCAATTTCGGTCACCTACATTTGCATCCCTAGTTCGAACTAGGGAGCAAGTATAGACGTACCCACACACACACACACACACACACACACACACACACACACACACACACACACACACTTTCTCACTCTTTTAACACTTTGTAACAAATTTAAACAACAGTTATATAAAAACTTCAGTAATATCCTTATTAATACTAAAGACTCAAGGAAAAGACCAGATAGAAAGGAAAGTTAGGGACAGACAAATTAATGCAAAACCAAACCCCTTGGTTCGAACTAACGTTACTCCTCATTTTTTGAGGCGTTTGAGGAATGGTATAGAGAAATTAAACACAAGTATCACAAAACCCCCACTTCAGTTAATTTCAATAGAGACTAGCATCCTATATTCACTCAGTTTTATAGAATCATAGAATCATAAAACAATAGAATTAGAAGGGACCTCAAGAGGTTATCAAGTCCAGTCCCCTGCCCTCAAGGCAGGACCCAGTACCATCTAGACCATCCCTGATAGATGTCTATTTTACCTGCTCTTAAATATCTCCAGTGATGGAAATTCCACAACCTCCCTAGGCAACTTATTCCAGTGTTTAACCACCCTGACAGGAAGTTTTTCCTAATGTCCAACCTAAACCTCCCTTGCTTCTTGTCCTATCACCAGGGGCCAAGGAGAACAATTTTTCTCTCTCCTTCCTGTGACACCCTTTTAGGCTACATCTAGACTGCAGGCTTCTTTCGAAAAAAGCTTTTCCGGAAGAGATCTTCCTAAAAAGCTTCTTCCAAAAGAGAGAGACTACACAGCAAAAGCGCATTGAAAAAGCGATCTGCTTTTTCGACAGGTAGCATCCACATTGAATGGCTGCTATCTTGCATGTAAGCTGTGTTTACTATGGGCAGAGTGGCCACCAAGGCACCTGTGCTTTTTCCTCTTTCCTCTTCTATCGAAAGAACTCCCTCTTCCCCATCCACACACGCCTTTTTCTGAAAGATCTCTTTTGGAAAAGGCTCTCTTTCTTGTAGAAAGAGGTTAACTAATGTCAGGGAAACCCCTTTGTTCTTTCAATTTTTTTGGAAGAAAGCGATTGCAGTGAGGACGTAAGTGAGGTTTTTCTGAAAAAATTCTGTAGTGTAGACATACCCTTTGTTACCTGAAAACTGCTATCATGTTCCATTTCAGTCTTAGAATCATAGAATCATAGAGCTGGAAGAGACCTCCATGAGGTCATCAAGTCCAGCCCTCTGCCCAAGGCAGGACCAATCCCAAATAAATCAACCCAGCCAGCGCTTTGTCAAGCCAAGACTTAAAAACCTCTAGGGATGGAAATTCCACCACCTCCCTAGGTAACCCATTCCAGTGCTTGGAAGTAGGAATAAGGGATCTTCCGGAAAAGGGTTTATTTTCCACAAGATCCCGTCTAGACTGGCACTTTTCTCTGGCAAAGCCCCGAGCCGGAAAAAAGCGACAGCCATGTTCATGCAAATGCCACAGGGGATATTTAAATCCCCCGCAGCATTTGCAATTCCGACTGGTCTCATTAGCATCCCTTTTCCGGAAAAGGGTGCCAAAGTAGACACAGCCAATGAGTTTTCAAAGATAATGGCCAAAGGCTCTGCAATGACATTTGCCAACTCCCTCAGAACCTTCGGATGCATTAAATCCAGACCCATGGATTAGTGTATGTTTAGCTTTTCTAAATAATTCCTAACCTGTTCTTTCCCTACCAAGGGCTGTCCACCTACCTCCTTCCCATACTGTTTTGTCTAGTGCATTAGTCTGGGAGCTGACCTTGTCTGTGAAGACAGAGGCAAAGAAAGCATTGAGTACTTCAGCTTTTCCCACATCATCTGTCACTAGGTTACCTCCCTCATCCAGTAAGGCAGGCATGTCCAAAGTCCGGCCCGCGGGCCAATTGCGGCCCGCGGTCGGATTTAATACGGCCCCCGCTTCTCCCGGCTCCCCGGTACTCCTTTGAACTGGCGCGCGCAGCGCAGCGCGCCGCTTCGGGCCGCGCTGCTGCCGCCGCCGCGGTCCTAGACCCTGCCCTGTAGGGCAAGTCCGCAGCCCCGCTCCCCCGCTTGGCTGCGTGTTCGCCCTGCCCCCGGGCCACCGTGAGGCCAGCGTGCACTGCGCTCTCCGACCCCGCGGGCCCTCCGCTTTGGGGCTGAGAGTGCGGGGACAGCCCCCGCTTCCTCCCCCTCTCCTGGCTCCCCGGCGCTCCTCTGAACTGGCGCGCACAGCGCGCCGCTTCCGGCCACGCTGCCGCAGTCCATGGCGGCCGCTGCGGTCCTAAAGCCTGCCATGTAGGGCACATCCGCAGCCCCGCTCACCCGCTTGGCTGCGGGTTCCCCCTGCCCCCGTGCCGCCATGAGGCCAGCGTGCCCTGCGCTCTCCTGTGCTGCAGTCCAGATCTCAGTTTCACCCTTCATATTAGTTTAGGCAAGTTTTTTTTTCAATTGAGATGAATACATTGTAAAATCTCAGTTAATGTCAGTTGGTCTAAATCAGTTATAAATATATTTGGACACAACATGTATAGTTGGTGTTATGTTCCTGTTCATATTTTTTTAACTTAAAAGTTAATAATATGTAATGTACTTTACAATGTTCCTGACATATATTTCAGCTTCCTGGATTTTTTTTCATCTGGCCTTCAGATATGAAAGGCAGAGTGATTTAACACCTGTTTAGATTTGTGATCCATGTGACGAAATGAAAAGTATGCCGTTTGCAATAAACTTTGCATAAAATAGTTAATTTGCATTTAATTTTAATGGTTCAAAGAATGTCAGGCAAAATGGTCGGCCCTCACGCATGTTCACTTCTTCAAATCTGGCCCTCTTTGAAAAAAGTTTGGACACCCCTGCAGTAAGGGATCCACACCCTCTCTGATCACCCCCTTATGGAACATATGACTGTGGAAACTTTTCTTGTTACCCTTCATATCCATTGCTAGGTGCAATTCCAATTGCGCTTTTGCCTTCCTGATAAACTCCCCTGCATTTCGAGCAATATATTTATATTCCTTCCTAGTCATCCGTCCAAGTTTCTACTTCTTGTAAGCTTCCTTTCCAAACAAAACAAGTCCAGTTCTTTCAGTCTTCCTTCATAGGTCATGTTCTTTAGACCTTTAATCATTCTCGTTGCTCTTCTCTGGACCTTCTCCAATTTCTCCGCATCTTTCTTGAAATGTGGTGCCCAGGTTTCCTTTCTTATCCCAGCAAATAAATCCTGGATTTGTTCTGAAAAATTCAAACCATGTTTCCTTGGCTAAATTTTAGCTGAATATATACTTTTAACTTTTACATTCTTTGGGGTGGGGAATGGGCTAGGGGAGGGAGGACAGAACTCCAAAATGTATTTGAAAAAATATCGTAAGCACAGTAAAAAATGTTGAAAGAAGAAAGTGGTTTTCAAAGTTGTCAGCTTTTTAAAAAATGTTCAGAAAAGTTTCAATGGAGAATTGAGAAAACCCAGGAATTGAAAGGAAAACACTTTCACATTATCCCTTTTTTTTCCAAAACATCTTTAAATGTAAAGATAAATTGTTAAGCCCCGAAGAGATGACAGACTATATTATTTCATAAGAACATAAGAACGGCCGTACTGGGTCAGACCAAAGGTCCATCTAGCCCAGTATCCTGTCTGTCGACAGTGGCCAGCACCAGGTGCCCCAGAGAGGATGGACCGAAGACAATGATCAAGACATTTGTCTCCTGCCATCCCTCTCCAGCCTCTGACAAACAGAGGCTAAGGACACCATTTTATCCCCTGGCTAATAGCCTTTTATGGACCTAACCTCCTGAATTTATCCAGCTTCTCTTTAAACTCTATTATAGTCCTACCCTTCACAGCCTCCTCTGGCAAGGAGTTCCACAGGTTGACAACACGCTGTGTGAAGAAGAACTTTCTTTTATTAGTTTTAAACCTGCTACCCATTAATTTCATTTGGTGTCCTCTAGTTCTTCTATTATGGGAACTAATAAATAACTTTTCTGTATCGGCCCGCTCCACACCACTCATGATTTTATAGACCTCTATCATATCCCCCCTCAGTCTCCTCTTTTCTAAACTGAAAAGTCCCAGTCTCTTTAGCCTCTCCTCATATGGGACCCCTTCCAAACCCCTAACCATTTTAGTTGCCCTTTTCTGAACCCTTTCACTGAGGAATTCCTGCATAAATCTCAAAACAATCTGTAGGTGAACAAAAGCACGTTCTTGAGAAAGACATCCAGTCCCCTTCTTCTCAAGCAAAACTGATAAAAATATATTTGCATATATTTAGATAGCATCAAAATAACGCTTGGTGTCCTTGGCTACAGCTACACTGCAGAGCTATTTTGGGATACTGGACGTATCCCAAAATAGCTATTCAGCATCTTTTGAGTGCACCGTTTATTTTGAAATATAACGGGCTCGCTATTCCGAAGTCCCCGTAAACCTCGTTCCATGAGGGTTAAGGGACATTTCGGGATAGAGCTTTATTTCAAAATTTGGCGCTGTGTAGACAGTGCCAAATTTCAAAATAAACTATTTCAAGGTAAGGATGCAGAGTAGATGCACCCTTACAGACATTTTATTATAGGATCCCTGCCTGAAGGCTCTAATGCATTTAAAAAAAGAAAAATAAGAACAAAACAAACAACACCAACAACCAAAACCCTCTGCCATATCAAAGCAAAATACTACATTTCACACACAATTCTCCCCCTGGGGAGTGGATGAAAGAACTAATCATATGTGACAGGTGCTCATTGTTGAAGCATCTTGTATCCATCTCAGTCCCAAGCTATTAGGCTATGTCTACACTGCCTCTGTTTCGCAAAAGAAGCAAAGCAAATAAAGTGCTCATTAGTAACTTCTCGTGATTCATTTGCATAATCTCTGCCCGAGGCTTTTTGTGCAAGAGGTTTTTGTGCAAAAACTAGCAGTGTAGACAGATCCATTTTGCACAAAAAAAACCCTTTTGCGCAAGATCTGTATGCCTCCTTTTTTGAGGCCTTTTTTGGCATCTCCATTCAGTCCATGATATTTAGTGTCTGTCTAACAAAGCTATAAATGTAAGCTCCCAGGTTCACCTTTTGAAGGTGTTGTGAGAGTTTTCTTTGAGGATGAGAACTGAGAGGTCACATATAGAGTGACCATTATGTGTAAAATGACCCCATTTTCCTGTGTGAGTTCATTCAAGAGTACAGTGATTGTCTGGTTTCGTCCACATAGTTGCTACTGTAGCATTTATTGCATTGAATGAGGTACACCACATGTTGTGTTTAGGCATCTGGAGGACCTATGGATCTTGAAAAGTGTATTGTTCATCATGTCATCTAATGCACAAGGGGAAGGTATACAGCTACTATTCAGATGAAGCTGGTAAGACCCTGTGTATAGAACATAGATAACAAACAGTACAGACAAAATAGGAACCTAGGGCAATGACTGAGCAGTGACTTATGATGTTTTGGAGGCTTATTCTGTTTATATTTCTTTTTAGGCGAAGACTAGGGTTTATAGCCTCCTAAAAAAAACAGTGCTGGAAGGAGGGACTTGGAGACTAGCAGGGAAGGGGCATGGCAGATTGGGCTAGGGGATGGATCCCTGAATGGAAAGAGCAGGGAGATGGGAATGGAAGGACAGGAAAGAAATGAGCAAGTAATGACTCATGAGAGGAGCAAAGGGGGCGTGGGGGTGAATTAACTTTGATGAGGGAGGGAGGGAAGTTCTATAGAGTCATAAATAGGGCTGTTAACCAGCCTAACCAGCTACTCTGGGCATGCACACAGTAGTTACAAAGCATCCTGTACTCACGTTTCTCCTGTTGTAGCACTATTGATTAGATTTGAGTAGAATAACTCTGAGCTGTGGTATCCCACACACCTGCTGGGTATGGTCACTGTCCCAGCTAGTGGCATAGAGACCACTTACAGAGAGAATAATGAGTCTGCTCTACAGCCTTAGCTAATAGCCAGCTGGCTTTTAGCTCATGTAGTAGAGACTTATTCACAAAGCTCCAGAGGTGCCAGACTTGATTGTGTCTGCGGAAAACCAGAAGTCAGAAGTGCACTTTCACTAATCATAGTGCAGTGATCAATGGGGACTGTCCTATATATTGTTCAACGTAAGTAACAGTTACAAACTTGGCTCATAAGGGGTCACTGGGTCTTCAAAGGATAGAGTTATCTGACTGTACTTACATATACAAGTACAGACAACTTAAAAGACAGGTGCTAAGTGACCAAGAGGGGCTAGTGAATAGGTGCAGTAAAAATGGGAATTTGTAGGAGGGAGAAAGAATGAAATCACCATGGTTTGAAAAGGCTGTGTTGCCAATGCCACTTCTGCTCCTGGCTCCTCCACTTGCACATATGTCCAGACAAAAAACCCTGCCACAGAGGCCTGTCCTCAGGTCCTGATGTGAATTTGCAAAGATGGTGGCCTGCATTTTCCAGTCATAGAAAGTTGGGTTGGGGAGATCATCCCATAGGAGAGTTGCCTATTAGTAGAATCTCTCAGGAAGCAGGTGGAAGAGCTACTGTAGGGAGGTATTTTGGCCAAAGAACACCCATGAACACAAGGAACTGACACAGTGAGAATCTCTTCTGATTATATAAACTTTTGAATAAATTAAAACAGAGAAATTCCTTTTCTCCAACTTTTTTGTACAGCAGCCTTTTCAATGTTCATCAATATTGCCCCATAGCACATAAAGAATCACATGTGATCAATTTATTTTATGAGTTATCCAAAGAAACTCCTTGTCTCCAGTTAACACTGTCAAGATTTGTGCTAATCTGCCATTTCAGATAAGATTTAGGGCTTCCACACTTCTTTGATTCTTCGGATAAATGAGGATTAAAGTTTTCATTGCTTGTTTGTAATTAGGCAAGTGATAGCTCTAATTATGTAACCAATTTACTACTGTTAACTTCTGAAACTAACAGATGCTGTCCGATTATTTGCAGTGATGTATCTGGATGAGGCTGTTGTCAGGTCTGAAAGAAGCCACCTTGTGGACACTGCAGACATTGTAGGTTGATTCCTTTGAACTCCTTTGAAAATTCCTGTCACCATGGCTGGAGGACTGAAAAAATAGACATATGCATTGCTACCAGCAACAATTTAGGGCTATTGTAAAGCAAAGTAATTTACCAATGGTGTTTTGCTCAAGTACTAGCATTACTGTTGCACTTACAGCTTGTCTACACAGTGAGTTATAGGGCTGCAAGCCAGGGTATGAGTCTACAGCACATGAGTTTGCCATGCAGTAATGTTTCATGTGGAGACTGCTATAGCAGTGAAAATCTGAGCTCAGTTTATTTTAATGTGGAGCACAATCTTACTATTTAGACAAGTCCTTAGGTTTGAAGGCTCCCATTACAAGTCCCAGGACAGACAGACAGGCAAGTCCCAAATTATAGATAAATGAGTTTTGAGGAAGAAGAGATTATAATGATCATTTTGTCTGATCCCCAAATAACAGAAGACACAAAATTTCATGGAATACTTCCTTCA
The DNA here is from genome assembly GCF_052426305.1 of Pelodiscus sinensis. NCBI lineage: Eukaryota > Metazoa > Chordata > Testudines > Trionychidae > Pelodiscus > Pelodiscus sinensis. The sequence goes on from NC_143054.1 coordinate 17,897,484, forward strand.
TCAAATCCCATAACTTATGGCTGATTATTACACTGTTCTTGTTTTAAAGATTCCCAGAGATGAGGATTCTTTTGGTAAGCTGCTCTGATGTTTAATTATCCTCACAATTAACAATGTGCACCTCATTTCCAATCTGAATTTTTCTTTCATAAACCTGCTGCCACTGGATCTTTTCTTTAACCTTTATCTGCTATTAGGAGATTTACCTGGCATTGCTCTGGTCCTTAATTCAATGAAGCTTTTTTTAAAATAAAAGGAAAATGTACATACTTCATTTAAATGGTTGTATTTATCAAAAATACATTGTTATTTTCATAAAGATAATTTTTATTTCAGATTTCCTAAAAAAATGGATTGTTAAAATTTTTCAATTTAATTTAATTTTAGTAATTTTTAAAAAATGGGAATTCCATCAGGTGTGTTTTTCTTCATTCCTATAAACTGTTATTATTCACTGTGTTTTAACAAAAAAGGGCGATAGTCAATGTGGTTTCCAACAATATTTTCTTCTAGTTTTCAAACTTCTATTATTAATTTAGCTGTTTTAAAGCAGAATATTACTTCAAATTTCTCTATTTTATGTGTCTGGTTTTTTTGTAAGGTGTATTGAGAAGTAATCCTTTTCAAGAGTCATCCTATTTTTCTGGCTCATCTTGGGGTCAGTCTCTTTCAACATTCACTCAGTTATGTCAATTTTGGGAACAGTACTTGCTTTGGTGATTGTCTCTTTTCTATTTGGGTTTATGAGAAGCAATCCCATTCCAGGCACATCTTGTTTTCCTGGCATAACCAAACCCTTATGTTGCTTCAAGTTATGATAAGAAAAAGCCATATTCCGAATTTGGTGGTCCTAGCTCTTACCATTTAGGAGGAATTCTTAACTCCAAAACACTCTCTAAAATACATGGCAGATATGAAAGAAAACCCTAATGCCTGACATCTGCTCTCTGTGCAATGTAGATACTTCTATGGCATTATCAATTTGCCTCTTCACTGTCCTTTTTCCAAGCTAAACTGATTGAGCTTTTTAACTCTCATTGTAAAGAACATTTTCAGGACATCAGGAACAGACCTGAACTTGGAGGGTGAGGAATCAAGCTTATATCCAGGTGGTTATTTCCAGTGACCTCCATCAATCTTGTCAGGGTCACTGTTTTCCAAGGTCTGGTCCCTTGGCGTCATTCCTTTATGTATTTGCTCCTGCATTTGGCTATGATACAACCCATGTTGTTTCCACATGCCAGGCTTTTCAAGGAGCCAAAATCACTACAGATTAGTGGCTTGTGATCATTTTTTGCCACTATATCACTCTTCAGGTCATCAGCAAAACTTAATATCAATGATTTAATATTTTCTTCCTAATCATGAGAACTGAACCTTGTGGAACACCATTAGAAGGACCACCAGGTAGTAGCTTGTGGCATTTACTACATTGCTGTAATTGTGCATGTGTATTGTTGGAGTCTGGGCATTGAGCGTTATGTAATTTATTAAAGTGCTGATCAGAAAACAGTGGCCTTGCTTTCTTGTGGAAAAAAGGCAAAAACAAAGACATACCATGCTACAAGCTAGAGATAGTCTCCTTTATCTCAAATGCTAGAGCAGTGGAAAACAATTCCAATCCAACAGGTAAAATATGTTTGGAGCATCATTCTTTGTCCCTGAGAGTATTAAAACCAAGCCAAAGGAGACAGAGGACCAGTCTGATGGCCTCAATCATTTCAACTTTGATTAACAAGCTGGAACCATTTAAAAGCAACATGCAACACATTAAATGGATTAAAAATTTGGCGACTGATAAGTTTAAAAAAGTAACTGTAAATGGGGAATTACTGAATGGGACTGTTTTCAATGAAGTCCTGCAGGGACTGGTTTTTGGCTCTATGCTACTGACCATTTGTATCAGTAGCCTAGGAGAAAATTCAAAATAATCACTGATAAAGTTTGCAGCTGACACAGAAACTGATTCAGAATGATGTGGTAAACTGGGCACAAGTGAACAATATGTATTTTAATCTGGCTAAATGTAAATGTATGCATCTGGGAATAAAGAATGTAGGTCATACTTACAGGATGGTGAATACTGTCCCAAGGAAACAGTGATTCTGAAAAGGATTTGGGGGTGGGAGTGGATAATCAGCTGAACCTGAGCTCCCACTGTGATATTGTAGCCAAAAGAGCTCATGTGATCCTAGGATGTAAAAACATGGGAATATCGAAAACGAGTAGAGAAGCCATTTCGGTACGGGTGTGATTACTACTGGAACATTGTGCCAGTTCTGATGCCTGCTATTCAAGAAAGATGTTGCTAACTTGGAGAGAGTTCAGAGGAGGGTCACAAGAATGAATAAAGGATTAGAAAAAAGTCTTATACAAATAGACTCAAGGAGCTGTCTATTTAGCTTAACAAAAATAAGGTCAAGGGGCAACTTGATTATAGTCGATAAGTACCTACACGGGAAACAAATACCACAATGGGCTTTTCAGTCTCACTGAAAAGGATAGAACATAATACAACAGTTGGAAATTGAAGCTAGACAAATTCAAACTGGAAATAAAATGTAATGTTTTAATGCTGAGAATAATTAGCCATTGGAACAATTTACCAAGGGTCATGTGGATTCTCTATCACTGGCAATTTTAGAAACAAGATTGGATGTTTGCCCAAAAGATCTGCAATGGGTATCATTTTGGGGGAAGTTCTCTGGCCTGTTCTATATAAGAGGTCAAATTAGATGATCACAATGGTCGCTTTTGGTCTTAGAATCTATAAACTTTTTTTGGCAGCTTGGCATTGCAAATATGAAATTAATTCTTACAGCTCCAAACTAGCTTGCCTAATCTTTAAAAATAATTTCTCCAAAGCCAACCAAAATAAATACATCGATATGTTGACCCTACACATAACCTACTCTTACCCAGTAGGCTTATTCAGCCTCCTGTAGTCATTGAATCACACAAAAGTTTATGAATCAGCTACTTTCTCTCAACTAGTAGAGATGGGTCATTTTAGTTCATGAAGTAAAATCTCCTGCTTTTAGATCCAGAGGTCCAGAGTTCAACAACAGCTGATGATGATTCATTGCAAGGCTCTGCTGTTACATACACATGAGACCTCTCAAAGTGAAGGAAAGGAAAGTAGCTTGAGAAATTGGAAGAGTTTTAATGAAAAAGTTTGGCATTACTGGATTTGCAAATTACATTTTCTTTTTCAGTTTTCTGTAAAGCTGAAAAATGAGGAACTATAAATTTGTTACAATATGTTTATTTATAGTACTTATACATTTTTAACTAAGTAATGAAGTTTTAGGCGTTCCTCTGAGTCCTTTGTCAGATCTGAGATGAGGTCTTTGCAAGTGGCCAGAAAACAGACTATGGTACAATGGGATGATTCTCAAAACCATCTTTGATTGTTTCATTTTCTTCAAGATGTAGACCTGAAAGTAAGAACAGAAGCTACAGTTCTGCTGGGTCAAACTCATTCCTGGCATCAGTAGGTGCAGATCTTCAATAGAACCATGTCTGCTTCTACTCTCAGGATGCGTCTATTTCAGGATACTTCTGGTATCCTGAAATAGAGTATTCTGTGTCTTGATAGCACACTTGTTATTTTGAAATATCTTCCAAAATAATGGCTGTGCTATTCTAATGTCACTGTAAACCTCATTAAGGGATGTTTTGGAATTGCACTCTATTTCAAAATTAGCTCAAAATAAGCTACACAATTTGCATAGTTCAAATTGTGTATCTTATTTCCAGCTAAGGGCGCAGTGTAGACATACCCTCAGGGACTTCATTCTGTTAGGTATACATAATGGAATTACACTGGCTGACATTTAGAATAGACTGGAGACTTCTATGTTATTTCCAGATAGCTTTCCTAATGTTTGAAACTGCTGGAAAGCCTATAACTTTGTCATGATTCTAAATATTGTATTTTATTACTGAAACCAAATGGTCGTGTATGTTAGTGTCAGATTACAAAAAAAGGGAGCTATTTTCTGGCAGTTTTTCCTCTTTTGATGGATATAAATCACTGGACCACAAAGAAATTTGAAATGTTTTCTCTCTATTTATTCAGAGAGTATATTTTTCCCCCTATGAAAATCCTTCCAGAGGAGACTGTTGTTGAGTACCAATTACTTGGTACAGTGTAGTATGCATAATAAAGCACTGACCACAACAGCACTGTGAATTACATTGATGAGCACATAATGTTTCAGGTGAATGCTTTCTGGACTATTGATAAGAGAGAAGAGATTATAAATTACTACTATTTATTAATTGCTAATTCTCTCCTTTACACCAGTCATTTGGAATGAATCTAGCAGCCAGTCGTCATAAGGGGCTTGCTATGTAGTGGTTAGTGCTTGCTATATTGCAAATGAAGACTCTCTGGCGGTGTCTACACTGGCATCCCTTCCGGAAAAGGGATGCTAATGTAGCACTTTGGAATAGGCAAATCCGCGGGGGATTTAAATATTCCCCGTGGTATTTGCATTAACATGGCTGCCGCTTTTTTCCGGCTTGGAGATAAGCCGAAGAAAAGCACCAGTCTAGACGTGAAAGTAGGAATAAGAGATCCTCCAGAAAAGGCTTTATTTTACGGAGAATCACGTCTAGACTGGCGCTTTTCTCCGGCTTATCTCCAAGCCAGAAAAAAGCGGCAGCCATGTTAATGCAAATACCGCAGGGGATATTTAAATCCCCCGCGGATTTGCCTATTCCAAAGTGCTACATTAGCATCCCTTTTCTGGAAGGGATGCCAGTGTAGACACAGCCCCTACATACTCTTCATTGTGTAGGCAGTTGACATGCTCCTGAACAATATTCATATTTTCTTTCTTTCTCTCTCTACTGAACCAAGATGTCCATAAAATCTCTGCAGCTCAGGAGCCATAAAGCTCAGTCAGGTGTTTATGACAACTGGAAGTTCTGGGTTCAGGAAACTTGGCTAAAAGTTGAACACCCCATGCAGAAAAATCTCAGAGGGGGTAGCTGTGTTGGTCTGTAAATTTAAAAACAACAAGAAGTCCTGTGGCACCTTAGAGACTAAAAATTTATATATTGTGACAAAGTTCCTATGAAAACTTGATGGGTCCTGCGCTTCCTGGTGGATTTTGCTTGCCTCAGACTCACAGCAGCCTACAGTTTTAGACACCATGTCTAAAGGGCTTTAGTTTGCTGTTTGTTAAGCTCTTTTCATCATTGGCCAGTGTGTAGTAAAATGGAGAATAAACTCCACAGTCCTTTCCTGAGGGAAAATGGGGAGATGAGTGTAGTGAGGAGGGGGAGGAACCCAGGCCCACCCTCTACTCCAGGTTCCAACCCAGGGTTCTGTAATAGTCACTGCCTATGTGAATCCCTGATACCTGCTATAAGACTGCTCCAAGACCCCTGCGCTACTTCCCCACACCTTCCCCAGCATCTTCCCCCTCTCCAGTTCATCCTCCTAGAGTTCAGTTGTTGTCTCCTTTCCTCCTACTCCCAGCGGCACCCTCCTCCATCCTCTCAGCTGCACGTATCCCAACTGTAGGCAAAGCTTCTTTTAAAGCCAGTCTGAACTGGTTTTCTTAAGTACCCACATGTGTCCTAATTAGGTTAGGCTGGCTTGATTCTGCAGGCCTAGTCAATTAGCCCCAGGTGTTCCACTTCTCCTAGATTACCTCTACTGGTTCTAAACGATCCCTTCCCTGTTACTCTGGAAAAAGAGATCTCCTTAGTCTAAGGCTTAAATATCTCCCCTCTACTACTTTTTAATAGCCTTCTGTTCTGACCCTGTCTCTCACACACATGCACACGCACACACATGCAACTATATAACTATATAAGTATATATATGTAGTTATAAGATTATTTCAAAATAAGATATTATTTCAAAATAATAACTCCTTCAATAACTATTTTAAATAAGCTTATTCCCCCAGGAAAGCAGGAGTTATTATTCCAAAATAATCAGTCCCTTATTTTGAAATAACAGGTTTGGCAGTGCTTGTTATTTCAAAAAAACTCTCCAGTGTGTACATGCCCTGCGGGTACTATATGTACAGTATCATGAGCTTTCATGGGCAAAACCCACTTCTTCAGATGAGTTCAAGCTCGTCCAATCAAGCTCATCTGAAAAAGTGGATTTTACCCCATGCAAACTATGTCTCCTTTTCTTCTCCTCTGGTCATGGATGTAACATGGTATCTAGATTCTGTCAGCATTTTGGGGGAAGAAGAATGAGTTAGGGAGAGATAGGCTAGCATCAGTAGAGGCTAGTACATTATATAAAAACTAGAAATGTTGACTATTGATATAATGCCCTCAGGAACCACTGCCTTTTGGCAGGATACCCATAGTACATATGACAATCACCGACTCACAAGCTTTCCCAGGTTAGTATCAACAAGAGCCATCTGGCAATTAGAAATCTCCGAAGCAGTTAATCCAACTTCAAGCCAGATTAATTTGGAAGTTTCAAATACTATCACCGCTTTCAGATAGTCAGGTTGTTTTGGCCCCTGTGAATCATGCAGACAGTTGATTGAGGATAGAAGGAATTATTTAGTTATTTATCTTTAGCCTTGTTTGGCTTTCCATGATTCCAGCCTAAATCATCTCTTTGACAGCACATACACTCAGTGTGTATATGTCTGGCTCAAAGCCAGTCAATTTTGGGGAAGAATAAGTTGATTGGGCATGCAGAGAAGATCTGTAGCAATCTTTGCAGTTTATGTGGTGTGGTACACTCGGAATAATTTTGGACAGATAATAACCTGTGTTGTTAATTCACAGAAACAGTTTAGCTTTTCCTCCATTTCAGCTGTGACAAAATCTCCCACCGCCTCACCATAGGTCCCCTCGAAAAATCTGTATCTCCAAATACATTATATCATTAGATGAAGTGGACAAAAACAAAACAAGGATGTTTACAACTTAGCCTGAGGAGATAATTAACTTCTGAGTGCTGAGATCCTTGATTGCATTCCTAGCATGATTTTAATTGGAAGTCTGAACCTGTAAAAGTCTGGTGGTGTTTGAAAGATATTTGAAATGGTTGGCTGAGGAATCATTTGACTGTAAATTTGAAATATATTTTTTCTATCCTTATTTTTTGTTCTTGTTGATCAAAATCATCCATTACATGAAAGCATGAAAGGTGCCAGACTATGCAAAAATAACATGTATCAAAAATATTAGAGCGCTTTATGGGATTTCAAAAGAAATACTGAGCTTTTAAAAAAGGGATACTTTCCTCTCTGATGTTATTTCCTTCCTAGAAGCCAGAAGTGTTACCCCAGAAGGGAATTTGCCCAACATTTTTTATTTGCCTAAGTTATTCACACCACACATGTTCTCTCTCAGTATTTGCATGATCCAGGCATTTTAAATGATATCATGGAGAGCTAACACAGTGTGACATGTTGTCAGCTTGTAGAGATGGAGATGCAGAGCTGTCCTGCTGATTCCTCGAGCTGTCAGATTGCAGACATGCAGTTATTTCAAGAGTGGGTTGAAAAATGGGGAACATTATAAGTAAAAATTAATAGCTGGACAATTTCAAAATTTTTAGAGCCCATTTTGATTATTTTTGCTGACTCAGCAGATCCCTATTATCTCTTTACAAGGGGCTCATGATGCGCCTGAGAGAGATAAAAATGTTATGTTACAGATCTTCTCTGCATGCCCAGTCAACTTAAAAACATAAGAACAGCCATACTAGGTCTGACCAAAGATCCATCTAGCCCAGTATCCTGTCTGCCAACAGTGACCAATACCAGATTCCCCAGAGGGAGGGATCACAACTGGTAATCTTCACACGATCCCTCCCCTGACACAAATCTATAGAGAAACAGAGGCTAGGGATAACATTCCTACCCATCCTGGCTAATAGCCATTGATGGGCCTAACCTCTGTGAATCTATCTAGCTCTTTTTTGAATCCTGTTAAAGTTCTAGCCTTTTTGGAACCCTGCTAAAGTTCTAGTTCTGGCAAGGAGTTCCACAGGTTGACTGTGAGCTGAGAAAAAAACACCTTATTTTTGTATGTTTTAAATTTGCTGCCTATTAATTTCATTTGGTGACCCCTAGTTCTTATATTGTGGGAATAAGTATAAGTAAATAACTTTTCCTTATTCACTTTTTCCATACCAGTCATGATTATATAGACCTCTATTATATCTCCCCTTCGTCTCCTCTTTTTTAAGCTGAAAAGTCCAAGTCTTTTTAATCTCTCTTCATATGGGACCCATTGCAAACCCTTAATCATTTTTGTTGTCCTTTTCTGAACCAATGCCAATATATCTTTTCTGAGATGAGGTGATCACATCTGTATGCAGTATTCAAGATGTGGGTGTACCATGCTTTTATATAGAGGCAATAATATATTTTCTGTCTTATTCTCTATCCCTTTTTTAATGACTCCTAACCTTCGATTTGATTTTTTCACTGCAGCTGCACATTGAGTGGTTGTTTTCAGAGAACTATCCACAATGACTCTAAGATCTCTATATGGCTGTGTCTAGACTGGCCAGGTTTTCCGGAAAATCAGCCGCTTTCTGGAAAAACTTCCCAGCTGTTTACACTGGCCGCTTGAATTTCCGCAAAAGCACTGACTTCCTACTGTAAGAAATCAGTGCTTCTTGCGGAAATACTATGCTGCTCCTGTTCAGGCAAAAGTCCCTTTACGCAAAACTGCTGGCACTAAACATTAAAAAGGCCGTAGAGCAGTTTTTAAACTAAGAGATGGGGGAAAGCCGATTGGTGCGGAGATGCACGTAAATCGGAGGGAGACTTCTCTTAGAGGAGAATCGATTGATAGAGATTCTCTAAGCTGTAGTCAGAAAGAGAGGAGGGGAGAGGGCAAACCATGGGCCAGGGCAGACAAACAACCGCATACAAAGGAATCCAATGCATCAGGGAAGGGCAGACAAATAACCAGTGGCAAATTTCTAAAGTGCTTGTACACAAATGCTAGGAGTCTGACTAATAAGATGGGTGAACTAGAGTACCTCGTATTAAATGAGGAGATTGACATAATAGGCATCACTGAAACCTGGTGGAATGAGGAAAATCTGTGGGACACAATCATACCGGGATATAAAATATATAGAAAGGATAGAGCAGGCCGGGTGGGTGGCGGAGTGGCACTGTATGTGAAAGATAATGTAGAATCAAATGAAATAAAAATATTAAGTGAATCAACATGTTCAATAGAATCGCTAGGGATAGTAATTCCATGCTCCAATAATAAGAAATTAGCAGTAGGGATATATTACCGACCACCTGCCCAGGACAGCGATACTGACATTGAAATGCTGAGGGAGATTAGAGAGGCTACCAAAATAAAGAACTCTATAATAATGGGAGATTTTAATTACCCCCATATTGACTGGATACATGTCACCTCAGGAAGAGAAGCGGAGATAAAATTTCTCAATGGCTTAAATGACTGCTTCTTGGAGCAGCTAGTGCGGAAACCCACAAGGGGAGAGGCAATTCTCGATTTAGTCCTGAGTGGAGTGCAGGATCAGGTCCCGGATATAACCGTTACCAGACCGCTTGGGAATAGTGACCATAATATAATAACATTCAACATTTCTGTGGTGGGAAGAACACCTCAGCAGTCCAGCACCCTGGCATTTAATTTCAAAAAGGGGAATTACACAAAAATGAGGAGGTTAGTTACACAGAAATTAAAAGGCACAGTGACTAGAGCCAAATCCCTGAAAGCAGCATGGAAACTTTTTAAAGACACCATAATAGAGGCCCAACTTAAATGTATACCCCAAATTAAAAAACATAGCAAGAGACCTAAAAAAGAGTCACCATGGCTTAACCACCATGTAAAAGAAGCAGTGAGGGACAAAAAGGTATCTTTTAAGAAGTGGAAGGCCAATCCTAGTGAGATAAATAGAAAGGAACATAAACACTGTCAAATCAAGTGTAAAAATGTAATAAGAAAAGCAAAAAAAGATTTTGAGGAACAGCTAGCCAAAAACTCAAAAATAAATAACAAAATGTTTTTTAATAACATTAGAAGCAGGAAGCCAGCCAAAAAGCCTGTGGGTCCCCTAGATGATCGAGCTATAAAAGGAGCAATCAAGGACGATAAAGCCATTGCGAAGAAACTAAATGATTTCTTTGCTTCAGTCTTCACGGCTGAGGACGTTGGGGAGATTCCTGAATCTGCACCGTCCTTTGTGGGTGATGAATCTGAGGAACTGTCCTGGATTGAAGTGTCATTAGAGGAGGCTTTGGAACAAATAGAAAAACTTAATGTTAACAAATCTCTGGGACCGGATGGCATTCATCCAAGGGTTCTAAAAGAACTAAAATGGGAAATTGCTGACCTATTATCTGTGGTTTGTAACCTATCCTTTAAATGGGCTTCCGTACCTAATGACTGGAAGGTAGCCAACATGACACCAATATTTAAAAAGGGCTCTAGAGGCGATCCTGGCAATTACAGACCGGTAAGTCTAACTTCAGTACCGGGCAAATTAGTCGAAACAATAGTAAAGAATAAAATTGTGAAGCATGTAGAAGAACATAATTTATTGGACAAAAGTCAACATGGTTTCTGTAAAGGGAAATCCTGTTTTACTAATCTGTTAGAGTTCTTTGAAGGGTTTAACAAACATGCGGACAAGGGGGGTCCAGTAGATATAGTATACTTGGATTTTCAGAAAGCCTTTGACAAGGTCCCTCACCAAAGGCTCTTGTGTAAATTACATTGCCATGGGATAAGAGGGAAGGTCCTTTCTTGGATTGAGAACTGGTTAAAAGACAGGAAACAAAGGGTAGGAATAAATGGTAAATTTTCAGATTGGAGAGGGGTAACTAGTGGTGTCCCCCAAGGGTCAGTCCTGGGACTAATGCTTTTCAACTTATTCATAAATGATCTGGAGAAAGGGGTAAGCAGTGAGGAAGTAAAGTTTGCAGATGATACAAAACTGTTTAGGATAGTCAAGACAGAAGTAGACTGTGAGGGACTCCAAGAAGATCTCACCAAACTGAGTGACTGGGCAACAAAATGACAAATGAAATTTAATGCAGATAAGTGTAAAGTAATGCACATCAGGAAAAATAACCCCAACTATACATACAGTATGATGGGGGCTAATTTGGCTACGACAAATCAGGAAAGAGATCTTGGAGTTATCGTGGACAGTTCTCTGAGAACTTCCACACAGTGTGCAGCGGCGGTCAAAAAGGCAAATAGAATGCTAGGAATTTTTAAGAAAGGGATAGAAAATAAGACCCAGAATATCTTACTGCCCCTGTATAAAACTATGGTAAGCCCACATCTTGAATACTGTGTACAGATGTGGTCTCCTCACCTCAAAAAAGATATTTTGGCCTTGGAAAGGGTTCGGAAAAGGACAACTAAAATGATTAAGGGTTTGGAACGGGTCCCATATAAGGAGAGGTTAAAGCGACTGGGACTTTTCAGTTTAGAAAAGAGGAGATTGAGGGGGGATATGATAGACGTATATAAAATCATGAGTGGTGTGGAGAGGGCCAATAAAGAAAAGTTATTTATTAGTTCCCTAAATAGAAGAACTAGAGGACACCAAATGAAATTAATGGGTAGCAGGTTTAAAACTAATAAAAGAAAGTTCTTCTTCACACAGCGTGTAGTCAACCTGTGGAACTCCTTGCCAGAGGAGGCTGTGAAGGCTAGGACTATAATAGAGTTTAAAGAGAAGCTAGATAATTTCATGGAGGTTAGGTCCATAAAAGGCTATTAGCCAGGGGATAAAATGGTGTCCTTAGCCTCTGTTTGTCAGAGGCTGGAGAGGGATGGCAGGAGACAAATCGCTTGATCATTGTCTTCGGTCCACCCTCTCTGGGGTACCTGGTGCTGGCCACTGTCAGTAAACAGGATACTGGGCTAGATGGACCTTTGGTCTGACCCAGTACGGCCGTTCTTATGTTCTTATGTAGGACCAGTGTAGACAGCTCAGATTTGTTTTCCGCAAAAAAGCCCTGATCGTGAAAATGGCGATCGTGCCTTTTTTTGCGGAAAAGCACGTCTAGATTGGCACGGACGCTTGTCCACAAAAAGTGCTTTTGCGGAAAAGCATCTGTGCCAATCTAGATGCTCTTTTCCGAAAATTCTTTTAACGGAAAACTTTTCCATTAAAAGCATTTCCGGAAAATCATACCAATCTAGACGTAGCCTTTGAGTTCTTGTAGCCAAATTAGTCTCCATCATATTGTGCATATATAGTTGGGATTATTTTTTCCAATGTGGATTACTTTACATTTATCAACATTACATTTCATTTGTCATTTTGTTGCCCAATCACTTAGTTTGGTGAGATGTTTTTGAAGCTCTTCACAATCTGCTTTGGTCTTAATTATCTTGAGCAGTTTGGTGTCATCTGCAAATTTTGCCACCTTATTGTTTACTCCTTTTTTTAGATCATTTATAAATAAGTTGAATAGGATTGGTCCCAGGACAGACCCTTGGGGGACCCCCACTAGTTACCTCTCTCCACTCAGAAAATTTACCATTTATTCCTACCCTTTGTTTCCTGTCTTTTAACCAGTTATCAGTGCATGAAAGGATCTTCCCTCTTATCCCATGATAACTTTGGTGAAGGATCCTGTCAAAGGCTTTCTGGAAACTTTGGTGAAGTCCCTTGTCCACATGTTTGTTGACCTCCTCTAAGAACTCTAGCAGATTAGTAAGACATGATTTCCCTAACAGAAACCATGTTGACTTCCCCCCCCCCCCAACAAATTATATTTATCCACATGTCTGACAATTTTATTCTTTATTATAGTTTCAACTAATTTGCCTGGCACTGATGTTAGACTTACTGGTCTGTAATTGCTAGGATCACCTCTAGAGCCCTTTTAAAATATTGGTATCACGTTAGCTATGTTTCAATCATTAGGTACAGAAGCCAATTTAAAGGATAAATTACAAACCACAGTTAATAATTCTGCAATTTCCCATTTGAGTTCTTTCAGAACCCTTGGGTGAATGCCATCTAGTCCCAGTGACTTGTTACTGTTAATTTTATCAATTTGTTCCAAAACTTAACAGACAAAAGTAGCAAGGTCTAGCTTCAGCAGAAGCTTCAGTAAGAACAATCCTAAGAGCAGCAGCTCTTTAACTCAAGTGCATTAAGTCCCACCCATTACTTATCCAAGATGGGAGCAGAAGAACTTGTTAAGTTTTCAACAGGTAACCAGTACTGCTTTATAGCTGAAGGAATCCTGGGCTAAGTGACCAGAGAGGGATACAAGCTCTGTATTGGGCCCTGGGTAAGGATGCAATCAGGATATAAAAAGTGACACCAACTGCAATTTTATGTTACTTAATGGGCCTGGAGGAGAAGTGACAGCAGAGATTTTTAAAAAAGTATTCCTGGGAGCATGCCCAAGAGTCTGTGGGCAATGCCTGTTGATGTACTCAAACCTGAGTTCTGGATTGCATTGCAAAATCAGCAATCCCAAGAATAACCAGCAATAGGCTTCACCAAAGCTGGACACCTGCAGGTAGCAGAATCCACCCTTGTCACTTGTGTTATGTTCATGATCACATCAACTACAAGAAATGATCACAGTACCTGCTGTTTGTAGGAACAGAAATGTGAGAATTAGAGCTTCAGCTACCATTCAGAGTCCAGACACCATGGCAGCTGAGATGAGGATGGACTGGGGTAATTCTGCTGCTGGTGCTGGCCTCTCAAAAGCTGATATGAAAGGGTGGAGCCATGGCTTTGTCCTCTATCAAGAGAAGCTAGTACAGCAGATTGGGCCCAGATGCTGTGCCATCCTCTTCAAAGCAGAACTCTGGAGCTATGTCTACACTATGGGTTTTGCCAGAAGAGGCAAAGCAAATGAAGCACTGATTAGCATTTTCTCGTGCTTCATTTGCATAATCTCTTCTGATCTGTTTTTGTGCAAGGGGTTTTTGCACAAAAACAAGTGGTGTGGACGTTTCCATTTTGTGCAAAAAAACCTTTTTGTGCAAGATCCTTATGCCTTTCCCTGAGGCATTAAAAAAGGGCGGAGTTGCGCAAAACAGAAACGTCCACACTGCTTGTTTTTGTGCAAAAAGCCCTTGTGCAAAAATGTATTGGAAGAGATTATGCAAATGAAGTGCGAGAAAATGCTAATCAGCACTTCATTTGCATTGTCTCTTCCAGCAAAACCCATAGTGTAGATGTAGCCTGGGAGTTACAGTGCCTCATTCTGACACAATGCTCTTACTCTGGCACCTAGACAGTGGACCTCACATAGGGCAGAGACTTAGAGGTACAACCCTGGTGATGCGTTCCTTGAATGCTAGGATACGGAGGGCTAGAGCCTCATCTGGATTAAATTAATGAAGCTCCATTGAAGTGAGCAAGGGAAATTCTGTTGCTTCATTCTAGTTGACTTAAATGAAGAACAATAATTCACACCAGATGAAGATCAGGTGTAAAAGGTCTGACTTTCCTTTGAAGCATGGTCCTGTAATTCCCATTAAAATAAATGCCAGTCACAGCAATAAATAGATCCTTACTTTTCAGACTTCTGGTATGAGTATGAAAGGAGGTGAGTGCAGGGGGCATCCAGACCGTTCAAACGTGGCTAAACTTACTCCATTTTCAGTGTTAGTGACTGTCAAGTAGAAAACAGACTGTAAAGCTTCTTCAGACTTTTAAAACAAGAGTCTCTGCTGGTGTCAATTTATGAAACTCCACTGACATCCTGATTGACAACAACTGAGAATCTGGTCCTTTTGTTTCAAAAATGTAGCTTTACAGTTTATTGTCCCAGATCATCTTTGTTAAGTTCAAGGTCATGATCTAGGCTCTAAATTAAGTTATCCCTAGAAAGAAAACACTAATGAGCTTTATAAAATCATATTTTGTTGTGACAGACACTCTGTATAAAATTTCTGTGCTGGTGTCATAGAAGAAGTTAAAAAGAAGTCTGTTTCTTTGCTGTTAAGGAGAAAATAATAAATATTGTACTGCCCAAAAAGAAACAAGTGGGTCCCTATCTGACTCTTCAGTAACTGAACATGAAAAAATAGCAAGGAATACTGGCAGCTGGCACTGTAGTCTGAGCACTGCAAAGGTGCCAGTCGCTATACATTGCCTTCCCCAAATTTGTTCCTTAATAGTCATTTTATTTTTCAGTCATAACAACTAAAGTGAACCATTACAAGTCAAACGCGGAAATGAATGGAGCAAAACAAAAACACGCCTAAGGCATCAAGCAGGGCTTTAACACTTTGTAACTTTTATCTCTCTAGTGTCTCTCTTTGATGGCTAAAGAATTCTCGCTACCTTTCTGAATACTAATTATTTTCCCTGATAGCAAGAACACCACCATGCATTCTTAGCCATTCTTGAATCCCTCTGGCCCTGATTCCTTCTTTATCCAGTTCATGTGCTTCTGGCACTGCTGAGCACAGAGGGTTTAGCAAAGTACATGAGGCAATCTCAAGGTAATCAGTAGATGATTTGGGTGCATTATTAGTAGTAGTATTTATTTGTATTACAGTGGTTCTTAAGGACTCAATCAGGGAACAGCACTCAAGGCAAGCCAATAATTTGGGTATAAATTGTCATATTTTATTGAAGTAAATCTACTTCTTGGTACAGTGGTAAGTGGTAAGAGGTGGTTGAAGCAGACAACCAGTAATGTGGGAGGATGAAATCTGAGCCATGGTAAAAGTCATCCAGTGCACCCCAGTACGCTGCTCCAGTAAAAGTGTTTGTGGTGCTTGGCTGTAAGAGGGAGGTGGGGTGCACTCTTGGCCATGCTCCTGGGGCTTTCCTGTAGGTTGCTGTGCTAAGCGGTTCATCTGCTGTTCTAAGCGACAGATGAACAGGGCTTGGTGGAGATGTGTGTCATAATGATCCAGGACTGCTCCACCACAGCATCTTTAAATGAGGGGTGCTGAAGTCCTCCCACATTCCTACTGACACCACTGCTTGTTGCCTTTTGTCACTGTCAGGGAACTTCAGACTGGTCAGTGTCAACTCAGTCCTCAGAAAAGTCATGGAAGGGATCCTCAAGGAATCCATTTTGAAGCACTTGGTAGAAAGGAAAGTGATCAGGGATAGTCAACATGGATTCACCAAGGGCAAGTCATGCCTGATGGACCTAGTTACCTGCAATGATGAGGTAACTGGCTCTGTGGACATGGGGAAGTCAGTGGATGTGATATAACTTGACTTTAGCAAGGCTTTTGATATGGTCTCCCACAGTATTCATGCCAGTAAGTTAATCATGTATGGATTGGATAAATGGACTGTAAAATGGATTGAAAGCTGGCTAAATTGTCGATCTCAATGGGTAGCGATCAATGGCTCAGTGTCTGGTTTGCGGTCAGTATCAAATGGAGTGCCCCAAGTTTCGATTTTAGGGCCTGTTTTGTTCAATAACTTTATCAATTACCTCGACGAAAGGATGGATTGCACCCTCAGCAAGTTCGCAGATGACAGTAAGGTTATATCTACACTATCAGATTATTTCAAAATAAGTTATTTTGAAATAATCGGCATATCTACATAGCAGGGCTTAACTTGAAATAAGCTACGCAAATTGAGCTATGTCAATTGCGTAGCTTATTTAAAAATAGCTTATTTCAAGTTTTGGCGTGGTCTACAGAGCACTTGGTTAGAAACAGAGCACTCTTCCTCCAACTTCCCTTACTCCTCATAAAATGAGGGTTACAGAAGTTGGAGTAAGAAATCCTCCAGCTTTACAGTATTTTGAAATTATGTCAAAATAACTACTAGTTGTGTAGATGCGGACTATGTTATTTCAAAATAATGCTAGTTATTTTGAAATAATATTGCTGTGTAGACCTAGCCAATAACTCCTGAATAACTATTTTGAAATAAGCTTATTCCTTCTCACAAGCAGGAGTTGTTATTTCAAAATAACAAGCCCATTATTTTGAAATAACAGATGAGGTAGTGTGGATGCTCACCTTGTTATTTCGAAATAAGGGGAGTTGTTTTGAAATAACTCCCGAGTGTAGACATGCCTTAAGCTAAGGGGAGAGGTAGATACATTGAAAGGTAGGGATAGAGTCCACAGTGACCTAGACAAATTGGAGGATTGGGCCAAAAGAAATCTGATTAGGTTCAGCAAGGACAAGTGCGAAGTCCTGCACTTGGGACAGAAGAATTCCAAGCACTGTTACAGGATGGAGACTGACTGGCTAAGAACTAGTTGGGAAGATAAGTACCTGGGGATTACAGCGGATGAGAAGCTGGATATGAGTCAACAGTGTGCCCTTGTAGCCAAGAAGGCTAATGGCATATTAGGGTGCATGAGGAAGAGCATTGCCAGCAGATCTAGAGAAGTGATTACTTCCTTTTATTCAGCACCGATGATGCCACATCTGTAGTACTGTGTCCAGTTATGGGGCCCCCATTACAGAAAGGATGTGGACACACTGGAGAAAGTCCAGTGGAGGGCAATGAAAATTATTAGGGTGCTGGAACACATGACTTATGAGGAGAGGCTGTGGGATTTGGGCTTATTTAGTCTACAGAAGAGAAGAGGAAGGGAAGATTTGATAGTAGCCTTTAACTACCTGAAGGGGGGGAGGGTCCACAAAAGATGGAGATAAGCTGTTCTCAGTGGTGGCAGATGACAGAACAAGGAGCAATGGTCTCATGTTGCAGGGGGAAGGTCTAAGTTGGATATTAGGAAAATTATTTTACTAGGAGAGTGGTGATGCACTGGAATGGGTTACCTTGGGAGGTGGTGGAATCTCCACCCCTGGAGGTTTTTTAGTCTTGACTTGACAGAGTCCTGCTTTGGGAAGAGGGTTGGACTCAATGACCTCCGGAGGTTTCTTCCAGCCATATGATTCTTTGATTCTCTGATATAAAACCCAGTGCAATTGGATGATCATCTCATGTGGAACCCTCTAAACTCTACTGTAATAATACAAATAATTGGCAAACACGAACAACAATTAATAACATTTAAGATTTCATGAGGACATATCTCATCCACTGAAAACCTTACACACTGGGAAATTAGAAGTTAGGACAGACTTATGTGAAAATAGTATGTGGAAACTCCTAACTATATGGACCTTCCTGACAAGTGTGCAAGGCATGATGTGCCTCAGGAAATTCTCTTTGTAACATTTTGTCCCCATTTAAAAATTACCAACAGTAAGGCCAGCAAGAGCAAATTTCCATGGTTAGCAGTAACAAATGTAACCTGGCCCGTCCAGGAAGAAGTCTGTCATCAGTCACTTGCCAAAACCTCTGAACAGCTTCCAGAAATTTGATACAGCGCCTGCAGAGATCCCTGTTTCTCTTGCACTTTCCCACCAGTATGAAACATACTTCAAACATGTAATTGTAGGATTGTCATATGCAAGCATTGCAGCCAACAACTGGACTATATGCTCAGGGTCTGACTGATCACCTAGCTAGGGTCAGGATGGGATTGTCCCCTCAGGTTCAACTGGCAACAACTGTGAGGGGTTTTCACCTTCTTCTGCAGTGTGTGGATGAGGGTCTCTTGCCAGGATTATCTAAGAATGTCCCAATAATTTCCCTGCCGTTGTGAGGCCTCAGGCATGGACACTCCGTTGTCTCTCCAATTCTCTGCCTGTGATACTTAATAATCTACTCTCCATGGACTCTAATACCTTGGTCTAATATCAGTAGCTGGACTTAGGGAGCAAGTGGTGTCAGTGGCCTGTGACAGACTGAAGGTCAGAGTGCATGACTGGCCTTGAATTCTACTTTAACACCTGGGATTAAATTTATGGCCTCCATAGCCAAAGGCATGACTCTCTTCAGTTTGTGCTCAAGAGACAACCTCTCCAGCTGAGCTGTCACAGACACCTGTGACATACACATACCACACACACAAATAGCCTAAGTTAGATCTAACCTACCATTTGTGTTGGCAAACCTTTTGTCACGAGGGGTGTGAATAATGCACCCCTCCCTCCAAGCAGCATCTTTTATGCCAGGCAATTTACAGTAGCGTGCATAGTGCAATGTCAGAGTGAGGGCTTCTCCCACCAACCTAGGTTCCACCACATGTTGGGGGTAGTTTAATTATGCTCATGGGAGAGCTCTCTTCTATTGACATAGAGTGGCCCCATGAGAGATCTTAAAGCCATGCAGCTCCATGAGAACAATTCTGCCGCTGTAAGCTCAGTAATGTAAATTTAGCCTGTGAGTGATGGGACTCCACAATTGAATGTCAGCATTCAGTCCATGGCTCATTTGTTGTCCCATTCTGGGAGTTTGCCTTGGTACAAAGTGTTTTATATTGCACTGAAAAAAATATAAAATGTTCTACAAACACTACCAAGGTATCATTGAAATGATGGAAATTAAAATACTATGAACAACAAGGTAGCTAAAGGACAGGACATAGAGTGTTTTGTTCCACTCAAATAAGTGTGACACAATCTAGTGGGGGACAAAAATTGGCACAAATGGTGATTTTTTGACCTCTTGTTATTCATTCTATATCAAGTTACTTTTAATGATACTGGCATGAAAAATTTAAAGAGTGCTCAAAGTTTCCATTCTGTGTGGGTTCCCCCTCCCTCAATTTTAATTAGGTACTTTTTCAAAATAAAGGTCTAAAGCTCCAGTTATAACTGAACTTTGTCACTTTATTTATGTTATAGCTTGGCTGAACCATAATAGCAACAGATTCTCCTGACCCCTGCCCTCTAAATACATAGTCACATCAGTTACAGATGTTTTCCTCCAGACAAAGTGAAAGACCTTTCCCACGTCTCCTGATTTCTTCCTTGGAACATGATTAAAAGTAAAGAGAATTAACAGTAACAGCTTCATTGATATTTTCTGTCTTTTAGAAGAACAGTCTTTATGTTTTTTCAAAGTGCACCTAGTAACAGTGAAAGATGGATAATTTACCTCTATTTATCCATAGAAAGATAGAACTTTTACCCACAGCAGCAATCATACAAGCATCTTGACACAAGTAAAGACCCTCACTATACATGACCTTTGCATTAAGCCTTGCGTGTGTCACTCATACTTGAGCCTGGCATGATTTTTAGTGTGGATAATTGCAGAGCTAGTTTTCCGACTTCAGTTCTCGGAGTGAGACAGGGGGGATTAATCCTTGTTCTCTCTGAGACTGCGAGAAAAGGTAGTAACTGGGGTACTTGTGCTCAGCACAGCTGTACTAAGAAATGGGCATAATTTCACCTCACATAGTTAGCAGATAGTCACCATCATTACCTGCCTCAAGATCATCAAGACAAAAAGGTCACAAGTCCATTAGCACTTCTCTGAGCCTTCTACTGCTGCTTAATGTTCTTCTTTTAGTCTGGTCAAATCTGGGAGAAAAACAGGTTATAGGGAAAGAGAGAAAGAGCTACAAGAGGGAATTGGAAGGATGGCAGCTTGTAATTTGTAGTAGGATCCATGTATTATGTAAGATAAAAAATAAAACTTGTACAAGGCTATATCATAAACCACTCTCACTTTTGCTTTTATGGCTTATTTTGATGTCAGCAGAGCCCTGAGGTATATTTGCAGCCTTGAAATTCACAAACATCTTCTCTTTTAAATCATTTGGTTTTAAAAGGGGCACATTTGTAAGTGACCAGATATTTCTCCCTATTGTAAAATATCAATTATTTGTAAGTGTGTGGACTAATTTATTGGATTTTAAGAGTAAAAGAAATGGAAATTGTTTCTTACATTCATATTTTACATCCAGCGGGGTCTGACTGGGCAATACATCAGTTCCTTACAATTACTTGTTTGTCAGCCAGCATGTTAGTTCGAAAAGCTTAGGGAGCTAGCCTGTAGATCTTGGTATACTTGAAAGGTGGAAAGAGTTCAGGTCAAATCAATTTGAACCTCAGTAATTAAGATCAAGATGGAAGAGGCTTCCCCACACACATAACAAGAACCTACAGTCACTTTATAGACTAGATTCACCTCATGGGGGCAGAAGAAAATGTTGCAGGCAATGCTACTTTGACAGGCCTTTACCTGGGGCCTAAAAGGGCAAAAGCTGCAGTTAGCAGAAATGACTTATTTTAAAGAGGCCTCTTTCTTCAGTAGACTGGTTATTCAAGAATAAAGCAGAATATTTCCATACTATAAACAAAATCTACTGTCTCTTTATTTAAGTTGAAGCTTTTAAGTTGCTTTATTTTTAGCTGAGCAAAATGAACATGGGATCAAAATACCATAATCTCTGCTCTGGTCATAATATCTAAATGCTCTGTAGAAGTCTAACTGCTATATGAAGTTCAATATGGCATTATTTTGGTGTTCATGGTCTGCTTTTTATGGCTCCCATATCTGTAATATTGGTGTGCTTCACAAGCACTAGTGTGTTGATTCTCATAACATCCCGCCAAAGAATAATAAAGAACTATTATTCCTGTTGTAGAGATGGTGGGCACAGAAAAGCTAAGTTACTTACCCATGTTCACATAGGATACTTGTGGTAGAATGAAGATTGGAACGCAGCAAAAGACCTTATATCAGTAGGTACTGTACTCAGTGGATACTGACTTCAAGAATGTGACCGTAAAATCCTTACCTGAGTATCATGTGAGGGGACAAGAAATAAACTGTCAAAATCTGAACTGTGCCACACCTTTCTTACTTGGTAGCAGAAGCAAAATTAGATGTGGAAAAAATAAAGTTATTTGAATAGTTTTGTATTTGATAGAAATGTAGCCGTGTTAGTCTGGGGTAGCTGAAGCAAAATGCAGGACAATGTAGCATTTTAAAGACTAACAAGATGGTTTATTAGATGATGAGCTTTTATGGGCCAGACCCACTTCCTCAGATCAAATAGTGGAAGAAAATAGTCACAACCATATATACCAAAGGATACAATTAAAAAAAATGAACACATATGAAAAGGACAAATCACATTGCAGAACAGGAGGGGGGTGCGGGGGGGGAGGAAGGAAGGTAAGTGTCTGTGAATTGATGATATTAGAGGTGGGGAAAGTGGGATGTTTGTGAATTAATGGTATTAGAGGTGATAATTGGGGAAGCTATCTTGGTAATGGATAAGATAGTTTGAGTGTTTGTTCATTCCTTTTTGGAGGGTGTCGAATTTTAACATGAATGACAGTTCAGAGGATTCCCTTTCAAGTGCAGATGTAAAAGGTCTTTGTAGCAGAATGCAGGTGGTTAAGTCATTGAGAGAGTGTCCTTTCTGGTTAAAATGGCAAGAAACAGACGGACACTTTCGGCACATGATAGCATAGATTATATTTCTGGATGCGCAGGAATATGTGTTCCTGCTATGTACATTGGACAAACATCTCAGACACTTCGCCAAAGGATTAATGCCCACAAAACAGATATCAGACAAGATCATAAAGAAAAAACAGTTCCTTGCCATTTTAACCAGAAAGGACACTCTCTCAATGACTTAACCACCTGCATTCTGCTACAAAGACCTTTTACATCTGCACTTGAAAGGGAATCCTCTGAACTGTCATTCATGTTAAAATTCGACACCCTCCCTGCAGCCCCCTCCTGTTCTGAAATGTGATTTGTCCTTTTCATATGTGTTCATTTTTTTAATTGTATCCTTTGGTATATATGGTTGTGACAATTTTCTTCCACTATTTGATCTGAGGAAGTGGGTCTGGCCCACGAAAGCTCATCATCTAATAAACCATCTTGTTAGTCTTTAAAGTGCTACATTGTCCTGAATGTTACTGATATGATTAATATTACCACAGGGCCTGGGAGCCCTTTTCATGGGCCAGGATCCCTTTGTGTTAGGTGCTATACAAAGCCTGAATAAAAAGACAGTTCTTGCTCCAAAGAGCTTATTATGGGAAGTGAGCATGTCTGACATTTCCAGAGGGAAATGGCAATGAAGAGACACTTGGATGGAGGACAGGCACGTTGCTACACAGGGCAGAGCCAACATCAAGGAAGAGCTTCTGTACATTCTGGTGGGATCACAAAGGGGACTGCACATGACTAGAATGGAATATAAATGATGAAATTAAATATTAACTCAATATTAATTAATGATTAATAATTAATGAGTGGTGGTTAATTTAATTATTACATTAATGTCCTTGCGTTTAGGAAAGACAATTTTCTTTAAAGGCACTTTTGACCCCATATTGATAAACTTAACAGTAACAAGTCACCAGGACCAGATGGCATTCACCCAAGAGTTATGGGAAATTGCTGAACTATTAACTGTGGTTTGTAACGTATCAGAGGGGTAGCCATGTTAGTCTGAATCTGCAAAAGCGGCGAGGAGTCCTGTGGCTCCTTATAGACTAACTGAAGTGTAGGAGCATAAGCTTTCATGGTCAAAGACCCACTTCGTCAGATGCATGCATCTGACGAAGTGGGTCTTTGCCCACGAAAGCTTATGCTCCTACACTTCAGTTAGTCTATAAGGAGCCACAGGACTCCTCGCCGCTTTTGTGGTTTGTAATGTATCCTTTAAATCAGCTTCCATATCTAATGAATGGAAGATAGCTAATGTGACGTCAATATTTTAAAATGGCTCTAGAGGTGATCCTGGCAACTACAGGTCGGTAAGTCTAACATCAGTACCGAGCAAATTAGTTTCAAATTAGTTGAAACTATAATAAAGAATAAAATTGTCGGATACATGGATGAAAATAATTTGTTGGGGGAAATGTCAACATGGTTTATGTAAAGGGAAACCATGCCTTACTACTGTAATTTGCTAGATTCTTTGAGGGGGTCAACAAACATGTGGACAAGGGGGATTCAGGGGATATAGTATACTTGGATTTCCAGAACACCTTTGACAAGGTTCCTCACCAAAGACTTTTAAGCAAAGCAAGTTATCATGGAATAAGAGGAAAGGTCCTTTCATGGATTGATAACTGGTTAAAAGACAGGATACAAGGGGAAGGAATAAATGGTAAATTTTCCAAGTGGAGAGAGGTAACTAGTGGGGACCAAAGCAGATTGTGAAGAGCTTCAAAAAGATCTTACCAAACTAAGTGATTGGGCAACAAAAATGATAAATGAAATTTAATGTTGATAAATGTAAAGTAGTGCACATTGGAAAAAAATAATTTCAACTATGCGTATAACATGATGGGAACTAATTTAGCTACAACTATGCAAGAGAGAGATCTTAGAGTCATTGTGGATAGTTCTCTGAAAACATCCACTCAGGCTGTGTCTACATTGGTGCGATCTTGTGCAAAAGCGGCTGCTTTTGCGCAAAAACTTGCTGACTGTCTACACTGGCCACGAGTTCTTGCACAAGAACACTGATGTTCTAATGTATGAAATCAGTGCTTCTTGAACAAAAACTAAGATGCTCCCACTCAGGAATAAGCCCTCTTGCACAACTGTTCTTGAGCAAGAAGCCAGTGTAGACAGGCAACATGAATTTCTTGCACAAGAAAGTCCTATGTTTAAAATGGCCATCAGAGCTTTCTTGCGCAAGAGAGCGTCTACACTGTCATGGATGCTCTTGTGCAAAAGCACATCTCTTGCACAAAAGCACATCTCTTGCGCAAAAGCACAAGCCAGTGTAGACGCACTCTTCTGGAAGAGTTTTTGCACAAGAACTCTTCCGCAAAAGAGTTCTTGTGCAAAATCATGCCAGTGTAGACGTAGCCTCAGTGTGTAGCGGCAGTTAAAAGAGCAAACAGAATGTTAGGAATCATTAAAAAAGGATAGAAAATAAGACAGAAAATATCTTATTGCCTCTATATAAAACCATGGTATGCCCACATCTTGAGTACTGCATACAGATGCAGTCACCTCATCTCAAAAAAGAAAATATTGGCATTGGAAAAGGTTCCAAAAAGGGTAACAAAAATTATTAGGGTTTGGAACGGGTCCCATATGAAGAGAAAGTAAAAAGACTTGGACTTTTCAGCTTAAAAAGAGGAGACTAAGGGGGGATATGATAGAGGTCTATAAAATCATGACTAGTATGGAAAAACGGAATAAATAAAAGTTATTTACTTATTCCCACAATATAAGAACTAGCGGTCACCAAATGAAATTAATAGGCAGTAGGTTTAAAACAAACAGGATGGAAAAACTTGCAAGCTGTCTACACTGGCCACTTGAATTTCTGCAAGAACACTGACTTCCTACTGTCTGAAATCAGTGCTTCTTGCGGAAATACTATGCTGCTCCCGTTCAGGCAAAAGTCCTTTTGCGCAAAACTTTTGCGCAAAAGGGCCAGTGTAGACAGCTCAGATTTGTTTTGCGCAAAAAAGCCCTGATCGTGAAAATGGCGATCGGGGCTTTTTTGCACAAAAGCTCGTCTAGATTGGCACAGAAGCTTTTCTGCAAAAGTGCTTTTGCAGAAAAGCGTCCGTGCCAATCTAGACGCTCTTTTCCGCAAATGCTTTTAACGGAAAACTTTTCTGTTAAAAGCATTTGTGGAAAATCATGGCAGTCTAGACGTAGCCAAGGAAGTTTTTCTTTACTCGGTGCAAAGTCAGCCTCTGAACTCCTTGCTTAGCCCTGAACAGTATTCAAAAAAGAGCTAGATTCATGGAGGTTAGGTCCATCAATGGCTATTAGCCAGGATGGGTAGGAATGATGTCCTAAGCTGTGTTTCTCTGGAGGTGTGTGAGAGGGAATGGATCACACAAGGATCACCTGTTGTGTCCACTCCCTCTGGGGCATCTGATATTGGCCAATGTCAGCAGAAAGGATACTGGGCTGGATGGGCTGCTGGTCTGACCCAGAATATCTGTCCTGATGTTCTTATGTTCTTATTAGGTGTTCCATGTACAGAGTTGCAGAGAGTAAGTTGAAGCTCTGACCACACTCTCCTGCTGGAGCAGCCAGTGGGCAGAGTCATGCAATCCTTCCCCTTCCTGGCCAGAGTATCCTGAGTGGTGAGTGGAACAGACAAACCCCAAGCACCCCTGGTTGGTGGAGCAGGTGGGCGACATGGCAGGCACATTTTATGGAGGGCCAATGTCTATCCCTCCTCCTCCTTCTTCCCCAAAGCTGACATGGGGGGGGAGGGAGATTGGAAAGAAGGCCTCATTGCTCCTATCCTGCCCCCCTACCTTCATTGCTCACCCACCCGAATTCAGATCCCACCTGCCTGTCTATTTTGGGTAGGTAAATGGAATGTAACCACAGCACGTTTAAACCAACTGACCATCACCAACATTAGAAGAAATAACTAAGCTTGAGGTATGCTTAGCCCTCTCTTGGTCCAGGCTCCCACAGAGTACTGAGGGCCTCATTTACATCCTTCACTGGGAAACACTCCTGTTTACTGAGGTCAGGTGATTCCCTGCACCTGCCTGCTGGGCATCTCTCCAGAACAAGAATGGCCTCTCCCTGCTCTTAAACAGATAGACCACGCTTTACACGTGATTCCATACAGAGGCCACGCAGTGAGCTCATTTAAGCTGAGCCTCATGTGTTTACACAGCACATGGATCACTACATGGTTCCAAATATCCCCTATAGACAGATCTTCCTCTCAGGTGTAAATTGGTGCCTTTCCACTCACTTTAGAGGTGATACTAAAGGCAGAATAACTCCACCAACATCAGCTCTTATTTACACTGGATAAGTATCTAAGCCTCTGCCCTGGGAAGCTGAATATTAAGTAAACAGAAAACCAAAAATGTAATGATGTGCTTCAAGGATAGATCATGTTATCCCATAAAGGACACCACAAGAGATACCTATTTTTAGAAGATGTCTGAAGGAGAAAGGGTGGGACACTGTAGGAAACTGTTCCTTTTTTGAGGCAGACAGGCAGCTCACATTATAGCTTTAGTTTCAGAATCCCTGCTGCATGTCAAAGATGCCCCTCTGTTACACATACTGATGCTCTTGATAGTATTGTAAGTCTCTGCTACATTTTCTGTTCTTTTACTACATCTTAACAATGGCAAACAAAGTATTAACTTCCTTCTATGAAGAAGTGTTTCCAGGTTAATTTCTGAATGAGTACTGAATTTAAGTACCACATTTAAAATTAGATCTGTTACAGTAATTGGACCTGCCAGTTTATTCACCAATGCCTGCTACACCAACCTGCTCCTCCTGGGTAATTGTAGCATGGTGGTTATCACCCAAGTAAGTACCTTTATTTCCTCTTAAAGAACTCATTCCCTTTCCAGGAGCCTTCTCAGCCCTTAACCCTTTAATACACTCTTCTACAGGATGGTAACAAAGTTTGTCAAACAGGAACAAAAAGTTCCAAAACAACACAAAGTCTTTCTTCAGATCCAACTCTACACAGACTCCTAAGCAGTTCTACCTTACTACCAGCCCTTCTACTGCCTCTAGCAGCCTCAACAATCCTTGCAACCATACTCTTTCCTTGCACCTTCCTGCTGCCTTATAAGTTAGAATCATTCTTCTCTGGTGGGGTTCATCTTTTAATCAGGGCTGGCTTAACTCAGGCTCTCCAGCCCTGGTACAGTCATAAAACATTGTTTATCATTTGACTTTTTTTTTATTATTGCAGTGCAGTAGACTGGCTTTTTTCACAATAACTCCTAAGCAGTTTTTTAAATCATTGAGCTGAATGATTGCTCCATTTTTCATAATACCTTCTAGACCAGCTCCTTGGTCCCAGACTAATTATTTTACACTGAGATGCATTGAGCTACATTTGCAATCTGCTGGCCCAGTCATTGAAACCATCTAAATCTTTTTTTGAATCTGATTGCATTATGCCTCGTTATTTGCTCTCTGCTTCCAATTTCAGTGTCAACTGCATAATTGGAGATCTTGTTGTCAGTATTTTCACTTACATTTACATGCATTACAGGTCAACCCAATAACAGGGTTGACTAAAACATCCTTTTACAAGCCTTTCTGTGGGTGACTTTGGCAATCTTTAATTGTTTGGATTGAAAAATCTCACGCAGGTTGATATTTTTTAGAAAGTTTGAGCCAAATGGAGACAGATAATTTGGAGAGATGGGTGACTTGGTCAATGTAATATTTTCAGACATTTATTAAAGTCTAGCACCTCTCTGGGTTGCCTCAGGAGTTTGAAATAGGTGATGGTTTTCATGTAAGAGAGGTGCCTTTTGCTGTCTCCAGGAAAATCTGCTTAGATCTGGGTTCTCTATAATCTATAAACATATTCCCATTTTAACATGCACCATAGAATTTGTTGTGGGCTTCTTCATTCACTGAATGACCCTGACAATAGTCTCAGACTTCACTAAGTTGCTAGTCTCATTCTGACATGGCCACATATAACTAAATCTCAATGCAGGAGAAGAGACAAAATGATTTCTCTGCCTTCCTTCCCCCATATATAGGCCTGTTATCTTAGGGAGAAGTACTCTGGATTGTGAGGGAGGGAAACTATGAGCTTCTTTAACTTTAATTAAGGGTCTAACTTCCAGTTCAACTCCTATTTCTTCAGAAGGCCCCAACCTTTCCTGTAAGTGGATGATAACAGTTTAAAGATCCGACAGCTTTTTTTTTTTTAACTAAGGTGAGCATGTTTAAAAGTTAAAAGGAAACTTAACAAAAACACAGTAAATTGAAATTCATGATTTTTGGAGCCAGTGAAGTTTCCCCAAGAGGAGAAATCTCAGAGAAAATAAGGCAGGGAGCTGGAGGCAAGAACAGCAGTTTTTGAGTATTTAGAGCATGAAAAGAGTTTTAAGCCACTTAGAGGAAACAGCTTTTAAAAGCAAGTTAATAGTGGGAGCCAAAGGAGATATCTGTGGTAGCCAGAGAAAGAAGCCTGAAGGCCATAGCAGGGGTAGGTTAGTTGCCTAAGTAATTATAGCTCATCTCAATGGAAGCCTACATTGGTATGAGAACTTAAAAAAGAAGAAGCAAGCTAATTTGTCATTAGCTTGGGGATACTCAGACATGCAGAAAGCACCCATCTTGAACCCACCCAAACACAGCAAGTAGAACAGCCATGCTTTAGTAGTCTTAGTTTACTATGTGTGTTTGCTGGTCCTGGATGCAATGACTACTCAGGAGGAAGCTATTTAATGAGATGTGTGACATGTGAGTGCGAGTATTTCTCCTACCTGTCTTCTATTTCAAGATCCTCCATTTAGCTATCACCTGGATACTTTGGAAACGTAATGTTTCTGCGGAGTCTTTTAGCAACGTCTATTATGGATAGATATTTGAATATATTTTAAAACTGTATATTTAATGATGGGAGATACCACTTGGGAGTCATGAAACTTCAAACTGCCTGAGCTAATTGGATTGCTATTATTTGAGATAATCTTATTGGGATGCTTGGAAATGAGTTTTCTTCTTTCTTACAAGGAGAAAGGGCTGCATTTTAAAGGGCAACTCTAATGGATGCATAGAGGGCAAAGAATAATGTACTCCAAAGCTCTCCATGGATTTCTGCCTGTTGTGACTTGCACTTACACAGGTATTAGAGAAAAGCAGGCAAATGTGATGATGAAGGAAGAAGAGAAGAGTGGAGATTAACAGAGAGATGGATTGAAAGCTCTCCCCCAATTCAGAATAGAGAATGAAATATGGGAGCCTGCATGACAGTGTGTTCTGTAGTTTTGTTCTAGATCAGCGGTTCTCAAACTTTTTGGCCTGCGGCCCATGCCACTCAACACAAACCTTTTTGGAGATCACCTGTCAACCACCCATTATGACAAAATGGGTGCAGGAGCAGGCTGAGGGAGGGGAGGAGGGGTTCTGTCCAGGAAGGAGGGTGTGGGATCTGGGCATGAAGAGCACTTACCTCCCACTGATCCCAGGCTCCATCCCCCCAATTGACCAACATTCTGGCTAGTCGACGCAGAGGGGAAAGCCTCCTAGGGCATGCTTTCCTGTACTTTCATTCTCTCAGCCTGGGTGGAGGGAGGAGGGGCTGTGACAGCACACATAACAGAGGAGGGGCTGTGACAGCGCACATAACTGCTTCCTGCCCCTACTGGCTGGATCCACCCTGTGAGACTTGAGGCTTCCCTCCCCCCACCCCAGCAGGAAGCCGGTGCTGACATTCCAACCATGCAGGGGAAGTGAGGGGTTGGAGCACCAATGCAGCTTTTGCTTCCTTGATCATGGAATGCTATTTGGGGAAGGAGGGCTGCTGGGGAAAGATGGGGAGCAGTCACCTAGCAACCGAATGAATTTCTCTGGGCCCAAGAAGTTCTCATTTAGTGACTGTAATCCTTGATTGGTCTGAAGAGTCAACAGATCATCGTTTAAGTGGAGTAGCAACAAGAGCGCAGTGCTCAGTGCGTTACATATCTGCATGTATGACAGGCTGGCTTCCTGTACCCGTCCTTCTTCCAACCTGTTCCTGCTCCAGATCCAGTCTCTCCTTTAAACCCTTGACTCAAACTATCGGCTTGTTGCCTCACCACAATTCTGGTTCAGCTGTTGGCCACACTTAGGAGTCTGTAGCTTTTTGTGGGGTCTGGTCAATTTTCAAGGATCCTGACCAACAGTAAAAGCTAATAATACAGCCCTTGAAATGAATCAAACTGAAAAAAACCTCCCATAAGAAAAGGATTAAAGAAATGTGTCACATTCCAGTGCCATTGACTGGATACCAATGGGAACAGCAGAGAAACTAAGATCTGAAATCTGACCACCCACTTTGGACATGTCTAATAGAGGGAGGCCCATGCCAATATGCCCTGAAACTAGGGAATATAAAACAGAGATTATCATGTGTTTTTGTTTCAGTTTTCACCAATAAGTTTGGCAACTATTGGATGTCTAGCATAGTGAGCACCAGTCAAAATGGGGTACCGTAATTTAGTGATATACCCTGCACCCATATATACCCCACACCCGAATATACCCCGCGGTTTTTTCTATTTGAGTAAAAAATATCTTGTATACCCCATGTACGAATATAACCTGTGTGGTATACAAGACTTTTGTGTGCCGGGGGTATATTTGCTGGGGGTATATTTATGGTACGGGGTGGGAGGAATTAGCCACTCACCATCCCAGGTTCCAGCACAGCCGCCAGCCTCTGGGCAGGGGAACACTCATCCCACAGGTTCCTCTGCAGCCGCAGGTAGAGGTGGGGGAGCAGGAACCATCAGCCTCCGGGTGAGGGAGCGCTCACCGCCCGGTTCTTGCACAGCTGCAGGAAGGGTTCAGAGGCTAAAATAGGGAGAGAACAAGTTTGTTGCTTATTTACTGAAGTTAGATGTGTTCAGGTTGCCAGGGTCTGATGAACTGTGTCCTAGAATACTCAAGTAGCTGCCTGAGGTGATATCTGAGCCATTAGGAATTATCTGAGAAAACTCATGGAAGATAGGAGAGGTTCCAAAGGGCTGAAAGAGGGCAAATATAGAGCCAATCCATAAAAATGGGAATTATAGACCAATCAGCTTAACTTCAATACCTGGATAGATGATAGAACAAATAATCAAGCAATCCGCAAACACTTTGAAGATAATAAGGTGATATGAACAATTCAGTAGAGATTTCTTAAGAACAAATCAAATCAAACTTACTTAACTTTGTTGGGGTAACAAGCCATGTGGATGGGGGGAATTGGTAGATGTGGTATATCTTTGTGCTTGACATGGACTCACATGACCTTCTCAAGACTCTTGGAAAATGCCATGGAGATGACTGAAATTCAAAATCATTTGGAGACAATGAGAGAAGTTGTTTGAAATAGGATGAAATTCAATAAAGACAAATGCAAAATACTCTACTTAGGAAAGTGCAATCAGTTGAACACCTACAAAGTAGGAAAAGACTACCTAGGAAGGAGTATTGCAGAAAGGAATCTGGGGGGTACAGTGGATTGCAAGCTAAATATGAGTCAACAACATAACACTGTTACAAAAAAGTGAACATAATTCTGGGAAGTAGTAGCAAGAATGTTGTAAGCAAGAAAATTTGTGGATGACACTAAGCTAGGTGGAGAGGTAGATACATTGGAGGGCGGGGATAGGGTCCAGAGTGACCTAGACAAATTAGAGGATTGGGCCAAAAGAAATTTTATGAGATTCAGCAAGGACCTCATAAGAGTTCTGCACTTGGAATGGAAGAATCCTAAGCACTGCTACAAGCTGGGGACCGACTCACTAAGCAGAAGTTGGGCAGAAAAGGACCTGGGGATTACAGTGGCTGAGACGCTGGATATGAGTTAACGGTGTGCCCTTGTAGCCAAGAAGGTTAATGGCATATTAGGGTTCATGAGGAGGAGGTTGGCCGGCAGATCTAGAGAAGTGATTATTTCCCTTTATTCAGCATTGGTGAGGCCACATTTGGAGTTCTGTGTCCAGTTATGGGGCCCCCACTACTGAAAGGATCTGGACGCATTGGTGAGGATCCAGCGGCAGGCAACCAAAATGATTACGGGACTGTAGTACATGAACCATGAGGAGAGGCTGTGGGATTTGGACTTATTAGTTTGCAGAAGAGAAGAGTGAGGGGGAATTTGTTATCAGCCTTCAACTTCCTGAAGGGATGTTCCAAAGAGGATGGAGAAAGGCTGTTCTCAGTAGTGACGGATGGCAGAACAAGGAGCAATGGTCTCAAGTTACATTCGGCGAGGTCTAGGTTGCATATTAGGAAAAACTATTTTACTAGGAGGGTGGTGAAGTACTGGAATGGGTTACCTAGGAAGGCGGTAAACCCTAGAGGTTTTTAAGTCTTGGCTTGACAAAGCCCTGGCTGGGTTGATTTAGTTGGGATTGGTCCTGCTTTGTGCAGGAGGCTGGACTTGATGACCTCCTGAAATATCTTCCAGCCCTAGGATTCTATGATTCTAAGACTTAAGAAGTAATTCTTTCATTCTGCTCCATGTTGATAAGCCTCAGCTGCATTATTGTGTCAAGTTCTGGGCATCACATTTCAGGAAAGACATAGAGAAATTGGAGAGAGCCCAGTGGACAGCAATGTAAATGATTAAAGGTGTGAAAAACATGATCTTTGAGAAAGATTGACACAATTGGCTTTGCTTAGTCTAGGGAAGAGGAATTGGGGGAGGGAGAACAACTGTTTAAGTACATAAAGGGTTGTTAAAATGAGGAAAAATGGTTCTTAATCTCTGAGGATAAGGCAAGAAAAAATGGGCTTCAATTGCATCAAGGGATGACAAACTCCTGGCTGGAATAGTCTAGTTATTACATAGCTCAGCTTTGAGTACAAGAGGCAGGACTAGATGACTTCTTGAGGGCCCTTCCAGTTCTACACTTCTTTGATTCAACCAGCTCAAGAGATCTTTTGACCAATAAAAAGCTGAAGAATAAAAAATTTAGTTGACATCCCTGTCACATGGAAAAGACTCTTCCTCATCTGAAGGCTAACAGGACAAGAAGTGGTGAGATTTTATTTCAAAGATTGTATTTCTTCTTCTCATCTTTAACATAAATAACTGAAAGTTCCTGCTGAATGTAGATTCTCAAGGGAGACTTCAAATGACCATATTTTAGATTTTAACTGCTTTAGAAGTCCAAGCAATTGGCCTAAAAGAGATTGAAAACAATCACCCTCAGCAATTGCTTTTAATATTCTAAACGTGTCTCTCTTGGACCAATATAGTCAAAGAATAGTAGCTACACTCTTGAAAATGCCTGAAAGACAAGTGCACCCTTGGATGCATGATAAATGTATTAGCATTTGAAAATTTATGATCACAAGTAAATGTAATAAGAAATCTCAGTGATTTTCATTGTTCCTTATTTTCACTGTTGAGCCTCAACTCTAGTTTGTAATAACTGCTAGGAAAACCTTTGTGTGTATAGTAGAAATCTAGAACATTGCTTATCTTGAATGTTCATTATATACTATGTGATTCTGGGTGAATTAATAAATGGTCTATTGGTTAACTGTAAGCACATGTCCTGAATAAAAGATACTGTCCAAGTTAAAAGTTGACCTGAAAAGATCTCTGCACTAAAACTAATAAACTGAACCTTTCCCTAGTCTCAGTAAAAAGTTGTCCTCTTAAATTCTATTCTACATTGACTACAACTCTTACTCAATTGGAAAGTGTAGTTTGTTATATTTCAGATTTAAAATCAAACTGGCTCCTCCGCAAATTGGCTACGGAATTACCACTGAGAAATTTTTGAGAGAAGGTTGCACAAAACCTGTCAGGGATGTTCTAGCAATATCTGGCCCTTCATCAGCAAAGGAAGGTAGACCTGATGACCTTTTAAAGTTGCTTCTAATTCTTCATTTTTATGATTCTTTGGCTCCCTGATCTGCAAACTGCCTTAGCCCTGATGTAAAATTAGCACAGCTTCTAGATTGCTCTAACTGGTGACAGATAAGAACTGGCATAAGTGAATTGCTATCAGGAATGCCCTTCACCTTCCTGATCCCATTTGCACCTTTTCCTTATCCCAGAAGCATGATGGGTGGGAGGGAGACTTTGTTGTAGCCACCAGATGCACTGGCTTTGCACCAGTTGAGAATTCGTCGTTGCCATGAGGATTTTTAATTGGACAGGTGCAGCTACTCTAGATTCCTCTTGTGCTGCTCTTCCTTAGAACTGAGAATCTGCCCCTTGGAATTTTTAAATATTTTTCAACCAGCTATAGCAGAAAGCTAGCTTTAAGCATGCAATCATGAGTATTTGCACACCAATAATCTGATTCTAATAGGAGAAAAGATGAGCACTGTACCATGTGACCTGCAGCATGCCAGTACAAAACAGGTCAAATTCTAAATATTAAACATTCACAGGAAATGATTGCAAACATGATACTAAGCAAGAATTACTGCTAGGAGATTATTTGGTGCATAATTCTGAATAATAAATCAATTGAAGAAAATTGCAACCACTCGGTGGACAGGAGAAGAAGAGACTAAAATTATTAACTTAATTGTTTGCTTAGAATTGATTGCTTAGATTCTGCTTCAGAGTGGATGCCAATTTCAGGTCAGCTGGTTACATTTGTGGGAATCATTGATTGCCAGTCCTCAGCTAAGATCCATATAGTCTTATTTGCCGATACAATTTGATATACAAATGACCTAGATAACAGAGAGACCATTGGACCTGATAAGGGATAAATATAACTAGGCAGAAATTTTGGGCTCTAAGTTCTATATAATTAATGAAGTATTACTAAAGACTCTTCAGAGAAACTAGCTTGTGCATTTACAATGTGCTATAATGATTTGGTTGGAAGTCTCCCTTTGGACTCAGTATACAAGTTACAAATGATGCAAAATACTGCTGCTCAGAGATATTGACAATCACTCACTGGTATTGACATAAACAGGAGTCTCCATTGGTTGCCAGTGCAATTATGAACTAACTTTAAAGACTTGCTTTTGTCCAAAGGCTAAAAGGGTGACTTTGTTCCTCATTATATTTCAGAGCTTTCCAGTATTCTTCATCAGTTTGTTCCTTTCATTAGTTCAAGTCAAATAAATCAGAGTTTAAAAGACCTAGGTGCTCCTCCAGTCTATCTTCCATTTGTCAGCACAGATTTGTTTTTTACAGAACTGAGGTTTGTTCAGTGACCCAAAATCCAAGAGAGGATCTTTCCACTGTCACATGCCTTTAACTTCTTACCATTATCGAAACCATATTTGGAAATAGGACCGATTCTTTGCTCTTGAGTAAAATGTTCAAAAGCGCCCAAGTTCTTTAGAAGCCTAATTACCACTGATTTTCCCTGCAACTGATAAGTGCCTAAATCACTTTTGAAAATGGGATGTAGCTCCTAAGTCACTTATATGGTTTTGAAAGTGTTACCCCTTGTCTTTACTGTAAGGTTCTTGCTGTTCTTTTTCATAAGCAGCTTTTAAAGTTTTGGGACAGTTCAGCTATTTATAAGCCTCTCTCCAGTGTTTTTGTTTGACATTAGCATAGCCCTTTTCTGGCCTGAAAATCCCTCTGTAGCTATTTTTCCTTGGGGTTTGCTAGTTGTTTCCTTTCATGCTCTGGTCTAGTATCAGGAGTCCTGGGTACTCTTTGTTCACAGATAGTTCCAGTCCTAAATCCTTTATAATTGGCTTGGAAGGATTAGATTTTTATTGGTAAATGTGGGTAAACATTTCTCTGTACATACCCAAACTGACAAACATATTTCCACTGATTATAAGCAAAATGTACTATAGGTGCAGTAAAGAAAATGTGGTGTGAGAGCTTATTAGCATTTCATTTTAGGATGTTTATTTTGTATATTGTTTTGTGTTTTTAATCATTTAAAACTTTAACTTTTTGAAACTCAGTATCTGCTATCTGACCCCTACAATTATTGTGTGACTCCTCCATAATTTCCTGCAGCTGTGAAAATGTCAGTGAAATAAGGGGAAAAAATGCACAGAGCACAACATTTAGAACGCTAGAACTATGGAGTTAAAAGGGGTGACCAGGGTCGTATAGTGTAACTTCTTACCAAGATGCAGGATTTGTTGTGTCTAAACCATCCAAGACAAATGACTGTCCAGACTCCTTTGAAAACCTTCCTTTATGGAGTTTTCATGACCTCCTGTGAGTATGTTCCATTGTCCCGCTGTTCTTAGAGTTACAAAGTTTTCCTGAAGTCAAATCTCAATCTGCTATGCTGTATTTCGAACCCCTGGCCTCTTGTCCTGCCCTCTGTGGGAGAACAACTTCTCTACTTTTTTTTTTAATGGCAGCTGTTCCAGTGTTTGAATTGCATCTCTTTGATCATCTTGCTGCCTCACCTCTGGCTTCTTTCCAGTTTCTCCAGACCCTTTCTATATACTGGTGATGAAAACCGGCTACAGTGCTGCAGCTGAGGCCTAACCAGTTCTGAGTAAAGTTGTACTATCCCCTCACATGGCTTGCATGCTACTGCATTGTTAATGCAACTAAACTTGCATTTGCCTTTTTTCCCCAACAGAATCATCCCACTGCTGGCTCATGTTGAGGTTGTGATCCAATACCAATAATCACAGCTCCCTGATCCTTCTTAGCAGTGCTGCTGCCAAGCCAATTATCCCAAATTTTAGGGTCGCCTGGTGTCTGGTTTTCTACTGGAGAGTCCGGTATTTGCACCCTCTGTCCAGTAGAAAAATTCAGAAAATACCAGCCAGTCCTGCCCCCCTCCTGGCCAGTTCCTCCCCCTCATCCCCACCCATGATCAAGCGTGTCCGGTATTTTGGGGGGGGTGTCTCCCTGGTAACCCTAATATTTGTACATTTGACTTTTCTTCCCTAAGTGTAGTGACCTACTTTTTTTGGGGGGGTGGAGGAGAGGATTTCATTTTGTTGTCTATAGGTCAGTTTATCAACATCCCTCTAAATTTTAACTCTAT
This sequence comes from Pelodiscus sinensis, assembly GCF_052426305.1. Lineage (NCBI taxonomy): Eukaryota > Metazoa > Chordata > Testudines > Trionychidae > Pelodiscus > Pelodiscus sinensis. The sequence goes on from NC_143054.1 coordinate 17,934,627, forward strand.
CCTCCAAAGTGTTTGCAAACCCTCCCCCCTCCCCCAGCTTTCTGTCACCTTCATATTTGATCAGTATGCTCTTTATACCTCTATCATTTCTTTGTGTATCCTATCTGTGGCTCTCTCATGTGGATTCCTATGTATTCACTTACATTCACTTAACTTCACTGCTATTGCCTTTCCCTGGTCCCACACATTTATGCTAAAGTGGCCTCTAGCTGGCCTAAGGTGCTCTCGCTTGTGTGGTTGAATGAAATTCACCTCTGTGCAGAAAACCAGCACAATTCCAAGTTATTTACTTTTCAGCCCTATTTTAAGCTCTGAAGCAGAAATGAAATGGGGTGTGTCTGTGCTGTTCCAGCCAACTGCCCAACAGTGAATTTCTCTGTTTCACTATTGCCAACCCCAAACATTTAGAAATCACAAGTCCCCACCCTCCAAAACATATGCTTGGCTTTAAAATCATGCCATTTTTTGGTCAAAAACACTAAAAGTTGTATTCTTTTTATTTGCCATCTCAGTTTTGAACTGTTAGGGAGCATTTGCTTCAAACATTCACCCTTTTCTCTTTAACATTTAAAACTGAGCGTCACATGGAACTTGGAAGTAGGACTTCAAAGAAAAACCCTAGAAATTTTAAGAAAATTGATTTTTGTACAGTATTGAACTCTGGGATCTGGCCATGCTTTCTTTTTCATTATATTTTGTGAACATTTTTTAGACGAATACATGTAAAAATGTTCACAAAATGTAATCCATATATAAATATTTATATATAAAATCTGAAAAACGTTAGTTGTCAGGTGGCAGTACATGCCTGGAATGTTTGGCTTTCAGGATTTCCATGGAAAACTGATCATCTTGGATGGAAGCATGAACTTTTTCATTCAAATTCTCCTTTTGTCAATCAGCCATTTTCTGTTAGGGAAAGAAAGAGTTGATGGATTTTTTTTTTTACCACTTCTGTTGAAAAGCTCCCAATATGGTGCACTTTGCACATCTTGAGCCACATTTGGATTAACATGTTGGCCCTGCTTGTATAAGCTCCCATACCAAAAAAAGCAAGAGAGCCAAACAGAGGCAGTAACGCAAAGTTGTCTCTAGCAGCTGTTCTGATGGTTGCAGCTGTGACTGTGACCATAATTCCACTGAAGTTAGTGGAGACAGTTCTTTTCATCATGATTGAATTGGGTCCCACTCTTTCTCGTTTTTGTTTCTTGCTAATTGCTTTCTGATGTCTCCATTGTGATTAGCCTTCAGGCAGACAAAACTACCTTTACAACAGCATATTTTGTTTTGGAACAAATGTATTTTAGTTTTAAAATGGTTCCTTGTCTGACTTCTCTCTGGTTGAAATGTAATCTCTCTCCAGGACCAGGACTTGTAAAATAGAAGAATGCAGTAGGTGTGTATACTTCCTGAAGAATTGTTATGAGAACCACTTTTTTAATAACATTTCCCAAATGCATTCCTGCATTATTACTCCTCTGCCTCCCAACAATGTTATTTATACATAAGACTATCCCAACAGCACATCTTCCCATTTGCTTTCAGCACTGTATAACTAGGCCATTATTGTCTGAAAAAATATGATCAAAAATAAAACATTGTCTTCACCCTGCTTAAAAATGCAGACTGTGTGTGAAATATGTCCTATATATATATATATAATGCTAAACTCACTGAATTGATCCAATATTATTAGTAAATAGGGCTGTGTCCAGACTCAGGGGTTTTTTCGAAAAAAGTAGCCTTTTTTCGAAAAAACTTCACCTGCGTCTAGACTGCAGCCGCATTCTTTCTAAATTAAATCGAAAGAATGCGGCTTTTCTTTCGACGGCGGTAAACCTAATTCCACGAGGAAGAACGCCTTTTTTCGAAAGTGCTCTTTCGAAAAAAGGCATTCTTGAAAGCAAACAGGGCTTTTTAGAAAGAGAGCATCCAGACTCACTTGCTGCTTTCTTTCGAAAAAGCGGCTTCCTTTTTCGAAAGTTCTGTGTGCAGTCTAGACGCTCTCTTTCGAAAAAGGCTTGCAGTCTAGACATAACCTAGGTGAAGACAGTAAATGGAAGGCAACATTATAACCATATTGCAGAACTGATTACCATTGTATACATAAGGATTTGTTCACAGGAGGAACTTTCAGAATGCCCCATGGCATGGCCATTACTGTGCCATCAGTGGTTTTCAGGTCAGTGAAGTTAAATAAAGTTACTTAAATTCACACTCACACCAAACCAAGGCCATCTACCTGGAGACTGCAGATATTTTCCTATTGTCGGCTAACACAAAGCACATAATTGGACACAATGCAGTATAAAATCAGGGCCAAATCCTGCTTGCCTTACTCATACAAGTAGTCTCATTAGTGAAAATCATAATGCATATGCAAAAGGAGAATGCATTAGTAGGCCGCTAATCAGAACAGCTACTTGGAGGAGGTAGCAGGTGGCAGATGCCCTGAGGAGATCTTCTGATTAACAGTCTGGCCCACTGCTTCCCCTGACTGGATTAATCTGGTCCAGAATCACTAAAAAAAAGGGACTGCAGCTGGGAAGTGGGGCCACCTCGTGGGAAAAGGAACAAAAAGTTGAGTTTAGTTTGCAATTATTATTTAACTAAAACTCCGCATTATTTTATTCAGCAGGAGAATCTTGTATTTCAGTAGCATAGAGGGATCCTGAATCTAACTACTTGGCTGTTTTATCCTAGAGTAAGTTCACTGAGACATATTCCAGTACACGAAGGCTCCTCTGGCCTTAGAATGAGTGGAAATGGCCGCTTGAGAACAAGCCTGTCCAGTCAGTGCAGAGCTAGCGTCAGGGCTTTATATCAGATTTGGCCCTAGTCCCCAGCATAGGGGGTTAAACAGGACATTTTAACAGAGAACAACTTTTCTCTGCTTCCTGTGACTCATATGGGACTGTGAGAAGCAGAGTGTGTGTTCGAGCAGTGCCAGGGGCTGCTTTAATGTACACTGCCTACTGGCGGCTCCATTTGCCCTCTTTCAAGCACAGGAATGCAGTAACTGAGAATCAATCAGACCTACTGGTTTTAGTGGAGCTACTGCAGATTTACATAGTGGGAACAGAATCTAGCCCAGGGAATAAATTTGGAAGAATATAATCTCTTCTTGACGTGACTATGCCCCATTAATTCAAAGGGACTTGCCCAAAGGGTAGAATGTAACTGTTACTTACTTTCTAAAGAGTATGGGTGGATTATAGGTTAATGAGTGTATTTGGCTTGTATTGTTTCCCACTAAATAAAACCAAGTGAAAGCCAAATCCTGCTTGCCATACTAATGCATCCTATCTTTATACCTGCACTGTGATTGGAGTTAATGAGACAGTCACATGAGTAAGAGTGAGTAGAGTGTGGCAGAGCAGAGGCACTCCAGAGAGGATGGCAAATCCTTCTTTGCTGGATGGAGGTGCCAAATGAGAGATGCATGCTGAGACAACAGCTAGGGAACTTCAGAATGGATCAAAGAGAAGGAGAGTGGCTGAGTGGAGGCATTTAGTAATAGGACCATGAAGAGAAGGACGCATGTAACAAAATTAAGGTGGGAAAAGCCAAGAAATCAAAGGCTCGGCTGGCATTGCACTTCGGCGGTGTAGTCTGAAAATGTAAGTATAGGATAGGAAAACTGGGTTCTAGTTCCCTCACTGCCCCTTGACCATATTGTACTTTGGTAACGTGGGGGAGAAGGGAGCAGCTCCATTGTGCTAGAACTATGTCTATGCTGAGAGATGACAGATGGAGACCACAGGGGCGAAGAGAACTGTTGCTCTAAGCCAAGGGTGGGGAACCTGTTTAGGACCGGTGGGCCCTGACTGAGAAGGAGAAAGACCCTTCCCAATTCCCCTTGCACACCAGATCCTAGGCGAGCTCAGCCTAGTAGATTTTGTGTGCTCCAGCCCCATGAGGAGACGCAAGGGGGCTGGAGCACCTGTGCTAGTTCCCCAATGCTGTGGGGAAGTGTGTGTGGGGGGTGGGCCCTGTGCCTCAGGGGCCAGATCCAGGCAAGCCAGTGGCCACATACATCCCCCACCAGGCCTTATGTTCCCCACTTATGCTCTAGGCCCTTAAATGAGTCACCTAGGCCAGATCTTCAACTTGTCCGTATTGGTCTTCTGCAGAACAAGCGTTACTGGTCATTCACTCTAGCTCAGTAGGATTACAACATATATTGCATTGATAATTTAGTGAGCATCACTGAAACAATACCGCACTCATAAAATCTCCAGTGCCAAAAAATGTAACTGTCTGCTTAGCAGTGAATGAGGTTCGATACATTTTGCTATAAAAATGTATCTGGCTTCATAGGCTTCCTTCATACTAATTCCTGGCCACCAGGGAAACATTATTGACTACGAAATCATTCATTAAAATATATATTTTTTAAAAAATCAATGAATTCACTGATCTAAATACCAAAATAATAGAGAGATTTCACAAGTGGTTTCCTACAATGTGTGCTGAGTGATAATAGGACTCCAGTCTTTAAGTGCTTCATCAATTACCTACTATAGTCAATAGGTTGAATTTCCATCATAAACAGACAGCCCTTGCTCTATGGGGAAGGACAAAAGAAAAAGCTCTAAAATAGATAAACACTCCAGGATGCGGTACACAGTCAAATCCTGGTGGTTAATGTTGTCAGTGCTTGCTATATTCTTTTGATATTTAAATATCTCCAACTTTCCTTTTTGCACCACTTTAATTGGGAAAACATCCTATTTGTAAGTTTCCTATTTGAGATGTTGCACAACAGACTGACTGTAGAGATGCTTATGTTTAAGGCAAATTCTTAGCACGCCATTCCAAGCTTCCTGGGGTCTTTAAAATTACTTTCACGCAGCACTTGATGGGGAAAACTGAAGTCTCAGAAAAGATGTATATGGATGACCTTTACACTAGTCATCCACAGAATGCAGGGCTCTACAGGCCAAACAGCATGTGTGATATTGTCCATCTATCATTTACTTATATTGCATGCATTGAGCATTACAGATCAGAAGTAATGCAAAGTCGTTTAAGTCCTAAGACCTTATCCTGCTAGGTGATGTGTGCCTCCTGTAGATGCGAGCTCATCCCACTTTCACTGAAGTTGTCCTCTGGAAAACAGCTTAATCCATGGCCTAATCTTGCTTCATGCATCATCTATCCTATGCTCTCAATGAGACCAAGGGTATAGGGGGAAGTGATCATATTAAAGACCGTATCTTAACGCAGAGGCACAAGGAGTCTGAATTCAGGTTGCATTGTCAATCTTAAATCTGCCTTTGTAACTTTAATGCTCTTTTAATTAAGTTTTTCTTGAATGTGGTACACACACAGAGAATGTAGAAGAGAGAGATCAAATTAATGAGTACTTTTTGATGGTTTGAGGTGCAATGCCTTGGGTACCTATTTGGGGTGGCTGTACTTTGAATAACAAAACATATCGGCTACATCTAGACTGGCATGATTTTCCGGAAATGCTTTTAATGGAAAAGTTTTCCATTAAAAGCATTTTCGGAAAACAGCGTCTAGATTGGCATGGACGCTTTTCCGACATGCTTTTGCACAAAAAAAGTCCCTATCGCCATTTTCACGATCGGAGCTTTTTTGTGGAAAACAAATCTCAGCTGTCTATACTGGCCCTTTTATGCAAAAGTTTTGCGTAAAAGGGACTTTTGCCCGAATGGGAGCAGCATAGTATTTCCGCAAAAAGCACTGATTTCTTACAGTAGGAAGTCAGTGCTTTTGCGGAAATTCAAGCGGCCAGTCTAGACAGCTGGCAAGTTTTTCCGGAAAAGTGGGTGATTTTCTGGAAAAACTGGCCAGTCTAGACACAGCCATCATCTATAGCCTTATGATGGGATGAAGTGCCTCATATCAGAGGTCATATGACAATTATTGTGCCCTTGTCCTGACATGTAAGTGGCCAGAGATGTGTGATGCCAACTTCTCTGTGTGTGATGATAATGACATTTTATGAAGGGGCATTGCTCACACTAAACCATTTGAATCTGCAGATTCTGCACTCCTGCTTTGCAGGAACAGCGGCCCCCAAACCTGTGAAAGAGCTGTTGCCAGTTGCTGCCAGTGGCAATGGGAGCTTATAAATGCTTGTTACCAGAAGAATGATAGAATCAAGAAAAATGCGACTGCCAGCCAACGCAGAAGGGTGATTGAATAAAATCCCCCACATGCACCAAAGAGGTAGTGACACACAGTGACTGACAAGTAGGGCCCTACTAAATTCACGGTCCATTTTGGTCAATTTCACAGTCATAGAATTTTTTTAAATGCTGAAATAATGAAAAGTAATGATATTTCAATCTGAAATGTCATGGTGTTGTTGTAATAGGGGTCTTGACCGAAAAAGGAGCTGTGTGGGAGTTGCGAGGTTACTATATGGAGGTTGCAATTTTGCCTTCAGAGTTGAGCAGCCACTGGTCTGTATTCAAGCTCTGAAGGCAGCGCTTACCGCCAGCAGCAGCGCAGACGTAAGGATGGCATGGGTTGGTGTTTTCACCTTACTTCTATGCTGCTGCCTGAAGAGCTGGGTCCTTAGTCAGCAGCCACCACTCTCTGGCTGCCCAGCTCTGAAAGCAGCAGTATGGAAGTAAGGGCAACCAGGGTTAGGTATTACAAGTCTTACTTAGGGTAGAGGGATAGCTCAGTGATTTGAGCATTGGCCTGTTGAGCCCAGGGTTTTGAGTTGAATCCTTGGGTCATTTAGGGATCCGGGGCAACTCTGTCAGGGATGGTACTTGGTCCTGCTGTGATGACAGGGGACTGTACTTGATGACCTCTCATGGTTCCTTCCAGTTCTAGAAAACTGGTATATCTCCATTGTAATAATACTTCAGTGTTGCTGCTTGCAGAGTCCTGTCTTCAGAGCTGGGCATGTGTCCAATATTATTACTACTCTTCAGTTGTCTAGCTCTGCAGTAAGGTAGGGAATACCATGACCCACCCCAAATAATCTTTTGATCCTTCTGCAACTCCCTTTTTGGGTCAGAACCCGCAATTTGAGAAACACTGCCCCTCCATGAAATTTATATAGTATGGGCAAAAGCACACAAAAGGCCAGATTTCATGGGAGGACACCAGCTTTCATGGTCCCTGATGTGTTTTGCATGGCTGTGACTTTGTAGGGCCTTACTGATAATGCTGCTTCACAAGCAAAAATGTTGTGTTATGAGCAAAGACCACAGCCTGCTCCCTGGGGAAGCTAAGAGGATTGTAAATAGGGAGAGTGGATGGGAAGTTTTCACCATGCAGACCCTTACACACCTCTCTCTCTCTCCCCCTCCTCTAAAAGACATCTGCTTTCACTGATCTCACCTTAGGTGTGCTCACTCACTGTGCCCTGGTGTCTAACCTGCTGATTCAGGCTGCCTGAGCTAAGTGTTACCCACGTGTTTATTGCAAGGTGGAATAAGGGACAAAGAAGGGTGGAGTGGTAAGAGGTGACTTATTCGGTTACAGCATCCAGACCATCCAGATCGCTTGTTCCCCTCCGCCTCGCGACCAACAAAGTGAGCCCCGAGTTATGGTTACAGTATCTTTTATCTCTACCCTTCTCTTGGTACCCGCCTTATCTCTTTCTTTCTGTATCATCCTTTTCTTTCCTAATATGGTAAGGATCATCCCCTTCCCAGACCTGACCTCTTTGCTTCCTAATATGGAGAAGCTACCTTTCCCTGGACCCTACCTATTGATTCCTTATATGGTACATTTTGAAGCCTTATTTTACTGGCAGCAGATTGGGTAACTGGATGGCCTAACTTATGGTAAAGCCCCAAATTAGGGACCTTTGTAAATTAACTAAGGATTAATTTACGAGAGGACGCTTCTTCTGAGGCAATCCTCTTTTCTGTTACACAGGGCCCCCCTTCATGCAGCTGACGGTCATCTTCCTTCCAAGCTGGGGTTTCTGCAGTGAATTATGAAAGCAGGCTTTTATGCCTGAATCTTGCCTTCAGCTCCCCGTAGGCCAGATCCAGCACTGAGACCCCCCCTTTATTCCCACATCCACAGTGTTTAGCATTAGGGATGATTAATTAAACCCCTTTGCTCCCTCTTTCTGGAAAGGAGGATATTGTTGCATGGATGGGCACACTTTAATAAAAAATGTGGTAAATGATCTGGGTTTTCTTTTTCTTTTTTAATTATGCCCAGCCAGCCAATGATACAGACAACTGTTGACATTGAGGGATGCTGAAGCTGTCATTGGCAAAACTCCTGATGCTTTTGGTGCCAAGAGGGGTTTGCTGCAGGGCTGAAGCACCCAGGAGGAAAAAAAAACAAAAACAAAAACAAAACCAGGAGGTGCACAGTGCCTACCAGCCAGGGCTACTTGTTGGGGCTGCTGATCAGCTGTTCAGAAGCTGGTGGGAGTTGCTTTGGGGAAAGTGGAGAGAAGTGAGTAGCAGGCAGATGGGGGTAGGGGCTTAGAGGAAGGGAGTGGAGTGAAGATGAGAAGAGGCAGAGTGAGGGTGGGATAGAGGGGGAGAGCAGAGAAGGCGGATCACTCACAAGGAAAAATAAGTCCACAGCTGTACACCCAGCCACTGCCTCATGGGTTTCAAGAACCTCAGTTACCTGGCAATCACAACAGGCAAAGTCCTGAGAGACAGACCTGCATACCACACCATAACTGCCAGGACCCCCATCACGATATTAACCACCCACCACAGAACTCCATCAAGTGCTGGTAACAGGATGATTGCACTGTTCTATATCAGGCCAGATGAGAGAAAGGGACTAGCTTTTCCTACAGGCCCTATGTTTACCCTTGTCACTGCTTCAGTGCTGGATAATTGTTGACAATTGCATGTGATGTCTTTCAGTATTGTTTCCCCATTAGTTAATGTGACCAGCTTACAGGTTTCTCCTTTTGTTAATAGTGGTAATATTACCTTTTCCAGGTTTACTAGAACTCCTTTGCTGGATTACTTGAACCAAAGTGTAATGTGATGCCTGTGGGTGGGCTGTTGGCTGTGAGGATTGAACTATCTGAAATCCTAAGCCTGTTCTGCATGAGCTAAAAAAAGACAATCCTGCTAGCTCATAGCCAGTAGCAGACTAAAAATCTCTCTGTGGTCAAGCTACCCCACAGGGACAGAAAACCATGCCCTCAGCATGGGTCAGAGAAGGACTGAAACTACATGGAGGAGAAAGGAAGTATGCACTTTATTGAACATGATTGTTCTTCATGCTTGTCTTCACATTAACCCTCGCTGTCTAAAGCCATAGGATTTAGACATTGTGACCAGTTGGCCCCTGCCTGAAGTGCCCCCTGCATGCTGTGACATGACCTAGGAGCCTTTCTCAGGTTTCCCTTTGTTCAGCCATAAGAAGAAGACTGTGTCTCTTAGGCTATGTCTACATTACAGGCTTCTTGCGCAAGACGCTTTTTGCAGAAGAGATCTGCAAAAACTTCTTGCGCAAGAGCGTGTCCACACTGCAAAAGCGCATTAAAAAGCGATGCACTTTTGCGCAAGACAGTGTCCACACTGATTGGACACTGTCTTGAAAGAAAATGCTGATAGCTATTCACAGAATGGCCACCGCGACACCTGTGCTTTTTTCCATAGGGGTTTTTTGCATAAAAAGGGCATGTCTAGACTACATCCCTCTTTCGAAAAATGGATGTAAATTAGGCATATTGAAAATGCAAATGAAGCAGGGATTTAAATATCCCACTCTTCATTTGCATAATCATGTCACAGCGTTCTTTCGAAAAAGGGTATTTCGAAAGTGAAACCACAGTCTAGACGTGGATCTTTTAAAAAAAACAACCCTTTTTCAAAAGATCAATTTTCAGGGGTTTTTTTTTTTTTTTGAAAGAGCCACATCCAGACTGCGGTTTCACATTCGAAATACCATTTTTCAAAAGAAAGTTGTGACGCGATTATGCAAATGAAATTATGCAAATGAATCAACCCTCGTCATAAAACCCTTCTGAAATCCCAAATACAATAAGTTCTGGAAGATCTCTTTTGGAAAAATTTCTTCCAAAAGAAGCTTGCAGTCTAGACGTAGCCATAGTCTACTTACAGGTTAGGGGGTCCTGTGCTGAATCTAGGCCTACCAGCAGTTAATCTGCAAACAAACTACTTATAGTAAGGATGGTGAATTATGGCCATCTGTCTAGGAAGCAGCTTGCTTTGTCTCTCTCTGCTCTTTTGTCATTAAGATTCCGGATTTTAAGAAATCAGTGGTATTACCCTTTCTGGAAGGTTGCAACGTATGCTGTTTTTAGATCTTACTTCTGTGTGTGTATCTCAGGAACATAACACTCAAGTCAATGGGCATTACAGGTACTCTGCATCTCTGAAAGACAGCACTTATTTTGGTGCTTAAATTGACTTTTCTCAGAATGGTCTGGACTTAGTACAAAACCAAGGAAGGATTTTTAGTGCTTGTCTCTTCTTTAATTTCTCCAAAGTATTGGCCAGGAAGCTGCAAGGATCTGTAGAGTACTGTAGTGTTGCTTGAGGGTACAGTTGTGTCTCTAATCTTGGACACTCCTCTGCTTTTCATTATGTAGGATTCCTTTAGGGTTTGTCGAATCCTTCTGTTGGAGCTGTCCTGCTCAGCCAACCCCAGCTTTTCTTCTGGCAACATATTCTTCAGCAGCATAAATATTCATGTGTATGCAGAAAATTCACTGCCTTACATACTGTATAGGAGAGCTTTGTCCCACTGGATTTCATTACCTTGTCCGTCCACTATTGATTTTGCATTTGCTGCTATTCTGTTTGAACAATAAGGGTACGTCTAGACTACAAGCTTTTGTTGACAGAGGCTTTGTCGACAAAGAGAGTCTAGACTATATCCAGTTCTGTCGACAAAGCAAGCCGCTTTGTCGACATGAGAGTGTAGACGCAAAGGACAGTGTAGAGGAAATAACGCCTTCCGTTGGCATTATTCCTCGTAGAATGAGGTTTACCACCGTCAACAAAACTGCCGCGTTCTGTCAACGTTATGTCAACAGAACTCGGCGGTAGTGTAGACGCAGGTATAGTTTTGTCGACAAAGGGCACTTTTGTCGACAAAACCCTGTAGTTTAGACACACTGTAATATTTCATCCTGAGCTTTCTTTGCAGTAAAATTGGGCTAAGACCCTAGATTTTCATCTGCATTCTCTCTTTTCCTCAAGCAATGTTCAATTGAATCATCATTTTCCTGGTGACTGTTCAGCATTGGGGTTATGTGACATAGTACATCACACAGTACTTTCTGGTAAATCCACAAGCACCACTGCGGATGACAGAGGTTCAGTGGTCAGCTCTCTGGTAACAGTGTTATAAATTTTGGGAATATTCAGGTTCTTTAAGACTCAGGGACACAGACTGAATAGAGGTGAGTAACTCTTGCAAGGTTCTAAGCAAACTTAGCTGCTAGAGTTGATGGTCTTTGAACTTCATGGTAAGTGCTCAACACTTTTGCAGGTTATAGTTGTAAGTGCCTAGTAAACTTATGGGCCATTAGGGCTATGTCTACACTGTGGAGCTATTTCAGGACACTGGAAGTATCCTTCAATAGCTATTCTGAATCTGTTGAAGCAGCCTGTTATTTCAAAATAGATTTTGAAATAATGGGCGGCTTATTCTGATGTCCTGGTAACCTTCCTTCCAGGAGGCTTAAGGGGCATTTTGGAATAGTGAGTTATTTTGAAATTTGGTGCTGTGTAGATAAGCTATTTTGAAATTACTTTGAAATAAGCTATGCAATTTGTATAGCGCAAATTGCATAGCTTATTTTGATGTAAGGGTGCAGTGTAGATGCACCCTTAATGCATACTTTAAAATGACCAGGAGCGGTGGTTCATAAGCTTTTCCACTGTGGGAGGCCCTTCTTCATACCTTTAACATTTGTCTGGGATCTACCAGGAAATTTCCTACCATTTCAAAATAGCTATTATGACTCCCTGGTTAAGAACCCTGGATCTACAGGAGTCCATACACCAAGGTGGTAGGTAGAAGCAAATTTTAATATTTTATTTATCTTTTCTCAGACTGAAAATATATAGTGTCTTTAAAGGATTATTTACTATGGCTGTGTCCAGACTCAGGGGTTTTTTCGAAAAAAGTAGCCTTTTTTCGAAAAAACTTCACCTGTGTCTAGACTGCAGCCGCGTTCTTTCGAAATTAAATCGAAAGAACACGGCTTTTCTTTCGACGGCGGTAAACCTCATTTCACGAGGAAGAACGCCTTCTTTCGAAAGTGCTTCTTTCGAAAGAAGGCGTTCTTGAATGTAAATAGGGCTTCTTCGAAAGAGAGCATCCAGACTCACTGGGTGCTTTCTTTCGAAAAAGCGGCTTGCTCTTTCGAAAGTTCCGCGTGCAGTCTAGACGCTCTCTTTCGAAAGAGGCTCTTTCGAAAGTATCTTTCGAAAGAGGCTTGCAGTCTAGACATAGCCTATGTGTATTGACTGGCATCTAGCACAATGGGGCTTTGATCCTGACTGGGGCTCATGAATGCAACTATAATATCAACAATGAATAATAATAGTAAATACCTTTAATCACAAAATAAAAATCTGTAGGGTAATATGGTAATATTACAGTACAGGCAGTCCCCAGGTTACGTACAAGATAGGGACTGTAGGTTTGTTCTTAAGTTGAATCTGTATGTAAGTCGGAACTGGCGTCCAGATTCAGCCGCTGCTGAAACTGACCAGCGGCTGACTACAGGAAGCCCGAGGCAGAGCTGCTCTACCTCAGGCGTCCCCAAGTCAGCTGCTGCTGAAACTGATCAGTGGTTGATTCCAGGAAGCCCGGGGCAGAGCAACTCTGCCTCGGTCTTCCTGTAGTTAGCCACTGGTCAGTTTCAGCAGCAGCTGACTTTGGGACGCCTGGGGCAGAGCAACTGGGGTGCTGCTGGGTTGCTCTAGTAGCGCCGCTCCTTGGCGCTACTGGACCAACCCAGCAGCACCCAAGCAGCTCTGCCCCAGGCGTCCTGATTCAGCCGCTGCTGAAACTGACCAGCAGCGGCTGAATCAGGACGCCTGGGGCAGAGCAGCTGTGGTGCTGCCAGGTTGGTCCAGTAGCGCCGAGAGCAGCGGTGTGGGACCAACCGGCAGTGCCCCAGCTGCTCTACCACAGGCGTCCCGAGAAAAGCCTGGTGTGCTGGGGGGGGGGGGGGCGCACTAGCTGTGTCCCCTCCCCCCAGCAGACCAGGGAGACGCGGGTGGCAGGACCGAGACGTGCCGCGGTCCCGCTGCCCGGGTCCTCCGTGGCTTTGCTCCGCATCTCCCTGGTCTGCTGGCCCCCCCCCCCCCAGCAGACCAGGGAGACGCGGAGCAGCTTTTCTCGCCCCGGAGGATGCGGGCGGTGGGACGTCTGGGCGGTCCCGCCGCCCATGTCCTCCGGGGCGAGAAAAGCCCCGTTCGTAAGTACGGATCCGACATAAGTCGGATCCGTGTAACCCGGGGACTGCCTGTATCTAAGCCACTTGGGAAACTGTGCGATTAATAGAGGAACTACCCATCTCAGTAGTTTTTTTTTTGCTGAACACTATAAGAGTTGAAAGTCACCTCATTTGGATTCTGAAAGCAGGTTCCTGAGATAATCTGAAATTTATATAAATGTTCATTTTTAATTAGCCTACTGTTGCTGCATTTTTATGGAGTCAAAGGAATATTAATCTAGCAGTTAAAAACAATGTGACTCTCATAGAAGAGATTTTTTATGATAAATATATACACACTGCCTGGGCCTAGCTGATGTGTTTATTTTGTATGGATTAGGGTGGTTAAAATACACATACCAATAATGCTTTAATGGAATATATGATATATATTTTGTCATTATCTTAATTAGATTTGTAAGAAGAGAATACGCAAATTTAACTAAACACAATGTTCTTGCAATCTATACAGGTGCTAAGTATTAATCATTAGCATACTGTTATAATGAACTAAACTGTCAGAGAGATTTGGACAAGTTAGGCAATGCTTGTGAGAGGCTTAGTGAGTTACATATTATGTCAAATCTGTCCCAGTTGGATACCTTTTGATATGCTCCTCTTCTTTAGTATATTACACCTATATGCCAAATGTGTCCCTGGGGTAACTCAATTGTCTTCTGCAGCATTATGTCAGTTATGTTGGCCTTATTTATCTTAAATCTAACGTGACTTATAATTCCTATTTTTCTATGCTTATTTTTCTAGTCTTCTCTCATGCTTATTTTTCTAGTTTTCTTGACTTTCTGAGTTTCTTCAAACAGTTCTTATTGGGGGATTATTTTATGACCAAGGAATACAAATGTTATCTTTAAATTCTACACAAACACAACTTTTCAGTCTATATAAACTCAAATCTCTGAGCACCTCCTTGACACTCTGTTAAAGAACATAAGAATGGTCATACTGGGTCAGAACAATGGTCTATCTAATCTCATATCCTGTCTTCCCCCAGTGGCCAGTGCCAGATATTTTAGATGGAGTGACTAGAACAGGAGAATTTATCAAGTGGTCCATCTCTTGTCATCTGGTCTCAGCTTCCTGCTGTAAGAGATTTTGCGATACCTAGAGCATTAAGTTGCATCTCTGAACATCTTGGCTACTAGCCATTTATGAACCTATCCTCCATGAACTTGTCTAATTCTTTTTTAATACCAGTTATACTTCTGGGCTTCTTACTGCCCTTGGCAATGAGTTCCACGCTTTGTGCATTGTGTGAAGAAGTATCATATATATAGTAGCCCAATGTCTGAGAGTCTGTAACGCTGAAATGCTGGCTGTTCCCTCTGGGGGGTGCTGTTGCCTGAAATGCTGGCTGTTCCCTCTGGGTGGCCTATGCTATATGGGAAATGCGGGGCCCAAACGGCCGCTTGTGCTGCTTGCTCCCCTGCAGCAGCCCGGCTGAGTGGCGTAGAAGTCAGCTGAGCACCACAGTGGGAGGGGAAGAGGGGCGGGGCAGTGACGTGTGGCGTGACAGTGGCTCCAGGCCCCAACCCCTGGTTGTGAATGTCACCACCCCGCCCTCCTTCGCCTCCCACCGTGGCGCTCGGCTGACTTCTGCGCTGCTCAGCCAGGCTGCTGCGTGGGAGCAGTGGCGCAAGCGACCCTTTGGGCTCCGCGCCCCCCATGCAGCATGGGGTGTGCGGAGCCCAAATGGCCATTTGGGCTCCGTGGTCCCCTGAGTGCAGCAGCGGATTTAGGGCAGGGCGAGCAGGGCGGCTGCCCCGGGCCCTGCACTTCCCGAGGCCCCGCGCATGTACCTTGGCACCACGGCACATGCGCTGTGTCAAAGGGGGGGGGGGGCCCGTGAAATTTTGCTGCCTGGGGCCCTGCGGCGCTGCCCTGGGCCCCGCGGCACTCTCATCCGCCCCTGCCCGAGTGAGAGGCAGGAGAGGGAGGAGAAGAGAAAGAGAGAGAGGCAGGAGGTGGAGGAGAACTGAGAGAGAGAGGGGGGGAAGCAGTAGGAGGAGGAGAGAGAGAGAGACAGAGCGAGAGACCGGAGGCTCAGAGACGAGACCGATGTGGATGAGAGACCTAAAAATCCTGTCTTATGACAGCTTAATTGGCTAGTTTCCTTATATTTGTTTATACCTTTACTTGCCCTACCGATTTTGTTGTGTGTTGGGTAAGCCACCTTTCAACCATGGCCATAGTTTGCAAAGACCTTGCTTGACATGAGGAATTAACCTAGACAGAGGCTTCTTTTTTTTTTTTTAAATAGGATTAGGGAAGGTACTGACCCAGGTTTATTGCCTTTTTCACATAGCTTTAGTGCGCTGGCTTTGTGGTTATAGGTACACTCATATAGGAGTGCCCAGTGGCAAGGTGTGACTACTTATCAGTGGGAATTTTGCTGTTTCCCAAGCCATTGATTCAGCCTCATGTTTTGCACCAGGTACAGTGGTCAAGGCTCTCTCTACACTCATATATGAGAGGTGGAATGCACACAGAATTCAACTATTAAGTTTGCAGTGATTTCAATGAATGGGAGTGGACAGTGTTTAGCATGTCAAATCAGGCTCTTGGAAGATTCTGGAATGTTCCTGGACCTGCTGAAGACAATGGAAGAACTCTCATTGATATTTTGGTCTGCCAGATTGGGTCCTACATTTTCACAGAATCCCAATGACTAATTCAGGGTGCTAAGATAAAAGGTCTAGATCCTCAACTATTGTTAGTTCATGTAGCTCAATTGTCTTCAATGCAAGAGATCTATGCTGATTTATACCATCTGAGGATATAGCCTAGAGTTTAGAACTGAATTAATGCGCCCACAGTGGAAAGGAGAAGCCACTAAAAAGGCAATATTTTCTGAATGTGACCGAGGAGAGGCCATATATATTTCATATTTTAAGTGGTGGGAGAAGAAAGGTGGTCCTCGCAGACACTATTGTTTGATTCCTGCTGGGAAATACTAACTTTTTAATGGCAACCACTATATTTCCTTATTGTCTCAGAGCTTTAGGCTATTTAGGGTTTATCCTGTTCCCTAAATCTTATTTCATCCTTTGAAATATATTTTGAGCCTAGATTTTCTTTAGATGGCTTTTGGGGATAACAAAACAAAACTGTAACACATTACGGCTTCTTTTTCCAACCCTTATTGAGTTACGTTGGTGTACGATGGTATGATTTTCCTGGTAAACGCCAACACAAAATCGAGGTTACATTTTTTCAGTGGAATTTAGCCATCAGAACAATAGTGTGATGGAATGCTTCAGAAGTACAACTGATAGGGTTTGAATGAGGTTATATGTAAAAATCAAATCTGGGAAATTAGATAAAGTGTACTGTGCCCTTTAAAGTAGGTATACCGCCTATTCCCTAAAGGCATTATCCTACATTCAGGCACACCCAAACTTCTCACTGAAGTCAGTGGTATATTTTGGTATTCAAAGAGTGTGGGATTAGGCGCAATGTTCCAACAAGAATTTGTTTCCATGTATTCACTAAAGGTGAACTTTGAGGAATTAAGTGGGACTTAAATCTTCCATAGCTACTACTTGTGATAGCCCTCTATATAGGGATGGATTTTCTCCATAAGATGAAATCCTGGTTATATACATAGCTGAACTAAGCAATGTGACCAGAGTTATGTTAATGCTGGTGAGTGCTGAAATCCTTACTCCTAATATGTAGTCATAGAAGCACACCCACTGCAGAGTAATGGAAGTGAATTATTTCATAGTGAACACATATGGGCTAACCTGGAGTATGCTGTGAGTTATTATCACCCCACTGCCTTTAAATACCAGGTAAGAGAACAAGGTGAGTAATTTGTACTAGTCCTATTCCTCAGCTGTCTCCTTAATTAGTCCTGCTGTGTGGCTGAGGCTCCTCATAGGCTGTCTTGCCACAGCTGAGCCCTAACATTATAATATAGCAATTAACCTTGCACATCCCTGCATGAATGACTGGTATTACCTCGCAGAGGGTTAGCATTTGCATGTGGCTATTGTTTTAATCAGTGAAGCTTATGCTTTTCATTGGGGATGGCCCATTCCTCTTTGCAGCCGCTCCAGGTGGTCCAGACCTGGGTAAAGCACAGCAGTGGTGAGATGTGTGAGCAGAGACTCTGCTCGGTCATTTTTATGGCACTCCATTCTCATTTTTATTCTGAAGGGCATGGACTCATGGACCTGTGAGGGAAAAAAACGATTAAAATGGAATTAATGTTTCGAAAATGAGGCTTTTATTTATCAACAAGAAGATTTACCCAGCACTGGTCCTTAACTCAAATATGTTTTGTTTTTCTTCATTTAAATCATTGCTCTGGGGTGGGACTGGGGAGAGAGGACAACCCTGGTCCTCTCTCACTACAGCAGCTTGGGGCCAGGTGAGAAGTACCAGTTCATGGCTACTGCAGCAGGCACAGCTGGGGAAGGCGTGCATGTCCCCTAGTTGGGAGATAGACAGAGACACAGAAAAATGACACAGAGACAAACTCTCTGAAATCTATAGTAGATAGCTGTCCCTTTCTCCTCCCCTGCCCCCTGCTGGCCAAATGGGGTTATAGCTCTCCTGGTCCCCAAATTTGACCCTGTGGTCATTCTGCAGTATAACTGTGCCTCCTACCAGACCCCTCCCTTTCCATTTTACAAGAAACAATTAAATTCCAGGCATATCTCATTATCCTGGCACAACCAAACCCTGACCTTGCTTTAAGTTATGATAATCGGAAGCTGCCTACCAAATGTGGTGGTCCTAAGCTCTTACCATTTAGAAGGAGTTCTTGAACAAATGGACTCATGGATGGACAGACAGACAGACAAATGCACATTTCTAAAATATCTAGCGAGATCTCACAGCTTCCTGGAAAACAGGCACAAACTTCTGGATAGTCACTCTGAATGCAATAAGCCCCAAAAGATTTCAACATGAATGAGACCCCAGAACATTTATAGTGCACTCAGTGTGTTTTTGGCAATGAGATACACCCACCATCCTGAAGAATGTCTAGCACATTTTTATACTCTCTGCTGAGCCCTTACTGGCTGCCTCTGGCCCTTCTAGCTGCTGGAGGACCTCCTGCAATGAGGTTTACCAGCTAATTCGAATTAGGGACTTTAAATTGGAATCCCATTTCACTGCTGCGTGTAGACGCGGACAGTTACTTCGGGCTAGTCAATTTCGAAAAATGGCAACTAGCCAGGAACATGCAAATCAAGCACAGGATATTTAAATCCCGGGCTTGATTTGCAATTCCAGTCATCCTCATTAGCCTCCCTAGATCGATCTAGGGGACTAGTGTAGACGTACCCTTAGTTCTCATTTGTTTTGTATATATAATACAATGATGAGCGTGTGATATAAATTCCTCTCTGCATCAGCTCATAGATATGAGCTATTGCAGCCGCTAGCTACAACATGTTCATTGTTTAGTTCAAGTTAAAGCTACTTTTGCTTAGCTGTGGAGGAAAAACCCTGGTTTAGACCCCATTGTGTTGGCCAAGATATCAGCCATCTCACAACTATCCTCTGGGTATCAAGAGGAGAATAAAGTTAAGTATTGTAAGTTCTTTGCTGAATAAGACAGTTAATGAATTAAGAATCTTATTAGACCCAGATGTACACCATATTAATAGGACTCACTTCACTTAGTCTACATAAAATGAAATACATGCTTCTCTTAGGTATCTTTAAAGGCCCTGATCCTGTTAAGTCTTGAGAATTTCCTGGGAGGTATTCACTGTAGATTTGAACTCAGGTGCTCAGCATCTTTCAGGATTGGGTTCCTAACATAGTACAACAACAGTGCACAGCGGTAGTTTTAGAACAGCAATAATATGCCTTCATGTGTGAAAATTGGAATTTTGGTAAAGTCTTCACTTAACAGTTTGATTATAAGATTACATGTTTCCTGTGCTTTATCTAAAAGGTGGCATCAGACAGTCCTGCTGGAGCACTGGCTCAGCACTGACTGAAACACGGAATTTTAATACTACTGGAAATCCTGACATTTGTTTTCAGCCTGAATCAGAACAAAAAGTCAATGTCAAACACGTTTCACATGCCAAACAGTTCTGACAGTTTTTTGCTTCAGAAATATTTAAAAATTTCACATCTATATTTTAGATCAAAAAGAAAGATTTGACATTCCTAAATTCAAAGGAAACATTTTGGTGCCTTGACCCAGCATGAAATGTTCAATTTCTAGAGGACGCTGAGAGATATCTGTCTGAGCTGCTGTGATGCCTTATAGGGACCTGGAGGCCTCATACTCTCATTCTCCCAAGGGACCCAGCTCCTTTGTCTGACATTTCCCAGAATGCCCCATGGTCTCTCCTGTACTACCAATGATTCCAATGTCTCAATAACTTGTGCTGGATACAACAACAAGAAGAAGCTCTGTCTCTCTAGTTTTGGCTCTCCATCCTCTGTCATTTTGTCAGCTGGCCCTGACATGGACCAGGAGAGATTAGCACAAAGATTGCTACACTGGCATTATGCCATACCAAGATTCTCCCACTCTGGAGGATTAATTATCATTTCCTTTTGAGCTGATTTAAGGTGCTTTTGTGCCACACTTTGACAGCACTCAGGGTATGTCTACACTACAGCACTAATTCGAACTAACTTAATTCGAATTAGTTAATTCGAACTAAGCTAATTTGAACTAGTGCATCTAGACCTAAAAACTAGTTTGAATTAGCGTTTTGCTAATTCGAACTAGCATGTCCACATTGAGTGGACCCTGAACCGAGGTTAAGGATGGCCGGAAGCAGTGCTGGCAGGGCATCAGATTAGGACTTAGAGCGTGAAGCTGCTGTCTCAGGCTAGCCGAGGGCTGTGCTTAAAGGGTCCCGACCTCCACTCCGGTCAGTTCTCAGGGGTTCCCTGCTCGCTTGTCTAACTCGATGAGGGACAGCAAAGCAGTCTTGTCTTGGAGTGCCCTGAATGCCCACACTCGGCACATCACAGCACTCGGCCATCAGCCCGGCTGCACTTGCCGCAGGCTGCCATCCAGAGGGGGGCTGCAGGAGAGGAGCCCGCAGAGCCACCCCAGTCCTCCCCATCGGGGGCTCGTACCCTATTCCTCCCTCACCTCCTTCCACTTACCCCTCCCTAGCCCCCCTTCCTGATGTACAAAATAAAAGACACGTGTGTTCAAAAATAGAAACTCTCTTTATTGAACAAAACTCGGGGAGACTGGGAAAAGGAGGTGGGAGAGGGGAAGAGAGAGGGTAGGAGAGGGAGGGGAACTAAAATGATCAGGGGTTTAGAACAGGTCCCATATGAAGAGAGGCTAAAGAGACAGGGACTTTTCAGCTTAGAAAAGAGGAGACTGAGGGTATGTCTACACTACCCCCCTAGTTCGAACTAGGAGGGGTAATGTAGTCATACGGAGTTGCAAATGAAGCCCGGGATTTGAATTTCCCAGGTTTCATTTGCATAAAGCCATCCGGCGCCATTTTTAAATGCCGGCTAGGTCGGACCACGGTCGGACCCCGTGGAACGAGGTGTACAGCTAGTTCGGATTAGGAAGCCTAATCTGAACTAGCTAGTCCGTGCCGCGCTAGTCATTTGCAACTCCGTATGACTACATTACCCCCAGTTCGAACTAGGGGGGTAGTGTAGACATACCCTGAGGGGGCATATGATAGAGGTCTATAAAAGCACAAGTGGTGTGGAGAGGGTGCATAAAGAAAAGTTCTTCATTAGTTCTCAAAATAGAAGGACTAGAGGACACCAAATGAAATGAATGGGTAGCAGGCTTCAAACTAATAACAGAAAGTTCTTCACAAAGAAAAGAGTCAACCTGTGGAACTCCTTGCTGCAGGAGGCTGTGAAGGCTAGAACTAGAACAGAGTTTAAAGAGAAGTGAGATAAATTCATGGAGGCTGCGTCCATGGAGTGCTATTAGCCAGGGGATAGAAATGGTGTCCCTGGCCTCTGTTTTGGAAGGCTGGAGATGGATGGCACGAGACAAATGGCTTGGTCATTGTCTTTGGTCCATCCCCTCTGGGGTAGCTGGCGTTGGCCGCTGTCGACAAACAGGCTACTGGGCTAGATGGACCTTTGGTCTGACCCAGTACGGCCGTTCGAAGCTCAGGGCTCAGGGTCGGGGGTCTCTCTGGACCAACTTGATTTTCATGCAAACCTGCTCCTGGGTGGCCAGGCTGGCAGCTATCCTGCCCTAGATGGCCACTTTCCTGTGCCTAGTGTGGAGGTCGTGGATGAAGTCCACGATGTCCACACTAGATCAGGTGGGCGCCTGCCACTTGCGGCCCCGGGCAGGCTCCTGGGAGGCGCCAGCCTGGTCCCAGGAAGAGGCGGAGGGCTGGGTGGCAGCGGGTGGCTGGCTTGTGCCGTGCCAGGTTCAGGGTCTGCTGGCTGGGTGCTGGCAGGCTTGCACCTGGCATGGGCTACCGTAGCCATACTGTGCCCCTTTAAGGGCTCCGGGGCCAGGTGGGGACAGAAGAGTTTCCCTGGTGGTGCCCAGAGTGGCCACCAGGGAAAGCTGGGGAGGGCTAGCCTCCCATTAGTTTGAATTAAGTGGCTACACAGCAATTAATTCGAACTACTTAATTCGAACTAGGCGTTAGTCCTCGTAGACTGAGGTTTACCTAGTTCGAATTAAGTTCGAACTAGCGGTTTGCCTGTGTAGCGCCTATCAACGTTAATTCGAACTAATGTTTGTTAGTTCAAATTAACTTTGTAGTCTAGACATACCCTAAAGGATCTGTGCAGGCTCCGGCCCATCAGCTCGTTTGGTAACATGTAGACAAAAATAACCAGATCCATTAATATTCTTCAATATTCACTGCTTCACCAAAATTTTGTTGCCTGCCAAAGGTCTTTATATCAAAAAACACATCACAAATTGTACTTCAAACAGACAAATAACTAGCTAGCCATGATGGGAGCCCGTGCTTTATAAGAAGGGAAAAGTACTGTAAATTTTGGGTTATCTTCAAAACATCTATAAGATAACTAACAAAACATGTAGATGGTGTCATGAGCTTTTGTGGGCACAACCCACTTCTTCAGAAGAATGGAGTTATGAAAGTGCATGACACCATCTATATGATTTCTGAGTCTCTAAGATGCTACAAGACTATTCGTTGTTTTTTAATTTTTTCCAGTTAGAGAGTAACTCAGCTACCCCTCTGAAGTATGAGATAACTGTGAACTGGCAGGGAATTTTAGGGAACTGGCATGCACGTAAATCCACCGAGCATCCCATTCTGCTTCTGAGACTCCCATGACTAGCACTGCCACAACATAGAGCTTTTAAAACTGGTGTAGGAAAATAAACGAATCATTGACATGTTGCCAGTTGCTGAGTTTATTCAGTGTGGAATTGGTGCTAGAAAACAGGGTCCTGCAGGTCATGTCTATCATTCACCTGCCTGAAGGAAACAATACTTGGTAAAAATTATCTCAAACTTTTTTTTATAAAGACTGCAGCAGTCCTGTTGTCAGCTAATGCTATATATAGTCCCTATTGATACTACCCATGTTATTGGATTTTATTTCTGATATAAAGTGCTTGGAGGTGAGTTATATCTATTAATGGTGTAATTACACTATGCCATTTGCACTTTCACAATTCACTTGCCTTTCTCTGCTGTGGTGCTCATTTTTAATAGCGAGACAAGGTAGGTGCCGTAACATCTTGAATATTCTATTGGTTGAAGGGACCAGTTTTCAGTCTTCAGAGAACTTCCTTAGGTCTGGACAATGTAACCAGAGGTCTAAGCTACATATAAGGTGGGAGACGTTGTTAAGCATAAGGGGTTGACACATGTTATAGGACACCACATAAAACGAAGTGAGCAAACAAGGGTTAGGAAACCCTAGGATGTGTTACAAATTGTTATAATGAGCCACAAAGCTGGTGCCCCGTCAAGTCTTATAGTTTTTAGTGTCCAGAAGAGTGATGGATTTAAGATCCCAGCTCATCTTTTGAAGGCCTTGTCCACATTTCCTTAGAGAAGGACTGAGAGGACAGATATAGACTGATCACTTTGTGAAAATTATATAACCCATGAGGGATATGGTGGGTTTTTTGGTGTCTTTTATCATTTTTGTGTGTCTTTTATCATAGGAATTCATTGGAAAGTGTCATGATTATCTGGTTTCACCCACATAGTTGTCGGGGTTTTGATTCACTGGATGAGGTGCCCAAATGTAGGTGTGTGGGAGGTATTGACCATTGTAGCAGCAGACACAGGACTTCAGGTTTTGCATCTTGTTCTGTCAGGGGATGGTTCTGCTTTGAGTTGGCTTATCTTGATCTGTGGGGAGTTTGCATCTGATCATGAGCTTGGTGAGACAAGGGAGTTCCTTGAAGGCAAGAAGGTGGGAGTTTGGGAAGGTTTCTTTCAGGATGTGGTCCCCATCAGTATGGGTTGCAACTGTTAGATGATAATCTGTAGGGGTTTTAATGTGGGTGGTGGGTGACAAATAGGGATGTGTGATCAATGTTTATTTTTTCCCTGTATTGAGGCAGGCTTTTCCATGGTATTTCGGGTTATATCTACACTGAACTGTAGTTCAAAATAAGATACTCAATTTGAGCCACACAAATTGTGTATCTTATTATGATCTTATTTCAAAATAGCTTATTTCATAATTTGGTGGTGTCTACACAGAGCCAAATTTCAAAATAACCCACTATTCCAAAATGTCCCTTGCTCCTTGTGGAATGAGATTTAAAGGGGCATTGGAATAGCGAGCCCAAAATAACAGGTTTGCTGTTAAGATGCGGGATAGCTATTTCAGGTTACTCTAGTACAGGCAGTCCCCGGGTTACGTACAAGATAGGGACTGTAGGCTTGTTCTTAAGTTGAATCTGTATGTAAGTCGGAACTGGCATCCACATTCAGCCGCTGAATCTGGACACCAGTTCTGACTTACATACAGATTCAACTTAAGAACCCCAGGCGTCCCCAAGTCAGCTGCTGCTAAAACTGATCAGCAGCTGATTCCAGGAAGCCTGGGGCAGAGCAACTCTGCCTCGGGCTTCCTGTAGTCAGCCGCTGGTCAGTTTCAGCAGCGGCTAACTTGGGGACGCCTGGGGTAGAGCAGCTCGGGTGCTGCTGGGTTGGTCCAGTAGCGTGGCCGCTCCTCGGCGCTACTGGACCAACCCAGCAGCACCCTAGCTGCTCTGCCCCAGGTGTCCTGATTCAGTCACTGCTGAAACTGATCAGCAGTGGCTGAATCAGGACTCGTGGGGCTGAGCAGCTGGGGTGCTGCCGGGTTGGTCCAGTAGCGCCAAGGAGCGGTGCTGCGGGACCAACCGGCAGCGCCCCACCTGCTCTACCACAGGCCCCGGGCTTTGCTCCACATCTCCCTGGTCTGCTGGGGGGCGGGCACTAGCTGCGTCCCCCCCCAGCAGGCCAGGGAGACGCAGAGCAAAGCCGCAGAGGACCCGGGCCGGACCGCGGCGCTTCCAGATCAGCGCCACGGTCTGGCCCGGGTCCTCCGCGGCTTTGGTCAGCGTCTCCCTGGTCTGCAGACCAGGGAGGTGCTGAGCAAAGCGGCGCAGGACCCGGGGCCGGACCCGCGGCCGCTTCCAGCTGATCTGGAAGCGGCCGCGGGTCCGGCCCCGGGTCCTGTGCCGCTTTGCTCCCCGTCTCCCTGGTCTGCTGGCTCCCGCAGCAGACCAGGGAGATGGGGAGCAGCTTTTCTCACCCCGGAGGAGGCGGGCAGCGGGACCAGGCGTCCCGCCGCTTGAGTCCTCCGGGGCGAGAAAATCCCCGTTCGTAACTGCGGATCCGACCTAAGTCGGATCCGCGTAACTCGGGGACTACCTGTATCCCAAAATAGCGTTTCAGTATAGAGGTAGCCTGGGTGGCCCATACCACGATTCAATGTATTCCTCTGGTAGAATGTCCCTGGGTTAGTAAAGGTGGTGTTAAGTGTGTTTAGGTGTGTATCCCAGACGTGCAGCAAGTAACTCTTTTTGTTAAGTGTACTGTATTTGTGTCAATGTAAGAAAGACTTGTTGACTGTGAAGCATCACCTACTGATATTAACAGCTACACCTAACATATATTTATGGATTTCACTTCAGATCAGTTAAACCCCACCAAAACAGCTGGCACAGAGATGTGAATAGACACACCTGGACAACACTTGACATTTCCCATGTTTTGGAATACTGAGAATTGTTTGCAGGAGACGCTGGCAGGCAAAGCCTCACACTGGACTTGATTTGAAGCAGCCCAAGGCTTCCAAAGGGGCAGGGATTTTTAAAATACAAATCAAAAGGATTATGTTTGATGCACCCACAAAGCTACTTTGCGTGCTTTAAAAGTGATTCGGTCTGGAGTGAAGGTCGTGGATCACTCAAGACATCTAGATAGACTTATGTGTAGTGCTTGGGAGAAGCCAGTGCTTATGGTATATCTAGGTACTAGTGACATAGGGAACAGTAAGAGAAAAGTTCTGAATGCTAAATTTAGGCTGCCTGGAAAAAGATTGAAATCCAAGACTTTATGGTAGTGTTCTCTGAAATGTTTCCAGTTCCACGTGCAGGGCCAGGTAGGCAAGCAGAATTTCAGAGTCTCAGTGTGTGGATGAGATGATGGTGGAGGGAAGAGAGGTTTATATTTATTAGGAACTGGGGAAACTTTTGGGAAACGGAGAGCTTAAATAGGAAGGATGGGCTCCACTTAAATCAAAATAGAACCAGATTGCTGGCAATTAACATTAAGAAGGTCATAGAGCAGGTGGGAAGCCATCAGGTATGGAAGAGCACATGGATCAAACAGAAGCATCTCTTAAAAGAGGGTCTATTATTTGAGATTCTCTATGGTGTAGTCAGGAGGAGAGGATGGAAGATAATAAAGTATGGGTAAGATGAGATGAGATGAGATGCAATCAAATGAAAAAGAGTCTAACACATCAGGAAATGGCAGATAGACAAATTTTGGAAGTGCTTATACACAAATGATAGAAGTCTAAATAATCATAATGCTAGAAGTGGGCCTCATCCTCCTTGATTGGATCCACCTGGTCATCTCCAGCCTGATCCTGGCCTGCATATTTATTCCTGCCTCTGGAAATTTCCACTACATGCATCTGATGAAGTGGGTCTTTGCCCACGAAAGCTTATGCTCCTACACTTCAGTTAGTCTATAAGGTGCCACAGGACTCCTCGTCGCTTTTGCAGATTCAGACTAACACGGCTACCCCTCTGATAAATAATCATAGAATCATAGAACACTAGAACTGGAAGGGACCTTGAAAGGTCATCAAGTCCAGTCCCCTGCCCTCACAGCAGGACCCAGTACTGTCTAGACCATCTCTTATAAATGTCTATCCAACCTGCTCTTAAATATCTCCAGAGATGGATATTCCACAACCTCCGTAGGCAACTTATTCCATAATAAAATGGATGAACTAGAGTGCCTCGTATTAAAGGAGGATATTGATATAATAGACATCACAGAAACTTGGTGGAATGAGAACAATCAATGGGACACAGTCATGCTAGGGTACAAAATATATTGGGAGGACAGAACAGGTCATGTTAGTGGGGAGTTTCACTATATGTGAAAAAAAATGTAGAATTAAATGGAGTAAAAATCTTAAATTAACCAAAATGTTCCATAGAATCTCTATGGATAGTTATTCCATGCGTTAATAATACAAATATAGCAGTAGGGATATATTATTGACCACCTGACAGGATAGTGATAGTGATTATTAAATGCTAAGGGAGATTAGAGAGGCTATCAAAATAAAAATCTCAATAATAGTGGGGGATTTCAAATGGGTGATTTCAACTATCTCCATATTGACTGGGTACACATTACCTCAGGACAGAGTGCAGAGATAAAATTTCTTGATACCTTAAATAACTGCTTCTTTGAGCAGCTGGTTTTGGAACTCCCAAAGGGAGAGGCTATTTCGTCCTAAGCGGAGTGCAGGATCTGGTCCAAGAGATAAATATAACTGGAATGCTTGGAAATAGTGACCATAATGTAATAAAATTTAACATCCATGTGAAGGGAAAAACACCTCAGCAGCCCAACACTGTGTCATTTAATTTCAGAAAGGGAAACTACACAAAAGTGAAGAGGTTAGTGAAACAGAAATTAAAAGGTAAAGTGACAAAAGTAAAATCCCTGCAAGCTCATTCGAATTCATAATAGAGGCCCAACTTAAATGTACCCCATATTAAAAAACACAGTAAGAGAACTAAAAAAGTGCCACTATGGTTTAACAACAAAGTAAAAGTAGCAGTGAGAGATAAAAAGGCATCATTTAAAAAGTGGAAGTTAAATCCTATTGAGGAAAATAGAAAGGAGCATAACCTCTGTCAAATTAAGTGTAAAAATATAATAAGAAAAGCCAAAAGGAGTTTGAAGAATAGCTAGCTAAAAACTCAAAGGTTATGTCTACATTGCAGGCTTCTTGCACAAGAACTGTTTTGAGCAAGAGTTCTTGTGCAAAAGGTCTTCCACAAAAGTGCGTCCACACTGCCATGTACTTTTGTGGAAGAGATGTGCTTTTGCGCAAGACTGTCCATGGCAGTGTGGATGGTCTCTTGTGCAAGAAAGCTCTGATGGCCATTTTAGTCATAGGGGTTTCTTGCACAAGAAATTCATGTTGCCTGTCTGTACTGCCTTCTTCTGGAAGAGCTCTTGCGCAAGAGGGCTTATTCCTCATGGTTGCATCTAGACTGGCAAGTTTTTCCGCAAAAGCAGCTGCTTTTGCAGAAAAACTTGCCAGCTGTCTACACTGGCCACTTGAATTTGCGCAAGAACACTGACGATCTAATGTATGATCGTCAGTTTTCTTGCGCAAATACAATGCTGCTCCCATTTGGGAAAAAGCCCTCTTGTGCAAATGCTTTTGCATAAGAGGGCCAGTGTAGACAACTGAGAACCATTTTGCACAAAAAAGCCCTGATGGCGAAAATGGTGATCGGGGCTTTTATGCACAAAACCACGTCTAGATTGGCACGGACGCTTTTCCGCAAAAAGTGCCAATCTAGACGCTCTTTTCCGCAAATGCTTTTAATGGAAAATTTTTTCTGTTAAAAGCATTTGCTGAAAATCATGCCAGTCTAGATGGAGCCCGTGGGGAGAGGAATAACTCTTCCGGAAGAAGTCCTGTTTTCCGACGCTGTACTGTAAATTTACTTGCACAAGAATGCGCGTGCAGTGTAGACGCTCTGCAAGTTTTTGCACAAGAACGGCTGTTTTTGCACAAAAAGCCCGCAGTGTAGATATAGCCATAAAGTAATAGCAATTTTTTTTAAGTACATCAGAAGCAAGAAGCTGGTTAAACAACCACTGGATGATTGATAGGCTAAAGGAGCACTCAGAGATGATAGAGTCATTGCAGAGAAGCTAAATAAATTCTTTGCTTCAGTCTTCATGGGTGAGGATGTTAGAGAGATTCCCAAATCTGAGTAATTCTTTTAAGGTGACAAATCTGAGGAATTGTCCCAGATTGAAGTATCATTAGAGGAGATTTTGGAACAAACTGATATTACTGGGACCAGATGGCATTCACCCAAGAGTTCTGAAAGAACTCAAATGTGAAATTACAGAACTATTAACTGTGGTTTGTAACCTATCCTTTAAATCAACTTTTTACCTAATGACTGGAAGATAGCTAATGTGGCGCCAATAAAAAAGGGCTCTAGAAGTGATCCTGGCAATTACATTATGGTAAGTCTGATATCAGTACTGGGCAAATTAGTTGAAAGTATAGTAAAGAATAACATTGTCAGACACATAGATGAACAGAATTTGTAGGGAAATAGTCAACATGGTTTCTGTAAAGGGACATCAAGTTTTACTAATCCACTAAAGTTGTTTGAGAGGGTCAACAAACATGTGGACAAGGGGGAATCAGGTAGTTATGGTATACTTAGATTTACAGAAAGCCTTTGATAAGGTCCCTCATCAAAGGCTCCTAAGTAAAGTCAGTTGTCATGGGATAAGAGGAAAGGTCCTCTCATATATTGATAACTAGTTAAAACACAGAAGTCAGCAAGTGGGTGGGGGAGGAGGGAGCGGTTAGTCGAATACTTATTTGCATTTGCTTATTGGGTAGTCAATGAGTCGACTAGTTGCTTAAATCCCTAGTACAGGTGTGATCGCCTCATTTCAAAAAACATATATTGGCACTGGAAAAGATTCAGAAAAGAGTAACAACCATTATTAGGATTTTGGAACAGGAACCATATGAAGAGAGATTAAAAAGACTAGGACTTTTCAGATTAGAAAAGAGGAGACAAAGGGGGGATATGATAGAGGTCTATAAAATCATGACTGGTGTGGAAAAAAAGAATAAAGAAAAGTCTATTTACTTCTTCCCATAACATAAGAACTTGGGGTAACCAAACAAAATTAATAGGTAACAAATTTAAAACAAAAGGAAGTTTTTCTTCATGCAGCACACAGTCAACCTGTGGGACTCCTTGCCAGGGGATGTTGTGAAGACCTGGACTTCAACAGGGTTCAAAAAAAGAACTAGATAAATTCCTGGAGGTTAGGTCCATCAATGGCAATTAGCCAGGATGGGTAGGAATGGTGTCCCTAGCCTCTGTCAGAAGCTGGAAATGGATGACAGGGGAGGAATCACATGATGATTATCTGTTCTGTTCACTCCTTGTGGGCCATCTGGCATTGGCCACTGTCAGAAGACAGGCTACTGTGCTAGATGGATCTTTGATCTGACTCAGTATGGCCATTTTTATGTTCTTGATTCAGAGTTTTAGCTTTAATTATATGTCAAAAATGGAAAAAATAGAAGAGAAACCTTCCGCACTGCTGCAAATGCTCAGCACTTCTGAATTTCAGGTCATTGTTTTGGATGCTGAAATAAGGATTTGGTGTTTTCCTTTAGGCACCTAAATTTGAACTTTTTGTCTGGACTATTTTGCATCCCCCCCCCCTTTTTTTTGCATAACTTCATAAAAGGTCTGGGCTTTTATGAAGTTATGGGGGCCAAACATTTTAAATTATTTATAATGCTAGCAAAAATCATCTGTCCCAGGCTCCAGGTGCATAGGAATATAGAGACATTAAGGTCCCAAGAGACTTCCCCAAGCAAAAACAGAACATGCACTTTAGCTAACTGCTACAGTCAGGAAACCTACAGAGTGTTGCACTTGAGTCTGATTTGAAAAAGCATTGATCACTCTCAGTGTGAATTCATTTGTTGTGGTTTATGATAGTGGACTAGGACCTGCTCCCACTGAAGTCTATAGGAGGTCTTCCATTGATTTCAGCTGGACTAATAGAACCAGTCCAAGGGTCTGTTGTAGGACAATAAAGAATAGTTTTGCTAAAGTGCATGAGAGGCTTTTCAGAAGAGAGCAAAGCATAAAACCCATGCCGACTAGAATCAGAGAATATACACGACAAGCATTTCTAGGCTTGGCACTTTGCAGTCTACCATTTTGCTATATGTGGCAACTATTCTTTCCATTTTTCTGCTTCTATGGCTATAACATTAACTATCCACAGTTGGACAGCAAGCATTCATTTCTTAGATCTTAATTAATCACTTTTTTTGCATCCTCCTGATGGTTGTCATGTATTTAATCCCCTTTTTTGAGCTAACAAGGGTATTCTATTTTCCATATTACCGCACTGTTTCTGAGCTTTACTCATGTCATTTTTTCCAACTGTGTCATTTGTCATTTTTACAATTACTGCTTGATATATAAATATATATCCAAATAATTAGTTTTAGTCATTTCATTATCAAATTTATGCATATGCTCTTCTGCTTCATTGTTTCTTCATAGTTATCCACAGGGCTGGATTTTGAGCTGTCTCTGGGTTTCAGTGCTTTCAGTATTATTGAATTCCATGCCTGCCTTTTCTTTTAAGCGAGCAGCAATGTCCTAGATACATGAATAACCTGTTTCAAATTTATTTCTTTTTTGACAGCCTTGATAACTGTCTCCATTTTATTGTTTGGGAGGCTTGATTGTTTTCCATTGCTTGAGCTACTAAATGTCATATCTTAGGCCCCAAAACAGCTTAAACCATTTCAATTTATTTTTTGTATCTCTTTGGCATCATTATTTTTATGGCTATCTATATAGCACTACAGAGATGCACAGTACTTGGAACATGGGAAATTTAAGCCTTCATCTTGGAGAGCTAACAGTCGAAAGGCAACAAATACTAATAGACAAGAAAATGTGATGAGTGGATAACTTAGCTGGTAATCAGTGACACTGACACCGGAGAAATCAGGCTCAGTTTAGTTAATTTTGGATAGATGCTCCAGAAATCCATAACCTATTCTTAAGATATCTTCAGCTATCTTAAGTTAGCAACATAATATGGGACTTAAAAGTTCCATTATTCTCTGTTAGGTTGAAAACATTGAAGGAACAAGATGTAAAGAAACTCTATTGATGAGACTATAGTCCAAACTTTCCATTGACTATTAATTTCTTAATCTCTCTTGTGCAAAGATTCCATTGGTAATTATGGAAGTTTTAAAATAGGAACATAGAGGCTATATATACATGGCCTCATTGCACGAGGAGTAACAGTTAATTTGAGGGAAGGGTTTTGGATCGGATTACCACGTCTACATGCAGAGAGTTAATTTGGGCTACTGGCTTTTTAAAATGACGACCGGCCGTGAACATGCTAATCAAACATAGGATATTTAAATCCTGTGCTTCATTAGCAACTTCGGTATGCTTCATTTGCCTCCCTAGTTCGAAATAGGAGGCAAGCGTAGACATACCCCAACTGATTTTTATGTAGGTCAGTGGCCCCCAAACTAAAAAAGATTTCCCACCCCTGATGTAGAGCTTTGGACTCTACAAAAGCCCCACGTTATTCTGAAATATTTTTTTAAATAGCGGGCACGCTATTTTGCCATCCTGGTGAACCTCGTTGCACAAGGAATAAGGGATGGCTCAAAATAGCACTTTGGTTTGAAATTTGTCACTGTGTAGACGCACCAAATTTCAAAATAAGTTATTTTGAAATAAAATCAAAATAAGATACACAATTTGCATAGCGTAAATTGTGTATCTTATTTCGAGTTTAGGATGCAGTGTAGACATACCCCAAGAGGACTGTATAGAAATTTTGCAACTATCTTGCTTTTATATACTTATATATTCTGTATTTATATCTATCTCTATCTCTATGTGTCTATATAAATTTCATCATATTTAACTGAATGAAAATAAAAGGAAATCATTCTGACTGGAATGTTGTTGTAGCTGCATTGTAGCTGCATATGACAGAGACAATATGCATGAGGTAATATCTTTTATTAGACCAACTTCTATTGGCAAGAAAGACAAGCTTTGAAGCTTCACAGGGCTCTTCTTCAGGTCAGCTATGTAAAGCTTGTGTCTTCCACCAGTAGATGTCGGTCCAGGGAAAGATATTTCCTCACCACTTTGCCTTTTTTAATTATTCTGCTAAAAGAAGTCCCTCTATATATAGCTTCAAAATTATATTCGTGAACATCATGGCCAGAAGATTATTATAAAAACTACTATAGTTCTATTCAAGAACCCATGCATAATTGACTTAGACCCTGTTATAACATGCTGATCTCTGGATTTAACTTTCCTGGTTATATGCCCAAGTAATATATTCATATTTGATACTAGTAGACAGTGGATTTTTCCACTGCAACACTGGTCATTATAAAACACTATTATGTAAAAGGTACTGTAGGAAAAAATCCATATGTATGGTACCAGTCAATAGGTACAGTACACGGCAGGGAACACATTTTCCCCCACTTTGAATGAAATGTTTTGAAGGATTGTGAAAATGTGCAAAAGAATGAACAATATATGGAGAAAAGGAGAAGGTAAGCATGAACCCAGTTACATTTACTGGGTTCTATCCAGAAGGATCCCATAGCACTGTACTGACTTTACAGACTAAGGACCAGATTTGTAAAGGTATTTAAATATCTAAACACTAGCGAGGTTTTCAAAAGCACCTAATTCCCACTGATTTGAATATAATTTAGATATAGAGGCACTTCTGAAAATCCTACCAGGGGCCTATCTGAATTTGTATTTGCCTGAAAATCTGGCTTTGTTCCTGGTCCTGCAAGCATTTATTCTCATGAGTACTCCCTGGCACTACTCCCATGTACAAAGTTACTCATCTCATCTGCGTAAATGATTGCAGAGTCAGATGCTCCTACAAGCCTTGACCCTGCTCTAAGAAAGACAATGAATGATTTGCCATTAACATCAATGGACTCAGGATTGAGCCCATGGACCGTGGGCACTGGACACATTACTCTTTTAACTGCTGACCAGAAAGAGAACATGACGTGGGAATGCATTTTGTTAGCAAACACTATGTGAGTTGCAAGATTTAGCAAAAAGTAAGCTGAGACTTCAGAAGACTCTTACTTGGCCAAGGGAGGCTCCTTGAAATGAAGATGGTCCCTATCCCAACACCTTTGCCCAGGCTGCCCAGAGCTTACATGGTGCATTTTGCCTGATTTCCAGATATTGTGCCCCTTTGCAAGCATGTGGCTATGAAGGTGGTTGAGATGGCTAGGGAATGACTAGTCTTCGCTCTGTCAACCTTACTTGTAGGCCAGGCACAAGCAAGGAACTAACCTGCACAAAGAGCTATAGTGTCTCTTTTCCATAGCCACAAGGGAGATCAGGGAAGGAATTCTGAATGCCCTTTCAGTTCCTTTCCAATGCTCCTCACTCAGCACAGGAATGCTGGGAATCCACATTTCTGAGTTTTCTTTGTGACTCTAGAATGGAGTGTGGCCTAGTGGCTAACAATTGCATGTGGCCAAGTGTACAGAACTGGCTCATTGAGATGGAAGAGTCATGTGACTAGGTGGCTGAGAACTGGCTCTGTTATGCCAGAGACTGAGTTCTAATTCTAACTCTGCTAGAAGTGATGGTGTGTAACTTCTCAACTGCCCTATATGTGACTAGAAGGGAATACTTGATATTTTTCTTCTTCAGTAAACAGAACTATTAACATCAGTTACTAGAAGTACTCCTCTTGTTGTTTCTTCTTCACTCACTTTGGACAGTGACTCTAGTTTAATTTTCTGGAATTTACATACAATAGGGCAGGGGTGGGGAACTTTAGGCCTGGGGGCCAGATGCGGCCCTTGGCTTGCCTGAATCCGGCCCCCGAGGCTCAGGCCCCCTCAGCATTGGGGAGCCTGGGCTGATGCTTCAGCCCTCCTGTTGCCTCCCTCAGGGGCTGCAGCTCACAAAATCTTCTAGGATTGGCTCACCCTGGGCTCTGATGTAAAAGGGTAATGTGAGGAATGTCTTTCTCCTTCTCAGTCAGGGGCCACAACGAGGAGTTTTTTCTGCTTCTCACTTGTGTGCGTCCCTGACTGATTTTTTTGTGGGTCAGTTGCTTCTGACCCAAAAAAGGGCATGGTCTTTGTTTTTGGATTTCCAATACACCAGGAAAGAGCCAAGTGGGGTTTTTTTTAATGTAATATGACCATTTGCAAAAGAACATTTTTATTCATCTTAGATTTTGGAAAACTTTCTTCTTGTTTGAATGAAAGTTAAATTTTGAGTCTAAACTACTGGGTTTGACATTTTCTTTTTAACTTAAAAGGATATTTTCGTCAGGCCAAACAAATCACTCACATCTGTAGCCTAGTCAATTATTTCAGGAACTGTCAGACTGTTCCATTTTTGAAGAATTAACTTTTTGGCGACCACAGTTCTCAATAGTGACAAATTACCTAGAAAATAGTTTGAAAGATCACGTGGGAAAGTGACACTTAGCACTA
Source organism: Pelodiscus sinensis (assembly GCF_052426305.1). Lineage (NCBI taxonomy): Eukaryota > Metazoa > Chordata > Testudines > Trionychidae > Pelodiscus > Pelodiscus sinensis. Next base: position 17,969,806 of record NC_143054.1, read on the forward strand.
TTTATGATTTCCTACCTGCAAAGAATTGATTTTTTTTCATTCCTTCAGCATATGTAGTAGAAACTGAACTGAACACCATATGTTCCAGGTTCAGCATTCACCTACAGCTCTCGTTATTAGCTTTAATACTGCCAACAGCTGCTCTCACTAGAGTCTGACACCCCCTCGCCCCCGAAGATACATTTCTGATGGATTAGCTGTAATGCTAGATCAGCTGTAGATTTTTTTTAAAGTTGGCAACTTTATTCCACTGTGAGTTTTTGATGGGACTGTTAAAATCATTATAATCTCTTCAGGGATTCTTGTCTTCTTATGTTTCAACATTGCCTAGAACAATGCTGATGGAAATTCTGGACATTACTTCAACAGAAATAATAAAATTATAATGATTGTTCTAGATCAGGAGCAGGCAAAATATGGCCTGCAGCTCAGCAGGAGCCTTGGGCAGGCTCCCTGCATGCTCTGCTCTCTCACACTGCGCAAAGCAGCCGACGATGGGAGCCATGTTCTTCTCTGAGCTCCGCGATCTAAGAGAGGGGAGTCTCTGTGTGCAATCCCCACCCACCGCACAATCTCACAGCTCCTATTGGCCAGAAACTGACCAATGAGAACTGCCTGGACTATGCTTTCGATGCCCGAAGCATGCAACGTACCTCCTTGTGGGCTCACGGTGCTTAGAGAAGCACATGGCCCCTACAGCTGTCTGCTTAGAGCAGCAGTGTTGGAGTGCAGCAGGCAGTGAGCCTGCCTGAGGGACCTGCTAGGCTGTTAGCTGGGAGGCATCTAGGTCAGTGCCTCCCAGCCACAGCCTGCACCTACCACCCAGCCCCTTGCTCTCCATCTCTCTTCCCCCCTTCCTGTACCTCCACTCCACATAATCCAAACCGTCTGCACCTCTGCTCCTGCTCCCATACTCCCCCCTGACCCAACATCCCCTTCTTCACACCAGTCCCTCATCCCGAGTTCCCTTATGCACCAAACCTCCATTCCAGACCCCGCACCTCTTCCATTAATATCATGGATAAATTTGATGCTCCCCCATTAAAAATTATTGCCTCCTCCTGGTCTAGTTTCTTGTTAGCTATTGATTATCCTGCTGTAAATGCTACATATAAAAAGCATGTAATTTAGGAAATGCATCACACAGGAACTCTGTGACAGAGACAGTGCATCTTCCAACTGGTTTTCGTTCCTGTGCTCAGTACCACAATGGCTCTTGGTGCTGTGAGGAAAATTGCAGGGAACTCAGACGCTAGACAGAATCTTTGGAAAATATAGGTTCTAAACTCTAACAAGTTTCCACATAGGATCTGAGATTCTCAGAGGCTCATAAGTTGATGAAAATGGGATAGATTTCATGGGCATGGTAAAAAGCACATACCTGAATGGTAAAAAGCACGTTACTGAATGACCCCAGGCTAAATTTCAAATCCCCAGTTAAAGCGTGGGGGTGGGTGTTAGTGATTGTTAGTGAAAAGGCTGCATTTTTTTAACATGACCACAAGTATTTTTCATGAATTTCCTGAGAAATGGTTGAATTATTTTAGATAGAACTTTCCAAACTTTAGTCTGACACACACAACATGAAAAGTTTTATCTCAAATGGTTAAAGTTTGGCAAAGCTATATATAAATGAAAAAAAGAATGTATAACTGTAGACATTGCTGCTTGTGTATAACAAATAATAATAATTCATATATAATGATTAGTAATAAATAATAATAATTAGTAATAAATTAATAAACCTCCAAATGTTAATGTCCCTGGACAATTCCTTACAGAATCCCAGAAGTATCCCAAAATAGAGATTTCATGTCTTTAAATGTGCCCATTATTTCTAAATGGATTTTGAAATAACAGGGAATACTATTCCAGTATCACTATAGGATATTCCAGTATCACTATGGGATATTTCGAAATAGTGTTTTATTTCAAAATTAGATCAAAATAAGTTATGCAATTTGCGTACCTCAAATTGCATATTTTATTTCGACCGATGGGTGCAGTGCAGATGCACCTATGGCTGCTAAGCTCTGACCAGTTATCAATTGAAGCCCAAGTTCAAGAACAAGAAGCAATGGGCTTAAACTGCAGCAAGGGAGGTTTAGGTTGGACATGAGGAAAAACTTCCTAATTGTCAGAGTGGTTAAACACTGGAATAAAAGTTGCCTAGGGAGGTTGTGGAATCTCCATCTCTGAAGATATTTAAGAGTAGGTTAGATAGATATCTATCAGGGATGGTCTAGACAGTACTGGGTCCTGCTGTGAGGGCAGGGGACTGGACTTGATGACCTTCCAAGGTCTCTTCCAGTTCTATGATTCTATGATTCAGGAATGTATTTAAACCTTTACTAAATATAACATCAGTGAGACTTCAGTGTGTGCTTAATTGTTTTCCTCAATGCCTTTATTAATCAAAGCCAGAAAGATTTTATTGTTAGCTTTGTTTCTATCTCTTTCTGTCAATTGGAGCTATAAAGTGCACACATCTTCCTGAAATCATTCAAATGCTGTTCTATAAAAGCAAATGGTTGCACTGGCTGGCTAATTGATTTTCGGAGAAAACATGCGGCCACCACATTAGCAAGCAGATCTCACGATGCACTGATTCTGCAAGAGGCACAGAGAGAAAAAAAATAAAACACAAGCAAGCAAAAAATAATGCAGTCATGAACTCCCGTCATTCTCTAGGCTGCATTTTAAAGTGCTTTAAATATCACCCCTTTCTCTGTACTACTGCATTTTATAAATGTATAAAATCTGACATCAATTGGGCAGCAGTTTGTTATGTTTATTAAGTCAAAGCAAAATGTTGGCTTACACCAAGAACATAAAAAAAAGACATTATTATACTCTCAGTCTTGTTGCTCAGTTTCTAATAAGCTGCTACATGTAATGAGACTGGAGAATGTAGAGGCCTTTTTTCCTGACAATGCTGGCAGCAGGATGGCTTCTACATGCTATTGATTTTTCTTCATTGATTGTAATCTTCTTCTTCCTGAGCGTCTGTCTTTGCTTCTCTGACATATTGAACACTGAATAGTCCCTGAGTAATTCCTGAATGGTTTGGGATCATTTTTATTTTCACAGGACAGTTGAGACCAATGGAGTGATTTATGTGTACTTTGGAAAGGGAAACAAAACAGTATTGCTCTGGGAATAAGTACGGGCACAAAGATTTTTTTTTAAATAAAATAAAGCGGCATTTCCCCCCCCCCCCCTTCTTCCTTCCCACCTTTCTATCCCTGTTAACGCCACACTCCAATAATTTCATAAGTATCTGCCAGATCATATAGAGGAGAACAGTAAAGCATAAACAGCTTTCACAGCTGTGATTTCAACCATGATTGATGATGAAATACCATTGGGGGGATAGCAGGAAAATGAATATTTATTAATGGCATAAAGTGCCTCTGGTTTAAAATCCAAGGAAATCCATCATTTTATATCCATGGAATGTATGCATTCAAAGCAGAATGTTCAATAATAATAATAATAAAAAAGCTAAATACCTAAGTCAAAACATAAGTAATTTGAGAGGGCTGCTGATTCAATTCCTTTCTTTAAATGGGCTAATCATGGTGGTTTTCCATAAAGATTTTATTCCCATTGTAGCTACCATTAACATACAGGAATGGCAGATCATAGAGACCTCGTCTAGAAAAATTGCAATGGCAATTGCTTTAACATATTATAAAAGCACATAGCTATGCATAACTATCATCCATATTGTACTAACATGTTATTTACAATGATTTTCTGCAGAGGTAAACACTCCACAATTGTCTGAGGTGTAGTAAAAGGCTTTTCTGCCATGACTTCATTAGCTGTTATGAATTTTATAAGACTAATATTTCAGCCAAGCTATACCAAACCATCACTGGCATTTTTGTTTATGTTAGACATCTGCAGGATCATTTTTCACTGAATGGTCCCTAGACTTTTGCGTGCTAAAGAAGACAATTTTAAGCTAACTTGATATCTAAAAGATTAAATATTTCATTTTGTAAATATTTACAAACAAAAAACTTATTTTATTTATACATATATTAAGCAAATATATATTTCAAAGGAGACTGACATAATCATGCTATGTTGAACCATTTTTCTCTGATGTTTTTGCAGCCCAGTATATGGGATGGGTTTGTTCAGACAATAAAAAATGTAGTTGCTGTGTTGACAGCAAAGGAGAAATTGACGGATGGAATTCAGCCGCATAATTTAACATACAGCTTTCAAGATGGGATGGAAGTTCCAGAATGTTAAACTTTGCTTAATGGATAATGCTGAGTAAAGCAGGATTCAGAGAAAGTTTAAAAATGGATCAAAACTTACCCATGGCTACAAATGAAAGCATATACATTTGTGTAAAAATTTGCCTGATCAGCAGTAAGCTGTTGGGGTCAAAACCATACACATTATAGCAAGCAAAAATACAGTCATTAGACCACATGTCAGAATTCTACATGTGATAAGAAGTTCCCCTCCATTGCACTACTACATGCCATATTTCTACAAATGGACACACATGGCGTCAGAATGCCAGCGAGTCATGAGAACCATATTATTGTGAGAAAGCTGCCTGTATATTGTACACAGGCAAATATACTGTGCTCATCACTGTGATAACAGGTGGCAGTCTCTAAGCACTGAGGAGGCTGGAAGGCATAAGGAGGGAGATGTGGAGGAAAAAGGGAGTGGATTGGATCAGTGGAGGGATGCAAGTAGGAAACTTTGTGTCCTCTTGTGTCCCTCATTTCAGGGATTCATGTCTTCCATTTTCAATTATTTTCGGGGTCTCTATTCCACATTACGAATTTAAGGCAGTGGTTCTCAAAGTGTGGTCTGTGGCCCATGAGTAGTCCATGGCCACCTCCCAGGTGGTCCGCAGCTCAAGCTTAGCCCTCCCCTTCCTCTCCCATGAGGTGGGGAGGCTGCGCTGCCTCCCTGCTGCTTGGAGGATGAAGGAGCATCTGAGCTCCCTGCCCCCCACTGGGGGAATGGCAGTGAGACTTTCCTCACTGCTGCTATTGGCCAGTGCTACCTGGGCAGCAGTCTCGGTGGCACCCAGTGGGGAAGTAGCAGCCTGCACACTGCACCACTGCCAAGAGCCCTCTAGTGCTGCTGCAGCCCGGCATCCTCCTCCCCGTGCTGCACCGTGACATCTGCCCATGGACCCATCACTTCCAGGAACGGACTGGGGGGAGGAGCTGCGCTGGCAGCTGGAGAAGCCCTGGAAGTGGCAGTGCTGATGTCATCATGCTGTGAGGCTCGGGAAGCATGCACAGGAGTCTGGAAGCCTTTCCCCCGTGGGACCTGTCCATCCTGCCTTCTACTCAGTGGTGCAAGCAGCTGCATTTCCAAGGCAGAGTGGGGGGCTGCTCCAATAGCCAGAGGAAAGGGCTCCCTGTTTCCTCAGGAGGTTGGGTGGGTGCAGCCAAAAGGAGTGGGGTCACTAGGAGACTCTGTCCCCTACCTTCACCCCTTACCGAAGAGCTGGTATAACCCAAGAAACCAACAATCTGCTTTTTCCCCTACCTCCCACCCAGACCTTGCACCCTCACCTCTTCCTCCATCCCACCTTTTGCCCAGATCCTGTATTGCATTGTGCCCAGTGCGCCCTACCCGCTGGCTTGCTCTATACCACCATGAAAAACTATCTGGAATCTCAGGATTTCCTGTACTGACAGGGTACCATTTGGATTGCCATAAACACAAAGCCAGTGCAGAGGACAACAGAGGAGCCTGCCAAAGCTGAAATGGGTAGCAATTCTAAACCTTTGCTTTTCTGTTTAGAAACAATAGGCTGCAGGATTGTGCTACTTCTGGTAGCAATATATTATATAAGCCTAGGAAGGTTGTAGAATCTCCATCTCTGGAGATATTTAATAGCCTGTTAGACAGACTCTTGTCTGTGATGATCTAGACCATTCTTGGTCCTGCCATGAGGGCAGGGGACTGGACTGGACTCGATGTCCTCTCAAGGTTCCTTCCAGTTCTCGTGTTCTATGATTCTCTAGGAACAGTTCCTGCTACCAGTAGCACAGTCTTAGAAGGCAGCAGCTCTCTACAAATCACCGGCCAACGGAAGCAACATGGGTGTGAAGATAAACATCCCCCCTCGTGTCCAGACCCCAATCCCTCTCACCCCGCCGAGACCCCACACTCCAATTAGCTCCTGCACCCTCCTTTGCTCCTGCATACTCCCTTCTGGCCAGACACGCTGGCTGTGTCTACACTGCATCCCTTTTCCGTAAAAGGGATGCAAATTAGACACATCGCAATTGCAAATAAAATGGGGATTTAAATCCCCCCCGCTTCATTTGCATAAACATGGCTGCCGCTTTTTTCCGGCTCGGAGCTTTGCCAGAAAAAAGTGCCAGTCTCGACAGGGATCTTTCGGAAAATAAAGCCTTTTCCAAAAGATCCCTTATTCCTCTTAAAAGGCTTTATTTTCCGAAAGATCCCTGTCTAGACTGGCGCTTTTTTCCAGCAAAGCTCCGAGCCGGAAAAAAGCGGCAGCCATGTTTATGCAAATGAAGTGGGAGGATTTAAATCCATGCTTCATTTGCAATTGTGATGTGTCTAATTTGCATCCCTTTTACGGAAAAGGGATGCAGTCTAGACACAACCCCTCCCTCCTGGCCAGACACACTCCCCCCAGCCTGCTCGTGCACCCTCCCTCCTAGCCAGACACCCTACCCCAAACTCCCTTCTGCACCCTCCTTAGCCTGCACCTCCCCCTTGGCCTGATACCTACCGCTATTCCTGAACCCTTCCTCCTGGCCACACACTGCACCCTCCCTTGCTCTTGCTCCCTCCCCCTTGGCCAGAGACCTTACTTCCAACCTGCTTTTGCACCCTACCTCCCAAACCTTGCACCCTCACATCTTCCTGCATCCCACCTTTTGCCCAGATCCTGTAATCCATCCCTATCCCACTCGCTGGCAGCCCTGTCCCACACATTGAACCCCTCACATTTGTCCCCATCCCAGAGCCTAAGGGGGTCCACAAAATCCACTAACTCCAGAATCCCAGAAAAGTAAATCTGGCCTATGGGAAGCCCTGAACCTCGGTCCTCCCTGTCCTTTTCCAGCACCCTGTGGGGCTGGAGTGCCAGAGGAGTGAGGTGTCTCAGTTGGGGGCCACATCAGTGAGCGTTAAGGGGTTTTAGAGGATTTTTTTGCATCTTGCTTTTGTGCTCCCTGACTGATTTTTCTGGTGGTCAGTGGCCCCCATCCCCAAAAAGGTTCTCCACCCCAGCCATAAATAAAGGAAACATAGAAGCCTTTTGTGTTAAACATAAATTAATATTTTACTTTTTTTAAAAATGAAGTTTGATAAATTAACATGAGAAAGTTAAAACGCTTAATCTGTTTAATAATTTAAAATAAATTAGTCTCCCTAGCTGCAGCACTAGTAAATTGGCTCAGGTGTAATTATGTAATTAACAGTGAGTTTCAATTAACAACTGGTGGTCCATGGAAAGTTTTGCATTGAGCCAGGTAGTCTGTGGGCCAAAAAGTTTGAGAACCACTGATTTAGGGAGACAGTGAGGCAGACACTTTTGTCCCATCTAATTAAAAAGCTCTTTGTCACATAGTCTAATTTTTAAAAGAAAATTGAAACTAACTGATAAAGAAAGAACAAACTGATACGGAACAGCCAATTGCAAAAGTAAACAAGGCCTGTATGCCTTCACTGATACAGAGTGCTAGTCAGTATTTTGGCACCATGGTGCTTGTTTACTAAGTGGTAAGAAATGTTACCCTCTCCCAAGTGCTCCTTAGCTAGATGCAGACTTCAGGAAAGGATGACAGTACTGTGAGCACAGTCCTCCCTGCCTTAGCTACAGTATGAGGTTAAAGCTCACATTGGGGAGAGTAGTGATAATCCAAGAAAATCCATCATTTTAGAATGTTCTTCAGATAGTCACTAGGTACAGGTCTCTATCTCACTTCTTGCACAGAGGGTAGGTAGGTTACAGACACCTCTATGTCCTAATGCAGTAGGAACAACAGAAACTACAGTCTTTATATACCATCACTTGCCAGTATTGAGAGATCAGAGGGTATGTCTACACTACAAAGTTAATTCGAACTAACGGACGTTAATTCGAACTAACGGACTTTTTTTAAAAATGAAGTTTGATAAATTAACATGAGAAAGTTAAAACGCTTAATCTGTTTAATAATTTAAAATAAAGTATTCTCCCTAGCTGCAGCACTAGTAAATTGGCTAGTTAGTTCGAATTAACTTTGATAGGCGCTACACTACCGCTCAGCTAGTTCGAACTTAATTCAAACTAGCGGAGTGCTAAGTTCGAACTAGGTAAACCTCATTGTATGAGGACTAAGCCTAGTTCGAACTTACTAGTTCGAATTAAGGGGCGTGTAGCCCCTTAATTTGAACTAGTGGGAGGCTAGCCCTCCCCCAGTGCCTGTGCCAGGTGCAAGCCTGCCAGCACCCAGCTAGCAGACCCTGCACCTGGCATGGCTCGAGCCAGCCACCCGATGCCCCCCAGCCATACCCCTCTTCCCAGGACCAGGCTGGCGGCTCCCAGGAGTTTGCCAGGGACCGCAAGAGGCGGGCACCCGCCTGGTTTACTGCGGACATCGTGGACCTCGTCCACGACCTCTGCACTAGGCACAGGAAAGTGGCTGTCTAGGGCAGGAGAGCTGCCAGCCTGGCCACCCAGGAGCAGGTGTGCATGAAAATCAAGGTGGTCCACTGAGACCCCCGACCCTGAGCCCTGAGCTTACAATGGCCATATTGGGTCAGACCAAAGGTCCATCTAGCCCAGTAGCCTGTCTGCCAACAGCGACCAACCCTAGGGACACTGGAGGGGATGGACCGAAGACAGTGACCAAGCCATTTGTCTCGTGCCATCCCTCTCCAGCCTTCCACAAACTTTGGGCAGGACACCACTCCTACCCCCTGGCTAATACCTCTCCATGGACCCAACCTCCATCACTTTATCTCACTTCTCTTTAAACTCTGTTCTAGTTCTAGCCTTCACAGCCTCCTGCAGCAAGGAGTTCCACAGGTTGACTCTTTGCTTTGTGAAGAAAAACTTTCTGTTACTAGTTTGAAGCCTGCTACCCATTCCTTTCCTTTGGTGTCCTCTAGTCCTTCTATTATGGGAGCTAATGAAGAACTTTTCTTGATGCACCCTCTCCACCACACTCATGCTTTTATAGACCTCTATCCTATCCTCCCTCAGTCTACTCTTTTCTAAACTGAAAAGTCCCAGTCTCTTTAGCCTCTCTTTATATGGGACCTGTTCCAAACCTCTAATCATTTTAGTTGCCCTCCCCTCTCACACCCTCTCTCTTCCCCTCTCCCACCTCTTTTTCCCAGTCTCCCCGAGTTTTGTTCAATAAAGAGAGATCCTATTTTTGACCACACGTTTTCTTTATTTTGTACATCAGGAAGGGGGGCTAGGGAAGGGTAAGTGGAAGGAGGTGAGGGAGGAATGGGGTACGTGCCCCCGATGGGGAGGACTGGGCTGGCTCTGCGGGCTTCTGGGGATGGAAGCTCTCCTGCAGCCCCTCAATTGCCCCCTCTCCCCAGATGGCAGCCTGCGGCAAGTGCAGCCGGGCTGATGGCTGAGTGCTGTGATGTGCCCAGTGTGGGCACTCAGGGCACTCCAAGCCAGGACTGCTTTGCAAGCGGGGCACCCCTGAGAACTTTCTGTCTGGGGTGGGGGTCGGATCCCTTTAAGCACAGCCCTCGGCTAGCCTGAGGCAGCAGCTCCACGCTCTAAATCCTCATCTGATGCCCTGCCGGCACTGCTTCCGGCCAACCTTAACTCCGGTTCAGGGTCCACTTAATGTGGACATGCTAGTTCGAATTAGCAAAACGCTAATGCGAAGTAGTTTTTTAGTCTGGATCCGTTAGTTCGAATTAGCTTAGTTCGAATTTACTAATTTGAACTAAGTTAGTTCGAATTAGCGCTGTAGTGTAGACATACCCAGAGAGATTACCTATGGCCATTTGTTCCTCCCTTTAAAAAAGGTGGAGAAGGATCTGTCAGGCTCCAGAACTGAATCAAGAACAGGAAAGACCATCTGCTCTGCAAAAGAACTGGGCTGGGAATAAGGAGATGCACATTTTGCTTCTGGCTCGGTTCCACACTTGTGTGACTTGTAGGCAAGTCACTTTGCTGTGCCTACTATAAAATGGGGATGAGAACATTCCTTGGCCTCAAAAGGATGTTGGAAGGCTAAAACCAGAAAATATGTGCAAGGGGTTCTTACTGGGCTAAAACAGCAGCAAGGGAGGTTTAGGTTGGACATTAGGAAAAACTTCCTATCTGTCAGGGTGCTTAAACACAGGCATATATTGCCTAGGGAGGTTGTGGAATCTCCATCCAAGGAAATATTTAAAAGCAGGTAAGACAGACACTTGTAAAAGTTGTCCAAGGTAAAGAAATAATATGGGAAGAGTAGCCAGTAGAAAGAAGGCAAGTTTTCTCTAGCTTTCTTTGTTTCTGTTGCTTGTATTTTATGAGGGAGTTGCAGGCTCTGTTAATGTACTGTTTAATAATATTCAAAATAAAGCAACAGAGAAATGGAAATAATGAAGCTGGTTAAGATTCTGCTGCTTCTCACAAGGAAAAAAAAGTGGCTTTATTGTGATGCAGGCAGTGAAGCCAGACTTCAAGTCTCTGATACTAGCAAGTAATGGGAAATTACCCAGGTTTTTCTTATATGCCTCGTCTAGCATCTTAACTTGTGCACCCTGCATCATTCTATTTCATGGGCATTGACACTTGGTAAATGGGCTTAAAAACTTTTAAAAAGAAATAAAATATATAAAGACCCTTTGTTTTTAACTGTTATAATCACAATTTTCAGAAAACCACCTCCATATCCTGAGCTGAAGGCATGTTCTATTGGCATGTCACATCTGGAGACATCAACCATATAATGTGATGTGATTGGCAACAGCTTTGGAAATTCAAGAAAACACACTCTTCACTGAGACTGAAGTTCCAAAGGCACTTCTGTGCAAATTCTATAGTATTCAAAATTCTTACCCTTAGAGCGCAATCCTGCTCTATTTAAGATTATTGAGAAAAAGAGTGTATCTCCCTTTTTAAAAAATGGATGCTAAAAATAGATATCTGTGAAAATATTTGAGAAAATGGTCATGAGTCCTGCAAGTTTGCTGACTTGTAGCAGAAATTATTAAAATCCAAAAACTAGTACAGGTTGAAACTTCCTGGTCCAACACCCTCGGGACCTTGAGTGGTCCTGCATAAAGGAATTTGCTGGACTGGGAAGGTCAGGCATCCAGGCTCCCTGTGGCTCCTGCCCCAGGAGAACCTAGAGGTCTGACCGCCTCCAACTCACCTCCGCTCCCAACCTGCTCACAGGGCTCTGCTCCCTGTCCCCGACCCTGTGCAGGGTGGCAGCTGCTCCTGGGGTTTCCTGCCCTCTGCCCTGTGCGGAGTAGCAACTGCTCCTGGGGATCCCTCACCCCAGCCACTGCTGGGGCTCCGTGCCCCTGCTGTCCAGTCCTGCACTGGGCTGCAGCTGCTCCTGGGGCTCTCAGCTCCAGATCACTGGCCCTACGGGCTGCTGCCAACCCTACTGGCTCCACTCTCAACCTCTGCAACTAGAGCTCTGTGGTCTAGCAACATCTGTGGTCCTGTCAGACCCCGGGTGTTGCTGGATCAGAAAGTCCGGTGTGATGGACCCCCCATGCTTTATGAAATAGACTTATGGATACCAATAAGCATAACTCAGACGCTTTGGACAAAATACGTCATGTAACCTATCAATTTTAATGTCTCAGTCTGCTGGATCTGTGGGTGGGTCTAGACTACACCTCTCTGTCAACAGAGAGATGTAGATTAGGCATGCTGAAATTGCTAATGAAGCCGGGATTTAAATATCCCGCGTGTCATTAGCATAAACATGGCCACCACTTTTTTTTTTGAAACGGAGCTTTTTCGAAAAAAAAAAGGCAGTCTAGACGCAGATCTTTCAAGAAATAAAGCCTTTCTCGAAAGATCCTGTAAACTAATTTTATGAGGGATAAGGGATCTTTTGAAAAAGGTTTTATTTCTCTAAAGATCTTTGTCTAAACTGCTGGGTTTTTTTTCCAAAAAGCTCTGTTTTGAAAAAAGCGGCAGCCATGTTTATGCTAATGAAGTGCGGGATATTTAAATCCCAGCTTCATTAGCAATTTCAACATGCCTAATCTACATCTCTTTGTCAACAGAGTGGTGTAGTCCAGACACACCCTATATGTCTTATTTCTTGTATGTATCAGTCCTGTATAAAGTTAGATATATGGAAGATGGAATGGTTCATGGTTTTACATGTGGAAATGAAAGTCATCACGGGTGTTTCCCCCAACGTCTGGGTGATCACCTGTAAACAGCCTCTTTTGTCCTTTGAGTCTAAGCAGTGGTTGGTCTTAGGAAGTCACATGACTACTCTAGTTGGTAGGATCTGTCTAGGTAATTTTCCATAGAAGGGGAGAATGTAAATGAGATTTCCTGCCTGAAAGGGAGGCTATTTAAGATGCAATTTTTTTTCAGTTCTTTGTCTAAGCTGGCATAACACACCCAAGAGAATGAATGAGGGACCCCAGGAAGAAAGATTTTCCATGGTTTGGAGGCGTATCTGCAATACGAATAGTTTTACGGTAAGTTTGTAATAAGTGTTAGAATTAACTATGCATTTTTTGTTATAGTAAATGTGTAATTCACTATACCTGTTTTCACTTGCAACCACTTAAAACCCACTGTTTGTAGTTGATAAAATTATTTTTATTTAATATCAAGCCCAATGTAAATAATTATTACCTGGAGGAGAAATCAGTATGCATATCCTCCATTCATGGTTGAAGGGGGCTTACCTAAATAATTTATTTGGGGTCTGATCCCATTTGGGGAGCTTCCTGTTATTGTTTCTCCCTCTTCACTGAGCAATGGGTCTACCCTTTCCTTGGTCTTTCTCCTGCTACTAATATATATGCAGAATGTCTTCTTGTTACTGTTTATGTCTCTAGCAAGATTGAGTTTGTTTTGTGCCTTTGCCTTTCCAATCTTGCCCCTTCATACTTGCATTGTTTGCTTTGTAATTTGACATAGTTTCCACTTTTTATATGAGTTTTGGTATGATAAGGTCTCTCACCAAAGGCTCTTAAGTAAAGTAGGTTGTTATAGGATAAGAGGGAAGGTCCTTTCATGGAGTGATAACTGGTTAAAAACGGGAAACAAAGGGTAGGAATAAATGGTAAGTTTCCAGAGTGGAGAGAGGTACCTAGTAGGGTCACCCAAGGGTCTGTCCTGGGACCAAGCCTCATCCCAAAAAAGATATACTGGCATTGGAAAAGGTTCAGAAAAGGGCAACAAAGATGATTAGGGGTTTGGAACGGTGCCATATGAAGAGAGATTAAAAAGACTTGGACTTTTCAGTTTAGAAAAGAGGAGACTAAGGGGGGATATAATAGAGGTATATAAAAACATGACTGGTGTGGAAAAAGTGAATAAGAAAATTATTTACTTATTCCCACAATATAAGAACGAGGGTGTCACCAAATGAAATTAATAGGGTAGCAGGTTTAAAACAAACAAAAGGAAGTTTTTCTTCACTAAGAGCACAGTCAACCTGTGAAACTCCTTGCCAGAGGATGTGGTGACAATTTGTTGAATCATTCTAAATTTCATCTCAAGTAAAAACTACTTGCTTACAAAGTCAGACATAGTACAACAAAAATGTCACAGCACACTATTGCTGAAAACTTCCTTTCTTTCTTAATTTTACCATATTACTATAAAATAAATCAATTGGAAAATAAAGATCATACTTTCATTTCATGCTATAGCATGTGGAACAGTATAAATATGTCATTGTATGAAATTTTCGTTTGTATTGACTTAACTGTAGCTTTTTATGTAGCTTCTTGTAAAAAGATGCAGACCTCTGCATGTCCATAGCTGAAAAGGACTGTCTTAAATTACCAATCACACAAGACAAATATCAAAGAGTGAATAGTCAAATTGATCAGTTTCACAATAGACCATATGATGAGAGTTGTCCATTCAGGCCCTTTGGCGAGTAACACATAAACGATACATGGACAAAATCATAGTCTTGAATAACTCAAAAACAGCAAAACAAGCTATAGTCCAATAATAAACACTGACAGTAAATACCTGCCCTGGTCACAGGTGTGATCCTTATATAGAAAATTGCATTGAATTCATTGGAACTACTCGCACAATGAAGGGCTTTCATGATTAGGCACTAATTCATGTTTAATTAAAAATGGTTCCAGGTCTATTTACATCCTCTCCTTGTGCGGATGAAATCCTGGTTCCATTGAAGTCAATGGGAGTTTTGCCATTGACTTCAATGGAGATAAGATTTTATCCAAAGTGTTCATATCGTATCTTTCTCATGGGTAACAAGCCTTACAGAAGGGAAATGTGCAAAAGCAGACTTTCTCAAGTGACACATTATTTTGGTCTGTGTGAATTTACTCACCAGCCCACCACGTTTCATGTCTTTATGCCTCTCCAACCACAGTTAAAGGAAAATTCAGGCCATTAGTTTCTGCATGGTTTGTGCCTTAGAGCATAAATCAGCTGCAATCACTTGACATTCAGTTCAAGCTCACTTGAAACGGGGCCCAGCTTGTCTTGAAAGCAATCCCAGATTCACAGAAAAGTTTGTGAATTCGGCTGAATTCCTGCTGAATGTGGCCAGATGCTCAAGAAGTTTTCTACAGCCTTTCACCTTGTAAGGAGCAGCAAGGTGAGCTTGGACCAAGTTGTAGGCTGCAGGATAATTTTGTTGGCCTTTTTTTTTTTATTTTGGACTGCTGCTCTGTCCAGACTCTATAAGATCTAAAGCTAAAGTATGTTGTCCATACTCCAAATCATTAGAGCTATGCCAATAGCCAGAGAAGGTCATCTGGGACAAGAGAGATGCCCACCCACACCCCAAAGTGAAGCTCTAGAGGTACAGAGGCCTGACACAAAGTAGGCAACTTTTCAGCCCAAGGGGAGACATTAAAATGAGTATGTTAGAATGAGGGTCATAAAACACTTAGATTGGAAAGATCCTGCCATCTTAACTATGGATTCATGACCATAACACTTTAATTCAGAGATACCAACATAAGCGTGACTCTTTGGATTTGTCTTTAGCCTTCAACTCTCCTAATCTTCAAGAGTAACCAATCATAAAGTAGTGATAGGATGTAAATAACAAGTACCTGTATAATTACTTGTTATTAACGCTATGTGAAATATTCACAATCAAGTTTGAAACTCTTGACATTTAAGGAAATTGCATTTCCTTTCCATTTCAGTGTTGTAAAAAAGTGTGAAATGCTTGCAGTTTTGATTAGTGAAATGGGACCTCCAGATTGGTTTCAGTGGAGGTCAGTTTTGCATATCAATATGCAAATAGCTAAAATACATGTTTTATTAAAAAAACACACTTTATTTAGCTGATGTCACAAAACAGCAACATTTGGGGTTGCAGAGACAAGCACTCAAAGTCCAGAAAATTCCAGATCTATGTTTGCCTGTGTAGCCTTAATTTGTCCCTTTTGTGTATGTAATCCTTCTGCCAGGTGAAGCCAGCAACAACCATGGCCAGGTTCAATGTCTAGGGGTTCCTCTCCATCCATCCAACACAGAACTGGCTCAAGTACCAATCTAGTAACCTGGGAAATTCATATGCCATTCCTGAGTGCCTTTGAGAGGTAATGCTTCTCCACTTGTAAGCATAGAGTCTGAGCAGAGAAAGTAAACTTTTATTGGGGAGGAAAATAAAATTTGCATTAATTTGGAAAAACCCACCACAAACAAAGTTCATAAACAAAACCATGAATAAAAGTCCCACCCCAAGTAGGTTGGGCAATGTCTTTTTCTTGTCAGATTCTTAAGATCAGCAATCAGGGGGTCTGTCTACAATGCAGAGTTTTTCTGAAAAAACTTCACCTACATCCACACTGCAATCACATTCTTTTGAAAAAAAATGGAAAGAACAGAGGGGGTTTCCCACATTGGTACACCTCTTTCTACAAGTAAGAAGTCTTTTTCTGAAATAACTCTTTTGGAAAAAGGCGTGTGTGGATGGGGAAGAGGGAGTTCTTTTGAAAGAAGAGGAAAGAGGAAAAAGCACAGGTACCCTGGGGGGCACTCCGTCCATAGTAATTACAGCTGAAATGCAAGATAGCGTCCATTCAAAATAGCAGATTGCTTTTTCGGTGTGCTTTTGCTGCGGATGCTCTCTTTCGGAAAATGTTTTTTCAGAAAATCTCTTTCCGAAAAGCTTCTGTTGAATGAAGCCTGCAGTCTAGACATAGACTAAAGGTGTGGGAGGATGTCCTGGGCGGGGTGGTGCACCCTGCATTCACAGCTGCTGCAGCTGTGGAGAAACAAGAGAAGTGGTCAATTATTCCTGGGGACTCAGTGGGTGAAGCCTAGCCCTCCTCTGCAAGTCGAGGACAGCAGGTCTTTGAACCATCGGAGCCAATGTGCTTGCACACAGGCCATGTTAAGGATGTCCTACTATCCCCAGGAGTGGGAGCTGGCCCGGGACTGCATCCATGCCCCTGTGCTGTGTATAGTGCATGTGTGTGTGGGCGGAGGGGAGATGTCCCCTGCCTCTTCGTAGAGGGGACTTGTGGAGAGAGGCCATTGTGCAGTGTCCCACCCCGGGGTCAGGAGCATGTCATGTGCCTTCATACATACATGTGTGTGGGTAACAGGCCAAGGCCCCTGTGTGGCAGCCAGCTGGGACCATGTGCCCAGGGATGGCACGACACATGTACAGGTTGCTGCGTGAGCCATGGCCAGCAAGACCCACACGAGCGGTTCCTGGTCTCCCTCCCCTCCCGCCCCCGCATAAGGGGACAGTGATGGCACTCACATGTTGTTGCCTCCCTGGCCTTGGATGACACCAGCAACAGGTCTGCTGGGATGGCTTGGGGGCCCTGGCTGTGTGGCATGCTCCCTCTGGGCTCCTGCAGCTCCTGGACCTCCTTCTCCACCTCCTCCTCTGTGCCCTGGTCAGGGCCCTCTGCCCCAGGGTCGATGACCACTTGGGGGGCACGGACTGTCCCACCCCCCAGGATGCGGTCCAGGGTGTCATAATAGGGCAGCATCATTGCTTTCCTGTAAACCTCACAAGATATTTCGAAAAAGGCTTTTCTTTTCGAAAAAAACACGTCTAGACCACAGTTTCACTTTTGAAATAGTGTTTTTCGAAAAAATGCCGTGATATAGTTATGGAAATGAAGCGCAGGAAATTCAAATCCTGGCTTAATTTGCAATTTCAATATGCCTAATTTACATCCCTCTTTCGAAGGAGGGATGTAGTTTAGACTTGCCTCAAGTATAGGAAAGGGCACAGGTTTATGGATGTTCACTACATGATGCAAGTCTTGTCATTCTGGCCCCAAATCTGGATGGACCATGCTAGAAAACTAAAGCATTTTTCTACTCTTATGATGAATAGGGATGGTTAAGATGGGGACAACAATTCTTTAGGGACTGGTGTTTTATGTTAATGATTGTCATGTAGCCAGATGCCAAAGCGTAAATAGACAATAAAGAAGTTCCACCAGCACTCTTGAACTTGTGAAGCAAATTTGCAACATGAAAGAATTTTAAGCAAGATGGGTCTGATATTGTCTTTTTAGGAATCTACATATCCTATGTGGGAAGGGAGTTCTCTTTTGCCAATTCTGAAGTATCTTGTCATTTAGTAAATGAGAGGTTTTTCTTTTCTTAATCCAAATATTTTCTCCCTCTGGATCACATCAGTCCTTTATGTTTCTATTCAGGGAGAGGGAGGTAGAACAGGAAAGCTCTTAGAGTACCAACATTTCCATTAGTTTTCATAAAATTTCAATAACTCTTGTTATTTGTTGGTCTCTATGTCTGTGAGATGATCATCAGAAAGACTCCTGTTGTGTACTTTTCATTATAAGGATGCTGCAGAAATAATCAAGATTTTCATACTTTTTAGCACTGTCCTATCTACCACAACCTTAAAAGCAAAAGTCATATTGCCACCACTTTGCATATTCAGAAGCCGCAGCACTGTGCTAGGCCTCCTACTACCCATATTGCTGACAGCTACTGTTAATTGCCAATCTGTTAACTTGCTTGCAGTGCTTAGAGAGGTGTGATGGCTGGAAATATGACATGAGTATGAACAGCAAAGGACTACGCTGGCTTAATAACTTAGAACGGAGCTACATCCCTTTGAAATTTGAGAAGCCCATGTGTTTTCACCAGGAGTGCAGTTATGATTGATTGTATTCACTGAGCATTTCTGACCTTGTCTTGTTACTACAGAACCCATCCTTCCTGCCATGCTGCTTGCTTCTGCTAGTCATCTCCTTCCTTCTTTATTAAGATTCAGATATTCTGCCTCTACTTCTGCAGTTTCCCACCTTCCTTTCTGCTTAGGCCTAGTTTGTGTCTAGGCACAGCAGTGATTATGGTGGCACTGTGGGATTGCTATACCTCATGGAGAGTTTCAGGTGGAGGACTGTGCCTTAAAAAGTCACTTGGTGAGATCCTGTTGTGTGCTGGAAGTCAAGACTGAAATGGTGAAGTCTAACCAAGCTTTGTTTAGTCAACAATCAGACAAATCCACAAGCAGTTGCTGGTGCAGCTCCTGACTCCATCTCTCTCTTTCTCTTTCTCATTCTCTCTCACTTTCCCCTGTCAGTTCTTCTAAAGTCAGAGATGATAGTGGGATCTGGCAACACACATTTTCCCCATCTTACGAAGACACTCACTCTTACAGTAATAATACTACAATAAATAACATTAATAAAAACACCCACAGATTTTGTCAGTAAACAATCAATAACTAAGAAGAAATGGCTATGTAATTATAATTTGGGTGCCACCAAATTATGGTCCCTTTTGGTCAATTTCACAGTCATAGATTTTAAAAACCATAAATGTCATTATTTCAGTTATTTAAATCTGAAATTTCATGAGGTTTTAATTTTAGGGGTCCTGACCCAAAAATAAGTTGTGGAGGGGTCACAAGATTATTGGGGTGTGGCAGTACTGCTACCCTTACTTCTGCGCTGCTTCAGGCATCAGCACTGTCTCCAGAAAAGTTAGAGAGTGGCAGTTCCTGACTGGAATCCCAGCTCTGAAAAGCAGAGTCCCCACCAGTAGCAGCACAGAAGTAAGGATGGCATGTTAAGATATGGACACTCTTACTCCTGTGAAGCTACTTGCAGAGCTGGGCCCTCAGTCAGCAGCCCCTACAACTCCTTCGGTTCCTTGTACCCACAGGCTATGTCTAGACTACATCCCTTTTTCGTAAAAAGGATGTAAATTAGACATATTGCAATTGCTAATGAAGCGGGGATTTAAATCTCTCCCGCATCATTAGCATAAAAATGGCTGCCTCTTTTTTTCGCCACGGAGCTTTGTCGGAAAAAAGCGCCAGTCTAGACCCTTATATGAAATAAGGGATAAGGGATCTTTCGGAAAAGGCTTTATTTTCCTCAAGATAAGCGTCTAGACTGGCACTTTTTTCCGGCAAAGCTCCGTGCCAAAAAAAAGCCGCAGACATTTTTATGCTAATGAAGCGGGGGAGATTTAAATCCCCGCTTCATTAGCAATTGCGATACATCTACTTTACATCCCTTTTACAAAAAAGGGATGTAGTCTAGACGTAGCCACAATGTTTATCAATATTGGTCTTATATTTTTGCTGTTTTGTGGAACAGTTTGTCCCATATCTGGCTGCAATGTTTGGTTAGTATGCAGGTAACTTTTACATTGTGGCATGGTGTATGCCTGCAGATTTATAAAAAATCTGTAATGAAGAAAGTTGTCCATTACTTTTCTTGCCAGTGCACCTATCATTCATTTTCTCTTTAGCTTAAGGGTAATACATGGCTGATCTCCTATGTCTAACATTCTTTTCTGTAAGGCTATATCTACACAGCAACATTATTTCAAAACAACAAGCGTTATTTTGAAATAACTTAGTCTGCATCTACACTGCAGGCAGTCATTTCAAAATAATGTCAAAATACTGTCAAGCTGGAGGACTACTTACTCCTACTCCTGTAAATCCTCATTGTATGAGGAGTAAAGGAAGTTGGAGAAAGAGTGCTCTATTTCGAAATAAGTGCTGTGTAGACACTCCCAATTTTGAAATAAGCTATTTTGAAATAAGCTACGCAGTTGACATAGCTCAATTAGCGTTGCTTATTTCGAGTTAAGCCCTGCTGTGTAGATGTGCCCTTAGAGAAGTTTCAAATGTCAGTGAGGTAGACAGCATTACCTTGGTCTGATACTAGTTCTTCTGAGTTTTTTGGTAAACGCTTTCATCAAGAACTTGATCACTGTAGCAGAGGTGACCTGTAATGTAAGCACCATCTTCCACCATTCACTGAAGTAGTTAGTCAGGTTCCTAACACAGCAACCATCACTTTGCACATTGTCAAATAGAGTAACACTATCATGCTGCATCTGGAAGAAGAATGATGGCACATATACCACTACATTTTTCTTGTGTAAGTGGCAAGTAGTGCATGTTTTTAACAGCTGTGTCAACTTCAGCACCCATTCTCGGCCATCAACACAGATACAGTAGATACAGTTCCATTCTGACAATCCCTTGATGTGTGTCATGTGTGCATGAATTCTGGATGCAATTCATCTGGCATAGTCAGTCGGAAAGTCCCTCAGATGACACATTTGTCTTGTAGAGAATGTTTGTTGTATTCTCTAAAGCAGAGTAGCAAAGCTGGATTAAGGCATTTTGGGTTGTGTGGACATTTTGTCACCAGCAGTTCTGGAAATCTTTGTTGAATCTGGCATGCTAAGCAAACAGCTTTGACTTGGCCTTGTAATGTGAGATTTTTAGTTATAAGTGCAACTACTTCTCTGTCATCATCCATCTGTACCTTGGGCAAAGGAAGAGCATGTATGACAAGCAATCAGCTGTCATATTTTTAATTCCCATATGTGAAAACTCTTTTGCTAGCCATCTAGAAATTCTTCTTCCTAGTTGTCTAAATCCTTAAGACATTGATAGAGTTGTCAAAGAACAGTGGTGTGTACACAGTTTGAAAATAAAACCCATAAA
The DNA here is from genome assembly GCF_052426305.1 of Pelodiscus sinensis. Lineage (NCBI taxonomy): Eukaryota > Metazoa > Chordata > Testudines > Trionychidae > Pelodiscus > Pelodiscus sinensis. The sequence goes on from NC_143054.1 coordinate 17,990,919, forward strand.
GTAAGCTCTGTATTTTGCTGTAGTCCATACATAAGTGACTCCTTTTCAACAGCTGAATACTTCCTCTAAGCTTCTGTAAGTGTTCTTGAAGAAATACAGCAGTCACCTCCATATTATTACCATGGATTAGAGTAAGTATTGCTCCCAGCCCATAGTCTGAGGCATTTATAGCTACAATTATGGGTAATGCAGGGTCAACAAAGGTAAGTGCTGCGCTATTTGCAAGCATGTCTCTCTCTATTTTGAAACTGTTCAACAGCCATCTAGGGCAAGCTCAAGGGCCCTGAAGGCATGTCTACACAGCACCCTAAACTTGAAATAAGATACACAATTCGCGCTATGCAAATTGCATATCTTATTTCGAATCTATTTCGAAATAGCTTCTTTTGTACATCTACATAGTGCCAAACTTCTAAATATGCTATTTTGAGCCATCCCTTGTGCAACGAGGTTTACCAGGAAGGTGAAATAGCACACCCGTTATTTCAAAAATATTTCAAAATAACAGGCAGCTTGTGTAGATGTGGGGTAGCTATTTCAGGACACTTCTGGTATCCCAAAATAGCTGTGCAGTGTAGACGTACCCTGAAAAATATTATAATCATACTATGATTGAAGTATAGTTTGGATAAATTTAGCATAGCATGACACAAGACTTAAGAAAATGTGTTATGTTGGTAATTCCCACAGAAATGGGACTTTGGTAACCACCAAAACATGGTCCAGGTCAGGTTTCAGCTCAGTTTGCCAATTTATATGCCCCAGAAAAAAGCTCTATTTGACTTGACAAATTCAGTTTCAGCCCTGCTGCTTTAATATATTCTTTGTGATCCTTAGGAGCCTTCCCAAACATAAAGTCATCTAAATATCACTGGTTCTATAGAATCATTGACATCATTTTCTGGAAACCTCTAGGTTCTCATGCTAGTCTGTATGGTTCAATTTGAAGTGGACTAGTCCAGCATGTATAATTATTGCAAATCTCTGCTGTCCACCTGTAGTACAATTTGGTGATCTATTCTCCGAAGATCAAGAGTAAAAAACATCTCGTGCCGTTAAATTCCATGAAAACACCTTCTGTATATGGGTGGCTGTCTGTCATGATGGCTGTATTAGGCTCTCTTACTTCTATGCAAAGATAAACACTTCCAGTCTTCTCTGTCACCAAAATCAGTAAAAACCCATTCCGATGATGGACTCTCTTCCAAGTTTTTGTGACAGAGCATCGCTAGACTGAGAACAATAGATGGCACAACTTCTGTTATACAGGTGTCACATTAAGTCAAGATTAATTATGTGAACATACCTAATTGAGCAGCTGTGGGCCTCCTCTATACCATCCCCGTTCAGAGTGGAGACTGTAGTTTGTGTTGAGGTGGTTCCAGATGGAGTAGAAGCCATGTGCCCACTAAGGGTACGTCTAGACTACAGGCTTTTGTCAACACAGGCTTTATAAGAACATAAGTACGGCTGTACTGGGTCAGACCAAAGGTCCATCTAGCCCAGTATCCTGTCTGCCGACAATGGCCAGCACCAAGTGCCCCAGAGAGGGTGGACCAAAGACAATGATCAAGTGATTTGTCTCCTGCCATCCTTCTCCAGCCTCTGACAAACAGAGGCCAGGGACACCATTTCTATCCCCTGGCTAATAGCCTTTTATGGACATAACATCCATGAAATTATCTAGCTTCTCTTTAAACTCTGTTACAGTCCTAGCCTTCATAGCCTCCTCTGGCAAGGAGTTCCACCGGTTGACTACACGCTGTGTGAAGAAGAACTTTCTTTCATTAGTTTTAAACCTGCTACCCATTAATTTCATTTGGTGTCCTCTAGTTCTTCTATTATGGGAACTAATAAATAACTCTTCTTTATCCGCCCTCTCCACACCACTCATGATTTTATATACCTCTGTCATATCCCCCCTCAGTCTTCTCTTTTCTAAGCTGAAGAGTCCCAGTCGCTTTAACCTCTCCTCATATGGGACCCATTCCAAACCCCTAATAATTTTAGTTTCCCTTTTCTGAACCCTTTCCAAGGCCAAAATATCTTTTTTGAGGTGAGGAGACCACATCTGTACACAGTATTCAAGATGTGAACATACCATAGTTTTATACAGGGGCAGTAATATATTCTGTGTCTTATTTTCTATTCCTTTCTTCATAATTCCTAGCATCCTATTTGCCTTTTTGACCGCCGCTGCACACCGTGGGGAAGTTTTCAGAGAACTATCCACGATAACTCCAAGATCTCTTTCCTGATTTGTCATAACCAAATTAGCCCCCATCATACTGTACGTATAGTTGGGGTTATTTTTCCTGATGTGCATTACTTTACACTTATTGACATTACATTCATTTGCCATTTTGTTGCCCAATCACTCAGTTTGGTGAGATCTTTTTGGAATCCCTCACAGTTTGCTTCTGTCTTGACTATCCTAAACAGTTTTGTATCATCCGCAAACTTTACCACCTCATGCTTACCCCTTTCTTCAGATCATTTATGAACAAGTTGAAAAGGATTGGTCCCAGGACTGATCCTTGGGGGACACCACTAGTTACCCAGATACTGTCAACAAAGCTTCTGCTGACAAAGAGCGTCTAGACTACATCCAGTTCTGTCAACAAAGCAAGCCGCTTTGTCGACATGAGAGTGTAGACGCAAAGGATGCAATAACACCTTCTGTCAACAGAACTCTGTTAACTAAAGGCGTTATTCCTCATAGAATGAGGTTTACCACCGTTGACAAAACTGCCGAGTTCTGTTGACGTTATGTCGACAGAACTCGGCGGTAGTGTAGACACAGGTATAGTTTTGTCGCCAAAAGTCCACTTTTGTCGACAAAACCCTGTAGTCTAGACACACCCTAAGTGTTTGCATGTTTAGTCTATCAGAGAAATCTCTGCCTACCATAGGAGCTTCCCCTATCCACAATATTGAATTGTGCTGGTACATAGTACATACCAAAAGACACAGTTGCAGGTAGCAATGCGGTTCTTACATGTAGAAGGCAGGAATATGGTTAATCAAGTAGCACACTGGGTATAAGATTTGTTCAGCAAGTGGCACTCATCCACAATATTCTGACTAAATTGATTCTTATAGTATGGACATTGCTGAGTCTGGGGCTTTCCTCCTGCTTTAGCAGAAACATGAACAGGGCACATTATTTTATCTGCAACTCATGCGGTGCTACTTCCATCTAGGCCCAAAACAGTAACATCAGGCACAATACCTGCCTGTACTTGTTAGTTAGGTGGGTTGCTTTGACATACCTTAGCAAAATGTCTGGTGTTATTGCAATGATTACACTGAGCTTTCTTTGCAAGACACCCTGTATAGTTCACAGTGTGTTTCTGTATCTCCACAGCAGTAACATACTTTTCCTGTGTGTGTGTGTTGTGAAGTCACTCCTGGCTCTGTGACTTCTCATTTGAATTGCTCTAATAACTTTTTGACTGCTTTGTTGTAGTTGATGTCTGTTGCGGCTACACAGCTTACATCACACCTGCTCTGCTTGGACTTATTATTTTTGCTTCTGCTACAGTCGATTCAATGTGATTAAGCAATTTCTGTAATGTTAGGTCCCATTCAAGTAGTAAGTGACCTCTAATACAAGGCACAACTATTTTCTCCACTATCTCATCTCAAATCACTTCCTTGGCAATGTTGCCATAATTTTATTTGACAATAAATTCCCTCAAAGTTGCAGTCTACTGATCTGTCAATTCCCTTAGGATACGTCTACACTGTATTCCTCTTTTGAGAGACGAATGCAAATGCAGCCGAGCGAAATTGCAAATGAAGCAGGGATTTGAATTTCCCGTGCTTCATTTGCATAATTGCGGCCAGCCGCTTTTTTGAAATACCCTATTTCAAAACAAACAAACAAACAAACAAACGCTGTGTACATGGGGTTATTTTGAGAAAAAAACCTTCTTTTGAAATAACCCTTACTCCTTATAAAATGAGGCTTAAGGGTTATTCCTAAAGAAGTATTTTTTCTCAAAATAACCCCATCTACACAGCATTTTCTTTTTCAAAGTAGGGTATTTCTAAAAAGAGGCCGGCGGCGATTATTCAAATGAAGCGCAGGAAATTCAAATCCCCGCTTCATTTGCAATTTCATTCGGCTGCATTTGCATTCCTCTCTTGAAAGAGGAATGCAATGTGGACATAACCTTAGAGTATGTCTACACAGCAACATTATTTCGAAGTAACTAGCATTACACAGCATTACACAGCAGTCAGTTATTTCAAAATAATGTCAAAATTCTGTCCAGCTGGAGGACTTCTTACTCCAACTCCTGTAACACTCATTGTACGAGGAGTAAGGGAAGTTGCAGGAAGAGTGCTCTATTTTGAAATAAGCGCTGTGTAGATGCTCCCAATTTCAAAATAAGCTACTTTTGAAATAAACTACTCAATTGACATAGCTCAATTTCCATAGCTTATTTTGAGTTAAGCCCTGGTGTGTAGACACACCCCTAGTTTCTGTCCCTAATGGCAGAACTGATAGCAGTCAGTTACCTCACTTACATTAGCACACAAAAATTGAGTGCCATATCATGTTTATCCTCTAGAAGGGGAAGAGTGTAAAATATATTCTGCCTTTCTGCTCCATGACAGTGAATAAGCAGAGCACTTATTTTTAAATTATTTTTTGCTTCAGAAAATTCAGCAACTTATTCCAAGGGTGTAGTTCTCAAACACTCTAATCTGAGCATTAAAAGCAATTGAAGGTTCACCTGGTCTTTGAAGTGAGGTGCAGACGGGTTCAGGGGAAGGTAGGGCAGGAGAGCCATCCTCATCACCAAATTGTGTAGTGTAAGTAGATACAGTAAGGTTTAAATAAAACCTTGTTAGCTTTCACCAACAATCACGGAGTTCAGAAGCAGTGGCAATCCCTGACTCCAGTTGTGGCACACATGTGTGTGCACCCACATATTTTTCCTGCTTCCCATTAGTTTTTCCCCCCTACATTCAAAGACTACAACTCCTGGCCTGCAATATTGGATTTAGTACTCAGAACACAGGCTATATCATTTTGTTAGGAAGATACAAACTAGTCCTGCTATGTGTCCAGTCTGATGCCTTAGAGAAATTTCTTTCCACCAGCATATGCACATATCTTCACATATCTGATGTTTAATTATCAACCTCCATCAATGTCTCATTCTTATTTTCTGAAAACCATAGATCCTGGGTAGGCATCTCTTCAACTTCCTTGATGGTAAAGACTGATGTTACAACATTTAGGGAATGTCTTTATATTTTTATGGGGATTCTGTGTTGGATTTGGAGCTGCCTGTACTATATCTTGAATGCCATATATTTGTCCAATGTTCTACCTATGAAAGCTCATGATCCTATATAACTTTGTTAGTTTTTTTTTAAGTTACAGACTAACACAGCGACTCCTCTGAGATATATTTATCTGACTTGTGGGGAGAGTTTATTGTATCGTGACATGGTTATTGAGCCGTTTACTCTGCATACATTGAGTTAATTCAGTGAAAGTCTGTCTACACCTGTAGGCCAGAAGGAGGACAAAAGCACAGGTAACAACTTCTCATCTCATCAAACACCTAGGACTATTGATTTTAATGTTGATCTCCCTGCCATGTCTACACTGGGAAGTTATTTTAAAATAACCAGGGGTGTGTCTACACAGCACCCAAAACTTGAAATAAGGTACACAATTTGTGCTATTTTGTATTTTGAAATAGCTTATTTCGAAATTTGGTGCATCTACTAATTTCAAAATAATGCACTATGTTGACTTATCCCTTAACACTTGTGGAATGAGGGTTACAGTTTAACCAGGCTAAGAAACTACAAGAGATCAATAAAACTTGGGGCTGAATGTAAAGACAGCATCTCCAAGATGGGGGAAGGATAAGGCGAGCCCAGACTCCAGAGGTTTGAACCCAGCATGCTAGGTTAGACAGGTATCGTGTATACAGACATTCTGTTGTTTCAACAATCCTCTTCCCTTATATTTTGTTCATACTATTAAGATTAAATAATACTTTAAAAAGTGTTCTTTTAATTAACAGCATTCACTGCTGGTCATATGTTCCCCATAGCAAGAACTCCAGGTATAGCACCAAGATGGATGTGCTGGGCAAGAATGGTTGATCCACAGGATACTTATACCTGATCTTACTTACACAGGATTCCAGTCCCGGGAAGGTATAGGAATGATCGAGAGCACTCAGAAGGACAAGGGAAGAGGTGAGATCTTCAGTTAGCCCCGTAGCCATCACAGACTCAATTGTGGTTCCTTTTTGAACCAACTTCTGTGTGTGTTACTCCTACTAAGTAGAGAATAATTTCTCATCTTGTGTACTCCAAAGCCATGTGTAGGCAATCTACTAAAATGTCAAGAAATTACATCTTTAATCTTTGTTCCTTTGTAACATTTTAATCGGCTTATTGCATGCAGAAAGTTGAAGCCACACCTATTACTGTTGTGTTAGATTTTATTTACCTCTTTTGAGTATATGACATAGATCACGTCATTTTCTTGTGTAGGAGGTGTGTGGTATAACCTTGTTAATATTCCTATATTATTCCACTCTACGGTCCTCTTTGCTTAAAAGTGTTACCTCATTAACTACTAGGAAATCTTCTAACTATAGTGCAACTCCCCACTTCTGTGACTCAGTTTGTCATTCCTGGTTACTTTCTAGCCAGGAATTACTATATGACACTGATTTTGATTATTCCACCATATTTCAGTAATGCCTAGATGTTGTGTGAAATGATCCACATTCACATCCTGTAGGCCAGTGGTCACCAACCAGTAGATCGGGATCTACTAGTAGATCTTAGAGCCTCTGACAAGTGATCCTGACTGGTTTGGCCAAAAGGCTATCAAGTGCTAGCACTTCAGCTGCCCCGCCCCGCACTGCTGTTTATCACCTGACCTTTACCCTGGAGCTGCCCCTCCCCTTGGGAAACCTCCTACTTTCTGGGCAGGGCAGGGGAGGGAGAGAAGGCGTGCTGATGTCAAGGTGCCCCCTCTCCCACCCTATATCCTGTTTCCACAGAGCAGAGAGGGGACACAACAGGACTTGGGATGGAGTTAGCTGGCTGCTTTAGCGAGTGGTCCAGGGCTAGTGCAGAAGTGAGCCTGCCTTAGCTCCACTGCACCACCACCCAGAAGTCACCTGAGGTAAGCAGTGCCCAGCTGGAGTCCATATCCCGAAATCCTACCCCAGTCATGAACCCCTGCCTGTGCCCCAAGCTCCTGCCCTAGCCCTGAGCACCACTGCAACCAAATGCCTCACAGAGCCTGCACCTAGAACCCCCTCCTACATCCTAACTGCTTGCCCTAAGAGCCACTCAGAGCTCTTCTTGCACTTCAGATCCCTTAATCCAAGACCAGAGCCTGTGCCCCAAACCCGCTGCCCCAGCCTGATGAAAGTGAGTGAGGATGAGCAAGAGAAGGAGAATGGAGTGAGCAGGGATGAGGCTTTAGGGAAAGAGGCAGAGCCAGGGTATTTATATTTGAGGTAGATCTTGGATTGCACTTAAATTAAAAAAGTGATCTTGTGCTTAAAAAGGTTGGAGACCACTGCTGTGGGTGAAATACGAAACACAAATATTTTTTCCTCTCAGGACTGAGTCCACTACAGCCATGACTTGTATGTTTTATAACAGCAACATCATATCAAATTTTTGTCCTGTGAATACCTCTTTCTCCACAGGTATCAGGTTATCAGTGAAGAGACCAAGGAGATTTAGACAATTGTGAATAAATATGTGATCTGCTGAAAGCTTTTCTGAAGACAGCTATTTATCCACCCTATTTAGAGTGTATCCATCACCAGTTAGTACCAGATTTTTCATTTGTGTAGTCTGCAGCTGCCTGTTCTTGTAGGTTAATTTTGTTGCAGGACCTTCTGGAAATGATGCCATAAATAGATCGTTGATGGAAAGTGTCTAACACACCTACAATTGTTCTGAAAGAAATACCATCATAATTGGTGCTTGCTAGTTTGTACAACCCTTGGGAGCCAAGGACTTTCTTCTCAAAAGAATTCTATAACAATTATACTCGGGGGCTGTGTGTATGTCATGATATAAAACACAGTCTGAATTAATTATTTAGTATGGTGCAGCCCACTTTGACTTATAAGCTATAAAAAGCCCGCCTGAGAGAGAATTAATTATTGCTGAAAATAACATATAATTACAATGTTGCGGGGAAAAGATAAGAATTAATGTGCCAGGTGTAAGTAGATTAGACCAACTTGACAGAAATGAGGAACTAAAAAAGAATTTATAGATGAGAGCTAGAGCCACTGCATCCATAGTGAGTGAAAAGCATTACTATGCGACAGCTGCTTGGTGGCTAATATGAAATGAGATATTGGCTTTCGCTTCATTCCTCTCAGACAGGTCCCCACATCACAAATCTGACACCAAGATGGAATGGATTGAGATGCTCCGCAGGGAAGTGAGGACTGAATAAACACAGAGGCTGAATTACACTAGTTTCTCCTGTGGGAAGAATCCCCTTAGGTATGGGTTAAGGCACATGAAAACAGTGGTGGGGCAGTTCTGGAGCTGTTTGCATTCTGTCTGCTGCCTCTGTTCTGTAAGTACAGGACTCTAGACTCCAGAGCTGTCAGTCAGCTCCTTTCATGAGCACTACATGAAAACTGCACTCATCCAAAGGAGAGAAACTCAAGTGAATGCAATGTGAACTTTGCTACTGTAGCCGGACAGGCAGAGTACATCTATACTGTGGGCTAAAGTGAAATTAAGATACACAACTTCATCTACGTTAATTGCATAGCTGAAATCGAAATACCGTAACTCGGCTTTAGGCACTGTCTATACAGCAGGAAGTTGAAGGAAGAACACTCTTCCTTCGACTTCCCTTACTCCTCGTGAAATGAGGGTTACAGAGGTCAGAAGAAGAAGCCCAGTATTTCAAATTTATTTCAAAAGAATGGGTTTGTTGTGTAGAGACACACTCTTTTATTTCAAAATAAACGTTCAGGGTAGACATAGCCACAGTGAGGGGTGGTGTGGAGGAAGATTAGAAAGCTGGGTTGAGGAACAGAGGCAGCATTTATGGAAGAAAGATGTAAAGGTGTCTGCTCCCCCACTGTTGCTACCTACTGTCTGGGCAAGGGTTTTTCTGTCTTGGCATCCTTTATTGAAAGCTGCACCCACCCTGTACTGGTCTGTCTGCTTCTAGCCAGGTCACGAGTTGAGTCCACTCCTTCTGGAATGTGTTTAAAGTCCAACGAAGGCTACTTCCACTGCCCATACTTCAGTTGGCTGAAGCCTCGGAGTCAGACCATCTGGGATGTGGGCTTTTTCTAGTTCTGAGTCTGTAGCATCTAGGTTAGGCTTTCTGGTTCCAGCCCCACTAGGGGATGGGTTGGGGAACCTGGGCTCAACCCCTCCAGTAGGTTTTGATTTGGGACCCTGAGATAGGCACTGCACCCTTGAGTGCTATCAACCACCTCCCTGGATCGCTTCCTACCAGTCTCCCCACAAAAGAGAGAAATGCAAAACTAATAACCTCCTGTTATCTCAAATATTGGAGTGTGGCAGGGTGTTGCCCTGTACAGGCCCTTTAAGGGGCTGAGACCTGGAGTCTGTAGAAAGCCCAGCTGAGGCAGCTAACGAGGGCCCAGCTGGAGGCCATATAGATCAGCTCCTGGGAAGAAGAGAGAGACCTGAAATGAGAGAGGCTTTGGCCTAGCAAACCCAGGCTACCTGGCCTGAGGCCCAGGGGCTACAAGGAGGCAGTCATGGAGGGCAGGGCTCGCATGGAGGCAGCCCTAAAAGGCTGGGCTGCAAGGAGGCAGCCGCGGTTCGCAAGGAGGCAGCTGCAGTAGGCTGGGGGAGTTTGAGCCAGGGAAGCCCCAGACCATAAGTCCACAGGGCAGAGTTGCAGGAGGCAACCGGGCAGGCAGAGAGGGAAAAGAACTGGGGGTCCTAGGGAGTAGGGAGGACCCTGGAGTTGGAGCGGAGGAAGAACAATGACTACCCCCCAGAAGGGGCGTGGACCAAGACTGGAGTGGTCACTGCCAGAGGGCAGTGACCTGAAGAGAACACCTCACCCAAAGGGGTTGTGTCGGTGTCGGAATGGCTGGTGACTTCCTCACAAGCTATCCTGAGGGAAGATAGCCATGCGTAAAAGCGAGTCAGCTGTGCGTAGAAGTGAGCGAACCCGCTACAAGTGATTCAGACAAAGTGGAACCTAAATCTGATTCATTCTGGGATTGAGTTTTGCAAAATCTTACTGACACTTTTTTACAAAAACCAAAACTAAACTCTCTCAGAACCTCTCTAGTATTTAGTGAACGTGGGTGGTTTATAGTTCACAGCCAAGGAACATGACATTGACAGATTTTTGAAGTTTTGATGCCAAACCAGGTTAATTTTGGTGGCTTTGTCTGAACTGTTCTTTGACTTTTGGGACTAGATCCCAAAATTCCAAATAAAACTCAAGGTGCAGTGGCATGAAACTTCTGAGAATTGCATATTTCCTCTTAATAGTTAAATGAGGCTAGTTTAATGGTAATACTCATATACCAAACTCATTTCTGATTTATTGCTTCACAGAGATTGCTTGATATAATGTACATTATAGCTTGAATTGATCCACTGGGTTTTGATTCTGAGTTGCGTCATGTGAACTCATGATTGATTGATTTTTTTGTGAAAATTCATGAATTCCAGACCATTATGGATAGCTTGATACAGAGAGATAATGGAATGCAAAAACACCTTTGTCAATGTTATTGAAAGATGAAGTGACTAAAACACAAAAGGCAAGAAATGGGAAGTTAACTCTATTAGTCTCAAATCATAAATAGGTAAAAACAAACTGATACGTACATAATCAGGAATAGAAAATAGGACATATTATTAATATGGACAGATTAACACAGATTTTTTTGAATTCTACGGCCATAATGTTGCATGGTGGTAAGGTATTTGCTTTTACAGTACTTTTTAAAAAATCTGTGCTTAAACATCTTTTAATTTCAGATATTGCCTTTAGTCTCTGAAGTCAGCAGCTCTTTGAAATGAATGACTTCCCATCTCCTGTCAGTTAATTTTGACTGTCAACTGTCTTCCCATAATTTTCCCTGCAATGGGGGAGCAAGAGTGGGGAGAACCTGAATTTTGCATATTATCATCAAAAGAAAACACAATAATAGGAAGTCACTAAAAGGGAGGAGTCACATTTCTCCTGCATCCACAATTAACTTTTGCTAATGCTCTTAATAACTTTTGGGGAAGGATTTTTGCAGTATGTGTTTCAGTTAACCATTTACAGGTCCTTTCATACAAACTGTCAAGGCAAAACACTGAGGGCACCGGTCCCTATATATAGTATAGAGGAACTGGAGAATACCCTTTAAATAGTTGGGACACACTCTAGTAGACCTCTCTGTTTTCTATTGCAAGAGCCATCAAAACCTAACAAAGCATCTGTGTATAAGTGTAGCTATGCCATATATATCTGGGTATATTTTATAAACATGGCTATTGAGAATTCAACTGTGTCTGTGTGGGACCTCCTTAATATTGCACAGCAAGGACGCCACATGATGGTTATCTGAGCCCTCTGGTCACTCCAGCCAAATACCTGGATGATGGGCACTCTGGGCACATCCAGGGGGACTGACAGCAACTGTGGGTTAGGTTACGGGGCAAGGCCCATGGAAAGGTTAGAGCCTTGGGAGGAAGGGGCAGGGCCAAGGGCAGTCAGGCCTTTGTGCTGACCAGATTGTGGCATGCCCCTCCTCACTCCTCAGAGCCATGTGGAGCGGTGCTCTGGCAGCAATTCAAAGGGGCCTGGGGCTTTGGCCACTACCACTGCCACAGTAGTGGCAGCTGGGAGCTCCAGGATCCTTTGAATCTGCAGGCCGTGGGATAACTGCCCCTTTGCTCTTCTGTCAGCAGGCCTGGGCATGTCTCCACTGCAATTAAAACCCTTCTGCTAGCCCAGGCAGCTGACTTGGGCTAAGTGGCTTGTGCTAGGGTTAAGGAACAGCTTAACTGTGGTGTTGACGTTAAACCATGGTCTTGAGCCCAGGTTCTATGATCCCTGTTTGCTCCCAGATGTCTACTTCACAACTGAGCAGCCCCTTAGTCTGAGCCATCTGGCATGAACCATCCTCGGCTGCCTCGCTGCAGTGTAAGACATGTGCAATGTGCATTCAAAAGGATGTGGAGCATCTTTAAGAGCTCTTAAAAATCTTAACAAATTCCCATTAGACATGCTTAGAAGCCACTTTTGTAAGCCGGATCTAAATGGACTGAATGGATTCGCCCATGAGAAGGGCAGAGACTTCCGGAGAAAATTGTATTTACATGAATACACCTACTCTGCTTAGCGATCCAGCAAATAGAGTGTGATTGCTCAAAATAATCGGTGTTGGCTGGTGGTGGGTTACAAATCACTTTAGTATTGAATGCAGGGGTGGTTAAATGCTATTACCATTATTGACAACATTATTGTAGGAATACAAGGAAGGAAGACTGCTTAACCTGTCCCAAATGAGGGGGTTACCCTTAGCCTAAAGGACCTCACTAAGCCAAGTGCTTGAATTCCAGAGTCCTGTGACAATAAGAGGTGTAAGGACCCTCCCCCAAGACTCCTCCCTGGACTGGTTTAACCTTCCTCTTCCCCCAAGCACTCTGTTCAAAGAAAGAGATATATAAGCTTCATTAGGCACCTGTTTGCTATTTTAAATGTTCAGTCAGGGTATGAGTGCATTTCTGCCCTGCCTGCTAAAAGGTAAAAATCACTGAGAGCTGAAATCATTTGAGATGGGGCAGTGCTTCTGCTCAGTCTGAAAAAAGATGAAAATTACTAACAAGCCAACGTGCAGAGGTCACAGTAGAGAGGCAAGTGGCAGTCAGCTGGTGAATGAGTGGCTGGTGAGGCAGAGAGAGGTGCAACAAGTGACCAGCAGAGAAGTGTGATGAGAGGCCAGAAGGGCAGCTGGTGGAGAGATATGGTGAAAGCGGCGAGCAGGTGGCTGGCAGGAGCCAGATGGTGGGAGTGGTGAGCAGGTAACTGAATACCGCAGATACTCCTCTGAACTCTGGCTCTGCACTGAGTAAGGACACAAACTGTGAGTAGGGTGCTGAGAAGGGATAGGTACATGAAAGGGACTTTTGGGTTGTTGGACTTAAGAATCTGAGGTGAAAAGGAAACTGCCCAACCTACTTGGGAGTGGGTCTTCTGCTAATGATTTTTGTTAAATAAATGGAGATGCCTATCTTCTAGAACTGGAAGGGACCTTGGAAAGGTCATCAAGTCCAGTCACCTGCCTTCACAGCAGGACCAAGTACCATCCCTGACAGATTTTGCCCCAGATTCCTAAATGGCCTTCTCAAGGTCTGAATTCACAACCCTGAGTTTAATAGGCCAATGCTCAAACTGAGCTATCCCTCCCCCAGGGATTGTTGTTTATAAACTCTGTCTGTGGTGTAGTACCAAGTTACGTCCCTCCCTTTATTAAGGGTTTCTTATCAACACTCAGACTATGATTCTTTTTCAGGAAGAATGTCTCTTGCGCAAGAGGGGATTTTGTGCAAAAAGGAGTTGACGACACAACTCCTTTTAGCGCAAAAGCCTCTTGCACAAGAGTGGCTGCTAATTAATTATGCAAATGAAGCACGGTGATATTCCGCAGGAAGGCTACAATATAGACATAGCCTCAGACTCTGAGCTTGTGAGTAGGGGAAGTATTGCTTCTTTTAGGTTACAGTGGGAGCTTGAGCCAGTTCTATGTTGCATCGATAGAAAGGAACCCCTCAATATTGAACCTTGCTGCTGGCTCCACCTGGCAGAAGGGCTACACTGAAATACATATTCCATTGGTGTCCTGAAAGCAAATGAAGCCACCAAGTTCTCACTGAGATGTAAGTTAACATTAAGAATTTTTTTAGATTTTCTTATTGTGGAGCAATCATTTTAGTGAAACTCTAATCCAGTTAGTGCTGAACAAAATTGGTGGTTTCACAGTGACAAGTTTCTACATGTCTGCTGTTCTGCCATGCATAGTAGGCTGATAATGAAGATAACTGAAAAAATGAAGAATAAGGACTCTGTGCATATGTTGTCTTACTGCTTCATTTAACTGTTGTTTTCTTGTTATATTTGTGTTCTTTTTTGTCAGCTGAGCAGACAAGCAAAGATCCCAGTATTCATGGCTTTTTCTCAAACATTACATTCATCCAGAAATCTTTTCACTGGATGATTTTAGCAAAGTGTTTAATGCCTTAATGATTTTACCTAGTACCCTTCAGCATGAAATGTCCTAAAGCACTTCACGGATGACAGGCCTAATATTGAAATGCAAGTGAAAAATTAGTTTAACATTCAAATATCATGATTCGAGTGACAAAAATATGAGATTTTAACAATATAATGAAATTGGAATTCTTTCCATTGCTCTTCTAGTTTTTGATTCTTTAGGGAGCACCTGTTACATTTCCAAGCTCTATCGTGCAACTATGAGGTCTAGAAACATAGCTATGTTTGTGAGTGGAGTGTTAAATGAAAATTGAGATTCCTGCATAATCCAGGTCTCTAGGGCTGTGTCCAGACTCAGGGGTTTTTTCTGGAAAAGTAGCCTTTTCCCGAAAAAACTTCCCCTGCGTCCAGACTCAAGCCACGTTCTTTCGAAATTAATTCGAAAGAACGCGGCTTTTCTTTTGATGGCGGTAAACCTCAATTTACGAGGAAGAACGCCTTCTTTCAAAAGTTCCTCTTTTGAAAGAAGGCGTTCTTCAATGTAAATAGGGCTTCTTCAAAAGAGAGCATCCAGACTCACTGGATGCTTTCTTTCGAAAAAGCAAGCCGCTTTTTCGAAATTTCTCCATGCAGTCTAGACGCTCTCTTTCTAAAGAGGCTCTTTCGAAAGATGCTTTCGAAAGAGCCTCTTTCGAAAGAGGCTTGCAGTCTAGACATAGCCTAGGAGCTGAAGCCCATATTTTAATGTTAAGGAGTTGCAACCCCTAAATGATTTAGAAGCCTAAATCTCATTCGCAGAAGGGATTTAGACATGAAGGATCTAATCAGTAGTCAATAAGATTTAGGATCTCAAGCTTTATTGTGAGACTTGCAATAGTGTTTTTCTTAAAGTCACAATAGTTGGCCAAGTTCCATATTGGGAAACACAAATAAATATTGATAACATCTTAGGCCCCACTGTTCTTTTGAGTGTCTAAATGAGGAATTTTGGTACTTAAGCTATTTGTACAAGCTTTAAAAGTTGTCCTCCTATAATTGTGTGTGTGTGTGTATTATATATTGATACACATACATACACATCCAGCCTTTCCATACTCAGGACCGAAGTTGTCTTGAAACCCAATAGGTTCTGATTTTGGCTCTACTTTCCACAGCCACAAGAATTCATTTTTCAGGAAGATGCTAACAGATGTTGGGAAAGGTCACCATAACCCTCTTAAATGACTTCAAGACCAAGGAAGCTTCTCCAACAGTAGAGGCAGTAAAAAGTTTGGGAGAAGCTACACTGAAGACTGGGAGAATTACAGAGGAGAGGAGGGCACATCTAGCACTCTTGGATTATCCTTTGCCTAGCTTCCATCACAAAGGAGCGAGGCCATGGATAAGACTAAATGTCATGCCAAAGGACCTTCTCAGAACTGAGAGGTGCTGCTCAGAAGCAGGTGGATCTCTGCCTCCAACACAGAAGTCTAAAATTGTGAGTGTCCTAGGTGATCTTATGCCACAGCTTACAACAGGCTCCATAAATTCATCCTTGCATGTTGGCTTAGTGGAAGGTTGATGATCTCATCCTGTCACTGCTTTATGTGCCCTCTCTAGAGTCCCATGCCAGTGGCCCCCCTTGTTGACAAGTCAGGCAGTATTTCAGAAAGATTATGGCATTTCTGCTCCTGTGGCACAGAAACTGTGCCTCCAAAGAAGTGTGAGTGCAAAGCAATAGCCATGCCTCCAACTTTTCCTTTCCTTGCACCTTGTCAGCATTTGGTTGCTTGTAGATAAAGAATGAACTCTGGGCAGTCAGGGATTGCTAGGATGGGAGGTTCTTGTGCAGCCATTTTCTGCCTACGTGCTATGCCCTGACCCTGCAGCATTCTATGCCTGGACACAGCTATCTGCCTTTATAGATTGCAATGCAGTATCTATCCATTTATCCCTGTACCGATAGGACCCTCATCACCCAGGACCTGAGCTCCCCAGAATCATTAATGGATTTTATCTTTCCAATACTTCTGTGAATAGGACAGATTATCTCAATTTCAAAGAGGGGCATCTGAGGCAAAAAGTTTAAGTTCTTGCCTAAGGTTACCTGGGAAATCCAGATGACCCAAGAATTGAAAACAGGTCTCCAGAATCCCAGCCCAGTGTTGTACCTAGAAGCCTATCCTTCTACTTTTTTTTTTTTTTAAAGAGAATGGTCTCCCATGGAATCTGCCAATGTACATTGAATAAAAAAAGTCTACAAACATGTAAAAAACACCTCATCCTCATTGAGAACTCAGGCCATAAACATCAGCAATTTTCAATAGAATGCCCATTGGGGGTACGTCTAGACTACAGGCTTTTGTTGACAGAGGCTTTGTTGACAGATACTGGAGACAAAGCTTCTGTCAATAAAGAGTGTCTAGCCTACAACCAGTTCTGTCGACAAAGCAAGCCGCTTTGTCGACATGAGAGTGTAGACACAAAGGACAGTGTAGATGCAATAACACCTTCTGTTGACAGAACTCTGTTGCCAAAAGGAATTATTCCTTGTAGAATGAGGTTTACCGCCGTCGACAAAACTGCCGAGTTCTGTCGATGTTATGTTGACAGAACTCGGCGGTAGTGTGGATGCAGATATAGTTTTGTCGACAAAAGTGGACTTAGTCCTGTAGACTAGATATACCCTTAGTTATCAGAAAGATGGAAGAGATTCTGATACATTAAAGATGCTGGTATTGCTGGTCTCATATGAACCAATAGATTATTTTTTCTTCCACGTAGATTTTTTTTTTAATTTTTCAAACGTTTCACCATTGATTGGAAAGACAAAGGAAAATTCCACTTCAGAATGTTGTTATCGTTCCTTAAAATGGTCTAATTCTCTTCAAACCCTAGTAATGAAAATGTTTCCTCAACAAGAATTATAGGGGAATAGCAGTTGTGCTAAATGCCTCTAGACTGGATCATTGTTGTGTGGCTAGAAGAGTCCTTCAGGCCTGAAAGCTTTTTCAGTGCACAGGAACCACAATCAGACTGATCAAGAGGAGTCCTTACAATCTTACACTAAATGTAGAGGGACTATCTGACTAGGCTGGAGATGGTTTAAACCAGGGGTGCCCAAACTTTTTTCAAAGAGGGCCAGATTTGAAGAAGTGAACATGCGTGAGGGCTGTCCCCGCACTCTCAGTCCCAAGGCGGAGGGCCCGCAGGGCACGCCGGTCTCACGGCGGCCCGGGGGCAGGGCGAACCCGCAGCCGAGCGGGGGAGCGGGGCTGCGGACGTGCCCTACAGGGCAGGCTCTAGGACCGCGGAGGCCATGGGCGATGGCGGCGGCGCGGCCGGAAGCGGCGCGCTGGGCGCGCCAGTTCAAAATAGCACTGGGGAGCCAGGAGAGGGGGAGGAAGCGGGGGCAGTATTAAATCGGAACACGGGCCGCAACTGGCCCGCGGGCTGGACTTTGGACATGCCTGGTTTAAACCCTTCCGTAGAAGTCTGCATTCATGAAGTGGAAAAATAGGAATTGTTAGACAGATAGGATCAGGGGTACATCCAGCCACTGATCACGGTCTGAGACAGCATGCTCAGCAACTTCAACGAAGGTGAAGGAACCCTACAGAAGACTGTTATGAAACAATCTTCTCCAGTTTATGTGACCTCCTAACACCAGTCATCAGAGGTTGGCTTATACCCAGAAGTGTGTGCACTTATTCCTCCTCAAGACATTATATTTTTAGTACAATCTGAATCTCTCTTGTTCGGCACCCTCAGGACCTAACTGGTATCGAATCAGCAAATATGCCGAAGCATGGGAGGTCAATGTTGTCTAGCAGCATTATCAACTCTTTCACTACTTAGACTGGGTTCTTAGAAAACATTTAGTGGCAAATTAGAGCTAAATAACAGCACAGAACTCTGAGAGCAATAGTACAGAAATACTATTCAGATTGTGAATTTATGTTGGATGTTTGTAGGAAATACACCCAGGTGGTGGTGGTACACAATGGCTACACATTTACTCAGAATTAACATAACAAGCCAGTGTGGCCCAAAAGTGTGTGGTGTAAACAGAGGAGGAGTCATGAACTGAATGGATAAGAAGTGTGCTAGTTCAGCATCTACTCTCAAAGTGCCAACAGATGTCTTTCCTAATCTATTCTGAACACTGTGACTAATGTTGAAAATCAACTCCTTCCTAAGCTTTGGATTTACTATCAAAGAACAAAACAAAGCTCCTCTTAAACCTTCTCTCCAGGTATGGATGTTTACTTTGGAAGTGTGTAGCCCCAGCGGTCTTCTCAAGTCCAGGTGGATAACAAGTTGCCTGCCTCAGTGAGTGTGCATACCCCACTTTAACCTTTTCCCAGCAGGGTCACCCTCCACTAACAGAGCAGGAGGTTTCAAGGAAAAAATGCAACTCCCTTACATTTCCTCTGGTGGAGCACTCCTATAGAGTTCTGGGATTAATTTAACACGTCCCACTCACTAACATACGCATGGTTGAACAACAAGAAGTCCTGTGACACCTTATAGACTAAGGGTATGGCTACACTAGCCACCCTAGTTTGAACTAGGGTGGCTAATGTAGTCATTCGAACTTGCAAATGAAGCCCGGGATTAAATATCCCGGGTTTCATTTGCATGTTCCCAGGCGCCGCCATTTTTAAATGCCCGGTAGCTCAAACTACCTGCCTGCGGCTACACGTGGCATGGGCTAGGTAGTTCGAATTAACACTCTTAATTTGAACTACCATTACTCCTCCTGCACGGTGTAGCCGTGGGCAGGTAGTTCGAGCTACCGGGCATTTAAAAATGGCAGTGCCTGGGAACATGCAAACGAAGCCTGGGATATTTAAATCCCAGACTTCATTTGCAAGTTCGAATGACTACATTAGCCACCCTAGCTTGTACTAGGGTGGCTAGTGTAGCCATACCCTTAGAGATTTATTGGAGTATAAGCTTTTGTGGGCAAAGAACCACTTTGCCAGATGCATGTGACAAAGTGGGTCTTTGTCAATGAAAGCTTATGTTCCAATAAATCTGTTAGTCAATAAGGTGCCCTAGGACTTCTTGTTGTTCA
The DNA here is from genome assembly GCF_052426305.1 of Pelodiscus sinensis. Classification (NCBI taxonomy): domain Eukaryota; kingdom Metazoa; phylum Chordata; order Testudines; family Trionychidae; genus Pelodiscus; species Pelodiscus sinensis. The sequence goes on from NC_143054.1 coordinate 18,010,226, forward strand.
ACCATGGGTATGTTAAATTTCACTACAATGTCATGCAGCTGGAAAACTTGAAGTAATTCGAAAACAATTTGCACAGCACAATAGTTTGTTAAAGCCTAGGGAAATGAGATGATTTGTCAATGGTCATACACAAAGTCTGTGGATGAGCTAGGAATATCAGGAGTCCTAACTCCCATTGTTCTGTTCTATTCACGAAGCCACATCCCCTGCCATGTGGCTGCATTTCTTTCAGACCTGTGTTGCAATAAGTGTGGAGGAAATTGGTACGTGCTGAGAAGTTTGCACTGAGGCATGCACCATGCAAGATATATTTTATGTTCACATTATCAAGGTTTTTCTGACAAGGAGGAACCATATGGTATTTTGACAACTTTACCCTGTAGAGACAATATATTTTAGCTAGATCCTCTCCAGTGAGATAATTCTGTGATGAAGCATTGATGAGTGGCAACGCTGGAAAGAAATAAACTATGGGAAGAGGATGGCAGCAGAAAATAGGTGTGTGGCTAGGTGAGCCTTCATATATGAAGAAATTTCTTTGTGGTGCATACAGCTGCTGAAAAATAGGAGAGAAACTACTGCAATGTGTCTGTCAGGAATAGTTTGCAAAAGGGAGCAGGGGGCAAAAGATCCAAGCATCTATTACTTGTGCCTTCAAGGGAAGATGGAAAAGAAAAGCAATGGAAAGGCAAAGTGTGTTTTGCACTGTGTTCTTGGCAGAGTCCCAAACATGTCTCTCTACATATGTATTTACATTTCCTTTCACTATAAGTTGATATAGAATCATTTCCCCTCCTTGCCACTTTGACAGAGAATTTAATGGCAGAAAGCAATACATTCCTAGATAAATGGGATGTTCTGCTTTCTACATTTTACATTTCTGATGTTGTGTTTTCCCTCATGTGTATGTCTTACGATATGCTTTTAAATTATTTCTAGTTACAAGGAATGGGGGGAGGGGAAGGGGAGACACCACATCTGAAAACTGATTCCAGTCTTTCTCTTTCTCCTTTCCTTGCACACACCTACTCTTCCCTTCATTTCTCCCAACCACTACCCAGGCTGAGTCTACACTGGGCCACTTATTCCGGAAAATCAGCCGCTTTTCTGGAATAAGCTGCAAGCTGTCTACACTGGCCCTTGAATTTCCAGAAAAGCAATGATGCTCTACTGTACAAAATCAGCCGCTATTCCGGAAAAACTATTCTGCTCCCGCTCGGGCATAAGTCCTTATTCCGGAACACTGTTCCGGAAAAGGGCCAGTGTAGACAGCCCAGTAGTCTTTTCCGGAAAAAAGCCCCGATTGCGAAAATGGCGATCGGGGCTCTTTTCCGGAAAAGCGCATCTACATTGGCCACAGACGCTTTTCCGGAAAAGCAGCCTGCCAATGTAGACGCTCCTTTTCCGGAAAAACTGAAAATGGAATAGTATTCCGTTTTAAGCATTTCCGGGAATTCATGCCAGTGTAGACACAGCCCCAAGGTTAAAATCCCACTTACATGGCTGCTCCACTCAAGTTTGATAGGACCTTATTCTGCCCAGCCCTAATGTACATACCTAGGCTATGTCTACACTGGTGGTTCTAGTATGGCAGTTCTTGTGCAAGAGTCCGCAGAGCCTCTACACTGCCCACTCGCTCTTGTGCAAGGAAATGTACAGTAAGGTGTGATAAGAGATGGATCCTTGCGCAAGAGCTATGCTCTTTTTTAACAGGTGTAAGCCCTCTTGCGCAGGAGGGCAGTGTGGATGCTCAGCAGGGATTTCTTGTGCAAGAAAGCCCTATGGCTAAAATGGCTGTCGGAGCTTTCTTGTGCCAGAGAGCATCCACACTGCCATGGATGCTCTTGTGCAAAAGCACAGCTTGCACTTGGCAGTATGGACGTTTTCTTTCGCAAGACTTCTTGCACAAGAACCCTTACGCAAGATGTTCTTGCGCAAGAAGCCACCAATGTAGACATAGCCTTTAGAGTGGAAGGAATGGATGAGTGTGAAGGTTTTTCCCTCCACCGTTCCCTATTTCAAGGCCTGTGCAAAGGCCAGGTAGGGTTTCACTCGTATGCAGGGGCAGTTGGCCCACTGCTCATAGGGGCACAAAGGGATACAGCAGTGTGTACAGAGTCTGCAGAGGTGTTCTGTCTCCCAAACCAGAAGGCTCCCCTTTGCCACCCCAGTGAAGCTTAGGGCATGTTTACACTGCAGTTAGGACAATGCATCCCTTTTCTGGACACATACTACTTCTGCTGTTCTATCTCTCTCTTGGTTGCTGTTATTCCCACTCCAATTCATCTGATGAAGTGGGTTTTGCCCATGAAAGCTCATAATGTTATACATTGTGGTTAGTCTTTAAGGTGCCACAAGACTACTCATTGTTTTTAAAGTTACAGACTAACAAACACAGCTACATCTCTGAGGTAAGTAGACAGACACTCACCAGCTCTGCTCCTCTGACTGCACTAAAAGCATGAGCACAGCAGAGAGCAGCACAAGCAGCAGTTCAGGTTAGCCACCTGATTCAAAACCCGCCCAGCCCCCTGCATAGGCTATGGGGCACCACACCCAACCTGCCATGCTATCCTACTGTTGTCAGACCAGTATCTTGAGCAGAACAAGCATGGCTATCTACGTGGGCTGGGAAGTCCCCTCCCAGTGTTAGTCCTAGAGACGTAAGTGACTAGTCGACTACCTGATAAGCCTAGGCTACCCGATAAGCTGTTGATGGCTCTTGTGTATTTCAAAGGGAGAGGTACAGCAGTCAGGACCCTATGCGAGTGGGAACTGCTTCAGTCCCCACTCACTCGGGTTTCTCGCTGCACCTCTTTCTCTGAAATGTACAACAGCCGCAGGTGGCTCATATATTTCAAAGGTAGAGGCACAGTGGGATAGCAAGTGCCCCTCTTATGGACTAATCGAGTAGTTGATGGAAATTCCATCCACTGATTCAATAGCTGATTAATCAAAATTTAACATCCCTGAGTTATGCTTTAGAGGGGAACCTTTTCACTCCAATTTTCACTAACCACTGCATATTCCTTCAGTGCAGCTACAGGCCTCCTCCTCTACCTCCATCCATATGCAGCTTCCTATATCAAATGGAATAACCACAACAACAAAAAAGGATGCAGATGCATCCAGCCCAGTTTGGATGCACACAAGGTGCTTCTTCTGTTACCCAGTGTGCTGTACTGCCTAACCCATCCTGAGGCTCTTCTTTCATCCCATGCACCTTTGCTCCCCAGTTCTCCTGCAAACAGAATGTGACACAGATGTTCTGCAGGAGAAGACTTCTACACAGCTTCTCTTCTCTGCACAGCTCCCGTGCTAAGCTATCCTCCTTTTTCTCCCCTGTTATTGCCTCCCAATTACTGCTAATTGTATCATTAGCCCAGCAATTACCACCCAGGTGTTTGTAATCCTCCAAAAGAAAGTGTTTAATTGCTTCCAGCTGAGCCTGCAGTCCTCTCTGCGCCACAGAAAATTCAGTGGCCACTCTGCAACAGCTACCTCTCCCATGAAAGGAAAGGGCCCTTGCTCATGCTCTCTTTCTTGCATGCCTATTCAGAGTCAGTCAAAATCTGGCCTTTGGGGCCCAATCTTGCTCCAGCTGAAATTGAGGGGAATTTTGCTATTGGCTTCAATGGGAGAACAGTTATGTTGCATAAAGAGCTTTGAGATGCTTTGATGAATAGAAAGATATGGTGTTAGTTAACTTGATGGTTATTATGAATGATTCACATATGCAATATTGCAGCAGCTCTAATAGATTTACTAGTATGTTTACTTATAGCAACTGTAAAATGTCTATTACAATTTTTTTGATCATTATACATTGTATTTAAGGGACAGAAAAATGGAGTTATCAGAGTGACTCAAGTTTAAAGCCTCTTACATTTTATAGTGAAACTCACACGACAGCATGAAGGTGAAATCTTGCCAGTAACTTAAAGTCACAAATGTGGAGTCTTTAAAAGCAAGCACTTGCTATATCGAAATATCTAGCTGAGTGGCGTTGTGCTCTTTTGACTAATTAAGAAGCCCTTGTTGCAACAGGCAGTTGAGGGAAGTTTACATCACTGCATTTCCACACCAGCTAGATAGTTTGCTGATGAGGATCACAAAGAGAAAAGTGGGGCCAAAGCTAAAGGAATTGATAAGAATTGGCAAAAATACAGCACCTGAATTCATGGGAGCTATAGGTACTGAGAATCTTTGGGTAATCCACAACTGATCAATCAGCCCACAGAACCCAGGTCCAGTACCAGATGTACAGGAGAATTTTGTTAGTGCACAGTTCACTGTACTCTTCATCTTCAGAGCTGGTCCAAGGATCACCATGGCCTGTTGTTTTTGGTGACATGACTGTTTGTGGTGTTCATGTTCATGTTGTCCCTTCAAACTCTCATAGCCTGCATGGCAACTATGGAATTATCTCACATGATCTCTAACTCAGCCTCCACCAGTGAGCACACTTTGGATCTGATCTTAGAGACCTGGACAAGGAAACGTTAAGAACATGTTTGGGTCATAGACCAATCATCCTCTCATCTGGAGGAAGATTAAGCCTGATTTACACTGTCAAGTTGGTAATTCCCTTTCTTATGTTCTTCCTCAGACTCTTGGATACACAAAAGGCCTAACGTGTATTAGGATGCAGAATCCAAAAGCATGCCTGGCTGGGAAATATTACAAATTAAGGATAGCTCTATGCTTCGATCATAGGTATATGTCCCCCATTACTGCTGTATCTCAGCGCAACATAGCCTTTGTTTCAGTGGGACAGAGAAGTGCTATTATCCCAAATTTACAAATGAGGGACTAAGACCCTGATTTTTAAAGATATTTAGGTATTTACTGGTGCAGCTAGGCAGCTAGCAGGATGTAGGTACTTATCTTCATCTTTAGGTGTCTAAAAATTTTCAAAAATGCCTTAAAAACTCTGGCCCCAAGTCACTAGACTATAGGCCCATATGTCAGAAGCAGGAATTACAAATTTGTAGAAGGCATCCTTTCCCTGCTAGATCAGATATATGCACTGGAAAACTAAAACAAATTAGTTTGTCTGTTTATTACTCTCCCTTCCTCTTCCTCCCTCTTCTTCCTCCTTTAAATGTCATTGTTTGTAGTGTAACTGATATCTGGAAGGTGTGTTGAATAGCATGTCCTGCACAAAAAAGGTGATAATCTCCAATATTTGGCAACTAGTATCTATTAATTAATAATCCATCATTTGTACTCTGTAATTATATTTATTAAACCCTAACTCATATCCTAACTTTAATTAGCTCCTGCTAATTAATTTTATCAAATCCCTCTAGATTCATATCTCAAGTAAATATTGAGTAGCCCCACACTAATTACTTCAATCAATGTGGAGTGCATTTTAAATGACTATGAATAGTTCCTACTAATTAAATTCCATATAAAATAATATTCAGTGTAATAAATTTGGAAATGCTGAGACTTTAAAATAAAAGAAAATGAAGGATTAATATAGTCTGAAAATACGCATTACACTGGATCAAATACTGTAGTCCTTACTCAGGCAAACGTAGAGAATGGAAGTTTTGTCATAGTAAGGAAGGCATGATGCAATATGGTTTAATAGTGTTATGACACTTAATGAGAAGTTTTTCTAAAGATTTCAGAACTATCCAGATTCAAAACTCTGTGAACCTGCATGAGACATTTGTTTATTGCTTGATGGCCTAACTCTTCCAGCAAACAAACATGATTCTGTTTCCCATCAACCAAAGACTGTGGTGTTCGCCAGCTTCAATGGATTCAGAATTGCTAATTGCTCTAATTCATTGATTATTACTGTTTAATCTTTAGCTCCTTTTCTTTCTTCACTGTGCCACCTGCATCCATTCTCCAGATGCTTGCCTCTACCCTTTCCCCATCCCCTTCCCTTAATTTCCCTATTATACACGTCCTCTCTACCTTTGTTCTTCTAACTTATCCCACTTGCATCTTTTGTCCTATTTCCCTCATTCCTAGCACCTCAGTTCCCTTTCAGTTCCCAAATGTAAATCCACCATGAGCCTGTTAACAGTGTGTGATGGGGGGCCAAAGCCTGCACCAGGCCAGGAGTTAAGGAGTTGCCTTATTTCAAAAGCGGGGAGTAATAAGATGCAGCTCTGTGAGTAGAACAGATCTCTACTGACCTGAGATTAAGGGGATGAGCCTGACAGAGGGCAGACACTGCTTCCATGTCTATGTCCTGTTTGAATAACTTAAAAGAAAGGCAGGCTGGACATTAACTAATCACCTCAAGACACTTTCTAGTGATCAACCAGATGATATTGAGCAAGACAATGGCTTGCCCAAGGCCATCAGTAGAAAAAAAGGCTGGTGGCTCATTTGGAACTGGTTGTTGGTTTCTTTTTAATTTGTTGTCTTTAATTTTAGTTTTCTGGACATCCCAGAAGGGGAAAACACTGAAGAATTCAACTTGAGGATTGAGTTTCTGTCAATGCAATTGAGTTTCTGTGGGGCAATGACAACTCCCCAACTCAGACAAGAACCCGAGTGAGAACATTTCCACAAGGAAATGGTGCAGAGGAACTGGTCCTTGACATTTCCAGAAATGTCAAATGGAACCATCAGGTTGTGCATGTAAATGGGTGTTATTATGACTGTTACACATCTTATGCCCCCTGCACTACCATTTCACCCTTAGTATGGTATTGTGGTGTCTTGTCCACATTGAGATTGTAAACTCTCTGGGGTAGGGACTGGCATCAGTTTGCTCCCTGAAATATTTGCCCCACTTTTTCATGTTAGAAAAATTAATTTGTTCATAAGCATAACCTAATGGTTTTTGCCTATGGTATTGTACAAGCCTTTCCCAAAGCCGAGCCCCTAAGTAAATAGCTGTAGTGAGGTGGAGGAACCCTTCTCAAAACCTTAGTGGGCAGTCAGCCTATACTCACCTGCCCTGCCAGAAGTCAGTGGGCAGGATAGGAAGTATAAAAAGTGTGCCTAAGGAGCCAGCTGCTGGAGGAGTCAGATGCCTCTTGTTTGCTCCCAAGCTGGCATACCACTGCTGACCCTGGAGGAGTTCAGGACTGAACAAAGCCACCAGAGCTGGTTGACAACCTGACTGCAGAGGACTTGCCATTACTACCACAGGCCTTCTACCAGGATGGTGTAGAGACCCCTCTGGAGGACCAAGTACACCACAAAGGGGAGGTTGGAAGTGACCCAGGGGCAGCTGACCTTAGTCTGGCTGCAGCAATGCCTGAGCATAAATCGGTGTGTGGTGGTAAGGAACCTCGCTGACCCAGTGACAAATTCCTGCTGCCACTGTTAGGGCTCTGCCTGGTATGTAGTGTAGTGGGTGGTCCTGTGGCTCCCTACCGCTCAACCCTGGGGTGGCATTCTGCCCCTGTGGTGGCTAAGGAGCCAGCAAGTTTTAGCCATCTGCCAGAGCCAGGTTGCCCAAACCTCCCTCTCTCAACCTTGAACAGAGGCCTTAAGCAATAGACCTTGGTTGCTCCACTCTGACTGAAGGCTGGTAAACACTGTAACTGTTTGCTACTTGACCCTGAGCAGAGGCCTGTGCTATAGAACTTTCTGCCTCACCTTGCCTGTGGGTGTGGTCTACTCAACTGGTATGCTGTTTGACTCTGAATAGAGGCCCACCACTGATTCCCCACATCGGACAATGTCCTGAGACACATTGAGGTGGACGGAGCTCCCACAGATCTGGAAAGAGAGGAACCCCATTGCTGATTCACTGCAATGGCTATTTGTAACTTCTGGTCATAAACCTGAGGGTTTCTCTGTATATAGTCATCCCTCACTCAGGCAAACTCTCATTTATTAAATGTAGAGGCCAATCCAAGAATTACTTTCCTGAGGAACAAAAAGAACATGTCACATATTGAAAAAGGTGTGAAATAACACCAGCAGCTCTGCAGGCAATACTGCTGGCAATCAGGCCTTTCTCACTGAGAGTTTTTTAGCTTTTTCATGCTGTTCTCTATGAGTCCTCTGATATCTGTACATGAGGTAATCTTTTCTTCCTTGCTAACCATCTCTGAGGCGCATCTGGTCATGTTGCCTATAGTTTTCTAGGTCAGCCTAACCCCCTGAGCACAGAAAATAGGTAAGCATATTAGAATTAAAGTACTAAAAAATGAGTATGCAATCAGTGATGTTAATGTTTTGTTTTCTACATTTTTCTTTTTCATTGTGTCTAATATGCTGGCCAGTAAATACACTATAAATACTCCATCAACCATTTCAGAAAGTTGTGGCAAACAAACCCATTTAACTGTTGTTTTTACACCCTTCTACTAGCAAATCAAGGGATTATTTATCTGTAATAAGCATTAACTTATTCCAGAGGATTCCTGAGAGACTTCATTATGCAGGCATAGAAAGACGTGACCGACCATCACATTTCATCAGCATTATATTTACCAACAACCAAAATGGCTCAAAATTGCTGGAATATACAATACAAATAATTAGAAAAAAAATCATTATTAAACCAGGAATGAAATAAGTTACAAAAGAATGGCTAAAATAATAGCAGATTTTGCATAAAGAGCCACATTTTCAAAGTCTCAGTGAATAGGTGATCTGTGTGAAATGCACGCAGTGTTGAGCCTGCAAAGTTGATCTATGGCTGTGTGTGTGGAAATGAATATTTACATATACAAATCAGGATGAATGCAAAACTACCGGTACTTGCTTGTGCACAGAATTACAGGCTGAACCTCTCTGAACCAGGATTCTCTGGTCCGGCAAACCCCGCAGCCCCACTGCCACCCCGAAGGACCAGGGATGTTCCAGTACGAGTGAGTCCCAGTGAAGGGCTGGTGGCTGGGAGCCCTGCAGCGGGGCTGGAGTCCAGTAGCGGGGCTGGAGCCCAGTAGCGGGGCTCCCCTGTGGTAGCTAACCAGGAGCCTGTCCACAGGGCCGCAGCATGGTGGCAACACTGTGGAGCGGGAGGCAAGAGATGTGGGGACTGGGAAGCAGTGGGGGGCCCGGTGGGGCTGTCGCCCAGCAATGGGGCTTTTGCCCAGAAGCGAAACTGCACAATAAGACTGGGAGGCAGCAGAGTTGGCCGGCAGTCGGGCTGGGAGCCTGGCAGCCTGGGGCCAGCCATTGGCACAACAAGGAGCCTGACAGCCCCACTGCCGCCCTGAGGTGAAGCTTGGAGGCATGGTGCAGTTGGGGGGCAGGAACCTGGGAGTGGGGCCTCCTGGAAGTGCAGTAAAAAGCACAGGAATGCCACTGCTACTCGGAGGAATGGCCCAGTGAGATCAGGAGGTAGCAGAGCTGCTTGGCAAGGCTGAAGCCCAAACAGGGCTGCCTCCTTGTGACAGACCTGGACCCCACCAGGGAGGTTGCAGGGGCTCTGTGTGTGATGGTGGGGCTGCCACAGTGGTGCCAGGAGCCCTGCATGAAGAGAGGCTGGTGGCTGGGGGGTCCAGAAATGACCTTCTCTGGTCCGGCAAAATCCCTCCTCTGGGACTGGCAAGGTCCCGAGGGTGCCGGACCAGGGAGGTGCAACTTGTAATTTGCTCACACAAACACTTAATCATGTGTGCAAATGTAGCATTTCACAGGGGTTCAGGCATTTGGTGTGCCTCACCTTTTGCACAGTTCTTTGAAATAGAGCCCTGCAGTGGGACAGGAATCCAGCAGGTCCTACAGGGCAAAAATTCAGAGCAGGTAATGTAATTTTTTGTGGGTAGGATTGGATGGGCAAAACTGCCAAGGCTGAAGTAATTGGCATAAAAATACTAAATCTCTCATCAGTTTACCATGTAAAAATTGTGTCTGAATTTTAGTTATAAACCTGAATCAAAGGGGTTTTTTTCTTCTTTTTTAGGAGTGTGGGGAAATCTGTCTCTCTTGAGGTATTTATGGGATCTAAGATTTTGTACCTGTTATAGTGGGATAAAAATGAAAGAAACAATCTGGGTGCAGTGGGTACTATGGAAATCTACTTAAGCTACTAGGGAGTATTATGAGGCAAAGTTTAAAAAAAAGAGTAGCTGTAAACATTCTCCATCCGTATTGATGTTGCTGTAGGAGGCAATAATCACATGACAGAAATAGCAAACTCCATGATGATCCTAGCATACACGTTTCTAAAATCTCACTGCAGCATGGGACTATTCTCAAATCAGCTCATGCAAACTGTGTCTTGTCAAACTCAGGATCGCTGAAAACCAAGAAATCTCTGTCCCCTCGCTGAAGATTGAAATGGGCTGTATTCATAGGGAAAAAAAGTAAATTTATTAAAACATGTTTTGAATTTAAATTTGATTTGTTAAAGAAATACAGTTTTATCTGTAGTTAGTGAATTCAACTGTTGTTCCCACTCACCTTGTCCTTCAAGATTTTAGAACTAGTTGATCTCATCCTCTCACACTTACTCATAGATTGGAAGAGAAAAACAAGATTGCCTTCTTTTTTTTCAGTTTCCAATCCATTTTTCACCTTAGAATGAATAAAGTCATTGAAGTGAAATGAAGAAAATATTCTCTTTGCTTCTGCTGAAGAGCCTACTGCTGCCAAAAGTGGTTTAACTTTTCAACAAACTCTGCTTCCTGGTTCTTAGCCAGGACTTTTACCAGTTTAATTATTTGATTTCCTTTAAATCTTTGGCCCAAACACGTACAAACACATACTGTTTGAAGACTTTTTATTTAATTTTAATAGATTATGGTAGATTCAGACTTTAATATAGGCTGTCATAATATCTAATTTAATGTTAGGTATTTAGGCTTTTAAAAATATAATCTAAAATATCCCATTTAAATACAAAAAATTATTTGTTACAAAAATCACTGATATTTATCCATGCTGCTGGAAATAGAGATTCAGATACGTATTTGCTACTATGGAACTACGCGCTCTCAGAATCAAGAGGTCTGCAGTACAAACACACTGTACTGCAACTTTGGGATATATTACATTTAACATGTGAAGTGCAGAATGGTTTCTGCTGTTTCCTTAATTATTATGCTTTCAAATCTTTCCTCAACAGTTAGATATAACATCTGATGGGCTATGTGCCAATGTGCCTGCAGCATCTGCCCATATCGCACACAGCTACCTCCCTTTCTGGACCACTACCTTTTAAATTGAAATGGAAGACTAATGAGAAAAAGGGCTCATACAAGTGTTTTCCATTTAGCAGGGTGCCTGTCCCTGATCTCCTACTCCCCATTTTGCTTGCATCCTCTTCTCTCACAGTGTGCTACTTGTGGTGTGCTGCTTAATGCACAGATGTTGCTACCATGCTATTGCACAGTTATTTTTCAAGTAGTTTCTCAGAACAGATGTTCCCATGTGTGTACCCTACTTTCTCTGCTGACACATTTTCTACACAAACAGCAGCTTGCATTGCTACAGTCCTTCCAATCTAGGAAGACAACAAAAATCAGTACCAATGCTGTTTTTCTTTTCAGGCTGTTTTGCAATAAGGTGTTTGGGCCTTGGCTTCTTTTTGCCCTCTTTCTCTCACCACTAGCAAAACATTTTCTCTCCATCTTTCTTGTTTCCTATCCCTGTTTCCTACTTGGTTCTTTCATTCCATTAAATAGCAATCAGGGGATGCATCAATTGTAATGTTGAATGTGTCTTTCCATGCACAACCTGGCACCTTTTTCTAATTTATAAGTTAAACAATATGCATTTTGGGACTTGTTCTGAAGGGAGAAGCACCATAGAAATAAAATCTCATTTCCTGCCATCTGTCTTTTGCATATCCCTTTACAGTTCAACTATATCACAACTTATATGTGAGCCCAAATGTTACCCTGTTGGCAGCAATGGCCAGTTATGGTAAGATATTTTTAATGAATGGATATATAGGAAGAAGATGACATATGGAGGAAATACACCACAGAAGCTGAAGTAAAAGTTTTTTTTTTTTTAAATTCCTACTATGTTGCAAATGAATAATGCTGGGGTTGTTTAATACCAGGACAGCTGACATCTACATAGTTCTCTGAATTTCACAGCTGAGAACATACTAGGAAAAAGAAAGGAAAGAAAAAGAAGCAAATCCTCCAAATTGATAATGTTCCAGATTCTTCTGAGAATTCTAGAATCATAGAATTTTAGAACTGGAATGAATCTTGAATGGTCATCAAGTCCGGTCCTCTGACCTCATGTAGGACCAAGCACTGTCTAGATCGTCCCTGATAGATGTTTGTCTAACCTGCTCAGATCAGTAAGGATGGACAGGCACAAACTTGACTGATGGAGGATGGAAGCCATTTGCTTTCTGACCAGGGCTGGTGTTTCAATATGGCAACCACAAGCAATGTGCCATTTAGAGATGAAGTAACTATCCTGACTTCCATCCTCACCATTCATCTGAAAAACACTCCTCTGGTGAGACATGCTGCTTTCAAACTTATAGCCAAGCTGTAGCGACTGGAGATGAAAAGAAAAATTAAATTAAATCTTTGGTCATTTAGTTTCCAAACATGAACACTCAACCCCATAATCACCACTGTGTGCAGCCATATTACAACTTTAACACATATTCATGCTCAGTGTTGTAACACCTAACTAATTAAGGAGCCTAAAGCTCACATGCAGAAGGGCTTTGAAAACCTAGGAGGCAAATCAGTTAATGGGATTTAGGCTCCTCAATGCCTAAATTGCTTTTGAAAGTATGATTTAGGCACCTGCAACATTGACCACTGCAAAGCCTAAATGCCTAAAAAGTCTGAGCCTTAATTAGTGAATGAAATTAATCAATTTCAGCCATTGCAGCGAATCCAGTGGTTGTTCTTGCTGTTCATATGGATAGAAAGACTGACACCTGCAAATAATTGAGGCTCTTCTTGTGGCAGAAGTCCTGCAAATGGATGTGACATCTCTTCATGCAAGTGAAAATACTGTTGTGCTGAATGGTGCTCCTGTCTTCCAGAAACATGGACCCAGAGATAATCTCAGATTTTATTAAAGGCAGGTACTCTTTGTCTGTTCAACAGAAAAAGCAATTGACCCCCTTTTTATTGTAAAAAACAGCTGCAGACAATGTGGGTCACTGACCAAAACAATGGGTTCCTTGACAGACCAGCAGTAACCCAGGTGGATTAATAACTGGAATTTCCCTAGTTTCAGACACAGGAACTCTGATCTTGGCTGTAGCTTGTATTTTGGAGGCAGAAAGCAAGGAACAAAATCTGTGAGTGTGAATGTGAGGAGAAACAAAGAAACAGAGTTTTTAGGCACACAGTTTGCTTGCATGGCAGATATAGGATTTCTGAAAAAGGAAGCTTCCTATTGCTGGTTGTTTCATCATCCATTTTTCATCCTAATAAAAACAACCCTGGAAAACTCCAAAATACCTGCTAACTCCTTGGGTCAAAGGAGCAGCAGTACAATCATCCATTCAAGGGTCCCTGAATAGTTCATCCCAGAACAATGCTTAATATTATAGGCACTCTGCTGACTCTCTCTGCTAATCTCTGAGGAATATAGTTCTGCTGATAGTAGGAAGCAAGCCACAGACCATCTGCATACTGCTACATATTTTCAGATGGTTGATACCCTGAATGCTAGTATCTCTACCTGCCCCAATAGATACTGTAGGGACCTGGTATTTTATTATTATTATTGCTCTCACATCCTGTCCAACCAATAAAATCTCACTGAACTGAACTATTTTCCAGTTCTGCTTTCTTGCAGGGATGATAATTTAGATACCCCCTTTATATGAACATATAGCTTCATGGGAAGGTGATCATGGAGTTTCCTTCTCTGCACATCTCACATTAATTCTGTATGCACGCTAATATCCTAATCACAGCCTGTTAGCTATTTAGAAAAAAATAGCAGAAAATGTGGCAGTCATAAGTTAGAACACATTAAAGTGGTTTCATGTAAATGTAATCTTTTTATGTGTGTGTTTACACTACAGAATTAGCTTGATTGTATTAAACTTGACAATGGCCTTCCAATATAACACATTTGATTCTTCATGTTCCCACTATATGCTTTTGATTGGCAGAGTACATCCTCATTACCAGGGCTTGCATCGACATGCAAAGTGATGTGTTGTGGGTAGCTATTCTGTAGTTCCTGAAGCCAATTGGAATTCTGGGTTAAGCTCCTAATGCCTCTTGGGAATTTTTTTTTCACAGTTATGGGTACATAGTGTGAGCCTCTTATGATGTACTTGCCACCCTCCCTTCTTCATTGAAATCAATGGCAAACAATTATTTTCACACCATATCTCCTCTGTCCAGGTTAGCAGTGCAGATGCCATAGCAGGGCAAACATGGACCCTGCTCGGCTTTTCAGTGGTGAGAGGAACATTGTAAACACCTCACACATTATCCTGCAGTATTTACAGAGCCTTGCCAAGAGCCGCTACATGAAAGAATGTGATGCTATGCAAACAGGCATGCTGAAAGACATGGAGTGGATCAATTAGCAGATATTGGTGATAGTCACACATGTTGACATGGTGGAACTCCACTTCTTTGGCTGGGAAACAAGCACAGACTGATGGGTTTGCATAATTATGCAGCTATGGGTTGAGGAGCAGTGATGGAAGAACTTTCACATGCAAAAGGGAACTTTTCATAAAACTGTGTGCAGTGCTTTCCCCTGCTCTGAGGTGCAGCAGTGCCAAAATGAGACCTGTTCTGATAGTTGAGAAGTGAGTGGCATAGCTTGAAAGCTTAAGAGTGTGGAATCTTGGAAAGCCAGAGTGCTACCGATCAGCTGGGAATCAATATGGACTGGATAAATCTACTGTGGCATCTGCAGTGATCCAGTTAGCCAGGGCAATCAATGCCCTTCTGCTAGGAAGTGTAGTGATTCTGGGAAACATGCAGGACAGAATGAATGGTTTTGCCATGATTAGGTTCCCTAAAAGGTATATCTACACAGCGAAGATATTTCGGAATAATGACCACTATTCCAAAATAACTTCATGAGTGTTTACACAGCCAAACCATTCTTTCCAAATACTTTTGAAATACCGGACAGATTATTTCGAGTTCTGTAAACCTTATTCTACGTGGAATAGCGCCTATTCCGAAATAGCTATTTTGGAATAGGCACTGTGTAGACAGAGAATAGGGGCTAAATTAAAATAGGGGGCCTCTTGCTCTTCCTTGAGTGCCCTAGTGACCGCTCTGGCCACACACAGGAAAACTCTATCCCCCCATCTTCCCTGGAGCCCTTAAAGCTGCAGATTCTGCTGAAAGGGTTTGTAGCTCGCTGCAGGCCTGACAGCCCTGAGCCATCCTGCAGCTGCCCCTGACTCCATTTCGGCCCAAGATGAGCCAGACAGATGGTGCCAGTCAGCCCTCCACTGCTCCCCAGGAGCATTCAGCCAGCTCTCAGGAGCCTGCCATGGGCCACAAACAATGTGCACCTTCTTGGTCTCGTGCAGAGATCCTGGACCTTATTGAGGTTTGGGGGGATGAAACAAACCTCCAGGATCTCCACACCAGATGCAGGAACATGGATGTGTATGGCCACTTGGCAGACAGCCTGGGGAACAAAGGCCACATCCGCACTCAAGAACAGGTGTGGATAAAGGTCAAGGAGCTCCACCAGATTTATGCCAGGGCCAAGGAGGGCAGCTCCCAATCTGGGGCAGAGCCCCACACCTGCCCGTATTATAAGGAGCTGGACCTCATCTTGGGGGGTGGGGTTGTCCCCCCCATAGTTATAGACTCCGGGGTGGAGATGCTTGTCGTCATCCTCGCTGGGCACCCAGACGACAGCAACAAGGAGGAGGAATCATAGAATCATAGAATACTAGGACTGGAAGGCACCTCGAGAGGTCATCGAGTCCAGTCCCCTGTCCTCATGGTAGGACCAAATACTGTCTAGACCATCCCTGATAGACATTTATCTAACCTACTCTTAAATATCTCCACAGATGGAGATTCCACAACCTCCCTGGGCAATTTATTCCAGTGTTTGACTACCCTGACAGTTAGGAACTTTTTCCTAATGTCCAACCTAAACTTCCTTGCAGTTTAAGCCCATAGCTTCTTGTTCTATCCTCAGAGGCCAAGATGAACAAGTTTTCTCCCTCCTCTTTATGACACCCTTTTAGATATCTGAAAACTGCTATAATATCCCCCCTCAATCTTCTCTTTTCTAAACTAAACAAAACCAATTCTTTCAGCCTTCCTTGATAGGTCATGTTCTCTAGACCTTTAATCATTCTTATTGCTCTTCTCTGGACCCTCTCCAATTTCTCCACATCCTTCTTGAAATGCGGTGCCCAGAACTGGACACAATACTCCAACTGAGGCCTCGGACCTGGATGAGGCCAGACTGACCACCAAGCTGACCGAGGAGCCCTGAGTCCTCCCTGCGGACATCTCCCAGGAGTCATCTGAGGCCAGGGAAGGAACATTGTGTGAGTGCCATCACTTTCCCATCATGCAGGGAGTGGGGATAAGGGTGGGGGGTGGGAGAACTAGGAACTCCACACTTGGGCCTTGCTGGACTGGATCATACAGCAACCTGTGCATGTGGGAGCACGTGCCATGCCGGTCCTGGGCACGTGGCCCCAGCAGGCTGCGACACGTGAGACTTGGGCTATTGGCCACAGAGTGCCTGAAGAGACCTGCTATGCTCCTGACCCTGGGGTGGGAGACCCAGGGTGGGACACCCTCCCTCCACAAGTTCCCTCCCTCCACAAGCCACCTCTAGAAGGATGCAGGGGACCTTCCCCCTCCCCTCCACACACACATGCACTGAGCACTTGCGCACATGGCACATGCACATGGCCACAGTCTTGGGGCAGCCCCCCAGTTCCAGGGATATCAGGGGCCTGGTGCACATGGCCTGGCTCCAAGCACATCAGCTGCGACGGCACTGAGAACTGTCTCTCTCAGCTTGCAGAGGGGGGCTGGGCTTCAGGCACTGAGCCCCCAGGGATGACTGACCATCTTTCTTTGTTCTCCACAGCTGGACCAGCTGTGAGTGGAGGGCGACCCGCACCACCCGGAACATCTTCCCGCACCCAAGGCTTCCGCAGTCACACACCTCCAATGGATGAATACCAGCAACAGCACCTGGTGGCATTGCGAGCCCTGCACAGTCCCATCGACCACTGGATGGAGGAGGACCTTCAGCCATAGCGGGAGAGCTGGCGGGAGCTGCTTGCACAGGGCCGCTCCCTGTGCAGTGATGTGCACACCCTGGTGCAGAGCATGCTTCATCCTCCCGCTCCAGCCTCTGCTCCCTCTCCAGCTATTGCTCCTCCTCCCACTCCCTCTCCTCCTCCTACTTCTCCCTCCACACCCTCCCCAGCCCGCTGTGGACACTGAGGCCCCTGCACCCACGACAGTGGGATCCACACAGGGCAGCATCACTCCCAGACCAAGCCCTGAGCCTCTCCTCCCCCTTCTTTGTCTTTCTAGCTTCCTCCTCCCAGGTTCTCACCACCCCCCTTCTTCCACCCTTTCTCCTCCCCTTTCCCAGGTTCTTTCCCTTCTCTTGCCCCAATTTCATTGACCCCCCTCCCCCAGTTCTGTAAAATGAAGAAAGTTAAGTTTTGCCAAAAAAAGTGTATTTATTAGTTCATCAGGAATGGGAGGAAGAGTGGGGTAAGTGGAAGGATGGAAGTGAGGGGTGAAGCAGAAGCCTTCACTGGGGTGGACCAGGGAACAGTGTCACAGCTTCCCTGGGGAGAAGCTCTCCCTAAGGGCCTCCTGGATGCACACAGCCCCCTGATGGACCTGCCAGATGGCAGCTGTGTGCAGCTGCTTGTAGTTCTGCCTAAACATTCCACCTCAGATCCCCACCCTAGCAGCAAGGCCTTCCCCTTCCTCTCACACAAATGGTGCAGGACACAACACGCAGCCACCACATGCGGAATATTGTTCTTCCCGAGGTCCAGTCCAGAGAGGAGGCATCTAAAACACATCTTCAGGTGGCTGAAGGCACCCTTGACCACCATGCAAGCCCTGCTCAGCCTGTCATTAAATGCCTGTCATGAGGAGTTGAGGTGGCTGGTGTAGGGCTTCATAAGCCACAGCTGCAGGGGATAAGCAGCATCCTCCACCAGGCATATGGGCATGTTCATGTCCCTGATCCTGATGTAGCGGTCAGGGAAGAAAGTCCCAGATTGCAGCTTCTGGTAGACACTAGAGTTCCTGAACATATGTGCATCATGTGCTTTCCCTGACCACCCAACATTTATGTCCATAAACTGAATCTAGTGGTCAGTCACAGCCTGCAGGACCACTGAAAAGTATCCCTTGTGGTTAATGTACATTGAGGTCGAGTGGTCTGGGGCACAGATAGGGATGTGTGTCCTGTCCATAGCTCCCCCACAGTTGGGGAAGTCCAGGGTGCCAAACCCCTCGATAAAGGCATCCACATCTGCAAGGCAGATGACTCTGTGCAGCAGGATGCTGTTTATTGCCCTGACCACCTGCAGAAGGAGACAAACAAACTGAGAATCACTGGGGTGCCAGGCGCCTGAGAGTTTTCCCCCTCCACTCCCCAACTTCTTCTGCCCCCCACTCACCAGGAGTAACACCCTGAAATCACAACCACCCCAGGCAGGGCTTTGTGTGGGCGGGACAGAACAAACCCTTCCAGGGAGGGGACTTGCACATGCTTACTCCCACTTCCTTTTTCCCTAGCGAAGCCCATTCCCTCCTTCCACCCCCCTCTTGGGATAGTAGCCTGAGAATGCCATACGTGCATGAGCAGGGCCCCGACAGTTGATCTCCCCACACCTAATTGGTTCCCCATGGATCAGTAGCTGTCTGGTGTGGAAAGTTTCCAGAAGATAATGGCAATATGCTTCTAGAGGAGAATAGCGGTCCCCTTGTGTGTGTCCTGTTGCCTCAGGCCTGGAGTGAGCCACTCACACAGCTCGAGGATGGTACTCTTCTTCATTCAAAAGTTCTGGAGCCATTGTTGATCTCCCCAGTGATCCAGAACGATGTGGTCCCACCTGGCGCTAGATGCAGTAGGGCACAACACCCAGACTATGGTGGATGGTGTCCAGGTCCTGTAGCCACTTCCCCACATATTCGAGGAGGGTTTTCAAGAAGCCCTGGGGGTTGGGTTCCTTCAGAGTCTGGGAGGCAGCCTGCAGAAAGTGCTGCATGACTTGTAGCAAAAGCTCCAAGGGCTGAAGACGGCCCGGAGGCAGCTCCTGCTCCATAGCAGAGAGTGCTGTGGCGTCCTGAGTCAGGGCAACAGGAGCAAGAAGAGAAAATGCTTTGCTGTCCCTCAGAGAGGTAGGCAAGCAAGCAGGGAAACCTGAGAAATGGCTGTCCAGGGGCTCCTTTAAGCACAAGCCTCATATAGCCTCAGGCAGCAGCCAGATGCGGTAACTACTGACCCGATGCCCTGCCTGAACTGGTTCTGGGTGGTCTTAAATGAGATTCAGCATCCAATCAATGTGGATGTGCTATTTTAAAATAGCGAACTGCTATTTCAAAACACATTTGTGTGTAGTTGTTCTATTTTGAAATAAGATATTCCAGAATATCTCTTCCAGAATACCTTAAGGTATGTCTACACTACCAAGTTAATTGGAATTAACAGACGTTAGTTCGAATTAACTTTGATAGGCGCTACACAGGCAAACCGCTAGTTCGAACTTAATTCGAACTAGCGGAGCGCTTAATTCGAACTAGGTAAACCTCATTCTACGAGGACTAACGCCTAGTTCGAATTAAGTTGTTCGAATTAAGGGCTGTGTAGCCACTTAATTCGAACTAGTGGGAGGCTAGCCCTCCCCAGCTTTCCCTGGTGGCCACTCTGGGCACCACCAAGGAAACTCGTCTTCCCCCTTCCCGGCCCCGGAGTCCTTAAAGGGGCACAGTCTGGCTATGGTGCCCGTGCCAGGTGCAAGCCTGCCAGCACCCAGCCAGCAGACCCTGCACCTGGCACGGCATGAACCAGACACCCACTGACACCCAGCCCTCCGCCTCTTCCCGGGACCAGGCTGGCGGCTCCCGGGAGCCTGCCCAGGTCCGCAAGAGGCGGGCCCCCACCTGGTCTAGTGTGGAGATCGTGGACCTCATCCACGACCTCCGCACTAGGCACAGGAAAGTGGCCGTCTAGGGCAGGAGAGCTGCCAGCTTGGCCACCCAGGATCAGGTTTGCATGAAAAGCAGGGTGGTCCAGTGAGACCCCCGACCCTGAGCCCTGAGCTTAGAATGGCAACACTGGGTCAGAACAAAGGTCCATCTAGCCCAGTAGCCTGTCTGCTGACAGCGGCCAACACTAGGGACCCTGGAGGGGATGGACCGAAGACAATGACCAAGCCATTTTTCTCGTGCCATCCATCTCCAGCCTTCCACAAACAGAGGCCAGGGACACCATTTCTACCCCCTGGCTAATACCACTCCATGGACCCAACCTCTGAATTTATCTAACTTCTCGTTAAACTCCGTTCTAGTTCTAGCCTTCACAGCCTCCTGCAGCAAGGAGTTCCACAGGTTGACTATTTGCTTTGTGAAGAACTTTCTGTTGTTAGTTTGAAGCCTGCTACCCATTCATTTCAATTGGTGTCCTCTAGTCTTTCTATTATGGGAACTAATGAAGAACTTTTCTTTATGCACCCTCTCCACACAACTCGTGCTTTTATAGACCTCTATCATATCCCCCCTCAGTCTCCTCTTTTCTAAGCTGAAAAGTCCCAGTCTCTTTAGCCTCTCTTCATATGGGACCCATTCCAAACCCCTGCTCATTTTAGTTGCCCTCCCCTCTCCCACCTCCTTTTCCCAGTCTACCCAAGTTTTGTTCAATAAAGAGAGTTTCTATTTTTGAACACATGTCCTTTATTTGGTACATCAGGAAGGGGGGCTAGGGAGGGGTAAGTGGAAGGAGGTGAGGGAGGAATGGGGTACGAGCCCCCAATGGGGAGGACTGGGGTGGCTCTGTGGGCTCCTCAGGGTGGAAGCTCTCCTGCAGCCCCCCGATTGACCCCGCCCCCGGATGGCAGCCTGCTGCAAGTGCAGCCGGGCTGATGGCCGAGTGGTGTGATGTGCCGAGTGTGGGCATTCAGGGCACTCCTAGCGAGGACTGCTTTGCAAGCGGGGAACCCCTGAGAACTGTCTGTCCGGGGTGGGGGTCGGGTCCCTTTAAGCACAGCCCTCGGCTAGCCTGAGACAGCAGCTCCACGCTCTACGTCCCAATCTGATGCCCTGCTGGCACTGCTTCTGGCCATCCTTAACCTCGGTTCAGGGTCCACTCAATGTGGACATGCTAGTTCGAATTAGTAAAATGCTAATTCGAACTAGTTTTTAGGTCTTGATGCACTAGTTCGAATTAACTAATTTGAATTAAGTTAATTCAAATTAGTGCTGTAGTGTAGATATACCCTTATTCTGAAATAACACTGCTGTGTAGAAATAGCCTAATTGTGCTGAGGCGATAGAGGGAATGTATAATCCTATCTTGGCACTACATCTTGGCAATATATTATATTATATTATATTATATTATATTATATTATATTATATTATATTATATTATATTATATTATATTATATTAACAATTAGCAGCCCAACGCTGACACATTTAATTTAAAAAAGGGGAACTATGCAAAAATGAGGAGGTTAGTTAAACAGAAATTAAAAGGTACAGTGACTAAAGTAAAATCCCTGAAAGCTTCATGGGCACTTTTCAAAGATACCATAATAGAGGCTTAACTTAAAAATATACCTCAAATTAAAAAACATAGAAAAACTAAAAAGAGCCACCATGGCTTAATAATCATGTAAAAGAAGCAATGAGAGATAAAAGACAGCTTTTAAGAAGTGGAAGTCAAATCCTAGTGAGGTAAATAGAAAGGAGCATAAATACTGCCAAACTACGTGTAAAAATGTAATAAGAAAGCCAAAAAGGAGTTTGAAGAACAGCTAGCCAAAAACTTTAAAAGACTTTAAAAGTCAGGAAACAAATGAGATCCTTTCATAGACTGACTTTAAAAGACAGGAAACAAAAGGTAAATTTTCACAATGGAGAGGGATAACTTGTGTTCCCCAAGAGTCAGTCCTAGGGTCAATCCTATTCAACTTATTCATAAATGATCTGGAGAAAGGGGTAAACAGTGAGGTGGCAAAGCTTGTAGATGATACTAAACTGCTCAAGGTAGTTAAGACCGAAGCAGATTGTGGAGAACTTCAAAAAGATCTCACCAAACTAAGTGTCTGGGCAACAAAATGGCAAATGAAATTTAATGTGGATAAATGTAAAGTAATGCACATTGGAAAAAATAACCCCAACTATAGATATAATATGATGGGCAGCAGGTTTAAAACAAATAAAAGGAAGTTCTTCACACAGCACATAGTCAATCTGTGGAACTCCTTGCCTGAGGAGGTTGTGAAGGCTAGGACTATAACAGGGTTTAAAAGAGAACTAGCTACATTCATGGAGGTTAAGTCCATTAATGGCTATTAGTCAGTATGGGTAAGGAATGGTGTCCCTAGCCTCTGTTTGTCAGAGGGTGGAGATGGATGGCAGGAGAGAGATCGCTTGATCATTACCTGTTCGATTCACTCCCTCTGGGACACCTGGCATTGGCCACTGTCAGCAGACAGGGTACTGGGCTGGATGGACCTTTGGTCTGACCCAGTATGGCCATTCTTATGTTCTTATGTACATCTCCTAGCCAAAGAGTACACAAGGGCTACGTCTACACTGGCCCCTTTTCCGGAAGGGGCATGTTAATTTCACATATCGTAGTAGGGAAATCCGCGGGGGATTTAAATATCCCCCGCGGCATTTAAATAAAAATGTCCGCCGCTTTTTTCCGGCTTTTAAAAAAGCCGGAAAAGAGCGTCTACACTGGCCCCGATCCTCCGGAAAAAGCGCCCTTTTCCGGAGGCTCTTATTCCTACTTTGAAGGACGCTCAAAGGGTTAGGGTTAGGGTTAGGGTTAGGGTTAGGGTTCCTACTTTTTTAAAAGCCGGAAAAAAGCGGCAGACATTTTTATTTAAATGCCGCGGGGGATATTTAAATCCCCCGCGGATTTCCCTACTACGATAGGTGAAATTAACATGCCCCTTCCGGAAAAGGGGCCAGTGTAGACGAGCCCAAGGGGTACTTCTCAATGAGGTTTTAAGCAATTGTGGATTACAATGGCCAATTCACTGACCTGAATATGTGATGGTCAGGAAAGGTGCATGTTGTACATATCTTTAGGAGCATCAAAAACAATGAGTAATTTTGTGTAAGGATGTTAAACTTAGATTAATCAATTTGTATTGACTATTTGATTAGTTGATAAGGGTGCCTCCACCATCCCCAGGGCTGATGCTATGCTTCAAAGGTGAGAGCGCTGTGCCCCACTTGCCTGTGCTTCCCACGGTATTTCAAAGTGGTAGCACTGAACAGAGTCCCCAGCTGACCCCAGACTCCACATGGTGTTGCTGCTTTGAAACTCCCCAGCTGGCCCTGGGCTGCACGCAGCATTTCAGAGTGGCAGACCCCAGGCTCCACGCGGCACTGCCACTTTGAAGCAGCCCCTTCTCCCCCCCTACTCTTTCTGATAGACTCAGCAAGGGGGGAAAGCGACCAGTCGACTAGTGTGTCAACTATCTGCTAAGCATTTGCTTATTGGATAGTCTTTGTGGCATCTTAGAGCAGGCCTGTGGAAATTCCGGCCTGTAGGCAGGATCCAGTTGGCATGGAAAGCTCACAAGAGAAGGATAGGAACGGTTTTACTGTAGCTTTTTTTATAGATAACTGGGATTAACAGCTTCAACCTGGGGTAACCCTGTCCCATAGCAACCTGGAAGAAGTCCCAGGTTGAGGTGAAGAGGAACAGGATTGGAACAGGAAGCGACGCTCCACCCTCCTTTCTTGATATGCCAGCTGCGGTCTGGAGTGATCCCTTTGAAGCACAAACACGTCGCATCCAGGGGAACTTTTATTTTGGTAGGAATCAGCAAATGGGGGGGATTATTTGCGGTTTCAGGTTTAGATCTTATGAAACTTCCAATATTTCATGTAGGTAGCCACATGCAGTGTCATTCTCTGGAAGGTAACAGAGGCAAAAAGGGAGAAGATGTTGCAAGCATTTGGTCTCAATCTTGGTCCTTATACTGTTATGCTGCGGGCCACAATGTTGCCAGAACATGTAGTACTGGAGTGATGTGGTAAAAATGTTCTACCACAGTGGATGGAATAAGGCTACCTTTCCTGAAATCTGCAAAGGACTGCAAAATATCTCCGCAGTAGCGTCCTAAGGATTGCCATGGAGGACTACCGGGCCTTCTGCAGGCACATAAAAAGTCTTTTTCAGGGAGCACCCTCTGTGTAACAGGACTGGATGCCACAAAGTACTATCTCAATTGGTTATCTCAGATTAGACACTAAAAAAATTGCATTTAAGCCATACAGCAGGGTTACTCAACATGGCTACATCTACGCTGCCAGTTTTGCTGGCAGTGAATATGCAAATGAGGTGCAGATTAGCATATCACCATGCCTCCTTTGGATTATTTATGCAAGGTGTTTTTGCAGGAAAGAAGTAGTGTAGACGTTTCTTTTTGCGCAAAACCCCCTTTTCCCGCCAGATCCTTATGCCCCAAAAAAGGAGGTTTCCTGATCTGGCAGGAAAAGGTGTTTTGCGCAAAAAGAAAACATCTTCACTACTTTATTTCTTGCAAAAACCCTTTGTGCAAAAACACCGTGAATAAATTATGCAAATTAGGCACAGTGATATGCTAATCTGTGCCTCATTTGCATACTCGCTGCCAGCAAAACCGGCAGTGCAGATGTAGCCCATGTGATCTGTTTGTTTGCAGCCCATGGTGTGGTTTGGGTTTATGCAGGACTCAACATGCAGCTCTTGGGTTGAATCCTTTGAACATGGCTTCCACTGGGAAAACGTTCCATAATAGCGAGTCAATATAATGGTCTTTTGTTGATATTCATTTTAGTAGTTAAATTTCTGGACTGTCATTGCTTATTAAAAGTGATGTCATATGTGTGGAAATTGGGTAAATATTGCATTTTATTAATATGAGCAGAAATGATGTAAATAGGGCCTGCATGTTGTGTTGTCTTGCCTTAATCTTTGTATTCATGCCCGTCAGTGTGAAAGAAACTATTTGCATATATTTGCATTTATTTTTGCATGTACGTTCAACCACACTTAAATTGCGGCCTTTGGCATGTGCTGTGAGTATCAACGTAGCCCCCGGGGCTTCCAAAGTCGAGTAACCCTTCCCTACGGTGTGATTTTTGTCCCCCTCCTGCCCTGTGTGATATTGATATAGATGTCAGCATTTCCTCTGCTGGTGCAGAGCTCTGCCTACACAGATTCACCAGGAATCTGGTGAATTCACCAGTCTTCCCACAGCAATCAGAGCCAATGTCTCCATGCTGGATGCTGGAGTGTGCTTGCTGCTTGGGGCAGGCATGGTTGGCTGTGCTGGTGAGCTCTCCACACTGATCAAACAGGAAACTTACATTCAAACGTTCCTGAGGCTTTTCCTGTGTATCTGCCTGAGGTGCAGTGGAGTCAAAAGTGCTCTCCACAGCTCTACAGTAGAGCGCTCTGACACACCTCCTAGTGGCCAACCCCTTGAAATTACACAGTGCTTTATCTACATTATCCCTATGTGAACAGGTAAAGGTTGACTCAAGCACTACACCTCTTGTGGGGATGGAGTACAGCAGTCAATTTTACAGAAAAGGCTTCATAGCAATGGATACACACATTTTACATTCAACCAAACGCAGCATATGTCTGTCTAACATAGTATTGCAGAACAAGCCTAACTGTCTGGATGTCAGGGCTATATTTTCCTGTACTCTGTCCCTTTAAGGCTTGGAGCCATGCTGGAGATTTTAAAATAAATACAGCTCTGGTAGGCTCACTGTGATCAGAAGAATATGGTATTGCTGAGTGTGTGTTTGTTGGATTATGCCAAAGGTTTTATAACACTCTTCTGTTTTAGACAGCATCCTGGCCTGGGATGTAACAAAAACTGAAAGCTTTTTCCAAATTATCTTTTGCCTCTTGCAGAGTTCCTGAAACCAAACAATCTTTGGGTTTCATACCACTTCTTTTAGAACAGAAGTTCACATCCCGACCATGCAGTCCTATAGGGTGCTGTGCACTTCCCTTGAGCCCAGGGACACTCAACATTTTATAGGTTTGGATTCTGAAGAAGCAGCCAACTACTCAGATATGCACAAAATGCACAGGTGATGCGTTTCCATTTTCTTCTGTTTCTCTCAGTAATGCATGAGTTTCTCTTCTCTGTCATGGTCACATCCTGGTGTTGGGAAAAATTCAGTTTGAGTGCCTTTCATTGTGCATCCTTAGCTCCCATTGATATTAATAGGAATTGCATGGGAGCAGTGAAGGGCGAATATATCCCCAAGTAATAGAACATACCATAGTCCACTTCTGACCTTTAACACACCTTATTTGTGATGCAGGATTTTCAGGAAAAATGCAGATTGTAGACAACTCTATGTGCAGCTTCTGGCAGGGTTCCTGTTTGAGCTACAAAGATCATTGCCATGGTTCAGTGTGCTCATTCCTGCACTTCTCAGCTGTGCACACATTATGGCTTCATGAAGCAAAAAGCAGTTTCTGTCTGCTGTTCAAACAGATTCTTTCTCTCAGCTTCAGTTCTCTTGGAGAACTTCCCCTGGTGAGTCCCTCTCCCCCCCCCCCCCCCCCCCCCCCCCACACCCAGGAACAAAGAGCATGAGGCTAATTTCATCAGCTTCTGCTGTGTTTAATGATTCACATACCACCTCCGAAAGAAAATTCACAGGTTGCATATTAAAATTGTGGAGACAGTATAACAGTCTCCTCACAGTGCAGATATGCAGTTGCTTGGTAAGCTGGGCCCGTTCAAACAAAAGTCTTTTCAATACAGAGAAATGCAAAGTTACATACTGAGGTTTCAAACTGTTCAAATCTCTGCTCTGGCAGATATGAAGCAAGGAACTGATCCTGGATCCCAGGTGAGTGCACTGAACACTTGAACACTGGGATACTTGCTGTTCTGAGGAGGTGGTGGTGGTGCGGGGGGGGGGGGGTGGAGTTCTCTTTCCTTTTTCATTGCAAAAATTCTAAAGGTATAATTTTTTTGGTAAAGAGAATGTTCACACACAAAAGCACATCAAAAAAGTGATGTGCTTTTTTGAAAGAGAGCATCCAGACTGATTGGACGCTCTCTCACATAAAAGGCCACCTGGAACCAGTTCAAACAGGACTTTAGGTCACCAGTTTCTTCCGAGTGCTGGTACCAGAGCCTTGCCGAGATACGCGCTTAAAGGAATCCCCCTGGACAGCCGTTTCTCTGCTTCTTCTGCGTGCTTGCTACCTCTTCGAGGGACAGCAAACTTCTCACAGTGTCTGCTGCAATTGCCCTTTTGGTTTTGGATGTCACAGCTTTTACCTTTGAGCCAAGGAGCCGGAGCTGCCCCGGGCGTGTGATGGCCCCACACAAACATGCTGCAGTTTTTGCAGCACTTTGTTCCAGCTGCATGGGCTGGACTCTGAGCTTATTCTGGGGACCCTCTCCCTGGGTGTTGTGGCTATACTCTAGCAACTGCACCCCACAGTGGAGAGGCATTTTTGGAGGCTCGACACCAGTGTGGACTGGTGGGACCAGCTGGTCCTGGAGCGATGGGACGACCAGCAGTGGCTCCAAAATTTGTGCACACAGAAGGCCACCTTTTTGGAGCTATGTGCCTGGCTCGCCCCCACCCTCCGGAGTCGCGATGCCCACCTGCAGCCTGCCACCCCCCTGGAGAAGCAGGTCGCCATTGCCATATGGAAGCTCGCCACCCCAGACAGCTACCAGTCGGTGGGCAACCAGTTCAGCATGGGGAAGTCCACCTTTGGGGCTCTCCTCACAGAGGTAAGGCACTCTAGAGCTGCAGTCCCGTGGAGGGTGGGGAAGTACTGGAAAGAGGGGCCCTTGGGAAAGGGGGGTTGGACGCTGTGGGGGGTGGAGTGGCGGTGGGAGGGAAGCCCCATCCCTGGGGGGTTGTGCTGTCTCAGCCTCACACAGCCCTGTTGCTGGGGAGGAGCTCATCATAGAGGGTGGATCCTTGGGTGTTGGACATCATCCCAATCCGCTCACCTGACCATCGAGCAACCCAGTACATAAATTGAAAGGGATACTTTTCAATGGTGCTGCAGACCCTGGTCAACCACAGGGGACACTTTACAGACAGTTTTGTTGGATGGTTAGGAAGGGCACACGATGCTCGAGTCTTCTGAAACTCCAACCTGTATAGCAAGCGGGAGGTGGGCACATTCTTCCCCCACTGTGAACTTGCTGTTGGGGATGTACAGATGCCACTGTGCATCGTGGGAGACACGGCCTACCACCTCATGCCGTGGCTGATGAAGCCATACACCGGACACCTGGATCCCAGCAAGGACCAATTTAATGCTCACCTGAACCAGATCCGGATCCAGATGGAGTGTGCCTTTGTCCGCCTCAAGGCACATTTCCAATACCTGCTGACCCGTCTCGACATCGGGGAGCAAAACATCCCCGAGGAGGTTGCGACATGTTGTGTCCTCCACAGCATTGCGGAGAGGAAGGGAGAGGCCTTTCTTCCAGGATGGGGGGCAGACACTGGCCACGAGGGGCGAGCATTCGAGCAGCTGAGGACAGCTGTCATCCAAATGGCCCAGGGTGCGCATCTGGGAGGCCCTGAGGGAGAGGTTCTCTCAAGGACCCAGTAACTCTCCCTAGGGCCTTCCCAACAGGGGCCTCTGGCTTGCAGCCTTACCCCTTCCCCACCACACCCCCTGCCTTTGCGCTTTCCCTGACCTCTCAATAAACACACGTTTGGTTTTCCAAAAAATGAAAAAATGATATTTGTATTTATGAAACGTTCAGAAAAGATGGGCAAGGGGGGGGAGCTCATAACTGGGAGGGGGGCTCAGGATGGGAGGGACATAGAGGGGCATCTCAATGTGCCACCTCGGGTGCGGGGACCTTGTCAGAGTTGGGATTGGGTGGGTCCAGGGAGCATAGGGGGGCAAACAGGAGGGGGGACTGGACAAAGTTGGCAGGGGGGTTAGGAGGAGGGGAAATAGGCATCACATGGGGGAGGGGGCAGGGGCATAGCAGGGGGGTCAGGCAGAGTGGGATTGGGCATTGCAGGGGGGCAGGAGGGTTGAAGCCTGAAGCGGCGGCATCAGGCGGGTGTGCCATCATGCAGGATATGACGGCCCTCATGGTGTCACACCACTGCATCAACTGGTCCCAGGCACGGTTCCACCATTCCAAGTCCTCGTGGACCTTGTGCACCAGGGACTGGTGGATGTTGCGCAGGACACAGATGAGGTATTCTTGGACCCTGGTACACCTTCGGGTCCCCTGGGCTCTGGCGGGTGGCTGCGGTGGTGCGGCTCAGCCTTCAGTCCTGGCTGGTCCAGATGTGGAGATCACACAGAGGGAGAGGCGGTCAGTCATCCCTGCACACACTGTCCCTGAGGCCGTGCCCTCCTCGGTGAGCGGCGACCAACAGTCCATGGCCAAGAGGAGGGGGATGTCCCAGGTGCAAGGCCATGTGTGGCCTGCACAGCAGGACATGCCTCACAGGGGCCCCAACATGCCCAGATGACCATGATGCCCACTTCCCACCCACCCCCCGGCCCATGGACAAGCAGGCAAGGGAAGTGTCCACCCACAGTAGGATCCCCTCACAGGCGGCAGAGGAGCCGGGAGCAGCTTGGGCCTCCCAGGGTCTGTACACACAGGTGTGGCTCGCAGCACTGTCTATGGGAGTGGCTGCTGCCTTGCATGTGCAGGCATGCCCGCGTGCTGTGTGCGGCAATCCTCGGCCTATGTGGGATCATGCCTGCACCCTTCTGGCTAGCCTGTTTCAACCTTGGCTGCCCCTTCCTCCCAGGGTAGGACGTGTGTGGCCTCCCCTGAGCCTGGCAGCAGGACCTCACCTGTGCTCAGGGGCTGCCTGCTGTGTCCGCATGCCGCACACTGATGCTGCTCGTGGTTGCATGTGCACGGGCCGTAGCATGATGTCCAGTCTGAGCAGCCTGAGCCACTCTCTCTCCTATCCCTGTGCGCCTGCCTCCCCCGCTCTGTGTGTGTGACAAAGTGAGACCACTTTCCTGAAGATCCCTCCCAGGTCTCTTGTGTGGAGACCTCCGGCAGGGTGATGACGGGGGTCTCCAGGCCGGAGACTACCAGGATGGGTGGGGAAGATGTTTCTCCACCCCCCAGGATCTGGTGCAGCTCCTTGTAATAGGGGCAGGTGTGGGGTCCTGCCCCTGAGCACAAGTTGTGCTCTGTGGCCCAGGCATATCCCTGGCGAAGCTCCTTAACTTTACTCCGGACTTGTTCCAAGCTCCGGGGTGGGTGTCCACGCTCCACAAGGGTGTCGGCCACCCGGCCATAAATGTCTGTATTTCTGTGCTTGGACCGGAGATCCTGCAAGTCCTCTGCCTTGCCCCACAGTTCAAGGAGTGAAAAGGTCTCCGGCCTGGACCGGGATGGTGCGTGCCTCTTGCTCCCCTGGGCGAGTCCTGGGACCTCTGGGGCAGCTCCCTGCAAGGGCCAGGGTGGTCACGGGGAGCTTGAGGATTGGCCATGGCTGGCAATACGTGTGGCAGTGAGAGCCGCATGGTGAGGTGCTGCTCTGAAGCCAGCATCTTGCCACAAGGCTTGTCCAGGGTACCTGCAGCTTTAAGAGGGACCAGGAGACAGGAACTATAGACTTGTGATTACTTTGGATGGAGTGGTCACCAGGGTACCTGTGCTATTTCCTGGAGGCCTCTTCTTTCGAAAAAAAACCCCTCTTCCTCCCCGTCCACACACGCCTTTTTCTGAAAGAGCTCTTTCACAAAAAGGTTTCTTCCTCATAGAATGAGGATTGTCAATGTCGGAAAAAACCCTCTGTTCTTTCGATTTACTTTCGAAAGAACGTGATTGCAATGTGCATGTTCCTCAAGTTTTGTTTGAAAAAACGGCCATTTTTCTGATAAAACTCTGTAATGTAGACATACCCTGAATTGAACCATACACACACACACAACTCCCACATATACATCTTCTGGGTGTGGTATACTTTCCCACCTAGGCTATGTCTAGACTGCAGGCTTCTTTCGAAAGAGGCTCTTTCGAAAGCATCTTTCGAAAGAGCCTCTTTCAAAAGATCGCGTCTAGACTGCAGGCGGATCTTTCGAAAGAAAAATCCGCTTTTTCGAAAGAGAGCACCCAGCGAGTCTGGATGCTCTCTTTCGAAGACGGCCTCTTTACATTGAAGAACGCCTTCTTTTGAAAGAGGAACTTTCGAAAGAAGGCGTTCTTCCTCGTGAAATGAGGTTTACCGCCATCGAAAGCCGCGTTCTTTCGAAATAATTTCGAAAGAACGCGGCTTGAGTCTGGACGCAGGGGAAGTTTTTTCGGGAAAAGGCTACTTTTCCCGAAAAATCTCCTGAGTCTGGACACGGCCCTAGTGGCACTAGCATCACTTATACAGAGAATAATGAATCTGCTTTACAGACTTAACTGAGAGCCAGCTGGCTTTTAGCTCATGTGGTAGAGGCTCATACATTTAAGCTCCAGAAATCCCAGTTTCAATTCCGCCTGTCAGCATTACACATATATATGTACAGGATTAGCATCTTAAACTGTTGACTCATTGGGGGCCAGGGAAGAGGAACTGTCTTTATGTGGTTTACAACACACCAATTTAACTTTCGATACTTACTGAGGTCTTCAGATATTAACATTATGCAAATAACCCCCCCAAGGAGCTTACCTTGGTTCCTGGGACATTGCACTGAGAATTCAGGGAGAGGTGTACTGTCCCTGACAGACAAGAGGGGCAAGGCAGACTCAGTCTGCTAGGCAACCCAGAGGTAGAGAGGACAGATGCTGTTTTAAGTGATGAGCTTGGGGGAGTATAACTGAGTACCTGCATGGTCATGAGTGTGTTTGCTCAGGGGAGGAACGGTGTCTGAGGAAGGAAGGAGATGACAAGTAAAAGCCTTGAAAGTAATAGCCTTACAAGTAATAGCCTGACTGGTGAGAGGGTCCTCAGTGAGATGTCCATCTATGGGAACACCGCTTGAGAGGAAGCCATTTTGGAGAACATTGGAGCAAGCTACTGAAAGGGAAGGACTCGCTGTGTGGTGAGTTAGTGTGTCTACACAGCACCCTAACCTCGAAATCAGAAACGCAATTTGTGCTACGCAAATTGCGTATCTTATTTCAAATCTATTTCAAAATAGCTGATTTTGAAATTTGACGCATCTACACAGCGCCAAATTTCAAAATAAAGTGCTATTTTGAGCCATCTCTTATCCCTCGTGCAACTAGGTTAACCAGGAGGGCAAAATAGCGCGCCTGTTATTTCAAAAATTATTTCAAAATAATGGGCATGTTGTGTAGACACAGGGTAGCTATTTCGGGATACCTCCTGTATCTTGAAATAGCTGTGCAGTTTAGACGTACCCACAATGGCTCCCAGGCTGCATGAAGCATCCCCCCTGAGATCAGGCCTCTGGATATCTGGAAGCAATATCCCTCAGTTTGGTCATGGCCCTGTTTGGGGTGATTCCCTGTTTATAGTTTGTTGTTGGGAAAACTCTCTAGCTCCCTAGATCAACTGGTTACCATGTGGCAAGTGCTGTTCTGGCTTCTATTTCAGGTCTGCTGGCCTGCTGTGATTGTGCCTGAGATCTGGGATAGCAGTTAGGGTTTTTAGGATCATTTGTGTAATTTGCATCTGGTCCCCGTATCACTTTATAGTGAGGGGAAATCTTGGGAATGGAAGCAGCCTGACACCTTCATGAAGAGGAAGCCTGCCAGCTTCAATTGTCAGTCCCTGTGCAGTTGCTGAAGAGTCCAAATTCGTCTCTGAACCTGAGGACCATTTGTGGAGTTGTGAGTGCATTATTTTTTAGTTTGTCAGGGAAATTCTTATGAAGCACCACCCCCTTCCCCCCACGACACCCTGAACTGCATTCTCAAGTTAAGAGATGGGGGTTAGTGGATTTATTATCTGCTGCCTTTTAAACTTGTGGAAGCACTTATTATCTTATCCTAGGGTATGTCTACACTACAAAGTTAGTTCGAACTAACGGACGTTAGTTCGAACTAACTTTAATAGGTGCTACACTAGCGCTCCGCTAGTTCGAATTTGAATCGAACTAGCGGAGCGCTTAGTTCGAACTAGGTAAACCTCATTTTACGAGCACTAACGCCTAGTTCGAACTAGCTAGTTCGAACTAAGGGCTGTGTAGCCCTTTAGTTCGAACTAGTGGGAGGCTAGCCCTCCCCAGGTTTCCCTGGTGGCCACTCTGGCCAACACCAGGGAAACTCTATGCCCCCCTCCCGGCCCCGGACCCCTTAAAGGGGCACGGGCTGGCTACGGTGCCCGTGCCAGGTGCAAGCCTGCCAGCACCCAGCTAGCAGACCCTGCACCTGGCACGGCACAGAGCCACCCACCCGATGCCCCCCAGCCCACCCCCTCTTGCCGGGACCAGGCTGGCGGCTCCCGGGAGCTTGCCCTGGACCGCAAGAGGCGGGCACCTTCCTGGGCTAGTGCGGACATCGTGGACCTCATCCACGATCTCCGCACTAGGCACAGGAAAGTGGCCGTCTAGGGCAGGAGAGCTGCCAGCCTGGCCACCCAGGACCAGGTGTGCATGAAAATCAAGGGGGTCCACTGAGACCCCCGACCCTGAGCCCTGAGCTTACAATGGCCGTACTGGGTCAGACCAAAGGTCCATCTAGCCCAGTAGCCTGTCTGCCAACAGCGGCCAACCCTAGGGACCCTGGAGGGGATGGACCGAAGACAATGACCAAGCCATTTGTCTCGTGCCATCCCTCTCCAGCCTTCCACAAACTTTGGGCAGGGACACCACTCCTACCCTCTGGCTAATAGGACTCCATGGACCCAACCTCCATGACTTGATCTCACTTCCCTTTCAACTCTGTTCTAGTTGTAGCCTTCACAGCCTCCTGCAGCAAGGAGTTCCACAGGTTAACTATTTGCTTTGTGAAGAAGAACAACTTTCTCTTACTAGTTTGAAGCCTGCTACCCATTCCTTTCCTTTGGTGTCCTCTAGTCCTTCTTTATGGGAACTCAGGAAGAACTTTTCTGAATGCACCCTCTCCACCCAACCCCTGCTTTTAGAGACCTCTATCCTGTCCCCCCTCCCTCTCCTCTTTTCTAAGCTGAACAGTCCCAGTCTCTGTAGCCTTTCTTCATCTGGGACCTGTTCCCAACCCCTGATCATGTTAGTTGCCCTCCCCTCTCCCAGCCTTTCTCTTCCCCTCTCCCACCTCCTTTTCCCAGTCTCCCCCAGTTTTTTTTCAATAAAGACAGAGTCAATGTTGGAAGAAACGTTATCTTTATTTTGTACATCAATAAGAAGGGGGGCTAAGGAAGGGTAAGTGGAAGGAGGTGAGGGAGGAATGGGGTACGAGCCCCCGATGGGGAGGACTGGGCTGGCTCTGCGGGCTTCTGGGGGTGGAAGCTCTCCTGCAGCCCCCCAATTACTCCCTCTCCCCAGATGGCAGCCTGCGGCAAGTGCAGCCGGGCTGATGGCCGAGTGGTGTGATGTGCCCAGTGTGGGCACTCAGGGCACTCCAAGCCAGAACTTCTTTGCAAGCGGGGCACCCCTTAGAACTGTGTGTCCGGGGTGGGGGTCGGGACCCTTTAAGCGCAGCCCTCGGCTAGCCTGAGACAGCATCTCCATGCTCTAAGTCCTCCTTTTATGCCCTGCCGGCACTGCTTCCGGCTATCCTTAAGCCCTGTTCAGAGTCCACTCAATGTGGACTTGCTAGTTCGAACTAGCAAAACGCTAGTTCGAACTAGTTTTTAGTTCTAGATGTGTTAGTTCGAACTAGCTTAGTTCGAATTAACTAAATCGAACTAAGTTAGTTCGAACTAGCGCTGTAGTGTAGACGTACCCCTACAAATGAGTCTTTTGGGCTGTAACGAAACAAGTCAGCCAAATTGCCTGTTGGTGCCATGGAAGATATTGTTGTCAAAAGTCATCAGGGGCCCCTATATAGTATCTGAACCAATGGACATCTGTAAATTTTACTCTTGCTATATGAGGTTATGTGACTGTGGGAATTTGTGGGTATTATCAACATGGGCACAAGTGACCCTGAGAGTAGTGATTTGCGCTGCTATGTTATGTTTACAGTGACATCTAATATAATTACTCTGAATATATTGTGCATGTTTGTGTTATTTCCTGGGTATCTCCAACTAGCTGGAAAGTAAGTGGGGGTTACTCTGTAGTTAGAATGTTCTCTCCAAGCTACCTGTTAACCCTATCTGGAAATAGCCAGGGCTGGGGGTGGGAGTGAGGAGGAGCACAGTCAAATATATTTGTATATGAGGAAAATAAGGACGGTATACCCCACTGAATTAAAGGTGGAATCCAGATGAACCTCAGCAGTGTCCCTCAAAATCGAACAGGTGAGTGCTAACAGGGAGTTTTGAGAGGGAGTTCTCCAGGTGAAGGAGAAGCAGATACAGGACTCTTGAGGGAAGTGTGTGTTGTTATTGGGGCTTTCTTGCTGTGTGCTGAGCTTGTGTTTGTGAGTGAGGGTTGGTGTGTGTTCTTTTTTGTTTTTTGTTTGTTTATTTATTTATTTATTTATTTTCCCCTGTGTTTGAGAGTGAGGCTTTCCCCCACCACCACCTCCCCTCTGACCTCCCCCTCCCCTTGATGGAGTTTGTGCTGTGATTGGCTGTGATTGGCAGGTGGAAACTGTTGGCTTCTAATTAAAGTTTGAATTCTAGAAGCCTCTGCTGATTGGCTGAGCCTTGGTAGGGGGAGGGGCTTTATAAGGCAGTGGGCAAGCGATCAAGGAGCTTGCGAACAGGTGATTGCTAACAGGGAGTTTTGAGAGGGTGTTGGGAAGGGGAGAGGGAAGGGTGGGAGGTTCTCTTGCCTTTCTTTTTAAATCCCTTTTCCAGGACAGCAGCGATGGTTGGTGATGGGTCTGCTGTTGTTACCTGCACAGCGTGTGCCATGTTTGTCTTCCTCCCAGAAGAAAGAACAGATTTCATCTGCACCAAGTGCAAGCTGGTCGACATTTTGGAAGAAAAAATTAGAGGACTGGAGGCCCAAGTGTCGACCCTATGCTTGATCAGAGAGGATGAAGACTTTCTCGATAGAAGGCAGCATTTAATCATTCAAGCACGGCAGGCAGAAGAGCCAGAGAGGGCAGTACATGACCAGGAAGAGAACTGGCAGCATGTAACTTCTAGAAGGGGGAAAAGGCCAGCACGGGAATCCCCCGATGCTAGAGGTAAGCAATCGCTTTCAAGCTCTCTCCACAGGCTCTGCAGTGCTGAAAGCTCTGGAAGGGACCTCACAAGGAAGAAACCAGAAGGGAACACCATCTACTGGAAGGCATGGGATGCGTAGTCCTGTGGATGGGGGTTCCACGGCCACCACCCCCAAAAGGAAACGACGGGTGGTGGTGGTCGGGGACTCCCTCCTAAGAGGGACCGAGCCATCCCTCTGCCATCCGGACCTGGAATCTCGAGAGGTGTGCTGCTTACCGGGAGCTCGCATTCAGGATGTCACTGAGAGGCTTACCAAGCTGATCAAACCTTCGGATCGCTACCCCTTCCTGCTTCTCCGCGTGGGAACTAATGATACAGCCAAGAATGATCTTGCGCATGACCTCTTTATCATTCTACAAGGAAGAAGGGATCTTCCGAAATTTGGCCCAGTGTAGATGGACCAAATTTTGGAAAACCCTCTTCCAGAAAAAAAAATCAGAAAAAGGTACACAAAATATGGAGTGTATTTTGCATACCTTTTTCCGACAAAAAGGTGTAGTGTAGACCTAGCTTGGGTGGGTAAGGGTGCTATAAAGAATAATTATCATCATAGTGATGCATAATATAAACTGTAAACCATGTCCAATGGTAAAAAAACATAAAATAAGCACACGCTTCCTGCCCTTCTTGGCCAAAATGACTAATTTCATGTGGATAATAGGGAAAGTCAACAAAACATTCATTTTCAGTCTTAGATTTTATTTTGTAAGTTGCAGTGCAGAGTGGATTGTTACAAGTGAGTTATAAACTCTTGATAGCAGGGTATATTTTAAATGGGAACTCTGACAGACCTTTGGTTATTGCAGCATGTGCAGACAATCACTACAGACTGCTTTGCATCAGCTTTATTAGCTGAACACACAGAACTTCAGACATTCAGAGGTTTTGTGTGTATGTGTGTGTCCACAAAATTAGATAATAAACAGGCTGCTGCCTCACATGCTTACTCTGGGGCACTGTATGATCATTCCTTTATTCTGACAGTAAGCTAAAAATGAGCCCATCTTTTTTCCCCTCTGTGAGTGTGAAAAATGTGTGTAGAAAAACATTCCATCTGACCTGTACCAAGTAGATATGCATTTCATGGGAACCAGCTATAATATGGGATTTGTTACACTGTCGGAAATATGTATTGCTTGCTGATGTGTCAAAATGAAATCAGTATCCTTCACTTCAGTATTTGGGAACTGGGTATAGGCCAGTGGCCTTCTGATAGGCTGTATCTTTGCAGTGGGGAACATAGCTTTCCTCATCAATGTTCATTCTAAAGTCTGCTGTGGACAGCTGAACTTGGAGCTGCTTGATAATAATCTCTTATATTGGGCTTTTCCTCAGTGGATCTCAAAGCATATTTTAAGTTTTAGAAGTATTTGCCTTCACAGTACCCCTCTGAGCAATGGGAACATAGTCACCCCCATTTTACAGATGGGGAAATGAGCGACAGAGAGATTAGGTGACTTGCCCAAAGTCATGTAGGAAGACTGTGATGGATAAGAAATTGAGCCCAGGTTTCTGGGGTCCTTAGCTATAGCCCTAGCCACCTGACCATCCCTGTTTTCTGAAAAGGTCTTGGTAGATATAAAACATTCTCTTTTTTGGGATGGGGTGAGGAAGGGGGAGCAATAGTGTCAGATAGTCAGGATGATGCAGACCCTGAATGGACACAGGTTGGCTTAAAACTCAATCTGAAAAGTTATGTGCCTAATGGCAGCTTGTGGGATAGTGAACAAAGCAGTAGCCTTAAGTTAGGCAAACTGAATCCTAGTCCTAGCTCTGCTTCTAGTTCACAGTGAATAAGTCTGCAGTGAAACTAAAGATCTGATTTCTACCACAGGTAGATGTACATGCACCCGTGTCCTTAAAACACAAAGAGTGCAGTGCCTTGGGCTAGTTGCCTCAATACAGTCCAGCCCTGAGTGCTACAGAGCTATTTTAGTACGCTTGTGCATGTACATGTACCTGAGCTGGAAATTACACCTCCACTGCCTAGTAGAGGTACCCTGTGTGGTTTTGGGTCAGTGCTTCAGGTGCCCATTGAAAACATTGAATAATAATATTGCACCAGCTTCTTAAAGCACTTCATTTGAAAAACCACTATAAATGTAGTATTATTAACTATGTAAATAACACTGGCATCATTAATGCTGTGTTGTGGGCAAACTGCTCCACAGAGGGATGAGGACGCATAGAAATGAAATGCTGTCAGAACAAAAATATTACTCAAAATGCAAGGTATTAACAGCAATATGCCTTCTAAAAATGAATGGGGGTGGCCAGGGCTGTGCACAGAGGGCCCCGCAGAGAAAGAGGAACCATTCCAATACTTTCTGAACAAAAAGAGCTTCTAGGAAAGGAACAAATTTCATCTCAAACACCTGAAGATGTGTCTAGCCCTAAGAACACCACTAATATTTCTGTTTGAAACATTTCAGTCCTCGGCCACCCGAGTGAGGCTTCTGTCACAACTGAGATGAGTGAGAGACACAATATCAGATCAGTTGTTCCCAAGAGATACTGGGACAAAACAAAAGTCGATGGGCTGTCTTGGCTTCAGCTAGGCAGTACTGCCCTCAGATACACTGGCAGAACAAGCAATAGCACTAAAAGATTTATTGAGGCTGCACGGCTGGCAACTTTTATTTGGGTAGAAATAGCATGCTCTATTGAATAAAAGTTTTTATTGCTTTATGTGCTCCTTCACCCCCTCCCTTGCTATCACTATTCTTATTTCTTTGTAGTTTTGCTCGGTGTTAGAGTGTTACCCCCTGGAAATGCAGAATAGGGAAGAAACATGGATTGTCACCTTTATGATACTACTGGAATGCTTCATGGCCAACATACAATATTAACTTGCACAATGACAAGGAGGGGAAATGTTGGAGACGCATACCTACTAACTGAGAGCTGCCTGAAATAGTTCTGTGTTATGCTGACAAGGAAGTGATAGCCGGAGAGGGTCCCTGTTATCCACCTGGCTGCTGCTGAAACAGGTGTTCATACTTTCCCCTATAGGATGCTCAAACAGATCAGATACAGTGCTTAGTCTTTTAAATGTCTGCACTGCAGGTTTATTTTCACCAGGCAACAATTCTGTTACCTCCATGTCCATGTAAGTACAAATAAATAAATATATAAATCAGCATTTTAAAAAATATTTTTAGTTCAGCCAAACATTATACCGAAGAGTCAATTCAAACAACTTATAATTTAGCCTCCAAAAGGCTCTGTTACTCCAACTTCTTTCACAAATTCTATTCCATTATCCATGTCTTCAACAGCTGGCACCTCATTCTCCAGTTAACATTCCCAATTAGGCTAATCACTCTAAAACTTTAGAAGAAAAAGGACACACTGTAGGAAATAAAACAACCCTTTATCTCCTCCACTTATTTCCTCTTCTTGGCAAATAATTGAACGATCTAACCCTGCCTGAGACCTCTCCCAAAGGAGAGTTCAGTTAACCAAGGAAAAAATCCTAAATTAATATAATCCAATGTTCCTTTTCCTGTGGGGTACTGTGACATATCTGAGTTATAATAAATGTGACTCTTTACTATAATACTCCTATTTAAAGCACTTTTATGCATTTTACACTGGTATCCTACACAATTAAACCTACATCAGAGCCCAAATGTGCAAAGGTGTTTAGACGCCTAAATCTTGAGCTCAAGCACGAATGTCCCAGTTTCCACGCCATTATGAGCCACAAAACTGCTGTTGACCTCCATAGGCAGCTAAATTCACCTAAGTTATCAGGATAAAAAGTTCCTGGTCATCTATGATTTGCACACTGCTGTCTCCAATGTGGCCTTCAAATCCCTATCTCTAAGGGTATGTCTACACAGCAAAGTTATTTAGAAATAACAGCCGTTATTTCAAAATAACTTTACCAGTTATTTACCAGTGTCAACACAGACAAACCGTTATTTTGAAATTAAATCGAAAAAGTGGAGGGCTTATTTTGAAATTGATAAGCCTCATTCCATGAAATAGCGAAATTGCTATTTCAAAACAAGTGCTGTGTAGACACTTATTTTGAAATAGGTGGCCTCCAGCCCTTCCCAGGGTGCCCTGGTGGCCACTCTGGGCACAATCAAGAAAACTCCTCTCCCTTCCCCCTCTCCCCGGAACCCTTAAAGGGGGTAGACTCTGGACACAGTGCCTGTGCCAGCTCCAAGCCTGCCAGCCCAGAGCCAGCAGTTGCTGCACCTGACCCAGTGGCATGAGCCAGGCAGCCAGTACCAGTCAGCGTCCACCACTCCCTAGGACTATTCTGCCAGCTCCCAGGAGCTTGCGAGGGGCTGGAAAAGGCAGGTGCCAGCCTGGTCCAGTGCGGAGATCAGGAACCTAATTCAGGTTTGGGGGGGATGCCTCCAGCATCCATGATCTCCACACTAAATGGAGGAACACGGCTGTCTACAGGCGGATGGCTGCCAGCCTGGCCACCAAAGGCCACATGCAATCCCAGGAGCAGGTTTGCATGAAAATAAAGGAGCTGCAGCAGGTGTATGCTACGGCCACAGGGGGCAGCTCCTAACCGGGGCAGACCCAGACCTCTGCCCGTTTTGATGCCGTGGACTGAATCCTGGTGGGTGGGACAGTCCGTGCCCCCCAGGTGGTCATCAGCCTTGGGGAAGAGTTTGGTGCCTCCTGCTGCTCCAGCCCCTGATGACTCCCCAGCTACTGCACCTCCTCCCACTCCTGCTCCCCCTCCCGCTATTCTGATGCTTGGCTTCCTGATGTTAAAGCTGCTTCACTATGGCTGAAAAATTAGAGCAGGAGGACCAGACTGTAGATATCCGCCCTCTCAACCAAGCACATTTCCAGCTCCCTCGGTCCCTCTCCTCAGCACTTGGGCTCAGGTGGGGTGTGAGCGGGGGTGCCAACCCAGCCATGATCTCTCTCAGGGATCGCTTTGCAGCACAAGTCAGCAACCCAGAGCAGCCATCTTCAGCCTGCATGAGAAGTAACACCCTCCTGCTCTTCACCCAGACCTGGCTGTTGGGGGGAGGGTGAGGTAGGGGGAGACACAGTGGGAGAAGGACAGAGCTCCTCCTTGGGTAAATCTGATGAGGTGAGGAGAGTACAGCGGTCCTGGGCTGAGCTCAGGGTGGGGAGATCACTGGGCAAACAAGACCAACCAACTTGGAGTGTTAAGAGACCACTCAGGTGTGGATGGAGGATGGACAAAAAACGCACCAGCACATTATGGACTCAAACTGTCTATTGGTGCACAAAGGGGCTCATGCTGTGACTCAAGCGGATGCAAAGAGCTTGGCTACCCCAGAGATCTGTGGATTTTCAGGGTTGAGCTATATCTGAAAACGTCACTTCACATTGCCTGGTGCTAGACCATCAGCTGCATGCAGTCTTTAGCAGACCATGTGTGTGTGTGATTGATTGATGTGTGGTAGGCATTAAGCAATGCAGACTGTGTTAGTTACCCTGTGAGTTAGGAAGCCAAACAAGAATCCAGCAACTTGACAAAAAATGCAGTTTGAAAGCACAATAAGCTAGTCCTGGCTCGTCTGTACCATGAGAAAACCTACCCAGCTCAGACTGGAAGAGTGGATCTGAATGCTTGGCCAAAATTTGTTGAAATTTGGTTCCAGATCAGAACTTCCCAACTTGGTATTTCCAGCTCACTCAGCCTCTAGGGGAGGGAGGAAGCACAGTGGGCAAAAAGGGAAGTTGCTCCATGACCCTGTGATTTAAAAGGATTTGGGACTCTGGGCCATTGCCACTGTTACTGTAGCAGCAGCGGTGACCAGAGCTCCAGGCCCTTTTAATTGCTATCAGAGCCGTCCCACGCAGGGTGGTCTGTGCTGTGCTGAGAGCTAGCTGGGGAAGGTGCGGCATGCTACCCCTAACCTTGCCCTTTCTGGGGGCCTGACCCAACCCCACCCAACATTGACCAGGGCCTGGCACAGTCTGTCGTCACCCTTGACAACCTGAAACTAGACACCAAGGCTGTGTCTAGACTGGCAAGTTTTTCCGCAAAATCATATGATTTTGCGGAAAAACTTGCCAGCTGTCTACACTGGCCATTTGAATTTCCACAAGAACACTGACGATCTCATGTAAGATCGTCAGTGTTTTTGCGGAAATACTGTGCTGCTCCCATTTGGGCAAAAGCCCTCTTGCGCAAATTATTTGCGCAAGAGGGCCAGTGTAAACAGCACAGTACTGTTTTCCGCAAAAAAGCCCCGATCACGAAAATGGCGATTGGGGCTTTTTTGCATAAAACCGTGTCTAGATTGGCCACGGACACTTTTCCGCAAAAAGTGCTTTTGCGGAAAAGCATCCTGCCAATCTAGACATGCTTTTCTGAAAATGCTTTTAACGGAAAATTTTTCCGTTAAAAGCATTTTCGGAAAATCATGCCAGTTTAGACGTAGCCCAAATGCAAACATCCAAGAACCTTGAGGAAACCAGCAGTTCACCCCTGAATTCTGTGGAAGAAGCCCATCTCTAATCTTATTCCTAAAAATATTCCCTACTAATAGAGTTCATTCCCTGCTCATCATCCTCCTGATTAAAACCACTAGCAGAGCACTAGCAGACAGAAGGAGGCTATCTGCTTTACCTTACCAATTACTAGCATTAAGACTTCCTGTTTTAACATTTAATGGGGTTCTCAGACACTGTTTTTGACAAGCAATAAGGGGAATTTCAGAGCATTATGACAAGCTACCTCTTAATTTATGCTTCTTTTACCCCAGTGCTCATGTCAAACCCACTCCCTATGATAACAACATACACAAATTAGATATTATAAAGTCAAATGAGTCCTTTAAATGTTACTTCAAAACAAACAGTTTGAGCCATGGCAATACGCCAATAACAAGTGGTTTTAAAGTAAAAGTTCCAGAGAATCAACTGCCTCTGAGTACCTCCTCAGGTACTGAATAAATTCTTTGTATCCCACTGAACCAGCTAATCGTCTCAGATGCAAGAACACCCATCAGCTATGAACCAGTGAACAAAAAAGCAATTATCAGGTAAAAATCCCTATTTAGCTCCTTTTCAAATTTTAAACTTCTGATTTTAGAAAGTACAGGAATAGATATAAGTAATAATGGATAAACTAGAAGGAACCAAAATTAAGGGCAATTTGGACCTGACATTTGAAGTTTATTTCCTTCATTCTTTAACAAAACACTTTTGTCTTTCATGCCCCAATCAAAAGAAAGCTTCATTCTGTAGTAACATACAGTGACAGAAACAGCGCTAAGTCAATCACAGGTTCTTCAATTACTAGAACCTGTCAAGTCTAGCGAACATCAGTTCATGCTCTGACACATCAGTGCTGTTATTTATAATCTTAGTCACTAAACTTGTATAATTTTGGCTATGGTAAAGACTGGAATTTGTTCTTTCCTAAAAGCAGAGAGCACTGGTACTAATGGGATTCATGAACAAGCGTCTTGTTCTGAATATGAGAATTTTTCTTGTTAGCTATATGGCCCTCAGGCCCAAAGAAGGTCAGGACATAATTAATGATAAAAAAATCTAGGTTGAATATGGGGGAGATTTTTGTGAAGGTGAGTTCTGTTAACCCATGGAATCATCTACTGAAATGGGTTCACTTCATTTCAGTGATTTAAAACAGAACTTTAAACAAAACAAAACAAAAAACAAAAAAAACCAGCGCCAAACTGGAAAATATACGTGGGAAATCCTGGGCCATAATGGGAATGGAATATGTTATCCAACAGATCTGATGCGATGCCTTGATTCTATAATGTAACCTTGGAAAGATTGGGCTTAGCTTTCCCTACCGCACCCACAGCAAGTCTGAGGATAAATTAGGTCTATGGTAGTTGATTACTAAAGAAATAATTCTAGGTTGTTTTATTTT
The DNA here is from genome assembly GCF_052426305.1 of Pelodiscus sinensis. NCBI lineage: Eukaryota > Metazoa > Chordata > Testudines > Trionychidae > Pelodiscus > Pelodiscus sinensis. Next base: position 18,054,364 of record NC_143054.1, read on the forward strand.
TAATAACCTTGGACTCAGTCCAGCTCCCACTGAAATCACTGGAAGTGTCCCATGGAATTTGATGGGCTCTGTTCAGGCCCTTTGTTAATAAATTCAAATGTCATGAATGGGGTGTATTTCTATTCCATCAAGCCTTTGTTGTGGAGAAGGTTGGGCATGTTATATGCTCAAACCTTGCTTGCACTCTTAAGGCATATTTTCCAGGAGACAGAGTCTGGAGATATTTGCCTGGGCACAAAAAGAACCCAACCAACCAACCAACCAACCAACCAACCAAAAAAAAAAAAACCCAACTATTTGGCATATGTATTTGTAAACATAAAACCCCCAAATAGGATGCCCACTTGCTCCTACTTTAAAAAGGAGCACTCTGATTTATTGCATGATTTTGGGCAGGTCATTTATAATCGCTATAGGCCTCAGTTTAAGCACATCATAAGCCTTTATAATGCATTTATAGTAGTGTGGATATAAAGATTTTTTTTAAAGTGCTTGCAAATCCTCAAATGGATAGTGTTGTATACAGTAAATAGTGTGGCAAACTACAGTAATTTAAAACAATTGTACTCTCACATGAAGAGGAGACTTATTTCTAAAAATTCTCCTTTATTTAAAGTGTGTGTGTGTGTGTGTGAGAGAGAGAGAGAGAGAGAGAGAGAGAGAGAGACTATTGCTTGCAAGGACTAGGGTTTACATAGTGTTTCAAAGAATTTGTCTCTGCATGTGCTTGTCATCTCCCTTTAGAGAATCTGTGCTAGATAGAATGGAAACAGTGTCAAGGATGATGAAAATGCCAGCACGTCTGTCAGTGGATCACCTTATGACAGGAAGTGATAAGCCTTCTAATGCTGAAGTGATGAATGTGCCCAAATGTGGACGCTGTGTTTGTATGAGACAGCTGAAAACACAAATATGAACAACTAGACATGAGGACATGCCTCTGGGGAGACCCCACTAGTTTTTGTATCACTTGACTGATTCCAGTATGCAGCACATTTTTTACCACAGAGAAAGATAAGTGTGCTTATCAATACAGCCCCATGGATCAGAAGGAGAGTTGTCGGGAGGCAGGAATGCATCAATCATATCTAGCTATCAAATGTGACCTTTTCTATATGCTCCTCTTGCAAATATTTTACTTTCCATAGCTTCACATTTTCTGTAATGCATTTGAAGTTCATTATAACTGAACAATAAGATAAATGCATGCGGCAATAGGTTTATTCAGACAGAAATGACATACACTGTATACTAAGTGCCAGAGAGCAGATTATTTCATTGCAAGGAAGAAAGTGGGGATCCTATTTGTCACAGCAAATAAAGCTTAGTATGTAAGTGGGACATGATTTACAATGAGGAAAGCTTTACAGCAAACAAGTGTGTCTTCATAAGAAACTAGAAAGGTGTGGAGGGGAGCATGCTCTGAGAAATATAAAAGAATATTCCCCAAATTCAGTCAGCGACACATTAAATATTTGCTTAATGAATGCTTATTAGAGCTTTGAAAGAACCAAAAATACAGTGGACCTGTGGCACTTTAGAGACTAAAAATATATAGTATCATGAGCTTTCATGGTTAAAATCCACTTCATCCAAAAGCTCATGATACTATACAGTTTTGTTGGTCTCTAAGGTGCCACAGAACTACTCGTTGTTTTTAAAGTTAGGGTATGTCTAGACAGTGGTGCTATTTCAGGATAGCATTTTCCGTGTTTTGACAGCATGCCCATTATTTCAAAATTCAATCAAAATTACCAGTTTGCTAGTCTTAAGGCCTGGTAAATCTTGTTCCATAAGGATTAAGGGACTTGTCGGAATAGCAGTCTATTTCGAAATAAGCTCAAAATAAGCTTCGGAATTTGCATAGCTCAAATTGCATAGTTTATTTTGAGCTAGTGTCATTGTATATACACACCCTTACAGACTAACACAGCTACCCCTCTGAGACAAAAATATAGTGTAATATATATCCAAATTATCCATCATCTTTAATAACAATACATATTACAAAGAAAGACATATCAGTTGAACCCCTGCAAGAATAAATTGCTGTAATATAAATGGTGTAGAAATCTATATTACAAATGGATATAAATACATTTATTTGTATTTCTTTCAGCAAGATGTTAATGAAGGGAACAATCTATATTATTGATTTGACTTTAATAATTTTTGCTTTAGATTAGCCCCATAAAACCACAAATCTCAGCAATTGCTCACAATAAAGATTCTAACTTTTGACTAAGCATTCTGATCAATAACTTCTTATGTTCTGAACAAACAGAACCATCACTTGCCGTATTTTGGTCTTGAAAGCTAACAAGCAGTTTTCCAGTTTCTGATAAATGAATAAGGCATTATCGATTAGGCTGGTCATTAATGTGTTTGGACAGACAAAGCTTATGCTTGGTTTAGAGTTATATCTTATTCCATAGAAAATAACTGTAGTGAAAAAGCACATTAAGGCTGCAGAGTGAATTTCTCAAATGTCAGAACATGATAAATCAGCACGTGATGTCAATGTTCATGCTGGCTTAGCTCTGTCCTCTTGTACATACACAATATGAGATGCAGCTCAGTTCTCAGCTGCTCCAGGATAGAGCTAAGTATTTGTGAGGGAGGAGGAGGAGAGAAAAGGTATTCTGAGCCACTCTTCTGCCACATCCAAACCTAAGGCTGACCACAAGCTGAACTGTCCCAAAGCAGAAATTAGAGAAGACACAAGGCTGCTCCAACTATTGCTAGATTGTAAGGACCTCCTCTTAGTTTGTCCCACAGCTACTATTTAAGACCTCTCTATACTCATTGGAATAGAATGCATGTAAAGCCCTCTATTATGAGACTCTGTTATGGGCCCCTTTTGAGCAGCTTTGTGGTCACCTCTGTGTGATGCTAAGATGGGTAATATCTGGCCCCATAACTGATTGTTTTTTTCTTTTCACAGGTTTTCTGCTGTCTTCAGCATGCAGTTTAGATGTTATGTGAGACAGCTGTTCAAATTTCAGTTCTGTCCTTTTTACATCTAGCATGCCCCTCTGTTTCCTTTCACTGCTTACCAGGCAACCTTAGCGAGCCAGATTCTCAACTGGTTAAGCCAATGGAGCTGTACAGATTTGCACCAGATGCCATATGCCTTAAAATAACTGACCAAAGGCATACCGGAAAATGACTTTCCTGTTTTTCCTCAAGCTTTAAAAATACCAGAGTGAAACTAATATGGAAAATTGGTCTCAAAGGATAAAACTACTATAATGCTATGCGCTCATGTGACTATAAAGTGTAATTTAGAATGGAACCCTAATATCTAAAAAGTTGAATGAAATTTTTCAAAAACCACATTTTTTTTCAAAAATAATGCAGATTTGGGTCGACCAAAATACTTCATGATTTTTGGTTGAGTTTGCCAAATGGTTTTGGTAAAATCAAAGAAAAATTATAAAACACCCCAAACATTTTATTTTGACATTTTTTAAACCAAATATTTTGATTTTTCAATTCAAGATGATTTTTTGTGTGAAATTTTATTTCAATTTTATTATTTTTCTAAAAAAACCTTCACAAATGAAATTAAATTTTTCATTTTGGATTAAACAAAACATATTGTTTGACCCAAAACAATTACAAAAATGATTTGATGAGCAAAACAGTCCCGCTTATTGTAAAAGTTCTATACAGTCTTAACCAGGAGTTAACTTCTAGAATATTTAAAAGAAGCTTTTATTCTAGCTTACCAAACTGGCTGTATATATTTTTGATCTGGAACAAATACTTTACATAATTTAAAAACAGACATCTGAGCCTTTAATTTTATTCTTTATAGTAAAGAGAAATGCAGGTTAACAACAATAATTATCTAACAGTAACTGCCTTCTTGTGACATTGAAACAAATTTATTCCTGCTGCATCTCAACTGACATCAACAGAGTTACCCACTGTAATGAAATTGCCCAGCTTTGTAAACGGCTTTAGAATTTGATGGACATAAGGACAAATTCTCTTTACACTTTACTTTACATGAGCTTACACATCACTTTCCCCAGCTCTGTTGCATTCCTGACATTCCCCTGCACCCCTTTCTCCTTGTTTTCCACTTCTTTAGGCCTTTGCGTAGATTTACTGCACTGAGGGCTAGATTAATAAGAAGAAGTGGGTCATTGCAAAAGCCTAATTTTGGGCACTATGCTGCCTAGTGGAATTCACAAGTTAGACTCCTAAGTATTTTTTCGGCGAGCCAGGCAAAAGGGATTAATGGAAGACAGAACATTGAGCAGTGAGCTGCCTAAACTAGCCAATAGGAAATTTCAATAAGACACCTGTCTTGGAGTCAGGCGTATAAGCCAGGTCTAGCCTATCTCAAGAAAACAATGAATAGATAGAATCTCCCTTTTACCCAGCAGTCAGAGAACTCACCCATGTGTTTGGACATTGTGGGTGTCAAATCCTCATTTTGATCAAAGTGAGACACATCCCCTGTCCCCCACATGAGGGCCCTAGCCACTAGATTGTGCAGTCATTTTTTTCACTGTCTGACCCCATGACTAACTAGTTATTCAAAATGCAGCAGCTTCAACAAAAGACACTTACATAGTTTTTGGATCAAAATGTTCTGAAGAATGTGACAACTCTTTATTCTCTCTTGAGGGAGCATTTTCAATTATATAAAATAAAATAAAAAAAATTACTCTTAAAAAAGAAAAGAGAAACAAAACCAACCAACCAACCAAACATCAACCCAACCCTCAAACCCTTAAAAATATGCTATGCAAAAGTTTTCAGTGAGTTTCAAATCTAAGTGAAGTTTGAAGTGTTTCGTTATTATATTATTAAGAACATTAGGACAAGATAGTCTGATGCAAGATGCTATGTTTTGTAACGGATATATTTTTAATTATTTTTAACTCACAAATGAATTAACAGATGTATTTATAAACTCTCAGATAATGTTCAGAGAATGTTCAAAGTAAGTGCTGCAATTTTGAGAACAATATAACGTGTATTCTATAGAATCATAAAACCACAGAGGTAGAACGGACTGCTAAAGCTCCTTTGTCAAGATGCAGAATTTCTTCATACATAGTGAAGAAGTTGACTTCTGGATTAGCCACAAAAATCAACCCAGCCTTAATGATGGAGCATCTGTAATAAAAAAATGTGCCTTAATGGAACAGACCTAGCATTGTGTTTTATTTTGTTCAATCTTTACAGTTCTTTTATTCATTTCATCACATTATTTCTAGTTATTGCTCTATGAAACATGCTGAGCAAACCTTTCCCCTCCTTTAGGTTGGCATACTTCAAATATCTGGACTTCCACTAGGGTGTAGTTACCTATTAGCCTAACTAAGTACTTAATTCTTATAGCCCTTTGTTGAAAAGTAACCCCTCAAAGCTCCTAAATATCACTGTTCTCTTTTTGATGATTGTCTCCAACTAATTTCGAGGTTCATACTCCCAAAACCCATTGTCTCTTTTTAAACCTTGTATCAGCAGCATCTGAATAGGTTGAACTTCTCTAGACCCACACTCTCTCATCTGGCAACATCTGTGGTCCGGCATGATTTTAGTTAGTTGGGTGTTCTTTACTAAAGGTGTTGCCAAGTTTCCCTCAGTCCTATAAAGTTTGTTTACAGCTACCTGTCCTGGCTCTCAGTGTTCTGTGCTTTTATTTAGTTCTATATTACCCCTAAATGACTTTAAAGAGACCAGCAAATAATGGAAGTGCTGGTAATGCTGCTAAGTGTAAGTATGTTTCTTATGATTTATTTACTTTTTTCCTTGTACCAATACAGTAAAATTGTGTAACAACATTAACACTGTTATGAAGAGCGCTAATAAGTCATGGATAGGCGTAGGCTTATATAAGGTGTATTAGTACAGATATACATTATTAAACAGCATTGTAATCACTGTTCCATTTATTCACCTCAGTGAAGTAAAAATAAAGAGACCCACTCACTACAATTTTGACCCCCCTGTGGTTTGGCAAATTCTCTGGTTCAGCACTGGTCAAGTCTCAAGGGTGCCAGACTAGAGAAGTTCAACCTCTAGAACTGCATGAAGTTATGTCTTGAAGTATAGAATACATTATTAACAAGGGATTTAATCTCGCATCTAATTTTTTATCCAGCATCAATTATTGTACTTAGATTTTTGCTGGTGTCACGGATTTTCAAATTGTTTCTACTATTATATGCATATGTATCCTGATGGCACACAGAATAGCATCCCAAACATCTCTAAAGGTCAGTAGCACTAGAACCATAACTGTGTGCATGTTTTGTTTCTTATATTAATAACAGCATTTGATTGGAAGAAAATAAAGGTTTCTTCTGTAACGGAAAAGACTATTTTGATGACATAGTGTTCCTGCTGAATCGCTAAATAACACTCTGGACTGGTACAAATATCTCTTTTGTGGCCTCAGAAGACTGTATCCTGGATCCCTGAAGCAAGAAGGCTGAAGGCTGAATGGAGACTCAATATTTCATATACTACAGGCCTGGGGCAAACATTTTCTGCCACTATCCAATAAATCACATTTTCTTTAACAGCAAATAACAGAACTGCATAGTACATATTATCTCTGCAGTGGCAACAAACAATTCATCATCACTGACCTTTCTATGATGAGAACAGTCTGAAAAAAAGAGGATAATTTAAATTTTTTTCCATTTAATGTTTAAAACCTAAGGCCTTAATTCTCATCTGTACTAGGCCTCTTTTTGCTGCTGTGGCAGTGAAAAGGAGTCTGGGAGTGAGCATAAACATAATTTACTTCCTCTCCAGAGCCCCTGTAACTACCAAAGCAAAGTAAAGGGGTTTTAGTGGAGTGAAAATCAGGCCCTAATATATAGATATATAAATGGTCTGTAATGTGATATTCAAACAATGCATCCTCACTGACCTTTCCATGATGATGATTTAAAGAATAGGCAAAGACCAATTAAAAATGATGCATGGTACATACATCTAACATTATGTGTTTCTACTGGTAAAAGTGTTACCCATATAAGAACATAGGAAGTACCTCTTAACTGGCAAGTAGATGTATTTTAAGTATATTCCCCCCACTCACTATCTAGCCCTGATTTTGATCTTATAATGAACCTTCTGGGTGATCCCAGGACACTGTGTTAATCCCCAGATCACCAGCAGAGGACGCCATAATCTCCACAGTACAGGAAAGGGAAGTAAACCTAGAGGTCAAAGGCGATCTGACTCATGAAGGATCTGCAAGATGCATGACAGAAGGAGCAGCAGGATGGAAGCAAAAGTTTGTGGGCTGGCTGCACAGTGTATCAGGTGGTCTAGGACAGTGTTTCTTAAAGCATGTTCTGTGGAACACTGGTGTTCCATGAACAACTCGCAGGTGTGCCGCAACCTCTTCTTTGTTTTTTTACTTCTTTGCTGCTGTCTTTTTTTGTCTGACAACAATTTTTTTAAGAAAATTTTCCTAGATGTTCCACATAAAAAAATATTATTGTTTGGTGTTCCATGGTCTCAAAAAGTTTAAGAAACACTGGTCTAGAAGTTGTGGCCAGAAGTCTTCACAGCTCTAGTTGGAAGGCTGACAGTCCTCCAGAGATAGTTTCTGGTCCTAGCAGGAGGACAATGGTAGCTGCAGCAAGGTAATTATGGTCTTCAAACAAAAAGACCATTTAGAGCAGGGGCTTTGAAAACTCATTGCAACGTAACCCCTTTCTAACAACAAAAAAGGACAACACCACTCCAAGACAGGGGACTGAAGTATAAACCCACCTGATCCCCACCACCCCAGGTGGGAAAGGCAAGGTCAAAGTCTGAGCCACGCCACCATACAACCTGAGTTCTGTCACCGTGGGCTGAAGCCAAAGGCTGAGCTCCACCTCCAAGGGCCAAAGATCTTGGGCTTTGACTTCTGACCCAGGCAGTGGGGTTTAGGCTTGTCCTTCAGCTCCAAGACCCTGTAAGTCTAATGCTAGCCATGGTGACCTCATTAAAATGGGGTCACAACCCCATTTGGAGTCCTGATCCACAGTTTGAGAACTGCTGGTATAGAGGAATATTTTTATACATCTGGACCACACTGTTCCTAAAAGCTGAGTTAGGAACTGTTAGTTCATCTTTGCTCTCTCTGTTACAGCAATTGTCCCTAGAGTATTTGAACCTCTTATTTCTGACAACCATAGTACAGCATCAAACTCTGTGGGAACTCGTTAAGGACAAGATCCAGTGGAGTCTAGTGTTGGGGAACCCTAGAGTGCTTGCTTCCAAGTTAATGGAACACCCCACACTCTACCAGCCACCGAGGGACTTTTTTTTCTCCCTGGAAAAAGCTATTTGGCCAAAGCAAAATGCTCTGAGAAAGGGCTGCTTTCAACGCACCATACAGTCAAACAAAAATCATAAGAAAGTTTTAAAATTGTTGAAATGTCCCATTTTTCACAAGGAAAATGGAGGAGGTTTATTAGAGCACAGATAAGAACTTCAAATTACATGATAAGTGTAATGTGTCACACAGCTTTGCAATTTGTCACACTGCTATCAGCTCAGTACTTGTACATATCCATGGGCATATGCAGCAAGGTATCTAGTGGAGTGCTCGGTGTAGGTCCCCAGTTATCAAATGTTCTTTCAAATGTTGTTAAGTAACTATTTCCTAAATATCTCTGATGCCTTTACTCTCTTGTAATGAGTGCTGCCCTACTATGGCATCCATCCATATACAAAGGTAGCTTAATTGCCTGTTCAGAGCAATAACCCTATACATCACTGAAGTGTATTAATTTTCTTCCTTGTTGTATGAAAATGAAGATCAAACACACAGTCACAGTAAAAGTTGCTTATGTCTTGACATATAGAACATTCAAGAAAAGAGGGGAGAAAAACACCACTGCCCCGATTATTGTACCTGTAAAATAATTTGGAATACATACTATATAACTGAAACTGATTATCATCTTAAATTTCTTGGCTCTGCCTTTTGTGAATGTTGTCATTTGTGGACATGAGGTTATCGAAACTTTACATTAGTAAGGCAACAAAACAAAACAAAACAGATGGTGCATTAACAATGGGGTTATTAAAAAAGGATAGTCTTCCCCATTCCAATGTATTCATTAATACATTTTAGACAATGTAATTGCTTCTTGAAACACTAATTGAAAGAGTTTCATTTGCAAAAGCCTAGGTCTTGGTAATATAAACCAGGCACAGTGCCACAAAGAGCTTGAATGCTATAATAAGGAAATGAATAGAAGATATTTAATTCAGTTTTTTTTTCTTTTAATGAAATCTGAACAAAGCAATGCTAAAACAACAAAAAAGAAAGAATTACAGAAGAAAAGAGGTTTTAGGAAGGACCAGAAATGATGAAAATGTGGGCAGCATTTTTGGCTTCTGAAAAGTAAGCCCACATCAAGGGATGCATGGTTTAGATTTGAGAGCACTGAAATATAATGCAGTATAATTTTATCAACACAACACAGTACTGTCCTGTGCATTTCTATAAACCTGTCTAAGTGATGGATACTTTTAAAAATTCTGTCTTCTGAAGGTTAAGTGTCTGTTCTAGAAATGGATGGGCAAGCTTGTTTTGCCAGATTTCAAACCCACTCAACCATTGTAGGTTTGCAAGTTTGTGTCAGACTTTACTCAAATAATCTTCTCCTTATAAGAGACTGTGGGGAGGAAAAAGGAACAGAGAGTTGGACAAGAGGAAACAAAATAAATCCAGTGAAAATGAAGCAGAGTGCTGGCAAAGTAAACAAACCAACCAACCCCAACAGACAGAAAAATAAAATAAAAAAATGGAAAAGAAATGAGAAAAGATGAGAAGAGAGAAAAATCCAAAAGGAAAAAAAAACACCCCTGACACAATTTGTAGGGTACTATTATAGGCTGGCTGGCCTTTTAAGAGAAAGTGAGCTTGGTCTTGCCAGTGAGGTAATAGCTAAATCCCAGCTAAGGCAGTTAATAGACTCGCCTGGCCCTGGGCAAAGTGGGGGCTGCTCTGGGCCCCAGAAGGGTTAGGGTCTTGGGCAGAAGGAGCAGGGCCTGGGGCTAGAGTCCCCCGGTCAGCCCTTCAGTGCTGCCTGGGTTTCTGGTGGAGATTTAAAGCACCCTAGACTCTGGCCACTGCATTAAATCTCCAGGCCCTGGAACTTCAGCTCCCTGTGTTCCACCCCATCAGTGGCCTGACTCCAGATAATTCTGATCTGATGACTAGGTGAGAATAATGTATTCAAGCTGTGAAGGGTCAGGATACATTAGGAAGAGCAGGAAAAGAAAGAGCAAGTGGAAGAGAAAAGTACAGGGAGCTAGTTAGGCTCTTATGGCAGACCCCGAAATAGGGCCGATAGATGTATTTAGTAAATTACACCATAACAAAGCTAGGTATTGGATTAAGGCTAGCAAACAGTTACATTTCCACATGTTGTGGAATCTTCATCACTGGAGATATTTAAGATCTGATTAGATAAATATCTATCAGGGATGATCTAGATCAGTGTTTCTCAAAGTGGTCCACTTCCCGGGCTCCCTTTGGCTGTAAATAGCAAAATGGAGCCAATAGGAGCCATGAGGCTCCGGCGCTACTAAGTAAACAAACTAGAGCAGCCAGTTAATGGGTTTCTCAAAGTGGTTTCGCAGACCACTTTGAGAGACACTGATCTAGATGGCACCTGGTCTTACTGTGAGGGGAGAGGACTGGATTTGATGTCCTCTTAAGGTCTCCCAGTTCTAGTATTTTATTATTCTTTTTTTACTTATTTTGTGTTAACCTTCAGCTACTAGTTTGTCTGTTCTATATGTAAAGCCAACAGACCCGGGGGATCAGGAGGCATTGGCAGGGTGGGAATGAACATGCATCCTTAGAAGTATAGTATATGGATTTAGAGGCATACCAACGTCTTTTCCCAACATGAGACTGCAAGTAACATTCAGCAATATCATTTTTTCCCTCATGAGTTTGAACCTTTATGAGAGGATAAATTCCACAAATTTCACACTGGATTTAAGTTATTTAACAAGCTACATTTCATGGCCATAGTTTCATTCATTTAATTAAGTAGCAAACTGTTTTTGTAGCAACACAATAGATTTCTACTTCTGTGTTTCTAAAATGTGTCATGTGTGAGAACAAGCTACTTTATTAGTGATTTTGGTTTACGGATAGGGCTGTAGTTGGGATTTATATTTGTGCAGTCCTGATAACTTCACAGTTTAGTAGTGCTTAGAAGTGTTTCTTTTTAAAGAAGGAAATGCCGATGATTTTGACAAAGCCTCAATAAAGCAAGAGGAAGGAACTGATTTTCATAAACATCACGTTTCTAACTAATGCAGAATTTGGGCTTTTTAAGGTCATAAATTGATGTTGAATGTTGAAGTATTTGATGTAAACTGAAGTAATAAATTATGAATTTGTTGCCACATTTAACACTGTGGTAGCCCTGGCTAAAGCCCTCCCTTAGAAAATGTCAGATTTCATCTGTGCATACAGAATAATAAAGAGATGCACCCTGATGTTCCTTATCCATTTTCTAATATGTATGTAGTGTGTCATAATTTATAAAATGCACTTACAGATCACACAGCTACTTTTGAAATTATTACATTGGAAATAAGTGATAGGGGAACTGTAAGGCATTCTGTTGCTAAGGATTGTTAAATGAGCTCTCACTAACTTGATGGAAAGAGATTCCTCACAAATTAAAGTCCAGACAATGAATAGCCAGACGTGTCCCTGTCCAGTTTTAGCAGAATATTTGCTTAGTTTTATCAGTGCTCAATCTAGTAAATTTCTTAAGTATATATGTAACTTCAAGCACATAGTCTGTCCAGGGATAGCTGGCATAGTCACAAATTTGATGTTAGGCATCATTGCTTCATCTCCCCCAAATCTGAATTTGTGTTGTACTTGTTTTGGTACTCAGTAGGGTAGCCGTGTTATTTTGTAACTTTAAAAAAAAGAGTAGTCCTGTAGTACGTAAGGGTACGTCTACACTTGCTCCCTATCTTGAGATTGGGATGCTAATGTAGTGTCCCGAAATTGCTAATGAAGTGTGGGATTTAAATATCCCACTCTTAATTATCATAATTGTGTCCGGATGCCATTTTGAAATCACGTTATTGTGAAATAAAACGCCCCGTGTAGCAGCGTTATTTCAAGAGAAGACCCTTCTCTCCAAATAACTGTTACTCCTGAGAAGAGTTTTCTCTTGAAATAACACTGCTACACGGGGCTTTTTATTTCACAATAATGCAATTTCAAAATGGCATCTGGACACGATTATGCTAATTAAGCACGGGATATTTAAATCCCGCACTTCATTAGCAATTTTGGGACACTCCATCTGTATCCCTATCTCAAGATAGGGAGCAAGTGTATACGTATCCTTAGAGACTAACAATATATATATATATATATAGTATCATGAGCTTTCACCTGCACTTCCTTCACTACTGAATTAGCCTGGTGATCAGTACATGGGTTAGCTTAGCTTGGTGAAAGCATCCCCACTTCAATACCATACTCATACTACTGTCAATGTTGTTTCGACACTCACCTTATGTTTGTGGCATACCCCATGGATCTTTGTGCTGAGAGGCTCTGGGATTCTTTTTTCCTAACAATTGTAAGATCATTTGTCTTTCATTTAAAGGAAATTATGGGCACACATTGGAGGACTGTAAGTATTTAGGTGATTTAGCCTGCATCCTCATTAACAAATGGGGAGATTGCAGGCCCAGTTAAAGCAAAGCCCAGATTCTAACCCTCACTCCCAACCAGATCAGCTAATTTGGGCTTAGTACCTTACTACTCAAAACAGGTAAGAAGTCTGAATCTTGAGTGAAAATATACTCTTAGAGTCTCAGCCCAGAAGTCTAGGATCTCAGTCCACAATCTAATGTCTGAACAATATTAGCTCTATGTTTGGAATTCACTTACTGTTAATTTTGTTTGTACTTCCAATGATCAACCTGCCACTCTGCAATGCGTGCAGTACAGAGACCATTTTGAATCTCTGCAGTTTTAGCACTCCTCTACTGTGATTTTTTCTGCCCATTGAATCAAACTAGAATTACTATATTTTAATACACACCCTTCTTTATTTTGCTTTCATCTGTGATTGGCTACTCTTATTTAAGTGACCTATTATGATATAATTTTAAATCAGTTCCATATCATTGTAAGGGCATTCTGTTAGAAGTGTCCATACACAGAATTAAATCAAAATACCAAAGAGTGTTAATTACAAGCACTGTAGTTATTCAGCTCCATTCTCCCTGTAGATAAACACAACACGATTAAAGCAAAGTAGGAGCTCACTACAAGAATTGAAGAGATACAGCCGATGTAAAGGGGGAAAAAAACACCAGAAAATTTGTGCACACTTTGTACTATGTGTCAAGATGCCTTACCAAAGCTATTCACACCTTCAAGACAGCAGTGCATTATTATCAGTTTACACCACATGCATTTTACTGTGCAGTCATTTAACCTAAACTCAAATGAGAAATTGCAGAACTCCTAACTGTGGTTTGTGACCTATCCTTTAAATCAATTTCTGTACCAAGTGATTGGAAGATAGCTAATGTGACATCAATTTTCAAAAAGGGCTGTAGAGGTAATCCTGACATTTACAGACCGATAAGTCTAACTTCAGTAACAGGCAAATTGGTTGAAACTATAGTGAAGAGCAGAATTGTCAGATACATGGATGAACATAATTTGTTAGGAAAAATTCAACATGGTTTCTGTAAAGGGACTTCAGCCCCACCAATCTACTAGAATTCTTTTGCATGTGAACAAGGGGAATCTAGGGAATATAGTGTATTGGATTTCCAGAAAGCCTTAGACAGTGTCTCTCACCAAAGGCTCGTAAGCAAAATAAGCTGTCCTGGGATATGAGGAAAGATCCTCTTGTGGATTGAAAACTGGTTAAAGATAGCAAAGAAAGGGTTGGAATAAATGGTCAATTTTCCAAATGAAGAGAGGTAACTGGTCATAGAATCATATAGAATCATAGAATAATAGGACTGGAAGGGACCTCCAGAGGTCATCGAGTCCAGCCCCCCGCCCTCAAGGCAGGACCAAGCTCCGTCTACACCATCCCTGACAGATGTCTATCTAACCTGTTCTTAAATATCTCCAGAGAGGGAGATTCCACCACCTCCCTTGGCAATTTATTCCAATATTTGACCACCCTGACAGTTAGGAATTTTTTCCTAATGTCCAATCTAAACCTCCCTTGCTGCACTTTAAGCCCATTACTCCTTGTCCTGTCCTCAGTAACCAAGAGGAACAAATTTTCTCCTTCCTCCTTGTGACACCCTTTTAGATATTTGAAAACCGCTATCATGTCCCCCCTTAATCTTCTTTTTTCCAGACTAAACAAGCCCAGTTCATGAAGCCTGGCTTCATAGGTCATGTTCTCTAAAACTTTAATCATTCTTGTCGCTCTTCTCTGTACCCTTTCCAATTTCTCCACATCTTTCTTGAAATGTGGCGCCCAGAACTGGACACAGTACTCCAGCTGAGGCCTAACTAGTGCAGAATAGAGCGGCAGAATGACTTCACGAGTTTTGCTTATAACACACCTGTTGATACAACCTAGAATCATATTTGCTTTTTTTGCAACAGCATCACACTGTTGACTCATATTCAACTTGTGGTCCACTATGACCCCTGGATCCCTTTCCGCCATTCTCCTTCCTAGACAGTCGCTTCCCATCTTGTATGTATGGAACTGATTGTTCCTTCCTAAGTGGAGCACTTTGCGTTTCTCTTTGTTAAACCTCATCCTGTTTACCTCTGACCATTTCTCTAACTTGCTAAGGTCATTTTGAATTATGTCCCTATCCTCCAAAGAAGTTGCAACCCCACCCAGTTTGGTATCATCTGCAAACTTAATAAGCGTACTCTCTATCCCAATATCTACATCATTGATGAAGATATTGAACAGTACGGGTCCCAAAACAGACCTTTGAGGAACTCCACTTATTATCCCTTTCCAGCAGGATTTAGCACCGTTAACAACAACTCTCTGACTACGGTTATCCAGCCAATTATGTACCCACCTTATCGTGGCCCTATCTAAGTTATATTTGCCTAGTTTATCAATAAGAATATCATGCGAGACCGTATCAAATGCCTTACTAAAGTCTAGGTATATGACATCCACCGCTTCTCCCTTATCCACAAGGCTCGTTATCCTATCAAAGAAAGCTATCAGATTAGTTTGGCATGACTTGTTCTTCACAAACCCATGCTGGCTATTCCCTATCACTTTATTACCTTCCAAGTGTTTGCATATGATTTCCTTAATTACCTGCTCCATTATCTTCCCTGGGACAGACATTAAACTGACTGGTCTGTAGTTTCCTGGGTTGTTCTTATTCCCCTTTTTATAGTTGGGAACAATATTTGCCCTTTTCCAGTCTTCTGGAATCTCCCCTGTCTGCCATGATTTTTCAAAGATCATAGCTAAAGGCTCAGATACCTCCTCTATCAGCTCCTTGAGTATCCTGGGATGCATTTCATCAGGACCTGGTGACTTGCTGACATCTAACTTTCCTAAGTGATTTTTAACTTGTTCTTTGTGTATCCTATCTTCTAAACTTACCCTCTCTCTGCTTGTATTCACTACGTTAGGCACACCTCCAGACTTCTCGGTGAAGACCGAAACAAAGAAGTCATTGAGCATCTCCGCCATTTCCAAGTTTCCTATTACTGCTTCTCCCTCCTCCCTGAGCAGTGGGCCTACCCTGTCCTTGGTCTTCCTCTTGCTTTTATAAAAGGTCTTCTTGTTTCCCTTTATGCCTGTTGCTAGTTTGATCTCATTTTGTGCCTTTGCCTTTCTAATCTTGCCCCTGCATTCCCGTGTTGCTTGCCTATATTCATCCTTTGTTATTTGTCCTAGTTTCCATTTTCTATATGACTCCTTTTTTATTTTGAGATCATGATGTCTACAGGGGTCCATACTGGGATCAATCCTATTTAATATAATCATAAATGATCTAGAGAACAGGATAAGCAGTGAGGTGGCAAATTTTGCAGATGATACAGAACTTCTTAAGATGGTTAAATCCGAAGTAGACCATTAAAGAGCTTCAAAAGGATCTCACAAAGCTAGGTGACTGGGCAACAAAATGGCAGATGAATTCTAATGTTGATAAATGCTAAGTAATTCATAATGGAAAACATAGTCCCAACAATACATATAAAATGATGGGGAGTAAATTAGCTGTTACCGCTCAAGAAAGAGATCTTGGAGTCACTGTGAATAGTTCTATGAAAACATCAATTTGATGTGAAGCAGCAGTCCAAAAAATGAACAGAATGTTAGGAATCTTTAAGAAAAGGATAGAGAATAAGACAGAGAATATCTTTAATGCCTCTTAGAATACTCAAGGTGCTGATAGAGGAGGTATCTGAACCTTTAACTATGATCTTTGAAATATCATGGAAGATGGGAGATATTCCAGAAGACTGGAAAGGGGCAAATATAGTGCTTATCTATAAACAGGTAAATAAGAACAACCCAGGAAACTACAGACCAGTCAATTTAATTTCTGTGACAGGGAAGATAATGGGCAAGTAATTAAGGAATTCATCTGCAAACACCTGGAAGATAATAAGTGATAGGTAGCAGCCAGCATTGATTTGTAAAGAACAAATCGTGTCAAACCAATCTGACAGCTTTCTTTGATAGGATAACAAGTCTTGTGGATTAGGGAGAAGTGGTGGACATGGTATACCTTGACTTTAGCAAGGCATTTGATATGGTATCAAGTGATTTTCTTAACAATGAACTAGGCAAATACAACTTAGATGGGGCTACTATAAGGTGGGTGCATAACTGGCTGGGTAACCATTCTCAGAGACTAGTTATTAATGGTTCACAATCCTGTTGGAAGGGCATAACAAGTGGGGTTCCGCAGGGGTCTGTTTTGGTTCGAATTCTGTTCAATATCTTTATCAACAATTTAGATATTGGAATAAAGAGTATGCTTATTAAGATTGCAGGTGATTTGAAGCTGGGAGGGGTTGCAACTGCTTTGGAGGATAGGGTCCTGCAATGAGGAATAATGGTAGTTTGAATTAGGAGCTTTACTTCAAACTATCTAGCCCATGTCACGTGTCGCTGCGGGCAGGGTGTCCGAACTACCAGGCATTTAAAAATGACAGCCCCCAGGAACATGCAAATAAAGCCCGGGATATTTTAATCCCAAGTTTCATTTGCAAGTTCGAATGACTATATTAGCCACCCTAGTTCGAACTAGGGTGGTTAATGTAGGCAACCGGAGTTGCAAATGAAGCCCGGGATTTGAATTTCCCGGGCTTCATTTGCATATTGCCTGGTGCCGCCATTTTTAAACGTCCGCTAGTTTGGACTCCGTGCCCGCGGCTACATGCGGCACGAACTAGGTAGTTCAGATTAGGCTTCCTATTCCGAACTACCATTACTCCTCGTGTCTAATCCAGTATGCCTACTCTTATGTTCTTATATTCTTAACCTATTATTTCTAAAAATTTAAGTTCTGCAGTATTTGAAGTTGCTTCCTCATCTGCACACAATTAAGATCTGTTAAAACTCTTTATATGGGATAGAAAGCAAGCACAAATACCTTTTTGCCCCCCGCCCTGATAGCCAGGAGTCCAGTGTTTTGATTGGTTCTCTACGATAGCCTGCTGTTTAGGGCATTCCCTTTGCATATGAGGTATCCATGTTAAAGTCCCTGCACCTAAATCTCTGGCATTACAGCGGAGTGTCCCCACGTCTCACTCTGAGAGTGAGATGCTCTTTTCATTTTTAATTGAAATAGTCTCAATTTTATCTTCAAAACAGTGTTTTGGTTTTTTGATAGGTGACATTTTGGCCTAATTCAAGTAAAGCGCTTAGTCATGTACTTTCAAGTACTCAAGACACTCATACTTAGGGAATAGAATCCACTGATCTAAAAGGTAATTGTTCACTAGTCTTCATCCAGTCCCTAGTTTTGTTATGATGCAATTGACCACTGAAAATGTCACATTTTAGGTTCACCTTTCTCTCTTTGTTTTGTACACAGAGCCAGATCCTAGATCTAATAGAGTTACTAGGAGTTTTGCTGTTGATGTCAGTAAGACTATGGAAACAACTGCCAACTAAGATTCCCGAAAATTCTGTCTGTGGGTTAAAGGCATAATCATTCTCCTTAGATTTCAAGTTTCAGACTATTTCAAGTGAAGCACCCTGGATGCTGCAGTCAATGATGCTGATCAGCAGTAGCATTTGACTTGCCTATAAAGATAAATGGGGAAATGTACTGAATAGGAGATGTCCCTGAACTGTAGCAGAAGAAATGATTTAAAAGGAGAAAACTTCAAATGTTTTTTATAATAGAATTTAACAAAAAAAAGTTTAGAGGGAAAATAGAAAAGACAAATCAGTTCAGAAAATAACCCATCCAGGCCCAGTGGGAAATATGAAGGTGGGATATTAAATTGGTTTTAGAAAACTCTACTCGTACGATTATGTGAAGGCAGAGATTTGAGTATCAAAAAGAATTATAGTTTAATGGCTCACATGCTTTCATATGATCCTAAATTGACTCAGCAAGAGCTGCTTGTGATGTTCTGTCTGCCAATCTTCCCTGTATATGTGCTTTCTCTTCCGAAAGCATTCATTGTGATCTTGATAAAGGAAATTCACATACTAATGATATCCCATTGTGTACCTTATGAAACATTTAAAATGGGCTGTTATGGGTACAGAGTTTAACAGGGAGCAACTAATTGTTTATGCTGGGCTAACCTAGAGGGTGGTGGTGGCAAGTTTCATTTTCAAACTTTAATATTGTAAGGTTTGAACTTCCAGGATAAAGTTTCTATAACAGATGATTCAATAGCACATACCCATTCAGCGGAAAGCATACTGTGCATATTTTTGTACAAAGCTCGCTCTAGACTATATGATGTTATTTACGAGGTCTAGCTCTGGCTATGCTAATGGCTGTAAAAAATCAGACCCTACCTGCTAGCATACTAGAACGCCTGTTGTGCTAGCTTCCCAAACTGCTGTTTTATTAATGATCTTGAAACTGAAATAGTAGGGCATGAAGAAGCGTTAGAATGACTTACTGATAAGTCACAGACATTTGCCAAGAAAATGAAACTCACTGAGAGAGGAAAGCACTAGGGAGGCCAATGAAGAACCAAATGTTCCGTTTTGTGATTCATATGACCTTCTCCTTCATGAGATTGCAAAGAAAAAAAAAAGGAAAACTGCCTCAGTCATGCTGGGTAAACATGTTGTCCTTAAGCTCTAGCATTATGTGAATTCTGTGCAGCATTTGCTTATTACATTAAAAGACAGAGAGTCTTGCTGAAATCAAAGAGAATTCAGAGTTATCTTACACTCCATCTGTAACTGATATGCTTATACTCACTTCTACAACAAAGCAGTACTATGGGATGAAAATTAGCAAAATGGATGAATCTGAAATCAGGAGAACTCCCTAATAGTTGTATCTCTTACACTGTAAACTCCCAACCTTCCCACTTCTGTTTATCTCATTTCTACAACTTTTGCATTCTTATATTATAAGCTGGCTGGGGCAGTGACTTTGTGACACATTTGTGCAGTGCTTAGCACTTTTGATAGGGTCTCCCACAATATTCTTGCCAGCAAGTTAAGGGAATGCGGATTGGATAAATGGACGGAAAGATGGATAGAAAGCTGGCTAGAAGGTTGGGCCCAGAGGGTAGTGATCAATGGCTCGATGTCAGGATGGCAGTCAGTTTCTAGTGGAGTGCCCCAAAGTTCAGTTATAGGACTGGTTTTGTTCAATATCTTTATTAATGACCTGGATGAGGGAATAGATTGCACCCTCAGCAAGTTTGCAGATGACACTAAGTTAGGGGGAGTAGTAAATACACTCGAGGGCAGAGATAGGGTCCAGAGTGACTTAGACAAATTGGAAGATTGGGCCACAAGAAATCTCATGAGGTTCAACAAGGACAAGTGCAGAGTCTTGCACTTGGGATGGAAGAATCCTAAGCATCGTTACAGGCTGGGGACCAACCAGTTAAGTAGTAGTTCTGCAGAAAAGAACCTGGGGATTACAGTGGATGAGAAGCTGGATATGAGTCGACAGTGTGCCCTTGTAGCCAAGAAGGCTAATGGCATGTTAGGTTGCATTAGGAGGAGCACTGCCAGCAGATCAAGAGATGTGATTATTCCCCTTTATTCGGCTCTTGTGAGGCCACATCTGGAGTATTGTGTCCAGTTCTGGGCCCCCCACTACAAAAAGGATGTGGATGCATTGGAGAGGGTCCAGTGGAGGGCGACCAAAATGATTAGGGGGCTGGAGCCTACGAGGAGAGGCTGAGGGTATGTCTACACTACCCTGCTAGTTCGAACTAGCGGGGTAATGTAGGCATACCGCACTTGCAAATGAAGCCCGGGATTTGAATTTCCCAGGCTTCATTTGCATAAGCGGGGCGCCGCCATTTTTAAATCCCCGCTCGTTCGAACCCCATGCAGCGAACGAGGCTTCCTAGTTCGAACTACCGTTACTCCTCATTCCACGGGGAGTAACGGTAGTTCGAACTAGGAAGCCTAGTTCAAACTACCTAGTTCATGCCCCGTGTAGCCGCGCTGCACGGGGTTCGAACGAGCGGGGATTTAAAAATGGCAGTGCCCCGCTTATGCAAATGAAGCCCGGGAAATTCAAATCCCGGGCTTCATTTGCAAGTGCGGTATGCCTACATTACACCGCTAGTTCGAACTAGGAGGGTAGTGTAGACATACCCTCAGGGACTTGGGTCTGTTTAGTCTGCAGAAGCGAAGAGTGAGGGGGGATTTGAAGCGAATTTGAAGTGAAGAGTGAGAAGGCAAGTTCCAAAGATGCTAGAGAAAGGCTGTTCTCGGTAGTGATGGATGGCAGAACAAGGAACAATGGTCTCAAGTTGCAGTGGGAGAGGTCCAGGTTGGATATTAGGAAAACTATTTCACTAGGAGAGTGGTGAAGCACTGGAATGGGTTACCTAGGGAAGTAGTGGAGTTTTCATCCCTAGAGATTTTTAAGTCTCGGCTTGACAAAGCCCTGGCTGGGTTGATTTAGTTGGGATTGGTCCTGCTTTGGGCAGGGGGCTGGACTTGATGACTTTCTGAGGTCTCTTCCAGCTCTATGGTTCTATGATTCTATGATCATGTTCCTAATCCTAAACTGGGGTTCCCACACAAGGACAATAATAAAAAAGTAGCATTTTCTAAGGAGGCCAACTCCCATTTCACTTGGAGTTTGATGCTCACCTCTGTGAAGGTAAATCCCACCTAGAAAGAAATTTTATCCAAGAGACAATGGTGGAAACATATTCACTTATATTAGAAATGGAACACATCAAACACAAAAGAACATACTGGGAAGAAAAATTCTGCCCTTAAAGGAAGGGGAAAGGGTGATGTGTGTTTTCCTTTTCTGACTGAACTCTTTCCTTGCTTTCAAATGCCACTTACAGAATTAACAAGACTCCCTCATCCCTCTGTCTTTTGGGACTACTCTTTGCATGTCCTCTATGTGATTATGTCCCATAAGTTTCCCCTCTTTCCTTTTCTAATTGATTAGCATATTTGAAGTGTATAAAAATATCTCAGATGAACTAAATAGGACTCGTGACTGCATTTCAGTAGAGTGAAATGATGTTTATGCCTAGTGTAGGAAGTGCTTTAAATAGCTTAAATGGGGTTATATAAATATGTTGTCTGAAATTATTACCTAGCATCGTGTTTAAAAGAGCAAATTGTAGCTACAGTGAGAGCTGTAACTCTGAATCTCCCCAGTTGATGGGGGGAAGATTCAGTGCATTATTCTAACACTGTTTCGATCATTTTTGTTTAACTTAACACTCTTAAAAGGGTCCAGAGTCAGAGCCCCGAAGAACAGCTTCACACAGAGACTTTGCTATGACAGTGCCTAACACCTAGACACTGTTCCCAAGTAGAATTCACAGCTTGGAGTTACATATCCAGGTGTCCCATGTCCCCAGAGAGAGCCCATAACTAACAGGTTATTTGGGGGAAGGTGTGTGTTTGTTTCTCAGTGACTCCTGTTGAAGCCTTTCCATTGGGTATAACTAATTAAACACTTGTAGGGCCAATTCCATAGCCTGGTGCCCACCCCACTTACCTGACATGGGCAAGTCTAATGAAAGTCTCTGAAGGGGCCATCCCGAGGAAGGCGTGGGACCTGGGGCAACCTTCCCTCCCCTAGGATACTCCCTCACCGTGGGTCCTTCCTCTGCTTCACCCCCACCTTGCCCCACCCCTTTCCCTAAACAAGGGGTGGCCAACCTGTTACAGGCAAAGAGCCAAAATAGTGGTGGACATAGCGCAAAGAGCCAAGGGAAAAAAGTTGTCGAACCCCCCCCCCCCCAGCTGCTGCGGTTGGTCGAGCAAATAATAATAATAATAAAAAAATGCTGCCCCATTAAAAGAAAACTCCAGTTTGGTTTTTTGGCCACATCAGGCTCCTGGCGCCATTTTGCTTCACCACACCGGATGGCTCCTTTGCACCTGGTGAGCACAGGGGCCCTTTGTAGGGGTTCGAGGGCAGCTTCGCGAGCCGTGGGGTACACTTTGTGAGCCACACTTTCTGTGGTGAAGAGCCGCATGTGGCTCTTGAGCTGTGGTTGGCCACCCCTGCCCTAAACCTTGATCCTACCTCACCTTTCCTGCCCCGTTCTGTTCCCTTACTGAAGCCCGCTCATCCAAGCAACATGAACCAGGGGCATTACTGAGGTGCCTGGTGTGTAGCAATAGCAGGGGCCAGCCACCGCTTCCTGCACTCACTGCAGTGGTGGGAACCAGAGTGGTTCAGCAACTTGCTGCACTCCACCCAATTGCTCTCACCCAGCCTGCTGTGCTCCACTTCTTCACAGAGGTGGGAAGCCGAGCACTCGGGGGCTGGGGCCCTCTGCTTCCCACGGCTGCAGTGAAGTCGAGCACAGAGGGTGGAGCAGGGCAGGCTGCCAGGTCGCTCGTGGTCACCAATCAGTAGATCGTGATCTACTGGTAGATCCTGTAGCCTCTAACAGGTTATCCTGACTGATATGGCCAAAAGGCTATCAAGTGCCAGCACTTCAGTTGCCCCCCAGGGCAAAGGTGTTTGCGTCTGAGGTAGATCCTGACTTGCACTTAAATTCAAAAAGTGATCTTGTGCTTAAAAAGCTTGGAGACCGCTGACCTATAGTGTGGTAAAGCATGGACCAGAAAAGTACAAACTGCCCCAAGGTGTATTATGCCTCGACTACTTGAGTAGGCTTGCTTATAGGATTGAGAGTCTTATCCTCTGCATCCCCGCTGACACTGCTAAAAAGTACAGTTGGTGTCAATATCCATTATGGTAAGTGTCTCATTTGGTTGTATGAACTAGAGTTAGATTCCCAAGTTATTACACACGGTAAAAACTTCCAGGGCCAAATTCTGCGTTTTCTTAACTTCATGCACGCCTGCAGATTTCCAATAGGTTCCATAGTAAATCAGTGCAAAATCCAACTTTAAGGGTATATCTATACTCTGATAAAAACCCTAGTGCAGTGAGTCTCAGTGTCAGGACACAGGCCTGTGGGGCTAAAAATTGAAGTGCAGGGTATATCCCCCTTCACCAGGGTGTCAGATGGGGTCAGAATGAGCCCAAATATCTACATCAATTTTATATCCCTCAGCCCCAGTCAGTTAACTTGGCCAGCCGTGGCCCTGCTATGGTCTGTTATTGAAATATAGTCACATCCTGAGTCACTGCTGGCTTAGGCTGACCTAAAGGTTAGAGGATTGCAGTCTTGTTAAAACTCACCAGTCACCCAGACTCCCTTTAGCCTCATATTTAACTATGTTAGGTTGCAGTTAAAGACCAGAAGTGCTTATTAGAAGCTAAAAAGGTGTAAAATATAATCCAGTACTGTCTCCAAACTAGTACTCTGCCAAACACTAACCATACATCTAAAAACCATGTTAGTATTGATCTTGAGTCACTTCACATTAGGACTTCCTCCGTTATCTAGCTAGAGCCTGCCAGTGGGCTAGCAATGCATAGAACGACACAACCAAACAGCAGACCAATGGATTAATGATATCTGAATGACCTCTCTTTAACTTCCCACATATCCCCCTTGATTCCTCATTACCCTCCCTAGAAAAAAATGTACTTAATACGAGTATGTATTTTGTGAACCTCTTGTGCAACTAACAAAACCTCAAAAATAACAATATAACAATAATAATACAGGAGGGCTTTTTTTTTTTTGCTTTTTATAGGAATAATTATTGGCTCCAAATATCTGAAATGGATGAGTGGCTATTTAGACAAGGGAAATTAAGTATGAGAGAGAAAAATTGTAGGGAGTGGTAACTTGCAAAATTTCCCATTTTGCAGATAAGAAATGACCATTTCCTCCTCTGTTTCTTATTATTTTATTAACATAAATTCATACACATATGCACGCATTTTGTGCTGACCATTTGGAGCAAAGGCATAATTAGTACACTATCAATTTGCTCTCCTTCCCCCCTTTTTTGTTTGGTATATTGCTTTTTAAAATAACATGCTGTAACTATTACTTTCATTGCTAACTACGCAAAACTCCATTCTCTGTACTATGAACTCTTTCCAAGAAAATTCCACCTTCCCATGTGTGTTAGAACCTAAATATTTGATGAAATCTACCTATATATAATGTCTTATGTGGTAGTTTTCTAAATACATAGAACAAGTAGGTGTTTGTGTAAGATCTGCCATTTTCAAACATATAATTACTCTTTTTGTATTATTAACTGTATTTTATTTACCAGTTACTATGTTTCCTCACCTTTTTCATTTCTATTACTGAACACTTTTTTCATAGGTTTCATTCCTTTAAAGCAAGCTTTATGGGACATTTTGAGGACCCTGTTTTACCTTTTTTTGGCATTTCAGTAGCACCTATGATCAACTGAGATTGGAACCCCTTCATGCTAGGCACTTTCACGCACATTTAGTAAGACACACTCACTGGCCTGAAGCTTTACCATCTACTGTAACCAACTGAGACGTTTACATTCTGACCTAGTGTTTAGGGCAGCAGTCAAAGGTCCAGGCCATCAGAATCTGAGGCAGACAGGGTCAGATTACCATGAGATCAGTGGCAGGTAACAGGAATAGGTATTGTAAGGGAAGAAGTCGTAACCCAGGAAGTACTCTGCTGCATGGCCAATTTCCTGTTCCTGTGCTTTGTTTCAAATAGAAGCTGGGATCCAACCAATCAAAATTCCTAGTGTTTTGCCAATCAGATCCCAGAACTGGAGTCTTCTGTAAGAGTTCAGCTTCTATTTTGTCAGCTGTTAGCAAGTCACTGGCTGGTAAGTAGAAATGTACTTGACCCTAACGGCCTTGTAGACTAAGGTCTACATGGCCCTGACCGTAACCTCCTCTGACGGCAGCCAGGAGTCCTGTGGCACCTTATAGACTAACTGAAGTACTGGAGCATAAGCTTTCATGGGCAAGGACCCACTTCGTCAGATGCAAGTGGGTCTTTGCCCACGAAAGCTTATGCTCCAACACTTCAGTTAGTCTATAAGGTGCCACGGGACTACTCGCCACTTTTGCAGATTTTGACTAACACGGCTACCTCTCTGATACTCCTCCCAAGGGATGCCCTCAGGATGATTCCTATGGACTGCTTGTGCAAATCTGGGATTGTGCCCATTTCCTGCAGGTTCTTAGCTGCCCTACTATATACCACATCCCTCCCAGTCAGTCAATAAGGGTATGTCTACACTACAGCTCTATTCGAACTAACTTAATTTGAATTAGTTAATTCAAACTAAGCTAATTCGAACTAGTGCATCTAGACCTAAAAACTAGTTTGAAGTAGCATTTTGCTAATTCGAACTAGCATGTCCACATTGAGTGGACCCTGAACCGAGGTTAAGGATGGCTGGAAGCAGTGCTGGCAGGGCATCAGGTTAGGACTTAGAGCGTGGAGCTGCTGTCTCAGGCTAGGGCAGTGCTTAAAGGGACCCTAGGGCTGTGCTTAAAGGGACCTGACCCCCACCCCGGACAGACAGTTCTCAGGGGTTCCCCGCTTGCAAAGCAGTCCTGGCTTGGAGTGCCCTGAGTGCCCACACTCGGCACATCACAGCACTCGGCCATCAGCCCGGCTGCACTTGCTGCAGGCTGCCATCTGGGAAGAGGGAGCAATTGGGGGGCTGCAGGAGAGGTTCCACCCCCAGAAGCTCGCAGAGCCAGCCCAGACCTCTCCATTGGAGGCTCGTACCCCATTCCTCCCTCACCTCCTTCCACTTACCCCTCCCTAGCCCCCCTTCCTGATGTACAAAATAAAGGACAATTGTGTTCAAAAATAGAATCTCTCTTTATTGAACAAAACTGGGGGAGACTGGGAAAAGGAGGTGGGAGAGGGGAAGAGAGAGGGCATGAGAGGAGAGGGCACCTAAAATGATCAGGAGTTTGGAACAGGTCCCATATGAAGAGAGGCTAAAGAGACAGCAACTTTTCAGCTTAGAAAAGAGGAGATGGAGGGGGGATATGATAGAGGTCTATAAAAGCATGAGTGGGGTGGAGAGGGTGCATACAGAAAAGTTCTTCATTAGTTCCCATAATAGAAGGACTAGAGGACACCAAAGGAAAGGAATGGGTAGCAGGCTTCAAACTAATAACAGAAAGTTCTTCTTCACAAAGCAAATAGTCAACCTGTGGAACTCCTTGCTGCAGGAGGCTGTGAAGGCTACAACTAGAACAGAGTTTAAAGAGAAGTGAGATCAATTCATGGAGGTTGGATCCATGGAGTGGTATTAGCCAGAGAGTAGGAGTGGTGTCCCTGCCCGAAGTTTGTGGAAGGCTGGAGAGGGATGGCATGAGACAAATGGCTTGGTCACTGTCTTCGGTCCATCCCCTCCAGGATCCCTAGGGTTGGCCGCTGTCGGCAGACAGGCTACTGGGCTAGATGGACCTTTGGTCTGACCCAGGATGGCCATTGTAATCTCAGGGCTCAGGGTCAGGGGTCTCAGTGGACCACCTTGATTTTCATGCAAACCTGCTCCTAGGTGGCCAGGCTGGCAGCTCTCCTGCCCTAGATGGCCGCTTTCCTGTGCCTAGTGCGGAGGTCGTGGACGAGGTCCACGATGTCTGCACTGGACCAGGCAGGTGCCTGCCTCTTGCGGTTCTGGGCAAGCTCCTGGGAGCTGCCAGCCTGGTCCCGGGAAGAGGGGGAGGGCTGGGGGGCATCGGGTGGCTGGCTCGCGCCGTGCCAGGTGCAGGGTCTGCTGGCTGGGTGCTGGCAGGCTTGCACCTGGCACGGGCACCGTAGCCAGCCCTTGCCCCTTTAAGGGGTCTGGGGCCGGGAGGGGGGCAATAGAGTTTCCCTGGTGTTGGCCAGAGTGGCCACCAGGGAAAGCTGGGGAGGGCTAGCCACCCACTAGTTCGAAATAAGGGGCTACACAACCCCTTAATTTGAACTAGTAAGTTCGAACTAGGCTTAGTCCTCGTAAAATGAGGTTTACCTAGTTCGAACTAAGCGCTCCGCTAGTTCGAATTAAGTTTGAACTAGCGGAGCGCTAGTGTAGCGCCTATCAAAGTTAATTCGAACTAACGTCTGTCAGTTCGAATTAACTTTGTAGTGTAGACATACCCTAAGATACCAGAGCCTGCCACATTTATATTTAGAGGTGAGGATCTCCTGAACCTTGTATTCTTCATAGCTCTGTAGCTATACAGGTAGAGAGGCTGGCTGGGTGGTGTGATGTTGTTGGTTTGGGGATTTGAAAGTGAAATATGAAATAACAGGTGATTCTTGAAAAAATTGGGGTAGTTGGACCCAAGCAACTTTGACCCATAGGGGCACAGTCTGCATTGTTGTATGCAAACTCTGTGTAAGGGAGAAGGTTTCCATATTCCTCTTTTCAAAAGGCATCAGCATATTCTTGGTATTTTAAGGGGAGTTCAGATGTTGTTTCAACAGAAGGTTCTGTCTCTGACCTGAACCTCTTGAGCTTCAGATGCTGAGACTGAATCTATCAATTCCCAGGAGTGCTGCTGATAAAATTCTGATGGAAAACAGACTTTCTATACTTAGCACCAAATGAGCAGACTTTGGAGGGTCAGCCAGGAGATACTTATGAGCCGAATAAGGTGTGGAGAATGGATTACACCTCATTGTAATGTTTCCTTAATCACAGCCACCAGAAAAATTGTTTCTTCAGTTACTGGACCAGAAAACAATCAGGAACTCCCACTAGTGTCTAAGGTCAGGAGTGGCCTTAGGTTGCAGGGGAATCAGATGGATCTGGACTGCATTTATGAAACAGTGAGTTATGCCTGGGTAATGGGACTGGTAGGATGGGAATTTGCAGGTGCGCCCCACGTATGTGCAACTCGACTGCAAGTAGGGAGCTCTGGGGTGCAGCTCAAGATTTGTTCTAATCAAAGCTGCAGTGTGTAGGAGCTCCTCTCCCAAGTTTCTTGGAGATCATATAGGGCCAGGAGAGATGGTGTGACCTGTTTAACCACAGTAGAAGCAGAGATGATGCTGGATTCATTGTTCACTTTTACAGGGGTGAACCCTGGTGGAACCACTTGCATTGGCTTGACAGAGTACATTGAGGGAAAATTCACAGTGCATGCATAGGAGAGTGGGAAGATCCCTGATTTTTCCTCCTTTCACTGCCGTAACAAATTGCCTATATAGATGGAATGAGCCATGAAAAAATAGAGACAACATTGATGGAGCGGTAGATGGTGAGGTTACCAGGAGATCAGAGTCAGGCAATAAGAACAGATAGCACATGTGAAGTCATTTTAAGCATGGGAAAGCCAACTACATGGACTACTTCCTATTCCTGTGCTTGGTTTCAGCTGAAGCTGTGAACCAATCAGAAATCCCAGGGTGTGTCTAGACTACACCGCTCTGTTGACAGAGAGATATATAGATTAGGCACATTGAAATTGCTAATGAAGCAGGGATTTAAATATCCCATGCTTCATAGCCACCAGAAAAATTGGCTGCCGCTTTTTTTCGAAACGGAGCTGTTTCAACTCCCCCCCCCCAGCAGTTTAGACGTGGATCTGTCGAAAATAAACCCTTTTTCGACAGCCTGTAAACGTCATTTTTTGAGGAATACAGGATCTGTCGAAAAAGGGTTTATTTTCAACAGATCCATGTCTAGACTGCCAGAGTTTTTTTTTTCAAAAAAACTTTCAAAAAAAAGCAGTGGCCATGTTTATGCTAATGAAGCATGGGATATTTAAATTCCTGCTGCATTAACAATTTCAACATGCTTGATTTGCATCCCTCTGTCGACAGAGAGATGCAGTCTAGACATAGCCCCAGCTTTCTGCCAAATCCTCTGTCAGAGTTCAGCTTTTGTTTGGCACCTCTTAGCAAATCACCGGTATAGTAGGAAGAGAGCTTGAGACATAAGCCCTTGTATCAGAGGCCTGGGATAAAGTAGGACATGCTTACAGAGTCTGTGAAGAACCGGGCTAATATAGCAGAAATATACATTCCTAAGACGTGCTAAGTAAAGAGTATTCAGGCAAGCACATATCAAGTGGTATCATGATCTCAAGGATGTACAAAAACTGTCCCCAAGGGTTACAGAACAGCCTGACTCCTCCAAAAAGCTGAGATCAGGATGACAGTATGTAATTTGTGTATATTAAGGTATAAATATGTATTTTAGAGGGAGTATCTTGATGAGTCAATTTAGGATCATATGAAAGCAGAAAAGGATTTGAAGTAGAATCTCAGGAAAGGCCATGGCTTCTGTGACTATGCAAATCCCCAGTGGCCCAAATGGGCAGCTAATCTAGTCTATATAGCTGGGCAGTTGAAGGGGCATATAGCTGGTTGTGACTTCCCAATAAATTGAGGTTGTGGACTCTGACACTCCACGAATTTCCCAACTCTTAGGGTTTGTGCAAGAAGGATGAATTCTACCTCCAAAACAGATGAAAAACCATACTTTATATGTACTGTGTTATTGTATATGCAACACATACAGTCCCTTATCCAGAAAGAATGGATTTCTATAAGCATAACTAAACCCACAAAGATGTTGAATATTTTATGAAATTATATTTGAGTTTGGAAGTGATATGCTACGACTATATTGCTGTCTTCCTGCTGAATTCCCAGAACACTCTTAAAAATATGATAATGCTCTGACAAGCCTTTCATGGTTTAGCAATTTCTTTCAAA
Organism: Pelodiscus sinensis; assembly: GCF_052426305.1. Taxonomy (NCBI): domain Eukaryota; kingdom Metazoa; phylum Chordata; order Testudines; family Trionychidae; genus Pelodiscus; species Pelodiscus sinensis. Next base: position 18,084,581 of record NC_143054.1, read on the forward strand.
ATAGGAAATAAATTACACCTCTGAAAATCATTCATACATTTGATCAAGTCTGCTCAAAAATTCCTTCCATCAGGACAGGACAGAATTTCTTAAAGCAGTTTCCTGGGTTCAAGTTCTCCTTGTTAATTTAATAAAAGTGTTATGGGTCACAATACTTTTATTATTTGACTGTTTTCAAATACTCATTTCCCTTTTCCCATCACTAGATAAAATCTTCAGTAGCACTCTGTTTTAAAGAGCTCACACTGATAACTCAGCTAACACTATTGTCTCACCTTAAAGCTCTATCACTGTAGTGTCTGAGCTCCTATTCACATGAGCACCAAATCTGAAAGCTTCTCCTTATACCAGTGAAAATCCTATTGACTTCAACTTCTCCTTTCAAGCAACAGAGAAATGGCAGCCCTTAAAACTCACAAATGTAGATTGTCTTGGACAAAGAGAGAAGCAAATTCTAAGGGCACAGGTCCCTAGAGGAAAATGCACTGACAGAAGCACCTTCAATTTTATGGCAATGGTATTGCAGCTGAAGCACCTCTGTTGACCATAACTGTTGTGGTATAGCATACAGGTCTCTTAAGCCTGGTCTATATTACAGTGAAAGGTCAACTTAAAATATGCAACTCCAACTACATTAATTAGATAGCTGGAGCCGACATATCTTAAAATCATGTTTCTGTGCAATCCACACAGTGGGAGGTTGACGGGAGCAAACGCTCTTGTTGGCTTCCCTTACTCTTCGTGAGGTGCAGGAGTATTGGCACTGAAGAGGGTGGCCTCTAAGTTTGAACCCTGGCAGATTGACTGTGGCAGAGTCAATCTTCCACATGGTGTAGACACTCCCTTATATAAAAGCATGCATAGGTCACACACTTGTGGGTTGAGGTGTTACCTATTGTCATTAATGCAAACTAATTCAAAGTAAGTCTAATGAACTTATTTGTTGCATTTCAGATATTCTACTCAGGCTTCTATATTTTTCCTATCATCACACAGTATTGCAGTACCTATAGAAAAATATGTATATTATTTACATCAAATAGCTACACATTTAACTACTTAGTATTTATTATTATTTGTTCAGAGGGCCCCAATCAAGATAAGGGCACTATTGTGTTAGATAGGGTTATGTACAGTAAGATGGTCCCTACCCTGAAGATCTTACAGTCTAAACAGACAACACAAAGAACAGAAAGGTGAAATGAATTGCCCAAAAGTTCACAAGAGGTCAGCTGGAGAGACAAAAATAGAGTCCAGGTCTCCAGAGATTCAGTTTAGTACACAATCCACTAGAATACTATGTTACCAAACAGGATGTAGAATTGACCCTTACCCACTACTGGGACTATTTCACTTCCTCTGAGAGATTATTGCTTACTGTGAGGTGACTGTAAGGTTATTTATTACTGAATGAGAACAGGAATAGTAGATGAACTTGCTGAAGCTGAACAACAGTTGGGAGAACAGAAAATCTATTAGAACCATAAAAAAAATTCCAATTTAAAAAATGAACAAATATCTTTGGCTCTGTGTTTACCTTTTCCAGAGGATAAGAGAGTTTGCAGGCTTAGGTGATTTGTGCCTCTTAACTCAATCTTTATTTTTCTGAGTTTGGGGGATTGGGGTCAGGATTATGCTTGTCTGGAGAGAAACTGAAGGGTGTTATTGTGCGTGTTCAAAGAAAATTGGAATTTGTGTGCCCTTAGCAAAACTCTACATTTGTTGATTGCCATAGCAGTGCTCTTACTTATGGAAAAGCAAAAGGGGGGGAAAAAGAACAGTTACTTATGGTGAGAAGGAGATTATATTTTTCTTTCAGGTGAAGTTAAGCACTAAGCTTGGTATGTGAACTAGATTTAAGCTGCATGTTTACAGCATTATATAGATGTAAAACTGTTAGGCAAAATATATCTCTCGTGTAAATAGGGTCAGTAATATTACATTATAGGTGTATTTGGCTTGTTATTTCTTAAAGTCACTACAAAAGCACCAAGAGATGAAGCTGTGACTAAATTATAGCTTATAACTACAATATGTGCATCACTTTTGGGAAGTACATGTGAATCCCCACAAAACATGTTGAGCCAATCAGTAGATGATGTGACCATAAAACTAAGGAGAAGGGGATGTTTAAATTGCTGGAATTAAAAAGATCATCAGTTTATGAATAAAGCTACCCATGGTCAATTTTTCAACCAAAAATATTTTGTGTTTTTTTCCACATAGAAAAAGGTGTTTAATTGAAAGCATTTTAAAACACAAAATATGAAGAACATTATTCAAAAGTTATAGAAATGGCTATAAAATGGACTTTTGACAGCCATTTCAATGATGTTTATGATTAAAAAATTAAAAACCAACTTAAAAATAAATCAATAAAAAATTAAAAATTAAAAATTGGTTTGTTTCAAACATTTCATATTGAAAAAATTGATTGTTTTCATATTAATAGATTTGAAGATTTTGACAAACTCTATATTTAAGATGTTTTGTCAAATGAATTAACAGAAGCTGTTATTATAATTAAATATAAGACTCGTTTGGGTGATCTTTAGGACCTGACATTGCATTCTTTCCATACTTAAAGTTCTTATGATCACAAAATGGGTGATGAGGCCTGGTTAATAAAAACAAAACAAAAAACAAAACCAAAACCAAAACAAACAGATCTTCACTGAAAATATTTGGAGGTCATTTTTTAAAATTCATTGTTAATATTTTTTATTTCAAACCAAGCCAAGGCCCTAGTCTCTAATAAGAACTTTTAAAGTTTATGCCTGTGCCAAGATTCAAGATCCAGGGATTTTTGCTCTAAAAAAGAGGGGTGAAAGAGTTTTTTTCATGAAATACAAACAACAAACAAACAAAAAAACCTTGTAGGTCCTTTATTTTTAATTCACTTCCTCAAAATTCTAGAACAGCTGAAAGGGTTTGTCTCACATTTTCCACACTAATTCTCTGAGGGTATGTCTACACTACCCCGCTAGTTCGAACTAGCGGGGTAATGTATGCATACCGCACTTGCTAATGAAGCCGGGGATTTGAATTTCCCGGGCTTCATTAGCATAAGCGGGGAGCCGCCATTTTTAAATCCCCGCTGCTTCGAACCCCGTGTAGCGCGGCTACACGGGGCTCGAACTAGGTAGTTCGGACTAGGGTCCTATTCCGAACTACCGTTACTCCTCGTGAAACGAGGTGTACCGGTAGTTCGGAATAGGCACCCTAGTCCGAACTACCTAGTTCGAGCCCCGTGTAGCCGCGCTACACGGGGTTCGAAGCAGCGGGGATTTAAAAATGGCGGCTCCCCGCTTATGCTAATGAAGCCCGGGAAATTCAAATCCCGGGCTTCATTAGCAAGTGCGGTATGCATACATTACCCTCCTAGTTCGAACTAGGAGGGTAGTGTAGACATACCCTAACCCAGGAACATTATAGATCCAAAGTAGAATGTTTGTGACATTTCTTTTTCTGTGAAAAAGAAGGATTATAATAACTTTTTTTCGCCTTTCATTGTAACTCCCATTAACAAAGAATCTTGATCATCAAACATAGTCCTCCATTTGTGCACATTACAAGACAACCATAATGAGACAGGCTTCCTAGAAATGGGGTAGAAGCAGCTTTGCATGGCTGAGGTTAACAGAGGGAGCTGGCTATTGGATTTCATGGTTTGGTTTGATCCAGTTCAATCAGTAATTGCCTCTTGTACTGTTTTCGTTCTCAGATCTCAAAGTCCTTTACTAAGGAAGGTCAGTGTCACGATCTCCATTCTACAGTGGGTGAGAGAGGCACACAAAGTCATGACAGAAGTCAGAAGCAGAGCTTGAAATAGAAATGAGATCTCAGGGCTCCATAGTCACCTGTTAGATGATGAAAATTGATGCCCAAATTGCACAGAGCACACAGCTTAGAAGAGCATATTGGGGGATTCTAAACTTTCAAAGTGAATGGATGTTCAGTTTTGAAGAAATATGAATTCACCTTGGTTATATAGGAAAAACAACCTAAGGTCCCAATCCTGCATTGTACTGTGTTGGGACTCAGGGTACATCTACCTAGTGCATACCTTGAAATAAGCTACACAATTTGAGCTATGCAAATTGCGTTGCTTATTTCAAAATAGTTTATTTCGAAATCTGGCACTGCCTAGACAGCACTTATTTCTAATTAAATCGCTATTCCAAACAATGAGGTTTACAAGACGTCGGAGTAAGAAGCTTGTTATTTCAAATTTATTTCGAAATAATGGGCTTCTTGTATACACAGCACATAACGTTATTTTGGAATAATGGATGTTATTCCAAAATAACTCTGCTCTGAAGATGTACCCTCAGGGTACATCTGCTTGAAGCTTAAGATCTAAGAGGATATTTGACAGAACCATATGAGATCTTGGAAAACAGTCTTAAGAGAGCTGTACTCATGTTATGGAAAATATAACTGTGCATTTCAGCATAACAGATAGGCTGTGTCTACATTGGCATCCCTTTCTGGAAAAGGGATGCTAATGAGACACTTCGGAATTGCAAATCCGCGGGGGATTTAAATATCCCCCGCGGCATTTGCATTTACATGGCTGCCGCTTTTTTCCGGCTCGGGGTTTATGCCGGAGAAAAGTGCCAGTGTAGACGCGATTCTCCGGAAAATAAGCCCTTCTCCAGAAGATCCCTTATTCCTACTTGAAAGGATTTGCAATTCTGAAGTGTCTCATTAGCATCCCTTTTCCAGAAAGGGATGCCAATGTAGACACAGCCCCCGTGTGGCCAAACTCAAAGAAAAACATTTGAAACAAAAGATCACAATGATCTCAAGAACGCAGAAAATGTAATATATTAATCAGATAAAAAAGGTAATGGCACCTAATGATTAACATTAGCTGTCAATAATCCTACTTCTATTCCTATCTTCTCCACTGTATGATCCTGGGCAAGCCATTTTAACTTCTCTTTGAACCAGTTTACTCATGTAAGAAAGTTTAATAAAAGTTCACTTACCACTCTGAAAAGTATGAGATTGAATTAATGAATATTTTCAATATGCTTTGAGATCTTTGGTTGAAAAAACCTGTATATGAGAAGCATTTTAGGGGGATGGGGTGTGTGTGTGTGTGTGGAGGGGGGTAGGGGTAATTTTATGCAAAACAAATAACTGCAACATGGATTTGTAAAAAAAAAATGTTTTCATATATATGTATAAAGCTCAATTAGGAATGAATCCAAGGGCAGCATACTTTGCCTATATTAATGAAAATGCATTAGATTAAAACCCCAAAATTATCTTAAATTCATGTATTAGTTATAATAATTTTGCATTTGACAAAGTTAAAAAAGCATGTCTCTAGCTGATAGTGTGTTAATATCTGTAGCGACAAATCCTTCAACACATAGTATAGCTGCCACTGCCTGGAGAAGAACCTAAGGACAATCTTAGGAGCAATGTTCTGGGTAAGTTATAAAGAAATATTCAGTTTGGAGTTGTTAGACTGAAACCAAGCAAGAAGGTTTGATGTATTGCCAGAAAGCTTTTATCTTCTTTTTTTAAAAAAGCTAATCAAACAAACACAAAAGAGAGCCTGCTGCATACTTGGTTGTTCAGAAGAACATGAAGAGTTGCTTTCCTTTAATTAAGGGATCCCTGTTTACATTTAGTTTAATCCAAAATAACAAATAGTGTATATAGTATTGACATTCACAAAACAGAATTAATCCATTTCAATTAAGGGGTCTTTTGTTTTGTTTCTTAGTTTGGTAAAAAAGTTAGAGAGCTGGAAAGAGTTTGTTACTAATGGATAATAATACTTTGCATTTACATAGCACTTTCCATCTAAAATCCTCAAAGTGTTTAATAAACACTAATGAATAACCAGGAACCACATCCCAGTCAGAAGGTAAATAGCACTTCCATTCACATATGAAAAAACTGGGGCACAGGGAGTTTATGTGAGTTACACATGAAGGCTGTGTCTACATTGGCAAGATTTTGCGCAAAAGCAATTGCTTTTGCGCAAAATCATGCCGCTTGTCTACACTGGCCGCAAGTATTTGCACAAGAACACTGATGTTCTATTGTATGATATCAGTGCTTCTTGTGCAAATACTCTGACGCTCCCTCTCAGGGATAAGTCCAAATACTCTGACGCTCCCGCTCAGGGATAAGTCCTCTTGCACAAGTGTTCTTGCGCAAGAGGCCAGTGTAGACAGGTAACATCAATTTCTTGCACAAGAAAGCCTGATGGCTAAAATGGCCATCGGAGCTCTCTTGTGCAAGAGAGCGTCTACACTGGCACGGAAGCTTTTGCACAAAAGCAAATCTTTTGCGCAAAGGCACATGCCAGTATAGACGTTCTCTTGCGCAAAGACTTTTAATGGAAAACCTTTTCCGTTAAAAGTATTTGCGCAAAATCATGCCAGTGTAGTCGAAATGTGTAACAGAGCTAGCAACATCATCTATTTCCCTTGACTCACCACAAGACCATCCTTCAAGTTGCAGTGGCAGGAGCACAGCATATCCTGAGCACAATGTTCATTGCAGCTTTTGATACTCTGTGTCAGAAATCTTAAACTCAAAAGCCATTTTCATTTTCTTGATTATAAACACAGTGCGTCATTTTTAAAAGCACCTACATTACTTCGGGCTAGACTTTTGAAAAGCCGTTTTGATATATAGGCAGATACCTAGTGGAATAGGAGTTGGGCACCTAGATACTTTTGAAAATCCCACTTGGTGCCTATCTGCACATAAGTATTTTTAGGTATTTCAATGGGTGCCCAAGTCCCACTGAAAATCAAGGGGATTTAGGATTGCAAGTGACAAACACTTATGGGCCGTGTCCAGACTCAGGGGTTTTTTCGGGAAAAGTAGCCTTTTCCCGAAAAAACTTCCCCTGCGTCCAGACTCAAGCCGCGTTCTTTCGAAATTATTTCGAAAGAACGCGGCTTTTCTTTCGATGGCGGTAAACCTCAATTTACGAGGAAGAACGCCTTCTTTCGAAAGTTCCTCTTTCGAAAGAAGGCGTTCTTCAATGTAAAGAGGCCGTCTTCGAAAGAGAGCATCCAGACTCGCTGGGTGCTCTCTTTCGAAAAAGCGGATTTCTCTTTCGAAAGATCCACCTGCAGTCTAGACGCGATCTTTTGAAAGAGGATCTTTCGAAAGATGCTTTTGAAAGAGCCTCTTTCGAAAGAAGCCTGCAGTCTAGACATAGCCTTAGATATATAATACGCAGTACCATGGATGAAAACTAGAGGAGGGGTAATAACTAGGACCCAACCAAACTAATAGTCTATATTGGTCAATTTCATAGTCAGGAGATTTTTGAAATTATAAATTTCATTATTTCCGCTATCATATTTAAACCTGAAAGCTCAGTGTTGTAATTGTACGGGTCCTGACCTAAAAAGGAGTTGTGCAGTTGCAAGGTTATTGTTGGGGGTTGTGGTTCTGCTATCTTTACTTCTGTGTTGCTGTGTAGGCTCTCAGTCAGCATTTACAACGTTCTGGTCACCCAGCACTGAAGACAGCAGTGCAGAAATAGAGATAGCATGGCATAGTATTGCCACTTTTACTTCTGCACTGCTGCTGGTGTAGGCGCTGCCTCCATTCAGCTCTGAAGGCAGTGCAACCGTAAGTGTGGTAATATCACAAAACCCTTAAAAATAACTTTGTGACCACCCTGCAAATCCCTTTTGAGGGACCCCTATTTAAGAAATGCTTGTGTTCCCTATGAGATCAGTATAGTTCAGAGCAAAAAAACCAAACAAACCAAAAACAACAAACAACAACAACAACAACAAAAAGCCACACACACACACACACACACACATTCACACAAGACCAGATTTCACAGAGTGTGGGAGAGCAGATTTCATGGTCTGTGGTATATTTTTCTTGGTCATGAATTTGGTAGGGACTTAGTCACAAAGAAACATAATACATGAGCAGTGAATTGAATATCAAGGAGGTGTGATCTTAGCTAAAATCATGAGTATTAGTTGGTTGATGTCTGCTTCCAGATCATACTCAGGAACAGCTATTAACAATGGATAGGGAAAGAAAAAACACCATGAGATCAAGGATGGCTTCAAATTGAGTTACAGATGCTCGAGGTCTCATGCTGACAATACTAAAACAATACTTTGCATTTCTAAACATTATAGATGGCAATTTCCTAACTCAAAAAGTGTTTCAGCCAACATCGAGGAATTCTTTATTAGACCTTGTCCTAACACATAAACAACTACATCCATAAACTAAAAATTAATGATAGCTTAGGGCTTGTGTGTGTTACCCTAATACAAATATATCATGTGATATTATTTCAATGTTTCTGTTATGTTCATTTAAAAAATATAGACACGAGCCTCATCTTGTTTTGTTTTAAACATTGTATAGTATTCAGTGCTTAGGGTTGTTGTGAATGGCTTGATAAACAGTTCTATAAATTAAGAGTAATTTTGTTTTTTTCCCAATAAAAATGTGTGAGCCCTTTTAGAGTATGTCTACACAGCGGTGTTATTTCGGAATAACTGACAGTTCACATCTACACAGCAAACTTTTATTTTGAAATAATGTTGAGCTGGAGGACTTCTTACTCTGACTCATGGTAATCCTCATTTCACGAGGAATAAGGGAAGTCAAAGGAAGAGTGTTCTTCCTTCAATTTACTGCTGAGTAGATAACGCCAAAAGCCGAATTAAGCTCTTTTGACTTAAGCTATGCAATTGAAGTAGCTGAAGTTGTGTCGCTTAATTCAACTTTAACCCTGCTGTGTAGACATATTTTTACACACCTTAGTTGAATATTTTCTTGATATTTCTCTTAGTGATATTTTCATTCTGTCTTCATATGTTTGAAATATGAACTACATAATGTTTTATAGTTGTAATATGTAGTTATTAACTAGCCTTTTCTTAGAAAAAAATCCCTGAACCTTTTTATTCTCCAAGAGCAGGGCTGGATCTATTATAACTCTATTAAAAGAAAATTATCTACAATTCCTGTTCTTGGACTACATTACTTACAATTGCCCCTCACCCACTGTCTTCCTCATGCAAAGTTAGCCATGCCATTTTGTTCCAATCTTGTCTTTATATAAAAATAAATGGAAAGCTGAAGGTATTACAGTGTCTCAGCTAAACAGGGACCTCCTCTTCCTCATGCCCGTTGGACAGTTTTATTTTTCTTCTTGTTTGTGAGAGATGCTTTCCTTCTGGGGAAAGGAAATGCTGGGTCTGACCTATTTGGGTTACTATTAAAGTAATGCTGGGGGAAAAAAAAGAGCAGATGCCGCTTCTTAATCATGGGAGAGAAACATGCTCCAGTTTCAGTATCGGTATGAAGTATGAAGGTATATGAATGCTGAATGTAACACTTTCCATGGCCTTTCTCTTGCCAGCCATTTCTAGTTGCTGAACTCCTGCAATTGCATGGAGACCTATTGGCTTCTGTGAAGTTCTGGGCAAGCGTAAGGGTCTGCTTGTATAAAACAACTCACAGGATCAGATGTGGGTGTTTAACAATTGACATTGATTCTCAGTTCACCTCAGGAAGAAAATATAAGGAAAGCTAATGAGCACAGCAGCTTGTGTTTCACTGCAGAGTCCGCAGCAGAATGTGTAGCATGCCTGGAATGCACTTACAAAAGTCCTTTTAGAAAAGTCACAATCTCTCTGGGCCTGATTGTCATTTACATTAGAGTCCCTTCACATCACTGGCAGAGTAAAGGAGCCTTAACATGTACATACATTTAATTTATGCTCACCTGAAAGCTGTGTTACCTTGATAGAATGGTCTGAAGACACCATCAGAGACAGGAAAATTAGGCCTAGAAAAATTTCTGAAGCTCACACAGTGAATCTGCAACGGACATACTGAAACCAGATTTCCTAAATCCCAGCTCTGACCACAAAACAATTTACAAAAAGAAATATCTGAGCTGGTCAAACTATTAATTTCATATAATATTCATTATAAATATAGCCCCCTTTTCTGGTCAGCCTATCATTCATGGAAATTCAATTTCTGTGAATATAATAATTTGTCAGCATTTGCAATAGTAGTTTTGGTGAAGATGCTTTAGTCTATGATTTTGTGAATTGTACTCTTCAGCTATTGCTTATTCATGTTGTTAGCCAAATAAATTCAAGTGATATTACTTCTTGTCCCCCTCTTGGATGAGTGAAACTTTGTATACACAAAAATAATAAGTGGAACTGTTCAGATAACAGAGCCTGTTTTGCCCTGAAAATATCTACTTTTCTGTGAAATTTCAGCTGAAAACTGATAAATTGTGTTTGTAAACCAAAATACTTGTATTCAATTTGTTCCTAGGGTACATCAATGAGGAGAGGGATGAGAGGGGATTTCATCCCATCTTTAGGCCTAACTATCTGTCATTCGGGGCAGGAGCTGCTTAGGTTTTTAATTTCTTTATGTAAGCCAAGGCAGAAGAAGTGATCTAAGATATGATCGAGTTTTCTACTGTCCAAGGTGGTCTGTGGAGAGGACGGTATGGGCCAGACATATGACTTCTCATCTATTTGTCCAAGGGATAAGGAATTGTGCTCTAATGTTCCCTGTTCAATGGTCTTTCTCCATCTGACATAATTGCTCCTCCTGAAGCTGAATGTGAGAGTACTGCTCAATGCAATAGAGATCTTCGACCTCACTGTTAACAATCCAGGACCTTCATGGGGGAGGAATAGCTGAGTGGTTTGAGCATTGGTCTACTAAACCCAGAGTTCTGAGCTCAATCCTTGAGGGAGCCATTTAGGGGCAAATCTGTCAGGGATGGTACTTGGTCCTGCCATGTGGTCAGGAGACTGGACTCAATGACCTATCAAGGTCCCTTCCAGCTCTATGAGATAAGTATATGTCCATATGCATGGTTCAAGGTCTGATTTCCCCTGTGGTCCTTCAGAAAATCAGTCTCTTTGGCAGTAAGTCCTGTTCCAGAAGTGGGGATTGTAACATCTCCTTATTAGGAGGATCTTCTGGCAGCATTCCCTCTTGGCAGGAGGGGATTTGTGTTCTCCCTATGATGATCTCTACCCAGGCAGTAGGATAGGGGCAAATAGGCCACTGAATGTCCTGCACAAAGAGGGTTTTCAGGGTTAGGGTCCATGTTTTCCCAGACCAGAGGTTACTCACACCCAGAGTGGACTACACTTGTTAGCTCAATCCCATTTCTTTGTACAGGAATGGTTACTATTCCAGCACAGCTCTTTGCTGTCCATACTTGCCCACAGCTGCACTCCATCTAGGGCCATTCCTGATAATGGTGGTCCTGATACCCAGAGGAGAAACAGATCCCCAAGGATAACTCTGGGACTGCTGGTCAGGTGATTGGGTCTCTGCAGTGCTTTCCCACAGGTGCCCTTCCTCTTCCTGACTTTTGGGCAGGGAAGTTCTTTGGGAAATGTGGGCTTTATATTTGGGCTGAGGTTAGAGAGCCTGAGGCTTCTCCCAGACTCCTATACCTGGGCTTGAGGGCTGGCAGGGCACCTTGGGAAGTCCAGTTTCTATCTCCCATGGCTGGCTTCCCGCTTCTGTTGAGGGATCCCTTTGGAGTCAAGCTATAGCTCTGAAGTGAGAGTTGGAGCCATATACTTTTCCATCAGTTTCACAATATTGGTAAGTGAGTGATTCTGGTTAATGTCTCATCACCCAATCCCTACTGCCTTTTGTGAGGATTTGGGCAAACTGTTCCACCAGGTTGAGTTCTACTCCAGTCTGTCCTTCTGGATTTAGCCACCTCCAACTCTATACATACTCCACATTCAGCCAATCAATTGCTTTCATGATATCTGGGACTAGATGTCTCATGATGAAAGTCATGCATGTTAGCTAAGTCCAGGAATAACTTATCTTTGAACTGTGGTCTGTTGTCTGTTATTATTGTTTGTAGAACTCCATGATATACAAATGCAGATTTAATATGCCTGACAACCATTGCTGCTTGAAGTGTGAATACTTCTGGGAAAATGGTAAAATAATCCATTCTAGCCAGATGATAATGTCTTCTCAAGTTAAACATATCAATTCTAACTTTGTCCCACAGTTGTGTGTGAGTTGTTCATATGGTATCATTGGATCTTTGTGTTGGGAATCTCTATAGTACGGACAATTTCCACATCTGCTCATTGTGTCTTCAATGTTGCTATTCCTCTGTGTCCAACATATAAATGCTTATCCCCCCTTTTATATTTGATTATTTTGAGGTGCCCTTCATGTATTTGTTCCAATATTTTCCTTTTTATCACTATGGGAACCATGATCTATATTCACTTCAAGAGAACTCCTTGGAAGTGAAAGCTCATTTTCATATGGGGATAGGAAAATAGAAAGTGTTGTTTTTTCTCCTTTATTTATCATTTGTATCATTGCTTGTCATATTTCATCTTTTAACAGTTTCTGTCTCCAGGTAATCCCATTTTCCTGGAGACACAACATTTGACACTTTTCTCATGTTCACATGTATGTTTATTTCTTGTTACGCATCATCAGGCTGTGTTTTGTTATATGGAGTGTATGTTCTTGAACGTGTGTCTAACATTACTCCAGGATCATATCATGCTTTTGTATTTTCAAAAGTTCTTGAAAATATATGCCATCATGAGCCAACAATGCCCCTCTGCTATATACATCGGCCAAATTGGACAGTCCCTACATAAAAGAATAAATGGACATAAATCAGATATTAGGAATGGCAATATACAAAAACCTGTAGGGGAACACTTCAATCTCCCCGGACATTCAATTGCAGATCTAAAGGTAGCCATCCTGCAGCAAAAAAACTTCAAGACCAGACTTCAAAGAGAAACTGATGAGCTACAGTTCATCTTCAAGTTTGTCACAATCAACTCAGGATTAAACAAAAACTCTGAATGGCTCACTAACTACAAAAGCAGCTTCTCCTCTCTTTGCTATTCACACCTCCAGATCAACTACTAGAAATGGGCCTCATCCTCCCTGATTGGATCCACCTTGTCATCTCTAGCCTGATTCTGGCCTGAATATTTATACTTTCCTCTGGAAATTTCCACTACATGCATCTGACGAAGTGGGTCTTTGCTCACGAAAGCTTATGCTCCAACACTTCAGTTAGTCTATAAGGTGCCATAGGACTCCTCGCGGCTTTTGCAGATTCAGACTAACATGGCTACCTCTCTGATACTCAAAAGTTCTTGCTGTATGAGTTATGGTGGTAGTTCTCAATATGCCTTTTCTCTCTCTCTCTGTGTGTGTGTGTGTGTGTGTGTGTGTGTGTGTGTGTATGTGTGTGTTCCAGTCACTAGTTTGTGTTCAATTTCTGCTTTGAAGCTACTGACATAGGGAAGTCTTGTATATCCATATGCCAGACCTAGATTTTCTTTTAATATTTGGGTACATCTTCCCTGCAGCTTTAAGAGTCATCATGGTCCTATATGCATGGGAAACTGGTATTTTCCACCCTCCTGTCGAGGTATCTATGGAAAGTTTGTTTTTCAATGGATAAAACAGAAAAACAAACAAACAAACAAAAAACAGCACTGGAACTTGTCCCCCAATGTGCTGGAATTCACTGAACTCTCATTCTCTGGCATCCACGTCTATCTCATGACCTTATGGAGGAAATGTCTTAGGTGAGTTGTGTGAACTGTGTCATTAAGTATGAATTAGTTGGCATGTTTGGTTTTGCCTGAATCATTGATTCATCAGGTAAGATTCCCTTGGGGGGCAGACTCCTTCCCAAGAATGTTGTTTCTGTTGTTTCAAATTGACATTTGGCCTCATTCATTTTAAGGTAATTTGCCCCTGCAATTTCCAGTACTCTCCTTAGTCATTCCTGATGTTCAATGGCAGTGCTGCCCACATTATGATGTCATCACTGTATACTTTCCTGTCTGCTAGGCCCTCTAGCAACTGACTCACTGTATAGCTGAAATACTTCAACAGCTGAAATTATCCCAAAAAGCAGTTTTAAGAAGCAGTATGTGCCAAATGGTGTGTTGAAAGAGCAAATCTTGGAGCTCTCAGTGTACAGGGCAATCTGACAAAATCCTGCTGATGCATCTAATTTGCTGAAGAATTTGGCTCCTGCTGTCTCAGACAATAGTTCACTTCTTGTGGGCAAGTGAAAGTGTTTTCTTATTATATTTTTATTCAGCTCCCTAGAGTCCATACCCAGTTATAGTCCCCTTCTTTTTTTTCTCTATAATTACTAAGGAGTGAACTTGTAGCCTCTTTAAGGATTGTGGTACTTTTCATGTAGCATGTACCACAGTCTCTGCATCTTCCCTTAACTTTTCTTGCATGTTACTAGAGGCACTTATTTCTTTTAACTACATCTTCATATTAATACTTTGTAACTAGTTTTATGTTGTCCCTCTGTCTTTCTGTGCCTTACATCCTGTTAACAAGACCAAGCACCTCACAAGCCCAAAACTAGCTGGTTGCCTCTTTGTACCACTATAAACTCTGGATTAAATATTTTCCCTTTTCTTTTAAGTGTGAGCAGGGCCAGCCTGACCCCTTTTGGCGCCCTGGGCCCGGGCACGTGGCGCCGCCCCCAGGTGCACAGCGCATGCGCAGGCCTGCCCCCCCAGGGTGCGCAGGCCCGCCTCCAGGGCGCACGGCGCATGCACGGGCCGGCCACTGCCGCTGGTGCGCAGACCAGGGCCTGTCCCCAGAGTGCACAGCACATGCGCTGCCCAGCCCAGCCAGTGCTGCTGGCATGCGCACTGGGCCGTGCAGGGCCCCACAGCCATGGGAGGAAGGGCGCTGCGGGCCTGGCACTTCAGGAGTAAGCCGCGCGCCCCTTACTGCTGCCATCAGGCACCCCCCATCGGTTGTTGCCCTGGGCAGCTGCCCGGCTCGCCCATTCCTCCGTCCGGCCCTGAGTGTGAGAGTGTATTCTCTCAATGCTGGAATTGTTCCTCCATTATAGTCTTTCACAGACATTTTTGATAAGTTCATTTTTATGAGGTTTTTTTATGTCTTTCTGTTTCACTTTCTGTTATATTTACTTGTGCCTTGACATCTGTATTGTCTGGCATATAAGGGCCATTGTGTGCATTTCTCTAGCCAACCTTGTGAGTTTACAGTCTCCTCCTTTATTGTCCTGAAAAACAGCTCCTCCTCTCCATTGGAGGAATCCCATTCTGTGCCATGCACTTTTCTTTTTTTTCTGCATATTTGATCATAAAGGTTGTGTTTATTACAATTTATACATATTTGCCAAAATACCAGGCATTTCTAGCATTCATGCTGGTTCAAACACAGCTTCATGTTTCTGTCTCTGAACAACTTAATTTCTTCAAACTTTTTCCTTTCTGGTTTTGCAGTAGTACTCAGTCATGAACTCTGTATCTTTCTCTAAACTTTTTATTTGAGTTTCTGTTTGTTCTTACTTGTCATATACATATTGCCCTTTCTAGTGTTAGCTCCATTTCCCTTAGTAACCATTATGATTTTTTTTATTATTACACCACAGGACAATCTGGCCTTTAAAATGAGAGTCTTTTAATATTCCTTATTCACTGGACCTACTTTTGAGTTTTAAGCCTGCAACAAAAGCCTGTATTGTTTCCCCTTCATTCTGTGTTCTCATTCTTAACATATATCTTTCAAAAGTGGCATTTTTTCTAAGGACCCAATGCTCCTCAAACATTTTCATTATTTTTGTAAAGCTTTTGTCTCCCTCCTCACCACTGTCTGAATGGAATTCATTGTATACAGCTTGGGCTTCTGTGCCTGCAAGCTTTTGCTCATTCTCCAGTTTATTTGCCCCTCTGGCTTTCAAGTACAGCTTAAATTGCTGTTTTGAACTTTTTCCAGGCATGTTCAGCATTTCCCACATTACAGGTCTGTGGCAGACATTGTAAATTTACCTCTCATGGGGTCTTCCACTTCTTGTACCATGTATCTTACTGATGAGCAGACCTGTATGAGTATACACCTTTTATTATGTACAGAGATAAGGTAATAAAACTTCCTACTAACCCGTGTAACTGAAACCTGTGACTGCTCTGTTCTGGACTGCTTTGCTTCTGTTCCCAGCAGAAATTCTGTTATAGGAGTACATGAAAAATGTGGCCTTTCTACATTTCTTGGTGTGCTTCATAGCGCACATGGGACCTTTGCAGGGTCATGAGGAGAGGAGTGCTTCCCTAGGCTGGAGCATGCTAGCACAGTCTCAGGACCAAAGTAACTCAGGGACTGTAGTGCCTCTGATCCATGAGGTACAGTGGCTGGATGGTGTGACTCAATTTTTTGGAGCACTGCAGGTCAGGAACTTCTTCCTGAAAGTTTTCGCTCTATTTAGTATTAATTCCCTACCTGCAGCCTGTCTTCTTAGTCACCTCCCCAGGGGATCTCTGCTACAGGTCTCTAGGGAAAGGAGGAGAGTTTGCGTTGGCTTGTGGAAGTATGCTGAGAGGTGTTATGTTGTGCTAGATCTGCTAAACTGACGAAAGGATTGTGATAGAAGGCTGGTGGAGGAGTGGAGGTGTTTTCCCCATGCTGGACCCAGAGCTTTTTTTGCTCAATATAGGCCTAGCATGCTGCATAATACAAGTGACCTTGTGTGCAGAATTTCATGAGCATCTATTTATAAATCACACCGTCATTCTTAAATTGCTACTTAAAATATGGCCTCTTAAAAAGTGAGTAATAACCTGACGAGACAGCAAGATAAATATGGTTGATTATTTTTAGCTCATCCATAACCACATTTGATCTCACTGTGAAAATCAGCTGCAGGAGCAATCGTTCAAAAACTATGCCATTCAATAACCCCTGCGTATCACTTCCCATTAATATATGAAAGACTAAGCTGCCTACTTACGTCATGGCCTGGGAAGCAAGGTAACTTTAAAGTGATGGGTTATAATTCAGGTCTTCTTGTATTATGATACAGGAACATAAGCTGCTTTTTTTCTGAATGCAAACATAGTCCCTTTATTCAGGATGTAAATTACTATTGCATTAAAAGTAGATAGAAGGACAGAAGTTTGGTAACATTCTCTTCTCTGAGGAGTAGGAGATTGTCCAGGGCCTGCTGTTTTGAAAACCTTTTGCCTCACACAGGCTGCCATGAGAAGGGAAAGCCATTTGAATATGTTGGCAATCAGAGAAAGCCCCAAATTAAATTATGGATACAGAAATGCAGAAAACAATCTAACATAGAATGCTATGGAATACCATTTTTCAGCTAACATATGGTGTCGACAGAATGCCATTTTGTTACTTTGGGTAACAGCTCGTCATTAAAAAGATAAACAGCCCTTTTTTCTGTGGGGAGAGAACCCAGAGTCATTATTTTGAAAAAATAACAAATGGGAAACTCTGACCTTTCTTTTCACAATCCTTTTTCATTGCGGCACACACACAAGAGTTCTGTTTCTTTTACTAAGCAGAGCCAAAAAGGTACCATCTCAAGTTACATTTTTGTTGGATCACATAGGCTCCAACTTTTCAGTTTGTTTTCAGATGTGAGAAAAACTATTCTGATTCTATTGTAATATTAGACACTTAGCAAAATGCTGCCATTTTTTAAAGCGATGTCTTGTTACAGTGTTTCCTTGCTTTCTATCCACCCACAGAGCCCTTTGTCTCCTGGAGCATAATGATCCAAATAATGGGCTAAAGGGTTTTCAGGTATTTATTTATAGAAACACTGTGACGAGTAAAGTGGCCACAGCTAAAGAAAGACCTTGACAGCTTTAGTATGGTCTCATTCAAAATGCCATCTAACAAATACCCCAATTATTTCCATTCATTAAATAGAAAACCTTAAAAAGAAAAGGTTTCATCATTTTCTTTTCCCTTAAAGTTAACTTTAAAATATTTAACCTGGTTTATCCCACTTTTGCTTACTCTGCATTGAAACAGGTGCATATACTCAGGGAATAAGATACTACTTAGAATGAGCTAAAGGTAATAAAATCTCACCATTTGTTTCTTGCCAGATTACCTCCCTTCTCCACATCTTCTTCTCTTCATATATGGCCTGCATTCAAGGCATGAAAGGAGGCACCAAGTCTGATTTGTGACTTTGCCAATTACAATTAGATCTAACAGACTGTCAGGTCTCAAATAGAAAATTATGAGTTTTCTTCAAAGTTCAATTTTCTTAATGAATGAATGAACTTACTGTTTGCAAAAGATACTGGATTGATAGGCTGGAAGACTGAATTTCTTTTTATGGGGCTAGATTTTGATTTTATTGATCCCAGTATGAATCCTAAGCAAGGCCACTGCCTCAGATCCTTCTTCACTGTCTCTGATCAAGTGATAGAATGCAGAATCTGGAGAAGATGAGTGATAGCTACCTGCCTTCTCTTCCTCCCCACTATGTTATATATCCACCACGTGTTCCACTAACTTACAGTATACATTATACCTTGAAGTTGTCAGGATGGTTAAGTGATTCTGGGATCTACATATACACTTGGATCCAGGGGCAGATGAGGATTTTGTGGGGCCCAGGGCAGCACAATTTCGCGGGGCGCTCCCTTTGACATGGTGCATGTGTGGTGGTGCCACGGCGCATGCGCGGGGCTCCTTGAAGTGCGGGGCCCAGGGCGGCCACCCCACTCGCCTTGCCCTATATCCATCACTCAGGGGCAGATGACAATTTTGTGGGGCCCAGGGCAGCACAATTTCGTGGGGCCCCCCCTTTGACACAGCGCATGCGTGGTGGCACCACGTGCATGCGTGGTGGTGCCACGGTGCATGCGCGGGGCTTCTTGAAGTGTAGAGCCCGAGGCGACCGCCCCGCTCGCCCTGCCCTATATCCGCCTCTGGTTGGATCTGTGTGGAACATACCCATGCTTCGGGTACGCCTACACAGCAGTGTTATTTCGGAATAACTGATGTTATTCCGAAATAACACAGTCCGTGTCCACACTACAAGCTGTTATTTCGACATAACGTCAAAATAATGTCGAGCTGTAGGACTTTTTACTCCAACTCCTGTAACCCTCATTTTATGAGGAGTAAGGGAAGTCGGAGGAAGAGTGCTCTACTTTGGACTTCCTGCTGTGTAGACAGTGCCAAAAGCTGAAATAAGCTATTTTGACTTAAGCTACACAATTGATGGAGCTCAATTTGCATAACATATTTTAACTTTAGCCCTGCTATGTAGACGTGCCCTTTCTGACTGCAATCATTTTTCCATTTCACTCATGCATTAAAAACTGAAACAAACCACATGAAAAACAGGTGGAGTTGTTCTTGCTGTTGTTGTTCCACAGCTCTTCCTACCACTGATCTTTGGGGAATGACTCACCAGTTACTCTCACTCCTGCCATGATGTCACATTGCAGGTCATTTGGAACACTGTACCATGACTAAAACCACTTCAAATTCTGTCCTACTCTCATTTAAACTGAAAGTTAAGTCAGGTTTTGTTGCAGCACCAAAATTCATGCAACATTATTATAAAGATGTATGAAATTACACACAAGTCTGAATAAAATTACTAAGTTTATGACACAGAATCATAGCAGTTAGAGGTGAAATCAATGGACCAGGTCATACTTTTAGTATAGAATGTTTCCCACAAAATATAGTCCAGTTCATTTTTAAACGATTCAAGCAATTTGAAACCCACAACTCCTATTGAGAGCTGACTCCCTGGTCCAGTAGATCTCACAGTCAGGAACATTTTTCTTGTTATTTCCCTTTGGCTCATTATCACTCTTTTACTTTAGTGACCTTTCTAGGGTCACCCTAATGATTTTTCTTTGATTGTGTTATGCTAATTCTGCTAGGAATCTGGCTTTCATGAATTTCATAAAAATATTTCTAAGAATTCAGAAAGAGGATGGAACACAGCTGATCTATATCAGTGTTTCTGCACCTTTCCAAGCTGGCAAACCCACTGTCAAAAATGTTAGGCTAAGTCTAGACTACATGTCTCTTAGAAAAAGAGCGTGTAGACTACAACCAGTACTTTGGAAAAAGTAAGCTACTTTTTTGAAAGAGAGCACCGAAGCAGTTTGGATGCTCTCTTTCAAAAAAGCACAGTTTGCATTACATAGCGCCTTTTTTCGAAAGAGCACTTTTGAAAAAAGGCGTTCTTCCTCATAAAATGAGGTTTTCCGCAGTCGAAAAAACTGCCGTGTTCTTTCAATTTACTTATGAAAGAACGTGGAAGCAGTCTAGATGCACGGGAAGTTTTTTTAAAAAATGGCCACTTTTTTCTAAAAAAAGACACACCCCAAGGGTGTGTCTAGACTACATGCCTCCTTCGACAGAGGCATGTAGATTAGCCAGATCGGAAGAGGGAAATGAAGCCGCGATTAAAATAATCGCGGCTTCATTTAAATTTAAATGGCTGCCCCGATCTGCCGATCAGCTGTTTGTCGGCAGATCGGGGGAGTCTGGACGCGATGCCCCGACAAAGAAGCCTTTCTTCATCGACACAGGTAAGCCTCGTGAAACCAGGTTTACCTGTGTCGATGAAGAAAGGCTTCTTTGTCGGGGCATCGCGTCCAGACTCCCCCGATCTGCCGACAAACAGCTGATCGGCAGATCGGGGCAGCCATTTAAATTTAAATGAAGCCGCGATTATTTTAATCGCGGCTTCATTTCCCTCTTCCGATCTGGCTAATCTACATGCCTCCGTCGAAGGAGGCATGTAGTCTAGACACACCCCAAATGACTACATTTAGTGTAACAGTAAGTGTAGAAAGTGGACTAGGCGCGAAGCCTCTATAATATGTTTCTGTGTTGAGAAATTCACAGAGTATACCAGACTTCAGAGGGTAAGGATGTGCTGGGAAATGGAGAGGGAAATTTATTTCCTTTACATTGTAATAATACGACCTCTGTGATTGCCTTGCATGACCCCTTTGAGAGTTGTGACCAATTGGTCTCCGATCCAGGAGATGCTGGGAACTCTGAATCACAGAGGTAATTCAAGCAGGCCAGAGAGTTATGCTACCCACATTTCCTTGAAAACATGTGTGCAAACATCTCCAGTACCACTGATCCAAGAAATGCTATTTCTCTGGGAAATATAGCACAGGATGTGACTTAAAATACATTTAATTTTGGGGGCTGCATGACTTTTATCCAGGCAAATCATGAACAGAAGTGGTATTCCAGAGCATAACCAGCATGCAAACTGCCAAGAGAATAGATGCCCCCCCAAATTTCTAGGCACTATGTAAAAGTGGCTGCTGAGAATCAGACAGGGCTCAGTGACATTTCTGAGAATGTATTTATTCAGTATTCAAAATTCCAGCTGCTGTGGTTGGTGTGACTGGCCATACAAGTATCATGGTTGCTTGGCCTTATTTCTTTTCTTTGATTGGATAAATGTGACTGATAATCAGTGGGAGAGCTTGTAGAAACCACTGCTGTTGTTATTTGTATGACACCAACAGTGTTGCCTTACAGACAAGGGATACTCTGCCCTAGCCTGAAAGGGCTTGATTATCTGGCTATGTAAAAGAGCCATAGCTAGTACAAAAATTTCTTCCCACCACCCTCATCTCTGCTCAGCACTGCTCAGATTGAGTTGGGTTGCAGAGAGTTAAGCAGGGGCTGTCCTGCATGAAACTCTCTTTTGCAATTAAGCGGGCAGGAAAGCAACAAAGAGGACTAGGGAGACGAAGGGGCCTTGGTTTCAACACGACTCCTATTCTCCATTCAGAGTAACTTGCTGGGTGTATGAGCTGCTCATGAAAGGGTGTGAAGCACCAGAACTCCGATCCCCTCCTCTACCCTCCTATTCTCAGGGCACGTGATAGGAAGAGGAGGTTTTATAATTCTGAGTCACAAAGAAGAAGTTGCTGAGGCAGTGCAGCTATGAGAAACCCAATTGTCAGAGCACATTGTAATCTTACAGTCTAAGCCAGTGATCCCCAAACTTTTCAAGGTTGTGCCAACTCCTTATCTCTATAAACATCCTCCCCACCCAAACCTGGGGCCAGGAGCAGAGCCACAGCTCTGGCAGGAAAGGGACAAGGAGAAAGGGGCTGAGGCTCAGGCCAGCAGTGGAACTGGCCGCTGGAGTCCTGGGTGCAGGGCCACTCATGGAGCCCGAGGTATGGGGCTGAAAGTGAAGTCTTGAGTGTGGTGCTCAGAGCATCCCTCAGGCATGGAACTAGCAGCCACTAAGTTCAGGAGCAGAGCTGGATGGTATTCTCTCCCTACCTTCTTTGGGGGATGTCCCAGGTTCCAGTCATGCCACCTGAATGGTCCTCTCTGCCCCCCATTCTTGCCTCTTCCTAATTTTTCAGGGAGCTGAGCAGACTGTCCTGCCTTAGAAATGATTACCATTATTTTTCACATGGTAACATTACACTAAGCCACCAAGAGCCCAAAGTGTGCTTTTTATACAGAGAAACCTCTTAGTGGTGTAATTTACACTTTCATCTCTAATAACATTCACTGTGATTTGTTTGGCAATTTACCGAAAGAAAATGGTCTTGATGTGACTATGCCACTTTTTAAGGTAATTTTTATGAGGATATTGGAGAGTTCTGATTACATATTCTACTAAAAGAGAAATGAATCAGGAGGAATGGATAAACACCTTTGTGCTGTTTACAGAGTTTCACACTTTAAAATTTACAACCTGGTAAGCTAGTATATCAATTTAATTAGGTGCTTTGAGTAATTTATCCAAGTAAGTTGTTCGGTGCTAATAAATTCTGAGTCTTCAATCTTCCTCTGATTAGAAGGATGATTAATCCTGCGTTACTTAAAAATGCCTTCAGCAGTGAAGTATCCAAGTACATTTTTGCTCGTGTTGCCTTTTCCATATATAAATTCTGCACCTGGAACACAGGTGAGAATGTGGTGCCTAGCATTTTCCTCGTTAGCACAGACTTGCTATTCCATGATATAAAAATGCAAAATTCCCTTGTGTCTTTCTTCAAGAGAAGGCAGGTTTGTATTATTCCAATTTCTGATTAGTCATTGCTTGGTTCATGTTTTGTACAAGTTTGAGAACTCTGGTCTTGCTTCATTTTAAATCCTTCCAACCCTATGCCTTGCTACTTTATTAATCTGTTACCTTCTCCTACTCTACCTTCATATCTTACTATCTCATATTCATTTGACATTGCCCTCTTGCCTCTAAAAAGTCCTCCCACATCGCTATCCCTGTATTGTACACTCTCCCCATAGCTTTGTGTCTTCCATCCTTTATTCAATCACATCGTGCCAGATGAATAAACACTCTCTGCCTCCTTCTCTCACTGACCCCAGTACAGGTATTTCTCAATGCGGAGATTCCAGTAGTGAACTTTTGTTTTTTTATGGAAATGGGAAGAGATCTCTGGGTACCCCACCTAAACATTGACAGAGAAAAGTGAGTATGGACTCAGGTATGTGGAAACAATATATTTGATCTTTCTGAGAGGAATTAGAGGGGGCATGAAATCTGTATTCGTAAAGGTATGAAGGAAAAGGATCTCTGAGTTCCCCTATGTCTTCATCTGAAGTTTCTTTGGGAGCATATCATTTACCATAGTGCTCAGAGTACTCTTTAGGGAATTCTGGGACACTGCATGCATACAGAATCCATGTCCCCCGCCATGTTCCCTTTCTGATGGGGAAGCAAAGGGAAACTACAAGGGCGGTCAAGCATCTCTGCCCAGTAGTACAGGCGCATTGTTCTGGGTGCCCAGAGCATCTGGAAGAGAGATAAATTGTAGACTACAGAGTGTAATAATGTTTTATGTAATGTGCTTAAATGGTAGTGTAAGAATAAATATTAAACAACCTTTGCTGGTTAGCAGGGAGGAAAAGTCTTCTAGGCCCTTAATAAAGATCCATCAGGCAAACTGCTTGTGTCTGTATATGATGCCTAGAAGAAAGAGATCAGAAGGATCCTTGTGATTCAGCATGATCACACTGGTGCTCTTAGGAGTAATTAGAATATAGATTGTATTATAAAGAAAATGCAATGAATGAATTAAAAGGTTGTATTAGCAGAAGTTTTGTATTAGGAATTAGATTGATACCTTTTGTATGGACAATTGTATCCCTTCCCATGTGTAAAATGATTTTGTAGTTCCTGGGGAGGAAGAATGAATGGAATGTGATTTTTTGACGAGATAACAACTTGTAGGCCCAACATTTCAGAGTCGAGACAGAGGAAGAGGGGAGGGAGCTGGAAGACTCAGAGGCATCAAGGTACCATAAATTGGGTCTAATATAAAGCAGACCAATGGAGGACATATGAACGGGCTTGGAATGTTAAGAACAAAGCACCCTTTTATAAACAAGACATCCTTGAGATACACTCTGGGAAAGAGACACCAACACACTGATGTCAAAATAAAGAATAACTCTCAGATAAACAGATATTAAGCAGAACAGATGGTGATTGATTAAGAGCTGGTGAAGCAAAATGCAGACTTGAATGGAAAAAAAAGACCTATAGAAGATGGGCTTGTCCGGGAAAAGATTAGAGCAGCGGTCCAGACTGAGAGAAGCCCCTGCTCCTCCTCCTCACACTTAACTCACCTGACCAGTGAGTTATTGTGAGCAACAGACTGGTAACTTTAAGCAAAAGTCAGACGGGGTTTGTGTGTCTGTGGGTTTGTGTGCGGGTATTTGTGAATATGCATATAACAGAATAGTATGGAGTTTTGCCTTATCCCCCTAAAAAGATCCTGTGAAATTCTTTCAAGTATAATAAAATCACCATGAGGAGAAAGGTGAACGGGGCAGGGAATGCCCAGGCCAGTTGCTCCTTCCCTGCTCTGCGCTCCGTTGCTAGTCCTAGCTGGGCTGGGGACTAGGGACTGGGGTGAACAGTACTTTTTCTTGCCCTATAAGGAGCAGCTAGGCCTGAGTCAGACCTCCTCCAGTTGCAGGAAACTTCATAACCCTCCCCTACTTCCTGCCCTCTCAGCTGCATGGGGAGGGTTCTCTGTATGGGGAGCTGCTCTTTGTCCACCCAACCCATGTGCATCTGGATACCCTGACATCCCTTGCCAAACTGCAGCCCCTCTCCCCAAACAGAGAACTCCTGCATTGAGCCTCCCACATCCAACCCCCCATCCAGATGAGCTTTACCCCTTGCAAACAAAATCCCCATGTGCCCAGCATCTTTCAGTCCTCGTCTGCTTCATTTGGACCCTCAGCCCTGCACTCAGAGCATTCCCTAGTGAGTCCTCCTCCACTTGATCCCCTCCTGGATGAGCCCCACCCCATACATCTGGATCACACCAATGATCCCTCTTCAACCCCCCACCCCACCCCACTGAGCCCCAACCAGCTGCACCTGGACCTTCACCCCACCCCACCGATGCTCAATGCCCCCCCAGACTTCCTCTACTGAGACACAACCACCTTTACCTGGACACCCCTGCAGAGTTCTATTCCCCCGATACCTGGAACCCACCAATGAGACCCTGTTGCATCCAGATCCCATCCTAGATCCCCCCATCGAGCTGTTCACACCTAGACTGCCCCCACACAAAACACACTCCTCCCACAGCTGGATCCCCCCCACGCTACAGCCTTCCATGTTTGGAGCCGACTGGGCTGAGCCTACTGGCTCTTCATCTGGATCAGGAGCCAGGTTTGGGCATGTGTGTGAGACTCTGTCCCACTTGTTTGCTATGTTAGTGCACCTGATGTGGAGGGGCAGGGCCCAGAAGTGTTTCTGAAATAGGCCTAGCCCTTGTGTTGCATGATGGCTGGGTGTAGCTTCACCACTGAATCCCTGTCGGCGGGAGGGGGATCTCTGTCCTCTGTGCAGCTAGTGGCCTGGGCTTCCCACTGCCATGATAGAACCTCGTTGTTATTTCCTGATAAATAAAATGTGCAGAATTTTGAAGAATTTTAAAATGTGTGCAGAATTATTTTAGCTGATTTTTGTAATGTTTTAGCCCAGAATTCCCTCAAGAGTATCCCAAATATCCATGGCAACCATTTTACCATGTGTGTGCCTCTTCCTAGCACCCATTTTACTTATGATCAAGTTTGACCCTTGTAGTTCTTGGCATTTGACAGACAGGAAGGCAAGATGCTTTTCTTGAGACATCCAAACCCTGCATGATAAAAGGGAGCTGGAGAAAAAATCTCAATAACCTTTCCCACTTCCAATGATTAAGGGTGAATCAAAAGCTGAAATATGTGCAGGGTTGCCTTAGCAGGAGAAGAAGTGTAACTACAGCCCATGTCACACTGCATCTTTCATCTCAGTGTCACTTTGCTCTGGAGGGGAAAAGACTCTTGGAGTCTCTCCATTTGAGTTATTGCTCAGGTCCAGAAATTTCTGGTCACTGAAGTTTATATTTTCATATATTTTCACTTACTAGGGGCAGCTCTAATTTAATGCACCACAATTTATCTGGGCCTGATTAATTTAATTTATGTTTGTGGCAGAACATATTATAGAGTGTCTTCAGAATTCTGCTTCCCCTTATTTCAGTCTCTAGTGAATTGAAAGCAAGCTTGAATCTGGCTTCCGTTACTTTGCCTCAGAAAAACTGCACGTCTTAGATTTGTGTCTCAACAAAAGTTGACTAAAATACCAGATAGACAATTTATTATCACTCTTTTTTGTATAATCATGCTGGAGGCGTGAACAAGTAATTCCATATATTGGAAATACCTGTCACTGAGCTTATTTTCTGCATGTGTGCAGAACTGGCTGTTCTGAGAGTACTTAATGGAGTTAGTGCCATAGAATTTATTTGGAGTCAGGTATCCTCAGACCTCCTTTTTATCCGTTTCTACTGAGTCTCTCACTTTTCTTTCTTTTTTTAACTCTTTCTTTCTGTCTCCTCTTTCAATATCAGTTTCTCAACTGCCTATAAGAACAACCATACTGGGTCAGACCACAGGTCCATCTAGCCTAATATTCTCTCTTCCAACAGGTGCTCTAGAGGGAATATATGGAACAGGTAGTCATCAAGTGATCCATGTCCATCTGCACCAGTTGCATGTTCTTCTTCCCTGGGACGTTCATGCTCCTCAACAGCACAGAGTTCTGTCAGGCCGGGGCTGAGACTGTTCTACTGTGTCCCAGAAAATCTCAGCTGTGTGCCTCCCTTAGCTCCTCCAGGTCAGCCATCTGGTCTCCAAAGCCCATACATGATTTTAGAGGGCCAGCAGCTCCTTGGTCTGGATGCACACTTATGCCCAAAGGGTAGGTAATCATACATATTGCATTGCTTGCAATAAACTGGATAGCCTCTACTCTGTTGCTGGATTTCTGCCTACATTCTCTTTTTACGCCTGCAGCTCATTCCTTTACTGATGTTTTGGTAGAGGTACTTTTGGCTTTAAGTTATTTCTCATCTAATCCTTTCCTTTCCTTTCCTCATCTTTTCTTCTGTCTCCTACTTCCCTCCTTCATCCTTTTGCCTTGACTTTCCATTGTGCTCTATCTTGTTATAAACTCCCCCACCCAGGTTTCAGAGCTAGCATAGGTCTACCCTCAGAGTGGCTGGTAATTCATGAAAATCTTCCTCTTCTAGATACTTCACTCTTCTAGAATAGTAATAGTCTATACTAATAGGGTATGTCTACACTACCACCCTAGTTCGAACTAGGGTGGTTAATGTAATTAATCGAAGTTGCAAATGAAGCCCGGGATTTAAATATCCCGGGCTTCATTTGCATCTTGCCGGGCGCCGCCATTTTTAAATCCCCGGCAGTTTGGACTCCGTGCCCACAGCAACACGCAGCACGGAATAGGTAGTTCGAATTAGGCTAATTCGAACTACCGTTACTCCTCGTGGAATGAGGTGTAACGGTAGTTCGAATTAGAAAGCCTAATTCGAACTACCTACTCCATGCCGTGTGTAGCCACGGGCACGGAGTCCGAACGAACGGGGATTTAAAAATGGCGGCGCCCGGCAAGATGCAAATGAAGCCCGGGATATTTAAATCCCGGGCTTCATTTGCAACTTCGATTGATTACATTAACCACCCTAATTCGAACTAGGGTGGTAGTGTAGACATACCCATAGAGATTTAGCCGTGTTAGTCTGGTCTTGCTGAAACAAAGATTTAAAGACTAACAAGATGGTTTATTAGGTGATGAGCTTTCGTGGGCCAGACCCGCTTCCTCAGATCAAGTCAGATTTTAGAACAGAGGGGGGATGAAGGGAGGAGGTTAGCATTTTTGTTAAGGTCCAGTTCAGAGGCTTCTCTTTAACACAATACTTCAAAGAGAAGTCTTTGAACTGTCTTTCATGCTTAAATTTGACACTTTACGAAGGGGCCTTAACAAAGATGCTAATTATCTCACCCATTACAAAGATAGCTTCCCCAATTATCACCTCTAATATCATTACCTCATAGACATTAACCTCTCTCCCCTCCCCCATCCTCCTCTGTTCTAAAATCTGATTTGTCTATTTTATATGTGTTCACTTTTTTATTGTATCCCTTTGGTATATATGGTCATGCCAATTTTCTTCCACAATTTGATCTGAGGAAGTGGGTCTGGCCCACGAAAGCTCATCACCTAATAAACCATCTTGTTAGTCTTGAAAGTGTTGCATAGTCCTGTCTTTTGTTTCACTCTTCTAAATCCTTTTCTTTTTCTATTCTAATTTGGGATAGAGAAATGGGTATAACCTAAACCAGATAGTTTAAGAATCAGTATGCTTGTTTACTTTCCCCACTCTGCTTCTCCAGCTCTTATTCAATCCAGAAGATGTTATTGCTGTAGCAACAGCTAAAGACAACTTTATTCTAAATCCTAGGCTGAGAGATCAAGACCTCATATGGCCAAACTTCCATCACTTGTTGTTGATTGATTTTTCCTCATCTGCATGTGAACAATTACCTTAGCTCCCAAATCCCCTAGAGTTTGGAGTCCACAAACTCCCATCGGCCAATGAATTCAATTTTAATACATTTATTTAGTCCACTGTTAAGGACTATCTGCCACTAGAGGACATTAGAAAAAAGGTTTCAATGGTATTTGCACTCTGAACACCAAAATTAATAGCATAACTTAATTGACAATCTGGCTTAAAAATTCACTAGTTCCCACCCCACTTCCCACCAGCTCCAATCTGGTCAAATTGAAATGAGAAACAAGAAAGGAGGATAGGAAGAAGGATTTGTTTGATTTACCATGAGTAAATCTATGGGAAATTAAAAGATGAAATATTGATTTAGCAGTTATAGGCATAACATATGATGTTAGGGCATATGAACAAAGGTCCTGGGCCTGGCATCACCGTTTAAGCTACGGGTGCTACTATACCCCTGGTTTCAAGTGATATCCATCAAATACAAGATTTAAAATTTGTTTCAATAGCTCTCAGAACATCAGCTATACAAATTGATCAATCCCCCTGATTCTGGGGAATTAATAATGTTTACAAAGTCTTTGGAAGCATTGGAAGACAGACTCTAGGGCTATGTCTAGACTGCAAGCCTCTTTCGAAAGAGGCTTTTTTGAAAGTATCTTTCGAAAAAGCCTCTTTCGAAAAAGAGCGTCTAGACTGCAAGCAGTACTTTCAAAAAAGCAAGCCGCTTTTTCAAAAGAAAGCAGCGAGTGAGTCTGGATGCTCTCTTTCTAAAAAGCCCTGTTGGCATTCAAGAATGCCTTTTTAAGAAAGAGCACTTTCGAAAAAAGGCGTTCTTCCTCGTGAAATGAGGTTTACCACCATCGAAAGAAAGGCCGCGTTCTTTCGATTTAATTTCGCAAGAACGCGGCTGCAGTCTAGACGCAGGTGAAGTTTTTTCGAAAAAAGGCTACTTTTTTTAACCCAGAGTCTGGACACAGCCTAGGAGACCAACAAGTGACTATGTTATTATATTGTTGTTTGAGTCTTTTTATTGCATCAGGTGATTTGTAGAATCAATGTTAATAAATAAAATAGCACCCGATTAGGTTTACCTACATGAGATTTCAACCTCAGTTTAAAAGGAGGAAAACACTGGTTGTAGACAAAAGGGTCAGTTCACCAACCACATTTCAAGCATAGCCACAAGGTTTTGCAAGGGAGAGGACTGCCACAAGAGAACAACCAGAAATTCTTCTGACAAACAAATCAGAAGGAAAGAAAAAAGTCAATTCGCTTAGAATGGAAGGGATGTGATCACTCTGCAATGAAAGTTCCTCCCCATTAACAACTTGCTCAACCAGTCACCATTATGAAAATACAAGATTTTAAATCAGATGTTAAATATATTGTTGATTAATAAAAAGAAGGATGGAATTATTCCAAATGTTATACTTGTGTAACAGAGATCAGAGTGTGGATCAGGAAGGCTGCCACACAAACCAATAGCTTGGTATACTACAGGGCTGGGACTTTTGAAAAACAACCTCTCAGGGGTCAAAAAATATGTAATATTGATAACTTGGATTTAGAATAATGTGGGCATGTTATTTCCTTTGGCTTTCCCATAAAAATCAGGAAAAAAAGTGTTTCAAAATGGAAGTCCTGCATTCACTGCCCATTAAAAAAAGACATTGGAGAGAACAGAAAAGATCAACAAAAGTTATGAAATGTGAGGTAAGTGATGTCTGGAGGAAGAAAAATAACCAAGAGGAGACATGGCAATTACCTGCTAAAACCACGAAGGAATGTTCTAACAAAAAAAAACCCCGCCAAGAATAAATTACTACAATTAATAAAAAAAGGAGTTAAGGAATGGTTTCAGGCTACAATGGGATATTTTGGTTAAATAAAATGGCTTTCCCTCACATTATTAATATCAGAAAAGTTAGGAAGATGTAATAGGCTGTCAGTGGAGGTGAGGAAATCAGGACATATACGAATTCGCTCTTTTCAAGCTGTTTTAGGGACACTGAATCTTATCTTGCTGCCCTCCACAGGGTAATAGACTAGGTAACCACTAACCACCTGGAAAATGCACGTAACTAATGTCCTGCTAGAAATTTCTTCCAACAGGACTGATGCTAGGATGCCTTTTCAAGGAGAAGAAGGAAAGGCCAGGATTTAGAGCACTCACTTGGATCATGGGAAACCTATGTTCAGTTTTTGCTTTTCTTCCATGACTTTGGGATATCACTTAGTACTGGCTACGTCTACACTGGCCCCTTTTCCGGAAGGGGCATGTAAATTTCACCAGTCGTCGTAGGGAAATCCTCGGGGGATTTAAATATCCCCCGCGGCATTTAAATAAAACTGGTGAAATTTACATGCCCCTTCCGGAAAAGGGGCCAGTGTAGACGTAGCCACTCTGTCTATACCCAAGTCCCCATCTGTAAAATGGGGGTAAAAGGTGAGGGCTTGCCAGGATAAATACATTGAAGAGCGTGAAGTGCTAAGATGGTATGATGGATGATAGGATCCAACACTAGATTTTTCTAGACTCCCTCCCCCCCCCAGTTATTCGTGAAGCAGTCTGCCTTTTTTATTAGAGCAAACTTTACACTACAGGTGAATGAGCATGCATTGTGATTAATGAGGTGTTCTTTGGAATTAGTTCTGAACCATGTCATCAAGCTGAGTATTATCCAAAGTAAAGGCTATATCTGATTTGCCAGATTTGTGGACATTTGTATGCCATGGTACGAGGCAGCATTTGCATTCAAACTGCAGCTCTTCCTGTCACTCTGCTTTAACCACATTGTATCATGTTATGTTATTTCAGAAAATGTAGTGTGATTGTTCAGATACTCACAGTCTTAATAACAACCAATTTAATACAAACCATTAATGCATGTACTAAATAATAGAGGGACATGACATTGGTGGTTTGTTTCCTTTTAAATCATTAACTGTCCATTAGCAAGACAGTTTAATTATAGCTTTATAAGGTTGAGCTGTTGCTAAGAGCTGCAAAAGTCTCTCATAAGAAAGTAGAGCTGCTGTGAGGTGTTTGCAAATGATTTGCATTTGAGGGTATACTTTTGTACAAATCTGTGATCTTGATATTCTCCTCTTGAGCTAGAAAGGATATCAAGCAACCTGATCTGGTCCAATTGGAGTTAGCATAAAAGACCAGCAATCAGGTTGGGGGAAAAATACCCCATGGAAGAGGTCAACTCAATAATTCTATTATTAAAATTGATAGTAGGGGCAAATCCAGACACCATGTTACATGGTTTCAGGCTCCCCTCGGTGCTCAGACTGGAGATGTTCTTCTGTGAATGGGGTAGGGGTGAAATGTAGGGATTAATAATCAGACTTTCTCGCGCACCCCATTGGAGTAAACAGAAAGGCAGGAGGGGAGCTACTATGCAAATCCATTGTCTCTTTCACCATGGAGGAAAGGCAGAATTTAAGCACATGGGGTTATTTCAGCATTAGGGCTGAAATACTCTCCGTTTACCAGCCCTGTATATGCAACTGTAACGCTGACAGGCGGAATTGAACCAGGTGCCTCTGGAGCTTAGTGCCTGAGCCTCGACAGCTTGAATTAAAAGCCAGCTGGCTCTCAGTTAAGGCTGTTGAGCAAACTCATTCTTTCTCTCTATAAGTGGTCTGAGAACCCCATAGGTGTGTGGGTTACAGAACCACCAGATGCAATTCTTCCTCTCTCTCTCCCACACCTCTCTTTAGCATCCAGTCATCACATTTTCTTTGTGAAAGGTATCCAGTTTGAGTGACATTATCAAACCTACAAAGATACGTAGCTCTGAGAGTCAGCTTGAGGCTCTGGGCTATGATTTGGGTCTTATTGCTCTTGGAGGATCCTGGATTAGCATTTCAGAAAATGGAAGCCCTCTGATTTTCAGATACAGCATTAGCACCTCCAGTGTATGCAGTCGAAACACTGCCACTGCACCCCCTGCCCTGAAGAGTCCATCTCTAGTGAGAAGAAGAGAATTAAGTTTCCTGCTCTACTCCTTTTCTGTGGCTGTCAGATAAAGGGACCAGCTTGTGACAAATACAATGGTGACATGTTTAATAGTGACCTATCTTCTCTGCACTTGAGAGATATCAACTCATTCTAACTAAGCTTGCTTCTGGGTTGATTTAGTGGAGCAGATTTAGTGTTTAGTGAGAACACTAGAAGTCACGCTGGCTACTCTGAAGGTCTGTGCAACCAGATTTTTAATTAGAGCAAATGGTCAGTATTTCCTTCACATTTCATCTAAGAGAAAGCACCTCATGTTGAGACATGGATCCAGGATGGATTTCACAAGAAAAACATCAGCTAGGCTGTGTCTAGACTACATGCCTCTGTGTAGATTAGACACATAGGCAAAGGCAAATGAAGCTGCGATTTAAATGATCGCGGCTTCATTTACATTTACATGGCTGCCGCGCTGAGCCGACAAACAGCTGATCAGCTGTTTGTCAACTCGCGCACTAGTCTGGACATTCCCCCTGTCGACATCAAAGCCCTTTGTCAGCAGCCCCATTATTCCTCGTGGAATGAGGTTTACCGGGGCTGACGACAAATGGCTTTGATGTCGACAGGGGGAAAGTCCAAACTAGCGCGAGAGCCGACAAACAGCTGATCAGCTGTTTGTCGGCTCAGCGCGGCAGCCATGTAAATGTAAATGAAGCCGCGATCATTTAAATCGCGGCTTCATTTGCCTTTGCCAAAAAAACAAATCTACATGCCTCTGCCGACAGAGGCATGTAGTTTAGACGTACCCCTAATGTTGAAGTTTTCAAATTGTGTCTTGGGACCCCCAAAGTGGATCACAGGTTGCTAGCATTGGCTTAGATTTGCTGGGGCCTGGGGCCAAAGCCAAAGCCTGAGCCTCACTGAGGCTATGTATGTTTTGTGGGAGGTATCCCAGAAAAACTCCGGCGCGTCCAGGGAATGCGTCTGCTCTTCTGACATTTTTAGCACAAGAGCAGACATGCTCTTTCAGAAGCCCTGTAAACCTCGTTTCACGAGGAAGAAGGGTTCTTCCAAAAGAGGACGTTTTTCCGAAAGGGCTCTTCCGAAAGAGGAGTGTAGCGGGCCAAATTTTGGAAAAGCGTCTTCTGAAAAAACAATCGGAAAAAGGTACGCACATTGCGGAGTGCAATTTGTGTACCTTTTTCCAAAAAGGAAGTGTAGTGTAGACATAGCCTGCCTGGGGCCACAGAGGAAGCCCAAGGATTTAGTCCTGGGTGACAGGGCTCCAGTTACAGGCCCCCTGCCTGGGGCGGTGGGGCTCTGGTGGGCTCAGATTTTGGTCCCATCTCCTCCTCCCCTCCTGCAGGGTCAAGTAAATTTTATTGTTGTTGCAATGACATTTGAGAACCCCTGAACTATAGAGTCACAGCACCACTTCCAGCAGCACTTTGTGCGGATCCAGCACAAGCTTGGTTTCCTTGTGAGAGCTAAGACACAAACTAGGTAGTCCTTTAAAGCGAACTGAACATGAACGTGCTGGTGAGAGATAAATCAGAGATCTTGCCTTTTTCATAAGACTGAGGGGTTGTTTTGTTCATTTGCTTTCTTCACCCATTTTGCCTCCCACTGAAGAATTTTTCATTCAGCTGTCTGGCTAGCTCTGGAGCTAGAAGGATTAAATGGAAGGGAAATTCCCTGCTCTGTCAGATTTTTTTTTACATAAATCATAATTGCATTTGCCTGTAGTTCCCCATAGTGGGTTGTAGTGCACTGTGATCTGATGAATCATATTTTGTCAATGTTACTTTAAAAGGGGCTCTATCTGAGAGAGATCAGGAGCTTTGTTAAAAAGAGCAGGGGCTCTGTGCAGAGATCCTAATTTGCTTTGGTTTTCTCATGCCCAAGATGGTGGATCCCATGCAGAGCTGAGATCATAAACCCAATCTGAGGCAGTAAAATTGTGGTTGTCAGGACTGACTAGCAGCCACAGCGTTGAGCTACAGGGTGTGACTGACCATAGCAAAGTCGATGGAGCCAGGTCAGGCAGCCACAGCCTGTGGCAGGACTTGGGGTTGTGGCCATCAAGGGACTAGAATGGGAAGTCTAAGGAGAGCCACCTACTGGAATACATTGAACCTCCCTGAGTCTTACAGGATTTGTGACCAAAGTTTTAAGTGAATGGACATTGTATTGCCATTAAGAGTTCTGGTTTATCAACAAAGCAGGTAATCAGGAAGTGAGATCATAGGGTCAGCCTTACCTCTGCCACATTCCTTTTGTTAAGTTATGATGGTTTTTTCAAAGAAAATAGTAGGGTTTTTTTATAGATTCATATCTCAAGGACTCTCACATGCTAGCAAGTGGGGAAGAAGCAGTATGTAAAGGTTATCATGGCATCTCACATTTTTACTTCCTAAAGTTTGGGATGGGTAAGATTGTAGGTGGGAAGTGTCAAGTTAACCATTTTATTTAAATTGAACAGATCATTTAAACAGCACTGAGCCTGGTCTTATTACTGCTAGAGCACTGGGAAGAAGGGTTACTGCCACAGGAGATATGGGGCTGTCCCTCTGCTCCCCTCAAAACAGGGACTGCCATTCTGCATGACTATACAGAAACCACATAAGTACGAGGGGAAGGATCTTCCCTGTCTCCTGCACTTCATGCTGTGAACATGCATAAAGCGAATAGGAGAAATCCATGCCTTCGTTAATTTCATGCTAACTTAAGTACATATAACTGTAAAGGGCTGTATATATTTTATCTATGACTCCTGAGCTTTCAGCAAATACATCAAGATCTGCTCTCACTAGCTCCTTCCTTAAATGCCTTATTTAGATGCATTGGTGGAGTTAGAAAATTCAGATGTAATTGGGGCACAGATTGCAATCAATTACTGTTAATTCCAACATCAACATTAGGACAGGCAAAAGGAAAATACACTTTTCTAATAATTCTTTTAAACTTAATTAGTTCTACCTGCAGAGGCAAATATTAAAGCTTTAATGAAATTTCTAACAGATTCCTCTAAGCTGCTAAGCAATTTATAAGAAGAGGACAAGGTTTGAAAACTGGAATAGTTTCTGAGCAATAGGCTTTAAAGTATTTCTGGCAAAGAGATTTTCAATAAATAGAAGATATTTTTGTACTAACAATACATTCAAAAGCTGCAGTTAATTTTGTTGATAAGCAGTTATACTTCATCTCTTGTTTTCCTCCCCCACTAAGCTACAAAGAGTCAGTAGCCAACCTCTTCAATCCTTCACCTTCCAGCAAATGTCTCCCACCAACTTGTTTATTCAAATTGGAATGGTAGTGATTTTCAGCTTTTCACAGGCAGCATGGAAACAGAAAGATAAATGACTTTCTCACATAACTCCGGTGTTATTGTTATCGTATATTGTGTTATGTTGCCTCATTATCTGCTGGTACACAAACCCAAGCAATGCAAATTCTGTGAAACAAAAGTAAAATGGCATATCATTTCTGAAGATGTTTTCAACATTTTTAGATTGAAAGAGACAAATGCATCTAACCTTGGTTGAGAACAGTCATTGGAATTCTAATCACATAGGTGTGCTTGAGCTACTAGACAAGAGGCCAAATTCTTTACTGAGATTCAGCCCCATTGCCTCACTCAAGCAGTGGGATGGATTCTGCATGAAAAGGGCCAGAAGAAAATTATCTGCTGGAAGAATGATGCTGCAGCTGGGGCCTGCATCACCCAATCCCATCTCCAGTTTAAGGGGCTTGTTGGAGGATAGCAGGGGGAAGAGCAGAAGGAAACTACACTAAACCTAATCCCCACGGCCATAAATTAGGACAGCCTTGTGTCTGCTTTAGGTTTCACTGGCACTGTGTCACGTGTAAACCAATCTCACAAAGAGGGAGCCACATTCGGCTGCCTGTCTGTCTCCTTGCCCTCTTTCCTTTGACCAGAAAAGCTCTGATCAGGAGCAAATATGTCCCAAAGTGTTGTAATTCCCATTTCCAAGATTTCTCTGCCCTTCATCATGGAAAGTGCAGATTCCTAAGTGTGAAAAGGAACAGATAAAAAACAATCATACCAACATGAAAGTTAGGGGAGGAAGATTTTCAAAGAAGGTTCCCAACTCCCACTGCAAGTCAAAACTTTTGGACTGGAAACTGGTTGAGGGACCACATCTTCATACGTGTTACCTTGCACAATGGGCTGCAGTCTGAAACAGAGAGTGCTGTGCACTGCTATTCTAACACTGACATTAAAGAATCACCCATAATAAATAGCACACAACAAGGCCCTAGTCCAGAAGGTCTAGGTCACTTTAGTGCTGGCTTTTGAAATATTTTCTATTTTTGGTTGGAGTTGAAGTTTGAGTTAGATTGTTCAAAGGTTGAGTTGAAGTAGCCAAGAGTTTGAATGCTTCTCTGAAGCTCATCAGGATGATTGAAATATAGGAATTACTATCCTGGATTGCGCAAGTGATTCTTCTTATCCAGTATCCCTGTTTCTGACAATGATCAATACCTTATACTCAGTGTATTTCATTGTACAGTTATAGAATAACCTACAGTGGCAGGCTCCCTTTTCAATCCTTTGCACCACTACAAACAGGCAAGACTTCCTGGTTTATAAAGAGTAATATGTGATAGGGTCCCCTCGACCAATTTACCAGAGCACTCTTGTGCAGCACCATATAAATGGAAGTCAACTTCCTCCAGAGCATACATTCTGAGGTGGGAGAAAACTCACCTTTCTGAGGTCTCGTATCACCTTGCAACGCCTTCTTGTCCTTTAACTATTCCCAGCTAGTGGGGTGATCATGCTCATTAGCTCATCAGCCGCCTGCCTAATGAAATAATTGAGAATGCATTTTGCCAATTAAATCAATTCAAGGAGTTAAATAACTAATACCTTAGTGACCAGCTCTAGACTCCTAGCACTCTGTCACACCTGCCCACAGAGGAAGTTTCTTCCTACTGTGTTAGTCAGAGATTAGCCCATTAATACTCATTAGTGGAACTGTGAGCATTTTATTTTCTCATATTTTTTATTCTTACTAAGCGCTTAGCCGGAATGGTTTGTTGTTGCACTTATACAGATTAAACATGTTTGGGGTATAAAGCATTTTCTTTCACTGTGTGTCAATGACGTGCCTTTCACTGAATGCCCCTGTGTTCATGTAGTATTTGAAATAGTAGAACAGGATCATTCTACTTTTGCTATTATTTTGTACATCTCCATTATACATGTCTCTTCTTGTTCATTTCTTCTCTAAATTCAACTGTTACAATATTTTCAATCTTGCCTCATAAGAAAGTAC
The DNA here is from genome assembly GCF_052426305.1 of Pelodiscus sinensis. Lineage (NCBI taxonomy): Eukaryota > Metazoa > Chordata > Testudines > Trionychidae > Pelodiscus > Pelodiscus sinensis. Next base: position 18,122,578 of record NC_143054.1, read on the forward strand.
TTTCATGACCTTAATTACTTCCAGCACCCATTGCTAGCCCAGTCTACTTTTTCTGTATCTTTTGTGGATTTCTCAAGACATCTAGACAGGTTTATATTCAGTGGAGGAACCAGTGGTTATGGTACAGAAGTCCTCAAAAGCTTATGCCCATATAAATTTGTTCTCCTTTAAGGAACCATGGGACTCTTTTTGTTTTTACACAAACAGACTAACAGGGCTACCCCTCTGAAACTAATCCATGACAGTATTTTAATTCTCACTCCAGGCCTACTTAGCTACTTAGTAGGGGTGGGTTTGGGGGTTTTGGAGAGAGGTGCTTTTTAGGTTTGTCATCAAAGGCCTTTTGATAATATATCTATATCTATATCTATATCTATATCTATATCTATATCTACATATCAGCAAGTTCTCCTTTGTTGTGTAATTCCTTGACAAAATCCATGAATTCTAATACAAGAGTTACCCAAATTTCCTATTCAGAAACCAAGTTGGTTTATCTGTACCATATCACATCTTATATAATTCTATTTTTAATCCTAATTTCAACAGGTTTACTTGCTGCTATAGTAAGGTTCACTGGTCTATAAATCCCAGGATCACGTCTCATATCTTTTTAAAAACCTCTTGAGTCTATTCATAGGTGGATAGTAACATGAGTAAAAGCCTTTTGACATTTCAAGTAATTTCTATTGACCAAATGTCTGGAAATGCTGTGTGAACAACATCTCCAAAAGGTATTTCAGGTCTTGTGGTCCCAGCAATGAGCATTTGAAAATAGATTATAAAGAAAATTTAAGAGAGTTTTGGTAATTACAGTAACAATAAGGTCTAAAAACAATCTGTGTGTTTTGGAAAGGAAATAAATCCTTGTGTTTTAGGACATAAAACAATCTCTAATTAATGAGGATTAGGATGAAACTTCCTTGTAGGCAGGTATTCCATAATTGCCATACCTACCACTGTTGGAGACAGGATACTGGTATATAGGGGCTATTGGCCTAATATAAAAATTATTATGTTTTCTAGATGTATATTGCAGAGACTAAAAGATTTTTTATAAGGTTTGGCAGGCTCAATATTTTTTTATATATCTATGTTACACCTTGCTAGTTACTGAGTTTCCACTTACATAGTGGTTGTTTGCATGAGTCAAAATTAGAATCTACCAAAAAATATGAAAATAAAGATATGCACCCCACCATCATGTATTTACAGGCAGCATGTACAATTATACAGGTTGAACCTCTCTATTCTGACATACTTTGGTCCAGAATGATTTTAATTAGCCAGATGTCCACTTGGGTGTGGTCAAGTTTCCCACAGTCCCAAAACATTTGTTTACAGCCACCAGTCCTAGCTCTCAGTGTTCTGTGCTGTTATTTAGCTCTAATTTTCCCCTAAATGTCTTCTAAGAGTCCAGTAAGCAGTGGAAGGATTGGTAATGCGGCTAGACAATATTGACCTGCAGTGGTTCAGAAAATTCTCTGGTTCGGCACCAGTCAGTTCCCAAGGCTGCTGGACTAGAGAGGTTTCAACCTCTACAAGTTAATTCCTTAGCTCTTCTGGTGTTCCTGGGCTTTTATTTTCCCCCTAGTCTTATACTTCAGGTTAATTCAATTTATCTTGTCCGTTTTACTCAAACAACTGAAACAGATCTATGATAAATTAATGTGCTATAGACAATTTGGAACATGTGCAAGAATTCAGTGTGCACCAACACTACTATATTACCTAAGGATATAAGATTTTAATTTAAAAAGTTAAAGGTCCATTAATCACACTCTATCTACACTTGTCAATGTTTCTCACAATCTATTTTAACATGTAGGATTTTTTCCTTCTTTATCACATAAGGGAAATTTTAGTTTAACTCCACTAAATATACAGAGGGAGACTGAAGCTGTTCCACAGGAAGGGAAGGTTCCAACTAGAAGACTTTGACTCAACATAGGCATTATCTCCATTCACTACGTTACCAAGAATTGGAAGTTAATGGCATCCAACATGGATGTGGAAGCTGTGGGTAAAAGTCACACTATGGTAATGAATCTCTATGTAAATAAACAGAACAACACACACTTGGACTGAGAGTCAAATGCAAGTGTTGAGATACATGTCCTGCAACTTTTAATTGCCTCTTTCTAAGAAGTTGGTGCAACACTCAGAGAAACCAGGGGAGAAAAATGGGGATGGTTCCAAAAAAGAAAACAGGAAGTTATAAGGAATCAGTTATCCTTTGATACTTATACTCAGGACTAGGTGCTTGGAGGAGGCCGGGGAAGGAGGGCAGTGTTTAGAGGAGAGGGAGTAACAAAGCCATTTTAGCAACACTAATTTACTCTAGTTGAGATCATGGCCCTCAGATTATATCCCGTGTCCGCTTAGTCACTTGTACGGTGGGGACCAAGGGACTATTTGACCAAATAAGTACCTCTCAGCATGAACACAGACTGAAGTATCTGCTTACAGAAAAAAAAATCTCAAATTTAAGTACAGTAAAACTCCAATTTAGTCAGTAATAAAATAGGCAAGTGTCTTAGAATCTGGATATCTCAGAATTCCATTGAGCACTGTATGGTACACTGCCAGCAAACTACAGATGTAAGAGGAAGATAGCTAGTATACCTAGATTCTAACATTACAAGAAATTTTGTTTACTGCTGTCCATGTGCAATATTGCCAGATTCGGCTGATTTCCATCCACATAATTTTTTTTCCTACCAGTATGATTGAAGTGACATGCAAGCGAAGTGAAGTGCATGCTGATTATATACAACATGGAGCATGAGGGTCATGTACTCCCTTTGCATTCAGTCTAAGTGTTGCTATGGTTCAGTTGGCACACCCCACAAATTCTAGGTACGCAAGTGTACTTAGCAAAACTGTCATATCCCAGGAGACCATCTTGGCTGCAACAATCTTGCCGCTCACTGAGATGAAAGTGGGCCACTCATGTGGCCTACTCATTAGCCGAGGTTGCCCATCGCATATAGCAATAGCCATTTTTAGTTTTAATCTAGTGTTTCCTTACTCAGTGGTAGCGACATAACCTAAAAATTGAACAATTAGAATGAAACAGAGTTTGTTAGGTCAAAAAGATTTTAATGACTTGTTTTAAATTTCTCTGTAGTGAGATCTGGTATAGCAATAGCCATATTTAATGACAAGGAGGAATCGGATGCCATCAATCAAGGTTATAGTTTAGCAACAGATTGAAGAAAAATTAAAAAAGCCAATCAGAAACAAAAACACTCTTCTTCAAAAAATGTGCTGTGCAGTTGACATTTGAGGTTCACTGAATATTGTTAACAAGTCCAATGCAATGAAATGTCTTTTCCTTTGGTTACACTAAATATTTGTGGTCACATAAAGTGTGGTCGAAAGCAAAGATGTGTGATCTCACTCTCAAACAAAAAGAAACCTGAATAACCAGTCTCAGCTAAGAGTTGGCATCCAAGAGGTCAATCTAAAGAAATTATATTTTAAATTATAGGTACGTGAGACTCTTTGGGGATATTCTAAGCCCAGGTAACTGTTAATCATTTGACTGAGCCTATTAGTTTACTTGACAATCCAGTACAATTATATGTGTTTAAATTTCCCTAAGTATTTTATATCTCCCCTGATTCATTTGTTTTTATGTACATCTCATTGACGTGGAAGACAGTTTGTTGAACTTTGTTAACATAACTTGCAATAATCTCTGCTGCATTAATGAAGAAAATTCCTTCTTTTCTCTTTGTCAGTAACATTTTATTTACAAAACAATTATATATGCAACATCATTATTGTGTCTCTCTTTTATAAGCTAGTAAAATGCTAACGTGGATTCATTAACTACTGAAAGCACTGGAGGTTCAATCAATACCATGTACTACTAGCCTGGGAATGCAGCCTCAACATTATCAATCTTTTTGATGAAATGCAAAGCCTAGGTCTTGGCCACCATCAATGATTAAGTATCCCATGGCACTTTTTATAAAAATAGGATCTTATCCTTGCTGTTCCGGTCTAACAATTAGATAACCATATGCTTCAATTAAAATGTGTGTCAACATGCTGTGGCCCCATGGACACCAGAGTCAGAATGGCTAGATGTAGAACAATGAGGGCTGGTCAGCCAGCAATGATAGAGTTAGAACACTTGCTGAAATAGCTGAGTTAGAATCAACATCATCATCATTATCATCAGCAGCAGCAGCAGTAGCAGCAGCAGCAGCAGCAACAGCTCCTGCTATAAATAGCCACCCAGCAGCAGCAACTGGTTTGAAATGTAGGGATCCAACAACAGCAAAGATGAGTTCAACAATGGTAGCACTGATACAGCCCAGGGGTCCCCCAGAGCTTCTTATTCAGGGGCTCTGAGCACAAACCCAGAAGCCCTGCCTGTATCCATGAAGTTCCCAAAAATAACCCTGAGATTTTTCTGACAACACGTAAGTGGGTGCCCAATGGCCCTCTGACCAGTGGGCTATTCTGCTGGCATCCTACCTGATGGGGCCAACAAACGGTGCATACAAAGCTCTGGATGCAGAGATTGCCTAAGACTACCCTCAGGTCAGAGGGTTCATCTTGGACTCCCTCGACAGCACTAAGAAGAACGTCCACCACTGGTTCCTAGGGGAGTTGGCCTGACTCCAGGTTATTGCCAAGAAACTGTGTGACCTATGAAGAATATGCTCAATAAAAGTAAGAGAAGATCTATATTTAACACAACTCAGCTACAGCCATTGCCATGTGGAAAGTCACCTGCTTCACCTCTCTGCAGCAGAGATATAACTACTGAAATATGAGATAGGGAGCCAAAATCTTGGGTGACTAAGGAGTCTATGATAGTTAGAAAGAGGCTAGGAAAGTGACATTAGAAAAACATGTGAAACAAAGAAGCAAGATCACCTCATCCGTTAGGAAACAGACTCAGTGAGAATTTGGCAAGATGGTCACTGAACAGACAGAGCTACAGTGGTCATAGAGGAGTAACCCCACTGAAACACAGTGATCACAGACAGGGCTTGATTAATGCAGAGGCTTTAAGGAGTTGTAGCGTAGGACCCCAGGCTAACCTCCCCACAAAAAGACCGCTGGGCCCCCAAAAGCCCAGATCTACTTGGAGGGCCTCTTTAGGTGGGACACAGGACAGCAGCTACTGTGATGATAGGAGCTACTATAGACAACTTTTTCCTGGGTGTTTGGCTGGTGAGTCTTGCCCACATGCTCAGCTTCAGCTGATTGCCATATTTGGGGTCGGGAAGGAATTTTCCTCCAGGGTAGATTGGCAGAGGCCCTGGAGGTTTTTCGCCTTCCTCTGTAGCATGGGGCATGGATCACTTGCTGGAGAATTCTCTGCATCTTGGGGTCCTTAAACCATTTGAGGACTTCAATATCTGAGAAATAGGTGAGAGGATTATTCTAAGAGAGGGTGGGTGAGATTCTGTGGCCTGCACTGTGCAGGGGGTCAGACTAGATGATCATAATGGTCCCTTCTGACCTTAAAGTCTATGAGTCTATGACTCTGTTAGCTACTAAAGCCCCTGCATTAATCCAGCCCTGCTTGATGTGGGCGCACCTCCACACACTGCCATTCTCCCCCACTGGGCTTCAGCTACGAATGCCAGCTCGTGGTGATCAGGGAAACTCCTCCCATGTGCTGCCCTCACTTGCAGGCACCAATGACTGGGAAGAGCAATACACTGATACACTTCCCACCCACCAGAAGCCCAGCCAGGGTCATGCTGGAAGTTTCTGGGAGAGGTGTAGGGCCAAAACAGGCTGGTAGCTGCACTTCCAAAGTTGGAGTTGCCCATGGTAAGCACCCCAAACTCTTTCCCCAGCCCTGAGTTGCCTCCTACACCCTAACTCCCTCTCTGACCTCACACCCAGTCTTGAGCCTATTCCAGAACTCTGACTCTGCCCAGACCTTGCCCCCCTCCCCAACCTTCTGCCCTGAATCTGCTCCCAGACTCCAAACCACTTTGCCCCAGACTGGAGACACCTTCTGCACCCCAAACTCCTCATCCTTGAACTCATCCCAGGGCCCACACCCCTAGGCTACGGCTACACTGTAGCCTCCTTGCAGAAAAGCAAGAGGGGTTCTATTTAAAAGGGTTTCAGTTTAGTCAGGCAATTTAGAAAGCAGTCTAAGAAAGGGAAGATGTGCAATAGAGGAAGTCCTTCAGAAACTGTTGAGTTGTTACACTTCCTGTACATAGAGCTTTGGTTTACTCAGACACTTCCTGCTGGGGCAGAAAAAAGAAGCTCAGGTCAGAGCAGGGCAGCTAAAAGTTTCAACTAAATAGGGTAGTAGGGAGTTTTGTTACCTCATTTCTGTGCAGCGTTGCTATTCATAATACAAATTTATCTTGAAAATAGTCTGTTCATCAGTATGATACTGCCCCAAGTACCAAAGGCTATGTCTCCACTAGGAGATTATTTCAAATTTACTAAATTTGACTTCACCAGATTTTACAAATTCAAAGTTCTGCATCCTCACTACTGGGAAGAATGTAGTCCAAGGCAGGCTTCATTAGAGTGGATGTGCTACCTTGGACTCAGAACCCCAGGAAGTACTCTGGGGAGCTGTGGGAGGCCTCCTGGAGGCCAATTAGTTTAAATTAGAGGCATTGGAGCATCCACACTAACATTACTTTGGACTTACAAGTTCGGGAATAGAGTTATTCCTCATGAAAAGCAGGACTACAGAGTTTGAATTCCATGAGTCCTTATTCTGGAATAATGCACTTGGTAGTGTGGACGCATCGCTTACAAATTTGACCTTGAGGGGCTAATTTCGGACTAAGTTCCTAGTTTAGACCAGTCCAAAATGAGTTATTCCACTGTGGAAATAATTTGGCTGCTACTGAACTTGGATTGCATGAATCTCCTTTTCTAGTGAAGTAGAATGAAATTCCCAAATTCAGCACACTTGGCAACATGCAGATAACATTTGTACTTATACTGATGTTTCACTGTGTGAAAAATGGCTTCATTGCCACAGGACTTCAATATAAATGAATAACTATTTGCTTTATATTTATCTCTTTAACATCACATGATCAGAGAACCGTTAATGTCATTTAAATTTGATATAGTCCCTTCCAATACGTAGTGAAGATCTATTGCATTTTATTCATGGTATAAAATGAAGATAGCACAGAATCTTACATAACTATTCCTTTGTTGCATCTCTTATGATTCACAGGCATTTTCATTTTTACTTCTTTGGGAATTATGAATTTTTAAATATATTAACTACGGGACAAAAAAGAAGAAAAACTATTGTATCAGAGAATCATCCTTACTTTTGACAGACAGATACCTCTAATAAATGTGATTAAAGGGAACACAATTAAAAAGGGAGGAAAAAGTCCAAACAACAAAACAGACAGAAGGATGTCCATAGACTACATAGTATCTCATGCAGGAGATATGTCCAGAAAAAAATGTTTTATCTTTATACTGCAGTGCACCATATAACCTGCACTCAAGCCATTTACAGACTAAATCTTGTTCGTATGGATTGCCTCATTCATAATCTATAATAAATGCTACTTGTGTCAGAAAAGGATTTGGCCCCAGTAAGGGGGTCATCATTATTCCTGAACAGAAACTCAAGCTACAATCTCTATTCACTCAAGCGAGACAGACAGGGGGCTGCAGACAGGGGAGTTTAAGAGGGAGAGCAAGAGATCCCGCTGCTGAACAGGCTACCAGGTGAGAATGAGAGTACTAGCTGTTGGTGTGAGTGAGTTTGCTCGACTGTTTGAATTTTAATTTTGATTTTGATTTCAGGTGACTTCAGTTTCAGCTGCTGTGGCAATTGGGACTGAGTGACTGACCTTTGTTCCCTTGATTGTTCCCTTGATTACCTCTGGTCAGTCTTTCCCTGTGTGACTCACGAGGGCGCAGGCCCGACCTAGGCAAGCAGGCGGACAGAGGGCTGCAGACAGGAAAGTTTAAGAGGGAGTTTGAAAGAGGAGGTCTATGATGGTTAGGAAGACCTGCAACACCTTGGGAGCTGACTATAGGAGGCTCTACCCTCTGAGCTAAAAGCCAGCTGGTTCTCAGCCCATGCTGTAGAGGTCTCTTGATCTTAACTGTTGCAGTGGTCTAGGTGCCACTTGCAGTACTCAGTAACTACACTAGGTGTGTGGGTTACACATGGATGCCTCTACCCAGATCCTGGTGTAGTTTTGCAGGGTCTGTGGCTTGCAATTGCCCACTTATTGATATCCAGGCTGGGGGGACCATCCAATGTGAAAGGTGCCTGCTAGTGGAATCTCTCAGGCAGAAAGTGGGAGATCTACAGGAGGAGGTAGCTAGTTGAGGAGCATCCGAATCCACGAGCAATTCCTGGAGAGTGTTCATATGGAGGCAGCTGAGGTAGCTGTCCCAGTACACAAGACTGCTGACACATCACTGGTGTAGGAGGAAATGGCTCAGGGTGGACACTGGCAGCTGGTTACTTCTGGCAGCAGGCAGTGCTCTACTCCTGCTCCAAGCCCTCCCACCGTGGTACTAGGAAACCATTATGCTCTTCTTGATACAGGAGATAAGGAATCACTCCCTACAACAGAGGAGGAAAAGCCTTGTACCCCTAAGGCTGGGAGTTCTGCTGCCACCATTGTGAAGAGGAAAAGGAGGGTACTGGTGGTCGGAGACTCTCTTCTGAGGGAGATGGAGGCGCCCATCTGTTGCCCTGACATTTCATCTTGGGAGATATGCTGCCTGCCGGTGGCCTGTATCTGAGATGTTATGGAGGCATTGTCGAGGATTATCTGGCCCTCTCACTACTACCCCGTGCTACTAATCCATGTGGGCACAAATGATACTGAGAGGTGTGACACTGAGTGGATTAAGAGTGACTACAGGGCTCTGGGAGTACGGGTGAAGGAGTTTGGAGCGCAGGTGGTATTCTCTTCAATCCTTCCTGTCAAAGGTAGGGGCCCGGGCTGAGACAGGTGCATCCGGAGGTGAATGCCTAACTGCCAGGGTGGTTAAACACTGGAATAAATTGCCCAGGGAGGTTGTGGAATACCCATCTGTGGAGATATTTAAGAGTAGGTTAGATAAATGTCTATCAGGGGTAGTCTAGACAGTACTTGGTCCTGCTGTGAGGGCAATGGACCGGACTCGATGACCTTTCGAGGTCCCTTCCAGTCCTAGTATTCTATGATTCTATGATTCTAGTCATTATGTTTTTCTAGGCATATTGTCATCTAGGATTCACAACTACAGGCAGTCATGGATGGATCAAATTTTTATACAATACAAAGTATTTCCATAAATGATGATAGGATAGACAAATAGTGAAAGGAAGGTGAGAGTACCTGAATAGGAAATTGGAGATGAGCCATATCCAATCCAATTGAATTAGCACGGGTGTCATACACCTATCTCTGTATCTCTTGCTTTTTGTTCTTTTCTCTTCATATGAAGAAGTGAGTTGAAGCTCACGAAAGCTTATGCCGTAATACCCTAATACATTTGTTGGCCTTTAAAGTGCCATTGGACTCATTGCTTTTGCTGAAACAGATGAACAGGCTATGCCTCTAAAACCAGTTTTTATTTGAAGAGTTCAACTGACAGAGTTTTTTTTCTAATGGTTTATCATCGGGGGGGTAAGTATAATAGACCAGTGCAGCTGCGGACCCACCACCACCAGACACCTCAGCTACAGTGGCTCTGCTTCTTCCCTGAGGCCTCCACTGCCTGTGGCAACTGCCTACCTGTCTGCCTGCACTCCACCTCCTCTAAGTTCCCTGCTACTCTAGTTAAGACTCTCTAAATCAAACTCAGAGGATGCCCCCAATGACAGCTGGTACTCCTGCTCTTGCCAGGAGTAAGGAAAGCTGACAGAAGCATTTGCTCCATTTGGCCTCCCGGGTGGTGATGGTGCTAAGCTTGGCTTAGGGTAAGCGAACCTTAAGACAAGCTTCCGGGGTTTGTGTAGTTCTGGCCTATGTGCTTAAAATCTAGAGATGAAAGATAGGAACATACCCCTTCAGGGAAGACTACAAGGTTATGCTCTTTGACCCCAATCCTCCAGACACTTATGGGCATACTTAACTGTTCACACATTAATACCTCTATTAACTACTTCCATACCCCAGTAGTTTTTTAGTAAACATCAGGATTAATTTCAATGGAGCTACTAATGCTTAAAGATCAGTTTATAAATAAGTGTTTCCAGGATCAAGACTTTAACTATATATTCAAAAAGGAGACATGATAAAATGGGACGCATTGTTAGAAATAAAGTTTAGTAAATAAAATTGTATTCTCTGACATTTTTAAAAGGCTCAATACAGAATTAAATTAACAGAAAAATATGAATTTGTGATTGATACAACAAAATCTATCCTCTGCAGAGTACCAAAAGAAATGGCTTCATTCAAGGACATCCATTTCGAATCCATAAATATTTGATCGGGTGGAACGGATGGCTTATTTTCAAACAGGTGCTGTTGTAAAAATTATTTAGATTTTTTTTGCCTCAAGGTTCTTGTGCAAAATAACAACATACTACCACCTCCCATGTTTAAACATTACATAGTGTCTCTGTTTCTCATAATTGGATCAGATAAAAAGGGGGACCATATTTAGGGGACCTTATCTTTTCTCTACTAGCTTCCAATAAATGTAACAAACTTCAAATAGTCAGAACATCTTATTACCCATTTTTCCATTTTAAAAGACACAATGCTAATGCTCATGTCAAGATCATAATAACAGATGGAAATACATTTTATCATGAAGTTATTCAAAGTATCAGACATCTTTTCAGTGTAACTTTCAAAACTTCTCATATATAATATTAATGCTTTTGTTCCCCAGCAGAAGCAAGCAGTTATTAAAAAATGTTTTTAATTTTCTTCCCTCTTTGTTTTCTCCCCGATTTTTTTCTTCTGCTTCCGCTTCTAAACTGTATTGAGAATTGCTAATGAGAAGGCTAGAACTCCCTTACAAGATTTCTCTTAGCATTTAGGAGAAGTTAAATGGAACTCCTTCTTTCCAGCATGTGATTAAATGCTCTGACTAGAAGCTCTTACCTCTGTAGGAACTCATTACTTATGATGCAGTGAGTGTGAGTATATCAAACCCATCATCAGTGCCATTTGTTGGGGATATTTTTTTCTTCCTCTCTCATCTTCTGAATAACATGATTGAGCATATTAATGTGCTGTGGAATTTAGGCATTCTCCTTTTGGGATTATAAAGAAAAGAATGATGATACACATGCAGCCTTAATGATCCATTCTGATCTTGGCATATTGATAAAAGAAGCCTTTTAGGAATGAATTTACAAGCTGCATGAGAGAATGGTGGAGATATAATTATAAAGTAGCCTAAGGACTTCAGCGTAATTAAGGGAGGAGCCAGCTATTCCTAATTAAAGACTCAGTTTATCACAACCACGGTGCTGTTTGTGTACAGCTTGCTTAGCCCTTGCATCAAGTGAACAATTAGAAAGAGTATGTGTAAGGAAGTAAATTATTATATTTTTTGAACATCATTCATGTTTGTACAATGCTTTGAAAATGCAATGTGCCATCTAAGTGCTAAGTATTAGGCTTGCTATTAGATGACAGCAGACAGTATTTTTTTTTCTGCTCAGTGATATGACATTATTGAAAAGAAAAGGCCTAGGGGTGTGGGGGATTATAACAGTATTCAACAATTAAGACCTGAGTAAAGATAAAAAAGAATGCTGATTGTCAAAGGGACATTGGAAAAGCTGCAATATAATTAAGGGACTTAAAAAAATTGGCATAGATTCTCCATTCCAATACTATCAGACTATGCTGATAATGCTGCTTGCCTCTGAAGATGGCAGAGAAAGTCAGCCTTACTCTTCATAGTTTCCAAGATTTTGCCTGATCAATGAGGTTTGAGCAAAACCTCAAACCAAGGTCTCATGCCAAAAACCCAAGGTCCTGGATCTGAGCCACCAGAACATGTCCAGTGGAGGTGGAGTTGAGCACTGTGGAGAGTGTCGGGTGAGTTCATCTACCCAGGTTGAATGCAGTGTTCTAGTGATCGCAGCAAACTTCCGACGAATAGTTCTCTGCCTCCTGCATAAATTATATGTCTCATCTATGGATGCAAAAATGTTTTGGCTCTGCCACAAAGTTCAATATCTGTCAAACTTGTATACTGCCATTATTGCTATATGAAACAGAAACCTGGACCTTCTTACTATCAGACTTGAAGCAGCTGGAGGCATTCTGCATGTGCTGCGAGCATTATATCCTGAGCAGAGTCACTGGGTGAAAAGCTATAATCTTACACATATCTGGCTGTCCTTCAGTCACTCACTACATTCAAAAGTGGTGTTGAATGTTCTTTGGCCATGTCACTGAAATCAACAAATCACCCCCAACCCATCATGCTCTTAAAATCTCCAGAGATGTTTGTGGAAGTACGTGACTGGACTCTGCGTCTGGCACCACCAGCAGGAAGTCCCAGACATTTATGGATTCACAGGATTGAGCCAGGTCTGGGGAATTCACTTTACAATGGAAGGATGCCATCAAGCCTATTCACCCAGGCTGGTGCAAAGTCATTGGTAGACTAGGTATGTTTGACGATGACACCTGTGTAATTAAGAGGAGAATCAAGTCCAGTTTTTTAATTTCTTCTTATCAAGTCCCATTGGTTTGGGAAAATTAGAACACAAATTAACAATAAAGGTGATCAAGTGTATAAAGATTTGCCTGGTATATACTTTTAAAACCAATTAATGTAGTAGTATATAAATAATAGAATGGCTATGTGAAAAGGTCATATGGTCTTGGCTCCAAACTGCCACTGGTTTCACTTTTATGGCATTTCCCTGGCTTACAGATGGCTTTGTTTACTGAAATACTGAGGGAATGCAGAGAGTCAAAGGATTTACTGCAACCGTGCACCCATATGGAACACAAACAGGAGACGGACACAGATCTGAGCAATCTGAGGATATTTGACTGTGGTTTGACATTTGGGGTGAGGGCCCATCTTTATTTTAGGCATGATGCTCATGCCATTGCCATTCACATACTGCAATTATCTCCATTTAGGGCTACACTTGAAGACCATTTGGAAACTTGAGTTACAACTGAGTGAGGTTCCACTCTGTTCCCTACCTATTTCCAACCAGACTGAACTGCATACTTTCAATGAGACTGGATATAATTCAAAAGAGCCTATTTTTGTGAGATTTCTAGTCAAATGTTTCAGTTTTCAGACATTCCGACTTTGGATTCAATTCAGATAAACCTTCAGACTTTTGGGTACTTATCCAAACCACCAAACATTTTGAGGTTTATCTTTCACTCTGATGGGTAATAGCTTTGAACCTAAATAATATACTTTCTCAATATTACAGCGTGTACCAAAATACTATTCATATCAGACCAGATAGCATGTTTAATACTTCTTGCTTTATAACATTAATAAATTGGCCACTGTTGGCAGACAGGATACTGGGCTAGATGGACATTTGGTCTGACCCAGTATGGCCATTCTTATGTTAGTATAATTATCTGACATACCAGAGGTGAAAACTCTTCCACTACTATGTGTTTTATAACCTGCAGACAAAAATATTTCAACGTCAAAAATTTAAATACATAAAACTAAGCTGAAAATATAATTGGTTCTAAATGTAAGATTTTTGACAAAAGCCTGGAAATCCATAGGTCTATTTGCTTTTTGCAGGGAAAGGAGTAATTCTTTGGTTAATTTAATATTTTCTCATAACTGTAAGGATTTCCTATTTTTCTTAAACCATAGTTTACAGTCCCTTTTTGTGTAAAAAGGCTCATATGCTCAGCTTCATGGGATAATAAATATTGACTCCAATTGCTTTTCCTAGTCATTATTTTAGTGAGTTCTTAAATTAATTATTTTCAATGCCAAATTGCCCAGACAATCATTTTCACCAGATTTTGAACTTTTTTGTTTAACTTTTCTTTGTGTGTCTCTCTCTTGTAGGCGATCTCATGACCTTAACACCCATCATCTGTTCCCATTATCACCTCTCATGCCATGTTTGCTCTCCTTTTTCTCCTATTTGATTTTGTCTGTTACAGCATCAGAACCTCACTCTAACATCTCTATTGATGTTCTACTGCTTTGCTCCCCATAAAGTCCATCTTCCCCGGAGAGATGGTATGGGTAAGAGCTGTGTCTTTCTGATACAGTGCTTAATGGTGTAATATGGGTTTATAGTATTGCATAAATATAAATGGCTTTCCTACATGTGATAAAGGTCTTATTTTGTTTTAAATTAAATGTCATGGGCCATCCCTGCAGATGTTGTAAATCAGTGTAGCTTCTTTGAATTCAGTGGAACAATGCCAGTTTACACAATCAGAGGATATTGCCCCACATCTTCTCCCTGCTGCATCACTGGTGGGTCACAGAGGTGAGTAAGGTGCTGAAGAAAGATGCTATTCCATTGTGATCACCCAGCTACAGCACCAAGAATGACAAAAGGGGAAGAGGGAGAGACAGGAGAAGTAAACTTGAAAGGATTAGATTTTTGTCAGGAAGTGTCAGTAAATGTTGATTTGACTGTACACACAAACAGACAAAATAAATTTCCACTGATAATAATCATCGGCATTTACAGCTAGGCAAAGAACTTTGTATATTAAGACATCTGATGTTACCATTTTGTTTTAATGATTATGGACCTTTAACTTTTTAATTTCAATTTCTGTCCTTAAATAATTATTGTCTCACATGTAGCCTTGTGTGTGTGTGTGTGTGTGTCTATATATATCTAGATAGATAGATAGATAGATAGATAGATATGTCATTTAATGGCATTGGTGATTCTGTTGTTAAATAGTACAAGCTAAGCTTTATTTATTCCGTGAACTTATCCTACAATATCAATAGCCCTTTTTGTAGTTTTATGCTTCCTATACTTCCAACCAATGTACTTCCTTATGACTGGGCTTAATCTTCTCTCTCTCTCTCTCTCTCTCTCTCTCTCTCTCTCTCTCTCTCTCTCTCTCTCTCTCGTACAAAAAGTATTGATTAAGGCAGATATATGTGACAAATAGCAAGCCCAAAGTCTGTATGATAGATTGCTAAGGGCCAGCTTGATCTGCCTAGCTTGATATAAGAAACTAACAGGTGAGTGACAACAAGTCACAAGATTAAGCCCAGTCATAAGAAAGTAGAATGGTTGGAAGTATGAAACCACGAACAAAGGTTACAGGTATTTTAGGATAAGTTCAGAGAAATAACCTAAACTTGTATTTCTTAACAACATAAATGCCTTGGCCATTAAATGACATACATAAAAATAATTTGGATGTAAATATAAAAATGAATAGTCCTGTGGCACCTTAGGCTATGTCTAGACTGCAAGCCTCTTTTGAAAAAGAGCACCTAGACTGCAAGCGGAACTTTCGAAAAAGCAAGCCGCTTTTTCGAAAGAAAGCAGCGAGTGAGTCTGGATGCTCTCTTTCTAAAAAGCCCTATTGGCATTCAAGAATGCCTTTTTTTGAAAGAGCACTTTCGAAAAAAGGCGTTCTTCCTCGTGAAATGAGGTTTACCGCCGTCGAAAGAAAAGCCGCGTTCTTTCGATTTAATTTCGAAAGAACGCGGCTGTAGACTAGACGCAGGTGAAGTTTTTTCAAAAAAAGGCTACTTTTTTCGAAAAAACCCCTGAGTCTGGACACAGCCTTAAAGACTAACAAATATATAGCTATAGTATCATGAGTTTTGATGGGCAAAACACACTTCCTCAGATGAGCACGGCACGACTTCCTTATTTCTGGCAGAGCCTATTATCTGGTGTTAGGACGGGGCTAATCTTTTGGTGCGTGTTCTCACATATACTCAGTATCCAGTGCTTCTTAGGAGTGCCTCTACCAGGCCCACCAACAGGAGGACAAAGAGGGCAACTACCCTGGGGGCCAGCAATTCAAAAGGGCCCAAGACTTCCAGCTGCCATTGCCGCTACTGTGACAGTAGTTGTTGCCAGAGGACTGAGCCTTTAAAGTGCCATCAGAGCTCTGGGCAGCATGCTCTGGGCAGTGCTAAGAGCTGGCTAATGTGAGGCACACCACAGTCTGGGTGGCAATGAGGGCTGGCTTCCCCTCAGCCACGCCCCTTCTGCCAGGCTCTGCCCCTTTGGGGAGTGTGAAGCTGACCTCCCTGACCTTGCCCTAGGGCATGGCAATTTTGCCAGCTCCCCCTGGCTTGTGTTTTAGTCATGCTAGCAATATTTTTTGCCAAGGGCATAGCATGAAGTTGCAGATATCTATTTTAATACATGTCCATCTTTGCTTCACAGACTCTGGTTCAGGCTTCAGATCTTGCACCAGGCCTCGACCTTCAGGCTTTCTATTTCTCTATACTGTTTAAATCAACACAAGTAAAAAAATCTTGCCTATAAACTTCGATATTATCCTTCAAATTATTAAAAAATCAACAGAAATGTAATTCCGTGAATCCTACCTAGAAGTTATGAGCATTATGACATCCTGTGGTTGGAACCCTGCTGCCTTCCTCACTGTTGCCAATGCCCCAGAGCCACTGCTAGCCCTTTCCCTGCAATGAAGACAATAAAAAGGAGCAGGAAACAACCAACACTTCCTTCACTAGTTTCAGAGCAACCAGCTGATCCAAAGTCCATTGAAGTCACTGGAACAGGCCCTAACTGCACACACAGTCACCATGATTACTGTGAGTCAAACCCCAATTATATCATGAAGGCAGATGTAGTCTTTTTATTATTGCTAATAACAATTTGAGTTACAGACACATTGTTTGACTTAGGCTTTTCTTGAGTTGATTTAAGCTAAACCTTTGGAGCTATTGAACACAGACTTCCATCTGAATTTCATATAGGCTATGCTGAACAGAGTGCAATTTCTTTTTTTTTACCTCATTACTGTGGCCTGGGAGTAATGCTTAGTATTTCTAGAACAAAAACAATCTACCCCCTGCACTCCCCAAAATCACAGTTCCATAAGAATATAAAACTGTGGAGCAGAGATGTCCAAATTGCAAGTAGGTGCTTGCCAATAATATCCCAAACGAAAACAAAATGTGAGTCCTAAAATAACTTGGGGATTTAAAAAATACGTTTTGTTCTTTTAAGTGCTTGAATGAAATGCTAAATATTTTTGGCCATGATCTAAGAAATAGGGGAGGAAGAACAACCAATTCTTATTCAGATCTTCACTTTACTAAATACCTTTAAAAGACACTTTTTATGGCATATTTAAGACCTGAAAGAAACACAGCCTTATTTCTCTTTAATTACAATGTAGTCTGGAGTGTTGATTATCACTGTAATGATCCACCAGGCCCCGGGCCATCCCTGCACATCAGTCACGGTGGATTCTGCTGAAAACATCAGTCATGAGACATTAACTTCTTAAGACACACACAGACGCATATAACCCTCCAACTTCACAGGCTTCATAGCGGATGCGTGAAAAAGGGAGCACAACAACTGGATACATTAGGGGAAAAGGTGTATGAATATGGATCTGCACAGCTCTGCTTCCACTGTTCTCTCATCCCTTATGTCCTCTTTCCAAATGGTACCCTGCCCTAGATTCTCAGTGCTCAATTTTGAGTGTGATCCTGATAGGCGCCAAGCACTTACAATCCTACTATAACAGCACCTTGTTGGAAAAAGCACTGCCTACTGTCATCCTGGAAGATAAGTATCAGAGGGGTAGCCGTGTTAGTCTGAATCTGCAAAAGCGGCAAGGAGTCCTGTGGCACCTTATAGACTAACTGAAGTGTAGGAGCATAAGCTTTCGTGCATCTGACGAAGTGGGTCTTTGCCCACGAAAGCTTATGCTCCTACACTTCAGTTAGTCTATAAGGTGCCACAGGACTCCTCACCGATCCTGGAAGATGTGGAGCAATTACAACTCCCTTAGGGTATGTCTACACAGCAAAGTTATTTCGAAATAACTTTCCTAGCGTCTATTTCGAATTTGGTAAACCTCATTCTATGAGGAATAATGCCAAATTTGAAATAGCTATTTCAAGATAAGTGCTGTGTAGACACTTTTTTCAAAATAGGGGGCCTCCAGCCTTCCCAGGGTGCCCTGGTGGCCACTCCAACCTCAACTAAGAACACTCCTCTCCCTCCCCCTCTTCCTGGAGCCCTTAAAAGGGTAGACTTTGTCCACAGTGCCTGTGCCCGCTCCAAGCCTGCCAGCCCAGAGCCAGCTGTCACTGCCTCTTACCCAGTGGCCCCAAAACATGAGCCAGCAAGCCACTGGCAGCCAGCCCTCCACCGCTCCCCAGGAGCAGTCTGCCAGCTCCCAGGAGCCTGCCAGGGCCCAGAGAAGGCAGGCGCCTTCCTGATCCAGGGTGGAGATCATGGAACATATTCAGGTTTGGGGGGGTTGCCCACAATGTCCATGATCTCTGCACTAGATGGAGGAAAGCAGCCGTCTATGGCAGGATAGCTGGCAGCCTGGCTACCAAAGGCCACATGCAAACCCAGGAGCAGGTTTGCAGGAAAATCCAGTTGGTCTGGAGAAACCCCCAACTTTGAGCTCTGAGCTTCCCCTCCCACTTCTTCCCCTTGTTTCCCCTTTCCAGGTTTCCAGGTTTCCTCCTCCCAGGTTTCCCCCTCCCCTCTCTCACCCTCTTTTCTCCCCTCTCCTGCCTCCTTTCCCCAGTCTCACCAGAGTTTCATTCCCCCCCCCCGAGTTTTGTTAAATAAAGACAGTTTGTGTTTATGAAAAAAAATTGTATTTTATTTTAAATCAGGAAAGTGATCGGGGGGAGGGTAAGTGGAAGGACGTGAGGGAGGAATGATGCACAAGCCCCCAGTGGGGCAGATGAGGGAGACTGTTAGTGTTCCTCAGGGTGGAAGTTCTCCCACAGGGCCTCCTGGATACTGATAGCCCCCCCGATGGACCTCCCAGATAACAGCCTGCAGAAAGTGCAGCCAGGATCGAAGCAACGTATCCACGAGAAGCACCAGAGTGCCTGAGGGCAGCTCTGGCTCCATGTTGCAGAGTGCTGTGGTGTCCCGAGTGAGGGTAAGCAGAGCACGCAGAGACAAAATGCTTTACTGTCCCTCATTGAGGTAGGGAAGCAAACAGGAACACCTGAGAACCGGCTGTCCAGGGGCGTCCCTTTAAGCACAGGCCTAAGATAGCCTCAGCCACACAAAGTAACTCCTGACCTGATGCTCTGCCGGACCCGGTTCTGGCTGGCCTTAAAGCGATTCAGTGTCCACTCAGTGTGGACGTGCTATTTCGAAATAGCAAAATGCTGTTTCAAAATGTATTTTGTGTGTAGCTTATTTCGAAATAAGGCTGTAATGTAGACATAATCTTGGGATGTGTCTGCTACTCAATACAACACTCCCAGTGGGCCTCTGTCAGCTGACTGAGACACATAGGAGGCTCCAGCCCAAGCCTGAATTTCTACCCTGCAATTTTACAGCTCTGCAGCCCAAGCCCCACAATCCTGAGTCAGATGCCATGAGCCAGCTGCAGGTGTTTTATTCCAGTGTGGACATGCTCATAGTTTCCTTCGTGCCTGAGACAGCTTTGCAGTTAACATTGTCCAATAGCACTCTGTAAGCTGCTAAGGCTGTGTCTAGACTGGCCACTTTTTCCAGAAAAGCAGCTGCTTTTCTAGAAAAACTTGCCAGCTGTCTACACTGGCCACTTGAATTTCCGAAAAAGCACTGACGAGCTCATGTAAGATTGTCAGTGCTTTTGCGGAAATACTATGCTGCTCCCATTCGGGCAAAAGTCTTTTTCTGAAAGGGCCAATGTAGACAGCAGAGATTTGTTTTCCGCAAAAAAGCCCCAATCGCGAAAATGGCGATTGGGGCTTTTTTGCGGAAAAGTGCGTCTAGATTTGCCACGGACGCTTTTCCGCAAAAAGTGCGTTTGCGGAAAAGCATCCTGCCAATCTAGACACGCTTTTCCAAAAATGCTTTTAACGGAAAACTTTTCTGTTAAAAGCATTTCCGGAAAATCATGCCAGTGTAGACGTAGCCCTAGAGTCCCCATTCAATTCCAAAGAAAAGTCACATCCTCATTGCTCTTTACTGAAGTTGCCTGAGTGCTCACAGACCTTAACTGTTCCTGGCTTTCCAGCTTGCAGAATAAGGGCTTGTATTGGTCTATACAAATACAGAACTTGAATGAGGCAGTATGGCCACAGCAGGAGCACTTTCTCAATAAACCACAGGTAAGCCAGGTAAACCACATCTTCAAGGGGAGTAGCTTACTGTGCTGGGATTGCAGATCCCAAGGCTGTCACCTCAGTTTACATTGCTGCTTACAACAATCTCACTCGCTGAGCTCGGGGTGTGTGTTTAGGGGTGTGTTTTTTCACATCCCTTATTCAGAAAGTTACAACACAGTAAGGAACCATTGTAGAGTTAGCCCTATTTTGTGGCAAGCTGGGGTGTAAATCTGCCCCATACTAGCCTGCCACACATTCTAAGGCTACAGCTACTCTACAGAGCTTATAGCTGCACTGCTGTAGCTCTGCAAATGCAGACATATTAAGCCATTGGGAGAGAGAACTTTCTTGCTGATATATTTACCCCAGCCTGCGTGAGTGGCACGTGGGTCAGAATAACTTACGTCATTCAGGGGGTGGCTTCTGCACATCTTTGACCAACATAACTTAAACCAATTGAAACTGTATTCTCTGCATTGCGGTGCTTGGAGCAGAGATCCTGTTGTGTCTTCTCCTTGCCTCACAACTCGAGGATGGACAGGATCTCTGATCCAGACCGCAAGGATGCCTGCCTTTTGATACCGCTTGGTGGGTCCTGGGAGCCCTGCTCGAGCTCCTTGTGACGGCCAGGGAGATCTTGGAGGGCTTATAGCTGTGCCATCTGTGAGCAGGCTTGTGGCAGGGAGATCTGCATGGTCAGGGTGATGCTCCAAGGCCAGCTTCTTGCCACAGGGCTTGTCCAGGGTGCCTGCAGCTTCAAGAGGTGCCAGAAGACAGGAACTATAGAGTTTGAGATACAAAAACTGTTAGTGGATATCTGCTAACAGATATTTGCCTTTCATATTCATAGATAAAACTCCAGACACTTTTTTTGAACAGTCTTTTGAAAATATCAGTTTTATTTTAACATTGATGTCCCCTGTCTCTTTCCTAAAGGATTTACATTTACAAACAAATAAAGCTTGAAAGAGAAATTCAAAATCTGGATGTAGAAAAATAGCACAGATCATCAGCACGAGTGGCTGGAATATCAGAATGTCCTTAATTTACCTTGCTATTCATTTCCTTTGTTTGCATGATTTCTTCAAAATGTAGCTATTTGTTGGATTTGTTTGGTCTCATATATGCTGCATAGTACTTTTATTTAGAATAACCACTAATGAGATGGTTGAATTACAAATGCCCAAAGGAAATCATTCTAGAAAAATAATCAGGAACAAATTATAATAGGGATTGGATCTGGGTTTTTCTTTTTCTTCATTTTACAGATTAATTAAGGTTATTCAAGTGAGATCAGATGGTCAAAAATGATGAGAATGATAAATACAAGATACTGAAGTGTGTCCAGGTTAGCATTTTCTTCTTACTGCTTCCACCTCAAGATCTCTCCATATGTCTTTCTAGAAACAACAAAGACTTCTGAGAATGGCGGAATAGATGCGACTGTAATGGAATTACTGAGAGTTACTTGTGCTGCTAACACACCACATTCTCCCTGACTGTTGTTATTATTTAACATTGTTTTCCTGTGGTACCATCCAAAGACCGGACTCCCATAGCAAACATGTAGTAAAATGACAGTCCCTGTGCCAAAGACCTTGTACTGTGAAATGTAGGCCATAATAGCTGGATGGCACAAACAAGCAAATTGGGATGGGGTGGGAGGGAAACATGGTAATAAAAATGACAGGAAGTACACAATTCTAAGCCAAAATAGCAATATTAACTTCCCAACATATTCAGGTTACATTCTGCTGTGTGCAATATGAACATGGTGAGTTTTTTAGAAGGGTCTTGGAGAGGAAGGTGGTGCCATTATATATTTTCTCTGTCAATTTTTCCCACATAGCTGTAGATTATGTTCTGTGGTTAAACTAGAGAGGAGGTAGTTATCTACGCAAAGACCCAGCAATCTTCCCCTACTGAAAGAGGTATATCCCAAGATATTATTTCAACTTTGAAATGTGAAATGCCTGGTCATGTGATTTCTGGAAGTAGGATCCATGTTGATCTAAACTTTCACATTAAGATGACCTATATATGAGGATGATATAGGCCCTTATTTACTGCTCATTGACAGGCTTCTGCAGGTCACTTTTGCATCCATCTATACAGGTTGATCCTCTCTAGTCCAGTTCCTGGGGACCTCGCCATTTCCAAATAAGAAGATTTTCTGGGCCACAGATGGTCAATATTGTCTAGGAGCATTATGATCACTTCCACTGCTTACTCTATTGTTAGAGGACCTTTAGGGGTAAATTAGAGCTAATTAACAGCACAGAACAGTGAAGTTTATTTAGAGTTCAACTTTGTATTCTCTAAAATAAATTTAAAAAAAAAATGCCAAAGACATAGCAGCCTGAAAATTGGTGGAGTCAGGACCCAGGATAGAGTTTGTGAGAGAAAGTTGATGATACTTGCTCAAAGAATTCCTCAGATGCATCCCTTCACTCCCCAAAAAATATTGCTCCCAAAATTTTAAAATTAATGTGAAACTGTTTTACCTTACTTATGGAATAAGGAAAGATAGGAGCCTCAAGAAATTCAAACCTCTAGAATGTTCTAGGTGAAACAAAGTATATATTTCATTGACATTGGCTGAACAAGTCATTCCTTTATACTTCTGTTGATAATTGTTACAGTAGATCCTGCAGAGGACTTTGGACTTTTAGAATAGAACTCATGGAAATATTTCTAATTTAAGAATTTTGGGGGGAAATCAATAAATATTGGAATTTCTTTAAAAAAAAGTTATAACTTCTCTGCTCACATCCCCAGCTGGACTTTAAAGATTAAGGCTATGTCTACACTATAATATATTTTGACAAAGTGTATGTTACTCAGGGATGTGAATATTCCACCCCTCCAAGCAACAACATATATTCCACCCCTCCAAACATAAGGGTTTGTGTGCACAGTGCTTTATTGGCAGGGATCTTCTCCTGTGGACATAGCTTACATCACTCACAAAGGTGGTTTTTAGGTGCATGGGAGAATTTTCTCCAGTCAGCATAGTGTATCTTCACTGGATGTGGCGCACAGCATGTATAGATACAACCTAAGAGGAGCTAGGTAATGGTGGATGATGAGAATGTAGGACTAGAAGGGAACTCCTGGGTCTCCACTGACAGCCCTATCATGTCTTAAATTTACCTATCCAACCTGTGAACCCTATGTAAATACTCAGAATTCTTCTTAAAGGGAAATTACTAGTTGGCAAAGGGTGATCATCAGTGAAGACAAACAGGTGGCAGATTTGGTACAAATGGATTGAAGTTATTCTATTGTCTAGCAGAAAGTGGTTGAAAGCAAAGACATACCAGAAAATACTAACTCTTCACCGTGAATACTAGTAAAGATGCTGCTCTGGAGAAAATTTGCTTCTCTCCGGGGCTCAGTGTGTAGCTTAAGGTATTGAGACACAGTAAATGTATCTTCCTTATCAGCTTGAATATGGCTCTTGATGATAGAGACTAAAAATTGTTGACATCAATCTTCTGTTTGCTTGATCTGACCCTTGTTTGCAGTTTTGGCAGATGCCACGGACTGAATAGGCATAGAAATTAAATTGCCCTCTTCCTGTTTTATCTGATATCTGCAGCTCAGACCTGAGGTGCATTGGCAAAGCTTTAGGAGGAGGCCTGGTTTGTCTATGGCAGCCCTTCTTGCTGTGTGCATAAACACAGGATTTCAGTCTCCAGTGCAAGCATTCTGACATCTTTTGCAATCATTAGATTAATTTGGAGAAAATATGATCAAATAATAAAAGAATTCCTCTTCCTTCATTTTGCATAAATGAGACATATGGCTGCTAGCTCTGAAGAGGCTCTCAGCTCCCAAAGTGATGCCTGATGGGATATGGTTAGTGATTTTTTATTAGAGTCCCTTACTACACCCTGTAGAAATTCCCCTATCCTGTAAAATAATTAAAAATTGAAAAGTGACACTATTAGCTCCCTAACATCAATGTCGATGCTTTATGACATTATCATTATTAGTTTAGTAGTGTAGTTCTCACTTTTGATGCTAAGGTTTCATCTTTGAAGTCTTAAACATTTTTCATATATTACTTAAGGGATTAACAAAAATGTCTGTAATTGTTTCTGTCTTTTAGGGACCACTAAACAGAAGAAAACTCTTGCAAAATAGACAAGTTTGAATCTATCAGGTATTGCGAAATACTGTTGCACATGTGTGCATTTAATTACATTGTAAGTTCTTTGGGGGCAGAGACAATATTTTTGTCTTGTGTTTATATAGCCTGAGGGCCATGACTACAGCTCCTTGATGGTACTGCAACACAAGTAATAAATAATAAGTGAGCAAATGAAGTTGTGCAAGATGTTATAATGTTCACTAGTGTTATGTTATGGGCCTTTTAAAAGAGAAAGTCAGTCATTTTGGAGTAGATAGAGTTATAGCAAAATAACAAAAAGAAAAAATCACGCTGTCAAATTCTAGTTTGTTTGACAGTGTTCATATCTTTTTTTTATTATGTGAACATTTATGTAAGCTCAGCAGTGGTTTGCCAGTTAGTGCACATCCTACTGGCCAGTTGTGGCATTTCAGGTTGGATTATTTTGGTTTGTTTGTTTGTTTGTTTGTGCAGTCATGCCAAACAGATCCACTGCTTTATGGATAGGCCCTCCAGCCAGTTACCTTCGGTCTCACCCTTTTTGAAATAAACCAAATTTTCCACCAAATAGTCCAAGGATCTCATACTAGATTGATAGCCCTGATCCTGGAATAATATTCCGTCTGCTCAGCTGGGTTTGAGGACTTCCTACTAGCCTTCCCAAGGAGTTTGTAGGGGAACCCAATCCTTCCCTCTACCCTGAGTTCCAGACCCTTGAAATAAGTTAATTGGTTAAGGTCTGTCTAGTCATACATCGTCTTTTCTGAGTTACTTCCTATGTTGGCCCACTTTCTCCTCAGGAGGCTCATATTCCTGGGGTGTATCTGCCCCATGCTTAAGCTCTTAGTTCCATGTTCCCAAGGCAAAATAAAGAATGACACCAGCTTCTGTGTCCTCTGGTATCTTCCACCCATCTATCCTACCACTCTGTGCTCACAAACTATTTGGCTCTCTGATGTGCTCCTTTCTGGGAGCTAAGGATACAAAGTCTGTCTACCTCCCCAGGATGGGGACTTCTGAGTGTGTCTGTTTTTAAGGGTCTCACCCAAGATTGGCATTTTTTGCAGATACACAGGGCAGCTTTGCACGAGCCCAAAATTTGTTCAATAACCACATTTTGCTGGATGTCAGATTTGTACATTTTGTCTCAGCTGGGAATGAGATTTTGTTTGCCTGCATGTTTGGTTATGGTGGTAGCTTGCATTTACGTGAATTTTCATGCTTATGCATGACTGCATGTGTTTGTGTGAGCATGGTGCATTCACATTGCAAGTAGCCATTTTAATGTTCTAAATTCTATTTGTGAGTGGTGGTATGAAGAGGAAAGCAAAATAAATGGAGCCATCTGAAAATAAGCAAGATGGCTAAAGGGGTATGCTGCAAGCCACAAACAAATTTGGAAATGGACAAATTAAACAGAGGCATTGAAAAGGTACATGTAAAAATGGTCGATAATAAGCACTGAAGAAACTGTATTTTTACCCCAAATCTTGTCTAACCCTCTGATACTGAGGCAATTAATCAAACAGGATGGACAAAGACATGTGACAGTGCCAAGCAGAACTGTTCACCCAAACGCAATTACATCTGTGACAAGAGAAAATTAGAGGTAGTCTTCTGTAAACTACCAGTAAATCGTGCACAGAGCTTTGCCTTTCTCCCCCATTCTTGTCAGGAAGGAATGTAGGCATTATAATATATGCAATTCATGCAGCTATTCAGAATTTAATACATTGGTGCAAGAAGGAAACCTAAGGGCTTGACAGTTTCCTAATATTCTCATGGTTTATTCATCTCCTGCTGCCTCTCACTGAAGTACATTCTACCTCTCCCTGAGAGACCTCTTCCTCCTGTTTATCTGTTAGTCACCCAATGAGGGTGCAGAAAACCTAAGATCATATGACTTAGGTATCCAGTCACACAGCTTGAACACTGAATTGTCACTATCAAAGAGCTGCCCTGATAGAGCTTTCTTCCTTGGCCACTACCACAGGAATCCCCTTTAGAAGGATAGTATGTGCAAGGAGGATGGGACCTGGAAAGATAGAATAGAGTGGGCCTGTACTATCTTTCTTTCTTAACTTTGCTATCCAAGCCCTCTGCCTGTGCACAGGTCCAGCAGAGTGAAATCAGATCAGCAGTGACTAGACTGCAAGGGTGAAAAATTGGAACGAGGAGAAGCGGGCAGATGGGGGGAGATTATAGGCTCCTACGGAAGAAAAAGTCCCAAACATTGGGGACAGCACCCATAAAATCAGAAGGTCTGGTCATCCTCGAACTGAGCCAAACCAAAGCACTCACCAATTATGAGTAATTCAAAAAGGGGGTGGACATTTATATGGATATCAAAAGTAGCAAGCACTATCATAAATAACAATAACATTTTTGTAGAAGAGCTTCCACTAATCTAGGAAGGAACCCATATCATGTCTGCATCCATCTGAGACTCTTGCAGAATCTGTTGGTCCAACCCCAGATCAACATGGGCTGCAATCACCAGAGCCTTTCCCCTTGCTTCTCGCAGCCCCTGGAAAGAGGACACACTGGTCCCTAAAATTCCCTGCTGGATCATGTGACTGGAAGGTAGGCCTTATTCTTTTCCCTGCTGTTTTACTCTGTCATGGGATATTAAAACTTGTACTTCAGGACTTAAGCCAATCTGCATGAGACATTAGGAGGTGGGGAGGGCAGGTTATCTCACATTTATCTGTTATTGGGTTCTTCGTTCTTACACCTTCCTCTGAAGCATCTTGTGCTGATCACAGCTGGGGAGAGGGCAATAGGATGTTTAGGCTGAATGAGTGCTCTGGTCTCCTGTGAGTTTGTGCTTAATTTGCAGTGAAAGAGGGGATGGGGCTTACTTTCATAGTTGATGCACCAAGCAGAGGTTCTGGGACTGTGAACTGCCAGGCCTAGAGGTATTGTAGCTCAGGCTTTGCAAGATCCAACACAAATTAAGCACTGGTCAGGCCCCAAGAAACCATGAGAAATAAGTAGTAATATTTTAAAATTATTTGTTTTCTATTGTTCTATTAGCTTTAAGAGGTCATGGTTTTCAAGCTTTTCTCTGCAACCATGAAGCTAGAAACATAAATGTTTTAAACAAACTGAGAGTCTCATATAATCACATGACTCCAGGAGCTGGAGCCTTAAGGAAAACACCAAATATTATGAGTGTTACAGTACAATTAGAAGAGTTGGCAACAGTCATTAGATATGGCAGATATGACTATTTCAATGAACAAGATTATTATTTCCCTAAACTTTGGGTATATATCTTTGTAATTAATATGGATGTGAAGATGCTTTTAATATTTGTCGTTTTCTTGTTGGCATGAAGGAAGGCTGTGAAATCTAGTGAGCAGTAATAAGCATGTAATTTATTAAGTATCTTTGTCTTCAGAAATCTTCACTTCCAGCAAAGTTCTCTTCCTTTCACACTCCTTCCCTATACAATGGGTTAGGGAAATATCTCATTTTAGGGCCTGAAGCAAGATGCAGAATTTACCTACATTTCAGTTTTAGTTGCTTGCATAAATCTGTTCTTTGGCAGCTAAGTAGGGGGAAATTGCTCCAGTGACAGCTTTTCAGTTACTTGATCTGTGAAAAGCCAGGGAAAGTGATCAGAACACAAACATTCTCAAACGTTAATTTCAATTCACCATCGGATGTGAACCCCCAAAATTTCCAGGGTAAGTATGTACTGTACAGTATACTCACTTCTAAAATTACCATGAAATCACTGCTTTGCCCTTGTATTTGCAAGTGTCTGGAAGAATTTCAAGATTTGCACTGCCTTTAGTGAGATTTTGTTTGGACCCTGCAGCAAGATAATGTAAACTCGGCTTCCAAGGGTATGTACCCATTAACTAGAAAGGTGAAAATGGCAAGTGGCTGCTGTGAAGAGATACTGGTGACTAGGGTACATGATATTAATTATATAACCAACAACAATAAACAAGCTTCCTTCTGAGTGAATCTGAAGGGTACTTCCAAGCATGTTTGGGATTGAAATTCTGGCAAGCTAATGGCAGTTTATTCAGGCTCAACCCCTCTAACTGACTAAGAAACCTTTGCAATGTTACTAAAGTGATTTAGAAAGTGAACCTTGGCACCTGCAGCCAAGTTGGGAAGAGAAGAGATACTTCAGAATTCAATATACTCTGCATTAACTTGAGATCTGATACTCATTATCTGCTTTAACTGCTTGTTTTATCTAAACTGCTAAAGAGTCACAGGAGTGGGAAAGAAAATTAAGCGATTTCAAATTTCTTGCTCTAAGCAAAATGACTTCCTTATCTAATCTTATGAGGGGTTGGATGAGTTTTCCTGTTTTAATAATCACTTGTCCCAAATTTCCTTTCCATTTAAAAAATTAACATAAAAATCTGGAGAATTTATCTTATTATAATCTGAAAAGTTTTCTTCAGTACCACCTGAAATCTAAATGATAAAACCTGATAGTAGATTTTGCTTAAGGCATTCTCTAACACAGTGGAACTTCAATCACATACTTGAGACCTTTGAAATAACAAAAGGATATACTCTGGTAGTACATATATCAGTTTGGCCTGTGATTATGTCATGTCTCATAACCTAAGGGCAAGGTGCTCTAAGCTACACAGTTTGAGTTATGTTACTAGCATTACTCAAAATAGGCATAACTTGGATCTACTTACCACAAGGTCCACAACAAACTGAGGGTGTGTCTAGACTACAGAGTTTTGTCGACAAAACGATACCTGCGTCTACACTGTCCAGTCTGGCCGATGTATATAGCAGAGGGGCATTGTTGGCACATAATGGCATATGTTACGTTAGTAGATGTGCAGGAGAATGAACCAGTGATGGTATGGCTGATCTGGTTAGGTCCTGTGATGGTGTTGCTGGTGTATATATGTGGGCAGAGTTGGCACCGAGGTTTGTTGCAAGGATTGGTTCCTGAGTTAGAGTTATTATGGTGTGGTGTATAGTTGCCGGTGCGAATATGCTTAGGTTGGTGGGTTGTCTGTGGGCGAGGACTGGCCTGCCTCCGAAGGCCTGTGAGAGTGAGGGGTCATTGTCCAGGATGGATTGTAAATCACTAATGATGCGTTGGAGAGGTCCAGACAAACTGGACAGTCCCTACGTAAAAGAATAAATGGACACAAATCAGATATTAGGAATGGCAACATACAAAAACCTGTTGGGGAACACTTCAATCTCCCCAGGCACACAATTGCAGATCTAAAGGTAGCCATCCTGCAGCAAAAAAACTTCAGGACCAGACTTCAAAAAGAAACTGCTGAGCTACAGTTCATCTTCAAGTTTTACACAATCAACTCAGGATTAAACAAAGATTGTGAATGGCTTGCTAACTACAAAAGCAGCTTCTCCTCTCTTGGAATTCACACCTCCAGATCAGCTACGAGAAGTGGGCCTCATCCTCCTTGATTGGATCCACCTCATCATCTCTAGCCTGATTCTAGCCTGCATATTTATACCTGCCTCTGGAAATTTCCACTACATGCATCTAACAAAGTGGGTCTTTGCCCAAGAAAGCTTATGCTCCTACACTTCGGTTAGTCTATAAGGTGCCACAGGACTCCTCGCTGCTTTTAAAGTGAGAGTGAAACTAAATTGTGCCCACTGTACGTCCCCTTTACACTGACTGCCAGAGAGGTGTAAAGTGGTTTTAGTGTAACTGAGAATGAGGATGCCAACTCTTGCAATGTTATTATGCATCTCACAGGGACTTACTTAAAGACTCGGCTCTGCCTCTTGGACCCAAGTGGCTACATGAGAGTTTGCAAACCTCAGGGTTGTGGAGAACAGATTGAAAATGTGACCTAAATGTACCCTGAAGACTCAGAGAACAGAAGGTCAACCCAAAGAACAACACATGTATCACTTCAAAAAACTCATGACTTTTTTAGGGCTGGCTCATGATTTTTCAACCTTTGAGGTTGGCAGTACTGTGACATTAAAACATAACTTGCCTGCAGCTGGAGATTATATTTATATAGTACTCTACATCTCTAAAAAAGACACCCAGAGCCCACACATGCCGTTCCCTTTGAGGATGATGGGAGTATTAAGTGTATATCAGAGGAAAAAATAGGACCTTCAGTGAATAATGCTGATCAGACTCTGACCTTGGTTTGGACTGGTGTTGAAAATGAGGTGGAGAAGAAGCTTTGGGCCTTTTAAATTATCATTGGAGCCCCACATGGTGTTGAAGGACAGGCAGGGCAGACTTACCCCCAGCCACACTCTTTTTGCCCAAGGCCTCACTCCTTCTGGGAGCACAGACCCACCTCCCCACCTTGCTGAAGGCCCTGCAATTTTGGCAGATCTGCAGATGGGTGCGTCCAGAAGGCAGTCACCCATGAGGTAGCTATTACTTTCCAGCAGCCCCATCCTGCTTTTGATGAAATCCATGCTAAAACTCCACTCCAGTGATCCAAAATCAGGCCCCAGGTTAGCTGCCCTCTGGTCTCCAGGTTTTGTGGCTCTTTTCCTTCGTACATTATCAATAAAGTACCATCTATTTCTTAGTACCTCAAGTTTTTAGTTTCCAGTGAATGCCCTAAAGTTCTCTTTGCTCCTCCTCTTAACTGAACTAATCCCTTTTTAAAATATACTCCTGTCTGATACTGTCTCAAGTGAAACTTGCCTTACTAACTCTTTCCTTCCCTTTCGTTGTCTTTCCTAATATGACGTGTCTTTTTTTAATCACTTCTTTTCTCCTCCATGCCTTCCTCACACCACAGCTCTGCTCCGTCAGCCTGATTGCCTGTGCCATTGTAGAATCTGGTGCTGGTTTCCTTCTCCCCTTTGAGCCTTGTAGCTCTGCCTCTGTTTTCTCCTATCTCTGATACCTTTTTGCAGATCTGCCTCTGTCTTGAGGTCTTGTATCAGAGGAGTGGACTGAGAAGAACCTCCTGTGCTGAGAGCTGCAAAATAAACATGAATCCTGCCTTTTATTATTCCCTCTTAGAACCTAAGAGTTCATATTAGGGAATTCCCTCTCAGCTTCCTTTCACACACATAATGGACTTAGAGCAACTACTCCAACAGAGTCACTGACCTTTCTGGAACATTGAATCCTAGATGGGACTTCCCTGAAATATCCCTTGGAAAATTCATCCTGCATGGAACATGGTTGCCCATGCTGTTGGTATGCATTCACACATGACTTTGGGTTTAGTGGGGTGAGAGATGGGAGCCAATGCTGTATAGATCCTCCAGATGCTAGTCCTCAAGTCTGAAGTATCATTTGCCCAGTGGCTTCATTTGTGCTTTTGTAGTTTGGAGTGATGGAAGGGTAATTCCTTCTTTTTGCATTTGAATAAGTCTCTAGGGTCCAGTCAGTGCTGGGAGCAGTATTTACCCCTGCATCTGCTATGATGTCTGCCATGTAACCTGAATTTGCCTTGGCATGGTACCAACAGTACTGCAGCTACCTTTAATTTTCTTTGGATGTTGCAGACCTCCTGCTGAAAGACACGGAAAGGAAAAACATAGCATCTGAATGACCTTAAACTAAACTCTCATTAGTAAGTCCTGGAAAAGAACAAAAGAAAGAAAAAAATTACATTTGAGTCCTGAACAAGTTATACCAATTATTTTCCAGTAATCTACTCTAGTGAGACAAGTAAAGGCAAGGCAGGAGGTGGGAGGGAGGAGGGAGAGATATGATTTTCCAGTAATCCACTTTAGAGAGATAAATAAAGGCAAGGGGAGGGGAGATTAATATATCTGAAAAGCAAAGCCTCCATCAGCAATCTCTAAAAATCCTACTCTAAAGAAATTATATTAAAAGATGAATGATGTGCTATTACTAGAAATTGCTCTTTCAGGTTTCCCTAGCTAGCAGAAAACATACTTTTATATAAAAAGAAGTTGCCTACCAATACATTCTGCTGAGCTTTTTCCATCACCTCATGAATTACTCCAGTGCTGGTCTCCTCCCACTTGTGTGATGACAGCTATTCTTCATTACTGACAAGTGAAAATACAAAACGGTACAATATATGAAAAAATTATAATCACATAGGGCCCTTGCTTCCAGTTACAAACTGACTCCCAGAGGATCTTGTGAAGTACAAAGGGATTGGATTGTTTAAGGCCATCAGAGCTTCTTTTAGGGTATGTCTAGACTACATGGCTCCGTCGATGGAGCCATGCAAACTAGTTTACCTGGCATAAGCAAAGAAGCAGAGATTTAAATAATCCCTGCTTCATTAAAATAAACATGGCCAACACGCTATGCCGACGATCAGCTGATCTGGCACAGCACGGCAGTCTAGACATGGATCTGTCAACTGGGGAAGCCTTTGTCTACCAATCCTGTAAACCTCGTTTCACGAGGCATAAGGGATCAGTCGGCAAAGGCTTCCCCAGCTGACAGATCCGCATCTAGACTGCCACGCTGTGCCGGATCAGCTGATCATTGGCATAGCGCGGTGGCCATGTTTATTTTAATGAAGCGAGGATTATTTAAATCCCCGCTTCTTTGCGTATGCCAGGTAAACTAGTTTACATGGCTTTGTCAACAGAGCCATGTAGTCTAGACACACCCTTAGGGAGGAGGTGAGAGGTTGGGGACAATTTATTGTTGTGGAGCTCTTCTTAGTATTCTATTTCAATGCTTCATTTTTTGAGCCTTTTTCTCACAGTGTGAGAGGAGAACCTGTATTTTCTTTAAAAAATTTCACAAATGTAGGTATTACACATATTAGGTCATCTTATCTTTTTCCCTGTCAATGCAAGATCATTTTCCATGGTTAATTATCTGTTTATCCATTCTGGCTTTATATGGCTGCACCAATGGGGCTTCCCTTGGGAGACAGTTCCACAGTCTAAAAGACCTGACTGTCCAGAATTGTTTATCTAGTATCCAGTTTATATTTTCCAGTGCTCATTTACAGTGCATCTCATTACCCTTAGTTATATCCCCCATGGACCACCCTAAATAATTCTTCTCGATCCTTGATGTTTATAGCCTTGAAATATTTGTAGACAGTTATCTTGTTCTCTCACCCGCAGCTGTTGCTCAGCCAAGTTATGCATATTTATTTCTATTAATGTTTCACTGTAAGTCAATCCCTTCAGCCTGTTAATAATGTATGTTGCTTTCCCCTGAATTTTCTCTAATGAGTCAACAGTTTTTTGCTATTGAAAGACCCCACATACTGTATTTTAGGCAGATGCTAATGCCAGAGAGGTAGAAAGAAGGATTGTCATGATACTTTTGTTTATTTCCTAATTTATTTGATTTACTTGTGTTCTTAAGTAGTGCCTATATTCAGTAACTATCGTTACTTCCCTACATATGCTGTAATACAATAAACAAATATAAAAATGATTGTACAACAATACCGTCTTCCAGAAAGCTTGGCTGATTTAAAGCATCATACAAACAAATCAAAACTGTAAAATAATGTTCACTCTGTGCATCGTGATCTATCCTCCTATCCTGACACCTTTAGAGTGTACCTCTCTACTGTCTATCACACACAAAATCTCTTGGATCTTGCTTGGAGTTTATTATATGATTCTGCAATTTATGACATAAATTTACTAACGTCCAATACCTGTATCATCTGTGACCTTGAATAATATCTTCTCAAATCTGAACTCTGATATTCAGTCATGGAAAGGCTTTCATCAGAGCATTCTCCATTAGATCTCTGAACCTGAGAAGATATCACTTGAGATGTACCAATGAACCTGGTACAAAAAAAGGGAAAATATCTGTACTGTGAAGGCAGGGAACTGGACTTGATGACCTTTCAAGGTCCCTTCCAGTTCTAAGAGATAGACAATCTCCATTAATTTTAAATTTTTAAATAGATCTCAGACCATACAGGGATTTAAAGATTATGTTTCTGTTTGCAATAGATCAGGGCAGGAAATGTTTTGTTTTTTGCCTTCCCGTGAGATGTCAAAAAATTTTCATGTCTCAGAACAGGATGAAAAGCCAAAAATCTCATTTTTTTTCTCCACAAATTGCATCTTACAAGTTCTGGGTTTGACTTCTTCAAATAAATTAACCTTTTTAAAAAAGAGAATACATTAAGAAATTTTTCAAAATGAAAGGTCATTTTAATAAAAAAGATACTTTGTTTAGAAATGTACAATGTTCAATTTTAAAATTTTAAAGAAATGTTCAAATTAGGAGATTTGTCAGAATTGACCCTTTCTCATCAACAGTGTTGACTGTGATAAATCAACATTTTTTGACAATTTTTTTGGAAAATACCCTGTCAGTCTTAGTCTGCATTATTAAATAATAAAAAAATAATTATAGGAGATCCTTGAACATTCTGATCATATCTCCTCTTTCAATTGTTTTAAAAATTTTAATTTTAACATGTCCTCATCGATAGTTCCCATATTTATAATAATCTGTTTTTCTTCACTTGATTTGTTTTTTTCATATTCCTTCTATTACATGTCCTCTTTGAGATACTACAGAACTATAATGGTTTCCTCTGATAATGTATTCATTATTTCTATTTCTGAAGCCCTGAAATGTCTATGCTTGTTTATTTTTTGCCATGTTGAACACTTTATCTCCCAGTTTTCAGCTAACCTTGTAGCATATAAATATCTATGGAGGTTATATTTCCTTTACTTGTTTTCTGTCCATTGTCTCATTATGTTTCCTGTAGAGCAAATTGTATTAAGCTAATACTATATCTGTGTCTATTACAAATCTATTCAAAATAAGCACCCAGAATTTTATTGTCCTTCTTTGTGTTTGCTGCTACCACTCCTAATTGTATGCAATCAAATTTTAGTGTATTACTGCCGCTTCATTCTCCTAAGGCACTAAAATAAATATACAGTGTGCATAGTATAGAGAGATGATAAATGTGCCTAATATTGATCATTGTGACAATCTACTAGTCAGTCCTCTCCACACTCCTATTCCCTTTTTATAGTCACAATTAACCTCACACTCTTCATTATGCAAGCTAGTTCATTTATCCATATAGTTACTCTGCTAGCTTATGTATTGTGAAGAGAGATTTTTCGTGTATGCAGTAAAAGCTATTCCAAAGCAATACATCACACTTGTATATAAATTTAGCAGAATATGATTATTATTTTTTTGTAACGATGGATAATATCAATATATTTTAGGCATGTTATATTTTTATAGATTTAAATTTTAAGCTACATGAAATTGTGGGGTTTAAGCATCTTTTTCTTATTTTTATATATTGATAGAGGCATGTAAAATAGGCTACCTGACATAGTCAATGAAGCGGGGATTTAAATATCCCCGGCTTCATTAAAATAAAAATGGCCACCGCATCGTGCCGGCGCAGCTGATTGTTGGCACAGTGCACGAATCCAGAAGCAGCTCAGTTGACAGGGGAAGCCTTTGTCAATCGCTCCCTTATGCCTCGTGGAACGAGGTTTACAGGAGTTGTCGACAAAGGCTTCCCCTGTCAACTGATCCATGTCTTGACTTGCGCGATGTGCTGAAGATCAGCTGAGACAGCGTCGGGGCCATTTTTATTTTAATAAAGCCAGGAATATTTAAATCCCCGCTTCAGTGACTATGTCAGGTAGCATATTTTACATGCCTCTGTCGGCAGAGGCATGTAGTCTAGACATACCCTAAAGCATGAAGATGTTCTTTAGCATTAGTTTTGTACAACTCTTGCTATTGTTATTTCAACCTTGCTATTGCTATCCAATCACTGCTTGAACCTTATTCGGGCCTGCTATAGTGTGTGTGTGTGGGAAATATAAACAATCACTCCCCTAACCTACATAACTATGCTCTGTGAGGGAACAGAAGAACCGAAAGCCATTCATGAAGGTTAGGTCCATCAATGGCTATTAGCCAGGATGGGTAGGAATGGTGTCCCTAGACTCTGTTCTCTGGAGGTGGGTTTCAGGGGAGGGATCATGTGAGCATTACCAGTTGTGTTCCCTCCCTCTGGGCATCTGGTATTTCCTACTGGGTTGGAGGGACTATTGGTCTGACTCAGTATGGCCGTTCTTATGTTCTTATGACAGCAAGAGTGGGCCCCTGGGCATGGTTGGAGAGGGAAGTGCCACACTTCTGGAAGGGGTGGAGCCTCAAGTGGAAGGGATGGGGTTGAGGGCAGCCAGTCTTCATCATGGCCTGGATGGCGGCAACCCCAGCCCAGCCATGTTTCCTGCACATTTTCTGATGCATATGTGTTAAAAGACAGGAAGAACAGAAGTTCCTTTTTTACACATCCCTTATCAATATTTTTGTCATGTTGACCCTTATTTGTCACTTTTCCAAGGTAAACAATCCCAAAATCACAATCTTGCTTCAGTCTTTTAATACTCTCCTTTAAGCATAGCGCAGAATAAGCAGATTTTCTACGCAGGAAGTGGATCCGCCTTGGAGTCTTTGGTCCCTGTCTGGATGGAGCCCTGTGTCTATTTGCCAGCTTTGAGGCTCCCTGGTTACTGCACTATGGGTATGTCTAGACTACAGGTTTTTTTTTAAAAAGTAGCCTTTTTTTGAAAAAACATCCCCTGCATCTAGACTGCTGCCACGTTCTTTCAAAAGTAAATTGAAAGAACACGGCATTTTTTTTGACCGTGGAAAACCTCATTTTATGAGGAAGAATGCCTTTTTTCGAAAGTGCTCTTTTGAAAAAAGGCGCTATGTAATGCAAACTCTTTTCGAAAGAGAGAATCCAGACTGCCTGGGTGCTCTCTTTCGAAAAAGTGGCTAGCTTTTTCGAAAGTTCTGGTTGTTGTCTAGATGTTCTTTTTCAAAAGAGGCTTTTTCAAAAGTATCTTTTGAAAGAGGCTTGCAGTCTAGATGTAGCGTATCTCTCTAACTCTGCAACCCTATAGGAACCAATTAGTGGGACTTCTCTAGTCATTGCTGTGCTAATTCTGGAAGAATCTCATTCTCCCCAATTGAGAACACTAGATTATGACTTGGACAATTTTCTGACATGGGACTATGTCCCCTTACATGCCACCTGGCTATCTGGAACATACCTGTATATTATTCATATCATGGAACACTTGGGTGGGGGGAGGGTCCAAACTTTAGCTCCACCTCCTTTGATGCAATAGCCAGAACAAGTGAGCCAGCAGAATACAGTGTCACAACATGCTGCTGATACAGGAAAGTGGCAAATTACGGACAGTCAAAAGCAAGAAGATGCAAGAATGGGATTCTAATGCAAGGGATTATCTGAAGCACAGTGCCTTCTGGAGAGCTGCTCTTATGGCAATATGCATCTTACGCTCTACCACTTGCTAAGACCCAAATCTAACCCTTAGCACATAATACACACAAAAAAAGCCATTTCAATGGCTTTAAACTGTGAGTGAAAACATCTAAGAAGTGGTTTCATGTGTTCTTCCTGCGCTCATAACTGAAAGATGGTTTTAGTTATTTATTTTGGCAAATGTTTTCAGGCAATTAACCACTGGAAAAAGGAAATTAAAAGCAATTGCCCTATTTTTGTTTGAACATGATTTACTCAAAAGAGTGCATAATGTACAGGATATTAACACAAATATCCTATGAATATTTACCAGGCACACCTCATTTTCTGAGCATGCAAGGCAGCCAATGATTCACTGTTTTTCAGAGACCCTAAGAACTCTGTGGTGTAATAGGTTGAAACAGCTTTTCGGGAACCATTTCTGTGTCCTGTTGGGTCAACAATCAGCATTTCATGAACTGCCAAAATTCAAATGTGCATAATAGACAGTGAATTTGCAAGCAAATCATTATGGTCTTTTGAGTAAATAAATTGCATCTTCAAAAGACTAAACATGATTTACGAGATAGACACTACCGACAATGTAGGAACTCTTCCAGACTAAAGAATCAGGAAAATAAAACAACAACAAAAAAAGTATAATGAATATCGAGGTAACTGGCCATGATGTCTTCAAAACCCCCTTTATGAGATAAAAACACAGTTAAAAGACTGTGAAGAATATTTGTTAATTCCTCAATTTTTCCTTTAAAGAAGATCAAAGAATAATTTAAATGTAGGCACATTATTAAAGTGAATGAATGGGAGTGAGGAGGTGGGAATTTTAGTTGCTAAGTTCCATTGTTGGCTGGACCTCTAACTAAGGTCACTTTGTGAACTTACTCAAGTCACTTGTACTTTGAGCTAAATCCTCTGCTGCACCAAAGCAGAGATCATCACAGCTAAGGCAGGCAGTCAAAAATTCCTATATTAGGTCAACTTTTTACCCTATCTCTGCAACTGACTAGGGACAGAAATAAGCCCCTATACTAATTACAGCTGCTGAATCAATGCTCTAATTTCTTCCAGATTTTTCTGGCACCTGAAGCATTATTATACCCTTGAAGTTTACAAGTTTATGCTGAGGTCGGCTTTGGCATATCCCCTAACATTAGTGGGTTGGGAAGGGCTGGTGTATAGCCAGCTACATCAACTTTACACCAGCATGGATTTCCTCATGGTTTAGCAATGCTCAGTTATCCATTTAGAGATGCTTTAAAATAAGTTTGCAAAGATCCTGCCAAAATATATATATATATATATTTAGCACAGGCTGGGATTTTGTTACATTACCTGTATCAAGGGCAATTTATATATCTTGATATAAAGCTGACTCTACTACTGTTGTGGTGAAGATCAAATTTACTAACTTCAGCCATTAAATAACAGTCAAGGTGTATATTTGCCTTGGGATACAGTAAATGTGGATGTCCTCAAAACACATAGTTGATCTTGATCTTGATCTATATCTATATCTATATCTATATCTATATCTATATCTATATCTATACAGGCTGAATGTTTTAATCAGAAACACCTGGCAATCTTGATTTATAGCTATACATTTTTTTTAAAAAAGTATCTCTTTTCCTTTTGAGCTGATCTTCTCAATGGGAGCCAAAATAAGTGGTGACAGTTAAAATGCAACAAAAATAAACAAGGTTAAAACACGAAAAATCCTAAACAAAGCCTATTATCCCCTTTTAAGGAGTTTCATAAATTATAAGATTGTATCTTCAGAGACGAATAATCATTTTCATTGACCTCAGCTGCAAGCATTCACGAAGCACTCAGTTTCATACAAAATCTCAAGAATGGACATGATGCTAGATTTCAGTATTGTTCTTCTGTGCTGAGGCACACAAGTGAAAATTTCTGAACTGTCACATTTTTCTCTCTTGCTAATAAAAGATAGTATGTAATGCTGATATGTATAGAACCTGCCTGAGATCTGTAGTGGAAAGGCTCTGTATGCACTGAAAAAAAAATGGACCTCAAATTTTATGTTTCTGTGATGCTTTAAGTTTTGTCGCATCTGTTCACAATTAGTTATCATTTGTTCCAATGAGACAGCATACTTCCCTTTATGATTAATCCTTGCTAGAGGTTTGGGGTTTGTTTTGAGCTTTATTGATGACCTAGGATTTATTAGGCCTGAGGGTATGTCTACACTACAAAGTTAGTTCGAACTAATGGACGTTAGTTCGAACTAACTTTCATAGGCACTACACTAGTGCTCCGTTAGTTCGAATTTAAATCGAACTAACGGAGCGCTTAGTTCGAACTAGGAAACCCTCATTGCACGAAGATTAATCCTAGTTCAAACTAGCTAGTTCGAATTAAGGGGTGTGTAGCCCCTTAATTCGAACTAGTGGGAGGCTAGCCCTCCCCAGCTTTCCCTGGTGGCCACTCTGGCCAACACCAGGGAAACTCGTCTGCCCCCCTCCCGGCCCCAGACCCCTTAAAGGGGCACGGGATGGCTACGGTGCCCGTGCCAGGTGCAAGCCTGCCAGCACCCAGCCAGCAGACCCTGCACCTGGCACGGATCGAGCCAGCCACCCGATGCCCCCCAGCCCTCCCCCTCTTCCCGGGAGGGTCCACTCCATGGACCCAACCTCCATGAATTGATCTCACTTCCCTTTAAACTCTGTTCTAGTTCTAGCCTTCACATCTTCCTGCAGCAAGGAGTTCCACAGGTTGACTCTTTGCTTTGTGAAGAACAACTTTTTCTTACTAGTTTGAAGCCTGCTACCCATTCCTTTCCTTTGGTGTCCTCTAGTCCTTCTTTATGGGAACTAATGAAGAACTTTTCTGTATGCACCCTCTCCACCCCACTCATGCTTTTAGAGACCTCTACCCTGTCCCCCCTCCGTCTCCTCTTTTCTAAGATGAAAAGTCCCAGTCTCTTTAGCCTCTCTTCATATGGGACCTGTTCCAAACCCCTCATCATTTTAGTTGCCCTCCCCTCTCTCACCCTCTCTCTTCCCCTCTCCCACCTCCTTTTCCCGGTCTCCCCCAGTTTTGTTCAATAAAGACAGATTCCATTTTGGAAGACACATGTCCTTTATTTTGTACATCAAGAAGAGGGGCTAGGGAGGGGTAAGTGGAAGGAGGTGAGGGAGGAATGGGGCACGAGCCCCCGATGGGGAGGACTGGGCTGGCTCTGCGGGCTTCTGGGGGTGGAAGCTCTCCTGCAGCCCCCCAATTGTCCCCTCTCCCCAGATGGCAGCCTGCGGCAAGTGCAGCCGGTCTGATGGACGAGTGCTGTGATGTGCCCAGTGTGGGTACTCCAGGCACTCCAAGCCAGGACTGCTTTGCAAGCAGGGCACCCCTGAGAACTGTCTGTCCGGGGTGGGAGTCGGGACCTTTTAAGCACAGCCCTCGGCTAGCCTGAGAAAGCATTTCCATGCTCTAAGTCCTCCTCTGATGCCCTGCCAGCACTGCTTCCGGCCATCTTTAAGCCCGGTTCAGGGTCCACTCAATGTGGACATGCTAGTTCGAATTAGCAAAACGCTAATTCGAACTAGTTTTTAGTTCTAGATGCGTTAATTCGAATTAACTTAGTTCGAATTAACTAATTCGAACTAAGTTAGTTCGAATTAACGTTGTAGTGTAGACATACCCTGAGTGTGTAGGATCCAGCATGTGTGGTTATTTATACGTAGTGCTCAGTAAAAGCAAACCACAACACCTGGAGCACCAAAAGGGGCAGGCCTTTGGGTAGAAGAGGCAGATCTGTAGCCCTCAGCATTGCCCAGATTGAGGTCTGCCAACACCCGCCCCCCCCACCTCCCACCTCCAGCCCTTAGTACTGCCCAGTAGTGGTGACCAGGATCCTTGGGCCCTTTTGAATTGCTGGGTCCCAGGAAAGATGCCTCCTTTGCACCCAGTGTTGGCAGGCCTGCCCTCCCATCTTTAAAAGTCATAGGGTTATGCTCCACCATGATCCCTATTCCAGCACCCTTGGACAACACACAATCAAATCAGTATTTGTTGATGTTCATCTAAGTGATTCACCCACATAGAGCAACAGAGAATTTGGATTTATTATTATTATTATTATTATTATTATTATTATTATTATTATTATTATTATTATTAATAATAATAATAATAATAATAATAATAACAATATGGTTGGGGGGAATATATGCTTCATTTAACATAGCTAGATCCTATTTTGCTGTATACTTAATTTGACAAGTTGTATTGCTCTTTTCAGAAGCAACAATATATGGATGGTAGAAATGTTCAGTTTGAAAAGATGAAGTTGTTATCTGTGAACTGAATTTCCATATCTGTTTGTAGAAAGGTGTTATTTATTTTAGTGATATTTTTCCTCAGGCAAAGTTAGAGGCAGTTATACCTGCCAAATGTGACTCCGAGTTTGGACTCTGAAACATTTAACCACCTTTTCAGAAAATCCAGGTACTTACCATACCAACAGGAAGTCTAGACCATAACATTGATATATCCCTGGAGCAAATGACAACTGAAGCAGACTGTGAGGGACTCCAAGAAGATCTCACCAAACTGAGTGATTGGGCAACAAAATGGCAAATGAAATTTAATGTGGATAAGTGTAAAGTAATGCACATTGGGAAAAATAACCCCAACTATACATACAGTATGATGAGGGCTAATTTGGCTATGACAAATCAGGAAAGAGATCTTGGAGTTCGTGGACAGTTCTCTGAAAACTTCCACACAGAGTGCAGTGGCGGTCAAAAAGGCAAATAGGATGCTAGGAATTATTAGGAAAGGGATAGAAAATAAGACCCAGAATATCTTACTGCCCCTGTATAAAACTATGGTACTCCCACATCTTGAATACTGTGTACAGATGTGGTCTCCTCACCTCAAAAAAGATATTTTGGCCTTGAAAAGGGTTCAGAAAAGGGCAACTAAAATGATTAGGGGTTTGGAATGGGTCTCATATGAGGAGAGGTTAAAGTGACTGGGACTTTTCAGTGTAGAAAAGAGGAGACTGAGGGGGCATATGATAGAGGTCTATAAAATCATGAGTGCTGTAGAGAGGGCTGATAAAGAAAAGGTATTTATTAGTTCCCTAAATAGAAGAACTAGAGGACACCAAATGAAATTAATGGGGAGCAGGTTTAAAAATAATAAAAGAAAGTTCTTCTTCACACAGCGTGTAGTCAGCCTGTGGAACTCCTTGCCAGAGGAGGCTGTGAAGGCTAGGACTATAATAGAGTTTAAAGAGAAGCTGGATAAATTCATGGAGGTTAGGTCCATATAAGGCTATTAGCCAGGGGATAAATGGTGTCCTTGGCATCTGTTTGTCAGAGGCTGGAGAGGGATGGCAGGAGACAAATCGCTTGATCATTGTCTTCGGTCCACCCTCTCTGGGGCACCTGGTGGTGGCCACTGTTGGTAGACAGGATAGTGGGCTAGATGGACCTTTGGTCTGACCCAGTACGGCCGTTCTTATGTTCTTATGTTCTTATGAATTTTATAAGGCCTAACAGTAATCACCTAAAATGGGGTGCAGAGTACAGTCACAAACTTTCAATATATAAGAAATTACTCAACTTCTTTGATTATTTTGCTGATATAAACATATTTAGTAGACCAAGATGACATTTTTGAGCAACATTTGCTCAATGAAAAATGTAAATTTGTTCAAATCAAAATGTTTTGCAAAGATATTATCATTTCAATGATGTTTTCAATTTTTCAAAGAAAATACTTAGAAACAAATTTTGGTTCATTTTGAACTGAAATTTTAATTTTCTTTTAAAAAAACTAAAATTGGAGTTCCTTTAAAGAAAGGCCATTAAATGGCCAAAAAGCCACAATTCCATAATTACAAAATAGGACAACTTAAGTTAAAAGTCCATTCTGGTTTAGTGATAAAGTGAAGGCAATAATTAGACATTTAAAAACAATACATAAGTAATTTCAAAAGGAGGAACATTATAACAATTAACTTAAATTAGAAGTTATAAGGTGTAGAATATTGATAAGGGAGT
The DNA here is from genome assembly GCF_052426305.1 of Pelodiscus sinensis. Taxonomy (NCBI): domain Eukaryota; kingdom Metazoa; phylum Chordata; order Testudines; family Trionychidae; genus Pelodiscus; species Pelodiscus sinensis. The sequence continues at coordinate 18,166,158 of NC_143054.1, forward strand.
CTGAAGACAGAGATAAGGACAATAGGAGGTTTTTTGGGTGTATTGAAAGTAAAAAGAAATTCTATGGATTGATTAGATGGAGATGGTAAATTATTACAAAAGATGCAGAAAATATGTTCATTAAATATTTCTATTCTGTATTTGGAAGTAAGCAGAATGACATACCTGTATTATATGAAGATGTTTGATTGATAAAGGTAACTTCACAGATGTCATAAAGAGGAGGGAGTGCCATAACAAGGAGGGAGAAAACTTGTTCATCTTGGCCTCTGAGGACAGAACAAGAAGCAATGGGCTTAAACTGCAGCAACGTAGGTTTAGGTTGGACATCAGAAAAAAGTTCCTAATTGTCAGGGTAGTCAAACACTGGAAAAATTGCCCAGGGAGGTTGTGGAATCCCCATCTCTGGAGATATTTAAGAGTAGGTTAGATAAATGTCTATCAGAGATGGTCTAGACAGTATTTGGTCCTGCCATGAGGGCAGGGGGCTGGGCTAGATGACCTCTTGAGGTCCCTTCCAGTCCTAGTATTCTATGATTCTATGATTCTATGTAATATACTTAGATTTGTAGGATGTTTGACTTAACATTGTACAAAATTCTAATTAATACATTACTACTATATAATAACAATAGAACACATGTTAAATGACCAAAAATTGTAAAGCAAATAGATCTCAAAAAGTAGCTGTCAGTGGGGAATTATCATGAAATCAGATGGGATTTTGCAGGGATTCATCCGAGGCTAAACAATATTCAGAATTTCCATCAATGATCCACAAGTAAATATAGAATCATTGCTGATTAAATTTGTGTAAAATACAAAGATCGGCAGAATAGTAAATAATCATGGGAAGAGGACAGTTATTCAGATGAAATGTATGTTTGTACAGGCAAATGCAAAGTTATACATCTATGAAAATGGAAGTGGTCTGTTCCCACAAAAGCTACATATTTTGTTAGTCTTTAAAGTGCTACCAGACTGTTTGTTGTTTTTTAAGTTTTTTCTGCTACAGACTAACTCAGCTACCCTTGTGAAAGTCATGGAATTCAGGTGATACCTACAGAATGTCAGACGGAACTCTGAAAAGCAGTGACATTGAAAAAGATTTAGTGCCATAGTGGACAAACAACTGAACATGAGCTCCAACATGATGCTGTAGCCAAAAGGACTGTTGAAGCACAAGTTGATTTAACCTCTGTATACGGCACTGGTGAGATCAAGAGTCGAATACTGCATCCTGTTCTGGTGTCCACATTTTAAAAAAGGATGCTGGATATTTGGAGAGCATACAGCAATGAAGCACAAAAATGACTTGAGTGACGGAGAAAATGCCTGATAGATTGAGGAATAAGGAGTTTGATTTGTTTAGTTTATCTAAAAGAAGATTGAGAGATGAGTTTCAATATATAAATACGTTTCAACATATAAATACCATCACAGGGAGAAAATACTGTGGACAAAGGTTTAACAAAAACCAATGGCTTGAACCTGGACCCAGAAAAATTCAAATAAGAAATTAGTCCTGCTTTGAAATAATGAAGGTTATTAACCATTTCAACTAACTTTAAGGGAGATAGTGGATTCTCCATCTCTTAAAGCCTTTCTGGAAAATATGAATTAGCTAAACAGAAGCGACTGAGCTCAGTTCAGGGCTAAGTGGGTGTAAGGTAGTAGCCTGGATTTGGAGAAAGTGCCTTGGGATAATTTATTCTTCATGTGCTAGCATCTCCAATACACCAGTAATTGTGCCAATTACTTGTTTATTAGATACCCCCAGCGCAGGAACTGAACAGACCCAACCAAATTGAACTATCCCCTTATAGCATATGATACCATAATATAGGAGTAGCATTTATCACCACAAATCTGGGTTGGATTTGAGTCCTACAGCTCAGCACTTTTATAACTAATCAAAGAAACCGGAGTTAATATAAATGATAGGCTATTTAGTTCATCTCCCCATGCCAGTTTTAAAGAACAGTAATGATGAGCCTTCTATTAGTTCTCATGAACGATTATTGCACAGTCAATAAAGCCAAACCGTTAGGAATTATCCCCTAATTTTGGGCCAAAGATTTTGCTTTCAGCTGCAGCAGTGGAAACTGGGAGTAGCTCCCACAACTTCATCAAAATCACTCAAATGGAAATGAGTGCAATATCCATATCATTCACACTACAAATGTTTATATCATCAATCTCCATAACAAAGAGCAACACTTGTATTATCCTGGGTGACAAATTCAAACATCTTAGCATTGTTTTCTCTTATATTTCATGAAGTACCAGAAAATTCCTGTTTGTGAAGGTACACATTGAGGGGACTGGGAAAACATTCACAAGAATTCAGCTAAGAGGGTCTGTCTTTTGAATAAACCATAAGATGTGATCAGATTGCCTTTGGTAATCAGAGGCACCCTGGTAATTTCCATAAAAAGTTAGTGCGTGAGTGATAACTTTGTTGTCTTGGCTCAGTTACGATAATTTTGCATCCATCTGAACAGCAAGGATTTCCCGAAAGCACATGTGTGCATCAGAAATGCAGCTGTGCTGGCACTAAAACAATATTCCTGGAAACTCCACGCATTTCAGGTTAATGGGTGAAGGGGCAAGGACTTATCTTTAGTTGCTATGCAGCTAATTGTGTCATTTCAGGCAGGAGTTAGTTTAGAGCTAGCAAGGAAACTAAATTACAGCCAAATACAAAAGACAACCTTTCTAGCTTTCAGGGGAGATCATTAGCAAAAAAACAGAGAAAGGTGACTTGGGAAACAATAAATTTCACAGTCTCTTTGTCCTGTGCTGTCAGACCCTAGATATAGTAAGCACTGCATGAAAACTGAGCATAGAAAGCCACCTTTATAGGATTTTCCTAGCATACTGTAGATGGTGAACATGTTTATTATAAGATCTCATTTCTTTTTTAAATGTAGCTATGGCCTTTAATTAAGAAAAGATGGATCTCTGCCTCCTTTAAAACTGCTTTAATTTGCATTCTCTTTCAAGAGGTATTGATAATGATTTGCATCACTTCTCCCACTTTAATAAGATTGGTCATCCATAAGGCAAATATATATTTCTCAATTCACAGCTTTAGAGCAGATAACCGCTGAAAATTAATCATCCATGGAGTACTGAATTGAGTAGCATTTCTAATCTCTAAAAAAGATCACTGGTCTATTAAACTTATGTGTAATAATCAAGCCATACATAACTATATAATTTATAAGCTCAAAATTAGATCAATCATCCATTACAATATATAAAAATGGAAATGTGTTCATCAGATTAAAAACAACAAAAAGGGAAATTAGCCAAATGGGGATTTTGCTACCCCATTAAGGGAACAATTAGAATATTCGATTTGAAAGAACAAAGGGTTGAGTTGGTACGATCTTCTCTTCTTTTTACAATCACTGTCACATTTTTATATTGCTATTCTAGGACCAAATTCTGATCTTCCTTATACTGGTATGAATCCAGAATAACCTCATTAAGTTCATGGAAGTTAATCTTGTTTTACTAGCCAATTAGCCCATCATAAGACGGGATTTTCAGGTCTCTCCTCCACGTCGGTCTTCTCTCCTGAGCCTCCGGTCTCTCGCTCCATCTCTCTCTCTCTCTCTCCTCCTCCTACTGCCTCCCCATTTCTCTCTCTCAGCTCTCCTCCGCCTCCTGCCTCTCTCTGTCTCTCTCTTTCTCTTCTCCTCCCCCTTCTGCCTCTCACTCGGGGGACCGCAGAGCCCAAATAGCCCAAATGGTCACCGCCCCGCTCCCCTTCGCCTCCCACCGTGGCACTCGGCTGACTTGTGCACCGCTCAGCCGGGCTGCCGCGGGGGAGTAAGCGTCCATTTGGGCTCCCCCGTGGCGGCCCAGCTGAGTGGCGCAGAAGTCAGCTGAATGCCATGGCGGGACACGAAGGGGGGCGGGGCAGGGACATACAGAGCCAGGATCTTCCCCCTGGCCATGTACGTCACCGCCCCATCCCCCTTCCCCTCCTGCCATGGCACTCAGCTGACTTCTGTGCTTCTCAGCCGGGCTGTCGCGGGGAAGCAAGCGGCGCAAGCAGCTGTTTGGGCCCCACACTCCCCATGAAGCACGGACCACCCAGAGAGAACAGCCAGCATTTCAGGCAACAGTGCCCCCCAGAGGGAACAGCCAGCATTTCAGGCAACAGTGCCCCCCAGAGGGAACAGCCAGCATTTCAGGCAACAGTGCCCCCCAGAGGGAACAGCCAGCATTTCAGGCAACAGCACCCCCCAGAGGGAACAGCCAGTATTTCAGCGTTACAGACTCTCAGACATTGGGCTACTATATATATGATATCAGTGTCATCAAACTCAGGATCGGCTTCTATAACAATTTTTTTCATAAGAAATCAGAATGAGAATTTTAGTACACAGGACTCCTTACAAACATGAATTATAATTAGGAAGAAAGGACATTTCACTGTGGCCAAATTCAAATCTCACCTTTTCCCAAGATTTCTGTGTCAGAACAATACTGTTCAAAGTTGAACTTGTGATTAACAAAATATAAAAATGAATTTATAACCATATGAAAAACAGGAATTGTCCCTCTTGAAGCATGGATTAATTAATGTGTGGCTGGTGATTTTAGTTCCAACTTCTCTGCTAACTTTGCATTTTTAAAAATTATTATTTTAGTCTGGGACTGTTTATGGGATTCCTGTGGGCTGATCTATGACCTCAAAAACATTACAAAATGCCTATGGATGGGCTCTGACTGGGTATATGTTTGGATCTGTGGGCTTTCCAGTCCAAAGTTACTGGAATTTCTATAAAGGGGACCTAATTGGACCCCATTATGGTGATGACAATGGGGGAGTTCCCCATTCTAATTCACAAAGGGATTCCTGAGGAAAAATTCCAAGAGGGTGGAACCAGTCAGGCCACCATCTTCAGAAAACTGAAGGAAAGGGAGAAGCCACAGCTGCTGCTTCTGTCTGTTGCCTTGTTTGTCTGCAATGTCTGTTGTGGCAACTTTTGCTACAGCCACTGATTGATGGGTTCTGGTTAAGCAGTGCCACTGTGTTTGACAAAGAGGCCTGGTTTTTCACTCCCAGCTGACCTCTGAGGGTTGGTAGACCAGGAATATGCAATGTCTACGAATCTATATCTACAAGCATGTAACCGCTAGTTAACCAGCAAGTCTCTTGTCATTAAACCTTGAGTCAAATCCAATAAGATGAGCAACTAATCTTTCCAACCTCACAACAGCTTCCTAAAAATGAATGTAACCACAAGAGTTGTTACGACCATCCTGAATCAGTATGAACCTTTTTGGTTTGCTTTGTTTTCCATTCACTATTAGTAGAGAAGTGCTTCTTTCTACATCAGCATTTTTTTACTGTTTTTAATTCCAATAGGTGAGCATGTGTGCATGTATTTAGCTACAACCATAGATTTATTTTAAAATAACACTCATGGCACTGATCCTGAACTGGTTTTGTGTTTTATAATTTGATTTCACCAAGTCAGTAACAAGTGTGAACTCCTAAAACATTATAACAGTCTTATAGCAGAGTCTTATAGCATTATAACAGTCCTATAGCAAATCATCCCCCTTTGCATTCTATCTTGCCACTCAGGCAAGCTGGATTTCATGATGTTTGGTTGATCTACACCAAAGATCATAAAAATATCAGGTTGCTTCCAGTCCCAAGGGACCAGTCGCTTACCCCCAGTTAATGTGTACCTCAAACCTTACACAAGAGACAATGCTTGTAGTCAATCTTGTAATAAACTAACTAAAGATTTATTAAAAAGGAAAAAAAGCAAGAGTTATTAACAGGTGAAGGTGGGCAAATATATATGCAAATAAATTACAATTTGTTTCCAAAAGGTGACAGAATTTTAGAAATCTGTTAACATAGAATGTCTTTTTGTGCTGACCCAGGTTGATCCTAGGGATGTCTGCTTCTGTTTCATAGCTCCAGCCCTATGAAAGTCTAAATAGCAAAAAAGATGAACAGATTTTCTTGGCTTTTTAGTACCCTTCACAGCTGTTAAAAGGAAATTAACAAAGTATTTGTATTGTGGTGTTGTGAGCCAGAGACAATCTCTCCTGACAGGTGCACAGTTACAGAACAAACATTTTTTACAGTTGTAAAGCTAAAATTTAAATATTATCTTATAGCACCTGATAAAGGTGTTACCAGTGAAATTAATTCCTGCAGCAACTTCCTATCATTTCATGAAGTAAAACACTATACACATTGCTATAAATTCGTACTCCGTATTAGCCTTGATAACACACAGGTGAAACAGACTGCTTTCCAGCAATGAATAGTGCTCAGCAGAGGCCTAAAACCTTGGGCTATGTCTAAACTGGCAAGATTTAGCGCAAATACTCTAAATGCAAGAGTTTTTGTATTTAGAGTATTTGAGTAAGCGAGCGTCTATACTGGCATGTGCCATTGTGCAAAATATTTGCTTTTGCGCAAAAGCATCCATGCCAGTGTAGATGCTCTCTTGCGTAAGAAAGCTCTGATGGCCATTTTAGCCATCGGTCTTTCTTGCGCAAGAAATTGATGTTACCTGTCTACGCTGTCCTTTTGCACAAGAACACTTGTGCAAGAGGACTTATCCCTGAGTGGGAGCGTCAGAGTATTTGCACAAGAAGCACTGATTTCATATAGTAGAACGTCAGTGTTCTTGCGCAAATACTCACAGCTGGTGTAGACAGGCGGCAAGATTTTGCGCAAAAACTAATGCTTTTGCGCTAAATCTTGCCAATGTAGACACAGCCTTGGTGAGGGCTAGCACCTGGTTTGCCAGTCTCACGGGTGCAATAAGTTAGGACTGACATGGCCACACATGTCCTATGCTGTCTTTAATAGACATATTTGTTGCTTCCAGAATTTGTACTTGAACTACAATTCAATGCTCTTATAAACATCTAGTTTTTAGTGTTAAATAATGGAGAGATAATGGCCTATATTTTCACATCCATTGACACTCTCTTACATTATCGCTGTAAGGAGCCCACTTTTCAATTTTTTATACAAAAGATGTATCTTAAATTAGAACTCACTATCCAAGACAACCCACACAGCTTGAACCCTGATCTATTTGGAATTGGATCTGGATTTTTATAATGTATGAGACTAAAACTCTGCATCCAAAATACCCCAAACTCTGAGGCATTCAAATTCCCAACTCAAATGTGCAATTGTAGCACTTCCCGCTCTACAGTGGAAAAGAGAAATGGATGTGGCTTCCCATGGAATAGAGCTCCATACAGTGGCAACTTCCTTCCCTTTCTCCTAGGCTGTGTCCAGACTCCATGCCTCCGTCGACGGAGGCATGTAGATTAGCCAGATCGGAAGAGGGAAATGAAGCCGCGATTAAAATAATCGCGGCTTCATTTAAATTTAAATGGCTGCCCCGATCTGCCGATCAGCTGTTTGTCGGCAGATCCGGAGAGTCTGGACGCGATGCCCCGACAAAGAAGCCTTTCTTCATCGACACAGGTAAGCCTCGTGAAACCAGGTTTACCTGTGTCGATGAAGAAAGGCTTCTTTGTCGGGGCATCGCGTCCAGACTCTCCCGATCTGCCGACAAACAGCTGATCGGCAGATCGGGGCAGCCATTTAAATTTAAATGAAGCCGCGATTATTTTAATCGCGGCTTCATTTCCCTCTTCCGATCTGGCTAATCTACATGCCTCCGTCGACGGAGGCATGGAGTCTGGACACAGCCCTAGTGAAGAAAAGTGAGAGAAGGTGGCTTCTGCCTGCCTTTCCTCTTGCCATAGTAGCACTTTTGAAACCATAACAACACATGTTCCTCATTATGATCCCTATAGTGTAACTGTTTATTTATTATAAATATTCTAGATGACTTTTATGAGTCCAGAGAAGTACATATTTGGGAAGCTATTGTGAGCTCAAATCATTAGAGCACTCACAACCACATTTTCACCTGCTTTTGATGGTGATATTTGCAGCTCGCTGGCTGTGCACTTAACTATCTTTATGGTAGATGCTGGTCTCCATTACATTATCCACTGTGTCTATTTCTCTTGTCTTGATATTGTCCTTCACTCCAGTTTTCTCCTTTTCATTTGGTGGGTTATTTTTTACTTCTCTCTGTGTTATATAGCTGTTTAAAGTGTGCTCTGTCTTCTTTCTTCTTTTGCTCTAAATATTACAATGGGATTACTATGATAATATTTTGGAACTTACAGATTGTTTTGGTCCTTTTTATTTGTTTCCCTTGATTGCCTTTCTGTACCTCCTGTCTTTATGGTTTTTTAATATAATATATAGCTCTATTATTTGATAGTTTTAGTGATCCCCTAGGACTATACTTTACAGTTATTGATTCTGTCACATGACTGCAACATATCACATTTCCAAGATAGTCCAATTATTGTATGTATTAGATTTAAATATACTTTAGCATTATTGTATTATGACTGGCTTCTTACTGGTATCAAAGCATTTGTTTTAAAGATCTTCATAATGCTATTTCATCTTCCAAATGCTTTCATTTAAGCTTCAGCTTTTGTATTCCATTCATTTCCTTAGATTATATTAGCATACAACAGTTAGTCCAAACAGACACAGAGTGCTCATTAAGGGACTGCTTTGCTTTCCCATTCAGTATGATCTTTTACTCTTTTACTTTACATTAAACATGATTTTGTTGTTCAACTCTCTGATCATTATTTCAGTAGTTCAGTAAAGATAACAATAGTGAAACTGGCAAGAAAAATAAAAGCTCATGATCTCCACAAATTTCTAACATTCTGCAAAAGGTATGACAACTTTTTGTCAGTTCCCACAAATCATTTTCTTCTCCCAAATCCAGGAAATCCCTCATCAGCTCTCTAATTTGAAAAAAACCCCCTCCATCCTAGCAAGTGCACTGCAAAAATTATGAAGACTAAGTTATAATGTTTCTAATCCTTTCAGTGATCGTCAGCATACAGGACTAGTTTGCGACTGGAACCATATGCCAATGCATGGGAACCAAGGGAAGTAAGAACCTTCCTAGGAGCCCAGCATGGAATTCTTCAACCTTGGGTCTGGATGTGCATGAATAAGTGGACGCTCTGTATCCATTTATGCAGCAACTTGCACAAGTGAAAGGGAAGGCTCATGGATTGGATGGAGTCATGAATGTGTGTCCTTAGCATGCTGGCCAACGCAGCCAAGCCAGCTTATGGGAGGTTATGATTTGTTGCTGAAATAGGCTATCTGCAAGTTGCTAGCCATTTGTTATCCCCCATCCTCAACAAGCAAAATGAAGCAGCAAGAGGACAGTTCTTCAGAGTGATGATTCTGAGATTCAGTTTCTTCATCACCTGCTCCTGGGATGATGAAATTTACACACCCTTCCTTGATCATGCCTACAGTCAAAATCTAGTCTCCAATGGAGAACAGCAGAATGGATAACATTTTCAGTAGGGTTGAAATATTTTATCTAGCAATGAGAAATATTTTTGAAAGTTTGATTTGACTTCTGGGCTTAGATAGGTGAATGTAAAACACCAATAGTTTGAACAACATACGCATTCTTTCAGAGCTAGTAGCAGTTTCTGTTGCCATGCTACAGCTGTTCTGGATCATCTAGTGCCTTCAAAGGTTTATTAAGACAGAGGAGCACGCCGAGGTTACCTGCTCTGAAAAGATCCCAATAAAAGGATATTGTTTCACTGAAAAGTGCTAGATTTGAGCCGCATGCATCAGGTATTTTTCATTAATTTATCTTGAAGTAGTGTATCAGGAACTCATTTCATAAGTGAAAAATATATTCATGTACTCCAGGATTTAATAGATTTTTGTTACCAGAAGGGACAATTCTGATCATCTAGCCTGACATCCTGCATAATGCAGACCAAAGAATTTAATTTAGTGTCAATGCCATTGGGGAAAAATAATGCACATGAGCTCCCCAGAAGTGTATTGACTAGTGAACTATCTGCCTCCTGAGTAGATGGTTTCACACATCTGTCTGCTAACACAGATATCCAAATGCACAGTGACCATACTGCTAAAGCTCTCCCTCAAGCTCTCATCTTGTGACTTGATTATTTTCCTTCCTCTGGCCTTGACAAATACAACTGTGTCCTTTCAGAAGCCTGTCACTTTGACTATGTCACCCATCTCTTTGTATCCCACCAATTGCTCTCTTCTCTGTTGTATCAAATGTAAGTTACTTACTTTCACTTTCACAGCCTTTCACTGCTTAGCCCACACTTCCTATTACCTTTCATATCCTGCTGAGACGCTGATCCTCACTCTGATTGGCTAGACCCGTGACATCAGCAAATTTTTCAGTTAAGCACCTTGATGTTTTCTCCAAAATTGTCTCGTGCTCTGAAGAAACTCCCTAAAAACAGATGGAAAGCTGCCTCAGTATTATCCTTTGAATCCCTATATAACACTCTAATTGCCAAGATGCCAAGAAAAACATGATAAAGTTAGCCCATCTATTTTTTGAGACCTCCGCCTCTAATGCTGACCAACTCTGTCTCACTGTTTCCTCGTACTCCCCAATTGGTCTGTCAGTATCCATCTATTCCACATCATACTTAAATTCTAAGCCAATTGGGGCAGAGACTGTCATGTTCAGTGTTTGTACAGCATCTAGCAAAATGCTGGTCCAGATATGGGGCTCGCAGAGGCTATTGTAATACAAATAATAAATAATAATAATTAAGAATACAGTATGAATATGTGAAATTCTCTGCTGGGCTTTTGCTGCATGAAGCAATAAGTGGCTTAAAATCATCAATGCTTTTTTTATTCTCTATTAGAGCTATAATATGGGTAATCTTCATTTAAAAATTATTCAAAATACAACCCAGTTCATTTAGTACTGTGAGTTAGAAACATTCTTCACTCTATTAGTATGTCATGCAAACATAATTGAATTAAAAGTGCTTCTAAAAAAATGGTGAGAAGGGAAGCAGCATTTTGTGACATCTGCACATCTCGCATATGGGAATGACAAATCACATTCTGTTTTTTTCTACCAAGGCAAATCACAGCTAAAAATCCGTCCTGTGATATGTCATTGACAGATATGCCATCTGATATTGGAACCCTGGTTCCCGCATATATATTGCTTAGAAATGGAGCTCTGACTTTGGCTTCACTTAATTAACTTTGTTGGGGGTATGTCTTGTGCAAAAACTCTTCCAGAAGAGAGTGTCTACACTGGCATGTGCTTTTGTGCAAGAGATGTGCTTTTGTGCAAGAGCATCCATGCCACTGCAGATGCTCTCTTGCGCAAGAAAGCTCTGATGGCCATTTTAACCATAGGGCTTTCTTGCGCAAGAAATTCATGTTGCCTGTCTACACTGGCCTCTTGCGCAAGAACAGTTGCGCAAAAGGGCTTATTCCTGAGCGGGAGCATCAGAGTTCTGGTGCAAGAAGCACAGATTTCATACATTAGAATGTCAGTTTACTTGCGCAAGAACACCCAGCTAGTGTAGACAGGCAGCAAGTTTTTGCGCAAGAGTGGCTGCCTTTGCGTAAGATCACGCCAGTGTAGACACAGCCTTAGATTTTAGATTCTAAAGGATTGGCCCAGCGTGCTCTTGTGGGTAAGATACAAAGTGTAAACTAACTGGGGATTTGTGGCTAGTTCTTTGGGACTGAGAAGACCTGTTCGGGGTAGGTGGGATTGGGTTCTACAACCCCTCACCTGTGTGTAGTCCCGGGGCTGATTGTGGCACAGGGAGAGCTGGGGTGTCTGAGGGGTTTTGCTCATGAGGCTTCCTGCTGGCCGGGTTGGCAGCTGAAGTGCTTGGTGTGACTGGTTTGTGGCCTATTTGGGAAAGGTCTCCAGTCACGAGCTGTAGGGAGCCCTGGTTTTGAGCAATTCATTCTCAGCTGTGCCCAGACCCGGCCGGTCCATCACAGAAGCATACAATACAACTGGTCTATATGTAATTTGTGTTTAAAATAGTTTTGAATGAAGTTGGGTGAAAAATTTGTTACCTAACTTTCCCCACTTCTTCTGTTTGCAAATTGCCTAGAAACGCTATCTTTATAGTTACCTATTGTAACGGGGCACGTTTCTCTTACACTGGATGGGGCAGGTTAACCCTACATTGTGTCACCAACCTTCCCCGATGACTCAGTGGCACATGCTGTTGCCACTAGCAGTGTCCTAGGTTAGGACCTGGTGGAGATAGAGTGTCTGGGCCTCTCTCATTTTTGTTCATGGCTGTTCCCTTTCCACAACTGAGGTCACTTAGCTATTAGACCTTACTGCCCCATGAACAGGGGCAAGCATTGAATTTGGCCTCTTGGCCTCATTGTTCTGCTACAAGGGGCAAATACACGGACGGTAGCTGTGGAGAATCAGCAAGTATAGTGCTTTGGCCGCGTGACAGGGCATCCCAAAGATGAAACCAAGCAAGAGTCCTGAGCCAACAATAACAACATCTGCCTGAGTCAACGACCTTTGAGAATGCTGTGTTTGGGACTGTGAAGAAGCACAGTTTATGAAAAGCAGGATGTGGACTTTTGGGAAGTTTGAGAGGGTATAAAGATAGTTGTAATCTTGCAATAACAAGATTTTGTGCTTGCACTGGCCGGAGTCCGTGCCTTCATACACCATGGGTAGCCACTAGCCCTTACTACCCTGAATGTATTGATTTTAGCCACTAGATTTTACTACCCTGCTAGCAGAGGTTAATGCATTGACTTTGGTCAGTTTGCCTTACTGCCCTACCAACAGGGGTGAATCAATGGACTTTGGCCACTTATGTGTTTCATCTTGGCCCATCTTCATACTCAGTCTTGTGTAAGGTTAAACTCCCTCTTCTTATGGAATTGTCACAATTGGCTTTATTGTACTGTGAGAAGTTGAATCTGTAGGTGAGGAGGCATGGGTTTTATATCCCCTCTCTCTTTGAGTCATTATGCATGTGCAACATCTTTTTCTAACGACTAAGTTGCAGTAAATTTACTTCTGCCAACTTAAGCTCAAAGGTGACGTCTTCTCCTCTAATTCCCATATCTTGTTTCATAGAGCTGTGAGTGAGCTCAGGGTTGGAGCCCAAATGCATAATCTCTAAAAGGTCATTGATGAATTGTTTTCCTGAATTTGAAGATTTAATACTGGATATATCTCCACCAAGTGCAATTATCAGGAAATTTGGGACAGTGAGTTCTTGTGCAAATTCCTACCTGTATCTTCAGGACAAGGGTAATGATATGTGGTGTAAAGATAGTGTAGTCCCATTAATCCATGTGGAAAATTCTATTTCCTTTCAGGTTTTAACTATTGTTCATTCCTGGTTTTATGTATGTTTCCAACCCAAAATTACCTCAGACCCTGTTTCAGTTGAGAACTTTATTTCTCTTTTCTCTCTAACTCCATACAATGTTTCTCTGGGCACTAAAACTTAGAATAGTTAAAACATTAGAAAAAGGTGAGCCTTGGAAGCATTTACTAAGGAACTTATATGAAACTCAAAGACAAACCTGTGGTTCATATCAACAATCTTCAGTCTCCAGAGGTGAATTTTGTTTTATTGGTCTAACAGCTGGATGTTTGTGTCATCATGCTTGTTGGTTCTGGGCAACCTGTTGTATTTTTTGTAGTATCCAAGTCCCATACTTAGTCTCATCCTTGAAGCAAACAATAAGTCAGAGATACTAGCATCCTTTCATGTTTGTGGTCTGCTGAACTCCACTCTTGTAGTCTCCACAAAGTGTTTTTCACCTAGTTCCTTTGAAGGAAGTTGCTTTTGTGCCCTGGATAGCAGTTCCTCAGCACCCCTCCTCCTTAGAAGATAAGACATATATAATGCCACAACAAATCATATACTATTGCATTTTAATACAATGTGCCCCTGAGGTGTAAACCTCTCTTAAGTGGCATTTAACTTAATTCTGTAAAATTGTATCTTAATTCCATGAGGCTTGGTCAGGACATTACAAACTACAACAGTAGAACACACACTAACCAACAATTTGTGGAAATGCACTGGCGACAACTTAATATTTCAAAACATGGAGAAAACTACCAGGGCAGAATCTGTTCCAGATTTGATTTTGATGGGTAGGGTAGAACTGGTTGAGAATTTGAAAGTGGAAGGTAAATTGTGTGAAAGCGATCCTGAAATGACAGAGATCATGATTCTAAGGAATGGATAGGAGGGAAACAGCAGAATACAGAATAAAGTAGTTTGCACAAGAGCAAACAACTCCACTGTGTGGGAAAGATAGGATGTATGGTAAAAGAGCATCCTGGCTTAACCAGACCTTCAGGGATCTGAAACCAAAAAAGAGTCCCACAAAAAGTAGATCAAACTAGAAACCATGAATATAAACAAATAACACACGCCTATAGGGAGAAAATTAGAAAGGCTAAGCCACAACATGAGGTTAAACTAGCTAGAGACATAAATGGTAACAAAAAAGCATTCAATGAATACATTAGAAGCAAGAGGAAGACCAAGGCCTGTTACTAAGTCAGGGAGGAAGGATCCTATTAATTTCCAATAAAGGAAATATGTGGAAATGCTAGAAGTGTGAAATACCTTTTTTTTATTTCACTTATCGCCAAAAAGATGATTAGCAATCGAACATCTAAATTTGCGAACTCCACTAAAAATGAGGTAGGATCTGAGTCTAAAAAAGTGGAAGAACAAGTTAAAAATTATTTAGACAAGTTAGGTGTCTCCAAATTGTCTGGACTGACGGAGGACATATCTGAGCCAAAGACTCAGATAAGGCAGAATTGATTCCAGAGACCCAGAAGAGGGCAAATATATGAAGGGGAATATGGGAAACCATGGGTATGTCTACACAGCAAAGTTATTTCGAAATAACTTTCCTAGCATCTACACAAGCCAACTGCTATTTCTAAATTAATTTGAAATAGTGGAGGGCTTATTTCAAAATTGATAAACCTCATTCCATGAGGAATAGCACCATTTTTGAAATTGCTATTTTGAAATAAGCACTGTGTAGACGCTTATTTCGAAATAGGGGGCCTCCTGTCCTTCCCAGGATGCACTGCTGGCTGCCCTGGCCACAAGGTAACTTCTGACTTGATGCCCTGCTGGAACCAGTTCCGGCTGGCCTTAAATATGATTCAGCGTCCAATCAGTGTGAATGCGCTATTTCAAAATAGCAAAAAGCTATTTCGAAATGCATTTTGTATGTAGACACACTATTTCAAAATAAGATATTTCAAAATAACTATTTCAAAATTAGATATTTCGAAATAATGCTGTAGTGTAGATATACCCCAAGAGAATTAGAGACCAGTCAGCTTAACTTCTGTATCCAGTATGAAAACTGAGCAAATAATAAAGCAATCATATTGAGTAGGATCCCACAGGGATCAATCCTGAATCCAGCTCTGTTCAATATCTTTATCAATAATTTAGATAATGTACAGTACACTTATAAAATTTGTGGATGAAACAAGCTAGGCGGGGTTGCAAGTGCTTTGAAGCATAGGATTAAAATTCAAAATGACCTGGACAAACTGGAGAAATGGTTAGAAGTGAACAGGATGAAACTGGAAAAAGACAAACACATAGTACCCAGGAAGAAAAATCAGTTGTACACATGGATAATTGGAAAGGACTGCTTAGGAAAAAGTACTAGCTAAATTTGTGTCTGCAGCATAATACTGTTGGCAGAAATTTGGATCTCCCAAAACAGAAGAATTCAAAATAAGTCATTTTTTAAAATCTCTGGTCATGTGCAAGGAATATGATATTGATAACATTAACCTCCATTTTCCATATCCCAGTCATAGCTGGAGCTGTGACTTTGGAAGTCTGATGCAAAATTACTTTCCAAATTGCAGTCACTTTATTTTAGCTCTATAGTTCTATAATAGAGAGGCAAAAGGGCAAAAATCATAACATTTAAAATGTTTCTGAACTCTCTAGTAACCATATTGATTTAATTCATCACACAGTGGTAATACCATAACAGAACTAAAAGTGTTGGGAAGTTCAGAGGCATTCGTCTTCTTGTCTGTGCACTGAAACTCAATCCAAAAAAAGATAGATGAGGGAGGTCTGATGAATGCTGCTTCATTAGGAGAATTTAAAAATGCAATTTATCTTCATGAATACAAGGGATTAAACATATCCAGCTTTCTTCTGGAGCCCTGGAAAATATTTTAAAGCAATAACTGTGAAAGCATCACAGTCATTATGGAAGCCTAATAAGTTATAATAGCATGGAGGTATGGGATGGTTTCAACCAATCTATTTTTGTGACTCAGAACAGTAGGAATACTTGTAACTACAATTTCATATGATGATGTGATAGCAAAAAGAAAGATTTCCATTAACCAGCATGGTTCTAAGCCTAATAAACAAACATGATGTTTTAAAAAGTTCTTGAGTCTACTGTGCTGGTTCTCAGCATACCCTTTTACCTTAACTGGGGGGAGGTGTTTTGATTGCACAGTAGGGGAATGAGAGAAATCTAAATTCATGCCTGGCAGGATGGGAACCTCCCCCCACCCCCCAAAAAATTCCTCCCTTCCATTTTCTGCTTAACCATTGGCTGAGTAAAGGGAGATGGGGCCTGCTGATTGGTTGCTTTGCACCCCTTCTCATCACTCTTTGAACTAAGCTCAGACTTTGCAAATGACATGGCAAGTTTGTCCCAAAACCTCATTGTTTCTGCTCATGGATATTGGATTAAACAATTAGGGCTGGATGTTGACAGGTCTACAGTGGAGTTCACCTGCTTTTTAAGGCTGAAGTCCTTTGCCTTCGATGGTATGGCAGATGTGCCCTGAACTGGTCCCATCTAATATCTACAACCATCTAATATCCTGATTATTCTCCCAGGTGAACACGATACTGGGGACTGTGGGGACAGCCCAGTATGAAATGTAGGAGACTGAGGGATGTGGAGTTGATCACAGTTATGGCCTTGCCCTCAACTGACTGTGTCAGAAAGGCTCACAAGGTGATTTTGGAAGGGGGACATTTGAGCCAGTGTGTTGTCAGGGAAAGAAAGAAGGTGAAACCAAAGGATAATTTTGAGATATGGTTGAGTGGGAGATAACATGTATTAATATCCAGTACAATGGCCATGAGGTCATTAAAGAGGCTGATCTCAAGCGTCTAGTGCTGGGACTGAAGCCTCCCCCCCCCCCCCGCCCCATGCTGCCCCATACAAACACTAGCAGGCAATTTTCACATTGGATGGTTGTCCTCCATCCCCAGTCTTGTTTTCTATATGTGGGAAATGCAGGTCACAGTTTTTGTAAAACCACACCAGGATCTGGGTAGAGGCATCCATGGCTAGGTTCATAGAATCATAGAATCCAATGGCTAGAAGAGACCTCAGGAGGTCAAAGAGTCCAGCCCCCTGCCCAAAGCAGGACCAATCTCAACTAAATCATCCCAGCCAGGGCTTTGTCAAAATGGGACTTAAAAAACCAAAACAAAACAAAAACCCCATAACATCTGAAATGGTGGGTGCCTTTTTCATGATTCTGTATTATTCCTCTCAAACACAACTGGCTTGGAATTATTTATTTGTCTTTGATATACTACATACTTCCTGCAGCAATGATCTGGCTTCATGAATGAAACTTCTAATCTGGCATAGAAAGAGAGAATGCCTTTAAAAAGGATGAAAAAGAATTAATCAGTTACTAACTTTGGCACCGAGCATGCAAGTAGACTTCATAGACTCATAGACTCATAGGGTATGTCTACACTACCCCGCTAGTTCCACGAGGCGTACAGATAGTGCGGAATGGCTTGCTAGTTCGAACTATCTAGCCCGTGCCGCGTGTAGCCGCGCAGCACGGGGTTCGAACGAGCCGGCATTTAAAAATGGCGCCGGCCGGCTTATGCAAATGAAGCCCGGGAAATTCAAATCCCGGGCTTCATTTGCAAGTGCAGTATGCCTACATTACCACCCTAGTTCGAACTAGGGTGGTAGTGTAGACATACCCATAGACTTTAAGGTCAGAAGGGACCATTATGATCATCTAGTCTGACCCCCTGCACAGTGCAGGCCACAAAATCTCACCCACCCCTCCTAGAATAATCCTCTCACCTATATCTCAGATATTGAAGCCTTCAAATACTTTGAAGACTCCAAGATGCAGAGAATCCTCCAGCTGTGATCTGTACCCCATGCTACAGAGGCAGGCGAAAAACCTCCAGGGCCTCTGCCAATCTACCCTGGAGGAAAATTCCTTTCCGACCCCAAATATGGCGATCAGCTAAACCCTGAGCATGTGGGCAAGACTCATCAGCCAGAAACCCAGAAAGTTCTCTATAGTAACTCCTATCATCCCTCCATTGACCTATTTCCCACTGATAATGAATGGTCAATTAGTTACCAAGATCATGTTATCTCATCAAACCATCCCCTTCATAAACCCATCTAGTTTAATCTTGAAACCAGATAGATCTTTTGCCCCCACTACTTCCCTTGGAAGGCCGTTCCAGAACCTCACTCCTCTAATGGTTAGAAACCTTCGTTTAATCTCAAGTCTAAACTTCCTACTAGCCAGCTTATATCCATTTGTTCTTGTGTCCATATTGGTATTAAACTTAAATAATTCCTCTCCCTCCCTGGTATTTATCCCTCTAATATATTTAAAAAGTACAATCATGTCTCCCCTCAGCCTTCTTTTGGTTAAAGTAAACAAGCCAAGCTCCTTGAGTCTCCTTTCATAAGACAGGTTTTCCATTCCTTGGATCATCCTAGTGGCCCTTCTTTGTACCTGTTCCAGTTTGAATTCATCCTTCTTAAACATGGGAGACCAGAACTGCACACAGTATTCCAAATGGGGTCTCACCAATGCCTTGTATAATGGCACTAAGACCTCCTTATCCCTACTGGAAATACCTCGTCTAATACATCCCAAGACCGTATTAGCCTTTTTCATGGCCATGTCACAATGGTGGCTCATAGTCATTCTATAATCAACCAGGACTCCGAGGTCCTTCTCGTCTTCCATTACTTCCAACTGAAAGACCTATATGAGTCTAACCCACCATAGAATCATAGGGCTGGAAGAGACCTCAGGAGGTCATTCAGTCCAATGCCTTGTACAAAGCAGGACCAACCCCAACTAAATCATCCCAGCCAGAGCTTTCTCAAGCTGGGACTTAAAAACCTCTATGAATGGAGATTCCACTGCCTCCCTAGGTAACCCATTCCAGTGCTTCACCACTCTCCTAGGGTGTGTCTAAACTACATGGCTCCATCAATGGAGCCATGTAGATTAGGCTGATCGGCAAAGGGAAATGAAGCCGCGATTTAAATAATTGCGGCTTCATTTAAATTTACATGGCTGCCGCACTGAGCCGACAAATAGCTGATCAGCTGATCAGCTGTTTGTCGGCTCAGCGCGCTAGTCTGGACGCTCCCACGCCGACCTGAAAGCCCTTTATCGACCTCCCCGTTATGCCTCGTAGGATGAGGTTTACCAGGGAGGTCGATAAAGGGCTTTCATGTCGATATCTGAGACTTAGGAGTGAGCAATTGAATCTTGCACTTATAGTGAGAGGGAGCTCTCAGTCTTTGTGGACTGAAGCCCCTCCGCCCCACGCCATGTAAATTTAAATGAAGCCGTGATTATTTAAATCACAGCTTCATTTCCCTTTGCTAAACAAACAAATCTACATGGCTCCGTCGACGGAGCCACGTAGTTTAGACATACCCCTAGTGAAATATTATGTTATTCACATTACGTTAGTTTTGTGTGATACCCCGGAGAGGACAGAGACCCAAAACAACTACTCCTTCAGGACACGCAGTTGTCCCATACCTGAGGTTTCTGCAAAGGGGAAGCAGCCTCTGTGTATTTTATCACCAGAAAGAGGATTACATAGATTTGGTAAATGAACAAATGACACTAGAAAAAAAAGCCGGCCTTCATTTATGGTCCAAATGGGAAACTAACATGCAAAATCTCCTGTGACTCAGAAAATGAGCAATAGATTCTCTTCATTGACTACCATTGGCTTTGGATCAGACCTAGATTTACAGACAATGCTAACTATCATGGAGAGATGCCTCTGCCATCATGATAAAGTGTTGTTGTGGCTGTGTTGGTCTTAGGATAAGGGGGAGACAAGGTGGACAAGGTAATAACTTTTAGTGACCCAACATCTGTTGGAAGAGTTCCATGAAGCCTGAAAGCTTGTCCCTTCCACCAAGAGAAGTTGGTTCCATAAATCATGCAAAGTGTCTTACACTTCTGTTTCTCTTATGTCTCTGAGGCAGTTCCTTCCTTTCTCCATTTAAGCCTAGGCAGGTTGAGAGGGAGGAGGAAAATGAACACAAAAATGAATTTAAAATGTTGTATGTGGGAAATGGAGTGTAGTAGTGCATTGACAAAAGTGATTCTAGGCATAGGCAGAAAGGATCTGAGAACAAGACCTAAGCAGCCATGCATAAAATGTCTGAAACCACAGAGGAAATAGCCAGCAAGATGAGTGGTAACAAGGTGAGCAATATATCAAAGTGGAAAAAAATCCCTCCAGAGAAGTCAAGATGGATGAATGGACCAAGGTACTGTATGTGTGAGAGCGTATTTAATATACTCGGCTGTGTAAGACCCTCAGGGAAAAGATCATAGGGAAAATATACCATCATTCCAGACTAATGCTCCTATCAGACAAAAGGGACCAGAGGAATTATAGATGTATTAGCTTTCCATCTGCACAGTCCATAAAGTTTCCCTGAGATACTGATCAATTGAATCCCTATAGTGCTGGATTTCATCCACTGCTGTAATGATAATTTTGAAGGGGCGGGAGCAATCGACCCACCTATTGAAATATGTTACATGGTAGCTGGGAATGACTGCTGGCTACCTGTGTATCCGTTGACAGGGAGATACAGTACGGCAAGCAAAGGCAGAATGAAAGAAAGCAGGTGGGAAAGGAAAAGGATGAGATGACAAAGGAACAGCAGAGCTTCCAAATAAGCTATGTTCCACAAGTCAGTCCTGCATTTTAAAGTAAAACCTTCTGCAGCAGATTGCTGAAACCCTTCGATTTCAAAGTGGCAATGAATCCCATTATGTGCTATACCGTGTCTTGTAGCCTAAGAAAGTTCTTCCATCTGGATTTTTGTCAGGCACCATTGAACTATGGCAAGGAGCACAGTTTCATAGAAAAGCCACATACAATGTTTGTTTTTTTAAACCACAGCATTCATTAATTTGAACTGGAGAGGTAAAGTTTGTATCTGAGTCTGAAATTTCTCAACGTTTGAATGTTTCTGGATTCAGGGCTTTGAAGTGGGCTGGTCTCATCACTAATGTAAATATTTTTATAATGGCAAATATTTATTCCATGGAAATTGATAAAAATTCAAACTAAAAGCCTTGTTTGTATCTACATGTTAATACAAAGTAAAGGTCACTTAGCTGAATGCTCAATAGTCAGGAAACACCAAAAGTTAAGGTTATTCACCTTTAACTCTGCCCCTATTGTTTACAATCACATGCTATTTTCCTAGGCCTATGCTGTGTAGTAGTCTGTGTATGTCACATGAACAGACACTATGAAAATCATTAATGTTAAAAGGAAACAGCATGCCCTATCTATCTTCTATGTCTTACTCTCCTTATCTGTGAAATGGGATTCATAATGCTAACTATACCACTCCATGAATATATTGCAAGCTTTAATTAGATAATTGTTGTACAAAACTCTGAAATGATAAAACACTAAAGCTATGTCTAGACTATAGGGTTTTTTCAAAAACAGTGGCCTTTTTTTGAAAAAACTTCCCCTGTGTCTAGACTGCTACCGCATTCTTTTGAAATTAAATCGAAAGAATGAGGTAATTTTATTGACAGCGGTAAACTTCATTTTACGAGGAAGAACGCCTTTTTTCAAAAGAGCTCTTTCATAAAAAGGTGTTCTTGACTGCAAACAGGGTTTTTTTTAAAAGAGAGTATCCAGATTGCCTTGTGGCTGTCTAGACAATCTCTTTTGAAAGAGGCTTTTTTGAAAGATTCTTTTGAAAAAGCATCTTTCGAAAGAAGCGTGTAGTCTAAATGTACCCCAAGTTTTGGGCTTATTTTATAAATAGGCTTAAAGAAGATATGACAATCCATTTACTGGGAAAACAATTTTCCCATATTAGAGAAGTAGGTAGATCCCAGGACATTTAAAGAAGTACAGATATAACTATTTAATATAGAAAACTATATGAACTGAGATGTAATTGAATTGAAAAATAATGTTGCCATCGTAAACCAAGAAAAAGCACAGCTGGAGGATTTTAAAAGTGATCTGGAAGCAAAAACTCCTCATCAAATTTGAGAGTAAAAATTCAGGCCCTATAGCATAGCAAAGCCTATAGAGCTTCTAGAGTTAAGGGCTTGTCAGCATTTCCATTACAATCCCCATTGTTTTCTTGGGATTGCTGCTCATTTAAAAAAAGTTTACTTTGGGCTGCAACATGGCATAAAAATTCACAGCCACAGAGCAATATAATTTTAACAATTAAAAAAAAAAGAAAATCTTTGGGTCGTATTAAGTTTATAGCAAGTGAATGTGAGGAAACACAGTGGCACTATTTTGGGATAATGTCCATTATCCTGAAATAGCATTGTGAGCATCTTAACAGCACACCCGTTATTTCGAAATAGATTTGAAGTTACAGGTGTCTTATTCTGGCTTCCTGTAAACCTTGTTGCTCAAGGAATAAGGAAGATGCCAGAATAGTGCTTTATTTCAAAATTTGGCACTGTTAAACAGTGCCAAATTTCAAAATAGGCTACCTCAAAATAAGCTATGCAATTTGCATAGCTCAAATTGTGTAGCTTATTTCGAGCTATGTGCGATTGTGTAGATATACCCTCAGAAACTAAATCTCCAGTTCCAGATAATATTATAGGAAATAGTTCCTTATTTGTACATTTTAACCTTGTTTGCAAGCAATGAAAGTAATATCTTACTGTACATTTTAGAAATGTGCTTCCCTCTGTTTGTCTGCCCACCTGTCTGAGTCCATTTGTTCAAGAACTCCTCCTATATGGTAAGAGCTAGGACCACCAAATTTGGTATGCAGCTTTCTCTTATAACTTAAAGAAAGGTCAGGGTTTGTTTGTACCAGGACAATAGAATGTGCTTGGAATTCAATTGTTTCTCATCAAATGGAAAACGAGGGTTCTGGCAGAAGGCATAAATATTCTCGTGAATGACCACAGGAGGCAGCAAGAGGCCAGAGATGGGGACCAGGGCAACTATAACCTCATTGGGCCAGCAGGGGAGGGATTGAGAAAAAGACATCTATCTACTATATATTTTAGAGTCCATCTGTTTGTGTGACTGACTGTCTTTCTGTCCTCAAGCTAGGAGACATGCACCCTTCTCCCAATTGTGCTTGCTGCAGTGGCCATGGACAGGTGTTTCTCAGCTGGACAAAAGCTGCTGTGGTGAGAGAGGTCTGGGGTTGTCCTGTCTCCACAGGGCAGCCTGTATACTGAACCCCTCTTACCCGGCCCCAGGAGTGATAGTTCAATGGAAGTCAGACTTTACCAAATATATTAATAAGGTACACTGGTACGTAATGATTTTTAACTTTACCACATTAGTAGTGAGGAACCCAGACCCCTTTAGAAGGGCCTTTAGTATAAAAGTTAGTCCCTTGAACTATCAGTCATCTCAACTGAAGATTAAATGCAACAGGTAGGGGAAACAGACCATTGGGGAAGTCAGGAGAATGGGATGTTGTGATAATCATAAACCAAAACCACTTAGTGTAAGCTGTGATCTCAGCTTATCACCTGCCTCTCCACAGTCTGAATGGCACAAGAACACTGTTTTCCCTTTTCTGGATGATGACCCATATATTACAAATACAAAAAAATCATGTCCATTCTACCTTCCATATCAAGAGTAAAATGTGTATCAATTATATCAAATATAAGTCTGTGTCATTTATTTTGTGTTTGTATTTGTCAAGAGCTTCACAGAGAATCCTTGACTTAGAATCATGTGCATATGTGGAGAGAGGGGAAGCAGCTTTTCTTTTGTTTTAGATTATAATACATCAGTAGTGGGCAACATGAGGTCCATGGGCTTCATGCAGGGTTCTATGTGTGGCCCATGAGACATTTTGTTTACTGTATTCCGTGTGCATGGTTGCCAGATTTCACTGCCTTCTGTCTGTGTAGTTTCTTTTTCCTTACTGTCATTATTAAAGTGTCACGCACGTAAACCAAGGACATGTGAAGTGAGGTGCGTGCTGATTGCACACAAGACTGACTGTAAGAGCCATGATCTCCCTCTGCATCCAATGAAAGGGCTGCTATAGTTCAATCAGCACATCCCATAAATTCCAGTGTATGCAAGTGCAGTTAACAAAACTACCCTACCTTCTTGGCTACCACAATCTTGCAGCCCACTGAGATGAAGGAGGGTTGCTCATGCAGCCCACTCACTAGCCTAGGTTGCCCATTGCTGTAATAACTTTTTCATAAATTCACACCCCCTTTTCATGACACCTTCTTCCCCATGGAGTAAGATCCATTGTTTGAGGAAAAACTGCACTAGAAATCAATCTAGACCAATATTGCTGGAACAATGACATGGTTCAATGTTAGAAACAGACAATGGCTCTCATATGAAAAACAATACTAAATGCTGAAGAGAAGACGATTGTATCTGATGTGGAAGAGAAGAAGGAACTAATGGATGGATGCAAAGAAGGAATACTTTACTATACAGAAATACAATACTGTTGCGGTGCAATCACATCCACAGTGGAAGTTGTCAAGTGACTGGCACTCAGAACAACAATGAAAAGAGGGAATACTTTATTTTTTAGTTTTTCTTGTAGGCATCCAAAAGACTCACACTCAATAAACTGCATCGTGTTCAATGTATACCTCAGACGGAATACCAAACCTGAAGTTTTCTCCATTACACCACCCATATTACTTTTTTTTAATGTTTTCCTTCAGGTTCCTTAAATACCTGAAAACCTGCTAGCTAATCAAATGTGTGTTCCCAGTTTAACCATATTGAAAAGAGATGTTAATCAAGGCTGGCACAATATTTATAGTAAACCAAATTTTTAAAAAAGAGCAACATTCAATAATAGAATCAATAACTAACAGGCTCCAGTTCTCTGGAACCTTTATAATTGACAAAGTAACTGTAATCCAGAGCACATCACCCATGAGATAATTTCATCTCTGACATCAGTTCTCATCAGATTCTTCATCCATGATTGATGTCCTCAAATTCATAGCTTGCTCAGGATTCCTGGAGATACGCAGCTCTCCATAGTAAAAGAACTGCAATTTTTGCCGACCAAGAATACTACCACTGAGTCTACATTTTTTATTTTTCTCTCTCAGAAGGTCTTTCAAATGTTTCTTTTTCTGTCAGGAGGCCCTGTTAATGGCCTCCATCTGACTTGGGTTCAGAGGTCTAAATAAAAAAAATAGCATTCATTATTATGAAGGTGACTGCGTATTATGGCCTGCATATGAATGCAATTGGTTCTGTCAGCGGACATTTGGAAAGACTTTTCAATACAGCTAGAATACGTGTGTTAACTTGTTTAATGAAAAATTCCTAGTCAGTCTTGTCTCTAGGCTGCTGATCACTGTCGTGATGGTTCTCCCCTCCACTTCTGGTACTCAAATTCAGCTTTTTATCTTGAAAAAATAAAAGTAGGTTTGAAGTTCTTGATTAAGAAAAATTCTTAAGGAATGTAATAACATTCAAAATAGATAAGATCTTTAATTTTGAAAAGTCTCAGGCTCAATCTGAGAAACCCTTTTTCACATTAGTAGAGTTAACTCCTGTGAGTAGTGCTGCTGAGGTCAATGAAATTACTTCCATGACTAAGGGTACAGCACTTAAAAAAAATCCCCATATGCTTCATATCATAAAATGATTTGCAGAGTCAATTCTGAAATAGCAGCTGAGGGAGAAGAAGGTGAAGGTAACAGAGAAATATACAATAGGTCAGATTTTTTGTAGGTGAAAGTCAGTGTAGTTTCATTGCAATTACCACAGCTATCTTGATTTCAGTATTGCTAACCTCAGGTGTTAATGTAACCTTTGGTCTAGAGTTTTCCTCACTGCATGGATGCTGGAACTATTTGTTCAGTGGAGATACCGAGAGCCATTAAGTTGAACAGTAAATCCTGAATATGATGAAAACCACTTTAAGCTAGTGGGTGTGACAGGGCCCCCAGCATACTGACTTCCAGAACCTGTGCTTTGCTGCCCTTTTTCTAGTGCCTAAATACAACTCCCAGAGAAAGACACATGGAAGCCCAGAATTCAGTCTCTGAGGATTTACAGCAAGGATTGGACAGGATCAGCTCTATAATCAAGTCTGACAACAAAAGGAATGAACTTAATTGTTAAGCACCAACTTTATAAAATCTTACAGAGATTTAAAAAAAAAGCTAGTACTAATGATTTCTAAAACATAACAATGCTACCTTATAACCCTCCAATGTTATCTTTACAGTTACATAAACAGAAATAAAGAAAATGAATAACATCTAAATGGGACAGTTCCCACATAAAAACAGTGAGAAGTACATCAGAGTTCCCAAAAATGTGGGTTGATTACCAAAATTTGTACAGTCTTCTGAGTTACAAGACTCAGAATATCTTCCCTCCTCTTCCTTGCAGAAACCTTCAACTGGCATCCATGCAGACTTTTCTTCCTCAGCTGCTGAAATCACTCAGTTTAGAGTATATAGTTTAGGGCTGTCAAACAATTAAAAAATAATCGTGATCAATCACAAAATTTAAAAAATAATTGTGATTAATTGCCCTGTAAAACAATAAGAGAATATGTTATTTAAACATTTTACCATTCCAGAGGACATGGCTCCCCTGAAGACAGGTTCTGCTCAATATGATCCAAAGTAGTGTGGATCAATGCACGCTTATTTTCATCATCTGAATCAAATGCCATCAATAGAGGGTTGATTTTCTTTTCTTTTCTTTTCTTTTCTTTTCTTTTCTTTTCTTTTCTTTTCTTTTCTTTTCTTTTCTTTTCTTTTCTTTACGATTTTGCTCTTTAAAACTTCTGGAAGCATGATCCACACCTCATCTCCACATAGATTTTGGAAAGCACTTCATATTCTTAAACCTTGAGTTGAATGCTCTAGCTATCTTTAGAAATCTCACATTGGTTCCTTTGCATTTTATCAAATCTGTAGTGAAAGTGTTCTTAAATTTAAACAACATATGCTGGGTCGTCATCTGAGACTGCCAAAATACAAAATATATGGCAGAATATGGCTAACCCATTGAGCAAGAGACATACAATTCTTCCCCCAAGGAGTTCAGTCACAATTTTAATTAACGCACTCTTTTTTGTTTTAACAAGCGTATCAGCGTGGAAGCATGTTCTCTGGAAAGCAGGTCAAAGCATAAAGGGGCATATGAATGTTTAGCCTATCTGGTATATAAATACTTGCAACGCTGGATATCACTGTGCCATGTGAACACCTGTTTTTGCTTTTAGGTGACATTGTGAATTAGAAGTGGGCTACATTATTTCCAATAAATGTAAATACAATTGTTTGTCTTGATGGTTTGCTAATTAAGAACTAAGACTGAGCAGATATGAAGATTCTAAAGTTTTACATTGTTTTCTTTTTGAGTGCAGCTATGTAAAAAAATGTATCTATTTGTAAGTTGCACCTTCATAGTAGCTTGCACTAGTGTTTGTAAAAGGTGAACCGAAGAATACTATTTCTTTTGCTTACCCTTTTTATAGAACAAATATTTGTAATAAAGATTATAATGTAAAATGAGCACTATACACTTTATATTATTTGTAATTGAAATCAATGTATTTGAAAATATAGAAAAAACATCCAAAACGATATATAATACATTTAAATTAGTATTCTATTATTGTTTAACATCCACATTAAAACCCTGATAAATCACAACTATTTTTTTAATCTAGTTAATTTATTTTGCATTAATCTCTTGAATTAACAGTGATTAATTGACAGTCCTAATATAGATTTAAAAAGAACTGTTACAAGAAAATACAATTCTGAAAATAGCAAATTAATAAATGTGACTTTTTCCCCATTAACACATTTGAATAAAAAAGGAGTTGGAGAAGTATACTGGTTGAGATAAATTAACCAAAGCAGTTTGTCTGAAATTAAATGATATTAAAGTACATAATTAAAATGAAATAAATTAGTTTTCCATCCCAATTTATCCTGTCTGCAATTAAGACACCTAGAGCTTCCCCTGATGGAAGGTTAGCAGTGTCACTAACCTTATGTAAAATCCTTCAGAATAAGGGCGAATTTCGCTGTTTTCTGTTCCTTTGGCTCATCTCCCAATCAACATAGGTCATATGTCCTTTTGCAAAGCACCTGCCTTGGCTAATTGCTCTCAATGGAGTTTGAGCTGTTATTATTTGCCTTTTGGATTTTACACCTTTTGGGTATACTCAGGTCACATTTATAAATTTTCTTCATAACTATGGGGGCTGGAAATATACTTTGTCTTGAAAATAGTGAAAGCAGTGGTTTTCCATAATCACAGGATTCCAGGAGCTGGGACTTAAAGACTAAATAACATATATTGTGAGACTCACGGGTATTGGCAAAATTGTACTGTATAACAATCTTGTTGTGTGTGTTCAGGGTAGATTTGAAAAGGAGATGAAAAGTAAATGTAAATGCGGCAGAGACCATTTCAGAAAGCAGAAGAGGCAGAAGAGGAATTTGCCTGCTACTGTGTGAAAGCAAAGGCTAAAGAAAGGATGAATAGGGAAGAACACTTTTTCTTCCCCTTTTCTGCTAATTCAAGAAGGACGATGCTTCAACATTTTATCTTGCCTGGGTACTCATTAATGGATCTCAAAGTCACCGTATTATTTCAAACCAATTTCAAAAGCCAGTTTGCCAGGGAAGCTACAGAACTTAATTTCAGAGAAAACTGAGGCTATGTCTATAATGCAGGCTTCTTTCGGAAGAAGCTTTTCCGGAAGAAATTCTCCGAAAAAACTTCTTCTGAAAGACAGTGTCTACATAACAAAAGCGCATCGAAAAAGCGATCTGCTTTTTCAAAAAATAGCATTCACAGTAAATGCATGCTCTCTCGCATGTAAGCTGTGATTACTATGGACAGAGTGGCCACTAAGGCACTTATGCTCTTTTCTCTTTCCTCTTCTTCTGAAAGAACTCCGTCTTCTTTTCCATTCACATGTGCCTTTTTCTGAAAGAGGCTTCTTCCTCGTAGAATGTCGGGAAAACCCCTCTGTTCTTTCGATTTTTTTTTGAAAGAGCATGATTGCAGTGTGGATGTAAGAGACGTTTTTTCAGAAAAATGGCTGTTTTTCCAAAAAATCTCTGCAGTGTAGACATAGCCTGAGAGGGGACATAATAGCAGTTTTCAAGTATCTAAAAGGATGTTGTAAGGAGGAGGGAGAAAAATTGTTCTCTTTGGCCTCTGATGATAGGACAAGAAGCAATGGGCTTAAACTGAAGCAAGGGAGGTTTAGGTTGGACATCAGGAAAAACTTCTTGTCTGTTAGGGTGGTTAAACACTGGAATCATTGCCTAAGGGTATTGTGAAATCTCCATCACTGGAGATATTTAAGAGCAGATTAGACAGATACCTGTCAGGGATTATCTAGACCAGGCCTGGGCAAAATACGGCCCATGGACCAGATCCAGCCTGCCAAGACACCAGATCCGGCCCGCAGAGGCAGTGGAGAGCACCAGGCAGGCTCCCCCGCTTACCCCGCAACTCCATGCACCGTGCAGAAAAGCGGCTGCAGGGCTCTGTTTCTGTTTTGAAACTGGAGTAGAGGCGGGACGTTTAGGAGCTAGCGCACCCCAGCACATTCCCATTGGCCGACTTCTGGCAGAAACCAGCCAATGCAAGCTACTTGTTTGAATAACAGGCAGCTAAGAAGATCACGCCTCCTCTCCTGGGCTCAGTTATTCATGAAGCACATGGCCACGCAAGCAGGAAGGTTGGCTGGGAAACATTTTAAGCTCTGTAGATGGGCAGGCTAGTTTGGCTGCTGACAAGTAAGTCTCTTGGCCACAGCTTGCTTCTGGCACCCCAACCCTTTCCTGACCTAAATCTCTGCCCCCCCCAACATACCCAAACTCTCTGTCCCCCTCTTACACCCACACCCCTTCCGAGATCTGGCACCTCAATTTCCTGCTCCAGATCACAATCCCCTCCTACCCTAGGTCACATCCCATTAATATCATGGAAAAGTGCAGCCCTCGACCACTCTCCAAAATCTTGGAGGCCCCTACATCAAAAATTATTGCCCACCCCTGAACTAGACAGTGCTTGGTCCTGCTGTGAGTGCAGAGGACTGGATTTGATGACCTCTCAAGGTCCCTTCCAGTTCTAATGTTCTATGATTCTGTGATAATGGGTAGCCCAGAGGACAGAGTGAGAAAGGTATACAGAGAGGATGGGGAGAAGCATCTTGAGTGAAGGAGATAAATAACATCCCAGGAAAATCTAGGTACAGTTTACATGCCATATATAAGCCAGTCTGGTATGCTTGTCTTTCAGCTCTGTATTGAATAAAAGGCAGCATGTAACTGCTCTGGCTCAGGACTGAAATCTGAAAAAAAAAATCCTATCTTGCTTATGAGGGATCTGAAAGGCAGTGTTGTCTTCAAGTCGTCATTGTCAAGTCCAAGTCGAATCTCAAGTCACTATAGTTCAAGTCTCCAGTCGAGCCTTGAGTCCCTAAAGTCATTTTTCAAGTCAAGTCTCAAGTCGAGTCTCAAGTCTTAATTTAAAAAATGTCAAGTCACTTTTGTACAAGCCATCAATATCGGCATTTTCGGACAATTTTTTCACCAAGTCGATTTAACAAAATTAGCAAGTCTCAAGTCAAGTCTCAAGTCACAAACAATGAACCCAAGTTGAGGCTCAAGTCGAGTCACCGAAGCGACTTAAGTCGGACTCGAGTTCAAGTCATGGGACTCAAGTCAACAACTCTGCTGAAAGGGTTGGAATTATTCACAATGCTCTAGAAAGGCTGTGGGATATGACCCCTGATCTGAGGGAGTGAGTGGATGGAGACACTCAAGCTTAAAAATCCTCCCTATCACTTTTCACCAGTTTGTTTCATTTTAAGCAGGGACTATGTCCACTACCGGATTTATGCTGACCCAGATCGGTGAACAACAGAAAGGAGAATTACTCCTCCTCTGCCTGTCCCAGAAAGACAGGACACAATTTGGTCTGTGGTGCACGTGTCCATTTGCATTCATGTGGCTCCTTCTCAGATACACTTTCTTTTAGCAAGGAAAACAACTGTTTTCTTCTCTTGAGGGAGATGAGGAAGTTACATTTTAGGAAAAAATGTTGTCAGGCTTGGATTAGTTTTCCAAAGCCAGTTGAAAGAGGTTCATAATATTTTGGGCCCCACTGGATTTGTTCATTTCTCTGTGGAACTACTGGGTATGTGGCAGAGGACTGTGTTCTCTTATATCACAAGACAGAATGGACACACTCTGTGGGGCATACTAAGCATTATCTTTATTAAATATTGATTTTAAAATCTTTAAGTCACTAAAAGCTTGAAGTCTATGATTAAATTACTTGTTAATCTAGAACAAACTTGTTGTGCTGTAAACAGAATCAGCTCAAATAATCTCAAGAGGCTTCTTTGTGTTATGAGTAAACTAAAAAGGCCACTTATTCTCAGATACTGGAAAAGCAGTGGAATTGGTAAATATGCAATGTTTGTATGAAGCCCTACATCTCCTGAGGACATATTATAGAAAATAGCAGCCTTTCTAAGTAGAATTTGAACTGACCTACAGAACTTTGTAGGAGAATACATTTCTTTGTTTAATTCTATATAAATCATTTCTTTCTTTAGATGGCAGATTTTATAGACTTTTATTATAACATGTTCAATTTATATAGAAAGAGAACTGTCTCAAAAATCCTTCTCTTTCAGCATTTTTTATTTTGCCTTTTTTAGAAGGGCAAAATAAAAAGGAAACTTAGATTATTGTTGGATAATATTGTCAGCTGAACACCTACAATTTTGATTGAGAAATGCTGCCACCTTGCTTAATATGAGTAGTAGTTTAGTTACCTCATGTCTTCATTATCTTCTGTTCATTGGGCTTCCTGGACAGACTACATTTGTCAATATGCACCATGTTCTCTCTTAAAGAGATGCCATGATGCAAATATGGTGTAATTGGAAATGTTGGTCCACTGGGAAACTCAGGTCTAGAGGAGAAGAGGGCATGAGGCAGATGAACTACAACTCCCAAGAGGCATTTCTTTGACACTTCAAGATGGAATACTCTTGGATAACATTTCGGAGGTTCATTTTTTTTGCCAAAAAAGTTGATATTTTTGGCGTTAGACTTTTTTTCAAATAATGTTTAATCAAAAATCTAATTTTCCACTAAAAAGAGTTTTGATGCAATATTTTGACCTGGCTTTTATGGAGCTACTCTTTCAGTGCTGCTGAGTTCTGTATTATATTGCCGTAACAGATGGGACTGTTGAAAGCATAGAAGGGGTATGGTGAACTGGCCAAATTGTGCCAGAGATCTTCCATTTCCATATGTATGCAGTAGTGTAAAGTAATCCTGCCCTTTCTATGACTGTTTCCCACTTCATATCCCTCAGGAAATTCATGATTACAGGGTGTAAAAGGGAATTTGTAGCAGCTCTACTTGGTTCTTGTGGTCCCCTGAGATCTGTGTCTGATGATGGAGTCATACCACTGAGGGGGTTAGTAAAAGTGCTGAAGATCCTATCCCATTTTATTATTTATCCAGCCCAAAGGAAACAGCAATCTATGTGAAATGTCAGTTAATATTGTTCAAAGAAAGATTTTTAAATATACTGAGGATATTTTGAGGGTTTTTTCTTATGCAAATATTTTGTGTTTGTAGAATCACAGGATTAATTCTATGACTGACTAGAAAATAAATTAATCAAAATCATAAGCTCTTACATTAAGTGGACAAAGACTATCAATCAAATATCACAAATGGTCATGCTATGTAAATGAAACATAACAATATTCAAGTACTCGGGATATGCATAAGTACTGAGGTCAAGGATTTAAACAGAGGCATCCAAGAGAGGTATTATCCAGGATTAATGAAGATTTTGCTATCTGTGGGATTTTGCACATGTATCGCTATTAGTACGAAAGAAGACAATTAAAATAAACTTGCTGTTCCTAAGATTTTTATTATTCAATCATTATCTTCTTTGACATGGTTTTACATCTTGGATAAATATGTTTCATTTAATTTGCCATGGGTTTAAAACAATAACAATCTAGATTTATTTTCAAATCTTTGCAGACTAAAAGAAATCTATAAAAACAATGCAAACAAATGGAACTAAATTTTGAATCATGGGTGGCTAATGTTTGCCTACTAACTACTTATATGGGTGCACTTGCAGTTACCATTGACTGCAGTAGGAACTGTGGTGGTTCAGGATCTCTGAATATCAGTCTACTTCTATTTAGGACAGATACTTAAAAGTTGTGATCTAAGTTTCTACAAGTGCACAGACCCAAAGTGTTTGGTTATTTTGTTTTGCCATCTATGCCTGTGCCAAAGCATATGACATCTCTCTTTTAGCTGCAGACCTCACTTCAACCTTTATGCACTCTGTAGTTCAGTGAAGAATAACCATGTGCTAATCTTTAAGTATGTGGCAGAGAACTTTAAAAGCATACTTTCCATGCCATTATCTAAATTGTTGATGAAGACATTGAACAGACCCAGAACTAGAACTAATCTTTGTGGCTGTGTCTAGACTACACCTCTCTGTTGACATAGAGATGTAGATTAGGCACGTCGAAATTGCTAATGAAGCAGGGATTTAAATATCCCGCGCTTCATTAGTATAAACAAGGCCGACACTTTTTTTTCTAAACGGAGCTTTTTCGGAAAAAAAAAACGGAAGTCTAGACACTGATCTGTCAAAAAATAACCCCTTTTTTGACAGATCCTGTAACAGGTTTACAGGATCTGCCAATAAAGGGTTTATTTTTTGACAGATCTGCGTCTAGACTGCCATTTTTTTTCCTGAAAGAGTTCTGAGAAAGCCATGTTTATACTAATGAAGCGCGGGATATTTAAATCCCTGCTTCTTTAGCAATTTTGATGTGCCTAATCTACATCTCTCTCTCAACAGAGAGGTGTAGTCTAGACCCAGCCTGTAGGACCTCACTTGATATGCCCTTCCTTCTTGATGTGAACCACCGATAACTACTCTCAGAAATGATTTCCCAATGTGTTATGCACCCACCAAACAGTAGCTCCACCTTGGTTGTATTTCCCTAGTTTGTTTATGAAAAGGTCATGTGAGACAGTATCAAAGACTTTACTGAAGTCAAGATGTACCACCTCTATTGTTTTCCCCTATGCAGAAGGCTTGTTGCCCTATCAGTGAAAGCTATTGGATTGGTTAATATGATTTCTTTTTGACAGATCCGTGCCAAATGTTACTTTTCACCTTACTATCTTCTAGGAGGTTGCAAATTGATTGCTTAATTATTTGCTCCATTATCTTTTCAGCTATGGAAGTGAAGCTGACTGATTGGTAGTGTTACTCCAAAAATATTCTCACTGGAGACCACCCAGGGTTACACTAGTATGTTTTATGTAAAACTAAAGAGGAGAAAGCAGTCACCAAAGGCTTAAACTAAAGAATATAGAACTCTCTCTCTCTCTCTCTCTCTCTCTCTCTCTCTCTCTCTCTCTCTCTCTCTCTCTCTCTCTCACACACACACACACACACACACACACACACACACAGACAAGCAAGCACGCACACACTCCTCCATTCATTCACTCATTCACATCCATTCATGCCTGCCCTCAGGCACTCACACACTTACACAGACATATGGGTTGCAGAAGGAGCCAAGGCATGTGGATCCTAGGGTCTGTCTGCTCATCATGGCTGGGGAAGCTGGCCAGGAAGAGAGACACTGGAGAGGAGCTTCTCAGGAGCAGGGGAAGGAAAAAAAGAGAGAGTCTCACATGTGTTCCCTCTCTTTAAATAGGGTACGTCTAAACTACATGCCTCTGTTGTCAGAGGCATGTAGATTTGTTGTTTTGGCAAAGGCAAATGAAGCCGCGATTTTAATGATCGCAGCTTCATTTACATTTACATGGCTGCCACGCTGAGCTGACAAACAGCTGATCAGCTGTTTGTCCGCTCAGCGCGCTAATCTGGACACTCCCCTGTCGACATCAAAGCCCTTTGTCAGCAGCCCCGGTAAACCTCGTCCCACAAGGAATAACGGGGCTGCTGACAAAGGGCTTTGATGTCGACAGGGGAGCATCCAGACTAGCGCGCTGAGCGGACAAACAGATGATCAGCTGTTTGTCGGCTCAGCGCGGCAGCCATGTAAATTTAAATGAAGCCGCGATCATTTAAATCGCGGCTTCATTTGCCTTTGCCTATGTGTCTAATCTACATGCCTCTGATGACAGAGGCATGTAGTCTAGACACAGCCATAGTATCTGAATGGCTCCTGTGACTCATTCACCTCGTCATCAGGGAGCATGTCCAGACTTCCCTTTATTCAGCAGGGAGCATGCCCAGACTGTGATAAGTAATTGAAATGTGCTCCATTGTTCCCAGTTTTGTTCAAACACACTCTCACACTCACTCTCTCTCTCCATTCACCCAGGGGAGAATGCAGTTTAGGGAAAGTTACAAGCAAGGTGGCTGAGAGTTACAAAGATTACAAAGTTGCAGCTTACAGTAAGTTTCTGAGTGTTACACAGATTAGAAAGTTTGACAAAGATCACGAGTTGCAGTTTAAAACCTTAGACCTTACAGTTTGGTGTAGCTTTAGAAAATCCATGTATATAACTCACGTAAGATCAGGCGGAGGCTTTTTCATGCAACAGGTAGTTCCCTTGGTAGTCTTTATTTCCATTTTTATAGATTGGCACTATATTTGCTTTTTCTGGTTCTCTAAAATCTCCCCCATTTTCCATGTCTTTTGTAAAATAATTGCTAATGACTAAAATACCTGTTCAGTCAGATCCTTGAGTATTCATGGGTGTGTTTCATCAGGCCCTGGTGACTTGAAAAGATCAAACTCATCTTATTCTTAACTCGTTATTCCCCTTTTTTAGCCTCAGATCCTATCTCATTTTCACTAGCATTCATTATGTTAGACCTCCATTTGCTACTAGCTTTTTTACTGAAAACCAAAACAAAAAAATAATCTAGCATTTCTGCCATTTCCACATTTTATGTTATTGTTTTTACACCTTCATTGAGTAACAGGCCTACCTTTTCCTTGATCTTCCTCTTGCTTCTCATAAATTGAAGAATGTTCTCTTGTTGCCCTTTATTTTTCTAGATAGATCAATCTAATTTGTGTCCTAACCTATCTCATTTTGTCTTTACACGCTCATGTTATTTCTGTAATTTCATTCCTTTGGAAATTTACCTAGTTTCCTATTTTATAGGACTTTTTTGAGTTTCAGATCTAGTGATTCCGGTACTCCTTGCAGGAGTAAGGAAAGTTGACAGGATTTTAGATACTTGAAAATTGCTATCATGTCCCATTTCAGTCTTCTATTTTCTAAATTAAACAAGCACAGTCTTCCCTCATAGGTCATGTTTTTTAAGATCTTTAATCATTTTTGTTGTTCTTCTCTGGACCTTCTCCTATGTCTCCATGTCTTTCTTGAAATGTGGGGCCCAGAACTGGACACAATACTCCAGCTGAGGCCTAATCAATGCAGAGTAGAGTGGAAGAATGACTTCTCAAGTCTTGCTCACAACACTCCTGTTAATGCATTCCAGAACATGTTTGCTTTTTTTGAAACAGTGTCACACTATTGACTCATATTTTGCTTCTGGTCCACTATGACCCCAGATCCTTTTCTGCAATACTCCTTCTTATACAACTGCTTCCCATTCTGTAGGTGTGAAATTGATTGTTCCTTCCTAAGTGGAGTACTTTGCATTTGTCCTCATTAAACTTCATCCTATTTATCTCAGACCATTTCTCTAGTTTGTCTAGATCATTTTCAATCTTGACCCAATCCTCCAAAGCAGTTGCAACCCCTCCCAGGCTGGTATAATCTGCAAACTTAATAGCATACTCTCTATGCTATCATCTAAATAGTTGATGAAGATATTGAACAGAGCTTGTCCCAAAACAGACCCCTGTTGAACTCCACTTGTTATGCCCATCCAGCATGTTTGTGAACCATTAATAACTACTCACTGGGAATGTCCATTCAGTTATACACCCACCTTATAGTAGCCCCATTTAGGTTATATTTCCCTTGTTTATTGATAAGGCAGTCATGAAAGACCATATGTGGGGGGATGGAGCCTGGGACCAGGCCAGGGCAGCAGTGGCCACAAAACCCAGGTGGTAGCTACTTCCCTGGGGAAGCCTGGGGAGGTAGAGGAAACATGCCATTGTGGCCCTAGGCTGACATGGAGTGACGGAAGCCCTGCAGCAGCTTTGTGACTGCTTCTTGGTGCCGGGCACTTGCTGTCTGCTGTATTCATTCATGGATATAACTGTCTCCAGTGCTTGCAGCCCGCCCACGGTCATTTGTTACTAGAACTGGCCCTGCTATCACAGACCTCCCTTTCCATTTGATGTGAAACAATTGCATTCCACAGACATCCCATCATCCTGGCACAACCAAACCCTCCCCTTGATATATGTTATGGTAAGAGGAAGCTACATTCCAAATTGGGGACTTCTAGATCTTACCTTTTAGGACGAGTTCTTGAACAAACAGAGTCACAGATGGACAGACACACAGACAGATAGATGCATATAATAATAATAATAATAATAATAATAATAATAATAATAATAATAATAATAATAATAAACAGTAAAGTCAGCAGGAAGTACTTCATGTCTGTTTCATTAGCAACCCTGAAGCTGAGTAAGAAGAATACAGGAAGAATTTAGTCACACCACATCAGATGTGTGGGTAAGGAAAATACAACAACTTCTGCCCCGCCTCCCTTTCTGAAATGTGAGTTGACAGTCTAGGGAAACATACTGTAAATATGTTCTTTGACAATGAAGACTCCAGGGTAGCATATTTGACTACACTGTCTCAAACTATTCACTCATCTTTGTGAAATAAAATTTATTGACCTTCAGACCCATAAACCAGTGGAAGGAAGAAAAGGAGTTGTCTATTGGTATATAAGCTGAATTTTTCATTCTTTCACCCAGGCCTGAGCTCTTTTTTTTCACTCACCTGAGGGGACAGGTGTCCCTTATGTTTCTGCTTTAATAAGGGTGTGTGTAGAGTGAGGCATGTTTTTGCTGCATAATTTTGTAGAGAAAAAAATGCTGGATGCACCATTTTATCTGTAAAATATATTTTAAAAGTAAAAAATAACAAACCCATAAATTTTGCTGCTGTCTTTGGTGAAGTGAGGGACTAGAACATGGCCATCACATGAAACATTTTTTAAACTATTTTACATTCTGGCAAGACAGTGAGAGCCAAAGTTTTATATCAAGTTCTGTGAACAGGGACTGAATCAGGTGACTTTTAAAACTATTCATGATTATTGTAACCTACACCATTGTGTCAAGACTAAGGCTATGTCTAGACTTCAGGGTTATATTGGAAAAAGATACACGAATTGCGAACAGCA
This sequence comes from Pelodiscus sinensis, assembly GCF_052426305.1. Classification (NCBI taxonomy): domain Eukaryota; kingdom Metazoa; phylum Chordata; order Testudines; family Trionychidae; genus Pelodiscus; species Pelodiscus sinensis. Next base: position 18,204,786 of record NC_143054.1, read on the forward strand.
ATTTGTGTATCTTTCTCCGGATTTTTTTTTTTCAGAAAAGCCTTTTCCGAAATTTGGCCCATCTACATGGGGTCAGATTTTGGAAAAACCTCCTCTTTAGGAACATATATATATACAATGAGCAGGGCTCGACAAATTGTACAATCTACTCACCTGTGGCGAGTAGATTGTAACCCAGAAGAGCCGAGTTCTGGAGATCTGTGCATGCGCAGAACGATCTGCACATGCGCAGAACGATCTGCACATGCGCAGATCGCCGGACAGCGCAGATGGCGAGCGGGGCCATGGTCAGCGAGCCCTGACAAGGAGGAAGACAGGGATGTCGAAAGAACATGTCCACTTTTTCAGAAACTGTTCCTTGAACGCGGAAGAGCTTTTCCGGGATACCTCCAGTATCTCGGAAGAGCTCTACAGTGTAGACATAACCTAAGAATTAAAAATCTGCACAGTTGTTCTCAATTTTGCTCTCAATAAGAGGTTCATGAAGTACCCCTCAGCCTGTTACAAACATATGCTACCCGGAGCTTGTTGAAAATATTTTTATCAATTTTTTTGTCTATGGAAAATGGTTTCTTGGAGAAATCAAAATCTTCATGAATAATAGCCTGTTTTCATCCATGTTTGGGGTTTTGTTGAACCTGAACAACAAAAGTTCTGGCCTTAGTTCCTTAAATTTCTGTTACACGTTATGACCAGGCAATATTCTAAATCTATTCTCCATATATGAAAGGAGAAACTCCTGTTTTTTGCACAAATGATTTGTTATCTAGGAAGCTCATTTCTGCACTGCTATACATGCTGCATTTCAGTGGAATGTGTAGTTATGAATACACGCCATACAGACAACTCTTGCAAACAACGAACACACGCAACTCTGTTAAAGGTCTCAAGTGCTATATAATTCAGTGACATAAATCAGTAGATAGCACAGTGAAAGCAGTGCACATCACTTCGTGATATGTTTACAGAATATTCTGAAGAGTGCCCAGACATGGCACGCTACACAGCAATAGAACACTACTGAAAATAGAAGGGTAATTTGTATGGCAAGTCAAGGCTGGTAACGATTCTCAAGATTCCATTCTGCACATCTCACAACTGATAAAATATAGAGGGTTTTCCAGTCACCTTTCTTCATTTCCAATTTTCCTTTTATTTACAAGTCTAGTACTTTGTGCTCCTACAATCAGTTATGGTCAACATAAAATATAAATTCTTGTTATTACAAGATATTTTCAAAAGATTTCCCTTTGTCCATCATAAAGTAAAATATCTATTTTATATTTTAGGTCTGTCAGCCTTAATAATCCTTTAGGTTACTAATTAATGGTGTAAGGAAAATCTTCTGTAATTCATACATGAATATAGAAAATTTAGCATTTCCTCTTGTTTTTTTCCAGTCAGTACCATAGTCTCTCAGGAAGGCTTTTATCAACATTTTCATTATATTTCCCTATGAACCATCTCATTATGATACACAGGTTTATTTCCCATCATTCCAACAGTTTCCTCTCCCCTGGTCTTTTGGATTCCCAGGATTCTTCCATGGATTTTGCTGTGGTTACAGGTAGATCTCTTTTATTGCTCCAGACATGCTGACTGTATAGTGACCTCAGCCACTGGGCACTTGTTATAACAAAAATAAGATCAAAATGTATATAACTAGGAGCTTTACTGATCAGGGATGAAATCCTCACCCTGGTCCCTGGTGAAGGGACATGAGCAGAGTAAAGAGACTCTAAAAGCCCCATAACAAGCTGGGGAAGATTCCCTGGCATGATAGAGGACAGTGGTAAGGGTGCCTTTTTGAGGATATTATTGAAAGTCTTCATGGAGGGGACTTACTGATAGCAGGCTGTGGTGGGGTGGGACTGCAGCCCACCATACTATGGGGATTCCAAACTATAATGTAGCCTATTAGGCATTCTGAAGATACTTCTATAGTGGGGACATCTAAGTTGCATTGGGGCTCCTCAGGGCCCTGAAACAGCCCGGCTACGTCTACACTGGCCCCTTTTCCGGAAGGGGCATGTTAATTTCAGAGATCGCAATAGGGAAATCCGCGGGGGATTTAAATATCCCCCGCGGCATTTAAATAAAAATGTCCGCCGCTTTTTTCCGGCTTTTAGAAAAGCCGGAAAAGAGCGTCTACACTGGCCCCGATCCTCCGGAAAAAGCGCCCTTTTCCGGAGGATCTTATTCCTACTTCGAAGTAGGAATAAGATCCTCCAGAAAAGGGCGCTTTTTCCGGAGGATCGGGGCCAGTGTAGACGCTCTTTTCCGGCTTTTCTAAAAGCCGGAAAAAAGCGGCGGACATTTTTATTTAAATGCCGCGGGGGATATTTAAATCCCCCGCGGATTTCCCTATTGCGATCTCTGAAATTAACATGCCCCTTCCGGAAAAGGGGCCAATGTAGACGAGCCCCCCATGTTCAGATGTAAGAAAAGAGCTTTCAAACATCTCACCCCATGTCTGCTTTGCATGTGTATCCATATAGTGGAGCAATCTACTCTGGACCCCAGAACTAGAGATCCTATTGAAGAGAATGAGGCTCAGAAGAAATGGGACTTCACAGGACTTACTTTATTTGCACCGTGGCTTTATCAGCTCTATTTGTACGTTTTTAGGTTGTGCTGCAGTACATGGGGAAATCTTCAGATGTTTTGGGGAGTTTGCTGCATCGTGCATGGTTTAGAATATTTTGTGGTCATTGAAAAGTAATTTTGTCACTTAATTCACTCCTTAATGTGGAACCCTAGATATTATTTTCTCTCTGTTTTCTCTTAACGTCTTCAACACCCCTTTGATTGTATTCAATCTCGACATTGATATGAGGATAAAAGAATACAGCATGCTGTGTTAAGGTTTAGTGTGGGATTTTCCTCTGGCAAATCACAGGATTTTGTCCTTCAACTTGTAGTTTAAAGCACAGAAGTTCAAGTTGTTGAATATCCAATTGGTGCCATTTTTTTTCTGTTGGTATTTTATCTTGGGATCTTTCAAAAATGGACATTTACCCTTTATAGGAGATCTTGTGCCCACAGCCAGGGTCTCTGATAACAGGTAAGCCTACTATTCTGGTGCTATTTCTTCCTGACATGTTTTCCAGTTCCTCTACTTTCAACAATATAATTTCCTTAGGTGTTTATCTGCAGAGGCCAGGTTTTGTGCTTGATCACTTATCTATCCTCATTTTACCATCTGCAAGATGGTGAGCTTGGAATCTAAATTGTGTACTTATTTTCTGTGAAGTCCCATTCCTCGTCAACCTCTTTTGCTTCAACAGCACTTAGGATCTCTATTTCTGGAGGCTCCTGGGAGGGTTGCTCTGATCTGCAGAAGCAGCTGTCTTTGCATTCAGTATAGATGTCTTGAATACTGGGGAAGATCACTGACTAGTCCATGGAGAGCCTAGTTTAGTTTTTGGTTCAATTTCTGGTTCCATTTTAGCACATGGGTTCTTTGTGAATCAGAAGAAATGCTTTTTTTGAGGAAGAATTTTCTTCATCCAAAACTGTGGTCCATAAGAACAGTATTCCATAGCACTCAGCCTTGGATTAAGGCATTGATCAACCTCATCTTGTGGTATCTACTGATCAGCCCAGTATATTACTAAAGACCACAAGATGAACTGTAGCATTTGAGTTCAATGATTCAGCAAAGACAACAGACAAAATTCAAGACCACCATTAACTGTTGTTGACGAGTGTCAGAAAAGAGAGGTCTGGTGTTGTGCAAGAAATCTAGAGGTTTGATGTTTCCATCAATCCCAGAAAAATATATTAGAAATACTAGTACACTACTGAACATTCAGTACTTTCTGGTGTCACACAAAGTAGCACGATGAAGTTAAAGAAGTTAAAGGCCTCAATCCAATCAGGTGCCAAGTGACCTCAATCACCAGTGACTTCCACTGGTGGAAGAGTCAGTAGTCAGGAAGCGCTGAGCCCTTCACAATATGAGGGCCAAAGGAAAAGGCTAGGGAATTCATTTTGATGGTCACAGGAGATTTATGGTTCAACCACTAAAATTGTGGAAATGTGGATTACACAGCAAAGAGAAACCAAGACCCTACTTACAAAATTGTCATTCCTATCATTTAAGGAACACGTTGTTTCTTCCCTAAATGCACATGAGTCTCAATCTGAATGAATTCAGTGTGATTAGCCCTCAAAACGACAATTTGGGTATTTGGTTTAGGAATGTTTATTTTATATTATGTTATTTTGTAAAATGAAAAAAAGAATATGGAACAATTACTCCCAATTAGGGTGCAATTTTTTTCTTTTGGAATAGAAATAAAATAAGCATAAAATAATCACGATGATTATTAAAGGGGATGGCTGTCAAATAAAAGCCAAGCTGTTATAGTAGCTCCAGCTTGGAATATACAGGTAATCAGTACAATTAATTGGTAATGTCTTAGGGTCTATCTATGTGTCTAAGGTACTTATAATCCCAATTATCTAAGCAAATACCAGTCTCATTTATCCATACAACATCATATAAAATAAGGAAATATGGCAATAAGACATGAGTCTGTTGGGATTAATTTGAGTGCTGCTATGTGCTGATATGAACAGTGCAATCCAATTTCCATTTTGAATTCTCAGTTCCATTTTACCATCCATGAACTGTTGGGACTGCCTGAGGCAAAGGAATTGGTATGGACTGGATTTTCCCACCAGCAGAAATGTTGCACTCAGCACTAAAGGTTGCACGTGTCACCTATTATCATTTGCTCTCGGCACTGAACACCTGCACTCAGCACTAGCTATTTGTACACACTGCATCATCTAATGTGTATACTGCACAAACCTTCTTTTCCCACTAAGGACCTTTTAAAAAGGGCTCTTGCCCTAAGGCTTGGGCTGCTTCTTCCTCGGTTGCTGCTTCGTCGGACTCAAGGGTGGTGAGATTCTTAGGCCTCTGTGACATCTTTCAAGTAGTCTGCAGCGAAGGCTCAGTCACTGTGTGTGGGAGTGTCAAATAGAGACCGAGGGTCCTCACCATCATAGCTGGATAACACCTCAGCTGTCTGGGTTCCCGAGTTGTGATGAATACCCAAGCATCGGTGAAAGTAAAGCAAGAGCTATCAAGGGCAGACATTTTGGGTTGCTGTGGCAAAGGCCCAGGCCTACCAAAACTGTTCCAGCCTAATACCACCTGGAATTCTCGAGGATCACTTGGTGTTCCTCCCCAATGGCTATAAGCAGCCCTAGGGTTGAAGGTCCCAAGCAGCTTACCTGACTCCTGTCTGGTCCTTTCATTGTACCATCTACCAATTATAAAGTTGCTTACTTATTTCTTTGGGGTTTCCTTTACTATCCTCTATTTCCTCTTGGGTGTGGGTTGGCTTGCTGACAAAGTGTAAGGGATTGTGGTTTATGTTGTTATCTGCTGTGTTTATTCAAATTTATAATATAATTGAGTTTAAAATGTATTCTAGACTCTGGCTGTGTTAATCTTACCAGTGATTAGATATGGGAGTGCCAGAGACACTCAAAATCATAGTCAGCCCACAGTATCAAATTGCTTACCTGGGTCTCTGGGGTAACAACTCTGTGACGGGGTCATGGATGCCACGATTTAAAAGAACTTCATGACTTCCTGAAAATTCCATTAATTTAGCCCCATGTAGTAGGACAAGGACTTAAATCCGTAATTTAGCTATGAGGAACCACAGGGACCTGAGCACCCAGGCAGTTGCCAGTCCTGTGTACATGTGTATAATTTTATTTGTTGTCTGTATCCTGTCCATGACTTTTTAACAAAAAAATTCCATGTCAAAATCTTAGTCTTATGTGATAGAAATGTACCCATGTTAGTCTGGTGTAGCTGAAACAAAATACAGGACTATGTAGCACTTTAAAGACTAACAAGATGGTTTATTAGATGATGAGCTTTCGTGGGCCAGACCCACTTCCTCAGATCAAATAGTGAAAGAAAATAGTCACAACCATATATACCAAAGGATACAATTAAAAAAAATTGAACACATATGATTTGTCCTTTTCATATGTGTTCAATTTTTTTTAATTGTATCCTTTGGTATATATGGTTGTGACTATTTTCTTCCACTATTTGATCTGAGGAAGTGGGTCTGGCCCACAAAAGCTCATCATCTAATAAACCATCTTGTTAGTCTTTAAAGTGCTACATAGTCCTGTATTTTGTTTAGTCTTATGTATGAGCCAAGCAGAGGTGTGTGGGTGAGGCAGAGTGTGGTGTTATCCTGAGTGGCCAGATGGGGCAAAGTTACAAGTAAGGCCCTTAATAAATATAGAAATAAATATTACAAACTAGTAGAAAAAATGCAGAGCTGATAATTATTCTGGTTATTTGCATATTTCCAGATGAAGGGTATGATGGTAGAAGATAATTAATCATCATTGCTCTGTTGCTTCAGATTAAAGATGGTTACAAATATGTGATTTAGTAGTGATTTTTTTTTTGTTTATGCTGTACTGAAGATAAATGTTTTAACTTTAAAAATTAGGCACCCTTTTGGAAACAGATGGAGTTTGAAATTAACAATAACAAAATTAACTTCCAGCATGGAATGGCAGCATGTCTGCAGTCTATCTAATTTTTGTGGGATGATTATTTATAATAATAGTAATAATGATAATAATAATAATAAAAATAATAATAAATTAATATTGAAATAGATCAGGTACTTTTGACATCTGTGGATTGTACAATGTTGAAAATAGTGCTGTAATTTAACACAATTTAACTAGTAAAAAATGTTGCAGTGTTTCTTTATAGGCATTAGGCTGCCAATTAAGGTAGAGGAAGGTCTAGACCTTTCCATATTTGAGGCCTTAAAGGCTCAGCTTTTTACACAACTCCTTGAACTTGCTAGAGTTTTTTGGGCATATGTGAACAAATAGAATGAAGGAGTTTGTGAAGGGAATCCTGTGATTTGACTATAGGTCCTGGAAGCCACTTGGTTCCATCTGGATAAACGTCAGTCCCTATTTGGCAAAGAACTTGATCATGTACTTAAATGTTCTCATGTGATTAGCCCCATCGACTTATTGATATTAGTCATGTCATCATGGGGAAGGAAATGTCTGTTTGGTGTAAGGTTGCCAGGTGTTCAGTTTTAGACTGGAACGTCCAGTTGAAAAGGGACTGTGACGTCTCCAGTCACCACCACTGACTGGGCCACTAGAAGTCTGGCCAGTAGGCCCCCATCTGGCACCCACCTTAGGGGCAGCAAGGGAGCTCCACACACTGCCCCACCCCAAGTATCGGTTCTGCAGCTCCCATTAGCCAGGAATCATGACCAATGGGAGCTTCAGGGCAGTGTCTGAAGATGGGACAGCATGCAGAGCTGCCAGGCTGTGCTTCCATGTAGAAGCTGAATGGGGAATCAGTCTTCTCCGCATTATTCCCCTTGACTGGTAGTGAATGCTTCCTGAGTGCAACCATGCCTCTGTGTCATGTGTGGCACTGTTGAGTGGTTCCATGACTCCAGACTCCTTAGTGGTGGCTTGTCATGGGAAGGTGTCCCATCACAGAAGTCGGAATAAGGCAGGCCTCTCCAAGAACCTTATGAGAAGGAGTGCAAGATTCCTGTGTGAGAGCCTCATGGAGCTGTCTGCTCTGCCATGGCACTCAATGTGCACCGGCTGCTGTGCAATCCTCAGGGCAAGAAGGTTGAGCGAGAAGCTCACAGCCCCCCGCAGCCTGTTGCTTGCTCCCACATGTGTACAGGGAAAGTTATAGAACTCTCCTGAAGTGCCTTCCCCAGGTTTTTCCAAAGTCTGAGAGACATCCTGGGAGGGGGGACTGGCTCCAGAATGAGGGGCAGCTCCTAGCTTGTGGCATGGTCACCTGGCTGGCCTCCTGTTCCTCCTTCTCCTCCTATTTCTTCTCCTCGTCCGCAACCCCACTCTCCTGGAGGCTGACCCTTTGCAATTCCTGGCAAGACTCCATGATGATGGGAGGGGAGGAAGGTGACTGGTCCCCCTTCCTGGATGGCATCCAGCTGGTCAAAGTAGTGGCTGGTGTGTGGTGCCACCCCAAAGCATCTTCTGTGCTTCCTGGCATTGTGGTAGGCCTGCTGGAGCTCTTTGCTCTTCATCCAGACCTGGTCCAGGGTCCAATTGTGGCCTTGGTTGGCCAGACTGGTGGCAATATGGCCATAAACATCCACATTTCTCTTCCAGGTGTGGAGATCCACACAGACCTCGATGATGGGTCAGTCATGGCTCCCTCAGATGCTGCTATCTTGCAAGTGGCTCTCGCTGCTCTCCAACTTGCAAGAAGCCCTTCTTCTGATGCCTGGAGTTTTAAGCTCTGCAGGAAAAGGGGAGCAATGGAGATGCCAGGTGTGGTGAGAGTGGTCAGAACTGCAGCTGTGAGAAGCCTATGGAGACCAATTATTTTGAATTAGCAGCAGCAGAGCTTCCACACTAACACTATTTTGAAATAACTATTTTGAAATTAGCATTATTCCCTGAGGAAAGCAGGAGTACAGATTTTGAAATAATCAGCCCATTATTTTGAAATAAAGGCCTTGATAGTATGTGTGTTCCCATTCATTAATTCGACCTAAGGAGGGTTATTTTGAAATAACTCCCTAGTGTAGACCAGGATTTAGGGAACTCTAGCTGTTTCTCAATACTAATAACAACTAAAGTCTTTTAGGAAACCAGTGGCATTAGCACATTTAACAGATACCACCCAACTTCCAAAATCCTTTAACAGAGTTACAACTCATGGATAGAAGAAGCAAAACAATGAACTGTGGAAATTCCAGAACTAGAAAAACAAGCTCCCTTACCAGTATGGAAAGAAGATAATTTTGAAGAGTTATAACAAAGGCAAGTAACCGATCAAAACAAGTATTTCTGAAGCAGAACAACACACTGAAGGAAATATCCCTAGTGCTAAATCAAAGTAAAAGGCTGCCTGAGCCACCAAAGAATAGCTTCAGCCTTTAATTTATTTTCCAGTCATCTTAAAAAACAAAAGTCCATAGGACTTTCCATACACAGTGGTTTGTTTGAAAGATTTAACAGCTGGATCTGCAATATGAATATAATCAAAAGGCAGAATACTCATGGGTAGCTGTAGGATAACAGACTATTTTTAAAAAAAAAATGAGAACAGCAAATTTGAATCAGAAGAAAAATTTCAATATTTTTGTATTTCTCACGATAGAAAAGAAATAAGTTATCAACTGTCATTTTGGCTGGGGCAAATTACAAAAACAATAACTTTTTTTGTTGTGTTTTGGAATGCACTTCACCCCTCCAAGTTACAGGGAAGATATAGGATGTTTTGCTACTTCTGCTTGGTTCCTTTCTAATAGCACTTTCTAAATCACATGCTTATAATTATTATTTATATTACAGTCATGCTGAGAGGCCCCAAATGAGGTCAGGGCTCACTTTTAATACTGTATATTATTGTTTATTATTTGTATTGTGGTAGTACCTATCCCCAGTCATGATTCAGAATGCTGTTGTGATAGGCAATGTTCAAACCCAGTCTCTGCCCTGAAGAGTTTACAGGCTCAGTAATCTCACTGTGCAAGTCACCGTAGTAAGAGAGAGAACTAATCTGAGTTCTGTCACTGACTTGGTGTGCAACCTTTAGCAAGTCACTTCATCTCTCTGCAGTTGTTTCCCTAACTGTAAAATGAAGTAATAATACTAATCCATCTACCTTACAGCGTGTTAGAAGGATTAACTGGTCAATAAAGCCTGTCCTTTGCTTTGAGCATGTAAAACACTGTGTAAATACTGTGTGTTGCTCTTATTATATGGTTATTATTAATAACAGCAGTGGATCAATTCTGTTTCCTGATCCATAGCATAGTTCTCTAATTGGTTTACATTCCTCTGCAGAATGAAACTTGTCTCAAAGTGGAGCGACTTAAAACTTGCTATGCCATACCACATGTTACTGGCCAAATCGCTGAGTTATAGAGTCCCTCTTATTTTACCTATAACATTTCATCTTGAACAATGTTCCGGACAAAAATTGTCATGGAAACAGATATAGTTTCACAAAATAGAGTTTTTTAATGCTACCTAACTTTAAGCTAAATCTTACAAAGCAATGTAAACTGAAGCACTGAAAAGCATATGCCACATGGCATCAGACTCTAAAAGCAACATGATCTTTGTATCAGAGAGGTAGCTGTGTTAGTCTGGATCTGCAAAAGTGACAAGGAGTCCTGTGTAGCCTGTAGACTTGGGGTATGTCTACACTACGGTGTTATTTTGAAATATCTTATTTCAAAATAGTTATTTGGAAATAGCTTATTTTGAAATAACGTGTCTACACACAAAATGCATTTCGAAATGGGGCTGCTGCCTGAGGCTATCTGAGGTCTGTGCTTAAAGGGACCCCCCCCCCCCGCCCCGTACAGCCAGTTCTCAGGTTTCCCTGCTTGCTTGTCTACCTCGATGAGGGACAGCAAAGCATTTTGTCTCTGTGTGCCCTGGTTGTCGTCACTCGGGACACCACAGCACTCAACAACATGGAGCCAGAGCTGCCCCTGGGCACTCTGGTGCTTCTCTTGGATGCATTGTTGTGAGCCTGGCTACACTTTCTGCAGGCTGCCATCCAGGAGAGGTGCTGTCAGTATCCAGGAGGCCCTGTGGGAGAGCGTCCACACTGAGGAGCACTTAGAGCCTCCCTGGTCTGCCCCACTGGGGGCTTGTGTCTCATTCCTCCCTCACGTCCTTCCACTTACCCCTCCCTAACCCCCCTTCTTGATGTCAAATAAAATACACATATTTTCATGACCACAAACTCTCTTTATTTAACAAAACTGGGAGGGGGGGAGGGAATGAAACTCTGGTGAGACGGGGAAAGGAGGTGGGAGAGGGGGAGAAGAGAGGGTGGGAAAGGGGAGGGGGAAACCTGGGAGGAGGGAGCTGGAAGGGGGAAGCAAGGGGAAGAATGGGGAGGGGAAGCTCAGGACTCAGGGTTGGGGGGTCTTGCCGGACCAACTTGATTTTCATGCAAACCTGCTCCTGGGTTCGCATGTGGCCTTTGGTGGCCAGGCTGGCAACTATCCTGCCATAGACGGCCACCTTCCTCTATCTAGTGCAGAGATCATGGACATTAGGGGCATCCCCCCAAACCTGAATAAGGTCCATGATCTCCACCTGGACCAGGAAGGTGCCCGCCTTCTCTGGGCTCTTGCAGGCTCTTGGGAACTGGAAGATGGCTCCTGGGGAGTGGTGGAGGGCTGGCTGCCAGTGACTTGCTGGCTCATGTTTTGGGGCCACTGGGTCATGGGCAGTGACTGCTGACTCTGGGCTGGCAGGCTTGTAGCTGGCACAGGCACTGTGGCCAGAATCTACCCCTTTAAGGGCTCCAGGGAGTGCGGGAGGGAGTGGAGTGTTCTTGGTTGAGGCTGGAGTGGCTACCATGGCTCCCTGGGAAGGCTGGAGGCCCCCTATTTTGAAATAAGTGTCCACACAGCACTTATTTTGAATTAGCTATTTTGAATTTGGCATTATTCCTCATAGAATGAGGTTTACCAAATTTGAAATAAGGGCTCCGCTATTTTGAATTTATTTTGAAATAGTGGTTTGTCTGTGTAGACTCTAGGAAAGTTATTTCAAAATAAGGGCTGTTACACCCTAACATGTATTGGAGCATAAGCTTTCAGAGGCAAAGACCCCCTTCATCAGATGCATGTAGTGGAAATTTCCAGAGGCAGGTATAAATATGCAGGCCAGAATAAGGCTAGAGATAACGAGGTTAATTCAGTAAAGAAGGGTGAGGCCCACTTCTACCAGCTGATGTGGAGATGTGAACACCAAGACAGGAGAAACTGCTTTTGTACTTGGCTAGCCATTCACAGTCTTTGTTTAATCCTAAACTGATAGTGTCAAATTTGCAGATGAACCGTAGCTCAGCAGTTTCTCTTTCAAGTCTGGTCTTGAAGTTATTTTGCCTCAGGATGGCTACCTTTAAATTTGCTACTGTGTATCCAGGGAGATTGGAGTGTTCTCCTACAGGTTTTTGTATATTGCCATTCCTATTATCTGATTTGTGTCCATTTATTCTTTTACGTAGGTACTGTCCAGTTTGGCAGATGTAAATAGCAGAGGGTCATTGCTGGCACATGATGGCGTATATTATATTGGTAGATGTGCAGGTGACTGAACCAGTGATGGTATGACTGATCTGGTTAGGTCCTGTGATGGTGTTGCTGGTGTAGACATGAGGGCAGAGTTGGTACCGAGGTTTGTTGCATGGATTGATTCCTGAGTTAGTTACTGTGGTGCGGTGTATAGTTGCTGGTGAGAATTTGCTTCAGGTTGGCGGGTTGTCTGTGAGCGAGGACTGGCCTGCCTCCCAGGGCCTGTGAAAATGAGGGATCATTGTCTAGGATGGGTTGTAGATGGGTGTAGATCACTGATGATTTTTGTAAAATTATATTGGTAAAGGTATCTCAAACTCAAGACAGGAGAGGAAGAGGAAAACACTCCCAGAAGTCTAGCAGGGACTTCAGTATTGCTGGTTAGTTTACATGGAAGGTGCTCATATACTAGTTCTGGGAGGCTGGAAAACACCCCAAGAGAGGAGGTAGTGTTTTGTTCACCTTTATTTGAAAGACCATGTCTGTTACATTTCTGCAGCTTTATCATTTTTCACACACAGTATATTAAAGTTTCCCACCATTGTGCTAGTTCCCATTTCCATTCAATCATTCGCTTGAAAGGATTGTGAATAATTTCAACATAGCAGGAAATACTGAGTTTTCCATTGACTCCTCATGTACAAAGTGGGAGGTTGGACTCATTCCTAACAGATCTATTAGGCCCCACAGTTTGTGCATATGCAATAACAATGCTGGTCATATTTTCTAGGACGCAGATGAGATGTTGTAATGATTTCTTTCAAGTTGTTTCATGAACACCTGCTTTATGGATGGCTGCTTAGCTTGTTTCTGATCTCCCCCATCAAGTTTATCCTACTTTCACCTTATTTTCTATACATCAGACATCTGGTACATCAACAAATTGTTGGATCCTGCTCTACAATCCATAATTCTCTCTCGTATTGTTGGGTGACCTTTTGTACAAGCACTTCAGCAGCAATTAAATGTTCCAGGTTTTTTTGTGCCATAAGATGACCCAGACAGTCTGGTTGCTTTCAAGGGAAGAGAATAACAGCAGCCGTGGCCTCTTTTTTTTCCACATCAACAGTGAGAAAAGTCAGAGAAGGCAAAGCCACAGTAGCTGATACCAGCGTGCCAGTATTTTAACAAGAGTATAATTTGATTGCTGGCTGTGAAGTGACACACACAGCACATAGCTGTAAATTTTAATACTCGTACATAAAAAACACTGTTCTTAAAATCCAACATTCATATTTTTATGTATTGCAACAAATAGGGAGCTAATTTCCCCCATCAGATTTCCCTGTGTAGTGATGCACTCGTCCGAAAGGCCTTTCCGTACTAAGTGGGGATATCAATTGTATTTCATTTTCCATATACTTATTCAGGTAAGAAAGAATAGCTACAGGAAGCAAGAGGGCAGGCCCACCTCTCTTTACTCTATCTTGTTACTTTGTCTGACACACACACAAATCTGTGCAGCCCTGGTAAACAGGAGAGAAGGTTTACCAGATAGGACTTTTGAGGCTGGGGAAAAGATACTGGTTATGCACTATATATCTTCTTGTGAAGTGAATGAATTATAAGAGTGGACTGGAATTAAAGATCTTCCTACTGTGAAGAAAGGCATGCCTAAACCTCCACAGTGACTACAAGATCACTTAGAATCATCGAATACTAGGACTGGAAGGGACCTCGAGAGGTCATCGAGTCCAGTCCCCTGTCCCCATGGCAGGACCAAATACTGTCTAGACCATCCCTGATAGACATTTATCTAACCTACTCTTAAATATTTCCAGAGATGGGGATTCCGCAACCTCCCTGGGCAATTTATTCCAGTGTTTGACCACCCTGACAGTTAGGAACTTTTTCCTAATGTCCAACCTAAACCTCCCTTGCTGCAGTTTAAGCCCATTGCTTCTTGTTCTATCCTCAGAGGCCAAGATGAACACGTTTTCTTCCTCCTCCTTATGACACCCTTTTAGATACCTGAAAACGGCTATCATATCCCCCCTCAGTCTTCTCTTTTCTAAACTAAACAAACCCAATTCTTTCAGCCTTCCTTCATAGGTCATCGTCACCAGACACAGTAAATTGTCATCACTGCATCGATCGTAATGATGCTGATTAGTATGACAGTGTAGACAAGTTCTGAACATCTAAGCCACCAGTTACATAGAAAGTTTCATCAGCACCTATCTCCCTCTATAGGAAGAGTCAGGATTATCTGATTCTAGGTGCTAATGCTGGAAGGATACACAATGATTTCTTTAATGCTAGCGAGCCTTAGGTTAGGATCTGGAAACCAAGGTAACAAGAAATTTTTAAAAAATGTTCCCATTGATGAATTAATTTAAAAAATCTAGATGGAATTCTCTAATGCTGTAAATGTGCCACAATGATTTTTAGCCACATTGTAGGAACATTTTCTGCATTAAGTGTTAGTCCAATATTGTTTTCCCAAATAAAGTAATTAATTCACAGTTACATTAGTAGGGGGTCTATACAATTGTGAGAAGATAGAAAGCTCCACTATAGTAAATAAATAGGCCTGAGAAATCCCCAGTAATGAACCGAATTTGAGAGATGAGAAGCAACTACACCTCCCTTTGTTCATACAAGGTCCTCACTACCTCTAAAAATGAGGTCATACATACACAACAAAAAGTATGTACAATCAGTATGAGCAGACTTAGTACAGTAGAAAAGTTTATAGAGCTGGATCCTCACATGCTATACACTGATACAACTGAGTTGAAGTTAAAAAAGTTATGTCAATGTATACCACCTAAAGATCTTGCAGATATCTTTGCTTGTAATTGATCCAGGACTACTTTATTTTTTGGCTCGTTGACTGTAGTATTTTTTTCCAACGTTCCCTTAGCAACAGTCTGCCAAATTAACCAACTTTATATCGATGGAAAAAAAGTTACAGATTGAAGTGAACCCTTAAAGTCTATTTTTTTTTCTGTAAAGATGTAATCTATGCCTGAAATAATTTTGTGCAGGAGAACCAAAATAAAAGCAACTTAATTGCTCCATAAATTACACTTTTTTTGTTGTTACTATTTTAAAGTCAGATGAAGTAATAGCAGGTGCTAATCTTGCACTGGTAGCTGGCACCTTACCATTATTTATTTATTTATTTAATTTATTTATTTACAATATTTTTACACCGTCTCTCTATTAAAAATATTCGAGGAGGGTTACAAACACGTTTAATACACAATATCTATCTATCTATCTATCTATCTATCTATCTATCTATCTATCTATCTATCTATCTATCTATCTATCTATCTATCTATCTATCTAAAAGTAAAATATAGGACCTGAAAAGGGGAATATAATACCTTCTAAAACATCTTAAGAGGAGGGACACACATATACATGACTAAACACCAATAAAAGGACAGGTAAAAAGGGTGACTTTGGCCTGGTGCTGAAATAGTGCCAACATTGGTGCCAGGCGAATGTCTCAGGGGAGAGAATTCCATAGCTTAGGGGTAGAGGCTAAGAAAGACCTGCTTCGCAAATATATCAACCTGATTTGATTGTGACATGAAAAAAACGATATACCTAAATCAACTTTTATAAAAGAATTGAAGTCAATGTAAAATGGTGATGGAAAGTCAGTGGAATAGTAGGTTATTTAAGGTTTCAGGGTATGTCTACACTACCACCCTAGTTCGAACTAGGGTGGTTAATGTAGGCAACTGAAGTTGCAAATGAAGCCCGGGATTTGAACTTCCCGGGCTTCATTTGCATCTTGCCGGGCGCCGCCATTTTTAAATCCCCGCTAGTTCGGACTCCGTGCCCGCGGCTACACGCGGCACGAACTAGGTAGTTCGGATTAGGCTTCCTTTCCGAACTACCGTTACTCCTCATGGAACGAGGTATACCGGTAGTTCGGAATAGGAAGCCTAATCCAAAATACCTAGTTCATGCTGCGTGTAGCCACGGGCACGGAGTCCGAACTAGCGGACATTTAAAAATGGCGGCGCCCGGCAATATGCAAATGAAGCCCGGGAAATTCAAATCCCGGGCTTCATTTGCAACTCTGGTTGCCTACATTAACCACCCTAGTTCGAACTAGGGTGGTAGTGTAGACATACCCTCAGAGAGGCGGACATGTTATTTTCTTTCAGCAGAAATGAGTCCAGTGGCACTTTAAAGACTAACAAATATAGTCTTTTTATTGGGGCATAAGCTTTCATGATCTACAACTCATTTCCTCAGATGCTAAAAAGAAAAGAAAGAAAACAGAAAAAAAGGGGGATACAGAGATGGGAGTGTGAGATCAGTGACACTGTTGAGTATATACCTCTTGAGTATATAAAATTAGATTGCAAAACCTCACAAAACTACTCTTGTGATATTTTTGGCATTCCCCTTATGATTGGTATGGAAAAACAATAAATTAAAAATAAGTAAATGGAACCTTGGAATAATCTTAATTCAGATTTGGTCTGGGTTTCTGCTTCACTTACTCAATATTATTGCTAACCATAGTTTCCATCTTAACATGCCATTACTGGGAGGTGCCCTGTCAGTCATTAAAAGCTACTTACATCTGAATGTCCTGGAAAGGTTGCTATAATGGAAAGATCATAAATTGAAGGTTTTTTAATAGAGGTCATCCATCCTAAAATGTCCATATATCCTTAGTTAGAAATGTATACTGATGGGACAGTAAAGATGAAACATCATTATATATTATATGTTATTAGTACATTGCAAACTATGGTATAGCAACAGTAGTGATTGCTAATAGAAAATGAAAAGTAGCAATATAAAAAAAATTGTTCACATGAAATGATAGATATCACTATTTGGCAAGTGCAGTGAACAGCAAATCATTTTCTGATTGCAATGGTAGGAACTTTATACTATCTTTTTATTAATATTACAGTCTTTGTTACCAGATAGAATAACTGTAACACTGTCTCAGTGATGTCAGTGCATATATATGGAGAGAGAGAGAGGCAGACAGAGAGAGAGAGAGAATGTATGGAGAGAGGGATAGAGTCACAAGTGGGGTGAAATCAAAGGCCCAGGAAAGGAATTATGCATCTCCCAAGTCCATTATTATTTTTATTACACCTAGATACCCAAACCAGAAATGGGACCCACATTTTGTGCAAACAACCACAATTTTGCAAATATCTGGCCTTCCTTCAATCTTTCATCACATTAAAAAGTGGCATTGCATGTTCTTCAGCCATGTCACCAGGGTGGACAAAACCTACCCAGCATGCCATGCTCTTAACACTTCCATTGAAATATGAAGGGTGCATGTGTTGTCCCTACCTGGCATGCCCCACACCCTGCCCCCAAAAGAGATCTATGAATTTGTAGTACTGAGCCAGGTCTGGGAACTTCACTTCAGGACGATTGGTACCTCCTGCAAAGCTGGCAGACAGTGTTCCAGCTCATGCCAAAGCCCCAGTGTCTTAACTGAACTTGGCTGTGCCAGTCTCTGTGGGTATGTCTAAACTACAGCACTAATTCGAACTAACTTAATTCGAACTAAGCTAATTCAAATTAGCGCATCTAGTCTTAAAAACTAGTTCGAATTAGCGTTTTGCTAATTCGAACTAGCATGTCCACACTGAGTGGACCCTTAACCGAGGCTAAGGCTGGCCAGAAGCAGTGCAGGCAGGGTATCAGATTAGGACTTAGAGCGTGGAGATGTTGTCTCAGGGTAGCCGAGGGATGTGCTTAAAGGGTCCCGACCCCCCACCCCGGACAGACAGTTCTCAGGGGTTCCTCAGCAGTCCTGGCTTGGAGTGCCCTGAATGCCCACACTCGGCACATCACAGCACTCGGCCATCAGCCCAGCTGCACTTGCCGCAGGCTGCCATCCGGAGGGGGGGTCAATCACGGGGCTTCAGGAGAGCTTCCACCCCGAGGACCCCGCAGAGCCAGCCCAGTCCTCCCCATCAGGGGCTCGTACACCATTCCTCCCTCACCTCCTTCCACTTACCCTTCCCTAGCCCCCCTTCCTGATGAACAAAATAAAGAAAACATGTGGTCAAAAATAGAATCTCTCTTTATTGAACAAAACTCGGGGAGACTGGGAAAAGGAGGTGGGAGAGGGGAAGAGAGAGGGTGGGAGAGGGGAGGGCAACTACAATGATCAGAGGTTTGGAAGAGGTCCCATATGAAGAGAGGGTAAAGAGATTGGGACTTTTCAGTTTAGAAAAGAGGAGACTGAGGGGAGATAGGATAGAGGTCTATAAAAGCATGAGTGGGGTGGAGAGGGTGCATACAGAAAAGTTCTTCATTAGTTCCCATAGTAGAAGGACTAGAGGACACCAAAGGAAAGGAATGGGTAACAGGGTTCAAACTAGTAACAGAAAGTTGTTCTTCACAAAGCAAAGAGTCAACCTGTGGAACTCCTTGCTGCAGGAGGCTGTGAGAAGTGAGATAAAGTGATGGAGGTTGGGTTATAAGAACATAAGAACATAAGAACGGCCGTACTGGGTCAGACCAAAGGTCCATCTAGCCCAGTATCCTGTCTACCGACAGTAGCCAGCACCAGGTGCCCCAGAGAGGGTGGACCGAAGACAATGATCAAGCGATTTGTCTCCTGCCATCCCTCTCCAGCTTCTGACAAACAGAGGCCAAGGACACCATTTTATCCCCTGGCTAATAGCCTTATATGGACCTAACCTCCATGAATTTATCCAGCTTCTCTTTAAACTCTATTATAGTCCTAGCCTTCACAGCCTCCTCTGGCAAGGAGTTCCACAGGATGACAACACGCTGTGTGAAGAAGAACTTCCTTTTATTAGTTTTAAACCTGCTACCCATTAATTTCATTTGGTGTCCTCTAGTTCTTCTATTATGGGAACTAATAAATAACTTTTCTTTATCAGCCCTCTCCACACCACTCATGATTTTATAGACCTCTATCATATCCCCCCTCAGTCTCCTCTTTTCTAAACTGAAAAGTCCCAGTCTCTTTAGCCTCTCCTCATATGGGACCCGTTCCAAACCCCTAATCATTTTAGTTGCCCTTTTCTGAACCCTTTCCAAGGCCAAAATATCTTTTTTGAGTAAGGAGATCACATCTGTACACAGTATTCAAGATGTGGGCGTACCATAGTTTTATACAGGGGCAGTAAGATATTCTGGGTCTTATTTTCTATCCCTTTCTTCATAATTCCTAGCATCCTATATGCCTTTTTGACCGCTGCTGCACTCTGAGTGGAAGTTTTCAGAGAACTGTCCACGATAACTCCAAGATCTCTTTCCTGATTTGTTGTAGCCAAATTAGCCCCCATCATACTGTACGTATACTTGGGGTTATTTTTCCCAATGTGCATTACTTTACACTTATCCACATTAAATTTCATTTGCCATTTTGTTGCCCAATCTCTCAGTTTGGTGAGATCTTCTTGGAGTCCCTCACAGTCTGCTTCTGTCTTGACTATCCTAAACAGTTTGGTATCATCTGCAAACTTTACTACCTCACTGCTTGCCCCTTTCTCCAGATCATTTATGAATAAGTTGAAAAGGATTGGTCCCAGGACTGACTCTTGGGGGACACCACTAGTTACCCCTCTCCAATCTGAAAATTTACCATTTATTCCTACCCTTTGTTTCCTGTCTTTTAACCAGTTCTCAATCCATGAAAGGACCTTCCCTCTTATCCCATGGCCATGTAATTTACACAAGAGCCTTTGGTGAGGGACCTTGTCAAAGGCTTTCTGAAAATCCAAGTATGCTATATCTACTGGATCCCCCTTGTCTGCATGTTTGTTAACCCCTTCAAAGAACTCTAATAGATTAGTAAGACAGGATTTCCCTTTACAGAAACCATGTTGACTTTTGTCCAACAAATTATGTTCTTCTACATGCTTCACAATTTTATTCTTTACTATTATTTCGACTAATTTGCCCGGTACTGAAGTTAGACTTACCAGTCTGTAATTGCCAGGATCGCCTCTAGAGCCCTTTTTAAATATTGGTGTCACGTTGGCTACCTTCCAGTCATTAGGTACGGAAGCCGATTTAAAGGATAGGTTACAAACCACAGATAATAGCTCAGCAATTTCCCATGTAAGTTCTTTTAGAATCCTTGGATGAATGCCATTCGGTCCCGGAGATTTGTTAACATTAAGTTTTTCTATTTGTTCCAAAACCTCCTCTAATGACACTTCAATCCATGATGGGTCCATGGAGTGGTACTAGCCAGGGGGTAGGAGTGGTGTCCCTGCCCAAAGTTTGTGGAAGGCTGGAGAGGGATGGCATGAGACAAATGCTTGGTCACTGTCTTTGGTCCATCCCCTCCAGGGTCCCTAGGGTTGGCCACGAGGTCCACGATGTCTGCACTAGACCAGGTGGGTGCCCGCCTCTTGTGGTCCCGGGCAAGCTCCCAGGAGCAGCCAGCCTGGTCCCGGGAAGAGGGGGAGGGCTGGGGGGCATCGGGTGGCTGTCTCGAGCCGTGCCAGGTGCAGGGTCTGCTAGCTGGGTGCTGGCAGGCTTGCACCTGGCATGGGCATCGTAGCCAGGCCGTGCCCCTCTAAAGGGTCTGGGGCCGGGAGGGGGGCAATAGAGGTTCCCTGGTGTTGGCCAGAGTGGCCACCAGGGAAAGCTGGGGAGGGCTAGCCTCCCACTAGTTCGAATTAAGGGGCCACACACCCCTTAATTCGAACTAGTAAGTTCGAACTAGGCTTAGTCCTCGTAGAATGAGATTTACCTAGTTCGAACTAAGCGCTCCGCTAGTTTGAATTAAGTTCAAACTAGCGGAGCGCTAGTGTAGTGTAAGCAGGGGCTGAACTGCTGCTTGCTGTCAGCCAGCTAAAAGGAGGGGTGGGTGTGCCCACTACAGTTGTTTAGCTCTACAAGGTAATTAACTGTTAACTGTTGACATGTAAATACTGCTCAGGAGAGAATCCAAGGTGTGGCTATGTAAATCCCATTCAGCCAGGGCTGATGGAGGGTCAGTGTTGGAATGGAATGTGGAGAATTGTATATAATTTGGGACTGTTGTGGGGGTAACTAATCATGCTACCCTTAAATGTGGGAACTGTAAAACATGCCACCGGTGCTTGCAGGAGAGACACCACCATCATGGTAAGAGGTCTCGGAAGAACAAGCCTCCCCCCTTTTAAAGTTGAAGGAACAGAGCTGGGGGAAAGAGTTAAAGGACTTGAGTCAGCCTGCTTCACACCTACCAGGTGTGAGCTATAAGACTGGCCCAGCCTGCACCTTTCCCCCTTTGTTTTAAGGACAGACCTAAAGCAGACTCCCTGAGGAGTCTTTTTGTTTGCTAGTCCAGTGAAAGCTGGATTCATTTGAGAGCTGAAATCACTGGTTTGGCTAAGAGTTGAAATCACTGAGCTGAAATTACTGGTTTGGCTGAGAGCCAGACCTACTGCAGCCAGTAAAGTGGCGGCGACCAGTGGCCTGGCGTGGAGCGGTGGCAGGCGAAGAGCAGCCATTAGCGGCGTGGCGTGGAGCGGCAGCAGGCGAGGCGTGGTGACCAGCGGCGTGGCGTGGAGCAGCTGCAGGCGAGAAGCGGCGACAGGTGCCCAGCGGAGCATCCAGAGGTGTGGGATGAGACAGCTGGTGAAGCGTGGCGGAGTTTTGTGTAAGGTGCCCCCTATCTATCCCCCCACCCCCATTTCTACCCAGGTTGGGAGGTGAAACCCTGCGGGTGAACTTTGGGACTCTTGGTGGCACAGAGACTTGTGGGGGCAGAGACTTTTGGGGAGTCGGTGGACTTTGGCTGGGGTGGGGGCTTGGTTCATGTTTGGGTTATGAACTCTGTTTGTGGTGTTTTCCCCAAGCTAATGCCGTATGAATTCTCTCTCTGTTTCATTAAATGTTCTTTTCCTACACTCAGACTATGTGCTTGCGAGTGGGGAAGCATTGCCTCTCAGAGGCGCCCAGGGTGCGTGAATTTCCCAGATCACTGGGTGGGGGCTGGAGCCAGTTCTTTGTAAGATTGACCCCAAGATATTGAACCCAGCCCTGGTTACTGCCAGGCCTACCCGGCAGAAGGGTTACAGTAGCGCCTATCAAAGTTAATTCAAACTAACGTCCATAGTTCGAATTAACTTTGTAGTGTAGACATACCCTGTGTTAGTACTGTTAAAATAAGTAGTAGAGTTATAAAAAATATGGTCAGCATCTAGACTTTATGGAATTCTTGTAAGTCGCTGGATGCCTTAATCTCACTGCTAAGATCTGTATCCTGTGGGGCTGACAGCCTTGCCAGGCCTCTGGGCAGGGTATGTGGGCCAACTCTGTGCTCCTGAATGGGTGGGGTCTCAGGCAGAAGAGGTGGGGTTGGGGCAGCCAACCCTTAGCATTGCCTGTAGTGCGCTGTGCTGCACCAGGCCAGGTCCCCACCCAGAGCACACAGCAGCAGTGCCTGGGCCTGTGGCCACCACCGCTGTGGTAGTGGCAGCATCAGACAGAGTCATGGGGGCTTTGGAATCTGTGGTCCCCATGGCAATAGGGGACCCCTTTCTTTCCCTGTGAGCGGGCCTGTCTTTATCCCATGATACGGAGTAATATTTAATTGTTTGCTCTGGCCCTGTGAATCACCAGGCAGGAGAGCGGCATTAATGACTGTGAAATAGTAGATTCAACAGAATGTGTCACCTTGCGTCCCACAAAGAATAGAAAGCCCTAAGAAAGAGGAACTGTACCTTTTATGCTGCTTGGATTCTGAAGGGTATGAGTTAAAACATAAGCCATAGTTTCCCAGTGCTTAGCCTGGGTTAGCCCTAAAGGACATACAGAATTTGCTTATTATAGAAGCTTCTATTTACTTGTTGATATTTAAGAAAGACTGGAACTCATTTGTGTACATAAATGTCTACAGGCTTTAACCTTGTAAATACCTCTCAGGTCTTTTTCCTAGTTAAAAAACATTTTTAGATAGTTTATTATGGAATTGGCTAGAAGCATCTTCAGTGTGTGATCAAAGATGTGATTGAGCTGGGGTAAGTGACAGGTCCTATGGCACCTAAAATAATTTGAATATAACTGTCATTTTTCACATAGGGTACAATCTATAACAAAGGCAGGCTTTGTTTCATCTTATACGGCAATATATATCTTGTGTGGCAAGATAAAGGAATACCCAAGGGGACTGTTGGTCATGTTAAAGCTGTTAAAGCGCCTGAAGTGTTTACGCTCATTACTTGATAGTTTGACACCTCCAGCCAAGAATGAGTGGTGCCTAATGCAGAGATATAAATATGGATCCTTTTGATAATTCATTTTTGTTGACACTTAGGAATTTTGTCATGATTTTGACCTACCAGTAATTAAAGTCACCATAGTTCATTTAAAGGCACATTAGAATCACTTTGTTTTCAGAGACTTAATTTTGGAACTTGAATTTTGCAATGATGCTGGAAATACCTTTTCCATACCTCATAAAGACTTCTGTGTGGCTCAAAAGTTTGTCTCACTCGGCAACAGAAGTGGGTCCAATAAAAGATATTACCTAATCCAGTCTTGTAAAAACTAAATTTCAATCTGTTTCATTTGGTTTCAGTGAGCAATAATAAATCAGGCCAGATTCATTGCAGATTGCACCCTGTTTCACAAAAGACAAAAAGAACACTGATGAGCCTAGACTGAGTTTTGTGTTTGGAAAGAAATCCAAGTGTAGTTCCAGAAGTAAAGTCTTGCACGTCTCTATCAGAAAACCGAATGAAATGCCCCAAAATGTCCAAGAAGTTTTCATTCTGGAGACCTTTTAAACTGGTATCTCTGCCACTTGGGTGCTCAGGTTATACACAACTGCCTGTAACTATATATTCATAAAAAATAAATTTAACTTTAGGGGAAGCTGTTATTTTTTCGGTATTTTCATAGTTTGAGGAAACCCTCTTTTGTTTCTGATGTAAGAATTCTTTGAGACAGAACAGGAGTAATTTTATCATAATTAGGGAGACAAATCTGAGATGTGGTTCAATCCAAGGGTCTTTTAAATCTCCAAATAATAACTTTGCCAGCTAGTTTAACTCAACATAACAAATCTAAGTAGTCTAGCCAGTAAGAATCTGTCATTTCTGCCCGGATTATCGCAGTAATAATACAAAAGTGTCATTATGCATGGAAATTAATTTTATCACATTGCAATATATGTTCTGATTCAGCCACACTCTTCTCTACAATGTAATAAAGCAGGCAGATGTGTAAATCATTTAGTGAAGTATGAGGATAATGAGAGAAAGGACAAACCAATGTGCAGGGTGGATAAGAATGACATCAATGTATCCTACTTTGACAGATTAAATTTAGTAAAATATTGGAACTTGAAGTTATCATAAGTGTGATATGATCTCAGAAGGAAAAATGATTTTCTGAAACTGCAGGAAAGAGGTCAGTATGTTATTAGCAGTTCAGAACTACCCATTGTCATATAAAAGGAAAAGCATTTCAGGCAAAGGATTGAATATTTCCTTTTAAAAGACCCAGTGTCAGGTCTCTTTATTAACTTTAATTTAAAAAAAATACTTTTATTTGCTTTAAAAATTGCACAGGATATAGCTTCACTCCTTGTTCTACTGTATTCAGATCTCCCATGTAGTTAATAAATGTCAGTTTAGATGCACTATATCAGTGTTTCTCAACCAGTGATACGAGTACCCTTAGGTCTGCTTGAGAGAAGTCTGGGGGTACATCGACACAACTGAAATTTGGAGAAAACTGAATTTTTGTTTTAAGTTTTATAGCATTTTATTATTTTTGTACTTTTACACCAAAAAATTTCATCGCCTGCCCGGCTACGATTAAGTTGTTTAAACAAATGTGTTGCAATGGTAGAAATAATTTTATGTGTCTGAAAACTGTAGGTACTGGGGGTACTTATAATTAAAAAAAACGGGGGTACTATACAAAGAAAGGTTGAGAAACACTGCACTATGTTAATGAAAGAAATTCTAATTAGACCACAGGGATCTATTTAAGAGGCCCAAACCGTACAGACCTTATTCTGGTAAAGTCCTCATTTACGGCTAAATTGTAGGTACAAGTGATTTAGAATCCTAAACTGCATTTTCAAATATCATTTATGTACTTAAGTAATGAAAATCTTTGAAAATGGCTCCTAAATTGCATATGAAAAAATTGATTGGTGTGTTTAAGGCACAGCCCTGGGTAAGAGGAGAAGTGATTATACAGGAGCTCTGGAGCCAGGGGCTCACCAGATGTTGTTGAGATTCAAGGCCCCAATCCAGGATCAAGACTCTATTTTGCAACAGGAGGACCGTCCGTGGGGCAAGGTATTAATGTAAGGAATTAGGATAAGCTGCATCAGGTGGTGGAGACAAGCAAATAAGGAATGCGTGTGTTGCAGGAATGGGTTCACTGCAGCAGTCAATGAATTCTTACAGCATAGGGCAATGAAACAGTAGTGTTCTGTAGATGTCATAGCAGAGATGAGTCTTCAAGAGCCACGTAAAGGAGAGTAGGGTGACGATTTTGCAGATTTGATTTTGCAATTTCTGCATTTGCCAGAGGGCTACTCTAGATGGTTTATTATCCTAATTTTTAGGCAAGGAGGGCTCTTGTCGCACAAAAGGCCAACTTTGGTCCCTTTACCCATGCTGAGCAATTCTTTCCTCTAGCATTTCTATTGAGTTCAAGTGCAACTATTCAATAAGCGAGTCTTTATTCAACGTGATGGGTCTGGGAGTGGAGGGAGGGAGAAGAATTAGACCCAAAGTGTTTCAAGAGGGGTTTCCAAGAGGCCTAAAAGAAAGGTAGAGTGATATCCTGTTAATTCAGCTTCCTCCTGCCCAAAGCCTGACCTATTTGCTATTGTTTTCATCTCCTTCTTAGCTAGAGTTGAACTTATGGTTCTTTGCAATGAAAAAAAATTGAAAATGTGATTTACTTCTGATGCATAAAAGTACCGAATAAGCATAAGTACAACTAAACAAGTATACTGAAGAAAAAGTAAAGATGGACTATAACAGGAAGTGTTAGATCCACTTCCCAAAGGTTTTTCAACTGCTATCAAATTGCAAGATCAAACAAGAAGTGAGATAAAATATTACAGGATAGAATGGGAATTGAAGTATAAAAGTTAGAAATAACCAAAGTATTACATGAAAGCTTTCAAAATATGTATAAAAACACTAAAATATGCAGACTGTCTGCTGTACATGCTATGTAGCCTTTTCCCTACCAGACACTAAACTCAGCAGAGCAGAGTTTTGAATCAGAGTGTGAAAACCAGCAGATCTTCATGCCTTCTGTTGGTGTTTGGGTGTCTGCTTTGAAAGTACTGCTCCACTCTGAAAAGTGACGGTCTCAGATTCTGATATGACTCCCATTACTATAGCATATGTATGCCCCACATTCTTTAATATATTTAACCTCGATATACTCCTGTTACATAGAGAACTATTATTATTATTATTTTACAAATGAGGAACTTATGATATAGGGAGTGAAATCTTGGCTTAGCTGAAACCAGTGGTAAGTCTATTTACTTCAATGGGGCCAGGATTTCATCCAGAGAAACTAAGGCCCATATTCACAAAGGGACTTAGGCTTTTTGGCACTCAGTGTCATATAACACTTAAATTTTAGATAATCTAGAAAATCACAAGAACAATATTGGGATTCACAGTTACATGCCTGGCTTTTCCATACAGTGAAGAAGGGGGAAGGGAGGATGGATAGGCACCTAACAATGTGATCAACAAAGCCAGCATGTTAGGAGGGGAGCCACCTAAGCTTGCTATTGGTGATGCTGATGAGTGGATGTGTCCTAAGTCCTACCCCTTTCAGAGAATGGGTTCCAGGCTGCAGGGAAGCATCTATCTCTGCTAACTAATCACTAAAATTAAAGAGTCTTTGATCCAAAGAGAGAGTGAAGATTGCTCTGTACATGAGTGGCTAGGAAACTCAAGTGAGAGACTTAAAGTTCAATCCCCACTTCTCCATTGACTATTTACATATATTCATTCTACAACAGCTTCAACAGGACAGGGACTGGACCTCCCAATCTTTTAGGGCTCCTTCCAGCTCTAGGTCTCTATGATTCTATGAGTCCGACTACCCCATAGTTAGTCAAAGACCCTTGTTCAAATTGTTTCTCCCCCCCTCCCAGAAGAAAAGGGGATTGAACTAGAGATCCCACATACCAGACAAGTGCTCTAACCAGTAAACTAAAATATATAATTTGTGTGGCAGGACCTCCTCAAGCCAGATTCTGAATGGGATCCAATACATTAAGTGGCTTCTAAGTGCACCAATTGGATCAGTCCTTGCAAATAAAGAAAGTGTTTGTCCATGTGGTTTCCCCTGATTCATAGATTGCTCTGAGATTAGCTGGAAGAGAGGTGCCCAGAGACCTAGAGGGAGGCAGCAGCACGCACACCCATAGGCAGAAATCTAAGTGCCAAAGGAGTTTAGGCACTGACAGGGCTCAGTGGAAGTTGTTTGCATCATAGTTGGAACCTAAAACTGGACCATTGGCATCTAGTTGAATCCCACCCAATATGATTGGCCCACAGTCACACAGGAGGTCAGTGGCAGAGGACAACTTTGAACGTGGATTTCCTGAATTTTAGCATAGTGTTCCACCCATGACTGTTCTTATCCATACCCCAAATATGCATTTACATAGGGCACCTGAAAATTTGGGGCACTGCTGGGTCTTAATATCCACCCACCCTTCTCTTCCTATCCCTGTTCTGTGGTTCTGCTTTGTTAGCATCTGGAGTTGCATATCTTAGGTCAACTTAATCCTGTAGGGCAGGCCTGCCCTGAGAAGAATCCAGCTCATTCTCAGAGAACTGTAACAATGGGTAGCCCTGTGGCATCTGTATCTGTGGTGGTATTAAGAGTGAGAAGTTATTAAAAACCTCTTGTTGTCATGGTGAACTTAATTGTGCAGCATGGACAGAGCCCAAAGTAAGGGGCTTCGCATTGCGGTCCTGCCCCAGGAGCCTCCCATGGATGGAACAATGTTACATTGATTCAGGATTTCTTCCCTGCTCTCCCTTTGTTCCCGGAATATCAATGCAGCCTATGTTGACTCAGCTTTGCTGGCCAGTCCTTTTTGGGGAGAATGGTGAAGAAAAGAGGCATGCAGTGACAAGGGAGAGGAAGATGCTTTTGGGAAGTCCCCCAAACTTTAGGGAGACCCAGAAAGTTCCAGCCTTCTCATCCTGCATCTCAAGATAACAAGGTTGATCTTAGTGCAAGACCTGTTGGGAGAAAATGGACAATGTGGTGAAGAAGAAAGCCAGGCCAAAACATGCTTGTGGGATGGGGGCTAAGAAAGGTCATGAGGTTCAGATAACTATCACAGGCCAGATTGTCTGCTGTTGGAAATTGGCATTGTTAATTGAAATCAATGGAGCTACATTAATTTACACCAATTGAAGGTCTGGCCTCCAGGCTTTTGGGACCATTAAAGTTGAACATTTTGCAATTTGTCAGTTGATAACTGATGTCTATTTTCATTACAATTCTCAGGTTTTGTGTGTTTTTTTTTTTTTTTGGCTGGGAGAAGGAAGAGAGAAGATTTAGCTATGGTGCTAACAATAGTAATTACTCCAACACCCCATTTTGTTTATGCATGGCATAAACAAAACAAAAAATCTTCATTGTATAATCATGCAGCTGGTATTTTTTTAAATTATCTGGTCTTCCCAGTTCACGAGCCTGAGCAACTTTGCTCTCTCTTCCAGTTACTTCTTTGTCAATAATTCTATCCATAGGCTAGTTCAGCACAGCCTTTGAGCAGACACTCTTCATATTGTGGATCCAAATGAGTGTATTCCAGTAATTTTGTAAAGCACAAAAGTTTGGAAAGTGCAGCTCGCACACCAAATGCTCAGTTTAAGACTGCATTCTAATAAGGGTTCATGAATCATGTAGGCAACACAATGAGAACATTTGAAATGGTGCTTGCATCTGGTATAAGACTTAAAATGTAATGGATTTTTAAGTAATTAGCATCAGCTATTTATCACACTGAGTTATACTGAAGTAGTAGCTGAATATAAAAATAAATATGATTATGATGTGCATAAATTGCTCATTTCCTGCAGTGTTAAGTTTTATTTTTTTAAAAAGAAGTCAGTGCCTAAGCAGGCTATCCAATCTGTCAGGGAGAATATGAAATAATGTATGTGCTCTTTTTAAAATTTTCTTTTGTCATTTACAAGATGACGGGCTACTTTTGTGCTAGCTTTGATGGGATATAATGCCTGTGCATCCATAATGTAGCATGTCAAGGGCATTTTTAGAACATTCTGAACATGTTCAGCTAGTCTAGGGAGTCTCACCCAATGATTCCTTTCTTACATTTCTGTATAGCGAGCCCATGATTCTGTCATTAAGGCACAAGACTGGCTGTCAGGATGTCTAGTTTTTACTTCTTGCTCTGTCAGTGACTAAGTTAAAGGGCTCTTTAATTTAGCAGATAACAACAGGATAACAACAGCCAATGCCTCAAAAGTAAAGCCAGACCAATTCAAATTGGAACAAAAACACAATGTTATCAGAGGGTGTGATAACCATTAAGGCAAACTAAAAAAAGTGGTGGATTCTCCATATCTTGATATCTTCAAATCAAGATTGGGTGTCTTTCTAGATGCCAAAGAAATATGATTAGGAAACTGACTCTTAATCAGTAGGGGTAATTCCCATAAGTGTTTCTCAACAAGAGGCACGAGTACCTTAAGAGAGAAGCCTAGGGGAAAATTTCAACACAACTGAAATTTGGAGAAAACTGAATATTTGTTTTAAGTTTTGCAGCAATTAATTATTTTTGTACTTTTTACACCCAAAATTTTCATCACCCGCCCTGTTACATTTAAGTTGTTTAAACAAATGTGTTGCGATGGTAGAAAAAAATGTTGTGTGTTTGAAAACTGTAGGTACTGAGAGTACTGGGGGGACTTATAATTATTTTGTGAAAAGGGGGGTACTTATATTTTTTTAAAAGGGGTTTTATAAAAAAAGATTAAGAAACTGGTTCCCATGACCTATACAAAAGGTCAGACTACATGATCTAATTGTCCATTTTTAACTTAAATTCTATGAATCTGTGTCTTCTTGTGAGAAAGAAAGTTGTTGATCCTCTCCGTGTCTTGCATAGGCACTGATTACAGGATCATCAACTGGAAAAAATAATAGGTATGCAGCACCCACCCCCACTTCTGATGGAGGCACCCACAATCAGCTGTTTGGCTGCACCCCTGATTAGCTGATTGGAGGCACCCACTAATCAGCTATCTGGAGGCTGAGGTAGGGGCTTAAGGAAGGCTGAGAGCAGCAAACAGGTGAGCCCTCAGGGAGGGGGCATACCAGGACTACTTAGAAACCAAACCTGGGGTCCTCCACTATAAAGCTCTATACTAGTCACAAAGAGAACTTCTGTTTGCCACACAGGCTATCAGAAAATCATATAAGCAATCCTCTTAGACACGTCAGCTTTCCTGTGCTATCACCCAGTAACTCTCACTATACAGAGGAGAAACAAAAAACAGGACTCAAGTATCAGAAGGGTAGCCGTGTTAGTCTGAATCTGCAAAAGCGACGAGGAGTCCTGTGGCACCTTATAGACTAACTGAAGTGTAGGAGCATAAGCTTTCGTGGGCAAAGACCCACTTCGTCAGATGCATGTCTGTGTAGTACTTTAAAGACTAACAAGATGGTTTAATAGGTGATGAGCTTTCGTGGGCCAGACCCACTTCCTCAGATCAAATAGTGGAAGAAAATTGTCACAACCATATATACCAAAGGATACAATTAAAAAAAATGAACACATATGAAAAGGACAAATCAAATTTCAGAACAGAAGGGGGATGGAGGGAGGGGAAAGGGGAGGAAATATAATTTATGCAATCATGTGCCGAAAGTGTCCATCCGCTTTGTACATTGGACAAACGTCTCAGACACTTCGCCAAAGGATCAATGCCCACAAAACAGATATCAGACAGGATCACAAAGAAAAAACAGTTTCTTGCTATTTCAACCAGAAAGGACATTGTCTCAATGACTTGATTACCTGCATCCTGCTTCAAAGACCTTTTAAGAATTCACTTCAAAGAGAATCCTCTGAACTGTCATTCATGCTTAAATTTGACACTTTACACTCAAATTTGAATAAGGATGCTAATTATCTTACCCATTACAAAGATAGCTTCCCCAATTATCACCTCTAATATCATTAGCTCACAGACTTTTACCTACCCCGTTCCCCCCCATCCCCTTCTGTTCTGAAATTTGATTTGTCCTTTTCATATGTGTTCATTGTTTTTAATTGTATCCTTTGGTATATATGGTTGTGACTATTTTCTTCCACTATTTGATCTGAGGAAGTGGGTCTGGGCTATGAAAGCTCATCACCTAATAAACCATCTTGTTAGTCTTTAAAGTGCTACACAGTCCTGTTTTTTGTTTCAGCTGCACCAGACTAACACGGCTACATTTCTACCACTATTATACAGAGGAGAGGTTATGAAAACCAGTCTCACCAAATCTGAACAGGTTCTTCTAATCCCAAAGGACCAGCCAGTTCCGAAGACAATTTATATCTCAGATCTTACCCAAAAGAGCATGCTGTGCCAATCCTTCAGAATCTAAAATTTAAAGGTTTATTCATAAAGAGAAAGAATGAAAGTAGAATTGTTAAAATCAGATTACACACACTAATTGCAAAGTTTGGGGGGCAGACTTGTAAAAAAGATGGAATAAACTGCTATCTTAAAAGCCTCTGGAATACATCTTCTGTTAGGATGAGTCATCTTTCCTTACAGGCTTCAGTTCATAGCAGAGATCCTTCATAGGTGAGCAGCAGAATTGATGACCAGACTGAAGAGAGAGGGAGGAATATTTAGGGCCCTTTCTATAGCCTTGCCCATGTGAAGGAAATCCCATTGTTCTTGTTGTATCAAAATATGCCCAAAATGAAGTTGGTCACGTGAGCAAGTCACTTGTCCAAGGATGACTCAGTCCTTTTTAGGCAGCAGCCATTGCTTTCATGTTGGTCTGAAAATCCTCAGCAACGCTTATCAGATGTGGACTGACACCACCTGAGGTACATTGTCAGTCAAGTACTCCTATTCATTTGACTAGCAACCCTTTCACGATAGGTTTGCCAAGTCTCTTAATCTCTCCCAGAAGCAAACATTCGAAGTACAAATATATAGCCAATACTCATAACTTCAAATACAAATATGATACATACGTATGAATAGCATAAAAAGAATCAGCAAATCATAAGCTTTTCATAGACATCTTACTTGGCCCACTTTGTGCAAGATTTGGTGCAAACATATAACAGTAGTTGCAACAATGATTTGTATGTTTTTACCAGAATTCAATAACATCACAGGCAGTCAGAGGTGGGATGACCCTGGGAGCTTGGGGAAGAGGGAAGATCAAGGATTGGGGGGGGGGGGGGTTAGGAGAGGACATGAAATAGGATATGGTCTGGGGTAGAATAGGGGTTGACCATCCTATGGGAAAAGAAAAACTGAATGCCTATGGTGCCTTGGTTTTCATCTCTGAACAAAATAAAAGTATGTTGGAAAGCCTAATTAATAATGTTTATGTAATAGGTAGAGTTTGTCAGATGAAAACTGTTATAAAAGTGCCAAGTAATAGTTTAATGAGTAAAGCCCTGATTTACTGATAAAATTATTATCCCTTATAAATAAATAATATACAAATCAGGCATTTTGGAACCTTTTTCTGAAAATAATTTGAAAATACAAGTTTTGAGTTTCAGAAGAGCTCAGTATAGGTCTGACTCTGCACCCTCGGAAGTAGTCAAAGGTAAAATTCCAATTGATCCATAGTAAAGAGTAGAATTAGGCCAATGATGGATGCTTTTGGAAATGCTACACATACTATTTGGAGCTGAAATTTGATCCTGGATGTATCCATGGCTCTCATTGACTTCAGTCTGACTAGTTCATGCATGTATTTGAGGGTAGATTTTGGCACATTGGTTTTCAGTTTATTAAGGGCTATCCCTTAAAATAACTCTTTTCTCGGGCCTGCTGGAACAAGTGTGGTTGCAAAGACAACAGTCTCAGGCACCAAAGGAGTAAACACATTGCTCTGCTTTTCAGAGAGCACCTCCAGCTGACACCAACAGTGACAGTGACTGAATGCTGCAGGAGCTATTGCCTTCTTTATCTCCTCATGGGCATAAATCTTACGAATGTCCCCATTGATCTACAGCCAAGGACCAAGATTCCATCTGGATGTATTTATCCCTTACTGGAACTAATATTCAGGGCCTTACAAGAATACCTTGACAAGAATCTAGCAAAACATCTCATTTGTTCATTCATGTCTCCCATTGGAGCCCTACCAATAGAAATTTTAAGCCCAGTTCAGTGTCCTACCTATAGAAACCCTTACCCTAGATTGGGTGAGCCCTACACATAGGAACCCTAATACTATGTCAGGGAACCTTACTCACAGGAATCCTGCCTGCTCCATGGACAGGGAGCCCTAGCCATAGAAACCCTATCCCTGGTTTGAAGTTGCTTACCTACAGGAACTCTTACCCCAGCTTCATTTTGGTGAGACTTGTTCAATCACCCGGGATGTGTAGCTACATGTTTCCTTGGTGTATCACCTCCAGGCAGATGGAATATGTAAATTATATTATTGAGCTGTACCTCCACTTCTTTATTAATTACCATCCAAATAATGGGGTTTCAACTCCTCCCTCCTCACATACAGCTCTGGACATGGATTACACAACCAGAGCTCTTTTACACCAACTATGTGTTTCATCACTGGTTCCATCTATCCACAGAAGATGGTTTCTACATACCTGAAACCTCTAGCCTAGTTGAAGACCTGATCTGCATCCAGGAGGTTTTGGACACCACATAGAAGTGTCCAGACAGAATTACAAATTCTATGCAAATCTTCATAGGCATGGAACCCCTCACATTGCAGATGGAGATAAAGTGTAGCCCTTTGGCTCTGCTTGACCTTCCTGAAATCTGGATTACCAATGTCTTGAAACATCAAGTTGCCTTTAAACACTAAGCACACAATGAAAATACACCTGTTATTCCATTTCTCAGTGTTGAAAAAGGTATATTGGCAATGCCTTTCTGAGATGACACCACCCACTTCTGTCGTGGTCCAGGGACACGAGGAGTACCTGGTTGAACAGATCTTGAACTGTAAAATTCACAGAGGGAAGCTCATGTATCTTGTCATCTGGAATGGCTGTGGTACAGGTGATTATTTGTGGAAGTTGGCTCACAATATGTGCGCACCTATACTAGTTTGAGTATTCCATCATTAACACACCAGTAAACCATGTCTGTGCTCCAACAAATGTTTTGAGCTTGATGTATCATCCTTGAGACTAAGTAATCTGAGCACTCTGGCTGTGTGTAGACTGCAGGGTTTTGTGGAGAAAAGTGGACTTTTGTCGACAAAACTATACCTGCGGCTACACTGTCACTGAGTTCTGTCAACATAACATCGACAGAACTCAGCAGTTTTGTCGGAGGCTGTAAACCTCATTTTACGAGGAATAATGCCTTTTCTCGACAGAGTTCTGTCAACAGAAGGTGTCATTGCATCTACCCTGTCCTTTGCTTCTACGCTGTCATGTCGACAAAGCGGCTTGCTTTGTTGACAGAACTGAATGTAGTCTAGACGCTCTTTGTCGACAGAAGCTTTGTCGACAGTATCTGTGAACAGAACTTCTGTCGACAAAAGCCTGTAGTCTAGACGTACCCTCTGAATCCCAGGGTGCCTCTGAGAAAAACTACTTCTGAAGCCTATGGGCCCAGCCAATTTGCAAGCAGGGGTGTATCCAAGTGTCCTCCAAAGGCTCCTGATGAAAGCAGCCACTATGGTCTTCTTAAAGTTGCTGCCTTATTGGAGATGCTCCCTGATCTCTGCTCGTTCTGACAGACAGGTCCTGCTCCCTGTCTTGCTCTTTCTCCAGCCCGTGACTGCACCTACTCAAACTGTGGCTGGTCACTGGACTATCCTGACATATACTCTTCTAGATACAATATAAGATAGCCACCTTTCTACAACACTATCTTTAGTACTGGACGGTATGTCTATAGACTCTGTGTCTGTGCAGGGAAGTCTGAACTCCTCTTAAACTCCCATATGGACTTCTAGGACCTTGGGAATGGATATGCAAGACAAAGTGACAGCTACTCTAGAGCAGGGCAGAACCTTGGCTCCCCCGGCAATGAGCTAGCCAGTGTTGCTGGCCAACACAGGTTGGTGCTATAATTTACTACTGGCATAGGGCAGCAAATTACTTTTCCCTGGAACAAGGAGGAAGCAAGGTAGGAACTATGGCCCAAAGGAAAATCTCACAGGCACAGAGCCTTCCAAAGTGACTCCAGCCCTAGGTCTGTGCCGAAAGTAAGCTCTAGCCCTTATTCAGTGGGTGGATTTTGCCATTACCAGCATTTCCTAAATGTTGATAAAATAAGATGATGAGGATCTTTCTCTTCCAGCGATTTGTGTGAAGGGAAGAAGGGGCTAGCTGATGGAAAGCCAGTACAGAAAGAGCTCAGACAACATGGTGACATGGTGAAAACACCTTATAAAAACTTGGTTAGCTAGATGGGGTGGTAAGAGGTAGAGATGAGCTATTCCATTCTGATCTGGGCCATATAAATCCTCATGGTGACTATGTCCAGCTGCTACTCTAATGTGGTGTGTGTGTGCATGTGTGTATGTGTGAGGGGGGAAGCTTCTTGTGCTGTGTACCCTTCTCTCTTCATGCACCTGCACAACAGTGCGTTAGCCAGGATAAGACAGGTGGGTGTGCCCCAAATTTGGGTGCAAAGGCAACGATGGGGGCGGGGTGGGTAGGAGTGATGGATCTGTCTCTCCTCTCTCTCCAGCTGGTTTTGGGGGAATGGGAGGGTTAGATGCTATGGGCAAGTGCCCCGGATTCCTCCACTCCACCCCCCAAGTGTTTATCCTCCTCTTCCCTTTAGGGGCTCCTGCTGGAGAGGAGGTTGGGGGCTTGCCCTGCTCTGCCAGCTTAGTGCTCCCACTGGGGAGTGGGGTTAGGGCTTGTCCTACTCTGCCTGCCCCAGGATCCAGCAGGGGAGCAGTGTGGGGACTAGGGGGCTTGCCCCATTCTGCCACTCCAGCCATGGAATGGGAGTGAGGGTTGCTCCATTCCACATACCAGACACGCCTGCCAGGGCATGGGAGTGGGGTGCAGGTGCTTTCAAGCTCCTGACTCTGCTTCCTGGCAGCTGTACATGCAGCAAGCTCCAACCCCACTTTGTGGGCCCAGCTAGAGCACCAGGCATAGAGTCCCCTACCTGGTGGTATCAAAGCCTGGGGTGGGTGGGTGGGTGGGGGTGCCTGCATGCTAAGTTGTGGGCTGCGACCCACCCAGGCCCACCCATGGCTACATGCTTGCTGCACAACCTGTTTTTTCTGATACAGGAATCTCATCAAATAATGCACACTGTGCTTTGCTTCACAAAACATTGCATTCAAGGATCATGTGACTCTCAACCAGAGAATACATTAATTAGGTCAAACCAAACTTTTCTCTCCCTTTGGCTAGCTCCTCATCTCCTTCCCCCACCCCCCGAAGCTGTGGGGAGCAGAGTTCAACACCTTTTGTTTGCAAACAGAATTGCAGCATCTCTCTTGTCACCGATTCTTTCCTACTCGTTTTTGCTGTTGTTGCCATAGTAGCAGGGTGGTGACTTTTTTGACCCAAGAGAGAGAAACAAAGAGACAGTAAAGTCTGAGTAGCTCTCAGCCTGGGGATTTGATTGATCTGCTCTGTGCTGGAATTAATGCTTCTACTTATTAAGGTTTTCTGTTGAATTAAAACTTTGAGACCTGATGATCCTAAATTGATTCCGATTGAATGCAAGGCACAATTAAAATGATGGCTAGGGGCCTGATAGAAAGAAAAAAGAGCTACAATGAGAACAGCAGCTGGACTTGAACCTGACAAGACCATGGATATCAGATGATGGATCTGGGGGAATTACTCAGGGAGTGTTCTCCTTTCCCACCCTCTCTACACTAGATATACTTAAGGGTACATCTAGACTGCGTTGCTATTTTGAGATACTGGAAGTATCCCAAAAAAGCAACACCGTGTCTTTAAAAGTGCCCACTATTTCCCAAAATAGCGAGCAGGCTATTCCAGCCTCCCTGTAGCCCTTGCTCCATGAGGATTAAGCGATTTTTCAGAATAGTGCCTTATTTTGAAATTTGTAGACAGTGCCAAATTTCAAAATAAGCTCTTTCAACTTAGACTCGGAATAAGCTACACAATTTGGGTAGAGCAAATTGTGTAGCTTATTCTGACAGAAGGGTGCTGTCTAGATGCACCCTAGAGAAACATTGTGGTGTGAAAAAAATGGGAGGACCAAATCCAGACCCACCTTGGACAACCTTAGAAACCCCAAAACGCAAAAGAATTATTTGTGTTTCAAAAAGCAGGCCAACCACACCTATGGCTGTGCACTGCGAAGAGGAAGACTGCAAAGGAATTCGGAAAAGGGACAGGAGGCACCTTGAGACATGGTTAGGGTACATCCAAGTGATCATCACACAACAATCAGATTTTAATGGTAGAAAAGAGCTTTAGATCATATAGTCTTCTCTGCGTACTATTGGCCATTACATTTCACCCAGATACCTGTGCATTGAGCCAAACCTCTTCCATTTGGCTAAACCATAACTTCCAGAAAGGCATCTCTTAGGGTATGTCTACACTACAAAGTTAATTCGAACTAACAGACGTTAGTTCGAATTAACTTTGATAGGCGCTACACTAGCGCACCGTTAGTTCAAACTTAATTCGAACTAACGGAGCGCTTAGTTCGAACTAGGTAAACCTCATTCCACGAGGACTAAACCTAGTTCGAACTTACTAGTTCGAATTAAGGGCTGTGTAGACCCTTAATTCGAACTAGTGGGAGGCTAGCCCTTCCCAGGTTTCCCCGGTGGCCTCTCTGGGCACAACCAGGAAAACTCCTCTCCTCTCCCCCAGCCCCGGGCCCTTAAAGGGGTAGACTCTGGCCAGACGGCACTTGAGACAGCCAGCCCTGCCAGCAGTCTCTGCCCCTGACCCAGTGGCCCCATCATGAGCCAGGCAGCCAGTGGCAGCAAGCCGTCCCCTGCCCAGTTCCCCAGCAACCAGGTGCTAGCCAGGGGACGTAGACGGTGCGCGGACCCCTGGACTAGTGCAGAGGTCATGGACTTCATTGAGGTTTGGAGGCAGGTCCCCAGTCTCCATGATCTCCGCACTAGGAGGAGGATCGCGGCCGTCTACTGCCATGGCCTGAAAGGGGCACAGGCGCTCCCGGGAGCAGGTGCGCATTAAAGTGAAGCAGCTGCGGCAGGAGTACGCCAGGGCCACCAGGGGCGGCGCCGCTGCAGGGGCTGACATCTGCCCCTACTTCCCCGCCCTCGACAGACTCTTGGCGGGTGGGGTGGTCCATGCCAGCCCGGGGGACAGCGAGCCGGGACCGGAGAGCCCTGACCCGGGCCCACCGGAGGGGCCACCGCAGGATGTCCCAGCATCCAGGGAGACCGTACCGGGTAAGTAGTTTGAATTAAGTAGTTCGCGGGGGGAGGCAGGAGGGAGACCAGAGACCACGTACATAGGCCATGCCTTCCACGGATCACACAGACACCTGTGCACGTGCTCGCACGTGCCATGCCACCCTTGGGCAGGTGGCTCCAGCTGCGTGACACCCAGGGGCCATGGCCCAATAGGCACATGCTTGTGCAAGGAGACCTGACATGCACCCAACCCCAGGGCGGGACCCAGCAGGATGCTTTCCCTTCACATGTCCCCTCTACACAGAGGCAGGGGACATCTCCCCCTCCCCCCCGCCACACTATACATGGCACAGGGACATGGGTGTGGTCTTGGGACAACTCCCAGTCCTGGGGAGAGCCAGACATCCTGACCATGGCCTCTGTACAAGCACAGCGGCTCTGACGGTGCAGGACATGGTCACCCTCACGTTGCGGGGTGGGGGAGAGGGCTGGGCATCATCCTCTGCATCCCAAGGGAGAACTGACCACTTCTCTTCTTTCTCTACAGCTGCACCAGCTGCTCGTGCAGGGCGCACCACCCCGCACCCGTGGCCTGCTCCGGACCGCCAGCACGGAGCAGGAGTATTGGAACCAGCACCTGGGGTCCTTGCGAGCCGTGCGCTGCACACTGGAGGCCTCGATGCGGGCAGACCTGCAGCTCCGCCACGAGCTGCTGGCTGAGGTCCAAGGGCTGAGCACAAACCTGCAGGTCCTGCTGCAGAGCATGGTGCCCCGTGCCGGTCCTGCGCCTGCTGCCCCCCCAACTACTGTCCCTCCTCCCACTCCTGCCCCCCCACCTCTTCCTCCTCAACCCCCACACCCTCTTCCTCAATGTCCACACCCCCCACCTCAACCTCCACACCCTCCGCACCCTCCACCCCATCCCCCTGGGGACGCCGAGGCCCCCTCCCTCACCGTGCTGGGAGGCGGTTGGCCCGGCGAGACCCCCACCCCTGATCCTTGAGTTTCCCCACCCCCTCCTTTCTCTTGCTTCCCCCTTCCAGCTCCCTCCTCCCAGTTTTCCCCCTCCCCTCTCCTACCCTCTCTCTTCCCCTCTCCTACCTCCTTTTCCCAGTTTCCCCCCAGTTTTTTTAAATAAAGACTTTCTATTTTTGAACACACGTGTCCTTTATTTTGTACATCAGGAAGGGGGGCTAGGGAAGGGTAAGTGGAAGGAGGTGAGGGAGGAATGGGGTACGAGCCCCCAATGGGGAGGACTGGGCTGGCTCTGCAGGCTCCTCGGGGTGGAAGCTCTCCTGCAGCCCCCCAATTGCCTCCTCTCCCCGGATGGCAGCCTGCGGCAAGTGCAGCCGGTCTGATGGCCGAGTGCTGTGATGTGCCAAGTGTTGGTACTACGGGCACTCCAAGCCAGG
Organism: Pelodiscus sinensis; assembly: GCF_052426305.1. Classification (NCBI taxonomy): domain Eukaryota; kingdom Metazoa; phylum Chordata; order Testudines; family Trionychidae; genus Pelodiscus; species Pelodiscus sinensis. The sequence goes on from NC_143054.1 coordinate 18,244,816, forward strand.
ACTCCTTTGCAAGCGGGGCACTCCTGAGAACTGTCTGTCCGGGGTGGGGGTCGGGACCCTTTAAGCACAGCCCTCGGCTAGCCTGAGACTGCATCTCCATGCTCTTAAGTCCTCCTCTGATGCCCTGCTGGCACTGCTTCCGGCCATCCTTAAGCCCGGTTCAGGGTCCACTTAATGTGGACATGCTAGTTCGAATTAGCAAAATACTAATTCGAACTAGTTTTTTAGTCTGGATCCTGTAGTTTGAATTAGCTTAGTTCGAATTAACTAATTCGAACTAAGTTAGTTCAAATTAACGTTGTAGTGTAGACATACCATCAGAGAAGAAACAGGTGACCCAGGAGTGGATGAGGTAAACGGAACTGCTTTATTGCCTACACATGTTAATCTCAGACCTCTAACACATCGTTCCAAGTGGCAACAATTTGGCACTAATACCACCTTTTTATCTATTTTAGTATGTTAATTCACACGTCTATCACTACTTTCCCTAAAACCTTATTTAGTAATGTTAACCTCCATACAATGAATATTAATAAGCTGATGATGAATACAATTATACCAGCTCCTGTTTGTTTACTGGTTTTCAGTTAAATCAGCATTACATACTGTCTTAATCAGCAGCTTATTGGAAGGAGGAAAGTGTTTTGGCCCTGAAAATATTTTTACAGAACAAGTGCGAAGACAAAACAAAATCCTGTTCAGTGCAACCATCTTTCAGGGCTGCCAGGACAAAGGGAAAACACATGCTTATCACCTGCTGTGGCTGACCCCTTACCACTATCCCAGACAAGTATTAATTTTTACATATTCCAACAGCATCTGGTCTTGATTTAAAGACTACTCAAGCTGGAGAACCCATTATTTCTTTAGTAATTTGGTCCAGTGGTTACTAATCCTTGCTGCTCAAAATAAGTGCCTAATTTCCATTTAACTAGGTTTGGCTTCTCCCATTGATCCTTTGCTTTGCCTTTTCTTCTCAGCCTTTCAGAACCTGGTATTTTTTCCCCTTTAAGGTAGTTATCCTTTGTAATCAAGTTACCTCTGAATCTTTTTTGACAAATTAAACATACTACATCTAGACTGGCATGATTTTCCGCAAATGCTTTTAACGGAAAAGTTTTCTGTTAAAAGCATTTGCAGAAAAGAGCGTCTAGATTGGCACGGACCGTTTTCCGCAAAAGCACTTTTTGCAGAAAAGCGTCCGTGCCAATCTAGATGCGCTTTTGCACAAAAAAGCCCCGATCGCCATTTTAGCCATCGGGGCTTTTTCGCGCAAAACAGTACTGTGCTGTCTACACTGGCCCTCTTGCACAAATGATTTGCACAAGAGGGCTTTTGCCCGAATAGAAGCAGCATAGTATTTACGCAAGAAGCACTGATTTCTTACAGTAGGAAGACAGTGTTCTTGAAGCAAAATGCAGGACAATGTAGCACTTTAAAGACTAACAAGATGGTTTATTAGATGATGAGCTTTCGTGGGCCAGACCCACTTCCTCAGATCAAATAGTGGAAGAAAGTAGTCACAACCATATATACCAAAGGATACAATTAAAAAAATGAACAAATATGAAAAGGACAAATCACATTGCAGAACAAAAGGGGGATGCGGGGGGGGGGAGGGGGAGGAAGGAAGGTAAGTGTCTGTGAATTGATGATATTAAAGGTAGGGAGAGTGGGATGTTTGTGAGTTAATGGTATTACAGGTGATAATTGGGGAAACTGTCTTGGTAATGGGTGAGATAGTTCAAATTCTTGTTAAGTCCTTGTTGGCAAGTGTCGAATTTTAACATGAATGACAGTTCAGAGGATTCCCTTTCAAGTGCAGATGTAAAAGGTCTTTGTAGCAGAATGCAGGTGGCTAAGTCATTTAGAGAGTGTCCTTTCTGGTTAAAGTGGCAAGAAACTGTTTTCTCTTTGTGATCTTGTCTGATATCTGTTTTGTGGGCATTAATCCTTTGGCGAAGTGTCTGAGATGTTTGTCCAATGTACATAGCAGACGGACACTTTCGGCAAATGAAATTCAAGTGGCCAGTGTAGACAGCTGGCAAGTTTTTCCGCAAAAGCCGCTGATTTTGCAGAAAAACTTGCCAGTCTAGACTCAGCCACTGAGCTCTTTAAGATTTTGTGGATCTTTTCTTTACTCTCTCTCTAATTTTTCCACATTTTAAAAAAATGTATACAGCATTCCAGTATTGTGTCATGTTTGCTACCTAGAAATAAAATCACTTCCCTGCTTCTCTCATCTTTACACCTCCAATGCATTAATGTTTTTGCCTTAGCATCACCTTGGAGTTAATATGACCCCTAAAACCTCCTTCAGTGTCACTGTTTTCTAGAATAAAATACCCCATTCTGTAGGTTTGCACTCCTTGTAAGGCATCATTTCCATAGGCACGGGAAATAGAGACAAGGAGAGGGAAGAGTGCTGCCACACCCCCAGGTTTTGCACCAGGCTTCCCTGTGTCCAGGGACGGCTCCTCCAGACTTGTGTCCTGGCCCCATGCCTTGGCCTCTGGGAGGTCCCACCAAGGTCCTGATGGCCCTGTGTCCTGGCCTCCAGGCAGCCCCTCCCGAGTCCTGCTGGCCCCACCAGTTTTGATATTTCCAACTGGTAATTCCATTCCCGCTTTTGATATTTTGTTCCCTTCTTCTTTAGTTTTCTTGCTATAGAGTCTGCAATTTCACAATAGCTGGTGTTCTGTAAAGCTTCCCTGTCAGTAGGGTGGTCTACTTTCACCCACGCTACACTCTTGCAATCTTCCACTTCAAGCAGAACCAGGGTCTGTGGTGCCAATGCAGCACACATGGAAATGAAAGACTTGTGATTTCTCTCGCCCAGGCTTTTTAGCTGGAGTCCATCTGCTCACCAGCATCTATATTTGAGAATGCACAGTACTTTTTTTTCTTTCTTTCCTAACAGCCAGGGAACGGGTTGAAAATATTCAAATGGCAACTTTTGAACTGAACTGTAACTCTTCCTGAAATGCAACAATTTGTCTTCCTACCTGAGACTAAAGAAATGGCCATTATCACAATCAGAGCTAAATTTTCAGTGGCACAGAAATATTTACCTTTATTACTGACTCCCATTGATAACTCCCACAGATCTAAAGTAAGGACCCATGTAAAACTTTTAATACGTCACCTCTGTTGATGTCCATTATGTTATTAGAATAAGAAAATGCATTGTACCATTAATATTTAAGTGGAACTACTCGTTGCACTCTGTTTAAAAACACCAGTCAGTGCAGAGGAAGGTTTAGAAAGATTAAAGGGTTAATCTTACTAAACCTAGGTTATTTCTCTGTTTAGCTAGGAAATTTTGTATGATGTTTTACCCACAACTAAATGTGAATGCAAAAACTGGCTGAAGGCTGTTATTTGTAAGTTAGAGGTGCTAGTCAATGTGCATGCATTGAAGCTGAAAACAGACAAAGCAATGGAAACACCATTTCCCATCATCATGTAGTTCTTACCAGTCTATTGTAGTGCCATAGTGAACATTTTACAGCTCTCATCCAGAAAAAAGATAATTGGCATTACACAAAGCAGCTGCTAGACACATTCATTTGCTGTCACTTTCACTTCCAATTGCCAAGGCTGCTGTCATATTTTGCTGCTTTTAAAGGTGTGCATCTATTGTGTATCTTCCTTTTGCTGGGTTTCACAAAAGAGATATAATATCCAATACCCTGAACACCTGTGGTCCTGAAAGGTCTTATAAATCTTTATGTCCATATGCAACCTTATCCTACTCCTGTCAATGTCATGGCAAATCTGCAACTGACTGAATGGTTTCTCAGGCACATCTAGAAGGGGCCTGAATTTCAGGATATTCTATGCCCCCAAACTTTTCTTCTTTATCAGCTTCTTTAAGATGCCTTGAATGGGGCACCTGATGACCAAAACATCCCAAATCATTAGCCATTCTGAGTATCTTGGCCTTGGTGCTTGATGTCTGACAGCTAAATAAAAGTAGGCTAATTTGCTGAAGTACCATGGACCTGCAGCAACTATGGATTTCTATGATAGGTATAGGAATTTGCCCTCTTAAATCAGCCACTTAATTAGTTGCCTACATTTGGATTGAATCCCCCCATCTCACCCACTCAATCTATTTAATCTTACAAGGCTCCACAGTGTCTTGATTAGTTCCATGTAGAGCTGGTCAGAAAAAAGACAATAAAAACAAAAACAATGTTCATTAATAGTCTCCATCCAAATTTTCCAGCCAGCTCTACTACTGTGCTACATGGCAAATCAATGACCTAGTCATGGAGTTTGATTTGCAGCCAACTAGACCTCAGTATTGAAAAGTAGAGAGAAAGCACCTAGATAGTTAATGATGGCTGCTTGGGTCTGAGGCTTGCATCCCAAGCTGAACACTTCTCCAGAGCGTCTTTCCCTTTCTTCAAGGCAGTAAGCAAGTTCAAACTTATTTAACTCATGATACATTGCAATCCTTCTTGGTTAGGGTCATTATTCCCTCATCCACCATTTATACTCTGACCTGTGCACTTACAGCGCTTGTCTAACTATCTAATCTCTCCCTCTCACCCAAAGCCCAGTAAAGTAAATGGAAAGATTTGCAATGAACAGGGGTGGCATGAGGTGGGCTGCAGCAGCTGGCGCCCCAGGCTGCATGCGCGATCGGCGCCCCCCTTGCACGGCTGTCAATGGTGTGACATCATCATCGAGCGCCCCGTTGAAGGCGGTGCCCTAGGCAACAACCGAGTCAGCCTATACTCATGGGCCTCCCCTGGCAATTAATTCCTTGGACTTTGGATCAGGCTTCTTACCTGCTGTAGGTGAAACAATTTTTCTCTATCTTCCTAATTGAACAATTGAGGCTTACTGTGTTTATGACTGCCAACAACGTGTGAATGGAATTGCCGAACATGATGTAAACTGTTCCTTTATTCTGTTACAACTGTTTTTGTATGTTCTTCTATGTCAAATGCAAACTGACAATACATTAACTCCGTTAACGTTAAGGACTAATGGATAAAGAACAGGAAACACATTGCAGACAAATAATTGGGGAAGAGCAAAAAAAAATTTTAAAGGTCTAGAAAACATGAGCTCTGAGGCAAGGCTGAAGGAATTGGGCTTGTTTGGTTTGGAAAAGAAGACTGAGCGGGGACATGATAGCTGTTTTGGGGTATCTAAAAGGGTGTTGCAGGAAGGGGAAGGGGGGAATTGTTCTCCTTGGCCTCTGATGATAGGACAAGACGCAATGGGCTTAAACTTTAGCAAGGGAAGTTTAGGTTGGACACTGGAATAAATTGCCTGGGAAGGTTGTGGAATCTCTATCACTGCAGATATTTAAGAACAGGTTAGACAGACATGTGTCAGGAATTATATAGACTGGCTTTGGTCCTACCAAGAGGGCAAGGGACTGGACTTGATGATCTCCCAAGGTCCCTTCCAGTTATATTATTCTATGATTCTATGAATATTTGGCCCTTTGATGCTCATTACAGGAAAGCCTTTGAAGAGAATGTTTTGCAAAAGTCACCACTCCAAAAGCATTACTTTCTCATGCTATTGCCAAGCAAGACATTGTCCAAGTTTACACTGCATTGTAACGTGAAATAAGATACGCAATTTGAGCTATGCAAATTGCATATCTTATTTCAATGCTCTTTCAAAACAGCTTATTTCATCATTTGGCACTGTCTACACCGCGCCAAATTTCAAAACAAAGCAGTATTCTGAAACGTCCCTTACTCCTTATAGAATGAGTTTTACAGGGACATTGGAATAGCGAACCCAATATAACGGGCTAGCTGTGAATATGTGGGATAGCTATTTAGGGATACTTTAGTATCCTGAAATAGAGCTGCAGTGTGACTACATAATTCAGTGTATCTTGTGCTCTATAAGAATGTACATTAGCATGGCACCATAATCCAAAGGGCTGAAAAAAAGGCTCTTAATTCTTAAAAAGAATGTGCACTTGATGGCTACCATTGACAGCATAAAGATTCAGTGATAACACAGTACATAGGGTCACAAATACAAGGATAAAAGCTAGCAGTATGTATTTGACTCTTAAAGACTTCCTTTCTCTCCATATGAAGGAAGTTTCTGACTCTTCACCTTTCGGTTACTGAATACAAAATAGCTACTCAGCATGTGCCTTGGCATTGTAGGGTAGCCTATCAACCACACACAGTGAAAAATGAGTCTAGATTTGAGTGGATTTCTTCTTTGCTGGTCTAAATTTCTTAGAAGCAGAGAGAAACAAACCTGTGAAATATCATTGCTGAAGAATGGAAACTTCTTGTTGCTGTGGTGATATATTGAAACTGCTGAAGCTGCAGAAATGGCCAGTGGGGTCCAGCACAGGGAAGCTAGAGTGTTTTTTAAATACTATGAAATAATAATGTTACTTAGCACTTAGAGAGCATGTATATTTACAGGTGCATTATGTTAATTATTAATTATTATTGTGATTATTATTATCATCCTATTCCACAGGAGGAAACTGATCCAGGGACACTGAATAACTGAAGCGGGACTCAAAAGTGCACATAAGCCATGGCATACCCAAATAGAGGCTATGTTTTAAGACATTAGCCTTCTGTGAGCTTTTCTTTGTTGGGATTGTAGGAATCTCTTGACATCTGCTTGTGAACCATCATTAACATCCTCATGCAGACATTAGCACCCACTGTTGCCATGCTCATCTCATCATTTGATTACTCTTATGGCCCTTTTTTTTAACTCCCACGCCACGTATCCTGTTCTGAAGCCTCAGAGATTGTCTGCATGAGGAGACTGTCAGAGTAGCCCAGCTAAGAACCCTAGTATGTTAATCTTCACTCAACAAACCTCAGGCAATGGACTTCGGAACAAATGTAGAAGTAGTATGTGCATAAATAAGTAGTATGTGCTGTCTGGTGTAAATTGGTCCAAGTTATACACTGAAGGGGCAGAAGACTGGAGCATGAACAGGAATCATAAGGAGAATGCAATGGAAACCCCTTTTGCATGCTGTTTATCCTTGTAAGTCATCCATTCCGTCCTTTCTGCAGCATGTCAGTTACACTGTAGTACACCAACGTAAACTAACTGATGGTGAATTACACGATCCAACTGATTTGTAATTGATGCCACCATGTGTGTTACCTCTGCATTTGGGTTTTAGTGTCATACCAGGTAGCTGTTTGATCTGAATATTTTTCACATAGTAGAGAGAAGCTTTACAGAACTAAGTCCAGTGGACAATTTTTTTAATGTGAAAATTTTCCTGACTATGTAATAACTAGAGTGACTACTCTAATTAGCATAATCAGTCCATAGCTAGATTCTCTCACACACTCTGCATTAAGTTATGAGACACACTAAGGGCCTGGTTTTCGTTACACAAGATTTTTTCGTCATTCCAACTGAAGCCAATGGAAGTTTGCTGATTTACAGTGCTAAGGAATCTAGTTCCTAATTATGATGGTGAGAAATCCAACACTGAACTCATCAAAGATCTTTGCCCATGAAAGTTAATTTTTACCTTCAATTCTTAGTGACTTAAAAACTCAGTTACCTGAAGGTTTCTCACTCTCCAGATTGTCACCTTGTCATGGTGTGTGGGCTTGCACATTCCAATGAACCCAAGACACCTCACTGTTTAGTAAGGCATGATTTCCCTTTACAGAAACCATGTTGATTTTCCCCCAACAAATTAAATTCATGCATCTTTCTGACAATTTTATTCTTTACTATAGTTTCAATAATTTGGCTGGTACTGATGTTAGACTTACCAATCTGTAATTGCCAGGATCATCTCTAGAGCCCTTTTTAAATATTGGTGTCATGTTAGCTATCTTCCAGTCATTAGATATGGAAGCCAATTTAAAGGTTACGTTACAAACCACAGTTAATAGTTCTTCAATTTCCCATTTGAGTTCTTTCAGAACTCTTGGGTGAATGCCATCCAGTCCCAGTGACTTGTTATTGTTAAGTTTATCAATTTGTTCTAAAACCTCTTATAATGACACCTCAATCTGGGACAATTCCTCAGATTTGTTACCTAAAAAGAATGGCTCAGGTTTGGGAATCTCCCAATATCCTCAGCCATGAAGACTGAAGCAAGGAATTCATTTATCTTCCCTGCTATGACTTGATCATCTTGAGGGCTCTTTTAGCATCTCGATTGTCCAAAGGCCCAACTCGTTTTTTAGCCATCTTCCTGCTTTTTATCTGACACTGCTTCTTTTACCTGGTTGTTAAGCCACGGGGCACTTTTTTGGTTCTCTTAGTGTCTACATTGGCATCCCTTTCCGGAAAAGGGATGCTAATGAGACACATCATAATTGCAAATCCGCGGGGGATTTAAATATCCCCCGCAGCATTTGCATTTACATGGCTGCCGGATAAGCCGGAGAAAAGTGCCAGTCTAGACGTGATTCTGCGGAAAATAAGCCCTTTTCTGGAGGATCTCTTATTCCTACTTTCAAGGCAGCCATGTAAATGCAAATGCCGCGGGGGATATTTAAATCCCCCAGGGATTTGCAATTGCGATGTGTCTCATTAGCATCCCTTTTCCGGAAAGGGATGCCAATGTAGACACAGCCTTATTGTCTTTTTAAATTTGGGGTATACATTTAAATTGGGCCTCTATCATGGTGTCTTTGAAAAATTTCCATGCATCTTGCAGAAATTTTACTTTTGTCACTGTACCTTTTAATTTCTGTTTAACTAACTTCCTCATTTTTGTGTAGTTCCCCTTTCTGAAATTAATTGGAAGCTTTTCAGTCTTAGGAGTCTGAAGGCCAAAAATAAGACCTTCATGAATTTGATCATGGAGCACCAGTACACGAATGACAATCTGGTTGCTGCTTTTCCCCCGTAACTCTTCAGACCATCTTAAGTGCCTTTGTTGAAGCATATAAGAATCTTGGCCTCACACTGAACATCAAAAAGACCCAGGTGCCCCATCAACCCTAGCCAGTGAAGTTGTTGGTAGATGATGATAGCTTCAATGCTGGTCATGTTCGTCTTTTCCAGGATGCTAGTGTTTGTGCTCCTGTCCTCCCATGTGATATTAGGGGTACGTCTAAACTACATCCCTCTTTCGAAAGAGGGATGTAAATTAGACATATCAAAATTGCAAATGAAGCCGGGATTTGAATTTCCCATGCTTCATTTTCATAATCACATCACAGCGTTTTTCAAAAAACGCTATTTTGAAAGTGAAACCACAGTCTAGAAATGGTTCTTTCTAAAAGAAAAGCCTTTTTTGAAAGATCCTGGAAACCTCATTTTTTGAGGAGTACAGGATCTTTCGAAAAAGGCTTTCCTTTTCAAAAGAACCACATCTAGAACATGGCTTCACTTTCAAAATAGTGTTTTTCAGAAAAATGGCATGATGTGATTATGCAAAGGAAGCATGGGAAATTCAAATCCCAGCTTCTTTTGCAATTTTGATATATCTAATTTACATCCCTCTTTTGAAAGAGGGATGTAGTTTAGACGTACCCCTAAATATCACATGGGAGGACAGGAGCACAAACACTAGCATCCTGGAAAAGATGAACATGACCAGCATTGAAGCTATCATCATCTACCAACAACTTCACTGGACTGGTCATGTGGTCCGCATGCCTGATCAACACCTCCCAAAACAAATTCTATTTTACAAGCTGAAGGAGGGTCAGAGGAGCATTGGGGGCCAGAGGACGTGATTTAAGGACATATTGAAGGCAAACATGAAAAAGTGAGACATTTGTATCAATACTTGGGAGAACCTTCCCCAGGACCTTCCCCAGGACCTTCCCCAGTAGAGAGCGGTAATCTGTGGGGGGGGAGGTGCAATTGAGAGGTCTTGCCACAGCGCAGGCAAGAAGAGGTGAAAAAGGAGAAAAGAGTGGCCAAAAACTGCCTGAGTCCATCCAATAGTCACCAGCACCTGCCAGTTCTGCGATTAGACCTGCGGCTCCAGAATTGGGCTGGTCAGCCATCAACGGATCCACAAATAGTAGGGTAATAGAAAGACATCCTACTCATTATCAAGTGACTACTGGGACTTGAAGATTTGCCCCTAGTTTTTCATAGAGACTTCTTGAAATAATCTCTTTCGCCTTAAAGGGAAACTTTTTTTCCTTTTCCATTTGATTCACTTGGTATCTGAGAATTTTTTATAGATGACATTTTGTTTTTCTCAATAGCTAACAGATTTTTATTCACTTATTATTCCTGTGAACTTTCAATTCCTAGTCCTTATGGAATGAGCTGCCACTCATATTTTTAAATGACACTGTATAATAGATTCATTCTCTGCTGGTCTGTTTCCTACACTGCTTGGTGCATCATAAGAATACAGTTCCTTTCTTGTAGCTACATGCCATTTAACCTTCACAAAAATCTCTGTTCCCTGGTTTCCTTTAGTAAGAGAATTCTTTTTTCCTTCTCTTCTCATAAAAAATTATAGACTTGTCCCACAGACATTGTGGAAGAAATTATAATGAACATAAGGTCTGAGGTTGAATATGAATGTTACTCAATTAGAAGGAAATCATCAAATAGGTTAGATTTCTTAATAACAGGCTAAATGTGTGCATATATCCATTGTAGATGCAACATGCTGGTCAGTCTCTTTTTTAATGTGATTCCCTTCATGCTCTTAATATTATATATTATTCATATAATAAGAATCTCTGCGATTGTGAAAATAAAACAGTGTCACTGCCCATGCTGGCTATATAATCCACTTCTTGTGTGATGCTAGTCAATTTATAGTCATAACTACCTATGATTGATGTTCCCAGCTTCTGTTCTCCACAGGGCAAATTTTGATATAGATGTTGTGCCCAGTATTATTACATCTATAAAAACAAATGTGTTCTACCTTGTGGTTATATGGTATATCCTCGGTACTTACAACACAAGATCAGCAATTATACAGCAATTACATAGTTATTTGTGACTTGGAGTATATAAAGCGCTAAGAAGAAGAGATGCAAAAGGTAATTAATACCAGTCATTTTATTTGTATGGTAAAAGAAATGAAGTAGTGGGTCAAATAATGGTGCTCAGAGAATTAGAGAAAGGGGAGAAATATCAAGAAAAATTGTTAAACTGTCTGGGCTAGAATGAGACATTTTTTTCCCCTCGGAGACATTGTTTTGAGTTACATTTCCCTCTTAGGTTTCCCCTTGTTTTGTGGGAGTATTATTGGCAAATATCTACAGTGCCTGTGGACATCGAATGCAGGATAGGTATCAAGGGTGAAAGCTGTTCTTTCTTCACCCTCTTTAATCACCTGTTCTGATGATGTTGGGGAATTAGCGAGAATGCAGTGTTTGCTTACTCAGGTCTTACACCATGATTCAAGATCCTGGTAGTGAGTATAGTGTTGCCAGGGGGTTCTTACCTTCCATGAAGAGGTGTGTAGTCTGCAGGAGGAGGAGGGCCTGAAACAAAAGTCCATGTAGCACAGGCCTGGTTTGAGGCCTACAAAATTTGGCTAATATAAAGCAAAGCCAAGCTGTGATCAAGAGGCAGACCCTTGCTCACAGAACTTGGCACAAACAGGGCTGACAGTGCAAAACACTAATTGGTAATAGGTCCAGGTGCAGAATAGTAATTATCGGTCATAAGTGGAAAGCACATTCCAAGAGGATAGTACCACCGAGTACTTTTTTTGTAAGAAAAAAGCTGCTGGTACTCCAGGGCAAAGTTTTCAAACAAAAAAGAAATTTTTTTTTTTAAAAGGGAGGAAACAAAAACAACAACAACAAAAAAGCAGGGCGGGGACTTGTTCAAAAAAAAAAAAGCAGCTGTACCTGGGGCCGAAATGCACTCGTGGCCCCTTTAAGAGCCAACAGCGCACTGGGAGCTGGCTTCCCAAGCTGCCCCGTGTAAAGCAGGTGCCGGCATGCACCGGGGAAATGCTATTCCTTTTCTGTGTGCTGGGAAAATAGGAGATGGTATGCTGTTCCAGGCTGTACCGTCACAAAAAAAAGCACTAGTACCACCTTTGTTAAAAAAGACCTTGGTCATTAAAAAGGACCACGGTCACCGACCCAGGTTCAGGAAAGGATCTAAACTGAAAGCATGTTAGATAGAGATGTTCTAATCGAACCATAAGGTACAGAGAGATAGGTGGTATTTTAGTAGTGTCAGAGATGGCAACCTGACACATCAGGAGTGATGTGAAACTTGTTTGTACCGGTATATAAAGTGGTGTCTTGGAGGGCAGTCTTTGTCCAGCTGAAGGGCAGTGGCACTTCCCACTGACTGAGCTGTGTCCACTGTTATGGGGTACATATGCATAGTGGTTTGGTAGAGTCTTCTGGCAACTATTACTGTACTTGACTTGACAATAAATCTGGCCGGGCATCTTTGATCCTGATCTGATGTGTGGTCTTTGGGGGCTCTCTCAGAGTTTGCTGTGTTGACTAATTTTGCAAGTCAGCACAACACACATGATTGAACGCACGCACACAGACACAGACACAGACACACACACACACACACACACACACACACACACATACACACAGTCTTCTGGTTATCATCATTGACATAGCAGGAGACCTGTCAGGACACCACTACAGAAAATCCTGACCTACTGCATAGTCCAGAGCACAATCTAGCCCTTTATTAAAGAAAATAAGAAGACAATATATTTACGATACATTTATAGGGACAAGGCAGTAATTAACAAATTGAAGAGTCATGTGTTACAGTATATCAGATTCTACATAGCACAGGATAATAATAAATGTATGAAGAATCTAGAAATAAATCTCATTTTAGCCAAAATATTTGTCACATCTAGTTCAGATAGTAGATCCAACCCAACCAACACCCTTAAGTCTAAACCAAAATTTTTTTGTGGTTCAAAAATGCTACAATATTTTTCCCCTACTCTACTTCCCCACAACACTTCTCTTCCTAAATCTCCATTTGGAAATGGAAATACTGGAATGAGGTCAGCCCGTGAGTTAGATGATATGTCAGCTTCAGAAAAAGATGACAGTTAAACAGGAACAAATAACTCTAGCTGAATTACATACAGATGGTAAATTAGCATATTATGTCTTTACAGTAGTGTCCATTATGAAAGAGCAGTGCCTTTAACAAGTGTTTGAATGTCTTCCTTCCACATCATATGCGAATATGTGTTCAATGTGAAGGCTATTGCCAAGAGTGCAGTAAGAGTATCATTATGAGTATCATTCTATTTTTAGGAGCTCATATCGCCTCCCCTCCTATTCATATAAATTTTACAGGATTCACCATGTTGTATGTAGAGACTTGAATGTCTCTTAATCTGAATTTGATTATTTTCCATCAACACTATTGGACGCCAACCCTATGGCTGCAGGATGAGAATAGTGACAGAAAGGCAGAACGGTGATAGCTGCTGGAAAAATTAAAAAAAAAATAGGGAGCACTAAGGAGGAGGACAAGAGAAAGAAAAGGGGCTTTTTACAGTTGACTTCAGCAGGATTTGGATCTAGCCCTAATTCCTACTGGGTTTACCACTTTGTATCTGCAGTGTTCTCAGCCTTTCTGGATCATGGAGTAAATTGCTAACAGCAGTCTTTGGACTAAAATTAATTCCCCAAGCAGTTGGAGTTTTTGAGCTATTACCATCATAGGCTATAAGACTCTCTAATTATGTTGATGTTCATTTATTTGCATGTTGACCAAAGTACCCAATTTTAAAAAACAGTTTACCATAAATTGAATCTTGCTCTATATTCTCCTCACCTAACATCTTTCTAATGGTATGAAAACCCTACAATATGCCCAAAGATTGTTTGTCTTCAAGGATTACTTTTACTGTGGGGAGCCATGTGACCCACAGCACTGTAGTCATAGGAACCACCTGCTCCCCTCCATTGTCTGGTGGGACACAAATGGAGCAGAACAGCCTTGAAATACAAGGCATAGAAACTTTTGTTTTAATAGTTCTCTCTCTTGGGCTATGTCTAGACTGCAGGCTTCTTTCGAAAGAAGCTCTTTCGAAAGCATCTTTCGAAAGAGCCTCTTTCGAAAGATCGCGTCTAGACTGCAGGCGGATCTTTCGAAAGAGACATCCGCTTTTTCGAAAGAGAGCACCCAGCGAGTCTGGATGCTCTCTTTCGAAGACGGCCTCTTTACATTGAAGAACGCCTTCTTTTGAAAGAGGAACTTTCGAAAGAAGGCGTTCTTCCTCGTGAAATGAGGTTTACCGCCATCGAAAGAAAAGCTGCGTTCTTTCGAAATAATTTCGAAAGAACGCGGCTTGAGTCTGGACGCAGGGGAAGTTTTTTCGGGAAAAGGCTACTTTTCCCGAAAAAAACCCTGAGTCTGGACACGGCCTTGCAGTCCCAAGAGATGACACAGATCCCATAGTGTGAATTCTATATGGTAAAGGGCTTGCAGATGGGAGAATAGTTAAATTTCAGGAAATGGGAGAGCACACAGAAGGGTAACACTGCACACTTTTGAGCAGAAATCAGCAAGGGAGCTAGGTCCTATGCAATTTCTATTGTAGTAAACAAGCTTCAAATTGGGGCCCTATTGTTGAGTTGGCCAACTGTGCCTCCCAGCCATGGTCTCAGCTTCAGAGAGATCACAAGTGTCATCTAATGGTGTCATCACAGACATCTAATTAACAGGGGCCCAATGGTAATTCAATCAATAATAATTAATAACACTCATAGCTTTAATCCTCACTAAATCAAAATTCCAAGTGAAGTAAATAGGCTTTAGCTCCCGATACACCATTGTTCATGCACATGTTTCAAGCACAAGTAGTTGCATTCACTTCAATGCGCATATTTGTCATTGGTTGGCTTCTATATTGATTTCAGTGGAATTACTCCAATGCTTAAAGATAAGTGAATCCTTAAGTGATTTGCTGGCTCAAGATTGAGTAAGGGTTTAAGGATGGGTAGTAATAATAATAATTATAATAAATTTTAACAACAAGTGTAACACTAATAGTACATCTACACTGCATGCTGCTGGCAAGGGTAGGGTTATCATACGTACTGGTTTCCATGGTCAGAACCTCTATTTTGACCTTGCTTTCCTGTCTCCATGGCATTTTCAAATAATAGCAAATGTCCAGGTTTTTGCAGAGCAGACACTGCAGCTCCAAAAGAGCTCCCATTGGTTTGCTACCCAATTAGACCATCATTCACTGCTGATTGTGTATTTTGCTGCATCTGATGCTGATTGTTCCATTCCGCTGCAAGCCACAACTTCAGGATCCTGTCCATTTGGGCTTCTGCTTTCCTCTTATGATGCGGTCCTGCAAAAAGGCATGAACCATTATCTTTGGCTGCATCCTGGGCTTGTGCCTGCAGCCCTGCCACTGTGACAGTGAGTGATTCTGCCTCCCACCTCCATGAGTATCCTTACCCCAGGTACCGCCCCCCACCCCGGCTCCTCCTCTGCCTCTCCCTCTCTCTGCAGCTATCCTCAACTCCCCTCACCCCCAGCATCCTCTTTTTGAGAAACTGAAATTTGTATACCCTAGAAAGGCGCATGTAAGGTATGTGTAGCTACCCATGAAGTGAAAGGCAGGCTCCATTCACACTGTGGTATGCAGCTACATGAGGTAACAGGCTGTGGTAGGGAAAAGCAGTGGGGAAAGGCTCCAAAGTAGGGAGCTAACAGAGCCTTTCCCTGGTACCAGAGCCTGTCTCTGCATAGAGGAAAGTTGTCAGCAATAAGGGAGTGTAGATGCAGGAGGCACTAAAAATAACAGCGTATTCTACTTAGGTATGTAGAGATCTGTGTAGGGTTCATACTGTAAGTGTTCAGGTGGGTCTTTATGTCCTCTCCTAAACAGTGCCTTACTCTTTACACATTTATTTACACCCATGCTAGGGGAGTTTGCAGTGTATGTACTTTACTTCCCTCTGTGAAGACTGTGCTACATAAACATCTCCTTAGATGCTTACCACAATAGCTTCAACGAATGATATATGCCATAAGCAAAGAGCACAGTAATACAGGTTGAACCTCCCTAGTCCAGCACTTTCTGGGCTGGCAACATCTGTGATCCGACATGAGTTTA
This sequence comes from Pelodiscus sinensis, assembly GCF_052426305.1. Lineage (NCBI taxonomy): Eukaryota > Metazoa > Chordata > Testudines > Trionychidae > Pelodiscus > Pelodiscus sinensis. Next base: position 18,260,843 of record NC_143054.1, read on the forward strand.
CTTTACCAGATGTCCACTTATCATGGGTATTTCCAAGTTTCCCACAGTCTCATAAAGTACCGTATGTTAACAGCCACCTTTCCTGGTTCTCAGTGTTCTGTGCTGTAATTTAGTTATAATTTACCTCTAAATATCTTCTAAGAGCCCAGGAAGCAGTGGAAGTGTTGGTAATGCTGCTAGACAATATTGGCCTCCTATGGTTCAACAAATTCTCTACGTTCATTTTAATACCCCTTCAGGAGAGATCTCATTATCATCAAAGTGTAATCAAATGTATATAATTGCAAAGCAAACAATGCTGAATTACCTCACTGTCTAATGGAACCCAGTTCCCCCTAATGTAAATGTACTCAGAATACTTAGGCAATTTATAGAGGGGCCACCCAACCAGCATTGCTATGTGTGAGTTTTATTATCACAGCCCTGTTTCTATCCATGAGGTTTATAATTCAGCCATTTTAAACTTTGTTAGGCTGAGCAGAGGTGGAATAGAAACCCTTGTGTCAGATGCTGGCTTTTTTGGCCTTAATAACCTCCTGCAAAATATAAATGCAATAGGTTTGGCTTTTTTCTACTTGTAGAGTGCCAGAGTGTTCTTTGTGCCAGTTTGGGACATTTCATTACTACACAGCCAGTAATGAACACCATTTTTGATAACACCATTTGACAAGCTATTCCACTCTGTGGTGCTTTCTGGGTTTTTAGTATCTAACACAAAAGTTAGGAGGGTGTAAATATCTAAGCCAAATATGCTGACATAAAAGGTGGCAGCTCCCTTGACTCTAGTAGCATTTCATCCGTTTACACCTGTAGAAAATTCAACTCCTCTAAATTTAAAATCAACTCTTTGCTCTTTTCTTCAAGATTCTCCTCTCTTACTTGTAATTCTCGATATACAAAGGGCTAAGAACTTTGGACCAGATTTTAAAAGACTTATTTGCACATACAAGCATAAGGGCCCTTTTAAAAAAGCGCAGCGAAAACTAGACAGTTTACCCTGTAATTTAATGCATATAAAATTGTGGCCATAAATATTTCTGGGCACAGAGTTGGAGATCTAGCTGACTTAGCTGGTGCTGAACATCTCTTTGGGCTGACAGTGACTCACTCCACCTCTTGGTGATTTTAGGAGGGTAAGGTTCTATAAAGCACTTATGCTGTAACTTACTTTTTGAGTCCTTTGTTTTGTTATTGATTCATAGATCTTTCAAGCCAGATATGACCATCTGATCATTTTGTTTAACCTCCATCTGTGTGAGGTTATGCATAACTTATGCATAACTTTAGCTTTCAGATTGTTTATTTACTTTTTTGTTAGCTATAAAGAGGCAGTTTGGGGTACTCTTTTTATGTATTTGAACTTATTCTAATTACTTCATTATAACTAATGGAAGTTTCAATAGATATATTTTGTTTACAGCACATGTATTGACTTTCAGTTGTAACTAATATCGCTATACAAAATACTTCTCTAATCGTGGATCACATTCACCTGCATTTATATCAGCTTATATGGCTTTTTGAATTACTGAAAAAAGTCAATTACTAAACAAATTGCCCCTATTCCTACTACTTCTCTCAGCCTTACTTTAGGGCTCAATGTATCAACTTTACTCAAGCTGAGTAGAACCTTACTACATCAGTAAATCTAATTTAAATCAATGGGATTCTTGGTGTAGAAAGATACTTTTCAATATGATTTAGAAGCCACAATTAGGTCTTTAAAATTAAGTAGAAATATATATAACTGTATGGATTTAAGTGATGATCCTGTAAACACTTACACATATGCTTAGATCCCTGCAAATCCATGGATATCCACTTTATATCCATGGGTGTTTATATCCACGGATATCAATAAGGATAGCCATGGCTCATTTTTGCAGATTTAGATGTTGGTGCGGATACAAATTTTGTGTCCATGTAGGGCTCTACATATGCTTAACTTTAAGCAAGTTAGCAACCCAAGTGAAATCATCAGGACAGCTTATGTTTGTGGAATCATGGTCTTAGTTACATCTATATCAATGTAGATATTAGAGAAGAAACAGGAAACCCAGGAGCAGATTGGGTAAAGGAATTGCTTTATTGCCCACTCATGTTTACTTCAGACATTCAATACAACATCCGAGTGGCAACAAACTGGTATTAGTCATACCCTTTTATCTATTTTAGTATGTTAATTTACATGTCTATCACTACTTTTCTTAAAACCTTATATAGTAATGTTAACTCACAAAAATGAATATTAATAAGCAAACAATGAATAAAATTATATCCACCTCTTATTATTATTTACATAATTTCTAATTGAATCAACACTTTTCTATATTACAAACATTCTAAATCAACAGGTTAAAGGGATTACAAGGAATTTGAGCCTGAAGATGTGTTATGCAGAGGCAATGAAGATAAGCAAGAGACATAACGAAATAAAGATACTCCATACCTATCTAGTTTCTTAGGGTATGTCTACACTAGCCCCTTAGTTCGAACTAGGGAGGCTAATGAAGGCATTTGAAGTTGCAAATCAAGCCTGGGATTTAAGCCTGGGATTTATCCCACACTTGATTTGCATCTTCCCGGCTGGTCGCCATTTTTGAAATTTACAAGTCCGGACTAACTGCCCACTTCTACATGCGGCTGGGACCTTGTAATTCGAATTAAAGCCCCTAAATCAAACTACCTGTTAAACCTCATTCCAGGAGGAAGAACAGGTAGTTCGAACTAGGGCTTTATTTCGAACTACCGGGTCCCTGCCACATGTAGATGTGGGACAGTTAGTCCGGACTTGTAAATTTCAAAAAAAAAAAAAAAATGGTGCCTGGCCGGGAAGATGCAAATCAAGCACGGGATATTTAAATCCCAGGCTTGATTTGCAACTTTGAATGCCTACATTAGCCTCCCTAGTTCAAACTAGGGGGCTAGTGTAGACAAACCCTCAGGCAACAAGCCTGAAGAGGAAGAACATGTTTATACATCAAAGAGGATAATTCCACTTTTGACCAGACTCTTAATCTATCTTTACAAACTACAAAACACAAAAGAAAAAGCATGTTTAAAAGGTTATGCTGTGGCTGACTCCGAACCACAAATATAGAGCCATTTCAGACCTATTAATTTTAACATACTCCAACACTAGATACTGGCTATTAAAAGTCTAGAAACATGATTTTATTCTTTTTATAATAAAGTGGAAGTTTTATATTCAGTATGGGGGAATCATCCCATCCATAGGATCAAACTGGCAGAAAATAATTTTAGGGAAGACTCAGAAATACTTGGAGTTCTTATGAAGGATTTTGCAGTACTGCATAGGAAAACTGAATCATGTGAAAATTATAGTAGGAATTATAATATTTTAATTCTTGCCTTTCCTGACATGCTGTAGACAAAGGACTCATGCACAGACATGGAACTTACAGGTGGTAATTTTATGAATACTCCACAGTAATCATTTTAATAAATTTGTATGTGACCTGGTCAGGGAGGTAACCCTACTGTATAACTAAATTAGATTGTTAGAATTTCCTATGTGTCTGTTGTGATGCGGTTTGTATTGGGGATAGTAGAATATTTATGATATGCCCAAGTTCAAATTCAAAGTGAGATCTATGCACCAAGATGACATAATGGAATTGCAGCTGGCAAGGGATGTGAAGGGTAACAAGAAAGGTTACTACAGGTATGTTAGCAATAAGAGGGTGATCAGAGAGGGTGTGGGGCCCTTACTGGATGACGGAGGTAACCTAGAGTACGTCTAGATTGCATGTCTTTGCCGACAGAGGCATGTAAAATAGGCTACCCAACATAGTCAATGAAGCGGGGATTTAAATATCCCCAGCTTAATTAAAATAAGAATGGCTGCCGCGCTGTGCCGGCTCAAGTGATTGTTGGCACAACGTGTGAGTCAAGACGCGGATCGGTCAACAAGGGAAGTCTTTGTCAACCACTCCTGTAAACCTCGTTTCACGAGACATAAGCAAATGGTTGACAAAGGCTTCCCTTGTTGACCGATCCACGTCTTGACTCATACGCTGTGCTGATGATCAGCTGAGCCAGCACAGCACAGTGGCCATTTTTATTTTAATGAAGCCAGGGATATTTAAATTGCCGCTTCATTGACTATGTCGGGTAGCCTATTTTACATGCCTCTGACGGCAGAGGCATGTAATCTAGACGTACCCCCAGTGACAGATGATGTGGGAAAAGCTGAAGTACTCAATGCTTTCTTTGCTCTGTCTTCATGGATAAGGTCAGCTCCCAGACAAATGCACTAGGAAACACAGTATAGGAAGGAGGTGGTCAGCCCTTGGTGGGAACGGAACAAGTTAGGAACTATTTAGAAAAGCTAAATATATACAAATCCATGGGCCCTGATTTAATGCATCCGAGGGTACTGCTGGAGTTGGCAAATGTCATTGCGGAGCATTTGACCATTATCTTTGAAAACTTGTGGAGATGAGGAGAGATCCTGGATGACTGGAAAAGGGCAAATGTAGTGCCCATCTTTAAAAAAGGGAAGAAGGACAATCCAGGGAACTATAGACCAGTCAACCTTACCTCAGTCCCCAGAAAAATCATGGAGGGGATCCTCAAGGAATCCATTTTGAAGTACTTGGAAGAGGGGAAAGTGATTAGGAATAGTCAACATGGAGTCACAAAGAGCAAGTCATACCCAATCTGATTAGCTTCTATGATGAGGTAACTGAATCTGTAGATATGGGAAAGTCAGTGGATGTGTTATACCTTGACTTTAGCAAAGCTTTTTATACGGACTCCCACAATATTCTTGCCAGCAAGTTAAAGGAGTATGGATTGGATAAATGGACTGTAAGATGGATAGAAAGCTGGCTACATTGCCGGGCCCAATGGGTAGTGATCAACGGCTTAATGTCAGGTTGGTGGTTAGTTTCTAGCAGAGTGCCCCAAGGATCAGTTATTGGACCAGTTTTGTTCAACATCTTTATTAATGACCTGGATGAGGGGATGTATTGCACCCTCAGCAAGTTTGCAGATGACACTGACTACGGGGAGAGGTAGATACACTGGAGGGCAGGGATAGGGTTTAGAGTGACCTGGATAGATTAGAGGATTGGGCCAAAAGAAATCTGATGAGGTTCAAAAAGGACAAGCGCAGAGTCCTGCACTTGGGACAGAAGAATCCCAAGCATTGTTACAGTCTGGGGACTGAATGGCTAAGTAGCAAGTCAGCAGAAAAGGACCTGGGGATTACAGTGGATGAGAAGCTGGATATGAGTCAACAGTGTGCCCTTGTAGCCAAGAAGGATAATGGCATATTAGGGTGCATTAGGAGAAGCATTGCCAGCAGATCCAGAGAAGGGATTAGTCCCCTTTATTTCGCTCTGGTGAGGCCACATCTGGATATTGTATCCAGTTATGGGCCCCTCACTATAGAAAGGATGTGGATGCATTGGAGAGAGTCCAGCGGAGAGTGACCAAAATGATTAGGGGGCTGGAGCTCATGACATATGAGGAGAGACTGAGGGATTTGGGTTTGTTTAAACTGCAGAAGAGAAGAATGGGGGGGGGGGGTTGATAGCAGCCTTTGGATTTCTGAAGAGAGGTTACAAAGAGGATGGAAAAAGGCTGTTCACAGTAGTGATGGATGGCAGAACAAGGAGCAATGGTCTCAAGTTACAGTGGGACTGAATATGGATATTAGGTTGGATATTAGGAAAAACTATTTCACTAGGAGGGTGGTGAAGCACTGGAATGGGTTACCTAGGAAGGTGGTGGAATTTCCATCCCTAGAGGTTTGTAAGTCTTGGCTTGACAAAGCGCTGGCTGGGTTGATTTAGTTGGGATTGGACCTGCCTTGGGCAGGTGCTGGACTTGATGACCTCCTGAGGTCTCTTCCAGCTCTATGATTCTATGGATGGTGTATCTGATAAGAACTCCAAAGCACACACCTGGAAGACAATGGCATCCTTCCAGCCTCTGCAGAAGAGACTGATGGAAGGTAGTCCTATTAGGGTCGTTATGTAGCAGATGGTTAAAACCCCGGTAAACAAGATAGGTATGTACTGTGCTTTATTATTTTTTAAGATATGTGTTCTCTGAAATAGTTCCAAATAAATCATGGTTTGCTTTGGAGAAGCTCTCTCCATAGATGCTGGAACTAAAGATACTGGGGATGTGGTAGCATCCTAGCGATGACAGTGGTTTCCATCATATACGGTGTTAAAAGTTTGGTGCAATGGCTTTCAACTCATCCACTATACAAATTGTACCAGCATCCCATCTGCCTGTCTGGGTTAACCACTGTCGTGGAACGAGGTGTACCGGTAGTTCGGAATAGGAAGCCTAATCTGAACTATCTAGTTTGTGCTGCGTGTAGCCGCGGGCACGGAGTCCGAACTAGCGGGGATTTAAAAATGGCGGCGCCCAGCAAGATGCAAATGAAGCCCGAAAATTCAAATCCCGGGCTTCATTTGCAACTTCGGTTGCCTACATTAACCACCGTAGTTCGAACTAGGATGGTAGTGTAGACATACCCAGAGAGAGCTCACCAGGACTGTTTTTCACAAAACTCTATTCTTGGACTGCATTGGAGACAACTTTTCATTTCAGAAGGTTGAAAAAGCTACCGGGGGGAAGCTGTTCTAGATTTGATCCTAACAAATAGGGAGAAATTGGTTGAGAATTTGAAAGTGGAAGGCAGCTTGGGTGAAAGTGATCATGAAATCATAGATTCACAATTCTAAGAAAGGGTAGAAGGGAGAACAGCAAAATAGAGACAATAGAGTTCAGAAAGGTGGATTTTGGTAAGCTCAGAAAACTGATAGGTAAGGTCCCATGGGAATCAAGACAGAGGGGAAAAACAACTGAGGAGAGTTGGCAGTTTTTCAAAGGGACATTATTAAGGGCCCAAAAGGAAGCTATTTAGCTGCGTAGGAAAGATAGAAAATATGGCAAAAGACCACCTTGGCTTAACCATGAGATCTTGCATGATCTAGACTTTATTAAGGCATTTTATACGGTCTCACATGATATTCTTATCAATAAACTAGGCAAATACAACTTAGATGGGGCTACTATAAGGTGGCTGCATAACTGGCTGGATAACCATACTCAGAGGGCTCGTCTACACTGGCCCCTTTTCCGGAAGGGGCATGTAAATTTCACCTATCGTAGTAGGGAAATGCGCGGGGATTTAAATATCCCCCGCAGCGATTTAAATAAAAATGTCCGCCGCTTTTTTCCGGCTTTTAAAAAAGCCGGAAAAGAGCGTCTACACTGGCCCCGATCCTCCGGAAAAAGCGCCCTTTTCCGGAGGCTCTTATTCCTACTTATTCCTACTTTGAAGTAGGAATAAGAGCCTCCGGAAAAGGGCGCTTTTTCCGGAGGATCGGGGCCAGTGTAGACGCTCTTTTCCGGCTTTTTTAAAAGCCGGAAAAAAGCGGCGGACATTTTTATTTAAATGCCGCGGGGGATATTTAAATCCCCCGCGCATTTCCCTACTACGACTCATGAAATTAACATGCCCCTTCCGGAAAAGGGGCCAGTGTAGACGTAGCCAGAGAGTAATTACTAATGGTTCACAATCCTGCTGGAAAGGTATAACAAGTGGGGTTCCGTGGGGATCTGTTTTGGGACCAGCTCTGTTCAGTATCTTTATCAATATGAGTCAGTAGTGTGATGCTGTTGCGAAAAATCAAACATGATTCTGAGATGCATTAACAAGACACATTCTTCTGCTCTACTCTGCACTGGTTAAGCCTCAGTTGGAGTATTGTGTCCAGTTCTGGGCACCACATTTCAAGGGTCCAGAGAAGAGCAACAAGAATGATTAAAGGTCTAGAGAACATGACCTATGAGGGAAGGCTGAAGGAATTGGGTTTGTTTAGTTTAGAGAAGAGATGATTGAGCGGGGACACAATAGCCATTTTCAGGTATCTAAAAGGGTGTCCTAAGGAGGAGGGAGAAAACTTGTTCATCTTGGCCTCTGAGGATAAAACAAGAAGCAATGGGCTTAAACTGCAGCAAGGGAGGTTTAGGTTGGACATTAGGAAAAAGTTCCTAACTGTCAGGGTAGTCAAACACTGGAAAAAAATTGCCCAGGGAGGTTGTGGAATCTCCATCTGTGGAGATATTTAAGAGTAGGTTAGATCAATGTCTATCAGGGATGGTCTAGACAGTATTTGGTCTTGCCATAAGGTCAGGGGACTGGACTCAATTACCTCTTGAGGTCCCTTCCAGTCCTAGTATTCTATGATTCTGTGATTTGTCAAAAAATACTGATTTGTCAAAACTTCATTTTTATAGCAATGGATAGGTTTTGACAAACGTCTCAGTTTGAAGAAAAATGGAAACAAAGTTTTAAAACTGTCAGAACATTTCATATTTTTAAATGTAAAACTTACGGTTTTCTGGGTCAAAATGACCTTTGTTGCAAAACTATAGCTAAAAAATAAAAACGGTCTTCAAATGCAAATCTCAATGACAGGAGAGTGGTATCCTTTCTACCACTGGGTACAAGACTATTTCTAATTCTTCAATATATATGACACCTTGTTCATCCTCATTTTATTCTGTTTCCTCAGTTAGGCCAACTTTTTGTCTTCCATCACGCTCCCCTGCATTTTAGCACAACTTCTCCTCTGGAATTAACTAATATTATTTCTCTTTTGCTTGTGAAAAGGATTTGTTTACAACCTTGTCATTAAAGGATGCTTACAGTGATGGTGTCAGTCATGATACTCTAAAATTGGATAGCTCTAATCTCATGTATTTTCTGATATACAGCATATTTCAAACCATGATCAGAAAAGTAATACCTTGGGGACATGGATCTGACTTGACCTGGAACTAAGGAATTAAATATTGCTCATCCTTCTGTTTTAGAGGCATTCTTCTTTGTATTTTACACGATAATAACTACAGATGAGGAATATCCAAAAAGAAGAGGCCTATTTATTTTTGTCCAAATTTCCTTCCTTTTTCAGAGCCTTGATTTTCCATCACTTTGTTCTTAGATTTGCTTATTAACAGTGTATTCATTTTGACCTTATTAAAGAAAAAGAAGAGTCTCTTTTTATTTACACAAGGAAATTTAAAAAGAAACCTAAAATAATATAGAATTCCTAAATCGTTGCTTTTTCTATGCATATTTTCCTTTATTTTGCAGCTGTGTCCCATCTGTAAGAATCAGGACCACAATGTGCTAGACACTAGGTATGGCTAGATTGCAGGGGGAGGGGGGATTCAGGGTACCTCTAGTATCCCAAAAAAATTCCACCATGTCCAGGGAATGTGTTTGCTCTTCTGCTTTTTTTATTTTTTTTTCGGAAGAGCAAACACGTTGTTTTGGAAGCCCCTGTATTCCTCATTCCACAAGGAAGAAGGGGGCTTTCGAAAGAGGGTTTTTTTCCAAAATTTGGCCCAGTCTAGATGGACCTAATTTCAGAAAAGCCTCTTCTGACAAAAGCATTAGAAAAAGATACACAAAATGTGGAGCGCACTTTGCGTATCTTTTTCTGATAGATCCTCACAGTCTACACATACCTATGTAAACATATAGGAATATTTTTGGGAGTTTCTCATCTAGATAATGTTCAGTATTACCAAGCTCAAGCAAAATTAAGCACATGTCTCACGTCAAGCTAGAGAGCAGTCTTGCAAAAATCAATAGGACAACTTATATACTTAAAATTAGGCGAATGCTCAATTATGTTGCTGGACTGGCATTATCTTAACAAGCATTATACTGTTCCTTGATTAAACCTTTGGGATAATGTCTTAGGACTGTTCTATACTTAAACATTTCAGTGACATAGCTAAGTTTGTTAGGATGTGTATAATTTGTTTTACCGACATAACTATCACAGGCTGTAAAACTCATTTATACCAATATAAACATTTTCATACTAATATAAGTGCATCCACACTAAAGGGTTTTGCCAGAACAACAATACAGATAGAAATAGAATGACAAAATCCTTCTGTAAACTAAATTGATAGTTACTCCTGACTTCATTTCATCCATTCAAATGATATAGAAACCACTCTTTCCAATGTAAAATTCATTTCCTTGCAATATATCTAAAATGGAATGATTTATTTCTTCTAGCATCCAGGTTATTTTTATTTGAATAGTAGAGCTAGTTGAAACATGCCTTTTTATTTGGTTTGGTTTCTTTAAAGCTCTTTTGGGGAAGATCATATTTTTAAATGAAAAACCAAAACTGAACATTTTTCAAAAACACATTTCTAAAACTACCCAAAACTTTTCCCAACTGAAAATTGAAAATATTTACCAGAAAAAAAATCAAGATTCTTTATGAAAAGTATGGGTTTTTTTCCTAGCAATTTTCTACCAATATGAAACTTTACATTAAAATGTTTGGTTTGGTCAAAATATCAAAAGAATTGATCATCTGCTCTTTTGAATAGCAGTTTATATTCCACATCAGAACTAATATTTGTTATTTATTATTGTTTATTATTTGTGCTGCAACAGCACTTTGGACTCCAGATATCTAATTAATCAAGTTTACTATGGTAGCATCTAACAGCCTCGCATCTGTTATGCTAGGCGCTGTACAAAAACAGGGCATGTCTACATAAAGAAATTAGTTCAAAATAACTTATTTCAAAATAATAACTCCTGAAAGAACTATTTTGAAATAGCAAGTCCACACTACAGGGAAACCTCAAAATTAGTCTGAGGCAGGTTCCCTTAATGTGGACATGCAACCTTGACTTACGCTATGTCTAGAGTATGTTCTATTTTCAAAAGAGGATATGCAAATTCTGAAGGAATTTGAATATCTTCTTCCAATCTCACATTGGAAAGCAGAGCTTTCGAAAGTGAAAGCAGTCTGGATGTGGGTTTTTTTGGGAAAACTCCCCTTTTTAAAAAAAACACGCGTAAACCTCATTTTTTAAGGAAGAGCATTTTTTTTAAAAGGTTTTTTTTTTCAAAAAAACCCCACATCCAAACTACTTTCACTTTTGAAAGCTCTGACTGATTACTTTCAAAAGCAGCACTGGAGCATCCACATTACCACTATTTTGAAATAAGCGTTATTCCTCATGGAAAGCAGGAGTTATTATTTTAAAGTAGCCAGCCCCTTATTTCAAAATAATGGGCTTGGTAGTGTGTACGTTCTGCTTGTATTTTGAAATAAGGGGAGTTATTGTTTGGGTTCCTGCTAGCTCACCTGTCTGGATTCTCAGCAGCCCACGTGATGGCCTGACAAAGAGCTTTGAGCCCTAAACACTTCTGCTGCCAAACTCTGAAATCTCCTGTTCACACAGGGCTCTCCAGCATTCAGGGTTCCTCCTTAGCTCATTGGATAGGTTGTTTGTCAAGGGTCTGGGAGCCTTTGCTTCCAAGCTCCACTCAGTTGGGACTTCCTGACTCCCAGCTCCCTTTAGACCACCAGGCAGGATGACAAGGATGACCATGTCTCCTTGGTAGCCTGTTCTCTCAAAGGACTTTAGGGTATAAGGCTCCAGGGCAGAACCACCATTTGTGTATCTTTTACCGAGTTTTCTTTTGTAATGTAGACAGAGCCACATACTCATGCTAACGGAGCACATCTGAAAGCTCATTCGAAAAAAGGCTTCTTCCTCGTAGAAAGAATATTACCAATGCTGGAAAAACCCCTCTGTTCTTTCAATTTACTTTCAGAAGAACAAGATTGCATCATAGATGTAACTCAGGTTTTGTCAGAAAAACAGTCATTTTCCTGACAAAACTGTAGTGTAGACATACCCTGATTTAGTGGAGGGAAAAATTAATTTTGGCAAAATGGTATTTTTCAGTGGAAAACAATTTCAGAGAAAATTTTCCAACTAGCTGTAGTCCAAAGGCACACAAACAACAAGTAATGAGAGCCAGTGAATAACAGCAAAATAAATGTGTATTTACAAAAAGTATTGCAAATCACTAGTATTACTGCCAAAAATCATAATCGTCATCTTTATTGTTCTCATTTGACAGCTGCCATCTTGGCTAACACAACAAAGATTAAATTGCAGACCCCTAGAGTTAAAAGCATGCATTGCTCCAAATTGAGCTAAAGCTCTAACTGCTATAGTCACAAACTCATATATATTTGGATCTGGCACATAGGGGATCCCGAATCACTGTCCCCAATGAATAATGCTACATCCTGGACCTTTATTTGTGGCAGCATCTAAAAGTATTAATTCTTTTAGAGCAGACAATGAATAATCATCTCCAAACTTAAGGAATTTCCTTATAGAACATAGCTGTGAACGTGTCTTTTTGAACCACATCCTTAGGTTTGATAACATGCATCCAATGAAAGCCATCTTGGCCTCTGGGGATAGAACAAGAAGCAATGGGCTTAAACTGCAGCAAGGGAGGTTTAGGTTGGACATTAAGAAAAAGTTCCTAACTGTCAGGATAGTCAAACACTGGAATAAATTGCCCAGGGAGGTTGTGGAATCTCCTTCTGTGGAGATATTTAAGAGTAGTTTAGATCAATGTCTATCAGGGATGGTCTAGACAGTATTTGGTCTTGCCATGGGGGCAGGAGACTGGACTCGATGACCTCTCAAGGTCCCTTCCAGTCCTAGTATTCTATGATTCTATGATTCATATTTATCATAGAATCATAGAATAATAGGACTGGAAGGGACCTCGAGAGGTCATCGAGTCCAGCCCCCCGCCCTCAAGGCAGGATCAAGCTCCGTCTACACCATCCCTGACAGATGTCTATCTAACCTGTTCTTAAATATCTCCAGAGAGGGAGATTCCACCACCTCCCTTGGCAATTTATTCCAATATTTGACCACCCTGACAGTTAGGAATTTTTTCCTAATGTCCAATCTAAACCTCCCCTGCTGCACTTTAAGCCCATTACTCCTTGTCCTGTCCTCAGAAACCAAGAGGAACAAATTTTCGCCTTCCTCCTTGTGACACCCTTTTAGATATTTGAAAACCGCTATCATGTCCCCCCTTAATCTTCTTTTTTCCAAACTAAACAAGCCCAGTTCATGAAGCCTGGCTTCATAGGTCATGTTCTCTAGACCTTTATATTTCCTTTTAATGTATATTGGAGAGCTCAGATGAGGTAGCAAGTTCTGCTGACTGAAATCACTCAGACTAGTATTACTATGTGTGTGTTACCATGTTGTCCTGATTTTGCAGGTTCCCACTGGGATAGCCTGAGGAAAACAGATGTTTGGTTTATAATCAACATAAATTGGGTATTATTTTCTAAAGTGATATATCTGTAGTTTCTCTTTGAAGCTGGACTAAAGTAGCATGTTTGGATAGATTTATAAAGTCTACAGTTTCTTTGATTTAAAAGAGGAACTTGAAAAAATAGAACACTGATAGTGAAAACAATTTACTTGGCCAGTCATTTTCAATATTCCCTTTTTTAGTACTAAAGAAGTAGCTGCAGTAATGGATAAGAACTCTCTACCAGCAAGCCCAATTACTTCTCTGCATTCATGTTGCAAGGAAGCCATTCAGTCTGTCTGTCTCTTTTCTCTCATTATTTTTATTGTATTATAGTAGCTTACAGGGGCTGTAACTGAGCCCCATTGTGCTGAGTCCTGAAGAGCTTACCATTAATGCTGTGCAGGCAACCGTTTTCTCATCCAGTTGGGAGCTTTCCCTTCACTTTTTCCTCTGGTTCTTGTCACGCAGCTACAGAAATCCAAAATGCAGGCAAGGTGTTGGTTAGTGAAATTTGTATGCAGCAAGCATGTGTCCCATAAGTCTGATGCTGCAGAGTCTTGTTTCCCAGTGCCTTTTCCCAGCTCATGCCATACTTCACCCATATCCCCTTTCCAAGCTTTGATTCCTGAGAGCTGTGTTTTCCAGTGTCTTGTCCGTCCCTCTTTAAAGGGAGCAGTGTCTCTGCAGACCCTTGTATAGGGTTGGGGAGGGCAGCTCTGTGCTCCGAAGGGGCAGCGCCATAGGTGGAAAGGGGAGGGGCTCATGCAGCAGCAGAGGTGGTGGCCAGAAGCCCCAGGTGCTTTTGAATCACTGGGCCCCAGAGCAATTGCCCCTGTCAGTGGGCCTGCCTCTTTAGTAGGCAATAATTATACCTGAAATTCATATCCAGAGTCCCACATGTTACAATTTAGGGTCATGTTCCATTTTGGGTGTGAGGTCTTTATCTCACCTCTTGTGTACTCTATGAGAGGGGAAAATATGAGGTTGTGCTATGGTCAAGGACAAGCACTTCTTGAGTCTTTTAGTGATTTATACCTTCACCCCAATCTTCCTGTGTCCCTCTCAATATGTTGTTTGACCTTGTGTGGTTGAGGCAATCTTAAAGTGTGCACTATAGTAACACTTTAACTGTTCTTAACAGTTCCCATTGTACTAATAAATCCACTTGGCTAAACAGAAGCAACACACACTGGCTGTGTCTACACTGGCACGCTTTTCCAGAAAAGGGATGCTAATGAGACAAGTCAGAATTGCAAATGCTGCGGGGGATTTAAATATCCCCCGCGGCATTTGCATGAACATGGCTGCCGCTTTTTTCTGTCTCGGGGCTTTGCCGGAGAAAAGCGCCAGTCTAGACGGGATCTTTCAGAAAATAAAGCCTTTTCCGGAAGATCCCTTATTCCTCTTAAAATCAGGAATAAGGGATCTTCCGGAAAAGGCTTTATTTTCTGAAAGATCCCGTCTAGACTGGCGCTTTTCTCCGGAAAAGCCCCGAGCTGGAAAAAAGCGGCAGCCATGTTCATGCAAATGCCACAGGGAATATTTAAATCCCCCGCGGCATTTGCAATTCCGACTTGTCTCATTAGCATCCCTTTTCCGGAAAAGGGTGCCAATGTAAACTCAGCCAAAGTGTCTCTGTCCTTTGATTACACTAAGGTGTATGTCTACTGCAGAGTTTTTTCGGAAAAATGGCCGTTTTTCCAAAAAAACTTCACTTATGTCCACATTGCAATCGTGTTCTTTCAAAAAAAAATTGAAAGAACAGAGGGTTTTCTCCAGCTTTGGTAAGCGTCTTTCTACGAGGAAGAAGCCTTTTTCCAAAAGAGCTCTTTCAGAAGAAGGTGTGTGTGGACAGGGAAGAGGGAGTTCCTAAGAAAGAAGAGGAAAGAGGAAAAAGCACAGGTGCCTTGCTGGCCACTCCATCCATAGTTATCACAGCTTACATGTGAGATAGCGTTCATTCAGTGTGGATGCTATCTTTCGAAAAAGCAGATTCCTTTTTCAATGTGCTTGGGCAGTGTTGATGCTTTTTTTTTTTTTTTGGAAGATCTCTCCCAGAAAAGTTTCTTCTGAAAGAAACCTGCAGTCTACACATAGTTACAGTAGCATAAGATTTAAGGGCATCGAAAAGTCAAACCCAAATATTTTATCCCAGGTTAACAAAGAGACCTATATACTAAACAGAGATTTTTCAAGATTTCAGAAAAAAAAATTCTTCCTCTTAAATTGAGACCAAAAAATTCCAAAATAATGAAAAAATGTGGAAACCAAATGGATGATAAAAATGGATAACTCAATCAAAAGTTATTGACAATTTTAATGTTTAATTTCTGTTTTTACCTTTAATTTTTTGTATTATTTTATTATAATATAACTAAAATTTCAAAATAAAAAGTTATTTGGATCTGAAAAACAACTTTTTAATTTAGAAACTGTCACAATAGTTATGTTTCAATTTCAAAACTTTTTTCATTTTTTTTCAAATGGGAAATGTGTCAAAGCCAGCATTTCTGTTTTGATTTTGATGAATTGGCATGTTCTGCTGAAAAAACTTTTAGATGAAAAATTTCCTTCTATCTGTATTCACCATCTAATAGAAAAAAAGAGAGATAGGGGATTAGGAGTGTGGATGCTCTGGCTCTTTACCCTCCATACTTGTGACCATTCTCCCAGGCTATGTTTATAGTTTTTTGGAAGAGGAAATGCAAATGGAGTGCTCATTTGCAAATCTTGCTCTCTCATTTACATATTCTCTTCCGATCCTTTTTGCAGAAGAGGTTTCTGTGATAAAAAGTCCTGTGTTGATGGGGCCATTTGCCAGGAAACCCCCATTTTGCACAAGAACCCATATTTATCAAAAAAATGAGATTTACAGGATCTTGCAAAAAATGGGGGGTTTCTAACAAATGGCACCATCTACACAGGGCTTTTTTTTATTATTTTTTTTGCAAAAACCTTTTCCACAAAAAGGATCAGAAGGAAATATGCAAATGAGAGCACGAGATTTGCAAATGAGTGCTTCATTTGCATTTCCTCTTTCGAAAAACTGCCACAGTGTATATGTAGCTTCAGGATCCACAGCTCCTAAGCAACCCACATTGTACACTGCACATTGTAAGCACAGTACAACCAGAACACTGGGATCTCAGCAGGAGTGTGAATGATTTGACAAAGGTCACACAGGAAGTCTGTGGTAGAGCCAAACCTCCTTAGTCAGAGTCCAATTCTCCAACTATGGCCATCCAAAACAATTGTAGTTCTCTTTAGCCAAGCATTTCTTCTATCAAAGTCATGTTCCCTTATTGGCAACATCACACTCCATTGCTCCATGGGTTGTGGTGAATTTTCAGTTCAGGTTATATTTGAACAAGCATCTGTTTATTCTGGGAAATAAATTGGTGTGAAAATCAAATCACTGCACGTACTAATAACAGAACTTAAGGAAGGCTTCACAAACTAAAACTGTAGTGATGTAAAAAAAAGTCACCAACTAAAAACTCAAAAATAAAGTATACAAAATTACAACCACACAGAATGTATCCTACACACATAAGACCAACTAGCTGGGACTTCAGGCACGGTCCCTGGGAGACACTGAGCCTCAGACCCACCTTTTATTCACAGTGTCCCCTCTCCATATTCCTCTTTACTCTTTCATGTGGGGAGGAAGGGGTAGAGTATTAATTTGGGACTATTTTGTACTATCAGCAATTAATGACACCCACCAACTCACACTGGCAGAAGCAGTTTGTGAAGTCAAAACCCCACTTACTGATCCCCCACCATCCCGACCACCTGCTCAGAAAGGTGTTAAGGCAGGTCTTCCTTTCTCCTATGGGTATCATCCAAGTCACAGTCTAACTCATACTACTTATACAACTTGTACAATACAACAATACAAATGCTATATGCCTAAATATGAATACACATTAGATCAAATTTTATGCTGATTTACAGTCCATCCAGTTCCATTTGGATTACTGTTGATGTAAATGAGGGCAGAATTAATCCAATATATTCCAAGTACACAGTGTTTCTAAATTCTGTGAAATGGCTAAAGGAAAGGGAGGTTGGCAAGACGAGTTAGTTTTGATCATGGGAGATTTCAGGCACACTGAGTTAGTTTTCCAGGGCTGAGCTCCAACTCCCACTTTTCTGAAGCCCCCACTGCTCAATGAGAGTTGAGGTACATTCTTTGTGCATATGTTTGCAGAAGGGAATGGGAGTTCATATTGCAAAACTCCTTGTTGGACCGTTTCTTGTTTTGGAAAACTAAAGCCAGGATTGTTTCATACTTTGGTTGCATTTAACTGAAGCCCCCTCTCAGCTTAAAACTTTTTATCAATAGGCAGGTGTTATGAGGGTGGTAAATTTTAATTCCAAAGCTCTGAGGGTGTTCAAATCCTACACTTTCCCTCAGACCTGCAAAGAATCATGGAGATTAGAAAACAAACCAGATAAACTAATTACTGCCTTTGCCTGCCAGTGTAGAATTGAACTATATTCCCTTCCAAACACAACGGCCAACATCTGTTAACTGAGTCAATTACGTATTAAACATCAGTTGGGGAAAAGCACACCTCATTCCTTAAACTTTATGGAAAACTAGGGGAAGACAACTGGAGTCAAAATCAACTGTATGAAAGTTTCCCACTGAACCCCCAGTATGATGATCCTTTACGCTACTAAACAGCCCCATGCTTCTCTTCTGCTGTATTCATGACAGCACCTTTACCACAGGTCTGTGTTAACAGACTCCAATTCCATTCCAATTCCATTATTTCATTGCTTGCCTTTTATAGCCATTGCTAATGTTCTGAGCTCATAAGTTTTCATTCGATAGCTGCTTGATAACCTCACAACAGCTTTCGTTACCATATTTGCATACAAATATGTGATTTAGAAAGACAGTTTTATCCCATTAGACATGCTTGCCTTGCCTGCAATTGTTTTATGTTTTAATCTACTAATCATATGGGGATGCTAAAAGCAACAGGAACATGGTGTGGTTCTGAGGTATATTATTTTAGTTGTACCTGTGGTATAATAGTGGATTTCTTATCATATTAAGTTAGAAACTCTTTAATGTGAAGTTTCAATGAGAATATAGTTCTACTGGGTATGAAGACTGCTGTGAAGAATTCAAAATATTTTTAATATTATGTACAAGCATAACTACCAACACCCATCACCCCACACTATTCCCACATAACTCTGTTAAGGGACCATTAAAAATCCATTAAGCTTGTTAGCTTGTGCAAGCTTTTAGGGAATCCTACTGCAAGTTTTGCTATTTCAACATTTATTGAATTATATTAGACAAAATAATCTCTGAGCTATGAGATTTTACTGGAATGGCTTAAGTGAGAGATATCTGGGGTGGTTTTGGAGACTGGTGGGAGGCTTATAATAGCAATTGTGTGATTGCATTTTGCTTCATGGCTCATTTTTAAAGGAAATTGCTATTTCTGTCCCCTAAGGACATTCATATTTGAATTACTAAAAAGTTAAAAAAAGTGAGAGAGGTTTTATGATAAAGGCAATGCTAGAGGGATTCAGGAAATCTACATTTACTTCTTGTATTGGACATGGACCTTGGCCAAGTCAGGTAGGATCTGGTTCTGGAGCCGCAGAACACTTGCAATAAAAGTCAATTGTAGCTGGAATTTCTGGTACTCAATACTTCTGGGGAAAAAGCTCTTAATTTCTCCGTGCATTGGTTCCCATCTATAAAATGGGGATCATAATACTTACTTCCTCTAATTTGATACTAAGCGCTTGGGGGAAGCAGTCCGCTACTTTGTGTTTGTGCAGTGCTTAGTATAATCTGATCCCAAACTCACTTTAGCCATGTCCATACTAGGAAAGTATTTTGAAATTACTAAATTCGACTTAACTCCCAATTTTTCAAATTCAAAACAGCATGTCCCCACTATAAGGAAGCATCAAAATTAGTTTGAATTAGTCCAAAATAGTGCACCCACATTGAACACAGCCGGCCTCAGACTTAGAGCCCCTGGAAGCACTCTGGGGAGGGCACCAGGAAGGTGGATACTTCCTGTGGCTGCTTGGTCAGGGAAGCTGAAATGTGTGCTTTCAGGGGCTCCTCTTTATGGCCGCATCTTACCAGGCCACTCCTCCATTAAAAGGGACAAAATGGGCACATGCTTTCTTGTGCTCTAGTTGTCCCTGTGGATGCCACAGCACTCACACCATAGAGCCAGAGCTGCGCAAAGCAGTGCCAGGCTCACGGGCCTCAGGTTGTGCCTCATGGCACAGTCCTTCCAAACTGCCTTGCATGTTGCTCCGGCAGGATGAGGATCTGCAGGACAAACCTCAGCATGGACCATAGGCCCTGCTCACCCAGGTCCTGGCACTCCTGCTGCTGTGCATGTCCCTCAATCCCCTGGACACCACAGAATGCCGCTTCAGTTGCCGGCAGATGAGCTAAGACTGATGGGCCTGCATTGCCCTGCAGGTATGGGACATTCAGCAGTGACAGCAGAACTTGTGCATATGGAAGGCCACCTTCCTGGAGCTCTGTGAGTGGCTTGCCCCTGCCCTCAGGTGACAATAAACCTGCATGAGACCTATCCGTGGGCATAATCATGGGGCCACAGCTACTGCTCACTCAGGAACCAGTTCAGCATGGGGAAATCCATGGTTAGGGCCTGTAATAGGCTAGGCCCATCCTCCCTTGCGAGCCAGGGTGTGCTGGAATCTCCCGGCCCGGAGCGAGACCGGCGCGGCCCGCCATGACGCTGCTATGCATGCGCCCTGAGCCAGACGCTGCATTTAAAAATGGCACCGGCTCAGCAGATGAGGGTGGAAGTGGCCGAAGATGCCGGGGCTGGGGCCAGGGTGGAAACAGCCGAAGATGCCG
Source organism: Pelodiscus sinensis (assembly GCF_052426305.1). NCBI lineage: Eukaryota > Metazoa > Chordata > Testudines > Trionychidae > Pelodiscus > Pelodiscus sinensis. The sequence continues at coordinate 18,280,912 of NC_143054.1, forward strand.
GGGACGGGGCCAGGGCGGAAATGGCCGAAGACACCGGGGCCCGGGCAGAAGTAGCCGGAGATGCCAGGGCTGGCGCAGATGCATCAGGAGATGCTGGGTCCGGTCTGCAGTTAATCAACATGCCCGAACCTCTGACGCAATCTCCGGAACAGGGACAGCAACTGTGGGGGTCAGGGCAGCATCTGGCAGCACCCAAGTGGAACCCTTGGAGAGGGAGCGTGTAACCCCCATAGGAAGAAGGCCCAGGACGGGGGATACACTGAAATGGAGAGCAAAACCCCTGAGAGGGGTGATGAGTGAATCCTTCAGGACTCGCCATTCAGGTAAGGTCCAGGTGGACGCACCCTAAGGGTTCTGGGGCTGAAACTTGGGAGTGCGGGAGGGCCTGAGTTCCTCTACCCAACCCTCTACAAATAGAGCAAAGGCTTGATTGACTGAACATTGGGAGGGAGTACTCTCTATTGGACTTGGGAGGGAGGCGAGGGGAAGGCCTCCCTGTGCGGGTGCTGACTATAGCCCCATTGCCTATAGCTAAAAGGAGGGGCAGTCGGCCCCAGGGGGATTGGGCTACCGTGCTTTGGGCTCAGCCCGAGTTCACGAGCACGCCTGCCCCTAGAATTCATGGGACCAGACTAAAGCCGGGATTGGGGTCCCTATGACATTAATGAGGGCGTCCTGATCCTACATGCCCTGAGGGTGGGGGTGGGTGCATGACAGGGCTGTGTTCATGCAAGTAACCAACGCCATCAACTACATGTTGCTACAGAGGGTTATCATTCTGGGAAATGTGGACACTATCATCGATGACTTTGCCACCATGGGATTCCCCAGTTGCGGAGGGGTCATAGATGATACACACATCCCCATCTTTCCCCTGACCAATGTGCCTCAGACTTTATCAACAGGAAGGGGTACTTCTCCATGGTGCTGCAGCTGCCCCTTCCTTCCCCCCCTCCCCACGCATAGATCACAAAGGGTGCTTCACTGACATCAATGTCCTCATCTTCTGGAACTCCTGCCTCTTCTGAAAATTGCATGCTGGCACGAGGGAGGTGGATATGACCATCATGATCCTGTGCGACGCTGCCTATCCCTTGCTGCTCTGGCTCATGAAATCCTCCATGGACAGCCTGGACCCCACCAAGGAGCATTTCAATGCCCGTCTGAGTAGGTGCCACCTGGTTGTGGAATGTACATTCAGCCGTTTAAAGGGGAGGTTCAGGAGTCTGATCACCTGCCTGGACCTCACCAAGTGCAACATCCCCTTTGTGGCGGCAGCATGTTGTGTGCTCCACAACCTGTGTGAAAGCAAGGGGGAGACTTTTCTGCCAAGATGAATGCTGAGGCTGAACATCTGGCCAGGGTGTTTGAGCAGCTGGACACAAGTGCCATCACGAAAGCGCATCAAGGGGCTGTGCTAATCAGAGAGGCCTTCAAGGAGAGTTTTATGCAAGGCCAGTTCTGAGACTCTCCCCTGTGGCTCTCTACAAGAGGCCCCTGCTTTCCCTGTGTGTGCCTTTTATCCCCCATCCCTCTCTTCCCCTTCACTCCCTTCCCACCTTCCCCTCCTCCCCTGTAGAGCAAACAATAAAGTCATCTTTTGAGAAAAAACATGACTCCTTACTGGGGGGACAAACAATAAGGGAGAGACCGGGGAAAGAACCTGAAATGGGGGAGTGGGGCTCAGGGATGGGGCTGGGAGTGGCGTCTGCCTCCAGGTGTTCTAGAGGATCCGGCTGCTCTAGAGATCCCACCCACCCTGTGTTCTGGGGCCACAGAGGCCTCTGGGGAGCCTTGGAGGAGAAGCCGGGGGCGGGGGGTGCAAGGAGGTGTCTGGTGACCCGTTCCATGAATGACACCATGCGCTACATCACCAAGGTGAAGGTGGAGAGCATGGTGTCATGTGGCAGCACCAGCTGGTTCCAGGTGGCCTTTCTCTGCTCCCACACAACCTGGAGCTCCTTCTGGTTGGGCCAATGCTCCTTCTGATTGGCAGCCTGTTCCTGGTACTAATCCTCATGTTCCTGGATGAAGGACTGCAGGCAGGCCATCTACTCCTGCGTGAGCTCCTCTCAGGTATGTTTTTGCCTGTGGATCCTGCTTAGTCAGGTAAATGCAGCGGGAGTTGGGAGACTCATCAAGGTCCCAGCTGTGAAGAAAAGTTACAAGGGCGGTCATCCCAGGAGATACTGTACATGAAGCCTAACTCTAATGTCTGAACCATCACCAAAGATCTCAATTCAGATGATAGCGATGTGCTTCAAGCAAGGGCATATGCTGCCTAGGCAGTGGGCACTTTCCAGCCGGTGCACAAACATTCCAGCAGAACATCGCAACACCCATGGCCTAGGGACAAACAGACATGGGAAGGTGTTGCCTGTGTCTGGAGCCTGCAGACGGTGTGGAGGCTGGGGTGGTTTGACTTCCTTCTGTGTCTCGCACACGCTGGGTCTGTCATCCCACAGAGAGAGAACTTCTATCACTGCCCACTTGGGGGAGAGGGTTGGGGGAGGTGTGTGTGAGCAGCAGATGCCACTTGCCAGAGAGAGTACTACTGGGTTCCCCACCTCTTCCTCCTCCTGGCAGATTCTCATGCATGGGATCAGTCCCCTCTGCATCACCGCACTTGACTGGGAGCAAATGCTGACTGAGTGAGGGCATGATCCTGTGCCACATACTGTGTGGTTCCATGACCCCAGGCTACTTAGTGTTGACTTGTTATGGGAAGGTGTCCCACCATGGAGGGCAGAATAAGGCAGGCCTCTCCAGGAACCTTGCGAGAATGATTGAGGGATTCTTATGTGAGAGCATCATGGAGCTGAGTGCTCTTGACTGGTACTCCATGTGCACACATGTAAACAGGCTGTCGTGTGACCCCCAGGCCAAGCGGGCCAAAAGAATAACACAAAGCCACTCGCAGCCCATTGCCTACCCTCAGTTATAGATAGGGAAAGATAGAGAACTCACCTGAAGTGCCCTCCCTACATTCCTTGGAAGCCTGGGAGATGTCCTAGGAGGGGAGGACTGGCTCCAAAGTGAGAAGCAGCTCCTTGATGGTGGGCATTGACACCTGGCTGGTCTCCTCTTCCTACTCTGCCACCCTGTTCTCCTGAAGACTGATGCCGGGCATGTCCTGGCCAGACTAGATGACAGTGGCAGGGGAGATGACTCATACCTCCCAGGATGGTATTGAATAGCTCATAGTAGTGTCAGATGTGTAGTGTCAGCCCAAAGTGTGCGCTCTGCTCCCTGGTCTTGTGGTAGGCCTGCCACAGCTTTTTAATTTTCATGTGCCTCTGGTTGAGGTCCTGATGTGCCCTTTCTCAGCCAGGCTGGTGGCAATCCAGTCATAGATATCTGCATTCCTTTTCCTGGTGTAGAGATCCTAGAGATTGAACTCCTCCAAAGCTCAATATGGTCCAGGATCTCCACACCGGTCCAGACCGGAGCTCTCCTGCTTCATAGAATCCTAGGGCTGGAGGAGATGTCAGGAGGTCATTAAGTCCAGTCCGCTAACCAAACCAGGACCAACCCCAACTAAATCATCCCAGTCAGGACTTTGTCAAGCCAAGACATAAAAACTTCTAGGGATGGAGATTCAACCACCTCCCTAGGTAACCCATTCCAGTGCTTCACCACCCTCCTATGGGAATAGATTTTCCTAATACTCAACCTAGACCTCCCCCACTGTAACTTGCGACCACTGCTTCTTGTTCTGCCATCTGTCACTGGCAACCATCAGAGGGTATGTCTATACTCTGGGGAGACTGGGAAAAGGAGGTGAAAGAGGGGAGTGGGAAATCTGGGAGGAGGGAGCTGGAAGGGGGAAACCAGGGGAAGAAGGAGGAGGGGAAGTATAAAACTATGGTACGCCATATCTTCAGTACTGTGTACAGATGTGGTCTCCTCACCTCAAAAAAAAGATATTTTGGCTTTGGAAAGGGTTCAGAAAAGGGCAACTACAATGATTAGGGGTTTGGAACAGGTCCCATATGAAGAGAGGCTAAAGAGACTGGGACTTTTCAGCTTAGTAAAGAGGAAACTGAGGGGGGATAGGATAGAGGTCTATAAAAGCATGAGTGGTGTGGAGAGAGTGAATAAAGAAAAGTTCTTCATTAGTTCCGATAATAGAAGGACTAAAGGACACCAAATGAAATGAATGGACAGCAGGTTTAAAACTAATAAGCGAAAGTTCTTCTTCACACAGCACATAGTCAACCTGTGGAACTCCTTGTCACAGAAGCCTGTAAGGCTAAAACTATAACAGAGTTTAAAGAGAAGATAGATAAATTCACAGAGGTTAGGTCCATGGAGTGCTATTAGCCAGGGGGTAGGAACGGTGTCCCTGGCCTCTGTTTGTGGAAGGCTGGAGATGGATGGCACGAGATAAATCACTTGGTCATTGTCTTTGGTCCATCCCCTCCGGGGTACCTGGTGCTGGCCGCTGTTGGCAGACAGGCTACTGGGCTAGATGGACCTTTGGTCTGACTCAGTACGGCCGTTCTTATGTTCTAAGCTCAGGGTCGGGGGTCTCACTGGACCAACTTGATTTTCATGCAAACCTGCTCCTAGGTTCGCATGGGGCCTTTGGTGGCCAGGCTGGCAGCTATCCTACGCTAGACAGCTGCATTCCTGTGCCTAGTGCGGAGGTCGTGGATGTTGGTGGCCTCCCCACAAACCTCAATGAGGTCATTGATCTCCGCACTAGACCAGACAGGTGCCCGCCTCTTGTGGCCCCGGGCAGGCTCCTGGGAGCCGCCAGCCTGGTCCTGGGAAGAGGCGGAGGGCTGGCTCATGCTGTGCCAGGTGCAGGGTCTGCTGGCTGGGTGCTGGCAGGCTTGCAACTGGCACGAGCACTGTAGCCAGACTGTGCCCCTTAAAGGCTCTGGGGCCTGAAGGGGGGCAGAAAAGTTTCCCTGGTTTGGCCCAGAGTGGCCACCAGGGCAAGCTGGGAAGGGCTAGCCTCCAACTAGTTCGAATTAAGTGGCTACACAGCCCTTAATTCAAACTACTTAATTCTAGTTAGTCCTCATAGAATGAGGTTTACCTAGTTTGAATTAAGCACTCCGCTAGTTCGATTTAAATTCAAACTAGCGGTTTGTATGTGTGTGTAGCCCCTATTAAAGTTAATTCAAACTAACGGCTGTTAGTTCGAATTAACTTTGTAGTGTAGACATACCCAGATGGTGTGAGGTAGCACTAGGATTCCTCATGTCTGCCTCAGGCTCTTGTCTCTCACACAGGGCTTCTCCTCTTGCTAGCACTGTGAGAGCGCCACAGGAGGAGGAGAACAGTGGAGGTGCCTTGTGTGGCCAGAGCAGTCAGAGCTGCATCTGTGAAAAGCCTCCAGAGGCTAATTATTTCGAAATAGCTACACTGGCGTGTCCACACTAATACTATTTCAAAATAATTATTTTGGAATTAGCGTTATTCCTGATGGAAAGCAGGAACACAGATTTTGAATTAAGTGGCCCATTATTTCAAAATATTGGGCTTGGTAGTGTGGACACTCCGCTTATAAATTTGACCTTAGGGGGGTTATTTCGAAATAAAGTCCTACTGTAGACCAGGGATTTGGTGCACAAGGGGCTTTAATTATAAAATAATAAATATCAACAATGCCAATGAAGTAATACATATCTATGGAAAATTCTCTTTTCTGGCTTCGTTGGCATTTGCCACACAGTTTTCCATTAAATTAACTGGACACTCCTTTCATCGGCATATGCAACTATGTCTGTTCTGTCCAGCCACTGAGCCTTGCATTCATACATCAGTTTCTTCCATGGCAACCATTGCCTTTGCATTTTGAAAAAGAATTTCATAAAAACCCATTGTGAGACATTGTCAGGACAGATTGTTTCCTCAGTGTGAGGTCTAGTATTTGAAATGTTTACTATTTCTGGGACTGCATCAGGTTGCTAATGGGGATTTGGGATATTTCACTGGAATAGTACATTTTGGCATATTTCCTTAAAGGGACAGTGCTAGCAATACCTATACTTAGATTACCCCAGATCCCATTTTTTAATTATTATGTATTTTGAAAAGTTGCAATGATTTCACCGGTAGCAGAAGGAACCTGCGATTTTGCAGGAGTGAAATTTGGAGTCAAGGAGATTCCTTTTACTGTGTTCATGTCCTCAATTCATTCAGATTTGACTGAAATATAACAGGCCAAAGCCCACCATTTCTTTGCTGGAGGTTTCTAGAAACCGACGGCTAAAATCCACTAGCATTCTGTGAGCCCTGTGTATGTACCGCCCCCGCATCTCATTTCAGCATGCCACACTACATTGTGTCTCAGAACGGGACACAGGCAAAATGGAGCCTGTGATGGGTTCTCCATGGGTTGCTACTTGGAGCAGGGGCACCACTGAACCCTCTGACCCACCAGCCGGGGCTTTCTCTCACACTGTGCTACTTCCTCTCACACTGTGCAAGCTGGAGACCTGCTCCCAGTCTTACACTTCCACAGGCTTACACACAGATAAGGACACACCCACTGGCGGTTACCTGCAGGCTCTCTGCATGACCTAAAAATAGAAAGGCTACAGCTAAGGTAGCTCCTAGCTCCCCATTCATGCACTCCCTCTGGAGTATAATCACAAAATCATACCAACTTGCACTGCACAGAGAACTGTACAATGTAAGCTCATAGAGTTTGGGCCCTCTTACGCACACACATGTGAATGTGGAGAGGAATATGCAATAGACCCTACCCCCTAAGCTTTCTAGGCATTTCACTCCAAACTCACTACTTTGGATTCAAACATAAAATAAATGTATGAACGTAAAAATACAGAATTTAAGTGAGTATTGTATAAGGGACAGCAAACAGATCACAATAGATAACATAGCAAATAAATAAAACACAAACTAAGCTTGATGTACTAGATAGTTTGGATATGAAAAGCAGATTCTCATCCTAACTGTTGATATAGGCAGACCTGAAGAATCTTAAGGCACAAGCTGCATTTGATTTAAGCATGGGTTTCTCAGGTCTCCAGGCACAGGCTAGAAACCCTTTTAACCTGGATCTACCACATCCCCTGGTTCAGTCTTTGTTCCTCAGGTGTTACCAGGAGTCTTCTTGTGTGGGGAGTGGAGAACCACTGATGATGTCACCCCCTGCCTTATGTAGCTTTGGTGTATGGTGGGAACCCATTGCTTCAAAAGTTGGTTCTGGTTTGTGGAAAAATACTGACAAGATGGATTCCAAGATGGAATCCAGAGTCACATGTCCTTGCAGTGTTAGAGCAGCTTCTGCTTACAAGCTGGCCAAAATGCCCACAGGAAAGTTAAGTTATTCTACAGTCCATTTGTCTTTGCTGATTGGCAATCAGCCCTGACTGGCTTCTTCACTGTTGCATCTGAGAGTCTGTCTGCGGATGTTCCCCATTTGAAATACAGATCCCTAGTCGATATTCATAACTTCATATACCAAAATGACGCATGCATACACATAGGATAATCGTATTCAGCAAATCAGAACTTTTCAGTGATACATCACATGACTTAACTTGTACAAAATGCTTCATAAATAAGCCATAAGACTATCATAATAATATCACTGTGAAAAACATGTAGTGCAGTGTCACAGTGACCTCTCTAGCTGCATCTTCTGCTGCTTGGAATGCATTTTAGTCCAGAGGAATGTGAGTAAGACTGAGAACCAGAGTGTCATACATTCAAAACTTGCTTCTTCTGCTTAAGAACATAAGAGTGGCCATACTGGGCCAATTTTGTCATTTTTCAACACCTGGCTCCAGGAAATTTGAACAACCCATCTCATTTCAATTCCTGGGGACAAATACAAATGTGCTGTCTATATAATGGGGCTAGTCATGCATATGGAACACATGATACTTATATATGATCATCTAATTAAAGGGGGAGATTTCCAAAGTCACAAATGGCACTGAAGTCAACACAAAGCAGATGCACAAAGAGGCAGCCTTAATAGAATTGCATAAGAAACCTTAATTCTGACAATCACAGACTTTTGAATGTTTGGCTTTGCAGCCTCACTAGCATTCATTGTATACAATTAGTATATGCATCACACACTTCTTGCAGTAAATATAAAAACAATCTTTAGTGTCTCTTGCGGGCAAATTTGTATAGGTTGGAGATTAGAAGGATTTATTTAACAATTATTAAACATTACAATGTTCAGTATGGGAAGATGAAGACACGCCAGGTGACTCTAAAACCCCTGAGGGACTAGCATAGAGGAAAACACTGCTGTTTGTAACTGGTTTCATAAGATGACTTAGGAGACTTTTTCAGCCTTTTCCCTCCGTGGTTCAATGAAAGATTTTTTTTCTTGAGGTTATTCAGTAAGAAAAATAGCTGAATTTTCTGAGGATGGTCTCAGTTATTCTCTTTTTCTCCTGAACAGTTAAGCTGAACTGCATTGTGCTGTGATCGCAGTAGATTTCAGACACTACTGTAATGCATTTAGTTGGGTCAATACTTGGATAATAGACAAGATACCTCAGAAAACAGTGCAGTAATTCTGAGGATGGTGTTGCCTTCTCTGTGTCAGTACACAAACAATAACCCCCACAGGATTCAGGAGGGCGTTGCCCTTCAGACAAGCTGTAGAATTAAAAACCTGGCCATTTGTACTAGTAATTAAGAAGCCAGGACACTTTTCACAATAGGAGTAGTATTTCTGCACAAATTTCAATTTGGCTAATTACAGTCTGCCTAAGTTCCCCCTACAAATTCAACTGATGGGATTCTTCATTTCCTGCCCTGCAGCAAACTGTTGTGTGCTTGCGCTCTGCGCTATTAAACAGCTGCTGCAGTTCACCCTATAGTCATCTACACTGCAAATGATGATGCTAATACATTATTATGGTCCTCAGCTTGAAAACACCTAGCCATATGAATAACTTCAGTCACAGGAGTAGCTCTAATGAGACTCATGTATGTCAGTACCGAGACAGTGAGGCCACTCCTATAAAAAGCTATGCTGCTGTTTGAGTTTTTAATCCTGGTGGTTATACAGTGGGTAAGATTGCACAAGTGGAATTTTCTATAGAATGTGGGAATAGGCACTCAAGTCCCTGTAGCATTCAGTGGAAGGCAGTGAGGTCTTGTGACTAGAGAAATGAGAATCTGGACCCTATTCTTCTGACTGCTACTCTTTGGGCCTTTCCATATGTGCCAAATAGGTCTAATGATAATGACTTCAATTGTAAAGAGCTTTGAGATCACTCTGTCAGAGTTGCTGTGTGATTATTCTTACTATAATTTAACTCCTTCACACTCTGAAAATCTCAGCTTGTGTCAACAACAATCTCTGCTCTACTTCCCCTCCTTCCCCCCTCTCCCCCGCCAAAAAAAATTTTAGGATTTGTTTGACTGTTAAAACTGTTCTGGTATTTGAACAAAATTACAACCTGAGGTAATGTATGCACGTCAACTTTTTAGGATTTCTGGAATTGCCATGCTAAACTGAAGAAAGAAGAGAATATTATAACACAAACCAATGGCTGAAAGTTACAGCTAGACCAATTCAGGCTGGAAATAAGGCATGCCTTGTTAACAGTGAGAGTAATTAACCATTAGAACAATTTACCAACTGTTGTGACTTCTCCAGCGTTGAGAATTTAAAAAAAAATCAAAATCAGATGCTTTTCTGAAAGTTCTCCTGTAGGAATGATTTCTGGAGAAGTTATATGGCCTGTGTTGTAGAGAGGATGGCACTAGATGAATACAATGGTTCCATCTGGCCTTGAAATTTATTAATTTGTGGTCTGTCTAATCTGATATCTCATCACCGTTTGTGGCTAGAATCTAATGTTTAACGAAAATGTGTGAAGATCACCTACTCCCAGGGGAATTTCTTTCTAACCTCTAATAGCTAGAGATTGTCTAAAGTACTGAATAGATTCCACTAATTCTGTTTATTTTTATCTATTATTTATACAGGTTGTAACTCTAAAATGCGGGATTCCCTGTCTGTCAACATCCATGGTCCGTCATGACCACTGATTTTGCAGGATCAGAGAGTCCCAGTGTACTGCAAAGGAGTGGGGGCCCGGGAGCTGGGACATGGCTCAGTTGGGCTGTGAGGGGGGGCCAGGAGCCAGCATACAGCTCATCTAGCTGAATTTTCTGAGGCTGCAGTTAGCGGGGAGGGAGCTGGCGCATGGCTCAGCTGGGCTGTGGGGGGAACCAGGAAGCCTGAGGCAGGGGGGAACAGCAACAGGGGGCATGAAATGACCTCCCTTGGTCCAGAAAAATCCCTCATCTGGGACCAGTCATGTCCCGAGTGTGCTGGACCACAAAGGTCCAACCTGTATTATCCATTTTAATATTTACTATCATAAAACTTGATATATTTGTGATCCAGGAAAATGTCTAATCACCTGGTGGAATCCTGCTCTAAGACTAGGCCCAAACTACAGAACTTATAGTAGCACTGCTGTACCACTGTTGCTGTGTCACTGTAAGATCTTCTGTGTAGCCACTCTATGCCAGTGGGAGAGAATGCTCCTGATGGCATAATTAAAAGACTCCCAATCAGCAGTGGTAGCTATGTTGGCAGGAGTGCATTGTGCATTAACACAGTACTGTCCATACCAAGGTTTTTGTCAATGAAACTTACATCACTCAGTTGAGTGTTTTTATTGAATGCCTCACCAACAAAAATTTTGCTGATGAAAGTGCTAGAGTTGACAAAGTCTGAACCTCTTATGGCAGTGAGTTGGGTAACAGTACATTGTGGGGGTAACAGTGCATTGTGGGGGTGGGAAGTATTTCTTTGTCCCTATTTTTAATGGGATGCCTTTCAATTTCATTGAATGTTCCTTGCGCTTGTGTTATGAGAATAAAATCTGGTTTTAGAGCTACCTTCTCTATAGAGTTCAGTGTTGTGTATTCTTCTCATTCATTTCCTTGCAAGTTAAACAATTTGGCTACGTCTAGACTACAATCCTCTTTCGAAAGAGGCTTTTTCGAAAGAATCTTTTGAAAAAGCCTCTTTTGAAAGAGAGCATCTAGACTGCAACCACTTCTTTCGAAAAAGCGAGCCGCTTTTTCGAAAGAGAGCACCCAGGCTATCTGGATGCTCTCTTTCAAAAAAGCCCTGTTTGCACTCAAGAATGCCTTTTTTCAAAAGAGCACTTTTGAAAAAAAGGTGTTCTTCCTTGTAAAATGAGGCTTACCGCGGTCAAAAAAACACACTACATTCTTTTGATTTAATTTCAATTTAATTTTGAAAGAAGGCAGTGGCAGTTTAGACACAGTGGAAGTTTTTTTTCTAAAAGACCATTTATTTCGAAAAAACCCTGTAGTCTAGACACACCCTTCCAGTTATAAGCTGGAAAATTAAGGTAGGCTATCGCAGCTACTACTATGTATCTTTTGATGTTTATTAAAACATTACAGTCAGCTTATAAGCTTGGTGTTTAGGTGTAATTGAGGCACATTGAGTTTATGTGATATTGCACATTTCCTTGTGTCATGAAATCAGCACATAATTCATTGCACTAGGTAATCTTGACACGAGAGAGAGCCAAGATTGGAAGAATGAAATAATATCTTTCATTTATTTAACAGCTTTCATAAGTATGAATAAAGGTACCACCTTCAGGCACAATTTCACCCATGACTGAGGGACAGCCACCTCTTGAGTGGAATGCCTGAGCTGTTTAGTACAGCATTACTACTATCACAGGAAGTGGAGATTATCCCCATCCAACTGAAACTGTGGTGAGAACTTTTGATAGGAAAAATGGTATGACCTGGAGCTGTTCAGAGAAATTCCAACAAAAAGTTTCTTTTTTTTTTTTTTGGCCAGAATTTTCCAAATTTGTGATTGCACTAAGTTCTATTGGAAATCAGTCAACTTTTGAAACCTGCTCGCCAGAATCTGTGAGCCTGGAGTAGCCAAACAGGTAAGTCTGCAGACTTTTAGGGTCTGCAGCCAAGCTAACCATGTGAACCATCCTGGATTTGGGGACCCCAGAGCTTCCAGCAACTGGAACTGGGACAGCCAGCCTGGTGTAGAGTCTCTGGGGCTATGTCTACACTACTGGGGAATGCCTCCGGGGAACACATCTGCTCTTCTGCTTTTTTTGCAGAAGAGTAGATGCACTCTTTCGGAAGCCCACGAGGAAGAAGGGCTCTTCTGAAAGAGGAGGCTTTTCCAAAATTTGGCCCAATGTAGATGGGCCACATTTTGGCAAAATCTCTTCCGAAAAAACCACCGGAAAAAGGTATGCAAATTGTGGGGGCACAATTTGCATACCTTTTCCAGTACATCAGTTTAGGTGTAGACATCAGTTTAGGTGTAGACATAGTTAGGAACCCTGGGTTCCCTTTCATGGATAATGTCAAAAGTTTTGGTATTTGTTCTGAACCAGAACTAAACTAAACTTCTAAATATTGAAATCCTCTATAAAACAGAATTACATTTCTCCACACAGTTCCAGTAATGATGTGAATGGGAATAATGACTGGATAGGCAGGTCAGGACTAGATGCATTGTCAGAGCTGTGCAAACAACAATATCCCATCTGTAGCAAGTGCTGCTAGCGTTTCAGTTTCATAAACACCTAATTCACATACATAATTTGAAAGGAGGGGAAAAAAACCTCACACCCCACAAAGGAGTATATATATGCCAATAGACTCATTCCTCTCTCATTTCCACTCAGACTTATGAGCTTTGCAAAGCTTTTTTGTCTCAGCTGGAAGAGCCTTCTGTTCACCATACCTCACATAAAAGCTGATTGCTTCTTCAAAATGTCTGATCTTTATATATGAGAAACATAATAGATTTGAAACAGGCTCATAATTCATTTAATTTCAATGTCTTAATTCTTTATTCAATACTCTAGATAAACAAATAAGTAAGGTAATCATTTCATGGACTATATCATTTTCATTATCTCCTCAGTACACCCAAAAGCCAAAGCTCTTTTCTTTAATATTGTGTTTTCTCATAGCCACATAGGGTATGTCTACATAGCAGAGCTGAAGTCAAATTAAGCTATGCAACTGGAGCTATTTCAATTGCGTAACTTAAATTTAAATAGCTTAATTTGGCTTTTGGCGCTGTCTACATAGCAGGAAGTTGAAGAAAGATCACTTTTCCTTCGACTTCCCTTACGCCTCATAAAATTAGAGTTACAGGAGTCGGAATAAGAAGTCCTCCAGGTCGCCATTATTTCAAAATAATGGCTTGCAGTGTAGACACACATTTTGTTATTTTGGAATAACATCAGTTATTCCAAAATAACATTGCTGTGTAGACACAGCCATAGGAACAATATTGGGATACATCCGTTTTAGCTTTATGAGATTATTCTAGACAAAATTGCCCACTTTATAAAAAAGGTGACTGGTAATTAAATGTAATTAAATCACATCATATTGAATACACTCCAGCTGGCAATGGCAAAGGCAGTCAAGCAAGGACTACTGCACCTAGGAAGAAGTAAAATAGGGCCCAGCCATGGTCAGCCCTTCCTCCTGCACCTCCCTGGACTTAGAATTATGCATAGGAGAACTCCCCCTCCTCCTCATATTCTGGAACAATGAGTAACAAGTGGTCTTTCTATCCCTGCCAAGTGGCCTTGGTGGAGGATTTGCAAAGAAGAGCCAGACAGAGATTCCAGTCAATGGGAGCATTAGCAGCCAGAGCAGGGACTTTTGGTCCTTTGAATATCTGGAGAACTTTCTGAGCTTCTGAATGGACTTTCTCTGGCCTATGCTGATGGGCAATGTGTTCTAACCTTCCCACTCCCCCTCCACTATGCCCTCTCTCACAGTGCATCCAGCTCAGTTTCACTCCATCTCCTGCCCCCTTGGTTCACTTCCCTTTTCTTTTTATTCCATTTAGCTGATCTCCAATCTAAATCCACCAGCAAGTGAATTAACAGAATAAATGATGAACTAACATGTTGTGTGACACCCTCACATTGCTTACTCTGGAGAAGTGTTAGACCTGCTTCCCCCACGTTCAGTTAGTGCTGTCTATTCACTCTGTAAGCTTGTGGTGGTGTGGCTGGAGCTAGGGAATTTTGAGGCTGCCTGATGCAACCACACCAACCACAGGTCTCTCAGGGAGGAAAAGTCTCTGTTTCTAGTGTTCACTGAGCTGGGCTCCCCCCACTGAATAATTATCCTTTCTTGGGAGGCTTGGGTGTTTGCTTGTGGGGGATGGTTGAACATAAAAACGGCCATACTGGGTCAGACCAAACGTCCATCTAGCCCAGTAGCCTGTTTGCCGACAATGGCCAGTACCAGGTGCCCCAGAAAGGGTGGACCGAAGGCAATGATCAAGTGATTTGTCTCCTGCCATCCTTCTCCAGCCTCTGACAAACAGAGGCCAGGGACACCATTTCTATCCCTTGGCTAATAGCCTTTTATGGATCTAACCTCCATGAAATTATCTAGCTTCTCTTTAAACTCTGTTATAGTCCTAGCCTTCACAGCCTCCAGTGGCAAGGAGTTCCACACGTTGACTACACGCCGTGTGAAGAAGAACTTCCTTTTATTAGTTTTAAACCTGCTACCCATTAATTTCATTTGGTGTCCTCTAGTTCTTTTATTATGGGAACTAATAAATAAATTTTCTTTATCCGCCCTCTCCACACTACTCATGATTGTATATACCTCTATCATATCCCCCCTCAGTCTCCTCTTTTCTAAACTGAAAAGTCCCAGTCGCTTTAACCTCTCTTCATATGGGACCCATTCCAAACCCCTAATCATTTTAGTTGCCCTTTTCTGAACCCTTTCCAAGGCCAAAATATATTTTTTGAGGTGAGGAGACCACATCTGTACACAGTATTCAAGATGTGGGCGTACCATAGTTTTATACAGGGGCAGTAAGATATTCTGTGTCTTATTTTCTATCCCTTTCTTAATAATTCCTAGCATCCCATTTGCCTTTTTGACCACCGCTGCACACTGCGTGGAAGTTTTCAGAGAACTGTCCACGATAACTCCAAGATCTCTTTCCTGATTTGTCGTAGCCAAATTAGCCCCCATCATACTGTACGTATAGTTGGGGTTATTTTTCCCATTGTGCATTACTTTACACTTATCCACGTTAAATTTCATTTGCCATTTTGTTGCCCAATCGCTCAGTTTGGTGAGATCTTGTTGGAGTCCCTCACAGTCTGCTTCTGTCTTGGCTATCCTAAACAGTTTGGTATCATCCACAAACTTTACCACCTCACTGCTTACCCCTTTCTCCAGATCATTTATGAATAAGTTGAAAAGGATTAGTCCCAGGACTGACCCTTGGGGGACACCACTAGTTGGAGGGGCTTAGCCCTGAAATATCCTGAAACAAAAAGCAAACCCAACTCAATACTGGGCCACCCACTGGTCTTCCCATGCAACATCCCTTTTCTTTCCTTCAAGCTTGCCTCCCAGATAGTTTTTTTATTCTGGCATTGCTCACATCTTGGAGTCTAACTGCTCCACCCACATGATTGTTCCAGCTAGCAGGAATGTTTCTCCTTACCTCTGCAGCAGACTGCACTACGCCGCTCCTAATACAACATCCCTAAGGGTATGTCTACACTATGGGATAAGATCGAATTAAGATATGCAAGGTCAGCTTTGTTAATGGCATAGCTGAAATTAAAATAGTTTAACTTGATTTTTGGCACTGTCCACACGGCAGGAAGTTGAAGGGAAAACATTCCCCCTTTGACTTCCCTTACTCCTTATGAAAGCAGGACTCCTGGCATTGACTGGAGTGCCCCTCTCAGTTCGAATTAGCGTGTCTTCCCTAGACCCACTAATTCTAAACCTGAAAGATCAGCAGTGGCAACTTCGATCTTCTCTGTAGTGTAGACATACCCTAAGGTGTCACAGGACTACTCCTTTTTAAAGTTACAGACTAACACGGCTACCTCTCTGAGACCTAATACTGTTTGTGAGTCTACATTCTTCACAGAAAGCCTTTTTTTTCCCCCTGGAAACACTGCCTGCATTCCCATACCAGGTGATCAACTCTTTCTTAAACTTGCATGAGTTACACAGCTCACCTTTGACTCTATTCAATAAATATAAATAATTATTCAAACCCCAATGGCCAATCAGCAGCCTAAATATGAGCATTTCACTGATCCTCTAATAATCTTGGAGTATCCTCTTTCCTCCTTGCTCCTCATTTCTTGCCATTTCTTTTTCAAACCCTTTTTGAAACTAACCTTACATTCTGCTTACTCAAAGGAATTTTTACATCAATTGTGTACCTTTTAAAATATTTTTCACTTCCTTACCTGTCATTTCATTGAGAAGGATGCCACAAATGCTGGAATCTAGATTAATACTATGTTCCTAGCTAAACATACTAACACTGTTATCAAAAACAATATTTCACTTATTAGCCCACTCCTGCTTTTTGAAGTACCCCCTTTTTAAGTGTCCAATAATCCTAATACCAAATCCAGCACTGGGAGTACTGAACTGAGTCAGGCTTTCTCCTTTTAGTTCCCTTCCAGACTTGGCATTGGTTGCAGGGTACATGGAGTGGGGCTATCTGGGCTCATGGGCTCTCCTTAATTTCTCTGCTGGTGTATCTTCTCTACTCCATTACAAAGCTCTTAGGGACAGGGCACATCTTTCATTACTGTGTGTTTGTACAGCAGCTAGCACAACAGGACCTCACTCTTGGTTTACCGTTAGCGTGTTCTTTAATAAATAGATTTAATAATCATGCAAAGAAGGGGACAGATCTGTGTACTGATGTCAAACTCTGACACTTCCTAATTTTTAGTGCTTGATGTTGAAAACTTAAAAATGTTCTTTTCATGTAGTTTTTGGTCTGAGATAGAGAATCTATTGAAAAGCAATGTTAGAATTCAGGCAAGTATGGACATAAATAGGAACTGAGGGTGCTGCATGGAAACAAACCTCTAGTAGATTGGATTGAGTCCTGCAGAGGCATGCAATACAAGATGTACTGGGAGGCTCAGAATGAGATGCTACTTAATATATTTTTATTGTTGTTGTTACCATCTGTATCACTAAATCATCCAGAGAGTTCAGTCAGGACCAAGGCTCCATTATGTCAGGGCATTGCATAAGCCCATAGGAAGAGACAGTTCCTGCCTCAAAAAGCTTATAAATCTTCCTCTATCTTTCTCTTTCCCTCATACTCTCTAATGTGGATTAAACTTTGTAGCCCTCTGATGCTATACAAATGATCAATGATAATAAATTCCATGTATTCTGTATGCCAAACAATTTGAGAAGTCTGAGATCTGAACTCAATTTCCTGTCTTTTTATAATTACTGATAAAAGCCCCCTGTTCACTCCAGTTTGAATGTAGTTAGGCTTAGGGGGTTAAATCTATTCTGTTTTAAAAGAAAAAGAAAACAGAGGATTTGATTGTTCATGACATTTTGTTCAGAATCAATCATTGTCGGCTCAGGTTAAACTGATTTACTATGAGACTGCCATAGAAAAGATTTGCCACAAATGCCAAGGCTCTGAGCTATTTCCACTGCGCTGAACATAATGATGGATTTATCATTGCAATCAAGATGGTAAAACAGCATGGTCCCCAGAGTAGAGCACCAGGCAAATTGATCACAACAGTCCTGAAGTTATATAAGGGCTTTGTTTATCTGGTCTCAGTCTGCCGGAATAGTAATCCAACTTAAGATAAAACACTCTGATCTTTACAGAAGTTTGGACAGGTTTTATCTCCCCAAAAACATATACAATGGATTAGAATTTACCAGGGAGCAAAATAACTACCCATTAAAAAAAGTATATAATAAAATCCAGTTGAACGTATTGTGCAGTGGCGGGAAATACTATGATTATCACGGACAGTAACCACCAATCATACAGCATTCTCTTAATGTATAATTGAATATGCTATAATAGCTTAGTAAGAAAGTGACTAATGTGGGAACCAGAACATTTGCTTTTAATGCATTACCTTTTCATTACTTGCATTCTCTCCTAATTCAATCAAGAGCTGGTGACAACAGGAAGTGCTTCCTGACCTCAAATACATTACAACTAAAGCGAAATATCATCCCTTTTGTGATTGTACAGCAGCAGACGGCCTTTTGCTCCAGCATGACAGAAATCATCCACCTCTGGTGAGCATTTTTCAGCAATAGATCTCAAAGCCCTTTGCAAAGGACTCTAAGAATTATTATCCGTTTAACAGAGGAGGAGGATGCTGAGCCACAGATCTTGGTATGCCTACATTACAGCTAGAAGTGAGCCTAGGGCAAGTTATGCAAGCTCAGATTCATCCTACCCCCATGTCTGAAGTTCAGTAGCTAGCTTGATCATTGGCCGGTGCTGTAATATCTATTGTGCAGTGCAAACCAAACTATCACAAGTCTGTCTGTCCTGGTTAGGAGGCTCACTCACAGGGTCAATGTAGAAAAAAAAAAGATAGAGGAAGTGATTTGTCCAAAGTGATCCAACTGGCCAGGGAAACTAAACAAAGGCTTCCTATATATTAGTCCAGTGTCACATATGAGGGACCACAATGACTTGGGCCATGGTGTCCAACCATTCTGAAGCAGTAGCTACTATAGTGGTTACTGCTATAGTGAACTAGCCACACTCAACTGGTCAAATAGCCACATAGTTCAAGGCAGCTAGCCACACTCCACCAGTCAAATAGCCACCGCAGGCTTAGAGTCTAATTGGCCAAGTCTCCCTCAAAGGAGACCTCTCCCGTTCTCCTGAGCCCTTCAGAGAGATCCCTGCTGACCTCAGTACCCTTAAATAAAGGGAGAGTTGAGCTCTGGAAGTAACCTCTGCATCTTGTAGGGAACTCTAAAGGGGTCATGCAGAGTCTGGGCATTACTGACAGCTGGAGAAGAACAGCAGTAGCAGTGAACCTCTCCATAGGTTGTCCTCTGTCGACAGTGGATCTTGGGGGACTTCTGGCATTTGGAGGCTAGAGTCTCTCTTTTTCCCTGTGTCAGAGACACACCCTACATCTGACAGAATCTAGAAGAAACTGAAAATCTGATGCCATGGTCATTTCACAGCACAGTGTTTCCACAGAACGACACAATATGGTCTTTTGCTTTCACTCAGAACTTATTTGGGCAAACTCTTTTCATTACCCATTTGACTAGGTAAAGGTTGCGTAACAAAGGAATGAGGATTTCAGGATTTGGCACATAGATTAAAGGATCAAATATTCTGAGGAGTTCTATAGATTTCCAATGTAGAACAAAACCTGAACCCATCCTTGATAACAAAAATCTATGTAACATTTGAATTTAACAAGGGTGCAAGGGTATAACTAGATCCAAGATCATAAAATCTTTAAATAGATAATAAATTCTTTGGAAGAGGGACTTTATCGTTCTATCTTTTTGACTGCACAATAGGATCCTAAGAATTCAGGTTAGTAAATTTACCTTAATTTTCAATTTATGTTAGTTAAACTAATTTGTTTGCTACGGTGAACTCTGAGTAGACCCTTTTTATATAGTGTTTGTAAAGAGATATACTGAGCATTGCTGATTGACTTTATACAAAGTAGCATAAACTATATTTTATACTGATTATGAGAAATAGAACAAAATAACAACATTCTTGAGACCAGAATAGTTGTTAATCCAGAGTTCTGTTGCATTCTTCAACTCTTATCCCTAAGACATCTTTCCCAAAGACAAATAGTACCAGTCCAATGCCTAATGTTGGCCAAAAAGTGGCCATCACATAAACTGTTACGAAAGCATTTTGGCATCTAAATGCTTAGAAGGTACTTAGAAGGGTTTTAAAAAGTTCTGAACAGATTAGGTGTCTAATTCCCATTGAATTAAAGTGGACTTGGGTGCCTAATTCACCTAGACACATTTATAAATTCCACTAAATGCCTTATTTTAAGACATCTAAATATCTTTGTAGAACTGGCCATTAGCTTCTACTAGTATAGGTGCTCTAGGAAATGCTGGGGCTGGCAGGCAGATAGATTTAATGTCAAAGAAAGCAGAAAAATTACATCAGGAAATGATTAAAAAAGAGAGTTCTTACCTCTCTTTGTAGTGACTGCTTAAATCGGTAGCAGGGTAAAGTGCCATATACAGGCCAGTGACCCAGGATTTTCTAACATTGCCTGTACTCTATTGCAATTCCCTATTTCTCAAAGGTACCAGGAAATTGGGATGAAACAGAGAGGATCTCACATGAGCTTGATATACTCTTTGCTGTATGTCCATCTATCTGGGACTGCAGCTATTTCAGAGATGCTCTCTGACTCTGGGAATCATAATGGCTGATGTATAAATTGGAGCAAGAGCATTATGGGTAAAGAGTATCTTCTCACCAACAGGCAAAATTAGCCACAATACATCCTGCCCTTCATCCTGCCACTGTGAAAATGGATGGGATTTGTTATGTCTTCTGAAGATGAATAGATCAGGGCTATTCTGGACCAAGAGCAGAGAGGAGTCCTGTGGCACCTTATAGAGCATAAGCTTTTGTGGGCAAAGACCCACTTTGTCAGATGCTAGAGTAATGGTTCCTGGACTACAGTAAAGAATGCTGGGATAGTGTAGAATAGGTTCCTTTTCAACACTCCCTCTCCATGTGCTGCCTGGAGAGAATGGACATAGCTGAAAAATCCAGTCCACAGCTGTTATGTTGTATTTCTCTTTCCCTCTCCAGATCCTCCTGCTGTTGCTGTGATTCTGCTGCTTCTTTCTGTCTCCTATTTCTCTTTCCCTTCCTTTCCATCTTAACTGTCCGTATCTTTATGCAGGTTAATAGGATCTACCTCACCAGGGATCTTGGGTCAAACTGTTTGGCCACCCCTTATCTAAAAGCCTTGTAATGAGTGAACAAACACTTGATGCTTGTATTTGTGGGTCAATCCGATTTTGTATTAAGTTCAGGAAGGCCAATATGCTCTCTAAAATTGATAAATATCCCATTCCTCAAACTACTAATGGAGATTATAGACAAGGGGAAAAGATCTAGGCTTGCACAGAGATAAAAACAGGTACTACAGATTAAAAGGAGTTAACTGTTAGTTTCTTGCGCTCTCTTTCTCTCCCTCTTAATGTCCAATGTGGGTGCTCAGAGAGGAAACCAGTCTCTTCTATACATCTCTGTCACTGAGATTGAAAATTCTGGTCTCGTTGCTCAGGGTTCTTCTTACGATTTATCTTGGGTGCCCACATTTCCTCACACAAGTTGGTATCCATGGGGCAGCTTCATGTGGAAGTCTCTGTGTTGGTAACCAGAATACATGCCCATATATGTACATGCCCCCAAATATCTGCTATTTCCATATGGTTGGATCTTTTCATTGTGATGACATCGTTGCCACTGTGATGGGTATCTGCCCCTCACTGGCCCTTTAAGGGTTAAAACCCAGCCCTGAGAGAGGGCTGGAGCAGTGGAGCCAGTGGCTGTGGCCAATATGAGCTGATTAGGCCCCGCTGAGGGCTGTATAAAGAAAGGCTCCTGGAGGGGCAGAGCCAGTCACACTCTTGCTCTGGTGGAGGAGTAAGATGGACCTGTATGCCAGGGAAGCTGAAGGCTTCCTGAGACAGGGCCGTGGCAGGGAGAGCTGGGGAAGCTCTGTCCAGGCAAGCTCTCAGGCTGCAGGGCATGAAGCAAGGCCTGACTGTCCTAAGGCTGCAGAGAAGCAGCAAGGGAAGGCAAAGGCAACAGGTCCAAACCCCCTTGCCAATGATGAGTTTCCATTTCAGACTGCAGTTTGCCCATGAGGTAAGGGGCTAGATGAAGGCTGGCAGTGGATCAATGAAGCAAGGTGGGCACAGAGGGTTGGGAGTTCCCAAAGGATGAGGACCCTATAGTGCAGAGACAAGGGGAGACACCAGCCAAAAGGGGGAGCTCCAGCACCAAGAAGCTAATTCCCAGAGTGACCAGCAGGAGGCGCTGTGGTGCTGAGTGACCCCATGACCCCACCAATGCCCAGAATCCTTTTTTTTTTTTTTTGGTCTAATGTTTTAGTAGATCTCCAGTTCTTGCAGCTGTCTATTAACACCAAGAGTATGTCAGAACGGAACAAATCTCAGTTGTGATTTGGTGCTGAATATCTTTGATTTCTATACACTGTTGGCTGCGTCTAGACTGGCGAGTTTTTCCGCAAAAGCAGCTGCTTTTGTGGAAAAACTTGCCAGCTGTCTACACTGGCCGCTTGAATTTGCGCAAGAACACTGACGATCTAATGTAAGATTGTCAGTGTTCTTGCGCAAATACTATGCTGCTCCCACTCGGGAAAAAGCCCTCTTGCATAAATGCTTTTGCACAAGAGGGCCAGTGTAGACAGCTAAAAACTTTTTATGCAAAAAAGCCCCAATGGCGAAAATGGCGATCGGGGCTTTCTTGCACAAAACCGCATCTAGATTGGCACGGACGCTTTTCTGCAAATGCTTTTAACGGCAAAGTCCGTGCCAATCTAGACGGTCTTTTCCGCAAATGCTTTTAAAGGAAAAACATTTCCGTTAAAAGCATTTGCGGAAAATCATGCCAGTCTAGACGTAGCAGTTGAGTTTAGTGAATGCTGCGGATGCCTTTCTTATCTCTGATGTCTTTTCCTGCTTGAGATCTCTGTTGGCTAATATGATGCCACAGAGGTATTTAAACTGTTCTACTAGCTTCTTATTGTTGCCATCTAAATGTGATATTATGCTTGGCATCTGGATTTCAGTGATGTTTGTTTTATCATATCACATCTGAGCCCTTCTTAGCCTGATATTTTTATGTAATACTGATTGATATATTATCTTACTGAGTCTCAGAGGGTAGCCATGTTAGTCTGTAACTTTTAAAAAAATGAGTAGTCCTGTAGCACCTTAGAGCAGTGGTCTCCAACCTTTTTACGTCCAAGATCACTTTTTAAATGTCAGAACAAGCCAAGACCTACTGTCCCATCCTTTCCCCAAAATCCCACCCCCTCCTTGAAGCCCCGCCTTCCGTTCTCCTCCTCTCTATCACTTACTATCCCCAGCCCTTATACGGGTACGCCTCTCAGGGTACAGCTACACTACCACTTTTTTTTTCGATTCTGTGCAGACTGGGCCAAATGTCAGAAAAAACCCCTTCTTTCGGAAGTCCCCTTACTCCTCATGGAGCGAGGAATATAGGGGTTACCAAAAGAGTTTGCTGTTCTGCTAAAAAAGGCAAAAGAACAAATGCATCCCTAGACACAGAACAGTTTTTCCGGGATACCTCTGGAATCCCAGAAAAACTCCTGCAGTCTAGCCATACCCTTACTGAGTTGAGACAGGATGTGTGGGCTCTAGGGTGGGAATGAGGGATTTGGGTGTGGGAAGGGGTGAGAGGAGCAAGATCTGGGAGGGAATTTGGATGCAGGAGGAGGTGGAGAAGGGGATGCTGGCTTGGGGAGAGGGCTCCAGGATGGGGAGTGTTGGAGTTGGGATACTGAGCAAACCACATGCTTGTGGATGTAAGGGTGCAGGAGTTTGGGTTGGAGTATGTGAGGGGCTCAGGGCAGGGAGTTTGGGAATAAGATGGGCAGTGTGTGGATAGTGCAGATTTGTAGGTGTGTGGATGGTGCAGGAGCGTTGTGACAGAAGACTGAAGATGTGGGGCTGCAGGAGTTTGGGGATGTGAGTGGCTCAGGCCAGGGGGTTTCAGTGTATGATAGGCTCAGATCTAGCGTCTGGGAGGATGGTGCAGGAGTATTATGATGCTGCGGCCAGATGGGGGCTTGGCCCCAATTGGGGGTTTGTTGGCCAGGCTTCATTTTTAAATAAAATATTATGTCAAACACAAAAAGTTTCAGCATTGTCTTTATTTATGAGAAGAGTGGGGAACCTGTTTTGAGTCAGGGGTCACTGACCCACAGAAAAGTAAGTTGGGGCCACACAAGTGAGATGTAAAAAAATAACTCCTCCAACCCTCCTCTCCCCCAACCTCACTAATGTGGCCCCAACTATGGTGGTGGGAGCTGAGGACGTGGTACTGGGGAAGGCTGTTAGTGGGTGCTGGGGCAGGAGACAGGATGCCAGTGGGTTCTGCAGCAGTGGACAGGGTTCTGCGGCAGGGGACAGCATGCCAGGGGGAACAGGGTGCCAGTGGGTTCTGTGGCAGGGGACAGGGTGCCAGCGGCGATAGGGGACAGGGTGCCAGTGGGTTCTACTGCAGGGGACAGGGAGTCCCCAGCATGTGCCTCCTCTAGGGACTCCTCCTCCACCCCTCAGAGGAGGGAAGTCCTGTCGCACATCTCTTCCAGGACTTCTAACCCCCCACCCACATAGAGAAGGGAAGCCCCAGCACATGCCTCCTCTAGGAATTCCTTCCCCCTTCCTCCCGTAGAGGAGGGAAGTATGGGCGTGCGCCTCTTCATGGACTTCTAGCCCACCCAGCCCCAGCACAGAGAAGGGAAGCCCTGGCACACACCTCCTCTGGGGACTCCTCCCTCCCTCCCACACAGAGAGTCCCCGGCGCACCACAGACCTGCTTTGTGGTACGGCACTGGCTATTTGGGGGAGGGGGAGCAGCCCCCTTCCATCCACCCTGCAGGAAACCAGCACTACCTCCCTTGTTGCTGGAGGTAGGTGGGAGAGGGGGAAATGGGGGGGTCCTGAAGGCATCACGATCGACTGGTTGGGACTTTCCAATCGACTAGTTGATTGTGATCAACAGGTTAGTGACCACGGCCTTAGAGAGTCTCTCTCTCTCTCTCTCTCTCTCTCTCTATATATATATATATATAGTATCATGGGCATTCGTGGGCAAAACCCACTTCTTCAGATCAGTGTAACAACTGGAGATGAGTTAGATTACTCTATGTGGCAGGGAAAACCCCTTTGCAGTGTGGTACAATACCAAATGATAGAGCCAGTAGATTTAAAGCTTAGAGATGAACTGGCTGGATTCAGGCTCTAGTGACCCTATGCAGACCATCATAGACTATATACAATAACAAGTTTTCCTCTTCATCAGTTTAGCATTTGACAGCCTGCATTGTGGAATATTATTCAGTCCTATGGGATGCCAGGTAAAGTCATCAACATCATCAAGGTCACATAGAGATATGTGAAGCACTCTGTAAACTTAAGGTGAATAAGTGGTTCAGTGTGAACACTGATTTGAAACAGGGGCTAAACTTTATCTCCACTGTTATTTGGTATTGCCATGGACTGAATAATGATGACATGTATTAGCAACAAAACGACTGAGTAAGATGGCAATTACCTAGAAAACCTAGTCTTTGTTGATAATATTGCACCTCTGAATGACATCCCCAAGAAGTTACAAATGAAGATAGTCTTCTTGGGCTCTATACATTCATTTATGTGCTCCTCAGTTAGAAAAGAAAATACAACACATGATATATTTGATTTTTTTCTCTGAAGATGGATATTGCAAGCCAATTGTTATTTTTCTTTTGTATTCACCATTTGAATATATTCAAATAATATTATTTCAAGTTTTTACTCTATGAATCGGTGATAAACAGTTGAAATTTGAGCTGTATTACTGAAATCTCTGTGACTCAATTTCCCCATCTATAAAATGAGGATAATGACGGTTTGCAAAGTTCTTGGAGATCTTCTATTGAAAGCATTATATTAGAGCTTGGTATTATTATTATTACTATTAATCAATATGATAGGCTAGATAAGAAAGATGACACAAAAACTTACATTTGGAATGCAGAATAAAGTTTCTATGATTACTCACCCATGCATCTTTGAAATTTGCTTTCTGCAAACATATTGCTGGTATAATGCTAGCACTTAAAGGTGGAGGAGAGAAAACACACACGGTGTGTCTACACTGGGCCACTTATTCCGGAAAATCAGCCGCTTTTCCGGAATAAGCTGCGAGCTGTCTACACTGGCCGCTTGAATTTCTGGAAAAGCATCCACGCTGTACTGTACAAAATCAGCCGCTTTTCCGGAAACACTACGCTGCTCCCACTTGGGCAAAAGTCCTTTTTCCGGAAAAGCTTTTCCAGAAAAGGGCCAGTGTAGACAGCTTTTCCGGAAAAGCAGAAGAAACGGAAAAAAGCGGTTTGGACGGCGGGAGACACCGTAGAAGCCGCGGACTTCTGCGTAACCCGAGGGCTTAAAGAGCGCGCACGCTACTGGCCACACGTGGCAGGACCCCCCCGGAGACCACCCTTCCCAGCTCTGCCACGTGGCAACTATGCTGCCCAGCCACCTCAGCGCAGGCATGGCAGCTCCAGGTGGTCGTCAGCCACCGTCACCCGGGGCAGGGGAGGAAGCCCCCAGGGGCCGGAAACGTCGGGCCCCATCCTGGACCCCCAGGGAGTTGGAGACCCTCCTGGACTTGTGGGAGGAGGAGGAGGGTCTCCATGACCTGCAGTCCCGCCGCCGGAACGCCGAGCTGTACACCCGTCTGGCACAGAACCTGGCCCAGCAAGGCCACCCCAGCCGCAACTGCGAGCAGGTGCGCTCCAAGGTGAAGGAGCTGCGGCTGGGGTACGTGCGGGCCACGGAGGGAAGAGGAGCAGGACCCGATGCCTGCCCCTATTTTGAGAAGCTGCACTCTTTTCTGGGTGAGCCAGCTCCGCAAGCCCCAGCTGTCCCTGTAGACACCTGCCAGCACCCCCCCATCAACCGTCCCACCAAGCCGGAGGAGGGAGACGACAGTGGCGGCGTGTCAGGAGAGGAGGCCAGCGTTGCCACTCAGCAGGCTCCCTCCAGCAGCTCCTCTGTGGCTGGGGAAGAACCCACTGGTGAGTCTTTGCAGGTTACACTACCAAAGGGCGGGGGGCGGAGGGGAGGGTGAGCCAAGTGCCCGGAGGTGGGAGGGGGAGAGCATGTTACTCAGGCCACGTGAGCTGCACTCTGCGTAGCATGAGGCAGTTAGCAGCACATGCAACCACGTGCAGCCCGGCAGGTGGCCGTGGCAGGCAGCTGCAGGGCACGCCTGGGACCGTGCTTCTCGCACACATTCGGCGGGACCAGGGGGAAGGGTGGATGCCGGCTGGAACTGGCCAGGGCCCCAGGGACTCAGCCCAGAGCCCGCAGCTCCACCAAGGGGTGCAGCACAGGGAACGGCACACTGTCCCATGTCTGGCTGGGAGGCACAGCCAGCTGCTCCTGGGATAAGCGCAGCGTCACAGTCCTGTGACCGTGGACCCCCACCGAGCCCCTCACCTGCTCCCATGCCTTGGCAGGTTCCCCGAGGGAAGTGGCCACACCTGTCCCTGGGCTACCAGGCTTGCGGGAGGGATAGTGGGAGGGAGAAGGGCCCCTGAGTTTTGCTGCAAGGATGGGACACCCCCCCACCCAGTCACCCTTCTGGTTCTGTCCAGGAGATATCCCACGCAAGGGGATCTGAGAGTCCAGACTGCCACTGACAGGTGTGCTCCCAGGCACTGCTGTGGGGATGCATCTCGCTTCCTATCAAACACCATAAGCTTTTCACAGTGTCCACCGGCAGGGAGTTCCACAGGTGAACGCAGCACAAGCACCCTCCCGCCCTGCACGAGGCCAGGATACAGACCGGTGCTTACAATACTGGAGGGAGGACCCTACTCCAGGGGCGGACCTCCTTGCCAACATACAACACGGGAGCAGGAGGGGAACCGAGTGGGCCCAAGCCACAACTGTGCGGTCACCTGGGCTCCGGGGTGGAGGGCATGAAGGTGTGGGGACAGTGGATGGCGTGCCTGACTGACCCGTCCTTTCTTCTCTTCCCTGCAGCGGGACCCAGCACCAGACCCGCGACTCCAGCAGCAGCGGCACCCCCAGCTGCCCAAGCCCGGAGGCCCAGGCTCCGACACCGGGACCAGCTGCTTCGGCGTCACATCACCGCGGTGGAGGGGATCCAGACCTCCATTGTGGAGCGTGTGCAGGGGGACCAGGAGTGGCGGCAGGAGGGATGGGCTGTGTTCCTGGAGGAATGCCGCGAGATGCGCGCCACAATGGGCACCCTGACGGCACATTTAATACATGCCATCCACTACGGCATGGCCGGACCACATGCCCCTGCCATCCCTCCCGGAGCACAGCCCATGCCCCCTCCTATCCCTGCTCCTGCTCCTGCTCCTGCTCCTGCTCCTGCTCCTGCTCCTGCTCCTGACCCTGACCCTGACCATGCTCCTGGTCCTGACCCTGACCGTGCTCCTGCTCGTGCTCCTACTCGTGGCCACCTCACCGTGCAGGCTGCCCCGACGCGGTCTACCCAGCGTGGGCAGGTCAGCCCCCAGAGGGGCGCTCGCAGGGGCCACCCGTCCCAGTAACTGCCCCCCCTCCGTCTCCCAGTTAAAGGTCCCCTCTCTCCTTTTCCCAGTTAAAGGTCCCCTCCCTCTGTTTCCCAGTTAAAGGTTCCCCCCCCCCCACTTTGTAAATAAATGTTCTGTTTTCACTTGAATCTTGTGTGGTTATTGTGTTCCTCTAGTAACTGTAAAGAAATTATGTGAGATGCCAGTTAGCCACTTCAATTTAACAGGGTTACAAACTGTGGACAACAAATTCATGACTCTATCACCGGGGGAGGGGGGACTTTTTCAGTGGTCATTGGTTTGCGGCGCATAAAGAAATACTGAGACTTTTCAGTAAAGATGTAAACCACAAACTATATTTACATAACAACAAACAAGCACAAATGGTTAAAAGATGCAGCACAGTACAGATTCTAAAACATAGTCTAGGCGCAGGGAAGACGATTGTGGTGTTGCTGGCTACCTCAATCCTTTGGGCATTCCGGGCCTCAGGAGAGGAAGAGCCAGGAGATCCATCGAAGATGGCACTGACGTAAGCCTTCCGCACAAGTCCCAAATCCTGTTGGCTGTTCTTCAGGACAGGCGATGGTGGCCTAAACCCTAGCCTAACTTAAAGGAAAAACCCTAACTACGCCCGACGCACCCGACGAACAGACTCGATGACAGCCGATGTGCTGTGACCCGACGCTTTACTATTGGGGGGGGAGGTAAGGGGAGGAGGTGGGGAAGGGTAGGAGCTGGGATGGAGTAGTCTGGGGTGACCCAAGCAACCCTGCTACGGGGCTTGGGCAAACATGTCCACCAGGGCCTCTCTAATGAGCACCGCCTCCTGGCGCGCCTGGCGGATGACAGCTGTGTCGGGCTGGTCCAAGGTCTGTGCCTCGGCTGCCACCCATACACGGAGGAAGGCCTCCCCACTGTGCTCCACAATATTGTGGCGCACGCAGCACGCGGCCAGCACCTCTGTTGCATTCTGCTCACCCATGTCGAGACGGGTGAGCAAACAACGGAAGCGGGCTTTTAAGCGTCCAAACGCCAGCTCCACTGGGTTTCAGGCCTGGTTGAGGCAGTCATTGAACCGGGCCCGGTTCTGGTCCGGCTGCCCCGTGTAGGGCCGCATGAGCCAGGGCATCAGGGGGTAGGCCGCGTCCCCGACGATGCAGATGGGCATCGGCACATCCCCGACAATCAAGTCCCACCGGGGGAAGTAGGTGCCCGCCTCCAACCTCTGAAACAGTCCTGAGTTCCGGAGGATGCGGGTGTCGTGTACCCAGCCGGACCAGCCGCCGTAGATGTCCAGGAAGCGGCCCCGGTGATCCACGAGGGCCTGCAGGACGATGGAGCAGTACCCCTTTCGGTTCATAAAGTGGGCTGCTCGACGCTCCGGGGCCCGGATGGCGATGTGGGTGGCGTCCAGGGCTCCCCCGCAGTTGGGGAACCCGAGGGCAGTGAAGCCGGCCATGGTCTCATCGACGTCGCGCAGGCGGATGATTCTCGGGAGCAGGACGTCATTGATGGTGTGGACAACCTGCAGAAGGGTGCAGAGAAACACAAGGGAACACATTACATACAGCCGGGGTGAGTGTGCGCTCCCTTGGGTCCCCCCCCCTTGATTCCCTCTGTCCTCACATACACACACCCATACACACACCCCAGGGCCCCCCTCGCCCCATGCCCCCCCCCACCAGCGGGCCTGTGCAAGGGAGGGACGGCCGAAACCCCTGGGCGACCCAGCCTGGAGTCTTGGGTGTCCCTGGGCCTGGAGTGGAGCACCCTCCCCCTATCCCACTCCCCTTGGGACTTACCTGGATGACAATCACTCCAATGGTGGATCTTCCCACCCCAAACTGGTGTGCCACTGAGCGGTAGCTGTCCGGTGTGGCCAGCTTCCACAGCGCGATGGCAACCCTCTTGTTGACGGGGATGGGTGCCCGCAGCCGGGTGGCGGTTCTCTGCAGCGCGGGGGTGAGCCAGGTGCACAGCGTCATGAAGGTCCGCTTCCTCATCCAAAAATTCCAGATCCACTGGTGGTCGTCCGATTGTCCGAGGACCACATGGTCCCACCAGTCGGTGCTCGTCTCCAAAGTCCAGATGGGCCGGTCTATGGTCGGGTGCTGATGCCACGCGGTTGCCAGGACCTCCCTGGTGAGGGAGTCCAAGGCGATCTCTGCCTCCTGGTATATGAACGCCAGGGCACCAGCCTGCAGCATGAGCTCCAGGCACCTGTACAGGCCCAACAGGGGCCCGAGCAGGTACATGGCCACCCACGGCTCCATGGGAGATAGAGCAGGGCAGACAAAAGAAGACGCTGGGAAAAGCAGTTGGGGGCCAAAGGGTGGTGTCCCCGAAACTCACAGGGCAACCACCGACCCTGTGAAGGGTGCCAGTCCCTGGCAGAGGTCCCAAGGCATGGGAGCACGAGACCAACGGCTGCCCGGCGAGACCCCTTTAACCACGCGTCTGGACGGAGCTCCGGCCCCGCCCCCGGAAAGGTCTGGTGGCCTTTGCCCTTTTCAAAATGGTTCCGGGCTTTTGCTTTTCCGGAAAAGCGCGCCGCCAGTGTAGACGCGCTTTTCCAGAAAAGCGCATCGTTATCAAGGAAACTCCGCAGCCAATGTAGACATTCCTTTTCCGGAAAAGCTGAAAACGAAATAGTATTCCATTTTAAGCATTTCCGGAAATTCATGCCAGTGTAGACGTAGCTACAGGGTTTTGAAATAAACTGATGTGAATAAATTTAAAATGCAGAGGAGTATTTGTGAACATTTTATTTACATAATTCAGCCTGCTGTGTTTTGGGGTTATATAAAAAGCCTTCAGACATTATGTTGGACCTTATTCAACAGGGATGTGATTATTTCTGCAGATGCATATATCCGTAATGTGCCTTTTAAAGAAAACTGATGTGGTTCAACTAAAGGCTGTCTGAAGAGGATGAAGGATGCTAGCGTAACACTCAGTTCCATAAGTGTTTAAACTACTTCAGAGGTAAAATTATCAGGTTTATTCTGCCAGAGATGAGAGAGCCAGAAACTACTTATTAGAACAGTGGTGCTTCCTGTTTTACATATCATAACATATTTGACATTCATCCCTCATTCATATCTGTTCCTTAACCAGACCAATTTTCAAGACAATTTTTAAAAGAGAGAGACTACAGTTTTCTACTCTGCGCTTCAGTTTTTGGTAACATTGTGTTTTTGCACATGAAGAGCCTGCATAGTTTTCTTATATTGTATTATAAAAATGATCCTTGTGGCCCTAAGGATGTTGACTGGGCCTGAAACTATGAGCAAGGCTCAACAAATATGATAATAGCTGAAGAAGCAAACTAAGAACATGTCTGTATTGAATCCAGGAGGTGTGACTCCCAGCTAGCATAGATGTACCCATGAGAGCTTTGCTTGAGCTATCATGCTAAAAATAGTAGTGAAACCAGAGTAGTGTCTCAGGCTAGCCATTCAAGTACAATTCAGCCCAGGTACTCTGAATACATACTTGGAGGGCTAGCTTCAGCTGCTGCTCATGCTGCCTCAGCTTACCGAGGGCACATCTGCACTAGGAAACTATTTTGAAATATTTTATTTTGAAATAATAACTCCCAAAATAACTATTTCAAAATAGAATGTACACTTTATAGGGAAGCCTCAAAATTAGTCCAAGTCAGGACCTCTTAATGAGGATGTGCTACCTCAACTTAGGGTATGTCTACACTGTTGCATAAAAGCCTCCACCTGAGCTATTACTTGATTTACACATACATTTTCTGGAAATGAATTAAACTGTAAGGTCCTGCCAACACATGACTTAGAGAATGACAAAACCTGCTGTTGCTGACTGCATTGTTGTGAACACTGTTTAAGGGGGACAGTTGTCTTCTAAGTCTCAGTCAGATGCTGGGCTCTGGAAGGTATTTTTGGCTTTGCACTTGTTTCTTTGTAACTTTCAGCTACCTTGCCTTTTACATTCTGCACCTTGTTGTAAGATTGTTGGGCTTTGCAACATTGTAACTCTCAGCCACTTTGCTTTGTAAGTTCAGAAACCTTCCTTAAGCTTGGTGACTGTTGAGACTTGCAACTTTGTAATCTTTGTGACTCTCAGCCACTTTGCTTGTAACTTTTGCTCTAAGCCAGTATTTCCCAAATGGTGCTCTGCGGAACCCTGGGGTTCTGTGAAGCGAACGTAAGGGTTCCGTGAGAACCCGAACATTCCCCTCCCCCTGCCCATAAAGAGACAGAGGAGCCCGGCGCGCAAAGACGCTGGCTCCTTCCCCGCTCCCCTTTCAGACATCTCCTGCATTCCCCGCTGCCACTCTGCTTTTACCACTGGACCTAGCAGCAGCAACAGCTGCTTGTCCCGCTTCTGCCCGATCAACCCAAGATCCCTCTCCCGCGTCCCCCGCTGCCACTCTGCTTTTACCACAGGAAAAAGCAGAGTGGCAGCAGGGGAGGAAAAAACAGAGTGGCAGCAGGGGATGCGGGAGAGGGATCTTGGGTTGATCCGGCAGAAGTGGGACAAGCAGCTGTTGCTGCTGCTAGGTCTGGTGGTAAAAGCAGAGCAGCAGTGGGGGATGTGGGAGAGGGATCTTGGGTTGATCGGGCAGAAGTGGGACAAGCAGCTGTTGCTGCTGCTAGGTCTGGTGGTAAAAGCAGAGCAGCAGCGGGGGATGCGGGAGAGGGATCTTGGGTTGATTGGGAAGAAGTGGGACAAGCAGCTGTTGCTGCTGCTAGGTCCGGTGGTAAAAACAGAGTGACAGCGGGGTGATGTGGGAGAGGGATCTTCGGTTGATGGGGCAGAAGTGGGATGAGCAGCTGTTGCTGCTGCTAGGTCCGGTTATAGAATCAGAGCGGCAGCGGGGGACGCAGGAGAGGGATCTTGGGTTGATGGGGCAGAAGTGGGATGAGCAGCTGTTGCTGCTGCTAGGTCCGGTTATAGAATCAGAGCAGCAGCGGGGGACGCAGGAGAGGGATCTTGGGTTGATGGGGCAGAAGTGGGATGAGCAGCTGTTGCTGCTGCTAGGTCTGGTGGTAAAAGCAGAGCTGCAGCAGGGGACGTGGGAGAGGGATCTTGGGTTGATCGGGCAGAAGCGGGACAAGCAGCTGTTGCTGCTGCTAGGTTCCTTGGTAAAGGCAGCATGTGTGTGTGTGGGGGGGGGGGGGGAGTACTATCAGTGAGTGGAACACCGGAACTCCTACTCACTGTGAGGATCATAACAAATCCCCATACACACTGTGAGAACACGTGGCTCCTGTGTGTGACTTTAAGTTTAAGAATTCAATCTAATATCAAAATTCTCCATGGATCATTGGTTAAAAGAAGGAACTTTAAAGAGAAAAGTGAGTACTTCAAACTCCAATATATTTACTGAAACCAGCAAGGAAAATACTGAGGCAGTTCAAGTTAATTATGAAAAATTTCAGCTGACTAATAAGAAACGCAGGTATTGTGAGGACTATTTGGCATTTGGATTCACAAGCAATGGAAATGAAGATGCTCCAGGTGCCCAGTGTGTAGTGTGCAACAAAATATTATCTAATAGTTGTTTAGTACCTGCTAAATTGCGAAGACATTTTGAAACAAATCATCCAGAATACAAATAAAACACAAAACTATAGCGAGAATTAAAAACAAAAACAAAAGCAAAAGCTTGAATCGCTTGAAAAAAGTAAACTCTTCATGTCAAAAATTGCCAAATCTGATAATGAAAATGCAACAGAGGCATCTTACAAAGTAAGCTATCGTATATCGCTCGCCGGAGAAGCACACACTATTAGGGAATCACTCATAAAACCATGTGCAAAAGATATTGTAATGTGTATGTTGGATCAGGAGTCTAGTAAAAAAGTTGAGGCTGTGCCACTATCAAACAATACTGTCACACGTCGTATTCACGATCTTGCTGCTGACATCGAGAAGGAGCTTATTTTTCGGCTGCATTTATGTGATGCATATGCATTACAATTAGACGAGTCCACTGACGTTGCAGGTCTTGCAGTTCTGCTTGTATTTGTCTGTTATTATTTTAATAGTTCTATTGAAGAAGACTTACTTTTATGTGAATTTTTGCAAACCAATACTACTGGTGAGAATATATTCAATTGTATCAATAACTTTATGAAAAAACATCAAATAAGCTGGGAAAAATGTGTTGATGTGTGCAGTGATGGTGCCAAAGCAATGGTAGGAACAGTGGCTGGCGCTGTAACACGAATAAAAAACGTAGCACCAAACTGCACCAGCAGTCACTGCATTCTCCACAGACACGCTCTGGTCGTTAAGAATATTTCTCCCTCTCTTAAAAATGTGTTGGACGAAGCAGTACAGATTATTATTTATATAATAACTCGACCATTACAATCAAGACTGTTCAAAATTATGTGTGAAGATATGGGTAGTCAGCACACAGCCCTGCTTCTACATACAGAAGTCAGGTGGCTATCACGAGGAAAAGTGCTGGTTAGATTATTTGAATTGCGTCATGAGCTCTCCGCAAATCTGATGGATCACAAATTCCAACTGTCTGATCGTTTAACAGACTTTTTGTGGTTATCTAGAGTTGCGTATCTTGCAGACATCTTTACAAAACTAAATGAAGTAAATCTGTCGCTGCAAGGAAAGAATGTAAATATTTTTAATGCAAAAGACAAAATTTTGTCATTGTCATGGAGGCTACAGTTTTGGATCTCATCTGTAGGACGAAATGATTTGGATTGTTTACCAACTCTGAATGACTTCCTTGAAGAAAATGGATACAAACTTGATGAAGATATTCGCAGCAACATTGCAGATCATCTCTTCGATTTATACACGAACATCATTAAGTATTTTCCAAACATCAGTGACAACAATAACTGGATTCGAAATCCATTAAGTTTAACAGAAAAGCCAGTCAGTTTTTCTACACAAGATTATGAAAACCTAATTGAAATCGCTTCAGATGGCCAATTAATACAAAAATTTAAAGAAGTTTCTCTGATTACGTTTTGGAGTGACTTATGTCAAAGTCAAGAATATTCATCTTTATCAAGATGCGCAATTCGTTAGCTGTTACCCTTTGCCAGTACATACTTGTGCAAAACTGGGTTCTCGAACTATGCAGCAATGAAAATGAAATACAGAAATCGACTGAATGCTGCACCAGATATGCGAATCCAACTTTCTAGTATTAAACCAAATATAAAAAGAATTTGCCAAGTAAAGAAGAAAAAACACTCTTCACATTGAAAACTATTAATATAATTAATATTATTTGATAGTTTTATTTTTTGTACATATTTAATATGATTTTTGTTGAATATAAATGAATGGTGTTATATTCAATATGTTGAATTTAAATGAATGGTGATCTCATGACCATATTTAGCATCTTATTAATACCAATTGTGGTGTACTGGTACTGGCAGTCTGTGTGTGTTTGGGTGTGGGTTTTGTTTTTTTGTTTTTTTTGGCTCGACAAACTTAATCCCTGGCTAGGGGGTTCCTTGAAATTTTTCTGAGTTTGAAAGGGTTCCGTGGTCAAAAAAAAATTGGGGGAAACTGCTCTAAGCTGAATTCTACCCTGTGATAAGAGAGTATGTGTGTGTGTGGAGCATGTTTGGGGTGAGGGAAACAGCAAGGCTAAACTTGTGGGGTGAACTAGGTGATGACTAATTAAAGGCACAAGGCTGCCCTAAGCTAACAAAGGACCAGTTCTGAGGGAGGTCTGGGCATGCTCTTCAGTGATGAACATGGAGGATGGACCCCTGCGTGAGTGACAGGAGCCTCCCAG
This sequence comes from Pelodiscus sinensis, assembly GCF_052426305.1. Lineage (NCBI taxonomy): Eukaryota > Metazoa > Chordata > Testudines > Trionychidae > Pelodiscus > Pelodiscus sinensis. Next base: position 18,316,855 of record NC_143054.1, read on the forward strand.
TTCCAATAAAAGGAGAGAGCACATGGCAGAAGCCCTCTATCTGACCAGCTCCCTGGCCAGGATCCATGGCTAGAGGCAAACCTCCAGAGGTATCAAGATGCCTTGGCTCCCTCTGCAACCTTTTGCCTGCTAAAGTGTGAGAGTGCCTGAGGGCATGAATGAATGTGTGTGAAAGGATTAATGAATGTATGTGTTTGTGTGGGTGAGAGATAGCTCAATCCCCTTCAGTTTAACCCTATAGTGGCATTCGATGACAGCTGAATCCCCTGGAGTTTAACCCTGTAGTCACTACAGTGTAGTGTATTGTTAATTCCTCATTTAATAAATCCATATGAATGTAACCCTGGGGTGGTCTCCAGTGAAATTTGGGATAACATACACTACAGAGAATGATCAAAGCTACCACTGTCAATCATCCAGGGTTTGAATTAATGGGTCTAGTTTAGACAGTTAATTTGAACTGAGAGGGGCACTCTGGTCGATGCTGGTAGTCCTGCTTCTATGAGGAGTAAGAGAAGTCAAAGGGAGAGTGTTCTCCTTTCAACTTCCTACAATGTGGACAGTGCCAAAAGTCCAGGTAAGGTACTTCGACTTCAGCTACACAGTTAGCATAGCTCAACTTGCATAACTTAATTTGACCTTGTCCCACAGCGTAGATATACCCTTAGACTCCCAGAAAGCACTGAAGAGTACTTACTTTGAATGACTCTGGGAAGTAGTTATTTTGAAATAGCATTAATGTGGATACTCAGCTGCTGCTATTTCAAAATAATAGTTTTGAAAAGTGCTATTTCTCGAGGAAATCAGGAGTTATTATTTTGAAATAACCAGCCCATTATTTCAAAATAATGGGCTTGGTAGTGTGGACACTTTGCTTGTTATTTTGAAACAAGGGGAGTTATTTTGAAATAATTTCCTAGTGTAGACCAGGGTTGAGCTGGGAATTATGCCACCAATTCTAGGCATAGTCATATCCTTACCTCTATGCATTCATGGATAGAGGTACGAATGGATGCATCAACATACATCTCTCCTCATTAGGATTGCTCAAAACTTCTCAAAGCATAATTTTCCTTCAAAATAAGTTTTCAATTAAATATTTTTGTTGTGTGTGGAAAGTATCTGTACTTGGCTGAATTTTTTAAATATTTTTGTTGGAAAATAACTGACACCTCCTCCTACCCCAATATTGTGAACATTTTCACAGTGACTCATGGGAGCTGGAGTTTGAGAGCTTCATGTTCCTATTCTTTCCTATTGTCTAGGTCTCCCAACCTGACCTCAGGCTGCATGACAATGCATGATGTGTTGTCTTCTCACCAAAAAATAGCAAATAGTGAGAGATATAATCCAACCAGGAAGCCTTTCCTCTAGAAGAAAATGCACATGACTCACCCATTCTACAAATCCCATGAGGCACCAGGGCACTATTTCAGAATCAATATATTTCAACATTTTCAGCTAAAATATTTCACATTTCAATTTTTCACCAAAAACTCAAAAGTGTCCACAAGGGAAAAAATCATTTTCAAGCCAGCTCTAATTTACACACACATTCACGCCTACCTCTCCATCCATTTAAAAATATTATATCACATACAATAGGCTACATGCAGCCACATACATTGAGGCAAATGCTTGGAATTATATGGTAAGCAAAGAAAATAAAGTCAGCGTCATAGTTTAGGGATTTCTTTTCACAGCTTTCCATTTATCTTCACTCTATAGAATGTTGTGAATTCTCTCCTATGCACACTGGCAGTGGGGCTGAATTCTGATGAGACTGTAATTGATGTAACACTGGGCAATATGTTGCTTCAAGGATTTAACAGAAAAATAACAGTTGCCCAACACTTTTTCAGGTATCAGGAAGGTTGGGTAACTTGATCAAACATGAGTGTTATGGCAGTTTCCAGATAGATTACCTACTCCAGGTAATTAGTTTATTTTTCACAAGGATTAAACACAATAGAAAAAAAATTGAATACCCTCCTCACCCAAAAAAACAAACAAAACGCGTATACTATTTTGAAATTCTGTTCTTGCATGGTGGGTGCTAAACTTCAGTAATCTTGAACTGACTTCAGATTGACCTTGAAACTCACAAGCTAAGTTGCACAATGATGTGACCATGAACAAACATAAGAAAAGTGTTTACGACGGCAACAACAAAAAAGAATGTACTCAGAGAAAACTAATATCGAATTAAATATCAAAGAGTATGACTTTGTAGATTTGTCTTTTAATTTTGTGTAGGCTTCGGAAAAACAAGACTGATACATTGCTACATAAATATATATAGCAGTCATCTGTGAAACCTGGCACTTTTACATTTGGGATATATTTTTTATATTCTTTAACTTACCTACATAGGGTATAGGAATTACCAAAACACGGTATTATAATTAGGCTTGCTCAGATGTGAAAATGTAATTTATTATTAGGTACTGATGATTAGACCCAACAAGTAATCTCTCAAATATAAATACACGATTAAATCCATTTTTATTCAGCAAAACATTTAAGCATATATTTAAGCCCCATTAAGGTCAAATAAGCACATGCTTAAGTGATTGAATGCATTGTTGAATATATATAGCCTGCTAAATTGGGGCCTATGCTATTACTGTTGTATTTTGTTCAGATTTATTTTATTCTAGAATCACTAACTATTCAGAAGTATTAAATGAACAATAGAACTACTTCTTGTCAGCTTATAGACTCATAGACTTTAAGGTCAGAAGGGACCATTATGATCATCTAGTCTGACCCCCTGCACAGTGCAGCTTCTAACTCTCTATTTCCATTGGTGGAAAGCATTGCAGTTATTGACTCACATCTGGGTTTGTTTCATGCTCCAGTTTCTGGTGTGTCCGGCATACATTTTCTTAAGATTGTAGATCATGTCTGATAACATTGCCACCTATTCCTATAACCTTCCTAAGGCCAATTATTCCCATTGTAAAAGATATGCATTGTATTTCCAATTTGAACTCTGTTGACTTCTTCTTGCTGTTGCTTTTTGTTAAGTCTTTGTATGCTAGTTTAAAGAGCCCTGTAGTATTACTTACTTGAACCATTCTCAATTCAAGATGAGACAAGATTCAGAGAAGAAATATCTGGGCCATGGATGGCCTTCTATTGTGATTCAGCCAGACCTTGGTAATGTATGCAAAGTCAGGAACCTCATCTATGATCAAATTCTGGATGGTGATAACCATTTTAGCCACTGATTTTGCAGTTAAATAGCATGAATCAAAGTGTTGTGTACTTGTCAATCAAAACTGTGTGCACTGAATAAGAGATACCAGCTGAAACCTGACATTACATATATCAAACTTGGTCTCTACCTCACCCATTATCTCTTTTTGCTTAAGTTCTTTTTTTCTCACCATTACATTGAAAAGAACAATCAATTCCTTTCTGGGTTTCCATAAGCAGAGCTCATGGAAACATGGAATAGATGCAGGTTCTCAAATGGATGTGTGATTAGGGCTTGCCAGAGCAGACTTCTAAGTATGTTATACATCTAGGTTCTTATGCTGAACTCCTTACTTATTCAACTAACTTCTTTCTCATTTTTTCCTGGATTGAACTCTCATAATATTTCAAGGCATGAAGACAGATTCATATCTGTAAAACCAAGAAAATAAATATGAAACATTTCACAAAATGGCAAAATATTCTCCCTAAATAGTCTTCCAATCTAAAGTTGACTATCTCTCTGACCAAAGGGTAATTGGAAAAACTTAAAAAACAACGAATAGTCTAGCAACACCTTAAAGACTAACAAAATATGTAGATGGTATCATGAGCATTCACTGGTACCCCTCTGAAGCAAAGGGTAATTGTTCTGCAAATTTTTCAGATGTTCAGATATGTATCCATACAGCTCTCTCTAGAGGAAATCTAAGCTTTATCTGCTCCTTGAAAAAAGAAAAGGAAAGGGACAGACTGAGATAGAAAAGTCAAATTCCAAGTCTTTCCTATACATTGTTACATAGACTATTGTTTTACTATTAGTGCCAGTTCAGACAAGGTGAAACACATGGAAAGTCTTCACTGATGTCCTGAACTAAAACAAATTAATTTGATTATTATTGGGATGGTCAATATTTTATTACCTTTATATTTCTTTCTGTTCTCATCATGGTGGTCATAAGTATTTGGTTATTCTTCAAATGAATATCCATAACCTAGATAAGTCTGACCCATTCCTAAGAAAAAATGAAAACCAGGAAAAGAGATTTAAGGGCTCTCATAATTAACCCTGAACTGCTTTGCTAGCTCATGTTTGGTTTCCTGTCCTCCAATAAGAATTTACTATGAGGTCTGAAAATAACACTTCTTGGATTTTTCATAGAATAGTAGGACTGTAAGGGACTTTGAGAGGTCAGCTAGTCCAGTCACATACACTCATGACATCCCTGTTTAGACACACCTGCTCTTAAAAATCTACAATGATGGAGATTCCACAACCTTCCTAGGCAATTTATCTCAGTGATTAACCATACTGCCAGTTGGCAAGTTTTTCCTAATGTCCAACCTAAACTGACCTTGCTGCAATGTAACTGCATTGCTTCTTGTCCTGTCCTCAAGGATTAACAAGAACAGTTTTTCTCCTTTCTCCTTGTAACAACTTTAATGTACTTTAAAACTGTTACCGTATTTCCTCCTCTGTCATTTCTTCTTCAGACTAAACAAACCCAACTTTTTCAAACTTTCCTTATAGGTTATGTTTTCTAGACCTTTAATCATTTTTGTTGATCTTCTCTGACCTTTCTCCAACTTGTCTCCATCTTTCCTGAAATGTCATTGCCAGAACTGGATACCATACTCAAGTTGAAGCTTAATTAGTGGCATAAAGCACACAAATTACTTCTTGTATCCTGCGTACAATACTCCTGCTAGTAGATGATGTTTAATTTTTTTCCCTTCAACAGTGCTACATCGTTGACTCATATTTAGCTTGTGATTCACTGTGACTGCCAGATCTGAAGGTGAAAGTAGTCCTCTGTACCCCGGAGTAGCTCATGTGCAGGTGCATTCATGCTCCCAACTGGGCTTCCATTGGCAATGTGGGGCTCCCAACCTGTTCTGCTGGCATGTGGCCTCAAGGGTAGGGGAAGAGAAGGGAGTGGCAATGGGTCACTGCATGCTGCCTTGCATCACCCCACAGTCATTTGGCTGGGAACAGAAGCAGTGTGGGGCAGGGTAACCAAGACTGGATCAGCTGCTGCCCCTGCACTCCTCCCTACATGCACACCTCAGACCCCTGCTATGAACTTCCCTATGCTCTCAACCTCTTGTCCTGAGCCCTCCCCAGCCCTCACCTCAATCACCTGCCTCAATCCCCCCAAAACCCAATACCAGTCCCCTGCCCTGATCCCCATGATGAAATATGAGAGCACCTATACGAAATGTATGTTATTTTCACCCCTTCCAAGATCCATTGTTATAGTATTCCTTCCTGGGCAGCCATTCTCCATTTTATATAACTGCAATTGATTCTTCCTTCATGAATGTAGTACTTTTTACTGGAGGGACTCGCAGAAACACACAGATACTTAAATCAGGTCTGCATATGAAGATTCAACTAGGGAATTGCCCAGGATTCAATGGCATACCCCCTTTGGACTCAAGATTATATTGTTTTGGGCTGTACAGAGAACTGTTCAGCATAAGCTCCTGAAATTCATCTCCTCCCTCATTGTGGAGGAAGATATTCACACCTTTTTGCCTTCCAGTTGTAACTTTCACAAACCGATTTCAGAGAAAACAAAGATAAGTTTATTAACTACAAAAGATCTATTTTAAGTGATTATAAGGGTAGTAAACAGAGCAAAGCAGATTGCAGAGCAAATAAAACAATCCCTCAAACTAAGCTTAATACACTAAGGAAACTGGTTGCAAGTAGTAATTTCTCACCCTGTCAGATTTTAAGCATTTCTTTCACAGGCCAGATACCTTTTCCAGTCAGTGCTCAGCTCTTCTCCCCCATTTCACCTTGGTTTCTTAGATGTTTCCAGCAGACATCCTAGGTGGGAATTCAGTGAAGGAAGAACCTAGATCAATTCTTTTCCCTGTCTTAAATAGGATTTACATTCTTTTGTTTCCCAGTTCAATTCTCTACCCCGTTGGTGAAAAAATACTAGCAGTCCAGGATGGAGTCCAGTACCACATGATTATATGACCCTGAAATGTCAAAGTACCCACGAGTCAAGGTTGTTAGCAGCATTTCAGGAAATGCCTCAGGAAGGTGGAGGATTTGCATCTTCAAAGTTCTATTGTTCCCCCAAATGGCCCATCCAGGCTGATAGGTTCAAAGATAATATTCCTAACTTTAGACACAAAAAAGTTACATGAATACAAATAGGATAATCATATTCAGTACATCATAGCCTTTCCAATGATACTTCACATGATCTATCTTTCATGAATCATCTTAGGTCTGCTACATTCATATAATAATATCACTCTAAAGAATATGGGGCGTAATGTCACAGTGGGTTTCTAGCACTTCCTGAAAGAGGAGGTTCTTCAGATATGTAAAATAAATGCAGAAAAAAAAGCAACCAGGATGCATTCACCTTTCCTTTAGATAGTTCAGATTTGTCCATATTCATTTTTTTACCTAAACTGATTTTACTCCTCTAACCAGCAATTATATATATATGATTCAGCCTACGAGCAAAATTCTCAACTGGCATTGTCGGCTGCCTGCCTGGATACCCTTGACAGCCTGATTTTTGGCAGACAGGTTTTAGCTTCAGTTGTAAGCTCTAGGAGGGGCAGGAACTGACTTTTTGTTCTGTGTTTATAAAGCACTTAGCTGAGGTCTTGTATACATAATATTCTGTACTTTCTGAAAATCAGAAATCCTGGCTCCACTGATATCAGTGGAAAATTTACCACCGTTTTCAGTGGAGATAGAAATTCTCCATAGTTTTTAAAGTGTCTTGAAAACCAAACCATCTAATTAAAATCACGTGTCACTTGAAGTTTTAGACTTGTGAGGAGGGTAGGAGAGAGATTTTCCTGTGTATTATGTAAACAGATGGTTAGCATGTATGCTGTGACATAGCATGTGATCATGAGGATAAAAAAAATTAGATTGTTACACAATCCTTATTGGTTATTGCAGATCTCACCAGTAGCTCTGCACTTGTGAATCCAAGGACAAATTTTAGTGCGCACATGTGAGACCTTTCTTTTTTTTAATTTCCTTTATTCATTCTTCACAAATGATGACATGGAAATTATTTGGATATTATCATAATTATTGCTAAAGCACAGGCAATTTTATTAAATAAGTTGCTAGTAATTTTTAAGGGACTAAAAATGGTTCTCATTTAAATTCATTAGCTGTTAATATACTGCACATTCTGTAAGAAAGTAGCTGAAGTCTAACTTCAAAGGAAAGCTGAAAACACCTTACCTTTTCAAGGTGGACTCATTTTCACATTGCCTTTTCGTTTCAGCCAGCCAGATTTACCAGAATTAGAAATGAATGGTACATTAGTCTGAAATCGCCTTTTCAGACAACATTCATTCAGATTGTCTCATAGACAGCTATATTAGATTCATTTTGCTAAGCAGCTGAGAAGGGGGGTACCCCCAAAGAATCTAACATCTTAGCCTACTTAAAAGCTCCCAAGCTGCGAATCCATTGAGACCACCTACACAGTGTGAACAATCAATCAGCCAGGCAAATTACAGCACATCTCAAGCAGTGAAGTTTGAATATGAATGTACCTAGAGATGAAGAACACTGATGGATTTCTATTGGCCTTTTAGCTATCTCACATCACCATCTAATGTCTAAAACTTATCTTGCTAGAAAAAAAGCACTAGATGGATAGATATTCTCAAAGAAGTTAATGTCAAGGTCATCGTCTTTCTTACAGTGTCCCCTGATAATCCTCACTATTGACTTGGAAAGCTTGGCAGAGTTGCTTTCACTGCTGACATCTGAGGCTTAGTCTTCACTGCAGAGTCTCAAGCGGTAGCCATATTAGTCTGTAACTTTAAAAACAATGAATAGTCCTGTGGCACCTTGGGTATGTCTACACTATTAGGCAAAGTCAAATTAAGATACGCAACTTCAGCTACGTTAACTGCGTAACTGAAGTCAATGTAGTTTAACTCGGCTTTTGGAGCTGTCTACACTTCAGGAAGCCAAAGGAACACTCGTCCTTTGACTTCCCTTACTTCTTGTGTAAGCAGGGTTACCGGCATCGACCGGAGTGTCCTTCTCACTTCGAATTGGCTGTCTTATCTAGACTGCTAATTCGGACTCTGGAAGATTGACAGTGGAAGCTTTGATCTTCCTCTGTAGTGTAGACGTAACCTTAGACACACGCACACAAAATGATAGATAGATACACATACACACACATTTTATATATATAATTTTGTGACAGGATCAGAATAAAAAGCTATAAAAAAGTAGCAGAGGGGAGATATATAAGTGTCAGACTGAGGCAATCCCTGCTCCCAGAGTAATAGGGAGGGGCTGGTTTAGAACTAGCAGAGGTAATCAGGGGAAGTGGAATACCTGGGGCTAACTGACCAGGCCTGCAAGTCTAGGCTACTTAGGACACCTGGGTGTAATTAAGAAAACCAGTTCAGATTGGCTATAAAAGAAACTTGCCTGCAGTTGGGAAGGAGGAGAAGGGAGCCACTGGGAGCAGGAGGAAAAGAGATCACAAATAGGAGAATGAACCAGAGAGAAGGAAGGTGGTGGGGAAAGGTATGGGGAAGAAGCCCAGGAGTCTTGGAGATGTATTATAGCAGGTGTGGGGGATTCACATGAGCAGCTACTATCACAGGGCCCTGGGCTGGAACCCACAGCGGAGAGTGGGCCCGGGTTTCCCCCAACACACACCTCCCCATTTCCACTGGGGGAAAAGGACTGTGGAGTTTATTCTCCATTTTACCATACACTGGCCAATGAGGAAACAACAATTAAACCCCTGGGAGTGGTGCCTAAAACTGGGCTGCTGTGAGCCTCTAAGGCAAGCAAATCCACCAGGAAGTGCAGAACCCACTGAATTTTCGTAGGAGCTTTGTCACAATATATATAATGTCATGAGCTTTCATGTTAGTCTCTAAGGGTACATCTAGACTACATGCCTCTGTCACCAGAGGCATGTAGATTAGGCTACCAGGCATAGTAAAATGAAGCGGCGATTTAAATAATTGCCGCTTCATTTAAATTTACATGGCTGCTGCGCTGAGCCGACAAACAGCTGATCAGCTGTTTGTCTGCTCAGCATGATAGTCTGGACGCGCGGGTGTCGACATCAAAGGTATTTGTCGACCACCCAGGTAAGCCTCCTGGGATGAGGTTTACCTGGGTGGTCGACAAATACCTTTGATGTCGCCACCCGCGCGTCCAGACTATCGCGCTGAGCCGACAAACAGCTGATCAGCTGTTTGTCGGCACAGCGCGGCAGCCATGTAAATTTAAATGAAGCGGCGATTATTTAAATTGCCGCTTCATTTTACTATGTCTGGTAGCCTAATCTACATGCCTCTGGTGACAGAGGCATGTAGTCTAGATGTACCCTTAGGTACCACAAGATACTTGTTGTTCTTCACTGCAGAATTAACTTGTGCTCTTACGTGTGCTTTAGCCCAGAAAAACACATGACCACTAACTTTTAGCCTGGTCTAGCTGACCAGGCTGCGGGAGAAGGTTAGAATTTGGGCTTTGTTTTAACTTGGGCTGCAATTTGCCTGTTTTGCAGTGAGGATGCAGTCTAAATCACTCAGGTGCTGATAATCCAATATGCCTTCCCTACAGTTCTGTCCAAAGGAGAGACAATTTCACTCACAACTAACTGAGAAGTCCTAAGTCTGCAATGGGAGCTATGACTGCAGATCAAATAGGCATACATAATGTCCCCTATAATCTTGTCCATACATGTGTGGAATAAATTTTATATGCACTGAGGTATGTTCATGTGCACCACCAATAGAAACACAAAATCTAGCTGTGGGTGTTATATTAATCACCTATGCAACAGTGGAAATTCTCCTGAGTGGCTGCACAAGCCCCCAGCTTACAGGGAACACTGAGCATAAACATGCTAGTTTTACCCAAGCTAGTGTCATTAAATATAGTGATAAAAATGTGACAGCATAGACCCAGTGAGGAGAAGCAATGTGAGTACATACCCAGAGTTCCAGGTGCGCTTGTACATCCCACACCAAAACTCATTCTACTGCTTCTTCTCTGTTTTTAATAAACCACGTTTTATTTTTTAAAATGTTTTGAGCTGTGGCAAAGTGTAGCAAATAGTGCTGTGAATAAATATCTGAACAAGCATCCAAATGAAAAGTCTTTGGACAGATTGCTAAGGTACTGTTTGAGCTCAGTGCTCACCCAATCGGAGAGTAAATCTCCATTTGAGTTAGGAAATCACTCAAAGTGCAAATAGCAAGCTAAGAATATTACAAACATAGAGAGCAATAGCCATAGCAAACTGTACACAACAAGAGCGTAAGCTGAAAGATGTTCACATGAAAGATTCACAGAATAATTTGGAATAAAAATGATGTTGTAAATATCTAAGTCTGCTCGTGGGTAATTCACAAACAGAAAAAGAGGCTAAATTCATCAGATAAATTGTTTGCAGCAAATAGTTCTCCCAGCTTTTTCACGTGTGGCTAACTGGTTATCAATTATGCATGGAAAAGCTGAGAGAATAAAAGTATCATACAACTGCCATTTTATTATGCAATTTAGGATCATTAACTATATTAATGACTTTACCCATGCATATGTTGTTAACCAATCATTAATGCTTTATTTCAGGCACATACACTGTAAATCTTCCTGATGGAGCTTTGGAATAAGATACTTCATAACAAGATACTCTGAATAGACTAAAGACCTAAATCTGGCTAGCTGAGCTAGTGCAAGTAGCCTCCTCATTGTGAGAACACAAACAGAATTTGGTCCTGAAGAGGAACTTTGAGGATCTCAAACATACATCTAATTACCTGGCCCTCTCAGAAGAATGACAGAGGCCCAGGCTACTTTGAGTTTATAGGCCCCAGCCCAACCTGAGCCCAAGGCCCCCAATGTATCTAACTTCTCATCCACAGGGTCATAATAAAACCAAAAGAATATATAAAAATGAACACTTGAGACATTTATTTATTAACAATTAAGTTATTATACCAACGTATATTAAAAATTTAACTTTAATTGTGAGTTCTCACTGCAAGCAAAACTCTTCATTTTAGGGATGCGTTTCTGGCTTTGTTGTGTGCAAACTCATTTATAATTGAAGAAAAATCTAAATTAGGTGCAACATCACTGTTAATGTTAAGCATTCAGGGGCAGCCCGTGACTATAGGCCGACTCGGCTGTTGCCTATGGTGCTGCCTTCAACGGGGCACCTCCGGGCGCCCGATGATGATGTCACTCCATTGACGGCCATGCAGGCAGGGGTGCAGACTGTGCATTCCACCTGGGGCACCGGCTACCGCAGTCTGCCTCAGGCTGCTCCTGTAAGCATTGCAAGACCATTCAAATGCTCTTGTCTCATTGTAGAACGATAATAGTTCTTTACTTGTTTTAACACATTGAATGTGCATTCACCTGAAGCCACTGATGCAGGGAAACTGACAAAAACACTTAATGCAATTGTGATATTAGGAAATATAGTCGACAGGTGGAGAGCGAATATTTCTTGAAGCAGTTCTTTTGGCTTGCAGTCCAATTTAAAGTTGGAGGAATATGTAAGTGTCAGGAAGATGATCTCATAACAGAGATCTTCTGAAATTTCATTGTTGTGCCTTTGTTGAAACTGTTCAGCCACTGAATATAGATCTTTATTACTTAGTTCTCTGAACTCCCAAAGCAATCCAAAAAAAGTACAAATTTGTTGCAGTGACTCAAGCTGACATGTAAGATCAGATTTGATGGAGTCAATTTTAAAAAGTTGACTCGATAGTGCCTTTCTGTATCAGATTGATATGATAGGCTATGATTGGTGGAAATGCCAATAGCCTGTGCTACTGATTTGGACTCAGAAAGGATTGCCTCCCATTGATAAGGAATCTTTTGAATGTCTTTAAGAAGTGATCCAATGTTATCCCTCTCAACATCTAATGTAGCATTGCATGCTTCAATTACAAGATTAGTTTCATGAATCATTTTTAGCAGGTTCAGCCACATGGATGAGATTCAAATACATTCAGAATTGGACGTATACTTCTGAGTTGACTTAAGCTCAGTGCAAGTCTGTGCTGTCAGAGTACGAGATTTAAGTTCACTTTAAGCCTTTCTCATAGTGTCCAAATGCTGTGCAACTGGTTTAACACTATCAATTTGTGCTGACCATTTCGCTGTTGACATGCTGTGATGGGAAATAGGCAGATGCTGCTTCAGAATTTCCCACTTTTGAGGACTGCTTCTGAAGAGGTTGAAAAATTGCTGGATTGTTCCAAAGTATGTGATTGCTTCCTTGCATGATTCAGTGCAAACCACGCTGACAAGATTTAAGATGTGGTTGCCACAACTGAAGAAAATACTGTTTGGATTTTGCTCAAAAAAGACTGCTTGTACTCAATTGTACTTCCCAGCCATATTGGATCCACTGTTATAGACTTGGCCAATGCAGACTTGAAAATTTAATTTGAAGCCTTCTAGAATTTCTAATATATGAACCGTGATTTTTTTTCCAGGTTTTTTTTGTGAAATTTATGAACAAAATGAATTGTTCTTCCACTGAAACCTTTAAACTTCCTACAATTTTAACATATCAAACAGCCAAGGTCATCTGTTCTTTATGAGAACAGTCTGGAGTTGCATCAATAATAATTGAAAAGTACTTCACTTGTGGTATCTCTTCAAGAATTGTTGTTTGCACCAATGTCCCACGCAGCTCAATAAACTCGTTTTGTATTCTGTTAGGCAGATAATGGACTGCCATGTGTTTTCCGCTCTCTTGCAATTCATGAACACACTTAACATGGCCTGATAAAAGTGAATCAGACTTGCTAAGAAGCTCAAGTATACCAAGAAAGTTTCCATTTTTAGGGTCACAAATATGGTGGAACCAAACAAAGCCAATCCCCCTTCAGAAAGCAAAAGGTTGACATTCAATATATGCTCAAAGTGTTTTTTCTAGGTATCACTTTCTGTGTATATTTCACTCAGGAGTAAGTTTTCAATTGAACTGTCAGCTAGTGCTGCTCTCCTAGCTGATTTCCATGTAACATAGTTATCTTTATGCGATTCTGCAGTTACATGTGCAGATATTCGGTCTTTCAACTTCCTCCAACCTCCACTGATGCTCCAACCAGTGAATCAGACAGTACTGATGCATTTGAAGTATTACTGTTAAAAATGAAGTAGGATACACGGTACAGAGGCTGCTTTTCCATGCTAGCAGAGCCATTCTCTTGTGTAGATCTCTCCATTTGGAAGAGTTTTTGTCAGCAGACGAGTGGGAAAAGCATGATTTTCAGCATCTTTCGGTAAATTACTTGGAATCTGAAAACCACTAACTTTGAGAAACGACTGCATTTGAGCAACATTGTTCTTATCAAGAAGTCCAATATCAGGTTATGATGCCACTGCTGTTACACTGTGTCTTGTTCTAGTCATATGTTCATGTTCTTGCTCTTGCTGCGCAACATTTCAGAGATCCGCATTTTCTGGCTGCACAGTCTCTAAATCGAGCAAAGGTTCTGCACATATTGCTAGTTGGGAGCTGGGAGGGTCCTGGTCAGCAATGTGGTCCTCCTCAGTGGCTCAGAGTCCCCCATCACCCATGGCAGCCTGGAACTCCAGTGTCACCCCACCATTTTCAGTGGCCTGAAACTCAGGTGTCTCCCCCTTGCCTGCAGCAGACAGAAGCTGAAGGGTCCCCCCCAGCCTCAGCAGTTGAGAGCTGTGAGGTCCACTGCCACCCACAGTAGCTTGGAGCGTGTGGCAGGGGTACCCTGCAACTCCCAGCTGCTGTGGACTGAAGTGATGGAGGTCTTTGGAAGTCACAGATTCCATGACTTCAACAACCTCTGTGACAAAATTGTAGCCTTAGTTATTACTTGTCCTGACTCTGAGCGAGTTTCATTTCACACAATGGGAGTTGGTATAAGTAAGATTTGGTCCACTATTGACAATGCTAAACAACCCGGCTGTGTCTACATTGGCACCCTTTTCCAGAAAAGGGATGCTAATGAGACCAGTCGGAATTGCAAATGCCGTGGGGGATTTAAATATCCCCCGCGGCACTTGCATGAACATGGCTGCTGCTTTTTTCCGGCTCGGAGCTTTTCCGGAGAAAAGCGCCAGTCTAGACAGGATCTTTTGGAAAATAAAGCCTTTTCCAGAAGATCCCTTATTCTTCTTAAAATTAGGAATAAGGGATCTTCTGGAAAAGGCTTTATTTTCCGAAAGATCCCGTCTAGACTGGCGCTTTTCTCCGGCAAAACCCCGAGCTGGAAAAAAGCGGCAGCCATGTTCATGCAACTGCCGCGGGGGATATTTAAATCCCCCGCGGCATTTGCAATTCTGACTGGTCTCATTAGCATCCCTTTTCTGGAAAAGGGTGCCAATGTAGACACAGCCCCCGTGTATATTTGTATTAGAATTCTTATTGTTTGGTTAGTATATAATTATATATGTATCTGATTCATACAAGTGTATATACACTGAAGAAAAAAGAATTTAGGGCAGATTTGCAGGCTGGGGGACTCTATTTTGGGAATAAGTGGCTCAGAAAAAGACACAGAGGTCATGGTAGATACTCAGATGAACATAAGCTGCAATTCAATGCTGTGACCAAAATGGCTAATCCAATTGTTGGATATATAAACAAGGCAATCTCAAATAGGACCAGGTATATTGTTATGCTACCTTTGTATTTGGCACTGGTACAACTTCCACAAAACACTGTGTCTCATTTCCAGTGTTCACAATTCAAGAAGGATGTTGATAAATTGCAGAGGGTTCAGAGAAGAGCCATGAGAATTATTATTTATTTGGATTGCTGTGATAAAAGATTGGAAAATATTCCTTTTGTGGCAAGTCTACACTATGGGGAAAAGGCTAAATAATTTGAGTTATCATTGTAATGTAACTCAAATTGATGTAGCTTAGATTTACTGACCACAGTGCCCTCAGCAGAAGAAACACTCCCTATGACTCCCCTTACTCATCTCATCTCATTCTGATGGAACACCAGAGTTAATTGGAGAGTGATTGGTGGTTGATTCAGCAGGTGTTCAATAGACCCACTAAATCAATCCCTAGTAGATCAATCATCATTGATGCACCCTGTAGTGGAAATACCCATAGTGATAGACAGAAAAGCTTAATCTATTGAAGATTTAGAGTCGGTTAAGGGGTGATTGATCACAGTTTATAAGTACAAAAATTTGATAATGAATTCTTCAGTCAACAAGCCTGTAACAGAATTCAGTGCTGGAAGCTGAAGCTAGACAAATTCAAACAGGATATTATACAGTGAGTGGCATTAGCCACTGGATCAATTTATCAAAGATATAGTGAACTCTATAGCCCTGGTAATTTTTAATTCAAGATTGGATTTTAAAAAAATATGCAGTAGTTCAAACAGGCATTAATTTGGTGAAATTCAATAGTTTGTATGATTCAGTAGGTCAGACTAGTGATCATGGTGGTGACATCCTGCCTCAGAATCCATGAATCTAAATACTGAACTAATTTACACAAGTATTCGCTATTAGAACTTCATTGTGCATAATTGGCACCAGCCAGACTAGAGGCAATGCAGCTACATTTATCCAATAAGATCTTATTTGAGCACCCACCCTCCCAGGATTCACAGGTGTTTGGGAGAACAGCATATCATCTCTTGAGACCATGAAGCACATTACACCTCTGACCACCTGTGAATGGTGCAGAGGTGGCAGGGAAAGCATTTCTACCTCTTTCAAGTGGAAGTGCTAGGACAGGACAGCAACTGTACTCTGAAGAGCTCATGTACTGCAATTGAATTTGGCTCCTAGAAGAATTTCTGTCCCATTCATTTAAGACAGCAATGGGCAACCTAGGCTAGTGAATGGGCTGCACAAGTGGCCCTCCTTCATCTCAGTGGGCGGCAAGATTATCATAACCAAGATGGTCTCCTGGGTACGGGTAGTTTTGCTAACTGCACTTGTGTACCTAGAAATTGCAGGGCATGCTGACTGAACCGTAGTTGCTCTTTGGATGCAGGGGGAGCACATAGCTCTTCCAGTCAATGTTGGGTGCAAACCACACACACCTCACTTCACGTGACTCTGTTTTACATGCATGTCACTTTAGCAGCGCCGGATGGAGGCATGGGAGAGCCGGGCAGCTGCCCAGGACGCCAACCGATGGGGGGCACCTGATGGCAGCTGTAAGGGGTGCATGGCATCCCTTACAGCTGCCATCAGGCACTGCGTGCCCGGCTCCTGCAGCACCGGCCCCGTGGCACCAACCAGCAGCGCCCTGCCTCCCATGGCCACGGGGCCCTACACAGCCCGGTGCCCACTCTAGCAGCATTGACCAGGCTGGGCTGCGCATGTGCCTTGCACCCCGGGAGCGGGCCCTGGGCTGCGCGCCAGCAGCAATAGACAGCCTGCGCATGCGCCATGCGTCCAGGGGGCGGGCCTGTGCACCCAGGGGGGCAAGCCCACACCCCACAGGTGGGCCCGCGCATGCGCCGTGCGCCCAGGTGTGGCGCCATGTGCCCTGGCCCAGGGCGCCAAAAGGGCTCGGGCCGGCCCTGCACTTTAGTAATATCACAGGGAAATTAAAGTACTTGGGCAACTGTAAACAAAATGTCTTATGGGTCACATATAGAACCCCAATGGTTGCAGGTGGACCTCAGGCTGCAGGTTACCCATCACTGATTGAAGAGGTAGGCACAATCAGAGGAATGGCATGTTATTTGCTAACCACTGCTTGTCAAGAGGAATGGCTAGAACACTCTCCTTTAGATTTGATGCAGCATGTCATAATTCCATATATCAAGTGGCCTAGGAAACCAATATAGGAAGTCTTATTAGCGATCATAACATGGTGTTTCATTTCTTCATGTGCTGCCATATATTTTGTTCACTTTTGACACTCTGCCATAATTCAGAGTGATGCATTGTTTCATGTGTCTGACTTCATCACATCAAATTAATAGAGAAAAAGAGTGTGAAACATTAAATTGCTCATGTTATTTTGAAAATTCTAAGCACCCCCCAAAATGTCACCAATATTCCACTTAAGCAGCCTGGCACATTTATAATTAACTTCAAGATTTTCTGCTTGATCAGTTTTACACAGACTACCCTGTATTTCTTCACAAGTTATTGTCTGCCCTAGTTTACTGTATGCATGCAGATTAGAAGATTACAAATGCTAACATCTTACAGATTCCATCAGAGACTCACAATTTCTCAATAACTCTGTCAATCTGGTGACTAGCAATTGCCACCAAAATGCTCAACATGGTTCTGTGATTTTATTTCATATACATGCAATGAGGCAAGATGGACTAGAGGCAGTTACAAAGCAATAGGTTCAGACAACTCCTAATCTCTGAGTCAATCACATTTTCCTCAGTTGTACTGTAGAGGCGTGGGTGTAGGAGGGGCGGGGGGCGTCCGTAAAATCTTCATGGAGATCAAATAGAATTTATTTTTCTATGATGAAAGAGGAAGTTGTTAGATGGAAACAACTGTCATCATCTTGTGGTGGTGTCTTTTAAGGTATTTCAGGTTCTCCTAATTGATTCATTTGTCCTCAGTCAGGTCAGGTCCTGGCCCCTTACCTCCAATTACGTCCATCAATTCTTCAATTTTAGGGCTTGCAATCTCTGGTTGTTTTCTTGTACACAATCTGGACCAGGGCTGTCATCAATTAGCATTTTCTAGGCATTTCTCCCTTCCTTTCTTTCTCTGTGCTCTCCCCTTTATAGCATATTTCTCTACTGGTTGGTGGCAGCTTGTTTTCTCTATTGGCTGCAGATGTGGATGCCTTGTGTCTATGATTGACAGTTCTGGCAGCTACATAGGGGTGTGATCAAGCTGTTTGCTTGTAAACAGGAGGAATGCTCCTCCACACTCTGCCTATCCTCAGTGTGCAGTTCGTAGACCCCATTACACAGACAAATGATAGCTCAAGAAATCTCATCTGATATCATGAATAATAGTCAGAGGACAGAATCAAAACCACTGAGTATCAGAACACCTTCAAATACCAAGCTCCTAGATCTGAACTTCCAGGCTACCACCTTCTTCCATTCTAGCATAACCAAAACACTAGATCTAAACTCTGCCAAATATTAACAAAGGGCTTGCTTGTCAGTCATGCATGGTGACATCCTAGTTTGTGTGTATGAATGGACGCAGTGCATATTCACTCTACTGATTCAGTGGTGAAGATTTTTTACAACAGTCATAAAGAACCCATAGCACATAGATCTTTTCATCCACCCATCTCAAGGAGATATACAAAAGAAGGTATCTCTATCTCCATTTCACAATTGGAGAAACAGAGGCACAGCCAGAGGATGTGTCTTGCCCAAGGTCGTACAGCAGGTCAGTGGCAGAGCTGGGAATATCTATCATTTTCCTGACTCGCATTACTGCCCTACTGAGATTAAAAATGTGTAAGTGTGGAGACAAAACCAGGGTCACATACACTTGAAGATCATAGTCCACCTATAGCCAAGGCATAACTGTTACAATAGCACTGCTATCACATTTTAGCCTTTTAGTAAACGATAGGGAGGCGGGGGAGACAACTGCCATAAATCCCAGTGATTGCAAAGGGCCTTGGGCTCCTAGCCACTGCTGCTACTGTGGCAGTGGTGGCTTCTAGAACTACTGGCCCTTTAAATTGCCACCAGAGCCTGGAGTGTCACAGTCCAGGCAGAAACAGGAGAAGTCTTCCTTACCCTACCTTACTCCACTAAAATAATTATATTCACATTATGGTACTGCTTTGCTTTGTCTACAACTCTCATGTACAATATTCCCCATCAATTAATCACCTTGGGTGCATCTACGCAGCACCCTTACCTATGCAATATTTCAATCTTATTTCAAAATCACTTATTTTGAAATTTGGCATGGTCTACACAGTGCCAATTTTTGAAATAAGGCACTATTCTGAAATTTCCCTTAATCCTCATGCAATGGGGTTTACGGGGACATTGGAATAGCGAGCCCATTATATTTCAATATAATCGCGTACTATTAAGACTCGGAATATCTATTTCAGGATACTGGAGGTATCCTGTAGACATAACACTTGAGTGATATATTGCTGCTGTAAGTTACATTTTTGATTGGCATTCTTGGCTATTAGCAAATTACTGGGATTTTTTTTTAAATGTGCAAAACTTGCAAACAACCTCTGCAAAATGGTTAATTGCACATACAGTCCCTAAATCAGAAAGGTGGCTAAGTATGCGCTTAAACTTAAGCCAGTGCATGGCTCTCTCCTATGCCAGTGCACTAGCTAGGCCATGATTTAGCGCTAAAGCTGGGATTATCAGAGCAGCTTGAGAGAATTAGTTGGCCAACTTCCACTGATTTTAAACAGGAATGTCCAAAAGGGCCCTTTGAAGATCCCAATCAAACTTTTCTATTACAATGAAAAAAAAAACCCAGAGAAAATCAGATTAAAACAGATTCAAGCTAATGTGATTTAGAGTGTGGTTCTATTTTGTTAAAAAAAGAAAAAAGAAAAGTTTTTCTGAAAATGCTATTGCTAAGTTGCACAGACCAACTCATTCAGATCAAATATGCATGGGTTTTTCCCCCCCTAACTTTGAGCACTTCAGTCTCCACTAGGTCCTTGAAAGTCAAATCAGTCTCTTCCTTATATATGCAGTGTAAGAAAGATACTGCAGGATAAATTTTGCCCTAAATTAACAACTGTTCTCTTATTTGTTTTGAAACTGAAATATGTTTATTGTATTCACTAAAGCAGTGTTTTTCAAAGTGGTCTGCGGACCCACTGCAAGAAAGTTGCTACTGGGCCGCTCCAGTTTGTTTACTTACCAGCTCTGTAGCCACGGAGCCTCGCGGTTCCCATTGGCTGCAGTTTACCATTTGCAGACAAGAGGAGCAGCAGGAAGCAGCGTGACCCAGGCTGCTTCACTAACAGTAAAGAGATAGAATCATAGAATAATAGGACTGGAAGGGACCTCGAGAGGTCATCGAGTCCAGTCTCCTGCCCCCATGGCAGGACCAAATACTGTCTAGACCATCCCTGATAGACATGTATCTAACCTACTCTTAAATATCTCCACAGATGGAGATTCCACAACCTCCCTGGGCAATTTATTCCAGTGTTTGACTACCCTGACAGTTAGGAACTTTTTCCTAATGTCTAACCTAAACCTCCGTTGGTGTAGCCCAAAGTCCAGTGTGTTTCAGTAGCAGCCCTGGGAACTACAAGTTATCCTGCCCATAAACTGGAGTTTTTGTCTTTAAAATGGGCAGCTGCAGATAAGACAGCAATTCACAGTGCTAACTGACAATATTCCACTGACCTATATTACTACTACTGCTAGGTTGGATGCAACTAGTCAAATGTGGATGGCAAAGCTGACAGTGTTCAACTTCGACATAAAATACCGGCCTGGGAGAAGTAATGCCAATGCTGATGACCTGTCTCAGCTACCTCAGGAGGAGGTGGCTACTGTTAGGAATGCTGGATGCAATATGTCCTCCCATAGCAACCCAGGGTGATGGCCAAGGGACGGCGACAGACAGGGCTGAGCTACTCCATTGGCCAGGCATAGAGTTAATTCTAGGCCTGCCTAAGGAAGAACTGAGGAGGCTGCAGGAAAAGGATGCAGTAATCTCTCGAGTAAGATTCTACCTGCCCAGACAGCGGACACCCAGTGCCCAGGAGAGGCGGAAGGAAGTAACACCAGTGAAGATATTACTGAACCAATGGAAAGGATTGCAGCTGATAGAAGGGATCCTTTACAGGGGAACAACAATCCCAGGAGAGGGACATATCCAACAATTGTGCTACCAGAGAAACTCCAGAGAGAAGTGTTTGAAGCTCTGCACACAGACATGGGACACATGGGCATTGACCGTACAGTGGACCTCATCCGCACTCGCTGTTATTGGCCAGGCATGCAGACCACCATCCAGAAGTGGTGCCTTTCCTGCAAAAGGTGCTGCCTAAGAAAGAGAGGCATCTTTGGATGCAGAGCTCCCCTTATCTCCATCCATACCAGTAGGCCCCTGGAGCTAGTACGTATTGACTTTCTCACCCTGGAACCATCCGGGGGGGCATTGAGAATATCCTTGTAGTTACTGACCACTTTAGTCACTATGCTGAGGCGTACCCTACTCGTGACCAACGGGCGTCTACTGTGGCCAAGGTGATGTGGAAACACGTCATCTCCAACTATGGCATTCCTGAAAGGATACATACAGATCAGGGGAGGAATTTGGAAAGTAATCTCCTTGTCCAGGTTTGGAAACTGGTGGGATCTCAAAAAGCAGAACCACGCCCTATCACCCACAGGGGAACAGGACTACTGAGCGGTTCAACTGAACACTCATGAATATGCTGGGAACCCTGTGTCCAGAGCAAAAGGCAAATTGGAAGGACTATGTTGAGTCCATGACCCATGCCTACAACTGCACTCGTCATGAGTCCACTGGTTTTTCTCCATTCTTCTTAATGTTTGGCCAGCACCCAAAGCTGAAGATAGATCTATCTCTGGGTCTCCCCCACCGAGAAAATGAGGGGTTAGAGGTGGAGGAGTACGTCTCCCAGCTCAGAGAATGCCTAGAGACCGCGTACCATCAGGCTGCACAGGCATCTGAAGCTGCCAAACATCACCAGAAAAAGTACTATGACTGCCAGACACAAGAAGCCCCATTGATTCCTGGAGACAGGATGCTAGTAGCCAGGGAAAAGAAAGGAAGACAGAAACTGGGAGCCAGATGGGAACCAACTCCCTATATTATGAGTAGAAGACAAGGGGACTTGCCTGTCTGTTTAGTGCAGCCAGAATCGGGGGGGGGGGGGGGGAGGGAGGGGAACAGGCAATACACACTAACTAAATTACTCCATAGAATCACAGAATACTAGGACTGGAAGGGACCTCGAGAAGTCATCGAGTCCAGTCCCCTGCCCTCATGGCAGGACCAAATTCTGTCTAGACCATCCCTGATAGACATTGATCTAACCTACTCTTAAATATCTCCACAGATGGAGATTCCACAACCTCCCTGGGCAATTTATTCCAGTGTTTAACTACCCTGACAGTTAGGAACTTTTTCCTAATGTCCAACTTAAACCTCCCTTGCTGCAGTTTAAGCCCATTGCTTCTTGTTCTATCCTCAGAGGCCAAGATGAACAAGTTTTCTCCCTCCTTCTTAGGACACTCTTTTAGATACCCGAAAACGGCCATCGTGTCCCCCCTCAGTCTTCTATTTTCTAAACTAAACAAACCCAATTCTTTCAGCCTTCCTTCATAGGTCATCTTCACCAGACATGGTAAATTGTCACCACTGCATCGATCCTAGTGATGCTGATTAGTATGCCAGTGTAGACAAGTTCTGAACATCTAACCCACCAGTTACATAGAAAGTTTCATCAACACCTATCTCCCTCTACAGGAAGAGTCAGGATTATCTGATTCTAGGTGCTAATGCTAGAAGGATACACAATGATTTCTGTAATGCTTTGATTTGTCCTTTTCATATGTGTTTACTTTTTTTTAATTGTATCCTTTGGTATATATGGTTGTGACAATTTTCTCCCACCATTTGATCTGAGGAAGTGGGTCTGGCCCATGAAACTCATCACCTATTAAACCATCTTGTTAGTCTTTAAAGTGCTACACAGTACTGTTTTTTGTTTCTTTAATGCTAGTGAGCCTTAGGTTAGGATCTCGGAATCAAGCTAACAAGAAATTTTAAAAAAATCCCATTGATGAATTAATTAAAGGAATTGAGATGGAATTCTCTAATGCTGTAAAAGTGCCACAATGATTTTTCCCCTCATTGTAGGAACATTTTCTGCATTAAGTATTAGTCCAATATTGTGTTCCAAAATAAAGTGATTAATTCACAGTTACATTAGTAGGGGGTCTATACAACTGTGAGAAGATGGAAAGCTCCACTAAAGTAAATAAATAGGCCTGGGAAGTGTTTGAAGTTCTGCAAAGTTCTTTTCTAAACTAAACAAACCCAGTTCTTTCAGCCTTCCTTCATAGGTCATGTTCTCTAGACCTTTAATCATTCTTGTTGCTCTTCTCGGGACCCTCTCCAGTTTCTCCACATCTTTCTTGAAATGCGGTGCCCAGAACTGGACACAATACTCCAACTGAGGCCCAACCAGTGCAGAGTAGTGCTGGGGAGGAGCCGGTGGTCATGGTACATGTAGGTACCAATGACATAGGGAAGGGTAGGAGAGATGTCCTGGAGGCCAAATTTAGGCTGTTAGGAAAGAGGCTGAAATCCAGGACCTCTATGGTGGCATTCTCGGAAATGCTTCCAGTTCCATGCACAGGGCCAGGTAGTCAGGCGGAGCTTCAGAGTCTCAATGCATGGATGAGACGATGGTGTAGGAAGAAGGGTTTAGATTTATTAGGAACTGGGGACACTTTTTAGAGAGGAGGAGCCTATACAGGAAGGACGGGCACCACCTAAACCAGGGTGGAACCAGACTGCTGGCACTAAACATTAAAAAGGCCGTAGAGCAGTTTTTAAACTAAGAGATGGGGGAAAGCCAATTGGTGCGAAGATGCACGTAAATCGGAGGGAGACTTCTCTTAGAGGAGAATCCATTGATAGAGATTCTCTAAGCTGTAGTCAGAAAGAGAGGAGGGGAGAGGTCAAACCATGGGCCAGAGCAGACAAACAACCGCATTCTAAGGAATCCAATGCATCAGGGAAGAGCAGACAAATAACCAGTGGCAAATTTTTAAAGTGCTTGTACACAAATGCTAGGAGTATGACTAATAAGATGGGTAAACTAGAGTACCTCATATTAAATGAGGAGATTGACATAATAGGCATCACTGAAACCTGGTGGAATGAGGAAAATCTGTGGGACCCAATCATCCCGGGATATAAAATATATAGAAAGGATAGAGCAGGCCGGGTGGGTGGCGGAGTGGCACCTTATGTGAAAGAATGTAGAATCAAATGAAATAAAAATATTAAATGAATCAACATGTTCAATAGAATCACTATGGATAGTAATTTCATGCTCCAATAATAAGAAATTAGCAGTAGGGATATATTACCGACCACCTGACCAGGACAGCGATACTGACATTGAAATGCTAAGGGAGATTAGAGAGGCTACCAAAATAAAGAACTCCATAATAATGGGGGATTTTAATTACCCCCATATTGACTGGATACATGTCACCTCAGGAAGAGAAGCGGAGGTAAAATTTCTCAATGGCTTAAATGACTGCTTCTTGGAACAGCTGGTGCAGGAACCCACAAGGGGAGAGGCAATTCTCGATTTAGTCCTGAGTGGAGCGCAGAATCAGATCCAGGATATAACCGTTACAGGACCGCTTGGGAATAGTGACCATAATATAATAACATTCAACATTCCTGTGGTGGGAAGAACACCTCAGCAGTCCAGCACCCTGGCATTTAATTTCAGAAAGGGGTATTACACAAAAATGAGGAGGTTAGTTAAACAGAAATTAAAAGGCACAGTGGCTAGAGCCAAATCCCTGAAAGCTGCATGGAAACTTTTTAAAGACACCATAATAGAGGCCCAACTTAAATGTATACCCCAAATTAAAAAACATAGCAAGAGACCTAAAAAAGAGTCACCGTGGCTTAACCACCATGTAAAAGAAGCAGTGAAGGACAAAAATGTATCTTTTAAGAAGTGGAAGTCCAATCCTAGTGAGATAAATAGAAAGGAACATAAACACTGTCAAATCAAGTGTAAAAATGTAATAAGAAAAGCAAAAAAAGATTTTGAGGAATAGCTAGCCAAAAACTCAAAAAGAAACAACAAAATGTTTTTTAAGTACATTAGAAGCAGGAAGCAGGAAGCCTACTAAAAAACCTGTGGGTCCCCTAGATGATCGAGCTATAAAAGGAGCAATCAAGGACGATAAAGCCATTGCAGAGAAACTAAAAGATTTCTTTGCTTCAGTCTTCACGGAACAAATAGAAAAACTTAATGTTAACAAATCTCCGGGACCGGATGGCATTCATCCAAGGGTTCTAAAAGAACTCAAATGGGAAATTGCTGAGCTATTATCTGTGGTTTGTAACCTATCCTTTAAATCGGCTTCCGTACCTAATGACTGGAAGGTAGCCAACGTGACACCAATATTTAAAAAGGGCTCTAGAGGCGATCCTGGCAATTACAGACCGGTAAGTCTAATTTCAGTACCGGGCAAATTAGTTGAAACAATAGTAAAGAATAAAATTGTGAAGCATGTAGAAGAACATAATTTCTTGGACAAAAGTCAACATGTATTCTGTAAAGGGAAATCCTGTCTTACTAATCTGTTAGAGTTCTTTGAAGAGGATAACAAACATGCGGACAAGGGGGATCCAGTATATATAGTATACTTGGATTTTCAGAAAGCCTTTGACAAGTTCCCTCACCAAAGGCTCTTGTGTAAATTACATGGCCATGGGATAAGAGGGAAGGTCCTTTCTTGGATTGAGAACTGGTTAAAAGACAGGAAACAAAGGGTAGGAATAAATGTTAAATTTTCAGATTAGAGAGGGGTAACGAGTGGTGTCCCCCAAGAGTCAGTCCTGGGACCAATCCTTTTCAACTTATTCATAAATGATCTGGGGAAAGGGGTAAGCAGTGAGGTAGTAAAGTTTGCAGATGATACAAAACTGTTTAGGATAGTCAAGACAGAAGCAGACTGTGAGGGACTCCAAGAAGATCTCACCAAACTGAGTGATTGGGCAACAGAATGGCAAATGAAATTTAATGTGGATAAGTGTAAAGTAATGCACAATGGGAAAAATAACCCCAACTATACGTACAGTATGATGGGGGCTAATTTGGCTATGACAAATCAGGAAAGAGATCTTGGAGTTATCGTGGACAGTTCTCTGAAAACTTCCACGCAGTGTGCAGCGGTGGTCAAAAAGGCAAATAGGATGCTAGGAATTGTTAGGAAAGGGATAGAAAATAAGACCCAGAATATCTTACTGCCCCTGTATAAAACTATGGTACGCCCACATCTCGAATACTGTGTACAGATGTGGTCTCCTCACCTCAAAAAAGATATTTTGGCCTTGGACAGTGTTCAGAAAAGGGCAATTAAAATGATTAGGGGTTTGGAACAGGTCCCATATGAGGAGAGGTTATAGCTACTGGGACTTTTCAGTTTAGAAAAGAGGAGACTGAGGGGGGATATGATAGAGGTATATAAAATCATGAGTGGTGTGGAGAGGGCTGATAAAGAAAAGTTATTTATTAGTTGCCTAAATAGAAGAACTAGAGGACACCAAATGAAATTAATGGGGAGCAGGTTTAAAACTAATAAAAGAAAGTTCTTCTTCAGACAGCATGTAGTCAACCTGTGGAACTCCTTGCCAGAGGAGGCTGTGAAGGCTAGGACTATAATAGAGTTTAAAGAGAAGCTAGATAATTTCATGGAGGTTAGGTCCATAAAAGGCTATTAGCCAGGGGATAAAATGGTGTCCTTGGCCTCTGTTTGTCAGAGGCTGGAGAGGGATGGCAGGAGACAAATTGCTTGATCATTGTCTTCGGTCCACCCTCTCTGGGGCACCTGGTGCTGACCACTGTCGGCAGACAGGATACTGGGCTAGATGGACCTTTGGTCTGACCCAGTACGGCCGTTCTTATGTTCTTATGTAAGAATGACTTCTTGTGTCTTGCTCACAACACACCTATTAATGCTTCCCAGAATCATGTTTGCTTTTTTTTGCAACAGCATCCCACTGCTGAATCATATTCAGCTTGTGGTCCACTATAACCCTTAGATCCCTTTCTGCCGTACTCCTTCCTAGACAGTTGCTTCCCATTCTGTATGCCATGCATGTTTCTACGTATCAGTGTAGTCAGTCAGCCAGCTGGCAGGGAAGTAAACATGCAGGGAGCCATGCCAGAACTTGCGGGAAGCCTCCCATTGGAGGCAGGATCAGGAATAGAACATAATGGAGGCCCTATAGATAGGCCAGGTGGCTGTAGAGGAAAGAAAACCTGTAGGGGGATGATATACAAGGGGAGCCAAGGTTACACTGCAGTGAGTCCCTATATCCAGACCATTTTGACTCAGACTCACAGTACCCTGACCTGGAGGAGCCCAACTAGACCATGGGGGTAACAGAAGAGGCCGACCAAATTGAAGAGAGTCTGAGTGAACTGAATTGGATCAGAGAAGGGCAGACTGAGTGGGACGAGGCTGAAGAGGTGCCTAGAGAGAACCCATCAGCTTCACGGCGCTCAACAAGACAGCACAGGGCACCTGTCTGGCTCAATTTGGAACAGAGCGCTGCCTGATGAGAGAAGAGTAGAGACTGGGGGTTTCGCCAGAGTTGCTGTGGGATGCTCAGCAGCATGCTGAGAGGTTTTTGATTAAGGAAAGGGATGAGGTCACCCTTTCAATAATTGGGGGAAGAGTGAAGCCCAAGGTCCAGTGTGTTTCAGCAGCAGCCCTGGGAACCACAAGTTGTGGATTACAAACTGCAACGTGTTGGGAGAACTTCCTGGTTCCTGACAGGATGTACCTTCTGCCCCCAGCAGAGTCTCAGCAGGGACTGTGCTAGAAGCAGCACACAGGCTGCATGCTAAGAGGAGGGGCTTCTGAACTGTAATCCTGTTTTATGTTTTTTACAGAATAAAGCCTGTTCCTGATGGTTTGTCTGAGTGGGTCAGGTCTGAGGTGCACACATACACACGATATACACAACGCAGAGCACACCAAGCAGCCTCAGGCCTAGCCTCCCACAAAGGCTTCCCCTGTGCTGAATAACCTCACACTGAGCTAGCGAACAGGAGGGGTTACATTTGCCTGCACATTGGATAACGAGAGGATCTATTCTCATCACCCACCATGTGTCAGAGTAGATTTGGTTTAGATCAATGGTTCTCAACCTTTCCAGACCAATGCACCCTTTCAGGAGTTGGATTTATCTTGCATATCCCAAATTTCACCTGACTTAAAAACAACCTGCTTACAAAATCAGACTTCAAAATACAAGTTTCACTGCACACTAGAGCTGAAACAATTGCTTACTTTCTCACATGTACCCTATGATTATAAAACAAATACATTGGAATATAAATCTTGTACCTGCATTTCAGTGTGATACTTGAGCCTGTTTTTCATTGGTGGGCCTTATCTGAAGCCGGAGCCACAGGCACTGCACTGAAGCAAGCTGTGGCACTCAGGGCTGAGGCATGTAACTTCCCTTTGTGGGGGACCCAGTGGTGTGGGGTCCTGGGCAGTTGCCTTGCTTGCCTCTCCTTAATGCTGGCCCAACATTTGCAACCTTCTAAAACCCATCCTGTGACCCTTCCTTCGGGTTACCCTCCGCAAGATACCCTCCTGATACTCTCCTCTGCAAGACCTCTATGTATCCTCAGGATACACGTACCACTGGTGGTGTTTAGACGATCCAAACAGATAGACTATCTGTTTTAAAAACTATGTCTTGAGCTAAATCCATAACCAGAGTGGCGTCTGTTTTGTTGACTATAAGTGCTTACTTCTTTATAAAACTGTTTAAAAAACATGGTTTAAAAACAGCTCTTCTGTATTCCTATTGGCCAAATGAACTACTGAACGTGTAAACAGGATCATATCATGGAAAGTATTTTCCTCCAGCTACACATTAGGTCCAAAAGACCTGGCATTACTTAGGCTATGTCTAGACTGCAGGCTTCTTTCGAAAGAGGCTCTTTCGAAAGCATCTTTCGAAAGAGCCTCTTTCAAAAGATCGCATCTAGACTGCAGGCGGATCTTTCGAAAGAGAAATCCGCTTTTTCGAAAGAGAGCACCCAGCGAGTCTGGATGCTCTCTTTCGAAGACGGCCTCTTTATATTGAAGAACGCCTTCTTTCGAAAGAGGAACTTTCGAAAGAAGGCGTTCTTCCTCGTGAAACGAGGTTCACCGCCATCGAAAGAAAAGCCGCGTTCTTTCGAAATAATTTCGAAAGAACGCAGCTTGAGTCTGGACGCAGGGGAAGTTTTTTCGGGAAAAGGCTACTTTTCCCGAAAAAACCCCTGAGTCTGGACACGGCCTTACTGTCTTTATTATTATTTAATCTTTGAAACTAGCAGGCACTCATCTAAAAAATGTACTTTTCATGTCAGTAAGGCACATACAAAATCCTACTACAGCAGGGCCCAAAACTAGAAACATTAGGGGAGTCTGGTAAATGAGCCTTTCTAATCATTTCTGCAAATTTGATGAAGATTAGTGCAACTTGGTGCACAGCTGAACAAGCAAACAGATTTTCCTTTAATGATCTCCCTGGATTCTCAGCATAAGCCTAGCAGGTAACAAGATCCTTCATGGATTTCAAAAGATATCTCACATCCAGGTGCTGAAGCACATTTTTTAAACCCTGGAAACAAGAGCTTAAAAATTCAGCATCAAAAAGCCTGTAATTCCTCCACAGCTGTCTCATTCTCAAATACAGCACAAGAATAGTCCTCTAACATAGAGCCTCACTTTTCTTGTAGATCTCAAAATACTTGCAACAGCACATTGTAAGCATGTTAAAACATGAAAACTAGTTACATAGACCTGAAAGATATAACAGCCAAATTTTCAAGGGGATTACCTGTGGGCTCTGAAGGCAGATAAGGTAGGGGGAAAGCATTAAGAATGTGAAAATAGCTGTGCTTTAGGAGACATCAGAAACAAGTATTTCTGATCCAAAAAATCCCCTTTTAAATTATTGTTTTGGTGACTTGCTGGGAAGCACTCTTAAAGTGAAACCTGATCTGTGCCCAGGGGCTACCCAGGAGAAAGACTAGCCAACTAGAATATCATATATGAAAATCTACTGCTGTACATTCCAGATATTTTATTATTTATGTGTATCTTAGTAGTGCTCCTTGCAATATAGGTCCCCATTATACTAGGCACTGTACGTACACATCA
Source organism: Pelodiscus sinensis (assembly GCF_052426305.1). Taxonomy (NCBI): domain Eukaryota; kingdom Metazoa; phylum Chordata; order Testudines; family Trionychidae; genus Pelodiscus; species Pelodiscus sinensis. Next base: position 18,346,950 of record NC_143054.1, read on the forward strand.
TAAAGACCAGGATATCAATTGCAGTTTAAGGGTATTAACAGATGTAGTATTAATTTGGGTTAGTTAATTCATTTTAGATAACATATTAAAATAGCAGTGAAAATGTGACACGTCAGCTTTCAATGAAGGTTATCAGCTCAAATCCAAATCCATGCTCCCCTATTGGCTGTTAACTTGAGGTAAATGCTCAATTGCTGTGTCTTCATGGCTATTTTAATCAGAGTTAAGAACAAACAATTTTTTTGCAGTGTCAGGCATACCCTAAACAGACAGAAAAGGCAATACTCTAAGGCCATGTCTTCACTTGCAACACTGGAGACTGATCTCCTGACATTTGATTTAGTGGGTCTACTTAAGACCTGCTAAATGAAACGCTGAGGGTGTCCCTGGTTGGCGCCAGTACTCCTGGCATTTGTGAGCGTTTGCTCCTGTCAGCTTCCCTCTGTGAAGATGGCACTAAGTTTGGAGTAAGGTAAGTTGACTCCAGATACATAAAATGCAGACTTTAACCTCTAGTGTAGATCTGACCAAGATCCTCATTTAAAGGAGCCCAACAAAGCCTATCCTTGATCTCCTGAGTTACAGTCCAGTGGCTTAAACTGAAGACTCATCTTTTCTCTGATAGGCCTGGAGTAAGCTGCTAGATATTGCTCATTGACCAATACCGAGACATTTCTCTTTTAAGTTTGCCAAACATGGTAAACGGTGCATTGAGAATCTGACTTCCCTTTCCGCTAGGCAGTGTAAATCAGAAGTTACTCCACTGAAGCCTATAATGGTTGGGATTAATAGCGATGTGAGTGAGAGGAGAATCAGGATCTTTATTTGATTATTCCATTTCTCTATTCATTGTTATTTTAATAATGTTCACTTCAATAAGAAATTGAACCATATTGAAGTTTTCTTTGTACATGTATAGGATCCTGGGATGGGAAAGGTGGTTTGAAAACAGACAGGAATGGATTAATTAGTGGCTCCTTGCCTTGTGTATTCCTCTCTTTATGCGGGAGTTACAAAACAGTTGAAACATCAATAACCAGCGGCCTGTGGTAAGTTACTGTTTTTTACTCATTATCCAAGGATTTTCTGGAACCAATAATGAAGGATGTAACCCTGAATCAGTTTGGTTCAATTATGAACCCATTCACTGTTTCCACAATTCCGTGCTACCTACTTAAGCATTTCCTTGCAGCTGAACACGTGTGTGTATAGCTCTTAGCTTTTATGTGAAAGAAAACAAAAGAAAAGAAAATATTCAATAAAATAGAGCTGTGTTGAGATAAATTCCAACTGCTTTGCTAAACAAAACAAAACAAAATCTTTCTGATATAATCATCACAATTTCCTTCCGTTTCTCTCATTCACCAGCTGCCTGTTTGTGATTTCAGAACCCCAAATATTTGGTTTGGTTTGGGTAAGTAAAGTTCAGAAGTTTATCTCAAACTCCTTGATTTGTACTATTGAACTAGAAATACTATGAGCATATGGTTTCTCTCATGATTACCTGAACTGGCTTATTCTAACCAGCCAGTAAATAATGCAAAAATACAGCCACCTCTTTTGAGTTCTCTTCTCTGCTTCTGCTCTCGGTAAGACACAATAAGTGTGGAGGCCCAAAAAGGAAAATAAAAAAAGAAGAAAGATTTGTTCACCTTTAATTTTAAATGCAAGCTATTTTAATTAATGAAAATAATATTGTTTTTTGTCCCTCTTCCATCTGTATCCACCAGTCCTGATCCATTTTAAAACCCATGGAGGAAAAGCATTCCTTCTAATAAAACTGAGCAAAATTCTCATCTAATTTCTAAATGATTAATTTCTCATATCCTTAGGAAACATTCTAGTTTTACTGCAAAGTTAGCTCAGAATAAACAAATAAGCAACACCTGACTTTGATAATCGTGGGCCATTCTAATCACTCATAGCAAGAACAATTAAAGAATTTAGCTTAGGCTGTACAGTTTCTTTAAATATGTACCAGGAACCCAGACATGACAGGTTAGAACTCTATAGTGAACCAGCATGCAAGACAGAGTAGCTTTATGGGTAAGACTGTTTTCTTTATTCCAATGTGGCAAAACAGTGATAGTGAGCCTCTGGGGCATTTACTCTTTGCAAAGCCTGAGAGATTAGCCTTACAGGTTATTGAGTTATACAGGGCCTTAAAGGTTATAGATTTGCTTGAATCCAAACCCCAAGTATAGACCTAGATCTGAGCACTGCTGAATTTCATGGATGTTTGTATCTTTAGTGGAATGATCTCTGTTGTGAACAGCAGAGGCGGATGAGAGTTTTGTGGGGCCCAGGGCAGCACAATTTCGTGGGGTCCCCCTTTGGAGAAAAAATAGAAAAAAGGTGTCCCCTCTGTGCCCACTCCTCCACTCTGATCATGTGAGCTACCCCTCCTCATCCCCTCTCCTAACACCTCCCTCTACACACCTGCCCTGCCTCTCTCCTCTGGTGCTGGTCCCACCCCTGCAGGTGTCTTTCCTTCTGCTTCATCCCCAGAATCCCTTGGCACCAGCACCTCCCCTTACTCCTGAACCCTCCTGGTGCATCCCCCTTCCATCACTGCCCCTGCCCCCTTTGCCCTCTTTTCCCCTGATGCCCACCCCCTCACCACCCTCTGCCCCCATTACCTTCATGCCCCTGTGTCCTCACACATGCCTTGCTCCATCCCCACCTTCCTCATGCCCACCCTTCCTTTCAAGCCTTCTCCCAGCACTTCCCAATCCCCCTTTAACCAACAGTGCGCTTACCCTCTCCTCTCCCAGCATCACCCTGTCTCCTCTCCCACAGACACCTCCCCTCCTGCCCTTTCCTTCATTGTCACCACTTGGCCCCCTGGCATTTGTCTCTCCTGCACGCTGTTGCTTGGTGCCTTTCCCTTTTTTCTCCTGACCTGCCCTCCCTCCCCTCCTCTGCCATCCACCTTCTGCCTTCTAGTTTGCAGGGTGGCCACGACCCCAGCCCAGGCCACAGACCACGTGATGAACCAAGTGGTGCAACACGTGGCCGTGTGGTTTTAAAGTCACAGGCCATGAAATCACGCCATGCCTGGGTGTCTTCCCTGTCAGCTGTTGCACAGCATTTCAGCACACCGTGCATGCGCTCTCTCGGCCCCACATGGCCCATACTGGCCGGCAGTGGGAAATTTAAAGTGCGGGGCTGCAGTGTCCCGTCACAATCCCCCTCCTTCTCCAGCAGCCACCAGCTGGCACTTCGGCGGACTGCCCACCAGCAAATTCCCAGTATCCCGCCAGGCCAGTCCTCCCCCGGCACTGGCATGAAGCCTATTGAAGCGCGAGGCCCAGGGCAGCCACCCTGCTCGCCCTGCCCTATATCCGCCGCTGGCAAACAGCCTTAAAGGAACATTGTACCGATTGCTACGGCCATTATTCATGTGGAACAGAATTGTCTTGGTGACTATGCCAGGTGAGCCATCAGACTCACCGGTACCCTGGGCAAGATGAGAGGGAGGCCTGGCACTGTGCTTCTGGAAGGGGCAGGGCCACAAGCGGAAAGGGTAGAGCCATGGTAACCTGGAGCACACTCCTCCCAGCACCATCCTGAATGCACCACGCAGGGCTCCAGCAGTGATTTAAAGGCCCTGCAGTTCTGGTAGTGATGGCTGGGAGCCCTGAGACCCTTTGAATCACCAGGCCCTGTGACAGTTGCCTATTTTGCCCCGCCCCCCTTCAACAGGCCCAGACTGTGCCTGGCCTTGGATGCCTCTTTCAAATTCCTTGCTAAGGGTAAAGAAGGAAGAGGTACTTTGTGTTTGATCTGGGTCTTGGCCTGACAAAATATGTGGCAATTCATAGTGGTATGGGGGGTAAAATGTTGAAATATAAAATCTCAGATCCTTTTGCAACATACACACTTTGAAATCACTATGGACAATTATGGAGGCAAGTCAAGTTTGCAGTAATGAACCCAGGGTTCCAGATGCTAGCATGCAGACAGTGCCTAGAACTGAAAGCTTTTCCTTAGATCTGTGCTGCATACAAACCTTTGATAAGTGGAAACAAACTTGGAGAGAAAATCTCTGAAGCTCTCATGCAATAAAGGTGCCTGAATCATCATTATCTATATTCTATTTCTGAATCAGGACCTGAAATACTATTAGCCAGATCTAATCCACTTACAAAACCAAACACATAAAAAAGTCATCCATCATCATGGATCAAAGTGTTTTCTGTAGGGTTTTTTTGGGGTGATAGCCTGAATTGATTTGCTTTACTCCCACAATAAATTAATAACTACCACAATAGTTATTTGCCCCTTCTTTCCCCCCATATTTTGTTTTAAAAAAGATTGGAAAGCCCCCTCAAAAGTTTCTGCCCTGGCTTTCCTTCCAAAGCCAATAAACAAAAGGCCAATATGTACTTCCCCCCCTTTTTTCCCAGTTTACAACCTGAACATTAAAACAGGGTCTATATTTCATATAATGTATTTTTACTATTGAATAGCACAACAAAACAATGGATTTCTCAAAGGTTTCTTCACTAAGAAATCCACTGGGAATTTAAAAGAAAAATGAATTTAATTAATTAAAATGTACTTTTAGGCCAGTGGAAGAGATGAAGATGAGAAAACTGGGGTGAGCAGAAACCCCTATACATCAGTCAAAAATGGCAACATTGTGATCCTGTGCATCATATTAGCCGTATGCCAGTAAGCAGAAAGCAACAGAAAGATTCTGAAGTCAATGGGAATACACACAGGAACTGGGATTCTGCTCATGAAGATCAGATTGTAGGATCAAGGTCATAATTTTCATATATATTTAAATAAAAATTTAGCAGTAAATCTGCACCCAAAAAACAACTCATATTTTCCTATACATGCATTTTCCTAGACAAATGAACAGAAAATGTGTTGTGGTTGAATGCACAAGCAATAAACACAGATAATCAACTTTGTCCTCACCATGCTGTTTGAGAGAGGCAAAAAGTTCAGTCATGCTTTCTGTGCACACTGAATTTTGTACAGACTAATTTTTTTTTTTGTTCCACTTGAACTTTTGGATTATTTCCCATTTACTAGTTTTCCCCACCTCTGGATTAAGATAAAATTGCAAAGCAGGCCTTAGAGATTTTCCTCACAGCTTGACTCAAAGTGCTGGAGAGGAAGAAAAATAACCCCTTTAATAACAAAACACTTTTTTTTATTTTGTAGCATAACTGGTGGTTTTCTGAAATATAATAAGTTGCTGCTATTAAGGGGAACAAATGTAGCCCATCATACAATTGGATGTGTTTAATCAGGAATGATGCTGTAACAACTGTTTGTAAATTCACAGCAGCTTTCCTCTGGAGATATAAAAAATAGTTATGGTACTCAGGTGTCAAGGCTCAGGTGTATATAATTAGATTATGTGGAACATAAGAGTTGTGAAACAGAATTACCGAGCATTCAAAAAAACAACAACGCCAAAACAAAACAAAAAAAAAACAATCTCTGAAAAGATGGGTGCCTTTTTCATGGTTCTGTACTATTCCTCTCAAACACAACTGGCTTGGAATGAATTATATGTATTTAATATACTATATACTTCCTGCAGTAATGATCTGACTTTATGAATGAAACTTCTAATCTGGCATAGAAGAGAGGCTACATCTACACTACGAGTTTTGCCAGAGGAGGCAATGCAAATGAAGCATGGATTAGCATTTTCTTGCACTTCATTTGCATACTCTCTTCTGATTCATTTTTGCGCAAAGGGTTTCGGCGCACAAACAAGCAGTGTGGACATTTCCTTTTTGCGCAAAAACCCCTAGTAAAAAAGTGGATTAGAAGAGAGCATGTAAATGAAGCACAAGAAAATGCTAATCTGCGCTTCATTTTCATTGCCTCTTCCTGCAAAAACTTGTACTGTAGATATAGCCAGAATGTCCTTTAAAAGGATTAAAAATAATGTATCAATTAGTAACATTGGCACTAAGCATGCAAATAGACCTATATAAGTCTAACCCACCCATATGGAGTTCTGGTCAAATGAAGTAAAATGACTTTGTTGTTAAAGCATTACATGCAGAATGTCATCCATGGTGTTGTGTGGGCAATCTATGGTTGTGTCTAGACTACATCCCTCTTTCAACAGAGAGATGTAAATTAGACACTTCAAAACTGCAAATGAAGTGGGGATTTAAATATCCTGTGCTTCATTTGCATAATTGTGTAATGGCGCTCTTTTGAACAAGCGCCATTTCGAAAGTAAAACCGTTCTAGATGCGGTTCTGTCAAAGACTGCAGGCTTTTTCAAAAGATCCTGATCATTTTTTGAGGAGTACAGGATCTTTCCATTTTTGACAGACCTCGGTTTTGCTTTTGAAATGGCGCTTGTTCGAAAGAGCGCCATTATGCAATTATGCAAATGAAACACAGGATATTTAAATCCCTTCTTCATTTGCAATTTCGAAGTGTCTAATTTACATTTCTCTGTCGAAAGAGGGATGTAGTCTAGACACAGCCTATATATTGACTGAAGGATCAGTCAGTGAGCATATATAGGTTGTATAGTAACTTGCCTCTGACTGGTCATTTGTTGCATATATAATTTGATGACAAGATCTTTCATAATACTTTCCAGTTGAAACATGTGCTGTACTTGTTGAATAAAAGTTTCAGAGGATAATTAGGCACTAAGGGCCAGATTTTCAAAAGCGTCAAAGGATGCAGATGAGGACTATTGAGATTTTTCAAAAGTCCAATCGAACTCCAGATGGAATTATAAAAATCTGAACCTTTTTCACGTCTGAAATCTTACCCATTTTTTTGTATGAGATCATTTTAGCTCTGACCATCAGGGAAGTTTAAGCCATGTACATATTTAATGTTATATTTTAAATTTTCATTATCAACCCAACAAATTCAGAAAGTAATTACCTCTACTTACCTCAACAGCAATCAATACCTTGGTTTTAATATTTGTATTCAGATTTCTAAAATAATTATCACCTCGCCAAGGCATTCTAACTAGTTATTCAGTAGCTGAACTGAGATCTTCATCAACTCACTGTGTAATTTCATTGAGGGTATCCACTAACTCAGTTCAACTCAATTAAGCTCTAGTGGAATGAAACAGAGAAGCAGATGGTAATGCATTTTATTTAACAACCACTTTCTATTCTGTATATATTTCTAAATACACTCTTTGTCCTAAATCATTGAGAAATTGCCTTATTTTTCCTCATATATTAAGTAAATAGCAATAAAGCTTATTTGTATTCAATTTTGTTGATATAGATTAAAGTTTTCTCAAATAAAACACTTCCTTTGGTTTCATCCTGCTAGATACTTAACTTGCAGGCTCCATTGGCTTAAATGGGAGTGACAGGTGTTATGCAAGTTTCAGGACTTTGATAACTACATTTAGAAAATATTTAATTGTTCTCTGTTTACTGAAGGGCACTTTAGAAAAGTCATTTATTCCAGCATTTCAGTTACCTATGCTTTGCTAGAACTTGATTCTGGACAGCTAGATTAGTCTGCCTGTGTTAATTCTTGACAAATCAGAACCTCTCTTACTTACTCTGGTGTATAATAGCAAAGAAAACCAATAAAATACATTTTAAAATATAATAGTCTCCTTCTAATAATATGGGATAGTGTCAACTTATTGTGCCTTATATAGAAACATTCTTCCAAAAGGATTCCCAAGTGCCTAAGAAATCGAACGAGACAAAATTATCCTACCATGGTGTGGCTCTTCACAATCCCCTAGTGGTTAGATCAGAGATTAATGATTCTGCTTCTACCTCTGAGTTATATGTCACTGATCAGGTCTGAAACCATGCGCCTCTATGGGTTAAGCTAAATGAAAAAGGTCTCTTAGCTTAGCAGCAGTAAGACTCATACACGTCTATTTGCTCTAGCCTCTAGAAAGAGACAATGAGCTACACAATTTGAATGCAAGATATGCATATTTAATAATGGTGTCACTTCTATCACAGCCAAGATGAAGCTACTTTTAGGATACTACATCACAACTATCCAATAGTCCATGGCTATCTTACTCAACAGTTTAGGTAGGGCATTGTATCCAATGGAGATGGCAAATGATAATATGCAGTGTTGTAGAGGTTTTGGTTCCCAACAAGTTGCATGTAGTAATTAATATTTCTGTTGGTGAGAGAGAGAAGCTTTCAGGTTTACACAAAACTCTTTCAGCTCTGGGAAATGTACTCAGAGTATCACAGCTAAATAGAGGTGGAACAAATCATTTAGCATAAATAGTTAACATATTTTAAGGGATCGTTCATGGAGAAAAGTGGCCTGTAAATACTCCTCCAGTCATAGGCTATATCTACAGGGGACCCTTTCTTGTTAAAACATTTGTTTGAAAAAAATACCCTCCTGAATGACAGAAGTTTTACGGAAAAATAGCAATGGTGTGGACACTTACTAGGGGATTTTATTTTGCTGTTAGGAGAGCTCTCTGCTAGTGACAGGTTATATAATAAACCATAATGCCAAATAGATTATTGTAGTGAGCCATAAATCCAATATCTCTATTCAGCCCCCTCTTTTGTCCTTCAAACAATCCCCCAAACTCTCCAAACTCACCATGTAGTGGGGTGTCTAGCCCCACTTAGCTCAGACCTGGGGGTCGAGTCCTTCACAAACAGGCCCTGAGGCCGAGTCCTTTACACACAGGTTCTGAGGCCAAGTCCTTTGTAGTATCTGCGATTAATCCGGGGTCTGGGAAGAAGGAGTAGGGGGGCCCGGGCCCACCCTCTCCACCGGGCCCCAACCCAGGGCCCTATCAGTGGTGGGTGGTTCCCACCACTGGCTCGGTGGGGAGTTTTCCCTGAAACATCCCGAGCCCACCTGGGCTTTTCCTGCTCCCCACGCTGGGTTGCCTCATACCTCCTCCCCGTGACTGGAGGAGGTCCCACCTGGAGCTGAGGGTCTGACTGTGACAGTGGCTTTGTCGGGCACAGCGTCTGGTGCGTCCACAGCTGGTGCAGTGACAGTGGATAGGCGTGGCCGGTGTTGCGGACACGCTCGTCCCGGGAATGGTAGTGGTGGGGGCAGCTGGTCCGGTGGCTCTTGCTCCAGATGCTGTGGCTGTGGCTGTGGCTGTGGCGCCCATGCAGCAGCTACTTCTGCTCAGGAGATCCATTCACGCTGAGCTGCTTTGCGGGCTTTTATACCTAGGCTGCCCTGCGAGCATGCCCAGCAGGGCTGTGGGGGAGGGGCATACTCCACCCAATAGGCATGCTTGCCCTCCCACCCCTCCGCTCAGTGTGGGATGGGCAGACCCTGTCACACACCATCAGAAGCAGCTCCCCACAGACCAGAATACACTAAGGCTACGTCTACACTGCAGGCTTCTTGCGCAAGAACGGTTGTTCTTGTGCAAAACCTTGCAGAGTGTCTACACTGCACTTGCATTCTTGCGCAAGTAAATTTACAGTAAAGCATCAGAACAGAGGGCTTCTTGCACAAGAGTTATTCCTCTTCCCACGAGGAATAAGCCCTCTTGTGCAAGAAAGCAGTGTGGACGGGCAACGGGTTTCTTGCGCAAGAAACCTCTATGGCTAAAAAAGCCATCAGAGCTTTCTTGCGCAAGAGAGCATCCACACTGCCATGGATGCTCTTGTGCAAAAGCACATGGCAGTGTGGACATGCTCTTGTGCAAGACCTTTTGCACAAGAACTCTTGCACAAAACAGTTCTTGCGCAAGAAGCCTGCAGTGTAGATGTAGCCTAATGGAAAGCCGAACCAAACTCTGCTAGAACAAAAGTGGCAAAAAATGGAAACATCTCTACTACAATGATCAACATCTCCACACAACACACCTTTCAGGATGCGCATTGCACACTATGTTGCATCTCTCATCCAGAGTATTAAATGACCCTCCAACAACTATGTGGGTGAAACCAGACAATCATTGTGCTCTTGAATGAACTCACACAAGAAATGATAAAAAATTAGAAATGCCATAATGCCTGTGGGTGAACACTTCACAAAGTGATCACTCTGTATCTGACTGATCAGGCCTCATCCTCGAAAGAAAATTGTACAACAATTCAAAAGACAAGCCTGGGAGTCTAAATCCATAAATCTGATAGACACTAAAAATCATGGACTGAATACCAGCACTGGATTTAAGACTTATTACAACAACCTATAACTCACTAACAAGACCTTCTTTACAGCTGTGTTTCCTCCCTATAACCTGACGGATGCTAATGGACTATTTGAATTGTAATGGTCCCTTTCAATGTGTGTGTTAATTATTCATGCTAAACTATCAGTTTGAGCTTGTATTTAGGTAGGTGCAATCAGAGGCTACTATTGAGGGACCCCTAGGGAGGACACCTTCTTTGTGCCTCTCCCAGTCTGAGGAAGGGCTGGAACAACCTCCCTCCACCGCAGGCCCCACCTCTCCTCACCCTTGCTTTGCCCCCTCCCTGACTCTGCTTGGCCTCCTCCCTGACCTTACTCCAACCCCTGCTCTGTCCTTGCTCTGCCTCTGATGTTCCCCACTTCTTCCCGGCAGAAAGGGATCTAGGGGGTTATAGTGGACCATAAGCTGAATATGAGTCAGCAGTGTGATGCTGTGGCAAAGAAAGCAAACATGATTCTGGGATGCATTAACAGGTGTGTTGTGAGCAAGACACGAGAAGTCTTTCTTCCGCTCTACTCTGTGCTGGTTAGGCCTCAGTTGGAGTATTGTGTCCAGTTCTGGGCACCGCATTTTAAGAAGAAAGTGGAGAAACTGGAGAGGGTCCAGAGAAGTGCAACAAGAATGATTAAAGGTCTAGAGAACATGACCTATGAAGGAAGGCTGAAAGAATTGGGTTTGTTTAGTTTAGAAAAGAGAAGACTGAAGGGGGACTTGATAGCTGTTTTCAGGTATCTACAAGGGTGTCTTCAGGAGGAGGCAGAAAACTTGTTCATCTTGGCCTCTGAGGATAGAACAAGAAGCAATGGGCTTAAACTGCAGCAAGGGAGGTTTAGGTTGGACATTAGGAAAAAGTTCCTAACTGTCAGGTTAGTCAAACACTTTATTTATATTTTAAGTTTAGTTTGGGTGTGTCTACACAGCAAAGTTATTTCGGAATAATGGCTGTTATTCCGAAATAACTATGTGAGCATCTACACAGTAATTCCATTATTCTATGAAGAATAACACCTATTCTGAAATAGTTATTTTGGAATAGGGGCTATGTAGCCTATTTTACATATGTATTTAGATATGTTGTTTCTATATTGTATCCATTTAAATACTTTTGTAAACCAAAATGATGTAAACAGGATAACAAACAGTAATGAATCATCTGTTAGTGTATTGTGTTGAAGCAGGCTGCAGGACTCATGAAGTGCAGTAGTAGGTCATAAATTGGGCACACCAATTTAATCTGAATTAATGCATTTTTAGATCACCATGGCTACGTCTACACTGGCCCCTTTTCCGGAAGGGGCATGTAAATTTCATGAGTCGTCGTAGGGAAATCCGCGGGGGATTTAAATATCCCCCGCGGCATTTAAATAAAAATGTCCGCCGCTTTTTTCCGGCTTTTAAAAAAGCCGGAAAAGAGCGTCTACACTGGCCCCGATCCTCCGGAAAAAGCGCCCTTTTCTGGAGGCTCTTATTCCTACTTCCTACGACGACTCATGAAATTTACATGCCCCTTCCGGAAAAGGGGCCAGTGTAGACGAGCCCCATGTGTGCAAGGAACTTTATAAACACAGGAAAGACTAGGGCTGTGCATTGAGATGATTACAACTGAACTCTCTTAATATACTAGACAAGAGCTCAGAGTAGGATAGATTAGTGAGATTAGTATTGGAAGGCTTCTGAAGAAGCAAGTTTTAAAGGAGGAGTTGAAGGAGGAAAGAGGTCATCTGATTTGGCCAATACCCATGTCACATGACTGATGTCAACATCATTCCGATAGTTAGAGTAATATCTTAGGGTATGTCTACACTACAATGTTAGTTCGAACTAACATTCATAGCCACTACACTAGTTCGAATTTGAATCGAACTAGCGGAGCGCTTAGTTCGAACTAGGAAAACCTCATTTTACGAGGCTTAAGCCTAGTTCGAAATTACTAGTTCGAATTAAGGGGTGTGTAGCCCCTTAATTCGAACTAGTGGGAGGCTAGCCCTCCCCAGGTTTCCCTGCTGGCCACTCTGGCCAACACCAGGGAAACTCTACTGCCCCCCTCCCGGCCCCGGACCCCTTAAAGGGGCACGGGCTGGCTATGGTGCCCGTGCCAGGTGCAAGCCTGCCAGCACCCAGCCAGCAGACCCTGCACCTGGCACGGCTCGAGCCACCCAACCGATGTCCCCCAGCCCACCCCCTCTTCCCGGGACCAGGCTGGCGGCTCCCGGGAGCTTGCCCTGGACCGCAAGAGGCGGGCACCTTCCTGGGCTAGTGCGGACATCGTGGACCTCATCCACGATCTCCGCACTAGGCACAGGAAAGTGGCCGTCTAGGGCAGGAGAGCTGCCAGCCTGGCCACCCAGGAGCAGGTGTGCATGAAAATCAAGGGGGTCCACTGAGACCCCCGATCCTGAGCCCTGAGCTTACGATGGCCGTCCTGGGTCAGACCAAAGGTCCATCTAGCCCAGTAGCCTGTCTGCCAACAGCGGCCAACCCTAGGGACCCTGGAGGGGATGGACCGAAGACAGTGACCAAGCCATTTGTCTCGTGCCATCCCTCTCCAGCCTTCCACAAACCTTGGGCAGGGACACCACTCCTACCCCCTGGCTAAGACTACTCCATGGACCCAACCTCCATGACTTGATCTCACTTCCCTTTAAACTCTGTTCTAGTTGTAGCCTTCACAGCCTCCTGCAGCAAGGAGTTCCACAGGTTAACTATTTGCTTTGTCAAGAACAACAACTTTCTCTTACTAGTTTCAAGCCTGCTACCCATTCCTTTCCTTTGGTGTCCTCTAGTCCTTCTTTATGGGAACTAATGAAGAACTTTTCTGTATGCACCCTCTCCACCCAACCCCTGCTTTTAGAGACCTCTATCCTGTCCCCCCTCCGTCTCCTCTTTTCTAAGCTGAACAGTCCCAGTCTCTGTAGCCTCTCTTCATCTGGGACCTGTTCCCAACCCCTGATCATGTTAGTTGCCCTCCCCTCTCCCAGCCTTTCTCTTCCCCTCTCCCACCTTCTTTTCCCAGTCTCCCCCGGTTTTGTTCAATAAAGACAGAGTCAATGTTGGAAGAAACGTTATCTTTATTTTGTACATCAATAAGAAGGGGGGCTAGGGAAGGGTAAGAGGAAAGAGGTGAGGGAGGAATGGGGTACGAGCCCCCGATGGGGAGGACTGGGCTGGCTCTGCGGGCTTCTGGGGGTGGAAGCTCTCCTGCAGCCCCCCAATTGCCCCCTCTCCCCAGATGGCAGCCTGCGGCAAGTGCAGCCGGGCTGATGGCCGAGTGGTGTGATGTGCCCAGTGTGGGTACTCCGGGCAATCCAAGCCAGGACTGGTTTTCAAGCGGGGCACCCCTTAGAACTGTGTGTCCGGGGTGGGGGTTGGGACCCTTTAAGCGCAGCCCTCGGCTAGCCTGAGACAGCATCTCCACGCTCTAAGTCCTCCTCTGATGCCCTGCCGGCACTGCTTCTGGCCATCCTTAAGCCCTGTTCAGAGTCCACTCAATGTGGACTTGCTAGTTCGAATTAGCAAAACGCTAATTCGAACTAGTTTTTAGTTCTAGACGCGTTAGTTCGAATTAGCTTAGTTCGAATTAACTAATTCGAACTAAGTTAGTTCGAACTAGCGCTGTAGTGTAGACATACCCTTATTTTTAAAACTGCAAGTAAAACAATAATACAAACTAGCCAAAAACAAACAAACCAACTACTACAATCAACAGACCTGAGGATTATTCTGCTTTTTATTGGCCATCTGTCCATAAATATTGTCTGTGAACACTGAAGGCATTCTCAGCATCAATCACAAAGATGGATTTTCTCCCCTCCTGTCTTGTCTCTCTCTCCCTCTGTCTTGGCATGTCTCCTGGCATATCCTCATCATTGTCCTATTGGGGACTAACACTGAGCTACTTATCTTTCTTCCCAAGCCTTATCATCTTTTCCCAGACTGCTACTTCTGTCAACAATGCAGTACTCACTGCCACTAGTTGTGAAATAGGATTTTCATCCCATGAGAACTATTGATGTTTGAAACTTAAGTTTCTCTTTCTAAACAGAATGGAATTTTACACACTGACAAATTTCACAGAACAAACAATCCCCAAAGGTTTTGAATTGAAAATTCTGAAATGGAAAAAAAAAGTGTTTAAAAGAAAAAATAATAATAATTTCACATGTCAAAGGGATGTTTTTTTTACTCTTTCATGCCATTACAAAGGGAAGAATGGAATTTAGTTCTGAGATGTCAACTCAAATAAAATGCATCCTTTGCAATCTTCCAGCTGAAAAATCAAAAACATTTGTTGAACTCAACATTTTCCAAAGGGGAAAAATTGACACGCTACTTCTTGCATTTATATCATCACCAATATTCATCATTTTCCTTTTGTTTTAGTGCCAGATCTCTTGTTCAGGCTCTTGGATTCTTACCTTTTCACTACAGCAACTTCCTGCATTCCAGGTTTGACCCCACCCTTGCCTCATTGACCTCCATTCACAATGCTGATGCCAAAATCATCTCCCCAGTTCATTGCTTAATTTATGTACCTGCCCCTTCCTGTCATTCCAGTGAGTTCCCCTTTTCCATTGCACCAAACCCAAACTTCTAATCTTGCAGTGGTGCTGTCTGTAATCAGAAAAGATTCATGATGGCAGTTCCTAACCATGAGTCTCATGAGAGGGTAGGGCCATGGAGGCCACAGAGTCTGACTCCGTTTGAAACTAAAGATCAGTGCTGCCTCTTGAAGTCCACCAAGGGGAATATAGATCTCTAGTGTTATTGGTTCATGTTATTTGGGGGTTTCAGTGATATTTGCTATAAGCGTAATTATTAAACAGATTTTACTTGTGAAACCAACAGGGAAATTTATAAACATTGAATGTAAGTATTCCTGTTTGAATTTGTGCAATATGTTATGCACTGACACTTCCAACATTAGATTGGGGGCAGTGCTGATATAAGAAGGGGTGGGTGATAAAAGACACCCCATGGCATACCTAAGCAAAAAGCTGTCCCTCACTGAGCAAAATTATGCCACTATTGAGAAGGAGTGTTATGTTATGCCATCGTGTGGGCTGTCAAGCAGCTCAACCCCTATTTGTATAACAGGAGGTTCACATACCCCGCTGGTTTGGCTGGACAAGGCTGCTGCGCTGGAGTCTATCCCTACAGGAATATGACATGGACATAGTCCACATTAAAGCAAAAGAGAATACTGTGGCAGATGCCTTATCTAGGGCAGAGGGCTTGTAGGATGCACTCACTGATGTTACTGGCAACTCATCCTGCATCAACTTTGCATTGGGGGTATCACATTATTGGATTTTTATATGAGCAGACAGGTCACTGCTGCACCCACTGGTGTGTTTACACCAAATTCGGTGTAAAGTGGGCCATGTGAGGTGTCAAGTGAAAGCTTATGCTATTCTGATTCTATGTATGCTACTCATATAATTGTATGATTTTTGTATGTACAGTTATGGATATGGGCTCTGTATTTGAAATGTTCTGTCTGGAAGACAGCAGTAGGCCTCATCCACCTATTGTGAGGGATGGCTATTCAATGATTGACTATGCTAATTATCAATGCTGGATGGACAATGGGTTTCAGAGTTGCCAATACACACCTTAGGAATGCATCTGGCAGTCTGCTAACCAGCCAGTTCATCATGGCTACATGCAGGTAAGACACAGACTAGTCACTTGATCACATGACCAGCTCCAGTTTGAGAGGCTCCAGTAATTTAAAAGTGCCACGAGGGCAACGCCATCTTGTATTCAGTCCTGTTCCTGATTCCAAAAGGACCTTTGCTAGAAACAGAGAGCCTGAAAGGATTTGCTGGCCCATCCTGACATAGGATGTATGCCAGGGACTTTTCAGCTAGCAGTTTGTAACATCTGAGCTAAGAGCCTGCATCAAGAACTTGATGATTGATTAATGTAATGTATTCCCCTTAATCTCACTCTTAACCTTTTTCTTTCTTTTATTAATAAGCCTTTAGATTCTAAAGAATTGACATAGCATGCTCTTTTGGGTAAGATCCAAGATATAAATTGATTTGGGACTATGGCTGGGCCTTTGGGGTTTGGAGTTGGGGAGATTGGTTTTATAACCTCTCACTCATATAAGGTGTAAGTCTGATTGTGGCACAGGGAATGCTGGGGTGTTTAAGGGGTTTTGTTTGTGAGGTTTCCTGCTAGCCAAAGGGGCAGCTGAAGTGCTCTGTGTGACTGGTCTAGTGCCTTTATAGGGAAGGACCGCAGTCTGGGGCAGTAAGTAGCCCAGGTTTTAAGCATTTTGCCCTGATCTGACACCCTCAGCTATGCCCAGGCTGACCCGTTCTATTACAGTGGCGTAACCACAGCAGGATTAATCATTAATGGCTAATTAATAATGCAATTCAAACCCCACCTTTTAAACTGAGCCTCTAACTTGAGGCTTGACTCTGCTTGTTTCATTGTGGTGTTAAACACTATTCAGCACTTTTATCCGGAGTTCAGTAAAGCTGACCACTTATCATAATATTCTCCCCTCCTGCACCAGCTCAGCAACGACTTATACAGCCCTTAATAGACTCTTAAAGGGTAACTGGAGACTTAGTAAAAGCTTCTGTGTCCAGTAGATAAAAAAAAAATACCGTATTAATTTTAGTGTTCAACTTTAATTAAAAAGAAAACAATAAAATGTATAAATGGGCACTATTCAGAAAGATAGAGATGTATGGAAGAGCTCTGTGTGATTTAAGCCTCTTCAACTCAAAGAAATTACCAGAATTAATATCTCAGGACATATTGTGTGCAGCAATGTATTGGGCACGATATGCCCAATAAAGATTTTACTTTTGAATACGCAGCAGTTATCTTGGAATCCGTGAATGTTTTTCAGGTAAACTCCTCCGTCAGGGGTACTTCAGGACAAGCACGTTTGTTGTTAAGGCTGTGTCTTCAAATGAATTGTTGTATAAACAAACTCAGCATCTGGCAGACATTCCAAGGTGAAAACCAAACAGATGGCTAATTTAATATAATCTAAGTGACTTTGGATCAGATAAAGCAATTGAATTAACAGCACTTTAACGAAATATACATCAGTTACCACACACTCTCTCTACTCCATTGTAATGGGTACCTTTTACATCTTGAAAATAATTAGTAAGTGAAGCTTCATATGGTGACTGTTGTGCTTGTAAGAGGTGTCATGAAATAGCCTGGAAAAATATGTATATAAAATGCAAGAGTTAGTGTATTATAGCCTGATTAATACCAATCTAATACAATATCTAGGAATCACAGAAAATTAGGAGAGACCTCAGGAGGTCATCCAGTTCAATCCTCTGCTCCAAGCAGGACTAAACCCAACTAAATAATTCCATTTAGGGCTTTGTTAAACCTGGCCTTAAAAACCTCTAAGGATGGAGTTCCATCAGCTCCTTAGGCAGCAAGTTACAATGCTTTACCGCTCTCCTCGTGAAACAGATTTTCCCAATATCAAACCTAGACCTCCCCCACTGCAACTTGAGACCATTGCTCCTCATTCTGTCATCTGCCGCCATTGACAATAGCCTATGTTCATCCTCTTTGTAACTACCTTTCAGGGCTGTGTCTACACTACATGCCTCTGTCGTCAGAGGCATGTAGTTTAGACACATAAGCAAAGGCAAATGAAGCCACGATTTAAATGATCGCGGCTTCATTTAAATTTACATGGCTGCCGCGCTGAGCCGACAAACAGCTAATCAGCTGTTTGTCCGCTCAGCGCGCTAGTCTGGACGCTCCCCTGCTGACATCAAAGCCCTTTGTCGGCAGCCCTGGTAAACCTCATCCCACGAGGAATAATGGGGCTGCCGACAAAGGGCTTTGATGTCCGCAGGGGAGCGTCTAGACTAGCGCGCTGAGTGGACAAACAGCTGATTAGCTGTTTGTCGGCTCAGCGCGGCAGCCATGTAAATTTAAATGAAGCCGCGATCATTTAAATCGTGGCTTCATTTGCCTTTGCCAAAACAACAAATCTACATGGCTCCGTTGACGGAGCCATGTAGTTTAGACATACCCAGGTAGTAGAAGGCTGCTATCCAAACCCTCTTCATTCTTCTCTTCTGTAGACGAAATAAGCCTAGTTCCCTCAGCCTCTCTTCATAAGTCTTATGCTGAACCCTATAATCATTTTTCTTGTCCTAGATTGGACTCCCTTCATTTTGTCCACACATTTTCTGTAGTGGGAGGCTTAAACCTGAACACAGTAGTACTACAGATGTGTCTTCACCATTGTCAAATAAACAGGAATAATCACTTCCCTCCATCTGCTGTCAGTGTTTCTACTAATGCAACCCAATATGTAGTCAGCTTTCTTGGCAACAAGGATCCCCTGTTGACTCATATCCAGCTTCTCTTCCACTGTAATCCCTGAGTACTTTTCTGCAAAATTGCTGTTTAGCCAGTCGGTCCTGAACCTGTAGCCGTATGTGGAATTCCTCTGTTCTAAGTGCAGAGTTCTGCACTTGTCCTTGTTGAACCTTACTGTAAAGTCAAAATAAGCCCTCCGCTATTTCAATTTAATTTCAAAATAGCAGTTTGGCTGTGTAGATGCTAGTAAAGTTATTTCAAAATAAGGGTTGTTATTTCAAAATAACTTGGCTGTATAGACATACCTTAACAGGAAAAACTTTAAAAACAACAAATGGTCTGGTAGCACTTTAAAGACTAACAAAATATGTAGATGGTATCATGAGCTTTCGTGGGCCCAGCCCACTTCTTCAGATGACTGGAGTGTTGGACATGGGCTGTGCCCACAAAAGTTCATGATTACTGTCTACATAATTTGTTAATCTTTAAAGAGCTATGGGGAATAAGATGATAGTTATTTGGAATGATTTACACACATCTTCTTCTGAAGAATCTCTGAGACCAGCAAGACAGATTCTTAAGTAAATGCAAGGATGAGAATGCAGATGTGGCTGTAGTGCAAAATCAGGAGATGTTATATCAGCTCAGGGTGAATTGCTCAAAACCAGGGCTACTTATAGTACTCTACTATAGACCTTTCCTGAAAAGGCCACAAACCAGTCACACAGAGCACTTCACTTGCCAATCTGGCCAGCAGGAAGCCTCATGAGCAAAACTCCTCAGACACCCCAGCTCTCCCTGTGTCACAATCAGCCCCAGGCCTTACACACTAGTGAGAGGTTATAAAACCCGATCTCACCAATTCTGAGCAGATCCTTCCAGTCCCAAAGAACCAGCCACAGTTCCAGGCCAATTTGCACTTTAGATCTTACCCACAAGAGCGCACTGAGCTAATCCTTTAGAATCTAAAATCTAAAGGTTTATTAATAAAAAAAAAAAAAAAGAAAAGTTTGAGCGTGAGATTGTTAAGGAGAATACATTACATAGATCAATTACCAAGTTCTTGATGCAGGCTCTTAGCAGAGATGTTACAAACTGCTAGCTTAAAAGTCTCTGGTGTACATCCTGTATTTGGATGGGTCAGTAATCCTTCCCGGCTCTCTGTCCCTAGCAAGAATGCATCTGGAATCAGTAGCAAGATTGAAGACAAGATGGAGATGGCCTCATGGGATTTTTATATTCCTCATGTCTTCCAGACTGGAGCTGGTCACATGATCAAGTGACCTATCTGTGTTTCCCAGGCAGTAGCCAGGAGACACTGGCAGGTCTGTAGGCTTCCAGACGCATTCCTCAGGTGCGTATTGGCCACTCCAGAGAGCCAAGTTAGCCCAGCTATTCACTGAACAATCCTTTCTCACAATAGGCAGTCCGGGCCATTGCTCCCTCCCAAACAGAGAACACTTACAGTACAAGGACAGAGCCCATATTCATAACTTCACATACAAAAATCATACAAGTACATGAGTAGCATACATAGAATCAGTGGAGCATCAGCTTTCATTTGACACCTCACATGGTCTACTTTGTACAGAATTTGGGGCAAATGCCACCAGTGTGTGCAACAGTGATCTGTCTGCTCACTTTAAAATCCAATAATGTGGCATGGCCCCCAAACTGTCAATATTATGAGCTCTGAATCAGGTGCTACTGCAGTTAATGGCACAAATCCAAGGAAAATATTTGCTTCTTTCAGGTACTACAAGTGAAATTAAATGTTAAAATAACGACAAAAAGGGAAACAAATAGCTTGTAACAATAAGAATGCCACGGGAGAAGTGGTACATTTGTCAACATTAAACAAATTAAGCAAATGCACTCTCAGACAAGCAAAGATGCCAAAGAGTAAAAAACAAAAAACAAAACAAACAAAAAACCCAACTGCTTCATGAAGGATCAGAGGAAAAACAGCCAGGAAAGCCTCAATATGAGCTTTATAGATTTAAACAAATACCTTGAATTGCAGCTCCAAAATGAACTGGAAACCAGCAGTACTTTGGTGTAGGCACTGGGGAGTCAGTGGAAGTGTCCTAACTGGAATTTCTAAGAGGTCTTCTAGTGTACCCTTAAGTAGAATTACTGCAACTGTCTAAAAAGAAGGAGAAAAATTATAGATCGGCATGGCCAGGGCCTCTGAAAAGAATTTCCTGTGTAAGAGTATATTAAGCCCAACAGAAAGCTGCTAGGCACAAATTGAGGGGGAAGCAGTGGAAATTATCTTTCAATTGTGCTAGTTTCATCTGTATTTGTAAGGATGAAGGTTCAGACTTCTGAAAGTTCATTGCCCTCAAATACGTATTTTTAGACCTTGCATCATTGTTCCTTCCCCTCGCTGCCATATCAACGTAGACACCATTCTCAGAATAGAATGCCTGACATAGTTTAGAATTATTGTGACAGGTCTGGACCGAAAGAATATTTCTTTGGGCAAAGAGCTAACAATCTCCTGGGTAGAAGCACAGAACTATTCATATGCAGAGATATTTATTCTCTCGCACGGTATGCTAAAAGTTTAAGAGTGGGTTTGTTACACCTGTCCTAGTTCAGGAGGTTCTTTGAACTGACATGTGTTAAACAGAAGGAGATTTAACCACCCACCCCCAAATTGTAGCGCCCATGCACAGAAGCAGAACTGCAATCAGTTCTGAACAGAGCCATAACTCGGGGAGTGTTGAACAGAAGAGCTCCCTAGGTGCAAAGCCAGGGGGGTACAACAACGGGGCAGCATTCAGGATCAGGACCAACTAAATCAGTCCACAGCCCTGCAGCATCATGACCTGGCTGAAGCAGGCTCCTGTCTGTAGTGCTGGGACCATGGTGAAGGCAACAGGTGAGCAGGGTGGTGAGTGTGCTCACCTGCTGCCTTTTGCCATGACCCTGCCCCTTCTCTGAGGCTCTGCTCCTACTCACTCCATTTCCCCTCCCGTTGCTCTGTCTCCCCCACCCAACTCACTCACTCATTTGCACAAGGCTGGGGCAGGAGGTTGGGGAACGGGAGGAGGGAAGGGTTCCAGATAGGGTTGAGGGTTTTGTGGTGGGTGAGGATGCAGTGTATGGGATGCAGCAGGGGCCTCTAGGCTGGGGCTCCGCAGTTCAGAGGGTGGGAAGGTATTACCTTCACAAAATTCTCTGTACATACACTCTAGAACATAGCTACTCAACTTTGGAAGCCCCAGGGGCCACAATGATACTCACCACATATGCCGAGGGCTGCAACTTAAATGTGGTTGCATAGACATGTAAATATAAATGCAAATATATGCAAACAGCTTCTTTCACACTGACGGGCATGAATACAAAGAATAAGGCAATACTACATAACACACAGGCCCTATTTAAGTCAATTCTGCTGATATTAACAGCATGCAATATTTACCCAATTTCCACCCATATGTCAGCACTTTTAATGAGCAATGACAGTCCAGGAAATTAACTACTAAAACACCTATCAACAGAATACCATTATATTGACTACTTTTTTGTTTGGCTCCCACCCATGGGCCACAAACAAATGCACTGCGGGCTGCAAGCAGCCCACAGGCCATATGTTGAGTAGCCCTCCTCTAGAACATCTATATTTTATCCTTTCATGGGCTCAAGGCATAACCCTGTTAATTTAGGTGCCCCCACCCTTTCCCACTTTCTAGAGCTCCAGATATAAGACACTCAAAACTGCCCTAAATTTGTTGCCCGCACATTCTCTCTGTAGGATCTAGATTCTATTTCTCCATGAGCTCTAGGCAAATGCCCATTCCCTTTAGACTTACAGCAAACACCCATTCCCTGTAGAGTCGGGGCTTTTTGTGCATTTATGGAGTCTTTTACCAGTAAAAGAGCCTTACACAGGAATATCCTACTTTACTTCTAAGTATGAGCAATCACCAAAACAGAATGCACATGCTAAGTATGCAAAGCTCACCACTCCCAATAAGGCAAATTATTTTTTCCTGATAGCCAGTCAGGACACATGCCATCTGCAGGACTACAGCTTCTGTACAGTATAACTGGCAGGGTGTTGAAAACTGGCAGCTCTGATCTTAGGGCTCCGTCCTAGACTTGGTTCCACAGAGCTTCCTGTGAGACCCTGATCTATGTAGTGAAGCTTAAGTCTTGCTTAGCTGTACCTTAACCAATCATTTTACTAATATATTACTAAACAATTTTCTAACCAATCTTAACATTGTCAAATAATTCTTTAACCAGTGACATACCACCACCATCTTTGTTTTATACAGACAGAAACATTCAAAGAATCAGAGAATAAATAAACAAAGAAATGAGGTCCATCAAGATGATAAAGAAGTAGGGATTTCACAACCACAACTTAAGTGATTTTTTGCTAGATGGAGTGCCATCAAACAACGTTTTTTATTTTAACCATTTTAATATTTAAAAATGGAGTAGTTATGTGGCACTTTAAAGACTAACAAAAATATATATAGAATCATGCGCTTTTGTGGGCAAAACCCACTTCATCAGACAAACTGAAGTGGAAATAACAGAAACCAAGATGGCTGTGTCTAGACTGGCAAGGTTTTCCTCAAAATCATCTGCTTTTGTAGAAAAACTTGCCAGCTGTCTACACTAGCCACTTGAATTTTCGCAAATGCACTGACGATCTCATGTAAGATTGTCAGTGCTTTTGCGGAAATACTATGTTGCTCCCGTTCGGGCAAAAGTCTTTTTCCGAAAGACTTTTGCGCAAAAGGGCCAGAGTAGACAGCAGAGATTTGTTTTCCGCAAAAAAGCCCCGATCGCAAAAATGGCGATCGGGGCTTTTTTGCGGAAAAGCGCACCTAGATTGACCACGGATGCTTTTCCGCAAAAAAGTGCTTTTGCGGAAAGTGTCCTGCCAATCTAGACGCGCTTTTCCGAAAATGCTTTTAATGGAACATTTTCTGTTAAAAGCATTTCTGGAAAATCATGCCAGTGTAGATGTAGCCGATATGTATATAACAGCAGAAGTAGTACCTGTCATTTGTAGGACTCACATTAACAACACTAAGTAATGGGCTGGATGTGTCCCATAAATAACATTGATGTGGAAATTCAGTTGTTAAAAGGCAGGAAAAGTTGGCTCTGCAATGTACCAGCCAGTTAATATCTTTGTTCAAGCTCAGGGTAATGGTCTCAAATCTGTAGATGAATTCCAGTTCTGCAGACACACTCAGTAATTGGTTAGTGAAATTCCTTTGTAGAAGAATGGCTACTTTTAAATCCATGATTGAGGGACCAGGCAGGTTAAAATGTTCCCCTACGGGTTTATGTGTGTTACCATTTTTTATGTCTGATTTGTGCCCATTTATCCTTTGTTGTAGAGACTGTCCAGTTTGGCCAATATCCATGACAGAAAGGCACTGCTGGCACATCATGGCATATATCACATTGGAGGGTGTGCAGGGACATTGGAGCCCCTGATGTTATGGCTTATGTGGTTAGATCCTGTGATGGTGTCGCTTGTATAGCCTTGCGGTCAGAGTTGGCAATAGGGTTTGTGGCAGGGTGAGTATCTGAGATGCAACATGTGGAAATGTTTCTTTATCTAGTGATGATAGGTGCTATTAGGACAGGATCACCTTCTTTGCAGCCTGATACTACATTGTTTTAATATAATGTAGATGGATGTGACTTTTCAGAGAATGGCCTCAGATCTTACAACATTAGCTTTAATAATATTTTTAAATCCAAATGCAGGGGCAGTGAAATGTTGTTATCAATGTTATCTTTATTGCATGACTAAAGGGAAGCACGATTGTGCTTAACCTGTCCCAAATGAGGGGGTCTCCCTCAGCTGAAAGGAACTCATTAAAACCAGGGATTCCAATACAAGTCTCCAGTGAAAGTAAGAGGGGTGAGGACAGGTGTGACAGTCAATAGGCATGGACTCTCCCTGAGAGATGTTAACCTGTTCCTCCATCCCTGTTCAAAGACAGAGCTAAATAGGATCCATTGTGAACCTCTGTTATTTTACATGCTTACATGGGAGCTGAAATCACTTATGGTGGCACAGCCTTTCTGCCCAGCCTGCTACAATCTGACAGGAAACTGACCTGCTGAGATCACACCAGAGAGGCAGGGTCACCTGAGAGCCTCCACAAAGAGCTCCCTTCCCTTCAAAGGCTCAGTGTACTGCTTCTGCTGTGCTTTCATCCTATGCCAACGTGGGGTGTGAATGACCTATGGGGTGTGAAAGACCTATGCTGTACCTCAGTCTGCTTTCCAGTGAGGCAGTGAATGGTGCTGAAGAAGACACTTTTCAGTGACCTTTCCTTCATTAAGAGAGAGCTTTGAGTAAAGAGATGTTAAATCAGTTCCCACTTAGACAAAGCTTGGCAGAGCTCTCAAGCTAGCACACAAAAGAGAGGAGAGGGCTTTCTTGTTGAGCTGATTTTCTCAAGGTCTAAGCACTTCAGTTTAAAAGCAATAAAAATTCAATTATATGTTTTAAATAATAGGATTCCCCCCCCCCCCCAGTCGCTCCTTCGGTGATTAATTACTGGAATGGTTTAGCAAGAGCTGTTATTACAGGACTGTCTCTGGGTTCCAAGGCTTATGGATTCCTGCTCACTGTGAGAGGGAGGCAATAAAAATGCATCCATCTTCTTAAAAGTAAGGAGGGCAAAATCTAGGCAGTTATTTTTATCTGCTCTATGGAGGTGTGATTATCTGAGTCAAATCATTGTTACCTGAAGGGAGTCAGATCAAAATTAAGATTTTGTACTAAACCACACAATTAAAGTTCATTGCAAATGTTGTAGGCAAACCGGCATTTGTTGAAGAAAGTACATGGTAGCAAACAGAATCACCTCTGGAAATAGAGAAAATTTCCTCTTTCAGTCTAATCTATTTTATCAAACCTGACAACTTCCAGTTGAGCTCAGTGTCCTGGACTTAAAAAAAAAAGTTTCTCATTTGATTTAAGCAATTGCCACATAACACTCAAGTTGGAATCAAGTTGGTTCTTATTACCTTGTTTTGCTCAGTAGACACATGCACACATTCTTGGGAGAGGGGGAAGTTAGAAAAAAATGCCTCTCAATTTGCTGAAGGAATAGTGCTAAAGTCAGGATCTTAGCATTTCTTTGTAAGAGTAGAAATATAATAAAACATTTATAAATATCTCAAAGGGGAAATATTCAACTAGTCTGCGAGTTTTCAGAATCAACATGTGAGATCTAGACTCCAATAGGCTGCATTAGTAGTCATTTGGGTTAGTACTGAATGAAACTCTTTAAATATCTACATGTATTTATCTGACACCAGAGATCTAATCCATAATAAAACATACTCCAGCTCTTTGGTTTGATCCTGTAAGTCACTTCGCATGTAATTTCCTCCTAATAAAATAGTATATACTCTCTCAATTTACACACATAACACCTATTAATGCTAATGGCAGGTGTGCATAAGAACAGAAAGAATACTCTCTCCCCTACTGTTATCACTTTTCTCTATCTCAGCCTGAGTTAATTACATTCGTATTGTGATAGAAAAAAACTGAAGCTGAAAAGAAAACCTATATGTGCATTTATTGATTCAGGATAAGTTTAGAGGGTACATGCACCCAAAAGGTCTTGTATCTACACAGCAGGACTTAACTCGAAATAAACTATGCAAACTGAGCTCATCAATTGTGTAGCTTACAGGCAGTCCCCGGGTTACGTACAAGATAGGGACTGTAGGTTTGTTCTTAAGTTGAATTTGTATGTAAGTCGGAACTGGTACATATTGTAGGGGAAACTCTAGCCAAACATTTCTCCAGAGCTCAGTTTTATTCTCCCACACCTCACTTCCCTCAGTCCTTTATTCTCAAGCTGAGGTGTCTGCTGAGAAAAGCCGCTCCGCGTCTCCCTGGTCTGCTGGGGAGGGGGGTGGGAGGACTAGCTTCGCGTCTCCCTGGTCTGCTGGGGGGAAGCAGCTAGTGCGGGGTTGCCTCACCCCGTTTGTAAGTAGGGATCCGATGTAAGTCGGATCCATGTAACCCGGGGACTGCCTGTATTTCAAAATAGGGAGTGTCTACACCGTACTTATTTTAAAATAAAGCACTCTTCCTACGACTTCCCTTATTCCTCATACAATGAGGGTTACAGGAGTCAGAGTAAGAAGTCCTCCGGCTTAAAAGTATTTTGACACTATTTCAAAATAGTGCTAGTTATTTCAAAATAGTGTTGCAGTGTAGATGTACACTTTGGGTAGAAATATATAATATCTAAATACATTCACTTTGGCTGAAACCTTGGGGCATACTGTAAGAGCAGGAATGGTTGATTATTAATTGGTTTGAATTTCAATAGCACCTGAAAACTGTATTGTGCTTGATACTACACAAATATATATATAGTGAGAGTCAGTCCCTGACTGAAAGAACTTTTCATCTAAACAGAGGAAAGTTATGACCAGAATCAGACAGTTGAAATATATTTTCACATAGTAGATAATTGGTAGCCAAGTTTGTAAAACCCCAGTCTAATGATCAACTCCTTAGACAATACTGACTTTCCAATGACAACGGGGCTGTGTCTACACTGGCCGTTTAATTTCCGCAAGAACACTGACAATCTCATGTAAGATCGTCAGTGTTCTTGCGGAAATACTGTGCTGCTCCTGTTCGAGCAAAAGCCCTCTTGCGCAAATCATTTGTGCAAGAGTGTCAGTGTAAACAGCACAATACTGTTTTTCACAAAAAAGCCCCGATCGCCAAAATGGTGATCGGAGCTTTTTTGCAGAAAACCGCGTCTAGATTGGCCACGGCAAAGTGCTTTTGCGGAAAAGCGTCCTGCCAATCTAGACGCACTTTTCCGAAAATGCTTTTAACGGAAAACTTTTCCGTTAAAAGCATTTCCGGAAAATCATGCCAGTGTAGACCTAGTCTGGCTCTTTTATTTGACTGTCATATAATTCAGAGGTGAATAACCAAACCTCCTTTGCTATGAGTTAGTTTCTAAACTCCTTTTTCCCAAGGAACAGGGTTCTTTGATAAAAACTCAATAATTATTTCTTTTGAAGTGAGGAAGATTAGCAGCTCAGCTATTTTCTGGTATTTAGCGAGATCACCACATGAGAAACCCAAGAAAAATGTTTCAAGGAAACACACGCAATCACCAATCCTGAAACACTCCATAATTATATTCATTAATGAAATAATAATAAACACTTGGATTCATCTGCTCAAGAACTTGCCTATTTGATCTAGCCCTTGGGTTTTTATGAAATTCTTCATAAAACCCCCTTTCTTTTCATTTCAGCATTGGACTACTGGCTGTGGTAGTAAAGATATAGTGTGCACTTCACAGTCCTATCAGCTGTCACTAAACCACACTGTCTCAGTTGTCTTCAAGACAATTTGGCAATGACTTTGGCATGCCACTGCTTGTCTGACTGAGATACTGACATGCATCAGGACTGCTCTCGCTCCCATCAGTCACTGACACGACACAATGACATAACCAGGGCATGTCAAAGGCTAAATCTACACTGGCTCTTTACAGTGCTGTAAGTTTCTAGCTCAGTGGTGTGAACACACACCTCCCCCCAAGTGCAGCAATTTACAGTGCTATAACTTGTCACACTTCTAGCACTGTTAGCTCCTCCCTTTGGGGAAGTTGTTTACATAGAGTGCTGGGAGACCTCTCTCCCAGTGTTCATGCCATCAGTTTAAAGTGGCTGCACTTTGACTTTAGCCACGCTTAAAAGTTTAAAGGCAAGTGTCCGGTGCCTTGGTACCCTACTCACTGGCCTATGGGATATTACAATCTGGGACTCTCTCAACCTCCCTTATTTAAGCAGTTCTACTTTGGATAAGGTAATTAAAGTTATTGGAGTAGAATCATAGAGCTGGAAGAGACCCCAGGACGTCATCAAGTCCAGCCCCCTGCCTAAGGCAGGACCAATATATACCCCATATAAAGGTCCTGCCCATGAGACTACAAAAGTCATTTTGATTCTCTCTGGAAAAGGGCTGTTTAATTATTTATATGCAGAGAAGAGGCTTCAATAGGAGAGACTGAGGGAAAATCAGATCAGAATAGCATATAAGTCAATGGTTAGGACACAACTGAAAGGCCTAAAGTCAACTTTTTCTTCCCCCTCAAGAATGGTGGGAATTGAACTTACACCTTCCACTTCCCAGCTGAGAACTTGAACCACTGTGTTAAATTTACACAAGTCCCCTCCTTAAGAATTATTTGAAAAAAAACAAACCCAAACCCACCTATCTCCAGGACAGGATCCATAGCTGAGAATCCCAAGAAGAAACAGGCACCAGTCTTTAGCTCAGACATGGGTGCCTAATTGTGTGAGAGAGGGTCTTATTTTATTGGCTAGCCTCGGCAGACACCCTCCCCCCGCATTCTGGCATACAGTCTTGTTGTGAATCTTCTTTTTAGGTGCCCGTCTCTCCCCATTAATTGAACAGGGAAGTTAAATACCACACTCAGGGTTTGTAATGCCTGCTGATTTTCTAGCCACCCCACAGTTTAGTGTTTTAATATTCTTGTGACTCTAGCCTAAAGTGAATGTCTCAGAGATAACACAAGTAGAGAAGATGATATGGAGCAAATCTGAGAATCACTAGGCTACAGCCATTCTTTATGGAAGTTTTTGTTTAATCTAAAAATATCACAAATAAATACAATTTTTAAACTCACCCAAAACATTACACTACAAATAATGCTGTGTGTTTAGGAGAGCAAGCTTTGTAGGCAAAACCACTCTCTGGGAAAATATTTCTGAAAGTACATAGCCTACTAATTTTCTCTCCCTCTAAGCTGCCACAATGAGGCTTTTATAATTACCATCAGAGCCTAAACAGCCCACAAGTGGATTAAACCCTTCTATTACTCCACCTTAATTAGGCCCAACAAGATCTCTTCTATAACTGGACCCAGCTGGTGTGTTAGCTTTTCTAGCTCTAGCACGTTAGCTTGTCTTTACTGCAGGAGGGATTTAACAAAAAGGAAAAAAGAGTGAACTAGGAAGGAAGCTGGCTAGTGCAGATAAAAGGCTGAAAAAAGCATATAGGCATTCAAAAGCAAATAAAATAGGGGGTAGAATGGTATCCCTTTTTGTTTTCTTGGCTATCTTGCTTTTTCATATTTTGTTATATTCTATTAACTATCTATCTCCAATGAATGTTTCTTTCAGGGCTGGTGTCCTTGATTTCCTCTCTGAAAATGTGGTTGTCCTAGTTTTATTTTTAAACAGTGTCATAAGCTATTAAACTGTTGTAAACACTTGCAGCATCTCAAACTCAGGCAGTCTGAAGTTTCAGAGGGACCGTTCTCATTTCTTTGTCTAGGAATTCATTTACTAGAAATAGACCAACTGCAATGACTTTTCTAAAGCCCCACTTCAACATTTCATCACCTACTCTTGACCTTTCACTTTATCCCCTCAGTTACTCAGACCCCCTTGATTATCCTTACTATAAATCAGGTGCGTCCCTGCAGTGAAGATTTTCTGCTTCCTTGCAAATACCAAGAGTAAGTTGCAAGGCAAGCAAATTTAAAGCCCCTAAGGCTCTGGGCTACTGGAGACACAGCTGGCTAATAAATGTTTGTTGACCTACTTCAACTGAGTTTCTGGCCTTTGTTAAGTTATCTTGGTCATGCCTATACTTAGAAAAATTACAGTGTCCTAGTGAATTCTCCCAGATTATTTTATCTCTGGCCATGATGTTCATCTGCATGTGATGGTAATGTTCAACAGTTACTTTATATTCAGTGGATAACTTTATATTAAGTGGATTGAAAGATGCTGGAAGGTCACCCTGCACCAGCCAAGTGGAGGGGGAAACTGAGAGGTGTGCTGCTCAACCAAACCAGGGTGGGAAAAGGGCTATTTCTCCTTTTGCTGTGAACTTATTTTATCTCTTCCTTAACTTTTCTAGCTTTTAGATTTCATATCCAAAATCAACCCATGCCTTCCACAAGCCAAATCTCTCTTCCCCAACCAATACACAAACAATTCTAGATTTTTCACTTCAGTTATTCATACAAACACCGTGTCCAGCATTATCTCTTGTTGAAAGATAATGGAGTTTTCCCCCAGCAATTTTTTGTTCTTTATTCTGTCTAGAAAGCAGAGCAGGTTGGAAAAGAAAATTCAAGAAGTACTAATTATCCCCTTGATTATCTCCCTTTCCCCCAATCTCAGCTTTCCTTTTGTGTACATGTTCTCCACATTATTTCACCATAACTCAGACTGTGCAGGAGCTATACTACCTCAGGAGTTTCTTAGCCAAGCTTTTTCCACAATGGATTTAGCATACCACTCTGCTGCTCAGGAAGTAGGTCAAAATAGAATGGCGTGGGTGAACAGGAAGGGAGGCAGTTGTTTGTATCTAAACCTGATCTGAGATTTGAATTTTGCCTCTCTCAATTTCACTCCAGAATAAACTGACTTGAAACTCCAGATCCAAATGGATCTCAAATTTGAGAAGTAAAAAAATTTCGGTCAGACTGAGTTTTTCAGTTCAGGCACCTATTTACTGTATAGGAGTGTTCTGGCACATGATGCAGGAGGAGCTACTCTCCTTATTTAGAAATAGAAAAAGGAAATGTTTAGAGTTCAAATGAAAAATTATGTTCATAGCATATGTCCCAGAGAAATTGTATTAATACACGAATGCTATGTCTAGACTACAGGTTTTTTTTTTTTTAACGGTGGGCTTTTTTCAAAAAAATTTCACTTGCGTCTAGACTGCCACCACATTCTTTCAAAATTAAATTGAAAGAATGTGGCAGTTTTTTCAGCAGCGGTAAACCTTATTTTATGAGGAAGAATGCCTTTTTTCAAAAGAGCTCTTTCGCAGAAAGGCGTTCTTGAATGCAAACAGGGCTTTGTCGAAAGAGAGCATCCAGATTGCCTGGGTGTTGTCTTTCGAAAAAGCGGATTGCTTTTTCGAAAACAGTGGTGGCTGTCTAGACGATCACTTTAGAAAGAAGCTTTTTCGAAAGATTATTTTGAAAAAGTTTCTTTCGAAAGAAGTGTGTAATCTAGACGTTCCCCAAATGTGCTTGCTCAAAAATTGTCATGAGACACTATATCTATATAGAACCTTAACACATGAGAACCCAGAACAGAGAGTGACAAAGCAGGCTGCTCTCTAAGGCAGCAAGGTCCAAGTCAATCCACCTTGCTCTATGATGGTTTTTTGCCAACTAATCTACAGCTCCCATTAGCTGGCAAACAGGGCCAGGAGACCCCTTATACTTACGATATTAACTGTAATGTTAATAGCTTTTAATATACTAAAAAATATGACATTAAAATACACTTTTCTATTCCACTAGGAAATGGAAGAGAGATAAGGTCACCAACTGTGAAGAATATTATAACCACTTCATCAGAATAGTTCCAAAGAGCTTAGCGTGGGATGATGTTTCACCCTGAGAACAACCATTATCTCTGCGACCATCCTCTAGAAATCATTTCTCGGTGTTGTAGAATTTCTCCATTAAAACATTAGGGGATATCATGGCTGGAGCATGGAAAAGCTCAATCTATTCAGCTTAACAAAAAGAAGGTTAAGGGGTGACTTGATTAGTCTATAAGTATCTACATGGGGAACAATATTTAATAATGGGCTTTTCAGTTGACCAGAGAAAGGCAGAACACTATTCAATGACTAGAAGCTGAACCTAGATACATTTAGCTTAGAAATAAGGTGAATATTTTAATGGTGAGGGTAATTAGAGAGTAATTAACTATTGGAACCATTTACCAAGGATCATAATGCCCATTTTAAAATCAAGAAAATATTCTCTTGTAATTATTTTGGGCAGTTCTGTGGGCTGTGTTATACAGGAGTTCAGATTAGGGGATCAAAATAGGCCTTCCCATTCTTGGAATCTAGAAATGATCCTCTTGAATAGCATTTATTTGGTAGGAAAGGGAACACTCTGCCCCATCTTTAACCCATTTAAACAGTGGTGCTACTATCAGTTAACTTTCAAGTCACTCCATTATATATCATATCATGTGTCACACACAAAGGCTTAATCATCCCATACTCATTTTTTATGCTGTAAATCAGTTTATCTTTTGATTTATCATAAGCTACTCTGTGACATGACATAAATCATGTGTATCTCCATAAAGTCACATGAAGTTGGCAATATGTCGATAGGCTAGCTGGAAGTACAGTCGTGCAAGTCTCTGCCATTTCAGTTTTCAGTGAACCTTTCCTTGTGTGTTCAAAGCTAAAAACTCGGCAACCACCTAGAATTGACTGAATATGGGTTGCAATAAATGGTTATTTATTGCATCTGACGAAGTGGGTCTTTGCCCACGAAAGCTTATGCTCCTACACTTCAGTTAGTCTATAAGGTGCCACAGGACTCCTCGTCAATAAATGGTTAGGAAAGCATTTCTTTTGCAAGCTTTCTACCTGAAATCATGAGTTCACTAAGAACTACTCGTACAAATTCCTGGTTTATAAATTAATTTATCCATGTGAGACAAAGATCCATGTGTCCCTATGGGTGCTCAGTGTCACTCCATCAGAAACAAACAATAAAATAAAAATATGGCAGAAATGGAAGATGCCGCAAAAAGGTATTAGAGGCTTGCAAAATCCTCCTTAGAGAGAAAGCTGAAAAGATCAGGTCTTCAATTTATAGTGTCTATGATTAAGTATTGACAGGAAAGACAGACAATAAGAAATGGCCTAGAGAAAGGAAATCAGGTATCTCAGTTCACATTAAAATAAGAATAAAAAGAGGCCTAATAAAACTGAAAGACTGCACATTTAAAACAAATGAAAGAAAATATTTTTAATCAGTACATAATTACTCCACGGTTATTCATTGCCAGCAGGAATGAAACCAAGAACAAAAGTTACGGATAATGAAACACATGCTGTTACATTAGTTAGGATACAAAAAAACAATGTATTTGTGAATCCTCAAGCAAACACCCCGCAAATCCACAGATTTCTGCTTTACATCTACAGGTATCCACAGATGTGGACTCTGATATCCACAGCTCATTTTTATGGCTATGGATGTGGATGCAGATACAAATTTTGCAGATACTTGCCTTATATCTGCACGAATTTTCAGCCGTGGATACGGATGCAGATATCTTCAGCTCATTTTCGTGAATACAGATGCAGATGCGGATACAAATTTTGTTTCTGTGCAGGGCTCTACCTCATACTTCAGAGCAGATATAGACCAACTGGTAGCTAAGGATACGTTTACACTGCTATGCTATTTCGGGATATCCTGAAATAGCTATGCCGCATCTTCACAGCAAGCCTGTTATTTGGGGCTCGCTCTGACGTCCCTGTAAACCTTATTCTATGAGGAGTAAGGAACATTTTGGAATAGTGCTTTATTTTGAAATTTGTCACTGTGTACACAGTGCC
The DNA here is from genome assembly GCF_052426305.1 of Pelodiscus sinensis. Lineage (NCBI taxonomy): Eukaryota > Metazoa > Chordata > Testudines > Trionychidae > Pelodiscus > Pelodiscus sinensis. The sequence goes on from NC_143054.1 coordinate 18,380,846, forward strand.
AAATGACGAAATAAGGTACTTTGAAATAACATCATAATAATATACACAATTATATATTATTTGTGTAGCTCAAATTGCATATCTTATTTTGAGTTACGGTGCTGTGTAGATGTGCCCTAAGGGATGGGGAAGAAACTACCCCATTTGTGTGCAGTTATTCCATTACAGGATGTCTTGCACATTTCTCTGAAGTATCTGGTACTGGGTACAACAAAGAAATTAACTTATATCAAACAAAGGGCCTATCCTTGGAGATTTACTCCAAAATATCTTCAGATCCGTGTAATGTGTTAGTCACTGCTTACTCCACCTTTCTTAAATCAAGGCACTGGAATCCAATAGTGAATACATAACTGAGCTTTATTAGTCATGTATTTACTGTCTATATATTCACCCAGCACTCACTGATCTCCCAGAGTTCTGTTCCAGTTTTCCCTGAGCCCTTTCTCTGTTAAATCCCAAAGTCCTGGGGCCTCCATGTATGCTGGACCTCCAGGATCCAGGAAGAGGGGTTACGAAGAATTTACGCCACCATCCTCACCCCCTTCTGATTCTGGGCTGATTCAGCAGTTGAAACAGCCCTCTGATAAGTTAGAACAGCTCTAAGTTACAGCAGCTCTGACTACAGGAAGATAGATAGGATGAGCTGTGGAAGTAAGCGGGTATGCTCTGGTTTCCCATACCAGCATGATATTTGTAGCCAGTATGCCATACCAATAAGACACTGTCCCACCCTCAGCCCTTCTACAGAGTTGCTTCTCCTCCAGCTCCATCTGCACAGCAGCAGCCCCACAGGAGAACAGGGCTGAAGGGGAGAAATGGGAGCAGCCCAGCAGGCTGCACAGCTGCAGGTGTTCTGCTCCTTTCCATGCTGCTTGCTCCTCCCAGCAAGCAACGGAGCAGAACTTCTAGCCCACCCCCATGCACTGTCGTGGAGCTGTGTCTCCTCTGGCTTCATACAGCAGCAGCCCTGCAGGAGGGCGGTGCTGGGAGCAGTACAGCCTTGTTTCCCTGCTGCTCCTCCCAGTGGGGAATGGAGCAGACCCTCCAGCTCCACCGCCAGCCCCACTCCTGTCCTCCAGCAGGCTGCTGCTGTATGGAGCTGGAGGAGATGCAGCTCCATGGAAGGGCAGGGAAAAATGGCATTGGGACAGCAGCAGAACTGCCAGCAACTACTTCCATTGTTGTTCCACCCGCAGGCTTCTGCCCAGGTAACGAAGGATGAAGCATGGGGAATCTGGGCTGGGGGCAAGGTGGAGTCACATGGGGGTCACATGACGCGATCACAGGTCCCCCTTTACAGGATTCCTCCCCATGCCAGTATGACATTGATTTTACTAGCAGTAGATTGAATCTGTTTCAGGTGAATAATTCAGGGGGGATGACATCCAGGATATCACAGTAATATCACTGTCGTTCATGTCTGACAAAATGAGCTGTCTCGTGGGGCTGCAGAAAGGATTCTGGCAGATGTAGGATTGTTTTCAAACATGTGGGTGTTCATCCTCTGATAGAAAAGCAGCCTAAGTCAGTTCATACCACTAATTATCATAACAACAGATTGACTTCTTCCACCCACCTTCTCCCAAGCTCCTTGAAACATTGTTTTCAGGTGACACACCAAACACTACCAGGCTACAGAAGTCAAATTTGCACACTGTAGCATGCGGATAATTAAGCATAACAGAGTCTCCTCCATATCGAAAGCAAAGTATCACTCTAGGGATCCTTGCTAATTTGGGCAGTTCTGTGACAAACACGATGTGTGTGTTTGTGCTAAAAGTGTCACACATGTCAGCGCAGCATATTGTGGTATGACATGTGCATCCAGATGTGAACATTTAGAATAGACTGTGCTATTTTTTAGAAACCTGCCTTTCTGAAAACTATGATTAAAGAAAAATATAGTTGTCAGAGACAAAAAGCTCTAATGAAAAGAAAGAAGCAGAAGAGTTGTTTAGAGAATTAACCAGGAAAAGTCCGCTCTGTAGTATTACACAGTACAGTGTGCTTTTTGTGCATTGAAACATATGGTGGGCATTACAGATTCAACCCATATAGTTTTCTTTCTTTTGAAACTGCAATGGGAAGGAATGTTATTTTATGAAGCATCTTTGAATTTTACAGAATTTTGAAATTTACAGCTCACGTTGTATTAATGTGTTATATACTATCACGTTTTTAAGTCTCAGATTGACAAAGCCTTGGCTGGGTTGATTTAGTTGGGGTTGGTCCTGCTTTGGGGAGGGGCCTGGACTCAATGACCTCCTGAGGTCTCTTCCAGACCTAGGATTCTATGATTCTATGATCAGTATCTACCAGCTCACATTTTATTAATGTACAGAAATATATTATTTTAGCAGCATTTTTCATTTACTATTAAGGGCTTTATTTTTAAAAAGTAGAGGGCAAATTGCATGATTGCCATTAAAATATCAGATCTTCCAGAGCAACAAGCCATCTCTTGATCCTGACAACTCAGAATCATTACTTACTTCCAGTCCCACCTCCTCTTTTTAGGAAAGATTTATTAAGAAAATGGTGAAGGGCAGTGAGACTTCAGGGTCCCTTCCCATTTGATTTTAGATCTGTCTCCTTTTGATGCATAAGGAGCTCCTTTTTGTGGCAGACAAATAGATGTGAGATAGAATCATAGGCCTTGAACGGTCAGTAAGAGGTCATGTATGCTATACTCTTAGGCAGGATTATTCATACACAGAACAATCTCCAGTGATAGGAATTACACAATTTCCTTAGGTAACAAGTTTCAGTGCTTAACTTTCCTTATAGCTAGAAAGATTTTCTTAATATCTAATCTAAATCTTACTTGCTACAGATTAAGCCCGTTACTTTCTTGAACTATTTTCTTTGTAACTTATTTGAAGAACATTATGTCCCTCCTCAAACTTCTCTAGATTAAAGATGCCCAATTCCTTCAACCTTGCTTTTCAAGTCATATTTTCTATACACCTTATTTGATTTATTTATTTGTTTATTTTTGTTTCCCTCTGGACTCTCTTCAATTTGTCCATATCTTTCCTAAAGTGCATACCCAAAACCAGACACAGAACTTGAGCTGATGCCTTACCAGTGCCAAGCAAAGCAGAATTACTTCCTGTCTTTTACATTCGAGTCTCCTGTTAATGCATCCCATCATTACATTGACCTTTTTCAACATAATATCATACTGTTTGACTTTTTAATTCTTTCTGATCTATTATACCTCCAAAATCCTTTTCTGCAATACTGTTGCCTACCCATTTCCCCCAATTTTGTATTTGGTCATTTGATTTTTCCTTTATAAGTCATGTTCTTTATCATTATTGAATTTCATGTGATTGATTTCAGACCAATTCTTCAGTTTAGCAAGCTTATTCTGAATTTACATCCTGCCCACTAAAGTGCTTCCCACCTCTCCCAGTTTGGAGTTATCTGCAAATTTTTAAGCATACTTTCCATTCCACCATCCAAATTGCTAATGAAAATATGGAATTGTGTCAGACTAGGGGTATTCCTCTTTGGGAACTTGCTTGATATGTCCTCCCAGTGTGACTGTGAAACATTGATAACAGTTTAGGATTACCATATTTGAACTTTAAAAAAAGAGGAGACACTTGGGAGGGGAGTGTATCTGTATCGGTATCTACCTGCTCACGTTGTATTAATGTGTTATATACAGGCAGTCCCCGGGTTACGTACAAGATAGGGACTGTAGGTTTGTTCTTAAGTTGAATTTGTATGTAAGTCGGAACTGGTACATATTGTAGGGGAAACTCTAGCCAAACATTTCTCCAGAGCTCAGTTTTATTCTCCCACACCTCACTTCCCTCAGTCTTTTATTCTCAAGTTGAGGTGTCCGCTGAGAGAAGCTGCTCCACGTCTCCCTGGTCTGCTGGGGGGGGGGGGGCGCTAGCTTCGTGTCTCCCTAGTCTGCTGGGGGGAAGCAGCTAGTGCGTGGTTGCCTCACCCCATTTGTAAGTAGGGATCCGATGTAAGTCGAATCCATGTAACCCGGGGACTGCCTGTACTACCATGTTTTTAAGTCTCAGCTTGACAAAGCCCTCCTGAGGTCTCTTCCGGACCTAGGATTCTCTGATTCTATGATCAATATCTACCAGCTCACATTGTATTAATGTATAGTAATTAAACCTATGCCATATTTCCAAAAGTGCTTACAGGAATTAGGTGCTGAGATGCCTTGAAAGTTAATGTGAAAAGGGCACCTAATTCTCTGAGGGTATGTCTACACTACCCCGCTGTTCGAACTAGCGGGGTAATGTATGAATACCGCACTTGCTAATGAAGCCCGGGATTTGAATTTCCCGGGCTTCATTAGCATAAGCGGGGAGCCGCCATTTTTAAATCCCCGCTGCTTCGAACCCCGTGAAACGAGGTGTACCGGTAGTTCGGAGTAGGCACCCTAGTCCGAACTACCTAGTTCGAACCCCGCTGCACCGGGTTCGAAGCAGCGGGGATTTAAAAATGGCGGCTCCCCGCTTATGCTAATGAAGCCCAGAAAATTCAAATCCCGGGCTTCATTAGCAAGTGCGGTATGCATACATTACCCTCCTAGTTCGAACTAGGAGGGTAGTGTAGACATACCCTGAGACACTTTTGGCAATCTCCACCTATGGTGTTTATGTTGATTCTTTTAGATTTTCTAACTAGCTTTGTTACCCTTGACCACAAGTTACTATGGACAGTGGCAGGGATAGACAGAACCACACTTGACTGCCTCCTTGCTTTCCACTATGAGAGGAGTCAGAGAGCAACATTGGGTAAAAGCTCATATTTTTGAAGGATTTCCACGGAGAAGTGTGACAGGAAAACAGATCCTGAGAGATCTGCTAAATACTGCAGCTAGAAAGCATTTAAGTACTCTGCCAAAAGGTTGAGCAATTAGACTTTCAGAGTGAGAAAAATCAGCAGGAAGGTGTAAAAAGCAGGGATATTAAGAGGCAGGCAATTCACTAATCGTGTAGTCAATAGAATTTTGTGTAGTCAGTAAGGGAAGGTAACCCCTGCTGCCGCTTTGTAGTTTAAATGTAGTAAGAGCCGGGCAGGCAGGCATTCTGGCCTTTGCTACATTGAAACTGCAGAGCTGCAGCGGGGGTAGGTCCCGGACAATGGTATGAGCCCAGACTGAGCAGAGTTTTCCGTTAAAAGCATTTTCGGAAAAGAACATCTAGATTGGCACGGATGCTTTTCCGCAAAAACACTTTTTGCGGAAAAGTGTCCATGCCAATCTAGATGCGCTTTTGCGCAAAAAAGCCCCGATCGCCATTTTAGCCATTGAGGCTTTTTTGAGCAAAACAATACCGCGTTGTCTACACTGGCCCTCTTACACAAAAGCATTTGCGCAAGAGGGCATTTGCCCAAACGGGAGCAGCACAGTATTTCCGCAAGAACACTGACGATTTTACATGAGATCGTCAGTATTCTTGCGGAAATTCAAGGAGCCAGTGTAGACAGCTGGTAAGTTTTTCCACAGAAGCAGCTGCTTTTGCAGAAAAACTTGCTAGTTTAGACACAGCCCCCGAGTTTAACAGTACACCAAACAGTTAAGATGTGTAAATAAATCCTTTTGGTTTCTTTGCATAACAGTCCAAGTCAATTCATATGATTAAACTTTCTGTGATAAAGGAAACCAATATTAGTTAAATATCTCCATCTAATGATGGGTCTAAATGTTAGGACTTAACACAAATACAAGCAATTTTATTATATGCTATCTCAGCCAGGATTCAGAATGAGAGCTCTCCTGCTGGCTATTGATGACCTGGGAGCACAAGGGCTGACAATGTCCGTGGGCCCCCAGGCTCTGTGACCTGGAAGGGGCAAGGCCTCAGGCAGAAGAGGCAGGGGCAGAGGCAGCCAGCTGTCATCACCACCTGAACCACCATTGTGCACCTCTCTCCAGCCTTCAGAGACACTCTGATCATGCAGCATGGAGCTTCGGCAACGATTTAAAGGGCCCCGAGCTCCAGCCACCATGACTACACAGTAGCAACAGTGATGGGCAGGAGCCCTAGACCCCTTGAATTACTGCACCCCAGGGCAACTGCCCTGTTTGTCCCTCTCCCTGTCGGCAGGCCTGACTGGGGGAAAAGAACTCACGAGTAGTCTTTATGTGCATGGACATATTTGTTTTGTCAAAGAGATCAATATCAGCTGTTTTGGGTTAAAAATAATTTAAGATGTAGGAGTAATGCACTATTATCCTTACTCTGTGCTAATGAGTGACAGAACTGTATTTAACATACTCTACTTGAGGTTGATACAAATGGAAATGGTGGTGCCAAATCTCAGGGGGAAATCGCGGGAAAGGTACTCTGTTTAAAGAGCCCTACCTGCTGTTTGACACTCCCTCTCCAGTGTTTAAAGACAGAACTGATCCGATTCAGTTGAGAGTCCTTATTTCTGCTTAGCACTTCCAAAATCCTGGATAAGCTGTTGTGAGGACAGTGCGCTGGTGAAAGAGTGTAGAGGATGAAGTTGCTGTGAGGTGCCCACTATCCAGTGGAATCACTATGGGTATGTTTACACTGCCACTCTAGTTCGAACTAGGGTGGCTGATGTAGGCATTCGAACTTGTAAATGAAGCCCGGGATTTAAATATCTCAGGCTTTATTTGCATGGTCCCGGGCGCCGCCATTTTTAAATGCCCCGTAGTTCGAACTACCTGCCCACGGCTACACGCGGCACAGACTAGGTAGTTCGAATTAAAGCTCCTAATTCAAACTACCGTTACTCCTCCTGCAAGGAGGTTTAATGGTAGTTCAAATTAGGAGCTTTAATTTGAACTACCTAGTCTGTGCCGCGTGTAGCTGTGGGCAGGTAGTTCGAACCACGGGCATTTAAAAATGGCGGCGCCTGGGATATTTGAATATCAGGCTTCATTTGCAAGTTCGAATGCCTACATTAGCCACCCTAGTTCGAACAAGGGTGGTAGTGTAGACATACTCACAGACTCAATAACAATAAATGAAATGAGTGTATTTCCAAGAGGAGCAGAACTAACAACTAAACTAAATGCCTGAGCTGAATTAGAGAATGACTGAGGTTTAGTAGCATGAGATGAAATTGTGGGTTGTCAACATATATTTTTATTTTACAAGTGAGTTTTCTAAAGCTCACAATTGCTATGCTAATGAAAACAACATACATGATAAAGTTATGGTTATCACTTGTGAGGAAAAGGGTTGATTTCCATGGGCTTTGGATCAGGCTCTTAAAAATGTGCTTTATTTTAAATATGGGAATGGTTTCACTAAGTTAAGTAGCACCATTTGAGTCACTGTGAATCTAAGTTTATGCTTAAGGGCTTTGCTGTATTATGAACCAAGGCAGTACTTAACATGACTGATGTTGACAGATTTTGGCCCAAGACAAGCACATATCTACAGGCAGTCCCAACTTACGCGGATCCGACTTATGTCGGATCCGCACTTACGAACGGGGCTTTCTCGCCCCGGAGCTCGCAGGCAGCGGTCAGCCACCTCGACCTCCGGAGCGAGAAAAGCTGCTCCCGGTGCCCCTGGTCTGCTGGGGACCGTCTCCAGCAAACCAGGGGCACCGCGAGCAAAGCCGCAGCAGCAGCAGCGGGTTCCCGCGCTTCTGAGGCTTTGCCAGAGCCTCAGAAGTGCGGGAACCCGCTGCTGCTGCTGCAGTTTTGCTCCCGGTGTCCCTGGTCTGCTGGAGATGGTCTCCAGCAGACCAGGGACACCACGAGCAAAGTGCAGCCGCGGCGGGTTCCCGCGCTTCTGAGGCTTTGCCAGAGCAAAGCCTCAGAAGCGCGGGAACCCGCTGCTGCTGCTGCTGCTGTGGCTTTGCTCACGGTGTCCCTGGTCTGCTGGAGACCATCTCCAGCAGACCAGGGACACCGGGAGCAAAGCCGCAGCGGCAGCGGGTCCCGCACCAGAGCAAAGCCTCGGAGGCACGGCACCCCGCTGCTGCGACCTTGCTCCCCATGTCCCTGGTCTGCTGGGGGGGGAGGGACGAACTAGTGTGCCCCCCCCAGAAGACCAGGCTTTTGTTGTGGACCCTGGGGCAGAGCAGCTGGGGCGCTGCCGGTTGGTCCCGCAGCGCCGCTTTGGGCACTACTGGACCAACCCGGCAGCACCCCAGCTGCTCTGCCCCAGGTGTCCTGATTCAGCCGCTGCTGGTCAGTTTCAGCCGCTGCTCTGCCCCAGGCGTCCCCAAGTCAGCCGCTGCTGAAACTGACCAGCGCTGACTACAGGAAGCCCGAGGCACAGTTGCTCTGCCTCGGGCTTCCTGGAATCAGCCGCTGATCAGTTTCAGCAGCAGCTGACTTGGGAACGCCTGGGGTTCTTAAGTTGAATCTGTATTTAAGTCAGAACTGGCGGTCAGTTTCAGCAGCGGCTGAATCTTGACGCCAGTTCCGACTTACATACAGATTCAACTTAAGAACAATCTTACAGTCCCTATCTTGTACGTAACCCGGGGACCCCCTGTATAGCTCAGAATTAACTGTATTAAAGTATATGTTGAGGCATCAGTAATATTCTATTGATTTATAGTGAAATGTTCATCTATATTTACACCAAGAACACAATCTCTAACCTGCATAACTTCCTTCATGAATCTCCAATATCTCCTGTGGACAGTTATTGCAGAGAGAGGGTTAAGTCTAATTGAATGATAATATACCATAGCATTACAAATTGTGGTTTAACTAGAATTATGTGGAATTTTATATAAAACCCAATCAGACAGTAAAACGGATTTTTAGCCTTAAACCAGAGGTCATCCTCTTCCTGAATCGTAATAACTCTGAGAGAAAGAGATGACTTTAAGCCTTATATTTTAATAGGTGCATGATAATTGCAATATTTAGAAAATTCACTAATAAAATAAAACCATGTTGACATCAAGAACCAATTTAATCTGATGCTAATTAACCCGATTAATCTCAATGAAAGACTGTAAAGTGTTCTTTTTACAAATGACCTTTTATAAAAGAAATGTCACAGGATTTTTTTATACAGTAGTGTGAAGATAGAAAAGGCATAATAGTTTAGGTGATAGATAAAAGCACGTGGTCTGCAACTGTAGAAATATGGGTTGAGAATCTGGCTCTGTTTTAGTTTTTCTGTGTGACCCTAGACAAGTCACTTATAGAGCTGTACAAACAATGGATTGCTTTTTTTTCATTTGTTTGTTTTGGTGGTTTAACTGAAAAATCAGGTCAGCTCATCCTGAAATCATTTTTTTCACAAATGTTCAGTTAATAAGAAAAACCCTCCAAAAATAAAAAACAAAACCCACACCTAAACAAAGTTCCCTCTAATTTTTTTCCATGTGCAGAATAAATGTTATGTGCACCAGGGCATGTGCAGGTGTGCACCACTAGCAGAAACAGTGCTGGCTATGGGCACTGTGAGCAGTCTACTAATCAGCCGGGTGGCTCTTGAATCTCTCCTGGGTGGCTGCCCAAGTGCTCAGCTTATAGGGAACATTGCCCCCAAACGTGTTGGGTCAAAAAGAAAAGTCTCTACCCATAATGAAATTATTGGTTTAGTTTTTCAGATTTATTTTTTTTAAAGATTTAAAAAAAATAAATTTGAACAAAAATTTGAAACAAAAAGTCTTTTCAAATAAAATATTGAAATACTTCATTAAATTCCTGATGAAACAGTTTGACTATTTTGAATTTTCTGTTAACACAAATTCATAAAATGTTTGTTGATGCTAATCTGGAATTCTTAATGAAAAAAAGTTTCCTCTCAAAATGTTACCGAGTTCTAATCTCTCTCTGGCTTCAATGCTCCATTCTTCTTCCTTACTCCCTTATTCCCTTCAGTTGTGACTGTTGTCCATTCAGACTATAAACTCTTGGGCTAGGTCTACACTGCACCGTAGTTCAAATAAGATACGCAATTTGAGCTATGCAAATTGCATATCTTATTTTGATCTTATTTCAAAATAGCTTATTTAATAATTTGATGCTGTCTACACAGTGCCAAATTTCAAAATAAATTGCTATTCCAAAATGTCCTTTACTCCTCCTGGAATGAGGTTTACAAGGATGTTGGAATAGTGAGCCCAAAATAATGGGTTTGCTGTGAAGACATCAGATAGCTATTTTGGGATACTGTGGTATCCCAAAATAGCATTGCAGTATAGACATAGCCTTAGGGTATGGGCTATCCATTAATATATGTTTGCTCAAGGAATAACACAATGATGCCCCCAGTCAGTCTGGGATTGGAGAGAGGTTCATTTTTGTGATAGACCAATACTTCTTTCTATTTGAGGCCTACTGCACTTTTACTCCCATGAAGGTGAAGATGCTTTAATGGTCTTTCCTTGGAGGGTAATAGAGTGTCATGACTGTTTGATGGAGAATGGCTGAGCTTAACATTAAAAACAAATGTTTATACAGAGGACCAGATTCACAGGGATTTGTGCATGATGAGAGCTGTACCAGAGCAGGGGATCCCCACCAGGAAAGGGCTATCACTGGGAAAAGTCACAAGGAAGGACAGTTTAAGCATGTTTGGGGGTCATTAGTAACATCACTAATGGAAGCTGCATAGGAGAGGTGATGAATCTTTTGGTGTGGTTTCTAAGGAGTGGCGATGGATCTGTATCTTCTGATAGCCCTCTTCTGGCTATGTAGAATGCCATTCTGAGTAGGCTTCATACATGGACTCCAGCTGGGGTGGAGTTGTGACTCACCTCACCTGTAGTTCTTGGTGTGTGCTATCACAACTCAGGTGTGGATTGGGCTTCTTCTCTTGATTTGCCCTAGATGCATTCACAGGGTGAAAGTAATGCTTTTTATGACTGGATTTTAAGATTTATATATAATTCAAGCTTGCTAAAATGGTTGTTAAATGGTAATCAAATTTTTCAAGGAAAATTTTTGGTTTGGGTGACATTTTCCTTTTTTCCCCATGAAAAGCTGAAAATAGAAAAAAAAATGTTTCTCTCTCTCTCTCTCTCTCGCTCTCTCCTCTTCTCTGTTTTTCTGGAAAAAGTTGAAGGGGAGAGATAAGGAAGAAAAACTGAACTTGAAAAGTATTTTGGCTTCTGTTCACTGAACAACTGAAAAAAAGTGTAATTTTTTTTGAATGAAATCAAATCGTTTCATTTTGTTTGCTTTAAATTAACCAGAAAATATATAGCATTTTTCAACCAGGCATCATTATAATTTCACCCACCTTGCATACCAATCTCCCACTAACTGCAAATATGAAATATGCTCCTAAGATCAAATAAGTAAAACTTACTCCATATCACTGGCAAAGACTTTGTGGAAATGTCAAAATCTGTATTAGATTCCTGAGACAAGAGCCCTGGTTAGTATAAGTAACCTTCCTGCATGCTAAAACCCATAGCAAAATATCTATTTTAGTTCTTATAAAAATGGAACACAGGAAGGCTAAGACAAGCCTAATGGAGCTATGAATAATAGGAGGCATCTATCCTATGTCTGCTTTAAATGTATTCAATAAGCTTCTAGGGTCCTGGCCTGGGTTATATTTGGTTTTGTCAGAATCATTAGGAGACAAATGCACAGCATTACAGGAAAAGAACTCCAGTCTGTGTGCTCTGTATGCCAGAACTGTGGAATGTTTTTTCTCTTTTTTTAGCCTGCAGACCTTTCTTGTGTTTGACTAGATAAATGTAAATTGGGGTTTGAGCAAATAGTGTTAGATGTTCTAAAACAGCCTGGTATGGTGCTGGATCATATATTATGCCTTTCTCGTGTTCTAAATTTGAAGAAACTTAATAGAGTAAAATTCCTTCAGTGTTCTTAAAACCAAAAATCAGGATTTATTTACCTGGGCTTTGAAATGATGTCCAGTAGTGTATGAAGGATGGACACTAGGTACTCCAAAAATCCTCTTTGAGTTTAGGATGAACTGTTTTGGAATTCTTTAAAATGTCCTTTTAGTATCCCAAGAAAGAAGACCCCCATCTAATGATGGCCCTAATCTTGCAAAGACTTAGTCACATATTTAACTTGAAGCATATGAAGTAAATACGCATACACATTGCCTTTAAGGCTAAGCTTATGCATTAATATTGTCCGAAATAGTTTCCATGGAAGCTGTTACTATATTTTAATTGTTTATAAATCTGAGATGTTCTGAGAATTGAGACTTAAAAAATAAATTTGGCAAATGTTGAAGATTTGGCAGCTTTAGCAAAAAGAAAACCTGTAAATAGTAACAACACTGGAAATTATGTGGGACTATGTATTTGACACTGTTCATTGCTGTTTGAATATCAATTATTGATTCATGAATTTTAATACTATATATGCGTGTTTATTCTTCGTGTTTATTTTATCTATGTTGCCTAGTGAAAATCTGAATGATAATAAACTGGTTGACAGTAGCAATGAGGTTATAAATTCCGTGAGCAACTGTTTTCAGGTCTTGAACACATAGGCAAAACCTAGATTGAGGTCTCAAACACCAATGTTCAGAAAAAGCATGTATGAGCACAAGAAAGGAATAGTTTGTGGTATATGAAACAAACTGTATAGGCTTTAAGATTAACAAAAAACAGGATTCAAAATTTCTGTGCTATTAATCATTGAAGTTAGGTCTATATTACATGGAAGATCGACACCACCGCAGTTGATCTTCTGCGGTTTAATTTAACAGGTTTAGTGAAGACCCACTAATTCGAACTGAAAGGCCTACCCTGTTGGCACCAGTAGTCCTGCTCCACACAAGGTATAGGGGAAGGCAATAGGAGTGTTGACCTCTTGCTGTGTGGATGGTGTGAATTTAAGATATGTCGACTCCAGCTACATAGTTACTGTAGCTGGAATTGCGTATCTTCAGTTGAACTTTCCCTTTAGTGTAGACCAGGCCAGATTGACCAAACGAGGAGTAATTAAATCTCTATAAAATTTTCCATGAAGAGGCCACAGTATGTGTGTATAGGAGAGGGGAATCTCAAGTTTTGCCATATGTTTTGTTGATAATAATGGAGACCTATTTGCAATTGGATTCCAATTTCTCAATGGAGTCTAGGCTATGAAAGTTGTCTTAACATTTGATTTGTGTTTCTACTAATGGCAAAATTACTATGACTGCAAAGGTAGTATTCATGCTGATTTTAAACTGTAAAAATCTTCACATTGGGAAATATTTTGGGTAATTAAAGGAAGTTTGTGCATTAGAGTTCTCTTGCTCCTTTTCATTTACAGTAGTTTTATATTAGTTTAACTCTGCTGACTTTCAGGAAGTTACTCTTCATTTATATCAGTGCAAGTGAGCAAAAATCAGGTTCAACATGTTTAGTTTATTATTTTTATTTTAAGTTAATATACTAACTTTGTTTGGGGTGGGTGAATACTGAAGAAAAGCTTCCCCATTAATAGACTGATAATCATAGACTTCCTTAGCCCCTGTTTGTGTATGTAATATTGAGCAAGAAAGTCTTTATTCTACCTCTGAGGCCTGAGCAAGAAAATTCTAGTAAGAGCTTGAGTCTGTGGACCCTTCCTTTGGATAGTGTTGCACTTTGAATGAAACAAAACATAGAATTTAGTATAGGAATAGGCTGTAGCAATCACTTCGCCTCCAACTTCTCTCCAAACCTTGAACTTCATGGGAGTTCACAATCCAATGCCAGACCTAGCTCAGGGATTATTTTTTACAGCTCTAACTTGTGTACATAGAGTCCTTAATAGAATTTATGTTAGTGGACAGCAGTGTAGCACAGTGAGTTTCTACTGCACTACCCCAGACATGGCCTCGCTTGCTCCCAATGTGCTCTACATACAAAGGGTATGTCTAGACTGCATCCCTCTGTCTGCAGAGGGATGCAGATTAGGCAAGTTGACATTGCAAATGAAGCAGGGATTTAAACATCCCACACTTAATTTGCATAAAATGGCTGCTGTTTTTGCTGACTCAGCACTTTGTCTGCAAAAAGCATCAGTCTAGAGGGGGATCTGTCGAGAAAGAAAGTCTTTTTCGACAGATCCTGTAAACTTCCTTGCAGGAGGCTTAAGGGATCTGTTGAAAAAGGCTTTCTTTCTCGACAGATCCCCCTCTAGACTGCCTCTTTTGGCCAATGAAGTGCTGAGTTGGCAAAACGGTGGCCATTTTTATGCAAATTAAGCACAGGATATTTAAATCCCTGCTTCATTTGCAATTTAAACCTGCCTAATCCACATCCCTCTGCAGACAGAGGGATGCAGTCTAGACATACCCAAAGGGTTGGAAGGGAGGATGATCCCGGTACCAGCAGGGTGCTCCACTACTTTAGGGGGAATGCTCTGCTGTCCAGTTGCAGACAATATGAAGCCCATTTGCACGTCCTTTATAGCCCAGAAAAAAATGGATCTGATTAAAGAATCTGGTCTAAAGAATATAACTTCTTCCCTTAGCCAGGGTTTTTGGGTAGGAGAGGACTCAAATTTAGCACGCCAAAGACTAGACAGAGGATACGAACAACAATTTAAGTAGGATGTTGATAAGACAAGGTTCATAAAATGATTAAAGCATTAGAAAACATGCCTTAAAATGATACGCTCAAGGAGCTCAACCTGTTTAGCTTAACAAAGAGATTAGTGGGCGAGTTGATTACAGCCTATGTGGGTATCTAATGGCCAACAAATGTTTCGTATATCCAAGGGATAGCTGTGTTAGTCTTTATCCACAAAAACAATGAGGAGTCCTGTGGAACCTTAAAGACTAATGGATTTATGTGGGCATAACATTTCATGGGGAAAACCCCACTTGGTTAGATCATAGTGGGCTCTTCAATCTGGTAGAGAAAGATATAACATGGTCCAGGAAGTTGAAGCCAGACAAATTCAGACTGGAAATAAGGCATTACTTTTTAACAGTAACTAGAAGGCACGGTGGATTCTCCATCACTAGCAATATCCAGAAGATAAGCTTTAGGAATTATTTCGAGGAAGATCTATGTCCTGTGTTATACAGGATATCACACTAATTTATCTCAGTGGTTCCCATCTATGAAACTGTAAAGATGGGTTCTCTAGCAAGGTATGCAAACAGCTCCCTCGTGGAAATCTTGACACCTCTCCTTTTTCTAGTGGTTAGAGAAAGGTAAGAGTGGATTCCTCTGCTGTATGGCTTCTGAACTGCGGGACTTCCCCATTCTTCATACCACATCACTGCTATTATATTTAACCCTTTGGCTATTTGGGGATCTGGCAAATCTTCCCAAGAAGCTCTATGTGAATATATTGAGGAGGGCCAAGGGGGAAAGATTCAGAGACACAAATTCCGTGGATACAAAGGAGCATTCAAGTTATGTACCGATAGTTTGCATAGCACAGAATAGGCACAGTGATAAATTAGATTAGTGAAATGTGGTGCAAAAGGAAGACTCGGGGAGAAACAAAATATAAGGAAAAGAGAAAAGGAAAAGGAGAGAAGACAGAGAGAAGAAAATAGGAAACTGATAAACTCAAGAGACAGTTTGCCATAATCTACTGTAAGAAAAAACTGAAAACTCAGAATAAAGAGAGTAAGAGGAAGACAATGCAACAAAAGTAAGTGATGGAATCTTATTAGCTTCAATAAAGATGGTTATGTTGATGCCATGGCAAAGGACATATATTATGGCTTAAAAAAGGACATATTACAGCCTGCATTGTAGTTATTCTATTTAAAGCACTGCTTTTTCCTTCTGTCTATTTCTTGCTTTCTCAAAATTGCACAACTCTATTCTCAAACACTATTATGAAAAAAGCAATCAACTCTATTGTCTAGAGTGTAATGATACTGACTACCTCTTTATGACATTCAAAGAAAGAGAAAGAGAAAAGAGAGAAATAACCTGAGAAGAAAACAAATCATTAGAATTCTTAGCAAGTCCTCACTAACAGAAAAACAAGCACCACAGTTTTATCTGTCAACTGCTGCTTACCGTCCAAGGGATAAGGCCCTGAATTTTGAGTCAAGAAACTTCACCCTGTTCCCCTCTCTGGCACTAACTTACTGTATAAATGCTTAAACAAATCACTAGAACCTTAGTTTCTCTAGTTGTGATATGGATATCCTTCAGTAGCCAATCAAATGGTCATGGCCAGAGTTTAAACTAGGTAACTATCCTAAACCACAATGTATCTTATTTACTAAAGTATATAAGCTAGTATATACCAGTGTAGCTTATTTATTATAAAGTGTTGACTTCCCATCTTGATGGAAATGACAGGGTGGTGATCAATGCATCACTATTGGAACATTTTAACTTGCCTGGGCATTCATTAATGGATTTCGAAGTTACCATATTATTACAAGCCAATTTCACAAACCAGCTTGAAAGAGAGGCTGCAGAACTTGATACCATTTACAAGTTTGACACCTGCAATATAGGTTTAAACAAAGACCTTAACAAAGACCTTAACTGTGCTATATTCCACATCCTAATGACATAAAAAGCCAAGCACTGGGTACTTAAGAGTACTTAGAATCCACTCTAACAGCTTTATTTAGCATAGACACTCTAATTGACGATATTTATTCCCATTTTTTCCTTCTCTTTCTGTCCCCATCCCCTCTCTTTCTCTGCTATTTATTTGCAACTTGGACCCCTTCACTCCATTCATTTGAAGTGGGTTGGTTCCGGTGAAAGCTTACGATACCATCTACATTTTTTAGTGATAGAAATGTAGCCGTGTTAGTCTGGTGCAGCTGAAACAAAAAACAGGACTGCGTAGCACTGTAAAGACTAACAAGATGGTTTAATAGGTGATGAGCTTTCGTGAGCCAGACCCACTTCCTCAGATCAAAATTCTTCCACTATTTGATCTGAGGAAGTGGGTCTGGCCCACGAAAGCTCATCACCTAAGAAACCATCTTGTTAGTCTTTAAAGTGCTACACAGTCCTGTTTTTGTATCTACATTTTTTGTTAGTCTCTAAGGTGCTGCAGGATTATTTGTTGTTTTTTAATTTTTTTCAGTTACAAGCTAACATGGCTACCCCTCAGCAACTAACAGAACACAGGCACTACCTAAAAAAAAAGTATTTGTCAATTGTAGTGTCAGTGTTGATGAGTCTAATTGACACGGATACTACAATTGACTGTTTTTTCCCCTTCTTTTTCTGTTATTAATTCTGAGTCCTCCTTTTGTTTCCCACTGAAGCTCGTCTGAAGAAGTGGGTGTTGCCCATGAAAGCTCATTATGATAGAGACTAACAAATTATATATAAAAAAAACCCAACAACAAATGGTCTGGTAGCACTTTATAGGCTAACAAAACATGAAGATGGTATCATGAGCTTTTATGGGCACAGCCCACTTCTTCTGATGACCGGAGTTATGAGTTTGGGATGTGAACACTCAAAATAAATAGGAGAGGAGAAGGAGGAGGGGAGGGGAGAATAAAGCAGAGGTGTGAGAGACAGTCACCTCCCTTATTCTCCTCCCCCCCCTTTCCCCTCTCCTATTTATTTTGTGTGTTCACACCCCAAACTCATAACTCCGGTCATCTGAAGAAGTGGGCTGTGCCCACGAAAGCTCATGATATCACCTACATGTTTTGTTAGTCTATAAAGTTCTACCAGACCATTTGTTGTTTTTTTCTGTAACAGACTAACTTGGCTACCCCCTTAAATGTTATATATATATATATATATATATACAGGCAGTCCCTGGCGGGACCGCGGCGCGTCTGGGCACTCCTGCCACGCGGGTCTTCTGCGGCTTTGCTCCACGTCTCCCTGGTCTGCAGACCAGGGAGACGCGGAGCAAAGCCGCGGAGGACCCGAGCGGCGGGACCACGGCGCGTCCTGGTCCCGCCACCCGCGTCTCCATGGTCTGCTGGGGGGGGGGGGGCGGCGCAACTAGTGCACCCCCCCAGCAGATCAGGGTTTCTCAGGATGCCTGTGGTAGAGCAGCTGGGGCGCTTCCGGTTGGTCCCGCAGCGCCGCTCCTCGGCACTACTGGACCAACTCGGCAGCACCCCAGCTGCTCTGCCCCAGGAGTCCTGATTCAGCCGCTGCTGATCAGTTTCAGCAGCGGCTGAATCAGGACGCCTGGGGCAGAGCAGCTGGGGTGCTGCCGGGTTGGTCCAGTAGCGCCGAGGAGTGGCGCTACTGGACCAACCCAGCAGCACCCCAGCTGCTCTGCTCCAGGTGTACCCAAATCAGCCGCTGCTGAAACTGACCAGCGGCTGACTACAGGAAGCCCAAGGCAGAGTTGCTCTGCCCCGGGCTTCCTGGAATCAGCCGCTGATCAGTTTCAGCAGCAGCTGACTTGGGGACACCTGGAGTAGAGCACCTGGGGTGCTGCCGGGTTGGTCCCCGCATCGCTTAGGAGCGGCGCTGCGGAGACCTACCCGTCAGCGCCCCAGCTGCTCTGTCCCAGGCGTCCAGATTCAGCTGCTTTTGAAACTGATCAGCAGCTGATTCCAGGAAGCCCGGGACAGAGAAACTCTGCCTCAGGCTTCCTGTAGTCAGCCGCTGGTCAGTTTCAGCAGCGGCTGAATCTGGATGCCGGTTCCGACTTAAGTACAAATTCGACTTAAGTACAAACCTACAGTCCCTATCTTGTACGTAACCCGGGGACTGCCTGTATAAAATTTGTTAGTCTCTAACATGCCATAGGACTACTTGTTTTTAAAGTTACAGACTCATTAGACAGATAGGGAATGTAGTGTTGTCAACTCCCATAATTTTGTCATGAGTCTCATGATCATAATTTTCCTTAAAGCTCCAGCTCCTAGATTCAAGTGGATATGTAATGATTTCAGCCTTCATTCTCAAAATGTAAGTCTAGCCCTTGTGAGAGAGCTCCAATATGCGACCCCAGTGTAGCCTATAAGCTCAGAAAGAAGGCAAATACAAAGAATGCCAGATCTATTTTTTTACATAATCTCATTGTTTTAAAAACAATCTTATGATTTTTGGGGAGCCTGACTCATGATTTTGGAACATTTGTGGTTGGCAATAATGTGGAAACTCACTAGAAAAAGATATCATTTTAAGACAACAATCAACCAAGCCCTTCCAAACAAAAACACAGTGGAGTAACTATGTCCCCTAAAAGCAAACCCCATTTCAGTTCGCATAATTGGTTCAGCACAATTCCTTTCAATTACCATGATCAACAGACAAATAGCACATCTGGAAGGAATTGCAAACTAATCATTAACAGGTGTGAATTGAGGTCTGTTAGCAAGCAGTTTCCACTGTGTAACTCTTTGTTCTCTGCAGGTGCTTCTTAATTAGTGATGGCTCTGAAGGACAGAACTTCAAATATTTATCTAGATTTTGAACATCCCAAAAGTCAGTGTTCCTTGCACCAGGTCATTATAAAGAAAGCAGCCATCTGCAAACTCCAGTTCCTGATGATGTTTCTGAACAACCTCACAATTATGGAAGACTGAGGTTCGGAAATGGGTCCTGAATCACAAAAAGAGTAAATATTCTGTAGTGTGAAACTGTAGTGTATCTCTTTCTCTCTCTCTCTCTCTCTCACACACAAATGTACACGCTCACACACACACGTACACACACACACCCCACACCATTGTCCCTGGTTCACCATAGGCTCCCTAGAGCACAGTGGCCAGCACCAGGTGCCCCAGAGGGGATGGATCGAAGACAATGATCAAGCGATTTGTCTCCTGCCATCCCTCTCCAGCCTCTGACAAACAGAGGCCAAGGACACCATTTCTATCCCCTGGCTAATAGCCTTTTGTGGACCTAATCTCCATGAAATTATCTAGCTTCTCTTTAAACTCTGTTATAGTCCTAGCCTTCACAGCCTCCTCTGGCAAGGAGTTCCACAGGTTGACTGCACACTTTGATTCCGTGTCTTTTGAGCAAGCTCATTATTTCAAAATAGATTTCAAAATAACGGGCTCACTGTTCTGACGTCTCTGTAACCCATGTTCCATGTTCCATGTTTCAGAATAGCAGTTTTGAAATTTGGCGCTGTCTAGACAGTGCCAAATTTCTAATTAAGCTATTTCGAAATTAGACTGAAATAAAATACGCAATTTGCATAGCTCAAATTGCATATCTTATTCTGAGCTAAGGCTGCAGTGTAGACACCCCCTAAGATCCTCAGCCTCTTTGCTCTCCAACTCCTACCCCTCCCTCCTGTACCCCTAATACCTGCACTGTGACCCCTTTGTCCCAAATGTCTGAACCTTCCTCTTGTGCCCATATCCCCTGCACTATTCCTCCTTTACTCCTACCCCGCTGCATCTCCTTCCTGTATCCATGTGGGAAAACTGACCCATTTGGATGCAGAAAGCTGTGGGCATTGCTTATTACTTCCACACTGGACTGCTGCTCCTTTGTCTCATGCAGGCAAGTAGTGCACAAGGAAAGTAGGGGGAGGACAGCTGCTGATGCCTCAGCATAGCCCATGGGGGAAGTGACCTGAATGCAGGGACACCTGGTGTTGTGTACTGGGACAAGAGGGAGAGAGAGGGAGAGTGTGCGCACTGAGGGTGTGTCTAAACTACATGGCTCCGTCGACGGATCATATAGATGAGTTTACTAGACATAGCAAAATGAAGCGGTGATTTAAATAATCACCGCTTCATTTACATCAAAATGGCCACCGCGCTGTGCTGATCAGCTGATTGTTGGTGCAGCGCGGTAGTCTAGACGGTGATCAGCTGACCCCAGCACCCTTTGTCGTCAGATCTCTTATGCCTCATGAATCAGCTGATCGGCACAGCGCAGCGGCCATTTTGATTTAAATGTGTTCAGGCACAAACATTGGAGAGCCACTCCCAAAGAGAGGCAGCAGTACACACAGATCCCCAATCCCATCCCCCCAGCTTGGAGGGATGGGAAAAAAACATGACATCACTTCCCTTCCTCACACCTGCAGACAGTCCTGTCCCAGTCCAGAGTGGTCAGAGGTAGCTCCAAGAAGAAAGGGGGCAGAGACAGGAATAGCTGTGGCTGCATGCATGGAGCAGGGGAAGAAAGGGTGCCCCTGCTTTGGAGGAGTCACCTGGCTCAGATGGCTGGTCATTCTATCGCACCCTGGAAGCTCAGGTGTCCTCATTCCCAGCACTACTATTTACCTGCCTGCCTGACCTCCTTTGGCCATCACACCTGCCCCTGATTTCTTTTTTATTTCTCCTCTGTAATCATTTGAGTTCCTAGGCTCAGTGGATCCTCCTACAAGCTTAGGATGGCCCTTTGGCCGTAGGTATGCTCACACCTTCCCACTTCCTTGGAACCTAATACGACCTCTGTCAGCACAGCTGTACCCAGCAGATCAGGTGAAAATCCAAATCATGCTCATGGTGTCTTCTTTGATGGGATGCCATGGGCGGGAGCCCTGATGACCCACCCCAAAGAGCAGACAAGCCACGCACATGTGAGTGGCTTACATTTACAGTGAAGAGATGTTATTAAACTGATGCATTACCAATGATTCCTTCAGAGAAAAAAATAAAATGTTATTGGCATTTTTTTTTTAGCATCCACTGTGAAATTTCCAACCACGTTGCAGAGCTAACCGAGTAATGGATTGAGAACAGCCTAATAGAAATTGCCTCTTCACAAGAAGAAAACATACTTAGAAGAACGCCAAAATAACACACACACCCATACACACAAAACAGATTTCCATACAACAAATTGAAGAATCTTTGTGGCGTGCAAAGACTGAAGATGCAATTCATGTGCTGTGAAAAAGCCCTTTCCTAAGATTCTAAATTTTGTGCTTGATTATCTGTGGAAGGAAAGACAGTAGAATGTGTGTGTGATAGAGCACATCTTGCAGGGTGAGAAGGAGAGCCAGTAATGGGTGGGAAACTACATGATCTAATCTACAGATAGCACATTTCCAAATGCCAGAGTCTCAATTATGCTGAATTCAAAGCAAAATTGAAACTCTGACCGTACCTACAAATCCCATCCTATCAGCATCTATCCAAATTTGCTTGAGGTACTTTCTAAATAAGTAATATTAAATAAAGGATTTGGGTTAAGTTACATTTAAAAAAATCCTGCTCTGGTGTTTTTTGATACCAAATGGAGGTGTGATGGGGTGCCGGGCTCCGATGCAACGGAGGCCTCGGCCTCCCGCACTCTCTGACCCCCGGCTGGAGCCACGAAAAAGGGGCTCATCTGCACGGGGGGGATTCCCCCTGCCAACTCTGAGCGGGATCGTGGCACGTGTATTCTGGCTAGGCTGGGGGAGCCGGCTGGGCAGAGACGCTGGCTGACGTCATCAGCCCGTCCCCCAGAGAAAAGGGGACGGGGCTAGGGTGGAGGGGGATTAAAAAAGCTGAGATGCCAGCCGGGAGGGGAGGAGGGACCGGAGAAGGAGGAGGGGGCAAGGGACTGAGGACAGGGATCCGGGAAGGAGCACACGCCAACTCAGGTGGACCAGCGTGCTGCAAGCCGAGTTGTGCCCCGGAGAACATACCCTGAGCCGGAACCTGAAGAGAGGTAGACCCTGAATCACATCCGGCACCACCATGGGTAACATGAGCCATCGGGTAACTGTGGGAATGCTCGGAGGGCAGAATGGCCTGAGACTTTGAAATAAAGAGCCCGGGTGGAGGGGGGTGTAGCCAGACAGGAACCCCCCTGTAACATCCATCTTTGCTTGCCTGGAGCATGCAGGGCATACAGAGCAGTAAAAGCCTTGAACAGAAGGCCCAGGCTGCTGTGACCGTGAATGGCTGTAAACAGAGATATGCCAATTGCTGACCAAGAGGCTGCAGAGGAGTGCCCTTGACTGAAACCCATATTGATACGAACACACAGCCGTCCGTGGGGGGAGGAGTTTCTCGCCCAGTAAAAAAAATGTCCAGTACTCACAATTTAGTTCTCTCTCTTGCAAGTGTAAATTAAGTTGAAACTTGCTTGTAAGAATTGACGCCACAAAAACGGACCAGTACAATTTGGCATCTTAGATAAGAAAGAGGATACGGGCCCCTATGGGTATAAAGATGGGTCCAGCAGCACACTTACTTTGAGTGTCAGTCTACCATCTATCTGCTGGTCAGGTTAGGTGTTTGACCTCCCGAGGTTCCACGGGGACGCCCACCTCGTATTCGTCTTTCCTAGGAATTGTGGGACTGGCCCTGGCTTGACCCGCTGGAATTGAGAGGCAAAGAACGGGGTAAAAATGTTACCTGGATGTGGTCCTTTGTCTTAAGTGTACACATAGATTTAGAGCTCTTTAAAGATTAAGCTGTCACTTGGTACCATTATTTCTATTTTCTATCTTTATTTTCTTTGTAACCATTTTTAAGATCTATATTTGCTAACAGTTAAGAAATAGAGCAACAGCCATTGTAACCATATGATTTATAAGCTTGTTTAATAAACCTGTAACTGTTTAAGCTTTAACCTGACTCCTTCAGGTGCTGTAACAGAACCAAGCACAATTTAAAAGAACTTCAGCCAGTCATAAGGGACAGATATAGGAAGAGCTGGGATGTTTTGGATCGTGTCACTCCGAGGTGACAGATCCGTTGGGGCATCTCTCAGTCTTCCCTAGACTGCCCGCCGCGAAGGTATCCTGTATCCTAGCAGCTGAAATCTGAGATGTAATAAGCTCTTCCTATAAACTCTGGAGCGTCTGTCAGCCTGTTGGCTGCCCTCCGCGACGGGACCCCGGTCCTAGCAGTAAAGTCACGGACGTTAAACCTTTTCTCAGTAACACACACACACACACACTGCCCTGACCGTTGGCTGTCAGGGGTGACTTTGGGGGTAGGTGATCCCGATGATGATTGGGCTGTAAGCCTGAGGGGGAGCCCGAACCTTGACAGGGGCTTATACCATGGACACTCTTTTGTTAATGTATCTTGACATCTTTTAACTCAGTACTGCAAACTGTAAAAGGTGCTTTAAAAATAGTCCAATAGTTTCCACAGCTTGTCCTTCAACAGGGGAGTCTTGTGGGAAATGATAACAGCCTCGACGCTGAGTCATGTTATTTACAAAATACATCTTTTCACTGCATAGGGCTCACAGTGACACTTGGGGGGGGGGAGGGGAATGGGAAATGAGAAGAAAACCTTGGTACATGAATTATGGAAGTCAATGAAACTACACTTTCCCCCCCTAAAATTGATCTTAGGTGTTGGTGGATTGTAGTTACTTTTCTCTGAGTTCTTCAGTGATAGACAAATACCTCAGCATAACTGTGTTTCTCAGAAATGTGAAAAATCCAGCCCCTGAGGGTACATCTATACTACATGGAAGAGCTATGCTGCCACGGTTGATATTCTCACCAAGTCAAATTCAAAAGGTGCCCCAATCAGCACTGGTATGCTTCCTCATGAGAAGTAAGGGAAGCCAATGGGAGCATTTGCTGCTTAGATAGTACAGAAATGCGATTTATGATACGTTGACACCAGCTATTCAATTTACATCTCTGGAGTTGTGCATCTTACTTCGATCTTCTGCAGCAGTGTAGTCCAGGCCAGAGAGACCTACCCACTATCGCTTCACTACATCAGTAGGTGAACCATTTTAAGTGTAGACTGTGACATGGAACTTAGTACTCTGTGTGCTGTTGAAAATATACATGATAGCCATTAAGATTATGTCCACATTGCATCTGGGAGTGAGCCTTCCAGCCAGAGCAGCCAGACATGAGCTAGCAGGGCTAGCATTTTGTGGCATCAGTGGAGAATTTGCCCTTACCTCCTGACCTGAAGCCTATCCAACTCCCTGGGATAGAGCTTGAGTGACTACTTTCAGCCACCATCAGTGCCACAACATCTCCAAGAGCTAGCATGAGCCTGCCTTGTACAAATCTGTTGCATGCTTCCAGCTGCAGTGTAGACTATATAACCCTGTTTGCTCAAACAAATAAAGAGGTAAGTATCAAGTATTGGCTGTTACACAACAGTATACTACTTTACAGGCCCTCACAGACTATACTGTTTCAGCTGATGAACTCTTTTCCCCTCCTAGCAACCAATAGTGGTTTCACATTAGCTAGGCTAATTGACAACATGTTTACTCACTGCTAACAGTGGTAGATGAACAAACAGATTTCAAACCCTAAAAAGGCCTTCTGTGTTGACAATAGTTTTAAGAGACTTGAAAGGTAACAATATGTAAAGAAATGATGACTAACACTATTTTATGATAAACCACTGAACAGTGAGTGCTACACATCAGTATCTGTGCCTGATCCAAAGAGGATATGAGTTGGAAATACCTACCAGCAAGGACATGTAGTTTTTTCACTTAAGTTACAGAGTCTCCTCGCCTTTGGTTTGGGTGTCCCAGGCTTGACTTCTAGTGATGATCAAGATTATGGTAATGGCCTTGTCAGGCCGCCACTCCCCAAGTTGTCCCCCACCATGGGTGTGTAGCCCAAGGTCCAGTGTGTTTCAGCAGCAGCCCTGGGAACTACAAGTTGTGGACTACAAACTGTGGCATGTTGAGAGAACTTCCTCGTTCCTTCCAGTGTGCCCTCTGCCCCCAGCAGGGTCTCAGCAAGGACTGTGCTAGAAGCAGCACACAGGCTGCATGCTGAGAGAAGGGGCTGCTGAACTGTTTTCCTGTTCTATGTTTTTTACAGGTAGGACCAGAAAGGGCTATAGAGCACCATGCGAGGAGTTTAAGTGACACAAAGGGAGAACCCGGACTTGGTTATGTGGGGTATAGTTACTGTGGGAGTTGGAACATGTGTTCCAAGGGGGCTGTGTTGTGTGCTGTAAGCCCTCTGCCCCCAGCAGGGTCTCAGCAAGGACTGTGCTAGACGCAGCACACAGGTTGCATGCTGAGAGAGGGGGCTGCTGAACTGTTTTCCTGTTCTATGTTTTTTACAGAATAAAGCCTGTTCCTGGTGATTTGTCAGAGTGGGTCTGGTCTGAGGTGCACTCACACATACACAACGCAGAGCACACCAAGCAGCCTCAGGCCTAGCCCTCCCCCCACAGTGGTGTAAGAAGTCACAAGCTTCCCCTATGCTGAATAACCTCACACTGGGCTAGCCAACAGGAGGGGTTACAGGTGCATCTCGGGACCGGCTCCTGTATTTCTCTACTCTGTGAATGGAATCTCCCCCTTGTATTTGGGCAACCAATGGCACTACTGGGAGGTCCCCTTCCATGAGGGTCCTCCCATAAACCATCCTCTTAATGCCCAGCCCGGGGAAGCCTTTAAGGGGGACTGCTCCCTTCCTTATGGCATCAGTACCATAGTTCACTGTTCCCCTTCCTGGTACTACTGTTTGCCTTCATGGCGTGCTACCTCAGTGGCTTGAAAAAGATCCCTTGGGGAAGGGAGACTCGGGCCCACCCTCTCTCCAAGTCTTGGCCCAGGGCCCTAAAGATGGAATCAAATTAGCCTCCTGTCTTGGCTGATGGGGCTTGTGCCCTCAACGCATCAGCCCACAGGCCTCCAAACTAGTCCCGCCCTGGGCCACATCCTTCCCCCTATTTCTCTGCAGTGGGGTACCCCCAGACAACTCATCCGTGGTCCTCTTCAACCACCTTTCCTCTTGGTGGCTGGGGCTCTGCTTGTGCCCCCACCTCTCCACGTCCTTCCTTCCCTCTCCCGGAGGCTTCTCGCCCTTTTGAATTGGGTGCGCCTCCCCCTTCTTCCCACACCGGCATCTGGGAGCGCACTTCCCGATGGCAGGCTCCACCCCCTATGTATTCGGGGCTGGCCGGCATGACTGTGCCTGATGTGTCGGCCTCCCCTGCATTTGGGCCATCCGCTGGCATCCGCGGTGCTGGCTTCTCGCCCCGTGTGGTGAAAGTGCAGGGCTTGGCTTCCCTGTCACAGGCCCTATGAAATTCATGGTCCATTTTGTTCGCTTACATGGTCATAGGATTTTAAAAATAGTAAATTTAATGATTTCAGCTACTTACATCTGGAATTTCATAGTGTTGTAATTGTAGAGGTCCTGACCCAAAAAGGAATGGTGGGAGATTTGCAAGATTATTGTAGGGGTAGGGTTACATTACTGCTACCCTTATTTATGTGCTGCTGCTGCTAGTGGTAGTGCCTTTAGAGTGGGCCAGTGGTTGCTGGCCAGGAGACCAGCTGCTGGCAACAGTGTCATAAAAGTCAGTATGGCATAGTGTGGTATTGCCACCCTTACTAGAGCATTGCTGTATGCAGAACTGGGCCCTCCGTCAGCAGCCTCATACTCTGTCCACCCAGCTCTGAAGACAGCAGAGCAGAAGTAAGGGTGGCATAGTATGGTATTGCAACCCCTCTTACTTCTGTGCTGCTACTGGTGAGGCACCACACTGAGAGATGGATGCCTGACCAACAATCACCATTCTCTGGTGTCTAAGCTCTGAAGGCAGCAATAAAGTAAGGGTGACAACACCACAGCCCCTCTTAAATAACCTTGTGACCACCATCCCAAATCCTTTTTGGACAGGATTCATAATCTGAGAAACACTGGTCTTTCCATGAGTAAAAGTACAAAAAAGATCAGATGCCATGGGAGAAGACCAGGTTTGCAGTCTATGATATGCTTTTCATAGTCATAAATTTGGTAAGGCCATAATTATGGTAGTTACATTACCATGACAATACATACTATTTCTCCCTCGCTGTGAAGATTGTCTACAGTTCAGCGTAGGGATCCTGTAAAAATAATTTCTTGAAGGACTGTAGGAATTTTAAAGGGCAGCTTTTGTAAATGTTTTCCTCGGTGGCATCTGGACAGAGCCTAATATTTCCAGACAAACTCCCCTATTTGCTAACTAATTTTCTTCCTTCCAAACATTCTTTAATATTCTCTTTTGCCATAAGGCCTATAAAAAAACATGACAGCAAGCAGCCTGCTGGTGTGGCAAAACAAATTGTTATCATGATGATAGATTCATAGAAGATTCTATGATCCTACAAGATTGGGGTTGGAAGAGACCTCAAGAGGTCATCTCAAAACAAGACCAACTCCATCTATCATTCCAGCCAGGGATTTGTCAAGCGGGGCCTTACAAACCTCTAATGATGAAGATTCTATCACCTCCCTAGGTAACCCATTTCAGTACTTCACCACCCTCCTAGTGAAATAGTTTTTCCTAATATCCAACCTGGACCTCTGCAGTGCCACTTGAGACCATTGCTTCTCATTCTGTCATCTGCCACTACTTAGAATAGCCACTCTCCATCTTTTTAAGATCCTCCCTTCAGGTAAGATTCCCCTCCTCCCACTTTCTTCTCTTCTGCAGACTAACTAACACCAATTTCCTCAGCCTTCCTTTATGTGCCCCCTAATCATCTTTGCTGTCTCTCCAAATTGCCCATATCTTTTCTGTAGTGGGGAGCCCCAAACTGGAAACAGTACCCCATGGCTGTGTCTACATTGGCAAAATTTTGCGCAAAAGCAAAACCTTGCCGCCTGTCTACACTGGTCGCGAGTATTTGCGCAAAAACACTAACATTGTAATGTACAAAATCAGTGCTTCTTGTGCAAATACTCTGACGCACCCGCTCAGGGATAAGTCCTCTTGCGCAAGTGTTCTTGCACAAGAGGCCAGTGTAGACAGGTAACATCAATTTCTTGCTCAAGAAAGCCCAATGGCTAAAATGGCCATCGGAGCTTTCTTGCGCAAGAGAGCGTCTACACTGGCACGGATGCTTTTGTGCAAAAGCAAATCTTTTGTGCAAAGGCACATGCCAGTATAGATGCTCTCTTGCACAAATATTTTTAACGGAAAAACTCTTCTGTTAAAACTATTTGTGCAAAATCATGCCAGTGTAGACGCAGCCCATAGGTGCATCTAGACTGGCAAGATTTTGCGCAAAAGCACTGACTTTGTAATGTACAAAATCAGTGCTTCTTGCGCAAACACTTTCACGCTCCTGCTCAGGAAAAAGCCCTCTTGTGCTTTGCACAAAAAAGCCCCGATGGCTAAAATGGCGATCAGGGCTTTCTTGCACAAAATTGTGTCTAGACTGGCCATGGATTCTTTTGTGCCAAAGCATCCATGCCAATCTAGACACTCTTTTGCGGAAATACTTTTAATGGAAAAACTTTTCCGTTAAAAATATTTCCACAAAATCATGCCAGTCTAGAAGCAGCCCATATGTAAACTCACTAGTGCTGATTAGAGGGGAATAATCACTTCCCTTGATCAGCTGGCAATACTCCTATTAATGCAGACAAGGATGATGTTAGCCTTCTTGGCAACAAGAGCACACTGTTGATTCATATCCAGCTTCTTGTCTCACTCAATGCACTTGCTGAGGGTGGATGGACTCCATCCCATTGTCCAGATCATTACTGAAGAAGTTGAATAAAACCGGCTCCAGGACTGACCCCTGGGACACTTTGCTTGATACCATCTGCAAACTAGGCTTTGAGCCATTGATCACTACTTGTTGACTCCAATGTTCTAGCCAGCTTTCTATCCATCTTATAGTTCATTTGTCCAAGCCATGTTTCTTTAACTTGATGACAGGTATACTGTGGGAGACCATATCAAAAGCTTTGCAAAAGTCAAGCTATGTCACATCCACCACTTTCCCCATATCTACAAAACTAATTGTCTCATCATAGAGAGCATTGAGGTTGGTTATGCATGTCTAGTTCTTCTTGACTACATGTTGACTATTCCTGATTACTTTCCTCTCCTCCGATTATTTCAAAATGTATTCCACGAGGACCTTTTCTATGAGTTGTCCAGGGGCTGAGATGAGTCTGTAGTTCCCCGGTTTCTCCTTCTCCTTCTCTTATTTTAAAGATGGACACTCCTCTGCCTTTTTCCAATTGTCCAGAACTTCCCCCAGTCAACATGAGTTTTCAAAGGTAATGGCCAACTTGGATGCATTAGATCCAGCTGCATGCCCACATTTTCTAAATAGTCTTTACCCTGTTCTTGCCTCCTTCCATGCTGCGCTGTATAGTGCAGCAGTCTGAGAGCTGACCTAGTCTGTAAACACTAAAGCAAACAAAACATTGAGTACTTCAGCTTTTTCCACATCATCTGTTAGTAGGTTGCCTTCCCCATTCAGTATGGTTCCCACAATTTCCCTGACCACCTTCTTGTTGCTAGTAAACCTGTAGAAACCCTTCTTTTTATCCTTTGCATCCCTTGCTAGCTGCAACTCCAGTTGTGCTTTGGCCTTCTTGATCATCTGTCCAACTTTCCACTTCTGGTAAGCTTAAATTTTGCATTTAAGCTTGATAAAGGTTTCTCTGTTAAGCCAAGCTGGCGGCCTGTCATATTTGTTATTCTTTCTGCACATTGCGATAGTTTCTTCCTGAGCCCTCAATAAGGCTTCTTTAAAATACTGCCAGCTCTCCTGTACTCCTTTGCCCTTCGTGTTAGTCTTCCAGGGAACCCTGCCCATCAGTTCCCTTTTGGGAGTCAAAGTCTGCTTTTCTGAAGTCCTGGGTCCGTATTCTGTTGTTCTCCTTTCTTCCTTTTTTTAAGGATCATGAACAGATCCATTTCGTGGTCACTGCTACCAGGTTGCCACTTATACTTCCCCTGTGAATTCTGATTAGGGTTGGCTCATTGTTTCCTTGTACTCTCCCATATGTCTGCTTGCATATGTTGTCTCTTATGTTATAGTTAAATTGTAAGCTATTTGGGGCAGGGATTGACCTTTTGTTCTATGTTTCTATAGCACCTTACTTGTTCATTGGTGTCTTTCTCTATGTCTGGGGCTCTTAGGGTATGTCTACACTACCCTCCTAGTTCAAACTAGGAAGGTAATGTAGGCATACCACACTTGCAAATGAAGCCCGGGATTTGAATTTCCCGGGCTTCATTTGCATAAGTGGGGTGCCGCCATTTTTAAAACCCCGCTCGTTCGAACCCTGTGCAGCGTGGCTACACGGGGCACGAACTAGGTAGTTCGAACTAGGCTTCCTGGAATGAGGAGTAACGGTAGTTCGAACTAGGAAGCCTAGTTCGAACTACCTAGTTCGTGCCCCGTGTAGCCGCGCTGCACGGGGTTCGAACGAGCGGCGTTTTAAAAATGGCGGCGCCCCGCTTATGCAAATGAAGCCCAGGAAATTCAAATCCCGGGCTTCATTTGCAAGTGCGGTATGCATACATTACCCCGCTAGTTCGAACTAGCGGGGTAGTGTAGACATACCCTTAGGGATTACAATAATGCAAATAATAAACAATAATATTAGCCAGATGCCTCAAGTTAAATAAAAAATTCAGTGCTCTTTTATAGGTGTCTAAATCATTCGCTCCACACAGTTTGTGGCAGAGCTAACAATTGAATTCTGATGTCTCGTGTTACCATACAAAGCACTTACTGCAAGATCATCATGCTTCCGCAGCTAATAAATTGTTTTAATATCTTTTTAGTACATGGTGATCCGGCAAGCACTCACCATACATAAATAAATACAATCTCCAAGGCAAATGTATAGGACTGTTAAGGTTAGCACACAGAATTAATGCCAATATTTGTATCCACTCAATAGGAGAATAAGAACTTTGTCTGCATTGATTGTTAGAGTGCCATTGAAATCTGCAGGGTGTTCTGTGAAGTCCTGCACAGACTAAATATAAAATAGAAGTACATACAGACCTTAGTCTCCAGCTGGTGAGTTTTGTTTTTATTTCCAAAGCTTGTCATATGCTGAAAACTTACATTACAACCAGTTAATGATTTAATGGCAACAAATAAGGCATTTCTTCAGAGCTCATAAAGCCTCAGGATTAGACAGATGCCTGTCAGGTTTTAATAAAACTTCCCAACACCTACTGGGCTCAATTTCATACCTCTTCAAAGAATCTGATAAAACACTAGCAACAAAAAGAGAAACTGAACAAGCTTTATAATAGCCTTGTGTGTGCTTAAAATAGTACAAAACAGTAATCTCATAAAGACACCAGTTCATGAAAAAAATCTTTTAAACATGTTTCATAAACATGACTTTGAAATATAGACACAGGGACAGAACCACCAGTATGGTGCATTCCATTTGGGTTTGTGCAAAGAACACATTCTGGCTATAAAGCCTCATTTATTATACCAGAGAGCAGTGCTTTTTTTGTGATGGTACTGCCCGGTACGCAGTACTGGCACCTCCAGTCAGAGCTTACCTGGAAAAAACGGAGTGTTCCAGCACCTCTGTATGCAAATGTCTGACAGTCGGCTGAGCCACGTGTCTTAAAGGGGCCACGTCTCTTAAAAGGGCAATGCGGACTCACCCTGCTTTTTTTTTTTCTCGACAACTTTTTCCCCTGGAGTACTGGCACTTTTTTTTTTTTACAAAAAAACCCCAAAACACTGCCAGGGAGTATCACCCCAATATAAGAGCCATCCTCTGGGAAGGTGGTAATGATGTGGGAGCTCTTACAGCACTCCAAATCTGTAGCAGTTTAGCAGTGGATAGAGCATGGCTGGAGGAAAGGAGGGGTGAGACTCTCTGTTTGCTTATGACTTTCATGATGAAAAGGATTATCCAGTTTACCATGCCTGATAAGAGGAGGTAGTATGAAATAACAGGAGTAAAGGGAGGTACTGAAAATCGGGTAGATAAGACATTTGGGAGCATCCGAGCTAATAGCACTAGGATGGTCACTGTATCATTCCTCTGAAGGATGCAATATGCACCGCTTCTGTCTTGCTCACTTTAAAATGTGCTTGGGGCCACATCAGAAACTCATCCTTTGCCTCCTTTTTGAGGTTCTTGGAATCCCAAGACGTGCTAGCAGATAGCACTTCCTGTAACCAAGAATATCCAGAGTGTTGTTATGATTCTCTCTTGCAGAAGAGCACAAAGAAGGTATTGGCATCCTTCCTCATTTACAAGCATGCTTTTGCTGCTAGACTTATTTTGAGAGTGAGTGTAGGTCTGCAGTTTGTGAGAGGTGCAAGCACCCTGATTTGCACTTGCTCTTCAAATCTAGGTGCAAAAAATGGAGGTTCAGATTTTGCAAGAACAAACTGCAAATAATGGATATTTTGAAAATTTGCCCACATTTTGTAAATAATTACCAGCATTTTGTAAAGTAATGTTGGAAAGGTTAGATACTGTCAGCTTTATTCCTCCTGGAAATTGTGCTTGAGCACCCATTAGATGACAAAAGTTTCCCATGGCAATTTCAACTATTTTAAAGTGTTGTCCAGTGTTTCTTATGTGCTTGAGTTTGTTTGCAGGCTCTTTGGGGGCATGGGCCTTCTTATTTAGTCCCAGAGCCTGAAAAATCTACCAGTGCAGCATGGGATTTCATATTCTTCAAAGAGAATATAAACTTTCTTAAAAAACTCTCCTTTTCTGCAGAACACACAACATTTCAAGACTGTATGGGTATGTCTACACTACCCCGCTAGTTTGAACTAGCGGGGTAATGTAGGCATACCGCACTTGCAAATGAAGCCCGGGATTTGAATTTCCCGGGCTTCATTTGCATAAGCGGGGAGCCGCCATTTTTAAAACCCCGCTGGTTCGAACCCCGTGCAGCGCGGCTACACGGGGCTCGAACTAGGTAGTTCGAACTAGGATTCCTATTCTGAACTACCGGTACATCACGAGGTGTACCGGTAGTTCGGAATAGGAATCCTAGTTCGAACTACCTAGTTCGAGCCCCGTGTAGCCACGCTGCACGGGTTTCGAACCAGCAGGGTTTTAAAAATGGCGGGTCCCCGCTTATGCAAATGAAGCCCGGGAAATTCAAATCCCGGGCTTCATTTGCAAGTGCGGTATGCCTACATTACCCTCCCAGTTCGAACTAGGAGGGTAGTGTAGACATACCCAAAGTTATATAAAACATATAGTGACAGTGTATGGAACAAGGCTAGCCATTATTGGTACCATTTAACAACTTTATTCTCATTCTTTTATTTAAAATACCTTTGATTCAGGTACTAAAGGACTGGCTATCAGCATGGTGTTTTGGTTAAGATCCAAACTAGTATTGATTTGATAATTTGGCTGGCCCTTTGGGGGATCGCAAGTGCATTTTGTATAGTGAATAGAGTTTTAAGCAATTTCTTACTTAATCTATTTGCTGATTGTGAGTCAGAGACTGAAATCAAATGAAGATGGCTCTCTGTTATTTTTTCAGCTTCTTGATAACTATTCCAGGTTTTGAAAACCAAAAATGTAAACACAGTATAGATTTAAGCAGGAGGGTTTATTACACACAGCACTGGTGGAGTGCTACCTTGCCACTTCTGCTCAGTGAGCACTGCCAAGTAAATAATTACATTAGACTATATAAAGAGCTGATGGGAAGAGGGAAGTGATGGGGTGGGCGTTCACCAGCCCCTGTTTTGCTCAAGATCCTGTAAACCTAATTTTTTGAGGAATAAGGGATCTTGCACAAAACGGGGTTTTTCCGACAAATGGCCCTGTCTACACAGGGCTTTTTATCGCAAAAACCTCTTCCACAAAAAGGATCAGAAATGAATATGCAAATGAGAGTGCCAGATTTGCAAATGAGCACTCCATTTGCATTTCCTCTTCCGAAAAACTGCCACAGTGTAGATGTGGCCTGACTGTTGGCCAGAACTCCTTCTATTCATCATAGCCACTAAATCAGGAAAAGAAATTAAGACTAGATATTGTATTCGTGTGTTACAAATCCCCAAGATTATCAAGGTATTTGTAATATATTGAGGAGGCAGTACAGTTTACACATGTACTGTTTTATTTCTACTTGTATGACACTTAGTATTGAATGGAAGGACACTGCAGGGATAGTGAAAACATGACTCTCTCTAATTGCTCCCCCAGACCAGAGTTATTGGGTTTCTAGGACATTTTTGAGACAGACATTTGTTTTCCCTTTCTTCTATAAACAAAAAGAAACCCAAGATCTGGAAAGGCACCAATTACAGTATTTTATGGGAATATAAATCGTTCATTTTTAAGGTGATGGAGTGCAAAGAAATTGCTTTTTCCTTTTAGTATACTCAACTGCCCCTCTCTTATTAATCAGATCACTTCCCAGTTTAAGAAGTGCTGGAAACATATATTCTGAAGATGCCTCTTGCTAGCCTTTATTGATTTTGTTGTGACTCTAAGTGATTGCTCATGCACATTAACATAGGAGACAAAATAACGTGTAGATGTATTATATGCTGTTGCGTGCTTCATCATGTCCACTAAATGTTCAGGTCGCGAGACTGACATGGATTGTGATCCACACAGCTTGCATTGTATATTCAATCCATTAGCACCTGGATATTATCACTACTGTATGCTCTAAAGGTAAAAGATCAATTTTAATATAGTTACATTAGCTCCCACTGTCTATTAGGAGCAGACAGTGCAGTTGGGAGAAATCAATAAAGTCCACAAAATATAGAAAATATATAATTAAGGTTGTAGGTAGCTCTGGGGATTGATAATGGGTTATTAGAGCCCTCAATTATTAGGTCACCAGTCCAGACTGGCAGTAATGACCAAAAGTTAATACTATCAAATAGATCTTATTTTAGGGTTGTATACTGTCATTCATTAATTGAATGTAATGGCTAGTGGTGGGACTGATTCAGCACAGCATCAAAGCTGGAGAGGCAGGTCAATGAAAAGAAGGAAAGAGGGAAAGGCAAAGGTATTTAAACCAGAAATATTCTTTTTTTACCCCCATTGGTTTGGGGTTTGGTTTAGATTTTAATCTCCTGTATTTTTTAGATTAAAAAAAATGTGAAATTTAGAATTTTGAAACACTTTCCTCTTCCCCTTCTAGTCATCTAGATGGTGAGATAATCATATGCCCACTGTTAGTCAGCCATCTTGTACTGAGTCATATGATTAGAGGAAGTGAGTAGCAGATATTTCTGACTAATTTGCCCAGCTTAAAGTATAGGATGCACCTCACTTAACCGGGACTCTGCTCTGGCCACATTCCTGAGTCTGGACTACAGACTCAAGTATAGGAAGGTCGGGCTGTGGGGCAGGAGTGTGGTGGGGGGAAGCTGGCAACTCATCTGGGAACCCCATGGGGGAAGGATGCACAGGGGCCAGTGGCACAGCAGAGTCCTGCCCTCTCTGGCCGGAAAGGAGCCGGGGTTGGCAGTGGCTGCAGAACTTGCAATCTGGCAGTGGCTGTGGCGCTTTGGCCCCAGCTGTGGAGTTCAGGGTCCAGCAGTGGCTGCAACGTTCCTGCCCCAGCCATAGAACTCGGAGTCCAGCAGTGGTTGTGGAGCTCCAGTCCTGGCTGCAGCCACGGAGCTCTGCCCCCCATGGTAGTTAGGGAATTCCAGCCTGGGGAGCCATGGCCAGGGAGTCAGCAGCAGTGCTGGTCTGGAGCCCTAGGAAAGGGCAGCAGTTTATCATGGGACATCTTGGGAAGGACCTGTTCTGGTTCAGCAAATCCCCTCATTCAGAACTGGTCAGGAGATAGCTAGCTTTTGTCTGTTCTTGATCAAGAAGAGTATCTCGAACCTATATGTTCGGAACTGGTCAGGTCCAGAGGGTGCTGGACGAAGAAGGTTCAACCTGAAACTGGAACGCAAATACACTTTGTGTTTTTTTGCTAGAACTACAGCTGAATTCTACATTCTTTTCCAGTTGGGAATTGCACAGAAAAGTAAAGAACGACCTTTGAGCCTCCCTCTCTCCCTCATCAGCAGTATATTAAAATTAAGAGCATAAGAATGGCTATACTGGCTCAGACCAATTGTTTATATAATCCAGTATCTTTGTCTTTCAGCAACGACCAATCTCAGGTGCTTTACATGACATTGGCTAGAAAGGAGATAGCTAGCTTTTGTCTGTTCTTGATCAAGAAGAGGATTTCGAACCTAGATCTGGAAGTACATATAGAAGCCGTTTTGTCATCTGTGTTTAAACAGAGTAGAACCAGATGGATTTAGGATTCAGAGCCTGCAGTTTTTGAACATAGTGATGAACTGTATCTCCTTTTGATTACTTCATAATCAATATGTTAAATCAGTTCTTCTAAGGGTATGTCTAGACTGTGTTGCTATTTCGGGATATCCAGAAATATCCCGAAATAGCAATGTTGCATCTTTAAAAGTGCCTATTTCCTGAAATAGTGGGCATGCTATTCCAGCATCCCTGTAACCCTCATTTCATGAAAGTTAAGGGATTTGTCAGAATGGTGACTTATTTTGAAATTTGGTGCTGTCTACACAGTGCCAAATTTCAAAATAAGCTCTTCTGACTTAGACTTGGAATAAGCTACACAAGTTATGTAATGCAAATTGCGTAGCTTATTCTGACAGAAGGGTGCTGTCTAGATGCATCCTTAGTCTCCAGGCCACTACTTCACAATCAATACCCAAGACTGAACAGAAGGTCCTCCTTTCAAATTAAGAGACTGAAGGTGTAATATGCAGACACTTGTTCGGGGGTGCATCTTTCAGGGCTACCCAAAGGGCTATCTTGCTATCATGTACTTACAACAACATCTCTTCTGCTTTGTCGTTCCTTAGTGATCTATCTTATGGGGGTACCAGACATTGTTGTTCTATTTTCTGCTGACCAGTATTGCTTCCTATCTCCCTCGACTCCTGCCAGAAAGTTATTACTGGAGACTGGAAGTCAAATGAGGTGCCCTTTGACTCTGAATTGTTTGTACATATGAAACTGATGAAGCAGACAAAATCCTACTTTAAAAAAAAAGTAGTAGAAAAATAGAGTGAAATATTGTGTCTGCTAAAAGATCTTCTCTCCGGAAGTAGTTGGCTATATTGCTACTAATAGTCTGTCTTCAATCTTTCCAGGAAAATAATTGTTTCATAAATACAGTATCTCTTCCTTATAGTCTTTTCTAATCTTCCAGTCTTCATGAATGGTGTTTCACCTTGAAGTGTGCCCTTTATTCACATCAGTAGAGTGCACAGGGCAGTGTGTTAGACATGGCAGCCTACAATAAGAGTCTCTCTTTATAAGTTTGACATGGTGTAAATGTCTTCTGTAAATATTCGTTTTTAAAGCAGAAACTTTTTTTCAGTTGATTTGGCCACATCAAATGCAACTATCCAAAAACTCCACAGGGAAATCAAAGACATTGCTTATAGCTCATTTCTTCCTTGAAATATGCTCTCAATATGCACATTTTCCAACTGTCTTTCTTCTTGTATTATTGTAAGGATGAGTTTCCTAAGGGACGCAACAGGAGTATTACTGGAGTAAATTACAAAGGTACATTATTGATAGTGTCAGAACAGTTGTTAACAACACAAAAAATACATGAAATTATTCTCCCTTTCAAAAATAGCTAACTTCCTCCTGCTTTATGAAATCATCTTCATGCTGGTAACAGAGATGGTTTAAGAAACCTTAGGACAGGGGTGGGGAACCTTTTTAGTGTTGGTAAACCTTTTTAGTGTTGGGAGTTGCTGACCCACATAAAAATTAGTCAGGGTCTGCATACAAGTGAGAAGGAGAAAGACATTCCTCACATTCACCTGGTGGGGCGTGGGCAGGTGAGTAGATTTTGTATTCTCCTGCTCTATGGAGGGATGGCAGGGAAGGCTAGAGCACCAGCGAGCCCTGAGACTTGGGGTCTGGATCCAGGCAATCCAGGGGTCGCATCCAGCCCCCAGGCCTTAGGTTCACCCCATCCTCCCCCGCCTTAGTAGGTAGTCCGAACAGTCAGAGAAGGCTTTGTATGAATCCACACTGCATGTGACATGGCTGCAGCTGGTCCAACCTCTGACTTGGGCTTGTGGGCTTCAGGATGCAGGGCTACAATTATCATGTGATGTTTGGACTCAGGATTTGGTATGGTCTCTGAAAACGGGTCTGAGAGCCAGAGTTCCAATTTGAGCTGGAACATCTACATTGCAATTTTAGCCCCACAGCCTGAGGCTTGTAAGCCTGAGTCAGCTGATCTAGTCTCTTGGCTACATCTATACTGCAGTGCTATTTTGGCATACAGGAGGTATCCCAAAGTAGCTCTTCTTCATCTTTTGAGAGCGCCCGTTATTTTGAAATATAACGAGCTCGCTATTCCGATGTCCCACTAAACCTCATTCCATGAGGAGTAGGGGATGATTTAGAATAGCAATTTATTTAAAAATAAGTGCTGCGTAGACAGTGCCAAATTTCAAATTTCAAAATTAGCTTGAAATAAGCCATGCAATAATTGCATACCTTATTTTGAGCTCCGAGTGCAATGTAAGTGCACCCTTTGGGTGTGTCTAGATTACATGTCTCTGCTGACAGAGACATGTAAAATAGGCTACCCGACATAGTCAATGAAGAGGGGATTTAAATATCCCCAGCTTCATTAAAATAAAAATGGCCACCGTGCAATGCCGGCTCAGCAGATCTTTGGCACAGTGCACGAGTTAAGACGCAGATTGTTTGACAAGGGGAGCCTTTGTCAACTGCTCCTGTAAACCTCATTTGACAAGCTTCCTTTGTCGACCGATCCGCGTCTTGATCCGCACGCTGTGCTGACGATCAGCTGAGCTGGCACAGCGTGGCGGCCATATTTATTTTAATGAATCTGGGGATATTTAAATCCCCACTTCATTGACTATGTGGGGTAGCCTATTTTACATGCCTCTGTCAGCCGAGGCGTGTAATCTAAACATACCCTTTGAGTCTTGGTGCTGCAGGGGTTTTATTGCAGAGCAAATGTATCCTTGTTAACCATAAAGCAAGGATAGACTGCTGTAGTTCAGCTACTGAACTTTGACCAGAGTTCTACTTAGGCTACATCTTCACTGCGAGTTCTTCCAGCAGAAAATATGCTAACGAGGGACTCATTAGCATAAGACACTATCTCATTAGCATATTGTTTATGTTTCTTTTTGCACAAGGGGTTTTTGCTCAAGAAGAAGCAGTGTGGATTCTTTTTTTGCACAACAAACCCTTTTTGCGCAAGATCCTTATGCCTGTCCCAGAGAGGCATGAGGATCTTGCGCAAAATGGGAATTTTGCACAAAACCCCCCATCTACATTACTTCTTTTTGCGCAAAAACCCTTTGTGCAAAAAGAAACGGCAGAAAATATGCTAATGAGATTGTGACATGCTAACGAGTTCCTCATTAGCATATTTTCTGCCAGAAGAACTTGCAGTGAGGACAAAGCCTAATAGGGTCTCAAGTGGGGAGAGAGGAGTGAAATCTTAAAGATTTACTAAATGTTTCCTGAAATTGTATCAAATACTATCAATGGCAGAGGGAGGGAATAAAAAGATCAGGTCACCAGAGTGGGGGCTGATCAATAGAATAAGTTTGGTTATTGAAATAGTGATATCGGTGCTTCTGAAAGGTAACAGAGGAAAAACATCTCAAGTAGAAACGTACAGCATTGGATATATTTGTAGTCACTGTTATTCATTTTGGATTAAATGAAGGCATTGGTTTTTCTCTTTCCTTTTAATGGTTATAGATACAATACAATTATTCTCAATACATTGCCTTGTCGAAAGACTGAATG
Source organism: Pelodiscus sinensis (assembly GCF_052426305.1). Classification (NCBI taxonomy): domain Eukaryota; kingdom Metazoa; phylum Chordata; order Testudines; family Trionychidae; genus Pelodiscus; species Pelodiscus sinensis. The sequence goes on from NC_143054.1 coordinate 18,421,080, forward strand.
ATCTAATGTCAAAAGGCTTCTCTCATGTACAGCTTTTCAGGACATAACTGAGTCAGTCACTACCACTTTGGAAACATCTATGTATGCTTGAAGTGGTGACATCAGTGCTCTCTTAACACATACAAAAGGTATCTTTCTTCATGGGAATTCAATGTGCCCATAAATCAAAGTTCAATATATCCATTAAGTGTTCCTTAACCCGAGACAATCACCATTACAGTAATTCATTTGGTCAATTTCCTTTGTGAACAAGCTCTTTGGAACCCAATATGCTAATTAAGCTAAAACTGTTGAATTGTTTCAATATATGATTTTAGGTTGACTTTTCTCAATAGTAACAGTTCGGAAACATTCCATTATCGTATTTTTTGTTTTGGAAGCAACATTTCTGGCATGATACCTCTGTTCTACGTTGTGGACATTTAAGTAAATTCGATGGCACACTTTGTTTGTCCAATGAACATATTTTTTAAAATATGCAAATGATCATCAGTTTTGGTGTATGATCTCTGTAGTCAATCATAGTCCTGAAAGGATAATATCTGGATCGTGGTGCCCTGGTTAATCAGATAATTGTCCAGTCTGCAAGACAATATCTCTTATTTTGAACAAGTGGATTTTTCTTTTATTATAGAAAGATTCTTTTAATGCAATGCAACCTGGCCCTCAAATTTACAAGTGGAGACTTGAGATGCAGAGATTAAATGACGTGGCCAGAGTCGCACAGAGAGTCTACAGCAGAGCCAAAATTGAATTCATGTCTCTTCAGCCCAGTCAAGGTTGCCACAAAGGGAGAAAGGAGAGAGACAAAACCTTCCCCAGGTCTGATCCTAATACGTTCAGTAAATGTTTGTCCCCCTAGTAGTACTGCTGCTGCAGCCACAAAGGCAACTGCTGTGTCTCCTCCCACGGTCCATAGAAAATAGCAGCAGCAGAGAAATTTGGGCTCTGCCTCTCCAGAGCTCCCACATGCTGCCCACGGGGAAAGAGGCATGCTGCCGATGGGGAAAGAGTAATCTCTAGCAGGGCTGAGGAGGAAAGGAGATGCCAAGGAGTTGTCTCAAAGAGTATGTCTAGACTACATGGCTCCGTCAATGGAGCCATGTAGATGAGTTTACTAGACATAGGAAAATGAAGCGGTGATTTAAATAATCACTGCTTCATTTACATCAAAATGGCCGCCGCACTGTGCCGATCAGCTGTTTGGCGGCACTGCGGGGCAGTCTGGACATGCCGCGGTCAACAAGGGACGCCTTTGTCGACTGCTCCGGTAAGCCTCATTTCACGAGGCATACCGGAGCGGTCAACAAAGGCTTCCCTTGTCGACCATGACGCGTCCAGCCTGCCCCTCTGTGCCGCCAAACAGCTGATCGGCACAGTGCTGCGGCCATTTTGATGTAAATGAAATGGCGTTTATTTAAATCGCCGCTTCATTTTCCTATGTCTAGTAAACTCATCTACATGGCTCCATTGACGGAGCCATGTAGTCTAGACATACCCAAAGAGTGAAGGCTCCAGGTAGGTTTCTAGAGATGGCCTATAGAATAGTCTTACTGCTGCCATGCTTTCTTTCCTGTGCAGCCCTTTCTCCCCCTAGGAGCCTGAACATGGTCACCATCTCCCAGTAATACCCACGGCAATGCTGGGCAGGGCTCATTTAGCTCAGGCTCAGGCATCTGATGAGAGGAAAGGCCAGGCCCTGACACAAGGAGGCATGAGTGCAGAATGGGGAGATGGCTCAGACAAGCACCTATCCCACCGAGCAATTCACAAGAACGTAAGAATAGCCATATTGGGTCAGACCGCAGGTCCATCAAGCCCAGTTTCCTGTGTTCCAACAATGGTCGTTGTCAGGTTCCCTAGAGGGAATGAACAGAACAGAACAGGTAACCAACAAGTAATCCATCTCTGTTGTTCATTTCCAGCGCTGACAAACAAAGGCTAGGGACATCATCCCTGACCATCCTGACTAATAGTCATTGATGGACCTATCTTCTATTAATTTATCTAGTTCTTTTAAAAATCCTGTTAAAGTCCTGATCTTTACAGCATCATCTGGCAAGGAGTTTCACAGATTAACTGTGCATTGTATGAAGAAATACTGCCTTTACTTTGTTTTAAATCTGCTACCTATTTATTTCATTTGGTGGACCCTAGTTCTTGTGTTACGGCAAGGAGTAAATAACATTTTCTTATTTACTTTCTCCATACCAGTCATGATTTTATAGACCTCTATTATGTCCCCCATTAGTCATCTCTTTTCCAAGCTGAAAAGTCCCTTTGGGTATGTCCACACTACCCCGCTAGTTCGAACTAGCGGGGGTAATGTAGTCATCTGCAGTTGCAAATGAAGCCCGGGATTTGAATTTCCCGGGCTTCATTTGCATGAAGCCGGCTGGCGCCATTTTTAAATGCCGGCTAGTTCGGACTCCGTGCCGCGCAGCTACACGCGGCATGGACTAGCTAGTTCAGATTAGGCTTCTAATCCGAACTAGCTGTACACCTTCTAATCCGAACTAGCTAGTCCGTGCCGCATGTAGCCGTGCGGCACGGAGTCCGAACTAGCCAGCATTTAAAAATGGCGCCGGCCGGCTTCATGCAAATGAAGCCAGGGAAATTCAAATCCTGGGCTTCATTTGCAACTGCGGATGACTACATTACCCCCGCTAGTTCGAACTAGCGGGGTAGTGTAGACAAACCCAGTTTTATTAATCTCTCCTAATATGGCAGCCATTCCATAACCTAATCATTTGTGTTTCCCTTTTCTGAACCTCTTCCAATTCCAATATATTCTTTTTGAGATGAGGTGACCACATCTGCATACAGTATTCAAGATGTGGGCGTACCATGGATTTGTAATGAGGCAATATAAAATTTTCCCTGTCTTATGTTTCCTCTCTTTCTTAATGATTCCCAACATTTTGTTTTCTTGTTTGATTACCACTTCACATCGACTGGATGTTTTCAGAGAGTGATCCACAGTGACTCTAAGATCTCTCTCTCTCTCCTGAGTGGTAACAGCGAATTTAAACCCCATCATTATATACGTTTGCATTAATTAATTTGCATTTATTAACATTAGATGTCATCAACCATTTTATTGCCTACTCTGTTTTGTGAGAACTTTTTGAAGCTCTTTGCAGTCTGCTTTGGATTTAACCATCTTGAGCACTTTTGTATCCTTTGCAAATGTTGCCATCTCATTGATTACCCCTTACTCCAGATCACGTTGAGTAGGATTGATCCCAGAACAAGACAAGGGGGGACAGCACTGGTTACCTCTCTCCAATCTGAAAACTAGACATTTATTCCTACCCTTTGTTTCTTTAGAGGACCTTCCCTCGTATCCCGTGACACCTTATCTTACCTAAGTGCCTTTGGTGAAGGACCTTGTTAAAGGCTCTTTGAAAATCTAAGTACACTATGTCCTCTGTCCTTCATTATCCATATGCTTGTTGACCTTCTCAAAGAATTCTGATGGATTGGCGAGACATGCTTTCCCTTTAAAGCACCATGTTTACTTTTCCCGAACAAATTATGCTCATCTATGTGCCGCGATCACTTCTGTAGCCAAATGCAGCTGCAGTCCCTGCTCTGTCCTGCATTCAGAGACTATTTTCTCCTTTCAGCAACATGAGCACAAGCCACTACATAGTGAGTGGAGAGAGGGTCCATTTCTCTTTGTTATTATCCAGCAAATCTGTCTAGGTATGAAGGTGGAGGGAGCATGCTGCACCTTTCTGAGGTATGATCCCTCCCAGATCTCCCCCTGGGTAGCTTGGTTTCAAACCTCCTCCCAGGTAGGACAGTGCACTGCATTGGGTCTGACATTTGCAAAAGCTGGAATTATTAATGCAACTACAACAGTGTTGTTGGAAAATGTATTTTTTGTGCTAGCTTCTTATCTGAGGATAAATGCCTCATTAATCTTAGACATATCATGCTAAGAGTATTATTGAAGTTAGACAGAATGATGAGTAACATTCTAGGGAGCACAGATTGGTACATGCAGGAATGCATTTGCCCATTAGTCTCCCTGCATTGAATACAAGCTATCGCTTTTGTTCCTGATTCCACTTGCTGGAGCCTGCTGATCTTCTCCCTACCCCATTGCTTCCCATTAAATTAACACATGACAGGCAGAGTACATTATAGCAGTTGGTGCTGACCTTTGTTTCCTTTGCTAAAGGAAGGTAGAAGAAAGAAAGGGGGTTTTGAAGCAGTCACTAAACATTATAAGCAAGAGAAAAAAGCAGTAAATATAATTAAAAAGTAAATATTTGGAAGGAACCCTCCAATTCTCTCACTCATGATTCTGAGTTTGTGCCAGAAGTTTTTCTTTGTGAGCAATCCACCTGGCAGGTCACAGCTTCCTAATCTTCAGAGATGAGCCCATCAGTAAGCAAGAAGATGGGGAAGGTTATAAACAGGCTAGTTAAAACAGCCCTACTGAGTCAGCCACTGATTAATGTAGGACCAAGCAGTGTGTTTGCTGCAAGGATTGATCTCAATACCTGTAACCACTTTGAATACAGATGTGTGTGATTCCAGCTTTAGGTATTTGGGGAAATCTCTCCATTAAAGAGTGTAAGATTCTGTGTTACATGTTGGCTGTGTCTACACTGGCACCCTTTTCCGTAAAAGGGATGCTAATGAGACACTTCGGAATTGCAAATGCCGTAGGGGATTAAATATCCCCCGCGGCATTTGCATGAACATGGCTGCCACTTTTTTCTGGCTCGGGGTTTTGCCGGAGAAAAGCGCCAGTCTAGATGGGATCTTGCAGAAAATAAACCCTTTCCCGGAAGATCCCTTATTCCTACTTTCCGAAGTGTCTCATTAGCATCCCTTTCAAGTAGGAATAAGGGATCTTCCGGAAAAGGGTTTATTTTCTGCAAGATCCCGTCTAGACTGGCGCTTTTCTCCGGCAAAACCCCGAGCCGGAAAAAAGCAGCAGCCATGTTCATGCAAATGCCGCGGGGGATATTTAAATCCCCCGTGGCATTTGCAATTCCGAAGTGTCTCATTAGCATCCCTCTTATGGAAAAGGGTGCCAGTGTAGACACAGCCATTATGTTTAATATTGGAAATGCAACAGATGTCTTTGGCATTAAATTACATATAAGAAAAGAGGACCTTGGTCATGAGGTATGAACAGATAAGGTAAGACATTCACGATGACCTCTACATGCAGTGACCAATGAACTGTTACTAAATGAGGTTCTATTTATCTACTCTGGTCAAGCAGGTCATATTGACAACATTTATGCATAGATTCAAAGGTGAGAAGGGGTTACTGTTTTAAATTCTATTATCCTCCATAAAAGAAGCCATGAGAACTCCCTGAATTAATTCCTGTTTGAATTGTATATTTAGAAAACCATCCAATCTTGATTTAAAATTTGTCAGTGATGGAGAATCCACCACAAACAAATAATTCCAATGGATAATTACCCTCCCTGTTAAAAAAATGTAGACTATATTTCCATTCTAAATTTGTCTAGCTTCACTTTCCACCTATTGGATCCTGTAACATCCTCCTGTTGTTATTTATAGACTGATCAAGTCAACCATTAAACTTCCCTTTATTAAGCTCAATAGATTGGTCTTCAATCTGTTAATATAAGATAGGTCTTCTAATTCTTTAATCATACTCATGTTTCTTCTCTGAACCTTCTCCAGTTTCTCAACATCCTTCTTGAATTGTGGAGACCTGAACAGTTTTCTACAAGTGATCACACCAGTACCAAATCAAGAGGAAAATATAATCTCCCTCCTCAATATTCTCCTTTTTGATGCATCCAGGGATCATGTTAATCATAGTAAATATCATTTTGTTTGCTTATACCGGTTTACCAACCAGTCTAGTTTGCTGAGGAGAAGTGACCCTCCTGCAACTTATCTGTTCCCTTTAAAGTTTATCAATGTTAAATAGCACAAGGTTCTCTTCCACGTCACCAATACAAAATGTTAAATAGCACAGGGAGTGCAGAATGGTAGTTCAAGGACTGTCCTCCTCCTCTCCTCTCCCCACCGCCTACCAACACCAGTTTCCCCAGGGATGGAGCAAGCAATGGTATTAGGGAAGCAGGATAAGGGATGTCATGAAGATAGGGAGGTCGGATGTGGTTCTGGAGTGGCCTCGTGGATAGGGACACAGCAAATCCCTGAATGGCTTCACACCTGCTCAGTCATGAGTCTGTCTTTAAAATTACATATGGATACCTATGAGTTACTCACTTTTCAATCCATTTAATATATATCATATTAATTTTGTATCATTCCAGATTTTTAATCCAAATACAGTAGACTTCTGATAATCCAGCACCTTTGGGACCCAGGAGGTGCCGGATTATCAGATATGCCGGAGAATCAGGAGGTCCTCCGGCAGGGGGGCTGTGGCCGGGTCTGCTGGGACCCGCACTGTGACCGGGGGCGGGGGTCGACGGGGAATGGCACGGCGAGGGGAGAACCCTCTGCCATTTTGCAGGGAGGCGGGGGAAGCCCCACACAGCCACCATCAACAGGCCAGCTGGGGCTGCTAGCGGCAGCAGCGGACTTGGGGAAGTGGCTGAGCAGAGCAGCTGGAGTGCTGTCAGGTTGGTCCCGCAGCTCTGCTCAGGTGAGGGATGGTGCTGGGGGACTAACCCAGCAGCATCCCAGCTGCTCTGCCCTGCCGCTTCCTCAAGTCTGCTGCTTCCGCTTGCAGCCCCAGCTGGCCTGTAGCAGGTGGCTGCACAGGGCTTCCCCCACCTCCCTGCAAAACGGTGGAGGGTTCACCCCTCGCCACACTGTTCTCCGCCCACCCTGAACCCCTGCCAGATGCAGTGTGGTCCAGCAGACCCGTCACAGGGGTATAATCTCCTTCCCCTCTCCTCCCCTTCCCCTTTTCCATGAGCATGCATGGGGTTCCCAGGAGCTCCAATTGTCCAGCTGGCTGGAGCACTTCCGGTGCCGGACTATCAGGAGTGCCGGACCACTGAATGCTGGACAATTGGAATTTTACTGTTCCATGAGATAGCAAGTCAAATGCCTTTCAGAGGTTTACATCTAGAATACCAACATTATCACCTGTATCAATCAAACTTGTAATCTAATAAAGAGAAACACTATTAGTTTAGCAGGTTCTGTTTTCTATAAAATCATGTTGATTGACATTAATAATATTGCCCTCCTATAATTCTTTTTAACCAGTAACTAACTGAATCAATCCATTTACATTTTTTACATGCTGGCACAACAATATCTTTATTATAGTCTCCTGGAACTTCCTCAGTATTCCAAGAATTATTGAAAATCAAAATTAATGTGGCCAGCTTTTTTTATAAACACTTGGATGGAAGTTATTCAGACTTGGTGATTTTAAAATGTCTAACTTTAGTAGCAGCTTTTTAACTGTCCAATAGAAGCTTTCCATTTCCAGTTTCTATTGGAATGGAAAGTGTTTCATCATCTAAATGAACACATCACCCTTTTCCATAAATACAGAACAAAAATATTTACTGAACAAACCTTCCTCTTTAGCATTATTATTGACAGTTCTACCATTTTCTTTGTAGTGTGTGTAGGGAAGGTGGAGAGGGGAGAAGAAGGTATGACATTTATATCAGCCTTTCAAGAAGTTTTCCACCATGTTGGTGAAAAATATGAATCTATTTGACTACGGATATGTCTACACTGCAGAGTTTTGGTGGAAAAATGGCTGTTTTTCTGACAAAACTTGAAGAACATTCACACTACAACTGTGTTCTTCCACAAGAAAATCAAAAGAACAGAGTGATTTTTCCGGCATTGGTTATCCTCATTATACCAGGAAGAAGCTCTTTTGTGCAAGAGCTCTTTCACAAAAAGGCATGTGTAGATGGGGGAAGAGGGACTTGTTTCGCAAGAAGAGGAAAGAGGATAAAGCACAGGTGCCCTGGTGGCCATTCCGTCCATAGCAATCACAGCTTACATACGAGATAGCGTCCATTCAGTCTGGATGCTCTCTTTCGAAAAAGCAGATTGCTTTTTCAATGCACTTTTGCGGAGTGGACGCTCCATTTTGGAATATGTTTTTTTGGAAAATCTCATCCAAAAAAAGCTTCCTTTGAAAGAAGCCTGTAGTCTAGATGTAGACTAGGAGAACTTCCCTCTTCTCTCTTGTCTGGTGCTGACAGAGAACCATCTCCAGTTTCAATCTATTTACACCACTGTTTCAAACTGTATATTAGATTTGTAAGAGAATTCTGAAACTTTCAGCAGCAGATCATCAGTTCTGATTGTTTGGTTCTCCTAATGAGTTGGATTAAAAGAATCATAAAAATATAGAATTGGAAAGAACCTTGTTAGATCACCTAATCAGTCATCTGCACTGAAATAAGAGTAAAAGACCAACCCTTACCAGTGTTTGACTAAACTGTTCTTGATTTCATTCAGTACCATCTAAGAGCTGATTAGTGACTAGTGTATTAAACATTTTTATTAAGAGTTGATCTAAGGGCAATTCCTAGTGTTAATAAAAATAAAGCAAATCAAAAGAAGAGATAGAACTAAAAACAAACATGTGCCCATCACTACATGATTTGCCACCAAACTTGATTTGTGAATCATTTAGTAGTGTGTCTTTTTGTGTATTTGTACAGCCTGTGATACAGTGCCACCTTGAAGAGGATTTTGAGTATAATTGTTATATTAAAAATGAAATGTAGTGTAGAGTCACACAACACAGGCCAGATCCTCAGCTGGTATCAGTGAAGCTGCTTCAACTTCAGAAGAGTTTTTCATAGTTGCACCAGCTGACAAACTATCTCCATATCTATTACTGAGCCTATTCTGGGAATCAGAATTTCTTGGTTTTGTTTTGTACTCTGTGAGGGTATGTCTACACTACCACCCTAGTTCAAACTAGGGTGGTTAATGTAGTCATACGAACTTGCAAATGAAGCCCGGGATTTGAATTTCCTGGGCTTCATTTGCATGTTGCCGGGCGCCGCCATTTTTAAATGCCGGCTAGTTCGGACTCCATGCCCACGGCTACACACGCCATGGACTAGGTAGTTCGGATTAGGCTTCCTATTCTGAACTACCTGTATGCCTCGTGGAACGAGGTTACATGTGAGGTGTATAGGTAGTTCGGAATAGGAAGCCTAATCCGAATTACCTAGTCCGTGCCGCATGTAGTCGCGGGCACGGAGTCCGAACTAGCTGACATTTAAAAATGGCGGCGCCTGGCAACATGCAAATGAAGCCCGGGAAATTCAAATCCTGGGCTTCATTTACAAGTTCATATGATGACATTAACCACCCTAGTTCAAACTAGGGTGGTAGTGTAGACATACCCTTACAAACTCATGGTACGAACTTGGGGAAGTTGCTACACTTTTATACCTCAACTTGCATATGAAAAGAGGGGATGGTCATGCCTACTTCCTAGGGGTGACTCATAATTAATTAATGTTTGGAACATTCTGAGAATTATGCAGGAAAAAAAAGCATGAGGGAAATGAAAAGTATCGTTGTGAACTCATTACAAAACTCTTATTAGCACTAATATTAGCCTATGAAGGACTTTCAAGAGGTTGAGGTGTACTGCCCTAGGAAAGTTATCCAGATACCAGGTAGGGCCCTGGAGAGGGAAGGAAGACCATCCACAGAAGATAAGTGTCATATCAGAGGATTTGTATCTGAATTAATTTGTCTATTCAGGTTTGATTTGTACCTATCTATGATTATGCTTAAAACCCTTTAGTAATTTCCTGAATACTCTGGAGAGAGACATTCTGTGTCTCATAATTTGATTTTGCATGTGAGCATCCGTGAGGTATAATCACAGTCTTTTAGAAAGAAACCTGAGCACAAGCTTATTTCAACTTAAGCCCATTTCGAATAGCAGCAGACTATGCTGCTACCGGTGAAGCAATAGTGTTTCATAACTTAGTTTCTGGGTGGTTAATGACACTCTTGACTGACATACACACAATTTCTAAGCACTGAAATTATAATTTGGGGCAGAGTTCTTCCCCTTGGCAACATTTTCTAATGTATGTCAAGCAATGACTTTGAATTAATCACATTTATCATCAAATTGTTGAGACAATTTGCAACCACTTCATTTAATATACAAATTATTAATCTCAAATTATGAAATATGGAAATCAGATTGCATCCATTCAAGCTGAGAAGATGACAGAGTTATTCTGTCAGTTGTAGAACATGGCTTGCTAGATAGGCAGTAAATCCTAACTTCTGAGATTTGCTGTCTCCCCGTTCTGAATTTTTACCTCTGCTTGAACAACAAAAGGACCAAAGCAAGAAACGGAAAGCAGAGAGAGAAGAAAAAAGCCTAATTATTGTTTTCAGCAATACAATTAGCCTCCCTAATTGTCTCTCCTCAGTGATTTAAGCCAACTCTAAAGATCTTCATGGAGACAAACACAAACTATTCCTGTCACAACCAAGTGAATCTAAACACGGGAGAGTAAATAAAAACATTCTCCTGGAAATATTTTCCAGAGCATGAATAAGACAAACATAAAAAGCCTTCCCACAGTAGCATGATCAATAAACATTTAGCGTACAGGGGTTCTAGCTTTGATGAGAATTGTGTAGTTATATCACTCTCTAGCCAATTAAGTCTGTACCTTTTAATCTCTTAATCTTTGTACTGCAACTTTCTCCATAAAAACGTAACACAATAAGACTCTTCTAGAGCAAAAATTGAGTTCGTTCAATGTAAAGTAGTTTACAGATGTATTTTGTCTACCACTTTGCTTGCTATGTTGTGGAAGTCTCTATTCAGGTACTTCCATTTCAGCTATATTCCTTTTGTGACACTGAAAGCATAAATAATCCTACAGAGTATTTTGTACTTTTAACCCTCCTAACCTTTTTAGAGAGTGTGTATTAAGATGAGCTAGGTCAAGTCTCATTTACAAGTGAAGTACACTGTATTTACTTTCCTTTTTTTCTTTTCTTTTCAAAAATTCTTTTTGTGTTGCTTATCTAAAGATTCCTGTCTGAAATAGTTGGAATCTGCAGGTTCTGTGATGCTCCAGTGAAGTTATGCAAATGCTTAACTTTACAACCAGTTATGCTGATCCATTGATTTTCATATGGCTACTCCCACAAACCAGTGGAATTGCAATCTTTTCTGTAATGTCTTGCTAATATGCCCTAACCCCCTACCCCTTGGAGACGTTTCTACAGTACCACGTATGGGGTAATAGGAATGATATTATCTGATCTTACTGTAATCTATGCATTGTAAAGGCCAATCAGAATGGCCAACAGACTTTTCGAGCCCCTGCGCAAGTTGTGTGTGGAGTGGCATCGTGCTCCCAGGAGGGACCAAGCCTTGGATGGAAGGGATGGGCTTAGGGCATCCACACCATGGTCCCTCCCGCAATCAGCCCTCAGAGGTGCCTAGAGCACACTGCACAATGCTCCAGTGGTGATTTAAAGGGTCTAGGTCTCTGGCCATCGCCACTACTGGAGAAACACTTGTGGCAGTCAGGAGCCCTTTTGAATCTTAACGCCTAGGGCAACTTCCCCTTTCCTCTCCCCCACTGGCAGGCCTGAAGTCAGCACATGAGTGCTAGTTAGTATTGAATATTTCAAGTGATTGTTCTGCGGACCTCCATCTACTAAGAAATTGACAGAAACCACCAACTAATTTAAAAATGAGCCTCAAATCAGATAGCACATAGCAATGTTATGGTTTTGAAATTATGTTTTTGCTTCTTTGTATGGATATTAGAACTGGACAATAATATAGGCTGAACCCTTGGTCTGGCACCCTCAGCACCCTAGTGGTCCCAACTATAACATTTGCCAGACCGGGGGACGTTAGGTGTCCAGCTGTCCCAGGACTCCACTCCTGGCTACTGCCCTAGGCGAACCCAGAAGCCTAAAATACTCCAGCCCATCTGCCTCGTTCTGCTGTCCTCAGCCTGCTTTGGGGTTCTGATGCCTGCCCCCAGATTCACATGGGAAGGGATGGCAGGTGCTCCACAGCTGCCTGTCTCCGTGCAAAGAAGCCGCCACTTTTGGGGCTCCCTGCCCCCACTGCCTGGCCTTGCACTGGGTTGCAGCTGCTCCTGGAGCTCCCTGCCCTCATCCCCCACAAGGCAGCAATCTTTTCTGAGGCTTTCTACACCGAGGTCAGTGGCCATGCAGACTGCCACCGACCATACCAGGTCTGCTCCCAGCCGTTCTCATTCTCTGTGGCTGAGGCTCTTTGGTCTAGCAACATCTGTGGTCCTGAATGTTGCTGAACTAGAGAGTTCTGGATGAAAGAGATTCAACTTGTAATTTCAGTGACCAGTAAATTCACTTTGGGAACATTGAAAGTATCTATACATTCAGGTCAAATTTTATGAACAATTTAATTTAAAAAAACAGTATTTTTTTTCCAGGAATACTGAAATATTTTGTGATAGAAGTTTCAGAAAAAATATGTAACATCTGATTTCATACTGGCATTCATTTTGGGGCTGTCACTTTGAATTTACATTTTATTTAAAAACAACATTCAAAACAGCTGATCCAATTTTATGTATTTATTTATGTCATTTTTCATTTTACTGATAAAACAAATCAAAAATTTTGGTTTAAAATGAAGATTTTTTTTTGCATTTTTTCCCTTTGGCCACCAAACCAAGCAAATCTGTTATTCACTAAACTCTAGTGGCTATATCTTGTAAGCAGCAGCTCTTCATGAAAGAATCATTTCACTTAGAGATATGCAGACAGGAAATGTTTTTCAGATATAATACTCGGTATTTAAAAACAAATGCAACATAACTGACAACTAACATTCTCCAAAACCTAACTGCCTAAATATTTAGTTTTACTGGGCTTGGGCTTTTTTCATGTGTTATAGGTCTGTATAGTGATTTGTTGAAATCAAGTTTAGGTTGACATATTCATCAAACTTATTGGACTCACCTCTTTTTGTTTCAGATGACACATGGATTCATAGACTTTAAGGCCAAAAGGGACCATTATGATCATCTAGTCTAATCTCCTACAGAAAAACAGGTCTCAGAATTTCACCCAAATTTCACTGCATCCAGGTATTTTCTACTTTTCTCTTACACGCAGATAAACAGGCAGCAGCTTTTCCTTACTCATCTTTGAATAATTTTAAAATTTCTTCAGCTATGGCTTAGGTTTAGCTTAGGTTTATGCTGTGCAGGGCTGTGAATAAGCCAGCTTCTTCAGGCTATGTCTGTACAGCAGAGTTATTTTGGAATACTGATGGTATTCTGAAATAACATCGTCCACATCTACATAGCAAGCAGTTATTTTGACATAATGTTGAAATAATATCGAGCCTGGAGGACTTGTTACTGCAACTCCGGTAACCCTCATTTTAGGAAGAGTAAGGGTAGTCAGAGGAAGAGTGATCTTTCTTGGACTTCCTGCTTTGAGAAACAACACCAAAAGCTGAAACAAGCTATTTTGACTTAAGCTATGTAATTGATATAGCTCAAGTTGCGCAGCTTATTTCGGCTTTAGCCCTGATGTGTAGACGTGCCCTACATGACATAAGTTACACCAAGCTAAGCACCACTGTAGACAGCAAAATGCCAGCAGGAGAGCTTCTCCCACGAACATACCTAGAGTCATTAGTTGGGGGTGGATTAATTAAATTGATGGGAGATCTCTCTCCTGTTGGCTTAGGGCAGCAACACTAAGGCTGTGTCTACATTGGCATGATCTTGCACAAATACTCTTTAACGCAAGAGTTCTTGCATTAAAGTATTAGCGCAAGAGAGCATCTACACTGGCATGTGCCTTTGCGCAAGAGATGTGCTTCTGTGTAAGAGCATCTGTGCCAGTGTAGATGCTCTCTTGTGCAAGAAAGCTCAGATGGCCATTTTAGTCATCAGGCTTTCTTGCGCAAGAAATTGATGTTGCCTGTCTACACTGGCCTCTTGCGCAAGAACAGTTGCACAAGAGGGCTTATTCCTGAGTGAGAGCATCATAGTTTTTGCACAAGAAGCACTGATTTCATACATTAGAACGTCAGTGTTCTTGTGCAAGAACTCCCCACCAGTGTAGACAGTCAGCATGTTTTTGCGCAAAAGTGGCCACTTTAGCACAAGATCATGCCAATGTAGACAACCTAGTAGTACTACAGGGTAGGACCTGCACTGGTATATCTATTTTAGTGCAACCATCTTGCTTCCTCAGTTTAAGTTAAGATGGTGGTAATTCTAGATACTGTGGTGACTGGTGTGTTAGAAATTCATGGATAAACTAGAACAGGCAAATTAGAAGTGAAAAACTTTATATCCCATTACCTATTAATGTGCCCGAACCATCTAGTTTCTTATATCATATTTTTAAGTTACCCATGCAACTTCTGATGAAAAATCTTTCTTTGGGGTTTGCTAGTTAATGTTGAAAAATGAGCCATGATTACAAATTGAGAAATGATACATTATGAATTTGGTATTTTTGTTAATGATAAAAACATCCATGCAAATAGGTTTTAAAAGAAAGACATACTATCAACAAACATTAATATACATATTCAGCAGGGACGGTGTTAAAGCCAAAAGGACTGAAAATATGCGTACACTAAAAGAGATTAGGGGAAACGTGCTGAATCACTTGCAGTGATGAACATTTAAAAATAGGGCACAGATGTTTAATTTAAATACAGAAATTTCCTTGGCATCTTATTAGTTGCTACTACATTTTCCCCCTTGTATTTTATTCACACATCTAACTTTACTAGTTCCGATTTGCTTTGTCAGCGACAGGAATCTGGCAGATAATCCAGAAAGATTTGAAAGATGCCAATTCCTTTAAAATGGACATGAAGTTTAGTGAACTATGATATTTTTAAATATTAGAAACCTTTTTGTTAATGTTGTCAGTGTGGTAGGTGAAGGTGTGTGTCTGTTGCATACAAATATTGGAGGACTTTGAGAGCGAAATCCTGACTCCACTGAAGTCATATTAAAAAACACCCATTGATTTTAATAGGACAAAGACTTTACCGATAGCTTGTATCTATTTAACTGTACTTCTTTCCTTTTTGAATGAACACATCAATGTGGAATCAGTGCATTAGTTTATAATTAGAAAATGGATAGTCCCATCTGTAGTAAATGACACATTTGATTCTGTGATTTGTAAGATACAGTGAGGTATAATTAATTAATGTTTTAAACAGTTTGAGGTGGTTTGATAAAAAAAGAGCATGTAATAGTAAACTCATCTTATTCATATTGCATTTAATATAGTTGTATGTTTTGATTTTAGTAGAGCTGGTCAAAATTTTTAAAAAATGTTAACAGGTTTGTTGCTAAAATTTTTTTTTTTTGGTATAAGTGATATTTAACTGAAAAATAAAAAACTGAAAATCAAATTTACTTTGATTAAAACCCATCAGGACTCTGAAACGTTTTTTTATCAAAAGCTGATTTTTTTTATACTGAAAACAGTTTATCTGAAAAACTGAAAAATGTTCCCATTAAATTTTGTGGATTTATTTAAAATCTGTCTGTCTATCTATCTAGAAAAGCAAGGAAGGAAAGGTATCATCCTTTATTGAACAACTTCTGGTGATGCAGGGAGACAAGTTTTTAAACTCCACAGAACTCTTACTTGGGTCTGGTGAAGGAAAAGACAGTGTACAAGCTAAATAAAAGATGAGACTCATTAAGCATAACGGGTTCACACATGTTGTAAGAGCCCACTTAAAATGAAGTGGGTAATTAACAACCTCTGCTGTCAGAGACAATGGAAGGTTATTAAGTGGTAGGGTGTGTTACAAGTTTTGTGAGGAACATAAAACCATTGTCTCTGTTAAATCTGTTTTTTTGGTATTCTGCAGAGTTTCAAATGTAAATTCCCTAGCTCATTCTTTGAAGATATTGTGCAGGTTTCCTCTGAGAATGTGGATGGAATGGTCAGATATGGAAATCTCTTTTTAAAAAGTGATAACCTGCAAGTGTTTCTCCCTCTCTCTCTCTCTCTCTCTCTCGTTCTTTCAAGAGCATAGAGATTGAGTGGTTCCACCCAAGTAGTTGTTGTTGGGGAATTTGCTCTACTGGAGGAGTTACTCCACGTATGATAGGCATGTATAAGATCTCTGGATCTTAACAGTTGTCAAAAGATGAATCTTCAAATTTAATTTTGTAATTCTGCTGGAATTTAATGCCCACCACATATTAAGTGATCTTCAACAAAGTATGTGAACACATTATGCCCCAGAAGGAGTGAACACAACAGGGAATCATCATGTGATCCCTCTCTTGTCATCCATTTCCAGACAAACAGAGGCCAAGAGCACCATTCCTACCCATTCTGGCTAATAGCCTTTGATGGACCTAGCCTGCATGAATTTATCTAGATCTTTTTGTTGTTGTTAAAGTGCTGGTATATCCTCTGACAAGTAGTTCCACAGATTGACTCTGAGCTGCTTGAAAAAAAATCAAACTTCTTTTTGTTTGTTTTAAACCTTCTACCCACTAATTTTATTTGGTGACTTCCTAGTTTTTATATTATGGGAACAAGTAAATAACTTTTCCTGATTCCCTTTTCCCACACAGATCATGATTTTATAGACCTCTATCATATCCCCCCTTAGTCTCCTCTTTTCTAAAATGAAAAGTCACAGTCTTTTTAATCTCTCTTTTTGTTCTTAACCATATGTAAATCAGGCTGCAAATGTGGGTCCTTATTTGATATAAATTACAGATAAAAACAGATAAAATGATTTTTCTCCTGAATAATTATCAAGTGATATTCAGCATTATGAGAAGTACTTTTAGAAATTGATATGGTCACTTTAAGTCACATACTCATTAATTAAATAAGAACCTATAAAATGGATTATAAACTGTTAATTTTGATGCCATTACTAGCTTTCAAGTGGATATTGTAAGCAAAGCATGACAACACATCCTCTAAAGGAGAAATATCACTTCTTTTTATGTACCTTGTCTATTGAATTTGTCTATGGACTTGCTCTTTAAAATAATAATGATAATAAAATGAATAAATTATACCTATTGCATGAAATAAAGGCATACTCCTCTGTGTTTTCTCTCTCTCCATATGTATATATATATATATATATATATATATATATATATATATATATATATATATATATAGTAAGAGAGAAAGATTCTACATATGATTTTATTTAGTGGGAGTATTTACTGTTGCAAAGAGAAACATTTATGCAAGTGGAGGTTGTGGAATAAGTTTTTTCATTTCATGGGCAATTTCAAAAAGTTTTAAAAAAGCATTTCAAAATGTTTGGAAAATACAAAAAGTTTAAGAAAAATTCATTTGTGGTAAAATTAAATGCTTAATTAAAAAAAATCAAACATTTGACCATTCTAAAGTATTTTTTCATTTACAGATTTTAAAAAGTCTTTTGACAGCCCCCCCAAAATTTCCCACTCGAAACAATTGAGCAAAATCAAATAAAAAATCAAAAAATGTTTTTGTATCATGAAATCTGCCTTTTTCCCAGAAAAAAAAATTCTAAAAAATTTCATCTTGCCTTAAGTGTAAGCCTTTGCAGGATTGAGCCTAAAATTTGCATAATATAACATTGTAACATGGAATGATTCCATCTTGAAATCCTTTTGGACTATGGAGACCTTAAAAAGGTATATGTCATTGAAAAGGTAATTTATCCTATTTTAGCAGTAAAGCTTTATATTTGATCTAGGAACCTGCTGTCATCAGGTTGTGTTACTATGCTTACAGATACTTATATTATATATAAGCAGATACTTTCTTTTCAACATGGATTTACTGAAATAGTATTGACTGACAAGGATAAAATCTGATAATAGAAGTAATGATTTTCTAAATTTTAACATATTTTAATATACCTATTTCTCAGACAATTAGCTGTAATAGGAGTAATGGCCATTTTCTTTGCTTTCTCTTCATTAAGATTGTTAATTTAATTGTGAAAGGGGATGAAAGCTATCACATGGACTGAAAAATGGATGAGATTATATAGGGTGAACCTCTCCCATAATATAAGAACCAAATGAAAAAAAATGGGCAGCAGGTTTAAAACAAATAAAAGGAAGTTCTTCACACAGAGCATAGTCAGCCTGTGGAACTCCTTGCCTGAGGAGGTTGTGAGGGCCTGGCTAGGACTATAACAGGGTTTAAAAGAGAACTAGATAAATTCATGAAAATTAAGTCCATTAATCGCTATTACCCAGGATTGGTAAGGAATGGTGTCCCTAGCCTCTGTTTGTTAGAGGGTGGCAAGAGAGAGCTTGCTTGATCATTACCTGTTCGTTTCACTGCCTCTGGGGCACCTGGCATTGGCCACTGTCAGCAGACAGGATACTGGGATGGATGGACCCTTGTTCTGACCCAATATGGTCATTCTTATGTTCTTATGTTCCCTAATCCAGCACCGTTGGGACCTAACCAGTACCAAACCAAAGAATTTGCTAAACAACTGGAGGTCAATATTGTCTAGCATCATTACTAACATTTTCACTACTTGTTGTTGTTGTTGTTGTTGTTGTTGTTGTTGTTGTTCGTCCATCGTATTCGAAGAGGACCTTGACATCTAACGGGTTATGGACTGTTCATGGTGTGTCCGCAAATGGCTGATAAGGCCGATACGGGCACGGAATGTTCTACCACATGTCGGGCAGACATGTGTGGGCACCACTGTTGCAGCTTTTGCAACTCTGGCTTTACGGAGTGCTCGCTTCTCTTGTGCTATGGTTGTCCTTCTGGCTTCAGATGTTTGACAGCCTTGGTAGATCAGCGTGTGCCATGTTGATCGGTCTTGTGCCAGGGTCTCCCAGGAGGTGGTGTCAATATCCAGGGACTTGAGAGAGGCTTTAAGCGTATCTTTGTATCGCTTCTTTTGTCCCCCGTGCGATCGCTTCCCTTGAAACAGCTCACCATAGAAGAGCTGTTTAGGGATGCGATGATCTGGCATCCTTGCAACATGGCCTGCCCAGCGTGTCTGAGCTTTCATCAGCAGGGTGTAAACTGACGGCAGACCTGCTCTAGAAAGGACTTCTGTGTCTGGCACCTTATCCTGCCACCGGATCCTCAGAAGTCCGCGGAGGCAAATCGTGTGGAAGTGGTTCAGTTGCCTAGCGTGCCTCCTGTATACAGTCCAAGTCTCACTGGCGTACATCAGGGTAGTTAACACTACTGCTCGATAGACTTTAAGCTTTGTAGCAAGGCTTATTCCACGGCCGTCCCACACTTTGGTCAACAGTCTGCCGAATGCAGAGCTTGCCTTGGCGACTCTGCAGTTGACCTCGATGTCAATTGTCACTGAGCGGGAGAGGGTGCTGCCAAGATATGTAAATTGGTCCACTGCTTGCAGCTTTTGTCCCTTCACTGTGATGGTGGGCACTTGATGCTGAGCTTTTGGAGCTGGCTGGTGCATCACTTCGGTTTTCTTTGTGTTGATGAGAAGGCCGAAGTTGTCGCATGCTGCTGCAAATTTGTCCATGCTGGCTTGCATTTCCTGCTCTGATCCAGCATTCAGGGCGCAGTCATCAGCAAAAAGGAGATCTCGTAACACAGTCTCCTTTATCTTGGTGACAGCCTGGAGTCTTCGCAGGTTAAACAGTTTCCCATCGGTCCTGTATCTCAGTCTGATTCCCAAGGAACTGTTCTGAAAGGCATCTGACAGCATGGCTGAAAACATTATGCTGAACAGGGTCGGTGCCAGCACACACCCTTGCTTGATGCCGTTTGTGACGGGAAAGGCCTCTGAAGCTTCTCCATCATCCAAAACACGAGCCGTCATGGAACTGACGTACCATCAAGATGAATCTGTCAGGGCACCCAAACTTCGACATGATGCGCCACAGACCTTCATGACTGACAGTGTCAAAAGCCTTGGTGAGATCCACGAAGGTGGTGTACAGTTCACGATTCTGCTCTTGACACTTCTCTTGAAGCTGTCGGGCTGCGAAGATCATATCCACCGTGCCACGCTCTTTGCGGAAGCCGCACTGTGTCTCGGGTAATAAACCCTGTTCCAGGTGGTTAATCAGACGATTCAGCAACACTCGTGCAAGGATCTTACCTGCGATGGAAAGCAGTGATATTCCTCTATGATTATCGCAAACTTGTCGATTTCCTTTCCTCTTGTAGAGGTGTACGATAGACGCGTCTTTCAGTTCCTGAGGAATAGATCCTTGATTCCAGAAGGTCTGGAACAGCTGAGTGAGTTTGTTGACAAGCACTGCACCACCACCCTTATAGACTTCCGCTGGAATCGCATCAGATCCTGGGGCCTTGCCACTGGACAGCTGGCTGATGGCCTGTAAGGTTTCAGTCTCTGATGGTGAGACATCCAGGCTGTGGTTGATATCCGCCTGGGGCATTCTATCAATCGCCTCGTTATTGATGGAAAATGGGCGGTTCAGTACGGATTGGAAGTGCTCAGCCCAACGCTGTAAAATCAGAGCCTTCTCAGTAATGAGAGTTGCACCATCTGAGTCCAGTAGAGGGGAACTCCCTGAGGGCTGAGGTCCATACAAGGATCTAAGGGCTTCGTAGAACCGTTTGGCATCGTTTCTATCAGAAAACTTCTGGATTTCATCTGCTTTGGCACTCAACCAGGAGTCCTGCATCTTACGAAGCTTGTTCTGTACGATCCAGAGACTGTTGTTGAAGGCATTTTTCTTAGCTGTTGACGATGGGTCATTCTGGTGAGCACGGTGAAGGCGATGCTTTTCAGCAAGTATGGCCTTGATCTCTTCATCGTTTTCATCAAACCAGTCCTGCTGTTTCCTGTGTGAGGGTCCAAGAACCTTTAGTGCAGAAGAGTGCACAATATCCCGGAAGCGTTCCCAGTCCTTCTCAGCATTTTCCTCTAATTGCAGCTCTAAAAGTTGGTTGCCAAGATCTTCTGCTAGTAAAGTTGCTGTGTTGGGGTTCCTCAGTCTACTGACATTGATCTTTTTCATCACAGCTTTGTTTCCCTGCGGACGTCTCTTTGGCTTGATGTGAAAGCTTAATTTGGAGATGATAAGTCTGTGGTCAGTCCAACAGTCAGCACTCGGCATGGCCTTGGTCACCCTTACATCCTGTCTGTCTTTCCTCCGCACAATGACATAATCAATGAGATGCCAGTGCTTAGAGCGTGGGTGCATCCAGGACGTCTTTTTGCGAGTGGGCAGGCGGAAGATGGTATTGGTGATGATCAAATCATGAGCCGCACATGTCTTCAGTAATAGTAGGCCATTGCTGTTACATTTACCGATTCCATTTTTTCCAATGACGCCATCCCAGGCAGTGTGATCAGATCCTACTCTCGCGTTGAAATCGCCAAGTAGAATCAGCCTGTCAGTGCGCTTCACGGATGAGAGTAGGGCATCGAGATCTTCATAAAACTTGTCCTTTACTTCATCCGGATTCGTCATTGTGGGCGCATAAGCGCTGATCAGTGTGGCTTGCTTTCCTCTCGGTAGTGGAAGATGCAGTGTCATGAGTTGGTCATTCACGCCCTTGGGAAGACTGGCAAGTTTGTGGACAAGATGATTCTTAACCGCAAAGCCAACTCCAGATTCACGACGTTCGTCACTGCTGCGTCCACGCCAGAAGAATGTGTAACTTCACTACTTACTGGGCTTTTAGAAGACATATAAGGTAAATTAAAGCTAAATAACAGCACAGAACACTGAAAGCCAGGACTGGTAGCTATAAACAAATTTTATGGGACAGCGGACCTCTGGCTAACTAAACTCATTCAGTACCACAGATTTTGCCAGACCAGAGAGTGCCAGACTAGGGAGATTTAACTTGTAGTTAACAAAGGATAATAATAACAGTAAAATTTCAGTATTGGAGGAATGATCAAATAGCATATTGAAGTGATCAGTGTTAAGTTGTTTGATGCAATACCCTTTTAATGATGTGGAGTAAACATCATATTATTATGCAGCTATTATACTAAATGAGGGGAGGGGAGGTTTTGTATGTACAACTGAAGACATGGAAATAATACAAAGAAATATGGGCAGAAATTAAAAAAAGAATTCAGCCTAGAAAATATTAACATATTATTATTTTAATATGCAAAGTAAGTCTGTTAAAATAGCTTTAAGGGGCTCCATATTTTCCATCTCTTAGTTGCTATTTCAAATTCTCAGATAACCAGCAAACGGGATGATTTTTTTCAAACTGCTACCTTTGTAAATTTGACCTGAGTCAACCTGGGTTCTTCCTACTCATATGTTTTCTCTAGTAATATATATTCTGCAAGCAAAATTGTTTTTTCACCCCCTTTGCTTTCAATAGAGTTTCCACTGTAAGCAACTGGAAATTAGTGGACAATGCTATCTCATCTGTTTTGTCTTTGTGCTAGCAAAAGAGAAAAAGCAATACAAAACTTCTTTTCCTTACCAAAGTAAGTAGATATGACTCTAAATTCACAAAATGAACAGAACTGGTTGAATAAAGATTGTGAATAATGGACTTGACTTATTTTTCCAGTGATTAAAGTGATGATGATGTCAGTGTTGATGCTGATGTCTGAATTAAATTCATCAATGGCTAGATTCTACATGGTCTATAGATGGGGTATGCAACGGAGGAGAAAAGGGGGTGAGCAGCTTCTTGCACACACATACCTTGCATTGTCTATGCATGGGCCTGGAGGAACTATAATTGTGTCCCTCTGTCTCTAGATCATCCTTGTACCCCATAAGTGGCGCAGTATCAGGAATGCTCCCCCTCTGGAGTGGAATCCAGGGAAGTCATTCTGATGACATAATGGCTGCCCTACTCTACCAATATGTGAAACAGGAAAGGTTTGAACTGTGACACCACCGTGTTTCAGTAGCAAAGCATGGTTTTTACATAGACCAAGCAGCCCCACTGAAGGAGGGAGGTGGGGAGAAAGGGGACAGATGCTCTGGGGCATCCCCAGGATCTCTGTGCCATTTAAAATGCTACCAGAGCCCCTGCATGGCACTCTCCAGGTAGCACTGAGATTCCCTTGCCCAGGCCTATGCCTAGCCCAGCCCTACTCCTTTTTCCTGAGGCCCCACCCTTTCCAG
Organism: Pelodiscus sinensis; assembly: GCF_052426305.1. Lineage (NCBI taxonomy): Eukaryota > Metazoa > Chordata > Testudines > Trionychidae > Pelodiscus > Pelodiscus sinensis. Next base: position 18,444,107 of record NC_143054.1, read on the forward strand.
GGGCTCAGAGCTTCCCCTACCCCCGCAGCTATACCCAGCAGCCTAGTGAGGCTGTGCCCAGGACATAAAACCTCTGTAAAACAAATACCTCATGCTAGGTGACTAGAACAAGCATCTTGTCCTAGTGGTGGCACTTACAAATAAAATGAACTTAGTCTAAATAGAATTAACTTTTAAATGGCTATTACAAGAAATTATCTTCTTTTCTGGCCCTGACAGGGCAATAAATTAGATAATCAGAAAGAAAATAGGTCTTTTTCATCTTTCAGATTCTATTGTTCATGGGTATTTAGTGGTTGTCAAATTCAGTAAATCCTAATATTAAACAGGGACTTCTGCAATGGAAGTTGTACCTGCTTATCACCTTCAACCAAAGAAAGATAAATTAAAATAGAAATACTGAAAATAATTACTGTTCCCTTATGACTTTCCCCAAGGAACAGTCTGGATAAATGAACAGCTGTGTTCTCTCACCCTCCTGCCTATGGTACCTTTTACGCTGCTTTGCTGTAAGAACAATCACTCCTTGCCTCTTCATGTACACCCTCTAACATGCAGAATCACTCCCAGGTGAATGATAATGAGTACTTCTAGCCAGCCTCTCCTCAGTTATGTTCCTGGGTGACAACAGCAAACTCTCAGTCTCAGATTTGTCTCTGAAAATGTGCATCTTGCACTGCTCAGCTCTTTTCTTCCATGCAGTACAAGTTCATGGAGAGTCCATCATTTCATAAACTTAGTTTGTGCATATTATTTTCTATTATCTCAAAAGGTGGTTCCCAAAAGGCTGCAATCCAAACATAGTGGCTTAGGTAAAGCAATAAAACAAGTTTGTTAGTGATAGAGAGAGAGCTTTACAGATATTATAAGCAAGGAGTCATAAAAGTCAGAATTGGTTACAAAAAAAAAAAAGGTCACATTCAAATAATATCCAACTTACCAAGCAAAGCGATGTCAAAACAAAGATTTCTCACACCATATACTTGTAACAGTCTTACTGCCTCTGAAAGCCTTCTAGCCAGGCTCAATACCCTAGTTCAGTGAGACTCCTTTCGTGTTTCAACTCATGTTCATGCCATGAGTAGAGACGAAGGGAGAGAGGTGATTTGTGTCTTCATTTTTATATATTTCCCTCTCTTATGGTAATTCTTTCCAACTGGGGTTAAGGCAACAACCAAACTGCTTATACGGGAACCCGCAATGGTTCCATTACCAGCATGTGTATTTCTCAGTCCTTCTTCCTGCTAAAGAATGGTCGCTCAACTGGTAATAGTTCACTTTGATTATGTTGACATCTGACTGAGCAGTCAGTTTCCTTTTGTCTCTGAGGAAGTGGTTTGGGCTGTTTTTCTAGAATTGCAATATGCCTTAATAACATCATACAATCGAATCTTAACTTTAATGTTCCCAGAGATCTTTTACCAGGATAATAATGATCACACTGAGTTGTTAGTTTTCAAATGATACCTCAGAAGGCATACTTTGTACAAAATTTATCATAGTTTTGTAAAAGTAGTGAACATAGGGATACAGTATGTTACACTCAGAATTTGCTGCCACAGAACAATATTGTTTTAAGTAACCACTGTAAATCTTAGCTATATTGCAGTAAGAGTTCTATGGGAACCTATAAAATGTATTAAATGTGTGTTTAGGGATACAATGCAGGGTGTAAAATATAGAAGTAATTTAGGACTGAACAGATTGAGCAACGTTTGAAGTCTACACTTTTTATTTAATCTCTGTGAGGTTTTGTGAGGTGAGGCTCACTCCAGGTTGATTATGGCATACCCTTTCTACCTCGCAGTAATATGAACATGGGAATTCAAGGCTTTCATGGTTCTAAAAGTCTGTCACACAATCATCTGCATGTAATGTTATTCTGTGCAGATTTCTTCATGCATTATATATAGGTTAAAAGAGTTTGCCACGAATAGTAGGTTCACAGAAAGGACAGGATGAACATTTGAACTCACTGGTAAAAAAAAAGGGCCATTTTTTACTTTCTTCACTAAACTTTCAGTCACCCTTCTAATGTAGTTTACTGCAAATGCAACATTAATCCAACATTAAAATTCTATAAGCCTTTTTCTTAGTTTCCTCTGACAGGTCTCAAGTACCACATAGATAAGAACTCCCTGGCTTCCTCTGCATCTCTCTCTGAATATTGCTAGAAACTGGATAGCATCAAGCATTTGCTTGACTTATGTCAGACTTGTAAACAAAACACTTAGACTTATTTAACCCTGTGAGTTTTGTATTTTTCCCCAAAAACATTTTGATATAGGCAAGCTAAAAGGAAAATGGTAATATCTGAAGAGAAAAAAAAAAGAAAATGTTCTCAGAGTAGGAAAGAATAATGTGAAATATTGATATATCATTCAATTTTTGGATAAGGAGAAGTGTGTACGTGAGTATGTTGAGAGAGAGAGATAGTGAAGAGGATAATTCTGGATATCAGGAGTAATTCCACTAAATTATAAATGTAAAAAAAAAATAGGCTTGTCTATAACCAATATTAAGAAATGGTACCCTGTGCCCTGAAGATATGGAATAAATGACTACACCTTGATACTATCAAAAAGATTTCACAACATAACATTCTCATGCAGGTGTTGTACCATTTACTCTAAGATAGTATCAATATATCAATAGCATTTTGATTAATATTTTGGTATTTCTAGACAGAATGGAGGCACACGTGGTTAGAAATCTCATCACCCAGTTGGCCTAAGATTCCCAAATCATTTTTAATAGACTAAATATGGTTGTGATAAGCTTTAATTTCATCTGACTCTTTACACCTTTGTCTCCCACCTGACAAAAAAGAATGATTTATTTTAAATTGAAGGACAGATAATTCTGTTATGTGAGGAAAACAGACACATTGTTTTCTATAAAGATTTTAATGTTCATGCACATAAGTATAGGCATGTACACGTGGGTTTTTTCTTCCTACCTTTAGATGCACATGTTCAATATTCTAGTTGTTTTAGATAACCATAAACTTCATCCTATGTCCTCTTTCTTGCTGGAAGTTACTTCATCACCCCCTCCCACACCTCTGCTAAAGCACAACAGGTGTTGTGTTGACATTTCTGTGACAACTCACATGCTTGAAGTGAGGCATGTGTTAAGGCACCACTGAATCAAGATACTTATCTAATACTTCTGAGTAGTTATATGGCTTCATCATCACAATAACTGAACTGAAGCATGAGAATGATTGATTTTACTTCTATTTTTGTAGCTCCGCATATGTCTCCTGTCAGGGGTTTGCATCCATATTCTCTCTACCAGTTCTACCAGTGGAATTTTGTTGCTCTTCCCACTTTCCTAGTTTGAATAATTTTAAATTCACAAATTATTCCATATTCAGAAATATTTTGCAGATGTAGCATTCCTAGGACAATGCCTTTCCTACTCAAGGCTCCCTGGTTCATAATTATGCTTGTCTAGCTGCTATTGCCCAGTTTCAGAAAGTATGGAAATATTTTCTTGTTTATGTATATAAAGAAGTATCAAATCCAGAAGACACTTATGCAGGTCCATAAATTTACACTGTGACTTATTACTTACAAGTGTAGACTCATAGTTTATTTTCATTGGCTTATACATTATGTTTATTTCCAGAAACACAATACATATTTAGCTCTATAAGGTGACATTAGAACTGATAGAAAATAGAAAATTTACAGGTTATGAAAAAAAATCAGTAAATGTCAAAATTTTAAATTTCTACATTTAAGATTATCTAAAACTTTTAGCCAGTTCTACATCTCATTGAAAAGCCTGAAAAAATGCAAGTAAATATGTAGAAATGTTGCAGGGTTTGTCACTGAACACAAATTTCTTTGATGAAAATCTTCATTGAAAACTTTAATTTTTAGAAAATTTTGAATAACTAAGCACCCAAATGCACTTACATTCTTTGGAAAAACCCAGCTCATATATATAGCTTGTCAATGTTACCTTTCAGGTACCATTCACAGCTGGAGGATTCTCTGCATCTTGGGGTCTTCAAAGTATTTGAAGGCTTCAATATTTGAGATATAGGTGAGAGGATTATTCTAGGAGGGGTGGGTGAGATTTTGTGGCCTGCACTGTGCAGGGGGTCAGACTAGATGATCATAATGGTCCCTTCTGACCTTAAAGTCTATGAGTCTATGAGGTATACTAAATGTGTTTTTTATTCTGAACACTTTAGTCTTTCTCTTAATTTGATTGTGAAAAATAAAGAACTTACATGAGTGTGATACCGACTGGGAAATACAATGCCAATTCAATATTTGATATTTGTTACTTCAAGGGTGCTTACTCTGACTGATTATCACTTTTCCACATTCTTGATAGTTAACTAACAATCACATATAACTGACCTTTCTTGTCTTTATACTTAGAACCAAGTAATTTTTGATGTCCATAGCTATTACTGTATCCACTGTACAAATTTGTATTTAGACTAATGAAGATAAATCACTTGGACCATCATCATGCTTTTATGATTATTCAAACTAAAAAGGGCAATGGAAACACCAGTTATTGCATGTTGTTATATGTGCATGTAGCAAATTTTAAATGCCACACTAAAGACTGTAATTTTTTTTCAAGAATTGTAGTGTTTTGTTCTGTCTGACACTGTTAAGAAGCATGAAAGACTTCTCTGCAAAGAATAGAGGGGAGTATATTAAGTACTTTCCTTTCCCCATCTCTCTTTTATGCAAAGATGTATTTTACATTAATTTGGTACACATTTTCAAGCAAGAGAGAAGTTTTTCATGTGTATTAACATTTTGAAATCTTTGCACTAAGTAGGTTTATATCCTTATGCTTAAATGACAGCATATAATTTACAGAAAAATAGCATGACTTGCCTGCTTACACTCTGGACAAAATGGTTTCATGAGATGTTGTGGTTTGTCTTCTCAGTGAGAAACTTGCAGGACCCCTGAGATTCCTTAATTACATTCTTTCTAATCTACCAGAGTGTTGTTGTTTTTTGAATAACATTAACTTGCCAGTAAGATTAATAAATATCTCCAGGTATCCAAGACACATAGAAAGCTACCCAGTGAAAATATTTAACAATGTAGTTCTTCTGTAACTATTAGGTTGGCATATGCCAAATACAGAACAAAAATTACTATCCTGGAACAGAGAGGTGGTCCATCTAATATAGTTTCCTCCTCCAGGAATCTCCCCCAATAGACCAATATGGCCTAACACCTATCGCATCTCTGGAGAATTACAGAATATTATAAAATGAGCAGTTTAACAGTAAAACAGGGTGTTTTTCTTTTGGCACTTCAAGATTTAGGAGGAGAACCCTCTTGGCCCAGTGCTACTTTGTTCCAGAAAGAATACCTGTAAATCAGGGCCTGGGGTCACTGAGTGGGAAACAGGCATCTGAGTGAGGGCTGTTTGGAATTTAGCAGAAATTGACAGTGCTGGCTCTTTTCTGAACACAAAAAATCTGCATTCCAATGGCAGAGTGGGCTGAAATGGCTTGCACAGCTCAGGCTAAGCAGCTGCTTATTTGCTGTGTAGATGCTTGGTCTGGAGTTCAGGCTCTAGGACCTTGCAAGGCTGAATGGTTTCAGAGTTAAGGCTGCAGCCTGAGTCCAAAAGCCAACCCTGTAGTTAAACAGCCCCTTAGCCTGAGCCCAAAACAACTGGCACAGGCCAGCAACAGGCATCTACTTGCAGTGCAGGCATACCCATAGTGAGGGAAAAGGCATTCTCCGAGGTCATGTCTTGTTGAGGTGTGACAGTTCTTTCAGGGAACTGCTGAAGAAAGCAATTCCCCATAAGGACTGGTGAGCATCACTGCAATTTTACTCTAGACAGTATAAATACAGATACTCTTGCTCTTATTCATGCCATCATTTTGGGGTCTTGCGAAGACCTGATATTTGCCACAATTGTGCCCTTGTGGCAGTTGCACAGGTTAATTATGCAGCTTCCTTTGCATGTCAGGACACCAGTATGAAAAAAGTGTGTGCCATGGAAAGATATGACTGTCAGTTTTCACAGTGATCGGTGTGATATAAGAACCTGAGCAGAACAGAATGAGACAGAGCAAGTAGCTTAGCCCACGAGAAGTGAGAAGTTGTTTTGAGCATAGAAACCAACATAAAAGAGGAGGCACAGAACTGAGCGTGGCAATCGACACAAAGATGTTAGGGAGAGAGGTGCACGTTAGCAAGTCTGGGAATAGGAAGGCATCTAGTAAAGAGGGAAAAGATATTTCTGGAAATGACAGGCTGGTCCTTTGGCTGAATTTGAGTTAAAAGGACATTTTAGGATCTATATGAAGGATCTAATAGAGAGGATTTGGAAAAGAAAAGCTTAACCAAAGACAACCAAATATGGTATCCCAAACAGAATGTTATGTTAACTGCCTTGTAATTCTTGGTGGATATTACAACCAGAGTAGGCTAGAGGATATTACATATAGTACTAATATTACCATAAATCTCTGGGGGGTATGTCTACACTGCAAAGTTAATTTGAAATAGCAGCCATTATTTCAAATTAACTTTAATAGCATCTATACATGAAAACCGCTATTTCGAATTTAATTCGAAATAGCAGAGCCCTTAATTCGAATTTGGTAAACCTCATTCTACAAGGAGTAACACCAAATTCGAAATAGCTATTTCGAATTAAGTGCTGTGTAAACACTTAATTCGAAATAGGGAGCCTCCAGCCCTTCCCAGGGAGCCCTGGTGGCCACTCTGGGAACAACCAGGAAAACTTACTCTCCTCTCCCCCACCCCGGAGCCATTAAAGGGGTAGACTCTGGCCACAGTGCCTGTGCCAGCTTCAAGCCTGCCAGCCCAGAGCCAGCAGTGGCCACCGGGGCCCCTGACCCAATGGTCCCAAAACTTGAGCCAGCAAGCCACTAGCAGCCAGCACTCCACCACTCCCCAGGAGCAGTCTGCCAGCTCCCAGGAGCCTGCCAGGAGCCAGAGAAGGTGGGTGTCTTCCTGGTCCAGGGTGGAGATCATGGACCTTATTCAGGTTTGGGGGGGATGCCCCCAATGTCCATGATCTCTGCACTAGACGGAGGAACGCAGCCGTCTGTGGCAGGATAGCTGCCAGCCTGGCCACCAAAGGCCACATGCGAACCCAAGAGCAGGTTTACAAGAAAATCAAGTTGGTCTGGCGAGACCCCCCAACCCTGGGCCCTCAGCTTCCCCTCCCCCTTCTTCTCCTTGCATCCCCCTTCCAACTCCCTCCTCCCAGGTTTCCCCCTCCCCTCTCTCACCCACTCTATTCCCCTCTCCCACCTCCTTTTCCCAGTATCACCAGAGGTTCATCCCCCTCCCTCAGTTTTGTTCAATAAACCCAGTTTCTATTTTTGAACATACGTGTCTTTTATTTGACATCAGGAAGGGGGGCTAGGGAGGGGTAAGTGGAAGGACGTGAGGGAGGAATGGGGCATGAGCTCCGGGGAGGACCGGGGTGGGGAGGACCAGGGTGGGTCTGAGGGCTCCTCGGGGTGGATGCTCTACCGCAGGGCCTCCTGGATCCTGACAGCCCCTAGATGGACCCCCCGGATGGCAGCCTGCAGCAAGTGCAGCTGGGGTGATGGCAACGACCCCACAAGATGCACCGGCATACCCAGGGGCAGCTCTGGCTCCATGTGGCCGAGTGCTGTAGTGTCCCGAGTTCGGGCACTCAGGTCACTCCAAGACAGGACTGCTTTGCTATCCCTCACTGAGGTAGACAAGCAAGAGGGGAACCCTGAGAACTGTCTGTCCAGGGTGGGGGTAGGGTCCCTTTAAGCACAGAGCTCAGTTAGCCTCAGGCAGCAACCCCACACACTAAGTCCTAACCTGATGCCCTGCTGGCACTGGTTCTGGCCAGCCTTAACTTTGGTTCAGGGTCCACTCATTGTGGACATTCTATTTTGAAATAGCAAAACACTATTTCGAAAAAAAAATTGTGTATAGATGCGTTATTTCAAATTAGCTTAATTTGAATCAACTATTTCAAATTAAGTTAATTCTAATTAATGCTGTAGTGTAGACATACCCTGACAGAGAGCCACATTAGAAGTTTATGTCTAAGGTGCTGAGTCAGGAGATAAGTGTGAGGCTAACTCATTGGATTATGAAATTGGTTAAAAGGGAAGAACCCCTGCCACTCAGCAATGACCATTTTTAAACTGGTTGAGGGAATGATTAGAAATATGAAAGGAATACATTTTGGAATCTCAATCTCTTTGCATTTACCCAAGCAACTTAAGTGCTAGGCAAGTGCTGACTAGAAGCAAGACTCCCAATTAGCTTGTGTCTAATTGTGAGGAAGGGTAAATAATAAGGAGGAGGACAAGTGGATGGCTAGCACAATCCATTTTTGGTAACAAGGGAATCAATCGTTTGCCTTGCTGCACAAAAAGAAAAGGAGGGACATTTGAAGACCCGCAGCATGCTGATCCAGAAAGGGTGTCTTTCAGGCTCGTGGAAGGGGCTGCATTGTTTGAAACACATTCACGTTGCTGAGCAGCATGACAGAGCTGATCCAATTTCATAGCTATGGTCTAAGTATAAGACGGTGAGATACCATGGATCATCTTCAAAAGGAGCTTCCCCATTGTCCTTTTTCAAATTCCTCCAAGACACCCCACTTCTTGACCCATAACAAGGGAGTTTTTATTGTATGTATTTTTCTTCAGATGTAGCCAACCATGAGTTCTAAAGGAGATTTAACCTGTGTGGGAAGTTGTAAGATGTATCAAATAATTGGTTATATGTTACAAAGCAGCGTTAGGCAAAAATACCATTTCAAATCAGGATAATAGGTTGGTGAACTATAAAGTCCACAAAGACCACTTAGTCCCTAACACACGGGCACATATTAGAATTTACACCCCCACTGTATGATCTTAGGCACCCTGCAGACAAATCCTCTGTCTTTTAGATACTGTTAAATTACTGAATCACAACACACTTAAATTTGCTATTTTCCTTTTTTAGAATCACGATTTGTGCAAAAGACAAGCTCCCTCCCTCCATATGTGCATACCATAATGTGACACTGGGATGTGATGTAAGTGCTTGTACTGATGTAAAACAATCTAGCCTGAAGTTGGATGAGTGCCAGTCCCTAGAAACTATCGACAGCACAGCTGCAATATTAAACATGACAAGAAAGAGCACTGCTGAAAGGAGAAGGTCCTTCTGAGCTGTCCTTTTGCTGAACTTACTGTTTCCAAGCAAAAAACTTCATTAACCTGCAGTTAAGGCTGTAAGTATCAGTTTCTGACGAAGGAAAAAATTGAGAATTCTCTAGTTGACTCAAAGTATTAACAAGCTGGAAACACTAAGTAAAGGTATCACAAGATATTAAGGTTAGTTGCCTGGACGAGGAGCTGCCAGGCACAAACAGAGGGGGGTGGAGGCACAGCAAAGAAACCTACTGTCCTGGGGCTTAGTTATTCAAAAAGGCTCGGGACTCCCAGCTGCCTGCTGCCTCTACTGCCTACTGGAGACTCGGGTCCTTTAAATTGCTACTGGAGCACTGCATGGCATGCTCTGGGTGGCTCTCAGGGCACCTGGGGGAGGCACAGCAGACTTCAGGAGTGCTGAGGGCTGGCTATACCCAGATCCGCCCCTTCTCCTTGTGGCCTCACTTCTTCCAGGATTGCAAAGACACCCCACACTCACTCTTGCCCAGGCATCTGGCAAGTCTGTCAGACATCAACATACACATTCAGTGTGTCAGATTCCAAAAGGGGAGCCAACCATTTAAAAATAGCTTTCATATGCACATTAATGTGAGCATTCAATGGTTTGGACCAGTGTGGTGGTCGCAAGACGGCATCACTTATCCCCATTAAATGTATTGTGTCTCCACTTCTGTTCCTATCAGAGTGTTTACCAGCCTCTCCAGTTGCCTTAGAGTGTTTTGAAAGACTAATTTAATTTAAATGAATAATTGATCAATTTGTTTGGGGGCTGACTCAAATCACAAAACAAAATCTTTTGAGCCAACTCAGAATGGGGGATTTTTTTTCTCACTAAAATTTAAAAAAAAAAAGTTATTCTTTCATTTGGACCGAAACCTCTTTTTATTATTTTTTAAAAGAAAAGTCAAAATGTTTCATGTGGAAAATGTCAAAATAAAACATTTGCACTACTTTGGTATTTTCCTTCATTGTTTTTGGCTAAAACTGAATTTTTCAGCACATGTTCAACACATTTCACCTAGCTTTACTTCCAAATCAGCTCATAAGAAAAGCTTGCTTGTAGCTCATAAGAAAAAATATGGGTATGTAATATTTCTGCATTGTCCCATTTTCCTAGCCCTAGTCAACACTAGGGCATTATTTCAAAATAACCCCTGCTAGGTCAAATTTATAAGCAGAACATCCATACTACCTATTTCAAAAGAACAGGCCACTTATTTCAAAATCTGTGCTCCTGCTTTTCTCAGGGAATAACACTTATTTTGAAAAAGCTGTACTGTGGACCTCCCGGTCCTGCTATTTTAAAATAATTAGTCTCTGGAGGCCTCTAGCAGCTGAAGCTCTTACTGCTCTGGACACACCTTGCATCTCTACTGCTTCCCTCCTCCTGTAGGGCTTAAAAGTCCCAGCAGCAGAAAAAGGGCTTCTCTGATGTGACGAGCTGTGAAAGCCTGACAGCAGCATCTGAGGCAGGCATGATGGACCCCAATGCTCCCTTGGACCCTCCCACATCTGTCAGCATTACTGCTGTTCCCTCAGCTGCCACTGCCCAGGGACTCAGAAGAGCTCCAGCTTGGACTGTTGTGGAGATCCTGGACCTCATCAAGGTCTGGAGGGAGGAGACTAACCTCCAGGACCTCTGCACCAGGAAAAGGATTGCCAAAGTCTATGGCTAGATCGCCACCAGCCTGGCCAAGAAAGGGCACCCTGAACCTGGTCTGGATGAAAATTAAGAAGCTGCAGCAGGCTTACCACAAGGCCAAGGAGCAGTGCGGATGCTTCGGGAGTGCACCACACAGCTGTCGCTACCATGACCAGCTAGATGCCATCCTGGGAGGGGTGCTAATCACGTCCTTCGCCATCATCATCGAGTCTGGCCAGGACACAACTGGCATCCACCTCCAAGGAGAGTGGGGTTGCAGAGGATGATGACGACAATGAGGAGGCGAGAAAGAGGAGGCTACCAGCTACGCAACCATGCTTGCCAGCCAGGACTTGCTCCTCACTCTGCAGCCAGTTCCCCCATCTCCACACCAGGATGTCTCCCAGGCTTCAGAGGTACCTGGGAAGGGCACCACTTCAGGTGAGTTCTATAACTTTCCCTATCTATACATGGAGGCAGGCAATGGGCTGTGCAGAGCTGTGTGTTCCTTGCTTGGCTTGTGGGGGGCGGGGGTCGCACAACAGCCTGTTCACATGGTGCACATGTAGTGCCAGTCCGGAGCACCCAGCCCCATATCACTCTCACACAGGAACCCGTTGATCCTTCTCACAAGGTTCCTGGAGAGGCTTGTCTTATTCCAGCCTCAGTGGTGGGACACCTTCCCACAACAAACCACCACTAAGGAATCTGAGATCATGGAACCACACAGCATACGGCACAGGGTCAAGCTCACATTCAGTCAGCATCTGCTCCCGGTCAAGCATGGTGATGCAGAGGTGACTGATCCCATGCATGGGAACCTGCTATAGGGTGGAAGAGGCAAGGAACCCAATAGCACTCTCTCAGGCAAGTGGTGTCTACCACTCACACACACCTTTCCAACTCTCCTCCCCACTCCTTCAGCGGGCAGGAATAGAAGTTCTCTCTCTGTGGGATGCCACTAGTGCTGGACCACCCTGTCCCCAACCTTTCACCTGCCTTGCTGGCACTTTCCCATGTCTGCCTGTCCCTGGGCAATGGGTGTTGTGATGCTCCACTGTAACGTCTGTGAACCTGCTGGAAAGTGCCTCCTGCCTAGGCAACATATGGCCTTGCTTAAACCACATCACCATTGTCTGAACTGAGACCGCAGAGATTAAGGCTAGGCTTCCTACACAGTGTCTCCTGGGATTACTGCCTTATTACTTTTCTTCACAGATGGGACAGCTGTGAGCTTGGTACATTCCCCATCTCCCACCCCATTTACCCAACTCCACGGGATCCACAGGAGGAAATGTACCCAGGAGGACCTCCTGTGGGAGCAGATGGCTTTTCTGCAGTCCCTCATCCACGGGCTCAAGGATGAGCACAAGGAGTGGGCCACTGACCGGGAGAAGCACCAGGCTAAGCAGGAGCAGAGAAAAGCCACCGGGGACTAGCTGCCATGCTGGAATAATGCAATGTTCTGCTCCCTAACCTCAGTGATGGAGCTCATGATGTCATGCAGGGAGCAGGCCACCAGCCACCTCCCTGCCTCCCTGTGGCTTCCTCTCAAAGGTAACACAGGGTGGTGGTACCTCTGAAGCAGGTGAAGGCTCCTGACCACCCGAAGGCAGGAACCACTCTCAGCCCCAGCAGCACATGGCTGATGGCCTTGGCTACTTGTATGAGCATGGCCTTAACTGTGGATTTCCCCACACCGAACTGATTCCTGACTGAGCAGTAGCTGTCTGGATGGCAATCTTCAGGAGGGTGACGGCCACGCACTTCTGCACGGGGATGGCAGGTTGCATGTAGGTGTCCTGTCTCCTGAAGGCAGGGGTGAGCCACTCACAGAGCTCGAGGAAGGCAGCCTTCCATGTGCAGATGTTTTGCAGCCACTGCTGATCATCCCAGCCCTGCAGGATGATGCAGTCCCAGCAGGACAAACTCATCTCCCACTGCCAGAAGTGGCATTCCTTAGTGTCTAGGGGATAGAGGGGCATGCACAGCAGCAGGTGTGTCAGGCCCTGGGTGTTCTGGGCCTGCGATCTATGCTAGGGTTTGTCCTGCAGGTGCTGGTCCTCATCCTGCTAGGGAAACATGAGGGCAGTTTGGAAGGACTGTGCCATTAGACACTGCAGGAGGCCTGTGAGCCTGGCACAGCTTTGCAATAGCTCTGGCTCCATTCTGTGAGTGCTGGTCATCCGCAAGGACAACTGGAGCACTAGAAAGCACGTACCCACTGCGTCCCTTTTTGTGTCCCATGAGGAGGAAGGCAGTGGCAAAGTGTCTTGTGAGACATGGCTGCAGGGAGGAGCCCCTAAAAGCACACATCTTAGCTTGCCTGGCCAATCACCCACAGAAGGTATCCACCCTCCTGCTGCCCTCCCCAGTGTGCTTCCAGGGGCTCTAATCAGGCTCCAATCAGTGTGGACGCGCTATTTTGGAGTAATTCTAACTAATTTGGATGCTTCCTCATAGCAGGGACATGCTATTTCGATTTTATTAAATCGGGAGTTATTAAGTTGATATTAGTAATTTTGAAATAATTTCTGCGTAAATACATGGCCCTGGTTACAACCATCAAACGCACAAAACTGAAATCCACTGCCACCAAAATAATGAGTAGAAATCATTCAAAATCTTGTTTTACTCTGGGAGTCTGATGTCTAGTCATGCTGATAGAAGAGAATCCCCCCTAACAGGAGTTCCTTAGTGTCTACAATTGATTATATACCAACAGCGACATTTCTAATTATTCTAGGTCATTAGCTCTGCCTTCCACCATCAGGTTTTGACCTTAACGTGAAATAAGTTTCAGCCATGAATGAGTGCCGTGATGAACCAGACAACAGTCTTCTGCAATCCAGATAGGATTTCCATATTTGCCTGCCTGCTTGTTTTAACCTTTAGCTTATCTAAATGCTAACTGTGTTGCTCACAGAGATGTTTATAAAGAAAGAAAGGGTAGGGGGAGAAAAACCCCTTGCAACCAACCAAACTAATACAAAAGATGCTTGGGCTATGCCTGGCATAAAAATACACTAATTTTGGAAGATGCAAGGACAGACACAGGCATTATTTAAATGACTTAGACCCTTAGTGTGCTGCCTGATCGAGTTAATAAAAAAATTTTGAACAACAAGCCCTCAAAATGCATGTTTTGGCATAGTGAGCCATTCCATGCATGTGGTATATTATGCTTTGAGTATGTTGTACAGTAACAATTTGTCCCATAGCTCTAAGGAAAGATACACTCAGAATAAACATTGGAAAGGGGCCATCTCCTGCACTGAGGTAGCCATTTCTTGAAAAAGATAAGGCAGTCTCATTTCCCAGTAAGTGAAAGTGTCCTCACTGGCACCTACAAACATGTTATCATGCACTGTGCTGTGACTTTGCTAGACATAAGATTGACCCTCGCTTGGGAGACCTACTTGGCTACAACATGCTGACAGGCTCACTATAGTGTCCATATGTTCCAATTGCCGCCATCCATGTATTGCTGTTAGTGCTAATCAGTAGTGCTGTGACCAATGTCCCCATTAACAGTTCTATTCCTCTCCTGCCTTCACAGATTTTTGAAATATCTTGTCCTACTGTGCAATATATTTTGCCTGCAGATGGTATCAAAGAGAATGAGGAGGAGGAAAAGTAGGTGACTGCCTAGTCTAGTCAATGCAGCAACATTGTTCACAAACCCATCATCCGGATGTTTTCATTTTAGCCCTATGAATGGGAGTCACATAGCACACAATTTTAACAAGTGGCATCTTAAAATACGTTGAAACCTGCAGACTTAACTCCACTGGTCGGCTGATCAATACCCTGTCCAACACACCTTTCAAGATCCCTGGGTAACACACATACCTATCACAACATGTGGCGTACCTCCTCTAATGCACTAAATGCCCTGATAACAACTGTGTGAATGAACCCAGAAAAATCACTATGCTCTCAGATGCATTCACATAGGAAAATGTTAAAAGACAAAACACCATATCACCTCGGGGTGAACACTTTTGACAAAACAATCGTTCTCTATCTGACCTGGTCCTTATTCTCAAGGGAAATCTAAACAACACCTTGAAAAGCTTAAATTCATAACTTCTCTAGGCTCTAAAAATAATGCACTGAATAGATACACTGGATGTATTGCTTGTTACAACAACCTATAATCCACTAACGAAGATATACAACTATGTTTCTTTTCCCTTGCCGTCCCCCTGAGTGACACAGGGTGGTTGGGCATGGGATGTATGTATCATAATGCCCCCCCACCCAGATTGGCCTGGGGTGTGTGTCGAGGGAGAGGTGCTCTGTCCTTTTCTCCCTTGCTCCCCGCCCCCAGCATATTTGGCTACTTTTCCTGACAGCCTGGTGAAGAACAGGACGGAGACACTTCAGCTAAAGAGACCCTGGTTGGACAGACAGTGACTGTCACCTCTCTGCCTGAGCTTAACTGCCAGGGTACGAGGAGTAGTAGCCCAGTGGACTAGATTATTATATTCACTGCTTTACATTATGTTCTGTTGTGCATTCTATTCACCAATAATGCAAGAAACCCACTTACCCATATACTGTAAAACATTAGCTTCAGCAAATTAGCATAAGGCATAAAGCCCAGGATCTTTGAACAGATAAACTTCGCAGAGATAAATGGCCCAACAGATAATAGAGTTTAAGGGGAAGTACTAATCACAGATCCTTGATTCAGCCAGCAACAAACTGACAAATATAATAGACACATGAGAAATCTAAGGTTATCCTACTTACTTGCCTTTATATCTTTTCTTGTTTTCTTATGGGCTTGCTTATTTGTTTTTATAATAGGTTTATATTAGAATATATTTTGGTTGTAATTCAAGGGAGCTATGCATATAGGCCATATCCTATATATGCTGAGCTAACCAAAGTTAGCATATATTTGTTTTGGTTCTGAGCTTTAACATAGGGTATGCACAAAAATAGATGGGAGTAGAGGACCTCCTAAGTTTATGTCCTTTTAAACTTAGCAAGTACACCACAACTCGGAACTTGGAAAGAACCCAAATAACCAGTTAGGACAGAAATAACAAATGTGATTTCTAATCACAAAAAGGCCAAGTTAACAAATTGATGTATATGGTAACTTGAGATCATTAATAACTAAACTATAGGAAAAAGATACTCCAAAAGAAAAAGAGGAAAATATCTTACTGAATATGAAACAAATATAGCTGTGTCTGCATAATATATTATAAAAGTGGTATCCCAGCCTAGAAGTGGGCAGAAGGAGAAGGAGAGGAAGTCCTGGGGAGGTGCCAGAATGATGACCACTGGTGATGATGGGAGAAAATAATGGTGATGGTTTGAGTATATGGAAGTGCAGAAATACTTTCTGTAGAATCTCTAATGACTTTATTGAGTTTGGGTGTTTATGACTTGGTTAAATGTATTAGTAAACCCTATCGGTAAATATGAAAGAGTTCTTATACTGTGTGTGTTGCAACTATGCACATCAGGATTCTCAACTTTAATATCTTGAATGGGCCCGATCATGGGACAATAACCTGTCAACCCTAAAAGTGATAACAGAATTCTTAAGTAATCAATAGACATTCTTAAGTAATTTAAAGATTGGCCAATGGGGGAGAAGAGCATGTTAGCTCTCTTACTCCTGCTCCCTCAGTAGGGCCCTAGCAAGGGGCAGCCTATTGTTGCCCCAGCTGCCAGGGGCTGGGGCCAAGTCCTTTCAATTATGCCTGTCGCCCGCCCCCAGTATGGGAAGCCAGCCCTTGTCTATTCCTCTTCACTTCATGACTTCAGGGATGTTAACAGGCCATTTCACTTGGACTGATCCCTTGACATATGTTAACTATTTATACCAAACAATCTGATCCACCTCGTGTTTAGATGTGACATTATAAGCATTTTTACCAGACCTGAATTAGAGCTCTGTGTAAAACCGAGGCTAAATTATATATAGTTTACACTTCCTTTTGGCTTCCAGAGCAATGTAAAATGGTCTTAGTTTAAATGAGAACCAGGTCAATAATAACAGAGTACATGCACATACCCTAGAGCATCTTTTTTGGGGTCCTGGCCCTAAATGCTGGGAAATGAGCTGCCAGAGGCATCATGAGGCTAGTGAGGGGTCATGTGACTTCCAAGATTCTATGAAATCTGTAGGTTAGTTGCAGAAAGTTGAAGTTAAAATACGATTTGCAGGGAACAGGAAGGCTTCTCTGTGATATAATGCAGGGACTGAGCTAAAGAAGACTATTAGTCACTACCTTTAAAAAGGAAGTCTGTGGAGAATGCTGCACCAAAGGTAGAAGAAATGGCTTGAATGATTTAGACAGTGAGTCCTGATCTACAGTATACTGACATCAAGGGGTGTTTTTGCATCAGGTCCCATAAGAGCTATAACATGTTTTCTATTTTGTTTTTCCATTTGCATCTACATTCACACTCCTCTCACTGCCTGATAGTCAGGGGAAGAGGAAGAAGAGCAAGCATTATCCTGTATACATGGCTATAACCCCCCTCCACATTCCCAAAATGGCGCCCTTGAAGAAAGGCCTTTGTCTGATTCAATGCAGGTTTTCTAGATACATTCTACCGTGAGCCTCAGAATTAATCAATCAGTTTTGAGACCAATATGATTTTCCCCCTCTGGGTTCTACACGGGGAGGATAGGTAAAATTAGGTTTATAATGGAAACTCAGTTGTACCTTTCTACTGTGGAGTAACTGTCACGGATCCATAATGTTAGAACTGTGAAACATGATGTGAGATGACAACTGTAAGACATACGTATACATGTTTTATTTTGTTGCCTCAAGCCCAGCTCTGAAAATCTGAAGCGTGTGCTGTCAGGCCCAGTGATTTAACAGTTCTGACATCTCTGTTCCTAAGCAAATTTATCACATTAGCAATGTGCAGCCAGTTCAGAGATATGATTGGTTGAGCACACATAAGTGCTTTAGAATTCATTTCATTTAAGAAAAAAAAAGTGCTTAAAACGATGAGAAGTCGTATGTGTGTGAGAGAGGCAAAGTATTGTTGTGGAGGTGTATTTGACCGAGTAGAATGCAAGGGTTACACATGTTGCACATTTTTTTCCTTTCAATTGAGAGTTCGGAAAATAGGGATCTGGGTAGGATTAAGCTGGGAAAAGAACAGATGGGATTGTTGATATGGCTGCCGGAGGCTTGGGCAGAAGGCAGTGAAAAATAATTTTATTTTTTGTCCCTAAAATGAGACTACTTAACCAGTGATCAGTGGTGGGTTTTGGCAGATGGGGGAGGCTCGGAGGAAATGACTGGCAGGCTTGCTCACAAGATAATTACCATAAAAAAGGGTGGTGGTTGATGGTTTGTTTTTCTATGCATTGAGTATTCTTGAACTGCAGCACATGCAGCTCCATGTGTTTACATATGCAATAATACAGGACAGAGGACCTCATTAACAGAGATGTTGGTTAAGCTATAATTACTCCCT
Source organism: Pelodiscus sinensis (assembly GCF_052426305.1). Classification (NCBI taxonomy): domain Eukaryota; kingdom Metazoa; phylum Chordata; order Testudines; family Trionychidae; genus Pelodiscus; species Pelodiscus sinensis. The sequence continues at coordinate 18,462,412 of NC_143054.1, forward strand.
CAATCCAGCATTTCAAATGCATGTATACTCTCTCCCTCACAGTCCCCCACTCTTTTTCTCTATCTCATTCTATATGTGTGCATTCCTTTTTATTTTTATCTCTATAGCATATATTCCAATCTAGATATTTAGGAAACGAAATTGCTATAGAATTATTTTTTAACTTATTGAGAACACCCCAAAAGATGACAGCTGTACTAGCCATTGGTGGTTATTCTTCCCCTGTACAGCTTCCGTTATCCTTTTCCTGGTGTTGTTACCCCTGAGGTGCCTTTCCTGTTGAATGCCAAATGTTAGCCTGTAGGCTTGATAGAGTAACAGTGTTCTTTTTGAAAGTTTCAGGGGGTAGCCAAGTTAGTTTGTACAGGATAAACTTAAAAAACAACAAATGGTCTGGTAGCCTAACTTTATAGACTAACAAAACATGAAGATGTTCTTTTTTTGTGTGTTGGTAGGCTCTACTACCTTTGCAGTGATAAATAATGAACTCCAACATGCTTTTAAAACAGTGGCAGACTGCTTAGCACCTCGGTATGGAAAGCTTCTGTAATAGCCTCAAAATATATGACTTCCTTTTAACATGAATGAAAAATCAGAACAATCAAAATGAACATTCTACTCTGGGTCTTCTAATGTATTCAGTCATCTTGATGTGATTTTCTAGACTGTAAGATCTTGGGAACAGAGAATGTTGGGGGGAGGGGTTGTTGTTGTTCTTTTTATTTTGTGTCTTCCCTGGGTCCAAACATCTTTCTGATGAATAACAAAAAATAATAAATGAGTTAGCTGAAATGTATATCACGTAGGAAAGGACTGTTTAAATATGAATGACTGAAAGGATGGTTAATCCTCAGATATTCAGCCTTTATTATTTTGTTTTGCAAGGCATCTGTTTGCATATTAACAAATGACATAAAGTTGACTTAATAGCAACAAATTGCAATATGTCTTGCAATATGTCTCCTTTTGCAATAAGTCACAAACGTTAGAATATCACCTCAATGTTAGATATTGACAAAAGAGTTTTCATGAAGAAATTAAGGTACCATGAGAAATTTCAAGACTGGCTTGAAAAGTTCCTTGCAACTCATCTCTCCAGGGCAAGGAGTTCAAAGGGGTCATGATGTGGAAAGCAGGCAACTACACCCAACAATGAAGATCCAGGGGAATCCACATTGAAGGGCAACTCCCTAGGGACACGGATGCACCTGGCTTTCTCTTCTAGCAGCAAACCTCCTTGGGGAGCCATGTGTTCAGGCTGAGTCACCTTTCAGTTGCTCAACAGCAGTAACAAAGTTGCTCCAGTTCTACTAACTACCCTCCACTTTTCACTGTGCCAATCCAGGCAGATCTAAAAGGGGGCATACTACACAGAGTGTATGTGTATTGAACACACAGCAGAGTGCTGATGCGATGCTCAACCTTATGTGACTCAAAGAAATAACTTGTGAAAAACTTACCAGTATGAGAGTCACTTTGATTTGTCAATTTCCAAGTGGCAGAGCCATAATGATGCAGTGAGAAGTTGTTTGAGGCACTCAGTTGCTGTGCTCCAGGTACTGTACAAATATATATATATATATATTATTTCTGAGAACTTTGCAGGACCCATTAACACCACAGAACTGTTAAAAGTTCAATGATGAAACTTTGTCAGTTTGTGTGGCACTTTAATGAAGATAAAGCAGAGTTTCAAAGCTAGCACTCTAAAAACATCCTATTTGGGAGGAATAATAAACGGATGCCTTGCTTGACTAGGCAACAAAGTAAAGATGGATCACTTTTCACTACTGCAGGATGTCACAATGGCATTTTTGGCCAAACTCTTTTTGAAGGGTGCTCTCATACAAAAAAATCTACTATAATCTGTTCACTTACAGCAATAGAGTATTTCTCTTACACATTCCGGCCAAACTTTTCTAACTTAGACTCTAAAAGTAAGCAATTAAATGCATATATTAAATTAAGTACCTAACTTAAAAATGATCTGATTTTTTCAGAGGTGCATTGATCATGAAAGTTCTATTTTATTAAATTATTCTTGAGGGTAATAACCAGGCAGATTATCCAAATACATTTATAAGAATAATAACCAAATAAACTCAAAAGAATCTCATCACACATGTATATTGTCACTGTAGTCAGACTAAGTTTAATCTTATGCAATGTATGGGTTTGTAATTATTCTTACATTGCATGGCACATATACAAGATCAGGACTTCTTTCTCTGGTAGCTAGTTACAAATGCCCACCAGTTGCCTAGCTGAAGACCACTTCTGTAGTTTTTGCAGAGCCAGAAATTCATGCAGAAATCAGTAAAAACCACCTTTATCAGCAAACAAACATTTCAAATGACCATCCACACCATCAATCCTTCTGTTACAATCTGGTCACTGCCTTCCTTCTGGGCTCTTCTTGATTCGTACAATGTGGAGCATTTTCATGGTAGGCAGACAAACAGACTACTCTGTCCTCCGACTCCTGAGATCTAACTCTCATGTATTATCTTTAACTGGACTTTATAAAATATGTACTTCCCAATTATATGCAAGAATCATGTACAACTCAATCCACTCCTAAAATTATATGCTTAGTACATAAGATGACACATAATTTTTACTGTGTAGTACTTTTATGTAAAAATATGCAGGGTATTGTTTCTTTACCAGCCTCTTGCTCTCTTATGCAAGTTTCAAAGACATACATAATACAGGAATCCCGTTCATTCTGAATGGACTTTGTATAGGAAAAATAAAACATGGTGAAAAATGTGTATAGCAATAGCTACCTCAAAAGCACCTTAAAGAACAAAGCTTTGATGACAAGTTACATATTATTTTTCCTTTAAAGAGTTGTTCTACATAATTTTTCAATTCCTATATCAAACATCAGTTGAACTAGAATAAAATGGCCACCCTCAACATAAAAATAACATTTATTTGTGAAAATGTTCACTTATAAATACAAGACAATCTAATCTATAATTAACTTTTACACGTTTTCATTATAAAGCTGTGGCCATTATTGGAGTTTTTATCATGTCTTATATATTGTTATTTATGTATACACTGTTTAGTACTGGAAAACAGTGGCCAAATATTTACAGGAAATCATCTTAAAATGAGTCCTCAGTAGGTTTGGATGGAAAACAGCAATTCTGGTTTGTGAAAATATCTGTGTTGCAAAAACAACTTAGTTCGGCATTGCAATGGAACCTAGGCCTTGAAATTTTTTTCATGTAGAAATATTAACAGTTAATGACAACATATGATGAATAATTGAACAAGGATGTTGATGATGTAATGTCTAATTATTGACAATAATATACAATGGAAAATGAAAAATAACGTATGAAGATTTGAATATGCAAGTGGATATATGGGATCTTAGATGACATCAAAGGACAAATTAATATTTAAAAATCAAGTGACCAAGAGCCCAAGTTGGAGAAGACTGGTATTGAGACTGGGATGACCATCATCAAGTGGAGATTCTCCCGGTACTTTAAAACTTGATAATATGACTCCTACTTGTCTAGCTTATCTGTCTTATCTCTTATATGTCTGTCATATGTATATGATTAGAGTTATATCAGATGTCATATGCAAAGTATCATAAACTATGTGGCTACGTCTACACTGGCCCCTTTTTTGGAAGGGGCATGCTAATTTTGAAAGTGGGAATAGGGAAATCCGCGGGAGATTTAAATATCCCCCGCGGATTTAAATAAACATGTCCGCCGCTTTTTTTCCGGCTTGGGGAAAAGCCGGAAAAAAAGCGTCTAGACTGGCCCGATACTCCGGAATAAAGTCCTATTCAAAGTAGGAATAAGAGATCCTCCGGAATAGGGCTTTATTCCGGAGGATCGGGCCAGTCTAGATGCTTTTTTTCCGGCTTTTCCCCAAGCCGGAAAAAAAGCAACGGACATGTTTATTTAAATCCGCGGGGGATATTTAAATCCCCCGCGGATTTCCCTATTCCCACTTTCAAAATTAGCATGCCCCTTCCGAAAAAGGGGCCAGTGTAGACATAGCCTGTGTGATTCTGTCTGAAAAGTTTTAAATAAAAGTGAGAAGAAAGAAAGCCTAAATTGCATGGACTCATCCCTCACTTTCCCATCTTAAAAATCTCACAGGGGTAGCTGTGTTAATTATTTCTCAACTTAGACTTTCAATGGTTGTATGTATTCAGTAGACATACTCATGATTTGAACCAGCCCTAAATGAAAGTGAGCTCAGTGGGGTGTACAGTTTGCAATACAGGTTTCAAACTTATCACTGTTGATTTAGAATGGATGTTAGCCTTCAATTAAGTTACTGATGTTTTTTCTTCCACAGTTTGTTGAAAAAGATCTTGGTTTTCTTTGCATGATTATTTCTATTGTGATAGCACCTAGGAGGCCCAGTTGTGTCTCAAAACCCTATTGAGCTAGACACTGTACAAACACAGAACAAAAAGATTGTCCCTGCCTTAGAGTTCAGTCTAATTCTGGAATATGTTAGGCTAAGGGGAGCCGACAGCTTGTGCAGGTCCTGGGATGAGGTGGGGAGGAGGCAGTTCCAAGTCCCTGCAAGGGGCAGAGCCTCAGCGGGATGGGGTGGAGCTGGGGGCAGCCAGCCCTCCACGCTGGTCAGAATGCAGTGCGCCCTTCTGAACACTGTACGGAGCCTGTGATGTGATGCACTGGTGGTGATTTATAGTGACTGGGGCTCTGGGTGCCTCCCCTGCCACAGAAGCAATGGCTGGGACCCCCTGGCCCTTTGAATCATCAGGCCCCGGGGCAATTGCCCACTTCCTCTGCTCCCCCTGTCGGCAGCCCTGGTTATGCTAACTGTGCTTACACATTTGGCATAGTATCTTATTCTGTTAGCTGTCCCACTGAAGGCATAAAGGTCTCAAAGATTCTGGAAAACTCCTCCTATTCCCCCCTCATTCCCCTCAGTGAAAGACTTAATACTGTCGCTAGGACACCTTATAGAACAAGGGTGCTATTCTACATGGGCAAAAATATCAGACTCCATTACTTTGGCTTCATGTTGTTTAATTTTGTAATCAGTGATGACTGTTTCCGTGGTGCCACCTTGACTATACTTAGCCTGAAAATAATAAAACTCTGACACAGCCTATTTGCATAAAGTATTTTGAGCTCTCTAGGCTACAATTAAAGATTAATGCAAAATATTAAAATCTTGTGCATGTGTAGTAAATTGTCTACTGGTATGATTCTATGCACTGTTGCTTAACATTCATTTATTGCTTCACAAACATTAACTAATTACAGCAGGAAATAATGGATTGCTCAAGATATGTGGCATAATTGGCACCCGAAACACTCACACCTGCTAATTCTGGAATCTGACCAGAAAAATGCCAGTACTCAAGCTGAGAAGCAAGGAAGAACTAGAAAATAAAATATCAATGCTGGTTAGAAACTTTACTCCACCGTACTTAAAAGATCTGTATAGTAATGAGGGGAAGGATGTTCCCCCAATACATAAAAATTTGCATTGAAATCATGAAGTATTCTGTGAAACTATAAGGAACTATGGAGTTTCAAACTCAAAGCAAAATTTGGGGAACAGCGCAAAACTGCATAGATCCAAACGAATGAAATATCTGTTTGTTTCCCTATAGTATGAAGGTCTGTTTCACATATTTCCTGAACAGCTCTACTATTCACTTTGGTGGAATTAATCACATATGCGCACACTTAAGCTGCTTCCTTTATCTGGACCTAGTGCACCACTTGGCTGATATACATGCCATTTCTCTCCAGAAAAGGAAAATATAAGGATCATTAATGTAATGATTTTTTCATACTAAGCATAAGCACTGAAGAACTGTGGTGGAAATTAAATGGTGTTGCTTATTCACCCTGCTGATTAAAGCCATGATAATCTAGATAGAATTAATGAGAGGATTGCTGGTTCATTCTCCCATGTCCAAACTGAGCTGCAGCAGGATCTGCTGGTACACACTCACATGAAGTCACTTAATCCAGCCATTCATGAAATTTTTTTTATCACTTAGTAAACATATAATCCATGGTATATCTCATGGCTCACTCTTTCACATATTCACTTTTTAGGTCCTACAGCATCAAGTCATAATTCAGTGAACTGTAAATAGATTGTGACAGTGTTAAAATAATCAGAACAAACAATTAAATAAACATAGTCTCAGACAGAATTCGGATGCTGCTTTGCCACATAATGTTGACATTAAGAGATGAAATCATGCATACGTTATTCCTTCCAGAATTATTCCAATACTCTCTTTCCTTTTGGCAGTTACTCTTGATTTTAATTAAGACAGTTGTAAGGAAATTACAATATGAAGGCCACACCATGATCCTGTCCCCCAGGCCAACATACAGAGTGGGCATGCGCTTTGGCCAATAGAAATGCTAAATATTCTTGATCAAGGATGTGTTTTATTTGGAGAGAGAACTAATTAAAAAGATAACACTTGTTAATGGAAAGCAGTCACTTCAGAATCCATCCCTGCATTCTAATGGAAAAAAACCTCATAAAGACGTGTAGGAAAGCTGATTTATCAAAGTCTGCGCCTCATGAAAAAAAGAATTTGGATACACATATTTTCTGTCCCAATCTTCATAGAACTTTTCAAAGATATACTGGGAAGTTGATAACAACTGAGAATCATTATCTGGTTTGTTTTGTTTTTCTTTAGCAGGAGCTATAGAATAGGCTGCTATTAGTTACTCCCTTTCTGTAACAGTTTCTTCTCTGGAACAGAGCAGTATTCAAACAAGATGGCATATTCTGGGCAAGACATTTTTAACATGCAATAAGGCAATGTAATATTAAAGCCAAAAACAGTGCCAAAGGAAATATCTGTATCTGACAAACACTGGGGCATATCCTCATTTGATATAAATCATTGTAGAATTACAGAAGTCAAGAGTACACAGCAGATTTACACCAGTTGATGACCTGGCTGAACCTTCCATTGGAGAGCACAAAGATTCTTGTTCAGATTGGCAATGGATTAGTAAACAAAGGAGTTATCAGCCTGGCTCAATTGAAAGTCAAATCAATACAATTAGCAAACTGGACAATGCACAAATTCAGAGATAAATGTGCCATCATCTAGTTTAAAACATCTCTGACTTGTTTTTCTGCTGTTCCTTTTAAAAAAGAGAATCCTCTGCAGTATGTACCTTATTGGTAAGCTTGTGCTGTCAAATCCACACATAGCTATTTACTGCTTCAATGCTGAGATTTGGGATTTCTGGATGCTAATCTCAGAGTAAAATAGATCTGAATCATAATCTCTAAGAGGTTAAAGATTTCAGCAGGGGAAAATGGTATTTTGTCATTCTGTCATGTTAAATTGTTTTACATTTCACATTGCAAAGTAAAAATATAAAGGGATCATCACCTAGGTGATAAATTGCCAGCTTCCAGACAAACATTTTAACTGATTTACACCCCTTTTTCCTCTAGGAAAGGTACATTTATTTGAAATATCTCATTCCTGACTGGTAAATGTCAGCAATGGGCAAATTTCTTTAGCTTGAATTGTAAGAGTGCAGAGCAACAATAGCCTACCATGAATTACCATATAACATAGTTACCAGCAGAAATACTCTATTCTACAAATACTGTCCCAATTTAAGCCATTGTCCAAGGCTCTCACTGACTCCAACGGCAGTAGGATCATGTTCTATTCTAGGAAGAATAAATAATTAAAATAATCAACTTTTTACCTTGAATTTTATTAAAAGGATTTTTTAAACCTTTTCACTCATGGCAATTGATCTACTACCACGTAAGAAATAGAAATCAATGTGTTTAAACATTTGCTTTCATTTACAATATCACCATTTTTTTTCTGACATCTTCAGGAAATTTGCAATATGTAAAAAGCAAAAGAAAAAGAAGTTAAAGCAAATCTACAAATCAATTCTCAATAAATGAGTTTAAGCCTCAAAATATGTTTTGGGGAAAAATGTAATGATTAAAATAATTAATTAGACTAGGAAAGTCTGTCTTTACATTACATATTAATTATATAGATAATTAAGTATCCCCAGTTATCACTTTAAGGGTTCAAGTTATTATATATTTTGGAACCCAGATGTGCACAGTTACAACACACACACTATTGGAATGCTTCATATTTACAAACATAGTTATTAATACATTTAGCAGTCACAAATACCTGGACTTTGTAAGATCTATAGAGAATCAGTACAGTACAGGTCGGAGCTAAAGTGAAGAAGAGATGATGTGAAGAAAAACAGAAGATTTAAGGATATGTCTATACTATTGGTGAATCAATGCTGCAGTGATTGATACACCTGGCACGGCTCGAGCCACCCACCCGATGCCCCCCAGTCCTCCCCCTCTTCCCAGGACCAGGCTGGCGGCTCCCGGGAGCTTTCCCGGGACCGCAAGAGGCGGGCACCCGCCTGGGCTAGTGCGGACATCGTGGACCTCGTCCACGAGCTCCGCACTAGGCACAGGAAAGTGGCCGTCTAGGGCAGGAGAGCTGCCAGCCTGGCCACCCAGGAGCAGGTGTGCATGAAAATCAAAGTGGTCCACTGAGATCCCCGACCCTGAGCCCTGAGCTTACAATGGCCGTCCTGGGTCAGACCAAAGGTCCATCTAGCCCAGTAGCCTGTCTGCAGACAGCGGCCAACCCTAGGGACTCTGGAGGGGATGGACCAAAGAGAGTGACCAAGCCATTTGTCTCATGCCATCCCTCTCCAGCCTTCCACAAACTTTGGGCAGGGAAACCACTCCTACTCCCTGGCTAATAGCACTCCATGGACCCAACCTCCATGACTTGATCTCACGTCCCTTTAAACTCTGTTCTAGTTGTAGCCTTCACAGCCTCCTGCAGCAAGGAGTTCCACAGGTTGACTCTTTGCTTTGTGAAGAACAACTTTCTCTTACTAGTTTGAAGCCTGCTACCCATTCCTTTCCTTTGGTGTCCTCTAGTCCTTCTTTATGGGAACTCATGAAGAACTTTTCTCTATGCACCCTCTCCACCCAACTTCTGCTTTTAGAGACCTCTATCCTGTCCCCCCTCCGTCTCCTCTTTTCTAAGCTGAAAAGTCCCAGTCTCTTTAACCTCTCTTCATATGGGACCTGTTCCCAACCCCTGATCATTGTAGTTGCCCTCCCCTCTCCCAGCCTCTCTCTTCCCCTCTCCCACCTCCTTTTCCCAGTCTCACCCAGTTTTGTTCAATAAAGACAGATTCTATTTTTGAACACAATTGTCCTTTATTTTGTACATCAAGAAAAGGGGCTAGGGAAGGGTAAGTGGAAGGAGGTGAGGGAGGAATGGGGTATGAGCCCCCGATGGGGAGGACTGGGCTGGCTCTGCAGGCTTCTGGGGGTGGAAGCTCTCCTGCAGCCCCCCAATTACCCCCTCTCCCCAGATGGCAACCTGCGGCAAGTGCAGCCGGTCTGATGGTCGAGTGCTGTGATGTGCCCAGTGTGGGCACTCCGGGCACTCTAAGCCAGGACTGGTTTGCAAGCAGGGCACCCCTGAGAACTGTCTGTCCGGGGTGGGGGTTGGGACCCTTTAAGCGCTGCCCTCGGCTAGCCTGAGACAGCATCTCCACGCTCTAAGTCCTCCTCTGATGCCCTGCCGGCACTGCTTACGGCAATCCTTAACCCCGGTTCAGGGTCCACTTAATGTGGACATTCTAGTTCGAATTAGCAAAACGCTAATTCGAACTAGTTTTTAGTTCTAGACGCGTTAGTTCGAATTAGCGCTGTAGTGTAGACGTACCCTGAGAAACTTAGGGTAAGTTGTTGGGAGAGTTTCTCACATCATAAAATCATAGAATACTAGAACTGGAAGGGACCTTGAGAGATCATCAAGTCCAATCCGCTATCTCTTGAACAACCCAATGTTGTGTAGACAGCTCAGTAAGATGAGCTAAAATATATCAACTCCAGCTACATTTTTCACATAAATGGAGTTGTGCAACTTAGATCAACTTTATCCAGTACTGTATCAAGCCTAATAGTTGGACATGTTCAATTTGAGAAGTTCTCCAGTAGGGTGTATTGGAGAGACAGTCACATCTGGAAGACTGGATGAAGAAGGACTGATTAGATTTGAAATAGCAGATTTGTGCAAATTAATGAAGTTTGTCAGGACTGAATTAAGTAGACAATAGACTTTCTTTCCAAGTTTCAAGATGAAATTTTCAGGTATGGGACCCTATCAGAATCACTTTCCTTTCTTTTTATTAACACTTCAATCTATTAAAGAGAGGCTGAGATCTGCAAAGTCATCTAAGAAATTTGGATGCTCAATTTCTATTCATTGCAATGGGAGTTAGGTGTCAAAATCCCTTAAACAACTTTGAATATCTCTGTCAATTTGTGTATCTTTTTTAACTACTACGAGCTTCTTGTATTCATAATGAGATTCAAAAGGCAAAGTGTAAATGGCTGCTACTAGTTAAATATTCCTCAGGGAATGGGACTTGATAGCTAGGAGAATAATGAAATTCTATTTAATTTTCTAGGTTTTTTTAAATAATAATTTGACTTGTCCTGGTATACGGTTAATTAGCAAATGCTGCTCTTCCATAATGAAAGCTTACAAAATTGGGTTAGTTTTGGAATGCTAAATATTTTAAACTTCTTCTTTGTAACTGGTTACAAAAGAAAATAATTCCAGGAATTGGTTCAGTGAGACATGATCTTGATTGGATTTCCAAAGAAACATAACCTGCATATTTTCTCACTGCCTGAGGAAAAAAATATTTAAAGGATGTGGTTTTCACAGGATTTTTCTTTTCATATATCACTCGATACATATTTCATTTTCTATTTTATGGTTACATTAGCTTCAAACTGTTACATTAATTTATAAATATTATGCAAAATCTTGGAAAGGATTTTCAAAATCATATGTCTATTAATATAGTATCCCCTATCTGAGCAGACATATATCAATGGATCTCAGCTCTTTCAGGACTAGACTGTTAGGGTATGTCTACACTGCCACTGTAGTTCGAACTAGGCTAATGTAGTCATTTCAACTAATGTGGCTAATGTAGTCATTTGAACTTGCAAATGAAGCCCGGGATTAAAATATGCTGGGCTTTATTTGCATGTTCCCGGGCGCTGCCATTTTTAAATGCCCAGTAGTTCAGACTCCCTGCCCACGGCTACATGCGACATGGGCTAGGTAGTTTGAACTAAAGCCCCTAATTCAGACTACTGTTACTTCTCATTGCAGTAAAATCACCTAAGCAGCTACTTAATTATAACCATTGGTCAATGGACCTGCTCACAAGCTTAAAAAAAAAGTACATGATAAAGTATTTTTCGGATTCACAGCTTAAGATCCTCTCTCTCTCTCTTTCTCTCTCTCTCTCTCTCTCAAACACACATGCACAATATACAATATAGTCATTCATTTCTTATACACACATAAATATCAACTCATTTTTAACTCATCTTTTTATCTTACTGGCTAAGAAAGAGGGTATTCAAATACTTAATTATCAACATATGACATGAAATGCTTTTGCCAGGTGATAAAAGCCATTTCTGCTTTTAAATTCTTGGGGAGTACTCCTATGTTAGGTTGATTGGGCTGACAGGTAAATAGATATGGCTGTGGTTGTGCTGATAGTTTTATATTTTATTTGTTTTATTTTGTTTCACTTCCATGGATCCTTTCTAACACAGAACTTCCAGTAAATTGCAGGCTCAGTCCTACCATCACTGAAGTCATAGGGACATTTGTTAGGGACTTCAACAGGCCCTTAATTTACTTTTGTGGTTCTTAACCCTTATGTACCAATTGTTTGTTCTTCTAAGAATTCTGAAAGTTAAAGAGAGAGACAAGATCTATTACAATATATCATCTACTCCATCTTCCTGCAATAAAAAGAGAATATTTTGCTTTCTAATTATTTTGACAGTGACATGGTTTGAATTTTATCATTTTTAGCTCTTGCTGAACATGCTTTCCACAGAAATATTGATGCCTCCCTTGAAAATGATTAGTTCATTGGTTTGCAGAGAGACAACCTACCATGATGATCACTAATGTTGCCTTATTGGTTCCTTGAACTCCCCCAACCATCTATGGCCTCATATTATCACTTATCTTGTACATAGATTGTAAGCCTCTGGAGGTTGGGGGTTATTTTTTTCCGTGTTTGTACCGTGCATAGCACAATGGGGGCCTTATCCATGACTGGTTCTCCTCAGCATATATCTATACAGCAAAGTACAAAATGTGCTTCTCTTCTGATGAATAATTGCTCGGCTTTCTTTGTCCTGTACAATTAATTAATCATGTATCTAGTGAATAATGGTGTTGAACACCTACCAATGTTTGGATATCACTGAGGTTATTAGGTAGATTAAAGAGCCTCTCAATGAGATGTTGCTGAAGGGTCTCACAGCTCAGTGTGATTCTGAAGTGTCTTGATGTTAAATCTCTTCCACAGTCCATTCAGTTGTTTACAATGTTGTGGGCAAGCCACATGTTCATGATTGAGCTCACCATATGTTGTCCAGGAGTCATCTGTACCTCTTATGATGTGATATGGACATCAGTACAATCATACACTATGACAAGCAAAGCTAGAGTTCAAAGGAGGCTGCATAGCACCAGGAATAAATGGCAGCAAAGAAAAGCTGTGGCGATACAGAGCTTTGCTGGTCAAAATGATATTAGAAGCTTTTGCCAAGTAACAAAAGTCATCTATGGACCAAGCTCAACCCCTCTGCACAACCCCTCTGCAATCTCAAAAATTCTCCTTAAGGTTGTGACCCTCAAGCAACATTGGGAGAAAATACCAAAGGACACCCTGAAAGTATATCTTAAGAAATAAGGCATTGTCCTCACAACTTGTGAAGAGCTGTCTGGCAATAGACAGCAATGGTATTGCATGATACATCAAGCCTCATTCCATGAGGAGTAACAGTTAATTTGAACTAAGGACTTAGTTCAAATTAACATTTCACTGCCACGTGTAGCCGCGCTGCAGTGAGTTCGGGCTAGTGAAATTTCAAAATGGCGACTGGACGGGAACATGCAAATAAAGCTCGGGATATTTAAATCCCGGGCTTCATTTGCAACTCCGGTCACCTCATTTGCCTACCTAGCTCGAATTAACAAGCTAGTGTAGACATACCCTATTTGGTCCTGTAGCATCTTAGGGTACGTCTACACTACAGCGCTAATTCGAAATAACTTAGTTCGAATTAGTTAATTCGAACTAAGCTAATTCGAACTAATGCGTCTAGAACTAAAAACTAGTTCGAATTAGCGTTTTGCTAATTCGAACTAGCATGTCCACATTAAGTGGACCCTGAACCGGGCTTAAGGATGGCTGGAAGCAGTGCCGGCAGGGCATCAGAGGAGGACTTAGAGCGTGGAGATGCTGTCTCAGGCTAGCCAAGGGCTGCGCTTAAAGGGACCCGACCCCCACCCCGGACAGACAGTTCTCAGGGGTGCCCTGCTTGCAAACCAGTCCTGGCTTGGAGTGCCCGGAGTGCCCACACTGGGCACATCACAGCACTTGGCCATCAGACCGGCTGCACTTGCCGCAGGCTGCCATCTGGGGAGAGGGGGCAATTGGGGGGCTGCAGGAGAGCTTCCACCCCCAGAAGCCCGCAGAGTCAGTCCAGTCCTCCCTATCGGGGGCTCGTACCCCATTCCTCCCTCACCTCCTTCCACTTACCCTTCCCTAGACCCTTTTCTTGATGTACAAAATAAAGGACAATTGTGTTCAAAAATAGAATCTGTCTTTATTGAACAAAACTGGGTGAGACTGGGAAAAGGAGGTGGGAGAGGGGAAGAGAGAGGGTGGGAGAGGGGAGGGCAACTACAATGATCAGGGGTTGGGAACAGGTCCCATATGAAGAGAGGCTAAAGAGACTGGGACTTTTCAGCTTAGAAAAGAGGAGACGGAGGGGGGAAAGGATAGAGGTCTCTAAAAGCTGGAGCTGGGTGGAGAGGGTGCATGCAGAAAAGTTCTTCATTAGTTCCCATAAAGAAGGACTAGAGGACACCAAAGGAAAGGAATGGGTAGCAGTCTTCAAACTAGTAAGAGACAGTTGTTCTTCACAAAGCAAAGAGTCAACCTGTGGAACTCCTTGCTGCAGGAGGCTGTGAAGGCTACAACTAGAACAGGGTTTAAAGGGACGTGAGATCAAGTGATGGAGGTTGGGTCCATGGAGTGCTATTAGCCATGGGGTAGGAGTGGTGTCCCTGCCCAAGGTTTGTGGAAGGCTGGAGAGGGATGGCACGAGACAAATGGCTTGGTCACTGTCTTCAGTCCATCCCCTCCAAGGTCCCTAGGGTTGGCCGCTGTCTGCAGACAGGCTACTGGGCTAGATGGACCTTTGGTCTGACCCAGGACAGCCATTGTAAGCTCAGGGCTCAGGGTCGGGGGTCTCAGTGGACCCCCTTGATTTTCATGCACACCTGCTCCTGGGTGGCCAGGCTGGCAGCTCTCCTGCCCTAGACGGCCACTTTCCTGTGCCTAGTGCGGAGCTCGTGGACAAGGTCCACGATGTCCGCACTAGCCCAAGCGGGTGCCCGCCACATGCGGTCCCGGGCAAGGTCCCAGGAGCCACCAGCCTGGTCCTGGGAAGAGGGGAAGGGCTGGGGGGTATCGGGTGGCTGGCTCGAGCCGTGCCAGGTGCAGGGTCTGCTGGCTGGGTGCTGGCAGGCTTGCACCTGGCACGGGCACTGTAGCCAGCCCGTGCCCCTTTAATGGGTCCGGGGCCGGGAGGGGGTCATACGAGTTTCCCTGGTGTTGGCCAGAGTGGCCACCAGGGAAAGCAGGGGAGGGCTAGCCTCCCACTAGTTTGAATTAAGGGGCTACACACCCCTTAATTCGAACTAGCTAGTTCGAACTAGGCTTAATCCTCGTAAAATGAGGTTTTCCTAGTTCGAACTAAGCGCTCCGCTAGTTCGAATTAAGTTCGAACTAGCGGAGCGCTAGTGTAGCGCCTATGAAAGTTAGTTCAAACTAGCGTCCGTTAGTTCGAACTAACTCTGTAGTGTAGACATACCCCCCAAGACTAACAAATATATATATCATGAACTTTTGTGGGTAAAACCCACTTCATCAGATGAGTTGGAGTGGAAATAGCAGAATCTGAGGTATATATAACAGCAAAAACATTTACTTGTTAGTTGTAGGACTGGGGATAATGAACCTAATTAAGTGGGCTGGATGTATCCCATTCATAGTTTTGATGTGAAAATGTGAATGTCAAAGGCCTGGGAAATTGACTTTGTAAGGTGTTAACTCCTTAAAATCTCTATTCAATCCCAGTGTAACAGTGTCAAATCAAATTTGCAAGTGAATTCCAGCTCAGCAGTCTCTCCCTTGTATTTAGTGAAATTCCTTTGTAAAAGAATGGCTTCTTTTGGATCCAATATTCAATGTCCAGGGAGGTTAAAATGTACCCAGATGGAAGCTATAGGCATGTAGGTAAGACTAGCGGTCAACAGGTTTCCGATATAGGGTGGTGTTTATGTCACCATTGAGGACACATCACATGATCCATTGTCTACAAACAATAGAAAAACAGAAAAATATAATTCCTTTTTTTCTTCGGATAACACATTTATCACCTATACACATTAAAAAGAAAAAATAATCAAATTTTATATTCTTTTCCTCTTTCTAAACTTCAACAGCAACAATTTTGATTAAAAGCTGTTTGATTTTTAAAACACATCAAACGTTAATCAATAACATTGGAAGATTTACTATTGCCAATTATGTAGTTAATAGTTTCCCCCTTGCCCTTATTAATCTTGCTATGTATGCTTCCAGCACAGGTAATCATGCATTTCTCTTGCATTTTTTAAAGGAACTTCAGAAAAATGTCACACTTACATAATTGCCCATTTTTTAAAATTGTGTGTTAAAGCCAAATCTGGAAAACTGCAAATCACTGAGACTTTAATACCATAAACTGGGTAGGCACTAAAACACTTTATAGCAGCAGATTGATGTTAAATCAGCTATTGAAGTAGTGTTAAAATGCTGTCTAAAAGGAAGCAAATATTTTTCACTGTCTCCACTATACTTGTCTATTAACTGATTTATTCTCTGGCATTTCAAACTTTGAACTTATACATCTGACTTTTCCATTAAATCAACTATTTTGGAAAATTAACTTAAGTTTATATGAAGATGTAAACATAAAATAACTATCTACTACTCTCACACATTGGTCCTACTCATGCAAAGGCCTCATTGCATTTTTAGGACCATAAAGTAGCAGGAGTATCACTGAGAAGAAATTGTGACTCAGAAAGTCAAAATTCACTTCTTGCGCTCCAAGTTGATAGTAATTTGATGGTCAAGTCTTCTGGTTATATTAGTATGAGGGAGAGGTGCTTACTCTCTGCCATTTTCTACCCAGCTGTTCTGAAGTTGCCCTTTATCACTTCTTGCTCAGACCCAGGGTTTGGATAGGTCATAAAAAAGATGAAAGGGCAGTTATTAGTCTATTTCACAATCCTAGACAGTTCTGTAGGCCAGGATACAATCTCAGTCTTTGATAATAGGTCAAATTCTACCACCTCTTCAGGTTAAGTTGTACTTTTACTTCCCAAGTAGTCCCATTGATTTCAGAGGGACTACTCACAGAGTAAGGTGCTACTTGAGAGAAGATGGGATTTAAGAAATATGGATATTTGGAATGAGAAGCTGAAATTTTCAAAATTTCCCCCAAAATGAAAGTTCTGAAAAATTCTCTCAATAGTATTGAAATGCTTCATTTAGATAGTGTCATGGCATTTAATTTCATGTTAATGTTATACTATATTAACATAGTAAGCATAATATATGTATATACATAATATAACAGTCAAGCGGTTTCATCCAAACAGTCATGTTCCCATGAAATGGTCTGACAAAACTGAAACAAAAAGGAATAATTTTCTTTAAATAATGCAAACAGCTATACTCAAGGGTATGAAAAGGGGTAGAATCTGCCCCCTAGATAGATATATTTTGATATATACAGCAAAGTACAAAATGTGCTTCTCTTCTGATGAATAATTGCTCGGATTTCTTTGTCCTGTACAATCAATTAAGCATGTATCTAGTGAATAATGGTCTTGAACACCTACCAATGTTTGGATATCACTGAGGTTATCAGGTAGATTAAAGAGCCTCTCAATGAGATGTTGCTGAAGGGTCTCACAACTCAGTGTGATTCTGAAGTGTCTTGATGTTAAATCTCTTCCACATTCCATTCAGTTATATGTTGGACACAATATTGGTTTTATCTGATGTCTGTGATTATGTAAGTTTCAGCTTACTTCTCTAGGTGGGGTGATTCCTTACTTGCATCAGCTCAACCATAATTATAAAAGGAAAAGATGTGAAAAAAACACGTACAATTAGAATGAGGCCCATTTCTTACCTCTTTTTTTTCTAAGATCTTTTTTATACCTCTGTGGGTGTACATCTTTTCACCTAGTTTAATTCCTTTTGTACTTTAAGTCAATATTTGATTCTCCAGGCACAAGATGCTGAAGAACCAGAGAGGGCAGTACAGAACAAGGAAGGAAATTAGTAGCATGTGACCTGGAGAAGAAATACAACTCTGGTATCCCCACTCCCAGTAGAGGTAAGTAACTGCTTTCAAGCTCTGTGCACCAGTACTATGGTGGAGAATGCTTTAGAAGAGACCTCTGAGGGAAGGGATCCGAAGGAGACCCCATCAAGTAGAAAGCATGGGATGCATAGTTCTAGGGATGGGAGTTCACGACCACCACTCCCAAGACAAGGAGACAGAGTCATCCATCTTGGGAATCTTGAGAGGTGTGCTGCTTACCTGGAGCTAGAATTCAGGATGTGACTGAGTGTCTTCCAAAACTGATCAAGCCTTCAGAACCCTACCCCTTTCTACTTCTCCACATAGGAATTAGTGATACTGCCAAGAATGACCTTAAGTGGGTCACTGAAGATGATGTAGTGCCAGGAAGAAGGATCAAAGAGTTTGAGGCGCAAGTTATGTTCTCGTCCATCCTCCCTGTTGAAAGAAAAGGCCTGGGTAGGAATAGTCAAATTTTGGAAGTGAATGCATGGTTGCACAGGTGGTGTTGGAGAGAGGGCTTTCATTTCTTTCATCCTGGGATGCTGTTCTAGGCACAAGAATTTCTAGGAAGATATGGGATCTACCTAATGAAAAGAGGGAAGAGCATCTTCACAGTCAGGGTTGCAAACCTAGTGAGGAGGACTTAAAACTAGGTTCATTAGGAGATGGTGACCTAAGCCCTGAGGTAAGTGGGGAAGTGGGATACTGGGAAGAAATACAAGGGGGAAGATGCAACAGAGGAGGACCCTTGAATTATACTGAGAAGGTAGGGCAATCAGGTGTCTGTACAGGATCACAAGAAGACTGGGAAACAAGCAGGAAGAATTAGAAGTCCTGGCACACTCAAAGAACTATGATTTGATTGGAATAATGGAGACTTGGTGGGATGACTCACATGATTGAAGCACTGTCATGGAAGGGTATAAACTATTCAGGAAGGACAGGCGGGAGAGAAAAGATGGAGGAGTTGTACTGTATGTAAAAGTGTTATGGTTGCTCAGAGATCCAGTTTAAAGCAGGAGAAAAGCCTGTTGAGAATCTTTGGGTTAAGTTTAGAGGCGGGAGCAACAGGGGTGATGTCATGGTCGGTGTCTACTATAGAGCACCGGATCACGTGGAGGAGGTAGATGAGACTTTCTTCAGAGAATTAACAGAAGCTTCAAGATCACAGGCCCTGGTTCTTATGGGGGATTTTAATCACCCTGGAAGACCAATACAGTAGTACACAAACAATTCAGGAAGTTTTTGGAAAATATATGGGATAACTTCCTGGTACAAGTGCTGAAGGAACCAACCTGGGGCCATGTGCACCTTGACCTGCTGCTCATAAACAAGGAAGAATTAGTAGGGGAAGTAGTTGTGGGTGGCAACCTAGGAAGTTCATGAGAAGCTCATTAGATGGTCAAATCCTGGATCCTAATCAAAGGAAGAAAGGAGAGCAGGAAAATACACACCATAGACTTCCGAAAAGCAGACTTTAACTCCCTCAGGAAACTGATGGGCAGGATCCCTTTGGATGCTCACATGAGGAGGAAAGGAGTCAGGAGAGATGGCTGTATTTTAAAGAAGCGTTATTGAAGACACAGGAAGAAACCATCCCAATGCTGTGTAAGAAAAACAAATGTGGTAGGTGATCAGTTTGGCATAACAGTGAAATCCTTGGTGAGCTTAAACACAAAAAAGGAAGCTTACAAGAAGTGGAAACTTGGACATATGACTAGGGAGGAGTATAAATACATTGCGGCTGTGTCTAGACTACATCCCTTTTCCGTAAAAGGGATGCAAATTAGACACATCGCAATTGCAAATGAAGCGGGGATTTAAATCCCCCCGCTTCATTTGCATAAACATGGCTGCCATTTTTTTCCGGCTTGGAGCTTTGCCGGAAAAAAGCGCCAGTCTAGACGCGGATCTTTCAGAAAATAAAGCCTTTTCCGAAAGATCCCTTCTTCCTCTTAAAATAAGGAATAAGGGATCTTTCGGAAAAGACTTTATTTTCTGAAAGATCCGTGTCTAGACTGGCGTTTTGTTCCGGCAAAGCTCCGAGCCGGAAAAAAGCGGCAGCCATGTTTATGCAAATGAAGTGGGAGGGATTTAAATCCCCAATTCATTTGCAATTGCAATGTGTCTAATTTGCATCCCTTTTACGGAAAAGGGATGCAGTCTAGACACAGTCCGCTTGAGCATGCAAGGATATAATCAGGAAGGCCAAAGAGCAATTGGAATTGCAGCTAACAAAGGATGTGAAGGGTTACAAGAAAGATTTCTACAGGCAAATTGTTAGCAATAAAAGGGTGATCACAGAGGGTGTGGGGCCCTTATTGGATGAGGGAGGTAACCCAGTGACAGACGATGGGGGAAAAGATGAAGTATTCAATGGGTTTTTTTTTGGCGGGAGGGGGGTTGCCTCTTTCTTCCCAGATAAGGTCAGCTTCCAGACTATTGCACTAGTCAACAAAAAATAGAAAGGAGGTGAGCAGCCCTCAGTGGAGAAAAAAATAGCTTAAGAACTATTTAGAAAAGTTGGATATACACAAATACCTGGGACTGGATCTAATGCAGCTGAGGGGGCTGAGGGAGCTGGCTGATGTGATTGAAGAGCCATTGGTCATCATCTTTGAAAACTCGTGGCAATAAGGGGAGGTCCCAAAAAGCAAATGTAGTGCCCATCTTTAAAAAAAGAGGAAGAAGGACAATCCAGGGAACTGCAGATGTTCAGCATTACATCAGTCCCCAGAAAAATCATGGAGGTGATCCTCATGGAATCCATTTTCATAGAATCATAGAATAATAGGACTGGAAGGGACCTCAAGAGGTCTTCGAGTCCAGCCCCCCGCCCTCAAGGCAGGACCAAGCTCCGTCTACACCATCCCTGACAGATGTCTATCTAACCTGTTCTTAAATATCTCCAGAGAGGGAGATTCCACCACCTCCCTTGGCAATTTATTCCAATATTTGACCACCCTGACAGTTAGGAA
Source organism: Pelodiscus sinensis (assembly GCF_052426305.1). Taxonomy (NCBI): domain Eukaryota; kingdom Metazoa; phylum Chordata; order Testudines; family Trionychidae; genus Pelodiscus; species Pelodiscus sinensis. The sequence continues at coordinate 18,482,982 of NC_143054.1, forward strand.
TTTTTTCCTAATGTCCAATCTAAACCTCCCCTGCTGCACTTTAAGCCCATTACTCCTTGTCCTGTCCTCAGAAACCAAGAGGAACAAATTTTCTCCTTCCTCCTTGTGACACCCTTTTAGATATTTGAAAACCGCTATCATGTCCCCCCTTAATCTTCTTTTTTCCAAACTAAACAAGCCCAGTTCATGAAGCCTGGCTTCATAGGCCATGTTCTCTAGACCTTTAATCATTCTTGTCGCTCTTCTCTGTACCCTTTCCAATTTCTCCACATCTTTCTTGAAATGTGGCGCCCAGAACTGGACACAGTACTCCAGCTGAGGCCTAACTAGTGCAGAGTAGAGCGGCAGAATGACTTCACGAGTTTTGCTTACAACACACCTGTTGATACAACCTAGAATCATATTTGCTTTTTTTGCAACAGCATCACACTGTTGACTCATATTCAACTTGTGGTCCACTATGACCCCTAGATCCCTTTCCGCCATGCTCCTTCCTAGACAGTCGCTTCCCATCTTGTATGTATGGAACTGATTGTTCCTTCCTAAGTGGAGCACTTTGCATTTATCTTTATTAAACCTCATCCTGTTTACCTCTGACCATTTCTCTAACTTGCTAAGGTCATTTTGAATTATCTCCCTATCCTGCAAAGAAGTCGCAACCCCACCCAGTTTGGTATTTTGAAGCATTTAGAAGAGAGGAAAGTGATCAGAAATAGTCAACATGGATTCAGCTAGGGGAAGTAATGACTGACCAACCTTATTGCCTCCTATGACAAAGTAAGTGGCTCTGTGGATAACACTAAGCTAGGGGGAGAGATAGATATGTTGGAGGGTAGGGATAGGGTCCAGAGTTACCTAGACAAATTGGAGGTTTGGGACAAAAGTAATCTGATGAGGTTCAACAAGGACAAGTGCAGAGTCCTGCATTTGGATGAAAGAATCCCAAGCACTGTTATATATAGGCTGGGGACCAATTGGCTAAGCAGCAGTTCAGCAGGAAAGGACCTGGGGATTACAATGGATGAGAAGCTGGATATGAGTCAACAGTATGCCCTTGTAGCGAAGAAAGCTAATGGCATATTAGGCTGCATTAGAAGGAACATTGCCAGCAGATCTAGAGAAGTGCTTATTCCCCTTTATTCAGCACTGGTAAGGCCACATCTGGAGCACTGCATCCAATTCTAGGGCCCCCATTACAGAAAAGGTGTGGATGCATTGGAAAAATCCAGAGCAGGGAAACCAAAATGATTAGGTGGCTGGAACACTTGACTTATGAGAAGAGGCTGGGGGATTTGGATTTAATTAGTTTACAGAAAAGAAGAATGAGGGGGAATTTAATAGCAGCCTTCAACTACCTGAAGGAGGTTCCAAAGAGGATGGAGAGAGGCTGTTTTCAGTAGTGACAGATGAGAAGAACAAGGAACAATCATCTCAAGTTGCAGTGGGGGAGGTCTAGGTTGGATATTAGGAAAATCTATTTCACTAGGAGGGGGTGAAGCACTGGAATTGGTTACCTAGGGAGATGGTAGAATCTCCATCCCTAGAGGTTTAAGTCCCTGCTTGAGAAAGCCCTGGCTGGGATGATTTAGTTGGGGTTGTTCCTACTTTGGGCAGGGGGTTGGACTCGATGACCTCTTAAAGTATCTTCCAACCCTATGATTCTATGAGTTTTGTAAAAGGGCCATAGTTGTAAATGAGAATCAGGCCTAATAGATTTTGAAATCTAAAAAGACTATAATCTAAGTTAGATCAATCATCTTAAATAGAATTTGCAAATAGAACTAAGAATTACAGATAAATCTGTATATGTATGGAGGAGACTGGGTGTGAGAAGATGGGCATAAGCTGAAATAGATAATGAGGAAAGAGAAAGCAGGCCCCTCTAACCTTACAGCTAAATGACAAATTTGTCTTATTACTTGAGAGAAATATGTTGTTGTTTTTTTCCTTAGAATTATCATCTCCCTATCTCTAAAAGGCAAATTAGTGGAACTGAATATTAGGTTTTCTAATAATCAACTAATAAAGAAATATGAAATAAACTATTTACACTTTGTTAGAACAGGTTATGCTTGTAACAAAAATAATTCAATATGTTATTCATCTGCTGGCGTGTTTTTAAAACACTTTGAGTGCCCTGTATAGTTTTTAAGTGGATTATTCATATATACAATGATATCTAGATGTAAAATACATTTTACAAGTAATATAACATTTGCCAATGTCTATATAGGTTTTTCCAGTGCTGCAGGAGCAGCATTTCTTCAGATTATAGGATTAGTTTTCTGGGCTATATTAGTAGTAACAACATAGAAAAAAGGGTGAGTCCAATATCATGCTTTTAGTTCCCTTTTTTTCACTTAGTTATGTTTTTTTTTCACTTAGTTATGCTCCTCATTCTCTCTCCTCCTACTTTTTTCACTTCTTTATATTTTATTTGTATTCCTTCGTTTCAGTTTATTTACTTTCCTCCCATATTTCTGTTCTCTGTGCCTGTCTTTAAGTCTCAGTCTTGTGTTTGATTCCAGTTATCTCTTTCTGAAAGAAAGGCATTCTCATAATAATTTACAATGGGCACTTGATCCACAAAGACATCTTAGCAGGAATACATCAGTCTTGTTCCTACATTGCCCTTCAGTTAAGAAAGACTCAGGACCAGTTTCTGAGACCCCCTTTGAAAACATTTCAAATACATATCTTCCCCTATTTCTTTTACTACATGCTCACAACTTGTCTCAATTCACAATTACCCTTGGGTAAAATTTAGAGCAATAACATGCCTCTTTAATCACCCATATTCTGAATCTATAGTGATGACATTGGACAGCTGCTTGTATTGTAGTTTGTAACCTAAAGAAGAAAGAGATTATCAAAAATGTCTTCTTCTTACTCAGGTCCTGTGTTAAAATATGTATAATCAAAATACAGAATTCCAGAACCATTCATAATTTATAAGAACAGATAGATCAGAACTCACATACTGCATAGCCCTGGAGAAGCAGACATTCTGGTATGATTCTCTTTCTGCTTATAGCTCCATTGAGTTCAATGGCATTAGTTCTGATTTACATCCCAGAAGCCCTCTTACGCTTTGAGGAAAAATTTATGTGATACAAAGTATTTTGTACACTCTACCCTTTTGGATTTATTGTCGTGGGGCCTGATTCTCTTCTCTGTTAATAGTTTTATGCTGTTTTAACATCAGTACAGTCCACTGAATTACATCTGTATAAATTGCTGTAACAGAGAGCATCCATCAGGCTGTCCATCTCAGAATATGATCATGTTTCAGTGGTGAAGAAGTTGGGGAAATCCATATACTAAAGGTGTATCTCATCAATATTTTTCTTGTTCCTTTTATCTTGAAAGATTCCTGTGGTGCACTGAGAACTGTGTTAGAATTGCAAGCTATCACTTTAAGAAAAGACAAGTTTCCTTGCCCTGTTTGCTGGCTATGGAGCGCTGTACCGGGAGGAATGACCAGTATTGTTCTGCAAAGGACTAGTTTAAAACAGATGGGATGGATTGTGACTCAGCCTTAGGGAGCAGTCTGCTTTATCTCCCGTTGTCTTTGAGTTATTTGGTATTATCTTTCTGAATTTTACAAAATAAAGTTATGTTATATTGAAGTTTTCTAGCAATTTATATGCGTATCTAACTTTCTTCTGGTCCAGATTCACCATACAGAAGAAGGGGACAGATATGCATTAGAGTCATAAGAGTGTGTTGAAGCAGCAGAAACTTTCCACCTCTAAATTTATCACAAACTTGTGTTTTAAGAGCTTCAAGAAAGGATCTCATGGTAAGCTGGAGGTGAGGAGTGGAGCTGCAACTTGATTTCTGCAACGAAATACTCTTTACTGATGCTGCATCCCTTAACAATATGTGGCAATTATAGGAGAGCTCAGACAAGCATTATTTTCCTGAGAATAGCTTTACTGCTCTAGGGAGATGTTAGAGGTCTGCCAGGGCATGTCTAAAGTATGTAATATTTTTGAAATAAGTAAAATTGAAATAATGACTCCCAAAATAACAACATCAAAAAAGCGCATCCACACTATGGGGCAGAACCGGGGCAAGTGGGGCCCTCGTTCCAGGTGCAGTACATTTAGGGGCACAAAATTAAAAATTAGAAAGTTAAAATATTATTTCATTTATATCTTTACTATCATCTATTTGCAATCTCAATATATGTGCAATTAACAACATGTGCAATGAATAAAATTAATACAAAAAATAAGAATTTTATCTTTTTTGGGGGGAGGAGGAAGGCACAGTTCAGAAGCTTGCCCCAGGCACAGAAAACCTTAGTTTCGGCTCTGCTATGGAGGAACATCAAAATAGCTCAGAATTATTTCAAAGTAGTGTGGCCACACGGGAGCCTGCATTAGATTTGAAGCCCTTGGAAGCATTCTAGGGAAGGTACCAGGAGGGAAGACACTTCCTCTGGCTGTTTGGTGAGGCTAGCTTAGACATGTTTACAGGGGCTCCTCTCTATAGCCACATCTCACACACCACTCCTACCCCTTCATAAGACACCAAACTCATGGGCTGTGTCTACATTGGCATCCCTTTCCGGAAAAGGGATGCTAATGAGACACATCGCAATTGCAAATCCACGGGGCATTTCAATATCCCCCGCGGCATTTGCATTTACATGGCTGCCGCTTTTTTCCGGCTTGGCGGTAAGCCGGAGAAAAGCTCCAGTCTAGACACGATTCTCCGGAAAATAAGCCTTTTCCCGGAGGATTTCTTATTCCTACTTTCAAGGAATAAGAAATCCTATTTTCCTTGAAAGTAGGAATAAGAAATCCTCCGGGAAAAGGCTTATTTTCCGGAGAATCGTGTCTAGACTGGAGCTTTTCTCCGGCTTACCGCCAAGCCGGAAAAAAGCGGCAGCCATGTAAATGCAAATGCCGCGGGGGATATTGAAATGCCCCGTGGATTTGCAATTGCGATGTGTCCCATTAGCATCCCTTTTCCGGAAAGGGATGCCAATGTAGACACAGCCCATGAGTTTGGTGTCTTATGAAGGGGTAGGAGTGGTGTGTGAGATGTGGCTATAGAGAGGAGCCCCTGTAAACATGTCTAAGCTAGCCTCACCAAACAGCCAGAGGAAGTGTCTTCCCTCCTGGTACCTTCCCTAGAATGCTTCCAAGGGCTTCAAATCTAATGCAGGCTCCCGTGTGGCCACACTACTTTGAAATAATTCTGAGCTATTTTGATGTTCCCCCATAGCAGAGCCGAAACTAAGGTTTTCTGTGCCTGGGGCAAGCTACTGAACTGTGCCTTGTCCAGCCATGCTGTGTGCTCTGGTTGCCCTTGTGGATGCCACAGCACTGACATCATAGAGCTGGAACTGCTGTTTTTGCCAGGTTCACAGGCCTTGTCATGAGCCTCATGCTGCAATTCATCCAAAGTGCCTGTGTAGTGCTTCACCATGACTACGAGTAGCCCGAATCGGAGGATCACTTCACCCATTTCCTGGTGCTTCTGTTGCTGCAAATCACCCTCAATCCCCTAGACACTGTGAAATGCCACTTCTGGTGGTGGGAGACCAGTTCAGACTGGTTGGGACCGCATTGTGCTACAGTGATAGAATGACCAGCAATAGCTCCAGAACTTCTGCATGTGGAAGGCCACCTTTCTCAAGCTCTATGAGTGGCTTGCCCCTGCCCTCAGGTGACAGGACACCTGATTGCGATCCACCATCCCTCTACAGAAACACATTGCCATTGTCCTCTGGAGAATTGCCACACTCGTCAACTACTGCTCCATCAGGAACCAGTTCAATGTGAGGAAATCCAGTTGGGGCGGTGCTCCTTCAGGTAGTCAAGACCATCAATAACATCTTACTGCAGAGGGTTGTCACTCTGGGGAACTTTGACACCATTATGGACAGCTTTGCTGCCATTGTCTTCCTCTACTGTGGGGAGGCCATAGATGGCACTCACATCCCCATCCTGACCCCTGACCACCATGCGTTGGACTACGTAAACAGAAAATTGTACTTCTCTGTGGTTCTGTAGGCTCTAGTGGACCACAAGGGATGCTTCACCAATGTCAGATGGCTGGGAAAGGTGCACAATGCCCGCATCTTCTGGAACTCCTGCCTGTTCCAGAAGATGCACACTGGCACTTTGTTCCCCAACCACACCATCAGGGTTGAGGACATGGACATGCTGATCTGCATCCTGGGCAACACAGCCCACCCATTGCTCCCCTAGCTTGTAAAGCCCTACACAGGCAGACTGGACCTACCAAGGAGAATTTCAATGCCAGGCTAAGCAGGTGCTACATGGTTGTTGAGTGTGCCTTCTGCTGCCTAAAGGGTCAGTTCAGAAGTCACCTCACCCACCTGGACATGAACAAGCACAATATCCCCTATATGATGGCGGCCTGCCAAAGGGAAGCCAAAGGGAGGCGGGTGAGGGTGGGATAATGGAGTTGGGGGGCTAGAGGCAGGGAGGTGGCTTGCTCCATGCATGCAGCCATGTGCTCCATTACAGAGGTGAGGGAGGAGCATGTGGCCTTGTGCTGTCATGCCAGCTGGTCCCAGGTGGCCTTCCATTGCTCCTGGTCAGCCTGGTGCTCCTCCTGGTTAGTGCCCCAGTCCTGGCATTCCTTGTCAAGCCCCTGGATGAGGGACTGGTCTTCCCAGGTTAACTTCCTCTGGTGGATCCCGTGGAGTCAGGAAGTGCTGACAGCCATAGGAGGGCTCATCGGGAGCAATGAGGTTGGACATGGCTCCTGGGACGGGTGCTGTGTTGCACGGGGCTGTGAAACATCCAAAATTGCCACAAGGCCTTTTCCTGCAGCCTGGTGCTTTAAGCTCTGTAGGAGAAGGGGAGCAGTGGAGATGTCATAAGCATTATTCTTTATGAAAAGCATGAGGTATTATTTTGAAATAACCAGCCTGTTATTTCAAAATAATGGGCTTGGTAGTTTGGATGCTCCATCAGTATTCCTTCCTTGGGTGGGTTGAATTTTCTTTTGGGTGGGATGAAATTTCTTGTGTGCAACACCAATATTGAGGTAGTGTGTAGATGTGCACCACCAATACAAACAAAACACACACACACGCACATATATATGTATAAGTGGGTCCATATGTGTGGAAGAAAATATACTAAAACAAGACACCTGTACAAAGGTAGGGATTTAGCTTTCATCCACTCGAGGAGGAGTAGAAGTCCCAGAACAAATTAATACATGGCTTCAGTGTTTGTAGACAGATGCATGTTTCAAAGAGATTACAAATAAGGTTTCATCCTACAAAACTAGCATCACATCAGTCAGTCCTTGCTACTTCTGACTCATAAGAGACAAAGCTCTATCAGATAGCAAAGATCTGGCCTTAATGCAATCAGAGCTGGCCCAAGCTATGGGCTGACCGGGCTACCGCCCGGAGTGCCCCATTGTACGGGGAGCTGCACGGGGCTGCTGGGGCTGTGCATGCGACAGGCGCCCGGGGTGGGGCCGCACATGTGCCGGGCACCCGGGGTGGGGCCGCGCATGCACTGCACTCCCGGGAATGGGGCCATGCATGTGCTGCACATGAATGGCTCAGGCCAGCCCTGAACGCAATACAATTTACTATGTATTAATTAGTAACACAGAATTTTTAAAAAATCATTAAGGTCAGCATTTTAGATATCTGCAACTTTCCAAACAACTCTGTTAAAAGAATCTTTTTCTTTCTTATCTTAAGCCATTAACACCTATGTAAACTTTGTTTGAAATGCAATCATGCAAATGTCTTCCAAGCACACGCACACACCCATACTCACACGCCATGCATCTTTCTTCCCCCCTCCAACTCAGCCTAACAGAGAGGACTGCAGTGAATCAGGACACTCCAAGCAATCTACCCTTCTCTCCACCTCACTGCACAGATGCCAGCACCCCCCACCCCTTCTTTCCCCCACCTATCCCATGCAGTCAACCGCTGACCTCCCCTTCTCAGCCCAGGAGATTTGAAGAGACTGCTGGGTTTCTGCATCTCTCTCTCTCTTTCTCTCTCTCTCTTTCTCTCTTTCTCCTCTGGCATTTGGGACTCTCCAAACTCCCTCCCTTCTGACTCCCCCCCCCAAGCCAATTAATTACTCACTCACTCCCTTCCCCCCATCCACTTATTGCCTCCTTAGGTTGACTGCTTAACTCATCTGTTTTTCTGCTCTGGGGAACTCTTCAGTTCAGCACGTGGCAGCGTTTAGCTACTGTTTACAGATGCCCAACCCCCTGCCAGCCAGCTGAGCTCTCTGCCTGTGCTGGAAGCTTTGAACCACTGAGCGAGTCTCAGAAAATAGCTGTGCAGTCATGCAGCTTAGAGGGAACTTTGTGCTTCACTTGTTATTTCGAAATAAGGGGGGGGGAGTAATTTTTAAATAACTTCCTAGTTTATAACAGGGCCCAGTGACAAAACGAGACATAAGGCCAGGTCCAAAGCCGATTGAAATCCAATGGACCAACTGCACTGAATTCATTAGCCTGCAAGTGGTCCTATAAGAACTTGGCATCTGGAGGTACATCTGTATTTCACAAATCATACAGTCTTATATAAAGCACTCTGCCTTAGCACAGGTATGAACAGCAGTGTGGAGAGTGAGGCACTGCTTAGGTGAGGAATTTAAAGAGGCAGCTGAATCTTTTGGGTCTGTACATTATACAGTTTCTTGTGTGCCCAGGAAGTACTTCCCACGGTGCTTTTTAGCAGAATAGTGTCTTGTTACCTCCCTGTTGGAAGAGTTTTCCCTCCATAAACTCCCCACTGTTGTATTTCCTCCAATGGAGCCTTTCAGTGAGGCACGAAGCTACATGCTGCAAGGTGGTTGCAGCAAGCTTTTCACTGAAGCATATGTGAAGAGATGGGGGTCACAAAAGATCCTTTGGGATTGTTCCCCAATGTGCTGATTATGCCACTGCCACTTGCCTTCATGGTCTCTGGAGCGCCCTACTAGCCTGTGCAGCTGGGCTAAATTCTCTGGTTTCCCCCAGACAAGGCACAGAGTTGGAACAACTGCCCCCCTAAAGAGAAATGCAGACTTCAGCTCTGGGAAGATGCAATTGTAAGGCACTCAAGAAACCATCCATCAAAAAGAACCAAAACCCTAAATAAATCCATCCTTCTCTGAGTAAATTTTTTACACGGTGAAAGCTCATTCGGGTAAGCCCCCTTTATCAATGAAAGAGAGATATGCACACTGATTATCCCCCCAGCTAACACTTATTTATACTGGGCCTGACAGTCATTAGAAGTGTTTTTATTAAATACAAACAGTAGGATTTAAGTGGTTGCAAGTGAAAACAGACAAATCAAAGTAAGTTACAAAAAAGAAAAAAAGCAAGCGCATAGCTAGTTCTAATTCACTTTAAAAAACCTTATCACAAGCATCAGAGCGGTAGCCATGTTATTCTGTATCTGCAAAAGCAACAAGGAGTCCTGTGGCACCTCATAGACTATGAGATGTATTGGAGCATAAGCTTTCATGGGCAAAGACCCACTTCGTCAGATGCATCTTTCGTCTTTGCCCACGAAAGATTATGCTCCAATACATCTGTTAGTCTGTAAGGAGCCACAGGACTCCTTGTAGCTTTATCACAAGCAGTTTCTTACCCTAAAGAGCTGTTCTTATTTCAGGCAAGTCTTCAAATCAAAGATGATCTTCTACTCTGACTTGGGTCTCCAGTTGTCTGTTTCTAAGGCAGCCAAAGACAAATGACTGTCAATTGCTTCAATAAACTCTCCCACAGGATGAGACTCTTGTTCTACAACCCCCTTCCATGGCAATTTACCAGATTTAAGAATCAGTCCCAGTACCAGGTTGCATGGTCACATGACTTACTAATCACCTTGGATTTACAGGACAAACAAGGCTGTTTACAAGACATTAAGGATGATTACTAAGTAGTTAAAGCTTCTGCAGCATCAGTAATGGCTCTCATTAGCACATTTAAAATGATAAATAGTTTCATACTTCATATTTCTCACTTTACATATAAGAATGATACATGTACCAAAATAGGATATATAGATCCAGCAGACTATAACATTGAAATGGAAAGGTTACATGAGCTACTTTGTCTAAAGCATCTTTGAATTATGCATATTTATATTCATAATCCAATATACATAAAGCATGGAGGGTGTTACAGACTTCGGAAGACCGAACTATTATGTGCCACAGGCAAAGAATAGGAAAACACAGAGCTTGATCAATGAAATGGCAGAGAACTGACTAAGCAAGATACACCTAAGTAATCCTGGCAAACAACATGCTCCCATAGCACCAAGGAGAGCCTGAATCTCTTCTCACAACAGTGTTAGTCAGATATAACTCTATCTTCAGTACTTATGTTTCCAACTAACAGAATCTGAGCATGGCACAATTTGTAATGTATTTATTTTCACAGCACTCCCATGAGGGAAGACAATGCTATTATTTACTGGGGCGCAGTAAGGCTAAGTGACTTGCCCAAGATCACACAGGAAATCAGTGGAACAGTGGGGAACTGAACCCAGCTCCTTATGTTATATGGTAGAATAGTACCTGGCTTAATCATCTGTGCTTGTTATTGCAATCAGTAATGCTATACTCCTATAAAATATGTGAAAGAAGGGTCAGGACTTTATTCTTATGAAAAGTGCCACTGAATCTTCAGTGTCTATGAAGAGCAGACAGGACTTCAATTGTTAAAGTGCACAGTAAGAGTAAACTATACAGAAATTATCTATCCACCTTAAACAATAAAAACCTGAATTGACCTTTCTGGGATTTTAAGTTGTGATTCCAGGTAATGTAGGTGAAGCAGCAACTTGTAACTTCAACCCCTATAGCAATTATGAAATTGTCACCACTTTTTCTATTTGGATTTACTTAAATGTTTTAACCTTTTTCTAATGCTCAGTTTCATTTTTTAATTTCTCAAAGTTATAGCTACTCTGTCAGTTGGTATTATTAGACCAGGGTAGGAATTAAAAACCAAACTGAATAAAGCAGCATTAGGAGAGTGTCACTAAAATGAACTGTGAGAATAGATGACTTCTTAGTCTAAATCTTCTAGCTTGACAAATGAACTGACTATCTATCTGACATTAATGAATGACAATTTTTCACCATTTTGTGGCTGCATGTGTCATCATTGTCGAGATGACATCTTGATTTATAGACACCATAGAAAAACATTAGAAAACCTTTCCACAAGTTTTATGGGAATTCTGAATATGTGGAGCTAAGGACTAAGATTTTGGTGCAAGCTAATGGGATGACGAATGGAGAGGAAGGATGGTTAGGGTCCTAAACTTAGAATTTTGGAGGGCTGAGTTTAATGCATTGCTCTTCCACAGACTTTCTGTGTGAGCTTGGACAAATCATTTATTCTTTCCATTCTTCAGTTCCCATTTATAAAATGCGGATAATAGCACTTTTCTCATGGGGTATTCTGAAGACTAGGACATTAGTGATTGTAAGGTGCTTAGTTCCAATAATAACGGGGGCCATGTATGCACCTTACGGGATGCATTTATAAATTTATATGAATTGCTAAAGGGATTTTCTCACAACAATGAGCCATGTGTAGCAGCAGCTTTTAAAAATTAGCACATTTAAATGAATTTCAGAAGAACAGAATACATAAAATACGTTGAAACATCTCCATTTTAAAATATATATTTCACATCTGTAAATATCTGATCCAAATTTAAAGTAATATCCTTAAAGTAAAATGTATTGCTTATGTATTAAAAGGGCCTGTTCCTAAATAGTTTAAATCTCAGAGAATTTTGAAATTGTTATGATATTGGTATCCTATTTTTTCTGACACTATCATTGCCCCTCTGCAAAGTAGTAATACATATCTGGGGCCTAGCAAGTCAGATTCCCAGTGTAGAATTCAATGGCATGGAGTTTGGGCATATTCCAAGTCTACTTTGTCTAATCTACACATGTATACAAATTGTAAACCAGAAGTGACAACGCAACATACTTAACAATCTCTTTTGGTAGGAATCTGCACACAGCATCAATGCTTGGTTCTTGGGGCAAGACACTCATTCAAGAATAGACTAATCAAAGAACAAGGCAGTAGGGGTATGTCTGCACTACAAAGTTAATTCGAACTAACAGCCATTAGTTCGAATTAACTTTCATAGCGTCTATACATGCAAACCGCTAGTTAGAACTTAATTCGATCTAGCGAAGCGCTTAATTCGAACTAGGTGAACCTCATTCTACGAGGACTAACGCCTAGTTCGAATTAAGTAGTTCAAATTAAGGGCTGTGTAGCCACTTAATTCGAACTAGTTGGAGGCTAGCCTTTCCCAGCTTGCCCTGGTGGTCACTCTGGGTGCAACCAGGGAAACTTTTCTGCCCCTCTCCTGGCCCTGGAGCCCTTAAAGGGGCACAGTCTGGCTACAGTACCCGTGCCAGTTGCAAGCCTGCCAGCACCCAGCCAGCAGACCCTGCACCTGGCACGGCATGAGCCAGCCACTCACTGCCACCCAGCCCTCCGCCTCTTCCCTGGACCTGGCAAGCAGCTCCCACGAGCCTGCCCAGGGTCGCAAGAGGCGGGCGCCCACCTGGTCTAGTCAGAGATCGTGAACCTCATCGAGGTTTGGGGCAGGCCTCAACGTCCATGACCTCCACACTAGTCACAGGAATGCGGCCGTCTGGGGCAGGATAGCTGCCAGCCTGGCCATCAAAGGCCACATGCAAACCCAGGAGCAGGTTTGCATGAAAATCAAGTTGGTTCAGTGAGACTCCCGACCTTGAGCCCTGAGCTTAGAACATAAGAACATAAGATCTCCTCTTTTCTAAGATGAAAAGTCCTACTCTCTTTAATCTTTCTTCATAAGAAAGATTAAACCCGTTCCAAACCCCTAATAATTTTTGTTGCCCTTTTCTGAACCTTTTCCAATTCCAATATATCCTTTTTGAGATGATGCAACCACATCTGTACACAGTATTCAAGATGTGGGTGTAACATGGATTCATATAGCTGCAATAAGATGTTCTCTGTTTTAGGGTACGTCTAGACTACAGGGTTTTGTTGACAGAGGTTTTGTCGACAGATACTGTCAACAAAGCCTCTGTCGACAAAGAGCGTCTAGACTGCATTAAGTGGATAGACAAAGCAATCTGCTTTGTCAACAAAGAGTGTTCAGACTTCTGGATGCTCTGTTGACAAAAGAAGGCACCCAGAACTGCTTCTGGCAGGTAACAGGGGCAGCATGTACTTCCTGGTGCTGCTGCCTGCCCTTTGCAGAGATAAGTGCTGAAAGGGACCCCCCCAGACCAGCCGTGGATCAGCTGCTGCAGCCGCCTTGCTTACCTCCTAGAGGGACAGCAAAGGTTTTGCAGTGCTTGCTGTGAATGCCCTGCTTCCTGGGACAGCACAGCGATTTGGGGTTTTTTGGAAGGTTTTTCTGACACTGCCATCCTCAGGCTTGAGTCAGGGCTGCGCCAGTGGAGGGGGTTGCAGATGGCTCTGCTGTAGCAGGGAGGGGGTGCAGGGCTGGAGGGGTGGCAGGGATGGTAGGGGCCGAGGGAGAGGAAGTGGAGTTAGAGGGGGCTGGAGCTGGATGGTTAGGAGGAGTTCCCAGGGGGACAGGACCTGGCACAGCCAGGGCCTCCCGAACACTGGCATACATCACGCTCCAATGGGGGAGGAAATCGTCCAGGAGCCAATTATGCCAGTGATCTTCCTCCCTGGTCCTTTCAGCCATGGTCTCCTGCATTCTTGCCATGGTGCCCTCAATTTTTTCAGTGGCCTCCACATGCCTCCTTAGGAGGTCATTATAGGCCCTCCGATGCCTTCGGGTGCTGTGGGTCTGGGTGGGTGGTAGCACAGGTATTGCCCAGTAGTCAGCAGCACCAGGTCCGGCTGTTGAGAAGAGGGAGAACCCGATCAGTGTTAGGAATTCACACACAAGTCCTTACAGCAAGGGATGTGAATGTTGTTACTGCAAGGCCACATCTGGCCCTGCCAGCCGCCTCAGCCACATAGGGGCCCCGTTGTGGCTAGAGCAATGTCCGCCGCCACCCTCTACATCCCCCCCCCCCCCCCCCCCCCCCCCCCCCCCCCCCCCCCCCCCCCCCAATGGCCGTACAGTCCAGGGAAGTGTGCAGCCATAGTGGGACAGGGGCCTGCAGCACCTTGGGTCTCCCATGGCCCCCACCCACATACCCACCACCTGCCCGCCTGCTTGCACATGCACAGAGAGATGCAAGCTGTCCAGGAGAACCAAGATGTGCACATTGCTCTGCAGCCTCTTTGCTCCCACCTCCCTTGTTCTGTGTCTATGACCCTGACTGCACTCACCTGATGTTCCCTCACCAGCGTTGAAGGATGCATGTGAAGCCTCCTGGGTCTCAGGGAAGGCTGCCGGGTCAGGATGTCTGCTGTGTGCTCCTCCTCCTCCTCCACGTCTTCCCTGAGAACCTCCTGCTGGCACTTCTGCACCAATGTGTGCAACCCTGTCTTCACGAGCACCAGTGCAGACATAGGTTCCCGACCTCCCAGGATGTGGTCAAGCTCATTATAATAGGGACAGTGCACCGGGCTGCACCTGACATGGAATTGCACTCTTGGACCTTCACATATCCCTACCTAAGCTCCTTCACTTTGGCCATACCTGCTGGTATGTCCTGGGGTGGTGTCCTTTATCTGCCAGTCCCTGAGCCATGTGGCCATAGATATTGGCATTCCTGCGGCAGGTGTGCAGGGCTTGGACCGCTTCCTCCTCCCCCCGCAGTTCAAGCAGTGTCAGGATCTCTGTCCCTGACCAGGCTGGGGCTCTCTTTTTTTCAGCAGAGGGCACCAGAGCTCGCTCCCTCGAAGGTCCTTGGGGGCCTCGGGGATCTTATGCTTTGCACATGGCCACATGACAGGAAGGCAGCGAGAGCTATGTGCTGACAGGCTTGCTCTGTGGCCAGCTTCCTGTCAGAATGGCTGCCAAGGGTGTCTGTGCCTTTAAAACATGGCTACAGACAGGAACAACAGAGATTTTTCCTGAAGAAGAACTGTCCAGCATGGGTTTTCCTTGGAGATCTTGTTCTGTCGATAAAAGAAACCCCCACATCCACACTGCCCTTTTTGTCAACAGAACTCTGTCAACAAAGGCATTACTCCTCTTAAAATGAGGTTTACCGCCATTGACAAAACTTCCACATTCTGTCTACTTATTGTCGACAGAAGGTGGCGGTAGTGTAGACGCAGGTATCGTTTTGTTGACAAAAGGCCACTTTTGTCGACAAAACCCTTTAGTCTAGACACACCCTTATTCTCTATCCCTTTTTAATGATTCCTAACATTCTGTTTGCTTTATTGATTGCTGAGGCACATTGAGTGGATGTTTTCAGAGAATTATCCACCATGACTCCAAGATCTCTCTCTTGAGTAGCTATAGCTAAGTTAGTCCCCATCATATTGTATGTATAGTTAGGATTATCTTTTCCAATGTGCATTACTTTACATATATCAACCTTAAATTTCATTTGGCATTTGTTGCCCTGTCACTTAGTTTTGTGATTTTGTTACACAATCAGTTAGTTTTAAGCGTTCATAAAGAAGAGAAGATGGCAACAAAACTGTAAATATGATGAAGTGGGTTTCACCCATGGAAGCTCATGATGTCATGTATTTGTTAGTCTCTAAGGTGCCACAGGACTGCTCATTGTTTTTAAAATGACAGGCTAACACATCTACCACTTCCCTTTGTTTAGGAAAAGTAATTTTTTCTTTTCTTTTCTTTTCTTTTCTTTTCTTTTCTTTTCTTTTCTTTTCTTTTCTTTTCTACTGTACTCCTTTCTGTCCTGAGAAAAATACTTCATAGATTCATACAGCCAGAAGAGACTGTTCTTGATCACACAGTTTGCTTAACACAGATCATAGAATTTCACCCATTAAATTATGCTTCAAATCATGTAACTTGGGGTACAACAGGAACATATAGGCTACGTCTACACTGGCCCCTTTTCCGGAAGGGGCATGTAAATTTCATGAGTCGTCGTAGGGAAATCCGCGGGGGATTTAAATATCCCCCGCGGCGCTTAAATAAAAATGTCCGCCGCTTTTTTCGGGCTTTTAAAAAAGCCGGAAAAGAGCGTCTAGACTGGCCCCGATCCTCCGGAAAAAGCGGAGGAATAAGAGCCTCCAGAAAAGGGCGCTTTTTCCGGAGGATCGGGGCCAGTCTAGACGCTCTTTTCCGGCTTTTTTAAAAGCCGGAAAAAAGCGGCGGACATTTTTATTTAAATGCCGCGGGGGATATTTAAATCCCCCGCGGATTTCCCTACGACGACTCATGAAATTTACATGCCCCTTCCGGAAAAGGGGCCAGTGTAGACGTAGCCATACAGTATTTGGAAAAACTTCTGGGACTGGTGCTCATGAATGATTAATACATCAGAATTGGGCACAATGATGGAAGAACCAATCATTTTTATAGCTCAGATTGTGGAAGACTAACATCGGTGGGAGCAAGGTCCTGATTTCTTTCCTGAAATGATCAGTTTCCATCAGAATGGTATGCCTCAAATCTTATAGACACTGTGCTTTACGGGCTCACTCCTCTGTATTTTGCCCTGTATTTTGTGTTGTCATTTCTATCAGTGCAAAGTGGGTGAACAAGGGTAACAAACCAAAATGATTTTCTAAACACATTTCTTTGGGGGAAATGATTACACAATGTGTAAGACAATAAATATTGCTCAGTTGCATTCCAATTAACTTTCAAGTAAAGGCCTAGTGTCATAAAGTCAATTAACACTGATGAAAGGACTTACAAAAGGTTGTCAAAGAGCTAGATCTGGTTTTGAAGGAAGAAGAGGAGGCCTCTTTGTATTCTGTATTTTTACAGTATCTAGTGCAGTGAGATCCGTGGCCATGGTTGAAACTTGTAGTGGTGGTAATCTTAATCATAATCAATTATTAAACAAATGCTGACAATGGAGATGAAAATCAGACATATGGAAACAATAATGGTTCAACTATTCAGTTGGTTTAAGTTACTGACTTCAAAGGTTTTACACAAATTGAGGATCCGGCCCTCTGTGCTCATTCCTGGCTTTTGAGTTTCTTTCCTGTCTTCTCCCAGCTTCTCTATATGACAGGCTATGCAAGACACAGTGTGATCTCTTCAGAACGAGAAGCTAGGAACTGCTGAGTTCAAATCAAGGTGATGTTTGAACAACTAATAGATATTTGCGTGTAATTGTTACATGGTTAGGCTTCAGTTTAAGTAGGCCTAACAGTAAGAATGTGATTAGTCTTGTTGACTTCAAGGGCAGGTGGTTAAGTACCTTGCTGAATCAAGATCTTAATGAGATTGTGAAATAGTATCTCATTAATCTGGGTTTTCTTTCATCTGCAGTTTGCCAACAGTTCCATATTAAAAGGTAAATTCCTTATTTAAATAACAAATTGCCACTTCCATACTGAATCTGTAAGGTGTGCCTTTTATCCCATATTTCAACCAGGGCTTCAAATCCCAGAAAAAGCTGCAACATTTTGGGAAGAATCTGATTCTCAAATTCTACCTGGGAGGAGGAGTGAGAAGAAGGGCCTGGTAAAGGAAGAGTGGGAGGAAGAAGGCAGGTAGGAAAAGGGGCAGCAGGAAGAGGGTTGTAGGTCAGAGCTGGGTAGAATGAAGTTTGGTCACCCTATTGAAGTGTCTGGCCAGGTGGGGCAGAGTCAGGGGTCTGGTATCAGGGGGCCAGGGGCTGTGCAGGAGACTAGGGGATTGATATATAGGGCTCAGGGTGTGTGTCTAGACTACATGGATCCATCGACGGAGCCATGTAAAGTAGTTTACTCGACATAGTCAATGAAGTGGGGATTTAAATAATCCCTGCTTCATTCAAATAAAAATGGCTGCTGCGCTGTGCCGACAATCAGCTGATCCGGCACAGCGTGGCAGTCTAGACGTGGATCGGTTGACAAGGGAAGCCTTTGTTGACCGCTCCTGTAAGCCTTGTGAACAACCGATCCGTGTCTAGACTGCCACGCTGTGCTGGATCAGCTGATTGTTGGCACAGCGCGGCGGCCATTTATATTTTAATGAAGCAGGGATTATTTAAATCCCCGCTTCATTGATTATGTCGAGTAAACTACTTTACACGGCTTCGTTGACGGAGCCAAGTAGTCTAGACACACCCAGGGTGTTGGAGAAAAGGGAGGATATACAGGGTTTTTTGCATAGTTAAGCCACCCAAAGCAGAAGTGACCTGAACAGAAGCGGTTTGGCCAGCACCTGGGCGCCTGGGTCCCCTGTAGTCCCTAGACCTGGAGAGAGAGGATATGGGAGAAGGGGTCTGACCTTGGAGTCTCAAGCCTAGACTGAGGATATCTGAGGTCTTGCAGTATTTTTGAATCTCCAAGTCTCTAAAACAAATTTATGAAATCTACCAACAAATTCAATAAGAGGATCCACAGAAGTCTGAAAAACAGGGCAAAAAATGTTGATTTAATAGCCAGCTGGTTAACATGGTACTGTTATTATTGATAGATATTGTGCAAAAGTACAGTATGCTTAGTAAGCAGAATTTTTCCTGTTATTTATTTCAGAAAAAGCTAAAAAAGATGTTTATGACTCTGATTCATTTTTACAGGGAAGAAGATTCCACAACAGTTTCTCATAAAAATAAAATCATATTAAGAATAATAAAACAACATTTCCAAATCTATATTTCTTTAAGGTTTCACTTTTATTAAGAACTAAACATAATCACACATGAAGCTCCTATCATGTGCAATCCCAGGAGAAATATCAAATTTGCCTCATTGGAAGAAATCACTCAAACTGGACATTCTTAAGATACCATAACAAAAAATCATTTACATAGAATTATCCTGTGCCAAAGTTCCTGATGCTTGTAGGCAGAATACTCCTGAGGGCACTGCCTTCCTACTGCCGTCAATAGTAGTTCTGCTTTTGGAAGGCTTCAAGCATGTGGATTTGCATATTCAGTAAGTACAGCCCAACCCTTACATACCTGTATAACTCTAAGTAATCATAGATGAACAACAAATGACATTTAGACATGGCAAAATAATATTCTGAAGTTTTTTGCATGTGAATGACCTTTCAGCGATGTCACTAGAGCCATGACAATTTATGGCAGCTGGAGATGTCTATCCTCCCATCCTGAGCTGTGACCAAAATGAAACAATGAAAAGGGGCCACGATCTAATGCACTGTACTAGGAACAGTTATAATCCTGTTTGGGGTAGTATTTTGGGGAGAGAGATTAGGAGAAAATAGGTTTATAACATAACCATTTAATGATGCCCATAAGTACAAGAAAACGTAAGCTTTCCAAACAGCTAATAGAAATTTTTTGAAAATTCAAAAATATTAGAAAAAATCTTCACAATTTCCCAACCAGCTGGGTTCTTAAGCAGTTTTTGCTGGTGGCATATGGTAAAAATAGTCTAAAATAGCTGCCTAAGCACAGAGATTTCCCTTGCACTTGATTTCAGGTATATTAAAAACCCAGTATTGGCTAAAATGAGACTTAATCTCTTCTATTTCTTCACTACTCTTTGATTTCACCCATCAGACATATTAGTGGACCAATATAAATTAGAATCCCATTGTATTGTGAATAATACAGACTAATCTAAAAAGAAGAGATATAATCAAAATAAGTTACAGGTTTGCTTTCTCAATAGCAATAGTATTTCTTAACTCATTTCAAGTAAAATACATTTTACCATTCTTCAATCAGTTTACTGATTTGTGTCTACTTTAATGCTATCATTAAACATAGTATATACAGTTTTAAATAAGTTACAGGTGTCCTACAGCATATCAGTAAAGCTAATAAAACCAACACACTAACTAAAATTTGTCAAGCACTAATTAAATTAATCCCTTTGTCCTTCCTTCTTTTCTTTAAATCATAGCTGATGCGTGAGCACACTGAACTCCAAATATTAGTTTACATATTTTTTCTATCTAAAGGAAACTATAGTTCGTTATCAGGATCCATTTCATCCCATAGTCTTGAGAGATATAGAATATCATGCTCATGTGTTGTTGTCTGCAGGCTGTGGATCTAATTTCCAATCAATATAAGATAATCTCTCACCCATGCTACTATAAGTTTCATGTGTAATGTCTCCATTTATTAATGATGGAATAAATTCTTCATGATTGAACTATATGTGTGTAAGTCTGCATCAAACAAAAGTCATTCTTGATTTCTTGAATCATAATGAATGTCTTGTATATTTAATAACATGTGAGTTCCTCAGAAATTTCATCTAATTTCACAAATATCTCTGACAAACATTGCCATCTTTGGAGCCCTGCTGGTTACTGAAAAATCATGAATTATTCCTTGAGTCCATTGATTAAGACTGCTTGTGAATTTTTCAAACCTCTCTAACAAGGACATGATAGACGTTGATATAAACTAGATGGAGAGTCCAAGGCTGAAAGATATATATTTCATCATAAGCAAACTGACAAGCAGGAAGGTTAGAGAGGAGGTTTTAGAACACTGATAAATTAAACAGTAGTAAGTCACCAGGACCAGCTGAGATTAACCTAAGGAACTCAAATGTGAAATTACAGAACTACTAACTGTGGAATGTAACCTATAATTTAGATCAGCTTCTATACCAAATGAGTGAAGCATAGCTAATGTAACACCAATTTTTTAAAAAAGGCTCCAGAGGTGACTCCAGCAATTACAGGCTGGTAAACCTAATTTTAGTACCAAGCAAATTGGTTGAAACTATAGTAAAAAGAAAAAGAAAATCCCAGAATTATCACACACATAAATGAACATAATTGGTTGGGGAATAGTTAACTTGTTTTTTGTGAAGGGAAATTTTGCCTCACAAATCTACTAGAATTCTTTGAGGGGGTCAACAAACACCGGGGTAAGCTAGTTGATCCAGTGTACTTACATTTTCAGAAAGCCTTTCATAAAGTCCCTCACCAAAGAGTCTTTCATGGGATAAGAGGAAGATCCTCTCATGGATCAGTAACTGGTTAAAAGATAGGAAACAAAGGGATAAACATAAATTGTTAGTTTTCAGAATGGAAAGAGGTTAATAGGTGTATCCCGAGGGATTTTTACTGGGACCAGTAGTGTTCAACATATTCATAAATTATGTAGAAAAGGGGAAAACAGTAGTGTGACAAAAATTACAAATGTTACAAAACCATTTAAGATTGTTAAATTGAAAGCAAGCTGCAAAGAATTACAAAGAGATCTCACAAAACTGGGTGACTGTCCAATAAAATGGCAAATGAAAATCAATGTTAAGAAATGAAAGGTAATGCACATCTGAAAAGATAATCCTAACTACTGTACATATATAAAATGATGTGCCTAACTTAATTGTTATCACTCTAAAAAAAGAGAGTTTGGAGTCACTATGGATAGTCCTCTGGACATACCTGCTCAATATTCAGTGGCAAAAAAGCTAAAAGACATTTTAGAATGATTAAGAAAAGGACACATAATAAGACAATAAATATCATATTGCCTCTATATAAATCCATAGTACATCCACATCTTGACTACTGCATGCAGATCTGGCCATTCCAGCTCAAAAAAAGATATATTGGAATTGGACACGGTTCAGAAAAGTTCAACCAAAATGACTAGGGGTATGAAGAGATAACTAAGGGGGATATGATAGGCGTCTGTCAAATCATGACTAGTATGGAAAAAATAAGCAAGGAAGTATTATTTACTCCTTACAACACAAGAGCTGGGGGGCCACCAAAATGGGTTGGGGGACACCAGGTTTAAAACAAACAAAAGAAAGTATTTCTTCACACAACTCACTGTCAACTTGTGGAACTCTTTGCCATAGGAGTTTGTTCATTCCCGCTAAAGCACCTGGCACTGGTCATCTTTGGAAGATGGGATACTGGGCTAGATGCACCTTTTATCTGACAAAGTTTGGCTTTTCTCATGTTCTAATATATGAATGATGAATGAAGCAATGCAAATGGGTGATTGAAGATTCCTTTCCCTACTTCGAAGTAACCTGGGAGGTATGCATAATTTACAAAAGCAGTGCTATGAAAAGCACAAATAGAAAACTAATATGGTGGATGCTGAGTATGCAATTGTATGCACTACATTAAATATATATTACCATATTTTTTACAATTGTTAGAGCTTTCTTAAAATATTCTTACTGTGTTTACTGAGGAGATTATATTTACACCAATTGATGACATTGTGAATTTTGCCGTGTGCGGTACTTTGATTGCAGAATCAAAAATAGGTACTGTTTTACATGTCCGTTTAATTGGTACTGTATCTTGCTAACATGGAATGAGGGCATTGTCTTACTAAAATCTAATGAAGCTGCTTTTTAGAATTAGGAGTTAGGACACTTGAGTTCCTTTGTGGGCTCTGCTATGGATTTCCTGTGTCAACTTGAGCAAATCACTGACCACATCTGTATCTATTTTCCTTTTTGTAAACTGAGCATAACAATGCTACTTGAAGGATACAGGGCGGTGAGGACTCATGATTATTTTCTCTTGGATGGAAGGCACTATATTTTTAGAGTAGGCTGTTGGAAGTAAAAATATGGGGAATGGTACTAGAGATTAAAGACATTCTCCCTTTTGAAAGGCTGCTTGTACTGTGGGCAACTGCAAGCTACAGCCAACCCAAAGCTCAGCCTGTGTTAAAGGTATGTCAGTCATATTTACATAAAATGAATAGGTCTTAAATACAACCTTTCCATGCCTCAGTAAGAAAAACACAGTGAGATTGGTCCTGCCTTGGGCAGGGGGCTGGACTTGATGACTTCCTGCGGTCTCTTCCAGCTCTATGATTCTATGATTCTAAGGGTGTGTCTAGACTACAGAGTTTTGTCGACAAAAGTGGACTTTTGTCGACAAAACTATACCTGCGTCTACACTACCGCTGAGTTCTGTCGACATAACGTCGACAGAAATCAGCAGTTATGTCGACGCTGGTAAACCTCATTTTATGAGGCATAACGCCTTTTGTCGACAGAGTTCTGTCAACAGAAGGTGTTATTGCATCTAGAGTTGTGTCTAGACTACAGGGTTTTGTCGACAAAGCAGCTTCCTTTGTCGACAGAACTGAATGTAGTCTAGATGCTCTTTGTTGACAGAAGCTTTGTCGACAGTATCTGTCGACAAAACTTCTGTCGACAAAAGCCTGTAGTCTAGACATACCCTAAGAGTCACTGGGATTTGAGGTGTTTCAGCATCTCACAGAATCAGCTTCTATAGACTGAAACTATTAATATTATCAAGTTCAAGTGGCATTTCACATGCCTAGAAAGTAAAGGATCCTTGCTTTATGCCCATCACTAACTTTCCCCCAGGTATGACAAGGTAATTATTAAGCCATCAGTTCACTACAGATGCATCACTGTGAAACTGATAGCATAATTTGGTGGCTTACAGTGGCTCAATCTCTTATAACATTTGTTTTTCCTTTCTTGAATATAGTGGACTCTTGTTCTAGGCCAATTGTAATAGTATATTTAGCAATGACTTTTTAGCATTAATTGCCGTGATCTGATTATGAGTGACTCATTTGTCAATGGAATCTACCATTCATGAAGTGATAAGAAATGAGTCAGCTGTATGGGACCAAAAATTTTAATATTTCAAATAAAAACTTTGCCTCCAATTTAAAGATGAATTATACTTCAGAATACACCCAGAAAGAGTCTTTCCTGAGCAGATTTTCTGTGTTTCTTGAACATGCTTCTCTTTGGAAACTGATGATTTTTTAGATCATTTTCAGCATATTGGATAGTCTGGTCATTTGCTGGGTTTTCTTAATAGTCAATGAATTTTCTGTGTCAGAGATAATTTTTGCTGCTTAAAATAATAGTTTCCATTACACTTGCAATATTAGTATACATTTTCTATTCCCTAACTATTTGGCTGACACAGAGGGTTAACTATTGTGAGGATATAAAGGAATGTAAATTGAAAATAAGTTTTGTGAGGCCTGTAGATAACTCTGTAAGGAACTGTGTAGCTAGGCCTCTGGATACATTAAAGTTTGTTTAATTTTTTTAAAAGATACGCAGTTTTATCATTATTATAATGCTTCTGCTGCCCAAGATTGATCAGCAAAAACCTTTTGAGGTCAATATTCAGGCAGGGTGGTCTCTATACCATATCTGCCTTAAGAAGAAGGCATATGCTATTTATTCATATTTATATTTTCTGCTTATTCTCTTATTTATGACATCTATGGATGAGTACAATGTATATACTATTTCTGTCTCTACAAGCTTGTTTCTCCAGGTCTGATGGTTTAGAAGAGCAAAGTCAAGGACAATTCATTCTACTCTACAAAGTTTAGCAGTGATCTCATTATTTATACACGTTGTCTCAGCAGTGACATCAGTACAGTTGTTCGAGACATCTCTTTTTATTAATGTCATCTCACCTGTCTTTCCACAGCTTGTGTGAGCCATTGGTGAGCAATGGCTTAAACTTCCGCAAGAGAGGTTTAGGTTGGATATTAGGAAAAACTTCCTAAGTATCAGTGTGGTTAAACACTGGAATAAGCTGCCTAGGGACATTGTGGAATTTCCATCTCTGGAGATATTTAAGAGCAGGTTAGATAGACATCTATCTGGATGGTCTAGAGATGGTACTGGGTTCTGCCGTGAGGGCCGGGGACTGGACTCGATGACCTCTCGAGGTCCCTTCCAGTTCTAGTGTTCTGTGATTCTATGTTTGGAGTTGTTACCTATAGGTTAGCTCACCCAGATTGAAAATTCATACTTTTGTTGCCTTGATGGTGAAGCTTTGTCCCAAAATTAGTTATGAATACATTGGTTTTAACTGTTATATCAATATTTGAGAACATAAAGTAAGTACCTGTTGCATTAAATGAAACAGAGACACCTTTAGCTCTGAATGTATCACTATTCCAAATTAGCACTTAATAATCCACAAACAGTGACATCATGGAATAAAATTCAGCCCTGTGCAAGTAGCCAGTACAAAGACTGTATACCATTTAATTGCTTTAAACCTTTACGGTATTTCCCTTAAGCAGAAATTTAAGTTGGTATTAAGTGGTATGTAGCTTTGTAAGGAGCCTTCACAAAGTGGTGAATTTCAACCATACAGAACAAGGAGGAAATTGTATCAATGGATTTAAAAGGGTGAAAAAGACAGGAGACAGGTTAAACAAAAGATCTTGACTTCCATCTTTAAAAAATTGTGTATATGAACAGGATCCTATCTTGTTTAGATATGAGCCATATAGTTTTGATCTGGATTGAAAGCCTCTCCATTGTTCCAGATTTAAATAGGTTTAGTTTTGCTTAATTTAAGGGTCCATTTGCAACATTTAGCTCTGGATCTCTTTTAGGATTTTAAAAATCTGGGATTGTGTGTCAAGAATGATTTTATTTTTCTTCAGAATCTAAAAAACCTTGTAAATAGCAGTAATTGAAAATCTCAGTCGGAGAGAGTTTTCATAAAGCACAAATGATACTGCAGAAGAATTAATTAGTACCAACTCTGGAGGTCAGTGGAATGAGAGGAAGTACAGTGCATTAGCTTCAGGAACAAGATCTGAAATGAGTTACCGATGTAGCTTCAGTAGATTATGTTACAAAGAACTCTGTAATACACTTCTAGAATTTCATCTGGTTGTCTACCCTTATTTATAGAGTGCCTGTAGGTAGTTATTCGAATCCCTCAGGAGAATTTATAGAGTGAATCAAGACTCATATATCACAATCACAGTAAAATAATATATAATGGAGAGTTTTCCATTGAATGCAAAGTTAACATTCAGATGATTTTTGTATGTGTATTAGGAATGTGAAATGTCTAGTATTAAGGTAATAATATGCCACATTAAGACAACTCATTATATGTATATCTAAAAGTAAGAATGTTTAAGAAATGAGAGAAAAAAATCATGAATTCTTGTGCCTTATTTTCATAAATTGATGCTTTAAGCCCCACTGAGGCTTCTAAAAATACATTTCTCTTTCAGATGAAGGAGATTAGATGGTGGGAGGGAGGGCATATTGCCTTGCAAATACAGATGATGTCAGCTTTGTCATTAAAATTATGACCTTATGGTGTAGATGCTTCTGAATGGGTGACACAACTTTCACTTCAGTGGCACAGACAATAATAATCTATTATAGCATACTGTATATATTTGAAGTTTGACCTTGAAGACACTTTTTGTTTTATAGAGTCTGAACAGATAATGGGAGAGGAAGAGGTGACACTGAATAAATGGACCCAATGAGTTCTCACTGTTGTGCAAAATGTGTATGGCACCAACCTGACTAAAAGGCTGGTCCAGCATGAACAACCCTTTCCAGTTTATGGAAAGACTTTTGTTGACTTCAGTGGATGTTGAGGTAAAGGGAAGAAAGAATTAAACAACTGCATGCATTGCATTCTAGCTCTCCTAGTGGATGGGATAGGAATGACATGATAGATTCCATTTCTACCTGCTTTCTCACTGATATAGCAATTATGGTGATTACAACTGCTGTGGAGATAGGGACTGAAATGGAAACACAACACAAAGGTATGCTCCAAATGAACAGCTGGCAAAAAAATGGGTTATAATTCATGAGTCACTTTAGCTTACTAAAATCATGTAGTAACTGTCCTTGAGAGTTAAAAGCCTTTACACTTTCATTGTGAAGAGGCAAAGCCTGAATTCTAATGATTGGAATTTTATGGTCTTTTTTTTTAAAGACAGATAATGCAATAGATGCCAGCTAATTGTAAAAAACTTGTGGGCAGCAAAAAGTGGCTGCCCTGCTCAGGAAGAGAGACAGCTGCAAAAAACAGGTCTGTAAATAAGTTTTGTTTGATGTGACTAACCGTGATATCAAGCTGATGGTAGTTGACTTCCAGTCACAAACTGACAACAACTCTATTGACTGAAGGAGTCATGGGCACAGCAATGGAAGGCATCCAAAAATACCATACTAAATAAAAATACAAAGAGAAGCATCCTATGCACTGCTTTCCATGTTTATTGCATCTTCTTTATTGAGACTTATCCTGAAACATACTTCACTCATGTATGGATGGTGAGTTTGTGGGTGGGTTGGAGGGAAAGTGATGGTAGTGTCACAGGTAGGTAGATCTGCTGGCCTTTTCTTCATGGAGGGGTTGCTCAGGAACATCATAGAGCAATTTCATCATTGCATTGTAATTCTTGGAAGAACTCTAGATTTAATAATGTCATGGATTATGAGGCCAGAAGGGTCCACTGTGATCATCTAGTCTGACCACTCTAGAATTAATTGCTAGAGCAAACTGACAAAAGTATGAACTGATTATATATTACTTTTGGTACTAAAGTAAAGATTTTCAGACCAGCATACTAATAGTATTACGGTATAATATGGAAGCATTTGTACTACATATACGTGATATGAAAATATTGGAGGCAGTGGAGATGTGGGTTTTTTGAAAGGGGATAGGTGTAAAGTGGAATGATTTTTAAACAAATGAAGAAATTAAAAGGAGAGTCAGATGAAAAATCAGAATATGGGATTAGCTACATTCATTTTTATTATGGTTGAGGTATCCTGCAGAAGATGATCAGCAAACACAAGCAGGGTCAGGTAGATCACACCCCCTGATTAGAATGTGGAATATCATGTACAAGGACATAACGAGGCCAGGCTTAATGAAAGATCAAGGCATGGATCAATAAACGAACGGCATAGTGAGGAGCCAGTCTACAGAAACTAAGCCACTCCTCACTGGACACGGAAAGATGGAAGGAAACAGTAAGGGAGCCCATGGTTGTAGATGATGATGATAGTCTACTGTTCCCCATGTCTGCAAAGATGCTCTGGGATGAAAAGAAGAAGTGTTTCTGTGAAGTGGATAATTATTTTTCTGTAGAAGATGAGGGCTCAGTTGTGACTTTGCCACAAACCATGAGCAAGTGTCATCACATTGCTGCACTTCCACAGGAGTAGCCTAGGGAGCGGGCTAGATCACATAGGAAAAGCTTCCTTCTAGATTTCCTCTTCTCGGGTGGCCCATGCCATCTGCCAATCGCACCCCTGATGCAGCACATGTTCCTCAAACCAACAGTGCACCTCGGTGGGTCAGATCTTACATGTTCCACCTTGACCATGTACAAGAAAATGAGAGCTTAGTGGCCTCACATAGACCACTCTTTTCCCTGTCCAGTTATCCATAGTATGGTTAACAAGCACAAGAGGCATAAGTCTCCCAATGTTGATGGATTTTCCATATTCTCTTGATGTTTCATTGTGTGTTATGAAGATAAACCAATACAGAAGTTGTAGCAACAGTTCACATTTTGTAAGAGTTCTGTGAGAACCAAAGAAAATGAAGCATTTAAAGATACCATATATGGTTTACAATTTTCTAGTGTTGGAGTGAACCGTGCTTTAATTAATTTTCATATTTGTGACACTGATACATAAAATTATCTTTGAATAACGTAGAAATGCTATTATAATTTTAGCATCAAAACAGATGTGGCTGCTGGTTTGAGTCTTGTGCTTTCATCTTTGAATGCAAATAGTATTTCTAATCCCTCATAAGCAATCTGCCACAAGGACAAAGGGGATAAACAATTTATTTAATAGTACTGAGAAGTTTACAGGTTCATTACGTATTAAAACCTATCCTTCTTTGGGCTTGTAAGCCAGAAGCACTGATGAGTCAAATGCTAATTTATTAATATTACATTACAAATGCTATTTAGTAGGAGGTACTCCCTTCAATAAGACTATGTAAAGTATGCCTGAAACAGCTCAGTTGTTTGTTTCCTGAAAGGTGCTGGCTTATCTGACTTCCAGAAAAAGATTGACAAAGATCTAGTAATGCAATGTGCTGAGTGACTGTCAGAGAGAGGAAGGCTAGTCTAATCATTAGCATGTTTGGCTTGGCATTAGAAA
The DNA here is from genome assembly GCF_052426305.1 of Pelodiscus sinensis. Taxonomy (NCBI): domain Eukaryota; kingdom Metazoa; phylum Chordata; order Testudines; family Trionychidae; genus Pelodiscus; species Pelodiscus sinensis. The sequence goes on from NC_143054.1 coordinate 18,511,896, forward strand.
ACCAGGGTTCTATTTATGGTTTTGCCATGGACCTTCTGTGTAACTGGTAAAAGTCATCCAGTCTTCCTGGACCTTGGTTCCCTCTCCGCCAAATGGGGATCAGAGGTCTTCAGTACTTTACAGGGATGTTATGAGGACAAATGCATTATAAGATTGTGAGGTGTTTGGATACTATGAAGATGGAGAACATATAAATACCTTAGCTAAAAAATGAAATGTGCTGTTTAGAACAATTAAAGGACAGTAGTGAAAGCTACCATGACAGATTTGCCATGCTGTTCTGCAACATGTCTCAGCTTTTGATATTGAGAGCAGCTCATGCAATGAAAGAATTGTTCAGCCTCAAGCCAATTAAATTCTGGCAGAGACTTCCAATATAGTTTGAGATGGTGGCAGTTTCTATGATGTAGACAGGAGTGACTGTGCTGAAATCAGCAAATAACTATCCAAATGATTTTAAGGTGAACAATCTAAATGCTCTTTCTAGAGTGATGCCAGTGAAGGTCATGAAGAATCTTGTGAATTAAGACAGAAATTAGGTTTTCATTTTGAAGAGAGGTTAATTTGGGTGCATATCTGAACCTGTGATTATGTGGATTTATGATTTAAGAGGTATCCCTTATCATTAATTGTGATACATGCCTATGTAAAACAAAAATTCCCCTTCAAATGCTTCTATTGTACAATTTGTATTCCAGAGGTCATGTTGCCCCACACATCTCCTGCTGTATGTGCAGAGACATAATTATCACACAAATTAAATCAAAATGCAAAGTATGTACTTCATGAATGGGTCCAAAGACTGATAATACAATAGGAAAGAAATATTTGTTTTAGATACACATGTGACTAGCAATTTAAAATTAAGTGACAAAATAGAAAGAATCTGGGGTCAGATGATGCTTGGTTGCCTAGCACAGGTGGGGATGGGATAGCAAAGATTATCCCACCTTTGTGCTGTCTGGAAACTGGCGTGGCTCAAGCCAATGCTGCTCCCTTCTCTCCTCCGCATCCCAACCTCTTTCCCGAGCCCTGTGAAAGTGCGTAAAGGTGGGGTAGATCAAGTGACAGAAGGATGGAGTGAGCAGGGGCAGGGCTTTGGAAAGGGGAAAGGCAGAGGTGGTCAGTTTTATGGAATTAGATAATTGGTAAGCCTATTTAAAAGAAAAATAAAAGATAATATGTAACTGATACCTAATTTAAGCTGTTAAACTCAAAGTTAAGCTTTTCTCATCACATGCTTTCAGCAGTCTAACTGCCAAATCTTATTAGACCACTTCCCCTTCAATGTGTGTTTCCTTGGTTCTTTCTGGTGCAGGGAATCAATAGTCAGAAAAAGAGAAAAAGAGGAAGAAGGGGTGTCTTGATGTGTTTCCTCTTCCTTTGTATAGTCTTCTCCCCACCCTCTAGATGCCAGAATTATCTTGCTTTCTCACGGTAATACCTTGTATATAGCATATGGCAGCATGTACAGGCTAGCAATTAATAGAGAGGGTTCAAACCTTTGGTTTCCATTCCTGACTTTCCTACTAATTTCTGTGGCCTTAACCATTCACTTACATGCTCTGTGCTTCAGATTACTCATCCTTATAAAGGGTATAGAAATATAAACAATCAAATTTTTTTGGATGTTAAGAATGTTCTTAATCTCCTGAACTCTGCCTCTCTTCTGGATCATCCCTTATTTAACTCCCATATTAGGGAGTTAAGAGGCTCAGTTAATGAATACATATGAAGTAATTCAAGCATGATGGTTTGAAAGGTGCTTTGTTAACCGTAGCACTGAGAAGCTCCCATCAGAACTAGATCCCATTGTATAATAACTTCATACAGAAATGGATTTGCTCTCCAACTGCTAGGGACCCTGAGTGTTGGTTGTGGAGTTCTTTCATTTATACTTTTATTCTGTTCTGATTGCACATATAATGTGTCAAATTACTATATGGCTCTTTCTCAGTAATTGTATAATCTACATCCTGATTGGCTGATTATATATTTAATAAAGGTAAGGTTCTTGATAATCAGAAAGTCATTTCACAAATCACTCTCCTCCGATATTCTAATAAATAAATGCTTTTGTGTTAACTGGCTACTGCCCTGAGAGCTCTTAAACCACATGATCATAACAGTCATGAATAACTTCCCATCTCCCGATACCCCCTCTTGTCCTGACATTTGACCTGGCTTCAGATAAGAATGGTAGCATCTTAGTCCCACTTTGCACTGTTCACAGCTATAAATATGACTATGCAATGTGCAGTATCACACAGATACAAATTCATTGATTCAGACTATGAGAAGAGAGGAGTACTCTTTCCATAAGGAGGATTCACTGAGAAGTCTGGAAGCATAATATGAGAAGGAGAAAGTACAAGTTAAGAGAAGATAACTTTGTTCTGTTCATATGAGTTCTCAAATCAGCCATCAGTCAGAACTAGAGATATGTGTACTAGCCAAGCAGAGTGATGCTGTGAGTGAATAGAGGGAAAACTGAATATAATAATAAAAGGAGATACCTTTTTTTAGCTTGGTAATTCATTAGTCCAAATGACAAGGGATGACAAAGAGCTCTCTGTTGATGTTAATTTTGAATAAGTGTTGGAACACTGGAATAGGATTTCTAAAAGGCAATAGGAAGCCAACATTGCGGGTAATCAGGCTGAACAGGATAATTATATGCTGAGGAGTTTGAATGGAAGTTGGGCAAAATAATGAAAAAAATCAATAAATATAATTAATGACAGTCAGCATGGTTTCATAGAGAGTCTGGTCAAACAAACCTGACACCATCCTTTGAGAAGATCACAAGTTTCTATGAGTGTCTGTGTCTAGTTCTAATATCTACAGCTGGCAATGAATTTGAGAACAGCAGAATTCTAGAGAAAACAGTTGTGACCCTTCTATTTCATGTGATTAAAGCACACTGATAAAATATAGAGTCTGTGAATAATGTTTTTCCTAGAGTTCCCACAGGAAAAAACGTATAGTGCTATGAACAATATTAACCTACAAATCTGCACAAGAGGTTGCCCGCTATTTCCAACAACTTATAGCTTAAAGTTAAGTGGTAGAGGAAGTTCGTGAGGAGTAACAAATAGAGCTATCAGACTCATAATGATCTATCTTTCCATTGATACACATGGGATTTTGCATACAGCTCTATTAATGCTAATAGAAATGTGGGATTTATATGCTGAAATCAACATCTCCTACTGTTACAATGGGTGAACAGTCCTCATAGATAGCAATAAGATAAGTGAGTTTAATTTTGAGTCAACTATCTCCTCCTCCTTCCAAATAAATAATTCTGACAAGACTGTAAAAACTATGTTAGTGAAGAGAATTTTTCAAAAGCCACCCTGTGGCAATGACCCCAATCTGACCTAACTTAGTCAAATCATTAATCACAATGACAATGGGCCATATTTGTCTCTGGTATAACCGTGCTGAAGTCAACAGAAGTGCCACAGAAACAGATTTGGCAAATTAGTGGGGTGGGCTTTTTTCACCAGTCTTGGGTGATAGGGAGAGAAGCTTGTCTGTTATACATATTAGGAAAAGGCATGTGTATGTTTCAGTTTGCTACAGATATAGTTATGAATTCACGGATGTGTGTACTATTTCAGCTCCAAATTTCATTATAATACAAAGTGAAGACAACAGGGCCACATTCTAGTGATGCAGTTGAAAGACTGTCAGAATAATTTGATTAGATTTAGTTTAGTTTCCACAATAAACTAGTATACTTTGCAATTTCTAATAATTGCTAGGCATGAGACAACCCAAGTAGTGAGCACTAATGATGTCCTACAGCAATACAATAGCATCTCCGGATCATTTGTGACTGCCTTTTCCAAAATTATAGCACACTAAAAGAACTATAACTTATCTCAGCAGCCCTAATGCAAACAGAAAAATATCTGTCAATGCCTTAGACATGTCCTCAGTATTTGTCCCCTTCCTAAATTAGATCTGATTCGACAATGATTAAACACTAGCATCTTTGACTCAGCGAGTAGAGAAAAATTCAGGGCTAAACTCTCTTAGTTGGAATTGAGTAGTTGTGCTGATGTCAGTAGAGCAATCCAAATGCATTCTAGCAGAGAATTTGGCCTCTGATTTCTTCCACAAGTTAAGAAAAAGGGGATCACATGATCAATTATGTAGGTATGAAAACCTGGTCTCGTTAACATCAATGGAAGTCTTGCCATGGACATTAATGGAGCCAGGATTTCATCTGTGTTCATTAAATGCAAGGAGCCACATGGAGTCCTAAATACTGAATAGCTAATGAAAGAGCAATAGTCATTACATATAGCAGATGCCATTTAAATACAGAGATGCAATGGGATTAGAAGTCATTGTCCAGTGCAACCTGTTGTGATGTATCTATTACAACTTTGCCATGTCTGCATGGACATTTGAAAAGTGAGCACTTTACAATATTACTAATTGGTTTGAGTTTGATATTAAATATGCATATGATGCATTAGGGGAGATTAAACTATTCACAGGTGATGTACCCACAAACCCAATAGACAAGGAGAGAAATTTGCTTTCAAACATAGTGAGCTTAATGAGACGTTATACTATTTCAACATTACTGAATCCAAACATGTAACTTATTAACTGGTGTAGTTGCTAGTGCTGGAATGATTGTTATCATGAGGGTAATGGAGAAAACCATGTATTTGGGTCGCTATTACTATTTTAAGCCCACATTTGTAGTTTCAGCATCTCTAAGGAGTTGTCAATTCTAATAGAGGACTGAGCAGTGCTTTTTTTTTTTAACAGAAAGCATTGATTTTTTAAAATCCTTTTTAGTCTACAGTGCACTGGAAACCTACATGTGTTGTGTATTCAACTTGGGATTGGGATACAGTCACATGTGGGGTTTCTGCTGAAATTCCATGTTGGGTTGTATTATCAGTGAAGGCATCCTAGGGAAATACACTGAGATCTGTTAATCAAGTTAGGTTATCTTATGGCTGTGTCATCAGTAAGTGTCACCACATATGCTATCAAGAGACTTCAGTTGTCACAGTATTGGCTGGGAAAAGTAAAGAGAAGACAAGAAAAATTTCATGTTTTGAGTTTCGTGAGGTTTCTTTCTGTCTTTCCTTCATTGGAGGCATCCATTCATCTATCTAATCTTAGAGATAAACTATAAAAAATCAACCAGAGAAGAAACCAACTTACATTTACTACTCAGGAAAAGAAGTGAACTGTTAAATTACTACACTAGGACCCAGATCTTTGGGTCAGAATTTCTCAATCAGTACATAATCCCTTGGAGGGGAAGATGAAAAGCAATTGGGGATGGTGAGGCATTGTAAATTTTATTATAACCTAATACAAAGAAAATCTCATTTCTCTGCTCCACAGTCAATGTTATCCTTCAAGGTCAGGTTTCTCTGTCATCCTCTTGCAACATGCAGCATTATTGTTATTAATACATTGTTACTGTAAATGTTATTTTAAATGTAAGAAGGATTGCAATATTTTTTGAATTTTAATAAGTTGACCACCTAAAAAGATTGAGAAACACTACTCTATGTTGTACTCCAACAAAAATGCTAAATAACCATTCCATTGAAATTAATGGTTGTCTGTGATCTTACCTTTAGTTCTGCCAGTAGTATTGTCCAAAACACATAGGCCATGACTATAAAAAGCAACAATGTTTTAACATGTTAACTAATATATATTAAAATGCAAGTATGCACAAGAAAAGTTGTAGTTTAAATACTAGCTAGTGGGTTGAGGTTTACCTTGGATTCCCCTTTTCCTTGACCCACTAATATATGTTAAAGCTAGAACTCATTCACCTTCGGATTTTCGCATGTTTTAATTGTCATGTGTTAGCAGACATGTATTAAAATACACCCTGTTGCCTAGTAAAGACAAGCCTATAGACATATTTTGTGTGAACCCTGAAGGACAGGATTACAGGAAAAAAAGAACAAAACTTTCAATATCCCTGTCCATGGACATAGTTACATTATCTAAACAAGGATGTGACTCCAGCCTCCGTAACTGAATCTATGTCTACACTTGGAAGTGGTGATGTAATCCCCACCTCATACATATCTACCAATGGTAGCACTGCTTGAGATAGCATGCTAAAAATAGCACTGTTGCACAACAGCAACAAATGGCATCGAGAAATAGGTACAAACCTGTCATGACTCATGAATAGGTATGTGGGGAGGGTAGTCATGGCTATGCTATTACTTTAGTAATGTGATGAGAGCCAGTGGGACCATATCTGTTCAAGCTGGGAATCTCACCTCTGGCTCCCAATGCGGGCATACAATTTTATCCACAGGTGTAACACAAGGATAGACATGAATCAAAATGGTGAACAATTGGTAGAAATCTGTAGCGTGAACAATCTGGTCATATGGATTCCCTCATAAAGAAATCTGTAAAGTAACTTAGCTCTCCCCAGGTGGTACTTCAAAGAACCAGATAGAAAAGTTTTACCAACCTGTTTCAGGCCTGGTGCCTTCTATGGCCTAGCTACAGATCCTACAGACCTAAAGTCTGTGGTGTTTGCATTACATCCATAGCTAACTTAGATGCAGAATAGTCCTACCAGGCCCATACATGGGGAACAGGGCGGTTGCAAAGATGTGAATGCAGTGCGTTGCCCCAGCCTCCCTGCCCCATGCCCTGGGTGGACAACAGAAGGCTGGGGCTGTGTGCTGCCTAAGCCTCCCTCCCCTGTGCTCAGGCCAGCCGGGGAAGGCTGGGGCGGCACACTGTCCAAGCCTCCCTTCCCCATGCTCAGGCTGGCTGGGGGAAGTCTGGGGCTCATTTCCCCCTCCTCCCCTAGGAAGGAGGCTGGGGGTGGGGCTTGGCCATTGTGGCAGGAGCAGGGCAGCCAACAGCCCCTCCCATGGCTCAGGCTGGGCTGCTGCAGCTGCAGCCCAGCCAGACAAGGGCTGATTCTACCTCAGCCCTCTGGGGAAGCTGGGGACTTTTTGGAATATTGTTTTCCACTTATGATATTACAGCAAGATCCCAGAAGGGATTTCTGTAAAACTTTATTATTGTATAAATGTTTAGTATGTTATAACAAAACCAATTTTACCAATCACTGTTTCCACTCAAAGTTTTCATTAACCTCTCTTATGCACTCTCCTGGCATGACTATTTTGAACTCCTTTATATTTAAAAAATTGGGGTCCATGTTTGCAAAAAAAGGCACCCCCACAGAAATTCCTGCGTACAAGCCTGCCTACCAATAATACACGCTTATTGATCCTATATCACCATAATGATATCCTGCCTATTCCCGTACATAGAACTACAACTTAAAATCTATTTATTACATATTCATTACATATGGGTTAACTACAACAATGGTTGCTACAATGGTAACACTGTTCCAATCAACAAATATCTAAAGTAGTAACAATGTTTATAAACATGAAAAGATTTGGAAAAGTAGAAGAATTGGCACTGACAACAGTTTAGATTTTTTAACATGGGCTTTATGTCTATCCTCCTATATGGAGCAGACTCCTGGAAATCTACAATAGAAATTTAAAAGAGGATCAACTCATTCCAAAATAGAAGCCTGGAAAAGATCTCTAGAGTTCATTTGAAAGTGTTTGCTGTACCAATCTGAAATTTTAAGGAGAGCAAACCAACTTAATTATTCAAATATCGTCAGAAGACAACAATGGACATATTTAGGACATACTTAAAGGATGCCACCAATGTGACTTCCATATGAAATAATGATATTGCCTCTGTTTCACTCAAGAATTAAATTTTATTTTCAACTTCATTTAAAATCAAATACAACCTAGCAGAGGATATGCCTTACTCCACAAACAATTTACAGCAGCATGTTTATACAATTTGGGTTAAGATTCCAGATGTTTCTGGGATGCTGGATATTTAACATTTTGATCGTCTAAAGAGAAGCTTTCAGTATTAGCAGATGGCTACCTCTTCTAGGGAGCAAAGATAGGAATGAAGAGCTGTTGGCTGAGCTATCTGAAACAGAATAGAAGGTACCACAGCTATAACTCTTGAAGGGAGCAGTAGAAAGAGTTCTCGAAAAAAATACTTGAAATCTTTACTGTCCCTTCAGCTGATGATTTACAGGATGCCATTGTACTAGAGGAAGAAGAAGAGGCAATTTGCCCTATTGATTCGAAACTGGTTACTAAAGAATGTGTGTCTGGCAAAGATGGGAGGAAAAAGCCTGCTTTAAAGCCCATTAAAGTTAATGGAGATCTTTCAATTTCCTTTAATGGGATTTGGATCTGGCCCGTCTGTACATATGTATCTTCATAAAAGGTGAGTTCAAATGCATTATAAAGAAGCCTGTAAATCTTCCTAGAGCAAATATACGATACTGTTAATCATATTGTTATTTTCCTGAGATTTTGGGTTAAAAAAAGATGGGCAAGCCTTTCTGAATTATCTTAGGACACGTCTACACTACATGGAAGATCAACACTGACATGGTCGATCTTCCAAGGTTCGATTTAGCGGGTGTTGTATAGACCTGCTATATTCAACTCAAAGGGTGCTCCTGTTGCTCCCAGTACTCCTACTCCTCGGGAAGAGTAAGGGAAGCTGATGGGAGCATTTGCTCCCATTGACCTCCCGCTGTGGGGACGGTGATTTAAGATATATCGATGGTGATTTAAGATAAGTTACATAGCTGGAGTTGCATATCTTATTTTAACCTTCTCATGTAGTGTAGACCAGGCCTAAGTGATCTCATGTCCTGTAACAATTGTTACTGCAGAGAGAGATTAGAGAAAAAAGCGGAGAGTTAAAGCCAGGTTAGAAGTGGCAGCTAATTTCATACTAATAATTTAGTTTATACAAGAGAAAGTAAAGAAGTGACTTGATCACAGTCTGCAAATACCTACATGGAAAACATCTCTGAGAGCTGTCTAGCAATAAAAGGCATGGCAAGAACCAAAGGTTAGAAAAATTCAAACTAGACATAATCTGCAATTTTTAAAATTATGATGGTAATTAACCACGGGGACAGCTTATCTAGAGATATGATACATTGTTAAAGGACTAAAGATAACATCAAATATTAAAAGACAGCATTTCTGCCTGATGGAATTCTTTTTCTTTCCTGTAAACAATTAGCAAATAGATTTGTTTGATTTTGGGTGATCTATGGTTTGTGGACAGACAATATGAGCACTTTAATAGGCAGATAAAGGTCTATGAGTCTTCTGATTGCACTGTACTCACTAAAAGATGGCCACACACATTTGTTATACTCACTAATTAAGTTGTTGCCTGCCTGCAAGAACATTTTGGTTAGTGAAGCCAGCTGTTCCATTCAGCAAACAGGAAATGAATTTTAATTACCTGAAAACGTTTCACCTTTCATACTTTGCCATAAAAAGCTGACCGGCATGAAAAGAGTTAGGAAATGTACTTCATAATCTTTTGGAGATACTTAGAAAATAAGCCTTCCAGACTGTAATTTAGGATCTTTGTGCATCCATTAATATGGAGTACTTTCCTGAGTGTATTATGAAGTTTATTTAATGAAGTTTATTTAATTTGTAAAGAGTTTTGATTTGAGATGGCTGAGCAATAAAACCACCCAAATATTCATTTGTATTTTTAGTTTGAGTCAATTTGACCATGTCCATATCTATGTTTATTTATAGTGCAATCATGTTACATGAAAGTTTATATGACCATCTTTTACAAACATTTGAAGAAAGTGTATTTCAAAGGAACAAAGACACATATTTGCATCAGAAGTAGTTGTGCATTCATCCCAGGCGCAAGCATTAATAACTTAATATAACATGACTTAATCACGACTAACCCACCCATCCTAAACACCAAATATCAACCACTGATTCTTTGCAGAGATGTGTTTGTTTTTACCATTTAAGTAAAAATCATAAAGAAAACATCATAAAACTTTGAAGAGCAAACTAGTTCTAGGAAAGCATGGCTTGCTTTTAAGTATTTTGCATGAAGTAGAAGAAGTTAAATTTATCAAATAAATAATCTTCATTTTTAAATTGGAGGATGGAAGTGCAAAGTAACAATAAACCAAAATGAATAAATGATTTGTAATAATAATGTTCATTTTATAAAACCAAATTCTTACATAATCTTTTCTTGGTAGCTCAGCTTGATTGTTTTAAAGAATGTAAGTGCTTGATTTACTCACAAAAAGTGCTTGTGACAACAGCATGATGAGGAGTGCACACATTTTCTACATTTCCTATCGCCCGTGTATAGCAGGTTGACACTCAACTCTGCCGTGAGGAGTATATAAAGAAAGAACACAGAATCACTGTGCCCCTATACAAATAAATGCATCCCCACACTGAATGTAACTCTTCCGCACTACCTAGTGTACAAACTGCTCATTCATAAAGCAAGGCCAAGTAGTTTCTGCCAAGTAGTTATACAGGTTGGACCTCCTTCATCCGGCACCCTCAGGACCTGACCGGTCCCAAACGAGGGGCTTTGCAGGATCAAGGGAGATCCCTCCCAACATGGATCATGCTGAACTCCTGCCCCCTGCTGGGGCTCCAGCCCAGCACCACTGCTGCCTGCCCAGCTATGGCTCCCCATGCTGGAGCTCCCTAGGTACTGCTGCTGGATCCCGAACTCTTCAGCCAGAGCTCTGCAGCTTCTGCTGGACACCGAACTACATAGCTTGAAGTCCACAGCCACTGCCAGACCCTGAGCCCTGCTACCTCCTGGCCACAAGGAGCAAAACTCTCCACCGTACCGCCTGCCCCTCCACATCCACCCCACATGGAGCTCCAAGGTGATTCGCCAGCCCCACCACCCCCACTGCACTCTACTCCACGGCCCAACCTCCCTATTTCTGGGCTCTGTGGTTCAGGAACATCACTGGTCCTGCTGGACCACGGAAGTTGCCAGACCAGAGAGACCTGGTTAAGGGAGGTACAGCCTGTACAACAATGATGTACAGTCTTGATCTACGCATCAGATGCTACATACACAAGCTTAAAGCCATTTTAAAGCAACCTTCAAAACTGCAAAATGATGCCAACACACTTGTACTGTTTTCATAGATTCAGTTCCCAGATTCCAAGATCAGAAGGGAGTGCTGCAGTCATCTAGGTTGACCTCCTCCATACACAAGCTATAAAACTTCCCTGAAGTAATTCCTGTTTGAACAAGAACATATATTCTTGATTTAAGAATTGCCAGTGATGAAGACTCAACCACAACCTTTGGTAAATTTTCCAGTGGTTAATCATGTTTTCTAGTGAAAAATTATGGCTTATCTCATCTGAAATTGTTTATTTTCAAATTCCGGCCATTCAACCTTGTTATATGTTTGTCTTTAGACAGAGCAGCTCATTTTCAAATATTTCTTTCCTGTGTGGGTACTTATTGATTATCAACATAAAGGAGAATATATAATAATACCTTGTTCTGATACAATACTTTTCATGCTTAAGTATGAGCGCTTTGGGAAAAGGTCGGTATTATTTTACCTTTGATATGGAAGGTGACACTTTTTCTGTTGTATGGCATATAATGACATCAACTTTAAATTGAAGTGATGTTACCACTCTATCACAACAGCATCAATCATAGATAGCAAGTACATGCACCCACCATCCAGATGACAAAGAGGGCTGTCCATAAGCCAAAGGCATGCTTTTCTTGAGTGTTGAATGGAGAGCTCAAGAAACCCCAATGGTTAAGATGCGAGTTAAACCACCTGTGACCATAGGGCATCCTGCTACAATGAAGAAGGCTTTTTCAGTTCAGATGGTTCTCCCAGGGCCATGTGAGAGCTGATCTGGACAGATTAGGGGATGCAGCTCTGAGTTGTCTATTTGCCAAGAAATGCAGACTATGTGGAACTATATTTTGAGTGGGACTATATTAACCCACACTATAGTCCCACGCCACTTCTTGCTGCCATTCCTCAGAAAGGTTGTGTCTGACGTATTCTTCTTTAAGACAGTATTTTTTATGTGGCTTTGAGAGGAAATTTTGAAGCAAGGTGTCTGCATAACTGTCCACAGTAGTAATGTGTCCAGGGTCCTCTCTTCACACCTAATATCTGGGGAGCCATGCCAGCTAAGCCTAGAAGGTTGGAGACTTCAATTATCCAGGTCATACCAGTGAGGATATAAAAGGCACAAATGGCAGCTGAGCAGTGTTCCCTGTAAGGTGAGCGCTTGGGCAGCCAGCCAGAAGAGAGTCAAATGTCACTCAACTTATTAGCAGGGTGCCCACAGCCAACAGCATGTATTTCTATTGGTGATTTGCATCCACACATGCCTCAGTACACATAAATTTATTCCACACACGGATGGAGAAAATTAGAGGCAACACTTCTGCTGAGTCTAACTTTCCACTAGAGCCCAATGTTGTCACACAGTATAATATATGGAGATATATCTAGCTTATAGAGGTGGAAGGGTTCTTTAGAGGTCATTGAATCCACTCCTCTACCCTCACAGCAGGATGAAGTACCATCCCTGACAGATTTGCCCCAGATCCCTAAATGGCCCTCTGCAAGAATTGAATTCACAACCCTGGGTTTAAGGAGGTTAATGTTCAAACCACTGAGCTCTCCCTCCCCCCAAATTCTGTAGGTACAGTAATTAGGACATACTTAGATGGCCATAACATGGCAACATTAGCACCACATAAGTTGTTGTCAAGTCAAGCAGTGAAACTGAGGTACAGAGAGGCAAGAGACATGTCCAAAGTTATCGAACAGGCCAGTATCATAGTGCGAAATAGAATTCAGGTCTTCTCATTCCTAGTCAAATACACTATTCAATAGGCCAGAAAGCCTCTCAAAATATGTGATGTATCTATTTACCATATTTCTTTAGAAAAAGAGCATCTAGACTACAATCAGTACTTTCGATAAAGCAAGCTGCTTTTTCGAAAGAGAGCACCCAGGCAGTCTGGATGCTCTCTTTCGAAAAAGCTCTGTTTGTATTACATAGCGCCTTTTTTCGAAAGTGCTCTTTCGAAAAAAGGCGTTATTCCTCGTGAAATGAGGAGTACCACCGTTGAGAAAAAACCCTGCAGTCAAGACATAGCCTAAGCTTTCTGTTCCTGCTGTTCTTTCCTTTTCCACTCTAGTGAACAGTTGCCGGGGAATAGTGTTTAGCCTTTGCAATTCCCATTGGGGCAGCCAAAACTCTCTCTTCAATCTCATGCACATGATAAAGGGCTAAGGCAGCCCCAAATCCCCTCATTTCCTTTCTATCAACTTCAAGAGAGAGCAATTTTTCCCCCTTTTTTGAGTGGGACTGACATGTATTTGAAGTAGGGCTGAAGGACCACTCATCCAAATTTAGCAATGTGTCAGAATTGGTAAGAGACTGCAGAGTGCGAGGGAAATGTTTGAGATAATAACCAGGTTGCCACTTTGCAAATGTCTAACACAAGCTCATGAGACAGAAATATCATAGTGGTCAGCTGGGAGCTGCTCAGATGGAATCTATCAAGAGGCTCCCTGTGAACAAGCTGGTCACATAGGCAAATACAACTGGATTTACATGCTGAAGTTCTGTGTGCGGCATTGGGCTGCCCCGCATTCTATCTGTAAATGTAACAAATGATTGAGAAGAAGATCTGAAAGACTTTTCCTACTGTTGAAGTAAGAGTTTTATATCTTTTTATATTTGTATTTTAGGTTTAATAATGTAGTAAGGTAATGAACAATTTAACAATTCAGAGGCTCATCCTCATTCCACAAGGAGTAACAGTTAATTCGAACTAAGGACTTAGTTCGAATTAACGTTTCACTGCCTCATGTAGCTGCGCGGCAGTGAGTTCGGGCTAGTGAAATTTCAAAATGGTGACCGGATGGGAACATGCAAATAAAGCCCAGGATATTTAAATCCCAGGCTTCATTTGCAACTCCGGTTGCCTCATTTACCTACCTAACTCGAATTAACGAGCTAGTGTAGACATACCCAGAGGGACAGCAGGGTGAAATACTTGAGCTCTAGTAACTTGCACTTTCTCCCCCTGTAGTGGAACCAGTACTCCCAGCTAATTGCTAAGGTGGGTAATCTATTGCTGGAAGCAATCTATTGCTGCCATAAAAGATCCAGTAGCATTTCTTGGAAATGTAGAGAGATTAACACCCGTGTTTTTACCAAATGCTAATGCCAGTTGGCATTTTCTTCTTACATAATTTACATAGGCTGTTTGAATTACATGGAAATTCTGTTTACGTTCTAAATTGTTGTTTGGTTCTACTGTGCATAACTGGGCCACACACTGTTCCACTGGAGCCAGTTAAGCAATGCCAATAATTTCAGGAGGAAGTATAGAGGTGCTAATGCAGAAGTCCCAGACTAGATTGCTATTTTACTATAGAAGTGGCTGTTTTTCCTTTTATACTGCACTATATATGACATTTTGTAAATTTATAGCAGCCTATGGCCTCTTTTCCAATGAGCGGCACCATGAAATAGTGCTTGTTCATAATACATTATAATATAAAAGTGAAATAGCATTATTACATTGGTTGCACAACAGTGGCATTAATATATATAAATATAATAACACTGAAAAAGGAACAATCTTTATGCAGATTATTTTGAAAAAAAAAAGTTACAGACAATGAGATCTATGAGACTGTTCTCCCACGTGGAGTCTTGGAAACTTTTCCCTTGAGCCAATTAGAACTGAGCACTGGCAAAGCAGTATGGAGGTGTGCCTAACGTAGTGAATACAAGCAGAGAGAGGGTAAGTTTAGAAGATAGGATACACAAAGAACAAGTTAAAAATCACTTAGGAAAGTTAGATGTCAGCAAGTCACCAGGTCCTGATGAAATGCATCCCAGGATACTCAAGGAGCTGATAGAGGAGGTATCTGAGCCTTTAGCTATGATCTTTGAAAAATCATGGAAGACAGGGGAGATTCCAGAAGACTGGAAAAGGGCAAATATTGTGCCCATCTATAAAAAGGGGAATAAGAACAACCCAGAAAACTAGAGACCGGTCAGTTTAATGTCTGTCCCAGGGAAGATAATGGAGCAGGTAATTAAGGAAATCATATGCAAACACTTGGAAGGTAATAAAGTGATAGGGAATAGCCAGCATGGGTTTGTGAAGAACAAGTCATGCCAAACTAATCTGATAGCTTTCTTTGATAGGATAACGAGCCTTGTGGATAAGGGAGAAGCGGTGGATGTCATATACCTAGAATTTAGTAAGGCATTAGATACGGTCTCGCATGATATTCTTATTGATAAACTAGGCAAATATAACTTAGATAGAGCCACAATAAGGCGGGTGCATAATTGGCTGGATAACCGTAGTCAGAGAGTTGTTGTTAACGGTGCTAAATCCTGCTGGAAAGGGATAACAAGTGGAGTTCCGCAAGGGTCTGTTTTGGGACCCATACTGTTCAATATCTTCATCAATGATGTAGATATTGGGATAGAGAGTACGCTTATTAAGTTTGCAGATGATACCATACTGGGTGGGGTTGCAACTTCTTTGGAGGATAGGGACATAATTCAAAATGACCGTAGCAAGTTAGAGAAATGGTCAGAGGTAAACAGGATGAAGTTTAATAAAGACAAATGCAAAGTGCTCCACTTAGGAAGGAACAATCAGTTCCATACATACAAGATGGGAAGCGACTGTCTAGGAAGGAGCATGGCGGAAAGGGATCTAGGGGTCATAGTGGACTACAAGTTGAATATGAGTCAACAGTGTGATGCTGTTGCAAAAAAAGCAAATATGATTCTAGGTTGTATCAACAGGTGTGTTGTAAGCAAAACTCGTGAAGTCATTCTGCCGCTCTACTCTGCACTAGTTAGGCCTCAGCTGGAGTACTGTGTCCAGTTCTGGGCGCCACATTTCAAGAAAGATGTGGAGAAATTGGAAAGGGTACAGAGAAGAGCAACAAGAATGATTAAAGGTCTAGAGAACATGACTTATGAAGCCAGGCTTTATGAACTGGGCTTGTTTAGTTTGGAAAAAAGAAGGTTAAGGGGGGACATGATAGCGGTTTTCAAATTTCTAAAAGGGTGTCACAAGGAGGAAGGAGAAAATTTGTTCCTCTTGGTTTCTGAGGACAGGACAAGGAGTAATGGGCTTAAAGTGCAGCAAGGGAGGTTTAGATTGGACATTAGGAAAAAATTCCTAACTGTCAGGGTGGTCAAATATTGGAATAAATTGCCAAGGGAGGTGGTGGAATCTCCCTCTCTGGAGATATTTGAGAACAGGTTAGATAGACATCTGTCAGGGATGGTGTAGACGGAGCTTGGTCCTGCCTTGAGGGCGGGGTGCTGGACTCGATGACCTCTCGAGGTCCCTTCCAGTCCTATAATTCTATGATTCTATGATTCTATGTGCAACAATCCTGCATTGGTGTGGAATAGATAAAGGGTATGATTCTACACTCACTGAAATAAGTAGAGTGTTTGCTATTGACTGCAGAGCTCATAAGATCAGGCCCTAGATGACTGATAGGCCTTCTAATGTTTAATTTTTGTGAGTTATGAATATGTCCTGCTATGGCTACTTAGGGCATGTCTATGCAGCAGTGTTATTTCGGAATAACGTTAGTTACTCCAGATTAACATATTGCACATCTATGCAACAAGCCCATTATTTCAAAATGAATTCGAAATAATGGGCGTCTTACTCCAACTTCTGTAAACTTCATTGTATGGGTAAGTCTACACTGCAGAGCTATTTCGGATTTACCAGAAGTATACCGAAATAGCTATTCTGTGTCGATTGAAGCAGCCTGTTATTTTGAAATAAATTTTGAAATAATGCGAGGCTTATTCCAATGTCTGGGCAAATTCAAAATTGTTGCTATGTAGTCTGCACAATTTGCATAGCATAGCATAAGCTAGCATCTTAACCTTTCTTTCTTTCTTTCTTTCTTTCTTTCCTAGCCAATTAGCCTGTCATAAGATGGGATTTTCAGGTCTCTCCTCCACATCCATCTTCTCTCCTGAGCTTCCGGTGTCTCTCTCTCTTTCTCTCTCTCTCACTCCTCCTCCTACTGCCTCCCTCACCCAGCTCTCCTCCACCTCCTGCCTCTCTCTCCGTCTCTCTCTTTCTCTTCTCCTCCCCCTCCTGCCTCTCACTCAGGGGACCACAGAGCCCAAATGGTCACTTGCGCCACTTGCTCCTGTGTGGTGGCCCAGCTGAGCGGTGCAGAACTCAGCCGAGTGCCACAGTGAGAGGTGAAGGGGCCGGTGCAGTGACGTACACGGCCAGGCCCCGCCCCCAGCTGTGTATGTCACTACCCCGCCCCCCTTCCGCTCCCGCCATGGCACTTCTGCACCACTCAGCCGGGCCGCCGTGGGGGAGCAAGTGGTGTAAGCGGCTGTTTGGGTCCCGCGCTCCTCATGCAGCACAGGAGGAGGCAACAGCACCGCCCAGAGGGAAAAGCCAGCATGTCAGCGCTACAGAGTCACAGACATTGGGCTACTATATATATGATACTTATATAACTCATTGACTTCAACCAGAGCACAACAGGCACTCTGGAGGACAGGATTTGACCTTATTAGGATTCTACAACCTTGTAATTTTGATATGGGCAGCTCCTCTAACCACTTACTTCGTAAAACCCATATGAGTATCGCAGTCATTATTAGAATCTCAGAATTGCTTCCTGTTCTTTAGCAGGGATAGATGTGGCTGCTTTTCTTTCCTTTATTATAAGTAAATAATTGGCCTCCTTCCTCCATTCACATTCCCAACACTACTGTCTGTGAACTTGTTGTGGAGCATAAGTTGTTAGATTTGTATCAGCTAGTGCTGGATGTTACTCCTCAGATATATTAACAAAAAAGTCAAGCATAAAGGGTTGCTCTTTTGAAAATGTGCCTGTTGGAAATGTAAGGTTCATGGTAATATGAATGAAAGTGCAATAAAGACACATAAGTTGCCCGCTCCCTGAGTCATATGTCAAAAGGACAAGATTATCTAGACATGACAGAATTAAAAAAAAAGTTATAAAAATGTGCTTTTAAGTCATAGTCATTTGATAAAAAGGTCACAGGAAAGATGTGAGGAAGGTTGGAAATGAATGTTCCTACTCACACCCGCAGCCTGAATGAAGTGATTTAAATTAAATATAATTGCAAGTTTCTTTTTAGGCCATTAGTTATGATTGAGGAAGACAAATGTTTTTAAATGAGGATTGCATAGACCTATGGCTGATGAGGCAGTTCTAGCATGTCATTGAATTACCTTGCAACAAGAAAGTAAGTAGAGCCAAGCAATTCTGAAGCTGAAATTCAGCTCTCAGGTGCACACAGGCAATCTTTATTAAGCTGACATCCCTTTTGTGGGAAGGCAGTGGGGTCTCGCAGAAGGGCCAGGGACTCTAGAGATTTGGGTTTTATTCTTAATTCTACTATTACCTGCTATGTTACATTGGGCAAGGTAATTTATTTTCCCTGCTTTTATTTTTTCTGCTTTTTCTCTCACTCTTTGTATATTTCGATCATATGAGGTTTTCAGAGCAGGGACAGACTCCTCCTACATGGTTGTGCAGACCATATAGTCAGGCTCTACTCTTAGTTGAAACCTCTAGGCATTATTCATGCAAACAATAATAATTCCAGAATTTGGAACTGAGGCTTTCAAATGACGTTAGTGAAAAAGAGATAGATAGAGAGATAGGGGCTACGTCTAGATTGCAGGACTCTTTTGGAAAAAGCTTTTCTGGAAGAGATCTCAGAAAAAAAACTTCTTCCGAAAAAGAACGTCTACACTGCCAAAGCACATTGAAAAAGTGATCTGCTTTTTCGAAAGATAGCGTCCACACTGAATGGATGCTATCTCACATTTAAACTGTGATTACTATGGATGGAGTGGCCACCAGGGCACCCGTGCTTTTTCCCCTTTCCTCCTTTTCCTCCTTCCTTGTCCACACATGCCTTTTTCCGAAAGAGCTCTTTTGGAAAAAGGCTTCTTCCTCATAGAAAGAAGGTTACTAATGGCGGAAAACCCCTCTGTTCTTTTGATTTACTTTTGGAAGAAAGTGATTGCATTGTGGATGTAACTCGTTTTTTCGGAAAAACAGCTGTTTTTTTAAAAAAAAAACTCTATAGTGTAGACACATCCAGCGAGAGAAGAGGGAAATAGCGGGGGATAAAAAAGAACACAGAAGTAAAAGGGAAACAGAACACCGTTTCTTGTTTTTCCAGCTGGAATATCTAATCGTGCAGTGGTGGTAGCCAATCATCAGACACTATATGCTGACATCAGGTTATCATGACAATATGATGACACAGGGGGAAGATGCAGAGGAGGTAGTTGAGCAACGGAGGGGGCCATGCCCCACCACGTGTCCTGCTTTTGCCTTTGAATAGGTTGTCACTCCAGTGATGGGCTGAAAAGCCCATCTTCTCATTATTTAGTCCACTCTTTATGCCTAATTTTCTATAGCAATTTAGTTCCGTTGATTTCTTGACTCATACTCTCTGTTTATGAAGCATGATTTTAATACAGTCCTTGAGTTACATGAACAGACCTTTTTGTTTGGACTAATTCAATCTCCCTTTCATACTTTTCCCCATCATCATTTATTGTCAATGGAGATTGAAAGATTTTGTAAACCACCTCACAGGTAGGACTGCAATTGGGTAGGCCGATTACAATAATTCAAATTTTGAGCAAGACCCTAGATAAATTACGTCACCTCTCTGAGCCTTTCTTTTCCCTCCCACAATAGTCTCTCTTGATTATCTGTAAGCTCTTAGAAACAGGAACTATCGCTTACGATGTGTATGCACACTAGGTAATGCTATGAAGTTCTGATCTCTATCAGTGCCTCTAGGTAATAAAAATTGAAATAATAAATAATAATAAAACTCTAGTGCTGATCCAAAGGGTTTCATTATATAAGGTTCCATTCAACATTAGTCAAAAGTGACAAAATTTGGTCTTACAAGATCGATAGCACCTCACTCCAGCATGTTTAAAAGCAATCTATAAGAACTCCTGAGAAAAAGGTACATTTGTTTGGTTCTAGACAGCATGGCCTAAAGCACAATAATCCCAGGGTGAATGAGCAGATCAAATATATAAAACCACAAGAATTAAAATGTCAGTGGATCTATTATTTCTCCTACTGGGGCATCTGGTGAAGGACATCTATAGACTGTATAAAATGCTACTTTGATCTGTCCTCTGGTGGGGGACAGGTTTTTTTTTTTTTGCTGAGTTTTGGCTGATGCTAATTCATGGCCCAAAGAATATATCCATTGTGGTGATGGAGAAGTTACAGGAAAAACATAACAAACCAAAAACCTCACACATCTGTACAGCTTGGATGCTGCTCTTGGAATGTGATCAAAAGAACATAGTCTCTAGGGGTAACTTCCAGATCAGACAAGCATAAATCTTTTATGACCTTTACTACACTGAAATGTGACTGAGAAAATACCCCCTGGTTATATAATTCTTGTGTTGCCCTTTTGAAAATAAACTCTAACATTTCACGTTGGAGTATAGAACCTTGTTTTTCTTAGCAGATGGCTTATTTGTTGCATTGAAGCTTCCCTCTGTATTCCTTCTTCTACCCTATTTGTTTCATGTATAGTGACCATTATGAAAATAAAACAGTTTTTAAAATTGCAAACATTGAATGGGAAGATTAAAAATATAACTTTTCCACACGTGTTTTTTCTCACCCAGAAGGAAAGATCTTTTTCCTTCCGATTCCTCCTTCCTCACCACCTTCATTCTCTGTTGGATTTTGAAATTACATTGTCAATTTTAAAACAATGAGGAATCCTGTGGGACCTTAAAGACTAACAGAGTTATTTGGGCATAAGCTTTTGAGGGTAAAAACCACTTTATCAGCTCCATGGCCATGCAGCTAAAGAAATGGTTTTATTTTCAAAAGCTTATGCCCAAATAAATCTGTTAGTCTTTAAGGTCCCACCAGCTTCCTTGTTGTTTTTGCAATACAGACTAACACAGCTACTCCTCTGAGAACTGTCAATGTAATGTACCTTAAGTAACCTAAAGAAACAATATTCTAGCCCAGATCTTTGATCATAGATCCAGATTCAGGGTTATACTTCAGCAGCTCTTCCTTGCTCAATCAATGCAAATCTAGCCTTGACTGCCACTGGGGGAATGATGCTGTGTAGCAATTATAAAGCAACTATAAACCAACCCTAGGGGAAAAAATCCTGATTCAGGATTTGATTAATAAAGAATTGAAGGACAAGCATATAGTTAATTCTAGTCAAGATGAGTTTATGAACCATAGTTCTTCTCAAGTAAACCGAGTTTGTTTTCTGCTGAGATTACAAGCCGGGTTGATGAAAATAACTTTAAATGGAATATACTCAAATGTTTGTGAGATGTTTGAGTTAGTACTGTATGGCTAGTAATAACAGAACTTTTATCAATACCAGTTTTATATTTGCTACCAACAAGTAGGATATGGCCATTTACACAGTTTTGTGGGTCATTTTCATCTCAGCGGCATGTTGTTTTCACTACCAGGACAATTGACCAGATTGTTGTAGGTGGCTGGCAAGGGCACCAGTCTGGGCGGGTTGGGTGGGGGAAGCAGCTGCGTACACCAGGATGCTGCTTGCTCTTCTTCCCCTTCAGCTCATGATCAGAGAGCAAGGAAAAGGTACAAAGCTTGTGTCACTTATTCCTCTGCCCTCTCCTCTCCCCAGCCAGGGGTGAGAGGAAGGCACATATGCTGATCACGAGGGGAAGGGAAAGAAGAACAAGAAGCATCCCAGTATGTATGGCTGCAGCCTCTCCTGCCCTCCCAAAATGGCGCCCTTGATGGTTGGCTTCAGGATAAGCCCTGTCATGATGCTACCCCAGTGGGCAGCACCCATTGGTCTGGTTATTTATCTGGGTGAAAAGAATCCTTGGTTATTATTATTAAGCAGGCTCCAGCTTTTATTTAATTGATACACAAATATATATGGAAAAGGATACAACTCCTTTTTCTGTTAATCAATGCCATGCAATTGCTTTTTGTGAGTAGAGGATGGTGATGATGATGATGATGACTATATATTTGTTTTAGGGTAGCACTTAGGGTTCCGAGAAGTGATTAGGTTCACTAGGAATAGAAATAGTAAAAAACAGAGCTCACATCTAATTACAGACACAGGAAGGCTGTGTCTAGACTGGCAAGTTTTTCCGGAAAATCAGCTGCTTTTATGGAAAAACGTGCCAGCTGTCTACACTGGCCGCTTTAATTTCCGGAAAAGCACTGACGATCTCATGTAAGATCGTCAGTGCTTTTCCGGAAATACTATGCTGCTCCCGTTCAGACAAAAGACTTTTTCCGAAAGACTTTTGCACAAAAGGGCCAGTGTAGACAGCACAGTACAGTTTTCTGCAAAAATGCCCCGATCGCGAAAATGGCGATCAGGGCTTTTTTGCGGAAATGCGCATCTAGATTGGCCACAGACGCTTTTCCGCAAAAAGTGCTTTTGTGGAAAAGCATCCTGCCAATCTAGATGCGCTTTTCCAAAAATGCTTTTAACGGAAAACTTTTCCATTAAAAGCATTTCCAGAAAATCATGCCAGTCTAGACGTAGCCGAAGTATTCACAGATGGAGAACTGAGGCACAGGGACTGAAGTGACTTGTTAGGCATCACTGGCAGAATCAAGAATTAAATCCAGACGTTCTGAGTCCCAATGTACTACTGTAACCTTATAACTACAAGGCTATCTCTCTCCCCAATTGGATTACCATGATCTCAGTCTTTCCCTCAAAAATGCCTCTCTGCCATTTTATTGCTCCCTTCACACATCTAATCTGACACTAAATTTCAAGCACTTTGGGCCAGGGTTTGAGCTTGTGCTGTCAAGTGCCTTGCACACTTTTGGGTGCTGTAAAAGTAAGCCACTGTTATTAATACTTGTCATTGTTTTGTCACCTCTGGTGGAACTGTAGTTGAATGTAACCCACATAATTTATACTACAGCATTTAACTTTGCTTGGCACAAAAGAAGGGGAAAAGAGGTAGGGAGGGGAAAGAGATTGTAGCTGAAATACTCAGTGTCTCCTCACACATTGAGAGGGCAGGGCAGGTCAACTCAGCCAATGGTCCAGAGTCAGCAGTAGTGTACTTCAGTTATTAGACATGCTAGGTAGCGGTTTCTCAAGCTGTGTAAATTGTGTTTTTATTATGGCCAATCCACCTCATAGATCATAAGAGCTGTGCAAGAAGAAAGGATATAGATACAGAATTAAAAAGCAGTGGACTCAGCTGCTGATCCCTGCAGAACAAAGTGATATGTCTGCTGTGAGCACTAGGTCCCAGTTCCAATACTACTTTGGATATAGGAGTGTGCAATTCCAGCTTTGCTTATTAGAGGTCTTCAATTAGGATGTTTGGTCCTCTGTGGTGTGTTTTATGGATCCTGAGGGAGAGCAGGGAGGGGAATATTTGTTACCCAAGAGGCCAGAGATGACTTGTGCCAGCTTATAATGGCGGAGTGCAGGGGCAGAGTGTGGGCAGCTAGCTTCAGCAATGTTAGGGTATGTCTACACTAGGAAATTATTTTGAAATAATTTATTTTGAAATAATAACTCCCACAATAACTATTTTGAAATAAGCTTTCTTCCTCATGACACGCAGGTGTTATTATTTTGAAATAACCAACCCATTATTTTTGAAGTAATGGGCTTGGTACTATGGACGCTTGGCTTGTTATTTCAAAATAAGGGGAATTATTTTGAAATAACTCCCTAGTATAGACCAGGGCGTAGAGAGTTTACAGTACTGTAGTTGCATTGGTGCACCTGCACAGCTGAAAACTCTGTAGTGTATCTATGCCCTGAGATTATGGAGAGAAGACAATACCTTATAGAGATCTGGATAATGGGATTATGGAGAGAAGACAATACCTTATAGAGATCTGGATAACGGGTACTAGTTCAATCTCTGTACCATGTTAGAGAGAGGCAGCTTATATCTGTTTCACCAGCAATGAGGTGACGAGTCAGATATTAATCCACAGGCTGGAATACTGATAGCTTTGAAGTTCCCCAGCAGTTTCTGGCAGAGCTCTTAAGTGTTTGAAAGGACTGAGATGCTGTCTTTCTTTTCAAGGTCTGAAAAGTCCAGTTGACACAGTGCATATTACGGTCATGTGACTGATAGAAACTGAAGAATCATCTCAGAGAGAAGATCAGAGGGGAAGTGCTTTATTATGTTATACTTGAACAAAGAAAATGTTTTGATGAAACATTATATTTGAATGTTCATAATAAAATGGGGAAGCATTCTGAACACCAACAGATTTACTAATAGTTCCATTTAAAAGTTATTCATAGTATTCCAAACCCTGTTTACAATATTTTACACTATTTATAATGTCCCTGTGTGCATTGCATATTTGTTTTACTAAGAAAGTGGATAGCTCTCTTTCTCTGACAGGGTATGTCCACACTACCACCCTAGTTCGAACTAGGGTGGTTAATGTAGGCAACCGAAGTTGCAAATGAAGCCCGGGATTTAAATTTTCCGGGCTTCATTTGCATTTTGCCGGGCGCCGCCATTTTTAAATCCCGGGTAGTTCGGACTCCGTGCCCGCGGCTACACGTGGCACCAACTAGGTAGTTCTGATTAGTTTGGACCGGTGTACCGGTAGTTCGGAATAGGAAGCCTAATACGAACTACCTACTCCGTGCCGTGTGTAGCCGTGGGCACGGAGTCCGAACTAGCTGGGATTTAAAAATGGCGGCGCCTGGCAAGATGCAAACGAAGCCCAGGAAATTCAAATCCCGGGCTTCATTTGCAACTTCGGTTGCCTACATTAACCACCCTAGTTCGAACTAGGGTGGTAGTGTAGACATACCCACATTGACTAGGAGCTATTAATCTCCAGTTGTCAGGATTTTACATACAATAGGCCTAAGGTTTAACTGCCTAATGCTCTCTGCAAAGTCCTGCAAAGTCCTGTCCTCTTCTTTGCCAAGAGTAAAGCTTAGGTGCAACAAGGGGAGTATAATAGCAAGCCCAGTTAAAATAGCAAAGCCTCCTCCGGTGTATTTCATTCAGATGTGTATGCAGATAACTTTAAAAAAATGCAGAGTGAACTTGGCAATATAGTTGAAGGTGATCAGATATAGGAGCACCTGGTGATGTTTGTTTCAGTTGATTTCATGACATTTGACATCAGTGAGCTGCCTTCCAAAGGGAATGAACATTTGGAAAGTAACACATTAGCAAATAAGACTGCCTCAGAGCATAAGGATTTCCAGGTGAAAAGCCCATGGTACTGAGTTTTTGAAGAATTTTACTCAAATATTAGCACCTAATGCTGCTGGCATTATGTGTTGTTATTATTTCTATGAACCACACTTGGAATCCCCATTGAAATCAGGCCCAATTTTATTAGCTGACAGTCCTTGTATAACATAGACAGTCCCTGACAAAGGATGGGAGAAAGGAAATGTTCTAGTCTCATTTCATAGATGAGGAATTAGGGCTAAGACTTTTTAAGTCTCTATTTTTTCTCTTCTCCCTGCTATGAGAGAGATCTGGGCCCCAGTCTGACTCAGAATGTCCACACCACAATCAGGCTTGGGGAGCAAAGAGGCCAATTGCCCCAAGGCTACTGAGGCAATGGTGGAGGCCAGAGCCCCAGGCCCTTTAAATTTCTGCTGGAGCACTATGCTGTGTGCTCCAGGCATCTGTGAGGTCTGGGCAGGCTTTTCTGCATTCTGGGTGGCTCAGAGGGCTGGCTGCCCTTGTCCCTGCCTTGCCCTTGCCCTTGCCCAATTGCCCTCTCAGGCCTTTTTGCTCCCCTGACCACAATCAAATGGCCCCATAGCCCACCCAGAAGACATGACCCAGGAGTGTTCAATTGCCATATTGCCATAGCCCTAGGGTGCGTCTACACAGCACAGTTATTTCAAAATAACTGACTCATTTCGAAATAACAGTGTGAGCACCTACACATCAATACCGTTATTTCAAAATAAATTTGAAATAACGGATGCCTTATTCTGACTTCTGTAAACCTCATTCCGTGAGGAATAATGCCTATTCAGAAATACCTATTTTGAAATAGCTATGGTGTGGATGTGCCACTGCTGCTATTTGGAAATAACTCCTCCCCAGGGCCATTTGAACTAATTACTTCCTGGGGCTCTAAATCAAGATAGTGTGTCCACATTAGGGAAGCCTGCCTCGGATTAATTTTGAGGCTTGCCTATAGTGTAGACGCACTATTTTGAAATAATCTATTTCAGAATATGTCTTCCAGAATAGCTTATTTCAAAATAAGTGCAATGTAGACATATCCTTAGTTTCAAACACGGGGAGCAGAAGAAGAATAGGATGGCTCCAATTCCTACTGCTGCTGTAGTCTTTATGTCTGCTTGGATATTTTCCAGGTAATTTGGATGTGTGATTTGCTACCTTGGCATTATTTATAAATATTTGTTTTGAGTAGTGACTTTTTGTTATTTATACCATATGTGATTGCCTGCCTAAGTCATGCTGTTTTTGTGTTACTCCCTAAAGAGATGATTGCAACTGTTAATAACTATATAAAAACAATAACTAATATCTAAGAAACATCAATAAGTAAAAACAATAATAAATATAAAATGCAGACAAATGTGAAATGTTTCAAGTACAAATTTTCAGGTGAACAATGATCTGGGCCAAAATTCATGAGTATTTTGGGCTTCTCAAATCTTTTTACAGATACGTAGTGATCATCCAAATGCAATACTGTCAGGTAACAAATAACTCCACAGATCACTGGGATTCTGTACAGATTCTGGGGTCCCCATTACAGAAAGGATGTGAATGCATTGGAGAAAGTCCAGTGGAGGGCAACAAAAATGATTCGGGGGGCTGGAGCACATGACTTATGAGAATAGGCTGAGGGATTTGGCTGGTTTAGTCTGCAGAAGAGAAGTGTGAAGGGGGGATTTGACAGCAGCCTTCAACTTTCTGCAGGGAGGTTTCAAAGAGGATGGAGTGACAGATGGCGGAACAAGGAGCAATGGTCTCAAGTTCAGTGTGTGTGTGTGGAGGGGGAAGTCTAGGGTGGATATTAGGAAAAACTATTTCACTAGGAGGGTGGTGAAGCACAGAAGTGGGTTACCTAGGGAGGTGGTGGAATCTCCATCCCTAGAGGTTTTTAAGTCCTGACTTGACAAAGCCCTATATATGGAGGCATACTTATCTCATAGAACTGGAAGGGACCTTAAGAGGTCATCAAGTCCAGTCCCCTGCCTTCACAGTAGGACCAAGTAACATCCCTGACAGATTTACCCCAGGTTCCTAAATGGCCCCTTCAAGGATTAACTCACAACTCTGGGTTTAGCAGGCCAATGCGCAAACCACTGCGCCAACCCTCCCCCTCAGCTGTGATGATTTAGTTAGGATGGGTCCTGCTTTGGACAGGTATTCTATATAATAATTATAGGTAAGTGTTGGGGGCTGATACACCCCATTGCCCTTTAGAATGGGGAAGAGGCATGTCAAAGCCCCACAGCCAACTTTAAAGGGTGCCCAATGTCTCAGGACTATGCAATTCAGTGTCCACATCCTTTACTATTGCCCGGATAGAAGGGCAGTGCAATTCTCAGCCAGTGTTAGTTCAATACCACCTGTAGACCAAGGTAGAGTTGCCCAATGTCCAGAGTCATAATGACCCTCATGGTGAGGGTAATGCAGCCCAGTAGTCAAAGTCTATATGAACCTTTGTGGTCAGGGTAGTGTGTCCCAAAGACCAGAGTCACTATTACTGGCAGGATAGGCCACCATTCTAGTGTGAGTGATGGCTAGGGTATGTTAGGGGAACCTGGTATCCTGGTATCTCCATGGTATCCTGACTTTGTGCCCTCTTTGTGGTGGGTTCACCTGTCACCAACTGGATGGGGATCTGGCCCTGAGCCTTTATCTCCTTCTAACACTGTTTTCCCTCAAAGTTTCCCTGGGTCACTTCCTATGTGAGTGTCTGGCTTCTTTGGCATCTGTGATCTCTGGTGTTTGCACCTTCTGTGATGTCCCTCTCTGTATATTAGGATCTAGTCCCATCTGGCAGGCCTCCAAGCATGTTCCTCCTTCCACTCAGGCCCTTTATACCTTGGCTTCAGCTGGAGCATGCCCAGCAGAGCTAACAGAGAAGGGATCACCCCTGGTGTACCAGGGTTGGGCTGACACACCCTATCACAGGAACTATTGGAACTATAACAAACACAGAGATAAAATTAAGTAAGCTGAACTGGAAGAAGTTTAAGTGTGATGCGGGGCCTTTGGAAGTATTCAAATACAGAAGAGCTCAGTGCCTAACTTCCAGAATGTTTAAAACAGCTCATATTTGAAAGGACACCACCACCTTTGTGCTCTGAGCCATACTATTTGAATGCTAATAAGTAACTAGCTATTAGCTGCCTTCACTCTTCCTATCAAAGTGGCTCCAACAAAGACCTTCAGGCATAGCCTTTGTTTCTCTTGGTTTTCCCCTTAACATAAACTAGCTATGTTGATTTCTTGCAAACAAAGTGGTGAATATTTTCAATAGAAAAAGAGAACCACAGTGGACATTCTCCATCTGATTTTAACAGCATTCAGGGAACTAAAATATTGGCTATTACATGCTGATGTTATACCTCTTAATAGCTTCCTGATTTTAACATGAGAGACATCATAATTTTATACTTAATTAGTGCAAACAATTGAAGGGAATTTCTCTATCTGCATTTTTAAAGGAAACTATGATTATTCCAAAGGCAGCTACTCATTAACGTTGACAGTTTAATCATAGTTGTTGACCCACTTGTTTGGTTTAGGAAATGACAGGAGGTTTAATTTATTGAGACTGCTTGCATAATTATTGAAACCTTCTTCTAACAATAGGTGATTGAACAAAAATAAACAGTGTAAAAATAAACAGAGTAATAACAACATTTAAATGATGTTATGAATCTCCATTGAGAAGACAGCATTCAAAATAGCATCTCTTTTACACAACACTCTTCTGAAACACACAATTTTCTCAGGCATATTGATTTAAATACAAAAGATTTGATATCCATAATTGTCCTCCGTGGCAGTATGAAAAGTCGGTCTATTTATATTATTGAATTGTCCTTTCATTCTCACATCACTTTGCTTATTCTGTGTTTTTACTCCTATTCTGGAAAATAGCTAAATGCTTTCTTAGAGGACATCAATGAGACATAGGCATGCGCTCAACTGCTTTCCTGGCTAAGGATGCTTTTTCTGAACAGAGAGCTCTCTGGCTTGTCAATAAAATAGCTGCATGCTATACCCATACTTACTGGGTACAACAGATTGAACAACTGGCCAATAGAGGGACTATGGTCTCTCAGGGTATGCCATCATTATCATTATCATCATCATCCTGATAAAGTATTAAGTAAGAACTGAAGGGAAACAGTGAATGTCCCATTCAATTACATCAATTAATGACAGACAACTGTAAAAAATTACAGTGTTCTTCTATACAAGTGCTAGAAGCCTAAAAGCTAAGTTAGGTCAACTTGAGTGTCTGGTATTAAATGAGGATATTTATATAATAGGCATAACATAAATTTAGTATGATATAACAATACCAGCATATAAAATATACAAAAATGAAGTGGGGGGGCTACGTCTACACGATATGCTTCTTGCACAAGAGGCCTTTTGTACAAGAGTTTTTGCACAAAATCTTCTTGCACAAGAGCACATCCACACCTCAAAGCACATCACAAAAGCCATGTGCTTTTGTGCAAGCTAGCGTCCACACTGCATGGACACTCTTGCGCAAGAAAGCTCTTGCTTTTTCCCATAGAAATCCCTCGGGAGCGTCCACACTTGCCTTTTTGCACAATAGATGTAGCGCAAAAAGGAGTTATGCCTTGTAAAAGGAGGTTTACCTACACTGGCAAAAGCCCTCTGTTCTTCCATTTAACTGATGATTTACTTGCGCAAATGAGTATTTGTGCAAAAACCTTGCAGTGTAGATGTAGCCATGGTGAGTGGCATGAGATGTGAAAGAAAGCATAGAGTCAAATATAGTAAAAATCGTACATAAATCAAGCTCTACTGTTCAAGCTCTATGGCTAGAAATTCCATCTTTGAATGTAAGTGTATATCAGTAGGAATATACTGAAGATCACCTCATCAAAGTGATTGTGAAATTCTCTGGGACATTAAAGAGGCAATCAAAATAGAAAATTCAGTTACAATGGAAATTTCAGTTATCCCTTAGGGTATGTCTACACTACCCCGCTAGTTCGAACTAGCGGGGTAATGTAGGCATACCGCACTTGCAAATGAAGCCCGGGATTTGAATTTCCCGGGCTTCATTTGCATAAGCCGGGCGTCGCCATTTTTAAATCCCGGCTAGTTCGAACCCCGTGCCGCGCGGCTACACGCGGCACGGAGTAGCTAGTTCGGATTAGGCTTCTAATCCGAACTAGCTGTACTCCTCATGGAAGTACTAATTAGGAAGCCTAATCCGAACTAGCTACTCCATGCCGCGTGTAGCCGCGCGGCACGGGGTTCGAACTAGCCGGGATTTAAAAATGGCGGCGCCCGGCTTATGCAAATGAAGCCCGGGAAATTCAAATCCCAGGCTTCATTTGCAAGTGCGGTAAGCCTACATTACCTTCCTAGTTCGAATTAGGAGGGTAGTGTATACATACCCATACTTACTGGGTACAAGTCACCTCAGGACAGGATGCAAAGATAAAGTTTCTTGACAACATAAATGACTGTTTTTTGGAGCAGCTAGCCCTGGAACATAGAAGAGGAAAATCAATTCCTGATTTAGTCATAAGAGGTTCGTAGGATCTGGTCCAAGAGGGCAACATAGTTGAACCACTAATAGTCAACATAACATAATTAAATTTTACATCCCTAATTGGAAAGAGGGACATAGCCAAAGAAGCTGACGACTATATCATTTAATTTCAGTAAGGTCTCTACACAAAAATTAGTAACAAATTAAAAGGAACAAGAGTGAAATGCCTGCAAACAGCATGGAAACTTTCTAAAAATGCCAAAATTGATCATTAGGCTTTGTCTACACTATGCAGCTTTTAGTAACACAGCTGTGTTGCTATAGCCGCGTCACTAAAAGTTGGACAGTGTAGCCACTGTTTGTCAGCCCTTTTGATGACATAATACTTCCACTCCAGTGAGCAGTGTTAGCTTTGTCCACAGGAGAGCACTCCTGCTGACACAACGCTGTTCACCCTGGCACTTGTTGTCAGCAAAAATTTGTCTTTTGTGAGAGTGTAATTTTAATACCTCTGAATGACAACTTTTTTAATGTTCAGTTGCCAGTGTCGACATAACTTTCAATTAAATATATACTCCAAAGAGAAAAAAAAACCTCAGTAAGAGAACGAAAACAATGCCATCATGGCTAAACAAATGAGAAATAGAAGTAGCTAAAGCCAAAAAGACTTTGGAGAGCAACTAAGAAAAAAATAAAATCTGCCAGCATTTTTTTCAGTACTTCAGAAGCAGAAAGTCTGCCAAACAATCAGTGAGGCTACTTAATGAATGAGGTGCTAGAGAAGCACTCTAGTAACACAAGACCACTGTAGAGAACCTAAAGGCCTTCTCTGCACCACCAATTTTCACTGCAGGAGTTATTAGGGAGATTCCCACTACTGAGCTATTCATTTAGGTGATAAAACTAAGGAACTGTCCCAGACTGAGGTGTGAATAGAGGAGGCTGTGAAACAAATTAGCTTCCGTACCAGCTAATTAGAGGATAACTAATGTGATGCCAAGTTTTTTAATGCTTCAGAGGCTATAATGGCAATTACAGATGCTAAGATTAACTTCAATATCAGGCAAATTGGTTGCAAGTATAGTACAGAACAGAATTGCCAGACACATAGATGAACACAATTTGTTGGGGAAAAGTCAACACAACTTTTGTAAAGGGAAATCATACCTCACCAATCTATCTGAATTCTTTAAGGCAGAGGTTCTCAGTTGCTGGTTCCCAGACCAGTGCCAGGCCTCAAACTGCTGGCTGCCAGGTTGCGGCAGCTTCTGAACCTGTCTGTTCACAGTGGCTTTGAGGGCCAGGACTCACTCTGGCTGTCTTAGCTGCTGCACAGCAGTCAGCTTCAGCTGTAGCAGCTGTGGCAGCTGACGGCAGTGCTGGGGCAGGGGCAGCGGCAGGGGTAGGTGGAGTGGGAGGAGCCTCCTTCCCCCCTCCCCTCTTCTCCCAGGTAAGATGGTGGCCCAGCCAGGTTTCCACGTTCCCCCCTGCCTCTGTCCATGGAAGTACGAGATGGGCTTGGGGAAGGAGAGGGTGCAAAGGAGGGGGGAGCATGTGCACTGCCAATGGCTACTCCCCCTGCGCATGTGGCAGTAACGGCCATGCTCCCTAGAGAGGACAGCCTCGCTCTGGAGAGTGCAGGGATGGGGTGGGGTCACAGGGTGAAGGGGTGCTGGGTTGGGGCTAGGGATTAAGGGAGGAAGACGAGGGCTGAAGGAGAGCAAGGGTTAGAGGTCAAAGGGCAAGAGGAGCTGAGTTGCAATGGATCAGTAGTTACGGAGCCAGGTGCAGCACAGCTCGTGCTTCCGTCTCAGGGAGCAGCAGAGGTGTCTGAGCAGAGTCGGGGGCCTCAGAGCTTTTGGAACAGGCAGTTGAAGGGTCAGTGGGGCAGGATATGGGTTTGGCACAACAGGCGGTCATGGAGTTTGTGGAGCAAAGGGCACCGGGGGGTAGTGGGGCAGAATCAGGGAGCACTGGGAGCGGTGGAGCAGGATCTGGGGAAAAGGAAGTTGTCAATTTAAGTCAGGGATTTCTGGAACATAAAGTGCCAAGGTTGGTAGTGACAGTGGATGCAGGATTGGCTTCAGACAAGACGGAGGTGGTTGACAAAAGGAAGTTGGCAGCAGGGAGTGTTGGGAAGCGGGAGACGGTGGGCACTGGGGTAACAGGCTTGGCAAGACAGACTTGTGAGGTAATGAGTTTAGTGGGATGTAGGGTATATCAGATGATAGGTTTGGCATGTTTGATAATACAGAGACAGAGTACCAGGGTTGGCTGGACAGGGTCAGAGGATTATGGGGTTGGAGGTAGAGGAATGTGAAGCGAGAAGACGAGGTCAGCAAGTGAGTGAGTTGGTGGATAGGTAACATTTTATTTGCATATTCTTTTTGCATACGCAAATAATGAATATACAAATATGTAAATAAAATGTTACCAGTCCGCCAGAAGTTTTTGAATGGGTTTGCAGGTCCGCAATATAAAAAAGGTTGGGAACCACTGCTTTAAGGGGATCAAGAAACATGTGGAAAAAGATGATCCAATGAATATAAAGTAGTTGGACCTTCAGAAAACCTTCAGAAAGTCACTCACCAAAGGCTCATAAGCAAAGTAAGCATTCATGGAATTTGTTAAAAATAGAAAACAAAGTGTAGGAATAAACTGTGTTACTTAGATGTTCATAGGTAAGTAACTGTGCCCCTCAGAACTGTACTGGGACCAACACTATTCAAGATGCTCATAAATTTATCAGCCTTGGAGAATCTGGCGATGGGATACCAAGATACATCCATAAAGCTACTGTACGGTAATTTGAGAACCTCAGCACTAAAACTGCTGGAATGTGGTGCGCTCTGCTAGAAGTCTATTGATAAAAATATTTCTTAAGCTTGTAACTGTGTGTTCTTGGATTTATGTTCCTAAATCATTGAATGGTTTCACGGATTCCAAAATGAAACAATCTATCTGTAACTTTGTAACCAAACCACAGAAAACTCTAATGTGGTCTGAACTTGGAGTGAAATTAACACTGTAAGCAAGTTGGAGGGTTTAATCCACATATACGGAAATCATCACCAAGATTCATTGAGAACTGAAACAGCTAAATTGTGGTCCCCACTCCTGTATGCTTATCTGTGAATGACACTTCCTCCACAAGGTTGAAATATATGGTTGTTTAGAAAAGGAGTTTAAGGAGAGGGGAGCTATTAATGCTAATTTATGTGGTGGTATAATGCTTTTTTCTAGTATAATTGCAATATTTTCAGTGCTGTTTTCTTCTGATTTGTTCTCAGCTTTGTTTTTACAAGTATACTGGGCTCTGAAGCCCCTTATCCTATTTGCAGTTCTTCAACATGTTTACTGATTAACTGTGCCAGTAGATGCAGCTGAAATTGTATTCAGTTTAATTAGCTTTCTTCACTCACAGTGCAAATGAAGTATGAGTGTATTTAATCTGACGGTATGTGTACAGAGCCAGTGATTTGACTTTTGCTCTTAATACATTCTTTCAAGATGCTATACCCAGTGATTCATTTACATCAATAATTGAAAACTCATCAATCTCTTCAACTTCTTGCTCCACTCTCTAATGATATGTATGATTGGTTATAGCCATAAAAAGGAATCATAAAAATTTTAAAGATAATGTAAGTGCTGAGAATGAATCAATATAACTGCAATGATAGCATATTAGAAACAATTCACCTAACTCTATTATAACTTAATCAGTTGCTGTTATTATTGAAATGGGTACACCTCCTCCCCTATCATTTTGAATCAGAAGACAATTTGCTATGAAAAAATATGATATAGCAATGACAAGCCACTGGATTAATACTTTATTATGTCTCATTGTACCTGGTATGGATGACATAAAGTGAATTGATATTTTAATAAGCAATGTTTGCCATTCTATAATGCTTTACCTCCTTGCATCTCAAGCCCTTTACAATATTAATTAATTAAACTTCACAACATGCCTATCAAGTAAGTATTTATGCATGCACATAATAAATGAGTAAACTTTAAGTCAGAAATATTAAAGAAGTCATGCAGATTCAGAGAGAAAGGAGATTGAAGAACTGGAAATAGAACCCTGAAGTCTTAATTTTTAGTCCCCTTGATCTAGTAGTTGCTAGCATCAAGCCAGCCTCATGTGTGAGTTCCAAATGGGGCAAACTTAGAAAAAGTTTTTACTTTTTGATTCAAGGGAATATACGCTTCTGGCTCAGTTAAGATTTTTGGCCTGCAAACTATCAGCATTCTAGTTGGAATGTCAGATGCTACAGTGTCCGGGTAAAATGACTCTAGCTTAGGGGTGGGCAATAATTTTTGCCCAGGGGCCACTTCAAAATTTTTGGAGTAGCTAGTCCTGGAATCTGCAAAGGGAGAGCAGTTCTTGATTTAGTATTAAGTTGGGCACAAAAGCTGGTCCAAGAGGTGAATGACTTGAACCACTTGGTAATAGTGACTATGAGATAATTAAATGTAACATCCGGAGTTGAGGAGGGGGAAATACCAAACAAGCCCATTCCATTTCACTTCAGAAAGGGGAATTACACAAAAATGAGGAAGCTAGTTAAATGGAATTTAAAAGAAACAGTCACAAGAGGGAAATGCCTTCGAGCTTTATAGAAACATTAAAGAAACCCATAATAAAAGCTCAAATTAAATATACACCCTAAATAAACAACAGAGAAAAGAAGCAGTTAAAGGCAAAAAAAAATTCATCTTTTAAAATTGGAATTCAACTCCTACTGAGCAAAATAGAAAGTAGCATAAAATCTGGCAACTCAAGTGTAAAAGAATAATTAGGCAGGCCCCCCCAAAATTTGAAGAGCAGCTATCAAAAGGCACAAACAATATTTTTAAGTACATTAGAGGCAGGAAGCTTGCAAAACCAGCAGTGAGGTCATTGGATGAATGAAGTGCTAAAGAAGAACTCAAGGAAGACAGGGCTGTTTTGGAGAAGCTCTTCTCATTGGTCACTGCTGCAGAAAATGTGAGGGAGTTTCCCACACCTGACATTCTTTTCAGATGACAAATCTGAGGCTCTCTTCTAGGTTCATATGTCAGTAGAGAAGGTTTGGAAGAAGCTCATGAGTTAAATAATAATAAGTCACCAGGAACAGATTATATTCACCCAAGAGCTCTGAAGGAACTCAAATATGAAATTGCAGAACTACTAAGTGTGATTATTTAAATGAGCTGTACCAGATGACTGGATAGTCAGTAGTGTAACACTTTAAAAAAAGGCTTCAGAATTAATTCTGTCAATTACAAGTTAGTAAACTTAACTTCAGTACAAGGCAAACTGGCTGAAACTATAGAAAGAACAGAATTATCAGTCACATTGATGAAACCAACTTTGTTGGCCTTTTAAAAGTGAAATGATGACTCACCAGCCATTTAGAATTCTTTTAGGGGTCAACAAACATGTGGACAAGGAGGATCCAGGTTAAACATTCACAGATGATTCAAAACTACTGAAGATCATTAAGTCATAAGAATATAAGAATGGTCATATGGGATCAAACCTAAGGTCCATCTAGCCTAGTATCCTTGTCTTCTGACAGTAGCCTATGCCAGGTGCCCCAGAGGGAATGAACAGAACTGGAATTCATCAAGTGACCCATTCCCTATCACCCATTCCCAATTTCTGGAAAACAGAGGCTAGGGACATCATCCCTGTCCATCCTGGCTAATAGCCATTGATAATAGCTATCATCAATGAATTTATCTAGTTCTTTTTTGAGACCTGTTATAGACTTGGCCTTCACTGCATCCTCTGGTAAAGTGTTCCATAGGCTGACATTGTGTTGTGTAAAAAAAAAATCCTTTCTTTTGTTTGTTTTAAAACTGGTGTCTATTAAATTCTGTAAGTCCAAAGCAGACCAAAGAGTTACAAAAGGATCTCATAAAACTGATGATGGGGCAACAAAATGGGAGCTGAAAATAAATGTTGATAAATGAAAAGTAATATACATTGGGAAACGTAATCCAAACCATGTATACAAAATGATGGGATCTGAATTAGATGTTATAACTTAATAAACAAATATTGGAGTCATTATGGATGGTTCTCGGAAAGCATCTGTTCGATGTGCAGCAGCAGTAAAAAAAGCTAACAGAATGTTAGGGGCCATTAGGAAAGGAATAGATAATAGGACAGAAAATGATATAATGCCACTATAAAAATCCATGGTAAATTCATATCCTGAATGTTTTGTGCAGTTTTGGTTGCCCCAACTCAAAAAAAGACATATTGTAATGGAAAAAGTTACATGGAACAACAACAGAAATGATTAAGGTATCAAAAAACTTTCATATGAGGAGAGATTAAAAAGACTACGGAATTTTCAGTTTGGAAAAAGGATGAGCAAGAGAAGGTTCCACAGAGGTCTATAAAATCATGACAGGTATGATAACATATTTTAAAACAAGCAGAAGGAAGTACTTCTTGATACAACACATAATCAACCTGTGGAATTTATTGTCAGGTGATATTGTGAAGGCCAAAACTATACCAGGATTCAAAAAAGAATGAGATAATGGAAAATTGGTGCATCAAAGGCTATTAGCCAAGATGGTCAAGGATGCAACATCATGACCTAGGAGGCCCTAACCTTCGATTGCCAGAAACTAGGTGTAGGGGGGTCGGAGTGGCTCACTTGATTGCTTGTTCTATTCATTCACTCTGAAGCACTTGACATTGGTCACTGTCAGATGGCAAGATAATGGAGTAGGTGGACCATTGAGCTGTCCCTGTTTGGGCCATTCTTCTGATCTTATGTAACAAAAATTAGATGCAAAACAAAGATAGTTTCCTTACATGATGTAGTATTGCAAGTGATTTAAAATAATTTCATTAATGCTACTAAAAGCATATATAAAGACCAAATTAATGCACTTAATAATATATATAAATGCTTTTACCTGGCAAACTGGTTTCAGTTCTGGTTATACCATCCCCCAAATTGGTTGGCTTCAGTAGAAAGAGTTCAAAGGTAGGTGACAAAAATAATAGGAGGTTTGGAAAAGTTTGAAATTATTCTGATTGATTAGGAAGGGAGTTCAATAAGAAGGTTCATGATAGAAAAGTACAAAATATTGAAAGACACAGAGTGGTTGAACCAGGGCTGGATTAAGGCATGGGCTAGCTGGGCAGCTGCCTGGGGCACCAACCTATGGGGGCCGCCTGATGGCAGCTATATGGGGCGCTCAGCTGTGCGCCTGGCTCCCGGATCATGGGCTGCAGCGCCTGGCTTTTGGATCACTGGCGGCAGCAGCTCCCAGCAGCCACACTGCAGCGGCCACCCAGGGTGGGGGCTGCGTTAACCCCCGCAGCGCCAACCAGCAGCACCCTTCCCACTGCAGCTGCAGGGCCCTGCACGGCCAGGCTCGACTTGCCCCGGGTGGCCCCAGGCTGCGCGCCAGTGGCGGTAGCCAGGCTGGGCAGGGCCAGGCACGTGTGTTCTGCTACCGCCAGCTCTGCGCGCCCTCCCCCACACACCAGGTGGGGGCAGGGCCATGCATGCGCCCTCCCCCAACCCTGGGCGCGATTAAACTGTCTGCCTGGGGTGCCAGAATGACTCGGTCTGGCCCGGGGTTGAACTGAGTACTCCTACTGATCTTTTCTCAGCATACAAGAATGAGGGATCATGCAATGACACCAAACATTTGAATCTAACAAAATGAAATATTTTTTCCCCGTGCAATCTATTTATCCAGTGGAACTCACTTCCTCATGATACCATTAGGGTCAAGTACTAAGTAGGACACAAGAAAGGATTACACATTCATATGGTTATTGAAAACTTTGGCACTTACATTAAAATATGCAAATGTAAAAGGCATATAGGCCCGCATGCTTCTGGCAACAACCCCAATAATAGCTGAGAGACATTAGGAGGCAACTTACCATAATCAGTCTCTTCATAATAGTATGGATTTTCTTCCATTTTTTTCTGAAGTAACTAGTACTTGCCATTATTAGAAACATGGAACTGGATTAGATGGCCTACTGATTTGAATCAGTGTAGCATTTCCTATGCTTGTATGATGAGTCTTCAGTTATACCAGTTTATAATACAAATTCAACATTGCTGAACATGAACCTGCAGTGAGTCAATGCCAGCCTCTGTGATAGACTAAACCATGCTAGCTTCATGAATCTCTTGAGTATAATTTCAGACCATTTGGTTTTCTATAGGGAAAAACACAACAATACACCTCTTGACAAGATTATCCAACTCTCCTCTGCACTTACACATTCTTGGAACATTACCAGTATATTGTGGAGAATTACAAATTTGTTTTCCATATGAATGACAGGTAATAAAATTAAACTATATTGTACTGTAGTGGTTCATATGTTGGAGTCAGTGTTTGTTTATTACTAGTTCCTCTTTTTGCTTTCTTAGGAAATAGCTCATTATTACCTACAAGCTCTGTTATTTGAAAACCATAAAATTGGTTTTAAGTGTGTGCTGCTTACCATTCTACATCACTCCCTCTCCACCTTTCCAAATATATAATTAGATTTTCATAGTTGCTCTGCTCCATTTTACAAAAACCCATTGTATGGAATATGAGAATTTTAGAAGGAGGGTGGAACGTTTTGATGTTTATTTGCATGCTGATTCTAAGAATGTGTGGGTTTATTATTTTATGTTATTTTTGCTTAGCTCTAGAAACAAATGGAAAAAGTTACGCCTGCTTAAGGGGGCACTGAATCATTTTCCACAATGTGTTCTGAAATACTATAAGATCTGAGAGACATACTGGGCCTATTGAACACTGTAGCAGTTCAAAGACACTCAGAGAGCGATCTGTACCAATGAATATTCTCGTGACCAGCTATTTGGTGATACATCTAGTTTTGGGAATTTGCAGGGCAGCAGTTCCTCTTACAGAAGAGTTGGAGATGGGATACTCATGTGGGACTTCTCTTCTTCCACAACAATTTAGCCACTCCACCTACTGATAGAAAAAGGAGGAAACACAAACAGATCCTCAAATCACACTCCCTCCATATGATACTGGGCATTGGACCACTATCAAAATGCAATTTTCACATAGTTTATACTGGAAAAGAGTGCCTTTGACAATACAGCTCATACCAAGGTCCTGAATAGAATCAACTATAATGGCAATATATATATATTTTTTTCTGGTATAACTGCATCTACACTAGGCCTTTTGCAGGTATAAAAATGTCAAAAATGTCACACCCAATCAATGTTATGATAATGGAAAAAGTTTAAAAAAGACTTACCTAAAAATATTGATATAGCTAATATTCCAGTCATCATTCCTTTTTCCAGTTGACTTCTTTTTTTCCTTTCTTCAACAACAGCTATCCCCATCCAGAGATATCCCAGAGTCCACCAAAGCAGTGGTTTTTTTTGTGATGGTACTGCCTGGTACACAGTACTGGCACCTCTAGATTCAGTACCAGCACCTCCAGTCAGAGCTCAACAACTTTTCCCCTGGAGTACCCGCACCTTTTTTTTAACAAAAAAAGCACTGCACCAAAGACTTCTAAGCTGAATACTGTTCAAGAGGAAAGCTGGAGAAGTAGTGAGACACCAACTGTGGGCTTCCTTTGCAGGTCTTGTGGCAAATGGTGAAGTGTATACTCCAGCTGAGGGTGCCAAAGTAGAAGAGGCAAGGCCTACTTTGCCCTGCATGACATGGAATTCCTTTGACCATTAAGGGTGAATCTACACCGCAGGATTTAACTCAAAATAAGCTATGCAAATTGAGAGAAGTCAATTGAGTAGCTTATTTCGAAATAGCTTATTTTAAAATTAGAAGAATCTACACAGCGCTTATTTCGAAATAGCACAATCTTCCTCCGACTTCCCTTACTCCTCATAAAATGAGGATTACAGGAGTCAGAGTAAGAAGTCCTCCACCTTGACTGTATTTTGACATTATCTCAAAATAACTGACTTCTTTGTAGAGGCAGCGTAAGTTATTTTGAAATAATGCTAGTTATTTTGAAATAACATTGCTATGTAGATGTACCGTTACTGAGTTACATTGCTGTAATAACAGTGGAAAGTTATACCTTACTTGGGTATTAGGATAAACTGGAATTCCCAAACTGTAGAGAACAGTAGGGTGGCAGTGGAATAGACTAGATAACCTAAAATATATTTTTCATCTGTATTCTTTTATTTTCGTGTGTTTCCTGAAGCACAGCTACAGGAAAAATTAAGAACACCATATAAAATTCTAATTTTCACCAAATTCTCTCCTTCCAAAAAATCTTTGTTTTTAAGGATAACAGGAAAAACTTAAAAAACAAAACATAGTCTAGTAGCATCATAAAAACTAACAAAACATGGAGATGGTATAATGAGCTTTGCTTGGCACAACCCACCTCTTCAGAAGACAGGAGAGGGTTAGGGTTAGGTTAGGAGAAGATGACTCCTGTCATCTGAAGAAGTGGATTGTGCCCACAAAAGCTCACGATCTACATATTTTGTCAGTTTTTAATGTACTAGTAGACTATTTGTTGTTTTTTAAGTTTTTCCTGTTACAGTCTAACTCAGCTACCCTTCTGAAGGTAAGGATAACAGATATTCTTGGTGGTGCAGATGAGTATTTGATTTTTCTCATCTTCATAGAAAGTTTCTTGATGTTGCTCAACATTTCAAATGGGAAAGAAAGAAAAAAATAAGATTACCACAAGTGCTTCCAGTTTGATTAAAAACAGTTGCTCTTCTATAATTATTGCAGAACCAAAATATTTTCTCCCTGCAAGAAAAACAATGATAAGCTACAATAAAATGGTTAATTATATTTTAACTTAACTTTACCTTGAGATGAGTTTTAAAGCTGCTCCAGTAATATAAATTTCAATATATAAATCTGGCTGTAAGCCATGGAAATTAGGTTATCAAGAATAACA
Source organism: Pelodiscus sinensis (assembly GCF_052426305.1). NCBI lineage: Eukaryota > Metazoa > Chordata > Testudines > Trionychidae > Pelodiscus > Pelodiscus sinensis. The sequence goes on from NC_143054.1 coordinate 18,553,559, forward strand.
GTAAACATTATTATCCTTAAGCTCAATAAGCTAATCATTAGTTATTAAGAAGTACTGATATAAACTCCTTGGGGGAAAACGGTTAAAAAAACAGCACATATTAAAGATAAAGCCAGTTGTGGAGTTGCCAACAATCACCTCTTATTTCTATGTGTATTCCAAGTAATATATACTGATCCACACAAATGGGGACCTATATATTGAGAAAAACACTGCAAGATTATACATTTAAGAACTGACTTGTGTGGTGTGTCATTTCTTGCATAAAATAAGCAGACCACAAGTGTTCCCTCTTTCACATTTCTATTTCAGGGAATCCCTCCAGCTCTCCTCAATTTCAAAGTGTGTTGGTTTGAGACCTCAGTCGCTTTCTTACTTTTTTCCAGTTTCTCTACTGCCTTAGGACTCATCCTGTAGTAGCAGTGCCACCCAGTGGCTGACCTCCCATGAGTTTCCAAAGCTTATTCTATGCATAACTCACTCTCTCCTCTGCCCTTCCTGTTGGAAATAGTCTGTTTTCTTGATTTCTGCCTCCTATAATTTAGTTCATTACACTTAAAATTGAGTCCCTGAAACTCCAATAACATTTTCTAGAGTCTCAGAAATGTTCCTTAATTTGACCTCCTAAACATGCCAAGTGCCCCTTCATTACAATGTTATGAATTCAGACAACCTGTTATTAACTTGTTGGACTTTCAGCTATAAACAGCAAATGTGTAATTCTCATGCTAGGGGTTTATATGAAGCACAGTACATGGGATTAGATGAAAAGAGTATTACAAATGCCATGGCAATTTCCTGTAAACAACTGGCAAAATTAACACAATCAAAATGAGAGATAAATTCATCCATCATTGGTGTATATATTTTAGCATTAATTACCTGAAGAAATAAGAAAAGCAATGCAATCCTTCTGGATGAAAGGTCCTATATAAAAACAAGATTTTAATTGTACAGATAAACTTGTAAATTTCATTTTTTGTGCATACAGGCCAGCTTGGTAATGAGATGATCATATATCTTCAGACTTTTTCAATGTGATGAGGATTTATTGTATTCCCTAGTTTCTATCAGATTTCAGTCCAAGGGATCTTTGAAGACTAAAAGGCATTTTACTATGAGTGAGCTTGTAAAAAGTAAAAATAACCTGCAACTATTCTCACAGACCCTACTTTCCAACTGAAATAAAATTTGGTCGCTTTCCAGTTGGGAGCAGCTGAGACCCATCAAACAACTGAAAACAATTTGTTCTGAGCTGGAGATGTCATACACTATTACCATAAAAAAATATGAAGTGCTGCTTCTGACTTCAGCTCACCACTTCAGATGAGCACTCTCCCATTTCACTTGACAGTTGTGGACATTGAAATAATACAAAACGTAACCCAATCAACAGAGTGTGAAGAATAAGAAAGCTAAAGACAGATGTTCAAAAGCTATCATCACCTTTCAGATTTAATTATACTGACATGGAATAAACAAGTGATAAATCAACTACTTTATGGAGCAATAAGCCTTCTACTATCTGTTAACCTAATGCCTTTCTAGAGGGTATATTTTAGTTAGACACAGGGCTGGAGGGGGAGGAGAGTTGTGCATGTAAGTAGTCACAGAAATTAAGCTTTCCCTAAAAAAATACTGAAATAATGCTATTTTACATGCTAAAAATTATATTTGAGGGCTTTTCCCCCTGGGGATTCTTCTTCTTCCCACCCTGCTCCCATTCCCACAATATGAGATTCTTAAAGCTGCTTTTACAACATTCATACCAGGTCCTCATTATTAATACCCCCAGGAGAAACAAAATGAATGAAGATATGACTATTATTTCATTTAGCTGTGGATTTCATTGGCATAGATTGACACTTATCCATCATGATTTATCACAATCCATTCAACAGTGCCAACTCATAATGCGTATAGGAAGTAAAAATGAAGGAATGGGGGATAGTATTACAGCAAAGAATGGGACCTTGGAGCTCAGCCTCATTAAAATGAAATGTCATGGTTTACCTTGAGATTCTTAATTTATGTTGTCTCTGACACAAGTAAAGGCTTTGTGGTGCTTTAATTTTTTATGTCATTTCCAGTCCCTTCATTTCACTGTGATATAGAATGGCAGAATCCTCCCAGGAGATCTGCTGAAAGATCCACAGCAGATACACTGTGGCAGCAGAGTTTAAACATTGCTTCTCAAATGCCTCCATTCCTTGAATGCCTAATGCAAATCCCAATTAAGACAGTGGGAATTGAATTCAATGAACTTCAGAGTGAGTTATGCAGGATCACGCAGGAGTTGCTCCTGAAGATCTCACCAGAACCATGACAACTAAAATAGAGGGAATGGTGTGGTCAGGAAGGTTATTTTGTTCAGTGCAGCTGTGTTCCAACCCAACCTGTTTTAGCTCCAATGGCAGTCATGTCAGACACAAAAGACTCTCCATTTCTGAGGCTGAATGCACAACATCTTTGCTAGATGGGAAACCTCAAGATGAAAAATGTGACATACTGTACACTCATGGTAAAAAATAAAACATTTTTTTTCTCTGAGACAAGGTGATCTATCACCTGAGGAGAATTTTCCCCTATCTCTGCCTGAATAGCTGACTCCATTTCACCAGTCTGCTCAGAAGTTACTGAGAGTAGGTGGGACCCAAATCTAGATAAAAGCCATACCCAGATGATTTTGGAGGGAGCTGGATCCAAGATGACTGGGAGACTAACGGGGTTCCAAAAGCAAAGAAGCTGCAAAAAACAGCAGAAGAAGAGGAAGGCACCTTGAGGGGAAAAGTACAGAATTTGGGTAGGGTAGATAACTGAGACTTACCTTTGTAGGAAACTTCGCACTTTCCCGAGAGGTAAAAGAACTTATTGGAAATGTGATTTACATGCAGACATTCCTTTATAAAAACACAGTTGCATTGCACAGCAATGGTCTGAAATACTTCAGCTTTTGAAGATGCTGATGCATCCCTGATATATGTAGATTTGGAGGCAAGTCTTTGATGACCGTGAAACCAAGACACAGACCAAGATCTATGTCTAAAATGATGTAGCTATCCCAACGTTACTATATGGAGATGAAGCCTGGACTCCCTACAGACGTCATATTAAAGAGCTGGAGAAATTTCACTAAAGGTACCTGAGGAGAATATTGGATGTCATGTGGCATGCCAATGTTAGTGCCCTCACAGAGGCTGATTCCTGCAGCATCCAGGCAATAATCTCCCACAGGCAGCTATGAGGGTCTGGTCATGTGGTCAGGATGCCTGACATGTTTGCCTAAACAGATTTTTTTATGTTCAGCTCAAGACTGGGGCAAGGAACTGTAGAGATGTCCTTAGGAACATCTTGATAAAATGCATTATTGATGCTGACACCTGGGAGAGGCAGGTGGAGGCTTGGGTAACCTGGAGGACCACCATCAAGAATGGTGCCTGACCCTTGAGATCAAGCATCATCTCCAAGAAGATCAGAGAGACAACATAAGGAGAGCACCCAGACCCACATTGGCACCTCTGCCGTCGGCACCAATAGAGATAGAGATGTCACATGAAGCTACTGCCAGGGAGTGTTCCTTGACAGAACTGGCCTAATTTCTCATCTTCACACTCATCAGTTAGAGGCATCCAAGGGAAAATCTTACTCAATTTGAGGGATCCCAGAGATGTTGATTTGGAATCTCACCTACCTGGACTGAGAATGTATTTGTGTCTTTGGACTCTTGCTTAATGCAGCTTAAGGAAGGGAAGGCAAAAATGAGCGTAAGTAATATTTATGATGTCTGATCTTTGGCCCAGTTTGAGACCATAATGGCCTCAACTTATCTTAGAGCAGCCTAAGGGATGGCTAATGTTGTACCAGCTGCAATGGCTTAATAGGAACACTTGTGTAAGCCAAAGTTTCGGCACATCCTCTACTATGCCAGGATAAGGGAATCACCAGTTGTCATTGTGGATGTTTATATAGTATGTAGACACCATTTTAGTAACAGAAAGTAACTAAACTAGGGGTCAATATTCTAGCCTTTTACATTTGCTCTAGCAGCAGCAAATTAGCGGTTGTTTTCTGAAATTATGTTTTTATGACAATTCTGGGTTTTGGTCTTGTTAGTCTTTGGAGTGGGTTGGTTTTATGTATATTGTGTTTTATGGCATTTTAATTGTTTTTAACATTAGGTTAGTCCATGTGGTACCCATAGTGCACCAGAGTACTTAATAAAATGATTGTTATTCCATTACAAAATATTGATCAATTTAAGCTTAGGGAAATGGAATTATGTTTTACAGATGAGTAGTTCCATGAAAATGTGTTGACGAAAACATATGATCTGTTGCAGGGCAATAGTTCAAAATAAGCGTTACAATCATCCCATGGCCTTTTATGTCCATGCCTATTGTGTTTGACAATCCAAAAGCTTGTTAAATCATGGCCCAGATACCAAGCTGGTGTCTATTAGAGGAAACATACAGAGTTTTCCACAACTATTTCACCCTTCCTTAATTCCAGGGGCAGCTCCAAAGCTGCTTTAACTTGTACTGGTTGCAGTCAACACACTGCTATCAGAGCATTATGGCTTATGTCTACACTATCCGGTAATTTCAAAATATGTTATTTTGAAATAATAACTCCCAAAATAACTGGAGACATCTCAATTTCTATGGGTGTGCCAACACTACTGGGCTTAACTCAAAATAAGCTACACAAATTGAGCTACGTCAATTGCATATCTTATTTCGAAATAGGGAGCATCTACACAGCACTTAGTTTGAAATAGAGCATCCTTCCTCCAACTGCCCTTATTCCTTGTACAATTAGGGTTCAGGAGTCGGAGAAAGAAGTCCTTCAGCTTCACAGTATTTTGACACTATTTTGAAATCACTGCCAGCTGTGTAGATGCAGACTAAATTATTTTGGAATAGCACTAGTTATTTCAAAATAGTGTTGCAGTGTAAACGTACCTATGAAACTTATCATCGGGCAGGTTAAAAGCCTGGCGATGAAGGCCTAGGCTGTAGGATACCCAGTTTCAAGTCCCTGCCTTTTCTAATTGACAGCGATATGAGATGAAAATCCCTGTTGTTAATCCAAAGGAGGCAGGGATTTGAATCTGGGTCTCCTAAACCTTCAGGCAGTGTTTTACCCACTAATTTGGAAACTAATTTGGAAACATTCCTTTCCCAAATGTAAACATCCAGGCTGTGTCTACACTGCACCCCTTTTCCGGAAAAGGGATGCAGATTAGACCAGTCGGAATTGCAAATCCGCGGGAGATTTAAATATCCCCCGTGGCATTTGCATTTACATGGCTGCCGCTTTTTTCTGGCTTGGGGATAAGCCGGAGAAAAGCGCCAGTTTAGACGCGATTCTCTGGAAAATAAGCCCTTTTCCAGAGGATTTCTTATTCAAGTAGGACACAGCCCCAGGTTTTGCCAGAAAATTGGACATTGGGACACAGAGGTTTTGTCTGAAAAAATCTACATTAGGGCTAAGTCTTGTGAATAAATTCAAATAATTTTGATTTTGTTCCAGTGGGAAATGAAAACTAATTTTGAAACCTTGAAAGTTGCTGTGAAATGGAATAAAGGTCCTCCTGCCAGTTCTACTCTATATCATACGGTCAGTCACATGAGTCATTCAGTCACCTAGAAGAAGGGGCAGATCTTCAGCTGATGTACATCATCATACTTCCATGGACTTTCATTCTGGCTCCACATGCTTTAATTTGAAGCAACAGCATAAAAAATCCACTAGTATCACATTATTACATCAAATATCTGTCTGTCGCTCGCACACACAGAGTCTGCTGAGCTGATGTCATAACAAACACAATGGAGGCAGTGACATTGTTATGTGTGCATAAACAGAAGTCGATGAAACAGGCAGATCATAAAGATGAATTCACATTACATTATTATTACTATTATGCTGTAATCTGCATTTATCTAAAATATTTTCTGGTTCATAGCTCTGTCAAAAAAAGAAATCATAACTCAGCTAGATAGTTTGTTGATGGGTGTTTTTTTATTTTGAAGAAAACTGAAACATAATCCCTAAGACCCTCTTACATGGCAAGACTAACATAATCATAAAAATAAAAATAAAAATGCTATTAAATAGCTCATAAATTTCAAAGTGATACACGAATGCAATAACCAAACTAGAGAGTTGGGGGAAATAATGAAAGCAAACAAAAAATAAAAGCCCAGTACAACATGTTACAAGCGCTGCCAGCCTGAAGACTACAAAATCAATAAAGGGAATTTAGAACTGTTGAAATACACTAGGATTTCAGAGAGGCAGATATGAAAGACTTATGTGGGATAGTTCTGCAATATCAGTGAGTCATTAGGATTTAATGAAGAGCAAAAAATGTGATCCTGAATAGAAGCACTCTTTTTTTTATAAACTGAAAATAAAAGGAAATACCAGTTTGGTGCAAATAAAAACAAACCCCTGATGCTGGAATTTATAAATGCTTCTCTTATAAATCTGAATTGCTGTTATTTACTGCAGGGTAAGATGCAAGGAAAATGTATATGTAGTGGTGCTAAACCTCTGGGGAAAATTATGATGAACAGTTCAACCTTTAAGATAAAAATATTAGTACTCATGATTCAAAACAGTGCAGTTACAATGGTGAAGTAAAATAATTTCTCTTCACTGACAATATTTTAAACTGATTCACTACTGGTCAATAATGTTACTTACAAAGTGAGTCCTCTTTTGAATGTATAATACTTGGTACATTCTCCAGTTCCAATGATTTCTCATTAAAAGGGCAACAAAGATATAAAAAAATTCATGAACAATTCACAATGAATAATTTATTTTCCAAATTTATCTTTTTCAAGATTAATCCATAAACAGGTTGTGATTTTTCACCATTTCATTCAACCAAATTCCTTGATTACTCTTTTTGCACATATATGGGTATGAAATTTGAAATTGAAAGAAAATCAAAAGAACAGAGGGGTTTTTCCAACATTGGTAATCCTCTTCCTACAAGGAAGAAGCCTTTTTCCAAAAGAGCTCTTTTGGAAAAAGGCATGTGTGGATAGGGAAGAGGGAGTTCTTTTGGAAGAAGAGGAAAGAGGAAAAAGCACATGTGTCCTCCTGGCCACTCCATCCATAGTAATCATAGTTTAAATGTAAGATAGCATCCAGTCAGTGTGGACGCTATCTTTTGAAAAAGCAAATCATTTTTTCAATGCGCTTTGGCAGTCTGGACACTCTTTTGGAAGAAATATTTTCGGAAGATATTTTCTGGAAAAGCTTCTTCTGAAAGAAGACTGCGGGTCTAGACGTAGCCTGAGAATATTGATGATTTGTGATGCGTTCTTTGAGCTGTGTTATTTCTCACCTAAGTCACATACCTTGTTTCACATGGATCTGATGACCAATGGTGAGGTTTATAAGAAAAACGAATGCCTAAAGAAACAATTGGGCTCTGAGTCTCTCCGGATGGGGGATGACTAAGAAATGGAGCAGTGCCAGGAGAGATAATCAGAGCTGGTGTAACCCATATACCTACCAGGTGTGGTTTACTGTTCCATGTATGGCAATTAGATCCCTTACAGAGAGAAAGAGTGAGGCTAAGTCTACCCTGCACTCTTATTTTGAACAAACAAATGTTAATTTGGGCTTGTTTAGTCTGCAGAAGAGAAGAGTGAGGGGGGATTTGATAGCATCTTTCAACTTCCTGAAGACAGGTTCCAAAGAGGATGGAGAGAGGCTGTTCTCAGTAGTGACAGATGGCAGAACAAGAAGCAATGGTCTCAAGTTACAGTGGGGGAGGTTGAGGTTGGACATTAGGAAAAACGATTTCACTTGGAGGGTGGTGAAGTATTGGAATGGTAATGGGTTACCTAGAGTGGAATCTTCATCCCTGGAAGTTTTTAAGTCCCGGCTTGACAAAGCCCTGGATGGTATGATTTAGTTGGGATTGGTCCTTCTTTGGGCAGGGGGCTGGACTTAATGACCTCCTGAGGTCTCTTCCAGCCCTAGGATTCTATGAAGTTGCGTATATTAACTCGACTTTAGACAGCACTGTAGAAGTACCCAGATTGTGTTTTACAGCCTTAGCTGAGAACCAGCTGGCTTTATAGCTCAAGCTGTAGAGGCTCATGAACTAATCTCCAAAGGTCCCAGATTTAGTTCCTCCTGTGGGTAATACACTGGCACTAGGCATAAGCAAACTAAGCAATTGTTTAAGGGCCCATGCAGGTTAAGGAAGTTCCCTATTAATTAATAGAATGTGTTGTGGTGTTTGGGGGAAAATATTCCTACTTATAGTCCCCAGTGGGCTAGCACCACGTCTGGCAGGTAATAATAAGAGATAATCAGATTTGCAATTGTTAGGACATTTAATTTTATTCTGTCCTTTTCACACTAAAATCGTAGAATTTTCTATATTTGCCTGTGAGCATGGACCCCAATACAAAACATCTGGTTTTCTTTCTAATAGAAGGAACAGTCTAGATTTACAGGCTGTATAGCAAATTTTTCATTCTGTTTTCTTTTGCCACATTCATAGAAAGTAACTGTTGCATTCTAGTTGCTAATTTGGGGGCCAGGTATGAGAACTGACTTGTGAGAAGTAGGTAGAAGAATGGGGGGAGGAAAAGGAGGATGAAGCTAGTGCTGATAGCAGAAAGCAGAAGTGGATTAGACCTTTGTTCTTCATAAAACGTGCAATCTAGTCATTGGCACCTATGGTGTGCACACAGAAAATCAACTAGAATGTGCTTAGTATCAATATGATAAATTCCAGGGGATTTTTGCTATTGAAAGGGGAAAAGAGAAAATGGAAGGTGAAGTAAAATATCCTGCACTATCTCTTTGGAAGATTACTATTAGTGTTCATCATGATTTTTTTAACAGTTTTGTTTCTTCATTCAGAGAATGGTGATTTGTCCAAACCAAAATTTCAGTTTCAACTACACTCTCTCAAGCCCAGGATGGAATGTTCTCCTCAAAACCAGAGAGAGAGAAAACAGAATTGAACTGATTACTCTCAGGTGAGTGTTCTAACCACTTGGGGTATGTCTACACTACAAAGTTAATTCGAACTAACAGACGTTAGTTCGAATTAACTGTGATAGGCGCTACACATACAAATCGCAAGTTCGAACTTAATTCGAACTAGCGGAGCGCTTAATTCGAACTAGATAAACCTCATTCCACGAGGACTAACACCTAGTTCGAATTAACTAGTTCGAATTAAGGGCTGTGTAGCCACTTAATTCGAACTAGTGGGAGGCTAGCCCTCCCCAGCTTTCCCTGGTGGCCACTGTGGGCACCACCAGGGAAACTCATCTGCCCCCCTCCCGGCCCCGGAGCCCTTAAAGGGGCATGGTCTGGCTACGGTGCACGTGCCAGGTGCAAGCCTGCCAGCACCCAGCCAGCAGACCCTGCACCTGGCATGGCTCGAGCCAGCCACCCGCTGCCACCCAGCCCTCCGCCTTTTCCCGGGACCAGGCTGGCGGCTCCCGGGAGCCTGCCCGGGTCCGCAATAGGCGGGCGCCCGCCTGGTCTAGTGCAGACATCGTGGACCTCATCCACGACCTCAGCACTAAGCACAGGAAAGTGGCCGTCTAGGGCAGGATTGCTGCCAGCCTGGCCACCCAGGAGCAGGTTTGCATGAAAATCAAGATGGTCCACTGAGACCCCAGACTCTGAGCCCTGAGCTTAGAATGGCTGTACTAGGTCAGACCAAATGTCCATCTAGCCCAGTAGCCTGTCTGTCAACAGCGGCCAACCCTAGGTACCCTGTAGGGGATGGACCAAAGACAATGACCAAGCCATTTGTCTCGTGCCATCCATCTCCAGCCTTCCACAAACAGAGGCCAGGGACACCATTTCTACCCCCTGGCTAATACCACTCCATGGACCCAACCTCCAAGACTTTATCTCACTTCTCTTTAAACTCTGTTACAGTTCTAGCCTTCACAGCCTCCTGCAGCAAGGAGTTCCACAGGTTGACTATTTGCTTTGTGAAGAAGAACTTTCTGTTGTTAGACTGAAGCCTGCTACCCATTAATTTCATTTGGTGTCCTTTGGTCCTTATATTATGGGAACTAATGAAGAACTTTTCTTTATGCACCCTCTCCACACCACTTATGCTTTTATAGACCTTTATCATATCCCCTCTGTCTCCTCTTTTCTAAGCTGAAAAGTCCCAGTCTCTTAGCCTCTCTTCATATGTTCCAAACCCCTGATCATTTTAGTTGCCCTCCCCTCTCCCACCCTCTCTCTTCCCCTCTCCCACCTCCTTTTCCCAGTCTCCCTGAGTTTTGTTAAATAAAGAGAGTTTCTATTTTTGAACACACGTGTCCTTTATTTTGCACATCAGGAAGGGGGGCTAGGAAGGGGTAAGTGGAAGGAGATAAGGGAGGAATGGGGTACGAGCCCCCGATGGGGAGGACTGGGCTGGCTCTGCGGGCTCCTCGGGGTGGAAGCTCTCCTGAAGCCCCTTGATTGACCCCCCCTCCGGATGGCAGCCTGCGGCAAGTGCAGCTGGGCTGATCGCTGAGTGCTGTGATGTGCTGAGTGTGGGCACTCAGGGCACTCCAAGCCAGGACTGCTTTGCAAGCAGGGAACCCCTGAGAACTGCCTGTCCAGGGTGGGGGTCGGGTCCTTTTAAGCACAGCCCTTAGCTCGCCTGAGACAGCAGCTCCAAGCTCTAAGTCCTAATCTGATGCCTTGCCGGCACAGCTTCCGGCCATCCTTAACCTCGGTTCAGGATCCACTCAGTGTGGACATGCTAGTTCGAATTAGCAAAACGCTAATTCGAACTAGTTTTTAAGTCTAGGTGCGCTAATTCGAATTAGCTTAGTTCGAATTAACTAATTCGAACTAAGTTAGTTCGAATTAGTGCTGTAGTGTAGACATACCCTAAGATATTAGCTATAGTAAGGTGCCGCTCTCTATTATGTCTACACAGCAGTTTTATTTCGGACTAGCTGAAGTTATTCTGAAATAACATAGTCTGCGTCTACACAACAAGCAGTTATTTTGATATAATGTTGAGTGGGAGGACTTCTCACAGCAAGTCCTGTAACCCTCATTTTACGAGGACTAAGGGAAGTTGGAGGAAGAGTGCTCTTTCTCGGACTTCCTACTGTGTAAAACAGAGCTAAAACAGAAATAAGCTATTTCAACTTAATCTATGCAAATGACATAGCTCAAGATGCGTAGCTTATCTCGGCTTTTCCCCTGCTGTGTAGACATGCCCTAGCTTTCTCTTGTTTTCAAAATGCTTCAGAAAAGTTTTCAGTTTCATTCCAATGAAGGAAGAAAACAAACTCTAAAACTATTTTTATGAAACAGTTCTTTCCTAGCCAGTCCTTCACTCTATCTACACAGAAAAATAAATCGGCTCCCTTTTCACTTTAATATTCATATATGACTTTAGAATCTCTGGCTATGACAACACAAGCTCCCTGATAATATGAGGAATAGACATTAAAAAACCCCATGAGAACTGGTAAACTCCACATTGGACTCATTCTAAGATGATGATTCAGTGATCTACAGCGGAGAAATCACCCATCCTTTTTTTAAAAAACACAACAAAACTCCTCAACCTGCAGATCCTCTTCTCAGAGAGAGCAGGATATATAATAAATTCCAAGGTAGCCAAGGCACTACCACTAAATCAGCCTTGTTATAAAATGCTATTTTCATCTTTACTTCTCAAGAGGTCCCCAATGGACATTAAGTAACTTTGGAGTTCAATATTTGTTCCATTATAGAGGCTAGTCTGACACGTACCACCAAGAGGGAAAAAGCTATAAAGGAGTTTTCTTAAAGAGATCCCCATTGAATGGAGGGAAAGCGTTGACTCCATCAAAAGAAAATTACTCCCCAGCTAAATTATACTCTGTGTATGTCCTCAATGCATCTTCTAAATAGCCTACTTTACACAAAGAAATAACTATTCTACTTATATATTTATTCAGAAAACTTCCACACAGAAATGAATCTTAATAAATTATGTTGTTGTCTATAATGAATTAAAGTCCATAAATTTTAGATTGATAGCTTGATAACCCTCTTAAAGCTGCTTTGATAATGTGACAGTTACATATATTCCAATATATTTAACAGACATTTAACTAAGTATCAGTAGAGTTCAGGAATTGTTACTGAAACTAACTGGATGGGGAAGGCTAATTGTAGAGACATTTAGGTGAATGTCTGTATGTGACAGGGCAACCAGTGTAAAAATGGTTAACTATTGTTACCATGTGACCATCAGCCAACAAAGAGAGGTGACCTAATTTTCTGCATACACAATCAGGAGCCAAAAACATCTTAATTCTTATTCTTGCTTTGACAGTGCCTAGCTGGATAACTTATGTTCAGCTTGCAAGAACTTCCCCATCTTAAAAGCAAAAGAATAACTTCACTATAATAACAGAATACCGTTGTATAATAAAAGCATGCCAAGCATCATTCTAAAATGGTTTATTGGGTTAGCATATAGCTGAAAAAAAATGTCAATTTTTCATGGAATGAGGATGAGACACATAATGGAATAGTTATACTATATTTCAAGAAATACCATGGAAACCTAATTTACAGTTAGTTTACAGCAGTATGTTACTTATATGAACAAAAAAATCAACATCAGGAAACTGATTATAGGCAATTTTAAACAATTTAAATGAAAACTCTGACAGTTTCCAGCTTCATCGTCTTATATTTTGTGTGTACATGCATGTATCTGTCTCTTTCATTTTGTGACCTTTTTCACACAATGGAAAGGGCTGTACAACACTTTTCTGAAATTCTCATTGACTTTGCTGGGACAAAGACTTGGGCCTGAGCCAATAAGCACATGGTGTTTAGCAAAGTAAAGCAGAAAAAATATGTTATAACTTTAAAAAAAAGAATTATGGTGAATTAAAAAATTCAATCTTCTATGGATCTCCAAGTTTAACAGTTCTGGAATTCTTGAGATTTGGTCTTTTCCTCTAGGTCTGAGATGGGAAAAAACTTTGGACTCTTGAAAATATTCACAGGATAGGAATACCCTTTCCCTTACATCTCTAAGGGTATGTCTACACTAGCTCGTTAATTCGAGTTAGGTAGGAAAATGAGGTGACCGGAGTTGCAAATGAAGCCCGGGATTTAAATATTCCATGAGGAGTAACAGTTAATTCAAACTAAGGACTAGTTCGAATTAACATTTCACTGCCGCGTGTAGCCGCGCGGCAGTGAGTTCAGGCTAGTGAAATTTCAAAATGGCGACCAGACTGGAACATGCAAATAAAGCCTGGGATATTTAAATCCTGGGCTACATTTGCAACTCCGGTCACCTCATTTGCCTACCTAGCTCGAATTAACGAGCTAGTGTAGACATACCCTAACTGTTGGCATGATTATCTGCATTAGACCTTAGTTCAGAAAGCATCTAAGAACGTACTTAATCCATCCCTATTAAGTGAAACTGTTATTAAAGATGTACTTATGTTCCAATTAAAACATTTGCTTATGAACTTGATCCTGCACCTATTGAAATTGACAGGTTAAGTTCTGTTGATTCCAGTAATAGCAGATCAGGCCTATTGGTTAAAAAGAAAATCCACAGGGTTCATTTTGTAAGACTAAAAATAGCAGCATAAACATTCATCCTCATGCTGGAAGTCTTTGTCTTATGGTCCGGGAATGTGTACATTTCACTTGCTTATGTGCACATTATTATGTACATCACACCTTCAAAGCTTAATATTGCAACTTTTAACCTAAAACTGTATGTTCTTTTTTTTCTCTACAAAAACTTTTATTGGTATCATACATAGTTTTTGATTACCACATAAAAGCAAGTCTATAGTTAGAAAACATCATATACAGCACAAGGTCACAGAGGTCAATTCTCCCTAGAACTGAAGTCTACATGGCATACATTGTTTTATTGAATAAAATGCAACAGTCAATAATAAAGTCCAGTTTGTCCCTGATTGTAACAGTTTAATATATGAAGCCATCAGCTATAGAAGGGGATTTTGGAACTCAGATATTATCTTCAGTGTATTTGATGAAGAGTACCATATCTCCAAATAATTGTCATGAATTATTCTTTATGGTGTGATATTTTTCTATAAAAGTGCTCTTTAATAATCCACCTATGTGTCAGAGAAGCTCAAAAGATTCCACAATCAGCTGCAACTTTTATACAAGCTGCCAAAACCAGAAAGCAAGGCAATGTACCACTTTGATACTTATTCTGGGGTCAAACATTTCACTTAGTTATATTATTGTAAATCCAGAATAAGTCCATTTACACAGAAATAACTAAAAGTACCTTCAGTGGAATCACATTAGGATGAAAATTGCATACTAACTAAACCAAATAATGCAGCAGAGGCAATTAATGTTATGTTTGTCAATGTTCTTGACATTAATTCTAAAATATTTGAATGTCCATTTTTTTTCTGTGTAATCTCTTCCAAAATGGACATATGATTATTTAACAATAGTAGTAGAAAAACACCTACAATGTGTCAGATGGAGTTCCCACATGAGGAAGCCATAGTCTCTGGCGCCAAGATTTCATTATTTTGCATCCTTACCAGCTTTTTGAGCATTTTCACTCTCTGGTTCATTTGCTTGTCAGTACATTCTAGACATGGACAGTCACACTAGGGTGCTTCTACACTGCATCGCTAATTTGAGATAACCAGTGTTATTTTGAAATAACAATGCAAGCATCTACACAGCCATTCTTTTATTTTGAAATAATTTCAGAATAACAGATGGCTTATTTCAAAATCTGCAAACCTCATTCTACAAGGAATAATTCCTATTCTGAAATAGCTATTTAGAAATAAGGCATATGTAGATGTTCCACTGCTGCTATTTTGAAATAGCCCCTCAACAGGGCCTTTCTAAGTTATTCCTCCCGGGTGCCTTCTGGGGTTCTAAATTGAGATAGCATATCTACATTAGGGAAGCCTACCTCGGACTAATTTTGAGGCTTTCCTGCAGTGTAGATGTGCTATTTTGAAATAAGCTATTTTTGAATAACTATTCCAGAATAGCTTATTTCGATATAAGCATTCAATGAATCCCACAGTGTTTGATGCAGGAGCCAGAGCAGAAATAAGGTGTAGTGGTCTGAATAAGAATCAGACAGCACAAATCATAGTCCAAGGTCAAAACCAGAGTCAAATGTCAGGTGCCAGAACCAGATCAGAGCTGGAATCAGGAGCCATGAGTCAGACCTCATGGTAGAGCCAGAGTCAGATGTTAGATGTCAGAAGGAAAGGTCAGAATCAAAGTCAGAGGTTAGTAATTGGAACCAATTAGCATGGCATGAATCAAGGGACAGGTTAGATTGGATCAAAGGCTAGAACAAGCCAGCAGAGGTGTTATTAGCTTTGGGCACATACTTTGAGCAACCCATGACCTACTGTTGATGCTGGGCTTAAGAGACAATTTGATGACTCTTCCAACCAATCATGTGGTGTAGCCAATCAGGCAGCTGTGCTTGTAAGGTTGCCTTGATACTAGCTCTGCAGCAGGCCTTGCTTCTTGACATTGTGACATTTTCACCTCACATTCTTGAATGGCTGATTTTTGTCCTTGGTCTAACATGTGCCTGACCCATGCCAGCTGGCTTGGGCTTTCAGGATTCAGGCTAAGGAGCTGTTTAACTACACTGTAGATGTTCAGATTTCATCTGGAGCCTGGCCTCCCTCCGAGGTGGGAGGGTCCCAGATCTCAAGTTGTAGCCTGAGCCCAAATGTCTACAGCACAATGTAACAGCCCTTGGCTTGAGCACAATGTAACAGCCCTTGGCCCTGCAAGCCAAAGTTAGGTGGCCAAACACACATATCTAAGTGCAGTGTAGATGTACCTACAGTCTAGATTACTCCCTTTTACCACAGGAATGGAATTGTTGAGCAAAGTTTTCATCTAGGGTTTCACTGAACAAGTTGAAGATAAGGCCTTTATCACTTTGTCTGTTTATTCTTCAACCATCTCTATGTCTTCTTCCATATTAACTTTACCCATGGAACACTTTCCTAAGCAGGAATGTAAGACCACAACCCTCCTCTTGTTTAAACCCTTCCTGAAGGCTTAGAATGCCAGAAACAGCTACTAATTTATTGGATTCAGCCCATGAATTGCTCTGCTTTGTATAGGGAGAGGACTGATAGAATGTTGCGAGTGAAGGGCATAAGAACGCTTAAATCAAAGTGGCTGGGAATTGTTACGGGGAAAAAAATGATAGTAATGAATGGGGAAGAGTGGGTAAGTAGAAGGTAATTGATGATTTCACCAAAACCAATCAAACAGGATTAGTCTACACAAGATAACCCAGTGACTGAATACCACTAATGGCAATCCTTGTCAACCCAATAACAAAACCACAGCTGCTTCCTTCTCGCTAGTGTGGAGCATTAGATGCACATAAAAGGTATGGATCCACATTAACTGCTTTTTTCCACTAATGCAAACAAATAAATTGTATTTGTTTTTTATGCAGGTTTGCAAATAGATGTAATTAAAGACCCCTGCCACAACCCTCATGGTGAAAATGGTGCCTCCTTGATATAGAATTTGGGGTCTTGTCTTTTTCTGAATGCTTGTGCTTTGCTCCCATTAAAGATAATGGAATTTCCACACACATCAACAGGGGAATGAAAAATCAGAAGGCAATGAACATACACAGAGCAGAACTGAAGTGAGATTATGGTTCTTTTCAAATATGTGATAAAATAGTTTTTTTGTATTGAGTATTTTTTTATGAAAAAAAAAACCAGTTGGAGATCAAACTATCAAAGGGAACAGGCAGATGGTTCTTGGTAAAAAAAAATGTATATACAATAGAGTGATTCAAGTAATCAGAATTGAAGCAATATATGAACAAAGTGAGTAATAAAGAAATGTTTATGATTGTTACGCAACTTCATCCACCATAGAACCCTGTTTATTGGTTTTAACAAGAGAGGCGGTTAAGTTCTCTTGTGCCACTTCTCTGATTTGTTTATGAGGGTAATGAATGTTAGATGAGAGCGTCTGGCCATATGAAACAAATGTCCAGACCTTTTAGTGAATGTTTATAAAGGAGGTGTCAGATCTAGCAAACATTCTAGTTAGAAGAGGCCAGAGTTTTATAGGTAACTTGGGAGCAGTTATATGTTTGATCATAAAAAAATGTTGAGGATTGGATGGCTTTCTGGGCTTGTCTAGCATGTAATGTATTAATTATATGATGGAGAAAACATCTCACATGCAGCTAAAACAAATGCAAGGAATTGCTGATGTGATGAAGGCCTTTTGTGCCCCACTACCAAGATTGAATAGAGGAGGCATGATGCTTCAATATTCCTGATAATACAGCACTTTTTAGACACAATACATCCTACATTTTGATAGGGGATTAGACTTACTAACCTTGAGGTACCTTTTCACCCTATGGTCATATAAGTCAATGGTTAGATTAGCACTTTGACAATGACACAAATATTCTAGTAATCCAAGGCAAGCAGAAGTCAGCCTTTTCCATTTGATATATATTTGAATTTAAGTATATTGTGCCTCTCTGCTTATTAATATATCATAAATATCTGTGCCCTGTATTAGAGTATAATAGCATTTGATATATATTTGAATTTATGTATATTCTGCCTCTCTGCTTTATTAATATATCATAAATATCTGTGCCCTGCATTAGAGTATAATAGCATAGAATGGAATAGAATACTCCAGTAAAGGACACAAGTATTCTTTTGGTGGCTAGTAAATATAAATTCTATCATTTAAATTTGGTTTATTCCCTTACATGTTCTTAGATGAAATGCCTACACAGAAAAAAAAAACCCACATTTAAATCCATGTCATCCTGCAAAATAGGGCCTTTGCCACTCTCTGTACAAAGGTTACTTTCACCCTTCATGGCCATGCAGATAAATTAGTTATCTTTAATGGTGTTTTGACTTCTCTACCGTATCATAGGAAGAGATTATTCATGGCACATAACCAAAGAACAACAATACTCTATGTGCTTTCTTCAATCCACAGCACAGAAAAAAACGGTTGTATTTACCTGAAGTAATCATATCTAATGATTATGTCTCAAAATTATCTCATTGGAAGAAGTGTCCCTCCACCCCTGAACTTCCTCTCTGGTTTCCGGCTCCCTATCCTGTGGCCCCAGGCTGCCTCACCTGCCCCAAGCCCTACCTCTGCAATACCAGGTAAGTCTTCTAGTCATTAAATGACATTTTACTTCAGGTAAGAGATCAGCTCAAAACACACTCAAAACTTACTTTTGGGTATGTGCAAATAACATTAAAGGTAAGTTTGCAGTCTGTCTGGAAACTGCCTAGAAAATGTCAGAGTATTCTTCTAAAGCAGTATGAGAGATGATTGCTGTTCAAGATTGCTTAACAAGTAACTCACATTAGCTATTTGGAAAGATAAATAGACAGACTAGTTGAAATCCCAGATTCAAGAGATTTGATTGAGCTGCTGCTAGCAGTAAAAATGATTATGGTAAACTAATGGCAGTTTCATGCAAATTCTTTAAACTTTAAACACTGTAAAGTTTTCAAAGCTTAAGGCTTTTGTCAATTTGAGCCAACTCTTCCACATTATTTAAATACTATCGTTTTGGATTTTATATATTTTATTTTCTGCTCTTGAAACTGTAAGCACCCTGAGGAGGTCTGTCTCATAGATAGAGGCAGGATAATATGGCACAAAGGTGCAATGAATTATAGCACTGATTTTCACCTAGTTCTGTGCTGCATATATTTGACACACTTAACTCCAACTCTTCACTTGCAGATGCAGAACACACCAGAGTAAAAACTCCATGTTCATTCATATTTCAATATATCTTAATGCACTGTACAAGTCAATCATCTTTATCTAGGAGAGATGGTCCCTATTTTAAATACAAATGGAAAAAAAAGATTATGGATTTGCACTTTGATAGATGTTTTGTAAAACATACACTTAAGGGTGGCAGAAAACCCTTGGTAAAATAGTGCTTCCAGAGAAGTGAATGGCATAACTTCCGCTTACTTCAATGGGTTTGGTATTTCACTTGTGATTACTAGCAACCTATACTCTTTATGCAATTATAGAATCATAGAATGCTAGAGCTGGAAGGGACCTTGAACGATCATCAAGTCCAGTCCCCTGCCCGTGCAGCAGGGCCAAGCACCGACTAGATAATCCCTGCTAGATGTCTGTCCAACCTGCTCTTAAAAATCTCCAGTGATGGAGATTCCACAACCTCCCTAGGCAACTTATTTCAGTGTTTAAGCACCCTAACAGTTAGGAAGTTTTTCCTAATGTCCAACTTAATCCTCCCTTGCTGCAATTTAATCCCATTGCTTCTTGTCCCATCATCAGAGGCCAAGGAGAATAATTTTTCTCCTTCCTCCCTGTAACACCCTTTTAGATACTTGAAAACTGCTATCATGTCCCCTCTCAGTCTTCTCTTTTCTTAACTAAACAAGTCCAGTTTTTTCAGTCTTCCCTCATAGGTGCTTTCTAGACCTTTAATACTTCTTCATTACTGAAACAAACTCTCATTGACCTCAGCTAAGTAAAACCTAATAAAGAACTCACCATTTGGTCCACGGGGGAGAGAGACATATCCATGAAGTGAACAACTGAGAATTGATAAGCTTCTATCTAATGGATAAACCCCAGGAGTCTCCAAAGTTATCTTCCTGCTTGTGTATTGGACTGGACACCCACCTCCAAATTTCAGGGTTTCCTTCAAATCCCTAAACCATCCAATAGCCTCTACCATTGACATCTCAATTCCTAGAGATTTTCTACCGACCCCAAATGGCCCAAAACATTCTTGTGATTAAAGCATGAAGACTGACTAACTGACAACAGCATCACTGTGATATAAGTCTCTCAGAATTTTTAAGAAGTAACACATCAAGACATATATCATGGTACTAATCAAAGCCGTGAAAATAGCTCTTTGAACACAGTCAATCTAGTACTAAGCTACACCAAGCTCACATAGGGTGCGTCTACACTAGCTTCCTAGTTCAAACTAGGGAGGCTAATGAAGGGTGACTGAAATTGCAAATGAAGCGCGGGATTTAAATATCTCGCGCTTCATTAGCATGTTCCCAGGCGGTCACCATTTTGGAAACTGACTAGCCCGGAATAACTGCCCGTGTCAGCACACGGCAGAGAAGCACAATTCCGAAATAAACCCCTTAGTTCAAATTAACAGTTAAACCTCAGGTTTAACTCCATGAGGTTTAACTGTTAATTCGAACTAAGGAATTTATCTCGGAATTGCGCTTCTCTGCCGCGGGTAGACACAGGCAGTTATTCCCTAGAATGTCACCTGATGAGTTCTCATACCACTGAGTCTGCCTTCCCACTGAGGAAGGAAGCAAGTTTCACATAATTTTGGGGTTGTACTTCAAATGGGAGGATGGAGTGGGAGATGGCAGTCATTTTGATCTTGGTGCTGAGGCAAATCCCTTAAACTGAGCCCTCCAAGAGCTGATCTCAGTGTCTGTATTTGTCTGCAGCACATGTCCTACCTGTATGTGTGCTGGAGGATGCTTAAGAGCCTGTTTTAGCACGACAGGATTAAAGGGTGCTTAGGCTGGCAGAAAAGGCAGACTCAGTGGTATGAGAACTCATCAGGTGACATTCTAGGGTGGCATTCTAGGGAGTTCAAGATGTCACATCAGGATCTTATCCATTATCTTTACCAAAAAGCTTTTGATCACTGACCAAGCTGAAAGTTGTTTTACTCTAGGTATCTGTAAAACATAATCAGTTCAAAAATTATTCATATTGTTCTTTATAGCAATTTTACTTTCTAATTTACCCGCCTTGACAAACGTGTAGAATGAGGCGTCATATGTTGACAATTGTGGATTAGCAGGAGGAGAATCTCTGGCATAAGATATTAGCAGCAAGTGAAGCACCCCAAATGCGGCCTATTTTGATATTGCTTTCACAAAAGGCTTCTTGTGCTGATAGGACTGCTAATGTGCTCTCTGCAAAGCACATGATTAAGGGCTTTTCTGGATTAGGTCAGTGTATGTAGCATTTTGTAGCATTAAGTCCTAGCTGGTGGCGTATTCACCTATTAACTACCCCGTGTACAGTACAGGCAGTCCCTGACTTACGCGGATCCGACTTATGTCGGATCCGCAGTTACGAACGGGGCTTTTCTCGCCCCGGAGGACACGGACTGCGGGACCTCGCGGTCCCGTTGCCCGTGTACTCCGGGGCGAGAAAAGCTGCTCCGCGTCTCTCTGGTCTGCAGACCAGGAAGACGCGGAGCAAAGCCACAGAGGGGCTCGGGCAGCGGAGCAGCCCAGGCGCACCTGGGCTGTCCCGCCTCTTGCTTCCCCCGAGGCTTTGCAAAGCCGTGGAGGGGCTCGGGCAGCCGGGCAGCCCAGGCGCACCTGGGCTGTCCCGCTGCCGGCTTCCCCCGAGGCTTTGCAAAGCCGTGGAGGGGCTGGGGCTGCGAGGCTTTGCGAGGCTCCGGTTTCCATGAGGAGTAAGGGAAGCCGAAGGGAGACTGTTCTCCATACAGTGTGGACAGCGCCAAAAGTTGTGTTAAGTTAACATCGCTGAAATTGTGAATCTTAATTCTACCTTGTCCCATAGTGTAGCCATACCCCAAGGAAAAAGGAGTTATTATTTTGAAATAACCAGCCCCTAATTTTGAAATAACAAGCTTGGTTATTTTGCTTGTTATTTTGAAATAAGGGG
The DNA here is from genome assembly GCF_052426305.1 of Pelodiscus sinensis. NCBI lineage: Eukaryota > Metazoa > Chordata > Testudines > Trionychidae > Pelodiscus > Pelodiscus sinensis. Next base: position 18,575,294 of record NC_143054.1, read on the forward strand.
AGGTATTTAAAAATAACTCCCCAGTGTAGACATGCCCTTAATGTTAGATTTCTGAATTTCACTCTCTTCCTCATTTCCTTGTTCATATATTATGAGATGTGTTGGGAGCCCTCAAATGCATGGAAAAAGAGTAGTAAATTTTTCCAAGCTGTGCTGATAAGCTAACAGTAAGCCCTGAAAGTACAACCTATTTCAAATGTGACAATTTAGGAAAATATGTCCCTCAAGTACAGCTAACATGTCATCAAAATGAGTTAGTTACCAATTAACTTGTACATTTTGCACAAAGGGCATTCAGTTCTAGAGTAAAAATATAACCCATTGAGGTATGTCTGCAGTCTGTGAACCACAGATTGTATAAAATGTGCATAAGTATTGCTGTTTTTCAATGTGTTTTTAGCATTCACTCGCCTTTCTGAAAAATATTTGTCTTCTTTATGCAAAACTACCCTCATTCTATATTAAATTATCTCAATAGGGATGTGTAACAAGATAAATTGTTACCTAAATTGTGATAAAATATCACCATTTTGCTGTATTCAAACTGTACCCAGGTGTTTTCGAAATTTTCGAAATAGTAGCAATGGTGAATCTACAAACACCTTATTTTGAAATAGCTATTTCAGAATAGGTGTTATTTCTCTTAGAATGAGATTTACAGAAGTCAGAATAAGCTGTCTGTTATTTTAAAATTATTTCAAAATAACAGAATTGTTGTGTAGACGCTTGCATAGTTATTTTGGAATAACAGCCGTTATTCTGAAATACATTTTCTGTGTAGACACTCCCAAACAAAGCATTATATTACACCCATTGAACCCATGCAGCCATAAGCATGTGCTCCACCTCCATAAAAAATATTTTTTGAAATTTTTTTACAAAAGGCAGCTCAGGAACATCTCCCATGGAATAAAAGTTGGGAGGGAGATAATAGGATAAGAATTTGCACAAAAATAAAAATGGTCTGGGACATGGAGCATAAAGGTTCTGAGAAATTGGAGTGGGCAGATAACAGAGGCTGTAGTTTGTGCTATATCTCTAGCAGTTCCTAGTTATAGAGCGGCAATGTTTTCTTCAGCAATACTGTTAGGGGATCCTATTCCTATATAATGGTTCTTGGGCAGTTTATCTAGGACAGAGTTCATCAAACTCTGCATTGCATTTAGAATAGTACAATAACTCCAATGAGTAGAATGGCAGTTTCCCCAGATCTGTGTTCTGCTGTTGTTGTTACAAATGAAGAGAAATATGTGCCTTACTATGTTCACGAGGTTCTTCTGAGATATCCCCAGCTGTACAAGTGAACAAGATTTCCGCAAGTACACTCTGCTGAAAAAAAGCTGTTTGGATACTGGAAACAACATGTGTTTCCCACATCAGGCACTTCTTATTCTAAGGCCAGCTAGAAATTTTTCTGCCATGTATGCACTGGTCTGGCAGGGCTCGGAAAAAGCTACCAGAGGAGAAGCTGTTCTGGATTTGATTTTAACAAATAGGGAGGAACTAGTTGAGAACTTGAAAGTGGAAGACAGTATGGGGGACAGTGATCATGAAATAATAGAGTTCATGATCTTAAGGAAAGGTAGAAGGGAGACCAGCACAATTGAGGTAATGGATTTCAGGAAGGCAGATTTTGATAAGCTCAGAGAACTTGTAGGTAAGGTCCCATGGGAAGCAAGACTGAAGGGAAAAACAACTGAGGAGAGTTGGAAGTATTTCAAAGGGACGTTGTTAAGGGCCCAAAAGCAAACAATTCCACTGTGTAGGAAAGACAGAAAATACGGCAAAAGACCAGCTTAGCTTAACAAGGAGATCTTGCATGATCTCAAAATTAAAAAGGAGTCCTATAAAAAATGGAAACTAGCACAAATAACAAAGGATGAATATAGGCAAGCAACACGGGAATGCAGGAGCAAGATTAGAAAGGCAAAGGCACAAAATGAGATCAAACTAGCTACAGGCATAAAGGGAAGCAAGAAGACCTTTTATAAATACATTAGAAGCAAGAGGAAGACCAAGGACAGGGTAGGCCCATTGCTCAGTGAGGAGGGAGAAGCAGTAACAGGAAACTTGGAAATGGCGGAGATGCTCAATGACTTCTTTGTTTCGGTCTTCACTGAGAAGTCTGGAAGTGTGCCTAACGTAGTGAATACAAGCAGAGAGAGGGTAAGTTTAGAAGATAGGATACACAAAGAACAAGTTAAAAATCACTTAGGAAAGTTAGATGTCAGCAAGTCACCAGGTCCTGATGAAATGTATCCCAGGATACTCAAGGAGCTGATAGAGGAGGTATCTGAGCCTTTAGCTATGATCTTTGAAAAATCATGGAAGACAGGGGAGATTCCAGAAGACTGGAAAAGGGCAAATATTGTGCCCATCTATAAAAAGGGGAATAAGAACAACCCAGGAAACTAGAGACTGGTCAGTTTAACGTCGGTCCCAGGGAAGATAATGGAGCAGGTAATTAAGGAAATCATATGCAAACACTTGGAAGGTAATAGAATGATAGGGAATAGCCAGCATGGGTTTGTGAAGAACAAGTCATGCCAAACTAATCTGATAGGATAACGAGCCTTGTGGATAAGGGAGAAGCGGTGGATGTCATATACTTAGACTTTAGTAAGGCATTTGATACGGTCTCGCATGATATTCTTATTGATAAACTAGGCAAATATAACTGAGATAGGGCCACGATAAGGTGGGTGCATAATTGGCTGGATAACCGTAGTCAGAGAGTTGTTGTTAACGGTGCTAAATCCTGCTGGAAAGGGATAACAAGTGGAGTTCCGCAAGGGTCTGTTTTGGGACCCATACTGTTCAATATCTTCATCAATGATGTAGATATTGGAATAGAGAGTATGCTTATTAAGTTTGCAGATGATACCAAACTGGGTGGGGTTGCAACTTCTTTGGAGGATAGGGACATAATTCAAAATGACCTTAGCAAGTTAGAGAAATGGTCAGAGGTAAACAGGATGAAGTTTAATAAAGAGAAATGCAAAGTGCTCCACTTAGGAAGGAACAATCAGTTCCATACATACAAGATGGGAAGCGACTGTCTAGGAAGGAGCATGGCGGAAAGGGATCTAGGGGTCATAGTGGATATGAGTCAACAGTGTGATGCTGTTGCAAAAAAAGCAAATATGATTCTAGGTTGTATCAACAGGTGTGTTGTAAGCAAAACTTGTGAAGTCATTCTGACGCTCTATTCTGCACTAGTTAGGCCTCATCTGGAGTAATGTGTCCAGTTCTGGGCGCCACATTTCAAGAAAGATGTGGAGAAATTGAAAAGGGTACAGAGAAGAGCGACAAGAATGATTAAAGGTCTAGAGAACATGACCTATGAAGCCAGGCTTCATGAACTGGGCTTGTTTAGTTTGGAAAAAAGAAGATTAAGGGGGGACATGATAGCGGTTTTCAAATTTCTAAAAGGGTGTCACAAGGAGGAAGGAGAAAATGTGTTCCTCTTGGTTTCTGAGGACAGGACAAGGAGTAATGGGCTTAAAGTGCAGCAGGGGAGGTTTAGATTGGACATTAGGAAAAAATTCCTAACTGTCAGGGTGGTCAAATATTGGATTTAATTGCCAAGGGAGGTGGTGGAATCTCCCTCTCTGGAGATATTTAAGAACAGGTTAGATAGACATCTGTCAGGGATGGTGTAGACGGAGCTTGGTCCTGCCTTGAGGGTGGGGGCAGGACTCGAAGACCTCTTGAGGTCCCTTCCAGTCTTATGATTCTATGATTCTATGATTTGCCATTCAGCAAATAAGAGCCAGAACTGCACGAGTCCATGTGTGGTCAGATGTTCGACTGCATGTGTGTTTTTCCTGTGCACTGCACAAACAGATGGCACAGCAGACCTTGAGTAAACCATCCAATGACCACAAGATTTGTTAAGTTATAAAGGCACCCAGCCAGTTTATTGTTGATGAAGCATAGTACTAATATCCTGAAGACCGTAACAATGGACCCGCATAGAAAACAGCAGGGCTTTCTGTTCCTCCCTAGTCTGGACAAAGATGCTTCCTCTGAGATACATCTTTATACACCAATCAAACAAATTATGTACCATCCCCTATGACATATCTAGACACCACCCATTACATTCTGTCTATGTGTTTGATAAAAATGTTTCGGTCCATCTTACTGTCATACTCACCTTACCTTTAGGATGGGTCAACATGATCCTGTTCTTTGGGGATTATAGTGGCATCAAGGTGTTCTAATACTGCTTCTCCTTTCTGGATTGTTTGCGTATGTATTCTTGCACCTAACGCTACTTAGGAATGTATGTCTCTGCAATATCAACCTGTTCTTGCCAGTTTTTGTGAGCAGGGCCTGCCCTCTTGCTCACAACTTAGCTTTGTTTTATATCACCAAATTTTTTACCATTGTTTTAGTCCAGATCTCAGGCCTCATACCAGAGTCTGGTACAAAGGCTTATGTCTCAGGCTTTCTTCTTACTTCAACACAATATGAATCTTCATTCAGCCATTCAATAATCACATTTAGTGTACAAACAGTATTATTACGATTATCATCATTTGTTAAGCAATGAAAATGTGTTTACCACTGTAGAAGAGAGAAAATACAGCCAGATCTCTACCATGAGGAGCTTACATGTAAACAAGGCAAGCACAGTTAAGACAGAACACATTAAAAAGCACAGAAGAGGGAATCACTAGGAATTTCCCCTGCCCCTTTCCTACAAGGATGTTAAATTTAAAGACGTTGCTCCGCACTGTCCCTTTAAGGTTAAAACCCAGCCCTGGGAGAGGGCTGGGAGCAAAGTCCACAGCTGAGCCTGATATTGCCCATTAGGGCCCAGCTGTGGTCTGTATAAATAAGGGCTCTAGGAGGCAAAAAGAGACAGGTTCTTGTTCTAGCTGGGGATTTCCTGAGCTAGAGCATTGCAGGAGAAAGAGCTGGGGAGCCCTGATTTGGCTTCATTCCTAGACTGCAGGGCCTGAGGCAAGGCCTTAGTGTACTGGCCTGTAGGAAGACAGCAGGGGGAGAGCCAGGCTAGAGAGAGGCAGCAGGTCCATGGCCCCTTTCCAATGATGAGTGGCCATTTCAAACTTTAGTTTGCCCCTGTGGCAGGAGCTAGATGAAAATTGGCAGTTGGTCACTGAGGTAAGGGGGTTCCCTGGGAGAAACTGTAGTGGGCACTGCTGGAGGGCAGTGTCCAGAAGAGGACTCGATGATCTGGGAGTGACTCGGGTCTAGCACTGGAGAACAGAGTGACAGGGGAGACTACAGCCAGGAGTTAATTTCCAGTGCTACCAGCAGCTGTGGCGGTGAGTGTTCACCCCTTGACAGACATTATAATCTCTATTGTCATGTAGTTCAGTTATTTTCATTTTTTGGATCACATCCTGTCTACCACTTATGACAAACTCAAGAATTGGCTCTCCCTTTCCTGAATCCAGGACAAGCACTTCCCATAAGCAGTCACTTATAGTGTCTAGAATTTTTTTCTCTGTATCCCTTCCTGAGGTGACATGTTCTTAGTTGATATGAGGTTAGTTGAAAGCTCCCATTATTATTGTGTTTGGCTTTTATTACTGCATTCTAAGGGTTTTATTTCTTTCACCAAGTTTCTATCATGCCTATTGTATCAATAGTCTCATTAATGTCAGGCACTTTAGTAGGTCCCTCTTAGTATTTAGCAGTAATTTAGACTTAGTATCTAGACTTTAGCATTTGCATATAAGCATTTGTACATTTGTCATGATTTAGTTGCTTGTCTTCGTGTGTTATATTTAAAATGGACTCTTTTACATTTAACTATTCTTCACCACATCTTATTTGTACTTTATCAACTCTTTCAAATCTTCTTTATTAGGACACAGACTACATTTAACCAGCTGCTTAAAAGTAGGCATGTGTTTATGTACATTGCTGAATCTGCACCTAAAACAACAAAACAGAAACATTGACATTCCAGACAATACAAAGGTTTCATATGAAGATTGTGGTGAGCCATGTGAGGCCCACATGGCATCGACTGTCCACCTATATTGGCCCCTGCAGCTCCCAGTGGCCACGATTCTCTGTTTCCAGCCAATGAAAGTTGTGGGGGCAGCACCTGCAGGCAAAATGACCATGGGGACGTGCTGGCTGCCATGTCCCACTGCTCCCATTCTCTGAGAACAGAGAACTGCAGCCAGTGGGAGCTTCAGGGGTGTGGTTTCTGTAGATGGTCAATATCAGCAAAATGTCTTGCAGCCCATAATCAGATTACTTGGATAGTCCCATCACTGGCATAGACTACATTTTGTCTCTGAGGGTATGTCTACACTAGCTCGTTAGTTCGAGCTAGGTATGGTAATGAGGGCAAGTGGAGTTGCAAATGAAGCCCGGGATTTAAATATCTCGGGCTTCATTTGCATGTTCCCGGGCACTGCCATTTTTAAATCCCGCTTAGTCCGAACTCCATGCCCACGGTTACATGCGGCACGGAGTAGGTAGTTCGAATTAAAGATCCTAATTTGAACTACTGTTACTCCTCATTCCTAGCTTTGGAGAAAAGTTTATAGTCAGAAATGTTGCAAGAAGTGGACAAATTTTCTTCTCAACTTCAGGTAGCTAGTGGTTGCATTGACCCTGACTCCACAGGTACTCTGGAGCTGGAGCATCTACAGGAAAATAAATAGTGCTCAGATCTGTGGATTAACTCCTCCCCACCCTTCCAGTGCCTTCCACTGCCTTCCACCTACTTCAATCAGCTGTTCAGTTGAATGCAGGAGGTGCTAGTGGGGAGTGGTGGAAGAAGGGTGGGGAACTCACAGGAGAGGGCAGAATGAGGTGGAGTGAGTCTGGGGTGTGGTGGGAAGAGGCAGAGCAAGGCTTGGGGACTTGAGGGAAGAGATAGGGCATGAAGTGGAATGTCTGGGGGGAGAGGGGTTGAGCACCCCCCGGGAACGCCACAAGTTGGAACTTATGACTGATTGGCTTTCGTCTTAAGCATAAGTGTTTTTATCTTAAATAGCTGTTTTCCTATTAAGTGTAACTAAGGAAATCATTAGCCATATCTGAACTTATTTTAATCCCATTATATTTTTGTCTCTTGTGTCAGTGAGTTCTAATGGTTCATTATGCTTTGCTTCGCTAAAGCATTTGTTTTTATTAAGATAAAATTTGTTGTTCTTTGAAATTTCCTTATGCCCTTACAGAACTTCCCCAGAGACCTCAGTGATCAATGCTCTTCCCCCACCTCTAATTTCAATTCCTGGGGAAAACAATTTTGTCTACTTGGATATTAGTCTCTGTGTTCTATTATTTTGACAAGATAATAAACAGTATTCACATGACTTCCACTGTCATTCTTATTTTATAGACATTTATTGCACTACATTCTCAAAATTAAAGTGAATTCTCTTCACTTTATGGGTGACAGGAGAGGGATCATGTGAGGATTACCTATTGTGTTCTCTCCTTCTGAGGCATCTGGTATTGACCACTGTCAGCAAACAGGACACTGGGCTAGATAGTGTTGGTATAACCCAGTATGGCTGTTATGTTCTCTGCCAACTTTCTCTTTTGGAATTATTCCCCTTCATTCTTCCTGTTAACTTTCTTCATATATTTGAGTTAATGTTGAAGTGTCCTAATTAGAAGGTTCACAGTTAACCTCATTAGGAGTGGGGAAAAAAAAAACCATGGGCATTATTTTCTATGGATGTTATGATTCATTCCAACAAACAATGAGTAATTTTGAGATACAGTGTCTTGATCCAATTAAGGGTGCATCTACACTGCACTATTATTTTGGAATAACTAGCATCTACACAGTAATTCCGTATTTCAAAATAATATTGAAATAATAGGTGGCTTATTCTGACTCATGTAAACCTCACTCCACAAGGAATAACTCCTCTTCTGAAATAGCTACAGGAAGCTCCTGACTTGCAACCGCCTGAGTTCCAACCCCCTGCACTTACAACCATTTTTGTAAGTGCAGAAAGGGAAGAAACCCCCCGACTTACATCTTCAGCTTGCATTTACAATGGCGCATGTAGCCTACCATAAATGAGGGTTCGAGTTACGATACCCCCAACTTGCAACGCTTCCTCAGGAGCCAATTGCATCGCAAGTCGTGGGCCTCCTGTACTTCGAATTAGCAGCAGTGGAACATCCACACTGCAGCTATTTCAGAATAGCTCCTCACCAGGGCAATTCTAAGTTATTCCTTTTCAGTGCCTCCTGGGACTCTAAATAGAGATATCCCATCCACATTAGGGGAGCCTGCCTCAGACTAATTTTGAGGCTTCCCTGTAGTATGGATGTTGTATTTCAAAATAAGTTATTTTTGAATATATCTTCCAGAATAGCTTATTCCAAAATAAGCTTGCAGTGTAGACATACCCTAAGAGGTACTCAGGACACCTGAAAATAGTTCCAGTGAAAATAGTTCCAGTGACAATTACTGGAACCAGGCCCTACAGACATGCTCTGACTCAACGAAATATTGATTGTGCTTAATTTTTATCACATGAGTAATCCCAGACCCATTCAGTGGAATACTTGAGTACTTAATTTGGGGCATATTTTTATATACCACCAAGTTCAATTGTACTTTGCTAAACAGGGATGGGATTGGATTGCTCCATACTTGAGTTCTTAGCTCTATTGATGACTCACAGAAAAACTTTCATGGTAGTAACTAGACCTGGATCCTGCACTATGATTGCATGGATTTGACCATGTAAGTCACAGATCAGGATTGAGGTTCAAATTTGTAGAGAATTACTGTGTAAGGTAAAGTACAGACATACTTTATTTCATTACAGTGAGATTCTAGTGAAGGTAATGTTATCAATGTTACCCTAATGTTAAACATTATTATTACCCACTCTTACACAGTTACATTAATTTCAGTATTTAATGGTGCATCAATTAAAATTATAATCTTTTTAACATGAATACATTAAAATACATGGAGTATGTGCTCTAAAACATTAATAAAAAGAGGAAGTGGATACATTGCTTATGAAAGGAAGACACTAAAATTATTAAACCATGCTATTCATTACATGGGCAACCACCCTGCATATTTATATCTTTAAACCTCTATTAATACAACTTAGTCCAAGTTGTGAAACACTAATTGCAAACAGTTATTTTCAAGAATGTATTTGTTGTTTGAAATTCATTTATTAACTTTTTCTGCACGTAAATCTTTAACAGCTTCAATCGTCTCTGTAGTGAAGGGTATGTCTACACTACACTACCGTTGATCTTCCAGGATTCGAATTAGTGGGTCTAGTGAAGACACTAATTTGAGCTGAGGGGCATTCCGGTTGATGCCAGTAGTCCTGCTTCTATGAGGAGTAAGGGAATCCTAGAATCCTAGAATCCTGGGACTGGAAGATACCTCATGACGTGATCAAGCAAAGGGAGAGTGTTCCTCCTTTGACTTCCTGCAATGTGGACAGCACCAAAAGTCAAATTAAGGTACTTTGACTTCAGATATACAATTAACATAACTGAAGTTGCGTTTTTTCGACCTTATTCTGTAGTGTAGACATAACTTTTGGTGCTACAGGACCACTCCTTTTTAAAGTTTATTCACTTGAATATTTCTGGGAAAAACACATACGGGACAGGACCACACTGAATGCCATGGTTTTTTTTTTATTTGAACAATCATTCACAGAAAATGTTGTGCAGTTTGTCCTGGGATCTATTTAAAATGTACTAACTTTGTATTTAAAGATTGTGGGATAATAGAAAAAGGTTGTAACATATTAGAACAATGGTCTGTGTAATCCATGTTCCTCTCTCTGAGAAGGTATAACTTCAGATGACTCAGAATAAGGTATACAATTCTTTCTATCTCCTGAACAATAAAATAACTAGTCTTTTCCTGACTAAATAGTTATTTTACCTATGTCCTGAAGCATGGAAGTGCCTATTCATTATAATTTTCATTTCCACATCAGCCATAGCTTCTAGAGTGGTCAATTTAAACTAACAATGGATGGAAAATAACTTACAATAAGGTTCAAGGCATAGGTGTGCACAGCACATTTCATTAGGGTGTGCACCCAGGAAACTTTATTTTTTTTATTGGTGAACATTTATTGAATACTCAATCATAAAGGACATGCTGCGAGCAAATGCGGGCTTTCTATTCATTTCTACATTCGGTGCTTATTGCGTAATACAACAATCCATACTTTAAAACTAAAAGAACATATCATGTGATTAAATTAAAATGCAAAGCCACTTTTTTTTAGACATTAGGGTATGCCTGGGCACACCCAGCACACCCCCAGCACATGTCTATGGTTCAAGGGTATATGGAAGTGAATACAACATGTGCTCTTCTGTTTAGTATACAATAATTGAATAATGTATGCCTTCTTTTGGCCGCACAGGCTGTCAGATGCATATAGTAGCTGAGAAAGCACCAGTTAATTTACCTCTTGATTGAGTTAATGATTGGGGAAACTGACCCCTTGCTGTTGCCAGCTCAAGGTTATTCAGATTTAATCAATGATTATATGTTCCAACCCTTAGCACACTGGAATGGGGGGACACTTAATATATATGCATATAGGTGATAGGTACCAATTAGTGTGTGCAAAAGGGGACTATGTTTCATGCTGAAAGAGCTTCACATTGGACGATTGTGTCCATTCTGAAGCTGCAATTTGGATACCTGTTTTTGCACATAAAGCCTGAAATATAACCACCTTAATTAGAGTAATCTTCAGCTGCCTAAAAATCTAGTTTAGCTAGTTAGCTGAATAGCAGTATGTGAAAGCTTACCCAAGTAATGCAATGATTTTATTCTGCTTGTATCCTACCTGTTAACCTCTGTTGTCTTGTCTTTCTGTCCTGAGATTATTAGAGACCTCAGGGATTATGACCTCAGGGACTAAGACACTGTGGGCATTACCATAAACAAATATTGATAATGATATACTGGCCATATGTTTTAAAGAGGGTAATTGTCATATGTGTGGCCAAATGTCTAATGAAGTTTCTCTCACTGCAATTAAATAATTACGGGGAAATACTAAAAGCAGTTTTGTCCCCTGAGTCCACAAAAATTTGAAACTTACAGAATGGTTTGAATGTAACTATGGTTGTCATCTGGCTCACCATGTGGATGATTTTGTGCACAGATGAGTTACAGTAAGAATGACATCATGCAAAAGAGCACAATAAAACCCCTTTTCTTTCCTATTGTATTCTTGATTAAGAAGCGTGTCAGTAGGATCAGCACTCTAGATAAAGTATGTAAATGTTCAGTGTCTGTTATTCTTAAGCTATTATTTGTGGAGTCTTATCATAACAGCTATCTGATGGAAAGTGATAGGGATCAATTCCCATAAGGAGAAAGCTCTGAATAACTTTCCAGTTCAGATATCACCATGACATGGTTAGTTCTAACTTAATAACTCTGGGTATGTCTACACTACCCTCCTAGTTCGAACTAGGAGGGTAATGTATGCATACCGCACTTGCTAATGAAGCCCGGGATTTGAATTTCCCGGGCTTCATTAGCATAAGCGGGGAGCCGCCATTTTTAAATCCCCGCTGCTTCGAAACCCGTGTAGCGCGGCTACATGGGGCTCGAACTAGGTAGTTCGGACTAGGGTGCCTATTACGAACTACCGGTACACCTCGTTTCACGAGGAGTAACGGTAGTTCGGAATAGGACCCTAGTCCGAACTACCTAGTTCGAGCCCCGTGTAGCCGCGCTACACAGGGTTCGAAGCAGCGGGGATTTAAAAATGGCGGCTCCCCGCTTATGCTAATGAAGCCCGGGAAATTCAAATCCCGGGCTTCATTAGCAAGTGCGGTATGCATACATTACCCCGCTAGTTCGAACTAGCAGGGTAGTGTAGACATACCCTCTGTTTTTTGCCTTCAGGTCATTAAAGTATCTATAACCTTGCTGACTTGTATTCTCTTTTACGAGAATCCTAAAGATTTCAAGCTGTGCTAGTGATATTTTAATAATGAGCCAGGCAAGTGGAACACTATGTATGCAGTCAGGGTTGATGAAGAGACTTCACTGGACTCTGGGCAAGGTGGGAGGGCTTCAGCTCCTGCCACCCCTGGAAGAGGTGGTGCCATGGGCAGAAGAGGCAGGATTCAGACTAGCCTTCCCTCAGAGTGGCCTGGATCACACTGGGTGGAGCTCCAGAGGCAATTTAAAGGGCCCAAGGCTGCAGCTGCTGCTGTTGCCAGGAGCCCCATCCCTCCCCTGGCTCACAATCCCTTTACCTGAGGTTCACTACATACCTGCCACTCTTACCCTCTCCTGCCCTGCCCTCACTCCCCTTCCATTTCCTTTTAGCTGATCCCCTCCTAACTAACTTCCTTCCACAAAAACCATGGAATGAACATGATCTTGGCCACCAACAAATTGTTCTTGCATCTTGTATAGTAGATGCTTTCCCCTACTCTGTTTTTATATAGAGCAAAAGCAAGGGCATGGACTATCCGCTACTCCAAGTTTATATAGCACCTAGCACCATGGCAGTCCTTCCTTGGTTGGTCCTTTGGCCCGATAGCAATAAATATGATCCTTGACTGTAACAATACCTATAAATCAGCATGATTAGCTATGAGGCCATACTGGGATTCAAAATTGCATTAAACTCAGACATGTAGTCAATTTAATCATAGTGTCTCTGAGGTAAGAATGCTATTTAGTATGCCTAAAGGGAGAAACTCTTTCATCACTGAATTCAATGGGATATTTTCCATTCACTCCAGTAGAACCAGGATTTCACCAAATGTTTTCCATTCATTATTACCACATCCTTCCATGTCTTCCCTCTAATTTGTCTGCTTTATTCAAGTGTCATTTCTTACCATAATCCTAGAATGTGAGCTCTCTGTGCTAGAAACTGGAGTCTCTACTAGTTGGTACAGTGCCTAGCCCAATGGTGCCCTGCTTCCTGATCAAAATTACTAGCCACTACTGTAACACAAATTAATAATTACCTAAAACAGTAATTATTAGTGTCAAATCATCACAAGTGATCAATGTTTGGATGTCTTTCAGAATACAGCAAATATTGCATCTCCACTGATATTGAGGATTCATAGATGTTAAGACCATCAGAGCATGTCATTTGCCCTCCTCCAGTCTATCACACAACATAGAATTTCATCCAGTTACTTTTGTATTGAGTCTAGTAGGTCTGATTGAAGCATAGAGGTCACTTCCCACCTTGATATATCTCTACCAAAACTCTGACATCAATGGAAGGAGATCTGATGAAAGACATGAGTAGCAGACCTGCTGTCAGTAACCAAGATATTCCCATCCCTACCAGTGTGCTTATTGAAGTGAGGTGATGCCAGCTTGCATTCCATTCTCATACAGCTACTCTTGCCAGCACCAACAAAAAAATATTGAGCATTCTTTTATCATTTTTTCTTATTTGAATATAGTATTAAGTATAATTTAAAACAACAAGAGAGAAATTTAGCTTTTCTTGAATTGCACCCTTAAACAGTCATGTTTAGGCGTCATTAGCTCTAATTGTAGAGTCCATCTCTTTGGAGTTGCAAACCTCTGTGGGGTACCTAAACTTACCTATTAATGAAATAATTCAATTAATCATAAAATCAGAAAAAATATGCTTAACATGAGTATGGAATAGGAGTAAAAACAGTTCTGGTAAGAACAACTGTCTCCTGCAAAAACTTAAACAATGAATACTCTAGCAGAACCATTAAGCCTAACAAAACATGTAGATGGTGTCATAAGCTTTTGTGGGTACAACCCATTTCTGTGAGATTTGCATAGAAATGTCCCAAATAACTATATTTGGGAATGGAGCTCACACTTTTCAAACTGGTATGATTTATTAAACACAGTTCTTAAAGATACTGAACATGAAAGGGAGGGAAAACAGGAGATAAATAATACATACAACAGAATGGGCCTAGAGATGAGTAGCTGTTTATTTTATATACACTATAAGCCTCACACAATGTAATAATACAGTATTCAACACATTTAATGAAGTGCAAAAGCAACAAAGAAGGACATTTTAATTTAACATTGGAGAGAGTTCCAAGTTTAGCTCAGTTATGTTACTGAAAAAGTGTCAGCCATAATGTTGTTATGGAGCCAAATACAGAAGGTTTTTTTAATCTTTCATTACTGGAAACTGACTCATGCAGGAACAGCTTTATATCATATTATCAGAGATGAAATTATCTGACTTTGTCTGAATCATCAATATGATATTAAGAAAGCGCCAACAGTGATTTTTGTACCATACTGCAATTTGATATAATAGCGGAGCTAATAATATCAATGATTATTGCCCATGGTCCATCGCCTGTGAAAGATCCAAGTGTTTTTCTTACTCTTCTTTAGAAAGCACTTTTAGGGTGTGATTTAATTTCTTCTCTCCTTTTTTCTTCTCCCGTGCAGTTAAACCGTAACTACTATTAAAAAAAAAACCCCAACAGTTTGCCCTGATAAAAGAGTTCACGCTTTAGATCCCCAGTTCATCCAGGTTCTGAAGCATATGCCCAGTTATAAGCATGTGATAAGCCTCAGAGGGGGTAGCCATTTTAGTCTGTATATAAGTTACATTTCAACCCCCGAAATCTTATGCCCAAATAAATCTGTTAGTCTTTAAGGGGACGCAGGACTCCTCATGGTTTTTACAAGCATGTGAATTATCCCCAGGCCACCAATGGGATAGGGGAAAAAGATGGGGGGGAAAACAGGGCAGCTGCCTCAGGGATCAGTGATACAAAAGAGCCTGGAGCTCTTAGTTACTGCTGCTGTTACTGCAAGATCATTGACAGCTGGAGCCACAGGCCCTTTAAATTGCTGCCGGGGGCCATGGGCTGCCACAGGCTGCCTAAGGAAGGAACAGCACTCTCCAGGCAGTGCTGAGGGCTGCCTAGCCCCATCCCCGTCCTCATTTCCCCCCCCCCCCCACTTCCCCAAGGCCCAGGTGAGGTTATCGGCGCCACTGATTGTCCCATTGAAGATGGTGGGACAATACTATTAATGTACTCAAAGTTAAAAATATACATAAGGACCTTTCAGTCTTAAGCCCTAAAAGAGATAAGACAAAGAGGAAAGAAAACAAAAGGCAACTGTTTGGATAAAGGAGTGTGGAGAGATTATTGTTGCTGAAGGAATGATTTCTGGATGAAGTGTCTTTGACAGTGGAGAAATAGGCTTGGTGGAGAAGAGAGAAGATTTACAAGCGCAGAGGATAACAGAAAAGATGGAATGAGGCTGAGGCGATAAGAAAATACAAGATAGGGGAAAGTATGGAAACATGATTGGAGTTTTACAGAAAATAGAAGATTATGAGGTTATGATATGAAATATGAAGATGGGATCAAATTATCTTACTATACGCATCCCGTATTCCCTCCCCCCTCAGCCACCTGGTCTCCTTCCTCTCGCCTCCCTGATGCTAACCCAAAATGGGGTCAGCAACCTAGGCTCTTTGACTCCTCAACAACAGCACTAGCCTTCCTTGCACCTTGAAGGTAAACTGCTGCTGGGCTTGTGGGGAAAGGTGGGAAGGGGGCAGGACAGTGTAGCGAGTGAGTGGGTGGAGACAGGGCCCACATGTGGGGAATCAGGACTGGGGTACACCCTGGCCCCCTTGAGCCATCACACAGCTGCTGGCTGAAGCTCCAGCAGTCACCAAGTGTCAGGCGGCTACCAGTGTTTTAAAAACAGCTGCTCTGTTGCACTGGCCACGGGACCTGCATGGTGGGGGGTGAGGAGGGAGCGAAAGTACAGGGCTGGTGGAGCAGCAGGCAGAGAGGGAAGGAGAAGGGGCCTGGGTTGGAGGAGGGGCCCACGCTGGGGAAAGGGGGGCCCTAGTTGAGGGTGGGGGCAAGGGGAAGAGACCTAGGCTGAGGAGGGTGAGGATAGAGAAGGGGCCCTGTCTGGCGTGGCTGCAGCTTGGCCTTCCCTGGTGACTGGGGGGAGAGCCGGGGTTGCCTGCCCCCCACAACCGGGGGGATGGTGAGCATAGCAAGCAGGGGCACAGCCCCCAGTATATATATCTCCTCAAAAGGACAAGAAACTTGAAGAAATAAAAAAAGGTGAGCCTCCTCATTGAAGTCAAAGGGAGTCATGGCCCAGAATTTCGTTCAAGTAGTCAATGAAAGTACACTAGGGAAAGAAAAGGAGGAAGGAAAAGAAGATGGTGGTAGCAACAGCATTTGAATGGAATCGAGAACGTGTGGTGAAAGGCAATGAGGCTAACAAGGTGAAAATTACATTTATTAAGGCAAAAGACCTAAGAGTAAGAAAGTGGAGCGTTATAAGGAGAACAGCCTCCATGTTGTCCCATACACTAAAAGGTAAACAGGCACCCTAGCTGCCTTTTCAGCTGGGACTGATTGACTAATCCCCTTGTTGCCTCATGTTTAGCAAGTCCTCACTACGGATACATATACACACCAGTGTTATTATGAAACAACTGATGTTATTCTAAATAACAAAGAGCACGTCTACATTGCAAGCCATTATTTTGAAATAATAGTGAGCTGGAGGACTTCTCACTCTGACTCCTATAACCCTCATTTTACAAGGGGTAAGGAAAGTCGAAGGAAGAGTGTTCTTCCTTCAACTTCCTCCTGTGTAGACAGCGCCTAAAACTAAATTAAGCTATTTTGACTTAAGCTATGCAATTGATATAGCTGAAGTTGCATAGCTTAATTTGAGTTTTGCCCTGCTGTGTAGACATACCCTATGGAAAAGGGATGCAGATGAGACAAGTAAGAATTGCAAATGAAGCGGGGGATTTAAATATCCACTGCTTCATTTGTATAAACATGGCTTCCGCTTTTTTCCAGCTTGGGGCTTTGCCGGAGAAAAGTGCCAGTCTAGACGGGATCTTTCAGAAAATAAAGCCTTTTCCAAAAGGTCCCTTATTCCTGATTTTAAGAGGAATAAGGGATCTTTTGGAAAAGGCTTTATTTTCCAAAAGATCCCATCTAGACAGGTGCTTTTCTCTGGCAAAGCCCCGAGCCGGAAAAAAGCGGCAGCCATGTTTATACAAATGAAGCGGGGGATATTTAAATCCCTCGCTTCATTTGCAATTCCGACTTGTCTCATCTGCATCCCTTTTCCAGCAAAGGGGTGCAGTATAGACACAGCCTGCGAGTACATATGGGTATAAGTGACAAGGAGTCCTGTGGCACCTTATAGACTAACTGAAGTGTAGGAGCATAAGCTTTCGTGGGCAAAGACCCACTTCGTCAGATGCAGGAGAAAAGCTTTTTTGCCCACGAAAGTTTATGCTCCTACACTTCAGTTAGTCTATAAGGTGCCACAGGACTCCTCGTCGCTTTTGCAGATTCAGACTAACACGGCTACCCCTCTGATACTTGACACCATATGGGTATAGCCTCTTTCCTGACAGGTTGATAAAAGGTCTAGTGACTTAAGATGCCAAAGCCCCTTGGCTAGGGTTGACAGTCACTGGCCTCTTGGGGTTTTGGACCCCTTTGCTCTACTGGCTTAATGAGCACTCTGGTGGTGATTAATAGATGAACAACCCAGACCCGCCCATCCCTCTGGGCTCCAATCTAGAGACCAACATATGAAGCAGCTAGAACCAATTTGACTCAATCCCTTACTGGTTCCTACAATGTCCCTCTTGCAGGTTGTGTCCCAGACTCACATTCTGAGATCCTTTTCTTCTGGAGATTTAGATTCCAGGAAGCCTGTCTTTGTAGTGATTCCGCAACCTCTTCTGGAACCCCCAGCTGGAAAGATAAAAAGCCTCCCAGTCAGAGGCCAGACACAGCCATATATGGGTATGTCTACACAGCAGGGCAAAACTCAAATTAAGCTATGCAACTTCAGCTACATCAATTGCATAGCTTAAGTCAAAATAGCTTAATTTAGTTTTAGGCGCTGTCTACACAGGAGGAAGTTAAAGGAAGAACACTCTTCCTTCGACTTTCCTTACCCCTTGTAAAATGAGGGTTATAGGAGTCAGAGTGAGAAGTCCTCCAGCTCACTATTATTTCAAAATAATGGCTTGCAATGTAGACGTACTCTATGTTATTTAGAATAACATCAGCTGTTTCAAAATAACACTGGTGTGTATATGTATCCATAGTGAGGACTTGCTAAACATGAGGCAACAAGGGGATTAGCCAATTAAAGGTGATACTGAAGCAGGCTTGCCATAACACCTACTCATACATAATTTTGGAAAGATGTTTTTTTTTCGGAATTTCACTGACTTCAATTAAAAAAGGTCTAAAAACCCAAAATTAAAAGTAAGGCTTTATTTTAGGTTGAACACATTTTTTTTTCATTTGACCGGAGATGACTTTTTAAAAAACTTTTCATGTAACTGAGAAATTCAATACATTTCATTTTGGTTTGATTGAAAAACCAGTTATTTTCTCAGCTCCAGTACTGTATTGGAAACCATGGAAGCAGATGAAGTTAGTAGTAAAGAATATACAGGATAAGGTGACTGAGGAGAGAGGCCTAGGGAATGCTAATAGATAGAAGGAGAGGAGAATATGAAGGAATGCTGAGGAAGATGTTAAACTGGTACATTATGAGAACCGGGAATGCACAGAGCAACAAGCTGAGAATGGAAGCAAGGTGGGAAGAGTGTAGTGCCTGCAGTGACAGGAAACAGCTATATCAGGAAATTAACTAAGTGCTTAGGGCTTGTGAAAAATCATTAATGACCTTTGTGATGGTTGCTGTGATTAAATGGAAAGAATAGGGTGCCCAGAATGGGTAAAAAATAGAATATTTTAATTTAAATTTTTAACAGAAGAGTTTCTTTTTTTCTTTCCACACACACACACAAACAAAAACATTGATTTTTTTCCACCAGGCACAAAAAAAAGTTTGTAAGCAAACTAAAAGGAGCTGATTGATTAAAGGTAAGGGAGGAAGGGGTCTGTTTCAGGAGAAAATCAAGCTAACTATTTTTAAAAGACATTTTTCTTTGCCTTTCATATAGAATGTGATATATGAGCAGTGCCATGCCATGCTAAGTCAGGCTTGCCTCCAACTCCTAGTGGTACAGACTGCTGCATCAAACACTTACAGAAAGGATGCTAATGCTCTCGTAGAAAATAAAAGGAACAATATCCAGTGCTTAAAAGCTGGCTTTTTCAAAACAAGATAACAGCAGCAACAAAAATTAACAAGTTTATGAAACAGCGTTGTGTGCTTTCTGAACAAAACAACTTCATAAAATAATATTTCTATCAAAAATAAGCCAAAGCTAGAATAGTGCTGAGTGTCTATGGGTTAGGTCTGCAAACCATACTAACATCTGGATGGACAAGGCTGTAGCATGAAGAGTGGAACTGGTGAAAGAGGATCAGGTTTCTGTAAGGATCTAATTTAGAATGGCACCTAGGGCACAGGAATGGAAGGTGGGACAAATATGCTTGAGCACAGGTTCTTCTGTCTCAGCACATAATGCTGGCCATTTTGCATACATAATAAAGGACTCTTTCAGGGTTTCCTCTACTCTTTTCTGTCCATGTGTGGATTTTTTTCCATCCCTTGTGCAGAATGAATTTTTATGTGGACTGAGGCATGTGCAAATGTGCACTACCTGCAGAAACAAAAAAACTAGCTGTGTGCATTCTGCTAATCAGGTGGGCAGCATTTGAATTTCTCCAGACCAGCTGGACAAGCACACAGCTTTCGAGGAATACTGGTCTCTTTCTTGCACTCAGATTGCCTGCTTCTTCATGTTTTGCAAGTGAAACAGGATCTACCCATGGCACCTCCACCTATAATTTACACACCAATAGATAGGGGAAGAGAAACCCCTGCTGCATATGACCCCTCCACCCTGCTGTACTTGCTATAGGATAAATAACTCCTTTCAGGGGTGAGGATCATCCTCCTTGGAATTTAAAACTACAGAGCAGTAGCCAGATAAGAGGGTAGAAAATGACTGAGAAGGAACCACTTGCACCCACAGAATGTAAAATAGGGAGGAGGGTGCCGCGTTAGGAGTTGCTACATCACGGAGGGTATGTCTACACTGCCACCCTAGTTCAAACTAGGGTGGCTAATGTAGGCATTCAAACTTGAAAATGAAGCCCGGGATTTAAATATCCCAGGCTTTATTTGCATGTTCCCGGGCGCCGCCATTTTTAAATGCCTTCTAGTTCAAACTGCCTGCCTGCGGCTACACGCAGCACAGACTAGGTAGTTCGAATTAGGAGCTTTAATTCAAACTACCTAGTCCATGCCACGTATAGCTGCGGGCAGGTAGTTTGAACTACAAGGCATTTAAAAATGGCGGCGCCTGGGAACATACAAATAAAGCCCTGGATATTTAAATCCCGGGCTTCATTTGTATGTTCGAATGCCTACATTAGCCACCCTAGTTCGAACTAGGGTGGCAGTGTAGACATACTCTTAGGTGAGGCTAGGAGACAAGAGCTATCCAGCTGCGGCACCAATAAGGTGAAAGGGGAGAAGGCCTCAGCTTAAGCTGCTAAAGCAAGGACTGTAAGGGGAACTGCTAAACTTGGGTATTTATAGCTTTTCACTCCTCCTGACAGAACTAGAACCTGACATAAGTTGGGGTGATCCTGGGAACCTGTGAACACATCCCAGGAGAACAAAAGAGGCATAGCATGGCCAAGTGACATCTCAAGAGGCACTGCACTCAAATCTCTGTTACTTCAGGTGCATTGGATCCACCTGAGAATGTTGGTAGGGAAGTGGGCGGGGGAGAAGCAGGTGAAGCTGTAGAATGGGAACAGCTTTTACAGACCAGGAAGGTGTCATGCCTGCTCAGATGTGTTGTGAGAGTGAGTAGGATAATTTTCCCTGACTGAAGAGATAGGGGGTCTGGAAGGCATGAGAGGAGGGGGAGAGGAACATGCTCTCATTGAGGTTCAGCAGCTCCCAAAGCTGATTTTTGTCAAGCATGTGTTGTGTCCTTCCATCTTTACTTATTTTGCATTCAGACTAAATTCATTTCACCTCAGGAGGATTGTTACCTCAGAAAAAGGCTGCAGGGTTTACTTTAGAGCCAAAGCTACATTCACATCAGAGCATAGGCTATGTAGACCCTGTAGGCAACATCTGTGAAAGTGGCCCAGGTCATCCTTTCAGCAGCCTCTCTGCTGTGGAGCCCCTGCCAGGATTGAAAGTTGGCATCCTCAGTAGGAATGCACCTTGCAATGCCATGATCTAGGCTTGCACAGGGAAGTATAATTAATACCCCTCTAAGCCTGGTTCAGCGAATATCACTCACCATGTAGGATTTGTTTTGTGACTATGACATCGCTCACATCGCATTCCCTTCTTCTCTCCCATTACCCCACTTCTCAGAGACTTAAAAATATAACAGAAACCTAAAAGTGCTCTTTGAGTTTCAATTCCTGTTTCTTTTCCTTATTCTTCTCCAATTTATCTGCAGCCATTCATCTCGCCCAAGAGTTTGCCTCATCCACACCAGAAAATTATATCACATTGTCAATGAGATTGAGAAGCAGAGATATTGCGCAGAACATTGCCTGATATTTTAGCAGCTTTGATGACTCCCACTTTTACAATGGATTAAAACTCATGCTTTCTGGAAAGGCCGTTTTTTTTTTATCCTTGTCACTTGGTGGACCCGACATGTATTAAGCCTGAAGCCTTCTAAGGTACATCAAACTACCAAGAGGCTTAGAGACTACTGTTAAGCTCTTATAGGATGTGGGAAAAGCTGATTTGCAAAAGATACAAAATGCACACTGCCTTGTTAGTAAATGATTTTGCAAGGAATGTGTTAACCACAAGATCAACAGACATTAAATGGACAAATGTGATGTATTGATTGGAAATCTATATGTATATTAGAAGATTTACCCAGCATTGCTCAGGATCTTAACTCAAATAATTTTTTTCTTCACTGAAAACCTCGCCATGGCCACCGCAGCTCCAGCAGTCATAGCCAGGGGAGGGGCACATGTTCTCCAGCTGGAGGACAGATGCACACAGAAAAAGAGACAAACTTTTTGAAATATATAGTAGATAGCTGTCTGTTTCTCCACCCCTGCCGGCCCAATGGGGTTATAGCTGTCCCTGTCCCCATCTCTGCCTCTTTCTGCCCTTGTGTGGACTTTCTACAAGATAACTCCCTCCTGCCAGACCGCTCCCTTTCCATTTTATGAGAAACTGTTGAATTCCATGCAAAACCCATTATCCTGGCTCAATCAAATCCTTACCTTGCTCTAAGTTATGATAAGAGGAAGCTGCATTCTGATGAACCAGAGGTTTGGAGGTTGTCTAGGGGTGGTGTTTGTGGTGAGGGACTGGGGCCGCGAAGGAGGAAAGCTTGAACTTAAATGTACTTTACCAATTCCAAACTTTATTGACTACAATCTGATTATATTAAATCACTCTCTCTGATTTGTTTAAGACAACGTAGCATGCAAATAAAACATACATTAAATAATATTAGTACAACAATAATAATAACTTCTCCTACAGCTAATTCCTTTATGGTTATCTTGGAACAGCCGGTAGAGTTAGTTATTAGTTTGCCTATTCACTTAACAGTCCCTCAATTCTACTCCTAGTTTTTATTTAGACCCAAGTGTGATACCATTATACAATATGGTTAATACAATACAACTATCAGAGGGGTAGTCGTGTTAGTCTGAATCTGCAAAATCTAAAGGTAGCCATCCTGCAGCAAAAAAACTTCAGGACTAGACTTCAAAGAGAAACTGCTACAGTTCACCTTCAAGTTTGACACAATCAACTCGGGATTAAACAAAGACTGTGAATGGCTCGCTAACTACAAAAGCAGCTTCTCCTCTTGGAATTCACACCTCCAGATCAGCTACTAGAAGTGGGCCTCATCCTCCCTGATTGGATCCACCTCCTCATCTCCAGCCTGATCCTGGCCTGCATATTTATACCTGCCTCTGGAAATTTCCACCACATGCATCTCACAAAGTGGGTCTTTGCCCACGAAAGCTTATGCTCCAACACTTCAGTTAGTCTATAAAGTGCCACAGGACTCCTCGCCACAATACAACTAACTATTGCTAAGCTGATAAATAATATATTAGACAATACTTACAAACCCAGTGATAATTACGATACACAGACAAAAAACAACACATAGAATGCTCTGGATTCGTACACCCTTTCGCGATTCGGTGGCTGGGAGGCAGCCTTGGGTGATCAACCCTTTAGCCAGGCTAGACAATACATGCCTTCTATCTTGATACAGAACTTCCCCGAGCTTAGGGCTCAGGGTGCTTTATGCTATAATTTTGACATCCGGTACCATATTAGGGTTCCTTCCTTGTGAATGACGTCTGCCTCAGGGCATTGTGGTCAGTGCCTGATGCAGACATGACTGGCACATGTGAAAGCTAGCTAGGTTTTTTGTTTTCCTGCTCCAGGTGATTGTTAACTGATGTATATGACAGCTCATTTCTCTTATTCCTATCTTGTCTTGTTTTTTTAGTGCTCGTTAACTTAGTGTATGGGACAGCTTGTGTCCCTGCTCTTATCTTTTTGGCCCAGGTGCTTGCCAAGTTAAGTTCTGTTGACTGAGAACAGTGCTGAGCACCCGAGGGACTTCAAGCTCTGTCTCTGGATCCCCCTCAGCAGCCTGTGTTTTTCTTGTGAGGGGCTTTAGTGTGGCAGTACGGGCAATACGCACGAGGCCGTGGTCAAAAGGACCTGCTACACGACACATTCCAATTTGATAGTCCTAACTCTTACCATTTAGGAGGAGTTCTTGAACAAATGGGCTCACAGATGGATAGTCAGACAGACACACACACATTTCTAAAATACAGAGCAAGATATAAATGGTGTAAAGAATGACACCAGTCATTGATTTTGCAGTTAGAAACGTATGAAATATGATGGGAAGTTTGGAAATGTGCTAAAACTATAAATTCATTTGTATCTGAACTTACTTAGAGTAAAATAGTAAACACAGTTTCTATAACTAGGTCTTATTAAAGGCAGTGAGCCAAACTATTCAGTCTGTCATCTTTCTTATCAGCTGCAAGTTTCAGTTACACTGACTGTGTGCCTTCCCATAGGTGATGTAATGAAAGTGTCTTTCCATTGTGAGCTGTACTAACAATTGATTAGTACATTTCAATCAAACTTGGATACCTGAAGTCTCTGCCTTATTGTTCAAGGGACTAAACCTACATTAGTAACTCACCCTTCCTGTTCATAACAAGCATAGACTGAAGTGCAAGACTATTATTCAAATGACTCCAGACCTGTTGAGTTTGAAACCCTTCTTCCCGACAACTTTCTGACAGGACAGAAAGGTCCCACCCAGGTAGGAAGCAGTTATCTTTTGTGTTTTTGCAGTTTAAAGCATTTCCTGTGAATGGATAACCTCACTTGCTTGATTTTTGGAAAACAATAACCAATCAAACAATATATATATCAGACTTTCGTACTATAAAAAGAGACAAGTTGTTAATTTTAAAATAAACAAATAATGTAGGTTGACACTAATTTCAATCAGGGCTGACAGGATTAGGCAGCCAAATCTCATTGATTTTCAGCAGA
The DNA here is from genome assembly GCF_052426305.1 of Pelodiscus sinensis. Lineage (NCBI taxonomy): Eukaryota > Metazoa > Chordata > Testudines > Trionychidae > Pelodiscus > Pelodiscus sinensis. Next base: position 18,599,823 of record NC_143054.1, read on the forward strand.
AATTTGCTTCCTTGAGCCTCTTAAAAAATCAGCCATTTGAGGTCAGAAGATGCCTTGTGCTTTGGTGCCTTATATTTACACTGATTGGGTGATGAAAAAAGCATAAGTTACCCTAAATCAGCCATTGAGGATTGTGCCTTCATGGAACACATCTTTTCTCCCTTATGGAATATCATTGGAAAGACCAGCTATCTCCCACTCATTCAGAATAGTTAAAAATGTCTGTTAAAAAAAAATCCATGTAACAATTTCTATAAAGACATGTGGAGACAATGTAATGAGACATGTCACTTCTACCACAACTTGTGCACCCAGATATCAAATGACACTCAAGACCTCTTGTTTCAGAACCCTTTCCATTGACGACCAATGAGCTGGGGAAAAAAAAAGGGAAACAAATTATCAGAAATATTCCTCCCTGACAAAAAGTACAAATTATAAGAATGCTGTGTCCTAAGGATGTTAAATTTAGATTAATAGACAAATTGAATAGTTGATTAGTCAATAAGGGTGCTTCCACCTTTGAAGGGCTGTTGCTACATTTCAAAGGCGAAAGTGCCACGGGGAGCAAGAGGCCAGTGGGGGACTCAAGCAGTCCCCTGCTGGTCCGGCGCTCCAAGAGGCATTTCAAAGTGGCAGCACCACATGGAGGCCAACTGCCCCTCCATACGGCACTGCTGCTTTGAAATGCTGCGGGTAGCCCAGCATCAAGCTCCTCACGGTGTTTGAAAGTGAAAGTGCTGCATGGAACCCGGGGTCAATGGGGGAATCCCCAGTGCACCCTGGGCTCTATGCAGTGCTGCTGCTTTGAAGCACCCACATCTCTTCCCTCCCTTGCTGCCTCTTTCTGATAGACTAGCGCGTCGACTATCTGATATGCATTTGCTTATTGGATAATCGATTAGTTGACTAGTAATTCACATCCCAACTATGTCCCAGAGATGATGCAATGCTACCAATAGAGTTACAATGGCTCTGAAAGCTTGAATTAGGTGACATACTAAATCTCTCTTCACCAGAATCCTTATTCACAAATGACCTATGATCTCACACTCTTGATCAAATTCATTGCCATCTTTAGTACTGGAATGAAATTGTCCCCAAAGTCAGATTGGCAGGGAGTTGGGGAGAGAGGTTATCTTCTTCTGAAGCGCAGGGTACTTGTTTCTTGCTAAGTTCATCTGGCAAATCTCACTAAATCAATTCCTGCCATTTCAGAGACCATGAATATTGATGCAACTCAGTTCTTCCTAGTCCCTGTTTATGAGCATGTCTATACTTACTACAGGACTATGTAGCACTTTAAAGACTAACAAGATGGTTTATTAGATGATGAGCTTTCGTGGGCCAGACCCACTTCCTCAGATCAAATAGTGGAAGAAAATAGTCACAACCATATATACCAAAGGATACAATTAAAAAAAAAATGAACACATATGAAAAGGACAAATCACATTTCAGAACAGAATTATCTTCCCCAATTATCACCTCTAATACCATTAGCTCACAGACATCTAACTTTCCCCACCTCTAATATCATTAACTCACAGACACTTACCTTCCTTCCTTTCTTCCCCCCTCCCTCCCCGCATCCCCCTTCTGTTCTGAAATGTGATTTGTCCTTTTCATATGTGTTCATTTTTTTTTAATTGTATCCTTTGGTATATATGGTTGTGACTATTTTCTTCCACTATTTGATCTGAGGAAGTGGGTCTGGCCCACAAAAGCTCATCATCTAATAAACCATCTTGTTAGTCTTTAAAGTGCTACATAGTCCTGCATTTTGCTTCAGCTACACCAGACTAACACGGCTACATTTCTATTACTATACTTACTACAAGATCACCACTTTGGAGGTCAACTTTCTAGCATTCAGTTTAGCAGGTCTAGTATTGAATCCAATGCTAGGGGCAGCTCCCACCAATGTCTAGTACTCTTCTTTTGTAAGGAGTAAGGGAAGCCAAAAGGAGCATTTGCATTGTGGACGCCACCATAGCTTGTCTTAAAATAAACCAACTCTAGCTACATATTTTGTGTAGCTGGATTTGCGTATCTTAAGCCGACTTTCCAGGTCCAGTGTAGACCTGGCCTATGGAACATAATATAGTCTTTGGAGGGTGGTAATATTTAATCTAATCCAGATTATTTGTCTCAATGCAATGGTTGGACTGAGTGGGGCTTGTAGTATTATGTACTGATCAGAGTGATAAAGTATAGTCAACTTTAGAACTCTTTGCCCAAGGATGTTGTGAAGGTCAAGACTATAACAAGGTTCAAAAGCATAAATCCATTGATGGATATTAACCTAGATGGGCAGGGATGGTATCCCTAGCCTCTGACTGCCAAAAGCTGGGAATGGGCCATAAGAGGTGGATCACTTGATGATTGTTTTTTCTTTTCATTCTCTCTGGAGCACCTGGCACTGGCTACTCTCAGAATCTGGGCTACACAGATCTTTGGCTTGACCCAGTATGGGTGTTCTTATGCTCTTATATAAAGTAGCACTGAATTATGAACTCCCAGGATGAGTACACTATGCTGATTATCAAATATACTTGATTATCTGCTATGAACATAAGAGTTTGGACTGTCAGAGCAGGAAGTCAGACTAAGTAATCTGATGGTACCTTCGAGCCTTGAACTATATGACCCAGTGCTCACTGAAGTACATGGAGTTATTTCCATTGATATCAATGTTTGCTGGAACAAGGCCAAAGGGCCCAAAACTGCCATTTGATTCTTGTCAAGTAGTATTTTCCTTTGTAAGATACTCTATTGTCACAGTTCTTATTCAGCCATGGAAAGGCTGCTAATTACTCTCCTGCTCAGACCTCCTGAGGGTGTAACTCCAGTGATATATGACTGTTACAATATCCAGTACTCTCTGTTGTGAGCCAGTTGGTAGGGAGAGGTAGGAGAAGCAATTGTTCTGTTCACCCAAACTTGCTCCTAGAGTAGCCCAGTGGGCAATAAAAACACAACAAGTTAAGTTGCTCCATGAAAATAATGAATTGACTTGCTCCCACAGCCAGGAATAAGACAGGGAAGGAAAGGTAACTGTGTCTGGTCCACTCCTGGTGCGGGTTACTATATGGTATCCCCTACTAGTTTCTGTGTCACCCATGGTCATCACAGTGACACAACAATGTTCCAAATGTTTCTTTTAAGCATGTACCTAAAGATGCAGTTAAAAGAAGGACTGCAATAGATAGCACAATTATCAGGAGTTGTTTGCACATTCAGCATGTCCAATATACAATACATAGTTTTCAGATTATGTTTGTCAGAAAACCCTTCAACTTGATTCTCTCTATTGGGAAGTCAGCAAGAGAGTAACAAAAAAATGAAACTGGTGGGAGAAAGCTTCACTGGGGTGAAATCTTTATATTTAGGTGGAAATGTGGGGAAAGAATTAAAAGAACTCTGAGGCACTTCAAAAGAATATTGAGGTGCTGAGGGTAGAAGTGGAAAATATGGCCAACTTCTACCCCCCAAATTGAACAGCTCTGTGATGCAAAGAAATATAGTGTAGGTGGAAAAGCAGCAGCTTGTTATCTATATAGTTAGGCTTGTATGCGGTGAATATGATGCTTATTGGCAGCTATGTAAATTAGTGACAATTTAGGGCTCATCTCGCCACCAATGATTTTAGTTGCCAGCCATTATTTATTCAGTGTTAAAAAGATTTTAGTTCTATTAGTCTTCATAACAGCAGGGACTTTGTTTTTGGATGACTCATAGCATAGCTCAATGCATTTCATTTACACTCCATTTTATAAGTAATTTCAAGAGAACAACTTGTAGTTCCTGAGAGGAAATGTCATGGGATGGGGTTTGCCACATATAGTGTATGACCTATGTTCAACCAGGGCAGCCATAGGGGTGGATTAACCTTTGGGGATAAATTGTCAAGGACAAGGGAGTTATGTCATCTGATTGACTGCTGAAAGGGAACATAAGAGTTCAGATATAGGTCATGTATTAGATTATAACCTCTTTGGGACAGTGACCATCACTCTCTTACATGTGTCTGTGATTCCTAATGTGATGTACACTGCGTAAAACTGGAGACTGCACTATGGATTTCAAGAGATAAATCCAGGAGTTACTACAGATAGAGTTAAAGAAAAGTCCTTACCTTCTTTCCCCCAAAAAATAATATAATATTTTGTAAACAATTTTCATACTGATTTAGGACAATAGTTAAAACATTTTTAGGGGTGGAGGGGGGGTAAGAGGAGAGGTATTAAAAATGTTTTTGCAGAAATTAAATAGAATTTTTCATATTGCTAGTATTTTGGATACAAGTGAAACTGACAAAAGCCTTCTAAGTAGGCAAAAAGGGAACCATCATTTCCAGAGTCCCTAGAGAAAATAATATTTTTTTGGCAAAACTGAAAATTTTCTGTGGAAAATTTTGATTTTGTAAAAGAGGCATTTACCACAGGAAAAAAACACTCAAAAAACAGCTGACCACCTCTAGTAACAACTGATATCCGAGGGTATGTCTATACTACCACCCTAGTTCGAACTAGGGTGGTAATGTAGGCAACCGGAGTTGCAAATGAAGCCTGGGATTTGAATTTCCCGGGCTTCATTTGCATATAGCCAGGTGCCACCATTTTTAAATGTCCGCTAATGCAGACTCCGTGAAACGAGGAGTAACGGTAGTTCGGAATAGGAAGCCTAGTCTGAACTACCTAGTCCGTGCCACGTGTAGCCGCGCGGCACGGAGTCCGCACTAGCGGACATTTAAAAATGGCGGCGCCCGGCTATATGCAAATGAAGCCCAGGAAATTCAAATCCCGGGCTTCATTTGCAACTCCGGTTGCCTACATTACCACCCTAGTTCGAACTAGGGTGGTAGTGTAGACATACCGCGATGGACTGGGCACAGAGAGGAAACTGTAACAGATGTTCATCTATGGATTGTTTAGCACGGTGAGTGCCAAATCTAGGACTGGGACCTGTAGGGACTAGTGAAATACAAATAGTAATATTTACTATCATTCTGTTGATGTAAGAAATGTTTGTTCTGCCACTTACCTGTTTACTTCACCTATTTAATGACAAATCACTATTATGAATTGTACTGTAGATTTAGATAAGTCACTTGATTCCCAGCAAATTATGAGCCATTGTGAGAAAGTGAAGTCAAGAGAGACAAAGGCACTGCTATAATTTAGACAAGCAGCATTCATTTTGCTAGTAATAGGGCATGCATCAGAGGAGCAACTAATGCAACGGAGTTGAAATAGGAAAGAGGAAAAACTCCCTAGAGGAAGAACGGCTGTAAAAAGGAATTTTGAGCCATGTAGTAGGGAAGTAGAAAAGATAAGACTCTCCAAAGGAAGAATTTGTTGGCCACTTAGCAATATTTTTTTTATAGAAACGGGGCTGTGTCCCCTGCTTCCTACACTAATCAACTCCTCTCTCTCTGGGGCTATGTCTACACTACAAAGATCTATCAGAAAAAGGTAAGTAAATTGTGCTCCACAATTTATGTACCTTTTTCCGATAGTTTTTTTGGAAGAGGCTTTTTCCGTCTACACTGGGCCAAATTTCAGAAAAGCCTCCTCTTTCGGAAGAGTCCTTTTTCCTCATGGGAGGAGGAAGACAGGGCTTCCAAAAGAGCACATCTGCTTTTCCGCAAAAAAAAAAAAAAAAAAAAAGCAGAAGAGTAGATGCATTCCCTGGATGCTCCGGTATCCCGGAAAAGTCCCGTAGTGTAGACATAGCCTGAGGTTAAGAAGCCCCGGCTCTCCCCCCCAGCCACTGCATGGCAGGCCTGGCCTGCCAATTTACACCTCCCCGCTCCCTGGCCACCAGACTGAGGCTGACACAGCCCCAGCTCTCTCCCATCCCCCTCCTGTCATCCGGATGTCAGACTAGCCCTGGCTCCCTCCCTCCAGCCACTGAGGGGGGTGGGCAGGCCAAGGCCTCACAAGGTCCCTCACTCTTCCCCCGGCTGCTGGGAGGGGTGGGCTGAGGCCTTGCCAGAAAGCCTCCATACTGTCCCCCAGCTGCCAGAGGGTCTGAGGCCATGGCACAGCTGCCCAGACTCCCAGGCATTGTGAAAAGGGGAAGGGAGAGGTAGAAGGAGGGAGGAGAGAGGCGGGATGCAGAGTGATGTGATTATATCACTATCTTCCTATAGGGGGAAAAATTATATATATAGAGAGAGATGAGATTTGTTTCATTTTGGTTCTGGTCTCTATCAAAGAATGAGGACAGCCTACCATTTTATATTTACTTGTTTTTCCCTTCTGACCCCAAAAGGCCAGAGCCCACATGGAGGAAGGACCTGATCCTGCTAGATATTGAGTTCTGGGATCCCCAATCCAGAGAACTCCATAAACATGTGACTAACTTTAACTATACCGATATATGCAGGGTCTGAATGAATGCTTCCCTGATAGCTTGCTGGGAGAGGGAATGGCTTGGGTTTGTTTGTGTAAATATAGTTTGCGCCTGCTTTGCTTACATATTCAGCAGATGCAGTGGTGTCAAAGTGATCAACTTTGACTGGTGTTGGGTACAAATTACCTTAGTACTGGATGCAGGAGTAGTGAAATATGGTTAACAATGTTGACAACAATTATTGTGGGAATACAGTGAAGCAGGGTTGTGCTTAACCTGTCCCAAATGAGGGAGGGCACCCTCAATTGTAAGGATCTTGGTAAGCCAGGGTTTCGAATATCAGAGCCCTGTTAAAGTGGAGGCGTGGGGACGTAGGAGACCCCTCTCCCAGGATCACCCTTAGATTTTTTTTTCAGCCTGTTCTTCCCCACTGTTCAAAGAACAGAGTTCAATGGGCTTTATTAGGAGACTCTTTATATTTGAATTGTTCAATCAGAGCTGAAATAACTGGTGGTATTTCTGCCCTGCCTGCTAAGATGTAAACATCACTGAGAGCTGGAGTCACTTGAGATGGGGCTGCATTTCTGACCAACCTGCAAAGAGCTAAAAATTACTACAGTTAATGACCAGTCCCGAATGAGAGAATTTACCAGCCCCCAAGCCTGCCCCCTGCTGGCAACTTGCTACCAACCCAGAAGGCACCCTGCCTCCACCCCCTCCATGCCACTAGCTGGCCAAGCTGCTTGCCCAGCTGCTGCCAGCTCCCCAGCCTAGCTGGTCTGCTGCAGTCTCTGACTCCAGCTCCACTGCTGCAGGCTGCCAGGGACTCTAGCCCTGGCCTCTTGTTGCCAGGGTTGGCCATGAAGCTCCTGCCATGACCTGCACTGCCGGGGGCTGCCAGGGGGTTCCTGACCCAGCTCCATGCTGCTGCGGGCTGCCGGGGGCTGTTGAGGGGCTCCAGTCCTGGCTCTGAGGTCTGCTGCGGGCTGCTGCGGGGCTCTGAGGGCTGCTGCGGGGCTCTGAGGGCTGCTGCGGGGCTCTGTCCCCATCTCTGTACTGCCCTCAGCCAGGCTGCTGGCCCCACTGCCCCCAACCCCAGCTGACTTTCTTGCCATTCAGCTGCTGGGTTCTCTGGTCAAAGAGCATCTGTGGTCCGACACTAGAAAGTGAAAGTTTTCAGAGGTGCAACCTATAAGAGGCAACAGTAGAAAGGCAAGCGGTAGCAGATGGTGACCGACAGTCAGCTGGTGAGGTGGCCAGGCACAACAAGCAACCAGCAAGGTGGTGGTAGTGAAGCACAGCAGGTGGCTAGCAGGGTGGCTGGAGGATGTTTGGAAATCTGGTCCTATGATGGATCTGCAGTTTGGTTTAGATCACTATGGGTATGTCTACACTACAAAGTTAGTTCGAACTAACGGACGTTAGTTCGAACTAACTTTAATAGGTGCTACACTAGCGCTCCGCTAGTTCGAATTTGAATCGAACTAGCGGAGCGCTTAGTTCGAACTAGGTAAACCTCATTTTACGAGGACTAACGCCTAGTTCGAACTAGCTAGTTCGAACTAAGGGCTGTGTAGCCCTTTAGTTCGAACTAGTGGGAGGCTAGCCCTCCCCAGGTTTCCCTGGTGGCCACTCTGGCCAACACCAGGGAAACTCTATGCCCCCCTCCCGGCCCCGGACCCCTTAAAGGGGCACGGGCTGGCTACGGTGCCCGTGCCAGGTGCAAGCCTGCCAGCACCCAGCTAGCAGACCCTGCACCTGGCACGGCACAGAGCCACCCACCCGATGCCCCCCAGCCCACCCCCTCTTGCCGGGACCAGGCTGGTGGCTCCCGGGAGCTTGCCCTGGACCGCAAGAGGCGGGCACCTTCCTGGGCTAGTGCGGACATCGTGGACCTCGTCCACAATCTCCGCACTAGGCACAGGAAAGTGGCCGTCTAGGGCAGGAGAGCTGCCAGCCTGGCCACCCAGGACCAGGTGTGCATGAAAATCAAGGGGGTCCACTGAGACCCCCGACCCTGAGCCCTGAGCTTACAATGGCCGTACTGGGTCAGACCAAAGGTCCATCTAGCCCAGTAGCCTGTCTGCCAACAGCGACCAACCCTAGGGACCCTGGAGGGGATGGACCGAAGACAATGACCAAGCCATTTGTCTCGTGCCATCCCTCTCCAGCCTTCCACAAACTTTGGGCAGGGACACCACTCCTACCCTCTGGCTAATAGGACTCCATGGACCCAAGCTCCATGACTTGATCTCACTTCCCTTTAAACTCTGTTCTAGTTGTAGCCTTCACAGCCTCCTGCAGCAAGGAGTTCCACAGGTTAACTATTTGCTTTGTCAAGAACAACAACTTTCTCTTACTAGTTTCAAGCCTGATACCCATTCCTTTCCTTTGGTGTCCTCTAGTCCTTCTTTATGGGAACTCAGGAAGAACTTTTCTCAATGCACCCTCTCCACCCAACCCCTGCTTTTAGAGACCTCTATCCTGTCCCCTCTCCGTCTCCTCTTTTCTAAGCTGAACAGTCCCAGTCTCTGTAGCCTTTCTTCATCTGGGACCTGTTCCCAACCCCTGATCATGTTAGTTGCCCTCTCCTCTCCCAGCCTTTCTCTTCCCCTCTCCCACCTCCTTTTCCCAGTCTCCCCCAGTTTTGTTCAATAAAGACAGAGTCAATGTTGGAAGAAACGTTATCTTTATTTTGTACATCAATAAGAAGGGGGGCTAGGGAAGGGTAAGTGGAAGGAGGTGAGGGAGGAATGGGGTACGAGCCCCCGATGGGGAGGACTGGGCTGGCTCTGCGGGCTTCTGGGGGTGGAAGCTCTCCTGCAGCCCCCCAATTACTCCCTCTCCCCAGATGGCAGCCTGCGGCAAGTGCAGCCGGGCTGATGGCCGAGTGGTGTGATGTGCCCAGTGTGGGCACTCAGGGCACTCCAAGCCAGAACTTCTTTGCAAGCGGGGCACCCCTTAGAACTGTGTGTCCGGGGTGGGGGTCGGGACCCTTTAAGCGCAGCCCTCGGCTAGCCTGAGACAGCATCTCCATGCTCTAAGTCCTCCTTTTATGCCCTGCCAGCACTGCTTCCGGCCATCCTTAAGCCCTGTTCAGAGTCCACTCAATGTGGACTTGCTAGTTCGAACTAGCAAAACGCTAGTTCAAACTAGTTTTTAGTTCTAGATGCGTTAGTTCGAACTAGCTTAGTTCGAATTAACTAATTCGAACTAAGTTAGTTCGAACTAGCGCTGTAGTGTAGACATACCCTATAGGATGGATTCTGATCTCATTTAAATTCAGAACAAACTCTTGAGTTCCACTGAGTACTGATTTAATGTAAATAATATCACTTCTTATGTGAAGTGTTATGGGATAACCATTTGCTTTTTCAATGATATTTTGGTTTAACATCTAGGGAAACTAGTTGAAAGAAATCCAATACAGCATATACTGCATACTGCAGGAAGCTATATGAACTAGGTCAGTTGTGTTACTCTGGAAAGACTTGGTTGAGAAGCGAGGTGAGTTGAGTTGTGCCTCAGGAAGCAGACTGCTTTGTCTCTCTTTGGGTTTTTTTGGCGGTGAGGGAGGGTTCTCATGTGTTATTGTTTTGAATTATAATAAATAAAATAGTGCCACACTGCAAATGTCCTGCATGGGTGTTTGTTTTTATTAAACTTTTCTGTGTGTGTGTCATGAAAATAACAACCTTTACCTATGTGAGCAGTCCCACTACTAAAATCTATCTTGAGAGTTTTGCAGTTGATGATGGGAGCAGGTTTAGCCCAATCACAAGATTTCTTTAAGGTGCCCAACCTGTAAGCACTAATGAGTAACTTACCTCACGCTCATAATCTGACTTTAGTTGGTGGAATACTCCCAAGTAGTTCAAAAGGAGTTTGATTCGAATCTGAATCCCAATGGTATAAATCCAAAGCAAATTCATGAACTTCACTTATTTATGCCTGAATTACAGTCATTGATGTTTCAAGGGGTAGCCAAGTTAGTCTGTACCAGATAAACTTAAAAAACAACAAATGGTCTAGTAGCACTTTATAGACTAACATGTAGATGGTATCGTGGGCTGTAACCACAAAGGCTCATGATACCATCTACATGTTTTGTTAGTCTATAAAGTGCTACTAGACCATTTGTTATTTAAGTTTAGTGATTGATGTGACAGCAGAAAATGATCTGTTGTAAAAATGCTGCTATTTGAAAACATGGTGGAAATTCTGCCTTAGAAACACATGTGGGGCTCTCACTGATTTTTTAAATGATCTTTGGTTGCATGTGCGCAAATGCAGAGATATCTCCTGCAGTGCAACTGAAAAGAACATGAAGTGCTAATGTAAAAAACACAATCACTTTGAGTGTCCAATATGAGCAAGTAAGAACACAATCCTGCTGACTGTAAAATCAGTGGGACTTTTGTGGGATTAGACCCTTAATACCCATGTTAAAGTAGGAGTAAAAGGTTGCATGGGAAGGAAAAACATCATGTACCGAGAGCTGTCTTTGTGACATTTGCAGCGTTCACTACAGGCATTGGTGGGGGGTTTTGTAAACAAAGAATCTCCTCTCTGAAAGTCTGTCAACTTTGTTATCTGTTCCTGTTTCTTGATAACTCTGCAGTGATACAAGAAGACTGAGCTGGAACAAATATCCTGCCCCAGGTTTAGGTATTCAGGATATAGAGATAGACAGATGATTATAAATGAAGAACTGTTGGTGTACAATAAATATACAGTGTGTTAAAAAGATTACAGCTTCCCATTACATTTCACAATAGGAAAATAACCAGTGACAAATATATCCAGTTGCTTTTTAATTTCTTACAAAGCAGTCTCATTAAAACAATATTTAATTAAAATTCAATAAGCTCACAACGACAAAACATTATTTTTAGATTACATTTAGATTATTATTTTTCCATGTTAGCTTTTTCCTAGTGAGAAATGAGATGTGATTAGATTGCTGATCTCCTGTGTTTCCAGTGTGAAATGTTGTTTCTTTTGTTCTTTTTTTTAGAGAGAGACTTTTTGAAATGATGGACTCTGATTATCTGGTAAAGCAAAGGTATTTGTTACATGTTAATAGTGGAAACTAGGTCAAATTACAAAGGATGAATATAAGCAAACATCACAGGTATGCAGAGGCAAGATGAAAAAGGCAAAGGCACAAAATGAGCTAAATCTAGCTAGGGCATAAAGGGTGAAAGAAAATGTTCTAGAAGGACGAGAAAGACCAAGGACAGGGTAGGCCCGTTGTTCAGTGAAGAGGGAGAAACAATAACAGGAAATTGGAAATGGAAGAGGTGCTTACTGACTTGTTTCGGTTTTCACCAAAAAAGATGGATTGATGCCTAATATAGTGAATGCTCGTGGAAATGGGGTAGGTTTAGAAGTTAAAATAAAATAACAAGTTAAAAATTACTTAGAAAAGTTAGATGCCTTCAAGTCACCAGGCCCTGATGAAATGCATCCTAGAATACTCAAGGAGCTGATCGAGGAGGTATCTGAGCAATTAGCTATCACCTTTGAAAAGTCATAGAAGTCAGGAGAGCTTCCAGAAGAGAGAAAAAAGGGCAAATATAGAACACCCCAGGAAACTACAGACCACTCAGTTTTAACTTCTGTGCCAGGGAAGATAATGGAGCATGTAATTAAGGAATCCATCTGCAAAGATCTAGAAGATAATGTGATAGGTAACAGCCAACATAGATTTGTAAAGAACAAATCATGTCAAACCAATCTGATAGCTTTCTTTGATAGGATATTGAGCCTTGTGGATAAGGGAGAAGTGGTGGATGTGATATACCTAGACTTTAGTAAGGCATTTGACATAGTTTCTCATGACCTTATTTATAAACTAGGGAAATGCAACCTACATATGGGCCTACTATAAGGTGAGTGCATAACTAGCTGGATAACCACTGTCAGAGAGTAGTTATGAATGGTTCATAATCGTGCTGGAAGGACATAACAAGTGGGTTTTCGCAGGGGTCTGTTTTGAGACCGTTTCTGTTCAATATCTTCATCAATGATTTATACGATGCCATAGAGAGTACCATTATTAAGTTTGTAGATGATACCAAGCTGGGAGGGTTTGCAAATGCTTTGGAGGATAGGGCCAAATTTCAAAATGATCCAGACAAAATAGAGAAATGGTCTGAGGTAATCAGGATTAAGTTTAATAAGGACAATGCAAAATACTCCACTTAGGAAGGAACAATCAGTTTCACACATACAGAATGAGAAGAATTAGAGGAATAGCTGTGTTAGTCTGAATCTGCAGAAGTGAAGAGAAGTCCTGTGGCATCTTATAGATTAAGGGATGTCTACACTACAAAGTTAATTCGAGCTAACAGCCATTAGTTCGAATTCACTTTAATAGGGGCTACACATACAAACGGCTAGTTGAAATTTAAATCGAAATAGGGGAGCGCTTAATTCTAACCAGGTAAACCACATTCTACGAGGGCTAACGTCTAGTTCGAATTAAGTAGTATGAGTTAGGGGCTGTGTAGCCATTTAATTTGAACTATTTGGAGGCTAGCCCTTCCCAGGATGCCCTGGTGGCCACTTTGGGCCAAACCAGGGAAACTCTTCTGCCCCCTTCCTGGCCCCGGAGCCCTTAAAGGGGCACGGTCTGGCTACAGTGTTTGTGCCAGTAGCAAGCCTGCCAGCATCCAGCAAGCAGATCCTGCACCTGGCACGGCATGAGTCAGCCACCTGCTGCCACCCAGCCCTCTGCCTCTTCCCAGGACAAGGCTGGCGGCTCCCAAGAGCCTGCCCGGGGCCACAAGAGGCGGGTACCTGCCTGGTCTAGTGTGGAGATCGTGGACCTCATCAAGGTTTGGGGGGAGGCCTCCAATGTCCACGATCTCCGCACTAGGCACAGTAATGTATCCTTCTAGGGCAGTATAGCTGCCAGCCTTGCCACTAAGTGCCACATGCGAACCCAGGAGCAGGTTTGCATGAAAATCAAGGTGGTCCAGTGAGAACCCTGACCCGTCCATGAGCTTAGAACATAAGAACATAAGAATGGCCGTACTGGGTCAGACCAAAGGTCCATCTAGCCCAGTAGCCTGTCTGCCGACAGCGGCCAACAGCAGGTACCCTGGAGGGGCTAGACCGAAGACAATGTCCAAGCAATTTGTCTCGTGCCATCCATCTCCAGCCTTCCACAAACAGATGCCAGGGACACAGTTCCTACCCCTGGCTAATATCACTCCATGGACCCAACCTCCATGAATTTATCTAACTTCTCTTTAAACTCTGTTACAGTTCTAGCCTTCACAGCCACCTGTGGCAAGGAGTTTCACAGGTTGACTATGTGCTGTGTGAAGAAGAACTTTCGCTTATTAGTTTTAAACCTGCTGCTCATCAATTTCATTTGGTGTCCTCTAGTCCTTATATTATGAGAACTAATGAAGAACTTTTCTTTATTCACCTTCTCCACACTACTCATGATTTTATATATCTCTATCATATCCCTCCTCAGTCTCCTCTTTTCTAAGCTGAAACGTCCCAGTCTATTTAGCCTCTCTTCGTATGGGACCTGTTCCAAAACCCTAATCATTTTAGTTGCCCTTTTCTGCACCCTTTCCAAGGCCAAAATATATTTTTTGAGGTGAGGAGACCACATCTGTACACAATACTGAAGATATGGCATACCATAGTTTTATACTTCCCCTCCTCCTTCTTCCCCTGGCTTTCCCCTTCCAGCTCCCTCCTCCCAGGTTTCCCCCTCCCCTCTCCCACCCTTTCTCTTCTCCTCTCCCACCTCCTTTTCCCAGTCTCCCCAGAGGTTAATTCCCTCCCCCCCCCCAGTTTTGTTAAATAAAGAGAGTTTCTATTTTTGAACACGTGTCCTTTATGTTTTACATCAGGAAGGGGGGCTAGGGAGGGGTAAGTGGAAGGAGGTGAGGGAGGAATGGGGCAACAATCAATCTGTTAGTCTATTAGGTGCCATAGGACTCCTCATCGCTTCTGCAGAATTAGAAGAGATTGTCCAGGAAGGTGTACTGCAGAAAGGGATTTAGGGGTCATAGCAGATGACAAGTTTAACATGAATCAACCGTGGGACACTGTTGCAAAGAAAGCAAACATGATTCTAGGATGCATTAACAAGGGTGTTGTGAGCAAGACACGGGAAGTCATTTTTCCACTCTATTATGTGCAGATTAGACCTCACTTGGAGTATTGTGTCCAATTCTGGGCATCACATTTCAGGAGGGGAGGGGAAAAATTGTTCTCCTTGGCCTATGAGGATAAGATAAGAAGCAATGGGCTTAAATTGCAGCAAGGGAGGTTTAGGTTGGACATCAGGAAAAACTTCCTAACTGTCAAGGTGGTTAAACACTTAAATAAATTGCCATGGTGCATTGTAGAATCTCCATCACTGGACATATTTAAGAGCAGGTTAGAAAGACACCTGTCAGGGATGATCTAGACAGTAGTTGGTCCTTCTATAAGAGCAGGGAACTGGACTCGATGACCTCTTGATGTCCCTTCTTGTTCTGTGATTCCGTGATTCCTTCCTGCTTTCCAAATTTCATCTTTGGAAGACACCATGATCTCTCTGGGAAAAATGAAGCTGCATGAGAAACTCTGGGAGAGGACAAAGTGAAAGGCTAGTGGAAAAGGTGTAATAAAAATGACAGCAGATGTGTTTTCTGGAAGGTGAGTCCTAGTGTTGATGATCATCACACACTATAGCTGGGTTTTAAACTCTTCAGACTAACAATTAAAAGGAAGAGGATTTGAATGCTGCATTCTCTCATGTCTGCCAATATCTGAAAATAATTCTTGGGAAATAACCCTGGTAATATGTGTGGTTGGAGGAATGGCAGATGGTGGTATCATCTTTTGAATTTGTTTAAGCTTGCTGTTCAATTATAATGTGCATTGAAGTCATCAGTTACAAACATCTCAGTAATAGTTACTAATACAATACAGAAGTATGAGGATCTTGTTAATTTGCTTGTATGGGACATTTCTATCCAGTCAGTTGCTTCCATTCTTATAGATGAAGTAGTCTAGAGTCAGGTGGGGGTGAGTCCCAGGGGAGGTGTAGGTATACACTTCAAGTTAGAAAAAAAGTCTGAGAACTAAAAGTCTGACCTTTGGGACGCAATACAAACCTTCTCACTGACTCTAATGATCTGTGGATCAGGCCCTAGCAGAGTTGGGAGTGGCAGCAGCTGGAACGGTATTGATTGGAGAGAGTGAATCCTACTACCCAGGAAGGAGAGCCAGGGAATTAATTAGCCAGCTTAAGAGCTAAGGGTATGGCTACACTAGCCACCCTAGTTCGGACTAGGGTGGTTAATGTAGTCATTCGAACTTGCAAATGAAGCCCGGGATTTAAATATCCCGGGATTCATTTGCATGTTCCCAGGTGCCGCCATTTTTAAATGCCCGGTAGTTCGAACTACCTGCCCGTGACTACACGCGGCACAGGCTAGGTAGTTCGAACTAAACTCCTAATTCAAACTACCGTGCAATGAGTGTAGACATACCCTAAGAGAGGGGACAACAGAAAGAGACAATAGTGCAGACTATATCCATATTACCATGGATCCTGGGAAATGGAGGATAGCAGAGTAATATTTCTAGATCGGCAGTTAGAACAATTGGGAGGGGAGGAGAGGAGAAAAGACAGCTCAGGGAATAGAGATGAATGAGAAATTACTTTCAGTTCATTTTTTCTTTTCTCACAGAGGTCTAGTATAGACTCCCTTCACTCCCACATTTGTTTCCTATGAATGCTAATGGCATTTTTGTGCACACACGGGATATGGCTATATGGCAACATAAGCCCAGGGTTAGTAGAATTTAAGTTAGCAGATCTTGGGTTTGTTAACCTAGGGCTTGAATATCTCCATTCATTTGTAACTCCAGTTTAGGAGCTGTTGAGCCCAGGGTCTCAGCCTGTGGTTTCAGAATCTATACTGTAAATAAGTGGGCCCAATTACAACCGCACATCTCTCACACTTCCTAGAGACCTCTCCAAAAGTAGCCACTCTAGACCTTTGTTCATAGTGCAGGGTGGGAAAACTTGACTGTCCACCATACTTGGCTGTCCATAGGATAAAGAAAATTGCTGCATGGGATTGTAGGATACTTTTGGTAAACTGCCAGAGCAAGTGTCCATTGTAGCTGTACTGTAAAGCAATAAGGCTTGACTTCGGGGTTCTGGCTTGATTCAGGCTTGACCTGTTCACTGATTTGGGGTTCTTGGGCGAAGTCCAGGGTTAGCATGATTCATGCATAGAGAGAAGGGGGCTAGGCTTCAGAATGAGTTTAAACTCTGGGTGGGGAGTCTTTCCTAGAGGTAATGTTGAGGCAACCAGATCTTCGTCCTACGCACCATAGTGGAGCAGTCAATAGAGTAGAACTCTTCGCTCTACATTAATTTCATCGATTTTGAGAAGGCATTTGATAGCATTCACCACCCCTCACTCTGGAGGATTCTACAAGCATACGGGTTCCCTGAGAAGGTCATTAACATCCTGAAGGACCTGTATGTTGAGACTCAATGCTGTGTGTGACATGAAGGACAGCAGAGTGACTGGTTTCACGTGAAGACGGGTCAGACAGGGCTGTGTAATCTCACCTTGTGGTCATCAACTGGGTGATGTGCAGAGCCACTGAGGGTAGATCAAGGGGAGTGCTATGGGGACTGACTGCTCGGCTTGAGGACTGCGACTTCGCAGATGACCTGGTGCTTCTCACGCATGATCAGCAGGACATCCAAGAAAAGACTGATATTGTTGACCGGACAGCCAGAAGCGCTGGGCTCAGAATTCACCCTGTCAAGTCCAAAGTGATGAAACTGAGGACAACTAACACCGATAAAACCACCATCATGGGTGAAGAGTTAAAGGAAATAAATGACTTCAGGTATCTCGGCAGTTACATCTCGGTGGACAGCAACATCGACAAAGAGATCTCCGCTAGAATTGCCCTGGCAGCGCAAGCCTTCCAAAAGCTTAACAACATTTGGAAGTCGTCACTGTTGCAGACCAGGACTAAACTGAAAATCTATAGGTTGAATGTGCGTTCAGTCCTGCAGTATGCTGTAGAGACTTGGAGGACTAACAAGAAGATTGAGAGCAGACTCAGAGGCTTTGAAGGACGGTGCCTTCGTCGTATCCTCAGAGTCTGCTGGGAACAGCATGTTACCAACAAGGAGATAAGCCAACGCACTGGCATCAACAATGTTGTGGATGAGATCAAGCAGAGATAGCTGGAGTATGTCCTTTGGATGAGCGAAACAAGACTCCCTCATATGGCACTCAGATGGACTCCACCTGGAAAGCGTAAAAGAGGGAGGCTGTTGGGCACCTGAAGGAGGACTATGGAAGAGGACATGAAAAGGAAGGGCATGACCTGGGAAGAAGTCAGCCGGCTTTCTCAGGACTGTGAAGGCTGAAGAAGATTAGTTGGCACCTTATGCTCCATCAGGAGCAAAGAGGACTAATAATAATAATAAATGTTGAGGCAAAACTATAGATAAAAATTCAGCAATTAAACATTTTTTCTCTCTAAATTTCTGTTCTCATTACGCTTGGTTAAATAGGAAATATATGACCATGATTAACAACCTCTTTTTTCAGTGGTGTACAAACGATAATGTACATTTTATCAGTAGTTTCCTTAGTCGGACCTCAGCTCATTAGTAGCATATCTGCAGTTGTTTTCCAGGGGTAACTACAATATTATGCACAAATATTACAATTAAAGATGATCATACACCAAGTGTTTGACTTGTCCTGGTGCAATATCATGTGTTAGAGTGCTACAAAATCAGGACACAATCAATGACATGCATAGCAGTTGCTTACCTAAGCTACGTCACATTATTTCTCATAGTCCTGAACCAATACTAGCATAGTCCTCAAAAGCTGACAATTTATTGCACTAGTTTTTGTCCTAGCCACATTTCTTCAGTCACAGACTAGTAAGCTTGAATTTTATGCCCCATTAAAGCCTATGAAGCTGTTCTCTGGAAGACCTTCAATAATATGTCTCTTTCACCAAACTATATTGAAATGGTTGTGCCTCTGAAACAGAATCAGGAATGCTAAATGAGGAATATGCTAGTGCTATTGTAGCTGTATCAGTCCTGGGATATTGGAGAGACAAGGTGGATCTTTTATTGGATTTGAAAGCTTTTCTCTGTCTCTCTCACCAACAGGAGTTGGTCCAATAAAATATATTACTGTCTTGTCTCTCTACATGTAAACTATGCCATTATCAGCCTCCTTAGGGTACATCGAATTAGCTGGTAAACCTCATTGCAGGAGGAATACCAGCTAATTCGAGTTAGGGCTTTAATTCGGAATCCCATTTCACTGCCACGTGTAGACGCAGGCAGTTACTTCGGGCTAGTCAATTTCTAAAATGGCGACCAGCCGGGAACATGCAAATCAAACGTGGGATATTTAAATCCCAGATTTGATTTGCAATTTCGGTCACCCTCATTAGCCTCCCTAGATCAATCTATGGGGCTAGTGTAGACGTACCCTGAGACTGGTATCACTACTCTAATCTCATCACAATTCAAACTTAGTTCGAATTAGTTAATTCGAACTAAGCTAATTCGAACTAATGCATCCAGACTAAAAAACTAGTTTGAATTAGCGTTTTGCTAATTCAAACTAGCATGTCCACATTAAGTGGACCCTGAACTGGGGTTAAGGATGGCTGGAAGCAATGCCGACAGGGCATCAGATGAGGACTTAGAGCGTGGAGCTGCTGTCTCAGGCTAGCCGAGAGCTGTGCTTAAAGGGACCCGACCCCCACCCCGGACAGACAGTTCTCAGGGGTTCCCCACTTGCAAAGCAGTCCTGGCTTGGAGTGCCCGGAGTACCCACACTGGGCACATCACAGCACTCGGCCATCAGACCGGCTGCACTTGCCACAGGCTGCCATCTGGGGAGAGGGGGCAATTGCGGGGCTGCAGGAGAGGTTCCACCCCCAGAAGCCCGCAGAGCCAGCCCAGTCCTCCCCATCGGGGGCTCGTACCCCATTCCTCCCTCACCTCCTTCCACTTACCCCTCCCTAGCCCCCCTTCCTGATGTACAAAATAAAGGACAATTGTGTTCAAAAATAGAATCTCTCTTTATTGAACAAAACTGGGGGAGACTGGGAAAAGGAGGTGGGAGAGGGGAAGAGAGAGGGTGGGAGAGGGGAGGGCAACTACAATTATCAGAGGTTTGGAACAGGTCCCATATGAAGAGAGGCTAAAGAGACTGGGACTTTTCAGTTTAGAAAAGAGGAGACTGAGGGGGGATATGATAGGGGTCTATAAAAGCATGAGTGGTGTGGAGAGGGTGCATAAAGAAAAGTTCTTCATTAGTTCCCATAATACAAGGACTAGAGGACACCAAAGGAAAGGAATGGGTAGCAGGCTTCAAACTAGTAACAGAAAGTTGTTCTTCACAAAACAAATAGTTAACCTGTGGAACTCCTTGCTGCAGGAGGCTGTGAAGGCTAGAACTAGAACAGAGTTTAAAGAGAAGTGAGATAAAGTCATGGAGGTTGGGTCCATGGAGTGGTATTAGCCAGGGGGTAGGAGTGGTGTCCCTGCCCAAAGTTTGTGGAAGGCTGGAGAGGGATGGCACGAGACAAATTGCTTGGTCACTATCTTCGGTCCATCCCCTCCAGGGTCCCTAGTGTTGGCCGCTGTCGGCAGACAGGCTACTGGGCTAGATGGACCTTTGGTCTGGCCCAGTACGGCCTTTGTAAGCTCAGGGCTCAGGGTCGGAGGTCTCAGTGGACCACCTTGATTTTCATGCAAAGCTGCTCCTGGGTGGCCAGGCTGGCAGCTCTCCTGCCCTAGACGGCCACTTTCCTGTGCCTAGTGCGGAGGTCGTGGACAAGGTCCACGATGTCCGCACTGGACCAGGCGGGTGCCCGCCTCTTGCAGTCCCGCGCAAGCTCCCGGGAGCCGCCAGTCTGGTCCCAGGATGAAGGGGAGGGCTGGGGGGCATTGGGTGGGTGGCTCGAGCCGTGTCAGGGATCCGGGGCCGGGAGGGGGGCAAAAGAGTTTCCCTGGTGTTGGCCAGAGTGGCCACCAGGAAAAGCTGGGGAGGGCTAGCCTCCCACTAGTTCGAATTAAGGGGCTACAGGAGAGTAGTAAGTTCGAACTAGGCTTAGTCCTTGTGGAATGAAGTTTACCTAGTTCGAACTAAGCGCTCCGCTAGTTTGAATTAAGTTCGAACTAGCGGAGCGCTAGTGTAGCGCCTATCAAAGTTAATTCGAACTAACGTCCGTTAGTTCGAATTAACTTTGTAGTGTAGACATACCCAGATACAAAATTGCCATCAGAGAAATTAATCAAATACGTATAAAGAGCTGGTAAAATACTGCGGAAAATATTTGACAAATTACATGGAAAACTGCAAATATATTGGCAGCAGTATAATAGATTAGATAAACTTTAGATCGAATTCAGTGCAGTAATTCCTATATTCCAAATACAGGCAGTCCCCGACTTACGCGGATCCGACTTACGTCGCCACCCCCGTCTCCCTGATCTGCTGGGGGGTGGGTGCAGCTAGTGCCCCCCCCCCCCACAGCAGACCAGGCTTTTCTCGTCTACCCCTGGGGTAGAGCAGCTGGGTGCTGCCGGGTTCGTCCCGCAGCGCCGCTCCGGACCAACCCGGCAGCACCCCAGCTGCTCTGCCCCAGGCGTTCTAATTCAGCCGCTGCTGCTCAGTTTCAGCAACAGCTTACTTGGGGACTGCCTGGGTTTCTTAAGTTGAATATGTATGTAAGTCAGAACTGGCATCCAGATTCAGCCGCCGTTGAAACTGATCAGTTTCAGCAGCGGCTGACGCCAATTCCGACTTACATACAGATTCAACTTAAGAACAAACCTACAATCCCTATCTTGTACGTAACCCGGGGACTGCCTGTACTTGTAAAAGGTTTGGGGTGAAAAAGGAGGTCCAATTGAGGGCTCTCCCATTACACTTGTGAGACTGGGCAGAAGTTTTCTGACTTTCTTTATGATGCCAGGCAAATCACTAAGACCTCTTTGTTCATTGGCACCCCATGTGTAAAGTGGAGATGACAGACCTTTCCTACCTCACAAGGGAATTGTGGTGATAAATGTATTAAAATGAGGTTATGTGAAACATGTAGACACTGTGGTATGAGGCTCATGTAAATGCCTAAGATGGTTACTCATCCTGAGGTCTGGTTCAGAAGAGGCATAAAATGATTCCTCCGCACTGGTTTCCAGCAACCTACGCAGAGTTGCCTCTTCTCAAAGCTGGCATATGGATAAAGCATCAGCTGTGAACTCCTTAATGCACAGGCTGGATGGCGATGTGAGGCATATGCTGCACCAGCTACAAGAATGGTGCTTGGTTTGTCTCCTCCTGGAGCATCTGAACAATGTCCCATGTACAGAATTCAATGAAATGCCATAATTTAGGCCTCAGAGATTTTTTGGATTTTGCATCTCTGATTTCTGAACTTTGGTCAAATTTACTTTAATCTTGACCTACAAATATTGGGGAATATTCTTTCGCCTATTATCTACAGTCCTCCTTCATAGATAGATAATCATATTTGCATCATGTTCCCATTTAGTGGCTGGACCACACAGAGTTTTAAGAGTTCTCTGCATCCTTTTTAAGGAACTGACTGAGCTAAAATAAGAATAGGTTAGATTTTTGGTTTTTTTTAACAACTGTTGAGAGCACTGATACTTGAGAGAAGTCTCTTTCAATGTATCTATACTCCACTTTAGCTAGAAATAAGCTATGCAATTTGAGCTATGCAAATTGTGTTGATTATTTTGAGTTAATTTCATAATAGCTAATTTTGAAATAAACTGCTATTCTGAAATATCCCTTAATACTTGTGGAATGAGGTTTTCAGTGATGCTGGAATAGCGAGCCCATTATATTTTCAAATAACAGGCTTATTTCAAAGACACAGAAGTATCCCAAAACAGCGCTGCAGTGTAGATGTACCCTTGGAAACCAATGGGGTACATTGATGGAAAAAGTGTCTTTGCCACAAGACCCATTTGTGTTAGTCTTATTAAAAACATGTCAAAGTTTGGGGTCAGGCTTTAGCATCTGTGACAGAACTAGAAGTATGGCAGTCTGTTGCTAGTACTGTATCCATAGCTAAGAGTGAGTCTACGGCTTCATCTTTGATATTGAAATAAGCCAGCCCTACAAATTTTGGCTTTGTACTTTTTCTTTCTTGCTGATTCCATGTTGCTAAAGAACGGTTGCAAGTATGTATTACTAATAAGAAAACTAGGTGAACTATCCATATTTTAGGCATTTATACTATCACCCACTCCTCTAGTATGTAACATTGATAGCAAAAGTAAAATACTTAGTGGACTTTTTGGAATCTATAGCACTTCTCGTTAATCCGGGTTAAAATTTTGCACTTAAACTATTGACAGCAAGCAATTTATCTGATGTGTTTAGCCCAATTTCTATGTGCAAATTATTTGTGATAAGACTAGATGTTATGAAGTTGTTATTTGGAATAATTAAGTGAATGGTTTATGCAAACATATATGATCCAATGGATTGCTCACAGACTAGTCCCTGTGACTACTACTTTGAGTATTTTCAAATCCCAACTCACTGTTTACACAGTATAAGTCACCTGGTTTTATTTGTCCTCCTCATCAATTGGATGACATTCATGAGCATGGAGATCATTTAAATGGTTGCTGAAGAATTTGGGTGAAAATGCTTGTGAATACAAATGTGCTTACTTCCCATGAACTAGTGAACAAAAATGTATTCAGTATAACATTCACAGAAAGTGAATGAAAGGAAGTCCAGAAATGCTATCAAAGGGAATTTTTGGTTTTCCATCAGCAGCATGCCCATGAATTCCCTTTTCATGCTATTTGCTCAGCAGTGCACAAGTTTATAACTGGTCAAATTCTTTGAATTAATTGGTTTCACTGCCAAAACTGAACCCATTCCACTATATATTATATATAATTTATTTGGAATGAATCTAACATAGTTTTGTAGAGTTTGTGTGGTCTTTTAAGATGAGATCCCTGCAGTTAACATGGCATAGGGTTTCTGGCCTTCTGCTGCCAATGTATGAAAGATTAATGCACACACTGCTGTATCCAGGTTAACTGCCAACAAAACAATTCTGAAGATTTAAACCAGCAAACCCATGATAGAACAGCCATTCCTGAGAATTGTATGAAGTGCGCACTTTGTCAAGTTCAAATGCAAATGTTTTTTTAAATCACACTGTAGTTCTGTAAATTATATATACAACGAGTGCATTTCCGAATCCTGACATTTACCTACAATAACCCATCCTCTTAATGAAGTATTTAGGCTGTGATTTCTTTTGGCTCTAAGTAGCACTTTATAGTGTCCTTACTGTTACTATTTTTTATTTATTGAGTGTCATCAGTATGTGGCACTATACGAATCTGAAGGAAAGATGTGAGCTTGATTCTTTTCTGCCTTATACAGGTGTAGTGCCATTGTCTTCAGTGGAGTTACTACTGATTTGCATCATTTTAAATGACATGTGAATGGGGTCCTTTATCCTTTCCAGAAACATGGTGTTTTATTCCTTGAATGTAGGATATTGGCTCTTTAGATTCCATGGAGATGGCACTATGTAATCCTTTAGTTTGTATAGACTTTCATCTGACTGTAATGGTGGTTTGTTCTGGGGAGGGAATGCAGTAATAGGCTCTCAATCAGCTTTCAAAAGCTCTGTTGACTGGTGTGAGCACAGCAGTTGGCAATTTACTTTCTTCAGGTGGCTCAATGGCTCAGTGCTGCAATTCTTGATTTACTCTTCATCTCAAGACGAAGGAGTAAAGTGTGAGGATGGAACATCTGGCAAGCAGTTCGCTTCCATTCTAGTCCTATCTGTCTTATTGTTTGCTAAAGTTTCATGATCTTATGTAATATGACACATGATAGAAAAGTAATGTGATGGGACATATCATACAGGCAATGCCGCACACGAGATATATGACACATTTCATCTAAAATAAATATAGCTTTTAACAAAGATAGTACTTTAACAGGCAGTGCTCTTTTGTCTAACACTTCAGATCTTTGCTAGGAGGGTAGATAAGAAGACTGAAACACTGCCATATTATCAGCCCAATAAATTGCAAATGCTTGTCTTTATTATTAGAAGAACTTGATATAGAACTGAACTTAAATATGCCAAATCATGAAGCCAGACAGGTAAGAAACGATTTTTTTTATTTGCTGTTGAATGTAATGGAAACCCTAAAACATGAAGTAATGATTTTGTTGCCCAATTATAAATACAATGGAAGGTCTCTAATTTGGGCTAATGTACCTGGAAGGATATGTGCTAAGTACCGAATGTTGTTAATTAACAAGGAAGTGAGCATGTGCAATGAAAAAAAAAAGCAAGGTATTGTACATTGTTCACATATTTTGTCATTGAGTTCTATTTATAATTCATCACAATATATTTGCAAATGTGCCAGCATGTAGCTTCTACAAATAGGCAAGTCTTAGTGTGTTTTGAACAAACTACGGTGATCGTACCTTAAACCATTGCTGAAAGGTGAGGTCACAGTGAGTACAACACATTTTGGTGGGAATGATAAAATGTCTATCTAAAATCATTCTGTGAATTGATATGTAATCTTTCTTCTGAGGCCTCCAAGAGTTTTCCAAATACGAATGAACCAGTAGGTTTACCTGGCATTATTCATGCAGTTAAGGTTAGGGCTTTTTTAATAAAAGCAAAATGTACATGCTTTATTTAAATGACTGTATTTTTCAAAAATACTGTTATTTTTATGAAGTTATTTTTTATTTCTTAAAAAGGGATTGTTAATTTTTTTTCATTTATTTTTTAACGGGAATTCCATCAAGTGTATTTTTTTCTGCATCCCTATAAACTCTTATTCTCTATGTTTTAACAAAAAAGAGCTATAGTCAATTTGGTTTCCAATAACACTTTCTTCTAGATTTCAGACCTTAAACATTGATTTAGCTGTGCCAAAACAGAGAACTACTCCAAATGTCTCTGGTTTATCTCTTTTCTGTAAGGTTTATTGAGAAGCAATCCTGTTCCAGTTTCATCCTATTTTTCTTGTTTCGATCTCTTTCGACATCCACTCAGTTATGTCAAATTTGAGGACTGTACTTGCTTTCGTGATTCTGTCTCTTTTCTCAATGTTTTTCTGAGAAGCAATATCATTCCAGGCACATCTCATTTTCCTGGCACAACCTAATCTTTATATTGCTTTTAACTTATGATGCGAGGAAGCTATATACTGAATTTGGTGGTCCTAGCTCTTACTCCATTTTGGAGTGTTTGATCAAATATACAAACACACAAACTCTAAATATATAGTAGATTAAACCTCATTCTGTCTCCTAGAAAGCATTATTTATACCTGTTTTATAGGTATAAGTACCTGTTTGATGTTCAAAGAGGTTAAATGAGCTGCCTAAGTTCACAAAGAGAGTCAGTGATGGAACTAGGCATAGTACCGTGGGGACTACTTCACTCACTCTCAGGCTACATCTAGACTGCATCTCTCTGTCAAATTCTGCATCCCTCTGTATTCCTCAAAAAATGAGATTTACAGGATCTGTCAAAAAAGAGTTTATTTTCGACAGATCTGCGTCTAAACTGCTGGGGGAGGGGAGGTTCGGAAAAAGCTCCATTCAGACAAAAGCGGTGGCCATGTTTATGCTAATGAAGTGTGGGATATTTAAATCACTGCTTCATTAGCATTTTCAACGTGCCTAAGCTACATCTCTCTGTTGACAGAGAGGTGTAGTCTAGACACAGCCTCATTTAGAGCAGTGTAGCTACACTGGCCTGGGGCAGTCTGCTGATTACCACCCACGTAAATGAGATCAGAACATGGGGAACAATCTCCAGGAGAAGCTTTTGAACAGGTAAGTTATCTGGAAGACTGTGAGATGCAATATTCTTTTGTCCAGTTTAGTCTGGTTAATTGTCCAAAGTGACCAGCTTTCCTCACTTGGAAGAGTAATCTACATTAAGGTACCTCTAAAGCGCTGCTAGGAACAAGCCTCCTAGCCTGGGTAGACAGACTTATAACAATGGTGCTCATGATAGTGTGCTAAAAAAGAGCTGCATGGGTATTGTAGCTCCTGAAGAAACTCAGACTATCCACTCAAGCTCAAGACTGGGGAGGTCAAGTCAATAGAATATTGCCACATTAATCATCTTTTAGTCAAGCTGTATACAACCTTCCATCATAAACAGTCTCTTCACTTCCATAATTATTGTCACTTCTCTTTTTTTACTCTCCCTCCAATGTATTAGTTATCATATGATGCAAACATGCCAAAAATGAAAACTGGAATACAGGACTGGGATGGTATCAGATGGATAGCTGTGTTAATCTGAATCTGCAAAAGCAACGAAGAGTCCTGTGGCACTTTTTAGACTAACAGATGTATTGGAGCATAAGCTTTCATGGGCAAAGACCCACTTCATCAGATGTGATGTGATGTGTACATAAATCTTTACATTTAGATTAAACCTCATTCTGTCTCCTAGAAAGCATTATTTATACCTGTTTTATAGGTATAAATACCTGTTTGATGTTCAAAGAGATTAAATGAGCTGCCTAAGTTTACAAAGAGAGTCAGTGATGGAACTAGGTATAGTACCCTGGGGACTACTTCTTCATTCACTCTCAGGCTACATTTTACATTTATGTACCCACCATCAAAGGGAATGTAAGAAGGCTATAGTTAGCAGGAATATAGTATGAGTTTGCTGACTATGATCTTCACTAAAGAATCTCTTCATAGAAAAAAATCTCATTTGTTATATAAATTCCTCGGCTTGTTATGAACTCTGAT
This sequence comes from Pelodiscus sinensis, assembly GCF_052426305.1. Taxonomy (NCBI): domain Eukaryota; kingdom Metazoa; phylum Chordata; order Testudines; family Trionychidae; genus Pelodiscus; species Pelodiscus sinensis. The sequence goes on from NC_143054.1 coordinate 18,627,050, forward strand.
AATACTGTGTCCATAACAACAGATAGTTTTCTAATACGAATGCCCAATTGTTTGGATTGCTTTGGACTTGACTGAGTTTCCTGTTGACTTACATATCAAACTGAAGCACCATTGTCTCTTCCTGGGTATGTCTACACTACCACCCTAGTTCAAACTAGGGTGGTAGTGTAGACATACCCCCTGAATCTTTGGATCCAAAGGTTATGCTACCTGACAGATGACAGCCTTACTCAATGTCACAAACAACCTTTGTGGAACCTTTGTGGTGATCTTTCTTCTTTTTATTTAAAATGACTTCTTCTTGTTTCCTCTTTCACTGTATTGTATTTTGTCATTCAAAAGTGGAACATAGTATTAATTTCAAGCACTAAAGGGAAACATTCAACTTGAAACCTAGTCAATTTTACAGAAAATATGTTAAATGTTTCTTTTTTTACTTTTAGCGTGAGATACCTACCAATTTTTACAGGATTTCACATTTCCCCATGTTTTACAAAGTAGTTATCTCTCCACTGTTACCGTATGAAAGGCGGCTTGTTGGGGAGGGGTAGGATAGACACTGACAGACTGTTAATATATGTCTACACTCAAACTGGGTGTGTAATTCCCAGTTTGGATAGACCTATGTGTGCTAGTTCTGATTGAGCTAGCATACTACATGTAGCTGTGTTGGTGTGAGTGGAGGGGTGAGGTAGTCATTCTGAGTAAAATCTCACTCAGGTCATGCATGAAACAGTATGAGACATTCTGCTGATATGGAAAAGTTGTGGGAGTATTGACTCAGATGGTTGGGTCAATGAGATGATGAGATGTGGGTTATGTTTGCCAGTGAGTACAAGAGCTAGTAGTCATAGGACAAAGGCTAGGAGGAAGACCCAGAACAATATGATTTGAGATGGTGAAGGAAGACATGAAGAAATTTGACATCAGCTTGGAAGATACCCTTGATGAGAATCCTTGGAGACAGAGAACTAGAGCTGTTCACCCCTAATTAATTAATTAATCTAAAGGTGACTATATTACAAACCAAATTCAAAAACAAGCTGGAGAGAGAAGCTGTGGAACTTGTCTTCATTTGCAAATGTTACACCTTTAATCAAGGTGGGTACGTCCCTAGTTCGAACTAGGGACGCAAATGTAGGCGACCGAAATTGCTAATGAAGTAGGGATTTAAATTTTGGAGTAATGTAAGTTTGAACCAAGGGATTTGGTTCCAACTAACACATTCCAGCATGCACTTTCACTTTCAAAACGGCTGCTCAGCGGAGTAGCGCACCAGCGAGATCATGCGAGATATTTAAATCCCCGCTTCATTAGCAATTTCAGTCACCCACATTTGCGTCCCTAGTTCAAACTAGGCTGCAAGTGTAGATGTAGCCGGTTTGAATAAAGATATGAAATGAATGGGCCATCACATTCAACACCCTAATGATATCAAAAGTTAAGTATCGGTCACTTACAGCCCATTCTATTAGTCTTATTTAGCATGGACACTCTAATTAACAAGATTTTTTTTCGTTCTCTTTTCCTCATCATCCCCTCTTTTTCTGCTGTTTGTTTGTACCTCTAGACCCCTTGCTCCACTCATCTGAAGAAGTAGATTGTGCCCATGAAAGCTCGTGATACCATCTACATTTTTGTTAGTCTCTAAGGTGCTGCAGGATCATTCTTTTTTTTTTCAGTTAGGGTATGTCTACACTTGCCCCCTAGTTCGAACTAGGGAGGCAAATGAAGCATACCACAGTTGCTAGTGAAGTGCGGGATTTAAATATCCCGTGCTTGATTAGCATATTCAGGGCCGGTCGCCATTTTAAAAAGCTGGAAGCCCGAATTAACTCGCCACGTGAGACGTGGTAGTCCGATCCAAAACCCTTCCCTTGAATTAACTGTTACTCCTCATTGCTTCGTTAGCAACTTTGATATGCTTCATTTGCCTCCCTAGTTCAAACTAGGGGGCAAGTGTAGACATTCCCTTACAGACTAACACAGCTACCCCTCTGAGATCTTTGCAAATATTAAACATACTGCCTACGTAGACAATAGCCATTATCTTTATTACAGGTACACAGCAGAAGATTATTTCTCCCTTTCTGTGTTTAAGGAACTATAATTCTTATTAATATTTCTACTTAGGTAGTGCCTAAGGACACCAAACAGAGATCAAGGCTACACTATAGTAAGCAATATTCTGCAGATGGCTCAAAGGTAATCTCTCCCACAGACAGCTCACAATCTAAGTGGTAAGTCTTGTCTAAACTACAAATACCCCCCTTCCAACCACTGATGGTCTGTGAGAGACACCAATGAAACTCTTTAGATAAACTATAATTTGCTCTGTCCCATCGTGCCCTGATTTAATACAATGGATAAATTGTGCCAACATAAACTATGGCTTGCCATCATCTACAATCTGGGTTTGTACTGGTGCAGATAAACAGGTAACTGGAATTTGGCTAAATTTGTAATTTAGACAAGACTTTCAATGCTACTCAACAGTGAATGAAATGGAAATATAAGAGAAAGAGGAGAGAGGCCAAAATAATAGTAGATCAAGATGCATTTGCATCAGTTAATAGTAATCATGATCTCAGTGGTCAAAGTTGGTGATCCTAAACAATGTAATAAATCCAGTGGCATCTATACTGAATTGTTTCCTCTGTTTCCAGTTCAGACAAATCAATTCCTGTGAAATAAGTGAATGTGTTGATTATAACTACCAAGGCTTAGATTATACACAATTTGCTTATCAATAACACCCTCTCACTAACAAGTACTGTATCATCTATAGCTCATCTCTTGAATGGAAATGAACAGTCAGCGCATCAAGATTTTGAGCATTGATTTTACTCTGGATGGCTTTTGTGGTCTTTTGCTTGTTTGTTTTTTAAATACATCCAACCAATTTTTCTATATATCAGCAGCCATCTAGCCATCAATGGTTTTTAGCTTGGAGCAATGAATCTGTGCTTTCATGTTTTCTTGATTCATCTGACAATTGACACAGGCAAAAAACAGCTGGTTCTTGCCTTGTAGAATTTCAACAGCTGAACCAAGAAAATGTAGTTGACTCTGAAATTGGAAACCTTTGCCAGGGCAAAACTGAAGTCAGATACTGTGAAATGTCAAACAAGGAACTTTAAAGTTGGAAAAGAAAATGCTGCTCTGGAGCTGAGTGGGAGTGAGGGGAAGGAAGGCTGTATATTTGCACTGCAAAAGTTACCTCCCTTCATTTGCACCTTGGTGTCACATCTGCTCCACTGCCAGGGGACCTTCTGTGGTTCTAGAGGAAAGATTTGTTCCTTCTGCCAATATTCCCCTGTGATATTTTCACTTGGCTGTTGAGGGCATATGCCTTGGAGAATGACATTACTATCCCCACCAAGCATAGTAAAGATCCCTTTAAGCCCCACATATGTAGTAGATGGGTCTAAATATATGTAGTAGATGTGTCTAAACATCTTACCACTTTCTTTTGCTCCTTACCATACATACATCACAGGGGGAGCACTTGTTTAAACTTATTTGGGTTTAAAAGTTCCATCTCTGCAAATATATCATATCATAAGGTTTCATTTCACCATCATTTTTTTCTTTTAATGTGGAGGCTCTCTTCTTTTGTTTTTGGTTATTCTTTCCCTTATTTTCATTTCATCAGCCTTTTCTCACTAGTGACATGTGCAAAATGGCAACCCTCCCTACTAGAATCATAGAGCTGGAAAAGACCTCAGGAGGTCATCAAGTTCAGCCCCCTGCCCAAGATTGCTTTCTTCTCTTTATTTCTGAAATGATGAGCCATTTATTTTTCAGCCCAGCTCCTCAGAAGTGGAAAAACTTAGGTAGCTCTGAGACTTGTGCCCAATTTGCATATATGATCCAAAGTTCGGAGAATTAACGCTTGGCTCTTCAAAGCTGACTTGACAATCTCACCACAGCAAGCATTCTTTTGGTCTTCTCAGACCGGGAATGCCAAGAGAATAGTTTATCTTGTGGTCCCTTGGAACTTCGAAGTACAGAAATTTGAAGGTTCGAAATATGAAACTTTGATGAACTTTTTGGATCCCACAGACTCATCTTGGCTTTGGTTGTAGTTTGAAATGTTTTTTTTTATCCAGACATAAACTTACATTTCCTTCACTATTTTGGTGACACTCCTCCCTCATCCCAGTTTTGAGGATTCCCCATTTGACATCATTTCTCAAGGTGCTGCTTTTAAGCCATCAGTGTTCTGACAGAAAATTGTGTAATTATTTCCAGAATCCACCAGTAGTTATTCTTATTCAGGATTCAGGGGTACTGGTTAAATAATATAAGGCTCTTCATTTTGCCCAATCCCTTCTTTCTCATTGTAACCATTTGTTGACTTTTTACTAAGAAACACTTTTTAGCTACAAGTTTCCTAGCATTCACTTTTTCACACTCTTTCCAATCAACTCTGGTCTTGTCTCGTCACTATATTGACTGCACATACTAATTAGTCTTCTTGTAGTTTTGCCAGAGGCCTCTTCACACACACACACACATACACACACACACACAAAATAGCTTAATTGAATCCAGAATTTAAGCTTCTATCTCTCAGCATGAGCTGTGCTGTACCTGCCAGCCTTTAAAGAAATCAGTCCTCACATCCATGAAGCATTAGCTATGATTAAATTACATCTAATAATTTTATAATAAAACATTATATATCATTTAATTTAATCAGACATAGCATCTATATCTATAAATTCACATGCAGTCTTTTGTAATAGATGTATTTTGTTTCTTTAAAGGGAGTAGTAGGGAGGATTTCCCCTGTGAGAGTCTTCCCCAGCATTGAGTTTGACCAGTTGCAGTGCTGATAGATGCTTTCTCATTCCTATATGTGCATAATGGCAATTTTACGTTGATGTCTGCTTCAGATAATTTGCTCAAATATTTATTTTTATGGTCTGATCACAATCAGAGTTAGGACCTTCTTCCTGAATGTCTGCCTTCTTTTATCCAGATCAGGTTCCAGTTGAAGGCAGTGCTTCATTGAAGCTCCATGCTTCATTCCATGCAACCAGCCACATTATATTAGCATCTGCCTGAACTGTGGTATAAAATCTAAAGGACACTGTGTTTATTACTCTGCTTTACTCCCCGTGTGGAATTATAGCCCACAAACATAATGAAAAGGTATGTGTGGGAAAAAAACACATGGGGAAAGGAATGGATCATCATAGAGAAGCAGGAGATGCAAGTGAGACTAAAAGGTGAAGATGCTAGGTTTCAAACTGACTAATGAATGCAATAGGGGAGAGGAAGGGAACACTGTATTCTCCTTTTTGTGATTCACCTATATGAAAAGAGAGTTGCTCCAGCAAAAGCCCTGAGCAAACATTGGACACCACCTGCACAGAGTTTACTTCAGGATTAAAGCCTATACTTGTACTATTGTTTATTGAGCCTTATGCAAAGTATTGTGAAGTCAGTGGAAAGGCTCATATTGAATTCATTGGGTTTTGTATCATCCTGGTAGTATTCCCAAATGCAATGTTGAGGTTGCCCATTCTAGAATAATACTTCCTGCATATTGTTAATGCTTCTTTGTGATCCCTGTGTGAATTCTGTGGCCTTTGAAACAATTCCTCATTTTAAAAACAGACCTCATTGCTAAATAATCTGCAGCACCTACAGTGATATAGAGAATATTTTAAACATTATGCCATTTTATTTAATGTCTTCCTATTTTAATCCAAATTGCAAAGGAAATTATCACTCAATTTCAAGACTGCTTCACAAAATCTAATTTAGGTTTTAAAATTGCATCAAGGTTTCAGTTTGCAGCACATTTCCCATTAAAAAGCTGCCTAAGTGGGGATTTTGATAAATTTATGCTCATGTAAATCAGAAATAACTCAACTGATATCAATGGTGTAATTGAGAGAAGAAACTTGCTCAGGTCATTTGTCTATTTTGGTTTCTGTAGACCACGCCTCCACACAACAAACTCACAAACTTCTCTTTCGGTTACATTTTATCTGATTATTTTGAATTCTTTCATGCTTCCATGGGAGTGCTGATGTGTGTCACTCAGAATTTCTATTCTTTCTCAGAAATTTGCTGCATTGTGTGTGCAAGTAGGTGTGGCTGAGAGCACAATCTATATTACATTTGCCCTATGCTTTCCATTATAGCTCTTGTTTACAGTTCATAGAATCATAGAATAATAGGACTGGAAGGGACCTCAAGAGGTCATCGAGTCCAGCCCCCCGCCCTCAAGGCAGGACCAAGCTCCGTCTACACCATCGCTGATGCTTATATTTTTGCAAGTGTCTGACATTTTGGCCAGAAATTTTCCATGCCAAATGTCTGCCTCAATCTGAATTGTTTTGCAAAATTTCAGCCAAAATGGTGTACATGTTTCTAAAAAGGATACTGGGGAAAATGGATTGTTTTCCCTATATTTAGAATGGCATTATTTTCTTGGACAAGTTCCAATTTCCCCTTGTTTTTAAACAGTGACTTGAAATGTAACTGGCAAAGTGAATGGCATTTTGTATCAGGGATGCGCCTTTGGCAGTTCCTGTGAAAATCTGACCGAATCTGGCCAAATTGAGAACCTTTGCAAAACTTCAAGTTGTACATGCTTAATATAGATGCCTGCCATTTTAGTAACATGGTTCCTCAAAGAATCCATCCACAATGATCATGTTCCAGCAAGCCTCTGCGGAGGCATTTCCCAGCAATGGAAACTCTGGGATACTCGAGGTCACGTCAAGTTAAGAACTGGGCACTAGTCTCTTTTGCATTCCAAATGATCCCTCTGTTGTGCTCATGCAGTCTGGACATGCCTGATTCAAATGCTGAGGTGACTTGGTGAGGAAGGAAGGAGGATTAAAAGTGTGGCAAGGTGATGGGAGGTAGAAACGAAGAATGGAGCCTGGCAGTGGGGAGAAGATAACTGGGACTGAGAGTCAAGGCAAAGATTGGGACTAGCTTGGTGGCCGATTGGGTTTGGCTGCACAAGGAAACTGACAATGTGATGAACCTGGGGAGAGTGGGATGAACCTGGGGAGAGTGGGAACCAATAGGTCATGTGCAGAATGAGATCATAAATGGGGAGACACTGGACCTGGCTGGACAAGGAGACTAGGATGAGCACCCATGTGAAAGGGTAAAATAGGATGAGAAGAAGAGCAGAGATACTGACAAGAAACTAATGTGATAGGAGAGAATTGGTGCTGGCTAGACAAAAATACTATAGTGACAGACAGCAGGGTAAATCGCTTTAAGAGAGATGTTTTAGTGGGGCTTCTGCTGTTGTAAGATTCTGCCCAGCATGAGGAAGGGTACGCAATGGGTGCCAAATTTAAAAAATAGGTAATTAAAGTAATACTCGTTAAAGTATAGCCGAGATGGGATACACTTAATCATTTAAATTATGTCTTATCCTTTGTTTTCTGAATTGACCTTGATACAATAGACTGAAATTCTCTTTTGTCAGATCTGTAATACTATAACTATGAAATGGATTAAGTAGTCTGAGCATTTTTTTAAAATGGATTCATAAATACAATGTTAATCTTATACAGTTGATATCAGATCAATAGTTTTAATATTACATTTCTGTAAAAAAACCCTCTCAAATTCTCATCACAGGGAATGTACTGCTCTCGTTGTCTCTTTTATTTACCATGGGGACATCACAACATTTTTATTATGTTCTCATATATAAGGCTGTTGAAAGAGATTGAATGATGAAGGAGATCACGAGAAGGATTATAAAAGACTTAGAAATAAGCTTTCTATTTCACTGAAACAGGTACCTATATTGTTTGGCTTTAGACCCTTATCTTAAGAATCCTTGTCAGTGTAAAACGAGCTGATGTTGTGCTGATTTAGTGCTGTTGTGAGTGCTCTTTCTTTGCTTGAGTCTCTGCATTCATTGTGTTGTGTCGTGCTGAGGATTGATGTCTTATTGGAATGCCAGTGAAAATGCTGAGATGTCTCTCTGATGAAGCTTCTACTAATGAACAATATTTTTTTAAACAAAATAGGAAAGTAGAAAAAAGGGAAAATCAAAAAGTGGCAACTACAGGATAATTGAAGTTGGAAGAAATAAATGGTACTGTACTGGAATTAGTGGAATATGAACAGATTATTTAACACCTTCCCCCCCAGATTTAGAATTAGACCAGGAATCTGGGAACTGCATAGGGTAATTTTGTGCTAAGATATTGAAATACTGTTAACTTTTATGGGTTTGCCTAGGTACATCTTGCCTTGGTGCATCTTCAGAACTAGGTCACGACACAATGCTGCTGGAACTCTCTATCGTCAAATCAGAATCACATCAATAGATTAGTTTGTCTGCTATTCCCACTTCATTTTCCTAGGTACTCTGTGAGTGAAGTGATTATAAGGATAAAGGATTATTTACATGCTTTAGTTCCAGGCAGTGATCAGGCTATGCAGATGTTCATGTTTTGGTCTGCAAATTCATTGTCTTTTGTGACCTGCATTAACCCAAGTAGTAATTAACGGGTAGGTTATTAACCTATTATATAACACAGATACTATCAGTACTTAAAATAATCATTTAACTTACTATTTAATCTGTACAGGATTAAAACCAAAATTCTTAACACATTTATCTGCCTTGAAATATCTTATATACCCACAGCTAGCCTGATACAATGCCCATAGAAAAACTTTTGTGAACATTTATTTCCAGGTTAGTAGAAAGACAGTTTTAATATTTTTTTACCTGCTCTAATTTCCATAGAATTATTATAGTAGTACCCAATGGTTTCAATCAGTATTGAAGTCCCATTATGGAAAATACTGTACAGATAAATGTAATGAAAGAGATTCTCTGTCCCAAAACAGCTTTTGGTCGTACTTGCTCATTTATAATTGATGAACAAAGCACTTGAAGGTATATTATATTACAGTGCATGATCCTGTATGGGCAGTAGATTGTTTGTTTGAATTGATTCAGTATGTCTCTTCATTTTCTAGTATTAATATTACCCGCTGCTTAATTGAAAAAATATTACAAACATGAATCAGCAACTCAGAAGTCAGATGTTCTATTAAAGATGGTTGAAAATTGGGGTAAAACATTATGAAATTTAAAAAAGTGTAGTTATGTGGGACAGCCAGAATATGTATGAAAAATGTTGGAACAAACACTATAGACTTTACAGCAGCACAGTTGCACTAATGTAGGGTCTCCTGTAAAGCCACTCAATCGCAACAGGAAAGAGCTCCCCTGACTGCATAATTAAACCATCCTCAATAAGTGGTGTGTTCTTGACCGACAAAAGTGCTAATGTAGACTAAGTGCTAGAAGTGCTCAAGAAAGTTTTAACCCTACATGGGGAACTCTATGACTTCAGAACAATTCTTGTCTGTGTTGGAGTTGTTTTTAGATTCTGAGCATACATTCCCCTGGTCCATGCTAAGTTGGTTCAGAAAAAAAGAGCTAGTTATAGAAGTGAACAATAAGGACAAAATCTGTTATCCATATCTCAGATCTGGAGGACCTTAATTGGCAAGGGAGTCCTGATGTGACAAGGTAGGTGGAATTCTATCTTGTAGGCAGGAACTGTTCTATGGATAGCTAATAGATTCACATAATTATGGATTAACTGTTCTTGCCCCTCTTAACCCTCACTCTGCTTCTACTTTCTGTGCATATAGCCACAGTGAACCCCACTGTTGTTGGGCTACATGAAATAAAAGTGGGGTCACCCCTTCCCACATGCAGCATGACTATGCTGGTTTCCTATGTGTAACTTGATATCTTCTTCTGATGAGGTTCCAGATTTGGTTGATAAAGGTAAAAGTGTTGATATAATATAGTTAGGGTTCTGTAAAGCATTTGACTTGGCATGATTTTTCTAGTTTTTGGAATAATAAAATTCATACAGCACACATTACATTAACTAAAAACGGACTAGCTGATATGTTTCAAAATGTAACTGTGAATAGGAATTGTCATCAAGTATGGTCTAGAACAGGGATTAGTTCTTTGCCTTATGTTAATTCATAATTTTTATCAATAGAATTTGCAGGCAAAACAAAATTTGGTGAGTGGTAAATACAGATGATGATGTATTAATATAGAACATCTGGCTCTTTTGGTAAGATGAGTACAAGGTAACAATATGCATTTTATTATGACTAAATGTATATGTATACCCATAGGTAAAAAGAATATAGGTCATACTTATAAGATGGGCAACTCTATCCTGGGAAGCAGTGATTGAAAATGATTTGGGCATTGTGGTCTATAATCAGCTGGACATCGTTTTACAGTGCCAAATGTGGCTAATGTAATTCTTGGAAGCACAAACAAGGGAATCTAGGAGTAGAGAGGTAATCTTGCCTTTGTATTGGCACTGGTTTGACAGCTGCTGCAATATTGTGTCCAGGTCTGATGTTCATAGTTCAGAATGTTGATATATTGGAGAGGGTTCAGAGAAGAGCCGGAGAATGATTAAAGAATTAGAAAACCTGCTTTATAGTGACAGACTCAAGGATCTCAGTTTATTTTGCTCAACAAAGAGAAGTGTAGTCCCCTTACTAAAGGTGCTTCTGCTTATTTCTGGGAATACTCTGTGTGCAATCTAGCCTCACAGACTACAATTCCCGTGAGCCCTTGGGGAAAACAAGAAGGAAGTGACTCTTGTGTGGGAGATGGGGTCTCTCCACAGTGCATGAGAAGAGAGGCCTAGCCCTTGGATTTTGGAACAGAAGGGGAGCCAGGCTGCTGTGGAGGAGTTTGATCCAGTCCAGGGGCTGTTAGAGTGCAGCTACAGACTGGGACTAGATGCCTTTGGAACTGGGATTTAGTGGGCTGCTTCTGATAGGCACAGCATGAGAATGTAAGTAATTGGGCTTTTTGGAAAAGTGCTGCCTGGGACAGAGCTGCTGCCTAGCTTGGACCCTCATGCACACTTTCTACAGAGAATCTCCACTACAGCTGCAGCTCTTCAAGTGCGCCCATGCAAGCAAGAGTCTGGGACTCTGAGTCCAGGGGTGTGCGCACTCTGGGGTGGGATAAATATTGGCAGTGCAAATGGCAGCTAGTTAAGTTCCTTTTACTTCAGTGTACTTTGTTAATTGCTGTTATTCACTGTTAATTTGTTAAGTCCTGTTTCTGTAAGTTAAGTAAAGGTTGTTCATTCTAATGCAGTCTATTAGATGTATATTATTTATGATTTGTACTTGTTGTTCTGGAGTTAGATCCAGTTCATTGTTGGAAAAGTTTATTCCTGAAGGTTCCCAAGGCACACCAGTAAGTGTGTTACAGGGCCAGCCAGGTGGAGGCACCGCCATTATATGTTCTTTATGAGCAAGGGACAGCAGCAAGGGGGTGGATAGGGTTTCCCCAACCAAACAACATCACCACTGGGGTGCTCAGGATCTTCTTTTATGTTAAAACCATTAGGCGCCAAGGCACACCTGTGAGTGTGACCTTCTCCCAAGTAACCCGGGGAAGAAAAAGGGGGTTACAGAAGCTTAAAGGGCAAATTGACCCAGTTCATAGATACCTTTATGGTGAACATATATTTAATAATGGGTTCTTCCATTTAGCAGAGAAAGGTATAATATGGCCCAGTAGCTGAAATTCAGACTAAGATATTCATTTAAAACAGTGAGAGTAATTAACCATTGGAGTAATTTACCAAGGGTTGTTGTAGATGCTCCCTGACAGCTTTTAAATCAAGATTGGATTTAAAAAAATGGAATTGTTTTGGGCAAGTTTTATGCCCTGGATTGTACAAGAGATCAGAGTAGATGATCACAATGGTCCCTTTGGACTTTGGCATCTGTGAATCTATTGTGATTGCAGGAAAAAATAGATTTACTCCTAAATATATAATCATATTGTATATAGGAACAAACACATGAACACAGATACAAAAACCATCTGGACGTATGATGTCTGGCTTGGTTGGAGGAACTGTAAAGTATAAATTATGATCATGCATGTGATAATGAGAACAGCAATATATTTAGTTTTAGACCTTCAGGCTACAATACAGAGTTTTAAATTCCAAATATCTGATGTGGAGTGTGTGCTAATGGTTTGAAAGGAAAACAAAAGTGTTGAGTACATTCCTGACTCAGCTGCTGATTTTTGTAACAGTGGGAAGTCATTTATCTACCTGGAGTCTCAGTTTACCCTTCCATAAAATTGGTAATTGAAATAATGATGTGTCCTCCATGAATTTTATGTGGCTAATAAATTTATATTCATAAAGTCTTTTGCAACTCTTGTATAAAAGATGTTCTGCTGTAGAGATGTAATTATTTCATTATATTTCTACCAACTGCAAAAGAAGAAACTACCATTTTAATACAGAAGTACATTTCTTCTCTTATTTATGTGACTATCACAACTCACAGAACAGCTTGGAGGTCCTATGTGCTGTGGCAAAGCATTTTGTAGATCTGTACCATTAGGTGCAGTTAATTTATTTTGTAATCAAAATGAAAGTCTGAGTTGAGAACTCATCAATTTGCTTAGTCTTGCCCATCAGGACTGAATGGCTTGTGTTCATCTAAATGTGTTAAGTACCATGGGATGCATACATGGAAACTACTGTAAAAACATAAATTCCATTGAAGTGGAAATGTAGGGACAGTTTCATAAAGCTAAACATAGTTAAAATTCGGGACATAAATTAAACTTAAGACAAAGTTGTCAACACTGCAAAGGTTGAAATCCTCCAGCTTCATAGAAATTCAATAGTCTTTGGAAGAGGACTATACACTCAGGCCAGGATTTATATGGTATTTTTTGCACAGTTTCAGTTATGCTCAGTCAATTAATTGTGAGCCTTCATTTTTGTACATGGCAGAGATTCATTTTTACATGGTACAGTGCAGTTGCCAAGATGAAATAACCAGTGGTGCAAACGGGAACTGATACTTGTGTGGGCTCCAACTTCAGGTGGGAGGGCAATGATGAGGATATGGGAGGGAGGGCAAGGGGCACCTTTCCTCTTTCCCCCATTTTCCTCTTATAGCCGACTTTGTGGGTGGGAGCATGGGCAGAGGCTCCTAGCCCCACCCTTCCTGGTTGTAGATCTGAGCAGAAGCTCCCACTTGCATTACTACACACTCTCCCGGTCCTTCTGCTGAGGAGCAGGTCAGACACTTGCTCCGCTTTGCCTGCCTCCCAGTTTTCCACCCAGGAAGTGAGGTCCAGGGCTCATCCCACTCTGCCGTGAACTATAGCCAGAGAGCTGGATGCAAGTCTTGCCCCACTCTGCTCACCCGGCACTCTGGGGAGGGGTTTCTGGAGCTTGAACCTGGAACTTAAACTCTTATTTCCCATAGACCCTTGGTATCTTTATTTTTTTACATGATTTCTGTTTGCACAGTGTTTTTTGAAGAACATAACCACCGTGTAAATTGAGGCCTGACTGTATTCATTTACAGTGCTCCCTTACTTTTGCACTTATTTAGAAGTTAATTGCAGGCCCCATCAACTTTTTCACTTTGATAACATCTCAGTGAAATGTATTCAAATATCACATGGCTGCTTGCAAAGAAGATGATCAGAAAATCACAGAAGTGTAATAGTCTGGTGATTTCTTCATTAATCAGGGACATAGCAAAAAAACAAATTATTTAACATTTCATTGACCTTAAATTTTGCCACTGGAAAATTTTGAATTGACATTTTTAAACAACACAATTCTTTAAAATTCTACCTTATTCCCCAAATAAAATATTCCCCATATTTTGCCATTTATATTGCCCTTATCCATGGAGTATCTTAACAGGAGGACATATTATTTTCAGAATCTGAAGAGCATTGGCTGTTCCTAATGAGAAGAGCAACCTTTTTTGAAAATCTGGCCGTATCGAAATCCATAAATATCCATGGTCACTGTATGGCTACTTTGGCAAAGGTATACTGTAGAGTAGGGCTACTCAACATGTAGCCCATGGGCTGCATGCAGCCGGCAGCCTATTTGTTTGTGGCCTGTGGGTCGGGGTCAAAGCAAAAAATCATCAATATAACTGTCTTCTGTTGATATGTGTTTTAGTAGTTAAATTCCTGGACTGTCATTTCTCATTAAAAGTGCTGTTATATGGGTGGAAATTGGGTAAATTTTGCATTGTATTAATATCATCAGAACTGACTTAAATGGGGCCTGAGTGTTATGTAGTCTTGCCTTAATTTTTGTATTAATTCCCGTCAGTGTGAAAAGCTATTTTCATATCTATTTGCATTTATACGCAACCACACTTAAATTGTGGCCCTTGGAATATGCTGTGAGTATTATTGTGGCCCACAGGCTTCCGACATTGAGTAGCCCTGCTGTAGAGGTATGTTGTTGCTATGCCTATAGAGAAAACATGCTCCCTGAGCACAAAGAGGGATACAGTTACTCCAGCAATCCTGAAGTTTCCATAATTGGCTTGTTAGGAGTAATCCCATGAACTCATGTAAGTTAAATATTTCCAGTATCAGACTTAGAGTGAACAGCTTTCCCAAATGAGCTCAAACTGAGGATAAATTCCCTGTGTAAGTCCAAACTGCTTACAGACATAGATCATGGTTATAGGTCTCTTATAGGAATGGGTGGATAAGGTTCTGTGGCCTGCAAAGTGCAGGAGGTCAGACTAAATCAGAGTTTCTCAGTTCTGGTCCCTGATATCTCTATGACACAGTTTAGGAAGGCAGCAAGATGGTCCCTGATATAAAAAAAGATTGAAAAAACCCATGATGGTTCTTTCTGGCCTAATAGTCTATGAGTCTATCATCACATACTCATTGACAGAAAAAGCTGAGATTGTAAGAAAAACACCAGATATTGTAACACTTGTGATAAAATCATGTTATTTGGCAATACTGCTCTCTCTCTCTTTTACAGATGGGAACTGAACATAGAGAGATTAAAAGAAAGCATTTTCAAAAGCAGCTAAGGGGATTAAGTTCCTAATTCCTAGTGAATTTCAATTGATGTGGGGCATCTAACTCTCTTTAGGTTCTGTTGAACATGCCAGCTAATTGAATTCCCATGGTCACACAAGAAACCTTCAGCAGAGCCAAAATTAGACCCCAGATCTCCTAAGCCCCACTCCAGTACCTTATCCACAAGATCATCTTTCCTTCCTGGTATTGGGTTGTTAAAATAAATGCAGAGTTGTGTTTCTATGATACTGACAGTTTATGAAACAATTTAGTTTGTAATACATTTGCTTAAACGAAAGCTGATTAATTCCACTGTACTTATTAGAACTAATAGGCTTTGTTACATGTGTTGCAATTTGAACATTGTTAATTATTCAGAGCTGGGTGAATAGAACAAAACATTTGTCATGAATATTTGCACACATTTTAAACAAAATTGGCTCTGGCAGTGTTTGCCACAGTTAAATATTTGATTTTCATGTATACTTGGGTGAGCCAATTCTCTTCGTATGAACGTCGGTAAAAAGGGAACCTCATATGAAGACTCTCACAAATACGTATGGGATTCATTATATGCAATCAAAAAGGTTGTGTAGGCATCACAGCGAACTTGTGAGGTGGAAAGGAAGTATAGGAGGCAAACCATACCAAAATATAAACATAATGGACATAAGCAGTGACCAATGGAGATGGTCAGAGCTGAACTGTGTAGCATCATGATCAAATGACACTGCTGCTAAGATGTCTCCCCATTGGCAGCACTTCTGGTAGGTAGTGGTCTACAGAAAAAGAAGTGTCATGCCTAGAATATAGACAATTAGTAAAGCTGGGCTGAGAAAGGACCTAGTGCCTTCTAAAAACACTTGCCAATGTGACATCCACAGCTGTATGCTGCCTTGTGTTTTGAGGAGCCATTGCTTTGGGTCACTCAGCACTCAGTCCACCTGGAGGAGGTAGGGGAACAAATCTGACAGTTGTGTCAGAGGGCAATCTACATGGTTTATTCTGACAACTGAGATGATGGGTGCTGTGATATGGCACTTGGTAGCTACACGTTTTGTCAGGCACCTGACTTCCTTCAGGGGATATGTAATAGACAGGAGGAATGCTGACTAAGGGGTTAAACTCAGGTAGCTAGCAAAGGTATTGGCTAGGGGACTGGGAGAACTAATTGAGATAGAGTGTTGAAATTTGAATTGGATATAGATTCTTTGCCTGATTTCTTTGTGTGGGGTAGAAAAACCAGGAGGTGAGAGGCACAATAATTTAAACCCAGGCAGGATTACCATGTCTCCAAGGAATTTGGGGCATGGGAGTGGACTGAATAAAGAGAAAATTGGAAGTAAGTAAGGGGAAAAGTGAATCTAGTCACATTCAGAGTAATTTTTCTTTATTTTGTGGTTTGGTTTGAACTACTCTGTGTGAATCTATGCCTCCTCGCCCCATTTACCATCTAGCACTGTGCCCAGAGATGTTTCTCTGTGTTTTAATTTGTTTTCCTTAATTTATCTGTAACATCTAGCAATCAAGTATGCTTTATCAAGTTTATGTTTGTTTTATAATAACAAAATCACTTTTTTTAAGGTGATCATTTGATTCTTGTGTCCTGGAAGGTCTGTCTGTCTGTGTGTATCGGCACGCCTCAGACTGAGAGGTCAGCTACCAAAGACTGCAGCTTGTTTTTCTCTTGTTCTTTTTTTTCAAGCTCTTTTTGGGGCAAAAGAGCTTAGGTTACTTCTGGAGGTGGGATCAAGTGTTTGCCCCTGGTTTTAGGGATGACATCACTTGATGGCGATAGAGATGCAGCCGTATTAGTCTGGTATAGTTGAAACAAAAGACAGGACTATGCAGCTTTTTAAAGACTAACAAGACTAACACTTCCTCAGTTCAATATGTGGAAGAAAATTGGAATATATACCAAAGTGATACAATAAAAAAAAAGTGATTGTAGCCCACGAAAGCTTATGTTCCAACACTTTGGTTAGTCTATAAGGTGCCACAGGACTCCTCGCTGCTTTTGCAGTGTCTGTGAGTAATGACATTAGGGGTGATAATTGGGGAAGCTATCACCCCTAATGTCATTACCTCACAGACACTAACCTTCCCCCCTCACCTCTCCTCTGTTCTTAAATCTGATTCGTCAATTTTATATGTGTTCACTTTTTTTTGATTGTATCACTTTGGTATATATGGTTGTGCCAATTTTATTCCACATATTGTTCTGTGGAAATGGGTCTGGCCCACGAAAGCTCATCACCTAATAAACCATCTTGTTAGTCTTTAACGTGCTGCATAGTCCTGTCTTTTGTTTCATCACTTGATGGTGGCAGCAATTCCCTAAAATCTGTGCATTGTGTTTCTGGGCAGAAGTTTTTGTATCCTACAGAGGCAAGGTTTTTAAGTTCTCTTATGGGCCCTCATCTTCTGCACTCAGGCTATGTCTAGACTGCAAGCCTCTTTCGAAAAAGAGTGTAAAAGCAAGCCACTTTTTTCAAAAGAGCACCTAGGCAGTCTGGATGCTCTCTTTTGAAAAAGCACAGTTTCCATATATAGCACCTTTTTTCGAAAAAGCACTTTCCAAAAAAGGCATTATTCCTTGTAAAATGAGGCTTTCCATCATCAAAAAGACTGCCGCGTTCTTTTGATTTACTTTCAAAAGAACGCAACAGCAGTCTAGATGCAGGGGAAGTTTTTTCAAAAAAAGGCCACTTTTTTTTTCAAAAAAACTCTGTATTCTAGATACACCCTCAGACTTCAAGAGAAGGGAACAGCTCTGATAGGATATAAAATCATTGAGGAAGGAAAGCAGGGTGCTAACAGGACAAGCAAGCATTGAAGATGGATCAACCGTGCAGGAAATGGATGCCCTGACCTCATTCAGAGAAAGGGAAATGGGGTGGGTAGGAGTGTAACTACTGCCATGTTTTAACTACCAACCTCCTTTTAAAATGAGCCTGCTCTAATTCTGTTCTTGGGGTTCTGCTTAATTGAAAATAGTTGCTAATTAAATATGAAAGCAATTAATATTCCCGTTCAAACGGCTGTTGCTTAATGTGTGGGGTTGCAGTTATAATTCCCTTAAATTAGGGCAAATCATTTAAAGCAAAATGCCCTTTTTTAAGCATGCAAAAGACTTTTCTACATGAAGTGAAGCTGCTGGCAGTGTGAGGATTGCTCTTTTCTGCATTTAATTTTCAGATACGCGGGGGTGTTTAAAGACGCAGTGTTTGGGAAGAATAAGAGTTAACAGTCTAGCTGTTGCAGCCATTATTTAATCAGTCATCCTCTGTTCATACCTCTCCCCACCCCAGTGATCTCTCTGTGGAGGGGTCCTCCATTTATGGCTCTCAAATCTTCCATGCAGAAAGGGGAGTTGGGCACCACCATAGCAACATTCCTTCTGGAGGGCTTTTATATAATCCAGGTGGCATGTATAGGAAGAAGGCACAGGTGAGGCAGGTATCAGGGATAACGCCAAGTGGAATTCCACATCCCCTGTCCAGCAGATTGCAATTTTGAAGGGGAAGCACATTTAGTCTAAAATTTCTATTAACTTTCCCATGTGTACTATATGCCACTCTGGTGATCTGGGGACGGTGGCATTTCCTTCAGATTTTAGTGTCCATGAGACATTACGAAAGGCCATATGTATGGAGTCTGCTGAACCACTTTCATCATTAGAGGCTTGATTCTGCCTCCCTAAGAAGCCGCTAGAAGATGTGCCATTCACTTCAGTCAGCATTCCAGTTCTGAATGTGTTATTTGGACCAAAGAAGTGGACCAGATCTGATATGTTCTTCAAATGCATCTGTCCCAGACTTCATTATGCTCAAACGTCTCAGAGGTCTTCCTATAATTTATTGTGAATTGAATTTGTTACTATTTTTTAAATGTAAATCAACAAAAATTATTAATGACACATTACTTTCTTATATAAAAACTAGGGCTGTCAATTAACGTGCATTAATCCTGGGTTACCATATATCCGTTTTTTCTTGAACATGTCCTCATTTTCAGTTGTTAAATCTCCGGCTGGCCAGCTTTTTTAAATGGCAAAAAATGTCCGGGATTTTGCCCTGCAAAGGGGATCAGGGAGAGGATGGCAGCACGTGCCTGTCAAATGGAACGTTCCAAGTTGTGCACTCAGACCATTCACGGCCTCTCTGTACACACGTCACAGTGCCTGGAGGGAAAAGCATGTGGCCACCGTGGAAGCAGCTCTGTTGAGACCCAGGGAAGGCCCGATGTGTGAGAGTTGACTCTTCCCATGGAGTCACCGTGTTACCCTCCACCCCACTATTAAGAATGAGGGGGTGGTGCCCCCTTCTAACTATGCTCACCAAACCCCTCTTTGGGAGTAGGCAGCCCCCGCTCTCTCCCCGGCAACCGGGGATGGCCAGGCCAAAGTGTGGCAGCCATAGCCTACCCTGGTTTTCTCCCTCTGGCTGCCAGGGGGACGGCTGGGACAAGGTTGCAGCTGGTCTTGCTCTACCCCTCCAGCCACTAGGGGGTTGGGCTGGGCTGAGGCTGGCCTAGCTTTCTCCCTCCGGCTGCTGGGGCGTTGGGACGGATTGTGACTGTCCCAGCTTTCTCCCTCTGGCCACTGGGAGATTGGGCCAGGCTGAGGCCATAGCTGGTCCCCCTCCCCCCTGTGATGGGGGAGGGCAAGCGACTGGTGGCTCTAGCCTTTCCCTGCACAAGGGGGAAAGGCCCTGCAGGCCCTATGCTCTTGCCCCCAGTTGCAGAGCTGGGGGAGGAGAGAGGGAAAAACATTTTTAGAGAGAGAGGGAGAGAGAGATAACAGAAATACATTTTTTAAAATGTAATGGTCCAGATCACCAGTTATTGCAAATCGGCAGAACTTCATTAAAATCATGGAGCAACACCATTTTACACCAGCTGGGGATCTAGTCTATAACCTGTTTGTGATTGGCAGAAATACAAAAACCTCATTATTTCAAAGTTATTGATTGTGATTAAATAACTGTCATCGATCTGTGTTCAATTTTCTTGTATGAAATATTAAATACTCTTTGTTTACTAAAAATTTTTTAGTTAAAACAAAAAAAATACTGACTGAAACATACATTAAATCTCAGTATAAAATGAGCCTAAGGAATTTAGCTATGAGGTGAGGAAAGTTCACTTAATTAAAAGTCTGCTATACCATGTATGATCTTGGCAGATCATTTTTTTTAATTAGTGGAATTATGGATTGATATGCTAGTTTAAGGGTGTTGCATCAGATTGCGCACTGTAGTAAATGTGAAATATTTTTTTATTTATACCTTGAATTTTATATACTTATATATATATATATATATATATATTGCTTCTTTCTTTCTTTCTTTCTTTCTTTCTTTCTTTCTTTCTTTCTTTCTTTCTTTCTTTCTTTCTTTCAGAAAAAACCCACCAACCCTTTTTTCAAGTTGCAAAATATAAACAGTAATAACAAAATAAATGTACATATACGCTAAGATACATTTCAACATTAAATTCTAATTGAATCAGTAACACAGTGGGATACCAGCAAGTAATTTTCGTGGCCTGGGGACATGGGAAAGTTGGTTTATAAGAAAATGTCTTTTTGATAATGAATCTTAACTGATTGTTTTGTAGGTTTATAACTTATTAAATACATTCCTAACATTGCTATGTACTTTGGGATTTCTCAGTTGTCCTGAAACTTTGAATTTTTTGATTCCTTCTTTGTAATTTGTTAATGAAAATATAATGGTAGACATTTAAAATGTTTAGCATATATAGCTGTTTTAAATCCATATATTTGAGAGTTTGTCTATCTGTACGTCTATCTGTTTGTTCAAGAAGTCTTCCTAACCTGTAAGAGCTAGGGCCACCAAATTTATTATACAAATTCCTCTTATCATAACTTAAACCAATGCAAGGACTTGATTATGCCAGGAAAATGGGATGTGCCCGGAATGGGATTAATGCTTATAAAACTATACAGAAGAGAGAATCACCAGGCAGGTGAAAGGAGCTGGCTGGGGGCATGCTCCCCTCTAGGACAGCCCTGAGCCTTTCACACACACCCAAGTGCACTTTGTGGGTGGGAAATTAAGTTCCCTCCTCCCCCAATTCATACGAGAACATTGCTAGCTATCCCCCTTCATCAGGGACTGGAGGGAAGTGCACAGTTTGCACTTGTAGCAACATTTCTCACTCTGGCTGGGGAGCGCATGAGGAGATGAATTTGAACCTTCCCCAGCCAGGAAACATTCACCCCTCACTCAGCGGTTCCTGCTGGAGCTGCAGTGGTCATGCAGAGTTGCTTCTCACTTGGCTCCAAGCTGCTGCAGTGAGAGAAGGCTAGGGTTGTCCTCTCTCCCCAGGGCAACCTGCATACTGAACCCCTCATCCTCAGCCCTACCCTATTGCAAAAGTTAAGTTAAGGACACTAGTAATGCCAGGTAAATCTTCTAATAATCTATAATCTTAATGGCATGGATCAAAAAATGTATCCTCTGTGCAGTAGCCTCAGCAGATGCTGGAAAGCATACAGCACATGGAAATCTGAAGTCTTTTGAAAGGAGTCAATAAATTCAGTAGTACCCTCATAACTGTGTAAAAAGCAATATTCTGGCTCTTACTTATTTGTACAGTAATATCAATGGACTTTTATGCCTGCACGTGAAAAGTGTTATTTTTATTAGTATTACTATTATTGTTTACTGTTATTGCAGCCTCACACACATCATTTACTCTAGTCCTCATTCCCTCAGCCTCTCCATTAGCTACCCACATTTGGAGGGGTTTATGACTCATCATTAAATTCATTCACAGTTGGCAAAGGAGCTTGCAGCCTGCAACAAGCTTTTTAATGAAAAAAATGGAGCAAAAGCAATTCTTAAGGGATGATTGGGAAAACCCAGTTCTACTTTCAGGGGTTAGTGAAGCTTTTTGTGATTTTATTTTTTTATTTTTTCTATAAATGAAGCCATGAGCTGGTTTCATTGGGCCTCATTTCTGGCTGCCTGGCACCTCAAGAGTGAGAGACACTAGTCAAGAGAGTGTGCAAACACTTATATTTTGTTTTGTTGTTTATTTGGTTATTAGTATTTTATATGCTTTTTGTGCCGGGGTAAATGAAAAACATGCAACAGAATGGTTATTTGCACCCATTGGCTTATGGTTAGCTATCTGCTATGCCATGGCCACACCCAGTTTTGTATGCTGATTAATTTTTGTTTCCGTGTGCTCTGCCTGTCTGTTGTATCCACATGTTGTCTCTTGTCTTATACTAAGGCCTGGTCTACACATGGGTTATGTACTAGTATAATTTTACAGTGAGGATTTTGATTTGTGTACTGAAATAGTTACAGTGACACAACCCCTGGTGGGTTTGCAGTTTTCTTGCTATATATTTTAGAAATGCAAGTCTATCTGTCTGTCCATCTGTAAGTCCATTTGTTCAAGAACTCCTGCTAAACGGTAAGCACTAGGACCACCAAATTTGGTATTCAGCTTCTTTGTATCATAACTTAAAAGAAAGGTCAGGGTTTGGTTGTGCCAGGAAAATGACACACATGTGGAATGTGATTATTTTGTATCACATGGAAAGGGAGGAACGTGCTAGCAGGTACAGTTATACTCAGGCATGACCACAGGAAGGCAGCAAGCATGAACATAAGAACGGCAGTACTGGGTCAGACCAAAGGTTCTTCTAGCCCAGTATCCTGTCTGCCAACAGTGGCCAGCGCCAGGTGCCCCAGAGAGTGTGGACCAAAGACAATGATCAAGCGATTTGTCTCCTGCCATCTCTCTCCAGCCTCTGACAAACAGAGGCCAAGGATACCATTTTATCCCCTGGCTATAGCAAGAAAACATGGGGGACACAGATGACCATGGGGGGGGGATGCAACAAGCATAGAGCATCTGCTGGTCACTGTGCAGCCACCCCCAGAGTAGCCCCAGAGAGCACTGGCAGGTGAAGGTGTGTGCCCCTCCCCCAGCCTGGCCCTGGGGAGAAGCCAGCAAGAGGGGTGCACAACCGCTACCACATCTGGCTGGCCATGGGAAGAAGCTGGCAATCGCTCTTGCCTCTTCCCCTGAGCACGCCCTCCTCCCAACACCCTGCCCTGATTCCTACATCCACATCACCTGTCCTAAGCTCCTCCTCATACCCAGCCCTGACTTCGACATCTCAAGCACACCCAGGCCCCTGTCCTGAGGGCCCTCCTCAACACTAAACCCTGACTCCTGCATCCCCCAAACTCCAAGCCTCCTGCCCTGAAAGACCTGAGCAATGCCGGGTAATCTTCTAGTACCTAAATATAAGATCCTTATACTGGATAGCTTATTAAGCTTCCTTTATGAAATTAGTTATACTCGCTTGAGCACCTTCATACCAGTATAACTGCAACTACACTGAAAGGGGGGGGAGGGAAATAGGACTTATATTGCTATAAATTTTGTTGTCTATTTGAAGTGTAGACAAAACTGTGAGAGCAGTTCATTTGTGTATTTGTACAATACCTAGTGGAATGTGGACCCGGTCTGTGTTTGGAGTTTCTAGGTGCTACTGCAACACAAATTATTATTAGTAATAATATTTTTGAAATAATGGCCTCATTTCTATAATTTGAACTTGCAAAGGACCCCATAATCTGTATAGCTTTTAAGACATGAAACCATATGTTATTTCAGGTTTCACAACAGTCTTCTCACTCTTTTTTTTCTCAGTTTAGAAGAATCTGGCCCTATTCCTACATCATTTTGAAACACTAAGACATTTAAGTTGTGTTATGATCTCTGGAGACAGAAGGTTTCTATCCCCTCTGACTGTAAGTTGATAACCACAAATCAGCCAATTCCAGATAGGAGTAACAATTTGATTATGTTTTAAAATTTGTTTCCAATTGCTTGTTATGGAGGAGTTATGAATGGACACTTTATGTTTGGACATGATTTTGTAGTTGCTAAGCTAGTCAGAAAATGAATGGAAAATAAAGAGAATTTGATTCCTTTTTCCTGTTCAAATTTTATTTAGATGCAAAATTTCTGGCCAGCTGTTGAAGTCACTTTTCACACTGATTTCAATAACCATTGTGCATTTGGAACAGCTGTGTTTGAACTGTCTTCTTTATCTCTTATCCACAATATGCAGGGAATTCACTGTGCAGTGGTCACTGTCAATACCACTGATATTTACCATCTCCAGAAGGTAAATTTTACTATAACATTTACAATATTCTAACATGTTAGGATGCTGGCCTAGAATTTGACCTAGGTTCCATTCCATGCTCTGCCACTGACCAGCTGTGTATAATGGGAAAGTCTCTCTGTTCCTCAGTTCCCCGTCTCTGAAATGTGGGTATTGTGAGGATAAGGATAGTAAAGACTGTGAGGCACTCAGATTCTCTTTTAAGGGGGGCATATAAGAAACTAAAAATCATATAGTGTGTTTTCCCTTCACTTCAAACACCCAACTCACGTCTTTTTCTACCCAGTGCAGACCCAGAGCTCATAGAAACATCATGACATCTCCCCTCATTGAGCATGTGTCAATGCCCCTTGTTGTGATAAGCATTCATTGTACTACACATTAGTAGCACCATAGTTCCAATTTATATTATATATGTAAGCAGGGTCTGAATCAATGCTTCCATTGCAGCCAACTGGAATGGGAAAGGAACCCTGGGTGTGGTAATGTAAATACACTTCACTCAGGTTGCTTAGGCCTGCCAGATATTCAATTATTAGAGTGGTGTTTTGCCTATTTGTAACCAATTTGGATGTTGTGAGGTCACAAACTGTGTTAACCCTAAATGCAGGAATTCTAAGATATGACTGCAATGCTTGCAGTTATTGGGAATGCAGAAAAGTCAGACTGTGTTTAACTCAGCTCAGAGGAGAGAAATGGTCAGTGCAAAGAATCTCAGATGGACAAGACTTCCTCTGCCAGGCTCTCCGAAGTCAACTGCGGGGAAGAGAAGACCTCTGAACCAGCATGCTGCAAGCCCCTTGGCATGAGCTTTAAGACTGGATCAACCACCCCATTCTAATGACAGAACTAAAACAGACTCCATAAGGAGTCTCTTCATTATTTTAAAATTGTATTCCAGTGGATGCTAGAATCTTTTCCCTGGACTATGCTGTAAGCCAAGAGATGAAATCACTGGGACGCAGAAATCACACAGAGCTGAAATCCCTAGGTTTCACCCAGAGCCAAATCCATCACAAGCCCAGTAGCGGTGAGCGGCCAGTGAAAGTGATTGGCAGGGCAGCTGGCAGGCAGCCAGCAGGTAGCCAGCGGGAGTAGCCAGCAGGTGGTCAGTGGAGCAGCCGGTGAGAGTAGCAGGGAGCAGCTGGCTGGTGGTTGGCAGGAGTGGCTGGTGGGAGCGGCCAGCAGGAGCAGCTGGTGGGAGCAGCAGCTGGGGGTTGGCAGGAGTGGCCAGTGGAAGCAGCACGTAGGTGGAATAGCCACATGCTGTATGAACTCTGGCTATGCACTTAGTAGACAGAGCTGTGAGTGGGGTGTTTGAAGTGAGGGGAAAGCACACTATATGAGCTGGAGGTCGTATTAAAGATCTTTAAGCAAAAGACTGCCCTGCAGACTCCGGGGATGTATCTTGCTAATGGGTTTTCTTTGTTTATGTGTGTTTCCATAGGTTGATCCTATGCTAGCGAGAGGGGAAGAATTTCATCTAATGGTGCCCAGTCGGGAGGTTGGAATTTTCCCACTTTTTTGGGTTGGGGGCTAGAGCCAGTTTGCTTACATTGTTGAGAGAACTTCCTAGATATTGAACCCAGCCATTCTGGCTGCCGACTGCTATCGGCAGAAGGGTTACATATACAAATTCAATATTCTGAGGTTTTACTATGTGCTGTTCCACCTCCCTTAGGGTATGTCTACACTATAACCCTAGTTCGAACTAGGGTGGTAATGTAGGCAACCGGAGTTGCAAATGAAGTTTGGGATTTGAATTTCCCGGGCTTCATTTGCATGTTGCCGGGTGCCGCCATTTTTAAATGTCCGCTAGTGCGAACTCTGTGCCGCGCGGCTACACACAGCATGGACTAGGTAGTTTGGACTAGGCTTCCTAGTCCGAACTACCATTACTCCTCATGAAGCCTAGTCCGAACTACCTAGTCCGTGCCGCGTGTAGTCGCGCGGCACGGAGTCCGCACTAGCGGACATTTAAAAATGGCGGCGCCCGACTTTATGCAAATGAAGCCTGGGAAATTCAAATCCCTGGCTTCATTTGCAACTCCGGTTGCCTACATTACCACCTTAGTTCGAACTAGGGTGGTAGTGTAGACATACCCTTAGGGATTATTCCACCATCATTTGCATTCTGGGTATTGATCATTTTTATCCACCAAATTACAGCATTGTATTGAATCAAAATGCAAACACAGATATCAGACTTCACAGAGGAAGGTGTGTGATTTATCCCCTATTAATAAGGCATCAATTAATAAATCTACTAATTCTCACTGACTTCTTATAAAAGTAGAAATACACACTGCCATCACAAATGGATAAAAGTCAGCTGCCATTGTGCACTGGTAACCGTTCAAGGGCAGGCAACAGTACAGAAATATGAAATGTTTGTGACTGTTACTAAACATTGACAGTAAACAGACTGTACCAGCAGCATTCCTACGGCATATGCTGTCAGTGTGTATTAGAATACTTCACAAAACACAGCTAAATTCATAGTCTAACTTCCTGGCATGGTGCTCTCATTTCATGTTTCCTTAGGCAAGGTGATAATTTGTGTAAGCCACCTGAAATACTTCCCTTAATAGTTTTAAGATGCAAAATCTGGATCAAAGTCCAGGCAGGATTTTTGATTCCTGTTTATTTGACAATGTGTATAGTCATCAAGAAGGATTATCTACATTTCTCCTTGTACATCTATTTCTTTTGCTATGGCTTTTACATAGCGAATGTACACAATATCTAAATTAAAGATAGCTGTGAATATTTATTATTATTAATAATAATAATAATAATAATAACAATAACAATAACAATAATAATTTAAGAATAGGTCTTATCAGCCATATGAGGGTCCACAACTCCTATGGAAGATGATCATACTCAGCAATGAGTTATCACCATTACTATTATTATGAGCTTTTTTTTATTATCTCCCATTCCTCCTTAATTCTTGCCACCTATTTCTACCATTTCTGTGTCCACCGTGGTAGACTGGTCCTTGGAATGTATCATTACTGGGGGAAATCAAATACGTAGGATTGGCATTCAGACCCAAACCTGGTCTGATCTCACCTGGTAAAGTATTACACAACTAGACTCTGAATCCAAAAGTTTTATCCTTTGCACAAGTGGTTTGGAGTTGGTATCTGAGGAAACTCAGCCCAAGCCCAATGGCTACGTCTAGACTGGCATGATTTTCTGCAAATGCTTTTAACGGAAAAGTTTACTCGTTAAAAGCATTTGCGGAAAAGAGCGTCTAGATTGGCACGGACGCTTTTCCACAAAACCAGTTTTTGCGAAAAAGCGTCCGTGCCAATCTAGACATGGTTTTGCACAAGAAAGCCCCAATCGCCATTTTCACAATCGGGGCTTTTTTGCACAAAACAATAATGCATTGTCTACACTGGCCCTCTTGCACAAAAGCATTTGCACAAGAGGGCTTTTGCCCGAACGGGAGCAGCATAGCTTTTTCGCAAGAACACTGACAATCTTACATGAGATCATCAGTGTTCTTGCGGAAATTCAAGCGGCCAGTGTAGACAGCTGGCAAGTTTTTCCGCAAAAGCATCTGCTTTTGCAGAAAAATTTGCCAGTCTAGACACAGCCAATAAGTTTATAGTCTATTCTAACAATGAACAGAATAATGATTCAGGTTTTATGGATGATTGATGGTTGGAAGAAAATATGCTTGCATAAAACATGGAAAGAACAAAAGCTAAGAAGTGAGGAAAGTCTGAAATGATAATCAATAGAGCAGAGCCAATTGTCAAAGCATGTGCCTTAATGAAGGCCAGGAAACAGAGGAAGGAAGCAATAAGGTAATATTTATCTTGGTTAAAAACAACAAGCACATCACTACAAATGCAAGAGACAGTTGCTAAGAAGAATGCCACATGCGGTACACAGCTAGATATAGTGATAATCTTTACTAGCCAGAAGCTTTGGAAGAATACTTTGATGGTAGTGTCAGTCTTCTATTTCTTGTTGGTGTAGCCGTCACATGGACTGAGGATGAAAAAGCATTAAAGTACTTTTGTGCTGGAAGCAGAACAGTCACTTGCTGTATCTGCTAATAATTAATGACAAAATACCTGCAGTACAGCCCATTGACATTTCCTACTTCTAACAGTTACTAAACTGGTACTTCTTTACATTCTTGATCCGATCTGAACTGACAGGCTTCTGCTTTTTTCACTGGACTGAATCAGCCAATAATAGACACATAGCTTAGCCAGTCTCCCCCTTAAAAATGTTTTCAAGTTGTATTATTGTTTTCAAATTTAATGCTGACATCCCCGCCTAAAGCGCTCTCCTAAACCAGAATGAGTTTTCAACATCTGCTCAGGATAATTTATTTATTTCCCCTTGCAGAGAATTGGCAGCTCCAGTGTCCCTAAGAGATGGATAATTGTAATTATCTATGATGCTGTGAAAACTGTTTTAATGGCTGAGCAGTTACTGAGGACCTGAATTTCTTTCCCCTCTTACTGTGTTTTTATTACAACTGTGGAAAAATAAAGTTAAGTTTTATTTGTGAGGCATTTGAGTGTGTTTTCCCATGCCACTGTGAATAACACATACTGATATGTGCAGAACGATTATTAAAAGAAATCACGTATTACTAAACTGGATGAAACCATTACCACTGAATGCCTCAGTCCTGCAATTTCTTATATGTGGATGGATTGATGCACTTTTGCTGAGTCCTATTGATTTCAAATGGTTTTTTGTACCATCACAACACTGAGCCCTCAAAGGAGGATGCTGAAAAACCCCGGGGAGCTAAATGTGCTTCTACATCCTAGTAATCAAACAATTATGTGCAATAAACAAAAGGGTAAAAATTCAGATTTTTTTTCTCACAATCACTTTGCAAGCAGGAAAAAAAAGGCCAAAATGGAAAAAGTACAATGGTCGGAGAGAATATCTTTACTATTTCTACTCTTAATAAAAAGAAAACATTTTTAGAACATAAATCTGTGATCCAAGAATTTCTCTCTGACTCTAGAACTAATCCAGGAACACCACTGAATTTCTCACTGTGATGGCCCTAAGTGAGGATATGTCAGCCCTGACAGAACAAAAGAGTTGCACAGGGTGGTGGGGATTTGTATGGAAATAAGAAAGAAACCTAAACATGTTAAGGGACCTAATAGGCATTGCAATAGGAGGGATGAGTTGTTGGTGATGTCAGTAGAGTGTAACCTACTGTAACCTTAGACTACCTTCTTGCAAATTGACTTCTGTGGATCTCTATGAAGTCATCTTTGCAGTTTAGTGTCCTTACATTGGAGCATTGAGATGCTACCTAACAGCAGACCAAGCATGCAGGTGAAGGACTTTGTGAAACAGAGAGTAGCATGAAATGACTGGAGACCAAAGTTCAGGACGACCTGGAGAAAAGAGCATTTGATGGACACACTAGAGTGGGTCTACTCAACATGTGGCTCATAGGTGGGATCCTTTGAACATGGCCTCCACTGGGAACACGTTCCACAATGGTGAGGCATCTCCCAGGTGGGGTGAGCACTGAAAGATCCAAACGGACAGACTGGCTGGAACAAATGGATACAGGATGTTGACATTTATAGCTCACAGAAGGAGGTGCTAGGAGCACTGGGGCATTATGGGAAGTGCTAGCTGCTTAGCCTTGTGAACAGAGCCTGAAAGGTGCTGACTGGTTCATACTGGCCACATTTGGGTCCGGCACCGCAGCACAAGGCTTAATCTTTGTATTCATGCCTGTTGGTGTGAAAGAAGCTATTTGCATATATTTGCATATATGTGCAACCACACTTAAGTTGCGGCCCTCAACATGTGCTGTGTGTCATTGTGGTCCTTGGGGCTTCCAAAGTTCAGTAGCCCCGCACTAGAGGTTCTAGTCTGATGTGCTAGTTGTGTCTCAGAAATGTTACATCGTAATATAGACATATCACGGTTTTATGTACTGAAAATAGGTTTAATGGAGTAGTTAATTTGTATTCCTTGTTTTAATTTAAGGGTGACAGAGGTGGGGAGAAGAAACAACTAACCAACCAAAAAAAATCAACTCTCCCTCTCTCCAACCCTTCCACCATTTTCTCCAGAAGAAAGAGGAAAAGAGTCAATGCCAATAAAATTATAGTCAACATATCACTATAGCTATGTGGTGCTGCAAAGAACACAGCAAAGGATATATTGTGCTATAATAAGGCAGAGCCAAACCATCTGCAGGAATCAAAGGGCATGGGAGGCAAAAATGGTAAAAATAATCCAGTGTGAACACCCTGGAGCGATTTGACTTCTGCAATGTGGCTCACCCACTGTTACAGAATGTAATATACATGGGAATCTAAACCGAAGTGGAAAAAAGGCTCTAAAGGGACAGTGTACCTGAAGAAAATCTTTCCCAAGTTCAATGATTCAGGAACTAGAGCTTAGGACCAGGAAAAGGTTATAGAGTGTTTATTTGGTAATGTGTTCTACACGGGTATGTCTAGACTACATGGCGCTGTCGCCAGAGCCATGTAGATTAACTTACTAGACATACCCAAATGAAGCAGTGATTTAAATAATCGCTGCTTCATTTAAATTAAAATGGCTCCTGCACTGAGCCAATCAGCTCTTTGTCGGCTCAGCGTGCTAGTCTGGACGCTCCGTGGTCAACATCAAAGGCATTTGTCGACCGCCCCGTTATGCCTCGTGGGATGAGGTTTACCGGGGAGGTCGACAAATGCCTTTGATGTCGACTGCGGAGCGTCCAGACTAGCGCGCTGAGCCGACAAACAGCTGATCGGCTCAGCGCAGCAGCAATTTTAATTTAAACGAAGCGGCGATTATTTAAATCGCCGCTTCATTTGGGTATGTCTAGTAAACTAATCTACATGGCTCTGGCGGCAGAGCCATGTAGTCTAGACATACCCTACATGTGCTAAGGGCTACAGAATACTTTCAAACTACTGATTCTGTGAAGAGGCAGGGTTTGACTTATGCTGAAGAAATAGCTTTAAATTTAACATGTAGGAGCTGTGCCTCCCAACAGAGGTTGCCTAGGAGATGCAGGATCAGTAGAAACTTCCCCAAAGTGTGGGTCTGAGTCCAGCCCTGCCCTCCCCCTTCAGAGCTCCATACTCCTCAGTGCCCCTCACCATCAGTGCCTCTGCTCCTGACTCTCCTCTTCTGCCTGGAGCTAGCCAAGCTGGAAGCCAGAGCAGGCTAGGACCCCTGAATC
The DNA here is from genome assembly GCF_052426305.1 of Pelodiscus sinensis. NCBI lineage: Eukaryota > Metazoa > Chordata > Testudines > Trionychidae > Pelodiscus > Pelodiscus sinensis. Next base: position 18,658,361 of record NC_143054.1, read on the forward strand.
CCCTGCCCTTGGGGAACATGGGCAGGGGGCTGCTCTCAGCCAACTATTCCAGGTAGGTTAAGAGTCTACAGCCCCTCTCACTGTCAAGGGTCCTGGGCTGGTCTCCAGTTGCAGCTCTGGCAGGGGGTTATCTGAGGAAGTGGTGGAGTGGAGATAGGCCTGTGGAAAAAAGTAGATGAGCCATGGCCTCCTGATCTCTTCCCCCATTCCATCTCTGAGGAGACGTGCACCTTTCGCCAGTGCCCTTCAATTTTTGAAGCATAGTAGCTCACTCCAGGAGAAACATCTGGATTGGGAGGGGCAGGCATACAATACTGGCTAAGCTTTCTGTCACTACAGATCCTCCATCCTGTGTTAGTTATACTGCTGGAATTTATGGCTGAATCAAGCCTTGTATAGTGTAAAAATGCTAATGTAACCCAAATACATGAACTATAATCCATAGCCTGGAGGAAAGTCTTTTATTCTCACATCCGGGAGTGTGCTACTTTTGTACTACTGAGTTGATTTTGCTAGTAAAATAAGGCAGCTACTGTTTCTAATCTTAGGTTTGTATTGTATTCATGCTCCTCTACTAAATTTCAGTTCCTTTTTTTTTTTTAAGGGGGAGTCAGGACAATGCTACAAGGTGATACTTCACTGCATATAAATCAAGATAGGCAGACACATAATACAGCTTGATATGCTGCATGACTGAAAATCTAGCTAACTTTAGATAGATGAGAGATTGTTTTCACTGAAATAGGCATGCATAGTCCCATAGGCCTAAAAGATTAAAGGATTTATCATACTTCCAAGGAAATGATAGAAGTGGCTAGCTTTCTGGCTGACCTGTTGCACCCATAGAAAAGAGGGGTATACTAATTTTGTTTCAGTTCCTCAATTACTAGTGAGCTATTTTAGTTCTTACAGGCCTGGCCTTTATGTACAGGATGCAATTTTATGTAGGGTTCTTCTCCCATGAGGGAAAAATTAGCAAACAGATGTGAACCAGCTAGTTCATAAAACCATTTATAGCTCTTTTTAAGGAAAGATGAAGGAAGATGGCTAAAAATACTAGATTTTTAGGGAAAGAGTTGGGAAGCAAAACCATTAATTTGACAAATTTCTTCTGTATTGAGAAACAGTAGTTGATCCTTAGCAAAGGTAGAGATGGGAGCTGGTGTGGCGAAAAATGAAGAAAGATGACTATAGATAATTCCAGAAGTTTGAGCTTGTCCAGCCTGGAGGTTCTAAAGTTAAGGGGTTTCCCAGAACAAGAGTGGAAACAGTTTTCTCAAGTTCCAGAGAGCAAACTGCAAATAAATAGCTTGATGATTGCTCTTGCTGAATTGAGCCCCTATGGATGCCTGCAATTTGCAAGTGATGTGAAAAGCCTGGTCTTTAACAAGACTGACTGCTTGACTTTGTCTAAAGATTCTATCTTTACGATACCACATTTTTTGCAGAAGGAAAGTTAGAAAAGGCAAAACATTATTTTCATGCCATGGGGCCAGATTCAAAAAGCAATAAGAGGACCCGGTCGAAAGTAAGGAGTGATTCTTTTTCTTCATCTCTTTGGGTACATCTACACTGCATGCTTATTTTGAAATAAGCTATTCTAAATAGTTATTCCAAAATAGCTTATTGCAAAATGGAGCATTCACACTACAGGGAAGCCTTAAAATTAGTCCGAGGCAGGCTCCCCTAATGTGGATGCATTGTCTCAATTTAGAGCCCCAGGAAGCACTGGGGAGAAATTGCTTAGAATGGCCCTGGTGAGGAGCTATTTTGAAATAGCAGAAGTGGAGAATCCATACTGCAGCTATTTTGAAATAGCTATTTTGGAAGAGGAGTTATTCCTTGTGGACTGAGGTTTACAGAAGTTGGAATAAACCACTCATTTCAATATTATTTTGAAATAACAGAATTGCTGTGTAGGCACTCACATTGTTATTTCGGATTAATGCTAGTTATTCTGAACTAACGGTGCAGTGTTGACGCACCCTATGGCAACACTGAAGTTACAAAGCACACTGTTACAGAAAGAAAAATGTTTTTATAGCATTGAAGTTACAGTGTTGAAGAATAAACTCCCATCACTAATAAAATTATGAATTGATTGAATCTGTAGAATTTTTCAGAGTTCACTATCTCTGTATTCTGGGAACAAATATATACTTTATTTTGTAATTTTTCTACCTACCAGACAATACTTTATTTACTAAAGTGTCTCGGGAGTAAATGCACCTTCACAGAAGCATTGCTAGACTCAGTTTTGACCTGTCTCCAGTGAGGGTGATTACATTCTTCTGTCTAATACCCCCAACTAGTTTTAAGAGGATTTGCTATTCTACACTATTTCTCCTAAACTAGGAGTACTCTATTTTGTCTATACTGCATTTTCCATACTGAGACCACAACTAGACTTGCTTTCATCTGTCCAAGATCTTGGCAGGACTTCTTTCCCAATTTAGCAGTCTAGCAAGGAAAGGACTGTTGTCACACCTGACACCTGCTCATGATCCCTAAATTGAGAACACTTGTCCTAATTGAGAGTATGTCTGTCATTGCTATCAAAAAAGAAGACTACAACATTGGATCTTCCTGATTGTTGAAGAATGATTGGCCTATGTAAGCCACTGACTCATTTCAGCCAATAGAACTGTAGCATGTAAATTCACAGGAGAGAAGGAGTTGTTATCTCTGATGTCACACTGGTGCTGCCTAATGAAACTTTGCTACTAGAATGGCTCTGAACATTAGTATTGATTGCGTATGTCAAAATATGTTTGTAGTTATTAATTTCAATAAAATAATTGGATCCCTTTTGGTAGCATTTTAGCATAAGATCATAAGAACATAAGAAAGGACGTACTGGGTCAGACCAAAGGTCCATCTAGCCCAATAGCCTGTCTGCCGACAGTGGCCAGCACCAGGGGCCCCAGAGAGGGTGGACCGAACACAATAATCAAGTGATTTGTCTCCTGCCATTCTTCTTCAGCCTCTGACAAACAGGCCAGGGACACCAATTCTATCCCCTGGTTAATAGCCTTTTATGGACCTAACCTCCATGAAATTATCTAGCTTCTCTTTAAACTCTGTTATAGTCCTAGCCTTCACAGCCTCCTCTGGCAAGGAGTTCCACAGGTTGACAACACGCTGTGTGAAGAAGAACTTTCTTTTATTAGTTTTAAACCTGTTACCCATTAATTTCAGTTTGCGTCCTCTAGTTCTTCTATTATGGGAACTAATAAATAACTTTTCTTTATCTGCCCTCTCCACACCACTCATGATTTCATATACCTCTATCATATCCTCCCTCAGTCTCCTCTTTTCTAAACTGAAGAGTCCCAGTCCCTTTAACCTCTCCTCATATGGGACCCGTTCCAAAACCCTAATCATTTTAGTTTCCCTTTTCTGAACCCTTTCCAAGGCCAAAATATCTTTTCTGAGGTGAGGAGACCACATCTGTACACAGTATTCATGATGTGGACATACCATAGTTTTATACAGGGGTAGTAAGATATTTTGTGTCTTATTTTCTATCCCTTTCTTAATAATTCCTAGCATCCTATTTGCCTTTTTGACCACCGCTGCACACTGTGTGGAAGTTTTCAGAGAACTGTCCACGATAACTCCAAGATCTCTTTCCTGATTTGTCATAGCCAAATTAGCCCCCATCAATCTATACTTGGGGTTATTTTACCTGATGTGCATTACTTTACACTTATCCACATTACATTTCATTTGCCATTTTGTTGCCCACTCACTCAGTTTGGTGATATCTTTTTGTAGTCCCTCACAGTCTACTTCTGTCTTGACTATCCTAAACAGTTTTGTATCATCCGCAAACTTTACCACCTCACTGTTTACCCCTTTCTCCAGATCATTTATGAATAAGTTGAAAAGGATTGGTCCCAGAACTGACCCTTGGGGGACACCACTAGTTACCCCTCTCCAATCTGAAAATTTACCATTTATTCCTACCCTTTGTTTCTTGTCTTTTAACCAGTTCTCAATCCAAGAAAGGACCTTCCCTCTTATCCCATGGCCATGTAATTTACACAAGAGGCTTTGGTGAGGGACCTTGTCAAAGGCTTTCTGAAATTCTAAGTATACTATATCTACTGGATCCCCCTTGTCTGCATGTTTGTTAACCCCTTCAAAGAACTCTAATAGATTAGTAAGACATGATTTCCCTTTACAGAAACCATGTTGACTTTTGTCCAACAAATTGTGTTCTTCTACATGCCTCACAATTTTATTCTTAACTATTGTTTCGACTAATTAGCCTGGTACTGAAGTTAGGCTTACCAGTCTGTAATTGCCAGGATCACCTCTAGAGCCCTTTTTAAATATTGGTGTCATATTTAAATATTTTAATTCCCTATATAGGGTATGTCTACACTACAAAGTTAATTCGAAATAACAGCCTTTATTCTGAATAAACTTTAATAGCGTCTATATATGCAAACCGCTATTTCAAAATTAATTCGAAATAGCGGATCGCTTAATTCGAATTTGGTAAACCTCATTCTACGAGGAGTAACACTAAATTTGAAATAGCTATTTCGAATTAAGTGCTGTGTAGACACTTAATTCGAAATAGGGGGCCTCCAGCCCTTTCCAGAGAGTCCTGGTGGCCACTCTGGGCACAACCAGGAAAACTTACTCTCCTCTCCCCCATTCCTGGAACCATTAAAGGGGTAGACTCTGGCCACAGTGCCTGTGCCAGCTCCAAGCCTGCCAGCCCAGAGCCAGCAGAGGCCACTGGGGCCCCTGACCCAGTGGCCCCAAAACATGAGCCAGCAAGCCACTGGCAACCAGCCCTCCACCACTTCCCAGGAGCAGTCTGCCATCTTCCAGGATCCTGACAGGGGCTGGAGAAGGCGGGTGCCTTCCTGGTCCAGAGTGGAGATCATGGACCTTATTCAGGTTTGGGGGGGATGCCTCCAACTTCCATGATCTCTGCACTAGATGGAGGAATGCAGCCGTCTATGGCAGGATAGCTGCTAACCTGGCCACCAAAGGCCACATGTGAACCCAGGAGCAGGTTCGCATGAAAATCAAGTTGGTCCGGTGAGACCCCCAACCCTAGGCCCTGAGCTTCTCCTCCCCCTTCTTCCCCTTGCTTCTCCCTTCCACCTCCCTGCTCCCAGGTTTAGATGCATTAATTTGAATTAGCTTAATTCAAATTAACTAAAAGTTTTTCTGTTAAAAGTATTTCCATAAAAGAGCATCTAGATTGGCACGGATGCTTTTGTGCAAAAAGTGCTTTTGCACAAAAGCATTTGTGCCCAGTACAGACGCGCTTTTGCGCAAGAAAGCTCTAATGGCCATTTTTAGCCATCCGGCTTTCTTGCACAAAAAATTAAGGTGCCTGTCTACACTGGCCCTCTTGTGCAAGTATTCTTCATAAACTCATAGAATCATAGGACTGGAAGGGACCTCGAGAGGTCATCGAGTCCAGCCCCCCGCCCTCAAGGCAGGACCAAGCTCCGTCTACATCATCCCTGACAGATGTCTATCTAACCTGTTCTTAAATATCTCCAGAGAGGGAGGTTCTACCACCTCCCTTGGCAATTTATTCCAATATTTGACCACCCTGACAGTTAGGAACTTTTTCCTAATGTCCAATCTAAACCTCCCCTGCTGCACTTTAAGCCCATTACTCCTTGTCCTGTCCTCAGAAACCAAGAGGAACAAATTTTCTCCTTCCTCCTTGTGACACCCTTTTAGATATTTGAAAACCGCTATCATGTCCCCCCTTAATCTTCTTTTTTCCAAACTAAACAAGCCCAGTTCATGAAGCCTGGCTTCATAGGTCATGTTCTCTAAACCTTTAATCATTCTTGTCGCTCTTCTCTGTACCCTTTCCAATTTCTCCACATCTTTCTTGAAATGTGGTGCCCAGAACTGGACACAGTACTCCAGCTGAGGCCTAACTAGTACAGAGTCGAGTGGCAGAATGACTTCAGGAGTTTTGCTTACAACACACCTGTTGATACAACCTAGAATCATATTTGCTTTTTCTGCAACAGCATCACACTGTTGACTCATATTCAATTTGTGGTCCACTATGACCCCTAGATCCCTTTCCGCCATGCTCCTTCCTAGACAGTCGTTTCCCATCTTGTATGTATGGAACTGACTGTTCCTTCCTAAGTGGAGCACTTTGCATTTCTCTTTATTAAACCTCATCCTGTTTACCTCTGACCATTTCTCTAACTTGCTAAGGTCATTTTGAATTATGTCCCTATCCTCCAAAGAAGTTGCAACCCCACCCAGTTTGGTATCATCTGCAAACTTAATAAGCGTACTCTCTATCCCAATATCTACATCATTGATGAAAATATTGAACAGTACGGGTCCCAAAGCAGACCCTTGCGGAACTCCACTTGTTATCCCTTTCCAGCAGGATTTAGAACCGTTAACAACAACTCTCTGACTACGGTTATCCAGCCAATTATGCACCCACCTTATCGTGGCCCTATCTAAGTTATATTTGCCTAGTTTATCAATAAGAATATCATGCGAGACCATATCAAATGCCTTACTAAAGTCTAGGTATATGACATCCACCGCTTCTCCCTTATCCACAAGGCTCGTTATCCTATCAAAGAAAGTGATCAGATTAGTTTGGCATGACTTGTTCTTCACAAACCCATGCTGGCTATTCCCTATCACTTTATTACCTTCCAAGTGTTTGCCTATGATTTCCTTAATTACCTGCGCCATTATCTTCCCTGGGAAGGCTTCCTTGCACAAGAAGGCTTATCCCTCAGCGGGAGTGTCAAAGTATTTGCGCAAGAAGCACTGAATTCTTACATTAGAAGGTCAGTGCTCTTGCACAAATTCAAGCGGCCAGTGTAGACAGCTGGCAAGTTGCCAGGCTATACGCACCCTATGTGTTTGTATTCTCTGAATATTCTATACACTGAACTTAATGGCAGAAATGACTTTTTTTGAGCAATTATAGCAAAATATGTGTAGGCCCTAAATACTGAATTCATAGATGTAACTCTTTGCATTGTATTTCTGCATATTTTTTATGAACTTGCTGTGAATAGTCTATATCCTTCCTCTAAATATATCCCTTTCCCCAACACTATGTCGTGTTAGGTTAGATTGGAACCCTTATGCTTTCACTCCTAGGTTTGATAAAATGAGAGCAGTGAAACTGCTGACGTTGTAGTCACTGACAACAGCGAGGCTACTGATGTACTTAGACCACTGCCTCTCTTGCGGGACCATATTGTTTCATTGTTTACTTGTTCTCTGTCTCTCTGCATCCAGAAAGAAAACAGTTACCACAATCCATTCTTTGGCAAAATAAATAAATAAAACATTTTAAAAATACAAATGGGGGTAGGAAAGAGGAAGCACAAAATTTAAATGTCAGATTCTTTACATATTTGAATTTTAAAAATTAAAAAAATATTCTGCAGTTCTCAGAAACTGCACTAAAATGAAAATATTAATTTCAACCAACAATAAGTGGTTTCCCTTCTCTAGTTCAGCTCTTAAGTTTTATAATAAAAAATAAAAATAACATTCTGTCCTTTTTTCAAAAAAAAAATTGAGATCTCTTTTTTCAGCCTCAAAGGGCAACTAAAATGATTAGGGGTTTGGAACGGGTCCCATATGAAGAGAGGTTAAAGCGATTGGGAGTTTTCAGTTTAGAAAAGAGGAGACTGAGGGGGGATATGATAGAGGTCTATAAAATCATGAGTGGTGTGGAGAGGGCAGAAAAAGAAAAGTTATTTATTAGTTCCCATAATAGAAGAACTAGAGGACATCAAATGAAATTTGTGAGTAGCAGGTTTAGAACTAATAAAAGAAAGTTCTTCTTCACACAGTGTGTAGTCAACCTGTGGAACTGCTTGCCAGAGGAGTCTGTGAAGGCTAGGACTATAACAGAGTTTAAAGAGAAGCTAGATAATTTCATGGAGGTTAGGTCCATAAAAGGCTATTAACCAGGAGATAGAATTGGTGTCCCTGGCCTCTGTTTGTCAGAGGCTGAAGAAGGATGGCAGGAGACAAATCGCTTGATTATTGTCTTCGGTCCATCCTCTGTGGGGCATCTGGTGCTGGCCACTGTCGGCAGACAGGCTACTGGGCTAGATAGACCTTTGGTCTGACCCAGTATGGCTGTTCTTATATTTTCTCAGTCTAAAAATTTCAGCTAATTCTATGTAGCTTCTTATTCATCTTCACTTTAGTTTAAAGAATGACAATCTTTTCAATCTTGCTGCATGCAAAAATGATTCTGTGAGACTAATCTAATCAGCTCTGAAATTATATTTATTCTGACATTTCACACATCATTAAGTAACCTACAACACAGATGAGTCCTATGCACATGTAGCACATTTGGGCTGTGTCCAGACTCAGGGGTTTTTTCGGGAAAAGTAGCCTTTTCCCGAAAAAACTTCCCCTGCGTCCAGACTCAAGCCGCGTTCTTTCGAAATTAATTCGAAAGAACGCGGTTTTTCTTTCGATGGCGGTAAACCTCAATTTACGAGGAAGAACGCCTTCTTTCGAAAGTTCCTCTTTCGAAAGAAGGCGTTCTTCAATGTAAATAGGGCTTCTTCAAAAGAGAGCATCCAGACTCACTGGATGCTTTCTTTCGAAAAAGCAAGCCGCTTTTTCGAAATTTCTCCGTGCAGTCTAGACGCTCTCTTTCTAAAGAGGCTCTTTCGAAAGAGGCTTGCAGTCTAGACATAGCCTTGGTGAGTTTAGGTTAAGGGTTTACCTTATACTGCAAGTAGCCTAAATTGAGGAATACATTGTGTTTTTTGTATCTACTGGAAGAGGTAGGTCACTTTTCAATGACACCCTAAAGTGTATCATTGACAGAGAACAAGGAGATGAGTAGACTGGCAGATAGGAGATATGGAAGAAATAAGTCCTATAACATGCCATTTTCCTGATTTTAGTGTTTAAGGTGTGTGAGTTGTACTTTGAAACAACCAAATCCAGCCTGTAATGAAGCTATTGTTTATGGGAATCTAGTGTACTATTATCTTTTCCTAGTATGCAATGTATCCATCTCCCAGTGTACGTATTCCAAGTGTTTGTTATGATGAATAATACCAGGAGGCATGAATTATGTCCCCAACAGCCTCTTTAAAGAGAATTTAAATGAACTCACAATATTATATTAATTACCATGAGAGCAAGGAGCCCATATGCCTTGTAATTCGTACATATGTTCTTGGTTATTTGCTCTCCCCAAAGTAAGCTTTTCTATTAAGGCTGAATTTTGTCATTTCTTTACCTATTGCTAGTAGTTAGGAGAGATGTGCTATTTCCTCTTTTTGAGAATTACCTTTTGGATACTAGAAGAGATATAAGAATCAATTTCAGTATTCATATAGTGAAGAGGCTAGATTTTCCTTCCAGCAGGCATAGCAGATAGTTCTGAGTGTAGGAGGAATTCTGTTTTCCAGCATTTCTTTCTTTCTTTCTTTCTTTCTTTCTTTCTTTCTTTCTTTCTTTCTTTCTTTCTTTCTTTCTTTCTTTCTTTCTTTCTTTCTTTCTTTCTTTCTTTCTTTCTTTCTTTCTTTCTTTCTTTCTTTCTTTCTTTCTTTCTTTCACAAAAGCACCACAGAGTCTCTGTGCACTGAAAAAATGCAATACTTATACACATAATTTGGAAATGACAATTACTGAAAGGCACTTATCCACTCTCGAACTATATTCCAGCTCCTCTTCCCAGCACTCCTCACTAAGGCCAGGTCTACATTATACTTGAAAGTTTGGCTTAAGGTACACAACTGCAGCTATATGGAATACATAGGTGGAGTCGGCCTACCTTAAGCCGAGCTTGACACCATCTCTACTGGGAGAGATGCTCCCATCAGCTTCCCTTACTCCTGTGAGGAGTACAGCTACTGGCCAGAGCTGCCCACAGCATTTGATTTATGGGTCTATACTAGATCTACTACATTGAATGCCAGAATGTCTGTCCCTAGTGTGGTAAGGCACAAGTCTGGTAGAAGAAGAGCTAGGCATTACACCAAGCCCTGAAGAAGTCACCTCAGATTCTCGATGTTAGCCAGGAAAAGTAATTTCAGTATAATGACCCCCTGATTACATTTCCCTCCAAAGAAGCCCAGGATGTTTCTAGGAATTGTTATCTTCAAGGCCCTCATGTACCTCATCGGCCTTTGTGGCACATGAGGAAATCATGGGTCAGACATTAGAGAATATTTGGGTTTCAGTATCAAAATATTCATGCAGCTCCTAATTTCACTACAGGCAGTCCCCGAGTTACACGGATCCGACTTAAGTCAGATCCGCAGTTACGAACGGGGCCCTCTCCCTGGTCTCCAGCAGACCAGGGAGAGGAAGCAAAGCGGCGGAGCACGCGGGCAGCGGACAGCCCAGACGCGTCTGGGCTGTCCCGCTGCCCCCGTGCTCCGTGGCTTTGCTCCGGATGCCTGTGGTACAGCAGCTGGGGCGCTGCTGGTTGGTCCCGTAGCGCCGCTCTGGTCGCTACTGGACCAACCCGGCAGCACCCCAGCTGCTCTGCCCCAGGCGTCCTGATTCAGCCACTGCTGGTCAGTTTCAGCAGCGGCTGAATCAGGACGCCTGGGGCAGAGCAGCTTGGGTGCTGCTGGGTTGGTCCAGTAGCGCCAAGGAGCGGCGCTACTGGACCAAACCAGCAGCACCCCAGCTGCTCTGCCCCAGGCGTCCCCAAGTCAGCCGCTGCTGAAACTGACCAGTGGCTGACTACAGGAAGACCCTGCCCCGGGGCTTCCTGGAATCAACCGCTGATCAGCTTCAGCAGCGGCTGACTTGGGGATGCCTGGGGTTCTTAAGTTGAATCTGTATGTAAGTCAGAACTAGCATCCAGATTCAGCCGCTGTTGAAACTGATCAGTTTCAGCAGCGGCTGAATCTGGACGCCAGTTCCGACTTACATACAGATTCAACTTAAGAACAAACCTACAGTCCCTATCTTGTACGTAACCCGGGGACTGCCTGTACCTTGGTTATTCATTATCTTCTGGGCCATTGCAAGACTCTACTAGAAACATACCTTCTTTATGATGATTCCCTACTTAAAATTATATTTTGCAACTTAACAGTTAGTCAGCTTTTAATCCATTTAATATATGCCAAGTTATTTCTGTATGTAGTAGTTTTTTAATCGAAGTGCTATGTAGTAACAAGTCAAGTCTCTCACAGAAGCCTAAGTACATTACATCAGTACTATTACCTGCATCAACCAAACTTGTAATTTCATCAAAAAAGATTCCAAGTTAGTTTGACAGCATGTAATTTCCATAAGCCCATGTTTTTTGGCATTATTATTGTCCTCCTTTACATATTGATTGATGGAGTCCTGTTATATTTCCTGGGATCAATATCACATTGACAGGATTGAAATTACCCAGGTCATCGTACCTCTTTCAAATATTAATACAGCATTAGCTTGCTTCTGAAACTTCCCCAATGTTCCAAGATTTATTGAAAATCAATAGTGATTGTTTCTCTCAATGGATAGGTAAGAGAAATAAGAAATAAAACAATATGGGTGCGTCTAGAGTGGCAAGATTTTGCGCAAAAGCAATTGCTTTTGTGCAAAATTTTGCTGCATGTCTACACTGGCCGCGACTATTTGCACAAGAACACAGACTTTGTACTGTACAAAATCAGTGGTTCTTGCGCAAGTACTCTGATGCTCCCACTCAGGGATAAGGCCTCTTGTGCAAGCATTCTTGCACAAGAGGGCCAGTGTAGACAGCCAAGTTAATTTCTTGCGCAAGAAAGCCTGATGGCTAAAATGGCCATCGGAGCTTTCTTGCGCAAGAGAGCGTCTACACTGGCACTGATGCTTTTGCGCAGAAGCAAATCTTTTGCACAAAGGCACATGCCAGTATACACGCTCTCTTGCGCAAATACTTTTAACAGAAAAACTTTTCCGTTAAAAGTATTTGCGCAAAATCTTGCCAGTCTAGACACAGCCTATTTATATACCTTAGGTTGAAGTGATGACTGATCATTTCCAAGGTGTGTTGAACTTTTTGTACTTTTGTCACGTACTTATTTTCTCCTTCCACAATGTCTGTTCCTATGCTTTCCTCTTCCACTTTTGTAGATAAGCTGAACACAGGGTATTTCTGTGGTGGTAGATATTTTAAATGGCTTTCCTGAAAAATTGGTTGTATTCGTTATGATTTGTATTATATCCTGTGAAAGGAAATAGCAGTTATTTTGCAGCATCTTTTAATAAAGACTTTTTACAAACTAGTCAATTGTGTTAGACTATATCCTTTTTACAGGCAGTAATGGAAAAGTACACCCTGAAAATAAGGTGAAACAAAAGTTGCTTTTATGCAGAGGAATTTATTTTGGTTTCCTAGAAAACAAAATACATTGCCATATGTTGCCAAGCATTTACCTCGGAAAGTACAAAGGCAATGTAGCTTTGTCCTTTGTAATTTTGTTTGGCAATAATATATTACAGTTGTTATTGTTTATTAGAGATTTAAAGGAGACAGCAGCTACCTTACCTCGGATTTTAATGCCAAAGACAGTCTTTTTAATAAACATAGCTTGGGTATTCATCTGAAATATTGATAAAAAAATTACACCTGAGGCTATCCAGTTTTGATCACTATTCTCACATTAACAGATCTCTTTGCATTTTGGAAATTGCTGCCAGTATTGCAAAAAAATGCTAAAATGAATTGGTAGTTCCTGATATTTTACAATATATGGAATATTTTCTGCTATGTATAATTTAGAAGAATAATTTGAGATAGGTATTAAAAATACAGTGTCTTTACTTTGAATATTTTTGTCACTTTCCATAGAAATAATGACTGCATGATACAAAGAGGCTCAGGCTGTACATTGTGATGTCACACATCTGAAAACATACAAATTGTAGGAAAAGATTCAGTTACCATTACTCCATTAAGCAAAATGTTGAGGGGGTGAGACTGAAAAAGAACAGAGTTAGGCATGTGTTTAGAGTTAAGCATAGGCTTATGAGTTTTGCAAAACTAAAATTATTCTTGATATTTACCTACAAAGTAAAGAGTTTATTTTGTTTATGGTAAGAATGTGACAAACCAAGTAAATCCATTGTCTAAGAGTCAGTGGTTTTTTCTTTCTTCCAGCTGTCACAAATAACATTTTTATCTGTGTCAATAAGCTGTTTTGCAGAGATCTTTATAAAATTAATCAAAGGAATATCTGTATCTCTTCCTAGAAAAAAATGTTTGATTGAATTGATTGGAAATTAGAGTCCTGTAACCTCATTTATTAAGGCTGTAGCCTAGTATTAAACATTTGGTATGAGTGGACAAACCATTACAAGTGGATAAAGAAATTAGATCTACTACAATTTCTCCATCTTATGGCTGAACTCTCATATGTTTGATCTAACTTCTCAGCTGTTAGGATGTAGATTTTCAAAACCAGCTCAATGTGCATTTATTTGACCATATACAATAATGAGCATTTTGACATATGTGTTCAAACTACTGTATTTTAAATATTTTGAGTGGGCTTTCTAAGTCAGACATTTTAAAATAAGCATAAGGGAGTTAAGGACTCATCTTCCTTTGAAAGTTAAGGGGTGACAGGTGCCTAAATATCTGTTGTACTGATATTCTTGAATATATTATCTATAATTGTATATATTGTATATACAGTTCCTATAGCAAATTATATATCTTTGATACTCTTTAAAGAAATTTAAGACATATGACTAATTTGACCACATTCATTAACTATATTTATTTCCCATGTATGTTGTAGCATAATATTTTAATTGGAGAAATAGATTTTTTTCTGAATTGTCATTTATCTCCCAAACCTGGTGATGGAAAATAAATGCCACTTTTCTACTATATATCTGTGAGGTGATCAGGTTGATATCTTTCAGGATATTTATACATGCAAGAGAATCTTTATGTGAAGGAAGAGCATAGCTCTTCATGGAGGCAGAGAAGAAGGTTTTTTGGTAATGTCTTCATGTTGGCCCTTTTGTCCCAGATAATTAAAGAGATCCCAGAAAATGGGTGAATTTCCAGCGTAAATCTTTTTGAACCCAAATAAATCTCCCCGGCATTTCTCAATTAGGTAGAGAACCCTCAGACTCCAATCAGTTTTTTTCTGAAGGTGATTAAAATTGTTTGGTCCTTAGTACCAATATTTAGTAATAAAGTATAAAATATGGACATGCAAGATTTGACACACAAGGTTTGCTGAACTGATAATGGATTAGTGGGGCTTTTTGCTCCTCAAAGCATGTGTGCATGTGCATGTGCATGTGCATGAGGGAGAGTGTGTGCGTGTGATTAAATTATTCCAGTTTTGAAAAAATCTATGTGGCATTACTAAACTTTAAAAAACAACAAATACCGGTAGTCTTAAGTTTATCCTGTACAGACCAACTCGGCTACCCCCTGAAGTCTATGTGGCACTGTAATGGATAGATATGTCACATGAAGAATGTTGATTCTATTGGTCCAACCAGTAATACAACTGGATAAGGAATTCAGAACCTACCCAATTATTTTTAATAATACCATGGTATCCTAGTCACATATGACAACTTCATCAATACCTAAGGGCATGTCTATACTTAGCGCAAGATTGCTGCTCCAGAGGTTGATCTAGTGTTCAATTTAGTGGGTCTAATATAGACCCGCTAAATCAAATGCTGAGGGCAGCCCCCACCAGCATCTGGTACTCCTTCTGTGAGGAGTATAGGAAGTCAATTGGAACATTTGCTCCTGTCAGCCTGCCACTGTGTGGATGCAACCACAGCTCAGCTTAAGGTAAGCTGAAATGCATAGCTGGAGTTGCATACCTTAAGCTGACCTTCCTGGCCTAAGTGTGTGCTTAATTCCCATTGACTTCACAGTTCTGCATATTTGTGGGTCTCCTGTCTGGGCTTGGAGGGTAGGGTGGGAAGCAGGGGACGGGAACCATGGAGAGTTGATGGGACAGTGGGCAAAGGAGGCAGTTACCCTGGAGCCTGGCAATTCAAAGGGGCCTGCAGCTCCTGGCCACTGCACTGCTATTGTTGCAGTGGCTGAAGCCCCAGGCCCTTTAAATAGTTGCTGGAGCACTATGCTGCATGCTCTGGGCAATATTAAGGATAAGGTGGAGGGCAGCACCATGCTCTAGGTGGCATTGAGGACTGCATGGGGACTAGCATGACATGCTCCAGGCAGTGGTCACGGCTGACTGCCCCAGCACATCCCCTTCTGCCTGAGGCGTACCTCATCCAGAAGCACAGGCCTGAGCTACCCACACCTTACCCAAGGGCCTGGGAAGGCTACAGTTCTCCTGTTTGATCTTTTCTTTAGTCCACTTGCAGTTCACTGCTGGTTCATATTCGCAGATCCAGGGTGTGTCTAGACTACTGGGTTTTTTTTCGAAAAAAGTGGCCTTTTTTCGAAAAAACATCATCTGCGTCTAGACTGCTGCTGCGTTCTTTTGAAATTAAATCAAAAGAACCGGCAGTTTTTTCAACCGCAGAAAACCCCATTTTACAAGGAATAAACACAAACAATTCTTTTTGGAAAGAAAGCATCCAGACTGCCTAGGTGCTCTCTTTCGAAAAACGGCATCCAGATTCATTCCCCAGTTGTGTCTTTGGCATTTAGAGATCTATTGTCCTTGGAACCTCACTAGTTAGCATAGCCATTGAACAAACATTCCTGATTTGCTCAGACAGAGAATTTTCCAGCATCAACCCAGAGTACATATTTATAACTCTACATACAGATATTATACAAGTACATGAATAGCATATACAGAATCAGTAGAACATAAGCTTTCATGTGACACCTCACATGGCCCCCTTTGTACCAACTTTTGGGACAAACACCCCCCCCCATGGGTGCAACAGTGATCTGTCTGGTCCCCTTAAAATCCAGTAATGTGACACAGGGTTCTTTCAAAAAAGGGTTGGGGTTTTTTTTTTTTCGAAAGAACCCTGTCTAGACTGCTTTAAAAAAAGATCTCTTCTGAAAAAGCAATCGGAAGAGATTATGCAAATGAAGTGCAAGATTTGTAAATCAGGGCTTCATTTGCATTTTCAATTTCCCTCATTTGCACTCCTCTTTCGAAAGCGGAATGTAGTTTAGGCGCATCCAAAATAAACACCAGACAAACCATTGTGAAACAGCAGAGGACAAAAGACTGTTGATTGTTTTCCCCTCATGTGAACTTGTCCTATCTTCTTTAGCTCTGGGGAAAGAAAACACAAATTACCAACAAGAGGAAACTTCCTCTTTCTGACTGTTTGAATTCTGAAGAGCCAGAGATTAAGCTGAAGCTAGTGATCCCTAGGGGCTGCCTCCTGGGTATATCCTGAAAGACACTTTGAATTGACAAATCACTGCAACTCTGTCACTGTTAGCGTTTAAGTATGTGTTTGCTTGAACTAACTTGTAAATAACTCTCTTATTTTTGTTTCCCAATTAATAAGCTTTTAGATATCTTATTACAGGATTGGCTGCAGAGTACTAATTGATCTAGGGGTGCATTACTGGTCTCTTGGGACTGGAAGCAACCTGAATGTGATGTGGTTTTTAGTGTGACTGTCACTATGTCCAGTTTGTCAAAGTGGCAAGATACAATAAACAGTCTAAGGGAACTGTCTGTGACTCCATGATGAGACTGTTACAGTGATCTAGAAGTTCACATTTGTTACTAGCTTAGCGGGTGAAATCTAACTATACAGCATACTTCCAGGTTGGAGCGTCTGCCCTGTTTGATTGTCTGTCCTATACACAGAGTGATAGTCTGCTCTAACATCTTCCAGAAATTAAAATAAATGATGGGGAAACACATTGCTAAATTGATTTTTTCAGCAAGACTAAAATCAAGTCAAGGCCCGGAGAGCCCAATCCTGCATTAGTTTGCACCTTATACAGTCATTTCAACCATTCTGATTTGCACTTTAGTTGCAATGATATGAGTGCCTGCCTCAAAGAGCACATTGAATCCAATCAAAAGGGCTTCCATCCACTTCAGTAGACTTTGGATCAGACCCTAAATATAGAACAGCTACAGTTCACACATGATCCATGCCATCCTTCTCTCAGATATTAACATTTTAAAGGGGAAAACCCCTATATGACTCTTTGGTATCGATACTGAGATGTTAAATGTTTATTAGTCATTTCCCCACCTCTGGGAATTAAGTTGGCTTCTATGTAGGTGACAGTAAGTAATTTTAGATTGATACTATTTTTTTCTCCCAAACAGGAATATTTGCATTGGAGAGTCTTTGCCCACTGCTGAAATAATAAAAGTTATACAAATGTGCAGAATTAAACTGTTATCCAGTTACTTCCATCAAGGGGATCTCATGTCTTGCTTGTGGTTCTACTTGATTATGGGACAAAAATGCAGTTGTTTACAAACTCATCAGATGACCAAAGATGTAACTTTCATCTGACAACAGCAAAAGAATGCTAGAATGTATAGAGAATGCTAGAATGTATAGAAAAGTAGAATATATAACAGAATATAATGCAAGCGCCTATGTACTTTAACACTATTGCAATATTTTTCTCTAAAAAACCTGCTCTTTCCAAAGATTATTTTCTTATTTAGAAAATAATGCGTAGAGAACATGACCTATAAAGGAAGACTGAAAGAATTGGGCTTGTTTAGTTTGGAAAGGAGAAGACTGAGAGGGGACATGATAGTGGTTTTCAGGTATCTAAAAGGGTGTCAAAAGCAGGAGAGAGAAAAAATTGTCCTCTTTGGCCTCTGAGGGTAGGACAAGAAGCAATGCACTTAAACTGCATCAAGGGAAGGTTTAGTTTGGACATTAGGAAAAATGTCCTAACTGTCAGGGTGATGAAACACTGGAATAAGTTACCTACGAAGGTTGTGGAATATCTATCTCTGGAGATATTTAAGAGCAGGTTAGACAGACATCTATGAGGGATGATCTAGATGGTACTGGGTCCTGCCGTGAGGGCAGGGGACTGAACTCAATGACCTCTTGAGGTGCCTTCCAGTTCTAGTGTTCTATGTTTCTATGATTCTATTTATTTGCCACTAGTCACTACTGACTCAAAAACATGATAGCCACAAACATGAAATGAGCACAAGAATGAAAGTGCTCTGATTATTTCAAAGGAAAAGCTTATCTTCAGGTACATAAGGATATCATTAAACATCTTGATCAAACAATATTTAATATATTAATTTTCCTCTAGTGTTATATTGAGTGAAGAGAAGTAATAAAGAAATATAAATCTGTAAAAGATGCCAAATGGAAAACATTATTTCTATTTTTCTCAATTAAACAAGCTTCATGAATAACGAGTCCAAAACTTTATTGTGACCTCTCCCTAATCAAGATGAATATGCTTATAAAAACTGCCACAATAATCATATTTAATACTCTCTGTGGTCTTGTTACATAAAACTTTAATGAATAATTTGTCAGCACAAGACATAAATCTCTCCATTGATGCATATCTTAATCTTTTTCATAATTTGCAGGTCAGAATCTGTTATGCTTAATGCAAAAAATGTATCTGAGTAATATTAAAGACACCAAGTTCAGACAGGTTTATTACAAACATCTACATCCATACACATCCGACATTTTTCACTATCAGAGAAAATAACATTCACAAAAGCAGATTCAAATTGCACCTCTTCTTTCATTATCCCATTGCATGATAAGATTTCTCAGCTTGCATTTAATTTAATGTAGCTTCTTTTTATGCAAAGAATGCATCTATTTTAAAAAATCTATATATGAAACAATATTGAGAGTTCATACTAGAAAGAGTTTATTAAAATCTGATTTATGTTTGGGTACGTAAGTCAACTGATAGAGAAATAGGTACCCAAAAAAAGCTAATTATTTTGTCTTTAGCATTTTAATTTAAATATAATGTTATGTGCCTATATTTTGAGGATTCACTGAAGTATTTCACGTGTTTCTTTTAAGGTCTTTGTTTCTCTGATTTTTTTGTTTCTTGTTCAATGCTCTTTTTTAAAAGAGATTTAAATTAGCAGTGGCCTTGGAATTGCAATGTTATTTTACTGATGCTTTTGCACTAATTAAATTTACTTAGACATTTTCAGTGTTAAGACATAGAACTCCTTGACATTAATCTGGAAATTCCACCTCCCCTCACCAAAAGCTTATTCAAAGAAAAATTAAATTAAAAAATAAGAAAAGAAAAACATGAAGATTGGTACAAAAGTCATTATTAAATAACAATATTAGGAATATTGTTAATTTCAGTGTATGTAAGGAAAAATTATTTTCTTATTTAAACAAAAATAGCACAAAAACGTATGAAGTGGAATATCAGATGGCAGGAAGGACGCATAATCATTTTTCTAGCCAAATTCCAATTTAGATAAGTACATGCTGCCTACTTAGATTCCCCCTTGCAGTTTCAGTAGTGTATGGCACTGAGTATTTATTATGCTGCATTTAACAGCTGTCATGAAGGAAGGATAGCTACCTTGGTTCAGATGCTCAGCTGGTATAAAGCTTTCATAGCTTCATTGGCTAAAGCAGAACTATGATGACGTACAGAAGCTGAGGATCTGCCCCTTTATGTCCAAATAAAATCACAAGAAACCACTATGCAGGTCAGGGGTTAATGGTCTACATACACAGTAATCACAATAATTCACAATAAGCACACCATGATTTCTGTCCTTAACTATCTTTTGTTTATTTGTTCATGGAATCCCACTGCAGGCCCAATCACTACAGTACTTTCCCCATGGGTCTCACAGGAGCATATTTTTGCCAAAGCAGGAAGACCCAGCTCCATATCACAGAAGAGGCAGGGCCTTAGGCAGAAGTGGGGGCTGCGGCAGCCAGCCCGCGGTGTCACATGGACCCTGGCACTGGACACCCCGCATCCTCCAGGCCCTGTATCTGTTTAATTTCCTTTCTGTTCCAAAGGACCTTTCTTTCTGTGTCTGTGGTCTCTGGAAAACCCAGTTTGAACCCTCTCTGGAGTTGTTGTTTACAGTTTCAGCTACAAGCTTTGATCTGCCTTTGCTATGTTCACTTCTTGGAGGAGCTGTCAATACCCTGAGCTTCAGGGTTGCCTACAGTCCCTGGCCCAGAATAATACACAGACCATTCATAAACTTCATACAAACAATATTGTCTCAAAGACAATGCATGGCTACATCTACACTGGCCCCATAAAACGGAAGAGGCATGCAAAGCAGGTAAGTCAGAATAGGGAAATCCGC
Organism: Pelodiscus sinensis; assembly: GCF_052426305.1. Classification (NCBI taxonomy): domain Eukaryota; kingdom Metazoa; phylum Chordata; order Testudines; family Trionychidae; genus Pelodiscus; species Pelodiscus sinensis. The sequence goes on from NC_143054.1 coordinate 18,678,577, forward strand.
GGGGGATTTAAATATCCCCCGCAGATTTAAATAAACATGTCTGCCGCTTTTTTTCCGGCTTGGGGAAAAGCCGGAAAAAAGCGTCTAGACTGGCGCGATCCTCCGGAATAAAGCCCTTTTCCGGAGGATCTCTTATTCCTACCTGAACGTAGGTCCTGCCACCCGTGTACTCCGGGGCTTTCTCCACGTCTCCCTGGTATGCAGACCAGGAAGATGTGGAGCAAAGCCTTGGGGAAGCAGGCAGCGGGACAGCCCAGATTCCCCACGGCTGTCCCACTGCTGGCGTCCTCCGCGGCTTTGCTCCCAGTCTCCCTGGTCTGCTGGTCTCCAGCAGACCAGGGAGACTGGGAGCAAAGCCGCGGAGGACCCAGGTGGCAGACCGCGGTGCGTCTCGATCCGCCGCCTGCGACTTCCTGGTCTTCTGGGGGGGGGGGGCGCAGCTAGTACGCCCCCCTGCCCCCCAGCAGACTAGGCTTTTCTCCGGACGCCTGTGGCAGAGCATCTGGGGTGCTGCCGGCTGGTCCCGCAGCGCCGCTCTGGGTGCTGCTGGACCAACCCGGCAGCACCCCAGCTGCTCTGCCCCCGGCGTCCTGATTCAGCAGCTGCTGGTCAGTTTCAGTAGCGGCTGAATTAGGACACCTGGGGCAGAGCAGATGGGATGCTGCTGGGTTGGTCCAGTAGCGCCGCTCCTCGGCGCTACTGGACCAACGCAGCAGCACCCCAGCTGCTCTGCCCCAGGCGTCCCCAAGTCAGCTGCTGCTGAAACTGACCAGCGCTGACTACAGGAAGCCCGAGGCAGAGTTGCTCTGCCCCGGGCTTCCTGGAATCAGCTGCTGATCAGTTTTAGCAGCAGCTGACTTGGGGACGCTTGGGGTTCTTAAGTTGATTCTGTATGTAAGTCGGAACTGGCGGTCAGTTTCAGCAGCGGCTGAATCTGGACGCCAGTTCCGACTTACATACAGATTCAACTTAAGAACAAACCTACAGTCCCTATCTTGTACGTAACCCGGGGACTGCCTGTACTATTCTGTTTTCAGTTTTTCCGGAAAAGGAGCGTCTACATTGGCAGGCTGCTTTTCCGGAAAAGCCCTTTTTCCGGAAGAGCGTCTGTGGCCAATGTAGACGCGCTTTTCCGGAAAAGACTACTGGGCTGTCTACACTGGCCGTTTTCCGGAACAGTGTTCTAGAATAAGGACTTATGCCCGAGCGGGAGCACAATAGTTTTTCCGGAATAGCGGCTGATTTTGTACAGTAGAGCGTCGTTGCTTTTCCGGAAATTCAAGGGCCAGTGTAGACAGCTCGCAGCTTATTCCGGAAAAGCGGCTGATTTTCCGGAATAAGTGGCCCAGTGTAGACACAGCCTATGAGATTTATGCATACTGCTTTTCTGAATAGATACATTTTCCTCACTGAGACATGAGAGCGAAAATGTTCCAAACTTCAATATAAGTCTGTGCATTATGGTTATTTGTTAGGTTACTATACCTCTTAATACTATTAGATCTCCATTGTACTCTCAAGATGTTTGTCAGATCAAGGAAATCTAACTAAGGAAGGCACAGTAAATCAAACATAAACATAAGGAAAACCATTCTGACTTCACCTCCCTGGCAGTATAATCAAAACGTTTCCTAGAGCAAATAAGATGGCAAAGTCCTTTGTAGTATTTAGCTTCATATTTGTTTCAAGTTCTGGGCTTCACTTTTCACAGCATGCTCTTGACTCCCATTACATAAATCATAGAAATTGAAACTGGATAATATGCACAAGCAGTTGCTTGTGACATTTCCAGCACACAGTCTTCATTATACGTCTTCATTTAAATAAAAATTAACTACGCTTGGAGCTGTGCAATGATGTTGATACATTATGCACATGAAACAAGACTAATCTTTCAAGCACACACATCAATTTGGGATAGCACTGGCTATCTGCAAAAAGACAGGATGGGGATATTAATGCAAAACTTGGCTTTTATTTTTGTCAGGTGCCTGGGAAAGTGGCTGAGTGGATAATGGTGTTAGGGGATGATCTTTCAAATGTATACAGTTTACTTATTTATTTTAAAGATGTACAATGGATCTTTTTGCTTATATTTCACTCGTTTTTCTGTTTAGGTTTAAAATATTCATTAAATAAGTATCAGGCTAAAATTATTCAGGTTTATTAGCTTGTCAAGTTAGGGAATATCTATGGAAATAAGAACTAATTCAATCTTGTATTAGATATTACAATTATGATTCCCAGAATTTTAAAACGGGCTGGTGGCCCTGTACAAAGAAGGGAAACAATAATCATTTTATCAAAACTCAAACCTAACATTTAATAGTTAACAACCTTTCAATTATTCTCCTCCCCCTCCCCCCTTGCCCTTCATGGTTCAGCAGAGGATAAAATGGAAGTAGTGAAGTATCATATGAGAGAGGTTGGTCTGTTCTTGTGATATATTCTGCTGATCTGCAAGAAGGAAATAACAGAGATTTTGGAAGAAAAAGAATTCTCACGTGATTTTCAACCTCAAGAATGGATTTAAAGGCCATACAGTTACAGTTTATTCAGATGATACTTTGCAAGTCTTTCTGACTTGTCTGTCTCCGTCACTATATTGAGAACATGATTGTGATCCTACAAGCATTTATCTGCACAGACTCATTGCAGGTTCAGGGACAGGATCCCCTTATTTGGATTTTAGACAAGGATCAAAATCTGCCATAAAATATGCCAAGGCTGCCCTCATGATGACATGTAGCATTCCAACAATTTGGAATTGGATTGAAGGGTGCAAAACAATATAGACCTAAACAGTATAAATGTGTATATGTGGTTATATAGGGTGTGCATGTATATATTTATACAAATGAACAAGACTCCTCCGTTTCATCACACCATAGTTTTAATAATCTTTAGGAGCTTCAGGGGGGCAGCCGAGTTAGTCTGTTACAGAAAAAAACAACAAATGATCTGGTAGCACTTTATAGACTAATGAAACATGTAGATGGTATCATGAGCAGAAAACAGAAAGCTCATGATACCATCTACATGTTTCGTTAGTCTATAAAGTGCTACCAGACCATTTTTTTTAATAATCTTTGTTATTCCCTCATAATGGTTAGGAATGATTTTAAGCCTTGCAAATAAATATTCAGGGTTAATAACACAAGTATGTTAAATTAAATGGCAAATGATTGACTAAAAGCTCGACAAGTTAATGAATATGTATGAGATAAATGAGCCTGGTTGCCAAGTGTTGTCTACAAAGATACAGAAGATTTACATTTTCCACTAGATTCACTTGCATTCTAAAATTTACACAGAGCATTATGGGTTAGATCATGGCTCTAAGGCATGTAAGAGGACAGTGCAGAGGTCCATTGCTCCACAGGGAGTTAGTGGAGCTCCTTGGTGTATAGTGGGAGTGCATGACAGTTACTACAACCAATTGCAACATAAAGCTTACTTCCTGACCTATGCCAGGTCTGCTCCATGGCCAATCCCACAGGGCTGGACATGTAGGCCTCACTTCTTCCATTCCTATTCCCACCTTGGGCCTCAGTGCAAGAATTACAGTTCTGTCTGGTCCTTATGGGTCATCCAAGGGCTTGAGGAGGTACTTTTCCCTCTCCTTAACACTGTGCATCAGCATAACAGCATCTGTCCATCAGAAAAGCAATTGATAATTAAGGAAAAATATGGCACTAACCCCACAGAATAACTAGAATGTACAATTATTTGAACTGGAATTTGTGAAGGGAAATAACAAATATATAATGAACAGTGTTGGAGCTATTATATATTTAACATTGTTATAAGAAATACAAAAGGGATTTTTGACTTTCTGTAGATGTCTTGTTGACATAGCTTTCAACATTCTGCAAAACCTCTTCAAAGTCTGTAAAAATCAGAACTCTGACTTGTGTCTCGCCTACAGTGGATTCCTGATCTGTGTAAGTAACAGGGCAAAGCAAAACTGACACAAATGTGATTTACTAGCTGGGTGCAGATCTCTGTAGTAAGACTGCCTAGGGAGGATGGATGCTGACCAGATAGAACTAGCAATTAAAAACTCTCCAGCCACAAGAAGCACAGACAACGATTACTGAAGTAATGGAAAACATGAAAGTAATGAAAAGACAGCTGGATTGAGTAAGGAGTAGGATAGCAATTGTTGAAGAAAAAAAGATAGATAAGGAGGTATTTGAATTTTGTAACAATGTATTATATGTATTTTAAGTTAGTTATTATTATGACGGTTGTAAGAGAAAACATTTGGAATAGAACATTTATAATTAAGGTATTTTTACTAATGTGTTCCAGTTGTGATGTTAAGCACCCATCCTTTCAACATTAGTGTTTAACTATACGCACCAATGTATAAAGTGAAGGGTGAAGCAATATAGGGCACACACTAGATTAGACCAGCATAAACCTGATGGTGAAATGAAAGAAATAGTCCACCTTAAGTATCTGATCATTGCATTATTTGTTTTATTTGTGCTTTGTGCTTGATTAAGTACATACATTAGCCAAAAATGTTCTTATTAAAGCTTTTATAAAATGAGGGGTTTGGAACGGGTCCCATATGAAGAGAGGTTAAAACGACTGGGACTTTTCAGTTTAGAAAAGAGGAGACTGAGGGGGGATATGATAGAGGTATATAAAATCATGAGTGGTGTGGAGAGGGTGAATAAAGAAAAGTTATGTATTAGTTCCCATAATAGAAGAACTAGAGGACACCAAATGAAGGTAATGGGTAGCAGGTTTAAAACTAATAAAAAAAAGTTCTTCTTGACACAGCATGTAGTCAACCTGTGGAACTCCTTGCCAGAGGAGGCTGTGAAGACTAGGACTATAACAGAGTTTAAAGAGAAGCTAGAAAATTTCATGGAGGTTAGGTCCACAAAAAAGGCTATTAGCCAGGGGATAGAAATGGTGTCCCTGGCCTCTGTTTGTCAGAGGCTGGAGAGGGATGGCAGGAGACAAATCACTTGCTCATTGTCTTCAGTCCGACCCTCTGGGGCACCTGGTGCTCGCCACTGTCTGCAGACAGGCTACTGGGCTAGATGGATCTTTGGTCTGACCCAGTATGGCTGTTCTTATGTTCTTATGTTTAAAGTAGGTGCAGACCAGGGCTACTCAACATGCAGTTCATGGTCCACATGTGGCCCGCAGCCCGTTTGTTTGCAGACCACGGGTGGGAGCTAAAACAAAAAAGGAGTCAATAAAATGGTTTTCTGTTAATATGCGTTTTAGTAGTTAAATTCCTGGACTGTCATTGCTCATTAAAAGTGCTGTCATATGGGTAGAAATCGGGTAAATACTGTATTTTATTCATATCAGCAGAACTGACTTAAATGGGGTCTGTGTGTTGTGTAGTTTTGCCTTAATTTTTGTATTCATGCCTATCATTGTGACATAAGCTATTTGCATATATTTGCATGTATATACAATCACGCTGTGGCCCTTGGTATGCGCTGTGAGAATCATTGCAGCCCCTGTGGCTTCCAAAGTTGAGTAGCTCTGGTGTAGACTGTGCTTTTCACCCTGTAAAAATCAGGAAAGAATCAGGGGTGATTTGAGTACTGCTCTGGAAAGCAGAACCTTCTGGTTCCTATGACATGTCTGGCACAGACACACTGGGCCTAATTTTCTAATGGGTGTCAAAAATCCTACAGCTGAGTGCTCAAACTGGTATCTAAAACTGGCATTTTTCTCCCACATTGTGAATTTTGTTCAGCCTGACCACACCTCAATTTCCCCACATGTAAAATGGGAATAATTCTATTTCTCAATCACTGCAGAATGTTGTGATGCTAAATTATAGTTTATAAAGTGCTTTGAGATCTGTGGACAAAATATAATTCTAGGAATGAAATAATCTATTATGGTGTACTGAAAATTGTTAAAATTGCAAGGGATCACTTTAACTTCTAAGGGGTTTCTTGTTCCAGATTGTGTTATTAGAATCAGTTTTGCAGAGAATCTGATTAGAATAAGGTGGGGTGAGTTGTGCTTCTCTGTATTTGGAAGCAGTCTGCTTTGCCTTTCTCTCTATTTTGGGATTTTTGTGTGTTATCATTCTGGCTATGTCTACAGTATAAGGTTTTTGTGCAAAAATGGCCGTTTGTGCATAAAAACTGGCGAAGCGTCCATACCTCAAGTGCATTTTTGCGCAAAAAAACCCCTGTAAATTGACAGGACAGAGGGCTTTTCCCAGTAGAATTATTCCTCTCCCGACGAGGAATAACTCCTTTTTGGACTACAGCTCTTGTGCAAAAAGGCATTTGCGGACGCTCCGCGGGAGTTTCTTGCACAAAAAGAGCCTATCAGAAAAAGCACAGGTGCTCTGAGGACCATTCTGTTAATGGCAATCAGAGCATTCTTGCACAAGAGTGTCCATGTAGTGTGGACGCTCTCTTCTGCAAAAGCACATCACTTTCGTGATGCACTTTTGAAGTGTGGATGCGCTTTTGTGCAAGAAGTTTTTGTAGACGATCTCTTCCACAAAAAGCTTCTTGCACAAAAACCCTGCAGTGTAGACAAAGCCTCTCAATTTTAAGAAATAAGTGTTACATTGCAACCCTCCAGAATGAGTCTTTTAAGTTTTGACTCATTTCTTTGTTTGTTTGCTGTGAACATAACAATCACTAAGATGAGTATGAAGTCTAAGACATTGTAAGTTATCTTTTATAAGAACTGTGGTATGAAAACTTGTCTCTATGTGGGGTTGGGTGTGGGTGAAGAGGACCTGAAGGATGTCTGATATAATTGGAACAGAAACATAAAAATAGTATAGATGTTTGAAGTTTGCTACCATATGATTGACAAAATGACTTCAGCATTCATAAATCAATGCCAGTTTTGCTAGACTCAGAGAAAATGAGAAATTTCACACTGCAGATTTCTTGGCTACTTTTAAAGACCATTTGGCTAATTTCTCTTGCTATATTGCATCTTTGAAATATTGTGAAAAATGATGTTTTGTTCAGTTGTTGCCTCTTACTTCGGTTTTTTTGTACTCTTCAAATATGATGGTTTTGTAGATGAGTGTTTCTGTGAGAAGTATAAACAATACTTCATCTGCAGTGTGTTGTAACTACAGATCATTTGGGTGTTTAGTTATCTATCCCCAGAACCTGCAGTTTGCTAGTATTTGGGTAGAGCTCATCCAAAATCAGGACCATCTAGCTCTGTGGTCACCAACAGGTCGCTCGCGAGGCCTCGACCAGTCGATCGCAAGGCGTCCTGTCCGCCCCGCCCCCATTTCTCTCCCACCCCCGAGAAGCCCCACTACCTACCTCAAGTGAAAATGGAGGCAGTATAGGCTTCCCAAGGATGGACAGAAGTCCCACAGCTTAGTGCCACTTCCAGTGATTCCGGAAGTAGCGCTAGCTGTTCTGCCGGGTGTACTGTGGGGGAAAGGCGCGCGCTCGTGGGGGGGGGGGGTCTGTCCCGGGGCAGGTGCACGTGGTGTTTCCCTGCACCGGGGGGAGTCGGCCCCGGGGCAGGCGTGCGCGGGGCTTCCCTGCACTGGGGGGGGGGGGGTTGGCCCCCTGGGCAGGCGTGCATGCAGGGTTTTCCTGCACCAGGAGGTCGGCCCCGGGGCAGGCGTGTGCGCGCGGGACTTCCCTGTACCGCGGGGGGGGGGAGGGTCAGCCCTGGGGCAGGCACGCGCTGGTTTCCCTCTGGGGGGGAATCCTGGGAGGAGGCAGATGCAGGGGACTCTCTGCCTCCACTGGCATCTCACTCCCCAGCCCTCACTCCCCAGCTACAGAATTCTGTCCCCACTCCCCTGTCCCCACTCCCGACCTCTGTCCCCACTCCCCTGTCCCCAGCCACAGAATTCTGTCCCCACTTCCCTGTCCCCACTCCCTGAACTCTGTCCCCACTCACCTGTCCCCAGCCACAGAACTCTGTCCCCACTCCCCGAATTCTGTCCACACTTCCCTGTCCCCAGCCACAGAATTCTGTTCCCGCTCCCCTGTTCCCAGCTACAGAACTCTGTCCCTATTTTCTGTCCCCAATGGCACCCTGTCCCCAGCTGCAGAAACCTGTCCCCACTGGCACTCTGTCCCCTGCTGCAGACCTTGTCCTCTGCCCTCTCAGCACCCTGTTCCCTCTCCCCTGGCCCCCGCCGCAGAACTCTGTCCCCACAAAATGTATAATTATAAATGCTTCATTTTAGATTTAAATAGCATGAATAAAAAACAGACCATTTATTTCATTACTATAAACACGTGATTTTAATTTTATATATCGCATAATTTAAAAATAAACTGTTTATCAGAGTGTGTAAGTAAGGGCTGGGGATAGCAAGTGATGGACAGGAGGAGAATAGAGAGGGCGGGGCTTCAAGGAAGGGGCGGGGCGGTAGATCTTCGCCTGTTCAGAGATTTAAAAAGTGATCTTGGGTGTAAAAAGGTTGCAGACCACTGATCTAGCTGAACCCTTTACTCTTGAATTCTGGGAAAGGTGTTAGGTGAAATGAGGTCTGGATGTTAATTCCCCTCCATCCTAAAGTTAGGATGTAAGATAAATATCATATTAAGAATTTGGGTTAGATTAGGTTTGCTTAAGGAAATATATGCATGGTAAAGAAAGGCCCAGGTGAGCAAGTAAAAGGAAGGCACCGAGAATAGTAAGTTATAAGGCCAAAAGAAATTAAGTAGGAAGGAAGGCTGGTTCAAAGAATAATCAATGTCTTAAGAGGAAGTTTCTCAAAAGAAGGCCTCAGACCAACAGGGGTAACTGCTAATGGCTTTAAATAAGACAAAAAAAAGAATCTGTCTTACAATGAGACCGCCTGAGGCTTTCTAAACCACACAATAGTGTTAAAAGCTAAGTGAGCCCGGGTGCGGTGGAAAACCTCTTGGGCACCAAGAAGAAGGGAAGGAAATACATTGGGAAGAATGGTTGTACCTTTTATGTGGATTAAGAGTGGAGATAAGGGTGAACTATCTCAAATTGTTTTGACATCACTTATTTGTTACAAAGTAATAAAAAAGTGATTTTTAAAGGGTTCATTGCTAATACCTGTCTGACCATGTTGGATCTAAACACACCGAGTTTAGACAATTTGTAATTGTCTTGATCAAATGCTTACATTTTGGTGCTGTTTGGATTTAGTAAATTGCTTATTATGTTAGTTTTTTTAGGTATATTTAGAGCAATTGTACAAATACCATTTGGTCTTTGGATTTAATAGAGGAATTTATAGTTATATTAATGTTTGCTAGTTTCCTATATTAATAGTAATATTTTTATTTATTATTATTATTAGTAGTAGTAGTAGTAGTAGTAGTAGTAGTAAGTAAGTAATAATTCCAACACAGGGTATTTAAACAATGTTGAGTGAAATTATTCCTCAGTTTGGTTTCAAAAAGAAAAATCCAAGCAGTGAAGTTCTTTTTACAAGCCAAAGGCACTGTACCATTCCTTTTTTTGCTCATCTCTGCACGTGTGCTGCTCAGTAAGTGACAGAATACTCCATTAACTCAAGATAATCTCAGGAAGTATGACATCCAATAACTAATGTTTCCATAAAATTTGAGTGTGTCCTGAAATTCCATTCAGATTCAATGCCCCCTCAACTCACTGGAAGAAAGAGTCAGTTATCACATATCACTGATATGTCCATTTAAATGTTCCTAGAATAAGGTATAAGTTAAGTTTCATCATACACATTTTTTTCCTGGCCTGTAGCCATCCTCATTTATTTGTCATATGAAGCACATAAGACAATTCACATCTTTTGCTTATGAATTTTGCATAAATTTTATGCCACAATTCACACACACATATTCCTTGAAACCAAGACAGCCTGACAGTATGTTTGTGTAATTTTTGTTTCCTTTAATTAGCAGGATCAGTCCTCAAGTGGCTATTATAAGCACTGCAAGTGTGTGGGGTTCTTATATCCATATATTTATGTAAGAGTGAAGCTCAGGCAACTAGATATTCAAGGAGTTTTACAACCTGTTTTAGGGCATGGGTCACGTGCCAGTCTGAACTAAGTAATTGATGGATTCTCTGTAACTAGAATTCCTTAAAACTAGATTTGAGGATTTCAGCAGCTCACCCAGATGTTATGGGTCTATTGCAAGAATGGCTGAGAGAGGTTCCATAGCCTCCAATGTACAGAACATAAAACTAGGTGGTCATGATGGTCCCTTTGGCCCTTAAAATACATGAGACACTTTATTCTTAAAAGTGAACCATTGTTAAAAACTAACCTAATAATATCTTGGAAAATGTTTTAGAATCTTTAATTATTTACCACTTCCGACTGATGTAGAATTCTTTTATACTACCAGCCCTTTCATGTCACTTATATGCATCCTATGCATGTAGAACCTAAACATCTCACCATTTTCGGTGTATCTGTGCTCACATCCCCTGCATGAGAGGCAGTTCCATGTACTTTGGATTTGCTTTAAAGAATTCCATGTCACAAATCAAAAGGGTTCATTGCTTGTAAATACTAGCAATAAAAAAAATGAATTTGTAGTTACCATGTGTCAAGGCTGTTTTTACTGGCACGATGAATGCAGAAGAGGGGGGCCGCAAGAACACTCCAAAACCTTGCCTCTACAGGCCCTGGTACAAAAACTTTCCCACAAAATCCTAATATCCAGATTTTAGGGAATCCGCTGCCACCACCCAAGTAATTCCAAAAAAAAAAAACAGGAAAGAGATCACTTGGGAAATCTCCTCCCTAAGGTAAATCTCTCCCCTTGCCCCAACCTCTGTTTTACTTGGAGTTGGGGAAAAAACAGAGGGAATTCACAGACAACAGTTGACTCTGCCCTTGTAACTGGGTGCTAAGTCCTAAGGACACCAAAATCAACCAGTCCCAGTTAATTAGAAAAGAAAACAATCCTTTATTATCAAAACAAAAATACAGTTGCAAGCATAGTAAAGTGGCTAGATGGAAAGAGACTCCTATTGATATAGATACTCAGGGAAACCCCCTGGGCTAAAACTTAGTTACAAAGAAAAAAAAAGCACTTAAGCTCCAACATTATTTCCAAATCCCCAAACAAGGAAAACAACAATTCCTGATGGACTAGCTACATTTTTCCCTACTTACACATTGTAAGAAGTCCATTCTTGGAGAGAGGAGTGTCTCCCATCTCCCTCAGTACTTGGAAGAATCTGCTCTGAATCTCAAACAAAGAAGAAAAAGAAAAAAAAACCTCTTCCAGTTTCAAATTCCTATCTGCACTACTAGGCAGTGTCTACATTGGCACCCCTTTTCCGGAAAAGGGATCCTAATGAGACACTTCGGAATTGCAAATGCCACGGGGGATTTAAATATCCCCCGCGGCATTTGCATGAACATGGCTGCCGCTTTTTTCCGGCTCGGAGTTTTGCCGGAGAAAAGCGCCAGTCTAGACGGGATCTTGTGGAAAATAAGCCCTTTTCCGGAAGTTCCCTTATTCCTACTTGAAATAAGATCTTCCGGAAAAGGGCTTATTTTCCGCAAGATCCCGTCTAGACTGGCGCTTTTCTCCGGCAAAACCCCAAGCTGGAAAAAAGCGGCAGCCATGTTCATGCAAATGCCGCGGGGGGTATTTAAATCCCCCGCGGCATTTGCAATTCTGAAGTGTCTCATTAGCATCCCTTTTCCAGAAAGGGGTGCCAATGTAGACACAGCCCTATTGCCTGGCTAGGTACAGGTTTATCTGAGAGATAATGTCCTCCTACAAAATGTAGTTACCTATTAACCTATTAATTTCACATCTCCAAATTAGAGACATTTCTTTGGGCTTCTAGATTCCAAGCTGGAAATGCTGAAATTCTTCACAAAAGGCTGCATATGCAGCAGTATTCATCGCCTGACATAAGAGAGAAGCCAGCTGAATTCTCACAACAAACCTTGTTCTCATATGTGTTCCACCACATTTTGCAGATTTAAGAGGTTCAGACAAAGTGGATAAAGATCATTTAAGTATCCTAAATTTGGGATATGTATCTGAACAGAATACAAACTTCAAATTGTTTTTCACCTGTATTAACACAAAATAATATTAACTATTTAACTATGATCAGATAATCTATAGGCCAATGTTCTGTTGTGTTGCTAGATTACTATGCCTGGGTCTCTGTATTCACAATTAAAATTTGCCACAAAACGTTCAGAGGGGTATTCGTGTTAGTCTGTATAAGGTTATAGACCTTCTAATGGTTGGCTACTAAATCCAGCTTTCTAAATGTGGGAATGTTATTGTCTAATAATCTTGGAGTTGCTGAATCAAGCCAGCTAACACTCCTCTAGTTACTTCCCCAAAGAGTTTCTGATCAAATTGATCTCCTGACTATTTTGGATAGGAATAATACTCCACAAGCTAATAACTTCCTGTTCAACTAAAGTAGGGGATACTGCATTAGAAGTGTTTCTCTGAGATGAAAAGCTGGAATTTAGAAAAATGTGAGATAATGGAAGTATTGATTCCCATGATGGATTGCAATAGAAAAAAAGCAGAAAAGCGAGTGGCTTGCGGTTTGTTTTGTGTAGACATGTTTTTACACTAGATGAGCACCATTCAGACAGAACTATGTGCATCCCCTTGCTGGGGCATACCAAGTTTGCTCACACTCACTTCAAATAACTCAGCAAAGTGCTATCAGATGGCAGTTGGTGACTGCTGCCCAGGGCTGGATTTTATTTGACGCTATGCAGATGAAAACATCTAAGGCTCTGTTTCCACATAAGGGAAGACCGTAATAATTGCCTTTCCTTCTCCCTCTGCAGGTTTTTATTGGTGTTTGCAACTCAAAAAATAGGGCAGGAGAACAGAATGGTTTATTCCATTAGACAAGCTAGTGCAGGCTATTCCATTAGACAAGCTACTGCAGCCCGGGCCCTTTAACTCATCATTGGATGAGGGCTGGGAGTGGGGGAGATGCAGAGCGTTCCAGGCGACATGGAGGGCTGGCTGCCCCAGACCCGTTCCTTCTGCCCAAGCCCCCCTCCCTTCCAGGGGCATAGAGCTAGCTCCTCCTCCCCTTCTTTCCTAGGGCCCTACACAGGCTGTTGGTCCCCTACCATTAGGTGGAGAGAAAAAGTAGTCTAAGGGTCACAATTGAATGCTAGGGATCACATTTCAGCTCTTTTTGTTAGGTGCCAATCAGTGTACCCTGTAAGCTGTGTGGCAGCACAGAATCCCAAGTGTGGTTAATCAGCCCCACCCAGTCAGTCAACTCAGTGCATAGAGCCCTGAGCCTCTCACTGGGCGGGACTGATTCATCACCCCCTGACGGCTGTGCTGCCACTCAGCTACGAGGGAACACTGCTGCCAATGGGAGTTAGCCACCTAAATACCTTTCAAGATTTTGGTGTTTGTAAAGCAGCCAAGTTTTGGGACTCATTGTAGGGTATGGATGAAATTCTATGGCATTGTTATGTGGGAGGTCACATAAGAAAACCAAATAGCCCCTTCCTGCCTTAAAAATCTACAAGTCTATGAAAAGCCCTGTGCAATCATCTGATTAAATTGACATTAAAAATGATAAATGACATCATGGTGATCCTATTACTGATCCTCCAAGCAGTCTAGAGTCTATCTTTCTATCAGCACCTCTACCATGTGATTCTATGAGACTCCATGGAACTATAGGTTCCAATGAAATCACTACTACTAAAACCATTTTGGTAGCTGCCTCCTGCTAACTCCAGGACTTCAGGCGATGGGAATGCTCATTTCTTAAATGAGGACTCATTTCTCCAAGGTATTTTGCATGCTCTCATTCGTTCGTATTGTTCAGCTAAATACTGTTTTAGGTCTTTATCAGTTATTAATAATTCTGACAATTCATGGTTTATTCATAACCATTATACATTTGCCATATGCTGCCTGAGTATTCAGACTGCTTTTTGAACAATGTGACGGCGGCCCTGGGCTTCTGCAATTCACATCCATTAAAACAGGTTATAGAGGAAGATTAATGAAATGAGAAACACAATAAAACATCTTGCAATAGCTTCCATTTTGAACTTTGAATTAAATATTGCATAGTAATTGCCTTAATTGGGTTTCAAAACTAGCATAATCTAGTGGAGTAACTCTTACAATCCTATATGGCCCAATTTTGCTACCCATACTCAGATAAGCAGTTCCTCACTCTGTGGCTGCGTCTAGACTGGCATGATTTTCTGCAAATGCTTTTAATGGAAAAGTTTTTCCGTTAAAAGCATTTGCGGAAGAGAGCATCTAGATTGGCATGGATGCTTTTGCGCAAAAGCACTTTTTGTGGAAAAGTGTCCATGCCAATCTAGATGCGGTTTTGCGCAAGAAAGCCCCGATCGCCATTTTCGCCAGTCTACAGTTTTTACCCGTCTACACTGTCCCTCTTGCGCAAAAGCATTTGCTGAAGAGGGCTTTTTCCTGAGCGGGAGCATCATAGTATTTGCGGAAGAACACTGACAATCTTACATGAGATCATCAGTGTTCTTGCACAAATTCAAGCGGTCAGTGTAGACAGCAGACAAGTTTTTCCGCAAAAGCAGCCACTTTTGCGGAAAAACTTGCCAGTCTAGATGCAGCCTGTCAGTAGTGCCACTGAACTGCCAATAGAATGGCCCATCTATGAAGACACTTCTCAGTGCAATAAAGGATGGTAATGTCTGGCCTGTAAACGTTCTGCAGTCTCGCTCCAAGCTTTCATATTAAATCTGTCTACTTTCATTCTAAGTGTGTAACAGAGTTACAGCTATTTTGGTGGTAAATCATCCTTGTGGGTGACATTCTGATAATGACTGACACTGACAACTTAAAAATAGAATGTCACTACTTGAAGCTGATAAATAGAGATCTTTCCCCTGATTTGGTTAGCCAGGTGTTCAGTTTTCATAAGTGAGGTGAAATCTGACACCTTCTACAACATGCTCCATTATTGTAAATATGAAATTGCCTGGATTTTTATGAAATGATCTTTGTTTAACACAAAAAACCCAGATTACTGCTTTTTGAGTTTATCGGTCTAGGCATTCATTAGCACAAATGATGTACGCTGCAGGGGAGAATATTCAGTGCACTCCAGAAAACAGTCTCGAGACAGATGGATGAACTTTTCTTTGAGCTGCAACCTGTCTAACCCCTATTTCTTCTGCATTTTAACTTAACCCTTTGAAAGTGAATTTTTGAGTTACTGCTAATTACTAATTGACTGCTTATGTGTAACTTATATGGATTCACAACTGCCATTCCAAAGGGTATGTTAACATACATTGACATCTTTCTAATTACAATGATATTTGAAAATTATTTTTGTTAATGTCTCAGTAGTGGTTATGGACTGCTTCCCTGGTGTTATTCAGTGGGTCCGAATCAAAACTTCAGCTCAGACTGTATTCTGAAGAAGTGGGCTGTGACCACGAAAGCTCATGATACCATCTACATGTTTTTTTAGTCTACAAAGTGCTATCAGACCATATGTTGTTTTCTAAGTTTATCCTGTACAGACTAACTCAGGGTATGTCTACACTACAGCACTAATTCAAACTACCTTAATTTGAATTAGTTAATTCGAACTAAGCTAATTCGAACTAGTGCATCTAGACCTAGTTTGAATTAGCATTTTGCTAATTTGAACTAGCATGTCCACATTGAGTGGACCCTGAATCGAGGTTAAGGAGGCCCGAAGCAGTGCCGGCAGGGCATCAGATTAGGACTTAGAGCGTGGAGCTGTTGTCTCAGGCTAGCTGAGGGCTGTGCTTAAAGGGACCCGACCCCTATCCTGGACAGACAGTTCTTAGGGGTTCCCCGCTTGCAAAGCAGCCTTGGCTTGGAGTGCCCTGAGTGCCCACACTGGGCACATCACAGCACTCGGCCATCAGCCTGGCTGCACTTGCCGCAGGCTGCCATCCTGGGGGGGGGGGTGTCTATTGAGGGGCTGCAGGATAGTTTCCACCCCGAGGAGCCTGCAGAGCCACCCCAGTCCTCCCCATCGGGGGCTTGTACCCCATTCCTCCCTCACCTCCTCCCACTTACCCATCCCTAGCCCCGCTTCCTGATGTACAAAATAAAGGACACGTGTGGTTAAAAATAGAAACTCTCTTTATTTAACAAAACTGGGGGAGACTGGGAAAAGGAGGTGGGAGAGGGGAGGGCAACTAAAATGATCAGGGGTTTGGAACAGGTCCCATATGAAGAGAGGCTAAAGAGACTGGGACTTTTCAGCTTAGAAAAGAGGAGACTGAGGGGGGATAGGATAGAGGTCTATAAAAGCATGAATGGTGTGGAGAGGGTGCATAAAGAAAAGTTCTTCATTAGTTCCCATAATAGAAGGACTAGAGGACACCAAATGAAATGAATGGGTAGTAGGCTTCAAACTAATAACAGAAAGTTCTTCTTCACAAAGCAAATAGTCAACCTGTGGAACTCCTTGCTGCAGGAGGCTGTGAAGGCTAGAACTAGAACAGAGTTTAAAGAGAAGTTTGATAAAGTCATGGAGGTTGGGTCCATGGAGTGCTATTAGCCAGGGGGTAGGAATGGTGTCCCTGGCCTCTGTTTGTGGAAGGCTGGAGATGTGTCCATGTGTCCTTTATTTAGTACAGCAGGAAGGGGGGCTAGGAAGGGGTAAGTGGAAGGAGGTGAGGGAGGAATGGGGTACGAGCCCCCGATGAGGAGGACTGGGGTGGCTCTGTGGGCTTCTCGGGGTGGAAGCTCTCCTGAAGCCCCTTGATTGACCCTCTCCCCTCCCGCGGATGGCAGCCTGTGCCAAGTGCAGCTGGGCTGATGGCCGAGTGCTGTGATGTGCCAAGTGTGGGCACTCAGGGCACTCCAAGCCAAGGCTCAGATGAATGTTCTCATCAAGAATAATCTGTAAGAGGGGAAAATAAAAATAATCCTTGACATAACTAATTTAAACACATAAAAAATAGATCATATGCATGTGGACAGGAAAATGCCAATTCATTATTATTTATGACATATGTAAATATTATCTTTTTGTAAATTTCAACTTAATTCTCATTAATCAGGTCAGAATATAACAAAATATCAAATGCTGCAGAGAGGAGGGTTTATATTGCATATTTATTTTGTAATATCGTTTTATATCCTTTGAGTTTGATAATATTTTTTAAAATATTTTAATAATGATAATGGACACTAATAGGACTTTTTGCTTATTTATCTCTTCATGGGTATAGAGACACAGGCAATCTCAATTTTCAGACCAATTGCCTTTTATTGTCCGTTTTAAGCAGATCTCCATAGGATCCTGGTGCTTGCATTTAATAGAGTTCTTGGCTGCATTCAGGCTGAAAAACATTGTCCCTTTTTCCAACAAAAATTTTCAACCACCTCTATTTGGAAGCTGAACCCAGACAAATTCAGAATAGAATAAGGTGCAAATTTTTAATAGTGAAATTAACTAACTGTTGGAACAACTTGTCTAAGCATGTGGTGGATTCCATATTTGAAGTCTTTAAGTGCGAACATCTTTCTAGAACTTATACAGTAGCTTAAACAGAAATTATGGCTTGATGCAGTAATTATCTAATGAGTTTCTGTAGCCTGTTTCAAGGAGGAGGTCAAACTAGATTAACATAGTGATTGCTTCCTTTTGGACTCAAAATCTACATGCTCTCTAAGGCTATGTCTAGACTGCAAGCCTCTTTCGAAAGAGAGCGTCTAGCCTGCACGCGGAATTTCGAAAAAGCAAGCCGCTTTTTCGAAAGAAAACACCCAGTGAGTCTGGATGCTCTCTTTCTAAAAAGCCTGTTTGCTTTCAAGAACGCCTTCTTTCGAAAGAGCACTTTCGAAAGAAGGCGTTCTTCCTCGTGGAATTAGGTTTACCACCGTCGAAAGAAAAGCCGCATTCTTTTGATTTAATTTCGAAAGAACGCGGCAGGTGAAGTTTTTTCGAAAAAAGGCTACTTTTTTCGAAAAAACCCCTGAGTCTGGACACAGCCTAAGGGTGTGTGTAGACCACAGAGTTTTTTCGAAAAAGTGGCCTTTTTAAAAAAAATCTTTACCTGTGTCTAGACTGCAGCCGTGTTCTTTCGAAAGTAAATTGAAATAATGCAACAGTTTTTTTGACCACGGAAATCCTCTTTTTATGAGGAAGAATGCCTTTTTTCAAAAGTGCTATGTAATGCAAACTATACTTTTTCAAAAGAGAGCATCCAGACTGCCTGGGTGCTCTCTTTCGAAAAAGCAGTTTGCTTTTTCGAAAGTACTGGTGGTAGTCTAGACTCTCTTTTTCAAAAGAGGCTTTTTCGAAAGCATCTTTCAAAAAAGCCTCTTTTGAAAGAGGCTTGCAGTATAGACATAACCTAAGAAACTTGCCTGGTTTGTCATTCAGTAAATTAGCAAAAACTTAGATATTACATCTTGCTTAGCACAACCCTCTTGTTTTGTCAGCAGTTCTCATGTACGTGAAAATAGCTCTTCTTCATCCATCTCCAGTCTATGAATTCTTTGGCATAATTCCATACAAGAACTCACTTTTGGGGGAGAAGAAAGAGGAAAGGATCTATTTTGCTGTATTCTGCTGGGATAAGCTAGTAAATTGCTTTTAAGTTTCCTCTGAAAGTGCCGCAGTGCTATTATTAAAGGGAAAACCAAGTCAGTTTGTGATTTGTTAGTTACATAGCAGAGGCAACCTAAGCTCTCCTTTACCCCAAATAACTAATTTTAGTGAGGTGTATCCATGTAACAGTGGGCAGAAATTGATCTTAGCTTCTAATGGCATGTACTTGTCTGTAGGGCTGTCTCTGCATGAATGTGTATTATTCATTTTCCCAGTAAGTTATGTAAAATTCATTGTTTAATGATGCACAGTCTGCAAATATGCTGGGAAGATGCCAACAGTCCACATGCAAGCACAATTACATATTTGCTTTGTTGACCTATGTACACATTCAGCTGCATAAAATAGTTGCAACTGGGATCCAAATAAGAATTGTCAACTTCTAAAATGTTCCCTCTTCCATTGTGTTAATGCCAGCAGAGAGCCTTTGTTGTAATTAGCCCAAATTTCCTTACTATATCCAGTTACACAGGAGTAATCCATGAATATTCATGGACAAGCTATTTGAATTACAAACATTCATGAATAAATCATTTGGCTGAAAACAGGGTAGGCTGTGTGTTTCATGGTTTCTCTGATTTATTCCATGGCGCTACAATTTGTAATAGTAGTTGCTATCATAAAGTTTATTTTTCAAGCCTTCCTTTCCAGCTGTGGCCAAGACACTCGGGGGGGGGGAGGGGGGACCTTTTCTTATATCCCTTAAAGGATAGATGCCTGTCCAGATGCATGGTGTAGATTTACTGTCCTGTAACTGTTCACACTCATTAGTGATTTTGAAAGGTGCCTTTATGATGTTTAGTATACAATAGACCTCAGAGAAAGGGGAAACAAAGCAGTTTTATCAGATTCTCAGTCAGGAGATGGAGAATGTGGCTCTGGAATAAGAAATATGTGTGTGTCAAAAGATTCCAGAAAAGTCACAAACTAGAACATTTTGTACCAACTGACAAAAATCAGGAGATCTAGTCCGTTCTTTCTGACATACAACTCACAGCATTAAGGCTTCAGGAACAAGTCATGTGACTACAGTAAACCCAATCAAGACTGCATTACTCAGTTACATGCTATGCAAAATTGCTTCCTTATTTAAATATTATGAAGCTCACACTGAAATGCGTCCCTTTTGCACAAATAATGGAATTAATATTGGCGTTATTGTTTTGCATGTGTAAAGACCGCTGAGAATACATATACTAGAAATGGTTCTGTGGCCATTTCTAGAAGTGGTGGGAAAGAGGATTGTTCAGAGGAGGTCTGAGAAAGAGGAGGCTGTGTGGCACTACCACAGGAGAGTATCTAATCTGACAAAAGGTCACAGTCGATTATTTGAAATTCACCTTCCAGCTATCTGTCTGTATATGTGGACCAGACACTTACAAGGGGGGGATGAAGCAGATGCCTTGTGATATCAACTAGGAAGTTAGAATTCAGAGGCCTGTACTCTGTTGGGCCTGGACGGGCCATTACCCAGTCATCAGAGGAAGGTGGAACCAATTCAATGGAGTCACAAGGAGAAGCAGATAAGGCAAAAATCAATACTGAGAAAAAGCTATTGAGTTCCAGCACTAGGAAAGGTTATTTATGGTTAAACAATGCCTATCCTCGCTAATGCCATAGCAGAATATTGTTAGCCAATAAATGTCATGTCTTTGTCTCTCCCTCTGACATGAAAGGAGCCTAGACATTTTCACCAATCCCTAGACACAGACACATGCAGAGCTTTTTCTTGCACATCATCTCCTGCTTTTCCCTCAGCCAGTCTCCAGGTTATTTCTTTTCCCAGTCCTCTCTCTCCCTGAGATAATCAAAGTTACAATTTCTTTAGGCAACCTTCCTGTTTGCAATCTTAGTTCAAGGAGCAAAAACAATGTAGTATGACTTACATGACCAATTGGTGCTAGACTAGCAAAGCTGTAGTAGTGGATGGTGCATATGGATTTCTTTGTTTTAAAGATTCCTCTAAAACTAATGAACAGTGAACAGATGCATAGATTACAAGTTTGGTTGGTAAAACAGCAATGTTATTGATGTAATATACACAGACGTCTGTAAGGCATTTGGCTTGGTACAGCATGACATTTTGATTAAAAAACTAGAAAGATATAAAATTAACGTCACACATTAAATAGATTAAAAGCTACCTAACAGATAGATCTTAAAATCTAATTGTAAACAGAGTATTTTCATTGAAAAGGCTTGTGTCTAGTAAGGTCCCATAGAGATTGGCTCTGTGCACATTGCTATTTAACATTTTTTACTATTGACCTGGAAGAAAACATGAAATCATCACTGTGGGTACGTCTACACTACAGCGCTAGTTCGAACTGACTTAGTTCGAATTAGTTAATTCGAACTAAGCTAATTAGAACTAACGCGTCTAGAACTAAAAACTAGTTCGAATTAGCGTTTTGCTAATTCGAACTAGCAAGTCCACATTGAGTGGACTCTGAACAGGGCTTAAGGATGGCCGGAAGCAGTGCCGGCAGGGCATAAGAGGAGGACTTAGAGCGTGGAGATGCTGTTTCAGGCTAGCCGAGGGCTGCGCTTAAAGGGTCCCAACCCCCACCCCGGACACACAGTTCTAAGGGGTACCCCGCTTGCAAAGAAGTTCTGGCTTGGAGTGCCCCGAGTACCCACACTGGGCACATCACACCACCTGGACATCAGCCCGGCTGCACTTGCCGCAGGCTGCCATCTGGGGAGAGGGGGCAATCGGGGAGCTGCAGGAGAGCTTCCACCCCCAGAAGCCTGCAGAGCCAGCCCAGTCCTCCCCATCGGGGGCTCGTACCCCATTCCTCCCTCACCTCCTTCCACTTACCCTTCCCTAGCCCCTCTTCTTATTGATGTACAAAATAAAGATAACGTTTCTTCCAACATTGACTCTGTCTTTATTGAACAAAACTGGGGGAGACTGGGAAAAGGAGGTGGGAGAGGGGAAGAGAAAGGCTGGGAGAGGGGAGGGCAACTAACATGATCAGGGGTTGGGAACAGGTCCCAGATGAAGAGAGGCTACAGAGACTGGGACTGTTCAGCTTAGAAAAGAGGAGATGGAGCGGGGACAGAATAGAGGTCTCTAAAAGCAGGGGTTGGGTGGAGAGGGTGCATTCAGAAAAGTTCTTCATGAGTTCCCATAAAGAAGGACTAGAGGACACCAAAGGAAATGAATGGGTAGCAGGCTTGAAACTAGTAAGAGACAGTTGTTCTTGACAAAGCAAATAGTTAACCTGCAGAACTCCTTGCTGCAGGAGGATGTGAAGGCTACAACTAGAACAGAGTTTAAAGGGAAGTGAAATCAAGTCATGGAGGTTGGGTCCATGGAGTAGTCTTAGCCAGGGGGTAGGAGTGGTGTCTCTGCCCAAAGTTTGTGGAAGGCTGGAGAGGGATGGCACGAGACAAATGGCTTGGTCACTGTCTTCGGTCCATCCCCTCCAGGGTCCCTAGGGTTGGCCGCTGTCGGCAGACAGGCTACTGGGCTAGATGGACCTTTGGTCTGACCCAGGACGGCCATCGTAAGCTCAGGGCTCAGGGTCGGGGGTCTCAGTGGACCCCCTTGATTTTCATGCACACCTGCTCCTACGTGGCCAGGCTGGCAGCTCTCCTGCCCTAGACGGCCACTTTCCTGTGCCTAGTCCGGAGATCGTGGACGAGGTCCACGATGTCCGCACTAGCCCAGGCAGGTGCCCGCCTCTTGCGGTCCAGGGTAAGCTCCCGGGAGCCGCCAGCCTGGTCTCGGGAAGAAGGGGTGGGCTGGGGGACATCGGGTGGGTGGCTCTGTGCCGTGCCAGGTGCAGGGTCTGCTGGCTGGGTGCTGGCAGGCTTGCACCTGGCACGGGCACCGTAGCCAGACCATGCCCCTTTAAGGGGTCCGGGGCCGGGAAGGGGGCATAGAGTTTCCCTGGTGTTGGCCAGAGTGGCCACCAGGGAAACCTGGGGAGGGCTAGTCTCCCACTAGTTCGAATTAAGGGGCTACACACCCCTTAATTCGACCTAGCTAGTTCGAACTAGGCTTAATCCTCGTAAAATGAGGTTTACCTAGTTCGAACTAAGCGCTCCGCTAGTTCGATTCAAATTCGAACTAGCAGAGCGCTAGTGTAGCGCCTATTAAAGTTAGTTCGAACTAACGTCCGTTAGTTCGAACTAACTTTGTAGTGTAGACATACCCTGTTAAAGTTAGCAGATGACACCAGTTGGGGGACTGGTAAATCGTGATGAGTTCTGTGATACAGAGAAATCTGGATCACTTGGAGAGCTGGGCATGAGCAAACAACTTTTCAATATGGCTAAATGTAAATATGTATATCTAGGAACAAAGAATATAGGCCTTACTTATCTGGGGATAAGTATGCCACTGTGACCAAAAAGGCTAATGTAATGCAGCACACACTGTATTTTGTCTGCTGCTGCCATACACACATATATTGGTCCCCCATGATATTAGTCTCTGCTTCTAAAAAATACCTCAAAGTATAAATAATACTTGAAACTCACCAAGTGCTTTCTGGGTTTTTTTAATACTCTGCAAACATTATTTATTAAATCTACACCACTGTCATTTTATAGTTGGGGCAGCAGAAATGTTAGGTGGCTACCCCTAAGTCACATACTCTGTCAGAGGCAGAACTAGGGTCAGACCTCAGCAGTACTTGGCTCTAGCCTTGGGTTCATCCACTCTACTATTCTGTCTCTCTCTAGCAGAAGCATAGGGTATCCAATGATAGGAACAATGAAAAGTTAGAAAAACAAACTTTGAACTCTAGAGACAGATACACTGAATATTTTGTGGATCTCATGAGAACTATAAAGATCTCAGATGTTCTTTTTGGAACTTCTGAAGGAGATAAGGAAACCTCTCTACACTCACCAAAAAGCAACATCCATTCTCACACAAACCTTGTTCAGTTTCCCTGGTCATGGTCTTAAACAAACAAACAAACAAACAAACAAACAAACAAAAACAGAAAATGTCCAACCCTATGGATGTGATTTCTCACTACTTTGCGTTTTGTGTAACTATTAATCACTTTGCACTGATGCAAGTATACAATAAGAGCTATATCTTTATTTGTGTCAGCATTTATTAGATCTCCTGGAACAACAAATAATCTATCCTCCAGTCCTATTTGTACTTAGCTAGTTTGATCATACTTTAAATACCCATAAATCTCTCAGACTTCTTTGTACTGGACCTATGCATTCTCAGTCCATCTCTCAGGCAATAAAGCTTCTTCACTGCAGCAAATATTCAAGTCATGGAGTAAAAACTTTACAATATGCATTAATTTGATAACAGCAAACTACTATTTTACAGTGATATGTCTGTTTACATGTCATAACATTTACCAGGGGTATGAAAGAGGCTTGGGTGGTTCTAAAGCCAGTAATGTTCTCAACTGATAACTTACTGTTTGTATGTGTACTATACATTTTGAAGTGTAGTACACCAAGGAAATGTTGTATTATACAGCTTATTAAATGGTCCACTAAACCTGCCAAGGGTCCAGCATCATAAATGGAATGTTAGACTCATATATATTCAGTGAACAGCCGTGGAAATAAAAATCAGCCATCCTAAAAAAGACAAAAGATGGAAAATAAGAAGAGCAATAAATGTAATAAAGCTTCTCTTTGAAAATGCAAGTAATATAGGAAACCAGGAGAGCTAGAGCTGTTACTAAATAATGGTGATCAAGCTCTAGTGGGTATAACTAACACCTGTTAGGATGATTTCCATAGCCAGAATGACAGCATAGTTTTTAAAGTCGTTAGGTCAGGCACTGTTTATGTTTGTACACAGTCTAGAACAGTAAGGCTCTGGTCCTCATTCAGGTCTCTCTAATCATTATTGCAGTAAACAGCGTAAAAAACAACAAGGAGTCTGGTAGCACTTTAAAACTTACAAATTTATTAGGGTATTAGAATGTAAGTTTTCGTGAGCTATAACTGACTTCAGAAGGAAGGAAGGAAGGAAGGAAGGAAGGAAGGAAGGAAGACTCCATGGCTATGTCTACACTGCAGGTTTGTTGCGCAAGAGCTTTTTGACACAGCATCCACACTGCCATGTGCTTTTGCGCAAGAGATGTGCTATTGCACAAGAGAGTTCACGGCAGTGTGGATACTCTCTTGCGCAAGAAAGCTCTGATGGCCATTTTAGCTATAGGGGTTTCTTGCGCAAGAAACCCCTGTTGCCTGTCTATACATGTCTTTTTGTGCAAGAGCTCTTGCACAAAAAGGCATATTCCTCATAGAAAGAGGAATAACTCTTGCGCAAAAAGCTCCGTGTTCTTACGATTTACTATACTTTTTCCTTGTGCAAGAACGCACTTGTAGTGTGGACGCGCCACAAGTTTTTGCGCAAAAACTCTGAAGTGTAGACATAGCCCACGTGTTTGTTTATACCTTGGTTTAGGATGTCAAATCTACACATGAAAACCACAAAACTTCAAAAGCAGGCTGCAGAGAGAAACTGCTGAGCTAGAACTCAGTATTGGAAAATGATAATTTGTCCCACAAAATTGTTTTGACTTGCGCTAATCATCTCAAAAGATTACAGTTTCATTCAGAATCAGACCTAACTCAGGTTCTAATGAAGAAACAACACCCCCCCCCACACACACACACATGTGCATGAATGAGAATTAAAATTTGACTATGTTGGGTGGGAACATTTTGTGTCCTACTGCGGCTCCAAGGTCGGAGGAGCAGTCCGTTCCCATCAGAACCCAAAGACTAGAGGAGCTTGCTCTTTCCCCTGAAGTTTGTTCTTCTTGTCACACCTCTGGTCCCACTCACTTGTGAATGACCCCACACACAAATAAATTTCTTTAGCCCCTGTTAGCAAATAACTTTGCTAGAACGTCTTAGGGTATGTCTAGACTACATGGCTCTGTCGATGGAGCCATGTAGATGAGTTTACTAGACATAGGAAAATGAAGCGGCGATTTAAATAATCACCGCTTCATTTACATCAAAATGGCCACCACGCTGTGCCGATCAGCTGTTTGGCGGCACAGCTGGGCAGTCTGGACGCACCGTTGTCAACAAGGGAAGCCTTTGTTGACCGCTCTGGTAAACCTCATTTCACGACAAAGCAACATACCCTTAGAGTCTCCATGTCCATTATCATGTCTGACACAGAAATGATTACAGGTATTTTAGTATGTCATAGGAAAATATAAAATTTTAGTTTGCAGTGTTTCAACAATTTCTTTGTATCACCATGTGATCAAAAAACTAATATAAATAAATGAGCATAATACTAGTGAAATATTGTACATATGTAAATAAATCAAAGAAAACCCCATTTGGAATCTGTAATAGCAGAAACTCTCAGGGTCTGAGCAATAAAATATGCCATATAATTTGCAACTCAGAACTCCCAATTGCATTTCTATGCTATTCACAGTTTCATAATATCCAATTATGATTACAAATGCAATTGCAAAAGTTATGCCAAACTACTTTACATGCTTGTATCCACTGAGGGTTTCTTATAAACTTGCCAATCTTAAATATGTTCTTAATCTCATTAAAATGTTATCCTGCTACTCCAGCATGTCAGCAAAATTAACAGTTCACTTGCTTTATGATATTACTACTATTACTTCATTCTTTCCACGGAAACTTTCCTTGGAGCATATTAATACAGTTTACAAGCATTAAGCCGTGTTTCTCCTTTGCCCCACATATAGGTGTTGTTATTCTAGTTTTGTAGATATGGAAAAATGAAGTATAAAAGTAAGTGGGACTATTCTTGGATGGTACGCATTATGTATAGCAATGTATAGACTCTAGATGCCAACAATGAGTATTTTAACATTAAGGATTTAGTGTTTATCCAGACATGCACTCTGAAATAGTCCAAAATTATACACACCCAATAATTAATGTCTATTTATACTTGGAAATATCATGAAACACATATAAAGTTCATTTCATATTTAGGCATCTGAATATGAAGTAGATAGTTTGTTTATGCTCTTTGTTTATGCTTTAATGCCTATCTCTCCATGCAAAAGAACTATGAGAAGCCAGTCCTTTCTGCCTTCTGCTATGCAAAGAACTCTAAAAAACAGTTAAGTAACTAAATAAGTACTTTAACTCAGGGTATGTCTTTACTGCAGGGGTTTTCTGATATACTGGAGATATCCCGGAATAACTCTGCTGCATCCAGGGAACACGTTTGTTCTTCCACTTTTTTTTTTGCAAAGGAGCAAATGTGCTCTTTCAGGGAGCCCTGTATACCTCATTCTATGAGGAATAAGGGCTCCTCCAAAAGAGGAGGCTTTTCCTCCATTCGGCCCCATCTAGACAGGGCCAAATAGTGGAAAAGCCTTTCCGGAAAAGCAATCGGAAAAAGCTATGCAAATTGCAGAGCGCAATTTGCTTAGCTTTTTCCAAAAAAAGGCTACAGTGTAGATCTACCCAAAGTAACAAAGTAAGTACTGTACTTATCCAAGATGCCAGAAGAGGAGAAATTTCATGTTATTAACTTTTAAGTCCTTAATCCAAAATATTCAAAGCCCTGAAAGGAAAAAAGGGCAGGATGAAATCTTTGAACATTTATGTATAAAAATGTCTGTTGCAAGTGCACAGAAATTTGGGACTGCTTTAGTAAAGTGTGCCAGTCTACCATTACTTTTTGTAGTGTTAAAGCTTCTGTAAGTTTTACCTCTGGTGAACTTTTCATCTTAGAAAAGAGGAGACTAAGGGGGGATAGGATAGAGGTCTACAAAATCATAACTGATGTGGGTCAGAAAAGAACTAGATGTCTAGTTTACAAGATTTACCGGAGAGGTCGACAAAGGCTTCCCTTGTCGACCACACCGCGTCTAGACTGCCATGCTGTGCCGGATCAGCTGATCATCAGCACAGCATGGCAGCCATTTTTATTTTTATGAAGCGGGGATTATTTAAATCCCCGCTTCATTGACTATGCGGGTAAACTAGTTTACATGGCTCCGTCGATGGAGCCATGTAGTCTAGACGTACCCAATTTGATCACTGTCCTGCTCCAAATTCAGAGAGTTTGGGTGAAAGATGCTATTTGTGACGCTACATTTGTACAAGATTATATTCCAGAGATGCTCCTTCATAAGAGACAGCATTATGAACACAGCAATTTGGATATGTGCCTGGAGGCAGGGGTTGGGAGCAACACATGGTTGTATACAGCAGTTCAACAGAGGTCTTCTACAGTTTGTTTTATTAAAGTTGTATCCCTTTCTCATTCACTAGTTTGTTATTTAAAGGCCTCAGGATTATTAGATGGTGTCAGAATTGCTAAATGAGAAGAAAATCGTGGTCATTTTGAACTAAAATCTTTCCTGTGTTTACAACTGAAAGCAGAGAGAAAAGGAGGCACTAGACAAGCATATGGAGAACCATGCAGAGAGGCTTTTGCATGTATTTGGTGAGAATAATAGAGGCTTGACAAGCTTAAGAGGAAGGAAAAAAGGCCCAAAATGGAAGTGTTACAGCCTCCATCCAGTCTGCAATTATCAGGCAATGTTGTAAAGAATTGGAAAAAATTCAGACAGTAATTTGGCAGAGGAGAACAATGATAAAGCGAAAGCATCAATCTTTTTGCATGTTGTTGGGGAGGAAGCATCGCATATTTGTAACAATTTTAAGTTTCAAGCATGAAGTTAAGGAAAGTACTGATTACATTTGAGGAACATTACATGCCAAAAAGGAAAGAAACCTTTGAAAGACACAATGTTTTTACATGCATACAAAAAAACCTGATGACACCATAGACCAATATGTCACAGAAGTAAGGAAACTCAGTAAAGTCTGTGATTTTGGAGAGCTGACAGAGTCTCTGAGTATCATTTGTATCATTAAAGACAAAGAGTTGAAAGAGAGACTGTCTCGTGAAGAAGATTTTCCTTTAGAAAAAGATCTCCAAATATGCAGGGCAGAAGAAACTGTGAAAGCATCACCAAAGAGCTGAATTCATCAGAAGGGGTTATCCATGTACTAATTACAAAAGAATAGGTAAAATCAAAGAGTCTAATCACTCACTATGGAAATCATTGCTGGGGCAAGACAAGGTACGGATGGTCACATGGAAGGTATGGATCACAGCCTGACCCCAAACAGTGTGTTGCCTTTGGGAAACTGTCATAAATGTAGGGGGAAGTAATAATTTTGCAAAATGTTCTAAATCAAGTGTAGACAAATCAAGTGCATTTAGTTAAAAACAATCTGGTTGAGGAGCTTTTCATAGACATACTGGGATCTAGCAAGCCTGATGCATGTGAAAAACACACTAAAATGGATGTCCTCACTATAAGATCATACTGAACCCAGATATGAAGCACTATTTTAGGAATATCATGACTTGTGTCAAGGGTCAGGATTCTTGAAGGCTGTACATACAATCCAGATAAACAAGCATGGCTCTCCAGCTATCCATCTACATAGAATTTATCACAGAGGGCATGCCATTTGCCCTCAGTGATAAATTCAAGGCTGAGCTTGTGAGGATGGATGCAATGCAAGTGATAATAAAAACTAAGGCGCAACAGAATGGGTGAGCTCCTTAGTCACTGTGAAGAAATTTAGTAGCCAGCTGCACATATGCTTAGATCCAGAAACTTCAACAAGACTGTAAAAAGAGAACAATTCAAACTTCCAGAGAAGAGATTATGGCTCAATTTTTAAATGCTGAATATTTCAGTAAATTGGATTTACCCTCAGGTTTTTTGTATCTAAAATTAACTGAAGAAAACTCAGCACTCTGAACATTGAATTCCTCATTTGGAAGACACCAATTCTTATGATTACCCTTCGGCATAGCTTCAGCACCAGGAATGTACAGGCAGACCCCGGGTTACATACAAGATAGGGACTGTAGGTTTGTTCTTAAGTTGAATCTGTATGTAAGTCGGAACTGGCATCAGCCGCTGCTGAAACTGATCAGTTTCAACCGCGGCTGAATCTGGATGCTAGTTCTGACTTACATACAGATTCAACTTAAGAAACCCAGGCGTCCCCAAGTCAACTGCTGCTGAAACTGATCAGCGGCTGATTCCAGGAAGCCTGGGGCAGAGCAACTCTGCCTCGGGCTTCCTGTAGTCAGCCGCTAGTCAGTTTCAGCAGCGGCTGACTTGGGGACGCCTGGGGCAGAGCAGCTGGGGTGCTGCTGGGTTGCTCCAGTAGCGCGGCTCCTCGGCACTACTGGACCAACCCGGCAGCACCCCAACTGCTCTGCCCCAGGCGTCCTGATTCAGCCGCTGCTGAAACTGACCAGCAGCGGCTGAATCAGGACGCCTGGGGCAGAGCAGCTGGGGTGCTGCCGGGTTGGTCCAGGGGTAGGCAAGAAAAGCCTGGTCTGCTGGGGGGGGGCACTAGCTGCACCCCCCCCCCCCCAGCAGACTAGGGAGACGGGGGTGGCGGGACCACCCAAGTCCTCCACGGCTTTGCTCCGTCTCCCGGTCTGCTGACCTGGGAGATGCAGAGCAAAGCCGCAGCGCACGCGGGCAGCGGGACAGTCCAGGCGGCGGCGGCGGCTTTGCTCAGGTGTCCCTGGTCTGCTGGGGGGGTCCAGCGGCTTTGCTGGACCCCCCCAGCAGACCAGTGGGACAGGAGCAAAGCCGCTCAGGCGGCGGCTTTGCTCGGGTGTCCCTGGTCTGCTGGGGGGGAGGGGGTCCAGCGACTTTGCTGGACCCCTCCCAGCAGACCAGGGAGACCGGGAGAAGCTTTTCTCACCCCAGAGGACACGGGTGGTGACCCGTCGCCCGTGAGCTCCGGAGCGAGAAAAGCCCCGTTCATAAGTGCGGATCCGACGTAAGTCAGGGACTGCCTGTACTACAAAACTGTACATATGATCTCTGAACATATTAATGGTGTTGACCTCTTCACTGGATGACCATCATCTCAGGATCAATAAAAGAGGAGAATGATTGTAGACGTGGGAAGTTCTGGATGCAACCAGAGATGCAAATCTGCAATTTAAATAGAAAGAAATGTTTCTTAGTGGTTACAGACGTGACTTTTGTTGGGGACATTTTTTCCAATAATGGTCTAAAATCTGGCAAGAGACAATGATCAGCCATTGAAATGATAACATG
The DNA here is from genome assembly GCF_052426305.1 of Pelodiscus sinensis. NCBI lineage: Eukaryota > Metazoa > Chordata > Testudines > Trionychidae > Pelodiscus > Pelodiscus sinensis. Next base: position 18,709,191 of record NC_143054.1, read on the forward strand.
GCCCCAGTCAAAGAAAGTTGTCTACCGGTTTCTGAGAATGGTTGTTCATCTTAGAAAATTCATACTTAATCTCTCTACCAATGCAGAGCTTTGAGAAAATTTCTAGAGAATAAAAATGAATTGAACAGAGATACAGAATAGCAGGAGCCATGGGAAGGTTTAAAACAACAAGTAATACAAGAACTAGTGTTGAAGTTCTTTGCATGAGGAAGGTCAGTTTAAATCTCATCAGATGCGTCACATTACAGTCTGTGTGAAGTGCAGTGATTTTAAAGAACCATGAGGATTGTTGGCAACTATTGGCATCATTATCATCATCAACAACCATGGGCTCAACGCCCGTTGGTGTCACTATTTCCTTCCATCTTTCCTTGTCCAGTGCAGAGTGGCTTAGTTTCTGTAGACTATCTCCTCACTAATCTACCATATCATCTACCCATTTTTTGGGGGGTCTGCCTATCCGATTCAGACCATCCATTATGCTGAATAAAAGAGTTTTAACTTTTTGCTCGTCATTCATTCTTCAGATATGCCCGAATAACTGTAACTTCCATTGTATAACCTTCTGCAGTAGGTTCTCTTTTGGCTGTATATTCCAATATAATTCCTCATTGGTAAACTTCTGCATGCATCCTATTCTCGGGATCTTTCTATAATAACTCCTCTCGAATGCCAATATCCTTCTCTTCAAATCTTTCGTTATCACCCATGACTCACATTTGTACAACATGCTGCTAAATACACACATTTTCATGATGCTCAGCTTCATTCCTAAGCTAATTGCTTTACTTTTCCAGATCTTATCCATCACACTCATTCTTAAGCTTTCAAACTTATTCTTGCTTTCACTATTCTGGTCGCTATTTCCTTCTTACAGTCCAGATCATACATCATGTTGCTCTCCAAATATGTGAACTTAAATGCATCCAAATCACTGACTGAGGCGGAAACCAGATAGGCACAGATAAAAAAGGAGCTTTGAGGAACATGGTTTATCTGTGAGATATTCATTGGTCTACTTATGGATAGAGAGTGGAAGTTAAAATGGACCTCGAGCCCCTGATAGTGCTTTTAGTAAATCACTAAATGACTGTAACTTAAGGATTAAAAGGAGGATGGTAAACCTTCAAAAATATGATTTGTTTATGACCTACACTCTCAGTAAACCCATATTCACTGCAGATGTGCTTTCCATAGCAGTGGCTCCCATGAAACCAGAGAAGACTTTAGAGACAGAGATGCAAGCTTGTGTAGATCTGACTGTAAAATCAATTCCCATAGCTAACAGGAAACTGCAACAAATAAGAGAGGAAATGGAGCAAGATGAATCACTGAGAAGCCTTAAAGAAGTGATAATTAAAGGGTGACCTGATGACATAAGCAGTTGCTGTCCATGTATAGGAGACTGGTGGAACTGCAGACATGAACACGCTGTGATAGATGGGATGATTTTCCAGGGCAGTAAGTTTGTAATTCCAGTGAGTCTCTGAAAATAAATGCTACCAAAGATCCATCAGGGTCATTTAGGAATTGAGGCATGCAAACAATTAACACAAGAGGACCTATATTGGCCGAGGATCAATCATGATATTACAAAATTGGTAGGAAATGGCTTTTCATGCTTGAAATACAAACCAGGCCAAGAGGTGGAACCACTGAGACTTCATCTAGTTCCACAAAGGCCTTATGAGAAGGTCAGCACTGCCTGATTTACCTGGGATTTAAAGGATTATTTAATAGTTACAGATTATTATTCTCTGTATCCAGAAATTTGCACGCTGTGCAGTACTAATAGTAAATCAGTGATAGCCAGCATGAAGGGAATCTCCTGGAGACATGGAATTCCAGATGAAGTCTTTAGAAATTATTTTTCAGTGCAGATTTTAGACAATTTGCCATAGATTAGGATTTTCATCACAAAACATCAAATCCAAATTACCTTCAATCAGCTGGACTTGTTGTAAAGTCTGTACACACAGTAAAAAATCTTTTAGAAAAGAGTTTTGACAGTGGGATGATTTTTATAAAGTGTTACTGGTTTACTCAAGGACACCTATGAATTATGGCTTTTCTCCAGCTCAGCTACTAATGGAAAGAAGGATCAAATCTAATTTACCAATTACTGATAACTTGCTGAAATCAGAAATGGAAGCTGAAATATTATTTTTGACAAAAGGTCCCACAAGCTCCCATCCCTTAGGGCTGGTGGTAGAGTGCACCTGAGGAATCACACCTGTAAAACTTGGGGCCAAAGATCAACATTGGTATGGTCAACATTAAAGAACAGTAGGTGGTCCGGACAGAGCAGAGGCACACATTTTGACATAACTTTAGAGATTTATGAGGAATCTCAGAAAGTTTCAACGCACTGACAGCAGATGTGGACTCTGGCATTTCCCGCATGGCGGAACCTTTACCATGCAATGCACAAAGGAGAAACTGTCAAGCAACAAGAAAACAACTCAGACTTTAAGGAAAGGTTGATACCAAGACAATCTGAGTGGGAAATTAAACATCCTGAAAAATTCATAGAAACTTGCTGACATGCCTGGAGGAAGAGTTTTGGAGGAAAGTGAGTTGTAAAGACTCACTTGAGAGTGCTATGCAGGTAATCCCTCCTCTTTGGTAACTGACACAGTGGGTTTATGAAAACATACTACATGGGTTGAGAATTTAGTGCATGTGTTATTGGAGAGTTGTTAGCTATTTATATAAATATATGTATGTTCGTTAATTTGTTTTTCTCTAAAAGGGAAGACATAACAATATGTTTGTAGAATCTTATTATTTAGAGATGCTCCCTCAAAAGGGTCAGTATTACAAACATAGGAATTTGAGATATGCCCTTCAGACAAAGGTTGAGGACACCACATTGCTGTGTGTGCAACCATTAATCAGAGACACTTTCTTTTACAAAAATTGTATCAATTTCTCATTCACTGGTTTGTTATTTAATGATCCCAGTGATCTTTATACTGTACACCCCTTTTACCATGCTCTCCTCAGATTCTGCACTGAGCATAATTTGTTGGACAAGGGGATCAAGACCTTTATCTCCAGCTCTTATGTTTTTTACTGGCCTTTTTAAGATGTTTTGTCCAACAGTAATGTCGCTCTTGTGGTTGTCATGTAGGGTGGGGGATTTCATTGATGTGGCTGTTTCCTGATCAGTGGAACTGACAGACTATGTAGGCCCCTGGGGAACAAGGAGGGGGCACTGGCTCCATGCTACCAGAAGGGAAGGGCAGAGGGCAGAAGGAGTGAGGCCCAGGGCAGCTAGCCCTCAGCACTGTCCAGAGCACAGCCCCCCCTCAGCCCTTAGAGCTTCTTGGAGTGCACAACCAGTGCTTCGGCAGTGATGTCAAGGGCCCCAGGCTCTGGTCGCCACCACTGCTACTGCAGCACCAGTAGTAGCCAGACCCCTGGGCCCATTTGAATCACCAAACCCCGGGGTAATTGTTCCCTTTATACTCCTCTCCCCCATCAACAGGCCTGTTCCTGATTCATTCATAGAATCATAGAATAATAGGACTGGAAGGGACCTCAAGAGGTCATCAAGTCCAGCCCCCCGCCCTCAAGGCAGGACCAAGCTCCGTCTACACCATCCCTGACAGATGTCTATCTAACCCGTTCTTAAATATCTCCAGAGAGGGAGATTCCACCACCTCCCTTGGCAATTTATTCCAATATTTGGCCACCCTGACAGTTAGGAATTTTTTCCTAATGTCCAATCTAAACCTCCCCTGCTGCACTTTAAGCCCATTACTTCTTGTCCTGTCCTCAGAAACCAAGAGGAACAAATTTTCTCCTTCCTCCTTGTGACACCCTTTTAGATATTTGAAAACCGCTATCATGTCCCCCCTTAATCTTCTATTTTCCAAACTAAACAAGCCCAGTTCATGAAGCCTGGCTTTATAGGTCATGTTCTCTAGACCTTTAATCATTCTTGTCGCTCTTCTCTGTACCCTTTCCAATTTCTCCACATCTTTCTTGAAATGTGGCGCCCAGAACTGGACACAGTACTCCAGCTGAGGCCTAACTAGTGCAGAGTAGAGCGGCAGAATGACTTCACGAGTTTTGCTTACAACACACCTGTTGATACAACCTAGAATCATATTTGCTTTTTTTGCAACAGCATCATACTGTTGACTCATATTCAACTTGTGGTCCACTATGACCCCTAGATCCCTTTCTGCCATGCTCCTTCCTAGACAGTCGCTTCCCATATTGTATGTATGGAACTAATTGTTCCTTCCTAAGTGGAGCACTTTGCATTTCTCTTTATTAAACCTCATCCTGTTTACCTCTGACCATTTCTCTAACTTGCTAAGGTCATTTTGAATTATGTCCCTATCCTCCAAAGAAGTTGCAACCCCACCCAGTTTGGTATCATCTGCAAACTTAATAAGCGTACTCTCTATCCCAATATCTACATCATTGATGAACATATTGAACAGTACGGGTCCCAAAACAGACCCTTGAGGAACTCCACTTGTTATCCCTTTCCAGCAGGATTTAGAACCGTTAACAACAACTCTCTGACTATGGTTATCCAGCCAATTATGCACCCACCTTATCGTGGCCCTATCTAAGTTATATTTGCCTAGTTTATCAATAAGAATATCATGCGAGACCGTATCAAATGCCTTACTAAAGTCTAGGTATATGACATCCACCGCTTCTCCCTTATCCACAAGGCTCGTTATCTTATCAAAGAAAGCTATCAGATTAGTTTGGCATGACTTGTTCTTCACAAACCCATGCTGACTATTCCCTATCACTTTATTACCTTCCAAGTGTTTGCATATGATTTCCTTAATTACCTGCTCCATTATCTTCCCTGGGACAGATGCTAAACTGACCGGTCTGTAGGTCCCTGGTTTGTTCTTATTCCCCTTTTTATAGATGGGCACAATATTTGCCTTTTACCAGTCTTCTGGAATCTCCCCTGTCTGCCATGATTTTTCAAAAATCATAGCTAAAGGCTCAGATACCTCCTCTATCAGCTCCTTGAGTATCCTGGGATGCATTTCATCAGGACCTGGTGACTTGCTGACATCTAACTTTCCTAAGTGATTTTTAACTTGTTCTTTGTGTATCCTATCTTCTAAACTTACCCTCTCTCTGCTTGTATACACTACGTTAGGCACACCTCCAGACTTCTCAGTGAAGACCGAAACAAAGAAGTCATTGAGCATCTCTGCCATTTCCAAGTTTCCTGTTACTGCTTCTCCCTCCTCACTAAGCAGTGGGCCTACCCTGTCCTTGGTCTTCCTCTTGCTTTTAATGTATTTATAAAAGGTCTTCTTGTTTCCCTTTATGCCTGTAGCTAGTTTGATCTCATTTTGTGCCTTTGCCTTTCTAATCTTGCCCCTGCATTCCCGTGTTGCTTGCCTATATTCATCCTTTCTTATTTGTCCTAGTTTCCATTTTTTATATGACTCCTTTTTTATTTTGAGATCATGCAAGATCTCCTTGTTAAGCCACGCTGGTCTTTTGCCATATTTTCTGTCTTTCCTACACAGCGGAATTGTTTGCTTTTGGGCCCTTAACTACGTCCCTTTGAAATACTTCCATCTCTCCTCAGTTGTTTTTCCCTTCAGTCTTGCTTCCCATGGGACTTTACCTACAAGTTCTCTGAGCTTATCAAAATCTGCCTTCCTGAAATCCATTACCTCAATTGTGCTGGTCTCCCTTCTACCTTTCCTTAAGATCATGAACTCTATTATTTCATGATCACTGTCCCCCATACTGTCTTCCACTTTCAAGTTCTCAACTAGTTCCTCCCTATTTGTTAAAACCAAATCCAGAACAGCTTCTCCTCTGGTAGCTTTTTCAACCTTCTGAAACAGAAAGTTGTCTCCAATGCAGTCCAGGAACTTATTGGATAGCCTGTGCCCCGCTGTGTTAGTTTCCCAACATATGTCTGGATAGTTGAAATCCCCCATCACCACCAAATCTTGGGCTTTGGATAGTTTTGTTAATTGTTTAAAAAAGGCCTCATCCACCTCTTCCACCTGGCTAGGTGGCCTGTAGTAGACTCCTAGCATGATATCACCCTCGTTTTTTACCCCTTTTAGCTTAACCCAGAGACTCTCCACACAGCTATCTCCTACGTTCATCTCCACTTCAGTCCAAGTGTGTACATTTTTAATATACAAGGCAATCCCTCCTCCCTTTTTTCCCTGTCTGTCCTTCCTGAGCAAGCCATACCCTTCCATACCAACATTCCAATCATGCGTCCCATCCCACCAGGTTTCTGTAATACCAATGATATCATAGTTGTATTTATTGGTTAGCAATTCCAGTTCTTCCTGCTTATTACCCATACTTCTTGCATTTGTATATAGGCATCTAAGATACTGATTTGATCTTGCCTCCCTGTTGTGCCCTGACCCTCCTTTCTCCTTGCCATTATAGGCCATAGTCCCCCCCATTTCCAACCCATCTCCCAGTCCCGCACATTCGGCACTTACCTGTGAGCTTTGCTCACCTGCCCCCGTTGAACCTAGTTTAAAGCCCTCCTCAATTCATTCAATTCATCTGTTGAAGTGTGTTTTACCCCCTGAAAGTTTATGCCCTAATAAATTTGTTAGAGTACGCCTAACCGCCACACTTATTTCAAAATACGATATTCCAGAATAGTTATTCCAAAATAGCTTATTTCAAATTAGCATGTCTACTAATTTGCAGGGAACCTTCAAAATTAGTCTGAGGCAGGCTTCCCTAATGTAGATGTGCCATCTCGATTTAGAACCACAGGAGAGGAATAACTTAGAAGGGCTCTGGTGAGTGGCTATTTCAAAATAGCATCCGTGGAGCATCTACACCCGCCTTATTTTAAACTATTTTGGAATAGGCATGATTTCTCGTAGAATGAAGTTTACAGATTTCAGAATAAGCCATCCATTATTTTGAAATAAAACTAGTTATCTAAAAAAAAGGTGCCGCATAGACGCACCCTCAGTCTCTAAGGTGCTACAGGACTCTTGGTTGTTGATTCATGAATGTCTGTGACCATCAGACCAAAGCCTTTGTATCAGGGATGGTGGAACAATTTGCATAGGATAGAAAACACTTCAAGCTCTGGCAGCACCTGTAGCACCCTTAGTTCCAGCATCCATGCCTTGCTTCAATAACTGAAGCAGCAAGGAAGCCACGGGAATGATCAGAGCACAAGGGCGATGGTGTCATAGTGCTTTGGTTCATTGAGGAGAGGGGCAACTGCACACTGAAAGAATTGGAGCATCTGCACCCAGTGGCAGCCCGTCAGTACAGGTGAACTAAGCGGTTGCTTAGGGCACCAAAATAAATGGCCGTTGATGGCTTTGGAGGCGGGGACACCAATCGCACGTTTCACCTAGGGCACCAGTTGCCAACAGCTTGTCTAGGGCTGCTCGTGTCTGCACCACATCCACCCACAGACCCAGAGAGAGCAAATTTTAGTAGTATTCTCTGTAGAGGGGTTGGTAGACTCTCTTCTGTGAAGGACACACTGATAATTTCTGTCAACAGTGAAGACAGTTCCTACTTACTGGTTATCACCATCCAGAAGGAATATGGATCTGTTTCATAGTTCATTGCATATTCCTGACAATACCTTGAATGTTTATGATAATACCAAACTACAATAGTGCAGTGTACAAGGAAGCCTTTGTCGATTGGCGCAGGTATGCCTCGTGGAACCAGGTTTACCTGCGCCGATCGACAAAGGCTTCCTTGTCGACAGTGGCGTTTCCAGACTGCCCCGATCTGCTGACAAACAGCTGATCGGCAGAGCGGGGCAGCCATTTAAATTTAAATGAAGCCACGATTATTTAAATCGCGGCTTCATTTTCCTCTGCCGATCTGTCTAATCTACATGCCTCCGTCAACAGAGGCATGTAGTCTAGACACACCCCTAATGTTCATTTTTGGCCAAGGCTATGACAGATGTACTGTTCTGTGTGCTCATCAGCCCTTTGGCCTTTTAGTTGGATGGTTTGTCTCTCTCAGGCATGCTGAAAATCTACAGCATTCAAAAGTTTCCACATGCCAAACACCTATCTTTGCCTATTCCTATGGTAGGATGGAGCATACAGGTTGTAATCAACAGCTGGATTAGGTGTGGTCAACACACGGGACTGAACATCCTGTAGCTCTCCACTATCCAGTTGTCATCTGCTGGAACCATCTTATGTCCTAATATTGACATCTTCCTATACAAACTTGGTTCTCTTGACACTACAGCTAGGGATGCGGTTGCCTTGCTCATGCACATGTATTTATGGTGATAGCAGTATAGCCATAGTAGGACTGAGAGTGGCAGCAGAGGCATGACTGAGCTGTATTGAGTACAAACCCACCTGAAACTGAGAGTATATACATGGTGTGCATTGCTGCTACCCATGGCAATACTGCTATCCTAGATTGAGGAGTACTAGCATGAGTATATGTACATGAGCAGGGGAATCACATCTCTAGCTATAGCATTACTCATCCTGGATGTTTCTTTATTATGAACTTGCCCCTATTATCATAACTTTGCATGGAAAATAAAAATGCTATGTCTGTGTTTGTCTCAGCTCTTCCTTAAGCATACACAACAAGATCCGAAACCACAAAAAGAAGTCACCTTGACTCTTTGTCCTCCTGTTTGGTCCTGACAGCAGTAGCATTTGTGTTTCTATCCTCCCACTTAACCAGAAGTAACAGCTCTTTACTGTTAGATTATACTGCTTCATTTTGAAAGCTTTTGCGAGCCTCTGTAGTATAATCATTTTACTTTAGAGAGCATGTAATTTTAAGCTCTTGCATAACACTGCACATTTTTATAGTGTTACTAAACTTTGTAATTTTATTTCCCTATGAAAATTAAGTGCACACTGATGTTATGGAATTTTTCCCTCAGTCACAGTTGGATGAAATTGGAATGGGGTATTATATGGTAGGTTGGGAGTACTGATCTTTGCAAATGTAAAAGATTTTCTACTTCCCTTGTTGCATATCCATTTCACACATAACCAAATCCATCAAATCATTCATGTTTCCCTTCAGCAACAAACAATCTGTAACCCCCCCAAAAGTAACAAAAAACATGTTCTGTGTGTATTTTTTAATATAGTCCCTTTGCTACAGGTACAGTTTACAGTGGAGAGGACCATTAAATTTGATGTTTCACAAATCATATCTGCAAAAATGAGCCTGTTTCCATATACTGGCAGTCTGTAAAGGCCCCTCAAGGTGGACTGGGTAAACAATACTTTTCCTGATTTGAGTTAGATACAGTATGACCTTTACTGGCTGCCATAAAGAAATCTAAAACAGAACTTTCAGAAGCAGTTTGTTTAAATATACAATAGAGGTGATGTAATGGTCAACATAGTGCACTATGATTTGCATTCAATCATTGGCTTTGCTATAGATTTCCTCTGTGACCATGAGCTATTCATTTAATCACCAGGTGCAATCTTTTCCTCATTTGTAATGCAGGTATAATAATAGCTTCTGGTCTCACATGTGTATTGGCAGGATACATTCATGACCATGTGAAGTGCATAAATACAATCATGGTGAATGCCATCTAAGTACAGAGATAAATAGTCTCCAGGCTTTCAATTACCATCTACCTTCTCTGCGTGCAGCTATTTTTTCCCTCTAAAATCTTTTTTTAGCTCCTGATGGGTGCTTAGAATTTGCATCACCTGTGAATTTCACTAGAAATTGCAGCTGCTCAGCATGATTCAGTACTGAATCATCCATCAATACGTTGCACCCTGTATTGGCCAAAATTAGATTCAAGCATGAGCTGCTGCCCATTTCTACATTACTAGAGTGAGATTTTCTTCTTTAATCCGGCTGTTTATCTAGCTGGATTTGCAAAGTAAGGAGAACAGCAACTCCCATCAGCACCCTCCTCAAGGAATTTTCCTTTTCCCTGGCCTGGAAAAGAAAGAGTTGCTGATCCAGGAAGTGACTGGGGTATGTTTGAAAGCAGAAGCAATAGCCACGTGGTAAACATATGGCTGGAGAGAAATTGGAAACAGGATCAGCTGCAGAACCATGTGTGGAGCAGGCTGCGAGTCCTGGACAGTACAGCTGGGTGTGGGACATATGGGAAATCAGGGAGCGCTGAGCAAGCAGTCGATGCAGAGGGGCCCCAAGGAAATGCACTTAACTGAGCCTGTTCTGGAAAACACCTATTTGCTTGGAATGAGGACTGGCCTGATGAAGGCAATCCAGGTCCCAGGCCTGAAGAGTCCTGACTCTCAAGTGAATTGCACCATAGACCCAAACAAGAACGGCTATAACTCACTTTGAACTGTAACTGAGCCTCTGAGCCTAGGGTCTTTGGTAAACTTTTCCACTTCTTGACAGCTCTAGTAAAAGTGTGTCTGAGTTGTTTAGGCCCACCAAGGCTAGCATGTACAAGGTCCACAGAAGAATGAAGAGTGCTTGCCTCTGAGATAGAGTGCACTGTGCATACTACCAGCAGCATACTAGGGTACGTCTACAGAGTAACATTATTTCAAAATAACTAGTGTTATTTCAGAATAACTAGTTTTATTTCAAAATAACTTAGTCCGCGTTTACGCAGCAGGCAGTTATTTTGAAATAATGTCAAAATACTGTCAAGCTGGAGGACTTCTTACTTCAACTCCTGTAGCCTTCGTTGTATGAGAAGTAAGGGAAGTGGGAGGAAGAATGCTCTATTTCCAAATGGGCTCGTCTACACTGGCCCCTTTTCCGAAAGGGGCATGCTAATTTCACAGGTCGTAATAGGAAAATCCGCGGGGGATTTAAATATCCCCTGTGGCATTTAAATAAAAATGTCCGCCGCTTTTTTCTGGCTTTTAGAAAAGCTGGAAAAGAGCGTCTACACTGGCCCCGATCCTCCGGAAAAAAGCCCTTTTCCAGAGGATCTCTTATTCCTACTTCTAAAAGCCGGAAAAAAGCGGCGGACATTTTTATTTAAATGCCGCGGGGGATATTTAAATCCCCCGCGGATTTCCCTATTACGACCTGTGAAATTAGCATGCCCCTTTCGGAAAAGGGGCCAATGTAGACATAGCCAATAAGTGCTATGTAGATGCTCCCAATTTCGAAATAAGCTATTTCAAAATAAGCTACACTACTGATGTGTCTCGATTTGCGTAACTAATCCCTGCTCTGCAGATGCACCCCTAGTGTTTTGGATAGTGAATAATTGTGATAATTTCATTATATTTCTTAGCTAACAAAAACCAAAATATGTGTCCAAAGGGAAATTTGACATTTTGAAATATTGAAACCTTCTATTTTTGCTTTTCAACAACAAAAGAAAATGTCTAGTTCTGGGTTAGAGCTCTGCATTCATGCCTCACTGCATCCTAGGAATTGTAGTTGAGGTGTCTCATGACTTCCTTTGTACATATTGGCCAGATTTGCTAGCCAGTCTACAACTCCCATGATGCTTCAAACTCTGTTCCAACTTTGACTTTTCTCATGATTGTTTCTTTCCCTTCTAATAAATCCGTTCCAAGAAATGTTTTCAGATATAATAAAATTCTGTGTATCATTCTCACTGGGAATGCTACACATTAAATACTTTGAAAAAATGTTGGATGATTTTTTTTTAATTTCAGAGGAAAACGTAAGTTATCTTGTCCTATGACGGTATGTTAGGCTGTAAAATCACAGACAATAAAAGTGGTACCAAGTCATGTTTAGATATTGTTTTTCTACTGTTTATAAAGTCACTGCATACATTATTTAAAATAAGCAATTATTCTACAAAAAATAAATGAGGCTATTCCTCTGGGGTGTGTTTGCACCTCCAAGCTAGCTAATGTCATACAGTGTATAACCACCATCAGAAAAAAATGTACATCTTCAGGGAAGTACTCCACTAAATCAGTTTTAAATGTATATTATGCCTAAGGCTGAAGTTTGTGGTGGAGCAGGGGTAGTAGATGTAGTGGTTAGAGGACAGGCTTGTGAGTCAGAACTTCTGGGGTTTGATTTTTCCCCTCACACTAGTGTAAAAAAGTACTCAGCTACCATAAACCCTCACTATTCATGGTATATGCATTCCCGGCACCACCACAAATGGGCTGTGTCTACATTGGCATCCCTTTCCGGAAAAGGGATGCTAATGAGACACATCACAATTGCAAATCCGCGGGGGATTTAAATATCCCCCACGGCATTTGCACTTACATGGCTGCCGCTTTTTTCCGGCTTGGGGATAAGCCGGAGAAAAGCGCCAGTCTAGACGTGATTCTCCAGAAAATAAGCCCTTTTCCGGAGGATCTCTTATTCCTACTTATTTTCCGGAGAATCACGTCTAGACTGGCGCTTTTCTCCGGCTTATCCCCAAGACGGAAAAAAGCGGCAGCCATATAAATGCAAATGCCGCGGGGGATATTTAAATCCCCCGCGGATTTGCAATTGCGATGTGTCTCATTAGCATCCCTTTTCTGGAAAGGGATGCCAATGTAGACACAGCCATGGTGAAATCCGTGAATACTTGGGGCAGCAGCTCCTTGCTCCCGTGGTGAGCTCCCCGTGCTTCCCAGCCCCTGCGGTGAGTTTGCTGCATCTCCCAGAAGCCACAGGGAATACACCGGGGGAGGGATGTATCAGGAGTTCACCGAGAGGGACGGGAGCCATAGAGAACTGCCATCAGGGATCAGGCGCAGCAGGGAGCTCACCAAGGGGACCAGGAACTGCAGCAGACTCACTGCAGCTGTCAGGATCCAAGGGGTACTCTCCACGGCTGCTGGGCATTGTGGTATGTTTCCTGCAGCTCCCGGCCCCAGGGGTGAGCTCCTGGTGGCTTCTGGCCACCATAGTGAGTTCAGGGGGCTCGGGCCCCTGACTGCTGCTGTCCAGCAACAGGCCCCCTCTTGAGGCCGCATCCCTCCAAAGAGGATGGAGAGAGGCTGTTCTTTGTAGTGACGGGTAGCAGAGCAAGGAGCAATGGTCTCAAGTTGTAGTGGCAGAAGTCTAGGTTGGATATTAGGAAATACTATTTCACTAGGAGGGTGGTGAAGTACTGGAATGGGTTACCTCAGGTGGTGGTAGAATCTCCATCCCTAGAGGTTTTTAAGTCTCTGGCTGGGATGATTTAGTTGGGGTTGGTTCTGCTTCAGGCAGGGAGCTGGACTCGATGAACTCCTGAGGTCTCTTCCATTCCTAGGATTCTATGATTCTATGATCTCTTCCGGGCTAGAAGATGAAGTGCAATGGGGGGCGGGAGAGATATGCAAATAAGTGAAATCATGATTAGCGATTCTGCAATTTGCAAGGGTCTCCTGTACAGTGAAATTAGCACGGTTACACAAATATAAAACTGGTGTGGCTGGAGGGAGACTCAGATGACTGGGGTGTTTGTTTAGCTGAGCTAGGATCACATTATGAATCATAGAATCATAGGACTGGAAGGGACCTCAAGAGGTCATCGAGTCCAGCCCCCCGCCCTCAAGGCAGGACAAAGCTCCACCTACACCATCCCTGACAGATGTCTTTCTAACCTGTTCTTCAATATCTCCAGAGAGGGAGATTCCACCACCTCCCTTGGCAATTTATTCCAATACTTGACCACCCTGACAGTTAGGAATTATTTCCTAATGTCCAATCTAAACCTCCCCTGCTGCACTTTAAGCCCATTACTCCTTGTCCTGTCCTCAGAAACCAAGAGGAACAAATTTTCTCCTTCCTCCTTGTGACACCCTTTTAGATATTTGAAAACCGCTATCATGTCCCCCCTTAATCTTCTTTTTTCCAAACTAAACAAGCCCAGTTCATGAAGCCTGGCTTCATAGGTCATGTTCTCTAGACCTTTAATCATTCTTGTCGCTCTTCTCTGTACCCTTTCCAATTTCTCCACATCTTTCTTGAAATGTGGCGCCCAGAACTGGACACAGTACTCCAGCTGAGGCCTAACTAGTGCAGAGTAGAGCGGCAGAATGACTTCACGAGTTTTGCTTACAACACACCTGTTGATACAACCTAGAATCATATTTGCTTTTTTGGCAACAGCATCACACTGTTGACTCATATTCAACTTGTGGTCCACTATGACCCCTAGATCCCTTTCTGCCATGCTCCTTCCTAGACAGTCGCTTCCCATCTTGTATGTATGGAACTGATTGTTCCTTCCTAAGTGGAGCACTTTGCATTTCTCTTTATTAAACCTCATCCTGTTTACCTCTGACCATTTCTTTAACTTGCTAAGGTCATTTTGAATTATGTCCCTATCCTCCAAAGAAGTCGCAACCCCACCCAGTTTGGTATCATCCGCAAACTTAATAAGCGTACTCTCTATCCCAATATCTACATCATTGATGAAGATATTGAACAGTACGGGTCCCAAAACAGACCCTTGAGGAACTCCACTTGTTATCCCTTTCCAGCAGGATTTAGAACCGTTAACAACAACTCTCTGACTACGGTTATCCAGCCAATTATGCACCCACCTTATCGTGGCCCTATCTAAGTTATATTTGCCTAGTTTATCAATAAGAATATCATGCGAGACCGTATCAGATGCCTTACTAAAGTCTAGGTATATGACATCCACCGCTTCTCCCTTATCCACAAGGCTCGTTATCTTATCAAAGAAAGCTATCAGATTAGTTTGGCATGACTTGTTCTTCACAAACCCATGCTGGCTATTCCCTATCACTTTATTACCTTCCAAGTGTTTGCATAGGATTTCCTTAATTACCTGCTCCATTATCTTCCCTGGGACAGACGTTAAACTGACCGGTCTATAGTTTCCTGGGTTGTTCTTATTCCCCTTTTTATAGATGGGCCCAATATTTGCCCTTTTCCAGTCTTCTGGAATCTCCCCTGTCTGCCATGATTTTTCAAAGATCATAGCTAAAGGCTGAGATACCTCCTCTATCAGCTCCTTGAGTATCCTGGGATGCATTTCATCAGGACCTGGTGACTTGCTGACATCTAACTTTCCTAAGTGACTTTTAACTTGTTCTTTGTGAATCCTATCTTCTAAACCTACCCTCTCTCTGCTTGTATTCACTACGTTAGGCACACCTCCAGACTTCTCGGTGAAGACCGAAACAAAGAAGTCATTGAGCATCTCCGCCATTTCCAAGTTTCCTGTTACTGCTTCTCCCTCCTCACTAAGCAGTGGGCCTACCCTGTCCTTGGTCTTCCTCTTGCTTTTAATGTATTTATAAAAAGTCTTCTTGTTTCCCTTTATGCCTGTAGCTAGTATGACTGTGAGTTAAATTCAGGGAACGGGCACCTTTCACATTTGGGAATTAGGGACAGGATAATCCCTTCTATGTGAAGATCATATCCAGAATGAAGCCCATGAAGGACCTGCCAGCATGATGGCTGTGTGGGTAATTGCATAGGGAAGCAGAGAGGTGTGTACTTGTCTCTATCCCTTCCTATAAGACCTTTATT
The DNA here is from genome assembly GCF_052426305.1 of Pelodiscus sinensis. Classification (NCBI taxonomy): domain Eukaryota; kingdom Metazoa; phylum Chordata; order Testudines; family Trionychidae; genus Pelodiscus; species Pelodiscus sinensis. The sequence continues at coordinate 18,724,587 of NC_143054.1, forward strand.
AGCTGACTGACTAAATTCATCTGCAAAACAAAGCATCACTTATATTCCTCTAAAAATATTTTCTTAACAATCACAGCCCCCTACATTAATGATTGTGCATTAGTTTTGTTTTGTTTTCCACAAGAGTCTTTTTGAGGACAACCGGAGATGTATTTAGCTGACCAGAAGATAGAATCTTTGCTGCTGGTGGTGGTGTCCTGTGCAATATTAATGCAGATGAGCAACAAATGTGTTTCTATACCTTGAATCTAACTTTGGTAGTCCCAAGAATAACCCTAGGCACAGAACTAGAGAAGAGGAAGAGAAAGAGAGAAAGTTTCTTTCATTGCTTTACTAGAGAAATCCTAATTACCTACCTGAATGTATAACAAAACACCTTTGGGACTAAAGTATAGAAACTTTTTTGGCAAGTAAACTATGTAAAAAGTAGGACAGGGACAAGAAAAGAGCTGCAAACAAGTATTTTATCCTAACAAGTGAAATGTTTATAAACCAGCAGATCTGTTCCTCGACAGGACAAGAATAGTCACTATAAATTAGTTAAATTGCAGAAATTTATGCATTCTTTTAATTGTGTTTATCCTCATAAATTTTTACAAATCCATCACTTGACAAGGGGAAAATAGAACATTTGTGTGCTTATACAGAAAGTGAGATCCTTAACAATTCATAGTATTGAGGTTGCCAATTAAATAAAGAACTCTGCAGTTATTTGAATATCTTTGGAAAGTTATTTTTCCCCATATATATAACTCAACCTCAGCTCACAGGTCTGTGGGCCACCTCATGGTGCTTTTAGTTGCATTGAGTATTGCCCTATTCAGCAAGGTATCCCATCATAGCTAATGAAAGGATTTAATTTTAGGAAAAAGATGAAACAATGCAGAATAACGACCAGCACTTCATGACAATCAAATGATAATTGAACTTGATGTACAGTGAGAGGAACCCTGCTGCCCTGCATTACGTTGCAGCTTGACCTCTCTGTTCATTGTCTGTGATTAAGTATTCATAGACTGTTCTACTCTGCTCCCCTTCTGACTGTTGTATGCAAAGCTTAGAATATGAAAATGAAAATATTCCTTTTGTAGTCAAATGCTTCATTTTGCATTATTTGGAAACACATGCTCCCTGTTCTCCCTGTTAACATTCTGACTCACTTTAGCCATTGGAATTTCCCATATCTATGTATACTTTATTCTCATTAATGATGTGATCTTCTTGTATCACTCTAACAAACGCAATTATATGAGTACAATTTCCAAAAGTGCCCAAGGAATTTAGGTGCCATTTTCAAAAGACCAGACTTTTAAAGACATCTGGGTAACTAAAAATGCAGACAGATGCCTAGTGGGATTTTCAAAAGCACCCAAATGCCTAACTTCCATTTATTTCCCTATATCAGGCTTTCCAAAAGAATAATAGAATCATACAATACTAGAACTGGAAGGGACCTTGAGAGGTTATCAAGTCCAGTGCCCTGCCCTCATGGCAGGACCAAGCACTGTCTAGATCGTCCCTGATAGATGTCTATCTAACCTGCTCTTAAATATCTCCAGTGATGTAGATTCACAACTTCTCTAGGCAATTTATTCTAGTGTATAATCACCTTGACAGTTAGAAGTTTTTCCTACAAGTTTTTAACAACAAGTTAAACATGAGTCAACAGTGTGACACTATTGCAAAAAAAGCAAACATGATTCTGGGTTGCATTAACAGGAGTGTTGTGAGCAAGACACAAGAAGTAATTCTTCCGCTCTACTCTGCACAAATTAAGCCTCAATTGGAGTTTTGTCTTCAATTCTGGGTACCACATTTCAAGAATGATATGGAAAAATTGGAGAAGGTCTAGAGAAGATCAACAAAAATGATTAAAGGTCTAGAGAACATGACCTATGAAGGAAGACTGAAAGAACTGGGCTTGTTCCCAAAACGGACCCCTGTGGAACCCCACTTGTTATGCTCCTCAAGTATGACTGTGAACCATTAATAACTACTCTTTGAGAATGATTAACCCAGCTTACAGTAGCCCCATTTAGGTTGCATTTCCCTAGTTTATTGATAAGAAGTCATATGAGACCATATCAAATGCTTTACAAAAATCCAGGTATTCAACTTTCACTGCCTCTCTCTTATCCACAAGACTTGTTATCCTATCAAAGAAAGCTATCAAATTGGTTGACATGATTTAAAAATCAATAGTGGCTGTTACCTATCACCTTATTATCTTCCAGATCTTTGCAGATGAATTCCTTAATTACTTGCTTCATTATCTTCCCTGGCACAGAAGTTAAACTGACTGGTTTGAAGTTTCTTTCTTTGTTCTTATTTCCCTTTATATAGATGGGCACTATATTTGCCCTTTTCGAGTCTTCTGGAATGGAATCTTTCCCAACTTCCATAACTTTTCAAAGGTGATAGCTAACAGCTCAGATACCACTTCTGTCAGCTCCTTAAATATGCTAGGATGCATTTCATCAGGCCCTGGTGACTTGCAGACATCTAACTTTTCTAAGTATTTTTTAACTTGTTCTTTTTAAATTTTAACTTCAAGCCTACCCTATTTCCACTAGCATTCACTGTATTAGGCAACCTGTCACCATTAGTCTTCTTGATGAAAATGAAAACAAAGAAGCCATTGAGCACCTTTGCCGTTTTCAAGTTTCTTGCTCTTGTTTCTCCCACTTCACTGAGCAATGGGCCTATCCTGTTGCTAGCCTTCTTCTTGCTTCTAATATAATTGTAGAATGTCTTCTTGTTAACCTTTATGTCTCTAGCTAGATTTAGCTCATTTTGTGCCTTTGCCTTCCTATACTTGCATTATTTGTGAAGATGTTCATATAAGTGGTAAGGTGTTAATGTAAGGAGTGAGGTTGCTCTGTTGCTCAATCTTGTACAGTGCAAACAGGGGGAAACACATTCAGTCTTCAGGTTTTTCTCACTAGTTGTGGCCTTCAGTCACCTTGAGGGGAATAAAACAAAATAATCTTTACTTTTATTTATGACAATTCAAGCACCCAAATTACTTTGCCCAGCAAAGTGATGTACAAATATATCTCAGTAAAACAGCAGTTGTTCATAGGTTTTGATGCTTAGGAATAGACTTCCTCAGGCATTTTCTTGCTGCTCAGCTCACACAGCATGTTCTGTTTATGCACTCAGTAACGTCCATTGATTAATTATCTAGCTGTACAGGGCATGAGGGAAAATAATAGGGTATTAGCAGATAAAAAATAAAAATAAAAAAGTAGAATTCTTATAGTTAGGGTGACCAGATGTCCCATTTTTAAAGGGACAATACTGTTTTTAAGTCCTCTTGCACGTGTTCTGACATTTTCTTAAAAACTGGAAAATTGTCCCATATTTTCTGTCTCTGCTCCCCCCCCCCCCCCCCATCAGTACTGGTGAATCTTGCTGTTGTACAAATCCTGGCTTGATAGCTATCTGCCCATCAGCAGTGAATGATGGCGTATCCAGTGGCCGATGATGGGAATGAGTGTGCAAAGCTGGGGGTGGAGCAAAAATGCAGTGCATGGGGCCAGCAGCTCCCCCTGCTGGTCTGTTAGTGCAGACCCTGCAGTGTCCTGGCTCTCAGCCAGCTGGGCCCTGTAGCTGATCCTGTTTCTAGCTGTCACTGACTGCAGTGGTTGAAGAGCGCAGATAGGAGCGAGGTGTGATCTGGTTAAGTGTCACCTCTGCTGCCCACCATTTAGTCCTTTATGTGCTTCCCCTCTCACTGTCCTCTCCGCTACTTCCCCTCCTGTAGCTCTGATGCTCTTCCATATGCCTTCCACTTGGGCACATTTTACTCTCTGTGCTGCATGGAGAGCCAGCCCCTGACTAGAGCACTGAGCTCACCAACAGCCTGGCTGGCAGGCTCCTTCTTTCTCCTGCTGCCTCTGGCTGGACCAGTGCCCTGGAAAAGCCCAAGACCCTCTGGCTTGGGGCACTAGCCAGAAAGAGCTAAGCCCTGTATAGAGCTGGCACAGGAAAGCCCCTTTGTCCCTCAGCTAAGCTCTGGAGTAGCAGATTGGAACAATTTCCAGCCTGTTACTACCTTGAACCTGCAGGCTCCACAGCAGGCTCTGGTAGAGGCATAGCTCCTTCTTCACCCACACCTACACCCAGTCCCAGCCCTAGTCTTGGGTCGTGCTCATTCCCCATGCTTAAAGTGCCTTCCTCTGCCTGGGTTCACTAAAGTCCCTGCAGTCAAGTTCCCTGGGTCTTGGTGCACAATGCATCCTTAGGGCTTAACCCCCTTCCTACACATGCTGTATTCAGGGAAAAGGAAGTGGCTGGTTTATCTTGTGACACTGTGTAGGCAGGAAGGAACAAGCTGTTTCCAGGCACATTGGAACAGTGGTGGAGGGAAGTGATGAGCTCTGCCAGATCTTCCCTTACCAACTCCCACTCCTCACCTGTAGCTAGCAGCGACACATTTAAAACATGTAGGCTGTGTCTACACTGCACCCCTTTTCCGGAAAAGGGATGCAGATGAGACAAGTCGGAATTGCAAATGCAGCAGGGATTTAAATTTTCCCCGCTGCATTTACATGAACATGGCTGCCGCTTTTTTCCGGCTCGGGGCTTTGCCGGAAAAAAGCGCCAGTCTAGACAGAGATCTTTCAGAAAATAAAGCCTTTTCCGAAAGGTCCCTTATTCCTGATTTTAAGATGACACCTCGCTCCTATCTGCACTCACCATGTTCATGCAAATGCAGCGGGGAAAATGTAAATTCCCACTGCATTTGCAATTCTGACTTTTCTCATCTGCATCCCTTTTCCGGAAAAGGGGTGCAGTGTATACACAGCCCTCTTGTACGTGCATTTCTTTAAAAATTCTGGTAGCGCATGAGTTAAGTAAATCCTGGTGCTGATGGAAAGCAGTTGTGTAAAATGTTTCCAATTAAAAAAAAAGCCATAAAAATCATACCAAGTTCTGTTGTTTTTTTTCAAACTTAGACCATGCTCATGAAAACATGCATGAATGGAATTGAACACAGGAGCTGGGAAAGCTGGGCCATCTGACAACATAATTCAGTTACTTTGAATGTGTAGCACTGTGACTTTCTGGGTTTGTTGAAACTTGCAACTCAGAGCAAAACGTAGGTGTGCAAACCCAGGCCACTCAAAGCCAACAGCATTATTTCAAAATCCAATGTGAATGCTGGATTTCTCTCAGCTCTTAAACAAGGTTCTACATCAGTTGTTATCGAGTCTACCAATGTGGAACAATAGAGGCTTTACCTAAGTTAGTGTAGCCATTGAGTACTTTCTCCACAGGACAAGGCTGTGCTGATTGCTTTTTGTTTTACTTATTTCAAATTCTTTTGAAAAAAAACCCTTCAGTTTCAAAAACCATTTCAAAGGAACCTGACGTGCCAGTTTCAAAGATGCAATAAATATAACTGTAGGGTCTCGGGTCTACTGACAGAAAAAAAAGTGGTTTTTTTTTAAGTCAATTACAGTGTCACACCAATTTTTGAGTGATAGAGATGTAGCCGTGTTAGTCTGGGGTAGCTGAAGCAAAATGCAGGACAATGTAGCACTTTAAAGACTAACAAGATGGTTTATTAGATGATGAGCTTTCGTGGGCCAGACCCACTTCCTCTGATCAAAGGCCCACGAAAGCTCATCATCTAGTAAACCATCTTGTTAGTCTTTAAAGTGCTACATTGTCCTGCATTTTTCTACACCAATTTTTGTTGTTGTTGTTCTTACTTCCTTCTCATTCCCTGACTGTCTTTTTCTAGTATTCTATTGCTTGCACATATTGCTGAGTTCTGGTGCTTATTGGATGCCTCAGTTTGATTTTCTCCATGAGGGTTGAGTTTTCTCATCCCCCCACATTTCACCCAATTCATAGGAAAGTTGTGGGATTTCTTCTTGGCTCCCCTTCATTAGTCTTCTCTGGCTGGCATATGTCCCTATAGGACCCAAGCCACTGTTTCCAGCCAATATGCTAGGGCCTATTTCACAATTTCATAATTTCATACTTGCAAATTGCAACATCCATGGTCACTTCTGACTCTATGGTCACTTCTGACAATTCACCAATCCCATTACATGGGGCCTGTGACACTGTGAACTTCAGAAGGCAGTGGCAACATGCTCTGTATATATCTGATAATAGAGCCTTTGAGTGCCCATTTTCTTTCTTTGCCTACATCAGGCCTTCCAATATTGTTTGAGCCACCCCAACTCTTTGAAAATTCAGGTCCTCTGTATTTGAGTTGTTCCATCTATAAAATGGAGAGTACACTTACTTCTGTCCTTCATGGGTGTGTTGTATTGCCTAATCGGGCAAAATCATCAATGGTAAGAGTGTTTTCGTAGTCACAGAGTTGGGGTTGTGCTAAGGAGGAGTGGAGATATCTCTCTTCTTTTTCCACTTCATTTCAAACTCAGATCCTGAGCTATGGTGGTCCTGAAGATTTCGACTTTAAGTGGGTAATTTCTTTGGATAGCAGCAGTGGCAAATTTCTTATCACTATCCCATTACAAATACCAGTTTGTTCATGTTTGTTAGATAACCTTAGACTTACAATTGCTTCAGCTAGATAAGGTTTTGTCTGGTAATTCAATACAAGTAACTTACTACCTTAATGTAAGCAAACTCTCATCTGAGAATTAATTTGGCGGCAATTGCAAGTATTTGTATTTGTTCATGTGTTTATAAATGAGAAAGTCAATTACTAGCACTTGTATGGTACTTAGCTCTCTTGCAACACTCCACAGTTCTAAGCACATATTTAAGATTATACATGATTTTAATCTAATGCTTTCTTTCCACTGTGAAATTCTGTAGTTCATCCCAATTTAATGCATAGTTTGTTTCATATGGAATATGTGAATGTGTATAACTTGAGCTGCAGTTTGACTCATAAAATAGCTTTTATCTATATTGAATCAGAGAAGGATTTAAATATCAGTTGTCTGTCTTCTATTTCAATTGATTATAATATGATCTAAGTTAATAATTCAGCCATAGAGGGCAAGAATCTGGTACTCTGACTCTGGTACATTTCCTCCACAATACTGAATTTAATACAACTTTTCATGGGCTATTCAATAGAAGGGTATCGAAACCTTGACTAATAAAGGATGAAACTAATACAAGAAATTCTTTGGAACAGGGATGTGTCTTTGTATATACAATAACTAGCGCTTCTTGCTGTCATCCTGATCAGAGCTTTAAAAACACTTGACAGTGGTTAGGCTGCTTATGTGCTGAGACCACAGCCAGGTCCGCTGGCATGAGGAGGTAGGAATGGGGGACAGTTGCTCGGAGGCCTGGCAATTTAAAAGGGCTCTCGGAAGCCGCTGCCAATACTGTAGAAGCAGCCAGAGCCCCAAGCCCTTTAAGTTGTTGCCAGAGTGCCAGGCAGCATGCTCTGGGAGTGTCTGAAGGGCTGGCAGGGGAAGGCTAGCTCCCAGCCCTGCCCCTTCTACCCATGGCCCTGACCCTTCTGGGAGCACAGAGCCAGACCCTCCTCCCCGCCCCACTCCACCTTGCCCAGGGACCTGGCAATTCTGATGGCCCTCCTGACCATAGCCTACCATACTAGTACCAATATAGTCTCTGTGTTTGATACTTCCCATGCCGTCTGTTTGTATTACCTCTTGTCTCATACATAGCTTGTATGCTGTTTAGGGCAGGGTCTGTCATTTTGATCAGTGTTTGACCAGGGAGCTTGCGAACAGGAACAGCTAACAGGAGAGTTTGGAGAGGGAGTTTAGAGGGGGAGGTTAGAGGGCACTACTGACTTCGGACCTTTTTAAAAACATAACTCTTAAAATCTATATTCCAGAGGTTTAAAAGGAATCCCGGTTTACACTTAAACTTATTCATTAGAAAAATGGAGACAGAAGCCTAGCAGCAGAGTGGGGGCTTTCCTGTTTATTGTGTCGAGTGTAACATGTATGATTACCTGCCCTGTGGGCGGGTGGCGTATGTGTGCACTTGTTGCAAGGAGCTCCTGACCCTCAGAGACCGAGTTCGGGCTTTGGAGGCCAGGGTGGCTGAACTGGAGGAGCTAAGGGAGGCAGAGAGCTATGTTGATGAGACTTTCCGGGACACTGTAGTACTGTCCTGCCTCCAGTCTGAGAGCCCCAGTGCTCTTAAGGAAGATGAAAGTCTCAAGGGAACAGAGGATTCAATGGGAGCAGAGGGAAATCATCCCGTAGTTGGGACCCTCCTCCCTGAGGATGTTGCGGTATCCTCTCGCACTGAGGATACCTCTGAGGGGGAGAGGGTGCCAGTTAGGAAGAGGCAGGTATTAGTAGTGGGTGATTCGATCGTTAGAAACATAGATAGTTGGGTTTGTGGGCCATGGGCCAGAGCAGACAAACAACCGCATTCTAAGGAATCCAATGCATCAGGGAAGGGCAGACAAATAAGCAGTGGAAAATTTTTAAAGTGCTTCTACACAAATGCTAGGAGTCTGACTAATAAGATGGGTAAACTAGAGTACCTCGTATTAAATGAGGAGATTGACATAATAGGCATCACTGAAACCTGGTGGAATGAGGATAATCTGTGGGACACAATCATACCGGGATATAAAATATATAGAAAGGATAGAGCAGGCCAGGTGGGTGGTGGAGTGGCACTGTATGTGAAAGATAATGTAGAATCAAATGAAATAAAAATATTAAATGAATCAACACGTTCCAAAGAATCGCTATGGATAGTAATTCTATGCTCCAATAATAAGAAATTAGCAGTAGGGATATATTACCGACCACCTGACCAGGACAGCGATAGTAACATTGAAATGCTGAGGGAGATTAGAGAGGCTACCAAAATAGAGAACTCTATAATAATGGGGGATTTTAATTACCCCCATATTGACTGGATACATATCACCTCAGGAAGAGAAGCGGAGATAAAATTTCTCAATGGCATAAATGACTGCTTCTTGGAGCAGCTGGTGCAGGAACCCACAAGGGGACAGGCAATTCTCGATTTAGTCCTGGGTGGAGTGCAGGATAAGATCCAGGAAATAACCGTTACAGGACCGCTTTGGAATAGTGACCATAATATAATAACATTCAACATTCCTGTGGTGGGAAGAACACCTCAACAGTCCAGCACCCTGGCATTTAATTTCAAAAAGGGGAATTACACAAAAATGAGGAGGTTAGTTAAACAGAAATTAAAAGGCACAGTGACTAGAGCCAAATCCCTGAAAGCTGCATGGAAACTTTTTAAAGACACCATAGAGGCCCAACTTAAATCTATACCCCAAATTAAAAAACATAGCAAGAGACCTAAAATAGTGTCACCGTGGCTTAACCGCCATGTAAAAGAAGCAGTGAGGGACAAAAAGGTATCTTTTAAGAATTGGAAGTCCAATCCTAGTGAGATAAATAGAAAAGAACATAAACACTGTCAAATCGAGTGTAAAAATGTAATAAGAAAAGCAAAAAAAGATTTTGAGGAACAGCTAGCCAAAAACTCAAAAAGAAATAACAAAATGTTTTTTAAGTACATTAGAAGCAGGAAGCCTGCTAAAAAACCTGTGGGTCCCCTAGATGATCGAGCTATAAAAGGAGCAATCAAGGATGATAAAGCCATTGCGGAGAAACTAAATGATTTCTTTGCTTCAGTCTTCACGGCTGAGGACGTTGGGGAGATTCCCGAATCTGCACCGTCCTTTGTGGTTGATAAATCTGAGGAACTGTCCTGGATTGAAGTGTCATTAGAGGAGGTTTTGGAACAAATAGAAAAATTTAATGTTAACAAATCTCCGGGACCGGATGGCATTCATCCAGGGGTTCTAAAAGAACTCAAATGGGAAATTGCTGAGCTATTATCTGTGGTTTGTAACCTATCCTTTAAATCGGCTTCCGTACCTAATGACTGGAAGGTAGCCAACGTGACACCAATATTTAAAAAGGGCTCTAGAGGCGATCCTGGCAATTACAGACCGGTAAGTCTAACTTCAGTACCGGGCAAATAAGTCGAAATAATAGTAAAGAATAAAATTGTGAAGCATGTAGAAGAACATAATTTGTTGGATAAAAGTCAACATGGTTTCTGTAAAGGGAAATCCTGTCTTACTAATCTATTAGAGTTCTTTGAAGGGGATAACAAGCATGCGGATAAAGGGGATCCAGTAGATATAGTATACTTGGATTTTCAGAAAGCCTTTGACAAGGTCCCTCACCAAAGGCTCTTGTGTAAATTACATTGCCATGGGATAAGAGGGAAGGTCCTTTCTTGGATTGAGAACTGGTTAAAAGACAGGAAACAAAGGTAGGAATAAATGGTACATTTTCAGATTGGAGAGGGGTAACTAGTGATGTCCCCCCAGGGTCAGTCCTGGGACCCATCCTTTTCAACTTATTCATAAATGATCTGGAGAAAGGGGTAAGCAGTGAGGTAGTAAAGTTTGCAGATGATTCCAAACTGTTTAGGATAGTCAAGACAGAAGCAGACTGTGAGGGACTCCAAGAAGATCTCACCAAACTCAGTGATTGGGCAGCAAAATGGCAAATGAAATTTAATGTGGATAAGTGTAAAGTAATGCACATTGGGAAAAATAACGCCAACTATATGTACAGTATGATGGGGGCTAATTTGGCTACGACAAATCAGGAAAGGGAACTTGGAGTTATCGTAGACAGTTCTCTGAAAACTTCCACGCAGTGTGCAGCGGCGGTCAAAAAGGCAAATAGGATGCTAGGAATTATTAAGAAAGGGATAGAAAATAAGACACAGAATATCTTACTGCCCCTGTATAAAACTATGTTACGCCCACATCTTGAATACTGTGTACAGATTTGGTCTCCTCACCTCTAAAAAGATATTTTGGCCTTGGAAAGGGTTCAGAAAAGGGCAACTCAAATGATTAGGGGTTTGGAACGGGTCCCATATGAGGAGAGGTTAAAGCAATTGGGACTTTTCAGTTTAGAAAAGAGGAGACTGAGGGGGGATATGATAGAGGTCTATAAAATCATGAGTGGTGTGGAGAGGGCCGATAAAGAAAAGTTATTTATTAGTTGCCTAAATAGAAGAGCTAGAGGACATGAAATGAAATTAATGGGTAGCAGGTTTAAAATGAATAAAAGAAATTTCTTCTTCATACAGCGTGTAGTCAACCTGTGGAACTCCTTGCCAGAGGAGGCTGTGAAGGCTAGGACTATTATAGAGTTTAAAGAGAAGCTAGATAATTTCATGGAGGTTAGGTCCATAAAAGACTATTAGCCAGGGGATAAAATGGTGTCCTTGGCCTCTGTTTTTCAGAGGCTGGAGAGAGATGGCAGGAGACAAATCGCTTGATCATTGTCTTCGATCCACCCTCTCTTGGGCACCTGGTGCTGGCCACTGTCGGTAGACAGGATACTGGGCTAGAAGGACCTTTGGACTGACCCAGTACGGCCGTTCTTATGTTCTTATGTATGGCACCTTGCAGAATGGGACTCAATATTAATAATTTAAAAATTGGCACTTTAGAAGTAGTGTTATGAGGCTCATGGCAACGTTTCTAAATTTACTCAAAAACTTAAAGTTCTTTGGGTTGGTAGAGTATAGTCTTTGCATAACCACTCCTGGCACATACTGCTTGCAAGTTTACATGTACACTTAGTATAAAACTGAGTGCCTTTGTTTTTTGGAACAGGATACAGTGAAATAAATTCAGCAGTGAACATAGCTGAAGGAAAAGTAATGTGAAAATAAGCAACTTTGTTCACTCTTATTTTGGGGTTTATATTATTATTATTTATTATGAGAATTTAAAAAGCCCCAAGGCTTGATGAAAATACTTCCAAGCACCCTTACTTTACAGATTTAACATAGGAAATTATTTGTCTGAAAATTCATACTAGCAAGTGTTTTGTTTGCTATATATTATTATTCCTTATTATCCTAGTTAAAAACAGCCAAACAATCAGGGTACAGGAACAATTCTATATGACTTAGATGACACACTTAAATAAGCAATTTATTCCAGTGTTTAACCATCCTGAGAGTTTAGAAGTTTTTCCTAATGTCCAACCTTAATCCCCTTTGCTGTAATTTAAGCCCATTGCTTCTTGTCCTATCTGCAGAGGGTAAGGAGAATAATTTATCTCCCTCCTCCTTGTAAACAATCTTTTAGGTACTTGAAAGCTGTTATCATGTCCCCTCTCAATCTTAACTTTTCCAAACTAAATAAACCCAGATCTATCATTTTGCCCTCATAGGTCATGTTTTCTAGACCTTTAATAATATTTGTGGCACTTCTCTGCACCTTCTCCAATTTCTCTACATCTTTCCATAAATGTGGTGTCCAGAACTGGACACAATACTCCAAGTGAGGCCTAACCAGTGCAGAGTAGAGCAGAAGAGTTACTTCTCATGTCTTGCTCACAACACTCCTGTTAATGCATCATGTTTGCTTTTTTTTCACAGCAGTGTCACACTGTTGACTCATATTTAGCCTGTCATCCATTATGACCGCTACATCCCTTTTTTGAGTACTCCTTCCTAGACAGTGATCTCCCATTGTGTATGTGTACAACTGAATGTGTCTTCCTAAATGGAGCACTTTGCATTTGTCCTTATTTAATTTAATCTCAGACGATTGATCCAGTTTGTCCAGATCATTTTGAATTATAATCCTATACTCTAGATGACTTGAAGACATTCACATTTTCTACATAATTTTAAGTTGCTATTTTCCAATTTTAACTTCTAAATCTATTTCCTTTTCTCCAGCCTTCACTATTGTAGGCAACCAATCACCACCAATCTTCTTGGTGAAAACCAAAACAAATTTTCTGTTATTGTTTTTCCCCTCTTCATTGAGCAATAGGCCTACCCTGTTCTGGGTCTTCCTCTTGCTTTTAATATATTTTTAGAATATTTTCTTGTTTCCCTTAATGTCACTAGCTAGATTGAGCTCATTTTGTGCCATCGCCTTTCTGATTTTGCCCTGCACACTCGTGTTATTTGTTTATATTCATCATTTGTTCTTTGACCTAGTTTCCACATTTTATGGGACTCCTTTTTTGTTTTTAGATCATTCAAGATCTCCTGGTTAAGCCAACATGGTTTCTTCCCATACTTCCTATTTTTTTCTGTGCCATGGAATATTGTACCCTTAATAATGTCCCTTTGAAAAACTGCTAACTGTCTTCCATTGTTTTTCCTATTAGTCTTGCTTCCCATAGGACCTTACCTATAAGCTCCCTGAGTTTACTAACAGTCTGTCTTCTTAAAATCCACTGTCTTTGTTGTTGCTGTTCTCCCTTCTACCATTCTTTAGAATCATGATCTCTATCGTTTTTCATCACTTTCACCCAAGCTGCCGTCCACTTTCAAATTCTCCACCAGTTCCTCTCTATTTGTTAAAATCAATTCCAGAGCAGCTCCTCTATAGTATCTTTCTTCAACCTCTGAAATAAAAAATTGTCTACAATACATTCCAAGAACTTGTTGGATAACCTGTGCCCTGCTGTGTTATTTTCCCAATAGATATCTGGATAGTTGAAGTCCCCCATCACCATCAAGTCCTGTGCCTAGATGAACCTTACCGGTGCTGCAAACTTTGAATTAATTTTAGCACACTGTGGTGCTAGACTGTGGTTGTGCGCTAATTGGAGTTCTTGTGGCATGTGGGCTCCATTTTGAAAGCTGCTGCTGTAGAGGCTAGGGCATTTGGCTTTAGAGGCCACAGGTTCAATCCTGCCCTCTGCTGACAAGAGTCTGTTGGTGTTACATAGATCTACAATATTCAAGCAGCACCACCCACTGCAGGATCTATCATCAGGACCATCTCTCTCATTTGGTGTCTTTGTACAGCCTGATTGTCTGCCCAGAGAGTGAGAGGCACAAAGGTCCTGATTTTGCAGTTGAATTTATAAAAGTAGACCTGAGGGCTATTGTGGGTCAAATTTCTCAGAACTGGGCCAGAACAGCAAGGCCACATGCTAGTAAATCTCCAAAGCAGACACACATATACATTACCCTACCCCAATCATTTCCAGTAGTGCTGCATTAATAGCCCTAAGTCATTGTTTCCAACTATTTCATGGCCATTATGTTTCGAAAGTGAAAAGGGAACATAGCCTTTTAAAAAAGCATCATAAACATTTTTAAAAATAAATATTGGAGCCAATAAATGTGTGGGATTAGATTTATTGAGGAAGGGCTTGTATTGCCACATAGAACATTATGCTGTTAAAATGAGTGCAAGTACCTCTAAATTGCTGGATACTAACATGGATTTCATTGCATTAATCTGTGTTTTCAGCTATTTGTTTAAATAAAGCTAGCATGTATGCAATAAGGAGCAATTCTGCAGATGTTTCCTCTAAATGTGTCTGCTCTGTCCCAGCCCCTAGCATTTCTCTTCTGCAGTCATTGAACAAACACTGAATAAGCTAAGGTCTAAGATTTTCATCTGTGGAAGGGGAAGGCAGCTGTTTTTGGGGAGAGGAAATCTATATAAAGGGAGGAGCAAGCTGAACACTGATAGGAAGGGCACAGAAGAATGTGCATCTCTCCGAAAACAATCTGGGGAACCTGATGAAAAAAAATACAGCAGTAGGCCATGTATCTTTTTGCTAGAAGTCTTTTCACACTGCAGAACAATCCCCCCCTTCTTTAAAGTGTGCTTGAATTCACCTGATTGGGTGGTGCCACCATCCAAATAATAAATAGTAGATAGGATGAGGCTGGAAATTGCTGGAGCCATAGAATTGACAGAAGAAGTGAGGGTGCATTGTTCCAGGGATAGTATGATCTCTGGCATGCTTCTTGTTCCCCTGGGTTCACTCTCAAACTGTTCGTATTCTGTCTCCTCTCCACTTCTACATCTCTGGTCAAACAGGGACCAGAGCAAAAGAGTGGAAAACACCAGCAGTACCAAAAGAATACTAATGAAACCTAGCTTGTATAGCAGATTGCACAATGAAAACCAACACAATTGTCCCCATTTTACAGATGAGGAAACTGAGGCACAGAACAGGGACATAAATGTCTCAAAGTGATCCAGAAGGCCAATGTTGATCCAAGAATAGAGCCTGGGCCTCCTGAGTGCTAATATACTGCTCTAATCCCTAGGCAACGGTGCCTAGTTATTGACAGATGATAGGATGGGGGCAGCGGGAGGAGGTTTTCTTTTTTATTCTGTTATAACTTTAGCACAAAGTAATTTCTTCATTTTATTTCTGTAACTATTTTTAATCCCTTCCTCTCTCCCTCAGCTTTCTTAACAAATGGGGATTAGCTCCTGCTGGGAAATTCTTCCTGAACTTATAAGTAAGTATATAAATGAACAAACAACAACAACATTACATTTCATTAGTCTTTGCCCTTTTCCACACACAAAGCAACTAATAAATAAGTTACAGAGTGTAATCCTCATAGACACAGCCTGTAGCACTTCTCAGTTGGAGTCTCACTCATCAAAGGGCAATTTACAATGGTGCATGGTTTAAGGTCATGGTCCAGGGGAGAAGGGTTCCTCTTCACACAGATGGATGAGAAAATTATTCCATGGCTTCTGATTCAATGAGAAAGATAGATTAAGATTCTCAGTGATTTTCATACTCTGAAAAAGTGTTACCAGAAGCCTGATCTTAAAGCAAGCGATACTTCTTTCCTATAGTTCTGTAAACACGTGTATTTAGAGCACATTGCGGAAATCTGCAGGGTTTTCTTAAATTAACTTTACAAACAAGTTAAACAAGGGTCAGTACCTCATCTGCTGTAAATCAGCAGAGCTACACCAATCAATATACATCAGCCCATAAGGTTATATACATCTGCCCTTCTAGTAAATAAAAATACATCAGAGCGGCACCGCTTTGCTTTGGATGCTTGCATACAACTTGAAAACTTATTTTTCTGCAAATTTTTGTTTGTTTTGCTTTGCGACGTACATGCAGCCAATCGCTGCTCAAGAATGTTTACCTATGGAATTTCTGGTGAAAGCTATATGCTGGCCACAGTTCTAATAGTCCCTTTATGTTTTGGAAGAGAGGTGAGAGAAGAATTTATGCTGCTCCTGCTCCTGCTGCCCCTTCTTTGTGTTGTCCAGGTTCTCTCTTCCAAAATAAAGTGGATACTGATTCTCCAGTTCTTTGCACATTAAGCAGCCATTTAAATGCTGCTACCAGTGTAAGTAAGTGGAGAATTCTGATTTGGAAAAGTTTTCTCCCCAACTTGTACTCAATATGCATAGAAGGGCATGACCACATACAGGAAAGTCCTTAGTGTTTAGGGGTCCTGCATAATACTATGAAACTGGTGCCCCTATGCAAAATGGTAGCTCTGGGAAAAGGGGAGGAGATGAGGATTTTTACAGATGTGATTTTATAATCTTCAGCAACACACTAATGAAATATTTTTAAAGTAAATTGTAAACTAAGGTCTTGTAGACTAACACAGTAAATTTAGAAACTGACAGTATATATCTGGGGTTGGCAAATACCTGTTAAAGGTCTTCATTTTCACTTGAATGGCTCTTTCACAGGTTCAGTGTTTTGCTAATAGGTCTGGCAGGCATTTCACTTTTAAGTTAGCTACACCCTTTCTGGAACAAGCAAAGCCAAAGAACAAGGACAGGAGGAGGCAGAAGGGTGGACATTAAGACTCAGCGATGCCCCAAATTGTCAAGTATTCTACACAACTGCATATTCTGCGTATGGGTAAGGACAGCCCTGAACATATGAACTTCAAGACAGTGTAAAATCAGGCTCTGTCTCTGATCTTACCATAACATTAAGAACTAAACTTGATCAAGAATGCATACAGCCATGTAAACACACAAGTGAGGAGACAATCCATTGTCATATTATGTGCTTTACTCTAGATATCAAAAATCAAAACTAGCATTTATTATTGTCCTTTATTAGGAGCACCCCTCGATTTTATTCCAGAATAGGAAACAATTCAGTGCATCATGATGCTGTTGGTCCCATCATGCCTTATATGTTTGGTTCAATGGGGCACCGGGTAGTGTCCATTTTATTTTTGTTGAGCCAGATCCACATCTGATACAAATCCACAAGTTCCACTGAATTAAATACAGCTAAACTGATTTACACCCATTGAGGATCTGGTCTGTTATATTTTTGTTGGTGCAACTAAATATGATAATTAATTGTCATTCCAGAATCATCCAGATAGTGGTAGTTGTCCTCACTTCTGCGAAGCCAAAAAAAAAAAAGTTTGTCAGATCCTCCTATGGAAGAGAAATGAGCAAACAATATCTATGTATACTCAGGGTGTTATGGTTTTGAACATTGAAATTGCAATTCATAGAGGTAATACTACACAAGACTACATCTCTCATGGCCAAGCTTCCAACTCAAACTTGTGGCTCTCTTTGGCATTGTAGCTGTGTAGAATACTTCCAGTAACAAAGCCACGCTCTCCTACCACACCTCCATTCCAGGTACATGGACTTCCTTTGATTTCAATGCTAAACATGTCTTTGCCAGCTGGTTCATGGTATTCTTGGGTACATATAATATTATGCTGTCCCCTGTATTTTTATGCAGTTCATTCATTTGTTTGTTTGTTTGTTTGTTTTGCTTTTTCACTTGCATCCATTTCACAGGGCACACATCAACTTAGTTACAGAATTCCAGACTGGCTGCTAACTGAATACATACTCTACGTTTTGTGATGTTACTAATTTTGGTTTTCTGACTCCCCAGGGTAGGTGATTTGCATATGGTTGACAGTTTATTTATGTGTTTCTGTATCAAGTTAGGGGCTTAAATCTGTTTGGAGATGTTTGTATGCAAGGAGAATTTGTTACCATCTAACTCTGAAACTTATCATTCGAGATGAATGACTACATGCTCACTTCAGGCTTTCTGAACCAGCAGAATAATTAACCAAGCACCTGAGGCACACATGCCTGAAGAAGAAGGTATCTCCAGAAACACAGAGTAACTTCTCTGGGAGACATTGAGGCTATCTAGTGTAGCTGGGTGGAAAAAAAAGTTTTTCCTTATTCACTTCAAATGACACTTGGATTCTATCCAATTGCTTTTTTTTCTGTCCGATCTTAATAACTTATATCATGCTGTATGGAACAGAACCTCTCTTTGGCCTGGTTGGTCTACACTACATGGAAAGGTCAAAGTAAGATACACAACTCCAGCTATGTAATTTACGACATATTATAAATCCGCATGCACACAGTGGGAGGTCGACAGAAGCAAATTCTCCCACTGGCTTCCCTTGCTCCTTGCAAGAAGTAGGTGTATCCACACCAATGAGAGTACCCTTTGAGTTTGATATAGTTTGATAGATCTATACTCCAATCTTCTGTGTAGTGTGGATGCACCCTTTGAAATAGTATTGGAGGTTAGAGGGTAACAAGATAGGGAATGATCTTGTTGCCTGGACTATTGTCCTACAGAGGTGAGAATAAGGAGGGTAGACCCACTGAGGCGTCTCTCCCGCCCAGTAGTGAAATTGCTAGAACAGTGCTGAGTCACAATGTCATTCGGCCAGGTTTCAAGTGATGCTTTTTAGTTTATAGATCTTCCATGAATGAGTAGAGAGCTTCAGTCTGCAGAGCAGGCAATATTGCACCTTTCATGAGCAATAAATCCATTACAAACACCAAACACCTTACCTGAAATTGTTTTGTGTCACTCACTCTGTCCTTTGCTAGAGGTCAGGGTGAGAAGAGAAGACAATTTTATTAACAAGGGTTAGAAAAAGAGAGTGTGAACAAGAAAAAAAAAACCTCCTAAATCACTGTGCAATGAAATTCTAAATGAAGGATATATATATTCTAAGGAACATCCTTGTGATCTCAATCAAAGGCTGAAGGACATTAACCATAACAACTAATATAGGGTATGTGATATGTCAACACCTACTTCATGCAGAGCTCTCATAACTCACAAATGTAGTTTACATCACATAGCTGACACCCAATCAAGATCCCTAAAGTGTGATATTAGCCTTTCAGTTGTGTAGCAAAGGCCAAAACAACAAAACAAAAAAGAAGCAGTATAGCAGCAGCACAAAATGAAGATTATTTCTTTTTCATGGATACAACAGATTGGTCTTGAAGATCAAGGAAGGGGGAGGGCCTGTCTATGGGAGACATTGTATCTGATGCAAGAAATCCATGCACTAAAGAAATCAGCTACTGTTGCCTTCTGTCATATTCCCTTTTCTGGTCTCTCTTCATGGGTTTCCCTTCAGGTCTTTGGCCTCTGGACTTTACCTTTCTCAGGCTACATCTACACTACAAGGTTTTTGCACAAAACCTACCGTTTTTGCACAAAAACCCTCAGAGTGTCTATTCCCCAAGCACGTTTTTGCACAAGAAAATCTACAGTTAATAGACAGAACAGAGGACTTTTTGCAGTGTAGATATACCTCCTTCTACAAGGCATAACTCTTTTTTGCATTATAGCTCTTGCACAAAAAGGCATGTGTGGACGCTCCGCAGGGGTTTCTTGTGCAAAAAGAGCCTATCTGAAAAAGTACAGGTGCTCTGACGGCCAGTCTGTGAATGGACATCAGAGAGTTTTTGTGCAAGAGCGTCCATGCAGTGCAGACACCTTTGCACAAGAAGGTTTTGCACAAGAAGGGTTTGCACAAGAACTCTTCCGTAAAAGAAATTTTGCGCAAAAACCCTGCAGTGTAGATGTAGTCTCAGGGCAGAATCTCAACATTCTTTCACCCTTTGATTGGGACTCTGGCTGTGCTATCCTGTGTGACCATGTAGTGCTGTGCACATCCAGCTGGGTTTTGGGCATCTGCCTTTCCCCCTACTGGGAGCCTAGACTCAGTGCCATTGAGAACAAGCCTGCTTAAAATTAAGCATTTTTATGTAGCAGTCAGAAGAAAAGAAAAGAAAAGAAAAGAAAAGAAAAGAAAAGAAAAGAAAAGAAAAGAAAAGAAAGTCATAAAGAAAGGATTTTAAAACAACAAGCAAGTTGTATTCACATCTGTCTTACCTGAGGTAAAATTTAATTTCCTTAAGGCACTACCATTCCCATAAGTGTGACCTAAGGAGGCTTAGTTCTGTTTGACAAGCTCCTGTGTCTGATTCTGGTTCTCTCGGCCCCCTTGAGAGCATCTATGTCCTTTTATCAACCACACAAACCTCCCTGGGTCCTCCCGGGTTCTTTCCTGAGTGGCTTCAGACCAGTCCTCACCCTCTACCACCTCACACACTGATCTGAACAAGAGCTTAGGCTAGTACCATTAAGACTACTCACTCTGCCATTGTGTCTCAGCAAATTTTAACTAGACAACAGTAGGCAATTATTAGAAGGGGCCTGTTCCCCCTGGTCTTTGATGGGTAGGCTGTACTACCCAGAAAGAACTGTATAGTGAAATACCCACTCCACACTAGTTTAGTGGCATAGAAACATTATGCTAGTGACAGATTTGGGCATTTAATACTAAAAATTACAAATTACTTTAAATCCAAAGGTGGTTGGTGCTACAACTTGCAGGCACGGTGGCCCAGGGAAGCATGAGATATGGATACTCTGTAGGCCATCAGCAAAGTGCCAGCCGTGAGCAAGGTGAAATTAGTTGTATCTCTCTGTCTTAGGCAGCATCCCATGTTGTCTCTTTTTTTGCTTTGATGTTAAAGTTCTGGATTAAAAAGACATAAAGTACTCATATGTTGTAACCATCCAGTCTAGGAGTAGAAGAACCTTTTCCTTACACTGGCCTCTGCAGATTTACAGTGCACCATGGTATGCCTTTAGTAGCACTATTCTCAATGGCAGAGCTCCTTGGTTGTTGTGTGCTGGGACGGTGAAAACTGCAACTGGGCCTGACCCTTGTTCAAGGGGGAGAGAGCACAAGAAGATGGTGCATTATTAGTGGATTTCATTCATCTCAATTTCGAGACTCACCACAGTACAGGCAGTCCCCGGGTTACGTACAAGATAGGGACTGTAGGTTTGTTCTTAAGTTGAATCTGTATGTAAGTCGGAACTGGCATCCAGATTCAGCCGCTGCTGAAACTGACCGCCAGTTCTAACTTACATACAGATTCAACATAAGAACCCCAGGCGTCCCCAAGTCAGCTTCTGCTGAAACTGATCAGCGGCTGATTCCGGGAAGCCCGGGGCAGAGCAACTCTGCCTCGGGCTTCCTGTAGTCAGCGCTGGTCAGTTTCAGCAGCGGCTGACTTGAGGACGCCTGGGGCAGAGCAGCTGGGGTGCTGCTGGGTTGCTCCAGTAGCGCGGCTCCTCGGCGCTACTGGACCAAACCAGCAGCACCCCAGCTGCTCTGCCAAAGGCGTCCTGATTCAGCCGCTGCTGAAACTGACCAGCAGCGGCTGAATCAGGATGGCTAGGGCAGAGCAGCTGGGGTGCTGCCGGGTTGGTCCAGTAGCGCCCAGAGTGGCACTGTGGGACCAACCGGCAGCACCCCAGCTGCTCTACCAAAGGCGTCAGGAGAAAAGCCTGGTCTGCTGGGGGGGGGCGTACTAGCTGCGCTCCCCCCCAGCAGACCAGGAATACGCGGGCAGCAGACCGAGACACACCGCAGTCCCACCGCCCGGGTCCTCCACGGCTTTGCTCCCCATCTCCCTGGTCTGCTGGTCTGGTACTTTGAAGTAGGAATAAGAGCCTCCGGAAAAGGGCGCTTTTTCCGGAGGATCGGGGCCAGTGTAGACGCTCTTTTCCGGCTTTTTTAAAAGCCGGAAAAAAGCGGCGGACATTTTTATTTAAATGCCGCGGGGGATATTTAAATCCCCCGCGGATTTCCCTACTACGATAGCTGAAATTTACATGCCCCTTCCGGAAAAGGGGCCAGTGTAGACGTAGCCCTGGAGTTTCTGGGTTCCATTTCTGGTGATGACAAAGATTGTGCTCTTTGCAATTACACTCAAACCAAAGAGAAACAGAGAGAATAATTGTAAATCTTCCTTTTAAAAGAGTGGCTTTGGACTATTACATGAAGTAACAAATGTAGCAACCTCTTTTATAGTGGTTAAAGAGCACTCAGTATTTTATAGAAAACAATGAAAAATAGTCCTTTAAAAATATCCCTTCTGACATTGCGTTCAGATTAATTTCCTTTAAGAAACATTTTGTACAAAAAGGAAGGTCTTTGTGGATTGCAATGTCATTTGGTTCTATAACTTATTTCCCATCTGAAGTCATATTCCCATTTTTAACATCCCCATCCTACCTTGGAGAAACTATATCAAACAGGAATCTTTGATTTCAACTGAGACGTAAGCAATGAAGGACCTGATTGCAGGAAAATATTTTCCTGCACTTCTCAAAAACATGCCACCTATTAAAATTGATACTTCTGAGGCATCAATGCACAAGTCAGTCCCTGCAAAATAGCAAATTGTAGTATATAACAGTGATGGTGTCTGACATCAACCCAAGACAGACATAGCACAATAGAAAGACATTCTTAGAAAAGTAAATCAAAATAACGCTATAAATTTTATCTTCCTTCCTTTCTGTCTCATGCTGAATTCTTACCAACTCTCTTGCGCACATTTCTGTCTCTGTATGTGTGGTGGGAGTAGGGGTGGGACTCTTCCTGTGTACTATGGAAATAATTTTTAGTGTAATTCAACTAGCTTTTTATTTGCAGAATGACAGGAATTATAGATAGAGAGGGCCCATTGTTTATCTTTGTTCCAATGCACAGTTTGAGTTTGTTTAACATCTTCATGGATTGACTTTATTTTTGGCTGCCTATTGGTTATAGCTCAAGTATTTAAATGCCTCACCCTCATTTCTAATTTAGATCAGAATTTCTTGATTCTGTAGGATGCAGCTTCCAGTTAATTTTAGAAATAGTTTGATTCAAGCACCTTCCAACTTCATGAAAAACAATCACTTCAGTGGAGAGATCCTATCAATCATAGCAAGGTTTCATGGTTATTTAGCTAACTTGTAATTAAAGGCAGCTAAAAATATGCATGAACGGTAAGTTTATTTATTTTGTATATAGCTCACCTCCTTCACAGGGAAAACACAAGCCCCATCAATCAAACAGTTGGTAACTGAAGTCATTATCACAAAAATTAAGGCAATTATATATGAATGAATATTAATGAAGTCCCCAGTCAAAATCAGGGTCAGTTCCTAACACTGAATAAAAATGTGCAGAACTCCTCTTACCAATTCAATCTTTTGTAAGATCACCAGTAAAGAAAAGGACACACCTTTTATATTAAGCTAGCATATTAAGATCATAGTTTTAATGAAGTTAATAGCACTGTTATGTGGCATAACACAGAGTGATGTGTTAATTAGTATTGTTCTGTGCCAAATTGATACAATGTTGAACTAACATAACTTTTGAAGTTATGACTTTGAGTAGCCATCATGTCTATTAATAGAGGGTAATAATATTGCAGCATCAGCATTAGCCCAATAAGTGAGACCAGACTATGTGTTAAAATCCTATACTCATTCAGGCAGAACTCTCCCACACCAATTCTTGTGTCCTCCATAACGTACTAGATGGCACCACCACCAATTTCCATTTTCCTCAGCTTTCTACAGATGCAATTAGGGCGAGCAGATGTTCCAAATTAGTAGGGACAGTCCCAATGTTTGAGACTTTTTTTAATATAAGAATTGATTATCCTTACCCCTTGTTCTGATTTTTCACACTTGCCATCTGGTCACAGTATCCACAACAATCTTGTCAAGGAGGAGCAGTCCATCCAGATGTTTTACAATTACAGCGTCCTTGTGTCACAAAAGGATCCCAGATACTTTAAAAGCTGAAGGTCCCATCCTGCCCCAGCAGCAGCAATGTACAAGTGAGGGGACCGAATGCAGAGAGTCACTTTCCTGCCACTCTCAACCCTATAAGTGTCACCAGGGCAAAATTCTAAACAAACATTCAAAAGAGTAATACGGGTAACCCATGAACTCAATTATTTGGTGACACCAAGGGAACCTAATCTGCAATACAAGGAGCATAAGCAGCCTCCAGTTATATCAGTGGAAGTCTTACTTTTCAGCACAAACTATTTTGGAGAGATGCTCAACCCAATGTATATTGAAATCAATGGACTACTACTGGACACAGGACTTCCTCATGCAGGTGCCTGTCATGACTTTTTCTGCTAAACCCTATCATAGAACATTAGAACTGAAAGGGACCTTGAGAGACCCTCAAGTCCAGTCCCCTGCCCTCACAATGGGACCAAGCACTATATAGATCATCCCTGATAGATGTCTGTCTAACCTGCTCTTAAATATCTCCAGTGATGGAAATTCCACAACCTCCCTAGGCAATTTATTCCAGTGTTTAACCACCTTGACAGTTAGAAAGTCTTTCCTAATGTCCAACCTCAACCTCCCTTGCTGCAATTTAAGTTCATTGCTTTTTGTCTAATCATCAGAGGTCAAGGAGAACAATTTATGCCACCATCTAAACCATTGATGAAGATATTGAACAGAACCAGTCCCAAAACAGTCTTCTGCAGAACTCACTTCTTATGCCCTTCCAGCATGACTGCGAACCACTAATAACTACTCTCTGGGGCTACTTTTAGACTGCAGGCTACTTTCAGAAGAAGGTTTTCTGGAAGAGATCTTCCGAAAAACCTTCTTCTGAAAGAGAGCATAAACTGCCAAAACTCATCGAAAAAGCAATGTGCTTTTTCAAAAGATAGCATAGTGAATGGACACTATCTTGCATTTAAGCTGTGATTACTATGGACAGAGTGGCCATCAGGGCACCTGTGCTTTTTCCTCTTTCTTCTTCTTTCGAAAGAACTCCCTCTTCCCAATCCACACAAGCCTTTTTCTGAAAGACCTTTTTCGGAAAAAGGCTTCTTCTCGTAGAAAGAGGTTTACCAATGTCAGAAAAACCCCTCTGTTCTTTCAATATTTTGTCAAAAGACCGTGACTGCAGTATCCACAAGACTTGTTATCCTATCAAAGAAAGCCATCAGATTGGTTTGACATGTTTTGTTCTTTACAAGTCCATGCTGTCTGTTACCTATCACCTTATTATCTTTCAGATCTTTGCAAATAGATTTCTCAAACTGGCTGGTCTGTAGTTTCCTGGGTTGTTCTTATTTCCCTTTCTATAGATGGGCACTATATTTGCCCTTTTCAAGTCTTCTAGAATCTCTCCATGACTTTTCGAAGTTGATAGCTAAATGCTCAGATACTGCCTCTATCAGCTCTTTGAGTATTCTATGATGCATTTCATCAGGCCCTGGTGACTTTCAGACATCTAACTTCTCTAAGTAATTTTTAACTTTGTTCTTTTTTATTATTTTAACTTCTAAACCTACTTGTATTCTCTATGTTAGGCATCCCATCTCCATTAATCTTCTTTGTTTTGGTTTTCACCAGAAGTCATTAAGCACCTCTATCATTTCCAAGTTTCCTGCTATTGTTTATTCCTCTTCACTGAGCAGTGGACCTCTCCTGTCCTTGGTCTTCCTCCAGATTCTAATATATTTGTAGACAATCTTCTTGTTACCCTTTATGTCTTTAACTAGTTTGAGCTCGTTTTGTGCCTTTGCCTTTCTAATCTTGCTTCTCCTAGTAACTAAGCAAGTGTCCACTGAACTATATTTTAGAATGATAGAATCATAGATTCATAGAGCTGGAAGAGACCTCATGATGTCATCAAGTCCAGCCCACTGCTCAAGGCAGGACCAATTCCAACTAAATAAACCCAGCCAAGGCTTTGTTAAGCCGAGACTTAAAAACTTCTAGGGATGGAGATTTCACCACCTCCTTAGGTAATCCATTCCAGTACTTCACCACCCTCCTAGTGAAATAGTTTTTCCTAATATCCAACCTAGACTTCCCCCACTGTAACTTGAAACCATTGCTACTTGTTCTGCTATCCGTCCTCTTTGGAACCTACCTTGAGGAATTTGAAGGCTGCTATCAAATCCCCCCTCACTCTTGTCTTTTCCAGACTAAATAAATCCAAATCCCTCAGGCTCTCCTCGTAGGCCATGTGCTCCAGCCCCCCAATCATTTTGATTGCCCTCCACTTGCCCCTCTCCAATGCTTCCACATCCTTTACCTCAGCTTCTTAGTGTCACTCTTATTTTTAAGAGCAAGGACGTCACTCTTCAGGAATCCCCTCAACCACTAGGAAAACTCATGGAGTTTGAGGTGGCTTATAGCAGCAATTTAACAGATCACAGCTACACAGCACAATGGTGTATGATAGAAAGTTTAGAATCCTCTGTGTTGAAAGAAAATGGCAAGAGTTATTTAGAGAGACAAAAGGGAGATACTTCACATAGCTGATAACAGAGTTCTCATATTTGCAGATCTAAATCTATATGAAAAATTGCAAACCACAAGTGTCAATCTTTTGTTTTTTATCAACAATAAGATGGTCCTTCTGAACTTGATTTAGATATTTTGGCTGTAGCTTTCAGCTGTAGCTAATAGTAGATAGGAGCAATAATACTAATGGTAACTTACATTTGCAACCCTCCTTTCATCTTTCTATCAGTTCAATTATAAAAAAAATAGGTCGTGTGTTATCCACCATTAAAATACAGCCACCTCTAAGATCAATGTGACTACTCTTCAGAAAGCAAAGAAGAATATTGGGCCTGAGTTTGATACAATTTACACCAGATTTACACTTTTGCTTAAGTCCGTATTTTAGATGAAGTCGTAATGCATTTTTGCCTTACAGCGAGAAAGATCAGATTCACACTTACTATTAATTATTATTAGGAGTGTTGGAGGGGATCTACATAGTCAGAACATAATCACCCAAGTTGACATTTGGCCAAGATATGGGAATGAATTAAATAATTCTCTCTCACCACTCCATTACCATTCTGGGATTACTTTAAGTCTTAGCTGTAGCAACAGATACCTGCAACAAACAGTTGAAGAACAAAAGATTATACTTCTATAAAATAATTAATTGGTAAAGAGATATTTTATTGAAAGAAAATTGCTAAAATCTCCAGAATATAAGAGGAGTGCAGGGCTGCAAGGGACTATAAGAGATCATATGGTTCAGTCCCCTGGATTGAGGCAGGACCAGATAAATCTAAACCATTCCTGACAGCTAATTTTCAAACCTATTCTTAAAAACCTCTAATAGTGGATTGTCCAAAACCTCTCTTGGAAGCTTATTCCAGAGCTCGACCACTCTTACAGCTAGAAAGTTTTTACTAATATCTAGCCTACATCTCCTGAGCTGCTGATGAAGTTCATTACCATTTGTCCTACCTTCACCAGACAAG
The DNA here is from genome assembly GCF_052426305.1 of Pelodiscus sinensis. Classification (NCBI taxonomy): domain Eukaryota; kingdom Metazoa; phylum Chordata; order Testudines; family Trionychidae; genus Pelodiscus; species Pelodiscus sinensis. The sequence goes on from NC_143054.1 coordinate 18,751,756, forward strand.
GAGAACAATTGATCACCATCTTCTTTCCCATTGAGATATTTGTGGACTATTATTAAGTCCCTTCTCAGTCTTCTTTTCTCAAGACTAAACATGACCATTTTTTATATTTCGCATCTTTCTTCATAGGACACTTTTTTAAAAGCAATTCATGATTTTTGCGGTCTCCTTTGGTCTCTTCTTTGGTCTCCACTTTATCCACATTTTTCTAAAACATGGTGCCTATAATGGGACATATTTCCTCAGCTAAAGCCTCACCAGTACCAAACAGAACAATTACCTCCTGCATCTTACACATGACACGTGTTAATACACCAATGAATAATATTAATCTTCTTCAGAATTGCATCACATTGTTGGCATATTTAATATATGATCGACAATATCCTCCCAATTATTTTCAGCTGTACTACCACCTCGCCAGTTATTCCCCATTTTGTAGCTCTCCATTTGATTTTTTCTTCCTAAGTTTAGTACTGTAAATTTCATCTTGTTGATTTCAAACCAATCCTTTAACTTGTAAAAGACATTTTGAGTTCTAATTATGTTCTCCAAATTTCCTGCAACTCCTCCTATTATGTTGTCTGTCACAATACTATACTCATCCTCTCCACTCCTTATCCAAGTCATTCATAAAAATATTGACTAGTATCAGACCCACCATCCAAGACCTGTGGGTTCACCATCCAGATAAGCCCTCCCAGTTTGACAGTGATTGATAACCAGGTTAACTGCTCAGCCTTGCCTGGTGACTCAGCAATACCCACCAGATATTCCTGGACTTGTATACTCTATGCACATGGATGAAAGGTATAAAACAGAAAACAATTGCCTCCTGCTTTGCCTTTTCTTCTCCTCCCACATATGCTGCAAGCAACAAGGATGCTCAGAAGGCTGAAGACTCCAACAGAAGAGACTGATCCAGTTTTCAAGGGTGAAATCCGTGCATAGGTTGAACTTCTCTAGTCTGGGACTATCTGGTCCATGGCCCTGCATTATTTTAGTTAGCCAGATGTCCATGTCCACTTCTCATGGGTCTGGCCAAGTTTTCTGTGGTCCTATAAAGTTTGTTTACAACCACCTGACTGGCGCTCAGTCTTCTGTATTGATACTATACTGTTTAGCTCTAATTTACCCCTAAATGTCCTCTAAAAGCCCATTAAGAAGTGGAAATGTTGGTTGTGCATCTAGACAATATTGACCTCCTGTGGTTCAGCAAATTCTCTATTTCAATACCAGTCAGGTCCCAAGGGTACCGTACTAGAGAGGTACAATGTGTTTATGAACTGTATTATCCAGTGGTTTGAGAAAACTACTTGATCGAAATACTTCCTAGTGTTTTACAGATTTAAGATGTAAATTATGTGCTTATTTCAATTTCTTTGGTAATCTCTCTGGCTTTTTGCCTATCCCTTATAATTACTTAAAATCTATCTTTTGTAATCAAGAAACTTGTTTTACAGATTATCTCTACCAGTGAGTTTTCCTAAAGTGATTATCAATTCTGCTCAGATCTACAAAGGTTGGTGTACATCCACTTTCCTTTGATGAGTTGGTGCATCGATTAATAAACTTTCATTGCTGAAGAAAGGGTATTGTGCAATATAAAATGATATACTCCTGAGATTTAAGGCTGGAAGCTGGGGGATTTGACTGGTGCCTTTCTTCGTGTGATTCATGAGTAGCTTTGGTAGCATTCATGCAATGTAGCTTGGTATGAGGTTTCACATGTGGTTGTGCTGAGTGATAGCTGTGCCTGGAAGGGTTTGCTGCTACCCCTAGCAAAGCATTATGAAAGACATCCTAGGATATAGAGTTAAGGGGTCACAGTGGTGCCATAGACCCAGGGTGTACCCTAAGAATCCCATCACAGCAACTATAATGGGTCATAATGAAAGGTGAACTGTCAGGCTGGAGGTAGGTTACTAGCAGAGCAATTGTATTTAATATTTTTATAACTGACCTTGGCACAAAAGTGAGAGTGTGTTAATAGCATTTGCAGATGACACACAGTTGTGAAGTATAGCTAATATGGAGGAGGACTGGATTATCATACCAGAAGATCTGGATGACCTCATAAACTGGAGTAATAGAAATGGAATGACATTTCATAATACAGACACAAGCATTTGACAAGAATTTTTTTTCTATAAAGTGCAGAATTTTCAGTTGGGAGTGACAGGAGAAGAGAGAGACCTGGGTAAAGTGGTTGATCACAGGATTCCTATGAGCCATCAATATGATGCAGGTATGAGAAAAGAGAACACAGTCCTTGGATGCATCAGGAAAGGTATTTCTAATAGAGAGAGGAAAGTGTTACAACCATTACGCAAGGACTTCATCTAGAATGCTGTTGGTGTCTTTGGTCTCCCATGTTTAAGAAAAGATGAATTCAAACTGGAACAGGTGCAAAGAAAGTGCATTTCTGAGGAATAGAAAGTCTCCCTGATGAGAAGACACTCAAAGAGCATGGCTTCTTTAACCTAACAAAATGAAGGCTGAGGGAGGGTAGATATGATTGTTCTCTATAAATACATCAGAGAGATAAATACAAGGGTGGGAGAGAAGTTATTTAAGTCAAACACCAATGTGACCACAAGGACTAATAGTTATAAATTGGCCATGAACAAGTAGGCTATGTCTACACTGCAGGCTTTCTTGCGCAAGAACAGCTGTTCTCGCACAAAAGCTTGCAGAGTATCTGCACTACAGCCCGTTCTTGTGCAAGAAAGTTTACAGTAGATGGTCAGAAGAGAGGGCTTTTTGCACAAGTGTTATTCCTTTTGCCATGAGAAATAAGCCTTTTTGCCCAAGAGCTCTTGTGCAAAAAGGCTAGTGTGGACGGGAACAGGTGTTTCTTGTGCAAGAAACTCCTATGGCTAAAATGGTCATCAGAGCTTTCTTGCGCAAGAAAGCATCCACAGTGCCATGGACGCTCTTGCACAAAAGCACATCTTTTGTGCAAAAACACATGGCAGTGTGGATGTGCTCTTGTGCAAGAACTCTTGCGCAAAAAGTTATTGCGCAAGAAGCCTGCAGTGTAAACATAGGTGAGGGTTTCTAACCATCACAGGAGGGAACAGCCTTCCAAAAGGAGTAGTGTGTGGGGGGGCAGGGCATAACTGGTTTCAAAATTATGCAATATATGTTTATTTAGTGGGTAGTAGGATGAAATTACCATATGGCCCATCAGTGAGTGCCAATAGTAAAAATGTCCATCTGTTGGAAAAAGGACACTATATGGAGAGGGCTATAAGTTACTACAAAAAATTCATTCCCAGGTATCTGTGTGGTGGGCCTTGTCCACATGCTCAAAGTCTAACTAGTCCCCATATTATGGGTCAGGAAGGAATTTTCCTCTAGGTTATATTGGCAGAGCCCTGGGAGATTTTCTTCTTCCTTTGTAGCATGGGGAAGATACAGGCTCACCGATGGGGGGATGGTGAAGGGTAAAGAGGGTAGTTGTTTTGGGGCCCAGTGATTCAGAAGGGCCTAATTCAGAAGTAATTCCTGTTACTCCAGGAGTGGCGGTGGCCAGAGTCCTGAGCCCTTTAAATCACCATAGGAATCCTGAGTGTCACACGCTTGGCAGCTCTCAGTGCTGGCTGGAAGCTGGGGGGGCCACATGTCAGGCAGCACTGAAGGCTGGGTTCCACATCCCTCCGCCCAATGGCCCACCCCTTCCAGGAGTGTGGAGGCAGGCTCCCAGGGGCCCAGAAAGTCTGTCAGCCCCCCTGAGCACGGACCACTTCCAGCTTATACTAGTTTAAATGGTGAATTCTCTGTAACTGGATGTCCTTAAACCGTGATTTGAAGACTTCAGTAACTCAGCGAGAGCTTAGGATTCTATTTCAGGAGTTGATAATGTTCCTGTGGTATACAGGTCAGCTTAGATATTCACAACGGTCCCTTTTGATTGTAAAGTTTATGAGTTTGTGTATTGACTATTTCAAATCTTTCCCCCCCAAATTGGTGGATTCATCAAAAGTGACCTTTTCCTACACATGGTTTCAGTTTATCAGAAATGTCCCAATGATCTGTATTGTAAAAGATTACACAAGAAGCAGGACAACAGCAAATCATAACATATATGCGTAATGATTCTTGCAGCCTGAGAAGTTTCCAAGAAACTCATCTGTGATAATTGTGATAAGGTTATTAATTATCCTTCGAAGTGTTGTGGTACTTGAATTGGAAACTAGATTTAGATCTTTTAGGCAACTTTAAAATGTTATGTCTGATGTTTTTTTTTTTTTTTTAAATGGAATGTGTTTTCTTATGATGTATTTAGAAATGCACGCAGGATTTTGATTCTTCTGTGATCTTAAGTTGGGTAATTTACTGATGCTACTTTTGTCTCCATTTCTTCATATGTAAAATGGCCTCAGTGATTGAGATCTGCTTTACACAGTTGTTGTGAAGTTGTTTCCTTTAACATTTGTAAAGTTCTTTAAGATCTATGGAGAGACGGTGCTATAAAATAGCTAAGCATTGTTTCGAGTAGACGCGTAGGGACAGTTTATTCTTGGCTCTTGAGTGTAGAATGTACTTTTCTGTTTTTCTCCTGGCATATTCTGGTCTTCTGTGAGTAGAGGGAATTCTTCCTCCATGTATCTCAGACAGGGAAAGGAAGCAAAATATTCTTGTGCTGCAAACAAACACATGGGAACTCAGTTTGCAGATAAAGAGCACTGTGCTGCTAGAAGTGCTGCCTTTGAGATGTCATGATAAACTGAGGTCCTATTAGGTCCTGCCTTCCTCCCTTTAAAAACCTCTGGCATGTTTTGTCAAAGGAACTGATGTTATCACTACTCAGATTCCAATTTGAAAGATTAAATTCTCTGTATACTTTCACTTACCCATAGTATTCTTCACCGTCTGAACAATCGGCACATTTCACAGCATGTCAGTGGTGGGTATAGTACTACTTGTATATATTTTGTAAAATAGATAAAGCACTTTTGGAACCTGCTGGATGAAAGGTATTAGACAAACATAAGCCATTATAATCTGCTATAACTCAACTACAGTGAAGAGCTGAGAAACTAAACAACGCTGTTAGGGACCATCTTAGTACTGATAAAGGAAAATAGTTGACATTTGCTGCAGGTAGTTTTACTTAGAGATGTGTCTCCATGTCTGAGAAAGATATAATCATCTGTGTAAAGTCTGAGCGATCTCAGAGGAAACAGATGGAAAAACAGTCCTGTATATGACTGCAGTATTTTTCCTCCATGCTTAGAAAGGGAGATAGCTTTTGAAGTACAGTACTAAAACAACCCATGGGACTTACAGGAAGATACTGGTAAAGAAACTGCAGAAAACATATAGCTTCTGAATGAGTAACAGTAAAGTTATAAATAACACTGATACTGTGATAATATTAGTATTTAATTCAACCCAGGACACGTCTACACAACAGGTCAAAAGTCGAATTAAGCTATGTAACTTCAGCCATGTCAATTGCATAGCTGAAGTTGAAATAGCTTAATTAGGCTTTTGGTGCTGCCTACACAGCAGCAAGTTGAAGGAAGAACACTCTTCCCTGGACTTCACTTACTCCTTATGAAATGAGGGTTACAGGAGTCAGAGAAAGAAGTCCTTCAGTTTGCCATTATTTTGAAATAATGGCTTGCTGTGTATACGTGCTCTTTGTTTTCTCAGAATAACTGACGTTATTCTGAAATAACTCCGCTGTGTAGATTTAGCAATAGAGAGCAAGAAAGAGGGGAGAAATAGATAAAGATCAAATTCATCCCAGTAATAAGTCATTTGAAGTCATTAAAATTAAAGCATTGGTGAACTTGGCTCAAGTACACATGAAACTGTAGCAGATATGAAGGAAATTTAAGAATATTTTTTGAAATGAGGAAGCAGAATCTTATAAAAACACTCTTTGAGGGGAGAGAAACATCTTCAATATCTAATCTATCTACCTGCAAAATATCATTCCATGCTTGACACTTCTTCGCTTGTCATTTTTTGAAAACCTAAATTTTCCCTAAATTTTATCTGAAGGAATAACTCATAAATTTTGTACTTGAGAACTGTGTCAGTGGCAGGTGTAGAGTGCTAATGTAACTTTGAGAGGCAGAATGTAGAACACATTCCTTTCAATCTTCAAAGACATCCCAGTTGAAATCTCAGATGAGCCCCCATTTGTATGGCAACGGGTGGACTCAAACCTGAGGAGCTTCATGCATGAGCCAGTGGGCTGTGAACTAAGGTTGTAGCACACACACTTATCTTTGTGCCACTAGATAGGACAGTATATCACACTCAAAAGGTGTGTGGTTTACACTAACTTTTCCAGTCATTTAGGTACTGTCACTTTAATTCAGCACGGCTGAACCGATTTACTTAACACTCAATTTGTTCCTCTCTCTCGGTTCCGTTGAAGTTTCTTTAATGTATCTATCACTCCCATATCTGGAGTACTTGTAAACGAAAGGCACCATTGCATAGAATTGTAAAGCTCTATTATTATTCTCCCCATGACCAAATTAACATTACCTGGGGCCCTAGCCATACTACTGTGTGACCTCTCTATCATGAACCATATGCAGTTGCTTCACCTTTTCGTAGGATAGCAGCAAGCTTCAGCATTAAGATGAATGGGGCAGTTCACAGCTCTTGGAACTGTTTCAAATTGTCTGCAGACACAGGTACCAGTTACTTTCAGGTCACGTTTTCAAGCCCCCCCCCCCCCCCATACACAGAGAGGAGAAATTCCTTTTAAATGAAAGGTGAATCCAGGAGTGGGGCCCTACATTTGATCTGATGGTCTCTGGGCTTCTGATCTTGGTTTCCCCTAGAATCTCCATCTTATCTGCAAGTATCAGAGGGGTAGCCGAATTAGTCTGAATCTGCAAGAACAACGAGAAGTCCTGTGGCAGCTTATAGACTAACAGATTTATTGGAGCATAAGCTTTCAAAGACCCACTTCATCAGATGCACGTAGTGGAAATTCCAGAGGCAGGTATAAATATACAGACATAAAAAAAGAGTTCCAATCAAGAGTAAGGTTAGAGATAACGCGGTCAATTCAGTCAGGGAGGATGAGGCCCACTTCTAGTAGCTGATGTGGGGGTGTGAATACCAAGAGAGGAGAAACTGCTTTTATAGTTGGCTAGCCATTCACAGTCTTTGTTTATCTGCAGTTTCTCTGTTTCTTCACTGAACACCTCTCTTCATGCACAATTTACTTGTAGAACTTGTTGCCTCAAAACATTATTTAAACAAAAATGAGTATAAACTTGGACAATATTCATATCATAGAGGACATATACATGTGGTCATGATAGCTAAGTTTCAATGTAAAGGGATATGGTTAATCGGGTCAATATTTTTCACCTTCATGCTCTCTTCCATCATCTCTCAAATGGTAATAGCCTAAGATTGGGAAGAAACTTCCAATGTAGCTATACTATTGCAAATTTGTCTTATGTGAGGGTTTTATTCCTTTCTCTATAGAATCTACTAGGGAGAAAATACTAGATTAGGCAAACAATGGACTAATTGGTCATGACAGTTTCTATATTTTTTGTTCCAGATTTAGGAGCCAAGATTGAAACATTATGCAAATATACCTGAATTCAGCGAGGTGCTTAAATACATTCCCATGCTTAACTTTAAGCACATGCATAAATCCATTTCTACTCAGCAAACACTGAATCATGTGCTTAATTCTAAGAACATGAGTAGTGCTCCTGAAGCCAAGAACTTTCCTCAATTGGAGTCATAAACCTTATTTATAACCATCTGATTGAAGTCACAAGAACTACTCATATGAGTACAGTCTACTTCTGCAACAAAAAGTAATGGGTTTTAGGATTAGATAATTATTTTAAAGATTATGATCCGCTTCAGTATTTCAAACAGTATATAGTCATCTCCTTTCCAATAAAACACACTATTAAAGATAATGGGTGGAATCTGGATTCCCCATTACATTCTCTTTAGCTTTCATTAAAAATAAATCTTTCATAAAAAAAAGCATATACCTGTAATTTTTTCTTAAATAACACACGACTTTAGCCTTGCTCAAGTTGACACTACCAGTTATTGCTTTGAAGAGATATTACAAAAGCAGTATTTCATTACAACAACTTCATGGGGAGCTGAGAGTTTGCTCATGAACAAAACGGATATTTACATTAGGTCTGTCAAGCAATTAAAAAATATAATCATGATTAATCGCACGATTAATCAGGTGCACCTCCCCTTTGACACACTGCAGCAGCGTTTCAATGGGGCAGCACTGCATGGAGCCCGGGATCAGCTGGGAACTCCATCTGATCCCCCACTCTGCTTGTGCTGCCCCTTTGAAGCACTGGAGTGACACTTCAAAAGGGCAGTGCAGCATTAATGCCTACGTTTAACGCGTTAAAAAATTAACGCATTAATGCTGTCCTGCGTTAATCACAGGTGTTCATGCAGGTCAATTGACAGCCCTAATTTACATTCATTGTACTTTAAAAGGCATATTTTAAAATGGGACTTAATGAAAGATAGCCTGTGACCTTTCAGATGGTTCATTTCCACAATACTAGTGTCTGTTTTATGTTACTGAAACAATAATGTTGGGGGGAAAAAAGAACAAAAAGTTACTAATTGATGGTAAGTTCCATTAGGACTACAGTCACATCACTGTCTAGCTGTCTAGACCCATGCTTAGTACTAGAAGATTTTCCCAGCACTGCTCGGGTCATTAACGTATTTTTTTTAATAACATGAAAATGTCCATGCTTCATTTAAGTCATTGCTCTAGGGTGGGGCTGGGGATGAAGGGTTCAGTATGCAGGCTGCCCCGGGAGAGAAGACAACCCCAACTCTCTCTCACCACAGCAGCTTGGCACCAAGTGAGAAGTGACAGCAAGCATAGCCAGGGGAGGGGTGTGTATATCTACTGGCTGGGGCAGGTCCAGGTTTGTCTGCTCCCTGCTCCACCCATCCAAATTGAGAAATGCAGCAAATTGTGCACTTTCCCCTCAGTCCCTGTGGAAGGGAACAGCCATCAATGCCCCATACAAATGCAGGGGGAGGGATCACCAATCACCATCCTCCCTAAAAGGCACCTGGGAGTGGGAGGCTCAGGGCTGGAGCATTCCTGGAGAGGGGTGTGTGCCCTCAGTCAGCTCCTTTCACCTGTCTGATGATTCTCTCTTTTTTGTATGGTTTTATGAGACACAATCCCATTCCAGGCACATCCCATTTTCCTAGCACAACCAAACTCTGATCTTGCTTTAAGTTATGATAAGAGGAAGCTGTGTACCGAATTTGGTGGTCCTAGATCTATAGATCTTAGTGCTGCTGACTTGAATGAAGATTCTACATTCAGAGGGCTTACAAGATCAGGACTTTTTAGTAACTATCCTTGACACTACAATGTATGTCATTTCTTGTTTGTGGCCTTAATCAGCTTTATGCTAAAACCCATAGAAATCTGCCAAAATTCTATTCTACTATTCTATTCTATTTCTAAATCTTCTATTTTCCTATTCATAGTGAACAAATACCACTATCAGGATCCTTTTTGTTCCTAATGTCTTTTTAAAAATATTTCTAATTGTCCTTAACTCTCCTGGGATAGAAGAATCTGTCGAGTTACTTCCCTTTTCTATGATTCCTAACTTCTTATCTATTTCCCCCTTTTTTCCATTTGTTAATATATATTTTATAGCTGTCCTTCCTTCCCCTTTAGATGAGGTAGGGTTGTTTTTTTTCCAGCAGAATATTCTTCTCCACCAGTTGTAAGATTGTGACTTGTTGGTCATCTACTAAGGTGTTTTTAAATGTTTCCCATTTATCATTCACATTTTTCTGATTATTTGTCCAGGCTGATTTGGCTCATAATTGTTTTCAGCATTGTGAAATATCTGCAGCAATAGTTAAAGATATTGGAATAGCTAATAGGTTTGTGATTCGGGCATTCACTTGGCTGCTTTGTCTGATTTAGAACAGAGACATGAACTTGCATCTTCTACATGCCAGTTGAGTTCCCTAACTCTTTATATTTTGGCTATTCTAGGAAAGATTTCTCTTTCTCACTTGTATATGAAGAATTTTGAAAGGTGTTTGTTTTATCTTCAGGGGTTTGTCTACACTTGATTCCTCCTTTGAGGGAGGGATGCAAATGTAGACATCCGAAAAATTGCAAATGAAGAGGGGATTTAAATATCCCGTGCTTCATTTGCATAATCGTGGACTGCTGCTTTTCTGCAATAGCGCTATTTTGGGACATCAAACTCGGTCCCCGCAGGGTTATTTCAAGAGAAAACTCTTCCCTTGAAATAACCCTTAAACCTCATTTTTTGAGGAGTAAAGGTTATTTCGAGGAAAGGTTTTCTCTTGAAATAAGCCTGCGGGGGACCAAGTTTGATATCCCGAAATAGTGCTATTGCGGAAAAGCAGCAGTCCACGATTATGCAGATGAAGTGCAGGATATTTAAATCCCCACTTCATTTGCAATTTTGGATGTCTACATTTGCATTCCTCCCTCGAAAGAGGAATCAAGTGTAGACATAATGCAGAACAAAAATTGTTTCTGAAATCTTAAAAATGTTGTGGGATGGGAAGGAAAAACTATTTCACAGTCAGCTGTAATCTGGATACCTAAGAAGCCGGTGTAGCTATAAATACTTTTTCATATGAAATAAACCCAGAATCTGGGTAGGATGCTGACATTGGCATAGTGGTGCTTGAGTTTCTCCTCTCCAGACTTGACTGCTGCGGTATGAGTGAAGACCGTAACAAAACTTCAGCTGGTTCACCACCTTATCTACCACTTCATTGCAGAGACTTTGCGGAATCCAATGTCCTTTGAAAATGAAGCCAACGATGATAGCATTTGGAAGTCACGATAAGTGCTTGAGAACATTTTATTAAAATAGTCTATGTAAGCATTGAAATTGAACTCTGTAAATTTATGTTGTGGTCTTTCATTCTAACCTCCCTCTCTTTTTGCAAATTCTTGAATATTAGGGAGAGGAAATGTAAAATCCCCTCTTTCATTTGCAATGCAAATGACAGTATTCACTCTGCATCCATCTTTCGGCGTTATGTATTCATTCTGCATTGATCTATGATGTGGATTGAAGAGGAGACATTGAACCCATATTGAAACATGGCACCTAAATTCTTTTGTAACCTATTTTCTAAATTTTGTCCATGTTGGTGAATTTTTATCCACATATTAAAAAGGAAATTTATCAGAGTTTGCTAAAAGTAAACACAAATTGTGACACAAAACCATATGAAAGGAAGTCATGTAAAGCTCTATACGTCACCCTACACCTAGGCACAACAGGGTGTCCCCTTAGATATTTTTTTAAATGTACTCCATTGTTCCAATGTGTTGAAAAACATATGGCATGCACTGCTCTTAACTAAATTCCTTCACATCTATTGTTTTGCATCACATCCTTAATGTTCTTTTAATGTACTTTTATGGTGGATGAATAATCTCATTGCTTTTTTTAAGGGCTCATTATCTTTAGATCCTACTGTTTCTTTTAGTTTTCAAAAGTGAATTTAAGGCCTGATCCAAAACACACTAAAATTAATAGGAGTCTTTTTACTGCATTCAACCGGCTTTGGATCATGCCCTCAGTATTCATTAACTGTGTCTTGAAATTTTAAATGTTCTGTTTTGCAGTGGAACAGGTGTAAAGCAGTTACATTGCAAGTGAACAATGTTTTCCAAATTGGGGCATCTTCTATCCTATGAGTATAATTTGTTCTGGGCAGTGAAGGCCTAGACATAATCCAGTCTCCATGTATATCCAAGTCTCAGAGAAAAATCTAGATCATTTTATTCATGAGAGACCCACTAAAGTACATAAGAACATAAGCATGGCCGTACTGGGTCAGACCAAAGGTCCATCTAGCCCAGTAGCCTGTCTGCCGACAGTGGCCAGCACCAGGTGCTCCGGAAGGGGTGGACAGAAAACAATGATCAAGCGATTTGTCTCCTGCCATCCATCTCCAGCCTCTGACAAACGGAGGCCAGGGACACCATTTCTATCCCCTGGCTAATAGCCTTTTATAGACCTAACCTCCATGAATTTATCTAGCTTCTCTTTAAACTCTGTTATAGTTCTAGCCTTCACAGCCTCCTCTGGCAAGGAGTAATGATTGATGCAAATACTTTAGTTAAATTTTCTGGAGAGAATGACTGTTTTGTCCAAAATATGTCTTCAGAAAGCTGACTGTGCAAAAAACGGTACCTGCTTACCCAATAGATGAAAATTACAGAACCAGTAGTTATATATGGAAATGACCACCCAGTCCATCTCTATCAGTGCAAGATTATTCCCCAAAGAATGAATCTATTAATTTATTAATATTTGTGATAATTCTTTGCCCAGTCTAGTTTTAAAAGTCTTAGGAGCTGGCTCCTCCAACACTTCCCTTTGGAATCTGTGGAACAGAATAATACATCTCAATACTTAAAGCTTTTCCTAATAGTTACCTAATTTTCCCTTACTTTCATCCTATAATTGCCACTTATGCCTGCATTTCCTCTTTAATATTTACACACTAGTCTTCAAATATTTGCAGGCTGATATGATTTCCCATTTTTATTAGTTGTCACCCTCTGGGCTGCCAGTCAATTTTAGTTTTTTCAACAGCCTACAGTTTATCTATCATTCTGCTAATTTGTTGTCCATAGCTGAATCACATATATTGCTCTGTGGTAGGATATATTGATGTATGCAACATGAAATTGCACTTGTATTTTTTCCTAACCAATCAGGTTTCAAGTTCAAACATCTTGGAACAAAGAAATCAGGGCTTACCTACACAATGGGAAATTGTCTCCTGGAAAAAAAGGGATTATAAAAAAATAGGGTTTACAGTAGACAAGTGGTCCTGAGTAGTGGTCCTGGGAACTGCTCAGTGGTCCCCAGGAGTTGGTGCCACTGACATGGATGGCACGAGTAACTGGTGCTACTGCCCCCCCTCTCCAATCAGAAGTCCCTTCCCCAAACCAGTGTCGTCCCCCCAAAAATAATAAGATTTAGTCAGGGTATATAGCAAAAGTCATGGACAAGTCACAGGACACGAATTTTTGTTTATTGCTTGTGATTGTGCATGACTACAATTTTCCATGCATAGTCTAATATTTCAAGTGATTTGAAAATATTTTTTCAGTTTATCTAGAATAAAGATGGCACAACAAATATCAATTTCCTAATGCAGTGAATTCTTCCCAGCTCTACATTCCTTATATGTAACTCCAAAAAGCTGAACATTTCTCAACTTTTTCTCTGCCTATTTTATTTTTCTTTAATAAATACATTTTTGTGTCTTTTAAAAATGTTTTATTCTAATGTTTCCTCTTATGTTTTCTCTAACTCACTACAGTATTATCAAGTCTTTTGGGACAAGTTCTGATTAAAATGAACTTTTAAAGTTACAGTCCTAAATCCATATTTTGACATCTAAATATGTAGCCCAGTTTTTAAAAGTACTAAACATTCAGGAGTTTCTTTTAAATTTTAAGGGGAGCTTCAGGATGTCCAACTTTTCTGGAAAATCAAGTCACCTTTATTTAGGTCCTCAGTATGGACTTGGAAGCATCAGCTTTAGGCAATTGGGGGAAGAATAAATGGAAGTTAGATTTTCAGACAGACTTGAATTTAGGTGCCTGATTTTTTAAGATCATTGAGATGCCTAGCCAAGGGTCCCAAATCTTTTAGAGGAAGCTTAGAGTTAGATTCATGAAGTGTTATGACACTGAGTGGTGCAATATCTATTTTTGCAGGTGCTTAGAAAATCATGAAAAAACTGAACTCCATGTAGCCTAAGATAGGCACCTAGGCTACGTCTACACTGGCACCCTTTTCCGGAAATGCTTAAAACGGAACAGTTTTCCGTTATAAGTATTTCCGGAAAAAGAGTGTCTACATTGGCAGGATGCTTTTCCGGAAAAGCACTTTTTCCGGAAAAGCGTCCGTGCCAATGTAGACGCGCTTTTCCGCAAAAAAGCCCCGATCGTCATTTTCGTGATCGGGGCTTTTTTGCAGAAAATAAATCTGTGCTGTCTACACTGGCCCTTTTCCGGAACAGTTTTCCGGAAAAGGACTTTTGCCCGAACGGGAGCAGCATAGTTTTTCCGGAAAAGCACTAATGATTTTATAATAGATTGTCAGTGCTTTTCCGGAAATTCAAGGGGCCAGTGTAGACAGCTGGCAAGTTATTCTGGAAAAGCAGCTCATTTTCCAGAATAAGTGGCCAGTGTAGACACAGCCCTAGGGTTTATTTACAATGAGTGGAGTGAGATTGGCAATTTAGACATAATTCACAAAAGATAGGAAGCTAGGCAGGGAGCAACCTAAGATAGCCAACAGGAGATGCTGATAAAAGGCATGTGCCTTAATCCCATAATAGAATCACAAGTTTGGAAGAGCCCTCAGGAGATCATTGAGTCCAACCCTTTGCTAAAAGCAGGACAAATCCCAACTAAATCATCCCAGCTAAGGCTCTCTCAAGCCAGAACTTTAAAACCTCCAAGGATGGAGAATCCACCATTTCCCTAGTTAACCCATTCCAGTGCTTCACCACCCTCTTAGTGAAATAGTTTTTTCTAATATCCAACCTATGCCTCCCCCATTGCAACTTGTGACCATTGCTGCTTGTTCTGTCATCACTAAGAACAAATTCTCTCCATCCTCTTTGGACCCCCCCCCCATTCAAATAGTTGAAGGCTTCTATCAAATCCCCCTACACTCTTCTCTTCAGTACACTAAATAAGCTCAAATCCCTCAGCCTCTCCTAATGAGTTATATGCTCCTGCCCCCTAATAATTTTTGTTGCCCTCTTCTGTACTTTCTCCAATGTGTCACATCCTTTCTGTAATGGGGGGCCCAGAACTGGACACAGTATTCCAGGTTTGACCTCACCAGTGCCAAATAAAGGGGAATTACCCTAGATCTGCTGGTACTGCTCCTACAATGCCATTGGCCTTCTTGGCTACAAGGGCACACTAGTGACTCATATCCAGCTTCTCATCCACTGTAAACCCCCGTTCCTTTTCTGCAAAACTTCTGCTTAGCCAGTGGATGAGAAGCTGGATATGAGTCACTAGTGTGCTCTTGTAGCCAAGAAGGCCACACTAGTGCTTAGTAGTGCTTGGGATTTTCCAGCCCAAGTGCAGGACTCTGCACTTGTGTTTGGTGAACCTTAACATATTTCTTTTGGCCCAATCCTCCAGTTTGTGTAAGTGACTCTGGACCTACCCCTACGCTCCAGTATATCTACCTCTCCCCCTAGCTTAGTGTCATCTGTGAAGTTGCTGAGGGTGCAATCCATCCCCTCATCCAGGTAATTAATAAAGATGTTGAACAAAACCAGCCCCAGAACCAACCCTTGGGGCACTCCGCTTGATACTATCGACCAGATACTAAGCCATTGATCACTACCTATTGAGCCTGATGATCTAGCTAGCTTTATATCCATTTTACAGTCCATTTATCCCATCCATACTTCCTTAACTTGCTGGCAAGAATACTGTGGGAGACCATATCAAAAGCTTTCTAATGTCAAGGTATATCATGTCTATTTCTTTCCCCATATACACAGAGCCAGTTACCATCCCTCTCTCATGCTACGTCTACACTACAAGTTTTGCTGGAAAAAGCAATGCAAATGAAGCACAGATTTGCATTTTCTCATACTTCATTTGCATAATCTCTTCTGATCCGTTTTTGCGCAAGGGGTTTTGCGCAAAAAGGAAACGTCCACACTGCTTATTTTTGCACAAAAACCACTTGTGCAAAAATGGATTGGAAGAGATTATGCAAATGAAGCACGAGGAAATGCTAGTCCATGCTTCGTTTGCATTGCCTCTTCCGGCAAAACTTGTAGCGTAGATGTAGCCTCAGGGAATATTCTTTGTTAGAAATTCACAGTTGGGAACCTCTCTCCTGGAATCAGATGGCTCAGATTACAAAGGCATTTCTTATGACAATGGGTTAGGCTTCTACCTTAGTCCATACAAACTGGCAGGAATTGGAGCGATTGTTTACCTCAGTGGCTAGAACACTCATCTGGGATGTGAAAGACCAAGATTCAGTTCCCCCTCTCTGCCAGTAGGAAAAAGGATTTGAATATAATTATCTAGCTCAACTCTAACCACTGAGCTATGGGATATTCTGACATAGGGCTCCCTCAGTCTCTGCTGTAGACGTTGTTCCACTATAGATCAATAATTATAGCCATTTCAACAAGGGGACTTGGACTTTGAGTCCAGGGGACTGGACTTTGGTGCCCTCACTACCAGGCTAAAGAGTCCATCTCTGACTTATTCTATCTCTGGCTCAGTGATAACTCTTTAATTATTGATAATTAATAATAATAATAATTAATAATTAAATAGTCATTGGGCCCAAGCAAGTTCAGAATAACTCTTAGGGTATGTCTGCAATAGCCCCCTAGTTCGAACTAGGGAGGCTAATGTAGGCATTCGAACTTGCAAATGAAGCCCAGGATTTAAATATCCCGGGCTTTATTTGCATGTTCCCATCCGGTTGCTATTTTTAAATGCCACTAGTCTGGACTAACTGACCATGGCTACACGTGGCAGCTAAACAGTAATTTGAACTAAGTCCTTAGTTCAAATTACCTCTTACACCTCATTCCAGAAAGAGTAACAGGTAATTTGAACTAAGGAATTAGTTCAAATTACCGTTTAACTGCTGAGTTTAGCTGCGGGCAGTTAGTCCGGACTAGTGGCATTTAAAAAAGGCGACCGGACGGGAACATGCAAATAAAGCCTGGGATATTTAAATCCCGGGCTTCATTTGCAAGTTCGAATGCCTACATTAGCCTCCCTAGTTCGAACTAGGGGGCTAGTGTAGACATACCCTTATAGCTTAGTTGTTAGAGCACCCACCAAAGAGGTGGGAGATGCCTATACAAATCCTTTCCAAAGGGAGGAGCTGACCCTCAGTCTCTCACATTGCAACGAAGTGCTAAAACCACTGAATAAAAAATTATAAGTGAGGACTGATGAACTCCAGAACAACCACCCCCGAACTGTGTAGAGGATGGACCAAACTGTGTGAAAAGTCAATGAACATTCTAAAGATTCTGCTCTTGGGGGAAACCACATGGGGACACCAGATTTCATAGTCTGTGATGAATTTTCAATAGCTATTTTATTTGGTAGGGGGCTAGCTATGATTTGTGGTTCACTCTGTCTCTCCTGTTGAAGCTGTATATTTAAAGAGTTATTGGAACAGAGAAACTGGATCCTGGGTTTCCCATGTCCTTTGTGAATGCTCTAATCACCATCCTATAGCTTGTGCATTCTCACTCTTTCTCAACACTACTTCCTTTTGTACATTCAGGCAAAGAGAACTGCCCAATTTGGCACAGGAAGTTGTAATAGAGCCAGGCATTGACCCCAGTCTCCTCAGTCTCAATTCAGGGCCTTATGCGAAAAAGGTTGTCTTTCTTTCCTTTCCAAAATCAAATCTTTCTTTAGATATTTTTGCAGAAGTCACCCAACTCCAAGGGTGTGCATTCAATTTGTCTCCTCAATCTCTTCTTTATGGCTGATATTGAACAAGCCACTAACGCGCTACTGACAGGAGTCTGCTTCCAATTTCAAGAAGGTAAATTCTTCAATCTCTCATGCCTGAAGGCAAAAGCTAAAATCACCGAGCAGTTTATTTAAGTATTACTTTTTGCTGAGGCAGTTCCTTTTGTTTTTCATTCAGTGCAGGAATTCAGGAAATGGTATTGTAACTCATTTTAATATAGCAACAATGAACTTTGGTCTCCTTGTCAGTAGAAAAAAATATCACTTACTATTAATCTCCAGCTGGATGTGTTTATGCTCAACCTAATTTTTTATTCAGTGATCAAAGGCCTTCGGTGCCAGTTGTGTCACATTTCACCTTTCACAGCAATGCAATTTTATTTTAGATATTGCAAGTGATGTTGAAATTATACCCGGAATTAGCAATCTACACACCACATTTGTCAAACTTATAAAACTGAAAAGTCAATGAACTTCCTAAAGACACTAATCTGGGGGTATACCACATGGTTGTACTGTCCATTTTGCCATATAATCCTACAAAGATTATTACATTCCATAGGTTTTATCTGAAAAAGATAGTAACTGAGATCTGACTGCTTCCAGTTTCAGAGTTTTTAATCAATCAAAGCTATTGTATTCTGAAACTTCTAGTCTTGCAGGAAGGTCACATAGGCTGAGCATAATGCTCAAGAGCCTGCTGAAAGTCTCTCTCAAAAAGAAAAAAAATCACAGTCAACAATTTGAGAGTTCTTAATGGATTGATCTAGCACTTATCATACTGGGGTCCGGACACTTAATTGAGCCTTTAGGGGCCACTATAATACTGAAAAAAAGTCCTGTGGCACCTTAGGACACGTCTACATAGCAGTGCAATAGCTGAATTAAACTACACAACTTCAGCTACATCAATTAACGTCGCTGAAGTCAAAATAGAATAATAGAATCATAGAATACTAGGACTGGAAGGGACCTCAAGATGTCATCGAGTCCAGTCCCCTGCCCTCATGGCAGGACCAAATACTGTCCAGACCATCCCTGATAAACATTTATCTAACCAACTCTTAAATATCTCCACAGATGGAGATTCCACAACCTCCCTGGGCAATTTATTCCAGTGTTTGACTACCCTGACAGTTAGGAACTTTTTCCTAATGTCAAACTTAAATCTCCCTTGCTGCAGTTTAAGCCCATTGCTTCTTGTTCTATCCTCAGAGGCCAAGATGAACACGTTTTCTCCCTGCTCCTTATGACATCCTTTTAGATACCTGAAAACTGCTATCATGTACCCCCTCAGTCTTCTCATTTCTAAACTAAACAAACCCAATTCTTTCAGCCTTCCTTCATAGGTCATGTTCTCTAGACCTTTCATCATTCTTGTTGCTCTTCTCTGGACCCTCTCCAACTTCTCCATATCTTTCTTGAAATGCAGTGTTCAGAACTGGACACAATACTCCAACTGAGGACTAACTAGCACAGAGTAGAGCAGAAGAATGACTTCTCTTGTCTTGCTCACAACACATCTGTTAATGCATCCCAGAATCATGTTTTCATTTTTTGCAACAGCATCATACTGCTGACTCATATTCAGCTTGTGGTCCACTATAACCCCTAGATCCCTTTTTGCCATACTTCTTCCTAGACAGTCGCTTCCCATTCTGTGTGTGTGAAACTGATTGTTCCTTCCTAAGTGGAGCACTTTGCATTTGTCTTTATTAAACTTCATCCTGTTTACCTTAGACCATTTCTCCAATTTGTCCAGATCATTTTGAATTATGACCCTATCCTGCAGATTAGTCGCAACCCCTCCCAGCTTGGTATCATCTGCAAACTTAATAAGCGTACTTTCTATGCCAATATCTAAATCGTTGATGAAGATATTGAATAGAGCCGGTCCCAGAACAGACCCCTGAGGAACCCCACTTGTTATACCTTTCCAGCAGGATTGTGAACCATTAATAACTAACAAATAGTTATTAATTGAGCACCAAAAAGCTTAATTCGGCTTTTGATGCAGTCTACAAGGCAGGATGTCAAAGGAAGACCATTCTTCCTTCAACTTACCTTTCTCCTCATGAAATGAGGGTTACCATGAGTCAAACAAAGAAGTCCTCCAGCTCAACATTATTTCGAAATAAAGGCTTGTAGTGTAGACTCTCACTATGTTATTTCAGAATAATGTCAGTAATTCTGAAATAACGCTGCTGTGTAGATGTACCCTTAGAGACTAACAAAATATCAGGAGCTTTCCTGGGTAAAGCACACAGTGGGTTTTGCCCATGAAAGCTCATGATCCTATATTTATTTGTTAGTCTCTAAGGTGCCATGGGACTATTTGCTGTTTTTAAAGTTACAGTCTAACTATTATACTATAATACAAAAAATTAACAATGTCAGCATTGTAGTTGAAAGCTTCATTTTAAATATAATAACATGCTTTTGCTTAAAGACGGTAATGTAACAAAGCAGCATGTTCTGAGGAAGTATTCTGTATGACTATTACACTCCCTGCCTCCTTTTCCCCAGGTTAACTAAATACTGATGCATGGAACAGAGTTCTATCTTTTCAGGACTTTTGAGAGAGCATTACACAAGAGTTAACTATTGTAGGTAAAACCCAGTAAGTAGATATGTATAGTTCTCGGTCAACTTCAAAGAGAGAGAGTACTGTATGGTTTATTAACAAAAGAAAGCTTTAATGCACACAGGAAACATTATAAACAATATCTAAAATAATATGAATGACTTTTGAACAAAAGTTGTTCAGCAGTGACACTACTAATGTTCCTTTTACAGATATCTCCACTTTGTTTCTGTTACAATCATTTAAACTTGAGGTTTCAATCCAGGGCCGTGTCCAGACTCAGGGGTTTTTTCGGGAAAAGTAGCCTTTTCCCGAAAAAACTTCCCCTGCGTCCAGACTCAAGCCGCGTTCTTTCGAAATTATTTCGAAAGAACGCGGCTTTTCTTTCGATGGCGGTAAACCTCAATTTACGAGGAAGAACGCCTTCTTTCGAAAGTTCCTCTTTTGAAAGAAGGCGTTCTTCAATGTAAAGAGGCCGTCTTCGAAAGAGAGTATCCAGACTCGCTGGGTGCTCTCTTTCGAAAAAGCGGATTTCTCTTTCGAAAGATCCGCCTGCAGTCTAGACGCGATCATTTGAAAGAGGCTCTTTCGAAAGATGCTTTCGAAAGAGCCTCTTTCAAAAGAAGCCTGCAGTCTAGACATAGCCCAACTGACTACACTTCTATATTTTAGTGTGAACACACAAACACTCCCTCCTTTCACACCTTACTTTTTGCTGTATTTGTTGCTCCCGTATCCGGCCTGATTTGTTTTCTGTGTTTGATTGGTTTTTACTCTATCTATTTGTGCTACTGTAAGGAAGCATGTACTATTATTTCTGGTGTTTCTTGTGTGTTGCTATATGGGACATGAGTGACCATTTATAATAATATTGATTCTAATTTTATAAAATTGCAATGCATCTTACAAGATATGCCATGTAAGTGGAAAAGTTATGATTTGATAAGTTCAATAATCTTATGTATATGTATTTTCACCTTTGTATCATGAGGTGTACTGTGTTTCTGGGTAAGACCCCCCCCCTCCCATACAGATTGGTATCAGCTCTCTCTAGCCTGTTTGATGGTCCATTATGGGCAATCAGCTGTACATTTCACCCATTGAGAGAAGCCAGAAGCTATGCCAATGAGTCAGTTGGACAGGTAGTCATTTGTGATTAGGACAAGGGATCTATGAGCCACATGGCAAAAGATATTAAAGGCAGCTGCATCTTCTCCATTTTCTCTTCAGTCCTGCTTCTCCTTTCTGGAGTAACTTTTCTACAAATTGAAGCTTTGAACAAAGGACTGATAGACCCATCTCAGCCTTGAGTGTATTCCTGAGGGACATTACATACCAGCAAATTCAATGCTGCTAAGAACCTGATTTATGGACACCAAAGTCATATGTAGTTATCTGATCATTTTGACAATTTAACAACTCTCTTCTCTTTCTTTTTTTTCATTTATACAAAATTTTGGTTTTAAATACATTTTTTTTTTGGCTAGCAGCATGGTATTTTGGGTCAGATCCAAGCTAGTATTGAACTGGAAATGTGGAAACTGGCCCTTTAGCGATCAGGAGAACATTGTACATAGTGAATAGAGTTTTAAATAACTTCTCACTTAACTGGGCCTGTTTACAGATTGGGAACCAGCTTCTGAATAACAAGTGGAGGCAGGTCAGGAGCAAAATTAGTGACTGGTTGGTGAATCCAGCTACATTGTTTTTTCAGTTCATTGCTCTGACCTTGGCATGTTGGCTATGCTCTTGTCACAAGTTATTTACACATAACTCTCATGTGTATATGTTTGTGTTTGTGTGCATGTGCACATTTATGAGGGGTGAGTATGAACATATCTGTCATATTAAAAACAATTGAGAATTGGATAGTGACATCAAATAATAACAGATCTTAGAACATACTAGTTGATTGATAATTCAATTGGTTATATATGAATGCAGCTATGAACATCTGTGTGAACTCAGAAAGAAAAGACAGACCTAAAAGAAATTGCTAGGACGTATCATTCTCCGGCCACTTGAAAATCATCATCAGAGTTTTTTTAAAAAACAAGCACAAGATTAATAAAGTACAGAAAAAGTTTTATGTACAGATATACATATTAACAATGTTTTATTATAAATGCAGTGAAGTTCACAGAAGAACATAATGTAAGCAACTGTGCCTGCACACAGTTGTACTTAAGAGTTCATGTTAATGCAGACATGTTGCATATACTTAACCAAGAACAGGAGGTTTTGATGTCTTAAACAAATTCCTTGCAACAGAACAGCCACCTGTTATCATTTCTACCTCAAAACTAAAGCTGCATGCCATTAAAATGTCTATCCATTTCTTTCCTTCCACCTTAATAGAGAAACTTGTTTGGATTTTAGTTCAGAGATGTTTCATTGACAGAAAAACAGTGTCTTTCCCATATCAAAAAGAAATAAAAACCATGAAAGTGGGAAAATGGAATATATTTTGCCTCAGTATAACTCTACAATGGATAAAAATGCTCAATATGGTTTAAGATTAAATTTCTCCTTCTGTAGATTAGTGAGGGAAGCAGTGCCATCCTTTACATATAGGTCCAAAACGTCCAGGCTGTCAGGAAAGGATAATTGGAAATCCTTTGTTATGCAATCTAAGATACGCACCTTTTTCCTTGACTGGTGTTGTAACACTGTGTTCAGTTCTGCTGTCTATAGTTCGATTTTGAAAAATTGGAGATGTTTCAGAGATTATCCTAAAAACTGGAGAAAGTATTTGAAAACATGCCTCATAGTGAGTGACTCAGGGAACTCGTTCTGTTTAATTTAGGAAACAGAATGTTAAGCTTTGCTCACAACCTATAAATAACTGGAAGGAAAAAAAATATGTGATAATAGGCTCTACAATCTAGCAGACAATTTTATAAGAAGCTCCTATGGCTGGAGGTTACAGCTAGGCAAGTAAGCCAGAAATAAAGTTCAAATGTTTAACACGGGGAAAATAAGCACTGGAACAATTTACTAAGGGTCATGATAGATTCTCTATCACCAAACATTTTAAAATCAACATTTCAAACAGGAATCAATTCAGGGAAGTGCTATGATATTTGATGTATATGTGGTCAGACTAGAGCATCACAATGCTTCCTTCTAGCTTTATAATCTATGAACAGTGTTACCGTGGGTTTCATTGACTTTCCACAGCAGAGAGAATTTCACTGAAGGCCTGATCCTACACCATGGATATCAATAAAACTTTTCCATTATCTTCAGTTGGACTTAAGATCAGATGTCATATGAATAATTACGTTTACTTTTGATCAAGAAAGGAAAAGGATTTGATTTATAAATATAAAATTTGTGGGCACATCAGATGGTACTACTGCTGAAAAATTTGCTAGTTCCATTTTATCTGAACTATCAGAATTCTTTAGTGAAAAAATCTTGTGTGTTAGCTGTGATGACATTCTTTAGAAGTCTAGTTCATCACCACAAGAGTTCCCTTTGCCCTGACCTATGATCAAAATCACTTTTTTAGGTGTAGCGCTCCTGCTGCATGTTTGCTCATGCAAGCAGATAAGATCATACACGGTGCCAAAATATTGAAACACACACATTAAACACCTTTCCGTTTTATGAATATTGTGTTAATCACCATAATATCAGCTGATCTCTAAGCTGGAGGTGAGTGCTTTGCCTTAATATGAAAGAGATTTGAATTTTCTTCTTTTTAGTTCACTAAATGTACCATGCTGACAAGCAGCTAGCCCAGTGAGAAAGCCATATACCATTCTGCAGTGTTTTCCTGGCCAATTTAGAAATAGGACCTGATTTTTCAACCTTCCAAGTGCTAGAAACCCCCATTGAAATAAATGGGAATGTAGGTCTTCAAACCTTTGGAATTCAGGTTGTATCATTGCTTCAGAGGGAATCATTTCCATTCCTTCACAACCAGCAAGACAGTAGCTTCAGGTGAGGGCTTCCTAGGGAAAGGAGGTTGTAAGAGCTATTCATATAATTTATATCCCAAAGTGAGACACAAAAGGACAACAAAAAATCAGGTAATCTTCATGCTTTCTCTGCTTATACACCTGTGTGTCTATCTGAAATGGATGTTGCATTTAAAAAAGTATCCACCTCAATTTATTTGGAATTCTGAGACCTTCACTTAACAGGGTTTCATTCTGGAATGTGAGAAAATGCTTTATTACAACAGGGTAAATACAGAAGCCTTATGCTTCTTTGGCTGACTGGACTCAATTCTTTTTTCCTCACAGCATTGCCAGGAGTACTGGTTGACTGTTATATACCACACAGAGAGAGTGACTTGTCGCTTTGCATTTCATTAGTTTTTGAGGTGGACAGTAGAACCCTAGCAGAGGCTACCAGGTCTTGTCTACAGTATGTGGAAGATCGATGCTGCCATGGTCAATCTTCTGGGGTTTGATTTAGTGGGTTTAGTGAAGACCTGTTAAATTGAACTCAGAGGGCACCCTCATTGGCACTGGTACTCCTGCTCCTCATAAGGAGTAAGGGAAGACAATGGGGGTATATCTACATTACCACCCTAGTTCCACGATCCGAACTACCTACTCTGTGCCGCGTGTAGCCACGGGCACGGAGTCCGAACTAGCGGAGCTTTAAAAATGGTGGCACCCGGCAAGATGCAAATGAAGCCCGGGAAATTCAAATCCCGGGCTTCATTTGCAACTTCGGTTGCCTACATTAACCACCCTAGTTCGAACTAGGGTGGTAGTGTGGACATACCCGGGGAGTGAGAGCAATCTCCACTGAATAGCTATGTCTACACTTGCAGCTTCTTGCGCAAGTACGGCCTTTCTTGCGCAAGAATCCGCAGAGCATCCACACTGCCCGCCCACTCTTGCACAAGGAAATGTACAGTATGGCGTGGTAAGAGAGGGCTTCTTGCGCAAGCACTATGCTCTTTTTTAACAGGTGTAAGCCCTCTTGTGCAGGAGCTCTTGCGCAAGAGGGCTGTGTGGATGCTCGGCAGGGATTTCTTGCGCAAGAAACCCATTTTATGGCTAAAATGGCCATCAGAGCCTTCTTGCGCAAGAGCGTGTCCACACAGCCATGGATGCTCTTGCACAAAAGCTCAGCTCGCACATGGCAATATGGACGTTTTCTTGCGCAAGACTTCTTGCACAAGAACCTTTGCACAAGATGTTCTTGCACAAGAAGCCATCAGTGTAGACATAGCCCACGTGTAGAAGGACATGGTAGTGGAATTGTAAGAAACAAGGATGCTCCATGGACCCTCATCCCCATCTTGAGCACATTCACAGGTGCAAACAACAATCTGGGCCCAAAACAGGAGAATTAGATCCTGGATAACTATCCTAATCAAGTCTTTGGAACAGCATCCTGTCCTATAGATAATGGTGAACGCTTCATTACCTGGGACACCTTCAATCAGACATAATAAAACACTAACAGGCACATTTTCGGCAGTGGCCTCTGATCAAGGCTGCTTCAACTTCTATTGCCAAACGTGCTTACAAGTCAGCTTTGAAAGTGATGATATAAATAAATTACAATAGCAGCCTATTGTGCAGCCATGCATCCAGTTCCAGGGATGCTTTTGCCACTGTGGTGGACTGTTAATTGGCTGGTCAAAATGGCTTTCACCAGCTGCACATTGCTGTTGTAGCTCAAAGCAAGTAGAACCAAGATCTGACCCAATGGTGAAATTAGATATTAATCTTTAAAGATTGTTGCTTCTTCCGTATTTTGGGCAGTGTTTACCTTTCATGCTTCTTTCTAATGAACTCTTTTTGGAGTTACAGGGTGTCTGGGCATAGATTAGAAAAAGAAGCTGAGATCCAGGGTCTCAAACACACAGCCCATGAGCCATCCTTGGCCAAAGCAGTTGCACAATTCATCCCAGGAATCCTGGGGAGCCCAGGGAGGGACTTTCTATTTCTGTTCTCCGCACCACCATCCCTTCCCACTGCTGCTCCACCTTATCCACAAGATGTCCAGGAAGGGCTCTGATCACTACTGTTGCCCTGCGCCAGTTTCACCCTTCAGTAATCCCTGAGTCCACATCACTCAGGGCACAAGGTGCCATAAGGGTGGGGGGGATAGGGCAAGATGGTTGCAGGAAGGGGCAGAGCTTGGAGAAAGGGAACAGACATTCCCCCCCAGCCCACCAGGACTCTTGGGCCAGATTGCACAACTGCTCCAGCCAGGGATGGTCTGCGAGCTATGAGTTTGCAGCCCTTGCTGTAGACGGATCCTAGCTATGACAATTTATACCAGCTGAGATCTTCCCCAACTCTCTCTGCCACTGTGTATTGATATGACTGTGGGCCTGTCACCTTAACTTTGTTTTCTTCAGCTTCCCCTGTGTACAGTGAAAGTTATCACACAAATGAAAAGTGCTATTAATCATTTTAGTCCGATGATGAGAAAACAAATGATTTGCTTTGTAGTCTGAGAGCTCTGTATCAGAACTGCTCTTTGAATATATTTATAAACTTGCCCCCTTATGCCTGAAAATCTTATGTCTCTTGAAAGCCCACAATTTTTTCTCACAGGAGGTAGTGATTACTGTAAATATGTTCACACAAAAACATACAATGTAAAAACATCATCTAAAGCTCACTTGTTTTGGTTTCAATTCAGTAACTCCAAATTAGTATTCATGATGGACTCTATGACAAATAGGGTTATTATCAACACATGGTGTAAACATAAATCAGGTGGATATCAATAAAATTGTATTTTTGCTCCAGTCTTGTTTACAGATCTCTCTTCTGAATGGCACATAAATACTTAGAATGCTTTCAGGAAGCATGCCAGTCATGTTATTTGCTTGCTCTAGCTTACTGCACTGATACTGATCATTTTCTGACAATGTTTACCAACAACAAAAATGTCCTATTGATCACATTTTTCTTGCTTTTACACTCCTTTATGTCCACGAGCGCTTTGCATCACTTTGCTTCAAGTGAAAGGGAACTATAAAAACACTGCACACAACAAATTATGTAAACATCCGTTAGGGTTACAGTCTGAACAACAGCAACAAATCGCTGCAGGCACTGCAAAGTACTCGTGTTTTTAAATTTCAGGGGAGCGTATTTAAAAAAAAAAACCATTTTCAGCCATTTGCATTATTTAAACCCTGGAAAATCAAGGGGTGTTTAGGATTTAGTTATCAGAAGAGTAGATTCTTCAACCTTACACTGAGTGGTACCAAAATTCATGAACAGCCCTGAAGAAATGAATCAGGTGAACTGTCGATTGCTGTGCTCCTCCGCATAAGTAAGGGGTGGCAAAATCTGATCCAGAATGATTTGCAGGGGCTCAGATTGATTTATATGAAACTGTCACATCAGTCAGTTGGTGAAAAAGCAAGTGCCTGAAACTGCACTCTCAGCTGGCTTGGGTTTTGTCCTCTGTTATACTGACAGCATTAGAGACTTTTTATATTCCATGATCATTCTTCTCTTTTGGCAAACCATACATTTGTCATTCTCCTTTTTTCCTTTAGCTAAATACTGTGTAAGTCTGCATTTCACAGAATCTCAGCGCATAGTGTGCAACAGTTTAACAGGTTTGAGTCTTCAAACATTACTCCTTGGCTACGTAAAGACTGGCATGATTTTCCGGAAATGCTTTTAATGGAAAAGTTTTCCGTTAAAAGCATTTTCAGAACAGAGCACCTGGATTGGCACGGACGCTTTTCCACAAAAGCACTTTTTGCAGAAAAGCATCCGTGGCCACAAAAAAGCCCCGATAGCCATTTTTGTGATCGGGGCTTTTTTGCGGAAAACAAATCTCAGCTGTCTACACTGGCCCTTTTGCACAAAAGTTTTGCGCAAAAGGGACTTTTGCCTGAACGGGAGCAGCATAGTATTTCCGCAAAAAGCACTGATTTCTTACAGTAGGAAGTCAGTGCTTTTGTGGAAATTCAAGCGGCCAGTGTAGACAGCTGTCAATTTTTCCCGGAAAAGCGGCTGATTTTCCGGAAAAACTGGCCAGTCTAGACACAGCCCTTATGTACACATAAGGGGGGAGAGGGAGAGAGGTTGTTTGTTTTTTAAAATAGTAATTATGTTTTATATTTGTTTTCTTTTTCTGGGAGCGAGGATCAGAAATTGAAAGCCATTAACATTTGTCCTCAAGTGTGTCCTCAGTGTTCACTCTCATGTTTGTGACTCAAACATACAGTAACATGTATGTGGTTCTGCACAAGTACAGTGTTATGTGTTGGCATTTTCAACTCTGTGGAATTCTGTCATTTCATTGCTAAGGCCTCAATTCAAGAAAGCACTTCTGCAAGTGCCATTCCCGTTCAGGTCAGCTTTTAAGTACATGTGTCATGAGGCAGGGCTCACTGTTAGGCTACCTCCCTCTGGTTGCTCTGGAGAAATGGTCCTTCATCCACAGGATGCCTCCTGCATGCTGGTGTCGCACCTGTTTGTGCTCTGTGCTCCTAATCTGGATCCTCATCACTCCCAGATGTCGGTGTCCTCTTCAGAACACTGCGCTCTAGCAGTGCCCACTCCAGTGGTCTTTCGTCCCCCTTCTGTGGGTTATCAGCAATCCTTCATCTAGGGCCTGTCATCTAGTCCTATACCTAGCGGCCAACTGCAGCCTTAATATAATCCCTCACTTCTGGGGCAAACCACAGTCCTTCCAGGCCACACAACAATGGTGGCTAGACATGGTGCAAGGAGGAAAGGGGGGACACGGGTCCACCCACCACTCTGGGTCCTGACCCAGAGACCCTCTGGCACCAGCCTTGTCCTGCCCTCCTGTACTTCCCTCTACTTCTTCTAGTCCCCTGGGTCACTTCCCCTGTGATCCTTTGCATACTCCTGGCCCTTGAAGGAAGGTCTACAACCTAGCAGGTATCAGGCTGGAGCCTCCCTCTTTATCCCCCTTGTCTTTGCCCAGCACTGCTCTCCCAAAGGTGCTGCTCTGGGAACCAGGTTCTGCACCTTTCCTGCTCAGGGCCACTACTCCTCTGCTGAGCAGCTCCTTTTATACAGGGCTGCCTCAGCAAGCTACACCTTGATTGGTTCCTTAAAAGCCTCTTCCTGATTGGCCAGGGTTCTGTGCAGGCTCCCTCCTGCCTGCTTTAACCCCTCTGGAGAGTTTTGGGCAGTCGCCCCACCACAACATGCTTAAAAGTTCATTGTGTGCATCAGAGCTGTGTAGAATATGTATGCTTTTCTGAAGTGAGGCTTCAACTTTAACATCACCTCTCTACATGATCAATCAATCCAAATTGCAGCTAACTTAAATTGCCTGGATTTACTGTTTGATCAATTTGAAGGAATAAAGACACAACTAATTTGAGAAATTGGCCAAAATTCAATAAAGCAATGCAGATTTCAGAGAGAGGCATGTTAGTTTTTTTCAAAAAAAACCAAAATAAACAAATCAAAACCAAAAACAAAACAAGGAGTCCAGGAGCACCTTAAAGATCAGCAATTTTAGTATGAAAAAACAACAAGGAATCCAGTGGCATTGTGGACTCCTTGTTGTCAAAGCAATGCAGAATTTGCTGTCCAGGTTCAACCTCCCAAATCCAGGACTCTCTGTTTGGAAGGGCCACGGATGTTGCTCGACCAAAGATCCCAGAAGGCAGGAGTGTCAGTCAGCCAGAGAACAGTGGGCTGGGGAGTGGGGCTCAGCATCAGTGGGCCCAGCATCAGCGACGCCAGGCTAAGGTGAGGATCCCCACCTCAGCCAGAGAACTCTTGGTGCCTAGGGTGATTTTTAAAAGCACCTACATGCCCACTATCCATGAACTAATCAATTTTCATGTTCAGTTGAGTAAATACCTTTGAAAATATGGCCCTACATCACTTTTGACATCAGATTTAGCTGTCAAAGTGACTTAGGCCTTGCATTGCTAAGCAGAGCAGCATCCAAATCTTAAAAATCCAGTCCTTGGTTCTTACCCAAGGGAGCAGAGGGATGTTTGTGTAGGGCCTTATGGGGTGGATTCAGCACAGAGTGCCATAAAGATTTCTCTGCAGGGATAGTATTGGGAGGGTTCTCCCCTAGCAATATATTTAGAATTAGCAGCTCGTGGAAACAAATGCATCAAGTCATATCGCTGTCTGCCTCAGGGATTCCTTAACCTTCCTCAGAAGGAAATGGTACTGATCAATGGGCTAGATGGAGCACAGGTTTGATCAGGTATGGCAATTACTGTATTCCTAATTTGGGTACCAGCCCTGTCCAAACTCATTATAACCTTCCCCAAAATTCATAATATTTATAAATCTAAATGGCTACGTCTACACTGGCCCCTTTTCCGGAAGGGGCATGTAAATTTCACCAGTCATCGTAGGGAAATCCGCGGGGGATTCAAATATCCCCCGCGGCATTTAAATAAAAATGTCCGCCGCTTTTTTCCGGCTTTTAAAAAAGCCGGAAAAGAGCGTCTAGACTGGCCCCGATCCTCCGGAAAAAGTGCCCTTTTCCGGAGGCTCTTATTCTTACTTCAAAGGGCGCTTTTTCCGGAGGATCGGGGCCAGTCTAGACGCTCTTTTCCGGCTTTTTTAAATCCCCCACGGATTTCCCTACGACGACTGGTGAAATTTACATGCCCCTTCCGGAAAAGGGGCCAGTGTAGACGAGCCCAATGTGTGTATCAATTACAATTGAAATAAATGCCTTGGTGAATGAGTATTCTGTACCAAGGAATGACTGAAAAGAACAAGTACAGTAAAACTCCAATAGTCCGGTATCCAATAGTCCGGCACTCCTGATAGTCCAGCATCAAAATGGCAAGAGCCTAGTGAGTGAGCTTCGGCAAAAAATGAGTCACAAGGTAACAGCGGCAGCAGCTGAACTGAGCAAAAAGGGTAAAAAAGGCTTAAAAAAACTAAAACATTACAGTATACTGTATACAGTATGTACAATAAAAAAGGTTAAGAACACTTTATATACAGTATATAATGTATACAGTATATATATAACCTGCTTATAGTACCTCCTGATAGTCTGGCATATTTGATAATCTGGCACCACCTAAATCCCATAGGTTCCGGATTATCGGAAGTCTACTGTAAAAGGAAGCACTACATAAGAACAACTTAGAAACACAGATCAACAAGAGTTTTTCTTAAAGTGGATACAAAATAAATCAATATTATACTGTCAAAATATAAGTAATATCTCAGTGAAAACAGCATCCTCAGCAGACTAAATCATTTCAAGCTTCAGAACTTTATGCTGTCTCAGAAACTGGAAATGTCTAGGACCGAACACTTCTGTTTGAAATGTTAAGAAATAGAAGTCAGTGAATAAGCGGAGGTCAGCATTCATTTTGCAAAACTCTTAATAGGCTGCTACGCTTGCGTCTGAGAAAGCAATATGTTATGAGGCTTGAAATATCTCCAACGACATTTCTCTGACTGGTCTGCACTTGTAATAGGCAATCTGCTTTCCTTGCTCCTCTGTTTGCTTAGTCTGTGATACTCAGGATATGGTTTCTGGCCACTTGGGATCCATTTGCTTGTTTGAACATGGACACCCAAATCCTGAGTAGTAATGAAGACTGCTTTTTGGGGGTAGGGGTGGGGGTGGGAAGGGAAACATAGGGCTAAATTGTCACTTTGCTGCAGGTGTCTGACAAAGAGCAGCATACAGTGGTACTGTTACAGGAGCAAACATGGAAGTAGATAGAGACTCAGAGTCATTGTTTGGTTCTTTGATCCACTATCGTCATATAGGGGAAGGTAATATTTTTTATTTTTGACAATACATTGCATAGAATCCTTCCACTGGCATTCCGGAATTGGGAAACAAATGTTCTGCTTAGTCCCCACCCCTAAACACCTAATCCCTTGTCTCCATGATTGGGATGAAATGTAGCAGCACTACAGAGGCTGCAGTCTACCCCCTGTGCTGTTACAGGCAAACGATTATTTGAATTTTGCTGTGACATTTGCAGATTATCAGGCTGGGATATTTTACATTCTAACTGAACAATTTCCTTCTCCTCCTCTCTCTGTGTCTCAAACATATGTTGCAGAGTAGTTGAATAACACTGATCTTGAATGTTGGAAAAAGTTTGGAACACTTTATATCAACACTTTGTCTTCCAAGAAGTAGATAATAACAGACATTGCATTATGATTTTAAAGTTCAAACTTCAGGATTATTGCTGGTCTACACAAGCACACAAATTACTTTCCTGTCTGCATCGAATTTGCTCTACAGTACTAACCAGCTTGTTTATTTCTGCACATGCCCCTATGTCCACATGAATACACTTGCAGGATCTAGCCCTGAGCTTTCCTGTAACAATATTTTCCTCGTGAGCCCACATAGCATATACAACCTGAACTACAGACATGGGCCCCGATTCTGCAATTCACTGGGTGATGGTGCATGCTGCACCCACACAGCAGCCCATTCAGTGCAGCGACATTCTGGGGGGACACAGAATTGTGCCAGAACCCTATGAATTGCTGTATAAGGGCCTCACATAGTGTGACACAGGAGTTGAGTTAATGTCATCAAAACTGAAGGTTGTGAGACCTGGACAATAGATTAGTCAGCTAGCAATCTAATTTACATTAAATTGAACTCTATGCATTGTGCCATATAGGAACCATTTAAATGAAACCTTGTTCATGAAAGACTTCTCTGCTCTGCTTGGGAATTGATGTACCTATGACGCTTTTCACAGACAG
The DNA here is from genome assembly GCF_052426305.1 of Pelodiscus sinensis. Classification (NCBI taxonomy): domain Eukaryota; kingdom Metazoa; phylum Chordata; order Testudines; family Trionychidae; genus Pelodiscus; species Pelodiscus sinensis. Next base: position 18,784,550 of record NC_143054.1, read on the forward strand.
ATTTTTTTTTCATGTGGATAAAGTGAGAAATATTTGGTTCATAGCAAAAGCTATTCTTGATGTGCTTAGCCATGCGTTTCCTCTCCACATAAGTATGTAAAATAGTTAGAGTTGTGCAGGAACTATTTTTCCTGTCCCGTGAAAGTATTCAAAACTTTGAACCTTTTCCCCATCTCAGGTTAGGACAAAAAAATCAAAAGCCTTAAAATGTTTGTGATCCTCAAATTTAAGAAAAAAAGATTAGTCAAAATGCTCTGTTATGATTTTAACCAACTTTATTTTGGTTTATTAAAACCACAGTTAGCTTAAGATTATAAACAAAACATTGCTTTGAACTGGAAGACCAACATTTTTTTTATTCTGGAATTATCACAACAAAATGATCTGACAATTTCAGATTTTTTTTTCAAAATGTTTTCAACTTGAGAAATTAATCAAAACTCATTCTTTTTCTGAGCAAAGTTTCAGCTGGAAGAGTCAGCATTTTCTGATGAAATCCACGTGGATAACATTTTATAACTTTATAGACAGCAATGCCACACATATTTTTCAGGTCAAAACTGATTAGAGAGCTATGAGTTTTTCAATGAGGCCTCACAAGGAATATTTTGTAGGAAGATTTTTATAATAGCGTGGGAGGGGTGAAAACAGGGGTAAGGACCATCAAGCCCAGAGCCGATATCATGTACAGGAATATGCTAAATCTTTCAGTTTACTTTCAGAAGGCTATTTGCAAAGGCACAGAAAGAAATGAAGTGTCCAGCTCCCTTTGAAAATCAGTGCATAATAACCTCACTTCCACCTGGGAAATTGAAAATCACCTCCTTAGTGCAACACTTACACAAAATTGAGTTTCAGCCACCTTTTCAATTAAAAAAAGCAAAGAAAAGACATGAGCTTCATGTGATTTCAGGCACAAATAATACAAATCATGTGATTTCATACAAAATCATACCTTCCCCTGCCTGGTTTGCTCCAAATATTGTCCATATTCACAAATAGATTCAAGAACCTTGGAGAAGATTCTCTCATAGTGGGTGATCTAATATTTTGAAAGAATTAGTCAGCAAAAATATTCCATACTGCAGGTCAAGATTAAAAAAAATCTTTTCAGGATTTTTACATCCTGGCATATTGTTATCCTTCCCATTCTGACTTTCATTACCACATCCTATACTGACATTAAAAAATGGAACCACTAATTATACTGTCCTGCCATCTTATTTACACAGTTTAAAAACAGCAGTGGTTTGAGTAGTGAACTCTGTGGGATGTTGTCTAATTTTTGCAAACCCAATAATATCATTAGTGCTCTCTCACTATCTCATCATATGTTTACTCTTTCCTTTACTTTTTTTCCCCTTAGATCTAGTTTAGGACTTAAATAAAAGCTTGTTGTCAAATACATTTGTAAAGCTCTCCTGAAAAAAAAATGCCTTCAATGATCATTACCAGAAGAAGAAAAAAGATAACTTAAACCTTTGTCTCTCACTCTCTCCTCTCCCCACCATTTTTGATTTAGCACTCAGTTGTTTCCATCCATTAGAACTACTCACTTGTTCTAATTATGTTTATGTCTTGTAGCTGGATAATAATTGTGAGTCAAGCGTGTGAGGAAAAAATCTATTACATCTCCTGTGTGAATGTGTATAAATAATTACATGTAATTTTGGAGTCAGCCTTTTCATGTCACCGAAAGTAAGTGGAAATATTGTAGGTACAATCTGCAAAAGAATCAGAATGATTTAGGAGACTAACTCCCATTTTCAAAACTGACTTAGACACTTAGTATAAAATTGGTGAAGGTATCTAAATATCTAAAGATGCAGATGTATTCCTAAGCACCTAATTCATCGAAATTAGTATGCGTTAGGTGCTTGACTAACTTATGCACTTTTGAAAATCTCATTAAATGGCCTTTCTTTAATGGGCTACATACTGTGAAAATCTGGCCCTTAAAAACATGTGTTCTTCTCAGACTAATTGTGTGGGGACTTTAGAATATTTTCCCTAAAATATTTACATTTTGCCTTTCCGAAGTGCTTAAATTTCCGAAGTGCTTAAGACACTGTCTTATAAAAATCACTTACTTCACTCACCAATAAAGTGTGATTGCCTAAAATATATCAGCTGTTGAACTACCAATCCTATCCATCTGTTTACTACCTGTCCTGCCACTGCCACCAAGAAAATGTGACTACTTAAAAGATAGCAGTTGTTCAACTGCTAGTTACTTTCTCTCTCTGTATTTGCTCCTACTGCCTTACTTTCACAAAATTGTCGATATGGTCCCAAAGGTTCATCAGTGCCACAGCCACAACTAAAATAATCTTTGTTACCCTAGATTTTGGATATACATGATCACATTTTATTGCAGTCTTTTTTTTATATAAATTGTCAACAATTCAACATTTTACTGAAATTTCAAAGTTTGAACAATATATAGAGTCAAAACTTTTGCAACTTTTTTGCATATTTGTTAGTTTTTCTTATTGAAAAAATGTCATTAAAAGTCAAATTCTATTAACTTTTGTCTACATCTAACATTTACACAGCCAGTCTGACCCTTTAGGATCATTTGCTAGATTAGACAACAATAATGAATTGGTAATTGCATCATAACACTGAGATTATGTAATAAAGCAAAAAATTAAGTAGAGCACCTTTACAATGTTCAAAAATCAAGTAGGACTTCAGATTTTATTTTATTATTAATTACTATTATTTACTGAGGGCAGATTTTGTCACGAAATCACTGCTTGTCATTAAGGGCTATATATGGCTAACTTATGCACTTTTGAAAATCTCATTAAATGGCCTTTCTTTAATGGGCTACATACTGTGAAAATCTAAACCTTAAAACATGTTCTACTCAGACTAATTGATCCTTCTCAGGAGGATCACAGGGAAGGAATTGTGGCTGTAGGTCACCATAATTTTCTCTCTTCTTACTTTTTCCAAGAGAATATTAGTCCATATTTACTTGCCGCACTGGAGATTGATTTTCTGGCATTCAATTTAGTGGGTCTACTTAAGACCCACTAAATCAAACATTGTATTGTGCCTTCAGTCGGTGCTGATACTCCTTGAAGTCTCAAAGAGTAAGGAAAGCTGATGGGAGTATTTGCTCCCATTGGGCTCCTTCTGTAAATATGGTGCCATGCTCAGTTTAAGGTATTTTACAAAGCTGGAGTTCTAGTGTAGACCTTGCTTTAATTTGTTGTTGGCCTATATAGGAGTCTGGATTCTATCCCTACAATGACTCCAGCAATACAACTGCAACAGAGTGAATTGGGAAAGAGTGATTAATTTTGAAAATTATTTGGACGAAATCAGAACATAGGATTAACTGATGGTAGTGGGTATTTGGAGAAGGATTTGGAGTCATGGAGAAGACAGAATTATGTGTTTGTGCCTTGTTAAAATGGAAGAATGAAATGAATACAACAAAGTAAAATGAGAGGATGCAAAGCTTTGGGGTAAATTCAGGTGAGCTTAGAAAAAAACACACAAACTTTTACTTCTTACACAAAATGAACTCACAAACTTTTAAAAGTTTGTGCTATTAGTTGTCACAAACTGTAACTCAGTTAAATTGATGGCAGAATATATCATACGTGTGTGTAAATTTTCCGCCTTCATTTGAAAATAATGTATTGTTCTATTCCATTTGTGTATTTTAATAAGCATCACTGTGGGACAGTATGCCTGCCAATTTATGTTTATGAGACTGTCAACAGAATTTACATGCCTAAGAAAATATGATACAACATTGCCAAAGCAGGGTTTGCCTGTCAAATGAGGTTGTCATGGAGAAATGAGACAAGGAAGCGCCTACAGAGAGTGGTACATAGAGAATGCCAGAAATTTTTTTGCCCGGTTGAACACATTAAATGTTTTTTTTCTGGGATAAAAAAATGATGAAATATTGATCATATTATGCTATCGGTTTTAAGGAAAATTTCCGATTCTTTAGGAAAGCACAGTAATAAAGTGCTTGTTGTGTCTATTGTACTTTTAGGGTCAGATTCTCCCTCTACCTTTCACCTTAATTTGTATTGGGTAGTACTTACTATCTTGACTAATGGGCTGTGTCTACACTGCACCCCTTTTCCGGAAAAGGGATGCAGATTAGACACATCGGAATAGCAAAATCCGCGGGGGATTTAAATATCCCCTGTGGCATTTGCATTAACATGGCTGCCGCTTTTTTCCGGCTTGGGGATAAGCCGGAGAAAAGCGCCAGTCTAGACGTGATTCTCCAGAAAATAAACCCTTTTCCGGAGGATCTCTTATTCCTCCTTGAAAGGGTTTATTTTCTGGAGAATCACATCTAGACTGGCGCTTTTCTCCGGCTTATCCCCAAGCCGTAAAAAAGCGGCAGCCATGTTAATGCAAATGCTGCGGGGGGATATTTAAATCCCCCGCGGATTTTGTTATTCCAATGTGTCTAATCTGCATCCCTTTTCCGGAAAAGGGGTGCAGTGTAGACACAGCCTATCTCAGCTCCTACAGAATCTCATCTGCAAATCCACTGGCAGAGAGGACAAGATCAAGGAGAAAGGGGCATGATTGAGGTGTCCCTTTGAGGCAGATGATCACTGGCTGCTTGAATGGTTCTGTGATGGGACTGGGAGGTCATAGACAGCTGGTATTGATTAGAACCACCTTCAGGTTACTCTAAACAGTGTCATGGGCCCCTGCCAGCACTGAGCCTGGTTTAAATACTTCTTTGCATTCCTATTCTTCATCTGTGCTGAGTGCTCCGAGGCCACAGCGGAGGACTGGAGCCTTGCTTTTTATCCATCTCAAAGAAGAAATCATCTGCTACAGCAGCCAGTAGATCACCTGTGCAGTAAGGGGACGAGAGGTAGCCAGATGCTCTGAGGAGGTGGTGGAAAGACAAGTTTCAATACCCTTAACAAACAAATGAAAGATTGAATGTTGGTGGATAGTAGCAGTCATTGTATCCTCATTTAGCAGATGGGTCATTAGGCAAAAATAAATGAGAAGCCCGTTTTAATTTTCAAGAGACTGAGTGAGGACTTCAAAATGTGTCTATTCAGCACCGGATTTAGTCAAAGAAAAACACAGCCATTTCCTGCACATACCAGGAGTGTCACAGAGAAGGAACTATGGCTCAAGGAGGCCATGATTCCATTTCTACCTCTCCTTCCTCTCAGGTGGCAATAATTTGCGTTGGTCCTATGCAGGAAGCCTAGTTATTTTGGTCTGGATTATACTTGCAGGAAATGACTACCCCTTCCTCCCCACATCTGGTGACAACAGTTATTCTGAATGCAGCATTGGAATACCTGGCCTTAGACTACACCCATTCCTGCCTCCTCCTGCCCATCTCCTCCTACTTATAATTCCTCTTGAATATTTTTGTGCCTAGATTGATGTGAACGTCATCTACAAAGGAGGCTCTAATTCTTCCTTATTTCCCTTCATGATTATGTAGTCCATATCAAAATATGGGCCTAAGTGTACACAAAGAACATTTGGAGGATGAATAGTCGCCTAGTGACATATTTTCAGAATGATGAGAACATCTAGGAGTTTGACTCACCATACAGGCAGTCCCCGGGTTACGTACAAGATAGGGACTGTAGGTTTCGTCTTAAGTTGAATTTGTATGTAAGTCGGAACTGGTACATATTGTAGGGGAAACTCTAGCCAAACATTTCTCCAGAGCTCAGTTTTATTCTCCCACACCTCACTTCCCTCAGTCCTTTATTCTCAAGCTGAGGTGTCTGCTGAGAAAAGCCGCTCTGCGTCTCCCTGGTCTGCTGGGGGGGCGCTAGCTTCGCGTCTCCCTGGTCTGCTGGGGGGAAGCAGCTAGTGCAGGGTTGCCTCACCCCGTTTGTAAGTAGGGATCCGATGTAAGTCAGATCCATGTAACCCGGGGACTGCCTGTATTCCTGAGGGCATTTAATTACATTAAATAATGGACTGAATTCCTGTGTATGGTAAAGAAAAGTACAGTAGGTTATCCTCAACATGAATGTACTGTATACCTTTGCAAGTCCTAATGGTATGCAAGCATGTTATAAATACTCCAGAATGATTTATTTATTATATTCCGTTAGTGTATTTTAACAAGCATTGCTGTGGGATGGCATGCCTGCCAATTTATGCTTATGAGGCTGTCAACATCATTTACATGGCTATGAAAATATACAACATTGCTAATGCAAGGTCTGCTTGTCAAATGATCTTGTCAGGAAGAAATGAAACACTACACCAGCTGAAGAGTAAAGCATATTCATTAGTGCTGGCTACACAGAATTCTCGGTGACACACTGAAATACATTTGACATTTTTCACATATCATATTAATAAAAAAGTGAGCAAGTGGGGTACTTCTGGCTGCCATCTATTGTACTGTACAAAACAGATTTTGCACTCAATCAGTCTTCTTTCTTCTGAATAAAAATGTGAGAGCAATACTCAGGCCCCAGTAATGTTGCATGTACAATAAAATGTATTATTCATCTAGAAAACTGAGGGTGCTATGAAAAATCATGAATGCTTCACAGTGGTTAAGCTGAAATACAATAGCCACAGAACTGTCTGAGACGGAAAAGATGTACTTGGAAGGCTTCATTCCAAATTCCTGTCCTGACTAGGTAATTTTGTAGATGCACTCACAAATTCAACACTCTCCTGCCAATTACACTTTGCACCCCATGGTTTTTAGAATAATTGAAAGCAGGGAGTTTTAGAATCTCATTCTTATAATCCCCATTTAGACCAAATGATGTAGTCCAGACACTCTCTCTCTCCCTTCCCCCCAAAAATCTACATAAGTGCAAAATTCTCCTGGAAGTCAGCTGGGCATTCACCTTAAAGAGTAAAAAATATTCAAGGGAAAACCATGGTCCAAAAATTACTTAAAAATTAGGAAGTATTTTCCTTTACACTGCACCTAATTCTTTCTCATGAAAGATCAGTCTTAGTAACGACCAATAACTGTGGTGTCAGTGAAAGTGGATAAAAGATATACAAAGAGAGGTCAATGTTTGTGTAAATGAAAATGCCTTTCCATGTTTTGCATAGAGCAACTGCCTGTATCCATAGCAAACTGTTCAGAAGTGAATAATCTCTATTTTGTGTTGTACACAGAGTGCTGGTAACTGATGGTATCAGCAGAAGCAAGCAGACAGACAATAAGGCTACAGATGGTGAATGGAGAATGGCAATACTGTTGAGAATCTCTGGAGAGATAATAATTCAGTACACTGAGATAAATTGAAGAGCTCCAAGAAACACTTACCTGGCTCAGATGCATTCACGCACAGTACAAAACATATCCTAATAATGCTCTTAATACAAGACCACACTTGAACAGCTTCTGTGTGGGGCAGAGTGGGGAAGAGGAAGAGCTATGATTCAGGGAGTCTCCCTCTCCACTTGCTTCTCCCCTGCATGGGTTCCGGGGGGGGGAGGGGGGAAGAGGAGAAGGAATAGAAGTATGTTGGGAGAACAAGGGATTGGTACAGGTGGAGGTCCAGACTGCTCACTGTCACTACACACCAGTTCCCATGTGCACAACACTTCTGGTGTCAGCACAGTGCCACCTATCCCAAAAAACAGGCCAGTGGTTAAATGCCACAATTTGATTGACCATATTAACCAAACTATGCCTCTCACAATGATATACAGGAACTACAGTGGAAAACATTTGTTTGCCCTAAAAGCAGTCATTCTTCCAACAGTGAACATTAAAAAAACAATGCTTCACTAAGCCTTCTGGTGCATGCATGTTCAAGATGAACCCTTTTTTATGGTAATTGTGCCATATAGTTGGCATCTCCTGGATGAAATCACAGCCCACTAAAGTCAAAGGCAAAATTCTCATTGCTTTCAAGGAGACCAGAATATCACCCCTTATATTTTAGAGCTCCCTTAGTAGTAGAACAAAGACAAAATCCTGATAATAAAGTAGTATTCAGCTGAAATGTTGAGTTTTGTATGGAGGTATGTGGAATTCAAAAGCAAACAACATATCACCTGATTACTGTTACCATTAAAGCCATGCATTTCAGATAGATCCAACTTTCCAAGAAACCTAGAATTCAGACAGATGAAGTTTTTGTAAGGAACAAAATGGATGAAAGGTTCCAGAATTTAATTTATAAGGGAATCCTACTCTCTTACTTCAGTTCTCCAATTGCAGCACTGGAATAATTTAGCCATGGTCTACACTAGGGAATTATTTCAAAATATCAAAGGGTACGTCTACACTACAGCGCTAGTTCGAACTAACTTAGTTCGAATTAGTTAATTCGAACTAAGCTAATTCGAACTAACGCGTCTAGAACTAAAAACTAGTTCGAATTAGCGTTTTGCTAATTCGAACCAGCAAGTCCACATTGAGTGGACTCTGAACAGGGCTTAAGGATGGCTGGAAACAGTGCCGGCAGGGCATAAGAGGAGGACTTAGAGCATGGAGATGCTGTCTCAGGCTAGCCGAGGGCTGCGCTTAAAGGGTCCCGACCCCCACCCCGGACACACAGTTCTAAGGGGTGCCCCGCTTGCAAAGAAGTTCTGGCTTGGAGTGCCCGGAGTACCCACACTGGGCACATCACACCACTCGGCCATCAGCCCGGCTGCACTTGCCGCAGGCTGCCATCTGGGGAGAGGGGGCAATTGGGGGGCTGCAGGAGAGCTTCCACCCCCAGAAGCCCGCAGAGCCAGCCAAGTCCTCCCCATCGGGGGCTCGTACCCCATTCCTCCCTCACCTCCTTCCACTTACCCTTCCCTAGCCCCCCTTCTTATTGATGTACAAAATAAAGATAACGTTTCTTCCAACATTGACTCTGTCTTTATTGAACAAAACTGGGGGAGACTGGGAAAAGGAGGTGGGAGAGGGGAAGAGAAAGGCTGGGAGAGGGGAGGGCAACTAACATGATCAGGGGTTGGGAACAGGTCCCAGATGAAGAAAGGCTACAGAGACTGGGACTGTTCAGCTTAGAAAAGAGGAGACGGAGGGGGGACAGGATAGAGGTCTCTAAAAGCAGGGGTTGGGTGGAGAGGGTGCATTCAGAAAAGTTCTTCCTGAGTTCCCATAAAGAAGGACTAGAGGACACCAAAGGAAAGGAATGGGTAGCAGGCTTGAAACTAGTAAGAGAAAGTTGTTCTTGACAAAGCAAATAGTTAATCTGCGGAACTCCTTGCTGCAGGAGGCTGTGAAGGCTACAACTAGAAAACAGTTTAAAGGGAAGTGAGATCAAGTCATGGAGGTTGGGTCCATGGAGTAGTCTTAGCCAGGGGGTAGGAGTGGTGTCCCTGCCCAAAGTTTGTGGAAGTCTGGAGAGGGATGGCACGAGACAAATGGCTTGGTCACTGTCTTCGGTCCATCCCCTCCAGGGTCCCTAGGGTTGGCCGCTGTCGGCAGACAGGCTACTGGGCTAGATGGACCTTTGGTCTGACCCAGGACGGCCATTGTAAGCTCAGGGCTCAGGGTCAGGGGTCTCAGTGGACCCCCTTGATTTTCATGCACACCTGCTCCTGGGTGGCCAGGCTGGCAGCTCTCCTTCCCTAGACGGCCACTTTCCTGTGCCTAGTGCGGAGATCGTGGACAAGGTCCACAATGTCCGCACTAGCCCAGGCGGGTGCCCACCTCTTGCGGTCCAGGGCAAGCTCCCGGGAGCCGCCAGCCTGGTCCCGGGAAGAGGGGGTGGGCTGGGGGACATTGGGTGGGTGGCTCTGTGCCGTGCCAGGTGCAGGGTCTGCTGGCTGGGTGCTGGCAGGCTTGCACCTGGCACGGGCACCGTAGCCAGCCCGTGCCCCTTTAAGGGGTCCAGGGCCGGGAGGGGGGCATAGAGTTTCCCTGGTGTTGGCCAGAGTGGCCACCAGGGAAACCTGGGGAGGGCTAGCCTCCCACTAGTTCGAATTAAGGGTCTGCACACCCCTTAATTCGAACTAGCTAGTTCGAACTAGGCTTAATCCTCGTAAAATGAGGTTTACCTAGTTCGAACTAAGCGCTCCGCTAGTTCGATTCAAATTCGAACTAGCGGAGCACTAGCGTAGCGCCTATTAAAGTTAGTTCAAACTAATGTCCGTTAGTTCGAACTAACTTTGTAGTGTAGACATACCCAGAGTGTACACTGTTATTTTGAAATAAGTGGCTGGGGTTTTTTAAATCATAACTCCTGCTTTCCTTGAGGAATAACGTTATTTTAAAATAGTGGTAGTGATGATGCTACACTGCTGCTATTTTGAAATAACTACTCCTCAGAGTCATTCAAAGTAATTATCTGGAAACAATAACTCCCAACATAACTATTTTGAAATAATCATATTCCTCTTCACACGCAGGCTTGTGAAGCCCGTTTTTCAAAATAACAGGCTTGGTAGTTGGACGCTCACCTTGTTATTTCGAAATAAGGGGAGTTATTTTGAAATAATTCCCCAGTGTATACATGCCCTCAGTATAGGTAGTTTGTCCACATTAAGGGTGCATCTACACAGCACCCTAAACTCAAAATAAGATACGCAATTTGTGCTATGCATATTGCATAGCTTATTTTGATTGTATTTTGAAATAGCTTATTTTGAAATTTGGCACATCTATACAGAACCAAATTTTGTAATAATGCACTATTTTGAGATATTCCTTAACCCTTGTGGAATAAGGGTTACAGGGATGCCAGAATAGCACTCCCATTATTTTGAAAAATATTTCGCAATAATGGGCACATTTCAAAGATGCGGGGTAGCTATTTTGGGATACCTCCAGTATCCTGAAATAGCCCCACTGTCTAGAAATACCTTAAGGGAGTCTGGCTCAGACTAATTTTGAGGCTTCCCTGTCGTGTGGACAAGCTATTTCAAAATAGTTATTTCAGGAATTATTATTTTGAAATAACTTATTTTGAAATAATTTGCTAGTGTAGACATGCCCTTAGGGTGCATCTACACAACAAAGTGCATATCTTATTTCAAAACTATTTCGAAATAGCTTATTTTGAAATTTGGCGTGTCTACACAGTGCCAAATTTTGAAATAATGTGCTATTTCGAGCTATCCCTTATCCCAGGTGCAATGAGGTTTACCAGGATGGTGAAATAGTGCGCCTGTTATTTCAAAAATATTTTGAAATAATGGGCAGCTTGTGTAGACATGGGTAGCTATTTCGGGATGCCTTCAGTATCCCAAAGTAGCTGTGCAGTGTAGACGCATCATTAAGGAATAAGCGTGCTATAGGCAAAACTCTGCTTTTTTAGTAGAAGTTGAATTGAGTACATATCTGGTAAAATCAGGTGCTGTGTATGCATGTGATTTAGTTGATTTATCAGTTGCTGTGTACTGGGCTATGTAATGATGTAAGTGGAGGCAAGAAAAATAGTATGCAAATGTTAGGCTTTCAGTAATGGGGGATTATTATCAGTAGCAAAGTGGAGATAGTTTGAGGCAGGTATGGTGCAAGATTACTCGTATAGCTTTACTGATGCACATCAGTCTTGACCCATAATAACCTCTGCATTTCTAATATTGGACCTCTTGAGCAGACACTGCAAATTGTGTGGAGGTTTCTGATTTGCTCTACAGGAAACTGCATGATGCTCTTCTCATAGCACACTATCACACCACCACATGTCCCTGTGCTTTAATTTGCATATTTCCCTTTCCTTTTCTTAGGGTACGTCTACACATCAAAGTTATTTTGAAATAACAACTGTTATATCGAAATAACTTTCCTAGCGTCTACACAGGCCAACTGCTATTTCAAAATTAAATCAAAATAGTGGAGGGCTTATTTCAAAATTGGTAAACCTCATTCCACAAGGAATAACGCCAATTTCAAAATTGCTATTTCAAAATAAGTGCTGTGTAGACACTTATTTCGAAATAGGGGGCCTCCAGCCCTTCCCATGGTGCCTTGGTGGCCACTCTGGCCTCAACCTAGAACACTCCTCTCTCTCCCTTCCTCCCTGGAGCCCTTAAAGGGCTAGACTCTGGCCACAGTGCCTGTGCCAGCTCCAAGCCTGCCAGCCCAGAGCCAGTAGTCACTGCCCCTGACCCAGTGGCCCCAAAACATAAGCCAGCAAGCCACTGGCAGCCAGCCCTCCACCACTCCCCAGGAGCAGTCTGACAGCTCCCAGGAGCCTGCCAGGGCCCAGAGAAGGCGGTCACCTTCCTGGTCCAGGGTGGAGATCATGGACCTTATTCAAGTTTGAGGGTATGCCCCCAACGCCCATGATCTCCTCACTAGACAGGGGAATGTGGCCGTCTATGGCAAGTTGGCTGCCAGCTTGGCCACCAAAGGCCACATGCAAACCCAGGAGCAGGTTTGCATGAAAATCAAGTTGGTCCGGTGAGATCACCAACCCTGAGCCTTGAGCTTCCTCTCCCCCTTCTTCCCCTTGCTTCCCCCTTCCAGCTCCCTCCTACCAGGTTTCCCCCTCTTGTCTTCCACCCTCTCTCCTCCCCTCTCCCACCTTTTTTCCCCAGTCTCACCAGAGTTTCATTCCTCCCTCCCCAGTTTTGATAAATAAAGAGAGTTTGTGTTCATGAAAATACATGTATTTTATTTAACATCAGGAAGGGGGGCTAGGAAGGGGTAAGTGGAAGGATGTGATGGAGGAATGAGGCACAAGCCCCCAGTGGGGCAGACCAGGGAGGCTCTTAGTGCTCCTCAGGGTGGAAGCTATTCCGCTGGGCCTCCTGGATACTTACAGCCCCCCGATGGACCGCCCGGATAGCAGCCTGCAGAAAGTGCAGCCAGGCTCACAGCAACGCATCCATGAGAAGCACCAGAGTGCCCAGGGGTGGCTCTGACTCCATGTTGCAGAGTGCTGTGGTGTCCTGAATGAGGGCAATCAGAGCACGCAGAGACAAAATGCTTTGCTGTCCCTCATCGAGGTAGGCAAGCAAACAGGGAAAGCTGAGAACCGGATGTCCGGGGGGGTCCCTTTAAGCACAGGCCTCTGATAGCCTCAGGCAACAGACACACAAAGTAAGTCCTGACCTGATGCCCTTCCGGACCCGGTTCTGGACGGCCTTAAATGTGATTCAGCATCTACTCAGTGTGGACGCGCTATTTCGAAATAGTCAAATGCTATTTCAAAATGTATTTTATGTGTAGACGCATTATTTCAAAATATCTTATTTCAAAATAATTATTTCAAAATTAAATATTTTGAAATAACGCTGTAGTGTAGACCCCTAACTTCCACATTCCATATTTTGCCAGAGAAATATTATTGACTCCAAAGTAATGTAAAATATTTAACTCTCTTGCATCAAATGTAAAAGAAACACAAATCAACCTGACTTCAGCTTTCTTGGGCACATATACTGTGTACAGTATTTTAATGTGCCCAATTATACTGCATTCTGATACATCTCCATGGTGTTGGCTTAATCGTGAATGACAAGATTTGAAACTGTAATAAACACAGGGACACTTTAATCCATTTTGTATGAAAATTTGAGAAGGTAATCACATTCTGAATGGCAGTGTACTTTAAAAATACACTTGCTGATTTTTTGTTCCAGTAGGGATTTTCACCGGAGATTCTAATTAGAAAGATTTCAGTATAATATGGCCTTAAAATATTACAATTGGCCAAAATGTATTGAGGAAGCTTTAGAAAATGAAAGATGAATCTAAATCAGTAATGTGAGGCCCCCAAAGCTCCTTCAGAAACACCATAAACATTGAGTACAGTTTGTATTCCTCATATTTCACACCGTTCAGCTTTATTGCAGGTAGAGAGGGTCATGTCTCTTTCTGAACCTCCAATGCCGTTAGCTGTGATAATAAGTCCATTCTCTAAAGGCAGATAATGATACATGTGTTCTGGGGGGGAAATGGAATTGATAGATGAACACAGGCAATGCTTATATATCCATTTTACCAGGTCGGGGGTGTGTGACAGACTTTCTGGGCCTTCTGGGCAAAGTGTGAGGGTGGGGGAGAGGATGGAGGGTTAGGGGGGAGGTGGTCCTGTCTCTGCATTCAAAAGGGTTGGGACCTAGGGTGGAAGAAGTGGAACTAGGGGCCAGCCCCCCAGTGCTGCCCATAGTACGGTATGCCAGCACCACCTAGCCAGCCCTCAGAACATCCTGGAGCACACCATGTGGTGCTCCAGCAGTGATTTAAAGGGTCCGTGGCTCTGTTAGCAGTGGTGGCCTTCAGGAGCCCTGGGCCCTTTTGAATCACTGGCCCTGGGGTAACTGCGCTGTTAGAAAAAGAACAGGCTGACACAAAGACTTTAGTAAGGCATTTGATACGGTCTCGCATGATATTCTTATTGATAAACTAGGCAAATATAACTTAGATAGGGCCACGATAAGGTGGGTGCATAATTGGCTGGATAACCGTAGTCAGAGAGTTGTTGTTAACGGTTCTAAATCCTGCTGGAAAGGGATAACAAGTGGAGTTCCTCAAGGGTCTGTTATGGGACCCGTACTATTCAATATCTTCATCAATGATGTAGATATTGGGATAGAGAGTACTCTTATTAAGTTTGCAGATGATACCAAACTGGGTGGGGTTGCGACTTCTTTGGAGGATAGGGACATAATTCAAAATGACCTTAGCAAGTTAGAGAAATGGTCAGAGGTAAACAGGATGAGGTTTAATAAAGAGAAATGCAAAGTGCTCCACTTAGGAAGGAACAATCAGTTCCATACATACAAGATGGGAAGCGACTGTCTAGGAAGGAGCATGGCGGAAAGGGATCTAGGGGTCATAGTGGACCACAAGTTGAATATGAGTCAACAGTGTGATGCTGTTGCAAAAAAAGCAAATATGATTCTAGGTTGTATCAACAGGTGTGTTGTAAGCAAAACTCGTGAAGTCATTCTGCCGCTCTACTCTGCACTAGTTAGGCCTCAGCTGGAGTACTGTGTCCAGTTCTGGGCGCCACATTTCAAGAAAGATGTGGAGAAATTGGAAAGGGTACAGAGAAGAGCGACAAGAATGATTAAAGGTCTAGAGAACATGACCTATGAAGCCAGGCTTCATGAACTGGGCTTGTTTAGTTTGGAAAAAAGAATATTAAGGGGGGACATGATAGCGGTTTTCAAATATCTAAAAGGGTGTCACAAGGAGGAAGGAGAAAATTTGTTCCTCTTGGTTTCTGAGGACAGGACAAGGAGTAATGGGCTTAAAGTGCAGCAGGGGAGGTTTAGATTGGACATTAGGAAAAAATTCCTAACTGTCAGGGTGGTCAAATATTGGAATAAATTGCCAAGGGAGGTGGTGGAATCTCCCTCTCTGGAGATATTTAAGAACAGGTTAGATAGACATCTGTCAGGGATGGTGTAGACGGAGCTTGATCCTGCCTTGAGGGCGGGGGGCTGGACTCGATGACCTCTCGAGGTCCCTTCCAGTCCTATTATTCTATGATTCTATGAAAGGCAGATGGGGTAACAGGGCACCTATTTTCCGTCTAGGATCCTGCCTACTTGGGATGCGAGTGAGCAATGAATCTACCCAAGTACACCTTTGTTATCTTGGTTAGTATGGAAACACACATATAAATTGCATAACTCTTTAGACCCTAATTTAATATTGTGAACACCCATATAATGCATAATCATAACCATGTGGTGAATAGTATTATACGCACCCCTGTTTACTGATTTTCCAGCTTTTTAACTGATGTCATCAGGTTCCACCTCAGAAAACTCCTCACATTAGCAGCTTAAAGGGGTACAGGATATGTGACCCTAAATGTACAATTCACAGCAAATCAGGGAGTATGGAAGATACCATTATTAACCCATAGGCTATTCATTAAAATATTACATCTTGGGTGCATCTGCATGTACATCTATCCTGAACAAGCAGGGAAGGAGGAATAAAAATGAGTCTGTAAATCAATAGAAGCAGAGTCTGCCTGTGCTGTGCCCCACTATCATGGTTTCAACTACCAAGTCCACTTATTTAATCCTGATACACCCCAACCTGTCCCCACCTCCCTAGCTCCATCAGTGGATGTGCATCTTACTCATACTACCTTGAGTGGTTGCATGAGCCAGAGCAAAGTATTGAGTTAAAACTCAGATTACCAGACTTGGTAGCCTAAAACTGGGGCCATTAATCAAATCAAATGCTGGTTGCATTTACAAATTTTGTTGTTTAGAGATATTACTTGCTGCAGCTGTGTTGGAATCATGGATATGTAGAGCTGGACTTTGAGAGCTTATCCATGTCCTTCTCCCAGACTGAGAAAAGATTAAGCATATCTAGATCACACTAGACAAATGTTTCTTTAATGTGGTCTGGACAACCCCCATTAATGAAGATTCCACAGCCTCTCTAGGGGTATGTCTACACTGCCACCCTAGTTCAAACTAGGGTGGCTAATGTAGTCATTCAAACTTGAAAATGAAGTCTGGGATTGAAATATCCTGGGCTTTATTTGCATGTTCCCAGGCGCCGCCATTTTTAAATGCCCCATAGTTCGAACTCCTTGCCCATGGCTACACGTGACATGGGCTATGTAGTTCAAATTAAAGGTCCTAATTTGAACTACCATTACTCCTTATTGCAGGGTGGCAGTGTAGACATACCCTAGGGCTGTGTCTAGACTGGCCAGTTTTTCCGGAAAATCAGCCGCTTTTCCGGACAAACTTGCCAGCTGTCTACACTGTCCGCTAGAATTTCCGCAAAAGCACTGACTTCCCACTGTAAGAAATCAGTGCTTTTTTCGGAAATTCTATGCTGCTCCCGTTCGGGCAAAAGTCCTTTTTGCGCAAAACTTTTACACAAAAGGGCCAGTGTAGACAGCTGAGATTTGTTTTCCACAAAAAAGCCCCGATCACGAAAATGGCCATCAGGGAGTTTTTGCGGAAAAGCGTCCGTGCCAATCTAGATGCTCTGTTCCGAAAATGCTTTTAACGGAAAACTTTTCCATTAAAAGCATTTCTGGAAAATCATGCCAGTCTAGATGTAGCCCAGGGCTGTGGGCTTGTTTGGGACAATAAATTTCCATGCACATGGCAGAGGACATAAAAGATACCCAAGACATCACAGTTTAGCCTCTTCATGCCAATCTAGACGTAGCCTAGGTGACTTTGAATAAGGAATCTCTCTCAAACTAAGAGAATGCTTCAAAATAAAAATAACTTTTTAAGAGTGAATACTCTGCTGGGGGATCCAAGACCTACATAAAAGTAGCCTAATTTTCAGAAATTGTTTCATTCCACTGAATTCTAATAATTGAGCTATTTTAATTTAGATACCTAAATTCAGACAACCAATTAGAAAAAAATGTAACTTAACTGTCCCTGACTTATAGTGAACTTTCTGAACAAATGGCAATAAATATAATCTGTATACCACATCATCAAAATTTCAGTTTGTCTTGCATATTTATTTCTTGATATCAGGTTGCTTGGCATTTTTTATGTTCTTCAGAGTTAGATGTCAGAAGTGCTCAAGGTCAAATTTTCAAGGGCTCTGCACCCCTAATTCCTTAAATCAGGAACTTCCATCAGAACTGAGCCCATATAAACACCACGGGGATAACCAAGAATTTGAATAGTTTACTAGCTATCTGGAAGGAGTCTCCATTGCTGGCAATTTTTAAATCAAGATTGTATGTTTTTTCTAAAAGTCCTGCTCTAGTTCAAACAGGAAGGCTGTGTCTACATTGGCACCCCTTTCCGGAAAAGGGATGCTAATTAGACACTTTGGAATTGCAGATTCCGCAGGGGATTTAAATATCCCCCTCGGCATTTGCATGAACATGGCTGCCGCTTTTTTCCGGCTCGGGGTTTTGCCGGAGAAAAGCGCCAGTCTAGACGGGATCTTGCGGAAAATAAGCCCTTTTCCAGAAGATCTCTTATTCCTACTTGCAATTCCGAAGTGTCTCATTAGCATCCCTTTTCCGGAAAGGGGTGCCAATGTAGACACAGCCAAACTGTTTCAGGGAAGTTCTTTGGTATGTGTTACAATGGTCCCTTCTTGCCTCAGAATGTATGAAAACTGGGCTATATTTCTGGGTGCTGAAAACTTTGGATGATATGGCCCTTATTACTTCATCATTGCTTACAAAGTAACTGAGGGTATATCTACACTACTGCGCTAATTCGAACTAACTTAGTTCGAATTAGTTAATTCAAACTAACCTAATTCGAACTAACGCGTCTAGAACTAAAAACTAGTTCAAATTAGCGTTTTACTAATTCGAACTAGTATGTCCACATTGAGTGGACCCTGAACCGGGCTTAAGGATGGCTGGAAGCAGTGCCGGCAGCGCATCAGAGCAGGACTTAGAGCATGGAGATGCTGTCTCAGGCTAGCCGAGGGCTGTGCTTAAAGGGTCCCGACCCCCACCCCGGACAGACAGTTCTCAGGGGGGCCCCGCTTGAAAACCAGTCCTGGCTTGGAGTGCCCGGAGTGCCCACACTGGGCACATCACACCACTCGGCCATCAGCCCGGCTGCACTTGCCACAGGCTGCCATTTGGGGAGAGGGGGCAATCGGGGGGCTGCAGGAGAGCGTCCACACCCAGAAGCCCGCAGAGCCAGCCCAGTCCTTCCTATCGGGGGCTCGTGCCCCATTCCTCCCTCACCTCCTTCCACTTACCCTTCCCTAGCGCCTTTTCTTGATGTACAAAATAAAGGACAATTGTGTTCAAAAATGGAATCTGTCTTTATTGAACAAAACTGGGGGAGACTGGGAAAAGGAGGTGGGAGAGGGGAAGAGAGAGGCTGGGAGAGGGGAGGGCAACTAAAATGATCAGGGGTTGGGAACAGGTCCCAGATGAAGAGAGACTACAGAGACTGGGACTGTTCAGCTTAGAAAAGAGGAGATGGAGGGAACACAGGATAGAGGTCTCTAAAAGCAGGAGTTGGGTGGAGAGGGTGCATACAGAAAAGTTCTTCATTAGTTCCCATAAAGAAGGACTAGAGGACACCAAAGGAAAGGAATGGGTAGCAGGCTTCAAACTAGTAACAGAAAGTTCTTCTGCACAAAGCAAAGAGTCAACCTGTGGAACTCCTTGCTGCAGGAGGCGGTGAAGGCTAGAACTAGAACAGAGTTTAAAGGGAAGTGAGATCAAGTCATGGAGGTTGGGTCCATGGAGTGGTATTAGCCAGGGGGTAGGAGTGGTGTCCCTGCCCAAAGTTTGTGGAAGGCTGGAGAGGGATGGCACGAGACAAATGGCTTGGTCACTGTCTCCGGTCCATCCCCTCCAGGGTCCCTAGGGTTGGCCGCTGTCAGCAGACAGGCTACTGGGCTAGATGGACTTTTGGTCTGACCCAGGACGGCCATTGTAATCTCAGGGCTCAGGGTCGGGGGTCTCAGTGGACCCCCTTGATTTTCATGCACTCCTGCTCCTGGGTGGTCAGGCTGGCAGCTCTCCTGCCCTAGACGGCCACTTTCCTGTGCCTAGTGCGGAGATCGTGGACGAGGTCCACGATGTCCGCACTAGCCCAGGCGGGTGCCCGCCTCTTGCGGTCCAGGGCAAGCTCCCAGGAGCCGCCAGCCTGGTCCCGGGAAGAGGGGGAGGGTTGGGGGGCATCGGGTGGCTGGCTTGAGCCGTGCCAGGTGCAGGGTCTGCTGGCTGGGTGCTGGCAGGCTTGCACCTGGCACGGGCACCGTAGCCAGCCCGTGCCCCTTTAAGGGGTCCAGGGCCAGGAGGGGGGCAGACGAGTTTCCCTGGTGTTGGCCAGCGTGGCCACCAGGGAAACCTGGGAAGCCTTAGCCTCCCACTAGTTTGAATTAAGGGTCTGCACAGCCCTTAATTCGAACTAGCTAGTTCGAACTAGGCTTAAGCCTCGTAAAATGAGGTTTACCTAGTTCGAACTAAGCGCTCCACTAGTTCGAATTAAGTTCGAACTAGCGGAGCGCTAGTGTAGCGCCTATTAAAGTTAGTTCAAACTAACATCTGTTAGTTCGAACTAACTCTGTAGAGTAGACATACCCTGAAAGAGTTTAGTTATATGCAATAAGATAGAGCAAAAAACCCAAGACAATATAAGTTAATCTGATCCAAAATTGATTTATTTGGGGGTGGTCCTGCTTCAAGCAGGGGGTTAAAGTAGATAATCTCATGAGGTCTTTTTCCCTTCTTATCTTCTACGAATCTTTGAAAATGTTAAAGGCATATGCACCATACAAATAGTACGGCTACGTCTAAACTGGCATGATTTTCCGCAAATGCTTTTAACGGAAAAGTTTTTCCGTTAAAAGCATTTGCAGAAAAGAGCGTCTAGATTGGCACAGACGCTTTTCCGCAAAAGCACTTTTTGCGGAAAAGCATCTGTGCCAATCTAGATGCGGTTTTGCGCAAGAAAGCCCCGAATGCCATTTTCGTGATCGGGGCTTTTTTGCGCAAAACAATACCGCGTTGTCTACACTGGCCCTCTTGTGCAAAAGCATTTGTGCAAGAGGGCTTTTGCCCAAACGGAAGCAGCATAGCATTTCGGCAAGAACACTGACAATCTTACATGAGATTGTCAGTGTTCTTGTGGAAAGTCAAGCGGCCAGTGTAGACAGCTGTCAAGTTTTTGCTTTTGTGGAAAAACTTGCCAGTCTAGACGCAGCCTACATGTAAACAGAGTAGTAGGGGAAAAAGTTAGTATGTAAAACTATTTAATAACAGTGAGCACAAAAGATAACAAACCCATTGCTATGGCCCAGACAAATTATTTCTTACTAAGTAATTTCAATTTATTTTAAATACGTTAGGGTGCCTGTCTAGACCAGTGTTTCTGAAAGTGTTCCACGGAATCACTCTCAGAAACACATTAACTGACCGCCACGGTTTGTTTATTTACCGGTGCCGCAGCCACGGAGCCTTGTGGCTCCCATTGGCTCCATTTCATCCTTTGCAGCCATGGGGAGCCACGGGAAGTGGCGTGGGTTAGGCCACTGCTTCCTGCGGCTCCTCTTGGCTGCAAAGGACAAAACGGAGCCAATGGCAGCCGCGAGTCTCCGTGGCTGCGGCGGCGGTAAATAAAGAAACCAGGGCAGCCAGTTAATGTGTTGCTGAGAGTGATTCCACAGAACACTTTCAGAAACATTGGTGTAGATCATCTTTTCCACTAGTGTAATCCAATGTGGCAGATTGTCCACATGCTGGAATACACTGGCCAAAATTACTTGGCAAGTAGGAGCTGCTGTTTGGGGTACAGATGTGGCTAAGGATTCCAAGACAGGCACTAACTCAGTGTGACATCTGGGTAACCTCTACCGACAGATTGTCTATGGAACTTCAAGCTGCTCCTCTCCCAGCAGAACCCCAGAGGAAGAGTGATAGAGAATGCACAGTATTTCTTCATCTGGGGTTGTCTCATTTCTGCAGTTCAAGAGGAAACCCTTGTACAGACAGCTAATGTACAATTACCATCATCCTATGCTAATGGAGGCTAGCTCCTGTCTCACTGATTTTTGATCATATTTATTTTTGATCCCAGCAAATAAATCCTTGTCTTAATCTTTATCTCGTTCATAATTAACAAGTATAGGTGTGAATACCATCAAGCTGATAAAAAAAAAAACCAGGACACCCTGTACAGATTTGCCATCTCAGGAGGTGGCATTTCAGAATTAACAAAGGTGAACGGAATATTCATAGAATCATAAAATCATAGAATAATAGGACTGGAAGGGACCTCAAGAGGTCATCGAGTCCAGCCCCCCGCCCTCAAGGCAGGACCAAGCTCCGTCTACACCATCCCTGACAGATGTCTATCTAACCTGTTCTTAAATATCTCCGGAGAGGAAGATTTTACCACCTCCCTTGGCAATTTATTCCAATATTTGACCACCATGACAGTTAGGAATTTTTTCCTAATGTCCAATCTAAACCTCCCCTGCTGCACTTTAAGCCCATTACTCCTTGTCCTGTCCTCAGAAACCAAGAGGAACAAATTTTCTCCTTCCTCCTTGTGATACCCTTTTAGATATTTGAAAACCGCTATCATGCCCCCCCTTAATCTTCTTTTTTCCAAACTAATCAAGCCCAGTTCATGAAGCCTGGCTTCATAGGTCATGTTCTCTAAACCTTTAATCATTCTTGTCGCTCTTCTCTGTACCCTTTCCAATTTCTCCACATCTTTCTTGAAATGTGGCACCCAGAACTGGACACAGTACTCCAGCTGAGGCCTAACTAGTGCAGAGTAGAGCGGCAGAATGACTTCACGAGTTTTGGTTACAACACACCTGTTGATACAACCTAGAATCATATTTGCTTTTTTTGCAACAGCATCACACTGTTGACTCATATTCAACTTGTGGTCCACTATGACCCCTAGATCCCTTTCCGCCATGCTCCTTCCTAGACAGTCGCTTCCCATCTTGTATGTATGGAACTGATTGTTCCTTCCTAAGTGGAGCACTTTGCATTTCTCTTTATTAAACCTCATCCTGTTTACCTCTGACCATTTCTCTAACTTGCTAAGGTCATTTTGAATTATGTCCCTATCCTCCAAAGAAGTTGCAACCCCACCCAGTTTGGTATCATATTATTAATCACATAATATTAATTATCACATAATATTAATTTATCTCCAGCACAGTGACTGTTCATACAAGGCTTCCCTGAGTCACAAATAAAGGTTACAAATGAAGGAGTGTGGGACATTCACCTCCAGAACAGTGTTTCTTAAAAGAGCTTTAAATAGAAATGAAAATGTCACTTTTATACACAATAGACTACACTCCTTTTCCCTTTAATTTCTGAAAGTGCTCAACTTTATTATAAGGGTTAGCACAGTCTATCATTCCTTGAATAATAACCTTAAACAAATGCCAAATGCAAAGGTCTACAATTATTTTTGCTTCAATACAGCACTTAAGTCCTACATAATAAGTTCATTATTGCTCAGAAAGAATGAAATTCAGTAACTGCAGGGGCAGATGCCAAACCCACCACCATAGCTGTCTGGTTGATTCTGCCAGCTGTGTTTTGAGAAGAAGGCAGCTGCATGGAAGCAATACAAAGCATGCACTGGAGCCCAGCTCTGGACAGTGCGGTTTTTTTGGTGGGGGGGGGGGGGAAGGTGTTCTTTCCACAGCAATGTAGGTGTGGGTGCAGGAAAGCATGAGGACAGCTTCAGGAGTGGGGACAGGAGTGGAGGAGATTCACAACTAACCATGTCCAATGTCCCCACGATGGAGAGTGAACACATCAGTTAATTATATTACTACACTATTTCTAGGGCAAAGTAGCTGAGTGGTTGGCACAGCGGTTTTGCAGTTGCTCCACAGCCCATGTGCCCAGATGCCTTATTTTGGCAACTCACAACCCCTCAATGCAGCAGAGCCAGGATTTGTCCCAACATGAAAAATACTTACATTCTTACACGGCCTCAATATAGAAGGAATTACATGCTTTTGCTTTGCTGATCTGTTGATTCCTAGTTTGTCACTAGGTTGCTGATGGGGATGCCCAAACTTACCCACTTAAGCTACATCTAGACTGTAGGCTTCTTTCGGAAGAAGCTTTTCTGGAAGACATCTTCTGAAAAAACTTCTTCCAAAAGAAAACGTCTACATAGCAAAAGTGCATCAAAAAAGTGATCTGCTTTTTCGAAAGGTAGACTCCACACTAAATGGATACTATCTTACATTTAAGCTGTGATTATTATGGATGGAGTGGCCACTAGGGCACCTGTACCTTTTCCTTTTTCATCTTCTTTCGAAAGAACTCCCTTTTCCCCGTCCACGCATGCCTTTTTCCAAAAAGAGGTCTATTGGAAAAAGGCTTGTTCCTCGTAGAAAGAGGTTTACCAATGTCAGAAAAACCCCTCTGTTCTTTTCATATTATTCAAAAGAATGTGATTGCAGTGAGGATGTAAATGAAGGGTTTTTTTTCAGAAAAGCAGTTGTTTTTCTGAAAAAACTCTGCAGTGTAGACATACCCTTAATCACAGTGAGACTTAAAGGGGAACATTGTAGTTATTAGCAATGAGGCTGTGTCCAGACTCAGGGGTTTTTTCGGGAAAAGTAGCCTTTTTCCAAAAAAACTTCACCTGCATCTAGACTGCAGCCGCGTTCTTTCAAAATTAAATCGAAAGAACGTGGCTTTTCTTTCGACGGCGGTAAACCTCATTTCACGAGGAAGAAAACCTTCTTTCGAAAGTGCTTCTTTCGAAAGAAGGCGTTCTTGAATATAAATAGGGCTTCTTCGAAAGAGAGCATCCAGACTCACTGGGTGCTTTCTTTCGAAAAAGCGGCTTGCTCTTTCGAAAGTTCCGCGTGCAGTCTAGACGCTCTCTTTCGAAAGAGGCTTGCAGTCTAGACATAGCCTGAGTGAAATCCACTGCTCCTGCAGAAAGTCTGTGAACTTATGAATGTGAAACAATAAGGACAAATGTAACTAGGGGAAATTGGAAGGAAAAATATATTTTTTTCTATTTTAATTGTATGCTTTGAATGTTGTTTTAGTTTTAGCCAAAGTTTTTAGTTAAACTGTCTCAACTAGTGTGATTCTGCAACTTTTCTTTAAATGCAGTAAAGGGGAAGGAATAATGTACATTATGCTTTTCTAAGTTTTGTATTTTCTTGTAACAGGGTCTCCTCTCAATCGATACACTTGACTGAGTGATTGGTTAACCTGTTAACTGATTAAGAGTGATTTCAGCAGAGGAAGTCTGCATGGATTCCAACTGAAGATTCCTACAAGCAAGTGGAATCACAATGTTGTATCAGGCACAACAGACTGTGCAGATTTGTTGACCAAAGACTCTGCAAGGATATGTCTACATTAGCCACCCTAGTTCGAACTAGGGTGGCTAATGTAGTCATTCGAACTTGCAATGAAGCCTGGGATTAAAATATCTCATTGCAGGAGGAGTAACGGTAGTTTGAATTAGGAGCTTTAATTCAAACTACCTAGCCTGTGCCACGTGTAGCCGCGGGCAGGGAGTTCGAACTACCGGGCATTTAAAACTGGTGGCGCCCGGGAACATGCAAATAAAGCCCAGGATATTTTAATCCTGGGCTTCATTTTTGAGTTTGAATGACTACGTTAGCCACCCTAGTTTGAACTAGGGTGGCCGTGTAGACATACCCTAAGATACTGAGATGAATTCAGCCTAATTTTGGGGAACTCACAGTTACTTCTCACTGTGTTTCTGAGGGAACTGAACTGTTCTGATTTTAATTTGTTTTCTTTATGTATGTTTATGTACACCTGCCATGATAATATCTGAGGATTATAAAGTAACCAAATTATTCTGTAAAATTAGATTATTATTTGTTTCTTTGTGATAAGCTTTTTAAAAAGTTGTTTAAAGAAAATCATTTCTTTAGTTCCTTTTGGACCTTGAATGTGAAGAGGTTAATCCTGTGCACTCCTTGTTGACAGTTGCGAGAGTCTGAACTCTGGGTCTGCAGCTACTTTTTATGGGAGTTTGGGCTTTATTTTTGGGGCACAGAGAAGTGCAATGAAGTGAAGTCTAGTCCATGAAAGGTTTCAAAAGCAACTGCAGTTGGGCTGAAAATAGACTTCTAGTTTCTGTCACACTTGTGCCCTCACCATATAGCTGAGGTTCTATAAGGTCTCCTGCTACCATGGTAACTGCATCTAAACACGAGGGCTGTGTCTAGACTGGCAAGTTTTTCCGCAAAAGCAACTGCTTTTGCTGAAAAGCTTGTCAGCTGTTTACACTGGCCGCTTGAATTTCCGCAAGAACACTGACGATCTCATGTAAGAAATCAGTGCTTCTTGCGGAAATACTATGCTGCTCCCGTTCCGGCAAAAGTCCTTTTGCACAAAAGCTTTTGCGCAAAAGGGTCAGTGTAGACAGCTCAGATTTGTTTTGCACAAAAAAGCCCTGATTGCGAAAATGGTGATCGGGGCTTTTTTGCGCAAAAGCGCATCTAGATTGGCACTGACGCTTTTCCACAAAAAGTGCTTTTGCGGAAAAGTGTCTGTGCCAATCTAGACGCTCTTTTCCGCAAATTCTTTTAATGGAAAACTTTTCCGTTAAAAGCATTTGCGGAAAATCATGCCAGTCTAGACGTAGCCAACGATTCCTTAGAAAGCTTTTTAACTAAGTTACAGTAAAGACCAAGCTGTCTAATAGGGGAATAAAAACAGTTCTTTGCGAGTGGAAGAGAAGTGTTGCTAGAATCTCTAAGGGTGTGTCTATACTGCACCCTTAGCTCAAAATAAGATAAGGAAGTTGTGATGCAAATTGCATAGCTTATTTCAATGCTATTTTGAAATAAACCGCTATTCCAAAATGTCCCTTACTCCTCATGAAAGGAGATTTATAGGGATGTCAGAATAACAAGCCAGTTATTTCAAAATATATTTCAAAGTAATGGGTGCACTGTCATGTCGTGGAATAGCTATTTTGAGATCCTGGATGTATCCCGCAGTGTAGATCCTGGATAGATCCGCAATGTAGATGTACCCTAATTGTTTCTCCCTGTTTCAAATAGAACAGATAATTTAAGTGAAAATGGTTTATACATTTCTGCTTGGGTGATGCTCCCTGTTGTTTTTTAAAGCATGTTTGCCACCTGAATAGCATTTTACTGCACAGGACAGAACACAAGGACTCGCTTTGCTCCGGTTACAACTCTTTTAGATAGTGTATGCTATCACAATCAGTGTTGTACAAGTGAGAATGCTTATTTTCAAATCATGTGAGCCTAACGATTAGATATTTTACTTTCAAGTTAAATAAAAATTGTCTAGCTGGATAACTGGTGCTACAGGGAATGTAATCACTATCTATAAGAATGGCTTAGGGACAGATACTGACACCCTTACAAAAGGCTAAATAGTTCTTTACTGTGAAGTAGTCCTATTGATTTCAATGTGAGTAAAGGTATTACAGTGTAGCCCTTAATCACTGTACATTACATCTTTATTGTTTTTAAAGTTAGGATACCGTGTCTATATCAATAAAAACAGGCTCATTTTCAGAGATGCTGAGCATCTGTTGACTTCGGGTGGAATTGTGACTGCCTACAATTACTGAAAACCAGGACATGATTTAAGGGGCTTACAAACAGAAATAAATCTTTAGTCATATGCTCCAAAGTTCAGTGTGTTCACTTGATGGTCAAGAATGAGTGAGATTTCCAGATTACTGGCTCCAGATCGCCAATATTTAACACTAGCCACAAAAAATATTTAACATACTTCTGTACATTTCTGCCTGTCTGCCTGCTAAATCAGTGCTAACGAAATACTCTTTTGAACTCTTACTGAAGTTGAGGGTACGTAGCAACTTTCACGATAGGGCCTGGACAAATTAATGTAACTCTGAGTTTTGCTCTGGAAAGAATTTTAATTGCATTTATCTCAAAAACATAGCAGCTCTTCCATATTTCATTGGCTTGAGATATGTTTCACATATACATTATTAACGATAGTGCTATATATAATTAATACACAAACAACAATCATGGTAAAAACTTCATAAAGCTTGCAAAGTTAAGCACTCAGAAGTGCCAAAATTAAGGTCACCTATGCAACTTTAATTCAGCCCCCTTGTGCACGAGTCACATGAGTCTTAATTGCATCTTTATTAATCACCTGGATAAGGGGATGTATTCCATCCGCAGCAAGTTCACAGATGACACTAAGCTAGGAGAGAGGTAGATACACTGGAGGGTAGAAATAGAGCCCAGAGTGACCTAGACAAATTGGAGCAAACAAAATCTGTTGAGACCGAAGAATCCCAAGTACTGCTACAGACTGGGGACCGACTGGCTAAGCAGCAATTCTGCAGAAAAGGACCTCGGGATTACAGTGGAGGTGAAGCTGGATATGAGTCAACAGTGTGCCCTTGTAGCCAAGAAGGCTAACGACATATTGGGGCTAGATGGTTATGTGTTGATGGCTCATTAAGGACTTTGGTTTATCACACTGGGCCTTTGAAAAATGTCATCACCATTTTCGCGCAAAACAATACCGCGCTGTCTACACTGGCCCTCTTGCGCAGCCTATGGGTATGTCTACACTGCATCCATCTGTCGGCAGAGGGATGCAGAGTAGGCAGGTAGACATTGCAAATGAGGCAGGGATTTAAATATCCCGTGCCTAATTTGCATAAAAATGGCCATCACGTTTTGCCGACTCAGCACTTTGTCAGCAAAAAGTGGCAGTCTAGAGGGAGATCTGTTGAGAAAGAAAGCCTTTTTCAACAGATCCCTTATGCCCCCTGCAAGGAGGTTTATGCAAATTAGTCACGGGATATTTAAATCCCTGCCTCATTTGCAATGTTGACCTGCCTAATCTGCATCCCTCTGCTGACAGAGGGATGCAGTCTAGACATACCCATAGGCTGCGCAAGAGGGCCAGTGTAGACAGCGCGGTATTGTTTGCGCGAAAATGGTGATCGGGGCTTTTTCATGGAAAAGCGCGTCTAGATTGGCATGGATGCTTTTCCGTAAAAAGTGCTTTTGCGGAAAAGTGTCCATGCCAATCTAGATGCTCTTTTCCGCAAATGCTTTTAACGGAAAACTTTTCCATTAAAAGCATTTGCGGAAAATCATGCCAGTCTAGACACAGCCAAGCTGTGCCCAGAAATATTTTTTCTCTGTGTTTTAATCTGATCTTTTCTCAGTTGCTCTGTAATACCTAGCAACTAAGTATGCTTTATCACGTATATCTTTTTGTTTTGTTAATAAAATCACCTTGTTTAAGGTGATGATTTTATTCTTGAGTCCTGGAAGGTAACAGCAGGTGCATACCTAGTCTAAGAGGCCAGCTATTAGAGAGACCATTTATTTTCTGTCTTTTTTGTTTCTCTTTTTTCAAGTTCTCATGTGGTAAAAAAAGTCAGGTGTTTCTTCCTCTTTTTCAGTGCTTAAATCACTTGATAGTAGCAGCTACTTCCCAAGGACAAGGAATCTGTGACTTTGGGGAACTTTTAAGCAGAACCCTATAGAGGCAAGGTATTTTTATGGTCTCCCTTGGGCCCCCAACTTTTGCACTTGGAGTGCCATAGTGGGGAACAGCTCTGACAGCCCCTCAATCACTTGTGCAAAAGGACAACTAATCAAATGTGAGAGGAAATAATCAGGGACAGAGGCAACAAATTTTACCTCATTTCCTTACCCAAGAGGCAGGCCAAAGAACTACAGTATTGCCCCTGCGCAGGCAGTAGTCCATCCTGTCCTTCATAACAGATGTTTCTCCTCTATGTGCTCCTCAGCAAGAGTTCTCAGCCACTGTCTCCATAAAATGTGGTGTTCCTTTCCACTCCCTGCATTATACTGGCGTATTCACACTGATATGTATGGAGGATGTGGTGGTTGTGTGTGGAGGAAGAGCCTTTGCAGGGAAGCAGGTGAATTTCATTTACTGAAGATAAATATCTATAATACCTATGCCAGCGAACTGTTAACATTGATGTAGCTACAATTTCACCTTTTCAACAGGAAGGGAGTGTCATATTTGACATGAACTCAGTGCTATTCAATGGAATTCACCTTTGCAGGGAAGAAAAATTATTCTAGGAAAGGTAGGATTTTAAGGCTGATGTTTGAGCCAATTGGACTTCCCTCTGTGGTATTTAGTTAGTTCCAAATTCTAACAGTTTCCTTGGGAAAAAAGATCTTCCTTTGAAAACTGGAACAACTGTATCAGAAATAGTCACCATGATGAGCGTGTGCTCAGTCGCTGTACTCCCCATCATCAGTTCTTCCATCAACAAGCAACGGCTCTTTCCCCAATCATGGGATAGCTCCAGCAGAAAGCCAGGGCAGGATTTCCAACCAGCTCGCTAGCCAGACTGAGCTGTCTGTTAGTGAAGTGATCAACTTCCCCTGTTTACTCATCCCCCTGACATTCAGTGCAGGGTCAGTGTGACTAGCAATGTTGTTGAGCTGTTGCATGGAGCTCCACACTTGTGTGTTACTATTGATAGAGGCCTCTCAGAATGGTGTCTGGAAAGAAAGCTTCTCTTTCTTCATTCTTTCCTGATAGTAAGGTGTGATGTGAGACTGAACTGTGGTGAATGATGCAGTGGCTCCATAGAAATTCCTCTCTCTCTGGAGCTCTGCAGAGCCCTTCTGTAACAGTGTCGGTCCTCTACAGAGCAGCAGAGACAGGACAAGGCACAGTTAGGTTGTTTCTAGACTGCATCCCTCTGCCGACAGAGGGATGCAAATCAAGCACTTCGGAAGTGCAAATGCCGAAAAAGCCCCCACTGTCTGCAGAAACACGGCAGAATCACGTCTACACTTTACTTTCACTTTCGACACTGAGCCTGATCCGCACAGTGTAGGAACATGAGTATGCAAATGCACTTCCGAAGTGCTTGATTTGCATCCTTCTGTTGGCAGAGGGCTGCCGTCTAGATGTAGCCTTAGGGACATTCTGCCAAGAATGCAGCCCAAGCAGATCTCCTAAGATTCACAGAAGCCCTATGCCTTCATGCTGCCTCACTGGCCCTGTCTTCCATGTCTGCTCAGATCTACAGCTAACATAAGAACACAAGAACTAATGCTGTACTGGCTCCTGTCCCCCTTACTTAACAAAGATGCACTATGCAAGGGGAATGCAACAGAAAATGATCTGTCTGGGTCAGCAATGTGTAGCCAGGGATGATGCTGAGAACAGCTGTGCTCCAGCATGCCTTGTACCGTCCTATCTGACCTTCACCCTGTGATGCTGTAGTGCTTCAGTGCCTATGGAGCAGCTTATGAGGAGCTGGACGACAGAGCAGCTGATTAGCATTTCCCCGTATTCTAGCTAAGACACATTGGATCAGGGATTTCTGTAGTCCCAGAGGAGATGGTGAAGACATTAAAATAGTGATTTATCCAGTGTGAAAGAAAATCAGTCTGCAAACACAACAATTCATTATACCTAATCATCTAGGAATATGCAGGATATACTAGACTTAAAATCAATAAACGAATTACTTGGTTCCAAATGATGTACCAGACCAGTTAATTACCTCGAATGTATTTTTACCTATAGTGCATAACAAACTTCTTGACTGGGAGCAGGGTCACAACCAGAATGCTTCCATGTTGGGGACTGGCACATGTAAGCAGAGTGTGATCGAGGAGTGTGATGGAGTGAGAAATCGACAAAGATGGCTTTAAAACATTGATCCTTAATTCTGAATGTAACAAATTGTAAAAGTTCAAATTACTTGTAATGTCTTTATTTTTTAGTTGCAACACAACCCCTCCCCCCTGAAAAAAATGGCTTTTTGACCAAAATGGAAACTTTTGAGTAAGATTTTCAATTTGAACTGAATTTTGGGCCACTGAAAACTGAAAAGTGTGGCAGGGGATATTTTCCTGTTTCCGTGTGCACTGAGAGCTTCAGTGCTCCAACACCTACCATTAAGAAAAAATATTTGTCATTTTAATAGCACACATTTTTGTTATTATTATGAATTAATATATTTAATATTAATAATATTTAAACTATCATCATGTAGGTTTCATCTACACTGTTTTTTTCACAGAAAATATGCTAATGAGGGACTCATTAGCATAAGTTGTGATCTCATTAGGATATATTCTGCCATTTCTTTTTGCACAAGGGGTTTTTGTGCAAAAAGAAGCAGTGTGGACCTTTTTTGTGCAAAAAAACTGTTTTGCACAAGATCCTTATACAGGTCCTGGAGAGGGATAAGGCTCTTGCACATGTAAGCGGGGTCAGGGTAAACTCTATCCTGACATCTGGTGGTGAACTGTGGAAAGTGGTACAAAGAGACTTCAGGGGCTGAGCCCAATTTGCATAGACACACCCACCCTGTCTAGTATGTGCTCACAGGAGCCCAAATGGTCACTTTGGCCACTGTGGGATCCCCAGTCTCTCTGTTATTGAGGCAGGGGGGATAAAAGTGTTGTAACCCTGATTATGCGAATCTTGGACAATGGACTGGTGGAACTGTTTATGACAGAGGGATTTGCCATAAACTAAGTAGCACTCGCTAGACAAGGGGCATGGGTTCCAAACCCAGTCAAATAAAGAAAGGCTGGGGATAGATCTTTGTACCTGGTGGTGGGGCCCTGTCTGAGGGCCTATATGACATTGATTGCACCTTCTTCTCGCTCCACTGTGGAATATCAGAGTTAATTTGGATTCTGTTGAGAGTCTAGTTGTGAGCTGTGGAGTTAACTTTGCTGTGGGCCAGTGGAGTGCTAAGGCTCCTCTGTTAGGAGCTGAAATCACCGTGTGCTGTGGGGAGCCTGGTGCTGTGCTGTGGACAAGAGCTGAAATCACTGTTGTTGAGGGGAGCCTGGTGTTGTGCTGCGGAACAAGAGCTGGAATCATTGTTGCTGAGGGGAACCTGGCGCTGTGCTGATGGGCTACTAGCAGAGCAGCTTGCAAGGGACAACCAGCAAGCACAGGCGGACAGCAGATGCAGCTGGCGGGGAAGAGCTGGAATCATTGTTGCTGAGGGGAACCTGGCACTGTGCTGATGGGCTACTAGCAGAGCAGCTTGCAAGGGACAACCAGCAAGCACAGGCGGACAGCAGATGCAGCTGGCGGGGGCAACCTGCGGGTGCGGGCGGACAGCAGAGCGGCTGATGGGGATGATCTGCGGCTGGTAGAACGGCAGCGGCAGGAGCAACCAGCTGGCAGCCAGGGGCGTGGACCGAGACGGCTGGTGGAGCCGGATAGTGGAGGCGGCTCACTGGACGACAGGCGGAGTGTGGCGGAGTGACTTGCGTTGACGGCGGCAGCAGAACCCCATGGAGAGGCGGAACTATCGACGGAGCCACCAGCGGACCACGTAAGGTGTATCGATCCCCGCCCCTCCAGGTTGGGATGGTGAAACCCTGCCAGGTGAACTTTTGAACCCTGGGGTGGCACTGACCCGGGGCAGAGACTTTTGGGGTGTTGGAATTTTGGGACTTTGGGGGGATTTGTGGCTGGGGGGAGGGCCTTCGCTCATGTTTGGTCTGTAAATATGAGTTCGAGTTCTGGTGTTTCCCCAATTTAATGCTGATGTCGGTTACCTCATGCTATTAAAGGTTTGCTACTATACTGAGGTTCTGTGCATGCGAGAGGGGAAGAATTGCCTCTTTTGAGGCACCCAGAGGTGTATGTAAGATTTCCCAGGTCACTGGGTGGGGGCTCGAGCCGGTGTTGTATTACCTTGTTGAGAGGAGGCCCCTAGATACAGAACCCGGCCCTTGCTGCTATTTACTCGGCCTGGCAGAAGGGTTACACACAAAATGGGGGTTTTGCGCAAAAAGAAATGGCAGAAAATATGCTGATGAGATCTTGAGTCCCTCATTAGCATATTTTCTGCCAAAAAAACTGGCAGTGTAGATGAAGCCTTATATCTAGAGAGATGCTCTAGCACAGCTTCCATCCATTCCTGTCTTATGATCCTTGGTGTCTGTCAGGGATCATCAAATGCCAAATTTCCTAGCTTGTACAATGAATAGAAGGTTGGTTACTCTCATATCACTGGAGAAGGTAATTGCTTCTGTAGGGACAGCACCAGCTCTGTTGGGCACTCCTGGGAAGTCAGTGTTTTCTTTGCAAAATTCTTGGCAGTAAGGGATGGGGAAATCTCAAAAGTCTCAAAGCTGAAGACAGAGTGTGTCATAAGAATTAGCAAATACTCATGCAAAGCAGAGACAAATATATACAGTCATGAGAAAAAAGGAAAATAAATCAGTCAGTGCCAGATTTAAGGGCAGGCAATTTGAGCGACTATTTGGGGTACCAGGCATGGGTGGGTGTCAGATGCAGGGTGATGTTTTTTATTGTTAAGAAACAAAAGGGGTTTGAAGTAAAATGTTTCAGGCATTGCATATGTGGATTCCTTTTTCATTAAACTCCTAGAATGTTTTGGACAACGCTAATGGAAAAAGGCGTAACAATACTGTTTATGCTTGTTTTCAATGAGAATAAAACATAACTTCAGGACTGCCTCAGCGAAGGCTAAGAAATGGTGTGAACATGAAGATGCCATTACAACTGCCAAAAAAGTTTAGAAAATTTAGGAGTTGAACCTGTCTATGAGGAGACTCATATTCATATATGACTACGTCTACACTGGCATGGTCTTGTGCAAGAACTCTTTTGCGGAAGAGTTCTTGTGCGAAAACTCTTTCAGAAGAGAGCGTCTACACTGGCATTTGTGTTTGCACGAGAGATGTGCTTTTGTGCAAGAGCATCAGTGTAGATGCTCTCTTGTGCAAGAAAGCTCTGATGGCCATTTTAACCATAGAGCTTTCTTGTGCAAGAAATTCATGTTACCTGTCTACACTGGCCTCTTGCGCAAGAACAGTTGCACAAGAGGGCTTATTCCTGAGTGGGAACATCAGAGTTCTTGCACAAGATGCCCTGATTTCATACATTAGAATGTCAGTGTACTTGTGCAAGAACTCGCGGCCAGCATAGACAGGCAACAAGTTTTGGCGCAAAAGCAGTCGCTTTTGCACAAGATCATGCCAATGTAGACACAGCCATAGGGAAAAGAAGTAGTTTGGTTACAAGGGCAAAGCTGAAGTGATGGAAGGCTCAGAGGAAAAATTCAAAGATTTTTTTTCTCACTCATTGATACTGCTTGAGTATCCATCCACAAAAAGTTTGCACAAATGGAGCACTTGAGAGGTAGGAGGTTGTATGACCTTGGGAAGCTGCAGGCCAACAGGAAACACTCATGTATGGACATTCACCAGATGCTGATGCATGTCAAGGGGGAATATTCCAACGTCATTGAAAAGACCTCTAAGTCGATTTAGACAACATCAATCCCATTCTGCCACATGGGAAGCGCTCTTTGCCTCACGTTCTCCTATTCATTTCTGATGCACAGCTGAAGGACACTCTTCCTAATGTGTGGTTAGCTTTAAGGATTCTGCTCATGCTGCCAGTCACAAGGAGTGAATTTTGCTTTTTTGAAGCTCAGACTCATTAAAACATATCTTTGACTGACAATGGCTGACCCTAGAGATTGACATTGCTTCCTGTTTTATCACTTGAAAATGCCATTGGCCAGTCTTCTGATTCCTCTGAGGCTGAGCTTCAGTTTGTGAAGGCAAAGGCAAGAAAAGCAACCTTTTGAAGTAGAGGACTAGATTTAAACACTCTTCAGTTGTCACATATTGCAACACTTTTTCATACTGGCCCATCCAATGTTGGTGCATAGTTCAATGCTTTGATCTTAGTACATTTCAGCTATTCTTAACATTGAAACATTTCTAGATGCTTAGGGGGACATATTTTTTATTTTCTGATATATGTCATGATTAAATAGATATTTACAGATCTTAATGTGTAAATTATATATCAAAGTCTTGAAATAGGTGATAAATCCAATGAAAATAAGATATTTAAAAGTTTAACAAATCAAGTTGTGGTGACATTGAAGATGCTCTTCACCTGGGGTGCCATCAAGTCTCTGGCCAACCCTATGTTCCGTGGTTAGGATGTTATTACACATTTAAGACTAAGGAACAGATTATTTCAGGGAGATGAATTTCCATGACTATGCAAATAAATGATTGCTGGAAGATTAGTAATTAGGTAAACAATGTTTTCCACTTCATACATATAGGTCTTTTTGTCAATGGCTCTCGAAGCAGTTTACAAAAGTAATTGATTGAGTACCATAAACCTCTGTGAGGTAGGCAATTATTACATTCATTTATAGCACAGACAAGCATTCAGCTTAACTGATTAGCCCAAGGTTGTGTCTCTGCCACTGATTAAGACTTTTGTGTCTCAGTCTACCTCTGTATCCTCCAGATTATACTCTCTCCCACACTCATTTAAGATGATCACACTACAAGAATGGTAAGTAGATTTATAACTGACTTATCCACCTCTAGTCATCTTCTAGCTAGAATATTCTGCTACAAATGGCTAAATCATTTCCCCATGATGTTGATGTTAGAAAAGAACAGGTGACCCAGAGGTAGATGGAGTAGAAGGGCTTCTTTATTGCACACTTGTTCTGCATTGGTTCCTCTCAGACCTTGGGATCTGAGGGAGCAACAAGTTAACCACTGGTACACCTTCTTATCTTCGTTTAAAAATGAACACACTTGGAGTGAGGTGGAGGTGGGCATAGGAGACGGAAATGTTGAGAATCTCTGGGTTAGGCTAAAAGAGATTAAAAACAAAGGTGATGTCATGCTAGGAGACTACTACAGGCCACCTACCCAGGTAGAAGAAGTGGATGAGGCTTTTCTTAAACAACTAACAAAATCATCTAAAGCCCAAGATTTGGTGGCGATTGGGGACTTCAACTATCCAGATATATGTTGGGAAAATAACACTGTGTGGCACAGACTATCCAATAAGTTCTTGGACTGCATTGGAGACAACTTTTTATTTCAGAAGGTTGAAAAAGCTACCTGGGAGAAAGGTGTTCTAGATTTGATCCTAACAAATAGGAAGGAACTGGTTGAGAATTTGAAAGTGGAAGGCAGGTTGGGTGAAAGTGATCACGAAATCATAGAGTTCACAATTCTAAGGAAGGGTAGAAGGGAGAATAGCAAAATAGAGACAATGGATTTCAGGAAGGTGGATTTTGGTAAGCTCAGAGAGCTGATAGGTAAGGTCCCATGGGAATCGAGACCGAGAGGAAAAACAGCTGAGGAGAGTTGGCAGTTTTTCAAAGGGTCATTGTTAAGGGCCCAAAAGCAAGCTATTCCGCTGTGTCGGAAAGATAGAAAATACGGCAAAAGACCGCCTTGGTTTAACCACGAGATCCTGAATGATCTAAAAATAAAAAAGGAGTCATATAAAACATGGAAAGTAGGACAAATTACAAAGGATGAATATAGGCAAACAACACAGGAATGCAGGGGCAAGATTAGAAAGGCAAAAGCACAGAATGAGCTCAAACTAGCTACGGGAATAAAGGGAAACAAGAAGACGTTTTATAAATACATTAGAAGCAAGAGGAAGACCAAGGAGAGGGTAGGCCCACTGGTCAGTGAAGAGGGAGAAACAGTAACAGGAAACTTGGAAATGGCAGAGATGCTCAATGACTTCTTTGTTTCGGTCTTTACCGAGAAGTCTGTAGGAATGCCTAACATAGTGAATGCTAGCAGAAAGGGGGTAATTTTAGAAGGTAAAATAAAAAAAGAACAAGTTAAAAATCTCCTAGAAAAGTTAGATGCCTGCAAATCACCAGGGCCTGATGAAATGCATCCTAGAATACTCAAGGAGCTGATAGAGGAGGTATCTGAGCCTCTAGCTATCATCTTTGGTAAATCATGGGAGACAGGAAAGATTCCAGAGGACTGGAAAAGGGCAAATATAGTGCCCATCTATAAAAAGGGAAATAAGAACAACCCAGGAAACTACAGACCAGTTAGTTTAACTTCTGTGCCAGGGAAGATAATGGCGCAAGTAATTAAGGAAATCATCTGTAAACACTTGGAAAGTGGCAAGGTGATAGGGAACAGCCAGCATGGATTTGTAAAGAACAAATCATGTCAAACCAATCGGATAGCTTTCTTTAATAGGATTACGAGTCTTGTGGATAAGGGAGAAGCGGTGGATGTGATACACCTAGACTTTAGTAAGGCGTTTGATATGGTCTCGCATGATATTCTTATCAATAAACTAGGTAAATACAACTTAGATGGGGCTACTATAAGGTGGGTGCATAACTGGCTGGATAACCATACTCAGAGAGTAATTGTTAATGGTTCACAATCCTGCTGGAAAGTCATAACAAGTGGGGTTCTGGAGGGGTCTGTTTTGGGGCCGACTCTGTTCAATATCTTCATCAACGATTTAGATATTGGTATAGAAAGTACGCTTATTAAGTTTGCAGATCATACCAAGCTGAGAGGGGTTGTGACTAATCTGGAGGAAAGTGTCATAATTCAAAATGACCTGGACAAATTGGAGAAATGGTCTGAGATAAATAGGATGAAGTTTAATAAAGACAAATGCAAAGTGCTCCACTGAGGAAGGAACAATCACTTTCACACATACAGAATGGGAAGCGACGGTCTGGGAAGGAGTACGGCAGAAAGGGATCTAGGGGTTACAGTGGACCACAAGATGAATATGAGTCAGCAGTGTGATGCTGGTGCAAAGAAAGCAAACATGATTCTGGGATGTATTAACAGGTGTGTTGTGAGCAAGACACGAGAAGTCATTCTTCCACTCTACTCTGCGCTGGTTAGGCCTCAATTGGAGTAATGTGGCCAGTTCTGGACACCGCATTTCAAGAAAGATGTGGGAAAATTGGAGAGGGTCCAGAGAAGAGCAAGAAGAAAGATTAAAGGTCTAGAGAACATGACCTATGAGGGAAGGCTGAAGGAATTGGGTTTGTTTAGTTTAGAAAAGAGAAGATTGAAGGGGAACATGATAGCAGTTTTCAGATATCTAAAAGCGTGTCATAAGGAGGAGGGAGAAAACTTGTTCATCTTGGTTTCTGGGGATAGAACAAGAAGCAATGGGCTTAAACTGCAGCAAGGGAGGTTTAGGTTGGACATTAGGAAAAAGTTCCTAACTGTCAGGGTGGTCAAACATTGGAATAAATTGCCCAGGGAGGTTGTGGAATCCCCATCTCTGGAGATATTTAAGAGTAGGTTAGATAAATGTCTATTAGGGATGGTCTAGACAGTATTTGGTCCTGCCATGAGGGCAGAGGACTGGACTCAATGACCTCACGAGGTCCCTTCCAGTCCTAGTATTCTATAATTATAGGATTAGTTACATCACCCTTCAAGCCCTAATTTAGTAATGTGAACACCCTTATAATGCACAATCATAACCGTGTGATGAATATAATTATACCTGCCCCTGTTCATTCTTTACTGATTTTTAGTAGATGTAAGCAATTAACATGAGAACATAAGAATGGCCATACTGGATCAGACCAAAGGTCCATCTAGCCCAGTATCCTGTCTGCCAACAGTGGCCAGTACCAGGTGCCCCAGAGGGGGTGGACTGAAGACAATGATAAAGCAATTTGTCTCCTGCCATCCTTCTCTAGCCTTTGACAAACAGAGGCCAGAGACACCACTCCTTTACCCCGAGCTAATAGCCTTTTATGGACCTAACCTCCATGAATTTATCTAGGTATTTTTTAATCTTCGTTATAGTCCTAGCCTTCACAGCCTCCTCTGGCATGGAGTTCCACAGTTCTCACACACCTTAAATCAGCAACTTATAAGGGGGAAAGGAGATGTGTTCCTGAATGTGTATTTCAGAGTGAATGAGAATGGATATGGTTGGTAGGAAGATAGTATTGTAAACACATAGAGCATTCATTACAAATAACATCCTTGGTACAGCTGCATGCTTATTTATCCTGACCAAGCAGGAAAGAGGAAAACATGCCTATAAATCAATGGAGATGGTGCCTGCCGAAGTTGTACCCCCATCACCATAGTAGCAATAACCCTGGCCCCTTATTTAGCACACCCCAACAGTTGTAAATGTTCAGCAAAGGCCTCTCCCAAGTGAAAAAGGAACTCCATGGTGAATGCCCCTCAATAGGGTGTATCAAGAAATAAAAATTATTTTTAATAATGATTCCTTTTGAAACAACCATTCAGGATGCATGAGAACGCATGGCTCAGACAGTGTTGCATGGTGTTATGCATAATAATGAAATAAAATCCTAAGCAGAGGCATTAGATTTTAATTGAGCTATCCTTTAAAGAACTTTTTTACACCGTGTCAAGGTCATTCGCACAGATGAGAAGTTTATTATACAAGAGGAGCAGTGATAATAGACACTGGAGACATATTGAGGACAAGTGGCATGCTACATGAAAGACGAGAGAAAAATATACTAAAAGCAATACTTGAAGTATACACAGAAGACATTCCCATTGATAATTAGTTTAAATTATTAAAGCACATAAGAGGTTATTAACTAGAAGGTGCATGAATTACTTTTTTGCTGAATATGACTTTTCAAACTCTCCAAACCTTGCTCTTTTTTAAAACAGGGTTTAAATATAACTCAATTAAAAATGTCTTTAAAAATTACCTGCAAGATGGATGAATGAATAAGTTAACTGATGCCTGATGAATTTGTAATCGGGTTACCTGCTCAAAGTGTCTAAGACCTATTAGAGTGAGCTTTAAGAATGTCAAGTACCTTGCCTGGGCTGACCCTAATATGTTGGCGGAAGAATCCACTATGAAAAGAAAACTCTTTGACCTTCATTAAGTGAAGCACTTAAGCATATGCTTAAATTTAAATATATGAGTAATACCCATCTTATTTAGTGGGGCACTTAAGCAACTGAAACCACTGATGTCAATGAATATTTGCTTATATGCTTTGCTGAACCAGGGCACCCTTGATTTTGTTACTTCTTCAGAGAGCATTCAGATGTGAATCCTTCCATGCCTTATGCAGTTCTAGCACTAATTCGCTGCCTTCATCCAATATTACCACTACCACTTTCCCAATGCTTATTCTCACCCTTGTCCTTTCTAGATAGCAGAATAGAGTCTACCACAGGGTATTTTTTCAAAATATCTCACCCTTGTGCAACCTGATTAATTCCAAAAGCAAATACAAACAATGCCCGTGGACATTTATCTTTTTATGAGCTGCAGGGAATGGACCTCTCTGGCCAGTTAGCTGACAAGTGGGGTGAAGAGAGTTACGGTGTGTCTACACTAGGAAATTATTTCAAAATAACTAAAAACTTCATAACTCCCGATTTAAACAAAGTCAAAATAGTGTATCCCCACTACTGGGAAGTATCAAAATTAGTTAGAATTATTCCAAAATAGCACATCCACAGTCATTGGAGCCTGCCTAGGACTTAGAGCCCCCCAGAAGTGCTCTTGGGCAGGCAAGCTGTGACACATGCTTATAAGGGCTCCACTTTATGGGCAAGTCTTGCATACAACTCCTCCACTGCCTCCCCCACATGGGACACAAAAGGGACACAGTGTGCGGACACCACAGCATTCACAGCATGAGCCAGAGCTGCTGTAAAGCAGTGAGAGGCTCAGGGGCCTCATGCTGACATGGTGCAGTACGTCCAGACTGCCTGCATGTTACTCCAGCAGGACAAGGACCAGGACCTGCAGGACGAACCCCAATATGGACCGCAGGCCCTGCTCACCCAGGTCCTGGTGCTCCTGCTGCTGTCTATGCCTCTCAATCCCACACTACTGATCTGTCGGGAACCAGTTTGGCATGGGAAAATCCACACTCCTGCAGGTAGTCAAGGCCATCAACCATGTGTTGCTATGGAGAGTCATCACTCTGGGCAATGTGGACAGTATCATTGATGGCTTTGCCGCCATAAGCTTCCCCAGCTGCAGGGGAGCCATAGACATCCTGGCCCCTGACCACTATGCCTTGAACTATGTCAACAAAAAGGAGAAATTCTCCATGGTGCTGCAAGTCCTCAAGGATTACAAGAGATGCTTGTAAAAACAAAATGCTGTAGGTGAAACCAATTTTCACCCTGGGTTGTCCATTTCTCATAGAATCATAGAATCCTAGGGCTGTAAGAGACCTCAGGAAATCATCAAGTCCAGCTCCCTGCCCAAAGCAGAATCAACCATAACTAAGTCATCCCAGCCAGGATGTTGTCAAGTCAGGACTTAAAAACCTCTAGGGATGGAGATTCCACCACCTCCCTAGGTAACCCATTCCAGAACTTTTCCACCCCCCCAGTGAAATAGTTTTTCCTAATATCCAACCTAGACCTCCCCCACATGGGAACAGCATCCCATGGTCAAATAAACCAAAGCCCTGTCCTCAACACCATCTGTGAAATCATGCATTTACTTCCAAGATTTGACGATCCCTACCTGGACCTTTTCCTTCAACAGGAAGGATGAATGAGAACACCACCTGCACCTCAAACTATTTGATCCTTCTTCCCAGTGCTATATAATTTCTCATTTTCTTCTGGGAAGTTGTTTAGACTTTATTGAAATATAGCTTATCAAATCATGCAAATGAACTGTAAATAAAAGACGACCACAATTCAGGGTGGCTTTTTTTAAAGAAAATAACCAAGTGCTGCATTGTTAAACGGACAATTTGTAGTGCAAAGGCTCAAACTAGCTCTAAGAAAATGGAGGAGTGCATGTATTGTACCTTCTCCAGAACATTCCTTCTGAATGCATACTGCACCATCTGCTTTTTGACACACAGCACTTAGCAGATAATGTGCTGGAAACATTGCAAATGTCCTGGCTCTTTATGGTTCAGTAGCATAGTTTTCATTGTCTTTTCTCATTTACCCTTCTGATAAGCATATTTTGTTTATTTTAGCCAGGGGCAACATTAATAATTACAATAAAATGTGTTCATGTAAAGAGAAAGATAATATTCAGGCAGCAAAATTAGAAAATATCCATGTGACCATATGGAACAGAAATTACTATCCCATTAGCTACTAGCTTTCAGATAGAAAAAATTGGAATCAATTTACCAAACTGTCATGTCCATGCAAGAACTCAAACTTCCATAATATTCAATAATTTCCTAGTCATGAGTCAGTTCAGCTGAAAAGAACAAAACCAAACCAGAATCACAAAAATTTCTCTCGTCTCTTTGCCTCATCTTGAACTATTGACACATACTAGTAATCATAATTGACATCAGAATGTGCAGAGGGATTGGCCTTATCTCAGTATTTGTCTCATTCCCAGTATTTGCATACTTTTTGTATTTGCCTTATTAAACTATTTGTCTTATTTCAGTGTTAGGCTTAGGAATAAGCAGCCATCTACATCAGTTCCTCATGCAGAGTGTTTACTGATGAATACATTTAAAGTAAGCTACTCATTACATTTCTAGTTTTCAAATGAAAACTCACTGCATGTAGAGATTTTACAGTATTTTTACTCAGCTCCATCAGAAGTATTTATAGATGCCAAATTAAATATTACATTCTTTCAACCAATGGGCTGTGTCTACACTGCACCCCTTTTCCGGAAAAGGGGTGCAGTGTAGACACAGCCATGATATTTCAAAAAATGCAGATTTTAAAGTCACTCAGTTCGAACTAGTGGGGTAATGTAGGCATACCGCACTTGCAAATGAAGCCCGGGATTTGAATTTCCCGGGCTTCATTTGCATAAGCGGGGAGCCGCCATTTTTAAAACCCCGCTGGTTCGAACCCTGTGCAGCGCGGCTACACGGGGCTCGAACTAGGTAGTTCGGACTAGGATTCCTATTCCGAACTACCGGTACACCTCGTTCCATGTACCGGTAGTTCGGTGTACTGGTAGTTCGGAATAGGAATCCTAGTCCGAACTACCTAGTTCGAGCCCCGTGTAGCCGCGCTGCACAGGGTTCGAACCAGCGGGGTTTTAAAGATGGCGGCTCCCCGCTTATGCAAATGAAGCCTGGGAAATTCAAATCCCGGGCTTCATTTGCAAGTGCGGTATGCCTACATTACCCTCCTAGTTCGAACTAGGAGGGTAGTGTAGACATACCCTCAGAGAGTGATTGAATTTAAGGGTGAAAGCAGGCCATTAAATCATCTAGTCTGATCTTCTATTTACCCCAAACCATAGACTTTTACCTAGTGGTGATCAAAAGTCAGTATTGTCATTTTAGACGCAATCTTGAACTTGGGTTGGTATGCCTCTGTTATCTATTGGGACTATGTTGGTACAAAGGTGTTTCTTAACAAGGTGCCATGTTCCCTTTGGAATGTGTTTATGGCCTGTGCCTAGTGCCTCTTAGCTATGAGTGTTTCTGCAGTATCAGTCCTGTTCATGTCAAGTTCCAGGAGTAGGGCCCTGCCTCTTTTAAAGCAAAGCTATGTTTTGTACATTAGAAAGTCTTCACTATTATTGCCCAGGCTTCAGGCCTCACACCAGGCTAGTCATACATGGTCTTATGTATTAGGCCCTCTGTCTATGTCTACACTACAGGGATCTATTGGTCCAAATTCCAGAAAAGCCTCTTCTTTCCGAAGAGCCCTTCTTCCTTGTGGGAGGAGTAAAACAGGGCTTCCGAAAGAGCACAAAAAAAAAGTGGAATAGCAGATGCATTCCCTGGATGCAGCAGAGTTTTTCTGGGATACCAGAGATATCCCATAAAAATCCTATAGTGTAGACATAGCCTCAGATTACTACAATAGTTATCCCTCAAGTGAATCCAATAACATCTGTTTGACTAATTCTAGAAGAGGGTCCTGAAATTAGCTTTTTCCCTTCTCCTTTCTCTTGCAACTTATTGTTGTTTTCTTTTTCACACCCTTTGAAAGGTCATTTTCTCTATACTGTAATACCCTACTGCAGCTCATTCCTGTCCACCAAAGAAACTCTAATATTTTCTGATTTATAGGGGCTTTTTTGCTCCATCAGAGAAGGAAATCCTTTCAGAAATTTCACTGACGCATTCTGAAATTCTTGTGACTTTTTTTTAGAATAGGTGAATCTCAGGGTATGTCTAGACTACATGGCTCTGTCACCAGAGCCATGTAGATTAGTTTACTAGACATACCCAAATGAAGCGGCGATTTAAATAATCGCCGCTTCATTTAAATTAAAATGGCTGTCGCACTGAACCAATCAGCTGTTTGTCTGCTCAGCGCGCTAGTCTGGATGCTCCGCGGTCGCCATCAAAGGCATTTGTCAACCACCCCATTATGTTTCGTGGGTTGAGATTTACTGGGGCGGTTGACAAATGCCTTTGATGGCGACCGTGGAGCATCCAGACTAGCGTGTTGAGCCGACAAACAGCTGATCGGGTCAGCGAGGCAGCTATTTTAATTTAAATGAAGTGGCGATTATTTAAATCGCCACTTCATTTGGGTATGTCTAGTAAACTAATCTACATGGCTCTGGCGACAGAACCATGTAGTGTATACATACCCTCTTTCTTTCGTAGGCATCCTTCGATCCTGAAGGATCATGGGTTTGTCCCCCTGTTGGACTGATTCGAGCAGCGTCTTCTGTGGCTGTGCAATCTAATCCGGGAATGGCAGTCCTTTCCGC
The DNA here is from genome assembly GCF_052426305.1 of Pelodiscus sinensis. Classification (NCBI taxonomy): domain Eukaryota; kingdom Metazoa; phylum Chordata; order Testudines; family Trionychidae; genus Pelodiscus; species Pelodiscus sinensis. Next base: position 18,829,336 of record NC_143054.1, read on the forward strand.
ACTGTGAGCAGCAGTAGGCAGATGTCGCTCTGGTATCATGGGCATGGATCTTCCTGAGGGCTCTCTTGTCTTCTGCTTCCTTCACCACAGTAGTTTCATACATAGCAAGAGCTTCCTTCACTCCCTGTTTCCAGGCATACTTGTCTAAGGCGAGCGAATGCCAGGTGTTCACACTGATAGAGAGAGAGCACTGAGGTCACGCTTGCACATGTCCTTATAGTGCAATTTAGGTCGCCCTTTCAGAGACATACCCTCAGTGAGCTAAATTCTACTCAGCTTTGGCCCCTTCACCCCACATTGTACTTTAATTGATTCAGTTTCAAAGAGTGTAAATGCAGAACTTTGCCCTAATTCCTAGTCTCCCATCAGCAGTATTTACAAGTGTTTTTAATGAACTTGGAATATGCACTCAAGGTCATCTCATTTGATGATGTGGGTTTTGCCCACAAAAGCTTGTGATATTATATATATGAAAATGTGTTAGTTTTTAGGGTGCCACAGAACTAATCATTTTTAAAGCTACAGATTAACACAGTTATCCCTCTGAGACTTTTTGGCATATTCAGTGATTGACAATAAACAAGATTAATATTTCCAAGAATTCTTACATACAGGTATCTTAGAGAGATTTTCATCATCTCTAAAATTGAAAGTAACTATAACACTGTGTAGCAAGTAGTAAATAATGAATCTAAATGAGACTACTAAATTCTGCCACTGAACATAATGCACAGTGCCCCACTGAAGTTAGTAGGGAGATCTGTGCACCAATTGGGCTATGTCTAGACTGCAGGCTTTATGCGCAATAAGCTTTTTTCAGAAGAGATCTTCTGTAGAAACTTCTTGCGCAAGAGCACGTCCAGAGCAAGAGCACATTGAAAAAGCGATGAGCTTTTGTGACTGCCTGGATGCTCTCTTGCAAGTAAGCAGTAGCCACCAGGGCACCTGTGCTTTTTCCTCTTTCCTCTTCTTGTGCAAAAAAGCTACCTCTTCCCCATCCATACATGCCTTTTTCTGCAAGAACTCTTGCACAAAAAGGCATTCTTCCTCGTAGAATGAGGATTACCAATTGTGCAAAAACCCCTCTGATCTTTCGATTTACTTGCAAAAAAACACACTTGAGCTGTGAATGCGCCGAGAGTTTTTGCAGAAAAACAGTCATTTTTTCCGCAAAATCTCTGTAGTGTAGACATAGCTTTGGTCACAAAATTATGACCCTCTGAGAATTACATTAGTGGCACGTCTTTAAATGCCTTCTCTTTAACTGCACATATCAGTGTGATCTTTTTAATAACTGTGGAGTGCCTTAGACTTGTCAGCTGGAAGCCGGGGATGAATGCAGCTTATAAATCAGGACCTACTCACTGTGCTCAGAGCAGTCCCACAGCTAGACCAGGACCACGTGTCTGACAATGGCGAGACTGAGATGCTTCACAAGAAGGTGCAAGTAGCTTTGCTGTAGGCAACTACAGGATAACATGCCTCCAGAGAAATTTCCTTCTAACCTCTAGTATTTTGCCATGATTTAGCAGGATTTATATCTCTCTTATTTTTGTTGTTATTCCAATTCACTTAAAGCCATTGTAGGTTGAAAAACTATATTAGACTTGATTGTTTTTTAGGGACAGATAACAATTTGCATTTGTCTTTACAGCAACAGCTAAGTCCCCAGAGAATGCTGGCTTTGGTGCTTATTTATTTTTGGAATGAACTTTCGATTTCCTGAATGATCATAAACTCTTCCTTGCTGTGGGGTTGTTGGGTTTTTTTTAAGTATCTATTGAGAGCAACACTTGTTTTTGTAGTTTCTCCATTTTGATTCCTGATATCAATGTGGAAAGGTCATTTTCTAGAAAGTGCAGACACTTTATCATTGCTATTACATGCTTGGGCACCTAATAGTGAAAAAATTGGGTTGAGTCTCCTGTCTGGAGATTTCTAAGTGGTGAATTTCTGACATTGTGTCAGTGGTTTCTTTAGAGGGTGATGTGGAGTTGCACTGTCCAGAAATGGGAAAGAACTGCATCTCCTGAAGAACTGTTCCAATCTGATCTCCATAAGGGATGTGTGTGTGGTACCATCTCTTGTTGAAGGTCCAACCTGCTCCTTACACTGCATTGGGATAGCTGTGTGATAAGTTACAGAGATGGTTTGGAATGAACAAGATTCCACTTCTTTCAACTCTGTCTTGTCTCAGCTGGAGGTTATTTGTGGTAAACACCAGACATGAAGAGATGGCGAGTCTCCTCATGGCCTTCATCCTTCCCATTCATCTTAAGAGTATAAGAACAGCCAGAATGCAGCAGACTAAAGTTCCTTCTTGCCCAATATCATGTCTTCTGAGAGTGGCCAATGTTAGGTGTTGTGCATGCGCTCAACAATCCAAGGACTACTGACAAGTGAGTACGATGCATAAAAGGGTGAGTTCACCTTATGTAAGAATTGTGGACCAAACTAGAGCTGGGCTAAAAATTCTCAGAGAACTGTTAATTTTATGTATTTTGCTTTTTTTTTTTTTTTTTTTTTTTTCCAGTTAGGGCCTTCCCCATGAGAAGTCTGGTCGTTATTAATTTGTTTTGCTGTAAATAATAGTTCAGTAAACATTTTGAGTGAATAAATTTGAGCCAGTAGATTTTCCATGAATTATTCAAAGACTGTCTTTAACATCCACATTGTATTATTGGTCACTCCATCTGGATTTTTCTAAACTAATTAGGGCCAGATTTCCAAGTGCTCATTGTTGGGACCAAATATTCAGTAAGTTCATCCTCCCTTTAGGCATCAGAATAAAGGCTGTTTTTCCTAAGTGCTCAGTGTCTGACATTTCACTTCATGACACTTGTGGTCAGAGTTTTTAAAAAGCATCCAGTATGCTGTGTTCTGTAAATCTGCCCCCAGTTGCAGGTGCTCAGTAGTTCTGAAAATTTCAGCCCTATGTCACCTGCTATTGGTTCTGTTCCTAGACTGGATGATCTGACCTTTACAAACAGGCAGAGGGCCTGATTAATGCATGGGTAACTGAAACACACTTGTGGAGAGAGAGGCTACATCTAGACTGCTTTCCTCTTCCAAAAGAGGAAATGCAAATGAAGCACTGATTAGCATTTTCTCATGTTTCATTTGCATATCCTCTTCTGATCCTTTTTTCGGAAGAGGTTTTTTCTTAAAAAAAAAAAAAAAAAAAAAAAAGCAGTCTAGATGGGGGTTTTCATGCAAAACTCCCCTTTTTTGAAAGAACACTTCTTCCTCAAAAAAATGAGGTTTACGGGGTTCTTTCAAAAACAGGGTTTTTTGCATGAAAAACCCTGTCTATACTGTTTTTTTTAAACCTCTTCCAAAAAAAGGATCGGAAGAGGATATGCAAATGAAGCATGAGAAAATGCTAATCAGTGCTTCATTTGAATTTCCTCTTTCCTCATATGCATTTCCTCTTTCGAAAGAAGAAAGCAGTCTAGATGTAGCCAGAGAGAGTGTTGAAAGAAGAAGAACAGGCCTATAGAACCAGAGGGCAATTTCTTCTTTTACCCTCAGGAGAATTATGCTCAGTTATGCACAGGGGGAAGTGATGCCTTTTATTCCTTGCTGACAGAGGGAGAGGCTTTTTGGCAGGCTTCACATTCACTTTTCTCTGGTTGCATTCAAATAAACTAATTGGCACCTTCATTCCTAATTGTAAAGGGTGAACTGAGGTCTGCTTCTCTCTAATTAATTCAGTGTCAGGGTTGATGGGGTCTGGGAAACAACAGGGTCTCCAATTGCCTGGGCGGGGAGGCAGAGGCCGGGAGCCTTGGCTCTCGACAGCTGAGATGAGTTCCCCATAGAATCCAGGAGCCACAGTAAGTTCCCTGGGGCTCCCATCCCCCATGAGTTCGCCTTGGCACCTGGCCCCCACAGTGAGTTCAAGAGCCACAGGGAGCTCATTGTGGGGCTGGGAGCTACAGTTCCCAGTATTCACATATTTTGCCATTCAGTGGATGCAGGAACACATCCACCGCAAATGACGAGGGTTTCCTGTATATTACATGCCCCAGGAATTTGTGCAACTGCTTATATATATACACACACTGCAACATTTAATGTATCTGCCAGGACAATGGGTTGAATTCTCAGATCTCCACTTAGCATTACACTATCATTAATATCAATACTTGTGCATGTGTGTGCATTGCTTCGATAGTGGTGAGCCTCTTTCATCACTGTGCTGGATGAGGCATTCTATGGAGAAGTGCAGCAGCTTCAGGAGATACACACACATATTGTTAATTGTCCAGCATAGGCACAGAGTCAGAAAGACTCCGCAGGCCTTCCATGAGATCACTCGGGCTGCATAGCACAAGAGCAGAAGCAGCAAGATTTGGTGCATTAGCAAATCCAGGATTGAATTACAAGCCTGACATCTGCCTCTTCAAGCAAACCCACTGTTGCCTCTGTCTGCCACGTGGTCTGCAGCTTAAGCAGACTCATGCCTTTTCCCAGTTCCTGCTCATAGTTCTTTTCTGGAGTGCCTACTGCATTACGGGTCTCTGCAAGGATGCTGGAATCAAAGCAGTGGGCAGATCCTCTTTCTTCACATCCATCTCCTGCCACTGTGTTCTCTCTTCTCCCCTTGTGATGCTCCTGCTGTGCCTCCCTGACTCCATGAAATGACAGTTCCTGTCAATCAGCTGTTTCTGTGTGAGCAATGATCAATGAATATGGTGAATGTCACTGTTAGTGCACATCCCTTACAGAGTTCTCATCGCCTCTTCTCACTTCCTGACCACTATCCAGGCACACACAAAAAAATGACCAGGCGAATCTCTGGCCTGAGGAACAGTTACATGCTGAATGTTCTGCCCCATAGTGGTGGATATGCGTACAACACTTGCTACCTTCTCCACAGCTGTTACTCAATTTATTGTTTGTGTGCCAGGGAGGTTATTCCGTTTGTTTCTCTGTAGAATCAATCATTGTTTCAACTTTTTTTTATGTAAAATGTATCAGATTTTATGACAATTTAGTTGGAATGGTTTCTGAGGTCCAGGATGGTCGACTGGAACAGAAACACATTTTAAGGTTGTCGAGGCAGTTGCCCACTCTGGCATGACAAATGGGGGCCCGTAAGAGCACTCCAAAACTTTGCTTGTACAGGCTCTGGTACAAAAACATCCCCCAAACATGCTAATATCCAGATTTTAGGGGATTCTCTGCCACCATCAAGTGCTTTTGAATCCTCAAACTGGGGTGGACTCTTGAAACCAACCCCATAAGTACCCCAAGCTCTTTTCCCCAAAAGAGCTCGAAAAAAGAAAAGAGAAAAAACAAGCTACAGTCTATGGTAGCTGATCCTTCAGTCACACACACAAATACACAAAGGCAGACCTTCTAGGACACAAAGATGAACCAATGCCAGTTAATTAAAAACAAAGAAGCAAACTTTTATAAAACTACAGTTGCAAGCACAGCAAAGTGGCTAGATGGGAAAAGCCACCAACTGATATAGATATTAAGAGCAAGTCCCTGGGATAAAAGCTTACTTACAACGAAAAAAAACAATTAGCAGCTCAGACATTATTTCCAAATCCCCAAACAAGGAAAACAACAAATCCTGATGGACTATCTAAACTTTTCCCTACTTACACATTTTAAGAAATCTGTTCCTGGAGAGAGAAGTGTCTCCCATCTCCCTCAGTCTTGAAAGAAACTTCTCTGCCTCTCAAACCCAGAAGAGAGAGAAAAAACCCTCTCTTCTAGTTTGAAATTCCTACCTGCATTGTTATTGGCTGACCACCAATACCTGGCTAGATTCAGGGTTAACCCTTTAGTCACCCAGTGCTGGTCAACACTCCTGATTATGACAAAGATCTTACACAGTTTTTGCAAAACAGAATCATTGTTTTCCAGTCAGCCGCATTTATCCGTTTTAATCTTCCTCCTTCCCTTTCTAATCCCCCATTACAAAAAGATCTTTCACAGGGGCCATGCAAGTAATCCTGGTATCCATATTTACAATGCTATGTATTTGCATATGTATTCATGACAATTTCACATTTTACAAATATTCCTGTAATCAAGATTTCATGCATATGAATGTTTATAAAAAACAAGTAAAAGAGATCAATAGGATTTAAGTGTGTTTGTTGGATTTATTAGAACAAATTAGAAAATACTGTACTTTTTTGGCAGTATTCATCCATCTGTATCCAGACTATGCCACAGCCTCATCTGATGAAAACTGCAGAGAGTGAGCAATTGAAGTTAATGGTGCTCCCAGTTCACACTAGCTAAACATTTGTAGGACAAGATATTCCATGTGCACTGCACACACAGCATACCCAATGCAATATTTCATTCAGATTAGAAGAGTCTGTCTGTATGTTACATAGTCCAAGTCTAGAATAAAGCAACTTTCTCTCTGCAAAATGAGGCTGAAGCAAAAGGTCATTAACGAATTTGTTATTTTAGCCTCATTCCAATGAGAACACCACAAAGGAAATAGGAAAAAATAATAATTTGATATATAAAATGTCCTCTCTCAAACACAATGTCATACAGGAAGGGCGGGAAAGACAATATACCTAAATATAGGACTAGCCAGAAAACTCGTAAGGAAGAAGTGCATTTCCTTACTGCAAGTTTCTGAGATCCCTCATAGCTTTATGGAAATTTCTCTGTGGGGTTCCATAGCCCTGCAGAAACTCCATGTGGAGCCTGCAGTGTGAATTCCTGCAGTTAGTTAGTTTGCCATATTTTTGCATTCACAGCAGTCTAGAGGCAGATATTGACCACTACTTCTGTATCAAGTGGGGAGTAAATACATCTGCACTAGCTATGCCAGTTCAGGCACACAACTAAATGAAATAAAAAAGCAACGAGCAAAAAAACATGAACTAACATACAGTTTATGTAGTAAGAAAAGCAGTTTGGATCTTTGGAATAGGGCACACATGGGAAGCCAGGAGACCCGTATTCTTTCCTTGGCTTGACCATTAATCTCTTCTAGTTCCCCTGCTACTCTCTGGCTGCTTAAATGTAAGCCCTTTGGCATGGGGACTGTCTCTTTTCATGTGTTACTATAGTGTCCAGCAGAATAAGTCACAGTTTTGGTTGTATGCACAAGGCCCCATGTCAGAGGGAATCCCAGGAGAAGTATCCTCCACTGGCAAGCCGCACCACAAATGTGACTGTCTCGGTTTCCCTCCTACTGAATCTTCAGAAATAGTTCAGTCTTTCTTAATGCAGATGGTCCTTGTGTGTTAATTTATAACAGGAAAAAAGCTCTGAACACATGAGTCTCAACCATAACCCAGGCAATACACCAAATACAGCTCCAGGATCCTTCGTCACTCTAGTTCTCGGGTGAAATTCTGGCATCCCTCACCATACCTGGGGTCTCTGATCGCAAGAGCTAGCAGGTATCTCCCTTTTGTACTCTCAGTCTTAAGCCCTGTCCATCATTCTCTGGCCTTAGTTCTTTTGGGCTCACTCTTCCTCAGTCAGTTCCTTCTCACATCTTTCCCATTTCTGGAACAGCCTTTAAAGCTGTATGTGCAGGTGAGCTGGACCTACTTCAATTACATAGATCAGCCACCCCATGTATCCCAATAAATAACAAACATGTTCCTTGGAAGTACCAATGCTTTCCTAACATTGTTATTCCCTTTCCTTTGGTTTATTGACATCTTTCCCCTTTGGGTTCCCATTCTATGCACTATGATCAATCATCACCATTTTTCTTTCCACACATTAGCTAACTTACGGTCTGGTTCAAATGCTCCTCAACACCTGACTCTCTGGTACTAAATGGAGATGCCAGGGCTGAAGAAGAACAGACCTGTGAAAAACTGGTCCTTGGGCTATGATCTTCAAAATTGCCTAAGGGAAGTTAGTGGTCAATTTCCACTTCCAGTCAATCCCCAAATTCCTTGATATCTGGGCCTCCCTTTATATGTCTGCAAAGTATCATCAAACCACAAGGCATGATATAATTTAACTACTATAAAATGTACTTAAAATCAAACAATACTAGGCAAATTCCACTTCCAGTTATGCCATAGAAGCCAAAGAAATTATGTTGATAGAAGCTTACAAACAAACACATACCCGTATTTTTAGCTGTATTGTGTTCTTCAGCATGCAAACAAAATTAAGGGACCTGTTAAAAACATCCGAACTACATTCTCAAAACAAAAAACAACAAAACTCCAGGGCGGCCAATTCAAGTGCCAGATGGGCTGATTGCAGAAAAAAGACTAGAAGTCTGATTTTAGTTCTAAAAATGTGGCTGAATTCCACAAGGTCAGAAGAGTAAACTAAAGCTAAGTCCCTAGGGGTATGTCTACACTACCCTCCTAGTTCGAACTAGGAGGGTAATGTATGCATACCGCACTTGCTAATGAAGCCCGGGATTTGAATTTCCCGGGCTTCATTAGCATAAGCAGGGAGCCGCCATTTTTAAATCCCCGCTGCTTCGAACCCCGTGCAGCGCGGCTACACGGGGCTCGAACTAGGTAGTTCGGACTAGGGTGCCTATTCCAAACTACCGGTACACCTTGTTTCACGAGTTCAGGATTGAGACCAAACCTGGAAGGCTACACTGCAATGACTCAGCCACACTCCAAACACCATGACCCTGAGTCAGCTGGCACAAGCCAGCCACAGAGTTTTCTTTGTCTTGTACATAAGGACATAAGAACGGCTGTACTGGGTCAGACCAAAGGTCCTTCTAGCCCAGTATCCTGTCTGCCAACAGAGGCCAGCACCAGGTGCTCCAGAGAGGGTGGACCGAAGACAATGATCAAGCGATTTGTCTCCTGCCATCTCTCTTCATATGTACTGTAGGAGGAAAGGGGGACTTTACATATAAAAAACAGCCTTTTATGTTCATTCAGTAGCACAGTACAGGGAGATGATGTTATTGCAACAGAGGGGTAACTTCAGCCCATTTGTTGGCTGTGGCACAATACATTTAGGTAGGTTTCAAGCTCAAAGCATCCAGCTTTAAACATTTTGGCCATTAAAAAGCATCCTTACACGTCAGTCCATCTATTCTATTGAAAGCAGTAACATTGCTGTAAAAAAAAAGGATGAAAAGGAAAAACATTGTCACCTTCCCAACATATACCTTCCGTTTGGTTCCCCACCAAAAATAAATACCAGTTGAAAGAGCTTCTGAGCCTGCACATCAAGCTTTGAAAAGATTATTTTTTAGTGTCAGGTCTGCACATTTTTGTCAGTATTTTCCTTTGCTTCTGTCTATCGTGGGGGATATTTTCCTGAAAGCTCTGTGCTGCTTATTTCCCCCACATGAAGTTTTCTTCTTGTGTTTGTGGCATCTGAGACTCCTCAAATCAGTGAAAATGATGTCACTAACTGGAGGAGTACTCCAAGTGATTAATAAGCAGCAGGAGAAAAGGACTCCTATCGAACCAAAGGCCCTATTTTTATATAATCAACTCTTATACTAATATTTGGGAGAAAGAAATTCCAGAATTACACAGCAGCAGGATCATCTGAGTAGAAAACTTTTTAAAGTTCTCTGGGATTCTTCAGCAGCAATTTTAGGAAGACAATCAGCCAAGAAAATACGCATGGGGTGTAAATCAACCCCTACTCAGGTAGGGTATGTCTACACTACAAAGTTAGTTCGAACTAACGGACGTTAGTTCGAACTAACTTTAATAGGTGCTACACTAGCGCTCCGCTAGTTCGAATTTGAATCGAACTAGCGGAGCGCTTAGTTCGAACTAGGTAAACCTCATTTTACGAGGACTAACGCCTAGTTCGAACTAGCTAGTTCGAACTAAGGGCTGTGTAGCCCTTTAGTTCGAACTAGTGGGAGGCTAGCCCTCCCCAGGTTTCCCTGGTAGCCACTCTGGCCAACACCAGGGAAACTCTATGCCCCCCTCCCGGCCCCGGACCCCTTAAAGGGGCACGGGCTGGCTACGGTGCCCGTGCCAGGTGCAAGCCTGCCAGCACCCAGCTAGCAGATCCTGCACCTGGCACGGCACAGAGCCACCCACCCGATGCCCCCCAGCCCACCCCCTCTTGCCGGGACCAGGCTGGCGGCTCCCGGGAGCTTGCCCTGGACCGCAAGAGGCGGGCACCTTCCTGGGCTAGTGCGGACATCGTGGACCTCGTCCACGATCTCCGCACTAGGCACAGGAAAGTGGCCGTCTAGGGCAGGAGAGCTGCCAGCCTGGCCACCCAGGACCAGGTGTGCATGAAAATCAAGGGGGTCCACTGAGACCCCCGACACTGAGCCCTGAGCTTACAATGGCCGTCCTGGGTCAGACCAAAGGTCCATCTAGCCCAGTAGCCTGTCTGCCGACAGCGGCCAACCCTAGGGACCCTGGAGGGGATGGACCGAAGACAGTGACCAAGCCATTTGTCTCGTGCCATCCCTATCCAGCCTTCCACAAACTTTGGGCAGGGACACCACTCCTACCCTCTGGCTAATAGGACTCCATGGACCCAACCTCCATGACTTGATCTCACTTCGCTTTAAACTCTGTTCTAGTTCTAGCCTTCACAGCCTCCTGCAGCAAGGAGTTCCACAGGTTAACTATTTGCTTTGTCAAGAACAACAACTTTCTCTTACTAGTTTCAAGCCTGATACCCATTCCTTTCCTTTGGTGTCCTCTAGTCCTTCTTTATGGGAACTCAGGAAGAACTTTTCTGAATGCACCCTCTCCACCCAACCCCTGCTTTTAGAGACCTCTATCCTGTCCCCCCTCCGTCTCCTCTTTTCTAAGCTGAACAGTCCCAGTCTCTGTAGCCTTTCTTCATCTGGGACCTGTTCCCAACCCCTGATCATGTTAGTTGCCCTCCCCTCTCCCAGCCTTTCTCTTCCCCTCTCCCACCTCCTTGTCCCAGTCTCCCCCAGTTTTGTTCAATAAAGACAGAGTCAATGTTGGAAGAAACGTTATCTTTATTTTGTACATCAATAAGAAGGGGGGCTAGGGAAGGGTAAGTGGAAGGAGGTGAGGGAGGAATGGGGTACGAGCTCCCGATGGGGAGGACTGGGCTGGCTCTGCGGGCTTCTGGGGGTGGAAGCTCTCCTGCAGCCCCCCAATTGTCCCCTCTCCCCAGATGGCAGCCTGCGGCAAGTGCAGCCGGGCTGATGGCCGAGTGGTGTGATGTGCCCAGTGTGGGCACTCAGGGCACTCCAAGCCAGAACTTCTTTGCAAGCGGGGCACCCCTTAGAACTGTGTGTCCGGGGTGGGGGTCGGGACCCTTTAAGCGCAGCCCTCGGCTAGCCTGAGACAGCATCTCCATGCTCTAAGTCCTCCTTTTATGCCCTGCCGGCACTGCTTCTGGCCATCCTTAAGCCCTGTTCAGAGTCCACTCAATGTGGACTTACTAGTTCGAACTAGCAAAACGCTAGTTCGAACTAGTTTTTAGTTCTAGATGCGTTAGTTCGAACTAGCTTAGTTCGAACTAGCGCTGTAGTGTAGACGTACCCGTAAATACTTGACCATGAACTTAACATTTTGCTAAATGGAGGCCTTTGTGGTTACTTGGGTTAAATCTCCATACCTTCAGAGAGGCAGTAAGCACTTCCAGTTCTTACCTAGTGAATTTCACATGGGGGTGAAGCTATATTTTGAGTTGTTAAGTGGGAATTAAGTGGTGCATAGGTGGCTGGTCCTCTGCACAGGAGTCCTCCCAGAAGGCATTAAAGATCTGAAAGATCCTGACTAATTTGTGTGTAGAATTGGGGCTCAGATAGCATCTACCACCCTTGAGCTAAGCAGAGCTAAGTCATTTTAGAATTATTCTTTTTTTTTCCCCTGAGGAACACTTTGGAAAAAAAAAGAGAGCTAATGTAATTAATAAACCTGGTATGACTTAGGGATGATGGATAGAATGCTGCTGGCTTTTGGTTGTACATTGCAGATAAAGAAAGGTTTGAAAATGAGTAGCTGGTGTTTTAATGGGAAGAGAGTGGTTTAATTCTGTTCATGCGGGAGGGAAGCGCACAATCTACAATTCCCTTACTTAGGTTCCTCCCCCCCACACACACACAAATTATCACTCATTTGTAGCCCTGGCAAATCATGAGTTTGCAAAGAAGCCATAATCTGACAATGCCAATGTATTCAAAAGAATCAACCCTGACTGTGCCCTTTTCAGTCTCAATAATCATGGTGGTGTGTACATCCACACTGAACCTTTGCTCTTGGGATTGGGTTTTAGGAGCTGTGATGCAAACCAGCATTAAATGAAGTAGCATCACCTCTCCTTTCTATTCCACATATTTTGTTTCAAAATTTTCTATTCAAACTGGGATTGCTGCATGGGAATTTGTTCAGAGGCTTCTTAGATAATACAGAGAAGTGCTGAGAATTGAGCCTCGTTATGCTGAATCCTTCAGTACTTCTTTCAATATCAATTTGTGTGTGTACGTCTGTGTTTCAACAGGGTACAGTTTGTTCCCGCATTTAAGAATATGATCCTAAGACAATATAAGTAAAGTAGGTGAATGTGTAGAAGAGGTAAACTCTAGCAGTGAATAAGCAGAGCTTAGCAATCACAATGGTCCATTTACTAGCATGTTTTATGCTGCAATGAAATAGTGTTTTCTGGAAGGAAAAAATTACAGTATTTTGTGGTGTGTGGAAATGATTCTATAATTTAATGCTCTGGTTGTCATTGTATTATATCCTCAATAGCATCCACTATACAGTTAAAGCCCCTTCACAATACACATTGATACTCCTTATAAGAAAAGAAACAATGTGGAAACTTTTTCCCCCCTTGACATTATCAGTTTTTCTATTGGACTAGGGTTAGTGGTGCTATTCAATGAATCTATTAGTCAGTGCTTTGGCTTTTTTGTCATATAATTTATTTAAATCATTTTTGCCATATTCCATTACCATGGTTAGAATATATTATCTGACAAATATCATTGTTTGACACATAATTTTATTCTGGTATTAGCCCAGCTCTCCTTGGAGTCCCTAATGCTAGTGCACATATTTTCTGATATTGACTGATTTGGACCATTTACATGACTCTGGTGGCCAGTATGGAATTGATTGGTAGCCAGGGGGTTCAGAAAGGAGGGGAGGCACATGGCAATTCACAGAAGTTCTTTCCCAAATTGAAGTTCTCATACAGCAAGGCATTCTTATTTTTCACTTGTTCTTTGTGTTACAGACACACCTACAGAGCCTGCCTGAGATCAGAGACCCACTGGGTTAGTAACCGCACAGTCAGAGGGTAAAGGATAACTCCATCTTCCAACAGTTGATGCCGTTATTTAGAAAGGAGGAAGGAAGGTTTACTGTCCCCACAACACAGATGGGGAACACAAGCATGGAGGAATTAAGGCACAGTCCTGCAATCAAATATGTGCAGTTTGGTTTAACGTTAAGCACTTTGAAACACCTGTTCATAGGCTTAGGGTATATACAGCTATGTAAGACCATGGCTAAAGTGATATGCATGAGGCCACACAGCAAGTCTGTGATGAACCTGGAAATGAAATCAGATCTTGTGAGTCCAAGAATCGTGCCTTAAAGACAAAGCCAACCTCCTGCTCTATAATCTATTTGACTATCGGGTGTTGCAGGATCTTCCGTGTTTATTCTTATACTGGTATAGTGTCTATTTACTGATAGTTTAACAGTTACCTTTTTGAGAGTACAGTGACTGCTGCCTTAAAATGTTCACTAAATGTAGACCTTCATCAAGGTGAAGCTGCCTTCTCTTTAGATAAAATGATTATAAGTGTTTGCTTTTGAGACTGTAATATCCTCTGTATCAGTTCTCCTGCAAGTACATAATTAACCTGTCAGCCCACCCTGCAGTAATAAATGTGATAGACAGGAAATATATTAGGAAGCAACTTGTGTGTGATATGCTTTCAAGCTCTTCTTTATCCTTCAACTATCTTTCCTTTTAATTAGCATTCAGGTAACAGCTGACTCAAATGAATTACCATATAACTGTTATCAATATAAATTATTTCTTTTTGTTCTGAAGTAGTCATTAAGAATAAATGTATTAGACCTGGTCTGGATATTTGGAAAAAAATAACCACTTCAAATCAGAATGCCATTTTGTGATGTAAAACTTTAAAAGACTTGAGAGCTCCAATACTTGTGAGGACTTGTTTGATAAACAAGAAGCAGCACAAATTGCTGTCTAAAAATATTGAAGAGAAGACATCAAAAATATTCTCAAAGAAAAAAAACATTAGAAAGAGTTTAAGCATCATTTTGAAAGTATGCACAGAGTCAGACTCTGAGATTAAATATTGTCACAAATGCCTGAGGGTAAAAAAGATGCAGTTTGGCAGAAATGGTAGGATGAAGATATCAGAATTGACTGAGAGTTTGTTTATACTTTTTGCCTTGTGCATGTGCTTCCCCAATCAACATTAGGTAAATGTACTTGTTTTGTCATAGTACCTACCCCATTTGAGAGATATGTAAGAAAGTATGTGACTCCAAGAATCATGGGAACTCACAGCTCAGGGAAAGAGGGCTCTTAGACCACTTACATCTACACTAGAAATTATTTCAAAATAACTTATTTTGAAAAATAAAAATTCCCAAAGTAACTATTTTGAAATAGCATGTCCAGACTACTGGGAAGCATCAAAATTATTCTGAGGTAGGCTACTTTAATGTGGATGCACACCCTTGACACAGAGCCCCAGGAAGCACTGTGGTGTAATTACTTTGAAAGACTCTGGGGAGGAGTTATTTCAAAATAGCAGCAGTGGAGCATCCACACAACTGCTATTTTGAAATAAGCTTTATTCCTCGTGAAAAGCAGGAGTTATTATTTTGAAACAACTAGCCTCTTATTTCAAAATAATGGGCTTGGTAGTGAGGATGCTCCACTTTTTATTTTGAAATAATGAGAGTTATTTCAAAATAATTCCCTAGTGTAGACCAGGGTTTAGGCGGCTTTATGCATCTTGATGTCTTCTTATATCTGGGCAGATCCTCATGTAATAGTCATGAGAGACCATCTATGGACTTCAGTACTGCTTGGAATTTCAGCACAATGCTGCAACCTCATCTCTGTTATAGCCCTCTACTCTTAAACATGCTCCTCCCATCCTTAGCCCTGCCTCCTGCATGCCCACTATACCAGGACTTGCAAGGAGGGGCGTGGAAAGCAGCCTGATGACTCTTCGTCAGTGACTGTGCCAGAACCAGAGCTTTTAGAGCCCCTTCATGCTGCTCTGGCACTTTTACTGGTAGTAAAGGAGCGACAATGGGGATGAGACCCTACCCATGCAGATTACATGCAAGACATACCCCAGGCATAGCAGTGACTCAATATTCAATACTGTGTGAGCATTTCCATTCTAACCCTACATTTTCAATGTTGAAAACTTTCAAAAACTTTTCCCTTTAAGTCTCTAATTTTCCAGGCTCTTCCTTCAGGTAAATACTTATAAAATGTGGGAACCCCATGTTAGATGGACCTTTAAACTTAACTGGGGGTGTTCCAGTTGGGAAGATCGTGAGTGCTGCAATCTAGCCTTGGAGTCCACAACTCCCAAGATGCCTTGGGGAAGAGAAAAACTTCCACTTCCCAGGTGTGAGTATGTTCCTTTTGGATGCAGAGGTAAGATGGGATGGACTCCATTTTGTGATGAGCTGAGATCCTAGCCCAGGATAGGAGATGACTGTTACTGAGACCAGAACTTACTGAGGCTGGCCCGCAGGGTAGGCAGCATAAGTATCTACCACAGTTGCTGTTGGGGGAAGAGCTTTCAAGAGAAGGGTGATAGGGAAGGGACTTAAGGAGTTTCCCTTATACTGTGAAGAAAAGTGGCCTTATTGACATCATGACGAAGGTGCACCTTTGGGTGATTCTACCTGAGGATCAATCTGTCCCTTGTGACTCGACTACATTTCCAGATCAATAAAGTGCTGTCCCCAGCTTTAAGGTCTTCAAGCCTTCCCCCACACTCAAGCATCTCAAACTGTGAAATTCAGAAAAATGTGCCTTCAGGAGTGGGGCAAGGGTGGCAGTTTAAATGTAAGATCGTTAAGTTTTATTTACTACTATAAATTGCATTTATTAATTGATTCAATGAAGCACCTGCTCCTGATTTAAAGTGGTTGAAGTGGTTGCGACATTTTAATTAATCTTAGTCGTTATATCCTCTTTTTGAGAGATGAGCTGGGTGAGGTAATACTTTTTATTTGGCACACTACTTTTGGTGAAGGAGACAAGCTCTTAAACTGCGCTGAGCTTTTCATGGCGGAGAAAGAAATTCAGGGTCACAACTAGATACAAGGTGGAACAGATTGTTGACACATATGCTAACAGACTATTCAAGCTGAAACAGTCCATATACACCTCTCCAGTCAAAGGACAAAGAGGGGAGTTGTAATAAACCATAAATCCACTTTTTTTATTAAAACTACCATTTTAGTGTGTAGCAGCGTTATGAATTTAAGCTCCCAGGATTACCTTTCAAAGGTGTTATGCAGGTTTCCTCTGAGGCTGAGGACTGAGAGGTCAGATATGGAGTGATTGGTTTGTGAAAAGCATTCACCCCTGAATAATATGTTTGTTTTTTTGGTCTTTTAAGATTTTTTCTGAGCGAGTTCATTCAAGAGTGTGTGATTTTTGTCTGATTTCACCCTTCAAAAGATGAGCCTGGCATCTTAAATTCATAACTTTGCTGGACACTAAAAACCATCCTCTTAATAAAGACTAGATTTATGACTTATTGCTACAGTCTGTGATCCAGTAACTTTGTCCTATGACTTCAAAGGGCTTAACTGATCACTTCTGCTTGAATGGTCCCTTAGAATCTGTTACTACTTATACTACAATATCTGTTCCATCTTGTATTTAGCTGTGTACCTTTCCCAGACTTTGCCATGTAGGTCAAAAGCTTGGCTCTCTCATCAACAGAGGTTGGTCCATAAAATATAGTATCTTGCCCACTTGGTCTTGCTAATATCATGGAGCCAAAGATATCTATAACAATACAGCATGGTTTTCTAAATTGTTAGTGAAGGTGTGTTAACTCTGATCATACCCATAATGCAAAGGGATGCAAGCACTGTGGGAAAGCTACTCACAGTGCATCACTCTCAAAGCTGACTGTAGTCACCCTACATGCTACCTTGAGTTCTTGCACACAGTGAGGACCTACACCTTTGACTTTACAAAATAAGGTGCTAAAAAGTCAACCTTAACAAATTTGACCTTATCTCATAGTGTAGATATGGCCTAAGAGTATATTGCTTGTAGAGCTTGTACTTTTGAGTTACATCCGTGGCTTAGATTAGCTTAAATTTAGTCCTGAAAATTCCTAAGATGTGTGGACAGAACCCAGCCAGACAGAGGTACCACCAAGGTTAATTTCCTTATAAGAAAGAGATCTACACCTATCTAACAGAGAATCTAAGAGAATTCCTACCCATCTAACATGACCACTGGATATTAAGATCTCTTTTACTATTGACAGCATTAGGCACCTGGGTACACAGATGAGTGTTGCTTGCTCCTTAGTTAAGCAGAAATTGTTTGGCCATTGTGGTGTATGAGGATAACAATTACCTGATGATAAAAATCTTGACACTTTTCAGGTGAACAAAGTCTGTAATTTGAACAAACCTGGGCCAACTATTGATTCCAGATAAAAACCATGTTAATCAATGTGGGCACTGCAGTTGGCACTCCATGCAAGGGCTGACCACAGTACATTTTAGGCCCAGTTTGTGTGCCTATGACCCATTGTCTAGGCATGCTAGGTTTAAGGAGGGAGCAAGAAACTCTTCTCTCCCCCCCCCCTTTTTTTTTTTTTTTTTTTTTTTTGCTGTCTGTGCAACAGCCATGCAATATTGCGCTACCTGCCCTCTACGAAGCTCAGCCATTCCCAGGGCAAGGACGCCAAAGACCTGGCAAAGTGGGGTTGATTGATGCACCAGGGAAATAAACCATGCCAAACGAGGGGCAGTTTTCATTTGGGATGATATAGCTCTGCAGAGAACTCATACTGGGATGGGGAATAGAAATCTCAACACAACCCTAACAAACATTGTAAATACTATCTTCTGATATCCCTGAAGTAATTTTGTTACAAAACAATACAAGGGATCGTACTAAAAGCCATGGATGCAGGCCAGAAACCCCTTTGAAACAGAGTCCTACTGGCCGTATGACAAAGGAGACATTTTATGCAGGCGTCACTTCTTGTACTAAGCATTCACACAAACCACTGACCTTCCTGCTAAATTGAGGTAGCTATGCGGACAGAAACTGTGAGGTTGCTTCTGTTTTAACTTGAACCTGCATGTCTTTTCTTGTCAAGTGTTCAAGTTGGACAACAAGTAAGAAGAACAAGAGATGAACAGCATTTGTACAGTCACAATTTTAAAAAGGTTTAAATACTCTGTGGCTGTGCCTAGACTGGCCAGTTTTTTCGGAAAATCAGCCGCTTTTCTGGAAAAACTTGCCAGCTGTTTACACTGGCCGCCTGAATTTCCACAAAAGCACTGACTTCCTACTGTAAGAAATCAGTGCTTTTTGCGGAAATACTATTCTGCTCCCATTCAGGCAGAAGTCCCTTTTGCACAAAACTTTTGCGCAAAAGGGCCAGTGTAGACAGCTGAGATTTGTTTTGCGCAAAAAAGCCCTGATCGCGAAAATGGTGATCGGGGCTTTTTTGCGGAAAAGCGCGTCTAGATTGGCCATGGACGCTTTTCTGCAAAAAGTGCCTTTGCGGAAAAGCGTCCGTGCCAATCTAGGCGCTCTTTTCCGAAAATGCTTTTAACGGAAAACTCTTCCATTAGAAGCATTTCCGGAAAATCATGCCAGTCTAGACGTAGCCTGTGGGGAAACATCTAGGTTCACCCTAACCACAGGGAACCAGAGAATAGAATGAAAGAAATCGTGGGTTACTTTTAGTCATTTTCCCTTCTTTAAAAATATACAATTTAAAATCCACAAGGGTCAATCAAGTGTTCATCATTGGTAAACATTTTTCAGCTGTGATAAGCCTACAGCAGATGCCAGGGGATAGATAACTGACATGCTTTCAAACACACTTAATATATTACACCTTATGTTTGTCCTCCACAATGATTTTCCAGCTCATTTTATTAATCTCCATTAATATTAAAAAGAGAAGAGTAAAATACAAATGTGTTTTTCTAGAATTTATAAATGGTATAGCTAATAATTTTCCAACAATTATGGTAAAACAGCAATGACATTTTCAGCTCTTTAAAATTATGCAAATTATTGAGTGGGTAAGTACAGTAGCTCTTGTCTCTAGTGTTTAATGTGGTATAGCATGTCAAGTAGGGCAAGGTGTGAGTAGCTTGATTAGATTAATCCAGCCCTCTACCCCTTTTTTCCCCTTTCATGGAGCTACAGTACATGGAGTCATCCACTTCCGTAATAAATCAGAAGGTGATTTAATAATTCCCAGAGACATGCCAAAGAAGCAGTGTTTTTGTTGTACAAAGCTCAAATTATAGCAGGGTTTATTCCAGTGGTCTCCAACCTTTATAAGCACAAGATCATTTTTTGACTTTGTCAGTCCAGGATCTACCTCAATCACAAATTCCCCTGCCCCACCCCTTCTCTGAGACTCTGCCCCTGCCCCAACCCTTCACCAAGGACCTGCACTCCTCACTCTGTGAAGATGGGGTACAAGGGAGGGAGACAGAGCCCCTTGCCTCTGTCTCCTCCACCCTGCACAACAAATAGGAGGCTTCCAGGGGCGACTCTGGGCAGGAGCAACAGGGCAGTGGGGGGAAGGACAACTGAAGTGCAGTCACTTGATAGCCACCCAGCCAAACCAGACAGGATCACCTGTCAGAAGCTCCAAGACCTAATGGTAGATCCTGATCCACCGGTTGGTGACCACTGGTTTATTCAGATCTGGGTTCTTTTAGATCAGAATTTGGTATGGCTATTGGGACTGGAGCCAGCTTTTTCTTTAAGGGTCAAACTTAAGGGTCACTTGTGTATCAAGTTTTGCAGAACCTTACAAGTGAAATTGTGGCTTTGCAAAACCAAATCCAGGGCAGCCAGGTTCAATGATCCACTAATGCTAATTTGCACCATGTAAACACTCACACTCCTTCTATCTGTTTCTTGTATCTGTTGTCCTTAGACAGCTGGTGCCTACGGGGGAGAGAGCGCAAGAAGGGACACCCGGAGGAACAGGAAGGGGACAAAATGGGGCACCCCAATTGCCAATTAACATTTTGGTAGAGACACAGGGCACATTGCACCTCCCAAGTGCAACCACAAATCGCCCTTGCTATTGTCTTTTAACTGACACTGCTGCTGCCTTTTGATACAGTGATGCAATAATCTGGCCACACAGATTGCAGTTTTTGGTGCTCTCTACACAGCAAGGAATCAAAGGAAGAACACTCATCCTTTGACTTCCCTTATCCTTCATGAAATGAGAGTTACAGGAGTTGGATTAAAATTCCTGCAGCTCGCCATTATTTCAAAATAACAGCTTGCTGTGTAGACACACGCTTTGTTATTTCAGAATAACATGTTATTCCAAAATAACCCTACTGAGTGGGCAGACCCTTAGTTGTAACTCTGCAAGGAAGGGATTGTCTCATAAATATACTCTTATACCATCTAGCCCAGTGATGCCAAAATTTATTACAATGGAGGGCCACATAAATTGAAGCACAGCCTTGTGAGGGTCAAACTGATTCTGTTTTGTATGGCATGTAGACAGGTTGTTTCAATGTACACTATTGTGTATTTAACAAAGAAATCAGTGCATGAAACGTGTATCAGAATTCTAGAAAACACAGTAAAGAATATAGTAGCTAAATTACAATGATACAAACATGACAACAGAACACACTAATAATTCTGTTGAAGCAGACTGCAGGGATTATGAAATGCTCTGGTGGGCCATGTCACCCCGAAGATCACAGTATGGGTGCCCTGATTTAACACAGTAAGACCTCATCCCAGATTTCACCCCAATATAAAATAAAATACCATTAATTGGAGGAGGATCTTTATTGTTTAAAAACTAAATGCTAGTGGCTTTGCCAGGTTCATCTGAGCTACCCACTATCTTACATTGCTAATAAGTGGAACCATCATTCCATTCAACAAACTATATATGAATGCCCTTAGCATTACCCAATGCATATTCACATTCTCATGTACTTTGACACATTCAATTCTACTAGTTAAAAGGTCTAATTTCTTTTCCAGCATTTTGGACAGATTGATTTTTTGTACAATTTTTCAATGGAAGAAATAAAGCCAACTCTACCCTTATCTTTTATTTTCAATTTAACTTCAGAAATTAAAATTTCTGCTATATAATTGAACCAAAATTATCTACAACTTTCCAGCGCTTTTCATTTTGTATAAGCGTACTGGGAATCGCAATCCAAGCCAGTGATCTAGTATAAGTCACCTGTTATCAGTGAACAGAGCATTAGACTACAGTGAAGCATTGCCTTCCATTTTAGCTGCTTTTCCAAGAGGATTGTAACAGTCACAATGGGCTTCCATATAGCTGGAAAAAACTATAGCTTCTTTCCCTGAAAAAAAAAAATACAATTGAATTTATTTCCAGTTCAAGCAACAACAACAAAAAAAAAAAACCATAAAAACCCTATCATCTACCCCCCCCCCCAAAAAAAAAAAAAAAAAAAAAAAAAAAAAGGCTAGTTAGATTAAGAGGATCATGTATATCTGGAAAACTAATGTGGATATTATATGTTAAAAACGTATTGATATTTGCAGATAAATCAAACTTCTTCCTAATAATTAATTTTTGAGTAGTCTCTGCACAACAGTTGAAATATTATGCCAAGTACATTGGCTCAGATCCTAAAAGGTAGTTAGGTACCTAAGTCCCATTGAAATTGTAATAAATGAAAGTGAGGTGCCTAAACATCTTTGGAGCTTTGGGCGAATGTCACTTTCTTATATGTTCAGAATGGCACTTACACCAATCACTCTTCTGAAATGTTCATTCTTTTCCTATACCTCTCCCTCCTTTCCCCCTATATATTTTGACTGCTAGGTCCACACCAGGACTACAGAGACTATGTTCGGTGACTTGAATATGATATCTGGTCGTCCGTCAGTATGGGAGTTATAGAGCCAGAGAGAAATGCAGAGCCCAATATATTTCCAGGGGCTCCGGTAGAGAATCTCCTTTAAGCCCATTACAGACAAGTCTTGTCTTCTGTCTACCAGGAAGAGACACAATTGAAGAGGTCATGTCTCACTTGTAAAACCAGCAGTAAATAAACAGGAGAACAACACAAAGCTTTGTAGAAAGCAAAAGCAGCAAAAGCTAAGAGGAGAAAAAAAGACAGTTCGGACCAGGAGAATCATGAAAATGATTCCTGCACTTCATGTAAGCAAAGTGCTTAACTTTAAGCAAAACCAATGGGATTTAAGTACATGCTTAACATTGCTTGCATGATTGAGTGCTTTCCTAAATAGAACTGATCATCTACTCTCTAAACATTACTAGCCTCTTTGGGAAATCTTGGCCTGAGTGCTTACAACACCCAACACACACACACATGAATGTGTGCTTCTTTAATTCCATTGTATGGCTTCTTGAAAAAGTAGAGTTTGTGCTTATCATAGTCGATGTGGTGAAACTGCATTCTGACTATATGTATTTGAAGAACTTCTCTTCTTACTCTACTGATTTGGGTTTGAAATTTTAAAGTTACCCCTCTCCCCTCGCCCTCCACTCCCCATTTGCTCTCTCAGAAAAAAAAGGGGAAATTTAAATAAATATTTTACTGTGCCACTTTTGTCCAAGATTGTTTAGTTTCTTTTTAGATTTTGTCTATCTGAAGCATGTAAACCACATATGCCAAATGGTGAGGGTGGGGGATGGGTCAGAAGGGGGACAGCAAAGCATCCTCCTTAAGCTTTTTTTTAAATGATTTCTGTTTTAAACATTTCAATCCTTTCCCAATTGTCTTTAAATTCAATTCACTTGTGAGCATTTTCTATATCATTCTCATTTTTATATCAATTTCTCCCCACACTCAATAGGGATAGTGTTGAAAGTGAAAAGCTTAAGCCAAAATGACCAAAAGAATAGCAAGGAAAATGTTCAGTCCATCTGCTAAAATGCCTCACAGGGATAGTGTGTTAGCCTGTAAATTTAAAAACAGTGAGTTGTCCATTGGGACCTTCTGCTGTAAGTTCTAACTCTGGTATAGCACGCTTTCTTCTAACCTGTTTCACTTACTAGGTCATCAAAGTCAAATGATGGATTTAAAAAAAATAGAATTACTTTGTGTCATCAAAATTGAATAGTGATTTGAGAAAATATATTTTTCTTCAAAATGGAAACACAATTCTTTTTGATTCTCAGCAGTATTAAAGAATTTGGGGCCTGATTCTTTACTGACTTGCATTTCATGCATTCACTTACCCCTATGTTAAATGCAAGCAGCTCAGAATTCCCCACTCATCTACATTAGCATTATACATCAATTGTGCATGAATGGAAATGACCACATAAGCTACAGAGCAATGGAAAGTCAGGTCTTTTCTCTTTCTCTATCCCTCTCTCTTCCTGGAGTTGACTGTAATCTTTCCCTCCATTTTACATGCAGGTGTAACTCCATTGACTTTAGTGGAATTACAGTTGATATACCCTGGCTACAAAATGTGACAATTTATACTCTCATGGGCACCTCTTTCATAAGACCATGATAAATTTTATACAAAGTCAGTCTTGCGAGGTATCATTTGGAAAGCCCTAATCTGCTGAATATCATTATCCCATTAAAATATGTGTAGCAATACTATTTGCAAAGCTATATTCTACTCTATGCTGGCTAATGAAATACATTGTAATTCTCAGTAATGGCCACAAACCAGTTTTTCAGAGACAAAGACACACTAATACCCTAGACAGGTGTTAAAGGGTCAGTATTAAACCTTTGTAATCAGCCATCCTCCTGCAGAGGGGATCATGCACATAAGAAATTTACATTTTGTCACAAGAAAGTCTGTCATTACATCAATGGAAAATGATCTATACACCAGCCTTGTTCTCCCAAATGGAGTTTCCATGCACATATGACTGCAATGGACCTCATGAGTACAATGGACTGCATGTCACCTTGACTCATCAAGGATATTTCTAATAAGAGATATTGAAATATGAGAAGGAAGAAAACCCTTGACTTCATCTCCTCATTTTCCTTTGATGTAATGACAGACTTTGAACTTGCTTTGTTCTGTGGGGTGCAAAACAGGACAAAACACACATTTCTGGGGGAACAAGCCTGGATCTAAGAATTGGCTGATATTGTCCTGTATGTAATCCCTAAATGACTAATCAGAATGCTTATGTATTTCGATGGGAGTGGAGTTGCATGCTGAAGACTATGTATAGCAGGCCACATGTGACTGTTCCGACAGCAAAGACCTGTAAAATGAACCTCCAGCTAGAGAGTTAAGAACTGTTCACTGGTCCAGTTTGTACTCAGAAATGTCACAACATTTGGCAGAGGTCCCAAAATTTTGCACTTATAGCCAGGTGACAGGTATTTTTTAGAAGCATTAGTTAACACAACTCCTTCCTTTCATCTCTTCCTCTTCCCACGTGGAAAGTATTATTACGTCTGTTTTACAGACTCTTAAACCAAGGCTTTGAGAGGTTCACAGAGTATGCTCAAAAATCACACAGTAACTCACTGACGGGGGCCAGAAATAGAACCCAAGTGCTTTGGTACTGGACAAATAACTCCTCTCTTGGAACAATGGCTTTCAGCTCCTGCAGATTATTGGTTTTATCTGAAGATCAACCTCCCCACCTGCTGAGTACTCCATTGGGTCATTTAGTTTAACTGCCTGCACTAGTTATTCAGTTCATTAAAACAGAAATCAGACTACATTACCCAGAACTCACTTTAGCCTCCCACAGCCATTCTCAGTGAGAGCCATAGCCTGCCACTAATCTCTTTACAGAGCTGCCTGTTGAAATCAGCTGGGAGTTCTGCATTTAAAAATCCAACTGTAGATATCAGATGTAGCAGACAATATTGTTAGATGGGTACCGATTATTTAGTAAAAATGGAAATTGGGCTACATTACCCATTACTCAAACATTCGCTCTTGCAATGCTGTTAAGGGGCTTTCAGGATTCTGTCTATTACTGCAGTTCTCAAATGCAAAGACATCTCACTTCTCAGGCTAAAGCACACTTTTCTGGATTTTGAAAGGAAATGCAAACTTCTTTGCTAAGGATTGTGGCAGCAGAAAGCATATCTGGCTATGTAGCTGTTTGGTATCATGCTATTATTACTGAAGTCCTTTGGTCTGGAAGCTTTGTGGTCACTGTGTGTCACCATCTGCATGAGTGGCACTATGGATCTGCTCCTTCAAACACTTATGTGCACCTGCAACTTCAGACACAGAAGCAAAACGTATGTGTGTTTGCAAGACAGGAGCCCTGTCAGAATAAAATAATAGTAAAAATGCAAGCAGTCATTGGCAAATGTATGCCATTCATGCTTGGTCCTCTGTTGCACAGCACCATACATTGAATTAGTTACAGAAAATGTTAGAAAGGAGAGGGCCATTTTATCCTGAGCAAATGAGGATATGGAAAACTCAAATCCAAATCTGCAGTTAAAAGCCAGTTTGGCCAAATACTAGGCTCACTGGACTAGTTGAGGTCGCAAATGATATAGATTACAGCAATACATTGTAATGATGTAATCTGATGACAATAATATTACTTAGTTCTTACATGGTGCTAAAAGCATGGTATTTGGGATATGCTAGTGTTTTTATTGAAGGGATTGCTTTAATTATTTATTTTCTATTTATTCAGAACATACATATGTAACCTACAGTAAAAGCAATAGACAAAAGTAATGTTGTAAGTAAGGCTATGTCTATATGATGGGGTTTCTCTAGGATACCAGAGGTATCCCAGAAAAACACCTCTGCATCCAGGGAATGCATCTGCTCTTTCACTTTTTTTTTCGGAAGTGCAAACGCGCTCTTTCGGAAGCCCTGTCTTCCTCCTCCCATGAGGAAGAAGGGCTTTTCCAAAAGAGGAGGCTTTTCTGAAATTTGGCCCAGTGTAGATGGGCCAAATTTTGGAAAAAGCCTCTTCCAAAAAAACTATCGGAAAAAGATACACAAATTGCAAGGCACAGTTTGTGTACCTTTTCCCAGTACATCGGTGTAGTGTAGACATAGCCTAAGATGCTTCTGGTATTACCTGGTCTGCCCGTTAAGTTGATCAGATATAAGTGTTCAGCTATTTCCACCATAGTGAGATCATGTCTTGAATCAAATTGAGGGAAATCAAATAAGAAACAGGAACAAATTTGGATTTTGAATTATATTACACAAAAATAAACACACTAAAATATACTGTTTGGGAAAGAGCATATGTCAATATCATATCAATGCTAGCCAAAGCATAAAGGTTTTATACATACACATAACATTAACAGATGTTCTACTCATGGACTGAGTGTGTGAGAGGGAAGTTAATTATGCACAATAATATTATACTTACTCATGTTAGTTATCTCACAGTCCATTGTAACAGTACATGGAATAGCATATGAACATGAACCGTGTTACACACAAGATATGTTAATGTTCTACTTCAGCAAAGAGATGAGGAAACACCATGGCGCAAGAAAAGCAAGATAAATGGGCATTATATTCTAGGTATTATTTTGGTTATTTGATCCCTTGAACACTCTTAATATTGAATCTTGAGTATAGTAAATCAATGCTCAGTGGTTTGAGCATTGGTCTGCTAAACCCAGCATTGTGAGTTCAATCCTTGCAGAGAGCATTTGGGGCAAGAATTTGTCAGGGATGGTACTTGGTCCTGTGGTAAAGGCAGGGGACTGGACTCAATGACCTTTCAAGGTCCCTTCCAGTTCTAGGAAATAGGCAATCTTCATTAATTTTTAAATCAATTGCCTATACAATTATTAATCAATAGTAGGTCTGTCAAGTGATTTAAAAAATGAATCGCGATTAATTGCACACGCTGCCCCTTTGAAACAGCAGCATTTTCAAGGGACTGTGCTGCATGGAGCCCGAGATCAGCTGGAGTCCCCAGCTGACCCAAGCTCCATACAGCGCTGCCCCTTTGGTGCGCCACCCTGACATTTCAAATGGGCAGCTCCGTGGAAGCCCGGGATGAGCTTGAGTTCCCAGCTGATCCTGGGCTGCATTGCACTACCCCTTTGAAACACCAGAGCTGCGCTTCAAAGGGGCTTAGCTGCACAGCTGAACCCAGGCGCTGCACCTTTGAAACACAGCAGCATTTCAAAGGAGCAGTGCTGCCTGGAGTCTGGGGTCAGCTGGGGACTCCAGCTGATCCCAGGCTCCTACTGCCATGGTGGCCTTTCAAAGGGGCAGCGCCACGGAAACACCTGTGTTTAACGCATTAAAAAATTAGCAGGTTAATTGTTCTCTGTGTTGATCGCAGGCGTTAACGCATATTAATTGACAACCCTAATCAATAGTAAATTGGAAATTAAGTCTAATACATGAAGCTATGCTACCATAGCTAGATTTCATAGTAAAATGAAGGAAAAGTTCAGACTGCAAAAAGATTTTGGTATAGCCATAGCAAGTATGTCTACACTGCAGAATTAATTGATGGGATTGGCACCTGTGTCTCCTGCATCCATCTCCTAGAACCTACTAATAGCAGTGGGCATGGTGTGGACACAAAGAGGGGTCGCTTTCAGCCAAAGGGGCCTGAGGCATTAAGCTCACAGCTTTCTCATTGAGTGGATTTCCAACAATTCATTAGAGTTGCATCCCAGTCTCACAGACATTTGATCTCTCAGGTTGTGCCCCTGGTTTTGCATGTGACAAGGAAGGGGAGCATGAATACTATCATGTATGAAACAAACATTGCCAGAATGCAATGTCTCACGTCCTAAAGAGAGTATATTGTGGTGGAAAGATATGTGAATGGAGGTTAGTGTGAATGTGAATGTCAGCTTTCCTTGATTTTTTGTGACTGCAGTGATAAGAAATGTCATTTGGCAACCTTGCTCTGATTTTCACAAGTGCATATGTCAATGTTTGTCGTGGATCACCCTTGATGCTCTAACCACAGTAGCTACAGATGCTGGATTGTTAGCTCAAGCTTTTGAGCTTCATGATTTTAGCTCTGGAGAATCCTGGTTCAATCTCTAATAGCTATAGGTGCTAGAACTTGGGGAGCTGATGCAAGTGTCCCCTCAAACTGAAGTGGTTTCCATCACACACAAGGTTTACAGCTTGGTTCAATGGCTTTCAGCACCCCATTATACAAATTGTTCCAGCTCCCTTTGTCAGCGGCTATCATGTTTGAGAATTCAACAATTGTGGGTCTCATACAAGCTGGCTACGTCTAGACTGCATCCCTTTTCCATAAAAGGGATGCAAATTAGACGTATCGCAATTGCTAATGAAGCGGGGATTTAAATCTCCCCTGCTTCATTAGCATAAAAATGGCTGCCACTTTTTTTCGGCACGGAGCTTTGCTGGAAAAAAGCGCCAGTCTAGATGCGAATCTTTGGAAAAATAAAGCCTTTTCCGAAAGATCCCTTATCCCTCTTAAAATAAAGGATAAGCGATCTTTCAGAAAAGGCTTTATTTTCCGAAAGATCCGCGTCTAAACTGGCACTATTTTCCGGCAAAGCGCCGTGCTGAAAAAAAGCAGCAGCCATTTTTAAGCTAATGAAGTGGGGGAGATTTAAATCCCCACTTCATTAGGAATTGTGATATGTCTAATTTGCATCCCTTTTATGGAAAAGGGATGCAGTCTAGACACTGCCGCTATGTCTAGACTTCAGACTTCTTTCTGAAGAAGCTTTTCCAGAAGAGAGCTTCTGAAAAAACTTCTTCCAAAAGACAGCGTCCACATTGCCAAAGCTCACTGAAAAAGCGATCTGCTTTTTTCAAAGATAGCGTCCATGCTGAATGGATGCCATCTCTCATTGAAATTGTGATTACTATAGATGGAGTGGCCACCAGTATGCCTGCGCTTTTTCCTCTTTCCTCTTCTTCTAAACGAATTCCCTCTTCCCCATCCACACACAGCTTTTTTGGTTCTTCTTCCTCATAGAAAAAGGATTACCAATGCCAGAAAAAACCCTCTGTTCTTTTGATTTTCTTTCAAAAGACTGCAATTGCAGTGTGGGCATAATTGACGTTTGTTCGGAAAAAGAGCCATTTTCCTGAAAAATCTCTGTAGTGTGGACATACCCACAGTTAGGACAAGCTTTCTCCATACAGGAGAAACATGTAATCTCCTATTCAGTGTTTATGAGGAAACTGGCTTTTGGGAACTCTCTCATTATAAATTAGAATAATTAATTCAGATATAGGGGTTCTGGTTCAATATATCTTCCTTATATCTTGGGTTCTAGTTCACTGTATTCCCAGCCACAAAAATTATTTGAATTATTTGCTAACTATAACTGAAGAAAGATGGACCCTGAATGCAACAGAGGGGGAAAGTCTAATGTTTTTAAAATGTGATCTGATTAATGTGGCTGTCATACAACTTACTTATGGATACACTGTTATAAATATAACAATCTCTAGGAAGATTTACAACAAATTAAAGACTTCACACTTGCAAAATCACAACATTGATTTACCTCGAAAAAAAATTCCCCATGGACCATGAGAGAAATGCATCTTATTCAGGCACCTTACGTAGAGCAGGCACTCTCAGATTTGTCAATTGGTACTGGAGCTAAGGGTGCAGAGAGAGCTACCTACCCCACACCACACCACCCCTTCACACCACTCCACTCTCTGCCACCTGGCCTGAAGTGGTTTCTGTTAAATACAGGGTTTCCAATTTAGTTCAAAAGCTATCAGCCCCCCCCAGTATAAAAATTGTTCCATCACTCCACTTCTCTGTAGTGTAGGCCAAATCTTAACAGAGAGATTGCCTCAGAGCCACCCGCCTCTCCCATTCATCATTACAAAGAACATCACCCCTCCCACTGACGGCTAGATAACATCGCTGAAGAACTGCAACCATTCTTTGCAGTGACAAGCAATGGTGGGATGTAGTTTTAGCTTCTTTTAATTTAACAACTGGAAACAAGGAAAAGGCAGCACTGAGTCACAAATCAGTTCTCTGTGGACCACTAGCAAGTATGCCATAAAACGTTTTTAACCCAGACGCACTGATACCACTGATAAGAGAAAGCGAAGGCTGCTCTACAGCCTTAGCTAAGACATAGTTGGCTTTTAATTCATATGGTAGAAGTGCATGGGTTTAGCCCCTAAGGCAGTGGTCTCCAACCTTTTTAAGCACGAGATCGCTTTTTGAATTTAAGTGCAATCAAAGATGTACCTCACACCCAAATACCCTGGCCCCACCTTCTTTGTGCCCCTTCTCTGAGGCCCAATCCCTGCTCACTCCGTCCTCCCTTCCTCCTCCCCCGCCCTCCTCCCATCCTCACTTTCACCAGGCTGGGGCTGAGGTTTGAGGTGCAGACTCTGGTCTTGGATTAAGAGATCTGGAGTGAGAGAGCGGCTCTGAGCTTGGGGCAGGGGCTTGGGGTGCAGGAGGGGGTTCATGACAGGGGAACAGTTTTGGGATGTGGGCTCTGGATGGGCCATGCTGATCTCAGGTGGGGTGGTGCAATGGGGCTAAGGCAGGCTCACCTCTGCCCTGGCCCTGCACCACTCCCAAAAGCAGCCAGCAAAACTCCCTCTATCCCAAGCCCTGTTGTGTCCCCTCTCTGCTCTGTGAAGCTGGGATGGGGGGGCACCCTGACTTCAGCACCCTCCTCTCCCTCCTCTGCCCAGCAAGTAGGAGGCTCCTGAGGGCACAGCTCCAAGGCAGAGGGCAGGAGATGTGCAGCAGTGCGGGGAGAGACAGATGAAGTGCTGGCACTTGATAGCCTCTTAGCCAGACCAGTCAAGATCACCTGTGAGAGGCTCCAAGCTCTACCAGTAGATCCCAATCTACTGGTTGGGGACCACTGCCCTAAGGTCACAGGTTCAATTCCTCCTGTTAATGACCAGGGTCCATGGGCTTTATAAGTGGCGAGGTCATTTGGGATGAACTTCTGGGAGATCTCAGAAGCTCAGGATGCACTTCCTCAGCTGAGGAAAGTATGTAATGCAGAGGTGCTGAGACAACTGACAAGAGAGAGTGAAGTCTGCTCTACAGCCTTACCTGAGAACAAGTTGGCTTTTAGTGAATGCAGTAGAAGAACCTGAATTTATCCCCTAAGGTCACAGGTTCAATTCCACCCTGCCCGCGACCAGGATCCGATGGCTTTACATACTGAAAATCCATGATCTGCCATTTGTCAGCCACCTATTTGGAGAAAACTGGAGTAAATAGATAGGCTGTACGGCATGTCCTGTGGTCAATAAAAATGAGAATCCAACAGGGCCTAAAGTAATGTACAAAGGAGCATGAACAATGTGAAGGGGAGCATTTGAGATCAGGAAAAATACAGAATCATATCTTGGAATATTTTCGATTTTAATTCTGAAGATACAAAAAACATCTGCAGATGCTAAGACTGGGGTTTTAGACTTGGGAAATCATAAAGGAAGGATTACAAGGCACTCTCAGGAGTGACTAGGCCATGTAATATAAACTCTCTTTAAATCTTGACTTTGAGGCCATGTTTACATTAGGAAATTATTTTGAAATCAGTAAATTAGACTTAACTCCTGATTTAACAAATCGAATTAGAGTGTCCTCACTATGGGGAAGCATCAAAATTAGTTCAAAATAGTTTGAAATAGCATGTCCACATCGAACAGAGCCTGCCTCAGTCTTAGAGCTCCCCCCAGAAGCACCCAGGAAGAGCACCCGGAGAGCAGATACTTCCTGTGGCTGTTTGGTCCGGCATGCTGCAATGCACGCTCACAGGGACTCCTCTTTAAGGCTGCATCTCTCAAGCCACCTTTCCACTGCCTCCCCCTGCATGGGACACAAAAGAGACTCAGAGGGCACATGCCTTCTCATGTTCTGGTTCCCCACACGGATGCCACAGCACTCCCAGCATGGAACCAGAGCTGTGCAAAGCAGTGCCAGGCTCACAAGCCACATGCTGTGCCCCTCAAACTGCCTGCATGTTGCTCCAGCAGGGCGAAGATGAGGACAAAGAGGACAGACCCCTGCGTGGCCTGCAGGCACTGCTCACCCAGGTCCTGGCACTCCTGCTGCTGTGCATGCTCCTCAATCCCCTGGACAGCATGGAACGCCACTTCTGGTGGAGGAAGATGAGCTTTGACTGTTGGGACCACGTCATCCTCCAGGGATGGGATGATCAACAGTGGTTGCAGAACTTCTGCATTCAGAAGGCCACCTTCCTGGAGCCCTGTGAGTGGCACGCTCCTGCCCTCAGGCAACACGACTCCCACATGAGACCTGCCATCCCCACACAGATGCGTCTGGCCATTGGAAGTTCACAACACTGGACAGCTACCGCTTAGTTGGGAGCTAGTTTGGTGTGGGAAAATCCACAGTCTGGGCCATGTTCCTGCAGGTAGCCAAGGCCATCAATCACCTTCTGCTATGGAGGGTCATCACTCTGGGGAATATGGACTCCATTGTGGATGGCTTTGCCACCATGGGTTTCCCAAACTGGGGTGGGTGGGTGGCATAGATGGCATGCAAATCCCCATCCTGGCCCCCAGCCACCATGCCTCAGAGTTTATTACTGTGCTTGACCAGGAGTGAATGCTGACTGAGTGTGGGCATGATCCTGTGCTGTGTGTGGCACTGCTGTGTGGTTTCATAGTCCCATCACGGAGGCCAGAGTAAGGCAGAAGGATCAAGGTGCTCCTGTGTGAGAGCACAGCCGAGAGAGGAGTGTGCAGCCCCTCACAGCCCATCACTTGCCCCCATGTGCAGATAGGGAAAGTTATACAACTCCATCTGAAGTGCCCTCCTTGGGTTCCCCGGAAGCCTGGGAAACATCCGGGGCAGGGGATAGAGGGGCCTGGCTCAAAAGTAAGAAGCAGCTCGTGGCTGGTGGGCATGCTCACTTGTCTGTCTTCCTCTTCCTCCTCCTCTTCCTCCGCCAGCCCACCCTCCTGCTGGTTGACACTGGGCATGTCCTGACCAGACTTGATGACGACAGCAGGGGAGGTGACCAGCCCTGTTCCCAGGATGGCATCAGGATGCTCATAGTAGTGGCATGTGTGGTGCCACCCGGAACATCCACTTTGCTCCCTGGCCTTGTGGTATGCTTGCTGTGGCTCTTTAATTGTCATGTAGCATTGGTGAAGGGTCCTAGTGTACCCTCTCTCGGCCAGGCTGGTGGCAATCCAGCCATAGATATCTATATTCCTTTTCCTGGTGCAGAGATCCTGGAGGTTGGACTCCTGCCACCATACCTCGATGAGGTCTAGGATCTCCACACCAGTCCAGGCTGCAGCTCTCTTGCATCCCTGTGCAGAGAGGCTGTGGGAGCAGCAGAAGTGCTGGCAGCCATTGGAGTGTCCCAGGGAGTGTTGCCGTCACTCATCTCTGCTTCAGGTCCTGGTCTCTTGCACAGGGCTTGCAAAGCTGGCCACATATAAGAAGCACTTTTCCTCTTGCTGGGACTTTTACAGCCCTGTAGAGAAAGGAGAGTAGTGGAGATGCCTAGTGTGGCCAGACAGTCACCGCTGCAGCTGTAAAAGGCCTCCGGAGGCCAATTATTTCGAAATAGCTAATGTTAATTTGAAATAATTATTTCAGAATTAGTGTTATTCCTGAGGAAAAGCAGGAGTACAGATTTCATATTAAGTGGCCCATTATTTCAAAATCACAGGCTTGGTAGTGTGGACGCTCCGCTTATAAATTTGAGCTTGGTGGGTAATTTCAAAATAAAGTCCTACTATAGACAGGGCAGAATCAGCTGGTCATCTGAAAGGACCAAAATTTTACCATCAAAGAAACAGGGAGTAGGACCTAACAAATTTCATACATATATTTATATTTGAGAGTAGAAGTGGGCCCAGAAGAATGGCCAAACAGAAAACAAGTATTTGCTGATCACCCTGAGTTTAAAGCAAAAGAAAAAAGAAGAAAGTTTAGAAGTGATTGATTTCCTAGGTGCCCATTATGTCTTTGGATGTCAATATAACATTTGATGATACCAATGTCTGCCTCGTGCTCCTTTCACTGCTTTATAGATGTTAACTTGAAGGCAGCCTTGCTTGGGCTGTCTCATAGTAATATATAGGCTTGTGGGTCTATTGAGCATTGGATAATTTTGATGACTTCTAAAACCCTTCAGCCTCACAGTGCTTTATTTTCAGATCCCACTATAATTACTTACAAAGGTTATTTGAGTAAGATGTGAAGCAAGGCTGGAAGGTTATTGTTAAATGAAATCAATTTCACCTACTCTGTTTTCTTGCTGTTACATTTTCTTTTTAATCTCCATGGAAGGAATAAGGTATTCAGACATTCATTTACCAACAGTGACTCATTTAGTCCTTTCAATAAAGCTTTCAAAAAGAAAGAAAATTCTGCTGGTGCCAACTTTTTTGTCTTATAGTTCTGTGTCTGACAGACTGTGTCTGTGCTTGCATTAGCTATTCCAAGCATGGCCAGCTTCTTTAGCTGTAGGAAAGGTGCAGCTGACCTATATAGGCTTCTCATGCTTGAACTGAGCTTTGAGCCGATACAGCACATCCCACCAGCTCATTTCAGTCTCCCATGTCTGAACAACTTCATGCATTACTGATACTTGCGGCCTAGAAATTCAGTTGCCACGGCAGAACATGGACTTTCCGTTTTTACAGAGAATGTCTAGTTTTCACATTTTGTGAAGAAATAAGAACATTTATTAGCTATTACCAAGATTTGACTGAAAGCACCAATGCCGCTTATTCTTATATTTAAACTTCTTTAAACTAAAATCAATAAAAAATACCTGACTAAAAAAACCCTACCAAGAAAGGAATTAGCTCTAGCAGTAAAACAAGAATGCAGACAGAAGCCCAGCAACCGAGTGGGGGCTATCCAGTTTATTGCACCCAAAACAGCATTCATGATTACCTGCCCTATTGGCAAGCAGTGTACGTGTGCATTCAATACAAGGAGCTTCTGGCCTACAAAGACCATGTATGGGCTTTGAGACCAGAGTGGCTGAATTGGAGGAGCTAAGGGAGGCAGAGAGGTACATAGTTGAAACTGTCCAGGACACAGTAGAATGGTCCCACCCTTGGTCACACAGCCTCTGTTCTGTTGAGGAGGATGAAAGTCTCAGGGAAGCATAACATCCAACTTGAGCAGAGGGAAATGTTCCTATAGTTGGGACCCTTCTTCAAGATGATATTGTGGTATCCTCTCACACCGAGGATACATCTGTAGGGGAGGGAACTTCAGTTATTAGGAAAAGACAGGAGTTAATAAAGATTCAATCATTAGAAACGTAGACAGCTGGGTTTGTGATGACCAGAAGAATGATATAGTGACTTGCCTGCCTGGTGTGAAGCTTGCAGATCTCGAGACATCTGGATAGATTTATGTGTAGTTCTGGGGAGGAGCTGATGGTTGTGGTACACATAGGGTACGTCTAGACTACCGCGTTTTGTCAACAGAAGTTTTGTCAACAGTATCTGTCGACAAAACTTCTGTCGACAAAGAGCGTCCAGACACATTGAGTTCTGTCGACAAAGCAAGCTGCTTTGTCAACAGAACTCCGTAGTCTGGACGCAATGTTACAGGCAATAACACCTTCTGTCGACAGAGTTCTGTCGACAGAAGGTGTTATGCCTCGTAAAATGAGGTATACCAGCGTCGACAAAACTGCTGAGTTTTGTCGACGTTATGTCGACAGAACTCAGCGGTAGTGTAGACGCTGGTATAGTTTTGTCGACAAAAGTCCACTTTTGTCGACAAAACTAGGTACTCTAGACACACCCATAGTGAGAAGGATAGGAGAGAGATCCAATGGAAGAGCGGTCCAAAAAGGCAAATTTAGGCTGCTAGGTAAGAGAATGAAATCCAGGACCTCAATGATAGCATTTGTTGAGCACTTCCACATTCAGGCAGAATTGCAGTGTCTCAATGCATGGATGAGATGATGGTGTACGGAGGAAGAGTTGAGATATATTTAGAGCTTGTGAAACTTTTGGGAAAAGGGGACCCTATTCAGAAGGATGGGCTCCATCTAAACCAAAGTGAAACAAGATGCTGACACTTAAATAGGTCATACAGAAATTTTTAAACTGAGGACTGTGGAAAAGCCGACAGATACAGAGGACCATATGGATCTGATGGATCATTCTTTGCAGAATGGTCTATTAATAAAGATTCTCTATGTCATAGTAAAGAGGAGAGGATGGAAGATAATAAAATATGGGTAAGATCAGATGAGAAACAGACCAATAAAAAAGAGTCCCATTCAATCACACTAAGTAATGGCTCTAAGCTACGGTAAATAGTGATAAGCTTTTAAAGTGTTTATATACAAATGCTAACAGTCTAAATAATAAGATGGGAGAACTAGAATGGCTCATATTGAATGAGGATATTGATATAATAGACATCACAGAAACTTGGTGGAATGAGGATGATCAATAGGACACAGTAATACCGGGCTATAAAATATATTGGAAGGGCAAAACAGGTCGTGCTGGTGGGGGAGTAGCAGTATACAGTAATTCCTCATTTAACATGTGCCCGCTTAACAGGTTTTTGTGATAGCATGATTTTTTGTTTAGGGAACGTTTTTTGAATTACACGGCCATCCCCAGAATAACACAATTTCCCCAGCCGGCCTGTTGCTGGTGGCTGTGTGGGGCTTCCCCCGCTTCTCTGAAAAGCGGCAGAGGGTTTGCCTCTCGCCATGCCATTCCCCAGCAATCCCCCTCACTGGACACAGTGCAGGTCCTGGCAGACCTGCCACAGGGGCATACTCCCAACCCAATCCCCCTCACCTCTCCTCTCCTTCCCTTCCCCAGAGCCAAACACCTCCCCTCCCTGCTGTAACCCAGTCCCCTTTCTCCCCCAACCTTATGTCTTGGTCCCAACAAACACCACCGCTTGAACTGCAAGTCCCATCATTTCCATTATTTTCAATGGGAAAATTGACCACGCATAACACGTTTTCACTTAACACGAGCATTTTCTGAAATATATCTATATTGTTAAATGAGGAATTACTGTATGTGAAAGAAAGCACAGAATCAAATGAAGTGAAAGTCTTAGGTGAACCAAACTGTTACATGTTCTAATAATATAAATATAGTAGAAGGGATATTACTAACCAACTGACCAAGATAGTGATAGTGACTATGAAATGCTAAGGGAGATTAGAGAGGCTATAAAAATGAAAAACTCAATAATAATGGGGGATTTCAACTACCCTCATATTGAGTAAGTACACATCAGTGCAGGATGGGATGCAGAGCTAAAATTTCTAGACACCTTAAATGACTACTTCTTGGATCATGGGTTCTAAAACCCATCAGAGGAGAGGCAATTCTTGATGTAGTCCTAAGCGGAGTGCGGGATCTGTTCCAAAAGATGACTATGGGTATGTCTGCACTATAGGACTATTTCGAATTAACTTAATTCAAAATAGTTAATTCGAATTAAGATCATTCGAAATTACGCATCTACACGAACTAGCATTTTGCGATATCGAAATAGCACGTCCACACTGAGTGGACCCTGAACCGAACGAAGTTAAGGCTGGCTGGAACCAGTGCCAGCAGGGCATCAGGTTAGTGTGTGGGGATGCTGCCTGAGGCTAACTGAGCTCCATGCTTAAAGAGACACTACCCCCACCCCGGACAGACAGTTCTCAGAGTTCCCCACTTACTTGTCTACCTCGGTGAGAGACAGCAAAGCAGTCCTGTCTTGGAGTGCCCTGAGTGCCTGCACTCAGGACACCACAGCACTCGGCCACATGGAGCCAGAGCTGACCCTAGGCACGCCGGTGAGTCTCGTGGGGTCATTCCTATCAGACCGGCTGCACTTGCTGCAGGCTGCCATCCGCGGGGTCCATCGGGGGGCTGTCAGGATCCAGGGGGCTCTGAGGGAGAGCGTCCACCCTGAGGAGCCTTCAGAGCCTCCCCGGTCCTCCCCACCAGGGGCTCGTGCCCCATTCCTCCCTTACGTCCTTCCACCTATCACTCCCTAGCCCCCCCTTCATGATGTCAAATAAAAGACACATATGTTCAAAAATAGAAACTGGTTTTATTGAACAAAACTGGGTGGAGGGGATGAACCTCTGGGGAGACTGGGAAAAGGAGGTGGGAGAGGGGAAGAGAAAGGGTGGGGGAGGTGTGGGAAAAACCTGGGAGTAGGAAGCTGGAAGGGGGAAGCAAAGGGAAGAAGGGGGAGGGGAAGATCAGGGTTCAGGGATTGGGGTCTCGCCAGACCAACCTGACTTTCATACAAACCTGTTCCTGAGTTCTCATGCAGCCTTTGGTGGCCAGGCTGGCAGCTATCCTACCATAGATGGCCGCATTCCTCCATCTAGGGCTGAGATCATGGATGTTGGGGGCATCCCCCCCAAACCTGAATAAGGTCCATGATCTCCACCCTGGACCAGGAAGGTGCCCACCTTCTCCAGCCCCTGTCAGGCTCCTGGGAGCTGGCAGACTGCTCCTGGGAAGCGGTGGAGGGCTGGCTGCCAGTGGCTTGTTGGCTTATGTTTTGGGGCCACTGGTTCAGGGGTCCCAGTGGCCATTCCTGGGTCTGGGCTGGCAGGCTTGGAGCTTGCACAAGCACTGTGGCCAGGGTCTACCCCTTTAATGGCTCTAGGGATGGAGGAGAGGAAAGTAAGTTTTCCTGATTGTGCCCAGAGTGTCATACTAAGTATACTATATCCCCTGGATCTCCCTTGTCCACATGCTTGTTGACCCCTCTCAACTCTCATAGATTAGTAAGGCACAATTTCCATTTACAGAATCCATGTTGACTTTTCCCCCACGAATTATGTTAAGCTATGTGTCTGACAATTCTATTCTTAACTATAATTTCAACTAATTTGCACTGTACTGATGCTAGACTTACCAGTCTGCAATTGCCAGGCTCACCTATACTGAGCCCATTTTAAATACTGGCATCACAATGTCTATCTTCCAGTCTTTAGGTCAAGAAGCTAATTTAAAGGATAGGTTACAAACCATAGTTAAACAATTTCATATTTAAGTTCTTTTAGGACTCCTGGGTGAATGCCATTTGGTCCCGGTGACGTGTTACTGTTAAATTTATCAATTTGTTCCAAAACCTCCTCTAATGACACCCCAATCTGGGACAGTTCCTCAGATTTGTCACTTTAAAATAATGGCTCAGGTTTGGGAATCTCCCTAATATCCTCAGCCATGAAGACAGAAGCAAAGAATTAATTTAGTTTCTCCGCTATTACCTTATCTTTGAGTGCTCCTTTATCAGCTTGATTGTCCACTGGTTATTTAGCAGGTTTCCTGCTTCTGATGTACTTAAAAAAAACATTTTGCTAGTGCTTTTTGAGTTTTTGGCCAGTTGTTCTACAAATTCCTTTTTTGGCTTTCCTTATTATATTTTTACACTTAATTTGGCAGAGTTTATGCTCCTTTCTATTTTCGTCACTAGGATTTAACTTCCATTTTCTAAATAATGCCTTTGTATCTCTCACTGCTTCTTTTACTTGGTTGTTAAACCATGGTGGCACTTTTTGGGTTTTCTTACTGTGTCTTTAATTTGGGGTATACATTTAAGTTGGGCCTCTATTATGGTGTCTTTGAAAAGTTTCCATGCAGTTTGAAGGGCTTTTACTTTTAACATTGTACCTTTTAATTTCTCTTTAACTAACCACATTTTTGTGTAGTTCCTTTCTCTGAAATTAAATGCTACTGGGCTTCTAAGGTGCCCACCACAGGGATCTTAAACTTTATTACACTATGGTCACCAGGAGCAGTCCAATGTGGGCTGTGGCAGCTGGCGCCCCAGGCTGAAAGCACGATCGGCGCCCCCACCTGCACGGCCGTCAATGGAGTGATGTCATCATCGGGCACCCCAGGGGCCTCATTGAAGACAGTGCCCTAGGCAACGGCCAAGTCGGCCTATAGTCACGGGCCGCCCCTGATGGTCACTATTTCCAAGCAGTCCCATTATATTGACCTTGTGGACCAAACCCTGTGCTCCACTTAGGTCTAAATCAAAAATTGCCTCTCCTCTTATGGGTTCCAGAACCAGCTGCTTCAGAAAGCAGTCATTTAAGGTGTCAAGAAACTTTATCTCTGCATCCCGTCCTGAGGTGTCATGTACCCCGTCTATATGGGGATACAGTAGTTGAAATCCCCCACTATTATTGGGTTTTTTATTTTTGTAGCCTCTCTAAATCCTGGCTAAGATAGCTGTTGAAAACCCATCAATGATTTTTCTCTTAACCTTTCCACAAGTTGAAGTTAGCAACTATTGTTCACCACTGATAATAGTGATAACCTTTATTTTATGATAGGGGTGACATTCCTTGATGAGAACAATCTTTCACAAGAGTAACCTGCTTTAAAAAGCAGCAGTATTTAATAGGTTCAAAACAGTGAAATTAATGTAGGTATAGGAAATCATATAAGCATTAAATATGGTTTGCACAAACATACTTTTATTATTCAAAATGACTTTGAAAGGAGAGAGTTTGAAAATAGGACTAGGCAATGTAGAGAAAATGTTATTTTCTCACTACAATTTTATTTGGCCTACGGAAGTGGAAAGTATCTGAAAGGTTTCTTTTTTCTTTGTTTTCTCCTGGAGGGGGATGAGGAATGAAATCAGAGAACAAAGGAACTGTCATACTATAAACAGAGTAGTGGTTTATCCCACTGTCAGCAGTGACCAATTCTGAGAGCTATTTTATCTCATATAAAAGGAGACAATGTTTTCCTGATCAGACCTGCAATCATCTTATGACCTGGCTTCCCCTTAGCATTTTCATCCTACTTAGTGTAACTGTATGCTATATCCTGTTCAGTACTTGAATGGAACTCTCTTAGCAAAACCCAGGGTACCACCTGGAGCAGAGCTGATGATATAGAAGGTGACAGTCATCTCTCAGAGTCTTTTCTGAACCAATCACAGAGCACAATTGGTCTCTAGGAGTGCTGTTTTTACGGAGGTGTAAAACCAAAGTCCTTCAGACTTTTGGCTATAAGAGAAGATTTTGTAAGAGTAAAGGTGCTAAGCTCTTGCAAATCTTAATTTGGGTAATAAAATTCTGCTATCTTAATTACCTCAGCCTTCTGTTGCCTCTGTATTCTGTATTATGCCTGTCCTAAGATGTTGTGTAATGTGGCTGTGCTGTGTGAAATAGTATCTACCCATCATAATTGAAACTAAATTTCAATTAGGATGCCCTCAAGTAACTGAAAGAACATTTTTAAACAATGTGCTAAATGTATTAAGCATGCAAGAGTACTGAAAACATCAGGGTTTATTTAGCTAGTAACTTGAGGGAGCCTCTTCTTTGCCAGGTAATAGTCATATTCTGGAGTAAAAGTTCAATGATGTATAAAGCCAATAAGCAGTTATTAACTCACATGATTATTTGGTAACAAGAATAGCGGGGAGGGCAATTATATACAGAGAAAATAATTTGTAAAGCTTTCAAAAATTAGTGGTTATATTTTTACCACCTTCTGAAGTCTACATGTATGAATTGGTGGAGCCAGATCTCAACAGGAGTAAATCAGAATATCTACTGTGAACAGGTGGATTGTCACCAGTGCCAGAGAGTTCAGCAGATAATCACTAAGAAGACTTGGCCCTCCAGCTGATCTATACATCCTACTGTTCCCAGTGTGTTCATGCCATTACCTAATAGATAGGCCAGGATGATTTGACCACCACACCAAGAGAGGCAGAAGTGTGTGGGGGGGAGAAAAGCGGGGGAGGGGGAAGAAGCTAGAGAAAACATATTAGTTTTAAACCTAGTGGTACATTGGCTTTAAATGTAGCACATCTCAACCAGTGGTTCGCAAACTTCATTGCACCATGACCTCCTTCTAATAACAAAAATTGATACATGATCCCAGTAGTAGCGACCAAATCCTGAGCCCACCCTAGTCCTGCTACTCTGGGGGGGTGGCAAAGTTGCCCAATGGCTTCTGCCCTGGGTGTAACCTTAGCCTCATTGCCCAAGGCTGTGCCCTTGGGTGTTGGTCCTGGGCAGTGAGACTTGGGTTTGAGTTTTGGCCCTGAGTCCCAGCAAGTCTAGCGACCAGCTGTGGTGGCTCTGTTACAATGAGGTTTTGACCCATTTTGTTATTCCACCCCACAGCTTCAGAAGCCCTGATCTACAGCCAAAGTATTTAGTCCCATTTATCCATAAGTTCTCTTACCTCACAGGCAAGTCCAAAGTGTCTTAGTGAGGCAGGCCCCAGTCTCTGCCCATCTCTCCTCAGGTGGATCTCAGTAACTTTTTGCCAAAGTGTTTGCCTCTCTTCCTTCTGCCCTTTTTGGGAACAGTTTTTTCTTTGGAAGTTCTTCAGTTCACTCCCAGTCTGGAGTGTTCCCTCTGTGAAAAATTAAGATGAATCTGGATGATATAGACTCCCAGGTCTTCCACACTTCCAGCAGTCTCTGAGAAGACTTGTTAATTTAAGTGCACTACTTAGGTATTTTTCCCCTTCTGCCTATTCTTTTGGAGTTGGTCACGACAATGACTTGATATTTGGGGCTATGGAATCTGATGCTTAGCCAAGGATCAACCCACCTTCGCTACTGTTTGTTGAAATCTCTGGGGTTGGTGAGAATCCACCAATTCAAAGCTCCATTAAAATCAATGGAGTTATGTCAATTTATACCATTTGAGGATCTAACATATGGCACTGAAAGATTCTTGCTTTGCAGGAGAAGGGATGCAAGAAATAGTTTCAATTACATTTGTAAGAAACACTCTAAAACATTAATCTTCTCTGTTAAAGACTTGGCATAAGATTATATCATGTTATTATGTTGTATAAAAGGCAGTATTGGCAGAATGTTCTTAAAACCTTTGCCATTCATAAATAATGCAGCCGTTCTCAAATACATGCTGGTACTCTTATATACCACATGACAAATTCATTTGTGTGTATATGTGTGTGTGAGAGAGATAGAAATGCATTTAAACCACAGAAGGCCTCTAATTAGAAAAATTAAAATACATACATTTGTTAATCAAAACTTCAGATATTGTCCCTTTCAGTTTATTGTTTACCAGAGATAGTTCTATTTTTGTGAGGCTACCCACAACAGTTTTGTGAATTTTGTGGCTTACATTAGCTGTTTTGCAATTTATACAAGTGTGTAAAATATTCCCAGCACATACACTTAATCAAAACAAGCCCAATTAAGCTCAGTACTCCAGATTCCACCTCATTAGCATTCTGTTCCTAAAATATAACAGATGTGATTGCTGCGGGCCATGAGTTAAAGACAAATTTTTTAGCTAAGCTCTTACAATGCAACCTAAAGTTATATGAAGATTTAATTATTACTTTCACTTTCATGGCTTTATATAATACCTCATTTTTCATAGCATTCTATCACGATGCTTTGATGCACACTGTTGCAGAAGGAAAGTATCTTTATAGCTAAAAATGCAATGGTCAAAGATCCTTTTATCACTGTTGGTGTTACTTAATGAATAGGTGAAAACACCGTTTAGTTTTATGGTTGCAACCATCCCTCCTGCAAAAGTACTGGAAATCATAAAAAGTCAGGGTGCAGTCATGTAAACACCGGTGCAAATCCATGAAAGTCAATGCATTTTGTTGCCTGTTTGCTTGGTGAACATTAATGTAGTGATTTATTGACTTGTGTCCACAAACATGCTCATAATGGATGGCCACTACCCACTTCAAATAATTCTGGGCATCTGTAAGATGTAGTCAGCCAAATTTTTAATTTAAACGGGGGAAAATCTCTTTGTCCCCTGTCAATGACAAAATAAATTAGCATCTTTTGGTACTGCAGCAAGTGTGATGATGGTTTTTTTTAATTTAACAAAGATAACTTCTGGTTGAACCTCTCCTGGCAGCAGAAAAAGGGAGGAAAGCATCAGCCACTTCTAATTTTCACCAGACTTTTATGTTTTCCATGCCCCAATCTAGAGTATCTTAATGTGTTCCAAGATGAAGCCAGGCCATTTATAATCAAGACCTGACTGAAACTTGGAATGGCCAATTGAAAGCCATTCCAAGAACTAATCAAGGTCCAAAGTCCTGTGCAATCTATTGCAGAAGGCAGCCACTATCTCAGTAGTGCTTGGACATTCTTACAGATAAAACTTTTTCTACTCTGAAGATGGGTTGATAACTATTTAGCGCATCCTCACTTCATTTCACTGTGAACAGAAAAACCAGCTCTCCATACCCACATGTTTATCACCAAGGATGGGAATCTACCCCTTGTTGCCAGGATTACTCACCTGGAGTTATGATGATGTGAAACCAATATGAACTGGAAGACCCAAGAAACCAGTAATTAAGCAATGGAAAACCTGTTCTATTGCTTCAGACACTCTGGTGGAGAGGTCCATATAATTACCTATAAAATGGAAACTACACAATTGCTTCAAATCCCACCAACGTTCATACAGATCAGTAACAACAACCATGGCATCTTATGCAGTCAGGGACATAACTCACGCGCTAGG
Source organism: Pelodiscus sinensis (assembly GCF_052426305.1). Lineage (NCBI taxonomy): Eukaryota > Metazoa > Chordata > Testudines > Trionychidae > Pelodiscus > Pelodiscus sinensis. The sequence goes on from NC_143054.1 coordinate 18,873,897, forward strand.
TCAAAGGTCCCACTCTGAGGCACACTCCTGAAGGAGGACTGTGTAGCACTTTAAAGACTAACAAGATGGTTTATTAGATGATGAGCTTTTGTGGGCCAGACCCACTTCCTCAGATCAAATAGTGGAAGAAAATAGTCACAGCCATATATATCAAAGGATACAATATGAGGTACAAAAACGAACACATATGAAAAGGACAAATCAAATTTCAGAACAGAAGGAGGTTGCGGGGGGAGGCGGGGGGAGGGAAGGTAAAACAGCTACACCAGACTAACACGGCTACATTTCTATCACTTTCCTGAAGGAGAGACATGGAGGAATTCAGAAGATGCGGCGGACAGGACAGTTCTGGCTCTCCAGTTCAACTCTGCTCCAGTTCCATCTCCAGTTGCGGCCTAGTTCCTCAGCCAGTTACTGGCTCCAACACCAATCTCCAAGGAACTCTTTCCCTGGCTGCAGCTCCATTCCTGGCCAATGGCCCAGGCTAGAAGAGAGGGCAGGGCCAGTAGCAGAGCTGTACCTGGCTGCTGGTCCTGTTCCACTTCCACTCCGAGCCTCAGTCCCTGGCCTCTACTCTACTCCCAGATCTGGCACAGGCCCCCTCAGCCTTGCCCCTCTTACTCCTGTCTGTGTCCTCCCCAGCAATAGCCCCACTCCCAGCCTGGGGATGGAGGTGCAGATAGAGGTAAAGGGGGTGCAGATAGAAGTAAAGACTCTGAAAAGTTTGAGGGCCACTGATTGAAATGTCTGTAGGCCTCTGGTAGCCAGAAGCTGGAACTGGACAACAGGGGATGGATCACACAGTAATGGCCCTGCTCCATTCTTTCTCTCTGGCAGCAGCTGCTGTCAGAAGATAAAATACAAGCTACCTGGACTTTAGTCTGAGGCAGTGCTGTTGTTCTTATATTCTTATGTTAAAATTATTCCGTACAACTAGAGCTAGTTAGCAATCGTGTTTATATTTTTAATCAAAACAGGCTTGGTTTTTGTAACCAAAACATTACATAGGAAAGGGGCTCTTTGATGAATTTCTTATTAGTAGAATAAATTGATGAAAAATAGTTTTGACATTTTTTAAATGACAAAATTCCATTTTTCATGTTGACAATTTTATATTTTCAAATGTAGCTTCCATCAAAAGATGCTAAGATCTAAAAAAGTCAAAATTAAACCGTCCAAAATTATTAAAATATAACACTTTGACCCTACCCAGAATGTTTTCACAGATTTTCAGTTCACAAAAATGCTTGTGATTTCAAACTTTCATTCCAATTTGGGATGAGAAAATTTTTCAAAATCTAAAAATATCTTGTGGGATGGATAGCAGAGGTCAATGGGAATATGCATTTATGTATGTGAGAGCCTGATAATACCCGGGGAGGGGGGCGACATGATTCTTTGACAGATTCTCTCATTGCTGAGTGGTGCTCTTATTTTCACTTTACCATCACAATACTATCCAAATGCTGTTTTCCCTTCTGCTCAAGAGATTCATCAAAGGAATAAGCACATTTACTTTGTATTTTGAATTATAATGTAGAAATGGCTTTTCAGTTAGTTAAAATGTGAAAGGAGATAAATAATGATGAGTTCTAGTGATTAGTCCCTAAAGCCTTTATTTATGGAGCCATGGTACAGAAATACTTCGGATTATAGCACAATTCAATATTTATGAAATACATTTTCTCTAAATATATAAAATTGATAATTATCCTGAGTCATCCCTTATTTATCTACTTTTGACTTTGAATGAATAGAAATGTCATTTATTCATTAAAAATTAGAACCACCTCTTCTCTACCCCTTTGATGAATGTGGCCCTATTATGTCACTATTTCCATTAGAAGCCCTGTCTTCATTCTCCCAGTGACAGACTTCCACATCCTAATACAAGATCTACATGAACAGTCTAATTGAGAAATGACTTGAACTAAATATATATCCTTAACTCTGTGCTCACTGCTGGACTCAACAAGCTCAGTGCATAACAAGCTTTTCAACATCCTATGAACTTTCATATTTCATCATTAAAATGATCCTGACTGTAGATAAAGAAAATGCCTGGCAAAATCTTTATCTAATTAATAATAAATATTGCTTTTAGAAGTTTCTCTCTCTTTCCTTGGCAGTTTAAAGCAGTATCACAGAAAGCTTATCTTTTAAAAAAATCTTTTCTTAGCTATTAGTCAAGTTACTTCTGTAAAGAACCATCTAGATAAGCATATAAGGTTTAACATGCTAGCATTCAGCAATGTGTTACTAATGGTATCATTAGCAATATACCATATCTAACTGCACTGAGTGTCTTCTAAAGAGTTAGTGCCAAGTCCCAGTTTGTCAAATTGGGACACTGGAATGGCAAAATAATTCCATTCATTCCCACCAGCTAATTAAAATGGAACTTAAAGCATTGAAATAGAACCTTAGTGGGGCTGCAGTGCAGTCCTCAGGGGTGACTTTGTAGGGAATGGTAAAAATACTTAATATAGCCACTGTTGCATGTTAAATGATCATCAGGAAAGTACAAGCAATACAGGCTGAATTAGTACAGGGTGAATAGTGTCATCAGTTTGCTGCATTTGCTCTTTACTTTTTACTTCTTCACACTGCTCTCACATTGTCCTGATATTGAAGTAAGAGGAGATACTTACAAAAATAGACTTAGAACTTAAGTTCTCTTATGAACCCTGCAAATGTATAATATATAACCTTGCCCAGCTCATAAGACAAGGGAGACTTTTAGTGATCATTATATTTAGGTTGCCTAATACTTTTGATTATAAAGGATTCTTCTGACCTTTAATTTGAGAATCTCTCTCTGTCCCTTTTTAAATCAAGATTGGATGTTGTTCTAAAATATATGCTCTTGTATAAACATGAATTATTTTGGGGATGTTCTAAGAACTGTGTTATGCAGGAGGTCAAACTTTATACATATCAAGATCCTCATCTGTTGTAAACCAGTGAAACCAGAGAAGCTATGGTGATTTACACCAGTTCAGTGTCTGGTTCTCTGACTTTCCTTGGCAATTTAAAGCAGTATCACAGAAAGCTTATCTTAAAAAAATATTTTCTTCATTATTAGTCAAGATATTTCTGCAAGGAACCATTTAGATAAGCGTATAAGGACTAACAGTATCTGGTCCAGTATTTGGTCCATATATTTTTCAGTATAAATAATACCTGCCTGATTGCACTCAGGTTATAATCAAGGAAGCTGGATTATAATCTTTGAAAATGTCATTTTCAAATGCTGAAATCCTACAATTCTGCAAGTATTTTGAGAGCAATTTCCACTTTGGACCATTTTTTATTTTTAATATTTTACTTCTTTATAAAAATTAAATATATTTCATCATCTATGCACTCAGGAAAGTAAATCTACAAGGATTTTCTCAAAGAGGTTGCTGGGCTACATAATAATATTCTCTCTCTCTCTCTCTCTCTTTCTTCCCTTTAATTGGAATGAAAACAAGCTACGTGTAAAAGTAGAAATATACTGTTCAGGAAAATATGCATTAGGAGGCAATGGATGTCATTGCGAGGTGATGGGTGTCATGACCTAATAGTTCCTTTTCCATCTCTACCTACTCTAATTGTCCAAACACTTGAAGCACATGATTTAAATTGCTTTGGTTTCTGGTCCAATTGTAATACTGCAAAACATCTATTTGTAATCATAGGATTTAAGTTAGAAGTAGACAATAGCAATTAGAGGGTGGATACCCACTATCAATTAGAGGTGTCATTAGTGTAAAACTAAGGAATCAGTCCAATGTGCATCAATGTGAAATAAAAAATGGCACAGAAAAAAATTCAAGTGATATTAGGACAAGAAGTAATGGACTTAAATTGCTGCAAAGGAGGTTTAGGTTGGACATTAGGAAAAACTTCATCTCGGTGTATTCCTCTCTGGAATAAATTGCCTAGGGAGGTTGTGGAATGTCCATCACTGAATATATTTAAGAGCAAGTTAGATAGATATCTTTCGGGGAAGATCTAGATGGTGATAGATCCTTTGTCTTTGCCATAAGGACTTGATGACCTCTTGAAGTCCCTTTCAGTTCTAATATTCTATGAAGTCTAGTTCAAGCAGCAATTAATTCCAGAAAGTCTTATGGAATTTATTATACATGGAGTCAGAGTAGATTAGAATGTGCTTTCTCTTGATAATCTAAGAATGTCTAAAACCCACCATCATTAACTAAAATGGAAGTTTAGATTCAAAGCTGAATCTATACTTAAACAGTGCACTTAATGTCTGTCTCTTAGTCTGATGTCCAGTGAAGTTAATGAGAGATTTTCCAATGATGGCAGTGATTTTTGGATTGGGCCCTATATAATCTGGTGAGTAAACACATGGAAGCTAAACACCCACCAACATCTGAGAAATGTGACAGAACTGATTCTTTATAATTATTCAAGGCTAGACTGTGCAATCCTAACCATTCATATCGGCAAGCATTTTCTTACAGTCATGCTGCCCAAAATGAGTAAAGGTAGCAGTATTTGTACCTTATTAGTTAAAAGATGATGTTCCATTTGACTATGTCCAGAATGTCCTCAATACATGAATTCTGTTAATGTAATATGAAATTTTGCATCTTGCAAAACAAAAAATGTACAACAAATAAATGATGTAGGAAAAATATCCATAAAAGTTCTAGAAGAAGTTCATATTTGAACTGATGAATACGTTATCTTAAATCTTACACGCAAAAAGAATTGGCGTCTGAGTGAAAAGGGCAGCCCTTTTTGGTTTTAATGTGTAGAACTAAATAATGCTCCAAGGGCAATAAAACATCTTCCTTCCAGTTAGCTAAAGTTGAATAATAAATAGATCAATGTTTAATGTTGCAGCTATTGAGAAAAGGAATATTATCAGCAAAAAGAGAAAGCATGCATGCTGCATAATTCCAGTTTTTTATCTGTGAGCTTTGTTGATTTCAACAGTCACTTACTAACACAGTAGTGTTTCAGGCCAGAGATAATTGTGAAATATTGGCAACACATTTTTTTAAAAGCATCATTTCTCTAAAACTGGAGGAATGTTAGCCTGTATATCATAAGTATTGTATATTCTAAATTGCCAGATTCACGTAATGCAAAGAAAAATCTAAGAAAAATTTTGAAAAGAAGGGTAAGATTCTGATCCCAGATCTGCAGGGCATATTTCCTCCCAAACATTCTGTGTATGCATTTGTAAGTCCACTGAAGTCAATGGACAGACAGTCATTCATTTCAATGCACTTTGCATAAGGCATACATAGAAATTATATGACTGAATCTCATATCCAAAGAATCACAAATTGGGATCAATGACACTTCCAACCCTTTTGGGTTGAGGGAAGAAAATAGTTTGAGCAGAATACGAGTAGGCAAAACTTGAACAAATATGTCTACATTAATGCTGAACCACTCCTTTCTCTGGTGGTCCTAGCCACCCCAGAACAATGCTTGTTACAAATGGCATAAGGGAAACCATAGTCCTAGTATGATTGCGAAAACTGCTTGAACTAGTGGGGTAAATATCAGTTTATACCCAACTAATAAACAATAAATCAAGGTTTTTGTTCTTGTCCACTAATGTTGATTTAGACGAAGCAATTGTTCACGAAGTATAACTCGGCCAGTTTTCATAATTGCATACATTGTAGAAAACCTTGCTGTTTCAGCTGATTATTCTGTCCTCACTAAAGGATAAAACTACAATACCCTCTTTCTAAATTCACCCTATGCACTGCTGATTTATCACTTTGGCTATGTCTAGACTGCAGGCTTCCTTCGGAAAAAGCTTTTCTGGAAAACTTCTTTCAAAAGAGAGAGTCCACGCAGCAAAAGTGCATCGAAAAAGTGATGTACTTTTTTGAAAGACAGCGTCCACACAGATTGTACACTATCTTGCATTTAAGCAGCGATTACTATGGATGGAGTGGCCACCAGGGCACCTGTGCTTTTTCCTGGATACCTCTACTTTTGGAAAAAAAACCCTCCTCCCCATCCACACACGCCTTTTTCCAAAAGAGCTCTTTCAGAAAAAGGCTTCTTCCGTGTAGAAAGAGGTTTATGGCTGTCGGGAAAAAAACCTGCATTCTTTCAGCTTTCTGTCAAAAGAACACAATTACAGTGTGGACTTAAGTGCAGTATTTATGAAAAAAGAGCTGTTTTTCCAGAAAAACTCTTCGGTGTAGATATACTCTTTATCTCATTGGCCCAGAAACCTTGATTCTCCATCTCTGATCATAACTAGAGAATTCTCATCTTTATAGGACTCAGAATGAACTGGCAAAAAGCCAAGACCATCAGTGAACATTTTAGTGCCATCATATGTTCTTAATAGTTATAAACCAAATGGTATTGTTATTTCTGTATGATATGTCTTATTTATATTCAATAGAACATGAAATATAGCATAAGATGTTCAAAAAGTATTTTAGGCTGATAAACAAAATGCCATCTTTTTTCCTTGATGGAATAAAATTGATTAAAACAAAATGGCAATGTCTCCCATGGATCATTTAAATACTAAATACAGATTTTGCAGTGTGACCATACCTTCATGGGTCACAACCGGGAACACCAAATTCATGTAACACTGCTGAGAAATAGGCCAGATACTTCCCAGAATGCTGGTGGATATTCTCCCAAAAGATGTACCAAACCAGCCCCAAAAATAAACTTCTGTCTCATCACACTCCTTAACAAGAAGCCATAAAAGCAGTTTCCTGAGTCATTCCAGTCTTTATATCACTTGCAAAAATATTGTATTTAAAAAGGAGTGAGTTTTTTAAAATCAAGCTAATCAAACAACAGTTTCTTCTGACCCCAAAAGACCAACCACACACCCAGGTCAATATACAATTCAGATCTTACCTCAAAATCATGCTGTTGCAGAAAGAAAGAAAGAAAGAAAGAAAGAAAGAAAGAAAGAAAGAAAGAAAGAAAGAAAGAAAGAAAGAAAGAAAGAAAGAAAGAAAGAAAGAAAGAAAGAAAGAAAGAAAGAAAGAAAGAAAAGTGAGATTAAAATTGGTTGAAAGAATCAAATGCATACAACAGTGATTGCAGCAATGATCTATATGGTCAAATTTTAATTAGTTAATGTCACATACATTCACTAAAATCCTTCACAGTCCTTTCCTGACATAGGGCATGATTCAACTTCCATTGAGTTCAGTAGAGGATGAATTGGATCCATAGAGAAATATCAGTTCTCACTGCTGAGGAATGTAGTTTCCACAAAAACAAAAAAGTGGAACAAAACTGAGAATTCACATTTTGACACAAATGCCCATCAGTCTGACTCCTACTCTACATGCATTTTTGTACTGTGCTCAACACCTTAGTGTATATGTGCCTTCCAGTCATGGACTGCATCTCTGTCATGTATAGTTTGTTCTCACATCTTCCCAGAGGGAATTGTATGTATAATGGAATTTCTTGTTTTTTAGGTGTTTTGAGTAAATATATCTGTTGCTATGTATTTATATTAGAGAAGGCACTTAGAGTAGAAAGTGGTGAGGTTTGGGATGGCTCTTAGTGCCTAAAGAAGCACATTCATCAGTCTCAGAACACCCTAAAAAGATAGATTCATTTTCTGCCCAAACGAGTTTCACTCTTGAGAATTCCGTTGTGCCAGCTGTGGTCTTTGCCCTGCAGCATTAAACAGTCTTTTAGTTATCCTGGCATTGGAAACAGCACAGTTTTTCCTCATTTGTGGGGGCTGCTTTCTGGGGTGCTGTGTAAGTTGTGAGTCCCATTTCCATGCTCAAGAACTCATTTCTGAAGCAGCTCTTTGTCTGCCAGCTTGGAGTGGGTAGATAGGTAGGGCAGGAGTGGGGATCTAAATCAGTCTTCCAAGCCCCAGATCTAACAATAGTGGCAGAAGCAGCTACCTTTCCATTTCCCACGCACAGAGGGAAAATAGTAAGAAAACAGTTGAGTAATACCAATATTAGCCTGAACATGTTTGACAAAAATAAAATCTATGAAAAAGTGAAATGCTTTAGCAGCAAGATCTGTTCATTCTTTTAAAATATCTTCCTAAGAGTGTAAATGCATATTTAATACAGTCAACCTTTTTCTTCGATTTTTTTATGGGAAATGGTGATATTTTTTCTCCACAAAAACATTTGTAGAACAATTTTCATTTCAGTGCTTCACCAACTTCCTAGTGAATGTTTTTCCTAATATCCAACCTAGACCTCTCCCCACTGCAACTTGAGACCATTGCTCCTCATTCTGCCATCTCTCACCACTGAGAACAGCTTCTCTCCATCCTCTTTGGACCCTGCCTTCAGGTGGTTGAAGGCTGCTATCAAATCACCCCTCACTCTTTTCTTGTGTAGACTAAACAAGCCAAAATCTGGTAAATCATGTACTACACTCCTCTAATAATTTTTTTTGCCCTTTGCTTGACTCTCTACAATGTGTCCACATCCTTTCTGTAATCCTTTCCTAGATCTTCTGGCAACACTTCTATTAATACACCCCAATATGCCGTTAGCCTTCTTTACTACAAAGACATGCAGTTGAGTCATATCCAGCTTCTGATCCACTGTAATCCCCAGGTCCTTTTCAGCTGAACTGCTGCTTAGTCAGTCAGTCCCCAGCCTGTAACAATGCTTGGGATTCTTCTGGCCCAAGTGCAGGATTCTGCACTTGTCCTTGTTGAATCTCATCAGATTTCTTCTGGCCAATCCTCCAATTTGTCTAGGTCACTCTGGAAGCTATCACTGCCCTTCAATATATTTACCGCTCCTCCTTGCTTAGTGTCATCCAAAAACTTGCTGAGGATACAATCCATTCCCTCATCCAGGTCATTAATAAACATGTTGAACAAAACCAGCCCTAGAACCGATTCTTGGGGCACTCCGCTTGAAACCGACCACCAATCAGACATCAAACTGTTGATCACTACCTGTTGGGCCTGACAGTCTAGCCAGCTTTCTATACACCTTACAGTCCATTTATCCAATCCATACTTCCTTAACTTTCTGGCAAGAATACTGTGGGAGAGGGTATCAAAAGCTTTGCTAAAGTCAAGGTATGTCACATCCACTGACTTCCCCATGTCCACAGAGCCAGTTACCTCATCAGACAAGCTAATCAGATTGGTCAGGCATGTCTTGCCCTTGGTGAATTCCTTACACATATAAGATTCCTTTTTGTGTTTAAGATCACCAAAACCTTATCAAGCCTTATCATACAACCTGATGAAGTCCATATTTAGCTCCTACATGGGGAATGAGAAGTCAAGAAAAACTAAGTAATAAAAAAAATTATCCTGAGCAATTCTAAAAATAACTCTGAAAATATTAAAATATTTTAAATGAAGAAAAAAATCTTTTAAACAATAAGCAATGTGAATTCCTTTCAGAGCTACCTTCTCAAATTTAATTCAATTTTGGAATCGCCCTTCTCTGCCGCATGTAGACGCGGGCAGTTCTTCCGGGCTAGTCAATTTCCAAAATGGCGACCTCCTGGGAACTTGCTAATGAAGCACAGTATATTTAAATCCTGCTCTTCATTTGCAATTTCGGTCACCCTCATTAGCCTCCCTAGTTCGAACTAGGGGGCTAGTGTAGACATACCCTCAGTAATGGATTTAAAAGTAACCATTCTTCCTAAAAAAAACCCACAAAAAAGACTTCAAAACCAGACTGTAAAAAGAAACAGTAGTGCTATAATTCATTTTCAAATTTAACATGATCAAATTAAGATGGAGTAAGGATTTAGAATGGTCATTTAACTCCAAAGGCAATTTTCCCTTTCTTGGTATACAGGACTCCCCATCAGCTGTTGGGAGTGACTCACATCAGTGCTAACTGAATTGTGTTCATTAACACTGATCCTACACTTGATATGTAACTCCCTTCTGTTTTGCTTTGATACACTATATATATATCTCCCTGCCTCTGTCATTTCCACTCCAATGCCCAAATATATCTGTTAGTTTTTAAGGTGTCACAGGACTCCTTGTTTTTTATGGATACAGATTGTAATGCCTTAGTTTCATTACTCAGCTTCTCCTCTAAGTCTTATTTACTAATCATTATTTTGGGAGAGAACCCAAATTGTTGATGTTACGGTTTTAAAGATAGAATTAGCAAATAGCTATAAAAGGTAAAAGAATAGAGCAAAAGGTGATGCCAGTTCTTCTGCAAGAATTTGTTAAAAAGACATTTTCTCCAAAAAATGTATTGCAAGAGAGACATTTTAAAAAAATTAAATTAATTTCAAAGCAGTAACACTTCTGTAAGTTTTTGTGTGGAATAGGTATTAGCAACTGATTCAAGTTGTTATAGCAACATGTATCATGTATTGACTTCAGAAGTGGAGTTGAGTGATATGATAATGGCAGTTTGGGGACAGCTGCTTCTGTTGTGTGTTTGGTCTTGAAGGAGAGGGATATGGTTTTGCTGTGATGAATGTTTGTGAGAATCTGAGATTTGAAAGCTGCAGATTAATCTTGACCTTATGCGTCTTTATTTTTTGTCACTCTTGCAGACCTTTGGTGGTTCCGCTCACAACCTCTTAGCCCAGAGGCTGCAAGTTCAGCTAAGTTTGAAGTAACAGAGGTTTCCTAGTCCTTAACTGACTTTTCATCCTGGTGAGACAAGGTGGATGAAGTAATATCTTTTACTGGATCATCTTCTGTTAAGGAAAAAGGCAAGTTTTCAAGTTTCACCAAGCTCTGTTTTCAGGTCAGTCCTGTTAAGCTCAAACACTGGTCTGTTTCACTAACAGAAGTTGGTCCTATAAAAGATTCTCTCACATCCACCTCGTGCCATCCTGGGATCAACATGGCTACAACAACTCTGCAAGCTATATGGCCTTGTCTCCACTGCACAGGGCAGCTGTGGCCAACCCGTGGCTCGTGAGCTGCATGCGGCTCTTGCCCCCCAAAAGTGAGGTTCGTGAAACTGCCCCTGCCCCACAAATGGCCCCCACCCCATGCCGGCTTCCTTTACAGGGTCAGAGTTGCGGGCTTTTAAAAATGATGGCAGCTGTCTTAAAGAGGCAGCCTCCTTTAAAAAAAATATTCTCCACAAATTTGTCCCTTTTTTTTTCTTGACAATTCTGGTGCGGCTCTTTGCATTTTTTCCACTGCTCTTTTGGCTCTCTTTGCTAAATGGGTTGGCCACCCCTGGCATAGGGGATTGACGCTGTGATGATCAATCCACAGGCTGTCAATTTATCACATCTGCTTAGACATAATAAATCGATTTACGAGTGTTCTCCCATTCACTCTAGTACTCCATCAGGACAAGAAGAGTACCCAGAGTTGTTGGAAGAGCAACCCGCATGTGAAAGAAACCGTGGTTTGTCCACTTCAGCTACACTATTTGCACAGCTGAAGTTGCATCGAATGATTGATGCGGTGGGGGGGTGGGGATTTAGTGTAGAGAAGGCCCAGGTTATCTTGGCAGCTTTCCTGCAAGTCTGTAGTGTCACTCAGGAGACTGAAAGTCTGTTCAGATTGTGATGCCTTAGTTTCATTACTCAGCTCCTCTGGCAGAGAAATTATTACAGTTCTGCTACACATGAATGGTAAGCAGGATTTTGGATGACTATCCCAGGAGTGTGTTCTCTGTACGGGGATATTGTCTGCTTACCACTAAGCTGACTGCCGAAAATATCTGAGACTGAACAGAGGGAAGGATCAAATCCAAGCTATAAGGCTACCAAGCTTGTGAGAAAATATAATTAAAACTTCTTTTAGGATAAGAAATATTATGTAACAAGTTTCATAGAGTATTACACTTTAGCTGGTGTGTTTTGTTTTATTTTAGCTTAGTAACTTACTTTGATTTGTCTGTCATCACTTGCAAACATTTAAATCCTACTTTTTATACTTAATAAAATCACTTTTGTTTATTATCAAACCCAGTGTAAATAATTGTTACCTGGGGGAGGGGACAACAGCTGTGCATATCTCCATTTCACTGATAAAAAGAACAAACTTTGAGCTTTTTCTGGGTAAATATTTTATACAGAGTAAGACTGATTTATTTTGGGGTTTGTTTCCATTGTGGATGTGAATTTGGATGCTGTCAGTTCCTTGTGACTGAGCCCTCTGAGAACTGAGCTGTTATCATTGTCTGTAACTCTGCTGGGAAGCTGTAACCTCAACTCTGTGACTTTGCTGCGTTCCAGCTCAACAGGATAGGGAGGTAGGGGCACCCCAGAGGGCAGTTAAGTGGGCTCAGTGGCATGATTAGCCTATTAGGTGACAGTCTCAAGGGGATCTCTTTGACTCAGCTTGTCACACTCATCATCTCCAGCCCTTCTAGAAGTGAGTGAAAGAGGAAACACCCCTTGAAGATGCACAAGGAGCATAAACCTGCTACTTGCACTCAGAAGCTATCCAGGCACAGAGAAAAAAAACCTGCCCTCTGATCTAGAAGGTAGCCAAAGTGAGGAGGAAGTCACTGGGATCCCATGAAAAAGATATTAGAAAAGGAGGAAGGGAGTGAGGTAAACGGGAATAGTCACACTGATTTTCCACATTTCTGTTTCTTTGCCACTGAAAATCCAAACTTCCAATATTTCAGAGGCACCATCTTGCTGGTTTGATGTATTTCTTGCAGAGCTGCAGGTGTGTTTTGGCCATATGTTTTTATATCAATTTCTAATGTAAATTAGGGAAGTTTGAAGATTTCATTGGGGAGGGGGGTCAGTTCCCCATTTATTTAAAGCCTTGTACATCTTCTGGAAAGCAAATGTTTTAGAATTGGGAATACTCTGGAAAATATTGTGTCTCACTGAGACAATTCCAGTCTTCATCTGCAGCCCTTTTGGTGTATACATCGGCGGAGAAAGTTGGTAGTTGCTTTAATACAGGGCTTCTCTAAAGCAGAAAGTTGTGTCACTCCATAAACTGTTTCTTCAGTGGGAGGAGGGAAACAAGGTATATAACCTGCATGAAGCAAAAATGCCTTCTACTCTCTCATGGGTGAGGTAGAGACTTAACTCAGCACTGATGTAGGGTCACCGGAGAAACAATTTGGGGTCTGGACTTAAGGTTCTTGATTTGTGTGTATCTCATTAACCTTCTTACTTCTTTTGACTTCAAATTATCTTTTCTAACATTATGTATTTTAAGAACATGGTTCCTCTAAGGTTAAAATAATATCACTGTATAGATTCTCTGGTAAGTTGGATAGGGAAAAATTCATCTCTCAGTTCTCAAGATAAAGACTCTAGAGTTTCCTATGAATCAACAATGTAGTCAGTAATTTGATGCCGCAAGAATTCTCAATGACTCTCATGACAGTTTCTCCTCAAAGCAGAATAGTGATAGCACGACTAATGCCATACAGGAAAAAAAAGTAAAAATTAAAAAAGAAAAGTACATATCTTCTCAACATCTTAAAAAAGCCCACATTGTATAGGTTCTGAGAGGTGAAAACTTAGGAAGGTAGTGCAGCCAAAAGAGCTATTTCACCTATGCCTACTAACATTAGTGTATTATTCAGTATGGACTACCTTTGTGTATGGTCTCAGTGGAATAAATCAGAGATCAACCGCTAAGTTTGAGGAATATGGCTTCTTATGGGGGAAAATGTTGCTTAGAACTGTATTCCTCACTCACTACAAAACAGACAGAGACAGACACACAAAGGGCAGAACCAGTTTATGCATCACATTTCTTATGACCTTTAGAACAATGTAATTATCCAGAACCCTGGTGTGAGAGTTGCCTGGCTCCATTCCCATCTCTCTCTAATGTATTGGCAATAGGCTAGATTGTGACTTCAATCACAGATCTCAACAAGAGGTGGTGCATAAATTGCAGGTTCCCAAGAGTAGCCCTCAGAGGCAATATGACTCAGAGACACTATTTCCTCTGTGCTTATCTCTCTGCCCAAAAGGGTTGAAATTGGTTCCTGGCCTATACAAGCAGCAAATTGCATCTCCCTTTCTGATGGCTCAGTTGCACTGGCTACTGCATTATGGGGCCAGAGCCAAGACTCACCCAGTTCCAAGCTTTTCTTCTGTATCATGGCAATATGTTATACAGTGCCAGCTAATTTTAGGTCATAGGAGGAAATATCTATAGATAGCACATATATGAATTTATGTGGAGTTCTTACACTCACTTAACTCCCACAAAGTTCCACAGACAATTTGCAACAAGTGGGAGGAGCAGAGGAAGCCCGTCCTGACCCTGAGTTATTGCCTAGTGTCAGTGAGTCTGCCCAAGCTGTGCTATGTCTGGGGCTATGTCTAGACTGCAGGATTCTTTCGGAAGAAGCTTTTCTGGAAGAGAGCTTCCGAAAAAACTTCTTCCAAGAGAGAGTGTAAACAGCAAAAGAACATAAAAAGAGCCATTTGCTTTTTCAAAAGATAGTGTCCACACTGAATAGACGCTATCTCGCCTTTAGGCTGTGATTAATATGGACAGAATGGACACCAGTGCTTTTTCCGCTTCTTTCGAAAGAACTCCCTCTTCCCCATCCACACATTCCTTTTTGTGAAACAGCTCTCTTGCAAAAAGACTTCTTCCTCGTAGAAAGAGGTTTACCAATGTCAGAAAAACCCCTCTGTTCATTCGATTTTCTTTCGAAAGAACACAATTGCAGTGTGGAGTATGGATGTAATTCAAATGTAGTGTAGATATAGCCTGGATGATCAACTTAACAACTTGGTAACTGCCTCATTTGTCCTTAAGTCTGAGCAGCGGTAGGTCCTGGAGAGACATATGACCAACTAGCTTAGAGTGTGTCTAGACTACAGAGTTTTGTCGACAAAAGTGGACTTTTGTCGACAAAACTATACCTGCGTCTACACTACCGCTGAGTTCTGTCGACATAACGTCGACAGAACTCTGCAGTTTTGTCGACGCTGGTAAACCTCATTTTACGAGGCATAACACCTTCTGTCGACAGAGTTTCTGTTGACAGAAGGTGTTATTGAATGTAAACTGTCCTTTGCGTCTACACTACCATGTCGACAAAGCAGCTTGCTTTGTCGACAGAACTCAATGTAGTCTAGACGTTCTTTGTTGACAGAAGTTTTGTCGACAGTATGTCGACAAAACTTCTGTTGACAGAAGCCTGTAGTCTAGACGTACCCTTATACTGGTATGCAAGTTTAAGCAGGTAACTTTCCACGAAAGGGAGAAATATAGAAACAAAGGATTCACGCAAAAGGAAGTCTATTTAAACTAGAAAGCTATCAGGTTCCTTGTCTTTTGAAGGGATGACACACCCAAAAAGACAGATAGGAACCACAGAGGGAGAAAAAGATCTTCCTTGGTTTGAAGGTTTGCCCAAAATAAGAACAGCTTTAAAGTTAGTTTGTGATAAGCTTTAGTGTGTTAGAATGACACACTGTGCATTCTCTTTTATTTTAAATTTGTAATTTATCTTTGCACTTTCTGTTTTTACTTGCAACCATCTAAATCCGACTGTTTGTACTTAATAAATTACTTGTATTTACTATCAAGCCCAGTGTAAATCATTTTTACCTGCGGGAGCCATGATTCTGTACATCCTCCTTTCTTTGTTAAAGGGGGATTACCTGAATGGACTTTCATCATGTGAAATCTCTCACACAGTGAAAGACAGATTTATTTGTGGTTTTGATCCCATTTGGGGGTTGGTTTCTCGAATGCTGTGCCTTTGAATGGCATTCCCCTCTGAGTTCTTCTTCACACAGCACATAGTCAACCTGTGGAACTCCTTGCCACAGGAGGCTGTGAAGGCCAGAACTATAACAGAGTTTAAAGAGAAGTTAGATAAATTCATGGAGGTTAGGTCCATGGAGTGCTATTAGCCAGAGGGTAGTAATGGTGTCCCTGGCCTCTGTTTGTGGAAGGCTGGAGATGGATGGCATGAGACAAATCGCTTGGTCATTGTCTTCGGTCCAACCCCTCCAGGGTACCTGGTGCTGGCCACTGTCGGCAGACAGGCTACTGGGCTAGATGGACCTTTGGTCTGATCCAGTACGGCCGTTCTTATGTTCTTATGTTCTAAGCTCAGGGCTCAGGGTCGGGGGGGTTCTCACTGGACCAACTTGATTTTTATGCAAACCTGCTCCTGGATCCGCAAGTGGCCTCTGGTGGCCAGCCTGGCAGTCATGCGTCTGTAGATGGCCGCGTTCCTGTGCCTAGTGTGGAGATCGTGGACGCTGGTGGCCTCCCCCCAAACCTCAATGAGGTCCGTGATCTCCGCACTAGACCAGGTGGGCAACCGCCTCTTGCAGCCCCGGGCAGGCTCCTATGAGTCTGGTCCTGGGAAGAGGTGGAGGGCTGGGTGGCAGTGGGTGGCTGTCTCATCCCATGCCAGGTGCAGGGTCTGCTGGCTGGATGCTGGCAGGCTTGCAACTGGCACGGGCACTATGGGCACACTGTGCCCCTTTAAGGGCTCCATGGCCGGGAGGGGGGTAGAAGAGTTTCCCTGGATTGGCCCAAAGTGGCCACCAGGGCAACCTGGGAAGGGCTAGCCTCCAACTAGTTTGAATTAAGTGGCTACACAGCCCTTAATTCGAACTACTTAATTCGAACTAGGCGTTAGTCCTCATGGAATGAGGTTTTCCTAGTTCGAATTAAGCGCTCCGCTATTCCGAATTAAATTCGAAGTAGCAGTTTCCATGTGTAGCCCCTATGAAAGTTAATTTGAACTAATGGCTGTTGGTTCGAATTAACTTTGTAGTGTAGACATACCCCCAATTATTTCAGTTTTCCCTCATAGGTCATGTTTTCTAGACCTTTAATAATTTGTTGTTCTTGTTTGGATCCTCTCCAATTTCTCCACATCTTTCCTGAAATGTGGTGCCCAGAACTGGACACAGCTCTCCAATTGCAGCCTAACCAGCACAGAATAGAGCAGAAGAATTACTTCTCATGTTTTGCTCACAACACCTGTCAGGGATCATCAATTCTTAGCCCTGCCTCTGTACAGGGGACTGGACTAGATGACTTATCCCTTCTAGTCATACATTTCCACAAAATCACCTACTTTTCATCTCTTTTGATATATTCTTTTCCTGTAAATGTTACTTCCAAACTAAGTCTGGTACTAAGATTATGAGTAGCTCAGGTAAGAGCTCAGATTCTGAAACTGGCACACGGCATCATCACAACTTAACTCCTAACACTAACTTAATTTTGCAGAAATTGGATAGTTGCAGCTCCAAGGAAGCACAGATTGGAATAGCTGGCAAGATAGAACACTGGCAACCAAAAATAGCCCTTGGACACAAAGAGGTAAGGGAAACAAGGGGGGACACTGATAGCCCATAGCCAGTTCACACTGGATGTAGTCCTTTTCCCCAAAAAAGGTATTGTATAGTGTGACGGGGCGGGCCGCCTCCACTCTCCCGCGGATGCGGACCCACCCCGCACTGAGCCCGCGGTCGCCCTTACGCTCCTCGGGACGGCCCGAGGCAGGGGGATGAGATGCGACGCATGCTATGCCACCGCCGCTCAGCTGAGCGGCGGTGCAACAGATTCAGAGCCGGTGAGGTGCCGGGGAGCGGCGCCTGCGTGCGTGACGTCTGACGTCATGACGTCAGATGCCGGGGCGGGCATTTTAAGATGGGTTGGAGCCAGGAAAAGGGGGAAGGAGGGAAGAGAAGAGACAAGGAGGTGGGAGTCGGGGAGAAAGGAGAGAGACAGAGGAACGGAGAAGACAAGGACGGGGGGGCAGGAAGTAGCCCAGGGCAGGACAGGGTGTCCGGTGTGCTGGTGAGTTTAGGGAGACCCCCCACCAGTAGGGCAGGATCGCCTGATCCTGTCATTAGGGCCCTGGGCTGGGGTCCGGGAGAGAGGGTGGGCCCAGACCCCCCTATCCCGCCGTCGTGGGGGAAACTGAAATTAATTAATGGACGCCGGTGACTGGGGGAAAGACTAAGAGAGACATGGAGAGTGGGGAGGGGTAGACCCCCTCCCCCTCCATTACATATAGATATCTTGAGAGGGATGGGAAGGGAGGAGGAAGGAGGTGAGAGGAATTGTGGTTGCAGGTATGAGTGGCCAGCAATGCTCCCTGTCCCATGCCTTCTGACATAATGTATCCATAAGAGTATCATCTCCATGCTAAATGTCCTGCAAAGTTCTTTAAGTGCTCAGACCAAAGCTCAGATTCCAGGGTTCAGTACCTGATCATCTTTATTAAAGATGTGCTGGTATAAGTAAGGTCTGAATGATCTGTCCCCTGACAGCTTGTTATGAACTGGGAGAAAAGGCTTTAGGACCAGACTGTACTTATATGAACACACCAAATTTAACCAGGGATCCAGCAAACAGATCTCTTGTTGTCAGAATGATCAATTTCTGCTCATGCTGGTTTACAAATCTCTTTAGTATTGAATAGAAGGGTGATGAAATGTTGTCCTCTACTCATAAAAAATGGATAGCAGAACTGTATTTAGTCTGTCCTGACTGAGGTCTCACTCAATGGAACTGAACTTGCTAAGAAGAATGCTATATCCCAGGGGAGGGAGCAAGGGAAGGGACAGATTTTTCTGCCTGGTGGTGTGCTCTCTGCCTGTCACCATATGACTTGTCCCTCTTGCCTCTAGACACAGTTTTGCACAAGAAAGCCCCGATCATCATTTTCGCCATCGGGGCTTTTTTTTTTTTTGCGCAAAACAGTTTTTACCTGTCTACACTGGCCCTCTTGTGCAAATTATCCCTAAGCGGGAGCATCATAGTATTTGCTCAAGAACACTGACAATCTTACATTAGATCGTCAGTGTTCTTGTGCAAATTCAAGCGGCCAGTGTAGACAGCTGGCAAGTTTTTCCGCAAAAGCACCTGCTTTTGCGGAAAAACTTGCCAGTCTAGATGTAGCCGATATGTATATGAAACCTGGCCCTTGTTGCTACAGACTCCATCTGGCAGAAGAGTTACCTTAACAAAGTGGACCTGGACTGGGAGCTGAGGCAGAGGCAGAATTGAACTTGTAGTGGATCTTTACTACCCTCTCTCAGTCATGAGGAATAGACCTTTAACCTACCTCAAAGGGTGGGGAATTTGGAATAGAGATCTCTATCCCTTTCCCTCCTGAGAAGTGGAGGAGGCTGGGAGGGACAGGTCCCCAGGCAGTGATGGTGAGGACCTGGGTTGGCTCCTCAAGGCTGTGGGGAGGGGAAGCAAGAGGGGTGATCCTTGTTTCTGTATCCCAGTCTGTGGAGAAGGAAAGAGGGACTGGAAAGGGCCAGGGTGGAGGGAGGAAAAACCCTCCTTTTCTTTCTCCAAAGTGCATGGGAGAAGAATGAGAGGTAAATCAGTTGTCACTGCAATGCCCCAAACAGTGGGGAACGTAGCTCAGGGAAGCTATGGAAGTGGTTCACCGTATGACCAAGAGAGCAGGCACTGCTTTGTGCTTCCCCAGCATTTTTCTGAGGGAGCCTTCATCCAATGTGGAAGGAACAAGTCTGGCGACTACCTAAACTCAGATTGTGGGAATGACTTTGAGCCATAGATGGGGGGGATAAGACCTGCGTTTGCAGGCAACACACACAAAAGCTTTGGCCATCGTGGAAGTGGGGAAGCGGAGGTCAGAAAGAGTGGCTGGAGCATGAGAGAAAATGCAGCAGAAAGTCATTAGTGACAGAGAAAACAGAAAGCAAGAAATGCTTCCCTCTGAACTGACAGAAGAATAAAAATATGGAGGCCAGATATCCCAGCCACAACAGATACAGAGTATGGAGGCAACTGAAAGGCAGCAAAAGGAAAACACCCACCAAGCAGAAAGCCTGTGACAAACAGCAGCAGCAGAGCTAGGATCAGAATAACTGAAACGTCATCTCCAGAGGTGCCAGGAAGAGCACATGCTCCACAAGAACAGAGTTGCGATGCTGCAAAGATTTTAAAGGTGAGATACAGAGAGTAAAAATAATCCCCATGGCAACAACGTTCCCAGGAAGCACCCCTGCTATGTTAGACTGCAGAAACACAGGGAGCCAGGTTAGTCAAGCTGGAAGAAAATGATTTCAATAAGGAAGAAGGGAACAGGGGTCCCACATTGTGCAACTGAAATCTCCATTGGCATGAGGAACTCTCCTGATGGTGTAAAAACAGGATGGGAGCATTAAGGGGTGGGTTTGGGTTATAGCCAAGAGGGGGAGGGGTTGTGCCATGAGCACAGGGGAACATTTCTAAGGTAGCATTAGTTAAAGCAACCCTGAAGTTACTCTGATTTGTATCCGATATCCCCAAGACTGGGAGGGCATGGCAAGATGTTGTAGAGTCATTTTTG
The DNA here is from genome assembly GCF_052426305.1 of Pelodiscus sinensis. Taxonomy (NCBI): domain Eukaryota; kingdom Metazoa; phylum Chordata; order Testudines; family Trionychidae; genus Pelodiscus; species Pelodiscus sinensis. The sequence goes on from NC_143054.1 coordinate 18,894,107, forward strand.
TTCCCTCATCCCGCAGCTTCACAAAACATGAGCTTGATGAAATTGAAGGTAGATTTCTAACAATCCATGTATGGTTTATGCAGGGGGTAAGGCTTCCAGTGAAAGTCAGGAAATTGGTCCTGTTCTCTGAGGAAACAAAAATAATGAAACGTCAAAACAGCAGGCCCTCTGAAGAAGTGCAATGTAACCAAAGTTTTTGTAAAGCAAACAAGGCTGTGCAGCACTTTCAAATAGCTGCACAGAGCTCTTTGGAGGTCTGCACAATTCCTGTTACATGAACAAAAGAGAAGAGATGATTGTCATGGGTGTAACAAGGACAAGAAACCATCAGAGTACTTCCAATTGAACCCCAAACAGATATAAGCAAAAGGCAACAAACGTCAGTAGGCAAAACAACAACCAGTTCCTGATGCAATCTCTGTTAGAGCAGCTGGCAATACAGGGAATGCAGTTAGTGGAGATGCTGGAAAACATCCAAAGATTGAAAGAGACACAGGCACAGTACTCACAAGCTGTCATGAAGCTGGAACACTGCCTGGCAAAAAACAAACAAACAAACAAACAAAAAATACCACCACCACTATCTGCAGAGGCCATCCATTTGCAGAGACATGTCTCTATCAGAAAAAGCAAGATCTACAGTACATGGAAGACACAGGTGTTGCGTCGTCACGAGAAGACATCATGATCAGGACTTGTGAGTTGGTAGTAGTCTACAAAGCAAGTGAAAAACTCCCTGTCAGTTATTGAATCATGGAGAAGTCTTGACTAATAGTTAGAGCAACAGTCTAGCCTACCAGTTAGACCTGAGTCCAGCCAGGAGCAGAGCCAAAGATCTGAGCCAGAAGTCAAAGCACAGTGGTTAACTGGAGACACAGCCAGGAGATGTAACCAAGTGGTGGAGACAGGGATCAGAACTAGAAGCCAGGCTGGAGTTGGATATTGGAGCAGAAGCACTTATAGGGACAGGCTAGGGATGGAGCTGGCTAGAAACAGCAAAGTCCAGGATAGGACAAATCCTAGCTGCAGGCCAAAAACAACCTGAGCAGCCATTGGATTGCTACTAAACTTAAGTATCACCTCACTGACTCCTGAAAACAGTTAAGGTATGTCTACACAGCAAGGTTATTTCGAAATATCAGCCATTATTTCAAAACTAGCCAATTAGCCCGTCATAAGACAGGATTTTCAGGTCTCTCCTCCACGTTGGTCTTCTCTCCTGAGCCTCTGGTCTCTCGCTCCATCTCTCTCTCTCTCCTCCTCCTTGCCTCCCACTCTCTCAGCTCTCCTCTGCCTTCTGTCTCTCTCTCTCTGTCTCTCTTTCTCTTCTCCCCCTCCTGCCTCTCATTCTCTCTCCGCTCTCCTCTGTCTCCGTCAGGGATGCACGCTAGTCCAGATCCCACACCCTGGGCATGTACGTCACTGCCCTGCCCCCCTTCACCTCCTGCCGTGGTGCTTGGCTGATTTCTGCGCTGCTCAGCTGGGCCACCGTGCCGGAACAAGTGGCGCAAACAGCCTCTCTCTCTTTCAGCTCTCGTTTGCCTCCTGCCTCTCTCTCTGTCTCTCTCTCTTTCTCTTCTCCCCCTCCCGCCTCTCATTCTGTGTTTCTTTTCTCCTCCTCCTACTGCATCTCTCTCACTCTCTCTCTCGCTGTCCTCCACCTTTTCTGTTCTCCTTTCTGTCCTCTCCATGTCCGCTGTGTCTGCCCCACTTTCCTCCTTTTGAATCCGGCACCCTTTCCTGAGGTCAGAGACGCATGCTCGTCCAGGCCCCACCCCCTGGCTGTTCCCTCTGGGCGGTGCTGTTGCCTTCTGCCGTGGTGCTCGGCTGACTCCTGTACTGCTCAGCTGGGTCTCCATGCAGGAGCAAGAAGCACAAGAGGCCATTTGGGTCCCCCGCTTCCCATGCAGCACCCCCTGCCTGGGGAGCGCAGAACCCAAATGGCAGCTTGCACCACTTGCTCCTGTATGGTGGCCCGGATGAGCGGTGCAGAAGTCAGCCGAGTGCCCTGGAAGGAGGCAACAGCCAGCCTTTCAGTGTTACAGAGTGACAGACATTGGGCTACTATATATATGATAACTTTCCTAGCATCTACACAGCCAAACCGCTATTTCGAAATTAATTCGAAATAGTGGAGTAAACCTCATTCCACAAGGAATAATGCCAAATTCGAAATAGCTATTTCAAAATAAGTGATGTGTAGACACTTATTTTGAAATAGGGGGCCCCCAGCCTTCCCTGGATGTCCTAGTGGCCACTCGACTCTCAAGCAAGAACACTTCTCTCTCTCCCCCACTTCGCGGAGCCCTTAAAGGGGTTGAGTCTGGCCACAGTGCCTGTACCAGATCCAAACCTGCCAGCCCAGAGACTGCATTCACTGCCCCTGACCTAATGGCCCCGACACATGAGCCAGCAAGCCACTGGCAGCCAGACCAATACTGCTTTCCAGGAGCAATCTGCCAGCCCCCAGGAGCCTGCCAGGGTCCGGAGAAGGAGGGCGCCTTTCTGGTCCAGGATGGAGAGCATGGACCTTATTCAGGTTTGGGGGGGATGCCCCCAACATCCATGATCTCCACACCAGGGAGGAACGCAACCATCTATGTCAGCATAGCTGCCAGCCTGACCACCAAAGGCCACATGCAAACCCAGGAGCAGGTTTGCATGAAAATCAAGTTGGTCCAGTGAGCAGGAGTGGCCCTAGACAAGCTGCTGGCAACTGGCGCTGTAGGCAAAACACGCGATCGGCAATGCGATCGGCGCCCCTGCCTCCAAACCCCCCAAAGGCCGTTTAACTTTGGTGCCCTAGGCGACTGCCTAGTTTGCCTCCATGGACAGGCCACCACTGCCCGCGAGACCCCCAGCCCTGAGCTTCCCCTCCCTCTTCTTCCCCTTGCTTCCCTCTACCAGCTCCCTCCTCCCTGGTTTCCCTCTCCCCTCTCCCTCCTCTCTCCTGCCTCCTTTCCCCAGTCTCACCAGTTTCATTCCCCTCTCCCCAGTTTTGTTAAATAAAGAGAGTTTGTGTTCATGAAAATACATGTATTTTATTTTACATCAGGAAGTGGGGTTAGGGAGGGGAAAGTGGAAGGACATGAGGGAGGAATGAGGCACAAGGCCTCAGTGGGGCAGACCGGGGAGGCTCTTAGTGCTCCTTGGGGTGGAAGCTCTCCCACAGCGCCTCCTGGATACTGAGAGCCCCCCAATGGACCTCCTAGATGGTAGCCTGCAGCAAGTGCAGCCAGACTTGCAACAATGCATCAAAGAGAAGCACCAGAGTGCCCAGGGGTGGCTCTGGCTCCATGTTGCAGAGTGCTGTGGTGTCCCAAGTGAGGGCAACTAGAGCACACAGAGACAAAATGCTTTGCTGTCCCTCATCAAGGTAGGCAAGCAAGCAGCGAAAGCTGAGAACTAGCTGTCTAAGGGGGTCCCTTTAAGCAAAGGCCTCAGATAGCCTCAGGTAGCAGCCACACAAAGTTACTCCTGACCTGATGCCCCCCCCAGACCTGGTTCTGGCCAACCTTAAATGTGATTCAGTATCCACTCAGTGTGGATGCGCTATTTTGAAATAGACAAATGCTATTTCAAAATGCATTTTGTGTGTAGACACGTTATTTCAAAATAATTTATTTTGAATTAACTATTTCAAAATAATTCTGTAGTGTAGACATACCCTTAGATGGCTTACTCAATCAGAGAGCTTCTGTTGGAGCCAGTTGCACTCATTATATTGCCAGGAGACAGGTTCTGCAATATAGGCTAGCTCCTAATAGTACCCTCTATTTCATGGGCATCTCCTAGGGACTGCAGGACTTGGATTTAGGGTTATTTTTGGTGGGAGGCAGGCATACATTCTGCACCATAAACATAGTCTAACAGAAATCATAATTATTCTTTTCTGTTTACAACTTCCCAATTCACTAGCTAATAGATGTTGCACAGAACCCATTTGAAGTCTATGATATCTCAGGCCTTATATTTCTCTTGGCTGTGGACATCTATAAAAGGTGGTGAGGGAGCAGAGCAGCCAAGAAAGGGTTTCTCAACATAAAGTTTGAGAAGATACACATGGAAAATTGGGTGAGCCTTCAAGCATTCTGGAACCTGGAGTCATGAGGATTTATTTGTTCTGCAATTTGAAATGGTTCCAGGTACTGCCAGTTCAGTTTGATGGAGGAAGAGGTGTGTTTGAGGTGTCTGGAGGACATTCAGACCTTATCTCTGACAAACGGAGGTAGCATAGCTAGGAATTTGCAATTGGTATGACTTCTTTATGCCTCTTTGGTGACTTTCAGGTGTTTGAGCTCCTGATGGACCTAATGAAGATGGGCAACTTGATATGCTACAAGGGAAACTGGGGGGCAGGTCTGTAGTTGTATCTGAATGAAGGTGAGGGTGAAAACTATAGTTTGTGAAGAATGGAATTTGTGTGGGAATGCCAAGGTAGAGCTGTTTTATTCAAACTGAGTATGACAGGAGTGTACCCTATTCATCTTGATGAGAAATGAGAAAGCAATGGTGGTACTGTTCAAGGACCTCATTAACCTATTCTGTCTGATCATTTATCTGTGGGTGACAGGCCAAAGAGGTAAGGAGGTGAACTATAGACCTCAATCTAAGACTATTCTGCTTAGCGGTACTTGTGGCTGAAAAATAAGATCTAGAGAGAGGCAGGAGGCTGTGAGGGAATGGACAGAAATGTGACAAAGTATTGAGGAGCTCAATGTTGATGAGGATAATTATGATAATAAAAATCCAAGGATGCCAAGGACCAGAGCCAAGACAGGGGCAGGCAAAGGCTGGAGAAGACTAAGTGGTTTAGCAATTGGACATTTTTTTCTGACAGAACAGATTGTATATACTGTCATGCCTCTTAGTGTCAGTACTCAATGCTGGCCACCAGAAATTTAATCATGCTAGGTCTTAGGTTTGCTGAAGGGGATCTCGGCTCTGGGCTGTAGGTCAATTGAACAATCATAACTGCAATGGGGAGGCAAGGTATTAGCTCTCTTTTTGTGTAACAATCAACATAGCCCCAATATTTCACTGGGAATCCTGAAGCTATTGAGAGAGTTGCAGAAATACAACAGCCACTTAAAAAGTATCTCTTGAAGGATATGAATTCCCCCATCCATGGCCAGCAGGGGATTTTCTGGTCTGGGCCATAGCTTTGGGAGACAAAATTGATGGCAAAATCTTAATATGATGCATACTGTAGCTAAGCCCCTGGGGATATGTGGATCCTGAGCGATGAGCCAGGAAATGCTGAGGCTACTGATGGAGTAAGTTGGATGGATCAGAGTGAACTGTAGAGCCTCACAGTGGCCCTGGATTATGATTTACAGGCAAAGGTAGCATTTGATGAGTAACCATTCTGGAGAAAAGGGGAGCATTTCAAAAGACTCCACCAAATCATAGATGTGTAGGAATGGACCTTGATAGGTCATCTAGTACAGTCCCCTGCACAGAGGCAGGCTAAGTATTATCTAGACCAGTGTTTCCCAACCTAGGGTCCACAGACCCCTGATGGTCCATGAGGGTATTACAGGAAGTCTGTGAAAAAAATAAAAGAAATAAATATTATCACAGAAAATAAGTTTTAAATAAATTGCAAAGTTACGATCATTTATAATTTTTCAATTAAATATCTTCCAATAATTATATTAATTGGTGTCCAAAAATCTATGTTGTGGCACCTTTGTGTGGCGAAACGATCTCATACAAATGTTAGCCATACATTCAATATGGATCTGCGGCTGAAATCAGACTCACTGAAGAGAAAGGAGACTGATGAGCAGAGTGAAGTATCCACAGGTAGAACATCTAATCAAACAGACATAAGTAAACAAAAAGGGAGAAAATACTCTGATGACTACTAGAATTGAGGCTAGAATTGGCTTTGATGGGGGTCTGTGAACAGTTTGGGGAGGGTGATTGGGGGTCCACGAATGGTTTAGGGGGTGATTAGGAGTCCACACTAGTGAAAAGGTTGGAAACCACTGATCTAGACCATTCCCAATGGGTGTTTGGCTAGTCTTTTCTTAGGAATGTCCAATGATGGAGATTCTACAACCTCCCTTGCTAATTTGTTTAAATTCTGAACTTCCTTTACAGTTAGGAATGTGTTCCTAATGCCTAACCTTAATCTCCATGGCTGCAATTTAAGCTCATTCCTTCTTGGCTTGTGCTCAACTGATATGGAAAACAATTTATCACTCCAATCTTTATGATAATCTTTTACTTACTTGAAACCTTATGTATTTAGTTTGGAAAAGAGGCTTATTCTTCTGTTTGTTCAAGAGCTCCTCCTAAACAGTAAGATCTAGGACTACCAAATTCAGTCCACAGCTTTCTCCTATAGTAGCATAAAGCAAGGTAAGGTTTTGGTTTTGCCAGGAAAATGGGATGTGTCTGGAATGGGACTGCTTCTCAGGAAAATATACAGGTAAAATAGGCTGGCTGGGGACATGCTCCCCCACATTCAGGTCTGCCCCAGCCTGGAGCCTCCCACCTCCAAGACAGGAAGGGGGGGCTGAAGCTCCCTTCCCCCCCATTTAATATGGGGACATTACTGACTGTTCCCCTTCATCAGAGAGCAAGGGGAAAGTGCATTCCCCTCTCTGGCTGGGTAGTGCAGGGGGCAGATGAACCTGGACCTGCCCTAGCCAGGGGACATGTATCCCTCCCCTGAATGTTCCTGCAGGAGCTACAGCAGTCCTAGAGAGGTGCTTCTCACTTGACACCAAGCTGCTGTGGTGAGAGAGCGCTCTTTCCCAGGGTCAGCCTGCATACTGAACACCTCATCCTCAGCCCCAAACTAGAGCAGTGATTTAAATGAAGCATGTATAATTTCATGTTATTTTAAAAAAAATCAATTGAGTTAAGGACCCAAGCAACACCTGGTAAATCTTCTAGTAGTAAACAAGGAACCATTAATCTTCCAGTACTCAAAAATATTTCAGGAGAAGTCTTTCTAGACCTGATATAATGTGGGACTAAGAGGCAGAATGTGAAAGTGACAGGGCAGCTGTGGTCTAGGGCAGCTTTCCAAAATCTACCACGAGGAGGAATGGCAAATAATTGACTTCACTTGTTGAGATCTAACAGAAGTATTTGCATTTGTAAAGCATTTGCAATAACATAGACCTACTCATGCTTTTACACTGGCTGATGAACAGAGAGCTCACTATAAAAACAGACACTAAGTTTCAGTTAATGGGGAAAAAAGACCCCTATCTGAACTTCTGCCCAGAACACAAAGATTTCACCTCAGACATATTATTACAAATATGCTATAGGAGCCTAAATGATGCTAGCAGCAGCAATTACCCTTTCTGGGGCCTCACTGAAGCAATCAATATCAGACGAGTATTAGTTCAACAAACAAGTTCAACTGTGTGTTGAATCTGACAGAGATCATAGCAAAACCCACCATCCTATCACAATGGATATTGGCAGTTTGAAAAGTACACACTGACTTGGAACTCCAACCTTGTAAAACAGTCTAGGGCCACAGGACAGAGCTATCTGTGGTGCTGATTTCTCATTGCTAGGAATATAAACATATTAGAAAGTGTATTGAGCATGCAACTCCGAGTAGAAGTCGCAGTCTGCTGGTGAAGTTCCTATTGAAAATTCACAGGAGCATAAAGAAACGTAAAACCTGGGGTGCTTCAGTCAGTGGTGGATTGGCTTCAGTTCACAATTTAAAATATTGCAAAATTGTAATATTTGAAAAAATTGCAAACTCACCAGAGAAAAAGACACTGAGGTGAACAGAGACTTTGGCAGCCTGTGACAGTGAACCTGTTCTGCTGGAAGGAGAACACAAATTTCCTTGTGACAATTCTTCATATGTTCTAGCAACCCTAGTGGAGAAAACAACATTCTCATATTCAGAAACTCAGATCCTTCCCTGATCAACAAGAAAAGAGAAACATCAATTCCAGACAATGATCCACAATTGTTTTCAGCAGCCTCCACCAGTCTGGGCACAGATTTTTATTGTAAACCCAAGGCCAGTCATTCATATTTTTCTTGGAATTACAGGAAAGAGGAAAGATGGGGAGAAAAGGAAGTGCAAAAGCATCCCTAAGAAACTCAGGAGAGTTCCAAAAGATTACAGTACTCAATTCTCCTAGTATGTGCAGTATCTCTCTTCCAACTTGACATGGGCATAATGGAAGGGGGAGAAAGTTCTGCTGGGAAAGGGAATATAATTACAGATGACTTAGGAACATTTACTGAGATAAATCTTTTCTGCCTTGGAAATTTTCACTTTCAGTTTTGCTTCCTCTCCTCCCCCCAGATTTTCCTTTCCTTCTACAAACCACAGCCATGTGGAATGCAGGAAAAGTAGGACAGATGAGGGAAGGTCCTGAATGAGGAAGGGAACAAAGCTGTAGAAAATTTACTGTTGTTTCCTTAACAAGAAGGTAGAGCAAGCACAGCAAATTTATGCTATGTCAGGTAATTTCTCAGCTTGTTCCAAAGGCCAAAAATATAACAGTCTCCTCTTGCGGTTGGCTAAACCTTTAGCTCCCTGGACAGAAATCATGCTGCCAAGAGGACCAGAAGAGCACCTCAGATTGGACTGGAGTAGATGAAGATGAGCCTTAGAAAATCTTTCCTTTGGGAAGGACAAGAGATGTCATGAGGGACTGTGGTTGTTTCTGGTAAGGAAGGGGTCATCTCTTCACCAGGAGGAGAAACTTATGAACTGGACTAGAAGCAATGGGCATAAATTACAGCAAGGGAGGTTTAGGTTGGACATTAGGAAAAAGTTCCTAACTGTCTGGGTGGTCATGCTCTGGAATAAATTTTCAGGGAGGTTGTAGAATCTCCATCATGGGGGATTTTTTAAAGCAGGTTTGACAAACACCTAGTTCGAAGTAGGGTGGTAATGTAGTCAACCGGATTTGCAAATGAAGCCCAGGATTTGAATTTCCCAGGCTTCATTTGCATGTTGCTGGGCGCCGCCATTTTTAAATGTCTGCTAGTTCGGACTCCGTGCCCCACGGCTACACGCAGCATGAACTAGGTAGTTCGGACTAGGCTTCCTATTCCGAACTACCGTTTCTCCTCGTACCTTAAGCCATTAATACCTATGTAAACTTTATTTGAAATGTAATCATGCACATGTCCTGGCACACATCCAGCCTATGCAATGAGTCAGGGACACCCCAAACAAACTCACCCAACCTCCACTTCACAGCACAGATCCCTGTCCCTATCCCTGTGCAATCATCCACCTATCCCTGTGCAATCTGCTCCTTCCAGCCCAGATGGGGGCTGGGATAAAATCCTCCTTCTCAGACTAGCAGGCACCAGAAGTCTGTCCTGTCTTAATTTCTAGCTAAAGCAGAAACAAATTATCCACACCTCCCCCACCACATAGCACAAACTCCCCCCTTCCTCAGCCTCACCCCAATGCCAACACTCACCCATCCCCTGTTTCCCCTACCTTCCCCACACAGTCAGCCCCTTATATCCCCCTTCCCAGGAGGCTTGAGAATGCCCAGTTTCTGCCTCTCTCTCCTTGCACAGATGGGACTCTCCCACCCTTTTGATTCCCCCTCAGCCAATTACTCCTTCCCTCCCTCTCCTCACCTGCCACTTTTTCTCTGCTTATCTTCCTTGTTTACCTGCTCTGGGAGCTGCTCAGTTTAAAGCATGGAGTAGCTCCCTTTAGCTGCTTGCTTAGTGAGACAATGCTCCGCCCCCCTCCCGCCCTCCCCCCCCCCCCCCCACTGGTCAGCTGAGCTTTCTGCCTGTGCGGGAGCTTTGAACTTTTGAGCAGAGCTCAGAAAGTAGCTGTGCAATTACGCAGCAAAGCAGCTTACAGGAAACTTAGCTCCTCAGATGAATGTGCAGCTGGAGTTGTAGATCTTGTTTCAATGATCCCCCAACCAGAAGGAGAAAAACACTAAATCTGCAAGAGTCCTGTACCAACACTACATAACGGGCCCTGACACTCCCTCCAGAAGTCACCAGTTATCATAAAGACTAATTTTCTCCTCTAATTCATCTCTTCTAATGAAGGGGGGGGGGGGTGGAGACCTGCAAAGACATTCAGGTGTGGGCAGTGTTCTCAGTGGTAAACAGTTAATATTTTAAAAATATTGTTCTCGTTTCTAAATTCTGAAATTCACAGTTATGTTGCCCAAAATACTTTCTGCCTCATACTATTAATAAATATTATGCTTCGTTTAACTGTTTGTGGCTTGTCCTTCCTAAATATAATGACCTGGAGGTGTTTATTGGTTTGTGAATGGGTCCCCAGTATCCTAGCACATGTAATCAAATGGTGTGAATAAATGTTAGGCCAAGATAGTGGATATATTTTAGTTTCCCCCCGCCCCATTGCCTCCCTCCTACAAGGTTCAGAAATATTTAACATCATATGAGCATATGGAAGGGATGGGGAAAGTACAGCTTACAGGTTATGTGCTTTTAAAAATGACAAATTTGAAACATATCAGAAAATGCTGGCACCAACATCAGTCCAACAGTAAATAACCAGACTGGCTGAAAAACATAAAAAACAGGAGTGCTCACTATTTCATACGTACATTACTTTTTTTAAAGAGATAATAAATAGCATAAAATAAACAATGCTTGGATTGGGGAGTTCAAGAAAGTATGGTAAGCTTGTATTAAAGTTATTTTGAACTGGAAATATTAATGTAAGAGCATAAGAATAGCACTTTTGGGGGCTTTATTACGATGGGGTTTTTTAAAATCGTTGGGTATACATTTAAGTCGTGTCTCTATTAAGATATTTTTTAAAAGTTTTCATGCATCTTGCAGGGATTTCATTCTTAGCACTGTGCCTTTTATTTTCTATTTAACTAACTTACTCATTTATTCATAGTCTCCCTTTCTGAAATTAAAAGCTACCGTGTTGAGCTGCTGTGGTGTTTTCCCCACCACAGGGATGCTAAATTTAATTATATTAAGGTCACTATTACCAAACAATCCAGTTATATTAATCTTTTCAACCAGATCCTGTGCTCACTTAGGATTAAATCAAAAATTGCCTGCCATCTCAGGGATCCCAGGACCTACCTGTGCCAAGAAGCAGTTGATCAAACATGTTGGAAAGTTTGCCCATGATGGCTATTTCCTGCCCTTCAAAAGAACTCGCAGACAGTGGAGCAATATAGAACACTCAATCCCCCCCGAAGAGATTATATGTATATCTGAGATTCAAAAGTAGTATGAGTCTCCAATATTCTTCCTTCTCCTCCTCCTCTAAATAGTTTCTAGTCTCAGTTGTGTTAAGCTATTTAAGAAAAAAATAAACTTTAGGACAAAGTATCCCCAGGTGTATTAGCTAAGGAACTGGTTACACTCAATCTTTAATGCAAAAATGTTCTGCTGCAGGGAAGGCCTGTAAAATTTAAATGACTGATAATCTATTCTCAATATCATGAAAATGACACTGAAAACTTGGAAAGACCTTGAGCAACTAGGATAGTTAAATATGTGGGCTGTGTCTACACTGGCATCCCTTCCGGAAAAGGGATGCTAATGTAGCACTTTGGAATAGGCAAATCCGTGGGGGATATTTAAATATCCCCCGCGGTATTTGCATTAACATGGCTGCCGCTTTTTTCCGGCTTGGAGATAAGCGCCAATCTAGACGTGATTCTCCGGAAAATAAAGCCTTTTCCGGAGGATCTCTTATTCCTACTTTCAAGGAATGTTTAACTGCTGCTCAAGGTCTTTCCAAGTTTTCAGTGTCATTTTCATGATATTGAGAATAGATTATCATTCATTTAAATTTTACAGGCCTTCCCTGCAGCAGAATATTTTTGCATTAAAGATTGAGTGTAACCAGTTCCTTAGCTAATACACCTGGGGATACTTTGTCCTAAAGTTTATTTTTTTCTTTAATCGCTTAACACAACTGAGACTAGAAACTATTTAGAGGAGGAGGAGAAGGAGGAATATTGGAGACTTGAATATTTCAAGTAGGAATAAGAGATCCTCCGGAAAAGGCTTTATTTTCTCCAAGCCGGAAAAAAGCAGCAGCCATGTTAATGCAAATACCGTGGGGGATATTTAAATCCCCCGCGGATTTGTCTATTCCAAAGTGCTACATTAGCATCCCTTTTCTGGAAGGGATGCCAGTGTAGACACAGCCTATCTGATTAGATGAGCAGCAGCATATGCATGTGGTGTATTATGGCTGGCTGCTGATTAGACTTAGTGTGCTCCTTCCTGAGGTGCCTGGGGGATGGAAGCACCTGTTACCAGCTGCCCATAGCATGAGGAACCTTTCATTGCACCTGCCAAGCGGTCATCTCCGTGACTCCACCAGCCACGGGTAACACAAATATGGCCTTCTTAACCTATGCAGGCTCTTCTGCCTGTCTACAGGTTAGTGATAGACACTCTGCAACTCCTGAATTACCAAGCCTTTCTCCGGTGTGTCCAGTCTCTGATACACAGGACTCTTGCACTGTCAAAGAGTCACTGCTCCCAAAAACGGAGTAAATGTGAGCATCCCAGCATCACCTCACATCACAGCTCCATTTAACACACAACACTGGGCTGTGTTTATCGTGAAAATCAACAACATTTTATGTAACAAAGAGGAGAGATACAAAGGATAACAAGTGGAAATATTGGACAGGAATGGTCGCATAGAAAATAGAATCATAACATACATTCTAGTACCGAGGCTTATTTTACTAGATATTTATGTTTTATAAAACAAAGCTCACCCCAAAGTCCTTCTGCCACTTTTAGCCAGATGTGGCTGTGATCTCTTCTTTTCACGAGACAAAATATATTGCCAGCTTGCCCTATAGGTAAATGATACTGTCCGTTTCCAACCTCAGATATATCATAACACGCCTTTGATCTTTATCTTTTGACCTTCTGCAGTGTGATCTTTCCTATCGATTTTTAATTTTCTTACTGATTTTACAATCTTGACTATGCAATAAAGACATATAATACACAATGAGCAGGCTATGAGATAATCATCTACTATCCTCTGCTTCAATAAAAACAGTAGACACATCACTTCTGCTAACCTGCTCATCGGAAGAAGTGGGTTGGCCCACGAATATTCATGATACTATCTACATGTTTCAAGGTGCTACTTGACTATTTGTTGTTTTTTAATTTTTTTTTCCTGTTACAGACTATTATAGCTCACATTGAAAATCAAAAGAGTTTATGAACTCAGAAGGACTTTAAAATGTAACCCAAGTGACTTTACTGCCAAAACATCATTTTGCACACACCACGTGGCTATGCTCATGATATCATCAGGGTGTACACGGCACCAAATCTGCACAAGGCTCCTATTTTGTGCACTCATCACGCTATGCTTTGCACTCAGAGCCTTTGATGTTTTCCCATCTTGGATTCTATAAAATCTCAACTCCTGAGGAGATCAGGCCGGCAGTTTTTCCTGTACCACTTGGAGGAGAGTTGCTCATTGTCATCATCTGGAGACCGTGGCGAAGGCCGGGGCCAGTCCAGTGACAGACCAGACCTAACTCGGCTGCCACCAACAGGGTGCTCTGGCCCATCACTGTAGCAATTGCCCAGTTACGTGAGCCTCAGCCACCAGTTACGTGAGCCTCAGCTCATTTTCACACCATTGGGTTGGGAAACCATTCTCCATTCTCCATTCTGCTTGCTGTGGTGAAGGCCCTCTATGGCCTTGGGAACTGCTCTGCTTGTGAATCATGCAGAAAGCAGGGACCAAGCAAAGAACTGAACTACTCCACCATACCACCGCCGAAATATCGGAGTTCAGGACTCCTCAATGTTCCTCCCTCGAAGCTAAACACAGCTAAAGGGTAGAAAGTCCTGAGCTTCAAAGCCACCGGAGCCTCTGACAGGCTGGGTGCGTCTAGACTGGCAAGATTTTGCACAAAAGCGGCCGGATTTGTGCAAAAACTTGCTGCCTGTCTACACTGGCTGTGAGTTCTTGCGCAAGAACACTGACGTTCTAATGTATGAAATCAGTGCTTCTTGAGCAAATACTCTGACGCTCCCGCTCAGGAAGAAGCCCTCTTGCGCAAGTGTTCTTGCGTAAGAGGGCCAGTGTAGACAAGCAGCTAAGACATTTTGCGCAAAAGCAGGCTAAACAGAAAAAAGCCCTAGTGGCCGTTTGGATGCTCTGTAGCTGCAAGCCAGCTCCTGACTTCCTGGTAACCCAAGACCCCTTAAAGGCAGACGCAGCCTGCAGAGGCCATGAGGCAGAAGCCCTTCTGCGACCTCTGTGGAGAGCTGTTCCACGCGGCCCCTGTCATCCCCAACAGCCACTCAAGAGCACGATGGCAGCTCCAGGGGGGGAACAGCCACCCGCACCCCCAGCACAGGAGGCCCCAAGGGGCCGAAAATGGAGGGCCGCATCCTGGTCCCATGGGGAGCTGGAGGCCCTACTCAACCTCTGGGAAGAAGAGGAGGCCCTGCATGACACCCGATCCTGTCGCCGTAATGTGGACATTTTTGACCGCATGGCCCAGGTGCTCTCCCACCAGGGCCATCCAGCCCGGACCCTCGAGCAAGTCCGGGCTAAGGTAAAAGAGCTGCACCTGGGCTATGTCCAGGCCAGTGAGGGCCAGGGGGCAGGAGCCACCACCTGTCCCCACTACCAGCAGCTCCACTGCAGCCTAGGCCAGCCAGCACCCCAGGGACCGTCCGTCCCTGTGGACACCAGCATGCGCCCCCCCATCCCCAGGACCAGCGAGGTGGGGGAAGAAGGAGACATCGCCAGCGGGTCGGAGGAAAAGGCCAGCACCATCACCCTCTAGGCCCCCTCTGGCAGCCCCAACATGTCCCGTGCGTCCTCGGAGGCCGGGGAAGGATTCCACCGGTGAGTGTTGCACTTTGCACTCACAAGGGTGGTGGGGGAGCCACGTGCCCGGAGGGGGGAGGGGGAGAGCATGTCACTCAGGCCACGTGAGCTGCACGCTGTGTAGCATTAGGCAGGAAGCAGCATGTGCAACCACATGCAGCCTGGTGACTGAGCAGCATGTGGCCGCAGCAGGCAACTCTAGGGCACGCCTGGGACTATGCTGCTCACACAAATCCTGCGGGACCAGGGGGGAAGGGTGGATGCTGGCTGGAACCAGCCAGGTTCCCAGGGGCTCAGGCCAGAGCCCATACCTCCGCAAGGGTGCAGCACACAGAATGGCACACTGTTCCATGCCTGGCTGTGAGGCACAGCCAGCTGCTCCTGAGAAAACCACAGCGTCATAGACTGTAAGTGTGGCCCCCACGGAGCCCCTCACCTGCTCATGGTGCCTTGGCTGGCCCCCCAAAAGGAAGTCCCCACACATGTCCCTGGGCTACCGTGTGTGAGGGCTAGCAGAAGGGGGAGGGAGGAAGCACTCGGGCTGGCCCTAGGGCCACCTGAGTTTTGCTGCAAGGATGGTACACTCTCCAGCTACTCTTCTGGTTCCGTCCAGGAGACATCCCACGTGATGGGGATCTGAGAGCCCAGACCACGTCTGCCAGATGTGCTCCCAGGCACTGTGTGGGGATTCAATCGCTCCCTGTCAAACACCATTGATTAGCCCAAAGCCTCACAGCCTCCACCGGCAGGGAGTTCCACAATTTAACACAACACAAGCGCCCTCCAAGGGGCCAGACTGGTGGTTACAATACGTGGAGGAGGACCCTACTCCAGGGTCGGTCCAGTATGCAAATATACAACACGAGGGGGAGGGAGGTAACCGAGTGGGCCCAAGACGTACTACTGTGGTGTCACCTGGGCTCCGGGGTGGAGGGCATGGGGTGTGGAAACAGTGGCCAGGCTGCCTGACTGACTCATCCTTTCTTCTGTTCCCTGCAGCGGAACCAAACACAAGCCAGGGACCCTCCAGCCCTGCGGCAGCGGCAGCAGCAGCACGCCCAGCCGCCCAACCACCAAGGTGGTGGGTCCGGCACCAGGATCATCTCCTTTGGTGCCACGTGCAGGCCGTCAAACATGTCGAGGCAGCCATCACGTGGTGGGTGGAGGCTGACCTGCAGTGGCACCAGGAGGCCTGGGGCTTCTTCCAGGCCCAGTGCATGCGCATGGTGGATGCCATATCGACGCTCACCGCACACATTGGCCATGCCATTCACTATGGCATGGCCTTGCCCCCATGCACCCGCCATCCCTCCCCTAGCACTGCCTCTGCCCCGTCCTGCAATGGCTCCTCCTGCTCCTGTCCCTGCCCCTTTTGCAATGGCCCCTCCTGCCCGCCTCCCCGTGCTGCCTGCCCTGACACAGCCTGACCCCTATGTGCACGTCCACCCCCGCAGAAGCAGTCGCAGGGGCCACCCTTCCCAGCAGTGGCTCCTCCCTCTCTCAGTTCAAAGTCTCCTCCCCCTCCCATCCTATATCTCCTCCCTCCCCATTGTAAATAAAAAGTTCAAAGTTTGTGTTAAAAAAACCCTGTGTTTGTTGTTTATTGGGAGGTAAGGCAAGGGGAGTGGGGAAGGGTAGGGGATGGGAGGGAGTTGTAAAGGGAGACTGAAGTGACCCTACTATGGGGCCTGGGAGAACATGTCTGTCAGGGCCTCCCGGATGCGCTCCCCATCATGGTGCGCCTGGCGGATGGCAGCTGTGTGGGGCTGTTCATAGGCCTGGCCCTCGCCTGCCATCCATGCCGGGAGGAAGGACTCCCCACTCCGCTCCACAAGATTGTGGAGCACACAGCACGCGGCCACTACCTCCAGGACATTCCACTCACCTATCTCGAGACGGGTGAGGAAGCAACGGAACCGGGCTTTCAACCGCGACTTGGTTGCGGTCCCAGTTGAGGGCAGTCGTTGAACCGGGCCAGGTTGTGGTCTGGCCACCCTGTGTAGGGCGGCATTAGCCAGGGCAGCAGGGGGTAGGCCGTGTCCCCCACAACACAGATGGGCATGGGCACATCCACAACAGTAAATTTCCACCTGGGGAAGTAAGTGCCCGCCTCCAGCCTGCAAAACAGGCCGGAGTTGCATAGGATGTGGGAGTCGTGTACCCTGCCGGACCAGCCTGCATAAATGTCCAGGAAGCGGCCACGGTAGTCCACGAGGGCCTGGAGTACAATTGAGAAGTACGCCTTTCATAAAATGGGCTGTTTGATGCTCCGGGGCAGGGACGGAGATGTGGGTTGCATCCAGGGCTCCCCTGCAGTTGGGGAACCCAAGGGCAGCGAAGCCGGCCACTGTAGCCTCCATATTACAAAGGAGGCTGACTCTCGGGAGCAGGACATCATTGATGGCATGGACGACCCGCAGAAGGGTGCAGAGAAACACAGGGGAACACATCACATAAGGCAGGGTGAGTGTGCGCTTCCTTGCTCCCCCTCCCCCGTGATGCCCTCTGTCCTCACACACACACACACACACACACACACACACACACACACACACACACACACACACACACACACCAGGGCCCCCTCACCCCACATCCACCCCCTCCCCACCAGCAGGCCTGTGTAAGGGAGGGATGGCTCAAACCCCTGGGTGACCCAACCTGGAGTCTTGCCTGCCCTTGGGCATGGAGTGCAGCACCCTCCCCTCACCCCACTCCCCCTGGGACTTACCTCCATCACGACAGCACCGACGGTCAATCTGCCCACCCCGAACTGGTGTGCCACCGATCGGTAGCTGTCTGGGGTGGCCAGCTTCCAAAGTGTGATGGCGACCCTCTTGTCGACGGGGATGGGTGCCCGCAGCCAGGTGGTGGTTCTCTGGAGCGCAGGGGCGAGCCAGGCATGTAGCTCCAGGAACGTCTGTTTTCACATGCAAAAGTTCTGGAGCCATTGCTGGTTGTCACATTGCCGCAGGACCAGCTGGTCCCACCAGTCGGTACTGGTGTGTCTCCACAGTGGCCTCTCCACGGTGGGGTGGGGATGCCACAGGGACGACATGACCTCCCTGGTGAGGGAGTCCAGAGCGATCTGCGCCACCAGGTCCTGGTGGAAGGGGCCAGAGCAGGCACATGGCCACCCCTGGCTCCATGGCACAAAAAACAAGCGAGATGAAAAAAAATCAGGCAAAGGCACTAAAAGGCACAAGGTAGTGGTGTCCAAAAAGGCAGAGGGCAACCACAAAAACTGCTATGGCTGTCAGTCTCTGCAAGAGGTCCTATAGCACGCAGCAGGAGAGAAACGGCTGTCCAGGGAGATCCCTTCAAGCACGGGTCTCAAAGGAGCTCCAGCCCCCATCCCCGGAAAGGACTGGCGCCCTTTTGCCCTCTTCAAAATGGTTCCGGGCTTCTGCTTTTGCTCAAAAGCATCCCACCAACGTAGATGCGCTTTTGCGCAAAAGCGCATCATTCTAACGATGACTCCGGAACCAATCTAGACGCTCTTTTGCGCAAATACTTTTAACGGAAAAACTTTTCTGTTAAAAATATTTGTGTGAAATCATGCCAGTCTAGATGCAGCCACTGAGTATAGAATTCTTCTTTTCCATTCCATCTTTCTATCTTCTATTATATCCTTGGGTGAGGGGTTGGTTAATTTGTTCAGTGTTGTAATCCAAGATCATTGTTTTATGTTACATTTTACCTGTTGTACAATATATTCTTAAAATTTAACACGCGTCTGTGTTTATTGGATTCGAGTATATTCCCCAGTGATTAGATATGGTAGTTTCCAGGGCAGACCACCTTCTGGGACAAAGGCATTTAACATCAAATAAGATCAGGCCCATCAAATTTAGCTTGTCAGTGCACCTTTGCTAACAACAGGACTAACTTGGCTACCCCAAGTAGCCAAGCTTTTCCTGCTAATATGCCTTAAGAATGTCAAGGCCTTAAGAATACTATGTCCAGTATAGATGCATAACTTCTTAAATAGTATCCGTATATATATTTCGCAGTAATTGATGACCAGAGGATCACTGGCTGTTGGCAAGGACCTCACCTACAAGCCGAGCTTTGTCTCTGATTGCAGGGAAGCTGCAACAGCTTCCAGTGTGGGTTACATAAGCTCTCCTAGAATCCTTGCTCAGCATGTCCAAGGCTTCTGAGTTATATAACCCATGCTGGAACCTGGGCTACTACTTGTTAAGGTTAACAGAACCCAAGCTACTAAATCAAAGCTATCTCAGTTATGTCTAAGACTCATAACAATTACTGCAATGTAGACAAAACCAAAGAGTGCCAGTCCTCTATTCCACATCCCTTGGCTTGGTCATACCCTATAAATTCACTGTAAATCTGTGCAGAACTGCTATCACATATTTGGGAGAGCCTGAGTTGCTTAAAATATTCTCCCTGGTCTTACATTGACCAGGAAGCTCTGGTTTCTATTTTAAATCTGCATGACATACTGCAAGATACTTTGTCAGTGACATACTCTAAGCATAGTTTTCCTTAACTAATGCAATAAGGTATTTTAATCCTCCATGCCTCTTATTTTTTATTTAACATGTTATAGCACATTACTGTTGGTATTTCTACCACTGTCAGTGATTTTTGTTCTTGCTTTAAACTGGATACCTAATTTGAATAGATTTCTTTGATACATCCATAGAATGTCTAGTCATTGATTTCCAAATGCATCCTGGAATCCTTGGTTATAGTTGTATCTTCAATTTCTTTTTCCCATTGGCTGTGTCTAGACTGGCCAGTTTTTCTGGAAAATCAGTCGCTTTTCCAGAAAAACTTGCCAGCTGTCTAGACTGGCCGCTTGAATTTCCACAAAAGCACTGACTTCCTACTGTAAGAAATCAGTGCTTCTTGCGGAACTACTATGCTGCTCCCGTTCAGGCAAAAGTCCTTTTGCGCAAAATTTTTGCGCAAAAGGGCCAGTGTAGACAGCTCAGATTTGTTTTCCACAAAAAAGCTCCAATCACAAAAATGGCGATCAGGGCTTTTTTGCGGAAAAGCGCATCTAGATTGGCATGGATGCTTTTCCGCAAAAAGTGCTTTTGCGGAAAAGCGTCCGTGCCAATCTAGACTCTCTTTTCCGAAAATGCTTTTAACGGAAAACTTTTCCATTAAAAGCATTTCCGGAAAATCATGCCAGTCTAGACATAGCCATTCTGTATATGAATTGTAGGATTTTTATAGTTCTGTCCTTTAACCTCTACCCTACCCCCATTTTAGAAATGTATTCATCTTTCTACAACTGAAGACTATGGAATTATTCATGCTCTGACATATTGCTTTGTGTTACCAGACACAGTACCAGATTTTCTGCTGTGCTGAGTGTCCACTAGGTAGAAATGAGGGATTGTCAAGGAACAAGTTACACGTACTAGATTCTCTGCCTGGCCTCAGCCTTGGTGCACGGTGCACTGGTCTGGGAAAATTGTCCTCACAGCACCATCTACCAGTTCAAAATTGTAAGTATGTGTTCACTCTGGTCATGTCTCCTCCAGGCTGGTGGCTGTCACAAAAATGTAGTTGTCTAGCTGAAGTTATACCAGATGCACATCATCTGTGCATAGGGTATCAGTAAAACACACTGTCCACTGGATTATATGAAAATCCCAAGACCAGGAGCAAAGAAGCAATTTTCACTCCCTCCACACATATACAAGAGGACAGAGTAGAGCAGAGAACCTCACCCATAACATCTTTACCCAACTAACTGAAAAGTAACACTACATTTGTAATATGTTCAACTATTCAAAAAAATACATTCAAAATCAATATCAACTTAAAGTAGCACCTCTCAAGGATCCTCACTCTCGAATTTGTCTTTTATTAAAGTCAGATGGATTTAACTTTAAGAATATAACTTACTTATAACATAAACTTTACAGTTCCCTAGATTCAAATACCTTTTTATAATTAACTGTAATTATAAGTAGACATGGTTTTTGCTAGTTATTTCAATCCTCTGGCTCTTGCTATAGTGTACTAAAAAAAATGTCATGATAACATGATAACAATGTTATGTTATCACTGCTATTGTTACTGTATTTTAAAAATAATTGTGTGTATAATTATCCATTTTTATCCTTTTTCATATATGATTCTTGTCTTAAAACCCAATAAAATTGGATGAACTGAAAGAGTCACCATTTAAATTAAGTTAATAAATTAGATGTCTAATCCTGATAGATTCTACTTTCCTTCAAACATGAAACTCATGAAAAGCAGTCAGAAGTGCAAATAAGATCTCTCTCCCTAACTATATTTGATCGCAGAATAGTTCCTTGCCTTGCCTTAGAATTTCTGTAAGCGTATGCTCTTTTATATTTTTAAGTATGAGTCAAGTTAATGTATTCTTTGCAAAGCAATATTAAACACATTTCAATATTTAATATCACAATGCTAAAATTGTTTATCTCATTAACTTTCAAGGGAATACAGAATTTGCTGTGTATAATAATGCTCTGCACTTTTCTAGTGATATCCATGTGAAGATCTCAAAACACTTTAACAGTATTAATCAAACCTTATGCTGTCTTTCCAAAGCAGGTTAATATTATTCTCCCTATTTTATAGAATGGAAAACTGAGGCAGAGAACACTGAAATTAGTAAGAGCAGACTGGGCATAGACTCATATTCTAAATGTAGCTAGTGGGACTTTTAAAATTCCCCTCTCTGATATTGCACCCCCAAATTTTTAATGAAAATGTATTTTTTAACATAAATATGCCTAACTCAAATATGCGTTATGCAAAGAGAATGTAACCCATCACGGGAGAGCTTGTAATCCCCTAAATGTGTATATTTTATTTGTGTTTATGGGTACTACCAGTACCCAAGGAACTTAATGGCCCAGTACTCAAGACATTGATCAGTGAATAATCTGGTTTTCTTGTAAGCCTGAACTATGGTTGGTCTGTACAAGGTATGTGGACAGAACACATGATGCTGGAACCCATTTTGGAAGTGGTGTTTTTCCATCAGGGTGTGAAAGGGTTGAAACTGAACACAAAAGATCCGTGCCTTCAGAAAAATATATTTATAGGCAGGGAACCAAACAAAAGTGGGCATTTGTGAGACACCAGGACAATCCTTGCTTACCACTGAGATTACTGCTGGAAACATCTGAGATTGATCAGGGGGAAGGCTCAGGCTCAAACTTGGGAGTCTGCTTAGCATATAAGAAAAGATAATTAAAATTACAGATAGGGTAAGAAATTGCATGTAACAAATTTCTCACTGTTTTAAGCTTAGATATGCTTTGTTTTATTTAGTTTAACAACTTACTTTGAGCTGTCTGTTATCACTTGCAACCACTTAAATTCTACTTTTTATATTTAATAAAATCTCTTTTGTTTATTATTAAACCCAATGTAAATAATTGTCCCCCGGTGGAGACTACAGCTGTGCCTATCTCTCTTTTGTTTATAAAGGGGACAAAAAGCTTATGAGCTTGCTCGGTATAAAACTTTTATGTGGAGTAAGAAAGATTTATCTGGGATTCCAAGAACTGAGTTTCTCTTTGTGTCTGTGTTGCTCTGCTCTGGGCTGTGACCCCCAAAATTTCTGTGCTTTTACTGGGGGAGACCAGATGCTTTGGCCCAGCAGGACAGGGTGGTAGGGCACCAACCTATATCTCGATTGAATCCACTAGCATGTGAATTGAATTTGTGGATGTACTGTAATTCCAAGCTTTCCCTGTGGATTTGACTTGAAGAGCTGGCTTGAGTCAAGACCACCACCTTCAGTTCTCTCAGGGTATGTCTAGACTACATGGCTCCGTCGACGGAGCCATGTAGATAAGGTTTCTAGATATAGGAAAATGAAGCAGCGATTTAAATAATCGCTGCTTCATTTACATCAAAATGGCTGCCATGCTGTGCTGATCAGCTGTTTGGCGGCACAGCGTGGTAGTCTGGATGCTCTGCGGTCAACAAGGGAAGCCCTTGTTGACTGCTCCGTTATGCCTCATGGAGCCATGTAGTTTAGACATTCCCTCAGAGTGTGATAGAAATGTAGCTGTGTTAGTCTGGTGTAGCTGAAACAAAAGACAGGACTATGTAGCACTTTAAAGACTAACAAGATGGTTTATTAGATGAGCTTTCGTGGGCCAGACCCACTTCCTCAGCTCAAATAGTGGAAGTGGTATATATGGTTGTGACTATTTTCTTCCACTATTTGATCTGAGGAAGTGGATCTGGCCCATGAAAGCTCATCATCTAATAAATCATCTTGTTAATCTTTAAAGTGCTACATAGTCCTGTATTTTGCCTCAGAGTGTGGTTAGTCAAGCAGAAATGTTCTCCAATTGGTTTTTGTGTGTTCCTTTTATGTATAGCTGATATAGGCTGGTGGGGACTCTACCACTGAAGGTGCTAACAGCTTTCTGAGCGGTATCTTCCTTTTTCAGCAATCTATCTATTGACTTTGATCTTTATCTGCTTAGGTTTAAGTACCCATTCTCCAGATACTTAATGATGCCCTGTCCTCCTCCCCCACCTCCCTTCCTCTTTCCTTTCTATTCCCCTCTCGTATTTATTTCCAGTTTTCATATCCCCTACTCATAACTCCAGTCATCTGAAGAAGTGGGCTGTGCCCATGAAAGCTCATGATACCATCTCTGTTCCCCAAACTGAGCAGCTCCCATGTTTTGTTAGTCTATAAAGTGCTACCAGACCATTTTTTTTTCTGTAACAGACTAACTTGGCTACCCCCTGAAGATCTTAAAATATTAGGTTATCTAATCAGGAAGCAGAAACAATATTGTGTGACTTAATCACACCACAAATAGTGAGTAGAAGAAGCAAACACAAACAGTCTAAGGATCTGAAAATTGATAAATACTTACAAATAAGGAAATGAAAATCAGCAAATTCTATACAGTCAGAAAGAGGAGACATCTGTACTGAATATGATCAGGAAGGAAGAACTCAGCCAGCTCTTTACATACCATTTGACATCTAATTTGTTTTTCAAAGGAGTAATGTTTATTTAACACATTAACATTTTACTATATGCAGTGTTAATAGAGGTTAAGTAAAAGACACCAGGGCAGCAAAATCACTTACTTATTCTTAACACAAGGACAAAACTGTTATGTGAGCAAAATGCAGAGTAACTTTTCAATTCTCACAGCACTTTTTGACACTTTAGGCTACTGGCTGCCTCTAAAGTATTTGAAGATTTTAGTAGGGCTGACTGATTTAGATTTCAATATGTTTAAATCATACTTGTCAAACTGCTATTAATTTTTAAACACGGTCATTTTTTTCCTCAACCTATTAATATGCCGAAATCCCATGAAGCATCAAATTTTGACCTGTACTCTCCAACATTTGCATATAGTACCTTTTCAGTGTGCTATGTTCAAGAATCCAATCCTAACTATCTTCTCAACAGCATGCAGAAATAGAGATCTACGGAATTCTGAATGAAAGGACGCTCAAACTGTTTGTATGATTCTCAGATACATGGTAGAGTGGATACTCCACTCCTGCTGTTGTTTCAAAATAAATCCCCAGAGTAATTTAAAGTAATTACTCCCTAGTGCTTCCTGGGGTTCTAAGTCGAGATAGTGCATCCCGATTAAGGGAGCCTGCCTTGGACTAATTTTGAGGCTTTCCTGTAGAGAGGGCAGTTATTTCAGGAGTTATTTCAAAATAAGTTATTTTGAAATAGTTTCCTAGAGCAGACATGCCCTCAGAAACTAACAAAAATAGGGTATGTCTACATTACCCCGCTAGTTCGAACTAGCGGGGTAATGTATGCATACCGAACTTGCTAATGAAGCCCGGGATTTGAATTTCCCGGGCTTCATTAGCATAAAGCCGGCTCCGCCATTTTTAAAAGCCGGCTAGTGCGAACCCCGTGCCGCGCGGCTACACGCGGCACGGGCTAGATAGTTCGAACTACGTAGTTATTCCGAACTATCTGTACGCCTCGTGGAACTAGCGGGGTAGTGTAGACATACCCATATATAGTATCAAGAGCTTTCATGGGCAAACCCCACTAGAATAGACATAACAGAAACCAAGTTATTTATAACAGGAAAAAAAAGGTACCTCTCAGCTGTAGGACAGATGCTAATGAGGCTAATTAAGTGGGCTGGTAGTGTCCCATACTTAGCTTTAGATGTAAAAAAGCAGTGTTAAAGGCAAGGCAGACTTGCTTTATAATGTGACATCCAGTTAATGTTTTTATTCAAGCCCAGGAAAACAGTGTCACATTTGCAGATGAATACCAATTCCACACTATCTGTCTTGTTGCTGGCTGGTGAAATTCCTTTGTAGAAGAATGGCTACTTTTAAATCCATGATTAAATGCCCAGAGAGGTTAAAATGTTCCCCTACAGGTTTATGTGAGCTACCATTTCTGATGTCTGATCTGTGTCCATTTATCCTTTGTTGTAGAGACTGTCCAGTTTGGCCTATATACCATTTAACATGGAGAGCTCTGTTCCCTCTTGAAGGTTGCAGGTTGGTGCAATAAAATATTGCCTTTCAATCTGCTAATTACTTCAGTATTTCTTTTGGACTTTGAGCTTTCCTTTGAAAAACTATATCAGTTGGGAAAATGCATTAAGGCTGATATCACTGTTGTTTCAGCAGGATGCAACAATTTTGATGTATGTGTCTATTACAGCCAGTTTGGAGACCAGATCAATTCCATCGTTTAGGCATTCTAGATAGATAGATTATAACTTCAGGTTGTCTAGAATTCTCAAGGAGCGGGAACGTTGCAGAAACAAAACTGAACTAGTCCAAGAAGCATATCATTCATTTTAAGTATAATTTTTTATTTTATTTTATTTTATTTATTTATGAAATGCTTGTTTGAACTCACATCTTCTAGAAACTAATTCTTTCTTGCAACTCCTCTGGAAAAAAATCAATACATATTAGACTAAGAATTATTCAACAAATAACACTGAACGGGATATATACATGTCACTATTGACAGTTATTGTTCTAAACTCTGTACAGACTTCCCAGGCAACAGTATGGCAGAATCAAGTCCTTCTCCTTCAGATCCACAGGCCTCTATCACTTGAGCTAAAAAAAACCTTCTATATTACATCAGAAACAACAAAGAGCCCAGTGGCACTTCAAAGACTTAACCATTTATTAGGGTATAAGAGCATAGCCTTTAAAGTGCCACCAGACTCCTTGTTGTTGTTGCTGAAACGGACTAACATGGCTACCTCTTGGAAACGTATAATACATCATAGAATCATAGAAGATTAGGGTTGGAAGAGACCTCTGGAGGTCAGCTAGTCCAACACCCAGACTAACCCTAACTAAAAGCAGGACCAACCCTAACTAAATCATCCCAGCCTGGGCTTTGTCAAGCATTACTTTGTCAGCCATTCAATACAGAGCAAGGTGAGGATTGCATAAAAGATCCGCTCATCAAGCAGATGACAGTGATAAAAATACACACTAGCCAGCATCTTTCATGCTACAAGACAATGTTTAAAATACAATTGAACTACTTTAATCCAGCAACCTTGGGAAATAGGCTATGCCAGATTATGGAATTTTTTGGACCATGGGTGCTCACCATAATGAAGGGCACTGGGGGTGAGGGTGCAGGAATCTGGAAGGGAAGAGGGTGTATGGGGGGATGGGGAAGTGGGGTCTGGACATGAGGAGGATAGGAGTGGAGTGCTTACCTGGCATACTGATCCTGAAGTCATATGTGGCTCTGCACCCTCCACCACTCTGGGAGCAGCAGGGAAAAAACCTCTTGACCAGTGGTTCACTGTGCTGCCATTTCCTCAGATGGGGGGATGGGAGTGACAGCATGCAAAGCTGTTTTGTCCTCTCCGTGCGAGGGTCCGAACCACGGGTGTTCCCAGGTCAAGGACACACAGATTATGGTGGTCCAAGTGTATATGCAAGTATAGTATCTTATAGAAGACACTTATCATTGCTTTTATTAAGGATTTGGGAACCAGCCTGATGAAAATAAGCTTCAAAACTTTTATGCGGATAAGAGAGAGTGAGCACAAGCAGCTAGAGCATGGTACTGGAACTCAGAAACGTGGGTTCTCTTCCTGGCTCTATCACTGCTACTTAGCAAGTCACTTCATCGTCTCACGCCTCAGTTTCCCTCTCTCTAAAATGGGAATAATGATACTGACCTCTTTGTAAATCTTTGCGAAGATTCGTGAGATATTTTTGTATTTTTAGAGGAATATTGTTTTTAAAAGTACTGATATGCTCCTCTACTCCCTTCAGAACAATGCATCTTCCACCATCTCCAAACCCTACCGTCCACTGTTACACTAATCAGTCTTAAATAAACAATATTTACCTTAAATTTATGGGGGAGGGATTAAATTCCCCTTTCTAGCCCTCTGTCTTATGTGACTTTCATTTTTTCCCTTCTTCTTCCAGTCTAAATTATTTCTAATGTATTTTTTTTTTTGCCAATCAACACTACCTTTCCATTCTAATTGACTCCAGCACCCGCAGTCCAAACCACTTGTTCACAACCTGTGACTCCTTTTGGAAATATTACCCCACTCTTGCACTCTCCTACATACCAAATTTCGGGGCTCTGCCCTAGGAAAAGCTCGAGGTATCCTCATCTGTTCTGTGAAGCAGCAAAAGTGTCTAAGAAAGTCTCAAAATAAATAGTAACAATAATGAACAATAAAATGTGAATTTCAGAAATAATTAATTATTGGAAAATTCACCCCTTAACTCCTATTACCCCAACTATAAAAATTCTTATTGGAGTTCTCATACCCAAGATTTTGCTTACCACATGTTTATACATTCATATAGTCTTGGATGCTATTGCATTATGTGGACTTGCGTTATATATTTTTCAAAGTGCAGTTTTTATCTGTAAAAATATTCATAGTAAAAGGTCAATTTCTCTGTGGCTCAGTTCCCCTTTTGTAAAATTAAGACAATGGAGATTCCTTTCCCTCATCCTTTGCCCTTTGGGAGTCTATAAATTCTCTGGATCGGTGACTTTCTCTTACAACATGCAATGCCTAGCAGAATGAGGTGCCAGTCTTATTTTGGACATGTATTATTAATTATTTTTATGCTTTTTTGATTGTTATGGCATGGTCCTTCAGATATGATCTCCCTCAAAAGTAAGGCATGAAATCCCTTAAAAATAATATTACTGCTATTGTTCATGTAAAAATAATACTTCTCTTGCTAACATGTTGAGTCTTTTATCTGTAGTGTTTAAAAATCAAACGATTTAGTCTGGTAGAAGATAAATGATTCAAGGAGTTTGGGGAAATAACAAAAGCTTCTGAAAAATGGCACTAGATCTGTTCTTTGAAAGACGGGAGAGGACATTAAGTTTTTAAAGTGGGGAGGGGTGACACTTTCTTTGCCAGTAATGCATGATTAAACAGTGTAACAGATAATGTGAGAGAGAACATTTGAATCTGACAGAAGACTTTCCAAGAGGCAATTGAACCATAAGTTTTGACAGTCATCTCTTTGGCACCTTATCACACTTATCTTTAAAGCCTCTTAAACACTTTGTAAGAACTTTATTCCAATGGAAAATTATCATCTGTTCTCAGTGAAATATTTGTTGCAAAGATATTTTAGTTAACTCAAGATTGTGGCAATCTGTTGTCTTGAACCCTAGTCCTGACATCTGTTCTGCACAGAGCCAATTGACTTCACAGGGATTCAGCATGAGTGGCGTAAAAGGTCATGAAATCAAAGGTGCTACACACAAGGCAGCTTGAAGGATTGGGGCCTTGACTGACAGATGGTCTTAAACTTTCTGGCTTGGGCTGAAGAATACAGATAAATAAATCTGAGAAAAAAGGGATTTTTTTATAGGACACATAGCTAAGTCTAAACTGGTATTTACCATTGCACAGGACGGGTGACTTATACACACAGAAATACTAAGACGATCAGACACCCAGTTTTTAAGCCCTGCTGCAGGTGTCCTGACCTTTTCATAAAAATAGGCAAATTGTCCCATGTTTTCTGTCTTGCCCCTATCAGGATTAATGGGTCCTCCTGCTGATTGGATCCCTGGTCAACAGCTGCCCACCCACTAGCAATGGGTATGTTTGTGAAGGGGTCTAGTAGCTGATAATGAGAGTGGGGTAAGAGTGATACCTCCCCCTCCCCGCTGGTCAGTCAGCACAGCCCCTGCTACAACCCTTTGTCCTGTTTCCAGATCTCACTGGCTACTCACTGCACACTGTAGTGGTTGGAAAATAGACACCAGGAGGCAGCTGGTTTCATGTCACTTTTGCTGTCCCTCTCATCAACCCTTTTCATGCTCCCCTCTTGCTGCCCTTTCCCTGCTTTGCCCCCCGCCCCCAGTCCTGCTGGTCCTCTATATCCCTACCCCCTGACCTCCACCCCTTGGCTGGGTGCATTCAACTTCCAGCAGTGTGTGGAGAACCAGTCTCTGGTCACAGCACTCAACTAACCAACAGCCTGTCTGGCAGGCTTCTTACTTTTCCCAAAGTCCTGGGAAAGCCCAAAAGCTGCTGGCCAGGAGGAACTGAGCCCTGCATGTATCAAAACCCTACACAACGCGGGCATGGGGAAGTGTCTTTCCTCCTCAGCTAAACTCTGGATTGGGGAAGAAAGAAGTGATTTCCATCTTGTTCCCTCCCAAACCTTCAGACTCCACAGTAGCCTGGATTCTGCCCATAGGGAACATGAGGCTGTTCCATCCTCTAGTTCCCTTCCCTGTGAGCTACTTCTCTGGCTGTGTTCCTTGAAGCTCCTGCAGACTGAAGTCAAGTTTTCTGGTCCCTTACCTTAACCCGTTCCTGCCCACACTATAGCCTGGGGACAGGAGGCTTCTAGGTTACATGAGTGGCCAGCATTAGCCTAGAAGTGTTGGCTACCATTTGACACTCTGTGGACCGGAACAGACAAGCAGCTTCCAGCCACATGGGAGTGGGAGGAGAGCAGGGAGATGAGCTCTGAAAAGGCAGGCCAAGTTATCTCTTACCACTGACTCCTCCCCTGTAACTGGAAGCTCCCATCCCTTCTGTTCCATACAGTGCTGAAAGGCTGCTGCTGGCCACATTCTGATGTGAACCTTGTGAGGAATCTGTGGTGGAGTGTGTGACCCTGCACCTCCCACCTTCTCCGCCCTACCCCCCACTCCCCCGCCATGTGTTGCCTCAAATCAATGCCGTGTCAGGGATCAGGAGAGAGAGGTCCATCTTGGGGGCCCAAACAGGCATAAAGGATGGAAGGCCTCAGACAGGGAGGGTCATCTCTCCTATGTGAAAGAGATGTATTAGAATGTCTGTGTTTCACCTCTCCATGTGTGTGTGGAGAGGGTAGAAGTGTGTGTGTATGAACCCTAAAGCCTTAAAAAAAAGAATCTAACTACAAAGTATTCCTTTTCAACAGGGATGCTAATTTGAACATTTGTTCAATTGATTGCCATAAAACTTGCTTGAGTACAAGTAGTTTTTCCAGGTGTCCAATATTCAGCATAGGGAAATATGCCCTCCCTCACCATGAAATACACTTGCTGGAAGTTTGCAGCATAACATTATTTTATTTCTTAGAATTCAGAATGGTACACAAGAATGCAAAGAATACACAGAGAAAGATAAAGCAGGCTGCTCCCTAAAACAGAAAGACACAACTCACCTTTACTCTAGACTGGCAGTACACTTAGGGTATGTCTACACTATAGAGTTCAAAACTGTCAATGTCAATCTTTCAGGGTTCAAATTAGTGGGTCTAGTGAAGACAGCTAGTTCGAACTGAGAGGGGCACTCTAGGGAGTATTCATCCTTCGACTTCCTGCTGTGTGGTCAGAACCAAAAGTCAAAGATACTTTGACTTCAGCTATGCAATTAATGTTACTGAAGTTGAGTAGCTTACTTTGACCTTATCCTGTAGTGTAGACATACCCTAAATGACTTACTCAGTCCAAATCATATGACTTCTCTCACAACGCCATATCCTGTAGACACGAGCAGGACCACACAAGGAGACTTTCCTCAGATAAGTTCTGTTTTCTATTCCTAGGTAGGTGTGCGACTCCCATGAAAGCGCATTATATTTATGTATGTACATCTGAAAGCAAACTAGCCTCATTAATAAACACATTTTAAAGCATAGCTATCCTGTGCTTCTAGATCTACCATCAGATGTGCTGGAATATCTATAATTTACTTCAATGGGAATTGCAAACATGAAGCCAAATCATGTTCTCCTAAGCAACAATGTAAAGCAAGAGTGAGAGGCTGCATGAGAGCTTAAAAACAGAAAAATCTGTCTACAATAGTAGGTATATATAACTAGTAATCACAGATATTCTAAAACATCCATTTCTATCCCGATTTTAATAGCGGATGCAGATGAATTGTGGTGCACAAAATTTGGAATGGTGCATTGAGGCCGAGTTTAGATGAGTATGACAGAATGAATACTTTTACATTTTCTGACTTTTGATTGTTCAGAAATATAATCAGTGTAGACTTGAAAAAAACCAACTTACCCAATTTTAACTAAGATCATTGAGGGCAACGAAACAACTAATAATATTTTACTCACCCCAATAGAACAGGAACAAATCTCCCCTAGTGCAAGTGGTCGTGCAGAATTTTGCAGGGCTAAATCAAGATATGTTTTGTTTTGTTTTAGTCTGTTTAGGTTCTTATTCCCTGATCACCATATAGCTGAATGTTTTCTAGTAATGCATCTAGCAATGTGACTGAACAGCTCTCATGTGTTTGTTCTCTCACTCTCTCCCAGAGGGAGAAAGGTGTGCAGAATGGTGTCTTGATTTGGCATTGTGAGGTTTGTTTGTTTTTGGTTTCAGTTTAATATATGACTATAAATGATGCCATCATTTTTATATTACGGAACATAACAACATAAGAACGGCTGTACTGGGTCAGACCAAAGGTTAATCTAGCCCAGTAGCCTGTCTGCCAAC
The DNA here is from genome assembly GCF_052426305.1 of Pelodiscus sinensis. NCBI lineage: Eukaryota > Metazoa > Chordata > Testudines > Trionychidae > Pelodiscus > Pelodiscus sinensis. Next base: position 18,925,867 of record NC_143054.1, read on the forward strand.
AGTGGCCAGCACCGGGTGCCACAAAGGGGGTGGACCGAAGACAATGATCAAGCGATTTGTCTTGTGCCATCCATCTCCAGCCTCTGACAAACAGAAGCCACGGACACCATTCCTACCCCCTGGCTAATAGCCTTTTATGGACCTAACCTCCATGAAATTATCTAGGTTCTCTTTAAACTCTGTTATAGTCCTAGCCTTCACAGCCTCCTCTGGCAAGGAGTTCCACAGGCTGACTATGCAGTGTGTGAAGAAGAAATGTATTTTATTAGTTTTAAACCTGCTACCCATTAATTTAATTTGGTGTCCTCTGGTTCTTCTATTATGGGAACTAATAAATAACTTTTCTTTATCCACCCTCTCCACACACTCATGATTTTATATACCTCTATCATATCCCCCCTCAGTCTCCTCTTTTCTAAACTGAAAAGTCCTAGTTGCTTTAGCCTCTCTTCATACGGAAGTTAAGGTCAAAGAAATGTGCGTGCTTTGCACTTGAAATGGAAAGTGGCGAAATTTGTTGTGGCCTATAGTTCTTGTGGCGTTCATTCCACAAATGTGAAGCCAAATGATATTTTCTATTGCATCTGGACATGAAGGTGCAACAAGGATCACAGATTGCACATGAAACAGAGAACATAAGTATTTAACTTGGAAGGGTGGTTTAATTCTTGATTCTGTAAGGGTATGTCTACACTACCCCGCTAGTTCGAACTAGGAGGGTAATGTAGGCATACCGCACTTGCAAATGAAGCCCGGGATTTGAATTTCCCGGGCTTCATTTGCATAAGCGGGGAGCCGCCATTTTTAAAACCCCGCTGGTTCGAACCCCGTGCAGCGTGGCTACACGGGGCACGAACTAGGTAGTTCGAACTAGGCTTCCTAGTTCGAACTACCGTTACTCCTCATTTCAGAAGGCTTCTGGGGGTGGAAGCTCTCTTGCAGCCCCCCAATTGCCCCCTCTCCCCAGATGGCACCCTGCGGCAAGTGCAGCCGGTCTGATGGCCGAGTGCTGTGATGTGCCCAGTGTGGGCACTCAGGGCACTCCAAGCCAGGACTGCTTTGCAAGCGGGGCACCCCTGAGAACTGTCTGTCCGGAGTGGGGGTCGGGTCCCTTTAAGCACAGCAGCTCCATGCTCTAAGTCCTCATCTGATGCCCTGCCGGCACTGCTTCCGGCCATCCTTAACCCCGGTTCAGGGTCCACTTAATGTGGACATGCTAGTTCGAATTAGCAAAATGCTAATTTGAACTAGTTTTTTAGTCTGGATGCGTTAGTTCAAATTAGCTTAGTTCAAATTAACTAATTTGAACTAAGTTAGTTCGAATTAGCGCTGTAGTGTAGACATGCCCCCACTGAGTAGCTGACCGTCTTTGTTTTTGAATGATCTGTTTGGGTTTCTCTTTCTTCCACTCAAAACTCGAGTAGTTTTGTACAGGGTTTTTAAGTCCCTTGTTTAGATGATGCCTCTGCTTTTTCTGCAATCTCATTTATGAAATTTCTCTTATTCCTGTGGAGACTTTTCTTTCTGTGACACACTGGGCTGGATTGTGAGTGGTCCACTTTGGTTACACGATAGTAGTCTCTGTAAAGCAAAAACGATTACATATATAATATTAAAGAGATAGTAATTGTAAGTTGAGCTAAAAATCTCTTGGTGAAGGCCATAAATCCAAACAATAAATCGCATTGTAAAGTTACAAGGTTACAGTAATCTGACAACCATTGGAGGTGAATTCATTATCGTTCATTTCACTTCAAATCTAAATTTCAGGTCTCGTGACCAAATAAATGGAGTGTAATTATTAAAAGTACATAAATGACCTAGTGAGAAAAAATGCTACTGCAGTTGATGTTCACAAAGTTTTATTCTATACATCTAGGAGATTTAAAAATTGAATATCTGAGCAGAGTGCTCAGTCAAATAACCTTCCAGTCTCTTGACAGACAATATATACACTGAGGAGTCTTATTAAGCAATCTATCTCTATAAAGGTCATTAGGTTCTAGACAGCTAATAAGAATATAATAGAATCTCAGAAGTCCTCTGTAACATAATCTGACAAATTGAAACTCAAGTTCAACTTCATTTGGATGGGCAAACCATGAACCATATGCTCATGATTAGAAACAGTGAGACTCCTGGGGTGTAAAGAAAGGCAGAATATGATGCACCAAAAGACAGGACTATGCAGCATTGTAAAGACTAACAAGATGGTTATTAGGTGATGAGCTTCCGTGGACCAGACCCACTTCCTCAGATCAATATGAGGAAGAAAATTGACACGACCATATATACCAAAATGATACAATAAAAAGAAAAAGTGAACACGTATAAAATTGACAAATCAGATTTAAGAATAGAGGAGGGGTGAGGCGGTAAAGTGCTGCATAGTCCTGTCTTTCATTTCAGCTAGACCAGACTAACACAGCTGCATCTCTATCAGAATATGATGCAGGTTTACAAAGCTGAGGCTATTCATGCCCTTTCTCGCCTTCTCACATACCCAGGTTGTCAACAAGTCATCTTACTTTTCCACTACATTTGCCTCTAAGTAAGAGCTCTGTGTAAGATTTCAGTTGCTATGAACAAGCTTTATCAGTCCTATAAAATTCAGGACAGGAACTATGCTACATGGTTTTGAGTGTCTTCTATTGGCACCTTTTCTCTAGATAGATAGATAGATAGATAGATAGATAGATAGATAGATAGATAGATAGATAGATAGATAATTATACATGTACACACATGTACGCTCCCTAAATACCTTCCTCACTGTCTGGTTAGCTAACTGTGACACTTTGAGGACCACCATGAACAATAAGGGGTTATCTCATCAACTTCCCTGTAACCTTGGGTGTCTTTCTACTATACACCATTGGTTCAGAGCCTTGACACCAGGAGTCTGCCCACAAGCATAAGGTCTCACCCTGACTTCTACCATCTTAGTTACTTTTGCAGTGTGACACCAATAGCCTTTTCAATGCTGAGCCTTTCCAAATCTATTCACCCAAGTTCTTCATTACCAAGTTCAGACACCTCTGATTCATCACCCCACAAGGTGCGAAACCAGCCTTCTACCCTATCACCAGCTTGCTTTGGGACACACACTCCACATAGCATGCACATCAAAGATCTTATAAACGTTATTTATAAAAATCCTCTCCCCCCCACAAATTCAAAGATGAAATGCTAAAGGGAGCAAACACAAACTATACAGAAAATAAACAAAATGCAGGACAATGTAGCACTTTAAAGACTAACAAGATGGTTTATTAGATGATGAGCTTTCGTGGGCCAGACCCACTTCCTCAGATCAAGTAGTAGAAGAAAATAGTCACAACCATATATACCAAAGGATACAATTAAAAAAAATGAACACATATGAAAAGGACAAATCACATTTCAGAACAGGAGGGGGATGCGGGGGGGGGGGGAGGAAGGAAGGTAAGTGTCTGTGAATTGATGATATTAGAGGTGGGGAGAGTGGGATGTCTGTGAGCTAATGGTATTAGAGGTGATAATTGGGGAAGCTATCTTGGTAATGGGTAAGATAGTTTGAGTATTTGTTCATTCCTTCCCGGAAAGTGTCGAATTTTAACATGAATGACAGTTCAGAGGATTCCCTTTCAAGTGCAGATGTTAAAGGTCTTTGTAGCAGAATGCAGGTGGTTAAGTCATTGAGGTTGTGACTATTTTCTTCCACTATTTGATCTGAGGAAGTGGGTCTGGCCCACGAAAACTCATCACCTAATAAACCATCTTGTTAGTCTTTAAAGTGCTACATTGTCCTGCATTTTGCTTCAGCTACCCCAGACTAACACAGCTACATTTCTATCAGAAAATAAACACACAGACACAACCGCAGGTTCACACTTCTCTATTTCTAAAAATCCCTTCTTTAATACAAGTTACCCATCGCCCTTGGTAGTTTCCCAGGATATCCCTTATGTGTAGGGGGATCTAGCATTTCATAGATGCCTTCCCACTTAAAGGCTGCCCTTCAGTTTCAAAATGAAAGATGAAAACATCATTTTCAAGTCTCCTTTTAAAAATATTTGCCTCTTCCCCTTTTCTAGCGTGTTAAAATTACATTCATTTAGCTTTTGGTCTACCAAAAAACACCAGCCTTATTGCTTCCATGGTCCTTTCCATGATACTTGAAGAGACCTCCCTATCTTGTCTTCATTTAAATTCCTGATACACTGTCATTTAAATTCCTGATACACTCTCATTTAATCTGCAATACCTACAGATATCTTCCCACTCTGCAGTAATGCTGTAGTAATGCAAGCCCTAATATAATTAATATCAACTAAATTAACTTCACTAAGTTCTTCCATTGTGTATTTTGTTTGATCTTTCAGACTGTAAATTCTTCAGAACATGGCTGTAATCCTCCCTCTTCACCATACACTTTGCATAGAGGACAGGCCCTCTCAGAAGGGGGGTGAGGAAGGCAATTTGGCCCGGGAAACAAAGAGGCTTCAAATTTTGACATTTTTCTACCAAGTCATTTCCATTTATTATGCACCTTGCAGCTATAACAGAGACAACAAAAGAAGCTATATACCTGCAAAAAATTGATTTAAATCATTGCTGGACTTAAGGCCTTCACCAATTTTTCGGTCACATCTGAGTTTTCATCTGCCTGACTGGAGACTGGAGTAGCTTCTGTGATTAGTGATTACATTCTGTTTACATTCTTTGCATAGTTTAGAGGTTTTGAAAGTCTTAATTAATTCTGATACTGTAAAGTGATTTTGCTTGGTCTGAGGGTGAGTTTAACCTTTAATTTAGAAGTTTATCTTTGCATGAGAGATTTTCATATTCCTGGTTTTTCTTATGTGTTTTTGTATACAATAACAATATCAAGCTACCTCTTCATCCACTTTTAGATTCACCATTAAAGGCTTTTTTGTGATGATAAACATTTAATTCTAGCTGTTTTATAAACTTTATCTCTAATCTGGCAATTGCCTCATGTTCACATTCATAATAATATACCAGTTATTAGAGGAATTTAATAATGGGAACATGTTAGCAGACAAAATTTCAAGACTTTGAAATAAGGTTATAAGGGCTGTAGCAAATAACACCCCTAAACTATTATTATATTATATTCATTGCAAAGTATATACAATTAAAATTTAATTTGCTTTTAGCGAATTAATTTATTATATGCCACTGTGTTTTAAAAGAACCTCTTTATAAAAATAAGGCGAAGATTTGAAACTGGTATAAGTGGCTAAAGCAACAGAGTGAAGCAGCAGTTAAGAGTTTAAAGCCAATACCATCATTACTTGTAGAAAAGACACCTCAGCCATTAGATGGTGACCATACTGAGAGTGACACTTCCAGATCTGATGATGGAAACTTTTTACCCACAAATGGCATTTCAATGCCACTGCCTCAAAATGAGGAAGTTGTTAATCAAGACACAGAAATACTAACAGTAGTGATAGATGCAGAATCTCTGCTTGATTTAGAGACTGCAGGCAGAAAATGAGGACCTCGGAGATGTTGTGCAACAAGAGCAAGAACTTGTGACTAGCACAGGACACAGTGTAAAAACAGTGACATCAGAACCTGATATTGGACTTCTTGATAAGAACAATGTTGCTCAAATACAGTCGTTTCTCAAAGTTAGTTGCTTTCATATTCCAAGTAATATACTGAAACAGTGTTTCTCAAACTGTGCTCTGCAGAGCCCCAGGGCTCCACGAGACATCTCCAGGAGCTCTACAAGGTTGAAAAACTGGAAACATTGATAGGTACAACACATACAATCAGTGGACTGCTGGGGCACCGCATAAATTTTGACGCATGTAAAGGGCTCCGGAGCCCAAAAAGTTTGAGAATCGCTATTCTGAAAGATGCTGAAAATCATGCTTTTCCCACTCGTCTGCTTACAAACACTCTTCCAAATGGAGAGACCTATACAAAAGACTGGCTCAGCTGGAACATGGAAAAGCAAGCTCTCTATGTGCACCCTGTTTCATTTTTAAAAGTAATACTTTAAATGCATCGGTACTGTCTGATCTATCCAGTTGGAGCATCAATAGAGATTGGAGGGAGCTGAAAGACCAAATACCTGCACATGGAACTTCAGTATCGGATAAAGATAACTGTTACCTAGAAATCAGGTAATAGAGCAGCACTGCCTAACAGTTCAATTGAAAACTTACTCCTGATTGAAGTAAACACAGAAACTGATAACTCGAAAAACTCCTTGAATGCATATTTAATATTCTTTTTTTTTCCTGAATAGGGATTAGCTTTGTTTGGTTCCAATCAACGTATCAGTGACCCTACAAACAGAAACTTTCTAGGTATACTTGAGCTTCTTAGCTAGTTGTGGCAACCAAACACTAAATCTTGTCGGCCTTGATTGCACTGAATCATGCAAGGAAACAATCATATACTTTGGAAGAATCCAGTAATTGTACTACCTCTTCAGTAGCAGTCCTCGAAAGTGGGAAATTCTGAAGCATCATCGGCCTGTTTCCCTTCACAGCAGGTCGACAACAAAATGGTCAGTATGAATCGATGGCATTAAATGGGTTGCACAGCATTTGGATTCTGTGAGGAAGTGTATAAGTAAGCTTGCATCTCTCACTCTCATATCACAGGCTCACACTGAGCTTAAGTCAATTCAAAAGTATATATCCAAATTTGAATGCATTTTAATGTCATCCATGTGGATGAAGCAGCTAAAAATGATCTATGAAACTAATCTTGCAATTGAAGCATGAAAGGCTACATTATATGTTGAGTGAGATAACATTGAACAACATCTTAAAGATATTCAAAAGATTTGTGATCAATGTAATGCAATCCTTTCTGAGTCCAAATCTCAGCCCCACTTCTCAATCTGTGCAGAAAGGCACTATCGAGTCAATGTTTTTTTCTTATTATTGACTCCATCAAATCCGGTCTTAGACGTTGATGTGAGTCACTGCAACAAATTTGTACCCTTTTTGGATTCCTTTGGGAGTTCAAAGAACTAAGTGATGAAGATCTATAGTCAGTGGCTGAATAGTTTCAACAAAGGTATAACAATGAAATTTCAAGCAATCTTTCAAGTTACAAGATTGTCTTCCTGAAATGTATACATTCCACCAATGTTGAATGGGTCTGCAAGCCAAAAGAACTTCAAGAAATATTCAGTCTCAGCCTCTCAACTGTATTTCCTAATACGCATTCAATGTGTTAAAACAAGTAAAGAACTATTATCATTCTACAATGGGACAAGAGCGTTGAATGGGCTCACAATGCTTAACATTAAGAATTATGTTGCACGTGAATTAGATTTTTCTTCAAGTATAAATGAGTTTGCACACAACAAAGCCAGAAAAGCATTCCTAAAATGAAGAGTTTTGCTTGCAGTGGAAAATTACAATTAGAATTACATTTTTAATATACATGCTGTTGGTATGATGACTTAATTGTTAATAAATTAATGTCTCAAGTGTCCATTTTCATGTATTCTTTTGGTTTTAGTATGACCCTGTGGATGAGAAGTTAGATATGTTGGGGACCTGGTGCTGCAGCTGGGCTGGGACCTCTAAACTCAAAGTGGCCCAGGCCTCTGTCATTCTCTGAGACGGCCTGCTAGAGGACCATATTCTCAGGGCTTGTCTTCCTCTCATTGTTAGCTTCAGTTATAATTTGAGTTTTGCTCCTAACCAGATTATTGTCCACACACACATCTCTGGATACAATTAGCTGGTGTATTTAGCTCCAGCTATAAATCTATGGGGGTATGTCTACACTGCCACCGTAGTTCCACGAGGAGTAACGGTAGTTCGAATTAGAGAGCCTAATTTGAATTACCTACTCCATGCCGCGTGTAGTCGCGGGCACGGAGTCCACACTAACGGGGATTTAAAAATGGCTGTGCCCGGCAAGATGCAAATGAAGCCTGGGATATTTAAATCCCGGGCTTCATTTGCAACTTCGAATGCCTACATTAGCCACCCTAGTTCGAACTAGGGTGGCAGTGTAGACATACCCTTGGAGATGATGTGCAGGTAGAGATACTGAAGCGCTTCCATTGCAGCCACTAGTAATACAGTAGAGGTGCAGCAACTTCTCAGTTCTTTTTGTGCTAATCCCATCACTCATCCAATCCAATCACACTGTGTAATTCCTGTGTTGTTTGACAGGGTGGTAACTCTCAGGCTTTGTCTACACAGCAGCGTTTTTTCAGAATAACTGATGTTATTCCAAAATAACAAAGATCATGTCCTCACTGCAAGCCATGATTTTGAAATAATGGTGAGCTGGAGGTCTTCTTACTCTGACTGATGGTAACCCTCATTTTATGAGGAGTATGGGAAGTCGAAGGAAGAGTGTCCTTCCTTCGACTTCCTGCTGCGTAGACAGTGCTAAAAGTAGAGTTAAGCCATTTCTACTTAAACTACACAATTGATATAATTCAATCTGCATAGCTTAATTCATCTTTAGCCCATCTGTGTAAATGTACACTCAGTGTGCTCACATGAGGTTAGCTCGAATGAAGCAACTTGAGTGCTCTAACGCAAGCTGACTGTTTCAGAGACAGGGACAAGCCCCACCAAGCCCAAAGTAACAAAAGTCTAGCATAGTCTACATGTCAGAATGTTATTTATAAATGTGAGGAAAAGCTAGAAAACTCTGATAAAAGAGCTTCAAAGCTCCAGTTGAAACCTCCAGGGTTGGCATAGCAATAAGCCAAAAGAATCTATGAAAGCAAATGCGTATAGCTGTAATCGCAGAATTTGATTTTAATGAGTTGAGATTGCAACCCCATCTTAGATATTGTTTCTTGGGGGAAGAGGGTCACAGAATGGGAACAAATGGAACATGTACTTTGGAAGGAACAAGCTTTGGCATCATAGATTACTCCCCAACTATCTCTCCACTGGACCTTCATCATCCTGAAAGGCATCCTGAGAGGCATCCTGAAAGGCATCATCCTGAAAGACAAGGAGAAAGAGAGTGGGAAAAAAACAGATGACATCACTATCTCCATGAAGATCACTATACATGGAACATGAGACTTGAGTTCCTGAGGTCACCCATACCCTATGGTTTCTTCCATGTTCCTTCACCGCCTTATTTCTTCTCTTTCATGTTTCTCTGCTTTTGTCTTCTCTTTCTAGTACAAGGCTACTGAGCTGGTCAAGAGTACTCCACCTGCTGTAACATCCATGAGAGTCTTGTTTTATTCACAAATTGTACATCTTCCCTGCATCTTAACAAGCTGCCTTTTTTTGGAATATTTTTCATAATAATGGGTGTGCTATTTCAGCATCCCTGTAACCCTCATTCCATGAGGGTTAAAGGATGTCTTGATATAGCGCGTTATTTTTAAATTTGGCACTGTGTAAACGCGCCAAATTTCAAAATAAGCTATTTCAAAATAGATTTGAAATAAGATACACAATTTGAGTAGTGCAAATTATGTATCTTATTTTGAGTTTAGGGTGCTATGTAGAGGCACCCAAAGTGAATAACTAAATGCAGTTTAAGCTTAATGAGTTAACTTTAATAACCTCTGTGGACTGCTCGTTTCCTGCCTTCACTGAAATGTTGGCAGCACCTCTGTGATGAGGTATTCCTGTGTGCTAACCATGCTAACAAGAGGTCTAAACTAGAAGAAAGCCTTGTATAAAAGTTCCTTGTTGTTTTTACAACTGATTCTACTCACCATTACTCTGTGGGTATGTGAGTGAGGAGGTGGTTGGTGGTCAAACTCCTGTTTTTGTGAAGATTTTTTAAAATTCTTTCAAGACAAATTGGGGTTCACTTTCAGTGAATACTGTCTCTGGAATGCCAGACATGTGAAGTGGGCTTTCAGTTTGCCAATCACAGATTTGCTTCTTGAATCAGGCAGAGTATTGACCTTCTGAAAAAATGAGTAGTAGTATACTGTAATCAAACATTACTTTTCCTTGAAGGCAAATAAAGTCAGCTCAGGTTATAAGAGTCACTTTCTATTGGTGATGATCACACAACAGGCAGGTGTCACAACCTTCTATCAAGAAACAGAGTTGTGTATTCATTACCAGCCAGTAAGCACAGTCTTGAGCCTACCGAAAACAGCTGTCAATGCCCAGATGCCAAGCATGCCATTTTTAAAATGACATCTTTATATAATATGGTGGGGACAATGGCTCTCTGTTCTCCAAACGGGATTCTATCCTGAACACTCAGCTCACCTTCAATTTGGAAATATGGTTCTGCTCCTCCTGGTTCTTTTCTCATGACCCTGCTGGTTCTTTTCTCATGACTACCTCTAGTTGAGCATACATTCCATAGCCTCCTTGATTTCCCATAAGCTTCACTATTGGAACTGGTAGACTGAATCCATTAATGTGCTCCATTATGTCCTAATCTTCTTCCAACAACTCGCTAATGCTCAGGGTATCATCTAACAGCAGTAATTGTCCTGGAGAATATCTAATCTCTACCTGGATCTCTGCCTGGCAGCGCTGGAGATACATCAACATACCTGTACTTTGGTATTGAGAAGGAAATTTGCCATGATTGTCTTCAGGGATTTATGGTGTAATTCCACTACTGTGGGTTGGCCATATGTGAACTGATGGAATCACTTCATTCCCAATACTACAGCCATAACCTCTTTGTAATGGATTTTGTCTGGACGCAAGCTCCCACTCCCGCCTCAGGGGTGGGGCCCAGCGAGCCCACCATCTTAAAGACCCGGGGCCCGGAGGCTAGACAGGTGCGAGCTCCCAACTCCTCCCTTTCTGGGTTGAGTAGGGCCCAGCGAGCCCTCCATCCAAGAAATCTCGTGGTCCTTCGACCCCGCCCTGGGTTCTGCCTTTCGTAATAATGTCCCCCTGGTGGTGACTATCCCTCTCGAGGTTCTCAATCACTTGTGTGATTGCTATGTGAGATGATTGGGTGGGGGCTAGATGGACCCGGGCCCACCCTCTCCACTGGGTCCCAGCCCGGGGCTCTATGGGGTGCGGGTTCTACCCTTACCCAGCTGACGGGGTCCCACTCTGAAACGCATCAGCCAATGGGCGCCAAAAGTGCTCTACCCCTGGCTACTTCCTAGCCTCCCCTAGCCTGAGGGACTCCAGTCCCTGAACCCCGGGTCTTACCGCTCCGGCGTGGGCCCGGGACTCCCCTTCCCAGCTCTCTGGTGTCCAATGCGCCGGCCTCCAGAGAGGAGGAAGGAATCGCTTCCCTGTGGTCCTTCCCCTGCTTCTGCCTTCTCGGCATCTTTTAAACTCCCCGCCGGAGGTCGCACCGCCCTTCCTCGCCTCTCCCCCAACATCCTGACGTATGGCGCATCAGATCTCAGGGGGTGGGGTTACATCCTGGCGCTCCGGGGCCGGGGCCGGGGCACGGTGGCCTGCCTCGGGCTGCCGGCAGGCACTGCCTCCCGGTGCTCAGTGGTCCCACTCCATGCGGGGCTCAGCAGGGGCAGTGTTCCGGCTGCGCGTCTGCCAGGCAACACCTCCCCGCCTTCCCACCAGGGCCGGAGCCAGTGCCCTGCCTGTTTCAGTGCAGGCCTCGGCTGGCCCGTCACACTCTTTTTTTATTTGGATGTACTCCAGTTTTGTTTCTGGCCAGCCTTTGCTGGCAGAAGTCACCAGATGCTTCTGAAAGAGAGCAACACCTGATTTTTCATTTGAAACATCACAGTAGAGAGTCAGTGACTCTCTTGGCTGGTAGTACTTCAGGAAATGTGCATCCAATATCATTAGTTTTAAAGTGTCAAATGCTTGATGATGGGGCATCTGCCTTGTCCCAGCATTCTGCCTTGTGAGCTGGCGTGTGGATTCCATTACTGCAGCCAGGTATGGACAGAATTTGGACAGAATGTTTTTCATTCCTATGAAGCACTGGGCCCATTTCAAATCCAATGGATCTGTCATGTCTCTAACATCCTTGATCCTGCTGGAATCTGTTTGCAGTCCCTCTGCTGCCAGCAAGTGTCCAATATATGTCACCTCTCACAGTGTCTGAGTTGCATTATTCTAGATATTATGTCCTGTTCTTCTTCCTGTATATCAGTAGAAAATCTTACCATAGAGTTGTAGAACTGGAAGGAACCTCAAGAGGTCATCAAGTCCAGTCCCTGGCACTCATGGCAGGACCAAGCACACCTCGACCATCCCTGATAGGTGTTTGTCTAACATGCTCTTAAAAATCTCAAATAATGGAGAATCTAAAACCTCTCTAAACAATTTATTACAGTGCTTAGCCACCCTTCAATTTAAGATTTTTTTGAATTAGTGCTTTAGTGTAGACATACCCAAAGAGACAGTGTACACATCAGTCTGATAGGTCAGCTGAGGTCTTAACTTCAATAATGAAAAACTAAGATAATTTACAGTAAACTAAGAATAAGTTTATTAATACATAAGGGTATGTCTACACTACAGCACTAATTTCATAGAATCATAGAATAATAGGACTGGAAGGGACCCCCGCCCTCAAGGCAGGACCAAGCTCTGTCTACACCATCCCTGACAGATATCTATCTAACCTGTTCTTAAATATCTCCAGAGAGGGAGATTCTACCACCTCCCTTGGCAATTTATTCCAATATTTGACCACCCTGACAGTTAGGAATTTTTTCCTAATGTCCAATCTAAACCTCCCCTGCTGCATTTTAAGCCCATTACTCCTTGTCCTCTCCTCAGAAACCAAGAGGAACAAATTTTTTCCTTCCTCCTTGTGACACCCTTTTAGATATTTGAAAACCGCTATCATGTCCCCCCTTAATCTTCTTTTTTCCAAACTAAACAAGCCCAGTTCATGAAACCTGGCTTCATAGGTCATGTTCTCTAAACCTTTAATCATTCTTGTCGCTCTTCTCTGTACCCTTTCCAATTTCTCCACATCTTTCTTGAAATGTGGCGCCCAGAACTGGACACAGTACTCCAGCTGAGGCCTAACTAGTGCAGAGTAGAGCGGCAGAATGACTTCACGAGTTTTGCTTACAACACACCTGTTGATACAACCTAGAATCATATTTGCTTTTTTTGCAACAGCATCACACTGTTGACTCATATTCAACTTGTGGTCCACTATGACCCCTAGATCCCTTTCTGCCATGCTCCTTCCTAGACAGTCGCTTCCCATCTTGTATGTATGGAACTGATTGTTCCTTCCTAAGTGGAGCACTTTGCATTTCTCTTTATTAAACCTCATCCTGTTTACCTCTGACCATTTCTCTAACTTGCTAAGGTCATTTTGAATTATGTCCCTATCCTCCAAAGAAGTTGCAACCCCACCCAGTTTGGTATCATCTGCAAACTTAATAAGCGTACTCTCTATCCCAATATCTACATCATTGATGAAGATATTGAACAGTACGGGTCCCAAATTAGTTAATTCAAACTAAGCTAATTCGAATTAGCACATCTAGACTTAAAAATTAGTTCGAATTAACGTTTTGCTAATTCAAACTAGCGCGTCCACACCGATTGGACACTGGGGCGCATTTAAGGGCAGCTGAAATTGCTTCCGGCAGGGCATCAGGTCAGTAGTTGCTTTGTGTGGCCACTCTCTGAGGCTATCTGAGGCTCGTGCTTAAAGGGACCCCCTCCGGACAGCCAGTTCTCAGCTTTTCCGCTTGCTTGCCTTCCTCGCCGAGGGACAGCAAAGCGGTTTTCTCTGTGCCTGCCTGTGTCGGTGGTTCCCTTTGGGGATGCTGCCGCAGTTGGCAACATGGAGCCAGAGCTCGCCCTGGGCTTTCTGGTGCAGTTTTTGGAGTTACTGCTGCAAGCCTGCCAGCAATGGCTTGAGGCTGCTTGGCACCACCTAGTGCACGTCAGCCCCCTACCTCTCCACCTGGAGTCCCTGGGGGCCGTAGAGGAGCCGTAGCAGTGCCCGGATGCCAGTATGCCCCGTCGCATCTGGCATCTGGACACCAGTAGCAACTGGTGGGACTGCATCATCCTGGAGCACTGGGGAGACAGACAGTGGACCCGGAACTTCAGGATGAAGAGGGACACCTTCCTGGAGCTCTGCGAGTGGCTCGCCCCTGCTCTGTGGCGACGGGACACTTGCATGAGGCCCGCCATCCCCCTCCAGAAGCATGTGGCCATCACCCTCTGGAAGCTCTCCACGCTGGACAGCTACCAATCCGTCAGGAACCAGTTCAGTGTGGGGATATCCACCGTCGGAGCAGTGCTCATGGAGGTACGGCACTCACCAGCCACTGCGCCGGGTGGGGAGAGCGGCTGCTAGAAGGCGATGGGCCGCCCCAGGGAAAATGTGGGGGGGGGGAGGCGAAAGTGCCCCACACTGGAGGGTTCAGTCTGTCCCGGCCGTACTACACGCCGGGGTTGCTTCCGGGAGTGGGGCATGGGGCAGTGCCAGGGAACAAACACTCCCAGCCACCTGGGCGCCCCAGTGATTCGCGGTTTGCTCTGTCTCTCTGCAGGTGGTCAAGGTCATCAACTGGGTGCTGCTCCACAGGGTGGTCTGCCTTTCCAACCCAGACGCCATCATCTGCGGGTTTGGCGCCCTCAGCTTCCCCAACTGCATGGGGGCCATTGACGGGACGCACATCCCCATCCGTGCCCTGGAACACCAGGCCTCCCAGTACGTCAACCGAAAGGGGTACTTCTCCGTCTTCCTGCAGGCCGTGTGTGACCACCGGGGCCAGTTCATGGACATTAATGTGGGCTGGTCCAGCAAGGCACACGACGCATGGGTGTTCCGGAACTCCTCCGTGTGCCAGAGGCTGCAGGCCGGGACCTTCTTCCCCGACCACCACATCAGGGTCGGAGACGTGGACATGCCCGTGTGCCTGGTGGTGGATGCAGCCTACCCCCTATAGCCCTGGCTGATGAAGCCGTACACGGGGCACCTCAACCCCTCCCACCAGGCCTTTAATGCCAGGCTGACCAGGGCCCGCATCATGATCAAGGGGGCCTTCAGCCGACTGAAAGCCAGATTTAGGTGCCTCCTCACCCGCCTCGACCTCGCTGAGCACAACATCCCTCCCGTGGTGGCAGCATGTTGCGTGCTGCACAATTTGTGTGAGCTAAAGGAGGAGGTTTTCCTGCCAGCCTGGATGGCTGAGACTGAGCGCATGGCTGGCCACTACGCTCAGCCCCACACTGCCACTGTCCAGGAAGTCTAGCGAGGGGCTGTCCGGATCCGGGAAGCCCTGCGAGAGAGCTTCCAGGTGGAGGAGGAGGACTGAACTCTCCCTGCATGCCCCACTGGGCCTTCTCCCACCCTCCCACCCTTCCCCTTTTCCCTCCCTAACCCCTAATGTCAAATAAAGACACCTGTTTTGACAACCAAAATCTCTTTTTATTTTACATAACTGGGGTGGGGGGAGGGAGGAGAAACCTGGGAGGAGGGAGCTGGAAAGGGGTGAAGAGGAGGAAGGGAAGGGAAATCTCTGCAGGTGCGTCGGGGGGGAGTGGGTGTGGAGGGTGGGGCAAGAGGGACAGGGGATGCGGAGGAAGCGGGAGGGGAAGCAGGAGTGGGAGGAGAAGCGAGAGCTGGGATGGCCGCAGGGGCCGGTGCAGGAGGAGGTAGGAACCTGTCCACCAAGGTCTGGAGGTGGCCGCTGAGGGCACGTCCCTGCTCCTCCAGCGCCTCCAAACTCCGCTGCTGCAGCTGCAGCCGCAGGTCCTCCCGGACTCAGTGGTCCTGGGTGCGGAGTTGGTGCCCCAGGAGCCGCAGGTGCCACTGCTGGTACTCCTCCTGGTTCCTGGCGCACCTACTGGCCCGGTTGCGGGTGGCTGTTGCCTGCGGGATGGTGCGCCTTGCAGTCCCAGGTGCTGTAGCTGAGGTGAAAAAAGAGCAGTGGTCAGTTCTCCCTGGGGACACGGTGGGTGAATGCCAGCCCCCCTCTGCAAGGCGAGGGCCCCTGCATGACACCCAGCTGCTGCTCCATGGTGGGCAAGGACCAGGCACACGGTCCCTGGGCTCCTTCTCCCCCCACTCCTGCATACACATAAAGGTAGCATGATGGCACTCACATGCGGAGCCCTCCTTGGCCTCGGATGACACAGCCGATGTGCTCTGTGGAATGCCTTGGGGGTCCTGGGTCCTGGGCAGGCTCCCTGGAGGCTCCTGGCTCTCGGCTTCCTTCTCCTCCTTCTCCTCCTCCTCCTCCTCCTCCGTATCAGGGACGGGTCCCTTTGCCCCGGGGTCAATCACCACCTGGGGGGCATGGACGGCATGAGCCCCCAGGATGCGGTCAAGGGCCTCAAAGTGGGGGCAGGTCTCTGGGTCGGCATCTGGCTGGCAGGCCCTGGAGTAGGACTGCCGCAGGTCCTTTATTTTGCAGCGGACCTGCTCCCAGGTCCGCGTGTGGCCTCTGGCGGCCAGGCTGTGAGCCATGCAGCTGTAGACGGCCGCAATCCTGTGGATAGTGTGGAGATCGTGGACATTGGAGGCCTCCCCCCAAACCTCGATAAGGTCCACAATATCCGCACTTGACCAGGCGGGCGCCCGCCTTTTGCTGCCCCGGGCAGGCTCCTGGGAGCGGCCAGCCTGGTCCCAGGAAGAGGGGGAGGGCTGGGTGGCAGCGGGTGGCTGGCTCATCCCGTGCCAGGTGCAGGGTCTGCTGGCTGGATTCTGGCAGGCTTGCAACTGGCACAAGCACCATAGCCAGACCGTGGCCCTTTAAGGGCTCCAGGGCCGGGAGGGGGAAAGAAGAGTTTTCCTGGTTTGGCCCAGAGTGGCTACCAGGGCAAGCTGGGAAGGGCTAGCCTCCCACAAGTTCGAATTAAGTGGCTACACAGCCCTTAATTCGAACTACTTAATTCAAACTAGGCGTTAGTCCTCGTAGAATGAGGTTTACCTAGTTCAAATTAAGCGCTCCGCTAGTTCGAATTAAGTTCGAACTAGCGGTTTGTATGTGTAGCACCTATTAAAGTTAATTCGAACTAATGGCTGTTAGTTCGAATTAACTTTGTAGTGTAGACATACCCTAACAGAGGTTTAAGTTACACTAATGCTGTGTCTAGACTGGCCAGTTTTTCCACAAAATCAGCTGCTTTTGCGGAAAAACTTGCCAGCTGCCTACACTAGCCACTTGAATTTCCACAAGAACACTGACTTCCTACTGTAAGAAATCAGTGCTTCTTGTGGAAATACTATGCTGATCCCGTTCAGGCAAAAGCCCTCTTGCACAAATGATTTGCGCAAGATGGCCAGTATAGACAGTATAGATGGCTAAAATGGCGATCGGGGCTTTTTTGCGCAAAAAGCGCATCTAGATTGGCACGGACGCTTTTCCGCAAAAAGTGCTTTTGCAGAAAAGCATCCATGCCAATCTGGACGCTCTTTTCTGCAAATGCTTTTAACAGAAAACTTTTCCGTTAAAAGCATTTGTGGAAAATCATGCCAGTATAGACGTAGCCTAAGTGTGTATATTTGAGTGTGTGTGTGCGGGTGTGTGTGTGCGTGTATGTGAGTGAGAGAGAGAGAGGGAATGTCTACACTACAGCGTTAATTTGAACTAACTTAGTTCGAATTAGTTAATTCGAACCTAGCTAATTCGAACTAATGGATCCAGACTAAAAAACTAGTTTGAATTAGCATTTTGCTAATTCGAACTAGCATGTCCACATTAAGTGGACCCTGAACCGGGGTTAAGGATGGCCGGAAGCAGTGCTGGCAGGGCATCAGATGAGGACTTAGAGCATGGAGCTGCTGCCTCAGGCTAGCCGAGGACTGTGCTTAAAGGGACCCGACCCCCACCCCGGACAGACAGTTCTCAGGGGTGCCTTGCTTGCAAAGCAGTCCTGGCTTGGAGTGCCCTGAGTGCCCACACTGGGCACATCAGAGCACTCGGCCATCAGACCGGCTGCACTTGCCGCAGGCTGCCATCTGGGGAGAGGGGGCAATTGGGGGGCTTCAGGAGAGGTTCCACCCCCAGAAGCCTGCAGAGCCAGCCCAGTCCTCCCCATCGGGGGCTCGTACCCCATTCCTCCCTCACCTCCTTCCACTTACCCTTCCCTAGCGCCCTTCCTGATGTACAAAATAAAGAAAACGTGTGGTCAAAAATATAATCTCTCTTTATTGAACAAAACTCGGGGAGACTGGGAAAAGGAGGTGGGAGAGGGGAAGAGAGAGGGTCGGAGAGGGGAGGTCAACCAAAATGATCAGAGGTTTGGAAGAGGTCCCATATGAAGAGAGGCTAAAGAGACTGGGACTTTTCAGTTTAGAAAAGAGGAGATGGAGGGTGCTGTCCTTTTTATTACCTAAGTAACAGATAAGTAGACTGTCGTTTTGCTCTCCTCATTTTTTCTGAGCTTCAATTTTCTTTACTTCTGGAGCCAGGAAGACATTTTGGTAGTGCAGACTCTGTCCCTTGTTATCTTGATTGCTTTTATTTACTTTAGATGTAAATGTGCTTTTATTATCCTGTGCCTGTAATCAAGCCAGACACACAAATCCACTTTCCTTTGTAAAGAAATATACTTAATATGAAAAGAACAAATGAAAAAGGAAAGAGTAAAATGTCTGAGACACTTTTTAAGATACTTAGATTATGTTCCATTTCATAGGTATTGCTTTTACAAAATTGCCATATGATGCTCCACATGTAACCATTCATTTTCATAAATGATTTAAACCAGCGTATGCTCCTTTTGACTGCACTAATTTATTTCCATTCTATGTGCTCCTTGCAGAAAATGAAAGATGCACTGGACTCCTACCACTTGGTTGTCATCCAGCACAAAAATAGTAAGAATAGCTTCTGCTTTTGTTTGTTTGTTTTGCTGAATACTCAGTTTACTGTCATTGGGTGGGTGGGGGGGATTGCTTCTTGTCAACAGCTGTTCTTTCAATAAAAAAGCATCGGTCTACTTCTGAAAATTTATCTATCTATGTGTACAGAGATATAGATATAATTTGCCATGCAATATCTTTTGTCACCTAACATAGTCCCCCATGCCCCCTGAAGTGTGACTAGACATTGTAAACAACCTCATGTGATGTAACATGATGTATCATATCAGCCATGCTGCCTGAAGCATCAAACTGTATATGATTTAGATGGCATAAAAACTAAAAACAAACACAAAAGCTGAAGAGTGCAAACCAAAGCGTTTCTATTATCTTGTCATTAATGGAGATGAAGTATGTGATTATTCTGGCAAATCATAACACACCTTTTTTCCACTTCAAATGACTATTTAACAGAATTGTTTGGGCTTAGCTTTTTTGCTTTACATGAAATAAATCTGCAGGGTATATCTATGGAGATTGACAATAGCCACCATGGTTCACTTGGTTAATTCCATGTGGGGTTCACTTCTTGAGATCCGGTAGTTTCCAGGAAGCACCACTATTCACATTTCTGCTTCCTTCTAGGGCTGAGTGACATTTTAGCGTAACCCTTTTTTTTAATGGAAAAATGCAGGTTTAAATCAATAGAAACATTTCACAAATTCATGTCAATTTCAGCAAATTATTTTGGTCCAATAATTCTGCAATGTTGAGCTAGATTTTTGTGTGTGCTTAGTGCCCATCGGACCAAATTTTTAAGATTTCAGCTACAATTAAACCACAAAATCAATGACAAGTATTACATCAGAGCTCACCATACTTGGTGTCAGTTGCTTGCACATCTAGTATAAAGGAGCCTTAATCCCTGATTGGTGCCTTTAAGTGCTGCTATAATAGAATTTAATACAGTACATACAATTATAAGGGAAAGGGAAAATGCTAATATATAACTTCTTCTTGGAAGAAAAGTATTTTAGGTGAATGTTAGAGATAGATTTTATTAATCTAACTTTATAGAAACCCTTATTAATTTCGTTTATTTCTTTCTCAAAATTTTGTGGTGGTTGCATAACTTAAAACAAATCAAAGTTAAACCCTTGTTATGAACAACTAAGCCGGGGATTGTCAAAGATGATACCCAATTCCAATTCAATTTCAGTGGATTTTGGGTACTTAATTTCCTTAGATTTCTCCATGGAAAGCCCCAATGTAAAGATTTACTTCATCTCATTTTACACTCAATGTAAAGATTTACCTCATCTCATTTTACAGTTGACATTCTGGATGGGGTAGATATTCTATCCCATCTTCATTATTGTGTATTTTAGACAAGGCTGAAGTGAAATAGTATTATGAAATGTTGTTGTAGCTGTGTCAATTGCAGGATATTAAAGAGATAAGGGGGTGAGATAATATCTTTTACTTTACCAACTTCTGTTGGTGAGAGAGACAAGTTTTCAAGATTAAAGAGCTTTTCTTCAGGTCTGCAAAACTAACCCAGAATCTCTAAGTATTTGGGTGGTCTAATCCCTGATGCGATCTACTTCGGAAATACACCACAAAAATCAATGATATGCTTGAAATACCCTGGTATTTTCATTCTCTCAATAGACTCCTCAAACGCCCTCATAGATTTCCATCAAAACTTCAGAAGCTGCTACCCATCCATTAAACTCTTTCTGGAACAGTCCTACACCAGCATCACCTTCCTAGGCACCACAGTCAGCTTCAACAATGGACTCCTACATACAACTGTGTACAAAAAACCCACACCTACTATCATAGATCCAGTAACCATGCCAAACAAACCTAGAAATCTGTTATTTCCATGCAGGCCCTCAGACACCACATAATGTTTGAAGGAGAAAGTCTGGGATATACATCTTAATGGACTCAAAACTATTTCCACACAACAAATACATCCCACGAGAGAAGTAGAATACATCATAGAATGGGCTACCCAAATACTCTGAAAGAACATGCTTCAGTACAGAAAAAAGCCCCTCCAACCACACTCCCTAGTTGTCACCCCACATGGAGTACCTTCAAACAACCGCCACCACTCATATTTGATGGGGACTTTACCCTGAAAGATTTTTTTTCCTGAAACTTGTCTTCTGACCTTCAAACAATCTGTCCAAGTTCATCAGTAGCAGATCAGGGCACAGAGAAGCACCAGAATAACATGCAAAATCTACACACATATCTCTACCACTACAATGATCAGCACACCTTTCAAGATCAATGGTACACATGCCTACCACAAAAGCACATAGTGTACCTCATTCAATCCACTAAATGCTCAAATAGCGACTTATGTTGGTGAAATCAGACAATCACTGTGCTCTAAAGTGAACTCATATGGGGAAATGATAAAAGATAAAACTATCACATCACCTGGGGATGAACACTTTTCGTGAAGCAATCACTATACCTGATCTATCCTGAAAGGAAACCTGCACAACATTTGCACAACAATCTGAAGGTATGTCTACACTACAGTGTTATTTCAAAATATCTAATAGTTATATATTATAGCTTATTTCGAAATAACGCGTCTACACACAAAATGCATTTCGAAATAGTGTTTTTCTATTTAGAAAAAGTGCGTCCACACTGAGTGGATGTTGAATCGCATTTCAGGCTGGTTGGAACCAGTTCCGGCAGGGCATCAGGTCAGATGTTGCGTTGTGGCCAGGGCGGCCAGCAGGGCACCCTGGGAAGGGATGGAGGCCCCCTATTTCTAAATAAGTGTCTGCACAGTGTTTATTTCAAAATAGTAATTTCGAAATTGGCACTATTCCTCATGGAATGAGGTTTACCAATTTCGAAATAAGCCCTCCGCTATTTCGAATTAATTTCAAAATAGCGGTTTGGCTGTGAAGAAGCGAGTAAAGTTATTTCAAAATAACTTTGCTATGTAGACATACCCTGAGAGCTTAGCTTCGTAATTTTGCTAGACATTAAAAATAATGGACTGAGTAGAGCAGGGGTGCCAATCATTTTTGCAGGGAGGGCTACTTCATGAACTTTGGTTCATGTTTGTGGGCCAGCCTCAGCGCCCCAGGAATGGGCAGTGCCTCAGGTGGAAGGGTCAGTTCCCTCTAGGCACCATGTCCCTTAACAGGAGAAGAGACTGTGTGTGCTCTCTGCCCCCAGGTCTCGACTGCCTCTCACTCCCCGCTCCTCCCTGACAGGGACATGCAGTACCTAGAGGGAACAGGCAGCCATTTTGAACAGCTGGCAGTTCCCTCTAGGCACCATGCGCCTCTGGCAGGGGGAGGAGACTTTGCACATGCCCCTGCCCCAGGCCAATCAGGACCTGAGGGAGGGGGAACACACAAAGTCTCATGCCCCATGCCTGCCAGGGGCATACAGGACCTAGAGGGAACTGCCTGCTCTTTTGAACAGCTGACCATTCCCTCCAATGCCGCCCACCCCTGGCAGGAGGAGGAGACTCTGCATGCTCACCAGGCCAATCGGGATTCAGGGGTGGGGAGCTCACAAAGTCTCTCCACTCCTCTGCCCCCACCCCCACCCTGACAGGGGCACATGGCACCAAGAGGGAACTGCCAGCCATTTTGAACAGCTGGTGTTTCTCTCTAGACACCGTGTGCTCCAATGAGGGAGGAGACTTTTCATGCTCTCCCACCCCCAGGCCAATGGAGACCTGGGGGTGGGGGAGTGCACAAAGTCATTCACTATTCAAAATAGCTGGAGGTTCCCCCTAGGTGCCGTGCACCCCCGGCAGGGGGAGAGAGCAACCAGCCGCTTTGAACTGCGAATATCTTTGTGCACTACTTCACCCCCAGGTCTCCATTGGCATGTGGGCCATGGACTGGCTCAAACAGCTTGTCAGGTCAGATCCAGCCTGCAGGCTGTATCTTGCCCACCCCTGGAATACACATGGATTTATGGATTATTACAACAGTATGTAACCTACTCCCCTCCCAGCTTCTTTTCCCCATGCAGGCTAAAGGGGTGTTAACAGGCCATTTCATCTTGAATGACCCCTTGAAATATGTATTAACCACCTTTTCTCAACAATTTGTTCTACCTTGTGTAAACCTATGATACACTGACTCAGTCCCCCAACCTGAAAAAGAGCTCTGTGAAATAGTATTCGAATCAGTTGGTGATTACTTGTACCATTAATTACACACAGTCTAATTCAGCTTTATAATCTATTGGCACAAGATGGTCTGTGGCTCTTACCACACAGAGCTAACATATTTTAGCATCAATAAGTTCATATTATAGAAGAGGTATCTGAAAAAATTAATGAAGTTTGCATACGGAATTTCAGAATTTGCAGCTAAAAAATTGGATTTTGACTTTGTCAAATTCTCTGGTTCAACACTGGTCAGGTCCCCAGGATGCCAAATCAAAGAGGTTCAATCTGTATTTAATTTCTATAATATTCCTATAAAAACTCAATTTTAATATATTCTCAAAAACATTTTCATTTTAAAAAATCAGATTTTTTTAATGGAAAATTCTGTTTTTATGTCTGGCTCAATACAAGCTTTTTTGTGGATAGTGGACATATCTCTGCCCAGTTGCATAAGCCTCATGGAATTCAGCTAGTCTTATTTCTGTTTACCACCTATAAGTTAGCCCTCAGCATCTTAAAGGGGAGGGGGTGGTGTGCACCCAGCTAGCCTCTTTCACCTGCCTGTTGATTCTGTCTCTTTTCTGTATGGTTTTAGGTGTCCCTGTACACATCAGGGGGACCTTCAGCCCCTTGCCCTTGCACAATTAAGCCCTTACCTTGCTTAGATTATGATAAAAGGAAACTGAGTACCCCATTTGATGATCCTAGCTCTTGGGATACATCTACACTATGTGCTTATTTCGAAATATGCTATTTTGGAATAATAACTCCTGGAATAGTTATTCCACACTGATTGGAGGCAGAATCACTTTTATGGCCCCCCTGGGAGCACTCCAGACATAGAATCAGGACAGCAGTCACTTCCTATAGCTGCTGCCTGAGGCTATCTGAGGCTCATGCTTAAAGGGGCTACCCTCTTCAGCTCTGTCTCACCTTTGCCTACCTCCGCAAGCAACAGTAAACACTGTGTGCTCTGGCTGTCCTTGCAGACACCATAGCATTCCAGCCATGGAGCCGGATCTGCTGCAAAGCACTCACCAGCTCTTAGACCTCGTACCGCACCTCCTGGTGCAGTTACAGCAGGATGGCCACATGGCACCTTGCTGCAGGGCACCTCTTCACCTCTCTTCACATGCTGCTAATGCAGGACAAACCCTCCCAATCTCCCCTGCACACCATGCATCATCGCTTCTGGCAACAGAACACCAGTTCCAACTGGTGGGACTAGACATCATGGAGCTGTGAGATGACCAACAGTGGTTCCAGAACTTCTTCATGCAGAAGAACAGCATCATGGAACTCTGTGAGTGGCTCACCCCTGCACTCTGGCAACTGGACATCCTCTGAGACCCCAATCACCCTCCTGAAGCAGGTTGCCATCACATTTTGGAAGTTCACCATGCCAGAAAGCTACCGCTCCATCAAAAAACAGTTCAGCATGGGGAGATTGACTGTTGGGGCCATGCTCATGCAGGTTTGACTCTATTACGATTATCCCAGGAAGGCGGTGACCTGCTGGAATGGGGTATCCTAGAGAGTGGACTCTCTCTCCCTGGAGGTTTTGCAGTGCATCCTTCACGAAGCCTTGCCAGGGATGGTGAACTTGGGGGTGGCTTCTGCTGCAGGTAGGGGCTTGGGCTCAAGGAATTCTTGAGAGCTCCAGCAAGCCCGTGATTCTCTGTTTGTATCCTTATACAGGTGTTGAGGGTCATTAATACCATCCTGCTAAACAGGGTTGTTATTCTGGGCAACATTGACTCAGTTGTGGCCAGATTTGCCACCATAGGCTTCCCCAACTGTGGGGGGAAAATTGACAGAACCCACATCCCCATCTAGGCCCCCGACCACCAGGCCTCTGATTATATCAACCGGAAGGGGTACTTTTCAACAGTCCTGAAGGCCCTCATGGACCACCAAAGCTGGTTCACTAACATCAACGTTGGGTGGTCGGGGAAGATCCATGAAGCCTGTGTATTCCACTACCCTACCCTCTTCCAGAAGATGCACATCGACACATTTTTCCCTGATCACACCATCAGGCTCAGGTATGTGACGTGCTCATCTGCATTTTGGGGGACGCAGCCTACCCTTTGCTCCTTTAGCTAATGAAGCCCTTCATACAACATCTGGATCCCATGAAGGAACTGCTCGAAGCCAGGCTCAGCAGGGCCTGCATCATGGTGGAGGGCACCTTCAGCCATTTGAAAGGGAGGTTCCGCTGCCTCCTCACTCTCCTGGACCTCAGTGAGTAGAATGCCCATGCGCGGCGTTGCATGTGGGCGGGGAGGACACCCAGGCATGCCGGGATATCACGGCCTGGGATTTTAAAACTCCTCAGAGTCAGATTGTGGGGAAGCCTCCATGTTCGGCTTCCAGCCCTGCAACATGGAAGGCAGAAGGCAGGGAATGGGCTTGGGCGGCAGCGGCGGGAGGAAAGGGAGAGGAGGAGGTGGTGGTGGCAGCAGGGGGGGAAAGGAAGGGGCTTGGGCTTGGGCTTGGGGGAGGGGCTTGGGCAGGAGGGGAGAGGGGGTAGAAGGAGAAGGGGCTTGGGCGGGGGAAGGGGAAGACACCAAGGGACAGGGTGCAGGAGAGACAAATGCCAGGGGGCCAAGTGCAGACAATGAGGAAGAGGGAAGGAGGGGAGGTGTCAGTGGGAGGGGGACAGGGTGATGCTGGGAGAGGAGAGGGGAAGGGCATTGGGGGACAGAGAGGGAGGTTCTTGGAGAAGGCTTGAAAGAAGGGGTGGGCATGAGAAAGTTGGGGATGGAGCAAGGCATGTGTGAGGGCACAGAGGGGCAGGAGGGGAATGGAGCAGAGAGTGGTGAGGGGGTGGGTATCAGGGAAAAAGGGGGCAGGGGCAATAAGGGAAGGGCGAGGCACCAGGAGGATGCAGGGCTAAGGGAAGGTGCAGGTGACAGGAGATTATGGGGTGAAGCAGAAGGGCAGACACCTGCAGGGGAGGGACCAGCACCAGAGGAGAGAGGCAGGACAGGAGTTAGAAAAGGGGTAGCTCACATGATCAGAGTGGGGCTAATGGAGGAGTGGGCACCAGGGGGAAAGAAGGGCTGGTGGAGGGGGGCAGGTCGCAGAAGGGCTGAGGGCAGTGAGAAGGACAGGAGTCAGGACAGCAGAGGAGGGTGAGGAGTTGGGGGGCAGCAGGCACCAGGGGAGATGATGGGGCAAGGATGCAGCAGGGCTGGCCAAGGGAGATTGGGAGGAGAAGTGCGGGAGAACCCCTGGGAGGGGGTTGTGGTAAGTGGGGCTGGCCAGAGGCACAGCGGGGGAAGCAGGGGGAGGAAAGAAACGGCCTGCGGGGAGTGGGACTGACCCAGCCGTATGTAGATCTCGGGGCGCCGTCCCAATTCCCCCCCACCCAAAGCACAAAGCACGAGTTAGTCTGGCCCGGGGATTCTATTCCCCCTTCCTCCCCCCCCCCCCCACACACCCTCGAGTAGTTGCGAACTATCTGGCTGGTAGACACACTCATGCAGCCTGAGCACATTTACCAGCCAGGCAGTTCAAAACTAAAAACTGATACATCTAGTAATAATGAAACTTATCGAATGAGAAAATACCAGACATGTTATATGGCTGGTATTTTCTGTTTGTTTTTTATGAGTTTATATTTTTGAGCTGCAAAAAACGTACTGGAAAAAAAAGGGTTCCAACTAAAGTAAAAAGTTTGGGAAACCCTGGTCTAACCAGCTTTCTGTCTGTCTTAAGGTCCATTTATCCAATCCATATTCCTTAACTTGCTGGCAAGAATATTGTGGGTGACCATATCAAAAGCTTTGCTAAAGCTGGCACTGGGGGTTTTGGGAGGACCAGAAACAACGTATTTGAATATTTATAATTTGATTGATGAATATGCAAATATGCAAATGAACATTACCGGTCCTCCAAAAGTTCGTGAATGAATTTACTGGTCCCCGTGTCAAAAAGTCTGAGAACCCCTGTAGTAGACAGGTGGGGTATTTCTACACTACAGTGTTAATTCGAACTAACTTAATTCAAATTAGTTAATTCGAACTAAGCTAATTCGAACTAGTGCATCTAGACTAAAAAATTAGTTCGAATTAGCGTTTTGCTAATTCGAACTAGCATGTCCACACAGAGTGACCCTGAATAGAGGTTAAGGATGGCCGGAAGCAGTGCTGGCAGGGCATCAGATTAGGACTTAGAGTGTGGAGCTGCTGCCTCAGGCTAACCAAGGGCTGTGCTTAAGGGGACCCGACCCCCACCCTGGACAGACAGTTCTTAGGGGTTCCCCGCTTGCAAAGCAGTCCTGGCTTGGAGTGCCCTGAGTGCCCACACTCGGCACATCACAGCACTCGGCCATCAGCCCAGCTGCACTTGCCGCAGGCTGCCATCCGGGGAGGGAGGTCAATCAAGGGGCTTCAGGAGAGCTTCCACCCCCAGAAGCCCGCAGAGCCACCCCAGTCCTTCCCACCGGGGGCTCGTATCCCATTCCTCCCTCACCTCCTTCCACTTACTCCTCCCTAGCCCCCCTTCCTGATGTACAAAATAAAGGACACGTGTGTTCAAAAATAGAAACTCTCTTTCTTGAACAAAACTCAGGGAGACTGGGAAAAGGAGGTGGGAGAGGGGAAAAGAGAGGGTGGAAGAGGGGAGGGCAACTACAATATCAGGGGTTTGGAACAGGTCCCATATGAAGAGAGGCTAAAGAGACTGGGACTTTTCACCTTAGAAAAGAGGAGACTGAGGGGGGATATGATAGATGTCTATAAAAGCAGGAGTGGTATGGAGAGGGTGCATAAAGAAAAGTTCTTCATTAGTTCCCATAATAGAAGGACTAGAGGACACCAAAGGAAAGGAATGGGTAGCAGGCTTCAAACTAATAACAGAAAGTTGTTCTTCACAAAGCAAATAGTCAACCTGTGGAACTCCTTGCTGCAGGAGGTGGTGAAGGCTAGAACTAGAACAGAGTTTAAAGAGAAGTTAGATAAAGTCATGGAGGTTGGGTCCATGGAGTGCTATTAGCCATGGGGTAGAAATGGTGTCCCTGGCCTCTGTTTGTGGAAGGCTGGAGAAGGATGGCACGAGACAAATGGCTTGGTCATTGTCTTTGGTCCATCCCCTCCAGGGTCCGTAGTGTTGGCCGCTGTTGACAGACAGGCTACTGGGCTAGATGGACCTTTGGTCTGACCCAGTACGGCCATTTTAAGCTCAGGGCTCAGGGTCAGGGGTCTCAGTGGACCACCTTGATTTTCATGCACACCTGCTCCTGGGTGGTCAGGCTGGCAGCTATCCTGCCCTAGACGGCCACTTTCCTGTGCCTAGTGCGGAGGTCGTGGATGAGGTCCACGATCTCTGCACTAGACCAGGCGGGCCTCTTGCGGACCCGGGCAGGCCCCCAGGAGCCGCCAGCCTGGTCCCGGGAAGAGACGGAGGGCTGGGTGGCAGCGGGTGGCTGGCTCATCCCGTGCCAGGTGCAGGGTCTGCTGGCTGGGTGCTGGCAGGCTTGCACCTGGCACGGGCACCGTAGCCAGCCCGTGCCCTTTTAAGGGCTCCGGGGCCAGGAGGGGGGCAGACGAGTTTCCCTGGTGGCCACCAGGGAAAGCTGGGGAGGGCTAGCCTCCCACTAGTTCGAATTAAGAGGCTACACAGCCCTTAATTCGAACTAGCTAATTCAAACTAGGCGTTAGTCCTCATAAAATGAGGTTTACCTAGTTCGAATTAAGCGCTCTGCTAGTTCGAATTTAGTTCGAACTAGCGGAGCGCTAGTGTAGCACCTATCAAAGTTAATTTGAACTAACGTCTGTTAGGGTGTGTCTAGACTACCTAGTTTTGTTGACAAAAGTGGACTTTTGTCGACAAAACTATACCAGCGTCTACACTACCACTGAGTTCTGTCTACATAACGTTGACAGAACTCAGCAGTTTTGTCGATGCTGGTATACCTCATTTTACAAGGCATAACACCTTCTGTCAACAGAACTCTGTCAACAGAAGGTGTTATTGCCTGTAACGTTGCGTCCAGACTACGGAGTTCTGTCGACAGAGCAGCTTGCTTTGTCGACAGAACTCAATGTGTCTGGACACTCTTTGTCGACGGAAATTTTGTCGACAAAACTTCCGTCGACAAAATGCGGTAGTCTAGACGTACCCTTAGTTCGAATTAACTTTGTAGTGTAGACATACCCTTAGTGATAATGACTAATATATTCCTCAGTCATGCACCAAAACTAAAATTTGGTCATTGGCTAATGGTTAGTGAATACAGTAACTCTGGGTACATTCCAATATATTTTAACTCCATTTTGCTTCCTGTCCTATTTACAAGCTGCCTCTCCCTCCTCCTTGAAGAACTGACAACTTCTGCTTCATGAAGGATGGGGCTTTCTCACATGATAATGTGTCTTTAGGTAGAAACAGCAGTAATATAGCCTGAGAATGTGATGGAGCAAAGGAGCACACTGACAATCTAAACTAATCTGTGCAGTTATCTGCATAATATCGAAAACTCAGTAGGTATATTTTCAATAATCAATTTTATTATTATTAAGTATAGGAGACGCAGCATTGCAATCAAATATTACAGATCACCTACCCACATTTTTTAACAGTGAATAGAATATTATCATCAGATAAAGAATAGAAATAATTATCATTCCAGTGAAATAAAGTAAAAATAATTTCTGAAATCAAAATTCCTTATTCAGCCATAATAAGACAACACCACGTGTATGCTTATGCGTTGGGAGGCGAGATGGGAGTGAAATAATGTCAATCAATTTTATTCATAAGCACACATTAGAGACAATCTATGCATAATTTAGATTCTATCCTGGCTTATTGAGTCTACAGGCAACCATGCTTTATGTTGCATTACCATTTTGATTGAATAATCAGGGTCAATACTATCACTTTTTCACATCTAGGGAAAAAAATTATTCTGAAGCCAATCATCAATCAATGTATGTAATCAGCCTTTATGAAATAGCTTGGATTTTGCACATTACTGGCTGTTTGGTGTAACAAAATCTAAACATCGACATTTTTGTTTCTCTTGGCAGTCCTACCACACTGACTATAAAGTGCATAAAGGCCAATCAGGACTTGAAATGTGTTTTGCTATTAAAAAGATTATTGCAATGGATTTGTTCCAGAGGTTACACCATTCCCACTCTATGACCTTTGGTATATGAATTCATTTGCATATAATTGTTTATCCATTACTGTAACACATCAGATAGCTTTGTTGCTTCTATTTAATTTCTTGAGGTTAATGGCTTTTTAAATAATTTCAATAAAGTCAACAAAAATGACACTAAAATCAAGTAAGCTTGCTTTTCAATATACTATAATAGTAGCTGACAATCCATGTCATAAAAATAAAAGCAAATATATTTTAGTAAGTTGTTTTTCAATAAGACAAAAAAGCAGCCATCTTAAGGCATTTCTCCACTTTGAGCTGAAGTTGTACATTCTAGCTTGAGAAGAACTCGTGCTAGATCTGTTTGACCTATCATGCTAACAATAGAAATGTAGCTGCAATGGCACAAACAGTGGGCGGGGCAAGCCATTCAAGTATGGGGATATAATCTTGGATAGGATTGCATTCAGGGTGGCTAGTCCCTTGCACTAAGCATGCCATGCTCTGAAGTGACACCTAACTTTAAACATGCAAGCATGATCAGAAGTAGCACAAGTATATCTCCGAAGTCCAAAGTGGACACATGCCCTAAACCACTGCTTACCAGCTTAAATCTGTTGTTTCGATGCAATCTTACCCTTCCAACTTCCCCCATATTTTTGTTTTGTGCAATTGTTGTAACTGTCTGATATGTAGATTATAAGATGCAAGAAGCAGAGGCTTTCCTGTTGTTTACTTGTGTATTCATTGCCCACCCCAAGGGAACCTGATACATTAATACAAATGGATCCCCAGTTGTGTAATACAAATAAAAAACTATTCTATGTCTCCTGATGCCCAGTTCAGTTCTGTATCCAGTGGACCACACCACTACCTCTCAGACCACTTCCTCTACATTGCTTCCCAAGGGTAATTAAACTTCGTGTAACTCACTGGTATAGAAAATATCTTATAAGCTAGATAGCCAAGGTGTAAAATCAAGGGGTTAGTGTCAATTTACACAGGTTTGAATATCACCTACTGATAAATCTATGTAGATTATAACCAGACTAAACCAGTAACATTAATGTCTCTGAGGCTTATTAGCCAAATGATATTTTTTAACTCTCTATACAAAATGGTCCTAAACATTCTCAGAGTACAAGTGGTTCTCTGGTACAAATCATCCAACTGCCCAGTGGTGTTACAATGAACATCTCGCTGGCAGTAACTGCAAACCAGAAAATTTGCCTTCAAGGTAGTTACTGAATTTCTTATGCTTGCTCCAGACTGAAGGTCACCAATTAGACCCCTGGATGCTGCTGTGCAGATCTTGGATCTAAATTGAATCTTTCACTCATTCATTGTTCAGAGATACATATTTTAATTAACTAAAACCCCTTTCAATATTTAATAACCAATGGTTCATGTAGGACCCTATCCTATTTTCTTTGTCAGGTGAATAGCTATATCCTTGGAAAGTTGACAAAATCATTATTTGGCTATTAAGGGCAGTAATCAGATTTTTGGAGCATCAATCAGCAATCATGAACTTAGGCACGTTTTATCATGAAGTTAGAAATACAGAGGGTTTCCATAAGCTAATCAGCAGGCATTAAACAGACAATCAATCTAATTAGTGGCTCACATTTGCATGGCAATCACAGCTGCCAAATGTAAATGACAGACTTCATTAGTAATGATATCTGAGAACTATGATTTGTGAAAACTGTCATCAGACTGAAATTGTGATAGTTTAAAAAGATGAAATCCTCATTTATTGGGGTAGTTTGTGGCATTACTAGAATTTAGACTGTATAAGATTTCATTTGTCAGTCTTCATACTCAAAGTATATCTACATACAGCACCACAATTTCCAAAGGGCTCAGGGCTGAAAACTGGGTCCTGATTTTCCAAAGAGGACAGCACCCAATATCTGGCCACTTATATTGCTGACTAAAATATTTTCCGGGCACTTATGGAAATCTGGCTCTGAATTTGAGTGTTGAGATCTCCTAGAAATCTCAGCCACCGCTAATAATGACAAACATAAAATAATGACCGTGACCATGTAAACAGTTCTAGAAATGAAAATTTAAATTTCTCTCTCGAACACACATCACTCTTTAATAAAGGGTTAAAAGCAAATCATGCCCTAATGGGGGAATACTTCTAAGAGATCTTGGTGCACACCAAAGAGAAGTCTAACAAAAAACACCCCTCCCCCCATCAAAAAAGGGCAGGAGCAATTATTTACTGCTTTTACTCCCTCAGTAATCTAATAATCACTTGATTATGCTTCTCAACCAGAGGTGAAAACAAGTCAGTGCACCCTGGTGCACCACTATGGTAAAAGCCATCTGGAGCACTCTGCTGCAGAAGGAGGTGGGTGTGCTCCCAGCTGGACTCACCTGAAGGCTGCCATGCTAAGCAGCAGACAGGTGTAAGCAGCTGGCTAGGGTCACATACTGCACCAGTATGAGAATGCCCCAGCCTTGAGCTCCGCCCTCCAGGTAACCCCCACTATTCCAACCAATGCTGCTTGTTGCTTCCCTTCCATCAGTGTCAGGGAGTGACAGGAAAGTACACAATATCCCCTCATTCCTCTCCCTCCTAGCTGGGGAAGGGAAGGGAGGGAGCAGAGGAGTGAGTTATCCGTGCTGTGAGCTTTCCTCTTGCTCTCTCAGGATATGTCTACCCTAGCCCCCTAGTTCGAACTAGGGAGGCTAATGTAAGCATTTGAAGTTGCAAATCAAGCCTGGGATTTAAATATCCCGCGCTTGATTTGCATGTTCCTGGCCGGTCGCTATTTTTTGAAATTTACAAGTCTGAACTAACTGCCCACATCTACATGTGGCAGGGACCCGGTAGTTCGAATTAAAGCATTAGTTCAAACTACCTGTTATTCCTCCTGGAATGAGGTTTAACAGGTAGTTCGATTTAGGGGCTTTAATTCAAACTGCCGGGTCCCTGACGCCTGTAGACGCGGGCAGTTAGTCTGGACTTGTAAATTTCAAAAATAATGGCGACCGGCCGGGAATATGCAAATCATGCGTGGGATATTTAAATCCCGGGCTTCATTTGCAATTTTGGTCGCCCTCATTAGCTTCCCTAGATCGATCTAGGGGGCTAGTGTAGACATACCGTAAGATGCCACAGAACCACTTTTGGGTTTTTTTAAGTTACAGACTAACACCGCTATCCCTCAGACTTGCTTCAGACAGGAAGCAACCAGAGTTTTCCTCTCATTGCTGACATGGCACATGGAGAATAAGTACCCAGAGTGAAAAGGTAAACATTAAAAGGGCAGGCTGCCACACATCCCATGGTACCACTACTTACGCTAATTCATTTAGTTGAGGGCAAGTAGCACAATTCCATCACACGATTAGTTTATAACCAATGAGTTATAGAAGTAATTTTAGAGGTTTGTTGCATGGTACAGATTCTGATGCAATAAAATGTAATTAAGCCAGAGTAAAGACACTGAAATTTTACTCCTAGCTCATGGATAAAAACATTTGCATTAGCAGCACTTTATTAAATGTAGTGACCACTATATGCTGTAACCGCTTTATCTGAACACTGTTTTGCAATATTGTATCACTCCTTCACTGATGTTGACTACAACAATCCTAGAATTATAGAACACATCTGGTCCTGCTGCTGTAGAACACCATCAGGATCACTGTCAGAGCACAATGCCATCTCTTCTCACATTGCTTTAGGGGGAGTAGAAAGGTTTAATTTAATCCGATATCTATAGTTAAAATTACAATTTATTGCAGCAGGTCAGATTTTCATGTTAGCAGTATTTAAGCATTAAATGAGACTTGTGTTTAAATCAGATATAAATGGCTGGAGGCCACTGGTAGGCTCCATGGATTTGAATTAAATCAGGGAAAATTCAGAACAAATCTTGAATCATTAACTTGCTTTTTTTTTCCTTCTTGTAGTTTAATTCTTGTGACACCAGGTTGCAAACCTGCTTTTCAACATTCATACCTAGCCACTGCACAATGTTAACAAAATGGCAGAAATATGAAATATTAAGTAAAGGAATCTGATAGTTATATATATATAAGAGTCACATTGTGAATTGAACTGAATGCCAACAATAATGTTAACAGAATCAAATGAACAGCTGAAATTAAAAGGTGCTAGAGCATATGTTAGATTTAATTGCCAAGTATTTCACACCTTCCTTAAAACCTTTCACATCAATTTTAAGGCAATGTTAAAATGAAGATGAACAGAAAAGCTTTTACAATGAGTAATTAACTGTGCACATTTCAAAATCTGTAATACATGGTCACTAAGACTACGTCTACACTACAACGCTATTTTGGGACACCAGAGTATCCCAAAATAGCTATCCTGTGTCTTAACAGCAAGTCTGTTATTTTGGGCTTGCTATTCAAACATCCCTGAAAACCTCATTCCATGAGGAGTAATGGTGGGGACTCTATCTACTTAATAACCACTAAAGGTGCTAACAGCTCTCTGAGTGGTATCCTTCCTGTTTTAGGAATCTATCTATTTACTCTGATTTTTATCTGCTTAGGTTTAAGTACCTATTCTCCAGATA
Source organism: Pelodiscus sinensis (assembly GCF_052426305.1). Lineage (NCBI taxonomy): Eukaryota > Metazoa > Chordata > Testudines > Trionychidae > Pelodiscus > Pelodiscus sinensis. The sequence continues at coordinate 18,960,401 of NC_143054.1, forward strand.
CTTAATGATGCCCTGTGTCCCACCCCCCTCCCTTTTTTCTTTCTCTCGCCTCTCCTATTTATTTCGAGTTTTCGTACCCCCCAACTCATAACTCTGGTCATCTGAAGAAGTGGGCTGTGCCCATAAAAGCGCATGATACCATCTACATGTTTCATTAGTCTATAAAGTGCTATCAGACCATTTGTTGTTTTTTCTGTAACAGACTAACTCGGCTACCCCCGAAGCTCTTGGAATAGTGGTTATTTCGAAATTTGGCGCTGTGGTATATAAGTAGGCATGAATGTTAAAAAAAAGATGTGTAAGGACACTGGAATGGAATCTAGATTGGACAACTTAGTATGTTCAACTTAACACATACATCTTTATTTATAACGAATCAGACATGTACCAGTGACCACAATGATTGCATTGCTTATACGCTGCAACCAGTTATCCAGACATTTCATTTTTCTTTTTATTTCCTTAGTAAGTTGTCTTTGAAGCAGGGACAGTGGCTTCCACTGTATTAAATGAGCAAAGGACTTCCACATCTGCTTAAGTGCCATTGACAGAAATGGAACTTAAGTGATAAATGATCAACATGCTGAAGTACTTTGCTGAATTGGGGTGCAGGAAAAAGCTTGGCACATTGAATTAATAAATAATTAAATTTAAGAAACGTCAAGAAGTTTTTTTATATATACATACATCATTATGGGTATTAGAATAGCTCACACATTCAGTGTTGATGTTCTTATCTCTGGGCTTGCTAATCTTAATTGGAACTTTCTACAAACTGATTTTCAGTGTTAATTGAATCTGGAGGGGGTTTGTTTTCTTTTTCTGGTGTTTGAGAAGGCAATGTAATTCTATATACTTCATAAAATATGCTTAGCATTTCTTTTCAATATACCCACAATCATTATTATACGTACTCTAGCAGCACCTAGAGGACAGAACCCCTTGTGCTAGGCTCTGTACAGACATTGTAAAAATGCTCCCAGCCTAAAAGAGCTTACAGTGTAAGTTTAAGACGAGAGACAACACTTGTGTGTGTCAACGAGATGGAAGAGGTACAACAGAACAGTGAGAGACATTTATGAACTGTGGAAGATGCAGCCATCACATCATATCAGCTGGCTAACCACTGTCCAGCATTATGTATAATTTGTAGGCATTACTGAATAGGTGACATGGCCACCGGTTGTGGTTGGTACTGAAACAACATGTTTGAAGATAATCCCTACCCTATCAGGAGGGTATCATGGTAATTTTGTTTCAAAAGAGTATATTCCTATAGACTGATAAGTATTATTGCAATGAGTACGTAAAGCCCACACACCTGGGTTGTCAACAGGTTGGATTTGAACCTGGGATTTTAGAAGCTAAAGCCATGTGCTGCTAATGCATGAACTGAAAGCCAACTGGCTCTTATCTAAGGGTATGTCTACACTAGCCCCCTACTACGAACTAGCGAGGCTAATGTAGGCATTCGAAGTTGCAAATGAAGCCCAGGATTTAAATATCCCGGGCTTTATTTGCGTGTTCCCATCTGGTCGCCATTTTTAAATTCCACTAGTCCGATGTAACTGCATAATGAGGAGTAATAGATCCCTTTAAGCACAGCCCTTGGCTAGCCTGAGACAGCAGCTCCACAGTCTAAGTCCTAACCTGATGCCCTGCCGGCACTGCTTCCGGCCAGCCTTAACTTTGGTTCAGGGTCCAGTCAATGTCCACATGCTAGTTCGAATTAGCAAAACGCTAATTTGAATTAGTTTTTAGGTCTAGATGCACTAGTTCGAATTAGCTTAGTTTGAATTAACTAATTCGAATTAAGTTAGTTCGAATTAGTGCTGTAGTGTAGACATACCCTTAGGCGGGGAGAGGGGGAGTAAATTTTTCACACCCCTGAGTGATGTGTTTGCGTTGACCTAACTTTTCAGTGTGGAACAGCCCTCACAAAACACCATATAGACAAGGCATGGGGAATCTGCAGCTAACAACTCCAGCCTCCTGCTTCATTTCCTCTAGACCATGTCAAATCGCCACACTACAATCCTGAAGCTCCAAGCCTCAATGGGACTGCAGCTGTGAACACTGGTTCACTGGAATGTCCTTGTAGCCCCACAGTGGAGAGGTGATCAGGGAAGCTTCATGTGCTGCCCCACCTTCCATCTCCCACTGGTCAGGAACCAAGTACAATGGGAGTTATGGGAGTGGTGTCTGCTGGTGGGGGCAAAGCTGTCCAGACTATAGTCCGAGGATTCAGGCATGGCAGCTGCTTCTGCTAGTGGCACAGAGCCAGCACAGATCCAGAGCCTGCCTTAGGCCCACTGCACAACCTTCCTGACATGAGCACCAACTGGCCAGAGCCCAGACCCTGAACCCCTGCCACAGGTTGGAACACCATCACACATCTTAACTCCCCCCCCGAACTTCATTTCCCTACTCATAGCCCAACAATGAATCCTCTTGTGCACTGAAATTCCCTCCCAGAGCCTCAAACTTCCCCTTATAGCCCAGTCCCCAGATCATACTTCATTTTCGCTGGCATTCACTTACCTTTTGTTGAAAATTAAAACACATTTCTGCTATTTCCACATTTTCTGTTATTGTCTTTTCTCCCTTGTTGAGTAATAGACCTAATAATGCATTTATAGAATGTTTTTGTGTTACCTTTTATATGCCTAGCTAAGCTAATTTAATCTCATTGTGTGCCTTGTTTTTTAAAATTTTCACGCATGCACATATTTGCATTGTTTCTTATATTCATCCTCTGTAATCTGACTTAAGTTTTCACTTTTTGTAGGACTCCTCTCTGAGTTCCAGAACACCAAAGAGCTCCCAGTTAAGATCAGCTGTTAAAACCAGCTCTTTGCCATGCTTTGCTATATAGTGAGAAAGTTTGCTCTTGTGACAATGTCTCTTTGAAAAACTGCCAAATCACTCAAACTGCTTTTCCCCTTAGATTATCAGCCCCCTGAGTTTCCTGATGCCTCCCTTCCTGAAATCCATTATCTTTATTGTGTCATTTTCCCTACTACTATACCTTGGAATCATGAACTCTATCATTTCATGATGACTTTCACCTAAATTGTGTTCCTCTTTCAAATTCTCAAGCATTTCCTTCTTATTTGTCAAAATCAAATCCAGAACCATCCCTCCCCTAGTAGCTTTCTCCACCTTCTGAAATGAAAGATGGTCTCTAATAAATTCCCACAACTTGTTGGATAATCTGTGCCCAGCTATGTTATTCTTCAAATGGATGTCCAGGTTGTTGAAGTCTCCCATCACTATCAAGTTGTGTGCTTTGGATGATTTTGTTAGTTTTAAGAAATGTCATCCACCTTTTTTTTCCTGATTAAATGATCCATAGTAGATCTCTAAAATGGCATCACCCTTGGTTTTTTACCCTTTATTCTCCAGAGACTGTCCACAACTCTGTCTCCTATTTCCATATCAATCTCAAACCTCCTATTTCCAACTCGCTCTGAGCTCATCCTTTCTGAGGAATCTGCATCCTTCTTTTACCGATATTCCAGTCATACACATTATCCTACCAAGTCACTGCCATGCATTCACTTCCAGGATGCATCTATCTTTACCTGAGCCCCTACCCTTGACCAGAATGATCAAAAAGCATCACCTGCACACACAATTTCTTCACTCTTATCCCCGAAGTCCGGTAGTCATTTCTGATCTTTGCAATCTAATGGCTATGTGACAGTCTAACTTACCCGAGTTGGTGATCTCTGTCCATTTCTGAATTGACAAATCCCCACACCACAATCAAAACTATAGTAATTGTTAGATCAGAAGGATTAAATCCTCCTATAGGCTGAGCTATTCTCATCTCTACAGATGGGCCCTCCTGGTCACATTTGAGGCACATTAGACATCTGGAAGATTTCACTGCCTGTATCCTGTGGTTTAAAAAAGAACTTCCCTCTACATAGGTCCTAGATACAAATCACCATTACAAACTTCACTATGAAATAACCATACTCTCGGGTTTGAATGTGTCAAGGTAAAATTAAATGTAATTGATTTTCTTTGGCATCAATCCTACAATCTTGCCCATGTAGTTAGACCACCAACCAGAGCCACATTAACTTCAGTGGGACTCTGCATAGAAGTAGGAGTCTGCTGATGAGGATCAGAATACAGGGTCAAGGTCTTCACTAACACCTGGGCAAATTATATTATTTTTCATCCCTGCTACAAACAGAATTTGAAAGAGAAAGCTTACTACAATAAAATGCAAACAATAAATGAATGTCAATTTGTCATCTCAATCCATTTAATTCTTGTTTTAAAAAAGCAATTAAAGCAGAGCATGGACAAGCACCATTCTGTAAAAGACTGACCTTGCCTAATTAACATACTGAATTAGCCTATCTTTAAAGTTATTTAGATATGACTTCTGCTGATGAGAAAGGTGCACATGAAAAAATAATTGCAAATAAACATCTTAATATGACTCAACAAAATGTTTTGACCTGTGATGACCTTGGAGAATCACAAAATATATTGCCTTGTGAATGAAACGCACACCAGAAAAGCATCCTCTGCATTACAAAAATGAGTCAAAGACAAGTCACAGCTGGGTATCTCTGTGCTGCCAATTTTTTAAAAAGTGTAATTAGATTCTACTTAGATACTGGAAACATTGCAATTTTTTCCAGCTTTTGTGTATAAATTACACATTTTCTAAAATATCTGCATTTTCTATTTCAGGTTTGAATGGATACCCTATGTTTTGCACAGTGGGCAGGCCCCATGCTGTCAAGAACTGAAACATGCTTCACATTTCACATATCTTTCAAGAAAGGGACATTTAGCAGACAACCTTCAAGGAACATCTGAATCAGTAAAAGGGTCAACCCAGCTCTCTCCCCCTGACAAAGTAGAATTGTTCCCTATGTAACACATGCAAAGGTTTCACTCTTTACAGATGATTCCTATATGGGTTCTATTAACTTTATGGATAATCCCTGAGCCTTTACACTTATGTGGATAAAAGTCTCCACACACATCCTCCAATTTGTTTAACTGAATGTCATAGAAAGAATCAGAAAGAAAAATCAAATATAATTTGATCTAATCAAATATATCTGGAGTAGGGAAGGGACCCAAAGAAATCTAATTTGTGTTAATTTGGTTCTTTCATACTGGGTTTTTCTTAATTAAAAAAAAAGAGGGAGAGGGAAAAGAATCACCAACAAATGGTAAATCTGCTCCTTCCTACCCCCTCAGGAAACAGACAACATGAAGAAAAGGAAGAGAGTCACCCCATGTAGATAGATGGATCTTTCACAGAGGCATTTTGTATATGAAACATGTTCCATTCCCTGATTCCTAGTGCAGAATATATTAATTTCAAACTCCTGAGACCTATTGGCTTCTTTGTTAGTGTATATTCATGTATTGTTCTTAACTTTTCTCTGCAATAGGTGAAGCCCACAACTTGTACAGGAATCCTACCTCCTTCCATCCTCATCATTGAAGAGGGCCATATCCTTGGGTGACAGAGAGTAAAAAAGGGCAATGCATCTAGCAAGCCTGCATCTTGCATTGAGCAACCACCATCCTAATTTGTTGGCATTATAAAGAATTCAAGGCATGTCTAAACAACTGCTCTTTAAACTGGATCTGTGGGCTTTTAAAGCCCTCAGTGGAAAAGGAAGGGTCCATATTGCAAACCCTTGTTCTGAGAATCCCAGCATGTAGGAATTTTACCACAGCATGTTAGACTGGTCGATACCTGTGGGATTGCTTTAGAACTTGGGAAGACTCAATAAGCAGCACACCTAAGGGTCCATCCAATCATTTTTGACACTGTTCAGACTCCAACTTCCTCCCCAAGTTGGGGTGTAGCAGAAAGACATAGTATTCTTTCCTAAGAGTTCAACCAACCACCAGATCCAACTGGATATTTTCTATTGATTACAGTGAGGGTTGGATTCAGACATAATCATAGAATCCTAGGGCTGGAAGAGACCTCAGGAAGTCATCAAGTCCAGCCCCCTGCCCAAAGCAGGACCAATCCCAATTAAATCAACCCAGGAAGGGCTTTGTCAAGCCGAGACTTAAAAACCTCTAGGGATGGAGATTCTACCACTTCCCTAGTAACCCATTCCAGTGCTTCACCACCCTCCTAGTGAAATAAGAGAAAGATCCTGGCATAGCAGCGGATGGTTTGAGCCATTGGCCTCTGAGTTATGGGCACAGCATGCTTCAATGTGTGCTGCTATAACTTACCTAGACACCTTAGGCACAGGCGTGTGCACGGGGTGTGCTGGGTGTGCCCAGGCTTACTCTAATGTCTGGGGCCAGCCAGCAGCTGCTGGAGGAAGAGGGGGATTTGTGATGGAGCACCACAGCCCCTCACTTTAAATTCCCCCCAGACATCTACTGGGTACTGTGGGGCAGAGAGAGCGCATGCGTGGTGTCCTCAAACGCCGCGCAACAGATGAGAAATGCTGGGAACTTTAAAACCCAGCAGCCCAGCTCCAAAGGTAGCTGGGGCCCGACTACAGACGGTGGCCCGAGCCATTTTTGTGGCCCAGGCCCTGCCCTACAGCACCGCACGGTGCCCCAGGGGCGCCCTCGCCCGGCCCTGCAGCACCGCGCAGTGCCCCCACCCGACCCTGCAGCACCATGCGGTGCCCCTCCCCAGCCCTGCAGCTTGGGCTGGCTCTAACTCCAGCCCTGCAAGCTGTAAGGCAGAAGCTGAAGGTAAGGAGGGGGGGCGGGAAATGAGAGGAAGGGGCTTTTGTAGTGGGGAAGGGTGGAGGAAGAAGAAAGGGGAAGAGGTGGAAGGGGCTTGTACGGAGGGGGAAGAGAGAGGGGGAAGAAAGGGGAAGGCACTAAAGGGACAGGATAGAGGAGACACAAATGCTAGGGGGCGAAGTGGAGACAATGTGGAAAAGGGCAGGAGGGGAGGTGTCAGTGGCAGGTGATGCTGGAAGAGGAGAGGGTAAGAGCATTGGAGATTGGAGGGGGAGGTGCTGGGAGAAGGCTTGACAGAAGTGGTGGGCATGAGGAAGGTGGGGTTGGAGCAAGTCATGTGTGAGGGCACAGGGGCATGAAGGGAATGGGGGCAGAGGGTGGTGAGGGGATGGGCATCAGGGGAAAAAGGGCAAAGGGGGCAGGGGCAGTGAGGGAAGGGGGAGGCACCAGGAGGGTGCAGGGCTAAGGGAAGGTGCAGGTGCCAAGGGAGTCGGGGGGTGAAGCAGAAGGGCAGACACCTGCAGGGAAGGGACCAGCACCAGTGGAAAGAGGTGAGGTAGGTGTTAGATGAGGGGATGAGAAGGGGTAGCTCACATGATCAGAGTGGGGCTACTGGAGGAGTGGGCACTGGAGGGAGAGAAGGGCTGGTGGAGGGGGGGTAGGTCTCAGGAAGGCTGAGGGCAGTGAGAAGGGCAGGAGTCAGGACAGAAGAGGAGGGTGAGAGGTTGGGGGGGCAGTGGGCACCAGGGGAGTTGATGGAGCAAGGGGAGGAGACATGGCAGCAGAGGGGAAAGGTAGATATTTATTAATAACTTGGGTGCTCATTCTGCTCATGGGGGGAAACTCTTAGAGGGAACACTTCCCTCCCCCCCAGCCTCTCCACCCCTGCATTAATGTCACACACATTGGATTAATGCAATTGCAGGATAGTTGCATGGGGGGTTGGTGGGGGCCAAACTAATCCCTATTGGTAGGAGGATGGTGGGAAAAGTCCTTGGGGGGGACTTTTTACTTTTGATCATGTGCTCATCTTTCCCGGAGAGGGTTATCACCAGGGCCGTGCTAATGGGGGCCAGGTGCATGGTTAACAAGGGTCAGAGGTGTGGCTAATGGGGGGGTCAAAGTACATTTTAAAAAAATTCTTTGGGTGCACACCCTAATGAAATGTGCTGCGCATGCCTATGACCTTAGGGTACATTTATATTGCACTCTAAGCCTAGTCTGTAATTCATGTTCGAGCCCAAATCTCCTTCTGTCCACACAACACAGTCAGGTTTGGGTCAGCAAGGAACAGGGATGCTGGAGTCCTAGGCCGAGTCCTGCACAGATACAAATGTCTACCCACAGATGAGTATATCCATGGATAGACATCAGTATCAGCTGATCCACAGGGCTCTAGTGCCAGAAAACACTGCAACCAAAGGAGAAGAACATGATCCAGCTGCTCCCAGGAGCCAGCACACCACGCTGGACTCTCCTCCTGGTCATGCTGCCAAACGGCCTTCAATCGCATCTCTCGTCTGAGATGGTACAGCTGGGGGCAGGGCTGGGTGCGGTACAGCCACATGATTGGAAGGAGCTGTCGGCATGGAGTGCTGGCTCCTGGCAGCAGTGGGACCACTGTCCTCTCCTTTTTGCTGCAGTGTCTCCTGTCACCAGAGCCCTGCAGAACTGTGGATACCAATGTGTATCCTTGGCTATCTGCATCCACAGGGAGACATTTGTATCCAGGCAGGGCTCTAGTCCTAGAACCGTGTTCCAGGTGTGAGTCAGAGCCTGAGTTCTACTGAGACTCAGATCCACACCTTGTCAGAATGGATGCAGCTTCAGTGGGAGATCTAAGTCAAGATGTTCTGCACAGTCCAGGCTGGGCAAGATGTGGCCTGGGGGCTGGATCCAACCCACCTACACTTTGATCCAGCCCATGGACTGAATCTGGCCACTTTCTATTTATATCCTGCAGCCCATGCCACCAAATTTCCAGGTGATGGCTCAGGCAGCAGGATCCTATTTAAATGGCTCATGGCTCACAATTGTGGCATTACTATGACAGGGGCTAGAGCTGCGAGCCTTTTAAATATCCACAGCAATCCCGGGCAGCTGGCAGCGGTGGGGCTGGGAGCCACAAGGCCTTTCCTATGTTTTTACTTCAGACATCCCAGGGTGGAGCTGGCCCATGACCAGCACCAAAATTCATTAAGTGGCCCCCTGCAAAAATAATAGCCCACCCCTGGCATAATGCAATATGGACGTGATAGCGTGGCCGAGAAACCCAGATGCAGCAATAATAAACCCTGGTTTACACTGCAGCATGGTTGCCCAAGCCCAGGTTTGGAAACATGAGTCCATAAGCCAAGATCCACAGAATTAGCCTTACAATGGAGCACAGACATATCTTTAGTTGGGGGATACTTTATAAATGTGTTTATTCCTAGCACCGTCATATCCTGCGACCACTAGCAGAGTTTCTGAATTTTTCTGAGACATCTGCTGTCATTCCATACAACTAGTTAAATCTTTTAACATCCCATAGCTAATACTTTTTTCAGAAATCCTCATACCAATGCCATTGATTTCCAGCTCTTGTTTTTTGACCTTTACATTAAAGATGCTTGCCTTTGTGACAGGCCAAAGGACAGTCTCATATTGTAAGGACATCCTGGAAAAGGAGCATCGGTGTTCAAAGCTATTTAGATGCAGGTCACAGCTGTGTAGCTTTGTGTTGCCTACATTAAAAAAGTTTATTTAGATTCTGCTTCTTCAACACCAAAAACAGAGCAGGGCTTTTTTCTCCCACCAGCCTTTGTGTATAAATTATACATTTTCTTAAATATCTGCATTCTCTATTTCAGGTTTGAATGGATAACCTGTGTTTTTGCACAGTAGGCAAACCTCATTCTGTCACAAACTGGAGCGAGATAGCCTCACATTTTCACTTTGCCTCGTTTCAGGAGTGAGCCCTTCTCTATTATGTTATTAGAGATAATGTGAAGCTTTGAGTTGAAACACAATATACAACAGTGAGGCATGTCAACCTTTCCAGCCAGTGAAATGAAATTGCATCACTTAGCCCATCCAGTCATGCTGGCCCTAGTTAACAGCTGTTGTTAATTTCCAGAGAGAGCAATGACAAGCATCAACATTAGCTTTGTTATACTGAGGGAACAATATGGTTGTCGTCTGAAAAGATGGAAATTAACATGAGCCAGCATGACAAAATCCTTATATGCCATTAAACTTCATAATATGTATTTCCCGCAACCGCACAGTGTGTGAGTAAGAAAGCAAGAGTGACTTTGTGTGTGCAAGAGAGAGACAGAGAGACTTAACTAGACCAAATGTAGAGCTAAGTTTTTCTACTGCTTGGTGTATATGCAAAGAAAAAAATATTTAGTATTAAGTATTTGTAATGTAGGCCATGTCTACACTACAGCGTTATTTCGAAATAAATTATTTTGAAATAGTTAATTTGAAATAGCTTATTTCAAAATAACACGTCTATACACAAAATGCCTTACGAAATAGCGTTTTGCTATTTTGAAATAGCGCGTCCACACTGAGTGGACACTGAATCGCATATAAGGACAGCTGGAACCAGGTTCGGCAGGGCATCAGGTCAGGAATTACTTTGTGTGGCTGCTGCCTGAGGCTATCTGAGGCCTGTGCTTAAAGAGACCTGCCCGGACAGCTGGTTTTCAGGTTTCCCTGCTTGCTTGCCTACCTTGATGAAGGACAGCAAAGCATTTTGTTTCTGCATGATCTGCTTACCCTCACTCGGGACACCACAGCACTCTGCAACATTGAACTGGAGCTGCCCCTAGGCACTCTGGTGCAGCTCTTGGACACGTTGCTGTGAGCCTGGCTGCACTTTCTGCAGGCTGCCATCTGGGAGGTCTACCAGGGGGCTGTCAGTATGCAGGAGGCCCTGCGGGAGAGCTTCCACCCTGAGGAGCACTAAGAGCCTCCCTGGTCTGCCCCATTGGGGGCTTGTGCCCAACTGGGGGCTTGTGCCCATTCCTCCCTCACTTCCTTCCACTTACCCCTCCCCCCAACTCCGCTTCCTGATGTTAAATAAAATACACATATTTCCTGATGTCAAATAAAACACACAAACTCTCTTTATTTAACAAAACTGGTGGGGATGGGGGGGGGGATGAAACTCTGGTGAGACTGGGGAAAGGAGGTGGGAGAGGGGAGAAGAGAGGAAATGGGAGAGGGAAACCTGGGAGGAGGGAGCTGGAAGGAGGAAGCAAGGGGAAGAAGGGGGAGGGGAAGCTGAGGGCTCGGGGTTGGGGGTCTTGCCAGACCATCTTTATTTTCATGCGAACCTGCTGCTGGGATCACATGTGGCCTTTAGTGTCCAGGCTGGCAACTATCCTGCCATAGAGGGTCGCATTCCCCCATCTAGTACGGAGATCATGGGCGTTGGGGGCATCCCCCCTCAAACCTGAGTAAGGTCCACCCTGATCTCCACCCTGGACCAGGAAGGTTCTCTGGGCCCTGGCAGGCTCGTGGGAGCTGCTCCTGGGGAGCGGTGGAGGGCTGGCTGCCTGTGGCTTGTTGGCTTATGTTTTGGGGCCACTGGGTCGAGGCAGTGACTGATGGCTCTGGGCCAGCAGGCTTGGAGCTGGCACAGGCACTTTGGCCAGAGTCAACCCCTTTAAGAGCTCTGGGGAGGGAGGGGAGGAAGACGAGTGTTCTTGCTTGAGGCTCAAGTGGCCACCAGGGCACCCTGGGAAGGCTGGAGGCCCCCTATTTCAAAATAAGTGTCTACACAGCACTTATTTCGAATTAGCTAATTCGAGTTTGGTATTACTCCTTGTAGAATGAGGTTTACCAAATTCGAATTAAGTGCCCTGCTATTTCAAATTTAATTCAAAATAGCGGTTTGCCTGTGTAGACACTATTAAAGTTAATTAGAAATAACAGCTGTTATTTTGAATTTACTTTGATGTGTAGACATACCCTAATTTTCCAAACTTTTGGCCAGATTCTGTTCCCAGTGAAATCACTGGAAAGACTACCAATGACTTCTACTCTACCTATCCTACCTGCTGACACTTGTAAGACAGGGACAACTTCCGTACTGAGGAAGATGCTCTTTTCAGGGGTGGCTAGGTTTGAATAATTTTTAGTGGTATCCAGAACAGCTCCAAGTCCCTCCCCTTCTCTTGTCCTATAAGTCAACGTGTATTTAAAAAACAATGTAAAAATGGACTAGAAACATTATGTTTCCCTATCTTGCACAATGTGGGGAGTGATGGGCAGATAAAGGCTCCTGGATGTTGTAGGGGACTCAGGGCTAGAGCAGAGGATTGGAGTGCAGGAGAGTGGGGCTCTGGTTGGGGATGGAAGCTCTTGAGTGGGGCTGGGAATGAGGACTTTTGGGTGCAGAGAGGAGGGCTCCCATGAGCTACAAGACAAGGGCCCTGGCTCTTTGGGTGTGTTAACCCGATGACAGGGACTTGGGCAGCATGAGAAGATGAAGTATTTTTGCAGAATCAGTCTGAGGTTGGAGGAATTCTCTTAATTTGAGGAGCACAATTCATCATTTCAGTATGTCCCCCTTTGTGCCATTCACAGATACAGAAGGGCCAGAAAGCTTGTGAATCCCTCCAGCTAGGGATTCCCCCTATGTAGAGTAGTCCCTGGTGATGCAGAGCTGGTTCTAGTTCAGAATCAGCATCTCTAGAGCACTTGGCTTTTTCCACATTGTGAATTCCCAACTTTCATCCTGTCTTCCTAGTTGCCTTCTTGAATGGATAATTATTTTGTGTTGCTTCTTCCTGAACAGTGCAGCAGGTCACAATGGTGTCCTTTCATTTTCTGCAGTTGACTTGTCTACTAGCCAGGATGGGCAGGGATGGTGTCCCTAGCCGCTGTTTACCAGAATCTGGGAACAGGTGACAAGGGAGAGATCACTTGATGACTGTTTTGTTCATTCCCTTTTGAGGCACCTGGCCCTGGCCACAGTTGTAGAACAGGATAATGGATTATATGGCCCTTTGGTCTAACCCAGGATGGTCATTTTTATGACCAGAAATCCTTCTCAGCCTGCACAATTTTGCATGCAATGGCCACATGGAAAATCTTTGCATTTCTTTGTCTTCTGTCCCACCAGTTCAGAAGGTGAACTTCTTGGTTTGCACTAAATTCCAAAGAATTCTTCCCTAAGATCTCTGTGACAAATGCTACTTCAAAGGACTTCTTGAATATAAGCATTGATACAGGCCGCAGTTTCTTCCACACCTGGTCATTGTGTAATGCAGAGACTAACTGGTCAGGTGAAGATTCACTTAATGTTTGTCCAAAACAATAATGCAACAGCTTCCACAGAGCAGCAACAAACCGTGCTACCAACTCTCCATTTCCCCAGTATCACTGATGAAACCAGAATCATTCCACTATCATTGAGCTCTGCAGCAATTGTAGCAGATGTGGCTGTTCTAGGTACAGTTGGAAGCAACAGGTCATTCAGCAATTCATGCACCTTCAGACCCATCACTGTGAGCAGGGCTGAAATTATTTGGAATGTAATTGCAGGTTATACATATCTCAAAATCTTCAAGGTACGCAACCCATGGTTCGCAGCTGTCATCAAATTCACCACTATTGCCCACGAAAGGTGTCATTTCTCTACTCTGCTATTGGATTTCACACCTCCACGACATATGCTTTGCCACAGGGAAGCTGTCTTTTTTTGTAATTGCATTATCTTTGCTGAATCACCCCCTTCCTGGCTGTGTGCTTACACTGTGAACTACAAGATTCTTCCTTTGGCTGTATTTGGGCTCTCTCGGTGCAGGATAAGTAGTTTCTGCTTGCCTGCTTGCAAGTGGTCGGTCACTATGGCTGCTTGCTTTCTCCTCACTGATTTCCAGTTTTAACAGCTCCAGCTGAGGTTGGATTCAGGGCAGGCAACCCAGGCAGCTGCCTACTATGCTAAACTTAAGGTTTACTGACCTTGGGGGGCTGTTATTGTTGTTTGCGACAAAAGGGAAACCAGAATGTTTAGAGTAAAATCTCTCAGGTATTCTGTACGTGGATTCATTTTTCACTAACCTCCTAGAATATTCTGGACCTTTGTAGACTTTGAGAACTATATTTTTCTTGAACCTCCTAGAAGGCTGTCAGCTATGCCCTCCCAGGAATATAAGGCGTGGAGCATGAGGGATAAGAACAAAGTGAAGTGAGATCCCAGCTGTGACATTGTGAACTTAGTTTAATTGTACAATTGTGAATGTGTACATGTGTTTTAAGAGTAGAGGAGTGTAAGCAATGAATAATAAAGGATATAGTAACAAAAGATATCAAGGATATTTTTCAAATCGCTATGTGCACAACAATATACTATTGTTACTTCTTTTGTCATAATGTTCGATGACTGTTTAACAAAACAGCACTAACTGCAGTACCTTTTCCTTTGTTCTACCTTTATTTGTTGACTTCCCCCCGCTCCCAACTAACTAGCTCATACTGGCCCACCTGCAAAAGCAGCCGTCTGTCTGCTTGTGGATCTGGGTAAACTCCCCGCCTCCCTTTTCACAGTGCTATCTGTTTTTCTGCTTCAGGCAAAGGCAACAGTGCACACTCATGGAATATTAATCTAGTGGGCAAATATAATATTTGGACCCATCAGAGAAGGAGTCAGCCAGAGAAGGAGATGATGGACACAGCTGGCCACCGTGGTAAACTTTATTGTATAGGCTACAAACAGGAAAGGGAGCATTTGCTCCAGGGAGAGGCTGTCCTCCAACATTTAAAGGGGTAGGACATCACATTCCACATCTTTGGCTGTGTCTAGACTACATGGCTCTGTCGACGGAGCCATGTAGATTAGGGTTATAGGCAAAGGCAAATGAAGCCGCGATTTAAATGATCGCGGCTTCATTTAAATTTACATGGCTGCCACGCTGAGCCGACAAACAGCTGATCAGCCGTTTGTTGGCTCAGCGCGCTAGTCTGGACGCACCCCTGCCGACATCAAAGACCTTTGTCGGCAGCCCCGTTATGCCTCGTGGGATGAGGTTTACCGGGGCTGCCGACAAAGAGCTTTGATGTCGGCAGGGGAACGTCCAGACTAGCGCGCTGAGCCGACAAACAGCTGATCAGCTGTTTGTCAGCTCAGCATGGCAGCCATGTAAATGTAAATGAAGCTGCAATAATTTAAATCACGGCTTCATTGCCAAAACAACAAATCTACATGGCTCCATCGACGGAGTCATGTAGTTTAGACGTACCCTTTAAGTGTATCTACGTAGCATAGCAAACCTGGATGTGTGAGAGCTGTGCCTGCAGACTCAGTGCTTCTAGACAGCATTAGATACCTGGGCTCACCACCCTGCTGACACATCCATAGTGCATAAAAACCAAACCCGAGTCAGCACTTCACTTCACAGAGTGTCTACCATCATATCTCAAGGTTCCTAGTGCCCTCATCAGGTCTCAGCATTCCAGGGCGTGACTCATAGTAGGCTGTAGGAGAACTTACCCATCCCATGAGAGTTGACTGGAAGTGCTTTGGGTGGATTTAGCTCACCAACATATCCTGCCAAACCACTGTGTGTTTGTAGGCTCCTGGTAGCCACAACCATCAAAATGGATCCTTACCCAGCAGAACTTCTCGCATGCTATCAGTTCTATTTCAGGCACCAGACAGAGAATCTGTGAGACAGGGTGTGCCTTTTGACAGCAGGTTCTGGCTTGCCGAACGCACCTTTGGGAGGGGGAATATTGACATGCCAGTAGCAACCCAGCTAACAATGCTTCTCCCTGTTGCTTTAGCCATGGATTCTCCCTGTGTAGATGAACACTTCAGGATCAGAACCACAAGCATAGCCTGGTGGGATCGCATCATCATGTGGACCTGGGATGACTAGGAGTGGGTCCAGAAATGCTACCGGCCACTTGGATATAGCCTTATAGTTATAATCAGTTCTTGTTCTCTCACGGCAGTCAATTGTCTTGCTTATCTTGAGGTGAGCCAGAATCCACTAGTGTTCCTCCGGCCACCTAGAAGTGCACTTGATGCAGGACTTCTTATGACCAGCATTAATTCATACGAGGGTTATTGAGCTGCATCCATGCTGCAAAATGCCTGGGCTTGATTCATATCACAGTGGGACTCAGATTTTAACCTCATACACCAGCAAGATGGGGATCGAGTCCAGAGTGGTTTCTGGGCCATGTCCATCCTCTGTGTGGATGGAAGAGGGCCTTGGACAGAAATCTGAGCCAGATCAGGGGCTTAGTGTGCTGAATAGACATACCTTTTACGTTCCAGCCATTATAAGCCTTAACAACAGACCCTTCCAGTCTCCTTTAGTAAGGCATAAGTAGCATACCTTGGGAAGCTCTAACTTTTGCTACAGTGCAGTGCATGTACTGAGTCACCACTAAGTACTTCATACAATAAAGATATCTGGGGGTGAAATCCTGTCCCCACTTAAATTAATGGTCACACTCCCATTGGCTTCAGTAAGGTAAGGTAAGGTAAGCTCATGCTTCACTGCTGGTTGAATCGTAACCATATCCTGATTTCCCTTTTATATGAAAACAAAATTAGCTCTGAGCCAACAGGTGTAAAAATATGAGTCACGTGTTTTGTCTGTTTCCTAGTCAAGCTTTTCAGCATTGAGACTTTACCCCAGTTTTTTAAGACACTGGATCTATAACAGTATCTCAAATATGGATGTTGTGAGGGTATCTTAGCTCAAATATATATTTCTGTTAAGCTATTGGTTCACCACCTTTACTGACTGTGCTACTGCTTATTTGAAAGAAGATGAGGTAAACATGATTCATAATGAGCCTTCATCTCATGGGCAGAGACTGAGTCTGCTTTGTTTGGAAATTAATGAACGCTTGCCCCCTCTGCAACAAGAGTATAAAGTTTACATGTAGGGTACGTCTACACTGCAACACTATTTCAAAATAACATCTACACATCTACACAGCAGGCAGTTATTTTGAAATAGTGCCAAAATACTGTCAAGTTGGAGGACTTCTTCCTCTGACCCCTGTGACCCTCATTGTACATGGAGTAAGGGAAGTAGGAGGAAGAGTGCTCTATTTTGAAATAAGTGCTAGATAGACGCTCCCTGTTTTGAAATAAGCTATGCAATTGACGTAGCTCAATTTGCATAGCTTATTTCGAGTTAAGCCCTGCTGTGTAGACGCACCTTTACATGACTGGGCACCAACACTGAAAAAGGCAAAGCAGAGAAAAACCAAGCAAGAGACATATATTGGAATGCAAGGGTTGTGGCTGGGTGAGTGGCTATGCCTCAGTGACGCCTGGTGATTGGAACAGCCCTCTTGTGGCTGCGGGCAGCAGGTGTAGAGCTGGGCAGATCTGAGGTTGTTGACTTTTATACCAGTGTCTAGCCTAGTAACTGGATGGGGCTGTGAAAGGACACAGGTCACACTCTGATAGAATCATTATATTTAAGGGGCAAAAAATGAAGCAAAATGGAATGCTAATGAGGGAATAGCTAATTCATAATGACCAATTTCATCTTGCTTCATATTTCAAGACTAAGAATCAGTTTGATTTGGTGGTTCAAAATGTGCTTGATTTTAATATAGTATTATACAATTAATGCTACTTGGTGAGTGTGGGACACCGTTAGGATGGGTGACTGAGGGTATGTCTACACTACCCCGCTAGTTCGAACTAGCGGGGGTAATGTAGTCATCCACAATTGCAAATGAAGCCCGGGATTTGAATTTCCCGGGCTTCATTTGCATGAAGCCAGCCAGCGCCATTTTTAAATGCCGGCTAGTTCAAACCCCGTGCTGCGCGGCTACATGCAGCACGGAGTAGCTAGTTCGGATTAGGCTTCCTAATCCAAACTAGCTGTACTCCTCATTCCACGAGGAATTGCGGATGACTACATTACCCCCACTAGTTCGAAATAGCGGGGTAGTGTAGACATACCCTAAGTCTGCCAGTAAATATGTTCATCACCAGAAACTGTGAGTTAGTACATTTTGTGTTACAAAACTCATTCTTCATATTTGCTTTCAGGTTGTTAGAGTTTTGGTACCTGAATCCAGAAATATATTGCTTAAGAAGCAAAAATCCAGCTAGCATACAAATTGCTTTAGACCTCCTTTCTGTCCTTTCAGAGGCAAAATTCCCATTTGATTAATTTTGTCTGAGAAGGGAGAACAGTGTACTTATTTAATATTATTAGCTGTCAGTACTTAAAAACATTTCAAGAATCTGTGCTCAATCCATGCAAATTTGCCTAACTGAAATTACTGACAGAAAACCTTGAACCAACTCCTCTTGGGAGTTCTTTCAATTAATGACTGTTTTGGAGAAGGTAGTCCCGGAATCCACAAGGGCAGCAGCAATTTTTGATTTGGCCCTATGTAGTGTACAGGCATTGGTCCAAGAGGTGAAAGTATCTGAACAGCTTGATAACAGCAACCAAAATTTAATTAAATTTAACATCTTTGCAGGGGGGAAGTGCTAAAAAAACCCATCACAGTAGCATTTAACTTCAAAAAGGGGAAATAAACAAAAATAAGGCAGCTAGTTAAACAGAAAATACAAGGAAGAGTCACAAAAGTAAAATGCCCACAACTACATATAGGTACATCTAGACTACCCTCGGCTTTCAAAAAAGGATATGCAAAATCAGTGCGAATTTGCATATCTTCTTCTGATCCCTTTTTCAGAAGAGGTTTTTTCGAAAAAAAAAGCAATCTAGATGGGGTTTTTCATGCAAAACCCCTCCCCTTTTTTGAAAGAACTCTTATTCCTCAAAAAATGAGGTTTACAGGGTTCTTTCAGAAAAGTGGGGTTTTGTGTGCAGAAAAACCCTGTCTAGACGTTTTTCTTTTAAAACCTCTTATGAAAAAGGGATCAGAAGAAGATATGCAAATTGTGCCAAATTTGCATATCATCTTTTGGAAGCAGAGACTCAAACTAAATACATACCCCCAAATAAATAAAACAGTAAGAAGACTAAAAAATGATATAATGGCTAAGCAACAGTGGAAGAGAGGCACTCAGAGGTAAAAAGACAATTTTTCAAAACTGGAACTCAATTCCTGATGAAGAAAATAGAAAATAACAAAGTTGGCAAGTCAAATGTATAAGTATAATTAGGCAGGCCAAAAGGATTTTCAAGAGCAACTAGCAAAAGACAAAACTAACAACATTTTTATGTCCATCAGAAGCAGGGAGAACGACAAACAATCAATGGGGCCACTACACAGATGAGGTGCTAAAAGAGGAACCAAGGAAGAAAAGGCAGTTGCAGAGCAGCTACAATAATTCTTTACCACTGCAGAATATATGAGGGAGATTTGTACATTTGAGCTACTCTTTGTAGGTGGTAATGCTGGAACTGATCGAGGTGTCCACAGAAGAGATTTGGAAGAAACTGATAAATGGAACTGTAAGAAGACATCAGTGACAGAAAGTATTCGCCCAAGAGTTCTGAAGGAACTCAATGATGAAACTGCTAATGGCTAACTGTGGTATGTACCCGATAGCTTAAAGTCAGCATCTGTACCAGTTAATGTGATGCTAATTTTTTAAAAATATTCCAGAGGCAATGCCAACAATTACAGGTTGGCAAGCCTACCTTCAGTCCGAGGCAAATTGGTTGAAACTATATTTGAAAAAAAAACAGAATGATCAGACACACAGATGAATATATGTGGGGAAAGGGTCAAAGAGTCAACGGCTTTTTTAAAAGGGAAATATGCTTCAGCATTCTCTCAGGATTCTTTGAAGGTGTCAGTCATATGGTCAAGAGTGATCTGGTGCATATAGTAGGCTTGGATTTACAGAAAGCTTTTCGCAGGGACCTTCATCAAAGGCCTTGAAGCAAATTAAGCAGTCATGGCAAGAGAAGGAAAACTCTCTCATTGACCAGTAACCAGCAGGATCACAGATGTTGCTGGACCAGTGAGTGCTGGAGCCCAGAAGTACCAGCCGGTTGGGAGTTCAGTGGCGGGGAGCCTCACCATTGGGACTGGGTGGGCCGCATCCCAGGAAGCCCCAGCTGGGCACAGCACAGCACAGCACAGCACAGCAGGATAGCCAGGAAGTCCAAACCCAGAGCAGCAGCAGCGGGGTAGCCGGGGAGCCCCATCCCCAAAAGAAGCAAGGCAGCAGCAGCTGGGGAGCTACATCTTGGGTTGCCCCAGCCAGCTGGCAGAAGTGGGCCAGAGCCAAGCCCAAGCCCTGTAGCAGCAGGGCTAGAGCAGAGCCAGCCAGAGGGAGAGGCAGTGTCCTGGAGACTGGTGGCAGGGGACCTACCCTGGTCTGGCAAATTCCTTCATTCGGAATGGGTTAGGTCCCGAAGGCGACGGATCAGGGAGGTCCAATCTGTATTAGAATTATAACAAGCACAGAGAAGGGTAACAAAATGATTAGGGGTGTGGAACTTGTTTCCATATGAGAAGAGAATAGAAAGACTGGGACTTCCACTTTAGCATGAAAAAAAAAGACATGAATGTTATGGGAAGGGTGAATAAGGTAACATTAAATTAATAGGAAGGAAGTATTAAAAACAAAACAAAAGAAAGTACTATTTCAGAAAACTTGCAGTCAATCTGGGGAAGTTATGAAGACCAAAACTTGAACTGGAGTCAGAAAAGAATTAGATGCGATCATGTTGGGTAGATCCAGGACTATTGCCTTAGATGATAATGGGTGCAACCCCTTTCTGTGAGTGTCCCTAAACTTCTGCCAGCAACAAGGTGGGACTAGATGAAAAGGGACAGATCACTCAATAAATTGCCCTGTTCTGGTCATTCCCTCTGAAGCATCTAGCACCAGCCACTGTTGGAAGACAGGATACTAAACTAGACAGACAATTGGTCTTACCCAGTAGGTCCATTCTCATTCAATGGGGGCTGGATCAGATCCATAATAAATCCATCACACAAAATTTGTTTTGCAGATGTGTGATACTATTGAATTTTCCCTTTTGTGCAAAACAGGCACTAATGGGGAATAGGCTATCATGGGGTAGCAGAATTATACACTGCATGTACATAGTGCTTAATTAACAAATCAGTCTATATTTTCATAAAGCATTTTGCACTATAACTGTTGTTCAAATTACACATAGGAGATTTGAAAATCTACACAACAATCCTAGCTGTTTTATATACTGTATCTTACTGTAGTTTTCATTGTGTGTAGTCACATTTAATTAACCAAAAGAGCATTATATTTCATTGCCAAATGTAAGTTGTCAGTATTATAAATATCCTAATATAAACAAGTTTAACAATAGTGGGAGAGATAGAGATGAAGCATGTTTTGAAAAGGTATATTGAGAGACTGAATGGCCCAGGCAATTGCAGCTAAATGCCCTAAAGTCATCTAATCAACTTCTGTTGTGTTTGAGAAAATATTCAGTAGTATCCTACTGTGCTGGAAGGTATTATAGGGCTTAATATTGTACATCTTACTGCCTACAGAAGCAGAAATGACTTTTCTTTTCTCACACAGAGACATTACTCATGAAAAACCGTATTCTGACTCTAGTTCACACTGTTCTCATCTTCCTCCCTGTGTAGTCTCATTGATTTCCATGGATCTGGGAAGCTAGCCTTGCTTATGGGGAGTGCTATCATAATCAGGTCTAAATACCCTGACTGCATCCAGGCGCTACAGTTGCCAGTGACAAACCTTATGATGCATCGAACCAAAAGAGCACTTTTTTAAAAAAATGGTCCAGCCCTTTTGGGAGCCCTTAAGCTAAAGAATATGGCACAGCACAGTAAGAAAGATTGAGAGAGAGAAAGAAAAGGCAGGTCTAGAAAACAAGAAAATGAAGATCCACAGATTTGGGTAAAATGGAAGATCACCTGTCCAATTAATCCGATAATATCTTAGGCCAGATTTTCAATCCTTCAATTGGACTCTCTCTTCCTCACTCCATTGCCACAACATTAAATGTCACCAGTGACCTTAACACAGCAGAACTAAGTCCATCATCCTCCATATGCCATTATGTGAAATCATTATAACTAAAAACTAAATTTAATTGTCATACAATGTCTTGTTTACGATGCTCTATATGGCATATATTGAAATGCAAGTACACTATTTATATTCCAAATGATTTATTTTATAATTATACAGTAAAAATGACAAAGTCAGCAATTTGTCAATAGTGTGCTATTGACACTTTTGTATTCTTATGTCCGATTTCGTAAGCAAGTAGTTTTCAAATGAGGTGAAACTGGGGGGGGAGGGGGGGCCACAAGACAAATAAGACTCCTGAAAGGGGTATAGTAATCTGGAAAGGTTGAGAGTCACTGATATAGTCTGTCCTTCTGCACATTTCAGACACAGAACTTAACCCACTCAATCATCATTTAAAGACTTCAAGTTACAGAGAATTCACTATTATAGTAGTTTAAATCTGCAAGGGCATGTCTACACCGCAGGGCTAAAGCCAAAATAAGCTACACAACTTGAGCTATGTCAATTGCATAGCTTAAGTCACAATAGCTTATTTCGT
This sequence comes from Pelodiscus sinensis, assembly GCF_052426305.1. NCBI lineage: Eukaryota > Metazoa > Chordata > Testudines > Trionychidae > Pelodiscus > Pelodiscus sinensis. The sequence goes on from NC_143054.1 coordinate 18,982,615, forward strand.
TTTTTGGCGCTGTCTACACAGCGGGAAGTCTGAGGTAGAGCACTGTTCCTCTGATATGCTTTAGTCCTTGTAAAATGAATATTACAGGAGTCGGAGTAAAAATTATTTTTTTACTCCAGCTCAATATTATTTTGACATTATGTCAAAATAACTGCTTGTAGTATTGACGTGGACTATATTATTTCACAATAACGTCAGTTATTCAAAAAATAACACTGCTGAGTAGACATACCCCAAGTGACCTGTGCCCCAATCTACAGAGGAAGGCAAAACCTCCACAGGTTATTGACCAGTCTGACCCAAGGGAAAATTTCTTCCTGACCCCAAATATGACAATCAGTCAGGCCCACTGGACAAAACCACCTGCGCAGATAACTGGGAAGGAATTTTCTGTAATAAGAGTCCTTTCCTTCTAATTTCCCATTACCAGCTGCTGCAGATTTTTGCTACTGTAGTTTGGGTTTTTTGTTTGCAATGGGTTAATTTAGTTTAAGAAGAGTTGTGATTCCATATGTCAAACCCTGTCTTCATACCATGGATCTTTACTGGACTAATTCAGAACCAACCAACTGGAGCCCGTAGTTCTGACCTAGCTAACAGCTAAAGGCTACTCTATTTTAGCATAAGAAGTAGCGGTCTATGCTTACAGAGGATTTAATTACGATTGCCAGTGGTATTATGAAGTTTTGACTACCCATAGTGTGTAGTATAATGAGAAACATGTACTAGGTAGCTACTGATTTGATATTATCCTTGGAGAAGGGGAACAGGCATGTAAGGTTGATTTTCAAATACACAAAGGAGGTTAGCTGTTTGACTCCCACCGACATTGACTGGGACGTGGATAATTTAACTGCCATTTGTGCCTTTGACATTGTCCCCTAACTGACTCATTACCCGACTGTATGACAGAAAGCTAGACTTTTTTTCCCTTTCAACTGGAAAAATGCAATTCATTTACAGCTTCTTGAGCACCTGCTGAGATTTCCTTAAATGAGGAAAACTTGCTAAAATACTTTTCAAAATTATTGCAAAAATTCCCAAACTGCTGAGCGAACTGCCAAGATTGTGAATATTACTGCATTCATATCCTGACAGTGACCCATTTATCTGGAATAACCCTTTTTTGGTTGAGTGGCTAATCTTTTTCATTGTGCCTACAAAACACGCACATGCACACACAGTGGCACAATGCAGAAAGGGGTGTGTTTCGTAATATATCTGCAATTTTAATACATCCTGGTGGTAAAGCTTTTTAAAAAAAGACAGTGAAATCCTATCCGGTGACAGGTATTTTCTTTTCTTTCTCTGTTAAAATGTTTAAACATAAGTAGTATCTACATGGGACGAGTTATGCACGTGCTTAAATTCTTTAGATTGGGGAACAGCCCACAACTTCAGTTTTTAACCCAAGACTAAATGTAAGCACCTCTGAAAAACAGAGGAACAGAAAAGTCAGAAACAACAGGGTTCCTTGCTTTCATGCTGTATATATTTATGCTTGAACATAGGCCCTGACATTTCATTCTTACTTGTTTTCACACTATACTGCATAACAAATCAAACAGAGCAATTAAGCATGTTTTGAAATTGCAACTTCTGCTCTATAAATTACCACAATCTTTTTGTTAAAGAACCATCAAGTCAACTTCCTGTTTGTGCTTAAACTATTCACAGCTTCAGATGATGTCCTGGAGTGTCTTCTCCAAAGGTCACACTGCAGTTTTCGATTCACACATTTGATTAAAAATATAAGAATTGCCATGTCCTGGGAAAGAATCTTCAGTAAAAATAGCCCAAACTACCTGCTGCTTCCAGAATAGACCAAGTTAATGCTTTTTTATCCCATTTTGTTAGTATTGCAAAGCAAGGATGAGACGCACATTTCTACAGACACCATGGCTGAACATCTAAGAATTATTTTTATACTTATTTTCTTAAAGTACAGCATCTATAACTAACAAGATAAGAATATAAGAACGGCCGTACTGGGTCAGACCAAAGGTCCATCTAGCCCAGTAGCCTGTCTGACGACAGTGGCCAACACCAGGTGCCCCAGAGAGGGTGGACTGAAGATAATGATCAAGCGATTTGTCTCCTGCCATCCTTCTCCAGCCTCTGACAAACAGAGGCCAGGGACACCATTTCTATCCCTTGGCTAATAGCCTTTTATGGACCTTACCTCCATGAAATTATCTAGCTTCTCTTTAAACTCTGTTATAGTCCTAGCCTTCACAGTCTCCTCTGGCAAGGAGTTCCATGGGTTGACTATGTGCTGTGTGAAGAAGAACGTTCTTTTATTAGTTTTAAACCTGCTACCCATTAACTTCATTTGGTGTCCTCTAGTTCTTCTATTATGGGAACTAATAAATATATTAGTAGTAAATGTAACAGCACTAGATATGTTTGGGGCAAATTGTGAAGTCCATTTGGAATTGTAACCTCCATTTTGAATTAGCACTCTGATGGCACATTTACACAACTAGGAAAAAGTCAAATTAAGATATGCAACTTCAGCTATGCCAATTGTGCAGCTGAAGTCAAAATAGCTTAATTCGGTTTTTGATGCTGTCTACACAGCAGGAAGCTGAAGGAAGAGCGTTTTTCTTTTGACTTCCCTTACTCCTCATGAAATGAGGGTTAGAAGAGATGGAGTAAGAAGTCCTCCATCTTGACATTATTTTGAAATAATGGTTTGCTGTGTAGACACGCTTTTGTTATTTCTAAATAACATCAGTTATTCTGAAAAAATGCTGCTGTGCAGACATGCTCTTATTTTGTGCTATGTTCTGAACATACATCTCTCTACCCATGCCCAAAGCAAGGTTAGTCCAGACATCTAATCTGCCCAAGATTGGTGCTTAAATCTGGTTGAAAAAGAAAAACCTATGGCTCTGATGCCATCACAGAGCAAACAAGAGACAATCCAAGCTCATGGCCCTAAACTGCAGGCCCAACCCAAAGGAACAATAGGATTTTTTCTTAGGTGCTAGCATAGCTGCTGAATCTCTGGCTTCTGAGTCTGGGCACACAGTAAAAGGAAATTGGCTATATTTAAGTGACGGTGCTGCTTGCTTAAGGAGATGATCCATTGTAACATGCAAGTATCAGAGGGGTAGCCGTGTTAGTCTGAATCTGCAAAAGCGACGAGGAGTCCTGTGGCACCTTATAGACTAACTGAAGTGTAGGAGCATAAGCTTTCGTGGGCAAAGACCCACTTCATCAGATGCATGTGACGAAGTGGGTCTTTGCCCACGAAAGCTTATGCTCCTACACTTCAGTTAGTCTATAAGGTGCCACAGGACTCCTCGTCGCTGTAACATGCAAGAAGAACTCGATGGACACATAACAGGCCTAAAGAACTCACAGAAGGATGAAATCAAATTAAGGGTGGAGCATATCTCAGAATTTTTTTTTTAATCTAACTTTCTGATATTGAAGAGTAAAGCGACAGGTTAAGAAATTGCTTTTCTAAAATAGGGTTTCCTTGCTTTCATGTAACATTGACATAAAAGCCAAAGTTCTCGTAGATAGGCGAATCCTTGGGGGAATGTATATGAGCAACTGAGGCACCCAAAATCTGGGGCACTAATTTTGGGTGTCTGGACTACTGTCCTGCATCCCAAGGATAGGCACAGACATGGGATATGAGCACAGAAGTAAACCTTAAAAACCTACAGCTAGAAACAGTAACTAGACTATGCAGAGGTCTTAGAAACACGTGGGGATCCAACAGATGTGTTTTTTACAACTGACTGGTGACTGTTCAGAGAGTAACTGGTCCAGGTTGAAAGCGTAAACATGCCCTCTTAACTGTAAACTAGATTTTAAAAAGTGTTCTGTTTTAATTATGCAACTGTGAAGTGGTATTATAGTTTATTAGAGATATAGGTAGTGCCTGAAAAATAAAATGTTTATTTTTATCTTGACCCTGACAATGTAAACTTTACATTTGTTTGATTATTTTTATTATCACTGTATTTAAACAGTCTCAGGGGGTAGCTATGTTAGTCTTTAACTTTAAAAAGTAGTCCTGTGGCACCTTAGAAACTAACACAACTTATAGATAGCATCATGCGCTTTCATGGGCAAAACCCACTTCTTCAAATGAGTTTTGTATTTAAACATAAGTTCATGTTCATAGAACATAAAATTAATCTTTAAAGATAATGTAAAAGTTATCAGAACAGGACACAATCCCTGTCAGAGTTTTAGTTGTAACTGCGTGTTTAGACTATTTCATAAGGACAGTGCATAAGAATACAAGAAAATATCTCAAAAAAGATATCTTGGCATTGGAGAAAGTTCCGGAAAGGGCCACAAAAATTATTAGGGGTTTTTAAAAATTATAATGGCTGCCATTTGAGGTAAGATTAATAAAACTGGGACTTTTCAGCTCAGAAAAGAGGAGTGTGAGGGCATGTATACTCCCAAAAAACTATTTTGAAATAGCTTGTCCACACTACAAGGAAACCTTGAAATTAGTCTGAGGAAAGCTCCCTTAATGTGGATGTACTACCTCGACTTATAGCCCTAAGAAGCACTAAGGAGTAAATAGGGTTATTTCGAAATAGCAGCAGTGGAGCATCCATACTACTGCTATTTTGAAATGTGTTATTCCTTGGTGGAAAGCAGTTTTTTTTTTTTTAAATAACCAGCCCTTATTTTGAAATAACGGGCTTAGTAGTGTGGATGCTCCACGTGTTATTTCAAAATAACTCCCTAATGTAGACCTAGGTTTAGTGGGGGATATGATAGAGGTCTATAAAATCATGACCAGCGTGGAAAGAGCAAATAAGGAAAAGTCATTTACTTGCTCCCATAACACAAAAATTAGGGATTCCAAATGAAATTAACATCAGGGGGAAAGCTGATTGGTGTGGAGATGCACGTAAATCGGAGGGAGACTTCTCTTAGAGGAGAATCTATTGATAAAGATTCTCTAGGCTGTAGTCAGAAAGAGAGGAGGGGAGAGGGCAAACCATGGGCCAGAGCAGACAAACAACCGCATATAAATGAATCCAATGCATCAGGGAAGGGCACACAAATAAGCAGTGGCAAATTTTTAAAGTGCTTGTACACAAATGCTAGGAGTCTGACTAATAAGATGGGTGAACTAGAGTACCTCGTATTAAATGAGGACATTGACATAATAGGAACACCGAAACATGGTGGAATGAGGAAAATCTGTGGGACACAATCATACCGGGATATAATATATATAGAAAGGATAGAGCAGGCCGGGTGGGTGGCGGAGTGGCACTGTATGTGAAAGATAGTGTAGAATCAAATGAAATAAAAATATTAAGTGAATCAACATGTTCCATAGAATCTCTATGGATAGTAATTCCAAGCTCCAATAATAAGAAATTAGCAGTTGGGATATATTACTGACCATCTGACCAGGACAGCGATACTGACATTGAAATGCTGAGGGAGATTAGAGAGGCTACCAAAATAGAGAACTCTATAATAATGGGGGATTTTAATTACCCCCATATTGACTGGATACATGTCACCTCAGGAAGAGAAGCAGAGATAAAATTTCTCAATGGCTTAAATGACTGTTTCTTGGAGCAGCTGGTGCAGGAACCCACAAGGAGACAGGCAATTCTCGACTTAGTCCTGAGTGGAGTGCAAAATCAGGTCCAGGAAATAACTGCTACAGGACCGCTTGGGAATAGTGACCATAATATAATAACATTCAACATTCCTGTGGTGGGAAGAACACCTCAGCAGTCCAGCACGCTGGCATTTAATTTCAAAAAGGGGAATTACACAAAAATGAGGAGGGTAGTTAAACAGAAATTAAAAGGCACAGTGACTAGAGCCAAATCCCTGAAAGCTGCATGGAAACTTTTCAAAGACACCATAATACAGGCCCAACTAAAATGTATACCCCAAATTAAAAAACATAGCAAGAGACCTAAAAAAGTGTCACCGTGGCTTAACCACCATGTAAGAGAAGCAGTGAGGGACAAAAAGGTATATTTTAAGAAGTGGAAGTCCAATCCTAGTGAGATAAATAGAAAGGAACATAACACTGTCAAATCAAGTGTAAAAACGCAATAAGAAAAGCAAAAAAAGATTTTGAGAAACAGCTAGCCAAAAACTCAAAAAGAAATAACAAAATGTTTTTTAAGTACATTAGAAGCAGGAAGCCTGCTAAAAACCTGTGGGTCCCCTAGATGATCGAGCTATAAAAGGAGCAATCAAGGACGATAAAGCCATTGCAGAGAAACTAAATGATTTCTTTGCTTCAGTCTTCATGGCTGAGGATGTTGGGGAGATTCCCAAATCTGCACCGACCTTTGTGGGTGATGAATCTGAAGAACTGTCTCAGATTGAAGTGTCATTAGAGGAGGTTTTGGAACAAATAGAAAAACTTAATGTTAACAAATCTCCGGGACCGGATGGTATTCATCCAAGGGTTCTAAAAGAACTCAAATGGGAAATTGCTGAGCTATTATCTGTGGTTTGTAACCTATTCTTTAAATAGGCTTCCGTACCTAATGACTGGAAGGTAGCCAACGTGACACCAATATTTAAAAAGGGCTCTAGAGGTGATCCTGGCAATTACAGACCGGTAAGAATAACTTCAGTACCGGGCAAATTAGTAGAAACAATAGTGAAGAATAAAATTGTGAAGCATGTAGAAGAACATAATTTGTTGGACATGGTTTCTGTAAAGGGAAATCCTGTCTTACTAATCTATTAGAGTTCTTTGAAGGGGTTAACAAACATGCAGATAAGGGGGATATAGTATACTTGGATTTTCAGAAAGCCTTTGACAAGGTCCCTCACCAAAGGCTCTTGTGTAAATTACATGGCCATAGGATAAGAGGGAAGGTCCTTTCTTGGATTGATAACTGGTTAAAAGACAGGAAACAAAGGGTAGGAATAAATGGTAAATTTTCAGATTGGAGAGGGGTAACTAGTGGTGTCCCCCAAGAGTCAGTCCTGGGACCAATACTTTTCAACTTATTCATAAATGATCTGGAGAAAGGGGTAAACAGTGAGGTGGTAAAGTTTGCAGATGATACCAAACTGTTTAGGATAGTCAAGACAGAAGCAGACTGTGAGGGACTCCAAGAAGATCTCACCAAACTGAGTGATTGGGCAACAAAATGGCAAATGAAATTTAATGTGAATAAGTGTAAAATAATGCACATTGGGAAAAATAACCCCAACTATACATACAGTATGATAAGGGCTAATTTGGCTACGACAAATCAGGAAAGAGATTTCGGAGTTATCGTGGACAGTTCTCTGAAAACTTCCACGCAGTGTGCAGCGGCGGTCAAAAAGGCAAATAGGATGCTAGGAACTATTAGGAAAGGGATAGAAAATAAGACCCATAATATTTTACTGCCCCTGTATAAAACTATGGTACACCCACATCTTGAATACTGTGTACAGATGTGGTCTCCTCACCTCAAAAAAGATATTTTGGCCTTAGAAAGGGTTCAGAAAGGGGCAACTAAAATGATTAGGGGTTTGGAACGGGTCCCATATGAGGAAAGGTTAAAACGACTGGGACTTTTCAGTTTAGAGAAGAGGAGACTGAGGGGGGATATGATAGAGGTCTATAAAATCATGAGTGGTGTGGAGAGGGCCGATAAAGAAAAGGTATTTATTAGTTCCCTAAATAGAAGAACTAGAGGACACCAAATGGAATTAATGGGTAGCAGGTTTAAAACCAATAAAAGAAAGTTCTTCTTTACACAGCGTGTAGTCAACCTGTGGAACTCCTTGCCAGAGGAGGCTGTGAAGGCTAGGATTATAACAGAGTTTAAAGAGAAGCTAGATAATTTCATGGAGGTTAGGTCCATAAAAGGCTATTAGCCAGGGGATAAAATGGTGTCCTTGGCCTCTGTTTGTCAGAGGCTGGAGAGAGATGGCAGAAGACAAATCGCTTGATCGTGTTTTCGGTCCACCCTTTCTGGGGCACCTGGTGCTGGCCACTGTCGGCAGACAGGCTACTGGGCTAGATGGACCTTTGGTCTGACCCAGTACGGCCGTTCTTATGTTCTTATGTTCTCATAGGTGGCAAATTTAAAACAAACAAACAAACAAAAAAAAAGGAAGTATTTCTTCACACAATGCACAGTCAACCTGTGGAATTTCTTGCCACAGGATGTTGTGAAGACTGGGACTTTAAACAGGTTCAAAAAAGTACTAGATAGATTTGTGGAAGATTGGTCCATCAATGGCTATTAGCCAGGTTGAGAAAGGAATGGTGACCCTGGCCTCTGTTTGTCAGAAGCTGGGAATGGGTGACAAGGGATGGATCACTTGATGATTACCTTTTCAGCTCATTTCCTCTGGGGCATCTTGGCATAGGCCAGTGTAAGAAGTTAAGATCCTGGCCTAGATGGACTTTTGGTCTGACCCAGCATGGCTGTTCTTGTTTTATGCTGTTATGTTCACTGGCAAGCAAGAATTTTTAGTGTCTATAGACTAGTATGTCTGTTTGTAGGATCAGGGCACAGATGTCTGCACTGCCCATTAATCAGGAAGACAGGGGCATTGCTGGGATTTTCTGTGGATGGTGTGTACCTCCTTAAGGGGTTATATAGAGGCATGGAATGGTGGTCTGTGGGGGGAAGATGATCATCCCTTCTCTCAGGTGACTATATAGGTGGACATTGTGATAGTCGTTCCTTTCTCAAGGGGGCCGGGAAGGAATATTTCCCTCAAGGCCAGATTGGCCAAGACAAAGAGGGAAGAGGTGTTGGCTTCTCCACCGTGAGTTTGGAGAGGATTAGTTGGGGCAAAAATGGAATGGAGATAAGCTATGATGTTGCTGTAATGTCCCATTACATGGGACAGAAGTTCGGTGTAAATACTACTATAGGCTGACCTCCTAGTGATAGACCATCCTGGGACCAGAATGTCCCTCCTTTTTCTATTTACCTCAGAACTGGTCCCTGTTGAGGGGTTCACATGGTAAAAATCACCTCAGCGGTTTCCCACCCTTGAAGCTTTGTAAGTCCAGACACAGCTCATGAGGGGTGCTGTCCATCTGGGTGGCAATGTTTGTGCAGGTCGTCAGCTCTCTCTCTCCTGAGATCACCAAGGGATTTGATCCAGCTGCAAACCAGTCAGAGGAGGAGAAGAGGACACCCCGTCTGCTACCTTCCATCTATACAAGTGTCATCTGCCTGCCGTCCTCTCTAGGGTTCCTGTACCATTTGTGAGGGACTCCCCAGAGTTCCTCCCTCTGGTCTCTCAATCAGCCCAAAGGTTGCAGGTCCTGGGCAACACACCTTCGGCTCAGCCACTCCAGTCCAGAAGAGTAAAGTAACCATTTGTATTTGGGGTATAACTTACCATTTATTTTCACACAGTCTAGTTGGGACATTTAGAGTTTTATTGTTCACATCCACTGTTTTGTTAAAAGTTATTAGTTTGTGTCGGGTTTTCTTCCCTGCTTTTCCCTTGATATTGTATAAAAACACTAATACGGTTTCCTTTTGTTTTCACTCTTAATTTGAGTCTGTTTTTTTATCAGCCTAATTCAGAAGTGATAGACCCTAAGGGAGGGGGTGGATCTGTTTTCTTTTGACTGAGGGTTTGCTAACAAGCTATATTTGAGTGTTATCCAGGCCCCACGGGTAACAGCACATAGGGAAGAGAAATAGTTGAAAGGAAAAAAAAAGACTCTTAAAGGAATTAAAAGGTGGTATTTATGAAAGGAGCAAAAATGGAGGGAGGGATTGCAGCTCTTCTGACAGGTGCAACCCTCAGTCAAGAGGGAGGTGAGGACCAAGCAGCAGGTTGGCTGGTGTCAAGAATGGATAAGGAGGAGGGTTAATGGGAAAAAGAAATAGTTGACATGAATTAAACTTATTTGAGTGGTTGTCTGAGCAAAAAGTAGGACTGAATGGACTTTGTAGGCTCCTAAAGTTTTACACCGTTTTATTCTTGAATTTAGTTTTGTAAAAACTCTATATTTGTAAATTGCACTTCCAGAATAAAGAGATTGCGCTACAGTGCGTGTATGAGGTGATCTGAAAAATGCCATTTCTGTTGTTTACCTTTCTACAGTTTAATAAAAATAATATAAAGTGAGCACTGTACAATTTGTATTCTGTGTTGTAATTGAAATCAGTATATCTGAAAAAGTAGAAAACGTCCACGAATATTTAAATACATAGTATTCTATTATGTAAGAGTGAGATTAAAATTGTGATTAATTGTGGTACATTTTTGTTAGTTATTTGACAGCCCTAATTTATACTGTTCAACACAAAAATCTCAAATTGTAAGACCTACAAAAAAGCAAGCCAACAAATAAAAACAAAACCGCTGAAACATCTATTTTTTGTGCTCTTACAACTTAAAAATAGCCATGGCAATTTTTGTCCCCACTATGTTTTCTGAAAACTATACAGTATAACAGCACTACCCCATTTTGATAGTCCACAATTGCAAGTCTGCTTTCCTGATCCAATTTCAGCTTGATACTTCAGCAATAGATCATATCACAAAAACCTAGCAGTCAGCAGAAAGACTCAGCATAATTCCCATATTTAGGGCCTCGTCAACAGACAAAAAATATAAAGAAAATATTTTGAAAATAGAAGTGCTGTTAAATGACTATTTGCTATCAAGTCTGGAAGTATGGTTGACTACAGGGGCTGCTAGAAACTGCATATATTTTTGTATCTGAACGGTGACTATGAAAGGCACTAGTGCACAACAACACTGCCCACATAAATAAATCAGGTATAAAGTAACCTACTTCTTTCCGTCAAAACAGCATTAACATTTTGCTTTTTTCAGAATAATATGCCTCAGCATGCAAAACTACTACAAAACCAAAACTTTTTTTTGTGCTCCAGTTTTTTGGTCACACTGCTGCCTCTTTTCCTGTTATACTTACATATGTTTATTTCCTGTTCTTAAATGCATAGATTGACAATTCTGGAGACAGAACTGCATAAGAATCAGTTTTGCAAGCCTTTGCACACTGCATTGCGGTGGGATTAAGAGAGACATTCAATCTATTTAAAATTTTAATTTCTGTCCTGAGAGTGCCAATTATTGCATACCTGTCCATTAAGACCACTGAGTTTTCTCGCACTGGCCTCTGAACTTCTATCTCATGGTAGCCATTTACATACATGGATGGAGATTTTATTGCTAATCTCCTGCTAAGGATAAATGGTACCATTAGCCAGCAAATCATTTATCTATGAGTTAGTATCTGCACGGGATTCTGAAAATACAGAGCATTATGAGAATTCTGTATTCTTGTACAGCTGGCTGGCAAATTAAAATTTCCACTCTGTGAGGTATTCTGTCATTTCAGAATTTGTCATAGGATGGTCATTCAAAAACAACTGAATTTGGAAACATGAAAAACATTTTTTCCTTAGAATATTGAATAATTTCATTTCAATAAGACAAAAAATTTTAACAATGTTAAAACAATATAAATTTATATGTGAAATATTAAAGAGATATAAATATTAAAATGTAGAAATCAAAATGAAATAAAGTTAGAACAATTCATTTGGACATAGTTCTCTTGAATTTTTTTTCAAAATTGACACATCTCAGCAAAACATTTTCTGATGGAAATCTGTGTCAAAAATTTCAACCAGCTCTAATTTTTATTATTCCATGAGGGAATTCTGCTGTTGTTTCTGGAGGTTCAGGAGTTAATGCACAGGCAGGCAGCGTTACAAAGGACTTGCATATCTCTGCAGTCACGGAGTCTCCTAAATGGTTTGCAGACCTTTTAGCATATTTAAATTTTAATATCTCCATCCCACCTGTTACAGGGTTCTGTCCTCATTACAGGGCTTGCCTGTGCTTAGTGGGCATGCTTGCTAAGGAACCTGCTTTGTGGATTAGGGCAATCATTCAGTCTTTATCCAGGTGGTACATGAGGACTAGTAATCTGTCATTCTGACACAAGAAGTCTAAGGGCACGTTTAGACTTGCTTTCACTTTCAAAAGAAGATATGCAAATTTGGCGTAAATTTGCATATCTTCTTCCGATCGTTTTTTCGAAAGAGGTTCTTTCAAAAAAGAAAGTAGTCTAGACCCAGTTCTTTTAAGAAAAAAAAACTTTCTTTCAAAAGAACCATGTAATTCTCATTTTTATAGGAAGAATGGTTCTTTCAAAAAAGGGTTTTTTTCTCAGAAGAACTGCGTCTAGACTACTTTCTTTTTTGAAAGAACCTCTTTTGAAAAAGCGATTGGAAGAAGATATGCAAATTTACGCCGAATTTGCATATCTTCTTTCAAAAGTGAAAGCAAGTCTAGACATGCCCTAAATTACTTAGAAGGGAAGACTCAAGGGTACAGTCATGTGGCCAGAAGAACTGGGTTTTCTCTGTGGGAGAAAGTCACAGAGGCACCTATGTTAGGTGCCACAGGACTACCTGTTGTTTTTAAAGTTACAGACTTAGTGACTAACAGAAATATATATAGTATCATGAGCATAGGCATGAGCAGCACATTTCATTAGGGTGTGCACCCAAAGAAGTTTTTTTAAATGTACTCTTTGACCCCCATTAGCCACACCCCTGACCCTTGTTAACCACGCCTCCTGACCACCATTAGCCACACCCTCTGACTGCCATTAGCCACACCTCTGGAGGTAACACTCTCAGGACAAGATGGACACATGACCAGAAGTAAAAGGTATCATGTGATCCCCCTCTAAGGACTTTTCCTACCATCCTCCTACCAATAGGGATTAGTTTGTCCCCCACAAAACCTGCCTCATGCAACTATCCTGCAGTTGCATTAACCCAATGTGTGTGACATTACCTTGGGGGCGGACAGGCTGGGGGAAGTGTTCCCTCTAAGAGTTTCCTCCCATGAGCAGAATGAATTTTGTGTTGTACTCTGGTACTGAGTTCATGTTGCTGGCTTGGATGTGCCACTGTGGTACCCGAGTTATTTATAAATATCTTATCATAGAATCATAGAATAATAGGACTGGAAGGAACCTCGAGAGGTCATCGAGTCCAGCCCCCCGCCCTCAAGGCAGGACCAAGCTCCGTCTACACCATCCCTGACAGATGTCTATCTAACCTGTTCTTAAATATCTCCAGAGAGGGAGATTCCACCACCTCCCTTGGCAATTTATTCCAATATTTGACCACCCTGACAGTTAGGAATTTTTTCCTAATGTCCAATCTAAACCTCCCCTGCTGCACTTTAAGCCCATTACTCCTTGTCCTGTCCTCAGAAACCAAGAGGAACAAATTTTCTCCTTCCTCCTTGTGACACCCTTTTAGATATTTGAAAACCGCTATCATGTCCCCCCTTAATCTTCTTTTTTCCAAACTAAACAAGCCCAGTTCATGAAGCCTGGCTTCATAGGTCATGTTCTCTAAACCTTGAATCATTCTTGTCGCTCTTCTCTGTACCCTTTCCAATTTCTCCACATCTTTCTTGAAATGTGGCGCCCAGGACTGGACACAGTACTCCAGCTGAGGCCTAACTAGTGCAGAGTAGAGTGGCAGAATGACTTCACGAGTTTTGCTTACAACACACCTGTTGATACAACCTAGAATCATATTTGCTTTTTTTGCAGCAGCATCACACTGTTGACTCATATTCAACTTGTGGTCCACTATAACCCCTAGATCCCTTTCCGCCATGCTCCTTCCTAGACAGTCGCTTCCCATCTTGTATGTATGGAACTGATTGTTCCTTCCTAAGTGGAGCACTTTGCATTTCTCTTTATTAAACTTCATCCTGTTTACCTCTGACCATTTCTCTAACTTGCTAAGGTCATTTTGAATTATGTCCCTATCCTCCAAAGAAGTTGCAACCCCACCCAGTTTGGTTTCATCTGCAAACTTAATAAGCGTACTCTCTATCCCAATATCTACATCATTGATGAAGATATTGAACAGTACGGGTCCCAAAACAGACCCTTGCGGAACTCCACTTGTTATCCCTTTCCTGCAGGATTTAGAACCGTTAACAACAACTCTCTGACTACGGTTATCCAGCCAATTATGCACCCACCTTATCGTGGCCCTATCTAAGTTATATTTGCCTAGTTTATCAATAAGAATATCATGCGAGACCGTATCAAATGCCTTACTAAAGTCTAGGTATATGACATCCACCACTTCTCCCTTATCCACAAGGCTCGTTATCCTATCAAAGAAAGCTATCAGATTAGTTTGGCATGACTTGTTCTTCACAAACCCATGCTGGCTATTCCCTATCACTTTATTACCTTCCAAGTGTTTGCATAGGATTTCCTTAATTACCTGCTCCATTATCTTCCCTGGGACAAACATTAAACTGACCGGTCTGTAGTTTCCTGGGTTGTTCTTATTCCCCCTTTTATAGATGGGCACAATATTTGCCCTTTTCCAGTCTTCTGGAATCTCGCCTGTCTGCCAGGATTTTTCAAAGATCATAGCTAAAGGCTCAGATACCTCCTCTATCAGCTCCTTGAGTATCCTGGGATGCATTTCATCAGGACCTGGTGACTTGCTGACATCTAACTTTCCTAAGTGATTTTTAACTTGTTCTTTGTGTATCCTATCTTCTAAACTTACCCTCTCTCTGCTTGTATTCACTACGTTAGGCACACCTCCAGACTTCTCGGTGAAGACCGAAACAAAGAAGTCATTGAGCATCTCTGCCATTTTCAAGTCTCCTGTTACTGCTTCTCCCTCCTCACTAAGCAGTGGGCCTACCCTGTCCTTGGTCTTCCTCTTGCTTTTAATGTATTTATAAAAGGTCTTCTTGTTTCCCTTTATTCCTGTAGCTAGTTTGATCTCATTTTGTGCCTTTGCCTTTCTAATCTTGCCCCTGCATTCCCGTGTTGCTTGCCTATATTCATCCTTAGTTATTTGTCCTAGTTTCCATTTTTTATGTGACTCCTTTTTTATTTTGAGATCATGCAAGATCTCCTTGTTAAGCCAAGCTGGTCTTTTGCCATATTTTCTATCTTTTCCTCTACCTTTTCTCTTTGTTGCCCTGTCTCTTCCCCATGCTCCATCAGCTCCCCTGGTGCCTGCTGCCCCAATGTAAGAACATAAGAATGGCCATACTGGGTCAGATCAAAGATCCATCTAGCCCAGTAGCCTGTCTGCTGACAGTGGCCAGCGCCAGGTGCCCCAGAGGAGGTGGACCAAAGACAATGATCAAGCGATCTGTCTTGTGCCGTCCATCTCCAGCCTCTGACAAACAGAGGTCAGGGATACCATTTCTATCCCTTGGCTAATAGCCTTTTATGGACCTAACCTCCATGAAATTATCTAGTTTCTCTTCAAACTCTGTTATAGTCCTAGCCTTCACAGCCTCCTCTGGCAAGGAGTTCCACGGGTTGACTATGCGCTGTGTGAAGAAGAACTTTCTTTTATTAGTTTTAAGCCTGCTACTCATTAATTTCATTTGGTGTCCTCTAGTTCTTCTATTATGGGAACTAATAAATAACTTTTCTTTATTCACCCTCTCCACACCACTCATGATTTTATAGACCTCTATCATATCCCCCCTCAGTCTCCTCTTTTCTAAACTGAAAAGTCCCAGTTGCTTTGGCCTTTCCTTATATGGGACCTGTTCCAAAGCCCTAATCATTCTAGTTGCCCTTCTTGAACCCTTTCCTTGGCCGAAATATCTTTTTTGAGGTGAGGAGACCACATCTGTACACAATACTCAAGATGTGGACATACATAGTTTTATACAGGGGCAGTAAGATATTCTGTCTTATTTTCTATCCCTTTCTTAATGATTCTTAATATCCTATTTGACTTTTTGACCGCCGCTGCACACTCTGTGGCCGTTTTCAGAGAACTACCCATGATAACTTCAAGATCTCTTTCCTGATTTGCTGTAGCCAAATTAGCCCCCATCATCCTCCTCTGCTGTCCTGACTCCTGCCCTTCTCACTGCCCTCAGCCTTCCTGAGACCTGTCCCCCTCCACCTCTCTCCCCACTCCTCCAGTAGCCCCACTCTGATCATGTAAACTACCCCTCCTCATCCCCTCTCTTAACACCTCCCTCTACACATCTGCCCTGCCTCTCTCCTCTGGTGCTGGTCCCTCCCCTGCAGGTGTCTGCTCTTCTGCTTCACCCCCAAAATGCCCTGGAACCTGCACCTTCCCTTAGCCCTGCACCTTCCTGGTGCCTCCCCCTCCCTCACTGCACCTGCCCCCTTTGCCCTCTTTTTCCCTAATGTCCACCCCCTCACCACCCTCTGCCCCTGTGTCCTCACATATGACTTGCTCCATCCCCACCTTCCTCATACCCACCCCTTCTTTCAAGCCTTCTCCCAGCACCTCTCTCTCCCTTCTCTAGTCCCCAATGCCCTTACCCTCTCCTCTCCCAGCATCACCCTGTCCCCCCTCCCACTGACACCTCCCCTCCTGCCTTTTTCCTCAATGCACTTGGTCCCCTGGCATTTGTCTCTCCTGCACCCTGTCCCTTGGTGCCTTCCCCTTTCTTTTCCTGCCTTGCCCCCCTCCCCTCAGCACAAACCCCTTCCTTCCTATTTTTCTTCTTCCCCTCCCCAACCTTCTGCCTTCAGTTTGCGGAGCTAGAGTCTGTGGAGCTGCTCCAGCTGCTGGCCCAGGTCCAGGCGGAAGGTCTCCAAGAGACACATGAGACCATAGTAACCTCAGAGCCCCAATGCTCTGAGCAGGACCCGCACACAGAGGCACCGGAAGCCACATTTATCCTCCAGGTTCAACATCCCACCTGCCCAGGAAATGTAGCTCCCCAGAGCAAGCTGTGTGGGGCCGAATTGGTGATTCCTGGTTGAGTCTCATGCCTTGAGGTGGAGAAGAAGCCCTGTCCCATCCCCTGAGCATGTTGTGGAGCCACAGCCGGGCTCACTCGCGCTTTGCCAGGACCATGCGAGGGACTGACAGTGTCCCAGGATCAGCATGTTCCAGGGTCAGTCCCGCTCCCCGCCGGCTGATTTGCTCTCTCCCCCCCCCCCCCTCTGCTTTCCCCGACCCTTCCCAATCAGCACTGCAGCCCCCGAAACCCTCCCAGCCATCCCTGCTTCCTGCCACCCAGTTCTCCTCCTCCCAATCTCCCCTGGCCAGCCCCACTGCACCCGACATTGCCCCCCCAATCTCCTCCAGCCAGCCACACTGCCCCTCTCTGTATCTTCCCAGGCTAGCTACACTGCCCTCACCTGCCAGTCCCGGCCCACCCCCCCATCTCCTCTGCCCCGCCTCTCCTGGCCAGCCCCGCCCCTCCCAGCCAGTATTTTTTCCCTGGGTGGGCTCTGAGCAGTGGGCTCCACCATGTGGGCAGCTCTTGAGTCTGGCTGCCAGCTGCCCAGCTCAGGGCCAAGCCCAGTGCACAAGGAGCAGCTGCTGCAGCCCTGCCCAGCCAGGCACTACTTCTGGCGTGGTGCGGCCCGGGCAGTGGCGAGACTCCGGTGCCCCAGCACCGAGAGGGCGTCTCTCAGGCTCAGGGCACATGATCAGCCGCTGGGACACAGGTGGGCGAGTGGCACTGGTTAGACAGGGAACCCTGCCTCCCTCCTCCCCCTGTGAGCGGCTCCTCTGTCATCACCAGAGCCACACCGGAGACGGTGGTCGGCAATAGGGGTACAAAGGCGGAGGTGGGGGGCCTACAGGTGATGTAGCCAGACAGGCTCCCCCCTCTGTCACATCCATCTTATTTGCCCCTCTGAGGTGCCTGTATACAGAGCAGAGAAGGAGCAATAAGAATCAGCATAGTCTTTGAAGCCTTGACAAGAGGCCCAGATATGCTGGCTTGTCTGACCCTGGGTAAGCTGAAAACATAGATATGAGAAAAAAGTGATCAAGTCAATAAGCTGACCTCGAGGTTGCGAGAACTGCCCTAGCTGGCACCTATATTGATATGATCACACACAGTCGTCTCTGGGGGTACGTCTACACTACAGCGCTAGTTCGAACTAACTTAGTTCGAATTAGTTAATTCGAACTAAGCTAGTTCGAACTAACGCATCTAGAACTAAAAACTAGTTCGAACTAGCGTTTTGCTAATTCGAACTAGCAAGTCCACATTGAGTGGACTCTGAACAGGGCTTAAGGATGGCCGGAAGCAGTGCCGGCAGGGCATAAGAGGAGGACTTAGAGCATGGAGATGCTGTCTCAGGCTAGCCGAGGGCTGGGCTTAAAGGGTCCCGACCCCCACCCCGGACACACAGTTCTAAGGGGTGCCCCGCTTGCAAAGAAGTTCTGGCTTGGAGTGCCTGGAGTACCCACACTGGGCACATCACACCACTCGGCCATCAGCCCGGCTGCACTTGCCGCAGGCTGCCATCTGGGGAGAGGGGGCAATTGGGGGGCTGCAGGAGAGCTTCCACCCCCAGAAGCCCGCAGAGCCAGCCCAGTCATCCCCATCGGGGGCGCATACCCCATTCCTCCCTCACCTCCTTCCACTTACCCTTCCCTAGCCCCCCTTCTTATTGATGTACAAAATAAAGATAACGTTTCTTCCAACATTGACTCTGTCTTTATTGAACAAAACTGGGGGAGACTGGGAAAAGGAGGTGGGAGAGGGGAAGAGAAAGGCTGGGAGAGGGGAGGGCAACTAACATGATCAGGGGTTGGGAACAGGTCCCAGATGAAGAAAGGCTACAGAGACTAGGACTGTTCAGCTTAGAAAAGAGGAGACGGAGGGGGGACAGGCTAGAGGTCTCTGAAAGCAGGGGTTGGGTGGAGAGGGTGCATTCAGAAAAGTTCTTCCTGAGTTCCCATAAAGAAGGACTAGAGGACACCAAAGGAAAGGAATGGGTAGCAGGCTTGAAACTAGTAAGAGACAGTTGTTCTTGACAAAGCAAATAGTTAACCTGTGGAACTCCTTGCTGCAGGAGGATGTGAAGGCTACAACTAGAACAGAGTTGAAAGGGAAGTGAGATCAAGTCATGGAGGTTGGGTCCATGGAGTGGTATTAGCCAGGGGGTAGGAGTGGTGTCCCTGCCCAAAGTTTGTGGAAGGCTGGAGAGAGATGGCACGAGACAAATGGCTTGGTCACTGTCTTCGGTCCATCCCCTCCAGGGTCCCTAGGGCTGGCCGCTGTCGGCAGACAGGCTACTGGGCTAGATGGACCTTTGGTCTGACCCAGGACGGCCATTGTAAGCTCAGGGCTCAGGGTCGGGGGTCTCAGTGGACCCCCTTGATTTTCATGCACACCTGCTCCTGGGTGGCCAGGCTGGCAGCTCTCCTGCCCTAGCCGGCCACTTTCCTGTGCCTAGTGCGGAGATCGTGGACAAGGTCCACGATGTCCGCACTAGCCCAGGAAGGTGCCCGCCTCTTGCGGTCCAGGGCAAGCTCCCGGGAGCCGCCAGCCTGGTCCCGGCAAGAGGGGGTGGGCTGGGGGGCATCGGGTGGGTGGCTCTGTGCCGTGCCAGGTGCAGGGTCTGCTAGCTGGGTGCTGGCAGGCTTGCACCTGGCACGGGCACCGTAGCCAGCCCGTGCCCCTTTAAGGGGTCCGGGGCCGGGAGGGGGGCATAGAGTTTCCCTGGTGTTGGCCAGAGTGGCCACCAGGGAAACCTGGGGAGGGCTAGCCTCCCACTGGTTCGAACTAAAGGGCTACACAGCCCTTAGTTCGAACTAGCTAGTTCGAACTAGGCGTTAGTCCTCGTAAAATGAGGTTTACCTAGTTCGAACTAAGCGCTCCATTAGTTCGAATTAAGTTCGAACTAACGGAGCGCTAGTGTAGCGCCTAGGAAAGTTAGTTCGAACTAACGTCTGTTAGTTCGAACTAACTTTGTAGTGTAGACATACCCTGGGAGAGGAATCATCCACGGAGAAAAGAATGCCCAGTACTCCCAATTTAGAGTACGTCTAGACTACATGCCTCTGTCGCCAGAGGCATGTAGATTAGGCTACCCGACAGAGTAAAATGAAGCGGCGATTTAAATAATCGCCGCTTCATTTAAATTTACATGGCTGCCGCGTTGAGCCGACAAACAGCTGATCAGCTGTTTGTCGGCTCAGCGCGATAGTCTGGACGCTCCCCTGCCGACATCAAAGGGAGTTGTCGACAACCCAGGTATGCCTCCTGGGATGAGGCATACCTGGGTTGTCGACAACTCCCTTTGATGTCGGCAGGGGAGCGTCCAGACTATCGCGCTGAGCCGACAAACAGCTGATCAGCTGTTTGTCGGCTCAACGCGGCAGCCATGTAAATTTAAATGAAGCGGCGATTATTTAAATCGCCGCTTCATTTTACTCTGTCGGGTAGCCTAATCTACATGCCTCTGGCGACAGAGGCATGTAGTCTAGACGTACCCTTAGTTAGCTCTCTTACAAGTGTAAATTAAGTTCACAACTCCCTTGTAAGAACTGGCGTCACAAAGATGGACCAGTAAATTTGACATCACAGATAAGAAAGAGAAATATGTGACCTCATGGGTATAAAGATGGGTCCAGCAGCACACTCACTTTGGGTATGTCTACACTACCCTCCTAGTTCGAACTAGTGGGGTAATGTAGGCATACCGCACTTGCAAATGAAGCCCTGGATTTGAATTTCCCAGGCTTCATTTGCATAAGCAGGGTGCCGCCATTTTGAAAACCCCGCTGGTTCGAACCCCGTGCAGCGCGGCTACACGGGGCACGAACTAGGTAGTTCGAACTAGGCTTCCTAGTTAGAACTACCGTTACTCCTCGTGGAATGCGGTTCGAACGAGCGGGGTTTTAAAAATGGCGGCGCCCCGCTTATGCAAATGAAGCCCGGGAAATTCAAATCCCGGGCTTCATTTGCAAGTGAGATATGCCTACATTACTGTGGCCAGACAGCCTGCCTCCATATCATCCATCTTATTTGCCTCTCTGAAGCACAGGGCAGAGAAGGAGCAATAATATCAGCATAGTCTATGCTGGCTCATCTGATCCTGAGAAGCTGAAACATAGATATGTGGATAGAGAGCAGCTAAGTCAATAAGCTGGCCTCGAGGCTGCGGCTGGCACCTATGTTGATTCGAACACACACAGTCCCAGGAAGAGGAATTTCCCACTGAGAAAACAATGTCCAGTACTTCAAAATTTAATCATCTCAATTCTCTCTTACAAGTGTAAATTAAGTTCACAACTCCCTTGTAAGAACTGGTCTCACAGCAGACAGACCAGCATCAATTGGCATGACAGATAAGAAAGAGAAATACGTGACCTCATGATTATAAAAGATGGGCCCAGCACACACTCACTTTGAGTGTCATTCTACCCTCTACCTGCTGGTCGGGTTAGGTGTTTGACCTCCCGAGGTTCTATGGGGACGCCCACCTCGTATTTTCGTCTTTCCTAGGAATTGAGGGACCGGCCCTGGCCTGACATGCTGGAGTCGAGAGGCACAGAAGGGGGTAAAAATGGTACCTGGATGTGGTCCTCTGTCTTAAGTGTACACATAGAAAGAGTAAGCTGTTACTTGGTACCATTATTTCTATTTTTCTATCTTTATCTTCTTTGTAACCATTTTTAAGACCTATATTTTGCTAATAGTTAAGAAATAGAGCAATAGCCATTGTAACCATATGATTTATAAGCTTCCTCAATAAACCTGTAACTGTTTAAGCTTTAACCTGACTCCTTCAGTTGCTGTAACAGAACCAAGCACAATTTAAAAGAACTTCAGCCGGTCATAAAGGGACAGATATAGGGAGAGCTTGGGCGTTTGGATCTGTGTCACTCCCAGGTGACAGGACCCACTGGGGCATCTTTCAGTCTTTCCTCAAGGCTGCCCGCTGCAAAGGAATTATGGAATTCTAGCAGCTGAAATCTAAGATGTAATAAGCTCTTCCTATATAACGGGGCGTCTGTTGGCCTGCTGGCCACCCTCTGCGATGGGACCCCGGTCCTAGCAGTAAAGGCACGGACGTTAAACCTTTTCTCGGAAACATACACACACACACTGCCCTGACCGTCGGCTGACAGAATTGGCGTAGTCGGCAGGATTGTGCTACTGGTTCACATACAGCAACATGAAGCCTTTCATGATAGATATGGATTTTAGTGGTATGGAGAAAGGGTTTGCCCAAGAAGGTTGGGGCAACCCAAAATGGGATAGAGAAATGTTAGAAAAGGATTGGGGAAATCCTGAGGAGTTGTGGGTGCAGTTCTGTAAGTATAGAACTGCCTGCAAGCTAAAGAATGGGACAAAGCCTGAGTCTGTGGAAAGGAGCCACTTTCCATTTAGCAAGGAAAACAGGATCAGGCCCAGGCAAGCAGGCAGAAAAAGGAAAACAGGATCAGGCCCAGACAAGCAGGCAGGTAACAGATAAGATTGAAAGCCTTGTGGTAGAACTGAGAAAAAGGCAGTAAGTACTGGAAATCTAAGTCCTTAAACATACTTACAAGAATAATATCTGAAACAAAGCCAGTTTTATTTCAGAGATAAGAAAGTGTTTTAAGGAAAGAAGAAACACGGAGAATTTAAACTCTGCAGAGAATGGAGAGCAAATGCAGTTGTGCAAATGCTAAAATGGTGTAGATAGAAAACTGTGGTTTCTTTACAGTCATTCTGAAGGAAAAATGGGCCCTTTTTCCAAAGGAATGTCTGTAAATAATCCAGGCAAATTTGATTCAAATCTGTACATTTGATTAGAGAGACTGCTAAAAGAACTCTAAAGAGAGGGGGTTCTATTGGAACTGAACTACCCCAATGAATAAAAAGGGAATGTAATTGTTGTACAGCTATGTAGAAATAGTGTAAGAAAGGTTCAGAGAGAATGTATGTGTATCTGTGTGTAGATATATATATATATAGTGTAAGTAATAAATGAAGTTTTAAGGTCCAGTAATCTTGTTTGTTTGTAGGTTTAAAACAGATTGGCTTGGTTTACTTTCAGTAAGACCATTTTAGTCCAAGTTGTTTAATGAAGGTACAGGAAAACTGTAAGCATAAAGAAAGAGTTACACTCTATGCAAAGTTTAATGTGGCTAAGTAGTGTTGTAAACAAAGATTGCACATTTTCCTGTAAACTATAAAATGAGCAAAAAACTGCAAACAAACTAACATGCTGTGAAAGCTCCAGGAGCCACAACAGGTTGTGATTTCCTTTGTGATGTAAATGCCCTAGCTGGCAGCACAAAGAAGCTTTGCAGGTAATAGAGATCAGAAAGTTCAAATTGTAGCCCTCCAGAAAGAAAGAAAAAGGAGGTACTGGTATTGCTATTTTAGTCCCAATAAGAGGTTGGGTATACTAGGAAAAGTTTAAATGTAAGCAGTCTTTTAAGAAGGCAGAGAGAAGACTGAGACAATTGGCAGTTGTAAAAGATGTTACCCCTTTTGAACACAATCTTGCAAAGGTTGGGGCATAGCCCTTGGTCTGATCAAGTGTTAATTGCTGTCCATACAATTTCAGACCTACAAGACAAATTGACTAACTTACTTGTGTATATGTAAACCCTCAACTTCAAAGGAGAGGGAAACAGCTGCAGCTTAACTTCTATGGAAAACCTGTAAAGAGGTGTTCTTCAAAATTGGCTGATACCTCTGCTGCAGACATAGGGTGTGTCTAGACTGCAGGCTTCTTTCGAAAGAGCCTCTTTCGAAAGCATCTTTCGAAAGAGGCTCTTTCGAAAGAGCGCGTCTAGACTACAATGCGCGGATCGAAAGATCGATCCGCTATTTCGAAAAAGAGCGTCCAGACTGCCGGACGCTCTTTCGAAATTGAAAGCCACCCGGAACTGCTTCTGCCAGGGCATGGGGGCAGCATTTCCTTCCGGGTGCTGCCTGCCTGCCCTTTGCAGAGACGCGTGGTGAGAGGGACACTCCTGAACACCCGTTGCTCTGCTCCTGCAGCTGCCTTTGCTGTCCCTTGAGGAATTTGGCAAGGCATCGCAGTGCTGCTTTGGAGTGCTCAGCTTCCTGGGACACCCCAGCAGCTTTTTTCTTTTGAGGTTTTTCTGCTTGCAGACCCTTATTTGTGGCATGGAGCCAGAGCTGCCCCTGGGCAGGCGAGGGCCCCACACCACCATACTGCAGCTGTTGCTGCATCTTCGTGAGACAATCATGAGGCTCCTTCCCGAGCTGGACCCAGACCAGAGGGACGAGGGGTTCCCCCGTCCGGCAGCCACACTGCCCTTGCCTCCGAACTTTTTCGTGGACAGGCGTGTTTGGAGGTTTGACACCAGCTCTGAATGGTGGGACCGGATCGTGATGGAGATCTGGGATGACCAAGACTGGCTACGGAACTTCCGCATGAGAAAGACCACTTTCCAGGAGCTGTGTACCTGGCTCGCCCCTGCTCTGCAACGGCAAGACACCCACCTGCGGCCCGCCATCCCCCTGGAAAAGAGGGTCGCCATTGCCCTCTGGAAGCTGGCAACCCCCGACAGCTACCGCTCCGTGGGACACCAATTTGGCGTGGGGAGATCTACTGTCGGGGCCGTCTTGATGGAGGTAAGTCATTGTCTGGGGACAGTCACAGTTTGGGGTGGGGGGAAGGGAGACTGTCAGGAAGGGCCAAGTGGAGTGGGAGTGGGAGTGGGAGTGGGAGGGAGCTCCTCCACTCATCCTGAATTGGGGGGCGGGGGGGGGGGGGGTTCTGAGGAGGGGATTCCCGGGCTGTTTGTTTGAGAGGGAAGGTGGGCGGTGGGTTCTCCTCCTAAGACATAAGGCACCCCTTCTAACACTTTGTTGTCTGTCTCGTTCTGCAGGTGGTGAGGGCCATCAATTCGGAGCTGCTCAACAGGCTCATCTGTCTACCGGATCTGGACAGCGTCATGGCCGGCTTTGCTGCCCTCGGCTTCCCCAATTGCGGAGGAGCGCTCGATGGGACACACATTGCCATCCGTGCACCGCCCCATCGAGCAGCCCAATTCATAAACAGAAAGGGCTACTTTTCTATGGTCCTCCAGGCCCTGGTCGACCATCGTGGACAGTTTTCGGACATTTGTGTTGGGTGGTCAGGGCGGGCACACGATGCCCGCATCTTCAGGAACTCGTACCTGTACCGGAGGCTTCAGGCAGGAACTTTTTTCCCCCATCGCCAGTTTGCGGTTGGGGATGTGCACATGCCGGTGTGCATAGTGGCTGATGCCGCCTATCCCCTGATGCCGTGGCTGATGAAGCCCTACACCGGCCAGGTGGATGCGAGCAAGGAGCAGTTTAATGCTCGCCTTAACCGGGCTCGCAACCAGGTGGAATGTGCGTTTGGCCGTTTAAAGGGCAGATTCCGGTGCTTGCTCACACGCCTCGACATGGGGGAGACCAACATCCCCGAGGTGGTGGCCGCGTGTTGCGTCCTCCATAACCTCGTGGAGAGGAAAGGGGAGGCCTTCCTACCAGGGTGGGGGAGAGCTGCTGATGCCCAGGAGAGGCTCTTTGCCCAGCCCCGGACAGCTGCCATCCGCCAGGCTCACCGGTCTGCAGTTGGCATCCGGGAGGCCCTCCGGGAGCAATTCTCCAGTGGAGGCCACTGAGTGCACTGAGGGGCTTCTGCCTGGGGACTGGGCCCTGGCCCCCAATAGAAGCTTCACTGCACAACCCATCTCCTGACCCAGTTTGGACACATCACTTACACCAGGGTGTGTTTCAAAATAAAATGTTCTCTTTACTTATTTATAATTTTGTACATATAATCAAACAATGTGGCAAAATAACAAAAATTTTCTTCATTTTTGTTGTTGCCAAACTATATACAATAAACAAACAGTGCCTTTAACCCTTTGTTTGTGCTTTAACTGGGGTGATGGGGGTGATTGAAACCTGGAGGGGGGAAGGGGATCAGGTTGAACGGGGCTTGGCAGATTTCCCTTTCCTGGCTGGGCCTCGTGTTTGGGGTGCTCCCCGGCTACGGGATCGGGTGATGCACCTGTCGGTTGGCTGGCTGCTGGGGGGCTCTTGGGACGTGGAAGCCTGGGGGAGAGGAGGGCCAGGGGGAGAGAGGGGCTGGGGAGCTGGGGGGGCTGGGGGAGAGGGAGGTCCAAGGGGGGAAAGGGCTGCTGTTGCGGAAGGGGGGTTTGGTGGGGTGGGGTCATGGGGTGCTGGAGGAGCAGGACCAGGCACAGCAGCAGGCAAGCCGCTGACCTCCCTCAGGGTGGCGTACAGCACCGTGCGCTGCAGGACCAGCTCATTCATGAGCCGATCACGCCACCTCTCCTCTGCCTCCGCCCTCTGGAGCAGGATGGCGTTCTGCTGCTGCACAGCCTCGACGTGCTGCCGGAGGATGTCGGCGTAGACACGCCTGTGTCTGCGGCTCCCATGTCTCCGAGGTGGAGATGGAGATGGAGGTGGGGCTGGGGTGCTGCGGCCCTCTTCCACGGCTGGTCCGGCTGTGGAGGAAAAGAAGAAGACACAATCAGTCCTATAAACTGGACTCTGTAGCACTTACAATACTAACAGGATGGTTTATTAGGGGATGAGCTTTCCAGGGCCAGACCCACTTCCTCAGATCAGAGTAACACGGCTACATTTCTATCACAATCAGTCATGTGTGCAACAGCTGTCCAAAAGGGCATGCCCTCTCCCTTGAGACAGGGGAAGCAGACATTCTGAAGGTCACACTGTGTGTGTGTGTGTGTGTGTGTGTGTGTGTGTGTGTGTGAGAGAGAGAGACCTGGGCATCAGCATGAGCATGACAGGTTTCCCTTGTGCATCACCCACTGTGCACCCACCCACCTACCTTCCCCTCCCCCCCCGGGTGTGACACAAACTCACTGTACTCACCTGCTGCTTCCTCTCCCGTGCCAGATGACGCCTGGGAGGCCTCAGAGGTCTGGGTGACTGGCTCCAGGGTGAGGGTCGCCGTCTCCTCGGTGTCCTCCTCCTCTGGGCCCATGTCCCCGTCTCCAGACTGCTGTAGCTCCCGCTCTGGAGCGTCCACCACCGGGTCTGCCAGTCCGGACTGCACGAACCGCCGTGGTGTGCGTGCTTCTGCACTGCCACCCAGGATCTGGTCCAGCTCGGGGTAGTAGGGGCAGTAGTGGGGGGCTGCCCCAGAACGGGAGCTCTCCTCCCTGGCTTTGGCGTAGCCCTGCCGCAGCTCTTTTACCTTGGAGCGCACCTGGTCCTGGGTGCGGGGGTAGTGGCCCTTCTGGGCCAGGGCTTCAGCCATGCGGCCATAAATGTCGGCGTTTCGCCGCCTGCTTTTGAGGGCCTGTAAGGCCTCCTCCTCTCCCCACAGCTCCAGCAGGCTCTTGATCTCTGCGCCGGACCAGGATGGTGCCCGGCGCTTGGAGCCCTTGTCTGGGTCCCCAGAAGGCTCGGAGGAAGGGCCAGGACGCTCTTGGGGCTGTGACATGCTGCAGCAAGGTCGCCGTGTGCTCTGGCTCCTTGTCTGCAACAAGTGGCTGTGAGGGTGCGCCTGTCCCTTTAAGGAATGGCTGCAGCCAGGAACCACAGACGTGCAACCCATGGCCCAGATTGTCCACCAGGGCTTGTTCCTGGAGGCCAATAATTTCGAAAGAAAGGGCTCCCCCCGTCCAGACTCACGTTCTTTCGACGGATCTCCCTCGAAAAAGGCGTTCTTCCTCGTGAAACGAGGTTTACCGCCGTCGAAAGAAAAGCCGCGTTCTTTCGATTTAATTTCGAAAGAACGCGGCTTGAGTCTGGACGCAGGGGAAGTTCTTTCGAAAAAAGGCTACTTTTTTCGAAAGAACCCCTGAGTGTGGACACGGCCATAGAGAGGTAGAAATGCATGTCCCTCAGTACCCAGACAAAGCTAGATTCCCTTAAGGATTGGTGCTGAGAGTTAAAGCAACTCTCAGATTTATTTATTTTTCTTCCCTCAGGAATATGCTTAAGAAAAGAACCAGGAGGTATGAGGTTTAGTAAACAAGCTCACCCTCCTTACCAAATTAATAGTAGCCAAACCTGTCTCATTGGGAAAAGTCATTTAGCAGGAATAAGGAAAGTAGAGCAAACATTGGAAAGTTACTAGGAATAAGAAACATTTTCCTTTGAAAGGACAAAGCAAGTGATTTGAGGGAATGTGAAGATAAAAGGTGGACTCCATGGGAGAATGGAAGGAATTAAGTGATGGTTGTAATATGTAAAGGGAAATCTTGTTTTAAAAATGACACCTTGTTTCTTTGCAGCCTCTTCCTTAAGCACTGTGCAAACGATCTATGCAAAGAAACAATCAAATGTAAACATTTTGTCTATGAACACTTTTTTTAAATCTGCAAAGGAAAATTAGGGATTCTACTGAAACTTAATTGGTTAACTGCATAAAGAATGAGCTCTATATTGTAACTCTATTTTGTGGATTTCAAATTGACTAGTTTTATTTTGTTTTGGATAATGTCCGCTTGCTTAAAATTGCAAACAGACAAGGCACAAATTGGTTAGTGCTTGTGTTGGGCACTCAAAGGACATTTAACTTTCTAGAAACCAAATTATTAGTTTAGAAACTCAAGCTTTGAAACTTAACTGTCTCTTTCAAGGCTGAGTTGATAACACTTTTGGCTTGCTTTTAAATTCAACATTATATGTGAATACAGGCTGCCTGGCTATTTCAAAGGAAAGTGGACAGGGAAGGCTGTTGCTGTCTCAGCAGACATATCCACCGCACCCCTGACCACAAACATAGAAGGAACAGCTCAACTTGCAGAGCTGGCAGCAATCAATTAGCTTGTGAGGCAAGGGCCAGTACCATAGATTGGAATATTGGAAATGGATATACCAGCATGCAACCCCACATGCCTTAAGCATAAGTCATGTGTCCAAAAGAATAATACTCTAGCTGCACAGTTAAATAACCTAGCAGATGCAGCAATACAATTTTTTGCTGCCCAGGTGGATTGGGAACGCCTGTACATTTGGCTACATGAAACCTTGGGACACACAGAAAGCGATGAGCCAGTGCGGTAGGCACATGCCAGGGGGTGGCCTATCACCCACAAACAAGCCAAAGATCTGGTACAAGCTTGCACCCTATGTGCTGAACTCAGGAAACATATAACAGAAGGACAATGGTTTGCCAAACTAAAAGATGGAAAAGCACTATGGGCAACCTGGCAAGTAGATTATATTGGTACACTACCCACCAGTAAGCAAGGGTGGAAGTATGTTTTAACTGGAGTAGAAATTGTTTCAGGAATTGGTTTTACTTACTCAACCCCAGTGGCAACAGGGTTGTTTACAGTCATGGGACTAAACCGCTTAATAGCCCTGTCCCAACACCCCAGTTTGGGAACACAAATCCATTCACTGCACTCCTACAAGGGAAAAGGAGTCTGGAACACCAATAACCATTACTGAGGCTTGGATTGTATCCAAGACCGGCAAACCTTATGTTTTATCACAGGAAACTGAGGTAATATCCCTGAACAGCGCTCCAGTGGGATGGATCCCTCCCAATGCTGGTGTGGATCCGGGAAACCACCATGAACTTTTGTATATATATATACCGCTTGCTGTTGTAGCGCTTGCAACCACTGTTGTTAGGTACAGACTATTGAAATGAGACATGGCACTCCAATTCGCCATGGTCTTCTTCCTCATCCCAACTGCTACTGCTGTACCAGAACACCTTACTTGACTCCTCCACTGGACTGGGAATCGAGTTTGTCCCTCTCAGCCCAAATGACTGGTGAAACAAGAGTGACATCTTCAGATGGGGACCGGTATGGTTCGATGACAGCAACTACCGCAGTCCTCAAAATAACTTTGGGGGGAGGCAAGGGGAGTGGCAATGAACGGAATGGGATAAGACATGCTGTAACTAAGAATGTAAATAACTCATGGCTAAATTGGTTAGCCCAACAGCTAGAACTTTCCTTAACTCCTTTCCTACACTCTATTATGACCACTGTTTTAATTGTTTTGATTGTTGTACTCCTTTTCTGCATAACCCTATGTATTGTGCAATGCCTAGATAATGTAGCTATCTCTTGTGTGCACATTTGATACACAGCACCAGGAAAGATCCCTAGTCAATTCCTAGATCCTAAACCCTCTAATCAGGCCATTGGGTACTTTTAAATTCCTCCAAGGTGGGCAAGAGGCACTGGCAAGCCACCATCTTGCATTCCTGGGATGTGGTGTGTCGTATCAGGGGGTGGAATGTGGCCAGACAGCCTGCCTCCATATCATCCATCTTATTTGCCTCTCTGAAGCACAGGGCAGAGAAGGAGCAATAATATCAGCATAGTCTATGCTGGCTCATCTGATCCTGAGAAGCTGAAACATAGATATGTGGATAGAGAGCAGCTAAGTCAATAAGCTGGCCTCGAGGCTGCGGCTGGCACCTATGTTGATTCGAACACACACAGTCCCAGGAAGAGGAATTTCCCACTGAGAAAACAATGTCCAGTACTTCAAAATTTAATCATCTCAATTCTCTCTTACAAGTGTAAATTAAGTTCACAACTCCCTTGTAAGAACTGGTCTCACAGCAGACAGACCAGCATCAATTGGCATGACAGATAAGAAAGAGAAATACGTGACCTCATGATTATAAAAGATGGGCCCAGCACACACTCACTTTGAGTGTCATTCTACCCTCTACCTGCTGGTCGGGTTAGGTGTTTGACCTCCCGAGGTTCTATGGGGACGCCCACCTCGTATTTTCGTCTTTCCTAGGAATTGAGGGACCGGCCCTGGCCTGACATGCTGGAGTCGAGAGGCACAGAAGGGGGTAAAAATGGTACCTGGATGTGGTCCTCTGTCTTAAGTGTACACATAGAAAGAGTAAGCTGTTACTTGGTACCATTATTTCTATTTTTCTATCTTTATCTTCTTTGTAACCATTTTTAAGACCTATATTTTGCTAATAGTTAAGAAATAGAGCAATAGCCATTGTAACCATATGATTTATAAGCTTCCTCAATAAACCTGTAACTGTTTAAGCTTTAACCTGACTCCTTCAGTTGCTGTAACAGAACCAAGCACAATTTAAAAGAACTTCAGCTGGTCATAAAGGGACAGATATAGGGAGAGCTTGGGCGTTTGGATCTGTGTCACTCCCAGGTGACAGGACCCACTGGGGCATCTTTCAGTCTTTCCTCAAGGCTGCCCGCTGCAAAGGAATTATGGAATTCTAGCAGCTGAAATCTAAGATGTAATAAGCTCTTCCTATATAACGGGGCGTCTGTTGGCCTGCTGGCCACCCTCTGCGATGGGACCCCGGTCCTAGCAGTAAAGGCACGGACGTTAAACCTTTTCTTGGAAACATACACACACACACTGCCCTGACCGTCGGCTGACAATTACCCTCCTAGTTCGAACTAGGAGGGTAGTGTAGACATACCCTTTGAGTGCCAATCCACCCTTTTCCTGCTGGTTGGGTTAGGAGCATTGCCTCCCGAGGTCCACGAGGATGCCCACCTCGTCTTTCTGAGGAACTGAGGGACCGATCCTGGCTTGATGAGCTGGAATCGAGAGACACAGAAGGGGGTCAAAATTGTACCCCTATGTGTTCTTTTGTTTTAGTGCATGCATAGAATAGAGCTCTTTAAAGATTAAGCTGTCACTTGATACCATTATTTTCTATCTTCCTTTTTTTCCTTTGTAACCATTTTCAAGATCTGTATTTGCTAGCAGTTAAGAAATAGAGCATTGTAACCATATGATTTATAAGCTTCTTTAATAAACCTGGAAGTGTTTAAGCTTTTAACCTGACTCCTTCAGTTGCTGTAACAGAACCAAGCACAATGTATAAGAACTCCAGCCAGTCATAGGGCAGACACAGTGAGGCAGAGCTGGGCATTTGGATCGTGTCGCTTCCAGGGGGAAGATCCGTAGGGGCACCTCTCAGCCTTCCCTAGGCTGCCTGCTGTGAAGGGATCATGTATCCTAGCAGTCAAAGTCTGAGGTATAATAAGCT
Organism: Pelodiscus sinensis; assembly: GCF_052426305.1. Taxonomy (NCBI): domain Eukaryota; kingdom Metazoa; phylum Chordata; order Testudines; family Trionychidae; genus Pelodiscus; species Pelodiscus sinensis. Next base: position 19,014,329 of record NC_143054.1, read on the forward strand.
CTCTCTGTAAACTCTGGGGCATCTGTCAGCCTCTTGGCTGCCCGCCGCGAAGGGACCCCGGTCCTAGCGGTCAAAGACATGGACATAAAACTTATCGGGGAACCCATCAGCCTCCCCTAAGTCCACCCGCTGCGACAGGACATTGTGTCCCAGCAGTTGATGACTTGGGTGTATAACACACACACACGCACTGCCCTGTCCATTGGCTGACAGGAGGGGAGGGGGAGTCGCAGGGTGTGCACGGGAGGGGGTGGCCGGCCGCAGTGGGCACATGGGCGGTGGGGAGGGGCCGCACTCACCCAAAGGCCTCCCGCATCCTCCACCGGCTTCATGGTGTGCGGCCCCGGCTTTTGAAGTGCCCGGGGCTGCCGGAGCATTTGCAGCAGCGCCGAGGTGCGCCGGGCTGCGCAGCTTCTGACGCCGTAGCTGCCGGTGTCTTCTTGTTATGGTGGAAGGACGGGCTTGCCCTGTCACACCCCTCCTCCTCCAGCAGCCTCCAGCCAGCCAGTCTGCCTGTCCACCCCCGCATTAGGGTGTGCCCAGGCACACCCGGCACACCCTGGCTGTGTCTACACTGGGCCACTTATTCCAGAAAAGCAGCCGCTTTTCTGGAATAAGCTGCGAGCTGTCTACACTGGCCCCTTGAATTTCCGGAAAAGCAACGACGCTCTACTGTACAAAATCAGCCGCTTTTCTGGAAAAGCTACGCTGCTCCCGCTCGGGCAAAAGTCCTTTTTCCGGAAAAGCTTTTCCGGAAAAGGGCCAGGGTAGACAGCTTTTCCGGAAAAGCAGAAGAAACGGAAAAAAGCGGTTTGGACGCAGCGAGACCCCATAGGAGCCCTGGACTTCCTGGTAACCCGAGCTCTTAAAGAGCTCGGAGGCAGCTGGCTGCATGTGGCAGGAGCGTGCCTCAGACCTGCGGCCTGAGCTCTGCCACATGCCTCTGTTCTGCCCAGCAGCTACCTTGCAGCCCAGCATGGCAGCTCTGGGTGGTGAGACACCTGCACCCCCAGCTCAGGAGGCCCCCAGGGGCCGCAAACGGCGGGCCCCATCCTGGACCCCCAGGCTGTGTCCAGACTCAGGGTTTTTTTCGGGAAAAGTAGCCTTTTTCCGAAAAAACTTCACCTGCTTCTAGACTGCGGCTTTTCTTTCGACGGCGGTAAACCTCATTTCACAAGGAAGAATGCCTTCTTTCGAAAGTGCTTCTTTCGAAAGAAGGCGTTCTTGAATGTAAATAGGGCTTCTTCGAAAGAGAGCATCCAGACTCACTGGGTGCTTTCTTTCGAAAAAGCGGCTTGCTCTTTCGAAAGTTCCGCATGCAGTCTAGACGCTCTCTTTCGAAAGAGGCTCTTTCGAAAGTATCTTTCGAAAGAGCCTCTTTTGAAAGAGGCTTGCAGTCTAGACATAGCCCCAGAGAGCTGGAGACCCTCCTGGACCTCTGGCAGGAGGAGGAGGGTCTCCATGACCTGCATTCCAGGCGCCGGAATGTAGACATATACACCTGGCTGGCCAACAACCTGGCACAGCAGGGACACCCTGGCCGCAATTGTGAGCAGGTCCGCTCAAAAGTCAAGGAACTGCGGCTGGGGTACATCCGGCCCAGCGAGGACAGGGGGGCAGGACCAGACGCCAACCCCTACTATGACCAGATGAACGCTTTTCTGGGCCAGCCAGCCCCGCAAGGTCTGCCAGTGCTGGTGGACACATGCCAGCACCCCCCCCCCCACATCATCCGGCCTACCGAGGCGGGGGAGGGAGAGGACAGCAGCAGCGTGTCCGGGGGAGAGGAGGCCAGCATTGACACCACCCAGCAGGCCCCCTCCAGCAGCTCCTCCGAGGCCGAGGCCGGGGAGGAACCCACTGGTGAGTCTTTGCAGTTTGCACTCCCAAAGGAAGGGGGGGAAGGGCGGTAGGGGGGGGAGCCAGGTGCCCGGAGGGAGGAGGGGGAGAGCATGTCACTCAGGCCACGTGAGCTGCACGCTGCGTAGCATTAGGCAGCAAGCAGCACGTGCAACCACATGCAGCCTGGTGACCGAGCAGCACGTGGCAGCTGCAGGGCACGCCTGGGACTGTGCTGCTCACACACATTCACCCCGCTGTGAACTGCTGTGCCACCGAGCGGTAGCTGTCCGGTGTGGCCAGCTTCCAGTGCGCGATGGCGACCCTCTTGTTCATGGGGATGGTGCCCGCAGCCGGGTGGCGGCTCTCTGCAGCGTGGGGGTGAGCCAGGTGCACAGCTGCAGGAAGTTCCGCTTTCTCATCCGGAATTCTGATCCATTGCTGGTCGTCCCATAGTCCGAGGACCACCCGGTCCCAGCAGTCGGTGCTGCTCTCCAAACTCCAGACGGGCCTCTCTACGGTGGGGTGCTGATGCGACATGGTTGCCAGGGCCTCCCTGGTGAGGGAGTCCAAGGTGATCTCTGCCTCCTGGTACATGTACACCATGGCACCGGCCTCCAGCACAAGCAGCAGGCACTTGTACAGCTGAAGCAGGGGCCCGAGCAGGTACGTGGCCACCCACGGCTCCATAGCAGACAGAGCAGGGTAGAAAAGCAGTTGGGGGCCAAAGGGTGGTGTCCCCAAAACTCAGAGGGCAACCACCAAACCTACGAAGGGTGTCAGTCCCCGGCAGAGGCCCCAAGGCACGGGAGAAGGAGACCAATGGCTGTCCGGCGAGATCCCTTTAAGCACATGTCTGAACGGCGCTCTGGCCCCGCCCCTGGAAAGGTCTGGTGGCCTTTGCCCTCTTCAAAATGGCTCGGGGCTTCTGCTTTTCTGGAAAAGCGCGCCGCCAATGTAGACGCGCTTTTCCGGAAAAGTGCATCGTTATAACAGTAACTCCGGGGCCAATGTAGATGCTCCTTTTCCGGAAAAACTTAAAACGGAAAACTGTTTCGTTTTAAGCATTTCCGGAAAAAGGTGCCAGTGTAGACACAGCCCCTGTGCGCACGCCGGGTGAAAACCCCACTTCTTCAGATGAACTGCAAGCATTGCCTCTGTCTTGGAGCAACTGGGGCCAGATCAGCCTCACTGCAAGAATGCCCTCAACTGCAGGAAGTTCTGTGCCCCTGCCCTGCTTCCTGTCCCAATACTCTTCACCTGCAGGGGGGAGGGTGTCACTGTATAGGGAGCTACCCCCGTCAAGCTTATCCCTGTGTATTCAGACCCTTCCCCACACACAGAACCCCCTCCACTCTTTGCACCTTTGTCCTCCTTGACAAAACCCTTCTCTTACACCTGAATCCCTCCCCAGCCAGGCCTCACCCCTGCCTTCGGAGTCCTCTTCCTCACTGAGCCCTACCTGAATCTCCTGCCAAGTTTCAGCCTTCCATCCTTTTTCCCTTGCTAAATATAGAAGTCAAAATATACCTATGAATAGAAGGATATAGAAAGGATATAGTACAGCGAGGATATACAGAGGTAATGAATAGACAACATGAAATTCACAATCTTTATTTAATGGAATTTCCCATCACATCTACCACCATTTTTAAAATTATCATTCTTTTCCATTTCCCCTCCAGAGTCCTATTTTTGCTCTATTTGCAAAAATGGCTTTCCCCTCCACATTTGAGAACTTATGCAAACATTAATTTGCATATGTTTGCAATGTGAAAGCCTTCTTCACTTAAAAAGAATCCTTCTTTCACTCAGAAATGCAAATGTGTTTGAAAACTCTCTCATTTTCTTTGGAAAATGGGTCTATTTTTGCTTGGAAAATATGTTCACATTTCCGGACAAATGAGCCCATTTTGGTGCTTGCAGTGAATAAAGCACCCCAAACATTGAATTGTCACCAGCTTTGCATATCATTAAGATTACTTTTTAAATAATTAGCTAATTTGGATTTTACCCAAAATGCTGGGTCTAATGTCTTTCATCTCTCAAAAATAGTACCTAGTGATCTCCATTAACAATATGTAAACCAGGACTCTGCATTTACATCTAAGAGATTATACCTCCAATTATTGCTCTGTGGAGCAATGCTTGATTGATGATTTAATACTTGTTTCTAAAAGAATACTGCTTTTGCCTGTCCTGCATCAATGCAGCATTGATTGCAAATATCCCATCTATAGGCTCAAGGCCACCAATGGAAGTGAGAGAGCAACTGTCCCAGAGCTAAAAGCCTCGGGTTTCCAGCCACTGCCACCATTGCTATTACTGTGGCAGCAGCCAGAGACCTGAGCCCTTTAAATTGCTACCAGAACTCTGAGCAGCATACGCCGGGCAGTGTTGAAGAGATGCCTGGGAAAGACTAGCCCCCTCCGCCCAAGACCCTACCCCTTCTTCTGATATGCCCTGGAGTCAGGCCCAGCAATTCTGTCAGCAGCCCTGCATAGGCCTGATTTAAGGCCCATTCAAATCACTTGAAAAAAGACTGTCACTGATTTCAGTAACTATGGAAACAGCTAGAGGCTGCAAACAAGACAGGATCCCTGTGCTTAGCACCAGAGTTGGTTAGAACCATGTTGACCACTTTCATGTCAAAATTGCTAAGGAATCAAAATTTTCTGATTTTGGTCAAACTTTGGGAGGGATGGCTTTTCAGGTCTAGTATGGAATTTCTGCTAAAACAAAGAGACAAAGACACAGACAGAGAGACAGACAAAAGAGATCTACCTGCATCTGAGCAACAAATAGCCTAAAGGTTTGGGCATGTCTCCAGGTTGCGGAAATTTAGGTTTAGTTTCCTTCAATGCTTGATTCAGACAAGAAACGTAGTCGTGTATAGGCCAATCAAGGTCTTAACCACTTGGTTATTCTAGGATGGGGTAATCTCACTTTGGATTTTTATTTCCTCCTCATGAAAAAGTTTAAATGGTTTGTTTTCATTTGAACTGGAAGGGAAACAACCATAAAAGTTCAAAAATGTATGCAAAAGAGAACGTTTGTATTTTGACCAGCCTTACTAAACACTGAACACATATCTGACCAGAGACAGTCCTTGCTCCAAAGAGCTTACAATTTAAACGTATAAGACTGAGGCTATTTCTAGACTGCATTCCTCTGGAAAGAGTAATGAAAATGAAGCAGATCGAAAATTCAAATGAAGTACAGCCGTCCAAGCGCTTTTTCAAAAAAAGGTTTAAAAAAAAAAAAACCCGCAGTCTAGACAGGGTTCTTTTGAAAAAAAACAACAACCCTTTTTCAAAAGAACCCATACACCTAATTTTTTCAGGAGTACGAGTTCTTTTGAAAAAGGGTGGGGGGGAGGGAGGAAGGATTCAAAAGAACCCGGTCTAGACTGCAGGGTTTTTTTTCGAAAAACCCTTTTTAAAAAAAGTGCTCGGATGCGATTATGCAAATGAAGCGCAAGATTTGTAAATCCGCGCTTCATTTGAATTTTTGATCTGCTTCATTTGTATTCCTCTTTGGAGAGAGGAATGCAGTCTAGACAGGCCCAAAGAATGAGAAGCAGAAAGAGATGAGAGTGATAGATAAGCTTAAAACATGCAAAGTACCCTTGAATTTTCAAAGACTGAGGGGAGGGGAGGGGAGGGGAGGGGAGGGGAGGGGAGGGGAGGGGAGGGGAGGAGCCTCTGGTCCCATGCAAAAGCTGGGCGGGGGGGTAGGGATGGCTGGAAGTCCCGGCCCCCTCCCCACCCCACCTGGCTTTTGCACACGACCACAGGGCTCCCAAAGCCAATTGCGCCCCGTCTCTCAGTCGCTACCCCACCTCCGCCAGGCTTCCCTCTAGCACCCAGTCAGAAATTCACAAAATACTGGACATTGCACATGTCCAGTATTTTCTGAATTTTTCTACCGGACAGACGGTGCAAATATCGGACTGTCCGGTACAAAACCGGACACCTGGCAACCCTATGGGGTTGTTCTCCTGCCAGGTCAATATGGAGAAACAGGACAATAGAGGAAAATATTCCTTGTGAGTCACTCTCTTAAAAGCTTATTATAGTTTCGTATATTTCAGAAAAGATTCAGCTGCTGAGTGCCATTGTGGTCATCTAGTGAGAACATTCCTTTATAGCATAGGCCATAGAACCATGGGTGCTACAGTCTTTGTAGAACTGGGCAAGCCAAGGCCCCGTTGGTGGGGGAATTAAAATACTAATTATCCCACAGAGCACAACTGTAATATAAAGAACCAGAATACAAAATGTAGCCACATTATAATATTTAAGGTATTCTTATGGTACAACAACAACAACAACAACAACAACAACAAAAGACAATTTGCATTTAAGCATCGCAACTGTATTTTATTTTTCCACTTCATTTTACTGCATATATTCTACTATTAATATGGCACTATTATTAGTATTATTTATTGAACTGTAACTTGCAACATTACAATTAAATCATCCTTTTTTATATGTAATGCACGTTTTAACAATTGTAGCCTTATATTGTCAATCTCGTTCATAAAAGGCATCTGCAAAATGAATAATGAAAACAAACAACTTTAAAGGGAGATAAACGTATCCCCTTTAAGCGCTACTATATAACATTATTTTTTCTAATGTTTTGTAAAAATAAAAATAAACAAAAAATAATATATTTATATTTTTAGAAAACCTAACAAACACCATCCACAGGCTAAGGCAAATAGAAGCAGTTTGATATATATTGAACAAAAATGCAAATTTAATGCAATTTTGATTATTTGATTCCATGATTATCTGTCTAGGATTACAGTGGATATCTAGGAATGCATCCAAGCTGATCTCATAATAGTACATCTTGGCCTTTAGCAAGACAATCATGTTTTTTTCCCATAGTGCATATGTTGCTTTTGTTAAAAAGGGGTGTGTGTGTCATGGACCCTTGAAGCCCCTTTCCCTGCCCCCATTCTAGTACCAGTATTTAGAACTTCCAAAGATAGTTCTTAGGCCATAACTGTTATTTCTGCACCACAATCCTTGGTAAATTATTACAATGTTAAATTACCTTCACAGATAAAAAGTATGCATTATTTGTAATCTGAAATCAGTTCACATGCTCTTTGGGCAGGTGTATGCTTGCTTCTATTTATCTCGCTCCCTGCACAATAGGACACAATTGCAAAACATAGAAAATCATTACTAAATGCCAGAACAAAGGTTTTAATGTGATTTAACTTAATTTTAGAAACCACGTGAGTAGCTGCAGTTTGAAAAATTGTTAAATGAGACAAAATTTTTAAGGAAGGTCTGTACATATTGTGGGACAATGAAAACTGACTGAGCAAAGCAATAGTATACATGCTGCAGGGATAATCTGTCATTGACTGTAGGATAGTCCCCCCCCCTTCAGTGTCTGATTCTACAATAGTTCACTGCAATAGTGACCACAAAATTGTGAAACTAGACAATCTAGATCCTACAATAGCAAAAAAGAAAATCTCCAGCTGTGTTTGTAAGTTGATAAAAAGAGAGCATGAATATTGTTCCAACAGAAAGTGTTGATGCAATATTATCAGATGAAGTGAACCTCTCCAATACTACTTTTTATTTGTATAGAGTTTGGAACCCCCTCCCCTCCCAATACCCTCTAACTTAAACCCTTTCATTTATAGGTTAATTAAAAAAAGATTGGATTTGCAATACTCAACACATACAATCGTGTACATAATATATACACATCTGTCTTCCAGGCAGAAATCCACAATACCTATATAAAAATCCAATAGTTTTATGTGCACACGGCCAGGCTAAGTGCCACTTACTCCTACGTAAACAGGGCCAGGATCGACAATAAAACTCTAGTTAAAAAAGAATGAGAGAAATTATGGAAAAATACAGACATGCATGTGACACTTTCCTCAGGGAGCTTAGAATCATAAGGCATTATGTTGCCCTTTTGCCTGGACATTAGAATTTAAATTGTGTGTCATCTCCCCACCACACCAGACTGTCTGTCTCCCCAGCAAACTTCTCCAGATACCGATAGTCTAAACCTTTCCTGGCAAGTAAGGCTAAGGCTGCTTTGGGACAGTTTTCTGATGAAAGGGATGCAAAAGTTGCCAAAAGTGAAAACTGGTCAAACTGCTTCCTGTTGTTGACATTTCATGGCACCATTGCTAGCTCCCTTGTCAACAGATAGAGCAAAGCAATATGGGTAAACATCCCACAGTGCAGTGATCCCTGTCCTTCTGGAGATTTCCTCATAGCTCTGAGGGCTCTCCATGCTGAGAAATGTCAAAGCAGCACAGCAGTCTCTCTAGCCATCTCCCTGCAACAGCAGTCTGCCTGCTTCTGAGTTCCTATGTCAGGGCAGAACAGAAGCACTCCAATAATTTGCTCTTTGTTTGTTCCCCAAATGAAGAAGCTCAGTCAGCTGCCAGATACTTTCAGGAGCTTTGAAAGGGGAGAGTTTCATGCCTGCAGGGCCACAGAGATCACAAAACACTGAGCATAGCCATCAGGGCAGCCATTGTGGGATACTGGCAGAAGCCAGTTCTCTGGACAAAACAAATTGGCTGTGTCTAGACTGGCAAGTTTTTCCGCAAAATGCTTCCATTAAAAGCATTTGTGGAAAATCATGCCAGTCTAGACGTAGCCATAGAGTCCACACTGGCTGTTTGACAATAAAGGGAGATGGAAAGACAAAAGACTTTCACGGAGGTGGAAGTTTTTTGTCACCAAAACTGAATGTTTTCCCCAACAAAAGTTGCATTGCAACGCTCTCACTGTTTTGTCACCAAAAAGCAGTTCTAGACAACAAAATGTGCCAGTCTAGATAAGCCCTCATATTCAGTGACTCCAGTTCTTGATTCCCTAGAGACCTCCCTCTGGTTACCCATAGAAATTGAGTCTGCAACCTCCGAAGGAATTGTGTACAGATGAGTCTCTTAGTTTAGTGAGGATGGCCCACACTTGCACGGAAAGGGTTTGTAGTAAAACTAAGCACATGTTTATTAATAAAGAACAGAGATATAAGTGATACTCAGCAAGAGAAAAAGAGACAGGTCTTGTTAAAAACACACACATACAAATAACACACCTTTTGCGACTAAAACTTAACTTTAGCAAGCTACAATCTTTGCTTAAGCAGCTTTCTCACTTGCATCAAGCTATCAGCATTCCGGTACCCTCTGCTCTGCAGAGTCAGACAATGCTGTTCTTTGTCCCCTGAGCCATACCTAAGAGGTTTTCTTCCTGTACATTTCTATAGGACTAAAGGAAAGATTCTTTTGAAGTGTATTCTCCCCTGCTGCATGTGCTCCAGGGAGCTGATGCCATGCTGTTTCCTTGTCCTTCTGATAACTGGTGTTTACCTCAGATGTCATTGTCTCTGACTTACAAAGCTGGACCCAGGCAGACAGGCAAATCCAACTTTCTTTGTCTAGGACAAGCATGTTTATAAACTTTAAGGAAAGTGTGGGCCCTCAGTTAAACTGACAGGCTGGCCTGTGAACTGTCTCTTTGCAGGTATTGGACTTGATAATTTCTGAGAATATCCAGGGAGAGGGAAAGAACACTGCAGAAAGATGTCTCTAGAGAGCTCAGAAACGAGTTTACTGGATATTACTTGCAAGGTAAGGTTTAGAGGCAGAGTTCAAAGAAGTTTGCTGATGAGGTGAAGAGGATGATTTGGCAGGGCAATGACATGCAGTTTAACCTTCAGCTGTCCACAAAGATGCCAAAGTTTATTTCATGAGGTGGTTAATTACATTGCTGAATCCTGCTTTAGATTAAGTTGTTCATTGGCATGTGTGGGGCTTAATGCTTTTCAAAAATGAACTCCTAGTATAATGTTGCCCATTCATCTAGCATGAGTAAATGTCCCTAATGTTTCTCATTGTCTCCTGTGGATACAACTAACCTAAAGAATTCTGTTGTCTCCATTCACAGTTACATATTTAGGGAAACAATTTTTAGATGTTTGGTGCATCTAACCTGTATTCGTTTTGTGCTTTGGGATTTGTTACCCTTTTAGGGAGGCAGCATGGTCTAGCTCAGTGCTTCTCAACTTTTTTTTTTACCCAGGGACTCTTAAATGGAAATAACAAACTACAGACTCCCAACCAGAAGTGATGCTTACGGGGGCATGTGGAGTTATGTGCCCCCCCCCCTCCCCGATTTCTGTATTGTTAGACCCCGCCCTTTGAGTGCTGATGTGGCAGGGCAGAGCAGTTGTATATCTTCTTGGCTAGCTGCTGCCAGCTTGTTGAATCAATAGCTGTGAGCAGGTCTGTTGGTGGCAGGGGGCGAGGGGGAGGGCAAACATGGCAGTTGCCCTAAGGCCTGATGCTTCAGAAGGGCCTGAGGCTCTGGCCACTGCTACTGCAGGAGGGCCAGCTACCAGAGTCCCAGGCCTTTTAAATCACCACTGATGTGCTGTGTGGTGCGCTTTGGATGGCTCTGATGGTTGGGGGTCAGGGGACATGATGCATTCTGGGTGGCTCTGAGGGCTATGGGGGGCGAGGTTTGGTGTACTCCAGGTGGCACTCAGGGCCAGCTGCCTCAGTTCCATCCCTTCCAACCAAGTCCATGCCCTTCTGGAAGCCTGGAGCCATGTCCCACAGCTTTGCTCAGGGGCCTGGGAAGTCTGCTCCCCTCTCCCCGCTGGCTGGGAGGCAGCCCTTTCTGATGGCAGGATAAGCTCTCTTTTCTGAATTTGCACAGCGATTTTTGATTCCCTGGACCCAAAGAGGCTGTATGGCTTGCTAAGGTGGTGAAGATGGTGCTCCCATCTGCTCAGGGCCCCCTGGTTTAAGAACTAGTTGTTTAGCTAATAGGGTACTTACTGGCCTGGGTGTCAAGAGAGCCGGATACTATCAGAACTTCTGATGTGGACCTGCTGTGAGATTTAAGACAAGGCACTTCACTTGTCTGTCTCTGAGTTTCTCTGTCTATAAAATACTATTTACATAGTAACACACTTTGAGAGCTACACCAGAAAAGTCATTTCTAAGAGCTAATCATTATTATTTTTCTCTGTTGTTTACCAGTATTAAGAACCTGGTTTCTGTTAAGGTAATTGCCTTTTAAATAGGATTTATTTTACTGTGATAATACTTTACACACTTATTGTGAAAATCTGATCTCTTTGGCTGGTGTAAATGTGAACTAATACCACTTCAGACAATGGTGTTAAACCAGATTTACACTGGCATAACTGGTATCAGAATTTGCTCCTTAACAAACTATGTATGTGGCCTGTCCCAAAAGATTGTTTCTATTCCAGTCTTTCTCATGAAACACTGCAATAGCCCCAAACAACCAGTCTACACAGACCCAGAATCAATGGGTGGGGAGGGGGGGGGGAGAGAACAAACAGTGGCATCCCCTAGTGATCATGAAAATACAGCAGTACTCACTGGAACTCAAACTATCTTGTGCTTTGAAGAGAATGAAAATAAGAAAGGTAATTGTTCTACAAATGGCTCTGAGGGTTTTCTTCCATCATCAGAAATGGAAGTTCTATGTAGCTTTGTAACTAAACGTTATAGGACATATTTTATGGGCATAAAGTAAATTGGGAATAGTTCTTACTCTAGTTACTGAATTTGTCTTTACGATTTACTGCTTAATATTATTTTTTATTATTTGACATAAAGGTTGATATGTAGTTTGTTATACCTTTATATAAATATTCCCAATACACTCTGTCATGGAAAGCTCTGAACTGTACATTGCATCTGTCTGTATTGATAGGATCAAAAAGATTTTTCATTGGTACTTTCTGTGCATAATTTGCTGCCAGTTTGCTTTATTTAAATCAAATGCTCAGCTATGTGCTTGATCCAGCATTTCCACATTGTGAGTTCTAATGAATCTTTTAGAATTTGATACATAAAGTATTGCCTTGGTCTAAAGCAATGAGCCCAGGGCTAGGAGATAAAAATGCTTGAATTCTAATCATGGCATTAACACCACCTTGCTTGAGTTTGTCATTCTGAGATATGGTTGTGACTCATCAGATATTATTATTGAAGGCAATGTGTTAAGTTAGTTCACCAGTTTAAGAAAAGGGATATGAGTATATAACTCTATTTGCACTCTTTCTTTGGATGCACTCATCTGCTCATACATTTTCAACTATCAGCTTTATTATGACTAATAATATAGTTAGGATTTTCCAAAGCAAATCTTGAAAAATGCCCATTTTTTTTTCTCATGAACATACTGGTTTCCCATGTCCAGGATGAAACTGACTCATCCACCCAACAGCCAGTATCCCAATGGTTAGGATACATGTGAGCAATGTAAGAAACCCAAGTTAAGTTCCTTCTCTACCTGACTTAGAGCCTTACTTATCACACATCTGCTTTTCTTCTCCTGCCATGTGTCTGTCCAACCAACTCCTTTGTGTCAGCTATTTCTCTCATGGCCTCTCCTGGACATTTTGCCATGGAACCTTACTTAACATGGCCCAGACAAAACTCATAATCTTCTCTAGTATCTCTCCTTTCTCACCCCATTTTTTCAGCATTGACAAGACCGCTGTCCTCCGTATATCCCAGGCCTGTAATATGGGGGTTATCTTGGACTCTCCCTTCCAGACTGCACAATATCTGTGTGAATTTAAACTTGTTCCTCTCTGTTGAGACAGCAAACATTCTGGAAAAGACAACCTCATTTTGTGCCTTGATTCCAGCATATTCTTCTCTCTCCTCTCTAATGTCTGTCCTTTCATGCCATACAAATTAATGCCACCAGAATCATTCCCTAATTCATCAGTCTCACCACTGCTTTTCCATGGATTGGAGCTCTCCATTGTCAAACTCTTCATCATCCCATCAAGTGAAAGCTTCTTGTTATTGTCTTATATTCCTGCTTATTGACTCATGTCTCTTACCACATCTCACAATGCTCCCTCACCAGCAGTGCATAACTTTAATGCCTGTATCTGCCACAAAAACCTCTGCCTTTATTGTGTAATTTTTTATTTGTGGAATGCCCTCTGTATGGGCACTTCCATCGCTGCCTTCCAATCTCTTTGGGACCCACCTTTTCTGTGACAGTTACAAGAAACCCTAGATTAAAGCAAGGTTCTCTCCAATGGATGAATTTCTTTTATGATAAATTACTACAATCCTCATAATCTGCTATATATTTTAGAGTCTGTTTTAATCTAGAACTTGTTCTAAACTGTAAAAATGAGGAACACCAAATTTGATATACAGCTTTCTCTTACCATAACTTAAATTAACATAAAGATTGGGCTGTGCTAGGAAAATGGGATGTGCCTGGAATGGGATTGCTCCTCATAAAAACAAACAGAAAAGAGATAAAACAGAGAAAATCAGAGTAGTACTCTCTTTTGGCACAAGTAAATCAATGCTTGAGTTTTGAAAACTAGAAGAAAATGTTACTGAAAATCAAATTGACTTTAGCTCTCTTTTTTTTTGTTAAAAACTCTTATCATTTGTTATATTTTAGGAATGAAGAAAAAAATACCCTGGACGGAATTCTCATTTAAAAAATACTTTAAAAAATATGTTAACAACTCCTTTTTTGAGAAATCCATAATAACATTAACTTCATAAAAATAACACTGGGATTTTTTTTTTGAAAAACACCATCATTTCAATAAAGCACATTATTGCCTTCCCCAAAAATGATTGAGTTAAGGGGCCCTAGCAATGTTGAGTAAATCTGCTACTTTTACATACGTAGACTACAGTTAAAGCACGTGCCTTTACTTTCTCAGGGTATGTCTACACTACCCCGCTAGTTCGAACTAGCGGGGGTAATGTAGTCATCCGCAATTGCAAATGAAGCCCGGGATTTGAATTTCCAGGGCTTCATTTGCATAAAGCCGGCCGGCGCCATTTTTAAATGCCGGCTGGTTCGAACCCCGTGCCGCGCGGCTACACGCGGCATGGACTAGCTAGTTCGGATTAGGCTTCTCCATTAAGCATGGAATGAGGAGTACAGCTAGTTTGGATTAGGAAGCCTAATCCGAACTAGCTACTCCGTGCCGCGTGTAGCCGCGCGGCACGGGGTTCGAACCAGCCGGCATTTAAAAATGGCGCCGGTCGGCTTTATGCAAATGAAGCCCGGGAAATTCAAATCCCGGGCTTCATTTGCAATTGCGGATGACTACATTACCCCCGCTAGTTCGAACTAGCGGGGTAGTGTAGACATACCCTCAGTGTTTTCTGAGTCATTTCACAAAACAACTCCCCCCGCCCTAAATTTTGGAAGTGATTCATCTGATATTTTTGTACCACTCATCTCATCCAGCTGGGAGCCTCTGATTGTGAGCAGAAGCCAAGCGGGGTGAGGGGCTCCCAATCCCGCCCCCACCCCACCCCCACCTGGCTTCTGCTGGCAAGTAAAGGGAGCGCCTGCTGGGGTGTGGCCAGAAGGACTTTGAATGCGGCCAGTGGCTGCACCCCCACCCCTAACCAGGTCTGCTTCCCGCCCCCTTCCTCTGTCCCCTCCATCCTCCCCTCTAGCCACACGGCCCCCGATCTCCCCCCAGCTCTTTTTCCCACCCCCTCTTCCTGCCTGCCAGCCCCGTGGCCCCCGGACACTCCCCACCCCACCAGCTCTGCTTCCTGTCCCCCTCCCAGCCAGCCCCGCCCCCTCCCAACCGGTCCCTCTCCTCCCCCATACAAGCATGTCCAATTTTTTAGTGGGGTCTACCTGGCAACCCTAAGAACAAGATGCATCTGTAATCCCTGAATTAGATATAAGATCATAATTATCCAGTCCTGCAAGCAGAGAAGGTTGACAGAATTGTCGGACACCTGTGCAAGGTGGGAGGACTCAGCTCTGTGCTCCCAGAAGGAGCCTTGTGCAGACGAGTGAGAGGGAGGCTAAGGGGGCTAGCCTCCGCTAGCCAGTCCTTATGTGCCATCTGGAGCATGCCATGCAGTGCTCTGGCATGATTTAAAGGGCCTGTGGATCCTGCAGTAGTTTACATGCTGGTGGCCCAGAGACCCAGGACCTTCTGAATCACTGTGCCCCAGGGCAGTGGCTCCCTTTCCTCCACCGTCCATTGGAGGGTCTGCCTGCGAGGCAATTAGAAGCACATGTGTAATTTTGCTTACCTGAAAAACTCCCACTTCACAAATCACTGGATCAGGATCCAAGAATTCTGTCTGAGAAGAGAACTTGACACTAGTCCTTGTCTAGCAGTTTAAATTCTAGTCCATCTTTCCCCTCACTGCTGGCTCTTACAGATCCCACAGCCCCCACGCATATTTCCTCACCCTCTTACACTACTGCGGTTTAATCACAGGCTAAAGAGAATATTTTTTTCTGTGAAGTGCTTGTTTCACTACTGACAGATTCACTGCTTCCTAACTCTTGCTATATTTTAGTGAAATAGAGTCTTATATGCTGATAAACCAGTATGTAAATAAATGCAGAGGATCTCTCTGACAATACTGTATTCCAAAACATCATTTCCAGGTCCTGGGAATGGAATTTGAGGAATGAGAGTTTTATGAAATGTTAAGCCCTCTAGTCTGCGATGGGCAAGAACCAATTTCATGAATTCAATCTTACAGATCAAAGATGTGTTAACTTCATTTTTTTAAAAAAAAGGAAAAGGCACTCTTTGTTTTCTCTGCGTAACCCCGTCTTCTTCCCAGTTAGACAAGAAAAGTGTAACAGCCTGGTTGTCAGCTGTGAGTTAAAGCAGAGGTTGTGTTCTTGAGTGATACAGCATTGCTGGCCTAAGCATTCAAACACCATGAGACAGCCCACCCACAAACATAAGAGTAACTGGGAAAAAACCCCAGAAATTTTACAAATAGGCAGGGCTCAACAAATCACTGAATCTACTCACTCATGGCGAGTAGATTTCAGGCAGTTGCCCTGTTTACCGGCGGCGTGCGCATGCGCAATGCAGGTCTTGCGCATGCACAGTGCAGGGCTGGCGAATAGGTTTCGCTGCCATTTTGTCAAGCCCTGCAAATAGGCATAGAGAAAGGGCATATTTTTTGTTCTAGTTTCTGAGTCTGATGGATGGACACAAGCTATTCCTGACCTCATGAGGTCTGGTTGTTTACTTTCAAAAAATAAAGCTGATATTCTCATGCAGTCGGGATTCCAGGAGCTGATGCTTTAGCTAAAAGCAGAAACCACTGCTAGACTCATGATATAACTGTAAGAAATATCAATACTCTGAGAAACTATGCCTCAGTGGGACACGTAGTGTCAGTGTCCATTCACAACATGAATGATTTTATCCTTTTTCTTAAGAACATATGATATAGACATCTCTATTTGGATCCTTATTACAGGTTGAGCCTCTGAAAGCCAGCACGCTTTGGTCCAGCAATATTCATGGTCCAGCATGGATGCTGCTAGACCAAAGAGTGGGAGCCAGCCCGGAGTATGGCGACTGGGAACCAGCCCGGGGAGCCAGCTGGAAGCCCCAGCCAGGGCCAGAGCCCCAAACAGGCTGGAGATCTCAGTACTTATTGCATACTTACCCATACTTTCAAAAACTAAAGGTTTGTCCACCGTGAGCCTGATATATCAGAAAACATCGTCCTAATATTTCTACTCACTATGAAACCCATAAATGATTTTCCTTATAGATAAAATTTATGATGCAATATCCACTTTAGTTTATGGCATTTTATCTAAAGAAATCTCTTAAGGATTTCCTTTAGGTTTGTTTTACATCTCTACTTTAACAGTGCAGTACTGGTAAGTCTTAAAGTCTCCTTTCCATCTACATAAAAAACATTAAAATTGCAGTTGTATTTTTTGTAACGCTAGGAGTATGAAATTCACCCCAGTGGGCTTGAAGCACTGAAGCCAATCGACTGGTACCAGATACAAATGTGGTCCTGTTCCTATATGCACTGGGAAATTTACATTAGGATAGTTAAAATGGTGGAATTCTGGGCTTATAAGGGGGAAAATGTAAAATAAAACAACAATCAAAATTGAAAATTAACTGAATAAACTGCATGCATATACAGCATTCCATAATGAAAGCATTTAAAAAGCATCAGTGCTGAAGTCTTACTACATTATCCTTGAGAATGCAGAGGGTAATGCAACTACGTCCTTGCATGTGATATGCTATTTATGTATCTGATTCAAATTGTCTAGACCATACAGTAGACTCTAGAGGCTAAGCTGTAGTCATTCTTTCATTGAATGCTATTAATATACATTTATCACAATAAAAGGCATCAGGGTAAAATTTTATGATTACATTCACTGGTGCTTTTTGGAGCAGAGCAACATATTTTTTTAATTAAAATCAGTTACATCATTTTTTGCTTTTTAAGGGTCATCCATAAGCTCATTGGAGCAGTAGCTGATTAACTTTTAGAATTTGCCGTGCATCTCACTTCTACCAGAGAGTTATCAAATTGAACTTCTTTTGGTTTCAAATTATAAAATTTTTCAGACACAGTAAAATATACTGGACATGTTATAAACAAGAGAAATCAAAGCAGTCTTGAAGAAGAGCTATCTTCATGCAACATGACCTTATGGACAAATAACCAAGAGATCAGTTATTCTGTAAGGCACTGATAATATAAGCACTTATACACATGCTTAACTTTAAATAGTAGTCCCAGTATAAGAAGTAGGATTGTTTTCATGCTTAAGGTTAAGCATAAGTGTTTGCAAGATGCAGTCAATGTGAGTAGTCACCTGATTAAAGTTCAGCACATGCTTAAGTGTCTGGATGGTCAGTGTCATTCCTTTTCTCAACATTTGCCTCTTATACCCTTGCAGCAGAAGTGAGTTTTAAGGAGGGATTTGAATGTAGCAAGGAACAAACTCCTGGGGGCTGGTATTCCAAGCAAAAAGAGTTGCATGAAGGAAGGTACAGAGAGGCCTGTGAGAGATTGCCACGAGGCTGTCATTAGGATGTCACAGAGACGGTGTCTGATATGGAAAGTTGACTACAATGAAGGAATTCAAAATGTAGGTTTTGAATCTCTAGGGAGGAAAAAAGAGTTAAATTAAATATTAAAAACATGCTCACTGCATAGCATTCCATAAGGGGCAAGCAGGTGATGGGATTTTTACTGGAGGTCTCTGTTGGTGTACATGAGGGAGTAATTTTCATGTAAACTAATCTTTACCGTGTCAGAATCTCGGTGTCAGTTTCATCAGTGTCTCTTGCTACCTCTACTATTTTCCTCGGTAGTAATAGCACTAGCCCTGCTATTAGCCACTGCTGGGCTTTCCCTCTGAAGTGCCTGATGTCTCTTTGCTTGACAGCTTACAGAAGAGTGAAGTATTAATCAAGAGCAAAACAAAATAAAATACATTGTGAGCAAAGTACATGGTAGGCTAGTTGGCCAAAGCCATACTTGTCCATTTATACGAAAGAAGGATTCTGTCACTAATACGGGGCCTGAAGCTCACTAAGTACTGGATTTACATCATAATCTGAGTTTTGCAATTAGAGCCCATCTCAAATGTTAACCTATTAATTTGCACCATCAATAGAGTTCTCCCAACTCCTTTTGTATTTCCTTTCTCAGCAGCACCCACCACCCAAGGCTATGTAGAGTGCTTCTTTACAAAGAGGCTCAGCCTACACAAGCCCTTCTACTGAATCAGTCATGATGAATTCAGTTCTGCTCATCAGTTACACAAATACAATTCTCATTGATGTTTCTATGAGAGTTCAGATGAAGAATTGGCCTTATCACTGTTTATTATTAATTACTATTATTATTATTGTAACACCGAGGACCCAATCAATATCATAGCCGCTTGTACACTAGACATTGCATGTAATAAAAGACAATCCCTTTTCCTCAATAAGCTTAAAATATAAATAGACAAGGCCAACAAAGGAAATAGTATCACCCCCATTTACTTACGGAGCACTGAAAATAGAGGGAAATGAAATGACTTATTCAAGCTCATCAGAAAGCTATTGGCAGAGCCAGAAACAGAACCCTTACCTCAGACAAGCCCATTCTTCCCCTCTGATTCATGTGTGACCAGGATGTGCTGTGTATGCTGAAGTTCACAAGCCAACATTCTAAAGAAAGGGGAGAAGAGACTTTAAAAAAATGGAAAATGTGTTAAATATTTGTTCTGGGAGTTCTATGTAGCCCACAGTTTTTGCAATAATCAAGTGGAGAGGAAATATAAACATGTTTGTGCATCTTTTTCCTGAAATTCAGGAGATCTGATTTCCATTCCTCATTCTGCCACTAGTTCTCGGAGCATGTCCGTCTATTCATATTTCTGTATTATCTCTTGCCCTATCTGTAAATGGGGATACTTATTTTTCTATAACTTAAAGAGTCACTAATATTTGTAAAGTGCTTTGAGATCCTTGAATGGAAGGTGATAAGTGGAAAATATTATATTATACAAAATCTATTACTATTTTATCTTCCTAAATGATGTTACTACAGGTTGCACCTCCAAAATCCAAGACTTTCTGCTTCAGCAACATCTGTAGTCTGGAAGGACCACAGATGTTGCTGGACCAGAGAGCCCCAACTGGTCAGGTTCAGGGACTGGGGTGATAGAGGAGAGTGCAGCCCCAATGATGGCAGGCCCAGCATAGTGGGGAGAACAGCCCCCCACTGGGGCTAGTGGCAGGGAGCGCAGCCCTGTTCTGGAGCACAGCCCTGACAGCAGCAGAGCTGGCACAGCAGGGAGCGCAGCTTCACCTGGCTGGCGGCAGCGGGGCTGGCAGAGGCTGGCAGCACAGTCCCAACTGGGCCTGCATAATGCAGAGCATAGCCTCGCCTGGGCCAGAGTCAGTGAGGCCAGCACCCAGGAGTGCAGCCCAGACTGGCGTCTGAGAGTGCAGCCTGGGCCAGCAGCAGAAGCACAACCCCAATGGAGTAGGGACACCAGTGAACATAGCCCCAACAAGTTTGGGGGCAGCGGGCCTGCAGCAGGGAGCAGGGTGGGTCTCTCCTGGTCCAGAATCTCTGCTGTTGGGACCACTCAGGCCCCAAGGTTGTCGGACCATGGAGGTGTATGAAGAATAGTGTAATCTACATTCAAGTGCCATATATTATACTGCCAAAAGTACTATAATATAAAAGTCTAAAAAAGGGAAAGTATAGCCAAAGCAAGCTGCATATCAGAAGAAGAAAAAATATTTAACTCCACCACCATTATTCAGAATGATAATTTTGTGAGAGATCTTCAAATAGGTCCTCTCCGCAGCCCACTGAATTCAAGATACCATTGTTTTTTCTATTTAAAAATCCTTTGGCTTCATCATAATTAACACAATATATTTGCAATAATAAAAAAACAGCCTGAAGCTTTGCTCGATGAAGCATATCAACTTATTCTCCAATTTTCAAAAATACTGTTTTATGGATATCACAATTCCGGTGAGGAAGCCGATTGGCCTAAGAGATGCTGTTTGGAAAATACACATACCACTATCCAGAAGAAAAGACTAACTGATGACAAAACACTGCCCTTATCAAATAATTCACACACACAAAAAGATGTGCTACGTGGCATGATTCACCAAGGAAGCACTCAGACTCCAGGGTGATGAGTGCCATATAAATAAGTAAGTTTATAGAAAAATAGATAGCCTTGGATATACTCCAGAACATGAAACATTTTTTCACCATGTAAAAGCAGATCTTCTCTTATACATAGCCTCAAGAAGTGAGTAAATATGACAGATAGGGCCTGATCTCTCTCTCTTTACTGAAATCCCCCGACTTGCAAATTTCCTGCTCTAGTGTTATTCTGCAAAATGTTGAATTAGCGTTGCAAAGATAGATTGCCTTGATGATAAACTGCTCTTAGACTCTCCATCTCTGTTTTCATTGCCTCAGATCTTTATAAACTATACATAAAATCTCTTGGCAAATAAAGGCTTCAACTTTTTACAAGTCTAGGAAACAAAGAATCCAGCTTGTCTTCTAAACTTCTAATACAATAACTTCTAATATAATAAAATTATTATAGCTCTCCCAAAGGAAATCCCACTTGTCCAGAATGGATCCTTTAGATGAGAAGTGAGGAGTAGAGAACTGTAGATGAGACAGAAATCCCAGATATATATTCCCCATATAACTCCTGTTCTTAAAAGTTAGGCTACATCTACACTATAGCACTAACAGGCACAGCTGCACTCCTGTAGTACTTGTGGGGGAAATGCCCATAACCAACCAGAGAGAGCTCTCCCATTAATAAACTCTGCCTCCTTGTGAGGCAGAGGCTATGTTGGCAGGAGAAGCTCTCCCCCCAACGTAGTGCTGTCTACACCAGAGCTTAGATCAGTGTGACTTATGTCGCTCTGGGGTGTGGACTGTTCACATCCTTGAGCAACGTAGGTTATACTGAAGTAACCTGTAGTGTAGACAAGGCCTTAGTCTGCTATTCTGCTGAAAGTGCTGTTTCTGAGGGGCCATAAGAAAACAAATATAAATAATTATTAAAGGGAGAGGGGAAATAGAAAAAACCAACAACATTGAACCAAAGAGCACACGGGTATGATGCAAACTGCATCAAAGCCAATGGAAGGACTCCTAGGGTGTGTCTAGACTACCTAGTTTTGTCAACAAAAGTGGACTTTTGTCGACAAAACTATACCAGCGTCTACACTACCGCTGAGTTCTGTCGACATAACGTCGACAGAACTCAGCAGATTTGTCGACGCTGGTATACCTCATTTTACGAGGCATAACACCTTCTGTCGACAGAACTCTGTCGACAGAAGGTGTTATTGCCTGTAACATTGTGTCCAGACTACGGAGTTCTGTCGACAAAGCAGCTTGCTTTGTCGACAGAACTCAATGTGTCTGGACGCTCTTTGTCGACGGAAGTTTTGTCGACAGTATCTGTCAACAAAACTTCCGTCGACAAAATGCGGTAGTCTAGACGTACCCCTATTGACCTCAACAAGTGTGGGATCAGGACCTGACAGTGTAAATTACTTATAAGAGTTTGAAGTTAACCCTTTGCAGAACAACATGCAGTAATGCAGAGTATTAGCATCCACAAACCCAAGCAAACTTTCCAGGAAATTTAAATGTACAAATGCAAGCTAAAAGCATGGCAGGAAAACAACTCAGAGTAGCAACACCTTCAAAAGGCCAGTCTGAGAGCTTAAATTCATAAGACGAGTAGACATTAAAAAAAACATGGACTTAACAGGAACCCTGGCTGTAATAGCTCATTACAACAATTCATAAGAGACAACTACCTGCTAATCCTTAATGTCCCATTTCAAACCCCTTTTGCCTAACAATCTAACCCTTTTTGCCTGGTCAATTTCCAGGGGCTTCTTACAACGTATTAGTCTGTGCGCTTCATAGTCTGTCCCAGTCTTTATGATATCAGGGACCGACTTGCTACCCTCCTAAATTGTGACAGAAAAATCTCAGGAAAAGGCAAGAAGGCTGCCACAAACCGGTTACTGAGAAACTTTGGTATCACAACATGTTTGTAGTATTGCTATAACCATGTTAGCTCCAGTATAGGAGAGAGACAAGATGGGTGAGGTAATATCTTTTATTGGACCAACTTCCTGTCCTAGCTTGCATTTAACTTTTTTTCCTTCTCCATACATAATGATGAGCTCTAGGCAGTTCAAAAGCCTGATATCTTCCTCCAGCAGAAGTTGGTCTAATAAAAGGTATTATCTCACCTACCTTGCCTCTCTCACATCCTGGGACCAACACAGCGATGACACTGCCACAAACAAGTGTCAGTTTTGTCAATCAAGGAAAGCTGATCCAGCCCATGAAAATGTGTCACAGCAAGCAGGATTTACGCTCTGACCTTCGGTTCTCTCCTCTGCTGTGACAAACAAGTTTCATTTGCCACTCAGAGAAATCAGTTTATTTCCTGCAAAAAGAAAAAAAATAGCTTCTTGCTTCCTAAGGGAAACATTATTTTGCTCCCAGCTGGGGGAAATGCCATAATTTGCTAGTTTCGTTTCACTGGGATACTTCCTGTTCAGTTCCAGATAGAACTTTCTTTGTCACAAGTAAAACCTGCACTGGTCATTAAAGTTTAAACTGGAATACTGTACTATCCTTTGGTTACTCATCATCTACTATGTGCTGACTTTTCATAACAAGAATTAAAGAAACAGAACTCGGAAAAAAGAGTAACAAAATGACTTCATGTGGGTCGTGTTTTAAAAAAATAAAACCACTATTTGTTTTGCTAATATTTTGCAGTGTCATGTTATTTGTTATTCATTATTCATGAGTATTCAGATGACAGCTGGGAATCTAGGAAAAAGCCAATATAACCCAAAACTGTGAATTTCATGGTAAATTAATGATTGTCTCAAAATTTTGAAAATCATATTATCTGCTATACCCCATTCATTAGTCCCCTGTATATGAAGCATCAGAGTAAAATTTTCCAAAAGCACTTAGAGATTCAGGAGCCAGAATCCCATATGTAGAAATGATTTAGGCACTTAAAAGCCTCAGCCCTACTAACATTCAATGAGACTTTAGGCACTCATATACTGACATCCTTTCTTAAAATGGGACTTAGGAACTTTTGAATATTAAATTTGGGTATGTCTACACTTGCTCCCTAGTTCGAACTAGGGATGCAAATGTAGCAGACCAAAATTGCTAATGAAGCGGGGATTTAGCTATCCCATGCTTCATTAGCATAATCTCGCCCGCACGCTATTCCACTCACCAGTTGATTCGAACCAGGAAGTGCGCTTTGAGACGCGTTAGTTCAAATCAAACCCCTTGGTTCAAACTAATGTTACTCCTCAAAAAATGAGGCACACAGATGATAAGAAGTTAAATTTGACAACTTTGTTTGCATAGCTCCTTCTCTAATGAGAGATGAGGGAAGATTTGTGGTTAGTGCTATCATAACATGCTGTGGTTCGTCTAAGCTCCCTTCTCATCAGTCCCTGCTTCTGAGAGATTTGCAGAGAAAATACAAGTGAGACTGACAAATAAATTTGCATTTCAAAAAATGAGGCATAACGTTAGTTTGAACCAAAGGTTTTGATTTGAACTAACACGTCCCAGAGCGCACTTCCTGGTTTGAATCAGCTGGTGAGAGGAATAGCACATGGGCGAAATTATGCTAATGAAGCATGGGATATTTAAATCCCCACTTCATTAGCAATTTTGGTCATCTACATTTGCATCCCTAGTTTGAACTAGGGAGCAAGTGTAGACGCACCCTTACTCTTCCTCACTGATAGCTGTAAACCATGGTGTACTCTATGGACAATGACATACTTTCAAAAGACTTCAGTAGTTTCCTCATCCTCCCACTCTTCCCCATTAGTGTCTCCTTCTTGCTACTGACTGCACTCTTGCACAGAATTGTCCTATGACAACAGATGCTTTTTTGTGTTAATGTCAATGCTTGTTCATGTTAATAAGGGTGAGCGTCTCTGTGTTCCCCATTGAAAAGCAAATTTATTTGCTAGTCTCACTTGTATTTTCTCTGCAAATCTCTCAGAAGCAGGGGCTGATGGGTAGGAAGCTTAGAGGAACCACAGCATGTTATGATAGCACTAGCCACAAATCCTCCCTCATCTCTCATTTGAGAAGGAGCTATGCAAACAAAGGTGTCAAATTTAACTTAATATCATCTGTGTGCCCCCCCCCCCAGCTCCTCTAGACCCCTTGTATAAGTGACACCACATCAGTCTAAACCCCACAACTATTGTCCAAACAGGACTTTTAATGGCACTACCTGTACTACTGCTCATTCAGTCTGATGTCAATACAGTAAAGTGTGTTATCCAGCATTTTACCAATTGGAAAGTGCTATTAATTGGCATTTCTGATATCCCCCAATACAAAATTTTCAATCTAGAACCAGAGCTAATACACTGCCCAGGAAGTTAAGCAAATGCACATTCTGCATTCTACTTTCATGCAAAAGAGGCAGAAGACAACTAAGCAAGCTGATACTGGGGATTTATTCAAAAAAGCAGCTTCCACAATATGTCATAGGGCCATTACAGATTCAGCCCAATCTTCTACATTTCACATCTACAATGATAATTGATGTTGATAATGATGAACCTCAGGCACTACAAGATCCTGAAGTACCATATAAATCAAAGAAAGATTAAATTATATTCAGTATAGTTTTAGTGTATTTTTAGTGATCTGGGTGTACAATGTGTGCTAGCATATGAATAGATAGTGTCATAAAATAATCTATTTAGTAGAAAACTTTGCCTGTGTACACCAAAGGACTTCCACAAACCAATGACTGTGCAGTACAATACTACTACTGGAGTGGTGAGTTCCTGTATATTATTTTATACTTTATTCATTTTATAGTATTTTAATTGTTTTACCATTTGTATTTCATTGGGAAGTGCAGCTCAGAGAGGGTGTGTCTTCACTACCGGCCAGATTGTTGAGTCAGCAATTGATCTAGCAGGAATCATAGAATCATAGAATCATAGAATAATAGGACTGGAAGGGACCTCAAGAGGTCATCGAGTCCAGCCCCCCGCCCTCAAGGCAGGACCAAGTTCCGTCTACACCATCCCTGACAGATGTCTATCTAACCTGTTCTTAAATATCTCCAGAGAGGGAGATTCCACCACCTCCCTTGGCAATTTATTCCAATATTTGACCACCCTGACAGTTAGGAATTTTTTCCTAATGTCCAATCTAAACCTCCCCTGCTGCACTTTAAGCCCATTACTACTTGTCCTGTCCTCAGAAACCAAGAGGAACAAATTTTCTCCTTCCTCCTTGTGACACCCTTTTAGGCTGTGTCCAGACTCAGGGGTTTTTTCGAAAAAAGTAGTCTTTTTTCGAAAAAACCTCACC
This sequence comes from Pelodiscus sinensis, assembly GCF_052426305.1. Taxonomy (NCBI): domain Eukaryota; kingdom Metazoa; phylum Chordata; order Testudines; family Trionychidae; genus Pelodiscus; species Pelodiscus sinensis. Next base: position 19,039,953 of record NC_143054.1, read on the forward strand.
TGCGTCTAGACTGCAGCCGCGTTCTTTCGAAATTAAATTGAAAGAACGCGGCTTTTCTTTCGATGGCGGTAAACCTCATTTCACGAGGAAGAACGCCTTCTTTCGAAAGTTCCTCTTTCGAAAGAAGGCGTCTTCAATGTAAATAGGGCTTCTTCGAAAGAGAGCATCCAGACTCACTGGATGCTTTCTTTCGAAAAAGCAAGCCGCTTTTTCGAAAGTTCAACGTGCAGTCTAGACGCTCTCTTTCGAAAGAGGCTCTTTCGAAAGTATCTTTCGAAAGAGCCTCTTTCGAAAGAGGCTTGCAGTCTAGACATAGTCTTGGATATTTGAAAACCGCTATCATATCCCCCCTTAATCTTCTTTTTTCCAAACTAAACAAGCCCAGTTCATGAAGCCTGGCTTCATAGGTCATGTTCACTAAACCTTTAATCATTCTTGTCGCTCTTCTCTGTACCCTTTCCAATTTCTCCACATCTTTCCTGAAATGTGGCGCCCAGAACTGGACACAGTACTCCAGCTGAGGCCTAACTAGTGCAGAGTAGAGCGGCAGAATGACTTCACGAGTTTTGCTTACAACACACCTGTTGATACAACCTAGAATCATATTTGCTTTTTTTGCAACAGCATCACACTGTTGACTCATATTCAACTTGTGGTTCACTATGACCCCTAGATCCCTTTCTGCCATGCTCCTTCCTAGACAGTCGCTTCCCATCTTGTATGTATGGAACTGATTGTTCCTTCCTAAGTGGAGCACTTTGCATTTCTCTTTATTAAACCTCATCCTGTTTACCTCTGACCATTTCTCTAACTTGCTAAGGTCATTTTGAATTATGTCCCTATCCTCCAAAGAAGTTGCAACCCCACCCAGTTTGGTATCATCTGCAAACTTAATAAGCGTACTCTCTATTCCAATATCTACATCATTGATGAAGATATTGAACAGTACGGGTCCCAAAACAGACCCTTGAGGAACTCCACTTGTTATCCCTTTCCAGCAGGATTTAGCACCTTTAACAACAACTCTCTGACTACGGTTATCCAGCCAATTATGCACCCACCTTATCGTGGCCCTATCTAAGTTATATTTGCCTAGTTTATCAATAAGAATATCATGCGAGACCATATCAAATGCCTTACTAAAGTCTAGGTATATGACATCCACCGCTTCTCCCTTATCCACAAGGCTCGTTATCCTATCAAAAAAAGCTATCAGATTAGTTTGGCATGACTTATTCTTCACAAACCCATGCTGGCTATTCCCTATCACTTTATTACCTTCCAAGTGTTTGCATATGATTTTCTTAATTACCTGCTCCATTATCTTCCCCGGGACAGACGTTAAACTGACCGGTCTGTAGTTTTCTGGGTTGTTCTTATTCCCCTTTTTATAGATGGGCACAATATTTGCCCTTTTCCAGTCTTCTGGAATCTCCCCTGTCTGCCTATACTAGACTTAATAAATCAACTGCTGATTGCTCTCATATCAACTCTAGTATTCTACCAGAATGAGAAGCAAAAGGGGAGTTGACAGGAGAGAGTCTTCCATTGATATGCTACAGTGAAGACACTGTGGCAAGTAGATCTAAGTATGTTGATTTCAGCTACATTATACCTATGGGTGAAGTTGCATAACTTAGATCATTCTGCCCCTGTAGTGTAGACCAGCCCTTGGCTAACTGGAATTTTTAAATAACCAAAACTCCCAATAGCAAATAGCAAATAGCAAAGCTTTCACTATACTAGGGTTAACATGGAAACACCTCAGAGAGGTAAAGAGGTGATCTTGCCTGTCAAAGATCAGTGTCTACAATATCCACTGGTTTGAGGCTTTGTATGTATTGTATGTTGTATCCTGTACTTTTGCTGGCTGACAAACTATATTCCTGAACGACCTTATTGCTCAACTATGAATACTGTCCAATTCTATTGTATCTCAGATATGTCAGGAAGGGGAAGTATTTGCACATGCCATATTGTAAGCAACACTTTCCTTGCCAAGGCCAATGTTCATACATTGGGTCTCTCTTCACCTTTTTTGGCCTGAAGCCCAAGAGCTCATGGCTACTCTACACCACAAAGTTACATAACAGACATTTCATTAGAATTTCTATGACCATCAAAAGCTTCCTAAATACAGAACATGCACTCATTGGTATTTCATTTTTACTGAATCCCAACTCCTATCATGCGTGTATCTCATGTACTATACTTAAGGATGGGAAAATGCAATTTAGTAACTTATTCACTTCACATTTTTCCACTTTTGGTCATTTCTGAAGATAAAAGAGGGACTCCTTTTTTCTGTTTGTTTTAACTCAGATGCCAACTGTATACTTAAACGTAGCTTGGGCTTTGCTGTAAAATCTTCAAAAAGGCTCCTCAGGTAGGAGCTATAATGAGCATAGTTGTCACAAATAAAAGTAATCTCTGACTACTAACACAAAGGCTGTTTATTGTACAGCTGGTGACAAGCAGCACAGGAGCTAATTCTTGACAACTGAGACCTTGGTATCTAACATTAGTGAACCTAAAATTTCACTTTTGCTTTGAACAGTTATTTAATCAGAACATTCCAAAAAAAAGAGAAAAGAGAAAGAAAGGGATTATCATTAAGACAGGAAACAACTGACTGGAATTTGTAAACAGCTGGCAGCTAACTAAGGCAAGCTGGAGCATATCACCCTGGTGTTTAGATGACTTATACAAATATTAATGCTGAGGAATATTTTCAAAATCCTACTATTACCAGTAATTGTTTTATCTTTGAAGTGATACCGTCTAGTACTGGAGACTTCAAGGTTTGTAGACTTCTGAAATTTGTACACACACACACATACACACACACACCTATGGCTGCCAAACCCAATATGTTTAGGCCAAAATGTGCAGGTGTGGGTGGCCAACTTTAAGTACCTATGCTCATATTCAGACATTTCAATAAGCTTTTTTCTGATTTTCAGAACTGCTGAACATGAAGAACTCCAATTTAACCCAGCCAGGCCCATGTGTCTAGACATGAATTTAGGAGTCTAACTTTAGGCACTCACATTTGAAAATTATTTAATTTTACTGCAGAAGATATGCCATTGTGTTCTGTATGGGGCCTGATGCTGTTTGGGGAGGAGCAGTTTCTTTTCAGTGCTTAGTATTCTTAAATTACATTGACTTTGAAGAAGAATAGAGTTTGGCCACCATCTGGCAGAATCAGGCCCATGATCAGCTAAATTTAAACATTAATTTAAAAACAACAACAACAACAAATCCTATATCTTGCCATAAAAAAAGGCACTCCAAACCTTCCTCTTCTCTCTTTGGCCCTAGAAATTAAGGGCAATCTTTTGCAAGCCCTCATTCATCTGAATGATCGCTTATACATACCAGCCATCTTAATGATGTCAAATTCTGATGCACTGGCAAGAGGGAAAATGGGTCCCAATAAGCACCATGCCTTCACCCAGCAAGCCCTGGACCCAGAAATGTATGGGAGAGACATATGTAACTTTTGTCCATAAGGCCCCTGGTCTTGTTTCTGCTGTACCCCAACACGTGGACTTGGGGAGCTGCCAAAAGGATCCAGCCAGAGACTCCAGCCAGCAAGGACAGAAGCAGCCAAGCAGGGACCTTTGATCATTTGGAGAACTTTCCCTGTTTTGATTTGACTCTATGTCCTCTGCTAATTGGCTGTGTGTATCAACTCCTTCCCTGCCTCACTCCTCTTCCTCATCCCTCTCATCTTCCATCCATTTGGTGACTCCTCTCCATTCTTTTTACTGGATCCTCTCCTAATTAAACCCAAAAGGAAAATTAAAAAAAAACCATGACTTTTGCAGACATCACATTGTGAGCGTTTTGTTCTACTTACATTGTAAGATCTTTTGGACAAGAACTGTCCTTTTTTACTGTATTTGTATAGCAAGCAGCTAGTACAATGGGGTCCTGGTTTATAACTAATGCTCCTAAGTGCTACACTTACCATCACTAATAATTTTCTTCATTGTGTTACTCCCATCAAACGGAGTCCACTCAATAAGGCCACTCCTTCCAAAGTGCTCTGGTCCAATGCCATATCTTCTGTCACACTATATTTTTAACATGTCATGCCATACTGCCACCCCTTCCTGGGTCGGCCTCTTTCTTTTTTCTTCAACCTTCATCCAGTGGACTCTCTTACTCACAGTTACCAAGGCTGTATTTTAAATGACAAGACCACCTGAGCCTATACAACCTCTTCTTTTGTGTATGGGTGTTACTGTGAACTTGTCTCGAACATACACATTCCTGTGGCCTTTCTTGTCCAGTGTAAATAATTGTAACCTGGGTGGAGGGAGAAATCAGTGAGAATCTCTCTTTATTGATAAAGAGGGCAAATATCCTGATGAGCTTTCCTTGTGTAAAACTTTTACACAGAGAAAGATGGATTTATTTATTTGGTGTAGGTTTCCTGGGTGCCGAGTCCTAGAACTGCATCCTCCGAAAGCTGAAGAGGTTCAGAGTCTGCATTTCTCTTGGGGGGGGGGGACAGTTACCCCAACTCTGTGGCTTGTGGAGTCCAGAGGATCTGGCCCAGCAGAAGTTGGATGGAACCCCAGCAAGCAAGAAGGCAGGAGTCAATGGCATGATCAGGATACTAGGGAACAATCCCAATGAGAATTCTGTGACCATACCCTGTGAGACGGGTTAGTCCCGTCCCCTTTACTGCGCACGGGCGGGCTGCCCATTCGCGCCAGGGTGGGGAGCCGAGCAATCGCCACGCGCGCTGCTGCGCATGCGTGGCAAGCCGGCGGCTGCATTTAAACGCGACGCCGGCACACTGGGGGGAGGGGAGAGCGTCCACACGGTGGAGAGTGGGGAAGACAACGTGGAGACGAGGACCGGGGTGGCCATGCCCCGAAGGGGCAGAGGGTAGCAACCAGGGGCAGGAGCGGCCGGACCATTGGGGCACCCCGACCAGCACGGGGGAAGACGGGGAGCAGGTGACGAAAGGCAACGCCGACCCCGGGACAGGGCCAGAGAGGGCCGAGCCCATAGAACCCCAAGCGGCGGTGGCCGGAGAGGGAGGACCAGCCCGGAAACTAGCAGAGGACACCGGGGCCCCAAGAGATCCAAGCGCACGGAGAGGGAGGACCTGCCTAGTCCCTCACCCCGACCGGGGGACTTCCTCTATATTTCTTAGTTGTGTGTTAGAGGTCTGTATTCTAAAATTTGATGTTACATTGCAGACTTTCATAAAGAGTTTTTCATGGGGTTCTAATTCTCTGCATGTAATGCCATGAACAGCAATAAGCGAATGCTACTCAAGTTGATGAAGGCTGGCACAGTCATCTTAAAATGGATTTGCTTGCCAATAACAATGGAAGACAAGTTAATAGACTTTATGGACCAGGTGGTTGGTTTTGACATGAGAAATTCTATGTGCTTGTAGTGGAAACGCTAGTAGAATGCTAGCTGTGGAATTTTGAGATGTATAGTTTTTCAGAATTTCAGATGAAGCCCAAGGTCAAGTGCACTTCAGCAGCAGCAGCAGCCGCCCTGGGAGCTACAAGTTGTGGACTACAAACTGTGACATGTTGGAAGAACTTCCTGGTTCCTGCCAGGATGTACCCTCTTCCCCTAGCAGGGTCTCAGCAGGGACTGAGCTGGAAGCAGCATATAGGCTGCATGCAGAGAGGAGGGGCTGCTGAACTGTGATCCTGTTCTATGTTTTTTTTACAGACTAACACCGGTTTTTGGTGGTTTGGTGGGTCTGGCGGAGGTGCACACACACACGGACACCCAACTCAGAGCACACCAAGGAGCCTCAGGCCTTATCTTCCAGAACTGTGTAAGAAGTCACAAGACTTCCCCTATGCTGAATAACTTCACACTGGGCTAGTGAACAAAAGGAGTTACACAGATTTCTGAATTTTTAAAATGGATCTGTGCTTTTAAGCATGGAAGAATGTTTCATACTGAAAGTTAAAAATCCTAAGCAAAGAGGTAACTGAAAATTAAATGCAATTACTACACTTCTTTGTAATAGTCATTAGTATCATGACTATTAACAGCCTGGTGATAGGAAGGTATATCACTTTTCAACATTAGCCACCTTGTATCCCAACCAATGCAAGTTGTGACTAAGACAAAACAAAATGATTATACTTTAAATATTCCCTCTTTAATATTTACACATATTCCCTCTTTAATATTTACACATATATCTGATTCTTCACTGGGAACACTGATGCAAGTGGACTAGAAAATTAAGCTTTTTTATATTTGCTTCCCAGAGGAAGCTAGGTAAAATAGAATAATAAATTATTGTCAGTTCATTTCAGAACATAAAATTAATCTCTGAAAACAGAAAAGTCATGAACAATATTTCAGTTGTATTTCATGGTTCACTGGTTATTATCACTTGCTAACATTAGGGTCACAAAAGGAACATTTCTCATTTGTTACCTAGCGTTTCTGTGACTTTGTGACTACTGTCAAGTGCAACCTTCATAAGAACCACAGAGGGGGGAAAATAACTATTTTCAAGTGTGGTTTCCTTTGCAGCAATATGTGTAAAAAATTAAAATTAAAAGCCTCAGGCTATTGAAAATGGAGCAGGTCACAAACTGTGTGTGTGGTCTCTCTTGGGAGGGAAGCATACGTTAGTATGCCCTTGTAACACCTCCTCTAGGAATTCCTATGCATCCTACAACACAAATTACTGAACCATTCAAAAGTTATCAATTTTCTCACTAAATATGTGACTGAGAATATAGGGGGAGAATATGTTGGGAGAATAAGGGTAGGAAACTAATAAAAAAGACACTATAGAGAACTAAGTGGTTTGAGGAGGTAGGGTGTGGAGGAAGAATCATGTCCCTCTCTACTCAGGCTGTAGCCTTTTCAAAAAATGAGTAGCTGTTCTCAAGTAGCATCTAGTATGTAAGTGTCCACATCACAAAAAACACTATCATATTTATCACTAATTGGTCTATGGTGGGGGGTAGTTTCAGCAAGAGCCAAGATCTGATTAAGCACATAAAAACTATCCCCTGATCTCTATTATCCAGAAGGATGTACAGAGCCAGACATGGAAAACCATCTGCAGTTCACAACAAGTTTTATTGGTCCAATAAAAACCCAAAAGCATACTACATGTTCTTGAGAACCATCTGCGATGCTGGAGGCTTAGGCCAATTATAGGCTTATGTATCAACGGAGAGTCTGTCAGGTTTAATGCTGGTGGAACATTATTAAAATTAAGTCATTAAAACTGAATATGAAGTGTTTGAACTTTCCTAAATACTGGTGAACAGATGACTAATACTTATATGCAAATCTCTGTATTTCTCATGTTAAGAATAATGTCAGTACATATGTGTTGCATCACTCACATGGCTTGGACAAATCCCATAACAAGATCCATTAAGCACTGCTGAATATTGCCCCCAGCAACAGCTAGGTTATGTCTATACTTCAGGCATAATTTATGTCACTCAGGTGTGTGATTAAACCATTCACCTGAGAAACGTAAGCTCCATTGACATAGTATTGTTCCGTTCCGCACTTATGCCAATGTGAAAGCTTCTCACATCAGCCTAAAGCATCTTCTTCAGATGCACTGCAGCAGAGCAGGTACACTGGTAGATCTGTGCTCCTGTAGCACTGTATCTGTAGACATGGTCCTAAGTCCCTTGTGAGAGAGAGATAGGTCAATTGATACCCATTAAACAGCAGCATGTCTAGAGGACACTTCTGGATTCTCAAGACAATAGGTAGAAGACAGTATGTGGACAAAGGGAAGCTCCCACTCAGGGATGAAGCATACAAGATGACTTCAACAAAAACATTACCTTGCCATGTTGTTGTAGTTGTGTGACTCCAGGATATTAGAGACACAAGATGGATGAGGTAATATCTTTTGTTGAACCAACTTCCGTTGGAGCAAGAGCAGAGCTGTTGAGCCACACAGAGCTGAGGAAGAGCTCAGTGTAGCTCAAAAGCATCTCTCTCTCAACAACAGAACATAAAAGATAAGACCCCACTCACCTTGTCTCTCGAAAGAATTCTCAGGTTCGTCCCCCACAACCTTTTGCATCTGTGAGCCCTGGAGTATGAACAGTTTCATGGCTGTGTTTTCTGATCAAAGCTACCTACCGGAAGAAAACAGGATTTTTAGGATCCTGTCTGATTTGTTTTGTGTTTTTAAATGCAAGGCCAAGGATCCCTAACTGCCATAGACGGGATAAGCCTCTGACGTTGTACCTAGAAGGCTGTTAACTTTGAATCCAAGTTTTATGAAATAATAACCTATGCTTATTTCTTTGTCTGGCTGGCTGTGTCTAGACTACATGCCTCTGTCGGCAGAGGCATGTAGATTAGACAGATAGGCAAAGGCAAATGAAGCCACGATTTAAATGATCGCGGCTTCATTTACATTTACATGGCTGACCAGCTGTTTGTCGGCTCGCGCGCTAGTCTGGACATTCCCCCTGTCGACATCAAAGCCCTTTGTCGGCAGCCCCGTTATTCCTCGTGGAATGAGGTTTACCGGGGCTGCTGACAAAGGGCTTTGATGTCGACAGGGGGAACGTCCAGACTAGCGCGCGAGCCGACAAACAGCTGATCAGCTGTCTGTCGGCTCAGCGCGGCAGCCATGTAAATGTAAATGAAGCCGCGATCATTTAAATCACAGCTTCATTTGCCTTTGCTGAACAAACAAATCTACATGCCTCTGCTGACAGAGGCATGTAGTTTAGACGTACCCTCTGTGTCTTCAGTATTCTTACCATTATAAACATATCTCTGGCTTCTTTTTCGTGTAGTTAATAAAGCCTAAATAAGTGTATTAGGGCATGTCTACACTAGCCCCCTAGTTCGAACTAGGGTGGCTAATGTAGGCATTCGAACTTGCAAATGAAGTCCGGGATTTAAATATCCCGGGCTTCATTTGCATGTTCCCGGGTGGCCACCATTTTTAAATCCCCTTAGTTCAAACTGTTATTCCTCCTGCAATGAGGTGTAACCATTAATCTGAACTAAGGATTTAGTTCGGATTAATTTCTGACTGCCACGTGTAGCCGCGGGCAGTCAGTTCGAACTAAGGGGATTTAAAAATGGCGCTCACCTGGGAACATGCAAATGAAGCCCAGGATATTTAAATCCCTGCCTTCATTTGCAAGTTCGAATGCCTACATTAGCCACCCTCGTTCGAACTAGGGGGCTGGTGTAAACATACCCTTACATAATCAGATTGCAGATTACCTTATGGGATAAAGGAGAGTGATCTAAGGAGGAATTGACCTGTCCTGTGTCTGGTCTTGTGGGAACAAAGTGACTTGTATTTTCTGTGATACTATGGTGAAAGGAATAGAATGACATAGGGGTCTGCTTACTTGGTGTCAAATTAAGTGTAAAAATACAATAAGAAAAGGGAAAGAGGAGTTTGAAAAACAGCTAGCCAAAAACTCAAAAGTAATAGCGAAATGTTTTTAAGCACATCAGAAGGAGGAAGCCTGCTAAACAACCAGTGGAGTCCCTGGATGATCAAGATGCTAAAGGAGCACTCAAAGACAATAAGGTCATTGCATATAATCTAAATCAATTCTTTGCTTTGATCTTCACCGCTGAGGATGTTAGGGAGATTCCCAACCCTGAGCCATGCTTTTTAGGTGACAATCTGAGGAATTGGTGCCAGCTTAAGGTGTCAGAGGAGGTTTTGGAACAAATTGAGTTTAACAGTAGCAAATCACTAAGACCAGATGGCATTCACCCAAGAGTTCTGAAAGAACTCAAATAAGAAATTGCAGAACCATTAACTGTGATTTGTAACCTATCCTTTAAACCAGCTTCTTTATCTAACAATGGTAAGATACAGCGCCGGCCCGAGCCCTTTTGGCACCCTGGGCCCGGGCGCGCGGTGCTGCCCCCGGGGTGCACAACGCATGCACAGGCCAGCCACGGCTGCTGGTGCACAGCCCGGGCCCTGCCCCCCGGGGCGCATGGCGCATGCGCTGCCCATCCTGGCCCGGCCAGCACTGCTGGCACATGCGCCGGGCTGTGCAGGGCCCCGCGGCCGTGGGGGGAAGGGCGCTTCTGACCGGCACCGCGGGGCCGGTGCTGCGGGAGCTGGGTGCACGGCGCCTGATGGCAGCTATAAGGGATGCCGCGCACCCCATACAGCTGCCATCAGGCGCCCCCCATCAGTTGGCACCCCGGGCAGCTGCCTGGCTCGCCCATGCCTCAGTCCAGCCCTGGTAAAATAGTGAATATGACACTGTGACAGGGTGCTTGCCCTGCACTGGCCCTTTAAGGGCAAACTCCAGCTCTGATCAAGGCTTGGGAGTAAAGCCCCAGCTGAGGCAGGCCTCACTGATTAGGGCCCAGCTGGAGGCTATATAATGAAGGACTCCCGAAGGGAGGAAGCGGTTAGGCTGCTGCTCTGGATGTAGGGCAGTAAGGCCCTGTCTGCCAGGGAAGCAGGAGGCTCCCTAGAGCTAAAGCCGGGCTGGGGAAGCAAGGCAGGGCCAGGGGAGCTCTGGCAGAGTAAGCTCCCAGGCTTCAGGGCCTAAGATATGGCACACTGAATAAACAACCACTCCCAGAAGGGGGGCTCAGAGACTGATGTGGACACTGCTGGAGGAGAGTGTCCCGAAGAGGATGCTGTGCCTGGGAGAAAGAGGGGAGACACCACCAGAAGGAAGGCACCCAGCTGGCAAGAAAGAACTAATTCCCAGGACAGACGGCTGGTGGTGCTGCGGTGGTGAGTCGGCCCCCTCACAGATACCATTATTTAAAACAGGTTCTAGAGGCGATCCTGGCAATTAGACTGGTAAGTCTAACGTTAGTACTGGGCAAATTAGTTGAAATTATGGTAAAGAATAAAATTGTCAGACATACAGATGAACATAACTTGTTGGAGGGAAAAGTCAACATGGTTTCTGTAAAAGGAAATCATGCCTTACTTATCTATTAGAGTTTTTTGCAGGGGGAGGGGGTCAACAAACAGGTGGACAAGGAAGATCCAGTGGATATAGTGTATTTAGATTTCCAGCAAGCCTTTGACAAGGTCCTTCACCAAAGGCTCTTAAGTAAAATAAGTTTTCATGGGATAAGAAAAAAGGTCCTCTCGTGGATTAATAACTGGTTAAAAAACAGGAAACAAAAGGCAGGAATAAATGGTAAGTTTTCAAAATGGAGAGCAATAACTAGTGGTGTCCACCAAGGATGCAGCCTAGGACCAAGCCTCTTCAAATTACTTATAAATGATCTGGAGAAAGGGGTAAACAGGAAAGTGACAAAATTTGCAGATGATACTAAACTGCTCAAGATTGTTAAGATCAAAGCAGATTGTGAAGAGATTAAAAAAGATCTCACAAAAGTAAGTGATTGAGCAACAAAATGGCAAATAAAATTTAATGCTGATAAATGTAAAGTAATGCACACTGGAAAAAATAATCCCAACTACGCATATAAAATGATCGGACTAATTTAGATATAACTACTCGAGAGATCTTGGAGTTATTGTGCATAGTTCTCCAAAAACATCCACTCAATGTGTAGCAATAGTCCAAAAAAAAAATGTTAGGAATCCTTAAAAAGGAACAGAGAATAAAACAGAGAATATATTATTGATTCTATATAAAACCATAGTACACGTACATCTTGAATACTACATACAGATGTGGTCACCTTATATCAAAAAAGATATATTGGCACTGGAAAAGGTTCAAAAAAGGGCAAAAAAAGTGATTAGGGGTTTGGAATGGGTCCCATATGAAGAGAGATTTAAAAAAACCTGGGACTTTTCAATATAGAAAAGAGGCGATTAAGGAGGGATATGATAGAGCTCTATAAAATCATGGCAGGTAGAGAGAAAGTGAATATGGGAACAAGTAAATAACTTTTCCTTAACAGAAGAACTAGGGGGTCATCAAATGAAATTAATAGGTGGCTGATTTAAAACAAACAAAAGGACATTTTCTTCACACAGTGCACTATCTACCTGTGGAACTGCTTGCCAGAGGATGTTGTGAAGACTAGGAATCTAACAGGATTCAAAAAAGAACTAGATGTATTTATGGACGCTAGGTCCATCAATGACTATTAGCCTGGATGGGTAGGAATGGTGTCCCAAGCTTCTCTTTGCCAGAGGCTGGAAATGGATGACAGGAGAGGGATTACATGGTGATTCCCTCTTCTGTTCACTCCCTCTAGGGCATCTGGCATTGGCCATTGTTGGAAGACAGGATACTGGGCTGGATGGACCTTTGGTCTGACCAAGTATGGCCTTCTTGTGTTCTTATGAATGGTCTGTCATGGATTTGAGGGTGGTGAAGTACTGGAATAGGTTACCTAGGTAGGTGGTAGAATCTCCATCCCTAGAGGTTTTTCAGTCTTGGCTTAACAAAACGCTGTTTGGGATGATTTAGTTGGGCTTGGTCCTGCTTTGGGCAGGGAGCTGGACTCAATGACCTCCTGAGATCTTTCAGCCCTAGGATTCTATGATTCTATGACATCAATGACTCACACTATATCTATTGGCTAGAGATTGAACCTCTCTAGTCTGGCACCCACAGGACATGATGAGTGCTGAACCAGAGAATTTGCCAAATCATGGAAGACCAATATTGTCTAGCAACATTGACAGCACTTCCACTGCTTACTTGGCTCTTAGAAAACATTTAGAGGTAAATTAGAGCTAAATAACAGCACATAAGACTGAGCGCCAGGACTTGTGACTGTAACCAAACTTTATAGGACCACAGGGAACTTGGCCACACCCATAAGTGGACATTTGGCTAACTAAAATTGTGCCAGGCCATGGATGTTGCCGGACCAGAGAGTGACGGACTAGAGAGGTTCAGTCTGTACTTTCATAAATACAGATAGGGAGCACTCTCATAATGAAAGGCATAAAGGCACATAAGCAATGCAGAACTGAAAACCTGTTGTAGCTACATTTACATTAAACACCTATGGCAGCGGCATACAGGGTATGTTTACCTACCCGCCACAGTAAAAAGCAGGCTGCATTCACAAGGCAGGCAATGAAAGGCTCTGGCAGTAGAGGAGGGAGGGAAATTGCAGGTAAAAGGTTTCAACTGCTCTCCTTTCACTGTGGCAAGAAAATGTTTTGGCAGTGGAAGGCTGAGCTCTTACCAGCTTCATCCCTGTTGCCACAGCCTGTCCCTTTTCTCCCAGAATTTTTTCCCCTCAGTAAAAGAGGGCTCTAGTGCAGGAGTAGATGGAGTATTTTCTTGTGAAAAAGCTGGTGGAACCTTTTTCCACTGACTCCTGGCCAGATCCTTTCTCTGCTATCAAATCTTTCACTATTGCCTATTTGAGGACAATTAAAGGGCTATTATAATAAAAGACCACTGGTCAGTTGTTCTTGCCCTACCATCAGTGGACATGGAGGCTGTGTCTAGACTGGCAATTGCTTTTGCGGAAAAACTTGCCAGCTGTCTACATGGCTGCTTGAATTTCCGCAAGAACACTGACTTCCTACTTTCTGAAATCAGTGCTTCTTGCGGAAATGCTATGCTGCTCCCGTTCAGGCAAAAGCCCTCTTGTGCAAATGCTTTTGCGCAAGGGAGCCAGTGTAGACAGTGCGGTATTGTTTTGCGCAAAAAAGCCCCGATCGCGAAAATGGCGATTGGGGCTTTCTTGTGCACAACCGCGTCTAGATTGGCATGGACACTTTTCCGCAAAAAGTGCTTTTGCGGAAAAGCGTCCGTGGCCAATCTAGACACTCTTTTCCGCAAATGCTTTTAACAGGAAACTTTTCCGTTAAAAGCATTTGCGGAAAATCGTGCCAGTCTAGATGTAGCCGGAAAGTAATGGACTTAATCTGCAGCAGAGATTTCAATTCCGTATTATTAAGGGGAAGCTGCCATGCTCATTAGCAAGTTAAGTTTTGGAATATGCTTCCCAAAGCAGTTGTGGAAACATCATAGGAGTTGTTCAGAACAGGCTGAACCAAACACCTGTCAGGAATGGTCTAGGATTACTTGGTCCTGGCTTGGTGCCAGGGGATAGGTATTGATGACCTCTTGAGAGCCCATCCCACATTTCTATGATTCTCTAATATTTTGGCCTGCAAAATTAATTATCTATTCCCATACTGATGGGAGAGTGAATTATGCACATCGTTTCCGTTAATATTAATGGAAATTGCCCAAATGAATCCCCAGTGTCTGTCAGAACAGATTCCCCCCTCCCCCGATCTCACTAATTAGAATAGCACATAAACTAAACTACAAACTACAGTTTTTATTAGAGATTTAAGAGCTTGACAAGTGGGGTAAAAGGACAATTGCTACTATAATCAAACGCCTCCTTTTGAACACTTTTTATAAAAAGTTCTCCAGACCGATTAGCCTAGTAAGATGTCAAGAGTCAACATGGACATTTGCCTGTATAGAAGAGGGCAAGTGGGAGGAAGAAACACCATAATTAGACATTCCTATATGAACTATTTTTGCTCTGGGTTCCCAAACTCTGCTTGACTGACCCCAGTCTAAAATTAAGTGATGACTCAACTCTAAAAACGTGTTTTGACAGCCTTTGTACCCTGCCTTCTCAACTTGAGCCAAATGAGCAAAAGCCAATGAGTTGGCAAAGAATTCCCAATTAAGGCTATATGGGGCTTGTTTGCCTGATACCTCTGTGGTAAGTGATCGTGTCTTCAGGCTCTAGTGTTCACTGTTCCTAATAAATGGTTTTTGCTTAAGTTAATTAAATCATACATTGTACCATGTAGGGATGTTAAAGAGTGGGTAATTGGGTGACCATGTAATTGCTGAAAATCTCAGCAGTTGCATGATTATACGCTGCAGGCTCTGCAGTATAAAGCTTCTACTGCAGAGCCTGCAGTGCAGCCAGCCCCCTGGGAGCGAAGCCGGCTGGCCCCACTCCTGGAGAACTGACTGCACTGTGAGCTCTGTAGTAGAACGTAGGGGCTGTGTCTAGACTGGCCAGTTTTTCTGGAAAATCAGCCGCTTTTCCGGAAAAACTTGCCAGCTGTCTACACTGGCTGCTTCAATTTCTGCAAAAGCACTGACTTCTTACTGTAAGAAATCAGTGCTTTTTGCACAAATACTATGCTGCTCCCGTTCGGGCAAAAGTCCCTTTTGCGCAAAAGGGCCAATGTAGACAGCTGAGATTTGTTTTCCGCAAAAAAGCCCCAATCGTGAAAATGGCGATTGGGGCTTTTTTGCTCAAAAGTGCGTCTAGATTGGCCATGGACGCTTTTCCGCAAAAAGTGCTTTGCGGAAAAGCGTCCGTGCCAATCTAGACGCTCTGTTCTGAAAATGCTTTTAACGGAAAACTTTTCAGTTAAAAGCATTTGAGGAAAATCATGCCAGTCTAGACATAGCCTTATAGTGTAGAGTCCATAGTGCAGAGCATCAGCTCCCTATGGTGCCTATAGATTCCTGCCTACCGGCCTCACCCCCAGGGAACTGGCTGCTGCCCCATATTGCTGCCTCCCCACACTGCTCCTCTGATAAATCAGCTCCCGGCACACACCAGCTCCCACCCTGCTCCCAGTGAGCCAGCTGACACCCTGCCCTGTGGGCTCTGATACACAGCCTGCAGCACAGCGTGGCAGCCGGTTTCCCACAAGCAGAACAGGAGCCTTCATGTACCTGTTCATGGTCACTGAAAAGCCCAGGCATTTTGTAACATTTAAACAGTTATGCTGTTACATTCCTGATGCCACACACCATATATTTGTAGTTAAGTCTTTAAATGTATCATCAGGGATCAGAAGGAGCAGTTGCTTTGAAGTTATGAGGCCTGTATTGTCATCAACAATAATATTTTTCTCCTTCATAGTGTCTTACATCTCCAAGTAGCTCAAAGACCTTTGTTACTATATAACTAGAGTATTAAATGCACACATCTCTCTCTGAAACAATGGGATTTTAATTTCTTACTGCACCATTAGTTAGGGATGGAGAGGCTTGAAAATAGCAAAAATGTTCATTTAGTTTTCTCTATTTCCACACTGGTCACACAGACTGTTTGTTGGATAGCTAAATGTAACTCAGTTTAGGGAAAATATAAATGAATGAATAAATACATATATAATGTGCTGGACTGGCAACAGGAATCAAGTAAAGTAAAATCCCAGAAGTCCATGTGTGAATAAAGCACTGCCAGCAGGTTGACACCCTTCGGTAGTTTCCTAGATGCTTTTGCAGTTAAGCAGAACAGAAGTGAACATTTTGCCACACCGCAGAAAAAAAATATGTAAAAGAGCAGCTGACCTAGAATCTTTGTTTTGGAAAAGGTTTCCCCTAACACCCATGGAAAGTGTTAAAAAAAATCAATATTTTTAATAAAGCAGAGGTCAGAATGATCTTCTCATAATCAAAAGCTCATATGAAGGTGTGGGTTCGTAGCAGAGCCAATTTTCTCTAAAGTACAAGACAGGTTTGCTTATAAGTTTAAGGTTCATTGAGCTTCTCAAACTTGGAGTGAGTTTAGAGCTATTTACAGGTGCAAATAGGTAGAATTCTGAAGAGACCAAACAAAGCAAAAAAAGCACAGGTTTGTTTAGTCTTTGCACAAAAGGTAACATTTTTATCAGTGCCAGATAAACTTTGAGAGTTTATGGGTTTAATTCTTTCCAATCTGAGTCATTAAGGGGGAAAAATTTCTCTGGGTCTTAACTCTTCCTAACTGAAAACCAGACAGGTTTGTTCCTTTGGGAGCTGAATCCATGTTTTGCAGGATGCTAGTAGCAATGGGCTAAAGGCCATACTGGTGATTCCTTCCCTTTAAAGTTGTTAAGAGATTAATTATAGGAGGCAAATGCAGAAGCCACAGCTCCAAAAGTTTGAGATCTGGCAGAATTCTCCACTGCTGTTAGACGATTATATAACAATGGCCAGAGCATCTGGCAAGAGTTTTGTTACTGTTTTTCACATACAGACCATATCATCAACTCACTAGATTGGGTTACTGAGTTGTACTCTTCATCAGGACAACCCATAAAAACACCAGCAGAAGCTGTGCGTCTCACTGTGACGATATTTCCCTGGGGCTCCATGATCTCTGCCAGCGGCCTATTGGCTTATAGGTGATGTTTAAGGTATTGCTTTAACATAGATCACTCTGAATAGTCCAGAAACAGCTCAGCTGATATGCTCAAGATACAACTTTCCTGATTTACTATACAGGGAGCTGCTGAGAATATCCTGCTAGCAAAGACCCATTAACTTGGAACTTGCTTCCTATTTTGGTCCAAGGTAACCCATATCTTCTGCCATTGTTGGGCATGCTATAAAGATTATCTAGTCCCTTGTCTTTCATGGAGTGGAAAGAATCATGAAGGTAAAAAGTTGCGTTCTTTATTTGGTCATTTTTGGCAGAGGGATTTTGTCAAGTTGGTTGATTTGTGCATCATAAGAATTTCACATTTCTCAATGACAGCTAGAATAAGAGACATCTCTTTTATATACACTGAAATAAGTAAATGCTCTATTAGAAGCAGGAACAAAAGAAATATCTCCGATTTAAGAACAAAAACAAGTTATCTACTTGGGGACAAAGAAAAAAAGGAAGCATGTCACATGGGGTCAGTCAACAACATATTTTAAGGCAAGGAAAAATTATTCAGAAGTGCTTAAAAAGAGATCTGCATAAAATGAATACAGCCAAAGTGGTCTTTGACATGCTGTAATTAAGGCAGACAGTTAAACATTTGAAAGGTAAATATTAATAATAATTTACAGGATCATCTTCCCTTCCTAGCTCATCTCTTGTAAAATGGGGGACTGCAAATGTTCACCTGTCAAAATGAGTGGATTTGTCTTCTAAAAACAGTTTTGGAAAAAGGGAAAGGGGTATTGCTCTGGACTGAAGGGGCTAATAAATGAGTTTGGTGGGCAACCGATGCTTATAAGACTCACACAGGATCTTTTCCAGGGGAGAAGGCAATGGGCCATGTTAATTGAAAATACAACATGAGAATCACCATATGTACTCATTCATGCAACACACTCTAGTCCTGCTGACACTGTTACAGTTACTGGTCTGTAGCCTGAACCAATCTAAGGGCCTGTTAGATTAGACCCAAATGGAGGAGTCAGGTATTCCAAGGCTGTGCAGTGTTCCAAGGCTGTGCAGGACAGAACCCAAAGTTCCACAGCAAAACACTCCATCCCTCATGGTATGTCTACACTAGCCCCCTAGTTTGAACTAGGGAGGCTAATGTAGGCATTCAAAGTTGCAAATGAAGCCCGGGATTTAAATATCCCAGGCTTTATCTGCATCTTCCCATCTGGGCGCCATTTTTAAATCCCCTTAGTCTGAACTAACTGCCCAGGGCTACATGCGGCAGTCGAAACGTTAACTCGAACTAAGTCCTTAGTTCGAGTTAACTGTTACACCTCGTGGACTTAATCTCCTCTACTCTTCCCTTTGTCATCTGGATTTCGTGATGGATCTTTGTCACTGGTTTGGTCCCACAGATCCCCTTGAGACTGTCACTTGATGGACTTATCATACTGCTTAGACACTGTCCTGCACTCTGGGGTGCCCCACCACTCTGTCCTGCTGAGCCAGAACCTCTGGTCTCTCCCAGGGAAGGCACAGAGTTGAGGTCACAGCCCACCACAGAGCAACACAAATACTGAAAGCAGCTCAGCTCTGGGAAGACTCAAAAGGACTTGACACAGCACCCAGTTGCTCAGCCCCCGAGGGATCAAAATGCCAAATTAATCCATCTCACTGTGCATAAAATTTACACAGAGTGAACTCATAAGGTGTTTGCCCCCTTTATCAGTGAAAGATGTGCACAGCTGTTCTGCCCTCCTCCTGGCAACAATTAACAACATCGAGTTTAGCAACAAATAAAAGTAATTTCATTAATAAAAGATGGTTAGAAATAATAGCAGACAGATCAAAATAAGTTACTAAAGGAAAACAAAACAAAACATGCCAGCTAAGTTACAACCCTAAGAAATATGTTACATGCAATTTCTTCCTTTAATAGTGGTTCTAATCATCTTTTCTCACCAGCTAGGCAGCCTCCTAGATTGGCCCACGATCCTTTCCCCTGTTCAGTCTTACATGTTTCTAGCAGTCATCTTGGTGGTAAACAAAGGCTATTTTGGTGTCTGGAAACTTCCTTATTGTTTGGTTTCCTGCCTATTAACAGGTTTTGCCCAAGGCAGCAATCCTTTTTAGACTCATAGACTTTAAGGTCAGAAGGGACCATTATGATCATGTAGTCTGACCCCCTGCACAGTGCAGGCCACAGAATCTCACCCACCCCTCCCAGAATAATCCTCTCACCTATATCTCAGATATTGAAGCCTTCAAATACTTCGAAGACCCCAAGATGCAGAGAATCCTCTAGCTGTGATCTGTACCCCATGCTACAGATGAAGGCGTAAAACCTCCAGGGCCTCTGCCAATCTACCCTGGAGGAAAATTTCTTCCCGACCCCAAATATGGCGATCAGTTAAACCCTGAGCATGTGGGCAAGACTCATCAGCCAGACACCCAGAAAGTTCTCTAGTAATTCCTATCATCCCTCCATTGACCTATTTCCCACTAATAATGAATGGTCAATTAGTTACCAAGATCATGTTATCTCATCAAACCATCCCCTTCATAAACCCATCTAGTTTAATCTTGAAACCAGATAGATCTTTTGCCCCCACTACTTCCCTTGGAAGGCCGTTCCAGAACCTCACTCCTCTAATGGTTAGAAACCTTCATCTAATCTCAAGTCTAAACGTCCTATTAGCCAGCTTATATCCATTTGTTCTTGTGTCCACATTGGTATTAAGCTTAAATAATTCCTCTCCCTCCCTGGTATTTATCCCTCTAATATATTTAAACAGTGCAAGCATGTCCCCCCTCAGCCTTCTTTTGGTTAAGGTAAACAAGCCAAGCTCCCTGAGTCTCCTTTCATAAGACAGGTTTTCCATTCCTCGGATCATCCTAGTGGCCCTTCTTTGTACCTGTTCCAGTTTGAATTCATCCTTCTTAAACATGGGAGACCAGAACTGCACACAGTATTCCAAATGGGGTCTCACCAATGCCTTGTATAATGGCACTAACACCTCCTTATCCCTACTGGAAATACCTCGCCTAATACATCCCAAGATCATATTAGCCTTTTTCACGGCCATGTCACAATGGCGGCTCATAGTCATTCTATAATCAACCAGGACTCCGAGGTCCTTCTCCTCCTCCGTTACTTCCAACTGATGTGTCCCCAGCTTATAACTAAAATTCTTGTTATTAATCCCTAAATGCATAACCTTACACTTCTCGCTATTCAATTTCATCCTATTGCTATCACTCCAATTTACAAGATCATCCAGATCTTCCTGTATGATATCCCGATCCTTTTCTGAATTGGCAATAGCTCCCAACTTTGTGTCAGCTGCAAATTTTATTAGGACACTTCCACTTTTGGTGCCAAGATCAGCAATAAAAAGATTAAATAAAATTGGCCCCAAAACTGATCCCTGAGGAACTCTGCTAGTAACCTTCCTCCAACCTGACAGTTCACCTTTCAATATGACCCACTGTAGTCTTCCCTTTAACCAGTTGCTTATCCACCTCTCAACTTTCATATTAATCCCTATCTTTTCCAATTTAACCAATAATTCCCCATGTGGTACTGTATCAAATGCCTTACTAAAGTCAAGGTAGATTAGATCCACTACATTTCCTTTATCTAAAAAATCGTTACTTTCTCAAAAAAGGAGATCAAGTTGGTTTGGCACGATCTACCTTTTGTAAAACCATGCTGTAATTTGTCCCAATTGCCATTAGCCTCAATGTCTCTAACTACTTTCTCCTTCACAATTTCTTCCAGGATCTTACATACTACAGATGTCAAACTAACAGGCCTATAGTTACCCGGGTCACTTTTTTTCCCTTTCTTAAAAATCGGAACTATATTAGCAATTCTCCAGTCAAATGGTACAACCCCAGAGGTTAGAGATTTATTTAAAAATTTTGCTAATGGACTTGCAAATTCATGTGCCAGTTCCTTTAATATTCTTGGATGAAGATTATCTGGGCCCCCCAATTTACTCCCATTAAGCTGTTCAAGTTTGGCTTTTACCTCAGATATGGTAATATCTACCTCCATATCTTTAGTCCCATTTGTTAAGTTACCATTATCCCTAAGTTTTTCATTAGCCTCATTAAAGACTGAAGCAAAGTATTTGTTCAAATATTGGGCCATTCCTAGATTATCCTTAACCTCCTCTCCATCCTTAGTAATTAGCGGTCCTACTTCTTCTCTTTTTGTTTTTTCCTATTTATATGGCTATAAAACCTTTTACTATTGGTTTTAATTCCCTTTGCAAGGTCCAACTCTACCTGACTTTTAGCCTTTCTCACTTTGTCCCTACATGCTCTAACCTCAATAAGGTAGCTTTCTTTACTGATCCCTCCCATTTTCCACTCCTTATATGCTTTCTGCTTTTTCTTAATCACCTCTCTGAGATGCTTGCTCATCCAGCTTGGTCTAACACACCTGCCTATAAACTTTTTCCCTTTTCTAGGGATACAGGCTTCTGACAGCTTCTGCAACTTTAACTTAAAATAATTCCAGGCCTCCTCCACTTTAAGGTCCATAATTTCTTTAGTCCAATCAACTTCCCTAACTAGTTTCCTTAATTTATTAGCTAGCCCTTTTGAAATCAAAAACCCTAGTCTCAGATTTATTTTTGTTTATCCTTCCATTTAATTTGAACTTTTTGTTCCGTTTCAAACTATGGAAAAGTACAACATCCAAAATGGGTTCCAGCATCAGGTGACCTAGTCACATGTCTTGGCAGGACCAACTATAGTCCAGGCTCTCAAGAAAAGCAAGATTATTCATATCATTGTCATGAGTACCGGGACATTACAGTCATTGGCTGTGTCTACACTGGCAAGTTATTCCGGAAAATCAGCCACTTTTCCGGAAAAACTTGCCAGCTGTCTACACTGGCCGCTTGAATTTCCGGAAAAGCACTGACGATCTAATGTAAAATCATCAGTGCTTTCCTGGAAAAACTATGCTGCTCCTGTTCGGGCAAAAGTCTTTTTCTGGAAAACTGTTCCAGAAAAGGGCCAGTGTAGACAGCACAGTAGTGTTTTCTGCAAAAAAGCCCTGATCGCGAAAATGACGATTGGGGCTTTTTTGCGGAAAAGCGCATCTAGATTGGCCATGGACGCTTTTCTGGAAAAAGTGCTTTTCCGGAAAAGCGTGCTGCCAATCTAGACGCGCTTTTCCAAAAATGCTTTTAACAGAAAACTTTTCCGTTAAAAGCATTTCCGGAAAATCATGACAGTGTAGACATAGCTATTGAGTACTACTAATGACCTTCATTAGCACATCTAGACATATAAACAGGTTTATACTTCATATTTCTATCTTCAAATATAAGAATGATACATGCACACAAATAGAGTATTCACATTCAGTGCATTACGAGCTTTCCAGTGATAGGTTACATGTCACATTTTGCAGAAAGCATATTTGAGTTAGCATATTCATATTCAAAAGCATATTTCCATAATGATTATAAGGGTGCAATGTCACAGCCGTCACACTTGTTGTTCTATGCATGCATTTTTCATACTAACAAGAATTACACAGCTTCTTTGTAACAAAGTACAGCAAGATACAATTTGAGAATCTGAGGTATCACTGTAGATATTTCTACATAAAAAAGGAAAATAAACTATCCTAAAGGTAAAGGATGACCATAATAAATCAAAGACTCTTTTGGTATTTTCCTGCCTCAGTATCGGAGTAGGTACTGATGGCTTCCCCAAGTGGTATCTACCAATGATAGCTGGTGGCTAGCAAGATACAACATTCAAAACTGAACAGTATATTATCCTAAAATATTCTACTTCTATATTTCACACATAACATTGTATTAATCACATGTTTTGGCTACAGATTTCTGCACAAGACGTCTTCAGGCTAACCAGGGAACCAATCTGTGAGGACATTTTTTGATTTAAGAAAGATTTTCCTTTTTTCTCTGTAACTAAGCTAGGCAATGGCTGCCTCACTTGGTTTTGAGTTCAGATTATTTTTTGTATCAAAATAAAGTGGGTCATGCAAACCATTTATTTTGTTTTAAGACCATTTTTCTCTCTATTGCATGGGCAATTGCATGGTGATGGCCTCAAAAAGGTATGAATCCCTCAAATTATTGAGAAAGTTGCTAAAGCATCTAGTATCTAAACCCTCACTCACTCACTTGTCTCATTCATCTCTGTTGCCAAGGGGTGAGTTGAGGCAGACCAAGAGGAAAAGCCTAAAGACCAACAAGGAAACATGAGTTGGCAAGGGTTCAAGTGACAGACTGTATTAATTTTTCCTTATATGTAACATGGACAGGCATGATGTGTTTGGTCCTTACCTTGCATTAATGAGAGCGTGTGCTTCTCCCATCAAATGCAAATTATCATACCCTTCCCCCATGCAAAGCTATTTTATTTGTACCTTACTTTGTAAAACTAGGAATTGGTCCAACATGAATCTCTCTCTCCATGGATCAGTTTCAGAAACTAAGGTAGTCTGTACTGACTTCTACCTATTGCTTCTTTTACACATCTTTCTCTGCTTCTCCCATTCTCTACTCATTCCTGTACTTGTTCTTCTCTGCTCAAGACATGAAATTGAAAGCACTTTGAGTTTACCACCCATTGGTTTTAAGGAAAATAATACTTTGAAAAGTGATTATTTTATTAATGTCCTTTTTGTCCTTGCCCACTGCTCTGCAAACGGGTGGAGCAAGTCGGAGGTCAAACCTCAGCTTGACTCTGAAACTATTATTCTAGTTTTAGAATCTCTACTACAGGTTGGATCTCTCTGGCCTGGCACCCTCAGGACCTGAGGGGTCCTGAATGAGGGTGTTTGCCCGACCAGGGGAGGTCCCTTGCCACCAGCCCACCTCCCCTCCCCACTGCTGGCCCCGCTACCGGTGTTGCCGAGGCCCCAACTCCCTACCAGGGCTCATGGCCAGGACTCCCTGGTCCAGGAACATCCATAGTCCAGTAAGACCATGGATGTTGCTGGACCATAGAGTCCTGGTTTTGGGAGGTCCAACCTCTACTGTCTGGGAGGCAGAGCGATTGAAAGCTTTGAATTTCTGCCACTGAATTTTCCTTTTCCTTAAGTCAGCATCAAAAATTCAGGAAGTTTTCCTCATAGAATGTGCCTTGGATCATATTTACTAACTCAGGGTATGTCTACACTACCCCGCTAGTTCGAACTAGCGGGGTAATGTAGGCATACCGCACTTGCAAATGAAACCCGGGATTTGAATTTCCCGGGCTTCATTTGCATAAGCCGGCCGGCGTCATTTTTAAATGCCGGCTTGTTCGAACCCCGTGCCGCGCGGCTACACGCGACACGGGCTAGATAGTTCGAACTAGCAAGCCATTCCGAACTATCTGTACACCTCGTTCCACTGGACTATGGATGTTCCTGGACTATGGATGTTCGTGGAACGAGGTGTACAGATAGTTCGGAATGGCTTGCTAGTTCGAACTATCTAGCCCGTGTCGCGTGTAGCCGCGCGGCACGGGGTTTGAACAAGCCGGCATTTAAAAATGGCACCGGCTGGCTTATGCAAATGAAGCCCCGGGAAATTCAAATCCCGGGCTTCATTTGCAAGTGCGGAATGCCTACATTACCACCCTAGTTCGAACTAGGGTGGTAGTGTAGACATACCCTCAGAGATTACTACAAATCAATTGCATGTTCTACTTGCCTTATATAAAGCAGTAGCATGTAAAAACATGCTGATTCCCTCCTTTCTCCATCCCCACAAGTCTTAAAATTTCAACTTTCCTCAGATGATACAATTTAAAAATAGCAGAGTTTAATTCACATCCATGTGGCATTTCCATTAAGACACAACACTGAAATGGAATTTTGCTCCATAGAATGAGGATGGTGAGCTCCTAAACCCTCATGAGAATTTCAGCTGTAGTTCAGTGACCTGGCTCTCAGCTGTACTAAGGTTCTTTTATGGAGCTCTGGGAATGTAGAGAGGGAAGAACCAATCCACTGTCCCATCCTCTATAGATCCTTTCTGCCAGCTTGGCTTGCCAGGGGTATGATTGAGAAAATTGCACTTTGGCTAGTCTCTGCTTTCCAAGACCCACATTGGGAGCAGAACATAATAAAGGAGCTCTGAAAGCTGCATACAGCTCTCTGGGCAGGGATACTAGCTGTAAAGCTCAAAATGTTGATAGAAAGGTTTTTTTCAATTAAATTCTACAGGACATTTCCATAGAGGTTATGCAATACAACTTTTTAAAAATATCATTTAATTTTCATCGTTTAATTTTTTCCACTTCACTCAGTTTGGTACATGAAAATAGTTTGCAAGGGTTTTCTCCTCCTCCCTCCTCCGCCCATATCATGTTCTGATTCTTGTGTAATATAGTACAGTGCTATGTCTGGATTTCAACCGCCCAAGGACACAGTCTACATAACAACTGTGTTCCCTTTAAAAACTTAAAATTCAAAAGACATTTCTGTTCCTATTAGGTTTTATGAAACCCCATTTTAAATAATTAAAAAGGACAAACCCACATTTAGATCTCAAATGACTTAATGCTCTTCTGCAGCAGTTTTGAAAAGAGATTGGGAAACAGCAATGGGAAACAGTAGGATGTCACCCCAGGTAAGAACTAAGTCTAATCAGGTTAACCCTATCTTAATTCACTCCCTCTTTCCTCAAACACTTTCTAGTATCTTCCAAAGATGTCAGGAATAAAGTTTTTTTTTTTAACATTGTCATTGTCCATATAGAAACCTAAGAGCTGAAAAGGCTGCATCTTATCAGAGCATGTCAGCCTGGAAAATATAAAAAGAAAGAACATGACAAAAAGGGGGGGAAAATCCCTTGGCAATAGCTGAATGTTTCAGCTCACAAGTATAAACTTCAAAAGCTTTCAGAACAACAACATGAAAACTACCACAAAAGATGAACGGTCACCAAAATCCAGGGATAATCTTACACAGGCAACTGAAACAAAATTTACGGGGCATTTTGTAAAGAATTGGATCAGCTCAAGTATTGTAGAAATGATGATTCAATGTCTGATGCATTTCAGTACATTCTTCAAACACAGATTTGTTTCCTCTACAAACATTTCAGAGAGTGAGGGTCAGATTGCATGCTCCTTACTCCCATTGGTGGGCAGTTACTTACATGAGTCATCGCACAAAAGTTTGATGAAGTGGAGACTACTATGTGAGCCTCAGGTTCAGTGAAGCACAGAGTGTTTAATTAGGATCCCATGCCTTCGGCCACATGTCCTTATGCTGCTACAACTGAGAATTAATTCTTATTATGGCTGTTCAAAGACTGTGGCAGGCTGCTATGCTATAGGAAATGATCACAAGTGAATGTGCTTGGGAATAATAGATGTTTTTGTTGCCCCATTTTGGCCACTTAGATTTGTCATTGTGATTACTCAACTTTCTCTTTGTTGCCTTCTGGCTAATAATTGACTTGTTGTAGAACCATAATTAGTGCAGACTTCCAGTTGCCAAGGCCTATTAGAACCTTAGCATTTTCTCCTCTATAGGCCATCGCCCAAAATAAAATAAAGAACAGTGTGTGTAATAGGGTTTTGCTCTGAAGGTAGGTGAGATAAAGCTCATTAGGACATATGGAAACATCCCTTAGCTTCTCCATGCACCTGATGGCCTTAAAATCCTTATAGTACCACACTTGCTAGTGTGGTTGGTTGCTCTCTTTAGTTACAGGGAGAGCTCTGACATAGGCCCTGGCGTTTTGTCCTTCGAGTGCACCCATTGTATGATGAGGGAGGCATAGGAAGTCACCCTGAATTCTTACACTCTGGGACCTTACGTCTGGGCTGCTTGCAGCTCTCTCACCCCATTTCTCAGCCATCTTAACCCAACCGACAGCAGCCAAATGCTGCTAGGAAAGCCCTTTTCCTTGGGGGACATGTGACTGCAGCTGGTTAAAGTGATTCGAATATTCACCCCAGTGCACACAGCAAAGTATAAAAACAATAAAGGAAATTGTTTAAATATTTCCCCTTATTTAAACCTTAATCTTTTCTTGCGAGATTTGGTGAATTCCTTTAGTCTAGTTCACCTCTAGACTGAGAGAGGCAGGCTACACTTTCTGTCTCTTTTTGCCAGACTCCTCTCTGACTGTTGCTGACAATCCACTCAATCCTCCTTGTCCTCTAGCCCAGAACCTTTAAGATGTTAGCAACATGACCTAGACTTAGGCCTGGGAAGAGTAAACTTTACTTGGCAGTTTGGAGCCAGGCAGAGGATATTTAACTTCTGTGCCAGGGAAGATAATGGAGCAAGTACTTAAGGAATTCATCTGAAAACATCTGGAAGAAAAGAAGGCGATAGGTAACAGCCAGCATGGATTTGTAAAGAACAAATCATGTCAAACCAATCTGATAGCTTTCTCTGATAGGCTAACAAGTCTTGTGGATAGGGGAGAGGCAGTGAATGTAGTATACCTAGACTTCAGTAAGGCATTTGATACAGTCTCGCATGATCGTCTTATAAATAAACTAGGCAAATACAACTTAGATGAGGCTACTATTAGGTGGGTGCATATCTGGCTGGATAACTGTTCTCAGAGGGTATGTTTACACTACAAAGTTAATTTGAAATAACAGCCGTTATTTCAAATTTATGTTAATAGCATCTACACAGCCAAACCGCTATTTCAAAATAAATTCAAAATAGTGGAGCACTTATTTCGAATTTGGTAAACCTCATGGTATGTGGAACAACACCAAATTCGAAATAGCTAGTTCGAAATAAGTGCTGTGTAGACACTTATTTCGAATTAGGGGGCCTCCAGCCCTTCCCAGTTTCCCCTGGTGGCCACTCTGGGCACAACCAGGAAAACTTTTCTCCTCTCCCCCAGCCCCGCCCTTAAAGTGGTAGAGTCTGGCCACTGGGCACTGCCAGGCCTGCCAGCAGCCGCAGACCCTCACCCAGTGGCCGCACAATGGCAGCCAGTGTCAGCCAGCTGTCCCCCGCCCAGTCTCCCAACACCCAGGGGCCAGCCAAGGGCTGTAGACTGCGCGCACCCACCTGGACTAGAGCAGAGATTATGGACCTCCTTGAGGTTTGGGGGGAGGCCCCCAATGTCAATGATCTCCGCACTAGGCAGTGGAATGCATCCACCATGGCCTGCAAGGGACACAGGCTCACCCAGGAGCAGGTGCACCTCAAAATTAAAAAGTTGCGGCAGGCATATGCCAGGGCCACCACGGGTGGCACCACAGCAGCAGCTGCCACTTGCCCATACTTCCTCACCCTCGACCTAATCCTGGGGGGTGGGACGGTCTGCGTCAGCCTGGGGGGCAGTGAGCCGGGAGCTGAGGGCCCTGAGCTGGGAGCAGCAGAGGGGCCACCACCAGCTGTCTTAGCACCGGAGTCGGCAGGGTCATCGGGGGATTCCATACCAGTCCTCTCTGGGGGGGAGGTGGAGAGGGAGACCAGGGACCGCATGTGTGAGCCATGCCTCCCACGGATCACGCAGCCACCTGTGCACGTGCAGGCACATGCCATGCCTCCCTTGGACAGGTGGCTCCAGCTGCGTGCCACACAGGAGCCATGGCCCGATAGCCACACGTGTGTCTGAAAACACCCGACACGCTCCCGACCTCAGGGCGGGACACAGCAGGATGCCCCCTCTGCACAGGGGCAGGGGACCCTCCCGCGCCAGCCACACTATACACAGCACAGGGGCACGGGTGTGGTCTCAGGGCAGCTCCCACTTCCGGGCAAAGCCGGACATGCCAACCATGGCCTCTGTGCAAGCACATCGGCTCTAATAGTGCAGGGCATGTCTGCCCTCACTTCGCAGGTGGGGCTGGGCATCATCCACTATGTCTCCAGGGAGAACTGACCACTTCTTTCTCTACAGCTGCACCAGCTGCTCATGCAGAGTGCACCACCCTGCCCGGGACATCCTCCCTCACCCACGGCCTCTACAGGACCACCACCATGTGGCAGAGGTACAGAGAGCAGCCCCTGAAGGCCCTGTGAGCCCAGACCCAGATCATGGAGCAACAGGCGCAGGACAACCGTGGGAGCTGCTTACCCAGGGTCATGCCATCTGTCACCATCTGCAGGCCCTGGTGCAGAGCATGCTGCCCCGTGCCGGTCCTGCGCCTGCTGCCCCTCCAGCTACTGTTCCTCCTCCCACTCCTGCTCCACCCCCACATCTTCCTCCTCCCAGTGGGGCAGACCGGGGAGATCCTTAGCGCTCCTCAGGGTAGAAGCTCTCCCACAGGGCTCCCTGCATGCTGACAGCCCCTCCATGGTCCTCCCAGATGGCAGCCTGCAGACAGTGCAGATAGGCTGCTGGCAATGTGTTCACAAGATGCAGCAGGATCCCCGGGGGAAGGTCTGGTTCCATGTTTCAGAGTGCAGTGGTGTCCCGAATGGGGGCAAGCAGAGCACTC
The DNA here is from genome assembly GCF_052426305.1 of Pelodiscus sinensis. Classification (NCBI taxonomy): domain Eukaryota; kingdom Metazoa; phylum Chordata; order Testudines; family Trionychidae; genus Pelodiscus; species Pelodiscus sinensis. The sequence continues at coordinate 19,069,410 of NC_143054.1, forward strand.
CGAGACACAGATGCTTTGCTGTCCCTCAGCGAGATAGACCAGCAAGCAGAGAAACCTGAGAACTGTCTGTCCGGGATGGGGGGGTCTGATCCCTTTAAGCACAGACTTCGTATAGCCTGAGGCAGCAGCCCCACATACTAAGTCCGACCCTGATGCCCTGCTGGCATTGGTTCTGGCCAACCTTACCTTCATTTCAGGGTCTACTCAATGTGAACGCAATATATTGAATTAGAAAAATGCTATTTTGAATTAGTTTTTGTGTCTAGTTGTGTTATTTCGAATTATCTTACTTTGAATTAGCTAATTCAAAATAAGTTAATTTGAAATAGTGCTGTAGTGTAGACATATCCAGAGTAATTATTAATGGTTCACAATCATGCTGGAAGGGCATAACAAGTGGAGTTCTGCAGTGGTCTGTTTTGAGACCGGTTCAGATCAATCTCTTCAACGATTTAGATATTGACATAGAGACTATGATTATTAAGTTTGCAGATGATACCAATCTTTGAGGGGTTGCAACTGCTTTGGAGGATAGGGTCATAATTCAAAATGATCTAGACAAACTGGAGAAATGGTCTGAGGTAAATAGGATGACGTTTAATAAAAACAAATTCAAAGTACTCCACTTAGGAAGGAACAAACAGTTTCACACATACAGAATGGGAAGGGACTACCTAGGAAGGAGTTCTGGAGAAAGGGATCTAGGGGTCATAGTGGACCACAAGCTAAATACGAGCCAACAGTGTGACACTGTTGCAAAAAAAGAAAACATGATTCTGGGATGCATTAACAGGAGTGTTGTGAGCAAGACACAAGAAGTCATTCTTGTGCTCTGCTCTGCAGTGATTAGGCCTCATTTGGAGTATTGTGCCCTGTTCTGGACACCACGTTTCAAGAAAGATGTGGAGAAATTGAAGAAAGTTCAGAGAAGAGCAACGAGCATGACTTAAGGTCTAGAGAACATGACCTATGAGGGAAGACTGAAAGAATTGAGCTTGTTTTTAGAAAATAGAAGACTGAGAGGGGATATGATAGCTGTTCTTCAAGTACCTAATAGAGTGTTACAAGGAAGAGGGAGAAAAACTGTTCTCCTTGGCCTCTGGGGATAGGACAAGAAGCAATGGGCTTAAATTGCAACAAGGGAGGTTTAGTTTGGACATTGGAAAAAACTTCCTAACTGTCATGTTGATTAAACACTGGAATAAATTGCCTAAGGAGGTTGTGGAATTCCCATCTCTGGAGATATTTAAGAGCAGGTTAGATAGACATATATCAGGGATGATCTAGACAGTGGTTTGTCCTGCTGTGAGGGCAGGGAACTAGACTTGACATCTCAAGGTCCCGTCCAGTTCTAGTGTTCTATATTTCTATTCTCCAATTAATAGATTCCCCATTGTTTCTTCTAGGTCTGTTGGTATTGCCCCAAACAGTACCTCATCTTTGCCATTATTTATTTCCTGTCACAGCCCCCCCCCCTCCCCTCCACCTCTTCTCACACACACACACACAACAACCTCCTTTGATTTGACTCCTTAAAAGCAGACAGGATAATATCAAAATGTAATCTGGATTCATCAAAATAAATATCCTTCATTCCCCTAAAAGTATTTGGCTCTTCTAAATCACTTTGCATGGAAATCAACCAGCCACACCCACATCATGTCCACATCATAGTGCTGAAAGGCAACACAGAGGACCCCTCTTCTTCATGAACAGAGACGCACACACCTCTGTGCCCTTCCACACACTGCCACAAGAACCCACTGGGGATTTGTCTCTAAACCAGTGTTTTCCTTGTCTACCTCACACTTGGTTGGTTGATGGACAGCCCTGGGTCTCTGCATAGACTGCTATAAAATGGTGAAAGAACTGAAAATATAAAGAGACTACCTAGTCCCCGCCCCTAAAGAAAACTAGTCTTTACCAAGAAATCTGATTTCTCAGCTAGCTATATATATGGCTCACCTCAACATACTTTCTGAGCACCTCACTATCACGAATGGATTTCACCCCACAAGAGAACTACGAGGGAGGGTTGGACTAATGCCATTTCACAAAACTTGGCTTGCTTTTGGAATTCTTCCATACCCCAATTATTACTTACACAGATTCTAGGCTCCAAAGCCGTGACCCTCTATCTCCTGCCAAAATGGGTAGACTGTTGTTTCCATATAGAGCCAGTTGTGAGGTTAGCAAGCAGCTTGGAACGAATCCGAAAATCAGAAGAGTTTTTCCTGGAATCAGATTTCATAATAAAAATTGTGCACAGCACAAGTGTTCTGCTTCTATTTACATACTTATTACTGACGAACAGTATTTTGCTCCATTGTAGTTAATTATAATACATGTGAGGAAGTGACAAAAATTACATATGCTCCAATTTTACTCTACTTCAGTTCAGAAAGAATATACCATCTGACTATACTAGCTCAGCCTGCATTCCATACCCTAAGACAGGAGCAAAATGCAGGACAATGTAGCACTGTAAAGACTAACAAGATGGTTTATTAGATGATGAGCTTTCGTGGGCCAGACCCACTTCCTCAGATCAAATAGTGGAAGAAAATAGTCACAACCATATATACCAAAGGATACAATTAAAAAAAATGAACACATATGAAAAGGACAAATCACATTTCAGAACAGGAGGGGGATGCGGGGGGGGGGGAGGAAGGAAGGTAAGTGTCTGTGAATTGACGATATTAGAGGTGGGGAGAGTGGGATGTTTGTGAGTTAATGGTATTAGAGGTGATAATTGGGAAAGCTATCTTGATAATGTGTAAGATAGTTCAAGTGTTTGTTCAATCCTCTTTGGAGAGTGTCGAATTTTAACATGAATGACAGTTCAGAGGATTCCCTTTCAAGTGCAGATGTAAAAGGTCTTTGTAGCAGAATGCAGGTGGTTAAGTCATTGAGAGAGTGTCCTTTCTGGTTAAAATGGCAAGAAACTGTTTTTTCTTTGTGATCTTGTCTGATATCTGTTTTGTGGGCATTAATCCTTTGGCGAAGTGTCTGAGATGTTTGTCCAATGTACATAGCAGACGGACACTTTCGGCACATGATAGCATAGATTATATTTCTGGATGCGCAGGAATATGTGTTCTTGATCTTATAACTCACTTGGGGTACGTCTACACTACAGCGCTAGTTCGAACTAACTTAGTTCGAATTAGTTAATTCGAACTAAGCTAGTTCAAACGAACGCATCTAGAACTAAAAACTAGTTCGAACTAGCGTTTTGCTAGTTCGAACTAGCAAGTCCACATTGAGTGGACTCTGAACAGGGCTTAAGGATGGCCGGAAGCAGTGCCGGCAGGGCATCAGAGGAGGACTTAGAGCGTGGAGATGCTGTCTCAGGCTAGCCGAGGGCTGCGCTTAAAGGGTCCCGACCCCCACCCCGGACAGACAGTTCTAAGGGGTGCCCCGCTTGCAAAGAAGTTCTGGCTTGGAGTGCCCGGAGTACCCACACTGGGCACATCACACCACTCGGCCATCAGCCCAGCTGCACTTGCCGCAGGCTGCCATCTGGGGAGAGGGGGCAATTGGGGGGCTGCAGGAGAGCTTCCACCCCCAGAAGCCCGCAGAGCCAGCCCAGTCCTCCCCATCGGGGGCTCGTACCCCATTCCTCCCTCACCTCCTTCCACTTACCCTTCCCTAGCCCCCCTTCTTATTGATGTACAAAATAAAGATAACGTTTCTTCCAACATTGACTCTGTCTTTATTGAACAAAACTGGGGGGAGACTGGGAAAAGGAGGTGGGAGAGGGGAAGAGAAAGGCTGGGAGAAGGGAGGGCAACTAACATGATCAGGGGTTGGGAACAGGTCCCAGATGAAGAAAAGCTACAGAGACTGGGACTGTTCAGCTTAGAAAAGAGGAGACAAAGGGGGGACAGGATAGAGGTCTCTAAAAGCAGGGGTTGGGTGGAGAGGGTGCATTCAAAAAAGTTCTTCCTGAGTTCCCATAAAGAAGGACTAGAGGACACCAAAGGAAAGGAATGGGTAGCAGGCTTCAAACTAGTAAGAGAAAGTTGTTCTTCTTCACAAAGCAAAGAGTTAACCTGCAGAACTCCTTGCTGCAGGAGGATGTGAAGGCAACAACTAGAACAGAGTTGAAAGGGAAGTGAGATCAAGTCATGGAGGTTGGGTCCATGGAGTGGTCTTAGCCGGGGGTAGGAGTGGTGTCCCTGCCCAAAGTTTGTGGAAGGCTGGAGAGGGATGGCACGAGACAAATGGCTTGGTCACTGTCTTCGGTCCATCCCCTCCAGGATCCCTAGGGTTGGCCGCTGTTGGCAGACAGGCTACTGGGCTAGATGGACCTTTTTGTCTGACCCAGGACGGCCATTGTAAGCTCAGGGCTCAGTGTCGGGGGTCTCAGTGGACCCCCTTGATTTTCATGCACACCTGCTCCTGGGTGGCCAGGCTGGCAGCTCTCCTGCCCTAGACGGCCACTTTCCTGTGCCTAGTGCGGAGATCGTGGACGAGGTCCACGATGTCCGCACTAGCCCAGGAAGGTGCCCGCCTCTTGCGGTCCAGGGCAAGCTCCCGGGAGCTGCCAGCCTGGTCCCGGCAAGAGGGGGTGGGCTGGGGGGCATCGGGTGGGTGGCTCTGTGCCGTGCCAGGTGCAGGGTCTGCTAGCTGGGTGCTGGCAGGCTTGCACCTGGCACGGGCACTGTAGCCAGCCCGTGCCCCTTTAAGGGGTCCGGGGCCGGGAGGGGGGGCATAGAGTTTCCCTGGTGTTGGCCAGAGTGGCCACCAGGGAAACCTGGGGAGGGCTAGCCTCCCACTAGTTCGAACTAAAGGGCTACACAGCCCTTAGTTCGAACTAGCTAGTTCGAACTAGGCGTTAGTCCTCGTAAAATGAGGTTTACCTAGTTCGAACTAAGCGCTCCGCTAGTTCGATTCAAATTCGAACTAGCGGAGCGCTAGTGTAGCACCTATTAAAGTTAGTTCGAACTAACGTCCATTAGTTCGAACTAACTTTGTAGTGTAGACATACCCTTGGTTAGGTCCAATAATGGTATCAGCAGAATAAATATGTGGACAAAGCTGGCAACGGGGTTTGTTGCAAGGGAAGGTACCAGGGTTGGTATTAGTGTGGTATGTCCTGTGGTTGTTGGTAAGAATCATCTTGAGGATAGGTGGTTGTCTATAGGAGACTATGGGTCTGTCTCCCAGAGCCTCTTGGAGTATGGTATCCTAAGACAGGACACTACCATCGTGAAGAAAAGAAATCTACTACACTTATTTTGCCCTGTTTTCACAGGGAAGATATATTGTAGTTAGAAATGCAATCTGATTTGAATGCTCTGGCTTCTGAGAGAGTAAATCCTTTTGCTTTAATTTTACTGATGCCAACATTCATGATACTTGGTATTTTTGTGGGAATCATTTGAGGGGGGGAAACAGTCATGCCCAACTCTACTTTAGCTTCCTAGACAGGCCCTTTTATTATTTTACATTAATGGGGAAAAGTGGAAAAGGAACAAAAATGATAGTCCTGACCTGGATTAATACTGCCCACCAGTAGCTCAAAGTCATAGTCCTTCCTTAGCCTTCGGGGACCACAGAGCCAGCCAGCTGGCTGCCCCATTGCAGTATTCTACTGCTCATGGAAATACCTGTCTCCCCTCTTCATTATAGAACATGGGTTTTTTCTTATATCTTCAAACTGGGATCAGGGCTTTCAGTAGATGTTGCTTAACTGGATCCTCTTACTCCTAACATCTTCCTTATTTAAATTCTGGGCATGTGCCTATATCTAAAAGCCCCTCTCCTGACCTTGAAGGAGAAGCCACTGGACCCAGGACTCAACTGAAAATGGGGAACAACAAGTTCAGGAGTGCAGCGCTTACGTTCAAAACTAGGAATACAGAAGGGGACACCAAGCACCCTGGACACCTTTCCCACTGTTTCCCAAAGCTCTCTAGGGAGTCAGCAGATGCTGCCCAAAGGAAATATGCCTGGATACATGAGACAAGAGACGAATGGAAATAGGCCACACAGTTGTAGAACATCCAACATCCTCCTCCTGTTATTGTGTATGTCCATTTTGGCCAGTTGCAGGGGGAGGTTGCCAAGAAGGTCTCATGGCTTCATGGAGCCATAGACAGTACATGAAAGGTGTGTGTGTGGGGGGGGGAATGCAGAAAAAACCTCAACTGAAGAACCAGAAATAGGGGCTGCAACCTAGGGCATTCTAGATAGGCATGCACTAGGGACTCCTTCATGGCACAAAATGGACAAGCATCAAGGAGAGGGGTGACGCATGCCAGGTACACGCCTATTCTCACAGCTCCACAAAGGATCTGTCAACCAACATCCTGCAGGGCCTCTGGGGCCAGGGTGGAGTATAGGCCGGACAACAAGGGTTCCTCACCCTCTGCAGGTGGTAGTAGGTCCTGCCACTTAATATTAGAGCAGGATATGAGGGTGAGGAAGTGAGATATGGCAAGTGAGCAGGTAAAGTTGTTCCCTTGGTGCTGTTTAGAAATTGGTTTCAGGGCATGAGCTCACAGGGCAAAGGATAGATGAAAGAATCCAGAGGACCTGGGATGAGAGCTGGGTGGGAAGCACCTTCTCCCAGGACCCATACAAAGAAAGCCTGAGAGGTGTGCGATAAAGCTTTCCCCACTTTCTAGACTCTGTGCATCAGTGTCTGAAGGGTGGAGAACCCCCTGTGCCAGACAAGTGCTCAGGAATCCATCTAGTGACCTAGCACTTCCAGTTGTAGTCCAGGAAGTCTCCATTTCTGGTGGTTTCTGCCAGGACCATCCACTGGTGCACTGAGGGGGACTCCACCACCTGCATATGAATATGGGAGTTGTTTAGCATGGCACTGTGAGGCCATGTGTGTTTAGCATGGCCACCACAGACCTGATCATTGTTCGCAGCTTCCAGATCAGGAGCTGTTCCAGAAAGAAGACCAGCATCTTGGGGAGATCTCACAGAAGACCCTTCTGTGACAAAGTGGGGAGATTTACTGAGTTTCCCCAAAGGTTTGCATGCACAATGGGGACCAGCCCAGAATTTGGGATCATGGCCAGTGGCTTAGAGAAGGGAGATGCCAGCGACCGGTGACCAAGAGGCCTAGCTCAGATGACCCTACTGGTTCTGGATAGTGGGTTGCAGAGAGAGGACCCTGGAGACCTGACCAATTGGTTCCAGCCAGGGGCAAAAGGACATATAAGAGGAGAATAGAGGGGCTCAGGTGACCCTACTACCTGGACAGTGGACAAAGGACAGGGGAAGAGCTGTCGGGTCCAAGGGTACTGGAAGTTTGACTGGAAGGCAGGCGCTTCTGCACTGGGCAGAGGGAGCAGATAGAGCCCACCCTGATGCAGGGGAGATTTGGATGCTCTGTGCTAAGTGAGGCCACTAAGAGTTCCTAGACCGTGTTTATATTCTCAGTAAACCCTCCTGGTTTATGCTGGGGGTGAGTCACTCAGGTCTAGAGAACAGGCATGCATTATTCCCTCTTGGAGTGCAGGCTCCAAGGGTCCAGAGCGAGTGGACTCCCTTAGGGGGCCCACGGCGAGAAATGGGTGTGCTGAAGATGCAGGGAGGTGTGCTCCCAGGAGGCAGAGGAGCTTAACCCCCAGGAATGGATCCCCAAGGACTGTCACACTGAAGGGGGTTCCCCTGGGGACCATATGGGCCAAGCATAGACACAACCTGTGAGTCTGTGACACCCTCAAATGGAGATAAAATTGCTGCCCATCATATTGGAGACCTTCCAGGCAGCAGAGGAAGGCATGCACGGGATCCAGTGTAGTCCTGGCCAGAAAGAAACCCAGAGTTAACCTCTGGAACTGGGCCAGGATAACCTGGACCAGCCTTAGAGTGTTGAGCTGGTGCCAGAACATGGAGAGGACCAGCTCAGTTGGATGAGCACCAGAGCCCTCCTGCACCCAATACCTGCCATTTGGGCATCTCTTTAAGCCAAGGCTTTGTGCTCCCTGTGAGTCTTTAAAAGGAGCAAACTGCCTGGCCTCAGTGAGAATCTCACCTTTTATGTGAAAGAAAACATATTCTTCCCGTCTTTGGGGTTGAAAAGAAAAAATAATGGACACTTGACACCTAACAGTTCAAACACCTCAGAGGGGCAGCTTTGTTAGTCTGTAACTTTAAAAACCAGCTATTAAAAAATAAGTAGTCCTGTGGCATCACAGAGACTAACAAAAATATATGTATAGCACCATGAGCTTTCCTGGGCAAAACCCACCTCTCAGGTCAACTCATCTGAAGAAGTGGGTTTTGCTCATGACAACAGCTCATGATACTATATAAGGTGCCATAGAACTACTCGTTAATAGTTCAAACACCTGTAAGCAAAACAAAAATAACCCCACATTGATCATGTTCAAAAAAAGTTCATGATTTAAGTCAGTCTCCCCACTTTAGACCTGGTTCGTGAGTACTTCATAAGGCTGGAATTGTGAAAGGCATCAGCACACATTTCAGACCAATTTTCCTACTGGTAAACAGAAACTGTATCTTTTTCTAAGGATTCCTTGATCTTGTCATACCAAAGGCTTTGTGGCCAGTTTGTCATGTGTCTGAGGGCCAAAGGGTGTGAAGTCTAGTGATTTACATACAGACCTCAATTTACATTGCCCCTGATATTTGGTTGCACTTGTGTCTTCCATAGAGTAGCAGTAATGTGCTTGTCTAATAATAAAAACCTGCAGCTGATCAGCTTTGTCCTCGCTCTGCCAATAGAGGGCCATGGAAGGACATATTTTACAACGCCACCACCCACACTCATAGGGTATGTCTAGACTACAGCCAGTTCTGTCGACAAAGCAAGCCACTTTTTCGACACAGAGTCTAGATGCTCTCTTTTGAAAAAGCACAGTGTGCTGTCGACAAAAGGCGCTATTCCTCGTAGAATGAGGTTTACCGCTGTCGACAAAACTGCTGCATTCTGTTGACTTACTGTTGACAGAACTTGGCGGTAGTGTAGATGAAGGTATAATTTTGTCAACAAAAGGCCACTTTTTTCGACAAAACCCTGTAGTCTAGATGTACCCCTAGTGACGGGCAATCAGAGAAAGAGCAAGTAAATAAGTAAGCACAATATGCCTCAGCTGCTACCTTTCTTTTAATTAAAGTGTATGGCCTTCTAACCATAACATCTACTGTCACCTACTAGTTTTGCCTCCCTGAACCACAAACTTACATTTGCGTAAGTCAACCTAAGATGGCCCAATTCTAAAAGCAGGCTGTGTGTCCAGATGCCACATTCCATCCCCTCATCTATGGTCCCATACCATACTAGTTCTTCACACACACAGCCACTGTCATTGCAAATCCTATATTCTTATGCCTTAGGATAAGTGTTCATATGTTCCTCTGCATATATACAAGCTTTTGCAAATCTAGGCTTTGATTAAGTTATCACAGCACAGAAGTTTCATGGTACCTTCTTCATCCTTAGATCATTCTATAGCCTATATCATGGAGGCACTCAGACTAGATGTTCAGAGCCAGAAAGAACCATGATGAACATCTATTAAGTAGATGGGTAGGGGCAGCAAATATTCACTGAAAAGAAATCACTGCACTTACTAGATTTGGCATTAAGAAAATACTCTGGAAATAGCTACCGACAATATATAAAACATAGCTACCAATAGAAAGTACGAAGCAGGGGTCACACAGGTGAGTGCAAAAAGGACAGCGGCCCACTAAGATAAAGGGTTATAACTAACGTAGAACTGAGAACAATGCTAAGACTGCTCTAGTAAAGACCAAAACAATGGTTCAGAATGAAATCAATGAAGCAGAACTTCTGATAGCTTAGCAGCATTCTCTATATTGGTGGAGCTAAAGGAGAAAAATCACTAGGGACCAAAGTAATAAACTCATGCTACCCATAGGCAGACGTCACAGCTGTTGGGTAAGACAGATTGAAGAAAGCCACAGCTGCTGCCCATAGGGAAATGTAATGACCCAAGTTATGACCTGCCAAAGAGAGTATCCCTCAGAAGAATAAGACAGAGCCACAAACCGGGGAAGTTATAATAAGGTCTGAACAAATTGCAAGTCAGAAACAAGCAGATGAGGAAGAGAGGTAATTTAACAAACAAACACTGCCTGAAACGAGAAAAAGCCAACTGAACTCACTGTTTGGCTGGCCAAGGTTAACATGACAGAAACTGAATTTATTCATGCAGGAAAAAGGTGACATACTGCAGGGTTGCTTCGTTCAGTGTCAATAATCCTGAGGCTTCTATTCTGTGAGTTTTTATTCCTGATGTAAATTGTTTTCAACAGTAAGGGAGAGGACACTAAATTTATGTGGAACAAAGGTAGCTTTGGGACTAGATTGAGTGACAACCCCTGAAATGAGACATGAGAAATATTTGAGAATTATGAAAAGCATGTGGGCCAGTGACTTCACAACAAAAGAATAAAAATAATCTCTGCTGCTTATGAGGTAGATTTTGGTGAAAGGAGGAGATAGAGAGGAGAGTGTATGTGTGGAGAGAGAAAAAGAATGAGCATATTTTGATGCCTGGCAACTAGCCTGCTTGATGAAAGATGAGCTCTATTATTTTCTGAGGATGAATGGACCTTAGGGATCTTTAGAAATGGGTGCACCCTTCTTCCTACATATAACTCAAGTATTTCTGCATTGCTTGCCAAGTACTCAGGAAGGATTCCATCAAGTGACATACTTGAACTTGTATAGAGGATTTTTTCAGAGGTTACTGTGAAACTGAAAAATAAATATGTTTAGAATTAACATTTTAGATGAGTCTAACTTTCTGTAAGTAGCAGAGGATATCAGAGTTCAGTAGTTTTATTCAGGTAAAGACTATGTGATTCTAAACAGGGGTGGTGAACCTTCGCACAGAGCTTGTTAGCCACTGGTGGGCTGCCAGTCCCTTTATTTATCTGTGTCTCCACAGGCACAGCTGCTCCCAGCTACCAGTGGCTGTGGTTTGCCATTCCTGGCCAATAGCAACTGCTGGAAGTGGGGCCCAGCCTGCACCTCTTCCCGCATCTCCTATTGGCTGGGAATCACGAACCATGGTCACTGGGAGCTGCCAATAGCTAATCCTGATGAATCACATCCAGCCTGTAGGCTGGAAATTCCACACCCCTGTTCTAAAGAGAATCTGTATTTCTAGGGCTGTGTCTAGACTGCAGGGTTTTTTCGAAAAAAAGTAGACTTTTTTCAAAAAAAATCACCTGTGTCTAGACTACAGATGCGTTCTTTCGAAATTAAATCAAAAGAACGCGGCTTTTCTTTCGACAGCGGTACTCCTCATTTCACGAGGAAGAACGCCTTTTTTCGAAAGTCCACATTAAGTGGACCCTGAACCGGGGTTAAGGATGGCCGGAAGCAGTGCCGGCAGGGCATCAGATGAGGACTTAGAGCATGGAGCTGCTGCCTCAGGCTAGCCGAGGGCTGTGCTTAAAGGGACCCGACCCCCACCCCGGACAGACAGTTCTCAGGGTTCCCCGCTTGCAAAGCAGTCCTGGCTTGGAGTGCCCTGAGTGCCCACACTGGGCACATCACAGCACTCGGCCATCAGACCGGCTGCACTTGCTGCAGGCTGCCATCTGGGGAGAGGGGGCAATTGGGGGCTGCAGGAGAGCTTCCACCCCCAGAAGCCCACAGAGCCACCCCAGTCCTCCCCATCGGGGGCTCATACCCCATTCCTCCCTCACCTCCTTCCACTTACCCCTCCCTAGCCCCCCTTCCTGATGTACAAAATAAAGAAAACATGTGGTCAAAAACAGAATCTCTCTTTATTGAACAAAACTGGGGGAGACTGGGAAAAGGAGGTGGGAGAGGGGAAGAGAGAGGGTGGGAGAGGGGAGGGCAACTACAATGATCAGGGGTTTGGAACAGGTCCCATATGAAGAGAGGCTAAAGAGACTGGGACTTTTCAGTTTAGAAAAGAGGAGACTGACGGGGGATATGATAGAGGTCTATAAAAGCATGAGGAGTGGAGAGGGTGCATCAAGAAAAGTTCTTCATTAGTTCCCATAATAGAAGGACTAGAGGACACCAAAGGAAAGGAATGGGTAGCAGGTTTCAAGCTAGTAACAGAAAGTTGTTCTTCACAAAGCAAAGAGTCAACCTGTGGAACTCCTTGCTGCAGGAGGATTTGAAGGCTAGAACTAGAACAGAGTTTAAAGAGAAATGAGATAAAGTGATGGAGGTTGGGTCCATGGAGTGGTATTAGCCAGGGGGTAGGAGTGGTGTCCCTGCCCAAAGTTTGTGAAAGGCTGGAGAGGGATGGCTCGAGACAAATGGCTTGGTCACTGTCTTTGGTCCATCCCCACCAGGGTCCCTAGGGTTGGCCGCTGTCGGCAGACAGGCTACTGGGCTAGATGGACCTTTGGTCTGACCCAGTATGGCCATTGTAAGCTCAGGGCTCAGGGTCAGGGGTCTCAGTGGACCACCTTGATTTTCATGCACACCTGCTCCTGGGTGGCCAGGCTGGCAGCTCTCCTGCCCTAGACGGCCACTTTCCTGTGCCTAGTGCGGAGGTCGTGGATGAGGTCCACGATGTCTGCACTAGACCAGGCGGGTGTCCGCCTCTTGCAGTCCCAGGCAAGCTCCCGGCCTGGTCCCGTGAAGAGGGGGAGGGCTGGGGGGCATCGGGTGGCTGGCTCAATCCGTGCCAGGTGCAGGGTCTGCTAGCTGGGTGCTGGCAGGCTTGCACCTGGCACGGGCATCGTAGCCAGCCCGTGCCCCTTTATGGGGTCCGGGGCCGGGAGGGGGGCAGTAGAGTTTCCCTGGTGTTGGCCAGAGTGGCCACCAGGGAAAGCAGGGGAGGGCTAGCCTCCCACTAGTTCGAATAAAGGGGCTACACACCCCTTAATTCGAACTAGTAGGTTTGAACTAGGCTTGGTCCTCGTAGAATGAGGTTTACCAAGTTCGAACTAAGCGCTCCGCTAGTTCGAATTAAGTTCGAACTAGCGGAGCGCTAGTGTAGCACCTATCAAAGTTAATTCGAACTAACGTCCGTTAGTTCGAATTAACTTTGTAGTGTAGACATACCCTAACTGAGTAGGAGCATAAATCTCATTAACATAGCTCCATAATGATGTAGGAACCAAAATACTATTTGCAGTGAATTGGATTTAGGCACCTAGGACATAAATCTCTATTGACAATAAGAATTAGGCTCCTAAACCAGTAAGCTGCTGTGCTGAGCACTGCAATTACTGAATAACTTTAAAAAACTGGTCTTGGTGTCCAATTATTATGAATAGGGAAAGTCAGGAGGGGGAGAGTGCAGAAAAGCACAAAAACAGTACCAGTAAAGTTGATCATTCAAAAATGGTGGTACCCATACATCAGAATGCAAACACTAGAGCAGTGGTCCCCAACGCGGTGCCCGCGGGCGCCATGGCACCCGCCGGGGCATTTGTAGGCGCCCACTGACAACCCGGGTAGGCCCCGCCCCCGGCGCACTGGAGGCGCCGGCCCCAGCCGCGCGACACTCACCGGCGCCTGGTGCGCGGCGCTCGGGCGGCCCCAACCCCAGGGCACATGCGGGCGCGTGGCGCCGGCCCCAGGCATGCAGCTCGGGCGGCGGCGCCAGCCCCGGGCCCACGGCACAAGGGGCTCGGGCGGCCCCGGCGCTGGCGTGCCCCAGGACGCGCGGCCCCGCCCCCGGGCACCCGGCGCGAGTGTGGCCCCACCCCCGGGCGCGAGTGTGGCCCCACCCCTGGGCGCCCGGCGCATGTGTGGCCCCGCCCCTGGGCGCCCGGGAGCCCGTAAAGGTTGGGGACCACTGCACTAGAGTAAAGATGGTAATAGATATTGAAATCAGTGGAAGTGAGGACCTTAAATACCTTCAAAAATCTGTGCTTTCATGCCTTTCTTACCAGAATCAATGTGAGGTAGGTCAAAATCTTGTAAAACTGGGACAGGAGAAGGGGAGAAAGAGAGAGATCAGACCACTGAGTAGGAGCCTCAATGAGTCAGAGTATAAAAATGGGGAAGATTATGTCAACCAATTCATCCCCAGCCATTACAGGATCATCCCCTCTGTTCTAGTCAAACTCTAAGTGCAAGTCATAAAATGTTACTGCAGGGCATAAAATGAACCACCCTGATTCCCCATCTGTTAGCCTATAGAAACTGTTGTGTAACCAGAAATATGTCTGATAGCTACAGCACAGAGCACAAGTCTACATGAACAGATTAAACTACTTTGGCATTAACTTGTACTACAGATTTAAAAACAAACAAACAAACAAACAAACAGAAATCCTCTTACAGTCCTCATACAGAGGGAAAATGCCAATAAGTGACGGTAGATGGCCACTGCTGTTCTGATTGGTTGGTGATAAATAGCATGCAGATGTAAAACTTGTAGGTCAGGTTGTCTCAAGCGCCTTTACTTTTTTACTTAACAGCACACATTTGTTTGGTGCCAGTTTGTGGCTACATAGATCATTAAATGCATGTTCCTTCTTTGCAGAGTTATATTATTTGTTCTTTTCTGAATCCCATCATATGCTATTTGGGACTAAAATGCCCTTTTCAATAAAAAGGGCTTAATGAGCATCCTGAAAATTTCCCTGAAGAATGTTCAAATGTTAGTCAAGCTACACTAGTTGACACAAAAGAAATTTCTGTAATATTTCCCTAAAACACTGACGATCAACTGTGGCTATTTGGAATATAAAGTTATCCTTCCTGGTATATAAAATAGACAGCATTAGTCACAAAGAAACATGCAGATGCCGCACTCTAACAGAATTCTAAAACAAAAGCTCTTTTCAGTGCATGTTTTATACAGTTAAAGAGAGGGTCAGCAGCATTGAACAGAGCCCAACCGTAGTAGATAGCTTTTTAAGAGTATTCTTTTTTTTCTGAATGAGTACTACACTAGAAGTATCAGGGCTACTCAACACATGGCCTGTGGTCCGCATGTGGCCTGCGGCCTGTTTGTGTGCAGCCCCCAGTGCAGTTTGGGATTATGCAGGGCTCAACACGTGGCCTGTGAGGGAGCCAAAACAAACAAGGAGTCAATACCATGGTATTCTGTTGATATGCGTTTTAGTAGTTAAATTCCTGGACTGTCATTGCTCATTAAAAGTGCTGTCATATAGGTGGAAATTGGGTAAATTTTGCATTTTATTAATATCAGCAGAACTGACTTAAATGGGGCCTGTGTGTTGTGTAGTCTTGCCTTAATCTTTGTATTCATGCCTGTTTGTGTGAAATAAGCTATTTGCATATATTTGCATGTATATGCAACCACACTTAAGTTGCAGCCCTCGGCATGTGCTGTGAGTATCATTGTGGCCTCCAGGGCTTCCAAAGTTGAATAGCCCTGAGATGTATCATTTATTTTTTGTGGTTCAGAAATATGCATAGCTGATCAGTAGAGGCATTGGAATGAAGTTCTGAATGAGACTGTCATTTTCAAAAGTCCCTTGTTGTATGCATCTCAACAACTTAAAAATAAAATCACACCTGAAATCCTGGGTGCAGAAGCCAGAGTTATGTGGCTGCCTTGTTATTATTTTTCCCCTCAAATTAGCTTAAATATAAAAGGCATTTCACTCCCCAGACACATGCAGCCAGAAGGACAAAGGACAGGTGAAAAAGACAGAAAAAGGACTGCCCTACATATCATTATGCCAGAAACCCCAGCCATTCAGCTGGAGAGGCTGGAAAAGTTGCATGTAGAGGAATCTAGTCCAAAAACAGCATAAACGGTTGCAGGACAGCAACCTATTAGTCAGAAGATGAGCCCAGAGCTAAGAGTGATGGTGAGAATACGGTGGGGGACCTAATCATTCAGAGGAATGATGGAGGTAGAGATGGGTGAGTAGCACAACCAAACTCAGGGCATGTCAACATAGCAGGGCTAAACTCGAAATAAGCTATGCAACTTGAGTTACGTCAATTGCGTAGATTTTGTCGAAATACCTTATTTTGACATTTTGGCACATCTACACAGCAGTTATTTTGAAACAAAAGACTCTTCCCCCAACTTCACTTATTCCTCATACAATGAGGTTTACAGAAGTCAGAGAAAGAAGCCAGTTATTTGATTTTATTTCGAAATAACAGGCTTGCTGTGTAGATGCGCACTATATTATTTCGCATGTTATTCTGACTTAATGCTGCCGTGTAGACATGCCCTCAGAGACCTATTATGATAGACAGCAGCTTGCTCTGCAGTGTTAGCCATACAGCCAGAATGCACCATCATTCTAGTTAAGCAAAGAGTGTCAAGGGATGGCTGCAATAACAGCTGGTGTCATCCTGGCCATCCACATCATTGTGAAACAGATGCACAGATGCTGTGCAAGGAGTTGTGTATATGTTCAAAAATTAAGTTTCTAAAGGTCTGTGTCCAGGGACAGTCATCAGGAAAGGATAAAAACAGGTTTCTCAGGCAAGACAAAGTCTAATGGGCTGTTTGCATGCAAAATGAGTATTTTATAGTATACTCTAGCTCTCCTCTCACCACTCTGCATTGAATGTTAATGAAGCACTGTAAAAAACGTACAAGAGGAAAAGCAAGCAGCAAGAGGAGGGGAGGAAGGAGGTATGCTCAGAAGTGTCTCTAGCCTCTGTTGACCAGAAGCTGGGAAAGGGAGAAAGGGTGTGTACGATTCACTCCCTCTGAATCAACTTGCATTGGCCACAGCTGGAAGACTGGATACTGGGCTGAATGGACCTTCAGTACCAGTATGGCTGTTGGTATGAACTGTACAGCAAAAGGGTTGCTTGGATATATTTAGTAAACACCATCATTGTTTGCTATTTAAGTAAAGGGATGGTGCATTTCCTTAATCAAAAAAGGGTCTCAGCTAGGCCTGACTGAAAATATTGGGGAGAACTTTGAATGAAATAAGCTATTTTCATACCTTGTTAATGAACTTTGGGCTCTAGAAAAGCATGTTATGCAATTGCTTTATACTCTAGCCATTTGTTTCCACTATTTGCCCTCACTATCACGTGAATCTCTCTTCAGTTATAAGCTTGTTCTTATCTTCTTTTAAATACGTCTAAGGGCAGCAGCATTAAGAAAAGTGCTGGTTCTGAACTGAATCTTACCAGTTTGTAGGTATTGTTTCTTTGGAAACCATAGGTCTGGTAATTCTATGAGTGTTGAGAAAAGTCAGAAGGACACTACTGGGAATGCACCTAGGTCTAGGAGTTGATGGGTGTCTAGTGCTTGCTGCCTATTGTCACATGACTGGGATGAGGGCAGTCTAGCCTAGTGGCCAGGGAAGAGAGTCAAGGGATGAACTGAAGCCTGTAGCCAGGAGCCAGAGCCATGGGTCAAACCAGTCGTCAGGAACAGAGCAAGCAGGACAGCAGTCAAGAAGGGGTTGAAGGCAGGAGAGAGGCAAGACTGGCATGCAAGGCAGGAGCACAGAAACACAAGAGCAGGCATAGCTGTTAGCATGAGCATAGAGAAGCCAATGAGCTGCTGCAGTTGCTGGCTTAAGAGCCAACTGGCTGCTCTGTAGCCAATCAGGCAGCCTGCTGCAGGCCAGATTTACTGATGAGGCTGCCTGGAAACTAGTTCAGGCGCAGTCCCTGGTTCCTGACACCTGTACAGAGAGGTGATTTGGAAGGGATTTCTTCTGATGGGTGAGTCGAGAGACTCGCTGGTCCCCTGGGCAAGGCAGGGAGGGGGAGGCTGACTCTGAGCACCCAGAAGGGATGGGGCCTCGGCTGGAAGGGGAGAGGCTGGGACAACCAGCCCTCAGAGACACCTGAATCAAACACATCCAGCACCATCTGGAATGGGCTGCCTAGAGCTCCAGAAGCAATTTCCCTTTGAATCACTGGGCCCTGGGGCACTTGCTCCCTTTGTCTTCTCCTCCCCCCTCCCCTGGGGGCGCGTCGCTTGTTATGCCAAAGGCTGGTGGTTCCAGCAAGCTGATATGCAACGGGCATAGAGCTAAGAGCAGGTGGTGGCGAAATGCCTCCCAGCCTTGCCTGCCCCTTGCAAGCATCACTGGTGCAAATCCTCTAGACATGTCATCTGTGGGCAATGTAATCCCTCATTTCATATTCCCATTTAGCTTCAGCCTACACGCTTCTGCTGTCTCTTTTTCAATCACTGCAATCATTCATTTTAACTAAACCTCCCATGGTGCAATTGAACATGGAAAGAATATTTCTGACCTCCCCAGCACTGTCTGTGGGTTGCAGTTACTGAGGTCAGCAGCACTGAGTGTAACAAATATTTTACAACTGTTAGTCCTACATAGATAACAGAGCTAAGAGAGCTGGAAGTGGATTCTATTCCTTGAGCTGTTTGCTCTGGGACAGATTCCAAACTCTTAGCTCACACTGGGTATCGCCCTCACTCAAACCACGGGATCCTTCACTTCATTGGAACTGGTCGTGGAGCAAAGTGCTGCTCAGCTCTACCCAGGATAATATAATCTGGCCTTAAATTCCAGTGATTGCACCTATGGAAGTTTTCGGAGTTGCAGAGATGGAACTAAAGACACAAACTCAGGAATAATAAGTGAGTCAGTAAATGAGATTGCACAGATGTTACAGGGATAGCCTAATTGGGTGTGTAGAACCTGGAATACAGATGATGAAGTGAGAAAAAGCACAGAACCCTGCTTGGATTTCAGATCTTGATAAAAGTTGGTGGGGCAGAGAGAGTTTTATTCGTGCAAACTGAGCATAGTCGATATGGAACTCAGAGCAAAAAAAAAAGGACAGAAAATCCCACCATGATAGTCTTACAGACAGTTTTCTAAGTTGATAGTTGGTGTCAGTCTCCTGATTATTGCTTTGTTGGTGCCCTGTCTTGGATTGACATGTTGTCCCTGCCATTTTTTGACCTGAAAGCTTGAGATGCAGATCAGGTGGCTCTGTCACACTATCTCTAATGCTCATGTCACACTGTACCTCCCAAATATAACCCTAGCATGCCCAAAAACATCACAAGCACCCTGATGGGTCTCAAATCAATGTATCCTTCAAACTTTTACAGAATGTGAGTCTGGATTCTACAAGGGGTGGAGAGTGTTCTTCTTAAGATACACAGCAAACTTGTATTCCACAGTTATATTATATTTGAATTTTATACATCACAGCAATGACCCTAAGCTTCAGCCAATCCCAGTCAGTTCTGTCTCCAAACTATCCAGTTTGCCAAAACCTTCAACATCTGTAGCCACACCTACTTACTAATGAGACCAGCTCATGTTTGAATAATTACTGCCATTCTTTCTATAGACTGGCTTTTTTCTCCTTTCTCTTAATATAACCACCACTTCTCCTCTAGTTTTGTTAAAATGCATAATAATAATAAGTCAGAATTTATTCTATTCTAGGGAAAAAATAAGGACGATAAAGTTAGATATTATAGCAATCCAATATGAAATCTTGTTGCGTGTTTCAAAAATCATTCTAAGGATTCACTGAACAGGAGGTTTGTGATTACCCTCTGAACTGCATGGTCATTGTTTACCATGAAAAGCCGGATTTGCATCTGATGAGTACTTTCTTTTATTAAAAAGCAATGCAAATAGTCACACAAACTCCTGTCTAAATAACAGAGCAGAACATTTATCCACCCACACTTAGGATTTACACTATCTTAACTGCAGAATCTGGTGCAGATATTCTGAAATGTCCATCTTTAGTTTTGAAGCATTTCATGATTTTTAAGGGTTTTTTGTTTGTTTGTTTTTTTGTTTCTTTACCAAGCTTTGTTCCATCTTAACCTGAAAATATTCCAAATCACAAAGACACAAACTATTTCTGTACATGGGGAAATGAAAGAACATGTGTTTGAACCTGAGATTTCATCCCATTGTGGTTTGTGAAGCTATTGGCAAACAAAATCTCACAGAAACCCTCATCACCTATAGTATATAAGGTTTCTTTGCTTTGATTAGGTCTTCTCTGTTTTATTCTCTTCTTTCTTTACATACTTTACAAAAGCACTCTCCTCAACAATATGTTGTTTAATCTTATAATCTGAAATGCAATTCCTCTTCAGCTACCGTTTTAGTAAGTGACCTATCTCCAACCCCTACCTGGGCAGGCGGTAACTGTCAATAAACCTTTATAATATTCCTCCTTCTCAGCATTTTATATATTAAAATAATAATATACTGCTGTTTGTCAGAAATATTGCCCATATGGAATTTTTCCAGTGAACACATTTTAGAAAATATTCTTTTGTGGAAGCCTTTTCACTGGTCTATATAAATGTGTTTTTCATATAAAACTTGTTGCGCTGTTTCAAAATGTCGAAGTCCAGGAGCAAATTTGAGAGCAATCCTGGCAAACACAATTTTCCAAATTAAAAATGAACCAAGGACACTTGACATCAAAGCAGACCAATGACGGGCCTACCATCTGTCACTCATGGATTAAACCAGTCATGCTGTAATGATATCAAGGAGACATTAATTCCATTCCAAATACATGGATTCGCTTATCCAGAAGCAGATTTGCTCAGAGGAAGAGGTTTTTTTCTGGTTGTTGAAAGTCAGCTGTAATCTGACTAATATAAACTGCTCGTCTTGATTAAAGGCAAACTCCAGTGAGCTACGTCTAATTACCAAGAAGACTCGATCACTATGAACAGTTTGTGTATGCTCTAAATGGACTTAAAAAAAGAATATAGCTGCTCATTACACTCTATCCATTTCAGTTGTATATCCTTCATGCCAGCAAAATTGCCATTCACCACACAAAGCCAAAAGGATTTGATTCAAAAGAAGCAGCCTTGAGGGCAGTTACAGTAGCATAATCCACCATAACTCTTGGTTGCACCCCAGACTGGCACTGTGTGACTACTGCACAGGACTCCTGTGCGCACTCAACTTCAAAAATTAATTTTCTTCTGCTCTGCTTGCATCATTAAGAAATGGCATCCAGGGGTAGGATTCTGAAAAGTGACTGACACTTTGCATCAAGGGTTGCAGTCACTTTTCAAAAGAGAAATTTTGCATATCAGGACATACAACTGCAGAGCTTGCA
This sequence comes from Pelodiscus sinensis, assembly GCF_052426305.1. NCBI lineage: Eukaryota > Metazoa > Chordata > Testudines > Trionychidae > Pelodiscus > Pelodiscus sinensis. Next base: position 19,090,375 of record NC_143054.1, read on the forward strand.
ATGTTCTCTCAGAGGAAGTTGTCATTTTAGTGAAGTGATATTCTATTGCCTAGCATGGGGTTTGGCCTATTTATGTATAGTAGGAGTGGGTAAGTGCTACTCCCAAGAAAAATAAAGCTTTTGGGGGGGAGGGGGCGGGGCAGCATAAACAGTCAAAAACATGGAGGGAAAAGGGATATCATGCAGTTAAAGTGAACATTGTGATGGCTTGCAAACATCATTTTAGTTCCATTTTCTGGGTGGATGGCATGGGGGGAAGGATTATTTAATGAAAATAAATTAAAGGAGAGGGCATGTTAAGGGGAAAAGAAAGGAAGAAGGTGAGCATTGGGACCAGATGGAGTCTGGAATGAAGGCTTAAGTATGGTGCAGATTAAATCCCACTGCTTTGAAAGATTCTTCCAGTCTAAAGGAATTGCTATTTAAGATAGCAGATTTGGATATGGATATGGAGCTAGATAAAAAAGTTCCACCAGTTCACAAAGCACCAGGGGTATGTCTAGACTACATGTCTCCATCGACGGAGCCATGTAAACTAGTTTACCCTGCATAGTCAATGAAGTAGGGATTTAAATAATCCCCACGTCATTCAAATAAACATGGCCGCTGCGTTGTGCGACGATCAGCTGATCCGGTACAGCACAGCAATCTAGACGCAGATCTGTAGGCTGGGGAAGCCCGCAGCCCCCATGCTTATCTGGTTCCCCAAAGGCTGCCAGCACAAAATGGCTGCTGGCCAAAAGACCTAGGGGAAGCAATGCTTCCTCTGGTCTTAGTGCTCAACCGCTCCCCTGTTCGTATCCCTGTACTCTTAAGGTGCTATTTCAATGCTGTTTTTTTTCTTTTTTGCTCAACAACTTTGGTTCCACCCCCCCCCCTTTTTTTCCCTTCAACAGAATTTTTTCTCCATTTTTTTTGGGGGGGGGGCAGTGCGAGGTTGTTTGGTATTTCTGTTTCAACCATCTGGCAGCCCTATCCACCACAAACAGGGGGACTGCTCCAACAGCAGCCCCTGTTTGTGGCAGATAGGGCTGTCCTCTGCAAAGAGAGGCTGCTGGACTCAGCACAAGCCAGGGCCGAACAGTCCTGGCTTGTACTGATCACTGCGCCTCTGCATTTTAAATGTAGTAAGAGCCCGGCTGCTCTTAGAAAGCAGAACCACAGTATGGGTGGCCCCCGGAGCCGGCACGAGCCAGGATTGCTCAGTCACAGTTTTAGCCGGTTCCTGGAGCTACCCCTGCTGTGGCTCTGCAGAGCAGCACTTATTGACTAATAATATAATCAATACAAATTGTATTGACTATATGATTAGCCTGATAACTTCATTTTAACATCCTTAGTATCTGTTATGAAGCTTTATGAATATTTGTACAGATCTCTGAAGATGGAATACCATTGAGAACCCTATTATGCATTATTTGATTTTAGAGAAGAAAGATGGATGAGACACTCCATATGAATTTCAGACCACTCATACCCAGGCGAGTTGTAATCTGTAGCTAGCTTTGCTAGAAAGCTCCCTTAACTGTGTGATAGAAAGCTACTCTATTTGCCTAATACAATGTGTTATATAGCTGAAGTTGCACTCAACTGAGACCAGTAACTGCTCTGACTGTAATACCTATTACATTATATATGACCGTAAAATGATGAGAGAGTGGAAATAGCAATAGGTAGCAAGGGGCAGAAACTTGAATGAGCATTATTCCCTTATTGGCACTGAACTTTTAAATCTGATAAAATGTAATAAAGAAAAAATATTTTAAAAGGGAAACCTATCCATGAAAGTCCTTTTTAAGCATACAGTGGCTTCACAAGTAACTCTGGATTTAATAAATTTTTTCACCCCTTTCTCATTATTGATTTATTCAGTTACACTTTTCAGAAAGCAAATGTGCCACTAACACATGCACGGGGGGAGGGAAGAGAGAGAGAATTCAAGTTATGAGCATCATGAAAGTAAACAGCTCTGAAAATATGCTGCATATATGGATACCACATCTTATGGAAAAGCTAGTTCTGCTTGAAGAAATGTAACTGCTTGTGGTTTCTGCACTAAAAGGTAGCACCAGAGCCGATGCCCATTTGAAGTCAATGAAAAAAACTCCCACTGACTCCAGTGGGCTTTGGAGGAGGCCCAGAGAAAACAGTGTGGTGTTAGTACTGTGGGATTTTATCACAGGCTTGGGTCAATTACCATCACTTCTCTGTCTCATTTACTTCAGACCATACGTATTATATACTATGCTTATCAGAGGTTGTTATGAAGCTCCAATTAATGTTTGTATAGATCCGAGCACCAAGCATTCAAAGGTTATTTATATACATGCTCCAGATTATAACAAAAAACATGTGTGAAGCTATATTATTTATATATATAAACTTTTGAATCTACAGTGCTCATGGGTCTTAGGGATAAAAAAAGTAATCCCCATAATATGCCAGATAAAAATCTTTCATTCTTTACTGGCTTAGAAAATAAGCTTCTGCAGCAAAGTCAACTACCCTTTGGGGATTATTTATATTTACTGTGAAAAGTCATTAAAATGTCCAGTCTTCTGGCTTTTCCAATAAGGCAACATATCCTAAGGATTAGCTCTATGCTACACTTCACATGCTCCCACTCTTGCTCTTTATCAAGAGCTGCTATAAGGAGAGCATTATTTTACAGGTGTACATGAATGTATAGGTGACATTAATACATCACTTTCCTTCCCTGACCTCAGAGATAGTAGGCATGACTAGGAGAATCTCAGGCTGGCCTTCCTGCTATCTCATTGAGCCAATAGCTGATAAGGCCTTCATTAATCTACATTGGACATTTACAGCTAACTGCCACCATAAGCACAGCCAAACAGTGTAGCAACAGCAATGTAGACAGGAAAAGTAGCTAGTTGCACTAGTGATGTTTATCCCTTTTTTCAAACTAGAGTAGGCTCCCCAGTATAAACATCTGCTTTGTCTGACTATACTAAGGGTTTGCATTGGTAAAGCTACACCACTAATCCCAATATAGACAAGGGCTAAGACACTCAACCTATGTCTATGCAGCTTTCATTCTTTGTCATAAATTCCACAGTACACAGAAATACTATAGTCCAAAAATTAAACAGGTGCATGAGACAGTGATAGGTGCTCTCGTAGGTGAGCACTTGTGCCTTGCTATGCATCTGCTGTTTGGTTTCTCAAACTCCCTTGCTGTTTGACTTTTCAGACATCTGCCATTTGACTTCTGAACCTTGCCATCAGGTGCCTTCATTTCTCCCCACCCCTCTGGATAAATGTTTCTCAGATGTAATTTCAAACCACACCAGAGACTATGGACAGTGAAACTGCAAATAAAAATTTTCCCTTCTCTCCAACTCCCATCCCCTGCCCACTGTAAGCAATGTATTCTTCTGCTGGTAATGCGAGATTCCAATCTCCACCTTACATCTGGGGTGCTCAATAAAACTACAGTGGTTCACCTGCGTTAGCCCAGTATATTTACCAGTGCCTCTGCAGGTAAGAGCTATCACAGCTCCCATTGGCCACGGGTGTAGCCAGGCAGCCCCCCCCCCCATCTCAAACAATCTTGCTTGCCCTCTGAGATGTCTGTATACAGAGCAGAGAAGGAACAATAAGAAGATCAGCATAGCCTATTAAGCTTTGATCTGCTTTGACCAGGATATGCAAGTTTCTGACTCTGAGTAACGATTAAGGAAATAAGCTAAGCTCGAGGCTGCAAGAAGTGTCAGGCTGGCACCTATGTTGATTCGAACACACACAGTCCCTGGGAGAGGAATTTCCTACTGAGAAAACAATGTCCCGTACTTCCAATTTAATCATCTCAATTCTCTCTTACAAGTGTAAATTTAGTTCACAACTCCCTTGTAAGAACTGGTCTCACAAAAGACAGACCAGCCCCATTTGGCATGACAGACAAGAAAGAGAAATACGTGACCCCATGGGTATATAAGATAGGTCCAGCACACACTCACTTTGAGTGTCATTCTACCCTCTACCTGCTGGTCGGGTTCGGTGTTTGACCTCCCGAGGTTCTATGGGGACGCCCACCTCGTATTTTCGTCTTTCCTAGGAATTGAGGGACCGGCCCTGGCCTGACATGCTGGAGTTGAGAGGCACAGAAGGGGGTAAAAATTGTACCTGGATGTGGTCCTCTGTCTTAAGTGTACACATAGAAAGAGTAAGCTGTTACTTGGTACCATTATTTCTATTTTTCTATCTTTATCTTCTTTGTAACCATTTTTAAGATCTATATTTTGCTAGCAGTTAAGAAATAGAACAATAGCCATTGCAACCATATGATTTATAAGCTTCCTCAAATAAACCTGTAACTGTTTAAGTTTTAACCTGACTCCTTCAGTTGCTGTAATAGAACCAAGCACAATTTAAAAGAACTTCAGCTGGTCTTAAGGGACAGATATAGGGATCCCTGACCGTCGGCTGACAACGGGTCACTATTCTTGGCCAATGGGAGCTGCAATAGTCCATACCTGCAGAGGCACAAGTAAATATGGCAGTGTGGGGGCCAACCAGGTCCAGTCTAACTCTGGCAGACCAGATCCAGTTTGCCCATTCCTGCCTTAGATACAGGATATTTTAACTACTCATCTTGGGATCAGGATCCATGCTTTCATGCTTTTCCTTACTATATAGACAACTGAGTTGTTAGTGCTAAAATGTGCTTCCAAGCCCAAAGAGTGAGCATCCACAGTGCACAGCCTGGACATACACCTACTAAGACATTGTCTGTACCCCAAAGAGAATCCAACACAACACATACAATGGGTTAGAGAGGAAGGATTATTAACATTTAGGCACCTGGTGTGCTGACGTGACTCTGTAGTCTGCTAAGTCTTACTATGTCACAAGTTCGTGTTACCCATTTGCCTGTATCCATCTTTCATGTCTTGTCCTATACTTAAGATGATGAAATGCCTTAAGGCAAGGAAGGGTATATTTTTTATTCTGTGTGTTGGGATAGCACCTAGCTAAATTGGATTCTAATGCATGACAAAGGCTCCAGTACTATATGCTATAATAGTTAAATCACACACACACCATACCTCTAAACAAAATATTATTCAGGTTTTCATACTGGGAACTTTGATAGTGAAATTGCCTAGGAAGTCTGTGAGACAGCCAACATTTAACACAGCATTTTTAAATCCCAGACTAACATCCTAACTGCAAGGCTAATTTTCTCACAAGTTAGGCAGCCACATTTTACCCTTACAATCCACACCTAAAACTCTCCAGAAGTAATATCTGGGGAATGATGCACACAAAGTCAACACTTCCTTTCCTTTAACTTATACATGAATTATTTTCAGCAATAACAGAGGTGTCCTGTAGGGCAAAATTTTTTTGCCCTAAACTCAAATGCTGATTTAGAGGGAATTGTGCCATCTAAATTTGAACCATAATGTTTTGTTTAAATACACAACAGGGTAACCTTTTCAGTAGAACCTGTAATACACTTTTAAAAAGAGTCAGCCTTGAGCACTAAGCTCACTTAAGAGCTAACATTCAAATAACTCAATAGCTGTACAGCTAAAAGTGAAAAAAAAGTCACAAACCTAAATGGGTACTGTACTACGGCCAGGCAATTGAATATTTACATCTTCAATTTGCTCCTGTAATTTCATGCATTTATCAGACTTATGCTGAAAAACAACTCCTTTCTAATTATATTTCTTGAAATTTGAAGAGCCACCTTCACAGAAGTGCAGGTGGAGCTGTATACACAACATGCATGTCCACCTGCTATGAATGTGCACACAAAGTATGTACCTGGGAATAAAAAATGCATAGTGAAATGGGTGCCCCAAAATATCCAGTCTTTGTAAATGTTTTCTAACAAAAATTAGACAAAAAAAAGAAGTGCTAACACATCTTTGACTCAGAGTTTTCAAATATGGTTTATCAGAATCACCGAGTACCAAGTGGGGAGTATATAATCAAGGAAAGTAGGTATGCAAGAGAATGTAGCCAAGTTTTGACAGAGCCTGGAATTCAACAAAATTCTGCATCTAGTCATTTTACCTGTACAGTGGTGGTGGCCACTTGTTTAAGAAAAGATTTTAATTTTGTTTAAAGTCTTAATCAGAAAAAATACCTTCTTATAGCCAGATCTACTTATGGTCCTGTGATGAGAACTGCACGAGTAGACCCTTCTGCACCCAGAGTCTGTTGTAGTGATGTCAGAGGTCAAAGAGATAATGCTGTTATAATCTCTTTCACTATCCAACATCTAACAGCATTAAACGAAGTTTGGTATAAAGAGGCCTCAGCCTGCTTAGAATCATGGTAAATATGCCATTAAAAATCCTTTTAACTTTTTAATTGAAGATACAGAAAAGGAGGGACAGTTAAAGCATTTGAATTGTCAAGTATTGATTTCTTGTTCTTTTCCGTTAGCTGGAGAGCACTTTTGCAACAAACCCCCACTTCCACATTTTACAGTCTTAGAAGGTAACAAAGAGGGTGACAACAGTACTTTTTTGAAGAAAGTTAGTTGAGATATTGCTATTGTTAAAGTCTAAACCCATTTCATCTTAAGTAATGTTTGCCACCTTTCCCAGCTCCATCTGAATGCCAAAGTTATCTGGGTCCCTCTTTTGGCTCCTTCTGAAATTCCAAGATCCCAGCTGATAGTGAGAGTGCCAGCAGTAATGGTGAAACTTACTTCAATAGCCTCTGTTCTTTTTTTAAGAACACACAAAGGAAAAGTGGGTGGAATAGTCCACCCCTTCATTATTTTGTCTATCAATTAGTAGGCCTAATACTGACACACTAATTTTGGTTTATTAATTTCCAGTTCCATATCTTCTGCTTTTAACCAAGCAGGATTTCAACATAATTTTTGAAGTCCTAACTAATATTAGTCTCTGCTTCTTTTCTACCAATTTTTAACATTCATTAGAAAAAGCAGCAGCTTGACTTATTTTCAGTTAAGAGTTATTATGGGTTACTGTAACATTTCATGAAGTTTGATAGACCTACAAGTTTCCTCTAATCATAAGTTGAATTGTAAAAAAGCCTAATTATCACAACAGGTCCCATTTATTATAGTGGAGATCTGCCTGTTCAGTTTTCAGTTAGGAATATTGATGTGTAGTCAGCTATAAAATTAACCAGTAAGTCTAGGCTTATTGGTTAATCTTGTCAACAACACACATTTCCCCCCTCCCCAGCACACCTTGCTGCCTCTGTATCAGAGGCAGCAAAGGGGAGGGGGGTGGCAGGAGAGGCTGCTCCAAGCAGCCTCTGAATGAGACAAACCCAAGCTCCCTTCAGACAGAGGCTGCTCCACGTTCTATGGAGCAGCCTCTGTACATCGAGGGGGGGGGGGGCTCAGACCCCTCAGCACCCCATGCTGCTGCCTCTGTATCTGGTTTTTAAACTGGCTTCCCTCATGGACTATCCCCCGTCAAGCACCGAGGCAACAGCACAGGATGGCAGGGGGCTCCCTGAGAGTGGGGCCAGAGTGCACTGGCTGCCAGCCTTGACCCAGGGACTATAGAATAGTCGAGTAACCATATGAATTCTTATTGGTTACTCGACTATTCAGTTACCCAATATCTAACATCCCTATCTTCAATGCAGGATGAAGACCTAAATTGCAGAATAGTCTCCAACAGAATAGGAAGATGATTGCCCTATCTCAAAAGAGATCTACTGGATTTGGAAAAGGAAGGGGAAAGGGCAGTAGTTAGGGAGGACAGATTAATGAAACAGACTTTTCAGTTTGGAAAGGAGATGACTAAGAGGAGACATGATAGCTGTTTATAAAATTATGATGTGTGGAGAAAGTAAATGTTAGTTACTCCTTCTCCTAACAAAAAATGGCATTAATAGGGAACAGGTTTAAGCCAAAAAACTTGAAGTAGTTCTATAAGCAACGCACAGTAAACCAGTGGAACTTTTTGCCAGAGGATATTATGAAGGCAAAGACTATAATGAGGTTAAAAAAAAAACCTAGGGAAATTCATGCAGGATAGGTCCATTAATGGCTATTAGCTAGGATGGGTAGGCATGTTTGCCAGAAACTGAGAATGGGCAACAAGGGATGATCACTTGATTATCTGTTCTTTTTGTTCCCGATGAAACACCTGGCATTGACTACTATTGGAAGAGAGGATACTGGTTTAGAAGGAATGTTGATTGGATCCAGAATGGCCTTTCTTATATTCTTAGTAATTTAACACTAGACTGGACAAAGAACTAAACATACACTGTAAAATGTCAAGGAAAATCTTCTACTGAGAATAAGGGTGACGTTTCAGGGCTTTTTCTTATTTAGTGTCTGTGGACTAGCCTATAATACCTTTAATCTTGTTCATCACTACTTTTCTTGGTAGGTAAAGGTTTCACTGGGACTATTCATCATGTAAGGTACTGCTTGGCAAACAAATATGGCTAAATCTGGGATTTTAGGATTTCAACCCAAATTGCTAAGAGATGGGTTTGATTGGCATCATTTTGCAAAATCTTTAATATTCTTAACTTACTTTAACAAAGCTTTAAAAAAAGAAAAAAAACAGTGCCAACATTGGTTAAAGAAAATGAAAAGAAAATTCAATGAAACATTGAATACTGTAAATCATGCCCAGCAAATATAGCTGTAATAAATACCTTTATCTGTCTCAAAGCCAAAGACAAACGCTTCCCAAATTCAGATTATGTCTCAGTCTAAATAAATATTAAAAGGCTGCCAAATCTGTGAGTATTAGTCCCAGTGACCTCATAAATTTTCATCATGGATTAAGAAATATGATAATGAACCACGGCGGCATTTTTACCCTTCGCAAAACACAGATGAAAGAGTGAGTTTTGCTAGCCTTTCTGAAGTGCTTCACATCTCAATGTAAAACTGTGAGCTTGTCTACAGTTTTTGTACTGTTTGAGCTTTACATTTATGGAAATTATTATTTGTATTATAGCAATCATAGATCAGGACCCCACTGTGCAATATGTTGTACAAAAACAGCACAAGACAGTGCCCTGCTCCAAACATCTTAGAATCTGGTTCTAGTAGAAGCTTCTATATATCAGAATATTGGACTTTTCTAGTGAGTCGGCCCACTTTAATGATATCAGTTCCAAAATATAGGTATAGTTTTGGTAGCATGTCAGCTGTGTGTACACCAGCCCTGAGAGTGTAGTATGGTCCAGTGGTTAGGGTACTACACTGGAAATTGAGACCTATATTTACTTCAGTGAAAGAAAAAAAAAATCCAACCCACAACACCAGGGCAACATGCCTCAGAATACTGGTCAATGGATGTGGTCTTGCGGGGCTCACAGTGTGGCTAACAAGAGCAGGTTAGGTAATTAGACAAATTGGAGGATTGGGCCACAAGAAATCTGATGAGGTTCAACAAGGACAAGTGCAGAGTCCTGCACTTGGGACCGAAGAATCCCAAGCATAGTTACAAGCTGGGGACCAACCAGATAAGTAGCAGTTCTACAGAAAAGGACCTGGGGGTTACAGTTGATGAGAAGCTGGATATGAGTCAACAGTGTGCCCTTGTAGCCAAAAAGGCTAATGGCATATTAGGTTGCATTAAGAGGAGCATTGCCAGCAGATCCAGAGATGTCATTATTCCCCTTTATTCGGCTTTGGCGAGGCCACATTTGGAGTATTGTGTCCAGTTCTGGGCCCCCCCACTACAAAAAGGATGTGGACGCATTAGAGAGGGTCCAGCGGAGGGCAACCAAAATAATTAGGGGCTGGAGCATATGACTTATGAGGAGAGGCTGAGGGAGTTGGGTCTGTTTAGTCTGCAGAAGCGAAGAGTGAAGGGGGATTTGATAGCAGCCTTCATCTTCCTGAAGGGAGGTTCCAAAGAGGATGGAGAGAGGCTGTTCTCAGTAGTGACAGATGGCAGAACAAGAAGCAATGGTCTCAAGTTGTGGTGGGAGAGGTCCAGGTTGGATATTAGGAAAAACTATTTCACTAGGAGGGTGGTGAAGCACTGGAATGGGTTCCCTAGGGAAGTAGTGGAGTCTCAGCTTGACAAAGTAGTAGAGGTGTTTAAGTCTCAGCTTGACAAAGCCCTGGCCGGGTTGATTTAGTTGGGATTGGTCCTGCCTAGAGCAGGGGGCTGGACTTGATGACCTTCTGAGGTCTCTTCCAGCTCTATGGTTCTATGATTCTATGATCTCTGCTTGGGCACTGAAACAACCCGTCTCCTTTGATGAGTTTCAGAAGGAAGGAAAGATCTACACTGTTATTTTTAGCCCTGTAGGGCAAGCCTATGCAGCACAGGCCAGTAAAGAGGCTCTGAGACTTACTGTCAGTTTTTTATTGCACGCTGTAGTGTAGACATACCCTTACTTCCTCCAGTAAAATGGAGACAGTAGTACTTCACTACCACTCAGCGGCATTGGGCAGATCAATTCTACTAAAGATTAAGGTGCTTAGACCCTATGGTAATGGGACCAAAAGGTACCTAGGATAGATGGCACAGTATGTAGAATTTAGATTAAGTTTTGAAAGGTATTAATTTGATGGTAAACAGATAGGACAATTGTTTGACTGAAGGAGCTACTTGTGAGGAAAACTACAGCAAGTGAATAAGTGCAAAACTGCGAAGAAACATCCACATATTTTCTCAGAAATGGGTCAAAATCAACTCCTGGAACTGAACTCAAGAACTTTTGGTAAGTTTGGACCCAATGCAGGTCTGAAACGTTATGAATCAGAGCTCTTTCTACCTTGTATGGACATTTTTTGACTGACTACCTACAGCAGTGCAGTTTCTGAGCAGGAATTGAAAAGTTGCAATGGTAACCCATCTTTCCCCTTAGTTCTGGGATTAGAGGGGGAACCATCCCTCCAACAACCCCACTCTTCATTTGTATTTTGAAATGGTGAAATATTTACTGTAATACGTATTAAAACTAGTCATACGTCCCCTTTGTCCACTAGCAACAGGCAGCCATCTGCCATCAGTGGCTATTAGCCAGGATGAGCAGGGATGGTGACCCTAGCTTCTGTTTGCCAGAAGCTGGGAATGGGCAACAGGGGGTGATCACTTGATGATTCCCTGTTGTGTTCATTCCCTATGAGGATCCTGGCTTTGGGAGACAGGATGTTGGTCTAGAGCAAAGGTCCATCTGACCCAGTGTGGCCATTTGGTCTTTCCAAGCAAGCATTGCCTTTTGGGATACATATCCAGGAACGTATATAAAAACTACTGTTAATTTTCTTCATCCTATATATTGAGAATATCACCAGAAGCATAATGATTTGAAAATTTTCCATTCAGCACTCCACTGCCTTGTTATGAATCACACTTTTCAAGAAAGCATCAGAGCTCTTCGTGTGGCACTTTGCTATTTTTAGAGCAAATGCTGCAAGTGTATTTAGGATGATTACTTTCAAAGCTTCAGAGAAACCAATCCATAACACTAAAAACCACAGCATTCACATACCCATGTCATTCCACGGACTTCAATGCCCTTACTTCCCATTCACACCTCTGTACTTGAACAAAATCACACCCATTGTTGGAAGATGAAAGGAATGCTTATGTCACAGCAATAAAAAAAACAACCCCCAACCCACAAGTTAAAAAGGAGCTTTATGAGAACAAGACATTTTATATTTCAGATGCATCTTGAGATACAAAGTTCAGAAATAGATCCTAGTTTTGTCCAGTTCCAGGAGTCCCCATTAAGATTCAGGAGCTGCTCAACACTTCTTACTTTCAGCTACCTCCAAAGATTTCTCATCAATACCTACACTTTGCAACAAGAAAGCAATAGCAAATTAAAAAAATCAGATCTGAACTCTTCCAATATTTGATGGGATGTAGATGCAGTTTTCAGACTTGTATCTATACAAAGAAGTTCCTCATAACTCCCATTCCTAGTCTCATTGGAATCAACTGGATTTTGCCATTGATTTCAATGGGATCACATTTGGGCCTGAATTGCTTTTGTTGTTTTTATAGCTCAGCACATAGCAATCTCTTGATACACATAGTTTCCTTTAGTAAGTATAGAGCAAGTATTTTAAAATATTTTAAGAGTCTTGTTTTAACATCCTTGATCTATCCTCTGTCACATTCCTAACTCACATAGTGCTTCTGCTGACTGGGGGGGTAATACAGTAGTTCATTTTCATGACAACGTTCAAGGTTTTCTTATTTGTTCTTGTTATGTATTGAAACAACACACAATGTTTTCACAAAAATGGAAATCTGTCTATATGTTTCTAACTCATCCTTTGCTTTTTTGTTTCAGAAAGAGGGATTGAAATAGGTAGGCAGATTGAGAAACATGAGTATGAAATCTGTTGAAGAAGCCCTGGAGTTATGGGGAGGGGGAAATCAAGGTTCAATTGTTCAATTTAGAACAAAGGTTTTCATTTTAAATCATTCTAAAGGCGGTAGAGCAAGGATCCATACCTCTCCAGTCTTGACCCAAAACCTGTTCAATTACATTTGTCAACACTGGTATATCCTCACAAAAAGTTGATTCTCATAAAGCAGCATCTTTAGATGATTTTTTAAATGTTCTATCCAGCTCTACCCAGGAATCTTACTTAAATACCCAAAATTACCATCTGAAAATTTCTCAGCAGAACAATTTTCCATTAGAAAAATGCAATTTCATCAAAATGAAAAAGGTTCCAGGAAACATCTTTAAAAATTCCAATTCAGAAGCACTGAAACATTTAAGCAATATCAAAATATTTCACAAAATATTGCCACTTTATTATTGTGCTTCATTTTGGCTTGGATATATTACAATTAATATTATATTAACACAGTTCTTAATTTCAAAATATACTATAATAGTTTAATACAGGTTGAAGCTCCCTAGTTTAGCACCCTCGGTACCAACCCAGAGAACTTACCAAACCACAGAAGGTCAGTGTTGTCTGGTAGCACTGCCAAGCCTTCCACTGCTTACTGGACTCTTAGAATACATTTAGGGGTAAACTAGAGCCAAACAACAACACAGAACATTGAGAGCCAGGACTTCTGGCTGTAAACAAACTGTGGGGCTGCTGGAAACTTAGTTAATCCATGATAAATGTCATGCCCAATCATGGATGTTGCCAGACGAGAGGTTTAACCTGTACTAAGAATCTAATTATACAACAATGCAAAATGATCTTACATTATTGAAATGAAATGTTTCCACATCCAGTTTGTTGGTGTTTCTGTAGAATTGTGATGTTTCAATTCTTCCCTAGTTTAGAATGAATTTAATATCAGAAATTCATGTGTAGCAGAAATACCATTCTATGACCAGCTGTGCCTAAAATAGAGACATGTCTCAGCTCTCCAGTTCATACCCTCATCTAGAAGAAACTTTCCGAAAGTTGTATGAGTGTCTGGAGCTATATCCTAAAGGAATGGAGATATATCCAGGGTACAATTTCTAAGGGATACAAAAGATAAGGGTATATTAACTACAGGGACTAAAGGTGAGTGAGTCTCAGATTAAATCCAACATTAATTAGTATCACTGAAGAAAACAAGTGAACATTTCTTTGGATGCTAGTTCCTGATTTTCTTTCATTTGTAGTATCCAGTTGTAACACGAAACTAAACAAATGAAACTCAGAATTTACTTTGTTTTTTCATTCACTCTGCCTCTTAAATTAACCCAGGTCTTAAAATAGGATTTATCAATGTTGACTTTTGGAGCAAAGTAATTTATTCTTCTCAGTTGCTATAAAATCTTCCTAGCAGGGACTCTCTTGACTCCACACTGTCAGATTAGCCTGCAGTTTAATCTCGTTCCAATGTGTAAATAGCAAGCCAGTTTAGTGCACTCTCCTCTACCAGATAACAAGAAGAGAGGTATAGAGCAGAGCAGCACCCACTAGTTTCCATTCACAAATATTGCAGTCATACTTTGCATTTCTATAGCTTTTGACCTGGGGAATCACCAAGTTACCTCTACAAGACCTGACTCGGTGTTAAAAAACTAGGCTATGCAAATACAACAAAGGTTCACGAAAGGTTCAGTCCTTTCATGGACTGAGAACTAGTTATAAGACAGGAAACAAAGGGTAGGAATAAATGGTAAATTTTCAGAATGGAGAGGGGTAACTAGTGGTGTTCCCCCAGGGTCAGTCCTGGGACCAATCCTGTTCAACTTATTCATAAATGATCTGGAGAAAGGGGTAAACAGTGAGATGGCAACATTTGCAGACGACACTAAACTGCTCACGGTAGTTAAGACCAAAGCAGACTGTGAAGAACTTCAAAAAGATCTCACCAAACTAAGTAACGGGGCAACAAAATGGCAAATGAAATTTAATATGGATAAATGTAAAGTAATGCACATTGGAAAAAAATGACCCCATCTATACATATAATATAATGGAGGCTAATTTAGCTACAACTAATCAGGAAAGAGATCTTGGAGTCATCATGGATAGATCTCTGAAGACGTCCAAGCAGTGTGCATCAGCAGTCAAAAAAGCAAACAGGATGTTAGGAATAATTAAAAAAGGGATAGAGAATAAGATAGAGAATATCTTATTGCCCTATATAAATCCACGGTATGCCCACATCTTGAATACTGCATACAGATGTGGTCTCCTCATCTCAAAAAAGATATCGGCATTAGAAAAGTTTCAGAGAAGGGCAACTAAAATGATTAGGGGTTTGGAATGGGTCCCATATGAGGAGAGATTAAAGAGCCTGGGACTTTTCAGCTTGGAAAAAGAGGAGACGAAGGGGGGATATGATAGAGATCTATAAAATCATGAGTGGTATAGAGAAAGTGAATAAGGAAAAGTTATTTACTTGTCCCCATAACATAAGAACTAGGGGCCACCAAATGAAACTAATGGGCAGCAGGTTTAAAACAAATAAAAGGAAGTTCTTCTTCACACAGAGCATAGTCAATCTGTGGAACTCCTTGCCTGAGGAGGTTGTGAAGACTAGGACTATAACAGGATTTAAAAGAGAACTAGATACATTCATGGAGGTTAAGTCCATAAATAGCCAGTATGGGTAAGGAATGGTGTCCCTAGCCTCTGTTTGTCAGAGGGTAGAGATGGATGGCAGGAGAGAGATCGCTTGATCATTACCTATTCATTTCACTCCCTCTGGAACACCTGGCATTGGCCACCATCGGCAGACAGGGTACTGAGCTGGATGGACCTTTGATCTGACCCAGTATGGCCATTCTTATGTTCATATGTTAAGGGGTTTGAACTGAGCTCTGTAGTTTGCTTCTCTGGAAAGAAGCAAACAGCTGTTTGCTTGGGCTGTGTCCAGACTCAAGGGTTTTTTTTGAAAAAACTTCACCTGCATCTAGACTACAGCCCCGTTATTTCGAAATTAAATCGACAGAATGCGTCTTTTCTTTCAACAGCGGAAAACCTCATTTCACGAGGAAGAATGCCTTTTTTCGAAAGTGCTCTTTCGAAAAAAGGTATTCTTGAATGCAAACAGGGCTTTTTAGAAAGAGAGCATCCAGACTGCCTGGGTGCTCTCTTTCGAAAAAGCGGCTT
The DNA here is from genome assembly GCF_052426305.1 of Pelodiscus sinensis. Taxonomy (NCBI): domain Eukaryota; kingdom Metazoa; phylum Chordata; order Testudines; family Trionychidae; genus Pelodiscus; species Pelodiscus sinensis. Next base: position 19,105,871 of record NC_143054.1, read on the forward strand.
GCTTTTTCGAAAGTACTGCTTGCAGTCTAGACGCTCTTTTTCGAAAGAGGCTTTTTCGAAAGTATCTTTCAAAAAAGCCTCTTTCGAAAGAGGCTCGCAGTCTAGACATAGCCTTGGAGAGTAGAGTGGAAAGGTTTGGGGGTAGGATGTGTTCATATAAGAATATAAGCAGATGTGGATGAAATACCCCCAAAAAGTTACTTGAGTAAAAGTACTGCTACTTTGAAAAAAATGTAACTAAGTAAAAGTCAAGGTATCCTTCTGGAAAACTACTTAAGTAAAAGTACAAAAGTATCACATTTTAATTGTACTCGCATATCCATAAGTATGCATATATACGTGTGTGTGTGTGTGTGTGTGTGTGTGTGTGTGTGTGTGTGTGTGTGTGTGTAACAACAATAGCTGTTGATGAAGAAGATGCTCATCTGGAAAACTGTAGATCAGGGGTGGGGAACCCTTTTTGGGTCGGGAGCTACTGACCTATGGAAAAATCAAGTGGAGTCACACAAATGAGAGGCAACCCCCCCCCCCATTATAATAAAATTATTTACACATAGGGAAAGCAAGAAAAATGTTTCCTGAGCACTTGCTAGAGTTAAAATTCAATTATATAAACTTCTGAACTGGGCTTGTCATAAATGGACAGGTGAATGAATCAACAAGTCTCTTCCAGCCCAGCCCGCCCCATCCTCTCATCACAGGGCTTCTACGGGGGGCCCTCTGTCCCAGGGAGAATGGGGAGCCCTTGCTCTGGACACCCACGCTGCTGCTGCTCCCACAAGAAAAGAGGATTTACCTGACAAAAGGAGGTGCCTCTGTCCTCCCTGACCTTGGCTGAGCTGGCTGCTGGGTTTCCCTCCTGCTTAGCTGGCTGGCCCCAGGTAAGGTAACATGAGCTGAGCACCCTAAGCACATCCCCCTGGGAAGTTGTCCTGCTTGCTCAGGGTTCAGGCTGGCAATGCCTGCATAGATACTGTTTTTGAGTGAAAAGGTATTGTTGGGGCTAATAGAAGGCTTCTTTGTTGGCAAGGTCATTGTGCTTATTGATTGGTTACTTTTTTGGATGATTGGGGGCTTGCACATGCAGCTATGCTTAGGCAAATCAGAATGATGAACGTAGTGAGTAACTAAGTGCTCACTACCTGTATATGGTTGTGACAATTTTCTTCCACTATTTGATCTGAGGAAGTGGGTCTGGCCCACGAAAGCTCATCACCTAATAAATCATCTTGTTAGTCTTTAAAGTGCTACATAGTCCTGTTTTTTGTTTCAGCTACACCAGACTAACACGGCTACATTTCTATCACTAAGTGCTTCCAGAAACTGTAGTGGACTAAAAAAGTACAATATTTTCTAAAAACTACTTGAGCAAAAGTCAAAGTATCACAAAAATAAATTACTTGAGTAAAGTACAAATACCGAAAAAATGTACTTGAGAAGTGTAACAAAGTATTTCTACTTCGTTACTATCCACCTCACTATAAGAACGGCCATACTGGGTCAGACCAAAGGTCCATCTAGCCCAGTATCTTGTCTGCTGACAGTGGCCAATATCAGATTCCCCAGAGGGAGGGATCACAACAGGTAATACTCACATGATCCCTCCCCTGTCACCCACCTCCAGAGAAACAGATGCTAGGGACACAATTCCTACCTATCCTGGCTAATAGCCATTGATTCTGGCTAATTTACACTCCAAGGCCAATTTTCCACAGCTTCTAAACAGACCCTTAATACAAGAAATTCCAGGCTCTTCACCTCCTCTTAGTTATCTTGTCTGTTCGCCGTTACCAAAATAAATTAATAACTGGTCCATCACATTCATATGGATGCAGCAAAGGAAACTGGGCTGAAGTGGAAAAGGCTCTTAACAGCACTTTCCAGATATAAGGACACTTGAACAATGGAACAATTACCACTGCCACCAACAGCATTCCTATAAATAGAGACTAGTGTATTGATTTCTCACAGAAGAATACACCACCAGATGGTGAACAAAGCAAGGGGGATTATAACTTGAAATAAGATGGATAGAATGTGAATAACTTGTTCTGCTTCTGAAGCCAGCAAAGGAAGGGGGGGAGTGTCACATGCAGAGGTAGAGGGAGCTGTGTGCTGCAGCTGTCTTTATTGTTCTGCCTGCAAAGCTGAAACTAACACTAAAGTGAGGTTTTGCACTTGGGAAAGTGTTCAAATGTTTAAAGGGACACTTAAAAAACAGAAGTTTGATCTTGATAAAAAGTAGAGTTTGTGACATATTAATGAAATTGCTGCAATAAATGGTGAGGTGGTAAAAACAATAATTGCGACATGAACAAGGAAGTTAATGAGGATTTTCCTCATCATTTGAGAAAAATAGGGTATGCAGTACTGGGCAAATTAGTAGAAACAATAGTAAAGAATAAAATTGTGAAGCATGTAGAAGAACATAATTTGTTGGACAAAAGTCAACATGGTTTCTGTAAAGGGAAATCCTGTCTTACTAATCTATTAGAGTTCTTTGAAGGGGCTAACAAACATGCAGATGAGAGGGATCCAGTAGATATAGTGTACTTAGATTTTCGGAAAGCCTTTGACAAGGTCCCTCACCAAAGGCTCTTGTGTAAATTACATGGCCATGGGATAAGAGGGAAGGTCCTTTCTTGGATTAAGAACTGGTTAAAATACAGGAAACAAAGGGTAGGAATAAATGGTAAATTTTCAGATTGGAGAGGGGTAAATAGTGGTATCCCTCAAGGGTCTGTCCTGGGACCAATCCTTTTCAACTTATTCATAAATGATCTGGAGAAAGGGGTAAACAGTGAGGTGGTAAAGTTTGCAGATGATACCAAACTGTTTAGAATAGTCCAGACAGAAGCAGACTGTGAGGGACTCCAAGAAGATCTCACCAAACTGAGTGATTGGGCAACAAAATGGCAAACAGAATTTAATGTGGATAAGTGTAAAGTAATACACATTGGAAAAATAACGCCAACTATACGTACAGTATGATGGGGGCAAATTTGGCTATGACAAATCAGGAAAGAGATCTTGGAGTTATCGTGGACAGTTCTCTGAAAACATCCACACAGTGTGCAGTGGCGGTCAAAAAGGCAAATAGGATGCTAGGAATTATTAGGAAAGGGATAGAAAATAAGACCCAGAATATTTTACTGCCCCTGTATAAAACTATAGTACGCCCACATCTTGAATACTGTGTACAGATGTGGTCTCCTCATCTCAAAAAAGATATTTTGGCCTTAGAAAGGGTTCAGAAAAGGGCAACTAAAATGATTAGGGGTTTGAAATGGGTCCCATATGAGGAGAGGTTAAAACGACTGGGACTTTTCAGTTTAGAGAAGAGGAGACTGAGGGGGAAGATGATAGAGGTATATAAAATCATGAGTGGTGTGGAGAGGGCGGATAAAGAAAAGTTATACATTAGTTCCCTAAACAGAAGAACTAGAGGACACCAAATGAAATTAATGGGTAGCAGGTTTAAAACTAATAAAAGAAAGTTCTTCTTTACACAGCATGCAGTCAACCTGTGGAACTCCTTGCCAGAGGAGGCTGTGAAGGCTAGGACTATAATAGAGTTTAAAGAGAAGCTAGATAATTTCATAGAGGTTAGGTCCATAAAAGGCTATTAGCCAGGGGATAAAATGGTGTCCTTGGCGTCTGTTTGTCAGCGGTTGGAAAGAGATGGCAGAAGACAAATTGCTTGATTGTGTCTTCAGTCCACCCTCTCTGGGGCACCTGGTGCTGGTCACTGTCGACAGACAGGATACTGGGCTAGAAGGACCTTTGGTCTGACCCAGTACGGCCGTTCTTATGTTCTTATGTCTACACTACAAAGTTAATTCAAAATAACAGCAGTTATTTCGAATTAACTTTAATAACGTCTGCACAGACAAATCGCTATTTCAAAATAAATTAGAAAGAGTGGAGCCCCTATTTCGAATTTGGTAAAACTCATTCTATGAGGAGTAATACCAAATTCGAAATAGCTATTTCGAATTAAGTGCTGTGTAGACACTTAATTCGAAATAGGGGGCCTCCAGCCCTTCCCAGGGAGCCCTGGTGGCCACTCTGGGAACAACTAGGAAAACTTACTCTCCTCTCCCCCAGCCCCAGAGACATTAAAGGGGTAGACTTCAGCCACAGTGCCTGAGCCAGCTCCAAGCCTGCCGGCCCAAAGCCAGCAGTAGCCACTGGGGCCCCTGACCCAGTGGCCCCAAAACATGAGCCAGCAAGCCACTGGCAGCCAGCCCTCCACCACTCCTCAGGAGCAGTCTGCCAGCTCCCAGGAGCCTGACAGGGGCTGGAGAAGGTGGGTGCCTTCCTGGTCCAGGATGGAGATCATGGACCTTATTTAGGTTTTGGGGGGGATGCCCCCAACATCCATGATCTCCACACTAGATGGAGGAATGCGGCCGTCTATGGCAGGATCGCTGCCAGCCTGGCCACCTAAGGCCACATGTGAACCAAGGAGCAGGTTAGCATGAAAATCTAGTTGGTCCGGCAAGACCCCCAAACCTATGCCCTGAGCTTCCCCTCCCCCTTTCCCTTGATTCCCCCTTCCAGCTCTCTCCTCCCAAGTTTCTCTCTCTTCCCCTCTCCCACTCCCTTTTCCCAGTGTCCCCAGAGGTTCATTCCCCTCCGCTCCCCAGTTTTGTTCAATAAACCCAGTTTCTATTTTTGAACATACGTGTCTTTTCTTTAACATCAGGAAGGGGGGCTAGGCAGGGGTAAGTGGAAGGACATGAGGGAGGAATGGGGCATGAGCCCCCAGTGGGGAGGACCAGGGAGGCTCTGAGGGCTTCTCAGGGTGGACGCTCTCCCTAAGTGCCTCCTGGAATCTGACAGCCCCCCGATGGGCCCTCCAGATGGCAGCCTGCAGCAAGTGCAGCTGGGTTGATGGCAACGACCCCATGAGATGCACCGGTGTGCCCAGGGGCAGCTCTGGCTCCATGTGTCCGAGTGCTGTGGTGTCCTGACAGCGGGGACACAGGGCACTCCAAGACAGGACTGCTTTGCTGTCCCTCATCTAGGTAGACAAGCAAGTGGAGAAACCTGAGAACTGTCTGTCCGGGGTGGGGGAAGGGTCCTTTTAAGTACTGAGCTCAGTTACCCTCAGGCAACAGCCCCACACACTAAGTCCTAACCTGATGCCCTGCCGGCACTGGTTCCGGCCAGCCTGAATTTCGGTTCAGGGTTCACTCAGTGTGGACGTGCTATTTTGAAATAGCATAATGCTATTTCGAAATAGTTAATTCGAATTAAGCTAATTCAAAATAACGCATCTATACACAAAAACTATTAAGTTAATTCAAAATAGCACTGTAGTGTAGACATACCCATAGGCTGCGTCTAGATTGGCATGATTTTCCGGAAATGCTTTTAATGGAAAAGTTTTCCGTTAAAAGCATTTTCGGAACAGAGCGTCTAGAGTGGCATGGATGCTTTTCCGCAAAAGCACTTTTTGTGGAAAAGCATCCGTGCTAATCTAGACGCGCTTTTCCACTAAAAAGCCCTGAGCGCCATTTTCGCGATCGGGGCTTTTTTGCGGAAAACAAATCTGAGCTGTCTTCACTGGCCCTTTTGTGCAATCTTTGTGCAAAAGGGACTTTTGCCCGAACGGGAGCAGATTAGTATTTCTGCAAGAAGCATTGATTTCTTACAGTAGGAAGTCAGTGCTTTTGTGGAAATTCAAGCAGCCAGTGTAGACAGCTGGCAAGTTTTCCGGAAAAGTGGCTGATTTTCCGGAAAAACTGGCCAGTCTAGACACAGCCATAGAGACTCCATATTCTCCTGAAAGTAGACAGTGTTGATGTCTACTTTGGGAAGAAAACAAAGGTTCACTAAAGAGATGATTCTAGAAGATAGAGCAGGGGCCTATAAGTTAAAACTCCTGAGGAATTTTTCTACCACTGACTTGCTATTTGATCCTGTGGAAGTTACTTTTTATAAAGAAACATTTGAGGCACACTTTGTCAGTTTATTTGTCAATAAGACATCCAATAAAGGTTGATGCCACATAAACGATATTTAAAAAAAAATAGCCGCTTGTGCCTCTTTTTATCTTTGTTAAATAGATATAGCAAATCCCACAGAGCTTGTGAAATTTAATTTCTGTAAAGTTCTGAGATCCTCAAAACAGTAATATAAAAGTGCAAGACATCTCCAGACTCTTTCAATAAAGAATAACACTGCAGATTGCTTTTTAATTGGAGCAACAAGGAAATATAACAGAATCAAAGATCACGTAATGGGAGTGTGGAAGGAATGACAAGTGAGCACAAAGCATGCAGGACTGGATCTTTATATCATTTACTCTTATAAAAGATTATTCCCAGCCTCGTTGGAATTGAATGTTGTATGACTCAATGCCTATTGCCATTTTTATGCCCAATTCCTTATATACTCTCAATACAGGATTGGGCCCATAGCATGCTTGCATTGATTATCATGCTCAGATGCATAGATTCAGCTCTAAGGAGGATTTACCTTCTGAAATTGCTACTGAGCTGACAACAGTATTATTAGCAGGCAATGGACCGTTGACAGGGCTCACATTCCATAATGTTTGTTTCATCAACTCTCAGAACGAGGCTGTAAACAAAACAAACAAACAAAACTTACATTCCTCTGGGTAAATTCTATCCTGTTCCCCCATCCCTAGCATTCACAGAGGGAATGGAAGGAAACAAGAATCAGTTCGGCGTGGTAGCATCAGAAGAACACATTCTATAGCAGATTGTGTTGAGGGGAAAAGAAAGTTATGAATAGGAGTGGAAAACACTCTGCATGCATTACAGCTCCTTTCGCAGGACCTTCTTTTACACCTCCAGATGGGGAGAATGGCTACACAATGATTGAGTAAGCAGGAGGAGCACAGACAGTGGAAATGGAACATTTTAGACAAACAGAGACTCTTTGAGGAAGGCCATGTTCCTTTCTCCTGAGGGCTAAATGGATTTCACAAGGCTCCCTACCCCAGCCAATAATGAAGAACTCAAAAGTTGACTCCACATATTGCCACAAAAGCTCTTTATGGATATTTTCCCAGAGGAAAAAACAGTTTCAATTGAAATGAACTGTCATGAGCAATGACATGCTCATTACATGAATTGTAAATGCAGTAAACTTCTGACAATCCGGCACCTTTAGGACCCAGGGTGTTCCGGATTATCAAATATGCCGGACTATCAGAAGGGGGGGCTATGAGGGGTCTGGGGTGGCGCTATGGGACCAGCCTGGCAGCACCCCAGCTGCTCTGCCCCAGGTGTCCCCGATTCCACTGCTGGTCAGTTTCAGCAGCGGCTAAATTGGGGAAGCTGGGGGCAGAGCAGCTCCAATTGTCCGGCTGCCCAGAGCACTTCCAGGTTTCCGATGGTGCTGGACCATCAGGAGTGCCAGAGCATTGGATGCCGGACCAATGGAGTTTTACTGTACTTTCACTTATTATAGTGACAAAGAAATAAATCAGGGAACCACACATGCCAACTAGGCTGCACAAGTGTAATATAAGAAAATCTGCACAGAATAAATGAAGAGTAGTTCTGCACTGTCAGCAGTCAATAACAGAGAAAGTTAGAAGGAAGGAAATAACTAGACGTTGTAACAAAAAGTATAGTATATTATTACAAGAAATTATTCAGAGGGTATGAAAGCAGAGATCCCCAGGCTCCTATTAACTCAAGTCCAAATTGATGCTTAGCATTTAAGTGTCCCTAAAAAAAAATATTAATAGCATATACAGGTACCACATCTCACCCACTAAACTATAGCTATTCTGGCAAAACTTTATAGTGCCAACTAGTCCTAAGGCTCAGGAAATTGGCAAAGAAACTGAACCTGTGAAAAATGTCTAGTCTGACAAATAAGAGGCTAAGATCATTTTAAAAGTAAGAAGATTTAAAAAAAAAATGCTTTATGATTTATATGAATGGTATGTTCTGGGATGGTCACAAGAGTATCCTCGCGCTGGGGTATTACAGCATTGAGGTGTGTCCTCAGGGTGGCGGATTGAGGAATCCCTCCGTGGAGTGATCCCAAGGGGTTGTGCCAAATAATATGGAATAAAGTGCCATGAACCAACAGTATCTATGAGAAGGGAAACTCTGATTCCAAACCAGGGCAGACTGAGCTCGCTAAGCCTTTTTAGGCGCGTCAGTCTAGGAGAAAGTAACTGATCTCAAACCTGCGCTTTCTCCCTCCAGTGTACATGTAGCAGTTCCTGTGCCTGTGCACGATGGTCAGAGTGAGAAGAGAGAGTGGGGTTGGAACTCACAAGCCTGCCTCACTGAAATCCATTCATAATGAAGGTATCTCTCTTGACACCAAAGATTTTCCTGTTGGCGAAAGTCCTACAGTGATGGGCAAAAGCGACGAGGAGTCCTGTGGCACCTTATAGTGATGGGCAAGTGTCATCAGATACAGGTGGAAGATACCACTGGAAGCATTTAGTCACAAACCTCCATGTAGGTGGCTCAGGTGTGGTGGTCGTCTGTCTACTGAACTGGAACAACAGCAGCTCCCGTATCCTGCCTCGGTGTCAAAGCAACCGTATTTAGGGACAGCACTGCTTTCTTTGAAAGAAGCAGGGGAGAGAAAATAATCCCTAAACACAGCTTGGTCTAATTGCACCCTGTAGGCTAACCGCAACCCACTGAATTTTTGCGGTCACAAGGGAAAATCAATGACTAAACAGAACCTACACTTTGCATCCTGGAACGTATAGCGTATCCAGGCATTCAAAGAATGAGGAGTAACGTTAGTTCGAACTAAGGGGTTTTGTTCGAACTAATGCATTCCAGCGTGCACTTTCACTTTCAGAACAGCTGTTGAGCAGAGTAACGCGCCAGTGAGATCATGCTTATGAAGCGCGGGATATTTAAATCCACGCTTCATTAGCAATTTCGGTCGCCTACATTTTCATCCCTAGTTTGAACTAGGGTGCAAGTATGATGTACCCCTAGAGATCTTACAGTCTAAATAGGCAAGATAGAGAAAGGAAGAGAAGGGTTATCAGGTGAAGTGAATTTGTCCAGTTGCACAACAGGTGAGAGGTAGAACTAAAAAGAGTACCCATGTCTACTGATTCCCAGTCAGTATGCTACCATCCATCACTATGGCTATGTCTAGACTGCAAACCTCTTTCGAAAGAGGCTCTTTCGAAAGATACTTTCGAAAGAGCCTCTTTCGAAAGAGAGTGTCTAGACTGCACGTTGAACTTTCGAAAAAGTGGCTTGCTTTTTCGAAAGAAAGCATCCAGTGAGTCTGGATGCTCTCTTTCGAAGAAGCCCTATTTACATTGAAGAACGCCTTCTTTTGAAAGAGGAACTTTCGAAAGAAGGCGTTCTTCCTCGTGAAATGAGGTTTACCGCCATCGAAAGAAAAGCCGCGTTCTTTCAATTTAATTTCGAAAGAACGCGGCTTGAGTCTGGACGCAGGTGAGGTTTTTTCGAAAAAAGGCTACTTTTTTCGAAAAAAACCCTGAGTCTGGACACAGCCTATGCAGCCAATATTACACAGTACTTCAAACACATTTTTTCATGTACAGAGATACTGTACATCAGTCACATCCCCTTCAGTTTTTACTTTTGTGTCTCCTACAAACAATTGGCTCTGAATCTGTGATTGGAGTGTACGTACCCACCATTACTGGTCACCCTCCAATGCCCATGCAGAGAAAAGCTCCAGTAAGAGATGCTGCACTGGGGAAGATTTGCATTAATCTGATTGCATTAATTTTCCACCAGAGGCATAGTGAGGGTGTTAGGCGCCTGGGGGCAAAGGCAAAATTTGCGCCCCCAACCCGCAGCTGGACTGCCTCCTTGCCTTTCCTGCCACCACATGGGGTTCCCTCCGGCAAACAGGGCCATTCCGCTTCCAACCTGACTGACATGTCCTCTGGTCAATCGGCAGCTAAGGCTTCTTGGAGGGGTGGTCTACAGGCAAGGATCCAGATGCTGTGGCCCAATGGGAGGCACCTCAGACCGACTGTTGATGCAGGGGATTGTGATGGTTGTAGTCGCAGATGGGACCTGTGTGCTAGCTGTGTTCTACGCATGCTCAGCCTGAACCACTGCCCTATGCACCACCGCCACCGGGTGTTGCATGCTCAGTTTCAATTTCCTGCAGGTGCGGAAGCAGCTGGCGCCTGTGGGATCCTAGCACTGTCCTTCCTTCCACTGTCTGGCTGGCGCCCGCGGGGTCCTAGGACTCCAAGTGCCGTCCTTCCCTCCCCTGCTAAATTGGTGCCCCTCTAGCATGGTGCCCGGGGGCAACTGCCCACCACACCCACACCCACACCCACCTTGTAACACCACTGTTTTCTACCTCTGTACAAGCTAGTGCTTACTCTTGCTGCTAGTGGCACCATTGCAGAAAAAGAATTCCCTTTCCACAGCAACTGTGACACCACAGATTCTGTGTCTGAGAACACCTTTCTGCAGATACCACATATGTGTGTCCATGTGAGCTTTCCTTACATGTTGCTGCTAGATAGCACTCTTATGTCCATTTGCTCGCGCTAGCTTTAGCACTTCCTCGCCTATAGGAATATATCTTCAGTTGATGTAAACTAGCACAGCTACACTGACTTCAACAGAACTAAGTTTATGACAACTTAGTATTGGCCCATGGGATCTGATCAAAAGCTGACTGATTTTCAAGGGTTTTGGATAAAGTGTGTATTTCAGCTAATTTCTACCTTGAACTTTTACAGCATCATGGATTATATCACAATTAAATGGATGAATCTTAAAGTAAGGATCTAATCATAGAGCTCTATGTGGATACAAAATTGGTATCCACATCTGCAAAAAATGATCAATAAATAGCCACATATGCAGCTACTCATGGATATAAGGCAGATACAAAATGTGCAGCTATATTTGCATCCGTAACTGCAAACGTGAGCCATGGATATCCATGGATTTGCAGGGCTCTGATGATTCATTGGCAACCATGTTTCCTCTAATGATATGTGTATCACCTTGGTCCAACCAATGTCATACCTTAAGATCTTTATAAGCACCCTTGATATTCCCTAGACATCCTCTTTATAACGAGAACCCTCTTTACAGGGAATATCCTGGTGATATAATCTCTACCATTAAAATCCTTCTGATTTCATCTTTTGTAATCCCAAAGACAAATTATTTGCTTTCATTGCTATACTTCTGAGTCAAATGGTCATTGTTTGATTACCAAGGAACAAAAGTTGGTTATTTTGCCAGGTTACGTCTACACAGCACCATAAACTTGAAATAAGATACGTATCTTATTTTGATTTTATTTCAAAAATAGCTTATTTTGAAATTGGTGCATCTATACAGCACCAAATTTCAAAATAATGCACTATTTTGAGGCATCCCTTAACCCTTGTGGAACAAGGAATATTTTTCGAAATAACGGGTGTCTTGTTCAGATGTGGTGTAGCTATTTCGGAATACCAAACGTATCCCGAAATAACTGTACTGTGTAGATGAACCCCCACAAAATAACTTCATGGGTTAGTTTCTCAGAAATTTCTATTATTACAATCTCTGGCACACTCCACTGGGATCTTTAAATCACCAAGATATATATAATATGCATGGCATTATGAATAGACATCTGCCTGCCCAGAGGTTTCATTATAAACCTATACACAAACCTATAACCTGGAATAGAAAAATTGTTTAGACAATCAAGTTTCTGCCATTTCTCTTGGACTCGGTTAATTTTTTTAAGTCTGAAGTAATTGGATCCAGAGTTGTACAATTGGAAAATTATCCAGCATTGAAATTTGGATCTGTGTCTAATGATTTGTTTCTCAGCATGACTAGAGGATAGCTGCATTACTATAAGAGACCTGAGTAATCATAAAGTGTCCATGTCTCAATGTCTAAAATATTAGTCAACAGTACTTGCCACAGAGAAGCAAATAGAAGTGATAAAGAATGCAATAACTTTATTAATTTTCAGTATTAAAAAACCAAATTGGATCTTTGCTGCATAATTTTGTTGTAATGTTCTGCATAGAACCAATGTCTTTAACTATGTCCTAAAGTATGTGGGTCAGATCCTCAGCTGGTATAAAATGTAATTATTCAAGTCAAAGGAGCAATTTAAATATAGAGTTGCTGAGAAATCTGTCTCCTTACTTGTTTCCCTAAAACTGAAATAAAATTGCTCTAGACTGACTTTTGCCTTCCATGTAAAAACAGTTGACAACTAATACATCACTAAAGTCTTATAGAATCATAGGACTGGAAGGGACCTCGAGAGGTCATCGAGTCCAGCCCCCCACCCTCAAGGCAGGACCAAGCTCCGTCTACACCATCCCTGACAGATGTCTGTCCAACCTGTTCTTAAATATCTCCAGAGAGGGAGATTCCACCACCTCCCTTGGCAATTTATTTTTTTCCTAATGTCCAGTCTAAACCTCCCTTACTGCACTTTAAGCCCATTACTCTTTGTCCTGTCCTCAGAAGCCAAGAGGAACAAATTTTCTCCTTCCTCCTTGTGACACCCTTTTAGATATTTGAAAACCGCTATCATGTCCCCCCTTAATCTTATTTTTTCCAAACTAAACAAGCCCAGTTCATGAAGCCTGGCTTCATAGGTCATGTTCTCTAGACCTTTAATCATTCTTGTCGCTCTTCTCTGTACCCTTTCCAATTTCTCCACATCTTTCTTGAAATGTGGCGCCCAAAACTGGACACAGTACTCCAGCTGAGGCCTAACTAGTGCAGAGTAGAGCGGCAGAATGACTTCAGGAGTTTTGCTTACAACACACCTGTTGATACAACCTAGAATTATATTTGCTTTTTTTGCAACAGCATCACACTGTTGACTCATATTCAACTTGTGGTCCACTATGACCCCTAGATCCCTTTCCGCCATGCTCCTTCCTAGACAGTCGCTTTCCATCTTGTATGTATGGAACTGATTGTTCCTTCCTAAGTGGAGCACTTTGCATTTCTCTTTATTAAACTTCATCCTGTTTACCTCTGACCATTTCTCTAACTTGCTAAGGTCATTTTGAATTATGTCCCTATCCTCCTAAGAAGTTGCAACCCCACCCAGTTTGGTATCATCTGCAAATTTAATAAGCGTACTCTCTATCCCAATATCTACATCATTGATGAAGATATTGAACAGTACGGGTCCCAAAACAGACTCTTGCGGAACTCCACTTGTTATCCCTTTCCAGCAGGATTTAGCACCATTAACAACAACTCTCTGAGGGTATGTCTACACTACCCCGCTAGTTCGAACTAGCGGGGTAATGTATGCATACTGCACTTGCTAATGAAGCCCGGGATTTGAATTTCCCGGGCTTCATTAGCATAAGCAGGGAGCCGCCATTTTTAAATCCCCGCTGCTTCGAAACCCGTGTAGCCGCGCTACACGGGGTTCGAAGCAGCGGGGATTTAAAAATGGCGGCTCCCCACTTATGCTAATGAAGCCCGGGAAATTCAAATCCCGGGCTTCATTAGCAAGTGCGGTATGCATACATTACCCTCCTAGTCCGAACTAGGAGGGTAGTGTAGACATACCCTGACTATGGTTATCCAGCCAATTATGCACCCACCTTATCGTGGCCCTATCTAAGTTATATTTGCCTAGTTTATTAATAAGAATATCATGCGAGACCGTATCAAATGCCTTACTAAAGTCTAGGTATATGACATCCACCACTTCTCCCTTATCCACAAAGCTCGTTATCCTATCAAAGAAAGCTATCAGATTAGTTTGGCATGACACGTTCTTCACAAACTCATGCTGGCTATTCCCTATCACTTTATTACCTTCCAAGTGTTTGCATATGATTTCCTTAATTACCTGCTCCATTATCTTCCCTGGGACAGATGTTAAACTGACCGGTCTGTAGTTTCCTGGGTTGTTCTTATTCCCCTTTTTATAGATGGGTATGATATTTGCCCTTTTCCAGTCTTTTGGAATCTCCCCAGTCTTCCATGACTTTTCAAAGATCATAGCTAAAGGCTCAGATACCTCCTCTATCAGCTCCTTGAGTATCCTGGGATGCATTTCATCAGGACCTGGTGACTTGCTGACATCTAACTTTCCTAAGTGATTTTTAACTTGTTCTTTGTGTATCCTATCTTCTAAACTTACCCTCTCTCTGCTTTTATTCACTACGTTAGGCACACCTCCAGACTTCTCCGTGAAGACCGAAACAAAGAAGTCATTGAGCATCTCCGCCATTTCCAAGTTTCCTGTTACTGCTTCTCCCTCCTCACTGAGCAGTGGGCCTACCCTGTCCTTGGTCTTCCTCTTGCTTTTAATGTATTTATAAAAGGTCTTCTTGTTTCCCTTTATGCCTGTAGCTAGTTTGATCTCATTTTGTGCCTTTGCCTTTCTAATCTTGCCCCTGCATTCCCGTGTTGCTTGCCTATATTCATCCTTTGTTATTTGTCCTAGTTTCCATTTTTTATATGACTCCTTTTTGTTGACTCCTTTTTATATGACTTCTTGTTCAGTGATTTAGGCCTTTAAAAGCTCATTGGTCCTTCAGGTGTTTTGGATGAGGTCTATTTTTTCATTCAGTCTGTACCATTTTATGGATATGCAAAGGGAACCCTTGTTGCCATTGAGTAAGATTTCCCCCTTTGGGGCTGATGCCTGTTTTATTTGCATTTTTCCAAATCATCCTAGCATCCAAGGTTAACACCCTAAATTGTAAGTGCATTCTGGGATAAAGTATTGCATCAGAACTTTCTTCCTTTTTTTTGTGTTTGCAAGACAGCTGGCATCATTTGTATGGTCTAATAAATCTAGTATTGGACTTGAGCACAGGAGACCTGGATTCTCTTCTCAGCCAGGGCAGTGTATGACTTTGGACAAACTACTTTCTCCCTGTTCCTTTCTTCCCAGACATTTCTATTTAGTTTGCAATCTCTTTAGGAGGATTTACTATTTCTTACTGTGCATTTGTCTTTGCCTAATACAACAGGTTATTTATCTCAGATGGAGTTTAATGTTACTTTAATACTAATATTTTTATAATTTTAAGCATATAACTCATCTGCATACTGTACTAAAAAACTGCCATTTGTTAAGAACACCAGTAAACATAGTTAAAGAAGCTTATGGTAATTGACAAGTGGCAGACCACATCTCACATTCATCTGTCAGTTTCCTCGCCCTCATGTCAGTGGATAGATCAGTGATACTCAGACTGTGGCTCCAGAGCTGCAAGTGGATCTTTAATGTGTCTCCTGCAGCTCTCTGCTGCACATTATATTAAACCACAATGTGACTTAATTAGTAGCCAGTCAAAGTCGTTCACCATTCAGGATGCTTTTATGCTTTTATGATGTAGTTGCTAAGATAATATTTGGTCATTTTGCTCTAAGAATTATATTATATAAAACAGTAAATGAAAAAATGAATTCACACTACTGTGGCACACTTTTGTGTAATGTTAATTGCTAGGTTGGTTCTTGAACCACCCAGGTCTGAGTACTTCTGTCAGATCATTGATCCGAATTCTACAAAGAGCTCTTCAGAGGTTTATCCTGAATTTCCATGAAGCCCCACTGACCTCTAGAATCAACTCACATGGCACTCTTTTCAGGATTGGGTCTTCAGGCGTAAATGAGGATACTATTATAGAATTAAAGACAATGAATCCATTAAAGAACACTGGAAGGAACACTACCAAAAACTTCTAAATCAAGAATAGACTGTGAGCAATGACACCATTGATCCCATCCCTTAACACCCATTTGGGAAACTCTTGCCAATCCACCAACAGCCAAAGAAATCCACAAAACAATGAAGCAAATGAAGAATAAAACAGCAGGCCCATTACGCCACGGTCCATTGTGCTACCCTTGCCTTTGGCAAACTGTCTCAAGGTTGGTTCAATAACCACCTCAGAACACATACAAGGCTTTTAATTTACAGAGTGATAGTAATCCCAACTCTCATCTACAGCTGTGAGGTTTGAGCAACCTACAAAAGAACACCTGAAAAACCTGGAGGATTTTCTCTGGAGGATGCTCAACACAAAGTGGGTGGATCACCTCACTAACATTTGTGTCCTCATAGAGGACAACTCCTTCTGTACTGAGGCCCTGATTATCCAGCACCAGTTGAGGTTAGAATGGACACTGTGTGCATATGCTTGCCAAAATAATTACTATACTGCCAATTCAAAAGAGAAAGGAAATGGGGAGGCCAAAATATATGTTTCAAATATATACTGACAAATATAGACTGTCCGTCAAATATAGACTGACAAAGATGCCCTCAAGACAAACAAGGTGTGGCATCCATATCACACATTAGGAGACAGTAGCCCAGAGAAGGGCTAACTGGCAAAGATTTGTTAGAGAAGGAAAAATCACTTTTGATTGAAAAAAAAATCTTTTGCCTTGATCTCAGAAAACATCAGCAAGAAAAGACAGAGCATGGTCATGAAGCAATCACCCAACCCTACCTTCCAACATCACCTGCAACATTTGCCACCGAATTTGTGGCTCAATTATCTTAGTCACCAAAAGGCCCATAAAAAATAAAAGCCCATGAAACAGATTCATCCTTGAACTTGAGGGACTGACAATGATAGAATTTCTACATTTCACTTGTCCATTCCTCTTTGGTATGTGTGAAATCTCATACGTTTTCCAAACTTTGCCTCTTGTGTGTAGTTACCTCTCTGGAATGATTTTCAAAAAGAAAAATGTCACATGGATTAATGGAGGTGTCAAGGTAAAATTTCTAAAGGAGCTAGAAATCATAGATTTCTACGGAAAGAATTGAAGCAGCCTCTTATGAGAAGGTCATTTACAGATTACAAAACAAGGAAGTACAAGAATGAGATCTGAAGTTGAATTCAAAATATTAACAATTATAGGACATGATCCTGCTCCCGGTGAAGTCAGCAGCAAAGCTAGTTAGGTCACAGATGTTGTATATTTAAGTGTTTTATTATTATCTCCCTTCATCTTGTCTTTTACACCATTGTCTCTTGGGAAAAACAGTAACTTATAAATAGCATTGAAGGCTTTTCAAAAGATATTCTTCTCTTTTATTCTACATACATATTTTATACTGTATTATTAGAAAATAGTTGTGTTATAGTATAAGCCAGTGGAGTCATCTTCTCATACTGTTTTGCATAATTCGATCTTTGTGTCTATCTCTGCAAATTACAGAATAAATTATAAATGCTTAAACCTGATTTTGTTGTAAGCAACTAAGATTCAAGTGGATTCCCCTGTCCTTCATCCACCTTTTACACAAGTTTTCTTCCTTGTCTACCGAGCTGATCACATCTGTCTCCTCTTTGAACTTCTCCACTGCTTTCCCATCCATCATTACTTCAAATTCAAGCTTTTGATACCCTCTATAAAGCTTTTTAACTGACCCTCCCTAAATTATCTTCCTGCCCACTGTTCCCTAACTCTAGACTCTGCCAACATTCCCATCCTCATCTACATGTTTCTTAAATTCACACACAATCACATTTATGTCTATTCTTGTGTTTGGTACAAACTTCCTAAGTACACCAGCAAGGCCTTGATATAGTCCATATTGAAGACCTTAAATGTTTCCATCTGTTTTGTGGCTTACAGCGAGTTGACATGTTTGTAAATTGTTTTCCTTTGCCTACTCTGTTTACTTAACTGTCCTTGTATTTTGAGCTCTTTAGAGCAGGGACCTCAAGTATGAGATGCTTTCCCAACACATTATTGGTGCACCATAAATAAATAGTAACCATCTGCCTTTAAGGTCCTATTGTAATTTCTCTCTAAAAAGCTTTTAAAGCTACAGTGCCAAATGTCCTGGCCTGGGGAGGTCTTTTCCCTATTAATAGGGAGTCAAACAGGCATGTATTATAGTATACCATCATGCTCGTTCTTAGAATTAAAAAGATGGAAGCATGGTTTGGCACCATATATATGGTGCCACCTGACTAATGCTGGCAGAGTTAGAACAGGATGAACCTCCCAAATCTGGGATTCCGTGGTCTGAATGCTGCTGGACCTACAAGCCCAGAAGACCAGGAGCAGGAGCCAGCTGGGAGAACGCAGGGCTGGGGATCCCTGGCTGGGCCAGGTGGCAGCTGTGGATCCCCAGACAGGCTAGGGAATCCCTGGAATCAGTGGGGTTTGGGGCAGAGGAGGGAGAGGACCCCCAGCAAGGAAACTTCCAGAGTCAATGGGGCCAAGCTGCTGTCAGGCAGTCCCAGGCTGGGAAACCCTGGGAACCCCCCGGCGGGAGCAGGACTGGGAATGCCAGACAGTGAGGAAGCCCTGGCCAGGGAACCTGTGGAATCCCCAATGGAAGAGGGCCTGGGGTGGCCAGACTACCCCACCAAGGTAACCTCCAGTGAAAGCGGGGCCAGGCAGTTGGCAGAGGACCATTTGCTGGGGAGCCCAGGGAACACCCAGAGGCAGCATCTGAATAGAGTTGGCAGCAGCAATGTGGTCCTGGCAGGGAAACTCTGGAGATCCCACAGTGGCAATGGTCAGGTGGTCCCAGCCAGAATCCCACTGGAACTCTGGCAGCAGTAAATGGGCAGCAGGGTGGGATCCGTAGCTTTAGGAGCTCCAGAGAGAGGAGTCCAAAAGTGGGCAGCCAGCATGGAAGCATTGACCTACCCTGGACTGGCAAACTCCCTACTTTGGGATCCCTTAGGTCCCAAAGGTGCTGGATCAGGGAGGATCAATCTGTATGTCTCTCTGAGCTCCAAGTGCAATAACTGGAAATGGGGGTTCTGCCAAATATATGAAGTCAACTTCTCCAGTTCCCACAAGAATCAGCCGCTACTAAAGATCATCTCTATTTGTGACTCCTACCTGATGCCTCCTCTCCCCATCTCCCCACAAAAATAAACCCCATAACATACACCTTGCTTGAACACATCTTGGATGGCCCTGCAGGCCTATTTGTGTAGCAAAGCCAATTACTTCTTCCATTAGTGTGTGTCTACCTTTTGATGCAAACAGGCTCATCTACAAGTCCTATATGCACTAAACTCTGCTTATAATGTTTAACAAACAGCTAGGAGACAGGCTAGCCAGGAGAGAAAGTACAGCACTTTTGATTGATTTCATCAGCATACTATTTAGCTCAAGGTTACTCTGGCTTCTGGAAACATTACATTCACCCTGGGCATTTTCAGATGCTTAACACAGACTTCAGGGTTAGGTAACTTAATTGTCAAAGTCATTTGCAAAAACTCGATACGTACCTTTATACACATACTCATACTACAGTTAAGTAGCGTAAGGCTCTGTCTCTATGTAACCTGCTCACAATTTGCTCCTACATGTTTAACCCTCTGTTTCAGATTGTGCTATTTGACTTTACCATATGATACTGAGAGCAGTACTGGGAACACTATTATGTGAAATATTATTAGAAATAGCTTCTGTAAGTTATTTATTTAGGCCAGATGCTTAGCTATCAGAGTATGTCTACACTAAAGTGTTATTTCGAAATAGCTTATTTCAAAATAGTGCTTCTACACACAAAATGCATTTCAAAATAGCTTTTTGCCATTTCAAAATAGCGTATCCACACTGAGTGGATGCTCAGGCACTGTGGCTAGAGTCTACCCCTTTAAGGGCTCCGGGGATGGGGGATAGAGAGGAGTGTTCTTGGTTGAGGCTGGAGTGGCCACCAAGACACCCTGGGAAGGCTGGAGGCCCCTATTTCGAAAGAAGTGTCTACACAGCACTTATTTTGAAATAGCTATTTCAAATTTAGCATTATTCCTCATGGAATGAGGTTTACCAAATTCGAAATAAGCACTCCACTATTTCAAATTTATTTCAAAATAACGGTTTGGCTGTGTAGATACTAGGAAAGTTATTTCGAAATAACAGTTGTTATTTTGAAATAACTTTGCTATGTAGACATACCCATACTTTTCAGTGAAGTCCATGGTGCTTCACAGATGTAGCACTGATGGGGATTGGGCCCATCTAATTTGCTTGTATTTTCAGAATGGAGGAATCTTCAATATTCAGTTGTTCAGGTTGAATGTCTCTAGTTCAACACCAGGACCTGTCTGGTTCCAAACCAGAGAATTTGCTGAACCATGGGAGGTCAATATTATCTAGTATCATTACCAACACTTCCATTGCTTAGAAACATTTAGGGGGTAAATTTAAAGCTAAATAACATCACAGAACACTGAGAGCCAGGACTGGTAGCTGTAAGGAAACTGTTTGGGATTATAGAAAATTTGGCCACATTCATGATAAGTGGACATCCAGCATGATTTTAGTTAGCTGGATCACAGATGTTCTCAGGCCAGAGAGCACCAGATTAGAGAAGTTCAACCTATAGTAATAAAAAAGACTGATTTAATGAAACTTTTTCTAAATTCCCACCTTATATCGCTTCCGATTATGCTTTATAAAAGTCATATTTCTTTCCTCCTGGTTAGGATGTAGGAAGGCAGATGAATTTAAGTAGGATGTGGGTTAAATCCCTTCTGACCGGTAAGGGATAGAAATAGAACAAATAAGGCTCTTTGGTTGCACTTGACTGATTAGCACAGCAGCTTGAGGGAAGTCTGTGAAAGTGATTGTTTCTATATATTTGATTGGCATTTTCTCTATACATTTGTGTGACTGAAATGCACAATGAAACAGCACGTCAAAGGAAAGTCAAAGTATTCCCCCTCCCCCCCATGAGCAGACAAGATGGGTGTATTAAGAAACTGACAATGGGCAAAGGGGAAAAGCAAACAAAACTGTGTACCTTCCTCACTCTACAGCCAGTTCTGTGAGGAATTAATATATTAACAAGAAGCGATGGAAACATCTCAAGTATTCATTTTCATTTGTGGAGATAATGTCACATCTAGGTTCAGCCTGACCATAGCTCGTGTCCTCATAGCATCTTTCGAGGGACAGCTCTATTGCACGAGCTGAGTGGATTGGTTCCTAGAGACGGTCATTTTGTTCAGAAGGATTTCAGAAGGATTTAGTTAGTATCTTAAAAAGTTGCACACAGTAGTGCAAGTGAGTACGCCTTTAAAAAAATCATCAAAACCATATAATGAGAAATAAGGCCCTCTGGTTGCTCTCCTGAAGCAACACACCTCCTGCAGTGAGCTCAGTGCTAATGCCTTAACAGTTAATTAAACTCAAAATTTGGCTCTGAGCTTGTGAACAAACACAAAAAGTAACCAATTGGTCACGGTGCTTAAATGTAGGCCCTCTTCTGGCCCATCCCAGCATTACCCAGTATTCCCCCTATCCAGCTTGCCAGCTGGAACCTGAGGGTACGTCTAGACTACATGCCTCTGGCGACAGAGGCATGTAGATTAGGCTACCGGACATAGAAAAATGAAGCGGCGATTTAAATAATCGCCGCTTCATTTTAATTTACATAGCTGCCACGCTGAGCCGACAAACAGCTGATCAGCTGTTTGTCGGCTCAGCACGATAGTCTGGACGCTCCCCTGCCGACATCAAAGCCCTTTGTCGACCACCCAGGTAAACCTCATCCCAGGAGGCATACCTGGGTGGTCGACAAAGGGCTTTGATGTCGGCAGGGGAGCGTCCAGACTATCGCGCTGAGCTGACAAACAGCTGATCAGCTGTTTGTCGGCTCAGCGCGGCAGCCATGTAAATTTAAATGAAGCGGTGATTATTTAAATCGCCACTTCATTTTACTATGTCCGGTAGCCTAATCTACATGCCTCTGTCATCAGAGGCATGTAGTCTAGACGTACCCTGAGTGTGAGAGTCTCTTTCTGGTACTCTCAGTTCTATTGCTACTCAGGCCAACGTGGGTTGCAGGGATGGGAGGAAGGAGGAAAGAGGCAGTTAGGATGTTGACCTCTCCAGCAGGGGGCAGGAAAGGTTTGATAGTGGGCATGTGACGGGGTTATTAGGTAAAAACCCAGAGGATGTCTCTGTCAGGCATTTATAGATAACATACCTTTGGGCACAGCATCTTCAGCACTCCTCTCCCCAGCTCGCCTTCAGGTTTTCCATACAAAAAGTAACTAAAAAGAAAACACAGCCTCTGCAGGAAAGCACGAGACCCTGCACAAGCCTTTGCACGCCAAGCCTGAGCATAGACCACCCCAAGCACAGCACAAGGGAGGGACTGTATGTACCTATCCCTGTGGTGAGTGATCCCTTAGGCTACGTCTAGACGGCTTTCTTCTGACGAAAGAAGATATTCAAATTTGGAGCTAGTTTGCATATCTTCTTCCGATCGCATTATCAGAAGAGGTTTTGTCAAAAAAGAAAGTTAGATGCGGTTCTTTAAAAAAACGCTTTTTCAAAAGAATCCTTTTTCCTAAAAAAATTAGGTGCGCTGGGTTCTTTCAAAAAAGGTTTTTTTCTGAAAGAACCGCGTCTAAACTGCTTTCTTTTTTGACAAAATCTCTCCGATAACGCGATCAGAAGAAGATATGCAAATTAGCTCTGAATTTACATATCTTCTTTCGGCAGAAGAAAGCAGTTTAGATGTAGCCCTGGTGTCTTTCATGCCTCCCACAGACCAGGTTGGCATCCACGCTCTAATTCTGCCATGCAAGTGAAAGGGGTGCTGGCCACACTCTTCCTTCTCTCTACTCATCATGGTGCAGAACAATGGTCCCCATTTTACCATTCTTGGATAACATTTTGGGTGTGAATCTCCTCTGCTCTGCCCTCTCATTCACACCCACAGGTAGTGAACGTAAGACACTATTGTTCCAATTTACCCGCGCACACCTTTTTGTATGGGTGCAAAACTTGCAAGATGGTAAAAAAGGGGGTCCTCCATATCTAAACACAGGAGCACCTGATGCTGCTCTTGTTTTCACTGCAGTGCCTCAAGTGAAGCCTGTGGAAATACATCAATGTGAAACTAATGCGAGTGAAAGCAGAATCGGGTCCTCTGTGCACTGTACTTTTTTACTGAATATGTTGACTTTCCTCTCTACTTTTTCTAGTGCTGCTATAAACTGCTCAGTCATTGCCAAGCACCACCACACAGACTGCTGTGTTTTAGTCCTGGATGAAGCGATTCCTTTGTATATCCATCTGCTGGGTCTGTAAAGCACTTCAGCATACTCCAGGATCAGAGGCAATACATAGCGTTAAGATCATCATCTCCGTACCACCAATCCACATTGAAAGCATCCGCAGAATCCATCATTATCTTATTATCTGAAATAATCCCTGCCATTTTCCTGCTTCGTCTCGGGTTTTGCTGCTCTAATTATCCTCTTAAATATGGGTTCTGTTCACAGATCTCCGTGTAATTGGAACACCCATACTTTCAAATACCTTCTGTTTTAGGAAAAAGCCAGCAAAGCAAGCAAATCCCATAACAGTTCCTTGCACAGCATCTAGGCAACAAAGGCAAGTGTTCAGAGCTCAGTGTAGAGGTGGTATAGTGTCCCAGCCACCTAGATCTCTGGGTAGGGCATCCACAGGTTCATGGGGAAAGTGGCCATCTTACAGAGATGGCTGCCCTCCTGCATACCTGTAGTGACTGCTCCCTTCCCACATGGCAGTGGAAGTCAAGGTGGGAGGTGTTAGAAGTAGAATTGCCACTAAGAGATCCACTGGGAGAACTAGGAGAGAGTGTCACAGATGCCAGAGCCAGGCTCCCCTGCTTAGCTCCCTCTTCTGTTTAGCGGAAGGAAGAAGAGGCATTCAAGCACTGCTGCCTTTCTTTGGACATGTGTAGCATATCTGCTGTGTATAGTCCCTGGCATATATATCTGTAACCCTTCTGCCAGGTAGAGCGAGCAGCACCCAGGGCTGGGTTCAATACTGAGGGGTTCACTTTCAACAATACAGCACAGAACTGGCTCCAGTCCCCACCCCGTAACCTGAGAAAGTCACACACCACCCCAAGAGCCTCTGAAAGGCAATGCTTCCGTATCCCAAGCACAGAGTCTGGGTGTAGAAAAGAAATTGTTAATGAAAGGAGAGACATCACCCAACATTAAGTACGGAAAACAGAGCAAGGAGGAATCAAACACAGCATAGGTACGTCTAGACTACATGCTTCTTTCGAAAGAAGCTTTTTCGAAAGGTTTCAAAAAGCTTCTTTTGAAAGAGATTATCTAGACAGCCACAACTTTTTTCAAAAAAGTGATCCGCTTTTTCAAAAGACAATCTGGATGCTCTCTTTCGAAAAAGCTCTGTTTGCATTCAAGAATGCCTTTGTTCAAAAGAGCTCTTTTGAAAAAAGGCGTTCTTCCTCGTAAAACGAGGTTTACTGCTTTCAAAAAAATTGCCGTGTTCTTTCTATTTCATTTCAAAAGAACGCAGTGGCAGTCTAAATGCAGGTAAAGTATTTTTCGAAAAAAGGCCACTTTTTTTGAAAAAAAACCTGTAGTCTAGACATAGCCTTAGAGTTACACTGCTCCTGTCTGCTAGATACCTACACAGAGTAGGTGTATTCCTGTAAATGTAGTTTGCTCCTGAAGTCTCTCCCCCTCCCCAACTAGCTGTCAGGAGAGAGTTCATTCAGACATATGTAGAGGGGGATTTATTAGAGTGGAGTGGCTATTTTCCTAACCCAGAGAGATTCCGATAGCATTTTCCCCTCCTGTTTTTACTATACATTTTGCTCATTGTTGTCTCACTGGTTTTGTATTTTCAATAAATAGTTAAAAAGACAGGTCTCTATATGTTTTGTACATGGAAACAGGTGTCTCAGAATTCACATTGTGACCAGAGCTCTCAACATCAAGATGCTTGAACAATTCATTCAAGTTTAAATATATTCCAATATAAGGAAAAGAGAATGTGAATTCCTTCCACTGATGGCCTGATTGGACCTATTCATGCAGCAGGCTATAACCAGTTTCCTCCTTCACTGTCACACACTCACATCCTTTTCAGAACAGTGAGAAGAACAAGGACAGAGTTATTAATAAGAAAGTTGAACTAGAGGGCTCTTAAATAATGACATTGTTAAAGATTTCCAAGTAATGGCAACTTATTGTATCATTCACTTCCTCTTCCTTGCCCTTCAAATAAAAACTGTTGCATTTAAGTTTTAAAATAACGAATTCTGTTTTTTCTTTTAAAGCAAGACAATAGCAGGAAAACGAAGGCCAACCCTGCACCCACTGAAATGAATGAACATTTTCCCATTAACTTCAATAAGAGCATTACTGAGACTCCAATCTTCAACGTCCAGTCCTATAATTCATATATTAGAGCACAGTATCATGAGGCAAGTTAGTCATCCTCTCCGAGCCTCAGTGATGAAGGATAGTTGCTACTTACCTACCTCATCCTGTTGGTAAAGTTGTAAAGTGTTTTGCCAGTGGCCTGAAGTGGGACTAAAACTGAAGACCTTTTTTCTCCACCCAGCTGCTCAGTCCACCGGTCTATATGGATATGTCTAGACTGCATGCTTATTTCAAAATAAGCTATTCCTCAATAGTTATTCTGAAATACCTTATTTGAAATAGCACATCTACACTGCAGGGAAGCCTCAAAATTAGTTCGAGTCAGGCTTCCCTAATGTAGACATGCTATCTCAGTTTAGAGCCCCAGAAGGCACGGGGAAGAAATAACTTAGAATGTGCCTGGTGAGGAGCAATTTTGAAATATCAGCAGTGGAGCATCTACACACACTTTATTTCAAAATAGCTATTTCAGAATAGGCGTTATTCCTTGTAGAATGAGATTCACAGATTTCAGAATAAGCCGTCCATTATTTTGAAATTATTTCAGAACAACAGAATGGCTGTGTAGATGCTCGCATTGTTATTACAAAATAACGCTAGGTATCTCGAAAGAACAGTGCAATGTAGACATACCCTAAGTGAGAAAAGACAGAAAAAGGCACATTCCTAGTTTCCTTATTTTTCATTCCCAAGACCTTTTAGATCCAGGGTTGAAAATCACAGTCAGTGAATTAGTAAGTGTGCAACTACACTGTACCATTATTTTGAGATAACTAGCATTATTTCAAAACAACAATGCAACGTAGAACGGACGGGGGCTGCAGACAAGGGAGTTTAAGAGGGAGAGCAAGAGATCCTACCACTGAATAGGCTACCAGGTGAGAGTACTAGCTTGTGGTATGAGTGAGTTTGCTCGACTGTTTGAATTTTGAATTTTGTTTCTGATTTCAGGTGACTTCAGTTTCAGTTTCAGTTACTGTGGCAGTTGGGACTGAGTGCCTGACCTTTGTTCCCTTGATTGCCTTTGATCAGCATTCCCTTGTGTGACTCATGAGGGGTAGACCTGACCTAGGTGAGCAGGCTTTAAAAACCAGAGGCAAAGCGACCAGGGGAGCGAAGCAGACAGGGGGCTGCAGACAGGGGAGTTTAAGAGGACAGAGGGAGGCCTATGATGGTCAGGAAGACTCTGACACCTGTCCCAGCGCTGCTTCTGTCTCCTCCACCTGCGCCTGTAGCCAGACAGATCACCTGAGCATGGATGCCTCTACCCAGATCCTGGTGTGGTTTTGCAGGGACTATGGCTTGCAATTCCCACTTACTGATATCCAGGCTGGGGGGGGGGGGACCATCCAATGTGAAAGGTGCCTGCTGGTGGAATCTCTCAGGCAGAAAGTGGGAGAGCTACAGGAGGACGTGGTTAGGTTAAGGAGCATCCGAATCCACGAGCAATTCCTGGACAGTGTTCATATGGAGACAGCTGAGGTAACTGTCCCATTGCACAAGACTGCTGACCTACCACTGGTGGAGGAGATGCCTCAGGGTGGACACTGGCAGCTGGCTACTTCTGGCAGCAGGCAGTAATCCACTCCTGCTCCAAACCCTCTCACCATGGTATTAGGAAACTGTTATGCTCTTCCTGATACAGGAGATAAAGAATCACCCCCCTACAATAGAGGAGGAGAAGCTTCGTACCCCTAAGGCTTGGAGGTTTGCTGCCACCACTGTGAAGAGGAAACGCAGGGTAATGGTGGTCAGAGACTCTCTTCTGAGGGGGACAGAGGTGCCCATCTGTCGCCCTGACATGCCATCTTGGGAGATATGGTACCTGCCGGGGGCCCGTATCCTAGACATTATGGAGGCATTGTTGAGGATTATCCGGCCCTCTGACTACTACCCCATGCTACTCATCCATGTGGGCACTAATAATACTATGAGGTGTGACACTGAGCAGATCAAGAGTGACTACAGGGCTCTGGGAGTACAGGTGAAGGAGTTTGGAGTGTAGGTGGTATTCTCTTCAATCCTTCCCGCCAAAGGTAGGGGCCCAAGCAGAGATAGGTGCATCCTGGAAGTGAATGCCTGGCTGCAAAGATGATGTCTCCAGGAGGGCTTTGGCTTCCTCAACCACAGGATGCTATTGCAGGAAGGACTGCTAAGCAGAGATGACGTTCATTTTTCAAGGAAGGAGAAGACCATATTTGGATACAGACTGGCTAACCTAGTGAGGAGGGCTTTAAACTAGGTTCAGCAGGGACAGGTGAGCAAAACCTACAGGTAAGTGAAGAACACGGAGACCTGGGAGATGGGTCAGAAATAGGAGGAAGTGTGGGCTATAATAGCAGAGAGAAAAGAGGGACGAGGCAGAACTGGGAGGCAAGATCAAATCAGTATCTTAGATGCCTATATACAAATGCAAGAAGTATGGGTAATAAGCAGAAAAAACTGGAAGTGCTAATAAATAAATACAACTGTGACATCGTTGGCATCACAGAGACTTGGTGGGATAATACACATGATTGGAATATTGGTATAGAAAGGTACAGTTTACTCAGGAAGGACAGGCAGGGAAAAAAAGGGAGGATATGTTGCCTTATATATTAAAAATGTGTTGAGAGTCTCTGGGTTAGGCTAAAAGGGGTAAAAAACAAGGGTGATGTGATGCTAGGGGTCTACTACAGGCCACCTACCCAGATGGAAGAGGTGGATGAGGCTTTTTTTAAACAACTAACAAAATCATCAAAGTGCAGGATTTGATTGTGATGGGGGACTTCAACTATCCAGATATATGTTGGGAAACTAAGACAGTGGGGCACAGACTGTCCAATAAGTTCTTGGACTGCATTGAAGACAACTTTTTATTTCAGAAGGTTGAAAAAGCTACTGGGGGGGAGCTGTTCTAGACTTGATTTTAACAAATAGCGAGGAACTGTTGAAAATTTGAAAGCGGAAGGCAGCTTGGGTGAAAGTCGTCATGAAATCATAGAGTTCATGATTCTAAGGTATGGTAGACGGGAGAACAGCAAATTAGAGAAAAAGGATTTCAGGAAGGCAGATTTTGGTAAGCTTAGAGAGCTGGTAGGTAAGGTCCCATGGGAAGCAAGACTGAAGGGAAAAACAACTGAAGAGAGCAGTTTTTCAAAGGGACATTATTAAGGGCCCAGAAGCAAGCTAGTCCGCTTTGTAGGAAAGATAGAAAATATGGCAAAAGACCACTGTGGCTTAACCAGGAGATCTTGTATAATCTAAATATAAAACAGGGGTTGTATAAAAAATGGAAATTAGGACAAATGACAAAGGATGATTACAGGCAAACAATACAGGAAT
The DNA here is from genome assembly GCF_052426305.1 of Pelodiscus sinensis. NCBI lineage: Eukaryota > Metazoa > Chordata > Testudines > Trionychidae > Pelodiscus > Pelodiscus sinensis. Next base: position 19,134,315 of record NC_143054.1, read on the forward strand.
GCACAGACAAGATTAGAAAGGCAAAGGCACAAAACGTGCTCAAACTAGCTACAGGCATAAAGGGAAACAAGAAGACATTCTATAAATATATTAGAAGCAAGAGGAAGACCAAGGACAGGGTAGGCCCATTGCTCAGTGAGGAGGGAGAAATAGTAACAGGAAACTTGGAAATGGCAGAGATGCTGAATGACTTATTTGTTTTGGTCTTCACTGAGAATTCTGATGAAGGAATGCTTAACATAGTGAACACTAATGGGAAGGAGGTAGGTTTAGAAGATAAAATAAAAAAAGAACAAGTTAAAAATCACTTAGAAAAGTTAGATGTCTGCAAGTCACCAGGGCCTGATGAATACTCAAGGAGCTGAATACTCCTATTCATTCCTAGAATACTGAAAGAGCTGATTCATGAGGTATCTGAGCTTTTAGCTATTATCTTTGGAAAATCATGGAAGACAGGAAAGATTCCGGGAGACTAGACAAGGGCAAATATAGTGCACATCTATAAAAAGGGAAATAAGAGCAACCCAGGAAACTACAAACCAGTCAGTTTAACTTCTGTGCCAGGAGAGATAATGGAGCAAGTAATTAAGGAAATCATCTGCAAACACTTGGAAGATAATAAGGTGATAGGGAACAGCCAGCATGGATTTGTGAAGAACAAATCACGTGAAACCAATCTGATAGCTTTCTTTGATAGGATAATGAGTCTTGTGGATAAGGGAGAAGCGGTGGATGTGGTATACCTAGACTTTAGTGAGGCGTTTGATATGGTCTCGCATGATAGTCTTATCAATAAACCAGGTAAATACAACTTAGATGGGGCTACTATAAGGTGGGTACATAACTGGCTGGATAACCGTTCTCAGAGAGAAGTTATTAATGATTCACAATCCTGCTGGAAAGGTATAACAAGTGGGATTCTGCAGGGGTCTGTTATGGGATCGGTTCTATTCAATATATTCATCAATAGTTTCGATATCAGCCTAGAGAGTACGCTTATTAAGTTTGCAGATGATACCAAGCTGGGAGAAGTTGCAATTGCTTTGGAGGATAGATTCAAAATTCAAAATGATCTGTACAAATTGGAGAAATGGTCTGAGGTAAATAGGATGAAGTTTAATAAAGACAAATGCAAAGTGCTCCACTTAGGAAGGAACAATCAGTTTCACACATACAGAATGGGAAGTGACTGTCTGTGAATGAGTACGGCAGAAAGGGATCTAGGGGTTATAGTGGACCACAAGCTAAATATGAGTCAACAGTGTGACACTGTTGCAAAAAAAGCAAACATGATTCCGGGATGCATTAACAGGTGTGCTGTGAGTAAGACACGAGAAGACAATCTTCTGCTCTACTCTGCATTGATTTGGCCTCACTTGGAGTATTGTGTCCAGTTCTGGGCATGACATTTCAAGAAAGATGTGAAGAAATTGGAGACGGTCCAGAGAAGAGCAACAAGAATGATTAAAGATCTAGAGAACATGAACAATGAAGGAAGACTGAAAGAATTGGGTTTGTTTAGTTTGGAAAAGAGACGATTGAGAGGGGACATGGTAGTGGTTTTCAGGTATCTAAAAGGGTGTCACATGGAGGAGGGAGAAAAATTGTTCTTCCTGGCCTCTGAGGATAGAACAAGAAGCAATGGGCTTAAACTGCAGCAAGGGAGGTTTAGGTTGGACATTAGGAAAAAGTTCCTAACTGTCAGAGTGGTTGAACACTGGAATAAATTGTTTAGGGAGGTTGTGGAATCTCCATCTCTGGAGATATTTAAGAGTAGATTAGATAAATGTCTACCAGGGATGGTCTAGACAGTACTGGGTCCTGCCATGAGGGCAGGGGACTGGGCTCAATGACCTCTTGAGGTCTCTTCGGTACGTCTACATGGCATTCCTCTTTCGAGACAGGAATGCAAATGCAGGTGAATGAAATTGCAAATGAAGCGTGGATTTGAATTTCCCGTGCTTCATTTGCATAATCGCATCCAGGCGCTACTTCGAAAAAAGAAATGCTGTCTAGATGCAGTTATTTCGAAAGAAAACCCTTCTTTCAAAGTTATCCTTACTCCTTATAAAATGAGATTTAATTTCTCCAAATCGTGATAATGTGTCCACATCAGGGAGCCTGTCTCCAACTAATTTTGAAGCTTTCCTGAAGTGTGGCTGCTCTATTTAGAAATAAGATATTCGGAATACATCTTCCAGAATACCTTATTCTGAAATAAGTATGCAATGTAGATGTAACCTAAAATATTTCATTTGTTTTTGTGAAAAAAAATCTTCAGTTTCATTCAACTCTATCAAATACTGAACATTACATGATGGACAACATCAGGATGAGAAATATAGTCACTCATGAAGGATAAATATATTTTTTGTTTCTTCATTTGTTTGTTTTATCAAGGTAATTTAGATTTATTGCTCTCCCATTCCCACCCTTTTATGGATAACTTCAAGTTCTTGTGAGCATGCAGCAGTAGATAAATTATCCCTTCTCATTGTCTAATGGCCTCTAGTAATGCCTAAGAAAAATTGTTTTTCATTCCATTGAACTGTAAAATAAACAAAACAAACCCTTCATTAAATGCTATAGGCCAATGGGTCTCAATGAACATACTGCAAATGGCTGCTTTGCTCATCACAGATAAAATCCATTATGCGGTTATGTTTGGAATTGGACTAGCACATTTTGGGTGCCACATCATTTTAAATAATAAGTAAGTTGAAGAGGAATCATCCCCTACATTCAAATCTATTTCAGTGTCATATTCTAGAGACAGAGACATTCACACAACTAAACCAGTTTCATCAATTGGAACATTATGTTTTCCTGCACTTTTCAGCTTACTTTCTTTACTTTCATGAAAGAGAATCTAACGACCTTTTCAGTATTAGCCTCAAGACATAGCAGAGCAGTTCCTTTCATGCAGAACCCCAAGACTCCAGCTGGCTAACATGAAAGCTAACTTTGCTGACAAATCTATAAGAAAATGTGTCATAATGTTCATTCTGTATTTTGTTTTTTTTTAAGTTTCAAAATATATGTGAGTATCAGGTATATAATGTTTTGTATTCAGGTTTAACCGATATCCTTCAAGACTGAAATCTAGTTGATATGTTTTCTTGTGTGTTTTTTCTTGTGTGTTTTATGTTACTAAAAGAGCAAACAAATCACAGAATCATACAGTTTTCTAGTAGCCACATTTCTTCCTGCAACTTCTAGACAGGATATGACTAATATTTTAGGATCCATCATCTTTTGTGTGTCACCAGAAAACAAAATGCTTCTCCCATTTGTTCTTTTGTAAGCTACCCTAGAAGATGATTTCCAAATTCTCAAAGGATTTCAACAGCTTTGATGTAAATTTGTGTTTACAAGGGATTTCCTCCTACCAGAGACACACTCAGGACTGAATCTTTCTTTAAAGGATTTTCTGTGAAAAATGCTCTCTCTACTGCAGTATCCAAAATTATCAGCACATCTAGAAATAACTGAGGGTATGTCTAAACATCAAAGTTAATTCGAAATAACAGCCGTTATTTCTAATTAACTTTACTAGCGTCCACACAGCCAAAGCACTATTTCAAAATAAATTTGAAATAGTGGAGCACTTATTTCAAATTTGGTAAACCTCATTCTATGAGAAAAACACCAAATTTGAAATAGCTAATTCGAAATAAGTGCTGGGTAGACACTTATTTCGAAATAGGGGGCCTCCAGCCTTCCCAGAGTGCCCTGGTTGCCACTCCAGCCTCGAACAAGAACACTCCTCTCCTCCCCTCCCTCCCTGGAGCCCTTAAAAGGGTTGACTCTGGCCACAGTGCCTGTGCCAGCTCCAAGCCTGCCGGCCCAGAGCCAGCAGTCACTGCCCCTGACCCAGTGGCCCCAAAACATGAGCCAGCAAGCCAGCCCTTCCACCTCCCTCCTCCTAGGTTTCCCCCTCCCCCTCCCACCCTCTTTCCTCTCCCTCCCCCACCTCCTTTCCCAGTGTCACCAGTTTCATCCCTCCCTCCCCCCAATTTTGTTAAATAAAGAGTTTGTGTTCATGAAAATACATGTATTTTATTTGACATCAGGAAGGGGAGCTGAGAGGGTGAGTGGAACGATGTGGGGGAGGAATGAAGTACAAGCCCCCAGTGGGGCAGACCAGGGAGTCTCTTAGTGCTCCTCAGGGTGTAAGCTCTCCCGCTGGGCCTCCTGGATACTGACAGCCTGCCAATGGACCTTCTGGATGGCAACCTGCAGAAAGTGCAGCCAGGCTCACATCATCGCATTCACGTGAAGCACCAGAGTGTCCGGGGCAGCTCTGGCTCCATGTTGCAGAGTGTTGCGGTGTCCCGAGTGAAGGCAACTAGAGCATGCAGCAATGCTTTGCTGTCCCTCATTGAGGTAGGCAAGCAAGCACCGAAAGCTGAGAACAGGCTGCCCGGGGTGGGGGTCTCTTTAAGCACAAGCCTCAGATAGCCTCAGACAGCAGCTACACAAATAAACTCCTGACCTGATGCCCTGCTGGACCTGGTTTCGGCCGCCTTCAATGCAATTCAGTGTCCACTCAGTATAGACGCGCTATTTTGAAATAACAAAAAGCTATTTTGAATGCATTTTGTGTGTAGATCTGTTATTTCGAAATAAGCTATTTGGAATTAACTATTTCGAAATAACACTGTAGTGTAGACATATCCTAAGATAGACAATGGAAATTAAAATTCTTCCACAACAGCCATGTGAGAGACTTATGAAGTATCTCTCTCTCTCTCTCAAAAAAAGATTTCATTATTTCCACTAATAATGGATATTTTCTGAACTATTGGTAATGATGGAAAAATATAAATCAAGGCTAATTTCCAAGTGGCAGAGGCCCAGATTTTCAAAAGTATTTAGGTGTGTAAAGCTGTAGATCTAGGCCTCATAAGATTTTTTTAAAGCATCTAACTAGCTTACGAGCCGAAGTCCCCCGGATTTCAATACAAAGTTGCCATCACAATCATGTTGAACAGCTCCTTTCTCTGCTAAAGGATTATAGGTGGATGTTAGAAAACTGGAGACCATTCACCCTCTTGAATACAGATTGTGAAATATGCTTCAGAAGTGGCTTGGTAAGGTGGCTCCTGAGCTGATCCATGGAGCCCAGACCAGAACACTCATGGACAGGCTTCTGGTCAGATGGGGTGGGCAATCTTTAGGTGATGTATCAGGAAGGGGCAACAGGTGTCTGGCAGGTACATGTATTCCCAAGGCAGCGGGGGTGGGGAGGGGCGAAGGGAAATACTGGGTCATGCTACATTGCTGTGGGGGTCTCAAATACCTCCTGGCTGCAGACACTACACAAGGGGGCAGTTAGCTAACTTTTGGTGAATGGCTGGCCAAGGCAGAAAGCTAGACCACTGAGGTCTGGGGTGAGGCAGGGCTATCCTTTGAGTCCATTGTTCTAGGTGCTCTCAGCAGATCCCCTTGGAATTGAATGGGGGGGTCCACAGGCAGGGCATGTCATTTTTCTGCAGATGGCAGTATTTGCAGTTGATATATTGGCTATGGTCACAAATTGTGAGAAGCAAGGTAGGTCTCCCATGGCATGTGGCAGGGGCCAAGATAAATTTGGTATAGTCAAAGGCATTCTGAGGTGATGAGGGGAACAGGAGTGACCATGTCGGAAGGGCTGCAGAGTAAAACAACAGGAAAGTGTACTGAAGGTATTGAAAGTACATTTCTGCTTGCAAGGGGTGATTATAGGATGGCATTGGGAAAGGGGATGGAGGGATGGAAGAGTTGGCATGATCCTCCATATTCCAGAGAGTGTTACTGAGAACCAGTACCTGCCTCTGCTGTTCCTTTACTGTCCAGAGTATAAATGCAGCTCACAGAGTGAGAGAGGTTTGGGGGTTTTCCCTCTCTTTTTGGTGGAACGGACGTATCCTAATTGCTCTCTTTCTCAGGGTTACAAGCCTTGTGGATAGGGGAGATGCAGTAGATGTGGTATATCTTGACTTTAGTTAGGCATTTGATACTATCTTGCACGGCCTTCTTATAAACAAACCTAGATGGATCTCCTATGAGGTGGATATATAAGTGCTTGGAAAACCATTCCCAGAGAAGAGTTATCAGTGCTTCCCAGTCATGCTGGAAGGGCATGAAAGTGCCCCGCAGGGATCAGTTCTGAGCCCAGTTCTATTCAATATCTTCATCAGTGATTTAGATAATGGCATAGGGTACATCTACACTTGCTCCCTAGTTGAAGCTAGGGATGCAAATGTAGGCGACCAAAATTGCTAATAAAGCAGGGATTTAAATATCCCGCACTTCATTAGCTTGATTTCGCCGGCACATTACTCTGCTCAACAGCTGATTCAAAAGTGAAAGTGCGTGCCGGGCCACGTTAGTTCGAACCAAACCCCTTGGTTTGAAAAACATTACTCCTCAAAAAAATGTATTTAAATCCCCGCTTCATTAGCAATTTTGGTCGCCTATATTTGCATCCCTATCTCGAACTAGGGAGCAAGTGTAGACGTACCCATAGAAAATATGCTTAAAGTCTGTAGACAATACCAAGCTGAGAGGGTTTCAAATGCTTTGGAGGATAGGATTATAATTCAAAAAGACCTGGACAAACTGGAGAATTGGTCTGAGATAAATAGGATGAAATTCAATAAGAATGCAAAATACTCCATTTAGGAAGGAACAATCCATTATGCATTATCCATTATGCAAAATGGCAAATGGCAAATTGCTGCCTAAGGAGTACCATGAGAAGGGATCATAGTAGACCACGGGCTACATCCGAGTGAACAGTATGATACTGCTGAAAAAAAAGCAGACGTCATTAGGGATTATATTATTAAGCAGGACTTCCAGAAAACCTTTTACAAGGTTCCTCACCAAAGGCTCTTAAGAGAAGTAAGTTGTCATGAGATCAGAGGGAAGGTCCTTTTGTGCACTGATAACCAGTTAAAAGACAGGAAACAAAGGGTAGGAATAAACAGTTGTTTTTCTGAGTAGAGAGAAGTAACTAGTGGGGTCCCCCAAGGATCTGTCCTGGGATGCATCCTATTCAACTTATTTATAAATGATTTGGAGAAAGGGGTAAACCGTGCGGTGGCATAATTTGCAGATGATACCAAACTGCTCAAGATAGTTCAGACCAAAGCAGACTGTGAAGAACTTCAAAAAAATCTTACCAAACTAAATGACTAGACAACAAAATAGTAAATGAAATTTAATATTGATAAATGTAAAGTAATGCACATTGGGAAAAAATCCCCACTATATATAAACAATATGATGGGGACTAATTTGGCTACACCTACTCAAGAAAGAGATCCTGGGCTCATTGTGGATAGTTCTCTGAAAACATCCACTCAGTGTGCAGCAGCGGTCAAAAAAGCAAATAGAATGTTAGGAGTCATTAAAAAAGCGATAGAGAATAAGATGGAGAATATCTTATTGCCTCTATATAAAGCCATGGTAAGCGCACATCTTGAATACTGTGTACGGATGGGGTTACTTCATCTCAAAAAAGGTACATTAGCATTGGAAAAGGTTTGGAAAGGGGCAACAAAATTATTAGGGGTTTGGAATGAGTCCCATATGAAGAGAGATTAAAAAGATATGGACTTTTCAGTTTAGAAAAGAGGATATGATAGAGGTCTATAAGATCATGACTGGTGTGGAAAAAGTGAATAAGGAAAAGTTATTTACCTATTCCCACAGTATAAGAACCAGGGGTCACCAAATGAAATTAATAGGCAGCAGGTTTAAAATAAACAGAAGGAAGTTTTTCTTCACTCAGCACACAGTCAGCCTCTGGAACTCCTTGCCAGAGGATGCGATAAAGGCTAAGACTTTAACAGTGTTCAAAAAAGAGCTAGATAGATTCATGGAGGTTAGGTCCATCAATGGCTATTAGCCAGGATGGGTAGGAATGGTATCCCTAGCCTCTGTTTCTCTGGAGGTGGGTGACAGGGGAGGGATCACTTGAGGATTACCTGTTGTGATCCCGCCCTCTGTGGCATCTGGTATTGGCCACTGTCAGCAGACAGGATACTGGGCTAGATGGACCTTTGTTCTGACCCAGTATGGCCATTATTATGTTCTTAACGTGGTAAGCAAGACAGGAGAAGTAATTCTTCTGCCCTACATAGCGCTAAGCACTGGAGTATTTTGTGCAGTTCTGGGTGCCACATTTCAAGAAAAATGTGGACAAATTTCAAAAAGTGTTGAGAAGAGCAATACAAATTATTACAGATTTAGAAAACATGATCAATGAGGGAAGAATGAAAAAAATAGGTTTGTTTAGTATTGAGAGAGAAGACTGAGAGGGGACATAACATTTTTCAAGTACACAAAGTACTGTGAAAAGATGGAGGAAGAAAAAAAATGTTCTTACCTTCAGAGGATAGGAAAAGAAACAATGATCTTAAATTACAGCAAAGGAGGTTTAGAGTGGACATTAGGAGAAACTTCCTGTCAGGGTGGTTAAGCACTGGAATAAATTGCCCAGGGAGGTTGTGTAATCTCTATCACTGGAGATTTTTAAGAAAAGGTTAGACAAACAGCTGTCAAGGATGGTCTAATACTTGGTCCTGTTATGAATGCAAGGAACTGAACTAGATAATCTTCAGAGGTCCCTTTTGAGTACATCTACACAACAGCATTATTTTGGAATAATAATAAACTAACATTATTCCGAAATAACATAGTGTGCGTTTACACTGCCAGCTTTTATTTTGAAATAATATCGAGCTGGAGGACTTCTTACTCCAACTCCTGTAATCCTCATTTTACAAGAAGTAAGGGAAGTTGAAGGAAGAGAGTTCTTCCTTCAACCTCCTGCTGTGTAGACAGCATGAAAAGCCAAATTAAGCTATTTCAACTTACGCTACGTAACTGATGTAGCTCAAGTTGTGTAGTGTAATTCGACTTTAGCCTGCTGTGTAGACTTACTCTTCCAATTCTATGATTTGGTGAGTTACTTACAGGTTCAAGCAGGTAATCGTATATGCGGGCCAGGTCTACACTGTAAACTTTTGTCAGCTTAACTACATCACTCAGGGTGTGAAATATTCACACCTATCAATCATGCAGTTATACTGCCTTAACCCCCAGTGCAGAGAGTGCTATGTTTATGGGTGGGATTCTTCTGTCAACATAACCACCGCCTCCCCCATCAATTTAGTAGCATTTTCACTGAAATGCTACTGTAGACCTCGCGGTCTGTGATTCAAAGGGTGGCAGAGGCGTAGTAATGGGTTAGCATTGGATATCAACCCTGGGTATCTCTCCTTTGTTGTTTCTTAGCTCCAGCCCTTGTAAGACTACAAAGAGCAAAGAGATAGAAAATCTTCATATCCACTATCTTTGTTTCTCTCTTCCAACATTCAAACTGACAGCATAAGGCCTCCTGAATGTATTTCTCCATGAGTGGATTGGGCAATCAAAAAAGCTTTTACCCTTTACTGGCCCATTTAATTTTGATAGTCCTCCAGGATAGGATAGGATAGGATAGGATAGGATAGGATAGGATAGGATAGGATAGGATAGGATGCCACTCTTCCCATCTCAGACCAGAGAAGGCATCTTTGGGTTATAAAAGAACACTATTTCACCTCATAGCACGGAATATTGGCATGGCAAGTGAGATTAATACGTGCAACAATTTACAGGCATCTCGTAGAGTCTAAACAACAAAACACTAAATATTAAATACATTCGTAAATCAGTACTATCTACCTTGAACAAAACTAATGTGCAAGTGAGCTTATTGGTTTCCAGCTATGCGTTTGTCAGTTTGTTCGTTCTTAGCTAATGCTTATGGCCTTGGTCAGAGCTGTCACTTGGTTTACCAGGGTCATACTGGGACTTGAAATGCCTTTGGAACATCTGTTGGAGGAGTCCCTGTGGGCTCTGAAGTGTGAATGGCATTGGCAAGGATCCTGAAACTACCAGTTAATTTAAGACAAAAAGAGATACGAGTATCTTTGGGCCAGGATATGTTTTCACCAAGAAGGTTATTGATTAGATGCCTAGCATAATGAATGCTGGAGAAAATGAGGTAGGTTCAGCTGTTAAAATAGGAGTTAAAAATTACTTAGTAAAGTTAGATGTCTTCCAGACACTCGGGCCTGATGAAATACATCCTAGAATACTCAAGGAGTTGATTGATGAGGTATCTGAGCCATTAGCTATCATCTTTGAAAAGTCATGGAAGAAAGGGGAGACTCCAGAAGACTGGAAAAGGGCAAATATAGTGCCCATCTATAAAAACAGAAATAAGGACAACCCAGGAAACTATAAACCAGTCAGCTTAATGTCTATGCTAGGCAAGATAATGAAGCACATAATTAAGGAATCAGTTTGCAAACATCTAGAAGATAATAAGGTGATAAGTCATAATCAGGATGGATTTGTAAAAACAAATGTCAAATCAACCTGATAGCTTTCTTTAACAGGATAACAAGTCTTGTGGATAAGGGGGAAGTGGTAGATCTGATATACCTAGACTTTAGTAAAGCATTTGATACAGTCTAGCATGACTTTCTTTTAAATAAAATGGGGAAATACAACCTAGACAGAGCTACTGTAAGATGGGTGCATAACTGTTCTCAGAGATAACCGTTCTCAGAGAATGTAATAGATTCTGTATGGAGGGATGGAGCATTTGTTATAGAACTGAACAAGAACAACTGGTCATGGCTTACTTCCAACTGCTTGAATTGGACCTCGGACACCAAAGGGGCTTATATTTTAGGATGGGTCAAGTCTATAGTGATGGCTTTCATGGGAACAGGAGATGTTGGAAGGAGGAAGAGGGTTGCATTGTTGTGCACCAATATGGTCTCTGTTTTTGACTATTTTTTCTTTCAGTCTATGTTCTGTTGTCTGGACTTTGTTAAAAACTCAAACTGTCATAACAACAAAAGATCCCAGAGGGCCAGTTACCCTCTGACATGGTCTTTTGGTGAAAATGCCAACATCTTCATTTACCAAGGGAATTTTCTGCCATGAAGTTGTTTAAGGTTAATTTAATGTGATCTCAGAAACCTGATTTGAAAGATAAAGGAACTGATTCTCTCTGTTTGGTATAAAATTTAGTTCTGCTAATAAATTAAGTTGCCCCAGGGAGCAATAGAATTTTTACTGACTATTAAAACTCAGGCAGAAGCACATCTGTCACACACTTCTCTCCTTGATGGCTAGCTCTGTGCCCCAGGGGGAGAGTTTTCAGCCAAAAAGGGGTTTTAAAAAAAAGTGTTCTTTTGATTTGCCCACTCTTGTCACCATCAGACCTGCAAACACTTCTTCAATGTTGACAGGACTGAGGGGTGAGGCGGGCTAGCTACAGCAGTTACAGATTTATCTAATATCTTAGAGACACATGAATAGCCAGCCTCTTTCTAATTCTTACCTACTTGGCCTCCTGGGGGAACATCAACAGCTTGCCCTCCCTGTTTCTTGCATCTTTGTCCACCCTGGCACAGAGGTGAATTAGATCTATTCGCTATTCACATTTGTACTGAGCATATGCAATCAACCTGCCACAGTAGGCACTGTCTGTCTGCAGGTTACTGACTGAAGTTTCACATGTTGGCCTTGACCTCTGAAGTCATAATTTTCTTAGTTCCAAGACATTGCATCACTCCTCAAGCTATGCCATTGCGGCTAATATCAGCAGAGGGATGTGAGCGGGAGCCTTGCTGGTAGTCTTGATAAGGGGTATTCTCTATTTGTCCCTGTAACTTTGGCTTTCCTTTCTCCTCCCACATTTTGGCCCATAATAGTCCAAACTTGGTTTCCATTACTGGATGTGCAGTTAAATGAGCCTCTGATTTGATGGCTGATGTGATTGGGTCCAGTGATGAAATCACTTGTATAGATGTGTGAGCAGAGTTGTCACAGGGGTTGATTGCAGGGGTTGATTCCTGGATTTTTAGTATTTCATTTGAGTCTCTTCTTCAGATTCCTTCTACAAATAATTTGGTGACTCCAACTCGACCAGCCCTAGTGTACAATCAGATTAATGCAATAACTGGGTTTCATGCAGAAAGCTGAAAAGAAAAGTTCTAATACATAATGGTAGCTTTTTGTTGGGCATATGTTTGCTATCCCTGGTCATTTCTGTTCACATCTATCAAGGACATTTCAGGGCTGAACAAACACAGCAGATTCAGCAGCAGTTGGAATACAACTGCTACAGTTCACCCTTTAGAAAGTTTATGAAAGAGCTGGCACAGTTTTAAAATATTAAAAGGTCTTCTGAAGTCAGAATATAATGCTGAAATGTGAAATCTAGGGTCTGGTCTGGCTGAGTGGAAAAATACTAGCCTTTTATTCTGGGAACCTAAATCTTTCAAGTCAATATGAAGTACAAAATGACTTTGATGATCAGCAACTAGTAGATATGACAAGAGTACAAGTAACAACATATAATTCACACTGTGACGTAGGAAGGAATTGAAGTGTAGTATGGCTAACGTGTAAGGGAGTACTGTAACTTGCTTAGAAATGGGACTGCACGATTCCACCTGATTCAAACCCCTTACATTTCCCAGTTTGGATCAGGATGTTTCAACTTAGGCTCTGCTCTGTTTTAGATATTTATAAGACCCCTATTACCATATTATCTGAGCACCTTATAACCATTAATGTATTTGTCCTCACATAGCCCTTTGAGGTAAGAAAATACTGAGGTATAAAGAGACCAAGTAACTCCCTTGAAACACACAGGGAGCATATGTCAGAACAGGAAATTGAAACTTGGTCTCCCAGGCTAGTTCCCTAAACCCTGGGCCATCCTTCCTCTTTGTGTTTACCAGTCTGGGTGACTTGGTGAGCAACAAAACCCTACCTTGTAACCCTAAGCCCATAGGGTCTGAGTCTTCGATTCAGCCTGATTTGCCATACAGTCTACACATAGAAAAGACCTATTAGACCAGGCCTGGGCAAAATACGGCCCACAGGCTGGATCTGGCTTGCCAAGCCACAGGATCTGGCCAGCAGATGCAGTGGGGGAGCCCCAGGCAAGTTTCCAGGCTTGTCTCACAGCCCTGAACACTGCTCTGAAAAGCAGTTGTGGAGTTGTTTCTCTTTCAGAATTATGATCCGAGAGGGGAGGCTTCAGGTGCTGCCCCTGCCCCTAGCATAATCCCATTGGCCGGTTTCTGGCCAGAAACCGGCCAATGGGAGCTTTCTGTTTGAATAACAGGCAGCACACAAGCAGGGCCAGCCCACAACATTCTGACACCTGAGGCAGGGAGCTCATATGATGCCCCCATGCCACCTTTTTTCCTGCCTGCCTGTTATGTCTCTTGTGCCCTCCTTCCTCCAGCACAGCATTCCACCATCTCTGTGCATCTAGAGCAGAGAGAATACCTATGCACCAGCAGCAGACACAACTTTCTACACCCTGGGTCCTAGTGGCGCCCTCCCTCCTCCCCCACAGTCTGGCACCTGAGGTGGCCGCCTCAATTCGCCTCATGGTAAGGACAGCCCTGAACACGAAGCACCACACATCATTCCCCTCTGGCTCAGTTATTCACACAAGCACATGGCCCTGCAGCCTGTGCAGGCATGGGGCAGGCAGGCTGACAGGCTGAGAAATGTTTTAAGCTCTGCAAGCATTTAGCTCTACAGGTAGGCTAGCTGGTTGGGCTGCTGGCTGGTAAACCCCTCTATTCCCCAACCCTCTGCCTCCCACTCAACAGACCCAAACCCTCTGCCCTCCTCCTGAACCCATGCGTGCAGGCCGACTCGGACATCGCCAGTGATGTCGTCACACCATTGAGGGCTGTGGAGGCGGGGGAGCCAATCACGCATTCCGCCTGGGGCACCAGCTGCTGGCAGCCCACCTCTGGCTGCCCCTGCCTACACCCAAATTCCCTTCCAGATTTGGCACTCCAATCCTCTGCCTGAAATCAAAACCCCCTCCTACTCTAGGTCACAACCCAAACTCCTGCACCCCAGTTCCCTCCCCTAGGTCACATTCCAAAAACCCTGCACCCCACTCCTCTGGCCTAGGTCACAACTGCCTCCTTCACCCAAACTCCCAGACCCTGCTGTCCCTCCTGCACACCACTCCCTTACCCTAAGCTCCCTTCTGCACCCAACCTCCATCCCAGACCCCACACCTCCTCCATTAATATCATGGAAGAGTATGGCCATTGATTCCTTTCCAAAATCTTGGAGTGACCTCCCATAAAAAAAACTATTGCCCACCCCTGTATTTAGACCATCCAACTTGACTAGCTATCACTGCAGGATTATTATCAATTACACATTTCTATCCACTCATCTTTTAAATATGAAAAATGATGGGGCTTCCATGTCTGGCTTTGGGACATAGCCTCACTGCAGGAAGTTGATGTCGCAACTCCAGTCCATTGCCTTCACCAGGCCACTCAAGGGAGCTGGATAACAAGGTGTTTTAAGCTTTAAGAGCCTGAATGGGGCCTACCTGCTGCCCCAGTCCTGGGGCTCCTAGGCACACACATGGGATCCGCTAACTAGCACACTCTCTTGGGAGACGGGAAGCAATTGCGAAGCCCCCTGGGTTTAGTGCTAACCCTTCAGACTCATGCACAGCTTAAATGCCCTTTCTTCCAGAATCATACTGAGGGGCGGAATTTTTTTGGTTACAGTCGGCAAGTGTTGCACAACGCAGACAGGTTTTGCACGGGTTCTAATAATGTTGGTTTTTTTACTGAATTATACAAGAAATACACAGAGTACCAAACATTTAGAAAACAATAAACATTTTGGACTCAAAGCCACTCATTAACTTATTGGTCTCTAAAGAGTCCATGGGTATCATCTCAGTTCATGTAAATAGGCAGAGTGTCCTACTTCATCAAGCTTCTACATGCTGAGTTGCTTCTCTCTAGTCTTCCATCCCAGGTAGCTCTTTTTGAAAGGACTGTGCCCATTCTCTCTCCACCCGAATTTCCTTTTCCTGGCCTACCACCATCATAGTTGCTTCTTTGTCCTGTGTTTATTAACCTTTCAATCTCTCCACTCGTTTCTCCCTTCAGACAAGAGGAAGAAGTAAGTACCTGCTTATAGCTGCAGCAAGCCCATTTTATCAAGCTGCTTTGCTTTGAACACACAGTTTTGGATTCCAAAAACCCACCCTTGTCTGGTATGGTTGAGATACGACAGCCCTGACAGTAATGATGGAATCCACATACATAGGCAGAAGAGCACTTACAATATAGCAATGTTAACAGCTACAACTTCACAATATTGACCAGAATTCATAAATTGGGCAGATTCCTTCAGTCATATTTCTCACTTCTCAAATAAGAGAAAAATACTCCTCAGGTACCCAAAGGTGGCTCTTACACCCCTTTTTGAGTAGTAGAATCTGCAATTACTCTTTATGGGCTCGTCTACATTGGCCCCTTTTCCGGAAGGGGCATGCTAATTTTTCAGATCGTAATAGGGAAATCCGCGGGGGATTTAAATATCCCCCGTGGCATTTAAATAAAAATGTCCGCCACTTTTTTCCGGCTTTTAGAAAAGCCGGCAAAGAGCGTCTAAACTGGCCCCGATCTGGCCCGATCCTCCGGAAAAGGGCTTTGAAGTAGGAATAAGAGATCCTCCGGAAAAGGGCTTTTTTCCGGAGGATCGGGCCGGATTTGGGCCAGTGTAGACGCTCTTTTCCGGCTTTTCTAAAAGCCGGAAAAAAGCGGCGGACATTTTTATTTAAATGCCGCGGGGGATATTTAAATCCCCCGCAGATTTCCCTATTACGATCTGAAAAATTAGCATGCCCCTTCCGGAAAAGGGGCCAATGTAGACGTAGCCTTTATATTAATTCATATTAAATACTCGTGTTGGGTTTCTGGGAGAGGGTTTGTTTGAGGCAGCTTGGGGATCAGCACTATTCACAAGGGTTTAAAGTAAGTAAAATGAGGGAATCCATCTTTGTGAAATAGTAGAAGATTAAAAAATGATGCCCAGGAAGTGTGCCAAGCAAGAAGCAGTATTTCAGCCTGCTGAGCTCCAAAGAAGCTTAAAACACCTTGGACCCAGCCACTGGAATCTCTCATCCCAGTCTAATGAGTGGCCTGTGACAGTTTACCCTTTTATTCACCCTAAAAATTTCCTTTTTCAGTTGTATTCCATTACTCCTAATTATGTCCCCATGACAGGGACATGCTGTGACAGCATGGAATATTAAAAGCTACTGAATTAATTTTATATGTGTAGGAGAAAGAAAGAGCCTGAAGCATGGGCCATGAATCCTCCTTGGGCTGGGGGAGCAGGAAAGCAGCTTACAGTGTATATGGGTTTGCTAATGATTATACTCCTTGCTATATGGGTCAAAGAAAAAAGTTACTTGCAAGAGCTAAAAATGATGGGGGGAGGTGGTGAAACTGGGGTGGAATATCTAATGCAAATCCCCATTCCAGGTAACTCCCTCCCCTAAGGCTAAATAGCACATCAAATGATTTAATCTTCTTCAGAGACTTTGGTAGACAAAGCTCTTGAAACTGTATGAAATAGCAGCTCCTGACTTGGGAAAAGAGAAATCAGCCAATCGGACAAGCCCTGAAGCGGTTCAGACCTACCAGTCTCTGGAAGATGAGAGACCACCTGGCAAGCGAGACATGTGTGTAAACTGTCTATTGTTTTACTTCATGTTTTCTCTGATAAGGTTTTTGTTCTGAATAAATCGCGTGTTGTCTTATGAGAGACAGCTGGTCATTTGACACAATCCTCTATTTGCCCCAGACAGAAGAGTACTGTGGGTGCTGATCTGTACTAGACCTGTCGAAGCAATCAAAGTGAATAGCAGGGTCTGCAGCCTCAGGCCCCACTTTAGAGGGAGGGAATTGTGGGATTCCATTGGGTTAAAGGTGATAACTAGAGGCCTGAGACAGCTTTCTCCCCTCACAAGTTCACACTAAAACATCCTGACCAGGGTTATTCTATCTACTACCCAAAATCCATAAACCTGGAAATCCTGGACACCCCATCATCTTGAGCATTGGCACTCTCACTGCAGGACTTTCTGGATATGTGGACTCTCTTCTCAGACCATAAGCAACCAGCACTCCCAGATATCTCCGAGACACCACGGACTTCCTGAGAAAACTACAATGCATTGGTGTTCTTCCAGAAAACACCATCTTAGCCACCATTGATGTAGAGGCTCTCTACACCAACATCCCACACGTAGATGGAATACAAGCTGTCAGGAACAGTATCCCTGACGATGCCACGGCACAACTCGTGGCCGACCTCTATGACTTTATACACACACAACTATTTCAGATTTGGAGACAATTCATACCTCCAAAGAGTGGCACCGCTATGGGCACCTGCATGGCCCCTCAATATGCCAACATTTTTATGGCTGACCTGGAACAATGCTTCCTCAGCTCTTGTCTACTAGCGCCCCTCCTCTACTTATGCTACATTGATGACATCTTCATCATCTGGACCCACGGGAAGGAGGCTCTGGGAGAATTTCACCATGATTTCAACAATTTCCACCCCACCATCAACCTCAGCCTCGACCAGTCTACACAAGAGCGCCACTTCCTGGACACTACAGTGCAAATAAGCAATGGTCACCTAAACACTGTTACCTTAAAAAATATTCTCACTGGAGACCACCCAGGGTTACACTAGTATGGGTTTATTTCCACTAGGTAGAACTAAAGAGGAGAAAGCAGCCACCAAAAGTTTAAGCTAAAGAAGACAGAACTCTCTCACTCACACACAGACACACACACAGACAAGCAAGCAATCACACACTCCTCCATTCACTCACTCATTCACACCCATTCATTCCTGCCCTCAGGCACTCACACACTTACACAGACATATGGGCTGCAGAAGGAGCCAAGGCATGTGGATCCTGGAGGGTCTGTCTGCTCATCATGGCTGGGGAAGCTGGTCAGGAGAGAGAGACACTGGAGAGGAGCTTCTCAGGAGCAGGGGAAGGAAAAAGAGAGAGAGTTTCACATGTGCTCCTTCTCCTTATATTGTGTCTGAATGGCCCCTGTGACTCATTCACCTTGTCATCAGGGAGCATGCCCAGACTTCCCTTTATCCAGCAGGGAGCATGCCTAGACTGTGATAACTCATTGAAATGTGCTCCATTGTTCCAAGCCTTCTTCAAACACACTCTCACATTCACACTCTCTCCATTCACTCAGCGGAGAATGCAGCTTAAGGAAAATTACAAGCAAGGTGGCTGCATGTTACAAAAATTACGAAGTTGCCGTTTACAATAAATTTGAGAGTTACACAGATTGCAAAGATTGACAAGGATCACAATATGTTGCAGTTTAAAACCTTAGACCTTACAGTTTGGTGTAGCTTCAGAAAATCCATGTATATAAATCTAGTGAGCTCAGGCGGAGGCTTTTTTATGCAACAACCACCACCCTATACTGAAAACCTACAGATCACTATGCCTACCTACATGCCTCCAGCTTCCTACCCAGACACACCACATGATCCATCATTTACAGCCAAGCACTAAGGCATAACTGCATTTGCTCCAACCCTTCAGAAAGAGATAACACCTACAAGATCTACACCAAGCATTCTTGAAACTACAATACCCACCTGAGGAAGTGAGGAAACAGATCAACAGAGTCAGATGTGTACCCAGAAGCCTTGTGCTACAAGACAGGTCCAACAAAAAATAACAGAACACCACTGGCCATTACCTACAGTCCTCCAATGCATCATCAGTGATCTACAACCCATCCTGGACAATGATCCCCCACTCTCACAGACCTAGGGAGGCAGGCCAGTTCCCGCCCACAGAAAATCCGCCAACCTGAAGCAAATTCTAACAAGCAACTATGCACCATACCACAGTAACTCCCACACTGGAACCAATCCCTGCGATAAACCTCAGTGTCAACTCTGCCCACATATCTACACCAACGATACCATCACAGGATCTAACCACATCAGCCACATCATTATGGGGTCATTCA
Organism: Pelodiscus sinensis; assembly: GCF_052426305.1. Classification (NCBI taxonomy): domain Eukaryota; kingdom Metazoa; phylum Chordata; order Testudines; family Trionychidae; genus Pelodiscus; species Pelodiscus sinensis. Next base: position 19,153,262 of record NC_143054.1, read on the forward strand.
CCTGCACATCTACCAATGTAATATGTGCCAGCAATGCCCCTCTGCCATATACATTGGCCAAACTGTACAGTCCCTATGTAAAAGAATAAATAGATACAAATCAGATATGAGGAATGGCAATACACAAAAACCTATAGGAGAACACTTCGATCTCTCTGGACACACAGTAGCAGATTTAAAAGTAGCCATCCTGCAACAAAAAAACTTCAAGAACAGTCTTCAAAGAGAAACTGCAGAGCTACAATTCATCTGCAAATTTGATACTATCAGTTTAGGATTAAACAAAGACTGTGAATGTCTAGCTAACTACAAAAGCAGTTTCTCCTCTCTTGGTGTTCACACCTCCACATCAGCTGCTAGAAGGGGGTCTCATCCTCCCTCACTGAATTGACCTCATTATCTCTGGCCTTACTCTTGATTGGAAGGATTCTTATGCCTGTATATTTATACCTGCCTCTGGAATTTCTACTACATGCATCTGACGAAGTGGGTCTTTGCCCACAAAAGCTTATGCTCCAATAAATCTGTTAGTCTATAAGCTGCACAGGACTTCTCATCGTTCTTGCAGATTCAGACTAACACGGCTACCCCTCTGATACTAAAATATCTGTGTCCTTCTCTTGTCACACAATAAAGCTAAACAAAGGAGCTAGATGCCCAAGGTTAAAAATATAAGTAAATGCTGATTAGCTGAATGTTGCAAGGAAATTTTAGAAGAGTTGGGAAAATTGAGTTGCCCATAAATACATAGGGCTGAAAAAGAATCTGAGAGCTCATAAATCCATTCACTTGCCATGAGGCAGGAACCATAAGGCCATCACTGGCAGGTGTTTGTCTAAGCAATCCTTAAAAACCTGTAATGATGGGAGATACACCTATCTCATAGAAGCAGAAGGGACCTTGAGAGGTCATCAAGTCCAGTTCCCTGCCCTCGCAGCAGGACCAAATACCATCCCTGACAGATTTGCTCCAGATCCCTAAATGGCCCCCTCAAGAATTGAACTCACAACCCTAGGTTTAGCAGCCCAATGCTCAAAACACTGAGCTATCCCTCTCCTTTGTAATCTAGTCCACTACATAACTACCCTTCTAGTTAGAAAACTTTTTCTAACGTCTAACCTAAATCTCCCCTGCTAGAGATTAAACTCATTACTTTGTCACATCTTCAGTGGGCATGGAAGACAACTTTCCTCTTTATTACAGCTCTTAGCATATCTGAAGAAGCTATCACGTCCTACTCCATCTTCTTTTCTTAAAACTAAACATCTTGTTGTCTTTAGACAAACTCTCCAATTTAGCAAGGTCATTTTGGATTCTCATCCTGGTCTCCAAAGGACTAACAACCTCATCCACACTGGTGTCATCTGCAATGTTGTAAGAGTACTCTTCACTCCTTTTTCCAACAGAAATACTGACTAGTGCCAGACGTAAGACTGATTCAGGACCCGCTAGATATGTCCTCCCAGTTTCACAAAGAATCACTGATAACTGCTATGTGATCGTGGTCTTTCAACCACTTGTGCACATTCTTTATTATAATTTCACTTAGTCTGAATTTCCCTAGTCTGCTTATGAAAATGTCATGTGAGACTGTAAAAAAACCTTACTAAAACCAACATCTCACATCTAGAGCTTCTCCATATCCATGAGACCAGTAACCCTGACCTTCCCCTCTCAAAAACAAAACAAAAACAAAACAAAAGAAAAACAAATTAGACTGCTTTTGGCATGATTTGTTCATGATACATCCATGCTGGCTACTCTTTATTCTACTCTAGGTGCTTACAAAATGTTTAATATTTTGTTATGGTATCTTTTCAGACATCAGAGTTTAGCTGCCTGGTCTATAATTCCCCTGGTTCTCTTTGTTCTCGCTTATAAATATAGGCATTATTTTTGCCGATATGAATGGTCTGCAATGAATGGTTCTTAGATTGCTTCAGCTAGTTCCTTAAATAATATGCATTTTGTGAGGCCCTACCAACTTGAACACGTGTAATTTATCTAAATATTCTTTAACCAGTGCTTTCCCTATGCTGGCTTGTATTTTTTCCCCTTGTTGTTTAGTATAATTGTTTAAGCATCTGATCACAATTAACTTTTTTTAGTGAAGACTGAAGTAGAATGTTCATTAGACACCTCAACCTTCTTGGTGTTACCTACTTATTTTTTTAATTTTGAATTCAGGAAATATATCCAAATTTAAAATAATCTGAAACTTGTTATTGAAATATGTATTAAAATATTTAAATTTTTCTATATCAGCAAGTACTAATTAATCCTCCTATTTATTCTTATTTTTAATACTGTAGCCCTCAAATTCCCCCAACTAAGGGTGGGGAAGGCACTATGGAATTTCATAGTAACTGAAGCTATGTCTAGACTGCAGTCTTCTTTCTAAAGAAGTTTGTTCAGTGACAGTCAAAAAAGCACACAGGATGTTAGGAATCATTTAAAAAGGGATAGAAAATAAGATGGAGAATATCTTATAGTCCTTATATAAATGCCTACATCTAGATAGACTTATGTGTAGTGCTGGGGAGGAGCCAGTGGTCATGATGTATGTAGGTACCAATGACATAGGGAAGGGTAGCAGAGACATCCTGGACACCAAATTTAGGCTGCTAGGAAAGAGACTGAAATCCAGGACCTCTATGGTGGCATTCTCAGAAATGCTTCCAGTTCCATGCGCAGGGCAGGTAGGCAGGCAGAGCTTCAGAGTGTCAATGCATGGATTAGATGATGGTGTAGGGAGGAGTGGTTTAGCTTTATAAAAAACAGAGGAAACTTTTTGGATAGGGGGAGCCTATACTGAAAGGATGGGCTCCACCTAAAGTGGATCCAGACTGCTGGCACTTAACATTAAAAAGGTCGCAGAGCAGTTTTTAAACTAAGAGATGGGGGAAAGCCAATTAGTGCAGAGGAGCACATAGATCAGACAGATACATCTCTTAGAGGAGAGTCTATTGATAGAGATTATCTAGGTTTTAGTCAGAAGGAGAGGAAGGAAGAGGATAAAGTATGGGGCAGATCAGATGAAAAACATCCACATAAAAAAGAATCTGACACATCAGAAAAGGGCAGACAAATAAACAGTGAGAAGTTTTTAAAGTGCTTGTACACAAATGCTAGAAGTCTAAAAAATAAGATGAGTGAACTAGAGTGCTTCGTGTTAAAGGAGGATACTGATATAATAGGCATCACAGAAACCTGGTGGAGTGTGGACAATCAATGGGACACAATCATTTTGGAGTACAAAATATATCGGAAGGACAGAACAGGTTGTGTGAGTACAGGAGTGGCACTATATGTGAAAGAAAATTTAGAATCAAATGAAGTAAAATTCTTAAATGAATCAACATGTTCCATAGAATCGCTATGGATAGTAATTCCCTGCTCTAATAAGAATATAACAGTAGGGATATATTATCAACCACTTGACCAGGACAGTAATAGTGACTATGAAATGATAAGGGAGATTAGAGAGGCTATCAAAATAAAGAACGCAATAATAGTGAGGGATTTCAACTATCCCCATATTGACTGGGTACATGTCACCTCAGGACGAGATGCAGAAACAACATTTCTTGATACCTTAAATGACTGCTTCTTGGAGCAGCTGGTACAGGAACCCACAAGGGAAGAGGCAATTCTCAATTTAGTCCTGAGTGGAGCACAGGATGTGGTCCAAGAAGTAACTATAACAGGACCACTTGGAAATAGTGGCCATAATATAATAATATTTAACATTCCTGTGGTGGGAAGAACAGCTCAGCAGCCCAACACTGTGTCATTTAATTTCAAAAAGGGGAACTATGTAAAAATGAGGAGGTTAGTTAAACAGAAATTAAAAGGTACAGTGACTAAAGTAAAATCCCTGAAAGCTGCATGGAAACTTTTCAAAGACACCATAATTGAGACCCAACTTAAATGTATACCCCAAATTAAAAAACATAGTAGAGGAACTGAAAAAGAACCACCTTGGCTTAACAACCATGTAAAAGAAGCAGTGAGAGATAAAAAGGCATCTTTTAAAAAGTGAAAGTCAAATGCTAGTGAGGTAAATAGAAAGGAGCGTAAATACTGCCAAATTAAATGTAAAAATGTAATAAGAAAAGCCAAAAAAGAGTTTGAAGAACAGCTAGCCAAAACTTCAAAATGTAATAACAAAATGTTTTTAAGTACATCAGAAGCAGGAAGCCTACTAAACAACTAGTGGGGCCCCTGGACGATCGAGATACAAAAGGAGTACTTAAATATGATAAAATCATTGCAGAGAAACTATTTGAATTCTTTGCTTCAGTCTTCATGGCTGAGGACGTTAGGGAGATTCCCAAACCTGACCTGCCCTTTGTAGGACTTGTCACAGATTGAAGGACTTGTCACAGATTAAAGTGTCATTAGAGGAGGTTTTGGAATTAATTGATAAACTTAACAGTAACAAGTCACCGGATGGCATTCACCCAAGAGTTCTGAAAAAACTAAAAATGTGAAATTGTGGAACTATTAACTATGGTTTGTAACCTATCCTTTAAATCAGCTTCTGTACCCAATGACTAGAAGATAGCTAATGTAATGCCAATATTTAAAAAGGGCTCTAGAGGCAATCCTGGCAATTACAGACTGGTAAATCTAACGCCAGTACTGGGCAAATTAACTGAAACACTAGTATAGAATAAAATTGTCCGACACATTGAAGAACATAATTTGTTGGGCAAAAGTCAACATGGTTTTTGTAAAGGGAAATCGTATCTTACTAATCTATTAGAGTTCTTTGAAGGGGTCAACAAACATGTGGACAAGGGGAATCCAGTAGATATAGTGTACTTAGATTTCCAGAAAGCCTTTGACAAGGTCCCTCCCCGAAGGCTCTTATGTAAATTAAGTTGTCATGGGATAAGAGGGAAGATCCTTTCATGGACTGAGAACTGGTTAAAAGACAGGAAACAAAGGGTAGGAATAAATGGTACATTTTCAGAACGGAGAGGGGTAACTAGCGGTGTTCCCCAAGGGTCAGTCCTAGGACCAATCCTATTCAACTTATTCATAAATGATCTGGAGAAAGGGGTAAACAGTGAAGTGGCAAAGTTTGCAGATGATACTAAACTGCTTAAGGTAGTTAAGACCAAAGCAGCCTGTGAAGAACTTCAAAAAGATCTCACCAAACTAAGTGACTGGGCAACAAAATGGCAAATGAATTTTTATGTGGATAAATGTAAAGTAATGCACATTGGAAAAAATAACCCCAACTATACATATAATATAACGGGGGCTAATTTATCTACAACTAATCAGGAAAGAGATCTTGGAGTCATTATGGATAATTCTCTGAAGACGTCCACACAGTGTGGCAGTCAAAAAAGCAAACAGGATGTTAGGAATCATTTAAAATCATTTAAAAAGGGATAGAGAATAAGACGGAGAATATATATAGAGAGAATATTTCATATATATAAAACCATGGTACGCACACATCTTGAATACTGCGTACAGATGTGGTCCCATCATCTCAAAAAAGATATACTGGCATTAGAAAAGGTTCAGAGAAGGGTAACTAAAATGATTAGGAGTTTGGAACGGGTCCCATATGAGAAAATTTTAAAGACATTAGGGCTACGACTAGACTGGCATGACTTTCCGGAAGTGCTTTTGACGGAAAAGTTTTCCGTTAAAAACATTTTTGGAACAGAGTGTCTAGATTGGCCAGGACGCTTTTCAGCAAAAGCGCTTTTTGCGGAAAAGTGTCCTTGCCAATCTAGATGCGCTTTTCCGCAAAAAAAAAAGTCATTGCTATTTTCGCGATCGGGGCTTTTTTGCGGAAAACAAATCTGAGCTGTCTACACTGGCCCGCGCAAAAGGGACTTTTGCCTGAACGGGAGCAGAATAGTATTTCTGCAAGAAGCACTGATTTCTTACAGTAGGAAGTCAATGCTTTTGCGGAAATTCAAGCGGCCAGAGTAGACAGCTGGCAAGTTTTTCTGGAAAAGCGGCTGATTTTCCGGAAAAACTGGCCAGTCTAGACACAGCCTAGGACATTTCAGCTTGGAAAAGAGGAGACTAAGGGAGGTATGATAGAGGTATATAAAATTATGACTGATGCGGAGAAAGCGAATAAGGAAAAGTTATTTACTTGTTCCCATAATATAAGAACTGGGGGCCACCAAATGAAATTAATGAGCAGCAGATTTAAAACAAATAAAAAAAAGTTCTTCTTCACACAGTGCACAGTCAACCTGAGGAACTCCTTGTCTGAGGAGGTTGTGAAGGCTGGGACTATAACAGGGTTAAAAAGAGAACTAGATAAATTCATGGAGGTTAAATCCATTAATGCCTATTAGACAGGATGGTTAAGGAATGGTTTCCCTAGCCTCTGTATGTCAGAGGGTGGAGATGGATGGCAGGAGAGAGATGGCTTGATCATTACCTGTTTGGTTCACTCCCTCTGGGGCACCTGGCATTAGCCACTCTCGGCAGACAGGGTACTGGGCTGCATGGACCTTTGGTCTTACCCAGTATGACCATTCTTATGTTCTTATGTTCTTTTCCGGAAGAGATCTTCCAAAAAAAACTTCTTCTGAAAGACAGCATCTACACTGCGAAAGCACATCAAAAAAATCGATCTGCTTTTTCAACAGATAGCATCCATTCAGTGTGGATGCTATCTCCCATGTAAGCTGTGATTACTATGGGTGGAATGGCCACCAGGGCACCTGTGCTTTTTCCTCTTTCCTTTTCTAGAGAAAGAACTCCCTCTTTCCCGTCTACATATGCCTTTTCCAAAAGAGCTCTTTTGGGAAAAGTCTTCATCCTCATAGAAAAACCATTACCAATGATGGAAAAACCCATCTGTTCTTTTGATTTATTTTCAAAAGAATGCCATTGCAATGTGGACATTACTCAGGTTTTGTCGGAAAAACAGACGTTTTTCCGACAAAACTCTGTGGTGTAGACATATCCAGTCAGTTTCTGCTACAAAGAGCTTGTAATCTAAGTAAACAAGTAGATCTAGTTAAAAATGGCATTTTGAACCAGACTTCGTGGTTACACTACATCTCCCCAGGGAGTTTGTGACAATAATGTAACATGAGAGATTTAGTCCAGCTGGGGAGATAGTTCCATAAAGGAGAATGGTAATATGAGACAATTGACCTGTTCCCAGGAAACATTCTAATTGCACATCAAAATCCAAATAATTTATTTGTAGATAAAATAGTAGTGTTCGGGGGCTTGGAATTTAAAATAAAAAATTTCCCCACAGAAAGCAGACCATTTCATGGAAAATTGTGACTGAAGAAGTTATGATGGAAAATGTTTGTCTAGCTCTGTAAATAAGACAGGCAAAAATGATAGAAAGGAAGTATCTCAGAGATGGTCAAAAATGGAATTTCCATTCTCTGGGAACTCTGCTATTTCAATTTTTTTTCAGTCCCTGGCTCTCATGAAAAGTCAAGACCATGGAATATTTCACAAAACGAACTGTTGAAAAATATTTCATTTGGACCTTATGAAAACACTTTAGCTTTGATAATCATATGTATATTATAACCTAAAAGTTCTTTTTTCCCTAGAAAATAACTTGTGGGCAAAGAAGAGGCCTAGTGTGAGAAAGGAAGCCATTTCAGGACAAGATATAATTGGTTGATTCAATCGCATTTTTGCAAGTAGAATTACCTGTGTGTAGCCTGGCTCTTTTTTGTGTCATCTCCTTTGAATATAATCAGAACTTGTGTGTATTTATTGTCAATGCAAAAGTGAGAGTAGTAGCCTGATGAGACCTAGGAAGAGAGTAAGAAACCAGCTGGGTCTGTGTGGATTACTGCTTTTCACCAGTGGAAAATCTAAAATCTGATACCACTCACATAGGGGCCACAATGTCTATTTGAACCATATTACCCCCCCAAAAATATATACAGGTATATTCCCTTCCTTGTTTACTTGCAGCTTCTAATATTCATACTTAATTACATTTGCTCCAACTGCTGTTTAAAATGTTTGTGATTGTCTAAATCATATGGTTCCAATTATTCCATCAAGTTCGGAATCTATAACACACACAGCAAAAAAAAAAAAAAAAAAAAAGAGCAGGTACTATATTAAGCTTTAATTTGTTTGTAAGAGTTGCATTTGCTCTTCTTTATCAAATCTATACTTATTCCTCATCTGTAAACGCCATAAAATTTGCATTTCACCGTACTTACTTCATCATGGAAATAGTTAGCTTAATGAAATGAGTAAATAGACTTTACTTGGATTGTAAACTCTTTGGAGTAAGGCCTATCTATTGTTTTGTTTGTACAGTAATTAGCACAATGGGGTCTCAGTGCATGACTAGGCTCCTAAGCAGTACAATAATGCAAATAAGTCATAATAGCTATGGAAGTACAGGTACCAGATCAGAAAAAAGTAACAAATACAAGCCAGTTTTTATACATTTGCATTCCCCCCCTCACTCCTGTTATCTCCACTTATAATCAAAAAGGAGCCTTTTAAGTAGATGAATCAAAGCATACTGATGCCTATTTCTGCTCCCCTTCAGGCTAACTCATTCCAGCAATTCTCATTTGACTAAGCACATTGAAGATTTGCAGGAGACATTAAAACTTAGTGATGTGACAATGTTTTGGAGGTGTATGAGTTTAGTTAGCTTTCACGCTGACTCTGCAGTGATAAAAATGAGATGAATCAGTGGATAAAAATACATATAGATATAATAACCAATCTGCTCCTATTCCTCCCCATTCCTGGCTTCATGATGCTGAGACTTTCAGTGCTTTAGCCTGGGGAAAGAAATCTTTCCATAATCCTACAAGAGTTTACAATCTGCCACACAAATCAAAGTAATATGGTAATCAGCTGATAAGCACAATAACACATGTGGTGTTAAATGAAGTCTCTTGTTCTCTCATGGGGGGGGGGAAGAAGGAGAAAGACTTATTTGTTCAATATACCATTATAAAATTATCTAGGGGATTTTAAAGAACGCATTTTAAATCCTTATCTTTCACTGTTTATGAAATTTATTGATGAATAATTTAAAATAGTGTCTCAGTGATTCTCCTCTGCATATAAAAATATAATTGGACTTAATTATGCATCATTGTAGTAGTAATAATAAAAGAAAACCACTTCAGGGATGGCTAAAACATATACTGTTTTATGAAAGAGTTCAGCAGACGTTATATGAAATTATACAAAGTGAATTTTAGGGCTTAACATTTTATTCATAGAATTGTTTCCAGGCATTTAGCTGGCAGCCCACTAAGGGAACTTGCACAGCAGATGAAGAAGAGAGATGACTGTCTTTGGTTAAAGGATAATTGGATGAACATATTTATTTGTTCTGTAATTCAGGTTATTATGGACATACATTAAACAACAGAAGATTGACTTTGTTATTCATTGAAGCCAGGTCCATTTGGATTATTATTTTTTGTCTATCACATCAACTAATACATTCAGCACAGTCTGGTCAATGAGTTTGTTTTTTAATTCACTCAGGGGTTGTTTTGTTTGCTTTGGGGGTTTTATTTGTGTTGTGTTTTATTTTCCATCCTTGAATCTGATGGAAAATTATACAAGGACCATTTTAAACTAGTTCACACGGAGATGGAATTTAAAGCCACCTCTCAACTCTAAATCTCACGTGTTTCACTACAAGTACCTCAGAAGGATAATGGAACTGGTACTACGCATGATAACTCAGAAACTCAAAGTTGTTAAGAGGTTAGTCAAGGAGAAGCAACTGTTTCATCTGAGACTAGAAAAAGGCCTATCAAATGTGTTTAGATCCAACAGCATATATCATTCTTAAAAATAGTTTGGTACTAAATAACAGCAGCAAAAGTGTAAACACTCTAGCCCTAAGAATTTGTGGCATTATGGGAAAACTCTACTGCCTGCCCCTAATTGTGATAGTGCTATTAAGGGGAGTCAGGTCTGGTAAAGAGCAGATGAGTACAGAAACAGCATAATTAGCTCCTTTGGTGGCTGTCTGAGTAGAATGCCTGGCTTTTGAGAAGGTTTTATACTGTAATCTGAGATTTGAGCTCCCCACCTCTAGACTGAGTCATATGGGCAGGAGATGCCCAGGTGCACCAATTCTAAGGAAAATGATGACGTTTACAGAGCTGTCATACTATTCAAATGAAACTTTGTTATTATTTATGTTTAAAATGAGCTGTTCAATGAAGGTGTTTTTGATTGGTGGGCTTTACTATTTATTTTTGTTTGATTGTTTGTTTTGAAGTTTGATAGGTTTCAGAGGAACAACACACAAACATGCCAGCTGTAGAGTGGTGAAGTCCACCTCAAAGGCTTGGGGTGCAGTGTACTCCAAGCCACCTCCCTCTGCCACACCCTGGGAAGCAGGTTTAAGGGGTCCCCAAGAAACTGAGGGAAACTTTTGGGGCTGGCTCCCACCTACCACCACCTGAGCACCTCTGTACATGCAGCAATACAGAGGGCCAGGAATGGGGCAAACAACAGTTCAAGGACCAAACATCTGCCTTGCAAGGAGGGGAAGAGACTATGAAGTTGGAGGTCATCATTCTGCAGCTATGCCTATCCGCTGTCCAGCCCTAGCTCTGCCCTTCCTGAGGCTATGAGTACAGGGGACAAAGGCAGCCATGCACCAAAATCTGGTTGTGCTCTTGTGACCAGGAAGCAGGTGTCTTTGCAGAAAGTGTCTTCTGATTAGTCTACACTGAAAACCCAGCAGACCCTTTGCTAGTGTGCTTGCAGAAAGTGGTTTAATGCTGATCTTAACTGCAGGCGTTTGCACGGGGAGGTGTAGGTTTCATTACAATAGAATACACTAGAATGCACCACAGATTATTGGCATAGAGAAGTCTAAGGAAACTGCCCCAAGGAAATCTGGGATACATCAAGAAAACTTCTGGGACCCAAGTGAAGCTGGGGCAGAGCATATGCAGTAAAACAATGGGGATTCGGCCCTTGGTCCCTGTTTAACATGGTTCTGATCCTCCATCAACTATTCAATTAGTCAATAGGGCGGCGCTGACCTTTGAAATGCTGCCGCGGCATTTCAAAACAGTGTCGCACAGAGCCCAGGACCCCAGGCTCCATGCGCTGCTGCCATTTTGAAGTACTTCCGCTCTTCCCCCCCTTTTCTGCTTCTATCGGTTAAAGGCAGCAAGGGGGGGGGGAGCAACTAGTCTACTATTCTGTTGATTATCCAATAAGCATTTGCTTATCAGATAGTCAAGTAGTCCTTAACATCCCTAGTTCCATGAACGATCTGGGTATACTGGTTCCCCAAACATAATTGCTTATATCATTAGAGAGCAAACACAAAGCAACCTGACTTTCCAGTGTGGAACATCTATGCATTCTGAGCAACAATCACACACTACAGAGGGCTAAATTCAAAGTTAGACTCCTTTCCATCTAAACTATTTTCTTTTATAGTCAGATTCTCTGAGAGCTTTTTATTATCTAAGGGAATCCATATCATTCTAATTTATAGTCACAAATATTTTAAGAAGGTATAAACTGAAGAAAGACTGAGGATACTGTAATTTCACCTTTTACTCCTTAGCTCATCCAGGTGTAAGTGGCACCTATTTAGGCCAGGTCAACACCAGACCTGGAAGGTCAGGTTAAGGTATGCAACTCCAGCTATGTAAAATACATAGCTGGAGTCTGCTTACCTTATGCCAAGCTTGGTGCTATCTTCATAGAGACAGGCTGACAGGAGCAAATGCTCCTGTCAATTTCCCTTACTCCTCATGAAGAGCAGGAATACTGGTGTCAATGGGGGCACTCTTTGTATTCGATCTAGCAGGGCTATATTAGACTCGCTAAATCGAACTCCAGAATATTAGCCATGGCTTAAAGTAGACATGCCTTGGGACAGTAACGTGGTGGCAAAAGTGAATATTGTGCCTTTAATAGCAGAACACACATTAGACGGGAACTGTACTGGGGCTGGTGAGAACCTGTTGGAAGCAGGTTTGTGGCACCTTCACAATATACACAGAAGCTCACAGGTCTCCTTTAGCATGTGTATCTCTGTGTTAGTTCTTCCAAAGCCTTACTTCTTAGACTCCAGACTGTTTTTCTTATGAATTAACAAGAAAACACGAGAGAGCAGAAAAATGGTGGAAGAAAGGAAAGAGAAAAGAGGACTGTGGTGAAGGAATCATCTTGGACATGGAATTACTAAAAGCTCCCTAGAAGTATAAACTCTCTAGTAACTTAGCAGACTCCTGGAAGAGATTCAAACAGTTTTGATTATACAAGTAGCTAGCTTTGGTGAGAAAAAAAGACCAGTGTAGCAATCTTGTTATCCACTGCCTCAAGTCTTACAATACTTGTCTTTAATAGCCTGCAACAAAGTCAGGCAGAGAAAGCAAATTATAACACAAATTTGCAGAAATTTGAAAGAGTATTGCATACCTAAAACCAGTGAAACTTTTGAAAGGTACAAATTTCACTTTAGAAGGCAAAAGGAAGGAAAGTACTTCGAAGAAGTTCTACCTAACAGAACCGAAGCTAATGAGCCAAACCTGCAACTAGGGGCAGTAAACAGATTCAGTGAAGAGGACTTGAACTCGAATTAGAATCAAAGTTCCAAAGCTATACAGAGACCCTTAGAAGCAGGGCTGGATTAATCTTTTGTGGCTCCATGCTCTGCTCTTTGGCCCACACTTCACCTCCCCCTTCCTGCCCCCCACTTGGTCTCTTCCAGCTTTGGCCCCTTCTACTACTTGCATGGGAGAAAGGGACAGAGAAGAGCTGAGGTGTGGGAAGTCAGGACTGGAAAGGGCAGAGAGGAGAGAATGGAAAGTGAGGCAGGAACGAACAAGCAAGAGGTGGGGCATTGCGAGGGAAGAGGCCAAGTGAGATGTGGCCCCAGGACAAGGCAATAGTCCAAATTCCTGGGTTCCTTCTGAGAGTGGGCCCAGTGCCAGAGCACCATTGTATGTCCGGTACTGATTGGAAGATATGGCTCTCCCTTTGGATAAAGCAGTAAGATTGCATTATGCAACAGAAATCACTCTGAGCAAAACAAAAGGAAACAGGACACTGCCACTCTGCATACAATAATGAGAGAAAAAAATATCAGTGAACAGTAAAACACTATAGAACAAAAACCCATGGATGGCTGGAAAAAGCAAAAAAATGAGAGTTTGTAAGCGACAGCTTCAAGAAATACCAGTACAGGCTTCAGTGTGGGTTGTACACACCTGTACCGGTCTCAGGGATGTATTCCCATTGCTGTCCCTGCTGAAGCCCCTTCTCATAAGTGAACTAGGAAAATGTGGCCTACATGAAATTACTACAAGGTGGGTGAGCAGCTGATTGAAATACCATGCTCAGTGAGTTGTTTTTAATGGCTTGGAAGTGAGGGTCATGCCTAAGTGGTGTCCCAGAAAGGTCTGTTCTGAGTCAGCACCATTCTGTATTCTCATTAGTGTCTTGGATAGTGGAATGCTGGGTGTGCTTATAGAAGCTTGGAGGGGTTCCGTGCACTTAGTAATGATAGGGTTAGCATTCAAAATGGCCCCAATAAAGCAGAGAATTGATCTGAAATCAACAAGATGAAATTCATAAAGACAAGTACAACTATTACAGGAAGGAAAAAAAAATCAAATGCACAACTACAAAAGGGGAGAAAACTAGGTAGGCAGCAGTACTACAGAAGAGAATATAGGAGTGATAATGGATCATAAATTGAATCTGACCAAATAATGTGATGCAGCTGCAAAACTGGCTAATATTATTCTGGGTATTAACAGCAGTGTCATATGTAAAATATGGGAGAAAATTATTCCCTTCTTTTCAACATTAGCGAGGCCTCAACTAGATACTGTGTCCAATTCTGGGTGCCACACTTTAAGAAAGATGTGACAACTTGGAGAGAGTCCAGAGGATAGCAACAAAAATGATAAAAGGTTTAGAAACCTGACCTGTGAAGAAAATTTTGAAAAACTGGACATGTTTAGTCTTCAGAAAAAGAGACACAGAAAGGCTCTGATAAGTCTTAAATATGTTAAGGGCTGTTTTACCAAGACCAGTGATCAATTGTGCTCCATGCTCACTAAAGATAGGACAAGAAGCAATGGGCTTAATCCGATGCAAGGGAGATTTAAGTCAGACATTAGGGAAAATAAATTCTAACTATAAAGGAAGTTAAGCACTGGAATAGGGCCTGCAAGGAAGGTTTTTAAGCATAGGTGTGGTCTAGATATGCGTGGTCTTTTCTTCTCATGGGGCATGGACTGATAACCTCTCAAGGTCCCTTCCAGCCCCACATTTCTAATTTCATAATCACTAGCCTGAGCATCAAGAGAGCAGGCTGTATTTCTCTCTCTGACACTGACATACTATGCAAACTTGGTCATGACACTTAATCTCTGTACCTCTGTTATTAATCTTTGTGCCTCTGTTTAGATGGTAAATTCTTCAGGGTATAGACTGTCCCTTAGCATGTATACTTATAACAGCTAGCACAATGGGACAAATTAGTGCAATAACCACATCCTCTAAGTCTCGCCGACACCTTGAAAGTCATGAAAGTTAATGTGGAAAACAAGGGATAACATTTCCAGAAGAAAATCATGGTGCAGGAAGAAAAACATGTATCTAAGAGAGGGGAAAAAATCTTTGCTTCTACAGTAGCAAAAATTAATGCCAGACAACAGGCAATGGAAGATAGCCAGGTAGCATCCCAAAAATAATTAAAGGAAGGCAAAAGGGAATTAAAAGAAGGCACAGATGCTGGCCAAGAGAGATGAGGGAATGTATCAGTATACAGGACAGGAGCCAACAACAGATAAAGGATAACGGTAAAGAAGATTGAATCAAGTCATTTAATAATAAACACTGCATTTGGAGGGCACCTGGAGCATATGAAGAGATATGGATTTAGTGTTCAAATGTTCACATTGGACTGATGAAAAAATGAAAAGAAGTAGGAAACAAAGGGAATATCACAGATCAAGGAGTGAGCCAAGACACAAAAGACAGCTGGAAAGCACTGGCCATTGAACCTGGAACATTGTCCGACAAAGCAAATGAAGAGAGGACTTACAGATTTTAAGAAATTCTTGGACCAGAAAACCTAAGATTTCTAACACTATTAATTAGTCATTTGGGAAGAATCAGACATGAAATATGCTTTCATTAAGACAAACCAAAGATTTTGCTGCCTTTCACCTTCTAATTCCAGGACAGAATAAAAAGCACAGGCTCTCACATAGGGGATATCTGCCTGGCTATTACAAATTCCTTCAGAGAGGGTAGGTAAAAAATACTAATGGTTCTCAAAAGTGCTTCAGACCTGCTAACTAAAATATTTCTAACCAGTATATTTCTAACAGAATATAAGGAAGGCAAAAACTGGGCTCTGGGACAACCGGTCACTAACCATAGAGCACCCCGGGAACATCACTCAAAGAACTACCACATATTTTCCCCTAACTGGTTTTTGAACCCATACACCCAGATTCAGATCAGACTTCATAGACCTTTTTAGCAACTAAGCAAGAGTGTTTCTGTTCTATAGAACCCATATGAAAAAGCAAGAAGTGAGTAGCAAATGAAAGTAAGGAGCGGGCAGGTGCACAAGGCTGCTAGACAGACATTCTTTAGAGCAGTGGTCTCCAACCTTTTTACACCCAAGATCACTTTTTAAGTCTCAGAACAGGCGAAGATCTACTGCCCCGCCCCTTCCTTGAAGCCCCACCTACATTACATGAGGAAATCTAATGTAAATGTACTGCACAGGTGCGCAGTTCAGAGAGGGCTCAAGAGCTACTCTTAGAGCCCCTGAGATCTACCAGCAGATCGCGATCTACTGGTTGGTGACCACGGCTTTAGAGCTTTCTATCCATACTCCGAGATCAGTATTAGCATCAGGCCAGCTGCTAGTCGGGGACTATCATGCACTTGATCACTTTAGAAGAAACCCAGATGGAAGTAAACAGAGTTTTGGTTTCTGGGGTTTAGCCATGTTAGTCTGTAACTTTAAAAACTACTTTTAAAAAAAACAAGTAGTCCTGTGGTACCTTAGACACTAACATAAATATGTGTATAGAATCATGATGCATCAGTAAAGAACTTCTTCCTGCAAATACCATCTTAGTCACCATGGATGTAGAAGCTCTTTACACCAGCATTTCACATGATGATGGATTATTAGCTGTCAGTAACACTATCCCTGATAATGCCACAGCATATCTGGTGGCTGAACTATGTGATTTTATCCTCACCGACAACTCTTTCCAATTTGAGGACAACTTATCCAGTGGTCTCCAACCTTTTTACACCCAAGATCACTTTTAAAATGACAGACCAAGCCAAGATCTACCATCCCGCCCCTTTCTTGAAGCCCCGCCTTCTCTATTCTCCTCCTCTCCATCACTTGCTATCCCCAATCCTTATACTACTGCTTTTTAAAAAAAAAAGGTTTTTCCAACATTTGGAAGAGGTTTTTCAACATTTGGAAGTGGCGCTCAGACAGGGTGCACCACGCTCCACGTGGGCTGGTGCAGAGAAGAAGCTGTTTGGCCAGCTGACTGTGGCCTTCAGCCCGGAGGAGGCTGAACCGCACTCCAGCTGATCAGGCGGCTTCCCCTCTGCACCTGCCCACGTGGAGCTTGGTGCACCCTGGCTGAGCACCATGGGCAGCTGTCCGGGAAACTGCTTCTCTTCACTCCCGCCCAGCTGCCCTGCACTCAGCACGGGAAGTTTGATCTGGCACAGCTGGAGCTAGACGCAGCCTCCCTGGGCCGAGTGCAGGGCAACCGGGCGGGAGAGAAGAGAAGTGGCTGCCTGGCCAGCTGGCCCTGGCACTCAGCCAGGGTGCACCAAGTCCACATGGGCAGGCGCAGAGGAGAAGCCGCCAATCAGCTGGATCGCAGAGCAGCCTCTTTCAGCTGAAAGCCACAGTCAGTTGGCTGGGGTGTTTCAGCCCTCCCGACCTCCCAGCTCCCACCATTCCTCACCATTCCGCAGCTACTCACCTGTGTTGTTCCTTGGTGAGTAGCTGCTGCTCAAATGAGGAAATCAGTTCAGAGAGGTCTCAAGAGCTACTCTTAGAGCCCCTGAGATCTACCGGTAGATCGCGATCTACTGGTTGGTGACCACGGACTTATACCTTCAAGTCAGTAGCACAGCTATGGACACCCACATGGCCATACAATATTCCAACGCCTTTATGGCTGATCTTGAACGTTTCCTCGGCTTTCGTCCCCTAGCGCCCTTCCTCTCTATTTATGCTACATTGATGACATCTTCATCATATGAAACTATGGGAAGGAGGCCCTTGAAGAATTCCACACTGATTAAAACATCTTCCACCCCACCATCAATCTTAGCTTGGACCAGTCCACAGAAAAGAACCACTTCCTTGACACTACAGTATAATTAAATGATGGTCACATTTCCACCACTTTTTTACCAGAAACCTACTAACTATTATGTTTACCTATATGCCTTTAGCTTCCATCCAGGACACATTCTACAACTGTTTAAAGCCAGGCCCTAAGATTCATTTGAATTTGTACCAATCCCACAGACAGGACAAATACCTACAAGATCTTTGTCAGGCATTCTTAAAACTTAAATACCCACCTGGGGAAGTGAAGAAACAAATTGACAGAGCCACATGAGTACCCAGGAATCTGCTTCTTCAGGACAGGCCCAACAAAAAAAATAACAGAAAACCACTAGTAACAGAAAACCACAGTAAACCTATGACTCCCAGCTCAACCCCCTCCAGTGCATCATTAACAATCTACAACCTATCCCGGAGAACAATCCCACACTCTCACAGGCCTTGGGAGGCAGGCCAGCCCTCATCTACAGACAACTGCCTAACCAGAAATACATTCTGTCCAGCAACCACATATCACACCTCAAACATACTCCCCCAGGAACTTACCCCTGCAATAAACCCCATTGCCAACTCTGTCCACATGTTTATACAAGTGACTCCATCACAGGACTCAACGACATAAGCCACAACATCAGAGGCTCATACACCTGCATATCTTTTAATGTGATATATGTCATCAAGTACCAGCAATGCCCCTCTGCCCTGTATATTGGCCAAATTGGACAGTTACTATGACAAAGAATTAATGGATACAATTAGCTATTTGAAATGGTAACACACACAAATCTGTAAAGGAACATTTTAACCTACCTGGGCACTCATTAATGGACTTAAAAGTAGACATTCTTCTACAAAGTAATTTCTTAAGCCAACTACAGAGAGAGAGCACAGCATTGACTTTCATTTACAAATTTGACACTATCTCCTGTGGCTTGAACAAAGACTTGATCTAGTTAACATATTATAACACCAGCTTTCCTTACATTCAACAGACTATTGACATCAAAAGCTAAGTATGGGACATTTCCAGCCAACTTAATTAGCCTTATTAGCTCCAGGACTACAATTAACAGGGTTTTTTCTTCTTTCCCCTCTCCCTTCTTATTCTGAGCCCCGCCCCCCCTTTTTCCACTCTAAATCATGTCATCTGTAGAAGTGAGTTTTGCCCACAAAAGCTCATGATACTATACATATATTTTTGTTAGTCTCTGAGGTATCACGAGGCTACTTGTTGTTTTTTAAAAGATGTTTTTATTTTTTTGTTGTATTTGTTCCTCTGCAGTACAGTATATATAAATGAGGAGCAGCAGACCGGTTTAATTTGGTCTCTCTATCCAACACAATAGAAGTTAATTTTACTTACAGTGATCATCATTGTTCTTAGAAATCCGTTTACACAACTGTGCAACATAACCAATATCTATGTATTTTCAACATGCCCAACAACAAGGTGCCAGCTGAAATATAGGTAGCATACTGTGTGAGCTGATAGCTGCTCCTAGAGCCCTCAGCTGTTGCCTTGCTAAAAATTCACTGCATAAAGTAGGAACTAAATCTAGCCATATGTGATTTATTCTTGCCTAAATTCATTTACAGCAAAAAAGATTTATTTATTTCCTGCCCTCAGTATAATCTGATTGGCTTTTGTGACAGCTGTAAAGAGTGCTGCTAAGAAACAATCACATCAGACAGAGAACATGCTAATGTAATCAGGGTTTCTAACGGGAAGTGATTTTGTCAGATTAGAAATTATAGCTTTGTATGGATACTACCCAAGTTGTCAGCCCCTCTTTCCACAGTAACAACAGAACGCTGTTAAACTTTAGGAACACTCTTGTCTGTTCATCACATCATAAAAAAATTAAACTTCTAACCATATCTGATGATTTCCTACAATGAAAGACCAAGAAACAGAAGGTTAAAAGTCCCCATTTGAGCATCTTAATCTTCTATTAATGATGCAACCTGTACTGTACCATCTGAAACAAATGAATCAACACTGTACCCACCATTCTAGCAATCGAACTCTTCTAATTAGGTGATCTTTCTTTCTTTAAATGCTTCTTAGAGATTTTTAAAAGGCACTTTAATCCTTAAGTGTAAAATTTGCATTCAAACTACTGTACAAAGAAATACTAACAATGATTCTGAAGTTATTCCTTCCAACAGAAACCACAGACTTCTGATCACACAGCATCAGAGAAGATAAAAATGTACATGAAGAGGTTTTTTTAATCTCATTAGCAGCCATTAGAAATCCACAGGGGAAACATAATGACCAGTGGAAAAAAGGGCACAGCAGCCTTGAGTGAACAAAACAGATGTTTAGTGCATATAGATATTATCTAAAACTAGCATCAGACTAGTGAGGTTGCCCATTTAGGGCATCTCCTAGGAAACCATCAGATAACATTAAAAGATATTGATTTTAACATAAAAAGAGCTGCAGGGGAAATGGGGTGTAGTGGATAGAATTGGGATGTGTTTCTAAATGCTGCAGTTCTAATTCCTACCATGGGGGAAAAAACAAATGTATTTTTTAGATATGTATTAGGTTTTCCTTAAGAGATTTGAAACGGTTGTATGTTTCTGTATCTTGATATAACAGCCTTTAATTGGACAGAGTAGAATATAGTATGAATGCACATCTCAGATTTTTTTTCTACTCTTGCAGAAAAAAAGATATCTTACAAATATGTTGCAAGCTGCATGTTACATTAATTTATTAACTTTTTTTTTTCTGCTACCTCTTTCAATCTGGGATTTTCCAAGTAGCCTAAGGACTTTCAGGGGGAGTTGGGAGCCTACTTCCCAGCCCAAATCTTTTTGCTTCAATCCATGCTTTAAACCCGTCCCTCTCCTTGCAGATCACAGGGATTTCTGCCTCCAACCTTTATCTCATCCTTATGTGCCCAGCCTGTTGAGTCCTGGCGGATGAAAATCACCCATGTGCAGAAGGCAACACATGGCCCAGCCACGACTTGGATAATACTTGGCTCTTGCACTTATCACCAGAGCGGGGGGGGGGAATTTTATCCACCACAATCCTGCCTTCTAATTTGTCCTAAAAGAATCTGTTTATATAACAGATATGCCAAACAAACAAAACCAGCCTAGCCAAACTTCTTCTGATATTTGTGTTTTCTTTTATTTTCCAGATGGAGCACTTCCAAACAACAGCTGCACAGACACTTGTTTGATCATGTAAAGAACTGTAAAGTGTTTGATTGATCAGCTCAGATGTCAGCAATTTTGGATTAGGGCTGGGCTCCAAAGGAGCAGATCACTTTGGGAAATGCAAAGGGGTGTGCATAGGGGGTGGGACTGTTTATTCTCATTGTGTCCTTCTTTCTAGATTACAAGCTTTTTCAGCAGCAGAGTGATTTACTTCATCCAGTATACAGCCTGTAAATTCAGGACAATAAAACTACATTGCATCTTTGACAAGTTAAACTCAAATCATATTTGACTGGCAAGGTGTGGTATCATTCTGAAGAAGTAACAGCTTCAAATTATATGCTCAGAAGTTACTTTTTCCAAAAATGCAGGTTTGAAGCAGCAGTAGGGTGGGAGCATGCCTCATCTGCAGTGTGGGTTTGAGTGAAAAGTAGTGAGAATACAGCACGCCCTGCTAGTTGTGAACCAGCCACAGGCATCAGCAAAATAGCAGTATTTCCATCAGAACCATCAAATTACAGTGTTCTAGTGTGTCTAGTCATCTGTTGGGTAGATATCCATTTCTTCCTTGTCGTTCTAACAGTAAATGCCATAAATGAAATCTACAGTTAATTGAGGGTAAGAATTAGTTATTTTGTTTTGTGTTTTTAATTAAGAGTAATTAAGTTAGAGGAATTTCAGATTCATACAGGACCCCTATAAATACTACAACTTCTACTGAATGCACAATTTTTCCTCTTCAGTCCTCTGCAGAATATTTTAAATGGGAAATTCAGGGAAAAGATGCATCTCCCCGTGTGCTTCTTAGCAAAAGAAATTTGAAACAATGTGGGATTGGGTTTATTCTTATTTGTTTGATTGCTTTGGGGGGGGGAGCAGTTTGGAGATTAGAAAACTATGATTTGATTAAATAACTCTTTGATTTAGGCTAATACCAGCCCCCACCCCCAATATAACAACAGACGTGTTGTTGTCAACAGTTGTCACTTTTCTTAATAAGTGTTAAGAATGAGATAGAAGGACATCTGTGGCTATCAGTTCTGCTGTTGAGTGCGAACTGCTGTAAAAACAGAACCCAAACTCAGCCATCTAGGGAATAATGACTGAAACTTTTCCCTGGGTCATTAGGAAAACAGCTTGCTCCTGAATGTTTGTAAAGGGATGTTTACAGTAAGGTAAGTCCCAGGTTAGTGGTATTCAAGTCACATGACCTATGTCAGGGAGCTGTGAGCTTAAGCATCTACACTGCATTCTAAACCTAGGGTTCTGTTGGCCACACTTCAAGGCAGAGCTCCAAATCAAAGTAATCCAGTCCCAGACTGCCTAGCATCTCTCCCTGCCCAGTATTAACATTCTAGTCTTATGAATCTGTTGCACTTTGGGAAAACTCCACTGTTCCCTAATTATGATGGTGCTATTGCTAGGACTTAGATGCACATAAGGAGCATGTGAGTACAGAAACTGTACAATGACTGCAGTTTGTGAGGGCTTTATACTCAACTACCATCAAATCTGAGAATTACCTTGCCACTCTTGGCTGAATCACATTGGCGGAAAAATGCTCACATGCTCTTGTTCTGAGGATAAGTAGGTGATCAGTCTCCACGGCTATCAAACTATTAAAATGAAACTTTGAATTTAAAAAGGACTGTAGAGGTGATCCTGGCAATTACAGGTTGGTAAGTTTAACTTCAGTACATGATTTGTTGGGGAAAAGACAATATGGTTTCTGTAAAGGGAAATCATGTCTCACCAATCTACTAGAATTCTTCGAGAAGATCAACAAGCATGTGGACAAGGGGGATCTAGAAGATCCTTGTATTTCTGGAAATCCTTTGACACGTTTCCTCACCAAAGACGCTTAAGCAAAGTAAGCTGTCATAGGATAAGACAGAAGATCCTCTCAGTATTGGTAACAGGTTACAAGATAGGAAACAAAGTATAGGAATAAATCATCAGTTTTCAGAGTAGAGAGAGGTAACTGGTGATGTCCCCCAGAGGTCAATACTGGGACCAAACTTATTAAAAAAAGACAGATAGATAGATGATGGGTAAACAGTTGGGTGACAAAATTTGCAGATGACACAAAGCTAGGGGGAAGGTAGATACGTTGGAGAGTAGGGATATGGTCCACAGTGACCTAGACAAATTGGAGGATTGAGCCAAAAGAAAGCTGATGAGGTTCAACCAGGACGATTGAAGAGTCCTGCACTTGGGATGGAAGAATCATTGTTACAGGTTGGGGACCAATTGTCTAAGCGGCAGCGGCAGAGCTGTTCCCCACACTGGCACTCTGTAGGCTCTGCTTACAAAACTCCTCAGAGTCACAGATTCACTGACTTTGGGAGGTAGCTACCACCATCAAGTGATTTAATCCCTAAGGGTATGTCTACACTACAAAGTTAATTCGAACTAACAGACGTTAGTTCGAATTAACTTTGATAGACACTACACATGCAAACCGCTAGTTCGAATTTAATTCGAACTAGCGGTGCGCTTAATTCGAACTAAGTAAACCTCATTCTATGAGGACTAACGCCTAGTTCGAATTAATTAGTTCGAATTAAGGGCTTTGTAGCCACTTAATTCGAACTAGTGGGAGGCTAGCCCTCCCCAGCTTTCCCTGGTGGCCACTCTGGCCAACACCAGGGAAACTCTACTGCCCCCCTCCCGGCCCCGGACCCCTTAAAGGGGCACGGGCTGGCTACGGTGCCCGTGCCAGGTGCAAGCCTGCCAGCACCCAGCCAGCAGACCCTGCACCTGGCCCGGCTCGAGCCAGCCACCCGCTGCCACCCAGCCCTCCCCCTCTTCCCGGGACCAGGCTGGCGGCTCCCGGGAGCCTGCCCAGGTCTGCAAGAGGTGGGCGCCCACCTGGTCTACTGCAGACATCGTGGACCTCATCCACGACCTCCGCACTAGGTACAGGAAAGTGGCCGTCTAGGGCAGGAGAGCTGCCAGCCTGGCCACCCGGGAACTGGTGTGCATGAAAATCAAGGTGGTCCACTGAGACCCCCGACCCTGAGCTCTGACCTTAGAATGGCCGTACTGGGTCAGACCAAAGATCCATCTAGCCCAGTAGCCTGTCTGCCGACAGTGGCCAACGCTAGGGACCCTGGAGGGGATGGACCGAAGACAATGACCAAGCCATTTGTCTCGTGCCATCCATCTCCAGCCTTCCACAAACAGAGGCCAGGGACATTTGCTCTGTAACAACCAAGTATGCTTTATTACCTTTAAACTCTGTTCTAGTTCTAGCCTTCACAGCCTCCTGCAGCAAGGAGTTCTACAGGTTGACTCTTTGCTTTGTGAAGAAGAACTTTCTGTTACGAGTTTGAAGCCTGCTACCCATTCCTTTCCTTTGGTGTACTCTAGTCCTTCTTTATGGGAACTAATGAAGAACTTTTCTGTATGCACCCTCTCCACCCAACTCCTGCTTTTAGAGACCTCTATCCTTTCCCCCCTCTGTCTCCTCTTTTCTAAGCTGAAAAGTCCCAGTCTCTTTAGCCTCTCTTTATATGGGACCTGTTCTCAACCCCTGATCATTGTAGTTGCCCTACTCTCTCCCACCCTCTCTCTTCCCCTCTCCCACCTCCTTTTCCTGGTCTCCCCCAGTTTTGTTCAATAAAGACAGATTCCATTTTTGAACACAATTGTCCTTTATTTTGTACATCAAGAAGAAGGGCTAGGGAAGGGTAAGTGGAAGGAGGTGAGGGAGGAATGGGGTACACGCCCCCGATGGGGAGGACTGGGCTGGCTCTGTGGGCTTCTGGGGGTGGAAGCTCTCCTGCAGCGCCCCAATTGCCCCCTCTCCCCAGATGGCAGCCTGCGGCAAGTGCAGCCGGGCTGATGGCCGAGTGCTGTGATGTGTCCAGTGTGGGTACTTTGGGCAATCCAAGGCAGGACTGCTTTGCAAGTGGGGCGCCCCTGAGAACTGTCTGTCCAGGGTGGGGATCGGGACCCTTTAAGCACAGCCCTCGGCTAGCCTGAGGCAGCATTTCCACGCTCTAAGTCCTCCTCTGATGCCCTGCCAGCACTGCTTCCGGCCATCCTTAAGCCTGGTTCAGGGTCCACTTAATGTGGACATGCTAGTTCGAATTAGCAAAACGCTAATTCGAACTAGTTTTTTAGTCTGGATCCGTTAGTTCGAATTAGCTTAGTTTGAATTAACTAATTCGAACTAAGTTAGTTCGAATTAACGTTGTAGTGTAGACGTACCCCTATAGACAACCACCTAACCTCAAGATGATTCTTACCAACAACCACAGGACATACCACACTAATACTGACCCTGGTACATTTCCTTGCAACAAACCCTGTTGCTAGCTTTTTCCACATATTCACTCTACTGATACCATTATTGGACCTAACCAAGTGAGTTATAAGATCAAGAGCACATATTCCTGCGCATCCAGAAATATAATTTATGCTATCATGTGCCGAAAGTGTCCGTCTGCTATGTACATTGGACAAACGTCTCAGACACTTCGCCAAAGGATCAATGCCCACAAAACAGTTATTAGACAGGATCACAAAGAAAAAACAGTTTCTTGCTATTTCAACCAGAAAGGACATTGTCTCAATGACTTGATTACCTGCATCCTGCTTCAAAGGCCTTTTAAGAATACACTTGAAAGAGAATCCTCTGAATTGTCATTCATGCTAAAATTCGACACTTTACACTTAAGTTTTAATAAAGACTCTAATTATCTTATCCATTACAAAGATAGCTTCCCTAATTATCACCTCTAATATCATTAGCTCACAGACATTTACCTGCCCCTCCCATCCCCCTTCTGTTCTGAAATTTGATTTGTCCTTTTCATATGTGTTCATTGTTTTTAATTGTATCTTTTGGTATATATGGTTGTGACAATTTTCTTCCACTATTTGATCTGAGGAAGTGGGTCTGGCCCACGAAAGCTTATCACCTAATAAACCATCTTGTTAGTCTTTAAAGTGCTACATAGTCTTGTTTTTTCTTTCAGCTACACTAGACTAACACGGCTACATTTCTATCACTGGTTGTAGTCTAGATGCTCTTTTTCAACAGAGGCTTTGTTGACAGATACGTCAAAAAAGGCGTGCAGTCTAGATGTACCCAATGAGGGAGCAAAGTTGACTGAATTGGTTCATGCCATTTCCATTCTATTAGCCTTTCTATTCCGTGTTATTTCTTCTAAAGCTCCCAACAAGCTACAGGCCAAATTCTTCCCAGTGTGCAGTGACTCTGAGAAATCTGATTTACAATCTCTGAAAACAGCCTTGGCCTTCTGAGTACAAGCCCTGTGGCAGGCTAGCCTATACAGAGCAAAGGTCAACCAATTGCTGAAAAAAAAAGAGAGAGAAAAAAATAGCAAAACCTGATTCATAGCTCAGAGTTGCCTGGGGTTTGAAGAACTCATGTGAAGAAGCTCCTTGCCATTGATGCTCTGCTATGCCATGCCTATTTCTCCAAACTTTTAAACCTCAGGACCTCCAAACCCCACTCATTAAAAGGTAACTGGTAATTCATTCAGAGTGAGGCTGGAGTAAGGATACGGTGAGATAATTGAAAGTTCGAAGATGGAGTGTGTTAATTGTCCCAGTGGAAACAATGTTTTTAAATAATGTTAAGCTTTGTTCCTTTCCAAATTGCTAAGGAAGTTTCCAAAAGATGTCAAAATCAGGACTCTCTGCTAAATGTACTACCAGGTGCTGAGAATTTTACCAGACAAAATGCTTGAGAAGATACAGAAAAGGACAGTCCTGCTATGGCTAAATGACTAATTTATGTGCATACCATTCTGTTCTTCTCTCTGAACTTTGACTCTATGAGCCAGATCCTCAGGTACTATAACTTGATTTACCTCCACTGAAGTCAAGGGAGCTAGCTGGAGTAAAGTGGTTTTAGGATCTGGCTTTATATCATCTTAAAACTGTCAGAAAGCGTCTCTTAATACCTCAAATCTTATCCTCTGACACAGTTGAGTTGTAAATCATAAAATAATCTCAGCATTTAGCAGGAATATGCAGAAGGCAAAATTTTAAAATAATTAAGAGTCTAATTTATTAGCTACGTTGTACCAAATACCCATTAATCACACTAATGTGGGTTCCAGAAGTGCTTCCATTCTCTCACACTGGCTTGCTTTTCTTCTTTCTTGACAGCATTAGTAGGCAACAGTTACATTATATAACTGCTCAGTGCTCTGGCAAGAAACCATTATGTTCCCTGATCATTATTGACATCCTGACATTTGTCATCTCCTTTCATAGCAGTTAAATCTCACTTTATCTGTAAATGTCACCATGTCATTTACTCATGAAAAGGGGTCATATGCCCAAAATAGTATTCTCCGGTTTAAAAAGAGAAGTTGGCTTTATTCACAGTAAGTAATCCTTGGACAAACTTCACTGCTGATAAATACCTGTTTTTCACATACAGTTGTTTACATCACCAGAAACAGATTTCAGGGCTGAATTTGTGAAAATAAAATCCTAATAGGAAAGGGCAATGCTCTGGATAAGAAAAATAGCTGTTTATCCTTTCGGCTTCTTATGTATAATCCACACCGAGTTATTAGAGCTGAATTTACCTGTAGTACAGTGTAACTTTAATTTGACTTTGTACTGACTAAAATCCACTAGTTCACCATTTTTATTAAAGCTTTAATATATACTTCCTAGCTGGACTGTATTTTATCCTCTCAAAAAGATGTTTAAATAATTCTCAGTGATAATCTTCCTTTTTTATTCTCTAAGTGTGTTGTGAAGATGTATTAATTAACCTCTAAACCTACCCTGTGAGGCAAGGCAGAATAAAGATCTCTTCACAATGCTTTTCAAGGAGGGAATCAGTCTCAGACCCATGAATTCTTCTGGCTTCCTATTCTGTGGTCACGCCATCTCATCAAGGATCTCTCTCGCAACTGTGCTTTTTTTATACATAAGGATTTAGGATATTTTTTTCACAAGACAAGTGGCCCAGTCATGACACAGTATGCTAGTACCCAAGGAAACATTAGTGAGGTAAATACCACACTTTTAGGGTACGTCTAGACTACAGGGTTTTGTCGACGGAAGTTTTGTCGACAGATACTGTCGACAAAACTTCTGTCGACATAGAGCGTCTAGACACATTCAGTTCTGTCGACAAAGCAAGCTGCTTTGTCGACAAAACCCTGTAGTCTAGATGCAACCCTACAGGCAATAACACCTTCTGTTGACAGAAGGTGTTATGCCTCGTAAAATGAGGTTTACCAGCGTCAACAAAACTGCTGAGTTCTGTCGACGTTATGTCGACAGAACTCAGCAGTAGTGTAGACGCAGGTATAGTTTTGTCGACAAAAGTCCACTTTTGTCAACAAAACTCAGTAGTCTAGACACACCCTTAGTGACCATAGAGGGCCTGTTGTAATAGCTGGGTCTACACATTTCTTTTAATGGTAAGTTTTAGGGTAAATAATAAGTAAACATTTATAAAACATTATACTAATCTATAACCATGAATGTTAACAGGAAAAGGTGTATTAATTAATTAAATAAGTCTAAACAAATCCAATAAAACAATTTTGAAAACCTAGTTAAGTATGCCTGAAAATCAACAAAAAAAAGCATAAGCCCAAAAATGAGTAAAACAAAATTGGTATTTTAAAATTAGACTTAATTGGCAAACAAAACTGTGATGGAATTGGCTATTTTACCCAAAAGGAGGAAAGGTTAAATACTTTTTTGGGAAAATGAGCAGATGAGGAGAAAAGAGGAATAAGTAAATGCTACCCATTAGACCTACCATCACCATGGGTTTTTTGGGGGGGGGGGAGGAGGGAGGATATCGAACCTTTTTTAATTTTGAAAGATATTCTGATCAGATCTGGTCAAAAAGACAGCAGTTGGTCCAATAAAAGATATTACCTCTCCCACTTAGGTTCATATATTTCATCTAAATTAAGGCAAATGGACCCATTGGGATCTGACTCCTGATATTAATAGGTGGTATATGAAGAGCCCATTATTGTTATTGTGATGTGATATTGGATATCAGGTAGCACTGAAGACCTTACAAGTTACCTAATGTTCGCTCTTGGGAGTAAGTGCACCTCTCTCCCATAGCAATAAATGCTCACATTTACACAGCCGTGTTCATTCCAAAGAATGTTGCAAATTATATTCAGCATGTTTAGCAAAACAGCAGAAGTTCTGTGAGCTCAGAAACAGTGTAAGAAAGACAGAGATGAAAAATGATCCCTTGTAATTGAAAAGGGGCAATTTAAGTAAATAATTTAGGGGTTAAAGTGAAACCCTGACCCAACAGAAGGCAATGGTATAACCCTTTCTAGCTTCAACAGGGCCAAGATTGCAACTCTAGTGTTGGAGAAAGTACCATAGGTTCCAGGATGGGTACAAGTCACCAGGACTTCAATTCTACATCCCATCAGAAACAAGTAAGTTACAAAACATTGACGGAAACCGTCACTATTCAAGAACCTATTCAGAGATCCACCAATGCATCCAAACTTAATCTTCCAGTCTCCTTGATGAACTGCTTTCAGACTTTCATTGCACTACCTTTTGTTTTGCCATTGCAATGCCACAGTACTTACAAGTGGATTAACAGAAAGGTACCAGCTGTTGACCTGTTCTGATGGATACCCAAAAACATAGGAACCTTCCTGTCATTGCTGGCAGATTATCTGAAGAATCCCAGCTCTTTGGCTTCACCATCAGTCAGGGCAAAACAGAGGTCTTATTGCCAACCAGCTCCTCACTCCCATGCCCCAACACTAGTCATCTTCATCCATGACACATTGCTGAAAAATTGGGGATCAGTTCAAATAATTGGGCGGCACCATCTTGGGAGTGATGATAGGAAAATTTCCTCCAGAATTAGCAAAGGCAGCCAAGCCTTAGGCCAACTTAGAACAAAAATCCTAAATTAACACAACATTTGTTCCTCCATCAAAGTGAAGATCTACAGTGCAGTAGTCCTAACATCTCTTCTGTATGAACCTAAAATATGGACTCTTCATAAATGGCACATTAAACTACTTGAGCAAATTCACATCTGCTCCCCCCAGGCAATAATAAGCATTCATTGGCAGGACAGCAAGACCAATTCTGAGTTCTTTTGAGGAAACAAACACAACTTGCATTGAGAAAATGCTATTGAGAACACCACTTCAGTGGATCAGACATGTCATCAGGATGGAAAGACATTATCTCCCCAAACAGATCCTGCATGGGGAGCTGAGGCAGGGCAAAAGAAAGAAGGGCCATCTGTATAAACATTTATAAGAAACTGTAAAGCAGTTTCCAGGGGCCTCACCTCAGTCTCAAAGAACTCAGGGGGCTCCGAACAGGTCTCATTGGCAGTCTCTGACAAGATCTGTGTCTACCAGGTTTGAGTGGGAACAATAAAATAGAAAAAGGTTTTCTTGTAAATGACTATGATGATAATTGTAGAACTTGTCATCATACTCAGATAAGATGGATTGATATGTTCAAAAGGAATTTCCATACCTAAGACATGGGGAGAAATCTAACATCTCCAAGGTTAATGGCAAAACTCCCAGGGTATGTCTACACTACCCTCCTAGTTCGAACTAGGAGGGTAATGTATGCATACCGCACTTGCTAATGAAGCCCGGGATTTGAATTTCCCGGTCTTCATTAGCATAAGCGGGGAGCCGCCATTTTTAAATCCCCGCTGCTTCGAACCCCGTGTAGCGCGGCTACACGGGGCTCGAACTAGGTAGTTCGGACTAGGGTGCCTAGTCCGAACTACCGTTACTCCTCGTGAAGTAACGGTAGTTCGGAATAGGCACCCTAGTCCGAACTACCTAGTTCGAGCCCCGTGTAGCCGCGCTACACGGGGTTCGAAGCAGCGGGGATTTAAAAATGGCGGCTCCCCGCTTATGCTAATGAAGCACGGGAAATTCAAATCCCGGGCTTCATTAGCAAGTGCGGTATGCATACATTACCCCGCTAGTTCGAACTAGCGGGGTAGTGTAGACATACCCCCATTGACTTCAGCAGAGCCAAGATTGTATCCAAGATGTTGTTTACATTTCACAACAGGATCTCCTAGTTTGTAGCTCACTTCCCTTTAATCATCATTGCCAGCTCTGCCCTTATTACAAACAAATCCTTTAAACAATGTGTCACCCATAATTTTGGGAGGGTGATGTTCTATATAATTTGTACAGTAAATCTCTGTAAATACTTAAAAAGCTCAGTGGAGATTCTGAAAAAAAATCCTCAAGCCCAGTGTTCTGTAGTGAGTTCTTAGAATATTCAATAAAGCTATTTTGAGAAAGCCTTATAGACATATTCTGTTCTTAAGAAATCCCATAAAAATCTGTACAATTAAAGTAGTCTTTCATGCTGCCATCCTGCACTCTTTCAACTGCAATTGTTACAAAAGTTAGGGGGGTTATTCTGTGACCTCTCCTGCAGCAGTAAAAATAGTAGTTCTTTAGTAAAATGTAATATGAAGTCTAATTCATGAAGCTGGTCTTTAATATAAAAAGGATGTTGCTAGTGCCCAGGAAATACAATACAATGGTTGCCATTAAAAAATCATCATAAGCCTAGATTTAACACTCAATGATAATTGAAATACAACAATTCCCACCTATAATTTGCACAGGAAATATGTGGTTACTCGGTTATTATTGTATAGTAGCTGTGGGCAAATGTTTGTCAAACTCTCAGTTGCTATAAATGACCATAATATCACTCATTAAAATGGTTATCTGTCCATTTACACCAGCAGAGGTTACTTCAGGTTAATTTTGGGCTTCTGAGTCAAATTAAGAGCAGCCTGTGATCTGTATAGGAGAAGGAAAGTGCTGGTAGGTTAGGAGAGTAGAAGAGGCTGACTGGAGACAGGCTGGGATTGAGGGAGATGAAGGTAGGCTGGCAGGTTGCTGGCTGGAAGTTGGGCTGTGGCTGAATGTTGTTTTCTGTCTGGCCATTATGAGGCTGGAATATAGGAGTGGGCTAGATGGAGGGCTGCAGCTAGCCCCTGACTAAAATGAGGCTGAAAATTGGAATTTACAATGGAGGGGTGAATGGAAAGGAAAGGTTGCTTTGGACTAAGAGGAAAGAAGCGGAGGATGAGGAACGGTCTCAGATCAGGTGATAGGATTGCCAACTCTCCAGGATTGTCCAGGAATCTCCAGAAATTCATGAGTAATCTTTAATTAAAGATTAAACCTCCAATAATACACCAACTAAAAGTGACAACTATAATCCCAGGACAAGAAAGAAAGTCTATATCTCTCAGGATATGACAAAAAAAGAAATGTGTTGGTATTTTGTATGGATTCAGAGTTATATTGGAATATTAAGTAGGGTTCTGATCAAGTTTGAATATCAATATTGCTAAAATCAGTGACATGGGTTTATTAAATATGGCATATAGGAATGATAATCCCTATGTTCCATCTTTGAAGCTTTCATCTTAGTAGCTGCTGGCTTTAATTGGATAGCTCCAGGTTTTCCAACTCAGTTTTGTCCCCCTTTTCCATGAACTTTTTATCACCTCAGGAATTCCCTCCACTGATAGCATAAAAGACCAGATATTGCACTTGCGCAACATTGTCCACCACAATGGTAGCCAGGTCTTCTCTGATCTGAAGCTTCACAGAAGTGTTCCAAGAGCAGACAAGAGAGAAAGGCCTATTCACCATCCATCCATTCTACTTGCAAGAATCCCTGATTACCTGGACATGACCATCTTTTTCCAAAGGTTACGACAAAGATTGTTAGTCAGTTAGACTCCCCAGCCCATGAGTAATAGGTCTTGGGCCTAACTACCACTCACTTCTGATGTACCTAAGATCCAAGGGAAAACATACAACCAGTGACCCCTACTTCTTGTGTTATGGGCAGGAGTAAATAACTCTTCTTTATTCACTTTTTTTCACCCCAGTAATGATTTTATGGACCTCTATCATATCCCTCCTTACGTGCCTATTTCCAAGCTGAAAAGTCCCAGCTTTATTAACGTCTCCTGAGATGGCAACCATTCCATATCTCTAATCATTTGTGTTACCCATTTTATGACCGTTTTCCCATGCAAAGTATCAGAGGGGTAGCCGTGTTAGTCTGAATCTGCCAAAGCGATGAAGAGTCCTGTGTTACCTTATAGACTAACTGAAGTGTAGGAGCATAAGCTTTCGTGGGCAAAGACCCACTTCGTCAGATGCATGTAGTGGAAATTTCCAGAGGCAGGTATAAATATGCAGGCCAGGATCAGGCTGGAGATGAAGAGGTGGATCCAATCAAGGAGGATGAGGCCCACTTCTAGCAGCTGATCTGGAGGTGTGAATTCCAAGAGAGGAGAAGCTGCTTTTGTAGTTAGAAAGCCATTCACAGTCTTTGTTTAATCCAGAGTTGATTGTGTCAAACTTAAAGATGAACTGTAGCTCAGCAGAAGCAAAATGCAGGACAATGTAGCACTTTAAAGACTAACAAGATGGTTTATTAGATGATGAGCTTTCGTGGGCCAGACCCACTTCCTCAGATCAAATAGTGGAAGAAAGTAGTCACAACCATATATACCAAAGGATACAATTAAAAAAATGAACAAATATGAAAAGGACAAATCACATTGCAGAACAGGAGTGGGATGCAGGGTAGGGGGGAGGAAGGAAGGTAAGTGTCTGTGAAGTGATGATATTAGAGGTAGGGAGAGTGGGGTGTTTGTGAGTTAATGGTATTAGAGGTGATAATTGGGGAAATTATCTTGGTAATGGGTGAGATAGTTCAAATGTTTGTTGAGTCCTTTTTGGAAAGTGTCGAATTTTAACATGAATGACAGTTCAGAGGATTCCCATTCAAGTGCAGATGTAAAAGGTCTTTGTAGCAGAATGCAGGTGGTTAAGTCATTGAGAGAGTGTCCTTTCTGGTTAAAATGGCAAGAAACTGTTTTCTCTTTGTGATCTTGTCTGATATCTGTTTTGTGGGCATTAATCCTTTGGCGAAGTGTCTGAGATGTTTGTCCAATGTACATAGCAGACGGACACTTTCGGCACATGATAGCATAGATTATATTTCTGGATGCGCAGGAATATGTGTTCTTGATCTTATAACTCACTTGGTTAGGTCCAATAATGGTATCAGCAGAATGAATATGTGGACAAAGCTGGCAACGGGGTTTGTTGCAAGGGAAGGTACCAGGGTTGGTATTAGTGTGGTATGTCCTGTGGTGGTTGGTAAGAATCATCTTGAGGTTAGGTGGTTGTCTATAGGAGACTATGGGTCTGTCTCCCAGAGCCTCTTTGAGTATGGTATCCTGTTCCAATATAGGCTGTAGTTTATTGATAATGTGTTGGACAGGTTTAAGTTGGGGGTTGTAGGTGATGATAAGTGGTGTTCTATTGTTGGTTTTCTTGGGTCTGTCTTGAAGTAGATGGTTTCTAGGTATTCGTCTGGCTCTTTCAATTTGCTTTTTTATTTCTCTGGGTGGATAGTTGAGGTTTATAAATGCTTGGTAGAGATCCTGAAGCTTCTGGTCTCTGTCAGTGGGATTAGAGCAGATGCGGTTGTATCGAAGGGCTTGGCTATAGACGATGGATCGTGTGGTGTGTTCTGGATGGGAGCTGGAAGCATGTAGGTAACTGTATGAGTCGGTGGGTTTTCTGTAGAGAGTGGTGTCTAATTTTCCATTGTTGATTTGTACGGTGGTGTCCAGGAAGTGGATCTCTCGTGTAGAATGGTCCACGCTGAGGTTGATGGTGGGGTGTAGGTTGTTGAAATCTCTGTGGAATATCTCCAGTGTTTCTTGGCCATGCGTCCAGATCATAAAGATGTCATCGATGTACCGTAGGTAGAGGAGGGGTGAAAGGGGACGGGAGTTGAGGAAACGTTCTAGGTCAGCCATAAAGATGTTAGCATACTGTGGGGCCATGCGTGTACCCATGGCTGTGCCGCTGATCTGGAGGTATAAGTTGTTCTCAAACTGGAAATAATTGTGGGTGAGAACAAAGTTACATAGGTCTGCTATCAGGCTGGCAGTAGTGTCCTCTGGGATAGTGTTTCTAATTGCTTGTAATCCGTCTTCATGTGGGATGTTGGTATATAGAGCTTCTACATCCATGGTGGCAAGGATGGTATTATTGGGGAGGTTATCGATGTTTTGTAGTTTCCTTAGGAAGTCAGTAGTGTCTCGGAGATAGCTGGGGGTATTGGTTACGAAGGGTTTGAGAAGAGTGTCTACATAGCTGGATAGACCAGTAGTGAGCGTGCCAATACCAGAGATGATGGGACGTCCGGGGTGCCCAGGTTTATGGATCTTGGGAAGTAGATAGAACAATCCTGGTCGGGGGTCAGAAGGTGATTCTGTGTGGATTTGTTCCCGAGTAGCTGTGGGGAGGCTTTTAAGGAGACAGTGTAGTTTCTTTTGGTATTACAAGGTGGGATCAGAGTAGCAGTTTCACTACATGCATACTCAGCAGTTTCACTACATGCATCTGACGAAGTGGGTCTTTGCCCACGAAAGCTTATGCTCCTACACTTCAGTTAGTCTATAAGGTGCCACAGGACTCTTCGTTGCTTTTGCAGATTCAGACTAACACGGCTACCCCTCTGATACTTGACACCATGCAAGGCACTGCATTTAGCCGTATGGAGTGGAAATCTATCAACCTCATGAAGAAACTTGCACAAGTACAAACAGATATCATCTTTCTCTCCAAATGCAAACGGATGGACATTATACCAAATGGACTGAAGGTGAAAAATCCATTGCTATCTACATACTGCACAGACTACAGTGAGAGATTATGCCATATACTATCCAAAAAACTGAGGAACCACCTGATCAGCATCCTGTACAGCAAACAGGAAAACATCAAAAAAGAGCTCTCCAATCTGGAGTCTCTCATAAAATACCAACCTTCTGCATAAGTGGACTTTACTAAAATAAGACAGGAGATCTACATTACACACTTCACTTCTCTACAGAAGAAAAAGGACTGTAAGCTGTCTAAAATCCTACCTGTCACATGGGGCCACAACAGTGGTACCCCTAACTCGCTCAGCAATATCGTCAATCTCTCCAACTACACACTCAGCCCAGCAGAAGAATCTGTTCTTTCTCGGGGACTCTCTTTTTGCCCCGCCAACCCCACTAACATGATTCAGTTCTGTGGTGATCTGGAAGCCTACTTTCGCCGTCCCCGTCTCAAGGAATACTTCCAACACGACACTGAACAGTGCACTGACACACAGATACCTTCCCACCAACAGCACAAGAAGAAGAACTCCACATGGACTCCTCCTGAGGGCCGAAATGACAGTCTGGACCTCTACATAGAATGCTTCCGCCGACGTGCACAGGCAGAAATTGTGGAAAATCGCTTGCCTGGTAACCTCAGTCGTGCAGAACGCAATGCCATCCACAGCCTCCAGAACAACTCTGACATTATAATCAAAGAGGCTGACAAAGGAGGTGCTGTTGTCATCATGAACAGGCCTGACTACCTAAAGGAGGCTTCCAGACAACTCTCCAATACCAAATTCTACAGGCCTCTTTCCTCAGATCCCACTAAGGAATACACTAAGAAACTGCACCATCTGCTCAGGACACTCCCTACACAAACACAGGAACAAATCGACACACCCTTAGAGCCCCGACCAGGGTTGATCTATCTATTACCCAAGATCCACAAACCTGGAAATCCTGGACGCCCCATCATCTTGGGCATTGGCACTCTCACTGAAGGACTGTCTGGCTATGTGGACTCTCTGCTCAGACCCTACGCCACCAGCACTCCCAGTTACCTACGTGACACTACGGATTTCCTGAGAAAACTACAATGCATAGGTGATCTTCCAGAAAACACCATCCTAGCCACCATGGATGTAGAGGCTCTCTACACAAACATCCCACATGCAGATGGAGTACAAGCTGTCAGGAACAGTATTCCTGATGATGCCACAGCACAACTGGTGGCTGAACTATGTGAATTTATCCTCACACACAACTGTTTCAGATTTGGTGATAACATATACCTCCAGACCAGTGGCACTGCTATGGGCACCCGCATGGCCCCACAATACACCAACATTTTTATGGCTGACCTGGAACAACGCTTCCTCAGCTCTCATCCACTTACACCCCTTCTCTACCTACGCTACATTGATGACATCTTCATCATCTGGACCCATGGGAAGGAGACTCTGGAAGACTTTCACCATGATTTCAACAGCTTCCACCCCACCATCAACCTCAGCATGGACCAATCTACACGGGAGGTCCATTTCCTGGATACCACGATACAAATAAGTCATGGTCATATCAATACCACCCTATACTGAAAACCTACCGACCACTATACTTACCTGCATGCCTCCAGTTTCCATCCCGGACACACCACACAATCCATTGTTTACAGCCAAGCACTGAGGTACAACCGCATATGCTCCAAGCCCTCAGACAGAGACCTACACCTACAAGATCTTCAACAAGCATTCTGTAAACTGCGATACCCCATGAGGAAGTGAGGAGACAGATTGACAGAGCCAGACGTGTACCCAGAAGCCTCCTGCTATGGGACAAGCCCAAGAAAGAAACCAACAGAACACCACTGGTCATCACCTACAGTCCCCAGCTAAAACCTCTCCAACGCATCATTAGTGATCTACAACCCATCCTGGACAATGATCCCTAGCTTTCACAGGCCTTGGGAGGTAGACCGGTCCTTGCCCACAGATAACCCGCCAACCTGAAGCATATTCTCACCAGCAACTACACACCACACCATAATAACTCGAACTCAGGAACCAATCCTTGCAACAAACATCGGTGCCAACTCTGCCCACATATATACACCAGCAACACCATCACAGGACCTAACCAGATCAGCCATACTGTCACTGGTACATTCTCCTGCACATCTACCAACGTAATATATGCCATCATGTGCCAACAATGCCCCACTGCTATATACATCGGCAAAACTGGACAATCCCTACGTAAAAGAATCAATGGACACAAATCTGATATTAGGAATAGCAACATACAAAAACCTGTAGGGGAACACTTCAATCTTCCTGGACACACAATTGCAGATCTAAAGGTAGCCATCCTGCTGCAAAAAAACTACAGGACCAAACTACAAAGAGAAACTGATGAGCTACAGTTCATCTTTAAGTTTGACACAATCAACTCTGGATTAAACAAAGACTGTGAATGGCTTGCTAACTACAAAAGCAGCTTCTGCTCTCTTGGAATTCACACCTCCAGATCAGCTGCTAGAAGTGGGCCTCATCCTCCTTGATTGGATCCACCTCCAGCCTGATCCTGGCCTGCATATTTATACCTGCCTCTGGAAATTTCCACTACATGCATCTGACGAAGTGGGTCTTTGCCCACGAAAGCTTATGCTCCTACACTTCAGTTAGTCTATAAGGTGCCACAGGACTCTTTGTCGCTTTTCCAATGCAAAGATATCTTTTTTTTTAAGATGAGGCGACCACATCGGCATGCTGTATTCGAGAGGTGGGTGTAGCATGAATTTCTATAGAGGCATTAAGATATTCTCTATCCCTTTTTTAATGATTCCTAACATTCTGTTTGCTTTTTTGCCTGCTGCTGCACTATGTGTGGATGTTTTCAGAGAACTTTCAACAATGACTCCAAAATCTCTCTCTTGAGTGGTAACAGTTAATTAGTCCCCACCATATTATACATATAGTTGGGATTTTGTTTTCCAATATGTATTGCTCTGCATTTATTAACATTAAAATTCATCTGCCATTTTGTTGCCCAGTCACTCAGTTTTTTGAGATCCTTTTGAAGGTAAAGTATTGTTTGTTAAATAGCTACTTAGCAGGGAAAATGCAGAAAATCAGTCATCTATGAAGCCTAACACTTAAATATAGGATTCTTTTGGAAAGGATCAAAATGGGGTATCAGTATTTCTGGATTAAAACACATATTCCTTCTCCCTGCCCCCTGCCATGAGGTGCACTAATTATCAAAAGTTTGGACATGCAGCGGCCATTTGTGAGGGATCAGTTAGGTGCAGTAAATGTGGAGGAAATCATTCATGTGAGAACTGTGTAAACTGCACAGAAGTATTAGAGACTAAACACAGCAATTGTGGGGGAAAGCACAATGCAGCACATAAAGGATATGTAGCAGAGCAAGCTAGAGAAATACAAAACAAATACTAAAGAAATATCATATGCGGGAGTACAAAAAGGCTCCCACTGCAGAAAACAGAAAAAGACATACACAAGTAAAAGAAAAGATGTCTGAGCAGCAAAATAGATATCTGGCCAGGGAAGATAATATGAGAGGAATGGGAGGTGATATGTTGCTTGTAGTTAAAAAGACGGTTATAGCATTAATTATAGAAGTAATTAACTGCACCTTGCAGATGGGGAAAAAACAAAAACGATTAAAATCATAGCAAAAGCAGCAGAAAAATATCTAAAGATAGACAACCTCTCAATAGACCACAGTCACACAATTTTAAATGAAAGCAGTAACACCACTTAAATAACATGATCTTAATGATCAGTATCTGGAATGTGCTGAGTTTAATAATGCATGGAAAGGAATTTAAGAAAGCAATCTTTGAAATTGGGGGGGGAAAAGGCTGATGTAATATATATGCAAAAACATGACTAGTGAATAAATTTATGTTCAACCTACTGGGATATGAGATACTCTGGAGGAATCGAGAGGCTACCGCAATGGTGGGAGGGTGTCTGTATATTTATAAAAGAGGGATTTGTTTTTGTTCTATGTAGGAATCTTAATAGCATGACCTTCAAAACTTATTTTCTGCACATTTATATGAGAGTATAATATATATAAAGTATGTAAAACGGTTATTTTAGAACTGGAGAAATTAGTTAATGATGTTAAAACCCATTTATAATTTACAGAGACTTTAATACTCATAATCAGCTATGTGGAAGTTAAGAAAACTGACCTAAATGGTATATGCTTAGAACAAGTTATTGATATGCATATGTAACCTATGTCTGTTTGATGTGGCACTCTGTCCCTGTCTAGGGACAGCTAAACTAGCTACAAATTCATGTACCTTAGCTAAGAGATATGTTTCTCTTATCTCATGAAGTAGTGGCTCATGTATTAAGATCTGTAGGTCCCAGGTTTGATCCTAGCAGACTATGACCAAGGTCTGTTGGCATTACACATAACCTAGTAATATTGAATACAAGCATACCTACTACATTTAAATCAATGGGTGGATCTGGGAATTGCAAAAAATTATATAGCTGGAAAATTTAGAAAGGATGTTGTCATATTATGGAGGGAGAGCTTTCCATGTAAGCTAGCCAAAATTAAAAACTGGAGAATGTACGGATCTTTTTAAGAGACAGAACTATGTAAGTCAAAGTGGGAATATCTCTTTCAAAAACCGACAAGCTTAAATGCAGCTCTACATATCAGTATTATTATCAGCCCTCTTTTTTTTTCCTTTATGATAAATGACATCCTAAAAAATGTGCAGATGGGAAAAAATATATCCCTTGTTCATAAATGACTGTGCTTTATGGACTAAGCATAGAAGACTTAAAATAGCCATTGGAAAAAACCCAATGAGGTACTGCAGAGACTTACAAATTGGGGGAAAGATTGGAGATTTCAATTCTTACTTGTTAAAACAGAGGAAAAAAGTTTTAACCAGAACAATATTATGGAAGAATGAGACATATTTCTTGTGGAAAAAATCAAGTAGTTTAGAAGTTTATGTTTCTAGGTATATTGTTTGATAATAAACTAACTTGGAAAGGTCACACAAAAAGCATAAAAGTAGCATACAATTACTTAAAAGTGTTGCTGGAAACAAAGGAAATGCAGATAGAAGAGTATTGAAGATGACATATAGAGCATTGATAAGACCAGGGACAGACTGCAGAGGCCAAGTTTTTTATTTGGCTTCAAAAACAGCTACTGGAAACATGGAACTGCTATGGTCCTGAGCTTTACTATTGTCATGTGTGCAGTGATACCACCACCAGCGTGTGTGTGTGCTGCAAAAAGCTACTTGAGAAGCACCTGTACATCTAAGAAAGAAAGTATTAGATCCAATCTTTTGCACAATGGGAAAAGGGAATCATGAGAACAGAACAGGGCCAATTTATGAGGATTTCTAGGAGCTTAGTAGACAAAATGATATGTCTTACCACATAGTTCCTCATGCTATCAGAATCAAAAAATGGGCAAAGGAGTTATGAAAAAGAAAAATTGAGAAACCTAAAAAATGTTAATTATGACAAACTGAATAGCAGCCACATAGATATTTTCTCATTTTGTGGTTTTGGAATTGTTGAAAAAAAATGAGGGAAGGAGAAATAACCACACATAGATAGATTGTTGTGGGAATAGCCTTTTGCATTCCTAGTCTTGAAATGCAGAAATCTTAAAGGTTATTGAATTATGTGACTTTTCTGATGGGCTGAGCTATTGGGGATAATAATGGTATTAACCTAGACAAGAGAGATGCAACTAGCAGCAGCTGTAATTTTATCCAATTTTTGTCACTCATAAACACAATCAGAACAAGGACTTCCAGAAGCAGAAATGGGCATTAATGAAAAAATGTTTCTAACTACAGAAATAATGCAAACCAATATCTATGTAACAATAGCATGAATTTTGGAGCATATCAGATTACCTAGAAATTAGATGGCTGAAAAAGAGACAAAAATGTTCTAAAAATGAGGTAGTGAATTTTAATATATTCTAAAGTGGAGAAGAATTTAAAAGTGCAGGCACAAAAGAGCTTGCAAAGGAATGGAAAGAACTAAGCATGAAGGAAAAAAAGACAAGGATCCAAAAATTGAAGCTAATACTATACTCCACAGTCATGACAGGAAACAGTTAAGTAGTTGTTTTTAGCGTTAACAGGTCATTGTGCCTTCAATTGTAAGTTAACTTGTCCAAAAGTCATAAAGATGGGCTGTGTAATGTGTGCAAAACCAACAAAACTGCTGATCATGTTCTATGGTGTATAGGCAACATTTCATGTAAAGAAAGTTTTGTTGGGAAAAATTGAGTCGGCATGGAATTAAACATTTTTTTCCATAAAGGAACCAGTTAGAATATCGAGGAAATGGAGAAGCGCAAAAAAAATATTTCCATATTTCCTTAAAAATACTAAACGGAGTGAAAGGAAATTAAACCCCCAAGACAGTGGTATTCATAGCCTCATATGATAAGGCTGCTGTGCCAGAAAACAAAGACAAAGTAGGTTAGAGGATGAGAAGCCAGCTGCAGAAAGGCTGTATGCAAAAGGGGGAAAGGCTTCACTTAGGAAAACCCTATTTTGCACTACAGTGAAATATTGTATTTATTTCTGTTTGGGGAGGAGAGCCTTTATTCCCAGCCTACCTAGGCTTATAATGGATTAGAGTGTGGAAGGCAATTGATAGTCACCATCAGAAGATGCAGTACTCCAGTGGGAGTTAGAAAATTACTTTTGTTTAAAGAAACCTCTTGGACCAAACCTATAAATATTGTAAATAATCCAAGGTTAAGAATTAAATCTCCAGACTAGGACTGATTGCCTCCAGACTCCCACAATGCTAAAGAAAGAAGCTCTGAATGTTGATGTAATGAAAGAGGTTGCCCTCAGCCTCTCCTCAGCATGAGACTCGGCCTCCTAATCATTTTTGTTTCCCTCTGCTGGACTCTTTCCAATTTGTCAATTTCTATGATAGGGAGCCTAAAACTGGATGCAATATTCCAGTGCTGAATAGAAGGGAATAATCACTTCCCCTAATATACGGGCAATGCTCCTAC
Source organism: Pelodiscus sinensis (assembly GCF_052426305.1). Lineage (NCBI taxonomy): Eukaryota > Metazoa > Chordata > Testudines > Trionychidae > Pelodiscus > Pelodiscus sinensis. The sequence continues at coordinate 19,195,573 of NC_143054.1, forward strand.
TAATGAAGCCCATTATGCCATTAGCCTTCTGGGCAACAAGGGCACACTGTTGACTTATATCCAGCTGCTCGCCAGGGTCCTTTTCTATAGAACTTCCACTTAGCCAGTTGGTCCCCAGCCAGTTGTAGTGCATAGGATTCTTCCATCCTAAGTACAGAACTGTGCAATTGTCTTTGTTAAACCTCATCAGATTTCTTTTGGCCCAATCTTCCTATTTGTTTAGGTCACTCTGTACCCTATCCCTACTCTCCAGAGTATCAGCCTCTCCCTCCATCTTAGTATCATCTGCAAGCTTGCTGATATTGCCTCCCATCATCAAGATCATTAATGAAAATGAAAACTGGCCCCAGAACCAACCCCTGTGGCACGCTGCCAACCTCTGTGATACCAGCTGCCAACTAGACACTGAGACATTAATTGTTCCCTTTGAATCCAACAATCTAGACAGCTTTGTATTCATCTGTAGTGAGGTGGTCTGGCCACCCACAGATCCAGAGGGTGAGGAGCATGTCTCTACACCCTGTTGAGCAGACCCACACCATTCTCACTCCACCCTCTGGAAACTAAGGGGTGGGGCCAGAAGTATAGAGGGCAGGGCTGAGGGCTCAGTTAAGGCCCAGACCACAGGCTGACCTGACCCAAGTGGATGCCGACAACTGGCCCAGACTGCTGTTTGACCCAACCCTGGAGGATGCTGACAACTTGCTTGGATCTTCTAACGATGGCTGACCCAACACAGGAAGAGCAGCTTCTAGTGAGGAAGTCCAGAACCTCCCCCTCCACACATACACACACACACACACACACACACACACACACACACACACTAGCTTAGCTGTGGGGATTCACGGGGACACTGGAAGAGGAATGTGTTAGTGGCCCAGGGATGGTAGACCCCTGTTAAGAGTCAATGCTGACAGAGAGTGAGTCAGCATGTTGTGGGCTGGATCCCTGCTGATTCTGTAGTAGACCACTCTGGCATTGTTAGGGCCCCTTGGCCAGGATGCAGTGAAGAAGGTGGATCTTAATCCCCTTCTCCCAACCAACCTGTGAGTGGCAGTGTCTCCCTCCCTCAGGCAGTCTGAGGAAGGCCTCAGCCAATTGACTTTATTTCTTGCCCCATTCTGAACCACAGCCTGGGATCTTCACTGCCTACAGCTTAGCCTGAGTGCAGGCTTGAGACCTAGACTCTGCGCTACGGCCTGGACTTATTGACTATTTATTGCTAAGCCTGAGTGCAGGCCTGAGCCTCTAAACTCTCTTTGCTGTCCTGCCGTGATCAGGGACTCGGACTCCATGACTCTGTTGATTGTGTAGCCCTGACCAGAGACCTATGCTCTCGTCTCCGGCTGCCCTACTGATTCCCCACTCCCGGCCACTGGTAGCAACTACACCACCTTACAGTCCATTATCCAGTCAATACTTTTTTTATTTGCTGACAAGAATACTGAGGAAGAGTGTATCAAAAGCTTTGCTAAAGTCAAGATATCCACTGCTTTCCCCATATCCACAGAGCCAATTATGTCATCATTGAAGACAATAAGGTTGGTCAGGCATGACTTCTCCTTGTTTAGTCCATTTTGACTGTTCCTGATCACCTTTCTCTCTTCCTATTGTTTCAAAACAGATTCCTTGACAACCTACTCCATGATTTTTCCAGGGACCGAGATGAGGCTGACCAATGTATTCAAGAATTCCCCAGATTCTCCTTCCCTTTATAAAGATCTATATTAAATTAATCTTTTTTTCCAGTCGTCCAGGAACTCCCCTGATCAAAATGAGTTTTCAAATGTCTCTGCAATCACATCACCAAACTCTCTTATCATTATCAGATGTGTTAGATCTGGTCCCACAGACGTGCATGTCCAGCTATTCTAAATAGCCCTTAATCTGTTCTTTCACTACTAAGGGATGCTCACCTTCTCCCCATACTAACTGCCCAGCACAGCAGTCTGGGAGCTGACCTTGTTTGTGAAGACTAAGGCCAAAAAAAAAGTACGTCATCTTTTTCCATATGTGTCACTAGGTTACCTTCCCTATTCACTAAGGCTGTATCTAGACTACACCTCTCTGTCGACAGAGAGATGTAGACTAGGCACATCAAACTTGCTAATGAAGCAGGGATTTAAATATCCCGCACTTTATTAGCATAAACATGGCCGCCGCTTTTTTCAAAAGATCCTGTAAACCTCATTTTTGAGGAATACAGAATCTTTCGAAAAAGGGTTTATTTTTTGACAGATCTGCGTCTAGACTGCCGGGGGAGGGGGGTGTCCAAAAAGCTCTGTTTCGAAAAAAGCAGTGGCCATGTTTATGCTAATGAAGCACGGGATATTTAAATCCCTGTTTCATTAGCAATTTTGATGTGCATAGTCTACATCTCTCTGTTGACAGAGAGGTGTAGGCTAGACATAGCCTTAGTGTATGTCTACACTACTGGACAAAGTCAAATTAAGATATACAACTTCTGCTACTTTAATCATGTAGCTGATGTTGAAGTAGCTTAACTGGATTTTTGGCACTATCTACAGTGCAGGAAGTTGAAGGAGGAACACTCTTCCTTCAACTTCCCTTTCTCCTCATGAAAGCAGGGTTACCGGCATCAAACAGAGTGCCCCTCTCACTTCAAATTGGCTGCCTTAACTAGAATGCTAATTTGAGCTGGGGAGCAGCAGCTTTGATATTCCTCTGTAGTGTAGATGTACTCTAAGGCTCTCATGCGTTCCCTGTCTACCTTCCTGTTGCTAACTTTCCTCTAGAATCCCTTATTGTTATCCTTCACATCCCTCACTAGCTGCAACGAGTTATGCTTTGGCCTTCCTGATTACACCCCCGGCAGGCTCAAGCAATATTTTGATGCTTCTCCCAAGTCATCTATCCAAGTTTTCACTTCTTGTAAGCTTCCTATTTGTGTTTAAGCTCACCAAAGATTTTGCTGTTAAACCAAGACGATTGCTTGCCATATTTGCTATTCTTTCTGCCCATTGCGATGGTTTATTCCTGTGCTCTCAATAAGGCTTCTTTGAAATACTGTGAGTTCTCCTGGACTCCTTTCCCCATCATATTAGCCTCCTATAAGATCCTGCCCATCAGTTCTCTGAGGGAGTCAAAGTCTGCTTTTCTGAAGTCCTGGTCTGTATTCTACTGCTCATTTTTTGCTTTTGTATGTACACACACAGACATTCGCATACACCATGATTCAAAAGAATGAATGCATATGTTACTGGTATTCTGGACAACATTAGTGACACTTGAACAAATGAAGATGACTGCCACAGAAAAATAGGTTATCATGACATGGTAGGTAATGATGGTCTCTTGCTTTGCATGCCAGTTTAATGGCCTTGTTATTTCACAGATTGGAATAAAGGCGGTCTAGCATCACAGCAAATGGGATACACAGTAATATCACTAGCAACCTATGAAAGAAGAGAAGGGAATTTCTGAAGTGCTTCAGAAAATAATGCAAGTCCCTGCAACAGAAATGTATGCAGGAAGAATTCAATATTCTGTGGAATTTAGTCTCTTCTCCACCTACACACTGAGCAGCTATTAATATTAATGGGAGCCATTCATGCAAGTGGAGAAAAGAACAGAAATCTGTATATTAGGGACTCTGATGGAGGAAAGTCACCCTTCATATGAATATAAAATTGTTAGATCATATTGCACTCCATATTGAAAGAAAACATCTGAATGTGCAATGGTCATATGACTAGATTCCTGCAGAAATAAGTGCAAGAATAGTAAATGTGCACCAAGTTGGATTAGTAATTCCTAATTTGCTGCAACAGATTCAAGTAATGAACAGACATCAAATACATTTCCATTGCTGAAAAGATACATAATCAAGAATTTTTAAGTAAATTTTATCCCATCTTGTGGAATTCAGATACATAATTTGGTCATTAGCTAAAAACAAATGAAGAATGAAGACTGCCAGACCAAAAAAGCCAACTTGCCCAAAATGCAATTAAAAGGACTGTGTGATAACTTTTCTTTCCCCTCTCCCCACATTCACGAGGAGTATTATATCCATTTCATGCAGTTTTATAACAAAATTTAAATATAGGTAAGAGTATATTATTACTCACTGAATCCTAAATAAATTACCATTCTCATTTTCTGGGGAATTATTTAAAATCCAAATAAACTATCTGATGAGTGCTCATGCATTTGCCTATTAGGCAATTTGGATGTCTTCCCATTAATATGCAGTTAGAAATATTATTTAATACAGAAAGAGATTAACTATCACCACACAGGTCATGTCTAACCCAAGTCAGTCAGTGGAACAGCTTGTCTTTTTCAAAGCCAATCTACTTATAATTGATTTTCAGCATCAACATTTGTTGAAGAAAAAAAATTGCTTCTTTGAATGATCTCAGTGTCACATTTCACACGTAACTTTGGGCAGTGTCCACCTACCACTGCTGCAGTTTTAATTAAAAGCTTTAAATTCCAGTACTTACAGTAAATGTTCTACCTACTGTTGTATTTGAGCTAAAGTCCAAAGGCAAGTTAGAAAATAATTATAACTGATTAAAATCTCAGTTCAAGTTACAAATAGTAGAGAGTACAAATTCCATGTTAAACCGTTATCAAATGCTATTCACACAGTATTTCTAAAAGGATACTGACTGACAATACAGTCCTCTAATGAAACATAAGTTAGAAATATTACATCAGAACACCCTCTCAATATTATTTCATGTCTGAAGGACATAAAATATAATGTTTATCAAACTTTCTAGTCCTCAAACTTACTGCAAGTTAATTTCAGAACCCTAAGGTTTTTTCACTTCAGCTGCGAAAGAATAAAACATTTTTGGGAAAGTATTTTAAGGCAGAACAAAAAGCAAACAATAGAAGATAGCCATTTCAATGCTTGATTTGGTGGCACGTTAGAAGTAGTCATGGAGAAGATGTATTATTTGAAGAATGTAGGTGAGAAAACAGATGGAGTTTACTCTTGTTCTGCTACATAGTTTATGCTTTCAAACACATAGGGTATGTCTATACTACCACCCTAGTTCAAACTAGGGTGGTTAATGTAGGCAACCAAAGTTGCAAATGAAGCCTGGGATTTGAATTTCCCGGGCTTCATTTGCATATTGCCAGGCGCCGCCATTTTTAAATGTCCGCTAGTTTGGACTCTGTGCCCACGGCTACACGTGGCACGGACTAGATAGTTCGGATTAGGCTTCCTATTCCGAACTACCGGTACACCTCATTCCACGAGGAGTAACGGTAGTTCGGAATAGGAAGCCTAATCCGAACTACCTAGTCCGTGCTGCGTGTAGCCGCAGGCACGGAGTCCGAACTAGCGGACATTTAAAAATGGTGGCGCCCGGCAATATGCAAATGAGGCCCGGGAAATTCAAATCCCGGGCTTCATTTGCAACTTCGGTTGCCTACATTAACCACCCTAGTTCGAACTATGGTGGTAGTGTAGACATACCCATAGAAATGAATATTCTGCCCTAACGTGTTGTATAAAATGCCTAACCTGATTCAATAGGCATAATAGTAAACATTATAAGATATAGAATCAATCCACAGAAGCATATCTGAATCTCATGATTTCAGTGTGGGATGTTGAAATCTACACCCAGATCTCTTAGACCTCCATGGGCAGCAAAAGTCCAAATACCCACAAACACTTGTGGCATCTGAAATTTCTATCAGCATGTGAATTATATTTCCCAACACATAGGCTGTGTCTAGACTGGCAAGTTTTTCTGCAGAAGCGCCTGCTTTTGCAGAAAAGCTTGCCAGATGTCTACACTGGCCGCTTTGAATTTGCGCAAGAGCACTGAAGATCTAATGTAAGATTGTCAGTGTTCTTCCGCAAATACAATGACTCTCCCATTCGGGAAAAAGCCCTCTTGCACAAATGCTTTTGCACAAGAGAGCCAGTGTAGACAACTGAGAACCGTTTTGCGCAAAAAAGCCCCAATGTCGAAAATGGCGATTGGGGCTTTCTTGTACAAAACTGCGTCTAGATTGGCACGGATGCTTTTCCGCAAAAAGTGCTTTTGCACAAAAGTGTCCATGCCAATCCAAATACTCTTTTCCACAAATGCTCTTAACAGAAAAACTTTTCCGTTAAAAGCATTTGCAGAAAATCATGCCAGTCTAGACGCAGCCATATTGTATTTGGAAAGCAGATTGCAAACTGAAGCCAACATGATTCTGGTGGTCTCTTTAGATACACTGATAACAACAATTATTGTCCGTAGGAGGTATGCATGCATGTGGAGATTCCAGACCCACCTACAGATAACTCTTTTACTCTTAAAGATCTGAAATCATCTCCAAATGACGTAAATTACATTCTTATCATTACCTTCAGTGTCATTTGGATAACGCCTGTAATGCATTTCATCCAAGAAGCTGACAGTGCTACAACAATTTATTATTAGTTTATATGTGTATTATGTTCATTTAGTTATGAAGGCTCTGCATGTGTGGGAATGGAAGGCATCATGGGAGACAAAAGTAAATGTCAGAATTCCTAAGCCATAGAAGCAGAAACCCACAGAAACATAATGTTAGCTCTAAATTAGCAAGACAGAGAGAGACTAAAATTGTTCACTTTCACTGAACATGTTATCCAGCTTTACTATACAACAGGAACAATCAGCGAGGATTATTTTTAATTCTTTTGAGATAATTATTATTTTTCCCAAAGAATCTGTGAGTCATTTGTAAGGAGGCACTAGGAGAGAGGAGCAAGTTTTATTCTGTAAAATGCATTTCTATTAATGAATGTACAATCTGTGTTTCAAATCTAAAGAAAGTTAAAATACTAAACTTCAGGAATGCCAAACAAACTATGAAGATGTAGCAAATAATTAAATGTAACATGAATGACTATAGAAAGTATTTGGGGTATATATTGTCTATGAATGAGGCTTGAAAGGAAAAGGGAAATGTTTAAAAAAATTAAAATGGGATATGATGATTCCCATCGGTCCTTTTAGTGACATAGCAGAAGGAGTGCTGCAGTTCATATTCCTTTTGACCCCTCTTCCTCCTTTTGTAACACAGGTTAATGTGCCACAGGCTTATTTCACTAAAAATTATTTCAATTGTCCCCTAAAAAATAACATTTCTGGAACACATGTAGCAATCTCACTCTGAGCATTAGTTTGTCTTTCAGGCAGTGTCTCTACCAGGGAATTAAAAACACCGGATACACAATAAATAACATTTTGAATAGGACTACTCACGTATTCAAAGTTAAGGGTGTGCTTAAAATGCTTTGCAACATCAGGGCCAGAGAACTCAGCAACTTCCAGGACTGGCCCCAGAGTTTCATGTTCCCCACACAGGAATTGCATGTTAATATAGTTGCTAATTTGCTAATCAACCAATCTCTTACATACATTGCATCTCTTAAATCAAGTCAGAGAGCTACATATAGAACCATAATAAAGAGTGAAACAATATTGGCACTCCCTAGCAAATCAAGAGTCAGGTCACAAAAAATCATGGCTTCAAACCTTATTTCATTTTTTAAAAAATGGGGTGGGATGTCTGCTTTTTCATCTTGTAGCATGCAATATTTTCATGCTTTCTCCATCTTGTAAAGAAAATATAAGCTGAGAGACTTGCATCACCACTACCCGGAGGCAGGATTTTAAGATAAAACACAAGATATGTAACCCGTGATACAAATATTGAAAGTTGGCAACTCCCCATTTCAACTGGTTATTGCATATTTTCAATATGACCATGTGTTTTCCTCCTCCAAATCCCAGTTTTTTACACTCTGGCTCAGCTGTTTTTCTAAGCTCCACTGACTAAGCTGCCCATGTCAGCACATGCTGAATTGCAGGCTTTGTTGTAGCTTTCTCTCTCCTGCATCAAGGAGGTGGTTGTTCTCTTTCTGATCCTTCTCTAAAGTGCACAGCTTTTAATTCCATCTGTCCAGTCTGCAGCTTATAAAATAAGAACTCTTTCTAGTTTCTGCCAAATAACGTCTTTTTGGATTTCACTTCTTTATGCTGAATTCCCAGTTATAACTCTTTCATGCGCACAGGATGTGTTTGGTAGTTTAGATGGCAATTGAATACCTAGCATGAGACCAAGGAGTCAGATCTTAAGTATGTTTTTGAGGATAATTTATCTACATGATTTCTATTATGTGAATGGAAGTTAATTGGCTAAATCCCCACATAGCCATTGAAAATGTATAACTAGATGTCTTCCCCCTTCCCATGAAGACCTGCTTGCATCACTAATTGAATAGCCCAACATTCAAAACTCAAAATTGATTCTTTTTAAGTTTTGAAAAACATATTTAAAATGCAGTCAGACATTTTGAGGCTTTTATTACAAATGCAATATATTAGCAGCTCTTCAACATTTCCAGTTGTTGACAGAAATAAATGTATCCCAATAGCTTTAATATTATCTCAGATGGTCTAAGACAAAAAAAGGTGTCATGATATCTTCAGTAATCTCTCCTGTTTCCTCAGACTTATTGTAGGAAATACCCTGAAAATTGCAAATATTTAACCAGTATCTGGTGGTTCCCCTTGCTATCCTTGCCATTCTCAGCTTGAGACAGACTACTGATCCATCTCTCCAAACATCTTGTTTCCAATAATGGCCAGTATTGGGTGCTTCAAAAGATAAAAATCCATGCAGAAATTTGACAGCGGTTAGGCAGCTAATGAGTGAGATCACTGCCTGTCATGCTGACTAATACTCATTCATTGATTCCTTGTGCTATTAGGGGCAGAGACTGCCTTTTGTTCAGTATAATAGGGTCCCAGGCACTACTGCAACCCAATTAATAATCAATAATATAATTGTCATTTGTGAGACAAACTTGATTCCCAGGGGAAGTTTCCTCCTAATCCCCAATAGCTAGAGGTTGACTTCTGCCCTGAAGCATAACAATTTAACAGCCCTGCCAATGTTCTTCTTTAGTAATTTCTATTATAATCTTGGATATTCTAGTTCTCCATATAAAGACTAATCCTTCTTTGAATCCTGCTTTGCACATTTCCACAAGGTAACAGAGACTATGAGCATCATAGTCTATGCTGTGTCTAAACGCATTTCCTTTTGTCATTTGTGATCTCCAGCAATAAACAGACTTGCTTTGCTTCTAAAGAATTTGAATCAAAACTACATGCCCAAAGGTGGGGGAAGCTACAGAGATACTTTGGAGGGTGGAACACTCTTGGGGATAAGGGTGTTCTAGGATGTATTAAGGCCACTACTTGCTATGAGAATTATTTATGTACAGGCAGTCCCCGGGTTACGTACAAGATAGGGACTGCAGGTTTGTTCTTAAGTTGAATTTGTATGTAAGTCGGAACTGGTACATATTGTAGGGGAAACTCTAGCCAAACATTTTTTTTAGTTTTGGATAGCATAGGGAAAGGTTAACTCCCCTCTAATGTTTGTTTTGCTGTCTGTTCCCCTGTTCAGAAGATTTCACATCTATTTCTGTCCCTGTGACAAACTCAGGACTAAAGGAGTAACTCATCAAATACCAAACAGCTCTGCACCATGCTTTGAGCTAATAGCTTTATTTCCACACACCACCCAGGGTTCTAGGAGGAGGGTCCTTTTTTTGCTAACACAATGAGGCCAGCACTTTGTTTTGGTGGAGTCTTTGTTTGCCCAGGGAGCCCAGCATGTATAGGGGGAGGAGGGGCGGAGAGGCTGCTTTTGTCTGCTGTTCAGCAGCCTGTTGCTCAGGGGAGGGGGCAGCCTGTTGCTGGCAGGGGGGCAGCGGGCGTGGGGAGGCACTTTTCCTCTGCCCGGCAGCTCTGCGGGACCCCAGTCGGAGCCGGCCCGAGGAGAAGGAGGATCCTAGGACCCAGGTGAGCGAGCCCGGGAATGCTGCTGCGCATGTGCGGGAGTTGCCTCACCCCGTTCGTATCTAGGGATCCGACGTAAGTCGGATCCACGTAAGTCGGGGACTGCCTGTATAACTAAATAGTTAATGGATAAGGTGCTAGGCGATTATAGTCAAAATATATGGAGTTCCTGGGTTTTGTAGGATAAATAGAATGTAGTGTTCTCAGACTTTATATATACCTTCTTGTGTATAGTGCTTTACAGTGAACTCTAAACATGATGCCAGCGTGTTTATTGTTTATTGTGACGCTGAGTATGGCACTGAGTCACTTCAACAGTGGCTATGAGCAACATACTGCTTCCTGCTGTGACTCAAATACATGAGGAGGTCTATGAAACAAAAGAGATTTTTTTTCCTTGTCTTTATGCATAAACTATGATATGGCTGCAAGACAGAAACATACCAATAAAAAAAATTGGCAGCAGCCCATAAGAGCCTCTTATGTCACTTCACACATGGAATGACACCTACAGCAAAATTAACTTTGAAGCCAAGAGTTGCAAAAGAGGGGATAGAACAAGTTAAATAGTGGTGATTGGAAGACAAATACTTCTATCACAGAGATACAAATCTGCTCCCTGAACTCCAGATAGGACAGCGGGTTAGAGTAATAAGCCAGCAACAGAGACAAGAGACTTGCCCATCTGGCAAAATCCCTGGTCTGGGACAGCTCAGATCCCCAGGTTGCTGGACCAGGGAAGTTCTACCTGTAGAATCAAGGTCAGAAATAGTACAAGTATGAGGACAATTGTAATGTCTTAAGGACAACAAAAGAACAATTGTCCTCAAGGGATAATCTAAATGTCTACCCCCACATTAATGTGGATGCAAGAAAGACGTGATAACTGTGAAAGAAGTGGAGTTACTGAAAAAAAATTATTGCCAAAAAGGATGCCAGAAAATCTAGCAGTGCAGAAATCTTGTGGGCTGAATGGCAAGAGAAGGAAGAGATTCAAAATAAAACAGCACTAAGTGAACAAGTTATGCAGTTGACTAGTACAGGCTGGACCTCCCTTGTCCAACACCCTTGGGATCTGACTAGGGGTACGTCTAGACTACATGCCTCATCCCAGGAGGCATACCTGGATGGTTGACAAATGCCTTTGATGTCGACACCCGCACGTCCAGACTACCGCGCTGAGCCGACAAACAGCTGATCGGCTCAGCGCGGCAGCCATATAAATTTAAATGAAGCGGCGATTATTTAAATCGCTGCTTCATTTTCCTATGCCTGGTAGCCTAATCTACATGCCTCTGGCAACAGTCTAGACGTACCCTAGTTCTGAAGGAGGACGTTTGCCAGACCAGGGGAGGTCCTGGACTCTAGCATTTTGGGTTTCTTGGGATCAGCTGTCCCAGGGCTGCCATATTCCATAGCCCTTGGGCCAGAGCTGCCGGGACTCCACTGCCCTGAGCCAGGACTCTATGGTCCAGGGGTTCTCTGGATCATGGATGTTGCCAGACCAGAGAGGTTCAACCTGTGCTTTTAAAGACTATGTAATTAATTGAAATTGTTCAGTTTCTGTTACAGGAAGAGAACTATTATAAACATGTTTTATATATGTAAGTAGTTAATAGATAAAGTGCCAATAGATGGCACCCAGAATATTTTACATAGTTCCTGCTTTTTGTAAGACTAACAGATTCTGTTGTTGTGCACTGGAAATGGCTTGCAAGCCATTCTTAACACTACTATCTATGTGTTCTTATTGTTTACTTACACCGTGAAGCATAGATTTTTTCTTCTGTTCAGAGAGTCTTGTCACATATATGCAGACACTATAAGATAAAGTGATAGCTTTCCTCGCTGTTTCTATTATAAGAACTTCAACATCAGCCCAAATTACCTGTCATCAGCTGTTCAAGTCTTCTTTCCATTACTGACAAAACAAATGAACAGCTGTTTGCTTCTTGAACCTGATACACTGAAAAGGAGACAAAGTAATAAAAAAGGCAGTAAACAGTAACCAAAATACATTTTATAAAGGTTCTATAGATAATGCCATGTGAGCTAAGGCCTACTTCACTCTCAACTAACTAAATAGAATAACTTCCTTTATAAAATATTGAATTGAAAAGTGTTCCTTTTTATAAAACTGCCATAACTTTCTGCAACTGCTGTTGAATAATCCAAGACAAAAAAGTGATTCTTTGTGTTTACAATTCTCTGATAAAGTATATTTCTGAGCACTGAAAAATGGCACACACAAGCAGGTACTATTAGAGACTTATTGCATTTAATCATTTAAAAGACATGAGTTTAAATAAATATAGAGTTGAGCCCAATTTTTTCACTGATGGGAGTATGCTTTTACTTTTGAAAAAAGATTTTAAATATTTTCTTTTGAAAAATTTCAATTTTTTTCAGAGAATAACAGATGCGCTTATTTTACAGTTAAATGAAACAAAAAGAGAATGTACGTGTGATGTCATTTCCAATCAAATATATTTTATTTTGGTTTAGTTTCCAAAACTGAAAAAATGTGGAAGATACTTTTTTACTGCTCATTTTATCATCTTCAAACACTATTTTTTCCAGTGGCAAGAGGGATTGCAATAGTGGATGAAAGGAGAGGGGAACAATGAAATGAAACATGGCTTCAAACTCTGAAACAAAACTTTGTGAATAGAAGCAAAACTAAATTGAAAGTTTTCATTTAATTTTTATTTTATTTCATTTTGTTGAAAAATTGAAAAATAATAATGGAAATAATAACATTTTCCTTTTTTTCACTTCTTTAACCATTGTTTGAACTGCCCTAATAATTTCTTCCAGCCATGTTCAGATCAAGTCTGATGAATGTACACAATATATTTATTCTTGTATGAAAAATATATTTATAGAGTCAAAGATTTTAAGGTCAGAGTAGACCATTATGAACAAATCACAAGCCACAGAACCTGCTAGTAATTTCATCATGCCCACAACTTATAGTTTAGCTATACCCAAAGAAAAATATCTGTATCCTCCTACTAATTGCTTAAGCCATGTGAGATTTTAAATCTAAACTCTTATTTCAAAGTTGAAAATCAAGGGGCAGATTTTCATTAGGGAAGCAAGTGCCCTTCTCTCACGGAAAGTCAACATGAAATGAATTTTTTGGTCCAGAAGATAAGTGTCCATGTCAGAAACCCTACCAATTACATTGGCACTATTTAGGGTGACCAGATAGCAAGTGTGAAAAATTACAATGGGGTGTTCGAGTATTTAGTGTCTAAATAAGACAAAGTCCTGAATATTGAAACTGTTCCTATAAATCATGATATATGGTCACACCTTACCAGAAAGATCAATGATGAAGAAGGCATAGAACTTTAACAACCATATTATATATTATTTTTAAATTTTAACAAGAACAAGCCACCTAAGGAATATCAGTTATCCTTCATGCTTGCTCATATTCTTAGACAATTATTATTTATTATTTTACATAACCCAGATGTAAAGTGTGCTTGCAGTATCATGGTAAAAATATAAAGATTAGAGTAGATGGAATAGTACTACCAACATTTTAAAATATTTTTTCTTCAAAATTTGAAAATGTAAAATTTGGACTTTAAAAAATAATATTATTTTTGCTAAACTCTATAGTTGGCCGTTGAGGAAGAAGGGTGATTTTACAGAATGTTTGTCAAGTTCTTTTCCATTTGTTTTTAAATTTTGCAATTCCAGAGTTGTTACCAGTTCTAAACTGAAAAATATAGCCCTTGTCCAAAAGGAGTTGCAAAGCAATTTAGTCATGATAGTGTAACAATGAGACTATTAATGAAAAGGCGGAGACTTGCGAGCACAGAAGGTAGAATTTTCATAGGAACTTTATCCAGGCTATGGAACCTATGACTAGAGGAAGTAATGTCAACTAAACTAATCATGATTAAATCTAAATACAATATTTTTTTCTTTCACTTATAATTTTCCACAATATACTTAAAAGAAAAATATGACTGACGAGCACCATGCACAACTCAGCCAAAGCTGGGGCAGCAAAACAGTTTGTGATAAAATATGAAGTCCTTGAATCTTTCTGCAGCAATCAGGCCTCTCTGTCATTAGGACCTACCAAATAATGAGCGGAGGACAGGAAAAGGAAAACATAAGTTTACAGCAATATTAGAGTTGCTCTGAGGAGCCATCAGTCCATTGGCAGAATGGAGTGGGCCTTATTAATATTATATAAAGTTTAATAATAAAAATGCATCAGGAGGCTTTTAGACTCATCTCCTTTTCCCCCACGGGGCAGATAGCTCTTCGGGTTATGATATAAATGTAGGGAGTACATTTCACGATTCCTATCCTGATCATGTTACTAATATTAATGAAATACACCTCCACCAGAATCTTCAACAGAGTCGAATGCCCACATTTGGAGGTCAGATTTGCAGCACAGCACCTTGGATGATGCTTTCCATGGAAAATCTGGCTGTATCCCCGAGGGAGCAGAGGAGTCCTTGCATCTTTTGAAACTATGGCCACAATTTTTGTAGCTGAGCGCCTGGGTTCCAGCACTGAAGCTCTTTTGAAGAATTGGCCCTAACATGTTTCTTATTAAGGCGGTGTTTTTACTCTGTACACAAGTCCTCACTTCAGATTGTACTGAAGGAGGTTGCCTGTAGTACTTGGGCTGTTTGGCAAGAGGTGCTTGTTTTCCAATTGAGTTAGTTTGGTTTAAAAAAAAAATCAAAGATTTCCCTCATGGCTGCCACATGGAATGTACTAGACTGAGGGATAGGGATAAAAGCAAGGAGGCTAGTAGAGTTTGAGGCACTGTTTATTACCTTTGAACATTACCGAATAAAGGGAGGCTGAACTTTTCTGTCAGGAGAATGTGACAGTCTCACTCAACTGTACTGATTTGTAACGGTGTCTCTCCCCTTAATCTCATCCTTTTCTCCTTAATCTGTATACTTTATAAACCTTATCTTCTTTTGTGACTCTACCTTTTGAGCTAATCCCTGGTAGCCTATGGCTCTTTGCCTCTTTAGCTCTATTCACTCTCAAAAAGATGCTCATCGTTTCTAGTGGTACTACAGAGATCAGTAATATGTAATGTCCATCCAAAGAGCTTGTCAGCAGCCATTTAAAAGACCTATGTGATATACCTATTGGAGCACCCTTCTCATTAGTCAGAGGGCACATACAATTTCAAACTGAATTTTATGGATGGGAGAACATGGCTAAGAGTCCAATACAAGTGCAAATGGTGTCCCAGGCATCCAGCACCTCTGAAATCAAGGCACCCAAGAGACTATGGGCCAGATCATCAGACGAGCTCAGCTTTTGCTTAGGCATCTAAATAAAGTGGCCAGGTGTTCAAAATAGCAGAACATGTAGGGTGCTGAGCGCTTTGGAAATCAGGAATTATGTGAGCAATAGGCATGCCAGTGAGATCTTTGAGAGAGACAGTGATGTTAGCAGCCTTCACAATTATATCACAAATCTAGCAATAGTTGTGAGAATCTCCATTTTCTTTGAAAAAATAATTGCTAATTCCTAAAAAAAACTTGAAAATATGAACATTAATGATCCAAAAAGAACAGACAAACTAAACCAAATCAATATTTTTTTTAAAAAAGAATTGTACAGTTGTTAAGCCAAATTTAAACATATTTTGTTGCTCGATGATTGATTTTTAAATGTTGGGGTTGGTGATACTGGTGTGACTAGTGTACCACCAAATGTGGTGCCATTTCAAAAATAATTACTCATATTTGTCTAAGGGCAACTAAATGATGACTAGCGTGATTGCATTGTGGCACAAATAATATGCATATACAGCTAGAACTGAGCAAAAAAATTCATCAAATTCATCAAATTCATCAATGCCAGTTCTTCATTGGTTAGGTGCCATCAACAACACCCAAGCTCTTTGATTTTGCTTTTAAAATGAAATGAGAACAAAATATTTTGTTCGACACCAAAAAAAATAAACCCTTTCCTGAGTGTTTTTATTCACCAAAAACTGAAAAAAAGATCTTCTTAACCCTTATCAAAGCAATTAAGAACAGCTCTGAGTTCAGCATCATTGCTAGGCTGGTTGGTTTGTATGATACTACAGATAGATTCTGCATCAGTAGAATAGTACTTTCTGATTGTCCTTCACAGTATTTTGATGTCTTTGTTATCATTTTAATCATCATTGTGGAAAGGCTCCAGAATTAAGATAATATGTGGCAATCAACTCACTTCCTTCAGATGCCCAATTTCAGAGACCTGCTGGAATACTCAGCGGCTGCGTCTAGACTGGCAAGTTTTTCTGCAAAAGCAGTTGCTTTTGCAGAAAAACTTGCCAGCTGTCTACACTGGCCGCTTGAATTTGCGCAAGAACACTGATGATCTAATGTAAGATTGTCAGTGTTCTTGCGCAAATACTATGCTGCTCCCATTCGGGAAAAAGCCCTCTTGCGCAAATGTATTTGTACAATAGGGCCAGTGTAGACAGCTATAAACTGTTTTGCGCAAAAATGCCCCAATGGCGAAAATGGCTATCGGGGCTTTCTTGCGCAAAACCGCGTCTAGATTGGCACGGACGCTTTTCCACAAAAATTGCTTTTGCACAAAAGCGTCCATGCCAATCTAGACGCTCTTTTCTGCAAATGCTTTTAACGGAAAAACTTTTCCATTAAAAGCATTTGTGAAAAATCATGACAGTCTAGATGTAGCCAGCGGGTTGTTGGGCCATTTCAGACATTGCAGTTGTTCTCCGTTTTGGTCTGTAAAGTTTCATGCTCTCATTAGCTATAATATTCATAGCATGCAGCATTGCATCAGATTGTTTTTACAATGACCTCAAGTGGTCATCAGATTTTAATATAGCCTGATAGAACTGAGTGCATTCCCAGACTCTCTTCATTAATGCATTGTATTATAATAGTATTAAAGACCGATGAGTACAGAAGGCAGAGATTCAGAAAAAATGAATTTAACAGAGAAAAATAATAACCAGTTCTTTCTTACCAGACTAAGAATCTAATCCTTATGATAGCAGTTCATTTTTCTCCCACATCTTGATTTTTTATTATATTTTTCCTCCTTATATTCAGTTTATATATGGGGCTCAAGAAAAAATTCTTGAGATCAATTACATGAAGGCAGCTAGTAAGACAGAAAATAGAGCAGAAACACAACGGGATGTTCTTTTTCTAATACTTTAGACCATTCTTCCTTTAGTTATAAAAAAAGTTCTGCTTTTGTATATTCTGTGGAAGGTATCCATGGTGAATGGCACAACTTTGCCTAACATATTACAGGAATATGACTTTCCAGCATGAAAGACATCGAAGTTTGCTGTATTGGGCTGAAGTAGCACGTGTAAATATGTTGGGCAAAAATAACTTCTCATTTTTACATATCACAAAGACACTCAGTAAAATACAGAGCAGCTGCAGAAGCTACGGATAAAAGCTTTGTAGGAAAAAAAAAGGCATTTGCATGGTTTATTATGTTCTTGGACCAAAGCATCAGCAAGGTGCACGTACTTCTGCACATACAAGCAAGGCCATGAGAACTAACAAGCTTCCAAAAATTCATGATTTTTTTTTAAATCAGTGGAGAATAAGTCATTTCAATTGGGAAACTCCAATGTATTCAGTCAGAAAATAAATCCTATACAGGCAGTCCCCGGGTTACGTACAAGATAGGGACTGTAGGTTGGTTCTTAAGTTGAATCTGTATGAAAGTTGGAACTGGCGTCAGCCGCTGCTGAAACTGATCAGTTTCAACAGCGGCTGAATCTGGACGCCAGTTCTGACTTACATACAGATTCAACTTAAGAAACCCAGGTGTCCCCAAGTCAGCTGCTGCTGAAACTGATCAGCGGCTGATTCCAGGAAGCCCGGGGCAGAGCAACTCTGCCTCGGGCTTCCTGTAGTCAGCCCCTGGTCAGTTTCAGCAGCGGCTGACTTGGGGACGCCTGGGGCAGAGCAGCTGGGGTGCTGCTGCGTTGCTCCAGTAGCGCCACTCCTCGGCGCTACTGGAGCAACCCAGCAGCACCCCAGCTACTCTGCCCCAGGCGTCCTGATTCAGCCACTGCTGAAACTGACCAGCAGCGGCTGAATCAGGACGCCTGGGGCAGAGCAGCTGGGGTGCTGCCAGGTTGGACCAACCCGGCAGCACCCCAGCTGCTCTACCCCAGGCGTAGGCAAGAAAAGCCTGGTCTGCTGGGGAGGGTGGAGGGGGGGCACTAGCTGCACCCACCCCCCCAGCAGACCAGGGAGACGCGGGTGGCGGGACCGCCCGCGTCCTCCACGGCTTTGCTACCTCTCCCTGGTCTGCTGACCAGGGAGACGGGGAGCAAAGTCGCGGAGCACGCCCGCAGCGGGACAGCCCGGGCGTGCCCGGGCTGTCCCGCTGTGGGCGTGCTCCGCGGCTTTGCTCTGCCTCCCTGGTCTGCTGGGGGGGAGCAGACCAGGGAGACGTGGAGCAGATTTTCTCGCCCCGGAGGACGGGGGCGGCGGGACTGCAGCGCATCTGGGCGTCCTGCCGCTCCAGTCCTCTGGGGTGAGAAAAGCCCCGTTCATAACTGCGGATCCGACATAAGTCGGATCCGCGTAACTCGGGGACTGCCTGTACTAGTGAATACGAACCACAGTGTAACATGTGGAGCAGGTGGTGTTCCAAAAATTTTTAAATGTTTGTTGTGTTTGCCATTTTTCAGGTCAAGTCATTTCAATTAGGCTTCTGTGCCATGTCTTATTCATTCTCACTCATGTTAATATTGGATATCTATTGTTTCCTTTTAGATATGAACTCCCCCTCCTCCGCCCCTGACACACACACAAACACTCAATCCTGAAGGAATCCAATGCCATATTTTTGAAAGGAAAACCACAAACAATATTGAGGCATTGCACAATATGGCTAATTCCACACACATATTGAATAATATATCATATTTTGTATTCATGCTCCCTTCATTGTGAACAAAAAGCTGTCAAACTGGACCTGTGTCCAGGACCTAGGAGACATTAGATAAAATGGTTTGCTTGAAATCTCTACAGCAACATATTGAAGCTTTTAAAAAAAAGAGTCAGATAATCATTTTGCAAAGTTATGGGTTTGTATTACTCTGAACGTACACAGGACATATTTGTGGTATTGCTCTATTTTTTATATTATTAAATTTATTTAGGAAAAATTTGTGCAGTCCATGCAATTGACACATGGGGTTGCTAACTTTCACACACTGTAAATAAGTACCCAAATTTCACAATAAGCCAAAAATCAAGTTAATCCCATTTCAAAACAAAGTCCAAACAAGCCAATCCTAAAAGAATCCCAACACTCTATATGACTGCAACATGCAGACTGGGTTCTGGGACTTTGGTGGGCCTGCTGAGTAACCCTAAACTCTCCCCTCTCTTGCCCCTTGCCCCTGCTTGCCCCAATTGCCCTATTTGCCCTTCACTTTCTGGAAGCCAATAAAAAAAAGCAGCAACAAGCCAAAATAAATTAACAAACAAGTCCAAAACTTGGTAACCCTCTCCATAACCGTGTTCAAGAAAATGGGAATCTTTCTGTGAATCAAAATGAGACAAGGATTGGCTCCACAGAGAATTACTATGCCAAATGAATGCTAGAAAGTTATGCTAGGGAACCAAAATCCGTCTGCTGAAGGAAATCCACATTTCCATAAATAATTGTGGGTGATAACAAAGTTACATAGGTCTGCTGTCAGATTGGCAGTGGTGTTCTCTGGGATAGTGTTTGTAATTGCTTGTAATCCATCTTCATGTGGGATGTTGGTGTATAGAGCTTCTACACCCATGGTAGCGAGGATGGTATTATCGGGGAGGTTATCGATGTTTTGTAGTTTTCTTAGGAAGTCAGTAGTATCTCGGAGATAGCTAGGAGTGTTGGTTGCGTGGGGTTTGAGAAAAGAGTTTACATAGCTGGATAAACCAGTAGTGACCGTGCCGATACCTGAGATGAGACGTCCAGGGTGTCCAGGTTTATGGATTTTGGGAAGCAGATAGAACAATCCTGGTCGGGGTTCAGAAGGTGTTTCTATGTGGATTTAGTCCCGAGAAGATGTAGGGAGGTCTTTAAGGAGACATTGCAGTTTCTTTTGGTATTCCAAGGTGGGATCAGAGGAGAGAGGTTTCTAAAATGTGATGTTGGAGAGATGTGCCCTGGGAGACTCAGGTGATTCAAACCTGAGTCTCTCGGGGCATATCTGTACAACAGGGCTAAAGCCAAAATAAGCTATACAACCAGAGTTATGTCAATTGTGTAGCTTAAGTCAAAATAGCTTATTTCAGCTTTTGGCACTGTCTACACAGCAGGAAGTCCAAGGTAGAGCACTCTTCCTCCAACTTCCCTTAAAATGAGGGTTACAGGAGTCAGAGTAAGAAGTCCTCAATCTCAACATAATTTTGACATTATGTCAAAATAAGTGCTTGTAGTGTAGATGTGGACTATGTTATTCTGAAATAACACTGCTGTGTAGACATACCCCTACAATCTAGGCAAGTCCCCTACCTACTGAGAGAGATGAACAAGAACACACACATGTACTGCTTATCTTGAAAAACTTTTCCCTTGTCATCAAATTGTATCATATTTGAGAATAATTTCAGATCAACTGAAACTGTTTTTTTTCAGGAAATAAAATAGGTCTCCAAAAAGGCAAACAAATGAATTACTTACTAATCACCAGATTGGAAAGGGAAAAAAATTAATCAAATTCTCACATAAATGTTTGATCTCAGATCTATGAAAGACTCAGGATTTGGCCCATTACTATTAAATCAATATATAGTGCTATAAATACATTCAAGACTTTTCAAAATAGACAGACGATGCATGAGTAGCATTATTTAAACAGTAGAAGAAAGAACATACTCCAAAAACCAGGGTGGATAACAGATATAATAACCAATGACATTCAGTGTTGATTAGCACAAAGTAATGCACACTGGAAAATATAGTCCCCACTGTACATACAACATGGTGTCTAACTTAGTATGTCTTTCTTGAGGGGTAAAAGCTAAGAGTCTTCGTCGATTGTTCTCTGAAACATCCAAGGCAATGAGCATGGGTATTCAGAAAGGTTAACAGAATGTTAGGAACCATTAGGAAAGAAATAGATACCCTGAAAATATCACAGCGTCACTGTATATATCTATGGTTTGCCTACACACTGAATACACGCATGAAGTTCTGGTCAGCCCATCTCAACAAAAATACATTAGAATCGCAAGAAATACAGAGAATGGCGATAACAATTACTAGAGGCATGGAACAACTTTCATATGAGGAGACATTTAGAAAACATGGACTGTTCATCTTAGAAAAGAGTTGAATAAGGGGCAATATGGTAGAGATCTATAAAATAATGAATGATGTGGAGGAAATGAATAAGGAAGTGTTATTTACTCCTTCAGGTAACAAAAGAACCAGGAATCATCCAATGAAATGAATAATGCATCAAATAGAAATCAAACAAAAGGAAAAACTTCTTCACATAATTCACAAGTGGGACTTGTTGCTAGGCAATGTTGTGAAGACCAGAAAAGATTCTGAAAAGAATTAGGTAAGTTCATGGAGGATAGGTCTCTCAATGGCTATTAGCTAAGATGCTTAGGGACACAACTCCATACTTGCCATATTCCGATAGAGAAACAAATGAAAGGCGTTGTGTGCAATTGTATGACATAAAGAAATTTGATGCTAGTTATTTTATAAAAAATGTTATCACATGGGATAATTTAGGATTCAATCAAACACGTTGTCCCAAATTGACTGACAAAATGAAAGATCTGCTTAAATCTGTTTGAAAATGGTGTCCTCAGCTTCTTAAAATGAGAACAAATTATCTATTATATATTTGAGAGCATTTTTGTGAGTCACTGTCTGTCCATCTCTCTGTCTGTGAGTCCGTTTGCTCAAGAACTCCTATCTGGCAAGAGCTAGGAACACCACATATAGTATGCAGCTTCCTCCTAACATTACTTAAAGAAGGGTAAAGGGTTGGTTGTGCTAGGACAATTGGATGTGTCTGGAATGTGATTGTTTCTCATAAAACAGAAAGAGAGGAGTCTGCTAGCAGGCACAGTTATACTGTGTAATGACATCAGGGGTACTGTAAGCAGCCAGATGGGGACTGGGACAGCTAGCATCCCATTGGGGCAGCATGGGGCAGAGGTGGAGAAAAAGACAATTATGTACTATATATGAGAGAGAGTTTCTCTGGGTGTTTGTCTGTCCCCCAGCCATGGGACACATGCTCAGCTGTGCCTGGCCCTTTTATAGAGATGACTTGTACAAGGAGCCTATCCCTACTTCCCAGGCTGCTGCTGCCCTATCTTTCCTTCTCCATAAAAACCAGCCCTAATTATAGCAACTGAGGATATGTCCCATAATTTTGACTTGTCATAAATGTAGACATGGGATGTGTCAGTAAGTATTCAAAAGACAAGTGTAAAATATTAATAAAGATGGTGGATTTTGTTTCCCCTATTTAACATGATCTTCACCCATTTCACTATTGAAAAGTGTAGGTATAACTCCCAAAACACCCCTTGAGCAATAATCTGGAGATGTGTGAAAAGTACTCTTAAAATAATATAAGACTATCGCTCAATATAACAGTACAAGTTGATCACATATATTGTTTTGTTAATTACCACCTTGTATGAAGTTATTACCAGCCCTCAGACAGAATTAAATTATTTCAAAAAAATAATAATGAATGCATATGTTGCTGCAGTGACACATAATGAGAAAATTGGGGGTCAACATAAACAGAGAAACTAGCAGCAGTCATGTATTCGGAATGATGATTTTCAGTTAGAAAATACAGGCATTTTGTGTCTTTCCTCCTACACAGAAACACAGATTTCCCTCTTTTGGTATTCACACCTCCTCCTCAACTGCTGAGAGTCAGCCTCATCTACTCTGACTGAATTGGTCTTGTTAACACTGGTCCTACATTTGATAAGTGACTCCCTTCTTTTGATATACTAGTATTCTGGGTCTTTCAGGATAGAAGAGAATGGGCAGTGTGTGTGTGGGGGTGGGGGGGGCGGTGCAGGAATCAGGGCTTGGCCTTGGATATGGGGGGCAGTGCAGGAGACTGGGTGAGGGGAGATGCCTGAGTGAGGGTTGGGGGTGAAGAGGGGTTCACGGTAGGGGGAAAAGGAGTTTGGAGCAGGGGGCTACTTACCCAGCATTCTGGCAGGCAAAATGGTGTTGACCCAGCCCTGTTGGCCACTTTCTTGGTGGTACAGCTGCTCCCAGTGGACACTCTCAGTATCACGTCCCCCCAAACAGCAGCCCAACCCTTTGCATGTTATGGAAAACGGTCCTTTTCTCAGGGCTCCCAGTTGTCTTGCCATCTTACTTTAAATTAAGAGAAGAGGAAGCTGCATACCAAATTTGATAGCCTAGCTCTTAGCTGTATCCCTGAATGGCATAAATATCACCAATCCAACAAACATAGCAGACAGTGTTATGATAGCAGGAGAGCTTCTCCCATCTTCATAGTTACTGTTTCTCATGGGGTGGATTTAGTATGCCAATGAGAGAGCTTTCTCCCAACATCATGGAGCATCTTCAGCAGCTGCACTGCATCAATGCAGCTGCACCCTTGCAGTGCTTCTAATGTAGATTCACCCTGAATCACTATCAGCTCCTCTTATTGTGGAAGAATTTCAGTGATTGTTCAGTCCACAGACACACACACAGGGGTAGTTTTACCTTTGTAAGCTTTCCTCAACAAAACCTGACACCCTATGAATCTAACAGGGTTAAATGAAACTTGGTCTCAAAAAACAGATGCCTCTCCAGAAACCGTTTTGCGGCTTCATTCTGATTTTATAACAAAACTTGTGTCAGCTGGCCATATGTCCGATCTCCTCAACCCAACAAAAAGCTCTAAATGTCCTTATCTGCCAATAAACTGATGCCAGCCAGCTTTGCACAGCTTTCCTTTTGATTGTTTCTCACCCCCATCACCAGCACTACCTTCCACTCAGTGCTGCCATTTTTTACATAGATTGTCTGAACTATTGGACATTCTCAGATATCACAGAGCATTCACAGGACTGGCTTCTTAGTCCAATGGAAATCTTTACTTAATCTGGACTCACAAAATATTAGTGCCTCTCACAACCAAACACATCCGGAAACTAGTTCAATCCATTTCTATTCAAAGGAGAGGAAAAGTGTCCTCAATGAGCAGATTATAGGCTTGGTTAATATTACACTTTATCATGTGCAAAGACATGCAAATATTTAAATTCATAAGTCTCCACAATACAGCTGCACAAGTTGCCAGAGAGATACATCAATTGGTGAGATGAGATAAGCAGAAACATATGAATAAGTATTGTGCAAACTCAGACTGGTGAGAGAAGAAAGAAGAAAGAGAGCAAAAGCAATACAAAGACACTTCTCAACATTATCAAGAAACTCACCCAACCCCCCTGTTTCTTATTACAATGGCATCAGGGGAGGAGATGACAAAGTGCTAATGGAATGAGGAGACATATCACAAACCTCGGAAAGCTAGGGCAGGGATATACATTATAGTCAGGTTATTGTGACAGTTTATATGAGACACCAAGGTATGTGCCAGACTTTATCAAGAGAACAGCAATCATTCAAATTGGCATAGATGGAGAACCTCTTCTTTCTCGCTCTCTTTTTTTTTCAGGCACCTATTACAAGCACACATTGTCTCACACACAAGTCACATTAAATAAAGGCAATAGTAAAGCTGAAGTTTACCTAATTGGTGGCTCTGAAATGTAAAATATGTTGGTAAGAGAGAAAGAGAGAGAGAGAAAGAGAGATACAGTTCATGATGCTATGCAAAAAGTAGACCTGAAGAGACCACAAACAATGTTATCCACTTTACAGATGAATAAAGTGTCACTATAGGCCTTGACCCATACACAATGCAATTGATTTTCTTTGGTATATTAATAAAATCAATGCATGCAAGTGATTCATAAGTCTATACTTAACAATACAAGCAAACAATACAGGAGGTGAGTAACATCTGTTGAAAGGGAGGTAGAGGATGTAATACCAATGAGGACAAATAAGCACCAGGAAACAGTGAAGATGAAGGAATAAGATTTGATTGTTTTAGGGTCTGGCTACATTGGGGAAATTTTCTAAGTAGTTTAAAAAGTATTTTGAGTTATACTTTAGATCAAGGCTTTAGGCATCTTGACTCAGGTTAAACAGAAAGAAGTTGATCAGGCTGCCTTAGAGCAGGGCCATGCTATGATGCTAATCATGTTTTCATTTTAAAACTGGCTAGAAAGTGTTGCTAGTGTAGATCGGGTCTTTAGAGCCACATGGTTAGGGGAGGCATGGAGGAATAGATCATGGCAGATTTTCCAATGTTTTTGCTTCCAGTTTTATAGAACACTAACAGACCATTTTGACCCATTTATTTTTCCGAGCATAAAAGGAATTCTTTAAAGACACCTGATTGAAAGGTAATACAAAAAAACTGGTGTGCTTGAGTACTGAGTACCAGAATCTGCACAAAATTATATAATTTCGGGGTGAATGAGTATATACTGAAATTCCATTTCAAAGACTTGACTGGGACCATTCAGCCTTACATTTTCTGATGCAAAAAACCCCTCAAAACTGCCAATTTAAAATTAATCATGGGTATGATATGCTTGTCACCAGATGTTAATAAAACCTTTCCAAACACAGACATGAAGTGGCCAGATTTTCAAATTTTCAGTGCATGAGTTTTAATTTAAGCATGTGGCTTTTATTTTCTCCGGTGAGTTGCAGTCTCTAAACATCTTGTTGCATTGGCATTGTTGTCATCATTGTGCATTCAGTCAGAGCCTTCTAGCAAGTTTAATTAGCCTGTAATATTTCCAGAACAGATGTAAGGATTCAAAAATCCTCAGCAAAGCATGGATTTTAGCTTTCTGAATATAAAGACTGAACTTCAAAACCCTTTATGGTGAGGGTCATAGCATGGTTATATGCTCAATAGCCTCCACAGAGCTCAAGAGCACAGATAACATGCAACATTAAGAAATCCTGCCAATGGAGAGCAAGATTCAACACTGCAGGATAGCTCAGTGTTCTATGAAGCACTCTTCCAGCAGGCAGCTGTCACTTCTGGTCACAGACGTGCCTTCAGTTGATGCTGAATGAAGCATCTCTAGCCAGATTGTGTGCTAGCACCTTTTGAAGTGCAGGTTTCCTCAAGCTGAAGTCCATGACAACAGGAGTACTCTATGAACCACAGATGTATTCTGGGTGCCTGTCAAATCCCACTGAAACACTCTTGCACTTCATTTTGTGGCTAAGTTTTAATTTTTAGGCTGCTGCCAACCTCAGGAAATCACCCTGGGCAATTGCTCATGTGTTAGTTAAGATGCCAGCCAAAATGAAAAAGGGTAGAATCTGAAAAGAGTCTTTAACATCACTGAAATGACGGTTTCAGAAACCTGTGTGTAAAAATTCAGAATTAAAGTAACGAATACTGAAAATCAGCCTGATTCCTCTCAGGTACATGAGTATTACACTGGTGTAGTTTTGTTTAGTTCAAGGAAGTTACTTCTAATTTATTCCACTGTAATTGGAAAGTCCTATTCCTGCTCAGGTTAAAAAGTAAAGAGAAAAATACTTCTTAAATATCAATGTAATCATATTATTTTTAGTGATTTTTACCTTCAAAGCCCCTCACGGACAAAGTTATCACATGGTATTCCTGGGAGGTAGTTAATTATGTATTATTTAGTAGTAGTATTTATTATTATTATTATTATTAGCTGGTTAGTAACATTGGTGGCACAGAAGCATGAAAATATTCCCAAGGCTGGGCAACTCCATATCAGAAGTGAAATCAGAATTCAGAAGCTTCTGGCTCGCAGAGCTTAGCATACTGGCCCACTCCACTGCAAACTATTTCTTTGTACCAGAAAAATCCCCACATGCTTAAACACATTAAATATGAAATCAGAAGCCATAAGATGACACACTAGAATGTGGGTTCTTGTGCCATGGATAAACACATTAGGTGCATTTTGAGAGCTGTCACAAAAAATCTACCATTATACAGAACAGGGAATCACAAACTTCTTCACAGGGTGTACCACTTCTCAGGAAGTGGCTTGGCTGTCCTCTCCCATCCCTGTGATTACCATAACAATTGTTTATATGAAAGGTACTATTATTGGAAACATTTTAAGGTGAGAGGGGGGTTGTTTCTTTTAATATAACTTAGCAGCTAGGGGAAAGGAGACGTGCCATCAGCTATGTGACCTTCCAAGCTCCCTGCAGACCACCAGGACATGCTCTGTAGACTAGTAACAAATTATCCACAGACCTCACTGATAGAGAGTTCACATTATTTTCAGGAGATTCATGTGTGGAAAGACTATTTAGGTACCTGTTGCTTGCTATAATAAAAAATAGTCTTGTAGCAATATCTGTTCCTGGGGCAGATTTAGTTTACATACTGATTACTTTGGCATGTAAAATTGTTGTTAAATGTCTTTATTTCACTACATCCACCCTTTTTCAGGCTCTCTCTTTCACTCCCTTCCCACCTTTTCACATGGATAAGCTTCTTGATAGGGTTTTCAAAATATGTACCATTCCGGCTAACTGAAAATGCACTGGAGTCCACAGGAGAAGAGCCATGAATATATTATGGTTGGGTACATAGGGCAAAGAATCTGCATGGCAGCAGAATAATGCACCAAATTGTTTTAATGGATTAACGTGGATACTCTTCTCAAATCAAATTGAAAGCATTTATGTATTTGATGGTGACTGCTGATATCTCAAGGCGGAGGTTGGGGGGGAGGCACTATTAGCTGTTCTTGACATGATATCATTTAACTTTCCAGGTCTCTGACCTTTCTCCAGTAGTAGACATAAAAGTGGAAATGTAATGTTGAAGGGGGAAAATCATGCAAATGATGACCTTTAAAGCTACCAACTGATTTTTTTTATATATAAAGAGAGAAATCTGATGATCCAATTATGCAATTCATTAGGAAAACAACGCTGAATTTTTGTGGTTAATGGGATTTTAAGTTATATTGACAATGGAAACCAATTATACTTTCAAAACTTTCTCTATCTGTGAATGTATTATTTTAATGAAATGGCATGCCAAACCTCAAGTAGCCAAATGAATGTTAATTATGGAACTAGTTGAAGAAGTAAAAGAACACTTCTTTTACTACCATGACCCCATAATTTTTTGAGCCTGACTAGCAGCATAAAATCATTCATTTGGTGCTTAAATTGTTTGACATTGTAACTGTAACAGCCTTCAATCCCTTTAACACTGCTGCTTTATAATAATACTGTGATTAAAATTTTAAGAGATACTGATGAGCCAGAACTCAAATCCAGGATGAAAACACATTCAAGTTTTGAGAGTATTTAGATGAGGAGTCAAATCTTGCAGGTCACAACCAGTTCTTTTTTTAATGTTAATTTTTGCTTTAATTGATTTTTCCAATATTGAGTTTATTTTGTTTTTCAAAAAGCTTCCCTAGATCTTACTTCAAAGGCAGATTTGTAAAACTAACCAACCTTGCCAGATAAGCTGGTTCAACCAGTGAATTTGGGCTGATGGGAAATTTTGCAAAGCCATTGAATAACCAAAGGGAGGTCTCAAAACTAATTAGAAGTGATGGACAGAGCAGTCACAAGGCTACTGGTGTTCTCACTCACTTCACTGTCTTTCACTTGCCATTCTACTTGTTTGGGAAATACTATTTACCCTGGGCTTTAAATTAGAGAAATGGCTACAAAATGTCTTAAAACAAACAACTGAGGACAAAGTTCTGAACCCCCCCCCCCCCCCCTCCATAAAAGAAGAAAATAAAGCAACAACAATAGAGAGAGCAAACTATGGAAGCATGCAAAAAATCCAGAGTGGAGTTTACTCCAACTGGAACAATGTTTCTTGGATATAATGACTGGTTATTGAGAAGTACTATCAAGGGGAAGAATTTAAATTGCTACGGATAAACAACTTCAGGGAGCACAAAACATGTTCATTGGCAGACAGAACTCTGATTGTACATTAGTAGAATGTATCCAAAGACTGTTTGTGTTCTGATTAGGAAGTGCTATGTCTGGAGACCAAGAATAGTATAAAATAACGTACTGTATCTGGTATGTTTCATCAAATCTAAAAAACAACAAGTAGTCCTGTAGCATCTTAGAGATTAATGAAAATGTATTCTTGTTAGTCTTCAAAGTGCTACAGGACTACTTGGTTTTTTAAAGTTACAGATTAACATGGCTACCCTTCAGACTTTTAGATCATCAGATCTAGTTTTTGCAGCAGTTCCTGTTGCAAAGTCCAGTGAAGTCAATTGGAGTCTTAATTCACCAACACTGTGATATATCAAAAGTTCACCCATTGTACTTATGTATGCATCTATGCCACAAAGATTGTGAATTAATTTATTAATTAGCATTATTATTAAGGGGTGATAATCATGGATTATAAAGCTGCTGAACTGCCCCCACTGGTCAACTCTGCTCTTGGAGTGGTCTTATGGTGGTGAAATCCCCCTGATTGGTAGCAGGCAGTGTGAGGAGTTCTTAGAGGGGTCACATGACCCACTTCTGGGAGGTCAATGCGCCCTGGAACTCCCCGATTGGTCAAACATACTCTTGGGGTGGTCTTAAGGGGGCAATAACCTGCCTGATTAGTAGCAGACAGTGTGAGGAGTTCTTAGAGGGGTCACATGACCCACTTCTGGACAGGCCAACCTGCCCCAGAACTGCCCCCATTTGTCAAATAGGCTCTCATGGCAGTCCTATGAGGGTGAAAACCTTCCTGATTGGTAGAGAGTGGTGGGAGGAGATCTTAGAAGGGTCACATGACACCTTTTACTTCTGGTCATCCCTCTTGACCTCGGATGTATTACCCCCAAGGGTGGGCCTTCTGGTGACAGATGGGCGGGGCCTGAATAGTTGGGGGGCCTAAAGGGTCAGAGATGGGGCCAACGTTTGATTGATGGTAGGCCCCTTATACCACTCAAGTCGACACTAGACCTGGAAGGTCAGCTTAAGATATGTATGTAGCTGGAGTCGGCTTACCTTAAACCGAGCTTGGCGCCATCCCTTCTGCAGGATGTTGACAAGAGCAAATGCAACTCCTTGCGACTTGAGTAGAGATGCTGGTAAGAGCTGCCCTCTGCATTCAATTTATGGGTCTGTAGTAGACCCACTAAATCAAATACCAGAATATTGATCTCTGGATCCACAAGTGAAAAGACATGCCCCAAGTATGTGTGTGCACAGTGCCATATCATGTGTGGTGTCCTGATCTTGGTTGTGGCTTGAAGGTGATACTATTCTACTCCTCATCCTAATAATAATAATAATAATTAATAATAATAAAAAGGCAGCAGCAATGGAACTAACATCTAACAGTGGTGGAAAGATCCTCTATCAGTCAGGAAGTGAGAAAATAGGGGGAAATCAGTAGCAGATAAACCCATTCTTACTGGAAGTAAAAATAATTTGCTTTCTTTTGTATTCTTCCTCTGTGAGAATCTCTGAAAATGTTGAGGTACAATGCTCATGTATGCAGATTTGTTATACCTAGGGTAGAAGAGAACAGAGTCCATTTAATTAGCCTAAGTATATTTCAAATAGTTGTGCCAGAGCTAATTCAGTCTATTATTAGCCAAGTTAAGTCCTTCATTGTAGCAGGTTATACCTTCTTTTGTTGCCAGATATACTGTATCAGAGAATTATAGAACCTAGAAATTAAAAAAAGACCTATTAGAACATCTTACCCATTTCCCTGTCAATGCAAAGTATTCCCCCACAGGATGATATAGCAGAAAGATGATCATTTATCTCTGAAATGGAAGAGCACTTCCAATGCTCTCTTTGCCAGACATGCACTTCCTTACACCAGTAACAGAGCTGAGCTACTGGATAGGTCCCACATCTGTTAGATATTTCTCCTCACTAATCTCCTCCCAAGACTGGCCATTACCATCTTGCTTGGACTACAGCTATGCTGTACATAAGAGAAAGCCAGGAGTGAATGTATGCAGAGCGGTCTACTTACTTGCTGAAATGGAAAGGATTTGCTACCTTATATATATTCTGCTGTGTAATAAATAAATCAAACAAAACTCTGACTCTATAAAATGGACTATTATTTTTACACCAAAGAGCATTGGACATGGAATCCTTATCCTAGTTATGCCAATTTAAATTCATTGTGATTCTACTCAAATAAACTGCGGTACTCCACATTTGCATTATTTTCAATGGGAAATAAAGCAAACCATATCAGCCAACCAGAAAAGTCAAGCTGAGCTCTTACTAGATATGTGCAGAAATGGACATGAGAGGAAGTAGTTTTTCCTCCAAGGATACAGAACTCCACCAACCCTTAGACATGACGATTTGTGACAAATCCTCCACTATTGCTTCTCTCTGCCAACTAATTCTCTTCCTTTGTTCCTTCCTTCACCATGCCACATTTAATAAAGGATGGAGCTGGATTTGCCCCAAAGATCAGAAAGAAAATATTAATTTTACCAGCTGAAGGTACAGATTTGGATATTGTCCCTTGAGGAAGTTTATTATCTTGGTGCCCTACTGGGAGAGTGTGTGTCTAAACTACACCCTTCGCCCGACAGAGGGATGTAGATTAGACACATCGCTATTGCAAATGAAGCGGGGATTTAAATATCCCGCACTTCATTTGAATAGAAATGGCCGCCGCTTTTTGCATCAGTCTGGACGGGGATCGGTCAACAAGGAAAGCCTTTTCCGATCGATTCTGTAAACCTCATTGCACGAGGTATAAGGGATCAGACACATCCTGAGAGGGCTGCTTCAGAACAGCAGTTTAAGGGGAAACTGATCTACATTGGACCAGGATCTAGTTCTTGATTTTTATTCCTCCCGAAGGCCTCTCATGTTTCAATTTGTCATATGGTCTAAAGCCATAGAAGTATGTGTTTGCATATAAATGTATATGGGTATCTAATACTCACATACATATAGTCACTTACTATACTTGCTTTCAGATCAAGAAACACAAAAGAGGAACTTTTAATACCCTTGTAAATAAAAGAAATAAGACCCATGATTTAAACAAAAGAAAAAGAAATAATGTCTTTATGTAGTAAAAGATGTTTCTTTCTCAAAAAGAAAAGCAGCATGTTTGGTCCAGGAGCATACAACTGAAAGACACAAGAGCTGTAGAGCAAAGAGGTTTTGTTTTCAGGTTGTGAATTCCATACACCACAGCGCCATCTAGTCGGAAGAGCTAAAGTAGCACCTTGAATAATGTTTGCTGAAAATCAATGTTTAGTACTAAATGCTATGTTCATAAATAATTTGTAACCCTGGAAGAAGTTCAGCTTTTGGCTTATTGTCTGATTTTTATTCATATTTGTTTTCTACAGCATAACGTAGCTGAGCAATATTTAAGGTCCCATGGGAGCTGCTGCAGGAAGAAATAACCTAGGTATACTCTTTCCATAGCTTCTGATCTAAACTCTGAAACTTGAGGGAACATGAAACAATATATTCAGCAAAATCTCTGGGAATGTATATTTCTGGGTGTTTTGGTAGAAAATGGAGAACTTTAAATAATAAAAATAACTGCAAATAAGAAGGCTGTAAGAAAGAAAGAAAGATTGTTAGTATTAAGTGAGGTGTTTTATTTTATTAAGAAAAAAAGTTCCTATGCTGAATTATATTTTTATCCTGGTATTTCACAAACTGAGTATTCACAAAGGAATGTATTAGCAGCTCTACACAAAGTTTAATTCACCTATACCATCTTGAAGTTTATCTAAATTAAATATGTGGTGGGGTATATACAAGAATTAAAGTTCACAAAAGGAAAAAAAGACTTTCAAAATTCTAGAACACTTCATGCATTGATTTAGATGAATGTCAGTAAGGAGAAATTATCACAGGTCTCCCAATGGTAGCTTTTCTAAAGGGCACTGTTTGCTTTCTTCTTCTTCTCTCTTTTTAGGGCCCAGATCCTGCAAGTTTCTGAGTGCTTCCAGGGACTGTGAATTAACTTTACTGGGAACTGAGATCATTCAACACCAGTTAGAAGATCCACTGGCAGGAAACTAGCTTGTGTTATGGGGAGGGTAAAGTGACCATATGACTTCATTTTACTAAGACAGTCCCAGTTTTTCATGTGGCTGCCTTCTTAGTGTCCCAGGTCCACTTGATTATGTTTTCATTTAATCAAAACATTTTTAGAACTACAAAATGTTTGTTAGAAGAATATTGTTATATATCAAGCAGAATTTACTCTGAGTTTAGCAGAAACAAACAGTCCGGTCAAATGAGTGTTCAGTGTGATTAATAGTATTTGGAGTGAAGAGTTCAATGAGGCATATTGGCTGACAACAGCGATCAACCGGGAGACCTCTAAAGCTGAAATTCTGAGTCCCTACAGCTTGACACAAAGAGCCAGACTTTCTCACCAAGATCACTAACAGACTCACATGGACACAGATTGGGGGGTACAACATAAACTGACAATGGGTTACACAATCAAATATATTCTTTTGAATGATAATGACAAATATTGAGTGTTCCATGATAAATGTATTCAGACCAGTAAATTACTGGAAATTATCAGTCACACCAAGAAATGACAGTGTTGCTATTGTATCACACGTGGGAAATAGCAACACCAGCATATGTTTTTGCAAAGGGCACTTTGTGGGTTTTGTACCAGTATTTTGTGACTCAAACAGTCATCACAAATTGGATTTTTTTTTTCAAAAATATTGTCAAGCTTAATGAAAGGGCCACTAGATCATCAGAAACATGATGCACATGCTTCATGATTATGGTCAGAGACCAGTCTTTTGAAAAAAGCCTCCAACTTACAAAATGAAGTCTAAGAAGCACAATTAGAGTTTGATTCTGATAACACTTACACTAGCTTTACAAGAAAAAAATCCATTCAGCTTGATTTTTCACTCATCTATATTGAGGCAAGTTAGAAGTAACTCCACTGAAATCAGTAGAGTATAAAACCAATGCAAATAGATAATTGGGTCAAAAACATGGAGAAAATGCTCCTGTTATGTATTTGACAAACTGTAATGAACAAAAATAGAGATGTAGCTGTGTTAGTTTGGTCTAGCTGAAACAAAAGACAGGATTTTGCAGCACTTTAAAGACTAACATGATGGTTTAGTAGGTGATGAGCTTTCATGGGTCTGGCCCACAAAAGCTCATCACCTAATAAACCATCCTGTTAGTCTTTAAAGTGCTGCATAGTCCTGTCTTTTGTAATGAACAAAGATATAGATAAGGGCTCAGGATAAAATGTTTTTTTAAAGTGCAGGCCTCAGTACATCTGGTAAAAAAGCAAATATAAGATGCTCACACCTCAAGTTCTGCACCATGCAAAGGATAAGTTAATGGAAGAAAGATCTTTCTTTCCTGACATACTGAACATCATCCAAACAAAGAGAAGCAAATAATATTTTCCTAATGTAGATATCTCAGGGTAATGTGAAGAGACCACTATATTTTGCACACCAAATTGAAGCTCACCTGTTTCAACAATCTGTGCCACTGTGTCAGCTTTTTCACTGGCATAGAAAATATAATTGGATGGTGTAAGAGATCAAGAATGCTGTTTTTCAGTTGTAAATCCTATATTGTCCTCTCTCGGAGTTGTCCAAGTATTTGGAGAAAATTTATTTTCAGTGGAGTTTCCTTCCTGTTTTGAGATCCTAATCACATGAACCAAGGGATTAACAGGTTATTTCTTCTCTTTCATTATGTTATCTTTAATGAGTAGATTCAATTAATTAAAAAATAATGATTAAAGCTAACAACAAGCAACCAGTCACTATCTAATCATCATCTTCTCCCCCTTTGGAAATGGGAGAGAAGGCTGCATAGTTTTGTATTAAGTTGCAAAGCAGAATGATAGTCAAAATAACTCATGTAAATCTTTATGTATTATGTGCTACAGTACTGTGCCTTTGTTTCCATACAGAGAAAAAACCCGACTCTGATATAAATAATTCAATAAACCCGTTAAGTGGTGCTATCACTACCTCTATTTTTCAGGCTCTTCTTATTACTGATTGTAGAAAAAAATCAATTAAAAAGAAAGTATTAAAATAGGTGCACTCTAATTCTTTTTCCCCCTCTCCAAATGTTATCAATTTAAAATACTGCAGGCTACAAAGGCCTTATGCCGACATTCATCAGTCTGTGGTGTCCCATGGCACATAACCTCTCTGTCAAGTATCAGAATTACCAGTCACAAACACTTACATGATGTTAAGTCATTTCAAAGGGATCTATTTTTCATATTTTACATATGATTTACTCACTAATACTCTAGTCAGAAGGAATTTTAGTTAAGTCATCACTGTGACAGTTCGCCCCCCCCACACACACACACTTTATGAAAATTGGCTTATGAATATAAATATAAATAAGTCATAGATGCTTTGGACAAAATGCCTCATGTAACCTATCAATTTTAATGTTACAGTCTGCTGGATCTGTGTATCTTATTTTGGTGCATGTATCATTTGAGTATGTGAAGTTAGAAATATGAATCGTGAATCTGCTTATAGTTTCAAATGTACTAACGAGAGCCATTACTGGTGCCCTGGAAGCCTAATGACTGGGGGTATGTCTACACTACCCCGCTAGTTCGAACTAGCGGGGTAATGTATGCATACCGCACTTGATAATGAAGCCCGGGATTTGAATTTCCCGGGCTTCATTAGCATAAGCGGGGAGCCGCCATTTTTAAATCCCCGCTGCTTCGAACCCCGTGTAGCGCGGCTACACGGGGCTCGAACTAGGTAGTTCGGACTAGGGTCCTATTCCGAACTACCGTTACTCCTCGTGAAACGAGGTGTACCGGTAGTTCGGAATAGGCACCCTAGTCCGAACTACCTAGTTCGAGCCCCGTGTAGCCGCGCTACACGGGGTTCGAAGCAGCGGGGATTTAAAAATGGCGGCTCCCCGCTTATGCTAATGAAGCCCGGGAAATTCAAATCCCGGGCTTCATTAGCAAGTGCGGTATGCATACATTACCCTCCTAGTTCGAACTAGGAGGGTAGTGTAGACATACCCTGGGTGATCAACTCAAGGACCTGTAAACAGCCTTGTTTGTCCAGTAAGTTTGGAAGGTAATTGGTCTGGAGACTCAGAGGTGTAGCCCTGTTAGTCTGTAACTAAAAAAATTAAAGAATAACTATTGTCTTGTAGCACCTTTAGGGTACGTTTACACTAGCTCATTAGTTCGAGTTAGGTAGGGTAATGAGGGCAAGCGGAGTTGCAAATGAAGCCCGGGATTTAAATATCCCGGGCTTCATTTGCATGTTCCCGCGCGCTGCCATTTTTAAATCCCCCTTAGTCCGAAATCCGTGCCCGCAGCTACACGCGGCACGGAGTAGGTAGTTCGAATTAAAGATCCTAATTCGAACTACCATTACTCCTCGTGTAGCTGCAGGCATGGAGTTCAGACTAAGGGGGATTTAAACATGGCGGCACCCGGGAACATGCAAATGAAGCCCAGGATATTTAAATCCCGGGCTTCATTTGCAACTCCTCTTGCCCTCATTACCCTACCTTGCTCAAACTAACAAGCTAGTGTAGACGTACCCTTAGAGACTAACCAAAAAAATATACATAGGTAGTATCTATATATTTTCTGGTTAGTCTTAAGGTGCTATAGGACCATTGTTGTTTACATTTGTTGGTGATGGTAGTAGTGGTCAGGAGAGACATTTGGCCATACCACCTGGTGCTTGAATCCATTTTGAACCTGGTATTTTTTCATGGAGGGGAGAGGGGGCAGAGATGTAAAACAAGGGGTTCCTGCCCTGGGGTAAAAGTTATTTAAGCAATAGGAAATCATCCACTTTTGTCTTCAGTTGGCCTGGGAAACTGCCTGGTACACCCTAGGATACAAAGAACTTGAAAAAGGGCTAGAGACCTAAGTCAGGCACAAGAGTTTGTCTCTGACTTGAAAATTATGTGTGAAATAAAAGCAGCTCTTTAAGGTTAGAAGCTGAATGCAATACATTTTCTATATATATTTTGAAATAAGTCAAATTTACTAAATTCCCATATTAACACAATTGAACTAGTGTGTGAAGTCTTGAAATTAGTCCAAGGTTGTCTCCATTAATGTGGACATGCTACTTTGGATTTATAGCCCCAAGAAGCACTGAGGAGTAATTAGTTCAAATTACTCTATTTTGGAATTAACATTATTTCTGATGAAAAGCAGGAGTACAGATTTTATATTAAGAGACCCATTATTTCGAAATAACAGGCTTGGTAGTGTTGGATGCTCCACATATAAATTTGACCTTATGGGGCTTATTTTGAAATAAAGTCCTAGCATTGAACAGGGTTTAGTGAATTAGAACTAGCTATGCATTTTCTTTTCATTTTAATTTTGTAACTTACTTTGATCCGCCTGTTTCCTTTTGCAACCACTTAAATCCTACTCTCTGTACTTAACAAAAACGCTTTTGTTTACTATCCAGCCCATAGTAAATAATTGCTACCTGAGGAGAGCAATCACTATTCATATAAGTGGAGCTTAACTCGAAGTAAGCTATGAAAATTGGGTTACGTCAATTGAATAGCTTATTTTGAAATTGGGAGTGTCTACACAGCACTTATTTAGAAATAGAGCACTCTTTCTCCGACTTCCCTTACTTCTCATACAATGAAGGTTATAGGAGTTGGAGTAAGAAGTCCTTCAGCTTGAGAGTATTTTGACATTATTTCGAAGTAACTGCCTACTGTGTAAACGTGGACTAAATTATTTCGAAATAAAGCTAGTTATTTCAAAATAATGTTGCTGTGTAGACATACCAATACCTTTCACTAATAAAGGAAGCTTATCTGATAAGCTTTCCTTGTATAAAACTTTAACACAGAGAAATACAGATTTATTTGTAGGGTTTTTGTCTCATTTAGGGATTGGTTTCCTGGGTGTTGAGCTTTAGAACTGCATCTACCCAGAGCTGAAGTAGTTCAATTTCTGCATTGCTCAGCAGGGGTGTGGTAACCCCAATTCTATGCCTTGTCTAAGGGAAACCAGAATATCTGGACCAGCAGGACAGAGTGCTAGGGAACTCCACATGACAGTGAAATGATCGGCACACTGGGGAACAATCCCAAGGGGACTTCTGTGACTGCACCCTATCACAATCACCATTAACTGTCTTGGCTATTCATTCTGGGGGATAGAGTTAGAGACTTAGGGATAGATCTACATAGGGATTTAGGTGCCTAAAGTGGCAGTCTGGACACCTACGTCCAAATTTCAGATCCCCCAAATCACCACTCAGCAGTCAAAAATCCCAGCAGATACCTACATTCTCCTTGTGCCTGTATTAGTGCCAGTGAAATCCCGATGTTTCTACCAGCTGGTGTGCACATAACCCCCAAACTACTTGGTGCCCTCTCTCCAGCAGAATATTCAAATTAGGCATCACTCTGCCTCTCTCACCAACAGGACCCATGCAAAACTCAGCTGGGGACAAAGTGGTATTCCAAACCTAGAGTCCAGCTGTAAGAACATTCACTCAAGAGGCAGGAGATCCAGGTTCAAATGCCCACTCAGGCTGAGTCAAAGCAGGGTCAAGAACCCCACTTCTCCCATGAGGGCCCTAATCACTGGGCTACAGGCTATGCTGGAGTAGGTGCTCTCTGTCTCTCCTGTGAACACTGTTACACATTGTATAAAATATTTACATAGTCAAAGAGAGAGGAAGCAAGAGAATGACTATCTAGCTAAGTAGTTAAGTCAAGCTCCAATGACTTTTACCTCTTTCAGGGTATGTCTACACTGCTATCCTAGTTCGAACTAGGGTGGCTAATGTAGGCATTTGAACTTGCAAATGAAGCCCGGGATTTAAATACCTGGGCTTTATTTGCATGTTCCTGGGCGCCGCCATTTTTAAATGCCCCATAGTTCAAACTACCTGCCCGTGGCTACATGCAGCATGGACTAGATAGTTCAAATTAGGAGCTTTAATTCGAACTACCTAGTCCGTGCTGCGTGTAGCCACGGGCAAGTAGTTTGAACTACGGGGCATTTAAAAATGGTGGCGCCTGGGAACATGCAAATAAGCCCAGGATATTTAAATCCCGGGCTTCCTTTGCAAATTAGAATGCCTACATTAGCCACTCTAGTTCGAACTAGGATAGCAGTGTAGACATACCCTCAGAGTATAAACAGGAAGATCACCAACTCTTCATTTTTTTCCTTCTGATAAGAAAGAACTGACTTTTGCCTGGCCTGCAGTTAGTCATCTGATACCCTTTGAGGGGTTGGGTTTAGAACGCATCCCTATGCCTGACATTTCCTAATAACTAACTCAGGTGATCCCCATTCAGCTGGCTGCTGTTTGTGATCTAATTCTTAGTGCTTAACTTTCACCATGTATTTGCAGGAGACTCTCGGGCCTGTGGATTCAGAGGGTATGTCTACACTACAAAGTTAATTCGAACTAACAGACGTTAGTTCGAATTAACTTTAATAGGTGCTACACTAGCGCTCCGCTAGTTCGAATTTAAATCGAACTAGCGGAGCGCTTAGATCGAACTAGGAACACCTCATTTTACGAGGATTAAGCCTAGTTCGAACTAGCTACTTCAAATTAAGGGGTGTGTATCCCCTTAATTTGAACTAGTGGGAGGCTAGCCCTCCCCAGGTTTCCCTGGTGGCCACTCTGGCAAACACCAGGGAAACTCGTCTGCCCCCCTCCCGGCCCCGAACCCCTTAAAGGGTCACGGGCTGGTTACGGTGCCCGTGCCAGGTACAAGCCTGCCAGCAGCCAGCTAGCAGACCCTGCACCTGGCATGGATCGAGCCACCCACCCGATGCCCCCCAGTCCTCCTCCTCTTCCCGGGACCAGGCCGGCGGCTCCCGGGAGCTTGCCCAGGAACGCAAGAGGTGGGTACCCGCCTGGGCTAGTGCAGACATCGTGGACCTTGTCCACGATCTCCGCACTAGGCACAGGAAAGTGGCCGTCTAGGGCAGGAGAGCTGCCAGCCTGGCCACCCAGGAGCAGGTGTGCAAGAGAATCAAGGGGGTCCACTGAGACCCCCGACCCTGAGCCCTGAGCTTACAATGGCAGTCCTGGGTCAGACCAAAGGTCCATCTAGCCCAGTAGCCTGTCTGCCGACAGCGGCCAAACCCTAGGGACCCTGGAAGGGATGGACCGAAGACATTTGTCTCGTGCCATCCCTCTCCAGCCTTCCACAAACCTTGGGCAGGGACACCACTCCTACCCCCTAGCTAATACCACTCCATGGACCCAACCTCCATGACTTGATCTCATTTCTCTTTAAACTCTGTTCTAGGTCTAGCCTTCACAGCCTCCTGCAGCAAGGAGTTCCACAGGTTGACTCTGCTTTGTGAAGAACAACTTTCTGTTACTAGTTTGAAGCCTGCTACCCATTCCTTTCCTTTGGTGTCCTCTAGTCC
Organism: Pelodiscus sinensis; assembly: GCF_052426305.1. Taxonomy (NCBI): domain Eukaryota; kingdom Metazoa; phylum Chordata; order Testudines; family Trionychidae; genus Pelodiscus; species Pelodiscus sinensis. Next base: position 19,235,926 of record NC_143054.1, read on the forward strand.
TTCTTTATGGGAACTAATGAAGAACTTTTCTGTATGCACCCTCTCCACCCCACTCATGCTTTTATAGACCTCTATCCTGTCCCCCTTCCATCTCCTCTTTTCTAAGGTGAAAAGTCCCAGTCTCTTTAGCCTCTCTTCATATGGAACCTGTTCCCAACCCCTGATCATTTTAGTTGCCCTCCCCTCTCCCAGCCTCTCTCTTCCCCTCTCCCACCTCCTTTTCCCAGTCTCCCCCAGTTTTGTTCAATAAAGACAGATTCCATTTTGGAAGTCACGTTATCTTTATTTTGTACATCAAGAAGAGGGGCTAGGGAAGGGTAAGTGGAAGGAGGTGAGGGAGGAATGGGGCACGAGCCCCCGATGGGGAGGACTGGGCTGGCTCTGCGGGCTTCTGGGGGTGGAAGCTCTCCTGCAGCCCCCCAATTACCCCATCTCCACAGATGGCAGCCTGCGGCAAGTGCAGCCGGGCTGATGGCCGAGTGCTGTGATGTGCCCAGTGTGGGTAGTCCGGGCAATCCAAGCCAGGACTGCTTTGCAAGCGGGGCACCCCTGACAACTGTCTGTCCGGGGTGAGGGTCGGGACCCTTTAAGCACAGCCCTCGGCTAGCCTGAGACAGCAGCTCCATGCTCTAAGTCCTCATCTGATGCCCTGCTGGCACTGCTTCCGGCCATCCTTAAGCCCAGTTCAGGGTCCACTTAATGTGGACATGCTAGTTCGAATTAGCAAAACGCTAATTCGAACTAGTTTTTAGTTCTAGATGCGTTAGTTCGAATTAGCTTAGTTCGAATTAACTAATTCGAACTAAGTTAGTTCAAATTAACTAATTCGAACTAAGTTAGTTCGAATTAACATTGTAGTGTAGACATACCCTAAGAGAATGCAGGCATTGCAAAGCTGGGCCTAAGTCCCCTTTGAGGATCTATCCCTTAAAAGCAAATTCAAAGGTGACCCTATATATTAGAATACCTTATAGCAACACATTCCCCTTATAGTCATTAAGACTCACTTACACCTACATGCATCTACTGAAGCAAAGTGTAAAGCAGTCCTCACCAACCAGTGGATTGGGATATACTGGTAGATCTTGGAGCCTCTGACAGTTGATCCTGACTGGTTTGGCCAAGAGACTATCAAGTGCCAGCACTTCAGTTGCACCTCCTGCTCTTTGCCTTGGAGCTGTCTCCTCCAACTCCCGGAAGCCTCCTGCTTGCTGGACAGGGCAGGTGAGGGAAAAGAGGGGCACTGAAGTCAAGGTGCCCCCTCTCCCACCCTGTATCCTATCTCCACAGAGCAGAGAGGGGACACAACAGGGCTTGGGATGGAGTTTACTGGCTGCTTTTGGGAGTGGTGCAAGGCCAGGGCAGGGGTGAGCCTGCCTTAGTCCCACTGCACCACCACCCAGGAGCCACCTGAGGTCAGAAGTGCCCAATTGGAGCCCACATCCTGAAATCCCACTCCAATCATGAAACCCCTCCTGAACCTGAGTTCCCTGCCCTCGCCCCAAGTACCCCTGCATCCAAATGCCCTCACAGAGCCTGCACCTAGAACCCCCTCCAGTACTCCCAACTACCTGCCCCAAGCTCAGCTCAGAGCCCCCCTTGCACTCCAAATCTCTTAATCCAAGACCAGAGCCTGCACCCCAACCCTCTGCCCCAGACTGGTGAAAGTTAGGGAGGATGGGACAGGGAGAAAGGACAGAGTGAGCAGAGATGGGGCCTTGGAGAAGGGGACACAAAGGAGGCAGGGTATTTGGGTTTGAGGTAGATTTTGGATTGTGCTTACATTCAAAAAGTGATCTCATGCTTAAAAAGGTTGGAGACCACTGGCATAAAGGAATCTAAATGGGTGTAACTTACATGTCAGGAGCCCGGAGTAAGTAAATGTAAATTAAAAATACTCCCCATTCTGTTTTAATTTGTACCATCTACAGCCTGTTGGCATGCAAGTATGCTAATATAGCCTTACTCATTGGCAGAATGGGTATAACTCGGTCAAGCAGAGGCATAAAAAAGAAGGGGAACTGAATGTAAAAGGATTCTAAATGTCCAAGAACATATCTTACACCACTATAAGCATCACCTCTGAATTTGGCCCATAGAATTTAAATTTCATTTCCACCCTTATGATAAAAAATTAATCTGTTACCTTCCAGAACAACTCTAAGCTTTGTAGAATAAAATATAGTGTAGCCATCCAGGCACCAACCTAATACAATCTAGTAAAAATAACTCAAACAAATGTCTTCTTGTCTCAGTCACTTTAGAGAAATCCAGAAACATAAATATGTTTTCCCTGAAAGGTAACAGTTTTCTTCCTTTTTATCTGAAATAAAATTCTATCCCCTTCTCCTTGGGAACAAAAGGTGGCAATGAGTCTGACAGTGTTCAGGGGATGTTCTTTCCGCATTAACCTTACCAACAGCTGCATCGTAAAATACCAAGTATACCAAAACACATTCAATCATTACGGGAGGCACAATTTAAAATCTGAAATGGACAGAAATAAATCATGAGGAAGCATTAAGGCATCCCATTCCTTTTTAAAAACCCCAATGCACAAATTTGTGATCTAGAGTTATTTGAAGGGAATTCTAACAGACTGCAATAAAGTATTGTCTCTAATATAACATGAAATGCTTAAGAAATATCAGTCACTTGTTTCATTCATCCTTTTCTTGGCCACAACATCCTGCTGGCCTAGGCCTCAAGGAACTCACTGCAGATGGCTGAAAATCCATGGCTAATGAGGACCAGGAAGTGGTGGAAGAGAGAAGACCATAGTGACAAAAACTCATAGTGACAAAGGCTCAAAAACTAATAGTTAATAAATAAATAAACAAACAAACATCAGAAGCAGGAATCCTGCTAAACAACCAGTAGAAAGACTGGACAATCAAGATGATAAAGAAGCACTTAAGGATGATAAGGCCACTGCAGAGAAACTAAGTGAATCCTTTTCATCAGTCTTCACAGCTGAGGTTGTGAGAGAGATTCCCAAACTCAAACTATTCTCTTTAGGTGACAAATCTGAGGAACTGACTTATATTGAGGTGTCATTAGAGGAGGTTTTGGAACAAATAGGTAACTAAACTGAAATAAATCTCCAGGACCAGATGGTATTCACACAAGAGTTCCGAAGGCATTCAAATGCAAAATTGCAGAACTAGTAACTGTAGACTGAAACCTATCATTTAAATCAGCTTCTGTACCAAATCACTGAAAATAGCTAATGTGATGCCAATTTTTAAAAAGGGCTACACAAGTGATCCCAGCAATGATAGGCCAGATAGCCTGGCTTCACTACCAGGCAAACTGGGTGAAATGATAGTAAAGAAAAATATTGTGAGACATATAGATGAACATAATTTGTCTGGGAAAAGTCAACAAGGTTTTCTAAAGGGAAATCATGCCTTGCCAATTTATTTGAGGGGGAGGTGGGGTCAACAGGCATGTGGACAAAGAGATACAGTGGATACAGTGTAAGTGTACTTAGATTTGCAGAAAGCCTTTGACAAGGTCTCTCACCAAAGACTCTTAAGAAAAGTAAATTGTCATGGGATGAGAAGGAAGATGCTCTCAGTATTGGTAGCAGGTTAAAAGATAGGAAACAAAGAGTAGTTATAAATTGTCAATTTTCAGAATGGAAAGAAGTTACTAGTCATGTAGTCTGTATTCTGGGACCAGTACTATTCAACATATTCATAAATTTATCTGAAAAAGTGGCAAAAACAGTAAGTAGGCAAAATTTGCAGGTGATACAAAACTACTCAAGATAATTAAGTCCCAGTCAGACTGCGAAGAGCTACAAAAGGCTCTCTCAAACCTGGGTGAATGGTCAACAAAATGGCAGATGAAATTTAATATTGATAAATGCAAAGTAATACACATTGGAAAATAATCTCAACAATACATATAAAATGATTGGATCTAAATTAGATGTTACCCCTCAAGAAAGATCTTGGAGTCATTATGGATTGTTTCCTGAAAACATCCACTCAATATGCAGCAGCAGTCAAACAAGCAAACAGAATATTGAGAATCATTAAGGAAGAGATAGATAATAAGACAGAAAATATCATATTGTCTCTATATAAATGCATGGAATGCTCAGATCTTGAATATTGCATTCAGATGCAATTGCCCCATCTCAAAAAATGTGTACTGGAATTGGAAAAGTTCAGAAAAGAGTAACTAAAATAATTAGGGATATGGAACAGCTGTCATACAAGAAGAGATTAATAGAACTGGGCCTTTTCATCTTTTCAGCTTGGGAAATAGTTGACTATGCAGGGACATGCTAGAGATCTATAAAGTCATGATTGGTATGGAGAAAGTAAATAAGGAAAAGCTGTTCACTTCTTCCCATAACACAAGAACTATAGGTCACCAAATGAAATTAATAAGCAGCAGGTTTAATCAAACAAAAGGGTCTATTTCTTCAAACACTGCACAGTCAGACTGTGGAATTCCTGGCCAGAGGATGTTGTGAAGGACAATACTATAATAGGGTTCAAAAAAGACCTCCATAAATTCACGGAAGATGGGTCCATCAATGGCTATTAACCAGGATGGTTAGGGATGATGTCACTAGCCTTTGTGCACCAGAAGTTGGGATTGGGCAACAGGAGATGAGTGACTTGATGACTGCCTGTTTTGTTCATTCCCACTGGGGCACCTGGCATCAGTCACTATGGGTATGTCTACATTACAAAGTTAATTCAAACTAACAGCCGTTAGTTCGAATTAACTTTCATAGCGTCGATACATACAAACCGCTAGTTCGAACTTAATTCGAACTAGCAGATCGCTTAATTCGAACTAGGTAAACCTCATTCCACGAGGACTAATGCCTCACTTGAATTAAGTAGTTCAAATTAAGGGCTGTGTAGCCACTTAATTCGAACTAGCTGGAGGCTAGCCCTTCCCAGGTTCCCCCAGTGGCCACTCTGGGCCAAACCAGGAAAACTCCTCTCCTCTTCCCCAGTCCTGGGCCCTTAAAGGGGTAGATTCTGGCCAGATGGCACTTGCCACAGCCAGCCCTGCCATCAGTCTCTGCCTGACCCAGTGGCTGAAGGATGAGGCAGGCAGGCAGTGCCAGCGAGCTGTCCCCCACCCAGTCCCCCAGCACCCAGGGGCCATCCAGGGGCTGTAGACAGCACGCACCCTCCTGGTCTAGTGCGGAGGTCATGGACCTCATTGAAGTTTGGGGGCAGGCCCCAAGCCTCCATGATCTCCGCACTAGGTGGAGGAACGCGGCCATATACAGCCACATAGTGGCCGCCATAGCCCGAAAGGGACACAGGTGCACGCAAGAGCAGATGCGCCTGAAAATAAAACAGCTGCGGCAGGCGTACACCAGGGCCGTCAGGGGTGGCGCCGCAGCAGGGGCTGCCACCTGCCCCTACTTCCCGCCCTCGACCAACTCTTGGGGGGTGGGGTGGTGTGTGCCAGCCCAGGAGGCAGCAAGCTGGGACTGGAGAGCCCTGACCCAGGCGCACCAGAGGGGCCACCGCAAGGAGTTCCAGCACCGGAGTTGGGAGGGTCGTCCAGGGAGACCATACTGGGTAAATAGTTCAAATTAAGTAGTTTGGGGGGAGAGGCGGGGATGGAGACCAGGGATCACGCGCGTGGGCCATGCCTCCCACGGATCACGCAGACACCTGTGCATGTGTGAGCACGTGCCATGCCACCCTTGGGCAGGTGGCTCCAGCTGCGTGACACCCAGGGGCCGTGGCCCAATAGGCACATGCGGGTGTGAAGAGACCTGACATGCTCCCGACCCTGGGGCGGGACCCAGCAGGATGCTTTCCCTTCACACGTCCCTTCTACATGGAGGCAGGGGACATCTCCCTCACCACCCCCAGTCCCGGGGAGAGCCAGACATCCTGACCATGGCCTCTGTACAAGCACAACGGCTCTAACGGTGCAGGGCATGGTCACCCTCACATCGCGGTTCTCCCCAGGGAGAACTGACCACTTCTCTTCTTTCTCTACAGCTGCACCAGCTGCTCATGCAGGGCGCACCACCCTGCCCAGGACATGCTCCCGTACCCACGGCCTGCTCCGGACCACCACCATGGAGCAGGAGTACTGGGACCAGCATCTGGGGTCCTTGCGAGCCCTGCACCGCTCAGGCCTGGATGTGGACAGACCTGCGGTTCCGCCAAGAGCTGCTGGCTGAGGACCAAGCCAGAAATGCAAACCTGCAGGCCCTGCTGCAGAGCCTGGTGCCCTGTGCTGGTCCTGCACTTGCTGCCCCCCCAACAATTGTCCCTCCTCCCACTCCTGCCCCCTCTCCCACCTCTTCCTCCTCAGCCCCCACACCCTCCTCCTCAATGTCCACACCCCCCACCTCAACCTCAGCACCCTCAACCCCGTTCTCCCGGGGATGTCAAGGGTGCTCGGAGGCGGTTGGCCCAGCAAGACCCCCACCCCTGATCCCTGAGTTTCCCTTCCCCTTGCTTCCCCCTTGCAGCTCCCTCCTCCCAGTTTTCCCCCTCCCCTCTCCCACTCTCTCTCCTGCCCTCTCCCAGACTAAAAAACTAGTTCGACTTAGCATTTTGCTAATTCGAACTTGCATGTCCACATTAAGTGGACCCTGAACCGGGGTTAAGGATGGCCGGAAGCAGGTAGGCCTTGCACCTGGCACCTGGCACGGGCACCGTAGCCAGCCCGTACCCTTTTAAGGGCTCCGGGGCCGGGAGGGGGGCATACAAGTTTCCCTGGTGTTGGCCAGAGTGGCCACCAGGGAAAGCTGGGGAGGGCTAGCCTCCCACTAGTTCGAATTAAGGGGCTACACAGCCCTTAATTCGAACTAGTAAGGTCGAACTAGGCTTAGTCCTCGTAGAATGAGGTTTACCTAGTTCGAACTAAGCGCTCCACTAGTGCGAATTAAGTGCGAACTAGCGGAGCGCTAGTGTAGCGCCTATGAAAGTTAATTCGAACTAACATCTGTTAGTTCGAATTAACTTTGTAGTGTAGACATACCCATAGTTGTTAGTGGCTTATCTGATCATGCCATATCTGAAGCCACAAAGCTTTTCCCAGAAATGTCATGGAAGATCAAAACTTGGAGGCTGGACTTTTTGCTGTGTCACAAAATAGGAATTGCCTACGTGTGAAGTTTATGCTTGCTGCCTGCACGTGATACTGAGATCTCTTAAGGCAGTGGCTCTCAACCTTTCCAGACTACTGTACCCCTTTCCGGAGTCTGATTTGTCTTGAGTACCCCAAGTTTCAACTCAACTTAAAAATGAATGCTTATAAAATCAGACTTTAAATACAAATGTGTCACAGCATACTATTTCTGACAAATAGCTTACTTTCTCATTTTTGCCATACAATTATAAAATAAATCAATTCGAATATAAATATTGAACTTACAAGTCAGTGTATAGTATATAGACCAGTATAAACAAAACGCTAATTCGAACTAGTTTTTAAGTCTAGCTGCGCCAATTCGAATTAGCTTAGTTCGAATTAACTAATTCAAACTAAGTTAGTTCGAATTAGCGCTGTAGTGTAGACATACCTATGAGTGCAGCTTTCATGACTCCCTCTTTGGCCAGATAGAAGCCGCTGACTGCCTACTTGTAGGCTGCACTCATTGCAAAGGGCTGCCTAGTTCCCTTATGCACATGCATAATAACCATTCAATAGCTGAGGGCAGGGTAAGACATTTTGACTAACAAGTTTGATGTGATTGTTTATGAAGATGCATTAAAACATTATTGCCTTATATTCCCCTTCAAGTTCATCCAAAAAAGTTAACTGACTATAAAGAAAGGAGACTACAGTAACACAGACCTGTATGACCCCAGGCACATCACCCTAGACTGATTTAAAGGAGTTAAAGTTCTTAATACATAATTCTTTTTCTGTGAGCTACAACATCCAATATAGCTATGTCTACATCTGCATATTATGCCTTATCTCATGGATAGAAAGGAAAATAGAAGTCTTATGCATTGATTCTTTGCAATGGCACTCCCCTGCACTCAGACAAGGCTCAGAGAAAGATCAAAAGTGTGATTGAGGGGAAATTTACAACCCCCCAAATTTTGAACTACAAAATGCATTTGAGATCCCTGATTCCATGCCCAGAAAAGCCAGTCTGAATCCTTCCTTTGAACTTAATGGACACTGGACAAAGTCCTTGGACGTTACAAATGTGGTGGGAATCTCCATTTCTTCTAGGAGGACACACAAGAGATTGTCTCAGAAAATACATTAGAAAGTCTCATGTCCATTCAGTTCCCTACTAACAGGGAAGAATTCATTTCTGAGATCAAAGTGCTGGGCAATGTAATACAGGCTGAACCTCTGTGTTCCGGGACTGTCTGGTCCAGCAACATCCGTGGTCCAGCAGGATGATGGATATTGCTGGACTAGAGAATCCCAGCACACAGGTTGCTTGCAGCTGGGAGCAGAGCCAGCCAATTAGGCCAGTGGAACCCACCGGGCTGGCAGGAATGCAGAGCCCATGGTGTGGGGGGCAGCAGATCCTGCAGCCAGCAGGGCCAGGGGAGAGGAGGAGGTTGCAGAGCTCACAGCTAGTGGGGCCTCAAGCACTGGCGGGGCTGGTGGGGCTTCAAGCACCCACAGGGCTGCCACCAGAGCTCCCAGGGCTGGTGGGCTTGCCCAAGTTCACAAGGCCATGTAGCTCGCAGGGCTGTTGCAGCCAGGGGGCCAAGGCAGCAGTGGCAGTTAGCTAGGGAAAGGAGCCCAGCAAAGAAGCCCCCCCCCCCCCCCCCGCCCACAACCTTTCCCTGATCCGGAAAACTTATCCGGGACCAGTCAGGTCCCAAGATGGACAAACCAGAGGGGCCAACCTGTACATACCAAAAACTATTTTTCCTCTGTGCTTTGGTGCTATTGTAAAGTGGTCTTATGTAATTTACCACTCATAGCACATTATATTTACACAGCTAACTCAGATTTCCTTATTTTCCATATGACGAAATTAGTCTCCTCTTCAAAAATATGAAATTATGTAAAAACAAACAGACAAAACTGCATTCTTTAAAATGCTGTAGATGAAGCAATCTTGAATGAATGAAATGAAAGACAGGGGTAGATAGGAAGTTTAGGATGGTCTCAGTGTAGAAAACATAACCATGTATAGGATAGAACGTTTTATAAAAGGATGTAATCCAGGTCGGTTATTTGGTGAAATAAAGCCATTTTCTGCTTGAGTTCAGTTAGAATTGGAGATGGTTTTTCAATCTCAGCCTCAACAGTGTTTAAGAAAGTGGGGAGGGGATGGCAGATAACTCATTGAATAAAAAGTTTCCAATTTCATACCAGTTCTTAAGTTGGTAGTATATTGGAAAGGCAATGTGCAACTGACATCCTCAGACATAAGAAACTTAATGATGGGTGAAAATGAAAAACATCAGGATGCCTCTGAGAATTAGAATCCTTTAAACAAGTTATGAGTGAAAAAGCTGTGGATAAGCCGCATTGTAAACCAATTAGAAATGAATGAAAAATCTCATTTAAATGGACATCATCTTTCATTAATATTAGAAAAACAATTCTTTCTGTGCTTTATTGGAGGTGATAAATTCTTTGCGACACCAGAACAGGGCAGCTGTTCCATACTACAAGTAATTCTCTATTTTGCTCAGCAAACAGTCATGACTAACCTACAATTTGGAATTTTAGTTCCTGGTAGTAAATTATTAACAGTTGCACATTGGTTTTCTTACTCTTACCTATAGTGGATGGGTTAAAAAACATATCCTTGATGTTATCTTAATCGACAGTTCAAAGTTCTGGCCATTTATCTTAAGCATTTTGTTGGGCCTTACAATCTAGATGTATTCCATGTAGGAATCCATAGACAGTCTACACTCAGGACAATAAATTAGGGGACTAGATTTTGGTTTCATCCAGTGAATCGAGATGAATTATTAGAACTATAGATTCATCAGGATGTGTGATCCTTATCTGTATTCCATAAAGGGTATGTGTTTGCATCATGCACCTGAGCACAACATTCCTCAAAACAGTGTCCATTTACCCACACATGTGCTGTGCTCTCCTTGTGTTCATAACTGAGGGAGAAGAGGTGATGGTATTGGCTGATGCTTCCCTAGTTCCCCTTCTTACTACATTCCCACAGGATCCAAAGCAGAGGGAAGGAGGGAGAGCAATGGAATGCAGATAGAGGTTAGGTCCATAAAAGGCTATTAGCCAAGGGTTAAGGAATGGTGCCCCTGGCCTCTGTTTGTCAAAGGCTGGAGGGGGATGGCAGGAGACAATTTGCTTGATCATTGTCTTCGGTCCACCCCCTCTGGGGAACCTGGCACTGTCCACTGTTGGAAGAGAGGATACTGGGCTAGATGGACCTTTGGTCTGACCCAGTATGACCATTCTTTGTTGTTATGTTCTAGAGAGCACACATCCTGAAGAACCTCCAGTTACAGTAGGTAATTTCAGTTTCTTCTTCGAGCGACGGTCCCTCTGTGTATTCCACACCTCTGTGACTAGCAATCACTGGGGGCCTCCCAGGTTTCTGTGAGAGCAGGAGATGCAATTCTCCGACTCTCGACATAGTCTTAGGATGAGGAGCATTTCCCCCAAATAGCAGGGGGCAATTATCTTATTCTAACTCTATAGTAATATATAGCTACTACATAAGGTTAAAAAACTATTTACAAGGGCTACGTCTACACTGGCCCCAAATTCCGGAAAAGGCATGCAAAGCAGGTAAGTCAGAATAGGGAAATCCGCGGGGGATTTAAATATCCCCCGCGGATTTAAATAAACATGTCCGCCGCTTTTTTTCCGGCTTGGGGAAAAGCCGGAAAAGAGCGTCTAGACTGGCGCGATCCTCCGGAATAAAGTCCTTTTCCAGAGGATCTCTTATTCCTACCTGAAAGTAGAATAAGAGATCCTCCAGAAAAGGGCTTTATTCCGGAGGATCGCGCCAGTCTAGATGCTTTTTTCCGGCTTTTCCCCAAGCCAGAAAAAAAGCGGCGGACATGTTTATTTAAATCCGCGGGGGATATTTAAATCCCCCGCGGATTTCCCTATTCTGACTTACCTGCTTTGCATGCCTTTTCCGGAATTTGGGGCCAGTGTAGACATAGCCAATGAGTTTTCTTTATAGATTAAGCACTGAAGGAGGATATGATCCCAGCTCGGGCAATGAAGTGATAAGAAGGACCTGGAGAGGCATCAACCAACACCACTTTTTATGTCAAGAACATGACGGAAGTTATGGCACATGTGCAGATCAATGGGCACTGCTTTGAAGAACTTCTGGACTTGAATGCATGGTGCACATAAGTACCCATAAGTAGAATACATGGAGGGACCAGTATTTGAAGAAAATCTGAATTAACTCCACATTTCAACAGTGTAACTAATCAAATTCTGGCCCAGTTTGTTCAATATCTTGAAATATGTTTATCATGAGCTGTCCATTATATTGTAGACTGTACTCTAATGTGTTATACTGCTCCAATTCAAAAACCACAGGGGAGAAAAATATTCAATAAAAGGACTCGATACCCCCTTCTTTGAACTTACTATAGAGAAGAAAAAGAACAGATTCTTAAGATGCAATCATAAAAAAAAGAGAGAAAAGTTTTACTCTTGAAAATTAAGTGCAAAGAGCGTCTATGGTTAAAACTCAACAACAAACCATTATGAGACAGTTCCATTGTGCTTCCCTGTTGCACATTCTCAATTCCTACTGTAGCAAGCTAGGTCGAGTACAAACAAATGCACAAAAGTTTCATTTGAGGTCAACAGCCAAAGGAGCTTCTAGTGCTTGATTCTTCACCTTTGTGGAGAATGTCTTTGTTTCCATTGACTTAAATAGAGCAAGACTGGGTCTTTAGAGTCTTGTTAACCCAAGGATTGAAGTCCATTTCAGGAGAGGACAAATATAAGGTCAAATCCAGAGGTATAAGACAGTTTTTTTTCTGCCCTTCCTTAAGTAGGCAAACTACCAATGGGATATGGCTTGCAGAAATGAAAAAACACCTGGCTCTAGGGTCATATTGTGTTCTAATCTACTTCAATGCCATAATGCAGTGTTTCTCAAATTGGTCTGCAAAACCACTGAGAAACCTGTTAAGTGGCCACGACGGTTTGTTTACTTACCAACGCTGCAGCCACGGAGCTTCACAGAGCCATGGAGCTCCTATTAGCTCTGGTTCGCGGTTTGCAGCCAAGGGGAATCGTGGGAGGGTGGCCTGGCCCACACTGCTTCCTGTGGCTCCCCTTTACGGCAAATGACAAAACGGAGCCAATAGAAGCCAATAGGATCTGCAAGGCGCCATGGCTGCAGTGCCAGTAAACAAACCGGTGCAGCCAGTTAACAGGTTTCTCTAAGTGGTTTCATGGACCACTTTTTAGAAACAGTACCTAATGGTTTCAGGCAAAGAGGGGATTACACAGCTGAACGCAAGAGCAAAATATCATCCTGAGCAAAGAGAAACACATCTGTCTTAATGTAAAAATACTGTATTCTCTCTGGGTTCCTCAATATGGTAACACAGACCACTAGGATGCCACTATTAGATTCAAACCACCAAAAAAAACCCTGGGGTAATCGATATTGCTATACCATGTGGCATTTAATCATGCTGAAAACTTTGAGTCAAATGGACACCATATATTATATGATTGTAAAAATCAATTAATCATTGCAAACGGGACCTGATGATAGTTTTGCAAGGAGATATTAAAATAAACATGATCAGTCCTTTCCACATTGACTTTAAGCTAATACATCGTTAGCACAGGTTCTGTTACTCTTATGATTATGGAATAAGGTATTATTCAACATAAAGGTCCAGAATCTGTCCCATAGTAAATAAGAAGAAATTCAAGATTTTCTTCTTCTGCATGAACTAGAAAGCTGAAGCAACAAGTTTTTAGTGTGAGAAAATTAAATACCTTACAGTGAGCAATGTATACCGTTATCCATTGTGAAATGTGCATATTGCCGGTTCTCAGTCTTTACCCAGCGCTTCCTTAAAAAAATATTAAAAAACGGATTCTGCTTTTGATAGGAAATACAAAAGCAAGCTCTTACCTGTACACTACATCTGGGGTAATTGTACAAAAATTGCTTTTCCTGTCCACATTATAAACGTACTTTAGCACTGAAAGGAAATCTTCAAATGGAATGCCACAATGTATTACGTTAATTCCAAGTATGAGGCTCTTCACTACTGTATTTGCTAATATAACATTTTCTTGTTTTCTGTGGTGAACATCTAACCTAATGCTAGGAGCTCGTTCCTGGAATGATTACAAAGGCCTCCTGATCCTTGAAGAAGCTCCATGAGAGAAAACAGACAAAAATATGAATTTAAACAAACTGAAAATATGTGAGTCAATCTAAAACTACACATTTCCACGCTCTGAAAGTGAGCTACTGTTTTCAAACTCTGATACTTCGTAAAGCTGCAGTATGAACAGCTGGTTCTCCACACAACCCCTTCTATACCAAAGATCAGCAGAGTTGAAACAATTTGTATAGTGCGGGTGTTGGAAAGCCATTGAACCAAACTGGAACCCCTGTATATGATGTAAACCACTTCAAGCCAAGGGGAACACAAGCATCCCCAGCATCCCTAGGTTCACTACTTATGGCAAGGTTGAGTGTAAATTTGCCTGGCACATCCCAAATTGATATGGTGCGCACTAGGGATGTAAACACCCATTAAAACAGTTAACCAGTTAAATTATTCAATTTATATCATTTAGCCAATTAACTGTTGGAGGGTTGGGGCTGAGGTCCTGCAGTGGGGGCTGCTCCAGGCAGGAGCCTCCATGGCCTAGGTCCTTCCAACTTGCCCACCATGGGCAAGGATTCCTCCAGCCCGGTTTTCTGTAGAAGAGGCTGCTCTGGCCATGCCAAGCCCTCTGGTTTTCTAGTTATTGGGTAAGCATGCCAGTAAGGCTGATGTTTTCCAGGTAACTGGTTAACCTTTTATATCCCTAGTAAGCAAATCTCAAATCTCATTGCTTTATAAAGCAGGTCTTGGAAAGAAATCTCTTCTGTCCTTATATGTTCTTACTGTAATATCTGAGTGCCTCCCAAATTTGTAATATATTAATCCTCACAACATCTGAGAAGTAGGGAAATACCATTTTACTCCATTATACAGGTGGTAAACTGAGGCAGAGAGAGAATAAGTAATTTATTCTCGGAAAGAAATGATGGGAGGAATTATTGCAAATACATTTCCTAGACATTTGGATTCAAAGTTCCCTTATGGAAATAAACAGGTTCGTTTTTCTGGTGGCTTAAGGAACTGCAGCCTATGGGGAGGAGATGGCAAAGGCTTTTTATGTTTGCATTGTGTCTCTTTAGTTCCGGACTGCTCCAGGAGGCCAGGACAGTCCCCAGTGTAACATCAAGCCATCAAGAGCTATTCCAATTTATGGCACTGTTCTCTCCATCTTCCCTTCTTCTGCTCCACGTATGGGGCTATTCTGTATCAACTGAGATACTCATAGCTGTGTATGTTACAGCGATGCATTTCCCACTCCCATGATGACATTCATCCTATGCTAAGAGTTGCAAGGAGACCTGCGTAGAGCAGTCTATGGATGTATTTCACAATGCCTGAGCTGAGAAAATTCCCCAGCCAGCCAAGAAGATTTTATAACCATTCTATAACACAACAGCGGTATCCAGGGGTTTGAGAAGGAGAGCAAATCATCCCCTTTCCTCTTTAGGCATTCAGTGGCAAAGCTCCAACATAGTGCAGTTAATATATGCTAGTATATAGGAGGTGAATAATTGTGTGTTTCTCATTTTCTGGATGCCTGACTTTTGAGCTTGGGGTCTGATTTGCACAAGGGCTGAGCATTCACAGTGGCAACTCAAGTCCATGAGAGCATTGTTTTGATCCCTAGTGTTTCAAACTGGCCACCCAACATTAGCGAAGATTTTAACCTTAACTTCTGTGTCTCAGGTACCTACCTGTCAAATGGGGATAATATCACCCTGTCACTTCACAGGGGCATTGTGAAAAATAAGTTCATTATTGTTTGTGAAATGCTTACATACTATACTGGTCAGCACCCTGGGAAAGCCCATGAGGAAATGGATCACTCTGTCTACAGAGCAGGGTTTGTATAGTGTGGAGAGAACGAGGGCTACACACTGAACAAGAATAAAAACAAATATTGCATAATGGCTCATGAAGTGAACACTATACGTTCTGGCTACGTCTAGACTGGCCACAAATTCCGGAAAAGGGATGCAAATCAGGTAAGTCAGCATAGGGAAATCCGCGGGGGATTTAAATATCCCCCGCGGATTTAAATAAACATGTCCGCCACTTTTTTTCCGGCTTGGGGAAAAGCCGGAAAAAAAGCGTCTAGACTGGCGCGATCCTCCGGAATAAAGCCCTTTTCCGGAGGATCTCTTATTTGAAAGTAGGAATAAGAGATCCTCTGGAAAAGGGCTTTATTCCGGAGGATCGCGCCAGTCTAGACACTTTTTTTCCGGCTTTTCCCCAAGCCGGAAAAAAAGCGGCGGACATGTTTATTTAAATCCACGGGGATATTTAAATTCCCCGCGGATTTCCCTGTGCTGACTTACCTGATTTGCATCCCTTTTCCGGAATTTGTGGCCAGTCTAGATGTAGCCCACGTGCACAATATGTGGCAGGTATATGGAAAAATAACACGTAGTCATGTAATTAAAGATTGTAGCATATTCCATACACATAAAAGGGCTGGATTAAAATAGTAAAGGCAACCTTAATTCTGGCATTTCTTAACTTTTGCATGCATGACATTGCAAATTTAATATTCTTTAAACATTTTTTTCTTCATCTCTTATATATATTTTATAGATCACAGGGAGGTTCAAGGTTCAAAAAGACTCAAATTGCAGTAAATTACTGATGTGGCCTTGGGAACAATGTAGCATACTGTTGATATTACTGAAATCTAATAAAAAAATAAGAAAGCTACCCATCTCATCCTTAATAATTCTCTGTGTTCAATGCCACTGGGAAAGACCAAGCCAAAAAATAAAAAGCCCTTTAAAAACTACCCAGATGCAAGGCAAAGAAAGGAACTTTTTCGAGATACTGGATCAAGAAAAAAAAAACTCCTAGGATTAAAAAGGTAATGGCTTTTAGGCAGTGAGATAGGGCTTGGACTTCAAAGCACAGTGAAGGTTCCTGAAGGAGCAAAACACAGAACCCTTGGAGTGGAAAGACAATGGTTCTGATTATACAGAAAAAGACTTAGGGGAACATTTTAAAAAGTGTGTAACTGCTTTAAGCACCTAAATTTCAGTGACTTCCAAAATTTGAAAAATGTGTCAAGGGTAATAACACAGGGAAAGCAACAACCTTGCAGACCTAAGGCAGATGTCTGGTGTGTGGTAAGTGAAATAACACCATCTAGTGTTGTATCACACATCTGCATTTAGCACTTAGGAAGTTCTACAGTAGAAGGGTGTTTGCGATATACACAGGGCTGCGGGGCTTTAGGGCATCTTCATACCTTTCTGCCAATGCGTACCATTCCTAGAGACAACTCAATCAGCTATGGGAGATAACCAGGGGCAGATGACCATTTTGCGGGGCCAGGGCAGCACAATTTCACGGGGCCCGCCTTTGCCACGGTCCATGCCCCGCTCACCCTGCCCTATACCCGCCCCTGGAGATAACCCATGACTAGGGGATCTCCAGGGGAGACAGACATGCTAAAGCAGCTCCTACAGTACCCTCCTCCCTATGACTGGTGCAGGGGTTTTTCAGGGAGGGGAAAATGGTGTTCCTATAGCCACGCAATCACTGACTGCTCTAACAGGTGTTTAAGTCATAGGCAGCCGGTTTTATTTTGAGAGTTGCTCTTTGTAAGCTGGTCATCTCTGGAAGGGGCGCCTCCCCTTTGGGGTCAGTGGGTGGCCACTCCAACCCACTATGCCCAGTTAAGTCTCTGGAGGGAATTAGTAGCGGCCAAATCACTAGTCTGGAGTCCCACGCCCTTACCTCAGGGTGGGGCAGCAAAAATAAACAACAATAAAGTGGCCTGGGTTGGAGGCAGGCCAGCAAAGGGCATTCAGGTGCCCAACCTTAGTTCAGGGCAGGCAGCCAAGTCTACAGTTCAAAAGCCCCTGCCTGAGCTCAAGGCAGGGTGGCCGGCAAAACAGTCTTGGAAAGCCTCAGCCCTGGTTCAGGGCGGGGCAGTAAGTGACAGTTTGTAAGCCCACAGTCTAGGAAGGCCAAGTCCTAGTTCACGGTGGGGCGGCAAGCACTCAGTCTGTAAACCCCGCCTTAGTTCAGGGTGGGGCAGCAGGCCAACAGTATAAAAGCCCAGCCCTCATTCAGGGTGGGTGGCAAGCAAAGCAGTTTATAAGCCCAGCCCTTGGTCAAGGTGGGTGGCAGGCAAAGCAGTTTATAAGCCCAGCCCTCAGTCAGGGGACAGTTTATAACAATTCCACAATTGAGGTCTCCTTGCTCAGGAGGGGTGCAGGTAGCTCACCTGCAGTGGCAGAGAGGGGGAGAGTGACAGGAGGGGTGCAGGCCCACCCACTCCATTGCACCCCAGCCCAGGGCCCTAGAAGCAGCAGTACAGACTGCTGCTGGGTCAGTGGGAGGCTCCAGCCTGAAACATGCTGACCTGGGTGTTTAAGTGTCTGTGATTTTCCCTGGGCCACTTCCCTTCTGCCCCTCAGCATGTACATGGATGTCCAGCAGATTTCTCTGGGAGTCAACGGGTCCAGATCCAGCAGCCAGTCCTCAGCGGCCTGCCAGGGCTCCAGGAAACCAGGCATGGTCAGGAGTCTCTCCCAGTCATTGGTCAGCAGGAGCCCCAGTGGGCTAAGCCAGTTCTCCACCTCTTCAGGATCTAGTTCTGCTCCTGGATATGCAGGGGAGGCTTCTGGCTCCTTAAGTGGCCAGCCCCTTACTGCTCTTACTGACCGGCTCTTTATCTCTCTGACCTTGCCCCCTGGCTTCTGGCCAGGTGAATCATTAGGGCTAGGTGCAGCCCACCAAGGCTCTGGGAGGGGTGCCTCCCCTTTGGAGTCAGTGGATGGCCACTCCAACTCATTACACTCTTGTAATAAGGGATGAAAGCAGAGTGACCCCAGGATTGGAAGGGTGCATCTACACTACATCATAACTCGAAATAAGATACGCAATTTGATAGGCCACAGATGATGGATTGGTAAATATGACATCGATTGGTGGGACAGCGTGTGTCTGTGTATATAAGCATATACTAACTGCTTTGCCCCTGTATTCTCAATAAATATGGTGTATTTGCCTTTTCCCCCTATAAAGATCACGTGTGATTCTTATAAGCATAACAAATCATGATCTTAAAAAAAATTTCTCCTGATCTCCAGTTCTGCTGCACTAAGCAATGCAGAGTGCACTTACCATATGGAAGACTAATTAAAGCAAAATTCTATTTTTTTATCTTGCATTTACTGGATCCATAGAGCACCATTGATTGAGCATTCATTAAAAATAAAATTAATTATACACCGCTATTTCTCACTTCATCAGATTATTGTATCTGTAAAATATGATACCTGGTTAAAGGCAGGTCACCTCATAATTAAGAACATTCTTTTCAAACTAATGGATAGAGGTCTCAGTAATTCATAATAACACCATTCATGAGAACAATAACACATGTTCACAGGGCATGATGTATAATTTGAAAAAATTACTGCATTGGAATAGCATCCATTTACATTCACCTAGTCCAACCCCTTGCCAAAAATATCCATTATTCTCCTTTTTCAGTCCAAATATTATAAGCTAATATTTTCTTCTTGATGCAGAAAGATTAAGCTTCTAATTTGCCATCCTTTGAGGGGGGATTGTGCTCCCTACATATTTCCCAAACTCATTAATTACATTTATTTACAGTGAACGGTACAACAGTATTTAAAAAGTAATAACATGTTCCTGTTCACATTCTTTTATCATTGAAAATATCAGCTTAATCAGCATTGTTAATTACATTCTTGAAATGAAAGATGTTTGCCAATCATTCACATGTCAAAAAGGGCACCCAGGGGTCATCTGAACTCAGAATCAGTTCCTGAGAAACAAGCCCTAATTTGTAGAAGGTCCTGATTGCTACTGCCTTGTTGAAACGCAGAAAATGTTTATTTACAGTATAACCTTGACAAAGCGACTACTTTCAGCAAGAAAAAAATTGAGAAGTAGTAACTGGCAATCAGACTTTAGCATGGAAACAAGTCTCAGCCTTTGGAATCCATGGGCCCAAACCAGTAGTCCTTCTTCAAGCAGTCTGCCAAATGAATGTCTTTAAATTAGGGCTTGATCCTGCCAGGAACTGAGCACTCCTGAGGACTGAGTCTTTAGTAATTAATGTCCTGATCCAGGTCTTTATTAAGTCAATGGGAGTATTTTCATTGATTTCAGTGGAACTGGATCAAGTTCTCTGTATGCTCAATTTTTTTTTCACCCCAAATATAAACTTCAGGGTTTACCTTCAGATTAATTGTTATCTCTGGAGGGGCAGATTCTGAACATTGCTGAATTCTCTCAGGTCTTTTTGAAATCCATGGGATTCACAGGGACAGTAAGCAGCAGGACCAGCCTTGTATCTATCTATATTCTGACTTTTGCAGTAGCTGCACAATTATTCTAGGAGACTGGATTATGACAGTCTTGTACAGGCTCATATACTTAATGACATTTCTAGCTTATCTGCACAATTGCCTCAGTATATAGGACACATGATTTCAAAATATACTTGCCAGTGTGAACAGCAAATGCCTTAAAAATTAAAAATCTCCAATTAAATACATGAAACAAAGCTTTTAAGGGGGGAAAAAAGAGCCTAGGATGCAATTAGTATCCTTTAAAAGTCTGAGGTAAAATGAGAATATAGAATGAGGTAGGATGTTCTGCCCCAAAGCAGCTCACATGCTTTTACTATTTTATGCCTCTCATATTAGCAGATCAGCTGAATGAGAAAACAGAGTATCTGTGGCCAAATCACAAAATAAAACTCCAGCAGAATTTCTGACAGATTGCAATATAATCCATCTTTTGGTTGGTTGCTTAGTTTGCATTTTATTTGCCAGATTCTTACACAGATTTTTTTTAAACCCAACCATTTATTATTTACTCCTATAAAATATTAAACGTCTGTTTAAATAAAGCAATGACATCATGCAGAAAAAATTAAAAAATAATGCATTTGCAGTAACCCAGAGGTTACATTTAATGAAACAATGCCCATAAATGAAATTTCATCATGAGTGCTAATGATGTTCATTTCAGCTGAAAGCACTTTGTATTTATTAGTTTTAACATTGTTCATCCTCTGCCTCTGTAATCAGAATTACAATATCCACTCAGATGAGAAAAGTAATTGAATCATCAAGACATTCTCTCTTAGGGCTGGGTGATTCTATGGAAACACAATTGGTGTCTGACTTCAGCCCTAAGCCATAACAACATACGAACAGTCAAATGGATCAAACCAGAGGTCCATGTAGCCAGTATCCTATTTTCTGGTAGTGGCCATTGCCAGGTGCCCCAGAGGGAATGAACAGAACAGATAATCATCTACACAGCAAGCTTGCTATTTCTAAATAATTTCAAAATAACAGGTTTCTTATTCAGACTTCTGTAACACTCATTTCATGAGGAGTAAAGCAATCATAGAAACATAGAACATTAGAACGGGAAGGGACCTCTAGAGGTCATCAAGTCTAGTCCCCTGCCTTCATGGCAGGATCAAGCACTGTCTAGATCAGGGCTACTCAACTTGAAAGCCCCGGGGGTCACAATGATACTCACGGCACGTGCCGAGGTCCACAACTTAAGTGTGGTTGCATATACATGCAAATATATATGCAAATATATGCAAATAGCTTCTTTCACACTGACGGGCATGAATACAAAAGTTAAGGCAAGACTACACATCACACAGGCTCAATTAAAGTCAGTTCTGCTGATATTAATAAAATGCAATATTTACCCAATTTCCACCCATATGACAGCACTTTTAATGAGGAAGGACAGTCCAGGAATTTAACTACTAAAACAAAAATCAACAGAAGACCATTATACTGTGTTACCAGATTTGCCCAATACTCTGGGGTATGCTCATTTATCAGGGTTACCCTTATGGGACTGGGGGAAGGTTAACAGTTCTATCAGTGTGCTGTTGGTGCTTACTTGGGCTCTCATATGGAGCTGAATTCTCCCTGCTGCCAATTCCCCCTCCCACTGGAGCTCTCCTGCAGGAACTAGGTTCCTCAGGATGGGGTTCTTCCCACCTTAGCAACACACACAGACACTCACACACACTAGTCAGAGCACGTCTGAGAGGACTGGGTACTCAGCACTCACAAGCTGACCCCCTCATATGTCCCTGGACTCAGCTGGCTGGGTTTCACAGCAATGCCACACTGCACCCTCATGTGCCTTTGGACTCCGTGGGCTGGATTAAACAGCACTTTAAGCTGCCATCCTCATAAGCCCCCAGGTTCAGCACCCCCTATCCCCACTTTCACACCACAGTCATTCACTGGTAAACCACACAATGAGCAAACCCCACAGGATTTTGGGCACTACAGGGATCTTTTGCTTGGGTACAAGAAGCGTTGTTGCAGAGCGAATGGGGAAGCCAAAACAACACCCCTTAAGGAAGAGTGAGCAAAAGAGAAAGAAAGAGAGAGAAGCAACCAGCTTAACAATGAAAGTGATTTATTTCTGAGTAGTGAATAGATATCAAACAGTTACAATATTAAATCTAACAATTACAATATTAAATCTAAATTGAAG
The DNA here is from genome assembly GCF_052426305.1 of Pelodiscus sinensis. Taxonomy (NCBI): domain Eukaryota; kingdom Metazoa; phylum Chordata; order Testudines; family Trionychidae; genus Pelodiscus; species Pelodiscus sinensis. The sequence continues at coordinate 19,257,708 of NC_143054.1, forward strand.
CTGCTTACAAATGTTAGGTAACCATATAACAGTTTACACAGGGCAGGGTCAGGAGGCTATGCTTAGAGAGATAGTTGAGAGAGAGAGAGAGAGAGAGAGACCTCACCACTCCACGGAGCTTGCACTGATCGGGGTTCCCAGATGATGATGGTAGCCGGGGGTCCTGAGGGCAGGAGAAAAGCAGGACAGAGCCCCCAGCACGATCAGACAGGAGATGAAGAAGTCTCAATGGAACTGATGCAGTTTAAGTCCAGGTATCAGAACAGTTTTCTTGGGGCAAGGATAGGAGTTTTATAGAGATAGTTCAAAGAGAAAGAGGAGAGACAATAGAGACTGATCACACCTGGTTATGGGTGATGTTCCTTGAACGAGCTCACAATGCAACTTGGCAGTTTCAGTATTTTAGATGTCAATAGGATCGTTACTAGAATTGGTCTGATAATGACTAATTTGGGTGTGAGCAGGACTAGGTTCATTAGCATCTGGAGCAGGGATTTCCCATCAGGCAGTGCTTCTCTGCTTTCGGTGTCCCATAGTTCAGTGCGGTTCCTGCCTTGGAAGAGCTGCTCTCCATTCTGTATGCTAATGAGATGTCCCTCTGTTCCATCCTTAATGTAAATGAGGCTGGGGTGTTTCCTTAATTGTATCACCCTTGTCTGAAGCAGTTTAGGTGTGTCTTCCCTGGCCTTTTCTTTGCTTTGTCTTTGATTCTAGCAGAGGCCTGAGGGAGGGGGATGGTTTTCCATGAATGTCACTCCCTGACTCCCCAAGAGCACAAGGCTGACAGGCGACCATGTTCTGGTTCCCCAAGAATCACAGAGCTGGTGGGTAACAAGTCCCCCCGTTGATGGGGTGCTTGCGCTGAGCAAGTATCCCCATCACATCCTTAGTCCATGGTAGTGAGTCTGGTCTTCAATCCATTGTAGTTGTCGCATCAGTCGTTGGATCCAGCAAACCAGTAGAATCAGACCAATTACTAGTATGATTTGGAAACCAATGATCACCACAATGGGGTGAAGCATAATATTTAAAAGACCAGTTGCACTGGGGCTCCACCCAAGCAATGTCTCCCACCAGGAGTGATGGCCTGTGTCTGCAGCTGTAGCTGCTAGCCTAGAGATCTCCAGAGTTTGGAGCTTCTGAAGCTCATGTTGTAAGGAGGGATGATTTAATAGTACCTTAATAGCATTGAGACCCATTCCCAGTGCAATGGGAGAGATCTCCTTGTATAACTCAGGGTAGGCTTTGAGATGCTGTACAGTCCATATAGGCACAGTAAACTTGCTATCGCAGCTAACAATTGTGGTTACGTCTAACAATTGTAGTTATATCACAGAAATGGTGATTAATGTAAGGCACCATGAGTTGGATCCAATGTCCATTAATTAATACAATAGTACAATAATTACAAATGTAATTAGTACAATCTTGTTTTTACACGCACACATGCTTTAACAATAGACAACAAACCTATCTTTCTAGATAACATCAAAGGAACAGTGAGATTTTATTTCCCAGTTGTGGGAAGAAACAACCATGTTCCTCCAATGCTTGGTCTCCACAACCCCGTTTGGGGGACCTTGCTGAATCAGGTCATGCCCCGCTACAGTCCAGTTCAGTGGTTCCCAGTTTACAAGGGACCGTGTGATATTCTTGCCAGTGGGTGTGATTAGAGATCGCTGCAGCTCCATTGAGGGTAATGGAGGTGTCTGGATGCCAGTGACAATGATGACATGCAAGGGCATGGCTAGTATCCAAACTTCTGAAGAAACCAGGATTATTCAGTACCTTTCACCACCTGGAAGGCTGTCATTAGTGGCATCAGATGGTAGGTGTCCCTTTCAAGACCACAACAACTTACAGAGTAAGGGGATGGAGTCTGGTGTGGTCTTAGTTTCATAGCAAAACTTGAGTGACTCTCCACTGGCAACCTGTGTACAATTGGCCACTTTCCCAGGAGTACTCTGAGGAGTTGCCAATAGCATGGAATTGATAGTGACTCTGCAGGGCCAGGGGGTTGCTCCCATTTGAGCAGGCAGGCACCTCCATAGATTCAGGGGGATCACAGGTCCAGCATAGAGCTTGTGTAGCATCAGACTCCAGATACTTAGGGCCAGCAGAGTGTTGGGGCAACAGTGGGCTGTCATGGCTCTTGTTCAGGATCTGTGAAAGGGCAGAAAAGAGAAAACAAACTCCACACTCCCCCCGTATATACGGGGAGAATCGGGAATTATTATTACAGAGTGAACATGAAATAGTGGCCTATATAAGAATGGCCATAATAAGTCCAGTACTTCTTTGGCCGGTTCCTGCTTCAGCATCAGGGTAGGCACTGACAAGCCTAGCTGACATTTTTTTTTTTTTTTTTTTTTAACAGCCCCAAGCTGTTCCTTCTTGCTAGTCAAGAAGGGTGGCTGGCAGGATGGAGAAGTCAGTTATGCTATTCCTTGCAGGTCAGGTGGTTTATCTTTCCACTCTTTGATTTGTGAAGAATGAAACCATTTCTGCCAGAGTTTCCCATTTTTCCTATTCAGGATTTCTACCTGGTCAACACTGGGGCTAGCCCAATTCACAATCATGCAGAGAGTGTGTGTCAGAGAATGCTGTTTTGCTGAAAACTTTCTGTACATTACTGGTTGGCCTAATTCCCATACTACCAGAGGTTTTCCCCAATGTACTTTTTTGTCTTGTTTCCCTTTATGTCCCTGATCATGCACAAATTGAATCAGGTCCCCCTGTATCTGGTTGGGGACTATCCAGTGCCTTTCACGGCCTGCACCCTCTGCCCACCAGACATCTTCAACCTGCTCCATCCTGGATTTTCCTGTGTGATCTTTCCTTTTCCTGGCTAAGGACTGAATTTCTGTATCCCCATCTTGAAAAGTACCTAACTCTAAGGCATCTATTCCGTGGCCTAAAGGTTTTCCCTGAGTAGTTCCTGCCTCTGTTTGTTCCACCTGGTCTGTGTCTTTGGTATGGTCACTGATAGCAGCAGCTTTGGCTAAGGCATCAGCTCTGTTGTTCCCGTGTGCTTCCTCTGAGGGATTTTTCTGATGCCCCTTGGTGTGAATCACCCAAGTGTCTCCAGTTCTTTCCATGTCCTTTCCCTCCTGAGCACAGCATTCTACTTGTCCCTGTAGTCTGTCCACTAGCAAGGGACCATCCTGCCAAACAGGTGCTTCCTGGATTTCTCCCCCACACCCACTGAGCTGAGCCTGTTTAGTGGTGGGTCTCCCTCCCAAGATCCACCGAGGACTCAGAATGTTTACTGAGGCTCCTGTGTCCACTAGCAGCTGGGCTAATGTCCCTGCATTCCCCACTGTAGCCCTTACAGTTGGTCTCCCCCACCTGTCACAATGAAGTCTTGCAATCAGCTGGGGAGGCCCACGGGGAACAGGGCACCCCTATTGATCAGCTGACTCCCTTGAAAGCCTGCACTCAGAAGAGGAGGCAGGATTCTGGTTTTGACAGGGAGTGAGTGTTGGGGACTCACTCCTCACTGGAGCAGTGGGCCGAGGTGGGGCTCCCTCCATCAACTCTGTTCTCTGCGTAACCTGAGACAAAGCATTAATTAGAGTGCTGAGGGGCTGGCGATCATATTTCCTCATGTCTTCCCCTAACTTTACTAGCTCCATCCAGATCACATTCCTAAGGGTCTCCTTGGGTCGGCGCTGCCCAATACGGTGGGAAGTAGGGGGACTACCACTGGGAGTGTGACTGGCAGAATGTGGACCATTATTTGCAAAAGTAATAGCCTGTACAGGCTCACAGTTAATCTTTTTGCTGATCTGTTTTTTTAAAACACCAGTCTCTCTCAACAAATCTCCTACCTGTTTAATTTTTGCCACTAGCTCATTCCATGTAAGGTGTTCCAAATCCACAGCCCCCATGGTCATTTTTGTCTGGGAATTTAGACCTGCATATGTGCTCTGTACCAATTCATGTCCCTGATACTGGTAAGTGATAATTCTGTTCTCTTCTGTCTGGGGCAATGAATCAGAGAGAGCTGCCAGCATCTTTTTGCGAATTAGGTAAGCTTCAGGGGCCTCTCCAGGTTTCTACTCTTCCAGAATATAGAGTTTTTTAAGGGAAGAAGCAGGCAGTAATATTTTGAGAGCACTTATCATCCATTCCCGGGGCCCAGGGGCAGTCCGCTCCCATGAACCTATGCCTATGTCCAGAGCATCTGCATCACCAGGAGAAGCACATAACTGAGCCAACTGGGTAAGGTCCATGCCATCAGCAGAGGGGTACATTTGCCAAATGCGAGCCATCCATGCCACAGCTGTGTCACGGTTCAGTGGTCCCAGCCTCTCAGCAATAGCCTTGGCCTGGCTAGGAGACCACCTTGTTACATCGGTGACCAGCTCTGTTGTGGGAAGGTCAGCTCCTGAAACTATGTGTTTAACTTCCCTTGTGGAAACAGGAGCAACATTGTGCCTGTGAGACCACTGGGGGTTAAATGGGGCTTGGGGTTCAGTATCAGGGAGTATTTCTATTTTTGTAGGAGGTTCCCAATCACAGTCCTCTCTTAACCTTACAGCTGCTACCACCCCCTTATGGGCACTAAGTTGGGCATGCAGTTTACTGATCTCTGCCTCACACTTCTGATGGCTGGCTGCTGCCTTAGCTGCCTTGTTTTCATCTGCTAGAAAGCGAGTTGCTGCTCGTGCTTCCTCTAACAACATTTTAGTGTGAGACAACTCTTTTCTGTACTGTTCTGCAGCCATATTGGCCTTGTCCCTTTCCTCTTGCATATTTCTAAGTAAAGTCACCATTTTAAGCTTTTCTGCTATAAATTCACATCCATCCATCTCACATTTGTCCAAACACTGTTGTAACTGCTTTTTCTCCAGCTCCAATTCCTGCCTTCCCTTTACCATTTCGGCCATGTCCAGACATGCATAAAATAATGCCCATGCAGCAGCTGCATCTTTTGCACTACCTCGTGGTTTAATGGTTGTGCAGTATTGCTCAAAGCTCAAACTTGCTTCAAGCAGGGGATCCACACCCTTAAAACATCCTCTTTCCCAGGGACATTTCCCCTTCTTCATTACCCATCTCTCTAACCTATTGGTTTTCTCCTGTCTCAAGCGAGCAGCCAAAGGGATTCTTTCAGACATCTCTACTTTCCTTATTTCACTAGTTATCTTTTACCTGCAGTCAATATAACTCTAAAACATTTACTTTAAAGCCCAATATTTAACTTTCAATTGCACAGTCCCACAATAATTCCAAGAACAATTCAGAACTTTACCACATTAATTCCTATTCGCACAGTTCTACAAAAATTCCAAGCACAATTCAGAACTGTTACCACATTAATTCCTAGTTCCAGTTCTACAATAATTCCTAAATGCACAGTACTACAATAATTCCAAGCATAGTTCAGCTACAAAAATTCCAAGCACAATTCAGAACTGTTACCACATTAATTCCTAGTTCCAGTTCTACAAAAATTCCAAGCACAATTCAGAACCTTTACCACATTAAGTCCTATTTGCACAACTCTGCAATAATTCTACAATAATTCCAAGCACAATTCTGACCAGTTACCACATTAATTCCAAGCACAGTTCAGAACTTTACCAAGTAGTCTATAGAAATGATAGAAGCAGCTCAATAAAAGACAACAAAAAAAGCAAAGAGAAAAGAGAAAACAAACAAACAAAAAAAACCCTGTGCCTCAGTTTCCCCACTCTGCAGCAACTACTCAACAAGTACCCCGTGATCAGGATCACGTGCTGCCCACGTTCCTCCACCAATTTGTTACCAGATTTGCCCAATACTCTGGGGTATGCTCATTTATCAGGGTTACCCTTATGGGACTGGGGGAAGGTTAACAGTTCTATCAGTGTGCTGTTGGTGCTTACTTGGGCTCTCATATGGAGCTGAATTCTCCCTGCTGCCAATTCCCCCTCCCACTGGAGCTCTCCTGCAGGAACTAGGTTCCTCAGGATGGGGTTCTTCCCACCTTAGCAACACACACAGACACTCACACACACTAGTCAGAGCACGTCTGAGAGGACTGGGTACTCAGCACTCACAAGCTGACCCCCTCATATGTCCCTGGACTCAGCTGGCTGGGTTTCACAGCAATGCCACACTGCACCCTCATGTGCCTTTGGACTCCGTGGGCTGGATTAAACAGCACTTTAAGCTGCCATCCTCATAAGCCCCCAGGTTCAGCACCCCCTATCCCCACTTTCACACCACAGTCATTCACTGGTAAACCACACAATGAGCAAACCCCACAGGATTTTGGGCACTACAGGGATCTTTTGCTTGGGTACAAGAAGCGTTGTTGCAGAGCGAATGGGGAAGCCAAAACAACACCCCTTAAGGAAGAGTGAGCAAAAGAGAAAGAAAGAGAGAGAAGCAACCAGCTTAACAATGAAAGTGATTTATTTCTGAGTAGTGAATAGATATCAAACAGTTACAATATTAAATCTAACAATTACAATATTAAATCTAAATTGAAGCTGCTTACAAATGTTAGGTAACCATATAACAGTTTACACAGGGCAGGGTCAGGAGGCTATGCTTAGAGAGATAGTTGAGAGAGAGAGAGAGAGAGAGAGACCTCACCACTCCACGGAGCTTGCACTGATCGGGGTTCCCAGATGATGATGGTAGCCGGGGGTCCTGGGGGCAGGAGAAAAGCAGGACAGAGCCCCCAGCACGATCAGACAGGAGATGAAGAAGTCTCAATGGAACTGATGCAGTTTAAGTCCAGGTATCAGAACAGTTTTCTTGGGGCAAGGATAGGAGTTTTATAGAGATAGTTCAAAGAGAAAGAGGAGAGACAATAGAGACTGATCACACCTGGTTATGGGTGATGTTCCTTGAACGAGCTCACAATGCAACTTGGCAGTTTCAGTATTTTAGATGTCAATAGGATTGTTACTAGAATTGGTCTGATAATGACTAATTTGGGTGTGAGCAGGACTAGGTTCATTAGCATCTGGAGCAGGGATTTCCCATCAGGCAGTGCTTCTCTGCTTTCGGTGTCCCATAGTTCAGTGCGGTTCCTGCCTTGGAAGAGCTGCTCTCCATTCTGTATGCTAATGAGATGTCCCTCTGTTCCATCCTTAATGTAAATGAGGCTGGGGTGTTTCCTTAATTGTATCACCCTTGTCTGAAGCAGTTTAGGTGTGTCTTCCCTGGCCTTTTCTTTGCTTTGTCTTTGATTCTAGCAGAGGCCTGAGGGAGGGGGATGGTTTTCCATGAATGTCACTCCCTGACTCCCCAAGAGCACAAGGCTGACAGGCGACCATGTTCTGGTTCCCCAAGAATCACAGAGCTGGTGGGTAACAACTGACTACTTTTTTGTTGAGCCCCACATAAACCCAAAACACTCTGTGGGCTGCAAACAGATGGGCTGTGGTTCGCATGTGGCCCATGGGCCGCATGTGGAATATCCCTGGTCTAGATCATCTGTGACAGATGTCTATCTAACCTTCTCTTAAATATCTTCAGTGATGAAGATTCCACAACCCCCTTAATGCAATTTATTCCAGTGTTTAACCACCCTGACAGGCAGGAAGTTTTTCCTGATGTCCAACCTAAACCTCACTTACTGCAATTTAAGCCCATTGCTTTGTGTCTGATCCTCAGAGGCCAAGGAGAACAATTTTTCTCCCTCCTCCTTATAACATTCTTTTAAATACTTGAAGAGTGTTCTTCTTTCAACTTCCTGCAGTGCTGTCAATGCTAAAAGTCGAGTTAAGATACTTAGACTTCTGCTATGCAATTAACGTAGCTAAAGTTGCATATCTAAATTCGACTTTATCCCACAGTGTAGATGTACCCCAAATGATCCATCCTTTGTTGCCTATTCCCAGTCCTGACAGAGTCCAGGGACACTGTCCCTAATAACCTTTGATCTGTCATGAAATCAATAAATATGTTCTCTCCTCAGTTTTTAGAGGGCAACAGTCTTCCAAAAAAAAGGAAGACATATACTATTAAGGTCACACACACTTTGTGCACTCTAGCAAGACAGTAGTCTCATGGTGATGGGGGCACAAGGCAGAAGAGTGTTACCCTGAATACCTGCAGACTATATTTACACTCTCATACTCAGGTATTAACATGTGACGGAATGTCCATGGGAGGACCACTGCTTCTGGATCAGGAGAACCAGCACAGAGTGGTGGAATCATATTAGTGTGGGAATTTGACAACAACAGTCAGGAGCTAGATACAGAACTTCAGAATAAAGAATGTGGCTCTGTGGGAAGCTGATCCCAACTATACAGTGGCTGAAAATTTGGTTCCACAGCCCAATACTGGGGCAGCAGTAGGTGGTTATTGCCCCCTTGAAGCTGGCAATGCCAGACTGCTATCAGTCAATCACAAACTACTTTGAGGTGGGGAAGCCCACTGGCAGACTCATGGTGGTGCAGATTTATAGTGTGGTTCCCATCTTCAAAGCTCTGGAAATGACAACTAAGTTTCAAAAATAGGATGTCTGAACTGTGCAAGGATCATTGTTGGCACGTACGTCCCCATGCTTTGTTCAATGGAAGAAACAAGTGCATACATCAGTCAAAAAGGTTACTGTTCATTTGTTCTTCAAGGTTGAATAGGTCACACACACAAACACTGAGCACAGGAAAATTTCATGGTGCCAAGGCATCCAGGAGATTGGGACTATATCATGTTTCCGAGAAACGACATAGTTCTGTGTCACTTCACCCCATACTCTTCATAATTATAGGATTATGACATGACTGTCACCATTATGATGCATCTGGTGCAAGATACATCTCAGGCAGTGTCATTGGAAAAGTTATGATTTGCTGAATAGGATTGTCCCATTTGTATGCATGTATCACTTCTGCATCTGAAGTTCTGAAGAATGACTGTGTATCTGTATTTTACCTGTGCTCACTCTAAAAAACACCCACAATAATGAAGCTACATGGTGCTAATGGCTCATCAATAAAAACAATGCAGCATGGAGGAGCTTAGCCTTCCTGTAAACGTTTGAGCCAGCCTGTAAATAATGACCGCTACTGTAACACCTACAGACCCTGATCATCTGTAGGTGGACCCAAAACTGGAACCTTGGGAGCTTAGTGCATTAGCCTCAACTGCATGAGCTAAAAGTCAGTTGGCTCACAGCTAAGGTTGTAAAGCAGACTCATTATTCCCTCTGGAAGTGGCCTCATTTCCACTAGATGGGACAGTGCACTACACCAAAGAGATGTGTGGGTTACACTATGATTCAGCCGGCCATATGAAGCAAAACTCTATTTTGGTACTTGTATTATTCCACACGTGGATTTGGGAACTGACCTTGGAATGAAGGATTCCCAGCATATACAGAAACTACAGAACATGGGGAGTGACATCATCTTTTTGCATCATTGCATCACTGCCCACAGAAGAATTCCTGGAAACACCCGAGGAATAAAGACTTGAATCAAGGTAAGAGCTCGTACCTGGTGAAAGGAATTTCCAGTCTGTATATGGAAACTCATTGGACTGCTTGCATTGTCTGGGTGGGAGATTACTAACTCAATTTTTCTGAAGTATTTTAGGCTTAGTTTGTGATTTTCGTTATTTACTAGGTAATTTGCTTTGATATGTTTGCTATAACTTATAATCACTTAAAAGCTCTCTTTCCATGGTTAATAAACTTGTTTTATGTTTTATCTAAATCGAAGTGCTTTTAAGTGAAGTGTCTGGGGAAAATCTCAGCTCTATGAGCTAAGGCTGTTGCATATCATACCCACATTGAGGGAGCCATGACATTTATTAATAAACTTACCTTCTTTTGATCCCTGTGCAACATAAAATGGTATAATTCTGGGTTTATACCCCAGTTCTGCATGCAAGCCTGGGAAATTGTATGACTAAGTGGCTTAGGTAAAGCACTCCCGTAACTAAAATGGGTGATTAGCACCACCTGCTGTTGGGTAGGGTCATAACAGTGCTTGCAGATGCTGGCTATATCTTCAGCAAACCAATGTGAGCAGGGCCAGCTCAGCTGGATGGTTAAACTGGCCCAAAAGTTCCCAGACTGTACTCCAGCTGGCTGTGTCTACATTGGCAAGATTTTGCACAAAAGCGGCTGCTTTTGCACAAAATCTTGCCGCCTGTCTACACTGGCCACGAGTATTTGCGCGAGAACACTGACATTGTAATGTACAAAATCAGTGCTTCTTGTGAAAATACTCTGACGCTCCTGCTTTCAAGTAGGAATAAGAGATCCTCCGGAAAAGGGCTTTATTCCGGAGGATCGCGCCAGTCTAGATGCTTTTTTCCGGCTTTTCCCCAAGCCAGAAAAAAAGCGGCGGACATGTTTATTTAAATCCCGCGGGGGATATTTAAATCCCCAGTGGATTTCCCTATTCCAAAGTTGGAAATTAGCATAGCTATTTCGTAATAGGGGCCAGTCTAGACGTAGCCCTTGTGATTAGTCTCCTATCCTGGCTAATGAAAGCATATGCAACAACGACTCTAGGATCATCTCCATCCCAACATCTGGCTGTTATTCCAAAATAACTATGCGAGTGTCTACACAGCAATCCCAACGTCTGTAAACCTCATTCTACGAAGAATAACGTCTATTCCAAAATAGCTATTTTGAAATAAGGCATGTGTAAATGTTCCACTTCTGCTATTTCGAAATAGCCCCTCACTAGGGCCATTCTAAGTTATTCCTCCTGGGGCTCTAAATTGAGATAACACATCTACATTAGAGAAGCCTGCCTCAGACTAATTTTGAGGCTGCTCTGCAGTGTAGACATGCTGTTTTGGAATAACTATTTCAGAACAGTTTATTCCGAAATAACTGTGCAGTGTCGACGTAGCCTGAGTTCCAAGCTTCAAACATTTTAGTGGCATTCCTGTTCAAAAACCAAAAATGCAGCTATATATATATTCAAACACAGGAAAAGTGTTCTTCCATAATTCAAAAATAGCCATCAGGTTTGCAAAATATAAGTTTCCAAAATATATATTTTTTCAGGTGAAGATAAGGCTTGGAGCATGTCTAGCTAATAGATGAATGTATTAGAAAGATAGCAGTGTGTGAAGAGACGAGTTTATTATGGAAGTTCTTTTGCAAACTACCATGTATATCAAGTATGCAGAAACAATTTTTATAGTAAGGGTACTGAGAGCCTTTGAACCAAACTGTAAACCTTGTATATATAATAGAAACCACATCGAGCCAGGCAGTGGAATAACACCCATAGTACAAATACCCCTGGGCTATGTCTAGACTGGCATGATTTTCCGCAAATGCTTTTAACGGAAAAGTTTTCCGTTAAAAGCATTTGCGGAAAAGAGTGTCTAGATTGGCATGGACGCTTTTCTGCAAAAGCATTTTTTGCGGAAAAGTGTCCGTGCCAATCTAGACGCGCTTTTCCGCAAAAAAGCCCCAATAGCTATTTTTCCCGATCGGGGCTTTTTTGCGCAAAATAAATCTGAGCTGTCTACACTGGCCCCTTTGTGAAAAAGCTTTGCGCAAAAGGACTTTTGCCCGAACGGGAGCAGCATAGTATTTCTGCAAGAAGCACTGATTTCAGACAGTAGGAAGTCAGTGTTCTTGCAGAAATTCAAGTGGCCAGTGTAGACAGCTGGCAAGTTTTTCCACAAAAGCAGCTGCTTTTGCGGAAAAACTTGCCAGTCTAGACACAGCCCTGAGGTATAGGACCAATGGATGCCAAAATATAGAGAGTAAAAGACTGGTCTTACACCAGACCTTTCCCTGTCAGTCTGACATCAGAAAAACAAACCACTGATCTGACATTCAATTTATAGTTCCAGTCTGTTAAGCTTCATTTCTCATATTACAATACAATAAACTGTTATAAGGATCTGATTAATTCTGTGTTCAATGGATACCAGACATGTTCTTCCAAGGCTGAGAATCATTTTAAAAGCAATTGTATCAAGACACCTATTTTAGATTTCAGCACAGAGAAAAAATGAAACAAAATGGTGGTAATTTGAGTTCTGGATTGTTTGTGAACCACTGATAGTATTCAGCAAATCAGTCACTATTAAGAATTCACTAATCAAGCTTTATAGTATTTCTCCTGAATCACATAGGTTTCTGACTGGATAACCTAACCCTTCTAAACTACTTTCACTTCAGCTCAAATTTAACATGTTTCATGACTAAGCTATCTTGGTTTGTGAACATTTGTATGACTTTGGTTGTACACTGTTAGCTAGCAGAGAACAAAGAAAGAAGAGAATCATATTGAACTAAAATCTATTTGGATAATTGTTCAGCAGCAGATTTTTTATTCTGTTCATTCAGCTATGCTGGTTCACAGAGAAGAATGTATGGTAACAAAAATATGTAAATTGTTCTATATTTGTTATGAACACTCCACCAAATTTTGTTCACAACATACTGGGCTGCTCTGTATAATTTCTCAAAGAATATGCAAAACTAGTGCTGGATCTGAGTAAAACCCCATTAGACTTCAGTGACAGATTCCCAGAGTCACAAAATAAATGTCACTTCCCCTCAGCCTCATTTTCCTCATCTTTAGAACAAGGATAATAGCCAGGGAAGTCCAGAGGCATAGGTAGTTGTATGAAAGATTTCAAGATTAACTTTTTATAAATTCATTGTAAAATGTCACCTACCTTGGTTCAAAGCAACACAACTATTGGGTTTGTACTTCGGTGATCTTCCATCCTAAGAGATATCCCCAGCTACAGTAATAGCTTCCATTTTCAGCATAGCCAACCTTTTTAAAATTGAAAACATTTGAAATCAATTTCAAATTCAAAACAAGAGGAAATTTTTTTAAGCAAAACAATGGAGCGTAGTTTGTGTTGGGATTAAATTTTCAAAAATTCATTTTGTAATATGAGTGGGTTTTGAAATCACTTTTTAATAACTGCAGTTACTGCCACTAATTTACAGGATTTGAAATGATTGTGTGGTGTCATTGTTTTAAAAATAGCAGGCCAAATAAGAGAACACATTTTTCTCTTTAAATGGAACTAAGCTATAAAAGGCACAGCAAGAGACATGATGGAGATGTGATGAAGGTAAAAGTTATAGTAAATAAAACTGGAAAAATTGTTGATGCTAGCTTCACATTGTCTGATTTCCATATACACATGGGAAGCGGGATTTTGTCTTTACTTCTGAGCTACATTATTCAGGTTCTTATATGCAATACTAGGATCCTAGCACATTCATAGTCCATTCTGGTCAATTTCACATTCATAGGATTCTAAAAATTGGAAATGCCATGATTTCAGCTTTTTAAATCTGAAATTTCACAATGTTGCAATTGTAGAGGTCCTGATCCAAACAGGAGTTGTGGGAGGTCACAAGCTTATTGTAGAGGCTTGTAGTACTGCTACCCTTACTCCTGTGCTGCCACTGGTGGTGGTAGAGTCTTCAGAGCTAGGTAGCAGGAGAACAGTGGCTGCAGGCAGAAGTCCAGCTCTGAAGGCAGAATTGCCATCAGCATCAGCAGCATAAAAGTATGGGTGGCATAGTATGGTATTGCCACCCCTGCTGCTGCTGGTGGGGTGGGCTCTGACATGAGAGCTGAGCATCCAGCCAACAGCTGCCACTGTCCTGCTGCCCAGCTCTGAAGTCAGCCCAGAAGTAAAGGATTACCACAATAGCACAACCTCCCTAAAATAACTTTGTGATCCCCCTTGCAACTCCCATTTGGATCAGAACCCCCAATTTGAGAAATGTTATCCCTGTTAAAAGCTGTGTAGTATAGGGGTAAAGAATACACAAGACTAGATTTCATAGCAGAGAAACCAGATTTCATGGTCTGTGGTGTGTTTTGCATGGTTGTGAATTTGGTCATGCCCTACCTATTACCTTAGTATCTAGTCAGACTTGTAAACTGTCAAGATGTCCCCGCTCAGCAGAACTTCCATAGATCGCCAGGCCAAATATATCAATGTAGATTTGTTCTTTTTCATAGATAAAATTAGGCATGTTATAGAAACTGGCATTTCAGGTTTCCTGGTGTAGACAAAATGGCTCCACTTTTAGTACACTGCATATTTATTGCACACAGAGAGGTGTACATGCATAGCATACACAGTAAGCCAAAGCAATGCTTCATGCTTTCATTTCATAATCAGGCTTAGTTCTTAAAAAGTCTTATTCTAATCCCCACTGAGCAAGTATAAAGAGGGCATTTCATCACAGATACCTTATTCTCACAAAGAATAGGTTCATCTAAAGTGCAATATGAATAAAATATGGGGAACATATTTTTGAAAGGTTGTTGTACTGTGTCACCAGTTAATTTTGGCATAAAATGACTTAAAGCATCTGTAGTCTGAGCAAGAAAAATGAAATATTTTGACAGGCTCAGAACCTCGATCCTTTGATTTTTTTTCATTTTAAAAAATTCCAGTTTAATTCCATCCTCCCTTTTTAAAACATGTTCTCCATCATTAACTCCCAGCATTGAACCCCTTGCCCTAATGCTGCTTACCTAAGTCCTAAGACGGTTTTATGACCTTTATCAGACGAACCGCTTCTTCACAAATATCTGAAAGATACATGTTAACGTCTCCAAAATGTCACCTCACTGGGAATACTGACTCAAGACTCTAATTAGGCTGCCTTGGAGCCACCTGAACATATTATTAACAGTTTGTGAGAATTTAGAGTGCAACTGTGTACAACGTACTACAATATAAACATGACTTGATACTCAGGCAACTGACTCTTCCTATCCTACCTCTCAGCTGCCTACAGAAACATTTATTGCACCGTAAAGCTGACACTTTGTACTTTTTCTGCTATTCATTGTTTTCATCTAATGCAGTGGTTCCCAAACTTTTTGGCATCACATTCCCTTTTTGATTTTTGAGAAACCCTCACCCCTCCCCCAAAAATAGCAGCAAAAAAAATTGCCCTTTTAAGAGCAGTGCAGGCATTGCCCTTTTAAGGCAGCCATTTTTAAGTCTGGCCCCGTCAGCTCAAGCTGCGCATATACCAGCAGTTTCCCAAGCAGCCGGCCAGACCGGGCTCTTTCTTGGGGGGAGATCAATAGGGTGTCGCCTCATGCCCCCCCTGGAATTTCTTCAAGCCCCCCAGTTTGGGAACCAATGATCTAATGAATAAACTGATACTGCATTGATCCTGATTTGGGAATTTAGGCTCTGAGGGTATGTCTACACTACCACCCTAGTTCGAACTAGGGTGGTTAATGTAGGCAACCGGAGTTGCAAATGAAGCCCGGGATTTGAATTTCCCGGGCTTCATTTGCATATTGCCGGGCGCCGCCATTTTTAAATGTCCGCTAGTTCAGACTCCGTGCCCGCGGCTACACGCGGCACCAACTAGGTAGTTCGGATTAGGCTTCCTATTCCGAACTACCAGTACACTTCGTTCCATGAGGAGTAACGGTAGTTCGGAATAGGAAGCCTAATCCGAACTACCTAGTTTGTGCCGCGTGTAGCCGCGGGCACGGAGTCCGAACTAGCGGACATTTAAAAATGGCAGCGCCCGGCAATATGCAAATGAAGCCTGGGAAATTCAAATCCCGGGCTTCATTTGCAACTCTGGTTGCCTACATTAACCACCCTAGTTCAAACTAGGGTGGTAGTGTAGACATACCCTGAGTTGGCAAAGCCAGTGTTATGCTATATAGGGATGTAATTAGTAATGTACTAATTGTTATGCATGGGTTTAAGTGTTTCACTCAGGATCTGATAATTTCTACCTTCACTCCTTTCTTCCCTTCTCCACAGTAGGGATGTTAAAACAATTAACTGGTTAATGATAGCACTTAATTTTAACCCTGCCGAGATCATGGCCATGGAGTCCTGCCATTGGTTTCACCATGGCTGTGGAATCCCACCACAGCTGGGATCCAGTTGGCTGGCCTGATAACTCTGGCAGCAGCCAGCTGTAATTGGGAAGGGCCGATTTACCAGTAACCATACTGGTAAGCCTCAGGCTTACCAATACACTTACCAGATAACATCCCTATTCCTTAGTTTCAAGAACATATTAAAAAATGGTTGAGAAACAAAGTTGTGGAGAAAGTTAAACAGCCAAAATCTTGCCCTATAATGCAGTGGGTCAAACACTGGAATAAATTGCCCAGGGAGGTTGTAGAATCTCCATCTGTAGAGATATTTAAGAGTAGGTTAGATAAATGTCTATCAGGGATGGTCTAGTCAGTACTTGGTCCTGCCATTAGGACAGGGGACTGGATTCGATGATCTCGTGAGGTCCCTTCCAGTCCTAGTATTCTATGATAGAACCAACTGAGAATGTACCCTAACGATGAGGGTCTGTTGCAGGTACCTCTCTGTGCCCAGTCTGCAGAGGACAGGAGTCTGTTACAGATCCCCATTTAAGAGGCTTTCTTCATTCCTCGAAAAGCAATCACATGCTAGTGCTTAAAGGTGTCCTGCGCATCTTAACATGACAAAAGCTGTATGGACATTTCCAAGACGTAAATTACTGTTCTTTGTCCCAGTTAACTATTAGCTGAAGTCTTATATGAACCTGACTTGTGAATAGATGGGCAAGACTCCACCTCTGTCCGTGAATAAGCACTCAAGCAGGGCATTTCCAGTTCTTCATTAGTTGTCTTAAAATTCCATCTCACTTTCCCAGGATATAGATAGCTGAGGCAACCTAAAACTTTCCAAACCACCTTTTAGTTTAACTCATCTCATTTTAGGGTACTGCTGACTATGTCAGATGGTAATCTGGAATTTTTCAGAGGATGGGAACAGAGAGGGATGAATGAAGACAATTACTCACTGATATTTCAGTTTGCCAGCATCTTTCCTCCCCTCTCATTGAACATCACTTCCTTGTGTTATTAGCAGGTCCTATTAATTTTGTCCTTAAAATTTACTGAAGTACTGAGGTTGGCGGTGTTCCTCATATCTTTTGACTATTCTCTTGCTTCATGGCGTAATGTAAATATGGGTAGTCTGGAATTAGCCATGTGATAGAAGAAGAGGAAAGATCTCTGCCAAACAAATGCTGGTGAATTATACTATTTTCCCTT
Source organism: Pelodiscus sinensis (assembly GCF_052426305.1). NCBI lineage: Eukaryota > Metazoa > Chordata > Testudines > Trionychidae > Pelodiscus > Pelodiscus sinensis. The sequence goes on from NC_143054.1 coordinate 19,274,708, forward strand.
CAAAATCTAAAGTCACCTTTTTCTCTTTTATTCCATTGTTTTCTAAATTTAGCAACAATAGCTCCACCCAGAAGTGCTCTCTTGCATGTGCAGTCTTTACTTCATATAAAAGCACAGTCCATGGTTGCAGGAATATCTGTATAATCTACATTTATGGGCTCATCTATTAATCAAAATGAATGCTATTAAGGGATAAAGTGTAAAATTGTACAGTTCTGTTTGTATTTCATGATATACTAAGCAGCTAAATAATTATTTCAATCAAATAAGAATTAGTTTTGAAGTTTGGTGTTAATGAGAAATTACTATGTACCTATCAGTGTTTCACACTACTAAATAATTGATACCTTAGCTCACATCGGTGCTCAGAGAATACTGTAGAACAGAAATTATTGCTTTCATTTTGTCCCATAACTTGCAGAAAGCCTAAACTATTAAAGGTTTTAAAATCAGGTATTTTGAAATCAAAGTCAAAACAATATTTCCTGGTGATAAAATAGCGACACTTTCCAGGTATAAAAGCACAGCAGCACTTTGCGTTTTTGGTGAAGATTCAATGAAGAAGTGATTGAGTAATAAGAATTCTGTGAGAAATAGTGAGCACGCTTCACTTCCCCGGAAGTTTCCAGTCCCTCACAGGATAAGTCCTGAAAAATAAAAGAGTTCACCTACTGCTGGGTACCCCCTCGTTGCCAGGCATGGTGCAACTTCTTTATTGGGCTAGTTCCCCTTTTTTATTGTTGTGCTGGTTTTCCTACCTGGTAATTTGTCCAGTGACTCAGCCCTCTGGCCAGGCCATGGTCCAGTAGTCTACCTCTTGAGGTTACAGTTGTCTAAACTAAAAATCTTTAGCAGAAACAAAAATCCTTCCAGTCTCTCTAGGGCTCCTCCTCACCCAGTCCTAGGTTCAGCCAACCCCTTGGTGGGCTCAACAACCACTACAATGATCTTGTACTGCCTTTTTGTGAAACTAGTAGGGAAACCCAATCCCACCTATTACTCTGAGTTGCAGTCCAGACCCTGTACTGCACAGCTAAGATAGCTCCTTTATTCATATTGCAGTTTTCTCTGGGCCATTTCCTGCCTCCTCTTTTTACTTTGCATCTGAGTCTTTAAGCCTTTTCCCTAGGCCTCCCAGCATAGAGAGCATTTCACTCCTTTCCCTGTTTAATCAGGATCACTTCCAGACTTTCCTACCCTAAGGCTACGTCTACACTGCAGGCTTTTTGAGCAAGAACAAGTGTTTTTGCGCAAAAACTTGAAGAGTGTTTATACTGCACATGCATTCTTGCGCAAGTAAATTTACAGTAAAGTGTCGGAACAGAGGGCTTCTTGCTCAAGAGTTATTCCTCTCCCCATGAGGAATAAGCCCTCTTGTGCAAGAGCTCTTGTGCAAGAAGGCAGTGTGGATGGGCAACAGGGGTTTCTTGCGCAAGAAACCCCTATAGCTAAAATGACCATCAGAGCTTTCTTGCACAAGAGAGCATCCACTCTACCATGGATGCTCTTGCACAAAAGCACATCTCTTGCACAAAAGCACATGGCAGTGTGGATGCGCTCTTGTGCAAGAATTTTTGCACAACTCTTGCACAAAACAGTTCTTGTGCAAGAAGCCTGCAGTGAAGACGTAGCCAAAAAGCTTCCTTTCCTACTCTGATCTTTTCCCCCTACACACTCAAGCCTCACAAAGACATTATTGTTCCCTGCTTGGCTCCCCAGCTGGGTCCTGTCAACACATAAGTCAGCACTTCATACAGAAAGAAACTAATTGCTGTGAGGTAGGGTGTATCCCCCCTAATCACGAGTATCTTAGCCCCAGACTCTCCTACCCATAGGTGAACCCTGGTAAATCCTCCACTCCAATCTGTCCCTTTCTCTTGTAATGGGAGTAGATGGTACTTCACACTTTCGGAGAACAGAACCATGGTTACTAGTTCTGGTAGAACTCAGAGTGATCCCCTTTTGTGTCAAGGGGGGCATAGGCTTTTCTCATGAAAAATATTCTTTGTTCTTAATATGGGCTACTGATGCAGTCCCAAATCTGCTAACCATCCCATTAGCCACATCTGTTGGTTGTTTCTGGTGTCAGCAAATGCATGGATTTGGATACTCTGTGTACTACATACTCTAAGGCTACGTCTAGACTGGAATGATTTTCCGCAAATGCTTTTAACTGAAAAGTTTTCCGTTAAAAGCATTTTCAGAACAGAGCATCTAGATTGGCATGGACACTTTTCCGCAAAAACACTTTTTGCAGAAAAGCGTCCGTGCCAATCTAGACGCTCTTTTCTGCAAAAAAGCCCCGCTCGCCATTTTCGCAATCGTGGCTTTTTTGCGGAAAACAAATCCGAGCTGTTTACAATGGCCCTTTTGCACAAAAGTTTTGCGCAAAAGGACTTTTGCCCGAACGGGAGCAGCATAGTATTTCTGCAAGAAGCACTGATTTCTTACAGTAGGGAGTCAGTGCTTTTGCAGACATTCAAGCAGCCAGTGTAGAAAGCTGGCAAGTTTTTCCAGAAAAGCGGCCGATTTTCCGGAAAAACTGGCCAGTCTAGACACAGCCTAAGTGTTATAAAGGTAATCTAAGAATAGGAGAGAAAGACAAATCCTCAAGTGATATAAATCAGCACAGCACCCACTTCAGTGTAGCTACCAATTTACAACAGCTGAGCATTTGTCCCAGAAGAAACTTTATTATTCTTTGGGGAGTTTTCAGTCCTTTTCAGAAACTGTCCCTTGATGTGAGCGTTCTTCATTCAGAAGCATTTTCATAACCTAGGCATTTTCCTCTCTCCACTGAATATCAAATGTGTTCTCATTATATATTCTAACAATACTAGAAGTCAGAGAAGCTGACAGCCACACCCCCTCTCAGCACCACTCAGAGCATGGCACAACCCCTTAGAGCTGCCCAGAGCTCCAGTGGCAATTTTAAAAGACTGGGGTTCCAGGCTTCACTGCTGCAAGACCCAGGGCAATTGCCCCCATTGCCATTGGCAAGCCTACTACAAGTATTTTGTAAACAAGCCAGAAAACTGGCTTTGCAATAGAGAAGCCTCCAGTTTTTTTGCTTCCTACAGTCACAATCAGGCAGTTTCAGAGTCTCTTCCTGTTCAGAAGTTCCTTTCCCACTAAAAAACTTTGTACCAGCTCTTCTACGTTTTCCACTATAGGGTTCTCCCATTTCAGGAGTATCATCTCTAAGATTCCTTATGAATCTCTGACTTGGCCTTGTCACCTATTTCCCTCAGCCACAAGGCAACCCCTCTTTCTGGGGCAGGCTCTCCTTTTTATGTGTGCTTCCTCCAGTTGGAGCAGATTCTGCAGCTGTGCCCATTTAAGAATGTTGAGTCTAGAGGAGCTCATTAGTCTCCTGATGATGAAGGGTTTGCCCCACCATATCTCCTTTGACTACCAAAACCAACTGCCTTCATTTTCTGGAGGTGTTTACACTCTGCAGTTTTTACCTATTAGCCATCTTAATCATTGTTGCATAACCAAATCTACAGGTATTTAATCTGTAATCATAAATCTCTCCCTCTATTCTCATAACCACCTGGTTGTTCTTATCTAAGCACTCTCTAGTGTGATAATACTCTGTTAGTTTTGTCTAATTGTTCTCAACTACCACAACCAGTCCTTGATAAAATACATTTGTAAATGTGATAATTTGACTAAAATTTTAGGGCAAATTCTGGGTCATGTTGGAGTTGTGCTTGGCACAGATTGAGCAAGAAGAGAAGGAGGAAGGTAGCTTGTATCTATTCCTTAGAGGTGTGTCCCTGTTTCTGTGACCAGAGTCTGTTCCAGCACAAAACTGGTCCCCCAATACAACTTTCAGCAGCCTTGGGGGTGCTCTCAGTTACACCTGATTGCATATGTCTCCAATGAGCTGCTCCAAAAGATGGAGATTGAGTCCTATCCTTTGCCATGTCCCCACACTGGTTGATAGGAAGGTCTGAAAAAACAGAGGGTGGGATTTCCAACAGCACTTAGCATTGGCGTAACCATTGTACTTGTCAGCACATATTTACATAGGAAGGGAGAGTGCCTGCCTCAGAAAATTTGGACTTCAAATAGTCAAGACACAAAGATTGAAGAAAAGGAAGTATTATACTTAGAACATAAGAACAGCCATACTGGTTCAGACCAATGGTCCATGTAGCCCAGTATCCTGTCTGTCAACTGTGGCCAATACCAGATGTCGACGTTATGTTGACAGAACTCAGCGGTAGTGTGGATGCAGGTATAGTTTTGTTGACAAAAGTCCACTTTTGTCGACAAAACCCTGTAGTCTAGACACACCCTAGATGATGTATAGCCTTCTTGTACTATGGAATTTAATAGTTGTCATCTGTCCTCAGGAAGATGTTCAATAAGTGCTAACAATTTCGTATAATTATCGAAGTTACAGTTGGACAAAAGAGCTGCATAATTTGCCATCCTGAGATTTAACGTTGCGGAGGACTAAACCTTCCTTTCAAACAAGTCCAGTCATTTCCCTTTTGTCGGATGCTGGATTCTTGTATTGGGGCGCTTTCACTCTATGTTGGGCAGCATCCATCACTAGCGAGTTGTGTTGAGGATGCGTGAAAAGAAACTCCATGCCTTTCGATGGCACAAAGTACTTCTTATCTGCCCTCTTATTTGTTGGTTGAGAGGAGGCTGGAGTTTGCCATATCTCATTGGCAATCTCGAGGATTGTATCATCTAGCGGTAAAGCCATCTTGGACTTTCACGATGGCTGAAGATTTTTCAACAGCCAGTGTTGTTTTTGCTGCACTTGGAGAAGTTGTACCTCTTGCGACTCGGCAACTTGTTTAAAGAGCTTGTGAAACTGCCAGATGTCATCTGTTGGTGATGAGTCTCCTGGAAAAACTGCATCATCTGGCAAGGAGGAGGACTGGTCCATGGGTGACTCTGCATTCGATTGCTGTTGTTCAGGTGCCTGAGTCTCCTGTGGTGCAGGTTGGTGAGCTGATAACGGTGTATCTCCTGGTAGAGCAGGAGGTCATGTAGGTGCCTCTGAGGGTGGGCCCAGCCTGCTATGAGAACGTTGGCCATCGTGGTGATTAGGCGATCTCACATGTGTTAATGTCTGTGTTCATAATGGTGTCTTGGAGAATAGTAGGGACAATATGTTCTCCTGGCTGAATGGTAGTGTCTGGAGCAGGAAGATCTGGTTGGTGATCTCGGTGAACGAGACCTGCTCCTTGAATGAGATGGGTATTGGGATCTCCCATAGCACTGATAAGGCGAAGACGAGTATTGGCGTGAGTAGCTGTGATGTTGCTAAACTGGTCTGGAGCAAATATCTTGACCTGACCACAGCGAGAGGGGAGGTGATGGAGATCAAGGCTGTGGAGAGAAAGCTGACACTGCCGGGCTAGGAAATGGTGTTATCACTCTCCTAGACTTGTGCCTAGCCTTCTGAGATATCGGTGCCAGCGGTAGTATCTGTGCCAGAGCTGTTGTTTGGAATGCCGGTGCAGTGGCAGGGGAATCCAGTGTCGCAGGACTCGGTGCTGATGCTGCAGCCGGAGCCATGAGGCTTGGTGCTGAGCTACCAGGTGATGATGTTGGGCGCAGTGCCGCTGCCAGTGTCTAAGGGCTTGGTGCCACAGTTCATGGTGCCTGATGAATCGGTGCCACGATAGGTGGTGCTGTTGTTGGGGCTTGTCTTCTCAGTGCTGGTGTAGAGACAGCCCTGGGCACCGATGCAACAGCTGGTTGTGCTTCTTTAGAAAGCGCCGGACTCAACACCAATGTACTTCGGCTCGGGAAACGCTTTTCCGTATGGTGAACGGGGGCTGTTCCTGATATGCCGGGCTTATTTCCCACACTCAGTCTCTTGGACAATGAGTGGCGGGGAGAGGAAGGCTTTCTTTTGGTCATGGGTGGGTCACTGTGTCTCACCAGCTCTGTTGATCCCGGTCTGAGAGTACTCGTTTGTGGAGGATGCAGGGCCTTATTGAAGAGCAGCATTTTTAGTCACATTTTGCGATCTCCCGTGCCGTGAGTTTAGTGCAGTGCAGGCATTTTTGAGGGATGTGCCTCTCGCCCAAGCACTTAATACAACTCGCGTATCCGTCAGACGCTGGCATTGGGTCTCGGCACTCCACACACTTTTTAAAACCTGCAGGTCCCAGCATCATTGAAGAATATATATTAAACTATTATGTACATAGAAAAAAATTATTTTGGTTTTAACGAACTATAACAAACTATACTTGAGAATTATGACTAAACTATGACTATGGCTATCTATATAACTAATTCTAATTAACTTTTTCCTCGGGTCTGAGGAGACGCAGCTCACTCCTCCTGCGACCATGGACGATTAGTAGAAACTGGCAGGAGCCGGACTGCGCACACGCTCAGAAACAGTGTGAAAGGCACGCAATGCCTGCAGCACATGTGCGGCCCAGCTGGACTACAGCTGACAACTCTCCAACCTGAGGCGCTGTCTTTTAACCAGTTCAATCCATGAAAAGAACTTCCTCTTATCCCATGATAGCTTACTTTGCTTAAAAGCCTTTGGTGAGGAACCTCTTCAAAGGCTTTCTGGAAATCTAAGTATACTATATCCACTGGATCCTCCTTGTCCATGTTTGTTGACTCTCTCAAAGAACTCTAGCAGATTAGTAAGGCCTGATTTCCCTTTACAGAAACCATGTTGGCTTTCCCCCAACAAATTATGTTCATCTGTGTCTAACAATTTTGTTCTTTACTAGAGTGTCAACTAATTTGCCCAATACTGACGTTAGATTTACTGGTCTGCAATTGCCAGGATCACCTCTAGAACCCTTTTAAAATATTGGTGTCATGTTAGCTGTCTTCCAGTCATTAGATATGAAAGCCAATTTAAAGGATAGGTTATAAACCACAGTTAATAGTTCCACAAATTTCCATTTGAGTACTTTCAGAACTCTTGGGTGAATGCCATCCGGTGACTTGTTACTGTTAAGTTTATCAATTTATTCCAAAACCTCCTCTAATGACATCTCAACCTGGGACAATTCCTCAGATTTGTCACCTAAAAAGAATGGCTCAGGTTTGGGAATCTCCCCAATACCCTCAGCCATGAAAACTGAAGCAAGAATCATTTAGCTTCTCCTCAATGACTTTATCATCTTTGAGTGCTCCTTTAGCATCGCGATTGTCAAAGGGCCCCACTGGTTGTTTAGCCAACTTCCTGCTTCTGATGTACTTAAACAGTTTGCTATTACTTTGGCTAGCTGCTCTTCAAACTCCTTTTTGGCTTTTATTATATTTTTACACTTAATTTGACAAAATTTATTCTCCTTTCTATTTTCCTCACTAGGATTTGACTTCCACTTTTTAATAGATGTCTTTATCTGTCACTGTTTCTTTTATTTCCATTTTACAGATGAGGAACTGAGACCAGACATTAGTCTCCCTGTGCCTACACAGAAAAGTTTTGTCTATATAGCTATGCTGATCAGGGGTATGAAAAGGAACAACTGTGATGACATAGCTATGCTGACAGAAACTCCAATGTTATGCCAATAGTGCTTCTGGCAGCATAGCTAATGTCCTGGGTGATAGGGACCATCAATGAGGGGGTAAAGGAGCATTTTCCCTCTGTCCCAATGAATCAAAGGGCCCTTTTAAATTGCCACTGGAGCTCCACGTGGCTCTGAAGGCCGGTGTGGGGGGGTAGCAGCGCAGTCTGGATAGCACTGAGGGCTGGCTACCTTGGCCCTAACCCTTTTGCCCAAGGCCTTGCCTCTTCAAGGATGTGCAGGGCTAGGTCCCTGCACACCTTGCCTGGGGGCTCACAAAAGCTGTCAGCCCTCTCCCCCCAGTGGTATTAGTTTGCTGACAGAAAAAAATCTCTTGCCTTATTCTGCATCTTCATTAAGGGGCTCCACAAATACAGCTATCCCAGCAACACAGTTGTAGTGCAGCTAAGGCCTCAGTGACTTGCTCAACATCACTCAGGAAATCTATGCTATAGCTGAGAAGCAAATATAGATTTATACTCTAAAGCTAGCCTTAATGAGCAGGCCAATCTTCTTCTCAGCCTCAAATTAAAAAATTACAGACAAATGTTATAGCCTCTTGTAAGAAGGAAAAAGTATCAGTAAATACACAAATGAGTGAGATTTCTAAATTGAGAATAATTATCAGTCATTACAATTACAGTAACTGGATTATGAATTTTGCAGTGAATAAAGGTCTCGTCAAGTGGTTAGCACAGGACTGTCTTATTAATAGATTAAGTAATTAAAAGGATTAGAGGATATTTGGGATTTTCTCTAAGGAATTAAAGAGATAAATGGGAGAAAATGCGTGAACATCTTGTGTCAAAAATGAAAACCACCAATGACTTTGTTCAAAGGTAGCATCACATAACAGTGCGTGGTGACATTTTTAGCCTCCTCACTCCAATTGTCTAAACAAAAAACCAACTCTTCCTATCCTCCCAAGACATTCCAGAGTATAGCAAAACAAAACACCACAAGAAAAAAGGGCCAACTTCTACAGCCAGGTGGTGCGTGCCAAACTATTTGTCGCTTATTTATTTACAAAATATCTCTCAACAGCAGGAAAATAAAATGTCAGGAATTGTCAAGCCAGATCAGAGCAGTACCCATCTAGTTCAGTATTCTGGCATCAAGATTCTGGCATCAAGAAGCACAGGATGCTTCAGAGAACAATGTAAGAAAATCGTGGAGCAAGCAATGATGAATAATGTGCCCAGTGGTAAAATTAAGTCCCAGAGGTCTCAAATATATCGTCCAGATTTTTTTTTTTAAAATCCTTCCTTATGTAACTCCAGGTATTCTCATTATCCATTATCCAATCTGCTTGGATACAGCTAAATTCTGCTTTCTGAATACTCAATATTGATAATTAGAGATAAACAAAAATTGTTCATTTGCTTTTTTCTGCCCTAAAACTTTGTCTAAGGAAATTTTTCATTTCTTTCCAAAATTTTAAATGCAACAAAAAATGTTCCATTTTGTTTTAATAGAATTTTCCCCAGTTTTGTATTATTTTCATTTCCCTTTGGCTTTCCCTTCGCTGTCTCTTCTTTTGCAATTTGGGTTGGGGAAAAACAAAACTGAACATTGTCATTAAAGTTCCCTTTTTGGCTTTTAATAAAAAAAATTGCTGGAAATTTTGAAAAAGAAAGGAATATATTAAAATTTTTCTGTGCCAAAAAAATAGCTATTTTGACCAGCCTAATGCTACCACCTTTTAGTATTTATATAAAACTTTTTAGAGGGCATGCAACTTTAAGTGTTCTTAGCTTCCACACCTATGATTTGTTCACATGATTTATATATAAGTTGGAGTCTCACTGGTAAAATATCTCACAGTATATAGTGAACAATCCTTCTGTGTTGTAGGAAGATAGAGTCTTGTTTATGACAATTCACTGTTATTTAGTAAAGTTCAGGCAAGAGTTTAAGAAACCAACAGGAGATATTATAAAGAGCTAAGACTATACACTGATTTCAGTAAGAGTTTTACCTGAATAAGGATGTCATAATTATAAACAATAGAGAAAACCAATTTGAGTGTATAAAAAATACAATAAAATATCCAAAATTAAGGGTTCAAAAACACTAATTTCTCAAATTCACCTGAAACATCCCCTTGAAGGTAGTCGCTGATATGATTAAATTATAACTCTATGGGAAGGCTCTCAGAAAGGTCCTGAGAAAGGAGAGTAACAGCATTAAAAAACAAAAAGTTGCTGATATTGGATCGAGAGCATTTATACAGGTTTAAGTAATCAAAACAGCTTGGGAACACCTACGCATGCATTTTAAATATACCAAGTTATTTTTCCTTTTGCAAGTGTAACCCACACACCTGTGGAGTACTGTTCCAAGACCACGTAGGGTACATCTACACAACAGGGAAAAAGTCAAATTAAGATCCTCAACTTCAGCTATATCAATTACTTAGCTGAAGTCAAAATAATTTATTTCAGCTTTTGGCGCTGTCCATACTGCAGGAAGTCGAAGTAAGAACACTCTTCCTTCGACTTCCCTTACTTCTTGTAAAATTAGGGTTACCTGGGTCAGAGTAAGAAGTCTTCAGAGTAAGAAGTAATAAAGTCAACATTATTTTGAAATAATGGTTTGCTGTGTAGACGTGCATTTTGTTATTTTGAAATAACGTCAGTCATCCTGAAGTAACGCTGTTGTGTAGATGTACCCTTACAGAGAGAAAGAATGAATTTTCTTCTACAGCCTTAGCTGGCTTTTAGCTAAAACCATAAGTGCTCATGCTCTAAACTCCAAAGGTCCCAGGTTTGGTTCTACCTGTTGGTGTTATACAAGTATTATGCTTCGGCAACTTCCAAATTTAACACTGGCACAATATAGGCATTGCAAACTATATATATATATATATATATATATATATATAGTTATGTTTAAGTGTCTTAGCTTAATGAGGACTCTCTAGCCAGGAAATGTGGTTAGGGAAAAAAAGGATACAAGCTAAAATGGAATTCTCTTTATATTATTCCCTGTGACAGACTATATGCTAAGTAGTAATATGAGGTGCCTGGATAACAATGTGTCCATTAATGGCTTGGATATTGTCTTTTCTTTCAAGTTTAATAATACATGATTATCATATCCTATACAATAAAGGAGTCATTCAAGCCAATATCTGGTTCAGAATAGTATTTCTCCCACTGACACATCTATCAGCCAGAAGTAGCATATCATTCAAACAGCATTTGTATGTCATCCAGACTTCAGTAGAACCAGCTGTCTAGGCTAATGGAAGTACACAATCATCCTGATGATTTCTGGAATAATCCAAGGGAGATGATGATGATGATGATGATGATGATGATTTCCTTTGAGACACCTGCCTCTAAAATGGCTCACACTCATTTTAAACAGCCTGTAATCTCACCTTGAGTGACTGCCAGGCTTCATTTGGATCCTTCATGTTTAATATATTATTTAGATTGTTTCCTTTCAGGCCTAAAACTATGCAATTTAGATTGAAATTAGCAATAGAATGAGAAATTATTCTGACAGGCAGTGCAGGTTGAGAGATTTATTCAAAAATGTATCTGTATTCTATGTGTGCATGTGTAGACAACATACATACAACTCAATAAAAATTACAGAACATAAAGACACCATGGTTGAGCACTCAAACAATAAAATTCCTAAATTAAGGATGCATCCACAACTTCTACTTCTGTCCCTTTGTTACATGTGTTATGATACAGACTTTAATGTTATCTTACATTGTTGCAAAACACATTATCCTTTTTGTGAAATAATCACAATACGTAAAGCAATCTTTTCTACCACCTTACAGACTGGACTTCTACATGCAGAGGCATTCCAGGTAAATTTGGCTTTGGTAGCAAACAGTCAAAATATTATTTGTGAAGAAGATAGTATGTGAAAGAATCAATAGTTTGGAAACATTTAGCCCACTAGGGAAAAGTTACAGAAACCAGGAGACAATAGCTGGAACACTTTGCCAGCCTGAATTATAGCTCTTACTAACATTTTATGAGATATGAAATCACAGATGACTTTAAACAGGAGGCATTTATTAAAGACAACTACAAACTGTAGACACACAAGTGCTCTCAAAGCCCGAGTATGTTACTTACTTTTCAGGGACACTATACAGCATCCCCAAAACAATCTGGAGGTAACAAAGTCATAGACTCAAATATCGGGCTGAGAGGAGCTAGAGATGTTAAATTTTGATTAATCAGCTAAATGAAGAGTCAATTGAATTTCCACCAACTACTCGATTAGTAGATAAAGGGAGCGGGGGACTCTCGCTATCCCCACTGCACCTCTGCCTTTGAAATTGGCATGAGCTGCAGGCGACTCTTGCTACATTTCAAAGGCAGAGGCACAGTAGTCAGGACCTAGTGTGCACAGAGACTGCTTTAGTCCCCACTCGTTCCAGGTTCCCTGCTGCACCTCTGCTTTGAAATGGAGCAAGAGCTTCAGGCAGTTTCCTCCCCTGTTCGTCCTGCCCCCTCCTCATGCCTGCACCACAGAGATAGTGCTGGGGGGGAACTGTCTCTTAAGCCGGCTCCAGCTGTTTAGCTGGCTCCCCCAGCTAAGAGGCAGCAAGGGTGGGGGGAATGCAGGAAGTCAACTAATCGACTACTCTTTTACATCCCTAGGAGGAACTTTGAGAGGTCATCAAGTCTAGCCCTCTGTGCCCACATAAACCTAGATCTTTCCTAATAAATATTTATTCAATCTCCAAATGATGGGGATTCTATAATTCATAGAATCATAGGGTTGGAAGAGACCTCAGGAGGCCACTGAGTCCCGCCCCCTGCCCAAAGCAGGACCAATCTCAACTAAATCATCAAAGGTAGGGCATTGTCAAGCTGAGACTTAAAAACCTCTAGGGATGGAGATTCCACCACCTCCCTAAGTAACCTATTCCAGTACTTCACAACCCTCCTAGTGAACAAGTTTCCTAATATCCAACCTACACCTCCCCTACTGTAACTTGAGACCATTGCTCCTTGTTCTGCTATCCATCACCTCTGAGAACAGCCTCTCTCCTTCCTCTTTGGAACCTCCCTTTAGGAAGTTGAAGGCTGCTATCAAATCCCCCCTCACTCTTCTCTTCTGCAGACTAAATAAGCTCAAATCCCTCAGTCTATCCTCATAGGTTATGTGCTCCAACTCCCTAATCATTTTGGTTGCCCTCCGCTGGACCATCTCCAATGAGTCCACATCCTTTCTGTAGTGGGGGGCCCAGAACTGGACGCAGTATTCTAGATGTAGCCCCATGTGGGGTATGTCTACACTACAAAGTTAGTTCAAACTAACGGACGTTAGTTCGAACTAACTTTCATAGGCACTACACTAGCGCTCGGTTAGTTCGAATTTAATTCGAACTAACGGAGCACTTAGTTCGAACTAGGTAATCCTCATTCCACGAGGATTAAGCCTAGTTCGAACTAGCTAGTTCGAATTAAGGGGTGTGTAACCCCTTAATTCAAACTAGTGGGAGACTAGCCCTCCCCAGGTTTCCTTGGTGGCCACTCTGGCCAACACCAGGAAAACTCTACTGCCCTCCTCCCGGCCCCGGACCCCTTAAAGGGGCACGGGCTGGCTACGGTGCCCGTGCCAGGTGCAAGCCTGCCAGCACCCAGCCAGCAGACCCTGCACCTGGCACGGATCGAGCCACCCACCCGATGCCCCCCAGCCCTCCCCCTCTTCCCGGGACCAGGCTGGCGGCTCCAGGGAGCTTGCCCGGGACCGCAAGAGGTGGGCACCAGCCTGGGCTAGTGCGGACATCGTGGACCTCGTCCACGATCTCCACACTAGGCACAGGACAGTGGCCGGCTTGGGCAGGATAGCTGCCAGCCTGGCCACCCAGGAGCAGGTGTGCAAGAGAATCAAAGGGGTCCACTGAGACCCCCGACCCTGAGCCCTGAGCTTACAATGGCCGTCCTGGGTCAGACCAAAGGTCCATCTAGCCCAGTAGCCTGTCTGCTGACAGCGGCCAACCCTAGGGACCCTGGAGGGGATGGACCGAAGACAGTGACCAAGCCATTTGTCTCGTGCCATCCCTCTCCAGCCTTCCACAAACCTTGGGCAGGGACACCACTCCTACCCCCTGGCTAATACCACTCCATGGACCCAACCTCCATGACTTGATCTTACGTCCCTTTAAACTCTGTTCTAGTTCTAGCCTTCGCAGCCTCCTGCAGCAAGGAGTTCCACAGGTTGACTCTTTGCTTTGTGAAGAAGAACTTTCTGTTACTAGTTTGAAGCCTGCTACCCATTCCTTTCCTTTGGTGTCCTCTAGTCCTTCTTTATGGGAACTAATGAAGAACTTTTCTGTATGCACCGTCTCCACCCAACTCCTGCTTTTAGAGACCTCTATCATGTCCCCCCTCCGTCTCCTCTTTTCTAAGCTGAAAAGTCCCAGTCTCTTTAGCCTCTCTTCATATGGGACCTGTTCCCGACCCCTGATCATTTTAGTTGCCCTCCCCTCTCCCAGCCTCTCTCTTCCCCTCTCCTACCTCCTTTTCCCAGTCTCCCCCCGTTTTGTTCAATAAAGACAGATTCCATTTTGGAAGACACGTTATCTTTATTTTGTACATCAAGAAGAGGGGCTAGGGAAGGGTAAGTGGAAGGAGGTGAGGGAGGAATGGGGCACGAGCCCCCGATAGGGAGGACTGTGCTGGCTCTGCGGGCTTCTGGGGGTGGATGCTCTCCTGCAGTCCCTAATTGCCCCCTCTTCCCAGATGGCAGCCTGCGGCAAGTGCAGCCGGGCTGATGGCCGAGTGCTGTGATGTGCCCAGTGTGGGCACTCAGGGCACTCCAAGCCAGGACTGCTTTGCCAGCGGGGCACCCCTGAGAACTGTCTGTCCGGGGTGGGGGTCGGGACCCTTTAAGCACAGCCCTCGGCTAGCCTGAGACAGCATCTCCACGCTCTAAGTCCTCCTCTGATGCCCTGCCGGCACTTCTTCTGGCCATCCTTAACCCCACTTCAGGGTCCACTTAATGTGGACGCGCTAGTTCGAATTAGCAAAATGCTAATTCGAACTAGTTTTTAGTTCTAGATGCGTTAGTTCGAATTAGCTTAGTTCAAATTAACTAATTCGAACTAAGTTAGTTCGAATTAGCGCTGTAGTGTAGACATACCCTCAGGGAATAATCACTTCTCTAAATCTGCTGGCAATGCTCCTCCTAATGCGATCTAATATGCCATTAGCCGTCTTGGCTACAAAGGCACACTGTTGGCTCATATCCAGCTTCTCATCCACTGTAATCCCCAAGTATTTTTCTGCAGAACTACTACTTAACCAGTCAGTCCACAGCCTGTAACAATGCTTGGGATTCTTCTGTCCCAAGTGCAGGACTCTACACTTGTCTTTGTTGAAACTCAGATTTCTTTTGGTCCAATCCTCTAATCTGTCTGTGTCACTCTGGACCTATCCCTGTCCTCCAACGTATCTACCTCTCCCCCTAACTTAGTGTCATCTGCCAACATGCTTAAGGTGCAATCCATCCTCTCATCCAGGTGATTAATAAAGATGTTGAACAAAGTCAGCCCTAGAACTGATCCTTCGGGCACTTCACTAGAAACTGACTGCCAATCGGAATTTGAGCCATTGATCACTACCCATTGGACCCAACAATCTAGCCAGTTTTCTATCTATCTTATAGTCCATTTAGCTAATCCATACTTCCTTAACTTACTGGCAAGAATATTGTAGGAGATTGTATCAAAAGCTCTGCTAAAGTCAAGATACATCACATCCACTGACTTACCCATATCCACAGAAACAGTTTCTTCATCATAGAAGCTAATCAGATTGGTCAGGCATGACTTTCCCTTGGTGAATCCATGCTGACTATTCCTGATCACTTTCCCCTCTTCCAAGTGCTTCAAAATGGATTCCTTGAGGATCGTCTCCATGATTTTTCCGGGGACTGAGGTAAGGCTGACTGGTCTGTAATTCCCTGGATTGTCCTTCTCTTTTTTAAAGATGGGCCTTTTTTCAATCATCCGGGATCTCTCCCGATCTCCATGAATTCTCAGAGATAATGGCTAAAGGCTCTGCAATGACATTTGCCAACTCCCTCAGTATCCTCAGATGCATTAAATCTGGACCCATGGATTTGCATATGTCTAGCTTTTCTAAACAGTTCTTAACTTGTTATTTCTCCACCGAGGGCTGCCCACCTCTTTCCTATTACTGCACTAGGCAACACAGTAGTCTGGGAGCTGACCTTGTCTGTGAAGACAGAGGCAAAGAAAGAATCGAGTACTTCCCTTTAGAAGCCTATTCCAGAGCTTATTTATGTTTATAGTTAGAAAGCTTTTCCTAATACCTAATTGAAAACTCCTTTGCTGCAGATTAACTCCATTTCTTCTTGTCCTACCTTCAGTGGACATAGAGCAGCGGTCCCCAACCATTTGGGGTTGCCGGGCACCAGGGGGCATGGCCGTTCGCCCGCCGGGAGCCTGGGGGGCGGGCCCCCCCGAGCGGGGCCCCCCCATAGCCGCTTTCCCGGGGCCAGCGCTGGCGCTCTCTTCCCCCCCCTCCCCCTAAGCGCCGTGCGCCCGGGGCCGGCGCTGGTGCTCTCTCCCCCCCCCCTTCCCCAAGCGCCATGTGCCCGGGGCCGGCTCCGGCACCACGCGTGCGCCACGTGCCCAGGGCCAGGCCAGCCCTGAGCACTTGGCGGGCGCAGACAAATGCCCCCGCGGGCGCCGTGTTGGGGACCACGGACATAGAGCATAACTGATCACTAAATATGACACCATCCACTTTTTTTTTAAAGTTTCCTCTAGGTCAGATTTTCTAAACTCTTTCATTTTTGTTGCTCTCCTCTGGACTCTCTCCATTTTGTTCACAACTCCTTTAAAGTATAGTGATAGAGATGTAGCCGTGTTAGTCTGGTGTAGCTGAAACAAAATACAGGACTATGTAGCACTTTAAAGACTAACAAGATGGTTTATTAGATGATGAGCTTTCGATGAGCTTTTGATGAGCTTTCCTCAGATCAAAGGAAGTGGGTCTGGCTCACGAAAGCTCATCATCTAATAAACCATCTTGTTAGTCTTTAAAGTGCTACATAGTCCTGTATTTCCTTTAAAGTATGGCACCCAGAATTGGACACTGCTTCAGCAGGAGTACTTTGACAGCACTGGGACAGTTACCTTCCATATCTTAACTACAATACTCCTGTAAATATACCCTAGAATGACATTAGCTTTTTTGTAATTGCATCACACTGACTCTCATTCAAGTTGCAACCTACTATAATCCCTGGATCCTTTTCATCAGTACTGCCACCTATACAGTTCAACCTCATTTTGTAGTTATGCAGTTGATTCTTTTTCCTTCCTAGGTATAGTACTTCACACTTATTTTACTGAATTTAATCTGGTTTATTTCAGACCAATTCATCAATTAGACAAGGCCATATTGAATTTTAATCCCTCCTTGCAAAGTTCTTACAACCACTCACCGCTTCATGTCATCTGCAAATTTTATAAGAACACTCTCCCCTCCATTATCCAAGCCATTAATGAAAATACTGAACAGTACCAAAGCCAAGACTGACTTTTGTGGGGCCCATCAGATACACCCTCACAGTTTGTCAGCAAACTGTGGTAACTACTCTTGGAGTTTGGTCTTCCAACCAGTTATGCACCCACATTATAATAATTTCATCTAGACTACTTTTCCCTAGTTTTCTTTAGGAGACTCATGTGGGAGAGTGTAAAAAACCTCACTAAAATCAAGGTACTTAACATCATCGTCTTGTGCCCCTCCCCCACTTCCCCACTGGCACTCCCTACATATATTATTCCAGCAATCTTGTCCAAGAAGGAAATTAGCTACTTTGGCATTTGTTCATTCTTAACAAATCTATGCTAGATAGTCTTTATGACCACTTTATCCACCAGTTATAAAAATCAGGATAGAGTTAATATGTTTGCCATTTTGCAGTCCTCTGGGACCTAACTCATCATCCAGAAATCCTCAAAAGACCATTGCTAATGGTTCCAAGATTGCTCCTTCGGAAATGTAGAATGAATTTCATCAAGTCCTGCCAACATGAATACATCTAACTTAGTTAAATATTTTTAACTTGTCCTTTTCCTATATTGGCTTGTTTTCCTTCCCCCTTGTTGTTCATATTTTGTTGGATATCTAGTCACAATTAACCTTTTTAGTAATGTTGAAACACACTAGGCATTCTTGATGTCCTCAACTGCTAGCTCTCCTTCCCCAGTAAATAGATGCCCTACTTTTTTCTTTGTCCTTCTCTTGCTCCTAATGTATCTAAAGAACCTCTTGTTACCTCTTATGTCTCTTAGGCTACGTCTACACTGGCCCCTTTTCCGGAAGGGGCATGTAAATTTCACCAGTCGTCATAGGGAAATCCGCGGGGGATTTAAATATCCCCCGCGGCATTTAAATAAAAATGTCCGCCGCTTTTTTCCGGCTTTTAAAAAAGCCGGAAAAGAGCGTCTACACTGGCCCTGAAACTTCGGAAAAAGTGCCCTTTGAAGTACTTTGAAGTAGGAATAAGACCCTCCGGAAAAGGGCACTTTTTCCGGAGGATCGGGGCCAGTGTAGACGCTCTTTTCTGGCTTTTTTAAAAGCCGGAAAAAAGCGGCGGACATTTTTATTTAAATGCCGCGGGGGATATTTAAATCCCCCGCGGATTTCCCTACGATGACTGGTGAAATTTACATGCCCCTTCCTGAAAAGGGGCCAGTGTAGACGTAGCCTTAGTGTAATTCATTCTGTGTTTTAGTCTTCCTGATTTTATTCAATTTTTTCACCTTTTTCTAGGATTCTTTTTTGATTTTCAGTTTAGTAAGATCTCCTTTTGGAGGCATATTGGCCTTTTATGATTCTTCCTGTCTTTTCTTTGCATCAGATAGTTTGCAGTTGTTCCTTTAATATTGTCTCCTTTCGAAACTGTCATCTCTCCTGAACAACTTTCCCCCTTAAATTTTGTTCCCAAGGGACCTCACCTACCATTTCTCTGAGTTTGTGAAAGTCTTTTTTTTTCAAATATGCATGTGTTTCACTAGGTCTGCATAGAAGAAAAGCAGTTTTACTCCCTTTACCAGATGCATTTTTGGCCCTGATTCCTGAAAATCTAGTAGTAGCCTAGGGGCCAAACAAACTCCAAGCCTTGCTAGCAAATAATGAATGCCCCTTATTGATCAGGGGAGCTGCTGTTGCTAGTTCTTCCAGTTGTATCTCTCACTCTGCCAGCATTATCTCTGCATTGTTTGTATTGTGCCTCAGAGCATGCGAACATTCATCCAAGCTTTAAACAAAAAATTTAATGGTACCGTAACAAAGCTTCTTGTCAACTTTGGTAAGTCCTGTGCTTTCTGGTAGATTGCTTGCCTAAGAGGCTCACAGCAGCCCTCAGTTTGGGCACTTTCTCCAGGAAATCACCTTGCTGCTTGTTGAGTTATTCTCATCATTGGTCAGCATGGGGAAAAGAGAGGAAACCAAACTCCAAAGTCTCTGCGGCCCCTCCAAGTGGTACAGGGCTCCATGCTGTGATGGGGACTTGGTAGGGGAATCAGGTCCACTTTCTACTCCAGGTTTCAGCCCAAGGAACTTGTGAAAGCAGTTGACTTCAAATATCTCCAATAACAGCTAATAGCTTACAATCTCCTGGACCACTTGCCTGTGGTGTTCCCCAGCACCTTCCTTGCCTCAGGCTTTGTTCAGATACCTGCTTGCATTTACTTCTCCCAGATCCTTCACAGCACTTTCTTCCTCAGTGCCTCGTGCATGCTAAGCAAACAGAAAGGGACCCCTTTTTAAACCAGTCTCAACTGGTTCTTAATTGGTCACTAGGAGTATGTCTAGACTGCATCCCTCTGTCGGCAGAGGGATGCAGATCAGGCAAGTCAACATTGCAAATGAAGCAGGGATTTAAATATTCCAAATGGCCACTGCGTTTTGCCGACTCAGCACTTTGTTGGCAAAAAGTGGCACCCTAGAGAAGGATCTGTCGAGAAAGAAAGCCTTTTTCAAAATATCCTGTAAACCTCCTTGCAGGAGGCATAAGGGATCTGTCGAAAAGGTTTTCTTTCTTGACAGATCTCCCTCTAGACTGCTGCTTTTTGCTGACAAAGTGCTAAGTCGGCAAAACGCGGTGGCCATTTTTATGTAAATTAGGCACGGAATATTTAAATCCCTAACTCACTTGTAATGTCGACCTGCCTAATCTGCATCCCTCTGCCGACAGAGGGATGCAGTCTAGACATACCCTAAGTGTTCTGATCAGTCTGATTTTTACTTGACTATTAAAACCTTTTAATTAGATTCAGGTGTTTTAATTGTCTTGATTGATTCTGGGAAGTTCCTGCTGTTTCTGGATTAGTCCTTGCCAGTTTACCCTGAGAACAAAGACCTATTTTATCTGGGGCTAATATATCTCCCCTCTAACACTGTGTAGCCTTCAGGCCTGACCTTGTCACAGGACCCATCACTGTAATACCCATGTCCCAACTTTTGGTAGATCAAGTGGGGTAAATTGTCACATGCAGATTTTTTTCATCATACAGCATCTTCTTTAGCTTTATATTTTATTATTAAACAATATATTTTTTTTCTTTTGCAATACAGTTACATGCCATTGTAAGAGGACAATTTTTGGGAAACTATAGTACTCTGGAAATACTTTAAAAATGCTTATTCTTTGCACTTTTCATATTTCTGTCAACATCCATGGTAACAACTGCTAAAACACTCTCCTTATGTGGTTTGAAAACTGTGCAATCCAGTGTGGTTTGCAATCTAGACTCCAAGCAACCACCAATTTGTCAGGCCAATGGTTATTTTTTTGCCTTTGGAAACTATTAGATAGGTGTAATTTCTCTGTCCTTTTTTTGCTTGTGGTTTATTTCAAGGATGGTTGATCAGTAGACTTTGTATATTGGTTTTTCATATTGTTTTTTACTCCTGAAAATGCTACTTCGTACATTAGTAATTCTCTCTCTGGGTTGTCAAGCTTGTACATGACATTCTTTTATTTAAACTTTTACTTGTTTGAAAGAGCAGAAACTCTTTTTAGAGTTTTTCTGTTTAACTCCAGATTGATTTTTTTTTGGAAACATAGTAACACTTACCTATGCTGATGCAACCTATTTCATTCACGATTCTTTTTAAGAAAACATATAAGCGCATAATGGTTTCAGCTACCACAGAAGAGAAGGCCACTTCTAGGTTGGAACATGGCAGCAGTTTACTAGTAAAGAGGAGCAAATGAAACAGAATGATAATACCAGCTGACTTGTAAAAGAAATTTAGATAGAATGTAGGTACCCAAACTGGAATTTGGCCTGGACATGTAAAATATGAAAAGTACCATGGGTTCACTACTGGTTACAAAGGATTTTAAATCATTCTCTGCAAAGGTTTACGGTGACTCAGTGGCTCAGGGTGACATGAGTTACACACATGTAGTGAGATTCAAGTTCTCCTTTGAGGAAGGATGGTCCTGTGGTTAAGGTTATAGTGTGAGGCTTAGGAGACCTAGCTTCAAATCCCTGTTCTTTCATGGATTTCCTATGTGCCCTTAGGCACAGTGCTTAGTTTCTGTGTTTCTTGGTTCCATCTGTAAAATGAGGTTACCTCATAGTGGTATTGTGAGGGGAAATCATTAAAGCTTATGAAATGCTCAGGTATTAAAGTAACAGCTACATCAAAATCTAAGGGCTTGTCTCCACAACCAGGAGTATGATGCTTAGGAGATCAATCCCCCAGGGTTCATTTTAGTGGGTCTATTAAGGGCTCACTAAATCACAACACATCCCAATGCTATTGGCTCTGGTACTCTAACAGGTCACAAAGAATAAAGGGAAGTCAACGGGAGAGTTTCCACAGTGAGGATGCCATGGAAATTAAACCTAAGGTACATTGACTCCAGCTACACTAATCATGTAGCTGGAATTGCATATCTTAGGTCAACTTTCTCCTCTAGCATAAACATGGGTTAAAAAAAGATGGTTTACACCAAAGTAAAATAGCAATTCTTATTCATAACTTGGCTTCCTGCAAACTGTTGACTATTAATGAATTTACTCTCCCTTTTTCAAGGTAGACAGCAGAGCTAAATCATAGCTAATACATTTTCAGGACCTTATCTTATCCCTTGTATCATAACACATGGTACAGAACTAGGAGTTACCTGCATTAGATTAACATGGATGCACAAGAAAAGAATTTTCTTAAAATACCTTACTCTCTGCTCACTTTGACCAGCCAAGGAGATTAATAGAAAGAAAAATAGCTACCCTGTATGGCAAATTGCTACCCTGTATGGCCACTTACATGAGAATGGCAAACGATAGTATCTCTAGGGAACACTCAACATCATCAGGTAGGGGGATATTTTGTATCCAGTGTAAAGATTGGACTACTAGTTCTGCTATATTGTTATTGTTAGATTCTTTACTTCATAATCTGTGTGGTAGAATGCCTGTCAGTCTCTGTTCTACCTGAAGGTTCTTGTAAACAAACAGCATTATGATAAATCTCTTGAGTTTCCCGGAGGCACTTTCTGCTGCTCTAAGCCTAAGGTCATTGTGCAGTCAGTCCTGCAAATATTCCCCCTGACTATCAACTAAGGCAGCACATGCCTGTGTGCTGTGATGCTGGAGCATTTTAATATTAAACTCACAATACAGACCTCCTGAAACTGGCATATTTAGCAAGTTTGTGAAATATTTTCATTTCTTCTAAGGACTGAGGGGAGAAGAGCATTATGTGTCAAAATGTCAGTGCAGAGAAGAAACTGTCCCTGAGCATACACTGTTAAGAGAGAAGACAGTTCTGGCATAGGCAGTCCTGCTACTTCCTAGTGATCCACTGACAAGTCACACAAAGATGCTTACCTTCTTTTGAGCTAAAAATGCAGTGAAGCCAATCATCTCTGTCATACAGATTGACTATAATTTTTAACAATGGATTCTAAATCCGTAGTTGGACTCTGAAATGCCTATTCCAGGCATATAACTGCTGATTTATGTATCTAAATGTGAATAAAAATGCCCAATTTAGGCACTCAAATTTGATTAGGACCATAAAGAACAAAGACCAACTTACTGAGTAGTAACTATCCAGAGTAGATATTTTGGGCCACATTGTGCCTCACATTATCTGTGATGCATTTACCACATTTATTAGCTCATATGGATAATAAATGTCTTCTCTCCTAATTTAAAACAAGTGTAATGAAATTTGTGTATTACTGGCCAGTACATTTATGTTTTGAAGGTTTATGCATGCAAGTAATGCGTGAAAACCCCCCCACCTCAGGTTGATTCTTGCTCCGAATTTTTCTTTGGTTCAGGCACTGAGAGTAAACATTAGAGTGGAAAAGTTAAACTTAAAAAGGTACTTGTTACACTCAAAGAGAGAAGAATCAATATCCTGTTTTCAGTGTGCTGTGCAGTTCTGCAGCACTGATTTGATGCACACATGGTACACAGCAGTTTATTGAGTATGACCCTTAAGGGGGATAAGAATGGAAGGGAGAAACACTAGTAGCGAACTACTCTGAAAAAGGCAGTTAATTTCTCTTGCCTATTTACTAGATTTTTTTGTGGGTGAAATAACTAAGATAATTTCTTATCTAGGGGAAATAAATGAGCCAAGTATTGTTTTATAAATTAGCCTGTTTCGTCACATTTGACTTTTCCCTGAGCTTTTCCAAGAAACAGCCACTCTTGCCCAAAATAAAATATCACCAGAGCTTGTGTTGATGTTAAGACCGACATTTATTAGAATGATTTAGTTACAAGGAAAATACATTGGCTTTCAATTATATTGATTAATTATTGTTACTATAACCTTGGATGTAAAATTCATACTGTAATGTTTGGCTGTTCATAAGAAATTAAAAAACAAATTAGAAATAAAACAAAAGAGAATGAGATTTGTGGAGAACACTCAAAACCCTGCAGAGACCACTTTTTAAGAAGAGAAGGTAATGGAAAAGTGGTTACTTGATTATTTTTAGTTATGTGTAATTACCTGAGGTCATGATCTTGCAAACTATTGTGCACAGATTCCTGTATAGCCCCATTGACTTCAGTGGGGTTCTGTCCATCTTCATAGATCCAACTGCAATATCAGGGTCTATATTTGTATATCTTACGTCTTTTACCAATCAATCATGGTGATTATGTGTTCTAGGTTTTTAAAAAATAATGGTGAAGACTTGCCAATTCCATGCCATCTAATAAAGGTGGAATAATATTATACAGAGGAGATATTGATATGTTGATTTAAGAAGTTTGACATTTCTGTGATTATACCAAACCAGAGCTGATTGGGAAATAATATAATTCCTTATTTAAGAAACATCAGTTTTATATATCTTGAAATGTAAAAGGACATAGAATCATAGAATACTAGGACTGGAAGGGACCTCAAGAGGTCATCAAGTACAGTACCCTGCCCTCATGGCAGGACCAAGTACTGTCTAGACCATCCCTGATAGACATTTATCTAACCTACTCTTAAATATCTCCAGAGATGGGGATTCCACAACCTCCCTGGGCAATTTATTCCAGTGTTTGACCAAACTGACAGTTAGGAACTTTTTCCTAATGTCTAATCTAAACCTCTCTTTGCTGCAGTTTAAATCCATTGCTTCTTGTTCTATCCTCAGAGGTCAAGATGAACAAGTTTTCTCCCTCCTCCTCATGACACCCTTTTAAATACCTGAAAACCGCTATCATGTTCCCCCTCAGTCTTCTCTTTTCCAAACTACAGAAGCCCAATTCTTTCAGCCTTCCTTCATAGGTCATATTCTCTAGACCTTTAATCATTCTTGTTGCTCTTCTCTGGACCCTCTCCAATTTCTCCACATCTTTCTTGAAATGCAGTGCCCAGTACTGGACACAATACTCCAACTGAGGCCTAACCAACACAGAGTAGAGCGGAAGAATGACTTCTCATGTCTTGCTCACAACACACCTGTTAATGCATCTCAGAATCATGTTTGCTTTTTTTGCAACAGCATCACACTGTTGACTCATATTTAGCTTGTGGTCCACTATAACTCTAGATCCCTTTCTGCCATACTCCTTCCTAGATAGTCGCTTCCTATTCTGTATGTGTGAAACTGATTGTTCCTTCCTAAGTGGAGCACTTTGCATTTGTCTTTATTAAACTTCATCCTGTTTACCTCAGACCATTTCTCCAATTTGTCCAGATCATTTTGAATTATGACCCTATCCTTCAGAGCGGTCGCAACCCCTCCCAGCTTGGTATCATCTGCAAACTTAATAAGAGTACTTTCTATACCAATATCTAAATCGTTGATGAAGATATTGAACAGAGCCAGTCCCAAAACAGACCTCTGCAGAATGCCACTTGTTATACCTTTCCAGCAGGATTGTGAACCATGAATAACTACTCTCTGAGTACAGTTATCCAGCCAGGTGATACATAGCAATTGCACAAATGGTCTTGCTGACAGACTTCTAGCACCATGATGGGGGACTTGTGGAAATACAGGATCTAAGGCATAGTCAGCGTTACAGCTCTGAAAATCTCTGAAGACAAATTAAACTTGATGGAGAGCTTTAAAAGGAGCTACTTGAAAGACTCAAAGTGACATGGTCAAATGTCTGAGAAAAAAATCTTCAGGAGATCTTTGGATGAAAAGTGCTGTATAATTGCAAAATATTACTACTTTTCTGTGGAAGCCAATTTCTTGCAGTGGTTTGAGAAATGTTGATTTTAATTAGAAAAATAATTTGCAAATCCAGTTCAGAGTTAGCGAGAAATGTTTATCAATGTGTTAACTTTTAGATTACGATGCCAAGCCAAATGGGTACAGGTTTTTCTCTTTTTCACGTAAGCCATCTATGTTGTAGGTCAAATGTTTGGATAAAGTACATTTATGCAAATTTGCCTTTTTTTGTGCATAGGCTATGTTTTCTTATTATTTCAGAGTTTTCTGTTAAAGTTAAAATGCCCTTAATCTTCTCTGTGATATCTACAGGAATAAGAACAATGATAGAAATACTCAGCTCTAATAGTTTTGAGGCTTAGGCCTGGCAGATGCATTCTTCATATGCATTCTTCATATGCAAATAGTATCTTCAGCATGCTGAGTTATTCTAATTTATTTAAAAAAAAAATCTCAAAAGCCTATTTAAAATAAATAATCTTAGCAAAGGGTTTAATTTTCTTGCTGCACTGAATGCATTTCCTTAGGCTTAACAACACTTTCTAATGATTATATAAACTACCAAACTC
Organism: Pelodiscus sinensis; assembly: GCF_052426305.1. Lineage (NCBI taxonomy): Eukaryota > Metazoa > Chordata > Testudines > Trionychidae > Pelodiscus > Pelodiscus sinensis. The sequence goes on from NC_143054.1 coordinate 19,300,488, forward strand.
ATGTCCCTTTAAGAAGTTTATTGAGTATTTTCTGTTTTAAAGCACATGGCATTTTGCCTTGATGTATCTCACAGTAAATGACCTGTTTCAAACTGCATTTTATATAATATTCTGTCATCTATGGAGAATACTCAATACCCCTGAAGGATCATTTCAGAAGGTACCTTAAAACTAAAGTAGATTAGAAAATGGATACAAGTCGATTTTATGGGCTTGATTTTCCTCTCATTAACAATGGCATAAGATCATAGGCTTCAGAGGAATTATTTCAGATTTACAACAGTAGAAAAGGAGAAGACAATCAAGCACTATGTTTATCTTCATTGTGTATCTTCAGAGAGACTACTAATGGGAGGTGTCATGGGGAAGTAATGAGGAAAAAGGTAAGAAAAGGGAGATACCTCTCTCTATCCTAATCCCCCAAAAATGGAGAATTGGAACATATTACAGCCAAAAGAAAAGATATTAACTCCTAAGTTTATTCCATTTATGTATTAATTCTTTAGTGTATATTCTCTTTATGTCAGGAGGATTATTGGTATCAGCTGGGAAGACAACACCCTAATATTAGCTTTCTCTCTGCTGCCAACATCAGCAATGTAGATGTGCAGGTATGAGACACCAACTGCTGGGCCACTGTGTACATATGTCTGGAACTCTTCTCCTGAAGCAAGTACTCTTCTCTGTTAAGTGATGGAAAAGGGGATTCCAGAGGGCAGTGGAAGTGCTTCAAAGACATACTGAAGATGCGCCTTAGAAAAGCAGGCATCAATGTAACCTACTATTAGGACTTGGAACAGATCTTAGAGGTGATACACTATACATCAAGCCACAGGCCACTTTGAGAACAGACATGACACTGACACAGAGAAGCAACAAAAGAGGACAGAACAGGCACAACACTCAAACCAGATATTATGTTTCCTCCAAGATCACAGTTGTCACTTCTGAGGAAAATCTGCAGGGCATGAATTGGGCTCCTCAGCCAGCTAACACCCCAACAATGAACCCCCTGGTCAAATATCATGCTGTGTCAAGAGATATAGTTTCCCATTATAGACTCATTCTTCCGTGTCCCAATACTCTCTCCCCTCTATGCCCATTTTTGTTTTTACACACACACATCTAGATACTCATACTAACATTCTTTCTTCAAATGATCCTTTGTGCACACTAAATACCCAGGTGTGTGTCTTTCATTTGGTCAGTCAGCCATTCTCTTCATTTGCTCACACTGCACTCCCACATTTACCCTCACTCAACCTCACCAAGCTAATGCATTCTCCATCTAGTATGGATAAGAGCATATTCCCTAGTGGTCAATAAAGGAAATGCAAATTCACCTATTAACCACCACTCTGAGATTTGCTCAAACCTTGAAACAAGGCTAATTACATGTCAGTAAATGCTTCTCTTTTGCTCATGTCCTCCTCCTTATATGGGAAAGAAAAGAAGGTGAAGCTCTGGGTTAATGTTGCTGTCTGCACCAATAAATAGCATGTTTGGAAAACCCAGTGGTGGTACAGATCAAAGAACCAGACAGCAAAATGATACTGATATATGACAATGTCTAGCAGTATTTATACATGAGGACTGTCAGCGACAGAAGAATATTCAGTGATGTCCTTTTTTTTAAACTGTGCTATACAAAAATAATTTGTATTAACATCTCCTGTACATTTTAATGGCCAAATAGCTTTTTTAGGTTTGGACATTTTTAATGAATTCTAATTAAGATGGACAAATTGCTGCCATTTTAAACCTTTCAACAATTAACAGAATTTCAACTGTATAAAGCCCTGCTTTTTTACACCTGTTTATTTTGTATATAAAAATTCACTTTCATAAGGCAAGTTCCAGAATCGGGTGCTGTAATATTTCTCCATTACAATAATTAACAGAACATTTGTTATTTGTCCAAATGGTTATTTATGTTGTTACTTTTGTTCTCTCTCAGCTTCATGCTTAAGAAAATTAATGCAAAGTCTCCACCTAGTGGACAAGAATATTTTAGTGGCTTCAAAGCATTTTTCAACATACAGTACTTTCAATATCTCTCATTTAATCCAGTCAATTTAGCTCATAACTATTTTGAATTGCAAACTGGAAATTAACATCTCACTTGTGGAAATAAAATCTCTCTTCTGCTGCAGAAACAAAGACATTCACAGATGCATTTCATATTTGGTAACTCGTGCACTCATTCCTATAGGGTACCAGTGTTGCTAATGCCCCATGTGCAAGACACTTCAGGGAGCCTGGTCAGGAAGAGAACCAAAATTTTGCATAGGTGGCAAATTTGATGTCTTGATGGTACAGGGAACAAACTAACTCATTACATTCAGGGATGGGGAACCATTTTGGGGTTGGGGGCCACTGACCCACAGAAAAATCAGTTGGGGGCCACACATAAGTGAGAACTCAGAAACAAAACTAAAAAAAAAAAATCTTCACTGCCTTGGTCCTAAAGTGAGGAGAAAAAAAATGCTCACAGATGTGGCCCCCCAATTGAGAAGCAGGGGAAAAAAAGAGGCACTCACATCATTCCATCACTCCAAACCACTGCAGCAAGGGCGCCATTTTGGGTGCTTGGCGGGGGCAGCAGCTGTGCGCTCCGGGATGCGGCTTGCTTTTCAGCCCCTTCCCCAGACGCTAAGGAAGTGAGGGGAAAGTGCTCACATTCTGTTCATTCCTTTCACAGAAGGGAGCTCACCAGCCAGGAGTGAGAGGTATGCAAGGAATGAAAGCACTTTCCCCTTGCTCCTTTAGCATCCCAGGAATGGGATGAAAAGCAAGCTGCATCCCAGAGCACACAATTGCTGCCCTCCCCCATGTGCCTGAAATGCCACCCTTGCCCTGCAAGGGAGGGGAGTGCAAAGGCTCAGCTCTGGGCCGAATTAACTCTTCTTTTGGTGGGGCCAAAAATGAAGGATTCATTGTGTGGGAAGGAGCAGGCTAGGGGTGGGGGTCCTGGTCTGGGCATGAGGTAGGGTGCAGGAGCAGGCTGGGGATGCGAGAGGTAACAAGAGTGGAGGTCAAGATCTGGGCAGTTAAGGGTGTGTGTGGGGGGGAGGGATGGGTTTGGGAAGCTAAGTGGTGCAGCTGGATATTTGTCACTAACCAATTCAATACAGGGAAACCAAGCTTAATGAAAAAAAATAAAACACCCTGAAAAGTTCCTTAAAGGAAAAAAACAGCAACAAACTACTCTCCCCCTGAAACTGCTATTGCTGAAACTGTCGCTGTCCTCCTAGAATTTAGGTCAGGAGCTGTGTTTGTATTCAGCTGTCCCAAAGGTGAAGAAGAGCTTGCTAGAACTGACTTTATATTCTTGAAGTAGGGTATCCCATCAGGACAAGTTTCCTTTCAAAAAGAGAAAAGAAGAAAAACAAAATAGACACAATCTTCTCTAAAGAGATCTGACTTCTGCATTATTAGTGTCTCAGTCACACAGGCACTCCCCCTCCCCCCCAAAAGCCCATAAAAATAGAGGTTCAACTGGACAATATTTACAATTAATAAAAAACTTAATTTCGGGGGGGGGGGGAATGGAGACAGCAGCCGTGTGCACTGTGACACAGCTTGCTTTTCTTCCTGTTCCCTGGACTATCAGGGAGCAATGGGAAAATACTTGCATACCGTGATTTACTTCTCTGCCCCCTCCCTTCAACAGCTAGGAGCTAGAGGCATGCACAGGTGTGGAATTCTGTCCAATAGTAAAACTCTCAGAATATGTCTACACTGCCACCCTAATTTGAACTAGGGTGGCTAATGTAGGCATTCGAACTTGCAAAGGTCATTACAAGGTCATTATTGATAGCCAAAACTCCAAACCTGCAAAAATGCATGTACATTTATGCAGCGGCTTCAACAGATTCATAAATGGGATTTAGGCAACAAGCAGATGCTTTAGGCACCTAAATCCCAGGGACAGGCACCACTGGCATTCTTGAAACCCTATGTGCCTATATTTCTGATTCTGCACATACACACTACTGCTCCACCCCAGGCATCCAGAGCGATGCACACACTGGAACAGTCCTTAGCAGATCAAACTCCATAAGCAAGCTCACACAAAGACAGCTGGGGATTTAGTCACCCACACTGTGTCTAACAAACTCCATGCAAAATTGCCAGAGGAGCTGCTGGCATCACCCACCTTCTAACACACTAGTAAGAATAGTCATCTGGAAAACAGGAGACCCAGGTTTAATTCAGCCCTCCTGCAGAAAAGGGAAATTACCAGGGTACAAGGGTGGAGTTTCGGGGGGGGGGGGGGGGGGAATGGAGACAGCAGCCGTGTGCACTGTGACACAGCTTGCTTTTCTTCCTGTTCCCTGGACTATCAGGGAGCAATGGGAAAATACTTGCATACCGTGATTTACTCCTCTGCCCCCTCCCTTCAACAGCTAGGAGCTAGAGGCATGCACAGGTGTGGAATTCTGTCCAATAGTAAAACTCTCAGAATATGTCTACACTGCCACCCTAATTTGAACTAGGGTGGCTAATGTTGGCATTCGAACTTGCAAATGAAGCCCGGGATATACATATCCTGGGCTTCATTTGCACGTTCCCGGGCACCACCATTTTAAATGCCCCATAGTTCAAACTAACAGCCCACGGCTACACGCAGCACAGAGTAGGTAGTTCAAATTAAAGCTCCTAATTCGAACTACCGTTAAACCTCCTTGCAGGAGGGTGGCAGTGTAGACATACCCCCATAGATTTAAATGGAAGCAGGATTTCATGCCAAGAATCTATAAACTGGCTATCACATTAATCCTCCACTTTTCTGCTGGTTTCTTTGGTGAACTGATCTGACTTATTTTTGACCCCAGCTTTCTAAATAAAGACGAGGATTCAACAATAGTATCTGAAAAGGAGCAGGACTAACAGGTCCTACCAAGGTGAGAAGGGCAGTATGCGAACTGAAATTGAATACTAGAACGGAGGCAATTAATTTTGCTTACGTTATGAGTGTTTTTCACAAGAGCTTGCATCCAAGTCTACATAATACTAGGATATGTCAGGAGTATCTCAATTTTAACAGAGCTAAACTACTATTACACCAGTGTGAGGTATCTCATTATAAATCCTATATATGGAGGGGTCCCGATCAGTCTTTATCAGTCTCCATATAAGTAACAGGACTTGACTTGAAAAATCAAGATCTTGAAATCTTCTACAAAGAGATTAAAACTAATTGGTCTACGTAAATCAAATATTACAATGTCAAGCTTTTTCTCTCCTTTTAAAACTTTTTAAATTAAGTTTCAAAGGAAAAGTCATTTTGAACTGGGAAGCTGAAACTTTTCACTTGGAAAATGTCAAAACATTTTACCAATTCAGAGCTTTTTTTAAACATTTATTTAAGTTGTGAAATTGGTCAAAACTGGTCCTTTCCCAAGAACAGTACTTGTTTAAATGTGTCTGGATTTTTTTGTCAAAGAAATGTTTTGTGAAAAAATTCTATAGCAGCTCTAACAATTGGGTAAGTCTTCAAGCACCTTTGGCCTTATACACATTGAGAACTGGCTTAGTAATGTGGCAACCACATAAGATTCTATTGGCTATGTTATACTAGAGATCAGAGCTAATGGACCCTTCTGGCTTTAAAAATCTATGACTCTATCAACACAAATATAAATAAATGTTCTGATCCTATGGTTTTATTCAGACCAAAGTCGTTTAAAAGTCAATTGAATAAATAACACAAGATAACTTCCAGATTTTTGGATCTGATTTTTTCTCTCCTAACATCTCAGCATACTGATGATTTTGGAGAACAATTATGGAAATATATATTACACTGGAAAAACATAACTCCTGGAATGAAAGAACTGAGGGTGAGATATTTCAAAAGCACCCAATGGACATAGGAACATAAATCCCATTGAAAGTCAGTAGGACCTGAAATCCTAAATCAAGCTTTTTTGAAAATGCTATCTCATGTGTTTGTGTGTGTATTGTGGGGGCAGGAGGGAGATTAGAGCATTTTGTAAACTACCATTTTTCACATATTGAATATAACTGCAAATCTTAAAAAGTCTAGAGTGAGACAGAAAAATTCTCAGGACACAATCGTTGCCTTTCTGATTTAATTTAAATATCTTCCTTATTTTACAATTTGCATTTGGCATTGTTCTTTCATAATGCTAAGCCTGTCTGTAAGATACTGTAGAGATTTAATTTTCCACCTACATTCCACCTTTCTATAAGGAAGCATTACCATTTTCCAACATCAAAACCAAAAAGTGCCAGGAAAATTGTGTTTAGGAAAACGGAAAAACAGGAGTAAGCATACCAAACTCATATAAGCCACACCATTTGTTAAGATTTGCTTTATATTCACAGAGCCACTAGATGGCAATATAATTCAAACATGAAATATCAGAAACAAAGAAATACATGTCTGGACTTTGCTTTATAAAACATCACTGACCTACTCTTCATGATGAATCAAAACTGTGCTAGATAAAATAGCTAAACTAATAATAGTTAAAATATTTTAAATGTAGATAACGGAGTAAAATATCCTCACTATTTGCACTATTTCTATCAAGACACACCCAATTACAAACTGTGGGGCACATGAGATTATAAGGTAAAGGGATAAAAATTCCTCTCACTAGGCTCCTTCTTTAACTGCTGCTACTTGCTTCCATACTGGAAGAACAAGGAGGGAGGAAGGGATGAGGAGTAAGGTGTGTGGCCTCTCCCAGAAGAGACGGTGTGTCTGTGGGAGGGGGGTACTTCTGCCTGCTCATCTATCCTGAGGCTGATGTATGGTCACCCCCATGGAAAGTAGTTAGGTTGTCTGTACAGGTTCTTATACATGAATGCTGGGGATTGCTCGAGGGCCAGAAAAACCTGTGGCTGTAATTCTGGGACTCTTGGGCTGTGTCTAGACTGACAAGTTTTTCTGCAAAAGCAGCTGCTTTTGTGGAAAAACTTGCCAGCTGTCTACACTGGCCACTTGAATTTCCGCAAGAACACTGACTTCCTACTGTCTGAAATCAGTGCTTCTTGCGGAAATACTATGCTGCTCCCATTCGGGCAAAAGTCCTTTTGCACAAAGCTTTTGTGCAAAAGGGCTAGTGTATACAGCTCAGATTTGTTTTGCGCAAAAAAGCCCCGATCGCGAAAATGGCGATCAGGGCTTTTTTGCGCAAAAGCGCGTCTAGATTGGCACGGACACTTTTCTGCAAAAAGTGCTTTTGCGGAAAAGCATCCGTGCTAATCTAGACGCTCTTTTCCGCAAATGCTTTTAATGGAAAACTTTTCCGTTAAAAGCATTTGCAGAAAATCATGCCAGTCTAGACGTAGCCTAGGGGTGTGAGATGAGACCCATAGCATATCTGTCTGTGTTTTGCTGGGGCCACCTGTCTGGAATGTATCATGGGCAGGGGATGCTTGCAGGTCAGGGAGCAGGAGGTTACTTGGCCTGCAGGGGCTTCCAGATTTCAAGTTGCCAATTAAAATGATGTTCTTGGAGGCATAAAAAAAAGTTTAAATACCTCTGGTGACCGAAGGAATACTGCAGTAAATATTGGTCATGTATTGTTTGTTTATAACACCTAGGATCCTGTTTATAATACTGGATCTTGATTGTGCTCAACCCAGTACAAATACAAACTCAGATACAGTCACTGCTCCAAAGAGTTTATACTTTAAAGATAGTTTTCAAACGGTATTTTAATGTGATGGTTTTCTACAATTATTTGTGGAGGGTGGTTTTGTTGGGAGCAAATTCATTGGATAGGAAGGGCAGAGGTAAAAAAAAAAAAAGAAAGGGGAATACAGAGAGTGAGGCAGAAGTAGAAAGATTGTGAGGAAGGGCAGAAGAAATGAACAGAATCATTGAAATGAAAAGACTATCCAGAGTGACTGTTGTAAAAACCACTCAGGCACTGATGGCATCATCACTGTTCACAGCTCCCCATTACTGCAGTTTTCAGCTCCTGCCATCTCAGCTGCAGGCTGGACTCCTCTCTGGTTCCCCTTTCTCACCAGGTCACCTTCATATCTTCTTCCATGCTACCCCTTATGCAAATACCATAATGCCTGACAAACCACTATTTCTTCAAATCCTTTATCAAGTCATACTTTTCCCCTACTACCTACAGAAAACAGCCAACAGTGTATGAGCCAGGGGATTTTGTAATATCACTTTTATTTACATACTTCATTGAAAAATGTGTCACCAATCTACATACAGCTTATTTCCCATTCCTTTCAATTGTGTGGTACACCCACATCTTTACTCTACATGGTGCTCCAATATTCACACAATATGAAGTAGTCTGTTGGAACAGGCTTTGACACAGTATGGCATAAACCCTAAAATGGTTGTAGTCTTTGATTTGGACATAAGGGAGATCTTTTCCCCCATATTTATTTATATTACATTACACTTTTCCACATTCAAGGCATGACTAAAGACAACAGGCAAGCTTTTAAATAAACGGACAAACTTTCCATTTCTAGAATATTTGGTTGAAATTTATATACCTATTTAGAACTGCTGCTTAACAGTGGTTGTCATTTTGTTACTCTTCATAATATTTGGTTGACATTGCTTTAGAATAACAAAAAGAAACTGAAAAAAGATGGCCACATTAACAATACTCTAATATTCAAAAAATAGTCCAGTAGCCTACCATAATTAACAATGAAATTGAGCTGGAGATGTGGCCAGTTCTTGTTCAGTCTTTTTTGTTGTTGTTGTTGTTGTTAAATAAAAGTTGGCTTTTTCTTCCATTAAATTCAAGGTTACCTTTGCTTACAAGTGCGCCTATATTTTCTGAATGAAAAAAATATTAAAGAAGAACTCTGTGGACATCCAAAGGGTTGAATAAGGTCCTGAATATTTAAGGCCAGCATGGGGTATCTGCTCTCATACCAAATAGTACACTACAATAAATCCTACTGAGGTTAGCAGATTTCTAAAATATGGAACAACTTTTTTACAATCTGGCCCATACGATTTTTATTGTAGTAGAAGTTAATAGTACACAAAATGAAAGGACACAGGACTTGCTGAAAAACACTTAGTAAGTTAACAGATAAAAATCAAAATGTACTCATCTAACTCTGCAAGCAAAGGAAAATAATTCAAAATTAACTATAAATATAAAGGAACGATAACATAAGTTTCTTTGTGAGGAAAATGATTTTTAAGACAGTCACAAGTGAATGCAAGATCAGCTCCGATGTAACACAATTGGTAATTCATAAACTACACATATATTATTAACAATGGTGAATTTCAACTCTCTAATTTTGATTTTAGATTAATAGGATACTGTAGTTTAATCTGAGTACTGTCATGGATTTTAGCATTTTAAAAGTATCTTTGACCTCTTTTGAATAGTTTACCAATGGCAACGAGAGAAGTTAAATTCTAGTTGATATGATGAGACGTTTTCGTGGCCTTTATTTATTTCAGATGCCATGACAATATCCAAGCCTTCCGTATCTAGAAAATCAATAATTTCAGTATTTCAATTTTGGGAACAAAGTTACATATATCTATAATATCCAGTCCATATTTAATAAACTTTTTTAATTCTTATTTGTGTATCATACAACATCTGCACCATTTAAAATGTCTAGTAGAGATGAAAAGCATTTTTCATTCTAATCTACCATATTCAGACACTTATAACAGCGAGATTTACAATTTTGGTCTAAAGTTCTCTATCCAAAAGTAAATTCTTTAAGAAAATGTAAGCTGTCTTTTCAACCATTCTGGAGTTGTCAGAATGCATTAATTAAAACAAACACACACACACAAACAAAAAAACACCGCATTTTTATCAAAGTTATATTATTGGAAACATCCATTTGAAAAGAGTTTTCAGCATCCACAGATGAAGACTAACATTACAAATCAATTATTTTCTCAAACTATTACTTTGCCATTATGGAAGAAAAACATTTAAACCTTCTAAAATCCATTGTAATATATCAAAGACAGTAACAGAGAGATTCTATCCACCTTTGTGTGCCTGCAACATGTTGAGAAGTGGAAGTATGGAATGTGCCCTCCACCCAAGGTCATAATAGCAACACAGAATTTTGGTCTCTACTTTGAGTAGGCAGAACCTCATGGCATGGTACAAATCCACTCTGCCTCCCAAATCAAACTTTTCCATAATTAGCACCATTTAGATCTTAAGACCTCATATCAAGCCAGAAGAAGGCAATGAAGTCTTCTATTTTTTTTAATGTATTAGTTCAGGCCCATATTTAGTGATCTTTGTTCTAGAAATAAGAGAGTGTTAGGGTACTAAAGTTCCTTTCCTTCATAACAAACAATTTGGTTTTATTCCTGTTTGTGATGAGCCTTCCTGGGTACATAAAAACAGAAATAAAGGCCACACTCTGTATTGGTATCATTGGGAAGTAAGTCCATTGAAGTAAGTGGTATCACATCAGTGTAAAACTTATATAAAATTAGAGTGAGACCTACTTGCTTTATAATATAAATGGAAACATATTATAGAGCTGAGGTTCTGTACTACTCTACTGAAAAAAGTATTTTTAACACTGAATCTTACTTACTATTGTAACATTCTTTTGATGCCATCTCTTTGCTAATCTTCATTTCCTTCATTCTGGTTTTCATGTCAGCAGAGTCACATGTCTCAATCGTTGCTTTTGGAGGCAGATTTTCAGTAAGTCTTTCTAAGACAATGGTGTTGCATGTCTTATTCAAAAACTGCATAAATACATTTTTATCACACTCAAGTTCATCTTTTGCAGTATTTTTATCATTCCTATATGAACTGAGTTTCTTCCTGAACCGTTTTCTAAAATATGTCTTGTTGATACAACTTCTTGAAACCGCACCAACATTTTCATGTTGCAGATTTGGTGTTTGCTGCTGGGGATTCTCTTTTTCAGCTAGCAAGAAAGTGCTTTCAGTAAAGATATGTTTTTGTTCAGAAATTGGCAGAAGCCATGATGTCTGAGCTTTACCTTGAAGTTGTGAGCCTGGCTCAGTTGGTTCTGTACTGTCAATTCCAACAAGGCAGCATGTATTTTTACTGTAGACAGCATAACCATCTGCCACCAAGTTATCTGCTAGATTATTCTGCTCACACAGAATGTCTACCTCTAGTTTCATTCCAGAACCATATTGCTTAAACTGAAAAAGCAAGCCTTGTTTACTTAGAAATTCCTGAAACAAAAGTTTAGCTTCATCACTCCAGTGTTTTCCTTTAGCAGGAATCACACCAGATAAGGAGCAAGAGTAAGATAATCGAGGTAAACAAGTAAGTTCTTCAGGAACAACTTTCAGTTTATCAATATCTGAGTAGGGAATATAAGCAAGAAAGCCATAATCAATAAACATAAGAACAACAGACTGATCTGAAACTTCAGAAACTTCTACCCTGTTCCACTGTGCTTCCAACCCAAACTTGACTAAACAACTTGTACCAGGAGTCACAAGATCCCATGGCAAACTAGGCAAATTTTCAGGAAGGTCAGAAAGTAGCACAAATAAGGTTTTCATAGTGTCAAGTAAGTCTTCTAATTGAATGCAGAAATGTGAAGGATCAGTAACTGTAGTTGCAAATCCAGGGTATTGATTACCACTTTGGAGAAGTGCCCATGTAACTGAATTTATTCTAAAAGACAGTATAGATGTCTTGGAACACACATTAATTGCACTTTCTGAACAATTAATTTTGTTGATCTTGCTTTGCCCACAGATCTGATTCAAATATTCCAAAAGCAAAATCCCATCTACTAAGATATCCACTTCCCAGATACAAGAAGATTGCAAGTATCTCAGAAATCGGAACTTTACTTCACGATGTGCAATTGCATTTACCACACAGTCATAGGACATATCACCTGAATTTTCAATCGAAATCCATTTACATGATATAGCTTGTTTAGGAATGCTCCTGATTTCATTACTGAGCATTTTTGTTTTGTGCAAGGATACCACTTCACATCTACCACGATCCATGAAGAAAACTAACGTTTTCTTGTCACTAACAAGTTGCTTCACTTCTGATCTGTACCACTTCAAGGTTCTTTTAGATTTTGTCAAGCATTCCAATCCTTCTTGAATATTTTCTACTGCAATCAAAGAGTTTCTTTTTGCTTCTTTGGCAACCATTACATTTAAATCTGAAAATACTTGCACATTTTTCATTAATTTTATGTAGAAATTTCCACATTTTGAAATCTGAATAATTTCTGCTCTTTCTAGTTGTCCAGGATTCAGATCTTGGTTAGGGATTTTAGAGAGAATTTCAGAAGTGTTTTTAGTTTCAACAGCCTTGTATTTATTCCGAGCTCTAGATGTCTTTGTTAGTTCTTTATGTTCAGGATCTGCATTTGTGACTGGAAGTTCTTGTTCTGTTTTAGTTTCCATATTTAGCATTGGAATGTTTTGTAAACCTAAGCTGGCATGTCTCTGCATTAACTCATTAACCATAGACTTTCCATCACAAATTAGATCTACCTCCCACTGTTGTTCATGTTGTTGCAAAAACACACAAGTGATTTGTTTATTATTTACTTTTCTGGAAAAGTAGAACATATCATTGCTATTCCAGCTTCCATCAGGATGAGTGCTTTTTACTCTACTAAGGAAACAATGGATACTGAGCCTAGGCAAAGTTAAGAACTTTCCTTTAATTTTATAAAGTTTTGAGGAACTCACAACGGCTGTATTACCATAGTCAATGAACTCTACCTCATAGGAGTTTCCTGATGTAACAGTTTTAATAACTGCTCTGTATAAGAAACTATCAACTGCATATTCTGCTAAAACAAGATTCCCTGCCACAAGTTCACTCGGGTCATTTTGATGGTCTACATTTATTTTTCCAGCATTTAGTTCTTCTTCAAGTTGAATGACTATGTTTTCATCCTCTGCAAGTTGAATATAGAAACTACAGGGGTTATTTATATTAGAAATGTACCCTGCTAACTGAGAATTCAGCTCAATATTATGTGGAGGAAGATTGATGTATTTGGGTCTATTTAATCTACCTTCTTGTTGGCCTAGTTTGTTGGTGCAATATTCAGTCATGTCTTCAGGGATTTCCTGCAAATTGAACACAGGGCAAAGTAGGGATTCAGGAGTAAGTTTTCCATCTGCGTTTTTCTTGGTGTGTTCTGAAGATACATTCACATTTTTATAAACTAGCTCTTTATTCCCATGGAATATCAGTGGTTTAAAGGGGATATTATACAATTTTTCTGAAAAAAACACAGGTTGTTCTTTATTCTCAAAATCCTCTTGAAAATAAGTTTGAGAAGATATATCATGTACTTGAGTTATTTTAGATTTCAAGGCAATTCTCTCAATATTTTTAACTTTTGTTTTATTACCTTTATAAGGCTTTGCTTTGTGCACCTTACTGTTTTCAACAGACTGTTCTGTACAACTTTTCATATTCCGCAATTCTTCTGTGTACTTTTTCCCATTTTCAGACAATAATTGTAGAATTTTCTGATTGATCTGGATATGTCCATCATACAGCTCCACACCAATCTGAGCATCTGACTCTCTGGATACTACTACTGCCTTCAGTGGTTTACCCAGGAAATTCTTCTCAAACCATTTATTGACCTCAGCTGGAATTTCTCTTTCTCTAAGATCTGACAGATAACATTTAATGGCTTGCATGGGTGTTAATAGCAAATCTGTGGCATGATTGGGAATAGGCATCAGTTTGTCTCTCTCTATCATCTGTTTATTCCCAAAGTCCACAAAGTAGGCTAGTACATAAGACGATGATCCCATGGAAGATGCCAAAGCTCTGTAAAAGAGACCATCTTCAAAATATTTGGCTATGCATAATCGTATTTTGCTTGGGTCATATTCTGAACTGTTTGGAATGCTACTAATCTCTGCAATCTTATTCATCAATTTCTCTATAATTTCAGTGTTACGATTAAGCTGGCAATAAAATTTTGCTGGGCTGTATACATGTGTTATATATACTTCCTCTTCACTTCCAATTTTTATATTAAAAGAGGAGTAGCAAAAACTATACAGAAAAACTGATGGTTTAAGTACTTCTGTGAATCTATTAAGTTGGGACTGGCTATGGTCCATGAGAAACTGCTGTGCATCAATAAATGGAGTCTGTAAATCAACCAAGTTATACAAGCAGTTAGGTCTTATGAGAATTAGAGCATAAATGACACAAGTAAATAGCCCACTGCAAGCAGAAATGAAGTTTTCAAAATCCCTACATGTCTCTTTAGTCCAAATGAATGGGTAAATCTGTGAGGATTCATTTATGACCTTAAGACTACATCTAAATGCTTGACTTTCCAAAGCTAGAAAGTCTGGAAGAATAGCTTGAAGATCCTTAAGTAGAACTCTTTCCTGATTACCATAGTCTACAAATATCACATCAGCTTCATTTTTGGATACTTGTTTCAGAACAGTCGCTCTGTACCACTTCCCATCCTTGGAGTGTTTTGCAACACAGGCAATCTGTCCAGTTCTATAAGGATTGTTATGCACTTCATAATAACTCTGAATTTGCTCCATTAAATTCATTAGTTCTGGTAATTTGCTTTGCAACTGACATAAAAAATAAGATGGAGAAATAATATGAGAACATTTGACATCAAGAACTGTTCCTGGTTTAAATGACAACTCTTTGTAAGAGCTAATAGGGTCACTTTTCCCAGATATTACACAGTGCTTTTTGGAAAGAGTACTTTCCCAACTTGGCAAAGATTCAAGAGACTCTCTTCCCACAGAAAAAGAGTTTAATAACTGTTTGTTTTGATAGATATTTCTCACTGCTGATACTTTACTTTTAGGTATAATGAATGCACCTGGTGTGTTTATATATTTTTTAATTTTCTTTTTTGAATTTAGGCCTTTGGAATTTTTCACAAAATTCAAAAGAGAATCTGGTTTCACTTCCCAATACTCAGCATATCCAGCTTGAACCATAAGTGTGACAACATCTATTTGTTCCAAGCCATTCAGAAACTGTGCATTAACAATGTACTTACCATTTTGCTTTGCAATGACATAAAACAAGAGTGATTTGTCAAATACAACTTTTTTAAAGAAATCCGTTTCTTTTTTAACCCATATATCCTCAATGGGAAATGCATGAGCAAGTGAACAATGCATGGCAAGTGCTGGTAATTTACAGAACTCTGGAAGCAAAATTTTCACATCATGAAAGGGTATGGTATCTGTATTTCCAAAATCCAAAAAATAAACGTTAATGTTTACATCTCCAACCTCAGTGATAAGTGCCCGATAAAACTCCTTGTCTTTGCTGAACCGGGCACAGCAGAGTAAACCAAGCTTTGGATTTTCCACAATCTTATCATAAATTCCATATCTGTTATAAACCTCTGCAATATTTTTCATCAAGGCTTGAAACTCATTGTTATAGTCATCAGTTTGAATCCAAAAGTTTGATGGATTCAACACGTACTCAACAAAACCAACATTAACAGAATCTATTTTCATTTCTACTGTTTTGCAAGATATTGATAAAGGGTCCTTTTCAATTAAGCAGTTTCCTACTTGTTCTGTGTTCCCAATAAAGCTCTCAACTGAAACACAGATCTCTTCATAAGCTTTGATGTTTCCAAGTGTATTAGTGACAGTTGTTTTAGAAACTAGGAAACCTGCTTCAGCTACCTCATTCATCTGTTGTGGATATTTAGCATTAACATCAGATTCTTGAGTATGTAATGTAACATAATACAAACATTCATTGGCATTGAATAAATCAATGCTGGCATACACAGCACTCTGCCCTAGCAAGGCCCATTTAAATTCTTTCAGTTGAGAATTTCTTACAGCTTCACTCTGATCATTGAAACATGACAGCGCACACTGAAATGAAATCATAGGTAAGGAAGTGAATTTGGGATGAAGTTTCAGAACATGATTGGAAGGAACAGCTTCACTGTTGCCAAAATCCATGAACCAAACCTTTACTTGGCCATCAGAGAGGAGCTGCTGTATCACTCCCCGGTGCCACTGTCCTTTTTGTCTTTTTGCAGCACAGAGAGTTCCAAAACTATCACAAGATGGAATATTTTCCCTACTGAGAGCTTCATAATGCAAAGTCATTGCTGTGGTCATGTCTTCTAGCCTTTTCTGCCATTTTAGTATCTGACAATAAAATTTGCTTGGACTGATTGCAACAGTAATTTTTAACTTCTCTATACTGCCAATAGATAAAGAAGGCAGGAATCTATCCAGAATTGTCTGAATTGGTAGATTTTCAGCATTGCTGAAAGAGGATATATCTGGCTTTGTGTATTTCTGTTGCAGCAAATCTGGCATTTGTTTGCAAAGGAGCTGTTGGGGTAATTCTTTTAACATTTCTACAATAAGATGAAATGAATCTCTATCAACAAGTTTTCCTAACTGCAGTTCAAGAACATCACTAGTGACTTTTGGTACTTCAAGGAGAAACAACTGGCATGGTAAAATTGCTTGAACGTGACCTTTAATCTGTAATCCTATTAGAGAAGAAAAATAATTTATAGCTTTTGGACCCCAATTTTCTCCAAATGGAAGTATGTTCGCAAATACACCACACACTACTTTTGGAGGCAGCTGGAACAATTCACCACAAGCAGAAGCAACATGCATTTCATTAACTTTTAGCACTTCTCCAATGTCTATGAGAAACACTTTACAGATTTCTTCTTTCTTTTCCAGAACTCTTCCTCTATGCCATTCTCCATTTGTGTCCTCCACCAAACAAAACTCGCCAATACCAATGCTTTCCTTTACTTTGGATACATGTTGTATTTCCTTTTGCAATATGTGGTAATCGAAGTCACATTCGGCCTTATATTTGCCCTGAAATGTCACGAGCACTTCCTTTGGGTGGCACTGTATGTGAGTTATTTTCAGATCCATGTCTAAAAATTTTGGTGATGGAAACAAAGAATCCATTGTCTACAAAACAAAAATAAGACCTGTTTTGATAATCCTCCAGTTTTCATTTCACTTTTTCACATTACAGTAAAACTTGTGTTATCCGGCACGCTTGGGGATTAGGGCGTTATGGGTTATCTAAAAATTCCGATTATCTGACGGTCCCATCAACCAAAGAAAAACCAATGAACAATAATAGTAAAACTAAAGTTAATACTGGTAGTTTTGTAGTGTGAGGCAGTTGGTCTCACATTTCTATTTTGAGTTAAAGATGATTAGTACTTCTTAAATAAAAAATTATTAAGCCAATCATGGCAAACCAAGCCAGATCTGTGCGCCTGAAGATATGACAGTATTGTGGCTGGGGACAATGCTGGTTAAAGTTTTCTGGTTAACAGAATGCTGGATAACAAAGGTTTCACTGTAATAGTATTCAATTCCTTAAAATAATTTGTATTCAGTATATCTTTAACAGTGCATTGTCCACAAACAAATACTTTAAATAAATTTTTAGTGGTTTTAATTCTAATTTTTCCCACTTATCTGGGTACATTTTTCCACTTACCTGGGTACATCAAATGTTATCTGCATATATTCCTCATAAACTAAGAGTGTATCCTGGGACTCACTATTAAGCTTTGACTGGCTTTATCACCTTACATGGAGTAATCCATACGGTCCTCAAATATACACAAATCCCTTATCTCTATTCATTTTATATGTATTTGCAAAACAAGAACACAAGAGATTTAGTATTTCTGTCATTCATGCTGTTTCAGCTAATCCTGCAACTGGACTGCCTTTCACTTTGCAGGTAGTCTGAAGACATTCCAGGGATTTAACAAAGACACACGAGCTAAACATCACACACCTGACAGCTCATCTGAAGTTTTGACTCTGTTGAGAAGACAAATCACAAAGATTCAGTGCTCTATTTTAACAGTTTTATTATTTTCACTGAGGTGTGGGGCCACTTTTCTCTTCCACATCTAGATATTATTTTATTTGAGGGTTTTTTTATTTCCCTAAGACACATCTCTTTCCCTTTCCTCTTCCCCATTCTCCTTCAGGAGGATTGATCTGTGGTTCTGTGAAGTAGTACTTACCTCTTTTGATGGAATTATAGCTTTTAGTATAGCTGCAGATGTGTTATTCTTTATAATGTACTTCACATGTCTTTTTAGAAAAATAACTAGAAGTAAACGAAGAAAAAAGTTTTATGTAAATTATATGCTAAATGTCTCTTTTACTGTGCTTACTTGTAACATTTTGTAACAGTGGATTTTATTAGAAACACTATTTTCACATTACTTTTAAACAAAATGTCCTGATCTACATTTAACAAAGTCTCTGAGGTTCAGACTGAGTACAGCATTATTCAAATTCAGTGCAACTGATCAGACTTCACATTCTTTGAGTATCATGTCCAAGCAGTTTCATACCCCCATCACATACCTATATGCTAAATGTGATATTCCAGTTAATAATTAATGACAGACTGTCAAACACATTTATTTGCCCACTGTCCAAGAGCAAGCTGGTAGGAATCAATCCGTCAAATTTACATTTAAAAAAACATGTATTGCTAGCCCTCGAGGAAAAATGAAACACAAGAATGTCCATACCAGCAGTTCATCTGACCTGGTATCCTGTCTGCTGACAAAAGACAATGCCAGATACTTGAGAAGTAACAAACAAAATATGGCAATTATTGAGTGATCAATTCTTTGCCATTCATTACCAGCTTCTGATAACCAGAGATTTAAGATTAGTGATAGAAATGTAGCCATGTTAGTCAGGTGTAGCTGAAACAAAAAACAGGACTATGTAGCACTTTAAGACTAACAAGATGGTTTACTAGGTGATGAGCTTTCGTGGGCCAGACCCACTTCCTTAGATCAAATAGTGGAAGAACATTGTCACAACCATATATACCAAAGGATACAATTTTAAAAAATGAACACACATGAAAAGGACAAATCAAATTTCAGAACAGAAGTGGGATGGGGGGGACAGTCCTGTCTGCTGCAAACAGGGGTTGGTGCCAGACCAACCCCTGTTTGCAGCAGTCAGGGCAGGCTACGGACAAGGACTGCTCAGACAGCAGCCCCTATTCGTAGCTATCCCTAGCTGCCGTGAACAGGGGATGGTGAAGGAGCAGCCTCCGTTCACAGCTGTCAGGGCTGGCTGCAGGAAGGGGCTTCTCAGGCAGCAGCCTCTACCCATGGCCATCCCTGACTGCTGCAAACAGGGCAGGGCCTGACTGACTGGGAGGGGCTGACAGGGGCTAGGGGGGGAGGGGAGGAGAGCTGATTAATCACCTGTGAAGCAGTGTGCTGCACAGCTTAGAGCAGTGGTCACCAACCAGTACATCAGGATCTACTGGTAGATCTTGGAGCCTCAGACAGGTGATCTTGACTAGTTTGGCCAAGAGGCTATCAAGTGCGGGCACTTCAGCTTCACCGCACAGCTGCACATCTCCTGCCCTTTGTCTTGGAACGACCCTTCCCTGGGAGCCTCCTGCTTGCAGTACAGAGCAGGGAAAGGAGAAGAGGGGTGCTTATGTCAGGGTGCCCCCCCCTCTCCTCCTGTATTCTATCTCCACAGAGCAGAGAGGGAGCACAACAGGGCTTGGGATGGAGGGAGTTTGCTGGTTGCTTTTGACAGTGGTGCAGGGCTAGGGCAGGGGTGAGCTTGCATTAGCCTCACTGCACCACCACCCAGGAGCCACCTGTGGTAAGCAGTGTCCAGCTGGAGACAGCGCCAATCCTCTGCCCCAGTCATGAAACCCCGCCTGTGCCCCAAACTCCTGCCACAGGCTCAGTTCAGAGCTCCTCTCACACTCCAAATCACTTAGTCCAAGGCCAGAGCCTGCATCCCAATCCTCTGCCCCTGCCTGATGAAAGGGAGGGAGAATAGAGGTGGAAGGGAGGGAGGGAGGATGGAGTGAGCAGGGGCAGGTCCTCGGAGAAGAGGCACGAAGGAGGTGGGGCAAGGGTATTTGGGTGTGAGGTAGATCTTGGATTGCACTTAAATTCAAAAAGTGATCCTATGCCGAAAAAGTTGGAGACCCCTGGCTTAGAGAGAACACTGGTTAGGTCTATCAATGGCTATTAAGCATGATGGGTTGGAATGATGTCCCTAGCCTCAGTCAGAGGCTGGAAATGGATGACAGGAGAAGGATCACATGATGATTACCTGTTCTGTTCACTCCCTCTGGGGCACCTGGCATTGGACACTGTTGGAAGACCAGATACAGGGCTGGATGGACCTTTGGTCTGACCTAGTATGGCCATTCTTATGTTTTTATGTTCCTATGTATGAAAGCTTACTGTGAAGGGATTTCACAAAACTGGGTGAGTGGTCAACAAAATGGTATATGAAGTTTGGTACTGATAAATGCTAAGTAATGTACATTGCAAAACACAATTCCAAGTATAGGCACAAAATGTCATGCTCTAAATTAGCTGTTTTCAAGAATGAGATATTGCAGTCATTGGTATGGTTCTCTGAAAACATTCACTTTATGAGCACATGCGGTTAAAAACGCTAGCCAGAAGCTAAGACTAAAAATATCATAATTCCATTATAAAATCTACAGCACATTCATGGTCAATCCATGTTACCAGAGGCTGCTTGAAGACCAAAATGTATAACTGTTCAAAAAAGAATCTAACTTATACAGTTTATTGTCCTTATTTACATAATAAGAGTTGACTGCTGTAAGGGACAGAAATATTCAGGAACAAGGTAGGAAGTATGAGAAATAAGCAATAGAAGGGTTCAGTGAGAGAGAAGGGGAAAAAGAAGACAGATGGGAAAGATGCAAGAAGAAAAACTGTGCAGAAGGCTTACAAAACATTGAGCTATCTCCATGGTCCAGAAACTGTTAAGAATACAAGACTGAACTTAGTCCCTCATGGTGACTGGGTATGGAGAAAATGCACTTCAGTTCCAAGAGGAAGAAGCAAAGTTGTCTGTGTAGCAACCCTCGCATGAAACAGAAATATCAGAATTTAAGAGTTCTAGACCACAGGTTCTAAACTTTTTCCCCTTTTTGCTGTGCATCTATTTCTAATCATCAGTATTTCACAGCAGCTGGTGTCCAAGAGTGATTCCCAGACAAGATGCCACCCTGAACCTCAGCCCGTGAACATCTCTTGCCTGCTCCAGGCAGTTGACTGCAGCAGAACACAAAAGCTCAGCTGCAGCTTTCTCCTCATGTCCATGACTCACTCACAGACCACAGGCTCTTCCAGCCTTGGCATAATCCCTTGCATGCAGGCACAAGACCCTGAATGGCCAGAAAGGAACTACCCCCCCACACAGTGACTAAAATGCCTCTCCCCCACCTCCTGTGAAAGAAGCAGCTAAACCCAGGGGCAATGTTTAGGGGACACCAAGGGAAATGTGCCCCCATGTCATGGGCAGGAGGGGCCAGGAGTAAGGATGTTAAATATCGGTTAATTTACTAGTCGAGTACTCGATGGAATTTCCATCGACTGCTCGACTAATCTATAGGCATTTCCGCATTCCTCTTCTGAAATGTACAAAAGCCCCGGCTGGGGCTCTTGTACATTTCAAAGGAGGAATGCAGAATATGGCATGCAGCCCGGGGGCTGCACACAGGCATGCCAACTTTGAAATGTACAAGAGTCCCCAGCAGGGGCTCTTGTGCATTTCAAAGTGCAAGCATGCTCATGGAGCCCGCGGTCAGCAGGGCACTCAGACCCCGAGCTCCATTTTGCACTGCTCATTTGAAATGCCATACAATGCAACTTATTCCAGACTATATGCAGCATTTCATCAGAACCCAGGATCAGCTGGGACTCCCAGCTGAACGAAGGTTCCGCAGAGAATTTCCCAGAACCCGGGATCAGCTGATCCTGGGTTCCATGGAAATGCGGCGTGGAGCCCTAGCTCAGCTAGGGAGTCTCTAGCTGACCCCGGGCTCCATGCAATGCTGCTGCTTTGAAACACCGTCTCGGCATTTCAAAGGGGTCAGCACCGCACAGTTGATCCTAGGCTCAGCTGTGCAGTGCTGCCGCTTTGAAATTCCCCCCTCCCCTCCCCATTTTGCTGCCTCTAATAGAGGCAGCAAAGGGGGGTGGGGAATCGACTTGCTGACTGACTATCTGTAAGCATTTGCTTACTGGATAACTGTCTAGTCCTTAACATCCTTAGCCAGGGGTCAGCAGCTGATGGGACCAGAGCCTCTGGGCATCCGGGGGACAGCTGGTGCTGGCAGCAGGGTTCAGCCTTCCTGCACTAACTGGTAGCAGTAGGGGAAAGAAAAGTGTTGTGGCTCTAGCTCCCTCTGCTCTCCTAGTTCATTGCTCAGGGGAGGTTGTGGGTGAGACCATCCCTGCACTCACCAGTGCAAAGCTGAGCAGTATGCCCTGGAGCAGACTGTCCCCTGGGCTGCACCGTTTAGGTTAGGGATTTGGGAAGGAGGTGGGGATGAGTGGAGCAAAAGTAGGAAAGGAAGGGTACCTGTGTTGGAGCGCGCTGCCCTTCCCCAGAGCTAGGGTTGGCAGTAACGCAGCCAGTGGCCCAGCATGACTCCCTATGCCGGTCACTCCTGCCCTCTAGGACAAGTGTGCAGCCCCTCGCAGCTGCAGGGCAGAACTGCTATGGGCCCTTCGCAGCGCTGCCTGCCGCGAAAGCCCCCTTAAAGGTCAGGCACGTGCTGCTGCTCCTGCGGTCAACAGGGACTACGTCGGGCTCGTCCGCAAAGGGCGGTGGGGAAGATACACCAACCCACAAGCGTTGAAAGTTTTCTCCTGGGGGGGGGGGGAGGTAAGTAGGGGGTGCGTGCCCCCCCCCCCAGTTCTCCTGCCCAAGGCCCAGGCCAGCCCCCTCCTCCACCAGGCCGCGCCTCCCCTCGCCCCTGCCCAGCCCGTCTCCTCCCCCAGCTGCGACCGTCTGGGGGACTCGTGGGAAGAAGCCGCCGCCCCACGACTCCCCCCGCCCCGCTGCAGGCCGGGCCCCAGTTTGGGGGCGGGCTCCGGCGGCTGCTCCCTTACCCGGAGTCGGACGGGCGCTAACGGCCGCTCGGGGCGCCTGAGGCACAGCGGGAGATCGGCCGGCGGACTCCACCCAGAGGCAGCAACATGGCGCCGCGCCGGCCAGCCGCGGCTGTGCTGGGCGCATGCGCTGTAGGCCGCGCGGGAAGCGAGGCAGGAGGAGCCGCTTCCTCTCGCTGCGGTGGGGCTCGGCTGATGCTGGGCCACGGGCCAGCTGAGCCTCGCCCTCTCCACGCACCGGGGCCAGCCGTGGGGGGCGTGGTCTGGCTGGCAGGGCTCCCCAGAACCCTTCACCAGGCCCTTCTCCAGAGTGAGGACAGGCTAATACCCAGCCCCTCTGGAAACCCACCTGTAAAACGTGCTGCCCTGCTCCTGCAAGCCCCTCTTGCCACAGTGTCCCCTGCCAGCTGCCCTCTTGGGTCCACATGGGCAGCTCCATCTTCTTCCCAGTAATGAGCAGAATCAAAGCGGCTCCAAAACAGACAGGCTCTCTCAGCATCTAATGAGGCGGCCTCACCCTTGCAGGAATAGGGAGCTAGCCCACAACATCTGTGAGGGGCTGCTATTTGGTGCCAAAATGAATGGGATGAATTAATGTGGGAATCATAGTTTAAAAGCATGTGGCCCTCACCGTTGCTGGTTTTACTGTCACAGCTAGTCAGGGGTCGTGGTGGATAATAAAAAGCTAGTCCTGGCAAGCTTGGGTGAAATTAAAACTTTCTGTGCAATGAATGGAAATATTCCTATTAGAAAATTATTAGTAGTATAGGATTGGGAAAGAGAAGGGACTATTTGGTCTTGATGTTCTATGTTTTGTCCAAATCAGAGGCACGATCATGCCAACCTGGAGTTACTTCTCTTTAAAACTCATGGCTTTTATGGTTTTTGTATTTAAAACATTCATGATAGCAAAGTTCAAATATTTTGTATCAATAATTCAATTCCTTAACATAAATGTTTCTAAATGACCATCACTCAGCTGCCTAAAAGGATGGAAATGTATGTGTCTAGCATTACTTCATAGTATGACAGTTATTAAATTTGCCTCATTATATGATCATTAATAAACTTGTCCCCTTTCTATATTTTTCCTGTTTTTGCAGGAAAGACAATCCATCATATATGAGCATTTTGAACATGTCTCCTATGCAGTCTTGTTAGTAGTACATGGTGCATTAATGTCCAGGAAGGAGATGTTTACATTTAATCTTTCAGGATAGAGAAACTCACTAACTCTTGGCTAGACACCAAATTCTAGCCCTCATTTACTTCTAAGTGTTGTACCAACCTGGAAATGCCTTTGTACTGCCATGGAGATGTCAATTATTTAGGTGTGTGAAGTCATGCCACTTTCCAAGAAGCTACTGTAGCAGTATCCCTGATGGGGTCAGTGGTTGGTTTTTTAAGCAGCTTAAAAGGGATGAAGTATTTTTAAATGCCTATATGAATGAATGGCAATGAAAGCTGTAAAATATGTACTAAGGTCTGATGCAAATGAATAATAGCATTTCCAAATAAAACTAAAACATCTGGGCTAGATTCACAAAAAAGACTTAGGTACCCAATTGCTACTTTAGGTGCCTAAATCCCAGAATTAAACCTTTCTGAGATTCACAGAAACCCCATTTAGCTGCCACCTAACCCTGCAAGCACCTAAACTTACTCATTGTCTCCATATTTGCAGGAAAAATTATCTGTGCTCTTATTTTTCTGCCTCCTTCCAAGTGTATTACAACCACACACCACATGATCATAGAATCATAGAATTATAGGACTGGAAGGGACCTCGAGAGGTCATCGAGTCCAGCCCCCCGCCCTCAAGGCAGGACCAAGCTCCGTCTACACCATCCCTGACAGATGGCTATATAACCTGTTCTTAAATATCTCCAGAGAGGGAGATTCCACCACCTCCCTTGGCAATTTATTCCAATATTTGACCACCCTGACAGGAATTTTTTCCTAATGTCCAATCTAAACCTCCCCTGCTGCACTTTAAGCCCATTACTCCTTGTCCTGTCCTCAGAAACCAAGAGGAACAAATTTTCTCCATCCTCCTTGTGACACCCTTTTAGATATTTGAAAACCGCTATCATGTCCCCCCTTAATCTTCTTTTTTCCAAACTAAACAAGCCCAGTTCATGAAGCCTGGCTTCATAGGTCATGTTCTCTAGACCTTTAATCATTCTTGTCGCTCTTCTCTGTACCCTTTCCAATTTCTCCACATCTTTCTTGAACTGTGGCGCCCAGAATTGGACACAGTATTCCAGCTGAGGCCTAACTAGTGCAGAGTAGAGCGGCAGAATGACTTCACGAGTTTTGCTTACAACACACCTCTTGATACAACCTAGAATCATATTTGCTTTTTTTGCAACAGCATCACACTGTTGACTCATATTCAACTTGTGGTCCACTATGACCCCTAGATCCCTTTCCGCCATGCTCCTTCCTAGACAGTCGCTTCCCATCTTGTATGTATGGAACTGATTGTTCCTTCCTAAGTGGAGCACTTTGCATTTGTCTTTATTAAACTTCATCCTGTTTACCTCTGACCATTTCTCTAACTTGCTAAGGTCATTTTGAATTATGTTCCTATCCTCCAAAGAAGTTGCAACCCCACCCAGTTTGGTATCATCTGCAAACTTAATAAGCGTACTCTCTATCCCAATATCTACATCACTCTCTATCCCAATATCAGACATCCACCTACACTGTGGGCTAAAGTTGAATTAAGCTATGCAACTTCAGCGATGTCAATTGAGTATCTTAAGTCAAAATAGCTTTTGGCTCTGTCTATACATTGTACTCCTCCTAAAATGAGGGTTACCAGGAGTCAGAGTAAGAAGTACTCCAGCTCAACATTATTTTGAAACAATGGCTTGCAGTGTAGACATGTTCTTTGTTATTTCAGAATAACGTCAGTTATTCTGAAATAATGTTGCTGTGTAGACATAGCTGAGTGATTCACAAACGAGGGATAACCATTCCTTCACCTAATTTACCTATGGGCCCTAATCTCCCTAAGGGTATGTCTATTCTACAGAGTTTTTCTGACAAAACCTGAGTTACATCTACACTACAATCGCATTCTTCCGAAAGTAAATCAAAAGAACAGAAAGGTTTTCCTGGTGTTGGTAATCCTCTTTCTATGAGAAAGAAGCCTTTTTCTGAAAGAGTTTTTTCGGAAAAAGGCATGTGTGGACAAGGAAGAGGGAGTTCTTTTGAAAGATGAGGAAAGAGGAAAAAGCACAGGTGCCCTGGTGTCCACTCCATCCATAATAATCACAGCTTAAATGTGAGATAGCATCCATTCAGTGTGGACGCTATCTTTCAAAAAAGTAAATAGCTTTTTTCAATGCGCTTTTGTGTGTGGACGCTCTCTTTCAGAAGAAGTTTTTTCAGAAGATCTCTTCCAAAAAAAAGGTTCTTCCAAAAGAAGCCTGCAGTCTAGACATAACCTAAGGCTGTGTCTACATTGGTGTGATCTTGCGCAAAAGCAACTGCTTTTGCGCCAAAACTTGCTGCCTGTCTACATTGGCCGTGAATTCTTGCGCAAGAACACTGACGTTCCAATGTATGAAATCAGTGCTTCTTGTGCAAGAACTCTGAAGCTCCCGCTCAGGACTAAGCCCTCTTGCGCAAGAGGCCAGTGTAGACAGGCAACATGAATTTCTTGCACAAGAAAGCCCTATGGTTAAAATGGCCATCAGAGCTTTCTTGCGCAAGAGAGCATCAACACTGGCATGGATGTTCTGCGCAAAAGCACATCTCATGTGCAAACGCACATGCCAGTGTAGACGCTCTCTTCTGGAAGAGTTTTTGCACAAGAACTCTTCCGTAAAAGAGTTCTTGCGCAAAATCATGCCAGTGTAGACGTAGCCTAAGTGTTCTCAGATGTTGCCTACTGAATTGGGCTCCTATATGTGAGCTTGCCCAAAACTGGAGAGAGAACGCTCTCTCATAACTTTTTAGGCCAGTAGTTAGGATGCTTGCTAGTTTGTGGAAGGACCTCAGTTCAAATTCCCTTTCCATCTCAGTGTGAAAAGGTATTTTAACTAGTCTCTGTCACTTTTCAGATGAGTGTCCTAACCACAGGATTATAAAATTTACTGATGTGGAAGGGCTTCTTCAGTCTCTTCTGTTTCACTATTGATCAATTCTTTTTTCTTTTAGCAAGGAGCTAGGCCACAGGCCTAGATTCAGAGTCTTCTACCACCACCCTTCTCTGTTAGGTGAGTGTTCTAACCACAAGCCTACAGAGCCATTTTCATATTTATATCTTTCTCTCTTTCCTTCCCTCTAAATGATTCTGTCATGAGACTGAGGGAGTCTAACATCATAATGTGCCATAGCCCAATGGTTAGGGCCTGTACCTAAACAGTAGCAGATCCTTATTCAAGTCACCGCTCCTCATATGGAGGGATAATTTCAGCTGCGGTCTTTCACATCCCAGCTGAGTATCCTACACTAACAAGATAGATTAAAAGTTATGATGGAAGGTCTCCTTTTCTGGCTTCTTGCTAAAATGGCATAGACCGGTGGTTCTCAAACTTTTGGGGCTCCGGAGCCCTTTACATGCGTAAAAATGTATGCGGAGCCCCAGCGGTCCACTGATTGTATGTGTTGTACCTATCAACATTTCCAGTTTGTCAACCTTGCGGAGCCCCTGGAGGGCTCTGCGGAGCACAGTTTGAGAAACACTGGCATAGGCACTTAATGCCAAGACAGGGTTTTCAGAGGGAGCTGCCTCCTTGCACCAAAGACTTAGGCACATATGTCCAAGAAAGGGATGGGACTTAGTACATACGCTGCAGCTTGGCATCTACTACCTGGCTTCAGTGAGGAGCTGCCTATGGTGCTCACTTTTGTGAATCCCATTCTGAGGTACTTATCTCTTTCCATTCATTGTTTAGGGAGCGCAGGCACTGAACTCAGGCTTTGTGAATCC
Organism: Pelodiscus sinensis; assembly: GCF_052426305.1. Classification (NCBI taxonomy): domain Eukaryota; kingdom Metazoa; phylum Chordata; order Testudines; family Trionychidae; genus Pelodiscus; species Pelodiscus sinensis. Next base: position 19,328,371 of record NC_143054.1, read on the forward strand.
CATGCTTTTCTGAGTGCCTAAAAATTTGGTGTGACAATATTCAATATTGCCACACATGCATTTCTTTGTGAATCTAGCCCACGGTGAATGACTCAGATTTGTTATTCTTTGTAACAATCTTCCATAGATAAGAGAACAAATACCTGGTGTGTATAAGAAATGGGAAAAATAAAAATAATCTCATATTCAAAAACCTTGAATGGGAAAAACATCAGTCTAACCATAGCTCCAGATATGGAGCTAACTGTTGTGTGAAGGCCATTTTCTTTTGTAGTTGCATCTGTGCATTACAGTCTTTACACAAAAGGATTTCATACATCACATTATGGGAGAAGTTCGGCTGTCTTTATAGTAGGGAGAGATTTGGAAGAGAAAAAAGAGAAAAACAACCACACCAGAACTAAGGCTAGTGTATTTTTGTCCACTCTTTGAAAGGGTCAGTCCCCAGTAACCACTGTGTGGTGCTGATAACTGAGCAGCAGCCACTAGGTGGCAGAAACTACCAAAGTTTGCTCATAGGGAAACACTTGACAATAAACTAGTATTGCTTCAATAGTTTGACCACATAAGCAATTAAATCAGCCTCTCCTACCCTGAACTACAAGTGTGTATGTGTACGGGGGAACTTTGAAGGTAAATGTGATCACATTTGTACCATTAGAAATGTTTTCAGAAAACTGTTAAAACACGTACTAACATTACAGCATCTTGATTTATGTACACAGTGCAGTTTTACACAGTGCAGTTCTCTTTGAAATGTTTTGTGTGATGCTCTACTCTTTTAGAATCTATATTTTTACAAATTATCTTTATATAATCAGTAACCTACGTGTTATTGCACATTTATAAACTCAGCATGTTAGACATGAAAGAGCAGTCAGTGGAAGCCATGACTGTAAAATCATGACAGAGGACAATATCTTCTACTACTACTTAAAATATATATAGCATTTTTCCAGCAATTAATGGCTTCTCATTACATACTGAGCAAGTAAGAAAGTATTGTCCCCATTTTATATATGAGGAAGCAGACAAGGGAGTTATGTGGTTTGTCAATGGACACAGTGGGAGTAACCGGAAGGAATTCTAATAAGGAGGACTGTTATTCAGACTATTCTGTTTTACCTTTAGAGCTTGTTTATGTGCACAAATTATATTGCTTTAACTATATTGGTATAGTACAAATCCCACCCCCTATGTGCAGGCAGTTATATTGGTATAAAGATGCTTTATACTGGTCCCATATAGCTAGTTCCATATGGGAAGAAGAATAACTATACGGCTGTGTCTAGACTGGCAAGTTTTTCCGCAAAATCAGATGATTTTGCGGAAAAACTTGCCAGCTGTCTACACTGGCCATTTGAATTTCTGCAAGAACACAGACGATCTCATGTAAGATGCTCCCTGTGCTGCTCCCGTTCGGGCAAAAGCCCTCTTGCGCAAATCATTTGCGCAAGAGGGCCAGTGTAAACAGCACAGTACTGTTTTCCGCAAAAAAGCCCGGATCGCGAAAATGGCGATCGGGGCTTTTTTACGGAAAACCACGTCTAGATTGGCCACGGACGCTTTTCCGCAAAAAGTGCTTTTGCGGAAAAGCATCCTGCCAATCTAGACGTGCTTTTCCGAAAATAATTTTAACGGAAAACTTTTCCGTTAAAAGCATTTTCGGAAAATCATGCCAGTGTAGACGTAGCCTCCCAGTATAAGTCACCTCAGTGCTGGTATAATTCCATCCAGTGACGGATTTTTATCATTATATCTATTTTTAGTTTAAAAACTTCATACCCCTAAACCCAAATAGTTACACTGTTAATACTTTTAAGTATACACTAACCTAATATTTGTGAAAGAAAAATCAAGGGAGTGCACACACAATGTAACTGCCATTTTAAAGGTTAAATGATATGTTTTAATGGTAAATCAATTTAGTGCATGCATTCATGGTGGATGACCTAACAAAATTGTGAGTGATGGAATCATATAAACTAAGAGATGGGAAAAGACCTGTTAAAAATTATCCAGACTGTGTAATGAGGAGACAGACTAGATGATCTAGTACAGTGGTCTCCAACCTTTTTAAGCACAAGATTACTTTTTGAATTTAAGTCAGTACAGGATCTACCTCAAACCCAAATACCTCTGCCCTGTTCCTTTGCTGAGGCCCTACCACTGCGCCACCCCTTTGTGGAGACCCCATTCTCCTCACTCTGTCCTCCTCCCATATACCCCATCTGCCTCTGTCTCCCCCACCCTGCACAACAAGCAGGAGGCTCCTAGGGGGCAGCTCTGAGGCAGGAGCAGCAGGGCAGTGGGAGGAGGGACAGCTGAAATACTGGTACCTGACAGCCTACCAGTCAAACCAGTCAGGATCACCTGTCAGAGTCTCCAAGATCTACTTGTAGATCCTGATCTACTGGTTGGTGACAACTGATCTAATAGGTCTTTAGCATCTCCCATTTCTGTGATCCACATCAGTTAACCAAAGTATAGTCTTAAATCTGCGAGCTGGTCCATGTGAAAAAAAAACCTTATACTCACACAGAGACTCACAGGTACCAATGCTGGGGAGGGCCTGCCTCAGTAGATTTGCTTGGACATTAAAGGCCTTAATTTATGTTCTATTAAACCTATTCCAAAGAGTTCACCTGTATGACTTTTGCAGATTGAAAGAGCAATTTTAGTTAAACTTTTCCAAAGAAACTCTGGATTGGGAATTGTCTTCATATATGTTCATATGAGGTCAGATCAATAAAGGGACTTAGCCTATGCTCTAATTTTACACATCTACTTACTCCCTGTTTTAGGTAACAATGAAATCTGCAAAAACCGCACAGTGAGCTCTGACCTCTGGCCGAATGTTTATGAGGGAAACTTCTTTCTCCTCCCACCCTCATCACCACTTTGCATGGAGTTACGAGCCTGTGTCAATCATCCTCTCAAGAAATGGTTTAGATGCATAAGCCATCTAACTCCAGAAGAGGGTTCACAAGCTGAGATAGGTGCCTCCTTGCAGTCCAGACTTAGGTGCTTAACTACCTGAGGGGACTTAGGACACACACCTCTCATCAGCATTTATCATTGTTTTGTTTAGGCAGAATCACACCTAGTGTACTAAGTATTGTATATCCTACTCTTAGGCACTTAGCGTTCCCCATGCCTTATATAAGGAGCCTAGGCAACTAATTTAGACTTTGGGGCTCTCGTCGTTCCAGTGATTTTCTAGGAACCTAAAAGTTAGATATTGTAACGATTAATCTCTTTGTGGATCCAGGACATGGTACCTAATGTTATGGGACACCAATTTTACTGGGCTTTCTGGATGTAATATTAACATAACAGAAAATACCTTGGAACTAGAACAGACTGTTTGATTAACTCTCCATCTCAAAGCTAAGGCCTCCTGTCCCTAATGAACTGGGGGGGAGGGAGAGGCGGGGCTGAAAAATCTTAGCTGCCATTGAAATCAGTGGTCAGCCCCTTTGAAAATCAGACCATAAAAGCCTTGGTTTAACCCAGACCTGTGTGTGGCTCCAGAATTAATCATTATATCCATCTTGTTTAATGTTTCACCTTTTTTCTGTTTACAAACAGAACAAATGACCTAGAACTGCTTTTTGGACATTTGTCATTGGCCATTTCTGTGAAAAGTGAAATTGCAATGCAAACAAAGGCAATGGTCATACGATGTCTTCTTGCTTTTTTGTACTAGCAGCAGAGCTAACGGATGTGCACTGTATTTCTTCAGATATATGTGGCATTTAGCTCCAGTTTTATAAATGTACATGATTCAATTCTGATTTCAGATAGAGAGTATCTATGGGATCTCTGTCAAGTTATCAGAAGAGAATTGCACTCATCAGTTGTCCATTGGTCTTGAAATATGTTTTTAAATGTTCTCTTATAGCTACAGCTTGAACCTCTTTAGCCCAGCACCCTAAGGACCTGAGGGTATGTCTACACTAGCCACCCTAGTTCGGACTAGGGTGGCTAATATAGTCATTCGAACTTGCAAATGAAGCCCGGGATTTAAATATCCCGGGCTTCGTTTGCATGTTCCTGGGCGCCGCCATTTTTAAATGCCCGGTAGTTCGGACTCCCTGCCCGCGGCTACACGCGACACGGGCTAGGTAGTTCGAACTAACGCCCCTAATTCGGACTACCATTACTCCTCCTGCAATGAGTGTAGCCGCGGGCAGGGAGTCCGAACTACCGGGCATTTAAAAATGGCGGCGCCCGGGAACATGCAAACGAAGCCCGGGATATTTAAATCCCGGGCTTCATTTGCAAGTTCGAATGACAACATTAGCCACCCTAGTCTGAACTATGTGTAGACATACCCTGACTGATGCCAAACTAGGGAATTTGCCAAACCATGGGAAGTCAATATTGTCTAGCACCATTACCAACACTTCCACTGCTTACTGGGATATTAGAAGACATTTAGGGATAAATTATAGCTACATAACAACATAGAACTCTGTGTGCCAAAACTGGTGGCTGTAAACAAACTTTACAGGACTGTGGGAAATTTGGCCACACCCATGATAAGTAGACATCTGGCTAACTAAAATCATGCCAGATCACAGATGTTGCTAGATCAGAGTGCTGGTCTAGAGAGGTTCAACCTGTAGTGATTTTTTTAAAATTGCTCTCTGGTAAACCTTGGGCCAGGGGTGGGCAAAAGGGCCTCCGTGGGCCAGATCTGGATTGCCAAGTGGGCTGATCCGGCCCGCAGAGGCCCTGCCACTCCCCCACCCACAGGCCAATTGGGGTCTCAGGCCAGGGGGCGGGGAGCGTACGATACTTCCTCCCACCCCGTGAGGAGCACACTGCACTTCAAAATGCTACACGCCCCTCACAGGGCGGGAGAAAACATCACCTGCTCCTCCACCCACAAGCCTTGATTGGTTTGGGGGCGGGAGGAGCATGCAAAGTTTCCTTCGTCCTCCCCCCTTCCCTCCCTGCAAGAAGCGCACGGCACTTCATAGTGCCGTACCCTTGCGCAGGGCAAGGAAAGCTTTGCGCAGCTCCACAGGCCCCAGGCCCTGATTGGCCTGGGGGCGGGAGGAGCATGTGAAGCCCCCTCCCACCCTATGAGCAGTGTGTAGCACTTTGAATCAGGGCCTGGGGGTGGGAGAGCTGTGCAAAACTTCCTTCGCCCTGCCCTGGCCCTGCGAGGGTCACGCAGTACTTCATAGTGCCACGTGCTTCTCACAGGGTGGGAGGAGGCTTTGAGCAGTCCCCCGCCCCCAGGCCCTGATTGGCCTGGGGGCAGAGGGGAAGCGTCCGAAGCCACCTCCCGCCCTACCCCCGCCCTTCAAGGAGCACACAGCAGGGCACAGTGACTGCCTAGTGGGAAGGCAGGGCAAAGGGGCTCCCCCACTCCCAGACTAATCGTGGTCTGTGGGTGGGGTAGGCCAGAAGCATCCTGATCCCGTCCCTTCCAGGTGGCCCGGGGACACTGCAAAAACCCCTACCTTGGACAGTTTTTTTTTAAACAGCATAAATCTAAAATTATGTCTACACTGCATTCCTAATAGGACAGACATTATATTACAGCACTACAGTAAAAGCATGATTCAGCAGTTTTAATTGCCTGCAGGGTATTGATCTATCTTGGACTGATGTGTTTTCATCAGATATATTAAAGGGAAAATTTCATTAGTGAATATCTGAAATCAGTGGTAAAACTTCCATTATCTTCAATGGGGACAGAATTTCATCCCATATATATTTAAAAATATATATGTATTACTAATATTGTTTGTGGAAAATAAAAATGGAAAGATTTTCAAAATGTGACAGGCTTTTCATAATTTGTGTTGTGGATTAATTTTTTTTTTACTTCTGTTGGCGCAACAGATAATAATAATAAATTAGTAATTTTTTTATTAAGGCCCTGATTAAAGCAATCATCTATGTACAGATGAACCTCTGGCTATGTCTACACTGCAGAGTTCTTTTGGGATACCAGAGGTATCCCAGAAAAACTCTGCTGCGTCCAGGGAATGCGTCTGCTCTTCCAAATTTTTTTCGGAAGAGCAGATGCACTTTTTTTGGCATCCCTATAAACCTCATTTTATGAGGAAGAAGGGATGTTTCAAAAAAGTGGGGTTTTTCTGACATTTGGCCCAGTGTAGATGGGCCAAATGTTGGAAAAGTCTCTTCTGAAAAAAGAAGCAGAAAAAGCTACAGAAATTGAGGTTCGCAATTTGCGTAGCTTTTTCCAGAAGAACAGTGCAGTGTAGACATAGCCTCTGTGCCTGTGCAGAGCCAATTTGAAATTAGTCAATCATGCATAATTAATTGCAGGATTGTGGCCTATAAGATTCCAAGGATGCGGAGAACGCTACCAAGAGAGAGTATACTCAGCTGTAAGTAAATATTTGGAGTCATTGCTATTTGATCCCAGACCTTGGCTATATTCAGGAAATTATGAGAATAATACCTCCTTGTCCTGACTTCTTGCTAAGCTAATTTCCCAGTATCCAATTTGTTGTCTAAATTTCCCCATTTCTGTCTTGCAAAGTAGTGGTATTTCTGGGCAGATACTTCATATACTTTACTATTGCTAGCAATCTAAGGCTACGTCTAGACTACAAAGGTAAGTCAGAAAAAATATGCAAATTATGAACTGCATTTTGCATATCTTTTTCCGCTTTTCTATCAAAAGAAGCATTTCCGAAATTTGGTGCGTCTATATGACGCCAAATTTAGGAAAAACCTACTCTTTCGATACATTCCTTCTTCCTTGTAGAACAAGGTTTACAGGAATGGCGAAAGAGCGCTTCCACTTTTCTCAGGTTTTTTTTGATACCTCCAGTATCCCGGAAAAGTGCTGCAGTCTAGATGCAGACTCAGTCATATAAACTACACTTTGCTCTTGTATATACTAGGGTTTTAGCCACCATAAGAACATAAGAACATAAGAACGGCCGTACTGGGTCAGACCAAAGGTCCATCTAGCCCAGTAGCCTGTCTACCGACAGTGGCCAGCACCAGGTGCCCCAGAGAGGGTGGACCGAAGACAATGATCAAGCGATTTGTCTCCTGCCATCCCTCTCCAGCCTCTGACAGACAGAGGCCAAGGACACCATTTTATCTCCTGGCTAATAGCCTTTTATGGACCTAACCTCCATGAAATTATCTAGCTTCTCTTTAAACTCTATTATAGTCCTAGCCTTCACAGCCTCCTCTGGCAAGGAGTTCCACAGGTTGACTACACGCTGTGTGAAGAACTTTCTTTTATTAGTTTTAAACCTGCTACCCATTAATTTCATTTGGTGTCCTCTAGTTCTTCTATTATGGGAACTAATAAATAACTTTTCTTTATCGGCCCTCTCCACACCACTCATGATTTTATATATCTCTATCATATCCCCCCTCAGTCTCCTCTTTTCTAAACTGAAAAGTCCCAGTCGCTTTAACCTCTCTTCATATGGCACCCGTTCCAAACCCCTAATCATTTTAGTTGCCCTTTTCTGAACCCTTTCTAAGGCCAAAATATCTTTTTTGAGGTGAGGAGACCACATCTGTACACAGTATTCAAGATGTGGGCGTACCATAGTTTTATACTGGGGCAGTAAGATATTCTGGGTCTTATTTTCTACCCCTTTCCTAATAATTCCTAGCATCCTATTTGCCTTTTTGACCACTGCTGCACACTGTGTGGAAGTTTTCAGAGAACTGTCCACGATAACTCCAAGATCTCTTTCCTGATTTGTCGTAGCCAAATTAGCCTCCATCATACTGTACGTATAGTTGGGGTTATTTTTCCTGATGTGCATTACTTTACACTTATCCACATTAAATTTCATTTGCCATTTTGTTGCCCAATCACTCAGTTTGGTGAGATCTTTTTGGAGTCCCTCACAGTCTGCTTCTGTCTTGACTATCCTAAACAGTTGTGTATCATCTGCAAACTTTACTACCTCACTGCTTACCCCTTTTTCCAGTTCAACTACATCAGGGAAAAACCCTAGTACCTATACAATTTACACTGAGGCAGCATGAGTTTTACAGAGTATAGTTTGTCTTGGTTTCAAACAGCTACAATTACAAATATGGCTAAAACCTCAGTGTAGACAAGGCTCCATGTTGTATGGTGCTGGGTGTCATATAAATTCCTGTAATTGTTTTCTTCTCTGCATATCAGTCTACATAGCAACAGGTAAGGTTTTCTATTGAAGATTCACAAGGTATCATTGGATAGTCTTAACAAAATGCTTCACTTATATGTTGAAAATAGATTCCAAAGTCTGAGAGATCTAACCATCTTGAAAGACAACACTTCTGAAGAGCAATCCTCAAGGTGCTCTGTACAGCTCTTTACTTTAGTTTAGTGAGGTGACTAACTCACTGTGGGAACACACATTAACTCATGTTTTATGTAATGCACAATCTCACCTTGACATCTTTCCAACTCTGCTGAGACTGGAATTTAGGATAATCAGTATACTGTTTGGTAATAATGTGACCTGCTAGCTTTACATATCTACAACAAACAAACCAGAGTGGATGATTAAGTCAGTAAGAGAAGCTTTTCTTATAAAACTTATCTGCATGGTTCTATGGAAAACGTTCATTCCTCTCCATCTTATGCAGCAACAATACAATAACATTAATAAGATATGCTGCTGAAATATATAACTTTGCAGATGTTCTGTCAAACAATAAAATAGCTTTATATTAATGGATCATATTTGCACATGTATTGCTCATATATACATGTTGAAGAAAATCAGTTTTTGTTCAAAATGAAAATGTAGGCCAAAATTTACATAAAAAGAAATTTACAAACGAGACTGCATTTTTAAGTGAAGTTAAACCTTCTTTGACAACTCCAGCTTAGAAGGAGTGGAGTTGGGGGGGCAACTGCATCAATGAGAAAAATGTTGTAAACACTTAAAATTATAATTAAAAAAAAGATACCTGACTTGAAAGTGCCCTCCAATTCTACCTACATCTGTTCTACATTTAGGTCTAGATATGTAACTGTTTGACTAAACATGTATAATACCATTTACCCTAAGAATAATTTTTATGAGACCAGTAATTCACTCTTTGCACATAACTTCTGATTATGAGCATAATACACTGAAATTTGGTATATCCTAGCAAACTATAGAATTATATGTTTCAGAGGTGTAGCCATGTTAGTCTGTAACTGAAAAAACTTAAAAAACAACCTTAGAGACTAACCAAAAACGTAGAATTATATACTTGATTTGGCTCATATGTAACCTAAATCCTTAGGATATTTGCATAATTTATATATTTTTATTACTTTACATTATCACAATAATTTTAAGAGTTAAATTTTAGATGCTAAAGGGCATTTAGGCTCCTAAACCATCCATTGAAATCAACTGATGTGGGCCTTTGTGAATATTCAAGCAGGCTTAAGGTCAGGAAAGCTGCCTATATTTTAATAATGAGCTTCACATGTATTTTCTATTTATAATCTGATAAATATTGTTTTCTTTGTACTTACCAGCACCCAAAGGATCCTAATCCTGAGGGCGGGGGGGAGAGTGGTGGACTGGAGTCACGGTGGTCCCTGCTTTCAGCATCTTGCCTATAGGACAGCGCCTGGCTTCCCCCCTCCCCTCCCAGAGCCCACTCCCTGTCCCACCCCAGCCAGGGCCGCTCCCCGCCCTCCCCAGACCAGACAGCTCCTCCCAGCTCCCTTCCCCTGGCAGTCAAGACAGCTCCCAAGCACCCCGCCCCACCACAGGGAAGCTCCCAAGTCCCCAGCCACACCTTCTGCAGCCGGGAACAATGCTGCCTCCGGTTTGCCTAGTTTCCTGGCCAGGCCTCAAGGGGCAGGAGAACAGCCCAGCCCTCCACCATTCCTGGGCTGATCACACTGGGGCAGACCTCTGCCTGTGGAACAGGGACCCCCGAACCTCAGCTCTAGCGTAACAAGGTTTATTTATTTTAACAATCACTCCCACATGGCAGCCAGACGCTGCTCCAAACAGGGAATTAGTTAGCAGCCCATGGGCCGAGTGTGGAATGGAGGCTGCACCTCGCTAGGAGTGGAGGGAGTCCAGCTAGCAGGTCTGGGCAGGTTGGCCAGGATCCAGCCCGCTGGCAGCTGGATGATGGATTACAATGGCCCCACGGAACTCTCCAACAAGTGTGAGTACACAGCACACGTGGACAACATGAAGTGGGGGCAGAACAGCAGGGACATGGCCATGACAGCAGTGGGTCCTTCATGGGCAAGATGGTGGCCAGGTGTGCTTTTGCCCCCCCGAGCCAAGCCAACCTGAGTGTATATATATCGTCACAACGGGACAGATAATGCTAGTATTAAATAAATGTAGAGGTATACTGAGGCTAAAAGTGAGCAGCTACACTTCAAAATTTGTCCCATGTGTTACCTAATTTTAAATAGAGGTGGTGAAGTCCTCGCTCACTGAAGTTAACAGGATTATTACCGTTAACTTCAGTGGATCCAGGATATCATATGGCAAATTAGCCCATATAATGTGACAGGGTTGAACAGAGAGAAGGCAATTCTCTGCAACTATCCCCAGACTAAAGACACTACTCCCAAGGGCTCCAGTATTCACAGAGTGCAGAAACCAAGGACATTGACTTAATTCTCCCATATATAAAAGATGCTCTGCAACTTTCCCAGATCTTTCAAAAGAAGTTAGCTCTGCCATGTAAGAGATGTAAGAGAGGAAAGGTTACTAAAACTAGAAAGTACACAGTCTCCTCTATCTCTACAAAGGGTATATGTCAACATCAGACTACATTGGAAGTACAACTAGTTTCTCTTCCTGCAAAACAGAATACATTGGCAGTTCATCATACAGACTGGTGCAGCAACTTTGCATCCTAACTCATATAGGAGACAGCAAAGGGTGCAAAATTCATCCAAAACAGTCATTGAAGGGCATGTTAGCAATTTTTCTTTTCTATGATATGCTCTGTGTCAGGCTGATCTTTCAGCTGAATGGGTCAGTGTGCTCTGGAGTTAGGTATTATCTACTGAACTGAACCCTAACATGTTTGCTCTGAATATTTTTGAACAATTACACAATAGTCAATACCTTTTAAAATATATGCATTAACCATTTGTAACCATAAACTATATTTTATCTTTTTAATGATTCAAGACATTTATGCAGTATAAGTTAACCTGAATGTTGCATCATTTAAGAGACAAGCTGCCTTGAGTTACCTCAAGTAAACTGCCCTAAGACTTGAAAGCTAGAATTAGTTAAAAAAAATTCATTCAAACATTTTTTTTAATTAAAAAAGTGTCTTGAACAAAGTGAAATTTTATTTTTGGTCAACATTCTGGATTTTTTACTAAGAAATCCTGAACAATTCAGTTTGTGATAAAAAGTTGTGGAGGATGATAAAACATTTTTTAATTTTGAAAATTGAAAATGTTTATCAAAACCAAACCAAACAAAAACACTGCTTTTGCATGAAATAAATGAGCTTTCAAAACCTAAAAAAAAATGGGGTTGGGGATTCTTCCTCCCACTGAAAAAATGAACATACAGTGGTAGGAAATTTCAGGAAAGAAGCTTTAAATTTCCCATAGGTATATTTTTACTGGACTCAGAAAGTGTGCAATTTTAGGCTCTGTTTAGAACTGTGTCATGATTTATGTTTCGCCAATAAGTTTTCTAACCTTGGTGTGCCTCATTTTTACTTGTGTGTGATATGTAGATAATAATATCTATCTCCAGGAAACTTTGAGGATTATATTACTAATGTTGATGAAATGTATTAGTTTTCCTACATGGAGGCTCATATGGGCTTTATTCAGACAAAATTCAGATTGCTATGAATAAATATTTTATTTGTATTAAGACTGAGTTTAAAAAAAAAACTTCAGGAATTCAGGTAATTTATGGACAAAGTAGCATTTCTATTATTTATTCACTCTGACCAGAAAATGTTGCAAGCTTTGACATCTCTGGTTAAATTCTAAATACAAAATGAAATGTGGAAAGTGTCTTTTGTAACATCTGTATGAACAACTGAACCTCAATATTTCATTCACTAGCAAAGATACCATGGTATCATCATAGCACTCCAGTACCTATGGGTATGTCTACACTACCACTCTAGTTCGAACTAGGGTGGTTAATGTAGGCAACCGGAGTTGCAAATGAAGCCCGGGATTTGAATTTCCCGGGCTTCATTTGCATATTGCCGGGCACCGCCATTTTTAAATGTCCACTAGTTCGGACTCCGTGCCCGCAGCTACACGCGGCACGAACTAGGTAGTTCGGATTAGGCTTCCTATTCCGAATTACTGGTACACCTCATTCCACGAGGAGTAACGGTAGTTCAGAATAGGAAGCCTAATCCGAACTACCTAGTTCATGCCGCGTGTAGCCGCGGGCACAGAGTCCGAACTAGCGGACATTTAAAAATGGCGGCTCCCGGCAATATGCAAATGAAGCCCAGGAAATTCAAATCCCGGGCTTCATTTGCAACTCAGGTTGCCTAGATTAACCACCCTAGTTTGAACTAGAGTGGTAGTGTAGACATACCCTAAGTGGACTTTTGTCGACAAAACTATACCAGCGTCTACACTACCGCTGAGTTCTGTCGACATAACGTCAACAGAACTCAGCAGTTTTGTCGACGCTGGTATACCTCATTTTTCGAGGCATAACACCTTCTGTCGACAGAACTCTGTCTACAGAAGGTGTTATTGCCTGTAACATTGCGTCCAGACTACGGAGTTCTGTCGACAAAGCAGCTTGCTTTGTCGACAGAACTCAATGTGTCTGGACGCTCTTTGTCGACGGAAGTTTTGTCGACAGTATCTGTCGACAAAACTTCCGTCGACAAAACACGGTAGTCTAGACGTACCCTTAGATACCTGATATCCTCATAGTAGCTAGGAACTTAATACATAGTTGTAGTTGAAAAATTCTTGTTGTACTTTGCTATCACTCTTACGGATCAAACTAAATAATTGATTCCCACATGAATAGATGACAAAATCATGCTAATCTTATATGTCCTTCCAAAGATACTTTGGTGGAAACCATTTAGTACAAATGTTTTCCATTAATTTCATGCCATGTCAAATATGCTTACTTCTGTTGAAAACTACTGTTGTAATTAGATGTTGGTTATAATTAGAAGGTTTGGGATCCAGGTTGAAATCTGAATCAGGAACAGAGACTGGGTCAAACTGAATAAGCTCAGCTCTTCTCTTAGGATACGTCTACACTGCACGGCTATTTCAGAATACTTATTTTGAAATAGCACATCTATACTTCAGGGAAGCCTCAAAATTAGTCCAGGAAAGGCTTCCCTATCTCAGTTTAGAGCCACAAGAGGCACTGGGGATGAATAACTTAGACTGGCCCTGGTGAAGGGCTATTTTGAAATAGCAGCAGTGGAGCATCCACACACCCCTTATTTCGAAATAGCTCTTTTGGAATAGGCGTTATTCCTCGTAAAATGAGGTTTACAGATTTCAGAATAAGGCACTCATTATTTCAAAATTATTTCAAAATAACTGAATGGCTGTGTAGATGCTCACATTGTTGTTTCAAAATAACACTAGTTAGCTCGAAATAACGGTGCAGTGTAGATGCGCCCTTAGTCATCTCAGCACACAAGGGTTCAATTTTTATGAATAGTGAAACTTGAGATAAACTTCTTCCATCTTGAATGGAGGCGGTCAGCACTTTCTGTGTTATTTCAGCACCATCAAAACCAGAAAATTATTCCTTTTGGTTCTCTATCCAATTCAAAGTCATGGGATCAGGTTTGAATAAAAGGAATTAAATCCAAGTCTTATTAATTCTTCCAGACCCAATATTTGGAAAATGGTTAACATTCTGGCATCTAAAATTGCAACCAATTAAGAAAAACATCAGTACAAAAGATTAAGATTTTTGTAACCATTTTGAAAGAAACGAGATTATTTACCTGTTTCTTTGTTTTATTTTAAACCCTATAAGGAAATGATGCAACTTAATGTGTGCCAATTAAGTTGTTTGTTTGTTCAGATGGACTGAGGCCAAATTTCAAGAGCAATTTAATGCCTGATAGCTAAAATAATGACCTGGGAAATTGGCTTAGCAAACAACATAGCAACTTGGGAGGCAAGGGTGAAATGATAATTTCAAGAAAAGAAATTTAAGGGATTCACAAGCTTCACAAACAATCCCAGAGAATGTAGGTTAGAAGTTAATGATACTAGTGCATGAAATCTTCCCTCAGGATCAATATAGCCAGTCATGCCAATTTTTGTGAGTGCAATCAAAAAACAACTGTAGATTTTATTACATGATAGAGCAAAATGAATAAATACATAAAGAAATGTATAACAGTCAGTAAAACTGGTGAGGCTGTCACTTTATTTAAATAAAAATCCTGTGTCCAGCATAAGTAGCTTTAGGTTGAATTCTGCCACCCTTATTTCTTAAACAATATGGTGCTTAGTTATTATACATAGACGCAGATAGGCCAAGTCAAAGGCAGCATTGGGACTAGAAGGCAGTATTGGGACTGTCTCCTTTCGGTGAGACTCCTTGCTGAGTTAGACGCTACTGTGTGTGAGTACATTTGGAAAAATCACGCATGCCATATATGATTTCCTGTGCATTGCATAGGCCAACTAAATATGTTTGTTTTAAAAAGTAACATCCCCCTGGTTTATAGAACTACTGTGATAAACACAAAGTGTATGTCTATGCTAAATAGGAAGATCGAAGCTGCTGCTGTCGATCCTCCAGGATTTGAATTAGTGGTCTAGTTAAGATAGGTAATTCAAATTGAGAGGTGCACTTTGGTCAATGCCGGTAACCTAGCTTTCATGAGGAGTAAGGGAAGGCAAAGGAAAAGTGTTCTTCCTTCAACTTCCTGCAGTGTAGACAGCATCAAAAGCCAAGTTAAGCTACTTTGACTTCAGCTACGCATTTAACGTAGCTGAAGGGCTACGTCTACACTGGCCCCTTCTTCGGAAGGGGCGTGCTAATTTTGAAAGTGGGACTAGGGAAATCCGCGGGGGATTTAAATATCCCCCGCGGGATTTAAATAAACATGGCCGCCGCTTTTTTTCCGGCTTTTCCCAAAGCCAGAAAAAAGCGTCTAGACTGGCCCGATCCTCCAGAATAAAGCCCTATTCCGGAGGATCTCTTATGCCTACTTTGAAGTAGGGCTTTATTCCGGAGGATCGGGCCAGTCTAGATGCTTTTTTCTGGCTTTTCCCAAAGCCGGAAAAAAAGCGGCGTCCATGTTTATTTAAATCCCGCGGGGGATATTTAAATCCCCCGCGGATTTCCCTAGTCCCACTTTCAAAATTAGCATGCCCCTTCCGAAGAAGGGGCCAGTGTAGACGTAGCCAAGTTGTATTTCTTATTTTGACTTTGTCCTGCAGTGTAGATGTACCTTTTAAAATCATATTACAGTATACAGAGGTGGTCAAACTGCATAGTGTTCAACATGGAGGAAACTTGTTTATCTTCAGTGGTGGTCCCTATCATAATCTAAAAAAGAGAGATTAAGGACCGACAAAGAATGAGTGGGGATGAAATGCATATATTTATATGACAGCTATCAGTCCAAACAAATACTTATCAGTGACCAGGAACACACAAGCAACTTCCTATAGATTAGGCTAGAATACTTTGTTATCATGTCAGTTGTTAGGCACCAAAATTTCTGCTGTAAAGCACCTGGTATGTTGCTGTGTTGCAATTAATCTTAATACTATGCTATATTGCTTGGTTTTTAATTCTCCCTGCTTTGAATTCTTGTTTTACTGACAGAAATTCATAGAATCATAAAGAATAGGATTGGGAAAGACCTCACAAGGTCATTGAATCCAACACCCTGCTAAAAACAGGATCATATCCTTGTTGTTGTTCCATATCCATGAGGCTTATTTGCTCTTTGTCCTCCACCTCCTAGGAGAGCCATTCCAAGCCCAGTCTGCTAATAATTCATATTATTTCTATAATGCCATAAGTGTGCAAGTCACCAATTCGTATACACCCTGGGCATAAAATATAGGGTATATACCAAGAAACTTTAAAGTACTGATCTTGCCTCTTATTCACATGAGTATTCCTTACTCACACAAGGGGTCCTACTGAGATAAATGTTCTTGCCTTGATATTAGGAAAATTGTGGATGAAATATGTGGTGAAGAGATGCAACAGAAAATAATATATAGAGAGGGAGAGAGAGCTTGACTTATGCCTTATCAAAAGATCAGGGTAGACATCCAGTTAAGCCCTCAAAATTTGTAATTAAAAATAGGACCTAACTTTGGGTGCCCACATTTGAAAAATTTGTCCAAAGTCAAGTGCTAAAACCCAAGCACAAAAGATAAAGCTTCTGAAAACTATTTTACATAGTAAAATAACCCCCCTCTCAGAGTACGTCTACAATACAGTGCTATTTCAAATTAACTTAATTCGAATTAAGCTAATTCGAAATAACGCATCTATACGCAAAAACTATTTCGAAATGACTGAGTGGACCCTGAACCAAAGTTAAGGCTGGCCGGAACCAGTGCCAGCAAGGCATCAGGTTAGGACTTAATGTGTGGAGCTGCTGCCTGAGGCTAAATGAGCTCCGTGCTTAAAGGGACCCTACCCCCATCCTGGACAGACAGTTCTCAGGGTTCCCCACTTGCTTGTCTAGCTTGATGAGGGACAGCAAAGCAGCCCTGTTTTAGAATGCCCTGAGTGCCCGCACTCAGGAGACCACAGCACTCAGCCACATGGAGCCAGAGCTGCCCCTGGGCACGCCGGTGTGTCTTGTGGGGTCGTTTCCATCAGCCCGGCTGCACTTGCTGCAGGCTGCCATCCAGGGGGTGTTTCGGGGGGGGCTGTCAGATTCCAGGAGGCCCTGAGGGAGAGCGTCCACCCCGAGGAGCCCTCAGAGCCTCCCTGGTCCTCCCCACCGAGGGCTCGTGCCCCATTCCTCCCTCATGTCCTTCCACTTACCCCTCCCTAGCCCCCCTTCCTGATGTCAAAGAAAAGACACGTATGTTCAAAAATAGAAACTGGGTTTATTGAACAAAACTGGGGGGGGGAATGAACATCTGGGGAGACTGGGAAAAGGAGGTAGAAGAGGGGAAGAGAGAGGGTGGGAGAAGGGAGGGGGAAACCTGGGAGGAGGGAGCTGGAAGAGGGAAGCAAGGGGAAGAAGCGAGAGGGGAAGCTCAGGGCTCAGGGTTGGGGGTCTCGCCAGACCAACTTGACTTTCATGCTAACCTGCTCCTGGGTTCCCATGTGGAGTTTGGTGGCCAGGCTGGCAGCTATCCTGCCACAGACGGCCGCATTCCTCCGTCTAGTGCAGAGATCATGGACGTTGGGAGCACCCCCCCCCCAAACTGAATAAGTTCCATGATCTCTACCCTGGACCGGAAGGTGCCTGCCTTCTCCAGCCCCTGTCAGGCTCCTGGAAGCTGGCAGACTGCTCCTGGGGAGCGGTGGAGGGCTGGCTGCCAGTGGTTTGCTGGCTCATGTTTTGGGGCCACTGGGTCAGGGGCCCCGGTGGCCACTGCTGGCTCTGGGCTGGCAGGCTTGGAGCTGGCACAGGCACTGCGGCCAGGGTCTACCCCTTTAATGGTTCTGGGGCTGGGGGAGAGGAGAGTAAGTTTTCCTGGTTGTGCCCAAAGTGGCCACCAGGGCTCCCTGGGAAGGACTGGAGGCCCCCTATTTCGAATTAAGTGTCTACACAGCACTTAATTCAAAATAGCTATTTCGAATTTGGTGTTACTCCTCATAGAATGAGGTTTACCAAATTCGAAATAAGGGCTCCACTATTTCGAATTTATTTTGAAATAGCGGTTTGCCTGTGTAGACGCTATTAAAGTTAATTCGAAATAACTGCTGTTATTTCGAATTAACTTTGTAATGTAGACATACCCTCACACACACACAGGTTTTTTTTTCATTCTGTTATCTACCTCCAATACTTTTAAAGTACCTGGAATTTTATTGAACTTACCAAGAAACTTTATTAATGGACAAAAAACATTGGCCATTTCTGGGAAATTTTATATTTTAGGATAAATAGGAGTTTACACTGAAAATGCCATCTTAAGCATGGCTTTAACTTGTTGCTTTATAATGAAATATCCAATCTAAGCTAATTTGCAGAGCAGCCTGATTGTTACCATACTACTTTTGGGCTAGATTGTCCTTTAACAGCCAGTCCCATGTAAGAGGTAGTGCTAGGGTAGCCAGTTTTGGCTGGATGTGTTCCTGGAGATTTCATCACATGCAAGGGCACGGATAGCCTCAGTGGGCTCCTGGGCAAGTGGGGGATGAGGGTGGGAAGGGCTCCATGCTTCTTGGAGGGGCGGGACCTTAACTGGAAAGGGTGGAGCCGGGGCAGCTAACTTTCTGCACCATCTGGAATGGTCCATAGTGCTCCTCCCTCCCTCCAGCCTTCAGAGCTGCCCAGAGCACATGGTGCTGTGGTGTGGCACTTCCATAGTGATTTAAAGGACCCTAGGCCCCGTTACAACTGCCTCCCCCTGTCAGCAGGCCTGATCACATGACATAATATTTAATACCTGGAGACTCCAGGTCAATCCTGGAGAGCTGGAAATCCTAGCTCTACCACTCCAGCAGCCATGGAAGGATTGTGCCTAAAACAGGAGGTAAGTAATCTGCTGCTGGCCCTTCCCAGTAGCAGAATATTACACAATTAGCCAATTAGGCCGTCATAAAACGGGATTTTCAGATCTCTCCTCCATGTTGGTCTTCTCTCCTGAGTCTCCGGTCTCTCGCTCCGTGTCTCTTTCCCCTCTCTCTCTCTCAGCTCTCCTCTACCTCCTGCCTCTCTCTCCATCTCTCTCTTTCTCTTCTCTTCCCCTTCCTGCCTCTCATTCGGGGGACTGTGGAGCCCAAATGGCTGTTGGGCTCTGTGCTCCCCATGCTGCATGGGGAATGCGGAGCCCAAACGGTCGCTTGCGCCACTTGGTCCCGCGTGGCGGCCCAGCTGAGCGGCGCAGAAGTCAGCCAAGTGCCACTGCGGGAGGCGAAGTGGTGCAGGGAGGTGACGTTCACAGCCAGAGGGCAGGGCCTGGAGCTGCTGTCACCGCCCTGCCCCCCTTCCCCTCCCACTGTGGCACTTGGCTGACTTCTGTGCCGCTCAGCTGGGCCGCTACAGGGGAGCAAGCAGAGCAACCGGCTGTTTGGGCTCCCCCGCAGCAGCCTGGCTGAGCGGTGCAGAAGTCAGCCGAGCACCACGGCGGGAGGTAAAGGACATGACTCAGGCAACAGCGCCACCCAGAGGGAACAGCCAGCATTTCAGCAACAGCGCCGCCCACAGGGAACAGTCAGCATTTCAGGCAACAGCGCCCCCAGAGGGAACAGTCAGCATTTTGGCATTACAATCTCACAGACACTGGGCTACTATACTATACTATACTATACTATACTATACTATACTATGATGCTTCAGTTACACTCCTCTTTTTCCACCTCCTGCCCACAGGTGTGGGAGAAGAAAACATGGGTTACTTTCTTACCACAGACCAGTGAGCAAGGTGGGATAACTTGAGGGGGAGGGGAAATCTTATATCCATTTAGGCCAGTCCAGAATCCTGCCCTTTATGAATTGTGTGTATGTGAACCATTGACCTAGATGGAACTGCAACTGCTCAGTTGTGTGTCATGGGCCATATATCACTAACAAATTATTTGTTGGCACATATGATAGAGACTTGTCGTTATAGAACAGAAGGACTTGAATTCCTCTAGCTTACAATGTAAAGTTCCCAGAGGCAATGGTATGAACCACAGTGACAACTAAGAGTCCCTTAGGTGTCCACAATATTAATGATACTTAAATAAATAATTGGTAGTGTTTCCATTCTTGGGACAGTCTTTATCTTGACGATGGGTATAAGTCACTTTCCCTGTATTTGCAATCTTGTAAAATGTGTAATAATAACTTTATGATTTACCATACTACCATAATATAAATTATAGGTCTGGATTTTGCCACTTTCTAATTCTCTGCTCTACATGATTTGATTATCAAATTCAGAATAACATGGATGGTTCTTATGACCACCAGTCATTACAGTAATAGTGAATGGACTCTAGATACTGTTAGCATTTTCTCATGACATAGATTGCAACACGAGTAAAGGTGCATGATTCCCACATAGGTGACAACAGTAGCAATAAAAAGTGGAAACCCCAGAAAAAAAATATTCTCATTATGATCTCCAGGTAATCATAATTTCTTGGCATTTCCTGGATGTTCTATTGATTTCCAGGTAATCATAATTTCTTGGCATTTCCTGGATGTTCTATTTACCATATAGGTCTAAGACAAATGAAAAACTGAGATGCTGTAGATTCAAACACTATATAATGGTTCAGTCAGAAATCACTTCTGATAAAAATCTGTATGGATTTTTTCCAACTGTGAGATACCTTCCATGTATAAAACTATAAGATACACAAATGGCTTAGCAACAGTGCTGACTCTACCACTGTTTATCAGTATTATGCATGTGTGAGTTAAAACTGGTGTCAGTAATGAACTGAACTGAGACTGAAACCAGCGTCTGCTTGTACCTCCTGTTTTCCAAGCCCTTATCAGAAAAGTTATAAATAAGTTGTTTTATCTGAACCCCCTTGGATTATACAAAGCAGCAAGAAATATCCTGCTTTTATTACTGGGATCTGAGATACCTGGACTTTGCACCAAACAAATCTCTGCTGGCTGTAACCTTTGCACAATATCATAAATCTGTTTGCTGCGTGGCAATGAGATCACTGAGCAAAGAACATCTACGGGTTAGTCATGTAAAAATATTCTCTAAGACTAAAGAAGAAGCCACTTTGTACTGTTTCATGCTCTGATTGATTTAAAGCCAGGAGCCCTATTAATCAAGTAAAATATCCATACCTCTGAGCTGTGTTTTGTCCCCAAGTGGTTCATCCATAACTTTCATTACTGATGCTGTATATGCTTTACAAACTGATATGTCAGTTTTATTTGGGTGCACAAAAGCAGCTATTTTCATGGAAGAGAAAGAATTCAATACGTGGTGACCAAAATTGCATATTCATTCTAATATACTGTAGGACTAAATAGAGATGAAAGACATGACTTCTGATTTTTTAATATACTTTTCATCAACATTTTAAATTTATATGGGGAAAACAGGGAAATACAGGACATTTTTATGAATTTCCCCATACCATTTTTCAGTTAGATGAATATAACAATAACCATAGTATCAAGAGCCAGATTTTAAAAGGGATTTAAGTACCAAAAGTTGCAGATAGACACGTAGACTGGGATGCTCCACTGGAGTAAGGCTCTTAACTTCTATTTAGGCTTCCCAACTTTTGTTGAGCTTGTAACTCCTTTTGAGCATTCCATCCTGACTGGGCTTTTCAGAAACACCTAGGCTCCTAAATCCAATTGATTTCAATAGGTGTTAGTTATGTAGGTGCTTTTTGTGAATCCCACTTAGAAACTGACTACATATTTAGATAGCTAATAAACTTGAAAATTTGCCCTGTAAAGGTTAAACTGCTAGGCTTTTCTCCTTGATTTCTTTATGAATACGTTTCTTGGATTAGAAAAATAAACACAAACTATGAGCAAATATGTATGACTTATTACAAAAAAATGACACTGAAAGGAGGCCCAGACACACCCAGGCTGTGTCTAGACTAGCAAGTTTTTCCGCAAAATCATCTGCTTTTGCGGAAAAACTTGCTAGCTGTCTACACTGGCCGCTTGAATTTCCGCAAAAGCACTGACGATCTCATGTAAGATTGTCAGTGCTTTTGCGGAAAAACTATGCTGCTCCCGTTCGGGCAAAAGTCTTTTGCGCAAAAGGGCCAGTGTAGACAGCAGAGATTTCTTTTCCGCAAAAAAGTCCCGATCACGAAAATGGCGATCGGGGCTTTTTTGCGGAAAGCGCGTTTAGATTGGCCACGGACGCTTTTCCGCAAAAAGTGCTTTTGCGGAAAAGCATCCTGCCAATCTAGATGCTCTTTTCCGAAAATGCTTTTAACGGAAAACTCTTCCGTTAAAAGCATTTTCGGAAAATCATGCCAATGTAGATGTAGCCCCAGATTTTGTGAACTGCCAGGGTTTGTTTTCATATAATTTGGACAGGGTAACTCAGAAGAGCAGCAATGCACAGAACTGTGTTCAGTGAATTTTTTTTGTGAAGATAAGATTTGCATTGTTAAGGAATATAATCCTACTGGGTCAAAATCGGTGCCAGTGCAAGAGAGCGTAGTTCTACGCATTAGTCCCTGACATACAAGGTCAGAACTTTGCCCATTTGGCTCTGAATCTCTTCACGGCTATACAGGTGTGAATCAGAAGTAACTTTACTAAAGTCAAAATCTGTGAATGAGAAATCAGCATGGTTATTCTTAATAATGATAGTGTCATGGTTGAAGTAATGGCCTCAGACTTTGGAAACCAGAGTTCAAATCCTGATTCTGCCGCAAACTTTCTGTCTGACCCTGGACAAATTTCTCTACACTCATTCCCCAACTGGGATATTAGTACTTTCCTATCTCACAGAGGTGCTATGAGTATAAATAAATTAATGCCTGTTACTGGGAGGTGCTTGGATACTTTGGTAACAGAAGGGCCTTGTAATAACTTGGAGAAATACATATTAAAATAGTTATGATATTGTGTGGCATGGGAAGACCTAAATATACCTGTAACATTGATATAAATGATTAAAATCTAACTTTAAAAGAGAAACTAAATGAAATTGTAATTATATTGATAGCTACATGTTGTTGTGCAAAACAACAGAGGTAATAATTGAAGGGCAGATTTAGACACTGACATTGGGTGTTTGCTTCAGATTTACAATGGTATGACTGTGATTAGCATCTGTTACTTACTTTAAAATTGGAAACATTTTAATAGGCAAGTACTGAAAGCTTGAAAGCCACCAGTCTTGTAAGTCTTTGGATCTACATTTTTTTCTCTTGACCTGGGCTACTTAAATTTTAGGCAACGTTGTGTAGCTTTGCAAATGTTTTGATAATGGAACAAGCTGTAGAAGAAGAGGGTGGGATTCCCATCAGTGGAATTATTTAATGCTGTATGAGACACAAATCTATCCACTGGGACAGGAATAATAAAACTAGTTATGCCACGATGCAGCGGGGGAAGCTAAATGAAACACCAGAAGACCCTTCTAATTCAAATTAATCTATGATTTGTTTCTGAATGTTATTAGATGATGGGGTATGTGAGATGGCTGTGGGCATGTCCTCACTGAAAACGTCATTCAAGTTATTGACTCTTAACTAATTCCTCCTGAGTTGGCCTTGCTCAAGTGAGAGCAGCCATATGGCAGGTAGCCTCTTGATTCAGTGTTTATAGGTGCCAGCAAGATGATGAGGGAAGGTGGGTGCAGAAAGGGCTCGGTCCTGTGAAAGAGGTAACTCTGCTTTACATGAGGCAGGGGAACTGCTTCGACCACCAACTCCACTGCCAATGGCTGCAGTATCCCTGAATCCCAACTCTGTATCTACCTCTGAGCTCTTATTCTGGCAAGTATCAGAGAGGTAGCCGTGTTAGTCTGGATCTGCAAAAGCGACAAGGAGTCCTGTGTTACCTTATAGACTAACAGATGTATTGGAGCATAAGCTTCCATGGGCAAAGGCCCATTTTGTGAGATGCATGTAGTGGAAATTTCCAGAGCCAAGTATACATATGTAGGCAAGAATCAGGCTAGAGATAATGAGGTAAATTCAATCAGGGAGGATGAGGCCCACTTCTAGCAGCTGATCTAGAGGTGTGAACACCAAGGGTATGACGAAGCCATGTAGATGAGTTTACTAGACATAGGACGCTCTGTGGTCAACAATGGAAGCCTTTGTTTACCGCTCCGTTATGCCTCGTGGAATGAGGATTACCGGAGTGGTCGACAACGGCTTCCGTTGTCGATCGCGGAGCATCCAGACTGCTCCGCTATGCCGCCAAACAGCTGATCAGCACAGCGTGGCGGCCATTTTGATGTAAATGAAGCAGCAATTATTTAAATCGCCACTTCATTTCCCTATGTCTAGTAAACTCATCTACATGGCTTCGTCGACGGAGCCATGTAGTCTAGACATACCCCAAGAGAGGAGAAACCTCGTTATCTCTAGCCTGATTCTTGCCTGCATATTTATACCTGCCTCTGGAAATTTCCACTACGTGCATCTGACGCAGTGGGCCTTTGCCCACGAAAGCTTATGCTCCAATACATCTGTTAGTCTATAAGGGTACGTCTAGACTATATGCCTCTGATGACAGAGGCATGTAGATTAGACTACCCAGCATAGGAAAATGAAGTGGCAATTTAAATAATCGCCGCTTCATTTAAATTTAAATGGCTGCTGCGCTGAGCCGATCAGCTGTTTGTCGGCTCAACGTGGTAGTCTGGACACTCCGCGGTCGACATCAAAGGCATTTGTCGACCTCCCAGGATGAGGCATATAGTCTAGATGTACCCTAAGATGCTACAGGATTCCTTGTTGCTTATTCTGGCAAGTCACCTTAGTGTGATGATGCCAGCTGTATCAATGGTGGAATCTAGGCCTGGCTGGGATGAGTGAGTTGCTCCTTACACTATCAATGGTGGGTGCTAAATCTGGGTCTGCCAGCTGGTGCATAGGATCACAATGACACTCACTCACATTTTTCCTGGCTGCCCCTCCATCATGGTGGCCAGACCAAATCTGAGCGAATGGCATTGCGATCTCTGTGCCAGGCACAGAAGCACTCCAGTGCAACCTGCCTTGACTTGATAGCTGTGGATGTAGTTGCACCCACAGACCCCAGCTAAAACTGCTCCTGGCACAGTAAAAAATAATACTTAAATTTCTGAATTCACATAGAATCATAGAATCATAGAATAATAGGACTGGAAGGGACCTCGAGAGGTCATCGAGTCCAGCCCCCCGCCCTCAAGGCAGGATCAAGCTCCGTCTACACCATCCCTGACAGATGTCTATCTAACCTGTTCTTAAATATCTCCAGAGAGGGAGATTCCACCACCTCCCTTGGCAATTTATTCCAATATTTGACCACCCTGACAGTTAGGAATTTTTTCCTAATGTCCAATCTAAACCTCCCCTGCTGCACTTTAAGCCCATTACTCCTTGTCCTGTCCTCAGAAACCAAGAGGAACAAATTTTCGCCTTCCTCCTTGTGACACCCTTTTAGATATTTGAAAACCGCTATCATGTCCCCCCTTAATCTTCTTTTTTCCAAACTAAACAAGCCCAGTTCATGAAACATGGCACCTCATCCATTTGTGTGTGACACGACGACTTCAGGGGATGCCTGCCTTCTTCCTATGAAACTTGAGGTGCAGTAAGCTGAGCTGCTGTATTAATTCTTTCCCAGTAAATTGTGGGAGAATTTGTTTGTCCTTTCTGGGCTTATGGGAAGGAATCAACGGATTCTAGCCTTCTCTCACACTGCAGGGTGTTCATGCTGGCAGGTGTCAAGCTTTTCACACAAGTTTAAGTCTATTCCACTTCTCAAACCACTTTACCCAAATACAAACATCATCACACTTGAATTGAGGTTTTTTTGTGTGTGGATGGGACTCAAAGTAGGAATAATACTCAAATTAGAACTTGATTTAACTTGGAAGTGGAGACAAGCCCTGGGAGCTGAAGAGATTCTTAGACATAATGTATTGGGCATCAAAGGAGAAATCCTGGCCCCATTGAAATCAATAGCAACACTCACCCATTTATGCCACTGGGATCAGGATTTCACCCCAAAAATCTTTATTAAAGGTCTGATAATATATTCTTCCATATGCAGAATTTGAAGGCTATGAGCATTCTGCATGCAAAAATACTGCAGAATAAGGTAAATAACTTCCATTCAAGGAATTCCAGGGTTGAACTGAAATAAAAATAGCAAAGAAGAGAAGAGTGGAGTGAACCCCACAGTAGTAATTGTAAGTGATTTTTATTTCAAACTCTTGATATACTAAAAGAAGGGAAAAGCTTTGACTGAATGGTAAAGTTTGTGCAATATAAACCTAAAATGTTTACAATATAGTTTAACATTACCTAATGTGACCTCAGAGCATTTGCAAATGATCACCTTTCTCTCTGTCAATTCTGTGTTTCCATTTTCCTTAAATCTATTAACTGTGAGCTCAATCCCACATTTCATACACGAGCAGAACTCAGCTTAAGTCTGCGGGAGTTTAAAATAAGCAATGAATACTGGGCCAGGCCCCAGTTGTAATATTTTATACCATCTTCTCCCTTAAATTTGTTTCTCTTTGCAAAGCAAATAATAATAATAGTATCCCAGTTTCTAGAAACATTCTCAGATTAAAATATGCCTTTCTGAAAAGCAATGATTAACCTACATCCTCCTTCGTGGAAGAGCCAAAACCTTCTGTTTTGCAATACAACTAACATGTGCAAGACCCCTCCCCCGCCAAAAAAAAGCAAACAAAAAAGATCAACCAACAGCCCGCAAGTCAGAGTGAAGTTTGTATAAAGCCACAACAAGTTCTACTAAAGTACCATGCCCTGATTAAAATCCCATGTAAACTTGGAATATCTTCACTGAAGTAAATGACGTTCACCAGTGTCAAACTGGTGTAGGATCAAAATCACACACTATATTTTTGCACAGAAGTATATGAAGTTTTCTACCATCTGCTTTTAGTTAACTGAATATTTTAATAGTTGGAGTAAAATGGAATTATTCAAATATTCTTATATGTAGAATATTTTATGAAATCCAGCATGAACAATTTTTCCAATTTCCATGTTACTCTTTGTTACTTTGTTTAAATATTATATTAGGCAAAACTTCAAAGCATTAGTGAATCATCCTACAAAGCTAAACAGCTATTTTTCATGTAAATAATGATAAGCTGTCTGTTTTATCAATCACTGAATAAAAACTAATAGAGATCAGTTTAAAGCTTGGCCCCAAACTCCACTCCCAACTCCAAATTTCATGACTTGGCATGTGAAATTGTGTATGAAATTAACATGGCATTTAAGCTGAGAGCAGAAGCAATATACTGAGTATTGATCATACTCCTGCAATATTTCTGCTTGTCTCATACTCTTCCCTACATGGGTCTACATTCAGAGCATTAAGCAATACTCTACACTCTCATTGTTTCTCTGGTCTGAGCAATCAAAGGGTAGGTCTACACAATGCACTTATTTCAAAAAAAGCTATATTGGAATAATAACTCCTATAATATCTATTTTGAAATTGCTCATCCACGCTACAAATGCCCATCAAAATAGAGCAGATCTATATCGAAATAGAGTGTCCACATTGATTGGAGGCCTCCCATCATGGCTTCTTGGGCAATATGGCATCGATCTGTCCGCATGACAACATAGTGGCACCCGGCCCGCACCATAAGATGGCATTGCATTGCAGCCTTCCATTACCAGTGCCATATTTAATGATGTCTCATGAATAGCCGTTTTTTTGAATATTTCATCAATATTCAGGCCTCTGGTTTTATCCCAAGGCTCGTATTTTGCCAGCCTTTGAGATAACATTTTTCTAAGAACGTTCATGTCCTCTGGCCATCCATTGACCGTTCTCTGGCTATTAGATTTAAAATAATTATTTCTTTTGTTTTTTCCTGTTTTGTTATAGTTGTTAGGGTTACATGCAGCCACTTTCCTAGTGCTTTTTACAGTGGGCTGTGCAATCTGTTGTAACTCATACACATCCTGAATCTTGTTTTCCAGTGCTACCATAGAGATGTTTCTTACATCTATTGACCCAAGTGTAAGCCTTAATCCAGGTGACAATACTTGATAATAGATTTCTTTCAGTTCCGGGGTGTGATATGTAACCACATGCCCCCTCTGCTCTCCCATATCACTTAACCAAAACAGCAGCTTTTTCCGCATGAAATACACATCTGGTCATTCATGCTTCTGTTGTTTCTCAGCATACATCCATCCCATTATATTTTCATGCAGCTAATACATTCTTACAATACTTACAGATCAATTTGTTCACCGTGTACATTATTTAATACATGATATGGTAAAGCATTCATTTCATCTGCTGGCATGCACTCTCTTAACAGCAAAATTACATCTTCATAAGATATGTTTGGAGTCATAGACAATTTGGCCTACCAACTCAAAGCTGTTTCCCTGTTGCACACTCCCAGCAGCTTCCCCAGGGCATGTGCCTGTTCTGAGGAAAGCACTTTACTTTCCTGTTTGATAACCCGGAGGGTTCTGTCCCCATAAGATGTGACAGTGATAGTAATAGGAGCCATTGCACTTCCCACCCCTCCTTGTTCTATTTGAGGGGCTGATGGTAGAGCACACAGATTTACATCATAATCACATCCCCACTGAATACTGCCCGGTTGAATAGCAGCAACCAATCCTTTTGCCAATGTTATTTCCTTTTTCAGATGTTGAATTTGACTTTTACAGGCCTCATGACTGATTTCAGCCTGCAAAACACTGGCCTCTTTTAAACACTGTCTAACAGCAGCCGGAGATTCTTTGAGCTGCTGATCCTTCTGCTCCACCTCCCTCTCAGCCTCGCTAGTTCTTCTGTGCAGATCCCTCAGCTGTGTCTCCAACTGAGTGATTTGTGCACTTAGTCCATCAACCAGAGTGGAACTGTTATTGTGTTCCAAGGGTCTCTACTGTAGTTGATTTTCCAGCAGATCCTTGTCTGCTATGGCCTGTTCTAACTAGTGCACGCTTCCTGTGTTTCTTTGTGGGATGGGGCTTAGAGTTACTGTACTGCTACCTCAAGGTAGTAAATCAGTGAAGCGAATCCTCCCCCAGGAAGGATTCCCTCTCCCAGGGATTGGACCCTTTCCCAAAACAATCAATTGCGGACTCCAAAGAATTTTTATTTGGCAGCATGGTCCATTTCTGAGGGCCAAATGTCTTGCTGGTCATCCTGGTTCCTATAAGTTGCTTACCTCAATTCACCCTATTAAAGCAAGGCCTGAAACCAAAACTTGCTATAACCCCTGAGATCAATGGATCTCAATCAGGCAAAAAGGAAAAACAAACCCAGTGGTGTACGCACTAACCCGTTATGATAGGCCCAACAAGTAAAAAGGACACAGACTGAAGAGCAACAGTGAAAAACAGCAGTTGGTATGCCTTTGGAATGCGGTCGGAAGAGTCTGATGATCCACTTCTGGCTATAACTGACCCGAGTAGGCCTAGGCCTCGAATAGCTGTGCTCGAGCCTGGTACCCGGAACAGACAGGGACACATTACCTAACACACAAAAAGTAATGCAGTGGCTGGGTGTCCCCAAGCACCCTACAGCACTAAATGCCACTAAGCTGTAATTATTAAAACTAAGGTGGGGAGGAGGGTGTCTATGGTCCCATAGCGCCAAAAGGAAACTTCCAAACACAGTGAGTGATCCTTCCTCGAATCACAGGACTGTAGTTCTGACACAAAGCTATGTTGTTAAATGCTGTGTTGCAGCACAGTTTATACAAGTCTAAACTGGCTGACTGGACCTGGTGAATAGCCAATCTTCACCGGGTCCTGCCGCGGTCGCCAATCTGTTACCCCAGAGACTCACGTAAGCAACTTGATACTGTTTGCTAACTATGATTTTTGAGTGTCTCTGCACAGAAGTGAGGTTCAGCCTGGCACTCCCGTATCTAATCACTAGCAAGAATGACACAGCCAGAGTCCAGAATAAATTTAAACTAAATTATATTATAATTTGAATAAACACAGCAGTTAATGACATAAAACAGCAGCCCCTAACACTTTGTTTCACAAAGCCAACACACGAAGAAATAGAGGATAGTAAAGAAAACCCCAAAAGTAAACGACTTTACAATTGGTAGGTGGTACAATGGAGGAACCGGACAGGATTAGGGTAAGTTCCTCAGGACCTTCAATCCTAGGATTACTTATAGCGTGTGGGGAGGAACACCAAGTGGTCCCTCAAGGATTCTAGATGGTATTAGAATGGAGCAATTCCGGAAAGGCCTGGGCCTTCGCCACAGCAGTCCAAAATGTCCGCAAATAGCTGCTCTCGCTTTTAGTTTCACCTATGCTTGGGCATTCACCACAACTCAGGACCTGGACAGCTAAGGTGTTAACCAGTTATGTTGGCGAGGACCCTCAGTCTCTAGCTGACACTCCCACACGCAGTAGCTGAGCCTTCACTACAGTATACACTGAAAGATGTCACAGAGGCCTGAGGATCTCACCACCCTTGAGTCCGATGAAGCAGCAACCATGGAACAGGAGGAACTCAGGAACCAAGGACGAAGCAATCTGAGCCCTTAAACAGTCCTTGGTGGGAAAAGGAGGTTTGTGCTGTGTGCACATTAGATGGTGCAGAGTGCAAACAGTTAGTGCTGAGTGCAGATCAAATTATGGTAAGTGACGTGTGCACCTTTTAGTACAGGGTGCAACAGTTCTTCTGGTGGGAAAATCCAGTCCATACCAGTTCCTTTGCCTCAAACAGTCCCAATAGTTCAGAGACGATAACATGGAACTGAGAATTCAAAATGGAAGTTGGATTGCACTGTCCATACCAGCACATAACACCACTCAAATTAATCCCAACACCCTGCAGAGGAAGAGAAACTGTAGAGTTTTGAGGGGCGTAGACAGAATGGCCTCCAGGGCAACCGTAAGAAGCCTTGGAGACAAATTATTTCAAAATAAACACAGCTGTGCCATCCACACACTCCCTATTTCAAAATAACTATTTTGAAATAGGCTTTATTCCTCGTGAATTGGGGTTTATTATTCTGGAATAAGAAGCCTGTTATTTTGAAATCATTTTGAAATAACAGGCTTGCTGTGTAGATGCTCATCTTGTTATTTCAAAATAATATTATTTATTTCAATATAACTCTGCAGTGTAGAAGTGCCCATGGGAATCTTGATCAAGAGGCAGGAGTTGCAAAAGGAGAAGATGCTAAACCCTGGAGTAGAAAGGAGGCAAGTAGGAGGAATACTGAAGGAAATAGGAAAGATAAGATCTATGAGACAGCTTGATACACTGTATTGCAAAGTATAAAACCAGGAGAACAATTTTGAATTGGATATTCAAGTGCCTGGGAGCCATTAGAACTGTTTGATAATAGGGAGAGATATGGTCATACTACATTATACAAAAGAAAAGAGAGACTAAAATAGATCAGAAATATGGAGTGTTTGATTATGATTATGATCCAAAGAGTTTAAAGTTTTGCATCTTAGAGAAAAGGAGGATTTGGAGATTTTTATTGTAGTATATGTAGTAAGTAATCATGATAATATAATACTTATATGACCTCTTCGTCAATTAATTTCAATGCACTTCAGTCTTTAATATATTTATCCTCACATGTATATTTTCCCATAAGGTTAGGACATTCTGCTATCCCCAATTTACAAATTGGGAACTGAGACACTAAAGCCTGGTCTATACCAGACCAAGCAAGTCAGCTTAGGGTAAGCAACTCCAGCTACACAAAATGCATTGCTGGAATCGGCTTATCTTAAGCCAGGCTGTTGTGGTGTCTATGCAGTGAGAGGCCGGTGGAAGCACACACTCCCATCAGCTTCCCTTACTCCTCGCAGAGGGAGGAGTACTGAATGCCGGTGGGGACTGCCCTTAGCATTTGATTATGGGGGTCTGTGCTAGACCTGCTAAATTGAACGCTAGAAGATTGACCTCCAGAACATCAAACTTCTCGTAAGTATAAAGATACTTTCAATGACTTGCACAAGATCACACAGGCAGTCTGTGGCAGAGTAGGAACTGAACCTAAATCTTCCAAGGCCACTGCCCTTGTCACTGGGCCAAAATGATGAGCCTTAGACAAAGATCTCTGTACTAATCAGTAATTGGGGGAAAGGTTCTATCATGCCATTGCTTATTACAGACACAAAGTTTAGATTTAATTAATTATGTGCTATTTATTCTAATCATAATGTTGTAGAAAGAGGTTAGAAATTGATCTGTTACTACTTGGAAATGAATCTTGGACCAGCATCTTTGTAATTATAAGCCATTCTCTCGAGAGACCATTGTTTTTCCTTCCTCATCACCTTCCCACTTTCCCCTCCATCATTGCAGTATGTGCGAAATCTAGGGCCCAATCATGCAAATATTTATACATATGCTTAAGTTTAAGCATGTGCGTGTTTACAGGACTGAGACCTTAGGCCTTGATTCAGGAAAGCTCTTAAGCATGTATGTAAGTGCCATTGACTTCAGAGGGAGATAAGAGTGTACTTACAATTAATCGTGTGTTTAAACACAATTATTGAAAGTGTGGGTGGAGCTTTCTATAATCAGAGACTCAGATTGCCCAGAAAAGCTTAAAGAGACCAGTTATATGTGCTGTGAGGTGCCCACTACAGTTTTGAGGGCTGTAAAACAATAGATAATAAGTGATAGCTAATATTAATAAGATAATGGACAAAATACAACTATACAAAAATGTCGGTGGCTTCTCCTTATGTAACTCTGTATCAGTGAAAGACCAAGGGCTGTACTGAATTAAACGTCATGCTCGATATCTTATCTCCTGAACTTTTATATTATTGGGTTCAATGCACAATCTTTGTTGCAGTTATGTAATACAGTATGGTACATGCAGCACGTGCACACTGTGAGGCTACCAGATATTCTAGTGTTTACTATGTTATACACAGAGGGTCCACAACTATACCCGGAATTATTTGACAAATGGCACATAATACCGTAAAGGAAACATTCTTTTATACACTCATTATCATACATATCTTTATTTAACGATACATGCACAAATGTACAGAGTTGAGTCAACACTGACTTCATTTCCTGTACAGTTAGACAGTAGCCCATGTGCAAAACAGAAAAATGTGATCAAGTTGCAGTTTCCTAATATCTAGGTTGGATATTAGGAAACACTGTTCCACTAGAAGGGTAGTGGAGCACTGGAATGGGTTACTAGAGAGGTGGTGGAATCTCCATCCCTAGAGGTTTTTAAGTCCCATCTTAACAATGCTTTGGCTGGGATGATTTAATTGGCATTGATCCAGCTTTTATGGGGGGGAGGTTGGGCTCTATGACCTCCTGAGCTCTCTTCCAGCCCTAGGATTCTATGATCTAATAGAGCCTGAAGAGACTTCTGAAACAAAAGCAAAAGAGATCTGGAAATGCTGTGCTATGTCTGAATTTAATAATACCCAATATATTGACTTTGCTGCCTCCTTTTCAAAAGCAACTCCTCTTAAATCTTCTTTAGAATTTTATTTACAATATTGTACTGTTCACTCTTCTTCATGGTACAGTAATTCCTCATTTAACACTATAGATGCATTTCTGAACATTTTTGTGCTAAGCGAAAACGTGCTATGCGGGGTCAATTTTCCCATTCAAAATAATGGAAAAGGTGGGGGTTGCATTTCAGGTGGTGGTGGCAAAGTTAATTTTTTGTTGGTGCTCGGTCATCACCATCAACATTAGATATCTAGCAACACAAGATCTCTAGCAATACAAGTTGCCGCGGTTTGTTAAAACACAAAGACAAACACATGAATGAGCGGAGGAGCGCTGTGACCACGTGTATTCATCCACTCATGCATATTACCACTGTTTTCACCAACCTATATCACTGCATGAAGTAGTCCACCACTGGATTATTTTTGTGTTATTTTGGGGATGCTCGTATTGTTAAAAAAAGTTCCCTAAAAAAAATCGTGCTATTGAGAAAATGTATTAAGTTAAATAAGTAATTACTGTATCTCCAAATGGGTCAAAAAGAGAGAATTGATATCTGCTGGACAGGGAGCAAAGTGAAATAAAAAAATCATTGTTTTACATATTATCATTACCCATCAGAGGAGGTTGATATGGCTTGGGATTCTGTAGGGAAAGACAGAAATTAAACCGTGTTCCTAAACTGTGCTGATCAGGTAAAACTTTGTATGCCAATAATGAAATTTATCTTTATAGCTAGCAACAATGACAAATCATATTGCTTCCTTGCTTCTTATACCTGGAAATCCCTGGTTTTTAGGACATTTAACGCTGCAGCAATTCAGAGTTAGAGAAATAAATAGTTAATGATGAGAGCAGAAACTTTCGGTGTAGAAACACTGACCACCGAACTAATGTTTAACTAAAATAAATTTGTCCTAGGTTTTCCTTGGCAGAATTTCTAGGACACTGAAAAGCACACAGAAGTATACCCATCATTCTGTGCTTATTTGCTGTCAATCATTGGCTGAAAAATATTGAAAAATAGGTGTAGTATCTTTTTTTTTTCAAACAGAATGTGTTTGAGAAACATAGGACTAGAAGGGACTTGTAAGGTATTCTAGTCCAGTCCCCCGAACTCAGGGTAGGACTCAATAGGAGTAAATATTATCTAGACCATCCTTGACAGATGTTTGTCTTACCTGCTCTTAAATACCTCCAGTGGTAAAGATGCCACAACTTCACTAGGCAATTCATTCCAGCGATTAACCACCCCGATCATTAGGCAGCTTTTTCCTAATGTCCAATTTAAACCACCCTTGCTGCAACTTAAGTCCAGTGCTTCCTGTCCTATCATCAGAGATTATGGAGAACATTTTTTTCTTCCTCTTCCTTTTAATTACAGAATCTTTTATGTACTTAAAAACTCTTATGTTGCTTCCCCATCTTCTCTTTTCCAGAAGAAACAAACCCAATTTTTTCAATCTTTCCTCACAGTCATGGTTTCTAAACATTTACTCATTTATGTTGTTCTTTTCTGGACTTTCTCCTATTTTTCTACATCTTTGCTGAAATGCGGTGCCAGAAATGGATACAGTATTCCAGTTGAGGCCTATTTAGTACAGAGCATGGCAGAATAATTACTTCTCATGTCTTGCTTAAAACACTCCTGTTAATACATCCAAATATGATGTTTGCTTTTTTTGTCAGTGTCACTCACACTGTTGACTCCTTTAGCTTGTGACCCACTACGACCCCCAGATATCTTTCCACAGTCTTCCTTCCTAGCAGTCATATCCCATGATTGTTCCTTCCTAAAGGGAGTACTTTGCATTTGTACACATTGAATTTCACCCTTTTCAGTTAAGATTATGATGGGGCGCGGTCACAGAAGTTTCCTGGGAATGGTTCCCCAGTGTGCTGATCATGCCACTAACACCCACCTTTTTGTTCTCTGGGGCTCCCACCACCCTGTCCTGCTGGGCAAGATCTTCTGGTCTCCCCCAGATGAGGCACAAAGCTGGGTTAACTGCTTCCCTTCAGAGCAATGCAGACTCTGAACCATTTCAGCTCTGGAAGAATGCAGTTCTTGGGCACAACACCCAGGAAACCAGTTCCCAAATGGGACCAAAAACCCCCAAATAAATTTGTCTTCCTCTTTATAAAAGTTTTACACTGTGAAAGCTCATTCAGGTAAGCCCCCTTTATCACTGAAAGAGAGATATGCACAATGGTTGTTCCCTCAGGTACCAATTATTTACAGTAGGCTTTAAGTGGCTACAAGTGAAAACAGACAGATCAAAGTAAGTTACTACTCTAAAATGAATAGAAAATGCATAGCTAATTCTAATTCACTAAAAAGTTATTGCATACAAATTATTACCCTAGCTGTTCTTATTTCAGACAGAATCAGGTCAGAGACAAGCTCTTTTACTCTGAGTTGGGTCCCCAGACCTCTTTGTACCTTAGTGTGCCAGGTTGTTCCCCGGGCCAACCGAAGACAAAAGGCTGATAGCTTCCCATTGGTTAAATACACTCTTATCCAGGGCAGGAATCTTTTGTTTTACATCCCCACTTCCATGGAAAAACACCAGGATCAAAATGGAATCCCAGTGACAGGTGGTATGGTAACATGTTTTCCTAGGATCTGAAGCCCAGTGGGTTAGCTTACCTTTGTTATATTCACTGCTTTGTAAAATATTTTGTTTTATTATATTCAACAGTAATGCAAGAAACCTACAGGTTTGACTCTGGTAAGCCATTGGCTTTAGCAGTAAACATGAGACATAAGACTTGTAAACTTTGGCATAGATAAATTTAAGCAACTCATAAGTCATAAAGAACAGGAAGTACGATGTAAGGGGAGTCTTGGTCATATGACATCAACTGACCAAGGAACAGGAGCTGACACCTGGAAGGTTCTTGATGGATCATCTAACCACAAATGTGTGATGGCAATGACCTGATGTATATTATAATAGGTTGAAATCATAGATATACTATCCTATAGGAAAAAGGACACCTTAGCATTTGCAAGAGGAGGAAATACATATAAGGAATAAGGGTAACCACCGATTAAATATGCATTAGACATGGTAACATCAGCATAACATGTTATAGAAGTAGCATCCCAGTGCAGCAAAGGTAGAAATGTAGAGGAGGAGCCAGAATGATGGCCACTAGTGAAGATGAGGAAGGTGACAGTAATGAGTAAAATAAGAGCTAACATCCAGGTTGTTCTGCAAGGCATAGTCTGAGTGTGGATGTTGCAATGTACTTTCTGTATTATTTCTATGCACCTTGCGGAGTTGGTGTGAATATCTTTAAATAAATTATGTATTTGTAAATACAAAAGAGTTTTTGTAGTGTGAGTGTTGCACCTGTGCACATCGGGGTTCCGAAATATAAAATAATAGAAACAACCCTCAGAGTAATATATGTTAATCTTTCTATCAGGCTACTGTCTAGATCTGAAGGACAAACAAGGTTGTTTGCAAGTTGTTAAATTGATCACCAAGTCGTTAAGGCTTTCAGGGTGGGGGAGATACACCAGTAATAGCTTTTATTAGCACAACTATAAACAGTCTCATTCTTCATACTTCTAACTTCACATGCAAAAATGATAAATGCACCAAAACAGGACCCATATATCCAGCAGATTGTAACATTAAAATGTATAGATTACATGAGATATTTTGCCTAAAGTATCTTCAAGTTATGCATATCCATATTCATAAGCCAATTTTCATAAAGCATGGGTTGAAATGTCACAATGACCATTTCTCTAATTATTCCAGAGCATTTTGAATTATAATCTTTTCCTCCAAATACTTGCAATCTCTCCCAGCTTGGTATCATCCACAAATATTTTAAGTGTACTCTCTATGCCATTATGTAAATAATTGATGAAGATATTAAACAGAACTGGACCAAGAATTAATCCCTATGGGGCTCCACTTGTAATACCCTTGCAGCTTGACTGTGAAACATTGATATCTGTCTGGGAAGTGTTTTTCAGCGAGTTATGCACCTGTGTATACTAGCTCCATCCATGGTATATTTCCCTATTTTGTTTATGAGAAGGTCATACAAGACAATATCAAAAGCCTTATTAAAGTCAAGACATATCACATCTATCTCAACCATTCACAAAGCTTTTTACTGTGTCAAAGAAAGTTAATTGGTTCGTTTGACATGATTTGTTCTTGACATACTCATGCTGATTGTTACTTATCACCTTATTTTCTTCTTACTATTTATTACTTACTACTCATGACTTACTAGTCATTATTGTACACTATTTATTAATGTATCCATTTCACAAAGGTTTTAGAAAAAGACATGTGTTTGCTTTCTCTTCAACATCTGCTAAACTCTCTCATGATGAATGAGAACCCAAAACAATCTGTGTCCAATATTTTTCTCTTTTTAAACAATACCTCTTTATTTGTAAATATTCAGCTTCCACATATCATCAGAGAGATCCGAAGTGCAAACCTTACACTAAAGGATTGTTTGGCAGCGTGGCACATGTGATGGTGTTATCAGTGAGAAAGATGAGGTGTGGCAGTGAACCAGTTGGAGCCAGACCAATAATAGCGAGGGATATGCACAAATTGGGAGAAGGGACAAAATGCTTCTGGCCCGAGGGTCAAAGTGATGGGAAGGAGGGGGAAACCGAGCTCCTGTTGGGTCTGGGTAGGAGGAAGAAAGAGTGAATTCCTGAAAGAGCCAGGGGGGGAGGGAGGGGAATGTTCGTTAGAGTGGGAAGCAACATTGTTCAATTTCTACACATACCTCTGACTACAACCAATGCACCAGGATACGTGAATTTCATTTATTTTAACCTGAAGTCTTCCAATCGACATGAAGAGTGATGGCCACATGGCATGCCTGTGTTGTTACCAGTTCCACTCCAAAATAGGAAAATGCAGAAAAGATAAAGTCAAAACAACCACCATTTTCCCCCACCGTCTGTTTCCTTTGACTTGTTTTTGTGTAGGAGCAATAAAGGCACCTAGAATGTAAAGACTTGTGCACAGATTGCCTATGGCCCTGTTATGATTTTCTATCTGCGAGCAAAGCCTGCCTACACTGTAAACTGGAGCTGCAATTGCAGCTTGGGTAGGCATAGCAATGTTAGCTTTAATCTAGTAGGCAAAGGTAATGAAGATCAAACAGTAGAATCTTCAACAAAATCTAGCAATGAAGTTACATACCTAAGGTCCCCAGGTGGGCCTGAATGGTCTGTGCTGCAAAAACATCTTTGATGGCAAATGTAGGCATAGCCATAAGCACAAAAGATGAAACCCTCACTCTGCTGCAAGCAGTGGCAAAACTCCCAGTAAGGATGGGGTTTCATCCAATGTGCACAGCGTATTCCTAATTCAAAAAGTAAGCAAATG
Organism: Pelodiscus sinensis; assembly: GCF_052426305.1. Classification (NCBI taxonomy): domain Eukaryota; kingdom Metazoa; phylum Chordata; order Testudines; family Trionychidae; genus Pelodiscus; species Pelodiscus sinensis. The sequence continues at coordinate 19,366,956 of NC_143054.1, forward strand.
GACTTCTCATTAAAGAAAGTCCTAGTAACACACCAAGCCAAAAGCATTAGTTCTTTGAAAGAGAGTGATGCAGTTTACATGCCAATAACAGACTTGCTTTTGGTGCCTATGAAGGATCCAGATGCCACAGCAAAAATGTCTCACATTCAGACATCTGGGTTGACTGATCACAGTTCAAAGGGAAATAATTAATAAAGAAAAAAAGTGGTAAAGTGTTGTTATTTATGTAATGGCAGCACATTTTATAGCCATTAAAAGCAGTACTTAAAATAATGAAAAGCTGGTTTCATTTTGTACAGTACTGATTCCATTTTTTCCCCCAAGGAAAAAGTAGAAAAAAAATAGAACTAATTATTTGCAGATTAGAAGGGCCAGAGAGTTTCAAAATTAGGACATAATGTGAAAATAGTGAAAGTGTTAATGATTTTTTTCTCATTTTCCAGCCACATATACAAAAGACATAATATTTCCTTATACATCTCTGTCAGAGTTATGTGAATAAATTAAAACCTCCAGAGATTTCATGATTTACTACTGAGATATCATTTTAGGTGCACTGGAACCCGTGTCTGGGTGCAGTGCTCCTGGATTTTTCTCTTCAGTGCAAGAGAGACCTTGAACTCTTCAGCTGAATTCAAATGAAAAGAAACCCTCTGTGGCTATTTAAGTCACTTTGCTACTCGTCAGTGGCCCTTGCTACAGGCAGTCCAGGAGCTGTTCTTGTCTGCATAGGAAGTGTTCCCTAAAAAATTGTTCTGTGCACTATAAACAAAGGGTGGTCGGGTTTTTTTTATGTTGCTTTTCTGTCCTATTCTTAGTGGAATGGTGACTCTGCCCAAGGATTGCAATGGCGTATTTATTATGGGATAAGCCCAGGAAATCATCCTCATTGTCCAGTAGTTTCCAATGCCATTTCTTACAATGAAAGAGTTGGCAAGTCTGGAGCAAATGCTCATCACTTTAGGTTGATGATACAGGAAACAATGGAAGCCAAGAAAATCATTTTTCTTGCAGTTATTATCAATGGTGGTATTTGTTCATGATTCTGGTTTTAAGGTTCTAGAAGACTGTATAGCACAGTTGCACATTACTGAAGAGGCATGCATTCCTGGTGAGACATTTCTCTAGTTCACAGATGACTGACATCCAACACTCTAAGTATAATATCTGGAAGCATCACTGTGTGTGTGAATTAGAGCTTTCTTCCTCTGGTCTGCATGCCTCAAACGTGACCAAGGATTCATGGGCTCACATTTACGATTTAAGTAAGGAGATAACTTTTACATATGAACTTAGTGCTTGTTTGAGGTGAACAAACTGCCCTGAGCAACAGCAATGCAATTTCCTTCAACAGCAATTTCCCCCAACAGTGTTCTTCAGTTCTGGCTGGTTTGATTTCTATGTCCCATTCAGTGTTTGGATATAGCCTACTTACTCAGTTATGAATAAAGGTGCCCAAAAATGGTGGCAGTGTTTGTGGGAAGTCAATTAAAGATTGGAAAATATGAGGATTGTGACACAAATGCACAAAAATCAGAAAGAAAACCAAATTATTCTTCCATAAAACATTAATTGACTTCTTACCTTCTCACGTCTCCTAAGAGAAAAAAAATAAACATTTTCAAAAACTCTTAAATGATCAAGGAGCCTAAGCCCCATTAACTTTTAATGAAGCTTAACCTAAGGGCAGATATTTAAAGGTATTTAGGTACCTAAAGAGTCATACACCTTGTAGGATTTTTCAAAAATGTCCTGGTTCATTGGGAGTTAGGACATTAAATGTCTATTGGGAGTTAGGACTCTAAATATTTTTGAGAATCTAGGCTTGTGATTACTTTGCTATTGAAAAATGGGGATTAGGCTCCTAAGTTTCTTAGATTCTTTTGAAGATTTCACCAAAAATGTCTCCAGTAACTATTCCTAGGGTAACAGGGGGTCCCTCACATGGCTCAGCGGTGAATAGTTACACACAGTAATGTGTGGGGCTTGTTAGGATGTGAATGGAGCACTCTAATTTTATCTAGTCCTGGAAGGAACTAAGATGCAAGGTATTGAGGGAAATGAGAAGATGTACATTAAAAACTATGGGAGGGTAGACTGTCCACTAGAAAGGACAAAAGCAATACAAATCCCAAAACAAGTTGAACTGTAAATTTTGCCCTGATCCTTAATAGAACGTAGTAAGGAATGATTACATACAGGTCTGTAAAGACCTGTTTTTCATCTATTCTTTGGTCAAGGAGACAATAATGGATTCCAGATATTGTCCTTTAAACTCTTTTTAGGATTTTGAGTAATCTTTTAAGGGTGGGATTAAAAAAAAAGATGTTCTCCAGTTCTGGCTTGACCAATTACTCATTGTCTCACTTTGGGAAAACACGTACATCAAAATTTTCAAAATTGGCCTCTGGCTTTGGGTGCATTCATTTTTGGATGCCCATCTTGAGGCTCGGATTTTCAGAGATGCTGAACATCAGTACCTCTCACTAAACATAAATCATATTTTGATTGTTCCACACTTCTGGAAATCAGGCCCAGGGTATCTCAAACTAGGCTCCCAAATTCTAAAGCGTCAAAATTAGTGGCCACTTTTGTTGGTCTTAACTTGTCTGCTTACTCATTTTACCCTTGTCAAATAGCAACATATTCCTTAAAGAATGAAACTTATTGTTTTAAAAGGATTTGCAAAAGTGAAAATGAGTGTTCTAATATACAGTATACATTAACACTAAATCTGGCTGAATTTTACAAGTCATGGAACATTCTTGTGACTGTTCAAGAAGTCTGCTATAATATCATTGCAGCTGTGGGTGGGACCTTGCTAATGGTAAATATGCCTGGCATGGCTTCTCTAAGAGGTTTATCATTCAGTCCAAAATCTTTTTTATCTGCAGTTTTATCAGTTGCAAAATACTGGCAGTTTTAAGTACATAACTTATCAAAATGTGACTATTCTTATGCCTTCAGTATCTAACAGGATTATGGAAATTTTCTTTATTTTGATCATACTTCTTTTTATCCCATGCCCTTTGTTCCCCCAACCTCTTCCTGAACTCTGGTAAAGTCAACTCAGGCACAACTCAGAAATGGTATTTTTGGCTTCACCTAAGAAAAAATTCTTAATAACATAATGAAAAGTGTAATTACTTGAATTCCACTGATTACAAAGTATATCAGAATCACATCTCTGAATGCACCAAACACTGCAAAAACAAACAAACAAACGTATCTGTGGTACTGAAACAGAAATAATTGAAGTCAGACATTGGCTTAAATATCTTGTTGCTGAGAATGTACTTTGTACTGATATCAGTACAAGTTCAAGACAGAGTATTAAAGATGGGCGAAGCCCATACTTACTGATACCACTATCTATCTCTTGGGTGTAATACAAGAAAAGCCTATTACTTACTGTACTTCATTTAATGGCAAACTTTGATATTGATGAAGCATTAGGTAAGCTAGACAGTTGCATGCTAATGCACAGTAAAAAGAACTGCTCATTGGAAAGATCTAGACATTATTTAGGGCATCTCATTGTAGATGTCTAGTGTATAGCAGTGGTTTAAAAAGTGAGTTCAGATCTTAGTTTTCATTAAAAAGAATTTAAATAATTATATAAAATTCCCTGTTGCCTTTTTGATTAAGCAGCAGATGAAATACAGATCTTTAGAGATCAGCTTTCCATTTGGAAAAGATATCAGTGACACAGAGTCAGATATTTTCCTAGTGTCATTTGTTTCTTAAATGTATTTCTTTCAAAAATGTATCCCAGTCTTCTTTCCCTGGCAGCAGGAGGAGCCAATTCCACATGGATTGTTGTCCCTTTTTTAGGCAACAATCTACTACTCTTCCCCAAAAAGCAGCTCTTGTGAGTCTCCGCCCCTCTCCAAGAGCTTGAACAAAATCTCAGCCAAACACTGACCATTCTTGCCCATAGACCACACCAAACTTGCTGTGCTGCCTACATTATGCAAATTTTGTTCCACCCATCCGTCCCTGAGTTTTAAACCTAAGCACCCCTTTCAGTGACACAGTAGTCTCCTTTTGGAATACAGACTCTTGATATGTCACCCTCCTCCTTTATATCCAACTGGTTTGCACTGAGAAGGGACAGAACTGCTCCTATAGAAGGGCACAATGGGGACTTCCATTTCCCTTAAAAAAATCTGTGACAGCCTTTGCATCCGAGCTTCTTAATGGTGGACTATTAATACTCCTTCATTCCACTATTATGATATCTTTAAAAAGGAACGTATCCTAATGTCACAATAGTCAAAGCTACATTCCATCTTGAATATTTTATTCACTTTGGATTTCATCTCAAAGGGTATGTCTACACTACCACCCTAGTTCGAACTAGGATGGTTAATGTAGTCATTCGAAGTTGCAGATGAAGCCCAGGATTTAAATATCTGTAATCCTGAACGAGCTCCAAGTGTCACACCAAACTAGGTTGCTCCTGAATCTTTATCTAGTCCACTAGTCATGATACAAATATCAGTTCTATATTGACAACCCTTTGCATCATAAAGGCTACGTCTACACTGGCCACAATTTCCGGAAAAGCCATGCAAATCAGGTAAGTCAGGATAGGGAAATCCGCGGGGGATTTAAATATCCCCCGCGGATTTAAATAAACATGTCCGCTGCTTTTTTTCCGGCTTGGGGAAAAGCCGGAAAAAAAGCGTCTAGACTGGCGCAATCCTCCGGAATAAAGCCCTTTTCCGGAGGATCTCTTTAAAGTAGGAATAAGAGATCCTCCGGAAAAGGGCTTTATTCCGGAGGATCGCGCCAGTCTAGACGCTTTTTTTCTGGCTTTTCCCCAAGCCGGAAAAAAAGCGGCGGACATGTTTATTTAAATCCGCGGGGGATATTTAAATCCCCCGCGGATTTCCCTATCCTGACTTACCTGATTTGCATGGCTTTTCCGGAAATTGTGGCCAGTGTAGACATAGCCAAAGTGTATGTTTTCCTGTTTGGAGTGTGATAATACTATTTTTCTCAAATGTGCCAGAAGTTGGCTCTATATATTTTAGAAGAGGGCTCTCAAATTTGTATTCAAAGAAGGAATAAGCTCAGTTGTACATCAATGATTACAGCTAATTTCAGTGTTTGTTAGTTGCAGTTTCATATGTTTCTTAATCATAGTTATTGCAGGACTCAAAGTGCATTTATTTTTATATAATGGAAAACACCCCTGGGTTAGTAACCCAAGTGAAAATAAAAGTTTGATGGTTACATTCTACAACAGTTACTCAGGTAAAGCTTCTACTGAAGTCAGAGGGAATTCTATTTGTGTAAGTCCTTACCCTCACAAGTAGAATCATATATCAAGTTAGACAACAAGACATTTGGAGTAGATTTTCAAATGTTAGGTACCTAATTGTTATTTGTGCTTTTGAAAGCTAACCCTTATATTTTCTTGTGTGCTTGTCTATTCCCTAGCACAATGGTGAATTTAATAATAATACACGGGGGCAGGGCTGAGCTGAATATTTATGTATCTTATTATTTGAATAATCTGTTTTTCTGCATTATTTAGCTGTTAGCCTTTGAAATTAGAAGTAACTCTAATTTTAGATACAACATTCCTCAAATCTTTTGGAGGAAAATATTATAAAAACAACCCATGATTTTCTGAAGAAAAGTATCATATGATGTTGCAATAAGGGGCTTCACCTTTCAAGTTAATGTTTGACATTAGGTATAAATGTAAACTAGAAACTAGTCAAACAGAAAGGCCTCTGTGTAAAGAATCCATGAATCTATGGTACAGCTGAGAACAAAGGCAGAAGAACTCTGCATTTTCAGCAATCTCCTGAATAATTCACTGCACAGCAAAGTTGTACCATAAACTGCAACACTAATATGAAGGGAACATTAAGCCCATGTGTTACCCTATTCCAAAACAACTCCTTAACAAAGTGCTTAGTTGTCAGAAAAAGTCAGCTACTTTCACAACTTAAGTCTTAAATAATTAGAATTCAATACTCATCTTAATAGAAATCCCTGAAAAATACACAAATCAAAATGAATAACTGAAAGGCTAACTACTTATCTGTAAACTGACTTAATCATAGAATCATAGGGATGGAAGAGAACTCAGGAGGTCAACGAGTCCAACTTCTGCTAAAAGAAGGACCAATCCCAACTTCCCAGTCCAAGATTAATTTTCTATCCTATTGAAAATGTATCAAGTTCTTCTTCTATAGCTGTATTAAATATTCCCATCTCCCATGCCCTGGGCCTGACTGTTCTCACACTAAGGTAAATCATAAGTAATTCTACTTAAATCACCAGAAAAGAAGTATGTGAGAACCAGAGAAGTGCTGTTTTCTCCAAATGAAATAAACTCAAACACTCTTTAAGCCATGCTTTATGATTTTAAAGAAAAAATTAGATTTTCAGGAACTTTTAAATTGCCATGCAGGAACAGAGTAGTGATTCCTGTAACCCAGTATCTGGTTTTCAACACCTGGCAATGCCCATTGCTTCAGAGAATGGTGCAAGAAGCCCTTCAGATGGCAATTATGGAAAAAGTTTCCTCATCCCTATTTATCTCTTGTGTATGAAAATGAAAGCCTTTCCAAAGGTTGGATGCCTTCGTTATCCCATTAAAAATCCAGCCTTTTTAAAAATGTTTTGTTACTCTCTTGAACTCAGAAATGTCTTGTGACAGCTAATTTAAGGAACTAACTGGGCATTGTGTGTCATTTTTTCAAATATAAATTTACTGCCAACTTTCAGTTTCCCTGAATGGCCCCTCAAAGAGTACATCTATACTGCATGCTTATTTCAAAATAAGCTATTCTAGAAGAAATACTTCAAAGTAGTTTATTCCAAAACAGCATGTCTACACTACAGGGAAGCCTCAAAATTAGTCTGAGGCAGGCTTCTCTAATGTGGATGAGCTATCTCAATTTCGAGCCCCAGGAAGCACTGGGGAATAATTACTTTAAATGGCCCTGGGGAGGAGCTATTTCCAAATAGCAGCAGTGGCACATCCACTCTTTTGGAATAAGGTTTACAGAAGTCAGAATAAGCCATCTGTTATTTTGAAATAATGGAATTGCTGTGTAGATGCTCACACTGATATTTCGAAGTAGCTGTGTTGTGTAAATGCACCCATAGAATGAGAAAGGGTGAATGAAAGTGCCAGATCTGTTCTCTATGGGTATGTCTACACTACCCTCCTAGTTCGAACTAGGAGGGTAATGTAGGTATACCGCACTTGCAAATGAAGCCCGGGATTTGAATTTCCCGGGCTTCATTTGCATAAGCGGGGAGCCGCCATTTTTAAAACCTCGCTGGTTTGAACCCCGTGCAGCGCGGCTACACGGGGCACGAACTAGGTAGTTCGAACTAGGCTTCCTAGTTCGAACTACCGTTACTCCTCATTTCACCCTTTCTCATTCTATGGAAATTCAAATCCTGGGCTTCATTTGCAAGTGCGGTATGCCTACATTACCCCGCTAGTTCGAACTAGCGGGGTAGTGTAGACATACCCTATATTATTAATTGCTTTGTGTGTCTTTCCTACTCCCCTCTCCTATTTGATCCTTTTCTAACTCAAATAGTCCCAAACTTTTTCATGTCTCTTGATTGGATGTTTTTTCCATGCCTCTGAACATCTTGATTGCGTATCTTCCAACCTGTCTATTTCTGAAATGTCTGTTTTGAGAAAGGATAAAAGGAATTGAATACAGTATTCCAATGAGGACATACCATGGGTTTATGTTAATATGATGCCATTATAGTAACATCTGTGCTATCTTCCATCACACTGCACAAAGCAAGGCTCTTCACTCAACTGTTGAGACTTATTTATAAGCAAGCCTGTTTCCTGAGTTCTTACAGTTATTTCATTGGGTTCTAAATTGTTTGGGAAAATCAGATTGCATACCCTTGCATTTGTCCCCATTGAATTTCATCTGCCACTGTACTGTCCAAACACTTAGTTATATTAGATCTCCCTGAAGTTCATCACAGCTTTGCCTAGATAGATTTGGAGCATGAGCTGGCAAAAGAGCGCTGTGCCAGCTCTCTCCCCCCTTCATGCCCCTGCATAGGGATGATCTTTCTGTGACTAGCGGGCTGTGACTGGCCTGTGCTGGTGGAGCAGCACAGATTGTTCTAACGAAGGGGGGTACCTGGCTCTCTATATCTTCCCTTTGTTACTTTGCTTAATCTGAAAATAACAAAGCAGTTCCGTGCAGCCTTGACCCAGGGTTGAGGAAGCGCAGAGGTGGTTCAAAGTCACTTTTGCACTTTCCCCGTGCTTTGAATTGCACTGGGGGCCCTTGGTCCTTAAGCACATAAAGGATAAAAGCCTCCATTAATACCTCATCCATTCTCCTCTAACATCCATGACCCCCCACTGCCCTATACAGGGATGAGGAGGACATACTCACCTTCCCCAAAATGTGCGCCCTTCACCAACAGCAGGGAAGGCCTTAGCCTAGGTGTAACTGGACTCAGTCTACAGCCCTGGAAGAGCTGCTGTGTTGGCATTAGGATCTCATCACACCAGAGCTCACGAGTGGGGCCAAAATTGGGAGGAGAGCTCCACAGGGAGATGACTTCTGAAGCACTCTGAAGGCAAATGCAATCACCTTGTACTTAATGCAGAATAAGAAGCCATTTACAGGAGGCAGGCGCTGTGGTGAGAGCAGCTGGAGTGGGAAACGTCCCTAACAATCGAATTCTGGATGAGATAGAACTGGTAAAATACAAAGAACCGAGTGAATAGGAGGAGGAGACTACAGTGCTCTCGTGCCTATGCAGTGTTTAGCAGGATCTTAGATATTGGATGATAAGGAAAGGGAGGAGTTAGAAATGACACTGAGTTTGTTACCCTCGGTGACAAGGAGGTCTGCAGTGTTGTGCTACAGCAGGGAAAGGCAGTAGGGAGAAAAGAGAGGACATGGGTTAAAAGATGAAAAGCTTTGATAAATATACTCAGCAAATTTCTAAGAGAAACTAGAGAGGCATGGGGAAAAGATACAAAGGGTAGGTGGTGAAAGTTCTAATGTCAAGAGGTAAATTTTAGAGAGGTGGTGGTTGAACCCAATGAACTGAATGAGAACAGACAGCAAGATAGTTTAGAAAGTGAATGGGAGCTGGTGGTGGGAAAAAAACAGAATATAGAAACACAATTATCTATTTACCAATGCAAATATGGGATTTTGCAAGTGAAAAATGAATGATTTTGCAAATTTTATGGGCACGGTTAGAGGATTGCTATTAAAACTGGCACCATAAATCTCAGGCTTGCTGAAAAGGAGGCTGAAAAATTATAAATGGTTCAGAAAGGAGCTAAAAGAAGTATGTGAAGTCTGGAAAACCTTCCTTCTAGTGAGAGACTTCAGAAGCTCAGTGTATTAAGCTTATCAAAGATAGAAATTGTCTGTTTCTGGTCTATAAGCATATATATAGGACAAAGATTTTTGATAGAAGATGATCCCATAGTAGAAAAAGTCGCAACTAAATCCAGATGCTGAAAGATCTACCTAGACAGTCAGAGTAGATGTAGAATGTAATTTTTTGACAGTGAGAGCACTATGCCATTGGAACAACTTGTCAAGGGCTATGATTGAGTCTCTCTCACGTGAGACCTTTAAATCAAGTCCATGTGTTTCTAAAATATATTTCATAGCTAAACTACAAGTGGCAGGCCTGATTCTGGAATTACTGGGTGAGATTCTATGTCCTGCTTCATGCAGGTGATCAGACTAGACTTCGCTCCTTCTGCTCTTAAAATCTTTGAATCAGTGGAAGTTCTTCCACCGACATTAAAAGGTGTGGGATCAGGATCAAAAAAGAGAAAGGGAAGACAATGGTGACAACAAAATATATCAAGAAAGTCTATTTTATAACTTGATGGTTCAAAATCTGCTGAATGTTATTTAAAAAAACACATGTAAAATGTTCTCTCTCAATATAGCCATCATTGGTTGGGTAATCTTTTGTTGGCATCACAACGTAATAGTGGTCTTAAGGAAGGATTTGGAGCAGGAGAGGGTAGTTACAAATAAAGGCATTTCTATATGATGAGTTCTTCTGTGGCCTGGTATTGTTAATTAATTATGATTAACACAGAGGCATTAATAATAAGTCTATATGATAAGACTACTCCTACAGTACACAAGTATCAAAGAGTCACTAATAATGTTGTGGCACATTTTAAATGAGTTACCCCAATGAAAATGTATATTATTGATGCATCTCACTTTATTCATATGAATACTACAGTCTACAAAATGCTACGATTTCCTTATGTGTAGAGTCACACTGTATAAAGGCTGGATATAATTAATATATTTTAATGATAAATACAATTTAATTATCTGATATTAAAAAAACTGAATGGGCACGGTGTGTATATGTACAGCCTGTTTTAAACAAGTAATCTAGAATGCCCCTACTCTTTTTCAAGATGTTTTGATTGACAATTTCTAGGATATCTGTCTTAAGTATTTTTTTTAAAGTCATATGATTGTAATTTTGGTGAAAGGAACTGGATTACTGAATTAGCAAAATCCGTAAGCACGAGTAACTTTAAGCTTAGTAGCAGGCCCTGTGACTTCAGTAAGATTACTCACATGCCTAAAGTCAACAGCCTTGTTGAATCAGAGCCTAAGTCTTCAGTTTAGCTAGGAATCTCTATTGGAGGTGAAAGGACAGTTCACTACGAATGTCCCTTTGATCACTGGTTTGTGGTGGGAATGTAAAGTAGAACTAGTTGCAGTAATGTTTTTTATGCTGTTAACTCTGTCCTCCAGGAATTGAATTCAGACTACTACCCACTAAGGTTGCTTTTAAAATGGCAACCTATAAGTGAAAGGTTACTGATGTCATACCTACTAATCTTAATTACCTGCTCTCTGGTTCCTCAAAGCATCTTAGGTTCATCATCCAGCAATGACAAAAGCTACAGGTATTTATGACCTGTTCTATATTTTGTTTAAATTTCAGTTTCCACCTAACATTGACATCTGCTCTCTTTCTCTTGATGTTTCATTCACTATCATTATCATTTCTGGTAATGCCATGAAGATGGTATTCATTTTTCATCTTCTCTTCCATATATTTCATCAATAGTTTAATAAAAAACAAAAACAAACAAAAAAACCTCTGCCCCTTATCTAAGGTAAAAAAACAACAAGTGAACAAAGAATGTAAAAATGTTTAATGCAGATGTTTCCAAACTCTCTGGCTGATTACACGGTGCTAGCTCCTCATCCTTGTTTCTAACAGTTACATTATATTAAAGAGTATCTAAAACTTTCAATCCTTTCCTGAAATTACTGTTCCATGTAAGCTATTAGAGAAGATGTTATGTGAGCATGACGGTGAGGGAGAATGGGCCAGTGGCTAAGTCTCTAGCCTACATCTTGGAAGACATGGAGTCAAATCCATTCTTTGCTACAGACTTCCTTTATGACCTTGGACAAGTCATTTAGCTCTGGGCTTCAGATCCCTATCTGTGACAACAGCACTTCTTTAGCCCTTAGGGCTAATGTGAAGATAAATACATTAAAGACTGCGTGGTACTCTGATAATGGGGACTATCCAGCCAACTTCAGTCTAAACAAGACACTGGGTCTATCCAGTCAGCTTTTTGATGCATTTAAACAGTTTTAAACATTCAAAGGATGCAAAGGATGAGGGCCTTAAGACCTGTCTACCACAAGTATAACAGTCGGATCCTCAGGTATAAATTGCCCTAACTCCATTGACATACACATATGCCAACTGAAGATCTAGCATTCTGTGTAATAGACTTTACCAGTACATCTTCCTCCATAAGCCATGCTAGCTCCTTACAGTTGTGCTTCATCGCTTACTAACTTTTCTTCTTTCTTTTGGGGAATATTTCCCTTTTCTTATGTCTCATCTAAGAGCAAAAGAAGGGAACCATCCAGAGTCAGATGCTTCTTAAATATCTGTACTACACAGTTTCATTATTTCCGCTCGTGTAATCACTATTAAAACTAAAATTGTGTCTATTTTGTATACATAATGAGGGATCATCTTACTGTTACTTCCAAGTACGTATTGTGCCATCACTCTGTCCCCCTACCCATCTCAAACACCAAGACCCAACTAGGTTTCCTTCCCCAGACATGTGCCATAGAGAAGAACAACACTTCTAGGGAAGAACAGCCAGCAAGCAGAGTAAAATCATCTCAGATAGGCCTGACTCAGCATCCATTACAGATAATGGGAAGACACCTATTAATTGAAATAGCCCGCATATAATGCTATAGAGCTCATGACAGCACTAAAGCAGAATTTAAGGCTTAGTGAGGGCTCTCTTCTCCCCTGGATCTAGCATTAAGATGGGCATACCAAACCTAGGGCCATCAGGCATTAATTGCTCCCTCCTTCCGCATATACCCTGCTTGGAGATGCAGTCATACTGCAGGAGCATGGAGATTCCTCCCAGCTGGAGTTACCTTCTCAAACCCTCCCCCTACAAAGCCAGTGCCACCACCATCAATTCCCCTTTAGTGAGTTTGAAATATGAACTTTCTTTTCCTTCTACTGATTGTCATCAGGCACCTCCCGTCCTTCTTCCTGAAATAAAGAATGATAAAGAAAGAAAGGAGGCAACTGTTCTTATGCAATCATAGCCTTCAAAAATGTTGACATAAGCAGAATTGCATTTCTGCTCCTTATGTGATATATGAACCTCAGAAAGAAATAGGTCTTGACCGAAAAGAGAAATGAAACACTATTTAAAATATGCAGTTCCAGAGGGCAAATTGTAATCTAAGGTCAATATGTATCAATAACTGAAATAACTGGTGCTCTTGAGTTTCATTTCTGTGTAGTGAACACTGTTGTCTAATTCCATATTATTTTTGATTTCTTGCAATGAAATCAGAGATTCAAGCACAACATGTACTACTCAGAGATATGGTCGGCATTGGTGACATACCCAGGAAAAAGAAAATGCATAAAAGTATTGTAACATTTATTGCATATGTTGTTGTGAAGTTACAATGGAGTTGTAGTAAAGTTACTAGGAGTCCTAAGTGCTATGATAAGTCTACTAATAATTTTATTAATAATAATCCAAGTGTGCCACGCATATGCTTTTGGATTGAAGTGGGATATTCATAATCTGCAGAGCAAATCTGGCCCGCATTTATACCAACCCAAATCATTGTATAAGCAATCTGCCCTGATTTACAACTGAGATCCTCACTAAAGACAATCAGGTTATACAATTGCAATTAGAATGTATTAACAATCCTGTTAATCATCAGCAATCCAGAGAGGAAACCAATTCTCAGTCTTCCAGAGATCTGCTCATCTATATTGCTAAGCAGTGTAAAAAGTAATAAAGATCAGTATGTGTTATTAATATGTAGTCCCCTTACACACATTACAAGTAAAAATTTGACACTACTACATAGTTGCTTTTCAGATAGAATCCCTTTCAAACGAAAAAACTAAAGAGACTGTTCTGTGTTTACGGACACCAATGATTGCAATGGGCTTTTTGGAAAACAAAAATGCTTTTCTCTAATATTTTGGTGGATCTGACAGGTACTAGATAAGGTCAGCAGTAGAAATAGAGAAATATGAAAGAAATGCACATCTTGTAGTGTTTTCAACCCATATCAATTAAGAAGAGGGAATTCTCACAAGAAAGTCTGTTCTCATGGAGATATCTGATCTGACCAAAGTGGCTTGTCCATACAAGTGATAAAATCCTAACCCCAGGGAGGTCAAGAAAGACCTGGGCTACTTAACTGAACTGTATCTGCCATGATGCAACTTCTGGTTGAACTGACACTGCACATCATGGGAGTTATGTGAATACGTCATGGGAGATTAATCTAGCAAGGCATCCCGCCCCACAAGAAGTGAGTCATGAAGTACTTGAATGATAGCTCTTATGAGGCACCATGATCATTTAGGGGAACCCAGATTATTGTTGATCCAAACTAAAAATAAATGTTTTCATTTGGTTCAACAAAACAGAAAAGAAATATTTTAATTTTGGAATATGAACTTTTTCATTGAGGGCAGCAATGTCAAAATGAAATATTTTGATGTTACTGGACTGAATTTTTTGGGGACAAATGCTATTTCAACTTTTCACGTTGATTTGGGATTTTTCCCCCAAATATTGGAATTCCCTATAAGATGGAATTCTTGATGTTTGATCAGCTTTGAGCCCTAGTCTACACTAGGGAATTATTTCAAAATAACTCCCCTTATTTTGAAATAACAAGCAGAGCATCCACACTACTAAGCCCATTATTTTGAAATAACAGGGTGGTTATTTTGAAATAATAGCTCCTGCTTTCCACAAGGAATAACACTTATTTCGAAACAGTTATTTCTAAGTAGTGGTAGTGTGGATACTCTGCTGCTGCTATTTCAAAATAACTACTCCTCAGAATCATTCAAAGTAATTACTCCCCAGTGCTTCCCGGGGGTCTAAGTTCAGGGAGTGCATCCACGTTAATGAAAGTTTCCTCAGACTAATTTTGAGGCTTCCCTGTGGTATGGATATTCTATTTTGATTTTGTTATTTCAGGAGTTATTTAGAATTTAGTCATTTCAGAATAATTTCCTCATGTAGCCAGGCCCTAATATATACATAACTGTTCACAAATACTCCACAACTCTGAATTTCCTTCACTTCGTTCTCTAAATAATAACACTAATTTCTTATTATTTCCTCTCATTTCTTTGTTGCTGTTACCAAATAAGGAAATGTCCTCTAAAAAATCTGGAATCACTGAATCCAAGCAAAATACTGAATTTTCTAACCCCAACAGTTGGTATGGCCTGTTGTCCCTGAATATCCCCAGCCTGTCTGAAATGCTGCTTCTTTTCAGCAAGGGATGAAGCAAATTTTGGCCCTACAATGGGCACTCATAGCATTGATTCTTCTTCCTCTTCTGGCCACATGAAAGAGAAGATGCCTAAATTGCACAATAATCTAATTACTCTCATGCATAAGTACCATTCAATTCTCTCAGCAGCCACACTAATTCAAAGTTCCGTAGTAGTATTTGTTCCAGCAGTAATTTACATGATTTACTTTTGTTGTGGCTAAATGGAGGAAACCCCTTTAGCTGGAACATTATCCTCTAGAGTTAAACCTCTATTAAAGAAAGAAAAACACAATGGAAGTGGCACACTCATTTACCACACAGATTAATATTCAGTCTTCCTCTGCATCTAGGGCCTCCGCAGCCCAGGCCGAGCCTTCTGAGGAATTGCAAAGAGGATCCAGGACTCTAACCTTTGGACCTTTTGCAATTTGCTCTGAACTTTCTAAACCATTTGCCTTAGCTGCTTGCAACAGACTATATAAATCCAGGTCCAAGTCAGGAGGCTCATTCTCCCCAGAAACGTGGGCAGAGGAGGGGAAGGGAGAAAGAAAGAGAACTGAGGGGACAGCAGCAGTAGGGTCCAGTGCTCACCATGGGCCCTCTGCAGCTCCAGCTGCTGCTGCTGCTGCTGTTGAGCTATGATGTCCTCACTGGTAAGTAGCATCTTGCACGCCAAGGATTTTTTTGCAGCTTTATGTGGGACTCTTCAATGATTAAAATATCAGGAAGGGGGGAAATATTAATGGGACGTGGATCACAGAATCGGAAAAGCAAAGGTTGGGAAAGATGTTATCTAGCTTCTTTTCAGGACAATATTGTTTCCTAATAGCAGGATCCAGATTGAATTTGTACAAGGAAAAGTTGGAAATCTCACCATTTTTTGGTTTATTTTTAATGTATTTTACAACTTACATGGTGTCACAATCCTTGATTTTTGTCCAGCTGCTTTACAGTGGTCATGGGGGTCCCCTGCAGACTATTCTGCAGATTTAGCGTGGTCATTGCTAAAATATTTTACTGCAAACAAGTGTGATGAGATAGGAGTGATAAAGCATGATGGCACTAGGTAGGAGGCACTGTATGTGAAATAGCCAATTTGTATTGAAAGATGACAGTAGCTCTGTAGTAATTTTGATTAGGTAAGTAAAAATAAATCTTGTGTCATTTGGGAAAAAATGAATGTGGTGTGGTGTAGTTATAAGCTAACACCCTCCTGCCCTAGGAGATTCTGTTTAAATTGTTTGATGGTACTGTAATTTGTAAAATGTTTCGGGATTCTTCAGGAGGAAAGATATGCAGGTCCAATCCTTCATCATTGAAATAAATAGGCATTTAGCAGGATCTGGTCCTATGTATAGGCAATGATAATATTGATCCTCAATGTCCCTTTATCAACTTCACTGAAGTTGCACTAAGGATGTATTTGGTCCTGTACATTGTTACTAGTATTATTATTGTTATTACATTACATGAAATAAATTGGTTTTTTTTCCTAATACAAAACAATATGAGTGTGATCAGAGAAGTCCAACAAGTCAGTGAGCTTTGAGTCAAGCCCCATGTCCTTAAAATAATTGTCTCTGTATTCAAACTAATCTTACCTGAATGCATAGCTTTATGCAATCCAAATATTAATTACGTTAAACACATTTTTCAACAAGTATCAAATATCTGTCATCCACACAGCTGACTCTTAATTATCTACTTTTTGCCAGTGTGCACATTTTATAAATCAGACTTAAAAATTGAGATTTCTCGCTGCTTCTTAATCAAGATTTAACAGCAGAGAGCTGTACAGAGGTCTCAAATAGTAAAGCGATTATTATTTTTAAAAAGGAAATGGTGATGCAGTACAGTTATGAGTCTATTATGCACAATTTTTGTAATTTAAAGCTTAACTATAATTTTTAATGATGTAAAGACAGTATATGCTCTGATGCAGTCTGTCATCTATTGACTATACTACTTTCCCCATCATAATGCTTTTTTATCATTATGCTTTTTACATTTGGTGCCTGGTCATACACCAGTAATATTAAGGAGCACTTTGCTACTGATTTCAGTGAGATGAGGATCAGACCCTGACTTGCTTATTCACACAATTCAGTCATTTGCAATATTTTTTAGGTCTGCACTTTTTAAGTTGATATCAACGTTTTTTCTTTTACCTCGTTGTGCGCAGAACTAAGCCCTCGCTGTTAGTACAAATTAGCAGGGCCCCATTGTGTCTGCACATCTTTCCCTCAATAATGGGCAACATTTACATATTTATTTTCATGTTATTTGTTTAATATTAATGCTTTCTATATGTTTTATTTCATGCTTTGCTTTTTTACAGATGATGGGCCTGAAAATGGAAATCCAGCCTGCTCAAGTAAGAGTTCTCCCTTTGTATTTCACTGTTTAAATGGGCTAGACTCCTAAAGTTGAGGTGTTTTGTTTTTTGTTTTCCATTTGTATACATCCCTTCCTTTAAAAATAGCTGCAGCAAAAACAATGGTCCATATTCTGGAGTCCTTACTTTGTCAAAACTCCTGTAGCCTTCAGGCCTTAGAAGGTCTCAGGCATATACCCCTATCAATTTTAAGATATTTCGCCAGCCTGAAAAGAGGTGATCATGCCACTGCATTTGACATAACATTCCATAAAGAAATGCCGCATTTATTTGCTTGGTTAATTTTCAAAAGTCCATTATTTTGGAAATTCCTTTTCTCTAACTTTGAAGATTTAACAAGGAAATTGTGTACATTTCATTTCAATGTACAATGGTGTTCTCACTCCTGATTTTACTCCTCTTTTCTATTGCTAAACACAGATATTTGGCTCAGATAGCTAAATAAATATCTGTAGAATATGTCAATAATTCTATCAGCCGGGATAATAATTTATTAAACCAATCTAGTCAAGAAATAGGAAATGCTGACTTCATGCACAACCTTTGTAATGAACCCTGGTTGGCCCTAACTGATTGGCTGGATACATAATGTTCCCCTGAAGGGTCAGTGTCCAACCAGTTGATGTTTTTCTCTTTGTCCTTGATGAGCTTTTGAGTTTTCTTATTTGACACTTTAGCACCATCTACAGGTAATCACGATAAATTTATCTGAGACAATTCAGAGATTTTTTCCCTGTAGTTCACTGTCAAATTTTCAACTTTATTTTTATTTACTCTTTTCATCATTGTCTATTTCTTTTATTATAAGTGAGCTTCATGTTAAAAACTGGGAATGAAGCAATAGTGGGAAGGAAATTATGTCTCCTAGAATTAGTATAACATATCTCTGTATTCTGAGAATTGATGAAAGTATACAAACAATTATCGCATGGTAGAGCCTGGGGTAGCCAAAGTTTACATAGATAGCCTTCAAACTTATAGTATTTAATATAATTGGTTATTAATAATCAAATCAAAGGTGTCAGAAATAAAATACTTGACATCTCAGATTCTGGAAATCCAAGGAATAAAACTCTCATTTACAATCCTCATGATGCCAGAATAAATCCTGGACCAGATGCTTAGCTGGTGTAAACTGGCATAGTTTGACTTCAAAAAAGCTATTACAATTTACACCAACTGAGAATTTGCCTCTGATTTTAAATTATTCAGTCTCATACCTTCCTCTTCTAAGATGTATAACTTACTTTTAAGATGTCTCTGTCTTCCCCTCTAAAGTGTGATTCTTATCCCAAAATATAAGGGAAGTAATAAAAATCTTACAGATTCTACACAGACAATCTCTGCTGACAAAGTAAAATGTGTTTGTTATAGGAGTGTGGCTGTGAATATGATACACTTCACTAACCTAAACACTGTGCTGGAATAAAGAGACAAAACTATTAATTTCACTGAAGTTCTGGAATGGGGATTATTATTTCCACTCCATTTTCTACATATACCCTTCAACTTCAATCATGTGAAATTCCTGGACAAATTAGCTATTATAGTTTTGGGAGTTGTGGGGTGGGTTGTTGTTTTGTTTCATTTTGAATTGAGATCGTACAAATTTGAGCTGAACTCTCCAGTCTCAGTGGCAAAGAAGCAAACACTACTTTTAAAGAAAATACATAAGACGCTTTTTTTAAAAAAAATTGTCAAATTAATTGTCTGCCTAGAATCATAGAAAGGTGAGGCTGGAAGGGATATTGAGAAGCCATTAAGTTAAGCCTCCTGTGCCAAGGCAGGACCAAGTGAACCTAAACCATCTTCCTTATACGTTTCTCTACTGTGCTCTTTAAAACCTCCAATGATGGGGATTCCACAATTTCCCTAGGAAACCTCTTCTAGAATTTAACTAGAGATATCGTTAGAAAGATTTTCTTAATATCTACCTTAAATCTCCTTTTCTGCAGTCCCTTACTTCTTTTCCTATCTTCAATGGAAATGGAGAACTATTGATCACAGTCATCTTTACCTCAGCCCTTAACATATTATCAGATCCCCCTTCCAACTTCTTTTCTCAAGATCAAACATGTCCACTTTCCTAACCTTTACTCATTTTTAGTTGAGACTTAACCAATGCTGAGTAGAGTTGGACAGTTACCTTCTGTGTCTCACATATGACACTCCGGAGTGATATTAGGACTTTTGCAACTGCTTCACTTAGTTGCCTCATTCAATTTGCAATCCACAGTAATTCCAAGAACCTTTCCAATAGTATTACTGGCTAGCCCAATTATTCCGCAATTTGCATTATGTAGCTATGCATTATATAGCAATTTGCATTTTGTCTTTATTGAACTTCATCTTACTGACATCAGATCAATTTTCTAACATGCCAAAATAATTTTGAATTCTAATCCTGTCTTCCAAAGTGTTACAGGCCCTCCAATGGAGGTATCATAGGCACATTTTAAAAGCATAAACTTAACTCCATTATCTAGGTCATGCATGAAAGTATTTAAGTTTGAAAGGATTATATTTTTATTGGCAAATGTGGGTAAATATCAATTTGACCATAGAAACAGAAACCAATGAACAAATATTCCCATCCATAATATTATATATTTACCAATAGGCAAAGTAAGAAAAATGCTGCTTGAGAACTTACTAGAATTTAAAAGAATATTAATTTTGTATATTTTGACATGTGGTATTGACAATTTGTGTTTTAATGGTTATAAAGCTTTTACTTTTTGAATTTCAGTATGTAATGTCCTTAAATAATTATTGTTTGACCGTGACCCCTTAATTTCCTGCCACTGTGAAAACATAAATAAATGTTATAAAAGATCTAAAATATATAATGCTGCACAAATGTGCAAATTTAAATAAAGATTTATTTAAATGAACAGTTATATTATCTATCATAATGATAAAAAAAATCAATTATGCCAAGTCTCAAAATATTGAATAGTGCCATACCCACAACCCACTCCTCTGAGATACACTAAATACAACTTCCCAGTTTGACAATGAACCACTGAATATGGTATTTTCAACTAGTTTTGCACCAACCATATAGTAATTTCATCTAGACCACATTTCCCACATTTGCTTTGAGAATGTTATCTGGGACTATATCAAAAGCCTTAATAAAATCAAGATATATCACATCTAATGCTCCCACCCTCTGCTGTAAGCCAGTTATCCTGCCAAAAAAGGAAACTAGGCTTGTTTGGTATGATTTATTCTTGACAAATTCATGCTAGCTATTCCCTATAAGCCCTAATATTCTCAGGGTGCTTACAATTATATTTTTCAATATAAACATTTTTGTTTGAGTATCTTTCCAGGTGTTAAGTTGGGCTGACTGGTCTATAATTTCCCATGTCCTTTTTTCTCATCTTTTTGAGGTTATGTACTAAGTTTGCCCTTCTCCATTCCTCTGGGACCTCGTCTATCCTCCAGGAGTTCTCAAATGTAATCACTAACAGTTCCAAGTTTTCCTCAAGCAAAGTTGATTTGGATACATCTAATTTATCTAAATATTCCTTAATCTGTTCTTTCCCTATTTTGGCTTGCATTCCTTCCCCCTTGCTTTTTAAATATTTGGCTTGCATTCCTCTCCCTCCTTCTTCTTGTTAATGTTAATATTGTTGAGTATTTCACCACCATTAACTATTTTAGTGAAAACTAAAGAGAAATAGGTTATTGCCAGCATATTGCTTTTTATGTTCCATGCTAGATGTAACTCATTCTGTGCCTTAGTTTTTCTGATTTTGTCGCTACTTGAGTGTGCTATTCTTTTTACTCCTCCTTAGCAATTCTTCCATGTTTCCACTTTTTGTAGAATTTTTAATCTTCAAATCATTGAAGAGATCCTGAGCCTTTTTCTTGTTATCTTTCTTTTGCATGACTTCATTTGTCCCTTAGATTTTCTTCCAGTGAGGCCTATGTTCCTAACTATGCTTATCATTGATTTTTAAAGGGAGAAAATCAGAACTGCATAGACTATAAAGCCAGAAGGGATCATTATGAGCATCTAAGCTGACATTGCATAACACAAGTCAAAGGAGCCAATAATTTCTGTAGCAAGGCCATAACTTTTAGGAGCTATATCACAAATTTCTGAAAAACATTATATCTTGACTTAAAGTCTTCAAGCAATGACAACTCACCACAACCCTTTTACAGATTTATCTTAAAACAAAAAAACTTTATGTACAAAACCAAAGAAGAAATCAGCTGTGGGGATATGATAATACAGGGATACTCAACTTTGGAAGCCTCAGGGGCCACAATGATACAGCATATGCTGAGGGCCGCAACCTAAGTGTGGTTGCATATACATGCAAATATATGAGCAAACAGCTTTTCACAATGACGGGCATGAATGCAAAGCACTTCACTCAATGCCCCAGCGCTCCCGGCACCTCCTCCCTGGAGGCTAGAAATGCTGACATCCTGTACCCGTCTGTTCTAGCCAGCCTGTCTGCCCGAGTCTTTCAATGCTCACCTCTGAGAGATGCCTCGCCATTATGGCCACATGTTGAGCCCCACGTAAACCCAAACTGAACCGCAAGTCACATGCAGCCCACGGGCTGCATGTTGAGTAGCCCTGTGCTAATATTTCTCAAATTTCTGGTATTATTTCCAATTAGCACAATGGTATTTGGGTCTGTATTATGATGATCTAAATATGCATGTGTCTGTGTTATTCATATTCATATTTTTCTAATTGCAGAAGATGCAGCCAGATTTAAACCTTTTAGAAAATATGTATACAACTATGAAGCAGAAATAGCAAGTGGAGTGAAAGGAACAGCAGATTCACGAAGTGGCTCTAAAATTACCTGCAAGGTAAGGGAAGAGGAATAAATAACCAGCTACAATCAGAAAAAGGATAATGGCCAACAAGGGGATTACCCTTCCCCCTTATCTCCCATGTCCTCCATCTCCATTCCCCTTCAATTTTCAATAATTTATGTGGTGAATGCAGTGCTTGTGGAAAGGCATTTGAAAGCCTTGCAGTCTGAAGCCCTTTATTTTCTGACAGATGAGGCCGTGGCAAGACTGGCAGAGTTTCTTCACTCTACTCTGCCAATGCTGCCAGGCTTTTCTACTTCTAGAGAAGAGGTGGCAGAGTTGGTAACTCAGTCAAGTCTCATTCGGTATTTGACTTATCCTCCGAGTCTGCCTGTAGAAGCATCCAATGTTTTCTACATTTATTCACTAGACTGAGACTCCTAATTGATCAGTTGATTTGATGCAGGACTACATACATATCGGGTGGTGACAGCTCCCAATTATCATCTTGGGTCAGGCTCTGGTATCCCCTAGGAGTGAAAGACTCCATTGATCATTACTAGTCTGATAACCTATCCCATTCTCCTTCCAACTTCCTCAAAAAGTCACATTTTGCAGGATTACTTCATTAACTCTGTAACTGGGCAAATAGCTTTTAGTAAGTATTACAGTGTTCTGCCAAGCAACTCAATACTTGTCTATGTAATGCAAAAATTTCTTTACAAATTCTGAAGACAGGGTCAAGACCCACAATTGCAGAAGGCTGGTTTGCATCTAGTATGCAGTATGGTGTGGCACAAATTGTCAATGTTGCTCATTAGACATCTTCATGTTTGCTCTGCTTGAAGTGTACTCAATTTTGACACACATTCCATATGAAAGAAAACTTATAAAGGCTTGATTCTGCTCCCATTAAAATTGATGGAAGTGAAATCACGTCACCATCATTACTGTAAGAATATCTACAGATATTCATGTCATAATACTTTAAGTTTCAATATTTTGACAAAAAAGTTTTTTGCCAAAAAAATCCCAATTTTACGAGCTGTAGCTATAAATATTATTTGGTTAATAATAATTTCTGGACTTTATAATGACATTGGATCATGCCATATTCACCTTCCTTTCCTAGATAGTTCTGCTGATAGCAGTAGGACCGGAATAGAGTGAGAAGGATTTGGTCCATTGTATATATTTCATAAGATAGTCTTTTTAAAAGATTTGAGAATCTAAGCCAAAATACAAAATATTTTTATTCCAGAATGTTCTGACAGGCCCTTATGGGAGTTGTAGTTTAGTTGCCTTATGGTCCTATTCTCTTCTGCAAGTTGGGATCTCTGGTTGAACTACCCTCCTCTCATGGGAATTGAGTGGCCATGATGTAGCCGAGGAGATAAAATTGGCTGGAGAGCCCAGTCCATAGAGAATATGGACATGCATTAACTAAACTATGTGTCTATGAGGCAGCATATCCAAACAGAAATCTTTTGGATTTGAAGCATTCTTTTTTTTTTCAAAGAAAAATCAATTTTCCGTGGAAAGCAGATACTTTTTTCAACAACAACAACAACAACAACCATCATTCTATTGAAAACTGCAATATTTGCTTGAAAAATATTTTAAACAGAAAATTCTCTCACAACCCCAAATAAGAACTGGATCGTATCATGTTTAGTAAAATGGGTGGAGCAGTGGACCTAAATGTTTTGCTATTGACTTACTATGTGTCCATGCAAAAGTCTTTCTCTCAGTTTACCCATTATTAATATACGGGATATATTATTAATTAGGTGTATTTCCATATCTTTTAGGGGCCCTAGTCAAAGACCAGGGACCCCCTACATGCTAGGGGCTCTGCCAATTTAAATAACTTTTACTCCACCTGGGTATTGTAAGTCTATTTTAACCCCTCTTTGATCTTCACACAGAAACTGCTATAGAACTGCATGGTGCACTTTAAAAATAAACTTTAGACAATCTCCCGTATCTTTAAAAATATGAACCACACAGTTCTGCAACAGTGACAGCGAGAAAGGAAGCAAACTTGTGCTATGTATGTTTTCAGATTGAGCTGGAGGTCCCACAGATGTGTAGCTTCACCCTGAAGGCAAGCCAGTGTACCCTGCGAGAGATGTTTGGTGTGGATGCCGAGGGAAAGACTCTCCTGAAAAAGTCAAAGAACTCGGATGACTTTGCCAGAGCCATGGCCCAGTGAGCAAACAGTTACTATTATCTTTGCTAACAAATTCACCCTTATTTAATTTGGGAGAGACTATGACTTCACAACCTGCCCAGTCCTTTACAAGGGACTGTGTATGGCAGTGGCATCCCAGACTTGGGAATGAGTTGGGGATGCTGAGAAAGCAGGAGGCTGAAGAGAGCTTGTGCTTTCTGTATCTTTAAAAATATGAACAACATGGTTCTGCAGCAGTGACAGTGAGAGAAGGAGCAAAGATGTGCTATGTATGTTTTCAGATAGGCTCCCTGATTCTGAGCCATCTGCTTGTGGCACAACTCAGGGCTGCACAGGGACAGCCTTGAATTATTTCACTGAAAGGTTGGGTGCAACAAAAATCCCTGTCCCATCCACATCTAACAATCAAATGTCCGCAGTATGCTTCCTTCTCTTCCTTATATCAGGAGTGTGAGGGAGTGTCTGGTGTACAAGTTAGCATAGTACACTTTGACAGCTTTTTACCAGAAGAAAATTCCTCTGAACATGAGAAATCTGTGAAACCCCCTTTCTAAATAATTCCCTAATGTTATTACCCTATCCAGCACATCTTAGGCCATAGAATTGCACCCATGGATTCTTGTATCAAGCAAAATAAGAAAGAATAAATAAAGAAGCAATATTACATTATATGCAGTGAATCCAAGGCCACTATTTCTCATGAAAAGGGGAAGGGAAAGATACAGAAATTGGTTTATTAGGGAATATTTTAAATGCAATTTTCAACTATTTGGAACATGTGTGTTCATAGAATCCTTAGCCCAATGGAGTCCAAATTTGTTTAACGTTTTGGGGATCCACATTAATACAAATGAATATTAATACATAATTCTATATCTAGATACCCATGGAATGCATGGCAATAAATCAAGATGGCAAGCTGTTGGCTGGCTTGTTTCTATCTTTGTCTCACACCTACTGTCTTTTTGGGAGGCAGGTACGAGCTGAAATTCAGCACTCAGGATGAGAAGAAGATCCAGCTGTATTCAGAGAAGGATGAACCAATGAATATTCTTAACATCAAGAGAGGGATCATCTCAGCGCTTATTGTGCCAACAGAAACAGAAGACAACGTAAAAACAATCTCCATGGTGAGAAATTGAGCATTAGTGCATTTGCTTCTTTAAGAAAAGCAGCCAAACCCACTAAGTGGGCTCTGTCCTGATGTTCTCTCTCAGAAAAATGGCATGTCAGACTAGACTTGAACTCTTTTGGTAACATGAATAATTACGTTATATTTCCTGCTTTCCAGGATACTATATATGGAAAATGCGACAGTGAAGTTGAAATCAAGGATAGGAAAGGGAACATAGCATCAGTTATTTCAATTAATAGAAACCTGAAAACCTGCGAAAACTTCAATCCCATCAGAGACTATGTCAGCCCAATTGCCCTCATAAAGGGACTGGTAAGTACATCAGAGAATAATGTTATGTCAGAAAGGACTTCATTATTTTTATTTTAATTCTTCAATATCTGACCATCTGCTTTTGCTTCCTGCCCTTAGTGGTAATTAATGGAAAATATGAAATTTGGGAAATGAATATAATCACAACTTCTTTCAC
Source organism: Pelodiscus sinensis (assembly GCF_052426305.1). NCBI lineage: Eukaryota > Metazoa > Chordata > Testudines > Trionychidae > Pelodiscus > Pelodiscus sinensis. Next base: position 19,392,804 of record NC_143054.1, read on the forward strand.
ATTGTTCTCATTATCTGTATCACTTTTCCACAAGCTTAATACTGTCAGGTGTACAGCACCTTATAAGATCAGGCCCAAGGTTTTATAGAAATCCCATTAATCTTTATTAGCCAAACCTTTCAACATGCACATGCATATTGCATATAACCAGCATACATGTGCAAGTAGCCTTGATTTGCACATATATGCTTAGGTTTCATCACGGACCAAGGCAATTGCTTTGGCAAGCTCCATCTTCAAAGGCATTTCAGGATATTTGTGTATGCAACGAGGCCAGGTGCAAACACACATACAGACACACACACCTTGGAAGATTTGTTCATGTACCGACTGTTCCTGTGATTTTTCTTTTTAATGTTTGTTGTTGAAAATCGTAAAACCATTTGTAACTATGGAGCCCTTATAAGGACCGTAAAGTAAATTCACTGTTTTAAAGTGTTTAATTTATTCTAATCATTGCAAATTAATTCATAATGGTAAGAATCAGTGCTTAATTTGTGCCGGGACTTAACAGAACTGAGCCCTGGCACTTCTAGCCTTGGCACTTCAGAGTCCCGGCACCTCCTGAGCCCTAGCACCTAATTGTTTGAGCCCCAGCAACCTCTTGCATTACAAATTAAGAACTTGATAAGGGCATGTCCTTTCTTGTAGGCTGTAAGGGCTCAGTCCTATGGTACATACTCAGGCAAAGACTATATCAATGTCATTGACACTTGGGACAAGATATCCGCAGGAGTGTTGGATACGAAGGGACTGCAGGCTATGGACCAATATTGGCACTCCCAATATGCTGTTACTATTAATGTTGCAGCCCAGGAACTATAGCCATCAGAAATGCGCTTTTTTCACTAATATATAATATGCTACATGTTCCTCACACGATGTTTTGCAGAACAGCCCATTAGCCAACCTGCTCAGCAGCAGCCAGTCCTGTCAGTACACTATTGATGCAAAGAAAAGGCATGTGGCTGAAGTAGACTGCCGAGAAAAACACCTGTTTCTGCCTGCCTCCCACAAGTAGGTGTCATGCCATATATCATTTCCCTTTCTTTGTAAATAGTCATAATGATTGGTAATGGGTCAGATTCTGCCCTGGCTTACTGCACATGCAATGCCAGGGCAGAATTCAGCACAACTAAAGCACAACGAACACAGGCTCAACTAAAGGACTGCATTTTTATGTTGTTTATTAGAAATCAGTACGGTATGATGGCACAAGTCACGCAGACTCTGAAACTTGATGAAACCCCCAAAATCAACAACAGAAACTTTGATGAAGGTAGGATTAGCTTTGCTAAATTCATAACCACCTATGATATAAAAGCAACATATTACCTTCAGAAAATAATGTTTATTTATCTAAATGTGATTTATATCTCGATTTGGGGAATCAAATGCACTATTCAGCCACCTCAGGGACTAAAAAGTTCGTACAGATTCTGTTATTTAAACAGGAAGGATGCTTCAAGGAGTCAGAAACTAAAATGTCTCTGTGATGGCTAGTTATTGAGGTTCAGGCTCTTAGGCATGTGAGAGCAAGCAAGTAGGGTAGCCCAGGTCCTCCCACTCCACCAGGCTCCAGCTCAGGGCCCTGTGAGTGCTATCAAAGGTCCTTACAGCTGCCCTCCCTGGGAAACTTCCTACCACCCCACTATGGTTCAAAATTGCAGTCTCTGACAAGAAGGTGTGAAGGGGCCCTCAGCACTGGGCACTTCCTCAAGGTCGTGCTTCACACAGCAGTGTTCCCTGTCTCTCATAGGGCAGCATCTGCCTCCTCCTGTGACTTTCCCCCCCTAAATGTCAGTGCCCAGACTCTGCTCTGTCGAGAGTCTATAGATAGCACAAGGGGAATCAATGCAAACAAACTGGGTTCATATGAGACAGAGAAGGAAAGGCCTTCGTCTCAGGGTGCATCTGAAACAGGCCCCCCCTTCCCTTCCCTTTCTTCCAGAAGTAGTTGTATGGAGAAGTCCTACTTTCCCTCAGCCCTTTATTCAGGAGCTACAGGCCCATTCTCTACCTTAGTCTGCCACCAGTGAGCTGTTTTCCCTTTAATTCCTCCTCCAGTCTGTACAAGTCTTACAAGCAGGGCAGGGCAAGGCTAGCAAAGCTCAGAGCAGCTCCATAACCCCTGCCGGGGGAGTCTGTATATCCCAGTCCTTACAGAAAGAAATAATGCTTTTCATGTTTGTTAGATAAACTGGAAAGGAGAGGACTTTCCTTGGAAGGTGCTGACACCAAATCCCTCCGGCATGGGGATGCTGTGCTGAAGGTCCTTCAGGAACTGCAGAAGCTGTCAGCCTCCCAGCAGAACCAGCAGAGAGCAAGCCTTTTTTACAAATTTGTAACGGGACTTAGAGGCTTACACAATGACACTCTGGGGTCTCTCGTACAGAAGATGATGGAAGCCTCAAGGTAATGGATAAAAAAAATTTAGTTCTTGCATTGTGCAAACAATGCCTGGCAACGTGGAATCAAATTTAATTCCAGAGGTGATGTTCTCCTTCAAGCGACATTCATCATAACCTAAAGTAATATCTTAAATGCTGTAATAGTTGGACCTTGGGAAAGGCCACTAAGACTATGTCTAGACCAGTGGTTCTCAACGTGGGCCATATGGCTCCCCAGGGGCCACGCCTTACTTCTAGGGGGCCACATGGAAAAAAACAGAACATTAGGGGGCCACAGTAAGTTTCTGAGGGGGCCACCCAAACTTAACTGCCAGGCGTATGATGAATGAGGCTCCGAAGGGGGCCATGAGCAAAAAAAGGTTGAGAAACGCTGGTCTAGACTACAGGGTTTTTTTTCGAAAAAAGTGGCGTTTTTCGAAAAAACATCACCTGCATCTAGACTGCCGCTGCGTTCTTTCGAAATTAAATCGAAAGAATGCGGCGGTTTTTTCGACAGTGGTAAGCCTCCTCTTTTGAGGAAGAATGCCTTTTTTCGAAACAGCTGCTTCGAAAAAAGGTGTTCTTGACTGCAAACAGGACTTTTTCGAAAGAGCATACAGATTGCCTCTCTCTTGAAAAAGCGGATCACTTTTTTGAAAAAGGTGTGGCTGTCTAGATAATCTCTTTCGAAAAAAGCTTTTTTGAAAGAAGCATGTAGTCTATATGTACCCTGAGAATTTGTGTATTTGAGTGAGAGACAGAAAGCTATTTAAATGTTATGCCACATACAGAGAAGTCTAGCATGATAATAATTTACTTCAACGGGTTTATTCTGACCTTCCACAAGGTCGTCATATTTTTCATTTGCTCATTAACTGCTATTTTGATATATATAAATCCTTGTATAATATTGGGAAAGTAGACTCCTAAATGTAAATCACACTGTCCAGTATTGTATGGAATCCAATCCAGAACTTCTATCAATAGTCTCTCATTAATCATGTAATACATACTGCACACCAGCATAATAATTCCTTACCAGAGATGCCAGCCTCTCCTCTCTCCTGCCACCCTGTCACTTCTCATGCAGAGGTTACTACTATGTGATAAATCCAGATTAGAGCTGGAGTGGGGCTATTCAGGGAACCGATGTGATATCAGATGCTACTGCTACTTCCCATTTGTGGAAATCAAATTTTGTGGTCCAGGAGTTGTGCTCTGCCATTTCCTTCCTGGCAGCATTTTATTCCATTTACACATTTGCAGGAAAAAAGCAGACTCAGTTTAACTCATTAAATTATCCTGAGGGTTGTAACCTATTTTTGCATGTGAAGAGGATGGTTAGGGAGAGAAAGATGTAACTTGGCTGTTCTGTGTATGTATTGTGCCTACCACAATGGGTTCCTGGCTCATTATTGTGTTTCTAGGTGCTACAAGAATAAAAATAATGAATAAATATAACAGCAATATAATAACCAGCTATGGGCCACAAAAGGTTTATGATATTTATATAATTCAATGGCCATTTTTGTGATATGCTTAGAGACACACACAGATATCTGTATATATCACTCACACTAGAACGCATACAAATCTAGATACAGATGCAGAACATAAGAACAACCATACTGGATCACACCTAAGGTCCATCTAGCCCAGTATCCTGTCTTCCAACAGTGGCCAATGCCAGATGCCCCAGAGGAAATGAAAAGAACAGGTAATCATCAAGTGATCCCTCTCCTGTCATCCATTTCTAGCCTCTGACAAACAGAGGCTAGGGACACCATTCCTACCCATCCTGGCTAACCTCCATGAATGTATCTGGTTCTTGTTTGTACCCTGTTAAAGTACTGGTCTTCATAATTTCTTCTGGCAAGGAGTTCCATAGGTTGACTGTGCTCTGAAAGAAGAAAAACTTCCTTTTGTTTGTTTTAAACATGCTTCCTATTAATTTCATTTGGTGACTCCTAGTTCTTATGTTATGAGAACAAGTAAATAACTTTTCCTTATTCACTTTGTTCCACACCAGTCATGATTTTATAGAATATAAAAGATGTTGATGATACACATAGGGATGAAGAAGGATATGCCTGAACCAAAAGCCCAGTTCCAAATCTTCTTGACTTTGGGGCAAACTCTGAGTCTGAGCCATTCCATATTTCATGAAGTTCTGATTTGAATCTAAAATCTGTATGTCATGACCTCAAAGAGATCTAAAAACATTTCTTAATTATCAAAAAAATCTATCTTCATTAGAATATAGTTTAAACACACTTCCTGAATGTTTCTTTCCAATATGCAACATAGACCATTGGACTAATGAAAATAATCTCTTTCCCTTTCAGTTCTATCACAATGCAGGGTTTGATTCAGTGTGGTACTCCAGATTGCTTCGGTGCTATACTTCAGATAATAAGAACTGGAAATGTCGACCCTCTTGTGGCTGATGCAGTCACATACAGCCTTGGACTCCTGCCTTTTCCATGTACCAAACGAATACGGGAAATTCTTAACATGGCCCAGTATCAGAAAAGTCGAGCTACATTCTATGCTTTAAGCCATGCTGTTACCAAGTGAGTATATATGCATTTGCTTATACAGAAAAAAAGTGAGGAGAAACTCTGAAAGCAGTCATTATTTGGAGATTTAATCACTGAGGTTATGATGTGCAAATTGACTTAGGAAAGGATTCTCTACACACACCTAAGCAAAGTGTTTATGATGACTTCTGGTTCATTTCTGTCTTTGTTTAGCTTCTATGAAGACAAGAAAACTGTGACACAGGAAATAACAGATGTTGCAAACTTTATGGAGTCAATGATTGGCAGCGAATGCTCTGGGAATGATGAATTAACCTACCTCACACTTAGGGTATTGTAACTTGCCTTTCTCTTCATATAAACTATTATTTTAAAACCACAGCATGCAGGCTACCATTCTTGTTGATTGGGAAAATATGTGCATGACCTTGTTTGCAAAATTCACAGGCTATTGGAAACATGGGCAAAGCAATGGAGGTTGCTAATCCGAACCTGAAATCTGCTCTGAAGACGTGTATCAAGAGTGAAGTTGCATCACCTTCCGTTCAGAAAGCAGCCATCCAGGCATTGAGAAGAATGACTATCACTGATGAGGTAAATCAGTCTTTAAATCATTTGGATTGTTTTAGCCCCTTTCAGATGTATGTTTTGAGTTAATAACTAAACAAGCCAGACTTTCTCCATCCATGCGCATTTTTTGCTATTTCCCCATTATCTGTTTCCCTGCATTTCTTTAATATCCCTTCCTTCATTTTATTGAGTCTGATACTCCTCTCATAGAAGCTTTCTGCTGGTATAATGCACGCAAAGGGCCAGTGTTTTTGCTTGGGTGAATTAATATAGCTTCTGGGTGTTGAGCCTGCTTTACATAGGTTGCATTATGTGAGAAGAGAATTGGCTCCATCCATTGCTTTTTAATAGTGTCTTCAATGGATTAAAACATAGGAAAAAAGTAAAGCTGGTTGAGAAATTATTTCCTTTTGCCTAAGAAAAATGTCAAGCAAAAACTATTTTCATTATTCATCTAAATTTTTCTTCAGAAGTGTTTGGCCTTTTGTTGACAAAATAAAAACTAAACATATTTTGGCTTTCAGCAGCCCAAAAGCAAGTTTTCCTTTTCAGTTGCCGGACACCAAAATGAATTTAAGTTTTGACAAAAGTAGATTTTGTTCATGAAAATTTCCATACGAAAGTGTAAAGAGTGTTTTTACCAGTCCTAGAAATAAGGGGCTTCACTGCTCTATCAACCCAACAAGGTTACACTGATGTGGTTAAGGGAACAATTTGACCCAAAGTGTTGCAATCAGAGACTGACAATACCATCTGCTAGTCAGATTATTAGTGCACTGATGTACTTTTTGCTGTTGGTACAGGACCGTGCTGTGCTTCTTAAAGCTTTCCAAAGTGCAGATTCTCCAGTTGACAAACGTCTGGCAGCCTATCTCATGCTGATGAAGGGTCCTTCCCCGTCCGATCTTAGCAAGATCACTAGAGCGCTTGTAAAGGACAAAAATGAACAAGTGAAAAGCTTTGTTGCCTCTCACATTGCCAACATCTTGGACTCTGAAGAAATAGGCATCGAAGAGTAAGTATAATTATATTGACATTGTTGTCATAGGAACAAAATTCTAACTATCACTGGAATTCAGATGATCCCACCAAATGCTAAAGTCTAAGGGTGAACTGAAATTGCCTCATTAAAACAATTTAAAGTCAGAGGGCCAGATTGTCAGCCGGTGTAAATCAGAGGTTTCAATACAGCTATCCCAGCTTACATCCTCCTCGTTCTGGCTCCTAGCATTGCTTTTTTCTACATGAACAAGAGCACATCATCACTTAGTAGAATCAAGACACGTGGCACAAGAAATCTCTGTTGTTCAAAGACTAAATGATTTCTGAAATGTTAACTAACTATATTATAATTAATTTCCTTTTCCTTAGTCTTAAAGGCAAATTACAAGAAGCTCTTAAAGGATCTCAGATTCCAGCACCTAAGGACTTCAGAAAGTTTTCACAAAATTATCAGATTTCCAAACGTGTTTCCCTGCCTGGGAGTGATCCTGTCTCAGCCAAAGTAGAAGGAAATCTGATATTTGATCCAAAAACCTACATTCCTAAAGAAACCATGCTAAAAACTACTCTGCAGTTGTATGGACTTAGCCCAATGGATATCTTTGAGGTATAACAGATATCAAATCCTTACACTATTATTCAAGGTTTACATCTGTTATTTCTGTTCCCTTATATTGACTTGCAGTGAATAAATATGTTATTTTACAAGTATTGATCTAAACCCCATTGAGGTCAAAAGGAGCTTTTCCATTGACTCCAGTGGGCTTTGAATCAGATTGCTCCTTTCTTGGCACCCATTACCAATGAGTCTGGGAGCATTTCAGGTTTTGGTTGATTCATTCAGGATCTCATTTAATGTAAAAATCACCCCTATGTAACAAACCCACTTGAAGCACATGCATCGCATCATTAATGTCACACTTTAACACTCATTACATTTTAGAAAGTATATAAATAATTTGTAGATTTTTGTACTGATGAGAGCTGCAAGGGGTTAATTTCACCCCCAAAAAGATCACATTTTCTGGTCTCTGGCTGCAAGAATGTACTCTCTCTACAGCTCTCTATATTTGCAGTATTCATTTTGAAATGTACCATTTGTTCACCAGTATCTTTGCTGTAATGCTCCCTAGAAGCAGCGAATCTCTTTCAGTCATGACATTGTTTTATTGTGTTTCAGATCGGCATGGATGGAAAGAGTTTCGAGCCAACACTAGAAGCATTGTTTGGGGAAAAAGGATTCTTTCCTGACAGTGCCAGTAAAGCTTTATTTTGGGTTGATGGCAAAGTTCCAGAGCATGTTTCCAAGGTGCTTTTTGACTATTTTGGTTATTCCAAGGATGACAAACAGGATCAGGTATGCTTTCAGGTTCTTCCCTGGACAGTGTTTTATTAATATTTAGTGCACACGTGCATTTGTGTGCTGTACTTTCCAGCATGCATAATGTATTGTATAACTCGAACAAGGCCTTCTTGTTAACTTACAGAAGATAAAATACCTAGATACATCTAGCTTAAGATGATTTTACTTTATTGCATTTCACAGAATCCTTTGTTTCAGGAACCTAAGTTCCTGAGTTCTGTCTTCAGTAAGGTTTTTGTGTGCAGACCATTATGTAACTGTATTAGGTGACTGATTCTCAGACTTGTTACAAGGGGATCTCATTGTGTGTCACTTTTTGACTGAATTCTCAGGATGTGATGAAAGCAATAATGCTGAACTTTCAAAAACTGATAAAAGAAATGGGAAATAAAGAAATTCCTGAAGGTAGGGCCTACCTCAGAATTCTAGGAGAAGAACTTGGGTACATGAAACTCAACGATTTAAATCTACTGGGCAATGTGATTTTAAAGAGCATCAAAACTCTGCAGGCCATTCCAGAAAAGGTATGTTTCTGAAGTGCAGAATGAACACACTTCACACTATTTTCTGTCAAATGTTTATATATTTATCTTCTAAATAAACCAGATATTCAAATGGAGTACTAGTGGCTTAACAAGAAAACTACTTAAAATGTTAACCATTAAACAAAAAAAGAACTAAGGCTCTAAAATTATTTAGGTGCCTAACTAAATCAATCTAATGGGAGTTAGGCACCTAAATACCTTTGAGACTATAAGCCTAAGATAATTGTACATTTTGATAAGAGAAGAATGTGAAAGTCTTGAGATATGCATGGGTAATTTAAAGTCATCTTGATTTTGGAGATTTATAATAATACCTTCAATGTCATGATTATCTTTATATCGCTAGTCCATTTGATTTCACATGCTTTGGACCTAATCCAGCAATGAGATCAATGCAGAACTGCAAAGAATCTTGTGGGGGTTTGTAGGTTGCACCTACATAGAGCCCATTAACTCCAAAGGATCTCATTGCAGATTTGAGACCAACATGGGATTAATCCCTAAAATTTTAATATTTGCCACTGTGTTACAATGCTAAGATATTAATTATGGAGATAGAATGTACAGAAATATTTTAAATGTTTTATATTAAAAGTAAAGAAAATGTATTTCTCTTTAGGAATATTGGGTAAAATCCTGACTTCACTGACATCAGTGGAAGTTTTAATATTGACTTCAGGGATGATTTTACCCTTCTATCTAATATGATCTCCCTGCTTAATTATATCACACCTATCACTTATCAAAAAAGCAAACATGATTCTGGGATGCATTAACAGGAGTGTTGTAGGAAAGGTAAAAGAAGTAATTCTTCCACTCTGCTCTGTGCTGATTAGGCATCAACTGGAATATTATGTCCAGTTGTGACCACCACATTTAAGAAAAGATGTGGAAAAATTGGAGAAGGTCTAGAGAAGAACAACAAAAATGATTAAAGGTTTAGGAAACATGTCCTATGAGGGAAGATTGAAAGAACTTGGTTTATTAGTTTGGAAAAGAGGAGACTGAGAGGGGACATGATTGCAATTTTCAAGTATCAAGAACAGTGTTACAAAGAGGAAGGAAAAAAAATTGTTCTCCTTGACCTCTGATGATAGGACAAGAAGCAATGGGCTTAAACTGCAGCAAGGGAGGTTTGGGTTGGACATTAAGAAAAACTTCCTGTCAGGGTGGTTAAACACTGGAATAAATTGCCTAGGGAGGTTGTGGAATCTCCAACCCTAGAGATATTTAAGAGCAGGTTAGATAGACATCTCTCAGGGATGATCTAGAGGGTGCTAGGCCCTGTTGTGACTGCAGAGTATTAGACTTGATGACCTCTCAAGGTCCCTTCAAGTTCTAGTATTATATGATTCTATGATTCCAATATCATGTAATAGGTGGTCAATATTGTTTCCTCAGATTTAGGTGAAGACATTGTACTTTTCTTAAAAGCCAGATTTTGATAAACATTCTTTAAGAATGTATGTGCATCATGTAAAGTAATATTGTGTAATCTTGGTCCCTGTACTATATAAGAATTATAGTCTTAGATGATGTGATTATGATTACAGTATATTTTTAAAATGTCCTTTATACCTCATCCTATGATTCATTTTAATGTTACAAAGCCTACATCAAAGTACTTCACTATTTAATGTTTCCTTGTTTGATTCACAGATTGTGCAGGCCATCTCAAAAGGAACAGAAGGCGACTTTTTTGTTCATTACATTTTTATGGACAATGAATTTGAGCTCCCAACTGGAGCAGGATTGCAGCTCCAATTTGCTTTGTCTGGAATTGCAACTCCTGGAGCCAAGGCTGGGGTGAAGATTCAACAAAAGAACGTGAGTCTTAATTTCTGTCGTGATATTATATTTGCTTAACAAATATACCAGCTCCTTTGGAAATAAAGCAGAGATATTACCAGGTTGCCAAAGCCAATATTTTGGGCATATGAAACATTTTGCATCTGGTCTATATTTTGGAAATCAACCAAATGAAAACCTTGAGCCTGAGCACTCTTGTACATTGAGAAAGTTTAGATAGATCTTTGGGCACATTCCTATTTGTCAAATATTTTACTCACTGTGGTTTAATATAATCCTTTTACTGTGGAAAAGTCTCTTCTTACTGGATTTAGAATTCATGAAGCTCTCCAAACAGCCATCTTTTATTCAAAGTATTTCTGCATTGGGAACAGCTTCAACTACGAACCAAGGTCACTGTTTTGGAGATGTCTTCCCCCCTTACCCATATTTGAGCCCCACAAATATCACTTCCTTTTTCCTTTAGGCTCTTTTAGCGTGTCTTAGGGATCACATTTTATTGAATAACAAAATTAAATGGGTAAATTAAATAGATCTAGTCCAGCAATATGAATAAGAATAGGATGCTTACACTGATATTATCAGGCAACTAGTGGTTCTTTAGGGAATGGAATACAGGCAGTCCCCGGGTTACATGGATCCGACTTACATCAGATCCCTACTTACAAACGGGGTGAGGCAACCCCGCACTAGCTGCTTCCCCCCAGCAGACCAGGGAGACACGAAGCTAGCGCCCCTCCCCCAGCAGACCAGGGAGACGCGGAGCGGCTTTTCTCAGCAGACACCTCAGCTTGAGAATAAAGGACTGAGGGAAGTGAGGTGTGGGAGAATAAAACTGAGCTCTGGAGAAATGTTTGGCTAGAGTTTCCCCTACAATATGTCCCAGTTCCGACTTACATACAAATTCAACTTAAGAACAAACCTACAGTCCCTATCTTGTACGTAACCCGGGGACTGCCTGTATATAATTTTGTCTTTGTCCCATAGATGCAAGCAGATCTGATCATTAAACCCTCAATGGCAATTGAGTTTATAACTCATGTGGGAGTGAACATCCCTGCATTTGCTAGAAGTGGTGTGGAGATGATCTCCAACATCTACCATGAGTCTGGAATTGAAGCCCAGGTTGCTTTGAGAACTGGCCAGTTAAAGTTCAGCATTCCTGCTCCAAAGACTCCTACCAAACTCTTCAGCTTCAGGTATTTGGACCTGGATAAGAATATTTTCTCTTTCAAGATTGCATCCCCTTTTCTCTCTTGCTTTTTATCTCTGAGGCCATGTCTTCACTTATGCACTGGAGGTTGATTTTCTGGCATTCAATTTAGTAGGCCTAGTTAAGATCCACTAAACTGAACACTGAGGGTGCCTCCAATTGATGCTGGTGCTCCTTGCAGTTGTGAGGAGTAATGGAAGCCGATGGGAGTATTTGCTCCTGTGAGCCTCCTACTGTGAAGATGGTGCTAAGCTCAGCTTAAGGTATGCTGACTCCAGCTACCTATTTTATATAGCTGGAGCTGCATACCTTAACCCAACCTTCTCAGTTGCATGTAGACCTGGCCTGAAAGATAAATCTAGTACTGGATTTTATTTTGATGGAGTTTGGCTTGTTTTTTTTTTTCTTTTGGATGTGTTTGTTTGCTATTCTGGATATATCACTACTACTATAAAGCTAGGGGGGTAACTTCTTTCTCAGTGGCTAAGTCTACACCAGTACTGTAATTTTCTGACTCCAGTGTATGAAACACACCCTATGAGTGAAGCATGTTACAGCTTTGTAAAGCATCAGTGTGAACCACGTTACAGCATTAGGAGCCACACTCACTGTTAACTACTTCCTTTGTGAAGGTGGTTTACTTAGAGCACTAGATCTCTCTCCCAGCACTTGTGCAGTGGCCATACTTTCCATTTAAATCACTGCCGTGACTGCATTTCAAACTTTTAATTATAGCCAAATCTAGTGTAGTATAGTAGTCAGAGCAGACGAGGACCTGGAAGTCAAGTCTGAAAGGTTCCTGAATTTGTTGTTAGCTATCATAATATTTGGCAAGACAACCTGTTTATGCAAAAATGTCCCCTCTTATAAAATGTTGGTAATAACAATACATATCTATAATGAGCAGTCCTGTAGCACTTTATAAGCATTTGTGGGCAAAACCCACATCCTCAGATGAGCAGAAGAAGAATCTACTCCTCTGAGGAAATGGGTTTTACCCATGAAAGCTCAAGATACAATATATATTTTGTTGCTTTCTAAGGTGCCACAGGACTACTCATTTTTAAAGTTATGGACTAACACAGCTACCCGTCTGACACCTTTAATACATATCTATGCGATGGGATGATAATTATCATAATCACTTTTAGATTCTAAGATGAAAGAATTTGTATGCACACAGATAATTATAATTATTCCATCTTTTTCCCCTCACTAAATGTTATCTCCAAAGTCCTGATTTATTTAAACTTATAATAAGTATATTTTTTAAAAAGTTGCTTGAATAGTAATCTCATAAACAGGAAAATTACAGGAATATTTAGATATTTCTTGAGAATAACTAGATTTATTTTTCTTTTCCAGTAACACATTACATTTGGTCTCTCCAACCAAAACTGAAGTGATTCCACCTCTGATTGAGAACAGAGAGTCATGGACATCTTGCAAACCCTTCTTCATTGGTCTAAATTACTGTACTAAAGTAGCTTACTCTAATGCCAGCTACACAGCTGCAGCACCATACTTCCCACTGACTGGAGAAACCAGGTAAATCATTTCATCCTTGACTGTATCTCTATTATGGCTGCAAATACATATTTCTTTTTTCATATACTTAAATAACAGATAGGAAGGATCAATTCAGAAACAAAATTGTTGGGAATTCAGGTGGTTTATATCCTTTGCTATACTAATTGGATATGGTAATTACTAATATAGGTGCCCTTTTCCTCATTCTGAATTCTCTAGGATTGAAATTGAACTACAGCCGACAGGGGAGGTAGAGGAGTACTCTGCAAATGCTAACTATGAGCTACAGAGAGAGGAAAATGACCTGGTAGACACTTTGAAATTTACCACCGAGACAAAAGGTAAGAATCTAGAGAACAATCAGATTTAGCTCCTCTTTGAATTGTGACATTGCTATGAAGAAAAATAGTTTTAAAAGATCAGGATTGCTATTTACAACATACAGATCAATTGTTGTACCCAATTGCTCAGTTTTATGTAGATGAGTGGTTCCAGTGCATAACTGTTTGAAGGACCATAGTTATATTTGGTACCTTAAAATGTTTAGGGCATTAAATAAAAAAAAATTGATATATGAAAGCAATAATGAAGGGAAATTACAGTGAGCATTGTAAGCAAGAGAAAAGATGCATTGCTGGGTGAAATATTAAAATAAATGGCTAGTCAATAATGCAAAGAAACACAGAAAATCTGTTGCAGAAAAAAGGAGTTGCACCAATATCAAATCGTATGGAGACAAACTGAAGGAGAGCAGTGGTAGATAAAGAGAGAGAGATCAGACACATAAGTAAAGACAATATAGCTGCTCCAGCAGGATGGATGAAATCCCTAGACATTTGAAAGAACAAAGAGAGCAAATTTCAGTTTGAGAACTCAAATTGTGCTCTTCACTATCTGCATTAGACATTTGAGGTAATGCTATTTTCAAATGCGTATTTTTTTCTCATCCTTCCTCCCATAAATCCTAAAAAAGGACCTCTCTTAATGTTGCATTATTCAGGTACAAGACAAAGTGAGGCCTCACTAACCTTCAGATACAATAGAGACAAGAAGATTTTGACCAGTGATTTTCAAATTCCAAATTTTGATATTGACTTCGGTACCAACTTCAGAGTCAATGATGAATCCACTCTGGATATGAGGGCATATACCTTTATCTTAGACATCAGTAACAAGAAGATTCCTGAAGTTACTCTTACTGGTCGCATAAGGTAATCCTAAAATCCTCTTAGATTTTCCAAAGATTTTGCAATTAGCTGAGTGTTTTTTCAGTAGGGTTTTCAGGAGTATGTTCTTCTAGATACACAAAGATCTACTTCTGTCTCTACTCAAAACCCTCTCTTAAAAATATACCAGCAAGTGAGACCCGTCGTTGACCGGGCAAAGTAATTTTGCTTAGATTACACTTCTAGGAAAGATCTAGAAATTAAACATATGTAATAGAAAGTTTATTAATGTTCTTGCAAAAGGGAAGTAAAAGAACTGTCTTAAATTTGTAGGATTTAAACTTCAAACATTCTTTATTTTATTCAATTATTACCATACACAGTAAATTTGAATCAGAAACTCATAAAGCTTCCATTACTCTTTCTGTAACTAATTTGAACTATTTTGTGCACAAAAAGGCTTCCTCCTCATGCGGAGAGGAATAACTCCTGTGCAAAAAGCCCTCTCTTCTGACGACCTACTGTAAACTTTCTTGCGCAAGAACGGGTTTGTAATGTGGATGCTCTGCAAGTTTTTGTGCAAGAACAGGCATCTTGCGCAAGAATCCTGCAGTGTAGACATAGCCTGAGTGTTTACTGAGTTGTTAAAAAAAACAACTATTCCTGATACTATTGTGAGTTTATCCTGAGTAAGGATAAAATACTAATTTGGCCCATATATCCCTAGACCGTCAAAGCTCTACAGTAGTATTATAATAATCTTCCTTTATCAGTGAGTTACAAGGAAATCAATGGGATTTCAATGCACTCATCAGCTCAAGGGCCAAACTCCTAGATCCAAAATAAACCCATTCTTTATACCACCCAGAATTCCTTTTTTACAGGTCTAAATGCTTTACTGCTCCTTAAAAAGTGCCAGCTATAGCATAGCCAAACAGGTGATGCTCACGTTTGCTATCATTTTGCTTTCACAGATATGATGGGAAGAAAGAGACAGTGCTGGGAGGTGTCATTTCTATCCCTCGCCTGCAGACTGAACTTAGAACTGAAGCATTGCTTCATCATCCACCAAATAGGTTTTCTCTTCAGATGGATTCATCTGCAACAGTTTATGGGAACTCGATCTCAGAGACAGTTGTTTTCAGATATGGTATGGGCATTTGGCATGATTTAGAAACTTCACTCCTATGTGAAAGACATACTTATAATCTCCTGTTACGTCTGTTATCCAGTACCTCTCTATACCCAATAAGCCATACAAAAGTAATGTGATTGTTAATTTTCCTCCTTTCCGCCCCCCTCATGATTTTCAGATAATGAGAAGATTGAACTAGAGTGGAACTCAGGCACAAGCACTGCACTGAAAAAAATGTCTGACAGCTTCCCTGTGGACTTTGCTGACTACCCGAAAGCTTTACAGAAGCATGCCAATGAGCTGCTGGACCGGAAAGTGGCTAATACAGATATGACATTGCGGCATATTGTCTCACAACTCATTGTGGTAAGTGTGAATATTTATTCTACAAATATTACAGCTTGATCATACTACCCTGAGGAGCACTTGTGAATAGATCCAGGCATTTTACTGGGACTACTTGTGTAAATACTCACCAGTGTGTTTAAGAGTTGTATTATCAGATCCATCTGCTCCTCACCAGAAAAGCACTCAGTCATGTGCTTAACTTTAAACGTGTGGGTAATCCCACTGACTTAAAGCCAACACTTATTTCATATTACTCTGTAAGACACATCCACTGTGTTATTGCAGGCAACCCGTACCTGGCTGCAGAAGACATCCAAGGATGTTCCTTATGCCCAAACTTTACAAGATAAACTAAATGGACTGCAGGATCTGAACATTCTGCCTGTTATTACCATCCCGGAGGAACTCTTTCTGAAAAGGTAAATGGGGAAATAAGAACAGTCATCATAGGGAAAGGAAACTGAAAAATTTTTCAGGAATTTCTTATTTAAAATGTGGGTTGACCTTGTTTTAGACAATAGAACATAATGTTCATTACAAAGAATGTTAAGAGGAGTAATACATATGTTGGGTCTGAGCCTCAGCTAACGTCCATTGGAGCTGATTTACACTACCTAAGATCTGGTCCATCTCATATCAGTGTATCATGCACTTCATATCCCTTAGCAGACAATGAATAGTTTTCTTTTATGTTTTCTCTTGCTGTGATAACATGACGCTCATGTTAGGCACAAGCATCTTCATTGCTTTCAGTCTGTTCCTGGTCTGAGTATGGGTGGAGAACCAAGTGATCTTTCTCCTGTGGTCTTCTTATCAACTATGCCTATAATTATAATAGAAATTTGCTGTCCTACACTACGTTTTTGTTAGCCATTTCTATTGTCCGTTTCTTAAAAATCACAACTTTGTTTGGGGTGCAAGAACTTTCAGACTAACATTTAGTTCCATTCAACAGCACACGTTTTGTCTAGCTAATCTATTTGTCTTGGAATTTGTACCATACCCGCCCCTGTGGTATCTCAATGTCTTTAGGACCATATTTAATCTAACATACAGTAAAACTCCAATAGCCCGGCACCCAATTGTCCGGCACTCCTGATACTCCAGCATCAAAATGGCAAGCGCTCCCGGCCAGCTGACTTTAAAAGCCAGCCACTCAGTGCATGGTGCCGGCTGTACCTGGACCCAAGCATAAGGTTGGGGGGGGGGGGGGGGAGAGAGTGGGATTGGGTTACAGCACGGAGAATAGTGTTTTGCTCCAGGGAAGGGGAAAGGGAAGGAGAGGGGGAGGGGGATTGGGTCCCGGCCAGCTGATTGAAAAGCCATGCGGCTGTACCGGGACCTCCTAATACTCCAGCATATCCGACAATCTAGGACACCTAGGTCCCAAAGGTGCTGGATTATCGATAATCTACTGTATTTTCTGATGCCGGTAAGGTTCTAATATAATTACAATTCTTGTGCTTCAGTAAAACTGTTTTGTAGACAATGAGACATGCACTTTTGGGTACATCTACAATAGGAAACTATAACATATATCAAATAATAACTCTCAAATTAACTATTTATGTATGTCTGCACTAGAGGGGAGTCTTGAAATTAGTCCGAGGCAGGCTCCCTTAATGTGAATGTGCTACCTCGACTTAGAGCCCCAGGAAGCAATTACTTTGAATGACTCTGGGGAGTAGTTATTTCAAAATAGCAGCAGTGCAGCGCCCATACTACTGCTATTTCAAAATAACTATTTTGAAATAAGTGCTATTCCTTGTGAAAAGCAGAAGTTATTATTTCAAAATAACCAGCCCGTTATTTTGAAATAACGGGCTTGGTAGTGTGGATGTCCCACCCAGGGCTTCCCAGCAGACTCCTGGATGCCTCATGGTCCTCACCTCTGGGGCTCTCTGGTCTCGCAACATCCATGGTACTTCTGGATCACGGATCTTGCTGGACCATAGTGTCCCAGATTTGGGAGGTTCAACTTGTAGTATCATGATCTTTCATGGGTAGAACCCTCTTCATTAGTACAGCTTATCTGATGAAGTGGATTTCACTTATAAAAGCTCATGGTACTGTATATTTGTTAGTCTCCAAGGTGCCACAGGACTACGGGTATGTCTACACTAGCCCCCTAGTTTGAACTAGGGAGGCTAATGAGGGCGACCAAAATTGCAAAAGAAGCAACCTTACTTCAAATTACCAGTTAAACCTCATTTCATGAGGTTTAACTGGTAATTCGAAGTAAGGGATTTATTTCAGAATTGCCCTTCTCTGCCGCGTGTAGACACAGGCAGTTATTCCAGGCTAGTCAACTTCCAAAATGGCGACCGCCCGGGAACATGCTAATGAAGCACGGTATATTTAAATCCCGCGTTTCATTTGCAATTTCGGTCGCCCTCATTAACCTCTCTAGTCCAAACTAGGGGGCTAGTGTAGACATACCCTACTAGCTGTTTTTAAAGTTACAGAATCACATGGCTACCCATGAAGACAGTCATAGGTGCCAACTGACTTTGTCAATATTTTTCCAATTCTGCAGTGGCATGTAGAGCACAAACAAACAATCATTTACAACAGATAGAATAATTCATGTGACTATAGCCCTTTTTTACTGTTTCAATTTGTTTATGAATTAGTCTTCACGGACACATTATGCAAACAATTTCAGCCTATGGACAATGGAAACTTCAGTTTGACTATTCATTATTAGTGCTGTAGAATTGATCATTAGATTATGAGTATTAATATTCTGGTTTCACTATAAAGATTCCATCCCTGATTGTTCTAGCCAGAGTGTACATGCAAAATAGCAGACAGTCTCTGTTCTAAGTATCATAGGGTATGTCTACACAGCAGGGCTAAAGTAAAATTAAGATATGCAATTGATGTAGCTAAAGTTGTGTGAGCTGAAATAACTTAACACGGATTCAGGCAATGTCTACACAGCAGGAAGTCGAAAGAAGAACACTCTTCTTTTGACTTCCCTTACTCCTTGGTTCATGGGGCAGACTCACCACCATAGTGCCTCCAGCTGGCAGTCCTGGGAATTAGCTTGATGACTCGTGGATGCCTCCCTCTAACTGGTGTCTCCCTGTTTTCTCTTTCACTACGGCATCCTCTTCAGGACCCTGATCTCCGGCAGTGCCCACACCACTGACTGAGCCCCCCCTTCCAGGGGTTGGTGATTATCCTGCCTGCACTCCAATGTCCTCCCTTTCCCAGGGCAACCCAGTTCTCCTCCCAGGGAAGACTTGCCTCAGTGACCTACTGCCAGTCTTCATCTAGCCCCTGCCTCAGGCAAACTGCAGTCTGTAATGGCCACTCATCACTGGCAAAGGGGTGTGGACCTGCTGCCCCTGCCTACCATGACTGCCTCTCTACAGCCCTAGTAGCCTCGGTTCAGGCCTTGCAACTTTGGAGCTTGCTTGGCCAGAGCTTCCCCAGCTGTGCCTTCCTTCCCCAGCGATGATCTACCTCCTGGAAGCTTCCAGCTTCCCTGGTAGTCAGGCCGCTACTGCTCTCTCGCCAGAGCAGCAGTCAGTTCTTCTTCTCCCTCCAGGAGTCCTCTTTATATAGCCTCAGCTGGACCCTCATTAGCCAGAACTGCCTCAGCTGGAGCTTTGCTCTCAGTCCTTGCTCAGGTCTGGGGTTTTGCTCTTAAAGGGCCAGCAAGTGCAGGGCAAATGCCCTGTCACACTTGTGAAATAAGGGTTACTATGAGTCAGAGTAAGAAGTCCTCCAGCTCAATATTATTTCAAAATAAAGGCTTAGGGTGCAGACATGCTCCTTAGTATTTCGGAATAACATCAGTTATTCAGAGATAACGCTGCTGTGTATCCATACCCATACAATCTAAAGCCAGGTTAGAGAAACAGATACAAAGAACAAAACAAGGAACTTGTCTAATATACAGATCTTGTAAATTACGGTGAAATTTCTTCTCATGTTTCTCTATGCATAACAATAACTATATCCCTACTGCCACCAATCTTTCCTGTTTCCAGGCACCTGATTGGATGTCTGGAATGCTTTAAGAAAAAAAACTGATTCTAAGAGATGAGTAATGAGGGTATACTTGTTAGTATGAATTTTTGGATGAATAAATGTTTTCTAAAATTTATTAAGTTTTTGAGATATGTAAATATTTTAAAAAATAACCAGCAGCTATCCAAATGCTATCAAACATGTATTAAATAATAAATAATACCCTTCATGTAACACTATACAAACATATCTCTTTTATTCACAAGAACATGATCAGATCCCTGTTTCTACTGTTCTGAAGCTCATGTTCTATACATTTGGTAATGATACACATTGGATCTCTATAGTCCAGACTTCCATTATCTGGCAACATCTGTGGTCCAGCATGCCGGTGGGTGCTTCCATACTGGAGCTCTCACTGGGAAAAGCTGGACCCCATGCCTAGCAACTTCTCCCCTGCCTTTCCAGGGCTTCCAGAGTTCCACAGACAGATCATTTGATCGTTTGTGGTGCTCAAGCTCAGGGAAGAAAGGGGAGAAGCGAGAATGGGAGGGGGGGAGGTGCACAGGGAAAGAGGCTGGGTGACTGCAGAGCCCTGCAGCCAGGGATCAGAAGAACAGCCTGGCAGCCAGTGGCAGCAGTGAGGCCAGCATTGACTGAGCAGGAACTGGGTAGGGGCACTTGGGGGAAGAGGCAGGATGGCTGTGGAGTCTCACAGGCATGGCACAAGAGCGCAGTCCCGTGGTGGGGGCCAGGAGTGCAGCCGCGGGCCTCGGTGCATTGCTGCAGGACTGTGTTTCTGGCCCCTGACTGTGTGGCTCCATAGCCATCCTGCTTCTTCCCCTGAGCACACTCCCGCAGTCCTCACTCAGTCAGCGCCAGCCTCTTGTCTGCCACCTGAGCAGAGCCCCGCAGACAATGGCAGCAGAGGGGCTGGCATTGACTTCCCCTGCTCCAGCAAATTCCCCAGTTAGGAAGTGGTCATAAATGCATATTCTAATACCTTCATTGCTCCATCTCTGACACCCATTCCCATGCCACCATCTCTGTTCATTAATGTTTGTAAGCAGATTGAGCTCTTCAAATAGCAGGTGCAAAATATTAATTAGAATAAAAAACCAGGATCAAAATTGTCCTAAATGTAACAGTCTTGTGTGCAGTTCCCTTGGAAAAAATAATTAGAGAAACAACCAGCATGCACTTTTTATTGAGCTTTGCACAAAAAAGTATAGGCCCTGCCAGTGACATTCTCCTACTTAATCTCTCAGCATTCATGTCTGTTAAATAGGTATAACAACACTTATACACCTCACTGCATAGAGGTTTAATTAGGGCATGTATGTGGTGTGCTGACTAGATTAGAGGTGGGCAATAAGTGGTCAATGGGCTAGGGACAATTCTTCAGGGTTAGGCTCTGGTGGGTCCCTGGCACTTTATTTACCTTACTGTTCCTGGACTAGATGAGGATGATGGTTCTTTCTGCCCTTAATATGAATGTATCTATGAATGACTTCATTATTATTACTTATTAGTATTGCTAATTACTACTTTGTGTGGTTCACAGTTTTACATAATGGTAACAATGGGCAATTTTTGTGTTACAGTGATGGCCGGATCAAATATATTTGGAACAAGGACAGTGTTACAATTAACATCCCATTGCCATTTGGTGGAAGATCGTCACATGACATAAGGCTGCCAAAGATTGTAAAAACACCTCAGTTGGTAATGGAATCAATTGGGATAAATGTGCCATCTCAGGAGTTCCAGCTTCCACTCTTTACTGTTCCAGAGTCCTATCACCTCCGTGTGCCTTTATTGGGCACTTTAGAGGTTTCCACAAATGTATACAGCAATTATTACAACTGGTCTGCATCTTATGCAGTGGCTAACACCACAAAGAATGTTTCCAGCTTGACAACTAGTTATCTGATGAAAGCTGATTCTGTTTTCGACCTCCTTTCATATAGCATACAAGGTAAGAATTTTTGTCAATAGTGTTGTACTTTTAAATCTACTGTTAAAATGTCTATACTTTTATATATAAAAAAAACCAAGGAGTCCTTTGGCACCTTAAAAACTAACAGATTTATCTAAGCTTAAGCTTTCATGGGTAAAAAACATTTAGCCAGATACATACAGTTTCCATGTATCTGATGAAGTGGTTCTTACACACTAAAGCTTATGCTGAAACAAAAATATTAGTCTTTAAGGTGCCAAAGGACTCCTTGTTGTTTTTGCAGATACAGAATAACATGGCTACCACACTAATAATTATATATATATATATATATATATATATATATATATATATATATATATATATTTGTAAATCCCAGCATGAAGCATAATAAGGACGAAGGCAATGAAAGAGATGTGTCATGAACACTGTGATTTGGATGATTTGTTTAGCACATAAACTTGTTCATTTCTAATGTAAACAATGACTTATTTCATCTTGCAAACTGATACATTTTATCCCAGTAAGAGTTCATTTTAAGGCTGTTTTTTGAAAATTCAGTCCAAATATCAAAGTAATAACCAGTATTAAAGAAATATGCAGCATTTGCTTTACTAAAACAGTGTTTGCTTTTTGAACAAAATAATGATGTCATACATAGTATATTATTATGTCTTGGAAATGTCAGATGTTTATTACCCCTTATGGCTTTTGTCTTCTCCCTTCCCGATCTCCTATTCTAGGTTCTGGAGAAGCAATGTATGATAGGAATGCATTTGATTGCAAATATGAAAATTCCTTACATCACAGACTCTTAGATTCAAATTTTAAATTCATCAGGACAAACAAATATGAACCGACACTCGCTATCAAGCAGACCATTTTGCTTACGGCAACTAGCACTCTGGGCCCTCAGCTTTCCTTTTCTACCAATATGGATTTCAGACAGAAAAATAATTTGAATGTCAATGAAGTACAAATGCAAGGGGAGCTGAGAGTTGCTTCAGCCTTTGCTAAAGCAATTTATACTCTCTCAAGCAACAACAGCAAAAACAGCCACGAGTTAGCTGGGACATCCAACCTGATATTTGACTCGTCTTACCTTCACTGTACCAACGAGATAACTGGCAAAAGTACCAAAGATGCACTGTCACTCACTTCAGTCTCTAATGTTCAAAGAGGTCTCATAACAAACACAGCTTCACTGAAGTATGAAAAGAGACAGCTGACTGTGATGTCGGAAACAAATGGAAGATACCAAAACTTTGTAGGTCTCAACAAATTTGAATTGACTTTGGCAATGCAGAAGGCTGCAGTTCGCTCTGAAAACCAAGCAATTTACAAGGAAAACCGGTATTACACCCTCTTTGCAGGTTCCCTTAATTCTCAGGGTCTTGAACTAAATAGTGATATTACTGTGAATGGCCAAAGAAACCGAGCAACGCATAAGTCTACATTAAGGATTAACCAAGATGGTTTGGCCAGCAGTGCAACCACTAACCTGCACCTTAATCCGCTAATGTTAGAAGAAGAAATGAATGCTAGAATTGATGCTTCTGGAGGAACCTTGGCAGTTACTGCTAAGGGGCGCTATGGTAAAGACAATGCACAAATCAACATAGATGGAAGAATGGCCCTAAGGGAAATAGCACTGGGAAGTGTATATCAGAGCACAATTCTGGGTATGGATAGCAAAAACGTCTTAAACTTTAGAATTAATAAAGAAGGACTCAAGTTTTCAAATAACTTAATTGGCTCATACGAGGAAATGAAACTTGAGCATGTGAATGAGCTGAACATTCCTGGCTTATCCTTAACATTTTCCTCAAAATTAGACAATGCCATTAGCTCGGACAAGTTCCACAAGCATTATTTTGACCTACAGTTGCAGCCCTATTCACTCATAGCTAAGCTGAACAATGACTTAAAATACGGTGAAACTGATGTAACCAACAAAGCACAGTTACGACTGGAGCCACTGAAGCTGACAATGACTGGTAATGTGAGAGGCACCTACAGAACAGATGAAGTGAAACATGCATACACCATCACTTACGCTGACCTGGCTGCAAATTTTAAAACAGACACAACTGCAAAAATTCAAGGCACAGCTCTGAGCCACAACATTAACCTGGACGTTGCAGGGCTTGCTTCCTCAATTACTATCAATACAAACTATAATGCAAAATCACTGCACTTCACCAATGTAGTACGTTCTGCTATGGCCCCGTTTACTATCACTGCTGATGTGCACACTAATGGTGATGGGAGACTATTTGCTATGGGAGAACATACTGGACAACTGTACAGCAAATTCCTGTTTAAAGCAGAGCCCCTAGCTTTTACTTTCTCCCATGATTACAAAGGCTCTACCAGCCACAGCCTAACTACTGGAAAAAAATACACTACATTACTGGATAACAAAATCCATATGCTTTTCACTCCATCAGAACAGTCGAGTGCCTGGAAATTGAAGAGTCAAGTGAACAATAACGTATACACACAGGACCTCGGTGCTTACAATGATGCAGAAAAAACTGGTGTAGAACTTAGTGGACAAGCTTTAGCAGACTTCACTGTAATGGACTCACCAATTCAAATACCATTAATGTCTGAACCAATTAATTTAATTGATGTTTTAGGTCTGAGGGATGCAGTAGACCAGCCTCAAGAATTCAGCATCTCTGGTTCTGTGAAATATGATAAGAACAAGGATGAGCATGTTATCAACCTGCCATTCCTTGAATACTTGCCCATTTACTTTGAACAAATCAGGGGTGCCATTCTATCCACACTGCAGTCTATCCAAAAGCACTTTAAAAGCATAAAAATAGATCATTATGTGAGGAAGTATAGGGCAACTATAGAAAAATTCCCCCGGCAGGTTAATGACTACATGGACAAATTAGATTTCAAAAACAGGGTTAACAGCATGAAAGAGAAGTTGGTTGCTTTCACAAATGACTATAGAATAACAGCAGATGACCTCCAAAATGCACTGGAAAATGCCAAAATCAATTTTCAGGAAGCACTGTCACAGCTGCAGCTTTACCTGATACAAATTGAGCAACATGTCAGAGATAATTATAAACACTATGACATTAGAACAGTTATTGAAAAACTGATTGACCAAATAGTTGAAAAAATTAAAGTTCTAGATCAACAGTATAACATCAGTGCGACAATGATTACCACTATTCAAGACTTACAATACATTATTGCTCAGCATGATCCAAGCGAGAGCAGTGTCTCAGTCTGGATTCAAAATATGGAGGCTGAGTACAAAATCATAGCTCAGGTACGAGGAAAGCTAGAGCAGCTCAAGAATCAGATTCACAATATTGATGCCAATCACATTGCAGAAAAATTAAAACAGCAGGTGCAGGATGTTGACATTAAGGGTTTTTTAGAAAAAATCAGAAATTCATTACCTATGAAAAAAATGAATGAAATTATTGAAAGAATTAAAGATATCCTCCTAAATTTGATGGAGGACTATGAAGTTTCTGAGAAGATCAATGCTTTCCAAAGCAAAATGCATGACATGATCATGAAGTATGAGATTGACAAGCAGGCCCAGTTTCTAATGGACAGGATGATACAAATGTCTGACCAATATAAAGTGAAAGAAACTGTCCAAAAGCTCACCATCTCCCTGAAAAAAATTGATATAAGATCATTCTTTGATAAAATTGTTACTGTTATTGATGATGCTGTCAAGCAAGTGCAAGAATTTGATTATCAAAAATTGGTGGATGAAGTCAACAAGTTTCTTGACTTGGTTATAAAACAGCTAAAGTCTTTTGACTATAACCAGTTTGTAGATGAAACAAACAACAAAATCCGAGAAATTACCCACAAAATCAATGATGAGATTAGAACTCTGGAACTTCCACAGAAAGCAGAAGCATTAAAAGAGTACATGAAGGATATCAATGCTATGGTTTCAAAATTCGTGGAACAATTAAGAGACACCAAGCTCGCAACAGTAATTGATTGGTTCAGAGACCTCATAAGTTCAACAGTATTTGCTGATCTAAAAGTCAAGCTAAATGAATACCTGGAAGATCTACGAGACAGGATTTATGAAATGGACATTCCAAAAGAATGCCAGAGATATCTTCAGAAGGCAAGCCAATTCTACAATAGCATTGTAGGATATATTTCTGAGCAATGGAATATTGCATCTGAAAAGATTGCTCTTTTAGCTGAGCAGTATGATGTAAAAAACTGGGCTGAAAAAGTCAATGTGTTTGTTGAAACAGGTTTCATTGTTCCTGCAATTAGAACAGGCATAATCAATATACCTGCCTTTGAAGTCAGTCTCCGAGCTCTCCGAGAAGCGACATTTCAAACCCCAGATTTTGTAGTTCCATTAACTGACCTGCATATCCCCTCTTATCAGATACACATAAAGAAACTTAAAGACATACAAATTCCAGTCAGGTTTACTACTGCAGAATTTACTATTCTAAATATGTATAAGGTTCCCTCCTATACAATTGACCTGAATGAAATCAAACTAAAGATTGTGAAAATAATAGACCAAATGATGTCCAGTGAATTTCAGTTGCCAATACCTGACATGAATTTTGCAGAACTAAAGATGAAAGATATGCTTTTTTCTGACATTTCTTTCCCAGCAATTTATATACCTGAGCCACAAATACCTGAATTTTTGATTCCTAAACTAAATCTAAATGAGTTCCAGTTTCCTAACATTCAGATACCAGAGTACCACCTGC
Source organism: Pelodiscus sinensis (assembly GCF_052426305.1). Taxonomy (NCBI): domain Eukaryota; kingdom Metazoa; phylum Chordata; order Testudines; family Trionychidae; genus Pelodiscus; species Pelodiscus sinensis. The sequence goes on from NC_143054.1 coordinate 19,419,101, forward strand.
CACGCATTCCACACACAGTCACTGTACCTACATTCGGCAAACTGTCTGGTGCTTTCAGAATAGTCTCCCCATTCTTCACGCTGTCTACTCTTGCTGGCATTCATAACACTACCGTTTCTGTAAACAGCCCAGAATTTGTAGCCACCATTTCGGCTCAAGCAACATCCCGAGTAGATTTCCTTGCTTTCACTATGAATGCAGACGCACGCCTCTCAGCCCCGGAGATGCAGCAGCTGATACTTAAAGAAACCATGAAGGTTACCCATTCACTCGTTAAAGTTGATCACAACAGTGAAGTGATATTTTTAGGGACTTCTGTACAGGGGAAAGCTGAAACGACTACAAGTTTACGTACTACCAAGAATTTGATAGAAGTGCACAACAACTTACTCGTCAAGCTACAGAGGAAAATACTGATGCAGAGCAAGACCACATACTCTCACCGACTGAACATCCCACAAGCTGATCTCTCCAGCCAGGCGGATTTGATGAATGATATGACAACAGAATTAGAAGCAGGACACGTCTCATTTACTTCCAGTGGTAAAGGAAACTGGAAATGGGCTGCCCCAGATTTCTCTGATGAAGGCACCCATGACTCCCGTGCCACTTTTACAATTGAGGGGCCCATTATTGCATTTGTTGCTGAAAACAGGATAAACGATAAATACTTGAAAATCAACCAAAATGTGAATTATGAATGTGGTCTCCTAAATTATGCAACACTTCAGCTTCAGTCTGTAATTGAGTCACAACATGTGGGACATAGCAATTTAAGTGTACACGGCACGGGGCAGCTTGCAACAATGAAAGTAGAAATCAAAGGCAATCATATGGCTAAGCTCAATGGGCGAGTTTCTGGAACCATACGCAATAACGTAGCCCTTTTGGTGCAGCCCTTCGAAATTAGTGTATCAACAAACAATGATGGGAATGTGAAAGTTAGTTTTCCATTAAAGCTGACTGGCAAAATTGAATTTCTGAATAACTATGGCCTTGTGCTCAGTTCCTCTGTTCAGGAAGTTAATTGGCAAGCTAGTGGCAGGTTTAATCAGTACAAATATTCCCACAGAATGTCTGCGGGGAACACTGAAGACAAAATTGAAGCCCACGTGGGAATGAATGGGGAAGCCAACCTGGACTTCCTAAAGACTCCTCTGTCAATTCCTGAGCTTCACATCCCTTATGTTGGAATCAAAACTTCTCAGGTGATGAAAGAATATTCCCTGTGGGAACAGACAGGCCTGAAGGATTTATTGAAGACTACAAAGCAATCATTTGATTTAAATCTGAATGCCCAATATAAGAAGAACAAAGACATGCATGCACTCCCAATTCCCTTAAAAGCAGTGCAAGAAGGAATTAATCAGTACATAATCTTCTTCAATAAATATTTTGTGAAGGGAAGGGACAATGCATTGGATTTCCTCACCAGTTCATATAACCAAGCCAAGACAGAGTTTGACAAATATAAAGTAGAAACTTCACTCAACAAACTACCACGGACTTTCAAGATTCCTGGGTACACCATTCCCGTTGTAAACATTGAGGTCTCTCCCTTTACTGCAGAGCTGCCAGCATTTGGTTATGTGATCCCCAAAGAAATAAGCACAACAAGCTTCACCATCCCACTTATTGGGTTTTCAGTACCATCTTACACATTAGTCCTACCATCGCTGGAGATGCCAGTTCTTCATGTCCCCAGTGATCTGCGCACACTGAAACTTCCTAAGTTCACAGTGCACCCATCAACCCATATCTTGATTCCTGCTTTGGGAAACATTACCTATGACTTTTCATTTAAATCCAGCATGATTACCTTGAATACAAATATTGGACTTTTCAACCAGTCTGACATTATTGCTCGCTTCAGTTCCTCATCTTCTTCTGTCATTGATGCAGTGCAGTTCAATTTAGATGGTACCACAAGCCTGACAAGGAAAAGGGGCTTGAAACTGGCCACAGCATTATCCCTGAGTAATAATAAATTTGTGGAAGGAAAGCATGAAAGCACTGTTAGTCTAACAAAGAGGAACATAGAAGCCTCAGTGACAACAAATGCAAAGATCAACTTGCCAGTTTTTAAAATGAATTTCAATCAGGAACTTAAAGGAAACACTAAATCCAAGACTACTGTTTCCTCAGCAATTAATTTAAATTATGACTTTGATACTCTTAAATATGGAGCCAGTGCTAAAGGTGCAGTTGATCACAAACTTACTCTTGAAAGTCTTACATCTTCGATTTCTGTAGAGACATCAACAAAAGGCAGCATTAATGGAATGCTATACACCCAAAATCCATTTTCTGGAATGCTAATCCATGAGGCAAATACCTATTTGAACTCTAAGGGAGCTCGTTCTTCAGTCAAGCTGGAGGGTAACTCTAAAGCAGATGGAATCTGGAATGTGGACGTGGCAGAAAAACTTGCCGTTGAAGCATCTACGCAACGTGTTTATGCAATCTGGGAGCACAATGGGGAAAACTATGGACAATTTACCCCTCTTTTGAGAACTAAAGGGACTCAGAACTGCAGAGTAACCTTAGAGCTGGTTCCTTGGAGTATGTCAGCAGCTCTTCAGATACAAGCTACTCAACCAAATTCTTTCTTGGACATAGCTTCAGTTAATCAAGTAGTCTTATTGAACATCAACACTGAAAACCAGAAACTTGGTTGGAAGGGTGAAGGCCAGATTCAGTCATTATCTCTCAGTCATGATATGCAGTTATCAAATGAAAAAACAAAGGTGCAATTTGACATTTCTGGGTCTTTGGAAGGACATATTGATTTCCTCAAGAACTTTGTGTGTCCAGTGTATGAAAAGAGTTTATGGGATATCTTGAAACTGGATCTCACTACCAGTGCTGACAGGAAGCAATATTTAAATACTTCTGCCTCCATAGTTTGTACAAAAAGTGAAGATGGTTACTTTTTCCCTTTATATGTGAATAGACTGGCTGATGGCTTCACAATCACAATTCCTGAGATGCATCTAAAAGCTCCAAATCCAGTTCTTACAACTCCAGAATTCCAAGTTCCTTTCACAACCCTGCAAGTTCCATCATATACCATGGACTTGCGCAATATAAAAATTCCACACAAACTAAGCATAATGCCTTTTGACATCAATTTACCCTCTCTGCCACGAATGGGAATCCCCAAAGTAGATATAGGAGCCCAGTACATTACACTGGAAGAATATAAAATTCCATACTTTGAGGTGACAGTACCTCAGTACCAAATAACTCTATCTCAGTTCACTCTTCCAAAAAGCATTTCTCTTGGTAATATGCATGTGGATCTGAATCAAGTTGCTAATAAGATTGCAGACTTCGATTTGCCAACTGTTACAATTTCTGAGCAAAAAATAGAGATTCCACCTCTCAAAATGTCCTTGCCTGCTGGAATTTATTTCCCTGCATTCAGTGCTTTGACTGGATCTTTCAGAGTTGCTTCACCATTGTATAATGTTACCTGGAAAACCGACCTGAAAAACAACAAGGACTCTTTTACAAGTTCTATTGATTCAACATCCAGTTCAACTCTACAGTTCCTGGAATATGACCTGGAAGGTAAGATGAATTTTGGAATTTTATACTGAAAAATTTGGTTTTCAAATGTTAACATTTTTCCCAATAATTTTCCATTTCAAGTGCAGTTGCACTGTGAGAGAGAGACGTAAAAGAGGATCCTTTCCCCCTTGCTATGTTCATTTTAGTGACAAAATAACTTTATAACTTCTCATTCCACTTAGCCCCGTAGACTAGTACAGCTAAAAGAAAGAGATCTACAGGTTGGACCTCCCTCGTTTAGTACCCTCAGGACATGACCGGTCCCAGATGAGGGATTTTGCCAGAACAGGGGAGGTCATTTTGGACCCCTGCCACCAACCCCCCTGGCCTGGCCGCTGGACTCCCAGCTGGCCCCCTATCTCCTGCTGGCCTCTCCACCCTGCCAACACCACTTGGCAGCCATTGCTGCTGTGGCTCCGGTACTTGCCGGGCAGCCCTGCGCTCAGGCTTCAGGACTCATGGGGCAGCCGTGTGCACCGCCCTGGAGCTCTGGGACCCACAGGACAGATGTGCATCACAGTTCCCTGCCCCACCAAGCTACCACAGCTCCCAGCCCCACCAGGTAGCCACGCTCCAGGTCAGTCAATGACATTGGGGAGCCCTGCAGCCACATGCTGGGCAGCATGCTGTCAACTTGATGTAGGCAACCCACTGCAAGGGAACCTTGCCACTGGCCTTCCACTGGGACTCTCTGGTCCTACAATACCCTGCTGGATCATGGATGTTGTCAGACCGGAGAATGCTGATTAAGAGAGTTTCAACAATGGTTTCTGTTCCTTCTTGCACATCATCAGCCCATTTATTTTCAGTAAGGCTGTGTCTAGACTACATGGCTCCATTGACGGAGCCATGTAGATTAGGGTTGTAGGCAAAGGGAAATGAAGCAGCGATTTAAATAATCGCCGCTTCATTTACATTTACATGGCTGCCGCGCTGAGCCGACAAACAGCTGATCAGCTGTTTGTCGGCTCAGCGCGCTAGTCTGGACGCTCCCCTGCCGACATCAAAGCCCTTTGTCGGCAGCCCCGTTATTCCTCGTGGGATGAGGCTTGACTTGTGTGTGACTTGGAACATGGTGAGGCTTGACTTGTGTGTGACTCGGAACCACAATTCCATATCCAGCTGAACTACAGGATATAGGCTGAACCTCTGCAGTCCAAGTCTCTCTGGTCCAGTAACATCTGTGGTCCGGCATGATTTTAGTTAGCTGGACTGCCACTAATCATGGGTGTGGCCACGTTTTCTGCAGTTCCATAAAGTTTGTTTACACCCACCACTCTTGGCTGTCAGTGTTCTGGGCTGTTATTTAGCTCAAATTTTCATCTAAATGTTGTCTAAGGGTATGTCTACACTAGCCCCCTAGTTCGAACTAGGGAGGCTAATGTAGGCATTCGAAGTTGCAATGTTCTCGTCCAGTCGCCATTTTTAAATTCCACTAGTCCAAAGTAACTGCCCACGGCTACACGCGGCAGTGAAATGGCAATTCCATGCGGAGTAACAGTTAATTTGAACTAAGGACTTAGTTTGAATTGCCATTTCACTGTCGCGTGAAGCCAGGCTTCATTTGCAACTTCGAATGCCTACATTAGCCTCCCTAGTTCGAACTAGGGGGCTAGTGTAGACATACCCTAAAAGCCCAGTAAGCAGTAGACATGTGGGTAATACGGCTAGAAAATATTGACCTCCCATGGTCCGGCAACTTCTCTGGTTCAGCACCAATCAGGTCCTGAGGATGCTGGACTAGAGTGGTTCAACCTATACCATGTTATCTGTTTTCTGCAGAGATTCAGGAAAGTGACACAATGTGAAATCTCTTTTTTGCAGCTGTATCAAGCTACAGCAAGGAAGGTGACATGTCTTTGGCAAAGGCCACATGCAGCTTTTCACATCGTGACATGAGTGTGGACTACAAGATAGATCTGCCTATACAAGGAAAGAGGTAAAGATTTGTTCAGGTGGCAATGGTTTATCATAGACACAATGGCAAGTGACAGATTATGTCTTAGAAACTTAGCTCCTACAAAGCATCTCCCTGGGCTGCCCTTGCCATCCCATTCCCATTCTATAACTGGGACATTGAAAAATATACTTTCCCAATATGACTGTTCTGAACATCCTGCCACTCCACATAACTAGTGAAGTGTAACTGAAGTTTTCATATAATCAATTATTCTGATTTTCAAACAGCCTCTACTGAGGTTCTCTTTCTGTGAAAAGAAAGCCATTTACTTGCAATTATTTATACTCAGAATTGCAGTGACTAGGGTGTCCAACTACCTGATTTCATCTGCATATGAGGACAAACAGGGCATGTCTACGCTGGAGAGTCTGCTACTTCAAAATAATGGGTTTGTTATTTCTAAATAGAATCATAGAACTGGAAGGGACCTCAAGAGGTCATCGAATCCAGTTCCCTGCTCTGACCACAGGACCAAGCACTGTCTAGATCATCTTTGATAGGTTTTTGTCAAAGTTGCTCTTAACAGTCTCCAGTGATGGAGTTTCCACAGATTCCCTGGGGAATTTATTCCAGTGTTTAACCATCCTGAGAGTTAGGAAATTTTTCCTAATGTCCAATCTAAACTTCCCTTGCAATTTAAGCCCATTGCTTCTTGTCCTATCATCTGAGGCCAAGGAGAATAATTTTTCTCCCTCCTCCTTGTAACACCCTTTTAGATACTTGAAATAATAAAATCCTGCTTGTGAAGCCAAATAAACTTATTTCGAAATAGCTATTTCAGGAGTTATTATTTCAAAATAATTTATTTCAAAATAACCTGACAGTGTAGACATAGGCACAGTGACTGCAAACAATTGTAACAAGAACAGGGCACAATGTTTCTCCTTATACTTATTTTGCCTCCAGTATACATGTGGAAAAAAGAGAGGCTAGTTAGTTCAATTCTGACTTTATAAGGATCTATTCTGCAGTCCTAATTCAAGTCAAACTGACCAACTTCAGTATGGAGCTTTGCCTGAGATAACAGTATATAGTTCTTTGACCCTGAATTTGCATATGTGTTAAAGTCCCAAGATAAAATGCTGATAGTAAAACTCTTAATTTTCTTTTGCATGTTTGGCTTTGGTTATACTTTTATTAATCATGAGATACACCGTAAGAAAACCTACTGCAATATATATTTCTTTAGGAGCAGCACTGCCTCTTAGCTTTCATTTGTTACTTAAACACTGTTTGTTTTTATCAGAATCTTGGCTCACACTGCATCTCTAAACATCACCAGCCCAACCTTTACTGATGTTCAGCTGAGTTATTGGGGAGATAGCCACAGGATCTCCTCGTCAGTATCTTCACCTTCTGCTGGCACCCTGGGTTATCTTGTTGAGATGGACACAGATATCCTCCGAGGGAAAATTTACTACCAAACTCAGGTAGGCAAGTCTTGAAATGAAGCAAAAACGCAGTGTGGGGACTGGGTTTTTACCTTTTAAAATGATCGTACTGCTTAGGAAATGGGCTGGAGCGATAGTTTTGAAAACTGACCTCTGTTCAAGAAAAACTTAAACATAAACCCTGCAATGTGAGCATCCTTTACTCATTCTAACGTCACTAATATGAGTTAAGCCCAGACTGGAAATAATATTCTGTAAACACTTTCAAATGTCAGAGATTATTTCAAGTTCCCAATATATTCAGTCTTGGCAGAGTCTTCAGATCAAAAATATGCATCTATTAGGAATTGGAAACAGGGCAAACAAACTAATTTGAAATAAGTCACTTTACAGCTATGAGATGGCAGTAAAAGCTCTATTTTATGAACTAATTGAAGACTGAGGCATTTATTAACATTGAAAAGGTCATAGTTACAGTAGTATGATACAAAAGTTGCTCTTTGAAGCACGCACAGCTTTCTCTTTGTCCTTCAAATCACTGCAAATCAAATTCCAATGAAATGAAGGCATCAAAATGTGAAAGGATGTCGATTTCTTCACTGACATCTCTTTTGTTATGTGATCCTTTTTCTGTTGGGGAATATGGTTTGCATAGCTGGTCATTTGTATGGTGGGAGTTCATGAAAATTGAGGTCCTACTGCACTTGCAATTACTGTAAAAATGGCCCATTTTGGAACCAGCAACCTAGAAGTGATGGGAAATAATGAGATACTGAGAATAAGTTCTAGCTCCCTGTCAAGTGTCTTTTGTGGAATCAGGATTGTGAGGCACAAAGCTAAAAGCCACTCAATGGCAGCAAAAAATGCCAATTCTGAGAGTCTACAACAATAATTTCACAATTTCAGACTTAATAGTCTAAGACTGTGATATGTTAATTTAGGTAGCATATAAAACTCACAATTTAACTTGGGTAAAACTGAAAGCTGGCAAATATATTTACTTAGGGCCTGATTCAGCTACCTTTAATCAGACTGAGAAACATTTATAATAGTAGTCCTGATAATTTAAAGAATTGGAGGATCACATATTTGTAATGCTTTTGTATTAAGAAAGTGAATTTTATTCAATCATCATATAAAATAATTAAATAGAATCTTAGCAATAACATCACAGGATCTTAGTGAATGAACAGAACTAACACCTACGTCTTGCATCATTTTTGATGCAATTAACAGGCAATAAAAAGGAATTATAAAGATGTTATGAAAATAACAATTTCTGCCCTAATTTATTTTCAAATTCCACTATTGATAGATTTAAGGAGAGAATTTTATCCAATACAAATGTAAATATATGAACAAACACATGGCAGACAAAACTGAGTTTATATTCAAATTAATTTAATGCAAGATAAGAAAATTTCTATCGTAAATACTTTTATTTGTGATTTAGGATCATGGTTTTAGAATAGAGGTATCATGTAGCATTATTTTAATTTATTTGAATTGGAATCTATTTTTTCACTTATCCTATTTTGGTTTTTCAGTATTCCTCTGAGAAAGAAACTGACATATTAAAAAGTGAGATATCATTCAAGAAACCTGACCTGATTCAGATCAAAACTAACTGGAACGATGCTGCTGCTACAGACATGTTGAATGGTCTAAAAGAAAAAATACCTAAAATGACTAAGGCACTTTACACCAGTATTAACAAGTACCACCATGAGCATACAGGGATGGAAATTAGTGATGCCACCCAAAAGCTGAAGAACATCATGCAAAATGAAGCTGAAAAAGCATATCGATTAACCACAAGAAAAATAGATGAGATCGATCTTCACCTTCGCAACACTGCCGTCCAGGCCACTGGGAAATACCAAGAGATGACAGTCAAAGCTAAACAGTTATATCAAGAAGCAGCAGATCAAGCAGTCCAAATTGACTACCAACAAATAAGAGCAAAGATTTTTGATGCTACAATGAATTTACTAAGGGAATACCAGAAGAGGATAAAGCACCTAATAGACTCAGCCATCGAATTCCTGAAGATCACAAAATTCCGGTTTCCTGGACTAGCTGAAAAGTACACTGGTGAAGAACTATATGTAATGGCTACCGAGGAGACAGCAAAAGCTACTGATGCATTGATTTCAAAAATACAAGAGTATTTTGATGCTTTGATTGCTTTTGTCAATGAGAGAGAATTTAAAGTTCCTGCTTCTGACAGAATTCTTAAAGGTAGTGAAGTGCTTGATCAAATTAAAGAAATGCTAAAACGTTTGCAGAATAATGCCAGACAGATATTTGCTACTCTTCAGGAGGCTGACTTTGCAGAAAAGCTTAAGCAACTGAAACAATTAGTGCAGCAAGTTTTCCAAAAAGTAGAGGAAATTATTAGAAACTTGCAATCAAAAAACTTTGAAGAGATTAAAGACCAAGCACAACAGATGTACAATGATGCCATCAATTCAGACTATGCAGAAAAAATGAGCTTCCTGGCAGAGAATATTAAAACATATCTTTCCCAGTTAAAAGATTTTAGCAAGCAGACATGTAATGAGATTTCAGAGAAACTACATCAGATTCTTCTATATGTGAAAGCACTGCGGGAGGAATATTTTGATCCAAGTTTAGTTGGGTGGTCAGTCAAATACTATGAAGTGGAAGACAAGGTGCTAGACTGGTTAAAGAATTTAATAGATGCCCTCATGGACTGGCATGCCAAGTACATTGGAGATACTGCTGACTTAGTTTCACGTCTGACAGATCAAATAAAGGAATTTGTGGAAAACCATGGACAGAGGTATTATGATCTGGTGACTGATGCAGATGGAAAAGGAAGACAGAAAGCCATTGAGCTCTCTTCTGCTGCTCAGGAAAAGATCCGATATTGGTCTGAAACTGCTAAAAAGAATTCTGCCGAATATAACAAACTAGTTAAAGTGAAAATTCAGGGTGCCCATAACCAACTCAGCCAAGCCTATGAAAGGCTAATTAGTGCAACGCAAAAGTTAATTGACCTGACTATAGAAAATTACTCTACATTCCTGCAGTACATCACAGAGCTTCTCCATCAACTTGAGAAAATGACAACTGATACTATAAGGCCATACATAGCTGTTCGTCAAGGAGAGCTTAGACTAGACATACCTATACCATTTGACTTGCTATCAATTTATCAAATGCCCCAATTAAGTGAGGAGGCATTCCAAAAAAAATTGGAAATAACACGCATGTTGATTCAGAAAGGCATTGACCAAGGCTCCAAGACATGGATAGAATTGCAAACATTTATTGACCAGCAGCTTGCTGTTGACCAACTGAATATTCAGCAGATTATGGAAAATATACAGAAGCGCATAAAAACCTGAATGGACATGTAGAAGAGCAAAAATCAAAAGTTTATACCACACTGTATTTAAAAGATGACAGCAATCCTCATACTGGAACTTCAAAAAGAGAGTCTCTGAGTTTGTACTTATAAATGAAACTAAATAATCTACAGCAGGTTATTTTAATGTGCTTCAAAGGCCAATAAATGAATTCTTTATTACATTCTTGTGTTATTCATTATAACCCATTTTACTTGGGTCATGAGCCTGATCCATTAGGAACAACAGAAGTCTTTACGTTGACTTCACTGTGTGTTGGGACCAAGTCAGTAGTGTACAGTTAATTTTGTAAATAGTCACAAAAGCTAGGGTTTCAAAACTAGGTCAGATTTATAAGCCTGTTAAAAAGAGTAACTTGAAAATGCAATTATTACAAAGTGCAGAAATTAACCCCAAAATATCCTTATAATTATCTGGGAGAAGAAAAAGAAGATGAATCCATGCATTGCAAACAAGCAAGAGAAGAAAATAAATAAATTTTAGGAATAAAATTGATAAGGAAAAACTCACATTTTAAGAAAAGTCAGATAGTTTTCTTCCACTAAATGACAAATATAAATAAAAAAATCTTTATTAAAACAAGCAATAAACAATACATATATCTAGCAGTATTATTTAGAAAAATATACCATGGATTTTAAGAAAAAATATTATATTGTTCTGAGCTAATTTTTTGCCACAGATATTTAGGGATCATTCTGATTTTTCCATGCTGCAATGTTTTAGGATTTTTCATCAAATTCTGTGACTGTTTTAGTCTTCACAAGTTTTACAGCCAATATTGATCACCATAGGAGTCAAAGGAAGGATTTTTTTTTATTACTTCCTATGGCCTTGGGGTCAGACTTTCATATGAAATAAATGCCAAAATATGAAATTTCAACTAAAACATTGGAGTCTTCACTCAAAAATATTTTCATTTCTAAAAGGAAAATGTGTGGACATAATTTTTTCAGGCTTATATACAGCTGTTAGAATACTATGTCGATACTCCTTGCACAAAGGGCTGGAAAGGCTGAAATACTGGGCTTTTTACTCCTTGTTGCCTCATTCAAAATAAACTCTTTAAAAATGTCACTAGAAATTTTGTGAGCATGTTTATTTTGGTGTAGTGGGTTTACCCTGTTTTTTTTTCTATATTTATGGATGGGAATGGGGTGCTTTCATATAAGGCTTTGTATTGCTCACCTTTCTCATGTGCCTCTACACCACCATGATCTGGGCACTTTTGGAGGCAGGTTTCATTCCGTAGTGTAATTGTGGTTTAAGCCATTGTCAGAGGAATGCCACCATTAGAGGGAATCAGAAGGTCAAGACTAACCTAAAAAAGCAAAGTCAGCTAATCAATCGAGTGCATACATCTATCCAGAAAAAAAAAACCTCCAGTCATCTGAAAAAGTGGGCTGTGCCCACGAAAGCTCATTATACCATTTACATGTTTTGTTAGTCTATACAGTGCTACCAGGCTATTTGTTGTTTTTTAAATTTATCCTGTACAGACTAACTCAGCTACCGCCTGAAGCATCTATCTAGTTGTTAGGAGGGAAGATTGGCCCTTGAAACGTAAAACTACCACAGCTGTGTCCACAGATCCACTGTTCCCAGGGATCATGAGAAGTAATGCAACTAAAGAGTTGGCTTGTGAGCAGTAAATGGAGCTCTTGCTAACTAAGCCAGGATCCAGACACCACCATGCTTCCCTCCCTTCTTGAGAATTGGGAATAACACTGTAAAGATGCCCTTTGCATAACATCTACTGAGTGCTTGAGTGGAAGAAGACTGATTCAGTCTTGTGACCCAAGCACAAGAAGCCTTTCTAAATTCATTTGTAAGGTATATTAAGTCCGTGGGTCATTGGAACTTTATTTGAGCTCAAATACCTAGCGCATCACACTGCCCCCCAAAAAATGCATGATGCTAAACAGATTTGTAAAAACACATCCTTAACCTTGCTGCTTTCACAACAAAGACAAACAACAAGAAAAATACCATCAGTATCAGGTGTAGGGGCTGGGGGTGGGTGGAAGAGATTTAAACATTTGATCTTTTCCTTTTCATTTTCTTTCCTCTTTCTTCATTATGCCTATTTATTTCTGTATCTTGGGAAGAATAACTGTTCTATAGAAGGACTAATATGGCAGGGATGGGTAAACTGAATAATACATTTGCCAACTAGCATAAATACTGGCTGTATTTGGAAAGTTTCCTAAGAGCAAACACAATACACATCAAATGTACTGAGAAGTTAGAGGGTGATTTCCAGCTCTCATAACAGCACTGCTGACAATTTATTAAAATTCTCAATTATGTAATCTCTGTGGTAGCCATTTTGCAATCATTCTATGGTTGACTAAAGGAGTTTATCACTACAATAATAAATATTGTCAGATTTCCACATCAGAAAGAAAACACTTGAAACATTTTTATAAAATCTCCATACACAAAGGCTGTGTCTACATTGGCATCCCTTTCCAGAAAAGGGATGCTAATGAGACACTTCGGAATTGCAAATCCGCGGGGGATTTAAATATCCCCCGCGGCATTTGCATTTACATGGCTGCCGCTTTTTTCCGGCTCGGGGTTTTTGCCGGAGAAAAGCGCCAGTGTAGACGCGATTTTCTGGAAAATAAGCCCTTGAAAGTAGGAATAAGGGATTTTCCGGAAAAGGACTTATTTTCCGGAAAATCGTGTCTACACTGGTGCTTTTCTCCAGCAAAAACCCCAAGCTGGAAAAAAGCGGCAGCCATGTAAATGCAAATGCCGCGGGGGATATTTAAATCCCCCGCGGATTTGTAATTCCGAAGTGTCTCATTAGCATCCCCTTTCCGGAAAGGGATGCCAATGTAGACACAGCCTTTGTGTATGTATATAAAAATTCACCAATTTTTCCATACAACATGTTACCAACTGAAGATAAATTTAAATTCTCTGGCTTGTTTTTCATTCACTTGTTTTTTAGATTGTGACAGATTTTACTCTTAATTTTGGACTAAGTCCCAGTTATTAAAATTATAGTACTATTTGCTCCATTTATGAAATTTAGCAACATAAACTGTTGAAATATTAGTAGTCCCATCCTGTCCTCTTTTTGAGTCTAGCTTGAATTCTGAGAAATTAGATATTTCATTAAATAGAATTGGGTGGGAGATACATATAAGGAATGAACAGCTATCTCGGACTCAATTACGTTGTTTCTCTTTGCCTATAGTTTTTATCATCTCAATTCTCATAAATGCTGAAGGGGCTTTGCTTTATAATTCACAACAAGTATTGGACATAGAGCAGAGTTGGTTGTAAAAGTTTAATTAAATAAAATATTTTAAGAAGAATTTCAGAGAACAATATGCCCCGCTCTCAAACAAGTCATCGTAGAATCAGGGCCGAAACAAGGGTGAGGGGAGTGAGGCACTTGCCTCGGATGCACAGCTGAGGGGGCACAGTCTTGCAGCTGTGTGCCACATCCAGGGTTTCAGGAAGTGCATGGGCTGCACTTCCTCTCCCCAAACAGCCAGCACACTGCTTGAAAAGCTGGGTCTGTGGCATGCCGGCTATTTCCTTCCCCCTGCATGGGTGAGGGGGAGTGGGAGTGGGAGTCCCAGGACTGCCAGCTCCAACTGCTCAGGAAGCACGCAGCTGTCATGGAGAGAGAGGAGTAGGGCGTGCACTGATTTAGCAGTTGGAGCTGGTGCAGTCCCAGGACTCCCATTCCCCTCTCCCCAGGCAGGCAACAGGGGAAGGAAGTCGCTGGCACGCCACAGACTTGGCTGTTCAGGAAACTCACCGGCTATTTGAGGGAGGGGGAAGCAGCGCACATGCTTCCTGAGACCCCAGACCTGGCACGCAGGTACTGGCCCCACCTGTCCCTGTTCCCTCCCTCTGGATAGACCCCCCCCCATGAGTATCCTGCCCCTGCCAGCACCCTGTCCCCTGCCCCAACCAGCACCCTGCCACCTACCCAGCACCGACCAGCACCCTGTCCTCTGCCCCAGGACCCACCAGCACCTGCCACCTGCCCCAGCACCCACCAGCACCTTGCCCCAGCACCCTGCCCCAGCACACTATCCATAGCCCCAGTACCACCATCACCCTGCCACAGCACCTGTCCCCTGCCCCCACCAGCACAGTTGGGACAAGATTAGTGAGGCTTGGGGGTATTTGGAGGGGTTGTTTTTTTGCATCTCACTTGTGTGGTCTCAACTCATTTTTCTGTGCATCAGTGACCCCTGATTCAAAACAGGTTCCCCGCCCCCTCATATTTTTCGCATAATATTTTATTTAAAAATGAAGCCTGGCCAAAAAGCCCCCAACTGGGGCCAAGCCCCCATCTGGCCGCAGCATCATAACACTCCTGCACACACACCCCAGACCCCAAATCTGAGCCTATCATACACTGGAACCCCCTGTCCTGAGCCTCTCGCATCCCCAAACTCCTGCACCCCCACATCCTCAGTTTTCTGCCAGAACACTCCTGCACCATCCACACACTGCAAATCTGTGTCTGGAGCCCATCATACTCCCTGCCCTGAGCCCCTCACATACCCAACCTAAACTCCTGCACCCTCACATCCACAATCCTGTGGCTTGCTCAGCACCCCAAACTTCCACCTGAGCCCAACACTTCTCAGCCTGGAGCCTCCTCCCCGAGCTAGCATCCCCTTCTCCACCTCCTCCTGCATCCAAATTACCTCCCAGAGCTTGCACCTCTCACCGCTTCCCACACCCAAATCCCTCATTCCCACCCCAGAGCTCGCACCTCCTGTCTCAACCTAGTGAGAGTATATAAAGGGCTGGGGGTAGCAAGTGATGGAGAGGAGGGGAACAAAGCGGATGGGGCCTCAAGGAAGGGGTGGGATACATCTTGGCTTGTCCTGACATTTAAAAAGTGATCGTGGGTGTAAAAAGGTTGGAAATCACTGTACTAAGCTATCTTTACCCGTGCCTCGTGCCACATCAGCACCCCTGCCCGCACCGAGGATGGTCAACATCGACCCTGCTTAGGGGCGCTGTTGTCCAATTTCTAAAAAGATGTTTCCTTTATGAGGTCCATGGTAAAGTCAATGTGGTGATCCCTTAAACATATGTTTCCAATTTTCAAGGTAATTTTAACCAGGAATGTGAGCCATTTAAAGGCTATTGTATTTACATTTAAGAATTGAAGCAGGATTTTTTTTCGGGTGATTCTTTTGTTAAAATGGATACTGCTAATCTTCCAAAAGCAGCAGTAGATTTAAGTTTTAAATATGACAGCAATTTGAATGCCTCGGAAATTTTGTCAAAGATTCAGAGTTTTAAACATCAGGCATTAGCGCTATTGCCAAACGTTTCATCTGCGACTAGTTTCGACACACTACAGTTAATTCATGAATATAATCTGGCCAAATCTTATCCAAATTTGGAAATCGTCCTGCTAATATTTCTCTGCTTGCCAGTGACTGTGGCTTCTTGAAAAAGAAGTTTTAGTAAACTAAAATTAATTATTGTTATTTATGTATTTTCCCTTTTTCTATGAAATAACTACTATAAACATGAGGGGGTGCAATTTTATAATCTTGCCTCAGACACAAAACTAGCTAGTTATGGCACTGCATAGAAATAACATTGACAGGAAATGTGTGTGTTCCTAAATGAAATATTGCTGCTAGAAGCAGCACAGCAAAAGTATGCCAGAACTTTAGGCTGCTCAGTATTTACCTAAAACAGCTGTATAGATCAGTAACTGATAGAATATATTACCATTGTCTAGCAAACAGCAATTTGTTTGGCATCAATCAATGATCAATAACTTACACAGTTTAAATTGAGAGAGAAGGTGGGTGAGGTAATATTTTTATTAAGCTACAAACGAGTATAATAAAGGTTAAAGATGAGATATTTAATTGCTCAGTAAAGGGTATGTCTAAAGGCAAAGGGAATGCCTTTGCTGACCGCTTCTGTAAACCCCGTTTCACGAGGCATAAGGGAGCGGTCGACAAAGGTGTTCCCTGTCGACCGATCCGTGTCTTGACTGCTGCACTGTGCCGATGATCAGCTGAGCCAGCACAGCACGGCAGCCATTTTTATTTTAATGAAGCTGGGGATATTTAAATCCCAGCTTCATTGACTATGTCAGGTAGTCTAATTTACATGCCTCTGTCACCAGAGGCCTGTAGTTTAGACATACCCAAAGAGACTAAATTCTATACTATTCTGCTGCTTGAAAATATATCAATCAGGTAGGAAAATGTGATGTATTAAGGGAAATTCTATGTTTGTTCTGAATATGGCACTCCTACAGGCACTCAGATTTAGTTGCATTTCACTAATACAGAACCAAATCCTGATTCATTTAAAATGAGTAGCAAAATTTTATTGGATTTAATGGTGTTGGGATTTGGTGTATTGTGCATGTATAATTTGGTAAGCACGTTGGGATCCTATTGTATGACAAAAGTTATATTATTATACTGCCTACAACCATCTAAGGCAGGAGGTCTCACACTTTGAGTTGGGATCCCAAAATGGGTGACCACCCATTTTAATGGGTTAACAAGAGTGGTGTGGGCCCTGGACACGACCAAACCTCACCATCCAGGAATGATGCCCAAATCCCACTGTCTGGTACTAAGGTTACATGCCCCCCCACCCAGGGGAGAAGCCCTTGGACTTCAGCTTTGGCCCCACAAACAGGGGCGGCAAAGCTTGGTTGGGCTTGGTCTTCCATCTCTACTCCTAGGGTCATGTAGTATTTTTGTGGTCAAAAGGAAATCACCTTGCAAAGAGATCTGGTCCTTTGTGTGCTTTTACTCTATACTGTACAGATTTCACAGGAGAGATCAGTGTTTCTCAAATTGCGGGACCTGACCCAATAAGAAATTGCATGGGGGAAGTCCTAAGATTATTTTTGTAGGGTATTGTCAGCCTTACTTCTGAGCTGCCTTCAGAGCTGGATAGCTGGAGAGCAGTGGCTGTTGGCCGGGTGCCCAGCTCTGAAAGCAGCACTCTACCAGCAGCACAGGCATAAGAGTGACAATACAATACCATGTCATCCTTATTTCTGGGCTGCTACCTTCAGAACTGGATAGCCTGGGAGTGGTAGCTGCTGCTGAAAGCCCTGTGCTGCAGGAAGCAGCACAGAAGGAAAGGTGGCAATACCATACAATGCCATCCTTATTTCTGTGTTGCTGTGGGTAGTGGCTGCTCTTAGTGCCGAAATCCTGGCCAGCAGCCACCTCTCTCCAGCTGCCCCACTCTGAAGGCAGAGCCACTCTTAGCAGCAACAGAAAAGTAAGGGTATCAGCACCGACAATACTAAGCTTATGATTTGCCCCCGTCCACCATCTCAGGACCACTACAATTAAAAGCCCATGAAATTTCATATTTAAATAGCTGAAACCATGACATTTATGGATTTTTAAAAATCCTGTAACCAAATGAAAATGAAATTGACCAAAGTGGACCTTGAATTTCATAGGACCCTAAATATAGGCATTGATTCCACCCTCGGCCACATGGTTGCAAGTATTGTTGATCTCAACATTTCAACCAGTGTTTCGAATGACATTCCTGCAACCTCCTCATTGTATTGTACTGCTGCAAACACTTCTGTGAAGCACACATATACTACCCTTCCCTTAAAGAAACATCACCCATGTACATGTGTAACCCACACACCTAGGGAACGTCTAGACTACATGTCTCTGTTGATGGAGCCATGTAGATTAGGGTTGTAGGCAAAGGGAAATGAAGCGGCGATTTAAATAATCGCCGCTTCATTTAAATTAAAATGGCTTCCCCGTTATGCCTCGTGGGATGAGGTTTACCTGGGAGGTCGACAAATGCCTTTGATGTCGACTGCGGAGCATCCAGACTACAGCACTGTGCCGCCAAACAGCTGATCAACATAGCGCGGCAGCCATTTTGATTTAAATGAAGTGGCGACTATTGAAATAGTCATTTCATTTCCCATTTGCCGTGTCAACAAATCTACATGGCTTCATCGACGGAGCCATGTAGTCTAGACGTGCCCCTAGTGTGGTTCATTGTCCCATGCAGTGGCATTTAGACCACAGCAACAGATAAGAACAAGAGACCTCTACAGCACGGGTTGAAAGCCAGCTGACTTTTAGCTCAAAGGGTAGAGACTCCTATTCAAAGTTCCAGAGGTCCCAGATTTAAATCTGCCCAGTGATGGTTACACATGCTCACAGAAACCAACTCTCAGAACCTCTATGGTACAAGCATTGCAAAATAAAGAAATTACAGGTTTAAACGACTGCAACTTTTCAGTTTAGAAAAGAGGAGACTGAGGGGGGATATGATAGAGGTCTATAAAATCATGAGTGGTGTGGAGAGGGCCAATAAAGAAAAGTTATTTATTAGTTCCCATAATAGAAGAACTAGAGGACACCAAATGAAATTAATGGGTAGCAGGTTTAAAACTAATAAAAGAAAGTTCTTCTTCACACAGCGTGTAGTCAACCTGTGGAACTCCTTGCCAGAGGAGGCTGTGAAGGCTAGGACTATAACAGAGTTTAAAGAGAACCTAGATAATTTCATGGAGGTTAGGTCCATAAAAGGCTATTAGCCAAGGGATAGAAATGGTATCCCTGACCTCTGTTTGTCAGAGGCTGGAGAAGTATGGTAGGAGACAAATCGCTTGATCACTGTCTTCGGTCCACCCTCTCTGGGGCACCTGGTGCTGGCCACTGTCGGCAGACAGGCTACTGGGCTAGATGGACCTTTGGTCTGACCCAGTACGGACGTTCTTATGTTCTTATGTATATAATATTACTGGTTCCTGTACACCTCCATTCACTCTGCTCCGCAGGGTTTGTAATAATCACTTGTCAAGCTATAAATTAATCTGGGTCCAGTGCCTGCAGAGGCACACCTTGCATAAACAGGGCTGCATTAAAGCAGTTCAGTATTATAGGGCACACCACAACGCAGGATATCTCGCAAGTCCATCCTCATGCCCTGCTTTGACCTGGATAGATAGACATACCTTTTTCTTCCTGCCCAAAGAAGCAGGAGAGGCAGCAGGCAGCACTTCAGTACTTACCCCAGCAGCTCGGGAGTTGGGGTGGGTTAAGCCAGACTTCCTATGTTCTTCAACTGCTATCCCATAGTACATGCAGGAATTAGAAAGGTGATCTAGTGGCATGGGCATTGAACTAATCATAAGGGGCTATAGAATTCAGCCACAATCTTACTGTACAACCATGGGCAAGCCACTTCTAACCTTTGCTTCAAGTCCTTATCTGTAACATGGAGGTAATGCTTCCCTTCCTCAAAGGGCTCTCCTGAAAATAACAGCTGTGAAATGCTCAGCTATGTTGGTGTTGAAGGCCTGAAAAATAGATGGAGACACTGTATGGACAAGAAATCAATAATTATACCAATTTATCTGTTCATTGCTCTGGTAACTTGCACTAGGTTTCATAGGCTAAGTCAGTCAGAAACTCTCTATTTAACCCCATCCCCCCATCACACATACCAGGCATACAGCATAAAAAAGCTCACACCGATAAATGATCCGAGGAATGGCCTAAACAGCTGCTAGGAGTTAATTTATATTGTGGTTTTTCCATATGCTTTTAACTTTGGAAATAATCCGCCACCCATTTCACTTTTTGGCTAAAGCATAATGCACCTTTGTAAAGTCACCATTCTGTCTAATAGAGATGTTTCTTTTTAGTACTTGGATTTTTCCCCCCCTAGAAATAACAAACAGCTATCTCATTTACCCTCCACAAAATGCTGGCCACTCACTGTGTGTAACTAAGCCCCATTTCATCTGGCTTAATGTTTAGCATGGCATGCAAACTAGTAGATTACAGGGCGGAGGGGAACCCAGATGATTTATTTAAGAAGAGGTTTTATGCCATAAAAAAGCAAAGTAATTGCAAAAAGAATCTGTGTACAATGTAAAAGCACAGCCTGTGATTGACTCAAAATAGTCCTGCAGTACATATTGGTACTAAGCTCAACTGCTTCACCTCCTCTCCCTTTTTCTCCTTTCCTTTGTGTCTTGACCCCCATCTTGAGAACTCTCCTCTAGGGCTATTTTTCACTGCAGGTACCCTACCTCTGGAATGCACAGTTCCCACTTTCTACAACCACACAGAACCAGCAAACTCTGATGTTCACCATGGAATAGATTGTATGTGAGATGCACAGTTCGTTTTGCTCAGCATTTCTATTTGTCAGCATTTGTCAGCATTTCTATTAACCCAGACCACAATGTTTTTCACAGGGGACAATGAGGGCTTGGAATGTAGTGACAAAAAGATAGATCATGCAGTATTTTGGCACACCAGGGCTGAGTTCAGGCGATTTTTCCCATCCTCTCTTCCCTAAACTTACACAGCATCCACCACCTCCTTCTTTCAACTCCTACAGGGATTCCAGGCCTTGAGCATTAGTTATTTGGGGGACAATCCTGTAATCTGAGGATGTTCAGCATCATTCAGGAATATTTTGGGGATTGTAATTATGTGACAGGGAGAAGAATGTTTGGATAATGTGTGGAGTGACAAAGCCAAAAGCATGCAAATGCATTTAGGCGTTTGCTGTTGGTGTTAATTAGCTGGAGTTTGGGAATTAATGGTTTCACAAGGATATTTGGCATGGAAGTTATATTTATTTGGGGTGGAGAGCAAACTAAATCTTGTCTCATATATACAGGCAACCAAATTCTGTGTAGCTGGAAGAGTTTTTCCAAGCAAGACAAATAAATAGCTACATAAGAACATAAGAATGGCCTTACTGGGTCAGACCAAAGGTCCATCTAGCCCAGTAGCCTGTCTGCCAACAGTGGCCAGCACCAGGTGCCCCGGAGAGGGTGGACCGAAGACAGTGATCAAGTGATTCGTCTCCTGCCATCCCTCTCCAGCCTCTGACAAACAGAGGCCAAGGACACCATTTTATCCCCTGGCTAATAGCCTTTTATGGACCTAACCTCTATGGGTATGTCTACACTACCCTCCTAATTCGAACTAGAATACCACACATACCAGAATACCACTCTAAAAAAGCATCCCAGGAATTCTCTGCAACAAGGCAATCCCTGGGTACCACAGAGCTGGTATAGCCACCTCTGTCCTACTTGTTTTTCTGCTCTTTGACATGGGAATTACAGGAGCTCATGGTGTTCTGCTGGATGCTCACCCACCACTGCCCCTGGATGCAGATGGCACAATTTAGAGGAGTCCTAAGGTTGCTCTCAGAATCTAAGTTATACCAGAGGCAGTTGTAGCACTGGCTGGCCAGTATCCGGGAAGTAAAAATGTGGTGTAAATGTGCATCCCTGTCCCAGCTTCCTCAGTTATGTCAAAAGCTATCTTAACACAGCTGAGAGCTGAGCTGTGTCTGAGAGTGGCTTACAGCTGATCAATTTTTCATAAATTCCTCCTGACTCATGCCAGTAATTAGGCCTGAAGCATGATCAGAGGTGTTCCTTGACACCTAGATGCTATATATCATTGGCATTATTAAATTATTGTTTGCATCTAACTGCATCTCTCTTCAGCTTGACGTGTTTTCAAAAGATCATAGACCCTCCCCCATCCCCACTCTAAGGCTGTGTCTAGACTACATGGCTCCATCGACGGAGTCACGTAGATAAGGGTTGTAGGCAAAGGGAAATGAAGCCACGATTTAAATAATTGCCGCTTCATTTAAATTTACATGGCTGCCGCACTGAGCTGACAAACAGCTGATCAACTGTTTGTCGGCTCAGCGCGCTAGTCTGGACGCTCCCCTGCCAACATCAAAGCCCTTTGTTGGCAGCCCCGTTATTCCTCGTGGGATGAGGTTTACCAGGGCTGCCGACAAAGGGCTTTGATGTCGGCAGGGGAGCGTCCAGACTAGCGCGCTGAGCCGACAAACAGCTGATCAGCTGTTTGTCGGCTCAGCGCGGCAGCCATGTAAATTTAAATGAAGCGGCGATTATTTAAATCGCCGCTTCATTTCCCTTTGCCCAATAAACAAATCTACATGGCTCCATCGATGGAGCCATGTAGTGTAGACGTACCCTTATTGAAAAGCATGAAAAAATGACCATCATAAAATGACTTTTATGGGCACAGATTGGCTCCGACATCACTGTAATTTATCTTCAACACACGTAGTAAACTGCTTTTGGGGAAAGGAATGCTCCATAAATGTGATCTTTTGTTTTGACATTATGCATTCCCTACTTTCAACTAGATGCTTTTGAATGATTAATCTGAGAATGTTGCTCTTGCAGTCAACCAGATAAAACATCTTTGGAAGGAGGAGGGGGGGGGGGTCTACAATTATTTGGCAAAAGCAGTATCGATACTTTATGAAATTGTGCCTTTGCTTTGAAAATAAACACATACACTTGGCTCAAAAAGAGAGTTCATAACATTTGTTTCCATTATTAAAATAATTAGAGTAAGACTTCACCTAAATGTATTAATGACTAAAAGCTGTTAGACATTTCAACTGGTCACCATATATAAGTTATCCTTCACTGACAGTTATTACACAGGGCTAGCAGAGTCAACCACAGTTTTCATGTTCATTTACTACAGGTATCTGTGATATCTTGCAAATGAGCAAGTGCAAACAGGTATAATAAAAAAGAAAGAAAACGGAACACTGTTTTCTAAAGCACTCAACATTTGCCAGTTAATCCGATCACTGAACATACATTCTAAAGAGTTTTCAGCTAGCTGTATCTTTCCTTGTGCTGCAGGTCAGAGCATACATCACTTCAAATTCCACCCTGAAAGCAAGTGGTCTCTGAGGCATAAGAGAAGTGAGAGTTTCCCAAAATTCTACCCTTTAACTATGCCATTGATAAAGCTGTGGAGGGAGATCTCAGATGCACCATTCCTATGTCCATCAGTTAGTTTCTTCTTCAGTGATTTTGTGCTTCCTGTGTGCTTGCCCTGTCCATCACAGAGCTAATCAGACCTTTACTAAATATAACAGAGAGTAATGCATTCTATCTAATGAAGGATGAACTGTGGAAGACATAATAAGAATTGATCTTACCCTTTCCCAACACTTGAACTAAATTCAAAATATATTTTGCAAAACATCGCTCCAAACCTTAGCTAACTTTTTTTGGATGTGGGCATGGATGGAAGTTGCCAGATTAATAAATAAATACATAATATGTATTCCAGTGACACCTCAAGGCTCCAAACAAGATAAGAGTCAGTAGCAAGATGTCTCAGAGGCTACGTCTAGACCACGGGTTTTTTTTTCGGAAGGAGATATGCGAATTTGGTGCTAATTTGTATATCTTCTGATCGCTTTTTCAAAAGCGGGTCTTTTGAAAGCGAAAATAGTCTGGACATGTTTTTTTTTAAAAAAAAAGTTCAAACAACCCACTCTTCCTAAAAAAATATTTACGCAATTTTTCAAAAAAGGTTTTTTTTTTCCGAACCCCCCCCCCCCGCATCCAGACTATTTTCACTTTCGAAAGACCCGTTTTCGAAAAAGCGATTGCAAGAAGATATGCAAATTAGCACCGAATTTGCATCTCGGAAAAAAAACATAGTCTAGACATGTCCTCTGAATCCGGTATTAGAGCTAGCTCCCTACCTCGGTTCCCTATTTGTACTAGTCATTGACTAGCTCCCAGGTCTCTGAAGAGATGTAGCCCTCTGTCTAAATCCAAAAGTCCTTGCATTCTGAAATTTAACTTAAAGTTTAACATGAACCCAAAACCAAATCTCACCCCAAAGGCACTTTCACTAGGCAAAGCGCTTCCTCTGTAGGTTTCCCTTTGTCACCAAATCTTTGGCCCTTCTTCTGGGCTTTAATCAGTCCTTTCTTTACCTCATATGCCTGGGTCAGTGTATTCCCTCAAAGGGTGGCAGTGGGAGAACGTCTACTATGGGTACCATAAACAACTGGGAAGCAGTGCAGGAAAGGCTATTCTTGTAATTTAACTGGAAAATTGTACAAGCTACACATGAGAGTAAAAGAGTATTTTGACATTTCCAGGTTGGTTTCTAAAGCAAAAGAGATTTGGATAAGTCCACAAGCTTACTGATATTAAGTAAAAATGACCTAAAGCTCTTAAGTGATTCTGAAGCCCATTGAACAGCTTAGGCACCTTTGAAAATGTCATCTGCCTAACAGAACTGAAACCCAAATGCTGAATCACTTCACGTTGGACTATCTCCAATAGCAAGTGTGAGCCCCACTGTCTGAGGAACTAGACTGCAAACATCTTAGGTAACACAGAGGCACAGGTGTTGATTCCATGGGTGCTCATTCATCCTCCCTGTTGAAGGAAAAGGTCCAGGTAGGGATCAACACATTTTGGAAGTAAATGTGTAGTTGCGCAGGTACGGTCAGAGAGAGGGCTTTGGATTCTTTGACCATGGGATGCTGTTCCAGGCACAAGGATTCCTAGGAAGAGCTGAGATCCACCTAACGAGGGGAAGGAAGAGCATCTTCACAGGCAGGCTTGCAAACCTAATGAGGAGGGTTTTAAACTAGGTTCATCAGGGGATGGTGATCTAAGCTCTGTAAGGTAAGTGGGGGAGTGGGATACTGGGAAGGAATACAAGGGAGAAGGGACAACAGAGGAGGCCCCCCAATTCATACAGAGCAGGTAGGACAATCAGCTAGTTAACTAAGGTGTCTTTACATGAACGAAAGAAGTCTGTGAACAAACAGGAAAAATTATAAGTCCTGACAAAAAGAACTATGATTTGATTGGAATAATGGAGACTTGGTGGGCTGACTCACATGACTGGAGCACTGTCATGGGAGAGTATAAACTGTTCAGGAAGGACAGGAGGGGGAGAAAAGGTGGAGGAATTGCACTGTATGTAAGAGAGCAGTATGATTGCACAGACCTCCAGTATAAAGTGAGAGAAAAGCCTCTTGAGAGTCTTTGGGTGAAATTTAGAGGCAGGAGCAACGGGAGTGATCTCATGGTTGGTGTCTGCTATAGATCAGCAGATCAGGTGGATGAGATAGATGGGGCTTTCTTCGGACCACTAACAGAAGCTTCCAGCTCACAGTCCCTAGTTCTCATCGGGGCCTTTAATCACCCTGAATCTGTTGGGAGACTAATATAGCAGTACACAGATAATCCAGGAAGTTTTTGGAGAATGTTAGGGACAATTTCCTGGTACAAGTAGTGAAGGAACCAGCCAGGGGCTATGCTCTGCTTGACCTGCTGCTCACAAACAGAGAGGAATTAGGAGGGGAAGTAGATGTAGGTGGAAACCTGGGAAGCACTATTTAGAAAAGTTGGACATACACAATTCCATGGAGGCAGATCTAATGCATCTGAGGGTGCTGAGGGAGTTGGCAGATGTCATTGCAGAGCCATTGGCCATTATCTTTGAAAATGTATAGCAATCATGGGAGGCCCTGGACTATTGGAAAAAGGCAAATTTAGTGCCCATCTTTAAAAAAGAGAAGGAGGACAATCCAGGGAACTACAGATCAGTCAGCCTCCCAAGAAAAATCATGAGGGGGATCCTCAAGGAATCCATTTTGAAGAATTTGGAAGAGAGGAAAGTGATCAGGAATAGTCAATATGGATTCACCAAGGGTAAGTCATGCCTGACCAACCTGATTCCCTTCTATGACAAGATAAATGACTCTGTGGACACGGGGAAGGCAGTGGACGTGATGTACCTTGACTTTAGTAAAGCTTTTGATACAGTCCTCCACAGTATTCTTGCCAACAAGTTAAAGGAAAAATGGACTGGATAAAAGGACTGTAAGATGGATAGAAAGCTGGCTAGATTGTCAGGCTTAACAATGGCTGATCAATGGCTTAATGTCTGGTTGGCGGTTGATATCAAGCAGAGTGCCTCTAGGATCGGCTCTAGAGCTGGTTTTGTTCAACATCTTTATTAATGACCTGGATGAGCGGATGGATTGCACCCTCAGCAAGCTTGCAAATGACACTAAGGCTACGTCTACACTGGCCACAATTTCCAGAAAAGCCATGCAAATCAGGTAAGTCAGATTTAGAGAACTGATTATTCCCCTTTATTCAGCACTGGAGAGGCCACATCTAGAGTACTGCATCCAATTCTGGGTCCACATTACAGGAAAGATATGGACATACTGGAGAAAGTCCAGCAGAGGGCAACCAAAATGATTAGGGGGCGGGAGCACATGACTTATGAGGAGAGGCTGTGGGATATGGGTTTGTTTAGTCTACAGTAAAGAAGAGTGAGAGGGGATTTGATAGAAGCCTTCAACTACCTGAAGGGAGGTTCCAAAGAGGATGGAGAGAGGCTGTTCACAGTAGTGATGGATGGCAGAACAAGGAGCAATGGTCTCAAGTTGTAATGGGGGAGGTCTAGGTTGGATATTAGGAAAAACTATTTCACTAGGAGGGTGGTAAAGCACTGAGTTGGGTTCCTTAGGGAGGTGGTGGAATCTCCATCCCTAGAGGTTTTTAAGTCTCGGCTTGACAAAGCCCTGGCTGGGTTGATTTAGTTGGGATTGGTCCTGCTTTGGAGAGGGGGTTGGACTCGATGACCTCCTGAGGTCACTTCCAGCCCTATGAGTCTATGAACTGTATAGGACCCATGTCTTCCAGTGTGTATCACATAATCATGTGATATCCATGTGAATGAATAGAGCTGGGCAATTATTTTTTATTTCATTGGTCACGCAGTCTAGACTATCAAAAATACTTTGGTTCAACCTGAAAAAAAAAGTCCAGTTTGGATGAAACAAAACATCTTGTTCAGTCCAAAATGCAGGCCTAGAACCAGGCAGAATTAGGAGCGAGAAGGAATAAGTTAAATAATCATTGGACATGGATATGAACTTGTGTCTCATGTCAGGTAAGTGTTTGACTGATTATGCTACAGAGTTATTCTGACTTAACTCTCTCTCAAGCTGGTTAAATGTTCAAGTCTTGTATATGTAACCCCCTCTTTCCTCCCTGGGTTACTGGAGAGCAGACCACAGTCACCTGTGTGCCTGGGCTCCTGATGTTTTTAACATAAAAGGAGATCCTGCATAACCCAGTGGTGATGTTGGATAGTTGGGGATTCCCTATCCACCCTTTTACTGTAGTCCCTTTGCTTCTAAAGGAATATAAAATGGTGGTGCCTCCACCTGGCTGGCCCCCTTGTTACACTCTTAATGGTGTGTCTTGGGAGTCTCCAGGAATAAACTAATTCCAGTAATAATCTAGGTCTAACTTCAAAACAACAATTATAAATCATGTACATCTAACTGATTAAATTAGAATTAACACACCTGTACTCAACAACTTAAAGAAATAGGGTTTAACAGACTAAAAGTGAATACAATCAATTAAAAAGGACACAAAAATAAAGGAAACTTATTTAATTGGCATTTACACTGCCACCATTTATCCCACCCCAGAGTGTGCACTCCTCTGGATCTCAGAGTCCCAGACACTAGCATGGGAGCATCTGCAGCTGGAGTGGAGACAGCACAGTGAAGGTTCTGTGTGTGTCAGTCCAGACAGCAACAAGCTGCAAAATCCCTCTGCTGCTGGAGCAGGTCCCAACAAATGCTAGCAGCTCTGGTTCACTGGGCCGATCACTCTGCCTCTCTTTGGACCCAGAGTCAGTTTATTTTCTGTGCAGGCAGCATTTTCCAAAACAACTACAGTTAACTCACAGTACCTTCTGTCCAGGCCCTTATGTTATCAGTTACAGGCACAGCCAGGGTCTCAGTCTTTCAGGGACAATTGCCAACAGCCTCTGAAGCAGCCTGCTAGATCAAAGCCTCAACAGGCTCTCAGCAACGGGCTCTAGCTTCCAACAGCAGCTACTGGACTGGAAAAGGCTCCACACCAGCTCCTGGCTCTTCTCTCCAAATTGGAGTCCACCAATTCTCCCTGCACTGCCTGGAAGACAGCAACAGTTTCCCTCCTTTTTTCAAGGCATCATGGGAGTTGCAGTTTCTAGGGTTAGCCTGCAGCACCAAGGATCCTCCCAGTAAAAGTCAGAGGCTCCTGTAGTAAAGGGGGCCTACATATGCCAAGTGGAGCAGCTTCAATGGGAGAGACTGAGAAAACTCTCCCATCTTCCAGGGGCTTGTGCGCACTCACATTCAGATCCCTTCTCCGCATCAGGCAGATGGGGAAACAGAACCTATCTCACCCATCTCTTAGGCAAGTGTCCTAACCAATAGGCAAAACTTAAGAGGTAGGGGCCTCCTCCTCTTCTAGCCATTTTGTGAACTTAACCTGAAATTTTTCTTTATGGCTGTGAAAAGGTGATTTCCCCACATTCACTCTGCAGGGTTTAGCTTATGCCAGTGGTTCCCAAACTTTGCAGACCAGCAAACCCATTCACAAACTTTTGGTGGACCGGTAACATTTTCTTTGTATATTTATGTTCGTTATGCAAATAGTGAAAGTGCAAATATGCAAATAAAATGGTACCTATCTGCTTAGCCCCAACCCAGCCTCTTGTTCCCCAGTGCCTCACATCCTTTGACACCCACCCCTATGTTCCATGCAGTTTGACCCCACCACCACCACCACACGCTCCCCAGAGCCAAGCTGCTCCCTCTAGGGCAGTGGTTCCCAAACTTTTCAGCATCACACCTACTTTTTGATTTTTGAGAAACCCTTACACCGCCCCTCCTCCCCAATAACAGCAAAACTTCTTGAGGCAAAAAAAAAAAAACCCACGGAACTGATGGGGGCCAAAAAACAAAAATAGCAGCAAAACTTAGGGGGGCGGGATTGACAGGGGAAAGGGAGAGCTGGGTCGCCTCACCCCCCCTGGAATTTCTTCATGCCCCCCCAGCGGGGCATGCACCCCAGTTTGGGAACCCATGCTCTAGGGAGTGTGGCTATTATTGCCGCACAGGCAGAGAGAATGTGAGCTCCCTCCTCCTTCACACACCCTCCCACCCCAAGTGCATCTCCCACCCCCGTGGGTAGAAGCTAGAGGCAGAGGGAGTGCAGAACCCCAGCTGAGCTCTCACCTTACGTGGGTGGGAGGGAGAAGAAGGGATGGAGGTTCCTCCTGCTTTGCCTCCTCCTGTCGCTGCTTCAGCCTCAGCACCAGGCAAAATCAGCCACCACGGCTGCCAGAGCTGAGCTGCCGCGAACAGCAGGCTTGAGCTCTGGCAGCCACTGCAGCCAGCAGTTCCCAGACTGGCGGTTGGGCACCAGTGGTGTAGGCCAAAAGAATCAATTAACCCACTAGACACCTATTAAGGATACACAATTGTGCAGGAATCAGTGGGATCTAAAAAGCCCAAGAGTTGAAAGGAGAACAGGTTGCTGGGAAAAAGCAGACACTTGCAGGAGAGAGTGGAGAATTGCAGTCACTCACTGGGAAAAAGAAGGAGGCTTTTGGGAAGTGATTGGCCTAGGAAGAAAAGGAAAACCAGTAGTAGGAAGCAGCTCAGGCTTAGAGAAGTAAGGTCAGAGAGGAGGCCCAGACTTCTGAGTTGAGGGCTTCTGAGCTGGAACTTGACCCAGGGTGAGTGTTCCCAAGCCAATGAGTGAGAGGACCTAGGGCTATAGAAGGTTAAAACTTCCCAGGAATGGGGGGAACAGAGACAGAGACAAGGTTGGGGGGGCTGAACTATGCAGAGGATGCTGGAGTTCCTGGGGCTCTGAGAGGATCTGCAATAGTTTGCAAACTGTGGACCAGGTGGGGGGGGGGGAGGTTGTCAGCTTTGAGTTGATCCCCAAAGTACTAGAAATCTGGTGCTGAGTGGTATGCCCCATGACATGACCAAAACTATTTGGTGAATTCTTGACAAATTCATGAATAGCTGTGAGCCTACTGAAACTGCATTTTTTCAGTGAATAAGCTATTTGTCAGAAAATTTCACCCTGCTCCAATGCCCCGCTCTTAGGTTTAGTATTATAGTCTCTTATTTTAGGTGTGTAAAAGCTCATGTAGCTTGACAGTTTCCTATTGGCCACAAAGATATACAAGTTTTTATATAAAACATATTCAAACAATGTATAATACTTGGCAGTAACTGATAGTCATGAAATCGCTTCCACAAGTCCAGATCTACATTTTTTAGATGACTGCATATGAATACTGCCTGAGCTGGAATGAAAACTCCCACTTTCGGTCAAAACAGGCCCACGTATCTGGACTGCACATGTGAAGTAGATGGTGGTCCTGCAATAGGATATTTGGAAGAACATTACAATGGGCTTTTCAAATACAGTACTTACTACATACTGCAGTTTGCTGTCTGTGGTCAAGCTTCGGGCCTCTCTCTGGTATCTGACCCATTTCTGATTTAAGATGCATTGCTATGTTGAAACATGAGGACAAATTTAGGAGTGAATGCATTACACTACTACAATTATACGGGGAAGCACAGAGCAAAGGTCTGATCCTTGTGTAACGTAGAAGAATCTAAAGAATAGGAAACAATTATTTTGTCCAACTGGCCATTGGCTTTCTCTTGACAGCACTGCCCCTTCCTGCCATGCTCTCAAGATCTGCCTCCAGCGATAGCATTGCACTGCTCTCAACCTCTGTGACTGGGGTGGAGGACAAACCTAGAACCTTCTAGTCAGGTTAGGTAAGCCTACCCCAAACCCATCCTTTATTCTTCACCCTGGGCTACAGTCATGAGCTTTCATAGGTAAAACTAGCTTCATCTGATGAGTTGGAGTAGAAATTACAGAATTTGGGGTATATATAACAGCAAAAGAAGTTATTTGCCAATTGTAGGGCCAGTGTTAATAAAGCTAATTAAATCAGGTTGGACATGCCTCATTCGCTCTATTTGGTGTGGAGAGGTGAATATCAAAGGCAGGGAAATTGCCTTTGTAGTGTGTTAACCAGTAAAGATGTCTAGTCAAGTCTAAGTTGATAGTATTGAACTTGTAAATCAACTCCAGTTCAGCAGCGCTACCCCTCTGAAGCTACGTCTAGACTACAGGCTTCTTTTGCACAAAGCTTTCTTCGGAAG
The DNA here is from genome assembly GCF_052426305.1 of Pelodiscus sinensis. Lineage (NCBI taxonomy): Eukaryota > Metazoa > Chordata > Testudines > Trionychidae > Pelodiscus > Pelodiscus sinensis. Next base: position 19,450,309 of record NC_143054.1, read on the forward strand.
AAAACTTGTGAAAAAACTTTTTGCGAAAGGGTACGTCCACATACAAAAGTGCATCGAAAAAGCGATGAGCTTATGCGAAAGAGAGTGTCTAGACTGATAGGATGCACTCTCACATAAAACAGGCAGGGCTTTAGGTCACCAGTTGCTTCTGAGGGCTGGTGCTGGAGCCTTGCAGAGACATGCACTTAAAGGGACCCCCCTGGACAGTTATTTCTCTGCTTCTGCTGCGTGCTTGCTACCTCTTCGAGGGACAGCAAAGCTCTCACAATGCCTGCTGTGGTTACTCTGTTCTTTTTTGGATGCCACAGCTTTTCTCTTGGTGCCATGGAGCCAGAGCTGCCCCGGGCATGCAATAGCCCCACATGGCCATGCTGCAGTTTTTGCAACAGTTTCTGCCAGCTGCCTTCCTGATCCTGCATGACCAGGACCCCGAGCTCATTCTGGGGACCCTCTCCATGGCTCTGGCTGCTCCATTCTGGCAACTGCACCCCACTGTGGAGAGGTGTTTTTGGAGGCTCGACACCAGTTCAGACTGGTGGGACCAGCTGATTAGAGAGGGCCACCTTTTTGGAGCTATGTGCCTGGCTTGCCCCCACCCTCCGGAGACTCGACACCCACCTGCGGCCCGCCATCCTCCTGGAGAATTGGATCACCATCGCCCTCCGGAAGCAGGCCACCCCCAAAAGCTACACGTCAGAGGACAACCAGTTTGATGTGGGGAAGTCCACCATCTGGGCCCTCCTCATAGAGGTAAGGCGCTCTCAGGCTGCAGTCCCTTCAGCGGCAGGGAGAGTGTAGCATTAGGGGGACCCTCAGAAAGGGGGGCTGGGAGAAGTGGGGGGTAGAGTGGGGCTGGGGGAGAAGCCCCATCCCCGGGGGCTTGTGCCATCCCACCCTCACATAGCCCTGTTGCTGGGGGCTGGCCTCATAGGAGATGGCTCCTGGGGTGTTTGGGGAAGGGCAGAAGAGGAGAGGGGGGCATGCACCTCCCAAGGGCTCAGGCACCCCCTCTCTCATTCTCTATTTTCTGTGTTTCTTTGTCTCCTTCTGCAGATTGTGAGGGCCATCAACTCCATCCTGCTGTGGAAGGTCATCTGTCTGGGAGACTTGGATGCGACTGTAGCTGGATTTGCTGCCTTGGGGTTCCCAAATTGTTGGGGAATGATTGATGGAACCCACATCCCGATCCATGCACTGGACCATCAAGCGGCCCACTATATTAACAGAAAGAGCTACTTCTCTGTGGTGCGCCAGGGCCTGGTCAACCACTGGGGACACTTCACAGACATTTTTGTCGGGTGGTTGGGCAGGGCACATTATGGAACTCTAGCCTGTACAGGAAGCTGGAGGTGGGCACATTCTTCCCCCACTGTGACTTAGAAGTTGCGGACATGCAGATGCCATTGTGCATCGTGGGGGACGTGGCCTACTCCCTCATGCTGTGGCTGAAGAAGACTTATACCGGCCACTTGGATCCCAGAAGAGACCAATTCAATGCCAACCTGCACAGGGCCAAGGTCCAGGTGGAGTGTGCCTTTGGCCACCTCAAGGCACATTTACAGTTCCTCCTCACCTGCCTCGACATGGGACAGCACAACATCCCCAAGCTGGTGGCGGCATGTTGTGTCCTCCACAACGTTTTTGAGAGGAAGAGGGAGGCTTTCCTCTTGAGGTCGGGGGAAGACACCAGCCATGAGAAGCAAGCCTTCCAGCAGCCGTGGACAGGTGCCATCTGCCAGGCCCATCAGGCTGGGGTGCACATCCGGGAGGCCCTGAGGGAGAGGAGAACCCAGTAACTCTCCCCAGGGCCTTCTCCCTAGGGGCCTCTGCCTTGCGACCCCATCCCTTCCGCACCACAATCCCTCCCTTTCCCCTTTCCCTATCCTCTCAAGAAACACATCAGTTTGGTTTAAAACAAAATGAAGTCTGTATTGAGTAAAGATTCAGAAAGGGTGAGCAATGGGAGGGGAGCTCAGAACTGGGACAGGGGCTCAGAACTGTGAGGGGAGCTCAGAACTGGGAGCGGGGTAGCTCAATGTGCCACTTCGAATGTGGGGACCTCATGGGGGTTGGGTGGGTGTGGGGTGTTGTAGAGGAGGCGGAGATGGAGCAGGGTCAGGGTTGGTTGGGGCACAGCGGGAGGAGATATAGGCATCACTTGGGAAGGGAGCAGAAGCATGGCAGGGGGGCAGGTGAATGGGGAATGGGCATAGCAGGGAGGGCAGGAGGCTGGAAGCCAGGAGCAGCGGCATCAGTGGTGGCATCATGACGGCACACATGGTATCATACCGCTGCATCAATTGGTCCTGCCACTCCAAGTCAGCATGGACCTTGTGCGCCAGGGTCTTGTGGATGTCATGCAGGACACTGAGGTGCTGGCACATCAGGTCTTCATGCACTCTGGCACACCTTCAGGTCCCCTGGGCTCTGGCAGGTGGCTGCAGAGGTGTGGCTTGGCTTTTAGTCCTAGCTGGTCCAGCTGTGGAGAACATACAGAGGGAGAGGCGGTCAGTCATCCCTGCAGACACTGTCACTGAGGCCATGCCCTCCACTGTGAGCAGCGACCAACAGTCTGCAGCCCAGAGGAGGGGGATGTCCAGAGTGCCAGTCCATGTCGGGACTGCACAGCAGTCCATCTCACAGGGGCCCTGACGTGCCCAGAGAACCGTGCTACTCACTTCCCACTCCTCACCCTTGGCCCATGGACAAGCAGCCAAGAAAAATGTCCAGCCACAATGGGATCCCCTCATGGGCAGCATGGGGAAAACATTTACCCATCCGCCAAGATTTGGTGCAGCAAATTTTTGATCTGAGGAAGTGGGTCTGGCCCACGAAAGCTCATCATCTAATAAACCATCTTGTTAGTCTTTAAAGTGCTACATTGTCCTGCATTTTGCCTCTGTTCTTTTGATTTACTTGTGAAAGAACGGACTGCAGTGTGGACGTTCTGCAAGTTTTGTTGGAAAAATGGCCGTTTTTCTGACAAAACTCTGTAGTGTAGACATACCCTCTGAGACGATTGTATAATGGTTCATGTTACCAGGGCCCTTGGAACTTTCAGTCTTCTGGAGGTGACAGTATTGCAAAGACTGTGTTAGACTTTGGATGGAGAAAAGAAAGTATGTTGTCCAGCACCCCTGGTAGAGCAGACTGGGAAGTAACACCTGCCAACAAAAAATATTGAAGCTGTTGCAATGAAGGGGTTAATCAGCACTGAAGTACTAATCAGAGTGCTGTGCTGTAGCCAATGACTTGAAAGTGAGGACATCAACTTGTTGGCATGAATAATTACTAAGATTCAATATGAGTATGATGTTTTGATATCAGGAGCAAGACAGCAGAGTAAGAGTGATGTCAAAGCTTGTCTGGTGCTCCACTGTCAGTATTAGCTATTACCACAAAATAAACTTATGCTAAGCTGACTTTTCAGGGTATGTCTAAACTACATGCCTCTGTCGGCAGAGGCATGTAGATTTGGTTTTTTGGCAAAGGCAAATGAAGTCGCGATTTAAATGATCGCGGCTTCATTTACATTTACATGGCTGCCGTGCTGAGCCGACAAACAGCTGCAAAAACAGGAAGTGTGTAGAGTGAATGAACTAACGGACGCTCAGGTATCTAGACCAGTGTTTCTCAAACTGTGCTCCACGGAGCCCCAGGGCTTCGCAACACATCTCCAGGGGCTCCGCGAGGTTGACAAACTGGAAACATTGATAGGTACAACACATACACTCAGTGGACCGCTGGGGCTCTGCATAAGTTTTTACACATGTAAAGGGCTCCGGAGCCCAAAAAGTTTGAGAACCGCTGATCTAGGCTATGTTGCATTTGTGAGAAATGTCAAGATTGGTGGGCGAAGGTGAAGAGGGAAAGCCCCGGCTCAGTTAATCACAAGCTAGGGAAGGACTAAGTAGCACAAAGCAGCAGACTTCTGCTGGATCAATAGTAACACTCAGCAGGATGTACTTGATGGGAAGAGAACTGCTACAAGTCACAAGGAAGTACTAGGGGGTGAGTCAATCCCTTGATGAGGAGGTTCTTCACTAGCTCACGGAAGCCCAATGTCATCAGGAACCACGTGGTTCCCATTGGCAGCTGAACCAAAACCTTCAAGGTGTGTTGTACTGGATCCAGTAGGAGTTATGACTGGTTCAGCCAGCACTGATTTAGAGACAGGTTTCCAGTCAAAGGAACCTGCTGCTCTCCATTTCCTTTCCCTGAATTGTGAACAAGCTAGCCCCTGCAGCAACTAATCTATCTAGTTATCTATCTGTCCTAGATTTGTGCTTATGGCTGTAGTATCAAATCACTGTCACCAGAGGATGCAGCACATAGCCAAAAGCAGCATCTAACCCTGTGAATGCAGCAGAGCTCAGCCACTGAAGAAATCAGAACCAGTACACACAATGCTAAAGAGACAGAAACTGCAGTGAAATGCTGGGCCATGAAAACTTCTCCTGCCCAGGAACAAGTTAATATTAGTGTGTTTACTGCTTATTTTCCTGACCCACATTGTATGGAGTAACGTTGACTGGGACCCTTGGTGTAATAACTTGAGGGCCTTTGCGATAGCTTGGGTATTACCAGGAGCATTTGAATCAATTATATTCAGTCAATGACGCTATCTAAAATAATTACTTTTTTAATTAAGACTCCAAAAGACACCAAATATGTTACCGGAAGATTTGAACTACCTTTTTAATTAAAAAACCCGTTGTTTTTAATTTTGCCTATTCTGTCATTAAAGGTTGTGATCTGCCCTATGGATTTTCCAGGCAAAAGTGACTAACTTAAGGGTCGTTAGCTTTCCCGTTGGAGGACACAGATACAGCCCTCAGATCAAGACTGGGCAGCAAGCACTAAATTCTTTGAAAACAAACATAATATTTATTTAGAAGTGAGATTACAACCAAAGGGAAGAGGTAGAATAAAATAAAAATAAAATAAAAGAGTATTGCAGTTACAGTTTAAAGAAAAGCTGTGCAATGAATACTCAGCATGGAATTAATTCCACTTAACTATATGGCCATATAACAATTTAATGATATAATCATTCACTTATTACTCTATGACTTATAACAGTGTAGGAATTAACCACATAACATAGTATCTATTACATATATTGCTATAGCAATTAAACATATAACAATATCTCCATTACTATTCAGTTACTTAAAGCTAAACATTTAGTACATACTGGCCTACCAGATACTAACTGGGTAGCAAGATCGCACTCAAACCACAGACATCCAACTTTATTTATACCTGAAACCCATATGCTTCAGGGTTTAAATAGAAAAAAGGTTTCAACTTACAGAGGATTTTCTAAAATCCCTCTAAATAGTCTCCAGAATGATCCTCCTGCTTTGTCAGCAATTTGGGGTGGAATGCTGGGGGAGTGTGTTTCTATGCTTTGGGCAGCTCCCTGCAGTGCTGTGCTGGGTGGCTATCTTCAGTTTCTGGGGTAAAGGCATTGCTCTGGTGTCCAGTATGGAAGTCTGCTGGTTCCTACTAGGTTGCTGTAGGGGCCTTCTGCCAGCAGGGCACCAGGAGTGATCATTGCCAAGGCAACCCTGGAGTCTTGGGGTGAGCTGCTGCTGTTATTACAATATCAAGTCTTCAGGCAGCTCTTGCAGAATTTCCAAGCAACTTCTCATGTGGCTTCTCTTGCGCAGGGATCTTCTCATCGGTGTTCAACCTCTTGCTGGTCTCTGTCCCTATAGAGTTTAGCTTGCCATCCATAACTCTTATACATGATTTGGCCACCTCCTAACAGCCAAGCAGCTTGAAGCTGAGCTATGATATCATCACCTAGTCATATGGATTTTTTTCATGTGACTAAAGCCTCATTCACGTTCATGGGCTCAATGCTTCCCGATGGAGTTTTCCAAACAACCTTTAGATGAACCCAAGCTTCTTTCTGTATGGATTCCTCATTGGCCTTATAGACCACAATGCATCACTAGGGATTTGCTGAAGCATTCCCCACAGGAAGTGGAATTTACCATTACATCGCAAAGCGTAAAGTTACTACATCACATGCAATGGACCCCTATGAGCTCTACAGATAGAATCTCCCTTCTATTGCATCATCCCATTTTTAAACCATTATTCATGTTGATTAAATTAAATCCTTATTCATAAAATTAACCACTATTCTGAGCATGTCAACATGCCCTTACATTAGCACCACTCAATTTAAATTCAATTAAGCATATTATAATTTTGATGAAATTTAGAATTATAGAACTGGAAGGTGTCTCAAGAGGTCATCGAATCCAGTCCCCTGTTCTTACGGCAGGACCAACCAATGTCCAGATCATCCCTGAGAGGTGCCTGACTAACCTGCTCTTAAATATCTCCAGTGAGGGAGATTCCATGACCCCCCTAAGCAATTTATCCCACTGTTTAACCACCCTGAGAGTTAGAAGGTTTTTCCTAATGTCCAGCCTAAACCTCCCTTGCTGCAGTTTAAGCCCATTGCTTCTTGTCTTATCCTCAGAGGCCAAGGAGAACCATTTTTCTCCCTCCTCCTTGTTAATACCATTTTAGATACTTGAAAACTGCTATCATGTCTCCTCTCAGTCTTCTCTTTTCTAAATTAGACAAACTCAGTTCTTTTAGTCTTCCCTCATAGGTCATTTTTTTCTAGACCTTTAGTCATTTTTGTTGCTCTTCTCTGGACTCTCTCCAATTTCTCCACATCTTCCTTGAAATATGGTGCCCAAAACTGGACACAATACTCCAAGTGAGGCCTAATCAGTGCAGAGTACAGTCTTGCTCACAATACTCCTGTAAATGAATCCCAGAATCATGTTTGCTTTTTTTGCAACAGTGTCACATTGTTGACTCATATTTAGCTTGTGTTCCACTGTGATCCCTAAATCCTTTTCTGCAGTACTCCTTCCTAGACAATCGCTTCCCATTCTGTATGTGTGAAACTGATTGTTCCTTCCTAAGAGGAATACTTTCCATTTGTTCCTATTAAACTTCATCTTGTTTACCTAAGACCATTTCTCTAGTTTGTCCAGATCATTTTGAATTTTGACCCTATCCTCCAAAGCAGTTGCAAGCCCTCCCAGCTTGGTATCATCTGCAAACTTAATAATCATACTCTCTATGCCATAATCTAAATCATTGATGAAGATATTGAACAGAACCAGTCCCAAAACCCCTGTGGAATCCCACTTATGCCCTTCCAGCATGATTATGAACCATTAATAACTACTTCCTGAGAATGACTGTTCAGACAGTTATGCACTCACCTTATAGTAGCCCCATCTAGGCTGCATTTCCCTAGTTTATTGATAAAGTCATGTGAGATTGTATCAAATACCTTACTAAAGTTTACGTATACCACGTTGACCGCTTCTCTCCTATCCACAAGGCTTGATAACCTATTAAAGAAAGCTATCAGATTGGTTTGACATGATTTGTTCTTTACAAATCCATGCTGGCTGTTACTTTATTATCATCCAGATGTTTGCAGATGGATTCCTTAATTACTCGCTCCATTATCTTCCCTGGCACAAAAGTTAAACTGACTGGTCTGTAGTTTCCTGAATTGTTGTTATTTCCCTTTTGGGAACTATATTTACCTTTTTCCCAACTTCCATGATTTTTCAAAGATGATAGCCAAAGTCTCAGACACCTCCTCTATCGGCTCCTTGAGTATTCTAGGATGCATTTCATCAGGCCCTAGTGACTTGCAGACATCTAACTTTTCTAAATAATTTTTAACTTGTACTTTTATTTTAACTTCTAAACCTACCCCATTTCCACTATTATTCTCTACATCAGGCATCCTGTCACCATCTATCTTCTTGACGAAAACCGAAACAAGTCATTAAGCATCTGCCATTTTCAAATTTCCGGTTATTGTTTCTCCCTTTTCACTGAGCCTACCCTATCCTTGGTCTTTCTCTTCCTCCTAACACACTTGTAGAACATCTTCTTGTTATCCTTTATGCCCCTAGCTAGATTTACCTCATTTTGTGCCTTTGCCATTCTAAGCTTGCCTCTGCATCCTATGTTATTTGCTTATATTCATCCTTTGTAATTTGACCTAGTTTCCATTTTTTATACAACTCCTTTTTGATTTTTAGATATAAGATATCTTGGTTGATTCAAGGTGGTCTCCTACCATACTTTCTATCTTTTGCTCCATAGTGGAATAGTTTGCTTTTGGGCCCTTAATTATGTCCCTTTAAAAAACTGCCAACTCTCTTCAGTTGTTTTTCCTTAGTCTTGCTTCCCATGGAATCTTACCTATCAGCTCTCTGAGTTTACTAAAATCTGTCTTCCTGAAATCCATTCTCTCTATTTTGCTGTTCTCCATTCTACCATTCCCTCTATGATTTCATGATTACTTTCACTTAAGCTGCCTTCCACTTTCAAATTTTCAACCAGTTCCTCCCCATTTGTTAACATCAAATCTAGAACAACTTCCCCTCCATAGCTTTCTCAACCTTCTGAAATAAAAAATTGTCTCCAATGCAGTCCAAGAACTTATTGGATAATCTATCTGTGCACTGGTATGTTAGTTTCCCAACAGATGTCTGGGTAGTTGCAGTACCCCATCATCACCAAATCCTGTGCTTTGGATGATTTTGTAGTTGTTTAAAAGTTTCATCCACCTCTTCTGCCTGAGTAGGTGGTCTGTAGTAGACTTCTAGCATGACATCACCCTTATTTTTTACCCCTTTTAACCTCACCCGTGGACTCTCAACAAGTCTGTCTCCTATGTCCATCTGTACCTCATTTGTATATAAGTCCAAGTGTATTCATTTTTAATATATATAAGTCAACACCTCCTCTCTTTTTTCACTGCCTATCCTTCCTGAGCAACCTGTACCCTTCCATACCAATATTCTAATCATGAGCATTATCCCACCAAGTCTCTGTGATACCAACTATGTCATAGTTGTGTTTATTTATTAGCACTTCAAGTTCTTCCTGCTTATTCCCCATCCTTCTTGCATTTGTATATAGGCATCTAAGATACAGATTTGATTTTGACCCCCAGTTCTACCTTGTTCCTCCTTTATCTCTGCCCATGCTCTTCCCATTTCTGAGCCATCTCCCAGGTCTCCATGTTTTTCACTTCCATGTGGGCTTTGGTCACCTACCCCCATCAAACTTAGTTTAAAGCCCTCCTCACGAGGTTAGTCAGTCTGAATCCAATACTCTCTTCCCCTTCCTGAAAAGGTGAATCCCTTCCCTGCTTAGCAGTCCTCCTTCTTGGAACAACATATTTAAACCCCTTCCTCAGGTTTTCTGCAGATTTCCAATTTACAGTTTGGTCAGGCAACTGAGGCAGAACTCTTGACACATGGGAGAGGAATTTTGTATGTTCCTCCTATGTTCCTATTTACTAGGAATCCATCTATAGTTCCACTAACTCCTTTCATGTGCATTCACCAGTTCTAGATAGATTTCCTGTTCCCCCTCCAAACAAAAAGGAGTTTGAGACAGGTGTGTGAGCATGTATAAAATAACCAGATTGTATGTTACATCTTGGGGCTTTTAGTGGGTAGCCCAACAAAATAACTTTGCATAGGCCTTAGAACAATTTGCAAGGCACTGTCAAATGAACATAACTGAAAATACTACTGCTGCCATCATTCAAGAAACACCTGGTACCAGAACATTGGAACGGGGAATAAAAGGTACCTTATGCTATAATGATATCCAATTTAGGATCTATGACTTGTGTAGTGGGAAGAATCCTGGCAGAGTTTAAAAAGCCTCAGCTGAAACACTGCCCCTCAGTCAGATGATGGCACTATAGACAAAGTTCCACCAGCAAACGCTACACTCATTAAAATGTGTGTTATGCTGTTCATTATTCTGGTTTCATTCTCTGTACAGATTTTCCCCTGGTTACCTGGTTGGAAACTGTACCCCCTGATAATTCATACACTCACACAGACAACCCATAACAAATGTTGCTAAGAGAAGGACTGCCACCTGTTAAGAATCCATGGTTTGGGGATGCACTGAAGTGTGCTCTTTTCCCACACTAGTATTTTAAAAGGTTATAGATCATGTGTGCATAATAGGCAGAACATTAGGTCACTTGTCTCACTTACAACAATAATCCATTTTGATATGGGTCAGGTTGACACAAAGAATCCACCCATACCAGGTCTATTGATGAAACTGATCCCTTTCCCCCAAACTAATGAAATTTTCAACTAATGGGTACTTAAGTTAATAAAGTGTGCCACACATCTGCTAGGAGCCATTTGTAAAATAAAGCACTGGAGTTCAATTTTGAGATCACTGACATAGTGTTTGAGTGGCATCCCACAGGGACACAGCATGCCACCAAATTAAGCAGAGTAACACAATAAATGTGTGAGAAATTATGTTAGTATATAAACAGTAAGTGAAAGTGACTCTTTCTTTAAAGGAAGTATAATGCTGTTTGGGGTTCACACCATTACTAATGAAATGAACAGGCTAAATCCTGATACTATTCTCCTTCACTCTCACTTCCCAAACCCCAAAGTCAATGGGAGTTTTGACAATGACTTTACAAAAATAACTAGGATTTTTCCTAGTGAGTTTTTTTTTCAAGGAAATTAGAACACAACTATTCTTAGAGATAAAAAAAAATGTCAATGTTTATGTAAAAAAAAAATCACCGTTCCCCATTACACAGGTCATTGCATACCGAGAACATATATTCCAATAAAGCTAGGAAAGGGCATGATAATTCCTGAAATGTATCTTGGCCAGTACAATGCAAGCCAAACACCACATTAATAATAAAGTCTTACACCTTTGTAGCACTCATTAATTGAAAATATGTCTACATGAACATTAAAGATGGCCATGAAGTATAGTCTGAATTTGATTTCTCAGCTTTTCAAAGATCTAAAGTACCTGATCTTAGCCATAGATCTAGGATATCAGGTATGAACATGAAAACTCTACTGACTAAAAGCTATCTTACATAAGTTGAACTTTTAAAAAATCCATTATTAAAAATGATCAACATTTTTCAAACAAAATTTTTTTACTAGAAAAAGCCTTGTTTAAAAACATTGTCTTCAATATATATTTTAATTTGGATACTGGATGTTTAATATATTTTAATGGAAAACATTACTGACAAGTGAGTATATCCATTTTGATAATATTTTTAGAGGGGACATTGGCAACAATTCTTTTGAAAAAGCAAAAAACAGAAGGGTACTCTCTGACCACTTCAAAAATTAAAAATCTTTGATTTTTTTAATGGGTTTCCATTTTGGTGAGTACTGTTTCTTATTTACAATCTTTCACCCTCCTGGGGCTTGTGCAGAAGGATATTAAAGTAATACCAGGCAAACATTAAAACTTTACAAACTATATTTTTGTTAAAATGCATAGCATAAATGGAATACATGCAGGTCTGATTATGTAAAATGGTTTATTGTCATTGTGGGATGAGCAGCATTCTGCATATTTTACCTATGGCTTTGCCACACTAGTAATGTGGCCATCCCAAACTCACTCTGATGAAAGACTTATAATGCACATATCTCCAAAGGTATGTCTCCACTGCAATTAAAAGCCTGCAACTGGCTCATGCCAGGGACTGGTTTGTGGGGTTTGGGCTAAGAGGCTGTTTAATTATGGTGCAGATGTTTGAGCTTGGGCTGGAGCCTGGGAGCTAAAATCATGGGAGGCAGGAGGGTTCCAAAAATCTGGCATGGGCCAGCTGTAAGTTTTTAGATGTATCCCAAACTTTCGCTTACCCTCTGGCCCATATAAACTTCAGCTTCTACAGTAGAATCGGTAGAAATATTGTGAAGTTTTCATATGGATTAGTTTAATTAAAAAACTGGAATTTTTCAGAAATATTTTAGTGTAATTTTACAAAGATTCAAAATTTCAACATTTGTCACCAAGTTTAATTCCAAATGCAATTTCCAAATTCAAACACCAGCCATGGGTTTTAATTGCAAGCCTCATTTTTCCTGTGTTCTAATGAGAGATATCCAATTTTAAATTCCGGTCTTGGAAGACAGGATTAAAAAACACACGCTTCAAGAGCAGTCTTTCACAATATTTCTAAACTTTCACTACTAATCTCAGTTGTCATTCATAGTGGGTAAAGTGGAAAACAATGGGGAAGAAAAAAGCTATCAGACATTGTCAAAGGGTATGTCTACACTACAGCTCTAATTCGAATTAACTTAGTTCTAATTAGTTAATTCGAACTAAGCTAATTCGAATTAGCGCATCCAGACTTAAAAACTAGTTTGAATTAGCGTTTTGCTAATTCGAACTAGCATGTCCACACAGAGTGGACCCTGAACTGGGGTTAAGGATGGCCGGAAGCAGTGCCAGCAGGGCATCAGATGAGGACTTAGAGCATGGAGCTGCTGTCTCAGGCTAGCCGAGGGCTGTGCTTAAAGGGTCCCAACTCCCACCCTGGACAGACAGTTCTCAGGGGGTTCCCTGCTTGCAAAGCAGTCCTGGCTTGGAGTGCCCTGAGTACCCTGAGTGCCTGAGCACTTGCCACAGGCTGCCATCTGGGGAGAGGGGTCAATCGGGGGCTGCAGGAGAGTTTCCACCCCGAGGAGCCCGCAGAGCCACCCCAGTCCTCCCCATTGGGGGCTCGTACCCCATTCCTCCCTCACCTCCTTCCACTTACCCCTAACCCCCCTTCCTGATGTACAAAATAAAGGACACGTGTGTTCGAAAATAGAAACTCGGGGAGACTGGGAAAAGGAGGTGGGAGAGGGGAAGAGAGAGGGTGGGAGAAGGGAGGGCAACTACAATGATGAGGGGTTTGAAACAGGTCCCATATGAAGAGAGGCTAAAGAGACTGGGACTTTTCAGCTTAGAAAAGAGGAGACGGAGGGGGGATATGATAGAGGTCTATAAAAGCATGAGTGGGGTGGAGAGGGTGCATACAGAAAGTTCTTCATTAGTTCCCATAATAGAAGGACTAGAGGACACCAAAGGAAAGGAATGGGTAGCAGGCTTCAAACGAATAACAGAAAGTTCTTCTTCACAAAGCAAATAGTCAACCTGTGGAACTCCTTGCTGCAGGAGGCTGTGAAGGCTAGAACTAGAACAGAGTTTACAGAGAAGTGAGATAAAGTCATGGAGGTTGGGTCCATGGAGTGGTATTAGCCAGGGGGTAGGAATGGAGTCCCTGGCCTCTGTTTGTGGAAGGCTGGAGATGGATGGCACGAGACAAATGGCTTGGTCATTGCCCTCCGTCCATCCCCTCCAGGGTACCTAGTGTTGGCCGCTGTTGGCAGACAGGCTACTGGGCTAAATGGACCTTTGGTCTGACCCAGGACGGCCATTCTAAGCTCAGGGCTCAGGATCGGGGGTCTCAGTGGACCACCCTGATTTTCATGCATACCTGCTGCTGGGTGGCCAGGCTGGCAGCTATCCTGCCCTAGACAGCCACTTCCTGTGCCTAGTGCGGAAGTCGTGGACAAGGTCCACGATGTCTGCACTAGACCAGGCGGGCGCCCACCTCTTGCGGTCCTGGGCAGGCTCCCGGGAGCCACCAGCCTGGTCCCGGGAAGAGGCGGAGGGCTGGGTGGCAGCGGGTGGCTGGCTCGAGCCATGCCAGGTGCAGGGTCTGCTGGCTGGGTGCTGGCAGGCTTGCATCTGGCACGGGCACCGTAGCCAGCCCGTGCCCCTTTAAGGGGTCCGGGGCCGGAAGGGGGGCAGTACAGTTTCCCTGGTGTTGGCCAGAGTGGCCACCAGGGAAAGCTGGGGAGGGCTAGCCTCCCACTAGTTCGAATTAAGGGGCTACACACCCCTTAATTCAAACTAGTTAGTTCGAACTAGGCTTAGTCCCCGTGGAATGAGGTTTACCTAGTTCGAACTAAGCGCTCCGCTAGTTCGAATTAAGTTCGAGCTAGCGGCGCGCTAGTGTAGCACCTATCAAAGTTAATTCGAACTAACGTCTGTTAGTTCGAATTAACTTTGTAGTGTAGACATACCCCAAGTCGAGATCTTGTTTTATCCAAACTTTTTTGCTGTGTGACCAGTTCATGCAACAATGTTTCCCACAATAGTCAATTTCTGCACCAAAGGGCTTGTCCAAAGTAAATCCATGGGAGTCCTTCTATTGACTTCAATGGGCTTTCAGTGACATTCCACTAGAAAATGGGTGTCAAATGAGAGGTGAATTAGTTCCACAGTCTTTAGGGGGTGAGAGAGTAGTTTAGTTTCCAGGTCTATTCAGTTCTTGGTTTCTCATTTCAGATGACCAACAAGTTTGTGCCAGATGTGGACATGGATGCATGATATGTGGGCGTATATTCACAAGGACACGCTAAATTACTTGACATGAATCACTACGTGGTGAATACTGTTTGGAAATGATGTCTGAAAAACAATGTATTGGTATTACATTAATAAGGCAATCACGCCCCTTTTTCCGCACTCTAGCTCCACTGATTTCTTGGAATTAGTCCTGATTTAAACCAGTCTGAGAATACAATGACGATAAGCAGAACCTCTGGAGCTTAGTACGTGAGCCTGTACAGCACTGTTTCTTAAACTTTTTAAGTCTGAGGAACACCCAACAATCAATTTTTTTATATGGAACATCAAGGGTTTTTTTGTTGAGCAAAACAAAAAAAAGCCCTTTTAAGAGAAGAGCAGGCATTGCCCTTTAAAGGCAGCCATTTTGAAACTCTTCTCCGCAGTACACCTCCAGCTGCCTTGCAGAACACACTTTAAAAAACACTGCTGTACAGCTTAAGCTAAAAGCTTAAGCTATAAATGGGCCAGGTGTCTGGTATTGAACCAGACAGTCCAGTATTTGCACCTTCTGTCTGATAAAGAAATTGTCCGGTATTTATATATAAAATGTCAAGTATTTTCTGTTTTCCCCGGCTCTACGTCCAACGGACACATGGCGGGAGCGGAGGGAGCGGCAGGGGAGGAGCCCAGCAATTAAAGGGGCTGTGACTGCATTTCGGCGGCCCGGCACTTTTTTTTTTCTCTCAACATTTTCTCAGCGTGTTTGGTTTTGTTGTTTGTTTGTTTTGCTCGCTCAACAAAAGTTTCCCAGCACTTTTTTTGGGGGGTGGGCGGTATTTTTGGTGAAACAGTTTGGCAACCCTATAAATGGGAGAAGAAGCAGGCCTACAGGACATAATTCTATCACTTAACCAGGTCCAGGTCTCGTTGATGTCATAACGCTGATGCACCTGAGCAAATGAGCTCACAATTAGCAGTGTTGCATTTACCATTGGGCCCGATGTTCCCTGGCCCCCCAGTCCATGCTCAGAAGGGCACAAGTATCCTGGGAGCTGTAGTTCCTTGTTTAGCTCCCTGCATACAGAGCTGGCCCTAGAGCAGGGAAGGGACTACATTTCCCATCATTCCCTTGGCTGCTAGCAATAGGAAAGAGAGAGAGAGGGAGAGAGAAGGGTGGAAACTCTGAGCCATGCTGTGAATGGAGAGCTGGCTGCGAGAAGGGGCTGGTGCTGTGAGTGTAGAACATGTGTACACAGAGGAGTAGGTGGCTTTGGCCCAGTCCTCACCCTCAAAAGCCTTCCCTAGACTGGACTGGGGTACTACTGGCCTTGGTTTTTGCAGCCCCCAAAGAAGGGATTATGTGGACAATGCACCTCTGCCTGAAGCCTAGCAAGGGAAGTATGTGGACCCCACCAGGACAGATTAATATAAGTAAAGAAGGGAAGGCTCTGCTAGAGAGTCTGGGCAGTTTTCACTACAATACCAGGCACACAGGAGAATTTGACTGTTTCCACAGCTATGGAAGCAGAAATGGGCTTTTCCTTTCCAGATTTACCTAATATTCAGAAAGGGAATCTAGCACCTGCCTTCCAGATCTGAACAGGAGTGCTTAAGTTTAATTTGCGCTGCTGTTACATCATTGCTCCAAAATCAAATAGTGATCCACTGTAATTTTTTGTAGAAAAAGTAGGATAAAAATCAAGAAACAAATCCTGGCATCTTCCCAGTGCTAACTGGCACTGAATTGCTATTTTCAAGCAGCATTACCAGGTGGGTTATGTTATGTTTTGTTTTGCTTTTTTAGTTTTCTTTTAAAAAGAAGACAGGAATATTGCATTAGTGATTTCCCTCACAGAAACAAAGAGCAGGAGAAAAGAACAACAAAAGTTGAGGCACTTCAACTTTTCCTCATTAGGTGGGACAATCTTACAATATGGATCCAGTCACACAAACTGAATAATGTTCTACGTTAGTGGGTGCTGGGGAAGGGATGTGTCAGAACTGATTAGGTAGCTTCTCACCGTAGAACTTTTATTGAGCTGAGACCAGGGTCACATATAGTGACTGGTGAAATTGGTTCTGGAGACATGTCTAGATAAGGAAGAAGGTAAATCTGTGGTGAGTTTCCCCGATAACTATGACATTTATGCTCACTGTGGACACTGGTAAACCCACATGGGTGTACCGTTCAATGAGAAAAGCTGGAGTCTGAGGAAGCTCTGTGTATAGCAGTACGTACAATCATTCATAGTTGTGGGATCAAAATAGTGGCGAGGAATGGCAGGGAAAGGAGAAGGGACACCAGCCCTGCCTCTCTTCACCCTGCCCTTGCTCCACCCCTCCCTAGCTATCTTTACACAGCTCACCAGAGTGGTGCGAAGCAGCACTGCATGGGCTGGAACCACCTAGTCTGTGCCTTTCCTCGCTGCTGGTGAGGGAGGGAAGCAAGTAGAGAGAGAAGGAGAGTCCATGGAGCTGACTGCTGGCCCCAGCCCAACTGCCTTGGGGAGGAGAGCGTGGGGTGCATGTGAACCTGGGTTCAGGCCCCTATATGTCACCTATGGATCAAAACGAAAAATGCCTCTGAGACTCACTACCCAGTACATAAGAACATAAGAACTACCGTACTGGGTCAGACCAAAGGTCCATCTAACCCAGTATCCTGTCTACCGACAGTAGCCAGCACCAAGTGCCCCAGAGAGGGTGGACCGAAGACAATGATCAAGCGATTTGTCTCCTGCCATCCCTCTCCAGCCTCTGACAAACAGAGGCCAAGGACACCATTTTATCCCCTGGCTAATAGCCATTTATGGACCTAACCTCCATGAATTTATCCAGCTTCTCTTTTAACTCTATTATAGTCCTAGCCTTCACAGCCTCCTCTGGCAAGGAGTTCCACAGGTTGACAACACGCTGTGCGAAGAAGAACTTCCTTTTATTAGTTTTAACCTGCTACCCATTAATTTCATTTGGTGTCCTCTAGTTCTTCTATTATGGGAACTAATAAATAACTTTTCTTTATCAGCCCTCTCCACACCACTCATGATTTTATAGACCTCTATCATATCCCCCCTCAGTCTCCTCTTTTCTAAACTGAAAAGTCCCAGTCTCTTTAGCCTCTCCTCATATGGGACCCATTCCAAACCCCTAATCATTTTAGTTGCCCTTTTCTGAACCCTTTCCAAGGCCAAAATATCTTTTTTGAGGTGAGGAGACCACATCTGTACACAGTATTCAAGATGTGGGCGTACCATAGTTTTATACAGGGGCAGTAAGATATTCTGGGTCTTATTTTCTATCCCTTTCCTAATAATTCCTAGCATCCTATTTGCCTTTTTGACCGCCGCTGCACACTGCGTGGAAGTTTTCAGAGAACTGTCCACGATAACTCCAAGATCTCTTTCCTGATTTGTACGTATAGTTGGGGTTATTTTTCCCGATGTGCATTACTTTACACTTATCCACATTAAATTTCATTTGCCATTTTGTTGCCCAGTCACTCAGTTTGGTGAGATCTTCTTGGAGTCCCTCACAGTCTGCTTCTGTCTTGACTATCCTAAACAGTTTTGTATCATCTGCAAACTTTATTACCTCACTGCTTACCCCTTTCTCCAGCTATAGCACTGCCACACCAGGCCCACACTTGGAAGGGGCCAAGAACGACTGCATGAGGACTGCATGAGGACTCACAATATGGTTGGCACTGGGCCCACAAAATGTTAATCCAGCCCTGACACTTGGGTTCAAGATGCGTTAGCCCAAAGCCTCTTGTCAGTGTGTAGTCCGGGGATCCAAAGCAACAAAAAGGAACCTTCCCCTCCAGGCCCATGAGTGAGCCAAGTCACTCAACCCTTCCTATTCCTAATTAATATTTCAAAGTTGTTTTTTATTTCCAAGAATTCAAAAGGTGTTTGTTTTTCACTTTTGCAAAATTCTTGAGAGTTTTCAAAAATTGTATCCAAAACACTAACACATTAGCTACCCACATCTGTCATTTCTCAGAAGCTGAGGTTTGGGTAAATGAAACAATTTGCTAACCATCTCGATAATGTTTTCTAACATTTCTTTTTCTTTTAAATGGATGAAAAGGAAGAAATTATTTTGATGGGGGAAATGCATTAGAAAATCTATTTATCAATGGAAAACATTGGTCAAAAAACTTTTAATCAATAGTGTTACCTACCTTGTCTTATTGCTGTCCTGCAGTTGTTTCTTCAATGGAACCTCTAGCAAAACACGACCAGATTCTCACTGATTCCCACTGCAGCAGCCTAAAGGTTAAACCCAACAAGCAACAAACAAATGGAAGAAACATGAGTATAGTGATGACACTAGAATTTCCTGTCATGATAATTAGGGATACTCTCAACCCTCATGCTCCTTTTTACTCATTAAACCCTATCAACTGGGGGAGAGGGGAGAAGAAATTGATTAATGTGAATTTTAAAAGATAACTATTCCAAGCAGAGTTCTTACCCTTACAGGAAAAGTATCAAGAGTATATGAAGTCCACCATGAATTTTGCTATTGCTAATGATTTTATATGAAAAATGTCTCAGATATTAGAGTGGTGGTGAGCGGACGATATTATAAAACTGCTCACTAAATTAGACACAACATACATTAACTAACACATGTTTAAACACAAATAAAAATCCCAGGGTAAAGTTATCCTACCCTAAGATTTCGCAGTTTTTGTGTGTTTTTTTATGTGTGTGAACTTCGTGTGCATATATCCTTAAGCAGTGTGTCTGCCACATTTAATGTTTTTACTAATTTGGAGATATTTCCTAGAATGATAATAAGAAAAACAGACATCCTAAAAACATTTTCCAATTTGTAGAATATTTCAAATTTCAACCATTTGTGTGTGCAAATCAGATATGTAAGCCAGGGATGCACAAAAGTTCATGAGTGTCTTTAACACACACTTGAAAACCTGTCCTGTTATTATAATCTAAGAGATAACTGGAGTCTACAAACACCTGATGATCTCTCATGCTATGTGTGCTACAGAACTAGTGAGATAAGTTAGCTGGTGCAGTTTCAGGCACATGGGGTAAAACACCTCTTCACTACTGCCCCATATGTCTAGCATGTCATGCTTGTTTAGAAAGCCCACTGGAATGTCTGCATTTCCAAGAATGTAGCCATGTTGCACTACCACACAGAGACAAGAACGGAATCTCTTACAGAAAAGCATTTCCCTATAAAGTTTCAGCCTTCAATTACCATTGTGTCTGATCATGTTTGCAGGGGGTGGCGGGGAAGGAGGTGAGTCTGACATCCCATGGATGCCTCTGGAGGAGGTATTTGAGCACATCATAACATTTGGAAACTTGCACATTGTATTTTTTATTTTATTCCCCACTGTGCTTAGATATTTCCATACAAGCATCAGAAAACATCTAGGTTTGCTACTTTTTTGTGAAATGCCAATAACATGCTGGGTTCTGTGTGCATAAAGCAGAATGAGGCAGTCCCATTTCCTATCTGCTTGCCATCTAATTAAATATAGATATAATAACCTTGTACCCCTATAGATTCTCACATCACATGTGATATTGATAGATTTAAAGAGGAATTATGTGAATTCAGAATTACATCTGTCATTTGGAAAGTTAAGAGCAATTAACATGGCTGGAATTTGGATCACAGTAGCCTCTGATATACTAAGTGCCATTCAAACTCACAGGAAAACATAGTCCCTACTCCAAAGAGTGCAACATTCAATTATTTAAACATAAACTGTAGGCTTTTAGAGAGTAAAAAGAGGGAACATATATGCACCTATGAGTAAAAAAAGCAGAGACAGATTTTGCAAGCAACAATATTAAGGTCCCTAAGAATTTGTACTGTTGAGTGTCTTTGTGACTTGTCACGCACTATTTGCTCTGCTGTCAATAAGGAAATTATCAATAATCATTAGGTTCCCAGCCCTCACCCCTGTAAAGAGTGAAACGTTTAGAGCAGTATTAGAAAATAGCTACACTATCACTTTTGCAAAGGAAAGGCTTTTGTAATGAATGGAGTATCAGGGACAGATGAGAACTAAAAAAAGTAAAGAGCCCCCTTCGGTGTCACCACATATGTGATTAGAGAGACTTAAAGAGTTCACCAATAGACTCTCCAAGCAACTGAGTTTTGCTTCGCTGGTATGCAGTCAGGTTGTATTTGTATTCAGAAATCCCATCTGTATCAGTGTACCCAGGACAATTGGATATTTGTGAGAAGAATTACACACAATTCTGTTAATAAAAAAAATCCAGGGACATTTTCAAGGGAGGCAGATTGCTGTAGGTGATCTTGTTATCTTTCAACTTTTCTTAGCCTTTATTCACTTTTATACTTCAGCAAAGTTAGGAAGGCAATATAGTCATAAATATCTTGTGCAACATTTACAACAGGCTTCAGAAAAGTCTAGTTTACTTATAAATATATTTGTGAGGGAATAAAATCAGAATGTAACCTAGTAATGAAAGTGGGATAATTGTGTTATATCTGCTTCCGGATCATTCTGGGACCTTGAGTAAGTCATGCTAAACCTCTCTATAAACTCAGTCTTCTCATTTAAGAAAGGGTACAATATCCTCAAGTTACATTCTTTTCCAAATTTCTCATTCTTAGGGTACGTCTACACCGCAACACTATTTCAAAATAACTAGCACTATTTCGAAATAACTTAGTCCACATCTATAGAGCAGGCAGTTATTTCAAAATAGTGTCAAAATTCTGTCAAGCCGGAGGACTTCTTACTCTGACTCCTGTAACCCTCGTTGTACGAGGAGTAAGGGAAATCAGAGGAAGAGTGCTCTAGTTCGAAATATGTGCTGTGTAGACATTCCCTATTTCGAAATAAGCTACACAATTGACATAGCTCAATTTGCGTAGCTTATGTTGAGTTAAGCTCTGCAGTGTAGACACAGCCTTAGGTCCCAAATAGCTCCCCCTACACGTACACCATTCCACACACAATCTTATCTTTGTTGCCTTCTCATGGTGTGGGGAAACTGATAGTTTGTCTTGCTTCACCCCTGCTTTCACGTGAAATGGTTCCCTGGGGCTGTCAGGGCTACTGGGTGGAGATGTTAAAAAATGGTTAATAAGATAATTGTATAACAGTTAAAAATCTTTGCGGTTACATGGTTACACGCTGCAGGCTTCCCAGTACAGAGCGAGCAGCACAGAAAGGGAGGCCGGTGCATGCCGGAAGCCAGTTTTTAAGCCAACTCCCGCCTGCCAGCCTGATTCCTGCCGGCTGGCCCCACTCCTGGGGAGCCAGTTGCTGCCCTGCACTGAAGTCTCTGATACAGAGCCAGCAGCGCAGGGTGGCAGTCAGCTCCCCAGGGTGGGGCCAGGCACTGGTGCGTAACCATTATGGAAACCAATAAGCTCATGATTATCAGTTAAGCGTTTAAATGGTTACCTGCTTACATCCCTACTACTGGTTGACTGACACCAGATTGCATTTGTATGGAAGCACATTATCCCTCTCCCTCAGCACCAAACTCATAACAGACTTAGTAGCAATAGGTCTAAGGCACTGCAATGGACATATTAGGGTGGGATTTAGTCGAGTAGTCCATGTTGGCCTAGTTCTGATACCCCAATAGGAAGACAATAAGAGTTTTAGTGAAAGCAGAGTTAAGCAGTGTATTTTTCCCATGCATCGTCTTTTATGATTATATTTTAAAAATACTTATGTATTTAAGTCCCATGTTTTCTTTCTAGATCTATTACATTTTTCTGTAAATAAGTTGATAGTTTCTTAAAAGCTGATATTATGATATCATAGTCTCTTAATAGGCATGAAAGAATTAACATGTAGACTATAAATGGTTACCTCGCTTGTAAAAGTGGGAATCCATATTCTATAAACAATCAAGAGAGCTCCTACAATACTTATTTGGGGTTTGGATGGAATGTCCTATGAGGAAAGACTATGTTTAGTCTGGCAGAGATTACTTGAGAAGTGGCTGCATAATGGCATACGAAATACAGACAAGTTAAATCTGGACAAAGGACAGAGGTATTAGAGAACCTAATTTCTTCAAATACTGTAAGATGATTAAAGTAAAAAAACAACCAGATCTTACACTAATGAACAACCGCTGGTCTTATGTAGCTCTTCAGTCCTTTAAAATAACAATGAGAATTGCAGAACAATTAGCAGAACAAATATTTGTTCTTACAAAAAAACATATTGAATAGATTTGGAACACAGGAAGCAAGTAATTATTAGAATCAAAATAGGCTAATGTTCTCCCTATGCTATTTCTAAAACAATTTGAGTTTCACTATTAGTATGTGTATTTAACATATCATTTTGAATCTCGTTATAGGTTATTTGGACTAAGTTTAATAGGATTATTATTTTTGGCATTCATGGTTGTGCAATGTCTATAAACAACACTTCTGAACCCTTTAATACTAGAAATGGCCATATGGTGTCAAGAAATGTGCAGATTTTTGGGGGGGGGAGGAGTATTTTTAACAGTGCATTTATGTCATGATTTAATTTTTGGATTTCTAACTGCAACTAGTAACATGTGTCACCACTGAGGTACTTTTTATTTACTTAGTTACTTAACTAGTCCCAAGCCCCACTAGATATGATTAGCTGTCACATGTTTAATGTCCTTATGAGCCATTTCAGTATTCAACAGCTTCAATGGTTACTGTGAGATGGCTCCGTTTTGGGAGACTTTCATGAAAATTGGTGGTTAGGAAGCTGACAGCCAAAACCATCAGAATTCTTTTCCTATCAATGTATCCTGCCCAGAGAAAAAGAGAAAAGAAAGGGAATGATTGTAAACCTTATACATTTTCCTCAACTGTAATTAGCCAAAATTGTTCTATCCCGTACCTGTGCCCCAGAAAGGTCTGTGAGGAAACACCAACCTGTTCCAATAGAAGCAGATTCTGCACTGTCTCCTGAGAGATGGTACATACAGAACAGGGATAGCAAAGATGCTTGATACAGCTTCTACTATAATTTAGAGGAGCTTTGAAGCTTGCTTTAATTTATAGCAGCCTCCCAATAGCTGCCTGTAGAATCACTGAGAATCCTCAATTACTCAACACTGGGGCCAATGCTGGGAGTCGTATAACTTATCTGGCTATCAGAGGGCTTGTCTACACTACAGGCAGGATAGGCGAGGCAGCATTCTATCCAGGGAGGGGCAATTTATCAAGTTTAATGTAGATTAAATAAATCAACTGCTGATTGCTCTCACATGGGGTATGTCTAGACTACAGGGTTTTGTCGACAGAAGTTTTGTCAACAGATACTGTCGACAAAGCTTCTGTCAACAAAGAGCGTCTAGACTGCAGCCAGTTCTGTCGACAAAGCAAGCCGCTTTGTTGACATAACAGTGTGGATGCAAAGGACAGTGTAGATGCAATAATGCCTTCTATTGACAGAACTCTCAACAAAAGGTGTTATTCCTCGTAGAATGAGGTTTACATACGTCGACAAAACTGCTGAGTTTTGTTGACGTTATGTCAACATAACTCAAAGGCAGTGTGGATGCAGGTATAGTTTTGTCGACAAAAGTCCACTTTTGTCGACAAAACCCTGTAGTCTAGACACACCCGTGGGCTCCAGTACCCCACCTCAAGGAGAAGCACAGGGGAGTCACCAATAGAGCATCTCCTGTTGGCACACTTCTATGAAGATATCATGATAAGTGGGTCTAAGTATGTTGACTTTAGATATGCTATCCACATAGCTGAAGTTGCGATTGATCTCCCCTATGGTGTAGGAAAGCCCTGAGTCTCTATTATGGAAGAAGAATTGGCTCCTTATCTGCCAGGAAAAAGCATTCAGAGATTTGATCCCTGTGTGGACATGATTGCCAAGGTGGGATGGAGTGAGACTACTTCTGGACATGCTAAGGGAGGACGCTTAAATAGAGTTTGTATTTGTACAATTCAGTCTAGTTCTTACACGCTGCCCATCAGTGTGACATCTGAATGCTACGGGCTTCTGTCTCTGTGTGGAGTCGTATCAAAAAGAGGCTCTGGCATAAGAAAGAAATTTTGTATTGTAACCAGTAAAAATAATATTGTTATGCAGTGACAGGAGAAACAACTTCTGTTTATAAAAACTATCAAACTATACTGAATAGACTATTTATTTACATTAACATGGCATGTATTTATCACCACCCTGATTATTTGCTTTTATGTTTTGACATTCCCTCTTCTTTGTTTCTTTGTCTTTTTAAGTAATGGGCTCCTTGAGCTAAGGACTGTGTCTCTGTGTTTGTACAACACCTACTCCCATACTATCACAACAATGAATGGGTACTACAATACTGTAAATAATAAAATAAGAACTGAGCTGTTGAAATAACATTGTTTTACTGTCTGTACCCTAAGAAGATACAATTAAATGTAACCAAATAGTAGGCTTAGTTCTACATGTCTGAAAGAATTCCTGAAGGAATTTCTAACCACTTCGAAGTAACAAAAGAAGCTGCCAGTTTGGCATGCATGGAAACACTGGTGCCTGGTAGAAATAAATTCCTTGTTAGAGGCAGACACTTCAATTACACAGTGGCAAATTCTACAGCAAAGAAGTTCTCATTAGATGCAGAAACCAGGAGCATATAGAAGGTAATATGGCTTGCTTGTGCTTACAAATTCCTGCCTCAAACTTTGCAAAATTGAACCTTACAAAAACATTTCTCTACCATCTCCAATTTATGCAGAGACAATAGAAATAACATGTATTTATACAGTTTTTCATCCTAAAACAAAGCAGTTTGTAAATTTCATCTGAAAACTACTGTCCAAAGCAACACTTCACAAAAGTTTAGGCCAGGAAATAAAGAAGAGTACTATAGCCAATTAAAGCTACAGAGTAGCCAACACTTAATTATGCATCCAGAAATTGGCCAAGAACACAGAGGTTAATGAACTATTTTTTAGAACAGTTTGCAAATGATGACTAGAGGTCAGGTCTAGAGGTGTTTGAATTTTCCTAAAAAAATACTTTTTTTAAATCTGAAAATGTTGCTGTGTCAAAATCAAAACTCTTTGTGGGCAAGGATCAGTTTTGACAAAGCTCCTCATTCAAAAAACAACCGATAAAAAGTTTTTTGAAATTATGTAATCATTCTATTTTTACAATATTTTTTAAACAAAGTTCCTTTTTTGATAGACATCAACTTTTTTTCTGAAATTTTAGGTAATTTGTACCAAAAAGCTTTTAAAATTAAAAGGCTGAAATCCAAAGTTTCTAAATTATTTAAATGAAAAGTTTTGATTGATCCCAACTGATGTTCCCCAAATGAGATTGGGATTTTGAGTTTTCATTTTAGGACAGGAAAAAAATGCTGACAATTCTTGCAAGACTGATTATTTCCCATGTACCTGTAATGATGGTTTTCATTGTCCATCTAATTTTAAGACAGAAAAGCACCATTGCAAATGCAAGAATATTTGTTGAGTGTTAACACAGCAGAAAGTGTGCAACCTGCTGAATCATCACATTCATTTCCTGAAGCATTTCAACATTTCTTGGAGCTACACAATGCAATTCAGAAAATAGGGTCATAGGTTTTAAGGCCAAAAGGAAACACTGTGATCATCTAGTCTGAAGATTTGTGAGGCACTATCCCTTTAACCCCATTTTCTCATTCCTCATTCCAGCCCCAAAACTGGATTTGGAAAGATATCTGATCATTGTTTGGAATGAGTTGGAATTCAATTGATAAGTTTAGTGTGTGTTTCTGCTTTCCTTGAAAAAAAAGATCATAACAAATGATTATTATACCGTGTGCCTGCCTACCTGCTTACACATGGTTTTTCTATCGAGGTAACCAAGTTTGAAGGAGCCAGAATTCCAAAAAACATCTAATTCTTATCTATTTCCATGGAGAGAAGGCATTAGCTCTATTACAAATAATGACACAAAATCATTGGCAGAATCCTAATGAAAGCTCTCTTTGCCTCTGCGGGCCTGCTTCCTTTCCTAGCGATCTTCCGCCATCCTCAGGGCTTCAGTCAGAGACATGCTGTTTCAAAGGCACTAACATGCTCAAGACTAATTCAGAGGGATGACTTGCTATACCAACAGCAAACAATCCCTGCTGGCAGTGAACACGGCAACTGAGTCCTTTGGTCTGCTAAGGAGAGGGTCAACACTGCATTCAAAGTAAATGTGGCCTGAAGAATTCAGTCTAACCTTCAGTAAAACCAGCTAATGTGCCACAAGTCCTTGAGTCTGAGCTTTATACATGTTGGTATTGTCGGTGAAACGCCTCAGCAACGGGGAGGGGGGGCTGCCAAGAGGAATAAAGTTAAAATCAGAATTTGCCAAACAGTTGGAGCCATTCTCACACTTTCCCTTTTATTACAGCAATCCATTCCTTACAGTGTTTCATTAGATTGTAAAACAAGGTTTCCCCAGGAGAAGCTTTTCCTTCTGGCCAAATACTGTTCCCCCTTATAGCACTGTAAAACAGAACAATGTTATTGGGTTACATGACCCTGAAATGAGCTTTACAAATGCAACTAAGCTCAGAGTTGACCATCTTCATGTTCAGAAGTGATCATAGCCAGACAGAAAGATTTTTGTATGCTCACCATTCCCTGCCTTGATCTAGCCTCCAGCCTCCTCTTGAAGCTTTTAGTAGCTAGATGTTAAGTAAATATATTTGCTCATCCTCTCTCCTCAGTTCAGTTTCAAACACAAGTAATATGTTCCAAAAAGACCTCATAAATTCGGGGGCAGGTCAAAAGTCAGCCTGTGTTAAGATCTGCCTTACTCTCAGCACAGAGGGAAGCCACCCCTTGCTGATCGAGTCAGTTTTTTAAAAAAAAATCTGCTTATTCGACCCTGAGATCTAGAGAGTGGGATATGCTATTCATAACACAAGCCCCGCTTTTACAAGAACTGGCAAGGCACAAGAGAACCAGACAGCCTTTAAAGTGGCCACAGTCTGTGTTTTCAGTTTATGTTGTCATTCAGAGAGAAAGAAACATAAGTCAGTTGTTTTCAAACGAATCCCCCAAGTCACAGGGCCTGGATTTTATAGGTTTCCATAGACAGCTGTGATTCCATATCTGACTCACATCATTTTGATTTTCAAAGTTATGTTCGAGAGTGAGATTTCTTTTGCTAGTGCAATGTATGTTGCTTGTTCTTTAATAGACAGTGAGTGGCACAGCAGAAATCTTGCTTGCCAGTGCTTCTATACCTTAAAGTTGCTGCGCCCACCTCACTACTCTAGGCACAGCGGTACTGTGCAATTTTTTTTCTTCTTTTCGGAAGGAGAACAAGTACAATTTTGTGGGTTTTCTGTGAAGTTACTGATAATAGGTGCCATTATATAGTTAATATTCCCCAATGCCACTGTAAAAATATTCCAGTGCAGTAGAGCTGGCCAAAAGAAAAAAAATAATCAAAACAGGTTTCTGTTGGAAAATGTCATTTTGAAGAAACTAAAAAATTGTCATTGTGAAAAATAATTGGAAACAGCAATTCTAAAAAATATTCCATTTAGACATTGTCAGAATTTATAAAACATTTCAGAGATTCAAAAAGGTAAAAATACAAACTAAATATTTTGAATGGATAAAAACTAAATGTCTCAACTGATCAAAAACAAAGTTTTTCCTTTTTTTTTTTTTGAAAAAAAAACACAACCCTTTTCATCCCCAAATTTCTAAATTTTTCATGGGACAGACAGTTTGTTTTCAGGGGATCTCTAGTGTGATAACAGCAGATGAATCTGAAATATTTGAAAAATCAGGAAGTAGCCCTGTGGCACGTTAGGCTATGTCTACACTACCAGCTTATTTCAAAAAAGTTTATTTTGAAATAATAACTTCCAAAATAGCTATTTCAAAATAAGCTTATTCCTCTTCACAAGCAGAAGTTTTTAAAGTAACAGGCTTTGTAGTGTGGATGCTTACCTTGCTATTTCAAAATAAAAGGAGTTATTTCAAAATAAGTTCCCAGGTTAGACATGCCCTTTGAGACTAACATGATAGATTATATATAGAGTATCTTGAACTTTTGTGGACAAAACCCACCTTTTCAGACGACATGATCATGAGTGGGGAAAAACAAGGTTTATCTGTACAGGAAATGCTAAAGTCACTGCTTTCAAAACATATTTGTTATTTTTTAACAGTCCATACAGTATCTTTGGGTATATCTACACTAAAAGGTTAATTCGAACTAACTTAGTTCAAATTAGTTAATTCGAACTAAGCTAATTCGAACTAACGGATCCAGACTAAAAAACTAGTTCGAATTAGCATTTTGCTAATTCGAACTAGCATGTCCACATTAAGTGGACCCTGAACCGGGCTTAAGGATGGCCGGAAGCAGTGCCGGCAGGGCATCAGAGGAGGACTTAGAGCGTGGATCTGCTGTCTCAGGCTAGCCGAGGGCTGTGCTTAAAGGGTCCCGACCCCCACCCTGGACAGACAGTTCTCAGGGGTGCCCCGCTTGCAAAGCAGACCTGTCTTGGAGTGCCCGGACTACCCACACTGGGCACATCACAGCACTCGGCTGCACTTGCCGCAGGCTGCCATCTGGGGAGAGGGGGCAATTGGGGGGCTGCAGGAGACCTTCCACCCCCAGAAGCCTGCAGAGCCAGCCCAGTCCTCCCCATGGGGGCTCGTGCCCCATGCCTCCTTCCACTTACCCTTCCCTAGCCCCTCTTCTTGATGTACAAAATAAAGATAACGTGTCTTCCAAAATGGAATCTGTCTTTATTGAACAAAACTGGGGGAGACTGGGAAAAGGAGGTGGGAGAGGGGAAGAGAGCGGCTGGGAGAGGGGAGGGCAACTAAAATGATCAGGGGTTAGGAACAGGTCCCATATGAAGAGAGGCTAAAGAGACAGGGACTTTTCAGCTTAGAAAAGAGGAGACGGAGGGGGGACAGGATAGAGGTCTCTAAAAGCAGGAGTTGGGTGGAGACGGTGCATACAGAAAAGTTCTTCATTAGTTCCCATAAAGAAGGACTAGAGGCCACCAAAGGAAAGGAATGGGTAGCAAGCTTCAAACTAGAAACAAAGTTGTTCTTCACAAAGCAAAGAGTCAACCTGTGGAACTCCTTGGTGCAGGAGGCTGTGAAGGCTAGAACTAGAACAGAGTTTAAAGGGAAGAGAGATCAAGACATGGAGGTTGGGTCCATAGAGTGGTATTAGCCAGGGGGGAGGAGTGGTGTCCCTGCCCAAGGTTTGTGGAAGGCTGGAGAGGGATGGCACGAGACAAATGGCTTAGTCACTGTCTTCGGTCCATCCCCTCCAGGGTCCCTAGGGTTGGCCGCTGTCGGCAGACAGGCTACTGGGCTAGATGGACCTTTGGTCTGACCCAGGACGGCCATTGTAAGGTCAGGGTTCAGGGTCGGGGGTCTCAGTGGACCCCCTTGATTCTCTTGCACACCTGCTCCTGGGTGGCCAGGCTGGCAGCTCTCCTGCCCTAGCCGGCCACTTTCCTGTGCCTAGTGCTGAGATCGTGGACGAGGTCCACGATGTCCGCACTAGCCAAGGTGGGTGCCCGCCTGTTGCGGTCCCGGGCAAGCTCCCGGGAGCCGCCAGCCTGGTCCCGGGAAGAGGGGGAGGGCTGGGGGGCATCGGGTTTGTGGCTCGAGCCATGCCAGGTGCAGGGTCTGCTGGCTGGGTGCTGGTAGGCTTGCACCTGGCACGGGCACCGTAGCCAACCCCATGCCCCTTTAAGGCGTCCGGGGCCGGGAAGGGGGCAGACGAGTTTCCCTGGTGTTGGCCAGAGTGGCCACCAGGGAAACCTGAGGAGGGCTAGCCTCCCACTAGTTCGAATTAAGGGGCTACACACCCCTTAATTCAAACTAGCTAGTTCGAACTAGGCTTAATCCTCGTGGAATGAGGATTACCTAGTTCGAACTAAGCGCTCCGTTAGTTCGAATTAAATTCGAACTAACGGAGCGCTAGTGTAGCGCCTATGAAAGTTAGTTCGAACTAAAATTCGTTAGTTCGAACTAACTTTGTAGTGTAGACATACCCTTTGTGTGTTATTGGGCCTGCATTGCAAATTCCCATAGAAGACAGAGGACCACATACTTACCTTGTGTAAATCACAATAGCTCAATTGAAGATTTCTGGCCCAGAGATTGGCATCAGTGCAGCTGG
Organism: Pelodiscus sinensis; assembly: GCF_052426305.1. Taxonomy (NCBI): domain Eukaryota; kingdom Metazoa; phylum Chordata; order Testudines; family Trionychidae; genus Pelodiscus; species Pelodiscus sinensis. Next base: position 19,480,673 of record NC_143054.1, read on the forward strand.
CATTACATTTCTTGAATGTTCCAGATTGACCATGCAAGACCACAACTATTAAATGACCTCTCCCAGGGAACTTAAGAATCTCTTTAAATATTTCAAAATTATGATGACATTTTGAACTCTGTGGCTACGTCTACACTGGCCCCTTTTCCGGAAGGGGCATGTAAATTTCACGAGTCGTCGTAGGGAAATCCGCGGGGGATTTAAATATCCCCCGCGGCATTTAAATAAAAATGTCCGCCGCTTTTTTCCGGCTTTTAAAAAAGCCGGAAAAGAGCGTCTAGACTGGCCCCGATCCTCTGGCCCCTTACTTTGAAGTAAGAATAAGAGCCTCCGGAAAAGGGCACTTTTTCCGGATGATCGGGGCCAGTCTAGACGCTCTTTTCCGGCTTTTTTAAAAGCCGGAAAAAAGCGGCGGACATTTTTATTTAAATGCCGCGGGGGATATTTAAATCCCCCGCGGATTTCCCTACGACGACTCGTGAAATTTACATGCCCCTTCCGGAAAAGGGGCCAGTGTAGACGTAGCCTGTGTGTGTGGGATGAAGGGAACATTCAGGAAAAAAGTTGTACTTTTTCCCCCACAACATTTTTCCTTTCTTTCTAGTTTTCAACCAATCTTAGAGCTGGTTGAAACCTTTTGAATTGTGAAATGTCAAAATTTGCAATTTAGACAGAAAATTGTACATATATTTCAAGTCAGTGTTGAACCTCCATCCTTTGCCCATGTGTCCTAGGCCTAACCCCTCTCAGCCCCTCCCTTCTTCTCATTCCTAGCCACACTGTAGACCTGCTCCTTAATCCACCCCACTGCACTTCTCCAACCCTTCTGCCACTTGACGGCAAGCTTTTTCCAATATTATCTCAGGTCTTTCTACCTCTTTTGCTTTTCCTAAAGCCTCAGCCCCTGGAGTCATGCAATTACATGAGAATCTCAGCTTTCATTTAACAAAAAACAAATCGCTGGGAGTTAGGGGCCTAACTGCCTTTAAGAATCTAGCCTTCTAGTTGCAAAGAAAGGCCTGAACACTTGAACCCTAAGGCTGTGTCTACATTGACAAGATTTTGCGCAAAAGCATTTGCGCAAAAACTTGCCACCTGTCTACACTGGCAGGGAGTTCTTGCGCAAGAACACTGACGTTCTACTGTAAGAAATCAGTGCTTCTTGCACAAGAACTATGATGCTCCCTCTCAGGAAAAAGCCCTCTTGCACAAGTGTTCTCTCACAAGAGGCCAGTGTAGATAGGCAACATGAATTTCTTGCGTAAGAAAGCCCGATGGCTAAAATGGCCATCGGAGCTTTCTTGCGCAAGAGAGTGTCTACACGGGCATGGATGCTTTTGCGCAAAAGCACATGTCTTGCGCAAAGGCATATGCCAGTGTAGACGCTCTCTTGCACAAATACTTTTAACGCAAAAACTCTTGCGTTAAAAGTATCTGTGCAAAATCATGCCAGTGTAGACATAGCCTAAATGCTACAACAGAAGGGAAAAAAGAACCCAATGATTTTTAAGCTAATATCATGATGAGGAAGGCCCAATCTAAAGTTAATTAGCAACAGCAATATCCTTGTTCTCACCCCTTCCTCCTCATCTGCCCCTCTGAATTTTTTTGGTGATAAACCCTTAGGAGGGGAATCAGGTCTGAGAGTTTTGGAGGCAGGGGCTTGATCAAGCACAATGATACCCAGACTACAGCTCACAAGTCTTCAGTGAGTCTTTCACCTGTCTCTTGCAGCTCTTTGCAACACATGATATTAAATCACTGTGAGATTAATTAACTAATCAGGATGCTTTTTCTGTTAGCCTGTTATCAACTCTATGTTCATGACTAATTATTTGCTATGAGAATTATACACACACACACACACACACAAGCTGAACATTGTCCCTCTGTCCCAGTGTTTAAGTATGAATTGTCCTATAGTAAATGAACCAATGAATTCACACCTGTGGCTTTTCTGGGTAATGTTGATTGCTTACTTTGGCTCCTCAAGCACTAAGTATTTCAGATCTCACAGCTGAGATAAGAGAACTTTGGAAACTACTATGCTGTAGCTTTTATATTGTTTTCGTACAACTTATACACATGAGAATGTGCAGAGGTGCAAATTAGGGCATGATAGCATTTGCCCACAATCTCCAGGCTTCTAGACCTTCATCCTTGATTGTATGGTGATATGCAGATAGCACAAGGTGCATTAATGGAACTTAAGCCTGCTATTAAGTAGATTGTGTATCACATAATTCTGCTTAGATCCTGAGGAGATGAAAATAAAAAAGTATTGCCTACTTAATTTTTAACCATTCAAATTATAGAAGAATAAATGGTAGTGAAAAGATCATTTTGGAACATATTTTCATTTAACGATAGTTCATCCAAACATAGAGGTTACACAGGAACAGCTATTGCTAATTTTTGAGGATTTTTTCCCCCTGGAAACTGGTAGAATATTCTAATGCATCTGTGAGGTAAACATATTTGACTTCTAGCCAAGCTGTCAAAATGCACATCTGATTTATGTAGCAGATCTGGTGTAACACGACAGCCATTACACGCAGCCATGAATGAGGCATTAATATCCACAAATCAGTGTTCAAAGCAGTTTGTTTAGACGTATGCAGACCATGAGGTATCTGCATACATCCCAGCTTGAACAAAACGTCCGTCTGTTGCTCTACAGAAGACAAATTTCATCACTACTGCAAAGTGCTCCTCTGCCCGGGAAATGATTGAACAGTTCAATTGTGATACAATTAAGCTGTAAAAATATTTCCCAGTCTCTTGAATCTTTGTCTACATGGTATAGATGGCACAGGCTCCGTCCATCGAAAGGAATGGAATGAGATTTTTCACTGTGTTCATTTCTTTGGGGGTATAATTACATTTGGGGGAAAATAAATCTTTAACCCAAAGCTTTAACCCAACTGAGCATGCTGGCATCACCTACTTATATAATAAATACATGTCTAATAAATAAATGTCTAAAAAAGAAAACTTCATGGCAATAGGATCACATTAGCAGGGGTCAAGAGTTTATATCAATGCCTGTTAGAGCCCTCTCCAAAGCAGTAGGCTGTTTTCAGGTCCACTATGGAGATTTGCTTTCTTATGCAAGCAAATGCGGTTCACCTCAAGGGAAAAGAAAACAGATCGTCTGATCCTTCACAGTGGGTCTGCACGCCACACTGCTAATCATGAAGAAATCATGGAAATACACCAGGTGTAAGGCACCACAGTTTAAATCCAGCAGAACGTTCCCTATAGCAGCCCTGGGGAGCAGGTCCTTCTGAGGATAATAAAATGCTATAGGAAAATGCAAAAACAAAATGCAGAACGATTAATTAAATAAAGGGCATCTGTCCAAGAAACCTGTAACAACTCTATGAAATGAGTTTTCAGCACCATAATGCACATTTTCTGTTTTGTTTCACAGCAAAACCATTACATGTAAGTGTTGCCTTTGAAACAGCAGAAAAAGACACTGATGAATGTTTCACAGAGGACCAGAGGTTGCCAAAACTAACAGATTTCTGTTTAGAGACCCTCACAGTGAAATCCCTATGAAGTAGCAGAGCTTGAAGAGTAATTAGCCACAACCATAACAAAACAGTGAGCCACTCACCACTCAAATCTCTATGACTTCTCTGTTGTTTTAACTGTCATTGGTCTTGCTGGTGGTTGAGAAAGGATTGTCCATGAAAGAATCACTTAGCACAACACAAGCCAATGTAACAAGAAAAAGAAAGGATATTTCTCATGGCATACTAATCACAAATTGAAAACAATTATCAACACATTGCCTGTTCCCATTCTTTGCAGCCTTTTCAAGCAAACATTATTCCCAGTAAAATTCAAGTGGCGGCAATGGAGCTACATCACAGATGAATCTGGCCCACCATCAGTCATCAAAATCACAATGGGGAATTAGCTAGAGTCTAGAGACTAATATTCATGTTCTCTAGGCTGTGGGGACAGGGTAGGAACTTTCCCTTTTCTTTTAGGCCTTATTTACACTGGAGTATTTCCTTGAGAAGTGGGTGCAGCTCCATCACCAAGAGCAACAATGGGAGGGGAACTAAAGAAGTACAATCTACTACTGTGTTAAGTCTCTATCCATGGTGTAGACCAGGCATTAAGCTGATTATATATCATATGAATTACCCTGACAGGAAGTTTTTTCTAATGTCCAACTTAAGCTTCCCTTACTGCATTTTATGCCCTTTGGTTCTTGGCCAATCCTCAGTGGTTAAACTGTGAACAATTTATCTTCGTCCTCCTTATAATAATCTTTTTTATGTACTTAAAAACAGTTATCATGACCTTGCTCAGTCTTCTCTTCTCCAGACTAAACAAACCCAGATTTTTCAATCTTCCCTCATCTATAGGTCATGTTTTCTAGACCTTTCATCCTTTTTTTTTTTTACTGGATTCGCTAAACAGTCTCCAATTTGTCCACATCTTTCCTGAAATGTGACACTCCTGTTCAGGCCTAATCAGTTCATATTAGAGTGAAAAACAATATTTATTGTTTGTTGCTTACAACACTCCTACCTATACATCCCATAATAATGTTTTGGGGTTTTTTTGCAACAGTGTTACACTGTTGACTCATATGTAGTCTGTGATCCACTATAACCTCCAATAGTGCATCTACACAGCAGGACTTAGCTCAGTTTGCATATCTTATTTTGAGTGATGTCAATTGTGTAGCTTATTTCAAAATAGCTTATTTCGAAATTGGGAGCATCTACACAGCACTTATTTCAAAATAGTGTGTTCTTCCTCTAACTTCCCTTACTCCTCATACAATGAGGGTTACAGGAGTCAGAATAAGCAGTCCTCCAGCTTGACAGTATTTCCACGTTATTTTGAAATAACTGTCTGCTGTGTAGACATGGACTAAGTTATTTTGAAATAACTCTAGTTATTTTGAAATAATGTTGCTGTGTAGACATACCCCAAGAGAGAGTACCCTTCTCACAGTACCTCTTCCTAGGCACTCATTTCCATTTTGTGTGTATGCAACTAATATTCCTTCCTAAGTGCATTACTTTGCATTTATCATTATTGAATTTCATCCTAATTACCTCAAACTATTTCTCTTAGGTAGACCATTTTAAATCTATCCTCCAAAGCACCTGAAAGCCCTCCCAGTTGGGGTCATTTGAAAATGTTATAGGTGTACTTTCTATGCCATTATCTAAATCAATTATGAATGTGTTGAACAGAACTGGATCCATAACTTATACCTGAGGGACCACACTCATTCTTCCCTTTCACTGTGAACAAAACATACCCATTCCTGACTCTGAGGGTATGTCTATACTGCATCCATCTGTCGGCAGAGGGATGCAGATTAGGCAGGTCGACATTGCAAATGAGACAGGGATTTAAATATCGAGTGCCTAATTTGCATAAAAATGGCCACCACATTTTGCCGACTCAGCACTTTGTCGGCTAAAAGCGGCAGTCTACAGGGGTATCTGTCGAGAAAGAAAACCTTTTTCGACAGATCCCTTATGCCTCCTGCCGATATTTAAATCCCTGCCTCGTTTGAAATGTCGACCTGCCTAATCTGTATCCCTATGCCGACAGAGGGATGCAGTCTAGACATACCCTGGTTGATAGAAGCTCAGATACCAAACTGACAAATCTTTTCAGAATTGTCATTCTAATTTTGAATGGAAGCCCCTGGTGACAGAGTCCATGTACACTGAGCAACTCAATTAAGTAATTAAGTGAAAGTTTTCAATATAAATGTGTTTTCTTATCCTCCAATAAATTACCAAAATCTAAAACATGAAATTAGAAGAAAAACTAGTCCTATCAAAGTTCTGACTTGAGTAACATAGTCCTTATTGCATAAAGTAATAAGAATCAGATATTTTGGTATATGAGACTTTTCCTTTTCCTCACTCAACCCCTCCAAAGTTGAACTTCAGAACAGAATGCCTTTAACATTACATAGAAACGTGATGCAACATTTCCTGACACTTTATATGAACTTATATCCTAACATTAATTATGAATTTTGCCTTCTTTTGCTTCTCCCCTTGCTAAAGTCAGCTGCCATCTTGGCCTTCCGGCCCACCCTTTGGACACTTGAGTATTCATTAATTACAGCATATCAGGAGAGCATTCTTGTAAAAATGCCTCTCTCACCAAAACTACCCTCAAATTGCAAAATCAACATTGAACTATTTTGTAGCCATTACTCCTCTGACAGAATTTGAACCTAACTTCCTCTGATCCAAGGTACTGAGACAATTTACTGACTCGTTACAAAAATAAAAGCAGCAATGTCTGAAAGAATTACCTCTACTTTGGGCTACACAATTATATGAAATGGTTTCCTTTTCAGTTGCAAGAACAGTAGTTCTTTGACATCACCTTTTTTCTAATGCTGTCAAATATTGGCCTAAATGAAAATTGGGTCTCTAATTAGCCTAACTGGAAATCAGCTTTGTTGCCTTATCTTGGCATTATATTTTCAGATTTGTTTACTCAGAAGTATTGCTGATTGATTTAACTAAATCTTCATCTCTCCCTTTAACTCTGTATAGGCTATTATTTTGCTTTTTTCATAACAGCAAATAATACTCTCTGACCACTGGTGTAACACATTTAGTAAAAATCTGTATTTCTATCAAGTTTGTTTGCTTATATTTTGCAAAGAAAAAGAGGTAATTTTACTCAGTAAATAACAGTGAGAACTACACACTCCTTCCAATGACTGCTGGTCTTCCTTCGCAGGATACTCCTCCCCTAATCTCTACAAATAGGAGTAAGCAATTGGGCTGTGCTTTCTGGAAGCCTGATATTCAAACAGGAAGCTCCCATTGGCCAGTGTCTGTCCAGAAACTGGTCAATTGGATTGTCCTGGGGGGCGGGAGCAGCATCTGAATCTTCTCTCCTCCCCTCCGAACTCCAGGAGAAAGCACCCCGCAACTGTTTTTGAGCAGTGTGTGGGGCTGCGGGACAAGCGGGGGAGTCTGTCTGGATCGTATTTTGCCCAGGTCTGTGCTAAAGCATAATCACCAACAGGAACAGATGTTAGCAATGCTGCAGATAACAGCAGCACTTTGGAAAGAATCTTCTTTCTTCAGCAGAATGTAAACATGAAAGCAAGATATCTGATAATATATCCACTACAATCTACTTCTTTCACAGACTGCAGAGATGACTATGCACCCACAACAGGCTGGAAAAGAGTTAACATGATGGGTAAGCTTGAGAAACAAGAACCTTATTTCATATAGTCCAGCCTCCTCCTCGTCTAGTGTCATTGCTTGCTTTATCCACTCATCTTACACCTAACTTAATGATAATGCCCAAATCTTTTCTATTATTTGTCATCTGTAGTGAGTATATTTATCCTCATAGAATCATAGAATCATAGAATAATAGGACTGGAAGGGACCTCGAGAGGTCATCGAGTCCAGCCCCCCGCCCTCAAGGCAGGATCAAGCTCCGTCTACACCATCCCTGACAGATGTCTATCTAACCTGTTCTTAAATATCTCCAGAGAGGGAGATTCCACCACCTCCCTTGGCAATTTATTCCAATATTCTACTGATGATGAACAGAAGACACAGAGAGTTGAAGTGATTTACCCTATGTCATGTTCTTTGTGTCCTTTTGTGTAACATTCTTCTGGCTGGATCTGTGTCTCTGTTCTCCCAAAAGGCCCACGCTTACCTAAAACACACAACCAAACTTTCTGTTTAAAAGTACTAGGAAAAAACAAAGAAATCTATGTAATAAATAGATGTTTTAAAAAAATCATTGAGACTTCTACACACTGCAGTTCTCATTTATTCAGCTAGAGGACACTGCAAAGTGATAATTAGGTGCTAAACTTGAGCCATATTCCTACAGATAGCCCTCCTAAAAAGTCATTTAGCACCTAATCAGGTGTTAAAGGTAAAAATTATGAGTTTTTCAACAGCATTTAGACCCTAGTATATTATAAAATAGGGCTTGTCTACATGGTGGAGTTTTACCAGTTATATCAATATAGGTATAAAGATATCATTATAATGGTATATTCCCTGAATGACACGCATATTGCAGTATACAAGGGTTATTCTAGTTTAATTTAACCTCTTCCCAAATGATGTAGGTTAAGCAAAAAAGCAAACACACAACCATATTTCTATATCAGAATAAGGTCTTGTCTATACCTTTTGGCACAGTAACATTGGTTAGGAATATAGAAAATAAATGTCATCTCCTTAACCTATATAGTTTGCCTGAAAAGCCTTCATATAGATGCAGTTATCCTAGCAAAAGGACTTATTTCATTTGGGTAACTGATATAAACTATACTATCAGAATAACTTTTGGCTACACAAGCTGCATCACCAGAACGAGGGTTGATCAGAAAATGCTTTCTAATGCAGACAAGACCTAAGTGTGCCAACACAGGCAATTATGCCAATACTATTATATCAAGTGGAGGCCTTGCCTACACAGCACTGTTTTGTCAACAAAAGTCAGCTTTCACAACAAAACAATGGAGGTGTAGACTCACTGTAGTGTGGCCTCTGTCAATTTAACTCTTATGCCTTGAAAAGAGGCATAGAGCTTTTTGTGACATTAGCTCAACACAGTGGCTATGTCTAAACTGCATCCCTCTGTCGACAGAGGGATGCAAATCAAGCACATCAAAATTGCTAATGAAGCAGGGATTTAAATATCCTGGCCTTCATTAGCATAAAGGTGGCACCTGCTTTTTTCCCAAAACGGAACTTTTTCGAAAAAAAATCAGCAGTCTAGATGCGGATCTGTCAAAAATAAACTCTTTTTCGACAGATCCTGTATTCCTCAAAAAATGAGGTTTACAGGTTCTGCCAAAAAAGGGTTTATTTTTGACAGATATTTAAATCCCTGCTTCATTAGCAATTTTGACGTGCCTAATCTACATCTCTCTGTTGACAGAGAGGTGTAGTCTAGACACAGCCTGTGTTAGCATAGACACTGTGCTTGATTATATCACTGTAAATGGCCCCCAGAAGGTGTCCCAGAACTGGTCAGCAGTTTGGACTCTACTGCCTGTTGCCAGGTACACAGGCATCTGCTCCTCCCCCTTTGGAGGACTGGGAGTTTTTTAAATTCCATTTCCTGTTTGCTTGGCGTGGACAGCTCATCTTGCATCTTCCCAGCTGACCATGGCAGTTCCATGCAGCAAATGCTTTCTCACTTGAACAACAGAGTTGTTTGGTACCCTGGGACTGTGGAGAGAGGAGGATATGCAGTCTCAGCTCTGCTCCAGCTGTAGAAACTTTTGTATCTATGATCAGATTTCTTGTGGCATGTTGGAGAAGGGCCCCAAACAAGACACACATCAATGCCATCCAAAGATCAAGGAGTTGAGGCAGGCATACCAGCAAGCAAGGGAGGCAAACTGTCACTCTGGTGCTGCACTGAAGACCTTCCACTTCTACAATTAGCTGGATCTCATCCTCTGTGGTGACCCCACCTCCACCACTAAGATCCCTAGGGATACTTCAGGGGAGTTGGAGACAGGGCCCAGTCGATTGAAACTTCCCTTGTATAGCTAAGCAGTGGGAACCTGTGGAAAAATTTGTTAATGTGCACTGAGATTTCATGTGATTTCATAGAGAAGATCACTTTCGTGGAGGCACTTGACAGGTTCCTTGACAGAGCTGCTTCATTTCTTCCCCTACTGTAGGAACTTTGTGCCATGCCAATCAATAATCACTTGTGCAGAGTCCAAAGCAGCATACAGGCAAGCAACATAGTAACCCTATCTGAAGCAACACAGATGCACGATATGCACCCTTGCATACTTGTTTACCCTCAGGAATGAGATATTGGGTTCAATTACCCCTTTCTGTGGAAAGTGGTGGAGGAATTTACAATAGGGTCCCCATTGGCATAAAGTGATCCCATTAAAAACACCTTGACCTTTTTCCCCCATTTTTGACTCTCCATCCTGGACCAAACTCAGCATATTTTGGGTGCTCTCTGAGCTGTGTTCTTGCAAGGGAGAGGGGGAACCCACAAGTGTTCCATTGCCCATATATACCATTCTCACTCACACACTTCTTCCTGACAACGCATGGTTGCTTAACCAGGTGACAGTCCACATGACATCGTGGGCACCTGTTTCAGGTGTTGGCTGGTCTTTTTTTCTACAGGGAACTAGTGTGAAGCTGTTTCCCCAGACTTGGAACATGTCCTATACAATAGAATTTTATAACTTTCCATAAAACATTGCCACACATATTTTACCAGGACAATAATGTTCAGCATATTACGAGTTTTCAAATTATCTCTCAGGCCATGTAAATGGCTTGAAATTAACTTAAACAAGCCAGAGATTGCCCTAGAGGACTCTACTGCACATGAAGATTCTAAGTGAAACAAAGAGTAAGGGGAGGAGGTGACGTCATCTGGGAGTGTGGAGCAGTGGCTGGCATTGTGATGAACAAAGCACTACTATGTCTGAATCCCCATTAGCATGAAGCGTATGTCAACAGTAGAGTATAGATTAGGTCCCTACTGCTCTAATGTCTGACAGGGCTGAGTATTCGTGGATCAAAGAGCTGAATCCACCTCTGCTGTGCTGTGCTGTACATCACTCAAAAATCAGGACCAGTCCTATTAATTATTCTCTCTTCTTTAGGATGTTCAATTCAGTGGCTGACCTTATGAAAATTACTAACTTAGCTTTCACCAGAGGCAATATAGCCAAGGTCCATACAAATATACATTTATACTTCTATAACTGCATTGTCTTTGATAATCAGTGCTCCCCTTGGCAACCACAGCATCTCACATACAGTAAGTCTTCTGTGCAGAAATGAAAACAAACAGTTAAGGAGCAATCACTTAAGAAAAACTTTTTCAACAAAGCTGTACCAAATGGCTTCAAGCTCATCTTTCTCTGTAAATAAAGTGATGAAGAGAATGAGATGTTCATTGAAGTGCTCAGGGCCAAAAGACATCCCGACAAGTCTAACAAATGTAAGCACATTTAGAAAATGTTTAAAGTAAGGAAACTATTCCAGAAATACCCTCTTTCCCTTTCCTTGTCCCCCGTGTACTTGCATACTCAGGAAAAGCACCATGTATATTCACGCAACAGTGTTTAGAAATATCAAAATAGAAGGAAACATTAAAGGTATAACGTACTATCCTATACTTCAAATGCTTCAGTTCTGGATAACATGAATAGACATCCAATGACACAAGATGTGTGCACTCTGACACAAGGGAATCACAATGCTTTTCTCAACAAGAGATCACAAACATTCCAGAACCCAACACACAGAAGCCTGGGGGCCATTAAAAATTCAGATCCAATCTGTGTGTTTCAGGTCTCCATCACCGATTTCTTTTTACTACTTGATTTTGTAGTCCAATAATAGTATGTTTTGACACCACATTCACTTTCATGGACCGCAGTGTTAAGTCATATGAAGATAAATTATCATTTATCATTAATATGGATATTGCACTAACAGTTAGATACTCCATTGTGCTAAGCTCTGGATGAATATATAGTAAATGACAGGCCTAAGCTTTAGAATTTCATGGCAGAATAAATAAGCAGGAACAGTGGAGAGTTAATATTGCTTTGAAAATGGTGTGGTGTAGGAGCCTGACCAAAAATGAGAAGACCCAAGTTCTCTTCCTACTTATACTAGTAACTTGCTGGGTGAGCTTAGGCAAGTTACTTCTCCCATAGCTCAGTTTTCCTAAGACCAAAATAGGGGAGATTTCCTTTGTAAACTGCTTTGAATCTATTGGTAAAAATTGCTACATAAGCATTCAATATTAGAGGTTGCACCTCTATAAAATGGAAATCTCTGGTCTGTCTCTAAGATGAATATCGGTACACTGATGCAGTATATCAACTCTGATCACTTGCATTATGTTTAGGAAGTTGCTAAAATAAAATGTTACATTTCAAAACAATTTCCTTCTCTGCATAATTGCTTTGTATTTATACTGTATTACATTAGGGCAAGATTTTCAAGAGTGACAAGTGATTCTGGATAACTTAGTGTCTCTGTGGACAACATCAAGCTGTTTTAAAGGGACTTGATTTTCAAAAAGCACTGAATACCTCCAAATATTGCGATTTGAGCAACCAAAATCTGAGGTACCCAAAAACCACTAGTCATTGGAGCTAGTCAAAAATTTCCCATTGAAATGATTTTCTGGAGGGAAAATGAAGTTTCTGGAAAATCTAAACATGCCATAAAAAGTTTCGATTTTCCATTAGGAAAATGTAAATGATTCTTTCTAGTTGAATTACCAGCAGAGAGGCGTTGCTGGCACATGATAGCTTTGGGACTCCTAGTGATTTTTTACATGCCTAAACCATTAGGCATGGTGCTCAACATCACCACATCTAACATTCTTTGTGGAGCTCCTCCAATGTGCTACTTTCTGATCACTGATTTCTTCTGTTATTAATCTACATCAAAAAGAAACAAATAAGGAAGAGGTCATACATCTTCCAGAATTGTCCTCCTGGACCTAGGCTGAACTTTGGTCAATGGATAAATCAGAAGATTGCTCCACTAGGGACTGAAAGTTCAATTCTCATTGAAATCAATGGAAAGACTCTGTTTGAACTGATTGGGAACTGAACAAGGACTAAAATGAACAAAGGCTTTTGTTGTACAGACTGAATGATATTGTATTGCCTGGGTTAGGTTGGATTTTTTTATTACATTAAAATCAGTGCCTAAATCAGTAAATTGTGGAAATTTCCCATTCCACAAGTAAGCAAATATTTGAAAGTATATATATTTTACTTAGCAACCACCACACAAAAATATACAACAGAGGAATCTGCTAAATCCAAGCCCTCACTGCACATAAAAATGTGTTCTTTTGACAGGTTTGGTCCTTTAATAGGGTTTTGTTGAAGAGGCTGCTATTGTTTTATAAAATACTTTGTGGTTTGGTATGTAAAATATGCAGCCATTTAATATATCTCAAGTAGTTCAATTTTGCATTGTATTTTAACTTTTGATGCAGTATAAGTTTCTCTCCAGCAGTTCACTCTGAAAAGGCTTCATTGTTGTTCTCTATATATTTTGGTTGAGTACAGTAAAACTCCAAGGCTACGTCTACATTGGCCCCTTTTCCGGAAGGGGCATGTTAATTTCACAGGTCGTAATAGGGAAATCCGCGGGGGATTTAAATATCCCCTGCGGCATTTAAATAAAAATGTCCGCCGCTTTTTTCCGGCTTTTAGAAAAGCCGGAAAAGAGCGTCTACACTGGCCCCGATCCTCCGGAAAAAAAGCCCTTTTCCGGAGGATCTTATTCCTACTTTGAAGATCCTCCGGAAAAGGGCTTTTTTTCCGGAGGATCGGGGCCAGTGTAGACGCTCTTTTCCGGCTTTTCTAAAAGCCGGAAAAAAGCGGCGGACATTTTTATTTAAATGCCGCGGGGGATATTTAAATCCCCCGCGGATTTCCCTATTATGACCTGTGAAATTAACATGCCCCTTCCGGAAAAGGGGCCAGTGTAGACGAGCCCCAATAGTCCAGCATCCAATAGTCCGGCACTCCTGATAGTCAAGCATCAAAATGGCAAGAGCCTAGTGAGTGAGCTTCTGCAAAAAATGAGTCACAAGGTAGCAGCAGCAGCAGCTGAACTGAACAAAAAGGGTAAACAAGGTTTAAAAAAACTAAAACATTACAGTATACTGTATACAGTATGTACAATAAAAAGGGTTAAGAACACTTTATATACAGTATATACTGTATACAGTATATACATAACCAGCTTATAGTACCTCCTGATACTCCGGCATATCTGATAATCCGGCTCCACCTAGGTCCCCTAGGTTCCAGATTATCGGAAGTCTACCGTACTTGGAAAATTTCTTCTATGATCAGGGTTATTTCCTTAAGTATTTTTGTATATGTACCATTCAGTTAGATATTATATAAGATACAATTAATGTAAGGACTAGCTGAAAGGATTGGTAATGACAGGTAGCTAGTTCTACCTCTAAATCATCAGTTTGAATCCAGTCTTGGTGCAAGTGATTTGCAGGTGTCAAAAACTGTTTAGCAATACAGGCAGTCCCCGACTTACGTGGATCCGACTTACGTCGGATCCCTAGATACGGACCGGGGTGAGGCAACTCCCGCACATGCGCAGCAGCATTCCCGGGGCTCGCTCACCTGGGTCCTAGGATCCTCCTCCTCCTCGGGCCGGCTCCGACTGGGGTCCCGCAGAGCTGCCGGGCAGAGGAAAAGTGCCCCCCCCACCCCCCTGCCAGCAACAGGCTGCCCCCTCCCCTAAGCAACAGGCTGCAGAACAGACAAAAGCAGCCTCTCTGCCCCTCCTCCCCTCTATACATGCCGGGCTCCCTGGGCAAACAAAGACTCCACCAAAACAAACAAAGTGCTGGCCTCATTGTGTTAGCAAAAAAAGGACCCTCCTCCTAGAACCCTGGGTGGTGTGTGGAAATAAAGCTATTAGCTCAAAGCATGGTGCAGAGCTGTTTGGTATTTGATGAGTTACTCCTTTAGTCCTGAGTTTGTCACAGGGACAGAAATAGATGTGAAATCTTCTGAACAGGGGAACAGACAGCAAAACAAACATAGAGGGGAGTTAACCTTTCCCTATGCTATCCAAAACTAAAAAAAATGTTTGGCTAGAGTTTCCCCTACAATATGTACCAGTTCCGACTTACATACAGAACAAACCTACAGTCCCTATCTTGTACGTAACCCGGGGACTGCCTGTATATATGAAATGCATCAGTTGTCACAGTCCATTCCCTAAAAGAGGTAATGGTAAAATTTAAAAACGAGTAGTCTAATAATACCTTAAAGACTAACAAAACATGTAGATGGTATCATAAGCTTTTGTAGGCACACCCCACTTCAACACACTACAGGCTCACACACTACTTTCACATCCTAATGACTTAACCAATCAACCAAACAATGGAGGGGCTAATTGTTCTTATCAGCCTCTTGTAATTACTTGAACAATTTATTCACCGTCTTTTTTCTCCTTTTTTCCCCTCCTTTCCCCACCTCCTTCCCTTATTTATTCTTGGATATGGACTTTTAGTACTCCTGTCATCTGAAGAAATGGGGTGTGCCCACGAAAGCTCACGATACCATTTACATGTTTTGTTAGTCTTTAAGGT
This sequence comes from Pelodiscus sinensis, assembly GCF_052426305.1. Lineage (NCBI taxonomy): Eukaryota > Metazoa > Chordata > Testudines > Trionychidae > Pelodiscus > Pelodiscus sinensis. The sequence continues at coordinate 19,495,832 of NC_143054.1, forward strand.
GCTACTAGACTATTCATTGTTTTTTAAGTTTTTCTAGTTACGGACTAAATCGGCTACCTTTCTGAAGGCCATGGTAAAGTCACTAGAATTGGCATATGTAATTGTGATTGCTAATACACTTTAAAAGAAAAATCTGCAAGTCAAAAGTGGGAAATATATCAGTTGCACAATCACTGATAACCACTGGTGTCATTAATCAATCATATAAAACACTATCATGAACAAATAAAAAAGCACTATCTTCTTTTTTAATGACAAAACAGTCAGAACCACAAACTTTGAGCAACTGTTTGCATTGAATAAACAAAACTATTTATAAAATAATGAAGCGTGATCAAATGGGATCCTCCCTCCAAATGAAGAAGCTGAATAAAACAATTCAGTTACACTAATTAGAAAAGTAATAGAAATGTAGCCGTGTTAGTCTGGTGTAGCTGAAGCAAAATGCAGGACTATGTATCACTTTAAAGACTAACAAGATGGTTTATTAGATGATGAGCTTTCGTGGGCCAGACCCACTTCCTCAGATCAAATCGTGGAAGAAAATAGTCACAACCATATATACCAAAGGACACAATTAAAAAAAATGAACACATATGAAATTAGAAAGGCGGTAACAGAAAAAATATCCAAACGAATATACGTCTGGGGGCATTTGGTTCCCCACTGAAAAATGACTTCTGATGGGGAAGTAAAGGGAAGCCACAAAAGTGGTCGTGAGAACTTCCCCAGCAATGCAGGCAGGTCAGTTTGAGTGACCAGAGCAGTGAGAGAGTAAGAGTGTGAGAGAGAGTGAGAGACGTTTGCTTGTGGCATGCTCAGCATGGCAGGTGAGGGCTTTGGGGTGTTTCTGAGGAGGTAGATGAGAGGCAGGCTCTGCCCCCTCAGGCAAAGCAGACTGTAGCACCAGGTTAGTGAATCATTTCCATTGTTCTTGTGAATTCCCCCAGAAGTATAAATCTGGTGGTAAAAATTGAAGGCTCCTTTACATTGCCAAAGTGGTGTAAAGAAGCCTTATTGTAAAGAACAATATGGCCTTATAAATGCTAACGGTATTTTAATGATTAGAACTGGTCTAATTTTTGGACTGAAAAAATTCCTATCAAAATGTGCTTCCTGAACTGTTTGACAGTGGCCTTTCTGGAGATCGTCCCTAGTCAATATAACTTGTGAATCTGAGTCTCCAGCCCTCACTTGCTCTTCAGTTGCTGATGATGTAACACTGAGCTTATGACTGCAGAGACTTGTTGACTAAGAAGTTGTTGACTAAGAGACTTGTTGACCTCTCGAGGTCCCTTCCAGTCCTAGTATTCTATGATTCTAAGATAACTAGAAGTAAAGTGTCAGAGCATTACTATTAAACAGCAGGGGTTCGGAATTTTCTCTAACATTCCCCAATCCGATTCTCCATCCACTGAACTGTAGTCTAAATAAAATATCAGTATAATTGAAACCAGCATGATACATTGCATCATTGTAAGAAATATGCAGAATTCTGCAGCATTTAAAATAATATTAGCAGAATGTTTAATTTTTTTTTTTATTTTTTTTTGGTGCAGAATCCTCCAGGAATAAAAAATACTATGGCAAAGTTCAGATATAACATAAAACCAGCCATACTGGGTCAGACCAAAGTCCCATCTAGCCCAATATCCTGTCTGCTGATAGTGGCCAGTGCTGGGTGCCCCAGAGGGAATGAATAGAATAGGGAATCATCAAGTGATCCCTCTCCTGTCATCCATTTCCAGCTTCTGACAAGCAAAACCGAGGGACCCCATAACAGAAATAGAGACCTTATCAGACCTCTCTAGTCTGGCATTTTTGGGCCTGACTGGTGACGAACCAGAGAATTTGCCATGTCATGAGAGGTCAATACTGTCTAGCATGGTGGTTCCCATGATACTGGGGACCAGCAAACCCTTTCACAAACTTTTGGTGGACCGGCAATGTTTTATTTGCATATTTGCTATACAAATTATGAATATGCAAATAAAACATTGCTGGTCTGCCAAAAGCTCAGGCCCCAGTGCCCCCAGTGCCAGCCCTAACCCCTAGAGCCCTCCACCCCTCGACTGCCCCCCACAGCCAGCTACTGATCCCAGAGTCCCCTGCACCCAACCCCCCCAGTACCAGCGCCACATCCCAAACACCTGAGTGCCAGCCCCCACTCCTCAGAGTCCCCTACCACCAGACCCCCCAATACCAGCCTCCTATTTCCAGAGCCCCACTACACCCAACCCTCAAGAGCCTCCCCCAGTGCCAGCCTCCAATATTAGCCCATCCCCAAAGCCCCCCAGTGCCACTCCTGCCTCCATAGCCCCTCCCCCTCCCACACACACACACTACTAGCTCAGCCTCCAGAGCCCCCAGCACTAGCCATGCCCCTGGAGCCCCTAATACTTGCCCCTCCCCCTTCAGCTAGCCCTGTGCTGTTGCCTGCATCATGATGGTTCTGGGGGGCTTGGGCTGGGGTACACTGTGCAGCACCTTCCCTCCCGCTGCAGCAGTTGGGAGAGGTGTTTCCTACCCCATCTCTCAGCCAACCAGTGCCGGGTAGGAGCAGAGTCTCCTCTGGCCACAGAAAAGTGCTTCCCTGTACAGCGGGAAAGCTGAGCGGTGGGGAGGAGACCTAGATTAGGCTACCAGACATAGGAAATTGTAGATTACATGGTTGGCCAGCCATAGCCCCTAGAGCTGCCGTGGCCCAGCAGCAAGAAGTCCATGGCCCGGCACGTCCCCTGCTTACTGGGCTCTTAGAAGTTATGTAGGGGTAAATTATAACTAAAAGTAGAGTACACTGAGAGCCAGGACTGTTGGCTATAAACAAACTTTACAGGGAAATTTGGCCACACCCATAATAAGTGGACATATGGTTAATTAAAATCATGTCAGATCACAGATAATGCTGGACTAGAGAGGTTCAACCTCTATAGCCCCAGTTATGCAAATCATTAAACCGTGTGCTTTACTGTTATACAATGAAGTCACTAGGCCCTTCGTATATGCTCAAAGTTAAGCATGTGATGACATGGAGAATTTCTCTGGCCTATGTTATGCAGGAGGTCAGACTAGATGATTACAATAATCCCTTCTGGCCTTATCATCTATAAATATATGAAATGCATTGATATCAAGGCCCTAAACTCTATTGCAGGCTATTCTTGATATATCTTTTTTACGTCCAATGTATTCATCTGTTCTAAAAATTAATACCAGGTCTACATAGTTTTGAACTGCTAAAATTATGTTGGTTAGGAATGAGAATTTTTACTAATATAAGTATACTGGCACAACCTCTATTGTAGATGTAGTTATATTGGAATAAAAGTGCCATATAGCAGTAGAGGTTATTCCCCTTCCTATATGAGAATAAATGATATCACTATAAACACATTTATACCTATATAAATGTGTCAAAAATTGCGAGATTTGTATTCTATGTACTATAGAGGTATGATTAAAGCGTGCACATGTTGTATGTGGACAAACCTTAATTCAGATTATAATCTCAGTGTTGTTTTCATTCTAAAATCAATGAGTGGTTTGCTATTGACCTCAACAGTATCAGAGTTAGGCCAATACTGAGCAGTTCTGGAACATCCATTCACAAAACCTAAACACTTGATCTGAGGGCATGTAGAGTGAATTTCATGTTAAATGCATAACAGGTTATGGAAAGCAAACTTCCAGCTCTTTATTTGCATGGGGCCAAATACATTCCTTGTGTGACTCCAATTACTTGACTTTTCAAGATTTACATGTTCATCATTTTTTCAGCTGGAAACACTAGTAACAGATCTCAGGCAAATCTGTGCTTGGCAGAAGTTATTCACAATTACTTCATCCAGCTACATTGTGTCTTGTGCGAGACATGCTGGATTCCCCACCCAATGACAGCAATGCATTAGAAGACAGGTGGATACTCTTCTTGGTCACTGACTACATAATAATGTGGCAGTAATACCCATAATGACCACATGCTGATGCTCTAACACTGCCACTTAGTCATGCAAATAGTATGCTTTTCCCATGAACAGAACCCCAATTTTTGTATAGCCATAACCATTGTTCTACCAAAATAACACCATTAAACCTCCATTTAACAATAGATTAATGACCTATTTAGTCTTTCAGTCAGTTTTCTGCCAGTCTGGGCTCTTAAATGCTACATTGGTGAAATGAGATTCACGGTAGGAGGATTCCCTTTCACTGAGTGTCTTCTTGACAATGTCAGGAGCTATGTCTCACTTCACTTGTTGCACAAAGTACTGCAAGACTCATTTCATAAGTAACCTTGTGGCTCTGTTTACTTCAAAGGGGCCAGGATTTTTATCCTCAATAATTAGATTCAGGCAGGTAGGGGGAGAGGATAAATGACTTGAAGAACATAGTGGCTACATCTACACTGGCACCTTTTTCCGAAATGCTTAAAACAGAACAGTTTTCTGTTATAAGTATTTCCGGAAAAAGAGCGTCTACATTGGCAGGATGCTTTTCCGGAAAAGCCCTTTTTCCGGAAAAGCATCCGTGGCCAATGTAGACGCGCTTTTCTGGAAAAAAGCCCCAATCGTCATTTTCGCGATCGTGGCTTTTTTGCAGAAAAGACTACTGTGCTGTCTACACTGGCCCTTTTCCGGAACAGTTTTCCGAAAGAAGGACTTTTGCCCGAGCGGAAGCAGCATAGTTTTTCCGGAAAAGCAGCTGATTTCTTACAGTAGATCGTCAGTGCTTTTCCGGAAATTCAAGGGGCCAGTGTAGACAGCTTGCAGCTTATTCCGGAAAAGCGGCTGCTTTTCCAGAATAAGTGGCCCAGTGTAGACACAGCCGATGGGTTTGGGGAGAAATCAAAATAAATGTGAAGACAGTGGTTGTGATCCCAATTAAAAGTGAATCTTAATTTAAACTTGGAATGGAAAGCAAAACTGCCAAAAAGTAGTTTTCTCTCTGGGTCAGGGCCTCTTTTTGCTTAATGTTGTTATTCATGGTCAGTTTTTAAGCAATGCAAAAAAACCAAAACAAACCAAAACAAAAAAGCTAAGCTATGCCTGCTTTGAAAAGCTACCACTGACCTTCACTTCTCCAAAACAGAAAAGGGTTGTTCTTCCTTTTCTAATCAGACCTGATTTTAACAAACTGCTTCCATCTACTTGTAAACGATTTTCCAAGCCACTCAGCTTGGTTCTTCACTCCCTCCTGAGTATGAAAGCTTTATTGTTCCCTGTTAACGTTTCTACCATCCACCCCTCCCCACCTCAAGCCTTTGCACAAATGGACTCATTTGAGCTTCTGTATGAAGACCACCTGCAGCAGACCTTGAAATGACTAACATGGAAACAGACAGAGACACTACTTAAAGCCTAGTTTCATATCTACTGTCTATCTCGCTCTGTTTCTCACACCAAAAACTACTTCATTTCCTACACCCACTGCTAAAGTAATAGTCCCAAAAGCGAGAGCAATAATTTACAGTAACTTTTCTTAATACCCAAACATTAATTTTATTTATTATACCAAGAATGAAATTTACTTGAGGCAGCCAGTGATTGGCATCTTTGGAGGAAATATGGTAAATTACTCAAATATATGGGTATAGCTTCAGAGATTTATAAAACATTGCCTTGAATGGTTATTACATGATATATGACTAGTGCTGAGGTCATGTCCAATGTATATTTTGCTCATTTACTTTTGCAGGTGGGGCTGAAACAGTTGCCAATTCACAAAATGAAGTTTAAAAAATATAATAGATTGAAAAGGAGATTTGCAAAGTTACATTAAACAGTGTTACTTCTTAATAGCAAATATACATGTCTCTACATCCAGGCATGATCAAACCCCAGCTTTTGACTGTTTGAAAAATAAAGAATAAATTAAAGACTCAATCCTGCAAACACTTACTATGGGTACTAGGTACAGTGCTTATTATCTGACTACTACAATATAAATCAGTGGAGCACACCCAGTAGAAAGTAATATGCCCCCTGCATCAAATAGGTCTACTTATAATTGTGAAAGGATTGTGCACAGTAGCATTCACATGACCAGAACTTAGAGGCTTGATTCTGCAAGACTTATTCAGGTCCACTAAAATCAATAGTATGGACTTGCAGTGGTGAAAATAAGAGCAGAATTTGGCCCAAGGGCCTCATGTGTGTGGCCTCCAAATAAACAGATAAGAAAAATCTTCTGCTTTTCAAGCTTCACAGTCAAATGTACTGGGGTAAATGAATTTAGCAAGTGACTTTTTTTTGTTTCTTCATTGGAACACATTTGAAAACTCTAGCTCTGCTCTATTTTTCTTGTCTGTGCTAAGGAGAAAAGAGAAATGTAAGGATATTTAATAAAGATTCAGAATATGACTTTCTTACTTCTTTTTTTTTTTGTAGGAAATAAAATGTGTGATGTTTGAAGTCCCTAAATCACAAAAGGCATATTTTTAATATCTTGTACTAGGGAAAACCTTTTTAATAGCAGTGGAAATCCCCATGTACCACATCTAGGTGTATCTAGATGGATTGCTTCCATATGAATACATTTTCCTTCACCATTTTTCATTCTATTGTACATATCTATAACGTATGCTTTTTATAACGAAGGACTACTCTTAATAACCTTGTATTTATTTTATTTTATTTTTTTAGAAAGAGCAGATGTGATGAAGTGAATGAGAGCTATTGGTTTAATAAAGCACAGTCATCATCTTCCTTCAGATGTTACAATAAACCAGATTAGATAGAGCTCTAATGGAGAAAGTTTGTATGTTACTTCTACTGTTGATAAATGGGAAGAAATTTCATTTTCTCCTTTTCGATATATGCTGTATATATGTGCATATTTCATTGTTTAGAATTTGGCGCTGCAAAGATATGAAACCAAAGCATCCCTAGATTTTAAAATGGTCAGTTATACAAACAAACTAAACTGGTAACAATAAGGAAGTGTAAGGTGATAAAAGTCCTTTTTTCTCCCCAGATAAATATTTTTCATTAAGATATTGAATATATTTCTCTCTATAGTGTCATTCAAGTAATAACAGAAAGCTTGGTGTCATGATGGAAAAAAAGACATTAGAACTATTTAGAGGTGGAGAAAGGGGATCTGTGAATGTACATCAAAGAGAGGGTCTTGTTTTTCCTTCTATTCCCTCAATGTTTCCATGAAATCTAAGGCAATGACATCACAACAAAACAAGGTTGCCAAGATATACTATACAAAAACATGTTTTCACATGGTTACATTTTCTGCAAATTATAGCTCTTGGAATATAAATCAGAATAATTGTTTAAATCAGAGTGACTGTTGAAACAGATTTACAGAGATCAAATCAAAAATGTAATAATTCTTGTGGTTTCACTAATGCTCAGAGCACCAAATACTTCTAAAAATTTTGGTTGTCAGTTATATATAGTGTTTACATTATCATGCTGCTTGAACAGAGAAAATATATATTTTAAGATGAAAATGTGAATCCAGGGTTACAAGAATGTTTCTGAAACAGCTAAGTCATCTTGTTTCAAGTAAAACCAGATGTTTGCTTAAAGTGAAAGCCAATCATTTCTTTTAATTATGTTCACTGGTTAGGCCACCAGGAATATCCATATGTGCACACAATGATCCGATTAAAATCAAAGACCTTATGATGGAGAAAGCAATCAACAACTGAAGGACCACCAAATGATATGCAATGCACTGATCTGGATTCTACCATGTACATTGCTCATTTTCACTCAGCAAGTCAAACAAGAAAGATATTGCTAGAATTCTCTAAGACAGTCATGTGTGAATTATAGCCTAGGTTCCTACAACTTCAGTACTGATGGTCTGGTAAACAGTGCCTTCAACCCAATTAACCTGGATTAAATGTAATTTTTGACACTGCACATAGTCAAATCTTCCAGAAAGACTGAAAGCAGCGTACATTGTAAGGGAACCGCTGCATCAAAATCAGTGCGCTCTTCAGCTTTTTAGAAGATGTTCTATATCTTGGGGTATGTCTACACTACCCCGCTAGTTCGAACTAGCGGGGTAATGTATGCATACCGCACTTGCTAATGAAGCCCGGGATTTGAATTTCCCGGGCTTCATTAGCATAAGCGGGGAGCCGCCATTTTTAAATCCCCGCTGCTTCGAACCCCGTGTAGCGCGGCTACACGGGGCTCGAACTAGGTAGTTCGGACTAGGGTCCTATTCCGAACTACCGGTACTCCTCGTGAAACGAGGTGTACCGGTAGTTCGGAATAGGCACCCTAGTCCGAACTACCTAGTTCGAGCCCCGTGTAGCCGCGCTACACGGGGTCCGAAGCAGCGGGGATTTAAAAATGCGGCTCCCCGCTTATGCAATGAAGCCCGGGAAATTCAATCCCGGGCTTCATTAGCAAGTGCGGTATGCATACATTACCCTCCTAGTTCGAACTAGGAGGGTAGTGTAGACATACCCTTGGTGATCCTGAGAGTGAAAGTAAGGTCAGAAGACATGTACGGTGCTTCATATTAATACAGGTTGAACCTCTGTAATCCAGGATTCCCTAAACCAGCAACATCTGTGGTCCTGTAGGCTGGTGGCTGGACTCCCCACTGCTGGGCTGCCCGGCGGACTACAACTAGGCAGCCAGGCAAAACCCAGTAGGGCTACCCCGTGGGGCCAGGATCCCAGCTCACTGCAGTGGGGCTGCCCCCACAGGGCCAGGAGCCCAGTGCGCAGGGAGCTGGATTGCCCAGCATAGCAAGGAAGGAGGTGGGGGGATGGACCAGCAGGGCAGTGAGGTTGGTGGCAAGGGAGAGTCAGCCAGGAGGCTGGTGAATGGTCCACCACCAGGGAGAGAATTAGGGCTTTAGGTTCAGCCTATCAAGTAACCAGAAACTATAACATGTAACTTGTGTAACCAATCACAACCAACTACCTCAGGTCACAGTACAAAAATTGATATCAAAACATGCCAAAGAAGCTGAATTGTATTTTACATGGAAATATTGTAAAATGTTGAAAAACTGCAAAATTATTCCAGTTTCACAAATATTTGATGAATTTGAACAAAGGGTATATTTCATTACTATTTTTCTGTGATTTTTTTTCCTCACATCATTTCACTAGTAAAAAAAAGTGAACTTAATAGCTGAGAATAGGGATCTTCAATTTAGTTTAATCAGCTAATCAAATAGTCGATGGATTTTCCATCAATTAGTCGATAAGCAAGGGAGCCACAGCAGAGTTAGCTCCCGGCCTGGCCTGTCAGCTCTTAATACATTGAAAAAATTTAAAGCACAGCAGGAAGGATCCATCACAAGCTGAGACAGCTGATTCTCGGCTTCCACCAGGTCCCCACTGCTGTGCACCAGCGTTTTAAATGTATTAAGAGCTGACTTGGGGGACCCAGCACGAACCAGGAATCAACTGTCCCAGCTCATGCCAGGTCTTGCTGAACTTCTGATTTTTAAATGTATTAAGAGCCAGTAGGCTTTTAATACATTTAAAAAGCAGAGGCATGGTGTTTGGGACTGGGTGCGAGTTGGGATCAGTTGAATCCTGGCTTGCACCAGGTCCCTGCTACCCCCCTGCCTCCCCTGGCCCCAGTGGAAACGGTGCTGTGGGGAACCAGCTTTTAAGCCGGCTTCTCCCAACACCAGCTCCTGTTCTCCCCCTGTTGCTGCCTCTGATAGAGGCAGAAAGGGGGGAAGACAGAGTGATTAGTCAAGGGACTAGTCAATTATCCAATAAGCTTTTGCTTATCAGATAGTCGACTAGTCCTAACATCCCTAGTTGAGAAACGAACAAACTGACATCAATAACTATGTAGATTCAATATGGGATAAAATAAAATTAATCTATGACATCGTATAAAGGAGCCACCATTTACACCAAAAGCTTACTTATAGCTTTTAAGTAAGAAAGTTTTGTTGAAAGGATGTCAAAACAACAACAGGATCATGAGCTATTCTTACAAAACAAATGAGTATTCAGTAATCCCACTTAGGCTATGCTCTACTGGTAATGTATTCATAATTAAAGTATTATGTGATTTATGGAAGTCAGAAGGGAAATTACTCTAAAAAAATCTACACTGAGTAGTTAGAACTCCCAGCTCTCAGTGTCCCAAAAGGCTACACTTCAACGATCATCATGGCTTGGTTTAAAAGATCTTTCACTTATTTTTGCGAAAGGTTTGCTTGACATTTTCAACTGCATCTATTAAATGTGTTTAGTAGACAGGATAACTCACTTATCAAGGCTATGCAACAGTGTAATTACAGCATCAGTCCACGACAGCAATAGATATTTCACAACATACAATGCATACAGAAATCTTGAGAAAAAATATCCAGAAGAATTAATTTCCAGAAACATTTGAAACTCAGGGCTCATCTAGACTACACTAAAGTGTCGAAAGGGGATATGCAAATTCCTGAGGAATTTGCATATCTCCTTCTGATCTCACTTTCAAAAGCGCAGCTTTCGAAAGTGAAAGTAGTCAAAATGTGGGTTTTTTTGGCAACCCTCCCTTTTTCGAAAAGCCGTATAAGCCTCATTTTTTAAGGAAAGGCTCCGCTTTCGAAAGTGAAATTGGAAGAAGATATGCAAATTCTGTGGGAATTTGCATATCCCCTTTCGCCATTTTAGCGTAGTCTAGATAAGCCCTCAATGTACAGCAAGATTATACTGTATTTTATATTATGTCTGTCTTTTGTAATTACAGTCTATATTAAGCTGCTTTTCTTATATGAAATATGTAGCACAGGGTACATCTAAACTACATCCCTTTTTCGATAAAGGGATGTAAATTAGAGATATTGAAATTGTAAGTGAAGCTGGGATTTGAATTTCCTGCGCTTCATTTACAAAATGGCGACCGCGGCTTTTTCTCAAACCTGTAATACAGGATCTTTCAAAAAGGGAGTTACTCACCTCATGCAGTAACGAGTGTTCTTCGAGTAGTGTCCCCGCGGGTACTCCACTGTAGGTGAAGAGTTGCCCTGAGCCGCAGATCGGAGCTTTGTATAGCAGTTTCCCCTGTTGAGCCACGCATGCCCAGGAGGCGTCTCGAGCCCTTCCCGCCTCCTGAGGAGCGTGGCTCAACCCCCTCCCTTTCAGTTCCTCATCTCCGCCCGAGAATTTTGACTCCGAGCAGAGGGGAGGCACGGAGGGTCGTGGAGCACCCACAGGGACACACATCTCGAAGAACACTCGTTACTGCACGAGGTGAGTAACTCCCTTTTCTTCTTCGAGTAGTGTCCCCATGGGTGCTCCACTGTAGGTGACTACAAAGCAGTATTCAATGTAAGGCTGGAGGGAGCCGGAGTCATTGTTTAACAGAGGTAGAGAGTACTGCTGTGGCAACTGCTGAATCATTCTTGAGTTGTGGAAGGATAGCGTAATGTTTAGCAAAGGTATGGTCTGAAGACCATGTTGCTGCCCGGTAAATGTCTCTTAAGGGGACGTTGCTGAGAAAGGCTGTAGAGGCAGCCGTGGCTCGAGTGGAATGCGCTCGTGGTGGGCGTTGTAGCGGTCTATTGCCCAGAGAGTGGCACTTAATTATGCATGTCGATATCCACTTTGAGATTCGTTGCGATGATATTGGTGTCCCTTTGGATCGTTCAGCAATGGAGATAAAAAGTCTTTCAGATTTACGAAATGGTTTTGTTCTTTCTAGGAAGAAGGCCAGAGCGCTCCGGATGTCCAGAGTGTGTAGGCTGGCGTCTGTCTGCGAAGAATGCGGTTTTGGGAAAAGGGTAGGTAATACGATTGGTTCGTTGAGATGGAATTCTGTACAGACCTTTGGCAAAAACATGGGGTGGGGTCTAAGTATGACCCTATCCTTTGTGAAAACTGCGTAAGGAGGTTCTGACATTAATGCTCTGAGTTCGCTCACCCTCCTGACGGAGGTGATGGCTAAGAGGAAACAGACTTTCATAAAAAGGAAAGGAAGTGGTACTGTTACCAGTGGCTCAAAGGGAGGTCTGGTGAGGCAGTTCAAAACAAGATTTAGGTCCCACAAAGGGGGTGGAGCCTTATGTGGTGGGTACACATTCTGGAGTCCCTTGAGGAATCTCTTCGTAATAGGATGGTTAAAAATGGAGAAGCCGTCTACTGAGGTATGAAATGCTGCTATTGCAGAGAGGTATACTCTTAGGGTACGTCTACACTACAGCGCTAATTCGAACTAACTTAGTTCGAATTAGTTAATTCGAACTAAGCTAATTCGAACTAACGCGTCTAGAACTAAAAACTAGTTCGAATTAGCGTTTTGCTAATTTGAACTAGCATGTCCACATTAAGTGGACCCTGAACAGGGCTTAAGGATGGCCGGAAGCAGTGCTGGCAGGGCATCAGAGGAGGACTTAGAGCATGGAGATGCTGTCTCAGGCTAGCCGAGGGCTGTGCTTAAAGGGACCCGATCCTCACCCCGGACAGACAGTTCTCAGGGGTGCCCCGCTTGAAAACCAGTCCTGGCTTGGAGTGCCCGGAGTGCCCACACTGGGCACATCACACCACTCAGCCATCAGTCCGACTGCACTTGCCGCAGGCTGCCATCTGGGGAGAGGGGGCAATTGGGGGGCTGCAGGAGAGCTTCCACCCCCAGAAGCCCGCAGAGCCAGCCCAGTCCTCCCCATCGGGGGCTCGTACCCCATTCCTCCCTCACCTCCTTCCACTTACCCTTCCCTAGCCCCCCTTCCTGATGTACAAAATAAAGATAACGTTTCTTCCAACACTGACTCTGTCTTTATTGAACAAAACTGGGGGAGACTGGGAAAAGGAGGTGGGAGAGGGGAAGAGAGACCCTGGGAGAGGGGAGGGCAACTAAAATGATCAGGGGTTGGGAACAGGTCCCATATGAAGAGAGGCTAAAGAGACTGGGACTTCTCAGCTTAGAAAAGAGGAGACGGAGGGGGGACAGGATAGAGGTCTCTAAAAGCAGGAGTTGAGTGGAGAGGGTGCATACAGAAAAGTTCTTCATTAGTTCCCATAAAGAAGGACTAGAGGACACCAAAGGAAAGGAATGGGTAGCAGGCTTCAAACTAGTAACAGAAAGTTGTTCTTCACAAAGCAAAGAGTCAACCTGTGGAACTCCTTGCTGCAGGAGGCTGTGAACGCTACAACAAGAACAGAGTTTAAAGGGAAGTGAGATCAAGTCTTGAGGTTGGGTCCATGGAGTGGTATTAGCCAGGGGGTAGGAGTGGTGTCCCTGCCCAAGGTTTGTGGAAGGCTGGAGAGGGATGGCACGAGACAAATGGCTTGGTCACTGTCTTCGGTCCATCCCCTCCAGGGTCCCTAGGGTTGGCCGCTGTCGGCAGACAGGCTACTGGGCTAGATGGACCCTTGGTCTGACCCAGGACGGCCATTGTAAGCTCAGGGCTCAGGGTCGGGGGTCTCAGTGGACCACGTTGATTTTCATGCACACCTGCTCCTGGGTGGCCAGGCTGGCAGCTCTCCTGCCCTAGACGGCCACTTTCCTGTGCCTAGTGCGGAGATCGTGGACAAGGTCCACAATGTCCACACTAGCCCAGGCGGGTGCCCGCCTCTTGCGGTCCCGGGCAAGCTCCCAGGAGCCGCCAGCCTGGTCCCGGGAAGAGGGGGAGGGCTGGGGGGCATCGGGTGGCTGGCTCGATCTGTGCCAGGTGCAGGGTCTGCTGGCTGGGTGCTGGTAGGCTTGCACCTGGCATGGGCACCGTAGCCAGCCCGTGCCCCTTTAAGGGCTCCGGGACCGGGAGGGGGGGCATAGAGTTTCCCTGGTGTTGGCCAGAGTGGTCACCAGGGAAACCTGGGGAGGGCTAGCCTCCCACTAGTTCGAATTAAGGGTCTACACAGCCCTTAATTTGAACTAGCTAGTTCGAACTAGGCTTAATCCTCGTAAAATGAGGTTTACCTAGTTCGAACTAAGCGCTCCGCTAGTTCGAATTAAATTCAAACTAGCGGAGCGCTAGTGTAGCGCCTATTAAAGTTAGTTCGAACTAACGTCCGTTAGTTTGAACTAACTTTGTAGTGTAGACATACCCTTAGAGAGGAGATTGACAGTCCTGATGCTTTAAGGTCCAGAATGTAGTCTAGGATGGTATTTAGTAGTGAGGCACGGGGCTCCACTTTGGCTCGCTGACACCAGAGACAGAAATGTGTCCATTTCTGTTGGTAAGTTTTCCGAGAAGACTGTCTCCTGCTATGGAGGAGGACATCTTTTACTCGCTGGGAGCAGCACTCTTCTACCTCCGAGAACCAGAGAGAAGCCATGCGTGAAGATGCAGGGTATTGAGTTGTGGATGCAGTATCCTGCCGTCGTCCTGAGATAGTAGGTCTATCCGGTATGGTAGTGGGTGGGGAGGCTGGACCGCTAGCCTGTGAAGGTATGGGTACCAGGTTTGGCGAGACCATGATGGCGCAATCAGGATGACTAGGGCTTTGTCTCTCAGGATCTTGCGCAGAACTCTTGGGATGAGCGGTATGGGAGGAAAGGCGTAGTGTAGGGGGGCTGTCCATTTGATTAGGAAGGCATCCCCCAGAGAGTGTTTGCCAAGTCCCGCAAGTGAGCAGAATTGGGGACATTTGGTGTTCTGGGTAGAAGCAAAGAGGTCTATCAATGGCCATCCCCACTGGTGGAAAATTGAGTTTGTCACCTCCGTATGTAACTCCCATTCGTGGTCTGCGGTGAAGTTTCGGCTGAGGGAGTATTGGTATTGTTCACTCCGGGCAGGTAGGATGCTATTAGGGTGACTTGGTTGTGGATGCATGAGTTCCACAGGTGAATAGCCTCCACGCATAAAGAGCGGGAGCGGGAGTGGGCTCCACCCTGTCTGTTTATGTAGAACATCGTGCAGATGTTGTCCATTAGGATGCGGACTGTGTGATTGGTGATGTCAGAGGCAAAGTGTGCACAGGCATTCCTTATTGCCCTCAATTCGAGGAGATTGATATGTAAGAGTGTCTCGTTTGGGGACCACCTGCCTTGAACTTTGTGACCGTCCATATGTGCTCCCCAACTGAGCAGGGAAGCATCTGTGGTGATTTGGATAGTGGGTTCAATTTGTTGGAACAGAACCCCTGCCAGAAGATTGTTTGGTACTGTCCACCATCATAAGGATGCGAGCACGTCTGGTGGGTGTCATGATGCAAGCATGTTTTGTTTCGAGGGTGTCGTGATGGGATATAAACGGTTGCAATCCAGAGCTGAAAACATCGAAAGTGCAGACGAGCATGGTGGACTACATAGGTGGTGGAAGCCATGTGTCCCATTAGTCGGAGGCATGTAAGTACTGTGGTGGTAGGAACTGTGAGCATCCCGTTTATAATTTCTCGCATGGTTGCAAAGTGTTGCTGAGGTAGGTATGCCCAGGCTGTAACTGAGTCCAGGCGTGCACCAATTAACTCTATATCTTGAACCGGGTGCAGAATTGACTTGTCTTGGTTGATTAGAAGGCCTAGACGACTGAGGAGGGCCGTGGTCGTATGTATCATAGAGGCGGTTTCGGCGTATGAGGATCCCTTTAGAAGGCAGTCATCTAGATAAGGAAATATGATGACATTCTGCCATCTGAGATACGCAGTTACGACCGCCAATACTTTTGAAAATACCCTCGGAGCTGATGAGAGACCGAAGGGAAGAACCTTGTACTGGAAATGGTCTAGTCCCAACGTGAAGAGTAGGTAACGTCTGTGGGAGGGGTGGATGGTTACATGGAAATAGGCATCTTGGAGGTCAAGGGCTGCGAACCAGTCCCCTCGATCTAGCGCAGGAATGATTGTGGAAAGAGTGACCATCTTGAAACATTGTCTCTTGAGAAATTTGTTCAGTTTGCGGAGATCCAATATAGGTCTCCAACCCCCTGTTCTTTTCTCGGTCAGGAAATAGTTCGAGTAAAACCCTCTCCTATGGAACTCTCGGGGTACCCTTTCTATAGCCCCAATGACAAGGAGCCGATTGACTTCTTGTTTTAGAAGGGTTTCGTGAGAGTGGTCCCTGAAAAGGGACAGGGTAGGGGGAAGGGTAGGGGGGATAGAAATAAAAGGGATGGTATAGCCCACTCGAATTATCTCTAGGACCCAGCGGTCCGATGTTATGGATTCCCAATGTGGGAGGAAGGCGCACAAACGGTGGTTGAATAGATGGCCATGTTGAGGTGCTAGATTGAACGGGAGGTCTTGCAGACCCTCGATCAAATGTTCAAATTTGCTGCTTAGATGGTTGGTTAGCCAGCGGGCGGGCTTGGTTGGGTCGCCTTCTGGGACCTCTCTGTCTTGGTCTGTTGTCTTCATAAGGCCTCTGTGGTCGACTGTATTGTCCATACCGATATCGATTATATGAATTATATGGGGCGTATCGCCTGCATTTATAGGGTGGCGTGCACATACCTAGCGTGCAAAGTGTGGACTTAGAATTTTTGCTGTTGTGGAGCATTTCATCCGTACTGGCTGCAAATAGCTTTTGTTTGTCAAATGGCAAGTCCTCCACTTTGGGCTGGAGTTCGCGGGGAACTCCAGACTACTGGAGCCAAGAAGCTCTACGCATCACCACCGCTGTAGCTGTAACTCGGGCTGCAGTGTCAGCTACATCCATTGCCTTTTGGAGAGCGGTGCGGGCGATCATATGGCCCTCATGAATTATTGATTTTAAGATAGGTCTTTTGGAGTCGGGGAGATGCGCCATTAGTTCTCCCAGTTTTGAGTAGTTGTCAAAGTCATGATTTGCTAAGAGAGCAGAGTAATTTGATATTCTGAGTTGTAGGGTTGAAGAGGAGTATACTTTCTTGCCAAAGGAGTCCAACTTTTTGTGGTCCTTGTCTGCATTGCCCGTCCTATATTGTGAAAGCTTCACTCATTGTTGTGCTGAGTCCATGACTAGTGAGTTAGGTTGTGGGTGACTGAAGAGAAAGTCGTTGTCTTTTGAGGGGACAAAGTACTTTCTGTCAATTTTCCTGTTAGTTGGTTGGATGGATGCAGGCGTCTTCCACAGATCTTTTGAGGTCTCCATGATTGCCTCGTCTATGGGCAGGGCAATCTTGCCCAGTAGTGTCGGATGTAGATTCTTTAGCAATTGGTATTGTTTCTTTTGCACCTCTTGCAGGGAGACATTCTGGCTTGTCGCTACTCTCTTGAATAGTTCTTGGAACTGTTTTAGATCGTCAGTCGTTCCACTGTCTGATGGTACTACGGCGTCCTCTGGTTGTGCATCAAGGGCATCAGAGTGTGTGACATTTACTGATTGAGTATCTGAGTCGTTGTCTGAGATTTGTTCCATGTCGAACTCCGAAAAACTTGCTGGAGATAGGGGTTGTGGCCGAGGCAAACTTCTCCGGGATGCAGTGGAGCGAGGTGGGGAGCGGTGTCCATATGGCTCCCAGTGTTCCCACGGTCCCCATTGCGGTGGATAAGGTCGAGGTGGGTAAGGCCAGTGTGGGTGCCATGGGCCATGTTGTGGCGGAGCCCTATAATGGTGGGAGCGAGCCTTCCCAGGTGACGGATGTCGCGAGGAATAGACCGTGCGGTGGTCATCATCAGGAAGGGGAGCGTCGTGAAGAGACAATGGTGATATCAACCTGGGAGGGGATTGCCTTGATGGAGACCTCCCAGGAGAGTAAGAAGTAGAGGGCAGGCACAGATAATGATGCCTGCTGTATGGATCAGTCTCTTGTTGGGGCTGATCCCTAGCAGCCTCATCTGGCTGCTTGTCTGGCTGTGGCAGGACCAGTGGAGCATCAGCTGGTGCCAGTGGCTTCGGAGGCTGCCCATCGTTTTGCTGCGGTGCCGGGACTTTAAGAGGCACCACAGCTTTAAGCCGTGGTGTAGCTTTCGGCGCCGCAGAGGCTTGAAGCGGCGCCAGGGCTGGAAGCGGTGCTGCGCTTTGAAGCAGCACCGCGGTTTGAAGCTGCGCCGGATTTTCATGCCGTGCTGGCTGCTTAAAGCGCTCCCGGGGCCGCTCAGCTGTTGAGCGCCCCGATGCCGGCGCGGAGTGGGAGGATCGCCCCGAAGCCTTAGTGGCAGGGGACTTCCCAGCCTGGTGTGCCTCTCCTCTGTGATTGGGAGAGGAAGATGCTGGACGGGAGCGGGATGGAGAAGGTCTCGGTCTTGGGATGTTCCTGGAAGGCAGCGGAGGCTCTTGCCGCACTATAGATTGTTCCCCCACAGGCTGTAAAGCTTTTTCAAATAAAATCATTCTGAGGCGGAGCTCACGGTCTTTTCTGGCTCTCGCCATCAGGGAATTGCAGTGGGTACAGTTGTGGGGAGAGTGAGTCTCCCCCAAACAACGTATGCAGTCTGAGTGACCATCTGAAGCCGGCATTGGGTCCCGGCATTGACCCCACTTTTTAAAACCTGAGGAGCCAGACATTGCGGGCTCTCTCCTTCTTGAAATTAATATATTTATCTTCTATATTGTTATAGTTTATGTGGTTTTGCTTCTTTTTTTTTTTAAATGTCTTTATGTGTCCCTTGTTTTGAGTCCCGGTCTGAGGTAAGTTCAAGCCCCCTGAGGGAGGGATTTAATTAAGTCTATCTTTTCCTATTTCTAGGGGGTTTTTTTAATAAAAAAACAAGGAAAGAGTAACTTGGATAAAACAGGGGAAGCTAACTATGCCTAAATAACTAAGGGGAAAGTAGTCAGATAGTCTGACAGGGAGCTCCTGGCTGCTCCGTCCGCTGATGAGGGCGGTTAAAGAGGAACTGAAAGGGAGGGGGTTGAGCCACACTCCTCAGGAGGTGGAAAGGGCTCGAGACGCTTCCTGGGCATGCGTGGCTCAACAGGGGAAACTGCTATACAAAGCTCCGATCTGCGGCTCAGGGCAACTCTTCACCTACAGTGGAGCACCCACGGGGACACTACTCGAAGAAGAAATTGGGCATTTCCGTCAAACAATCCCCATCTTATCCACGTTATTTTTTCCAAAAAGCGGCTTTTTGAAAAAAAGCTGCGGCCGCCATTATGTAACTGAAGCATGGGAAATTCAAATCCTGGCTTCATTTACAATTTCAATATGTCCAATTTACATCCCTTTATCGAAAAAGGGATGTAGCTTATATGTACCCAAAGTTATAAATAATGTCGGTAGCAAGTAGAGCTTATCAAAAAGTGAAAACCTATCTTCACACATAAAAGAGTGTCAGAAGCTTATAACTAGATAAATTTGTTAGGCCAGGTCTACACTAGACCCAGCAGCTCAGCTTAAGGAATATAACTCGAGCTACATTGAATACGTAGTTGGAGTCAGCTTATCTTAAGCCGAACTTGGTGCCATCCCCACAGTGGGAGGCGAATGGGACCAAATGCTCCCATTGGCTTCCCTCACTCCACATGAGAGCAGGAGTACCAGTCACTTGGGGGGGCACCCTCTGAGTTTGATTTAGCGAGTCCTAACTAGACTCACTAAATTGAACTCTGGAAGATTGATCATGGCAGCACCAATCTTCCATGGAGTTAAGACATGCCTTTAATTTTCAAGGTGCCACAAAACTTCTCATTGTTTTTGCTAAAACATATTAACATGGCTACTCTGAAAATTTCAAAGTTGTGGTCTATTCCAAAGTGTTCAAAACTGACCCTCCCCCCTTTTATTCAAAAAATGTCTGCATTTGTTTTACATTTGGAAAATGAAATGGAATGATTTATAATTATAATATAGTTGATATATTATTACATTTCAAGACATTGAAAACAAATAATTTTTTCATTTATTTTATTTTACAATTCTAATAGTAAATTGTTGCAGTATATTATGGATTTGAACCATCAGTTTACTCCCCTGTGCAGGAAAGTCAGGGTTCATATTCAGTAAAACATCAATTCAAATGACTAAATATTGAATTTCTGTAACATCTTTCCTGAAAGCAATCAAAAATATTTTGTGCACCAAGTGGTATCAGAGGCATTTTGTAAGTGGACAAAGTGAGGTGCGGAGAATGTAGCTCCAGCATAGCAATAGCCTCTTAAGTACACAAGGCTTCATGAGATATGCCAGTCCAGACCCAGTAAACACCAATAATTAGCAGTGTATTAATACATTTGGAAACGGAGATGTATTTTCCCAGCAGGGTGAATTTGTCCATCACACTTCAACTCCAGTATAAATACAGAGCAACTGGAAAGCAGATTCAGCAGTTTAAAAGTGCAGAAATTTACACACTGCAACAATGAATATTCTATAAACAAAGTAATCCATCATGGGCCATGATGTGGCACAGGATAAACTCCAGCTGCAATGAGGAAAGAAACCAACCTTAAAGTCTGATTCATGGGAGCCTTTACATTAATTTCCAGTGGGATGAATATGGGCATTAGTCATTAACTATTCCTGGGTTCATGGGACATAATGATATGGCAGCAGCAACCAGTGGCTAAAAATAGCCAACTATTTAATAATATTTATGTATCGTATCTTCAGAACTGTATACAAGCCAAGTCCAGTGTCTTCAAATGTTTAAACAACTGTCAGCACTTTCACAAGCACTTATTTTAGGTGGTGAAGTGATGATGAATGACAATGCTGATGCTGATGATGGAGGCTCACACTGACGCCAACATACCAGGATTCAACAAATAAACACATATATGCAAGCTCAGACCAATGCAAAAATAATAAATATGGGTACATGTGGGAACACAAGATTGTCCGTGACCATTGCAAATTGTTTCAAAGCAGTTAATGGAGATATGACAAATCAGCCTGTTCTATCCTGAGATGTTGCGTCCCAGGAAAAGAGAAGAGTAACAAGAATGATGAAAGGTCTAGAGAACATGACCTATGAAGGAAGGCTGAAAGAATTGGGTTTGTTTAGTTTAGAAAAGAGAAGATTGAGGGGGGACATGATAGCCATTTTCAGGTATCTAAAAGGATGTCATAAGGAGGAGGGAGAAAACTTTTCATCTTGGCCTCTGAGGATAGAACAAGAAGCAATGGGCTTAAACTGCAGCAAGAGAGGTTTAGGTTGGACATTAGGAAAAAGTTCCTAACTGTCAGGGTGGTTAAACACTGGAATAAATTGCCCTGGGAGGTTGTGGAATCCCCATCTCTGGAGATATTTAAGAGTAGGTTAGATAAATGTCTATCAGGGATGGTCTAGACAGTATTTGGTCCTGCCATGAGGTTTGGTCCTGCCTCTCCAGGTCCCTTCCAGTTGTAGTATTCTATGCTTTGTGGTTTGACTTCAGTGTCTTTATATTGAAACTGACTGGGTGCCTTGGCTTCATTGACCATAAAATATGATCTCAGGTAGTCTCAAGTCAGTCATATTAATGACATGCCTAAACCAATGGAGCTGAGATTTTATGAGAATGCTTTCAATACCAAATATTCAACAATGATTAAGGATTTTGATATTGGGAATCTTGACCCACCATTTGACCCTGCAAACAGATTAAGAAAGTACATCTGAAATTGATCAAGTTTCCTAATAAGGTGATACATTGCCCATGTCTCACCACCATACAAGTGTTGTAAAACCACAACTGCCCCATGGACATTTGGTTTAGTGCTTATTTTGTTGTCCCTATCGTTCCATGGGTGGTGTGAAAGCATGAAGGCTGGAATGTTGTCATGAAAGGACCAAATTATCACCAAAAGTTTCCAGAGTCCCTCACAATGTACACACTCAAAGATTTACCTAAGTAAACCAACACCTGGTGTAAAGATCATATCTACAGTGCACAGCACAGACCAAAATCCACATTGAGACTCAGAAAGGAGACAGGTGTTACGTCTAGTCAGTATGACCAAAGCAAGAAATATCTCAGCAAAATAGCTATGAACAGCTGTGGAAATTATTATGATTTGCCTTATCACTCTTATAATTATACAATCAAAGAAGTGAAAGGGTGGAAGGAACCTCAATAATTCATCCAGCCCTACATTCAAGCTCCCTGTTTTGAGACAGGATCAAGAAAACCAAGACCATTCCTGTCAGGTGTTTTGCTAACATGTTCTTAAAAAACTCCAGTGATTAAGTTTCCATGACCTCCCTAGGCAACCAATTTCAGAGCTTAACTATCTTAGGGTATGTCTACACTACCCCGGTAGTTCGAACTAGCGGGGTAATGTATGCATACCGAATGTGCAAATGAAGCCTGGGATTTGAATTTTCCGGGCTTCATTTGCATAAGTGGGGAGCCGCCATTTTTAAATCCCCGCTGGTTCGAACCCCGTGTAGCGCGGCTACACGGGGCTCGAACTAGGTAGTTCGGACTAGGATTCCTATTCCGAACTACCGGTACACCTCGTTCCACGCTACACGGAGTTTGAACCAGCGGGGATTTAAAAATGCGGCTCCCCGCTTATGCAATGAAGCCCGGGAAATTCAAATCCCGGGCTTCATTTGCACGTTCGGTATGCATACATTACCCCGCTAGTTCGAACTAGTGGGGTAGTGTAGACATACCCTTACAGTTATAAAGTTTTCCCCCCTTCCTGCAAATTAAGTTGACTAGTTGTCCTTCTGTCAGTGGATGGAGAACAACTGATCACAGTCCTCATTATAATATCTGTTAACGTATTTGAAGACTGTTATCAGTTTCTGCTTAAGAACATAAGAACGGCCATACTGGGTCAAACCAAAAGTACATCTAGCCCAGTATCCTGTCTGATGACAGTGGCCAATACCAGATTCCCCAGAGGAAGGGATCACAACAGGTAAACCTCATGTGATCCCTCCCCTGTCTCCCACTTCCAGAGAAAGAGAGGCTAGGGACACCATTCCTACCCATCCTGGCTAATAGCCATTGATAGACCTAACTTCCATGAATCTATCTAGCTCTTTTTTGAACCCTGTTAAAGTTCTAACCTTCATCGCATCCTCTGGCAAGGAGTTCCACAGGTTGACTGTGCACTGAGTAAAGAAAAACTTTCTTCTGTTTGTTTTAAACCTGCTGCCTATTAATTTCATTTGGTGACCCCCTAGTTCTTATACTGTGGGAATAAGTAAATAACTTTTCCTTATTCACTTTTTCCATACCAGTCATGATTTTATAGATCTCTGTCATATCCCCCCTTAGTCTCCTCGGGTATGTCTACACTACCCTGCTAGTTCGAACTAGCTGGGTAATGTAGGCATACCGAACGTGCAAATGAAGCCCGGGATTTGAATTTCCCGGGCTTCATTTGCATAAGCGGGGAGCCGCCATTTTTAAAACCCCGCTGGTTCGAACCCCGTGCAGCGCGGCTACACGGGGCACGAACTAGGTAGTTCAAACTAGGTTTCCTAGTTCGAACTACCGTTACTCCTCATTTCACGAGGAGTAACGGTAGTCGAACTAGGAAGCCTAGTTCGAACTACCTAGTTCGTGCCCCGTGTAGCCGCGCTGCACGGGGTTCGAACCAGCGGGGTTTTAAAAATGGCGGCTCCCCGCTTATGCAAATGAAGCCCGGGAAATTCAAATCCCGGGCTTCATTTGCAAGTGTGGTATGCCTACATTACCCCGCTAGTTCGAACTAGCGGGGTAGTGTAGACATATCCCTCTTTTGTAAGCTGAAAAGTCCAAGTCTTTTTATTCTCTCTTCATATGGGACCCATTCCAACCCCTTATCATTTTTGTTGCTTTTTTTCTCACGACTAAATGTGCCCAGTTTTTTTACCTTTTCTCATAAATCAGAGCAGAAGTGAAGAAACTTTTTCCTACCAAGTGCCACTGACTCCCGGAGAAAAACAGTCACTGGTTATGCACAGCTCCACAGAGAGGGAGCATGGAGGCTTTGGGCTTCTCATAGGCTTTGGGATTAGGGTTGCTAACTTTCCTGACTAGATGGATTGGATGCCATTGCTGTGAATGGCAAATACATCCAGAGGGGAACGTTGGCAATCCGATAACTGGCATGGGCCAAAAATGAGTTTTCAGAATGTGGGAGGGGCTCTATGGTGGGGATATGGAAGGGGCAGTGCAGGCTCTTGGGTGGGGCTTGGAATGAGAGAGTTTGGGTGTAGGAGGAGGCTGTAGGCTGAGGCCAAAGCTGAGGAGCACGGGAGCAGCTCAAGGATCGAATTTGGGGTAGAGATGCAGAATCTGGGTGGGAGTTTGGGTTCTGAAGTAGGCCCAGGGCTGAGTTAGGAGGTCAGGGTGCAGGCTCTGGGGAGAAGTTAGGGCATGGAAGGGGGCTCAGGGCTTGGACAGGGGGTTGGAGTACAGGAGGAAATTAAGCTGGGGGCCAGATCCAGCCTGCAGGCAGGAGATTCGGTGACTTAGATGTTATTTCCAATCCTACACTGCTATGATTCTGTGAGTCATTCAGGAAAAGAAACATGGCACATCTGTTGCAGGCCACAACCACTGTTATATCACTAGCCATCACCTATGGAACACAGAACTGTATTTAGAAAGAAAATCTCTCATACCTCTTCTCTATACTCCTTCCAAAACTCCTCTCTTTGGTACTCCAGGTTGCCTTTTTGATGGACATAGTTTATCTATGGGTGCAAAAACATCATCAGTGGATGTAAAGATATGCCATCTGCCCAAAACTGTTTGTCTGTCCTGTTAATATAAATAGCCTATGGTTTCACACTGCCCAGCATAATGGGATACAGCCTGGGAACTTTAGGCACTATTATATATAGTAATAATAATTAATAGAAAAATAGATCTGCTGTGATATTTTGTTATGTGAAAATATATTTTAAAAATGATGGATTCGCTGTCCTGGCATATGAATGTTCAAATAGGAACAAATATAGTTCTTCTTGTGGTGGTAAGCAAATATAGTCATAGTACATTTAAATTCTGTGCTATATTCAGAGAGTGTGAAAGATTATTTACAAGTGACTGATATTAAATGTAGTAACTCAGAAGTGTATACCCATGGGATGGGCTTTTCTGTTATCATTATTTTATAAATTGCTATAAATGTCTGTAAAGAAAAATAATTTCCAGTGTCTCTCTGGTTTGCAGTGACCCTCAAGACTGATTATGCTGACAACATTAATCAAATAAAGTGTATTAATTACATTTACTACAGATTATGTAAAATCTCCAATGAGATGCCTTGAAAGTAAACAGTAAATCTCTAGTATTTCATCTTTAGCAGCCTTCATTAAAATCTATTTGTCATTTCAGATCTTTGCATGCTTTTGAGAGATTATGAGCTAATCAGATAATCAAGATTTGTTTACCATATGCCCCTCTGGAATGAGTTCATTTTTTGGTTAAAATTATAATACTTATCAGCTACTTTTTGAATTAGCGTCCTTTATTGGCATCCAGAGGCTTCATGATGGGAGTAATTTGAAAACACACAGATATTTGTTCATTACCTAGCCCAGTGGATTCTGGTCCATGCATATCACTCCTGGGTGCTACTGAAGTAAAACTTTATATTAATAATAATAAATTCTAAAATGTTGGTATGTATGTTACTATCTCTTAGACTCCACTGGACATTTTAAAAAGGGGACATTTTAAAATGGGAAAAATGTGCAATCATTTTCCACTCTGAAGTTCAGGATCCTTTTCCCTTCTAATGGTCAGCTGTCTCCTCCCCTCTTCTGAAATTTAGGATTGTCCTGTAATCCCTTCCAGACAAAGGTTATTGGTATTATGGTCTCTTCAGCAAACATTCCTCTATGGCCAATATGTGATGAAATGTTCAACAAAATATTGACTGAATCTATTTTTACATACCATCACAGCTATACCTTAAAACCAGCTTCTACAATTTAAAGAGGAATTAGCAGCCATCAATGTCTCCTCAAAACTTGTTTTAACAGTTTCATGATACTCACTGTACTCCAAAGTGACCATAATTTTCAGCTTATGATGTGAAGTGTTCTGAAGTCAGTGGAACTCCCATTGACTTCAGTGAGCTTTGGCTCAAGCCCTAAGTTTCGAAATTATTTTCTATTTCTAGAGACTCTCTTTTCTAGATCATGAAAAGGGCTTAACTTATTGAAAATAAACAATGTTAATGTTCCAAATATTCCTTCGTGGTTTTAAAATATATTCACGTATCCATAGGAAGCCGCACTATGCATTAAAATCTGGATTCAATGACTAAGGGCCACATCTTGTTATGGAAATTGTATGGCTGGCCATGCCTGTTCATGCAAGTGGAGCCTGGGGTGTGGCAAGGTGTGAGGGCTCCAACTGGGGTATGGCCTCTGGGGTGGGGTCCAAAATGAGGCATTCATGGTGTGTGTGGGAGCTCCAGGCTGGGGCAGGGGATTGGGATGCAAGAGCAGTGAGGTCTCTGGCCGGAGGAGAACTCTGGAGTAGGTCTGGTGATGTGGGTTGAGTGAAGAAGGGTGTTCTGTATTCGGGCTGAGGGATTTTGAGAGTAGGAGGGGAACCAAGGTTGGGGCATGAGGTTGGAGCATGGGGGGCTCAGGGATGCAGGTTCTAAGCAAGCAGCTCCTGGAAGCAGTGGCATGTCCTTGCTCTGGCTCCTATGCCAAGGAATGGCCAGGCAACTCTGCCCACTGCCCCATCCACAGCTGCAACCCCCAGCTCCCATCGGCTCCCAATGGGAGCTGCAGAACCAGCACATGGGGCAGGGGCAGCGTGCTGCTCCCCCTGGCTGCCCCTGCTTCCAGGAGCCATGCGGAGCCATGGTACATGTGGAGCAGAGCAAGCCATTGACCCCACTTCCCAGCTTGAGCAATAGAGCAGGGTAAGCCCCAACCAGCCCTCTGGTGGGGGCTTGAGGGCTGGCGTAAAAGGTGTGGCCATAAGCTACAGTCTGCCCATCCCTGCCCTAGGTGAATGGGTCAGATGACATGGCCTACTGCATGTCATTATCAAAATTACCTTACCTTTCCTTCATCGCATCTGACCACACCACTACCTCCAAAATTGTCCAATGCTTGGTCAAATCAGCTCATGGTTAAAGAACAACTGGTTGAAGCTGATAGTGAGACAAAGGTGGCATGCATGGGCAGAGGAAAGGATTTCAAAGAGCTTGAAGCCATGGTGTTGAAGACACTCCCCCGCAATTTGTCAATTGTGTCTACGAGCAATCTTGGGTTCTTTACTGATGCTGAACTCTCATATAGTAGCATCCACAAGTAGCGCTTTCTACTGTCTCTACTTGTTGATGAGACTCCATTCCACCTTGGTGGTTATAAAGCCTTCAGTACTGTGTAAATTCCAATTAGCACAAAATGATTCACAGAATCTCCCAACAATGCAGGTGTCACATAAAAAGTCACCTTGATTCCAGGTTCCGTGGGAATGTTAAGAATGGCGTTGAGCCAGTATGCGTACACCTGTAAACAACTATAGTATTACTAATGTAGGGAGTCTTGTGCCCTGTGAGTTTCACCAGGGACCTAGACCTTGGAGGGTTCCCTGGATTCCCCCAGCTGGAGCCATGTCCACTGTGGCCTGGTGTGAGGTGACAGGAACGGGACTCCCTGCAGACTGAAGGGGCATAAGCATTTCCAAGTGTCTGTTGCTCTCTTTTATGCATTGATTTGCTTGTGCTTATTGATCAGTCACTTTGCAGTAGCTGTGTAACCATTTGGCAGTATTAATTCTGTAATAGTAGTGACATAGTGAGACTAATAAAAGCAACTATCCCTAATCGACTGTCTTGAAGCGAATCCATAATTCTATTTGACCATGGTCCTGTGAGTTGACAGCAGACTATTGAAAACACATCAAACCTATCCTCATTTATCTACACTACTCCCCACTCACAAAGCTAATCTGTATAGGAATCTGAACTTTCTCCAGAAGTGGGCCAACACTGTGGAATCATCTCATGGTTAAAGAGCAACTGGCAACTAGCAAATTTCACAATTTTCCAAGTGCAAAGCACATTTATTTGATCTGCTCTCTCTTACATGAATACATAACAAACAAGTATTTATATATATAAAAAAAACAAAAAAACAAGACTCTACCAAAACAAGACTCTACTGTGCATGTTTCTCCCTGTGAAGAGAGGATGAAAGAACAAATCAGATATGTAGTTATGTGGCTTTACGCACTACCAGAAGGTACTCACATACTATGGTAATAAATGTGCTACTAGAACTTACATAGACTAGAATAATGGACAACTGGCATACTTCCCTGTGATCTAGTTTATAGGGCGCTAGATTGGAAATCAGTATATACAGAGGGTGATCATGACTCCCCAGGACTTGATAAGTCACATGACTGGAGCTCTATCATGGATGGGCATAGACTGTTCAGGAAGGACGGGCAGGGGAGAAAATGTGGAGGAGTTGCACTGTACATAAGAGAGCGGTGTGATAGCTCAGAGCTCTAGTATGAAACTGGAGAAAAGTCTGTTGAGAGTCTTTGAGTTAAGATCAGAGGCGAGAGCAACAACAGTGAAGTTGTGGTGTGAGTCTGCTATAGACCAGGAAGACAAGTAAGTTTCCAGATCACAGACCTTGGTTCTTATGTGGGACTGTAATCACCCTGATATCTGCTGGGAGACCAATACAGCAGTGCTCAGACAATCCAGGAAGTTTTGGAGAAGGTAGAGGACAACTTTCTGGTGCAAGTGCTTAAAGAACCAACTAGAGGTCACTTCTCTTGACCTGCTGCTCACAAACGTCTCTTGGCCTGCTGCTCACAAACAGGAAAGAACTGGTAGGGCACATAGAAGTAGGTGGCAACCTGGGCAGCAATGACCAAAATATGGTTTTGTTCAGGATCCTGCCAAAAGGAAGAAAGAAGAGCAATGAAATATGGACTTCAGAAAAGCAGATGTTGATTAGAAGGTAGTATGAGGGGAAAATGAGTTCAGGAGATCTGGTTGTATATGGCAGGCACAGGACAAACCATCCCAACATGCAGAAAGAAAAACAAAAACAAAGAACAGCAGGACATCTGATTGGCTTAACACAGAAATCTTTGATGAACTTAACCACTAGAAGGAAGCTTAGAAGATGTGAAAGCTTGGACAGATGACGAGGGAGAAGGATAAAAACATTATTCGGGCATGCAGAGGAGTAATCAGGAAGGCCAAATCACAACTGGAGTTGCAGCTAGCAAGGACTGTGAAGAACAATAAGGGATTCCACAGGTAGGTTAACTTCAAGACAGTCAGGGAAAGTGTGGGACCCTTACTGTATGAGGAAGGCAAGCTAGTAGTAGATTACGTGGAAGAAGCTCAATGCTGGTTTTTTGCCTCAGTCTTCACAGACAAGGTCAGCTCCCAGACTGCTGCACTGGGCAGCACAGTATGGAAAGGAGATAAGCCACCCTCATTAGCGAAAGGGCAGGTTGAGCACTACTTAGAAAAGCTGGACATGCACAGGTTCATGAGGTTGGATATAATGCATCTGAGGGTGCTGAAAGAGTTGGCTAATGTAACTGGCCATTATCTCTGAAAACTCGTGGCAATCGGGGGAAGTCCTAGATGATTGGAAAAAGGCAAATGTAGTATTCATCTTTAAAAAAGGAAAGGAGACTTTGGGGAACTACAGATTTGTCCGCACTACCTGAGTCCCTGGAAAAATCATGGAGCAGGTCCTCAAGGAATCCATTTTGAAACTCTTAGAGGAAAGGAAGGTGAACAGGAACAGGTAACATGGATTCACCAAGGACAAGTCATGCTTGACCAACCTAATTGCCTTCTATAATGACATAGCTGGTTCTGTAGATAAATAGAAAATGGTGGATGTGATATACCTTGATTTTAGAAAAGCATTTAATACACCTCCCATAATTTTCTTGCCATCAAGTTAAAGCAGGATGGATTGGATGAATGAACTACAAGCTGGATAGTAAGATGGATAGATGGCTGGACTCAATGGTTAGCAATCAATAGCTCAATGTACAGTTGGGAGCTGGTATCAAGTGGAATGCCCCAGGGGTCCGTCCTGGGGACAGTTTTGTTCAACACTTTCATTAATGATCTGGTTGAGGAGAGGGATTGCACTCTCAGCAAATTTGTAGGTGAACTAAGCTGGGTGAGAGGTAGATGCTGTGGAGGATAAGCATAGGGTCCAGAGTGAGCTAGACAATTAGGATCAATGGGCGAAAACAAATCTGAAAGACTGTCAGAAAGGACAAGTGCAGAGTCCTCTACTTAGGGATGGAAGAATCCCATGCACTACTATAGGTGGGGGACTGATTGACTAAGCAGCAGTTCTACAGAAAAGAACCTGGGGGTTACAATAGATGAGAAGCTGGATATGAGTCAGTGATGTGCCCTTGTAGCCAAGAAGGCTAATGGGCTGCATTAATAGGAGCATTACCAGTAGATTGAGGGAAGGCCACATCTGGAGTATAGTGTCCAGTTTGGGGCCCCCCCACTACAGAAAGTATGTGGACAAATTGGAGAGTCCAGCAGAGGGCAACAAAAACACTTAGGGAGCTGGGGCACGTGACTTACAAGGAGAGGCTGCGGAAACTGGCCTTATAGTCTTCAGAAGAGAAGAAAGATGGGGGAAGTGATAGCAGCCTTCAGCTCCCTGAAGGGGGGTTCCAAAGAGGAAGGAAACATGCTATTCTCAGTGGTGGCAGATGACAGAACAAGAAGCAGTGGTCTCAAGTTGCAGTGGGGGAGATCTAGGCTAAAAGGAAAAACTCCTTTACTAAGAAGGTGGTGAAGCACTGGAATGGGAATGGGTTATCTAGGAAAGTGGTGGAATCTCCATCTCAAGAGGTTTTTAAGGCCCAGCATGACAAGCCCTGGCTGGAATGATTTAATAGGGGTTGGTCTTGCCTTGAGAAGGGTTTTGGATAAGATGACCTCCTGAAGTCTCTTACAACCCTAATTTTCTGTAATTCTGATTCTAAGTTACCTCACTTCTCTGTGCCTCTGTTCCCCCCTCCCCATTTTTTTTCTTTTTTTGTTCTCATCTGTTTACACTGCAAGTTCATTAAGACAGGGACCATCTCTTGTTATAATGCTTGGCACATTTGGGCCATGAACTAGGGCCTCTAGACCTACTGTAATATAACAATAAATAATAATACTCAAGTGGCTGAAGGCACAAAACTTATCTCACAATGTCGCTAAACATCACAATGAACTCTCTGTTAGTATTACTGTGCCTTGGGCTAAATTCTGCCCTGACATACATGAACATAACTCCCACTGAGATCTTTGAGAGTTGTGTGTGCACATCTGAGGTCAGAGTTCAGGCCATAAAGTTTAAGTATGAGCATCTGGGCACAATTTTCTCCAGTGAACAAAATTCCAAGTTTCTGTAACATCTGCTGTGGGAACTATAAGGATTTTATATTAATGTTTTACACTGTGTTAGCTATAATCGCCTACTTTTATGGGGCAAGAATAGTCATCTCCATCTGGTGATTTTAGCGATGTAAATGTAGTGATGTAGACACTAGGAATTGATCTGAGACCATCAACTCATTTCACCTGGGCCATTGAACAGTTATTGGATGGTAATGACATTACTTTGTAACTTGTAAGTGACCTAAGAAAGCTGGGTTTTTTGCAGCAGAACATCATTTTCAGATAAACTCTAGTTCCTCTGTTGGGATTCAGCAAATCCCACCACTTCATATTTTTGAGAATTGTTTGGCTAGGATAACAACTGCATTGACACAGAAAAATATGCTTAAGCGCTAGCAGTTTGTGTATAGGCATCTGATAATGGTAAGAGCAGTTTATAAGAATATAAAAATTATTGTACCTGGTTATACTTTTGGACTTGCTTATATCCCCTGGCAATGAGTTCCAGGAGTTGTGTATTGTGTAAAGAAGTGCATCCTTCTGTTTGTTTTAAACTAGGGATGTTAAAAATTGAGTATAAGGTAGCTGTGTAACCGCTGAAAATCTCCACTCCCAGGAAGGAGGCTTTGCTGTGCCCTGCCACAGTAAAACCCCATCCCCAGGAGCCGCCTGAGTATAACTGAGATCATTAACCAATTGTCACGGGGTAAGCCCCCCCTGTCATGGGGCACACTGCCCCTGCAGGATTAGTCTCACAGTTCCACTTCCTACAGCAGGGCAAATATGGCCCTTGTGGGCTTAGTTGCTAAGTTCAGCGCTCTCTAACCTGGGGAAATATGGCCCTTATGAGCCTAGTCACCAACACACTCTGGCCTAGAGCCCTAAGTCTCCCCGGATGTTGGTGAGCCGAGCACCAGCTGAGGTGAGGGTAGGGGAACCTGGGCCCTCCTGTTGCACCGGGCCCCTATTTTAAACCTTCTGCCTAATAATTGGGTGACCCCTAATTCTTGTGTAAAGTGAATAGGTAAATAACACTTCCATAGTCACTTTCTCCACACCATTCATGATTCTATAAACCTGTACCATATCCACTCTGATTCATCCCTTTTTTAAGATGAACATTTCAGTCTTTTTAATCTCACTTTATACGTAAAATATCCCATACCACTGGTCATTTTTTACCTTTTCTGTATCTATTAATATTCCTTCATCTATACATTTGTTTTTCTTTAAAACAATATTGAAGTTGCCATAAATAAATGCATTTGCATTTTTGAGCTGTCTATGGAAAAATGGTGACTAACAAGAGAAATTTAGAGAACAACTGAGTGAAATTGTCTGTAATGTACTGACATTTTTATGATATATTGTGTTGTGATCGATATGCTGGTTCATAATTCCTAACTAAATTAAGTTGCTCTGGTGTTATCGGATGTATACTTTCTGACAAAAATTGCCTCAACAACAGGGCAAATAGGGGCTTCTGAATAGCTGCATTAGTCAGCAAAGCAAACGCAAGGTTTAATTCAGATTACCTACAACCTGTCTAAGGCTGTGTCCAGACTCAGGGGGTTTTTCGAAAAAAGTAGCCTTTTTTCGAAAAAACTTCCCCTGCGTCCAGACTCAAGCCGCGTTCTTTTGAAATTAATTCGAAAGAACGTGGCTTTTCTTTCGATGGCGGTAAACCTCAATTTACGAGGAAGAACGCCTTCTTTCGAAAGTTCCTCTTTCGAAAGAAGGCGTTCTTCAATGTAAATAGGGCTTCTTCGAAAGAGAGCATCCAGACTCACTGGATGCTTTCTTTCGAAAAAGCAAGCCGCTTTTTCGAAATTTCTCCGTGCAGTCTAGACGCTCTCTTTCGAAAGAGGCTCTTTCGAAAGATGCTTTCGAAAGAGCCTCTTTCGACAGAAGCCTGCAGTCTAGACATAGCCTAAGTCTTCAAGGATACCTAAGGGTATCAGGAAGATTTTGTGAATGAGATTTTAAGAGCTGTGCTGGTTTACACCAGTAAGCAATCCATCTCCATAGCTCTAAAGAACTGATTATCAGGTGATACGTGCAGGGACCTTATCCTCTAGTATGTCTCAAAAGTGGTATACAGTAACCTGAAAAATGCTGTGTTAGAGTGCACCAACCCTAGAAGAGCCTGTGGGAAAAGTCAGCATGCTCTGGCCTAGTTACAGGCTCCAAAGAAGGGACTGTCGTCTTCATAAAAGTCTAAGTGTGGACAGGGTCTGTTGGGTGGACCTTAGGTCATAATTGTCACCCAAAGTTTGAGCAGCTCAAAATCTCCTGTCCTCATATTAAAATAACAACCTCAACCCAATACATCAGTCAAAGCAAGAAGCAAAACAAAAATGCCACAAGCAGAGACTTTAATGCAAAAATGAGGTGACTCCATGAAGTTCACGCAGGACTTTGCTATTGGTTTTACACAGGTGTTCAGACATTAAAGTGACAGGCAACAGGATAAAGCCTAAAATATATGGTCCCTTTAGCATTCACAAGACATAACATCAAAACAAGGGGTCTGGAATACAAAGAAAATCCAGTGTTTTATTCAAACTAAGGTTTGTAAAGGAATTTTTGGCAGCATTTGTCCAGATGTGCCCATGGACAGCACCCTTAGCTTGAAATAAGCTACACAAATTGTGCTATGCAAATTGTGTAGCTTATTTTGAGTGTATTTCAAAATAGCGTATTTAGTAATTTGGTGCTGCCTACATAGCACCATATTTCAAAATAAAGAGCTATTCCGAAATTCCCCTTATCCCTCATGAAACGAGGGTTACCAGGACATCAGTAATAAGTCGCCCATTATTTCGAAATCTATTTTGAAATAATGGGCTGCTTCAATGGGCTGCTTCAATGGATGCAGAATAGCTATTTCAGGATACTATGAAAGTATCCTGAAATAGCTCTGCAATGTAGACGTACCCTAAAGGCACGTCTACACAGCAGTGTTATTTCAGAATAACTGACATTATTACAAAACAACACGATGAGCATCGACACTATGAGCCATTATTTCACAATAATGTTAAGTTGGAGGACTTCTTACTCTGACTCATGGTAACCCTCATTTCACAAGGAGTAAGGGAAGTCGAAGGAAATGTGCTCTTCCTTTGACTTCCTGCTGTGTAAACAGTGCCAAAAGCCAAATTAAGCTGTTTCAACTTAAGCTATGCAATTGATGTAGCTGAAATTGTGTAGCTTAATTCGGCTTTAGCCCTGCTGTGTCAACATACCCTAATGGCAGAGATTTATCTAGAAATGGTAAAAGTTCTTAAACTGTGTCCAATGAATCAATGGTGCATCAAGGATCATCATCATCACTATCTTTGAATTTATTTGTAGCAGCACTAATTCCAGCTATCTGATTTCCAAATCCCTGATTTGAGGAGAGACAGCAAGGGAGAGGCTAAATAGAGTAACAATATGCAATTTATAAAGTCAGCTTGATTGACTTCAGCCAGCATGGTGGAAGTGATTTTTTAAAAGGGACTAAAAAGAGGACAGGATAGAATGAGCTCAGGAAAGTTGTACTCTACATTGGGGCTATAAGCAGGAAATCAGAGATTCTGCATTTGCTGATGCTGTGCAGAAAACTATCTGATCATAAGCTTCTTTCTCTTTATCTTGTTCTCAGCTGCTTCTATGGGTGCCCAGTAAATTAGGAGCAGGAGTCAGACAAATTGCCTGTGTTTGCTAAGAGGTAACCAAGAAGAGGATAGGAAACATAAATAGCCCTCGGAGAGTCACCAGTGGGAGAGGGATTTCCAAAGTTGTGGGAGACAAAAGAATAAGACAGCCAGGCTGTCTATTCAAAGACAAAAACTGAGAAGTGGGCAGTATATCTACAGTAGAAGGTAACTAAATGCAAGAAATCATGTACAAGGGGAGAGAAGGACCGAGCAATGAGAAAGCATGTGAAAGGAACTGAGCAACAGATGGATGGAGGAGCATCTGCAGAGGAGTAACAGGAGAAAGGGGAATAGAACACAGCAAAACAAAACCAGACAGTCTGATTAATGTTTCTCTGAAAACACAAAACACTTGTTGCATTAAAGACAATGAAAAGTCCCAGAATGCTTTCTCTACTTTAGTTTTCCATATAAGCAACTGTAGTATTTGCCACAGGCACATTCTGCAATGGTAAATGCTTCCATTTACAAGGAGGGTCCACAAGACACTCTTGGTTAAGATGAGGTCCACCCTCTGGAAAAATTTTAGTTACATACATGTAACCCCCAAGGAGATTACTTAGATTCCTGGGGCTTTGTCTGCTGGCAGCTCAGGGAGAGGTACTCTGAGTTTGCCTTGGCTCCCCCTCCCTACCAGGGTCAGAGTCTGCCCAGCAACCCATAGGGAGTGAGATGCCCTCCCAGGGAGTTCAGGAGGGGGAAGGAGAGGCCATTGTGGAGGGGAGTCTGGAGCCAGCCAGGGCAAGGGGAGGACTGCTGTGTGGGAACTAGTAAGCCCAGGCCTGCATGCAGGGTTCCCCCTGAAAACTAGCCTCTAGGGACCTGAAAGCAGGATCCCTCAGCTGGGTTTTATGTCTCCACTGTTGATTCCCAGTTTGTGGAGTTTGCTGGGAGTCTTCCCCAGCCAGGCTGAGTTGGCTCTCCAGCTCCCTGGGTGAGACCAGTCACCCTATGGTCAGCTCTGCTCTATCTGGAGATCAGGGCTGCTGCCTGGGTCTGAATGCTGGGCTAGGAGGTTATAGTTTGACTTTTGGTGCAGTTGTGTGGCCTGCACCTTGAGCCCTGCACCCCTTTGTGGTGAGGGGAAATCCTGGGACCAAAGCAGCCTGATTTCTGCCTGAAGAGGATCCCTGCGGGAAGAGAGCAGCCCCTCTGCAGTGACTGAGTCATCTCTGAACCTGAGGCTCATTCATGGAGTGTGTGAGTGCACCAATTTTTAGTTAGTAAGTCAGGGAATTTGTTTGGGGATTTTACTACCTGCTGCATATTAAACCTGTGGAGGGATGTACTGCCTTCTCCCATGTGTGAGTCCTTTGGGCTGTCCTGGACCTAGTCAGCCCCACTGCTAAACCACTGCAGAGAAGAAATGTGTGGTCAAAAGTCATCAAGGGCCCCAACAAAGTACACGTACCAACGGGACACTAAGCTTACAGTTGCGGGCACTGGTGAACCTAAAAATAGTGTTTTACCCTGTCCTGTTATATTTGTCTCCTGATTAATATACTTGTGTTTATTATAGGGTATGTGTTTGTGCTATTTTCTGGGAGTCTCTAACTATCTGGCAAATACATGGGGATTATCCTGGGTTAGAATTTTCCTCCCAAGTTGCCCTGGTGACCCCGCCAGGAAGGAGTGAGGTGGGTGGAGGCACCGCCAAATAAATCCATCAGAAAAAATAAAGTTGAGTGGGTGGCAGGATCCAGAAGAACCCAGACCTGTCCATCAGAACCTGTAAGGAGATTGGTTTTAAAGAAGGTAACCAGGTCCAGGTGGAGAGGGGGCGCTACATGCAGAAAAGTAGGCGACAATTTCATGTGAGAAAATGGGATTGTGGCTGTCAAATGACTGGTTACAAAGGGCTGCAGAACCTTTGACTTCTAGATTACCTGCTGAAATTTAGTCTGTCATTACTCACCGTAAGTTATTTGATTTTTGTTTGGTGTTGTTTAAGAAATGAGTTGCTGGTTTCTGTTTAGTTCCCAGTAAATATCCTTTGTCTTACTGCTTCTCCAAATTGTTAGTGACCTGCCATGTTGAATTATCCAAAGATATTTGCTAATGTTTTTTATTTTGTTTTTGGTATGTCCATCTCTGGCAGTCAATGAAAAGTGGCATTTGTTTTGAAAAAAATATCTTATGACACATTGCTCTGACACATTGCTGTGCTTCATTGTATAACATCATCACATCCAGTTGTGCCCTAGCAGGGCAGCTTCAGCAGTCATGCAGTGACAAACCATGTGATGCATTCTGAGCAATGTAATATCATGGCTGAAACTTAGAAACATATGAAATGGAAACAAACATCTGATCAGATTTTCCAGGGTCATTAGATTCTGGAAAATATGTATTTACCTGTGTTTGGCAACTACACTAAAGTAATTTTCAATGTCCCTACTTTAAAAAAATTGCAATCAGTCATTCAGGTTCTTAGCGGAAAGGAATTGAATATAATAAACCTTAAACCACAACCAGTTGCCTCAAGCTTTTAGTTCTCTGCTGGATGCAGTTATCAAAGCAAGAAGTGTGGATTTGAGCCCTATATTCATATTACATCTTTTCTTGCAAGTAGGGATCTGAGTCCCACCACATGTAGATAGTCTCACGTTAGCTCTCAACGCTGCTGCAGTCGATCTTCCAGGGTTTGATTTAGTGAGTGTAGTACAGACCCGCTAAATTGAACTCAAAGGGTGCCCTTGTCGACGCCGGTGCTCCTGCTTCTCTTGAGGAGTACAGAAGCCAATGGGAGCATTTATTCCCGTTGGCCTCTTGCTGTGTGGATGGTGAGGAAACTCGATGTGTGATACATCAACTCCAGCTAAATAATTGACATAGCTGGAGTTGTATATCTTACATTGACCTTCCCATGTAGTGTAGACCAGGCCAATGAGAGCTAAAAAAAGTTTATCACATGCCCCCTAACAGGGGAGACAAAGGGGACAACAGTACCAGTGCCAAGCAATTCAAATTTATACCCAAGCTCGGAATCACATCCCTAGTGCCGATGAAACATAGCCTTGTACACAGTGTGTCATGTACTGTAGTTCCTGTAATGTGTGAATAAGAATTACTATAATTTCTAATCAGGAAAAAAAAGTGTCAGGCTTTATTCTGTGTATCTTGCATGCTGCCATTTAAATTGTAGCAAGGGAGGCTTAGACTGGACATCAGGAAAATCTTCCTAACTGTCATGATGGTTAAGCACTGCAATAAATTGCCTAGGGAGGTTGTGGAATCTCCATCATTGAAGATTTTTAAAAGGAGGTTAGACAAACACCTGTCAGGGATGGTCTAGATGGTGTTTGGTCCTGCCATGAGTGCAGGGGAGTGGACTTAATGACTTTTCGAGGTTCCTTCAAGTTTTATGAGCACTAGCATACTTTAGCGACTTGCAATATTTATTCTATTTATCTCCATAACATTCCTTCATGGCAAGGAAGTACCAGTACCATTTTATAGGTGGAGAACTGAGACTCAGAAACGTGAAGTGAAGTGCCAAAGGCCACACAGGAAGTCTGTGGCAGAGCAGAGAATTGAATCTGAGCCTCCCTTGCCAGAGGTTAATGCTCTAACCACGAGAATATCCTTCCTCTTAGACCTGAATTATTCATAGATAGTCTAAGCCACATGCTAATTAATGAAGAACATCTGCTATTTATTTATTTGATCACTGCAACTTATGCCAGACTCAAATCACATTACACAATGTATAAAATTAATTTCAGCAAAATATGAGGATCACTAACAAGGTCCAATCCTGCAAAAACAACACATAAATATTACAAAACCAACACAACGATATCTTATTCAGCACCACGTAGCAGGATGTATGGCAACTTCTCTTTTTACTATGGGTTGGGCATTTGGATATTCTTCCAGTACAAGAGCCTAAGTAAGAAACCAAGACAGAAAGGAAGAAAAATAGAAAGTACTAGCGTAACGTCCTGAAAAGCTATTTTGCACTACCAAATCAGACTATCCTTAAAGCAGGTCAGACTTCCCAAATTCCCACTTATTTAGGACCAGATTGTGAATTGCTTACTGAGACTGAGCAGTATCTTACTACTCGAGCACTCCTGTTCATCCCACTGTGGCTATTTGGGGAGCTAGGTACTACTACTCAGCTTAAGGGTGTCAGAATCTGAGGTTACCCAAGCTCTAGGTTGCATAAGTAAAGCTTTAGCATGGGTTACAAGTTCTCAAGGATGGGTCATAGGTTAGAAAAGGTGATTAGATATTATGCACAAACTTAAGGTGCTCAGATGTCATGCTGATGGGCATTGTAGCAGGGTACATTGTAGCCACTCACTGCCTCTCAAGGGCAAGCTCCAGGCTAGGGGTGCCTTTGCAGTGCCCCATCCCTGTTTTCTCCTTCACTGAGCCCCTTAAAGAAGCTCCACAGGAAAATGTAAATTTTCCCCACCTGAAATCCAGTTTATTCAGTCCTCCAGGCCCCATCCCCACTCCTATGCTTCTCACCCCTCTAGCTGGAGCTTCCCAGCCCTCTTTCCCAGAGCTGGATCACAGTTCAGTATCTCAGCAGGAGCCAGTTGTGATGTGTGTGGCTACTTCTTTAGCCAGCTATATCTTTTCAGGCGTCTAGTTCCTAAGCACCCCGCAGCCTACTTACTGCCAGATTTCCTGCATCGGACAGTCTCAGGAACCCTCTCTCAACCACACCACTTTCCTGTGGCTTCTAAATTAGAATCACCTGACATTTCTCAGGGTGAGGCTCATCTTTTAATCAGAGCTGGCTTAACCCCAAGCTGGCTAGCCCCAGGGCAAGCCACCCTGGTACAGACATAGTATAAAATCGGAATAACAATAAAAACATTATGCATGAATGCATTTGATTCTACTTATAATTTTTCACTAATCAAGCCTGTTTAGTGGAACAAGGATCTCTGTCTCTATTTGCAGTATAGAAATGTATTGACAGATTAAATTATACTATTCCACACCCATGTATCTGAGCGTATGATCCCAGAAAAAAGAACTTTTAGTCACTGAAAAATATTTTCTTCTTTCATACTGATATGTGACTGTCATGAACATCCCTAGATCTAGATCTTAACAACAGCTGTCAAAAATGCATTCACAAATGTTCACTAATATTATTTAGTAACATTATTTAGTAGTAACTACATTAACCTTTTGTATTGGTTTCCTAGAAACGCTCTAAGAAGTAGAACTTGTTGAACATTGCAAAAACAGGTTTTATGAGCATTTGTTCCAATTCCAAACAGCTGTTCAGTTCAACTATGTTTGCACAATGGTTTTCCTTTGTAGATCTGTTTGGGGAAAGGCTGTTCTTTGCTTGCTTACCTGTGTTCGCTTGTGATCAAGTATGTTTATACACATATCACACACAAACAGTTGTGACACTTGTTTTTTAATATTGCTCTTGTAGGGTGCAAATCATATGTAAACATGTTCAAACATACATCCACATATACAAACATAATTTGCAAGAAAGATGGTTGGAAAAATACATTCTTGGATATTATGGGGGGAGT
Organism: Pelodiscus sinensis; assembly: GCF_052426305.1. Classification (NCBI taxonomy): domain Eukaryota; kingdom Metazoa; phylum Chordata; order Testudines; family Trionychidae; genus Pelodiscus; species Pelodiscus sinensis. The sequence continues at coordinate 19,536,105 of NC_143054.1, forward strand.
GATCAATTTGGGGCCAATGCATTGATGTTGGACATGACTATACTGTTGTACTAAGTCATAAGCATCATGTAATTGTATATATGTGGCTTGTTCTTCAAATGCAGGCTGAAAACCTGCAGGGTTCACATCGGTCTTCACAAGAGAAATAAACTAATATCTAAGGCTGTGTCCAGACTCCATGCCTCCGTCGACGGAGGCATGTAGATTAGCCAGATCGGAAGAGGGAAATGAAGCCGCGATTAAAATAATCGCGGCTTCATTTAAATTTAAATGGCTGCCCCGATCTGCCGATCAGCTGTTTGTCGGCAGATCGGGAGAGTCTGGACGCGATGCCCCGACAAAGAAGCCTTTCTTCATCGACACAGGTAAACCTGGTTTCACGAGGCTTACCTGTGTCGATGAAGAAAGGCTTCTTTGTCGGGGCATCGCGTCCAGACTCTCCCGATCTGCCGACAAACAGCTGATCGGCAGATCGGGGCAGCCATTTAAATTTAAATGAAGCCGCGATTATTTTAATCGCGGCTTCATTTCCCTCTTCCGATCTGGCTAATCTACATGCCTCCGTCGACGGAGGCATGGAGTCTGGACACACCCTAAGGGTATGTCTACATAGTATCATTAATTCAGAATAACTGACGTTATTTCAAAATAGCATAGTGCACATCTACACAGCAAGCCATTCTCTTGAAATAATGTCGAGCTGGAGGATTTTTTACTCTGACTCCTGTATCCCTGATTTCACAAGGAATAAGGGAAATCAAAGGAAGAGTGTGCTTCCTCCAACTTCCTGCTGTGTAGATAGCGCAAAAGCTGAATTAAGCAAGACTGACTTAAGCTACGCAATTGAAGTAGCTGAGGTTATGTATCTTAATTCAACTTTTGCTTGCAGTGTAGACATGCCCTCAATATTTACACCCCTTCTACTTGCTCATAAAAATTTGGTCATCCAATTAAAAATCTTAGGATTGAACACCACCTTCACATAGGTACAAATAAAGCAACCTGCATATAAATGAGTTATTGACATTTCCAATTCTTAATTTTTACCACTTTTTGAAGTCTATGGGATTTAAGCTTTTTAGTGAGTTAATTCATTTAAAAAATGGGACTCTGACTCCTACCTCTCTTAGGTGCTTTTGAAAATTTGACCCATGATCACTGACCCAAATATATTATTATCTATGGACAAAGGTAAGAAATGCGTTGGCCAAAAATACTTTGATCTTAATGATAGCATACATCTTTCTAGTGCCATTGGATTTTTTTGATATTTTTATAACTACATTTTAGGAATTATTTTGACTGGGAGTGTTAGCTGACACACTGTGAAAGTCTAATACAGACAAGTCAGTGTAGACTTGTAAACACATGCTAGGTTGATCAGGGTGAAGCCAAAGGAGGGGCCTAGATTTCAATTCAATCAGGCTAGGATGTGTAAAAATTCTGTGCTGCCTTGCCTACAATAGAAATTCTGTGCATATTAACGAGCACCTTCTACCAAAATATCTTGCACCCTAGTCATGACAAATCTTTAGGCTATGTCTAGACTACAGGCTTCTTTCGGAAGAAGCTTTTTTTGGAAAAGATCTTCTGAAAAATCTTCTTCCGAAAGAAAGCGTCCACGCTGAAAAAGTGCATCAAAAAAGCGATCTGCTTTTTCAAAAGAGAGCATCCAGACTGAATGGATGCTCTCTCACATGTAAGCTGTGATTGCTATGGATGGAATGGCCAACAGGGCACCTGTGCTTTTTCCTATTTCTTTTTTTTTTCGGAAAGAATTCCTTCTTTCCTGTCCACGCATGCCTTTTTGCAAAAGAGTTGATTTCGCAAAAAGGCTTCTTCCTCATAGAATGAGGATTACCAGTGCCAGAAAAACCCCTCTGTTTTTTCAGTTTTCTTGCAGAAGAATGCAAGTGCAGTGTGGACATCCCTCAAGTTTTGTCGGAAAAACAACCGTTTTTCCACCAAAACTCTGTAGTGTAGACATAGCTTTAGTGAAGAAAACAAGGACAATGTAGTATAATGTTTAAAGTATGCTTTGATTTATTTTATGGTGCCTAAAAGGCCCCAATTAAGATTGAAGTCCCATTGTGCTTGGTACTGTAGAAAAACTAGTTAAAAGTCTTAAGCTGATATTCCAATAGCCCATCACCATTATAGCAATAACTATTAATAGCCAATGAAATTTCCTATGTAATATAAATCAAGAGCTATTGGCTTAAGTAGGCTTGGTGCATTTTATACAATGAAAAAGTTACATTAAACCAAAACGTACTTTCCTTGAACACAAGCAAACACAAGCGAAGGATAGAAATGCTGAGAAAATAATGGAGTGTTATGAAGAGAAGCTGTTCTAAATATGGTAACGAAGAGAAAGAGCTGCAAGCAGATGGTCTTCTGGTTTCTCATTTCAGAGCTACTGTAAACAGGTGTTGAAAAAGCCTTCTATCCTGCTGATGGCCTGACTGTGGAGTAAGCAGCCCTGTGGGAAAACCACAGCAAAGAGAAATGACTACATGTTCTGCCATTTATCAGTGGGAAAAGTTCATAAATGCAACTCCTTTCATGGAACTGATTAATATTTCAAACAAATGTGTACCACACAAAGGAAACATTGCTATTTGCAGCCAGGCTATAAATTACTGCAGATGACTCGAGAGACAGGTTTGGGAAATGAGCAACACTTTGCACAAAGGTCTGGATGTCTACATCAAAATGGTTTATATTTACATTCTAGCATATCTGTAACATCAGATCGAGCCAGCCATTTCAATTTAAGTGCTGCAGTTCTGAAGTTGTTGTACTGCAGCCTTCTGTGTTCCATCTGAGGCCTCCCTAACACTCCATCCAGTGCACACACATGTTGCATAAGCTCTTTAGAAAATTTAGAATTGATCTGCCATGCAATAAATTTGAAAATTCACCCAGAAAAATTAAAGAGTTCCCATTCATTTCCTCCTTCCACTTTTATGTAGGCCTGCTGACAGGGGTAAAGGGGCAAAGTTGTCCTGGGGACTGGTGTTTCAAAGGAGCCCAGAGCTCCCGGCTGCTGCCACCAAATTGCCAGTGGAGGAGGAACCCAGTGCCGGGCTCTGGGCCCCTTACACCCAAAGCCCTGCCCCATCTGGGGGTGCAGAGCAAGGTCTCCCCACACCTTGCCCCTAGGCCCAACGTGGCTGTCAAGTTTGCTGTTATTATGTATTTTAGTTTTGGTGGGGGAGGGGATGTCACATGGGGAAGACAAGGCAGGAAGGAGTAGAGATGAGAATATAGAGTACTTTGGCCCAATATAAATTCTCAGCTGCCTAAAAAGCCAAGTGAGGTTCTAAGGATTGTTCCTCCACATTCAGAAAGGCTATGCTTAAGCTTCTGGAAACATCTGTTCACACTGTCCATATTTAACAGGATTAGCATTACCATATATCATTCTCCTCACAACACTACATTGCTTTCTTTGCATAAAAATCCCATACCTGGGATATTTATTCTTTCAAATAGGCTTGGAAGGTCGGTTTCACTGCAGACACACAGCCAAACACACACAAATGGAAAAATACTGCCAGTGATAATAATCAAAACTCACAGATACGCAAAGTAAGAGAACTGCTGTTTGGGAACACATTAGAATTTGATTTAAGGCTGTTTACTTTGTATAGTGCAATACTATGCTTTTCTTTTAATGGTTATAAAGCGTTAGCTTTTTGAATTTCAGTGTATATAGGCAATCCCCGGGTTACGTACAAGATAGGGACTGTAGATTTGTTCTTAAGTTGAATTTGTATGTAAGTCGGAACTGGTACATATTGTAGGGGAAACTCTAGCCAAACATTTCTCCAGAGCTCAGTTTTATTCTCCCACACCTCACTTCCCTCAGTCCTTTATTCTCAAGCTGAGGTGTCTGCTGAGAAAAGCCGCTCCACGTCTCCCTGGTCTGCGGGGGGGGGGGAGGGCGCTAGCTTCGTGTCTCCCTGGTCTGCTGGGGGGAAGCAGCTAGTGCGGGGTTGCCTCACCCTGTTTGTAAGTAGGGATCCGATGTAAGTCGGATCCATGTAACCCGGGGACTGCCTGTACTGTCATTAGCTTTTTGAATTTCAGTGTATACTGTCATTTAATAATTAATGTCTGACTCACTCATAATTTCCCACCACTGTGAAAATTTAAATAGACAAAATAAAAAATCTTTAAAACAAACATTGATATTACCTATCAAAACTATACAAAAAAATCAAATTCTGCCAAGCCATCCAACTAAAACATGTGTGAGTGGGAGAGATGGAAACCTACTCTGTTTGCCCCATGTATATCCATTTTCTTGTGTCCATTTTAAATAATTGCAAAGAACACAACAGCTATGCTTATTATCCCCATCCATGGATGTCCAGGGCATCTGTCTTCCATTTACTAAATTTTTAAAAGTGGCCATTGGTTTTGATAGACAAGTTTTGGGAGCCCAATTTTATAAACTTGTAGTCTGATTTTCAGAGTTGCTGACTGAAGCTTGAGCACTCAGACAGCCCAGAATGTATTTTTATTGAGTACTGTTTCAGAATATGCTTTCTTCATCCTGGGTTCTTACTGAAAATAGGCTTCCCACACACCATTGGGAAATTCAACATCAAGTGCTTTATAAACATTTTCCCCCACAGTGTAAGTCTTTTCCCCAAGTCATTACCTATTACCAAAGAGGGGAAGAAATTTCAGCTTTCTGAGCTCTTGGCCTGCCAGATAGTTGGCTTTACACTACTCACACTCCTTCACAGGTAACCCTAAAAATTGAGGCACTAAATGAACAGAATAGGGAAGCTGTCAAGTGATCTGTTCCCTGCCATCCAGCCCCAGCATCTGGCAGTCAGAGGTGTAGGAACACTGAAAGAAAGGGGTTACCTCTGTAACCATCTTGGCTAAGTCATTTAACTTCCCTAATTCTTTTTTAAATACAAGAATATTTCCTCAAGCTTGGACATACCCCTACCTTGACATACAAAAGATCCTAAATCATTCTTGAAAGCCAGCAAACTCTGGCTTTGTCAGTCAGTTAGGAAAGTGAATTCTAGAATCAAGGGGATCACACTGCAAATGTCCTTTTCCTCACCCAAGTGAGGTTCAAATCCAAGAACTGTTAGAAAAAGAGCATAAAACCCTTATAACACACGAGACTTTCATGGTAAATATTAACACTAATGCCCCACAAATAAACACCTCAAGTCCCGCCATCATCCAGCCACGAAAAGCCCATGAACTATGCAGTCAACAAATGAACATTTTATGTGATACAATCAGGGAACTGAGTTCCAGCAAAGGAACATATTGCTAGTATACTCAGCTCCGGGTGAATTTGAACCTGGGATCTCTGAAGCTTACTATAGGAGCCTCTACCCTTCTCTTCCTGAAAAGCTTCTTCCGAAAGAAGCCTGCAGTCTAGACATAGCCTATGTGTAATGATACCCATGTCTGTTTCCAAGGTATTCTGCAACCTTGTGGCCAAACCTATAAAGAAACAGTTTCAGCAATAGGGGCTACCTGGACATTCAGGATCTCCTAAGGCAATGTAAAGCAGAAACATTGATAAATAGTAATAAATACTAATGGGCTAGAACCAAAGTAGAGGATATCAAAAACCAAAAATTCAAAGCCAGAGTCAGATTCCACTTTTGCTAATGGCGCCTATGTTTACAATAGACCAAACTAGACACAATTATTAATAGCAATTTTTTCTTTTAAAACACAATGCCTTCCTTTATTTTACTATATACATGAACAAGAATGACACAGTCTCTGTGGCAACCTTTCCAGCTGTATTTGGTTGGATTAAACTGATCCAAATAGGGTGGAAATAGCCTAACAACGTTGAATCCTCGTGGCTTCTGCTGCTTGTGTGAATAATTCACTCTTAAAGATATATGTGTTCTCTCCCCTTTTTATCTTTTCCATTTTCTGGCCAGCTATTTAAAAGTTGATAGCATAGTAAATATTACTGTTTTAAAATAACCTCCATAGCTTAAGACTGGCATTTATATGATTATTGGACTTCATCCTGACATTCCATAAAAGCTGCAGACAAATGATGGACTTAGTGAAGAGGCCAAAGTTTAAGTGTGAAATCCCTTATTTCTGACAGCAGAATGCCACTCACCAGGGATGGGAAGACATCAGATATTGCAAGGTTTATTGAAAACTGAACGCTGTTCATGAGGAACTTGCACCGAAAAATAATCCACTCTTGTATAAATTATGTGGATTGATATCATGAGACTACCCAGTCCTACAATTGGGCATGCCTCCTAAGGATGGTTGGAATGCGTGCAGGGATATTTGCTGCCAGAACAACACAGATGCTCCTGTGGTGGTGTTGTACTGAGTTGTCCCTTACTTTGCAATATTTGTAATTGCATTTTCCCGCACAGGTTACTCAGGAGCAGGCAACTCACACCTCTTGCCTGGGTTCCTTACATCATTAAGGACAATGGTGATCCTGGGGTCCCAGCTGAGAGGGGAAATTAGGTAGGAATACTCATCACCCCTCTGCAATAGCCCTCTAACTTCTATGAATATTTATAGTTAGCAGCGTCTCCACCTGGAGAGGCACCATATCCCACTGTTGGCACAACTCAGTTGCCTTCAGGAACAAAATTATAAATAATGGAACTTAACGCAGTCAAAAAACTGCCATCATAAAAACAACACAATGTTACTTAAAAGTAAGCCTAACAACATACAATAGAAAATGCAGGAGCCTAATATACCATACTAGATCAGTAGGTGGCACTGCAATAGCTCAGTTAATGGCTGCAGCTGTCTACAGCAAAGTAAACAACTCTCTTGGCACCCTGCACAGATCCACCCCATCCCTGCATGCACTCTCTCCCTTAAGATTATAGCCCTCTCTGGCGTTGGCACACCAGCTGAGCAGGTGTTCAGGCCAGCACTTTGTAAGTCCGGCAAAGGCAGTCCAAGTGAAACAAGAAGGAGTGAAGCAATTTTGTATTGTGACCAGCTTAGGTTGCACAGTACAAGTTGGCAGTCACAGCTGTTATATTAGAGAGCAATAACCCGGGGGTAAGTCACTCTTTCCTCACTTGTCTGTAAGCCAAATGCAGATCTGCATAACCAAAAGTCTCCGGCTTCTGCTCTCAATGCCTAGCAGTGGAGAACAAGTCCATTTGCTAGTACTCAGCACTAACCTCTTGTCAACCATAGCATGGTCTTAACCTCAGTCTCGTGTCTTCAGCCCCAGCAACATGACCCCAGGACTGCCACAGCTTCTCCATGGCCTAGACCCAAAGGGAGCAGCAGCTCTCTGCCCACAGAATGGAGGTCACCAGCACCTTGCCTCTTACCCAGGAAGGCTAGTCCACCACTGCACCTTGGAATCTGCAGTCCTGCAAAGCCAGCACACTGCACATAGAAGGCCTGTCTGCTCAGAATAGCTCTGAAAGGATTCAGAGGCTCCTCAAACAGGGGGACAATGCACAAATAATCAATTTCAGCATGGTACTTTATGCCTGAAAATCAGTTCTGAATGTGTAGAGATTTACCCGTCCCTGGTGATAAATCTGTCTTGCCATTAGCATGCCTGGTATTCCAGGACTGAGTGCCTTCTTAGAAGACACAACAGCTAATTACACTGGCCGTATGTTGCTGCTTAGCAATGGAGATGACTTATGAGAAGGAAAATGTATGTTATTGAAAGGAACAATGTGGAGTGTGTATGTAGCTGACCGAATGTGACCTTGCATGTGTGAGAGATAGCTACTTCAAGAATGAGACTAACACTCATGTAACTAAGTTTATCTATGCATACTTGAGATAGAGGTAGCTTGGATGAATAAGCCAATCATAACGCTGTTACTAGCTTATGTAATGTCTATTCCTTTTTATGTGTAATCATGGATATATAAGGTTGCTGCATTTTGATTCGAAGTTTTCCTTTTGAAACTTCCCACAGTTGTGTCTTAATAAAAGTGTTTCTCTCCTTCCAACCCTGAGTCTGGATTTCTGTAACACTTAGTAGCCCCACTGGCAGGTCAGCAGCAGATCTACTGATCAGCCTGGTAGACCCGGCATAGGCCACTGAAGCCAGGGCTATGCAGAAGACCAGGGATAAGCAGATAGTGATGGGGAGTAAAGGACCACAAGGGTAAATGGAACACATTCTAACCAAACCTTCTTTGCCAAAGCACAATCCTGTCTTTCTTTGATGTCTGGATCCCCACAGCCTCAGAAGAGCAGTTTTGGGGAGTCCAGGCCAAAAAACTTCCCATGATTCATTAGAGCCCCTTTGTTAAACCGTGGGACATTCATGAGGCCTATAGGCTGCCTTAGGATTGCAACCAAAACCATTGCTTATCAGAGGAATTTCTGACAGTTCCCCCTTTCCTGTAGCTTTCAGGGCCTGAGAGAGTGACATCCAGCAAGCGGAAAGTACTTTAGCAAAACATTTACTCATGCAAAAAATGTATCAGGAAACACTGCATTTGTATGGAATGCCCGTGAACTCAAACCAATGAAAATTTCAGTTCCTCTATAAACATTTCAGCCAGCTCTATGCAAGACACAGCTGACACCTCCTTCACTTCAGGAAGCACTAACCAACAACAACGGTTTCAGTCCAAACTATTACGTTAGTATAACAACAACACACAAGTGTTGTACTAACTCCCAATATACTGCTCATTACCACACCTGGAAGGAGGGCTTGTGCTAAAAAAAACATCACAGAGTAAAGAGTCTTAGGGGTTCTTTAGAAGTGATTTTGAGAGCAGATTTCAAAGTAGCTGAGAAGGGAGTCACTAATTGACAGCCACACGCAGGGGAATCCACAATCCTGCTATGAGGGTCCACACAGGATTACAGTAGTTCAGGCTCTAGAAGTTTACTTTTCCCCATATTGGTAAATTTTCAGTAGAACCTGCACTTTTCCAGGTTTTTTCAGGCTTGTCCTTTACCACTTTATAAAATCAGTGGGGGTCAACTCAGTAAAGCTTAGATGAAGGGAACCGTGCTTGCTTTCCAACCTGGCAGGCTCCCATTTCACATACTGAAGCCAAGTGTCCTGCCAGCAAGTCCCAGGTGTTTGCCACATGAGCAGGTGAAGAAAATAAAATATATTTATGTGAGTGATGACAGTTCTGAGTCCATCTAAAGCATAACACACAACAAGGAGTGTGGTTATCCTGTGATACCAACATTCTTCATGTGTACAAACAGGCACATATCCAAAGGCAAGGTGCCTTCATGGTTTTTGTATGTTTTTTTATTTGACTTTTCCCTTTTAAAATGTGGGGGAAGTTTAAGGGTTTTTTTTTAATGAGCAACAAGGAATTATTTTATAAGATTCAATCTCCCATTGCTTATGCAACATTGTAACTTCAGGGAAGTTCCTTCTGATTTATACAGGTGTCAGGAAAGTCAGAATTAGACTCCTGGAATTCTTAAAAAAGGATCAGTTAAAACATGTTAAATACAATATTTACATTAGATATGGCCCAATGATGAAATTGCAGCATGTCAGCTTGTTGCTATGCCTGTATTCTCTACAGCGTGGAGAAGATAATGCATAGCTTTCTCTGAGACAGCAGTTAATGCTCAGCCCACCAGCTGAAGGTATTCTAGCAGGAACAGTAACTCTGTGTTGATAACAGCCAATAACTCTTTCCTCAGGAGGCCAGTCCCATAATTCACTGTCCCTTGAACCAAACCCTTTACTTGGCCAAGTGGGATGTGAAGCAGGGAAGTGGAATAAACTGATAAATTAAACAGTGATAAGTCACAAGGAGCAGAGAGTATTCAACCCAGGAATTCTGAAGGAACCCACATATGAAATTGCAGAACTATTAACTGTGGTATGTAAGCTATTTCTTAAATTGGCTTTTGTACCAGATGACTGGAAGATAGCAAATGTAACACCCATTTTGTAAAAAGGCTCCAGAAGCAATCCTGGCAATTATAAGCCAGTAAGCCTGACTTCACCACCATGCAAATAAGTTGAAACTATAGTAAAGAACAGAATTAACAGACACATAGATGAACATGGCTTTTTTCAAGGGAAATCACGCTTCACAATCTATTAGAATACTTTGAGGTAGTGCACAAACAAGGGTGAACCAGTGATGTAATGTTCTTGAGCATCCAGAAAGACTGTAACTAAGTTCCTCCCAAAGGTTCTTAAGCAAAGGAAGCAGTTGTGGGATCACAGAATCATAGAATCCTAGGACTGGAAGAGACCTCAGGAGGTAATCAAGTCCAGCCCCCTGCCTAAAGGAGGACCAACTCCAACTAAATCATCCAGGGCCAGCTCGAGCCATTACTGCGCCCCGGGCAGCAGGCATGCAATGCATGCACGGCTCCACCCTGGGCGCATGGCGCATGTGCAGCCCCGCCCCCTGACACACTGCGCTCCTTACAGCTGCAATTGAGCACGCAGTGCCTGATGGCAGCTCTAAGGAGCGCCACGCAGCCAGGTGCACAGCGCCCCTTACAGCTGCCATCAGGCGCCCCCCATAGGTTGGCGCCTCGGGCAGCTGCCCGGCTAGCCCCCGCCCTTAATCCAGCCCTGAAATCATCCCAGCCAGGGCTTTATCAAGCCGAGATGCAAAAACCCCTAGGGATGGAGATTCCACCCCCTCCCTAGGTAACCCATTCCAGTGCTTCACCACCCTCCTAGAGAAATAGTTTTTCCTAATATCCAACCTAGACCTCCCCCACTGCAACTTGAGACCATTGCTCCTTGTTCTGCCATCTGTCACTACTGAGAACAGCCTTTCTCCAGCCTCTTTGGAACCTCCCTTCAGGAATTTGAAGGCTACTATCAAATCTCCCGTCATTCTTCTCTTCGGCAAACTAATGAGAGAGAAGGTCCTGTCATGGATCAATAACTGTTTAACAGCCAAGAAACAGAGGGTAGGAATAAATGGTCACTTTTCAGAATGGAGAGAGGTAAATAGCAGTGTCTGCCAGGGATCTGTAGTGGGACCAGTTCTGTCAACATATTCATAAACAATCTGGATAAGGAGGTAAACACTGAGGTGGCAATGTTTGCAGATGATGCAAAATTATTCAAGAGAGCTAAGTCAAAACCAGACAGCAAAGAATTTCAAAGACATCTCACGAAACTAAGCAACAAGACTGGGCAACAAAATGGCAGATGAAATTCAGTATTGATAAATGCAAAGTAATGCACATAAGAAAACATAATCCCAACTACATATATATATGTTTATATATATAAAATGATGGGGGCTACATTAGCTATTACCACTCAAGAAAGAGATGTTAGTGTCATTGCTGATAGTTATCTATGTTAATAAGCTAATAGGGTATTAGAAATCATTAGAGAATGAATGCATAATAAGACAAAATATATTGCAATGCCACTATATAGATTCAGGGTACTCCTAAACCTTGAATAATAAGTGCATTTCAATAAAGATTTGTTAGAATTGGAAAAGGTATAGAAAAGGACAGCAAAAATTATTCAGGGTATGGGACAGCTTCCGTATGAAGAGAAATTAAAAAGATTGTGACTTTTGAATTTGGAAAGAAACAATAAAAAGGAGATGAGAGATAGAGGTCTATAAAATCATGAAAGGTATAGAAAAAGATAATAAGGAAGTATTATTTACTCCGTCACATAACACATGAATCAAGCATCACGCAGTGAAATTAATAGGCATCAGGTTTCACACAACACAGGGTCAAATTAGTGCAGGGACTTTAGGTACTGCAGCGCAGGGCTTAGGAGGTTAAGGGGGCTGCCACAAAAATAAATCCATAATTATATACATCAGTATTCACCAACCTGTAGCCTCTGCCAGTTGATCATAATCTCCAGGTGTGTAAATGGCCTGCAGCCACAGCTGGGTTCAGATAGACTGCCTTACGTGCCATGGTGAAGCAGCTAGCTGTTGGCAAATCTCTGCAGCCAGGTGGGGCGGAGAGGTGGCTCTGTACGCTGCCCCCACCCTCAGAACCAACCAATGGGACCGACCAATGGGAGCTCTGGGGGAGGCACATGTGGACGCAGATAGCACATAGGGACACACTGTTTTCCTTTCTCCTACATGTTTTAAGACTGAAATGTAACCACACAATGGGTTTATATTAATGAATAAGCAAGTTTAGTGTGGTGTTAATAGTCTCAATGCCAAAATTGTCATAATTTTGTTTTAAATTAGGGAAAAAAATGTAATAGCCCCAGACCCACAGGAAAGTTAATCTGCCCCTGACAGCACACAGTCAATCTGTTGAACTCATTGCCAGGGGATGTTATGAAAGCCAAAAGTATAACGGGGTTGAAAGAAGAATTATATACATTCATGGAAAATAGATATATCAGTCGTTATTAGCCAAACTGGGGCAGTAATGCAGCCTCATTCTCTGGGTCTCCTAGCCTTTGAGGGTACATCTTCACTGCACTTGTTGCTCAAAATAAGCTACCCAATTTGAGCTACGCAAATTGCATAGCTCATTTCAAATCAATTTCTAAATAGCTTATTTTATAATCTGGTACTGTCAAAAGAGCACCAAATTTTGAAATAACCCGCTATTCTGAAACAATCCTTACTCCTCATGGAATGAGGTTTACAGGGATGTTAGAATAGCGATCCCCTTATATATCAAAATAACGGACTTGCTGTTAAGACATGAGATCACTATTTTGAGATACCTCCGGTATCCCAAAAGAGCGCTGCAGTGTAGACACAGCCTGACTGTCAAAAGCTGGGACTAAACAGGGAATGGGCCAGTCAATGATTGTCCGTTTTGTTCATTCCTTCTGAAGCACCTGGCATTATCTTTGTCAGAAGACATGATATTGGGCTAAGTGGACTATTGGCCTGAGCCATTCATATGTTCTTTTGAACTAGTTCATAGAGTACACTGACCATCACTTGCCTGGTGACTCCAGAATCTGTAGGATGGGAGTTTTGATTTTAAACAATGTAAGTGCCAATGCTACAAATAGATAAGTCACAGAAGGCGCCCTTACTCCCACATAGCACCAAAGATGCTTATGGAGCGCTGGGTAGGTAGGCAGACTGTGCCTCTATCATTAAGACTTTGTTCATCACTTTGATGTGACACTAAGATGAATGATTTCTTTACTGACTGTACCTGTGGGTATTTGCTGGGGACTGCTATTCCTTAGGAAGTATCAATAGCAGAAATAAAAGGAAATTACAAACGAAAGTGTAGGTGCTACAGAGGAGTTTTGAGGCAAAGTTCTTCATTGCCGATAGCAACAGCTTTCATGCTTTTTCTTTATAAAAATAGCATCATATTGACTTTAAAAAAAGATCTAGTGCTCCAAAGGCTCAAACACCTGGTTGATTCACTGTCTCTTTCCAATATGTTTACTGGCATGTGTGCATCTTTACAAATCATGTCAAACCTATCTGATAGCTTTCTTTGATAGGATAACGAGTCTTGTGGATAAGGGAGAAGTGGTGGATGTGGTATACCTAGACTTTAGTAAGGCATTTGATACAGTCTCACATGATATTCTTATCAATAAACTAGGCAAATACAACTTAGGAGGGGCTATAAGGTGCGTGTATAACTGGCTGGATAACCGTACCCAGAGAGTAGTTATTAATGGTTCTCAATCCTGCTGGGAAGGTATAACAAGTGGGGTTCCGCAGGGGTCTTTTTTGGGACCGTCTCTCTGCAATATCTTCATCAATGATTTAGATATTGGAATAGAAAGTACGCTTATTAAGTTTGCAAATGATACCAAGCTGGGAGAGGTTGCAAGTGCTTTGGATTATAGGGTCATAATTCAAAATGATCTGGACAAATTGGAAAAATGATCTGACGTAAACAGAATGAAGTTTAATAAGGACAAATGCAAAGTACTCCACTTAGGAAGGAACAATCAGTTTCACACACACAGAATGGGAAGTGACTGTCTAGGAAGGAGTACAGCAAAAAGGGATCTAGGGGTTATAGTGGACCACAAGCTAAATATGAGTCAACAGTGTGATGCTGTTGCAAAAAAAGCAAACATGATTCTGGGATGCATTAACAGGTGTGTTGTGAGCAAGACACGAGAAGTCATTCTTCCGCTCTACTCTGCACTGGTTAGGCCTCAGTTGGAGTTTGTGTTCGGTTCTGGGCACCGCATTTCAAGAAAGATGTGGAGAAATTGGAGAGGGTCCAGAGAAGAGCAACAAGAATGATTAAAGGTCTACGGAACATGACCTATGAGGGATGGCTGAAAGAATTGGGTTTGTTTAGTTTAGAAAAGAGAAGATTGAGGGGGGACATGATTGCGGTTTTCAGATATCTAAAAGGGTGTCATAAGGAGCAGGGAGAAAACTTATTCATCTTGGCCTCTGAGGACAGAACAATAAGCAATGGGCTTAAACTGCAGAAAGGAGGTTTAGATTGGACATTAGGAAAAAGTTCCTAACTGTCAGGGTGTTTAAACACTGGAATAAATTGCTCAGGGAGGTTGTGGAATCCCCATCTCTGGAGATATTTAAGAGTAGGTTAGATAAATGTCTATCAGGGATGGTCTGGACAGTATTTGGTCCTGCCATGAGGGCAGGGGACTGGACTCCATGACTTCTCCAGGTCCCTTCTAGTTGTAGTATTCTATGATTCTATCTATGTGTAAAAGCACTCATTCATGTACACATTTTGGTACTGTCTTTATCCAAAAATGTACATTAATTTATATTACAGAAATGGGAAAAGTTCTAGTTTAAGATTAACAAGGGAAAATAATTCCAGTCTCTTACACATTACTGACATCTTTACTTATAGATAGATCCCCTTCTTTAAGTGGATCTACTAAATGTACAAACTATGCGCCTAGAAATGTAACTGTTTCAGAAACATGAAACAGCCCTGAAGCTGAAGGACAGAATTCACTTTGGAAGGTAGAGAACTAGTGGTTGAAAATAATAACAAGTTGTTACTTTTTTTTTGAACGTGCATTGGCTGTTCTACTGTGTAGATTGTTACCATCTTGAGCATTTTTTAAATATTTCCCATTAGCCTTTATTTGATATTTTATACTTCCTCTCATAAAACCTTACAGATTAATTGTGCCTGTGATGTTTTTTTATAAGTACAGCTGGTCTTCTTTTCAATTTGTTTTATAATTGTGATGTCTCAGAGATATCCTTCTAGAACAGAATAGTGGATCTGCAAACAAACATTTGATTCTCAAAAAGGAAATTCAGATTAAAGCTATTGGGGGAAACATTTAAATAATGTTTGAGGTTTACAAAATATTAAATGAAGGCCTTTTTTAAAAAAAATAGGTATTTATATATAAGCATTAGTCCTTAAGTTTTCTTTAAAACAAAAAAAAATACAGCTTTGTTAAAATAAGATGTCGCATAAAGAACAATAAACCCAATCTCAAGAGTGTAAGAGTAGTACAAATTAGTATGCTCTCCTTCCTGCAAGTTGCTATATTTGAGGATTATTTTTCTTATTAGTTGGAAAGGATGGGTGAGGTTTCAGACCAATGCAACTGCTAACTATAAAACCAGATCAAAAAAGGTTTCACTTTGAAGGAGCACCTTTAAAGTCTGTTTGTGAGATACACTGTTCAGCTGTTAAATATCTTGTAAGTTTTCCAAGAACTTTGGTGAGCTTTCTTCATAAAATCTATATTATTTTCATTGAAGATTAATGATAGGCTTATTAAAAAATCAAAAAGTTGGATAGGTTTTCTGTTATTATAAATAAGGGTCATCACACTACATTACTTTGGAATGTTTTTATAAGTTCTGTTGGTATAAAACTAGGTTTTTTTTTTAAAAAAAATATGTGCCTATTATTTTTCCAGTCTGTTTTTCATTTTTAAAGGATGTCATCTATTTTTTCCCTTTCTCCGAAAGTATATCCAGTACAAGCAAATATTGTCAATCTTGCAATCTCATTGAATCAATGTGCACAATAACTTAAATGCTGAGGACCATGCTGGATTCAACATGTTTGCACAGGTGTAAATCAGGGAAGGATTTGCCCATTAACTTATAGGGCTGCACAAAATGACTGAGGGCAGAATTTGGCCATGTGTTTCATTAATTGGAATCAAGAAAATTAGATACCAACCCTGCATTCTGATGTGTGCAGATTGGCTGCTGGATTGCATTGGTGCGTGTCTGTGACCAGACTAGTAGCAATGCAGGACTACGAAGTGCAACAAATATGCCAGTGTGCATTCGTAGTCCAACATGAAAAATTATATGGTTGCCAGTTGATAGCATATGCTCATTGCAATAAAGTAATGATATGTTTGGCTGCTGAGATTAGTCACACTGAAAATGGCAGGGTTACAAAATATTATAAAATGTTACATGTTAGTGGTTAATATCCACTGACTCTAGTGTTTACTGGAGTCAGTGGATATCTTTCTTTCTGCTTTTGATAACCAAATGCAAATAAAAGAAAGCATCAACCCGCAATCACAACCATATAATAGAGCCAAAGAACAAAACACACAAACAGAGACATCTAGAGTGAAGGGCAACTTAATGACCTAATCCCCCTTTTGTTTTGCTCGTGTGCGCACGCGCACACACACACACACGCACACACACACACACACACGACAAAAGAGAGGATTATTTTGTTTTTTACTGGATATCCGTGCATAGCTGCAGTCTGTAACTATTGGTCAATGTCGGGGAGCCGCCCCTCTCTCGGGGCGGGCTGCCCGCCTATGGGCCATAGTTCGGACTTCTCCGGTCTGGTTTCAAAGTACGCTTCCCCTGTATTAGTGGAACTGTGACCCACTGGCATAGTCTGACAGTACGCGGCCCCTATATTAGGGGAACTACGGCCCACTGGCCTAGTCTGAAAGTACGCAGCCCCTATATTAGGGGAACTACGGCCCACTGGCCTAGTCTGACAGTACGCGGCCCCTATATTAGGGGAACTATGGCCCACTGGCCTAGTCTGAAAGTACGTGGCCCCTATATTAGGGGAACTATGGCCCACTGGCCTAGTCTGACAGTACGCGGCCCCTATATTAGGGGAACTTTGGCCCACTGGCCTAGTCAGAAAGTACGCGGCCCCTATATTAGGGGAACTACGGCCCACTGGCCTAGTCTGAAAGTATGCGGGCCCTGAGGCTTAGTCCTTTAGGCAAACCCCTTCTCGCCGGGGGTCAGTGAAGGAGGGGGAGGGGGGCCCGGGCCCTCCCTCTCCACTGGGCCCCGACCCAGGGCCCTATCAGTGGCGGGCGGCTCCCCCCACTGGCTCAGCGGGGGTCCCTTCCCACAACGCTCCGAGCTCTCCGGGGCCTTTCCGGCTCCCTGCCCTGGGTCACTCCCTACCCCCTTCCCCTGGTCGGCAGCGTCCCACCTGTGGCTGGCTGGCGGCTCCGACGTTGGGGCTGAGCCCGGCTTGGGCCTTGCGGCGGCGGGCCTGGCGACTCCCTCTCTGGCTCTGGAGGTTGGGCTCTAGCTCCTGCTCCGTCAGCTGTGCGCCCCGACTGAAGAGGACTGCAGGCCTTTATACCTGGGGCCTCCTGGGAGCATGCCCAGTAGGGCGGCGTGGGCGCGGCCCTCTCCGCCCCCTGAGCCAGGTGGTTTCCCAGGGCTGGAGTGTGGGGCAGAACCGCCCCGTCACAGTCAAGAGAGTTTTACATAAACGGTTAGGGCCAAGCTTTTTAACAATCTAATGATTTGGAGTGCACCAGTTACAAGTACCTAAACTGAGACACTGTAAAGGTGTCTCATACGCAGAAGTAAAGAAAATCAGGACCTATTAAAGAGCCTAAGGGCCTAACATTTTGACACCTAAAAATTAAAGCAGTCCAATACACTAGTCACTTTTAGAAATCTTGAAAAGTGTGTGGCAATGAAAAAAATGAATTAAATGATTATAATGACATATATAATTTTAAAATCCATATTAAAATGGGCAACATAGCTGCACCGTTGCTATTCATAGTTGGATATCTTGATGTTCATGTGAGGCCTAGAAACTCAGCCAATCCACAGACAAATTGCTAAATGGATACCAGGATTCTGTGATAGCACATTTCTTTGGAGCTGAAGTCAATGGAGCACCAGCACCGTACCAGTAACCCCACTATGCAAAGGAGCGAGAAGAAGCGGCAGATGTACACCTAGTAGGATATTGGAAGTGGGAGAGAAGCAAAAGGATGAGGAAGAACTGGTAATGAAAACAGGATTGACAGCTATATGAACTCCGCCTCCCCCCTCAAGACTTCCCTGCACTGGAATGAAAACAATGACAATATAAAGGGATCTGCAACCTTTAGCAGAGAGATCCATCCACCAAGATGCTTCCATTCTGCTCGATGACCTCTGGGGTGGAGGAAGATTCCCTCAGCACCCAGCCAAGTAATCTGGGCTCTTCCCTGGGAAAATGAATCTGACCTTCCAACACAAAGCCACTTCCTCCTACCCGTGATCAACCAGGTGTCTGCTCATCTTTAGATGCTGGGGCAACTTTAATGGTGAAGGATAATCTAAACGCATTACATGAAAGCTTCTCTTCTTTTATTTCTGCAAATTTTCTTGTAGAAACTAATCTCTTGCATGCTGGAAATCATTGTTCCTCTTGGTATTACCTGTTATTACTCTCTCTCTCTCTCTCTCCAGTGGACATGTTTTCATCTCTCTAGTACCTTGTTACAGCAGCAAGCAGGGCTACTGGGGTTCTGTTGTTTGTTTTTGTTTTTCTTTCAACCTGAACTTTGTGAGAGGTCAGATGAATAGCCTGGAGTGTGAAGTTCCCATGGAAAAGTTACAGTGTGAGCAGAGTTCATGCAAGCTTTGTTCACACTTCCCCATCAATGTTATTCAAAGGCTGCCTGCAGGCATCGCTGCCACTATATGGGACACATCAGTGGAAGCAGAATGGAGACTATGTGAAACCTATTTCCCAGTTGAGTGAGATATCAGCTAAAAGAGACCTTCCCAAGGGAAGGTGTGACCTGTGGATTTCACAGTCTTCAGCTCTTCTGCCTTCCCTGCTTATAGGAATTCTGCTCCCACAAGTGTAAAAGTAGGAGGATGCAGTCACTGCCTCAAAGAGCTTCCATTTAAAGGCTGGGATTTCCAAAATGGACTAAGGGAGTTAGGTGCCCATTTGCAAGTCAGTGGGAGCTGGGCACCTAACTCTCTTAGCTCCCTTTCAAAATGCCAGGGAATTTTGAATTCAGACAAGATGCCAAAGGTGCTTGTCAGGGCTGTTTTCCACCCTGGCACTCTGAGGGTATGTCTGCACAGCAAAGTTACTTTGAAATAACAGCCGTTATTTCGAAATAACTTCACTAGCATCTACACAAGCCAACCGCTGTTTCGAAATTAATTCGAAATAGCGGAGGGCTTATTTAGAAATTGGTAAACCTCATTCCATGAGGAATAACACCAATTTCGAAATTGCTATTTCAAAGTAAGTGCTGTATAGACACATATTTCTAAATAGGGGGCCTCCAGCCCTTCCCAGTGTGCCCTGGTGGCCACGCTGGCCACAACCAGGAAAACTCCTCTCCTCCCCACCCTCCCCAGAGCCCTTAAAGGGGTAGAGTCTGTTTGGCCACAGTGCCTGTGCCAGCTCCAGGCCTGCCTGGCCAGACCCAGCAGTTGCTGCCGTTGACCCAGTTGCCTCAACATGAGCAAGGCAGCCAGGGCCAGCCAGCCCTCCATCGCTCCCCAGGAGCAGTCTGCAAGCTCCCAGGAGCCTGCCAGGGGCCAGAAAAGGTGAGTGCCTTCCTGGTCCAGTGCGGAGATCATGGACCTGATTGAGATTTGGGGGGAATCCTCCAATGTCCATGATCTCTATACTAGACAGAGGAACACGGCCGCCTATAGGCAGATGGCTGCCAGTCTGGCCACCAAAGGCCACATGCGAAGCCAGGAGAAGGTGCACATGAAAATAAAGGAGCTGCAGCAGGCCTATGCCAGGGCCACAGGAGGCAGCTCCCAACCAGGGGCAGACCCCTACCCCTGTCCCTATTTTGATGCCCTGGATGGCATCCTGGGGGGTCAGACTGTCTGTGCCCCCAAGGTGGTCATCGACCCTGGGGAATAGGGCCCTGGCCATGAGACCAAAGAGGAGGAAGAGGAGAAGGAGGACGACCAGGAGCTGCAGGAGCCCGGAGGGAGCGTGCCATGCACCCAGGATGCCCGAGTCGTCCCAGTGAGCCTGTCACCAGTGTCATCCGAGGCAGGGGAGGCAACAACATGTGAGTGCCATCACTGTCCCCTTATGCGGTGGGGGGGCGGGAGGGGAGGAGAGGGAGACCACAGATCACACAGCAACCTGTGCATGTGCTGTGCCACCCCTGGTCATGTGGTCCCAGCTGGCTGCCACACAGGGGCCTTGGCCTGTTACGCACACGCATGTATGTATGAAGGCACATGACGTGTTCCTGACCCCGGTGTGGGACACTGCACGATGCCCTCCCTGCACAAGCCCCCTCTATACAACACACACACTATATATAGGCCAGGGGAATGGATGCAGTCCCGGGCCAGCTCCCACTCCTGGGGATAGCAGGACATGCTGAACGTGGCCTGTGTGCAAACACATTGGTTCCAATGATGCAGACCTGCCATCCTTGCCTTGCAGAGGGGGGCTGGGCTTCACCCACTGTGTCCCCAGGGATAACTGACCACTTCTCTTGTTTCTCCACAGCTGCAGCAGCTATGAGTGCAGGGCGCACCACCCCGCCCAAGACATCCTCCTGCACCCGGGCCAGCAGGCTGACCTGTAACCAGGAGGAGTACCAGCGGCAGCACTTGGGGATCCTGCAAGACCAGCACCACACCCTGGACTATTGGGTGCATGAAGACCTGCAGCTGCAGCGGGAGACCTGGCGGGAGCTTCTTGACCAGAGCCGTGCCATCTCTGACAACCTGCAGACCCTGGTGCAGAGATTGCTGCCTCCTGCCGCTCCACCCTCTGCTGCCACCCCAGCTACTGCTCCTCCTCCCACTCCTGCTCCCCCTCCAGCTCCTTCCTCCCCCTCCTCTCTACCCGCCCCACCCTCCATACCCGCTCCCCCCCGAGGACACTGAGGCCCCCTCACCCGCAGTGCTGGGAGACAAGTGGGCCAGCAAGACATCAGGAAGGTGTCCTTCTTAATCCTAAAGTTCTGGATCCATTGTTGTTCTCCCCAGTGCTCCAGGACAATGTGGTACCACAAGTCGTTGCTGGTGTCCAAACGCCAGATGCGGCGGGGCACGCTGGCGTCCAGGAGCTGCAGCTGCTCCTCCACATACCCTACGAGGGTCTGGATGATGGCATGGGGGTTGGGCTGCAGCAGATGCTGAGAGGCAGCCTGCAGAAAGCGCAGCCAGGCTTGCAGCAACACATCCAAAAGAAGCACCAGAGTGCCCAGAGGCAGCTCCGGCTCCATGGTGCAGAGTGCTGTGGTGTCCCGAGTGAAGGCAACCAAAGTACGCAGATAAAAAAAATGCTTTACTGTCCCTCAGCACGTGCGCATGAAAATAAAGCAAGCAAGCAGGGAAACCTGAGAACTGGCTGTCCAGGGGGGGTCCCTTTAAGCCCAGGCCTCAGACAGCCTCAGGCAGCAGCCACACAAAGTAACTACTGACCTGATGCCCTGCTGGAACCGGTTTCAGCTGGCTTTAAATGCGATTCAGCGTCCAATCAGTGTGGACGTGCTATTTCAAAATAGCAAAACACTATTTTGAAATGCATTTTGTGTGCAGATGCGTTATTTTGAAATATCTTATTTATTTAAGATATTTCGAAATAACGCTGTAGCATAGACAAACCCTGAGTGCAGAAAGTGAGGGCCTGCAAGACAGCTTAAAAGCCTTGCCTCTACCGGTTACAAAACTTCCCAGAGTCACAGATTCCCTGGCTCTGGAA
The DNA here is from genome assembly GCF_052426305.1 of Pelodiscus sinensis. Taxonomy (NCBI): domain Eukaryota; kingdom Metazoa; phylum Chordata; order Testudines; family Trionychidae; genus Pelodiscus; species Pelodiscus sinensis. Next base: position 19,557,939 of record NC_143054.1, read on the forward strand.
ATAAACAAACAAGCTGCCACTATCAAGTGACTTTTTTTTCTCTTTCTTTATTCTTTATGCAAAGGAGCTTGAATAAAGAAAGAGAAAAGCTTCCTTTTTAGTTCATGGCTGCTTACTTTGCTAAAACATCTTTGGTGAAAAGTCTTATCTAAGGCTTTCTGAAAGTACAAGTGCACTATATCAGCTCAATCTCTCTTGTTCCCATATTTGCTGAGAGCTTAAAAGAATTTTAATACATTAGAGAGACATGATTTCCCTTTACAAAAGCTCTCTTGACTCTTCCCTAGCATATCACGTTCATGTAAGTGTCTGATAATTCCATCTTCTACTATAGTTTGAACCAGTTTTTTTGGTACTGAAATTAAACTGTAAGTCTGTAATTGCCAGGATTGCCTGTGATGCCTTTTTAAAATTTTTTGTCATGTTAGCTATCCTCCACTCACCTGGCACAGAGTCTGATTTAAGTAGTAGGTTACATACCACATTTTGTGATTCTACAATTTCATATTTAAGTTCTTTCAAAACTCTGCGGGTATATCTATGCTGCAGGGCAAAAGTCAAATTAAGATACGTAACTTTAGCTACATCAGTTGCATAGCTGAAGTTGAAATACAGTAAACTTCCGATAATCCGGCACCTTTAGGACCCAGGGGTGCCGAATTATCAGATATGCCGGACTATCAGAAGGGGGGGCTATGAGGGGTCTGGAGTGGGGTGGGAGGGGATGCCACCCCAGACCCCTCATAGCCCTCCCCTTACGATAGTCTGGCTCTGCCCCAGGCGTCCCTGATTCAGCTGCTGCTGGTCAGTTTCAGCAGCAGCTGAATCGGGGATGCCTGCAATAGAGCAGCTGGGGTGCTGCCAAGTTGGTCCCGCAGCGCCGAGGGGAAGCGCTACGGCACCAACCCAGCAGCACTCCAGCTGCTCTTGGGGACGCCTGGGACAGAGCAGCTGGGGTACTGCCCGGTTGGTCCTGTAGCGCTGCCCCTCCGGTGTACTTTTTAAAAAATGCTGTTCATTTTTGTGTCTTTTGCTAGTTGATCTTTAATTTTTTTACATGATTAATTATATTTTTACACTTGAGTTACCAGTGTTTATGCTACTTTTTATTTTCCTCAGTAGGATTTGATTTCCAGTCTTTAAATGATGTCTTTTTATCTCTAACTGCCTCTTTGATCCTGTCATTTAACCATGGTGCCATATTTGGTCCTCTTACTGTTTTTGCCTGGTTTGTTTTGTTTTAATATGGGATGCACATTTAATTGGGTCTATAGTGTGGTGTTTTAAAATCGTTTCCATGAAGCATGTATGTACCACAACCGCCAGCTCCTCCCCAGCACTGCACATAAGACCTCTAGAGAAGTTTACAACCTTTGCACCCAGCAAGCAATTCATCATGCAGTTCTCCCCGTCATCACTAACCAAAATATCTACATTTCTAATTATCAGATCCCCCATTGCTATTACCTGTCTCTCCCTAATAACTCGTGTTTCCTTCTTCAGAGAGGTTTCCTCTGTGCAAAGGGATACCATGACCTCATCTAAAGAAGGGTCCCAACTATGGGATTGTTTCCCTCCATTTTATCTTGGCATTCTCCTTCCTCCAGACTTTCATTCACAATACCACAGAGGCTGTCAGGCAGGGGGCAGCATTATTCCACTGTGTCCCAGAAAATCTTAGCTATGTACTTCTCTGTCTCCCTTAACTCCTCCAGTTCAGCCACTAGAGTCTCCACAGCCTATACTCAATCCCTGATGGCCAAGAGTTGCCTGCACCAAATGCATAACAGAGCACCTACAAAGGTGCCAGAATAGGTGGGGAAGGGAGTAGGAGCAACAGGGAGACATGGCCCCATTACTTTTTGCCTGCCTTAAGGGAGAGCAACTAGGGGGAAGAGGCAGACAGGAGCAACAGGGGCATGTTCTTAGGTGAAGAGGCAGAGGAAAGGTAGGCTTCATGGGACGAGGCAGAGTATTCAGTGCAATAAACTGGATAGCTCCCTCTGCTGCTGGACTTCTATTTGATGTTTACTGCTGCATGATTGGCTGGTTGGGTTTTTTTTTAAAGGTGGGGTCAGTTTATTGGTTTAAGTTTGGAGAATGTGTATTAAATGTATCTGGGCTCTGATGCTCCTTCTTTAAACTCCCTTGCAAGAACTCTCCTGTTCACAAGCTTCTCTGTCACAAAGCAGCTCTGTCTCAAAGGAGCTGGCTTTTTAAATCTCCCTGAGTTAGCCCTGATGCCTTATCAAGGGCTCCTAAAAGAATTATTGATCGAAGAATGGCAAGCTAGCGGCATGTTAGGAAAATCTTATCCTTGCCAACAGGCTGCTAGGCTCAGCGCATAGACCCTGTATCCATGCCACATTATATACTTCAAAGAAAGACACTCAGCAAACAAGCAAGCACACAGTCCCCAGCAGGACACTGGGCTTGATAACCTCTCGCGGTCCCTTCCAGTTCTTGTATTCTGTGATAACAACAAACGAATTAACAGACAGCAAACCCACCCCAACAATCATGTAGTTGTTCCTCCTTCCCTGGGAGAACATAAAACTGGCCACACTGTGTTAAGCCAATGGTCCATCTAACTCAGTATCCTGTCTTCTGAAAAGTGTCCGGTACCCGATGGTTTAGGGGGCACAAACAGAAAATGGCAATTATTGATTGTGCAGTCCCAGGATCTGGCATTCAGAGGCTTAGGGACAAACAGAGCACGGAATTGTGTTCATGACCATCTTGTCTAATAGCCATTGATGAATGAATTAATTTCTCTAATTCTTTTTTGAATCTCGTTATACTTCTGGCCTTCATAACATCTCTGGCAACGAGTTCCACAGGTTGAATGTGCATTGTGCGAGGAAATGTTTCCTTATGTTTCTTTTAAAACTGCTGCCTATTAATTTTGTCAGGCAATCCCTGGTTTTTATGTTTTGTAAAGAGGTAAATAACCTCTTTAATTCACTTTATCTACATCTTTCAAGATTTGACAGACCTCTAGTAGCATAACCCTCTTTCATCATCCCTTTTCTAATCGTTCCAGACTTCTTCATCTATCCTCAAATAGAACCTGTTCCATACCTCTGATCATTTTTGTTACCTCTGTACCTTTTCCAATGAGTTATCTTTTTTGAGATGGGGTGACCAGAACTGCATGCAGTATTCAAGGTGTGAATGTGGCATGGATTTATATAGTGGAATTATACTTATAATTTAATTATCTATTGCAGGGGTGGCCAACCCACAGCTCATGAGCTGCATGCAGCTCTTCACCCCTGAAAGTGCAGCTCGCGAAACCACCCCATGTGCTCCCACCATCGGCCTCCGGCCCCCAGCTCCCTGTGCTCACCGGGTGCAGGGGATCATCCGGCGTGGCAAAATGGTCTTGGTAAGATGGAGGCAGCCAGCAGGAGCCTGATGTGGCCCGCAGTTTTTAAAGGGGGCAGCTTTTTGCTCAACAACTGTGGCTGGTGGGGAGCTCTTCTTCTTTTTTTTTTTTTTGCTCAATAATTCTGGTGTGGCTCTTCGCATTTTTTCGGCCGCTGTTTCGGCTCTCTTCATTTAATGGGTTGGCCACCCCGATCTATTTCTTTACTAATGGCTGCTGTGATGGGATGTACCAACCCCGCATTGGCCTAAAGGGAGATTAATCAATCACTTTGGGCCAAACAGGCTACCCCCAATCTTGTCTTTGCTGGGTATGTTCCAGGCAGGGCCAGCCCTACACTTAATGGTGTCCCAGGTGAGAAATGTATTCAGCACCCCCACCCTATTCGTTAAACTTTTGTATACCTTATTTTTTATTGCATTTGTGGCCCAATTAATGTCTTTGATGCATGATTTGCATGCATGATTTATTCCTGTTGTATAAGATGATACATTTGCATGCTAGAATCTGTAAATCCATATTTATTTATGCCATATATAAGCAAACAAATCATTTCCTCCAAGTGGACAGAAACATTTTAATTTCAAGAATAACTGAAATATACTAACATCAAGAAATTGAACTGTCTACCAACATTGGAAGGATCAGTATTAAATAGGTGACAGACTTATTCTTCAGCTCAAAAGATCACTTTTCTCATCTTTGCCCTCCCTAACTGAAGCACAGCGTTCAAAGACTGGCCAATGACATTTTCAAGTGATAAAATAGCAAGTGATGTCAGACCCTCATCTGCCATAATAAATTGAAGGTAAGTTTTAATAATCTTGAGCTTCAAAAAGCTGACTCCCCACCGTGACTATAACTGGCAACCTGAGCACAAATTAGGGAAACTGTCCTTAGGCTTTGTATCCCAAATGTGAGTTTGGAATAGAGAGCGCTTCAAAATGTGTTGTAAAATGTCAAATGGTCGAATATTGTCAAATGGTCAAATTGTTAAATATCATATTCAACATAAGGGTCTTCATCATTGACATCCGAACATACTCTGTGAGTCATTGTCCAGTGAATGTGCACACAATTATTTTTAATGGTGTTTTCCCATCTGCCAGCAGGTTTTTTGTGGTGCTTTATTTGTCCAAATCTTCCTTCGGTGGACAGTCAAGCAATATCAATGAGTGAACAAAAAACTTCCTCTTGAATTTTTCTCCAGAGCTTCTCATAATCTCACCTCTGCCTGTGTAACCAAACAATTTCTTCTTCTGATGAATATGAGTTTCCATGACAATGAGAAGTTTTCTGCCATTTCTTTGGAAGCAGTCGTGGCATCTTCAAATCCATTGTCTCAGTAAGATACCATGAATTCAAGGCAGTTTCTCATCAAAACAGTAACAATCACAATGTCCTTTGACTGAGTTTGTAATGCCTTGCTTACAATATTTACTTGGAACGGGATATCATGCCAAAACACAACTAAGACCAGAAATCTGAAATCAGTGATCTGATTTGCCAGACTTTGTACCTTATGTCGGATTACAGACTCAACTTTACTCAATTGTGCCAATTCCATAAGGGAATATAGGCACTTCAAGTACTTGGTACCTCACAGTCCTTATGCTGTCAATGTGGTTCTCCCAGAGAGAGACACTGAGGCTACATCTACACTGCAGGGCTATTTTGGGATACCAGAAGTATCCCGAAATAGCTATTCTGCGTCTTTTGAGCGCACCTGTTATTTCGAAATATAACAGGTTTGCTATTCCTATGTCCCTGTAAACCTCATTTCACGAAGTGTAAGGGACATTTCACAATAGTGATTTATTTCAAAATAAGTGGTGTGCAGACAGCACTACACTTCAAAATAAGCTATTTCAAAATGACATTAAAATAAGATACGCAATTTGCATAGCTCAAATTGCGTATCTTATTTTGACCTATGCTGCAGTGTAGATGCACCCTTAGGATACGTCAACACACCAACATTATTTTGAAATAACTAGCATCATTTTGAAATAACCTATCCTCGTCTACACAGCAGGCAGTTATTTTGAAATAATGTCGAAATACTGTCAAGCCGAAGGGCTTCTTACTCCAACTCCTGTAACCCTCACTGTATGAGGAATAAGGGAAGTCAGAGGATCAGTGCTCTATTTCGAAGTAAGTGCTGTGTAGACACTCCCAATTTAGAAATGAGCTATTTCAAAATAAGCTATGAATTGACGTAGCTCAATTTGCATAACTTATTTCAAGTTAAGCTCCGCTGTGTAGATGCACCCGCAGTGGCTTCATGATTAGATTTGTAATATTGTCCATGGGAATCTTCTCCCTGGAAGTTGGTGCTGAAAACAGGATGTATATCCTTTGCAGAACTCAAAAGAGAAATATTGAATTTAAAGAATATGTTGGTGTATCTGACACAACGAAGTCGAGGGAATGACAGACAAGGAAAGCTTTTGGATTCAGCACAAGGACCCTTTCCTGGACATCACTGTTTCTTCCCTTCATGCTCATGCTATTGTCAGAGCCTTTGCAGTGGCAGTCCTGAAGCTCTATTTTATTTACATAAACAGTTCTGGATGGCCTTTTCCAATAGAGTCTACCATAGAGAGGAAACAGATAAAATGTTGCTTTACTTAGATAGAGACCTTTCCTGCCCTGAGGAAAAGAGTGCCTCCATGGATGTTGCTCAGCGAGCCAGTCCTGAGAGGTAGGGTGACTTTGCAGGTACATATTAATAGGAGTCATCACCCTGACAGTAGGAATGCATTTTCTCTTGCTGAGAATCGATGCCCCACAACAGTTTTTAACATTCTGTTAGCTTTTTTGACTACCACTACATATTAAGTTGATGTTTTCAAAGAACTCTCCACAAGGGACTCCAAGATCTTTTTCTTAATTGGTGACAGACGTCTCCCTTGCAAAACTCCTGTTTGCTGCTTCTGCTCATCAGCATTTCTGGTGCTTTAATTTCTTGTGCTCCCTGATTTACTCCTGAGTTCAGAAATCGTCACCTTACATCCAGAAAGACAAATGGAGAAACATCATTGGATTGAGCATAGGACAGGAGTGCCATGAAATTGAATATTGGATCTCCCTTCACTCAACCAACTGTCTATAGCACTGTAGGGCCTAGAGGCCCCAATTAAGAGCATTACTTTTTGTGCCGTGTGCTGTACATAATCAGAAAAGGACCTTGTCCTAAATAGATTAAATCTAAATAGATAAGACACAAAAAGAGTGGAAGGAAGCAAGGATTATCCCCATTTTACATATGGGGATCTGAGGCACAGGAAGATTGAGTTGTCTGCAGACACACAGAGTCCATGGCAAACCTGTCTCCTGTGTCATCATTTTGGTGTCATAGCTACCAAACTCTCTCCCCTCTCTTCACTAAGCACTATTCCTGTGCCACTCGCTTGTCAATAAATCCAACTTTATTTTGTTTTTAAAATTAAATAAAATAAAAACTAGTTACACTGACATTTTTTCTGACCCTGCTCTGCAATATTAGTCCATAATCAAGTCCCCTGCCCCCAACCTAGAGCCACAGAGTAAATTACAGTGACATCCACTACAGCCTCTCTCTTCAGAGAAAACAATCTCCCATTTGCAGAAGTTCCTATAGCCTCCAGAAATCATGAGCTCAAGTATTCATTCCTGATAACTTGGGAGGGTCCAGGGATCTGTGAAGCCATATTAAGTCTTTGATCTCAGGTGCTATTCCACTGCTGAGAAGAGATGGAGGGTACTGCCTCACTTCAAGTCCTGACAAATGGGTGCTGGTGCCTGGAGACTTATGGGTCATCTTTGGGCTACTGCCCTCTGGTTATGCATGTGCTGGGAAGGATGAGGATGTGCTTTAAGTAAGCAACCCAATTCAATTCTTGCACTTTCAGATAAGAACACCAGTTATAATGGCATTTTGGAAGTTAGAAAGCAGGCTGATGTCACACAAACTATCATCAAATCTAGTCTCAAAAGCACCAGTCATTTTTAGTCATTACCAAACTTGGCCAGCTTTGAGCTGCTGACCAAAATGGGAAAGGTTTTGTATCCTATTTCTAATATTCTAAGTTTGCCCTTTTTTTTCTTCAGTCAAGCTCATCTGATGAAGTGGTTTTGTCCACGAAAGCTCATGTATTTATTTATATTTATATTTATTTATTTATTAATCTCTAAGGGTACATCTACACAGCAGGGCTAAAGTCAAATTAAGCTACACAACTTCAGCTATGTCAATTGCCTCATTTAAGTCAAGATAGCTACATTCAGCTTTTGGTGCTGTCTACACAGCAGGAAGTCGAAAGAAGATCACTCTTCCTTTCACTTCCCATACTCCTCATGAAATGAGGGTTTCTATGAATCAGAGTAAGAGCTCCTCCAGCTCAACATTATTTTGAAATAATGGCCTGTAGTATAGACACACACTGTATTAGTTCGGAATAACATCAGTTATTCTGAAACAACGCAGCTGTGTTGATGTGCCCTATGGTACCACAGGACTACTCGTTGCTTTTAAAGTTACAGACTAGCACAGCTATCCCTCTGAGACTAAATCTTCCAATCCCCCCGACAGCTCTTTGTTTAGATGATTATGTAGGAATAATTACAGAATATCCATAATCCGTTTTTTTTAAGATATTCAAACATGTCAGGTCATACTTTCTACATTTACCAACAACTGTGGAGTAAATATTTGCTAAATGAAGTATTTTACATCTGTCTGGGACCAAAGTGATCTGTCTGTCAGTAATACCACTGAACACTTGTAAAAGTATGCCGGCCATTACAGAGTTATGCATTCTTGGCAAATGCCGTTTTTGAACTCACATTACTGAGCTGCCAGTAAAAAATAGGGTGTTTTTTTAATCAACTGGATATCTTTCAATTATACAATCATTGTCTGTCAGAGAAGCAGTTGAAATAGATTTTTTTTAATTTTTAATTTAATAGAAAGTGGCAAAAGGTTGACTTTTTTTGTCTAGCTCTGAAAGCCATTTGGTGTCATTCAACAGAATAGGGAAAAATATTGTATGCAGATCAAAAGAAAAAATATGTATATTTTTCTATGAAAGGCAAAATACATGGTTCTTGCAGCATACTGGGTCAAATCAATGAGCCATGTAGTTCAGTATTCTGTTTTCTGACAGTGACCAGTGCCAGATGCTTTATAGGGAATTAACAGAACAGAGCATTTTAACATGTGATCCATCCACTTAGTTGTCCCACTTTCTGGCAGCCAGTTCTTTATTTCTTTTCCATACATGAGAACTAGTGCTTTATCTCATCGTTATGTTCATCTGCAGCCAAACAGAATGGAGCTAGAGGACAAGGCCAACCGAGGTCTTCATAACCCATTTTACTCCTATGCAACATAAAAATGTTAAAAAACATAAATAAGAACAAGTGTCAGAGGAGTTGCCATGTTAGTCTGTTTCAGCAAAAACAAGTCCAGTGGCACTGTAAACACTGAGGCTGTGTCTACACTGGCACCCTTTTCCATAAAAGGGATGCTAATGAGACACTTCGGAATTGCAAATTCCGCGGGGGATTTAAATATCCCCCGCGGCATTTGCATGAACATGGCTTCCGCTTTTTTCCGGCTTGGGGTTTTGCCGGAGAAAAGTGCCAGTCTAGACGGGATCTTATGGACAATAAGCCCTTTTCTGGAAGATCCCTTATTCCGTAGGGATCTTCCGGAAAATGGCTTATTTTCCGCAAGATCCCGTCTAGTCTGGCGCTTTTCTCCGGCAAAACCCCCAGCCGGAAAAAAGCGGCAGCCATGTTCATGCAAATGCTGCGGGGGATATTTAAATCCCCCACGGCATTTGCAATTCCGAAGTGTCTCATTAGCATCCCTTTTCCGGAAAAGGGTGCCAATGTAGACACAGCCTAACAATTTTATTTGGGCATAAGCTTTTGTGCAGGTGTGCATCTGACAAAGTAAACTCCTGCCTCTGAAAACTTCTATTCAAATAAAATTGTTAGGCTTTAATATGCCACAGAACCCTTCATTTTTATAAATAACAACTGTGCCTTTAACTTCAGCCTGTTAAAATAAAAATGGCGGAGGTAATCTAAAGTTCTGTTTTACACACACAAATACACACATACACACACACCTTTACTTAACATACATTTAAGGTTGCTCAGGTGTATTTCCAATCAATGTACTCACTAAAATCTGTGAAAATACTATTTAATAGTTAATATTATCCAGTATATCCACAGACCATCTATTTTAGCACTGCCCCACAAAATAATATCCATCCACCTTCCTGTCTTAGCTGTCATCATGCTACATTCATCTGGTACAAACCTACACACCTACCATCCTCACAAATAAAATGTACATCCTTAGCTGTAACTATGTCATTTTCCTTGATGAAATACACTTTGAGCATTACCTCCCCACATCTGGAATATTTTCAACTTCTTCACTCTTTCCTATCAAAAAATTATTAAACTTATACTTTCACTCATTGTATAAAAGCTAGTTTCAACTTTCTTCTTTTCAATTAAAATAGCACTCACTTTCTCCCCTCTTTCTAATCTACTAATCCCCCTCAAATTCTATATTTCCCAACAATATGAGGATTTCAAGGGCATAACTCAGGTTGTATTGTATGTTTCTGTGCTATGTGTGGTTGAGATACAGAGTATGTGAGCGGTTTATTTGCATGTGTTTCCTTAGATAGTGATGTCCTTAATTATTATTAATTGCATTGATGGGAAATGCAGTCAAGCAAACTTAAGTGTAAATTTCTAAGGTTTTAGTGGAGGAATTTCTGTGTTTATATAATATACTGAAGTTCCTCTCCCTTCTCCATGCAGTTTTGTAGAAGTGAGGCTTTTATTCATAAGAGACAGCACTTCCCCAAATAATTCTGAACAGAGATACCACTTCCTACTAGAAAGTCTTTTGTTTCCTTCCTTTGAAACAATAAACTGATTGGTCTGAATAAAGTCAAAGTTGATGAGCTCTGAAAGTCATGGAACATTTGAAATATTTCACAAAGCCTAGAACTTAAAAGCAAATTGTGTCAGTTTATAAGTGAGCAATATTAAACACGTTAAGCAAATTTCACGTGGTATTTTTTTTTTAAAAATATGCACTATACCAATGAAAACAAAGGGGTGCAAAAGTCAAACAAATGGACATTTTTTAACATTGATATATATCTGGATACTGGCCAGCTTTAATAATCTTACCTCTCTTTAAATTAAAAAACAGTGTCAGCTTTTAATACAAACCCTACATGGGTTGCAAACTCACAATATGTATTAAATCTAAAAAAATCATCATCTATCATTGCACTATTTCAGCAGTGGCAGCTGTGTATTTTTAAAAGGTTCCTATGAACACAGATCTTATTTTAAATTTAATACTATGTTATATTACTCACACTTGAACTGACCTTCATAAATATCAAATCCTTACAATCATAAGTCCTGGCATTTAATACTTTCCTGAAGGGCCACATTACATTATAAGGTTACTTGTCATTTGCAGCTTTTAGAGAGACTTATCATTTTAATGAAGACGCTAACTCAGACACAAGTCATAATGAAATAGTGGATTAGCTTACTACTCTTACTGCAGCGTAGCCAACACCCTATCACATTGAAAGAATTAAAATTGTCTATATCAATTCATTGCCTACCTGCACTAATAAGCTGCAGGAGCTTTGCACTGTTACCTCAGAAAACAACACTTCAGGTGGTGTTAGTGAAGCACTGTTAGGTTAACCCTTCCTGTTAACCTGGGATGAGACTATAAAAGGCTTCGCCATTTATCTGCTTCATTTAATGCAGGAAATTAATACAAAAAATTGCCCTCCCAAACTGCTGAAGTGTCAGTTTCTGAAAGAGGCATGAATACATTGGACACTGATTTCTAGTATGAAATCCTGGACCCGTTGATGTCAATGGCAAATTTCAGTTCATTATCATGGAGCTAGGATTTAACTCATAGACCTACATCAAAGTCTACAATGGAGTCATGAGAAAATAAGAAAAAAAAGCAGCCCAAAAGAATAGGGAGAATGGTTTGTAGGTCTCCCTTTCAGAGTTCTGTGTATCCCCTTTTCTCCTTCAGTGTGTTCTACCACACATCTGCCCTAGATCACTTAGGAGCATGCATATACTGAATTAGTTGTCTGTAAATTCAACGTTTATCTGATTTATTCTCTATACCATGTTGCGGCTCTGTCATTGACCACAAGGAGGTGGTTACTAGACCTGATCTGAACATGCTCCCACACTAATACATGACAATGACTATGAGGGGCCTATTCTACGTATGAGCCAGAAGGTGGTTGTTTCCCTGTGTCCTAGTGATCAGTGTTTCCTGAGCTGCACTTAGAAAAAAGTCAGGTACATGTGTTACGCAGCATATTTTGATACCATTAACACATCACTCAGATCATGTTCCAGGCATTGCAGTGGCTTCCCACATACTTCCAAGTCTATTTTAAGATCCCTTGCTTTGAACTTCAAAATCCTCAATGGAGATGGCCTGGGCTCTCTCTTTTCAAAACATGCTGCAGTTCCAGCTACAAGGGTAGCACAGCTGCCAGGCCTGCATGCACTGCCTGGGAGAACCTAGAAGGAATTCTGGCTAAGTCTTGAGAGTTTATTGCTGTCGTGTAGCGCCTCTAACATGCCTTATGATGCATAAGGCACAGTCTAGCTCTCAGAAAGCTGCACAGTGATGTGTTTCGATAATGAGGAGAGACTGTGTGTTTCACTTGACAATGGTGATTGATAGCTCAGGCATGGTATACAGTTGCCAATAAAGCATGTGAATTTTGTATTTGAAACAGTTTTCATGGAATGTATTTATGGCCACTTAACATTCAGGAAACCATATCCAGAAAGGCTTGCTGCATTACATTATGAGTGTTTTATGTAGCAAATTTAAAAAAAAATTGTCAGTCTAGGTAAAAACAGACTGATCCTCAAGTCATATCCAGGTTTTTCAAAGAAGGCAACATATATCCCTTACATAAAGAACCACAGTATGTCAGAACAGAGTAAAGACAAGTAAACTGACACTGCATTGTTTACTACAGTACTTGTTGCAACAAAACTCCTGTTCTCACAAAGAGTTACATCTTCCATAACATCTGAATAAGCACATCAAAAATCCAATTCAGTAGTGATACAAAATCTACTATATATTTTGGAGAGTTTATCTGTGCTAAATAAGAATATCAAATTTGGTATACAGCTTCCTCTTGTAGCATAAATGAAAGAAAAACAACATAAGGATTTTGTTGTGCCAGGAAAACAGCATGTGCCTGGAACTGAATTGCTTCTCATAAAATTGATCAGAAAAGAGACAGAAATCACCAAAGCAAGTAATCCTCAAAATTCACAGAACTCAGTGAATGTTGGCAGACACTGAACCAAGATGAACCAGAAAAAATAGGATGGCCCTGGAATAGGATTGCTTCTCAATAAACCTTACAGGAAATAGATAAAGCAGAGACATTTGGAGTAGTTTTCTGATTTTGCACAACTAAATCGATACTTAAGGTTTGAAAACTAGAAGAAAATGAAAGTGCAAGCCAAATTGACCATAGCCCTTTTTTTAAAAAAACATATCAAATGATAAGAGATTATAGGGATGAAAAAACAAAATACACTTAATGGAATTCCTGAATTACAGAGCCTAGCAACAGTGGGTAAGTCTGCTAGTATTTAATAAAGCTGAAATAAGAGGTCCAGGTTCAGAATAACCATCTAGTTGAGTTTACAGTGCAGAGCTTCAGATGACAGTTATTTTAAACCAGGTTCTACATTGCCATTCATATTATTTGCATGTGCTTTGAAAAATTAAGAGAATAATTTTTATATTAAAAAATATGTGAAATGAAGTAAAGAAATGTCATGCTACCTCATTATTATTTATTAAGGTATGTGCATTGTGTCAATTATGCATTTTGAATGCCTTGGTCCTAATATTGAACTTTGCACTCAAATAATGGTAATGCTAAGTCTGCAATGATTATGTCAAGTTCTTTTCGTCATTTATATAGGAGTTGCTCAAAGACTGCCATTTCTTATGTTATAAATGTCTTCAATCTTTGAAGAGATTTCCATTTTTGATAAACCATTTGGCTAAACCAAAAAACCACAGTCTGGGGACGTATAGGAATGCTATCTTTATTATTTCCAGAACGAAATGTTCAGGTGGCCAAGAATATCTACATTTAAAGTAAAAATTATTGGTACATTTTCCAAAATCTTTTCTCCTTAAAGCAACCCCACAGCATTTGTGTCAATGACACAGAAGTTTTGCTGCATTTATCATCCTCTTTTATGCCTGCCTTAAATAAACATGAGGAGGTATTACGATGATCTTCAGCTAAATCAACCGTAACCCTAAGTCAATTGAGGATTGTTTAATGTTACAGGCAATATTATTCTAGTAGGATGCAGCTAAAGTGGCTCTCAACTCAGTTTCCCATGAAGAGTGCAATTTATCCAGGCTTACTGGTATTCCCTTCATAAGATAAGAATGGAGGGCAAATTTTTCAAAAGCCCTATGTGATTTGGGAGCATAAATCCCATTGGCTTTCAATGGGACTTTGGTGTCTGAATCATTTAGATCCAGATCCTCAAAGGCATTTAGGCCCATAACTTTCCATGAAATCAATAGGAGTTATGTGCCTAAATACCTTTGACGATCTGAGCCTTAGACACTTTTGTAGTGTTCGCCTATCATAAAATGAAAGCAACCAGTGGCTTAAAGTTAAGAATGTGCTTTGCTAACTTGGGTCTCAAGAACGTATAGAAATACTTTAAACATTCTTCAGTCCATTCCCCTTTCTCTCATTTTTGTTTTTACCCTGCACAACTGGTTGTGAAGTGGGGAGCTTGCTCACTGTTGTTGTCTCTGGCAAGTGCTTTATGCATGCCCAGGTTCCTTGCTACCCTCTCCCCCCACATGCTCTGGAGTGAAGGAATGCCCTGGGACAAATGGCTGGGCACCTCACAAGGATTTACAGTAGCACAGTCTAAATGTGATTTATTTAAACATATACCCGTATATCACAGAAAAGCAAAGCTGGAGATATTTCTCTCTCAGGCTGTTCCTAATATTCAAACAAGCGAGCAAGTACTTTTTACATACACATCATTGCCGGCCGCTCCTTTACTGGCTAGACTGGTGGCTCAGTATCTTCTGTTTCTAATCGCCATGGCCTTTATGATACTGTACTTAATGAATTATGCTTCTCAGGAGGAGGTCAGTGAAAGAATTAAGCTGAAAACCCCTAACAGTGTTGTTGGCCAGAAGCCAGCTCTTTCGAGGCTGCGTTTCTGCATGAGGTCTACCACAGCTGGAGCGAAACGACTTGCAGGTGGCTCAGTGGGCAGCAGATCACACAGTACTTCTCTGTCCGCCCCTCGACAGCAAGGAGGGAGTCACCTACGCCTGCCGTTGGTGGCTGAAAATGTGCAGGAAATGTCTGACAATCTTGATTAAGAACTCCCAAGCACTGAACTTTCCATAAGGAGAAGGCACACTCAGATCTCTCTTCTATGACAGTCTGACTTCCAATTTACGTTCTACTTAGGGTCCAGAGGAAAATGCTATTTTTTTTCTCAGTGCAATTGTATGCAGAACATGCCGTTGCAAACTTCACACAGCACATTTCGTACTCACACAGCAGATCACAGACTGAAAATTAGGTAGGTATGTGGGATTTTTTTTCCCCTTGAGAGATTTTATAGGGTTTACTTAAAAAGTAGCTGCAACATGCTGAACGATTTCCTGAGTTTTTATAAACTATTCACTTGAAAATTGCTTAACAGATGCATAGCACATGAGTAATGGAAAATAATGGCGCACAAACTGAGAGGCAGTGTGGTACTATAGATGAGATGCACTGGATTGGGAGTCAGTAGATCTACATTCTGTTTCCTGCTCATGATCTGCTGTGTCACCTTGTACATGTCACCGTACCTCTTACCCTTTGCCTATCTAGACTGTTAGCTCAGCAGAGCAGAAACTGTCTCTTTGTGCAAACTCCAACAGAGCTCATGTTCCCACCATAAGTGCAGATGCAGGAGTACCCAAAGATGGAGCCTATTGTATAAGAATAAAACACAAAGCTTCTCTGAGACACCTTCCTGATAGGAAATACTACATTTTATGTGGGTATATCATTTGTGCCTTTAAAAAACTGGCCCTAAAAATGCTATAGAAATTGCAAAATGAACAGAATGGTTCTACAGAGCTGAGTGGCTAATTCACAAGAAATACCAGTAGGCTACTGAAACCACATCACCCAGAAAATAAAATGTATTTGTCTGGCTCTGAGCCTGGCTTTTATTTCCCAGTCAATGTTTCACCACCAGGAAGAGAAAATGGTCATTGCCACTTACCTCTCAGCGGAGTTACAGTGGAGAGAGCCATGATATGGGTGACTTGCTGTGAAGCTCCCTCATTCCCAGACTGAAACAGATATTTGCCTCTCCAGAAACATTCAAGGAGCAGAATGCTTCTCTGCACATTTTGCTGCAGCCTCAGCAATCATTCTGCCTGTATCCCACAACCTGAGCTGGCCTTTGTGATCCTCGCAAAGACCCTGGGCTCAGAAGGGGAGACCTGTGTCTGTAGGGGAAATAGGGCAGACTGAGGGCAGCTGGCTTCAGCAGTGTTACTGAGCATGCTCAGTTCAGGTGAGCATGCTTAGTACAAACGAAGCAGCAAATCTATGAGGGCACATGGCCCCCACATGCCCTGCACATGTCCCTTGCAGCACTGATGTGGCAAGTCGGGCGGCATTATTATTATAGGATGGCTCTGCGGATGGTGTATCTGCCAGAAGTTTACAAATGATCAAGACAAAGCACTGTTTTCTGTACAACCAACAGGGACAGGTCCAAAACGCAGGTGTTTTGTTTCTAAAAACGGAGGTATACCGCATTGTCCAGCGATGGTGGTACACAGTGGCTGGCGGGCAAGTGTCAGGGTGTTGTTTTTTGGTGACAAGTATCAGAGAGGTAGCCATGTTAGTCTGGATCTGCAAAAGCGACAAGGAGTCCGTGGTACCTTACAGACTAACAGATGTATAGGAGCATAAGCAAAGTGGGTCTATGCCCATGAAAGCTTATGCTCCAATACATCTGTTAGTCTATAAGGTGCCACAGGACTCCTTGTTGTTTTTTGGTGAGAGGATGTGATGAATCAGTAATTTTTGTGATCAGATGGTGGGTAAGCTAAATGTTGCGCAAGGAAGTGTGTGAACTTGAATGACTGGAAAGTGTTAATGTGTGTGCAGCTAAGGGTCCTCAGCATCTCCCAGCTGTTCTCTAGTCCCCATCCCTGCTCCTTGATCATTAAGGCTTAATTTATTTCATTTTAAATTAAAAACATATAATGAGGAACAAACTGGCTCATGTGCTTGGTAGCTCTCATTCCCTATAAATTCCCACTATTCCTAGGAAACTGTGGTTTGTCTTTCTGTATTGCTAATCGGTAAGCACAGAAATTGCTAGCAGGTTTTCGTCTCTTGAATTTATTTACCAACATGGAAGAGGAGGGAAAGGCATTCCCCTGGCAAAGGAGGAGAAACTGGAAAGATTGTATTATTTTGACCTTACATTTGAGCTGACATACAGCACAGTACTAAATCAATGACTTGGCACAAACAAACAGGATTACCACGGTGGGTTGTGAGCAGTTTTGCAGCACCAAAGCTCTCCTGAAGCTACCAGTGGATGTCAGTAGAGGCACCGCTTGCAAAAAAAACCCTATGGCTTAGCTGACAACACTCTATGTAAAATCATATCTACTCCGAAAAACCAGTCCCTCCAAGTAAATGATTTAGGACTTCTAGCGAGCAGTAGTACATGAAAGGATGTAGCAGAACTGATCAGGTTGCACATAATTCTTTATGCTTTCACCTTTCAAAAGTAAATTTTTCCAGTTAATTTAAAAACAATGTAAAAAGTTGGGAGGGCCATTGTTGGAAAAGTAGGAATGCAACAAATTAAAAAAAAGTGAAACATTTATCATTTGCTTCTCTGGCTGTAGATCAGCCATTGCTCAAGGAATACATAAAAGCAACAATAAAAAAGCTGTGCTCTGTAAGTATTGCTTGCAGTAATTGGACTGCATTCTCTTAGTAAAACAAAAAGTCCCTATAAAGTAAGCACAGGCTATTTGGCTAAACTCTAACACTTTTATCTAAAAGAACAAGACAAAAACCACACAAAAATGACAAGGATTTCCTTTGCTAAATTATAGCCCATCAACTTATGCAGCAAAACTACTGACCTCACTGCCCAAGTAAAAATTCTTGGAAATGAATTCCTTGATAAGAGTGATTGAACTGTCCATTAAGGGTCAGAGTCTGATGCCCTTTCTCATGCTGAACAGTACCTTGCTCTAGTCATTCTCAGAGATGCTACTCAACATCACTTAGGATATTGGAGTCCACTCCCCTGACTTCTTTGTTCTTAAGAGACCCAATCAGGAAGAATGACAGAGAACTCCACATGGACATGAGCAAGATGTAATTCTTCTACCCATAAAGCAAACAACATTCTTTTCCTGTACCTGAAAAGACCAATGATTTATCAATCCCAGTATGACCTTAATTATTGGTACTGAGATTGGTACTAATATTGGTGCAGAGACATCAATAAGATGAGGTATTAGGTGTCTTAAAAATACCAAAGGTAGATAAATAGCTCTGACTCTAGCCATGAACAGAGGCTTCAGAGAAAGGCATAACTACCACCATAATGCAACTGCTTGTACAACAACATTTGCCAGATGAAATTTCTCCCAGTCCCAGTCCCAGTAATATAAAGCACTGCCCTGAGACTTGAAAATTAATAGTCCTTATGGTTGTTCTTCTAGCTTGCGTAATCAGAGGCAATACATGGGGGTGGCAAATGCGCCCCCTACAATGGCACGCTGAGGTGTAAAGGGGCTCTATTCTTCTCCCACTGTGCTAACCCACCAGCACATTTGCTCCTTTTTCCTGTTAGGCAGGCTGAACGGAGAGTAAGACCAGCCTTTTTTCATACTGCTGCTGGGTTTCTGCTCTGTTCAGCACAGCAGCTGCCTACGGGTATGTCTACACTACAGCATTATTTCAAAATAGCTTATTTCGAAATAACGCGTCTAGACACAAAATGCATTTCAAAATTGCGTTTTGCTATTTCGAAATAGCGTGTCCACACTGATTGGATGCTGAATCGCATTTAAGGATGGCTGGAACCGGTTCTGGCAGGGCATCAGGTCAGGGGTTACCTTGTGTGGCTGCTGCCTGAGGCTACCTGAGACCTGTGTTTAAAGGGACCCCTTCCCCCAGACAGCCGGTTCTAGGGTTTCCCCGCTTGCTTACCTACCTCACAGAGGGACAGCAAAGCATTTTTTTTTCTGCATGCTCTGGTTGCCCTCACTCAGGACACCACAATACTCTGCAGCATGGAGCCGGAGCCGCCCCTGGGCACTCTGGTGCTTCTCCTGGACATGTTGTTGTGAGCCTGGCAGCATGTTCTTCAGGCAGTAACAGTCGTCCTGCTGTGCCACACTGGGGACTTGTGCCTCATTCCTCCCTCACGTCCTTCCACTTACCCCTCCCTAACCTTCCTTCCTGCTGTACAATAAAAGACACGTGTTCACTACAACAAAGCCTCTTTATTGAACAAAACTAGAGTGGGAGGAAAATGAAACTGAGGTGAGACTGGGGAAAGAAAGTGGGAGAGGAGAGGAGGGAGGGTGGGAGAGGAGAGGGGGAAATCTGGGAGGAGGGAGCTGGCAGGGGGAGTCAAGCGGAGGAAGGGGGAGGAGAAGCTCAGGACTCAAGGTTGCGGGTCTCGCCGGCCCAACTGTCTCCCAGCACTGTGGGTGCAGGAGCCTTGGCATCTGTGGGGGGTATGGGGAGGGTGGAGATTAAGAAGCGGGAGGGGGAGAAGGAGTGGGAGGAGGAGTGGTAGCTGGGGAGGCAGCAGGGGCTGGAGCAGCAGGAGGCAGCAAGCTCTCTCCCAGGGTCGATGACCACCTGGGGGCACTGACCATCCTGCCCCCCAGGATGAGGTCCACGGAATCAAAATAGGGGCAGGAGTCTGGGTCTGTCCCTGGTTGGGAGCTGCCCCCTGTGGCCCTGGCATACGCCTGCTGCAGCTCATTTATTTTCATGCAAACCTGCATGTGGCCTTTGGTGGCCAGGCTGGCAGCCATCCACATATAGACGGTTGTGTTCCTCCGTTTAGTGCGGAGATCATGGATGTTGGAGACATCCTCCCAAACCTGAATTAGGTCCCTGATCTCTGCACTGAATCAGGCAGGCGCCTGCCTTTTCCAGCCACTGGTAGGCTCCTGGGAGCTGGCAGACTGGTCCCAGGGAGTGGTGGAGGGCTGGCTGGCACTGGCTGCCTGGCTCATGCTAGGGCCACTGGGTCAGGTGCAGTGACTGCTGGCTCTGGGCTGACAGGCTTGGAGCTGGCACAGGCACTGTGGCCAGAGTCTACCCCTTTAAGGGCTCCAGGGAGGGGGGGAGAGAGAGTTTTCTTGGTTGTGCCCAGAGTGGCCACCAGGGCACCCTGGGAAGGGCTGGAGGCCCCCTATTTTGAAAAATGTATCTACACAGCGCTTATTTTGAAATAGCAGTTTCAAAATTGGCGCTATTCCTCGTGGAATGAGGTTTACCAATTTTGAAATAAGTCCTCCGCTATTTTGATTTAATTTTGAAATAGCGGTTTGGCTGTGTAGAAGCTGGTAAAGTTATTTCAAAATAACTTTGCTCTGTAGACATACCCTAAGAGAGTCTGGCTGGAGAGGTGACGGTGAAAAGCCACACCTTGCCTAGGGTTGCCAGGTGTCTGGTATTGTACCGGACAGTCCAGTATTTGCACGCTCTGTCCAGTAAAAAAAATCAGAAAATACCGGACATGTGCAATGTCCAGTATTTTCTGATTTTTTCGGCTGCACACCGGACGGAAACCTGGCGGGGGAAGGGGAGCAGCTGGGAGTCCCAGCTGGGAGGTGGGGCCACGATTGCTGCCGGGAGCCCTCAGTTGGTTGAGTGTGAGGAGGAGGGGAAGCCTCCTCCTCGCTTGTGCATCGCCAGGAGCCTGAGCGGGACAGGCAGCAGGTGCCCGGGTCAGTACCACTCCCCACTGGCCAGTTTGCCCCCCACCTTCCAGCCAGCCGGTTCTCCCCCACTTCACCTCCTGATCTTCCCCAGCCAGCCCCCCTGCACCACCCCAGCTCTGCTTCCCGCCGGCCCGTTCCTCTTCCTGATCTCCCCCGGCCAGCACCGCTGCACCTCTCCCCACCCCTGCCAGCTCTGCTTCCTGCTCCCCTTTCCCCCGGGCAGCCCTGCAGCCCCCCGGCCCTCCTCCCCCAGCTCTGCTTCCTTCTGGCCCATTCCTCTTCCTGATCTCCCTGGCCAGCGCCACTGCACCCCCCCCCCCATGAGGTCTGCTTCCCGCCCACCCTTACTCCCGGCCAGCCCTGCCCCCTCCCAGCTGGTCTCCCCTCCCCGATATCCTGTGGCCAGCCCAGTTTCAACCTTCCCCTCCTCCCACACGACCAGCCCTGCTTCCCGTTGGTCCCCCCATCTCCCATGGCCAGCCCCGTTGCCCCCCCCCTTCCCAGCCAGCACTGCTCCCTTTCTGGCCGGTCCTCCCCACGAAGCATGTCTGTTTGTTTGTTTTTTAAAGGTACACCTGGTAACCCCTAGCAGTGATCCAGGTTCTCGGAGTGTTTTTTTCTTTTGCTCAACAACTTTGGTCCCTCCCACTTTTTTTCCTCCAACAAAATTTTTCCCCGTGTTTTTTTTTTTTTGGGGGGGGGGGCGTTCAGTATTTATGTTTCAGCCATCTGGCAACCCTAACCCTGCCTGATACAGACTGCTTGGGACAAGGGACAAGCAAGCCAGAGCCCCACTATCCCCACAGCTGGCTAGGCCCTTGTCACGGGAAACCAAGCCCAGGCAGGGAACAGATGACAGTCATCCCAGCCAGGCTCTTTCAGGCAGCTGCTGTGCTGAACGGAGCAGTGAGCTGGAGAGGCCATCTTCAGCCATGTGAGAAGTAGCTTTGCTCCACCTCCCACCACGGCTCAGCTGCCAGGGAAAGCAGCTTAACATATGGAGGCAGTGGCCCAGTAGGAGAAGCCTCCTCCACACAAAGAATGTGGGCAGGGGAGCCGACAGAATTGCCAGGCCCCTAAGCAAAGTTGGGGGTAGCAGCTCTGCACTCCCAGAAGAGGCAGGTCCTCTGGCAGAAGGGGCAGGGCCTCCCCAGCCAGCCCTTCTGTGGCACTGTGACAGAGCGTTTGCCCAGCACTGGCACTTTCAGGGCAAAACCCCAGCCCTGAGCAAGGGCTGAAAGCAAAGCCCCAGCTGAGGTGGTTTTTGCTAATGAGGGCTCAGCTGGGGCTATATAAAGAAGGACTCCTGGAGGGAGAGAAAGAACTGACTGCTGCTCTGGCTAGAGAGCAATCGGGACCTGACTACCAGGGAAGCAGGAGGCTTCCTGGAGGTAGAGCAGTGCGCAGTCAGGCAGGAAGCTCTGGCCAAGCAAGATCCTAGGCTGCAGGGCCCCATGTCCCCTTTTAGATTGTGTCTCCCCTAGAATGAGGAGGCACAAACCATCTATACATGTAACTTTACTGTAAAATATTTTCTGCTTCTTTACTCTGTTCACCTAATAACTATAAATCAGTAGAGCCTGAAATCAATGGGTATTACTGAGATGAAATAAAGGGCCCAAGAGTCAATGTTGACATGACATGACCTTGTCACCATTCAACATTAAAAGTGTAAAACAAGACCTGAGATACACATAGGGACTGCAGCCTGCTTAGCACCATGATTAGTATTGAATCCTTTTAACCTTCTCTTAAAGATGCAGGGGAAAAAAGGATACCACTGAAAGCAATTAAAATATCAAATATTAGGTAAGGGTTTCATTTTAAACACATTCCTTTTAGCTGTTCTGTTTGATCAGAGAGAGTTTTTAGAGGGAAACCCCCTTGTTGCACAGTCTCACAGGTGTTATTAAAGATGGTCATAACTGTCCTCTTGGGGGAAAAGAGAAGTTAGTTGTGATGGGCAGGAGCTGTTGTGATTGCTCTTGTTAAAATTCAGTCCTGTTTCCTTGAAGACAAAACAAGGGAACCCTCAGGAGCAGAGAGGGAGAGAAAATGAAGCTTCTGTTTTTGGTATTGTGTCTCTCTTGCAACTTTGCTGCTGAAGAAATACAGATCCAACACATGGTCTCAACAGCGGGGCCTGGCAAACTTGAACCAGCACTGGGCTGTTTAGGGGACTGGATTTAACTGCCTCTCTGGTCACAGGCTTATAGCAGCTTTGTGAAATATACATTCTTGGCTGGCTAGGCCAAGCTCTGATTAGACAGTGTTAGAAAGGAGAAAGGGAAGAAATAAGGCCCATTAGGCTGACACCTGATCTCATTAGTCCTGCTAATTATGGCCTACCCGGGGCTGCCTGAACAGCTCTGATGGAGCCAAAGCATGCTGCCATTAAAGGGGCAGGCCACATTTGACAGTAACTTCCTTGAGGGAGGGGGTTATTTGACACAACTTTTCCTTTCGATTTTTTCTTCAATTTTATCTCTATAAAAAGTTTTTAAAGAACATTTTTTTTTTACTTTTTAAAATTTCACTGAAATATTCAAAAAAAATCCATTCAGGGTAACTCCATTTTTTTTTCAGTTTGATGCCTAACTGAAATACTAGTTATTCTCCCAGCTCTAGCTGGCTCCAGAACTGAACACAATACTCCAGGGGCACTGACAAAGGAACCTATTACTACCCTCCTTTGTGATCATATGTCTAACCTTCTGTCCATGCTGCTGCTCGCTAGGATTGCCAGATGGTTTAACAAAAATACCAAACACCCTCCCTCTCCCCCCAAAAAAAAACCCACTGGGAAAAAATTCTGTTGAGGAAATAAAAGGAGGAGGAGACTAAAGTTGGTAAACAAAAAAAAAAAGCCCCCCCAGAACAGAATTTTGGTGCAAAAAAAACAAACCCCGCAGGTCCACCCGGTAAGCACAGGGAAGCCGGGGAAAAGCCGGCTGAGGACGGGGGACATTTGGGGGGTGCAGGAGCAGCTTCGCAAGCCGCACTTTTGGGGGGCATGACCCGCAGGTTGGCCATGGCTGGTGTAGAGGAAGGCATCATGTGGCCAGTTCCTGGGTCTCTGCTGGTCATGGGCCAGAGCAACGTGAGCTCTACTCCTGAAGGAGGTTCCCTCCTAGCGTGGCACCCGGCAAGTACCTCCTCCTGCCCCCCTTTGCTACGACTCTTCACGCTTCTCACTCCCCCATCCCCACCAGATGCAGCAGAGGAAAATTGTCACCGCCGAGCTTCCGTCTGAGTGAAACAGAAAATACCGGACACTTCACATGTCCAGTATTTCCTGGGTTTTTTTTACCGGATGGAGCCTGCCAATACCAGGCTGTCTGGATGAATACCAGACACCTGTCAACCCTACACTCACTAGACGTCTCTGCCTCCTTCAGATGAGTTCTGGATTATTTGTCTCCCATGTCTGTTAATTTGTATCATTGCTGTGCAAATCCAACCCTCTGTATCATCTTTATTGTCACCTTGCTACTTTGGTCTCTGGTCTTCTTTTTTGCTTTCATTTGGCTCCAGAAGAATCTCTGAAAAGCTGAACTGTCATTCCTGTACTACTCTCTTACAGTCTCCAAAGTAAGTCCTGACATTAAAAAAAATTCCCTTTGTTGGTGCCTTTTGACATCAGACAGGCTCATCTTAATTAAAGACTTCAGTTCTCACATTAGGACTCCTTAACTTTGCATCTTTTCTCAGGCGACCCCTTTATTTCTCTAAACATAAGAAGCAGCCATTAAAACACATGTGTGGACAAAGGCAATGACTTTCACCTCCTTAAAATCGATATGCCTCTCCTTGCAGTGCCTCCCTTGAAGGGGTAGGGAGCTAACCTGAGACTCAGGAGATAGACTTCAAATATGATCTCAAGAAGTCTTTCACTGTGCCTCATTTTCTTCATCTCTCAAGTGGTAATAATAGCACTTCTACATCACATGGGTGCTGTGAGGAAAAATACATTTTGAGGCTCTATGATATGCCAGTAGTGGTAGTCACAAAAGTACGATAGATCAATAGGCGAAGACTCAAAAGATAAATCCCATGACTGATCAAAAATATTTTATTCAACATGAACCATGAGGAACATCTGTGGAAAAACACCGAAGAATGGCTAAAAATGACAAAGAAATCCTAGGTGAGCCTAACCTCAATCATGTTCATCCGAAAGAATTTTACTATAGGAACAAGATCTTTTGTTGTAGCTTTTGTAGATCAGCATAATACTGGAGTCTTTGTTCTTTTTAAGCAAATGAAATTTAGCAACAGAACTATCAGATCAAAATATTCAGGACAGAAAAACTGCATTGTTCCTGATGAGACATTTTGCATGGTGTTTCCCATCTTTTTCTTCAGTGTCATAGAAATTTAACACATGGGATAATATTAACTAATAATTTTGCCTCAAATACCATCATACTATTTTTATGAAAGTTAATTGCATCTTCAGACATTGTCAAAGTAATGAGGAATGGGGCAGATTCTTTTTCAATGCAATTTTCTATTCATTTGACAGGCAGTCTGTGCTACACCAAGCAGAACTTTTGTAAGAAAATTTTGACACAGTAGGTGTAATTGAGAGTTCAGTGAACAAAAGGGTGCTATCATTTTATAATAAGAGCTAGCCTCCCATAGTGACCTGCAAAGAATGTGGCCTTTGAATCAGCTTCACTAGAATTAGTAGCCTTTCAGAAAATTTGACTATTGTTCTGAATTCCATTTGTAAATTTAATTTGCCCCCTGTAATTCTTCAGCAAATTCCAACATCGTTTTAGTCCATAATATCTGTGTAGGTACATGAAGAACACTGTCTTTGCGCAGGAGATTCATGTGCCTTTTGTAACTACAGTTGTCTGTCTATAATGTTTATTTATCCCTTTGTAAAGAACGCAGTTGCAGATATATTTTGTGATCAGATTCATATACTAGACATTGAAATTGTAAGTGTTCTATAGTTGAACACACACACTGTAGGGGTATGTCTACACTACCCCCCTAGTTCGAACTATGGGGGGTAATGTAGTCATACGGAGTTGCAAATGAAGCGCAGGATTTGAATTTCCCGGGCTTCATTTGCATAAAGCCAGCCGGCGCCATTTTTAAATGCCTGCTAGGTCGGACCCCGTGCCGCGCGGCTACACGCGGCACGGACTAGCTAGTTCGGATTAGGCTTCCTATCCGAACTAGCTGTACGCCTCCCTTCCAGTTCTAGGGTTCTGTGATTCTATATCAAGAAAGGGCTGAAAATACTAGAAGATTTACCAAATGTTGCTTGGATCCTTAAGTCAATCATGGTTTTGGAAAATAAAATGAAAATATCCATGCTTCTTTTAAATCATTGTTCTAGGGTGGGGTGAGGGGTGCAGTATGCAAGCTGACTCAGGGAGGGATAACCAGAGAGACCCAGAGGTGAAGAGCAGGAGCCAGCTGGATAATGCAGGGCTAGGGAGCCCTGGGTAGGTGGCCACAGCTGGGGAACCCCGGGAAACCCCCAGTGGCAACTGGCTGGATGGCCTGGGTTGGAGAACTCCCCAGCATTATCAGAACTGGGTGGGGCCAGGGAACTCCCTGGCATCAACAGGGCCAGGCAACTGAGGAGCCCCATCCAGGGAACCCTTGGAACCCCCATTTCAGTGGGGCTGGAGTGGCTGGGCAGCCCTGGCCAGAGAACCCCAGCATTAGTGGAACTGGGTGGCAGCAGGTGAGCCTTGGCTGCAAAGCCCCGGAGCAGCAGGGCATCACCAGAGTAGGGCCGGCAGTGTCTGGGTGGCTCCAGCAGGGGAACCTGGAGAACGAAGAAGCGAGCAGAAGCCCCAGCCTGGGGAGGCTGGGAGAGGGACAAACAGAAGGAGAGTCCTGACCTCCCCTACTCTGGCAAACTCCCTGGTTCGGGACCTCTCGGGTCCTCACGGTGCCAGACCAGGGAGGTCCAACCTGGAGAAGTGAAAGAATGTGTTTTCCCCAAATATATAATGTTTCAGATTATGTTTCATTATAATAAATCGGGTCGTATTATTTCATTTTGCCATGTCTGACAAGATGTAAACAGTTATGGTATGGCACAACACATGTCAGAAAACAGAAAACTGAAACGCAGGAATTTCAGGCCCTCACAAAACCTTTCCAAGTGGCAAATCTAGAACCAAAATATTTAAGGGCTAATTGGAAAGGAATATATACTGCTTCCTCCCCTTTCTATTGAATTATGGGCAGTGGTGGGGCAATAATCTATCAGTAGGGAAGAAACATATGAAGGGCATTTTTAGATCCATGCGAGTTGCCCCTGTATGGATTTACCTTTGTTTTGTTTTCCTGAACAGATGCATATAGCAATAGAGTGGTATATGTGTGTATCTTTTCCTCTTTTATACTATGCTAAGTGAGTTGTTAAGGTTTGGTCCATAATTGCTTATAGAGCATGTATGTATTTAGTCCCTATGTGGTCAATGGGACTAAATATAGGCTATGTCTACACAGTAGCATTATTTCAGAATAACTGACATTATTCTGAAATAACATAATCCGTGTCTACACAGCAAGCAGTTATTTCAATATAATATCAAAATAAAGTCGAGCTGGAGGACTTCTGACTCCGACTCCTATAACCCTCTATCATCTCACAGGAGCAGGGCCCAACAGGGTTTTGGATTCGCTTCAAGACAGAGTCGATTAGATAGTTGCTTTTATTAATCTCACTACATCGCTACTATTACAGGCTTAATACTGCCAAATGGTTACACAGTTACTGCAAAGTAATATGCCAATAAACATAGGCAGAGCAATGAATAAAAGAGTAACAGGCACTTGGAAATGCTTACGCCCGTTTAGTCCGTGGGAAGTCCCGTTCTGGTCACCTCGCACCCGGCTGCAGTGGACATGGCCCCAGCTAGGGGGATTCAGGACATCCTTCGAGGTTTAGGTTCCTAGTGAGACTCACCGGACACAAAACTCCCTACACTAATTATACTACAACTGTTTACCATGTGTGCACGTGCCTGGCTCAGCACCATTCTTATCACGCTTATGAGCTGAGATCGAGGTCAAACTTGTTTGCTGCTCAGTAGTCTCCCAGCTCAAGGCATGGCTTAAAGCTGATAAAGCCCAGCTGCTATTTGGTCTTGCAGGGTCCCAGGCTATGCTAAGCTGGGTACAGCAGAAATGGAAACTTCCGTCCCAGGGCCCACATATGACTTTTATGTGACATTCTTATTTTACGAGGAGTAAGGGAAGTTGAAGGAGGAGTGTTCTACCTCAGACTTCTTGCTGTGTAGACAGCGCTAAAAGCTGAAATAAGCTATTTTAGCTTAAGCTACACATTTGATGTAGCTCAAGTTGCGTAGTTTATCTCGGCTTTAGCCCTGCTGTGTAGATGTACCTATAGGGGTCAGAAATACAGGGTGCATCTACATAGCACCCTAAACTCGAAATATGATACGCTATTTGCTCTACTCAAATTGCATATCTTATTCAAAACTATTTTGAAATTTTGGAATTTGGTACATCTACACAGCACCAGATTTCAAAATAACATGCTATTTCAAGGTATCACTTATCCCTCATGCAATGAGGTTTACCAGCATGGCTAAATAGCATGCCTGTCATTTTGAAAAATATTTCGAAATACAGGTGGCTTGTGTAGACGCTTGTACCTCCGGTATCCTGAAATAGCTGTACAATGTAGATGGACCCACAGACAGGAGTAAGGATTAAGAACATCAGTGGTTGTCAGGTTTTACAAGAACTGCTGAGAAGTTCAGCATGGAAAAGAGAGGTTTCTCATAGAAAAACTAATTAAAAATGAGTTATACTGGTGCAAGGGAAAAAATGGAGCATTAAAGTGGAATTAAAAGCCTTTTTGTAATTCACCCAGAATTCAAACAAAATGAAATTATTTTAAAATGCACCTTATATATTCTGTAGATATCTATATTCAAAATATGCCCAAAATGCCTATTTTTAATTTTTTATCTATTAAAGATTATAACAGCACCAGCAAACGGCAACTTTCCAGATTCCTGGGTGAGTAATGATTAGCCCCACACACTTTCTCCTCTAACTAGATCATTACTCACTCAACACGGGAATAATACTAAAACTGTGGAGCTTTGGCTCATAATGCTCAGAACTCACCAAAAAATGAAAGGTAATTGTTAATGAAAATCCTCTTTTCATGTTCTTCACTGGGGATGATAGATGTGTATGAGCTCAGCCAAGAATCAGGCTCCTGGTTAGTGTTAGCTCTTGAAACCTGGTAAGAAAATGAAGAATTATTATATTCCAGCTACTGCTTCCAGTTTCTGACAGTCATGTGTATTATTTGGATATGTGACAGCATGACAGTTTCGATGTATGTGAAAGAACGTGTATTAGAAGATATAACCTAATTGTCGCTTTAGAATTAGATAGCAACAGGACTATGTGGAGGCACCACTTCCCATTCACTCTGGGGATCCATTGTGCTCTTAGACACTTTCCCAATGCTATAGGTCAACTAACTGGAACAATGTAAATGAAAACTGGTTTTTTAACTCTACATTGACACCTTCTTACATGAGCAATGTGTTTATTGTGCTGCTGTGCTTATTTCCATCTGTGTATCCTGCTGTGCTATATTTTGAAGATAAGTTTGTTCTGCAATGTATTTACAGGTGGGATCTCCCTGGTCGACACCTTTGGGACCTGCGCAGTCCTGAATGGCAGAGTTTTACAGACCAGAGGTGCTCAAGGCTCCCTGCCCAGCTATTTGGCCCTGCTCCCTGCCACGGGCCCACTGCCACCAGCCCTGTTGGGACTTCACTTCATGCCTGGCTGGGGCCACACTCCCCACCACACTGACCCCTGCTGGGCTGGGCTCTCACTGCCAACCTGGGCTTCACTCATAGGATCCAGTCTGGACTTCGCTCCCCGGTGCCAACCTCACTGCCTCTGGGTCTGTGCACCTAGCCCCCTCCAGCCCTTCTGCCTCAGGCCTGTTGAGGCTGCGCTCTCCCTGTTGAGGCTGCGCTCTCACTGCCCTGCTGCCACCTGGGCAGTGTTCCAGGGTGAGATTGTGCTCCCCTACACCAGCCCCAGGTGAGGCTGTGCTCCCCACCACGCTGGAACGCCTACCACCAGGGCTGCGCTCCCCACCACCAGCCCAGCCTCTGAACCTAGCCAGCCCGGACTCTCAGGACCACAGATGTTGCTGGACCAAAGAGTCCCGGATTTTAGAGGTGCAAACTGTATTTGTAAAGTTACGGTAGACAAAATGTTACCGTATGTTTGTGCTAACTATTTGTTAAACAGTCTGTTCCACCTTTCATTTACCTGGCATACTTGGATTACCTACTTTTCCCAGATTTGAAGAGCCCTGTGTTGGTCAAAAGCTTGTTTCTCCCACAGGAAGTTGGTCCAATAAAAGATATTACCTCACCCATCTTGTCCCATTAGTAGACACAAACAGGCATAATACATTGTGGGGTTTCTCTAGAAATCCATATCTCAACCCAGATTCACTGACTGGACTGGGCACCACTCGAGTAAATTTAAATGAATGTCACATGAAGCTTCTTCCTCATGGATGCCAGGGAATGTTTTTTAGTTGAAAATATGGAAATCTTATTTATTTTCATTCAATTTTATGTCACCCTAACCCTTTCCTTTGAGATTTGGCCCCCACAGGTTCAGGTAGGACAGGAAGGCACTCAAATATGAGAGGCAACAGCACAATTATTTGTGTGTCTTACATTCTTGGTGCAGTCAGTAAATATTTTCCTCTTGGTACAGGGCATCAAAAGTCCTAGAATCAGCCCTCAGAATTAAGTACAGTTATACTGTACAACCCTTTGTCTCCTAAACTCAATTGCTGCCTGCAATGCACCTTTGAACAATGCTTGGAAACTTTGGCTAGTGCAGAATGCACCCATGACACTTATTAAACAGTGATTCTCACACAGAGTATATTATGCCAGTGCTTCCTACATTTCACTGGCATGTGCTTGCCATTCAAGGAGTTGTGTTTGAGCCATAAAGCATTATATCAGTGGTAAATAGGCCAATGGAGGGATGATAGGAGTTACTATAGAAAACTTTTCCTGGGTGTCTGGCTAGTGCGTCTTGCCCACATGCTCAGGGTTCATCTGATCACCATATTTGGAGTCGGGAAGGAATTTTCCTCCAAGGTAGATTGCAGAGGCCCTGGAGGTTTTTTGCCTTCCTCTGTAGCATGGGGCACAGATCACAGCTGGAGGATTCTCTGCATCTTGGAGTCTTTAAACTATTTGAAGGCTTCAATATCTGAGACATAGGTGAGAGGATTATTCCAGGAGTGGGTGGGTGAGATTCTGTGGCCTGCATTGTGCCAGGGGTCAGACTAGATGATCATAATGGTCCCTTACTGACCTTAAAGTCTACGAGTCTATGTGGTTTAGACCTAACTACCTCTATCCCCAAGAAATTCAGATTAATTGAAATGTTCCTGACAAAAGTCCCCAGAGACTGGATGGGACATTTTTAGTAAAGGAAACTCTCAAGCCCCCTTCTTCCAGTGGTCCAATGAAGTCCAAATCTGTTGACCTTATTTTACACAGCAATGCCTATTTATTGACTCAGATCTTTTCCTAAGAGCTGATTTGATGGGTTTGAATCTCTTGTGATCACAAGAATTTTTTCTTTCCTTGGAATTATGTTTGGAGAGATTTCGGGGGGTTGTTTTGTTTTGTTTGGTGGCTTAGCTATGTTGTAATTTATGTACTTTTAATTGATGTACCTCGACTTTGGGGTGTGCATATTTTATAAATTAAAAGCTAAACAAATAGAAGAACTGAGAGAGATCATTAAGATGCAGCTGCACACCAGAATGTGAAACATAGCCTCTTGAGTTTGCAGTTCTGTGATACCCACACCAAAGATAAGTGATTATAGCATAATATGCTTATTTGAACAAGGCATGTGATAGCAACGATTGTAGCAGCTGATGTTCTAAATAAGCAAAACATGAGAAATTTATAAAACTACAAAATTCCTCAGTGCACAATTCACAGAGCAATCTTCAGGCTCATAAGCAATGTCCTATGGAGTATTTCATTTCTCTGGAAAAAGCCTTGAATTTTAATACTGATTAAGCAAAACTGGGATGCGCAAATGGGGTGCTTATTGGATTGCATAGGCCAACCTTTTCAAAGTTGCCTATGGTATTTGAGTACCCAAGTCCCATTAAATTTAATGGGAATTGCCCATTCACTGCCTGGATCTAAAAATCTCAGCTGTGTTGTTTGCAAGACAAAGGCACAGCTTTAGGAATATAGTGGTGTTGCATTTGTCCCTCCCTCCTCTGAATCAGATAGTCTTGACTACTTTTATCTGGGTCTCTTAGAATGAGACATATCACAAGGCTTGTTTAGATTATATCAAATAGTTTTAAAATTGAACTGATGTAGTTTGAGCATACTAATTGTTCCAGATTCCCAAAGAGAGGGAATCTAACTTTGTATTGTGCACCCTTATGACTGCGATGCTTTCTCAGGACACTCAAAACTGTAGGTTACCACACAACCCCATTACCTCAGAGACAAGGAGATATGCTGATACTAAACTGGATGACAGGTCCTTGATACTCGTTTGTCAGCAACCTCATACAATCTTCTCAGGACTCTACCAGTCTTACTTTGCCTTGCAATTAATACTTGGTATATCCTAATTCCTGAGCCACTGAAATCCAGCTGCGATCACTGGACACTCTCAGAAAGTACCTAGTTCACTATCTCCAAAGAAACACCATCTTGGTTGATTCAACTGAGAATTCACACTTTGTATAATGTTACAGAACCGAGATGAATTTATAATAAAACAAGAGTAAGAAAAAAAGGACAGATGTACCTGTTTCCACTCATCTGGGCCATCTGAGTGATGTGGAAGGCTTAAAACCTCTCCCAGAAAAATGTAGTGTGTCAGAAGTCACTGTGCATAAGAATGCCACAGATCCTCTCTGGAACTAGCTAACTATCATGGAAAGTCTACAGAGATATATACAGTTTGTCTAGATTAAAAAATATCTAAAGACACAGCTCTTAGTAGTTGGCATTGGACTAGAAACTGTAACAAGCTATATGATCAGACCAAAAAGTTTGACACCTGTAAGGGATTTAAAGAAAGTATGGCCCCAAATTAGAACAACAGCTAGCATGTGATGTTTCAGCTGTAGATATAGATGAAAAGTTGTCACCTAAAATAATATATGGGATCAAAAGACTAATTGCTTCGAATTCCTGGATCTTTGCTCAAGCATATGAAAACAAGACTCTCTCACTGACTGTTATACTCTGGAATCAGGAAATTCCAAGTACCTATATAGGGAAAAGTTACTTGGACTGTAGGCCGCAAGCTGATTGTTAAAATTCTTGGGCCAGAAAGTGATAACCTGGCTGATAAATTGTAGGGATATATACAGAGACTAACCTCTTGTCACTACAATATCATGCCTAAGTTATCTGGAAATCAAAGAAAACTACATTCTTCTGATGTCTAACTGACAGGAAAAATTCACCTCAAAGCATCCCTTTCTCACAATCCCCTCTTTTAGAACTATTAGCAAAGGGCAAAGGGAGCATGCAATGCTATCCTCCTGTACTGGAAGTGTCTTACTTTCACTTTGCCCTGGTGCAGGGCAAGGGTCAAGCCCCTTGATTAAAAAAGATGCCAGCCTGTGTGTATAAATTGGTTGAGTCCTCCTGCTCAGCAGCAGCCAGTGAATGGAATGGAATGGATGGATGGATGCTGTAGGAGCTAATGCTTTAGCAAATTACTTGAACAATGCTTCGAAACTTTCCCTTCTAGAATTCTGTATTAAAATATGGGTGTTAAGCAGGAGACAAAGACACTTCAGGATTCTTGCACAATAACTGTTTTGCGCAAGAGTTCTTGTGCAAAAGGTCTTCCACAAGAGTGCGTCCATACTGCCATGTGCTTTTGCGCAAGAGCATCCATGGCAGTTTGCACAAGAAAGCTCCATTTTAGCCATAGGCTACATCTAGATTGGCATGATTTTCCGCGAATGCTTTTAACGGAAAAGTTTTTGCGTTAAAAACATTTGTGGAAAAGAGCATCTGGATTTGCATGGACACTTTTGTGCAAAAGCACCTTTTGCGGAAAAGCGTCCATGCCAATCTAGACGTGGTTTTGTGCAAGAAAGCACTGATCGCCATTTTCACCATCGGGGCTTTTTTACACAAAACGGTTCTCAGCTGTCTACACTGGCCCTCTTGTGCAAAAGTATTTGCGCAAGAGGACTTTTTCCCGAATGGGAGAGTCATTGTATTTGCGGAAGAACACTGACAATCTTACATGAGATCGTCAGTGTTCTTGCGCAAATTCAAAGCGGCCAGTGTAGACAGCTGGCAAGTTTTTCTGCAAAAGCGCCTGCTTTTGTGGAAAAACTTGCCAGTCTAGATGCAGCCATAGGGTTTTCTTGCGCAAGAAATTCATGTTGCCTGTCTACACTGCCTTCTTGTGGAAGAGCTCTTGCACAAGAGGGCTTGTTCTTCGTGGGGAGAGGAATAACTCTTCTAGAAGAGGCCCTGTTTTCCGATGCTCTATTGTAAATTTACTTGCGCAAGAATGTGCGTGCAATGTAGACACCCGGCAAGTTTTTGTGCAAAAACAGCTGTTCTTGTACAAAAAGCCTGCAGTGTAGACATAGCCATGGAGAACATATCCTTGTTTTACTTCCCATAAAACCTGCACCAGCCCCATAAGACCCAAATGAAAGGGCATCTGTATGGCCACAAGTAATGGAGGTTAATGCTGTAGATATAACAAACCCTTTTTTTCCCACACAGTGAGAGGTGTAATTACATTTCAGTGGAATCTACCTCTGACAATAGTGTTGGAATGATTTGGTCCCTATTATGTATGATGAAACATGAAAAAAAAAATCTTAGCCATGTTACAGCTGGATTAAAAGAAATCAAATGAAGG
This sequence comes from Pelodiscus sinensis, assembly GCF_052426305.1. Taxonomy (NCBI): domain Eukaryota; kingdom Metazoa; phylum Chordata; order Testudines; family Trionychidae; genus Pelodiscus; species Pelodiscus sinensis. Next base: position 19,592,411 of record NC_143054.1, read on the forward strand.
AATTAAATTAAATGTGGTACTGATCTGGCTAGGAGCATTGTGTAGCTCAATGTGTGTAATTCTCTGAAAATAGTGTTATCCAGAAGTTAAAATATCTGTGGGATGCAATAACCTCATAATTGTCAAATTCAGATGTGACATAAATGGTGGGACAAGTAACCCATTGGCAGGTGAGCATAAATTGCTATAGTTTACACAAATTCTTTTTTGTTGTCAACAGTCTAAATTTCACTGAAATGAAAGATGTTGTGTCCAGTTACATGAACAGAAAATTTGGCTCAGAGAGGTAGTATAATAAGTATGAGGCAGCAAAAATAACAAAGAGAAAAGTATATTACATTGCAAGAAAAAAACAGATCCCTGCTATTTTTGCTATTTTTTCTTATACCACATGGCACTCAATGGCTATTAGCCAGTATGGGAAGGAATGGTGTCCCTAGCCTCTGTTTGTCAGAGGCTAGAAATGGATGACAGGGATCTTTTGATGATTCCTTGTTCTGTTCGCTCCCTCTGGGGACCTGGCATTGGCCACTGTCAGCAGACAGGATGCTGGGCTGGATGGACTGTTGGTCTGACCCAGTATGGTCGTTCTTATATTCTTATGTTACTCCTGTTGCTGTCTCAATCCCGCCTTCTGGCCCAAATAACATGTAAGTGGCATCAGCTTAGCCTCACTTTTAAATCACCATTACCACCAGTATGAATTTGACCCAGTGTGCAGAAGCCATAAATATTTTTAATATCCACCTAATAAATCTGGCCCATGCAAACTTTCTTCTGACTGCTCCCCTTCCTTTGCTACTGACCTCACCACAGGGAACATTTCTAGAATTGTACCTTAGGGAAAGAAAAGTGAGTTCTTAATTTGAGAGAGTTAACACACAGTAACTAGCTTAAGGTACAAGCCTGGTGAAGGCATAGCCATTTACTGTGTTCACCCAAGCTAACATGTTGAGTAACAGACTATAAAGGGAGCCTACACTTTACCTCGATATGCTATCTTGTGTAAAAACAACAAACTGCTGTGTTTTCACAAAGATTTTACCTCAGGTTAGTTAACCTGAATTAAAAACGCACATCAGTTTCCCCAGCAAAGATAATGCCTAGAGGTGAAAGGGCTGTTCGGTCTCACTCTAGGCCTATTCCTGACCCTGGTTTCTAAGCTAAGACTGCCAACATGGTTGTTCTGATAATTTTGAGGAGATTTACAGCTCATGATATTTTCCCAGCATACTCCATTTTAAAGCATGATGGTCCTGACTCTCCTTTCATTTACTCCAGTGTAAAGCTCCAGTGACCCACTGGAGCCAATGCAACAATACATTGTATAAAAGAGAGTAGAATCAGGATATGTTCAATGCTTAAAATTTTCAAAGTGATTAGTGATTCAGAATGTCTTAATTGACAGGTACCCAAACAGAGGCACCTTGAGGTGGGCCTGATTTTCAAAAAAGAACGATCAGTAGTTTCTGAAAATCAGACCCCTTTAAAGTGTCTCAGTTGAGCACTCAAAAACTGATGTATCCAATATCACTTTTTAAAATGTGAGCCATATTTTAAAAAGGATAAGTCTGTGTCTCAAACAGATGCGAAAGCAAGGACCACTCATGTAGTTTGATGTTTACAGATTCATCAATCAAAAAGAAGAACTTTGATCACCTGACACGACTTGATATCTGACACCGGACCGAGAGCATACAGATCTAATACATTTTTGGCTCCTGCAAATTTATTTTAAAAATATAAAAGAGGATCAGTTATAAAGAAGTTGATTAATATGTACCCTGCTCAAACAGCCTTGAACATCTGTGTATTAAATTCATTTATTAAATTATACCAATCTGTATTTTAATGAGTAAAAGATACTTATTCTGCCATCCATCAAAATAAACTCAGGAAATACTTAACATTATAATCATTTTTCTTGTTTGAACATGAGTTATGAAATATGAATCCTGCATTAAGAATGCTGTACTTGCCATTATGATCAAATATGTTTTTACAGGTGCACCAAATATTCCGTTTTCCTTGCATTCTCCAACTGTTGAAAATATAAACCATGTTTTATATTTCTTAGATAGGTAATATTGCCTTTTTCCCCCTCACATGGCACCCATTATTAGTGAGTTATTACCATGTCTTTTTTCATACACACACTGCGTATCCTAAAGTTGCTTAGTAATGAAAATACAGATTTATGTAACATCTAGTGTCAAGTAACATTTAGGACTCACTTTAGTATTGAAAAGGTTTGGGGGCACTAATAACATTCAAGCACATGTTAATATTACCAGATAAAGTGTATACAATCTATTAGGAACATGTTCAGTCTTTTACCCCTTTCCTTTTTTTCTTGTTTGAGGAAAGTCCATTTTTAGACACAACCATGATGACGTGTGTGGACTGAAATTGTGATGCTCATGGTTCTAATTTTTATTGCCATTTTTCCCATTCTTTTCTTCCAAAAAAAAAAACCCCAACAAACTGGCAGAAAGTCAGTATGCCCAGCTGAAAAAGCAGGGCTAAGCTTCAGATTTCTTCACAATACCTGTTTGACACCATATCAAACACTAATTAGAATCATTTAAAATATTTTACAATTATGCCTATAAAAGGGCATTCATGTATGAACATCGAGTTTAGGGTTGGGAACCAGACACCCAAAGAAAATAATATCTGATCATGTAGAATGAAGGACAAGATGACTTGGGGGGGACAGATCAGCTAGTGTGAACTTGAAGACCTCTATTGACTTAAGTAGCACTACAGCAAATTGTACAAACTGAAGATCTGGCTTGGAGTTTCAGATACACAGCTCAGGCCAGTCAAACTGGCAAGCAGGATCCCAATTCTTCTTTCCCTGAAGTCAATGAAATCTTTTCATGTGAGTTCTATAGGAACATATTCAGACTGTAAAAGAACAAATCAACAGCAGAGTCAGTGTGCCATAAGAAAGCAATCACATTTAGAAAAGTAAATGTAACCCATTTTTTGCCCATTTTTCCAAAACAAATGGATGGAGAAGAAAAAAATCTCTTGACACTTTATTTGTTGAGGGCTAATTGGTGGAGATCTCTTTAATCAAAACAACAGCTTTGTACAGGTGCAATCAGAATTTAAATAACCACTCTGCCAGAATTCCAGTTGTTCCTATTTAAGGGATTGACTGTCACATGGGAAACAGCTGATGTGAGGGACAAAAGAAATTGTGTAAATCAAAGTTCAAAGGCGAGTGAAACAGAGCAATCTGTTACGGCAGGGTGATATCCAAACAAAAGTGGAATCAGAAATTGAACAAAATTAATACAATCATAACTTAGAGAGCAAGTTTGGAAATCTAATTCTACTTAATAAGTACCCTTTTATTCCTATTATACTAGTGTTTCTGATCATCTTTTTTCTATTTAACACTGCAGTGAATCTCTTGTCCAAAGCATTTCTTATTGAAAAGTCCACTGTTTTTTCCTCCACCTGAAAGTATGCAAAGTATATAGATTCCTAGATCATTAAGGCCAGAAGGGACATTATGACCATCTAATCTGATTTCCTGAATAACACAAGCCACAGAAACTTGCCTAGTAATTACTGGTTCAAGCCCATAACATATGTTGATCTATTATCTATATTTTTAAAACGTGCCTAGTCTTGACTACATTACAGCCCCACGTGTAAGTTTTTCCAGTGATTAGTTAAACAGTTAAAAATGTGTGCCTTATTTCTAGTGTAAATTTTTCTAGGTTTAACTTCCAACCAATGGATCTCATTATGACAGATTATATCTCTACCTCTATCTTTACCTATGTGTGTGTGTGTGTATATATATATATATATATATATATAAAATGTGCCCATTCCTAATATATATACTATGTTATTCTGAAATAATGCTGCTGTGTAGACATAACCTTGGTCATTTCAGCTATGTCTATACAGTGCATTATTTTGAAATAACTGACGTTATTCCAAAATAACATAGTCTGCAGCTACACTACAAGCAGTTATTGTGACATAATATCAAAATAATGTCGAGCTGGAGGACTTCTTACTTCAACTCCTGTAACCCTCATTGTATGAAGAGTAAGGGAAGTCAGAAGAAGAATGCTCTTTCTCAGACTTCCTGCTGTGTAGACATCACCAAAAGCCAAAATAAGCTGTTTCGACTAAAGCTACACAATTGATGTAGCTCAAGTTGCGTAGCTTATTTTGGCTTTAGCCCTACTGTGTAGATGTGCCCTTCCATTATCTGGCCACCCAAAATAGCTGAGGCTCTAGTAGGCTCCCTTTAAAAGACAAACTCCTCCTACAGGAAAGCACAATATCACCTCTGATCTTGTCTGTTCAAAACCCTTTGTGCAAATAATTCCTAACGAAAAATGTAATTAATCAATTTACCCTCTTCTGCTATGTTCATGTTACTGCACCTTTGACTTTATTCATTATTTGAAATTATTGTCAGCTTCTCCACTTTTCTTCTGTGGATTGATTGGGTATGTTATTTAATTGTGTTAGTTGATCTGGCCCATATGGATTCATATCAAAATTTAAATATTCATGGAATTTCTCCCTCTCCATGCCTGTTTATTTGACCAGTTTTTATAAATGTAGTTTAGATAGTAAGAGGTCCTGAAAGCATTCAAGCCCAAATCTTTCCATACCCTGAATGTGAGGTGATCCCTATGCCCCTCTCCCCTCCCTGACCCCCAAATAATCTTTACTGGGGTTCCATGTGAAAACAGGAGTCTGCCAACAAGGAACACTTTGCAGGAACAGTATCTCGAACTTCAAGGTCCCTCGTAAATATTTAATATAAGCACAAAGTCAAAAAGAAGTGTTAAGCAACAACCAAAAAAGCCTGCAAAGACTGGCCACCTAGCAAAGATTTTAACTAATGTCTGAACAAAGAATTACTAGAAACATCAGGGATGCACTAGCATACTAACTTAAGGCATGGAATTTCTTGTTGGAGATGCACTATAATACACGTTTCACTGAATGTTTATTTCAGGCTTAGATCATTCCTTTTATGGAGTGCAAGGAATACAGGCAGTCCTCGACTTTTCAACATTCAACCGCAACAGATGGCACTTAAGTTTCTGAAATGACTCCCTGATTCAATTTACAACATTGGTTTTGTCTTTACAATGCTCAGTCCCTCAATGAAGTGGATTGTGGTTTTGGGTTATAATGTTTCGATTTACAATGCAATTTTCAGAAACCAAGTGTTTTGTAAATCCAAGGACTATCTGTATATTGATTAGAAGAATATTTTATAGCAAAATAAGAACTAGCATAAACATTAAAACCCATTATAAACATTTTGAAGTTTGGATTGTTTTGTTATTTCCTCCCTCTCCTCTTAGTATAAATACATAACTCTTGGATAGACAGGAAAATAAGAGAGTTAGTTTTTTTTCACCTGATCAAAATACATGGAAGTGAAATTCTCTACATCAATGGTTACATAGATTCCTTGACTGTCTGCCATTACAGGCAAACACAGAAAGAGGAAAGTTTTGCATTTGAGTGTGGGTGGTCATGATCTTCATATGAAGAAAAAGCAGAAAGGATATTATTTTTTGACCCTACAGGAAGTCAGAAGGCCCCAGGATACATTTTTATAGGAACAGTTTGTTAAAAAAATTAAATTAAGACAATAAAATAAGAGAAAGAAATAATAGTGTGAGTGCTTGGCAGTGCTCCACAGACTAACCAGCTGTTAAATAGACAGGCAGAAGAAAGCCATTCAGGCCATAGCTTGTAACCTGGAGAACTTGGGCACTGTATGTAAAGGCAAGAAACCAGTTCATTTCCCTCCACACCCATTACAAATATGCTGTGAAATAGTATTTTGAATTGTGTATGTGTCTAATAATATTCAGGCTAATAATAATTACTCTCAAAACTCCAAGTGAAGTTAATCTGTCTTGGGTATTTCTGCCAATTTGGTATCTACAGTCCATTATTATTATTAGTTGTATTACTATAGTGCCTTGGAGCCCCAGTCATGCTCCATTGTGCTAGGTGCTGTACAAATAGAACAAGTAAGACAGTCACGTGAGCCCTAAATGAAGCTCAAGTTTTGAGTGCAGAAAAAAATGAAAGCCCAGGTTTTCAATTACAAACTACAGTGAAACTGAAATCACCAACATTATTAATTGTTGTTGCTTTTTCTCAGTTGGTTGGAGGGCTTTTTTGGGGGGTGTCCTTTTTAATTTTAGTTTTAAAAAATCTGTTATATTTCTTAGTAAGAAGACAATATTATCTCTCCTTGTCCTTACCCACACCCCTACACACATCTACAGATCTCCACCACTTAAGCATATGACTTTACTCGCCAATCCAGAAGTGGAAATAAGGAGCTCCTGACTCAAATTTGCACATATATTCATGGGGGAGTTATTGAAAACTTCAGAGAGCATAGAGAAATAGTACAAAGACACTGATATTTGAATTTTGGAGAAATACTAAATCAATGAGATTCAGTCTGGGAAAATGCAGTGCAATATATCTTAAGACAAATACTCCAAAATATAAATATTTAGTTCAATCTTATGGAGATAGCTAAAAAGCAACTATGCTGAGAAGACTTGGGCGTAATGATGAACCACAAATTATATTTGAGTTTACAATGCTATAGTGTAGTAAAAGTAGAAAGTGTAGTTCTGCACTGAATGCACAGAAGAAGCAAGTCAAAGCTAGTCATTGAGATCTAGATGAATAACAGAATTTTTAATTCTTTGGTAATTTGGAAAGGTAAAAATAATGCATTTTAGTTGTAACAGAAACAAATATTTTCTTAATATATTGGTAAATAGTGAAGTAAAAACAAACAAAATTAAAGATTAATAAACTGTTTTATTCAATAAAAAATTAAAAGTTTCAGTTCAATTGTGAGTATTTTAAATGTTTTTTTTTAAGGAAATTTCTAAGTTTAGTTTTAAAAATATCATCCAAATCTATTAGGAACTGTCTGTTGCATTTTGCTCCTAAAATATTTGGTGCGTCCAAATACCTAAATCTCTGAAAGATATTAACTTAGAGAGATTAAAGTATATGAAGCCACCGATATACAAATAATAATGTACCCATATGGAGCTTGGTAAGGAAAAGCCATAAAAATACTATTAAAATATTTGAAGATTTTAAACACTGAGTCCTGGTCTACACTAAGACTTTATTTCAAGATAACCGCTCCTCCCACCCATGTTAAATTTATAAGCTACACTACCAAGACTGTTATTTCAAAATAATGGGCCGTGGAATTCAAAATCTATACTCTTGCTTTTCATTGGGAGTAATGCTAATTCTGAAATAGTTATTTCTAAATAACAGTAGTGCGGATGCTCCTGTGCTGGTATTTTGAAAAAATTACTGCCCAGAATAATTTGAACTAATTACTTCCTGGGGCTCTAAGCCCAAGATAGTGCGTCCAAATTAATGGAGCTTGCCACAGACTAATTTTGAGGCTTTGTCATAGTCTAGACACACTAGTTCGAATTTTTTAAATCAGGAATTCTTAAGCCTAATTTACTAATTTCAAAATAGTTTCCGAGTGTAGAAATGGCCTGATATTGTAGAAGAGTTTATTTAGTGTGAAACAAGTGGTTATAGCTAGCTGTAGTAAGATAACTTAAGAAAGGGAAAAATTAGTTGCCTATCAAGGAATAAAATAAAATACAATAAACCTTCCTGGAGGTGAGGTCTATTCAAGTGGAATAGTTTCCAATGGAAAATTGAGGAAATTACAACATTTGAAACATTTACGACAAGACTGGACAAACTATTAAGAATTACAGGAGGCACATAGAGGTATCACCTGAAGAAGAGCTCTGTTTGGCTTGAAAACTTCTTTGTTTTACCTGAAGAATTTGGTTCAATACAACTTATCACCTCACCCACCTTTCCTCTCATAACTGTATGATATAGAACTTTAACACCTTTCACCTTAAACATCAGGAAAGATTTGCATTTAGTGAGAAGACAGATGAGAAAGCAGCTGTACATAACAGTTACACCCCAGAGAGAACATATGGTTTGTAGCGTCATACAAAGCTATCAAATTTTCATGCAAAGAAAAAGAAGCTTGAATTAATATCTATCTATCTATCTGTCTATCTGTCTATCTGTCTGTCTGTCTGACTGTCTATTAGAGGTTTGTGTCTGTCTGTGTGTCTGCCTGTGATTCTATTTATTCAAGAATTCCTCGTAAAGGGTAAGAGCTAGGGCCACCACATTTGGTATGCAGCTGCCTCTTCTCCTAACTACAGGAAGAGCAGGTTTTGGTTGTGCCAGGACAACTGGAAGCCCTTAGAAAAGGACAGTTTTCTATAACATGCCAAGGGGTGGACTGCTGTTCCAGTGGATGTGTTATGACAGTAAGGGCAGCAAGCTCACAGGGAAGAGCTATCCTGCAGAGTGTCCACTGTGGACAGCCACTCCGCCAAGGGGGTGACCAGCAGGGCTGGGGCCCTGCAATCTTGCCTGATGGTGCACTGATAAGTTGCACCAATCCTAAACCCTTGAGAACAGGCCCCTGATGACTTGCAGAGTTGGAAGGAGAAAGAACATACCCTGGGTGAGCTGGGGTGGTGACCCATGCCCTGGGTGAGCTGGAGAATGGGTCCAAGGCAGGTTGGAGCAGTGGCCTGGGGGTGCAGAGAACAGGCCCCGGGGAGGCTGGAGGCATGTCCTGGGGGGAGAGAATGGGTCCTGGGTGCCTTCAGGGACAGAGAATAGGCCCCAAGTGGGAATGGGAGAGAACAGGCCCCAGGCAACCTGGGGGGATTGACTAGAAGGGGAGAGAACAAGCCCCAGACAGCCTGGGGGAGGTGATCGGAGGGTGGAGAACAGGCTCCTGGTCCCCAGCCAACTGTACCATTTCCCCATATCCCCAAGACCCTCCCCTGGAGGACCTGGGCAATGCTGGGTAAGTCTACTAGCAATTTATAAAATAATTGGTTCACCGCTATTTTAACATTTAGTCAATATAATAAGTGTTTAAAGTAAATCACGATTAAGAGTTACAAATAGTAAATAAGCTTTACTAAAATTATACCTTTTGTAGCCGGACACAGCCTACTTGCTCTTTCTGTTGCAGTTTGAACAAGTTTCCTGTTATGCGAGTAGCAAAAAATCCTCAATAATGTTAGATGTTTGCTAAAACCACATTGTAATTGTGTTCATGCTTATGAATATGTAACCTGTCCGTGCATGGAGTACATGAGGAAGTATGAATGAAAAACTACCAATCATAAATCAGTAAAATATACTTTATGTTTTATGGCCATGAGGAAGAATCCTGAAAAGTGCATAAATAGTTGTGATTGGTAGCCAGTTGAGGGCCTTTTTCCTCGGGAATGTAACAGCACGCCAAGCTCAGGACCGGACTGGACGTAGTAGAGGCCTCCAGTGGATCCAAAGGCACTCCAGGAACTCTCATCACCTCACAGCCAATCTCCGGGTGGCCAGCCTCAGCCACCTGAGAAATCAAAACTAACTCTCACCACACTTGCAGCCTGCCTCCAAACGGCCATCATAAATATGATGTGTGTGAGTATTGCCGTTAAGTACCATTAAGAACCTGCACTAATGCCATTAAAAAACTGCACTAATAAACAAGGGTGCTGCTCCAGTTCACCCTTTGTCTGGGCTTATTCCTTGGCTGATTCCAAGGGCAGATGTACTGGACAGGAGGAATGCTGACCAGAACCCGGTGACTAAGTGGTTAAACTCAAGTAGCTAGCAAAGGTGTTGGCGAGGACACCAGGAGAACCAATCAAGATAGTATGGAAATTTAAATTGGATGTAGATTCCTTGCCTGCTTGCTTTGTGTAGGAGAGATAAACTAAGAGTTGAGAGAAACGGAATGATTTAAATCCAGGCAAGACTACTCATGCCTGAGTGAAGTGGTCCTCCAGTTCCAGCTGGTCACCATCCTGCTGGAGCATGTGTCTCAACTTGCCTGACCAAGCAGCTCTTGGAAGGTGGTCAGAACTGGTTTCCCTCTGCCAAAAGCAGAGTTCAAAGGTGTCCAGAAGTTTTAGGGGCATTTGCAGCAGCAAGAGCGACAGGACCTGAATGAAGGAGTCCTTCAGTTCCAGCTGGTCACCATCCCACTGGAGCAGCATGCTGACAGTCTGGACAAACTGAGCCATGAGGCGCAGTGCAAGACCCGTGAGCCTGGCATTGCTTTTCAGCACCTCCGACTCTATGGTGAGAGTGCTTTGGCATCTGCAAGGAGGGCAACCAGAGCACACTGCATTGATTTGGTGTCCCGCCAGGAGGTAGGCAGTGTAGGAGTAGCATGTGAGATACAGCCATAGAGCAGAGCCCCTGAAAGCATGTGTCTCAGCTTGCCTGACCAAGCAGGCTCCAGTCAGTGTGGACGTGCTATTTTAAAATAATTCTCAGATATTGCCTGTAGTGGGGAACAAGATATTTCAATTTTGTTATTTTGAAAGTTATTATTGCACTTTTCCTTATATCTAAATTATTTCCAAGAGTAGATACGCCCTAAAAGACAAACACAAATATACATTTACTGTATCATGAGCTTTTGTGGACAAACCCACTTCCTCAGATGTGTGGAGAAAAACGGTGGAGAAAAAATGGGGGAACCTCCAAATATATAACAGAAAAAGAAGGGAGAGGGGGCAAAAGCTCATGATAAGATATAGACATAGATATATAACGTAGCTGGAGTTGTGTATCTTAAGTCAACTTTCTCCTTTTGTGTAGACCTGGCCTTATACACATCCCTGTGAGGCCTTATCATTTGTATGGGTAACGTGTATATATATATATATATATATATATATATATATTTAGGAGTCCAATTTTTATTTGGATCAGTATTTTCAATGTTCAGGTTTACTTTTATTTGAACTGTCGTTAACATTCCCATACCTTTTAATTCGTGTAAAAATCTTGGTCTAAATGGATGGATCAATACTACTATATTTGGATCAAAATCAGCTCCCGAGAATTCTACAGAAATTAGCATGTCCTAAAGTTTTGAAATATTTTGTGTATTTAATTTATTAAAGGGTGTTAACACCTGCATTCAATTAATCCAATTAAATCTTATAAACAATATTGTGCAACCATCTTTTTAATCTTTCTGAAACAATTTTTCATAAGTAAATGTATGGAGTTCTAATTTTCTTAAGCCTGTATATTAGCAAAACAACCAAACAGCCAAGAAATTAATCAGAAACATGGTATATATAATTGCTTAAATAAAATCACTGAACCAATGTGTTTTGCATTGCACCTTCCCTAATGTTCTCACATTGCACATATTTTGTTAATTCATCTTGCTTTATTTAACTTTGTAGTTTCTTTCTTTTATGAGCTGCACAATCCATAAACAATTTTGCTGAAGCTCATTTACATAGCATGAATATTTACCATGGTTCCTTGATTTGTGCACTTCTCTTCTCTTCTTTAGCTTGATGAGGTTGCTAAAATTATAAGCCAGAACACGGCCTGATGATTGGTGCTGAGTGCTTTCAGAAAGATTGTGTGCTTGTTAGAACTTAAATTACCATTTGTTTCAAAACGTTCCAGGGAATGATTGCCCAGTGAGATAATGTAAGTCAAGTAAAGAAAACTTCAAACAGAATTTAACGACAAAGGCATTGGGTGGTAATGCTGAGTGACCTTGTGTATTTAGCAGAAATTTGATGCATTGAGTAGGGAATCCTAGTTTGTGGAACGTACTAGTTATCTTCAAAAACACTTTTCTTGTAGTCACATTGACACTATCATAAAAAACCTAAGTAGTGGTTACAATTCATGTTTTTAAACAGTCCCAGCAAATATTTTTATTCAGCCTCAAGTAATTTTCAGATCAAGATGCATTATAAAAATAATTAGGCACAATCTAAAGCTCAAACTGATATATATTTAAATCTTTTCTTTAAGAACCTGTGGTTTAGACCATGTTGAAATACTATCAATCATGCCTTTAAATAAAAATTGCCCATAGATATTAAACTAATTCAAAGCCCATTGAAGCCATCTAGATTTTTTCTTTAAAAAAGAAAAGAAAGAAATATATGATTATAAACAATTTCTGTATGCAGAATGAATTCTATGAAAGAACCCAAAAATAATAATGAAAACATTTTATGTAATAGATTAGTTGCTGTGAGGAACATCTATACTCTTACTTCCTACTACACCGTCTGTCTTTTTCTCTGTAGTTTTGGTACTGTTCTTTTGGAAACATTAGGATAGTATTTGAATTTGCTGTTTAAATGTGTGGCTCAAATTCATCCCTTGACCAATTTCTTTTTCCTTTTTTTCCTGTTGTAGCTGCTATTAACTCCACCCCTATTGTGCTAGGTGCTGTATAAACATATAACAAGATATCGTTCTTGCCCCAAAGAGTTTTAATCTAAAGTTAATATAAAAGAAACAGGATAAATGCAATAGACAGGGGATTGCAAAGTAGCAATGACAGAGTTAAAAGCAGAAGTTATTCAGTAATAGTGGATCTGTAGAAAGATATAACCTTCCAGCAGCACCCAGAAGCTCATCACAGGAAAAAATACAGCTTCAACTCTGTATCCTTAGGCTGGTGCCTGTTCAATCACTTCTTTGAGGATGGTCAATGTGCACACTGGTCAGTACCAGGAGCTATGAGAGGAAGGAGCATGCTCAGTAAGAATGGAATCTTTGGATACTAGTTAAGTAGTAAGCCTCTACTGAGCACGTGTGAACTGCTCTTTTTCAAAGTCTTATATCTTGGCCAAATGTAGGTGACTTTTCAGAGGACAGCACAAAACTCACCCCAGGCACTAGAGCATGTTAAAGAAATGATCTCAAGAATTTGTAACATGGGCAAAACAATGTATCTTTCTCTACCATCATTCTCAGATGATGGTAGAAAAACTGGGGACTTGAGAGGCACGTCTCCATGTTTTCAGAATGGGTGGGCCTTGGGCGGAAAAAGAGGAGCCAAGGACAGCCAGTTGTCAGAACCACCCATACTTCCTGGTGCTGCCCCCCGACCTGCCGTCCCTCAGTACCGCTCAGAGCCTGCCACTCAGAGCGCCAGCAGCAATTTAAAGGGCCCAGGGCTCTGACCTCTGCCACAGCAGTGGCTGGGAGCCCCGCTCCCTTTTGAATTGCTGGGCCCCAGGGCAGTTGTTCGCTTTGCCCACCCCCTCCATCAGCGAGCCAGGCTCTGTATAGTGATGACTCAGGCTGTCCCTCTAAGGCACAGAAAAGGAGGGAAAAGCTGCAGGTCATTTCTCCTTCCTAGCATACCAAGCTGTAGCCAGACAGAATCCCCCCCCCCCCCCCGACATTCTTGGGAGAGAGAATCCTTGAGAGTGAAATTCTGTCTTCAAAGGCTCCAGGGCCTCCAGAGGTGCTGGAATAACAATGGCCCTGGATGCTAGACAGGAACCAGATAACAGCAGCAATTGGGCCAGCAGGTGACCTTGGGCTACCTTTGGCTGGTACCAGTATTGATATGCCTACACAGACCGTCCCAGAAGTGGAATCTGCCACCCCATCAGAAAAAGGATGTCTGGCCCTAATGATTTAGTTACCTCCACCTCACAGGTGCAAATTAAGCTTTGGACCCCCTGTGGGAATGGGCGTCACAAAGACGTTCCAACTGAATTGGCATTTTAATGACAAGAGAAGTGTCTATGTGACCACAGGAGTATAAAGTGGGGCCCTGTGCCCCACGCTAATTGGAGATCCACACATATACCTGCGGGTCAAGTGGCCTTGGACCCCCGAGACTTTAGGGATGCCTTCGTCTCGTACTGACTGCTTCCCATTGGGATTGAGAGAAACGCTGGCTTTGCTGGAGTACGGATCGCGGGGGTGAGAATATACCTGCTAGGTGTCTATTTTTGCATGCATTCAATAAGAGCTCAAGGAACTAAAAGGCTTCCATGGTACCTTTAAGTGACTGTTACCGTATTGTCTTTGTAGTGACTGTGTTGTGTGTAACACAGAAGTAACATTTAACTGTTAAGCTTGCCTTGTAACAATAAAATAGTAACTGTTTAAGCTTTAACCTGACTCCTCCTGTTGCTGTAACAGAACCAAACACAATCAAAAGAACTATAGCCGGTCAGGGGTAAACGCAGTAAGAGCTGAGCGTTGAGTCATGCCGTCTCCACGGGGCAGACTCTTTGGGGCACCCATCAGCCTCCTTGGCTACCCGCTGCAAAGGGACTTTGTCCTAGCAGTCAAAGACTCGGGTGTATCTTTGGGGCACCCGTCAGCCTCTCTGGCTGCTCGCTGCGAAGGGACTCTGTCCGAGCAGCTAAAGACTCGGGTGTGATAGGGCTCACAGACCACTCACTACCCCGGGCACCGGCTAACACAAACATCAAAATATCCTTTGTCTTGGTCCAATAATAGCAGCACACCAGACATAGCTAAATTTGCCTCAGCCAAGAGGAAAAAAAAACCCCTAACTTACAATACTTCTTTTAGGCAGTTTTCCAGTTCTTCCTTGCTTCTCCACCTTATGACATGGCTATATCAGGTAATCATTTCAGGTTGTTTTCCTCTCAGGACCTATTCCTTAACATTCCACTGGCTCCTTTACATATCACTGTTTTAATTAATCCCCAGTAAACCAACTGTCTGCCTACCTTCCTGTGAAACACAAACTAATTTTAAGTCCTTGTTATATATCTTTGTCATTTCCCCCACTTATGATCCCCAAAATATAGATAGCCAGTTCTCCTCAATGAGACCAACAAAATATGTCAACGTTTTTTGAATATTTAAAAATATTATGAGAATGCTCAAAAATTAACTTCAAGTAGGTTTCCAAACACAATGGGTGCGTCTAGATTGGCAAGATTGGCGTCCGCTTTTGCGGAAAAACTTGCCGTCTGTCTCCACTGGCTGCGAGAATTTGCACAAGAACACTGGCGTTGCAATGTACAAAACCAGTACTTCTTGCGCAAATACTCTGACGCTCCCGCTCAGGAATAAGTCCTCCTGCGCAAGTGTTCTTGTGCAAGAGGCCAGTGTAGACAGGTAACATCAATTTCTTGCGCAAGAAAGCCTGATGGCTAAAATGGCCATTGGAGCTTTCTTACACAAGAAAGCATCTACACTGGCATGGATGCTTTTGCGCAAAAGCAAATCTTTTCCATTAAGAGTATTTCTGCAAAATCATGCCAATCTAGATGCAGCCAATGGGTAAAATCCTGTGTCCACTGAAGTCAATTCAAGACTCCTGTCAACTTCTGTGGAGAACGGACACCTCAAAACTTTAATACGCCTTTCCTGATTTTTACCAAATTTACAGAAAACACTATCCTGGAATAAGATGCATTATGTGAAATTCAAGGAAGATCAGCTTCTCTCTTTAGAGAAGCGTGGTGAAGTAGCTGTGCCACATAAGTAAATGAAGGGTTAAAGCAGCTCACCGGGAGGCTCAACAATACTGAGCCAATTGGAGGAAGGTTTGTAGAAAGCCAATAAGGAGAAGACTTGTTGGAGTAGCCAAACAGGGCCAGGGATAGTGATATAAGAAGGGCTGCACAACAGAGCAGAAACAGTCTCCCTCTGGAATCCAAAGGAGAAGACCTGCCTGCCTTACAGGAGTAACTTAGATAGAGCCGTGCTGAGCAGAGGCCCAGGAGTAAGAGGGAGCTTCAGCATGAGGACTTCCAGACTGAGGACCCTGATATGAAGGGCTACTACTACTGGGAAGATGCTACCACTACTGGGAGGTGGCCTGGTGAAAAAGATTTCAGGAGTTGGAGGCAGGGCAGCACATGACTGCTGGCTAAATGATCCTGGTTTGGGGACCAACCTACTGGGTTGGTGGAGGTTTACTTGCCACTGACGGGGATGGCAGTGTATAAACTGCAGCCTTCCACTGAAAAAAGTGGCTAGACCAAAGACTGCAGTTTGCCACCAAGGCAAATGGTCGAACTGAGGACCGTCAGTCCCCTGGAAGGGTGAAAGGAACTGAGTGGGAAAGAGGATGTTGTGAACCAGATTGCAATGTGGATTCCAGAGGTGGAGTAGAAGTGATAGCAGGTGAGACACCACTAGAGGAAGGTGCATTGTGGGACTGAGCTAATTCCCAGAACAGTCAGCAGTAGGCACCACGGTGGTGAGTCACACATTTCATTAGAAGAAGACAGAGTGGTTGAAAATCAGACATTCATTGTGATCCTCTAATTGGATCTTTAGCACAACACAGGAAATAGAACATCAGCCACTAATTTCTGCATCAAAACACAACTTGTGTATGAGCTAAAGTATATCTTGTAGAAAGACATCCAGTCTTGGTTTATAGACTTCAAGTGACAGAGAAGCCACCATATCCCTAGTAAGTCAGATTTTACCATAAACAGGGAGTGGTTACCAATGTCAAGCCAAACATTCAGTCCATTGATTCAGTGAAAGATTTTACTGTAAAGAATTAAACATGGGCCAAGAAAGATACTTAGGATTTGGTCCATATGTAGTAGAACAGTTTCTAAAGGGAGGAAGAGTCATCTCGATTAAAAGTTTATATAAATATAATGTAATGTAACTTGTAAATATTGCTTCCATTATTTACCAGAATGCCAGGTAGTAGTAAACTCACAGTTCCTTGCTGTTTTAGATAAAACATAAGACAGAACTGACTAAAGGATACATTTTAATACCTAACTGTCAGGGAGAGTTAACACAGTTGCACCTATAACAACATTTTTATTAAAACTTTATTATGTTGTATTAAAAAAGTCCCCTCCGCCTTCAGGTAGTTGGTTGATGCCCAGTTTTCAAATGAAATATTTATGAAGTTCTTTGTTTAGAAGTTTAATTGTATCTGTAAATTACTTTCATATGTTTATAGTTCTTTAGCCTCCAATATAAATGCCATATGATGCTCTATCATACTGTCCGGAATAGTCATTATGCATTTCACCATCACAACTGTTATATAACAATAAGCAGGAAAAAAGGACAAAAGGATAACTAAGTTAAAACAGACCCTATACATACTTATTTAGTTGGTAATACAGATCATATCTGCAGCAAAGTGTGCTTCTAATCATGTAAACTTGCATAGTTATTGTAATACTTTCCATATTTAAACTCTCAGACAATTTATATTTACTATATAAAAGGATACTAAAGTTCACTCTGCATTCAACA
Source organism: Pelodiscus sinensis (assembly GCF_052426305.1). Lineage (NCBI taxonomy): Eukaryota > Metazoa > Chordata > Testudines > Trionychidae > Pelodiscus > Pelodiscus sinensis. The sequence continues at coordinate 19,609,556 of NC_143054.1, forward strand.
TCCCCTTTCCACTTCCATATCATAAGTTGGGGAAGGATGATCTTGTGGATACAGAGCAAGGTTGCAATCACAAGAGCTAGGTTATTTTCCTGGAACAATCACAAAATTTCTATTTAAGGGTCAGAGAACCCCTTCCAATGGTAACATCTGTAAGGAGCAAGAGAACTTCACAAGGTCTTGTTACTTTTCCAGTTAATGGGTACAATTTTCAAAAGTGTCTAAATGAGATTTTCAAAAGTGGCTTAGGTACTCCGGGCATCTAAGTTTTGTTGAACATGAAAGGGATTTAGGCTCCTAAGCCACTTGAGTGTTTTTGAAATGTTTACTGAGTGCTAACATGCACTCTACCATCTGATTTCACTACCCACAATCTACTAAGCTATGTCTGGACTACAGGCTTCTTTAGGAAGAAGCTTTTCTGGAAGAGATCTTCCAGAAAAATGTCTTTTGAAAGAGAGCATCCACACAGCAAAAGCGCATCGAAAAAGCAATCTGCTTTTCGTCCACGAAGATAGTGTCCACATTGATTAGACGCTATCTCACATTTAAATTGTGATTACTATGCATGGAGTGGCCACCAGGGCACCTGTGCTTTTTCCTGGAGGCCTCTTCTTTTGAAAAAAAAACCTCTTCCCCATCCATACATGCCTTTTTCCAAAAGGGTTCTTTTGGAAAAAGGCTGCTTCTTGGTAGAGACAGGTTTACCGCTGTTGGAAAAACCCCTCTGTTCTTTTGACTTTCTTTTGAAAGAATGCAGTTTGCAGTGTGAACGTAAGTGTAGGTTTTCCAGAATAACTCTGCAGTGTAGACATACCCCTAGTCTGCCCAGCCCCCCTCCTGTAAGGAAAAGGTGAGAGGATGCCTGACATCTCCCACAGACTGTATCAATGGTTAGCCCTCCAGGGTTCTAAGCCTGGGTAGAGGTCATGCCTTGAGGTCCCCACTTTAGTGCTCCAAATCTTCAAACATGTAGATTACCCACTACCCAAAAAGTGTAGTGTCCAGTCAGCCCACAGAGATAGCACTATGCCTTGTGTGATACCATGTATCATTCCAGTCATGCAATTGTGGCTTTAGGCAGCTAAGGAGAGAAGGGGAAGCCAAATGGGACAAATTTATGGGCAGGGAGAAATTATGGATTCATAGAGAGAAGGCAGAGAAACTCTTGGATTTGGAGGATGCCAGGAAAGAAAGGTTTGACATGCAGTGTTTATTTTTAATGGCTTGTCTATTGAAAATGCAAATTTGGTCATGATGTCATTTGCATAAAGTTGCTAGATTTCCAGACCTATAGTCTTAACAGATGCTTTACATAGCCTAAAAAATTAATCTAAAGGGTGAACATCAGTTCACATCTCTGAAAAACTGTTGTTTTTGCAGCTTTCCTTAAAAATAACTCTTTACCAATTTAACAGATGGTTAACATATGAATGAAAATAAGCTTTCCTGCCCATCTCAAAAATAGTAAATATGTTTCTGTTAATTTTGCTTTCTTGGCTGTAAGTTCTTATCACATCCAGCCACTGGCAAAATGTTCCCTCTACTTATTGAAAAATCCCACAAACAACAACATGTGAAACAGCATTTTAAGGTAGCAATGAATGTGTTGTGTGGAAGACCACAGTTTTCCTTTACTGTTATGCTGTGAAATGAAACAGTTTCTCATTGTAACTGTGGTTCTTTGAGATTTAATGCAGACACATGTTCTGCTTAGGTGTGGGAGCTCCCCATGCACCAGAGCTAGAGAATTTTGCCTATCAGAATTCATAAAGGGGTGGCACTTGTGCCTTGTGGAGATAGCCTTGTGGAGATGAGCTGGAGTGGAGGAAAAAGGTTATCCAGAATTTAAAACAGAAAAGGGGAAAGAAAAAAAAGTACCTGTCAATTGTAGTGCCAGTGCTAAAGAGGCTAATTGAGTGGGCTGGAAGTGTCTGTATCTTACACACAAAAAATGAGGTGAAGCACAAAAGGATTTAATCCTACCCAAATAAAAGATCACACATGGTTTGTTGTTTAGTGTGTGAATGTGCTGCTCTTCTGGAAATGAATGTGGTCTAGGAAAAAGCACAGGCAAATATATCACCTGATTTAAATGAAACTGACACACACATTTTTGGTATGGCAGCAACGTCACTTTGCTTGTAGAGAATTGCATGTAAGGAGACTCTGCCATCAAAGCCTGCAATTTTGCACTCTCTCCTCTCCTTGCTGCAAGGAATGCAATGTTGAACGTGAGAGGAAAGGGTCAGGATACCAGATGCTCATGAGGAAGTCCCAGCAGAGCTGCTAAGACTGTATTAAGGTCCCACAAGGAAACTGGGTCTCTCCCTGGCACGTGGAGATGCAGGAATCCTTTTAAGAATCTCAGCCCCATGGCACTGGAAAACACAAGTCTTCTATAAATGGATGGATGAAAGGCTGAAATTGCCACTAGATGTCCCCTTGATCTGCTAAAGCTTAAGGCCCAATTATTACAGATGCAGTAAAAACTCTAAAGGTATGTCTACACTGCCACCCTAGTTCGAACTAGGGTGGCTAATGTAGGCATTTGAACTTGCAAATGAAGCCCGGGATTTAAATATCCTGGGCTTTATTTGCATGTTTCCGGGCGCCACCATTTTTAAATGCCCCGTAGTTCAAACTATCTGCCCGCGGCATCACACGGCACGGAGTAGGTAGTTCAAATTAGGAGCTTTAATTCGAACTACCGGTACACCTCGTTCCACAAAGAGGGGGATTTAAAAATGCTCTAGCCCCCTAATCATTTTGGTCACCCTCTACTGGTCCCTCTCCAATGCATCCACATCCTTCCTGTAATTGGGGGCCCAGAACTGGACACAATACTCCAGGGCTGCGTCTAGACTGGCAAGTTTTTCCGCAAAAGCAGCTGTCTACACTGGCCGCTTGATTTTGCACAAAAGCACTGACGTTCTACTGTCTGAAATCAGTGCTTCTTGCACAAATGCTTTGACGTTCCCGATCGGGCAAAAGCCCTTTTCCGGAAATGTTTTTGCGCAAGAGGGCCAGTGTAGACAGCTAAAAACTGTTTTGCACAAAAAAAGCCCCGATGGCAAAAATGATGATCGGGGCTTTCTTGCGCAAAACCGCATTTAGATTGCTTTTGCAGAAAAGTGTCCGTGCCAATCTAGACTCTTTTCCACGTATGTTTTTAACGGAAAAACTTTTCCGTTAAAAGCATTTGCGGAAAATCATGCCAGTCTAGACGTAGCCCAGATGTGGCCTCACCAGAGCTGAGTAAACAGGAATAATCACATCTCTGGATCGACTGGCAATGCTCCTCTTAATGCAACCTGATATGCCATCAGCCTTCTTGGCTGCAAGGGCACACTGTTGACTCATGTCCAGTTTCTCATCCACTGTAATCCCCAGGTCCTTTTCTACAGAACTGCTACTTAGCCAGCTGGTCCCCAGCATGTAACAATGCTTGGGATTCTTCTGTCCCAAGTGCAGGACTCTACACTTGTCCTTTTTGAACCTCATCAGATTTCTTGTGTCCCAATCCTCCAATTTGTCTAAGTCACTCTGGACTCTATCCCTGTCCTCCAGCGTATCTACCTCTCCCCCTAGTTTAGTGTCATCTGCAAATTTACTGAGGGTACAATCCATCCCCTCATCCAGGTCATTAATAAAGATGTTGAACAAAACCGGTCCCAGAACCAAACCTTGGGGCACTCCACTAGAAACCAACTGCCATCCTGACATCAAACCATTGATCACTACCTGCTGTGCCCGACCTTTCAACCAGCTTTCTATCTATCTTACCGTCCATTTATCCAATCCACATTCCCTTAACTTGCTGTCAAGAATATTGTGGGAGACGGTATCAAAATCCTTGCTAATGTCAAGGTATATCACATCCACTGACTTCCCCATATCCACAGAGACAGTTACCTCATCATAGAAGCTAATCAGATTGGTCAGGCACGACTTGCTCTTCATGAATCCATGTTGACTATTCTTGATTACCTTCCCCTCTTCCAAGTGCTTCAAAATGGATTCCTTGAGGATCCCCTCCATGATTTTTCCAGGGACTGAGGTAAGACTGACCGGCCTATAGTTCCCTGGGTCTTCTTTCTTCTCTTTCTTAAAGATGGGCACTATATTTGCCTTTTTCCAATCATCCGGGATCTCTCCTGATCTCCACTACTTTTCAAAGATAATGGCCAAAGGCTCCTCAATGACATTTGCCAATTCCCTCAGTACCCTCGGATGTATTAAGTCTGGACCCATGGATTTATGTACGTTTAACTTTTCTAAATAGTTCCTAACCTGTTCTTTCCCCGCCATGGACTGTCCACCTTCGTCCCATATTGTGCCACTTAGTGCATTAGTCTGGGAGTTGACCTTGTCCATAAAAACAGAGGCAAAGAAAGCATTAAGTACTTCAGCTTTCCCCACATCATCTGTCACTAGGTTACCGCCCTCATCCAGGAGGGGCCCCACAACCTCTCTGATCACCTTCTTCTTGTTAAGTATGAGCATGAGCCAATCCATGTTTCAGCTTGAAGATGACATGTGGAATGATTGGGATTGGAGGACAAATGCACGGGAGAGATGATTGTCAGCTGAGGCAATGGTCAGAGAGCATAGCCTGAGGCCCTGCAAGAGCAGAACAGACCGCATTTACTGTTATTCCTTGTAGCAAACAGGTCGATCGTTGAGATGCCTAAACTGCAGAGATGACATGCAGAGCATTGGATTTCAGAGACCACTCATTCTGGACAAATGTTTGGCTTTTGGGGTGAAACTCTTTTCAACAAAGAACTGCCGCAGCCTGATTGCCTCTCTGGAGTGCATTCTTCCTTGCCTGTTCTTACAATATATTGTAGTGATACTATTGGTGAGTGTGTGAACCACCAAATCCTTGATGCAGTCCAAGAAAACACCACAAGCATTGTAAGTGGCCTGAGGCTCCAGATCACTGGTATGAAAGTGTAACCACTACCAAGGCGGATTTGAACCTGGGACTTCGGGAGCTGACTATAAGAGCCTCTACCCTCTGAGCGAAAAGCCAGCTGGCTCCCAGCCCATGTGTAGAGGTCTCTTGATATTAACTGTTGCAGTGGTCTAGGTGCCACTTGCAGTTCTCAGTAACCACACTGGGTATGTGGGTTACACAAGGAAGCCTCATGATCCGACCACAGACCTTGAACTTTCAGTAACCTCACATGTGCGTCCCAACCATTCAGGGAGGCATCAGTGACCAGAGTCCTGATTGGTAAGGGACAAATGAAGGGAGAGCCCTGACATACATTCCCTTGAATGGTTCGTCACTGCAAGAAGACCTAGATCAATGGAGGAAGGCAGACTGACCTGCCAAGGGAGCAAAGGACTGGCCAATAGACTGTCTTGAGCTGAATTTGAAGAGGGCAAAGGCATGGCCCGGCAAGTTAAGCCACCTGTGTGCATGCAGCATGTGGCCCATGAGTCTCAGTCTGGCACATACAAACTGTCACGAAAGAGTGAAACTTCTAACTGAGACAAAGCAACAGATTGTCTAGAAAAGGTCAGTTGGCAGAAACGCTCTTCAACTAAGAGTCTGTTTGGGCCCCAATGAACTCAGTTTTCTGAGTTGGGACCAATGTTGACTCCAGTGTTTAGGATGAGTTGGTCGAGTGAGCACAGTGTAATGCATGACAAAGTACTTCTTCGTTAGAACTGCCCCTGAGTGTCTAGATATGGGAAGACATGGCTTCCCTTCTTCCTGAGGTATGCCATCACCATGACCATACATTTGGTAAATGCCCAGGGGCAGAAGACAGACGAAAAAGAAGGACCGTGTGCAGAAAACAATGGTTCTCCACAACAAACTGGAGAAAATCTTCCAGAGAATTGCCATTGGGAAATAAGTTTCCTGAAGGTCCAAAACAGCAAACCAGTCATTCTGTGTCAATTCAGGGAAGATAGTTGAAAAGGTGACTATATGAAACTTCATTCATCTGAAATATTTTTTGAAGTTTCATCATTGAAGGGAGCACAACTTTCCCAGGGCAAATGGCTATGGAACATTCAACAATTTTAGATGTTCTTCTACAGAAACTCTACCTGAATGCTCAAGGAAGCAGCCACACACTGCAAAGTGTCCTGATAAGCCTTGAAATCCTTAGGATTGAAGAAAAGAGACAGGCATGGCTGATTTGCCCAGGGACGAGAAAGAGACAGTTAACTGCATCAAGTCGGGCTCTGACTCCTCGACTGGTAGAGCAGGAAGGGGAAGTTCCACAGACTCCATAAGGTGAAAGCTCACTGGTTCACAAACCTGCCATGAATCCCTGGTCCCTATCACCAATCTAGCCAGCAATCTCACTTTAAAGTGAGCTGATAAATGTGATCTCTGCAACTGAGGCGCATCCCAAAAATTGGAGGGAGGCCACTGGTCATAAGACTAGGGTATGCATGGCCAATAGGTGCCAAGCCAGACCCCCATCCCAGCCATGAAACAAGTGCCATCTCTGATGCTTCCAGTGCTCCATAAACAGTTCCCAGTGTGGGTTAGTGAAGGAAGAATGGAAGGACGAAGATCCTGACTTCAGTGCCGAAGATCCTGAGGCCTCCTGGCATAAAAGGAGGGAGTAATGGGCCTGACCTATCCATCACCAAAAATGAGGCAGAGGCTCACAATGGTAGCAGTAGAGTCAGCTTACGGTGCCAACGTGGAGGGCAGTGAAAGCTTTCATGATGACAGTCGTACCAGGTGCAATGGTGCTGGTGTAATGGTTTTCTAGTGCTGATGAGTTCCTTGCACTGAGCCTGGTACATGCCCTCCTGCCACTGACTGTAGAAGGGAAAAATTAGAATGCAGTGATAACAGATCCCAAGGCTCAGTGGGCCAGCCAGCCAACAGGATTATAAACAATGTAGCCCTGGCAAAGACCTGGACCAAGGGAGAGGTCAGGATGGAAAAGCAGAATTGATCTGTAGCCATCTGGGTGTGCTGCCAACTTGGAACAATGAGTACCAGGCTCACCCACATCAGAATGGAAGTCAATGCATGTCTCAGGGCCATAACTGGAGTTAATGGTACAAGGTCTCTAATCTCCCTGCACGGTGCCAGGGAACAAGCACACCTGTGACACACAAAACTATTTCAAAAAAATTGGTGACATTACCAAAATTTTCATTTTCATTTCCAAATTTTCCATGTCATTTTATCACACTTTTTATCGCAAATACTTTTCAAAATCTTTACTGACATATTCTATTTATTAAAAACCTGTTTTTTCTTAAGTAAGGTGGGGGGAGGGGAGAGAATGGGCAGAATGATGAAGGGGAATTGGTAAACAAAAGTTTACAGTGCTTCTTAGTCTTGTTTTATATTATGTAACATCACATATTTCAATGGACTTGATTCTTCATGTCACTAAGAAGAGAATCAGAACCATTGCATTCAATTAATTATATAACTTAATGTTTTTACTTTGCCATGGTTGGTGGGTCCAAAAAGAGTAAGGGAATTTTTCTAATACACACTTAATAATATTATAAATGGTTTCTTTTTGGAGAAAAAGTCAATATTTTCCCTCCTTGGTTTGGCTTGTTTCACTTTAAAAATCAGTATTTTCAGTTAAAATGGTTTGGAAATTATAAAGACTACAATCAGGAGTTCTCTTCCCAGTTGGCATTAGTTTTGATTGAATTATAAAAAATGGTACAAAAGATTTTTAGTTCATGTGACTGAAAAAATACACTTCCTCTCTATGCTATCTCAAAAAAATCTTTATGAGATGTTTTATTTATTTTAGGTACTCGTGATTCTGAATTAAAAGAGGCATAGTTCTTCTACCAATCATTTGTATTGGTCATAAATGAAGGTAAAAATTTTATCAAACATAGAATCATAGAATCATAGGACTGGAAGGGACCTCGAGAGGTCATTGAGTCCAGCCCCCTGCCCTCAAGGCAGGACCAAGCTCCATCTACACCATCCCTGACAGATGTCTATCTAACCTGTTCTTAAATATCTCCAGAGAGGGAGATTCCACCACCTCCCTTGGCAATTTATTCCAATATTTGACCACCCTGACAGTTAGGAATTTTTTCCTAATGTCCAATCTAAACCTCCCCTGCTGCACTTCAAGCCCATTACTCCTTGTCCTGTCCTCAGTAACCAAGAGGAACAAATTTTCTCCTTCCTCCTTGTGACACCCTTTTAGATATTTGAAAACCGCTATCATGTCCCCCCTTAACCTTCTTTTTTCCAAACTAAACAAGCCCAGTTCATGAAGCCTGGCTTCATAGGTCATGTTCTCTAAACCTTTAATCACTCTTGTCGCTCTTCTCTGTACCCTTTCCAATTTCTCCACATCTTTCTTGAAATGTGGCGCCCAGAACTGGACACAGTACTCCAGCTGAGGCCTAACTAGTGCAGAGTAGAGCGGCAGAATGACTTCACGAGTTTTGCTTACAACACACCTGTTGATACAACCTAGAATCATATTTGCTTTTTTTGCAACAGCATCACACTGTTGACTCATATTCAACTTGTGGTCCACTATGACCCCTAGATCCCTTTCCGTCATGCTCCTTCCTAGACAGTCGCTTCCCATCTTGTATGTATGGAACTGATTGTTCCTTCCTACGTGGAGCACTTTGCATTTCTCTTTATTAAACCTCATCCTGTTTACCTCTGACCATTTCTCTAACTTGCTAAGGTCATTTTGAATTATGTCCCTATCCTCCAAAGAAGTCGCAACCCCACCCAGTTTGGTATCATCTGCAAACTTAATAAGCGTACTCTCTATCCCAATATCTACATCATTGATGAAGATATTGAAAAGTACGGGTCCCAAAACAGACCCTTGCGGAACTCCACTTGTTATCCCTTTCCAGCAGGATTTAGAACCGTTAACAACAACTCTCTGACTGCGGTTATCCAGCCAATTATGCACCCACCTTATCGTGGCCCTATCTAAGTTATATTTGCCTAGTTTATCAATAAGAATCTCATGCGAGACCGTATCAAATGCCTTACTAAAGTCTAGGTATATGACATCCACCGCATCTCCCTTATCCACAAGGCTCGTTATCCTATCAAAGAAAGCTATCAGATTAGTTTGGCATGACTTGTTCTTCACAAACCCATGCTGGCTATTCCCTATCACTTTATTACCTTCCAAGTGTTTGCATATGATTTCCTTAATTACCTGCTCCATTATCTTCCCTGGGACAGACGTGAAACTGACCGGTCTGTAGTTTCCTGGGTTGTTCTTATTCCCCTTTTTATAGATGGGCACAATATTTGCCCTTTTCCAGTCTTTTGGAATCTCCCGTCTGCCATGATTTTTCAAAGATCATAGCTAAAGGCTCAGATACCTCCTCTATCAGCTCCTTGAGTATCCTGGGATGCATTTCATCAGGACCTGGTGACTTGCTGACATCTAACTTTCCTAAGTGATTTTTAACTTGTTCTTTGTGTATCCTATCTTCTAAACTTACCCTCTCTCTGCTTGTATTCACTACGTTAGGCACACCTCCAGACTTCTCGGTGAAGACCGAAACAAAGAAGTCATTGAGCATCTCCGCCATTTCCAAGTTTCCTGTTACTGCTTCTCCCTCCTCACTAAGCAGTGGGCCTACCCTGTCCTTGGTCTTCCTCTTGCTTTTAATGTATTTATAAAAGGTCTTCTTGTTTCCCTTTATACCTTGTTTCCCTTTTTGCCATACTACAAACATGTTCCTCTCTTTATTAATTATCTCATAAACATCCTTTTGTTTTCAAAGCCTCTAAAAACCTAAAATAAAACAATAAAAAAATTGTGCTACACACTAGCTCTTGTTCTAGGCTAGACTGTGCCTTTAAGGTCTGCCCTTAGTGTCCAACTAGTTAGATTTTCTATGGCTAGCATAGTCAATTGAGTTTGTCCACTGATAGCTCCAGAGCAAGCAGTTTGCATGTTTTATCTGGAAGACATTTTTTCCTTGTTTTTTCTTTGTAACTTCCCAATTTTCTTTTTAATACTTTTTTCTTTTAGAATGTTAGGAAATTAAATGTAGAAAAATGCATAATTTGGCCAGTAGGCTCAGTAGGCTCACACTGTTAAAAATCACAGGCAATAAAGAAATGGAAGTGTTAAAGTTCCAACACTAACATTGTCTCTGCTAAATTTTACAACATACATTTTGCATTAATTAACTCTGAAGAATTTGCCTGAAATACATTAGCCTGCTCATTTAAAACAGCATTTGTTTGCATTCAACCATTTAGAAATTCATGCAGAAGAGGAGTTTCCAGATTCCTAAAAGGAGAAGTGGGCAAAGCAAGGTTTGGAGGGAGAAACAATTGTTACTAATGCTCTCATTCTTTTGCCTTGGGTTTTCCTCCATGCTTTTTAGCTGTCTGCAGTGTTAGAATACTGGTGCCCATCTTAATCCTAGAAATAAATCAGATCTAAGACATTATTCTTTAAGGGTATGTCTAGACTATATGCCTCTGTCGCCAGTCAAAAGTCAAGACACGGATCAGTTGACAGGGAAAGCCTTTGTCAACCACTCCCTTATGCCTCGTGAAATGAGGCTTACAGGAGCGGTTGACACAGGCATTCCCTGTCGATCAATCCGCTTCTTGACTGCCGCACTGTGCCAGCGATCAGCTGAGCTGGCACAGCGCAGTGGCCATTTTTATTTTAATGAAGCCAGGGATATTTAAATCCCGGCTTCAGTGACTATGTCGGGTAGTCTAATTTACATGCCTCTGGCGACAGAGCCATGTAGTCTAGACATACCCTAAGAGAGAACTTTATTATCTTACTAACTTGGGAAATAACATGATAGCAGTTCACCAGGGTTAGCCCCTGGTGGGCCGCCACCACTTACCTGCCTCATGGTAGAAATCATAGCGCCCATTGGTTCCCATTGATTACCGTTCCCAGTCAACAGGAGACGCAGGAAGTGGTGCGAACCAGGACACCACTTCCCACATCTCCGATTGGCCAGGAACAGCAATCTGCAGCCAACAGGGGCTGTGATCTCTAGTACCTGCGACTGTGCAGGTAAATATAGCGGGGGGGAGGAGCACCAGTATTTGTCCACCCCTGAGATAAACACTGATGTTTCCTCCAGGGTTTCGTTGGATCTTTGTTGACATACCATGTTTTTGTGCCAGGATGTGACAAAACATTGTAATTGTAGGAAATGGTATAGATGCTAACTCTGGTGTATTCTGATAGCTACACAAAGATCTAACAGAAGAGTCCTATAAATAAAACAGGATTGTGTTAATCTGCCCCAGATCAGAGGCTGTACTTTAAATTCTTGAAAAATCAGTTTATCCAGGGATTGATATCAACCATACTAATCAAAGCTCTATCAGTCCATATCCATATATCCTGCTTGACTTATTCAGATATGCATGGCAAACCCCTGAAGGACAGACAGGGCAAAGCTCTTCTATACTACCTTATTTTCTTGGCAATTTATTTGGAAAAAATATTAGTTCCGTTACTCTATCTACTTAGTTTTCCCGCAAAAAAAAACCCAGATTGAACCATTTCTAATAATGTACATATAACTAGGGTGACCCTACGTGCTGTTTTGGCCGGGACAGTCCCTTTTTAAAACTCTGCCCTGCCCATGCTGATGTTTTTCACAAACATGGGCAACTGTCCCATTTTTCTTGCCAAGTTGATCAGAAAACATGAAGGAGAGTAAGTGGTGATGTCAGCCCTGTGCAGAGGCAGAAGCAGGGCTTAGGAAAGCAGAGTTGCCAGCCCTGGCTTCATGTCGGGAGGGGGACAATTCAAGCAATTAGCTCATGCCAGTCTTATAATCACAAAAAAAAACAAAAATAAATCGTCTGGTAGCACTTTATAGACTAACAAAACATCTAGATGGTATCATGAGCTTTCGTGGGCACAGCCCACTTCTTCAGATGACCGGAGTTATGAGTAGGGGATATGAAAACTTGAAATAAATAGGAGAAAAGAAAGGGGGGAAGAGAATGATGCTCTGTCTCCCACACCCCTTCCTGTTTTTTCTTTAAGTATCAGGAGAACGGGTGCTAAACCTAAGCAAATAAAGATCAAAGTCAATACATAGATTGCTAAAACAGGAACAATACCACTCAGAAAGTTGTTGGCACCTTCAGTGATAGAGTCCCCACCAATTTAAATCACGATTGAGTCCATTAGCATGTGAATTCAATTTGTGTATGTAATGTAATTCCAGGCTTTCCCTGTGAATTTGGCTTGAGGAGCTGGTCTATGACAAGACCGCCACCTGCAGATCTGTCAGATTATGATTAGACAAGCAAAAATGTTCTCCAACGGGCTTCTGAGTATTCCCTTTACGTATATCCAATTTGTGTCCATTGATTCTTTCCTGCAGAGAACGTCCAGTTTGACCAATATATATAGCAGAGGGGCACTGTTGGCATTTGATGGCATAGATCAAATTACTAGAGATGCAGTCAAATGACCTTTTGATTTTGTGGCTTATGTTGTTTGCTCCAGTGATGAACTCGTCAGTGTAGATATGTGGGCAGAGTTGGCATCTTTTTTGGTTGCAGGGCTGGGTTCCTGGAGGCTTACGATGTAGTTGTGTGGCATGGTTGTCAGAAAGAATACGTTTCAGGTTAGGGGGTTGTCTGTAAGCAGGAAAGGGTGTTTCCCCTAAGGCCTTTGAGAGTGAGGAATCATTTTCCAAGATGGATTGTAGATTGTGTATAAGGCGTTGGAGGGAACTGAGTTGTGGACTGTAGGTAACAACAAGAGGAGTTCTGTTATTTTCTCTTTTGGGTCTGTCTTGAAGTAGTCCATGTCTGGGTACTTTTTTGGCTCTGTCAATTTGTTTGGATATGTCAGTTTTAGGAATGCTCTGTAAAGATCCTGTAGGTGATTGTCTCTGTCTGTGGGGTCGGAGCAAATCGGTTGTATTGTAGGTCTTGGCTGTGTACAATCGACTGAAAAATGTGTCTGGGATGTGAGCTGGAAGTATGAAGTTAAGTGTAGCTGTCAGTGGGTTTCCGATATAGGGTGGTTGAAATTTGTCCATTATTTAATGGTACTGTAGTGTCCAGGAAGTGTATTTCCCTTGTGGACTGGTCCAGGCTGAGGTTGATAGTGGGGTGTAAGTTGTTGAAATCCTTGTGGAATTCTTCAAGAGTCTCTTTTCCATGGGTCCATATGATGAAGATGTCATCGATGTAGCATAAGTAAAATAGGGTTATTAGGGGGCGAGAGCTGAGGAAACGTTATTCAAGGTCAGCCATAAAGATGTTGGCATATTGTGGTGCATATTATAACTCACAAGTTACCCTGTTTTCCCTTTGGGAAATATGGTCACCCTATTTGTAATTCACTGTTCAGTATGTGTTTCATTTTCCCCTCTCTTCTCAACAAAAGCAGCATCGACACAAGGAGCTCTCTGCCGATATAGTTTACCAGTGTACTCCAGCAAAGCATTCCCAGTATAGGCCTAACTTAATGCTTCCTTTAGATAAAGAGAATTTTTTGATTGTTTGAGCCCTGTTTCTTCGTTACTGATGCCACTTACAGTGACATGATTGTTTGGTCTTTCAAATCAGATGATATAATTTCAAGGGTTTTGTTATTTGCAATGTGTCCTTTGGCTACCCCAAATCACTTCCTGAGATTTCTACTTCAGCAATTTTAAACATTTGAGATTATTACTGCCTCAGCTGGAACAGGGGCTCCTGGTTCATGACAGAACAATAAAAGTGGATTGTCACAATCCTGTTTTATTTATAGGACTTCTCTGCTAGACAATTGTCTAGCCATCAGAATACACTAGATTTAGCATCTGTGTCATTTCCTACAATTGCAATGTTTTAACACAACATGTCACAAGTGTCATATGAAAACAATTGTGTGTAGGATTGTCAGGTGTTAGGTTTTCAATCTGAACACCCAGTCAAAAACAGACACTGGTAGCTCCAGTCTGAAGTGTGGATCAAACCCTTAAAAGTCTGATTGGCAGCACAGGCAGGCTCCCTACCTGACTGTGTGTGGCTCCCCCAGAAATAGGAACATGTGCCTCAGCTCCTAGAGGAAAGCCAGTTAGCAAGCTCTGTGCACTGCCCCATTCACAGGTGCTGCCCTGATCACTGGCTCTGTAGCTCCCATTGGCTGGGAATTGCAGCCAATGGGAGCTGCAGGAGTGATGCCTGTAGGCAGAAGTAGTGGATGGAGCCCTTTGGCTGCCCCTAGGCCTAGGGACATGTGACCACTTCCAGGAGCCTCCTAAGATGAGCACCACCTGGCTACAGCCCACACTCCAAACCCCCTCCTGTTGCCCCACCACCCTCCCCCATCTCAGACTCCCATACTGCACCCAAACTCCCTTCTGGAACCCTGATCCCTCTGTCATGCCCAAGCCCCATCCCCATCCCTGCACCCCAAACCTCCCCAGCCCCACCCTACATCCCACACCTCCTACCAAAGCCCTCACCACCACTACACTCCAAACCCCTTCCCCAGCCCACTCCCACACCCTGAATCCCCCATTTCTGCTCACACTCAAGCCCATACTCCCAGCCCATACTCCCACCCACAGTCTGAACTTATCAGTCTGACCCCTCCTGCCTAGACTCCTGCATTTCAACCTCTTTAACTCTGGCCCCTCCCCAGAACATACAACCCCCCCTCCCACCTGGAGCCTGTACCCCAATCCCTTGCCCCAGCTCAGAGTACCCTCCCGCATCCTGAATTCTTCTTTACTGGATCCCCAGATACTCCCTCCCATACCCTAAACCTTGCCCCAGGCTGCTGAAAATAAGAGAAAGAGTGAGGATGACAGAGGGAGTGGGGATGGAGTGAGCGAGGACTGAGTCTCAGAGAAGGGGCAGGGCCTCGGAAAAGGGGTGAGGCAGGGGGCAAGGAGTGTTTGGGTTTTTGCAGTAAGGAAGTTGGCAACCCTCATTTTGTGCCCTGTGTAACTTGCTATTACTGAGGCCCTGTGCATGAACACAGCCACATTTTACTCAATACGGTTTGAATGGATGTAACTCACTTAGAATTCTATTTGAAATATTAAGCATGCAAACCCTGCCGTCTCGCTCAGCTGTATTATGTTACGTGGTTGATAATTTGCTAAACAAAGAGGAAACATGGTCTTTGTCTGAAATTTAAAATGAGTCATCCTACAAATATAATAGGGAACAAGATGGTTTGGGGCTCTTTTGTTATATAGTAACAGGATTTTGTTTCCATACAATGTTTTCCATGTGGTGTACAATAAAATTGACTGTGGCTAGGCTGCTGGGGAGGTGAGACCACTTCCTATCCTGGTGGCCAATGTTGCTTCCCTAGTCTTTGCATTCCCCCATCTGGTTGGTGGTCCCTTCTCTTGCACTTGTCTTGTCTTGCGCTTAGATTGTAAGTTCTTTAGAGAGGTGATAGTCCTTTGTTCTCTGCACAGTGCCTAGTATAATGTGGTCCTCCTAGCCCTCCGCTGTAGGGTTTGGTTGGGTTTTTTTTGTAGTTTAACCTATTTTGCCATCTAGGATTTCACTTTAGTGGTTGGGAATCCACATCTGGTACCCTCACTCTCCATTCTTTTCATTTTTGTGCCTTTTTTTTGTTAAGTGTGGGAAAAGAGGTAATCTGCCCTGTAACCGGGCAGTATATAAGCTTGGTTTTTCAATCACACGGGGTTTCCCATCTGAGAGGCATACAGGTATCGCATTAAGGGTTGTTGAGCTAGGGTGCATAACTGCATGTCAGGATAGTCATCCATCTGCTATTCTTTGGCTCCAGTGATATACACATGCACAGCGGCACCGAGAAAGGGGACAATGAGCTGTCAATCTTACCTGCCCTGATGTCTTATCTGCTAGCATCAGTGTCCAGAGCACTGTCCTGTCCCCTTAGTGGTTGTCTGTGTCCATGCTATAAGACATGGTAAAGGAACATCCTGTATCCTAATAACATCTGTCCTGTATATAGTTTGTGGGCAAGCTTTAAGCTGTCTCAGTTTCACCTGAAGCTGGGTTTTGTATTTGGTCCCTCATAGTTCTAGGTTGTGGGAGTCCTAAGCTACAGCTACACTGTAGCCTTCTTCCAGAAAAGCTTATGCAAATGAAGCACAGCATGGAATATCGCTGTGCTTCATTTGCTTAATTAAGCCGTTTGCGCAAGAGGCTTTTGTGCAGAAAGGACTGTGTAGACGGCTTCTTTTTGCACAAAAAAACCCTTGGCTGCGTCTAGACTGGCATGATTTTGCGGAAATACTTTTAATGGAAAAGTTTTTCCGTTAAAAGTATTTCCTTAAAAGCGCGTCTAGATTGCGCAAAAGCATCCATGGCCAGTCTAGACGCGATTTTGCGCAAGAAAACCCTGATCGCCATTTTGGCCATCGGGGCTTTTTTGCGCAAAACAGTTCTTCCCTGTCTACACTGGCCCTCTTGCGCAAGTATTCTTGCGCAAGAGGGCTTTTTCCCGAGCAGGAGCGTGAAAGCATTTGCGCAAGAAGCAGTGATTTTGTACATTACAAAGTAAATGCTCTTGCGCAAATTCAAGCGACCAGTGTAGGCAGCTGGCAAGTTTTTGCACAAAAGCGGCCGCTTTTGCACAAAATCTTGCCAATCTAGATGCACCCCTCTTGTGCAAGAGCTGTTCTTCTGAAAAAAATGCAGAAGAATGGCTCTTGCGCAAGAGGGGGGTTTTGCGCAAAAAGGAGCCATGTAGACGGCTCCTTTTTGTGCAAAAGCCTCTTGCGCAAAAAGCGGCCGCTCCTTAATTATGCAAATGAAGCATGGCAATATTCCACGCTTCGCCTACTTTCTATAAGCTTTTTTGGAAGAAGGCTTCAGTATAGCTGTAGCCCTTGAGGATATGTCTACACTGCAAGGTTTTTGCGCAAAAACCCGTGGAGCATCCACACCTCAAATGAGCTTCTGCATAAGTAAATCAACAGTAAAATGGCAGCAGAGAGAGCTTTTTCCGGTGTAGGTAAACCTCTTTTTACGAGGCATAACTCCTTTTTGCGCTACAGCTATTGCGCAAAAAGGCAAATGTGGATGCTCCAGAGGGGTTTCTTGCACAAGATACCCCAATGGGAAAAAGCACAGGTGCTCTGATGGCCATTTTGTGAATGGCAAACAGAGATTTCTTGCTCAAGAGTGTCCGTGCTGTGTGGACGCTCTCTTGCGCAAAAGCACATTGCTTTTGCAATGTGCTTTTAGGTGTGGACGTGCTCTTGTGCAAAAAGTTTGTGCGCAAAAACTCTTGCACTAAAGGCTTCTTATGCAAGAAGCAGGTAGTGTAGATGTAACCAGAGCATATTGTATGTGTACCTGATGTGTTATAAATAAAATTGCCTTATCCTTGTATGTTTTCCTTTGGGGGTCAACAACCCATTGATAGGTATGGGAGAGGGAGGCAAATCTAGGCTGATTTCCTGGCCAGGTTAAAAATCAGTCAGCACATATGGGGCTCCTGGGTGGATAGATAGATAGATAGATGGATAGATGGATAGATAGATAGATAGATAGATAGATAAGCAGGCTTTATACCAGGCTGTTCACTAATGTAATGTAGATCACCTTTTCCATCCCATCTCTTTACAGAATTGTTTTTTATAGTCCGTATTGTGGTTGTCAGACATCACCATACACAGGAATGGAAGGGATCTTCTGGGTCACCAAATCCAGATCTCTGCTATTACAGGCATATCATATTATCCCTTTCACAAGCTAATCCAGTCCCATTTTAAACTATTTAGCTTTCTTTCCCCTATTACTCCTATTAGGAACCTTCCCCCTCTGGTAGTTAGAAACCTTCTTTTAAATTCCACACTAAATGAATCCATAGTCCATTTATACCCATTAGTTTTTGGACCAATATTGCCCTTTAACTTAAATATCTCTTCTCCCGCCCTGATGTTTACTCTCCTGCTGTATTTATATACCACAAACATATCTCCACACAGCCTTTGTTTTGCTAGGCTAACTAAGCCAAGCCCTATAATAAGGGTCAGATTGCTTTGGCCCTGGCATGGAGGTACAAGGTAACAGTGCAAGGAATTTCATTCTACTCTTGTCCCTGCCATGTGGAGCCAAAAACAATAGTAGTGCTCCTTCGCCATGGGGCAAGGACAAGCTGAGGCCTGGCCCTTCCTTCCTACTCTATGCTGGCCGTAGCGTAGCTGTCACATAACCATTTATTATTATTTCACTATACTGCATAAGAATGTCCACCAGAGACAAAGATTTAAAACATACATATGGTATATCGAATGAGTCCACCCAGGCCAGCAAATACAGAAAACATACCATAGAGAATGGTCTGCCTGCTATGAGAGTCACACTGGTGTTGCCAAGAACTTGATTTTTAAAATGGCCCTTCTAAGAAATACCAAAGGGGAAACAACTGAAAAAAATAAGTTACCCAAGCTCTCAATTTCCCTTTTATTTCCCTATTTTTCATTCAGATTTTAGCCCATGTGTTAAAGACCAAAGTGGGCTTCTTGAGTTATGCTGTTTAGACATAAACACATGGAAATAATAAATATCTAGGACATTAGCTTGCATACTTTCTTAATATATGCATATTTCTCCCCAATTTTCCACATGAAATGAGACTAATTCACTTAATTTTCTTGGGATCCACCCTGTGTCAGATTTTCCATAACTTCGTATTAATCCAGCAGTTGATTAATACCTTCAAGAGGTACGGTGGACGCAAAAGTCTCATAGGTCAGCTGGGCATCTTACACATACCAGCATATGTCTAGGGAAGACAATGAAAATGTGCCTGTTTACACCAGCTAATGATCTAAAACCATGACATGCCCGTGGATGTTTCTCTTTTCAAATAAATAGGCAGAGATACACACACACACACACACTTCTGGGGTTTTGTAGTACACTTGAATCTCCCTAATCCGCAAACACCCATGGTATGGAGGAGGAAGCGGCTCTGAATGCTGCTCCCCTTCCTCCATTCCTCCCCACAGCTGGGGGAATTGAAGCATGCAGAGCCACTTTCCCTGAGTGGTCGGGGCAGTGCCTGGGAGTACAGGAACATGGAACCATCTGTGCCCCCAGGAGCACAGCAGCAGGTAAGATCACACCCAGACCCCGGAGTGTCCTCTGTGGACCAGTAAAATCTTTAATCTGGCATCTCATTTCCCAGGCTTGCCAGATTTAAGAGATTTCCATGTATTACAACCTCTGTAATAACTTCTCAGAAATTTAAAATAATGTCCCATGTTCTGCACTCAGTAGCACCTTTGTAAAGTAACCCCACTGATGTTGAAAGATTTTCTCCAGATTTACACCAGTAGCAGAAATTGTTTCAATATAAACTGTCTTTCTTTTGGCTTTATGAAGCAAAAGTCAACATGACCCTTCTGGTTTACTACCCTTTTTTGCAAACATGGCTTGTGATGGCTCATTTCCTGCACAGCTTACTCCTGCAAAACTTACACTGACTTGCAATATTCTCTCTAAGTATTAGGCCTTCTGGGTCAGACCCAGCACATCAGTGATAGTAGAATACCATTGGTAATAGGATTTTAAGCTCTGCATGGGTGGGTTCCTATAAAAATGTAGAATGAAAATATTATAGGGTTATGTATTAAATGCTAGCTCCTGTTATCCTTACTTTTGTGCTGGCATCCTTCACTTCCATGGTAGTACTTCCATGAATAAATCAGGGTATGTCTACACAGCAACATTATTTTGAAATAACTGGCGTTATTTCGAAATAACGTAGTCCACATCTACACAGGAGGCAGTTAATTCAAAATAATGTTGAAATACTATCAAGCTGGAGGACTGCTTACTCCAACTCCTGTAATCCTCATTGTACGAGGAGCAAGGGAAGTTGGAAGTAAAGTGCCCTATTTCAAAATAAGTGCTGTGTAGATGCTCCCAATTTCAAAATAAACTATTTTGAAATAAGCTATGCAGTTTACGTAGCTTTACTTGCATAGCTTATTTCGAGTTACGCCCTGCTGTGTAGATGCACCCTCAAGCAAGTTTGGCCCATGGAGTACTGCTGAGTAGGAAGCAGGTTTACTATCCCAAGAATATTTTACAGAGTTCAAAAAAATGTTTCTATTTCAACCTTTTTTAACCTTTGTTTCAGCCTGACTGGTTGTCATTTTGAACCAACAGAACTTGGAACCAGAAAATTGAATTTTTTTTGTTTGAAAAATATCAAAACAAAAATTTTCAGCAATGTCAAATATGTTTTCTTCATATTTCTTTGAGTTGGGAAATTCATCATGACTGACATTGTGGGCTGTGCCTCCTAAGAAGCAGGGTTCAGAATTGCAGATACATGCCCTGATACAGGTAAACCAGTGCTGTTCTTTGCATTCAGTTTATATTTTTCAGACATTGATTCTATGAAAAGGAGGGACCATGGGATAATCTGATCTCCTCCATAGCACAGGCCATAAAACTTTACTCAACAATTTCTGCATTACGCCTAGTAATATAGGAACTAGAACATATTCACTTTTCCAGTTATTAATTGCCTCATTATTTAAAAAGTGCAACTTCTGGTTTTAATTTTCCCACTTTCAACATCCTCTCATCAGGTCTTGTTATTTCTTTTTTCTGCTAGGTTAATGTATCCTGAAATATCAAACATTTTCCTACTTTGTATGTACTGATAGAGTGTAATCCAATTATCTCTTAGTATAGTTATTGAGACACTAATTAGAATGAATTTCATAGGTAGCAGGATAAAACAAACTAAAGGATGTATTTCTTCATACAACACATGAAGAAACTATGGAACTCCTTGCCAGAGTTGTTGTGAAGACCAGAACTTTAAGAGGGTTTAAAAAGAGCTAGATAAACTCATGGAGGATAGGTCCATCAGTGGCTATTAGAGAGGATGGGTTGGAATGGTGTCTTTAGCCTCTGTTTGTTAGAACCTGGGAATGGGTACAGGGGAGGAATTAGTTGGGCTTTGTCTACACTGTGGCTTTTGCCTCAAGAGCCTATGCAAATGAAGCATGGATTAGCATACCACCATGCTTTGTTTGCATAATTTATTCAAGCCGTTTTTGTGCAAGGGGTATTTGCGCAAAAACCCGATGTCCCCATATACAAAAACGGCTTGAATAAATTATGCAAATGAAGTGTGGTGGTATCCTAATCTACGCTTCATTTGCATCGGCTCTTGTGGCAAAAGCCTCAGCGTAGATGTAGCCCTCATGATTACCTGTTCTGTTCATTTCCTCAGAGAGTACCTAGCATTGTAGGACAATCCAAGTATGGCCATTCTTATGTTCTTATGAACTCCTTTATTTGCATACTGCTAGGCATGTTTTCCAGACTTTAAATCATTCTGTCTTTGAGCTCATATTTTCACCATCCTTTTTAAAGTGTGAACATCAGGACTGAATACAATGTTCCAGCAGTTTCTTAATGCTGAAGAAATATCACCAAGACAGACAATATCTTGTTGGTGTTCCAACTCAATATTCACCTATTCATAGATCCATACAGTTGGCATCCATTCAACTCTGGAAGTTTCATCTGTGAAGTTTAGCTAGCCCCGCAGTATCTGGTGTTTGCCACCATAGATTCATCATCATGTAAATTACTTTACTAGTGATTTTTCCATGTAGGAGAGTCCCACTGAAGTTTATTTTTAGGCTTAAACTAGTATTTTCTCCATACAATGCCTCCTTTTTCCTGTGATCAACTGCCAACGGTTCTCTCCTAAACTCTTATCTCTCTTACCCACCATAATCTTGAAGGTTGTGTCATGTAAAAGACTATAAAAATGTCAGCATGGATTAGCTGCATCAATGCTTTAATTAACCAATCAGTTGCAAAGGACCTGCTTTCATCTGAATGGCTTTCCAATTGCTTCAGTCTCTACTCTCATTACTTTTATTAAAAACAACACATTGCACAGTCTGTTTAGCCACCACACATTAATCACACAGGTTGCAGACAATGAACTAACAAATTGCCCGTCAGGTGTTTTGACATCTTCCCTCCATATGTATGTCTTTGGAATTGCTGCTATGACTTATAGACCAACTGCAGCATAACCAAACTGGTCAGATTATGTTTCTTCTGCGACTGGTCAGTACTCTCATGAATGGGAAAAGTGTTCTGGTCTATCTGAAGTTCACTTACTGGATTCTAATATGTACAGGAAGCACTCTTCAATAACAGGGATCTTAAGGACTTCTCAATCATATTTATGTGACTGAAAACAAAGTATTTTATTATTTATTATTTTAGTCCTCTTCCATGGAGCAACTACCTCAAAGGATAGCATTTTCAAAAGTGACTGACACTTTCCACTCCCAGTCCCTTTTCAGGGTCAGGTCACCTTATGAAAACACCCCTCCAAATATGAGGCACAGATTTTTACCAGTGATGGTGATTAATGATTTAGAAAAAAATGAACAAGGGAAGTGATGGATTATCCTAATTTCTTCAAATCAAGACTGGATGATTTCCTGAAAGATATACTTATCCAAACACCACTTGCTGGGTTCAGTGCAAGAATAACTAGGAACATTTAATGGCCTGCTATTTACAGGAGGACAGAGTGGATGATCTAATGGTGACTTTGGGTCCTAAATTCTGTGATTAGGAGAATAGGATAGATATATCCATCACTACTGGAAAAGGACATAATTAGATAGCATCAATGTAAAGATCAACGGTGAAGTGGTGAACAACTTAAGCACTCTTAATTAGATTTCATGGGTCACGTGGCCCATCCCCCTTTAAAATATATAGGGGAAGTTCCCACTCCTCATGATTCTATTGCATGCATTCATGTACTATAGACAACAATTAACTACATAAACAGGGGCGGCCCATCCATATAGGTGAACTAGGCGGTCGCCTAAGGCGCCAAGTTAAATGGGGCACCAAATGGTGGCGCAATATCATTGAGGGGTTTGGAGGTGGGGGCGCCGATTGCATGGTTCACCTAGGGCGCCAGTTGCTGGCAGCTAGTTTAGGGCCATTCCTGTACATAAATCACACACACACAAAGAACTAGGACTAGCATTCACCAGGCAAAGGCATTCTGTGGACATGGGAAAGGAGGTGAACGTGATACACCTGGAATTTAGCAAAGCTTTTGATACGGTCTCCCACGGTATTCTTGCCAGCCAGTTAAGGAAGTATGGATTGGATAAACGGACTGTAAGGTGGATAGAAATCTGGCAGATTGTCAGGCTCAACAGGAAATGATCGAGTGTTTAATATCTGGCTGGCAGTTGGTATCAAGCAGAGTGCCCCAAGGGTCCGTAACAGGGCTGGTTTTGTTCAACATCTTTATTAATTACTTGAATGAGGGGAAGGATTGCACCCTCAGCAAATTTGTAGACAACACTAAGCTATGGGGAGAGGTAGATACAATGGAGGATAGGGACAGAGTCCAGAGTGACCTAGACAAATTGGAGGATTGGGACACAAGAAATCTGATGAGGTTCAACAAGGACAAGTACAGAATCCTGCACTTGGGAGGGAAGATTCCCAAGCATTGTGGCAGGCTGGGGACTGACTGACTAAGCAGCTGTTTGGCAAAAAAAGAACCTGGGGATTACAGTGGATGAGAAGCTGGACATGAATCAACAATGTGCCCTTGTAGCCAAGAAGGCTAATGGCATATTAGGGTGCATTAGGAAGAGCATTGCCAGCAGATGTAGAGAAGTGATTATTGCCCTTTATTCACCACTGCTGATGCCACATCTGGAGTATTGCATCTAATTCTGGGCCCTCCATTACAAAAAGGATGTGGATGCATTGGAGAAAGTCCAGTGGAGGGCAACCAAAATGATTAGGGGGCTGGAGCGCTTGACTTCTGAGAAGAGACTGAGGGATTTGGATTTATTTAGTCTACTGAAGAGAAGAATGATGGGGGACTTGATAGCAGCCTTCAACTACCTAAGGGTATGTCTACACTACCCCGCTAGTTCGAACTAGCGGGGTAATGTAGGCATACCGCAATTGCAAATGAAGCTCGGGATTTGAATTTCCCGGGCTTCATTTGCATAAACGGGGCACCGCCATTTTTAAATCCCCGCTCGTTCGAACCCCGTGCCGCGCGTCTACACGCGGCACGAACTAGGTAGTTCGAACTAGGCTTCAGTCCGAACTACTGTTACTCCTCATTCCACGAGGAGTAACGGTAGTTCGAACTAGGAATCCTAGCTCGAACTACCTAGTTCGTGCCACGTGTAGCCGCGCGGCACGGGGTTCGAACGAGCAGGGATTTAAAAATGGCGGCGCCCCGCTTATGCAAATGAAGCCCGGGAAATTCAAATCCCGGGCTTCATTTGCAATTGCGGTATGCCTACATTACCCCGCTAGTTCGAACTAGTGGGGTAGTGTAGACATACCCTCAAAGTAGGTTCCAAAGAGGAGAGAGAGAGGCTGTTCTCATTAGTGATGGATGACAGAACAAGGAGCAATGGTTTCAAGTTGCAATGGGAGAGGTCCAGGTTGGATATTAGGAAAAACTATTTCACCAGGAGGGTGGTGAAGCTCTGGAATGGGTTACCTAGGAAGGTGGTGGAATCCCCTTCCCTAGAAGTTTTTAAGACTCGGCTTGACAAAGCTCTGGCTGGGATGATTTAGTTGGGGTTGGTCCTGCTGTTAGCAGGGGGTTGGACTCAATGACCTCTTGAGGACTCTTCCAACTTGAGGATTCTATGAGTTTATGATTCTAGAACTTCATCAAAGAATTGTTCAATCTATGAACAAATCCCTCCAAAAAAGAGCAATTGATTTTATGCATATAAATCCAATCCTGATTCTGACGTGTTTGAAGTAGAATGTATGTACTGCTGCTGTACTCAAAGAAAGCCACTTATTTTGAGCCTTAGAAGTATTCTGTTTATCGCTAAACTCGTGCCAATGAAATATGTTTGGAAGATCAGGCACCTTTATTTTATTTTTTTATTTTTGCATTCAAAATTTGAACCTCTTAACATAGCCCAATAATGTTCCACTAAAATGTTAATGATATTCCCCCTTAACAACTGTTTATCTAGTTAGCAGCACACTCAACAGTCCCAGGATCAACTATTCTTTCATTCTTAACTATCCTAAAAAGAATTTACCAGTGACAACTTTCACCATTGGTTCTTCTGTTTTTAAAAAGTTTACTTTATGGTATTCTCTAGGTTACTAGCTGAGAAGTAGTTGAGGGTTGGGGTATGTCTACACTACCCCGCTAGTTCAAACTAGCGGGGTAATGTAGGCATACCGCAATTGCAAATGAAGCCCGGGATTTGAATTTCCCGGGCTTCATTTGCATAAGCGGGGCGCCGCCATTTTTAAATCCCTGCTCGTTCGAACCCCGTGCCGCGCGGCTACACGCGGCACGAACTAGGTAGTTCGAACTAGGCTTCCTAGTTTGAACTACCGTTACTCCTCGTGGAATGAGGAGTAACGGTAGTTCGAACTAGGAAGCCTAGTTCGAACTACCTAGTTTGTGCCTTGTGTAGCCGCGCGGCACGGGGTTCGAACGAGCAGGGATTTAAAAATGGCGGCGCCCCGCTTATGCAAATGAAGCCCGGGAAATTCAAATCCCGGGCTTCATTTGCAATTGCGGTATGCCTACATTACCCCGCTAGTTCGAACTAGCGGGGTAGTGTAGACATACTCTTAGAGAGTAAGTCTCCTTTGGTGATTGGCTGGGCTGGGTGGTCGGTGAAGTGGGTAAAAGTACTTCTTTGATTCTTGTAGCGGGCATGTCTCCCCTGAGGCTTTGTCTACTCTGCAGGGTTTTTGCACAAGAAGCTGTTTGTGGAAGAGATCTTCCACAAAATCTTCTTGCTCAAAAGTGAGTCCACAACTCAAAAGTGCATTGCAAAAGCAAGAGAGCATCCACAGTGCATGGACACTCTTGTGCAAGGAAGCTCTGATGGCCATTCACAGAATGGCCATCAGAGCACCTGTGCTTTTTCTGATAGGCTCTTTGTAGTGTAGACAGCCTCAGATTCCTTTTGTCCATCTCAGTAGCCCCTCCGCTGTATTACAATGCAGTAGAATCGGTGCTCTCCAGATAAGTACTCTGCTATTTTCTCATGACACAGGACTTATTGATACCAGCCTGTTATCTGTGAGTAACATTATAGTTTTATGTTTTAAATTGGGCATTATGTGCATCATGAATGTAACTAAAAAGATGCTTAACAACTTAACTGACTTCTAGATACCATAATATGCTAAATGTCTACAGTCAGACATGGTTAATCAAAACCAGTTTGTAAACTTCATTTTTATTCAGGTCAGCCAGTCAGCAGTACATGTGATGCATACTATAAAACTGATTTAGGGGTCTTGGACACCCATGCATCTACATAAACCGAGTAAGGATTAAACAGGTCTGTCCACTCATAAATTTCAGCACATTGTTTTTAATTGAATGGGACAAAAAGCAACACACAGTGAACTATCTACATCATGCTTTTCATCCTTTTGACCAATTTCCCAGTTACTCTCTCAAATTATCACTCCAATTCCTTCTTTATTCATCGTTGTATTGTTTCCACATTACTATCCAAATCTGCCTCCAAAGCTACTAATCAAAAAAAGCTGAAGCAAGGAATGTTGACCATTTGATAGTTTGCCCAACATATTAAAAATATGAGTTTGACATCTTGCAGCGTGTTTTAACAATTGGTTTGCAAAATTAAACTCATTCCATTGTACACAATAACAGTTTAACATATGCCGTGAATCTTGTACACAGATCAGAGCTTTGGACTGTTTTTTTCTACAGCTGCTAGTCTGGAGTCTTACTGCTTTGTGATACAATTCCATCAGATCTCATAAGATAAATAGGGATGGGCCAGGATATTTGCTTGATTAGGATACTTACAAAATGCACCTAGAAGTTTTAAGAAGTGATGAAGATATTAAATAGGGGGTATTCTTCCTTTTTAATCTGGTAGTAAAAAGCAACATACCAACATGGTGTAAAGGTGGCATTATAATTTCCAAGATACTATCTTTCTGCTCAAAATTGCCATGCTGTAGGTCTCAGAAAAACTGTTACGCACATGTAGAATTCTAAGCTCTGTTGGGATGGTACCAAATTGGTGTGGCCATACCAAATGAACAATGTGAACATGACTTGACATGACTTAAACATGGCAAAATAACAGAAGATTCTGGGAGCAGGTCTTCTGGGAGCAGGCCTTCAATTCAGAAGTGAATTGAAATAAACTTCATAAGTCAAACTGGCAAGGATTGTGGATTGGACTACCCAATCAATACTGGACTTACTGCTCAGTAAATATGGTTCCATGCAAAAGTAAACATGATAGGAGGAAAGTTCCCGCATAGAACACAAGCTGACTTGGTCATCATAACCTAACAGCAGAAGGTCACGCATAAGCCAGAGTAAATAGTTGACAAGTGAGTAAAATGGGATGATTTAAGTTACCATCCCTGAGAGCCCCTTCCAAAAATATTAATTAGGTAAGAAATCAGTAATAATAAGCCCATGGGGCAGGCTTTTAAGACATGTGACTTTTTTGAGGAAAATGAAGGTAAAAGAATCAAGCAAAGTGAATTACTGATGGTAGAGATTCTTTAATTCGAGCACCAGACAAAGCCAGTATAGATTATGGGACTCTGAACCAGAGGGTTTTCAAAGCATCCAAGGATTTGCTTTTGGGGAAACTGAGAAGAACAGACAAGAGGAAAAGGAGTTGTCTAAAGATTGGTAACGACCTTCCATGTTTGCAAAAGATTGGTAATGAACTTCCCTGTTTGCCAGGCAGGCACTGTATAGAACCTGCATAGGAACTGTCTGTGTATGTTTATGAAAGAGAGGCTTGTTTAAGGGAATGCACAATTCCTAAAGTCATGCTATGTCTAACATAGGAGCTATGTGCTTGATGTAACCCTTTTACTGCTGGTATAATTCTTTCTCAATAAACTTCCCTGAGAAGCTTGGGTTAAATTCTCTGATTTCACCTTTTTTACTGATAGCAAACAGTAATCTGCTCCATTGGGAACCACTAAAGATTCAGGAAGGATAAGCAGGGGAAGATAGAGAGAGAGGCAGGGTTAGGCCCCAAACTCCCTACTGTCCAACAAATACCAGTAGTTTTGCAGATATCAGTAGGAGGGCTTGAGTGAATAACTTCTAACCTGCAAAAGGGGTTCATAATCTGACCCTATATCAGTCGCATATATTTTATATATTGAACTTATACAAAATGATACATTCACTCACGTGAACTAATACTAAATTGGTCTGTTGCATATATTACATCCCATTAAACTGGTACCATATATGAAGAGTGTGTGATATACAACTGTGTAAATGAAACACATATGGATCTGATTTTCCACTTTGTACATTAATTTTACACCACTGCAATTCTAATGAAGTTACACCACCATAAAAACTGGTGTAATGAACTGGAGAATCAAGCCCATATGTCTTTTTCACACATGCCAATTTATGGACCAAAGTGATTTGAATAAGTTCACTAAATATCCAAACTCCTTCAGAGTTCTATGCATATCAAACCTCTAGAAGGACCTTCAGTGCAACTTTTTCTTCTTAAAGACAACTGTTATTTGTTAAAGACATGTCAATAAAAATCTATAATATTAAAACCAACAGAAAGAATGAAAAGATTTGTGATCTACTGAACACTTGAAACAAAATGGCACTTCCCCAGACTTATTCAGCTGAGATTAAAGCCCCTTTTGCCTGTCTAAATAAATGGCTCTTTATGCAATTAAAAGCATGACCTATGGTCTTTTGTGAATTCTTTGTAATGTAGCTGCACGAGGTTTCAAGTATTTTTGCTGGCTTTCTTCCATGTAGTACACCTGTTTGTTAGCAGAACAATATTTTATTGCAATATGAAATTAGTTAATTTTGTTTGATTTGGATCTAGTGTAAATTTCTGAACGCGTATAAAGTGTATATTTATGTGCTGAGCCAGATCCATTAATTGAAGTCATTCCGCTGATTAATACAAAATTTTCATCAAAGATAGGACCTAATCTGTAAACCCGTACTCAAAAGGGTCGATCCACTGATCTCAACTAGAATTTTTGTATGATTTGAGTTTCTGTGTGTGCCATCTATGTGCAGGTTGTAAGATCAAGTCTTTATACAACCTACTGGACTACAGAACTATTAAACCACTCCAATGATGTTTTCTTTTCTGACAAGAGAAAACATTCACTTGTGTCTTGTTGTTCCAGACTGTAATGTGATTCTAGCTACACTTCATACATTTATTCACTCACACTTCCTGGCACAGTTGCCTTTGAAAATTATTTGTTTATTTGCTTTGATGAAACATGGATTTCAAAGAGTGGAGGTTAAAATGTTCCCAGGTCATCTTTTTTATATTCAAAGTTAAAAGCCAGTGGGTGACAAATGTAATAAAGCAGCTAGCTAGCATCTTTTATTTTGAAAAAGAGCGGTTTGGATTTTATATAATCCCACAAATAGGAATAATTGGTCACAATTGCAAAGTAATTACAAATTTTGTTTCATATATAACTATTTACATGTGTTATAGAATACCTATGATTACTAAAAATTAATCTATAGGCCCACATTCTCATCTGCTGCAAATTAGTTTCATACCATGGGAAACTAGAAGCAATGCCAATTTCAACCAATAAAGAATCTGGACCACAGCTGGTATCTCCTAAAAAGTTTACTGATAAAGCAACAAGACAAAACATGTTGAGTTTTCCCCCAAAGGAATACCTAGATACCAAAATTGCCATGATATGAAAGCAGTAGACCAAACTGCAGATTTTATGGAAGGTTAATTTGCTGGATGCATATAGCATGATCTTCAACTATTTGCTAATGGACAAGGAAGAATTCACATGCTTATTGCTATTAGTATAGTCAAATCATACATCCCATGTGCAAACTCTTTGGAGTAGAGATCACGTTTATCTCTGCATTCTCATAGCACACAGCATGATCAAGCCTCATTTGGCTTTGACACCTCATGCAATACTACTTAACCCAAGCCATTCCTGGACTGTTGCAGATGGCAGACTTTGGCACATAATATATTCATCCTTCTTCATTCCATTCAAGATTCCTGTCTCCACTTTCAAAGCCCTGCACAACCCCACTTTTGACAACATCTTTATCTGTACTAAGATACCAAAGCCAAAATGCCTTCCTCTGTAGCATAGGCCATAGAACTTCCACAAAATAACCCGTTTAAATTAGAGCAGATCTTTTGGAAAAAAACATCTCATATTGATTTTAAAATTACCAGTGATGGCGAAACCACTACAGCCCTTGGAAAATTTCTCCAACACCCACATTTCGCTCCCTGCTTAGAACCTGATTTGAAGCCCATCAGTCAATGGAAAAATTACTATTGAGTTCGATGTGCTTTAGATCAAGCCACCAGTGGGGGCTGTGAACTAAGGAGGAGTATTTCATTTATTTTTGCACCTACCTCCCGCACCCCAAAGCTACCTTACTCATACATTGCTATTGTTTCTCACACAAGCAATCTTCCTCATGGTTCTGTAGAGTTGAGTGGGCACTTCCAATATGCACACAATGTAAGAATGGTTTTGCAGTGTTATATTGTTCTGATTTGAAGAGCCAAAGAGGAAATAGTGTTAATACCAATGCCTCTGGTAATAATAGGTTGCATTTGACAGCCCTGCACATTTTCAACATATCTTACAAATACTAATTATTCTGGCCTCAGTTTTCCCTCAAATATACAGGTGCCTTCAAATTTCTTATGAGACACTATTCAGCAACACAGCAACATAACAAAAGCCTAACTAAAGGTCAGTGAATTACATAAAGATGGCAGCCCACCCTGAAAGAACAAAGAAAATGGAAGGAAATATGACATACGCTTTGCAGAACACAGGATGTTTTGATTGAAGTAATTTTGATTTAATGGAGGCTCATGTTACATGTCATTTTAATAGTGCTGCATACAGCACAGACACTATATAATACAAAAATATTGTATGTTAATGGAAAGCATTCAGAATTTAAATAAGATAAGAAAAAGACAACTTTAAGTTCATTTCCAAATTTTGTTCCTTCCTCTTTTTGTTTTCACATCTTGAGACTCAGTCTTTGTCCAGAGCCCCAGCTGATGTAAATCAGTATTGCTCACTTTACTGGTGTAAATCAGCATAATTTTGACCAAGTCCAGTAAAGCGATGCTAAAATATACAAATTGAAAATCTATCTTATTGTATCAAAACTGCAGTAAAAACACCAGTTATGTCTAATGGTGGCTCTAGCAGATATTTCCTTCTTACTCAAAATTGTCACTTGCCCATTTTTCTGATTTTTATGAAACAACTCAAAGAGCACTTCAAATGTTGTAAAAACAGCATGAAAAGTATCTAATTTCCATAAGAGATTCTAATATCTCTTTCTTATTTCAATTTACTTCTGAGGTGTACACAACATTTTATTGTCCTAAATAGAAGCAATGTCTGTTGAAATCATATACAATTTATTGGATGATATCGTTAAGAAAAGCCAGCATTGGTGTTCACCAAAATACTTCATTGAAGTCAATTTAAAGCAAACAAAAAAAAGAGGTTTATTCTTTTAAAGAAACACTGGGGACCTTTTCCAAGGCAAAGAAACAAGAAAAATTAGTGACTAGATTTCATAGGATCTCAGTTAGATAATCCAAACAGTTTTGTATCACTGTCAGCAGAGACCCACTCGGTGTTCTAAAACGTGGCCTTTAATACAGACTTCTGAAAAAAAAAAGCTACATATGACTTTTTCTGCCAGGATCTACTGCACAAAAGAGGGTTTAATTTCTACCCCAGAAAAGAGTGTGTTAAAAAAAGAACTACAGTACTGATACTGGCCTCTTATCCTGCATTGCTCAGCATGGTGCCCTGCCTGCAGTTAATTATTATGATTCATTATTTGGAGGACAGTAGCTCCTAGAAGCAATGATCAGGGATCAAGACCCCATTGTACTACTCCACTATCTGCTTTATCTAACCCCAATTCCTAGATTCTCCTCATCTAGGCAATCCTCCCTCTCCCTGCTTGCAGAAAGCACCAAGCTTTTCATTTTAGATTATTCCCTACTCATTTCACACAAGTTTATCAGATCCTGTTATACCTACTTTTTGTCAACTACCGTTCCTCTGTTCATCAGAGATTTAGTCTTCTCTGGCTTACATTTATGGGAACTCTCCTCAGTCCCTTTCCTGAAAGCATTAGTACAATTCTCAACTATTATAGGCATGTAGTATTCTTTAGGGCTAGACATGTTTCAGGGTCAGGATGTCAGCAGGGGAGGCAGGAGACATCCTCTGCAACCTTCCACTGTCCATCTGCCCTACAGTTTCTGCACCCCTGTGTTGCACAGGGGAAGTGAGGTAGCTTAGTTAACAGGATAGGGCTGGAGGGGAGGGGTGGCAGAGAAGGATAAGAAAGAAGCCTGGGCGAAAAGCTCATCAGCCCCTGGAAGCTGGGACGAAAAACTGCAAGAGAAATATTTTTCCCTCCTCCCAGCATCCCTGACCTATGAGTTACATTTCAGCAGGGATGAGAGACAGAGAAACAGCAAGGGCATATATTAGAGAGTCATCACAGATGCGTGATACCCAGCAGGTGAGACCCTGTTAGCCATCTCCCTGTTCCCAGATTTCATAGATTTCTGTATATCATTTACATCTACTCAATTATTCACATTCTAACTAGCAGTGGGCAACTTAGACTAGTCAATATGCCACGTGAGTAGCCCTCTATTTCAGTGTGACACAAGATTGTCGTAACCAAGACGGTTCCTGGGATAGGGTAGTTTTGCTGTCTGCACTTGCATGTCTAGAAATTGCAGGGTGTGCAGACTGAACTGAAGTAACACTTTGAGTGGATGCAGAGAGAGAACATGACTCTGACACAGACCCGGCCTTCGGGCAAGGCAAGCAAGGCAGTTGCCTTGGGCCCCGCATGTTCAGGGCCCCGTGCTACCCGGCGCCCGCCCACCCAGCTGCTCGCTCGCTGCCCTGACTGGGAGCCACCCGGCCACACAGTGCAGCCAACCACAACATGCTGCCTTGGGCCCCGCACGCTCTTTGGCAGGCCCTGCTCTCACAGTCAATGTTGTGGGCAATCAGCACACACCTCACATCACGTGCCCTGGCTTTATGTATGTGCCAATTCAATAATACTGGTAGGGAAAAAACTATGCGGGTGGAAACGAGCAGAATCTGACAACCCTGCACAGGAGCAATGGTAAACAAAACGTCTTCTGGACTACACGTAGAATCCTGATGGGCCACACTGTTCTAAACACTTGTTCTAAACACTGTTCATTTTCAGGCCAACTGAAATGAATTTTGAGATTAACAATGAGCATTGTTCCTTCCTTTAGATGAACCAGCCCTCTTGTCTATTCCTACTCATTCCTTTTTGTATTCTTCATATTATATTTCTGAATTGTCTCCTTTTTTAGTTCATATAATTTCTTCTGTTCTCCTTTTCAGATCTTAATATTTCTTTCCTCCCTTCATGAAATTCAAGTTTCTCAATTTCTCCTTAGCCTTCTTCCCCTTCTGGCATTTCTCTCTCTCACCTTATATCATTTCAGCTACCCCTCTTTTGCCATTCTGCTGTGATTCTCCATTCCAGTCCTTTGCCCCTCTCGTTCCACATTCTCCTTTGTTTCCCATTACCACTCACTATTGCTTTCTCTCTCTTCTTTAAACTGTTTTCTTTCTCGCACCTACTACATTCATTTTCTTCCATCCCTCATTTCCTTTCTCACCTTCTTTTTTTTCTTGGTGGCATTCCTCTATCACTTTTTCCTCATGTCTGAGCAGAGCCCAATGGCAAATGAAGTGAGAACAGAAAGAAGACTATTGATCAAGGGGTTGGGGAAGAGATACTCAATCATGCATTCCATTCCCATTTTCTTCATGTACTTGTTATCCATTTGTATTAGTCCTCATCCTTCCCATTTTCCTTGTATCACACATTTTATTTGCTGCAGCTTAGTGCTGTTTATTTATCTCCACTCAAAGTGCTTCATCTGTGTATATATTCCCATAGAAGAGGCAGGAAATACACCCCAAGTATCAACCATGGTTGAGATGATAGGCTAAGCTTGCCTTTTTTGTGCCAGATTTCATAATTCTAAGGTTCAGAGGTTTATGACTTGTTTCTTGTAGTTCCAGACTCACGGTCAGGATGCCCTAGCGTTGAGTTGGCAAGATCTATGGCTTTTTTAAATATTTTCCCATTTCTGCTAGTTATTTCAGATAACTTGTGCAAAGTGTATATCAATTACATGGGAAGCTATTTTAATAAATCCATGGTGACCATCGAGAGCTTCTTTTTAACCTTTTATACTAAACTAAAGGTGCTAGCTGTCTCCTTGAAAGGGACGGCAGAGTACTGTATTAGAAGGCTGCCAGAGCGGAAAAGCTAGGTGATTTGCAGTAGAATCTTTAAAAGCCATGGTTAGTAGCAAATATTGTGCTGGTGATAGGGCTCTGAACAATGTTTTAGTTAGGGTTTTCATGACAGAAATTTTAGGGGTCTTAGGTGGTGTCAGGTTAGGGCAGCAGCTGAATGGCAGTTTTTAAAATGACAGTAGTGCCAAAATGGTGGAACTGGGTGCCCAGAGAGGCAGAGAGGCATCTAAATGCCTTTGAGGATCTGGACTTGCATGCAAAGTCACCTTTGAAAATAGAATTTAGAAACTTCAGCCAGTTAGGTGCTTTTGAAAGTTTTACCCTAACTCCTACTGTGACAATATCTGGAGAGGAAATACATATTATAAAGGGGATGGAGTGGGGAATATGAGAGTTATAGTAATAATATCATATGATTGATTTCTCCACTTCAGTTGTCAAGAATAGTTTATTGTATCAAATTATGGGCACATGTTCTGTGACTTTTTGCTATTGGTTGTAGTTTATGCATACAAATTAAAAAAAAGTTAAGTAGGCTTTAAAGAATAATTTTAATAAAGGTCCATATTTAAACAAAAAAACAAAGTACAAACTTCACTCATAAGTACATTTTAAAGGGCATGTGTATGTACAGGCAGTCCCCGACTTACGCGGATCCGACTTACTTGCTGCCTGCGAGCTCCGGGGCGAGAAAGCCCCGTTCGTAAGCTGCTCCCGGTGCCCCTGGTCTGCTGGAGACGGTCCCCAGCAGACCACGGGCACCGGGACTGAAGCCGCAGCAGCAAAGCCTCAGAAGCGCAGGAACCGCCGCTGCTGCGGCTTCAGTCCCGGTGCCCGTGGTCTGCTGGGGACCGTCTCCAGCAGACCAGGGGCACCGGGACTGAAGCTGCAGCAACGGCGGGGTCCCGCGCCTCTGAGACTTTGCCAGAGCAAAGCCTCAGAGGCGCGGCACCCCGCTGCTGCTGCGGCTCTGCTCCCCGTGTCCCTGGTCTGCTGGGGGGGGGGGGGTGCGCAGCTAGTGTGGCCCCCCTCCCAGCAGACCAGGCTTTTGTTGTGGACCCTGGGGCAGAGCAGCTGGGGCGCTGCCAATTGGTCCTGCAGCGCCGCTCTGGGCACTACTGGACCAACCCGGCAGCACCCCAGCTGCTCTGCCCCAGGTCCTGATTCAGCCGCTGCTGGTCAGTTTCAGCAGTGGCTGAATCAGGACGCCTGGGGCAGAGCAGCTGGGGTGCTGCTGGGTTGGTCCAGTAGCACCAAGGAGCGAGGAGCGGTGCTACTGGAGCAACCCAGCAGCACCCCAGCTGCTCTGCCCGAGGCGTCCCCAAGTCAGCCGCTGCTGAAACTGACCAGCGCTGACTACAGGAAGCCCAAGGCAGAGTTGCTCTGCCCCAGGCTTCCTGGAATCAGCCGCTGATCAGTTTCAGCAGCAGCTGACTTGGGGATGCTTGGGGTTCTTAAGTTGAATCTGTATGTAAGTCAGAACTGGCGGTCAGTTTCAGCAGCAGCTGAATCTGGACGCCAGTTCCAACTTACATACAGATTCAACTTAAGAACAAACCTACAGTCCCTATCTTGTACGTAACCCGGGGACTGCCTGTATAAACTTTTACTTTGTGCTCTGCAGAGATATTCTGTAGTATGGAGCAGTGAAAACATGTATAGAAAACAAAACAAAAGACCAGACAAGGAGAAGGAAGTGATACTAAGAAAGACTAATGCAAGTATATTAGTTTTTGAGCATATTCCATTATAGAGTACAAATGTCTCACATATTCTATAACTAGGGTGATGTGACTGAAATAAGTGGGTTGAACTCAGCCAGTGTATGTATAGAGGGCTAGTCATATGTATGAGTATTTGCTTTGAAGGGTGCCGTGTACATTTCCTGTTTCCAATAGTAAACTACAATATTGTACTATGCTATGGATTTTTAACTACAGATTTTATCTAGAATGTTGCGTTTAATGTTCTCCATACTAGGGAGAGCAATGTAGGTACAATATTTTAGCAAAGTTTCAAGTATTCTTTTTAAGGAGATTAGGGTGCTATTTCTGTATCCAAAGTTCTTGTAACATAACATCTTCTGGAAATGTCTGTCCCTCAGCTGCCAGCTTTTCCTTGTCCAGGAAAACTTGGTTTTCAAATTCTGTCTGGCTTAAGTTATGAGACAAAGGGCAAAATGTTCAAAAGTTCTTAAGTCCCATTGAGTTTCAGAGAGTCTTGGGCTGTTAAATGCGTATGTCACTTTTGAAAATAGGACTCAGGTGCATTTGCTGGTCACAGTAGAGCCTCTAGTGGATGTTTTTTCACACCACAAAACCAATGTGCACCTGGTGTCCTCTGCACAAGATAGTCCTGCCACTCTTTGTAGACTAGTAGGGAAGCTCTATCACTTGGAATCACCTAGAAATTTTTATTTCATCCGTCCATAAGCACATGAAATGTTATCCTTCATGTGGTACACTCTCCACACAGTGTGTACATGTAATCCTCTGCTGTTGCACGTGTATTGAAAAGATAAGCCGTTGTCTTGCATTTTAATGTGTTGATAATGCAACTGGATCTTGTTCAGGATTGATGTAGGAACCTTTGTTTTAGTGATGCTTTATTTGGGATTATCTTTCTATGTTGTGGGAAGTCATGACCCAAGTCAGCTACCCAATTAGGGCTCCACTCCTGCAGCAAGCCCTGAAGAAGTCAATGGAAGTTGGCTATCTGGGTGCTTTTGAAAAATTGGTCCCTTACTGTTTCCTATGGCTGTGGGTGATGGCCTTGAATGAGAGTAAAGGTTTGCAAGCTTAGGACAAATAATATGTGTAAGAGATCCTTCTGAATGAAGAGTTTATAAATGTAAATAAATCCACATCATTAGATGATTTTGGTAAAATGCCTACAAGTTTAAAGGCAGGGCTGCCAACTAAGTGGGGGCAAAGGAAGCATCTACCCTGGGGCCTGGTGATTTACAAGGGTCGGAAGCTTCCAGCTGCCACCACTGCTACAGCAGCAGCAATAGTGTCCAGAGCTCTGGGCCTTTTAAATTGCCTGCGGAGCACCATGCAGCATGCTCCATGCAGCACTGAAGACTGGATGCGGGAGACTAGCCCCAGCCCCACCCCATCCTTTCCAGTGGCCCAGCACCAAGCCTCTGATTTGCCCAGGGCCCAACAAAATCTATTGCCAGCCCTGATTGTAGGTAATATTAATGATGTGTGTTGTGTACTATGTGGTATTATTGTGAGATGGTGTAAATTATATACCCAGTGCACAGAAAGTTTTTTTGGTCATTATATTAAATGAGCAAAATTTATTTTCTAAACTATTCATGATATATGTGAAGAATTAATTAATCTTTTCTTTCTAGGAGTCAGATTTTCCTCAGCAAACATCTGTTGCCAGCTGTAGATGCTCCAAAACACATTAAAACAGAAAATTAATACGGTAATTTCTATTGTATTTTACTGACGTTTATGCTATTTTACTCATTTATAACAGGCCAGTCTTAGAGTCTCTGCACAGGTAAAGGCATGAGCAGCAAGAAATCACTGTTGGATCATGCTTGTAATTAGAAAACAAAAATTAGTGAGAATTCACTGGAAACTGAGAAAATACAGTCAATCATTTTTGGTGCATATATTTCAGGGATAGGAGAGGTTTTCTGTTTTGTTTTTTTGCAAATCTACATTCTGGCATTTCTATACTTAATTTTTTAAAATTCAAACAACAACAATTCAAATGATAATAAATAACTATGATTTTCAATATACTATTTATTTTATTATACATCATAATTAGTACTTTTTATTAATAACAGCTTCTTAAAACTCATTACCAAAGATTTTTTATGACTGCACATTTACCAAGAGGAATTTTTTCCCATGCAAAGCAACTGATGGAGATCCAAACATCCCGGCTGTGTCTACACTGGCATGAATTTCCGGAAATGCTTAAAACGGAATACTATTCTGTTTTCAGTTTTTCCGGAAAAGGAGCGTCTACATTGGCAGGCTGCTTTTCCGGAAAAGCCCTTTTTCCGGAAAAGCGTCTGTGGCCAATGTAGACGCGCTTTTCCGGAAAAGAGCCCCGATCACCATTTTTGCGATCGGGGCTTTTTTCCGGAAAAGACTACTGGGCTGTCTACGCTGGCCCTTTTCTGGAACAGTGTTCCGGAATATGGACTTATGCCCGAGCAGGAGCAGAATAGTTTTTCCGGAATAGCGGCTGATTTTGTACAGTAGAGCATCGCTGCTTTGACAGAAATTCAAGGGCCAGTGTAGACAGCTCGCAGCTTATTCTGGAAAAGCGGCTGATTTTCCGGAATAAGTGGCCCAGTGTAGACAGAGCCCCCCTGTATAGAGACTGCAGAAAATCCTTTGCACTTTATGTACAAGACCTACTAAAGCTCAAAGTAACGTGTGCAAGGCTGAACTTAAAGGCACAAATGCCAGGAACAACAACTGCACTTCATCAAACCCAGGAAGAAGTAATGAGACTAGAAAGGGAGATTTTCCAAAAAATCAGAGTTTTTATTTCATCTGTAATATTGATGATAAATTGAAATGCTACCATGTGAAATCCCAGAACTTTTTTGGCTAGAAATGCAATCATGCTTATACAGCAAACCTAGGTTATAGTTGCTTGCCAAGTTTAGATCAGATTAGTAAGGAGATCTTTTAATGTCCTAGTGATCTCTTAATGAAATACGCTTATAATTTTATGATTTGGTAAGGACTCATTGAGCATCTTTTTTATTATAACATCCTGTTTGAAGCATTTTTCTTAATCATAATTAGTGCATAGACAGTGTTTTTCTTCTTTGAGGAATTTTACAAACATTAACTAATTGGTTAACTAGCTAAGCACCCACTATTTGTCTGGGTTCAAAGAGGACCCTGGCAGCTTAGCTGAGACCTGCCAGGGAGATTCCAGGCCAAAATCTCATTTTCCCTATTAATTATAGAAAGTCTTACAACAATGAAAGAAGGATGTGCAATGGAACACGTTAAATGAAGGTTATGGCCACATTGCACAAAGAATGTTTCACATGACATACAAAAATATACTTTTAAAGCTTATACCCTACATGAGTTCCTTCATGATGGGAAGTAGCCTGGCAAGTATCTCTGAGGACAAAACTGGAGATAGCCATTCTTGACAAAGGCCCAGATCCACAAAGGTACTTAGTGACTACGTTGCAGTTTCAGATTCCACTGCAAAACCCCATTCTGCTGCCACCTGTAGACACCTAAACTTGCTCAGAGCCTACATTTTTGTTGTTAAAATTTTCTAGGTGTCTAAATTTGTGCCTCTGGGCAAATGCACTGCTTCCTCATGTTAGGCACCTGGGCACCTATCTCACATCTAGTGTGATCCACGACCCAAGGGAAGATAGGGTATGTCTACACTACCCCGCTAGTTCGAACTAGCGGGGGTAATGTAGTCATCCGCAATTGCAAATGAAGCCCGGGATTTGAATTTCCCGGGCTTCATTTGCATGAAGCCGGCCGGCGCCATTTTTAAATGCCGGCTAGTTCGAACCTCGTGGAATGAGGAGTACAGCTAGTTCAGATTAGGAAGCCTAATCCGAACTAGCTACTCTGTGCCGCGTGTAGCCGCACGGCACGGGGTTCGAACTAGCCGGCATTTAAAAATGGCGCCGGCCGGCTTCATGCAAATGAAGCCCGGGAAATTCAAATCCCGGGCTTCATTTGCAATTGTGGATGACTACATTACCCCCGCTAATTCGAACTAGTGGGGTAGTGTAGACATACCCATAGATAGGCAAACTCCTATCGTCCCTGCAGAGCCCAGTCTGGGAGGTGCACAACCTACTGGATTGGATCATATTCAAAATCTAGGAGGAGGAAAAGGAGGTAGTGGGTCCTGCCACAGTCCGCTTTGTAGCTAATTAGAACATTCATCTGGGATGCAAGACACCCTAGTTTAATTTCTCCTCTTGCAAACTGCAGTTACACTACAAACTTTTTCTGGAAACGGAAATGTAAATGGAGACCTCATTTGCATATCTTGTGCTCCCATTGCACATTCTCTTCCTATCCTTTTTGTGGACAAGGTTTTTGCGCAAAAAAACCCTTTTCTGCAAGAACCCTTATTCCTCAAAAAATGAGGAATAAGGATTCTTGTGCAAAAGAGGTTTTGAGGAAAAAAGGTGCCCCGTCTACACAGTGCTTTTTTGTGCAAAAACCTCTTCTGTAAAAAGGATCAGAAGAAAATATGCAAATGAAAGCATGAGATATGCAAATGAGCATTCCATTTGCATGTTCTGGAAAAAGTTCGTAGTGTGGCTGTAGTCTACGGTGTGAAAGGATTCCTCTCAGAAGAGTGATCTAATCACTGAGAAATGGGGCTCCCTTAATCTCTCCTACTGAAACTGTTCTACTATTAAGAGACAATTAAGAATTATTGGAACGGGGGACTGGTCATTTGGTCCCTCACTTCCAAGGTGGGTGTTCTATTAACTTGGCCATATAGTCTATCCTCTCTAGCTCTGGCATGATGACTATGCACAGTGGAACAGCTTCTACAGGAGAGACTGACATCAGACTATCCCATAGCTCAGTGGTGTTGGGATATCATTAAAACTAGATAAAAACAAAAGCCCCAAAACCATAGCACCTCAGTATTTTTATTAGGAAATACATTGGTAAGATTTGTCTATAAAATTAAAATTTCCCAATAAATTTGTGTTTGCAGAAGATAAAAATTGTTGATGTTAAACATACCGTGTTCTCCAAATTCTCCCTGCTAATAGATGAAGTGGGAGAGTAGTATATGCATAGTAAACTTTGACATTAAAATAGCTGGAGTTGCACACCTTAAGCCGACCTTCCTGGTCTAATATAGACCAGGCCTAGGCGTGTAAAAACACCTTATTAGACCTGTAAGGAATTTATTAACAAGTATAACCAGTAGCTTGTATTTGGTATGTTTCTTTTGATTTGTAACTGTTTCCAGGGCCTTATATTTGCTTCCATTTAATTTTACTAGAACTACATCTAAATACCTCGTGTTAAGGGGAGCCTTGAACTGAGATGAAACCAGTGAACTGGGGTGCAATGCTTCCACAGAGCCAAAAAATCAATGTACACTGAGGAGGCCAGAAGCCAAGGCATCGCGGGTACTCATGTGTAGCAATGAGAGGTGTCTAAATTGCTAGTCTGTACAGGGAAAGAGCATGAATCATGATAGCCCAGAGAGGAGTGTTTGTGTTGCCTGCTGCCAGTAACAGGCCAAGTTTCCCCTGGTAGGAACAGACAAGACACCCTAATTCTGAAACAGAGAGTGGTAATTCATTCTAAACACAATAGATAGCCCCCAAAAGTATCATAGCCACATAAAAATGGACCCATCTGCAATCATAGTTTCATTATAGTTGTTACTTAGCTGTAGAGGGGTGAAGAGAGTCAGTAACTGGGGCTTGCTAATCCATGAGGACTCACTGGCTGGCTGACATAAAACAGAAGGGGTCTGCTATAGCTTGGAAAAACTCTAGTTGATTCAGAGGCTACAGAAAACCTATTCTGGGAAAGGAGGATTTAAAAAACTGGGACTTGTTTATATTAGAAAATGTGGAGAACTTCCTTTTGTGTTGTGGATTTAGTCATTGCCAGCATGAGTCTATGGCAGGAGGAAAGGCTAACTAACTCACAGGAAGGTGAGTTAAGGGACTTGGATTAGATTTCTGGCCAGGACACAAATTTTTTGTGACCTTGGATGAGTTGTCAAAGGTGGTAATTAATTTTGGAGGAGTTGGGGTTTTAGTGTGTTTATAGGGAGGAAATAGTGAGCATTTAAAATAGGTAATATAAAATTTTTATATTCTAAACTTTGGCCTCAAAGCCCATCCTGGTTCCATCATGAACTGAAAGCAGCAATTAGAATTTTTTTTAAAAAAGCTATTTAACAAATGGAAAAAAGGGAAAATAGATAGTAATGAATATAAATTAGAAGTTATGAAGTGTGGAAAAACAATAAAGGAAGCAAAAACATCAGGGTAAGATCCGTTGCTGGCAGGAGAGAAGTGCAAAGGACTAGAGTGTAGAGAGTCTGGCCCAATGGTCACACAGCTGGGTTGGTGTCACCAAGCCAAGGACAGCCATGATTCTGTAGTCAGTAAGCAGGTATCAGAGCAATTGTAAGAGTTGGGATCCATAGGCAAGAGTCAGGGTCAGAATCAGGTTGGGATTGAAAATTGGAAATCAGAAATAGTTATCACACTGAAGTCAGGAGGCAAGAGCCTGTGTGGTGTCAGAGACTTGAGACCAGAAAGCAAGGTGAAGATTGGAACTAGAAAAGCCATAAGTCTGTGAGGTCACGCAGACAACTTCCTAGTGCACTGTCAAGGTTAAATAATCAGTGTGAAGCAAATTCTTTTACCAAGTCCAGGGCCTGGACATTGCCAGGCATGTCCCAAAAGCAATCTTGGGGACCATACCCTTTCCAGCCCATGAAGTAGGTCAGTTTCCCTTTTTACAACCATGGACAATGTATCCCTCATGTCCTTGGACCTGGACCAGTGGGGGCAGCTGTTGGAGTCAGTTGGGAAATGGTTCTCTGTGTAAAGCTTCAAGTGTGATACACTGAAAACAAGATGTATATTAGCAGGAAAGCTGAAATTTAAAATGAAGGGATTGATTTCCTGACCAATCCTGAAAAGTTTGAGCAGCTGATGGTCAAGCTTGTGGGACACCTTTTTCATATGGAAATGCTTTGAGATGAATCTGGCCGAATGCAAAAGATGGGTGCTTGTAGTGACAATAGCCCACATATCATTTGTTATTCTTTTATTCCATGTTCAACGTGGTCCTTAAACTCCTCCTGGATGTACTGAATCCACTGGGTTCAGTCAGTGACAATTGGGTTCAAGGAAGCTGCTAGTGAGGTCATATGGAAATGAGGTTGGAACCCAAGATCAGGGGGAAAGGGGAAGTCTGCTCCATGAGGTGTGTTCAGCATTATACAAGAATACAGCACTAGGTAGGAGGGAGGACCGGTTTTCTTGACAGGGTTGACAAAGTGACTTAGGTATTGTTATACTATTTGAGTCACTCTCACAGTCTGCCCACCTGCCTGCAGAAGATGCACAGAGGAGATGAAAGTGTGAACATACACTAACTGCAGCATTTTGTGCCAAAATGCCCCTGCTCTGCCTCCCCTCCCATCTCTGCCCCAAGCCCCCTCTCAGGGGTAATATGGCCTGGAGGAATGGGGGCTGGCAGAGGCTACAGGGGTCCCCCTGCATTCACCAGCGGCAGAAGCAGAGGGAAGCGGACTGAACCAGACCCAGCCCACTCTGCTCTCCTGGCTCCCACCTGCATTGCTCCATTTCCTGCCTCCAGTGATTGAGGGGGCAGGGAAGAGGGTGCTTCCATCTCTTCCCTCAGTCCACTCCCCAAGCAATGTGGCTGGGAGCCAGAGGTGCAGAGCAGCCTGAGTCTGGGTCACTCCTTTTCTGCCACCAGTGAGTCTGGGGGCAGGCCTGACTCCTGCAGCCTCTGCCAAGCCTCCTGCTAGTCTGCCAGGCCACCCTGGGCCCAGCGGGGCCTTCCCAAGTGCAGGACCTGGGGCAGTTGGATGAACCATTTGGTGGCTGCTCGTGCCTTGCCTTTCCCCTCACGGCATTTGGGGGAGATTCATGTCCATTCATGCTCCTTCATGTATTGCTCCTCGGCCCCACTCTTCAAAAGTGGATTAAATTATAATCTGTTCTTTACCTGAAAGGTTGCAAGCTTTGGTCAAACCAAAGGACCATGTTGTATTTAGTAGTAGATACTAAGTTGTAAGCGTGGAGAGAGCCAGTTTGGTAAAACTTCTGGCATATCACACATAACCTAGCAACT
The DNA here is from genome assembly GCF_052426305.1 of Pelodiscus sinensis. Taxonomy (NCBI): domain Eukaryota; kingdom Metazoa; phylum Chordata; order Testudines; family Trionychidae; genus Pelodiscus; species Pelodiscus sinensis. The sequence continues at coordinate 19,653,770 of NC_143054.1, forward strand.
CCAAGTTTAGGGGCAGAGGATACTAGTAGCATTCCATTGTTTTCCTTAATGAAAGGGCCAGAGACCCCACTGGCGAAAAGGAGTATCAGATAAAGCTTTTGGCCAGGTTTTCCTGGATGTGTGCATGAAGCGCTGGCAGGTCTGGCTTGGACATTGCATAGATTAGTCCATAAGGGGACTTTGCTCTGGATTATAGGTCTCTAGGGAGGTTGTAGTGTTGGTGCAGAAGTAGCATGGCCTCATTTTTTCCCCCTAAAGCATCCACATAACCCTGGTACTTATCAGGGAGATGGGGACTCAGACTTGGGAGTGTTTCCTTTTGGCTAGCTGCCACCAGCCAGGATTCCCTCACAGGTGCGGCCATCTCTGATCAAGTGGCTGGGTTCAGAGGGTTGGGAGAGGCACATGCATGTGGACCCTTTGGCAACATCCAGAGGGGAAGCTGAGTCTCTTTTCTCTCAAGGAGATGCAAGGGTTGTGCCGCTTCAGCTAGGTGATGCTGAGAATCAGAGGTATAACGGAATGTTGTGACATTAAAATTGTTCAGCTGTTCAGCCACTAGGTGGCGATGTGGTTAAAATATCTTGTTTATACAACCCCCAGTCACTCTAGTAGAGCATTAAAGAATCTTTTGATGAACGTATCTCCTGTGTATAAACCAGCTCTGCAGCCAATCTATAGCTGGTACAGAAGCATGTGACCAGGAAAAGTATAGAAAACAAATCACACTGAATTGCAGCACCTCCCAACATCCGGGGGATACAGCCCTAGGGGAACTGTTTCCTGGGTCACTAGCCCAAAGGATAGGACTGACCCATCTATCATCTGTACAAGAGGGATTAGTTTTGGCATCTATGAAAGTATTGGTTGCCCAGAATAGACTAAGGGGTGAAAAACACTTGGCCCAATCAAGGGTGTGCAGTTGCATCTGTACTTGGAGGCATGATGAGGAGCTGCAGGACCCAAATAGTGTTTCCATCAAGGGCTAGAACATAATTCTGAAACCTGCTGATGGAGCCCAGGCCTTTCCCCTCTCTCCCCAGATAAAATGTGGTCTTTGTCTATTTCCTGATTCTTTTCTGGTCAAGATCCACAACTGGTGGGGATATTTCCTTGTGCCCTGCAATAAAAGTCTATGGGTATGTCTACACTACCACCCTAGTTCGAACTAGGTGGTTAATGTAGGCAACCGGAGTTGCAAATGAAGCCCGGGATTTGAATTTCCCGGGCTTCATTTGCATATTGCCGGGCGCCGCCATTTTTAAATGTCCGCTAGTTCGGACTCCATGCCCGCGGCTACACACGGCACAAACTAGGTAGTTCGGATTAGGCTTCTGAGGAGTAACGGTAGTTCGGAATAGGTGAGTGTAGACATAGCCCTGTGTCTAATTTTCTTCTAAGAGCCGCAGCTCTTGGGCCCATAGCATATGGTTCTCCGTTTGGAGTTGGATGACTTAATACTGCAGATTCAGTACCCTAAGGGGATCAGTCGATGGCAACAGACCCAGCCCCTTCCATGTCCTTATTAAGGGGCTTTCATTGAAGGGATCTGGGCAAACTGTAAAGGAAGAGGGGTGTGATTTTCTAATTACAGCTGGGCTGATGTCGCAGTCAAGGATAGGAAAGTGGCATAGTCAGCAAATAGGAATCAGAGTAATTTCTAGACCTGGGATCAGGAGACAAGAGCCAGGGTCAGAGTCAGGACAAAGTCAGAGACTGCAGATCAGAAAACTCTGTCTAGGTGAAACCAAGCCAGAAGTCACAGTTGCCCGGACAGCTGTCTGGGCCATTTCTCAGGGTTAAAGAGTAAATAAGGGCCAGTCAAAGGGCTGCAAGATACTGTTGCTCTGGCCCCTTTGACCAGTACTCCCCGTGGCATCTGATCTCCAAAGTGCACTTTAACTGCATAGCTGCATGGCTTCCTGATTGTGACATGGAGATGTAAGCTACCCGAGCTTCCACATACTCAGATTCTTACATAAGGACATCAACAAGGAGTTTTAGATCTGTAAGGAACAAAAAGAAATCCTAATAATGATATAGGGACATTGCTAGCTATTGATAAAACGATTAATAATTATGGAGAAAAGGCAAAAGTGCTCAAGAAATAAATATTTCTGTTCCATATTTGGAAAGAAGCATGATGATGTACTTGAATCATATGAGAATGATGAAATACATTCCAGTCTATATATTAGCAACAGAAGATGATGTAGCCCTTAATCCTCTATTAAGGATAAAAAAATTTTTAATTGGTACACCTATATAATTTGTACTCAAGAATCCTAAAAGAGTTGCCTCAGAAGCTCTCTGATCTGCTGGTGTTAATTTTAAAATGAATCTTAGCATACTAGGGAAATTCCAGAAGACTGGAAGAGTTCTACTGTGCCAATAGTCAGAAAAGGCTAGTGGGTTGATTTTGGAAAGGATAGGCTGGTTGGCCTGACATCAATAATGTACAATAATGGAAAAGAAGGAACAAGGTTCAATTAACAAAGAATCAAAGGATAAGAACATAATACATGTCAGTTAACACGGTTTCATGGAAAATAAGCCTTATCATATAAACCTGATTTCATTCTTTGATGAGAGTACAAGGTTGGTTGGTGAAGGTAACTGCATAAATGGAATTTTTTTTTTTACTTCAAGATGTTTTGCATTTAGTATTGCAATATTCTTTGTGAGAATCATTATCAAAAACATGTACTTCAGTGAGATTCTTCAGGGCCTATATCTATGCTTGATGCTCTTCAATCTTTTCAAATAGTGATCTGGAAATAAAGATAAAATCAATGCTGATAAAATGTGTAGCTGACACAAAGATTGGCAAAATGGTAAATAAGGACAGGGCAATCATAATGAGCTATTTGGATGGCTTGGTAAGACTGGGCCTATTCAAACAAAATGTGTTTTAATACAGCCAATGCAGAGTTAGGAACAAGGAATACAAAGGCATGCCTATAGACAGGGCCGGACTAAGGTGTGGGCTAGCTGGGCAGCTGCCCAGGGCACCAACCTACAGGGGGCGCCCAGCTCCTGGCGGGCTGCAGTGGCCACCCGGAGCGGGGGCTGTGTTAACCCCCGCAGCCCACCCCGGGCAGAGGCGGGCCCGTGCGTCCCGGGGGCAGCACCGCGTGCCTGGGGCCCGGGGCACCAAAATGGCTCGGGCCGGCCCTGCCTATAGAACGGGAGACTGTATCCTGGAAAGGAATGATTTTGACATGGATTTAGGAATCATTGTGGAGAAACAACTCAAAATGAGCTCCGAGTGTGATTTTGTGGCAGAAAAGGCTAATGCAATCCAGGGATGTTTGAACAAGGGAAGTGATTTTACCTCTATGTACTACATCAGTAAGACCAGTACTAGAACACTGAATCTACATTTTAAAAAGGATATTGAAAAATTTTAGAGGGGCTAGAAAAGAGTCAAAAAATTGAGTGCTAAAGATTCATCAGTTCCAAGGCCAGAAGAAATCATTTTGATCATTTAATCTGACCTGTTGTATACAGGCCATAGCACTTTTCAAAAATAATTCATATAACTTTTTTTTTAAAGAAAAACAGCCAATATAGATTTAAAAGTTATCAGTGTTGGAAAATCTACCATGTTCCCTTGGTAAATTGTTCCAATGATTAAGTTCTGTCAATTTTCAAAATGTATGTCTTACAGCTAGTCTGAATTTATCTAGATTCAAGTTCCGATGATTGGATCATGTTATACTTTTTTTTTGCTTGATTGAAGGGTCCATTATTAAATATTTATTCATCATGTAGATCCTGATAGACTGTAATCAAGTCACCCCCTAAACTTAACTTTTCTTAAGCTAAATGATTGAGCTCTGAGTCTATCACTCTAACTCAAATGAATTTCTTTTATATATTAAGAAAATGCCTTAAAGTGACAAACTCTTTGTTTAGATTATCAAAAAGAAGATCAAGGAGAGTTGATTATACTATCTAAGTACATTCATAGTGTGAAAATACTGGGCATTAAAGGGCTCAGTAATATAATGAGAACCAGTGGCAGAAAACTGAAGCCAGACAAATTCAAATTAGAAATTAGATACTAATATTTAGCAATAAGAAACAAGCAATCAAGTGCTGGGAGGGATTCTCCATCTCTTCAAGTTAAAGATGGACTCTACACATTACCCTACCAGAAGCTTTTGGATTCATCACAGGACTAACTAGGTTGATATCCTGGAAGTCAGATTATATGATCTAACTGTCCCTACAGGCCATTCATTTTATAAGCATTAGACCACTGATAATTCTGGACTTTGCTGCAGCAGTTATTGGGCTCAATGAAATTGGGGGCGCTGGTAGTGGAGACTACTTAGAGATGAACAAATGTGTATGGGATGGACCTGGAGAAACCCTGTTTCTGCCTAACTCTCTCACACAATTATTTTAATGATTCAGGTAGTAAGATTTTGAATCCTTGAATATTACTGCAGTGCTCAGCCATGTTGCTCCTGCTCTCATGTCTAAAATAGAAAATGGATTAAAATAATCTTTGAAATCCTCTTAGAAAATTTTCATTTTCTAAGCAGAGCAGCAAGTCAGAGGCTACGTCTACACGACAAGGTTTTTGCACAAAAACCTGTGGAGCGTCCACACCTCAAATGAGCTCTTGCGCAATTAAATGGGCAGTTAAACGGCAGAAATTAGGGCTTTTTCTGCCATAAGTAAACCTCCTTTTCTGAGGCATAACTGCTTTTAGCACTACAGCTATTGTGCAAAAAGGCAAGTATGAATGCTCCAGAGGGAAAAAGTACAGGTGCTCTGATGGCCATTCTATGAATGGCTATCAGAGCTTTCTTTCGCAAAATGTCCATGCAGTGTAGACACTCCCTTGTGCAAAAGCACATGGCTTTTGCGATGTGCTTTGAGGTGTGGATGTGCTCTTGTGCAAGAAATTTTTCAGCAAAAACACTTGCGCAAAAGGCTTCTTGTGCAAGAAGCATGTAGTATAGACTTAGCCTGACTAATTAAAATAGGTTCCAGAAGAATGGGTATAGTTCTTCCAATTCCCTATTGGGTATCAGGGCTAGTTCTAGAGTCTCATTACAGGGCTGGCAAGTGGGTATTTTGGAGGTCCTGGATTCTGCTATTTTAAAAATATATATTTTGCCTCTCAAACAATACGGCTACGTCTATATTGGCATCCCTTTCCGGAAAAGGGATGCTAATGAGACGAGTCGGAATTGCAAATCCATGGGGGATTTAAATATCCCCCGCGGCATTTGCATTTACATGGCTGCCGCTTTTTTCCGGCTTGGAGATAAGCCGGAGAAAAGTGCCAGTCTAGACGCGATTCTCCGGAAAATAAGCCCTTTTCCGGAGGATTTCTTATTCCTACTTTCTTATTCCTACTTTCTTGCGCAAAAAGGCATGTGTGGATGGGAACAGGGGTTTCTTGCGCAAGAAACCCCTATGGCTGAAATGGCCATCAGAGCTTTCTTGTGCAAGAGAGCATCCACACTGCCATGGATGCTCTTGCGCAAAAGCACATGGCAGTGTGGACGCGCTCTTGTGCAAGAACTTTTGTGCAAGAACTCTTGCGCAAAAAGTTTGTGCGCAAGAAGCCTGCAGTGTAGACATAGCCTCTGGGTGTGTCTACACAGACGGACTTACCTTGAAATAAGATACAGAAACTGAGATTCGTCAATTGAATAGCTTATTTCAAAATACCCTGACCCTATTCCACCATATCCCCAGCCCCCACTCAACACCATGTCATCTCCCGAGTGTGCCCCATTCCTATTCTTCCTCTGGTCTTCTAGAGCTTCCTGAATGCAGCAGATCAGCTGTTCATGGCACACTGGGAGGGCAGGGGAGGAGTTAGTTAGTGGGCCACCGCTGGGTGACAGGCATGGGGGAATGGGAGGCAGAGAGAGAGTTTGGCTGCCAGTGGGTTCTTAGCACCCACTAATTTTTCCCCAGAGCACCCACAGAGTCAGTGCCTATGGTTACATTTTAGGTATGTCTAGACTGCAGAGCTTTTCCGGGATACTGGATGTATCCTGGAAAAGCTCTGCTGCATCCAAGGAAAAAAGTTGGAAAAGCGGATGTGTTTTGTCAGCATCCCTGTAAACCTCATTTTATGAGGAAGAAGGGATGTTCTGCAAGAGGGTATTTTTTCCAAAATTTGGCCCTATGTAGATGGGCCAAATTTCAGGAAAGCCTCTTTCAGAAGTAGATCGGAAAAAGATAGACAACTTGCATACCACAAATTGTGTTTCTTTTTCCGATTTATCTTTGTAGTCTAGACACAGCCTTTCAGTCTAGTCTGAAGTACCTGGCATTGACCACTGTTGGAAAACAGGGTCCTGAGCTAGATGGGCCTTTGGTCTGACCCAGTATGACCAAATTTTTAAGCCAGCTGACAAGTGGATCTGGCAAGTCTGTGTGATAGCTATAAATATATTTCTTTCTGCCTCTAAAGATGGTAATTGCCTATCCTGTATTCAGATAAAGTGCCAGTCCTAGGAGAATGCTGCAAAAATCACACTACCTTCTCCTAAACTGAATTCTTCAACATAATGAAAATAGGGTAACAACATCTACCCAACAGATAGTTAAGCCCATAAAAGCATATGTCCTAATACATCTGTTAGTCTCTAAGAGTATGTCTACACTAGCCCCCTAGTTCGAACTAGGGAGGCTAATGAGGGCGACCGAAATTGTAAATGAAGCGCGGGATTTAAACATCCCATGCTTCATTAGCATGTTCCCAGGCGGTCGCCATTTTGGAAATTGAGTAGCCCAGAATAACTGCCTGCATCTACATGCGGCAGAGAAGGGCGATTCCAAAATGGAATCTGGTTTAACTGGTAATTCGAAGTAAGGGGTTTATTTTGGAATCGCCCTTCTCTGCTGTGTGTAGACATGGGCAGTTCTTCCAGGCTAGTCAATTTCCAAAATGGCGACTGCCCGGGAACATGCTAATGAAACGAGGGATATTTAAATCCTGTGCTTCATTTGCAATTTCGGTCACCCTCATTAGCCTCCCTATTTTGAACTAAGGGGCTAGTGTAGACATACCCTCAGGTGCCACTTGTATTTATGTGCATTAAGAATGAACTGCAGGCACAATTTTTTCCTGTAAAAGGAAGACAATCCTTCTGAAAATTTACCACTTACATTAAGGCATTGTTCTATCTAGAACAGTGTCACTTGCTATGACAAAAAAAGGGTTTACACTAGAACAGAACCTTTCTAATCTAATCTCCATATATGCAGGGTCGTATGTATTTTATTTACTTCCCATTCCTATGAGTATTAGCATTGCTAATTGTTGTGACATTTTGTGGTAGTCGTCAAGTTGCAGGAGCAATGTGACTATATGAGAACTTTCATATTTCTTTGAAGAATAAGAGTTTCTAGCTCTCATGCCTAGAGAGAAATGTTTAAAAAGGTGAATGCTAAAGAATTGAGAACTAGATGGAAAATAACAACCTATGGTTATTTATAATCTCATGATGGGGGGTGACTCATTTTCAAAGCTTGGGGTTGGCAATAATGTAGTAGTGCAGGAGAGTCAACACAGCTGTGAGAAAGGGAGAAATTGTTTCCTGTCTTTTTCTTCAGAAAAAAACTGTTGTCAACTTCCTGAATGCAAAACCTTTATTGCTGGTGCTGAATGAGCCAAAAGGGATTGGCAGTCAGATTGCAGGTCATTATGCATCAGCAAGGGGTGTGCTTAAGTTTAGAACTGGTGTTTTCCAACATATTGAAATGGCCCTGGGAACCAGTGATTAGGCCCCTGGCTTGGGACTGACGGATCCAAACTCATTTCCCTGCTCTTTCAAAAGTCCCACCTGCCACCTATCTGCCTCTTTAGATGCTTAAAATACATTTTAAAATCTGCTCCTTAGTCTCTCTGTTTGCCCAGTTTCTGTTTTGGAAAGGGAGATACTACTCCACAGGACTGTGGTAGGGATTACTATAGTAAACTGTAAGAGGCACTCTGAGGCTACATATAGACTCCATTGACGGAGCCATGTAAAATAGTTTATTCGGCATAGTCAAAGAAACAGGGATTTAAATAATCCCCGCTTCATTAAAATAAAAATGGCGGCCATGCTGTGCGCACGGTCGACAAGGGAAGCCTTTGTCGACCGCTCCGGTATGCCTCATGAAACGAGGTTTACTGGAGCGGTCGACAAAGGCTTCCCTTGTCGACTGTGCTGCGTCTAGACTGCAGCTCTGTGCCGGGTCAGTTGATCACGGTGGCCATTTTTATTTTAATGAAGCAGGGATTATTTAAATCCCCACTTCTTTGACTATGCTGAATAAACTATTTTACATGGCTCCATCGACAGAGCCATGAAGTCTAGACGTTCCCTGAAAGTATAGTGATGGGAACCATATAAGTACTTAAAATAAACAGGTAGATTCATTGAACTGAAATAAAGCAAGATGGAGTGATGTGCTCATTAGTATTTTCACTATCCACAAGCTGAAATCATATGGAAGAGACCTGCTGCTGTGTTGTGTCCAGTGTTTTAATGGCTTCAAGAAAGTAGGTGGGAAGTAGGAAGTAGGTTGGAAGTAGGTAGTAGGCGACTCACACAGTCCAGAGTTAGCCAGGGGACGTTGTGAAGCCAAAAGTATAACTGCATTCGAAAAAGAATTAGATAAGTTCACGAGGATAGATCCATCAGTGGCTATGTGTCAAGATGATCAGGGAAGCAGCCCCATGATCTGGATGTCTCTAAAGGGGAAACAAACAGTCAAATAACCCAGGCCTCTTGGAATTTGTTAGTTGAGTTTTGATTGTAAAATGAGTGGTACCTATACAAAGAGTTTAATATTAAACCCTTTCTTGCCATTTTTCACCACTGCAAAATGTTAGATAAACACAAAGATCGTCAGTTCAGTTTATATAATGTTGTATAGATAAACTCTAATTGTACTAGTAGGTTTTGAGTAAAACAATTTTCCTGTCTCGGCTGACAAAACTGGAGGTTGTATTAGGAGGGGTATTGGATAGTTAAAAGTAGGACACGTAATATTTCAGATCTTCAGTGAAGACTTGGTTTCAGCAAAAGGAACCACCTCCCGCAAAGAGCAGTTTGGAGCAACCAAATAGAAAGTAGAAAATATTTACACCTTGCATGCCCCCTGGCCCAGTGCTTAATTTGTGCCACAGCACCTCTAGGCTTGGCAGTTTACAGCCCTGGCACCTCAGGGCTCCTGGCCAGCAGCTGCCACTCTTCAGCTGCCCAGCTCTGTAGGCAGCAGAACCACCACCAACAATGCTGAAACAAGGTGGCAATACCACACCATGATGCCACCTTTGCTGCTGGTGGTGGCGCTGCCTTCAAAGCTGAGTGCCTTGCCAGCAGCCACAACTCTCCAGCTGCCTAGGATGAGCCTGGACACTTCTTTCATTACAAATTAGCACAACCTGGACCTCCTCTAGCTATGTGTTGGGCCCTCACTGTATACTGCGTTAAACTTCAGGTAATTCATAGCATGATACCAGGGAAGGCCTGGGAAATCTGATAACATTCTTGAACACCCACATTTTATTAATATACTATAAAAAATGGTGGGGAAGGAATGTCCAGTGTGAGGCTATCACCAAGCTGCTGATTTCTGAGTCTGAAGTAAGGAGTGGCCAGTTTCCATTGTTTTTCTTGGAAGCTTCAGCAGGACAGAATTTCATAAAACAGACCCTGCCTCACCTTAGCCATCTCCCTCATGTCTGCTGAATGAGTCTCCCCAATGAAGTGAGTATTTCCAGGAGATCTGCTAGCAGGAAATTCCTTTCAGCAGAGTTGTCAGCAATGGAATGATCTGTCAAAATATCCTCCCAGAGGATGTCACAGGCAGGAACTCTGTTACAGTGGATCTGAGAAACTTTGTGCCTGTACTTGCACAAGACCTTTAGCTACACCTTAGGTTATATACAGGGTCATCTTCAGACATTCATTTGTATGACACCCTTAGTAGGCCCAACACATCAAATGCCGGCCTTCTAGTTCTACAAAACATCCGCTATAAGAACCAGCTTTTACTATCACACACACTAATCTATAAATTGAATTTAATTCATTTTTAATCAATGATATTCTCTTCTGTCCCATACTTACATAAACTTGATCGGGCATGCAACCCCATTCTCTGGGTGTCCCTAAACCTCCAAACACCAGAAGTTGGGGTTGGATGAGAGAGAATGGGTCACTCTAAACAGCCCTGTTCTGTTCACATTCTGGAGCATGTACCATTGGGCACTGTCAGAGGAAAAAATCAGTGCCATTTCTAGGAGGTGTGGGGCCCGGTACACCCCCCCCCCTTTTACCCCAGTCCCTGCCTTGCCTCTTCCAACTCCTGCTCTGCCTTCACCCTACCCCACTCCAGCCCTTCCTGCAAGCCCCGTCCCTGCTCCACCTCCACCCCACTTCTTCCTACCCCTGCTCTGCCCCCCCATCCCACTCCACCCATTCCCCCAAGCCCTGCCCCTGCTCCACACCCTCCAAACCCCACTGAATCCCTTACCCCAAACCCCTCACCTGAGTGACATGACCCAGGTGGGAGCTTGATGCCAGAAGCAGGGTTCCCTCCATCGTACCACTCACCACGATGGAGGGAGGCAGAGTAACCCGGTTCCAGCCCCAACCCACTGCATTCCCAGGAGCCCAGCTCCCAGTCATGTCACTCAGGAGAGTGAAGCGGGCTGAGGGCAGGGCGCTGCGCTGCACTTCCTGCTGCCACGGTGAAGTGTAGCAACTCAGCTGGGAGATAGTGGAACAGAGCAGGTTGGGGCTGGGTTGCTCCACTTTCCATGGCTCATGATGCCACTGGTGAGTGCAAGAATGGGCCTGACTCCTCTTGTGCATCATGCCCCCATGGTAATCTCCCAGGTCACCCTGGGCCCCACAAGGTCCCCCAAAGTGCATTGTCTGGGAGGCAGCTTGAACCATTCAATGGACAGGATAGCTCTGGACAAAATACTAGGCTAGATAGACCATTGGTCTGACCTGATATGGTTGTTCTTATTTAAGGGCATGCCTATAAATAGGGTTACCAGGTAGACTCTCCCCTAAAAAATGGACACACTTGATTGTGGGTAGGGGTGGGGGAGGGGGAGGGACTGGCCAGGACGGGGGTGGGGCTGGCCAGGAGGAAGGGGAGAGGCCGGGAGAAAGGGGGGGTGGAAAGCAGAGCTGGGGGAGAATCAGAGCCTGGGGGGGCTGGATGGGAGGAGGGGGGCCAGAGGAAGGGGGCGGAAAGCAGAGCTGGTGGGGGGGGGGGTTCAGCCACTGGCCGCAGCTGGAGTCCAACAGTCCACGCCCCCAGCAAGCACTCCCTCTAGTTTCTAGTAGAAGCCGGGCAGGGACAGGGGGAGTGTCTGGGAGCTGGGCGGGGGGCTTCCCAACTGGGAGGTGGGGCCGCCATTGGTGCCAGGAGCCTCTGGCTGTGTGCAGAAGCCTGGCGGGGGGAGTGGCTGGGAGTCCCAGCCACTGCCCCCCCCCCCCAGCCTGGCTTTTGCACGCAACCACAGGGCTCCCAGTGCTAATCATGGCCCACCTCCCAGTTGCTCCCCCACCCCCGTCTCCGCCCCCGCCAGGCTTCCGTCCGGCACCCAGCTGGAAATTCAGAAAATACCGGGCATTGCACATGTCTGGTATTTTCTGAATTTTTCTACCAGACAGAGGGTGCAAATACTGGACTGTTCAGTAAAAAACCAGACACCTGACAACCCTACCTATATAGCAGGGCTAAAGCCAAAATAAGCTACGCAACTTGAGCTACATCAATTGCGTAGCTTAAGTTAAAATAGCTTATTTCGACTTACGGTGCTTCCTGCCCAGCAAGAGGTGCAAGAAAAAGCACTCTTCCTCTGACTTCCCTTATGTCTCATACAGGAGTGGCCTGAGGCCGGCTGCGGCAGCTGACGCCCCAGGCAGAATGCGCGATCAGCGTTCCAGCCTGCAGGCCCGTCAATGGACTGAAATCATCATCGGGCGCCCCGGGTGGCAGTGCCCTAGGCGGCAGCCGAGTCTGCCTATAATCACGGACCACCTCTGGCCTCATACAATGAGGGTTACAGGAGTTGGAGTAAGAAGCCCTCCAGCTCAACATTATTTTGACATTATGTCGAAATAACTGTTTCTAGTGTAGACGTAGACTGTGTTATTTTGGAATAATGTCAGTTATTTCAAAATAACAGAGTGTGTATCTACACAGCAATCCTGTTATTTCGAAATAATTTTGAAATAACTGGCTTCTTACGCTGACTCCTGTAACCCTCATTTCATGAGGAGTAACGGAAGTCAAAGGAAAAATATTCTTCCTTTGACTTCTGCTGTGTGTAGACATTTTCACCAGTAGCATGTGTCAGGCATGGAGAGGAGAACTAAAAAGAGAGGGCTTAGGTCAGTTTGGGAATAACCAGGAAGCAGAGCAGACCTCTGCTTCTCCTTATGTGAGGGATGTGTGGTTGCAGCCAGGAATATGAGACAGCTCACCAGCTCCTCTTATGAAGTGAAGATGACTAAGTGACCCATTGTTCACAAGCTATGAAGAGAAAGGTGGGACTTTCTGTCTTTTTGGTGACTTTGATACCTTTGAAGGAGTGGAAGTGGAAGTGTCTGAGCTGGTGGGCTAAGGATCTATCTATAGCACTGGCCCTTGTGAAAGGTGGTGAGTATCTGAGGCCCTAAGATGTGGGTATAGTGACATGTTGAACTACAATGGTGTGCTGCAGAGGCTGACATTTGCCAGTAACAGCCATGTTGAATGGATGGGAATGGCAAGAGCTAAAAACACATTTAAAGGGGTGAGATTTGGATTTCAGTAGGAATATTAACAGGCTTGTTTACATAAGAAAAGTCAACCTGCTGCCAGTGTTTCATTAAATGCCGAAAGGTAGTTTACAAAAGATGATTTAGGTAATACGAGGGTAAGTCAAAAAGTATCCGCAATGTATTTATTAAAATTAATGCAACAGCAATACAGAACTCATAAGTGTATCATTTTTCAACATAGTTTCCCTGCTTTTCAACACACTTGGTCCAGCATCGCACAAGCTTTTGTATGCCTTCAGAATTTTTCGGCTGGGTGGCAAGCCATGTATGCACTGCCTCCTTCAAATCATGGTCACCGGCAAAACGATGGTCTCTTAAAGCATCTTTGAGGGGGTCTCTCTGACGTTTGCTCTCCAGCTCATTGTGGTGGATCCACATTTCATCACAAGTGACAATGCAACTCAAAAAAGCGTCACCTTCCTCACGATACCGGTTCAAAAGGCAGTTACAGATTTCCAAACGGTTACGTCTGTGCTGTTCCATGAGTTGTTTGGGAACCCACCTTGCACAAACTTTACTGAAGAGAAGTTTGTGGTAGATGATTTCATAGGCAGAATTGTGACTAATCTGCAGTTGGTTTTCTACTTCATCAATAGTCAGCCTCTTGTTTTCAAGAATCAGCACGCTGACTTGTTCAATGTTCCTTTCAGTAGTTGATGTGGATGGGCACCCTGATCGTTCTTTGTCAGTGACACTTGTTCGGCCATTTTTGAACATGTCAATCCATTTGTACACCCTTCGCTGTGGCAAAACACTGTCACCGTACTGTGTTGATAGTCTTTGATGAATTTCCGCACCACTTATACCTTCAGCCCACAAAAATCAAAACACTGAACGCTGCTCTTCTTTGGTGCATGTGGTAAGCAAAATGGCCATGTTGACCCCACTAGTGGTGAAAGACATCTGAACATACAAGGCCAAATATGTCTCTATAATATAGGGAGGTTCCGTGCTTACGGTTACGTGCAAATTCAGCAGTTGGGCCAATCGCAAAAAAAAGATACAAACACTTTGCAGATACTTTTTGACTTACCCTCGTATAAAGGCTTTGTATGGCCTCTCCATACAGGGGTAAATTTCATATCATCTACTTGTGTCAGTATGTGTCTTTTTGTCCAAGGAATCAGGCAACATTAAAATAAATAATCGGGGTGATGGAGACAATTCAAGAATACAGCATTAAGCAATATTTTATTTCAAAGCAAATGGAAATAATTAGTTTTTTAATTCATAATTTCCAAATATAAATCCTACAACCAATGGAAAAATTCAAAAAATTGTTGACTCATAATTTCCCAGCACAACTCTGACAGTCCCGATGTTGGAATGTGCAGGAATTATATAAGGCCAAAAGTCTTCCCAGGACAAAACTGGCTGTTCAGAAATGTAACATCAGAAAAGGAAACATTAAGAGGGGATGACCTCTTAATCCACATCATTGTGGAGAAAACTGAAATTGATGCAGTGGTGACTAGTTTTCTCTATACAGTACCAATACATGAATACACCAGAAGTATGCATTCAAATGAGTATTTCATGTTACACAAATAACTACAAAAACATTATTTTAGTGTGTTTTGTAGCAAAACTTATGTAGTTAAAAGTTTCAGGGGGTAGCCTTGTTAATCTGTAACTAGAAAAACTTAAAAAACAGCAGTCTATCCCTGATGATGTCACTGCACACCTGGCTACAGAGCTCTGTGACTTTGTCCTCACCCACGACTATTTCTCACATGGTCCACAATATGCCAACATCTTTATGGCTGGCCTTGAACGTTTCCTCAGCTCTTGCCCCTTAGTACCTTTACTCCACTTATGCTACATTGACAACATTTTCATCATATGGATGCACGGGAAGGAGACCCTTGAAGAAATTCACAGGTATTTCAACAACTTCCCACCCACCATCAACCTGAACCTGAACCAGTCCACATAAGAGATCCACTTCCTTGACACCACAATACAAATACATGATGGACACATTTCCACCACCTTACATCTACCAACCATTACCTTTACTACATGCTTCCAGCTTCCATCCAAGACACATTTCCCAATCAATTGTTTGCAGTCAGGCCCTAAGATACAATTGGATTTACTCCAATCACACAGAGACAAACACCTACAGAATTTATATAAAGCGTTCTTAAAACTGAAATACCCACCCAGAGAAGTGAAAAAAAACCCAACAGATTGACAGAGATAGACAAGTACCCAGATATCAGCTACTTCAAGATAGGCCCTACAAATAAAACAACAGGACACCAGTTGTCATCACTTATAGCCCCCAACTTAAACCCCTCCAATGCATTATCAACAATCTACAGCCTATCCTGGAAAATGACCCCTCATTCTCATAGGTCTTGGGGGACCGACCAATCTTCACTTACAGACAACCCCCTAACCTCAGACAAATTATTTACAATAACCCCACACCACACTTTCATCATACTCATCCAGGAACCCACCCCAGCAATCAACCCCAATGCCAATTCAGTCCACACATCTATACTGGCGATATCATCACAGGACCTAACCACATAAACCACCACATCAGAGGCTCATACAACTGCACATCCACGAATGTGATTTATGCCATCAAGTGCCAGCAATGCCCCTGTGCCATGTATATTGGCCAAACTGGACAGTCTCTATGAGAAAGACATAATGGACACAAATCAGATATCCAAAAAGGCAACACAGAGAAACCTGCTGGGGAACATTTTAACTTGCCTGGGCATTCATTAATGGAACTCAAAATCACCGTATAATTTCAAACCAATTTCAAAAGTCAGCTCGACAGGGGGACTACAGGACTTAATTTCATTTACAAATTTGATTCTTACAATAGAAGTCTAAACAAAGACATTGGCTGGATGGCCCACTACATTCATTAGGTGAACGACCATCACATATGGTCCCAGGCACAGCTCCGCCACTCTGCGTCCTCCCAGATCTTTTGTGCCAGGGTCTGCTGACATGCTGCTGCATCAGATCTTCATAGACCATGGCGTGCTTTCAGGTCCCCTGGGTTCTGGTGGGTGGCTCGGTTGGTGTGGCTTGCCCCTCAGTCCCAACTGGTCCGGCTGTGGAGAACACAAAGAGGGAGAGGTGGTCAGTCATCCATGCAGACACTGTCCCTGAAGCTGTGCCCTCCTCTGTGAGCGGCGACCAACAGTCCTTGGGCCAAAGGAGGGGGATGTCCCGGGAGCAAGGCCATGTATGGCCTGCACAGTAGGCCCTGCCTCACAGGGGCCCTGACGTGCCCAGGGAACCATGCTGCCCACTTCCTACCCGCCCCCCAGCCCATGGACAAGGAGGCAACGGAAGTGTCTGGCCACAGCGGGATTCCAGGTGTGGTAGAGGAGCTGGAAGCAGCTTGGCCCTCCCTGAGGGCCTGCACACACACTTGCACCTGGCAGCGCTGCCCGCGGGAGTGGGTGCTTCCTCCCACGTGCAGGCATGCCCGTGTGCTGTGTGCGGCACTCCTCAGTGTGTCTGGGGTCGTGCCTGCACCCTTGTGGGTCGCCTGCCTACAGCCACGGTAGGTGGTGAGAGGGCGTCCCCTCCCTCTGCCCCTTCCCCCGGGGCCTGGGAGCAGGATCACGGGCATGCTCTGGGGCTGCCTGCTGAGTCCGTATGGTGCACACTAACACTGCATGTGGTTACATGTGCACGGACTGCAGCACAATGTCCAGTTCAAGCAGGCCGAGCGATGCTCACACCCCCTTCCCCCTCTGTGCCCACCTCCGCCACCCTGTGTGTATAACAAACTTAGAGCACTCACCTGAAGATCCCTCCCTGGCTTCAGAAGATGCCTAGGAGACATCCAGGCTGACAGGAACCAGCTCTAAGGAGAGCGTCATGGTGGCCGTATTGTCTGCCTCCTCCTCCTCCTGCTGCTGTCCCTGGTCCTGCTCCTCCTCCATGACCTCTGGCCGGGCGATGACAGGTGTGTCGAGGCTGGAGTCCATGATGATGGGTGGGGAAATGGCTTCCTCACCCCCCAAGATTTGGTGCAGCTCCTGGTAGTAGGGGCAGGGGTGGGGTCCTGCCCCAGAGCATGAGCTGCGCTCTCTGGCACTCATGTATCCCTGGAGGAGCTCTTTGACCTTACTCCAGACCTACTCCAGCAGGAACTTGGCCATGCGCCCAAAAATGTTACTCTGCTTGGAGTGGAGATCCTGCAGTGTCTCCTCCTCACCCCGCAGGTTGAGTAGGGATAGGATCTCAACTGAATTTGAAACTGCTGAATTTCTGAATAGAAGGAAGAACTGCACAGTCAAGTACTGCTCCCAGGGTCGGCTTCCTGCCACAAAGCTTGTCCTTGGTGCCTGTAGCTTTAAGAGGGCCCAGGAGACAGGAACTATAGAGTTGTGATTACTTTGGAAGGAGTAGTCACCAGGGCACCTGTGCTTTTTCCTGGAGGCCTCTTCTTTCAAAAGAAAACCCTCTTCCCCATCCACACACGCCTTCTTCCAAAAGAGCTCTTCTTCCTCACAGAAAGAGGATTACTAATGTTGGAAAAACCCCTCTATTCTTTAGATTTTCTCTCGAAAGAACGCAATTGCAGTGTGAACGTGATTGAAGGTTTTTTTTGAAAAGTGGCTGTTTTTCAAAAAAACCTCTGTAGTATAGACATACCCAAAGTGGGTTGTGCCCACAAAAGCTCATGATACCATCTACATTTTTTGTTAATATCTAAAGTGCGTCAAGACTATTTGTTGTTTTTTATGTGGTTAAAGTTAGCTTTAAGAATTTTGAAATTAAAGTTGGGGGATTTTGAACATTCATATATGGAATATCACTTACAATTGCTTCTCAGTTTAAAATATTTAATACTCTGATCCAAAGCAGTTAAGTATCAGCATAACTTTAGAGTACATGAGTAGACCCATTGAAATCAATGTACCCAATCCTGCAAACGTGCATGCTGAATTTTGCTCATATATTATACATTTGTTTTTTATTAATGTAGCTCCTTGGAGTTATAGTCATGAATCAGGACTCCACTGTACTAGAGAGAACAGAAATATAGAATAAAAAGATGATCCTTGCCCATACCATTTACATGTAAGTGTGAGTAGTTCCATTGAAACCAATAGTGCTATTCATATGCTTAAAGTTAACCACAAGCTTAAGTTTCAGAGGGGTAGCCATGTTAGTCTGTAACTGAAAAAACTTAAAAAATAACAAATAGTCTTGCAGCTCCTTAGAAACGAACAAAAAATGTAGATGGAATCACGAGCTTTTGTTAGCACAACCCACTTCTTCAGATGAATGGAGTTAATGGGTCAAGTGCTTTGTTGGGTTGGTTCCATAATTAACCAATATATTTAGCATAATGGCAGAACAAAATTTACTTATTGCAGGGTTCAGTTCTGTTTGCTGAGTGTTTTGCATGACTTCTCTTGTGACCGGGCCCTAAATAGGTACATTTTATGTACTCTGATACCAAGAAAGGCTTGAGAATATTAGCGTCCAAACAAATATGCCTTAAATATTTTTCCTGGCAAGGAACCACAGGCACAGTGGCATACAGAGAAGTTTTAGAAGTTTGTCGGTAGTATCTCAAAGCACCAAATAAATCTATCAAAGATGGTGGGTTCTTCTGGCCAGAGTCCTGGGGGCCATAGGCTATGTGTTTGTAGTTTAGTAACGTAAATGATGCAATAATTGCTATGACCTATATATTTAACTCTATTTTCATAGTTCAGTTTAAAATATTAATCCAAAGCAAGCATAATTAGTGTCCAACTAAAATATAAAATACCCTTTCTATGTCAACAGTTGTATGACAGAAAACTATGTCTAGGAACAGATGGTCGTGTCTTTGTTAATCTTGCCCCATAGCTGAGTGGAAATAAGTTTTAAAACAGCAAACACCGGGAAAAAAGTGCACATACATGGAGAGCAAAAGACAGCATTAGCTAGAACTGGCTAAATACATGAGAAAATAGCTGGTAAAACTTACTGGAGAGACATTTGGTTCTTCAAAGCACTCAGCAGCATAAAACATATTTGGAGATGGCTGTTCATGCAGCTGCATGCACTGGAATAACTCACACTTGAACTGCTCTGTATTTAATAACTGAGAACTACAGAATGAAATAGGATGTTGAATTACTGCAGGTCTTGAAAACAACTCTACTTTTAAACAAGTCTGAGAACTATCCAAATAGGGATCTTTTTTCTTCCCTGCCTCAACACACTGTGATCTAAAACTGAACAATGAGGATCATACTGTGAGATTGAAACCATAAATCACATTTGGATATGGGCAGAAGTGTTCCCCACAATCAGGAGTTCTCATCAGAGATGTTCTGATGAAGTGCAGGTTTGAGCTCAGGTGCTGAAATGACCTCTGTGCAGAGGGCCAGTGCAAGACGCAAGCACTGTTTAAGTCACACTTTGAATGCTTAAGTGTTGAATAGACTTCATGTTGAACCTCTGCACAATGGTGAATTTCACCCATGGAGTTCATCATGCTTAACTTTGCTCATGTTATTAATTTTTGTATTCATGGACTGTTACAGTGGTGACCCATGGTCACAGGAAGGTAAAACTCCTGGCAACTATTCTGTCTCTAATTCTGATCCCTGACTATATAACAGTGATATCCAATACCACTGAAAAACTAGAAGTGTTCCACACACTTTAATCCATCTAACCAGTCATGTGATTGATTAGGACAGCATTTTTTCCCCTGAAGATGAATATTGTAAAAGCCCAGAGGACTAAAACTAGGGGCTATGCGGGTTGGGGACTGGACACTTCTGCATTGCATATCTATGGAGCTAGATTCAGCAGGAAGTACCACCCAGCGGAGCCTGGGCGGTAGCCCTCCCACAACCCGCTAATTGAGTTATGCTGCTACATAAACTGGGAAGCCTGAACGTGGTAGTGTCGGAGCAATAAGACAGACTTCCTACTTGTTTCCACTCCAGACTTTGCTTTGCTGTAGACCATAGAGTCTGGTTTCTGATACTGATTTGGCCCTGATTCGACTTGCCTGCTGCCTGCAACTTGGTTTTTTACTCTGATTTCCTGGTATCTTGCTTGATTCTGACCCTGCTACTCATCTTCTGAGCCAAAATATCAGTGTACAAAGGCTACTCATGCAAGGCTGCTGACACTGGGGCAAAGAGGACAGTTTCCCCATGGCCCAGTGATTTAAAAGGGCCCAGGCTTCAGGCTGCCACCACTGCTACCATGGAGCAGCAGTGGCTGGAGCTTTGGGTCCTGTAAATCACAGCCAGAACCCCAAGTCTGGGTAGTGCTGAGGGCTGGCTGGGGGAGGTGCAGCATGGTCCAGGCAGCACTGCTGGCTGGCTGCCCTAGCCCTGTCTCTTCTGTCCAGAGATGAGCCCCGCCCTTACCTTGCCCAGGGCCCAGCCAATTCTGTCACCAGGCTGAGCCCATGTCCTGGTCCTGACAAATATGCAGCAAAGGCCTCCTATAATAAAGCTTTGGTTCAAGTTTCCCTGTAAACTTAAGGTCAAGATAACCTCTCTGTTCCATTATGTCTTGACCATATGAATTTATTTTCTATATTTATTTGTACCTCCCAAATCCAGAACTCTCTGGTCTGACAAAATCTATGGTCTGGAAGGACCACAGCTGTTTCCAGACCATAGGGCCCCAGACACAAGGAGAACAAGCCAGCTGGGAGTCCACCCCTAGGGACTGGTCCTGCAGTGGGTAGGAAGTCCAACCCAAGGGAACCCTGGCGGCGGTGGGAATGAATTTCCAGCCCTAGCCAGGAACCCCAGCAACAGCAGGGCTGGCAGTGGTCACAGGGAATCTGCAGCTCAGGCATCATTTAGGCTGGTAGAATCCCTGGCCCTGGGAACCTCACAGCAGGTCAGCAGCAGCTGAAGAGTCCCAGCCCAAGGAGGCTGACCCCAGGATTCATAGAATCATAGGGCTGGAAGAGACCTCAGAAGGTCATCAATTCCAGCCCCTAAAGGAAGAGAGAAGGCCCCAGTGAGCTGGGAACTCATGATCCCTGGTTTACAAGACCAGTGATCTAACCACTGAGCTATGAAGCCCAGCAGCAGGCAGGGAGCCCAGGCTTCAGGAACCCCCACATCCCAGAGAGGAGACTTGACCTTCCCCGGTCTGGGAAACTCCCTGATTCAGGACCACTCAGTTCCTGAGGGTACCAGAGCAGGGAGGTCCAACCTGTATCATGGGAAGTACTGACCCCACTTGGGTTCAGAAGGGGTTAAAAGGAGTTGGTGATTATGGTATCCCTGAAGGGTTTACCTGCCCTTACCAGCTACATGTGGGGGGAATGTATATGTGAAAGGGGAAATTAAAATGGAGAAAAGGAGGCTTGGGATCATCTCCCCAAGAAAGAAACTCTGACAAGCTTCAGGAGAACATAAGCTGCAGTGACAAGCCTTAAATGACCTCAACAGAAGCAGTCATTGTGTACATTACATGGATGGAGAGAGAGACCTCATGTCTGCAGAAGTGAAGGCCCCTCTCCACAGCCAGAACTGAAGATATGATGCTTTAGTGCTTTTGAAAGACTTTACTTGGATCTTAAAGTACATGAATGCCCTAGAAGCAACAGAACTCCAAAAGGTCAAGCATCCCACAACAGAAGATAAATATAACCAAGGGTGCATCTACACAGCAGGGCTTAACTTGAAATAAGCTATGCAAATTGAGCTACGTCAATTGCATATCTTATTTTGAAATATTTTATTTTGAAATAGGGAACATCTATACAGCACTTATTTCAAAATAGAGCACTCTTCCTCTGATTTCCCTTACTCCTCATACAATGAAGGTTGCAGGAGTTGGAGTAAGAAGTCCTCCATCTTGACAGTGATACTATTTTGATACTATTTCGAAATAACTGTCAGCTGTGTAGATCTGGACTAAGTTATTTCAGAATAGTGCTAGTTATTTTGAAATAGTGTTGCACTGTAGACTTACCCCAAGAATGGGTACTCTGGGATAGTGAACCTATTGGACTACTAATGAGCCACTTGACCTTAAATGTTCTCTTAGAATATTTGCTAGCTATGCTTCAGTCTTGTATTTACGTGTGACTCAGATCCTTTCCCAGATCTGAGTAAGAGCTCCATGATGCTTGAAAGCTTGTCTCTCTCACCAACAGAAGTGGATCCAATAAAAAGTATTACCACACCTATCTTGTCTCTCTACTATCCTGGAATCAACATAACTACTGCATGTTATGTGAGCTTCCAGGCCTGGGTCAATAGACTCTGGCTACTGGAGCTTGTGCTAGTGCTCTAGAAATGTCTATACTATATAGACAGCACTTTGGAATTTCAGTTCAGGCTGGAGCTCAGGTACTCAAACCCGGTCACCTCCCAAGGCTTCAGAGTCTAAGCTCCAGACCTTACTTCAAAGAACTATTTAGCTATTTTTAGAGAATTAACGCAGGCCCCTCTAGCCTCAGTCTGTTGGCCTGAGCTGGGAAGATCACTCAAAATGCTATGTAAACCTGAATGAGTATTGGCACCAATTAACAACCTTTCTGAAGCCAGGTCTACACCATACATTTACACCATAGATATACACCATTTACACCTCCCCAGAGTAGGAAGAGGTCGCGGAGCACCTCGGTGTGTAACTCCTACTTGTGTTGTGAGAGGAAATGCCTGCTCAGAGTATTGGCGATCATATTGTCCTTGCCAGGAAGGTATGCTGCTGTTATGGTGATAGCTTGTCAAATTGCCAAATTCCACAGGCGTACGGCCTCTGTGCAAAGAGAGAGGGAGCGTGCCCCCTCCTTGTCTGTTGATATAATACACCGTGCATATGTTGTCGGTGAGAGTCTGTCTGGAGTGACCTCGAATGATGGGTAGGAAGTGTTTGCAAGCATTGAAGACTGCTCTCAGCTCAAGAAAATGTATATGTTGTAGTGACTCCTGGGGCGTCCAGAGACCCTGCACCCAGTGCTCCGGTAGGTGAGCGCCCCAGCCGAACAGGGAGGCATCTGTAGTGATTTGTAGTGATGGTTTGCGGGCATGAAAGGGGACACTTGTTAGCATATTGTTGGAGCTGTCCTACCATGCCAAGGAAGTCCGGACCTGATTGGACATAGAAACCACCCTGTTTGTACTGTGCACGTGGGGCGTGTACTCGGTGAGCAACCAATGCTGAAGACTGAGCAGATGGAGCCTGGCATGCGGAACCACATATGTGGTGGCTGCCATGTGTCCCAACAGCTGTAGACAGGTAAGTATTCGGGACTTGGGAGAAACTGATACTGACTGCACCAAGTCCTGTATGAGTTGAAACCTCTTTACAGGCAAGTATGCCCTCGTGGTCAGGGAGTCAAGTCTTGCTCTGATAAACTCCAGGTCAAGAGTAGGTGTCAGGAAGGACTTCTCGAGATTGATTATGAGTCCAAGGGCTATAAACAGAGTGGTAGTTGTGGACACTGCCCTCGTGACCTCGTCGACAGTGGAAGCCTTTAGTAGGCCATCGTTCAGGTATGGAAAAATTGTAATGTCGAGGCGCCACAGATAGGCCGCCACTACCGCAAGGGTCTTGGAAAAAACTCATGGGGCTGCCGACAGTCCGAAAGGTAGTATGCGGTACTGATAGTGGTCAGACCCCACTATGAACCGAAGGAAACTTCTGTGAGGCGGGTGTATTGTTATGTGAAAGTAAGCGTCCTGAAGATCGAGGGACGCGAACCAGTCCTCTTTGTTGAGAGCAGGGCTGATCGAAGATAACGTGACCATCTTGAATTTTTGCCTTCTCAGATGACGGTTGAGCCGACGTAGGTCCAGGATAGGCCTCCAGCCCCCTGACTTTTTTGGGGTGAGGAAGAGACCTCTTGATGGAGAAGAGTCTCGTGAGAGGGGTCCCTGAAAAGGGAGGGGGAAGAGAGGGGGAAGAGAAGTGAAGGGAATGACATATCCTGACGTGATTACGTCGTGAACCCATCAGTCAGTGGATATGAGAGCCCAACGATGCTGATAAGGCCTGAGACAACGATGGAATATACCTTCTGTGATGCCTGGAGTCTCTGTCAATGGGGTGGTCTGAAGTCCCTCGATCAACACATCAAACCTGCTGCCAGCCCTGCTGCTGGACGAATGCCTTGTTAGGCTGTTGGCATCGCTTTTGGGGACGTTGCTTTGGTCTCTGTTGATCACATGATTTGGTCTGAGGCGTTGCATAAGAGAATGGCCTCTGCCTGTTGTAGGGTATGTATCTCCTACATCTTGTACATCTTGTACATCCCCAGTGTCTTCAAAGTTGTACATGTATCCTTGCCCGAGTGGAAGACCTGATCGGTTGACTGGGTGAAGAGTGACTGACAATCGAAAGGCAAATCTTCCACCTTGGCCTGCAACTCCTTCGGGACAGCGGCCTGGTGTAGCCAAGACACCCGACGCATGACTATGGCTGAAGCTGTGGATCTAGCGGCTGCATCAGCCGTGTCGAGAGCGATCTGCAATGCTACTCGGGCAACTGAATAGCCCTCTTGTATCACCGCCTTGAGAATCTGACGTTTGGAATCCGGCAAGTGTTCAAATAGAGGGACTAGTTTCGAATAGTTGTCAAAATCGTGATTTGCTAGTTGTGCCACAAAGTTACACATCATCAGAGCAAAAGTGGCGGAAGAATATATTTTCCTGCCCAAGATATCCAGGCGTTTAGCCTCCTTGTCGTTTGAGGAATTTTTGGTCTGAGACGTTATTACTCTCTGTTGTGCAGTGTCCAAAACAAGGGAGTTAGGCTGAGGATGTGTAAACAGAAACTCTATACCCCTCTGGCTTATGAAGTATTTCTTGACCGACGTCTTATTAGTTGGTAGTGACGTGGCCAGAGTCTGTCAGATGTCGTCGGCAACCTCTAGGATAGCGTCATCAAAGGGAAAGGCGAGCTTCAACTTTTGGGAAGGTTGTAAATTCTTTAGCAGCCAATGCTATTTCTGCTGCACATCCGTGGTCTGGATGTCCTGGGATTGAGCAACCCTTTTGAAGAGTTCCTGGAATTGCTTGTGGTCCTCCGTAGGAGAAAAGTCATCCGGCAAGGAAGAGAAACGCTTCCGGCAAGGAAGAGAAAGGGAATCAGGGTTCTGCTGCCCCTGACGAGGAATGTGGTCCTGCTTATCTTCCTGATACCTTGAATCCACATCTCCAGCTGAGGATGGTGGGGCAATATAAGGCGTAGACTCGTCAGGACCGTGTGGAGACTCAGGCCAAGAAGATTGTGGTGACCGTGACCGCGAATACCTTCTGCGGTGAGATGAATAAGAAGAGCACTCGTGATAACATCGGTCATACAGCTGGCTGTGGCAAGGAGAACAGCTGTGTCTTCTCGACGTGTCATATCGACTAGAACATGCTGTAAGTCTTGGAGACCTTGGCGAGAAGGATCTCCTGGAGTAGCGAGAAGGAGACCACGAGCAGTGGTCCCAATAGTATTGATGTGGTGGTGAGCGACGAGGTGACATATAGTAGTGTTCTCTGGGGGGCCGTGTAATGGTCAACATGATGACGGCTTCCAGAATGGGACAAGGCAGGTGAATCAGGTCCAGGCGAGAAGGTCACATGGTCCGGTGTCAATGATGATGTCCAGACCCATGCAGATTTGTGCTGTGCTTTGGTTGGCACTGAGGAGTTGAAGGAAGGCTGAGGAGCCGCTTGTGGCAGAACAGCAGGCAGCAAAGGAGCTTCTGTAACTTGATTATTGGCAGAATGCAGGCTCGGTGCCGCTGGATCAGCCGGGGATGACGTCAAAGCTGAGGGCTGGACCGGCAGAGTCTCCCGTTGCGGTGCTGAATCCGGTGCCGATGTCTCTGGTACCGGGGAGCATGGAACAGCACTCAGGGAAGGCGCTGCGGGTGCCGGCACAGCTAATCTCAGCCGCGCATGTGCAGGAACTCTCGGTGCCAGGGCTTCCATGGCCGGCTTCGCAATGGCCGTTGAAGCCATTGCCGGCACCTACTCCGCTCGCAAACCCTTTGTGGGTGCTGGAGCGGAGTCCTTGTGGTGGGCTACAGTTGGGGCCGAGGAGCTATGGCCCTTGCCCGACTTGTCACAGTATAATTACATCACTCGGTGGTTTGATAAATCACCATACAGTATAACTACATCACTCAGTGGTTTGATAAATCCTCACCTCTAAACAATGTAGTTATACTAACCTAACACTTAGCACAAACAGCACTATGTTGACAAGAGGGCTTCTCCCATTGACACAGTTACTGCCTTTTATGGAGGTGGGTTAACTTCACCAAGAGGGGCACAGCAGCATTTTCACAGTAGCAGAATTCTAAAGAGCAGATGTGCTCCTAGTCTCAGCATAAAGCCCAGTCCTGAGAAATGGTGAAAACCTGTAGCTCTAAAAACAATAAAAAATGCTAAAAGGATCTAACTGCACTTTTGCAAGGTCAACAATCCCAAGTCTCCTGTGCTGTAATCTTTTCTAAAAATAAATCAAAACAAGATAAAGATTAAGATAGGTTCATTGATAACTAAAAGAAATCACATGATTTTATTTGCTGTAGCCCTTCTTATCCAAACCTTTCTCCCAACAGCTGTCATTTTCCCTTAGTATGTCTTAATCTATGAGCAGATCAGAACAAAAGCTATGGTTTTTGCATGTGTATTTTTATTAATAGTCATGGTCAGGATGTGAGCAATAAACATTCACAGATTTGAGAAGCTGGATGGAGCCCTGCCACCCTGGGCTGGAATACTGGAATTAAAAAAAAAATCATGGTGCTCTTGCAAAATCATGATATCCATGACGCCCATGGCAGATTCATACCAAGATTGTTCTGGGATGGATAATATCATGCTTATTTTACAAATAGGTAAACTGAAGAATGGAAAATTTTAAGTCACTTGTCTAGAATCATAAGCTGAGTTATTTGGAGAACCAGAAAGGAAACCCAGGAGTCCTGATTCTCTGCTCTGACTACTAAACAACACTATGCCTCGAGAAACAATTGGAAAAGGGACTCCAAAGTAATAAACTCTGCCCAGTCAATCTTCTACACAGCAGAAGAAATGAGTTTGAGTACTGCACTAGAGAAACTTACAGACGTGGTCTATGAGGTAATATATATTTATTTAATTTATTGAGATAAGTGTTGGAGCTTACCCAAAGCTTTCTCAGGTCTGTGAAGCTCAAAAGCTTTTCTCTTCTTCCAGCAGAAGTTGGTTGATATTACTACACCCACCTTACCTCTTTAATAATCTGGGACCAACATAACTACCAAAATCCTGCAAATTAGAGAAGCTTGTTAGCAATCCTAATTCATATAAAACAAAATATAATTTACACTGTCATCTATATAATAAGATTCCAGGATGGTTCCTCTCTGTGTCACTCTTAAGCCTAGAATATATGTAGCCAGACTGAAGCAATGGAAACAGCTACAAGCATAACTGATTTCTCTTCTTATTGCAAACATCCATCAGGTTCAAACATCACTAGATGTCCAGACTAAGGCCATTGAATACAGGCAGTCCCCGGGTTACGTACAAGATAGGGACTGTAGGTTTGTTCTTAAGTTGAATTTGTATGTGTCGGAACTGGTACATATTGTAAGGGAAACTCTAGCCAAACATTTCTCCAGAGCTCAGTTTTATTCTCCCACACCTCACTTCCTTCAGTCCTTTATTCTCAAGCTGAGGTGTCTGCTGA
Organism: Pelodiscus sinensis; assembly: GCF_052426305.1. Taxonomy (NCBI): domain Eukaryota; kingdom Metazoa; phylum Chordata; order Testudines; family Trionychidae; genus Pelodiscus; species Pelodiscus sinensis. The sequence goes on from NC_143054.1 coordinate 19,681,249, forward strand.
GAAAAGCCGCTCCGCGTCTCCCTGGTCTGCTGGGGGGAAGCAGCTAGTGTGGGGTTGCCTCACCCCGTTTGTAAGTAGGGATCCGATGTAAGTCGGATCCATGTAACCCGGGGACTGCCTGTATTTAAACCCTGTGCTATATTTACTTCACAGATTACACCCATTCAATAGCACAGGTTTTTAACTGATAGTGTTTTTAATTTATATCCGTGCTTCTAGCTTTCTGCTGACAGTCAAGATTTGTCATCCAGGGACTACACAAAAGTACTTTGGACTACCAGGGAAGTTGACTTTTGAATTTTTGGATTAAACTGAGCCCAAGCGCAGTAGTGCCAGTCATCTATGGATTTCAGAAAGGGGAGCTTTAGTCAATGCTACTCATAACTCTCATATGCTCTTCATTTGAAGGAAGGTTATTCATAGTAGTCCCAAAATTACCACAAATTTGATGTTCACTCCCTTTAATTGCTGAAAATAATTAACAAAGAATTATGAAACTCAAGTTATAGAAGAGGTTCTCTTCTTAAATAAAGGAATCCCACAGCATTTTAAGTTCTCTGAACAAATAAGTTTTGTTTCCCTCTGAGTCTGTCATATAGTGCAGTGTTTTTCCACCTTTGTTTAATAAAGCACCCTTTTAAAAAAAAAATTATAAGTACCCCCAGTACCTACAGTTTTCAGACACAGATTTTTGTTCTACCATTGCAACACATTTGTTTACACAACTTAATTGAAGCCAGGTGGGTGATGAAATATTTGGCTGTAAAAAGTACAAAAGTGATAAAGCGCTGTAAAACTTAAAACAAAAAATCAGTTTTATCCAAATTTCAATTGTGTTGATGTACCCCCAGACTTCTCTCAACTCGTACAAATGGTTGAAAAACAGTTATAGTGCTTTGGGGTCTGGATGGGCTGAAAAGCAGTGTATTGACAAGTCACCCTCAAGCAGATCCTAAAGGGACACTTTTGGGCACCGTTAGTCACTGGAAAAGGCCAGGCAGTTTGCACCAGTGGTGTTCCTTTTCCTCTGTGAAGTGTGCAGGTGGAGGGGCCATGCTGCCAGGGGATCCTAGCAGCTGGACAGTATGGTTATGCATTGGAGCACCAGTGCCCTTGTGTGCGGTATGCAAAAGGGTGCCAGGCAGTGTTCCCTGTTAGCTGTGTGATTGTGTGACAAAAGCCCCCAGCTGAGCAGCAGAACCCACACAGGTGTGTGTGTGAGAGGGGATGGGGGGGGGGGGGGGGTTTCTTTCTATTTGTGGTGCACATTGGCACACGCCTCAGTGTGCACAGAAAGCACCGGGATGGAAAAGATCCCCACGGGGATGGAAAAGCTCAGATGGAACACTCGTGCCGGGTGCTGTCCCCCAGCGCCTTGCCAGCCCATTCCACACGGGCACCTAACGGCAGCGGTCACCAGCGCGCGGTGGCTGGGAGGGGGCACGTGCGTGCGTCCGCCGAGGCGCCGCAACCGCCAAACAACCGGGAGGCGCGTCGCGCGCACGCGCGGGGCCGGGGCGTCAGCGCGCGCCCGGCTTCCCCGCCCGGGCGTCTTCCGAGCTGCCTCCGCTGCCGGGCGGAAGAAGCGGGGAGTTGCCCTCCTTCCGCCCGGCTTGGCAGAAGCGGCTCGGCAACCGGCGCCTGCAGCCCTATGGCCGTGGACATGCTGGGAGCCGCCGGGGAAGGTACGTGGCGGGGCGTCCAGGCCAGGGCTTTCCCTCCCTCCCTGCCTGCTCCCAAGCGACGTTTCCTGCCCGGGCGGGGCCGCGCCACGCAGGGGAGTAGTGCAATGCCGGGGGCCGCCTGTCCGTCCGGGAGCTGCTGTGCCGGGCACCTGCCGGGCGCTCAGGCCAGGGCTCCTAGCTGTGCAGGGGACAGGGCGGCGGGGCTGCTGGGACACATCAGTTCCAGTTCCGGATAATGCCCACAGACCGCTTCTGCATGTGGACCATCCCCATCGCGCAAGAAACAGCCACTTCCCTAGCGAACGTTGCATGCAGGCGTTTTCTGTCGTGCGAGACAGAATAGGGGTGGTGCCACAATATTGCGTGCAGTCAGAGCGCAGGACATATCGAGTCATGTGTACCGTAATATTTACACCATGACAAAGCAGGGATGCTAATTGTATGAGCATATTGTATTCAATGCTTCATTCACTAACAGTGTTGCCAGAACAGATTTGTATGCATCTATGCATTCAGTAAAATCAGCGTGGTAAATAATGTTCCCAGTCGTCTGTTTCCTGTGATATTACTAATTCTCAGGTAAAATCTCTTAGGATATTATCTAAATAACATCTGAAACGGACACGATGCCTCTAGAAAATAAGAAGAAAGACTCCATGGCCTAAATCCCTATAAACAAAGAGTGGGACTGACAAAGGGATTTAGGTATTGCAGTGCTGAGTACTATAGCACTTTACTTTTAGATGCTTAGAAAATAATAGGATCAACACTGAGAGATGCTAACCCAACTCAGGAACTTAGGCTCCCTGCACAATGCCCAGGAAGAGTTTAGATGCAGTGCACAAACACTTGTACACTAGGTCTTGAAGCTCCCTAAACTAGCCTGTGGGAGATACCAATGACGGGTATATACAAATCCAATGATTACCAACCAGGTTGTTGTGTACCCCTGGGGTACTCATGTCTTCCAGGAGTTGCATCAACTTGTCTAAATAGTTGCATACTTTTAAAAAAGGCTTAAAAAAACTAGTGTTTTTTACACTAGTGAAATCTGCAAATAAAATTTCATACTTGTTTATACTGCTCTATAAAACATACACTGAAATGTAAGTGCAATATTTATACTCCAGTTGATTTATTTTATAATTATATGGAAAAAATGAGAGAGCAGTTTTTCAGGAATAGTGTGCTGTGACTTATATTTTTATATCTGGTTTTGTAAGCCAGCAGTTTGTGAGGTGAAATTTGGGGGAATGCAAAACAAATCAGACTCCAGGGTACAGTAATCTGAAAAGCTTGAAAACTATTCTCCTAAATCATACCACCTTTTCAGAGAGAGGTCCCTAAATCTTGGGCTTTGTCTGCACTTAACAGTTTAAAGTGCAGTTCTTTAAACTCAAAGTGTGACCATGGTATAAGTGCTGGGAAAGAGGTCTCTCAGCACTCTATGTAAACTATCTTTGCAAGAGAAGTAGCTAACTAAGTGAGGTTAGTATTATCTGGCCATGTGAACTATGGTACAGGCAGTCCCCGAGTTACGCGGATCCGACTTATGTCGGATCCGCAGTTACGAACGGGGCCGTTCCTCTCCCTGGTCTCCAGCAGACCAGGGAGAGGAAGCAAAGCGGCGGAACACGTGGGCAGCGGACAGGGCTGTCCGCTGCCCACGCGCTCCGAGGCTTGGCTCTGCTTTCCCCCTCCCATCCCCCTGGTCTGCAGACCAGGGGGACGGGGGGGCAAAGCAGAGCAAAGCCGCGGAGCACACGGGCAGCCGACAGCCCAGACGCGTCTGGGCTGTCCGCTGCCCGCGTGTTCCACCGCTTTGCTCCCCGTCCCCCTGGTCTGCAGACCAGGGGGACGGGGAGAAAAGCAGAGCAAAGCCACGGAGCCCGAGGGCAGCAGGACAGCCACTGCGCGTCTGGGCTGTCCCGCTGCCCCCGTGCTCCATGGCTTTGCTCCGGACACCTGTGGTACAGCAGCTGGGGCGCTGCTAGTTGGTCCCGTAGCGCCGCTCTGGGCGCTACTGGACCAACCGGGCAGCACCCCAACTGTTCTGCCCCAGGCGTCCTGATTCAGCCACTGCTGGTCAGATTCAGCAGCGGCTGAATCAGGACGCCTGGGGCAGAGCAGCTTGGGTGCTGCTGGGTTGGTCCAGTAGCGCCGAGGAGCGGCGGCGCTACTGGACCAACCCAGCAGCACCCCAGCTGCTCTGCCCCAGGCGTCCCCAAGTCAGCCGCTGCTGAAACTGACCAGTGGCTGACTACAGGAAGCCCCTGCCCCGGGCTTCCTGGAATCAGCTGCTGATCAGTTTCAGCAGAAGCTGACTTGGGGATGCCTGGGGTTCTTAAGTTGAATCTGTATGTAAGTCAGAACTGGCGTCCAGATTCAGCTGCTGTTGAAACTGATCAGTTTCAGCAGCGGCTGAATCTGGACGCCAGTTCCGACTTACATACAGATTCAACTTAAGAACAAACCTACAGTCCCTATCTTGTACATAACCCAGGGACTGCCTGTACTCCTCACTGTTGCAGAGAGTATGGGAAATTGACAGGAGAATGTGGCTGTCACAGAAAATTGATGTAAGGTACCTCGAATCCAACCATGCAATTTATGTAGCTCAAGTTGTTTATCTTACATTGATTTTTCTCCGCTAGTGTAGATCTGGCCTCAGGTTCTCTTCTTCCTACAACTATAATCTAATGCAGGGGTGAGAAATAATTTTTGCCCTGGGGCCACTTAAATTTTTTTTGAAGTAGCCCTGGGCCACCCTGGGAGGGGCAAGGCCTAAACAGAAAGGGGTGGGGCTACCCGGCCCTAGACCATCATTGGTCTGGGGATGGGGGTGCCCCTTTGTCTCCCCCCTTCCCATTAAGCACCCATGCCCTGGAAGAGGCTTGGCCCGCTCCTACACCCTCAGGCCAATCAGGGCCTGGGGGTAGGGGAGCACAGAAAGCCTCCTCCCGCCCTGTGAGGAGCACGTGGCAATTTGAAGTACCGCGGGCTCCTCGCAGGGTAGGGCGAAGGAAGCTTCATGCAGCTCCCCCCAGCCCCAGGCCCTGATTGGCCTGGGGGTAGGGGAGCAGCAGGGTCTCTGCAGGCTGGATCCACCTGCTTAGTGGACCGGATTCAGCCTGTGGAGGCCCTTTTGCTCACCCATTATCTAATGTCTGAAGACAGTGTCAGTGGAGAGGTTTTGATTTATGCCAGCTGAACATGTGGCCCTCAGTTTTTGTTTGTTTTTGTTTTTACAGGGCTAGATAATACTGACCTCACTTGGGCAGAAGAACATAAACTTCTTTTCTGACAATATTTTTCAGTAGTTTGTTATGATAAATCATAACGAAAATATTCAGCAGCCTGGAGCTAAAACACTGGGTTTGTGCAATAATATTGCTGAGTATTGTTTCATAGTATTTTTTATTAGATACTAATTAGAAATGTTTGCGATATAAATTCTTATCAGCTTAATTGTCCTTTCTTCTGGCATTCATTCTTGCTTCCAAGTTGACACTACAGCATGCACGTGCTATGAAATCCAAGTCCTGCTGTATTAAAACTGTAGCAAGAAAAGACATCCTAACCAAAAGGACATGTTTCTGGCCTATCAATACAAACTAAATTTCTTGTATTCCTTCTTTTATTTTTTTTTTGGTCTGATTTATTAACTGATCCTTGAACTCCTATTCATGTCGGTGGTCCTCATTCATGTCCCATTGGAATTCTTAAGTGAAATCCTGGCCCTACTAAAGTCTAAAGAAGTCTAGTAATTGACTTAACTGGGACCAGAATTTCACTGCTTCTGTGAATAAAATATTGTAGGATCAGATTGTATGTAAACTCTTCAGAGCAAGGTAGTTAGACTAGATTTTGAACTCTATTACCTCAGAGTGAATCCCAGCTAACATCACTGATTTTCTAACAAAACCACTACCATGTACTGAAGTCTGTAGATTTGTGAGTATTGAGCAATTTAATAAAACAAGGGTAACGCATCCTTTTATTTTGACGAATGCATCATTAAAATATTTAAAATGCTTTTATTAATGATACAGGGAAAAGAGAGAGGGAAGAGAAAAGGTTAAAGCATTTGAACTACAGCCTGCGTGTAACTGTGAAGGTTAACCAGTGAGCCCAGGATCTTGGGGTATGTCTACACTAGCCCCCTAGTTCGAACTAGGGAGGCTAATTCAGGCATTCGAAGTTGCAAATGAAGCCCGGGATTTAAATATCCCGGGCTTCATTTTCATCTTCCCGGGCGCCGCCATTTTTAAATCCCCCTTAGTCCAAACTCCGTGCCCGCGGCTACACACGGCACGGAGTAGGTAGTTCGAATTAGGATCTCTAATTCGAACTACCGGTACACCTCGTTCTACAAGGAGAGGGATTTAAAAATGGCAGCGCCCGGGAAGATGCAAATGGAGCTCGGGATATTTAAATCCCGGGCTTCATTTGCAACTTCGAATGCCTGAATTAGCCTCCCTAGTTCGAACTAGGGGCCTAGTGTAGACATACCCTTGGTTACACTTACATGTCTCTAATGATTTAAGACCCAATGATGTTATGCTGGATCCCATGGTGCCAGGAGATGTAAGGGGAGGAAGGGGGCAGTCATAATGGAAAGCTCACTCCTTTCTATTCTTTCAGTCAATAATGGTTGCATCTGCCTGCTCTATCAATTTTCCTCCCAAAGTGGCTCTTGTTGTTTTTCTTAAAAAGGACTCCAAAAGGGAGTGATGGCTGGAATTGCCCTTCCCTTCATTTTTTGTTCAACAGTTAGGCTTTGTTTCTGACATACTATTTTTGGTTCCTTGATTTCCAGTTCCACGCTTCTTTTGTTTAGCAGGCATTATATTATTCTTGAGTTATGTCAGTAGCCCTTTTAGTTTGGATTAATTCAATTGCCTCGCTTTTGCGCTTTTTCCCATCAATATTCATTGTCATACGGGAGAGACAGAAAGAGGCTTGGCTTTCTACTGTATCCCTCACACCTTGGGTCTGGCATTGATGGCATCCTGCAGAGAGAGAACTTCTATCCTCGCTGGCTGGAGGACAGGGTTTGTGTTTGGGGAAGGGTGCATGAGCAACAGACGCTGCTTGCCAGAGATAGAGATACTGGTTTTCCCACCTCTTCATCCCCTGGTTAGGTCCCATGCATGGGATCAGGTTCCTCTGTATCACCGTGCTTGACCGGGAGTGGATGCTGACTGAGTGTGGGTATGATTAGGGGTTTGGAACGGGTCCCATATGAAGAGAGATTAAAAAGACTTGAACTTTGCAGCTTAGGAAAGAGGAGAATAAGGGGGGATATGAAAGAGGTCTATAAAATCATGACTGGTGTGGAAAAAGTAAATAAGGAAAAGTTATTTACTTATTCCCACAAGATAAGAATCATCACATGAAATTAATAGGCAGCAAGTTTAAAACAAACAAATGAAAGTTTTTTCTTTGCTCAGTGCACAATCAGCCTGTGGAGCTCCTTGCCGGAGGATGTGGTGAAGATGAGGACTTTAACAGGGTTCAAAAAAGAACTAGATAGCCATTGATGGACCTAATCTCCATGAATCTATTAGCCAGGATGGGTAGGAGTGGTATCCTTAGCCTCTGTTTGTCTGGAAATGGGAGACAGGAGAGGAATCAAGTGAGGATTTCCTGTTGTGTTCCCTCCCCCTGGGGTATTTGGTATTCACCACTGTCAGCAGATGGGATACTGGGCTAGACGGGATACAGGGCTAGCGGCCCAATTGTTCTGTTCCAGTATGGCTGTTCTTATGGTATGACCCTGTGCTGTATGCAGCACTGCTATGTGGTTCCATGACCCCAGATGCCTTAGTGGTTGCTTGTCGTGGGAAGGTGTCCCACCACAGGTATCTCACAGAATAAGGAAGGCCTCTCCGGGAACTTTGTGAGCAGGACCAAGGGTTTCTTGTGTGAGAGCATCATGGGACTGAGTGCTCCGGACTGGTGCATCACGTACACCCATCTGCACAGGCTGTTGTGCAGCCCCCAGGCTGAGTAGGCCAAGAGAGGAGCATGCAGCCTGTCGCCTGCCTCCGGGTGTAGATAAATTATAGAACTCATCTGAAGTTCCTTCCCCAGGTTCCTCCGAAGCCTTGGAGATGTCCTAGTAGGAGACCAGCTCCAGGGTGAGGAGCAGGTCCTGGCTTGTGGGCATGGTCACCTGGCTGGCTGCATCCTATGCCGCCTCATCCTCCACCACCTTGTCCTCCTGGAGCCTGATGGTGGGTGTGTCCTGGCCAGACTTGATGATGACAGCCAGGCATGTGGCTGGTTCCCCTCCCAGGATGGCATCCAACTGCACGTAGTAGTGGCAGCTGTGTGGTGCTGCCCAGGAGCATCTGCTCTGCTCCCTAGCCTTGTGGTAGGCCTGCTGGAGCTCTTTTTTTTTTTTTTTTTCATCTGGCACTGGTCAAGTGTCCAGCTGTGTCCTTTGTTGGCCTGGCTGATGGCAACCCGGTCATATGCTTCTGCATTCTTCTTCCTGGTGCAGAGACCCTGGAGGTTGGGCTCCTCTCCCCAGACCTCAGCGAGGTTCAGGATCTCCACACCGGTCCAGGTCGGAGCTCTCCTGCATCTCTGACCAGTGGCAGCCGAGGGAGCAGCAGTAGTGGTGGCAGCTGCGGGAGGGTTTAATGGAGTGTAGGGGTCACTTACGGCTGCCTCGACTGCTGCTGTATTGCATGGAGCTTTCACAGCTCACCACGTGGGACAAGCCCTTCTGCTGCTGCTGGGATTTTTAAGCTCTGCAGGTGGAGGAGAACAATGGAGAAGCCAGGTGTAGCCAGAGCGTTCAGAGCTGCAGCTGGGAGAGACTTTGGAGGCCAATTCTTTGAAATAGCAACACCTGAGCTTTCCACACTCTGGTTATTTCGAGGTAACTACAGGCAGTCCCCGACTTACGCGGATCCGACTTACGTCGGATCCGCACTTACGAACGGGGCTTTCTCACCCCGGAAGTCGGACGAGAAAGCCCCGTTCGTAAGCTGCTCCGGTGCCCCTGGTCTGCTGGAGACCGTCTCCAGCAGACCAGGGGCACCGGGCGGGTTCCCGCGCTTCTGAGGCTTTGCCAGAGCAAAGCCTCAGAGGCGCGGGGAACCGCCGCTGCTGCCGCTTCAGTCTGGGTGCCTCTGGTCTGCTGGGGACGGTCCCCAGCAGACCACAGGCACCCAGATTGAAGCGGCAGCAGCGGCGGTCCCCCGCGCCTCTGAGGCTTTGCTCTGGCAAAGCCTCAGAGGCGCGGGACCCCCCCGCGGCTGCGGCTTCAGTCCGGGAGCCTGTGGTCTGCTGGGGACCGTCCCCAGCAGACCACAGGCTCCTGGACTGAAGCCGCAGCCGCGGCGGGGTCCCTCGCCTCTGAGGCTTTGCCAGAGCAAAGCCTCAGAGGCGCGGCACCCCGCTGCCGCTGCGGCTCTGCTCCCCGTGTCCCTGGTCTGCTGGGGGGGAGCGCAGCTAGTGTGCTCTCCCCCCCCCCCCCAGCAGACCAGGCTTTTGTTTTGGACTCTGGGGCAGAGCAGCTGGGGCGCTGCCGATTGGTCCTGCAGCGCCCGCTCTGGGCACTACTGGACCAACCCGGCAGCACCCCAGCTGCTCTGCCCCAGGTCCTGATTCAGCCGCTGCTGGTCAGTTTCAGCAGCGGCTGAATCAGGACACCTGGGGCAGAGCAGATGGGGTGCTGCTGGGTTGCTCCAGTAGTGCTGAGGAGCGGCGCTACTGGAGCAACCCAGCAGCACCCCAGCTGCTCTGCCCCGGGCGTCCCCAAGTCAGCTTCTGCTGAAACTGAGCAGCGCTGACTACAGGAAGCCCCAGGCAGAGTTGCTCTGCCCCGGGCTTCCTGGAATCAGCTGCTGATCAGTTTTAGCAGCAGCTGACTTGGGGACGCCTGGGGTTCTTAAGTTGATTCTGTATGTAAGTCAGAACTGGCGGTCAGTTTCAGCAGTGTCTGAATCTGGACGCCAGTTCCGACTTACATACAGATTCAACTTAAGAACAAACCTACAGTCCCTATCTTGTACGTAACCCAGGGACTGCCTGTATTTCGAAATTAGTGTAATTCCCTAAGAAAAGCAGGAGCACAGATTTTAAAATAAGCGGCCTGTTATTTTGAAATAATGGGGTTGGTAATGTGGATGCTCTGCTTATAAATTTGACCTCGGGGGTTATTTCGAAATAATGCTCTAGTGTAGAACAAGGCTTAAAGTACTTAAGATTTTATACTGACCGCTTCGTGTTTATGGTGATGCTTTTACTTTGGTTACTTTGTCGGTAATGTCAACTTGCAGTCATGTCTTGTTATATAGCTTATAGCATTTTGAATATTAGAGCCTTCCAAGTACAGCTATCAAAACATTATATAAACGTTGTGCTTTGTTACCACTCTTCCCACCACTCTTTACCATTTTATGGTGTGATAAACTGAGGCATGGAAAAGTTAATGAGTGATTTGTCTAAGAAGTGACACAGGAAGTTTGGAGCAATGCATCTATCGTGCATTAGCACAGAACCCACTCGTGTTACTGTGGCCTCAGTTCAGCAAGGTATTAGCCTGACTTCAAGCATCCGAGTCAGTGGAGTTACTCTCATTTTTGAAAGCGTGTTGATTGATGCTCTCCTTGTCCTGTTTTAGTCAGTGTAAAATAATCCTTCTCTGTTGATCTCTTTCCTGCTAATCCACCAAAAATAAAAACTGTAAATATGTAAAAACAACGAAGAGTCTCTGAGCTGGGAGACATGCGATCTTTTGTGGCTGAAGGTAGGGATGTTAAATTTAGATTAATTGGCTAATTGAATAGTTGATGCAATTTGCATTGACTGTTCGATTAGTTTATAAGGGTGCCTCCGCCTTTGAAATGTAGCCCTGGGACTGTTGCTACACTTCAAAGGTGAAAGCACTGGGCCTTTGTGCTCCCCAAGGCGTTTCAAACCCGCAGCACTGCATGGAGCCGGGGGTTAGTGGGGGGGTCCCCACCTGACCCCGGGCTGCACATGGGCACATTGAGCCCAGGGTCTGGCCCCGGGCTCCATGCAGCGCTGCTGCTTTGAAGCATCCCGTTCTCTTCCCACCCCGCCCCCCCTTGCTGCCTCTTAGATAGAGGCAACAAGGTGGGGGAAGCAAGGGGGAGCAACTAGTCTACTAGTATGTTGACTATCCAATAAGCCAGGGGTACTCAAGCTTGTGATACCGCGACTCCCCTCTCAGTTGCTCGCGACCCCCCTCTCCATTGCTGCAACCAGCCTCTCAGTTCCTCGCAACCCCCCGAGGGGTCAGGACCCACAGTTTAAGAAACGCTGCAATAAGCATTTGCTTATTGGACAGTCAACTAGTTGTTCACATCCTTAGCTGAAGGATTGGTGCCAACACGGCTACCTATCTGAGACTTATAAATATATAGCACTGGGGGTGATTTCTTCTTGTCCAGAAAAGCTCAGTAGGTCTTTGCACTGTACGCTTTGCAACATAAAATGTAATGCAAGATGGACTGACCCAGACATGTAGCAGGGATAACAATTGTACCGTGTTACTCCCCAATTGATCAATATGTACGAGCATCTTGTACCCCCAACTTAGTGACCTCTGTATCTTTATACAAAAGCAGCTGTTATTTTAGTGGAACACTGGAGGTAGGAACTGGGTTTATTTGATTATTTATAATTTAATGACAGCGTGTGTGAAGTGCTAATTACAATATATCAGTAAATAATTTATTTATAACAGCCTCTTCTTCTGTTTAGCAGAGAGTAGGAGACCAAGATCAGAAGAGCAGGTCCCTCTGCATGAAGAATTTATTTACTGTTGTGGAGCTGCTACTCAAGTCTTAAAGTGTGGGCCTTGGAAAAACCTCTTGGAAACTGAAAGTAAAACTCTCCCGAGACTCTTATTTCTGATTATTCCAGGTAAGTTTAAAAAAAAATCCAATGCTGTCATGAAAAGGACACTTGGTGGGTGGTTAAAATTAAATATGACAAAATTATCCAATACATCACACAGGGAATTTGAGGTAGAGGCAGGAATAGAACCCAAACTCTTGATGCTTTAATCACAAAGTCTTCATTCATTTGGTTTCTTAAGATCTATATTACAAGTAGTACTTTAAATGAATAAAACTGAAAATGTGCAAATTCTGATGTGCTTCTTATCCAGTTCACTTGCTTTCTGCATCATATTTATCTTGAATAGTTGAAGCACAGTGGGCAGTTTTGCTCTTCTTTCTGGTCAGTTTCACTTTGCAACTCTTGTCCTTTAGTATAATGTTACCTCATCAGCCTTGCACAAACGTCCAGTGAATCGTTAAAGTTACAGAGAAACGTTCCAACTGCAATTTAAAATAAAATAATTTCTTATATTAGTTTTGTTATAGATTTCTTTAAAGCAATTCTAGATTTTGAGTCTAAACTACCCTTTAGATCAAATGATCTTAAAAATATCCAAGATTACTGCTCACATTTATTTATATTTTGTAGAAACAAAATTGATAATATTTGCCAGATTAAATAGAATTAAGATTTAAGAGCCAAAATCATTGGTGGGAGTTTTGCCAATGACATTAGTGAAAGCAAGTGCTAGCCTCCAATGACCAAGTATACCATAACAATTATTATTATGTTGAGTGAATTCAATAGTGATTGCTTATGTTGGAGGAGGGGGCCAACTCTTTTGGTACCTTTTAACTCTATTCTCTCTCTATCACAGTACTGTACTTCAGAGTTAATGATCATTGCCTGAGAAACAGTAAGGCAATGAACAACCTTTGTGGTGTTCTACTTCCTTTTCATGTGTTTGACTAAAAAAGTTCTTAAATGTTCTCTAGGGCTATACAGTTATTCAGGGACAGATTAAAAAATGGTTAATTGTTTGGGGTATGGTGTATTTGGACACAAGTTGCATCATTAAAAATAGATGTGCTAGTCTTATTTCAGTGGTATTTGGCATCTTAGCATCAGGTCTCTAAATGTAAATTGTGTGAAATACACTGAATACAAATATATATTATTTCTGGACTGTGATTGGTGAAAAGCATATTACATATTTAAAAGTGTTTTAAAAACATGCCCTAAAATGTTATCTCCATTTCTACAGCAAAACAAAGCAAAGTTTAAAAAAACCAAAAACAACAGCCATGCAATTTCCATCATTTGAATCATATGCAGGTTCTGGAAGGCTCCCCTAGAGCTGTGTGTTTGATACTTCTGGGCATATCTCTTCGGGATTTGGGCACTATGTTTTGTGTGGCGTGTACTGGAGTTGGGAGATCATTTCATTTTAATGCATCAGCTAGTGTTAAGATTTTCACTATTTAACTGATCATTGAGAAATAATGCTCCTAATGAGTAAAAATCAGCCCCGTGCCACCTTTTCAAGGTAACAACTGGTGAAAAGTACTAGGGATGTTAAATTGAGGTTAATCATCTAATCGAGTGGTCGATGGAATTACCGTGGACTATTCAATTAGTCGATACGGGGGAGGGGTGCTCTCTACATCCGCTGTGACTCTGAAGTTTAAATGCATCCCCCTCTCCCACTGCCTCTGACAGAGGCAGCGGGGGGAGGAAGCAAGTAGTTGACTCGACTACCCGATAAGCATATGAGAGTAGTCAACTGTTGCCTTACATTCCTTAAAAGGTACTAGGTAACATTAGTAAGGGTGGCAGAATCTGTTCCTACAGTGACCTCTGTCTGAGCAGACCTCCCACTGAAATCAGCAGAGCTCCTCAAAGGAACAGGATTGGGACCAAAGTCTGTAGCATGCAGTCTACTTTCAACACATGTAGTTTTGGAAAGATAAAAAGGTCCGTTGAATTAAATAAATGTTCCTTGTATATTGTTGATACTTTCCTAAACATTGCTCCTGCCTTCAAGTGGTGGAAAAGGGAAAAGAATTGTTGTTTGTGAAGCAGAGGGATGCAGCGCTATATAGTTTTTGAGAGATCTATTTTGCAGAAACTTTGTAACTCTTTTGACCAAGCAAACACCCGGAAGGAACTGAAGTGAAATGTTCATAGCAACATTTGGTCTTGCGGTCTGGGAGCCTTTACCAACAGTTGATTCACGTTTTTGCCATTTATTTTCTGTACAAATTGGAAGTTCCCCTGTCTGTGAAAACATTTTTTTAAAAAGAAACAGGCTGCTAAACAAGATTTGGACCAAAGAATAATGAACGATGGTGAGGGCATTTCCTGGCAGTCAGTAACCAGCTGGAGGAGCTGAGAGCCCTTGGCTTTCCCCCAGCCCCATAACCAGATGATTGTTTTTTCCGTTTTCAGTTTATAGTAGCAATAATGACCTCCTGGTTCCTAGCAGTTAACAAAGTACCTTCTTATGTGTTAAAGCGTCTTTCAATTTTTAACTTTTACCATAGATACAGTGATCTCTTTACAGTACTAGTCTTTGCCCTAGCAGTAGCAGCTGTAGAGTAACCAACCAAGATGCAATTCTGAAGATAAATTATGCAAGTATTAATTTCTCTTAAGGTGATTGTCAATATTTTTTGACCTGGGAAGTTAAATATTGACTGAAGCAAAGCCAATGTCAAGTTTTTTCTCCAAGCACTCAAAAGTTAGGAAATGCTGGAATTAAGGTTTCCTGTGCAACCTTCTTTTGGTCCTCTTGTGAGAAGTATTATGATCGTCTTTAATTACATGGTCGTATACTCTTTTTTTTCCCCAAAGTTCTTTTTTCACCCCTGATACTCCCTTCCCCTTCAACAACAGTCCCAGCCCTGACTCCCCTGTTTCCATCTGTATTCCTTGCTCTTTCCCACTTCCAGCTAGAGCAGGAAATAGTTTCCCCCTCCCATGAAACTTTTAGAGATTTCAGAAATGTTTCCATTCTACATCAGAGTGAAACCAGAATTTTTCAGAGTTTTTCATGCAAAACCAGAGAGACATCTGCCTTAACTAGCCAGTAACCAGTGGGTGGGATGTTCAAATTCTGCTGCTTTCCCTCATCCCCGGTGAGTGCCCTATCCATCAGATATTCTGGCATAGATTTTAACCAGCAATTACATCCTGGACCTGGAAAGCCTTTCCCAATGGAAGTGTTGTCAAACCAGTTAATTCCCATGAAGAGTTTGGGATTTTAACAATTAGTATTTTATGATCAAAACCCAAAAGTTTTGTTTGGAAATTTTCAACCATCTGCATTATTGACTCCTTTTCTCACGTGCTCCTTTTCTACCCCTGTGCCATTTTCTTATCCCTATGCAAAGGAGTCATGATGTTTCCACTTCTCTGCCTGGCGGAGGGAGCACTGGTGCACAGAGTCGATAATCTGCCTGCTCTCAGTTCTTGTACCTAGCCCCACTCTGACACACAACAGTGGAGAGGAGCAATCATAGGAGGCCTACGCAGCCCTAGAATGGTGCATGCAACATTGTTTGGTTTGTGGGGATGGTGCTTTTGCCATCTGGTTAACATATAAAGGTTGTGAGGGAGATGGTGTATGCTTGGTATGGACAGACTCTTTAGACCTCCACATTCTTAATACTGAGCATATACAAAGTGCAGTTTTTTCAGTAGTTTATAACTAGGAATGATTTGGGTTCTTTCTTTTTTTAAATAAGGCCAAAATGAGGCACATCACTAAAACAAGCATGACCCTCGTGCCAAATTTCAGTTCCCTGCTGCAAAGCACGGAGACTCTAGAGTTTCTTTCCAAAACAATTGTAAGGTAGTTGTAAGAATTTTTAACATGGCCGAAACAATGTATTTCCCCCTCACCTTGTTTTTGAAAGCAACTGAACTGTTTTAGCTGAAACTTTCCAGAAAGTCTGGAAAGTGCCTTAAGCTGGTAACTAACATACAAAGTTTCGGCCCATACAGTTTTGCAATATTTTATATCTAAGCAACTGAAAAGAATCTTTTAATTTAAAGTGTTAGAAAATTTTAACTGTAGGTCTTGCTGTGTGAGCTGCATATAATAGGACTCCGTGTTATATAGATTGTTACATTCTGAATGTCTGTCCATTGACTATTTGCTAACACGGTGGGTCATTGGTGAAGAGAGAATGGGTTAATGCTGTTAAAATGTAAATAGGAATGCTATGGGTAACCAGTTAACTTGTGTGGAAATTCCACTGTGGGGAAATAATCATTTATCATTTTGCGATTCAAACAGTTTGCAAAAGCTAGAGGGAGAACAGTTAACTAGTTAAACAGAATTTTTAACCTTCTGTTTAACTGGTTAACTTTTTAATCAGGATTGTACATCCCTAATATAAAATCAAGTTTTAATGTTTTAATGTCTACTTAAAATATTAGAATGTTAAATGTTAGAAGTTAACTTTTCATCTCTTCATTTATTGCTATTCTGCAAACTAGGAATTTAACAGTGAAGGAGTTTAAACTGGTAACCGATAAGCATGAGCTTATTGCATACCAAAATGGGTACACGTGACTCCAGATCCAGCTCCCGGGGAGCCGGCTGCTGCCCTGCGCTGCTACCTCTGTACCAATAGTCGGTAATTTCTGGGAGCCAATAGCCAATTCTTGCTGGGAGCCGGTTTAATGTTCGCTCCCAGTGCACACTGGTTCTCAGGGATTTGCCTGCTGTCCCGTGTGTAACTGCTGACATTTTTCAGCGCTTACACGATTAGCTAATTATATACACTTTAACATCTCTTCTGCAAAGTAGATGTTTTCATTTTAACTTTGGAAAGTCATGTTCTAAAGCACTTTTTCTAAAAGCTTAGAACAGCTAGTATCTAGTAATATTTTCTTGGTAACTGATGTTTGTGCTGCCAAAAATGCAAATTGGATCAGGAACGTTGATCTACTTTTTATGGCGTTTACCTAGTGTTTGGGAGTCTGGGTTCAGTCCCCTGCTTTTCCATAGACTTTCAGCGTGATTTTGGCTGCCAAGTCACTTGAACTCAGATCTTGCAATTATGGGCCTAATTTACATAGATGTCAATGGGTGTGGCACCTAAATACTTTTGACCATTAGTCAACTTTTTCTTACAGTTTGTAGTATACTAATAATAGTAAATAATAATCTTTATCCCCATTCCACATCTGTAAGATCAGATAGACATTTCCCTACCTCACATGGCTGCTGTGAACACACACTGAGAAATGCCGAGATGCTACAGTATTGATATCATATGAGAGAGCATAAAATCCCCCTAAAGTTGGGAAAGCTTTACATAGGATCAAATGCTATATTTCAGATTCAATCTGTGCTTTATTTTTAGGATGGTTTTCATTCTTTGTTTCCATTAGCTGAAGGAGATAAATGAACAACAAAAAATTGTCAGAATATACTGAAGTACTCTTTTATTCCAGGGATTTAGAAATGGAATGACATTTTGGATCTTGAAACTTTTCTGGAAGATTTTTCCCAAATGTTTAGATCTTTTTGGTCTTTCCATTTTGCTTTTTGTTTTTTTCTCGCTCCCCACTGCTTTTCTTCTCTCTTTCTTTTTCATTTTCCTGTTGAATGCAATAGAATACATTATGTCCAGGGTTTTTTCTTTTTTGACAAACTGCAAGTTGTCCAATGACGAGGAAACTTTCAAAAGCTGCAAAAAGAAGAAAGAAAAATGAAACATAAACTCCCAGACATTCAAAAGGAGTTGACCTGTATTTATAATTCAACAAAAACTCTATTAACTGTGGAACATCTAAGATACTGGAGCAGGCCTTGTGGAAATCTGGGCTCTCTGATTACCTATCAACATATTCCCAGACAAAAACATTCAGAATTAAGTGGGTTCCCCTTCTCATCCCTCTCTCCCTCTAGCTTCTGTAAACTGTTTGAGTCACAAAATGATAAGTAATTATTCCCCAGCACTGGAATTTCCACACTTGAAAGGATTGTATTTATAGGTCTGTTCCTTTTATTGGTGAGGCAGCCCAAGAAAGGGCAAAAGGGTGACTGAGTGGTGGGTTGATGAATGGAAAATACAGGCAAGAGCAGAAGGGTGAGTCTCGCCCCAGAAGCAGAGGATGTGGAGCCAGGCACTCGCTGGTTTGAACTGAATATGGTTAGTTCTAATATAGATGATGATTCATTGTTCTGCTTATTAAAGTGATCTGGTGCATACTTTTCCAGTCTAATAAATTTCAAGCATATGACTTGTTTTATGTGTAATCAAATCAAACTGTTTGTAGCATACAGAAAGGAAAGATACCAACACGCTAAGGACCCTGCTCCTGCTCCCACCGGAGTCAATGGCAACAGGCCCAAACTTTGCAGGGGATTTGGGAATATGTCCTGTATCCTTATTTCCTTTTCATTATTTAATCAAAACCATACCTAAAGGGTCAAATTGCTCCCAGCCTTGACTTGTAAAAGCAGAAGGTCGTTCAAAAATACTGCCTGATCCTGTGCTCATTGAGGTCAATACAAAGGTTTTGTTGAGTTCAGTGGTGCAAGATAAAGCCCCTGGAGAGTGTCTTACAGCAGTTAAAATGCATAGACTTTAGTGGAATTAATCCTGATGTAACTATGACCAGGTGATGCATTTTTAAATAGGATTGTCTTTGTCCACATTTGGTGCAAATTTTGTTTGACATCATGTTAGAATAGGTTAGTTAATATATTCACGATAATTCAATGCTTTTCCCAACTGTAGGAAGAGCTCTGACTCTTTTAGTATTAACACTTTTACTGCAGTGTACTCCTGATTGGGGGGCACAATTAGATGTAGATTCTGCAAATGATTATGCGTATGCTCAATTTTACTTCGACAAACCTGTCCCATTGGAACGTCTGAGATTCACAATAGCAAAGTGATATATTTGCAGGATCAGGGCTATAGCTCGTTCTAGGGGATAGCATCAGAAAAATAATGGAAATTTATTTTTTATTTTGCAGTGTTTGGTTACTGTAAAATTAGCAGTGGCATGTACAATCTATAATAACAATATTTAACATCATTTGGCTTCATTGGAAACTGGAGCCCACAGAGTTTGATGGAAATTTCTTGTTCTGTTTTAAGAGTGTCTGTCTATTTATGTCTGTGTATTTATAAAACACCAACTTAGTAAATAAATAGAGTACAAACTTATATAACCTCTATGCTGTTTAGCTCAGTCTTCACAAAGTTTTCCTTACATTTCATTGCAGGAGTACTTTGTAATAGCTCCATTTCAAACATCCTAACTCTTGATTTCATTGATGTAAACAGGGGAGTTTTGTCATCTTTGTGGTTTTATACCAGGAAGTTTAGTTCATGGTTGATAACGTGTAATATAAATCATAACATTTTTTGTGGTAAGGTGTGCTTGCACAAGCTTAATACATTAATATACAAGAATCTTTTGAGGTTTTTATTCTTTGCCGTGCATGTAAAATACTCTTGCCAAGTTTTTTGATCTGCTTGTTTGCAGTTGGATTGCTTCTAGGGTATTGGATCATCGTGTTGTTTTACCAGTGTATGCAGTGATTTGGTAATATTAGATTTCTTTTTTCATTGTAAGATTTAGCCTGGTCTGAATCTCTTCTTAATCTAAGACTGTCACACGGCAGCTGCTTATGGTTTTCTATTCAATAAAGATTGACATACCCTGTAAAGATGTTTTGGGGGCTTGGATACTCATCCTGCCAGTACTTAGGGATGTGTGTAATTCTACTCATATGAGTAAGGCAGTCAGAATATTCATGTGAGTAAAATTTTGATGTTTGAGAATTAATGGCCTTAGCCACGTGTCGTCCTGAAATAAAATGTTGTTAATGTAAGTAAATTCTAATTTAAAGTGAAGTACTTTTTTAAGTTTTCACTTCCATTCAATAATGTACAAAACCAGAAATATATTTCAATACCATTTTAATCTATTATTTTCACTTCCTCTGGATGTCAACTTGTCAAAGGGTAAAGAATATCAGAGACTGCTGGATAAAGTCTAGTTGGCTGCTTTCATAAATTATTTATTTTTAAGGGAATTAAAAATCTAATTACAGTTTTAAGGGAAATGTGATTTTTGTAGAAATGATTACAAAAATCTGTTTATGTAATCCATTAGAAATTTGTTGGACCATAGTCACTGACTTCTCATATTGTGGGGGGTTTACTGCCCCTCCACACTTCAGATCTTTCCCCTAAACCACCCCTTCTCCCCAGTTCCTGCCCATACTTAACTGCTGCTCTGCCTCTTCCCCACCTCCTCCCCCAGGGCACCCTATCCCTGATTTTTTCCTCCCTCTTGGAGCTTGAATGCCATGAATCAGCTGTTCACGGTGCTTCACAAATGCTGAAAAGGAGGGGAGGAGTAGATAAGTGCGGGGGTGCCAGTGTGCCAGAGATTGGGGGGAGTAGTGGGAAAAGATTGGTACTGGTGGGTGCTCCACACCCACTAATTTTTCCCCAGGGGTGCCCCAGTCCTGGATCATCCACAGAGTTGGTACGTATGTGTTGGACTTGGAAACATTAATTCTTGTTTTTTTCCCACTTCTGTGAAGATACAGGAAATCTAGGTCTGGACTGTGAGCTTCTTGAGTTGGTGAGCAGTTACTCAAAGAAGCCACTACTTCAGTAGACTTCAGTTAAGCAACTCATTCAAGTAACTGCTTGCCAGTATGAAGAGGTACTTTTGTAGTCTGATAGTTAATGAATTAAGCACCATATCCTGATTCCACAAAGAAATTAAACCCGTTTTAATCTTTTTTTGTTCTTCACTAGTCCTTAGGGATGTATTGAAATGTGTTTAAATTTTAAGTATACACACACGTGCTTTGCTGAAGTAGTTTAGATCTTTAAATTAGTATGTAAAGCTTTGTAAGAGCTCATTTGCTGTATCTTTTCCAAGGCCTTGTCTACACTACCATGGGCCGTCAACCTAAATTAAGCAACTTCATGTATGTGTATAACTTAGCTGACGTTGGCATACTTAGCTCCGTTTCCTGTGAAGTCTTCACTGCAGTAAGTCAACAGCCGATTCTCTCGTGTGGATTCCACTTACTCTTCTTGTCATGGTGGAGTATGGGAGTCAATGGGAGAGCGCTCGGTAGTTGATTTATCATGTCTATACTAGATGCAATAAGTTGAGCCTGACTGGATCGATTGCTGCATGTCGATCTAGCCTGAAGCGATGATATACCCTAACTCTAACAGTTTAGGGCTAGAGTCTACTACCATTACTTGTTGCTCTGTGCTTGTCCTCAGGATTTCACTTGGACAGTTCACAAGGCACTTAAGCATGTGCCTAATCTTAAGCATGAGAGTAATCCCATTGAAGTTGAAGTAGTTCTTCTCACATGATTTAAGTTAGCCATATATTTAACTATTTTCATCATTCAAGGCGATAGAAAACTGAATAATAATTTGGATGAGTAAGAGTGGTAGAATCGCCCCTTTGTGCTACTCAGGAATTATTTAAATTTTTTTTTTCTGGAGCTTGTACTGTTCTGACAATAGTCTGTACAATCAATCTTGTGTGTTGAGTGAGGAAAGCGAAGTTTCTCTTCAATTCAAAGAATGCTACTGAAAGTGCTGATAGTCAGATGTGTTTATTGTTCACAGTTCTCACCATATGTTTTCCAGACACTTTTTATTACAAACCAAACAGAATTAACAACTGATAATAAGCAACTCATGCTTTTTTGAATATAGAATTGAACGGATATGCCAGAAGAGGGAGCTGTTTGAAAGATTAGCATAAATATGTTTTATTGTTTTGTGAAACTTCTTTTTTTGCTTCAGACAAAGAAAAAACATTTCTAGAATGCACTACATGGGGTGCAAGCAGTCAAAGACATATAAATGTAATCAAACTCTTTTGGTAATAGCGGCACTTTGTGAAAGTCTGTTTTCAGACATTACCTGTGAAATGTAAGGAGTCTGAATGTAGCAGAATAATTGACTGGCTTCAGTCCAAACAGACACCTTCCTTGATTAGCTTTATGATGCCAAATGGACACCTTCCTTTATTTATATTGTGCCTTTAAAAAAAAATTATTTACAAAGCATATCCAGTTTATTGCCCAGTTCTCAAGTGTGGTGTTAAAGTTGTAAATAATGTTCAGTGACAAGTAACAAATTAAAAATAAAACTATGATTTCCCTAAGAAAATAGCAGTACATTTTTCTCCTCCTCTAGAGGCATCTGTGATGCTGATTCCAATATTGTACCATCACCCGTGTTCTCATGAAGTATTGTAGTGTCTGACCTTTTATTTTCTTTCTAGAGGTAATACTAAAACATCCTTGGGTAGTTTTCCATTTGAGCAACACTAGATACACTAATGATAAAAATGTAGCCGTGTTAGTCTGGGGTAGCTGAAGCAAAATGCAGGACAATGTAGCACTTTAAAGACTAACAAGATGGTTTATTAGATGATGAGCTTTTGTGGGCCAGACCCACTTCCTCAGATCAAATAGTCTATTTGATCTGAGGAAGTGGGTCTGGCCCACGAAAGCTCATCATCTAATAAACCATCTTGTTAGTCTTTAAAGTGCTACATTGTCATGCATTTTGCTTTAGATACACTAAAGCAGGGATGGGCAATAATTTTTGACCGGGGGGGGGGGGGCAGAGAGGTACTCCAAGATTTTGGAAAGTGATCCAAGGCCTCACTCTTCCATGATATTAATGGAGGAGATACGGGGTCTGGGATGGAGGTTGGGTGCAGAAGGGAGCTTGGGGTAAGGGATTGGGGTACAGGAGGGTGACTGGAGTCTGGGAGGGACTTTGGGGGAAGGAGGTGGTTATGACCTAGGGCAGGGGACTGGAGTGACCTAGGGCAGGGATTTGGGATGTGACCTAGGATAGGAGGGGATTGTGATCTGGCATAGGAGACTGGGGTGCCAGATCTAGGAGGAGGTATAGAGGGGACAGAGGGTTTGGGTAAGTTGTGTGTGGGGGGGGGGGAGATGGTTGGGGTACGAAAGGGTTGGGGTGCCAGAAGCAGCTGGCTGTGGTCAAGAGACTTACTTGTCAGCTGCCAAACTAGCCTGCCTGCCTGGAGAGCTTAAAATGTTTCCCAGCCAGACAGACTGCCTGCTTGCCTGGTCATGTGCTTCATTGAATAATTGAGCCAAGGAGACTGTTGGCTGAGTCTTGGCTGACTGTTATTTCAACAAGCAGCTCCCATTGGCTGGTTTCAGTAGAGATGATAATTATTCTATGACTCAGCTAAATAATTTTTGTAAAGTGATTTTGAGATTTGTCAGATGAACGCCACATAAATGCTGTTGCTGTTTAAAGAACTTATGGATGCCTTATGTTTACAGGGTAAAAATAATGTCCTGTTCTGTTCAGATAATGAAGCCAAAAGAACCAGCTTGTTTTCATATGGGCATGTGCTATCTGATCTCTCAGCACTGTACTCTCTGTTTTTACCCTAAGTACTGACCTCTCTTAATGTGATATCCAAAAGCCTCACCGTCTTTAGTATACTAATTCCCATACCAGCCCTCTGAGGAAGAGATTGTTCCCATTTTACACATAGGGAAACTGAGGCACAGAGTAACTAAATGAGTTGCCGAATGCTATTCGGGAAGTTGGTGGCAGAGAAAGGAATTTAATGCATGTCTCCCAGATTAGCACCCTAATTGCTGATTCATCCTTCCTGATGGCTCAGTCCAGAGATCTCCATGTAGATGTCCCATCATTAGCCATGACTGACTCAGCTCCTGGACCTTCAGTTCTTTTAACATCTTTCCTTCTGATACTTTTTGCTGGTGAACGTGTACCCAGAGAAGTCTGTTAACAGCAGGCAAGAAAATTCTCCACTCAGTAGAGTTCAGGGCAGTGAGTATTTCTGCTCTGATTAATTGGCTAAACAGTGTGATTTAATTAGGAATTAATCTCTTCTGCTGTGAGGGGATGGATGATGACTTTCCAGCAGTGGGGAGGTTCCAGGGCATGTGAGGAGGAGTGGGTCACAAAGTGTCTGGTCACGCTATGCCAGGTCCTCCTAGGGCACCAATCTGATGCTGGATCCTAGAGATTTTAGTGCTTGAAGCACTTTTAGTACTTGCCTTGGAGTTTGTGGTACAAAGAACATTCTACTAGACACCTAGAAGGGATGGGGGGGGCACCTTACCCCTCCAGCATTCCTCAGGAGGACAGTGAGTGTTCCAGCTCCACCGTGCCTCATGGCTTCTGCCAGAGAAAGCCAGCTTTAGTTTGGTTTCCACCCAGAGTTCCAGAGCAGTCATGCCAATGGATGCTGAACCTAACAGGTGATGCAACATGGGCCACCAAAGAGGTTTTGGACCTTAAAGTTGGGGTAAGTGTAGTTCATTGGCTCTGGTGGTCTTGCTGATATTAGAACGTGGCTCTTCCTGTGTACTTTAAACAGATTGTTCCCTTGCTAGCCCTGCTGAGGGATGAGAGGAAGGGACTGATTGAAAAGGGGAATAGAACCTCTGTTGTACTCTGGCAATTTTGATATTTGTACTTAAATGAAACAAGCAACAGGAAACATCAGCACAGTCCAGCACTACAACTTAATGACCAGGGGATATTCAGGCAGGTGAAATACCCCTTGGAGAGCAAAATAACTTATCCCTTTCCAACAATTACAAGTTGAGGGAAATAGTTGCTAAGGACACAGTTCTCCACTGTTGTGACACATATAGTGCAGGTAGCATCTTGCCGATTCTCATGCTAACTGAGATGCATTTGCAAATGACTGAATTTTACAAACTTAGAAATGAAGGGAAACAGAAGAAGTGGGCTGTGCCCACAAAAGCTAATGATACCATCTACTGTATATGTTTCGTTAGTCTATAAAGTGTTACCAGGCCATTTGTTGTTGGTTTTTAGTTTATCCTGTACAGACTAACTCGGCTACCCCCTGAAGCTTCTGGGAAAAAAAGTCAACATAATTCTTTCTTCTGCTCCCAAGCAGCAACACTTCATTTATAAAGATACACCATTAACCTGGTGCATATTATAAGCTAGCTAACTTATATCTCTCAAAATGTAATTGTAGAAAAGGAATCACCATTGAATGGTTGTGTTTCTAGTGGGATCCCACAGTGGTTCTTGGTCCTCTACTATTTAACATTTTTATTAGCTACCTGAAAGAAAAGATAGAATCATCACTGGTAAAGTTTGCAGATCTCTCTCACATTTGGGAGGTGATCAGTAGTGAAGAGGACACTCCGCTAATTCAGAGCGATTTGGATTGCTTGATAAGCTGGGCTCAAATAAACAATATACATTTTAATGTGGCTATATGTAAATGTGTATTACTAGCAACAAGAAAATTAGGCTATAGATGCTAACTTCCCCTCTAGCCGCAAGGTGCTTGACACTCCTGCCCCCACTCCATCCCTTCCTTCAGATGCGCTCCCCACTTCTTCCTGTCCCCATTTCACATCGGGATTGCCCCTGTTCCACCCTTTCCACCAAGCCCCCACTCTGCCTCTTTCCTGCCTCCTCCCCTGGACATGTCTTGTGCTCCTCCCCCTGTCTCCCTGAGCAACCTCAATGTAAAGAAACAGCTGTTTTGATGTGAGAGGGAGGCTCTGGAATTGAGAGGAGTTGGCAGGCCACTGGCAAGTGAGAGGTACTTGAGAGAGGGGGCACTTGGCTGCCAGACGGTGCTGAGCACTCCCTAATTTTATTCCATTGGTGCTCCAACTCCAGAGCACCGATGGAGTTGATGCCTATGATGTAGGCCATGGTTACAGATTGGCAGAATCTATCCTGCTTCCCTGAACGTGTCTCCTTCCCCAAGCAGGGGAAGATTTGAGAGTCACGGTGGATAATCAGCTGACCATGTGTTCCCAGATTGATGCTGTGGCCAGAAGAGCTAATGCAATCATAATATGCATAATCAGAGGAATCTTGAGCAGGATGAGAGGTTATTTCCCTCTTTATTTGGCACTGGTGCAATTGCTGTCAGAATACTGTGAATACAGAGGTGTCTAGAGTTCAAGGATGTTGATAACTTGGAGAGGGTTCAAAGAAGAGTGATGAAAATCATCTTATAGTGATAGATTTAAGGAGCTGAATCTATTTAGCTTAACAGAAACTGTTAAAGAGAGATTTGATCACAGCCCATGAGTACATGTTGAACAACTATTGAATAATGGGTTTCTCAATCTAACAGAGAAAGGTATAATATGATCCAAGGGCTGAAAGTTGAAGCTAGACGAATTCACACTGGAAGTAAGATGTTAATTTTGAACAGTGAAAGTAACTAACCATTGGAACAGTTTAACAAAGGTCATGGTGCATATATATAATCACTGACAATTTTTAAATCAAGATTGGGTATTTTTAAGTTCTGCTCTAGGAATTATTTTGAAGTAAGTTTTCTTACCTATGTTATACAGGAGATCAAACTAGGTGATAATAGTTGTCCTTTCTGGTCTTGGAATCTATGATTTCTAGACTTTGAGCCATTAGCAAAGCAGTGCATTATCTTGAACCTATTCTCAGGGTTAACTTATAACATTTTTAGTCAAAATAATGTAATTTCTCTGATCAGCACTTCCATAATACATCCACAGATAAGCTTGACTTGCCTAATTATAATGACACAATTGTGTTTTCCCCCCCCTCCCTTTATTGTCAACAGAGAGCTAGTGTGGACTTTATTTTTGTCCAGAAAACTGGCTTCCACCAGTATCCCACAAACCTGTCCTGATGACTGTGCTCAGTGTTTTGTGAGCTCTGCTGACCTGCAGGCATGAGCTTCTTCCCTTTCAAAACTCTGGGAAGTATCTGACAGCTGAGTGAGAGGCTTCCTTTGGGGGAACAAGCAAAACACAGATTGTTGGAATGCTTCTGTTCTGTTGCTGCAGGGGGAGGGTTGGAGCAACTGCTGTGCTGCTTTACATTCCTCAGCATGGAAAACTCACAGAGCTATGAAGGAATCCCAAGAAGTGCACGGATCAACTTTGCTTTTCTGTAACAATGCACTGTGGGATCCTTACCCAAGTTGCTTTGCTCTCTCTGTGGACAGGGGAGCTAGCAATGTGGTCATGAAATGTCAACAATAGGAATGGTTTGACTGCTTTTCACTTTTGGCAATTTTTGCAATTCAACAGCACTTTTGTTGCCAAACCTTCCCAATGTAGACATAGCAAATGGTTTGTCAGATTCTCTCTCTGTCAAATCACAGGGACAGAAATTTTTGTATCAGAAACTTAATGCATGTTCTCCTTCTGAAGTTTGGATCCCCTCTGCTAATGGAGAGGATCCTTGATTGATGGAACCTTTTGGAAGGTTAGATCCTGCAGGATTGGCTGAGCAATACAGCAGAGACAGAAGAGGGGAAAATACCTTTATTGTAATGTACAGCTTTAAGAATTTTGGAACCATCCTTAGCTATGGAGCTGTTTTTTAAACAATGGTACGTTACTCATTGATTGGTCCATGACACAGAAGGAAAGAGGAAACTGCCTGCTGTTAAATGTGGCTGTGGAGGGAATTCAGTTTTTGTGGAGACAACATCTTGCGTAAATAAGAAGTTTAAAATGTTAGCATCTGCAGCAGTGATATATAATGTAGTTCTTCCTTCCTGACCACTGCTGGAAGTGCCTGAGCTGATACAGATCTGAAGTTACATTTAATACTTTGACCTGATGATCTCTTTAACTCACAGAAAGTAAACATGCCTTCAACTCACTTAGTCTAAGTAATGCATAGGCCAGGCTTCATTTATCCCCTGGCATAAGTCAGCAGGAGTCATGAAGTTATGCTTGGGTGAATCTGACCCACTATTCTTGAAAAAAATATTCAAATTGTGACACGTTGGCCAAGCCAAAAAATTAATTTCTAAGCTGCCAACCTTCCCTTTTCATGTCCCGTACCTGTGTTTTACAGTGCTCTCCAATACTCCTTAGTCATTCCTGAAGAAATAGAAACTCTCATAAACGTGCTATATGTCACTGTGATGGGGCGGACTTAGCACCTTCTGCTAGTTGTCCCACAGATTAACTCTCTTCATCATTGAGCCCTCTTCTGGTGATGCCTTGCTGCCATCACTTCTCCAGGGACCTATGTTACTCCCAGGACCATAGCATCCTTTTTGTGACACAGCCCTTTGACTATGCTGCACTCTGTTTCTCCGCCCCTTCTGGGGTATAGTATCATAGTCTGCTATCCAGCCACATCTCTCAGTGGCAAATGGAGGCAAGGCTCAGTGTGGGACCAGGCCTGACCACTACTCCTGGTCTTGGTCTAGGGACCCCATAAATAGCTGCTGATTGTGGTGCCCTCTGTAACTTCTTAGTAGATTTCCCTGGGCTCCTAACTGGCAACCCCAAAACCCTCTTTGCCTTTGCCTTAGGGCCCCAGCCTACAAATCCCTGCAGCCCAACAGGAGCTGCTTGTAGCTCCCCGAGTCTCTGCTTTCAATACTGCTCAGTCTGCCTAAAAGATAGCCGGTCCTACTCCCTCCTCAAGCTTCAGGGAGTGACTGTCGGTGCTCTGTACTGCAGCTCTTCTTATATCTTATTGACTGCTCCTAAAAGCCCTTCTGTGATTGGATGCAGCCTCCCTAGGACTCTGTTAACCCATAACAGCCCAAGGTGGGGCAGGCGCCCCGTCACATTTGCTTTTTCATTGTATATTTCCATCTCTCAGTTTTAAGTTTTGGTGCTCATTTCTAGTACCCAGACTTCATCAGGTCAGAGCACTTCACAGGCACTAATGATTTAGCTTTGCAACACTCCTGCATGGTGGGGCAATATTAGTAGTCTCTATTTACAGATGGAGAAGCTGGGATATAGAAGTTGACTGAGATTAAAGAGACCACTCAGGAAGGCTGTAGCAATCTAACCCCAATCCTTTGCTTGAACCACTGACACTGCCAGTTTTGGCTGAGTTGGAATCAGTAAGGAATACAGATGTGAGTACATTAGACTTCACGGAATGAAGCATAAGATATTATCTTTTCTTCAGGACTCAAGAGTGAGAGAGGATGCCAAATTGCCTTTTAACCTTTTTGTAAAGTGTAGTGGTCTCTTAACAGCTTTGAATATCCCAATGGAATCTTTTTTTTTTCCTAAGGAATGCAGCCATCGTTTTTTCTAATCTGCTCCCTTTATTAACATTAGTCCTTCTGTGTGTGTACTTACTTTGTCTATAAACTGTTTTATACTGAAACTATCAAAAACAAACACATGGTTTTCAGTTTTTCTGTTGTAGGTCCATGATACAAGGTTGGGAGACCTTCAGTTTACGTTAGGGATGTAAGTGAGTAGTTAAGTTGACTCCTGCCTCCTCCCCTCCCGTCTCTGTATCAGTGGGGAAGCAGGGGCTGTTGCCACAAAGCAGCCTCTGTTCGCAGAGAGTCCCAACTCCCCGCTGGGCCCCCTGCAGACAGATGGCTGTTGGCTGGCCAGGTAGCCCCGTTCAGTTCTGGCTCACGCCAGGTTTGGGACCAAACCCCACTGCGGCTCTGCAGTTTGGCTCATACTACCTTTTAAATTGCAGAGCCATAGTGCTTATTATTCTGAGGTTCTACTGTCTAAGAAAAATTAATTTAATAAAATCAAAGGCCAATCCATTGTCCTTTTGAAAATAAAACAGAAAAATGATCGGATTACCTTACACAGACCTGAATACAGGTTGACTGTTTGTTCTATATAATTTTTTTATCAAATATCTGGGTTGTTTTGATGGTTTTCTGGGTTTTTCTCTTCCATTATCTTTGCATATTGAGAGACTGAAAAAGTAATTAGAAACTAATATTAAAAATACTGTGGCCATTAAGCAGGGTGCCTTGCTTATTATTTAAAATAAACTGGTTTTGTTGGGTCCTGGTCGGCTTATGTTGTATAGACTAGTTCCTAAGGTTTTGTCAGATTTGAAAACAAGAACTTAAATGTGACATTGGTTTAGATTTCAAATAGGAAAATTGCAAGTTTACTAATTTCAATAAAGTGAATACTAGGATTTATTAAACCTATTTTTCGCATATTCTTATGTATATAAAAGAACATTCATGCTAAGCCAGGTCAACTGGTATAAATCAGTGTAGCACCCTGGAATGTTGCATTTATACCTCACAAGTTTCTGGTCCTAAATTTTTTTTATTTAAAATACATTGTACTATTTAATGTCACCATCTGGCTTTGTGTTTACCTAATAAGTTATTCAGTGATGCTTTCTGACATCGTCATTTCTGCAGCCTTGTTTAATGAACCTTTTGCTGTATCAAGAAATATAATAAATGTTCTGAATTGTTTACTTGCTGTGGGGGGAGGAAGAAAAAAATAATAAAGTTTAACTCGTGGGAAATTGTAGAGATCACATTAAGAGACTACTGCATCCTGCTAAACTTTTATGCTGTTCATTTGTCAATCTGATAGTTTCATCTTAAATTTTTTTCTGCCTCTAATAAATCTGAATTAGGAATATTGCAAAAGTTTCATAAGGAATCAATTGATTGATAAATCTACATCCCAAGACTAGCTGTGTTTAAAATCTGGGCAAAGAAAGAGCTGGAATTAGAGGTAATTATTGAAATGACATTGTACTTGACAAACGTAATGCACCTTTGTGGTACTGCTTATTAGTGTCTATGTCCAAAGATTTCACAGAGACATGTCTGGGATGTCAGACTTCAGTTATCTCAAGCCTATATTAGCATGTGCTCTTACTCATTCATGGAAAATCAGGATGCATTACCCTATTGTGATTTCCAGCCCTCAGTTTGTGGAATTGATTTGGCTAGCAGGTTATTCAGGCAGGTTAGTTAGGCTGGCAATGAGACTTATTATAAGGTGGTACTCCTGCCCTTCACTAGGAGTAAGGGAAGCAAATGCTCCCGTCAAACTCCCGCTGTGTGGATGGCATGGAAACGTGATTTAAGATATGTCTACTCCAGCTGTATAATGAATGTAGTTGGAGTTGCGTATCTTAAGATGACCTTCCACTATAGCGTAGACCGGGCCTAAAGGTGGACAAGTGACTGTAAATGCAAAATACAGGTTAGGTCCCCTGTTTACATAATGGAAGGAAAACCTTAAGGTGATCTTCAAATTCATTCATAGCTCCATAGTTCTGATGGTCAAAGTGAAGCCCAGTGTGTGTGTTTCTGCATAAGATACTTGCAGTTGCCTGCAGATACGCTAAGATTAAGGGAAAGAATAAAGGAGAGAGATCTTTTTACCCTTGTGTGTGCACATAGGTAAGAAATGAAAGTTAATTGGCAAGCTAATTATGATTTGTATTTCATATAACTTATTTACAAATCCTTTGCCCAGTATGTCATGGAAATCTGTATGTTTCCCTTTAAGGCCTGATCTTTACTTGTTGGAGGGGTGTACGTGTCAGTTTCCTTAATTCTTTCCCATATGTGAGAACATCATTGTATTCTGTACATGATCCATTTAAATCCATTTGACATTTAGGTGGGCTGCTTTCCATTCATGAACATGGGCAAGTTACATCTCTGCCTTCCTTAGTTACTGGACTGCAGCCAATGGCAGTTTAAGTTTCTGTGAGCAGGAAACTTGTCATTGTGATTCCTCAAGTCAGAATTGGAAGCCATAGCAGCCTTGGAAGGGGGCAATTGTAATCCATGTGACAGAAATGAAATCTGTGGTTGCTGCTGTGTGACTCAGATTTAAACTTTGTAGTTGTTCACTTCAAAACATGGTTCAGTATTTTGATTTTGTTAAAACAAATTATCACATGAATCTTGTTCTAAAATTTCTTAATTCTGTAACTGGAATGTTTCTAAAATTTAAATCTCTGGCAGTTGTTGCTATATCTAGCAGTTCTAAAGCCCTTTGAAAATCCACTGCTGCCTGTGTATCTCCCTTCAGTTATTCACTGAGGACATGTCTACACTTGCACCCTCTTTTGAGAGAGGGATGCAAATGACATTCGAAATAACCCTTATTCCTCATACAATGAGGTTTACCAGCTATTTCAAGAGAAGGGTTTTCTTTTGAAATAACCACGTCTTAAAAGCGTCTGTTGTTTTGAAATAGTGCCATAACTATTTAAATCCAGTTTCATTTGCAATTTCCATTGTCTTCATTTGCATCCCTCTCTCGAAAGAGGGTGCAAGTGTAGACGTACCCTGAGCTTCTCGCATTCTCTATGCTTTCTTCTCTATGTCCTGTGTGTCAGATTTAGACTTTGTGTATATGGGAATCTCCAAACTACAGTAAACTTCCGCTAATCTGGCACCTTTAGGACCCAGGGGGTGCTGGATTATCAGATTTGCCGGACTATCGGAAGGGGGGGCTATGAGGGGTCTGGGGTGGGGGGAATGCCACCCCAGACCCCTCATAGCCCCCCCTTCCGATAGTCCGGCTCTGCCCCAGGTGACCCCGATTCAGCCGCTGCTGGTCAGTTTCAACAGCGGCTGAATCGGGGAGGCCTGCAGCAGAGCAGCTGGGGTGCTGCCGGGTTGGTCCAGTAGCGCCGCTCCTCGGCGCTGTGGGACCAACCCAGCAGCCCCCCAGCTGCTCTGCCCCAGGCGTCCTGATTCAGCCGCTGCTGAAACTGATCAGGGGCTGATTCCAGGAAGCCCGGGGCAGAGCTGCTCTGCCTCGGGCTTCCTGGAGTCAGCCGCTGGTCAGTTTCAGCAGCGGCTGAATCGGGGACAGCTGGGGTGCCGCTGGGTTGGTCCCGCAGCCCCGAGGTGCAGCGCTACGGGACCAACCCTGCAGCACTCCAGCTGCTCTGCCCCCGGCTTTCCCGATTCAGCCGCTGGTCAATTTTAGCAGTGGCTTAATTGGGGAAGCTGGGGGCAGAGTAGCTCTAATGGTCCGGCTGCCTGAAGCACTTCCGGGTTCCTGATGGTGCCGGACCATCAGGAGTGCTGGACCATCAGATGCCGGACCATCAGAGTTTTACTGTACATTGGACCAGTGATCGAACTACCTGAGTATCCTGTCTCCAAAGGAGGCCAATACCTGCTGCTGAAGAAGAATGTGCAAGAAACCTTATCACTGGCAGTTACAGAATAACTAGTTAAGACAGGGTGTTAGGTATAGCATTCTGAGCACTGAGGATGCTACCTCACAGAGAAGTCTGCAGATTCAGCTGGGAGTAATTAATCAGTTTATGTTGAGGGGGATCACTGACACCTGGCGGGGCTAATGAGGTGTCTGGGTGGGTGGGATGGTTGGTTGGTTGGAACAAGAAGTCCTGGGGAGCTCAGAGGATGAGCTAGTAGAGAAAGGGGTGTGTGTAAGTCACCGCCTGCTGTATACTTGTGTCATGTTCTGTTTTGCTTGGGAACTAAAGAATAAGTGTAAATGTGGTGAAAGGGAAAGCTCGACTAAGGGACCATGAAAAGTGGCTAGGCAGCGCTGCTCGCTGAGTCAGGTGTGCCTAGTGTTGCTGTGAAGCCAGATGTGTTCCCGAGTTAGCCCTTTTGGAGGGAACAGGATTGTGCAGTATATGGGGTTGTGTATATGAATACCTAGTTCTTGGCAAACTAGGGTTTAAATCTACTCGCTAGCATGTCACATGCTACGTGTCCGTATGGACCCTGCTGCCATGCACTAACCTAATGTATTAACCTAAACATTTCACATTTATATTTTATTGTTACCATGGTTTTGGGGATGTGCGTTCTGCAGTAAATTTGGGGATTATTTCAAAGTATGTGAGACTATCTGCTATCTTTTCCCAACTAAAGTTCAGACTACATACTAAAAGATTGCAGAAATATGCAATACGCTTGAGTCTTACAGACTTAAAAGATACCTGAGTGTGCAGGAACGATGGTGGTTTTACAGTGAACATTATTATTTACTTACATTTTTTAGCACAAAAATTATGTGGTTGAGTTAACTTGGATAGTAATGATATATCTGAGTCCTATTTCTTTACTAGATATACAGCTTGATTCTTCTGAAAGTGCAGTAGCTTGTCTATTAGGTGTTTCCTACGTTTGTGCGTGTGTTTAAACAAACCTACAATTTGCTTCTGTATAGCTTTCTAGTAGAAATGTCAAGTTGTGTCAGCGTTGCTTTTATTGAACAATGAAAAACTGTGGGACAACCCTCGCTACTGTAAATTGTCATACCTCACAACTAAGTACTTCTGTGGGGAGAACATAACAAATACTGCCAGGCTCTTTAATTTAGGAGAGACAAGAGTAATAAGAACTCATACCTGAAAGTTAGTCAGGCAAATTTAAATTTAAAAATAAAGCACATATTTGTAACAATGAGAGTGATGAACAATTGGAACAAATTACCAAGGGGGGAGATGAATTCTCCCTCTCCTGATGTCTTTAAACCAAGATTGAATGTCTGTCTGGACAATACGCTTTAGCCAGGCCAAAGTTTATTGAGCCAAGTGGTTAATGTGTGATATTTTCTGGCCTGTTTTATACAGAAGGTTTGACTGGATGATCAAATAGTTCCTTCTGGCCATAAATCCTATGCAGTTGTGAATGTACTATTACTCCCCCAGTTTTTGTGCCATCTGCAAACTTTATCAGTGGTTTTGTTTTCTTCCAGGTCACTATTAAAAATGTTAAAGTGCAGGACCGAAAACTGATCTGCGTTGGACCCCACTAGAACACCCATTTGCAATCACATTTTGAGATCTATCAGTTAACCAGCTCTTTGTTCATTTGATGTGTGTCAAATTTATATCATTCTATTTATTAATCAAAATGCCGTGTTGTTCCAAGTGAAATACCTTATGGAAGTCTAAGGATATGTCTAGACTAAGGTTTTTTCCTAAAGGAGATATGCAAATTCAGCACTAATTTGCATACCTTCTTCCGATCGCTTTTTCAAAAGCAGATTTTTCGAAAGTGAAAGTAGTTTGGACGCGGTCTTTTCGAGGGGGGAAAAAAGCCCTTTTTTGAAAAAACCGCTCTTCAAAAAATGGCATAAACCCCCTTTTTTTTTTTTTTTTTTTTTTTTTAAGGAAAGGCCTTTTTTCCAAAAAAAAAAAAACCCCCCACACGTCCAAACTACTTTCACTTTTGAAAAATCTGCTTTTGAAAAGCGATTGGAAGATATCTCCTTTTGAACCCTCCCTCCCCCGCCAGCCTAGACGTACCCATAGTGTTCCTGTGAATGTGGTTTCCTCTCTCATCCAAAGAAAAAAATCAAAATATTTGTTTTTGTGGTTTTCACGCTTTATCAATAATTGATTTAATATTTTTAAAAATCATAAGAACCATAATAAAGAAAGCATAGCTGAGGACATCTGCTTAATATGTGCTTCTTGGTATAGATTAATCTTTGGAACCTGAAACTGCTACCATACACAAATGATTCAGTTGCCCTGAGGTGGTTGAGAGATGATGTGTTGCTCAAATATACTTGAGTACCTTTCAAATGGTGAAAGTTGATACAGTATATTACATTCACTCAGGGTTTCCATTTTTCAACAGTTACTTGCTGGGATAAAGAAATTGAGATATTCTTCTTCGAGTGGTCCCCGTGGGTGCTCCACTCCAGGTGTCGGGTCCCGTCCCGGCGCCGCTGGTCGGAAAACTTCTATAGCCGTAGCCGAGCCGGACCGCGCACGCGCGAACACAGCGCGCGGCGTTCGCGCCTTTGCAACGGACCGGCTCCCCCTTGTCAGTTCCTCTCAGCCGCCCGTGGTTGCTGGCGGAACGCCGTTTGTCTCCTCAGACAGGAGCCGTTACTACACAAAAAAAAAAAAAAAAAAGAAAGAGAAAGTTAGTTAGTTAATTGGTTAATAATAGTTAGTTAGGTAAAAAAAAAAAAAAAAAAAGAAAAAGA
Source organism: Pelodiscus sinensis (assembly GCF_052426305.1). NCBI lineage: Eukaryota > Metazoa > Chordata > Testudines > Trionychidae > Pelodiscus > Pelodiscus sinensis. Next base: position 19,716,529 of record NC_143054.1, read on the forward strand.
AGACAAAAAGACAAAAACGAGAAATTATGCCTGGGTCACCGGGATTTAAACGGTGCGCTCTCTGCAAAGAAGCCATGCCAGCATCTGACGGGCATGAAGCCTGTGTCAGATGCTTAGGAGAGGCGCATGTGCCACAAAAATGCACTCACTGTGCTAAATTGACTCCGCGGGCACGCAGAGATAGGGATATGCGCCTGAAACTGCTGTTGTGTGACAAAGCTTTACAGCCTCCGGAGCAGCAGGTCTCAAAGTCCTCTATAGCACAAAGGAAGAGATCAGATTCCCCTGAGGCGTTGGGATCAAAAAAGAAGAGAGTTTCTCCCACCCGCTCTCTCCCGCCTCCCTCGCTGTCCCGGGCTGGTCAGGAGCACAAGCCGGGTGTCTCCGGGGCGGCAACGCACTCAGGCAGGTCGCATAAGCCGCAAGCGGCAAGCCGCTCGTTATCGGCACCGGCTCCGCGTCCCGCCGAGAGCACGGTCGCTGCGGAACGCTCGGCACCGCCACAGGGGCTGGAGCCGCGACAGTCTGCCCAGCCGCATCGAGCGGCACCGCAAACGGCTATTGGGGGCCAGGACAAGCCGGCACCGTGCTCGGCACCGGATGCCGCATTGCCAGATGGCACCGGGGAGCGGAATGAACGGGGCCGGCAGATCGCCCCCCACCGTGCCGAGTCGGCACCGGCAGATCATGCTGCTATCGCAGCTGCACCGGGTGACCCTCTGCCTGCGGTGCCGGGCAGGATGCTAATGCCTGCCGACAATCCTGGCGAAATTATTCCTCCCCCTACCAGCTGTTCCTTATCAGTGCAAGGGGGAGAGGCTTCCCCTGCCTCAGCAGTCCCGACAAAGGCTGCTAGAAAGTCAGCACGAAGGCATTCAATTTCACCTTCACCTCAGCCTTCAGTTTCTCCTTCTCAGTCAATGAGGGCTAGTCATCCTCCGTTGTCTCATAGCCCAACAATGCCTTCTCCTCGCTGTAGGTCAAGATCTTGTTACTCTGACCATCGGGAACGATATCATTGCTACCGTCGGGAATCATCATACAGATCCCGCTCACCTAGCTACTCCCCGCCTAGATCTTATCATAGGCGGTATGACAGCAGATATTCCTCGCGAAGGTCTTCCCCTGACCATTTTGAATATAGAAGTCACCGGTCAGTTTCGGGATATGGGAGACCTCATTCTCGCTCTCATCACTGCTGCTGCCATACTCCTCATGAGGCACGTCAATCATCTCCAATTCAACACTGGAAGAGGGCATCGCCTAAGCACCAGAATCCTTCGCCTTCAGTTCAGCTATCTGAGCCCGAGGAAGGCCAGATATCGGATACGGACGATCAATTACGATCTGTAACTCAAAAAGATATCTCGACATCTTCCCCAGACGATGCAGTGTTTGAAGGGGATCCATCTCCCCCGGATGACACTAGAGACTTTCAAGACCTTTTTAGGAGAGTAGCCCAGTCTCAAGAGGTTCAGATAGCAGACACTCCAACGAAGCAGTTTAAGCTCTGGAGAAATTTACACCCCAAACAACAATCTAAGGTTGCTCTTCCTATGGACGAGGCGATCCTCCAATCAGCAGCAGAGATTTGGAATACCCCGGCTTCGACTCCACCAACTTCGAAACCGGCGGAAAAGCGTTATTTTATAGCATCCAAAGACTCGGAATTTCTGTTTACTCACCCGCAACCAAACTCCTTGGTCGTCGACGCAGCTCTCCAAAGGGCTAAGAACCCACAATTGAAGAATGCGGGGGCTGATAAAGAGGCAAAGAAACTGGACATATTTGGCCGAAAGGTTTATACGTCGGCCACCTTGCTTCTTCGCATAGCGAATTATACAGCTCTGTTGGCGAATCATAGCTTCGACAGTATAGCGAAACTTACAGACCTGTCCCAAAGATCATCGGAGGCAGACAGAGAGTTGTTACGATCGATCCTCAAGGAGGGCTATGCATGTTCCAAGGCCAATCTTCAGATAGCCATGGATATAGCAGATACAGCAGCTCGAGGAGTGGCAACAGCGGTGTCCATGAGGCGCTCTTCTTGGCTCGCCACGGCGGCAGTGCCCAAGGAGTTGCACTCCAAGGTAGAAGACCTCCCGTTTGACAAGGTGAGGTTGTTTGCAGAAAAGACAGATGAGGTGCTTCACACGGGAAAAGATTCAAGAACGACACTTCGGACGCTGGGGATGTACGCACCGCCATTCCGCCGCCGTCGTTATTTTCCATACCAGAGACGGTACGATTATCAGTCTCGGAGGCAAACAAATCGTCCGTTCGACCAGTCGCGACCTAGACAGCGCCCTCAACGAAGGCGTCCACCACCACCCAGGGTGACGGGCACGCCCGCCTCAAAACAGCAAGTTTGACTCCCTTGTCGGGGGCAAGCGCATCATACCAATCGTCATTACACAGACAAAACCCATTTTTCACCACCGCTTACGACCTTACTATCATCAATGGGTCGCAATAACATCGGACAAGTGGGTTCTGGAAGTCATAAGCAGCGGCTTCACCATTCCTTTCACTTCCATCCCTCCCACCACCCCACCCTCCCCGTCCCTTTTCAGGGACCCATCTCACGAGGATCTCCTGCGACAGGAAGTCCATCACCTCCTGGACATCGGAGCGATAGAGAGGGTCCCCGATCAGTTCAGGGGAAGAGGGTTCTATTCCAGATACTTTCTAACGGAAAAGAAATCGGGGGGCTGGAGACCCATTCTCGATCTAAGACGTCTGAATCGTTATCTTCGCAGACAGCGCTTCAAAATGGTGACACTGACTTCCATAATCCCATCCCTCGATGTCAACGATTGGTTCGCTGCCCTCGATTTACAAGATGCGTATTTTCACGTCACAATACATCCCGCGCACAGGCGTTTTCTGCGATTTGTGATAGGTCTCGATCATTTTCAGTATCGGGTTCTACCATTCGGTCTGGCTTCAGCACCCAGAGCCTTCTCAAAAACCCTGGCCGTCGTGGCAGCTCATCTGCGTCGGTTACAGGTGATAATATATCCATACCTGGACGACTGTTTAATAAAAGGTGCCACGCAGCGAGAGGCATCGCAGATGGTGGCGACGGTAGAACAAACGTTCGAGTCACTCGGCCTCCTCCTCAACAGGAAAAAATCAACACTTATTCCGACGCAATTCATAAAGTTTATAGGGATAAACCTCGATTCACGCACGGCGAGAGCTTACTTACCTCTCGAAAGGTTTCAAGCGATCAAGGATCTCGTGACCATACTAACCAGCAACACCATGGTATCGATACACAGTTGCCTGCGTCTCCTGGGTCACATGGCAGCGGCCACTGCTGTAGTTCCTCATGCGCGCCTCCACCTGAGGGGTCTCCAACATTGGTTGTCCACAGTTTATGTCCCTGTAAGGCACGACATCCAAAAGGTAGTATGCCTACCTCCGCATGTCCAAAGATCCCTGCAGTGGTGGACGAAAAAGCAAAACCTTCTGCCAGGGGTTCCATTCCATCGACAACAACCATCGGTACAGATAACATCGGATGCCTCACTCATCGGCTGGGGGGCCCACATGGGCAACGAACGAATTCAGGGCAAATGGTCTCCCAGCGAAAGGCGTCTGCACATAAATCTGTTGGAGCTTCGGGCAATCTTCTGCGCATGCAAACATTTTCTTCCCCACATCAGAGGTCTGACAGTGAGGATACTGACGGACAATATAGCTGCAATGTATTATGTCAACAGACAAGGAGGAGCACGGTCACGGTCCCTATGCGCCGAAGCAGTGCGATGTTGGAACTGGTGCATACAGAACAACGTAACCATAGCAGCGTCGTACTTACCTGGCACCGCCAATGTAATTGCAGACTCTCTCAGCAGGCAATTCCCCACGGATCACGAGTGGGAGATAAGGACAGATGTACTTTCTGTGGTATTTCAGAAATGGGGGATTCCACAGGTAGACCTATTCGCAACATACAACAACAAGAAATGTCGCCTGTATTGCTCGAGGGCAGGGCTCGGCAAGGGCTCTCTCGGCGATGCGCTTCTGGTCACATGGAAGAAGACACTTCTGTATGCTTTTCCCCCCACAGTGCTTATCTCCAGGACACTGGAGAAAATCAGCTTAGAAGCGGCGACTGTCATTCTGCTAGCGCCAGCGTGGCCCAGGCAAGCCTGGTATCCATTCTTACACAGAATGTCAGTTCAACCACCTTACCCTCTTCCTCTTCACCAAGACCTCCTTACTCAGGAACGGGGCACGCTGTTACACCCCAGACTGCAGGCGTTGCATTTGACGGCGTGGCTCCTCAGTGGTTAAAAGGGGATGAAAATCTCTGTTCTGAGCAGGTCAAGACAATACTTCTACACAGTAGGAAAGACTCTACGAGGAACACGTACCTTGCAAAATGGCGGAGATTCGCTGACTGGTGCATTCAAAACGACATACACCCTCTCTCATCTCCTCTACAACACGTTTTGGACTACATCCTTCACTTACGGACTTCAGGACTGGCACTATCGTCCCTAAGAGTGCACTTGGCAGCCATCAGTGCTTTTCACCAGCCAATAGAAGGTTCCTCGCTCTTCTCCCATGCAATTACAAAGAGGTTCCTCAAAGGGCTCCTAAATTTGTATCCACCACGAAGGGCGCCTTCCCCTTCTTGGAATCTGGATTTAGTATTGGACACCATTATGTACCCACCTTTTGAGCCCTTGACATCAGTTTCTCTGCATATGCTAACAATGAAAACAGTCTTCCTCCTTGCAATTACATCGGCAAGAAGGGTAGGTGAACTGGGGGCGTTGATGGCAAGCCCTCCTTTTACAGTTTTTTCCAAAGATACAGTGACGCTGCGATTACACCCAGATTTTATTCCCAAAGTCTGTTCTTCCTTCCATATTAACGAGCCTGTGGTCCTCCCGACTTTTTATCCCAAGCCTCATTCTTCAACTAGGGACGCTCTGTTTCACACGCTCGATGTCCGACGTGCGCTCTCTTTCTATATAGATAGAACACGTCAATGGAGACGCACTGACAGGCTGTTGGTATCTTTGGCACCTAGATCAAAGGGCAAAGCGCTTTCTGCTCAACGCATTGCAAATCTCATCACTCTCTGTATTACGAAATGCCACTTCCTTAGGAATAAGCCTCTACCTGTTTTACCTCGGGCTCATTCTACGCGAGCGGTAGCGACTACCACTGCCTTTGCAAAGGGTATTCCCCTTGCGGATATCTGCCGGGCAGCTACCTGGGCCTCTAGCGCAACTTTCGCACGGCATTATGCCGTAACTAAGAGGTGGGCTTCAGATACAGCGGTAGCCTCTGCAGTCCTGTCCACAGTAGAAAATAACTGACCCGGAGCGCATTCTGGGTTACTGCTTTATACTCACCTGGAGTGGAGCACCCACGGGGACCACTCGAAGAAGAAGAAGAAGTTACTCACCCTGTGTAGTAACGATGGTTCTTCGAGATGTGTCCCCGTGGGTGCTCCACGCCCCACCCTCCTCCCCGCTCCGGGTCTTTCTGCTTTATCTTTCAGAGACCGAGCGGTGAGAGGAACTGACAAGGGGGAGCCGGTCCGTTGCAAAGGCGCGAACGCCGCGCGCTGTGTTCGCGCGTGCGCGGTCCGGCTCGGCTACGGCTATAGAAGTTTTCCGACCAGCGGCGCCGGGACGGGACCCGACACCTGGAGTGGAGCACCCACGGGGACACATCTCGAAGAACCATCGTTACTACACAGGGTGAGTAACTTCTTCTTCTGCATGGTTTTTGTTTTGATGCTATTGGGAAATACGTAGCATGGACAAATGAGCAGTGGTGCATTGCTCCAGGGACATTTACCACTGTGATAAACTTGGCAGTTCATCCCCCAAGGTAAATAAAATTTACATTTTTAGTCAGATAATGTTTTGGTTGTAACAGAAGAGCCCCTAAAGCTACATATTTTGGTCACAAACTCATGCATAACCCATTGTCTTTCATTGGTTCGATATTCCTGTCTAATTTGTTATCTTTGTAATTGTGATGCATGGAAATACTTTCACTTAGATTTGTTTTGCACTAAAAACAACTCCCCTATCGCCCCAAAAAACTCTTTGCTGACAGACACACCATTTTAGTCTTTTAGATCTGACTATGTAAAACTGCTGAACTTTATAGTGGGGTATAGAAATTTGAAATACAGTAGGTATTGGGTTCTCCATGCCTTCATTGCACTGCAACCCCTTCTGACAACAAAAATTACAATGATCTCAAGAGAGGGACTGAAGCCTGCGTCCTACGGTTTCCACCATCCAGGATTGGCCTGGAGTCTCCATAATTGGCATTGATCTCCGGGTGACTATTGAAAGAGATGCTGGAGATTTTAATAGGAAAATGACATTACATCATGTTGGGGGAAAATCTCCCAGAATAGCTTCATTCAGAGTTGGCAACTCTACTGAGTCTCTCTGAGCTCTACTACGTTTGGCATGGAGACCAAGGCCAAAGACCAAATTTGTATGCCCGGAGTGAGGAGCTGTGACCTGAACCCCGCTGCCCAGAGCTAAAGTTGAAGCCTGAGATCCCGGCAGTGTGGTTCGGAATTGGGCTTTGTGATCCAGCCAGTCTAATGCCAGTCCTGGCCACCCCACTAAAATGGGTTTGTGACTCATAGTTTGAGGACAACTGCAATGGATAGTAAATTCCATGGGGATTGGAGATTGTAAATGTTACCTTTAACTGGATGCTTAAGTTTCTCTGCAAGTGATGCTGGGAGTGTGCTTGTCAGTGGGTGTAGACAGACATATGTTAGCTCTGCTGGGCTAGCATTCTAAATATAGCCATGTAGCTGGGGTATCAAATGGCAGCTTGGATGGGTCACCTAAGTATAAACCATCCCCAGACTTCCTGGTTATGTATTTTAGTGGCTAGCCCAAGTTACTGTCTGCTCTATATACTCAAGCATGCTCGCTTGAGTAGATCTAGTGTGTGTCAATCTATCTGAGGGGATGGTATTTTCACTCTGTGTCTCCTGTCTACCCAGCTTCCTTGTAGACATACCTTGAGAGGCTTCCATTTTGCACCACTTGTAAGGCTTTGGCATAATGGATTTTCAGTTGGGGGTGCGGTTCTGTGCTCTCATTTGCAGTGCTGCAAATAAGCTCTTCCTTGTCTAAAGTAAACTTCAGGTAGGGAGTCCATTGATCAGAGTATAGAAATCTGCTTTTTCTCAGACAGGCAATAGTCACAGGTGCTCTGAGCTACATAGAGGATTTAACACAAAACCTGACAAGTACCCTATAAACCAGTGGTCACCAACTAGTAGATGGGCATCTACCAGTAGATGGAGCCTCTGACAGGTGATCCTGACTGGTTTGGCCAGGAAGCTAACAAGCACTGGCACTTCAGTTTCCCTCTACCCACTGTCCTGCTGCTCCTGCCCTCTGCCTTGGAACTGCTCCCTGGGAGCCTCCTGCTTGCTGTGCAGGGTGTGGGAGGGAGAAGAGGGGAGGCACTGATGTCAGGGTGTCCCCATCCCCCACTTTTGTACCCTATCTCCACGCAGAGAGAAGGGGATGGAGGGAGCCTGGCAATGCAAATCTGTCACTCACACACTGGGTGTGTTTGTTATTCTTACAAACACACCGTCCTTCACTCTTATCTCCCGACCCAACACACACGTGGGGGGTTCTTATTTCTTTTACTACCTGCCCTTGCAGCCCCTGAGAGAGGTAGAGCACATGCTGTCCTTGCCTGCAGACACCACTCCTTGCAGCTCCCATTGATCAGTAATGGGGAACTGTAGCCAGTAGAAGCTGTTGGCTCAGTGCCTGTAGGTGAGGGGCAGCACATGGAGCTATTGTTGTACATGCCAGCTGCTTTCAGGAGTGGTGCAGGGCTGGGTTAGGAGTAAGCCTTCCTTAACGCCACTGCTCCACCACCTAAAACTATCTCAGTTAAATGGTGCCCAGACAGAGCCTGCTTCCTGAACCCGCTCCCAGCCCTGAACTTCTCCTACACCCAATCTCCTGCCCCAGACGTGAGTCCCCCTACACCCAAACTCTTTCCAAGTGTTTGCACCCTGAAACCCCTCCTGGCCCCAATTCCCCACCCTGTGCTAAGCCTGGAGCCCCTCCCATACTCTTTGGACCAAGACCAGAACCTGCATCCCAACCCCCTACCCCAGCCTGGTGTGTGTGAGGATGGGGGAGGAAGAGGGATGGAGGGAGCAGAGTGAGGCCTCAGAGAAGCGACGAGCAGGGGCAGGGCCTCAAAGAAGGGGCAGGAAGGAAGTGGGGCAAGGGTATTTGGGTTTGAGGTAGATCTTACATTGCACTTGAATTGAAAAAGTGATCTCGTGGTTAAAAAGGTTGGAGACCGCTGCTATAAACATTTCAAATTTTCGCTATTCTTCAGCTGACAACTGAAGCATGAGAATACTTCCATCCTGTCTACCCTAGTTGATGATGGGAGAGAATGTGTAAAAGCTCTGGAACTTGAAAGATTGTTTTTTCTCTTTGATTGTTTTTAGTTAATAAAGAAAATAGAAAACTAGTTGAAAATTTATATTGGAAGCATTAAGAGAAGGGAATATCTGCTTTATGGTCAAGGAATCCAGTTAACTTTGAAACAGCTTAATGCATTGTATTTCAGAGTTGAAGTATAATGTTGAAACGTTTCTTGGTGGCCAGATACACTAGAGGAATAGCTACTTTCATCTTGCTGAAAGACATGCTTCCTTTTTTTGTAACGTGAGTACAAGAGGTTTGTCAAGTAGTGTTTACAGTCTTTTCAGTATCTTTCCACCTATCTACATGAAGCATTTTGAGGAGTGCTGCATAATTAAAACATTTCTGTGGGCGAATATATATTTTGCATCTGTTTTTATCTGTATAAATGTATATATATGAATAGGTATTAGAGTGAGTCTCTGAGCCAATCCATCTGTCTGAGAGTCCATTTGTTCAAGAACTCCTCCTAAATGGTAAGAGCTAGGACCACCACATTTGGTGTGCAGCTTCCTGTTGCCCTAACTTAAAGAAAGGTCAGTGTTTGGTTGTGCCAGGAAAATGGGAAGTGTCTGGAATAGAACTGTAACATGGAAAGGGAGAGGGCTGGTCAGAGAGGAGTGATGCTGCAGAGTGACCAGTGGGGCTAATGAGCACAGGACACTGCTGTACTGCAGAATGACTGCCACCAGACGAAGTGCCTCCCCCTGCCACAAATAGTGCAGGATGGAGGGGGAGCCAAAGAGAGGCAGGGGAAGAGAGTTAAAAACCTGCTCCTCCTCCATGAGGAGAGGTTCCCCAGAGGAGGTGCCCCCTAGGAGAGGCTGGGGCCAGAAACTATGGTCCAGCCTTGGAACAGCTGCAGGAAAAAGGGGTCATGGGAGGTTGGGGCTGGCCCCTGGAGCACCTCCCCAGACAGGCTGCAGTGCAGAAAGGGCCAGGTGCAGGCTGGGAATGGCCCATGAAGCTCCAGCTCCCATCCTGAGAGATTTGTAGGCCAGAGGGGTGCAGCTGGAGCTGGAGCTGGCCTGTGGAGCCCTACGCCCTTCCCCGGACCCACTGCAGGGTGGAGGTAGGAAGTGCCTGCCCCCCCACCACCTGCCCCGCACAGGCTGGGTGTGGGGTGCAGCTGGAGGGTGGGACTGGCAGGCGGAGCCCCCCCCCCAATCCAGCTGCAGGGAGGGTGCGCTAGAGGTTAGGATGCCCCTGGAGCCTTGCCACCTTGCACCAACGACAGTGTGGGGAGGCCTCTGAAGGCTGAGGCCAGCATGCAGAGCCCTGCCCTCCCCCCAGACCAGCTGGAGTGTAGGGCCAGCAGAGGACTGCAACGCCTCCTTCCCTGCCCTCCGGGAAGAGCCACCAGCCAGAATCACTGTCCCAGCCTTCTGGGAGGAGGCATTGTGGGACCAATACCACCTTTGCCTCCACAGAGTGCCCCAGTAAGCTTCGCCCCTGCCCTGAGTCCTGCACTTCCACCCTTTCCCTGAGTCCCTCCCCACACTGAACCCTATGCCCTCACCCCCAATTCCCTGCCTTCACTCCAGCAACCTCCAGCCCTTGTCTTGAACCCCCCTCCAAACTCTCCCAGCCCCCACCCTCACTTCTGCATCTCCACCCTCTTTTTATTCTAACAAAAGTCAGAAAAACTGCAAATATTGTCTACCAAGAAGCCCTATCTAATGTTAGGGATGTTAAGGGGCAGGTAACTGATTAATCGTGTAGTCGATACAATAAGGAAAGGTGCTCTGTCCCAGCTCGCACTGGTCCAGGAGCTACCCTTGCTGCAGCTCTTCTGTTTAAAAGTAGTAAGAGCCAGGTATGCAGACAGCCCGGTTCCTACTAAATTTAAACTGCAGAGCCACAGCAGGGGTAGGTCGCAGACCGGCATGGGCTGGGACAGAGCTGGGATTGCTGCGGCTCTTCATTTTAAATGTACATTTTACTACATTTAAAATGCAGAGCCTCAGTGCAGGTAGCTCACAGACCCGGCGCAAGCTGGACACTTACAACATTTAAAATGCAGAGGTGCAGCAGTCCCCAGACTAGGGCAAGCTGGGACTGCTTGATCCTGGCTCACGCCAGGTCCGGCAGCCCCTGTTTGTGGCGGTGGCCAGGGGCTACTGCCTGAGCAGCCTCTGCTTGTGCTCAGCCTGCTGTGGGCAGAGACTGCTTCATGGCAGGCTCCCTTACCTGCTGCCTCTGCAGGTGGCACAGTGGAGACAGTGCTGGAGGGAACTGGCTTTTAAGTCAGCTTCCCCCAGCACTGGCTTCTGTTCCTCCTGTTGCTGCCTGTCTATTAGAAGCAGCAAGGGGGAGGAGGAGAAGCAAGTGGTCCACTTGACTACCTGATAAGCTTAAGCTTATTGGGTAGTTGAGTGCTCAACTAATCGCTTACATCCTTATCTAATATTTGAATCCGTTCCCTTCTTTTGTTAATACAAACTTGTGTTTTTTGCCTGTTGTTTTTGAAACATACAGTAATTTAAATAAAGCATGTACATTTTCCTTTTATTTTCCAAACAAATGTAAAACTCCATTATTTCACTTAAAGACCTGAGCAACACAGAGTACATCTGCTAGCTTTCCATTAAATGATCATTTAATCAAAAATTCAATATTTTGTGTTACTTGAAATGTACAATGTAGTTCAGTTGCATAGAACCTAGATTGTTTACGTACATATTTTTAACTTTCCCTAATTAATTTTTTCACGGGTGCTAATATAAACATTGTAGTACTTTGATTATACACAAAATATTTGTATCTGTTTGCATTGTAATTTTGCTAATGAATATGATGTGCTTCAAAGCAAACATAAAATAATTATAAGAATGAAGTCTATTAGATCTGTATGGTTCAGTAATACTGCATTTATTTTAGCTTAGTAATAGAGATGTCTCCGTGTTCGTCTGGTCTTGTTTTATTTTAGCATAGTACTTCTATTATACCTCAAAACACTCAGATCTTGCAGAAGCTATTAGCTATTGATTAGTGAAGAAGAAATTGCACATCTAACGCATTTTCTACAGAACACCTCTTTTCAGGGCACTTGATTTACATTATAATATTGGAAGAACAAAAGAACTAAAGTGAGAAATTCAAAATAAATGAAAATATGCAGCACAGGAAGAAGAGGTGGAATCCACACACAATTGTACTTCTATAACTATTTTGCTTAGGGGCATGGGTATTTTTATCAAAGTAATTATACTGGCACAGCCTTTAGTGTGGATACATTTATTTTGATATAAAGGAGCCTTATGCCAGGATTATTTCCCTTCAGATGCCTTTATACTAGCATAACTGCATCTATGAAAATAGGGCTGTGCTGATATAGCTAATACAGTACAACATTTGCTTGCTGCAAAGCTCTAAATGATGGTGTGCTGGTAGTGTACATACAGGCAGTCCCTGGGTTACGTACAAGATAGGGACTATAGGTTTGTTCTTAAGTTGAATTTGTATGTAAGTCGGAACTGGCTCCAGATTCAGCCGCTGCTGCTGAAACTGACCAGGGGCTGACTACAGGAAGATGGAGGCAGAATTGCTCTGCCCCCAGCTTCCTGGAATCAGCCACTGATCAGTTTCAACAGCGACTGAATCTCGAGCCTGGGAGAGAACAGCTGGGCTGCCAGGTAGGTGCCTGCAGGACCAACCTGGCAGCGCCCCAGCTGCTCTACCCCAAGGTCCGCAACAAAAGCCTGATCTGCTGGGGGGGGGAAGGGGCGCACTAGCTGCACCCCCCCCCCAGCAGACCAGGGACACGGGGAGCAAAGCCGCAGCGGCGGTGGGGTGCCGCGCCTCTGAGGCTTTGCTCCCGGTGTCCCTGGTCTGCTGGAGACGGTCCCCAGCAGACCAGAGGCACCGGGAGCAAAGCCAGAGCAAAGCCTTAGAGGCGCGGGACCCCTCCGCCTCCCCGGCTTTGCTCCAGGTGCCCCTGGTCTGCTGGAGACGGTCCCCAGCAGACCAGAGGCACCGGGAGCAAAGCCGCAGCGGCGGCTGGGTCCCACGCCTCTGAGGCTTTGCCCCACGCCTCTGAGGCTTTGCCACAGCAAAGCCTCAGAGGCGCGGGACCCCTCCGCCTCCCCGGCTTTGCTCCGGGTGTCCCTGGTCTGCTGGGGACTCCGGGACTCCGCCGCCGCTGCGGCTTTGCTCCCGGTGCCTCTGGTCTGCTGGGGACCGTCTCCAGCAGACCAGGGACACCGGGAGCAAAGCCACAGTGGCGGCGGAGTCCCGCGCCTACCCGGCTTTGCCAGAGCAAAGCCTTAGAGGCGCGGGACCCCTCCGCCTCCCCGGCTTTGCTCCAGGTGTCCCTGGTCTGCTGGAGACGGTCCCCAGCAGACCAGGGGCTCCCGGAGCAGCTTTTCTCGCCCCGGAGGTCGAGGTGGCAGGACCGCTGCCTGCGAGCTCCGGGGCAAGAGAGCCCCGTTCGTAAGTGCGGATCCAACATAAGTTGGATCCGCGTAACTCGGGGACTGCCTGTACTTTAGAAGTTACTGAAGGAAGACTTGCTGGTATACCCTTAATGCAATGATGGAGCTTTTTAATGCGTTGTACTCTGAATTTCTCAGTTACCAAAGTCTGGCAGTTTAGCCTCAGAAATGGAATTAGTAAATGTTGAATAGAGATTTCATGATACATGCCTAAAAACAATAAATACTGTGAATGGAATTTTCAAAGGCACCTCAGGGAGTTAGGCAGTTTCCATGAGGGTTAGTCTCTTAGAGTCATTTGAAAATACCAGCCTGTATTTTTCAATAAGTATTGGTGATAATCTTATATATTTGAGAGAGTTTGTCTGTCTATTTGTTCAAGAACTCCTCCTAAACAGTAAAATCTAGGACCACCAAATTTGCTATAGAGCTTTCTCTTATCATATCTTAAAGCAAGGTCAGGGTTTGGCTGTGCTAGGAAAATGGGATGTGGCTAGAATGGGCTTTCTTCTCGTAAAACTATACAGAAAAAGAGACAGATCACCAGGCAAGTGAAAGGGGCTGACTGGGGGCATCCCCTCTCCATGGCTACGTCTACAATGGCCCCTTTTCCGGAAGGGGCATGGTAATTTTTGAAATCGCAATAGGGAAATGTGCGGGGGATTTAAATATCCCCCGCGGCATTTAAATAAAAATGTCCGCCGCTTTTTTCCGGCTTTTGGAAAAGCCGGAAAAGAGCGTCTACACTGGGCCCGATCCTCCGGAAAAAGCGCCCTTTTCCGGAGGATCTTATTCTTTGAAGTAGGAATAAGATCCTCCGGAAAAGGGCGCTTTTTCCGGAGGATCGGGGCCAGTGTAGACGCTCTTTTCCGGCTTTTCTAAAAGCCGGAAAAAAGCGGCGGACATTTTTATTTAAATGCCGCGGGGGATATTTAAATCCCCCACGCATTTCCCTATTGCGATTTCAAAAATTACCATGCCCCTTCCGGAAAAGGGGCCAATGTAGACGTAGCCCATCTGTCCCAACCCCAATTCTCTCACCCCCCCAATCATCTTTTAAGGAGGGCGGGGGCAGCTGAATCCCTCCCACCCGATTCTTACAGGAATATTGCTGGTCGTTTCCCTTCATCAGGGAGCCAGGGGAAAGTGCTCAGTTAGCTGCATTCCTCACTCTGGCTGGGGAGTCCGGGGGGGGGGGGGGCGAGAGGGAGGGGAGACAAGCTGTGCACCTTGCTCTTGCTCCCTGACAGGCACAGGAAGGGGAAGAGCAAGTAGCCCTGGTATGAATTGAGGTGGGAGGTGCTTTGTACACGCACATGCACACACACTCGCACAGTCTCTTGTCTTACACCCACCTGCACAGAGCTGGCACACTCCCAGCCTCTTGCCCTGAGCCCCTCGGTAAGCACCCAAGAAATGCTGGGTAGATGATCTAGTTTAAAATATATATTATATTTTGTATTGTATTTATTAATAACACTGAAATATACCTAAAAGCTGCTTCTAATTTCAAGGCATTCAGGTGCTGCATTGCCATGCCTATGCAGCTGTATTCATCCAGATAATATTATCTGTTACAGGAAAGGATTATGTCAATGTAACACGAAAGTTGCAAAATTAATCACTCAGGGTATGTCTACACTACAGAGTTATTTCGAAATGGCTTATTTCGAAATAATGCGTCTACACACAAAATGCATTTCGAAATAGCTTTTTGCTATTTCGAAATAGCGCGTCCATACTAAGTGGACGCTGAATCGCATTTAAGGCCAGCCAGAAGCAGGGCCGGTAGGGCATCAGGTCAGGAGTTACTGTGTGTGGCTTCTGCCTGAGGCTATCTGAGGCCTGTGCTTAAAGGGACCCCCCCAGACAGCCGGTTCTCAGCTTTCCCTGCTTGTTTTCCTACCTCGATGAGGGACAGCAAATCATTTTGATTCTAGTTTCCCTCGCTCGGGACACCACAGCACTCTGCAGCATGGAGCCAGAGCTGCCCCTGGGCACTCTGGTACTTCTCGTGGACACGTTGCTGTGAGCCTGGCTGCACTTTCGGCAGGCTGCCATCCGGGAGGTTCATTGGGGGGCTGTCAGTATCCAGGAGGCCCTGCAGAGCTTCCACCCTGAGGAGAACAAAGAGCCTCCCTGGTCTGCCCCATAGGGGGCTTGTGCCTCATTCCTCCCTTCATGTTTTCCACTTACCCCTCCCTAGCCCCCCTTCCTGATGTAAAATAAAATACATGTATTTTCAAGAACACAAACTCTCTTTTTTTAACAAAACTGGTGGAGGGGTGGGAATGAAATTCTGGTGAGACTGGGGAAAGGAGGTGGAAGAGGGGAGAAGAGAGGGTGGGAAAGGGGAGGGGGAAACCTGAGATGAGGGAGCTGGAAGGGGGAAGCAAGGGGAAGAAGGGGGAGGGGAAGCTCAGGGTTGGGGATCTCACTGGACCAACTTGATTTTCATGCAAACCTGCTCCTGGGTTCGCATGTGGCCTTTGGTGGCCAGGCTGGCAGCTATCCTACCATAGATGGCCGCATTCCTCTGTCTAGTGCGGAGATCCTGGATGTTGGGGGCATCCCCCCCCCAAACCTGAATAAGGTCCATGATCTCCGCCCTGGACCGGGAAGGCTCCCACCTTCTCCGGGCCCTGGCAGGCTCCTGGGAGCTGGCAGACTGCTCCTGGGGAGCGATGGAGGGCTGGCTGCCAGTGGCTTGCTGGCTCATGTTTTGGGGTCAGTGGCAGTGACTGCTGGCTCTGGGCCGGCAGGCTTGAAGCTGGCACAGGTACTGTGGCCAGAGTCTACCCCTTTAAGGGCTCCGGGGAGAGGGGAGGGAGAGGAGTGTTCTTTTTTTGAGGCTGGAGTGGCCACCAGGGCACCCTGGGAAGGCTGACGGCCCCCTATTTTGATATGTGTCTACACAGCACTTATTTTGAAATAGCTATTTCGAATTTGGCATTATTCCTCGTGGAATGAGGTTTACCAAATTCGAAATAAGCACTCTGCTATTTCAAATTAATTTCAGAAAAGTGATTTGGCTGTGTAGACGCTAGTAAAGTTATTTTGAAATAACAGCTGTTATTTTGAAATAACTTTGCTATGTAGACATACCATCAGAAGGCAGGAAATTCCAAAGCTGAAGTTGCATGCACAGCAGATATCATACAATCGAATGAACTGCCCGTGTGGACATGGTAGAAAAATCTTATACTTTTTGTAGATCAAGAAATATCCACTAAAGCTCATGATACTGTATATATTTTTGTTAATCTCTAAGGATATGTTCATATAGCGGTGCTATTTCGAGATACTTCTGGTACTTGGAAATAACTGTTGCGTGTCTTGACAGCGCACCTGTTAGTTTGAAATATCTTTCAAACAAACAGGCACACTATTCCAGTGTCCCTGTAAACTTCATTCCACAAGGATTAAGGGACATTTTGGAATAGAGGTTTATTTTGAAATTCGGCGCTGTGTAGACAGTGACAAATTTCAAAATAAGATATTTAGAAATACACTTGAAATAAGCTACACATTTGCATAACTTATCTTGAGCTTAGGGTGCAGTGTAGATGGAACCTATGGTGCCACAGCACTACTCCTTGTTTTCATATTCCCAGTATGACACAGCTTTTAAAGAGGTAAAGGAATGTTACGAAGTTTCAGAGAACATAGTAGCAGAACCTCTAGTATCAAAATCAACGTGATATGGACAAATCATTGTGATATTTTCATTCAGCACTCATGAGAGGTTTTCCCCAAAACTAACTTTATATTGTCCTTGATACTTGTTAATAGATAAAGTAGGTATAATTTATATGAATTTTCAGACACAATTAACAGAAATCAGCAGGAAATGCAGCTTGAATGTTAATAGAAAAAGTTATTGCTTTCAAAGTGGATAGTGATGCACTTTTCACTGTGATTATTCTCTGAGCGTGTCAAAATATACAGTACTCGTGGTCAGTAGAATTAAAGCACTTTGGTACTGAAGTGGAAATAAGGTGTACATAAATATTAAAATATCAGAGGTACAAGAAACAGCAAATGTTTGTTTTATACAGAACTGCATTGTAGTTTGTCAGTTCTAAAGTCAATATGAACATGCTTGTGTGTTTCTCTTGTCAGGTAATCCAGGACTGGCAGGCTACTATAGGACCTTTGTACGGGCATTATACCATGGACTAAACCAGCAGTATCCAGTTTGGGTTGTGAGCCACGCTGGACACTGCAAGCCACCAAATGGCATGGAAATGACAGAAGGTACTGTACTGTAATTTGTAAGATATACAGATTTTACCATGGCAATGATTTGTTCTGAAAAACCTATGTTTATTGATAATATCACTTAACAATTCCATAGTACTAATTGTCTTGGAAAGCCCTGCAAATATTTCCCCAGAATGACCTTGTGAGGGAGAAAGTACTGTGCATGTTGTTCTTCTCCTCTCTAGACTTGTCTACATGAGAGAGTTGCTCTGGATTCACAGAAACCGATTTTAGAATATTGCCCCTACGGGTGTGAATACTTTTAACTCAGTTTAAAGAAGATTTATTTTGGTTTAGCCTAAAGCAGTTAAGCATGGATTTAAGGTAATTGGAAATATTTTGCTCTTTAACCAAAATTAAAATGCCTATAGGTTGATTGGCACCGGTGGATTAGGTTGATTTAAAAACAGTTTTAAGATAAATCACTGCAACTTTGGAGTCTGGATAAGACCTCTTCCTTATAGATGGAAGGAGGGTTGGGTCAGAAGGAGCACAGTGACACAGCCCAGAGCCATAGAAGTAGTGTGGCCATATCCAAAACTGAGGAGAAGGGTTCCAGGCTTCTAGAACTACACCCAGACCACTAAATAGCACTCCATTGGTCTTGAATTACTTTCTTAACTCTTAGACAAACCTGAACATTTGCTCTTTGCATTTACACCAGCACAAAACAGTTTTCAGGATCAAAGGCTTAAGAGCAGAAATGTTTAGGGTAACTTTTCTTACATCAGCATTTGCCCCTGAGCTTTTGGCCCTTAATATTTTGCTTTTGTAATTTCAATGTTGGAAGTGAAATTTGAAACCTGCCCAATTGCTACTAATCGTTCTGGTCAAATGTCAAACTCTAAGCCAAACAGAGAATTCCCCATCCTTATGACTACTAGCCATAGCATAATAGAGGTTAGACTCTTCACTTGCTGGTAAGCCCACAGTACCATGGAGTTAATAAAAACATAGAAAACTATTGATGAATAACTACAGAAACAAATTAATGAAATGTTGCTAAGCAAGGTTTTAATGTAGGACAGCAAGTTAATCTGCGATAACATGTTAAGAATGTGACAACAAAAATTCAGTTAATGTTTGATTAACCCAAGGAAACTTGCTAAACAGACTGAAGTCCTCAAGTTATATCTCATTATCATAATCATAAATTGAATGCAGTTGAGGGAGCAGATATGGGCCTGTTTTGGGAGAAAGAAGGCAAACAGGAAATAACTCAAAATCTACT
Organism: Pelodiscus sinensis; assembly: GCF_052426305.1. Taxonomy (NCBI): domain Eukaryota; kingdom Metazoa; phylum Chordata; order Testudines; family Trionychidae; genus Pelodiscus; species Pelodiscus sinensis. Next base: position 19,734,933 of record NC_143054.1, read on the forward strand.
TTATCAGAAGTTGATCCCCTTTCCTGTATTTATTTGTTGCAACAAATGTAGTGAACAAAAGCATGAATTAATTGCAAATGCATTACCTGAAAACTACAAACTAAAGCCTGAAAAAATGGAATAAGAAAGGAGAAAGCCAGAACGAATCTGTAAAGGAATCATTTGTGAAGTGTGTCTGAGGTGCTTCAGCTTGAATAACCCACCAAAGTGCCTTAAAGAGTCAGCACAAGGAAAATGCAGTCAGATCACACCTACAAGTATACAGTGCAAAAATATATAATACTTCATATTACACAATGAAAGCGAAGGGAGGTCGGAAACCTGAGGATAATGAAAGTTTTGTATTCATTCATCAGGATGCCCCCCCCCCCCCAAAAAAAAACCCAGACAAACTGTGGTGCACAGCAATGAAGACATACCTGCAAGCACATTCCTCCCTTCATACTAGGGTATGGGTGACTTTTTCCAGTTAATACTAAATTTGACTTAAACATCCCTGCTATTTCTTCGTTGTCTTCATTCAGTTCGTAGAAAACAATATTTTGTATTAAGTTTGCTCTTTTCCAGAGGGGTCTAAAAGCCCTTTACAAATTATTGAGCAAATCCTGATTTAATGTGTAAGACTCAACTAGCAGGGTACCTTGCTTGGTCAAGAGGAATGGAAGGCTCTCCGTGCACTGTGGGTCAAAGTGGCTATAGTCACCTTGATGGTATCTGAATCTTCTATGCCTCCCACATAAGGGTTTGGCTGGTAGGTACAAGTGATGGACCCATTTTTTATGACCCTCCATCCCTTATGCCTCCTACATGAGCCCTCAACATATATCTTGCAGCATTTGGGATGATAAAACCCCTGAGGAACACACATGTATACACACAAGGGCAAAGGATCTTGCTCTCCACAGCTATTCTCTATTGGTCCCTCAGTTGCTGCTGAATGAAGTGATAGAAACAAAATTTGATCCTATTTGTATGCTGCAGCAAGCTGGAAACTGGCTCTTAATTAATGCCAGATCCACATTACAGCCAAAGGTTGGCTTCAGGTATGCAGTTCCAGGTACATAAAAAAGTAGCTGGAGTTGACATCTCTTGAGCCAAGCTTTGGCGCTGTCCTCACAGTGGGAGATCGACATGAGAAATGTTCCCATTGACTTCTCTTACTCCTCATGAGGAGTAGGGGTTCTGGCGTTGACAGGCGCACCCTCAGCATTTGATTTAGCAGGTCTTTATTAGACCTGCTAAATCAAACTCCAGAAGATCAACTGCTGCAGAGTCGATCTTCCTGGCAGTGAAGACATAACCGAAGGTTGAAGAACAGACTTCGGTTTCCCTTTTCAGGTCTCAGTGCCTCTGGGTTACACATGCACATGTCCAGTAGAATACAAATAGGGACCAAACATCTTGAAGAACCTCCAGTTCTTCTTCGAGTGGTTGCTCATGTCCATTCGAAGTAGGTGTGCGCACCGCGTGCTCTGCGTCTTCCGGAGCGTTTTCCCTAGCGGTACCCGTAGCGCCAGCAGGGTGCCCCCTGGAGTGGCGCCGCCATGGCGGGGCATAAGTACCCATGCCGGCGCTGCTCCACCTCAGTTCCTTCTTACCGCAGTGACAGTCGTTGGAGCGTCTCTATCTTTCTTAGTCTCCTAGAGTATGTCTACACTACCACCCTAGTTCGAACTAGGGTGGTAATGTAGGCATACCGCACTTGCAAATGAAGCCCGGGATTTGAATTTCCCGGGCTTCATTTGCATAAGCCGGCCGGCGCCATTTTTAAATGCCGGCTTGTTCGAACCCCGTGCCGCACGGCTACACGCGGCACGGGCTAAATAGTTCGGAATGGCTTGCTAGTTCGAACTATCTGGCAACTTCGGCTGGGCACCGCGCCGTGGGCTCACCGGTGTGCGTATCGCCACCGCACCGTCGGCACCGAAGAGGCTTCAATAATCCTGGTCGCCTGCCTCCACACCGTCTGTCCACGCCGGATACGTTCGAAGCGGCGCAGGACCTTATTAGCCTCACAACCTCCCCTCCATCCTCAGTTGACTCGGAAGGGTCGAGGTCACCATTGTCGGAGGCTCGGCTGGCTACGGCTTCGCCCCAGCATGGCCCAGGTCGGCATGCTAAAGTGGCTTATGCGTCGGGACCACCCCATGTGGGGTCAGTACCGATCGCTACTTCGGCCCCCTTCTCGAGGCCGAACCGTCATTCTTAGGGAGCTTCGAGCCATGCGTGAACTTCGCTGCAGTTGAGCTCCTTGGCAGCTCCCCGCCTGGCGGTGCTGGTGCCGTATCTGAGTAGTCATGTGGCATTCACTGAGACATCTCTCTCCTCCATGGAGGTCACCCAGGAGCCAGCGTCCGTCTCCGTGCCTTCATCTGCACCGGCATCGACGCAGTGGTCTCGACAGGCACCGGGCCTGAGTACCCCGGTGCCGCAATCGCCGGCCACAACTCAACCGGCACCGAGCCTGAGCACCTCGGTGCCACAGCTGCTGGCGTCTCAACCGGCACCGGGCCTGGGCACCCCGGTGCCGCAACTGGCGATGTCGCAGTCTGTACCAAGTCTGGGTGCCCCGGTACCACAACTGGGTGCCGTAGAACCCTCGGCACCGGGTCTGGGTCCCCCGGTGCTGCAACCGTCAGCGAGCCTTCCAGCACCGGGCATGGGTCCCCCGGTGCCGCAGATCGCTCGGCCCCGCCGTACTCATGCGGGTAAGCCAGAGTCCATGGCAAGATTTGCCCCGCACTCTTCCTTGGCTCCACCATGGCCGGAGTCCGATTACTCTTCAGACTCGGATGTTGTCTCCGTCCATTTGGGCTCTTCGGGAGCATCCTCGGCCCACAGGTCCAGGTCCAGGCATAGGAGGGACTACACTCAACAAACGTGGCTGCCGCACCCGCAGTGGCCTTTCTGGACCTCCTGGGCCTACCATCAGTGGCAAGGTCAGCTGCCTCCTTCTCTGGGGTCGGGGACTTCAGGACACTGATCCCAACCGTCGGCGTGCCTGTCCCGGGCCCCTTCCTCCCCTCTTCGGGCGCCGCAACCCGATCCAATGACACTCCAATCATCGGCACCGGAGGTGAGCCCATCGGGAGCGCAAGCCGCCCAGACGGCACCGCAGTTGGCGACAGCTGTTCCTGTGCCAGTGCAGGAGTCCTCGTCGTCGTCTCCGGACGAGGCACTAGCAGACCCTGCATCGAGTCTGCCGTCAATGGATGCCTGCACTCACCAGGACCTCCTCTGCTGCATGGCTTCCAACCTGGCCGTTACGGTGGAGCCTGTCATCGAGGACACGGATCCAATGGTGGACATCCTCACTGAAGATGCGCCTATGCGATTGGCCTTACCGCTTAACAGAACGGTGTCAAAGATTACCAATGCCCTGTGGCAAACGCCGGCAACCTTGACCCCTACCTTAAAAGGGGCCGAGAGGCGTTATTACGTCCCAAACTCGGGGCATGAATACCTGTATTCACAACCCATCCCCGGGTCCTTGGTCGTACAAGCCGCGGCCCAAAAGGAAAGACTCCCTCAGCCTGGTCCTTCCCCAACGGCAAGGGAACCTAAGCGGCTGGACCTGTTGGGCCATAAGGTTTATGCCACAGGAGCGCTGCAACTGCGCATCGCGAATCAACAGGTGATGCTAAGCAGGTATGCTTTTAACACCTGACAGGCCGTCGAAAAGTTCCAAGACAGACTCCTTGTGGAGGACCGTCAGGAGTTTGCGGCGGTTGCCTCGGAGGGTAAAGTCATCGCATGGACCGCTCTCCAGGCAGCTCTGGACACCGTGGACTCAGCAGCCTGCACGATGGCGACTGGTGTCGTTATGCGTCGGGGGGCATGGCTCCATGTCTTGGGAATTCCCCCGGATGTGTAGCATACGATACAGAACTTGCCTTTTGAAGGCAAAGCTCTGTTCTCGGAGCACACTGACTCTAGGCTCCATACCCTAAAGGACACAAGGTCTACCTTGAAGTCCTTGGGCATTCACACGCCGGTTCCGCAGCGGCGACAGCTGCCCTATAGGCAGCAGGGGAGGGCGCAGCCCCAGGTCCCCCGTGGGGATTATTGGAGGCGCTGCTCCCGGGCCTCCGGTGGAGGTTTCGGGGTGGCCGCGCACCCTCAGGACGCTAGGGGTCAACGGCGTCGCCCCAGAACCGATGCCCAGCGGGGAGGTCCTCACGGTCCTTCCCATCAGGGCAAGCCCCAGTTTTGGCGCCCTGTTTGAGAGTCCCATACCAATCTCCCGCCCTGGCCCCCCATTTGGGGCCAGAATATCCCTTTTTGCCCAGGCATGGGCCATAATAACATTAGATGCCTGGGTTCTTAACATAGTGAATGGAGGCTATTTTATCCCGTTCCTAGGTCCGCCGCCCTCAAAACCCCCTTCTCCGTCCCTAGTAAGGGACACCCCTCACGAACACATCCTGTGTCAGGAGGTGTCTGTGCTCCTCGAAACAGGAGCAATAGAGGAGGTTCCTCCGCATCTGCGAGGAAGGGGTTTTTACTCCCGTTATTTTGTTGTCCCCAAGCCGAAGGGAGGGGTCCGCCCCATCTTGGACCTTCGAGATTTAAACAAGGCGGTCATAAAACACAAGTTCAGAATGGTGACCTTGGCATCGGTCATCCCAGTGCTACAATTCGGAGACTGGTACGCGACTCTCGACCTCAAGGACTCGTACTTCCACGTGGCGATCAGACCCAGCCACAGGAGGTTCCTCAGGTTTATGGTGGCCCAATCCCATTTTCAGTTTACGGTGCTCCCTTTTGGTTTATGTACGGCACCGAGGGTGTTAACGAAATGCATGGCGGTGGTTGCTGCATATCTCCGCAAACAAGGCATGCACGTGTTCCCGTACCTCGACGATTGGCTGATCCGAGGTCGCTTGTACGGGCAGGTAGAAGCTCACGTGGCACTCACAAGAGCCCTCTTCCTAAGGTTGGGACTCATGATAAATGTCGAGAAGTCATCCCTGACTCCCTCCCAACAGATAGAATTCGTGGGAGCCCTCCTCAATTCGAGGGTGGCAAGTACGTTCCTGCCTAAGAGCTGGTTCCTCTCCCTAGTGGAGCTGATCTCGGGGTTAACCCGGTCCCCTATCACGACCCCTCGGGTCTGCTCCAGGCTCCTGGGACATATGGCGACATGTACATACACGGTCCGCTATGCCAGATTGAGGATGAGACCCTTGCAGGCGTGGTTGGCGAGGGCCTTCAGCCAGTCCAGGGGTCTTTGGGACTCAATTACGGTGCCCACAGAGATTCTAGACTCCCTCCTATGGTGGACCCAGGAAACTGTGGTATGCAGTGGGGTTCCTTTCAATGCCCCGCCCCCCTCCCTGACGCTGGTCACCGATGCTTCCGACTTGGGCTGGGGAGCACACCTGGGGCGGCACAGGACTCAAGGCCTTTGGTCCCCCTCCAAGCGAGCCCTGCACATAAACGTCCGGGAATTGCGGGCGGTGAGGAGAGCCTGCGAAGCCTTCCTGCCAAGGCTCGCCCACCGCTCCATCCTGGTTCGTATGGACAACACAGCGGCGGTCTTTTACCTCAACAAGCAGGGTAGGGCGCGATCACCTCCCCTCTGCAAAGAGGCTCTGCAACTTTGGCACCTGTGCATCACGCACGGTATCACACCTCAAGCGGAGTATCTCCCGGGGTGCAAAAACCTGCTAGTGGACATGCTGAGCAGATCCTTTGGAGCCCACGAGTGGACCCTCAAGGACTCGGCTCTCCGCCAGGTTTTCCGCAGGTGGGGTTATCCCCGCCTAGACCTGTTCGCCTCGGCAAGCAATGCCAAGGCAGGAACTACTGTTTCCTGCTGGGGCTGGGGAAATATTCCCTGGGGGATGCCTTGACAACCTTGTGGCCAGAGGGCATCCTCTATGCCTTTACCCCGTTTCCCCTAATTTCCAGGGTATTGACCAGGGTACAGACCTTTCGGTCCTCGATAATTCTCATAACCCCCAGGTGGCCCAGACAGTTCTGGTTCCCCATACTAGTGGACATGCTTGTCCAGGACCCAATAGCACTCCCTCTAGTCCGGGATCTGCTAACTCAACCCTGGGGCAAGGGGATCATGGTTCACCCGGATCTCCGATCTCTCCACCTAACGGCATGGTTTATCCATGGTTGAACCAACCTGAAAGGGAATGTTCCCAAGAGGTTCAGATGGTTCTCCTCAGTAGCAGGAAACCCTCTACTAGACGGTCGTATGCTGCCAAGCGGCGGTGCTTCTCGTCTTGGGCGTCCCAGAGAGGAGTACACCCGTCCTTGGCTCCTATTCCAACTATTCTTGACTACCTTTTCCAGCTTCAGTCTAGTGGCCTATCTTCTTCTATCAAAGTCCATGTGGCATCTCTCTCCGCCTTCCATGTTGGTATGGCAGGAGTTTCCCTTTTTTCTAACCCGGTGGTTAAAAGGTTTCTTACTGGCCTGGAAAAACTGTACCCCTCGGTGAGGGCCCCGCTTCCCGCCTGGGACCTTAACGTGGTCCTCCACAGGCTTATGCTACCTCCCTTTGAACTGCTGGCCACGTATTCCCTGCAGCACCTTTCATTGAAGGTTGCTTTCATCGTGGCCATTACGTCGGCTTGAAGGGTGTCGGAACTAAGGGCACTAACTGTAGACCCGCCCTACCTTGTTTTTTCCCATGACAATATAAGGTTAAGGCCTCATCCCGAAGGTGGATTCACCTTTTCACCTGTCCCAGGAGATTTATCTCCCGGTTTTTTTCCCAAAGCCTCACGCCTCCTCTAAGGAGCGGGTGCTTCACTCCCTGGATGCCAAGCGGGCGCTGGCATTCTACATTGATAGGACCAAGCCGTTCCATAAATCACAGCAATTGTTTATTGCATTTGGGGACAGGGTGAAAGGGTCGCCTATTTCCACAAAAAGGCTATCAAGATGGGTGGTGCAATGCATCACGGAATGTTATCAACTGGCTGGTAAAACCCCACCCAGGGTGAAGGCACACTCTACCAGGGTGCAGGTGTCCTCGGTAGCCTTTGGTGCCCAGGTACCAATCACAGAAATTTGCAGGGCAGCCACCTGGTCTTCCCTTCACACGTTTGCAACACACTATGCGCTACCTCAGCAGGCCAGGGAGGATGCAAGGGTGGGCTCTGCAGTCCTCGAATCTGTGATGTAAATATGTAAATATATATCCGATTATCTTTGTTCTTAATTGGTGCCTTGTCAGTGTTGCCTTGTTCAAATAAATCCGTTTATTGTTCACCTTTCTTCATGACTCTGGTGGTATGACTGCTCCGACCCCTCCTCCGTGGGGTTAGCTTGGTAATCACCTACTTCGAATGGACATGAGCAACCACTCAAAGAAGAAAAGAACGGTTACTTACTTGTAACTGTTGTTCTTCGAGATGTGTTGCTCATGTCCATTCGACTCCCACCCTACCTCCCCTTCGTCGGAGTGTCCGGCAAGAAGGAACTGAGGTGGGGCAGCGCCGGCAGGGGTACTTATGCCCCGCCATGGCGGCGCCACTCCAGGGGGCGCCCTGCCGGCGCTACGGGTACCGCTACGGAAAACGCTCCGGAAGGCGCAGTGCGCACACCTACTTCGAATGGACATGAGCAACACATCTCGAAGAACAACAGTTACAGGTAAGTAACCGTTCTTTTACTATAAGATATGTAATTTTCTCTTCCCTTTTATAAGCTTAATTGTTTGTGTTTGACGTCCTAATAGTCTAAGGAGAGGTGACAGATGCACCAGAATTCTGTACTTTTGAAAAGGAGACACCTCCCGTAATAAAATTGTCGTTAGTGCATGTTGCTTAGCAATTTGATTGTGAAAGGGATGTTAAAAAACCTGTCATTTGCTACTATGGCTTCAGGTAAAGCAGTAATTATATAGCATCTGGTACAAGAATCTTCTCTTGTCATCTTTGCCTCCTGATATGGGTTGAAGCAAAGAGGCTTAGCACTCACCAGTTTGCATGATGTCTCATGTTTAGAGGTATATAGGGCAAATTTAAATTGATTTAAGTTACAAGTTTCTGAATTTAAGTTGAATCCATAATTCGGTATTAAAATTCTATCTTTAGCAACCTATTGTGCATAATTATTAGCCAAAATAAGTGTTGCCCCTTGTCAGAGTTGTTCACCTTCCAGCCAAACTGTTATAAAAGTTCTTTTGGGCTGAACACTGCTGTGATTGTTCACTCTACATAGCACCTGATGCTGAAGTGTTTAAAATTGCAAAAAGGAGAGCAGCTTATGAACTTTCTTGGACACTCTGTTTAAAAATCAACATAATCTATATATGCTGTATAAACGTTTGCAGAATCTTAAAGGTGTTGCTTTTTCCTTTGCAGGGCCTAATATTGACACTTTGACTCATAGTTTTCCTAATGGCTAATGTGCTTGAGTCAGTCACACAGATGCTACCTATGAAGGGCTTCTTTTATAATGTCATAAAAACGGAATACTTATTTATCTTGGCAATTTTGTCTGCTACATGAAATGTATTATGATTTTATTGATGACCGTCTTTATGACCTATGAGTATTTGGGCATCAGTTGTTTAATTTCAATTTAAAATACATATTTATAAGAAACAAAAGGGAAAAAGTATGAACCTAAGCTGATCATAATTCAAATATAGCAATTTCTGCCTTTAATTTAAGATAAACAGTGAAAGTATACCCACAATTAGTTTATTTGTCCAAGTTCGTAGGGCTTCATTTAGCTTATCTCTATTAAAAGGGATTTGCATTACTTTTCTTTGAGATTTCCGGTCACGTTTCAATGAGAAATGTAATCTTCTACAACTCACAGAATAACATGTTAGGCATTGAGTGAGTTTATTTAAACTACAAGTTAGTGCTTTTCCTATAAGAGGCTTTTAAAAATACATTTCAGCTCAATGCCTTGGCTGTCAAAACAGAGGCTACTGTCTGGGAATGGATGTCAATTTTTATTTTCATAGGGATTAAATGGGTCTTCCTTTGAGTTATTAGCAAGACCAAATGCAGGTAATGATTTAATGGTGTATAACTGGCATTTCAGGAGTAAATAGACTAAAAATGTACAGTGTTTCATATATGGAAAATGTTTTAATCTGAAAAGGAACATTGGGTAATTTAAGAAAAGAATGGTGGAGGGAAATGATTCTCAAGGAAACAATTATGAAAAGAGAATAGAATAGATACTTTAGCATAACTTTGTAAAATGACAAAATTATTTTTAAATAATTTCCTTTTAAAAATTAGGAAAATTCACCAGAAAAGCAAATGGGGATTGCTTAAGGAGTGAGGTATCACTGTGCATGGGTAAATTGTGGCTGAAACTGGCTCTTGAAATGTCCATGCTGCTACCATGAAATGCATCCTTAGTTTGCTCTCGCAACATTTTAATTTAGGAGCATCTCCATAGTGTAAAACCTATTGGAGATCAGAATCTGGTTTATTCTTTGTAGTCAAATTCCTCCTCCATAACTTTTCTTAGAATGAAGTCACATTGTTTGAAAAATGAGATGAAGTCATTTATTTGGAAATTGAATGCATGCCATCTTAAGGAACTCAGTCGTCTTGTTTACTTTGTTATTAGTATCATCCCTATTTTACAGATGAGGATCTGGGGCCCTGAGTCTTGCCCACGGTTATGCTGGAAGTCTGCGGAGGAGTTGGGAGTCCAATCCCATTGCCTTTGCTAAAAAACATCCTTTCTTCTGCATGCAAAATGCCCATGGTGCTACATAAATAACCAAAAAAGGTTCAGACAGTATTGGGGTTGGTAGGAAAAAAAATCTGTACTCAGGCATTCAAACTAAATGTTTGTTCATTCTTTTGAAACACTCCTCTCTGCTTGGCTTTTAACCCTGTCTTTATCTCTCTCTACATTTTTATAAAGGAAGTAAACACACATAAGCAGCGGTGCATTACAATTGCATTCCACAAAGGTTTTTGATGACTTTGATCAATAGTAAGGAGGACAGTATCCCAAGCCAGAACATGAATAAAAATGTAGTGTTTCTTCCTCCAAAACTGAATTCATTTGTCTTCTACAAATACTTTTCTATGTTGCATTATAAGGTCAGAAAATTATATTTGAATTTTACATCTTTAGCTTTTTTATTATTGGTTTATTAATTTATGCTAGTATGTTAGGTGCTATATAAAATAAGGTATTATCCGTACCTTAATAAGTTTATAAGCTAAGATGCAAAGTAGACAGACTATAAACGAAAGAGGTAAAATTGGCAAAGTAGTTATTGGTAATACAATATCTGTGTGTGTGTACAACATTATGTTCTCTCCAGTCAACTATTCTATTCAAAGATGAAGCTAGTCAAATTCAGACTACAAATAACATTCATTTTTAACTGTGTAGTTAACCATTAGAACAGTTTACCTAGAGATGTGCTGTATATCTAGCACTAGATATATAATATGAATCAACATTGACTTTCTAAACAACATGCTCTAATTCATCAAGATATTATGGGTGAAATACTTGACGCAGGAAATATTGGGAGAAATTCTGCAGCCTCTGTTATGTAGGAAGACAGATTAAATGATCATGATGGTGCATTCTGGCCTTACAACCTATGAATCAATTATCACTCAGTTAATTTTATTTAGATGTCATGGTGGAAGAGAGTATTCATGAACATGTTTGCAGCTGAGCCAAAGCCTTTCAAGATTACTAGAAATTTCTTCATTGATTTCAGTGAGCTTTGGGTCAGGTTCTTAATATGGAGAGGATAGTGGCCATGCAACAAATTGAGAAAGTACTGTATAGAATCATAGAATACTAGGACTGGAAGGGACCTCGAGAGGTCATCAAGTACAGTTCCCTACTCCCATGGCAGGGCCAAATACTGTCTAGACCATCCCTGATAGACATTTATCTAACCTACTCTTAAATATCTCCAGAGATGGGGTTTCCACAACCTCCATGGGCAATATATTCCAGTGTTTAACTACCCTGACAGTTAGGAACTTTTTCCTAAGGTCCAACCTAAACCTCCGTTGCTGCAGTTTAAGCCCATTGCTTCTTGTTCTATCCTCAGAGGCCAAGATGAACAAGTTTTCTCCCTCCTCCTTATGACACCCTTTTAGATACCTGAAAACAGCTATCATGTCCCCTCTCAGTCTTCTCTTTTCTAAACTAAACAAACCCAGTACTTTCAGCCTTCCTTCATAGATCATATTCTCTAGACCCTTAATCATTCTTGCTGCTCTTCTCTGGACCCTCTCCAATTTCTCCACATCTTTCTTGAAATGTGGTGCCCAGAACTGGACACAGTACTCCAACTGAGACCTAACCAGCGCAGAGTAGACTTTTCGTGTCTTGCTCACCACACACGCTTTAATGCATCCCAGAATCATGTTTGCTTTTTTTGCAACAGCATCACACTGCTGACACATATTCAGCTTGTGGTCCACTATAGCCCCTAGATCCCTTTCTGCTGTACTCCTCCTAGACAGTCACTTCCCATTCTGTATGTGTGAAACTGATTGTTCCTTCCTAAGTGGAGCACTTTGCATTTCTCCTTATTAAACTTCTTCCTGTTTACCTCTGACCATTTCTCCAATTTGTCCAGATAATTTTGAATTATGACCCTATCCTCCAGAGCAGTCGTAACCGCTCCCAGCTTGGTGGTATCTGTATGTTGAATGCTGAAGTGGCAGTATGGAAGAAGGCACAGGGAAGGGTGATGGGAGAAACAGACAAACAGCATGTGAAGGAGAGCTTTAGGTTGCATCATCCGAAATGGTAATATTCTCATCAGTGTAAAATACTGATAATGAAATGGCCGTGTGTGTTCTCTCACTTTATGGGGACATTTGGAAACTATGCTTTGTTGTTTCTGTAGTTAATTGCCTCTTGGCTCTGTTTTTAGGAATTCCTACCTGACAAAATGGAGCTTACGGTTCCTTTTGCAAATCCTCTCTGTGTAGCTAACACTGGGGCAGATTTTGCCTTCAGTTACAAAAAATGTAAATCCAGTATAAACCTAAATGAAGTCCAAAAGAATTACTCTGGATTTACACTAAAATAAATGGGAGCAGAATCTGGCGTGTTGTATAATATGTTGGATTGTTGTTTGTGTGCCAGATGACACAATATGAGGGAGTGTGTAAATGTCAGAGAAGGGCCATTCATTTGTATAATCATATAATTAACTATTCTGCTAGGAAAGTGGCTAAAATAGTAGTCTGAAGAAGACAAGGAGTCTGTGTGTGCTAATAAGAGGGTTGCATATTATTTTAGGAAAGTGACTCCCAAACTGTGGTTTGTGGGTGGCACTTGCTGGTGGTCTGTGGAGAGCTAGTAGATCAGGCAGTTTTGGCTCTCACACTTGTTTCTACTTGCTGAGGTGTATTATCAATAGCTAAGAATACATGCAGTACTTTTCTAATAATATTTTTGTGTGTGAAAGCAATTGCCATGGTGGTCATGATGCCACCACTAATTAGTGTGGTGGGGAATGGGAGTGTGGTCTGCACTATGGCAAATGTCAAGGGAATAATCCAGTGGAAATTTCAGTGTATGTTACAGAATAATTTTAAATGGCAGTTGGAACAGAGACTAATTTTGCTCTCATTAACAACAAGGAGTCCTGTTGTCATTGTCCCTGTAAGCATCAAAGAGGGAGTTTATGTAAAAGGATATGAAGTCAGAATATATTGGTAACCTTATAATTGATTTGGAAGTATGCCAATTGTTTTTAATGCATGCTTATTTTGAAAAATACTTTATAACATTTCTTTGGTGTGCCTGGATGATACTGACACCTAATGGGTTTGGTGTTGAAATAACTCAAATCTAGGTTTGTGTTTCTATGGCATTTTTGTAGATGCCTGAAAATTAAAGTGTCTTCAGCAAAGGCTGTATTTGAGATGTTAGATAGCAAATGCAGTATTAGAAACACGTGGCCAGATTCAAAGGCTAAATATAAGGTGATGCAAGGTTGGTAGGTGTTGTAAAAGTTTTAGGTAGATGATTTAAGTATTTGAGGAGTAGGAGACAGGGAAGTAGCATCATCAACAAACCAGCAAAGGTAATGCACACTGCAGTGCTCCTCCCACTGATGTAACTCTTCTGCTACACTGACATAATAAAATCACTCTGACGAATGGCATAGAACCTTTTGTGACATACTTAGTGACATGGCATCATTGCAGACACTGCACTTGATTGTCGCCCTAATTGGCCTCTTGGAGGTATCCCACAATTCCCATCTTGACCACTCTGTTTAACAGTTTGAGCTCCACTGCCCTGAAGGTACATAAGTATGTGCTCCTCCCCTGTTTAAAGGCCCTGGAATTTTTGAAATTCCTCTTCTGTTTGCTTGCCATGTACAGGTCAGGTAGGATCTTCCCAGCTGACCATGCCGACTTTCTGAGGCCGATGTTCTCCTGTGTTGAGCACACTGGACCTGTTGGGTCTGCTGAATATATGGGGAGAGGAGGCTGTGCAGTCACAGCATTGCCCCATCTGGAGGAGCTTCGATACCGACAGGCTGATTGCTTGTGGCATGCTGGAGAAAGTGCACACACAACTATGTTGTGCTAAGATCAAGGAAATGAGGCAGGTGTACCAGAAGGCAAGGGAGGCCGACCATTGCTCTGTGCAGCACTGAAGACATGTTGCTTCTATAAGGTGCAGGATGACATCGTCTGCAGCAATTCCACCTCTAAGAGCCCTGTGAATGCTTCAAGGGAGACTGAAGGCAGCAGCCAAAGGACTCAACCCTGATGGCAAAGTGGTGGATGAAATGAAGCTCGAGGATGATGTGGAGCAAATGGCATGGTCATCTGGTGATGTAGCAAGTCAGGAACGGTTTTCCACTCTGGAGTGCTCTAGCTAGTCCCACCACTCTGGCACGCAGGGTGCAGGATGGGGAGCTCTAGTGCTAAGTGTCAATATTAACAACAGCATGTGTATTTTCACAGTGGGTCCATGGGGGAGGGGGAAGTTTGTTAATGTACATAGGAATGTCCCTGGAATCCTACGTGGTGACCTGCAGGAAATGTTCCTGTAGGTATTCTACAATCCTCTGCTGAAGGCTCATTGGTAGAGTAGCCTTGTTTCTCCCCTCACTGAGGCAACTTTGCCATGCCACCTGGCAATGATTTCTGCAGGGGCCGGAGCATCACACAGAGAAGCTGCATACAGAGCTGGTCTGAAGCCAGACACGTGCAGGAGATGTACCTTTACATCTTGGGCTAACCTTAGATTTTGGGTTTGATTTCCCTAGCCTGTGGAAAAAGGCACCAATATTCAGGATAGTCTCCCTAGGCACTTGTAGTAGTAACCTCCTTCACAAACCACCCTTTGTCCCTTCTTTCCCTTTCCCCACTCATATTTGGGGACATAAGAAGAAATATTTGCTTTTCTTTATTTTAATCCTGCTGTCTTCGTTTCATTTGGTGACCCCTAGTTCTTATGGGAGCAAGTAAATAACTTTTTCTTATTTACTTTTTCCACACTAGTCATGATTTTATAGATCTCTGTTATATCTTCCCCCTTTTAGTCTCCTCTTTCGTAAGCTGAAAAGTCTGAGGCACAGTAAGAAAGAAGTGTGTAAAACTTTTTGTGATTCATGGCTGTGACCACAGTCACAACACTGTCTCTGTTCATTGCTTCTTTGGCTTCTACGTATGTGCTCTTAAGGTTCCCCCTCTTTCACACTGGGGGAGCCCTACTGTCAGATAAGGCAGCAAACCAGAATGAGTAAGGAGAATATATTTCTTGAAGTGCTGTAGTCAAAAGATGCAGCGCATAGTGAAACAAGAATGTGGAGGGAGACAATTAATGAAAGGCTAAGTCTGGATAGCCTGGAAAGGAATTTGGGGGCAGCAGCAAATAAGTTCCTAGAAGGCCAGACAGAGAGAGAGTCTCATTATCCTACAATCTGAGCCCATCCCTGCACAACTCCCCCTACAACCATGATAGAACTCTGGTCCGTACCTTCCCCAAACTCCCCCACTACAGTTCTCAGATGTTCCTGCACCTGATAATACCTTCACCTGTGCTCTTCACACCTAGGGACTGTTTTCTCATAGTAAATGTAGTTACAACCCGCTGTGAAAACCTAAACCATCAGATTGTTTCAATGTTAGCACTAACCATTTTAATAATGACAAAACACATTTTTGGTCAAAGAGAGGACATGACAATGAGAATCACAGTGGCTATAAAATGAACTCCCAGGCACCAAGCATTAGAGTTCATTCAGGGTGACAAGTAATCGTTACTTGGTCTAATGCATCACACAAAGCCACATTACTGGGAATCATTGTCAAAATGATCCTTCAAAGTCTCCCTGATTTGAATAGCTTCCCACTGTGCCCCTTGAATTGTCCTTGTCTCTGGCTGTTCAAAATCAGCAGCCAGATGATCAGCATCTGCAGTCCACTCCAGATATTATGTAGAGTACAGCATCCCGCAATGACCATGAGGATATTTTCCTCCTTGAGGTTTAATTAGCCAAAAAGACACCACCAGCAACCATTTAATTGCCCAAAGGCACATTCAATGGCGTATTGCCAAGGGGCAATGGTTCTTCCCTTAAGGGATTCGGAGGCAATAAGCACACAAATTGGGTGAAGGCTTAAAGATTTTACTAAGCAAATATTAGGGTAAAATACAATGCTTAATATTAGAGTAAAATACAATGAAGCAAATCTTAGAATAAAATACAATACTTATTTAACCTAAGCAAACCTCAAAATAAAATGCAATACTTATTAAGAAAGTACAATACTTACTAAGCCTAAATAGATCTCAGAATAAAATGCAATACCTACGTCCCTTCTGTTGCCAGGAACCCCCCGAAGAAGGACAGCGGATGGACCCCAGTGACCAGTGTGTAGCACCTTCTGCGGCATTGGTTTACTCCAAGGTTCCAATGTTAGGAATATCCCCGGCACTTATATACTGTTGGATCTACAGTAATCAACCCTGTTGTTTTGAGAACCTAACAAGATTGTTGATACATTGCATATTTTCCCACATCCAATAATTAGCTTGTTGATACTTTCCATATTTTCCCAGACCAAATAATTAGCATTGTAAGGAGGGAAACATTCAGCAAAGATAGCTATGTGATTTTCCTAAGCCCTCCTGCACTTCCATACAAGGTGCATGGCCTTGGGACCTGTCCCAGAACTTGCTGAAAGTCAACAGTGCATTCCTACACTGTACCATCTTGAGCAAACAGCTCACTCTTTGAGAATAACAAAAGAATAAGCAGCAGCAAAAAGCACAAATGGCTGCCTAGAGCATCCAGGCCTTTAAGAAAAGGAATGATTGTGGTATACCACCTAATTTCCGACCTCACAATTGTCTTCCGCATTTCCACTACAAATGGTCATTCTTTGCTGAGCCTGTGTTGAAGTGCTCCTTTCTGCTCTCTGGGTTCCTGTGCCCCTTGAATCCTAGGAGCAAGGGGTAGGCAGGGTTTCTATTGGTCTCTGTAGTCATTTGCACATCCCCCATTGGAATCTTGAAGTTTTGGAGAGAAAGTCCCAGCATGCAGCTTTCTGCACAGTCTGGTGTTGTGAAATACATGTATGTCATGCCCCTTCCCTGACCACCCTGCATTGAGATCAGAGAAGTGGTCTGGCTGATCCTCCAGCACCTGTAACATCATGGAGAATTAGCACTTTTGTTTGTTGTACTCTATAGCAAGATGGTTGGAGGACAAAATTGTGATGGATGCCATCTATCACCCCACTACCATTAGGGACCAGTTTGAGGTTGGACCCAGTGGCAATGAGGAGTTGCCAGCTTCCACACAGTGATCACCACTTACTTTTCCAAGTGCAGTCAGCTCTTATGCTGATGGTCTTGTGCTGCAGAACTGAGGTGAGCTCAGTGCACAGTTCCAAGAAGGTGAATTTGTTCATCAGAAAATTCTGCAGCTACTGGTTGTCATCCCATACCTGCATTGCAATACAATTCAGTGCTTGTTCCCCCACCATTCAGTACTTGTTTCCCTACCCCAAAATTGGCAGTCCCCTGTGACAAGCTGCTTCAAGAATGAACACCAGCAACAATCTTCAGTTATTTGTTTCTGTGGCACACAATAAGACAGGCATTACCCATTCATAGGCTTGCTCTACAGCCCCTGAAATACTGCAGGACCAGCCATGTTGTGTACCTAGCACTCGTCACCAGACTGGTCAGCAGCTCAGGCAGAGATGGTGGGCACACAGTTCACAAAGGCAGTTGAAAAATGGCACAAAACAAACTTGAAGCCCATAGAATTATGGGATATAAAAAACTGCATCACGGGATGATGAGCACGTACCTATGATGCACTACAACAGAGTGTGGCAAGTTGCACAGTGGGGTAGCTACCCACAATGTAGCCCTCTTAATGCAAGAGCACAAACCATAGATGCTGTCCACTGCTCTAGGGAGCGTTATGGGGACATACACAGCCAATGTTACTAAAGTGACTTGTGATCATCAATATAGTAGAGTCACTACTCAACTATCCAGTAAGCCTTTGTTTATCACTACATCCCTAGCGTAGATGTGGCCTACCTTAAACCACATTGCCTGAACACACAATTTATTCCTTTTTACAACTTCTTCTGCCTAATAGGTATGCAAATTACAGTAGTTGAGACCCAGATAGACTCTTACACCAATTTATTAATCAGCAACTTATTTTGTCCCTCAATTTAGCCTGCAATATTTGTCCCCCAAGTTTGTTAGGGCAATTTTTTTTTCTTTTTTTGATGTTGGTCATCCTGAAAGCTGTTTATTCTTTGAAGTGTGGGTAGCATTGTGTATAAGGAAATGCAGTCAGGACCCAATTCTCAAATAATGGCATATTTTGGCTATATTAACGAAAGAACTAAATCATGAACATATTATCCAGGCATTTTTAGGCAGGCTTCATTTGTAAGCATGGCTTTTAAATATAGGTTGAGCTTCCTGTTTATGTAGCTAGCTACTGCAAATGATGATTCATTTTGAGCCCCTCACACGGGATACATCATCAGTGAGCTATCCCACATCAATCCCTGTGCAAAGGAACTGGTTGTTTTCTCAGGAGAGGGCAGGAACTGCTTTAAGACAGACTAGTCATACTGCCCATCTTGATGCTGCAATTTCTCTTGCACAAAAAGCTTAGACCTTTTAAGCCTTTTGAGGGACTGTTTAAATCCTAAATGTACATCATGAATCATTAGTATTGCTATACATTTTGGCATTTTTTCATTGCTTGGCAATATTTATATTTCACATTATGGTTTTATTATTGAATGCTTATTTTAGGGAAACAAATGTACATTTCATTTTATGAACCCACTAGAATGTATTAAATTGAAATGTGTGAATAACAAATAGCCTTAGAGATGCTACAGTGTTCTATTTACTGTGATTTTTTTCTTTTTGAGCATGTAGTAAATTATTAATAAAGGCCCTGATCAAAATACATCCTGAACTGTAATCACATGAGTTTATGTAAGAATGATTCCTGACACCTAATCAAACTCAATGGCAAAACTCTCATTGACACCCACAGGACACCTTAGATGCCTTAAAGCTAGGCATGTGCTTAAGAACCTTGCTCAATCATTGGTAAAATGAATGAAATGGAATTTTGTATTCTGTAAATGTGTATCTAAATTTTCTTGTTTATTTCTTTGCGTCCCACCCAAACCTTTTGTAATTGTAATGTGAAAGCTTGATCTTGCAATGTGTATTTTATCTGCTTTTTAAGTTTAAAGGCTACTGACGTGATTCAGGTACAGGCAGCCCTTGGACTTACAGGATTCACCAAACACACAACACTTCTAGATTGATACTCTTATGCAACTTACGAATATAGGTATCAGGCTTTCCACACTGCTCCTGTAGCTCCCATTGGTTATGATTTCTGGCCAATGGGAACTGAAGCACTGGCAGCACATGGAGCCTCCCTGTGCACTCATGTACCTACCTAGGGACTGGAGGGACCTGACAGCCACTTCCAAGAGCTATGCAGGACCAGTTCAGGTAGGGAACTTGCTTTAGCACTAGGCCCCCGCTGCAGTGTTAAATACCAAATGCCTGACAACTCAGCCAGGAGGCAATGGGAAGGAGAGGGAGGAGTTGATCATTAGGGTCTCTGGACCCTCTGAAATTCTCTTGTGGACCTCAGTTTGAAAGGTGCTGGTCTATGTCATGGTTTTCTACAGTGTCTTATCACTGTAGTATCTTAGGGCTTATTTCTTAGAGTGTCCACTGGTACATTTCAAATGCATTATTCAATAGTTCACTATTACTTTTTGTTAAAAGAAACTTGTAATACCCATCCCAAACTACAAATGAGCTTACTATGTTTATATTTTTAAAGAACTGTTTGAAAAACAATTGGTGATTCCCTAAAATAGTCAGAGATTCTTGTGTAGAAACTAAGAGGCATGTTAAAATTTGTTGATATGCACCTATTGCAGAGTTTAAAGGCTTCACTGACTGCATTCCATGGAGCTTTGGAACTAAGTTTTAGGATTGTTTATGGATCATTTTCAGCCTTTCACCCCATGACATAGGTATGTTCTCCAGCTGATACCATCACCTCTAATTAGATGCAGATGGCTGTTTGCGCATACAAAAAAAAGTTTGAACCCTAAGGAATCCTATGAAAAGGTAATTTTTATGTCTTTAATGTTCCCACTTAGAAAATATGCTACAGTTCATTGAGTTGAGCAGCGAAGTCATATTTTTGTATATTTTGTTTGTGCCTTTACTATAATGCATATATCTATAAGGGATTAAGAATTAAAATTAGCTTAAATATACCAAGACAAGAGATAGGTGTTAGCGAGAGAGCATATTGTTTCATTTTAATTTTGAGGGTTTTCTACTGGAAACCCTATTTGGACAGAGTGAGCTCAGAATCTTTCCGTATGCCTAAAATATGTTAGGGATGTTAGATATTGTAAAAATGAACAGTCATGTAATCGCATGATGATATAGCAGTTACACCACTATTCCATAGTCCCTGGAGATGGGGGCGGCAGCCAGTGTGCTCTGGACCCACTCCTGGGGAGCTCCCTGCCACCCATGCTGCTGCCTCTGTCTCAGAGGCAGTAGTGCAGGGTGGCAGCAGCCCCTGTACATGGAGGGATCTGAGCGCAAAAAACCCTGTAGTGTAGACGTAGCCTTTAAGTCAGACATCCTAGCCTGCTGCAGCACAGTCACAGGGTCTGGGCTACGCCCCCAAAGCCAGATACCTTAACTGGAAACAGCACAGTGTGATTCTTGTCTCCTGCCCTTAGATATTCCACACCTCTGGGAGCTGAATCTTAGATAAATCCACCTTATGCTGTACAGAGATCTGTACAAATTCATGAAATTTGCCTTCTTTCTTGATGTAAAGAGAGATGCACAGATTCCTTACTCCGCCTCCAGATGACAATTATTAACACTGGGTGTATTAATAAGCAAAAGTGATTTATTAAGTATAAAAAGGTAGCATTTAAGTGAACTTAAAAGATAGCACGCAGAACAATATAGGTTACTATTTAATATAAAATAAAACACTCAAGCTAAATTAATACACTAAGAAATTAGTTCCATGTCATATCTCACCCTAAAAGTTGTCCTAATAAGCTTTTTTTCATAAAGTTACGTAAAGTTTTCTTACATAAGTTTAAGGTGTACACTTCATCTATAATATTAGTGCCTATAATAAACTTAATTTGAGTTGTTGTACTGCATGATCAGAAAAAAAATGGAGCTGGACTTCCACGATAAGATAACTTTGCATAACCAGGCATTTAGAAAACAAACATCAGGAAGTGTCATTACCAAGCATATAGTAATTTGTCATAGTGAAATTGTACCTCAGAAGTGTTTCTGTTTAAGCTATGCTATCTGAGTCTCCACAAGTGTATCCATAATATTCAGAGTATTTGGAGATAGAAAGTCAATCCACTAGTTAGCACGTAAATTAGAGAAAACTGCCTTAATTTACTTGTTCTGCCGCTACAGTACAGCATGACTATGGGCAAGTTACTTAACTTCTCTATGCTTTGGTGTCATACCCCAGTAAAATAGGGATCACAGCACTTTCCTACTTCAGTGAGATTGTGAGGCTATGTTATGTTGCCCTGCTAACAAATGATGAAGAATCACCCTGCAGAGGTGGAGGACCAGAAACCATGTAACTCCACAGCTGGGAGGATTGCAGCTCCCACCCCCAAGAGGAAATGTAGGATATTGATGGTTGGTGACCCTTTTCTGAGGGGGGCAGACACACCCACCTGTCTCCTGACATGGCATCCCAAGTGGTATGCTACCTGCCAGAGGCCCATATCTGAGATATTATGGAGGGTTTGTTGAGGATTATCCAGCCCTCTTACTAAAACCTCCATGCTGTTCATTCATGTGGGTGGTGTTCTTTCATCCTTATAGTCAATAGTAGGGGCTCGGACAGAGACAGATGCAGTATTCCTGGAGAGGAATACTTGCCTGTGTGGGTGGGTGTTGCCAGCAGGTCTTTGGCTTCATTGACTGTGGGGTGCTGTTCTGGAAGGAAGGACTGTTAAACAAGGTTCAAGTCCATTGAAGATGAGGAAGAGTATATCTGCATACAGACTGGCTAATCTAGTGAGGAGGGCTTTAAACTTAGTATGGGTATGTCTACACATCAAAGTTAATTTGGAGTAACAGCCGTTATTCCGAATTAACTTCCATAGCATCTACAGAAGCAAACTGCTATTTTTAATTAAATTCAAAATAGTGGGATGCTTAATTCGAGTTCGTTAAACCTCATTCTACAAGGAATAATGCCTAACTCGAATTAGCTGATTTGGAATAAGTGCTGTGTAGATGCTTATTCCAAAATAGGGGGCCTCCAGCCTTCCTAGTTTCCCCTGGTGGCCACTCTGGGCCAAACCAGGAAAACTCTTCTCCCTCTCCCCAACCCTGGTGCCCTTAAAGGGTCAGACTCTGGCCACAGTGCCTGTGCCAGCTCCAAGCCTGCCGGCCCAGAGCCAGCAGTCACTGCCCCTACCCAGTGGCCCCAAAACATGAGCCAGCAAGCCACTGGCAGCCAGGCCCCAATTGCGCTCCAGGAGCAATATGCCAGCTCCCAGGAGCCTGCCAGGGCCCAGAGAAGGTGGGTGCCTTCCTGCTCCAGGGCAGAGATCAGGGTGGACCGTACTCAGGTTTGGGGGGATGCCCTCAACGTCCATGATCTCCACACTAGACAGAGGAACACAGCCGTCTATGTCAGGAAAGCTGCCAGCCCGGCCACCAAAGGCCACATGCGATCCTAGGAGCAGGTTTGCATGAAAATCAAGTTGAGGCACAAGCTCCCAGTGGGGCACTCCAGGGAGGCTCTTAGTGCTTCTCAGGGTGGAAGCTCTCCTGCAGAGCCTCCTGGACACTGACAGCCCCCCAATGGACCTATGGGATGGCAGCCTGCAGAAAGTGCAACAACACGTCCACAAGAAGCACCAGAATGCTCTGGCTCTGTGTTGCAGAGTGCTGTGGTGTCCTGAGTGAGGGCAACCGGAGCACGCAGACACACAAATGCTTTGCTGTCCCTCATCGAGGCAGGCAAGCAAGCAGGGACACCTGAGAACGGGCTGCCCGGGGAGCGAGGGGGGTGTCCCTTTAAGTACAGGCATCAGAGAGCCTCAGGCAGCAGCCACACACAGACACTCCTGACCTGATGCCCTGCCTGAGATGTTCTAGCTGGCCTTAAATCTGATTCTGTGTCCAGTCAGTGTGGGTGCAGTATTTCAAATTAGCAAAATGCTAATTCGAACTGCATTTTGTGTGTAGATGCATTAATTCGAATTAACTTAATTTGAATTAACTATTTCAAATTAAGATAACTTGAATTAATGCTGTAGTGTAGACATACCCTGTGACGGGCAGGTGACAAAAGCTCACAAGTAAGTCCAAAACATATGAAGGCTTAGAATCTGAGTGGGCCATGGGCCAGTATAGCATGGAAAAGGGAAAGACGAGAGAGAACATAAGGAGGAAATCAAATCAGTATCTCAGTTGTCTATATACTAATGTGGGAAATATAGGAAATAAGTAGGAAGAACTTGAAAAGCTAGTTAATATACAAAACTCTGACATAGTTGGCATCACAGAGATTTGGTGGGATAATACACATCACTGGAATATTGGTGTAGAAGGTACAGCATGTTCAGGAAGGATAAGCAGGAAAAAAATGGAGGAGGTGTTGACTTGTACAGTAAAACTCTGATGGTCCGGCACCCCTGATGGTCCGGCACCATCAGGAACCCAGAATTGCTCCGGGCAGCTGGACCATTGGAGCTGCTCTCCCCCCAGCTTCCCCGATTCAGCCGCTGCTAAAACTGACCAGCGGCTGAATTGGGGAAGCCGGGGGCAGAGCAGCTGGGGTGCTGCCAGGTAGGTCCCTAGTGCTGCCCCTCAGGGCTGTGGGACCAACCCGGCAGCACCCCAGCTGTCCCTGATTCAGCCGCTGCTGATACTGATCAGCGGCTGACTCTGGGAAGCCTGAGGCAGAGCTTCTCTGCCCCGGCTTCCTGGAATCAGCCCCTGATCAGTTTCAGCAGCGGCTGACTTGGGGACACCTGGAGCAGAGCAGCTGGGGGGCTGCTGGGTTGGTCTCGCAGTGCCAAGGGTCGGCGCTACCGGACCAACCCGGCAGCACTCCAGCTGCTCTGCTGCAGGCGTCCCGATTCAGCTGCTGCTGAAACTGACCGGCAGCGGCTGAATCAGGGACGTCTGGGGCAGAGCCGGACTATCGGAAGGGGGGGCTATGAGGGGTCTGGGGTGACATCCCTCCACCCCACCCCAGACCCCTCATAGCCTCCTCTTCCGATAGTCCGGCATATCTGATAATCCGGCACCCCCTGGGTCCTAAAGGTGCCGGATTATCGGAAGTTTACTGTATATTGAAAATGCATACACTTGGACCGAGATTGAGATGGAATAGGAAACAGACATGTTGAAAACAAAAGGCGTGTCATTGGGATTGGTTTTCTACAGATCGCCTTACCAGAAAGAAGAGGTGGATGAGGCTCTTTTTAAACAACTAACAGAATCATCCAAAGCATAGAATTTGGTGCTGATGGGGTACTTCAGCTAACCAGACATCTGTTCAGAAAATAACCCAGCAGGTCACAGATTATCCAACAAGTTCTTGGAATGTATTGGAAACATTTTTTATTATTATTTCAGAAAGTGAAGAAGGCTACTAGGGGGAGGCTGTTCTAGATATGACTTTAAAAAGTAAGAAAAATCTGGTTAAGAATTTGAAAGTGGAAGACAGTTTAGGTGAAAGTGATCATAAAACGGTATAATTCATGGCTTCACGGAACGGTAAGAGGAAAAATCATACAATAAAGGTAATGGATTTCACAAAGACAGACTTGCACAAACTCAGGGAGTTTGTAGCTAAGATCCCATAGGAAGCAATTCTAAAGGGAAACAATTTAAGAGAATCGGCAATTTTTCAGAGAGACATTATTAAGGGTACAAGATCAAATTATCCCACTGCATAGAAAAGATAGGAAGTGGGTCAAGAGACCACTGTGGCTTCAATGATCTGAAACTCAAAAAAAGAGTCCAACAGAAAGTGACAGGAGGAGTCCATAACTCCACACCAGCTCTCTCATCTGCCCATGTGGCTTTCTCAATCTGGCTCTGGTCAGCAGTGGGGCCTCAGGGACTTAGCCTGTCCACAGTAAGAGCTGTGGAACCATGGACCCTTCACCTGTCCTGGGTGGGTGGGGAGCCCAGGGGGTGGGGACACAGGCCACATCCTGGGCAGGTGATTAGGCACTGGAATAAATTACCTGGGAAAATTGTGGAATCTCCATTATTGAAAATTTTTAAAAGCACGTTAGACAAACATCTGTCAGGGATGGTAGATGATTGTCTTTCCATGAATACTAAATGACATCTTAAGGTCCCATCCATTTCTACAATTCTATGATTAATGTATTTACAAGCACCTCATAATCTTTAAGGTCCCACCACCTTGGATAAAAGAGGGATTTTCAGAGGTGCTCTATATTTACGTTATTTGTTGCTCCCAATGAAGTAAAACTCCAGTTAGTCAAGCCTATGCTGAGCTCTTCTGAAAATCCTACTCAAAACTTTGCCTTTTTAAAATTGCAGACACAACTGAATAGTGGATTTAATTGAATGTTTAAAGTAGCCGTGAAAGGTCTTGAAGTGATGTAAATGAACCTAAGCATAGCTAACTAGCTCCTTTGATGATATATGGTAACTGATTTAATTGAGTATATGTTCAATTCCTTTGAATACTGAACTTGGGCAATATTATATTAATAAAACCATATAGAAAAAGGCAAAGCGCCCTCTTTCATCTACATGTATTTGCTATTAAATGTTAGCTTGATAATGCTGTCTTATAAGAAGATGCTTCCAGTATTAACACAAAAGTTATTGAGAGATACAGTATTATATCTGTTACTTTGTAATGGGAGACTGTGCCCTGACCTTGTACTTTACTGCTGTTATTCAGTACTGGTGGGCTGATAAAGGTATCTCTGAATGCCTTAACTCAAATTCTTAGATGCTGTAAATTGATGTAGCACTATTGACCTTAGTGGATCTGAGTCAGCTTATAACAGCTAAGAATCTGGTCCCATGCACCCATGCTCAGGTTGTGGAATGTATGTAGCACTGGTACTAACTTAGTGCTTTAGTAAGTATTTTAATTATTACCTTTTTAAAAAGGTTAACCCCAGTTGTCCACTGTGTCTAAGTGATGCACATAGTGTAGTGTGGCAGACAAATGGAACCAGCTCTGATGTCCCAGTTCGTGGCCACTGCTCCCTAAAGATGTCTTCTTAATGCTCGCTGCTGGCATAAGTGGCACATAGTAAACTGAACAGACAATAGGATCTGACTTACAGGGTACAATCTCCACTGCTTTATATTTTGTGTAGTCACTGACAATGTGCAGAGTGGAAAAACCATTTTGATTAGTAGCATTTTACACTCATTTTGTGCTCACTTTCCCTGGGTATAAATGGCTACACACAGTGCAAGACAATGGAGAATTGGAGTCTGTGGGTGAAATCCTGGTTCCATCAAAATCCATGTCAGAAGTCCCCTTTCCATCAGAGGGTTTGGGTTCCACTCTGTAGCTTATTTAACTGATGTAGGCTTATTTATTGATGTTTTATCAGCCTTCTGTATATGCCATTTAAAACAAGGAAGCATTCCAACCTTCAAATTACTATGTTGCTTTAGGAAACAAAGCAATTTATGTTAGCAATCAGGACTATGCAATATTCATTCTACTGCCAATACTTTTAGAATAAGGTAGCAGTATAGTCTAGAAGATTGCCGTCCTGTTACCAAGAATTCAATTCTCATTCATACATGAAGAAAGAGCTGGAGGCTTTCAAGTGTCTGCAAAGATTTAGTCCTATATCTCAGCTATAATAAGGAAGATATGGCAACGTGCCAGAGACGTTAAGGTGGATTTATTTTTCTTGGAATTTTACATTATTGCTGAAATATAGACCTAAGTGCTACTGTTGCAAAGTTGATCTTTCGTAATACTTCATTGAGGGTTTATTTTTGTTTTCATTCTACCCAGATGAAGTGTGCTATACACAGCTCAGTTGAATTCTTCTATAGATCACAAGCTGTAAATCTGTGACAGATTTGTATTTGTGCAAATGTGAGCTGTTTTATTCATTCAATTGAGCACACACTTCCATGGTGATGGTTCACTGCAAGCTCCTAAATAGTTCCTGTGGTCTTGAAGAGTTAAAGTCTATTATATAGATAAAGCAGTACTGGCTACTCTGTGCTGTCACTGTCACAGATCCAAAGATGAACATATTAAGAGTTCTATAAAACTGATAAAAGAGGTGTCAGCAGTAGCTACTCTGGCCTTGAATTGACTTTCTCTTTGTCCATTCCTGTCTCTTTTTTGTTTAAAGGGAAGACACAGAATTTGAACTTTAAAGACACTGCACAGTTCAGCTTCACTTGTATCCCCTCTCCTTCACTCCATCCCGTTACCCCTGTGGTCTTATCTTCTCAGTGTTGCTATTGTTGCCGTTACCTCCCCATAACACCTATTATTCCATCTCGTAGCATTCATCTTTTTTCTGGTCTCTCCAGCTGTCTTATTTTCCTCATTCAAATCCAACCCTGCATACCAACTCTTCATTTTTTCTCCTCTTGTGCGCTCTACTGTCTTCCCTACTCCCGTCTGTTCAAACATATCAAAACATATAAGCTTAGTTCTTTATTGTCAGATTCTGCCGGTCTTATTTATGTTCTTCCAGTACCTTATTTACGGAGTAGTCCCACCAACTGTAGCTTAAGTCTCATTACTTTTTGTTTGTTTTAACCTTTATCCAATTATCCCCTCCTTTCTTTCTGTGTGCCCAATTTAGGATATAAACCATTTAGAAGTAGGGGTAGCCTTTGTTTTCTTCTCTGTAAAAACAGTATACAAAGTAGTAGAATTAATAATAGCCCTTGGATGGTAGTCATGGTAGAAATTCAGTGCACTGTAAATTTTTTCTGTTATTTCCCCCAGTCAGTGATAAAACTTCTCCTGAATCTGATGGCAGAAATTTCCCTTCATAAAACTGGAAAATATTTGTGTGGCCAAATGTTTAATGTTGAGTATTTAATGTGGAGTACAGCTAAAGAAGAAACACGCTATATTGTAAGCCACTGTCCAGGGATGCTGCATTACACACCTCAGGCTGGTGACACAACAGAACTCAGATATCAGTGAAACATATCTTTTTTTTTTTAAACTGGATGATATATATGTTGTCCAAATATGCAGCAAAAGTAAGACTGTTCCTAAAGGAAATGCACAAGGTAAGAAATGTACTAGAATGCTGCCTGCCGGAGTCCAACTCAAGAGCTAGGGCATGGAGGACTTCTGGGAAAGGCCTTTTATAGAAAGATCAATCCAATTGCTCAGCTGAAACATAGCCTTTCTTTGTGAGAAATGAAATGAAGATCGCATCTGCCCATCACATGGAGTACGCTCAGCCAGTCAGTGAAGCCAGAAAATTGCAAGATTTCCAGCAAGATTTCCAACTTCATTATTATTATTGTAATATATTATTTGTACTGTGGTAGTCTTAAGATGCCCAATGAGATCAGAGCTCTAACACGCTGGATGTGGTATACAGATTGTAAGAGAGAGATCCCATCTTGATGGTCTTGCTACTAGTCTTCATCGCGCTCTTGGTTACATCTTTAAACAAACAGTTTTCTGCTTTCTCTCTTGCTGCCCCTCATGTGTGAGAAGAGCTCTCTGGAAATCTCCACAAAGCTACTTCATTCTCCTCCTTTGGATTGCACCTTACTACTCACCTTTTTCTGTGATGGATGTAAAGAAACTTGATGATTATCAAGCAGCTGGTGAACTGAGACCACTGCATATTATGTTGACCAGCATTGTCTCCTTATGCTCCTGTTTGTGTCTCCATCTATTGTCTCTTTTCTTCTAGTCTTAGGTTGTAAATTCTTTAGGGGCGAAGGACTACTGTGAGGGGTTTTGTCCTGCTTGTGCAATGGGGGACCTTGTCCATAAACAGTGCTCATAGGCTGTAAGGAATATAAAATCAGGGTGAAATGAAGTATTGTCTCCTTTTTCTAGAAGAACTATTAGGGCACATGGAGTGACTAGTTCATGATCACACAGGAAGTCTGTGGCAGAGCCAGGAATTGAACCCAAATCTCCTGTATCTCCGTAGTCCAAGGCATAGAACCACAGAGTGACAGTCCAAGTTTTCCCTCCTCTACCACTCATCTCAATTAACCCTTTGAGTCCAGCATGAGCTGCAATGTGATAGAGTTTTCAAGCATCTAAAAACAAAATCAAACTGGCTTCTGTACACAGTTTGCAGAGATAAACACACACTTAAAATGGGTAAGAGGTTCATGTACATGGTTGGAACTCAAAGCAGTCTCCGATAGCAGCTTATGCTGAAGTCAGACAAAATGTTCTAAGAGTGGACCTTTGTCTTCAGCCACTGGAGGCCACTGTGCTGAGTAGGGCAAAGGTTTCCACTGGTGTCCATGTAAAACAGAGAGAAGAGTAGTTTTGGCAAGGGAACATAGACAGCAAGCAGTGAAATGGCATTTTCCCAGCAACAGCATCTGTTTCTTTTGTTGTCCTCAGTTGCCACAACAATAAAGAGTAAAGGTTGTGCTAGTTCCCCCTTCCCCCCCCCCCCCACACACACACACAGTGTTTTGAATAACTGGAAGGTGATTTGGAGGCAGGATTGACTCGTGAGCACTTGAAGCCAAACCAAGGAAAGGGGTAGGGACAAAAATTCCCAGCCATATGTATTCTGCACAAAGAAAACTTGGTGCAAAGTCCCATTATGTCCATGGACCTCAAGGAAGAGTAGAAGCATCCTAAAATTGTTGGGGAAGGTGCAGATACAGATCCATTGTCTTCCTTGGAGTTTCATAAAGGCATCAATGGGGAGTATCAGCCAGCTGTTCTCTATCTCATAAAAGAAGCGGGCAAGCCACTGGGCCTTCTCCCAGGAAAATCCTTACTGGTATGAGGAAGCTTGTTAGGAGGTAGGGAGTTTCATATGTGTGTAGGATTGTAACAGACTTCATGGGCTCCTTGACTGGAATTCTGATGAGTATCCATGTCTCTCCTTTTAATTGTCTTAGGCCTCTTTGATCCTCCCAGTACTCTTTGAGGTAATATTGGCAGTTTGGTTTCATGTATAAACTTCAGGTCTTCTTACAGTGCTGATGCTTGTGCCCCTTTTCGCCCCATCAGTGTTTAGTTTGTAGTGTGGCAAGCTCTGGTGGAGTGGCTTCCCACGCTGCTGCACCTTATGTAGTCCTATAACTCTTGTGCAAAGTGAGTGTAAAATACCACATTCTTATATCGGTAGGTGATTATACCAGGTAGAACGTGCCATTATTCTTTACGCATGGGTAAGTGGCAAGGGTAGGGAAGCACAGAACTGAACAATAAAAACATATGTAATCATACCTGTATTGGCTTCCCATTTGGTCAGTCATAGAAGTGTAATGTTCCAAAGATTTGTGTTTGTGAAGTTCGTCTTGGAAGAAGTAGCTCTCTGCTGATTATTGCTTAGAGAAGTTTTATATATGAAGAGGGAAATCGACATTAAAGTGTATGCCTATTTAATTAGTTTGCTGTCATTCATTTTTAAAGAAAACCATTTTTACTTGCATTTTATTTGCATTTGTTGTGAATACACACAAATATTTATTTTAACATAAGACCCTTTTCAAAACAAGTTAGGCATTATAGAGTATTTTTGCAGAATTGGAAATCAGACATTTTGGAACAAAATATAGTCAATTTTGTATATTAAGATTTGTGTTATTTTTCTAATAAAGATAATAGTGCACATGAATCACTCCACCAGCCTGAGTGAATGGCAATTTATTTGTGGAGGATACTTTTACAAAAAGTAATTACTCCAATAAACGCTAATGAATAGTAGGTTTATCTTAAATGTCTCATGAATAGTTCCCTTGAGGAGGAGGGCCAGATTAAGGTCTAAAGGTTAATCTAAAACACAATGCTGTAAGAACTTGTTCCTGATGTCAGTAGGGGTTTTTTAAATATTTATTGAACATTCTTTCATGCTTTTCTTCCCATTACTTTGGCATTTTGCAGTTTGCTGATACAAATTAGCTAGGGTTCAATAATCGAATTGGTCTGTGTAAAGCATGCAGGCTTTGAGCAGCAGATCTATGGGGGATATATTTTCCAAAAAATTTTCTGTATTTCATGTACAAAGCGAAAACTGGCAGTTCAATTTCTGAATGCAAAATTCCAAGCTAACATTCATCTAGTCTGACCACCTGTATAACTTAGGCCACCGATCTTTCCCCAAATAATTCCTGGGCCACGTCTTTTAGGAAATCATCAAATCTGGAATTAAAAATTGTCAGTGATGGGGAAGCCATTATGGCCCTAGGTAAATTGTAATTATTGTATGACTTACGAAGAGCAAGAGCAATGGTGAGAGTTGATGAGAAGGAAAATAGGATCTTTGGCCTCTGGTGGGTCCAAACTCCTCCTCTAACCCCTCCCCACTGCTCACTCATGCCCAGCTGGCCATGTGATGGCTTCAACTCCACTCCTCCCTTTACCTTCCAGAGCTTGGAGCATCATGGACCATTGCTGGCGACACAGCACACCACCACATGGAGTGGAGCAGTCTCTCCAACCCTCCCTACTTGTGCTGATTAGTCTCCAGCAGGGGTGAAACTTTCTTTTCCATGTGATGTGCCGCATGCAAGTCAGTGGAGCGGGAAGCCCAGGGGGCCGGTCATGGAGTGGAACCTGACAAGAAGTATACAGGGTGCCTAACAAAGTGAATGCTAATGGAAATAGGGTAGATTTAGAAGTTAAAACGAAAAAGAGCAAGTTAAAAATTACTTGAAAAAGTAAGATGTCTTCAAGTTACCAGGGCCTGATGAAATGCATCCTAGAATACTTAAGGAGCTGATAGAGGAGATATCTGAGACTTTAGCTATCATCTTTGAAAAGTCATGGAAGTCAGGAGAGATTCCAGAAGACTGGAAAAGGGCAAATATAGTGCCAATCTATAACAAGGGAAATAACAACCCAGGAAACTACAGACAAGTCATTTTAACTTCTGTGCCAGGGAATATAATGGAGCAAGTAATTAAGGAATTCATCTGCAAACATCTGGAAGATAATAAGGTGATAGGGAACAGCCAGCATGGATTTGTAAAGAACAAATCATGTCAAACCAATCTGATAGCTTTCTTTGATAGGATAGCAAGCCTGCTGGATAAAGGAGAAGCGGTGGATGTGATATACCTAGACTTTACAAAAGCATTTGATACGGTCTCATATGACCTTCTCATTAATGAACTAGAGAAATACAACCTAAATGGGGCTCCTATAAAGTGGGTGCATAGCTGGCTGGAAAACCATTCTCAGCGAGTAGTTATTAATGGTTATCATGCTGGAAGGGCATAACAAGTGGGATTATGCAGGCATCTGTTTTGAGACCAATTCTGTTTAATATCTTCATCAACGATTTAGATAATGGCATAGAGAATATGATTATTAAGTTTGAAAATAAAACCAAGCTGGGAAGGGTTGCAAGTGCTTTGGAGGATAGGGTCAAAATGATCTGGACAAACTAGAGAAATGGTCTGATGCAAATAAGATGAAGTTTAATAAGGAGAAATGCAAAGTATTCCACTTGGGAAGGAACAATGAGTTTCACATGCACAGAATGGGAAGTGACTGTCTAGGAAGGAGTATTGCAGAAAGAGATCTAGGGGTTATAGTGGACCACAAGCTAAATATGAGTCAACAGTGTGACACTGTTGCAAAAAAAGCAAACGTGATTCTGGGATGCATTAACAGGAGTGTTGTGACTAAGACACAAGAAATTATTCTTCCACTCTACTCTGCACTGATTAGGCCTTATTTTGGAATATTATATCCAGTTCTGGGCACCACATTTCAAGAAAGATGTGGAGAAATTGGAGAAGGTCCAGAGAAGAGCAACAAAAATGCTTAAAAGTCTAGAAAACACAAGCTATGAGGGAAGATTGACAGAATTAGGGTTGTTTACTTTAGAAAAGAGAGGACTTAGAGGGGACATGATGGCAATTTTCAAGTATCTAAAAGGGTGTTGTTACAAGGAGGAGAGAGAAAAAATGTTTTCCTTGGCCTTTGATAAGACAAGAAGCAATGGGCTTAAACTGCAGCAAGGGAGATTTAGGTTGGGCTTCCTAACTGTCAGGGTGGTTAAACACTGGAATAAGTTGCCTAGGGAGTTTGTGGACTCTCCATCACTAAAGATATTTAAGAGCAGGTTGGACAGGTCAAGGATGATCTAGATAGTACTTGGTCCTACCGTGAGGACAGAGGACTCGACTTGATGATCTCTCAAAGTCCTTTCCAGTTCTAAGATTCTATCATTCTATAAGGTGGGGGACTGAGTGGGCAGGGGGATACTTGAGAACCTGGAAAGTGGGTAGAGCTGGGGAGGGACTTGTGGGAGCAAAGGAGGAACTGCCCTGGATGACTAGGGAAAATGGGCTGGTCAGTGAAGTCTGAATGGAGGTGTAGAGGAAGGATGGAAACAGTAAGGTTTCCTTGCTTTATTTCTCTTTGTGCTGTAGCTTGTACATGGCTGTGGAGAATTGGAGTTAGAGGTGAAGGCACATTCTGACCTGGGCTCCTGGGTCCTGCTACCCAAAGGCTGTGCTGGCCCTGCAGTCTAGCCCCTCACCCGGGAGCTACTCTGCAGGGGCCCAATGAGGTACAATGCATGGGTGAATAGCAAAGGGAACAGAGGAAAGGGATGCAGGGATTGGGGAGCCCATGGGTGCCAGGGAAAATGGGGGATGCCATGGCTAGAGGAGATAGTGCCCTGGGCAAATTGGGAGCCCCTGTTTCCTTAAGGCCAGCCCTGGAAACATTCACAGAGAACTCCTATGAGAAACTTTTCCTCTCTGAAACTCATGGGCTTTTCCTACATGTTGTAATGCAACTCTCTCTTATTTTATTATATTTGCAAATAGATGAGTCTCTACTTATGCTATAGGAGGACTTATTTCTAAATTCTTGATAGCCCTCTTCAGCTATGTTCTTCTGGATCGTTGCTACCATTGATCTACAGGGTAGGCTCATGACCATCGGAGATAGACCCTTCACCAGAGCAAGACAGAGGGAGTCATTGCTGGAAGAAATACTTCAGCATATTCAGAGCCAAATGTTAACTCAACCTATTTGTCCACATTAGTACCCTCCATTCTCACATAGACATTTATTAAATAAAAGTCAAATAAAAAATAAAACCAAAGCCTGCTTGATAGTAGGGAAGGAAACAAGAGAATATTGTCATCTATGGAAAAATAAGAAGTCCTAAATGCAAAAGGCCATATACATAGACTCATAATTGAATGGGTAGCTAACTATAAATATAAAGTAATCGACAATATCTCATTTTGTAGATTTCTGGCATTCTTTATTCTTCTGTTTTAAAAAAATGAAAAGATAAATTTTCTCACAAGTGACTGCCTCTGTCATTTCACCAAACTATCTTCCCTTTATTCCAAAGGAAAGTCTGTATTTTGTTGTCGCAAACTATGACTCAAATTTGGGGATTATGGAATTACTGTATGAAGTTGTCAACTATGTGTAAATGTGCTGGGCTAGATTTCAGACTTTGTCCCTGGCACCTGTGCAGAGAGATTCATATGTACTTTACTTGTGTACAAAATCCTGTTTCCTAATTGGCCATGTATGCATAAAAGTCCCTTATTTGCATATGCACTTCAGTGCTTTACATGAAGAAATTAGGCGTGGACAACTTCATCCCTGAAAATCTCCCCCACAAGTATCTTTTATGCGCAACTACCTTACAAGAGATGCAAGATCTTTTAGACTTCATAATCATATGTTCTTATGTATGATCTCTGTGCCAGTCTCATGGGAATTGCTCATATGGTTGTATTGATAGTCTACTCATCTAATTTCACTCCCAAACCAAGACTGCCCCTTTTCCTCCTCCAAAAAGTCTATATCTCTCAAAGCCACAGTCCCATTCTTCTTAATAAGGTTAACCAGACAATCTCTGAGCAAACTCTTGAATTTAATCTATCATTGTTTTCTGACTCTGGGTTTAGTAGAGGTCAGGAAAAAAAAGAACCTTTAAAGCAATCACAAGCTTATTTTTCCAAAAGCACATCAGTAGATTAACATTCTGCCAAAGAAAATACAGAAATACAGTATTTCTTTTAATACATTTTAGCTAAATAAAGTCTTAAGACTACATGGCTTGGCACAGATAGGGTATATTCAGCACAAGGTACAACTCATGTAAGTTCTGCTATCTAAAAACTCAGCTGAAATGAGCTCTATTTCAGCCGTGCAATTTATTCCACACCTGAGGTGAAGTAGCTCGCCCTTTGCTCTCTTCTCTGATGTAGAGCCATTAGAGAAGGAACTGCCAGTGTGTTTGTGCAAATCTGTTTGCTTATATAAAGATCCCATTTAAACATCTCCACCCAAGAAATTCATGTTGATTTTGGATATTCACTGGACAATTTTATTCCATAAAAATAAATAAATAAATCATGTAAACCAGTGACACGATGGATAGATTTCATTCCATTATAAAGGTAATGTTTGCACTGGAGAGACATTTTGAGATAACAGGAGTCAAGGACAATTTTATATTTGGCCAAAACAAATAAGTAAATATGTAGAGGGATACATGATGATGTGGGGTGGTATAGAAGTCTTGGAGTTTGGCCTGTGTAGATTATTCATGATTGGCAAAGCTGTGAGTGTTTTCAGCATCTGCCAGTAGGGGTTTTATGGGCCCAATCCAGTAAATCTCTTATTTGTTCAAATGCTATTAACCATTGATTTGTGGCCACTCTTACTCATCTGTGAAAACAGTTATTGAAATCTGCAGGATTCCACACTGGCGCACATCTGCTTGTGGGATCAGGGCCATAGTTATTTTCCATGATGAAAGTAGTTTCATATTTCTCTCTTGTACTATTATGATTAGAGATGAAAGTTACTGGAATATTCACTGCTGTTAAACAAGGGAAGAAAACATCATAGTTTCAAACGGGTTTATTCTCTAGGTCACCGTCCTGCCGTCCTTAGTTTGATTTTCTGTTGAAATTAATAGGTGTTTTTCCTGAGTAAGGAGGGCAGGATCAAGGCATAATATGTAGTTTGTTGAAAGTTAACATATGGATCCTAGGAAATTCCAGTTCATACTTATCTTCCCATGCGGTATTTATCATACTTATGTAATTTAGCTTTACAATAATTTGGCTTCACAATATATCAGCATTTGAAAAGAAAACATGCTTGCCTTCCTGACCCCTGAGAGTATGTACCTATGTGCAAGTAAAAAGGCTGCCTTAAAATTAGGCATCTAAATAAGTGGCCATCCTTTCACATAGTTCTGAGCAGCCACAGCTCCAACTGAAAGTAAAGAGAGATGTGAGTACCCTAGCATCATAGAGGTTCAAGTAATTTATTTGGGTGACCAAATATGGGTTTATGTACCTAACTTCGGGAAGTCTAGTTTGAAAATATTGACAGTATGTTTGACCATAGTTATTGATTTTGTTTGTATTACACATGTTTTTGTATGTGCATTGTGACATGTAATACACATACAAATAGTAAGCATAAGCAACTGTCCCCAACCTGAAGTTTATAATGTTGAAGGCCAGTATCTCAACCATAGATGCTCAGAAATCATGATTTGAGCCCCAAAGAAAATCATGAGATAAAATTCATACATAAATAATAATAAATTTCTCTTTACCATCAGGTTTTTTTTAGCTCTAAGGTGCATATTTTTGAGTTTTTCAGTATAATCATGAGAGTTACAGATTTATTTTAATTTTATTTTTTTCAAATAAAAGCTGAGATTGCTATAAAATCATTTCTTTCTGGGTACTAGTAATGTTTAAGTAAAACACTGGATATTACGAGACTCATAGTAAAATCCTAAGAGCTAGCAACACAAGACAAATAAAGGGTAGCGTCAGAAACGGGCTCATAGAGGAAAACTCATCTGCCTAGGGTGCCACAGTAGGGTAATGGAAGAGCCTGCAATAGAACTCCGGTCTACTGAGTTCTACTACAGTGCCATGCCCTACCTGTAGTACTATGCTGCTATTCTGAATCTGCCCTCTCCTATGTGTACTTTTAATGAGGTGAATGAGGTGGCCAAACCTCTCCTGCATGAAGTGAGGCTGCCGAATAAATAAATAACAAGTAGTTAAGACATTTTTTGCTAAAAACAGAAATTAAGATTAAAAACAATGTTTTGACCTTAGGTCCTTATTTGATGTTTTGGAAAACAGAATAAGCTTTTTCATTTTCCATTACCTGCAGAAAGCCTCATAGGCAAAACTTTGCTTCTCATCTAATTATCTGTCCCTCACATGTTTTAATAGAACCCTTTTTTCTTTTTTTATTGAAAGCAACCTAATATAAATCATACCAGGATGTGACCAGGAACAGTTTACTATGAGTATGAGTATTAATTAGTTTGGTTGAATAAAGCCCTTTCTGTGATAATTTGCTTGAGGTTTTTTTGGGGTGGTGAAGGGGAGATATTAGAATACATTATTTTAACCGTTATCATTTTACATCAAAATGTCACTTTGTACAGGCAAACAAAAGGGTAGTCTAAAACAGTACCAGTTCGTTCCATCTAGGAAAATGGCTACTGTATGCAAAAGTAGCCACAGTTCATGAATGTAAAAATATGTTGTAGTATTTAAAACAGCTTACTGTGACTGGCAAGAAATTCACATGCATCTGACGAAGTGGGTCTTTGCCCACGAAAGCTTATGCTCCTACACTTCAGTTAGTCTATAAGGTGCCACAGGACTCCTCGTCGCTTTTTAAGAAATTTACTGTATGTGAATTTAAAACTTTGATGGCATCATTAGTATTGTGGACTATATTGTCATTTATGCTAAATCCCTATTACTGTATATTGTGAAAAGGGCCTTTAAAGTTGGGTATAAATGTCATTTATTCTTTATGTATTATTGTAAATAGGAAGTTGTTCCTAAGATTTTCTTCCTCTGTTTTTGGTGATTAAATATATCTAAGTGCCTCTCTGTCTTTATTTATATCAATCCTCACAAAACCCCTTTGTGATAGGGAGATGCTACTATCACATTTTTACAGCTGGGGACCTGAGACACTTGCCCAGATCATACAAAGTCTTTGGCAGAGCAGAGAATTAGCAGTAATTGGTTAAACTTATTTACAAATGTAATAAAGTGGACTCAAAACAGTCTATGTACATCCCTATGTGTGTATGGGTCTGCACTTCTGTATTTTTAAAAGTGAGATTCTGGTGGGGTTATTAGGAGGGCTGGACTGAAGATGTGGAT
This sequence comes from Pelodiscus sinensis, assembly GCF_052426305.1. Lineage (NCBI taxonomy): Eukaryota > Metazoa > Chordata > Testudines > Trionychidae > Pelodiscus > Pelodiscus sinensis. Next base: position 19,772,823 of record NC_143054.1, read on the forward strand.
TTTATATTATGCTGTGAAGGCCCTAACATTTTTGCTGATTCCATTGTTCATGTAGTACAGTGCTTTTGTCATAGGACACGGTCACACAAACTGAAGTAGTCTCTGAGGGTATGTCTACACTACAAAGTTAGTTCGAACTAACGGACGTTAGTTCGAACTAACTTTAATAGGTGCTACACTAGCGCTCCGCTAGTTCGAATTTGAATCGAACTAGTGGAGCGCTTAGTTCGAACTAGGTAAACCTCATTTTACGAGGACTAACGCCTAGTTCGAACTAGCTAGTTCGAACTAAGGGCTGTGTAGCCCTTTAGTTCGAACTAGTGGGAGGCTAGCCCTTCCCAGGTTCCCCTGGTGGCCTCTCTGGGCACAACCAGGAAAACTCTTCTCCTCTCCCCCAGCCCCGGGCCCTTAAAGGGGTAGACTCTGGCCAGACGGCACTGGAGTCAGCCAGCCCTGCCAGGAGTCTCTGCCCCGAACCAGTGGCCCCACCATGAGCCAGGCAGCCAGTGGGAGTGACATGTCCCCTGCCCAGTCCCCCAGCACCCAGGGGCCAGCCAGGGGCCGTAGACGGCGCGCGGCCTCCTGGACTAGTGCGGAGGTCATGGACCTCATTGAGGTTTGGGGGCAGGCCCCCAACGTCCATGATCTCCGCACTAGGAGGAGGAATGCGGCCGTCTATGGGCGCATAGCAGCCGCCATGGCCACCAGGGGACACAGGCGCACCCAGGAGCAGGTGCGCATTAAAATTAAAAAGCTGCGCCAGGCGTACGCCAGGGCCACAAGAGGCGGCGCCACTGCAGGGGCTGCCACCTGCCCCTACTTCACTGCCCTCCACCAAGTCTTGGGGGGCAGGGCGGTCCGTGCCAGCCCGGGGGACATTGAGCCGGGACCAGAGGGCCCTGACCTGGGCACACCGGAAGGGTCACCGCCAGCAGCGTCGTCCAGGGAGACTGTACCAGGTAAGTAGTTTGAATTAAGTAGTTCGGGGGGGGAGGTGGCAGGGAGACCAGGGACCGCGCGCGTGGGCCATGCCTTCCACGGATCACGCAGACACCTGTGCACGTGCGAGCACGTGCCATGCCACCCTTGGGCAGGTGGCTCCAGCTGCGTGACACCCAGGGGCCATTGCCCAATAGGCACATGCTTGTGCAAAGAGACGTGACATGCTCCCGACCCCGGGGCAGGACCCAGCAGGATGATTTCCCTTCACATGTCCCCTCTACACGGAGGCAGGGGACATCTCCCCTTTCCCCCCACCGCCCCGGCCACACTATACATGGCACAGGGACATGGGTGCGGTCTTGGGGCAGCTTCCAGTCCCGGGGAGAGCCAGACATCCTGACCATGGCCTCTGTACAAGCACAGCGGCTGTGACGGTGCAGGACATGGTCACCCTCACGTTGCGGAGTTGGGGAGGGGGCTGGGCATCATCCTCTGCGTCCCCAGGGAGAACTGACCCCTTCTCTTCTTTCTCTACAGCTGCACCAGCTGCTCGTGCAGGGCGCACCACCCCGCCTGGGACATGCTCCCGCACCCGCGGCCTGCTCCGGACTGCCAGCACGGAGCAGGAATACTGGGACCAGCACCTTGGGGCCCTGCAAGCCGTGCACCGCACACTACGGTCATGGATGCAGGAAGACCTGCAGGTCCGCCACGAGCTGCTGTCTGAGGTCCGAGGGCTGAGCACCAACCTGCAGCTCCTGCTGCAGAGCATGGTGCCCCGTGCTGATCCTGCACCAGCTGTCCCCCCAACTGCTGTCCCTCCTCCCACTCCTGCTCCCCCTCCCACCTCTCCCTCCTCAACCCCCACAACCTCTTCCTCAATGTCCACACCCCCCACCTCAACCTCCGCACCCTCCACCCCATCGCCCCGGGGACGCCGAGGCCCCCTCCCTCGCTGTACTGGGAGGCGGTCGGCCCGGCGAGACCCCCACCCCTGATCCTTCAGTTTCCCCACCCCCTCCTTTCCCTTGCTTCCCCCTTTCAGCTCCCTCCTCCCAGTTTTCCCCCTCCCCTCTCCCAGCCTCTCTCTTCCCCTCTCCCACCTCCTTTTCCCAGTTTCCCCGAGTTTTGTTAAATAAACAGAGTTTCTATTTTTGAACACATGTGTCCTTTATTTTGTACATCAATAAGAAGGGGGGCTAGGGAAGGGTAAGTGGAAGGAGGTGAGGGAGGAATGGGGCACGAGCCCCCGATGGGGAGGACTGGGCTGGCTCTGCGGGCTTCTGGGGGTGGAAGCTCTCCTGCAGCCCCCCGATTGTCCCCTCTCCCCAGATGGCAGCATGCGGCAAGTGCAGCCGGTCTGATGGCCGAGTGGTGTGATGTGCCCAGTGTGGGTACTTCGGGCACTCCAAGCCAGGACTGGTTTGTAAGCGGGGCACCCCTGAGAACTGTCTGTCCGGGGTGGGGGTCGGGACCCTTTAAGCGCAGCCCTCGGCTAGCCTGAGACAGCATCTCCACGCTCTAAGTCCTCCTCTGATGCCCTGCCAGCACTGCTTCCGGCCATCCTTAAGCCCTGTTCAGTCACTCAATGTGGACTTGCTAGTTCGATTAGCAAAACGCTAATTCGAACTAGTTTTTTGTTCTAGATGCGTTAGTTCGAACTAGCTTAGTTCGACTTAACTAATTCGAACTAAGTTAGTTCGAACTAGCGCTGTAGTGTAGACGTACCCTGAGATACCTGAGTCAGTCAATAAAGTAATTTGAGGATCAGGATCGAAGCCTTGAATGTGATCTTGAATTGAATGAAAAGCAATGGGAGAGTGCATTGGGCTGGGGTGTTGTGTTCTCAGCTCCAGGTGCCACTAAGCCATTCCCTTTCCTCAGTTGGACACACCATTTCACATCCTGTGCAGCTGTTAATGGAGGTCTCAGTTTAATAGTGGGTGCTCTCTCAAAATTACAACTTATTTTCATTTCAGAGCATTTCCTAGAGAAGTGGAGAGAGATGTGTTTAGCGGAAATGTCCTTAAATAAAAGAATGTGTATTGGTTTTATCTTTCAGACACGGATATTAAAGAACTAGAGGATGTCTTTGGACTTCATGGGCAAATTGAGCACAAGTTGGACTTCCTTAGAAAGAATGTGCCAAAAGATATGAAGCTTGTGCTGATTGGCCATTCAATTGGTTGCTACATCACCCTTGAAATGATGAAGAGGGCATCAGAACTTCAGGTATGTCAGCCTTGGGCAAGGGAAATCATGATGCTGAGCAGAGCATCCTCCATGCTTAGCATTTGATTAATCGACCAAGATGACAATGGGATTCCACATCCTTTGTGTGGAATAACAGCTAATAACAGCATTTTTCATTCTTGCTAGAGAAAATGCATTCAATCACTTTTTGTGTGTGTCTGACTGCAAAGTGGAGAGATTCAGAATATTAAACTATCTGATTTTTCACTTCAAAGTACCTTCATTGCAATTTACACCTCTGAAAACAAAGTAGGAGGAACTGCTGCCAACTCCAGAAGAGTAGCAATTTCCTGTTTGTGAAATGAGGATATTTATTTATACTGGACTGATCTATTACAAAAGATACCCTGATCATTAATTAACTTGAAATAACCATGAGTAATCCTGTGGCACATTAGAGACTAACAAAAATATAGAGAATCATGAGCTTTCATGAGTAAAACCCACTTCATCAGATGAATGTATCATATGTATTCATCTGAAGTGGGTTTTACCCATGAAAGAAAGCTCATGATCCTTTACATTTTGGTTAGTCTCTAAGGCACCACAGGACTTCTCATTTTTTAAAGTTACAGACTTAACACGGCTACCCCTCTGAGGGTAATTAATTTGAGTAATCTGGTTTGGTAATTAAATAGTAAATGTCATTATTGGCAATTAATAATATTATGTAATATATAATCTGAGGGGAAGATCACATAACATATATACTACTGCATGTGGTAGATAAGGCGGTGTTTTATTAAAAAGGATACTGTTAGCCAGTTTCAGGATCAATGTGTACCTAATTAATTAATATGTTTTGAATAGCCTCTGGTAATGTCTCAAAATGTTTTCATAATTTTTTTAAATTTCCTTGAATATTTTATTAAATATGTGCTATCAGTGCTATGAATTCAAATACAATAAAATAATTGCCTAATAAAATGAGATCGTGATTTAACTTTTAATTGCTACTGTAATCTAAACATTTAAGAATACATAAGGTTTCCATAGAACTTTCATAGCTTCAGAGCGATTAGCAAATATTAAACCTCACAGAATCCTAATAAGACAGAAAAGTAAATATTCTGATTTTGCAGAAAGAGAAACTGAGGCACAACAGTTAACTGACTTGTACAAGGTTAGAAGGATATAGTGATGGCATTAAGATTGAAATTCCAGTGTTGCTTGCTAATAGTCTTATGCTCAGGCAACTAAATATTTGACACCTGTACTTTAGTATTATATGAGAACTCAAAACTGAAATTAGCTAATAACAAAAATGGACATTTTTAAAAGAAAGTGGCATCGTTCAATCTATTCTTATTGTGAGTAATATACTACTGTACATATATATAAATTAAAAAGTATAAATTGAAAAATGGAGATTTAAAAGAAAATTTAATGATACAAAGTGCCTGTAGTAATAGAGTTAAGGTCATTCTTTTAAAATGAAATACAAATGTATTAAAATTCTTGGTTTTGTGGTTCAGACCTTGTTTAGGCAGAGAAGTTTGTATGAGTGAGAGGTGGGAGATCTCATTGTATCTGCCGTCAACCTTTACATCTCAACATTTTCAGTGAACTTTTTTGTGACTAATTTTTTCTAGATAGCAAGTGACTTCAGTCATGTACAATGTCATTCCTTTGAATGTGAGAGCCTAGCATACTGTCAACAGCTAGCAATAAATCATAATAATTAATAAGAAGATTCTTTAGTTCCCCTTCTCCTCCCAAATAGTCCCTTCTTCTTTTATATTAACTCCCTGCTAAGAGGGGAGGGGAATGAAATAAAATATAAGGTGCTCACATATATATTTTCTTTGAGGGCTTGCTCATTTTGATTCCATTCTAGATGTATGCTCGCCAATGTGCATGGCCGACAGAGATTTTGCCTTAGCAGTATCCGTAGGGTTTACTGTGATGCCCTCTTGAATGCTGTGCTCATGTGTTAGTACATTAGATGCCACCAGCCCTACACCTTCTTAGTTCCTCCTTCTTGCCCGTATTTAGTCACAAAGCCTTTCCCTTACCTTTCAGAGGCTAACAGTTTCAACTCTACTGCCTTTGAGCCTTAACAGCAGGGGTGGGGAACCTTGTTTTGATCAGGGGCCGCTGACCCACAGAAAAAATCAATCAGGGGCTGCACACAAGTGAGAAGCAAAGTGAGAAGTCCCTGACTGAGAAGGAAAAAGAGAGAAGGCTCTGGGAGACAGACCCATAGTCTCCTATAGACAACCACCTAACCTCAAGATGATTCTTACCAACCCCCACAGGACATACCACACTAATACCAACCCTGGTACCTTCCCTTGCAACAAACCCCGTTGCCAGCTTTGTCCACATATTCATTCTGCTGATACCATTATTGGACCTAACCAAGTGAGTTATAAGATCAAGAACACATATTCCTGCGCATCCAGAAATATAATCTATGCTATCATGTGCCGAAAGTGTCCGTCTGCTATGTACATTGGACAAACATCTCAGACACTTCGCCAAAGGATTAATGCCCACAAAACAGATATCAGACAAGATCACAAAGAGAAAACAGTTTCTTGCCACTTTAACCAGAAAGGACACTCTCTAAATGACTTAGCCACCTGCATTCTGCTACAAAGACCTTTTACATCTGCACTTGAAAGGGAATCCTCTGAACTGTCATTCATGTTAAAATTCGACACTTGCCAACAAGGACTTAACAAGAATTTGAACTTTCTCACCCATTACCAAGACAGTTTCCCCAATTATCACCTGTAATACCATTAACTCACAAACATCCCACTCTCCCTACCTTTAATATCAGCAATTCACAGACACTTACCTTCCTTCCTCCCCCTTCCCACCCCCCCGCATCTCCCTTCTGTTCTGCAATGTGATTTGTCCTTTTCATATTTGTTCATTTTTTTAATTGTATCCTTTGGTATATATGGTTGTGACTACTTTCTTCCACTATTTGATCTGAGGAAGTGGGTCTGGCCCACGAAAGCTCATCATCTAATAAACCATCTTGTTAGTCTTTAAAGTGCTACATTGTCCTGCATTTTGCTTCAACTACCCCAGACTAACACGGCTACATTTCTATCACTATTCGAGAAGGAAAAAGACACTCCTCACATTCCCTTCTTACACCAGAGCATAGGGAGGCCCAGGCTAGTAGATTGTGTGTGCTGCAGGCCTGTGGGTGGGTGGCAGGGGGACTGGTGTGCCAGCGTGGGCACCTTAATGTGACGGGGGGTGGATCCCTGAGCCTTGGGGGCCCAATTCAGGCAAGCCAGAGGCTGCATCCAGCCCCTGGGCCTGAAGTTCCCTACCCCTGCTTAACAGCCTTGTAAATGCTTATAGTGGTTAGTGTTAAGTAGTTGTTAAATGTAGTTAGAAGTTAGGGCCTCATGTCCTGGTCTCAAGGTTTAACCCTGTTCTGATTGCAACAGGGTCTGTGCCTGTTAGTGGCACCATGGCAGCTGCCACAAGTGCCTGAGGGAGTAAATGTGAAGGACAAGTGTCACAATTCAAACACTTGACCCAGGGCACTGAGAGTGCAGCATCCATCTGAAGGCCCTCATGGAGGCTGCTTTCCACTGTGCTTCCAAGCCTTCCCTGCCGGACTCTTCCCTATGTACCTCTGCCTTGGTGCATAGCACACACCCCAGCACTAGGCTCCACTCCTTACCACTTTCTGGCACCAGTGCCCAAGAAGACGACCAAAAAGCATAGTTCCTCAACACCGGGCAAGAGAAAACATAGGGTATCAGAGAAAGCACCCAGTTTGGGCTGCTCTCCCACAAAACAGACACATGTGTGCTCCCCACTTGGGGCCCCTAGCATCCCAAAGAATCTACCATGAATTCCCAGGAGCGATAGGGGACCCTGACCTGCAGTGGGACTGATGTCTTACCATGGTGTCCCAGCTCTGTTAGCCCTGCATGGGCCACTGGAAGCAGCAGAGTTTCCCTTCGAAGGCAAGACAGCCATCAAGATCACCCCACCCTCCAGGGGCAGTCAAACACCATAGATCCCCAGAATTGAGCCAGTGCTCTCCACCTTTGTACTGCAGATCTCCATATTTACTGCCCATGTCCTCTGTAGCTTGCCCAAGATTGCTGGGCCATGATCACAGTTACTACCCTCTCATTGCAGGTCGCTTGGAGGCACGTGCCAATCCCCAGAATAGTGACGTTAAATTTATCAACTAATTGACTAGTCAATGGATTTTCCATCAGTTAGCCATAATCTGGGGAGCTGCAGCAGGGTTAACTTCTGGTCCTGGGAGCTAATCCTGCTGTGGCTCTGCCTTTTAAATGTATTAAGAGTTGGCAGAATTCGCTGGCTCTTAATTTGTTTAAAAGGCAGAAGCAGAATGGGGGGACCCTGCATGAGTCAGGACAGCCAGGAAGAGCCTGCCGACTTTTAATACATTTAAAAGGCTAAAGTGCAGCAGGGGATACCCAGCACAAGCTGAGACGAAAAAAATGTGGAAGTCTTAGCTCAGTCAAGAAACTCTGATGCAATTGGAATAACAGACACACGGTGGGGTAACTCGCATGACTAGAGCAGTATTCAGGAAGGATAGGTGGGGGAGAAAAAGTGGAGGAGTTGCCCTATATATAATAGAGCACTGTGATTGCTCAGAGTAATGCTTGTTGAGAGTATTTGGGTTAAGATTAGAGGTGAGAGCAACAAAAGTGATGTTGTGGTGGGCCTCTGCTATAGACCACCAGACGAGAAGGATGAGGTAGACGAGGCTCTTTTTTTTTTTCTTCTTTTTTTTTTAAACAGAAGTTTCCAGATTTCTCTCCCCCCCCCCCCTTCCCATTACAGAAAGGATGTGGAGAGGGTCCAGTGATACATGACTTACGAGGAGAGTCTAAAGGAACTGGGCTTATTTGGTCTTCATAAGAGAGAATTGGGGGGGGGGGAATTGATAGCAGCTTTCAACTACCTGAAGGAGGGTTCCCAAGAGGATGGAGCCAGGCTATTACCAATGGTGGCAAATGACAGAACAAGCAGCAGTGGTTTCAAGTTGCACTGTGAGAGATCTATTGGGGATTGATATTTGATTATTAGGGAAAACTAATCCACCAGGAGGGTGGTGAAGCACTGGAAGGGGTTGCCTAGAGAAATGGTGGGATCTCCATCCCTAGATGTTTTTAAGGTCAGGCTTAACAAAGTCTTAACAGGAATGATTTAGTTGGGCTTGGTCCTGCTTTGAGCAGGGGGTTGGACTAGATGACCTCCTGAGATCTTTCAACCCTAATCTCCAGTGATTCTGAGAGGTTGTGAGGCCAGTGGTATCTAATATACCATTGCATGAGTGCAGTACTGGAGAAGGTGCCACAGCTGACCTGTGGATACTGCCAAGGGAAAATTCTCCCAATAGATGTGCATGCGGCCACATGTGCATCTGGAATAAAATGGACGTGAGCAACACATCTTGAAGAACAAGTTATGAAACGGTGGGTAATCATTTTATCCATTCACTTCTTTGTAAAACATTTTCACTGCCATTCAATCTTTCTCCCCTAAAAGAAACACCCTTTTTAAAATGAAACATTAACTTAACCTGATCTATTTCCACAGGCATAATTCATTCTATGATTATAAACACAGTTTTCTGAAGGAACTTGTGTAACTGTTTTTTCTTTTCAAGAAGGGAGTGTTCTAGAAAATATCATGTGCAGTAATTTGTCCAAAAATATCAACTTTTCTTTGGTCTACATATGTCTGATTTTTATTGCTCAAATTGTTTTATCTGGTTTCTATTAACTATGAATTGTTGAGTAATTTTTGTTACACCTGGTCCAGTGGATACTGGCAGCGTGATTTTTGTCAATGTGTTGAAACTTAGGTATCTTTAGGACACTCTGAAACTGTACTATGCAATGTGTGCTTGAAGTTAATATATGACACGCTACATTTAAGATGCATTTAACAATAGAAAAATATTTGTGTAAGCCAGAGTGTTGTGCAACCTTTGTCCTTTTGCCAAAAATAAGTTAACTGTTATGTTTTATAACGTATGAAGTGTGATAATAAGAAACTTGTGTTTCCATCTCCCTTTTTATTTTTACTGGAATATTTGATTCCCACAAGACTTTGAGCACATATGTGTAGTTTAGTAGCTAGATCATTTGGTTTTATTTTTGTATAGTTCTTTTATGATATTCCTTTATTATATAAGTTTTTAGTTTGGCCTTAAATTCATTGCTTTTTAAGAACCTTTCATTGCTCATGTTTTACTGTTCTGATCTGGAGGTTAATGTGTTGTATATATTCTAGCAGTTCACTAGCTTTTTATATCCTTAGTGGCTATTTAGCAGATTTAATTTTTGGTACTTAGTTTAAAACAAGTTTAAAAATATTCTGCCCTTTATGGAAAGTCAGAACAGAAACCTGATAGAATATATTAGCATGCCTGAAAGGGAAGAACTGCAGTCTCAGCAGCATTGTCCTTCTCTTCCACTGGATGGTTGCTTCTCAGAGGTCTCGAGGCTTTAAGCTATGTGAGATGTTTGACATCAGAGCTAGGGATCAGATGGGGGTATTTTTGAGGACCATCTAACACCACAGCAGCATCCTCTTTTGGCAACAATCCTCTTGTCAGTATTCCAAGTGGGAGTTAATTTAGTTTCACTCTGTGTCCTCTGCGAGACTGCTACTGTGCAATATGGGAGACTTGACCCACTGTATCTCAAAAGAGAAGAGTGGCACTGCAGAAGTGGGAATGACTACAAAGGACTGCAGTTTCCCCTTTTCTACAAGGAAAAAAATGCAGGTACACATGGCCTGGTTTAGGGGTATGTATTGAAGAATAGTCAGAGACAACAAATAGACTTTTCTTTTCTATGGATGCACATACAAGTCTAAACTAATCAATACATATTTTTTCATCCTGCTGTGCTCTCTGCTTTAGTGATACACTGTAATGGTGAGTTCCACAGGTTAATTGGGCAGTGGGAAAGAACATAAAAATGTGTTTCCTTTTAGCAGTTTGTTCTGCTGCCTCTTCTTTAAAATATATATAGGATGTCCCAGTATTCTCATAGGGGGAGAGAAAAAATGGGACAAGCTGATTTACCTTCTCTGTGCCAGTCATTCCTTTGTGTTCATAAATTCTAAGGCTGAAAATAACCACTGTAATAATTTATTCTGACTTTCTGCATGACATGGGCAACAGTACTTCTGTTTGAACTAGAGCAAGTGCCTTTTCCCTAAATAAAACAGACCCAGTTCTTTCTTTCTTTCGCTCTCTCTCACTCTCTCTTGCTCTCTCTCGCTCTCATATATGAGTGTGTGTGTGTGTGTGTGTGTGTGTGTGTATATGATGATTGATGAGGATGACCAGAACCGAACACAAGTTTGAGAGACTCATCGATTTATATAATAATCTGGAAAATACTAAAAACATTATCCCATTCCATGTGCAAATTACACCCTGTTTTTTTATCCTGAGTGGTTACAACTCATTTAGAATCCAGCAGTGTGTCTGAGTAGTTTAAATTGTTCCTTCCAGTATGCGTTATGTCACATTAGTCAACACTGAATTCACCACCCTCATGCAGTCCAATGAGCCTGCTTTGTTGGGTCTCTGAAGTTTCTCCAGTCTTGACCAATGTAAATAATTTTGTTGCCGTTCATCACCTTTTTCAGATGATTAATAAATATATCAAAGATGACATGCTGAAAATTGATGAGTTTATGCCCGTTCTTTGTTTTCTGTTTCTTAATTGGTTTCTAGTACATGATTGAACTTTGCTTCTCACACCATTATTAGTTACTTTTCGTAGTCTTAGGAACTTAATAGTCACAAGGTGAAGGATTTTATGTAGGACTTTTTGAAAATCCATATGCATAATTTCAACCAAATCTCGTATGTTCACTATTTATTTATTTATTCATAAATGTGTTCAGAAAAGTTGACTGGATAAGAGAGGCACAATTTTCCTTTACATAAGTCACCCTCGGGTTTTTCCTGATTATATAGTGCTCATGTAAGTATTTTATCATTCCCTTTAATTTATGTAGTAATGAAAGAAGACTTATTAGCCTGCAATTCCAATGTGGTTGTTATCTTTTTTTTTTTTTTAAATTAGAGGGGCTTTATGATCTTTTATTCTTCCAGTTGAGGTTATGACTTTAAGCTCCAGGAATACAGCAATTCTTAAAGTTCTTGAGAGCTTTTGGATTAAAATCAATTTTGGGCAGCCACAACAAGTGCTTTCAAGTAGAATCTTCTATATTCAAAGATTGGCCAGTCCAACTGTCTACAAGACAAAATGCCTGGTGTCACCTACATTCTCTTCAGATCTCTTCTTGATCTTTTCCCCTTCCCACAGCATTCTGAAACACACTGCTTTGGAAGAAGACATCCTTACCCATGAAACTGTTGATGAGACCTCTAGAACCTCCTCAGCTTTTGCCTATCTCTTTAATGTTGGAGGGGAATATATAGAGCCCTGCAAATCCACAGATATCTGCTTTATATCTGTAGATATCCACATCCACAGATGCAGATATCTGCAGGTATCTGTGGCTAATTTTTGAAGATGCGGATGCAGATAAAATATTTTATCTGTGCAGGGCTCTAAGTATAAGGAGTAGCGTAAGGAGGTGATATTATCTCTCTATATATCACTAATGAGAATACAAGACTATTGTGTACTGTTTGAGTGTCCACATTTTTTAAAGGATGTTGAAAAACTTGGAGAGTATGCAGAAAAGAGCCACAAAAATTATTCCAGGGCTGCAGAAAATACCTTCCAATGAGAGAGCTCGTTGTGTTCAATTGAGAGGTGAATCGATATCACTCTGTGTTTGAAAGACAAAAGAACTTCTCCTCTTGGTCTTCAGGAACTACTTGAACCGTCTTCCATTGAAGTCCATGGCAAACTTCCCATTGACTTAAGAGGGAGCAGGATTGGGTCATAAAAGGGATAAATAACAAGTTAGTTAGAATGCCTTTGCCAAGTGATGTATTATGGTACAAAATTCAATCTACTGACCCTGTGAGTTAATTTAGATTCAATTGTGTTGAAAACCTGATTATGAAGTTGGGATGTATTTTCATAATGACAGGAAAGAAGGAAGCCACCACAATATTAAATAAGGGCCTCCTTTGAAAAACAACTTTTTTTAGTATAGAATTACTGGAAATCCAAGAGGGACTATGGGATCAAAAGAAGAAAATGTATTAACAATACATGAATTGCTAGAACTATCCTTACGTGAGCATCTGATTTACAAAATAATGAGAGGATGTTATCCGCAACATGGAAGGATAGGTGGAAACAGTGTAAGGGTATGAGGTTTTTATTTTTCTGAAAAGATTATGACCTGTGAACGTAAGCCAACAGGCATGGAGTGCCCTCATTATAGAAAACACTTTTTGAAAGGAAATTTTAGCTTAGCTAGCGTAAGAGTTCTTTGAATGAATCATGTCGTTTGAGAAGCAGAAGATAGATGAAAACCTGCGAAAGAAGCAAAGAGGGCTCGTGACTGAGAGGTTTTGTTCCAACTTTTAAGATTTCTACTATATACAGAAGGTTTGTAGTCACTGTATAGAGTTTAATTTAGTTATGGTGAACATCCCCTACAGTAGTCAGTTGTAATGATCACTTGCAGGAAACTTAGACTGCATTGGCAGGTTTGTTTTTGATTGATGGTCATAAAACTTCTATTGCACTCAGAACACATTTATCTCTGCCCTATTTTCTGCCTTTTGAACAGGGTCTCTACTAATAGTAGGGCCATCTTGGATACTCTGGAGGCTGTAAAGAAAATGCTTGGAGTATACCAAAGAGTCCTGGGTAAGCACATCCCTAAAAGGAAGCATCTCTTATGCTGGAAAACATGACGGCTGAGCTGTATAGATCTGTGTGTGGTGTGCTAGAGTTCTGGCACGGCAGAAATAGTTTAATAGAATTGCTTGTCTTACTCAGACTTACTATATTTGATTAATCCCTAAATGAGAAGTGATATTGTCCTGCCTATGGACCATAACTGACAGGTGAGAAAAAAAAACTTAGCCATTGGTGCTCAGATACCATAGTGAAAGGCATGGTATAGGGTGAATAGATAAGGAGATTGTAGTTTTGTATTAATTTTATGTCACTGGAACGTTTAAAAAAAAATCAGGGAAATGAACGGAGAGGGGTGTGAGTGCAAGAAGTATCAAACGAAAAGGAAAAACACAAAATAATGAATATTTTAATACAAACCCCGTGACAGCAGGCACTAAATCATTACATGGATCAAAGTAGAAATAATATATAACAAGAGAAGATTGTATAACATAGCAATTAGAATTGCAATTGGAAAAACCATAACAAACATTATGTAAAGCTAAACATAGGAAAGGAGCATTTTTTAAATCCTTCATTCCATCATACCTAATCAATTCAACATTGTTTAAACCATTAATGTTTGGCTGGTTATATTTATACCCTGTCCATTATCATACGCCAATAAGGGTACGTCTACAGTGCAGCACTATTTCGAAATAACTAGTGCTATTTCAAAATAACTTAGTCTGCATCTACACAGCAGGCAGTTATTTTGAAAGTGTCAAAATACTGTAAAGCTGGAGGTCGTCCTACTCCGAGTCCTGTAACCCTTATTGTACAAGGAATAAGGGAAGTCAGAGGAAGAGTGCTCTATTTTGAAATAAGTGCTGTGTAGACACTCCCAATTTCAAAATAAGCTATTTCGCAATAAGCTACACAATTGATGTAGCTCTGTTTGCGTAGCTTATTTCAAGTTAACCCTGCTGTGTAGACACACCCCAAGAGAATGAATGAGGGAAAAGAGGAAGGTTACAGAAACTAACACAGTTTCGCCCAGATTCAAAAAAGCAGTTAAAACCAGAACTTAAACACATGCTTAAGTACTTTTCTGACTCTTTCTGAATTCTGTTACTTTTCAGCATTATCTGTTATCAAGTGTGTGTAAAATGACAAAACTTTGAGAATCCTTGGAAGTGTGGGGTATGTGGCCTGAGCCTTTAATTAAACTAAAATTTAGTGCAGTAGGTCACTGTCACATATGCAGATACTGCTAAACCTGTTTTGCAACAATGACAAATGTATGAGGAATATATTCTCTCACAGAATTCAGCTTATTTTCCTCTAAACAGCAGAATAGCTCTGCTGAGAGGGACAGACATTCAACCAACCTGTGACACTAGAGCACTCCTGCATCTACCTTGAAAAAGCATGAGCTAATGTTAGATGATTTATTAAATCTACTCATAACAAAAAAATGTTAATATCCTTGAAACATCTAGAAAGTAAAAGCATCTGCAAAGGCTTGAGGTGGAATTTGGACAAAAATTATGGAAGATGAGGAAAAACAGCCTTCATACAAAAATCCAGGGCAAAAGGCTACTCCATTTAGGGAAAAAAACAGAAAACAAGAACAAGTTATAGGGAGCTCACAACCAGAAAAGACTTCTTACGGAGAGAGAGAGCGAGAGCCTGCTGACCAAGATGGATAAATTTATGAGAGCTTTCAAATCTCAATTAAAATTTCTCAAGAACTAAGAGACCTTTATTAGTGAGAGGCAAATAGTAATATGATATGGATGAAATTATCAGTGGACTCAACAGACTCCTACAGCCAGACACTTTCAATAGTACTATATTGCGGATCCTGTGACCTTAAAGGCCTCAATCCTATCCTATTCTCTTGAACTAAAAAAATGTGTCAAGGAATTTCTCGTATTTCACCATCAGCAGTCATGCAGGACTGGTTATGTAAGCATCAGTGAAAAGAGATTCTCTCTCTGGGTGAATATGCGTAGTCTGATCTCATCCAAATTACTACATTCTCTATACAGAACTCTCCATGAAAAGACTCCCCCTTACAAAGAAGTGAAAAATTGCAGTCAGATGACAGAAGAATGTGAAGTCAGTGACCTTCTTTGAGTACATGAAATAATTTCAGAAGACTCCAAGTGTTGTAAGAGGTACACAGAGGTGTTTAGAAGAGAAACTAATACATACTAATACTATGCATTACTAAGGTAATATACCTAAGGATGGAGTCAGAAAGCCAAATCTATTGCTAGTGTTTTTATTAGTGATAGATGTGGCTCCAACTCCTTAGACCCTGCTGACTAAGAATTACATAGAGAGCTGAAATTTGTGTCCTTAAAACCAAAATAACGTGATCCATTGTCCGTCAGGAAATTAAGCCTGTTGAGAACAGTTCCCACCTGTTTTCTGTGGAGGGGTAAGAACACTGAATAGTAGCCCACTGGTCCTGAGTGCTGTGAAATTCTTACTCTGGGTGGGAAGAGAAGACTGTTCAGATACATAGTGCATCAGTCACTAAACAAGAGTTCACATAATATATAACACACAAACTGTGGCCAACTGTATTTAACTGTCTATTACTTCAGTTATGCATACTTGGTATATTAACTGATTTATTCTAAAATGTAACAGGAGGATGTTTGCTTTAAAATTTCTAAAGAAGTTTAACCAGTGCTGTTGCTAAAGATTTGCATTTCCACTGTGGCAAACAGTAACTTGGAGAGTTTTAAAGACACAAGTCTCCTTTCTATTTGACATTTAAATACTAACTTGGGGCTTGTTTTTAGAAAGTGGTGCTCTGCCAGGGCAAAGAGAACTACTTTGCACGTCCACATGTTTCCGGAGGCAGGAATACAGATTTTGGCCTGGTATAACCCAGACTTGTCATATCAACTGCCAGGCTTCCTGCCTTGAGCTGCTTCTAGAGGGCTGGAGTTCCCTTGAGTCTTTGGATTTTCTAGTTTTCCCCACCCCTCTCTCTGTTAGGTGCCTAGTCCAAGATGCAGGATGGTGCCTATCTCTGTTAGCCAGAGTCCCTTTTTGGAGTAAGGTACCCATTAGGAATGTAAAATCCCACTTAATTTATTAATCAGTTAAGCATTATGTTGAACCAGTTAATTGACTGAATGGGGCAGGGGAGCTGCTCCGGCTGTGCTGGAGTGCCCCTGCTTATGGCACAGTGGGCTGGGCTTGCTGTGGACAGGGGCTGGAGCACCCGCCTGTGGCGTAGCAAGGGACTGTTCCAGCTCCTACTGCTTAACCATAACCAGTAAGCATCATAGGTAACGATTATGCTTACTGGTTAACCATTCACATCCTTAATGCCGCTGTCACTTTTTTCTAAGGAGGAGGACCATCTTTCTCTGATCTTTAACCCCAGTGTTGAGAGTATTCACCTGTGCTGTGGGAGTCATTTGGGATAGCAAAGAGAGATCACAAGCATGAGCGTGATTCTGTAGCCTGATGATTGGAGCATGCACCAATGATGTGGGAGACCCAGGATTTAGTTTATCTGATTCAGTGATTCATTGTTTATTCACACTGGAATAGGTTCAACAAGATTAGACTCAGAGAGCATTGTCACAGAATATCCCATGGTTCAGAGGTTAGGGCACTCACTTGAGAGGTGGCTGATCCCAGTTCAGATTCCTTCTCTCAGGCTATGGCTACACTGCCATTTTTTTCAGAAAATACGCAAATTGCGCTCATATTTGCATGTCTTCCGATTCTTTTTGCAGACGACATTTTTCTGATATTTGGCCCCATGTAGACTGCCAAGCTGGAATTCATATGCAAATTTGACATAGACAAAAGAGATTTAAACAGAAACATCGAATGGCTCTCACATTACAGTAGGTAATTTCCCCTTCACTTACTCTCGCCTTCTCAACACTATTGGAAGTTAGCCACATCAACTCTGATTGAATTAGCACTGATGTCACACTCCCATCTCTGTATCGTTTTTTTCTTTTCAAGCATCTGAAGAAATGAGTTGTATCTCTCAAAAGCTTATGCTTTAATAAATGTTAGTCTTTAAAGGGCAACCAGACTCATTGTTTCTTCTATAATCGCAGGGCAAAGGAGGAGTGAGTGGGTTACAGATTGTTGTAATGAGCCATAAATTCGTCTTCAGTCCATGATTTTTAGAGAATGCCTACACTACAGAGTAATGCAAGTTACAATAGTCAAAAACTGGTGTAATTACATCACTTGTGTATGTTCACACAATGCTCCTTCTGTTGGCAAAGTGTGCCCACAGTTGGTGCTGTAGCATTGACACAGAGAACAGTACATTGTGGGTAGCTATCTCACTGTGCTACTCACTGCCTTCAGCTGGGAGTTGTGGGAAGGCAGAAGTGATAACAGTGCATTATGGGTGTGGGTTCCATAATGCATTTTCCTATCCCATCATTCCATGAGCTTCCACCTTTATTATGCACCATTTTTAACAGCCTCTGTTTGCTGTGCACCCACTGTGTGTTCTTCCTGGAGAGCATGATTAGGAACTTGAGCATCTCTGCTCCATTACTTTTATCATCTGTCCCTGGCCCTTTACAGTGCGCTCTGTGCTTGCCTTTCCATCCGCCTGTTGGTTTTAAATTTTTCTGATCTTCTCTCTCCCCTCCCTGCATTCACTTTTTTCCAGCCCCAGAGGATTGCAGCACCTATCGGAACATATCCTCCTTGCTCTGACTTGGTCACTTCTGTATCGGGGGAGGTGCTCTGCTATTGTGGGAGTTCCCCCGAAGGCCACGTCTGCAGAAGCACATAAACCAATAAAGAGAAACATGACTTACTTCATGCACAGCATTGACTCATTATAGTAAAATATACTTCTTTTTACATATGAGTCTCTTTCTCAGGGAATACCCCAAACAGGATGAATTTGGCTCTGGGGGCAGGGCTGGACACTCAAGATGGGGCAAAGGGTCCAGGTTATTTGTTAAAGGATCACTGTTGGCGACTAGGTAAATTCTGCCACCATTTTCCACAGGCAGGAGTCATTGAAGCTGATATTTCACTACTGAGGGTATGCAAGGGAGTGTCTCCTGCATGCATTGCAGCTTGAGACCAGGTCCCTATGCTTCCCGCTTCTGTGCTACTTGGGTCCCTGCACAAGTGATTGCCAATTGTCACAGCAACATTTGCTGCTGTGGAGGAAGGAACAAATCAGCTCTGCCAAGGAACCTTTGGCAGAGGATTGATGAGAACCTTCAGGAAAGTTTCCTAGAGTTCTCTTGGGAGGATTGCTATGACATCTCATTGTGTATTAACAGTGTTCCCCTGCACTGCTTAGCTACCCGAGGGAATGCGAAGCACATACAAACTTAGCTAGTCATGTACATTTTTATCCATTCACCCACTTCTAGGATATACAAAGCTAAGGACAGCTCAGGTTAAGTGATCAGTTTGGAGTTGATGCTGCTTGATTATACAAGGTAGAGCTGTCCTTAGCTTTGTATATCCTAGAAGTGGGTGCATCATGCCAGAGACAGACTACTGGGATTGGATAGACCGTTCTAGGAAAAATGGGGTCCTGACTCATTGTGCCACCGGACGACCCTGCTGGGTGCTCCACATTATCCTCCAGCTCAACCTCCTTCTCTATGACTTCATCCTCAGGGTTGAGTCCATTGTCTACCATCTACAGTCCCACAGAAGTATCCTTGGGACTCTTGGTGATGGAGATGGGGTTACCATTGAGGATAGCATCCAGCTTCTTATAGAACCAGACGGCCTTCAGTGCAGCACCAGAGTGATGTTTTCACTCCCTTGCCTTCTGATACACCTGCCTCCTTTCCTGTATCTTTGGACAGCATTGACATATGTCGGATAAGTAGCCCTTATCCAACATGCCACAAGAAATCTGACCACAAGAAATATTGACATTCCAATAGCTGGAGTGGAGCTGGGACTGCACAGTCTCTCCTTCTCACAGCACCAGCAGATCCAATGGCTCAGGTGCATTGCTAATGAGGGAGTGTTTACTGCGTGCAGCTGCCATGGTCAGAAGGGAAGATGCGATGCGAGTTCTCCACTCCAAGCAAGCAGGAAGTGGAATTTCAGAAATTCCTGGTCTTTTAAAGTAGGAGGCTGTATCATCTTGGTGCAAAGCAGCAAAGTTTGATCTGCTGACTCGAGCCGTCAGGATGGGCATTGTGGGACACCTGGAGGTCATTTATTGGTTATGGAAGTGACATAAGCAATCTCGGAGTCTACACTGACATGTTATCAACATAAATTTGCTGCACAAAACTCTACACCTCTCGGGGGGGGGGGAGTTGGTAAAGCAGGAGCGTTTTGTCGGCAGAAGGAGCATTGCAGTGCTCCTCCACTATTTTATCTGCGAACCCGTGTGATGTAGATAAGGCCTCGCTGTCTAGCAGTTATGAATTTAAGCTCTTTAGGCTTATTGTTTGAAAGTATTGTGCAGGTTTCCCTTGAGGATGATGACTGGTCTGCCAGAGTAAGTGCTTTGTGACATGTGTTCACCCACAGGTGACAGAGTGTTTTTGTCTTATCATTTTCCTTTGTGGATTTATTTCAGAGCACAGAGATTGTCTGGTTTAATCTACATAGTTGTTATTGGAACATGGTAACACCATTCATTGTGATAGGTGTGTATGACCCATGGATCTTAAAAGGGGGAAAAGTTTATTATTGCAGCAGTGAAGATATGTTTACAGGTTTTGTATCAGGCAGTGTCAGGTGCCACTTCTGTTTTTACTCCTAAAATAAGAAAAAATAAATTAAACTAAAAAAAACGCATTTACCTTCAAAAAATGTAAAACCCACATTGGGCTTTACCACAGAAATTACAATATAACTCCAATCAACTCCCTTTGATTTCATATTATTTAATTTTTAGTATCCACTGGTTTGCTAGGTAGTTAACTGTAAGTCCTTTCAGTTAGGGTTCCAGTTGTGCTCTCATATGAAAACAGAATGTCAATGCACAGTGTATTTCTTCCTATGTTATCTTCTCTTAATTCCTGCCTGGTAGCAGGAAATTAGCAGCCTCTGTTGAGTGAGTGTATTTTTTTTCTCTTTAAGTGTACTATTACTTTGTTTTGCTTTGTTTCAAATGACAATTCCTATTGTTCTGACACAAGTCTAGTTAATGCTGACATTTTGCAAAACATTAGTGTTTTCCCTTAATATGGATTATAGCCTGAAATATTCTTTTAAGTGGAAATCCAGAAACCACAAATATATTTAATGAACTTGTTAACTTTGGAATAATGTGTGAAATTTCAATTAATGTTAATGAAAATATGCTTTTAATAAGTCATCACATTTCCAGTCACTGGAAAATTTCTAAGCACACTCCATTTAATTTCAACTTCTGCAGTGAAGCCTCACCCTTTATAGAAGTGGAATGCACTGAATCTTAATTGTTCTTGAAAGCATTAGCATGAATGTCTTCTCCTTTAATAAATTTAAAAAGCTTCTGGTGACTAGTCAAAGTATGTATTTTCCTGAAAAAGAAAGTATAAAATTAAGGTTTTGATAAATCTTAGAAGTTAAACAGTGGATTTTTAAATTGGATTTTTTTAGCGCTCAGACCTTTTAATGGGTTATTTTTGCTTTCTTAGCTTGGACAGCAAAAAGTGAATTCAGCACAAAAACTTCCACAGTGGCCGACTGTGATTTAAATTCAAGGAGTAAATTCACATGTACTGTTATAACCTACGCTGTACCTTTCTGTTTAACCAGATCATTGAAGGCTTGAGTAATCTGCAAACTTGGTTAAGGAACAATCTTAATTCCTCCCCCCACCATGCACACAATGCTTGCAGTCCTGGGAAAGTCGATGGATGGGTGGAAAAAGCAACTTACAGAGCTCTGCAGTATATCCTCTCCTTTTTCTTCCAGGTGCTGGCACAGTTTAGGGTGTAAACTTTGTCTTAGGCCCCCGTCCATGCTCTTGTTTTCTTTCTCGAACAAACTGCTTAGAAAGCAGAAAATAGCACAAAGTTCTGGGCTTTATCCCCTCCCCTCCTTAATTCTTTGTGCACACTTAATGTCTCTCTCTATCATTTGAGCATATCACAGTTTTCACTAGTCAGGACTTGTTTTGCCCTTTGACTGGAAAATAAAACCCCACATGAGTTAACCTTAAAAATATCTTAATGTACTAAGGTCATTCTTTGGTAAGATCTCAGTTCATTTTTCCCATAAGTTTGCTAAATTTATGGCTGAAGGAAACTACAGGTTGAACTTCTCTAGTCCGGTGTGATTTTAGTTAGCTGGATGTCCACTTATCATGGGTGTGATAACGTTTCCTTCGGTCTCATAATTTCTGGTTCAGCACTAGTCAGGTCCTGAGGGTCTGAGCTTCAGGCATTGCTGAGCACTTGCTGTCTGAAAATCAAGCTCCTTTATCAGGTGTATCAGGTTGGCATCTGAAAACTGAGGCATCAGAATCACTGTTTGTTTATGAAAAATCTCAGCCTATATTTCTTAGTTGCACCAGGAGATTCAATGTATAGGGCTGTGGTCTCCAAACATTTTACATAGCTCAGAGGCAAACACACAACGTACCCCCATTCATGCCTTCTGCTTCCTTGGTTCCTCCCACAAGCCATGGTCAGAAGTGGGGCCATAGTTGAGACTGAGACTTGGGCTGGAGCCATGGTTCTTCCAGAGGCCAGGGCTATGGGTAGATGCATCTCTGAGTCTGGAAGCAGAACCATAGCTGAGGGCCATGGTTTTGGCCAGAGGCAGAGCTGGAGCAGAACCTGGGGCAGAGTAGGGCTGTGACACACTCCATGCCCACCCCTCATAGGGGCTGGCCTAGGCCCCACTCCGCTCCACTGAATATTCCTCCATGTTCCACAATTTGGGGACCGCTGTTATAGGGCCAGATTCTCCATTGTCCCTAATCTTTTGTGTATTCACTTACATCAGTATAAAGTAAATGCATTGCCATTGTGATTTACAGTTTCTGCGCTACACCTGCTATTAAGGCAACAGAGAATCTGACCCTTAATGTGGTGCCATCTCTCCATTGTGAGCATTAAAGACATGCAGTAGGTTCATCCCAAATAATAAGTCTACCAGTGTTTGCATTGCAAGAATGGAATTTATCAGTGCATATACCTTATGGGTGCCTTGCAGTCACAATGCAGTGATCTCGTGGGAGTGCTACACTCTCCCACCCCACATTTTCAAAATGAAAATGGAAAGAATGTCTCCTGGAAAGTGGCAGCTGCTTTTTGACATTCATATAATGGGAGAAGTGAAAGCTTTATGGTGTGTAACTGTGACACTGCATTCCAACATAAGCTTCTCCCTGTCCATCTTCCAACCAATAAGGCAATCTTCCTCCCTCTTCATTCTCTCCCCTCCTAAACTTCTGCTGTTTATATGTCTTAATCATAACAGCAACAAATCCTTCCCTGCCGGCATTATCGTACCGTTACAAATTTTGGCTGTCGCTTTTGGCACTTTCCTTAGAGTCAAGATGATATTGCCCGCTTTGATGAGACTTAATTCTGAGTGTAAAATACTGCTCTGTCAGTGAATATTTTCTACATTAAACTTTTCAGTCCAACAATAAGATACAGATTTTTGGGAGAACAGTTTTCTCACTATTACCAAAACCCATAAAAAGCTTTACTAAAATGTTTTTAGGCGAGTCTTCACAGTTACGCAAATATTTATAGTACGGAATAATTTGCATTTCAATCCTGCAAGACTGGTAAATGTAACATACAGTCTGAGTTTAATATTTTTAAAATACATGGTTTAATAATTCACAAATAGTTCTGTATATAGTGTTAGCCCATAAAATATTAACCAATGGACATATATTTTGTATTGTCTATAATTTACATTCAGGCTAGAACTCAGAATTGCATAGTGCAATTCCAGATTCCATACTGCAAAATTCTTATAATGAGTATTTGCTTTTGGGGAAACACATCAACCAATTTCAAAATTTAGATTAGCCTTTTTTCCCGTTAATTAAATTTCCCACATAGAATATTCTAAGTCATATGCTTTCCCTCCAAATTGACAACAAATCAGATCAAAGTCTATGGAGACCATTCATTTGAGTTAAATTTCTCATGTGCATAAAAAGATTTTCACTCTGTCAGCACAATTTCCTACTTTCATGTGATTGTAATTGGGATACAAGTTCATTCCCTTGGGCTAGAATCCAGCCCTGATTCATCATGATCAATATCTTTGTCCTGTGGTGTCCTATGATGACCCATATGAAATTAATTGATGGTAGCAGTTTACTTTCCATTAGACAGGTGTCCACATTGCAGAACCATTTGGCACTGAGGACGGCTCTGTGAGGAGCTATATCTGAGAGCCCATGGACTCAGAAACAGATTCAAAACCCATTGATGTCAATATAGACTGAAGTAGTTACACCTTTCCAAGAGTTTGTAATTGAGCATGTAGAAAATCTGGCATGCTGCTCCCCCTTCTGTACCTTCTCTGTTGATAAAGAGAAGATCTGTGTCTATGGTGCTTTCCTCCTCTTGATTTGGGTTTGTGTTGTGTTGACTGTAAAATATCCTAGATTGTAAGTCCTGTATTATACTGGTAAATTATATTTTATTTATATTGGCCACTGGAATCAATGGGAGTTTGCCACTGATTTGAGAGGGAAGAGGATCACACCAATAACTGACACATAAAATGTTGTGTAGCATCAGAAGCATCCCACAGAACCATAAGGTCACCAGTGTTCTAGTTGTAATGTCTCCATGTAAAGTCAATACCCATTTATGCTAATTGTTATTTTGTTGTCATTGGAAATATAAGTAACAAGTAATTCTCTGCTGTCAGAAGCCAAAATGAGACAATAGTTTTCATATTAATATTAGATCAGAGTTACTTATAATTCTTCAGTGAAAGGAGAGCAGAACTAAAGAATAAAACCCGTTTTTAAAAGGTGTCTGATACACATACCAGATGTCTGGCATGTTTGGGTGAGGGACACTCACCACTGAAGTGCTTAATTTGCTCAGCCTTCACAATGTGAGCAAATCAAGAAAGGCAGAACAGACTTAAAGCAATTTTACCACAAGAGGCTCAGTCAGTAAAGGCATCTGGAGCCGAATGACTGCAAGGTTCAGAAAAATCTCATAGTCCAGCTTCAGCTCTATGAAGTTTGTGTTCAAAACAGGCCAGTAAAGGGCTCTCTCACCACCTGACCTATAACCCAGGCCTGTGTCCATTAAATGCTTTGTTGCTATGGCTCACAGCCCAGATACCAAAAGCCTTCAGACAAGTATGCAGTGCCAGAAAGTCTGTGCACTGGGCAGCCCTGGGTTAACATTCTGACCCTGACACCACCACAATCTGGATTACTATTTGCAGGTTGACTCCGACAGGCTTGCAATCCCAAATTTCCCCACAGCCACCTGCCCTGAAGTATACACCCCTCTTCTCAAACATTCAAAGAAGTAATAAGGCTTGTGTTGCTCCTTTAGCATATGTCTAAGCAGCACACTTATTTCAAAATAAGCTATTCTGGAAGTATCTTATTTCAAAATAGTGCATCTACACTATAGCCTCAAAATAGTCTGAGTGCTAAGTGCTGCCTCAATTTAGAGCCCCAGGAGGCACTGGGGAGGAACTATTTTGAATAGTAGCAGTGGAGCGTCGACACTACAGCTATTTCAAAATAGCCGTTTAAGAATAGGTGTTTTTCCTCATGGAATGAGGTTTACAGAAGTCGGAATAAGCTGTCCGTTGTTTAGAAATTATTTCGAAATAACAGAATTGCTGTGTAGATGCTCACATTGTTATTTCAGAATAACGGCCATTATGCTGAAATAACACTGCTCTGTAGACATACTCTTGGAGATAAAAGTGCAACCCATTATTTTAACTGCAGTTAACAATCATTTGAATTCAAACACAGCACTGAGTTGGTCTATAGGTTATAGCAGTGTTTCTCAACCTTTTTTTTATAAAGTACCCCTCCCCCCCCAAAAAAAAAGTACCCCCAGTACTTAGTTTTCAGACACACACAATTTTTTTCTACCATTCCAACACATTTGTTTAAACAACTTAATCATAGCCGGGCAGGTGGTGACATTTTTGGGTGTAAAAAGTACAAAAATAATAAAGCGCTGTAAAACTTGATACAAAAATTCAGTTTTCTCCAAATTTCAATTGTATTGACATACCCCCCCAGACTTCTCTCGAGTACTCCCAAGGCTACTCGTACCACTGATTGAGAAACACTGGGCTATAGCAGGCATGGAGAACTTTTTTCTATCGGGGCTACTGATCCACACACAAAAAAATCAATCACTGGCCACACACAGTCCTGTGGTGGGGGGAGTTCAGAGGCTTAGGGTCCCTCTCCTTTCTCCTTTCCCCCTCCCACACACACAGCAGAGCAAGCCAGCACTCATGGCTCCAGCCCCATGAGATGTTGCTGAGGGTGTGGTGGGGGGCTCTGGGATGGGACACATGGTTAGGATGCGGGAGAAGGCCAGATGGAGGTATTGGCTCTGGGATGGGGCTTGGGGTGAGAGGAGAAGGCTCCAGGGAAGGGCAAAGGGGCTTGGAGACTTTTAATCGTTTTTGTTGCTCTTCTCAGGACCTTCTCCAATTTCTCCACATCTTTCTTGAAATGCGGTGGCCAGAACTGGACTCTGTACTCCTAATCAGCTCAGAGTACAGTGGAAGAATTAATTCTCATGGCTTGCCTACAACATTGCTGTTAATATATCCCATAATGATGTTAGCTTTTTTGCAACAGTGTCACACTGGTGACCCCTATTGTGGTCCCCTGTGACCCTTAGAATTTTTCCTTCAGTACTCTTTCCTGGATAGTAATTTCCCATTCATTTGAGTGTGTCTACATGGCACCCCTAGCTTGAAATAAGATATCCAATTTGAGCTACGCAAATTGCATAGCTTATTTAGAGTCAATTTCGAAATAGCTTATTTAGATATTTGGCACTGTCTACACAGCACGTATTTAGAAATAAATCACTATTCTGAAACATCCCTTACTCCTCATGGAATGAGGTTTACAGGGAGTCAGACTAGCGAGCCCATTATATTTAGAAATAACGGGCACGCTCAAAAGACACAAAATAGCAGGTATCCCGAAATAGCAGTGTAGATGTACCGTACCCTATGTGTGAAACTTTTCCTTGCTAAGTGGAGTACTTTGCATTTATCCCTGTTGAATTTCATCCAGTGTGCCCCAGACTTGTAACCCCTCCCATCTTAATTAAAGCATCTTAGTATCATCATAGTATAGTAATAATGCATACACCCACTTGATTCATTTGCTTAGCATATGAGATTCAGACCCCTGCAAGAGGCTGCCTCCCCCATTTGTGGGGTTGATGGCTTTGTTTACTGTTTATATAACTGTACTTTCGTTGTCTTTGCCTGACCAAGCTGGTCACACAAGCAAATACCCATTCTTTTGTCTAGGGCAGACTGTGCTTATGCCTTGGAACTGAACACATTTTCAGAACATAATTCTAGCACATACTCATAACTTTTTATACACAGCCTGTACATAAATCACTTAAGAATATCAATGATTAATGAGCTTTTAGGTTTTCAATGATATGTTACGTGCTTTATTTCAGGCAGGAGTGGGGAACCTTTTTTGGGTCAGGGCACTAACCCACAGAAAAATCAGTCGAGGACCACACACAAATGAGAAGCAGAAAAAAACCCTCACTGATTGAGAAGGAGAAAGACACTCCCCACATTTCCCTTGCACACCAGAGCCAAGGGGCCATCCTAATAGCCCAGCCTTGCTATCCCCCAAGGGGGCCCATCCTTTTGTGCACTCCAGCCCTTAGGGGGGTAGCAAGGAGGCTGGAGCACCAGCACGGGCTCCCCAGTGCTGCGGGCAGGTCCCTGAACCTCAAGGGCTAGATCCAGCGTCCGGGCGTGAGGTTCCCCATCCCAGGTTTAGGGTATATGTTTGACAACAGTGTATCAGGTGCAGTGAGTATGTCACGCCTGAAAAGATATGCTGTCACAATGGGGAACCAACAGTGGGGCTCTGTGTCAGAAGCTCCTATCAAATTCACATGGAAAAAAATAAAGCCTCTCCCTTTTTATGCAACACCAAAGGATCCAGTAGCAAGAGAGATCCAAAGAGGAAAGCCTCTCCTACCATTATGTAAGCCTCTGTTTCTAGCACCTGTTCTTTTTTTATGGACTCAGATATTTTGGGGAGAATGATGCTCCATTCTTGTTGGTGTTGGCCTCTGTGAAGAAGGCTGATCCATGAAAGGAAGATCTACATGGCTAGGGAGTCTTCAAGAAACCTACTATAAGAATAATGTCCCATGACAGAGTCAGGGATACAGTCTTCTTTAGGCTGAATCAAATTAAAGCTAAGGGAGCCAGTGGTTTGAGGAAAAGATAAATATCAAATAATGGATATTGACATGACACCGCAACAGATAGTAGTTACAGCACAGGATCAGTCTCAGACTTTGATGATAATTAACTCATGCATTGTGACAGAGAAGTAATTGGACATTTTCTTGGCACCCTCTCAACTGGACACTTCCCAAGAGAAGAGGAGAGTTGAGGAAGTCAGATTTTTCCATTATTTCCATCATCCAAGACTCCTAGATTTCCATAAAAGAACTTTTCTCTGTTCTCCTTTCTTCAGTGTGGAAGATTGATATCTCCACTTACATCCGATCCAAGAGTGGGTTCAAATTGCAAAATGTGTGCTGATCAGAGATCTGATCTGGAAAAAATCGTTGTAAGCAATGTCATACATTTGCTTCAAATTTGTATGGACAAAGATATTTCCATCTGGCTTCAAATATGGGCTTTTGGCTCTGTGGTCAGTGATCTCTTTGGCCATCACCTGTTCCTTATCAAGGGACGAGAATAGAATTTCACCACTGTAGTCCTGAGAGGGTTCCCACTTCCTTTATTGCTGTTGCTGGTTGGCACAATCTGGAATGCCCCTTCAACCTTTCAGCCTGACAAATTGTACCAGTTTCCTCAGGAACGTCTTCCATACTCATCCCTTCTCTACTGTGTTAGTAGAATAGGCTGCTCTATGTAAGTCAAAAGATATGCAAGTTTGCTGTACTTCTGATAAAGAAGGAAAAAGACTGGATGACTTCAGGAGGAAAATATTTTCTTCGGCTTCTTTATTATGATGTTGCCATGACTAGCTATTAATATTTATGTGGGGAAATAGCAATATTCCTGAATGTTCTACTGGAGGAACATAAAAGATCAGAAAAGGGGCGAAATGAGGCTAAATACAAATTGAGAGCAGCATTTAACTCTTCAGATGCATGAACTGGTGCAGTAGTTTCAGCTAGTGCATTAAGAAGACATACTTGGCTGAGATCATTGGGCCTTCCTTAGGAGACAAGGATAAGAATTGGGGATTTTCATACAAGCAGATAATGTTAGAGTAATTGAAAAATGTCTGATCTTCAGTTAGATCTTTGGGGAAGTTTAATCAAACACAATGTTCATCTTCTGTTTAATTTTTACTGTACCAGAGACGATACCCATCTTCATTGTCAGTTCCTTGTTCCAATCAAAGAAGGGATTGTCACCAGCATCAGTAACACTCCTCCCAAAATCACCAAAAGAGGTCATTTACACCTTACAATAATAAAGGGAAATCTCACTCCCCCAAGAGTCAGGTTCAGCATAAGGACACAGAGCTGCAAACCAGTCGTATTATCCCTCTCTTTGGGGACCACCTGCCAATTTTTGTCGTCAGTGAAATAACACAGGAAAAGTAAATATTGGATGTGGTTATTCACTAAATTTCAAATCCCTACCACCAACCCCTCCCTTTCCATCATTCCCCTTTTATTATCAAAAAAGAACCTGCATCATTTGGGTTTCCTCAGAAAGGAAGTTTTGTCCCTGTAATAATTGGGGTGATAAAAGAAGTATGTTACAAATACACAGAGAGGAATTATCATTTATATTATTTTCTAATGAAAAATTCGATGGGGGCTCTCATGCATTTGGATCTTGGGAGATTAAAAATATTTACATTTTTGTTTCCTCATATCTCTAACTTCAATAATACCTTTCCCTTCAGGATTGGCTCGCAGCTCTGGATTTAAAAGATGCACATTTCCATATTCAGTTATGGCCATATCATTGAAAATCTCTCTTTCATGGTAGGAGAAAATAATGTTCAGTATAATTCCCTCCCTTTTGATCTATCTAGCGAGCTCTGAGAGTGTTTACAAAATGTCTCTGTCAGTTAGTTTTGAGAAAACAGGTTATGTATATTCTTGCATAGATGATTGGTTAATAAAAATGTAATCTAAGGAAAAGTTCCTATTATGTGTAAAACAAATATATTTAATTTTAGCCAAAATGGGATTATGCATACATTTAGAGTAATTACTCCTAAATCCAACTCAAATGATCCCTTTTCCAGGGCCAAATTGGATTTAACCATAGCAAATTTTTTTCTTCCAAAAAAAGGTTATGAAAACAAAGGAGTCTTTAGCATTTTCTTAGCAGGCAACACTCTTCCTTCCCCCCAATTCCGATTAATGGATCTTTTAACATTAGTCTTAGGGTATGTCTAGACTACATGCCTCTGCCGACAGAGGCATGTAGATTAGGCTACCCGGCATAGGAAAATAAAGCGGCGATTTAAACAATTGCTGCTTCATTTAAATTTAAATGGCCGCCGTGCTGAACCGATCAGCTGTTTGTCGGCTCAGCACGCTAGTCTGGACACTCCACGGTCAACATCAAAGGCATTTGTCAGCCTCCCCAGTATGCCTCATGGGATGAGGTTTGCCAGGGTGGTTGACAAATACCTTTGATGTCGATTGCGGAGCATCCAGACTACCGCGCTGAGCCGACAAACAGCTGATCAGCTCAGCGTGGCAGCCATTTAAATGTAAATGAAGCGGCAATTATTTAAATCACCGCTTCATTTTCCTATGCCGGGTAGCCTAATCTGAGGGCTACAACACTAATCAGCAAAAAATTAGAACCCAGGCACAGACAATAGGAATTGCAAATTGCTATTTCCACAGCATGGAGACGCAGTCTGACTGTGAAGAAGGCTGTGTAGTTAAATTTGCCTATGCCACCAGTCATGTCTTTGATGAATCTGCTCCAGGATAAGGGACCCACTTCATAGAATCATAGGGTTGAAAGAGACCTCAGGAGGTCATCTAGTCCAACCCTCTTCCCAAAGCCGGACCAATCCCAACTAAATCATCCCCCCAAAAAACAACAACAGATAATCTGGTAGCACTTTATAGACTAACAAAACATGTAGATGGTATCTTGAGCTTTCGTGAGCATAGCCCACTTCTTCAGATGACTGGAGTTATGAGTTTAATAACTCCAGTCATCTAAAGAAGTAGGCTATGCCCACGAAAGCTCATGATACCATCTACATGTTTTGTTAGTCTATATAGTGCTACCAGATTATCTGTCGTTGTTTTTTCTGTAACAGACTAACTCCGTTTCCCTGAAGTGTCTAAATCATCCCAGTCAGGGCTTTGTCAAGCTGGGACTTAGAATCATAGAATAATAGGACTGGAAGGGACCTCGAGAGGTCATCGAGTCCAGCCCTCCGCCCTCAAGGCAGGACCAAGCTCTGTCTACACCATCCCTGACAGATGTCTATCTAACCTGTTCTTAAATATCTCCAGAGAGGGAGATTCCACCACCTCCCTTGGCAATTTATTCCAATATTTGACCACCCTGACAGTTAGGAATTTTTTCCTAATGTCCAATCTAAACTCCCCTGCTGCACTTTAAGCCCATTACTCCTTGTCCTGTCCTCAGTAACCAAGAGGAACAAATTTTCTCCTTCCTCCTTGTGACACCCTTTTAGATATTTGAAAACTGCTATCATGTCCCCCCTTAATCTTCTTTTTTCCAAACTAAACAAGCCCAGTTCATGAAGCCTGGCTTCATAGGTCATGTTCTCTAAACCTTTAGAATGGTGATAGAAATGTAGCCGTGTTAGTCTGGGGTAGCTGAAGCAAAATGCAGGACAATGTAGCACTTTAAAGACTAACAAGATGGTTTATTAGATGATGAGCTTTCGTGGGCCAGACCCACTTCCTCAGATCAAATAGTGGAAGAAAATAGTCACAACCATATATACCAAAGGATACAATTAAAAAAATGAACACATATGAAAAGGACAAATCACATTGCAGAACAGGAGGGAGATGCGGGTGGGGGGGGGGGGAAGGAAGGAAGGTAAGTATCTGTGAACTGATGATATTAGAGGTGGGGAGAGTGGGATGTTTGTGAGTTAATGGTATTAGAGGTGATAATTGGGGAAGCTATCTTGGTAATGGGTGAGATAGTTCAAGTGTTTGTTCATTCCTTTTTGGAGAGTGTCGAATTTTAACATGAATGACAGTTCAGAGGATTCCCTTTCAAGTACATCTGCACTTGAAAGGGAATCCTCTGAACTGTCATTCATGTTAAAATTCGACACTCTCCAAAAAGGAATGAACAAACACTTGAACTATCTCACCCATTACCAAGATAGCTTCCCCAATTATCACCTCTAATACCATTAACTCACAAACATCCCACTCTCCCCACCTCTAATATCATCAATTCACAGACACTTATCTTCCTTCCTTCCCCCCCCCCACCCGCATCTCCCTCTTGTTCTGCAATGTGATTTGTCCTTTTCATATGTGTTCATTTTTTTAATTGTATCCTTTGGTATATATGGTTGTGACTATTTTCTTCCACTATTTGTCTGAGGAAGTGGGTCTGGCTCATCATCTAATAAACCATCTTGTTAGTCTTTAAAGTGCTACATTGTCCTTCATTCTAAACCTTTAATCATTCTTGTCGCTCTTCTCTGTACCCTTTCCAATTTCTCCACATCTTTCTTGAAATGTGGCGCCCAGAACTGGACACAGTACTCCAGCTGAGGCCTAACTAGTGCAGAGTAGAGCGGTAGAATGACTTCACGAGTTTTGGTTACAACACACCTGTTGATACAACCTAGAATCATATTTGCTTTTTTTGCAACAGCATCACACTGTTGACTCATATTCAACTTGTGGTCCACTATGACCCCTAGATCCCTTTCCGCCATGCTCCTTCCTAGACAGTCGCTTCCCATCTTGTATGTATGGAACTGATTGTTCCTTCCTAAGTGGAGCACTTTGCATTTCTCTTTATTAAACCTCATCCTGTTTACCTCTGACCATTTCTCTAACTTGCTAAGGTCATTTTGAATTATGTCCCTATCCTCCAAAGAAGTTGCAACCCCACCCAGTTTGGTATCATCTGCAAACTTAATAAGCGTACTCTCTATCCCAATATCTACATCATTGATGAACATATTGAACAGTACGGGTCCCAAAACAGACCCTTGAGGAACTCCACTTGTTATCCCTTTCCAGCAGGATTTAGCACCATTAACAACAACTCTCTGGTTATCCAGCCAATTATGCACCCACCTTATCGTGGCCCTATCTAAGTTATATTTGCCTAGTTTATCAATAAGAATATCATGCGAGACCATATCAAATGCCTTACTAAAGTCTAGGTATATGACATCCACAGCTTCTCCCTTATCCACACGGCTCGTTATCCTATCAAAGAAAGCTATCAGATTAGTTTGGCAAGACTTGTTCTTCACAAACCCATGCTGGCTATTCCCTATCACTTTATTACCTTCCAAGTGTTTGCATAGGATTTCCTTAGTTACCTGCTCCATTATCTTCCCTGGGACAGACGTTAAACTGACCAGTCTGTAGTTTCCTGGGTTGTTCTTATTCCCCTTTTTATAGATGGGCACAATATTTGCCCTTTTCCAGTCTTCTGGAATCTCCCCTGTCTGCCATGATTTTTCAAAAATCATAGCTAAAGGCTCAGATACCTCCTCTATCAGCTCCTTGAGTATCCTGGGATGCATTTCATCAGGACCTGGTGACTTGCTGACATCTAACTTTCCTAAGTGATTTTTAACTTGTTCTTTGTGTATCCTATCTTCTAAACTTACCCTCTCTCTGCTTGTATTCACTACGTTAGGCACACCTCCAGACTTCTCGGTGAAGACCGAAACAAAGAAGTCATTGAGCATCTCCACCATTTCCAAGTTTCCTGTTACTGCTTCTCCCTCCTCACTGAGCAGTGGGCCTACCCTGTCCTTGGTCTTCCTCTTGCTTTTAATGTATTTATAAAAGGTCTTCTTGTTTCCCTTTATGCCTGTAGCTAGTTTGATCTCATTTTGTGCCTTTGCCTTTCTAATCTTGCCCCTGCATTCCCGTGTTGCTTGCCTATATTCATCCTTTGTTATTTGTCCTAGTTTCCATTTTTTATATGACTCCTTTTTTATTTTGAGATCATGGAAGATTTCCTTGTTTTAAGACTTAAAAACCTCTAGGGATGGAGATTCCACCACTTCCCTCAGTAACCCATTCTAGTGCTTCTCCACCCTCCTAGTGAAATAGTTTTCCTAATACCCAACCTAGGCCTCCCCCACTGTAACTTGAGACCACTGCTCCTTGTTCTGTCATTTGTCATTACTGAGAACAGGCTCTCTCCGTCCTCTTTGGGTAGTTAAAGGCTGCTATCAAATCTTCCTTTACTCTTCTCTTCTGTAGACTAAACAAGCCCAAATCCCCCAGCGTCTCCTAGTAAGTCATGTGTTCCTTCCCCCTAATCATTTTTGTTGCCCTCCACTGGACTTTCTCCAATGTATCCACATCCTTTCTGTAAACAATCATGCTATCAAGTGGCACTGGTCACCAGGAGAAAATAAACTTATCAATGGTTTGGAACTGAGGGCATGCAGGCTGACTCTCAAATCAATCCTATCAGGTGGAGTTTGTTCTCTATAATTGTGCAAAGAGGCAAGGAAACTTTGAGATTTGTGTCTAGAATAGTGATTTGCATATCAGAAAAAGAAAAAATCTTTGCAGGTCAGCCTCTCAAATGCATAAATGGACTTTAAAAAACAAAGTGAAAACATACCTCTTCAGATGCTGAGGGAAGCCTGTAATGGATCTGTTTGTAACCAGCAGCAACCAAAGTGTCAGAAATTGTACTTGAGGGCAGGCAAAAACAGACCCAATATCAGATGTTTGATGCCTCATATAGGCATTTCCTCAACTGCTACACTCCTCCCCCTTCTCCACCCGTGCATTCCCTGCCCTGCCTACTGCCCCTGGGTGATTTAAAATAACCTAGGAGGCTCCACCACCAGTGTCCCCTCCATGATTTTCCATCCATGTGTGAGGTAAGTTTTGTCTTCTGCACCAATATTGAGGGCATGTGAGCTTGTTCAGATGTGTGCCACGGTGGCACCCAAGTTATTAACAAATATACATATATTTTAAAATGTTATGGAAGAAAGAATACTAAAACACGGGATAATTAATAAGGTGCATGACTTTAAATGTTTGATATGAAGTCAAATAAAAAGAAAATTAATATTGCAAAATTTTCAGTAGCCAACTTCCTCTATTTATAGCCCTCTCACATACTCTCTCCCAGCTACACTAGATGATCTCTCAGGGTCCCTTATGGTAAAGCCTGCCTGGTCCCTGGCCTGAGGTGACAAGAAGTCATTTAAAAGATACAGGTTATATAAACTTTCTTCCATTCACATGCACATTTAAATTCTGTCTCTTCAAGATTGTCTTGTAAACTGTATGTTTGCAGACTCCATTCTCATAAGCTAATTTTAGCTCTCATGAACATTAGGAATCTTAGTTCATAATAATTACCAAAACATAGCTAATTTCCTTTTAATAGCTATTCCATACTGTTAGACTGTGCTTTATCTGTATTTTGATATATAATAGGGGGGAACAAATTTAGCATACTTTCCTTGTTGAAAATCCAAGCGGAAGGAAGAGGAGAATTATAAATAAAAGCTATCTTAAGGGGTCTGAAAACTACTTTGGTCTGGGCAGGTACTCAGAGGGACCAAGGCTGACTTTTCTGTTACTCAGTTGTATTATACCACACTAAAACAAGTTTACCACACCAAACAAATGAGCAGACAAATACAAAAAAAGTGCCTGTGCAGAAAATTTGCTTACAAATGAAAAAGATGATGTGGTGGTGAAGGAAGAATGGAAGGCTTTCCTGTGTGAAAATCAATTTACTAGAAGCCTTATGAACATAGAACAAAATCAGTAAAATGCTATTACAGGGAAAAGTATCCTAATTATTGTTGCCCTGATATTTTCTTTTGCAGAAGATTCTACTTACGGAATGGTTGCTGGAGTGAAAGTAGGGTTCCAAAAAGTAGAAAAGTTTGATTTTTCTATTAAAAAAGTAGTAAAAATAATATAACAAAAAAGGCTAAAAGATACTTAATATAAAAAAGTCAGAACTGAAGGCTATGTCATTTAAGTGTTGATTTTCAATCATTCCTTATATTATTGTTGCTGTAGGTTTCCTTGTGATTGTGTTATTCATCAATAGCCTTTCTTGACTGTTTACTTCTTTTCTACTCCCACTTTAAATCAGCATGAATCTGAGCAGACTCTGGGCCACTGCAGCCCTCTACCCCATACCTGATAATCTTCCTGTCCATTCAAAACCACTATATACATCTCCCAAATCACCATTTCCTCCTTGATTTCCCTGTACCTTCCCAGCTCAATCCTGGTTCCCCAATTGTTCTCTGACCCAGTCACAGCATGAACTTGCTGGAGATGAGAAAAGTGTTCAAAAGTGTCCAGAACCAAAAATCAAGGCTCAAATTAACATTCATTTCCTTTTTTTTTTAACTAAGCTATTCTACCAAAATCACTTAACACTAGAGTCATTGCTATGGGACACAGCCCAGAAATAAAACCTGACTAAGGATGTTAAATATAGATTAATCAACTAATTCAATAATCGAATGCTGGATCTTGCCACATTTTAAAGGCGGAAATGCCACAGGAAGCATTGGGCCAGCGGGGAATTCAAGCGGGCCACCACTGGTCCTGCGTTCCCAGCTTTTGAAATGTATAAGAGCCCTGGAGGGTAGCCTGCCTGACTTTGTGCCACACGGAGTGTGTTCCTCTCCAGGTTCTAGACCCACCTCTGCAGCCGGCTGAGCAGCAAGCAGAGGGGGATTGCTACCGCGGTTCGTTTTGCATTGTGTACTGTTCCCTGCTGCCCTAGCCTGGCTGGGGCCCTCCAATAGAGTGGGTTGGTTGCCCTTGCTGGCTTTTCACTAGTAGAACACAAGTTGATCTGCTGCCTTGCATCCAAGCTGGCTTCAGCCATCTCTCTGTGAGACCACTGAAGCAGCGGCTGCCAGAGGAATCTGATGTTGCCTTTGCATTGTTCTCGGCTCCTGTGGCTCTGGCTCCAGCCACAGCACGTGTGGCAGCCAGGCCACGTGGCGGTTGCTGGAGCTGGAACCAGAGCCGGGTGAGGCTGCCCCAGTAGGGCCAGCCTCACCATGGCCCCAGCTCCAGCTGCAGCACATGGGGCAGCCACCTGCCATGCAGCTCCACCAGCCAGGCCACTTGGCTTCCTCTGGAGCAGGAACCCACCACGTCACTCACCTTGTTGCTGAGCAGCTTTGCAAAGCAAGTGGGCAGGCGGAGATTTTTTTGTGTGCAACTGCGCACCTTAGAGGGAACTGTGCCCAGCACCACCGCCAGCAGCCCAGTGGGGCTAGAGCAGCTCCTGGTCCCTCACTCCGCATGGCTGCCAGCGCATGACACCCTGCAGCCTGGAAAGGAGGGTTTCTCCTGGGAGCAGCACACAGAGATATTCACATACCCACATACATGGAGCAAGCAAGCAGGAAGCAAGTGGCAGTGGGGACCCCTGGGCCACTTTAAATTGCTAGGTAGTAGCAGATGGAGCCGGAGGACATTGGGGGGGGGGGAGACCGTGGGAGCAGCAGGTAAGCAACAGCGCATGGACACCCCCGCTCCCCAGGAGCTTCTGCCGGGGGGGGGGGGTGTTCCCAGGCAAGCACCGCTCCCCCTTCTCCCTTATCCTCTCACACACCCCATAATCTACATCCTATCCCACCACCACCCCTTCTTTCCCCAGCATCTCCTCCAGCTCCCAAACTCCCACATCTCCTTCAGCTCCCAAACTCCCTCCCAGACCATGCAGTCTCCACCTCCTTCTGCACATCCGCCCATGCCCCAGGCCAGATCCTACAGCTAACACCCAGACTCCATGCTGGAGCCTGCACTCCTCACTCTCTCCTGCACCCACATTCCCTCACAGAGCCCAATCCATCATCTCTTCCTGACCCAAACTCCCTCCCAGAGCCTGCACCTCAATCCCCTACCCCAGTCCGGAGCCTTCACCCAAATCCTATAGGTCAACTCCTCACCTCTCCTGTGCCTAAACTACCTCCCAGAGCCTGCACCCTTCCTGCACCCCAATATCCTGCCCCAGCCTAGAGCCTGTATCCAGCAGCTAAGCTTCCTCCCAGAAGAGGAAGGTGGGGGGAGGGAGTTTGATGAGGGAGGGGAACCAGTTCTGGGCACCACCAAAATTTCTGCAAAATTTGTCCCTGACCATGGGGAATAAAACTCTGGGATTGTTAGAAAAATCTTGCTCATTAAAGGTCTGCTGATAAATTCAAGAAAAGAGTCCACACAAAAGGTGATGGTAATAAATGGGAAAAAATATTTTTAATTTCCATTTGTGATACAGAGTGACTATTGCATATTGAGAATGAGTCTTCTGTTATCTTCAAAGATGGTCCAGCTTTCAACTATTATAACATACCAAGACCAGTGAATGGTAAATCAGTCTGTATTCTTGATGTAGTTAAAGAGATTCTTAAACAGTCTTAATAATCTCCACAAGGTATCCTACATCATTTTGAGATTTGAACAGTAGTGCTTTTACAATTGATGAAACCTCACTTTGAGCCTAGGAAAACCTGTACATTGTTAGAACTTCAGGGTCACTTTCACTAACACTGCTCTAGATTTGGAATCCGGTTCTCCCATGGGTATTAAGAAAACTGCCATGCCCCTTTTTTTAGCCTCCTTTTGGTTTGTTCAGCTTTCACTGAAGAAAAGAACAAGAGAAGTGTGGGAATGCTGCCATAACTACTGCTAGCCAGAAGTAGAAATATGTGAGTGTTCCTTTGGCTACTGCTAGCTAGAATTCTATCATCCAGCCTTCACCATTCGGAGCATTCTACCAGTGTGAATATGCAGAGCCATCTCAAAGTACCCTGGTTACAAGTAAGTAACTTTTAATCTCTGTGTGGAACATTTTGAGCAAGTGAGAATACTACTCACTCTCTATATTGTCGCAGCAGATTGACCTGGCTACAGTGTAGCTGTGGTGACACAACAAATGAACTTCCATCTCAAGTGGTTTTTTTCTAGTCATTTTCCTTCAGTCTGCAGGATTTAGTCTTCCCAAATCCCTCAAATTGCACCTCCAACCTCATTTGTGGTCATCCTGGTGTCCCACTTCTTTCAGTCTCAGTTCTATAACCCTGCATATTGGACATGACCGTACAATCACAGTCATCTTGTTCTCATCTGATACAACACTGCAACATGCTGGGTGAGGTGGAAAATGTTCCTGCATGTGTGTAGAAGACAGTTTGTCTCATTTAGAAAATCAATATAGCCAACATATTTCACCAGTTTGAGAGTACTGTTAAGAGGAGGGTGGTAGGGTAACTCAAGTCCCACAGGGGAAAGGGGATAGTAATTTTGGGCAGGAGCATAAGTATCTCTTCAGTAGACAATTTGTGCTCTTGGAGCCCATTTGAAGAGGATAACTTTTCGGTCTTTTAGCAAATTTGTATGAATGCCATCTGCACAGTGTACACTGCAACTAAGCAACACGCCTGGCTGAAGAGCCCTTGTAAATATGCCCAATTAAAAATTGAAATGGGCCTGAGATAAAAGTTTAAAAACAGGGATGTTTGAGTCCATTGTTTTGGTCCAGCTCATTATATGAATAGGATGAACTGCTAAGTTTATGTATGGATACGAATGTCCCCAAAGCTATGAAGTATTTGAATCTCTCTATTTAAAAGAAATAGGCCCACTTCTTATCTGATGTAAAATAATGTAGCCCCATTGAAGTGAGTGGTGGTGTGCAGATTTACAGCAGCTCAGAGTTAGTCCTGGATGGGTCATGGTTGCATCTGACAGATACCTGAAGGATCTGTCTCTTTCTCACACTTTGGCAACACTTGCACAACTTGTTGCGCCAATAAAGCCTCGTTGAAGTTGAACTTATTCCAAACTAGTAGGCGAGAAGATGACGCAAGTATCTTGTAAATATAAAAACACAAAGCTAAGTATGAACAAAGGAAAATAGATAAGATGCCAAAAAGCAGAGACATCCCTGACACTGGACAAAGATTAACAGAAGGCAGCATTCAAACAGGAAACAGCCCCTGTCACACAGCCAACCTGAGCTTAGAATGCACATGGAACACAATATGAAGCTAATATTTTTTGTTAAAGAATGTTATGAATTCCAAATTGCTTCACTTTGCAAATCTCTAGAGACAACATTGACTAGAGCCCTGGCCACTGCCTACTTTCTGCCTCAGCTCTAGCTGGCAATTCTCTAGATAGCCCGTAAGCTGCAGTCCTCTTAAGCAAAGAGAAGTTGGTGAAAACAGCCATGTCAGTGTAGTACTTTAAGGAGATATACTCCTCTTGTATGTGTTTTGCAAGAAACAAAAGGCTAGTTATATGCTTTTTAAGTATAGATATGGGTCAAGAGAGTGACTGAAAAAGTATGGTATCTTTTTATTACCTGTATCTGCCCCATGTATGGTGCAGTGTGTACTGAGTTATGTCTCCTTAGTTTATTGATGGGTGGAGGATAACCACAGGAGAGGACTGAGGATTTCCATGCCCCTCAGACACTGACCCAAGTTGGAAAAATGAAGAAATAATATCAAAATAAATTCATTGTCATCCTAGTTTTATGCAACACTCATCACTGTGCTGTGTATGTAGAGTGCACATTTTTATAAGGGCACTAAAGCAATTGTAGGGGCTACACTTCATCTAATGGCTTGGCAGCCATAGCACAGCAATGGGGAACATTTCAAAAGTGTATATCATTAATTAGTACCTATAACTAAGGCAACTTACAGTTTCCACCTAAAAATCTGCCTAAGATGTAGCCCTAGAACTGCATTCATTCTGCTTCTTGCAGCAAAAGAGTTGCAGGATGAGTTTAACAGAATGTATGTTAGAAAGTACAGCACCAGGTTTTCTGTCTATTTTTGGTGCTTATCATAGAATCATAGAATACTAGGACTGGAAGGAACCTCGAGAGGTCATCGAGTCAAGTCCCCTGCCCCCATGGCAGGACCAAATACTGTCTAGACCATCCCTGATAGACATTTATCTAACCTACTCTTAAATATCTCCAGAGATGGGGATTCCACAACCTCCCTGGGCAATTTATTCCAGCGTTTAACTACCCTGACAGGAACTTTTTCCTAATGTCCAACTTAAACCTTCTTTGCTGCAGTTTAAGCTCATTGCTTCTTATTCTATCCTCAGAAGCCAATATGAACAAGTTTTCTCCCTCCTCCTTATGACACCCTTTTAGATACCTTTTATCTAACCCACATCTCCATAATCTGAGCACCTCAGAGAGCAGACTGACCTTGCCATGCTGTCAACTGAGAAAATGTGGCAGGAAATTAACTAAGTATAAACATAGTCCACTGAGAGGTCATTCATGGTCTATCCTTTGTGGGCATGACCATACTGCAAAGATTCTGTCAGCTTACTGCAAAATCTCAAGCTGTATCCAGAGTGCAATTTCGGTGGCAACAGCAAACACAAGCTAAAATGAAATGAAGTAAAAGTGTTACCTTCTTAAATTGACATGGCTGCTGTGTCTTTATTCCACTTTACTAATTTAGGTGTCATGTCTTTATGATGGATCATTTGATGATTCCCTGTTCTGTCCATTCCCTCTGAAGCATCTAGCACTGGCCACTGAGGGAAAACAGGATACTGGGCTAGATGGACCTTGGTCTGACCAGCAGGGCCATTCTTATGTTTGTATGTCTCAGTACAGTGCATTTATAATCAGAAAAGTGAATGTATTGAAGGCATTATGGATTTCCATATTGCTTCTCTCTCTATGGCTTTCTGCTAAAATAGATTCTTTGCAAATACAAAAGAATTATTTTAACTAACATCTCCATGTGGAACGTGAAAAGGTGTTTTTCTACCAAGATGCTGATACAGATTCTACATTAATAAAAACAGAGTTTTGTTGATGAAAAAACTGAATCCATATCTTTCTTTCGTACATGAACTCACTGTGCAGTCATAATTGAAGCAAAATGTTGCTTTTCAATATAACAAGTATGGCTTGAAGACAGTAGAGAAAGGACAAATGCTGAGTAGAACCAATATTTGTATATAGTTAATATGACTATTATCATTACATATTAAATACTCTGTGAGAGTTTCTACCATGTGTGCATAACTGGAACTGCTTACATTTACTATACTTTGTGCAAATACATATGGGTTTTGTGGATGCAAAATACAACACTCATGTTTGTGCAAGTGCTATAACTGTAAAATCAGGAGTGTTGGTGTTTACATCTGTAAAGTTGTGTGCATGTGTATGTGCATGACAATTTTACATGAATATTAATGGAGATTGAAAATTAAGTTAAGGTATTTCGACTGAGTGCATAGCATGGTCTCAAAAGAAATATGCACTAATTCTTCACTCCGCTACCTTCGTTTTATCGCCAATGCATGTCAGTGGAGTTATACTTGTAAAACCCATGTTAATGGCATGGAAATTGCCTTGAAAACTGTATGCTGAAATATGCTAAAGTTCACAAACTCCTTCTAGAAATTGAAGTGTTTACATCCTGAAAATATTTTCCTAGGCCCTAAGCTATACTAGGGGATAAATTTGAATTAAGATATGCAACCTCAGTTATGTTAATTATGTAGCTTAAGTCATAGTATCTCAACTTGAATTTTGGCATCATCCACACTGGGAAGTCGAAGGAAGCACGCTCTCCCTTTGACTTCCCTTGCTTCTTGTAGAAGCAGGACTGTCGGCATCAATAAGATTACCTTCTTGGTTCAAATTAGCGTGTCTTCACTAGACATGACCTAGTTGTTCTCCACTGTTTCTGTTTCCCAGTCAAACTGTTCACTTTTTCCTTATAATCTTTCCTCATCAATTACTCCATTCAACCTCTTCATTGATTTTGTTACTTTTCTGAAAACTCATGTCAGAGATTTTTTTTTTAATTTTATATTATATTACATACATATATTTTAATTGCTGTGTACAGAGCCCTTTACAGCAATATTTCTTTCTAGGTTTCTCTCATCCTTTTGTGTGTGGGATATTTTTTCTGCATTTATTAAAGATAATATTCCACATTTTCCAATGAAATAATGACATTATGAATCTGTTTTGGTATCAGAAGTAGCCTAAAATTATTAGAAAAAAAATATAGAAATGAAAATGAAATAGAATAGACTAGAAGATTTACCTGGTATTGCTCTGGTTCTTACCTCAGTTAATTTTTGGGGGGGGGGGGGGCGGAGGTTGGAAATAAAATGAAAATATACATGCTTTGTTTAAATCATTGCTCTGAAGTAGGGCTGGAGATGAGGGGGATTAAGTATACAAACTTCCCCAGGGGGAGAGGACTACCCCAACGCTCTCTCACTGCAGCAGCTTGGGACTAGGTGAGAAATGCATCTCCATGGCTGCCGCAGTGGGCATAACAGGAATAGAGGTGTGTGTGTCCCCAGCTGGGCAGGTCCAGGTTCCGCTGCCCCATGTGCTCCCCAACCAGAGGGAGGAATGCAGCAAACTGCACTTTCAACTCTCTCCCTGAGGAAGGGGAATAGCAAGCACTGTTTCCATGCAAATCAGGGGGAAAGCTTCAGCCCCACCCCCCCCCCCCCACCTCCCCACCACCCCCAAAGGGTGCTTGGTGGGTGGGAGGCTCAGGGCTGGGCAGTACCAGACAAAGGGATGGGAGTGCATTCACAGTCTGCCCCTTTTACCTGCCTGGTGATTCTCTTTTCTGCATGGTTTTAACAGAAACAATCCTATTCCAGACACATCTCATTTTCCTGGCACAACCAAACTCCTACTTTGCTTTAAGTTATGATAAGAGGAAGCTGTATAGCAAATGTGGTGGTCCTAGCTTTTAGCATTTAGGAAGAGTTCTTGAATAAAGAGACATACAGATAAACTCTCCCAAATATATAGTAGATTAGCAAACACCCACTGCCAAAGATAATGGGGCTAACCTTCAGTTTCTTGTTTGGTGTACATTAAATCGGGGGTGGGCAATATTTTTTATGGGGGGGGCTACTCCAAGAATTTGGTAAATGGTCAAAGGCTGCACTCTTCCATTATATTAATGAAGGAGGTGTGGGTATCTGGGATGGAGTTTGGGTGTAGAAGAGAGCTTGGGATACGGGGTGTGGGAGGGATCCAGGAGGGAGTTTGGGTGAAGGAGGGGATTGTGATCTGGGACAACAGACTTGGGGGTAGGAGGGGTGCAGGGTCTGGGAGGGGAGTGTGAACTGAGGTAGGGGTGCAGGAGTGTGACCTGGGATGGGATTGAGGTTAAGGGTCTGGGAGGGTATAGGAGAGGATTCTGGCCTAGGGTAGGGGTGGAGGAGGAGTCAGTGCAGGAGCTGGGAGGGAGTTGTGACCTGGGGCAGGAGTGCAGGAGGGGGAGCAGGGATTTGGATTGTGTCAGGGACAGCAGATTGGGGTACAAGGTCTGAGAGGGGGTCGTGATCTGAGGAGAGGGGCA
The DNA here is from genome assembly GCF_052426305.1 of Pelodiscus sinensis. Lineage (NCBI taxonomy): Eukaryota > Metazoa > Chordata > Testudines > Trionychidae > Pelodiscus > Pelodiscus sinensis. The sequence continues at coordinate 19,816,533 of NC_143054.1, forward strand.
TAGAAGGGGAGGCAGTGTCTGGGAAGATATATAGGAGTTGGAGCAGGGGTGCAGAAGATTTGGGTTACATAGGGTAGGGTGCAGGGGGGGGGCAAAGGGTTGGGGGAGGGGGAGACTGGGGTGCCAGAGGCAGGCTGTGGCTGGGAGACCTTACCTGGATGACTCCTAGCCAGCAGCCCCACAGGTTCCTAAGCCAGGGTCCCTGCCTTCCAGCCCCTGTACATGCTCAGGGCAGCTGCAGAGGCCATGTTTACTGCTCTGAACTGAATGCTATAAGCTGGGGGATGAGGGGCGAGGGGCACTTTACATGCTGTCTGTTCTGCAAACAGATAGCTGCTATTGGCTGGAAAACAGCCAATGGGAGCTACTGGGTGCAGAAGCAGTGTGAGAAGCCTCTGCCTCCTCCCCCCAGGCTCTCATCATTCACAGAAGCACATGGCCCCGCAGCCGGCTTTCCTGAGTGCTGAGCAGGGGCGGGGCAGGCAGAGAGCCAGCTGAGGCCCTAGTGGGTCGGATCCAGCAGCTTGGCAGGCCAACTTTGGCCCACAGATCATATTTTGCCCAGTCCTGCATTAAATTGTTTGTCAATGTATTTGTAAAGTAGTATTTATCAAAATCCACTCCTAGGCAAGCGCTCAAATTCTGAACATATTTCTTTAGATATGTGCAGTAGCTGCAGTACATTAATCAAAGCTTTCGAAATTGTTCCTACTTCAATAACTTGATAAGATTGTGTTGCTGCGTATTGTCTCCAGTGACTAATAAAGCTATCAAAATACACAGAGACTGCTTCTTTAAAAAAAAAAAAAAAAAAAAGACTCTTGTCGGATCTCACTGGGGCTACAGTGCAAATATGGCCATAGAGGATGGAAAGCAACATGGTCTAACACTTCCACATCCTTGCAGTTGCATATAATAGTGTGTGAAACACGCACCCAAGTGTTAGAGAACAGTTCCTGGTGTGCTCTCTAGTGCATGGAAAAATCTTTGCTCTGTCTTCACGGATAATTTCTTTCTATACCCAAGTTTTGACTATCAGCTTAATCCTATGCCAATTGGCAAAACTTTCTATGGTTAAATGTTTAATTGGCACTTTACCTTGAGTCATCACTATTCAATGAATTGTCTTTTCTTTTCTCTGAAGTTCCAGATGTGGATTCTCTGGAGAAGAGAATAACTAGCAGTAATTTCTCTTTGAGAGAAAAAAGCCTTCTGTTTTAAAGCTAAACTATAACAGTAAAAGATAAAGAACATTTTAAACTTTTGGAGTTTGTTGTGTTACACTATTGTATGATACAATACATAGTGTATGATTGTTGTCTTTCAAATACTTTTGCTTTCTCAAAGGAAGAGACTTAATATAAGTTTACAAACCTGTTATAAGTGTACAAAACCATTTCCTGAACTTAAACTGTGACAGTATGACGTGGGGAGAATTGCAGTTGTTCAGGTGCATAAAGTCTCTTAGGGCATGTCTACACTGCATGCTTATTTTGGAATAAGCTATTTTGGAGGGAATATGCCAAAATGGCTTATTTCAAAATAGTGAGTCTACACAGCAAATGCCAATCAAAATAGTGCTGAGCTATTTCAGAATATAATGTTCACACTCACTGGATATTGAATCGCATTTAGGGCCACTTGGAAGCATTTCAGGCAGGGCATCAGGACAGCACTCTCCTACTGGAGCTGTTGTGTGAGGCTATCTGAGGCTCGAGCTTAATGGGACCCCTCTGTACAGCCGTGTCTCAGGCTCCTCTCCTTTGCCTACTTCATTGAGGGACAGCAAAGCCTGCTCTAGTAGCCCTTGCGGATACCTCAGCTCTCTAGCCATGGAGCCGGACCTGCCTCCGAGCAGTCAATGGCTCTTAAATGTCTTGGTGCAGTTCCTGTGGGCTGCTTCTCTGACCCTGCAGGAACAGGACTCCAGTTCCTTGTGGAGCAATTCCTCACCTCTCTCCGGGTGCTGCTTATGCAGCTCGAACCCACCTGTTCTCCCCTGCACATCGTGCACTACTGCTTCTGGTGACTGGATACCAATTCCAACTGGTGAGACCTGATCATCCTGGAGTAGGGGAATGACCAGCAGTGACTCCCAAATTTCTGTATGTGAAGGACACCTTTCTGAACCTGTGTGAGTGGCTCGCCCCTACCCTCTGGTGATAGGACATCTCCAGAATCAGGTCACCATTGCCATCTAGAAGCTCACTATTCTGGACAGCTGACCATCCGTCAGGAACCAGTTCAGCATGGGCTGATTGACCGTCGGGGCCATGGTCATGCAGGTATGGTGCTCTCGTGCTGTTGTCCCCGGAGGGTTGTGAACTGAACTGTAGAAGAAGGGAGTTGGGGGGGTGGAAGCCCCCTCCCTGGGAGGTTTTTCAGTCACACCTTCACAAAGCCCTGACGGGGGATGGGGCAAGTTAGGGTTGTTCCTGGTGTGTAGGGGAGGAAAGGGAGTTGGGCTCAGGGACCTCCTGAAGGCCCTGGCAACCCTGTGATTCTCTGTTTGTTTGTCTCTTTCTACAGGTGGCTAGGGCAATCAACACCATCCTGCTGTGCAGAGTCATCAACCTGGGAGACGTGGACTCCATCATCACTGGCTTTGCCATCATGGTCTTCCCCAGTTGCAGGGGGGCTGTTGATGGCACCCATATCCCTATCTGGGCTCCCGACCACCAGGCATCTGAATACATGAACTGGAAGGGGTACTTTTCGATGGTCCTGCAGGCCCTCATCAACCACCAAGGCCAGTTCATGGACATCTACGTCAAATGGTCGGAGAAGGTGCACGATGCATGTGTTTTTCGAAACTCCAGCCTATTCCAGAAGCTTCACCCTGACACCTTTTTCCCTGGCTGCACCATCAGAGTTGGGGATGTGGACATGCCAATCTGTATTGTAGGTGATGCAGCCTACTTCTGCTCCCCTGGCTCATGAAGCCCTACACCAGACATCTCAAGCCCACCAAGGAACGTTTTAACGCCAGGCTCAGCAGGGCCTGTATTGTTGTTCAGAGCAGCTTCAGGCGTCTCAAGGGGAGGTTCCGTTGTCTCCTTACCCAGCTAGATCTCAGCAAGCAGAACATCTCCCAGGTGGTGGCATCTTGTTGTGCCCTTCATAGTATTTGTGAAAGCATGGGGGAGATTTTCCTGCCAGGTTGGGGGCCAGAGGCTGACCAGATCAGCACATGGCTGCTATCCAGCAGGTCCATTAGGGGGCTGGGTATATCCATGAGGCCCCGAGGGAGAATTTCACACAAGCACCACAGTGACATTCTCCCCTGGGTCTTCCCATAAGAGGCCTGTGCATTGCCCCTCTTCGCCTTTCCTTCCACACGCCTCCCTTTCCCTTTCCTTCCCTTCCCCCTTCCCTTTCTCTCCCCTACACTGACAATAAAGAATACTTTTGGTTTGGAAACAATAAACTGTGGGGTTTTTTATTTGGGTAAATATAACTGGGGAGGGACTGGGGAAAGGACCTGGGAGGAGGGAAGAGGAAGGGGAGGAGAGGCTCAGGGCTGGGGCCAGAAGTGGCGCCTGTTTCAGGTGGTCCCACTGCCTCATGTGCAGGGTCCTCGGCGGCCACTGGGGGGGACTAGTGGGAGAAGCAGGAGGATGGCACGGGAGGTGTCAGGACCACTCCCCTCTTGCAGCTGGTCCAGTTATGGAGAACAAAGAGAGGGCAGTCATCCCCGGAGACACTGTCCATGAAGCCTAGCCCTCATCTCTGACCCGAGACAGAAAGATCTCGGGTCAGAGGGAGGGGATGTGCTTCGAGCAAGGCCAACTGAGACCTTGACAATGGGCCCTTTCCTGTAGGAGCACAGATGTCCCAGGGGACAGTCTCACTACCCCCACATCCCGGAGACAAGTAAGCATGGAAAGGTGCCATTCAGACCAGGAGAACCGCCAGGTGTTCTGAACTTTACTTGCTTTTACTATAAACATATCTAAATGCTCTGAGTGGGGTGAAGTGCTTCTCCTAAAGTGAAACTGGTAAGCTGGTGTGTAAAGTTCCATTGGGAATAGCGGATTGATGAATTGTATGGGTCCAGTGAAGCAGGGGCTGGACACTCCAGGCCAGGGGTGGGTAAAACAAAAATTGAATAAAGAACAGAGATTTGAAAAGAAGCAAGTAAAATTAATGGAAATAGTTACATTTATGTGTTTTGTAGCTTCTAAAGTTAATGAACAAGACATTCCCCTGACTTATGAAGACTGGCTCACTCAAAGTGTCTGAATTTGGAATGAATAAAGACTTAGAATGGTTCTTTCACTACAAAGGCAATTTTCCCTTTCTTGGTATTCACACTTTCCCATCAACTGCTGGGAGTGTGCTATATTCACCCTGACTGAATTGGCTTCAGTAACACTAGTCCTACATTTGATAAGTAACTCCCTTCTTTTTATATGTGTGTGTGCGCGTACATGCATGAGTGTGTGTGTGTGTCTAAATCCCCATGACTCATTTTTTTTCCTGTATACTCTTTTGCTGTGACTCCATATGTGAACTGGGTTTCCACTAAGTTAATTTACAATGCTTAATTTACATACTAACTGGGAGATATACATATTATCTCATTTCTGGAAGAAAATGTCTTTTCCTCTTTGTCCAGTGACAGACTTTTAAAGCACATTTTCAGTATGTATGAATAAGTCCTTAAATATCATCAGTATGTACATCTTTCAATGATTATGAGGATTAGTGTGATATAAGCTTGTATTATAGACTTCACATGACCCTTTTTGTCAAACTAGAATGTACATGCCAGACCTGGGACATATCTGTAACCTCTGTGCCTGCCCTTCTATTCCTGTTTGTCAGCTGGCATTAATAGGTTATTGGATCATACATGCATTTTAATACTGCCTATACATAAGGATTATATCAAGGAACAAATACTCATATATAACAGTTGCTTTCTTTTTCTTTTCTTTTTTTTTTTTACAAAAAAGAAAAAACTCAGAATTTTTTATTTAAATTAAATATAGGTTTATTTAAATAAACATTTAAAATTAAATTTGAATGTATGTTAAGGCATAAACATATTAACGTATATTAAAATAATTGAAATTAAATACATAAGATAATTTTAAGCAGTACAGTTTGATGCTGATGTTTTTAAAAAAGTCAAAGCTCTGAACTGGTGGAAGTTACCTCCTAAGCCCATTAAATCAGAGTTTTTTGAAGAGCTAAAACAACTTTTGGCAGTAATAGACTATTCTGCAGGTGCAGAGAGAATATTTTCTTCCTTTTGGTTTATTCAGCTAATTCAGTTCAATGACTAATTCAAAGTTGAGAAACAAATTGGGAGTTGAAAAGCTTGTTTTCCTCTTCCAGTAATAAAAATTATGTGTGAGAGGATGACCTTTACTAGTTCTAAATTCTTGCAGAGCATGGTAAAAAGAAAATCTAAGTGTAATTCTCTAACTTTAAATAAAGCTTTAATGTATCAATACGTTGTAAACGCAAAACATATTTTGATAAACATTTAATAAACTTTCTTATGTATATAACACATTTAAATTAATTTTATTTAATTCAAAATTAAAATGCTGCTCTTGTATATTGTTAATTGGTTGAACTTCCAGCTAAATAGTTGAACATAAATCAAAGTAAAATTAATCTAGTAAATAAAAATGCATCACTTACCATTCTGTAACATAATACAAGTATGAAAATTAAGAATCTGAATAAATATAAGTAGGGTTGTCAAACAATTTAAAAACTTGCAACTAGTCATGAGATAAAAATAATCATTAATCACAGTTTTAATTGCATTTTTAAACAATAATAGAATACCAATTTAAATTTTTATAAATATTTTTGGATTTTTTTCTACATTTTTAATATATTGATTTCAGTTATAACACTGAACACAAAGTGTACAGTACTCACTTTATATATTTTAATCAAATATTTTGACTGTAAAAATGATTTTTAGTTTGCCTGATAGATGTATCATAGTACAGTTTCTTTATCATAAAAACAGCCATACAGGGTCAGACCAAAGGACCATTTAACCCCCTATCCTGTCTTCTGATTGTGGCCAATGCCAAATGCCCCAGAGGGAGTGAACAGAAACAGGCAATCATCAAGAGATCCCACTCCTTTCATCCATTTCCAGCCTCTGACGAACAGAAGCTAGCAACACCATTCCTACCCATTCTGGCTCATAAGTATTGATGGACCTAACTTCTATGAATTTATCTAGTTCTTTTTTGAACCATGTTAAAGTCCTGGTCTTCACAACGTCCTCTGGCAAGGAGTTCCACAGGTTGACTGTGAGCTCCTTGAAGAAAAACTTCCTTTTGTTTGTTTTAAACCTGCTACCTATTAATTTCATTTGGTGACCCCGAGTTCTTGAAAGTGAAAGTGCTCTCCAAATGTAGGAGGGATATCTTACATAATTGCACTCCAAAATAAATGAATGTAAAACTTTAGAGTTTACAAATCCACTCAGTCCCCCTTCTTATTCTGGTCAGCTGCTCAGACAAACAAGTTTGTTTATAGTTACAGGAGATAATGCTTCCTGCTTTTATTTACAGTATCACCTGAAAGTGAGAACAGGTATTTACATGGAACTGTTGTAGCTGTCATTGCAAGGTATTTCCGTGCCAGATTTCCTAAGCATTTGTGTATGGCCCTTCAAAACACCTTCATTTTCATTATTTGAGTCAGATGCTACCAATAGAAGGTTAATTTTCTTTTTCAAACCTTCAGGTTCTGTAATTTCCACATTGAAGTGTTGCTCTTTTAAGATGTCTGACAGCATGTTCTTATACCTCGTCCCTCTCAGATTTTGGAAGGCACTTCAGATGCTTAAACTTAGGTTTAGTGCTGTAATCTGATATTGTTACCTTCTTTATGTTTTGTCAAATCTGCAGTGAAAGTTTTCTTAAATCAAACAACATATGCTTGGTTGTCATCTGAGACTGCCATAACACAAAATATATGGCAGAATGTGGGTAAACCAGGGAGTAGCAGACATACAATTCTCCCCTAAGGAGTTAAGTCACAAACCTGCAGGACTCAAGCAGTGTTTCTAGCTTTTGCAGTTTTTCAAAATCACTACCTGTCGGCACTGATAGATTGTGCTTTAGAAGAGTTAATGTGGCTGTGATAGTGGCTTTATTTCTAAGAAGGCATGGAATCATACCCAACATGGAGTTCCATCTGCTTGAAATATCTTGTTTCTGTCCACTTGCAGTATGTTGTATTTCTAACTCTGTACTGTAAGCTGGACTGTGTTTGAAATGTACCACAAGTTTTCTACGTTTTGCCAGCACATTTTCCAAATCATTATCCCTGACCACTACTATAATGTCTTTCTTCAGCAATAACTGCAGTGTTCATTCATAAGAACAGCCATACTGGGTCAGACCAAAGGTCCATTTAGCTCAGTATCCTGTCCCTTGACAGTGGTCAGTGCCAGGTGTCCCAGAGGGAATGAACAGAACAGGTAATCATCAAATGATCCATCCCATCTCCCACTCCCAGCTTTTAACCAACAGAGGCTAGGGACAGACACCATTGCTACCCATTCTGGCTAATAAGTATTGATAGTCCTATCCTCCATAAATTTATCTAGCTTTTTTTTAAAACCGTTATAGTCTTGGACTTCACAACATCTTTCAAGCAAGTAGTACCACAGATTGACTGTGCATTGTGTGAAGAAATGCTTCCCTTTGTTTTAAACCTGCTACATGTTAATTCATGTGGTGACCCTTTGTTCTTGTGTTATGGGAATGAGTAAACAACTTTTCCTTAATCACTTTCTCCATACCAGTCATGATTTTATAACCCTCTATCATATACCCCCATAGTCTTCTTTGTTCTGAGTTGCAAGTCCCAGTTTTATTAATCTCTCTTTATGTGGCAGCTTTTGTTGCCCTTTTCTAAACTTTTTTCAATTCCCGGATATATTTTTTGAGATTAGGTGACCACACCTGCAAACAATATTTGAGAAGTGGGAGTACCATGGATTTATATAGAGCAGTGGGGGGTCAGAGTAGTGGTCCATCTAACCCTCTTTCCCAGTGCCTGATAGTGACTGGGTGCTTCAGAGGGAATGAATAGAACAGGGAAATTTCAAATGATCAATCCTGTTATCTCGTCCCCATTTCTGACTGTCAGAGGTTTAGGGATACCTGGAGCATAGAGTTGTGTCCTTGACCACCTTGGCTAATTGATCGATCTATGCTCCATGAACTTATCTAATTCTTTTTAAAACTCAGTTGTAATTTTGACCTTCACAACATCTTATGGCAATGAGTTACAGAGATTGTGTGTTGTGTGAAGAATCACTGCCTTTTGTTTGTTTTAAACTTTCTGCCTATTAATTTCACTGGGTCACTCCTCATTCTAATGTTGTGTAAAGGTGTAAATAAAACTTCCTTATTACCTATCTCAGTACAATTCCTCATTTTATAGACCTCTATCATCAGGCCTCAACAAACAATCTACCCGTGCTGAGTAGATTACACCCTGGAAGAGCTGGCACAGAGCGATCTGCGCATGTGCAGAGTGCAGAACCACGTAGCTGGCGAGCGGGGCTTGCCACCGCTCGGCGAGCCCTGTCTATCATATGCCCCTTCGTCATCCCTTTTCTGCACTGAACAGCCCCCATCTTTTTAATCTCTCCTCATATGGAGGCTGTGGGGGGCAGATGGGAGCCAATATGCACAGGAAGCCAGCTATGCAGAGCTGCCTGCCCCCCCTTGCTGCCTCCCAGAGAGGCAGCAGTGGGGGGGGGCTGGAGGGAGTTGGTGCTTTCCACACATACATGCTGCTACCTCTGTATCTGAGGCAATAGCATGGGAGGGGCATGTGGGATGCAGGAACAGCCTCTGCTGCTGCTGCCCCACACTGCCTTTGTGGTAGGCAGCAAGGGGGGGGGGGGGGCAGGTGGCTGTGCATAGCAGGGCAGCAGACAGGAGCCGATCTGCACAAGGAGCCAATTTTTAAACTCTCTCCCCTCATGGACCAGCTCCATCTGCCACCCCATGCTACTGCCACCCTGGGCTGACTGCAAATAGAGGCTTCTTCGGCAGCAGCCCCTGTCCGATGAGGGACCCAGCTCCCGCTGGAACACCCTGTGGACAGGGACTGCTCTGCGGCAAGCAGAGCAGCCTCTGCTCATGGCAAGCCTGGGCCCACCACAGACAAAGGCTACTTTGTGGCAACTTCCCCTTCCCTCTCCCCCTCACTACTGCCTTTTAAGCCAGCTCCACCCAGCACCAGCTTCTGCTTGCTCCCCTCCCTCTTGCTCCCTCTGATAAAGAGGCAGCGGGGCAGGAGGGAATGCAAATAGCTAAGTAGTTAACTCCGGTAGTCAACTACTCAGCTACTTGCTTATATACCTAATTTGTAAATCATCCACTCTATTTTCACTTAAGGGGGGGTTGCTTTTATGCCGTAGTATTGTGTCTTGGTCACAGTTATATGCACATTTTTTAAAAATTACTGTCCAGAACTTTTAAATACATTTTCACCTTTGTCTTAGCATTTTACTGGATGCTGCTGTACTGCTGCCTTCACACCACTGCTCCTTTCCCAGTTTGCTTGGTAAAGAGGGTGTTCCTTAAAAATGCATCCAAATAAGTAGTTTTTGTCTTTTACTAAATTCCCCAGATGCTAGCAGATAAATTCTGTTTTTGAGATGTTTGTGTGTCTCTCACTGGAGCTGTGTATGGGTGACTCTCGGGTCACAGAGCCACGCTTGAGTGCTCTGATCCTGCCACTAGTTACTCCTGAGCATTGGGATTACTACCCTGAGAATTCCCAGAACTAATCACACCAGTAGGCCCCGTGATGAGTTGTGTTAGCAAGATTAGTTTCTGAGTTCTGAAAAATGAATTATGGTGGCACTTGCAAGCGTTGCCATCATACAGTTAAATGCACAGTAATTATATTTTCTGGGGAGAAAAAGCTCTTTAGTCCCATTAGAAGAGAGTCAAGTGTATAATTTACAGTTCTGACACTTGCTTTTTAACAGTGCATTTCCTGAGAATTGCATAGACTAGCTAGCTAAGGTTCTCTTGTGAAACAATTTATGCTCTGCATGAGGTCCCTATTCATGTGCCAATAACTTCCATGGAAAATACATGCAATATGACTTTTTCTGTCACTTTCACTAAACCATTACTCATTAACATAGGTTACTTGCTGTACAATGAGAGATTTGGGAGGGTGAGAATAATGAAAACAAGGAGGATCCGGGACCGAGTTGGAAACTGGGCTATTAATAAATGCAAAATATAGATAATTAAAATTGGATGCATAAAAAAATCATATGTCCTCAATGGGAAATCATCTTGCCCTATGTAACAGCACCTTCAGAGGATTATACTTGGTAACATAAGACTCTGTTTGAACTAACCAATCACAAGGATAGACACTAACACTCCTGAACAGTACAGCCCTCTTTCTCTCCCAAATTTGGGCTAATTACACAAATATGCTTTTTCTCCTTCATACCGCTGGCTGACTTTGTACTCTAACAGTTCCACTTATTCCAGAGTGTGATCTGGTGGTTACAGCAGGGGTTTGCGCGCTGGGATGCTCTCATTTATATACACATTTATATACCCTTGAGCAAGTTCTAAACATCCCTGAATTTTGGCTTACCCATCTGTAAAATAGGCATGAGTACACATGCAATTCTGCCAGGGAGGCTACAGATTCAGGGGTAGAAGCAGCTCCTCAGCACCAGGGCTGCTGGAAGAGTGGCCCTGAGGCTGCCAGAACAGCTGGGGGACGGTCAGTGGTAGGGCCACAGGAGCAGCGGCCGGCAGGCATCCCATGGGGCTGGCTGCAGGCGCAATGGTCCCAAGGCTGAAGCAGCAACAGAGTTATATCCGCATCCGTGAGGCTGGAGCGTTGGTAGTTAGCCCCTAGCACAAGAGCAGCAACAGATCTGGAACAGGTGTCAGTGTTCAGCCCCAGGGCTATTAGAGCAGCATCCAGGGGAGCAACAGCCACAGTAGCAGCTGAAGTTGGGTCAGTCCCATTGGGGCTGGAACACCAGTGGTCAGACCCTGCCACCGGAACAGAAGTGGAGCTGGAACAGCTGAATTAGCCTAGCAACACCCTACTTGTCCTTTCCTCCAACCCCAAGATATTCTGAGTAAAAGTCAGGGACAGGTCACGGGCTTCTGTGAATTTTTGTTTATTGCCCATGACCTGTCCCTGTCCCTTACTAAAAATACCCATGACAGAATCTTAACCTTCCTCACAAAACTTACCTGCTTCATTTTGTGTGGCTTCATTTTTATGAAGCACTTTGAGATCCTGAATTGAAAGATTCCATAGAAGTGCAAAGTGTTAATATGTATATTGTGGTGCACATATAATGCTTAGCATCCAATCTGGGGCATAGGAAGTCCACCAAAAGAGATGTGTTTTTGCAAGATTTTACCAAGCCCTTGCAGAGAAATCGTTTTTAGATGTTTGCATCTTCATTCACAAATTTTCCTGGCATCTTTTTTGTCCTAATGCTATTGTACCCTGACACATAGTACTATGGTTGTACTTATGTTAAGGAAAATGACGAGTTAATATAACCTCCTCCTTACAGCGTAAGGAAAACTCATTTAAAGCATTAAAAATCTTTTTATATTGAGAGAAAATGACAGTATCTCAACAGTTCCTGTGTGTAGATTTCAAATGAGGTTGCAAGTGTTTAAAATATTGACTGAGAGAGGGCAAACTGAATTGGTGAGTCTAGAAAGTCTTGCTTTGATGAGAGAAACATAAGAAAATGTCTGTTTTGTCATGTGCTTTAACTTGGATACCTTCTCTGCACAGCTGTGTTAATAAAGCAGGGTATATTTCCGTGACCCTAGGGATTTCGCCTGCAGGTTCCTGCATGCTGAGTAAAAGAAATGTTGATTAATGTGACACTCTCAAGTCAAATGTGGACTGTAGATTACCATTAAGTACATCATTATGTTATCTTTGAAAAATGTACTAAGTTTCACCTGACAGATAATGGCTTTTCCTCTGCCAAGGCAACAGATGAATAATAAACTAATACAGGGGATGAACTAAAATATATCAAATTAAGTGTTATTTTTGACAGACAAAACAGCCTTTGGTTTCCATAGATTCTTGAAAGAGTCAGTGATCTATTAAGAATGCTTTATGAAACTTCCTTACTGTATTTCTTTCCAGTCCTGTGATTTCAAAGTATGCCTTATTTCTACATGCTAATGTTTTTTTTATATGGATCGATGGTGTGTGGTGGCAGGATCTGTTTGTGAGTTTTAGTATCATACTTGGATACATTTTTACTGAACGTGGGTCACTGTAATGGATCAGTCATAAAAAGTAATGGATTGTTTCCTGTTTCTGCCAGCTGATTTGATCTCTAAAGTTAATTGTAAACTGTGTGTTACATAACTGGTATGGAATCTGAGTTCTACATTCTTACGGTTAACAGTGATTACATTAACTGTTAGTACCCTCCAAATAATTGAAAACAGATTCTTCAGCAAGAGTCAAACAATCTTCAGAATATGCTTCTTAGAAGTGGAAGTGAACTTCCACCATTGATTGTGTCGCTAACACACAATGAGCCAGCGAGTCATTTGTGAGCCAGTTCCGGTTTCTGATAGTAAATCAGTTTTGTCAATGGACTACTAGAATGTTGCTGTTCTAAAACTGTAGCATCTCTGTGAAATGATATATACAAAGATAACTTGTATATTTACAGCCAAGATACCTGATGAGCTTAAAGCAGAATTCACCTACTATGGCAAGTCAGGTTTCTTCTTTAAAAAAAAAAAAAGTATAACAGTCCTTTTTTATCACTTCAATACCTGTACATATGCTTTCACATTCTTCTTCCTGCCCTCCCAAAGGAAAGAAGGGAGGGAGGAAGAGAGAAAGGGAAAGGAAGAGGGAAAGGGAAAGGGAAAGGAAAGGAAAGGAAAGGAAAGGAAAGGAAAGGAAAGGAAAGGAAAGGATTAGTTTAATGACCAAGGAAGAGTTAATGATCATTTTACGTTTAGAAAACAGAGGCATGAAGGTTTAGAAAACAGAGGCATGAAGGGCTAAGTGACCTGAACAAGGAGATTCAGAGTCATTTGCACAGTCTAGAATTGAATAGAACATAGGAATCCTGAATGTTTCTTCCCTGCTCTAGCCATAAGACTTACTACATATTAATATAATAATATTTTTTCTATGTGTCTTGCTTGATTTGGCACTGTGAGAAATCTGTCCCAAAATATAAAGAATGATTTCCATACACTGAAGGTCAAGTAAGCCTCTATGCTTTAGTTAATGCTATTAATAATTATTATAATACTTAGCATTTACACAATGCTTTACATTGTCAAACTGCCTATTGACATTTAAAAGCTGGCTCTGTAAGTTTTAGTTATTTTTGTAGCATAAAACATATTGATATATTTGGTTTGTCTAAGTCTGTAGTTCTCAACTGGTGGTCCATGGACCACTGGTGGTCCATGGTGACTTTTTCGGTGGTCCACAGGAACATTGTCCAAAGTCACACAGCGTAAGTGGGCGCCGCCGTTAGGCTGTTTTACGCCGTGTTCACAAGCACGTGGCGCTTCATCCATAGCGTCACCTAGGAGGCAACTGCATTGTGTTGCCAGTAACTTCCATCTGAGGCTCTGAGCATTAGTGTAGTTGCTGCCGTCGTGCTGAGTGGTTGCTGTGTCATTCGTCCTGTGCTACATGTGCTGTTTTATAGGTGTGGTGTAGTTTGTTTATATTAGCAACGACTGGAAGAAATGTCAAGCACAAGTATTCGGAGGACTACATCAAATTTGGCTTCACTTGTTAAGAAAAAGAAGGTATAGATTTGTTCTGAACACCAGGCTGTTCAAAAGATTTTGCCTGGACATGGGTTCTGACTTTGATGTGTTGCTGTTCTACACTTCTGTACGGTGGTTGTCAGCAGGGAACGTACTCAACAGAGTTTTCAATTGAGAGAGGAGTTGGATTTATTTCTCCAGGCTCAAGGGAAAGAGGAATTCCGAAATGTGCTGACACAGTCAAATTTAGAACTTGCATATCTTGTCGATATTTTTGGAATCTTGAACAAACTGAATCTTCAGCTGCAAGGGAAAGGTGCAAATCTGTTCTCTCATCAAAGCATCATCAATGCTTTTCTTGACAAATTGGAACCCTGGATCGTAAGAGTGGAAGGCAATAATTTGGTTCAATTTCCATATGTGGATGCCATGCTCGGGGAAATGGAAGCCATTCGGACACAAATTCTCGATCATTTACGGAAGCTACAAGATGAATTCCAGCGATATTTTCCGGAGGTGGACAGGACAAGGGATGGATTATCTTTCATCAGGAATCCATTTACAACAGATGTTAATAGTGTTCCAGAGGATCTGCAGAAGGAATTCTTGGATCTGAAAAATGATTTTGCCGCTCAAAATGTGTACCAGCAGTCTATCACAGAGAAATTTTGGGCCAGCGTGACCGGGAGTTACCCAAATCTGTCAGCACACGCAGTCAGATTTCTTTTGCCATTTGCATCAACTTATATATGTGTGACAGGATTTTCGTGTTTGTTGCACATTAAGTCCAAACAGAGGAATCGGCTTGCAGTGGAAAGCGATATTCGTTGTGCATTATCAAGTACCACTCCAAACATTGAAAAGCTTGTCAGTGAGAAGAGAATCCAAAAATCTGTTAGTAAGAAATAAATTTCAAACCAAAATGTTTGTTGTCTGCTCTTTTTATCATGTCTCAAAAAGGAGGTGGTCCACGAAAATTTTTTGTTTGGCCTGGTGGTCCGTGGACTGAAACACATTGAGAACCACTGGTCTAAGTGCATTCTCCTATGCAAATGTGGTATTCTGTATGTAGTGTGAGATCTGTTCTTGACACTTCATATATTAATAAAATATCATAAATGTGTTAGATGTTAGATATTTTCATTCTGATAAATTGCAGTTTCTTTCCATTCAAAATAAAGGTAATTGTATACTACAGTGCAGATTCTGCACGGAACAGAAGCAACATATTGTTCCTATGAGTATTTGTATCAACATAATAAGACAATTTAAATAATGGTTTGTATTTTTGTCTGTTTTATTTTCATGTTATCTGCAAATAAGTTAAAAGTGAACTGTGTCTTCAAACAAATCTGGGAAATGGACTTTAAAATCCAAGTTCTCAGTGCTAGCAGAGAGCTAATGAACAGTTGTTGTGTGGTTGAGAAATACATATATTTTAAAGCTCTCTTTGTATTGTGTGCAGAACATGCACGCACACACATACACAAGAAATGTGCCCTTAAATCCCTCATAGTTCCACCTTTTATACTTGATATAGTACTATTTAAAAAAAATACATGTCAGTAGCAGCACAGTACAGGAAAGAAGAGGTCTTAACTACTTTCTAGGTTTTTCCTTCTCCTGCCCCTAAACTTTAGCAACTTTTCTCAAAGCAGCTAATCCTGTATGTATAAACTGTATTGTCATAGGATTAATGTGTGGCTGGGAACAATGGGTCAAATCTGCTTTAGATCACAAAAGTTTGAGTTCAGCGCCTAACTGATATATCACAAAACTACTACATAATTTAGTACAAGTTGCATTCCTATACCCCAGCTGTTAGTTGTCTAATAAAAAGAGGCCCAGGGTTGCTTTTCATTGAAAAAATATATATATATTTTTGTCCAAAATCAAGGTAGTATCAACTGGAAAAGTGGTAGGGCATTCTTAAAATGTTCGTGCCTTCAACATAAATAACTCTTTCAAAGTCCAATATTAAATATAGTATAGAAAATATGTTGTGGTCTATTATTGGCATTTTTCCATATTTCTTTAGTTACCTGATCCTGCAAGTTATTCCACATGGCTGGGCCACCAAGCTATAACCAAAGTCAGTAGGGCTGTACATAGGCTAGGCATCCACCCTGGCAGAGCAGTTTGCAGAATCTGTGCCTAATAGAGAGGGAAGATAATTAATTTGCTTCTTCTGCATTTATAAAGAGTACATTGTGAAATACAGCTGGTCTCCCATAATTACCTAGCACTTTAACATCCATAGTATCTTTGGCTTATTCTGCCTCCTTTGTACTACTGTCAGCTGTCACACTTGTATATGTTTACAGGTGTTTCCTAAATGAAAATTCATGTGATAGTCCAATTTACTTGAAAAGGAAATAACATCCCACAGTAGATTGCTGAAATATATTCTCTAAGAATTTTTATACAATCTCCTCAACCAAATAGAATTTAAAAATAGACCTAAGTAAAATGTTTCCACTTAATGGTTCATAGTATTTTTTCTTTGTAGTCTGAGATCAGAGTAACTTCAGTCCTTATGAATTAAAATCACCATGTGGCTTAAAAATGCATATGTCATAGTACCAAATTGTGATCTGTGTTATGCAACAATATACTGGTCCCAGTAAATGTTCTGTGTCCTAACACAGTGGAATCCTGGTCCATGACCATGACTCTTTGGTGGTATTTATTGGTAATATTAATAAATAACAGTACTGATCTTATTTGTAACTGTAGTTATAGCCCCATTTTACTATGGTTTGATCAACCTTTTTTTTTACAGTTGCACTATTCACTAAAAAGACAATGATGCGATGACAACTTTAATTTTAAAAAATCAATGTTCTCCTGTAAGGAACAAATAAAATCATTCAATAAAAAACCTACAAAGTCATAAAAAAATTACTTTTCCTGCATACTGCCCTCTTGTGGTATCACCATCATCTCTACTTAACAATCAGCTGTGTTTATAGCATTGGGCACTTCTAAATTGTACTTTGAGCCTGATCTAGCAAGGTACTGAGCACCCCCAACTCCCATTGAAGTCAGTGGGAGATGAGGCATCTCAGTATCTTACAGATTCAGACTCTTAATTGCACCCTCCTAACAAAATTGGCATTCCATGTCGCACATCAGTGTTTTTGGAAATGAATAGTGCATCTGACAAACTTCATTTCATTGAAAAAGAAGCCTTGTTTAAAAAAAAAATCTTCCAGAATTTAATACATTGCTAGAAGACGTTCCTGATCGTTTCTTTTCATGGCTGTACAGGTTCTCCGCTCTGTGCTGTTGTTTCCAACAATAGAACGCATGGCTCAGTCCCCACAAGGCAAGCTCCTGACGCCTGTATTGTGCAAGCTGCGGTACATGCTGTACATGCCTGTCTACCTGCTGTCATTTCTCCCAGAAAGAGTCAAAACGTCCATGGTGCGGTTTGTGCTGCGAGGACTGAAATGTCCTGATGAAGCTTCAATAATTACCTCCCTAAATCTCTTCAGTGTGGATTGTGTTGGTGAGCAGATTTTTTTTCTTTTTACTGTATCTATTTGCTATTCTACTACTTCAACAAACAGATGGCTAGCATGCTATATAGGGCATGAGACTTTAAAAATGAACTTGACATCAAAACAGGAACAAATCCCTGAAAAAAATTGAGAGAGAGGCAGGATTTGTCTGTGTCCTGAAATTTTTTTTTTCCTCTCAAGTAAAGAATTCTGGAAAGGATATAGAGAAAATTGACCCTGGTCATAAAATAGTGCTCTGACTAGATCCATAAAACGATCCACTATATTTGGAGTTTTAAGGACCTTATCAGAACTGGGGAGTGAATGAAATTGGTCATATGTCTTGAAAAATACTTTTCTTACAGGGAGACTGTTAGGTTAAAATTATATTTTCCCAAAAATGTATTTAAAAAGAAATCTTTACCTGGACAATTAACATCTTACATTATTAAAAAATAATAAAGTAAATATAATTTACTTTACACCTTTTGTATTTTTGTTATTTTTTCACTTTATGCCATTTAGACAATGACAATGAAAATTTGGACATTTGATCCTGATTTTTGTTTTGATTTTTTTCCTTCTCGTTGTAATTAACATTACAAAGTCCTTTGCATGATGCTGATAAATCCAGAAAAGAAAATTCTGCTGACATTTACACACGAGTAAGTTTACACATGTGAGGAATTTCATTAATGCTTTACACTTTCAAATTTTAAAATTCTCCAAAGGCAGAAAATCAAAATTCTTTGCATGTTGTGGCATGCTGTAAAATAAAATAAAATGTATACTTTATACATCTTTTATGGACAAAACCAGCTTCCAGGTAAGGAATTATTCACCAAAATTTTTCTAAGCATTCAAAAATCAAAATCAAAAGCATATTGCGCTGTTTTCCACATTATTTCAGTAAATTAATGGATGAAAATGCCTTATTGCAGAAATTGACATGTGGCGATCAAAAGAAGTGAATTTTGTTTTTATATTCATCTTTTAGAGACAGTCTGATATGACAATTAGATTTTCCAGTGTGTCCTGCCTTCTAGGGGCATGTCTGTACTACATGGACGATCAACGCTGCCACTGTCAATCTTCCAAGGTTTGATTTAACCGGTGTAGTATAGACCTACTAGATTGAACTCAAAGAGCACCAATGTCAGCGCCAGTACTCCTACTCCTCATGAGGTGTAACGGAAGCTGATGGGAACATTTGCTCCCCTCAGACTCCCTCTATATGAATGGTACGGAACCATGATGTAAGATACGTCGACTCCAGCTATGTAATTTACATCACTGTAGTTGCATATCTTACTTTGACCTTCCTATGTAGTGTACGACCAGGCCTAAGAGATTGTTTAGATCCCAGTGCTGAAAACAGCTGTGCAAGGGGAAACCGAGTCCCACAGTTTTCAGTGCAACTCTGTGAAGGTGGAAGAGTCTGAACTAATTCATCATGCACAAGATCTAGGCTTAGAACGTAAAATGTCTGAACAGGGAATGTCTTGTCTCTGCTGGGCAGTGCCAAATGCATTGTTATATATACTCCCTAGTCGGCAATTAGGTCAATCAAGTTACAGGGGAATGTGAGTACTTGGAACCTCATAGAGTTACTCTCAGAGTTACTGAATATTGTTCTCTAGATAAGGGGTATGTCATCTTTTACAGGAGTCATCAACTTAGGAAGTAAGTGTACGGTCACAGCAGGACTAAGCAGTCTCTGCCGGAAACCCTGTGAGACCCTGGGGTAGCGGGTGGGCAGAAATATGGACAACTTTTGAGGGGCCAGCAGCAGGGCAGGGAGCTCAAGGGAGAGGAGCCTAGGAGCCAGGCAGCCAGCAGAGGAGCACTGACCTCCCCAGGTCCAGCAAACTATCTGGTCGAGGACACCTCAGATCCCAAGGGTACCAGACCAGGGAGGTCCAGCCTGTAGATGCTTTACTTTATCTAGCATCTTCCCACACAAAGGCCAGGTCTACACTAGACCCAGAGGGTTGGCTTAAGGTACGCAAGTCCAGCTATGTAGACTGTGTAGCTGGAGTCAGCTTACCTTAAGCTGAGCTTGGGGGCATCCCCACAGTAGGAGGCCAATAGGAGCAAACACTCCCGTGGGCTTCCCTTACTCCTTGCAACTGTAAGGAGAACAGGCATCAGCCAGATCTGTCCTCAGCGTTCAATTTACGGGTCTTAACTAGACCTGCTAAATTGATGTCAGAAGGTCAGTCTCTGACGCGATGAGTGAAGATGTGTCCAAAGAAACCATTCAGACATGAGCAGCCAAGGACACAATCCTCAGCTGCTGTAAAAGTAGTGTAGTTCCATTTATTATTTATCTGAACCAGCTAAATATCTGGCCCTCTGACATCGGTCTTAAAAACTCTTACGTAAGTGGGTCTTACTCATGTGACCATTAATTGGGCTGCATTGTGCCATCTGTTTTTAAGCAGAATTCCCTATTGACTTCAGCAAAAAGTACTGTTTGGAAACTCATGGCGCTTTGTGCCCTGTTTACTTCAAAGGAACTACATCCATACATCACTTATACCTGAACAAGTAGGCTGCGTCTAGACTGGTTGCTTTTGTGCAAAATCTTGCCGCCTGTCTACACTGGCTGCGAGCATTTGTGCAAGAACACTGACTTTGTAATGTACAAAATCAGTGGTTCTTGCACAAATACTCCAACGCTCCCACTCAGGGATAAGCCCTCTTGTGCAAGTAATTCTTGCTCAAGAGGGCCAGTGTAGACAGCCACGTTAATTTCTTGCACAAGAAAGTCCGATGGCTAAAATGGCCATCTTTTGCATAAAGGCGCATGCCAGTCTAGACGCTCTTTTGTGGAAATACTTTTAACGGAAAAACTTTTCTGTTAAAAGTATTTGCGCAAAATCATGCAGTCTAGATGCAGCCGTAAGGTTTTACAGAGCCAAACCTGAAGGCCTTTTTGTAGGTTCACAAACAAAAAAGAAAGAAGGATTATATAGCATGATCATCAGTTCAGCAAAAATATATTTAGCTCAGCAATCTGGCTTGTTTAAATCCTGTTGTACATAACTACTCATCTATAAACCAGTGTAGTATATGAAACTGTTAAAAAAGTTGTTCTGATTGACTCCCCTGTCCTTTTAATAAGGTATTAAATATGATTAAAAAATGTTCTGAAAATGAATTTGTTTCTCCTCTCCAGAAAGTTTGTGTTGACTCATTAAAAATACACATATTACCTTTGGCATATACATATGTTGAATTACTGCAGTTGCAATAAAAGCTATGATTAAGGGCAAGAAAAAAGGGTAAAAATTTCCTTAAAAGTAATGTATCCATTAAAACAAATTAAGCTGCCAGGGATTCATTACCACATCCAAAGCTTAGTCACAACAATGTGTTTTCTCTCCGCTGAAAGGAAATGAGATTTATAAAACTTAATTATAACAAGAGTTTGAGTTCCAATCACATTTTCACAGGAGTCAAGAGTAAATCTTCTTTCAGAGGGAGCAAAAAGAGGTCCTTAATGACTTGAGAATAGTCACCCATGAAGGTGAGTGTTTGGAGATAGGAAGGTTGCATCCTTTTTACCCACCCTGCTACTGATTGAAAATATATTTGCTTCTACATCAGGGGTCTCAAACTCACAGCTTGTGGGCCATCTGAAGCCCAAGCAGTTCCATAATCCAGCCCGTACATTGCTGCTAACACATGAATCCCTATGGTCCAGATGGGAGTGGAGGTGTCCGTGCCCTTCCCCAAGTCCAGCACCTGCTCCACCTCTTCCTGCCTCTGCTCCACCCTCCCTCATCACACCCCTTTTCTTCAGCCTCCTCCCTCAATGGACTCTGCTTTGGACATTACTAGGGGGGGCACCTCCCCCCTGCACTCATCATAGCGATGGGAGCTGCAGGCAAGCGGAGATACGCACCAGCCTCTGTGCTGCTCCACTGCCATCTCCCAGGCAAGCCTGCCTGCTTCACCATGGAAGTGAGCACCCAGCCCTAGAGCTGGCGGTGGAGCAGAACAGAGGTCCACTTCCTTGTTTGTTTAGGAACCCTCCATTAAAGATCAGGTATTAGGCACTGTACAGACATACAGGGACAACAAAACAATAGCCCCTACTCCAAGGACCTTACAATGTACTACCAGACAAGAGGCAGCAAGAGAACAAACAGATAAATGGGCAGGGGAAGGGTGGAAGAACAAGATAACAAAATAATATACTGTACCTATAAAGGTGCAAGCCTACAGTCTTGAAAGCAGTTTGCTGAAGATTTGACTCCAAATAAGCAAAAAATTACAGTGAAGCATTCTGAGGAAAGACATTTAAAGCAAAAATATTATAAACTGCAAACTAATTTTAGGATATTGAACCAAGTGTTTCAAACCTGCACTAGTGAAGAGATAGAAAAAATGTTACAGTACTGAGTGTGGGTCTTTATTGGCCTTGCCGTTATCTGAAACATAGACAATCATTAGCTTAGCAACTAAAAATTAATTTGTAAATTCTCCTACCTAATAAAAATAATACTATAAAACTGGCCTTGTTCTTCAATACTGGAACATTTATGTCACTGCACTGTTTTGAAATCTAAATGCATTTCTTCTGTGACATGGAAATAAGCCCTTATGGTGATAGTAAACTACTCTATCCACATAGGACAGGATTTATTGTCCACTAGTTTGACTGGCAAACTTCCTCCATTTGTTTCTGTAAAATTTCCACAAAAGCACAGACATTACATAATGGGTAAACACTGCAAGGCTTTTTAGAGAGGCAGGCTTGTAGGTCAGGGGTTAACGTCTGGATGACAGTGAAGATACAGATAAGCACAATAGCAAGAAAAACCTCCAAATGGCCCATATGCTCTGTCATCCTTTGTGATCTTGAACCTGTGACTTCTCTTGAGGAATCTCCCTGTTTGTTTAACCTGTTTGTAGGCCCAGGGAGTAGCTAGACTCCGTGGAGGGGAGAGTTTGCTTTCTGGGATTTGGAAAGGATTGGGAAGAGTGAGAAAATCCCAACTTGGAAAACAGGTTTTGAAATTGTTTTAAATTATAGAATTTAGGGATGTTAGAGTGTAACTAACTAACCATTTAACCGATACGCTGATGTTTATCGGTTAGTGGTTTATTGATTACACTCAGTCAGCTCCCGGAGATGCGGCTTCACTTTGACAGGGCAGCAAAGCCTCTTCCCCTGCAGCCCAGCAAGCAAGGCTGCTGGCTCCGTTCCTGGGAAGGGGGCTTCTGTGCCACAGGGAAGCCTCTTCCCCAGGATCTGGGCCAGCAGAGGCTGGTGGCCCCATTCCCGGAAAGGCCTCACTGCAGTCTCTACCGTAAAAAGCTTATTTAAGCTTTATATTGCAGAGCCCGCAGGGTGTAACTACTGAGATTTTCAGTGGTTACACAGTTACCTATTTTAGTGACTTTTAATATCCCTAATAGAAATTAGGAGTGGAGACAATCATCTTCTTTTTACTCTATTCTAGAGGGCTGGGAGAAAATATAAAATGACATAGAAATATACTGAGCCACAGAGTTTCAATCCAGATC
Source organism: Pelodiscus sinensis (assembly GCF_052426305.1). Classification (NCBI taxonomy): domain Eukaryota; kingdom Metazoa; phylum Chordata; order Testudines; family Trionychidae; genus Pelodiscus; species Pelodiscus sinensis. The sequence continues at coordinate 19,839,361 of NC_143054.1, forward strand.
AAAACTTCTCTAAAGTTTGGAATTTTTCAGGTGCAGGAATTAGGTTTGGTTCATTAAAGATAGAAGATAAAAGTTATCAAAATTGTCTCAGGCACTTGAAGGTATTTAGGTTGTTTTAAGAATTTGGGGGCAATTGGGACATTTGAGTCTGGATCTGGGAAATTTGAGAATGCTCAGATCCCAGGATTTGTTTCTGATCCATCTATCTCTTTAAAACAAAGAGACATTAAATAGTGACTTATTATCTGCTGACTGTTCATTTTGTTGCATTCAGCAGAAAACAACACGATGTGATTGTTCGTGAAGGCTTTACCTTTATTGCTAGTTAGGGAAGCAGAACATTTATTAGAGAGAGAGGACTCGCTGTCAGGACTCTTGGGTTGTAACTGCAACTTTGCCACTGACTTACTGTCTTATCTGAACGAGTCATTTCTCCTCCGTGCCTCAGTTTCCCCATACATAAAATAGAAAGCTTCCTTGTTGGTAATATTGTTGAGGCATTCTGAGATTAAGGCATTTTGAGATTAAAACACTATAGAAGTGCTAACTGAATTGCACCATTCAATTCAGCCTGCCACACAAGAGCATTGTAAAAACTGTTCAGAACTCTTTTAACACTCATGTTCCCCCAGACATTTTTTTATTTTAATTATTTTTTAAAGTATACTAGGCAGTTAGTTTACAATTCTATCATTTTAAATGATGACACAGTTCTCAATTACAAGTTTCAGACTTACGAACTTAGAATTAGGCACCTAAATTATCTTATGTTTAAGATTTATCTTTGCTTTGTAAAAAAGACTATATCATTTGCAGAATGTATTTGCTTGCATTGAAATGACAGTCTGAACTCCTAAAAGATTACAAGCCAAACCATCAGCTTGTATAATTGGGCACCACTCCATTGAAATGCACTGATCTGCTTCTAATAGTCTGGAAATTAAAATCCTCTGTACGATTACAAGGGTGTTACCTACAATGTCCTGCTAATGCCTTTTTGTTGTGAAGGATGTTGGATGTTGTGAAGACCAGAACTTTAACAGGGTTCAAAAAAGAGCTAGATAAATTCATGGAGGTTAGGTCATAGAATCATAGAATCATAGGACTGGAAGGGACCTCGAGAGGTCATCGAGTCCAGTCCCCTGCCCTCAAGGCAGGACCAAGCTCCGTCTACACCATCCCTGACAGATGTCTATCTAACCTGTTCTTAAATATCTCCAGATAGGGAGATTCCACCACCCCCTTGGCAATTTATTCCAATATTTGACCACCCTGACAGTTAGGAATTTTTTCCTAATGTCCAATCTAAACCTCCCCTGCTGCACTTTAAGCCCATTACTCCTTGTCCTGTCCTCAGAAACCAAGAGGAACAAATTTTCTCCTTCCTCCTTGTGACACCCTTTTAGATATTTGAAAACCGCTATCATGTCCCCCCTTAATCTTCTTTTTTCCAAACTAAACAAGCCCAGTTCATGAAGCCTGGCTTCATAGGTCATGTTCTCTAGACCTTTAATCATTCTTGTCGCTCTTCTCTGTACCCTTTCCAATTTCTCCACATCTTTCTTGAAATGTGGCGCCCAGAACTGGACACAGTACTCCAGCTGAGGCCTAACTAGTGCAGAGTAGAGCGGCAGAATGACTTCACGAGTTTTGGTTACAACACACCTGTTGATACAACCTAGAATCATATTTGCTTTTTTTGCAACAGCATCACACTGTTGACTCATATTCAACTTGTGGTCCACTATGACCCCTAGATCCCTTTCCGCCATGCTCCTTCCTAGACAGTCGCTTCCCATCTTGTATGTATGGAACTGATTGTTCCTTCCTAAGTGGAGCACTTTGCATTTGTCTTTATTAAACTTCATCCTGTTTACCTCTGACCATTTCTCTAACTTGCTAAGGTCATTTTGAATTATGTCCCTATCCTCCAAAGAAGTTGCAACCCCACCCAGTTTGGTATCATCTGCAAACTTAATAAGCATACTCTCTATCCCAATATCTACATCATTGATGAAGATATTGAACAGTACGGGTCCCAAAACAGACCCTTGCGGAACTCCACTTGTTATCCCATCAATGAGTATTAGCCAGGATGGGTAGGAATGGTGTCCCTAGCCTCTGTTTGTCAGAGGCTACAAATGGATGACAGGAGAGGGATCACGTGAGGATTACTTGTTTCTGTTCACTCCCTCTGGGGCATCTAGCATTCGCCACTGTCAGAAGACAGGATACTGGGCTAGATGGACCATTGGTCTGACCCAGTATGGTTGTTCTTATGTTATGTTCTTTTACCTTGATTCAGGGAAATCCAGTGGCAGGGTAGTGATGATGATGGTGGTGATGGTTATTCATTATATTAGTGACTAGAGCCCCAATTACAAGTCAAGTCAAGGTCCAATTATACTAGGCTCTGTACAGGCAAACAGTAAGAAACTATCTTGGATACAAACAGACAAGACAGTGAATAAGGATGGGAATCAGAAGCACAGAGGAATATAGTGAGTCCCCATAGCAGAGCAATTTCTGCTGAAAATACTATAAACTTTAAATAACCTGTTCCATTATTATAATGGAGAAACCTTTCCAAAATTTGCCATTGCCTTAAAGCTAGAGAGTCTGAATTTTAAAAGTGAAGTTTAGTTACAAATAAAATCACCTTGCCTGCATGATTAGAAAGTTACATCTGTGTGGTTACAGCTGTACAATGGGAACCAGTTTGGCCACGGAGAGAGGTCTCCTCCCTCTTTCCCTTCCACACTGCTGCAAATGCTAGTCACAGTGGCAAATCTTAAGCCATTCTAAAGGCAGGTCTTCACTAACGGTGATGTGTAAAGTATAGACACTGCACATCCAGCTAGCTTAGTTATAAATAGCACTGTAGACAGTAAGCCACTGTTTAGGTGTGGAAAAGAAAGAATCCTTTGGGTATATATCCTAAACCAGTGGTTTTCAAACGAGGGGGTCATGATCCAGTACTGCAGGGATTGGAAACCTCAGGCTTGGGGGCCGGATGCAGCCTCTGGCATGCCTGGATGCAGCCCCTGAGATTCAGATCTCCCCCATGCCACCTCACCATAGGCCTGGAGCACACAAAATCTACTAGCATGGGCCTCTCTAGGCTCTGGTGTGTGAGGGGAATGGGGGGAGTGCCTTTCTCCTTTTCTCCTTCTCAGGGTATGTCTACACTACCACCCTAGTTCGAACTAGGGTGGTAATGTAGGCAACCGGAGTTGCAAATGAAGCCCGGGATTTGAATTTCCCGGGCTTCATTTGCATCTCGCCGGGCGCCGCCATTTTTAAATGTCCGCTAGTGCGGACTCCGTGCCGCATATAGCCGCGCGGCACAGAGTCCGCACTAGCGGACATTTAAAAATGGTGGCGCCCGGCGAGATGCAAATGAATCCCGGGAAATTCAAATCCCGGGCTTCATTTGCAACTCCGGTTGCCTACATTACTACCCTAGTTCGAACTAGGGTGGTAGTGTAGACATATCCTCAGTCAGGGACCATGTCAGTGAGGGTTTGTGGGGGAGGAGGAGTTGGTTGGTTGGTTGGTTGGTTGGTTGGTTGGTTGGTTGGTTGGTTGGTGTTTTTTGCTTCTCACTTGTGTGCAGCCCCCAACTGATTTTTCTGTCAGTCAGTGGCCCCCAACCCAAAAAAGGTTCCCCCCCGTGCAGTACTGGGTTGCAGAATGTCAGGCACTGGGTCTTGTTGCTGCAGGGTGATCAGTGAGGGTGCTAACACAGGCTCCCTGCCCTTCCTGGCACCGCAGACTGCGCTGCGCCCCAGAAGCAGCCAGCAACAGGCCCAGCTCCAGGGGGAGGGAAGAGTGCATAGGGCTCCACACACTGCCCCTGCCCTGAACACTAGTTCTGCACTCCCACTGGCTGGTAACCTGCTCCTGGCTGCTTCTGGAATACAGCATGGTACATGGTGCCAGGCCAGACAGGAAGCCTGCCTGAGCAACCCCACTGTACCACTTTCTGGGAGCCGCTCAAGGTAAGCCCCTCCTGCTCCACCCTCTGAATCCCCTGCCCCACAAAGCCAGAGCCCCCTCCTACAACCCAAAACTCTCATCCTTATTCCCATCTTGGAGCCCATACTTCAGTCATATTACGTTGGGTCATGGGTATCAACAATTTTTTTCAACTGAGTCATGAGAAAAGAAGTTTGAAAACAACTGTCCTAAATAAGAACATAAGAACGGCCGTACTGGGTCAGACCAAAGGTCCATCTAGCCCAGTAGCCTGTATGCCGACAGTGGCCAGCACCAGGTGCCCCAGTGAGGGTGGACCGAAGTCGATGATCAAGCGATTTGTCTCCTGCCATCCTTCTTCAGCCTCTGACAAACAGAGGCCAGGGACACCAATTCTATCCCCTGGCTAATAGCCTTTTATGGACCTAACCTCCAGGAAATTATCTAGCTTCTCTTTAAACTCTGTTATAGTCCTAGCCTTCACAGCCTCCTCTGGCAAGGAGTTCCAAAGGCTGACTACACACTCTGTGAAGAAGAACTTTCTTTTATTAGTTTTAAACCTGCTACCCATTAATTTCATTTGGTGTCCTCTAGTTCTTCTATTATGGGAACTAATAAATAACTTTTCTTTATCGGCCCTCTCCACACCACTCATGATTTTATAGACCTCTATCATATCCCCCCTCAGTCTCCCCTTTCCTAAACTGAAAAGTCCCAGTCGCTTTAACCTTTCTTCATATGGGACCCGTTCCAAACCCCTAATCATTTTAGTTGCCCTTTTCTGAACCCTTTCCAAGGCCAAAATATCTTTTTTGAGGTGAGGAGACCACATCTGTACACAGTATTCAAGATGTGGGCGTACCATAGTTTTATACAGGGGCAGTAAGATATTCTGGGTCTTATTTTCTATCCCTTTCTTAATAATTCATAGCATCCTATTTGCCTTTTTGACCGCCACTGCGCACTGTGTGGAAGTTTTCAGAGAACTATCCACGATAACTCCAAGATCTCTTTCCTGATTTGTCGTAGCCAAATTAGCCCCCATCATACTGTACGTATAGTTGGGGTTATTTTTCCCGATGTGCATTACTTTACACTTATCCACATTAAATTTCATTTGCCATTTTGTTGCCCATTCACTCAGTTTGGTGAGATCTTTTTGGAGTCCCTCACAGTCTGCTTCTGTGTTGACTATCCTAAACAGTTTTGTATCATCCGCAAACTTTACTTCCTCACTGCTTACCCCTTTCTCCAGATCATTTATGAATAAGTTGAAAAGGATTGGTCCCAGGACTGACCCTTGGGGTACACCACTAGTTACCCCTCTCCAATCTGAAAATTTACCATTTATTCCTACTCTTTGTTTCCTGTCTTTTAACCAGTTCTCAATCCAAGAAAGGACCTTCCCTCTTATCCCATGGCCATGTAATTTACACAAGAGCCTTTGGTGAGGGACCTTGTCAAAGGCTTTCTGAAAATCTAAGTATACTATATCTACTGGATCCCCCTTGTCTGCATGTTTGTTAACCCCTTCAAAGAACTCTAATAGATTAGTAAGACATGACTTCCCTTTACTGAAACCATGTTGACTTTGTGGGGATATGTTCTTCTACATGCCTCATAATTTTATTCTTTACTATTGTTTCAACTAATTTGCCCAGTACTGAAGTTAGGCTTACTGATCTGTAAGTGCCAGGATTGCCTCTAGAGCCCTTTTTAAATATTGGTGTCACGTTGGCTACCTTCCAGTCATTAGGTACGGAAGCCTATTTAAAGGATAGGTTACAAACCACAGATAATAGTTCAGCAATTTCCCATTTGAGTTCTTTTAGAACCCTTGGATGAATGCCATCCGGTCCCGGAGATTTGTTAACATTAAGTTTTACTATTTGTTCCAAAACTTCCTCTAATGACACTTCAATCCGTGATAGTTCCTCAGATTCATCACCCACAAAGGACGGTGCAGATTTGGGAATCTTCCCCAATGTCCTCAGCCGTGAAGACTGAAGCAAAGAAATCGTTTAGTTTCTCTGCAATGGCTTTATCATCCTTGATTGCTCCTTTTATATCTCGATCATCTAGGGGACCCACAGCTTTTTAGCAGGCTTCCTGCTTCTAATGTACTTAAAAAACATTTTGTTATTTCTTTTTGAGTTTTTGGCTAGCTGTTCCTCAAAATCTTTTTTTGCTTTTCTTATTACATTTTTACACTTGATTTGACAGTGTTTATGTTCCTTTCTATTTATCTCACTAGGATTGGACTTCCACATCTTAAAAGATACCTTTTTGTCCCTCACTGCTTCTTTTACATAGTGGTTAAGCCACAGTGACTTTTTTTAGGTCTCTTGCTATATTTTTTAATTTGGGGTATACATTTAAGTTGGGCCTCTATTATGGTGTCTTTAAAAAGTTTCCATGCAGCTTGCGGTCATTGTGCCTTTTAATTTTTGTTTAACTAACCTCCTCATTTTTGTGTAATTCCCCTTTTTGAAATTAAATGCCACGGTGCTGGACTGCTGGGCTGTGTCTACACTGAGCCACTTATTCCGGAAAAGCAGCCGCTTTTCCGGAATAATTTGCCAGCTGTCTACACTGGCCACTTGCTTTTCCGGAAAAGCAGTGACGATCTACTGTAAAATTGTCAGTGTTTTTCCGGAAAAACTGTGCTGCTCCCGTTCGGGCAAAAGTCCTTTTCCGGAAAAACTGTTCTGGAAAAGGGCCAGTGTAGACAGCACAGTAGTCTTTTCCGCAAAAAAGTCCCGATCGCGAAAATGACGGGGCTTTTTTGCGGAAAAGCGTGTCTACATTGGCCACGGATGCTTTTCCGGAAAAAGTGCTTTTCCGGAAAAGCATCCTGCCAATGTAGACGCTCTTTTTCCAGAAATACTTATAACGGAAAACTGTTCCGCTTTAAGCATTTCCGGAAAAGGGTGCCAGTGTAGACGTAGCCCAGAGGTGTTCTTCCCACCACAGGAATGTTAAATGTTATTATATTATGGTCACTATTCCCAAGTGGTCCTGTAACGGTTATCTCCTGGACCTGATCCTGCTCTCCACTCAGGACAAAATTGAGAATTGCCTCTCCCCTTGTGGGTTCCTGCACCAGCTGCTCCACGAAGCAGTCATTTAAGCCATTGAGAAATGTTATCTCTGCTTCTCTTCCTGAGGTGACATGTATCCAGTCAATATGGGGATAAGTAAAATCCCCCATTATTATCTCTTGATTGGATCCACCTGGTCATCTCCAGCCTGATCCTGGCCTGCATATTTATTCCTGCTTCTGGAAATTTCCACTACATGCATCTGAAAGTGGGTCTTTGCCCACGAAAGCTTATGCTCCTACACTTCAGTTAGTCTATAAGGTGCCACAGGACTCCTCGTCGCTTTTGCAGATTCAGACTAACACAGCTACCCCTCTGATACTTGACCCATTATTATGGAGTTCTTTATTTTGGTAGCATCTCTAATCTCCCTCAGCATTTCAATGTCAGTATCGCTGTCCTGGTCAGGTGGTCGGTAATTATCCCTACTGCTAATTTCTTATTATTGGAGCATGGAATTACTATCCATAGCGAGTCTATGGAACATTTAATATTTTTATTTCATTTGATTCTACCTTATCTTTCACATAGAGTGTCACCCTGCCATCCACCCGGCCTGCTCTATCCTTTCGATATATTTTATATGATTGCGTCCCACAGATTTTCCTCATTCCACCAGGTTTCAGTGATGCTTATTATGTCAATCTCCTCCTTTAATACGAGGTACTCTAGTTCACCCATCTTATTAGTCAGACTCCTAGCATTTGTGTAGAAGCACTTTAAAAATTTGCCACTGCTTATTTGTCTGCCCTTCCCTGATGCATTGGATTCCTTTATATGCACTTGTTTGTCTGCTCTGGCCCATGGTTTGTCCTCTCCCCTCCTCTCTTTCTGACTATAGGTTAGAGAATCCATTGATAGAGATTCTCCTCTAAGAGAAGTCTCCCTCCGATTTACTTGCATCTCCGCACCAATCGGCTTTCCCCCATCTCTTAGTTTAAAAACTGCTCTACGGCCTCTTTAGGTGCCCAACCAGTGCCTTCCACATCTACACTGGCACTGCTGTTTTTCACCTGGAAAAGGCCCTGCCAGAGGGGAGCAGCCAGACCTTTTCACTGTTGTGTTTAGCACACAATGGGCTCGTCTACACTGGCCCTTTTTCCGAAAGGGGCATGTTAATTTCACAGGTCGTAATAGGGAAATCCGCGGGGGATTTAAATATCCCCCGCAGCATTTAAATAAAAATGTCTGCCGCTTTTTTCCGGCTTTTAGAAGCTTTTCCTACTTCAAATTAGGAATAAGAGATCCTCCGGAAAAGGGCTTTTTTCCGGAGGATCGAGGCCAGTGTAGACGTTCTTTTCCGGCTTTTCTAAAAGCCGGAAAAAAGCGGCGGACATTTTTATTTAAATGCCACGGGGGATATTTAAATCCCCCGTGGATTTCCCTATTACGACCTGTGAAATTAACATGCCCCTTTCGGAAAAGGGGCCAGTGTAGATGTAGCCAATGTGGGCACGGTCTGCCTTTTGCTTCTGTATATAGCTGCATGTGTCCTGCACACCACAGACATTACTGTCATGTTGGAGCTAGACAAGTGGGACAGGAAAGTCTCAGAGTGGCATACCATTGATCTCCGTCTCTAGTTACCTTGTGACTAATGGAGGGTTAGGAAAGAACTTTCCCTAGGGGCAGGTTGTTCCATACTGAAAGGTATCTTAAACTGAATCTGCTTCTACCAAAGACTGTCAAGAGATAGGACACTGGACTAGGTGGTCCACTGAACCTACCCCAAATGGCAAATCCTATTCTCTTTTGCTCCTGCAATTACAGAGCCTCTGTGGGATCTTCTGTGCTACCACATCTGAGCCTCATACTGCATGACATTTTAAATTATTATTGTAATATGTATTTTTGCGAGGCACTTAAGAGAGTGTTTCCTTACCTGTGGAAATACAGTAATATTTTATCACCTGCTTTCCAGGAAAAGGGGCCAAAGAATAACAGCCTTTCATATTTTCATGCTTCCTCTGCTACTGTTTATTTTCCTGTGCGATGCCTGACTAAAATGTTTGCTTAATGTTGTCAGACAACTCACCTTCCCAAGACAGCACTTAAACATGGGTGGAAAAAAACCACATCTGCTTTATTCTCTTTGTGAGTGAACTAAAGTTTTCCCAGTTTAGGAATAGGATGCTCATATTAAATTATTGGAGGAAGGTGAATGACTTTTATATATTTACAGTCCTGGGTTTTTTAAAGGCACTGTGCTTTCTAAATGTACACCACTTCCAAAAGAAAGAGAGATAAAAGTTTAACGAGGGTATTTTATTATTTATAAAAGACTTTATTTTCATACAGATGCCCTGTGAATGTATATATCTGCTATATATCTTAGATAGTTTCTCTGTTTGTCTGTTTGATCAAGAACTCCTCGTAAACAGTAACAGCTAGGGTCACCAAATTCAGTGTACAGCTTCCTCTTATCATAACTTAAAGCAACATAAGGGTTTTGTTGTGCCGGGAAAATGGCATGTGCCTGGAATGGGATTGTTTCTCATAAAACCAAACAGAAAAGAGACAGAATCACCAAATGAAGTACAGTCCTCAAAACTGTCCTAACTGCGTTAATGTTGAAAGAGACTGAAAAATAACATGAATCTAAAATAGGATTAAACCTTACAGAAAAGAGATAAAATGGAGAAATGTGCAGTATTGCTCTATTTTGGCACAGCTAACCCAATGCTTAAGGTTTGAAAACTAGAAGAAAATGTTATTGGAAACCAAACTAACTATAGCCCTTTTCTGTTAATGCATGGCGAATAAAAGTTTATAGGGATGAATAAAAAAAAACACTTGATAGAATTCCCATTTTAAAAATGTACTAAAATTAACCTCATAAAAATAATGCCATATTTTAAAGCATGTACATTTTCCTTTAATTAAAAAAAAATTAATTGAGTTAAGGACCCGAGCAACACCAGATAAATCTGCATGTGTGTTTTGTGGGTAACATTTTCATTTAGTTTAATTTTCCAGATTAAATATTATTTTTCTTTTTGGAAGAAAAACACATTAAATACTGTCAGTTTTATTCTCATCATAAATTATACTCATAGGTCTCGAATGTTTTGATAATGGGCCTGTCGATAACATCCAAAAAGCACACAGCACAGTTTGGGATTTGTTTGGGGGTTCGCGTATTTACCTTTGATGGGGTGTCATCCCTGGGAGCTGAGTTAATTTAACAAACTTGTGATGAGCCAAGTGGTAACACTGCTAACAGAGTGGAAGGAGAAAAGCCTGCAGCATGGAGGAGGTGTTGAAAATAGATATCTGCGGGTTAAATGCTAGTGACTGTGATCACTTTGACAAGGATTATGTTAAAGGGGACTTTACTTACGCAGCTGGAGTCAACGTACCTTGTTTCAAGTTTCTCCACCATCCCCACAGCAGGAGGCCAATGGGAGCAAATGTTCCTGTCACCTTACTTCTTGCAGAAGCAGGTGTACCAGCTGTTGACAGGGATGCCCTTGAGTTCAATTTAGCAGGTCTTAACTAGACCCACTAAATCAAATTCTGGAAGATCAGATGTGGCAGCACTGATCTCCTGTTTAGTGAAGATACGGCCTTTATGTGTTATTCAGTAAGAGCAGTGATAGTCATCTGCATAGTGGGGCCTTGTTCATTTTGAGCCTGACTCAATGCCCACTGAAGTAAATGGAAAAAACCTAACAATAGATTTCAGCAGGCTTTGGAACAGGCCTTTTCCCATCCCTTTCTCAGTTCTGTGAGGGTATGTCTACAGTAGAGTTTGTGGCCATGTTGTAACTTGAGTTAACTGATTGGCAATTAACTTGACTTAGGTAACGGCTTTGTAAACTGACAGTAGACACTCAGAAATGTTTGGTCCAAGACACAAACATATACTTTAAGGTAAAGTGGTTCCAGCAAGCTAATATAGCAGTCAGGGTAAACAACAAAAATTTGTGTCCTGCAGTAAACACTTCAGAAGGGAGGCATTTATAAAGATGCTAGCTTGAATTAAATCCTGGTCAGTTGCAACAGGGCCACAGATTACAGTCTGGGTATACCTCTAGAGATGCTTTAAAAGACTATTTAAGCCAGCTTTGCCAAGTGCCATCAATATAGTTTTAGAAGGGTGATTTCAAATTACTGATAATTGCAGCAGTCAGGTAATGAGTATTGCATGATCTCAAAATCAAAAAGGAGACATATAAAGAGTAGAAACTAGGATAAATTACAAAGGATGAATATAATCAACCAATACAGGTATGCAGGGGCAAGATTAGAAAGGCAAAGGCATAAAATGAGCTCAAACTAGCTAGAGATGTAAAGGGTAACAAGAAGACATTCTATAAATATATTAGACGCAAGAGGAAAACCAAGGATAGGGTAGGCCCACTGCTGTGTGAGGAGGGAGAAACAATAACAGGAAACTTGGAAATGCCAGAGGTGCTTAATAACGTCTTTGTTTCAGAAGTCTAATGATGAAGGAATGCCTATAGTGAATGGTAGTGGGGAAGGTGTAGGTTTAGAAGATAAAATAAAAACAGAACAAGTTAAAAATTATTTAGAAACGTTAGATGTCTGCAAGTCACCAGGGCCTGATGAAATCCTAGAATACTCAAGGAGCTGATCGAGGAGTTATCTGAGCCTTTAGCTATCATCTTTGAAAAGTCATGTAAGACAGGAGGGATTCCAGAAGACTGGAAAAGGGCAAATATAGTGCCCATCTATTAAAAAGGAAATAAGAACAACCCAGTAAACTACAGACCAGTCAGTTTAACTTCTGTGCCAGGAAAGATAAAGGAGCAAGGAATTAAGGAATTCATCTGCAAATGTCTGGAAGAAAATAAGGTGATAGGTAACAGCCAGCCCTGATTTGTAAAGAACAAATTATGTCAAACCAATCTTTGATAGGATAACAAGCCCTGTGGATAAGGGAGAAGCAGTGGACGTAGTATACCTAGAATTTAGTAAGGCATTTGATATGGTCTTCCATGATCTTCTCATAAATAAACTAGCCAAATACAACTTAGATGGGGCTACTATAAGGTTGGTTCATAACTGGCTGGATAACCATTCTCAGGGTATGTCTACACTACAAAGTTAGTTCGAACTAACGGACGTTAGTTTGAACTAACTTTCATAGGCGCTACACTAGCGCTCCGTTAGTTCGAATTTAATTCGAACTAACGGAGTGCTTAGTTCGAACTAGGTAATCCTCATTCCGCGAGGATTAAGCCTAGTTCGAACTAGCTAGTTCGAATTAAGGAGTGTGTAGCCCCTTCATTCGAACTAGTGGGAGGCTAGCCCTCCCCAGGTTTCCCTGGTGGCCACTCTGGCCAACACCAGGAAAACTCTACTGCCCCCCTCCTGGCCCTGGACCCCTTAAAGGGGCACGGGCTGGCTACGGTGCCCATGCCATGTGCAAGCCTGCCAGCACCCAGCCAGCAGACCCTGCACCTGGCACGGATCGAGCCAGCCACCCGATGCCCCCCAGCCCTCCCCCTCTTCCCGGGACCAGGCTGGCGGCTCCCGGGAGCTTGCCCGGCACGGCAAGAGGCGGGCACCCACCTGGTCTAGTGCGGACATCGTGGACCTCGTCCACGATCTCCGCACTAGGCACCGGAAAGTGGCCGGCTTGGGCAGGATAGCTGCCAGCCTGGCCACCCAGGAGCAGGTGTGCAAGAGAATCAAGGGGGTCCACTGAGACCCCCGACCCTGAGCCCTGAGCTTACAATGGCCATCCTGGGTCAGACCAAAGGTCCATCTAGCCCAGTAGCCTGTCTGCCGACAGCAGCCAACCCTAGGGACCCTGGAGGGGATGGACCGAAGATAGTGACCAAGCCATTTGTCTCGTGCCATCCCTCTCCAGCCTTCCACAAACTTTGGGCAGGGACACCACTCCTACCCCCTGGCTAATACCACTCCATGGACCCAACCTCCATGACTTGATCTCACTTCCCTTTAAACTCTGTTCCAGTTCTAGCCTTCACAGCCTCCTGCAGCAAGGAGTTCCACGGGATGACTGCTTTGTGAAGAACAACTTTCTGTTACTAGTTTGAAGCCTGCTACCCATTCCTTTCCTTTGGTGTCCTCTAGTCCTTCTTTATGGGAACTAATGAAGAACTTTTCTGCTTGCACCATCTCCACCCAACTCCTGCTTTTAGAGACCTCTATCCTGTCCCCCCTCCGTCTCCTCTTTTCTAAGCTGAAAAGTCCCAGTCTCTTTAGCCTCTCTTCATATGGGACCTGTTCCCAACCCCTGATCATGTTAGTTGCCCTCCCCTCTCCCAGCCTCTCTCTTCCCCTCTCCCAGATTCCATTTTGGAAGACACGTTGTCTTTATTTTGTACATCAAGAAGAGGGGCTAGGGAAGGTTAAGTGGAAGGAGGTGAGGGAGGAATGGGGCACGAGCCCCCGATGGGGAGGACTGGGCTGGCTCTGCAGGCTTCTGGGGGTGGAAGCTCTCCTGCAGCCCCCCAATTGCCCCCTTTCCCCAGATGGCAGCCTGCGGCAAGTGCAGCCGGGCTGATGGCCGAGTGCTGTGATGTGCCCAGTGTGGGCACTCAGGGCACTCCAAGCCAGGACTGCTTTGCAAGCGGGGCACCCCTGAGAACTGTCTGTCCGGGGTGGGGGTCGGGACCCTTTAAGCACAGCCCTCGGCTAGCCTGAGACAGCATCTCCACGCTCTAAGTCCTCCTCTGATGCCCTGCCGGCACTGCTTCCGGCCATCCTTAACCCCGCTTCAGGGTCCACTTAATGTGGACGCGCTAGTTCGAATTAGCAAAACGCTAATTCGAACTAGTTTTTAGTTCTAGATGCGTTAGTTCGAATTAGCTTAGTTCGAATTAACTAATTCGAACTAAGTTAGTTCGAATTAGCGCTGTAGTGTAGACATACCCCCAGAGAGTAGTTATTAATGGTTCACAATCGTGATGGAAGGGAATAACAAGTGGGTTCCATGGGGGTCTGTTTTGGGACCGGTTCTGTTCAATAGCTTAATCAATGATTTAGATATTGGCATAGAGAGTACACTTATTACGTTTGCAGATGATACTATGCTGGGAAGGGTTGCAAGTGCCTTAGAGGATATGGTCATAATTCAAAATGATCTGGACAAACTGGAGAAATGGTCTGAGGTAAATAGCATGAAGTTTAATAAGGACCAATGCAAAGTACTCCACTTAGGAAGGAACAATCAGTTTCACACATACAGAATGGGAAGCAACTGTCTAGGAAGGAGTTCTGCAAAAAGGGATGTCGTGGTCATAGTGGACCACAAGCCAAATATAAGTCAACAGTGTGACACTGTTGAAAAAAAAGCAAACACGATTCTAGGATGCATTAACAATGTTAATGTTGTGAGGAAGACACGAGAATTCATTCTTCCTCTCAACTTTGCACTGATTAGGCCTCAGTTAGAGTATTCTGTCCAGTTCTGGGCACCACATTTCAAGAAAGATGTGGAGAAATTGGAGAAGATCTAGAGAAGAGCAACAAGAATGATTAAAAGTCCAAAGAACGTGAGCTATGAGGGAAGACTGAACAAATTGGGCTTGTTTAGTTTAGAAAAGAGAAGACTGAGAAGGGACTTGATAGTGATTCAAGTACCTAAAAGAGTGTTACAAGGGGACTGGACTCGATGATCTCTCAAGGTCTCTGCCAGTTCTAAAGTTCTATGATTCTATGCTTCAGTTGTATTTACGGAGATCGGGTTTGAGCTTCAGCTCTACAGAGCATGGGAGTGAAATCAGGCCAAGCTGAATCAAGGAGGTGTAGGTTCACCTCCACATGCTAATTACAGCCACTGTACTTAACTGAGAATTCACCTACTTCGAAGACAAGTTGTGGTCCAATAGCTGCCCATCATGGTTCCATGAAGATAGGTCAACTTTAGGCTCTGATCCACAAAGACATTGAGGCTCACTTCAGTAGAGCTACTCACATGCTGAAACACTTGGTTGGAATCAGACCTTGATTCCCATCAGAGATGCTAAATTGGAACACACTCTGACCATCCTAACCCTCTTTGTAGCCAGCCTCACCTCCTTTGGAGATCCTTCCTGTGCCTTTCCTTCCTAATTAGTGAGGTTGTAGCTGCTTTTCACCACTAATGCCATGAGCCTACTAGAATTTCCATCATCGGGGTTATCTGGCAGAGTATGTGAGAGTTTAAATTGGAGGTGAATTTGTTTGGTTAAGACCCAGTTCTCGCCATCAGTTGAAGTCTATGGGAGTTGCGCCCAAGTAACTGAGAGCAGGATTAAGTGCACAGATATTTCAATTTCCGTCACTCACCCTACCCAGGCTGTGCGTGCCTCAATGCACAAAGCAAATAAATATTTTTCTCGCTCCCTGACAAGGCATCCATTGTTTGTTAAAACACCTGGATATAGTTGTTGAATAATGTTTTGTTTATTGTTGCCTTCAGCCCTGCTGTGCTTTTTTCGAGTGTTCCCAGCTAACTTTCGTGTATAGTTGTGGTCTTGCTATAACTTTAATATCAAGCAGATTGGAGAAGACGTTTATATTATATGCCACTATTATACATGTTTGGGGGGTTATTAATATTATAATTAACATGTTTTGATTGGAGACCTATGTGTAAACCAGCAAGGAAGCCAAAGCAAACATTTACATCATGTAAATCTTCAAACATCAACATTTTCTTTTATTTTTTTTCTCGTGTTCCTACTTCAGTCATCCCTGGTACTAAACAGTTCCTTCTGTTTGATGCTTTAAACGGTAAATTATACAAAATTTCCAAGATTGCTGTTGGCAATAATTACAGATAGAAAATATGTTTTCCCCTTAGGAAATTACACTGCTGTTTGGTATTATTATTTCTTACCACCGTGTTCTGAGCTTTTCTAAGGAATGACAGAGATTGCTTCCTTGGGAGCAAAGGATAAACTGGAAAGGAAACTAGTGTTACACTCCTCTGAAGAATCTTACAATAAGATGGGCAGCTTACCAGGAAAAAATGTGACCAGATGGTAGTACATTCCCTGAGGAAAACGTATTTTCAAAAGCTAAATCTACTCCTTTCAGGTCATTTCAATTTGACATGGAAACTCACCATACATTTGATTAATTACATTATAATTTGGGTAATACTGTCTTAGTGATGAGAGGACGTTTGAAAGACAGGCAAACTTGCATATGCAAATAAGCTATAAAGTAGACAGGAGTGAGTGGGTTGTGTTTCTACCCCTTCAGAAATAATTTTCACACGCGGACTCTAATCATTATTTTTCTTTCCTAGGGAAAGTGTGCCCAATAATCCATTGCCTATGAGCAACTTGATGTTTCACAGTTACAAAATCTAAAGACAAACTGTAAACCCTTTGGGGCAGGGATTGGATTTAGCACAGTGGGGCCGGAATCCTTTTCAGGGCCTCTGCGCACACTTTAAATTCATACTAGCTAAAAGGACCCAGTCCATCTCCAAGCCATTGTGTGATTTTCTGCTTTTGTACATTTACTAGCCTATTGTTCATCCTACTTTTAAATATTCCAGGTATTGGGGAATACACTTTCAAGAAGTTGCTTAATTAAATATATTCCTTGAGTTTGCAATCTGGTGTTATGAGTATGATCACATTGCCAGCCATACTTAGTAAGCGAGGCTTCCATGATCCATCATTGGAGGGTAGGCTAAGAACTTTTGAGAAGACTCTCAGACATCCCCTTTATGATGTTACACTTGAATAAGAATGTATTGGTGCAGACTACGGTTATGTCTACATTACAGACTTTTTTTGGAAAAACGGCAGGTTTTCCAATAAAACTTCAATTACGTCCACACTGCAGTCGCGTTCTATCAGAAAAAAATTGAAAGGCCAGAGGGGTTTTTTCTGACATTGGTAAACCTCTTTCTATGAGGAAGAAGCCTTTTTCCGAAAGAGCTCTTTTGGAAAAAGGCGTGTGGGGACGGGGAAGAGGGAGTTCTTTTGAAAGAAGAGGAAAGAGGAAAAAGCACAGGTGCTCTGATGGTCACTTTGTCATAATCACAGCTTAAATGCGAGAGAGCGTCCATTCAGTGTGGATGCTATCTTTCAATAAAGCAGATTGCTTTTTCAGTGTGCTTTTGCTGTGTGGATGCTCTCTTTTGGAAGAAGTTGTTTTGGAAGATCTCTTGTGGAAAAGCTTCTTCCAAAAGAAGCCTGCAGTCTAGATGTAGCCTACGTAAGTACTGTAGCAATACATGTAAGTAGTACTATGAGTACCTAGAACTGCAGAGTCCTCACCCTGCTTACACTTCTTTAATACAGACAATAATACATACGAATAAAATAACTCCTCCCATCATACAAAATCAATTAGCCTCAACTTCACGTCAGCCTTTCCCCTCTACCTAGTTCCTGCTGGCTTCTGTAGAAGCCATTCACTCAATACTGATCACTTTCTGTCTCAAAGGTGATACCATACATTTTTATGGTTTCTGTGTCTATAGCACCTTGGAGCCCCAGTTAGGAACCAGAACCCATTTTGCTAAGCAGTGTGTAAGCAGGATAACTCCAGAGAACAGCTGCTGAACATCAAGAAGTGGCCCTATTGTTCCAGTAGGTTTAGATCCAGCTAAACTAGCTGCATCCACTCTTGTAAATCTTTGTCTGCTGGGATAGAAATTACATTCTCTGCCCCCGCCTCCACTTTCAGTTGGTTCTCTTGTAGCTCTGTAAACTGGCCCAGAAAAGAGGGAGACTCTCGTTTTGTCTAATTTGGTGGAAGATAACATCTCACAAGATACAGCTGAAAAATGAGTCCAGCATGGGTTGTTCCTGGATGAACCTAAGGACTCTCATGCTAACTGTTACAGTATTGAGATCCTAAGAAGAGGGAATTTGCCAGACTGGATCAGTCAAGGGGCCATCTAGTCAAGTATTCTGACTCTAGCAAAGGCCAGATGCATCTGAGGAAGCTGCAAGAAGTCCATGGAAAGTGGATGTGGAATAATCCAACCCTTAGCATAGATCTCATCCTGCTCTCTAAGGATGTCTACACAGCCTGCACCAGTGAACCTAAGAGCCTGGGTCAACAGATTCAGGCTTGCATTACAGTAGTCAAAATACCTGTGTAGATGTTTGGGCTGCAGCTGAGATTCTGAAGCTTAGGGACGAAGGTGGGCTTCAGACCTTCAGTTGTGTAGCATCTACACAACTATCTTCAGCACTTACATGCCCACATCCCAGGCTCTGAACGGCTTTCTGTATAGACATGGCCTAATAGTCAGAAACACAAGTTTTAATATTCCTTCCAAAATCGTTGTCATTATTAATTATATCACTAGATGTTCTTTGATATCCTTATAAACATCCAATCCCTTTTTGAAGCTTGTTAAATTCTTGGCCTCAACAATTTCCTGGGACAACGAGCTCTACAATTTAGTCACACACTGTAAAAAATATTTCCTTTGGTTTTGAATTTTCCCACCTTTTAATTTCATTGAATATACCCTTGTTTTGTGTTAGAAACAAGTTGGCCAATGATTACTAGAGAATAGTTCATGGAACTCTGCTAAGGCCTTTATACAGGGGTAGAAATGGTACTAAAAGGGGAGGTGCTGCAAATGCCAGTGAGGTCAGCCATGTAATAGAAAAGGCTAGAAATGCAGGCAGCAAACAATGAAATACGATTCAGGCTGGAAAAATGCAGGCTAATGAAGTACATCTGCGGGGGAAAAAAGCCTAAAAACAGATACTTAATGGAATATTTAGAAACCAGAGTTCCAGAAGTAACTGGGAATAATAGTTGGCAGCAATCTAACAGGAGCTTGCAATGCAATATGGTGTCAAAATGCCCAATGCGAAGACACATGATGGAGACAAAAGGCTGGAGAGTATAGCACAGGGATCGAGAGCTCTATGTGCTGTCTAATGTCCATGAGCTAGATTGTACCTGGATTGGGCAGGTGTATAAGTGAGAATGGTCGGGGATGAAGTATAGCCTTCCCTCAGCTTTGTACCTTTGAACACGTATTGCGTCTGAACCTGTCAGGTGAGCAGTGGCACTAGCCTCCCAGCAAGGAGTGTGGGGTGGGAGAGTGTGGTGGCCCCTTTACCCCTCCTGCTCAGCCTGTGGGGCACAGGTGGGCAATAATTTTTGATGGGGGAGCCACTCTAAGAATTTGGAAAGTGGTTGGGGGCCACACTCTTCCATGATATTAATGAAGGAGGTATGGGGGGATGGGGCGGAGGTTAGGTGCAGAAGGGACAGAGGTTAGGTTGGGGTAAGGGAGGAAGTTTAGGTAAAGGAGGCAGTTGTGACTAGGGGCACTGGACTGGGGTACAGAGGGTTGGATAGTGACCTAGAACAGGGAATTGGGATACAGGAGGGGCTGCAGGGGTTTGTGTTGTGAGCTAGGGCAAGAGGGGACTATGATCTGGGGCAGAGAATTGGGGTGCCGGATCTGGGAGGGGATATGGGTATAGAAGGGGGGCAGAGGATTTGGGTATGTGGAGTAAGGGGCAGGATTGGGGAGGTGGAGGGTTGGGGAAGGGAGGGACTAGGGTGCCAGAGGCAGGCTCTGGCCAGGAGACTTACCAGCCAGCAGCCCATTCCTGAATCAGCCTCCCTGCTTGCCCTGCCCCCACACAGGCTGAAGCCATATGCTCTGTGAATAACTACGAGCCCCTTCTGCTTTGTGGCTCCTTATTATTGAAACAGGCAGCTCCCATTAGCCAGTTTCTGGCCAGAAGCCAGCCAATGGGATTGTGCTGGGGGCAGGAGTTGCTCCTAAAGCTTTCCCCTCTCCTCTCTGGGCTCAGTTTTTAAAGTGAAACCACCCTGCAACTGCATTTCTCAGTGGCGTGCGGGTGGGGCGAGGCAAGTAGGGAGTCTGCTTGGGGCTCCCCGCAGTATCTGCAGGCCAGCTCCGGTGGCTTGGTGGGCCAGATCCAGTCCACAGCCCATATTTTGCACAGGCCTGCTGTAGAGCTAGCCCTTGTGAAAGTGATAGAACTTCTCCAGGGGACTGCTGCCACACATACCCTGAGGAGCACGTTTGAGTCCAGCAAAATCCTTCTTGATGCACCTGCTGAAGCTCCTTTTGCTCCCTTGTCCAGCTCCTGCCAAATGTAGCCAGGAGTCACACACACAATTGGATCCAAAGAGTCCATGTGCCTATATAAAAACAAAAACATCTTTCAGGCAAAGTGCAGGCTGTCCCCTCACTCTCACTGGTAGTTAGTACAAGCAGAAGCTCAAACTTAGGAGCTTCCAACAGGAGTGGCTGAGATTAAGCCTTCCATCAAGTCTTTTTTTGAGCCACCTCCAGATTTGTGAGCAATATATGCTCCCCAAGCACCAATAAATTGCATATCAGAGTTGCTTTATTCTCCCTCATGACTGATATATGACATAACTTTGAGCCACCTTTAATGAACAAAGTTCATAGGACTCAGTCAGTCTGGTGGGTGGGAGGATAGTCTGTGCATAGCCAGCAAGAATGAGTGGAATGAAGTGCTCTGGAGAACATGAGTAACTCAGTCTGTTTCCTCGTTTGCGGTAGCCTGAAGTACAAATGGTGGGGTGTTAAAATACATGGCCAGGGCTATCTTCATTTTATTGAAAATGTTTATTTGTTTAATTGCTTGGTCAGCCAAGTGGAAACCAATTTATCCTTGGATCTTCTCTATTGTTCCACTTCTGTGACATTGCTTTGTAACACAGCAGTGTTTGTCAAAGTGGTCTGCAAAACCACATTGAGAAAGCTGCTAATAGGCCACGCCAGTTTGTTTACTTACTGGTACCGTGGCCACAGACCCTCGTGGCTCCCATTGGCTCCTGTTCACCGTTTGCTTCCTGTGGCTCCCCCTTGCTGCAAGCAGTGAACTGGAGCTAATGGGATCCACAAAACGGCTGCAGTGCCGGTAAGTAAACAAACCTGTGCAGCCAGTTAGCAGCTTTCTCAAAGTGGTTTTGCGGACCACTTTAAGAAACGCTGTTACAGAGAACCCCAGATGGTTGGCCAAATGTGAGACCACAGTATTGTTTTTGCATTTCTTTATTTACATTGCTAAGTGTTTCCTACCTAGTGAGACTAGGGACAAAAGCTAACGTCATGGCATCTTAAAGCATTGTGCCAAGCCATAGTGGCACATGCGCAGGAGCTGCCAGGGCAGCAAGAGGCAGTGGGGGAGCTGGGTTAGTGATGCACATGGCAAGGCAGTAGCAGAGCTGGACAGAAAGAGACGTGGGCAGTGAGCGAGGCGGCAGTGGAGCCAGGCAGTGAGGCCAGGGTGAGAGAGATCTTTGCTGGGATTTGGGTAGGGTTACCATATGTCCAGTTTTTCCAGGACATGTCCTTGTTTTCACATGTTACATTGCCGTCCCAACATGTTTTTTAAAAGGCAAAACATGTTCAGGATTTTTTGCCCTGCAAAGAGGATCAGGGAGCGGGTGACGGCACATGCCTTCAATGGAATGTTTGGAATCACACGCCTGGACCAATCACAGCCACTCAGCACCTGGAGGAAAAAGCACATGGCTCTGGTGAGACCCAGAGCGTTTCCCTCCCCCCTGCTAGATTTATTTCCCCGGTTCTGCGGTAAGGAAAGGGCATTAGGTTAGAGCAGGGGGGCTGAGGTTGCCTGGCTCTGAGGGAGGGGTGGGGCATTGGGTTGAGCAGGGAGGTTGGGGGTGCCTGGTTCTGGGGGAGGGGCAGGTCATTGTGTTAGAGCAGGGAGCCGGGGTGGGTACCTGGCTCTGGGGGAGGGAAAGTGCATTGGGCTGGAGCAGAGGCTGGGGTCCCTGACTCTGTGGGTGGGGGAGCGTGCCAAGCCTCTTCCAGGACATGGGTGCCTAGTGGGAAGGGGGGGGAAGGGGCTCCCCCACCCCCAGACCAATTATGGTCTGGGGGTGGGGTAGCCCCACCCCTTCCTGTTTAGGCCCCGGGCCTTCCAGGATGGCCTCCCGGGCAAAAATTATTGCCCATCCCAGGTGTAGATGTACCCTTCCAGAGTAGAAAGATGACTATATCTGTTGTGTATGTTCTTTATTGTTGCAGTTCGTATTTGTACGTGTACTATTGTATTTTAAATAAATAGAATATTAATTATAAAAATACAAAAACCTTTTCATTCTGTTATATTGGTCACAGAAGAAAAAGCAGTAGGAAGATGTTATCAGTTTTTACTATCACAAGATGTTAGGGGCTGATTTTCAGAAGTGCAGAGCACTTACAGTTCCAGTTGAAATCCATGGGAACTGTGGCTACTCAATACGGGTACGTCTACACTACAGCACTAGTTCGAACTAACTTAGTTCGAATTAGTTAATTCGAACTAAGCTAATTCGAACTAACGCGTCTAGAACTAAAAACTAGTTCGAATTAGCGTTTTGCTAATTCGAACTAGCAAGTCCACATTGAGTGGACTCTGAACAGGGCTTAAGGATGGCCGGAAGCAGTGCCGGCAGGGCATAAGAGGAGGACTTAGAGCATGGAGATGCTGTCTCAGGCTAGCCGAGGGCTGCGCTTAAAGGGTCCCGACCCCCACCCCGGACACACAGTTCTAAGGGGTGCCCCGCTTGCAAAGAAGTTCTGGCTTGGAGTGCCCGGAGTACCCACACTGGGCACATCACACCACTCGGCCATCAGCCCGGCTGCACTTGCCGCAGGCTGCCATCTGGGGAGAGAGGCAATTGGGGGGCTGCAGGAGAGCTTCCACCCCTAGAAGCCCGCAGAGCCAGCCCAGTCCTCCCCATCGGGGGCTCGTATCCCATTCCTCCCTCACCTCCTTCCACTTACCCTTCCCTAGCCCCCCTTCTTATTGATGTACAAAATAAAGATAACGTTTCTTCCAACATTGACTCTGTCTTTATTGAACAAAACTGGGGGAGACTGGGAAAAGGAGGTGGGAGAGGGGAAGAGAAAGGCTGGGAGAAGGGAGGGCAACTAACATGATCAGGGGTTGGGAACAGGTCCCAGATGAAGAAAGGCTACAGAGACTGGGACTGTTCAGCTTAGAAAAGAGGAGACGGAGGGGGGACAGGATAGAGGTCTCTAAAAGCAGGGGTTGGGTGGAGACGGTGCATTCAGAAAAGTTCTTCCTGAGTTCCCATAAAGAAGGACTAGAGGACACCAAAGGAAAGGAATGGGTAGCAGGCTTGAAACTAGTAAGAGAAAGTTGTTCTTTTTGACAAAGCAAATAGTTAACCTGCGGAACTCCTTGCTGCAGGAGGCTGTGAAGGCTACAACTAGAACAGAGTTTAAAGGGAAGTGAGATCAAGTCATGGAGGTTGGGTCCATGGAGTGGTCTTAGCCAGGGGGTAGGAGTGGTGTCCCTGCCCAAAGGTTGTGGAAGGCTGGAGAGGGATGGCACGAGACAAATGGCTTGGTCACTGTCTTCGGTCCATCCCCTCCAGGGTCCCTATGGTTGGCCGCTGTCAGCAGACAGGCTACTGGGCTAAATGGACCTTTGGTCTGACCCAGGACGGCCATTGTAAGCTCAGGGCTCAGGGTCGGGGGTCTCAGTGGACCCCCTTGATTTTCATGCACACCTGCTCCTGGGTGGCCAGGCTGGCAGCTCTCCTGCCCTAGCCGGCCACTTTCCTGTGCCTAGTGCGGAGATCGTGGACAAGGTCCACGATGTCCGCACTAGCCCAGGAAGATGCCCGCCTCTTGCGGTCCAGGGCAAGCTCCCGGGAGCCGCCAGCCTGGTCCCGGGAAGAGGGGGTGGGCTGGGGGACATCGGGTGGGTGGCTCTGTGCTGTGCCAGGTGCAGGGTCTGCTGGCTGGGTGCTGGCAGGCTTGCACCTGGCACGGGCACCGTAGCCAGCCCGTGCCCCTTTAAGGGATCCGGGGTCGGGAGGGGGGCATAGAGTTTCCCTGGTGTTGGCCAGAGTGGCCACCAGGGAAAGCTGGGGAGGGCTAGCCTCCCACTAGTTCGAATTAAGGGGCTACACACCCCTTAATTCGAACTAGCTAGTTCGAACTAGGCTTAATCCTCGTAAAATGAGGTTTACCTAGTTCGAACTAAGCGCTCCGCTAGTTCGATTCAAATTCGAACTAGCGGAGCGCTAGTGTAGCGCCTATTAAAGTTAGTTCGAACTAACGTCCGTTAGTTCGAACTAACTTTGTAGTGTAGACATACCCTACTATATTTTCCTTGGTTGGCCCTTTGAAGAGAGGTAAGGATGGGGGAAGGTGCGTGCATGTGTGTTTGTGTGTGTATTCTGTACCCTTTCCTTTTAGGTTGAGCGTTTGAGTTCTTTTCAGGTTCAGTTTTTATATAAAAATCTGGAGAAGTTGCTTATTAAAATATCACCACTGACACTTATAAATAATAATTAGAAGTAAAGTCCACAATGTGCCCCAAAAGCACTGTGTTTAAGAATTTAGGACTTGCCAGGCTAGATCAGATCTGAAGTCTATCTTGTCCACTGTTCTGTCTCTGACATTGGCATTTCAAAGTAAAGTGTGGGGTTCCACAGTGTGGAGCTGCAGGGTAATCTGCCCTCCATATTAGGTCTTTTCCAGATCTCTAATAGGTAGAGACT
The DNA here is from genome assembly GCF_052426305.1 of Pelodiscus sinensis. Classification (NCBI taxonomy): domain Eukaryota; kingdom Metazoa; phylum Chordata; order Testudines; family Trionychidae; genus Pelodiscus; species Pelodiscus sinensis. The sequence goes on from NC_143054.1 coordinate 19,863,909, forward strand.
AGCGTAAGCTCTTAAATATATGGTTATATGTTTTCCATATATATGTCAAGTCCCATTTTGAATCTTACTAACTCCTTGGCCTCAGCAACTTCCTGTGGCTCTGAATTCCTGATTTAATCACACTGTATGTGGAAATGTATTTATTTTATTTTCCATCTTTTAATTGAACTGGCAGCCCTCTTGTTCTTGTGTTATGAGACAGAGAAAACAGAAATTCCCAATCTACCTTCTCTATACCAAACACACACTATTTCATATACTTGTAGCATGTCTTCTCTCATTTATCGCTTTATTTAAGTGAACAATCCCAATCTTCTCAGTCTCTCTTTGTATGATTTTTATGGGTTCGATTATTCGCACCACCTTTCTCTGAACCCACCTAGTTCTGTGATACCCTATATGAGATAGGGTGAACAGTACTGCATATAGTATTCCAGATGAGGCTGCACCATTGATTTACATAGAGGCATTCGGTATTCTCTATTATTCACCATTTCTCATCCAACTCACTATCTTGATTGTTTGTTTGTTTGTTTGTTTTTTTAACTGAAATTGCAATGATACTCAGGTCCTTTCTTTGAGTTGATATTTAGAATCCTGTAAGATCTACAAATAGTTCAGTTTTTCCTTCCCACATGCAGTACTGAGTATTTATTAACAAGTAGTCCTGTGGCACCTTAGAGACTAACAAAAATATATGGAATCATGAGCTTTGATGGGTAAAACCCACATGAAGTCTTTCCATAAAAGCTCATGATTCCATATATTTGTGTTAGTCTCTAAGGTGCCACAGGACTACTTGTTTTTAAAGTTACAGACTAACACAGCTACCTATCTGAGACTGTGTATTTATTGACATTGAATTTCATTTGCATTGCCCTTTCACCTAAATGATTTATGTCTGGTCTGAAGTTCCTCCCAGTCTCGTCCAATCCTGATTAACCTAAATAACTTTTTGTCATCTGCAAATGTTGCTACCTCACTACTCAGTCCCCTTTCTAGGTCATTAATAAATGTATTAAACAACAGTAGACCTAGTATGGAACCTTGAATCAACTTCTGTTAACCTTTTGCCATTTAATCCCACCCTTTGTTTTCTGTCTCATCACCAGTTTTTGATCCATGGCAACACTTTGCCTCTCACACTGTTACTACTTATCTTCTTTATTAGCCTTTTGTGTGGAACTTTGTCAAAAGCCTTTTGGAAGTCTAAATAAATTATGTCAGCTGGTTCTCCTTTATCCACTGCTTCACTGACATATCCAGGAATTATAGGAGATTAATGAAACATGAGTTTTCTTTCAATCTCTGTGTTTGTTACACACCTTCCAGGCATTTTGTTTTTCAGTTTTCAACTATCATTGCAATTAATTTACTACAGATGTAAGATACAATCTATTATTCACTTGTTCACACCAAAGTCTTTTTAAAATATATATATATATATAAGACTTGCTATTCTCTAAATCTCGAGAGTAGTGACTGTTTAATGAGATTGCATTTTTTGTTAGCAAGTCAGCTACTTCTTATTTAAGCTTATTCAGAACTCTTGGATACACCATTTGGGCCTGGCGACTTGTGCTTTCTAAATGATCAGTTTGCTCCAGCAGTCATTTTTCTGTTACCTCAGACTCTGATTGCATCTCATCTTTATTACCAGAAAAGAGCTGGTTTGGAAGAAAGAATCTTCCCAGCATTCTAAATAATAAAGACCAGGCAAATAAATCATTTAGCTCCTCAGCAGTGTCTTTATCTACCCTATTGGTTCCCATTAGCCCTGATGATCCTGAAGGCTCGCTAAGTCTATTGCAGGCTTCCTTCTTTTAGTTCACTTAAAGAATCCCTTGTCCTTTGTTTTTACATCTTGAGGTGATTATGTTGTACTCACTGTTACTTACTGACACAGCTACTGTCATGTCTTGATTAGTTCCTATGTGTTTCCTACAATATCAAGAATCAAGAATAATTCTCTTGTGTGATCTAGAATTGGCTGTTCCAAGCAGTCACTGAAAGTGTCTAGAGTTAAAGTGTCAAGAAATTGTTTCCCTACGCTTTGTCCTGTTGTGCTGTTTAACCAGCTTATGTGGTTAGTAGAAGTCCACCTTTATTATTATTTTGTTAGATTTTGCTATCTCTTTAATCCTTCATCCCTATTCACTCTGTTTCTTTTTCTTCATCCAGAGGCTAGAAGGTTATCCCTACTGCTACATAGATATTCTTGCAGCTCAGGGTTGGTATCCACCTTGATTCTGCATTTCCTATTTTTCAGGGCACTTTAAAACCAGTGTTTTCAAAAATGACCTCTGATCTGAGATGACTTCTGCCTGATTTTCAGAGGTGCTGAGCAGCCACAGCTCCACTGGGAGCCAGTGGAAACCACAGGTGCTCAGCACTTCTGAAAGTTGTGCTTAATATTGCCAAAGGTTACAATATGTCCTGGTTTTCCTGGACACAACTTCTTTTTCCATCTTTCTCCTTCTGTCGGAGTGGGAGGGGGACTTTTCAAAAAGAGGAAATGTCTGAAATTTTTTCCAAGGAGACGTTGCAGCTCAGAAAGAGCCTTTCTCCATGCCCTGACTGGTCCCTTTCCTGCAGCCACAGCTAATTGGTCCCTTCCATCACAGCTGCCAGATCCTGTCCAGCCTGCCCTGGCTCCCACCTTGAGGAGCAGGAGAGGCAGGAAGGTGCTGATTGATGACTGACTCTGCATCCCGGGGCTATGCCAACCATCTTATCACTATAACAGGAAGTGACACTGCCTCCTACGTCAAGAGTAAGGCCTCATATCCCCTTCCAGAAGTCCCAAATACCCCTCCCATTATACAGACACACACCCCACATCTGGTTGCTTCTGCATTCCCTGAATACCCTTTCAGGCAAGAAGTGTAACAGCAACCCAGTATGTCTCAACAGAACCCATCAGTGAGCACTCTGTAACCCCCTGAAGCAGAGATGGGAAAGAGGACTATCAAAGATGAGAAGAGGAGAGACAGGAAACCCTAGATAGGATGCAGGCAGAAGACCTTTTTTGATTGCTGCCCTTGCTTAAACTCAGTTTTGCTGTCACTGTTGGGCTGGGCTGAGAACAGGAAATTGCATGTGATATCTCCAGCAAGATGCTACCTGACAGAAACATGACAAGTTCCACATTGGTGATCTGTAATATTTTTAATGTATATAGTTCTGTTCAGCCCAACAGGCTGGCTTCTGATGCTCCTAGTGGCAAAACTCCCTTGGACTTCAACTGGAGCCAGCTCAGACTATCCACAATGCACTGCTAACAATCAACCATCCTGGAGGTTGCAGCCTAGAAAACGTGGTTGGGAGGAGGGGCCAGAGCCAGGTACGCATGCCAAATCCACAGAGTGCCTCATGGGGTCTTTTATGTTCATACTGAGCAGTCAGGATCTTTTTAGAAAGTCTCTCCTGAAAAACCAGGCTTGGACAAATAACTTTCACGCTTCGGATGAAATCATGGCTTCCTTAAAGTCAGTGGCAATTTTGCCTTTGATGTCAATGATGCCAAGATTTCACACATTTTGCTTTTGGTTCCCCATGTGTTTAATAGGAACAATGTAAGCTCCTTGGGGCAGGAAGTGTCATTTTGTTCTGTGTTTGTGCCATATCTAGGACACTGGAGTCCTGGGTTATCACTGGAACTTCTAGGTATAATAATAATAATTAATAATAATGTTCATTAACATGGAATTACCTAATATACAGGATTAATAAGAAAATGAATTACTGTATATATTAGCAAAGTGCTTTGAACATAAAAAATGCTGTATGAGTGCAGAGAATTCTAGCCATTACTTCTGATTTTTCCAAAAGAGCATACTAAAGAGCAGATGGAATAATATAATAATAGTTATTTAATTAATATATTGCATCTTTTTCCTCACTAATACTTTTGGTCAGGTAGCCATCTCAGAAAGTTGATAGCAAAGTGGCTGTGTCACATGAATAGTGAAAAGTAAATTTCTCTGAAAATTATCAGACGTGTTGCTTGATATTTTAAGGCCTAAGCCTCAGTCCTGCAAAATCGTTCTGACTGCTGTATTGCTTTCAATGGGTCTGAACATGATTATAAGTGCGTAGCCTGTAGTATTTCTTTTCAGGATCGGGCCCATTGCTTGCTGTAAGAGATTTGCTTCCTAATTGCATTATTGTGCATTTCTTTTTCTGCAGCAAATGTCCTGTATATGGCAAGCCAAGAAATGATGAAGGTTGTGGAGAGAGACAGTACAACAATAAAACAAAATTTGAAGAAGGTAACAATTTAATCTTCAGAGTTTTGTGAGATACCTAATCACTTTGGGGACACCTTCTGAGTTCATTTACACCATTGTAAATCCACAGGAATTCCACTAGTTCTGATTTTGATTTCAGACCAGTTTGACACCAGTGTAACTCCATTGACTTCAGAGGGGTTGCTTCTGATGCACACCAATGTAAAAGAAGACTCAGACCTATTGACTCTAATTATTCTGGCTTTCTAACACTGAAACTCAGAACCGAATCTGGCCAGTTATATTTTCTACTTAAGATCAATTATTATAATTAGTCAAATATCTGAAAACCTACATTTTTGTTAGTCTCTAAAGGGCTGCAGGACCATTCTTTGTTTTATAGTTTTTTTCAGTTACAGTTTTAGTTACAGACTAACACGCCTACGCCTCTGAGACTTGAAAGCCCATGCTGTTGCATCGGTGTAATTCGTAAAGTTGTGTGTAAAAAAGCTGAAAATATCTGAGAAATTAAAAGTTGGACAGTAATAGCTCTCAGAACCCAGCAATAAAGGAACCTGGTGATATTCAGCTCTCAAACATACTTGTAGCTATATTTCTCTTTTCACAGTACCTCATGAGATATTCAGAGTGATATTTTGAGTTGTTGCTGTTAGAGGTTGTGTTGATTTGTTTGTCAGTCGCATTTTACTGTGAAGGTTGTATAGGTTTGGCTGGCAAAGAGAGAGGTGTGTGCTGAGGAGTTACGTGTTCAGGTTATTGTGTGTACTAGTTGTGGTGGTGTTTGTGGGTATAAGTAGTTGTGTTGATTTATATCTGAGAGATTCTGCTGGAAGATTTATGTTGATTCATATGGATTGCAGTTGAGTGCCTGGGTATGGCAGTTGGGCCAAGTAATCCATCATCTGAGCCATCTCCATCACAGAACCAATGAATTTGTTCCATGAAAATAAGCTGTAGAGTAAGTGTGGTGATTGATTGAGTTAGCTCTGACATCACAGTGGTGTTGAACTCTTCACATGGCATAGATACATGCCCTGCTATCCCTTAGGCAGTGGTGCTGGAACAATTTTCATAGTGAGGATGCTGAAGGCAGAAACCATGTATATGAGGTTTCATTACTACTTGAAGCTTGGGGGTGTAGTAGTAGCACCCCTACTTCCAGCACTTATGCCCTGTGCTGTATTTTGTAAAGTTAAAATGGCAGAGAACTTAAAAACTGGATGATGACAGACTGCAATATCCAGGAATGATTGAACCTGGTGATATTCTGAATAAAAAGTGGTCTCAGCCTTGTTTGTAGCTGTTTTTAGTGCTTCATACTGACTCTATAGACATAGAGGCTGTGTCTAGACTGGCAAGTTTTTCTGCAAAATCATTTGCTTTTGCGGAAAAACTTGCCAGCTGTCTACACTGGCCGCTTGAATTTCTGCAAAAGCACTGACGATCTCATGTAAGATTGTCAGTGCTTTTGCGGAAAAACTATGCTGCTCCCGTTCGGGCAAAAATCTTTTTACGAAAGACTTTTGCGCAAAAGGGCCAGTGTAGACAGCAGAGATTTGTTTTCCGCAAAAAAGCCCAGATCGCGAAAATGGCGATCGGGGCTTTTTTGCGGAAAAGCGTGTCTAGATTGGCCACGGACGCTTTTCCGCAAAAAGTGCTTTTGCGGAAAAGCGTCCTGCCAATCTAGACTCTCTTTTCCAAAAATGCTTTTAACAGAAAAGTTTTCCGTTAAAAGCATTTTTGGAAAATCGTGCCAGTGTAGACGTAGCCAGAAGGTTTCAGAGTGCCAATCCTGGAAATATATTATATACATTCTAAGGGCTTGATTTTTTTACTATACCAGAAACAGCTCAAGCACAGTGCAGGGGCATCAGGAAGATAATAGTGATTCCCTTGTCTTCAGCCACTTGGGCCCTGCTATAATTTAAGGCCAGAGAGGGGTAATTTTTACTGAGGGACTGATTGTATCCCCATGCAGAATCAGGAGTAGCAGTGCCTCACTTAGGCATATCCCTTTCCTTCCCCATCTTTTTCACACTCTTCCTCCAATGCCTGCAAGAGTAGTTTCCAGCTCTTGGAGATTTCCAGTCCACAGGGGGGAATTCTCCAATCACTGTAACTCCCTGTGTGACATGTAAATGTAAGCAGTGCAAGTTGAACTTGACAGATCATAGAATCCAACCACGTGTATTTTCTGCCAGTTGGTTATGGTTAAGATTTTATGTGTTGCTTTCCTTCTGTGTGCTTCTAAATGCATTTCAGCATTTTGAATACTGGAAATAAAATACTGCTCGTTTCAGTATCAGTGCTGTCTATCTTTCCTTTCTACAAAATTATTCTCTTAAACTGCCCAGTCAGATTTGGCTTGGATGCAGATATAAAAAGTACAAGGAGTAATCTCAATGAATCCTGCAAAAAAGTTTGCTTCAGTTCTGGGTTTTTTTTAATGTTACCATGACATTCTGTGTATAGAATCATCATGCACCACTGGGGTTGTATGATATTATTTAACTCTGCCTTTGTGAGGAAGGACAATTCTCCTCCTGTCCCTCTTAAGAGAGATTCTTCAAAAAGAAAACGTAGGGCCTGATCCTTATAAGTATTCTCATTGACTTGACTTGAATAGAACTTGATCCAAAGGTCTTTAAAGCCATTGGAAACTCCCCCTGATTTCAGTGCACTTTGGATCACAGTCCAGGTAAGTAAAGCTTTGCAGGTTACAGTAGGACTGCTAATGATAATAAAGTTAAGTAATTATTTGCAAAATCAGGCTTAGGTACTTAGGAAAATTTTACCTTAATCACGTGCTTAACTTTAAGCACCTGAGTATCCCCATTGACTTCAGAGGGATTATTGATGTGCATGATGTGCTTTGCCTGATGAGAACCACAATGCTTGTAGCTATTTAGTGCCACTGAATTCAGTGGCGCTGCTCATATGTTTCAGGTTACATACATGCTTATTTCCTTAGTTGAATCAGAACCTATGATAACAGTTTGCAAGTGCCTTTGACTGCTTTAGTAAGTGTTTTTCTTGACACTGTTAATCTATGCAATGCGTTGGCATGCAGGAACCTTTGAAAACCTGTATTAATTTTGTTTTATTCATTCCACTGTGTCATCACACTTCTGAAAGGCCAAATTTACCCAAGAAAATGAAACATTGAGGCAAAGTTATAGGCAGCTAGCAAGCCAAAGAAGAAGCAGAAACAAATGTGGGGTTAAATGCCTCTCTTTTTTATTCTTCCTTCTAGTAATTTCTGGGAATGTGAGAATTAGGAGGAAAATCTGAGCTGGCTTTAAGTTAAATTTGAAGTACATTGACAGTAAAAGTGGGTTTAATTTATAAAGGTTGGAAGTTTATAAAAATAGGAACTATAGTCCAAGTTGCTATAGAGCTGGCAAGTTGTCGCTTCAAAAAATTTATACTGTTTAGTAGTCAGTGTGATTGTAAGTTAAAAGCCAACCTTAACACCTGACTGTGCCAGCTGCTGTGAAATAGAAAAGTTATTTCTGGATCATATTTTCATGTTGTGTTCTGAAGGAGAGGAAAGAAGAGATACTAAATTATTCCAGTCACTCCAAGTCCAGATTTAAGTATAATTATTACTAGTTGGGGAGAAGTAGAAAATACGGTTCTCTTCAGACCTAAGGTTCCCAGTCTAACAATGCTCATTGCTCAGATGTATGTGTTTTGGGGGGTTGGAACATTATTTGGGCCATTAGTTGAGGCATTTTACTTGCAGACCTCTAAAGAGGGAAAATATTCACGTTCAATGGCAGTGGCAATGGAATTGTATGTAGAAAATGGCAATTTACCTTTTTCCCATATAATTATGGTGGATTTTTTAAAATAAGGGCATGAACACTATTAATGAAAACCAAGCAGTGAGTGGCACTCCAATAGACTCGGTATTGCAGCACCATCAATAGTTATGTTAAATTACGAACTCAAGACAAATAAAGTAGGATTTGGTGGTGCAAGACTAACTGAGTGATGGAAGTTAATTATTGTTAGCTGATTATTCTTCAGCCAACTGAGCTGAGTTCTTCCACTGTAATAACACCTACTCCCTTTCGCAACCGAAACTGGAAGCGTAGATACTGTACTAGAGGGAGCTTGTTGTGATTTTTACAAATAAATGGAAGTGTGCTGTAATTCAATATTGGTAAAAAATGACTCAACACTGAATGTCACAATCTTTGCAAGTGTAAGGAAAAATCAAAAGAAAGAGTAAATGGCTCAAGCAGATTTTCCACATGGTATCTGTGATAAGCAGTAACAGTACTGCTTAGTATCCCCAAATGATATTTAATTTCTGTATGTATATTCCTAGGCTTGTTTTAATATCTGGTCTTACTTGTGACTTATCTTTATTCACATGAGCAGTCCCGTGGCCATCAATGGGAAATGGAGTCTTTAAAAAGAACTAGTATCTCTGCTTCTAGGGCTTACAAGAGAGGGCGCTTAGTAAATACGTGCACTTTGGTTTTATAGAAATTCTCCCCGTTTTGTCCCATTTTGTAACACACAATGTGCAGTGGTTCCTGGCTACTTTTTCCTGCAGAACCTGATCCAGACCCCACTGCACTCAGGCTTAAGCTTTGAAGCCCACTTATCCCCTATGCTTAAATTTCTGCACTCTCCGGCTCAAGACTGAACATCTACACAGCTATTTTTAGACTATAGTGTATAGACTCCGGTTCAGAGATAAGCTGCCACTGTGCTTGCTGTGTAAACCAGACGTACCCATAGTCATAGATGAAGAAAAGTACTACCCGGTGTTAGGAGCTGAGAACCGAGTCATCTTAAATGTTGCTCTGCCTAGTGCTCCTGCCTCATTCTTCTTTCCCCTTCATTTGTCATTCTGAAGTCAATGGAATGGCTCAGTCAATGGAAGGACCAGACTTTGATCCCCTTACTCAGCTTGAATAGCAGCCTAATCCATGCCAATCCCCTGGATACGGGAGAGGTAAGGTATAGTTCAGTGCAAATCAGGGTACCGCTGTTTGGTCTGGAATGAGCAAAAGTGACAGAATCTAACTCTATATTTATGTAACAAACAGCAGTTTTCAAATCCTTGATTTTTTTATTTTGGTGTTAGGCAAACTTTCCTTGTGAGATTGAATGTTACTGACACATCTAAATATATATTGCAAAACATTTCATTTAAGCTTTCAAAAATAATCTATATTATGTAAAGGGCTATTCTCGTCGCCCTTATTTATGGACAAATCCTATGCACCTTTTATTAAAATCATATTTGTCCCCCATAGCTAAGTCCACCCCTTAGAAGGACATGTCGACACCAAGAAATTATTTTGAAAAACGTACAATTGAAATAACTCCCAAAATAACAAAATCGAAATAGCGTGTCTCCACTATGGGGGAGCATCAAAATTACTCAGAATTAGTAATTACCCAAAATTAATCAGAATTTTGAAATAGCGTGTTCACACTGATTGGAGCCTGCCTGAGACTTAGAGCCCCCCCAGAAGTTCCCTGGGGAGGGCACCAGGAGGGTGGACACTTCCTGCAGCTGGTTGGTCAGGCAAGCTATAACATGTGCTTTCAGGGACTCCTCTCTACAGCCACATCTCGCACGCCACTGCTCCTCTGTCTGCCCCCTTGCGAGACACAAAATGGATGCATTGTGCTCTGGTTGCCCTTGCAGACACCAGACCACTCCCAATACAGAGCTGGAGCTGTTGCAAAGCAGTGCCAGGCTCATGGGTGCAATACTTCCACACTGCCTGCAGTCTGCTCCAGCAGGATGAGAACCAGCTCAGACCGCAGGCCCTCGTCTACCAGGTCCTGGCACTCCTGCTGCTGCAAATGCCCCTCAAACCCCTGGACACTGTGGAACACCACTTCTGGCAGTGGGAAACCAGTTTGGACTTGTGGGACTTTATCATCCTGCAGCTATGGGACGACTAGCAGTGGCTCCAGAACTTCTACAAGCAGAAGGCCATCTTCCTGGAACTCTGTAAGTGGTTCACCCCTGGCCTCAGGCAAGAGGACACCCAACTGAGACCTGCCATACCCTTGTAGAAGCTCATCATTATCGCCCTGACCCTGGAAGCTCACTATACCAGACAGCTACCACTCCGTCGGGAACCAGTTTAGCATGTGGAAATCCAGTCAGGGCCATGCTCCTGCAGGTAGCCAAAGCCATCAACCACATACTGCTACAGAGGGTCATCACTCACATCCCAAGACAGCATCATTACACGCATGGCCCAGGGACAAGCAAGCATGGGAAGGTGCTGGCCATGCCAGGAGCCTGTGGATGGGAATTGGGGACAGGATGGCTCGGCTTCTTCTCTGTTGCATACAGTCTGGGTCCAGCAGTGGTGCATCCCAGAGAGAGAACATCTATCCCTGCTGGCTGGAGGGGGTGAGGAGTTTTGGAGGAAGTGTGTGTGAGTGGCAGAGGCTGAATGCCAGAGAGAGTGCTGTTGGGTTCCTCTCCTCTCCCTCCCTCCAGCAGGTTCCCATGCAGGCGATCAGTCCCCTCCCCATCTCCATGCTTGATCAGGAGCGAATGTTGCCTGAGTGCGGGCATGACCTTGTGCCATGTGTGGCACTGCTGTGTGATTCCATGACCTGACTGCTTAGTGGTGCCTTGTTGTGGAATGGTGTCCCAAGAGAGAGGCTGGAGGAAGGCAGGCCTGTCCATGAACCTTGTAAGAAGGTCCTGTGTGAGAGCGTCCTGGGGCTGAGTGCTCCAAACTGGCACTCCATGTGCACTCATGTGCACAGGCCATTGTGCAACCCCTAGGCCAAGTAAGCCAAGCGAGGAGTGCACAGCCCCTCGCAGCCTGTCCCCGTGTATTGATCGGGTGAGTTCTATAACTTTCCTTACGTGCCTTCCCCAGGATTGTCCAAGGCCTGGGAGACATCCTGGGAGGGGAGACTGGCTCCAGGGTGAGGAGCAGGTCCTGGATGATGATGGCGGGATGGGGGCGGCGCGTGATCAGTCGCCCTCCCACAGTGGCATCCAGCTGCTCATACATGTGCGGTACGACCCCGGAGCATCTGCACTGCTCCCTGGCCTTGTGGTGGGCCTGTCAGAACTCCTTAACTTTCATGTGGACCTGGTCCATGGTCCAGGTGTGGCCTTTGTCAGCCAGGCTGACAGCAATCATACGCGTCCACATTCCTCTTTCTAGTGCGGAGATCCTGGAGATTGGTCTCCTCTCCCCAGACCTTGATGAGGTCCAGGATCTCTACACCAGTCCAGGCCGAAGCTCTCCTGTGTCCCTGGCCAGTGGTACCCAAGGGAGTAGCAGGAGTGCTGGCAGCCATGGGAGAGTTTGAGAGAGCGTTGGGGTCTGCCATGACTCCTGGGATGCTGTTGTATGGCATAGGGCTGGCAAAGCTCGCCACGTGGCACAAGTCTTTTTCCTGCTGCCTGTAGTTTTAAGCTCTGCAGGAGAAGGGGAGCAATGGAGGTGCTAGGTGTGGCCAGAGCAGTCACATGTGCAGCTGTGAGAGGCCAATTATTTTGAATTAGCAGCACCAGATCATCCACACTAATGCTATCCCAAAATAAGCGTTGTTCCCCGAGGAAAGCAGGAGCACAGATTTCAAAATAACCAGCCTCTTATTTCGAAATAATGGGCTTAGGAGTGTGGACGCTCCGCTCATTATTTCAAAATAAGGGGGGTTATTTTGCAATAACTCCATAGTGTACACCAGCGTGAAACCTTTGAGTCTCAAGCATGGTTAGTTAGTAATTTTCTGTGTTATCTTTCGTTTGTGGCCGTGCACAAAAAATTCTCCGTGCGCCCATCTCCTTTAGAGAGCCACGCAGTAGCATGCTAGTAGAAGCAGGTGAGTTACTGGTGGTAGGTAAGTGGGGGCTCAGCTGGGTGGCTCTTTGCTATCCCAGCTCCCCAAAGCTGTTGCCAGGGCATGTAATAATTGCCTAGCTGCTCCGGGGTCAGGGCCAGGGCCGTGTGGCAGCAGCAGCTGCTCCTCTGGGTGCCGGAGCTGGAATCTCATGGCAGCTTTGGGGATGCACCATGAGAAGACATGGGAGGTCTCTAATTCCTCCACCAGCAGACCCTTGGCAAGGACTAACCCAGAGCTAAAAGGCCGGGCTGTCAGCCCCCTCCCTCAATAAACCTCCAGTCTCTGTTTAGTCCCTTTCTGGGGAGAACCAGTCCCCTCCGTTTAATGCTGCCACATGCATAGTGTTTCCAAGTGCTTTCCACGAGCTAGAACTGCCCCTTCAGGCTCCAGCCACCTTCCCTGAGTCAGGGCTGGATTCTTCCCTCTCATGTTTCCTCCTTTGCTGTCTGGTTTGAATGTCCCATTGAGCAAGGGGCTTCCACCTGCAGGAGACCTTCCAGGGTCAGTGGTGTTTCCCTGTCATTTGGCCAAAATAATCCTGCCCCTGCCTCCTAACCCTAAATAATCCGCAGGGACCCTTGCCCCTTCAGGGCTAAGTACTAACACATGGGTCCAGATCGTGCTACTGAGGGAAAACTGAGGCCCAGGCGTGCTGTTCCCATATGGGAGGAGCTGGCATGAGCATTCTGGCTCCCAGCCTGTGCTCAGTGTCGGGGGAAGGGTAGCAGGAAAACGACTCTCCCGTAGGTGCGGGATTGGGCGATGGGAAGGGATCGCTCCCTTCCAACATGGCTGCAGGGAGGCGCTACCTGGGAGAGTCTCTTAGGGAGCAGTGCCACTGGTGGATGCAACAGTGGCACACATCCAAACAAGCACACATGACCTGTTGGCGCACAAGACACAGATCTCTCTGCTTATCGATAGAAAATCTTAGAGGGAACACTGTTCCAGATTCATGTCTGCTTTTAGCATTGTTAGCAGATACTGTTGCATGAGCTTACACTGAAACAACGAGAGAGCGAACAAACTTCTGTGTTATCCAGAAACACAAATTCCATAAACTCAGGAGTCTACGCACAATGTAGTTCATAGTATGAAGCACATGGCAGATTGCAGAGGAAACACATGACTTACAGAATCATGTGTTAAATAGCTACATGCACTGGACCCCCACATGGAGTGGGGGGAGAGGGTACACTTTACTGGGGCCCAAAGGCCTTGTGGGGCCCAGCCCAGGCTGAAGCCCATGCAGGATAATTGAGGCTAAATTGTAGACCATGCCTGAGGATATTTATGGAACTTAGTTCCCTGTATCTGTTGTCCAGATCTTGTGAGGTAAGCTGGCGCCAATCAGAAGCAGTATTAGAGCAGTCTCAAGTAACATTCTGAGCAGTGAGTTGCTGGCCCAGTCCCAGCCCTTCTCTAGAGTAGATAGTGTGTTTGTGCAGTTAAACTAGGACTTGAAAGTTTTAAACTGAGAGATAGAGAGCTATGGAGTGGGAACGTGCAGAAGAAATTGACTTGCGATGGAGTGGAAGGGCCTAATCTATGATTCTGTAATGATAAAACCTAGAAAAATAAAGCTTTAAAGTTAATTGGCCTGATTATAAAATGTTTGAAGTCACGTTGGTCCATTAGAATAAAAAACAATCAAGCCATTGGCAGTATTATATCCTAAAAGTTACAATGACCAAAAAGTTACAGACTTCTAGGATTTTCAGGCTGGGGGTTATGTTAAACAAAAATAGCAAAAAGCGGGGAGCATTTTTCAGAACTGTAGAACACATAACAGTAATTTCAAGATTAAAACAAACTTTTTTCATGGCTCACGAGATTGCATGTCTGGGATGAGGGATGTTGGTATGTCTGTGGGAGGCGCCCATGTTACAAGTTTGTACTGGGCACGAAAAAAATACCTTTGGGCCCTGCTAGGTTTCCCAGGGTGTCCAATTTTGAACCGTACAGTCCAGTATTTGAGCTTTCTGTCCGGGTAACAAATTGAGAAAATATAAATGAGAAAATATAAATGTCTGGTATTTTCTAAACAAGATGTAATGTAGATTGTGATGTAATGTCAAGTGTGTCCGGTATTTTTGTTGAAACCATCTGGCAACCCTAGACCCTGAACACGCACAGTTCCCACTTTTCAGATCTCAGCACCTTCATTACATTGAATGCCGGGTTTCAATTGCCTCTGATCTCAGATGTTAACAGAGAAACTGATATTATTTATTTAGGTTTCACAGAACCAAGTGCTTTCCTTAGGTTGGTCGGTTTGTTTTTTAACCCACACAAACCGTTAGGCTCTCAATTGATCTGTCCATTACAACATTACACACCAACCAGACAAGTAATGATTTAAAATTTAAAAATAATGTGCTGGATTGCAGTTCAACACTCAGCCCATATGCAAAGGCCCATCAAAAAAAATTAAAAATTAGCTTTACATTGTGCCTGGAAAACTAACAAATCTGGTCTCTGGCAAAGCCACTTAGGAGCAAGGTCCAAAGGCTGATCTCAACTGCAGCAATATCGCAGGGAGGGAGAGATGATAACGTTTAGAATATAGATTAAAGCCCATCATAGACGGAGGCTGGTCTGCAGCAGCAGCCCCTGTCTGTGGGCAGGTCCAAGCTCCCCATGGACAGAGGCTGCTGCCGCGGAGCAACCTCTGTCCACAGGGAGCTTGGACCCCGGCAGACAAGGGCTGCTGCCACCTCATGTTGTTGTCTCTGTATCAGAGGCAGCAGCGCGTGGCAGCAAGCAGCCAGTCTGCATAGGTAGCTGGTTTTTAAACTGGCTCCCCTGGCATACCAGCTCCCACCTGCCACCCTGCACTGGCTGCTAGCCCTACCCCATTGGGTTATCTAATAGTCATATAACCACTAAGATTCATGCAATTACATGACTATTCAACTACACAATATCTAATATCCCTAAGCAGGAAGAGGAGGTACTTTCACAAATCAATTTGTATACATCTTGACTGAGACAAAAATTAATCCTTGGTTAAACTAGTCTTTTAAACTAGTGGCCACCCAAGGGCAAATTAAACCATTGACTCATTACTGTGGAGAGACCCTTCAGGGAGGAGAGCTGCTGCCTTATCCAATGAATGCAGGCAAGTGTCATAATAACAATAGTGAGCATTTCTGACCTGAGGATTTTTCAGCGACAGTATTGATAGTTACTTGATTGTAGTGGCACATGTGTTGCCAGTTTATATCCACTCAGAGCCAATCCTAAGGAATAAGGTTCCAAAGTTGTGCAGTGTTGTTCTATGTACCAAATCCATGAAAGAGAAAGGAAATTGTGTTTTATCCAATGGATATTTTTAATTATTTTGTGTTTGTTTGTTTGTTTTCAGTACTGATCTCTGACATAAAAGAGAATAGGGAAATTCCACTCTCAAGTTTATACTTTTTCGAACTATCATACATTCTAAAATAAATGTCAGTAGAGTCAACTAGAGGAAACCTTTACTGTTTTCTTAGAACTTCTTTAAAATGTAAACATCCTTTTGATACCAATCTTAGATTCTTCCACTGTTTACACAGCAGCTCCTATCATTGTGTGGTGTCTGGCCAAAGAGCTAGTAATACTGTATGCAGTCAACATTTAAGGAGTTAAGGTTAAAAATACTGATAATAAGAGTAAAACAGCTTACCAGAACACTGTAGTTACTACTGTATGAAACTCAAAAAACCACAAAGTTAAACTTAAACTTTAAAAAATGAAATGCACACTTAAAACCTTAACTCTGTCCATGTAAAGAAATTCTGAGAAAAACCAGACAGCTTTGTTCTCTTGCAACCAACAGATCCCTCTCATGAGGGATCACATAAGTTCAAATGCCTTACTCGCAGAATTGCCATCTTTCACAATTTTATCATGTCTTGAGATGTTTGAGGTTTTTTCTTAAAGCCCCAGCTGCTAAATCAGGTTCTTACCTTAGAGTCTTACTTTCATTTTTTTTTAAATAAGTTTCTAGCTCTTATGCTTTCAACTAGAAAATGTGATTCTTGAATGCTCCAATTCCAGAAGGAAAATAATAAGAATCCCAAATTTATTGTTTTTCTTAAATCTCATGATTTTTAAAGCCAGTCTTGTAAATATTGGCACCAGACTCATGTTTTTTGAATGCTTAGGTTGGCAATAGTGTATACATAATAGTGAGTACTGAGTCAGGTCTTCTCTATAGCCACACATGGGCTGGAGAAAAAGATGTATTTTACAGATTCCCAATTACACATCTAGCATACTGAAGGGCAGCGTTCCCCACTCTTGATGAAGATTCCATGTGCCTCTAGCTACTCATGTTTCGTTAATTATACATCTACTTAATCTAAATGTAAAACCTGCCATAGCGACCACCTCTAAAGAAAGACCACCTGTCATGAGCGACTGCTTGCAGAGGCCATGGAATGTTTTCCCCCTATACAGGCAGTCCCCAGGTTACGTACAAGATAGGGACTGTAGGTTTGTTCTTAAGTTGAATCTGTATGTAAGTCGGAACTGGCATCCAGATTCAGCCGCTGCTGAAACTGATCAGTTTCAACAGCGGCTGAATCTGGACACCAGTTCTGACTTACATACAGATTCAACTTAAGAACCCCAGGCGTCCCCAAGTCAGCTGCTGCTGAAACTGATCAGCAGCTGATTCCAGGAAGCCCGGGGCAGAGCAACTCTGCCTCGGGCTTCCTGTAGTTAGCCGGTGGTCAGTTTCAGCAGCGGCTAACTTGGGGACGCCTGGGGCAGAGCAGCTCGGGTGCTGCTGGGTTGGTCCAGTAGCGCGGCCGCTCCTCGGCGCTACTGGACCAACCCAGCAGCACCCCAGCTGCTCTGCCCCAGGCGTCCTGATTCAGCCACTGCTGAAACTGATCAGCAGCGGCTGAATCAGGACTCCTGGGGCAGAGCAGCTGGGGTGCTGCTGGGTTGGTCCAGTAGCTCCAAGGAGCGGTGCTGCGGGACCAACTGGCAGCGCCTCACCTACTCTACCACAGGCCCCAGGCTTTGCTCCACGTCTCCCTGGTCTGCTGGGGGGGGGGGCACTAGCTGCGTCCCCCCCCAGCAGACCAGGGAGACGCGGAGCAAAGCGGCGGAGGACCCGGGCCGGACCCATGGCCGCTTCCAGATCAGCTGGAAGCGCCGCGGGTCCGGCCCTGGGTCCTGCGCGGCTTGGCTCAGCGTCTCCCTGGTCTGCTGGCTCCCCCAGCAGACCAGGGAGACGGGGAGCAGCTTTTCTCGCCCCGGAGGAGGCGGGCGGAGGGACCAGGCGTCCCGCCGCTCCAGTCCTCCTGGGCGAGAAAATCCCCGTTCGTAACTGTGGATCCGACATAAGTCGGATCCGCATAACTCGGGGACTGCCTGTAATTTAAATGTGGAGAAACTGAAGAGTAATGACCAGTCATCTGCATCTAGCAACCACATTTCCTTGCTTCTTTTCATAAAAACAAACCTGTAGATGAAACCGATCTACCTTACGTCTCTGTTGCTACTGCTGCTGCCGGAGGTGGTGTTGCTTCAGAGCTGGGTGCTTGGCTAGCAGCTGCTGCACCACCCACATCTGACCAGGCAGAGTAGAGAGCAGCAGTTGCTGACGGAGTGCCCACTTCTGACAACAATACCATTGCTAGCATCAGGGACGTTACATTTAGATAAATTGGCTAATCGAATAGTCATTTAAATTTGCATCGACTATTCGATTAGTTGATAAGGGCATCTCCACCTCTGAAGTGTGTCAACAGGCCCAACACTTCAAGCAGTCCCTCACTGGCCCCATGCTCCTCACAGCATTTCAAAGTGGCAGCACCGCATGGAGCCTGGGGTCAGCTGGGGACTCCCCAGCTGTCCCCGGGCTGCACGGGGCATTTCAAAGTGGAAGTGCTGTGTGGAATCCAGGATCTGGCCCTGGGCTCCATATGGCATTGCCGCTTTGAAGCACCTCCTCCTTTCCCCCCTCTTTGCTGCCTCTTTCTAATAGAGAAAGATGTGACGACTATCTGATAAGCATTTGCTCTTGCACGATCTCAAAATAAAAAAGGAGTCATATAAAAAATGGAAACTAGGACAACTAACAAAGGATGAATATAGGCAAGCAACACGGGAATGCAGGGGCAAGATTAGAAAGGCAAAGGCACAAAATGAGATCAAACTAGCTACAGGCATAAAGGGAAACAAGAAGACTTTTTATAAATACATTAAAAGCAAGAGGAAGACCAAGGACAGGGTAGGCCCACTGCTTAGTGAGGAGAGAGAAGCAGTAACAGGAAACTTGGAAATGGCGGAGATGCTCAATGACTTCTTTGTTTCGGTCTTCACCGAGAAGTCTGGAGGTGTGCCTAACGTAGTGAATACAAGCAGAGAGAGGGTAGGTTTAGAAGATAGGATTCACAAAGAACAAGTTAAAAGTCACTTAGGAAAGTTAGATGTCAGCAAGTCACCAGGTCCTGATGAAATGCATCCCAGGATACTCAAGGAGCTGATAGAGGAGGTATCTGAGCCTTTAGCTATGATCTTTGAAAAATCATGGCAGACAGGGGAGATTCCAGAAGACTGGAAAAGGGCAAATATTGTGCCCATCTATAAAAAGGGGAATAAGAACAACCCAGGAAACTACAGACCGGTCAGTTTAACGTCTGTCCCAGGGAAGATAATGGAGCAGGTAATTAAGGAAATCCTATGCAAACACTTGGAAGGTAATAAAGTGATAGGGAATAGCCAGCATGGGTTTGTGAAGAACAAGTCATGCCAAACTAATCTGATAGCTTTCTTTGATAAGATAACGAGCCTTGTGGATAAGGGAGAAGCGGTGGATGTCATATACCTAGACTTTAGTAAGGCATTTGATACGGTCTCGCATGATATTCTTATTGATAAACTAGGCAAATATAACTTAGATAGGGCCACGATAAGGTGGGTGCATAATTGGCTGGATAACCGTAGTCAGAGAGTTGTTGTTAATGGTTCTAAATCCTGCTGGAAAGGGATAACAAGTGGAGTTCCGCAAGGGTCTGTTTTGGGACCCGTACTGTTCAATATCTTCATCAATGATGTAGATATTGGGATAGAGAGTACGCTTATTAAGTTTGCGGATGATACCAAACTGGGTGGGGTTGCGACTTCTTTGGAGGATAGGGACATAATTCAAAATGACCTTAGCAAGTTAGAGAAATGGTCAGAGGTAAACAGGATGAGGTTTAATAAAGAGAAATGCAAAGTGCTCCACTTAGGAAGGAACAATCAGTTCCATACATACAAGATGGGAAGCGACTGTCTAGGAAGGAGCATGGCAGAAAGGGATCTAGGGGTCATAGTGGACCACAAGTTGAATATGAGTCAACAGTGTGATGCTGTTACCAAAAAAGCAAATATGATTCTAGGTTGTATCAACAGGTGTGTTGTAAGCAAAACTCGTGAAGTCATTCTGCCGCTCTACTCTGCACTAGTTAGGCCTCAGCTGGAGTACTGTGTCCAGTTCTGGGCGCCACATTTCAAGAAAGATGTGGAGAAATTGGAAAGGGTACAGAGAAGAGCGACAAGAATGATTAAAGGTCTAGAGAACATGACCTATGAAGCCAGGCTTCATGAACTGGGCTTGTTTAGTTTGGAAAAAAGAAGATTAAGGGGGGACATGATAGCGGTTTTCAAATATCTAAAAGGGTGTCACAAGGAGGAAGGAGAAAATTTGTTCCTCTTGGTTTCTGAGGACAGGACAAGGAGTAATGGGCTTAAAGTGCAGCAAGGGAGGTTTAGATTGGACATTAGGAAAAAATTCCTGTCAGGGTGGTCAAATATTGGAATAAATTGCCAAGGGAGGTGGTGGAATCTCCCTCTCTGGAGATATTTAAGAACAGGTTAGATAGACATCTGTCAGGGATGGTGTAGGTGGAGCTTGGTCCTGCCTTGAGGGCGGGGGGCTGGACTCGATGACCTCTTGAGGTCCCTTCCAGTCCTATTATTCTATGATTCTATGATTGCAGTGGTCCCCAACCTTTTGGGGCTGCCGGGCGCCTTGGGGCAGGGCCGCGCATGCGCCACGTGCCCGGGGCGCAATAATGGCTTGGGCCGGCCCTGGTCCCTCGGCGGGTGCACATAAATGCCCCAGCGGGCACCATGGCGCCCGTGGGCACCACATTGGGGACCACTGGCTTATTGGATCGTTGACTAGTCGTTCACATCCTTAGCCAGCAGCAGCACAAAAGTAAGAGTGGATTGGCATGGTTTGGTTTTGCAACCTTAGCTTATCCACTGCCATTAACACTGGCACTGGATGCAGAGCTGGGTGCCCAGCCATCAGCCACTGCTCCTCAGCTGTCCAGCTCAAAAGGCAGTGCAGAGGTGAAGGTAGAAATACGATGAATCCCCTACAGTATCTTTGCAACCCCCTTTTGGGTCAGCATCCCTTTTGGAGCCCAGTTTGAGAAATGCTGTATACTTTTGTATACTGTACTGCTATATTAATAAACCCACCAAGAGATTTTAAATACAGTACTGTAGTGTATACTGTATGCCATGTTCATTTAAAAGGTGAATACAATGAAACATGGGTGACAATAATAATCTTTCTGTACTTCTTAAAAGTGCCCATTTTATAGCAAACCTTGATGAGAGACCATCTCTTACAAGTGACCACTTTTGCTAACTCCCATGAGAAGTCACTCTTGGCAAGTTTAATGTATGCAGCCCGGAAGTAAATAACATCTTTTCAGTAAAGCACTAGCTACAGTGAAGAACATTCATTCTCATCAATTGAATTGTACACAGAAACAGAGTAGCCCTAGGCTCAATAAACAAATGAATTGGGAAAAGGAATAGTGGCCATGAAGTGGCAAACAATCTTAAAAGGAAGGAGGGCATGTCTGAATTGTGAAGAAAACTGTTGGCATTTAAATAAGGTCTGAATGAGTTGGAATTAATGGCACAATTTATTTACACTTTCAATTTA
The DNA here is from genome assembly GCF_052426305.1 of Pelodiscus sinensis. Lineage (NCBI taxonomy): Eukaryota > Metazoa > Chordata > Testudines > Trionychidae > Pelodiscus > Pelodiscus sinensis. The sequence goes on from NC_143054.1 coordinate 19,884,963, forward strand.
CACAATTTATTTACACAATGTAGTGTGTAAGGGAGAAGTTTTATTGTTTTATCTTTTACCAAGAGAATTTCAGAAATATAAAAAAAACGGATACCAAAGTCCCACTGACTTTTGTTGATACCTTAATTCCACGTGTCTTTGAATATCTTCCTACCATTTCCTACCCCCAAATTGTGACCCAATTTTTAGATTGCATGGCATAATCCATTCAACCTTCAGCCCTCTGATTCTGTGATTCTATAACACTTGGATTTGGGTAGCAAAACTGATTATCAGAAAACAAATTTGGATTCCAACAAAGTTCAGGAATTTCTAACTAGAATAATATAAAGTTTTATTTATATTGAAGTCATATGGTTGGTAATCCCATCTATTATTAATATTAACTAATAGTGCCCACTGTGAAATTGTTTTCAGTTGCTTAATTGTGTTTATGTTAAACACACGCACGAACACCTGGATGTATAACTGGTATTAGTAATGTGTCCACTTAACTTCATTTACAAGTTTAATTCTTATGTGAAAGGAATGAACAGAGACATCGGCTGGCTCGCACACTACCTTCCACATCCTAATGATTTAACTAACCAACCGACCAATGGACGTGCTAATTGTTCTTATCAGCCTCTTGTAACTACTTGAACAATCTACCTATTGTCTCCTTCTTTTTTTTCCTCCTTCCCTTATTTATTCTTGGATCTGGACTTCTAATACTCCAGTCATCTGAAGAAGTGGGTTGTGCCCACGAAAGCACAACCATCTACATGTTTTGTTAGTCTTTAAGGTGCTACTAGACTATTTGTTGTTTTTTAAGTTTTTCCTGTTAGGGTATGTCTACACTACAGCATTATTTCAAAATATCTAATTTCGAAATAGTTAGTTCAAAATATCTTATTTCGAAATAACATGTCTACACACAAAATGCATTTCGAAATAGCATTTTTCTATTTCGAAATAGCACGTCCACACTGATTGGATGCTGAATCGCATTTAAGGCCAGCCGGAACTGGTTCCGGGAGGGCATCAGGTCAGGAGTTACTTTGTGTGGCTGCTGCCTGAGGCTATCTAAGGCTTGTGCTTAAAGGGACTCCCCTGGACAGCCGGTTCCCAGGTTTCCCTGCTTGCTTGCCTACCTCACAGAGAGACAGCAAAGCATTTTTTTCTCTGCGTGCTCTGGTTGCCCTCACTCAGAACACCACAGCACTCTGCAACATGGAGCCAGAGCTGCCCCTGGGCACTCTCGTGCTTCTCATGGACGTGTTGCTGCAAGCCTGTCTGCACTTTCTGCAGGCTGCCTTGCAGCATCTGCTGCAGCCCAACCTCCAGGCCATCATCCAGACCCTCCTGGTGTATGTGGAGGAGCAGCTGCAGCTCCTGGACGCCAGCGTGCCCCGCTGCATCTGGTCTCTGGACACCAGCACCGACTGGTGGGACCACATTGTCCTGGAGCGCTGGGGAGACCAACAGTGGACCCAGAACTTCAGGATGAAGAAGGATACCTTCCTGGAGCTCTGCGAGTGGCTCGCCCCTGTTCTGCTGCAACAGGACACACACATGGGGCCCGCCATTCCCCTCCAGAAGTGTGTGGCCATCGCCTTATGGAAGCTCTGCATGCTGGATAGCTACCAATCTGTGGGGAACCAGTTCGGCGTGGGGAGATCCACGGTCGGAGCGGTGCTCATGCAGGTATGGCAATCTCCGGCCAGTGTGCTAGGAGGGAGGGTGCAAGGAGGGAAAAGGGGGGGAAGAGTTAAAGTCCCCTCCCCGGGGAGGTTTGTTCTGTCCCGCCCACACTACGGACTGCCCATAGTGGCCAGAATTGCAGGGGGAGTTGCTCTTGAGGAGTGGGGGTGCAGGGCAGTGGCGGGGAGGGAGCACTCTCAGCCACCCTGGCACCCCAGTGACTCTCACTTTTGTGTGTCCCTGTTCAGGTGGTCAAGACCATCAACAGAGTGCTGCTCCACAGAGTTATCCTCCTCTCTGATGTGGACGCAGTCATCAAGGGGTTTGGCTCTCTGGGCTTCCCCAACTGTGGGGGGGCAATCGACAGGACACTTATCCCGTGCCCCAGAACACCAGTCCTCCCTCTACATCAACCAGAAGGGATACTTTTCAGTCATCCTGCAGGCTGTGTCTGACCACCGGGGCCACTTCGTGGACATCAATGTGAGCTGGTCCAACAGAGCACTTGACGCGTGGGTTTACCGCAACTCCTCCGTGTGCCAGAGGCTGCATGCCGAGACTTTCTTCCCCAACCACCACATCAGGGTTGGGGAAGTGGACATGCCTTTGTGCCTGGTGGGGAATGAAGCCTATCCCCTACAACCCTGGCTCATGAAGCCATACACGGGACACCTCAACCCCTCCCAACAGGCATTTAATGCCAGGCTCAGCAGGGCCTGCATTGTGGTCAACGGTGCCCTAGGCCGGCTGAAGGCCTGTTTTAGATGCCTCCTCACCTGCCTGGACCTCTCAGAGCAGAATGTTCCGCATGTGGTGGCAGCATGGTGTGTGCTGCATTTGTGCGAGAGGAAGGGGGAGGCTTTCCTGCCATGCTGGATGGCAGAGGCCGACCACTTGGCCGGCATGTGCACGCAGCCCCGCATAGCTGCCAGCCGGGAGGCCTATCAGGGGGCTGTCCATATCCGGGAGGCCCTCCAGGAGAGCTTCCACCCGGAGGAGGACTAACAGTCTGCCTGGTGAGCCCCAATGAGGTCTTGTGCCTCATTCCATCCTCACGTCCTTCCACTTACCCCTCCCTAACCCTTCTTCCTGATGTACAATAAAGACACGTGTTCAAGAAAACAAACTGTCTTTATTGAACAAAACTGGGGTGGGCAGGAATGAAACTCAGGTGAGACTGGGGAAAGAAGGCGGGAGAGGGGAGGGAAGAAGGTGGGGGAGGGAAGAAGGTGGGAGAGGGGAGGGGTAAACCTGGGAGAAGGGAGCTGGGAGAGGGAGGCAAGGGGAGGAAGGGGGAGGAGAAGCTCAGGGTCTTGCCGGCCCACCTGTCTCCCAGCACTGCGGGTGCGGGGGCCTCAGCGTCCCCAGAGGGGATGGAGGGTGTGGAGGAAGAAGCGGGATGGGGAGAAGGAGTGGAAGGAGGAGCGGTAGCTGGGGAGGCAGCAGGGGCTGGAGCAGCAGGAGGCAGCCATCTCTTCACAGGGGTCTGCAGGTGGTTGCAGATGGCACAGCCCTGGGCAAGCAGCTCCTACCGGAGCTGCACGTCTTCATGCACCCAGTGGTCAAGGGTGTGGTGCAGACCTTGCAGTATCCCCAGGTGCAGGTCAGCCTGCAGAGTGCCCGGGTGTGGGAGGATGTCCCGGGCGGTGTGGTGCGATCTGCACTCGCAGCTGGTGCGGCTGTGGACAAACAAGAGAAGTGGTCAGTTATCCCTGGGGACACAGTGGGTGAAGCCTAGCCCCCTTCTGCAAGGCAAGGACTACAGGTCTCCGCACCATCAGAGCCAATGTGCTAGCACAGAGGCCGTGTTCGGGATGTCTTGCTATCCCCCGGAGTGGGAACTGGCCCTGGAGTACACTCATGCCCCTGTGCTATATGAGGTGTGGGTCTGTGTATGCAGGGGAGGGGGAGGGAGGAGATGTCCCCTGCTTCTGTGTAGAGGGGGCTTATGGAGGGAGGGCGTCCTGCTGTGTCCTACCCCGGGGTCAGGAGCATGTCATATGCCTTCATACACACACGTGTGTGGCTAACAGGCCGAGGCCCCTGTGTGGCAGCCAGCTGGGACCATGTGCCCAGAGGTGGCATGACACATGCACAGGTTGCTGCGTGATCCATGGCCAGCAAGGCCCACGCGCGCAGTCCCTGGTCTCCCTCCCCTCCCACCCCCGCATAAGGGGACAGTGATGGCACTCACGTGTTGTTGCCTCCCCGGCCTCGGACGACACAGGCGTCAGGGTCGATGGGACGGCTCGGGGGTCCTCGCTGTGCAGCACGCTCCCTCCGGGCTCCTGCGGCTCCTGGCCCTCCTCCTCCTCTGTGCCCTGATCAGGGCCCTCTTCCACAGGGTCAATGACCACCTGGGAGACACAGACTGTCACCCCATCCCCACCCCAGATGCAGTCCAGGGCATCAAAATAGGGGCAGGTGTCTGGGTCTGCCCTTGTTTGGGAGCTGTCCCCTGTGGCCCTGGCATATGCCTACCGCAGCTCCTTAATTTTCATCCGAACCTGCTCCTAGGTTCGGATGTGGCCTTTGGTGGCCAGGCTGGCAACTATCTGCATGTAGATGGTCACATTCCCCCAAACCTCATCATGGATGTTGGAGGCATCCCTCCAAACCTCAGTGAGGTCCCTGATCTCCGCACTGGACCAGGAAAGCGCTTGCCTTTTCCGGCCCCTAGCAGGCTCATGGGGGCTGGCTGGCAGTGGATTGCTGGCTCGTGTTGGGGCCACTGGGTCAAGGGCAGCAAGTACTGGCTCTGGGCTGGCAGGCCTGGAGCTGGCACAGACACTGTGGCCAGACTCTACCCCTTTAAGGGCTCCAGGGACGGGGAGAGGAGAGGAGTTTTTCTGATTGGGGCCAGAGTGGCCAGCAGGGCACCCTAGGAAGGGCAGGAGGCCCCCCATTACAAAATAGCCCCTATTCCACGTCTACACAGCACTTATTTTGAAATAGCAATTTCTAAATAGGCGCTATTCCTTGTGGAATGAAGTATACCAAGTTCGAAATAAGCCCTCCCCTATTTCAATTTAATTTTGAAATAGCAGTTGACTTGTGTAGATGCTAGTAAAGTTATTTTGAAATAACGGCTGTTATTTCGAAATAACTTTGCTGTGTAGATATACCCTTACGACTAACTCAGCTATCTCTCTGAAGTTCTGATACAGCTAGTAGTCCACTGTTTCCAAAATTTGGGTTGGTGAATTTCAATGACAGGAAAAGACATGAGACAAAACCTTACATATTTTGTGAAATGCCACCCGTACTCAAATTTTGGCCCCTTGCCCACCTCTGCACTGCTATACAATGAGGTGATTTTTTTCCATTTCAGATTATTACAGAATGGTTTAAAATTGAACCAGTGATTTAGAACAGTTCTGTTTGTCTTCTGGTTTGTTTGTGTTGCTCAGTTATGTGCTGAAGCTCAGAAATGAAACATGCAACAAATATCATTAATATAACTGAACCAAGCTGTACATGTGACCCAGTGAGAAATCAACATATTTTTCGTACTTGCATTCAAACATTTTGTACAACGCACGGAGCAGCTCGTGCTGCTTTAAACAACTAACTGCTAATTGCTATGGATGCTGTGGATCGAGAGGGAAGCGTCACGCACTGCCCCGGCCCCCTAGCAAAATCCCTCAGCTCCCTTTGGGCAGTTTACGGCCAATAGGAGCTGAGAAATTTTGCTGGAGGCAGTGGCAGTGCTAAGCATCCTCACTCCCTCACTCCCATCTCCCTGTGCTGGAGCAGAGCCACGTGGAGCAGCCAGCCCAGCAGACAGGCATGGAGCCTGTCTCAGGTTTCTGCAGGGCTGCTGGCTGGGAGCCACCTAGGTAAGTGACTCCCAGCCAGAACCTGCCTCTGACACCCCAGAACTCTCTCCCCCCAACTTCCTGCCCCAGGTCACTCCCCAAACCCTCTGCACACCTTTTCCCCTTCTCCCAGGTCACAACTCCCTCCCAGACCTTGTATCTCCTCATATACCCCTCCCCCAGTCCAGAATCCTCTCCTGCAACCACACCCCCTCCTGGACCCTGCACCCTAAGCCCCTTCCCCAGATCACAACCCTCTCCTGCACCCCAGTCCTTTATCCCAAGCTCCCTTCTACACCCCACCCACTGACCCAGACCCCATAGAAGTGCGGTCCTTGACCACTTGGCAAAATCTTTGAGTGCCCCCGATTAAAAATTATTGCCCACCCATGTGTAAGACAAAATTTTATCCATTATAACCTGCTATAAAAGCTGGTTATGAAAATTAGAAACAATGCTGGAAGGTTTGTGAAATGGTTTCTAAGAAAGTTTTTTTTTTTTTTTTTTTACTTTTCTAATAGCTTGGAATATGGTCCATTGATTACAGCATTAACTTAGGACTTGGGGAAATCCTGACTTCAGATTTCTGGTCTGCCAGAGACATTCTGTAGACATTGGACAAGTCATTAATCATCTCAGTCTTGGTTTCCCAAATGCAAATGGGGATAATACCTCACAGGGGTAAAGTGAAGATAAACACATTAAAGATTGTGAGATGCTCACACTGCTCAGATATCATGTTATTAAGTATGGGATAAGTAGATAAAATACAGCATGTTTTGCACCAATTACAAGGTCCAGTTCCCACCTGATGATGACGATGACATACTAGTTAAAAGCAAAAACTTCTACCATTTTACACAAAACCCTTGAATCATGTTAGAATGATGCTCACAAGTCAACAACTATGACAAATGAGGAGTACCAGTTTATTCGAGGGAAGGGTTTTAAATTGGACCACCACGTCTACATGCGGCAAGTTAAATCGGACGACCAGCATTTTAAATTGGTGACCGGCCGCGAATATGCTAATCAAGCATGGGATAATTAAATCCCACACTTGATTTGCAACTTTGGTATGCTTCCTTTGCCTCCCTAGTTTGAACTAGGGGGCAAGTGTAGACATACCCCAAGTGATTTCAAAGCACAGTAAGTATCAATATCCCTAGTTTGTCATATGGGAAAACTGGGGTATGGCAAGGCAAAATGGTTTTATCGTGATCAGTAGCAGCAATAATGGAACATGCCGTTTCCCCTTATTTCCCTTTTCAAATGAACATTTTCTCTCTGCTTTGATTTCTAGCTGATTTTCTATTATGGAGTTGCAGACAATTGGTGCCCCCAACAGTATTTTGAAGAAATCAAGATGGATTTTCCAGATGGGGACATTCGGCTCTGTGAGAAGGGAATCCGCCATGCGTTTGTCCTGGATGCCAGCAGGGAGATGGCTGCCATGATTACAGGCTGGTTACAAGACATTCTGACCAGATTATAAACACTCAATGACGAGGGGGGGAAATTATCCTTTTGTGAATGTGTAATTCACTGTCAGAGTCTGACCCTAATCTTTCTGCGCAGGATAGATTTATGGCTTGTTTTCTACTGCGTCGTCTTACAGAAGGATAAAGTGCACTGACTAGCCTAAAGTGTAGCTTCATCCGCACAATGATATTGGATCACCATGCAGACTCTACTAGGTATTTCAGGGATTCTATCAAATATAAAATCAGCTGATAGCACTGTCCAAAAAATTGGTATTAGAACCACCAGGACATATTTCTGGACATATGGCTGATAAGTGCTAGAAGTTCAAAAAGAGAGCAAGGAAAGGAAAGACGCAAAGTCAGACGCGTCTATGTGGAATGTCTTAAGTTAAACAGCTAAATCCATATTAATCCACTTTCATAAGTGGCATGGTTCTCAGTGGTACTGCATATGTTCAGTGCCTTTACAAAAATCAAGCCACTTTTGTCATGTTCCTAAATACAAATGGTAGGTCCCTAATTCTAGTGGAGGTACAACTTTAAAACTCTTGACCTAAATGCACAAGTTGATGAATTCCCAATAAGAAAATGGCCAGCATTTCTGTCACAACTGGATGTGCAGACAAAACTTATAGGCCCAGATCCTCAGATGTGTAAATAAGAATAGCTCCATCAAAGTTTGCACCAGACAAGTGAACTGAAGAAAAGTGTCCTAGCAATGAGACTGTGAAATACAGGACACTCTTGCAATTCACAGAATTGCTATTTGCGGTTTTGTGTATTCGCTCTTGTTCAAGCCATGGCGGTTGAGGGGCAGCAGGAACTAGGAGCTGCAGAGAACTCACCCTGACTCCCAGCCTCTGCAGTGAGTTCCTTGCAGCTGCCAGAACTGCAATGAATTCATCAACTTGAGTTGCTTGGGGCTGCCAGAAGCTGTGATGAGTTCCCTGCAGCTCCCAACCCCCATGGTCTGTTCTCCATGGCTCCCAGGCCCGGGGTGAGTGCAGGAGCCATGGGGAGCTCACCGCGGGGGCTGGGAGTCATGGCTCCCAGTGGTCATTTCGTCATTTACAGTGGTGCTAGGAACACATCCACATGAATGGTGAGAGTTTCCTGTAGTCTCTCAAAGAAAAAGATAAAAATCTGAGTCCCCAGAGACATTTGAAAATAGAAAAAGCACTTGATAATAAAAGAAACAATCCTTCCCGAGCAGGGAGACAGTTGACCTAGTACAGGCCTGCACAACTCGGAAAGCGACGAGGGCCATATTGCTCCAAAGAAAAGTTACGGGCCGCAAGTAGGGATGCTCTCCCAAAAAATACCAAACATACGGCTAAAAATTTTTGCTGAGCCAAAAAAAAACTACACTTCCGCATGTCTCCACTTGGCCCCCCTGGCATTTGTCTCTCCTTTACCCTGCCCCTTGGTGTCCTCCCCTTACTCCTGACCTGCCCCCCTCCCCTCAGCACAAGCCTCTTCCCCTCCTCTACCTGACTTCTGCCTTTTTGAATCTGGCAGTTGCTGGCTGTGACATCATGAGAATCGCCGCACTTCTCCTTTCTCAGTGGCACTTTGCTCCTCTGCCCAGCTGGTGGATCGGATGGGGCCGCACTACCCGTAGTTGTCACAGGCCGCACAGTGAGCCCCTGTGGGCCGCATGCGGCCCTCGGACCATGTTGTGCAGGCCTGACCTAGTATGTCTTATTCATTTCTAACTTGTATGATCCACTAAGAATTTAAATAAGGCATTAGAAGAGATGATGACGAAAGCCTGTCGATGCAGGAGGTCAGACTGGATAACCCAAGAATACTCTTCTTGCTATTCTTTTATATGATTACACACACAGAGAGAGAGTCATTTCTGGTAAGTTCCTCTGTTACTTTCAGACAATTAAAAGCAAACTAGCAGAATCCAATTTCTAGGTTTTTGTGAACTTGTCTTCAGAATTCCAGGGCTGTATAACAGCTGGTAGGATTAAATGACCTCTTGCACCATTTGCTGGCTTGGTTGTTGAAACTAACCAGTTAATTTATGGATGATGTTTGTGTCTAACAAAACAGAAAGATGCTGCTTAATGTTGAAATGTTAGACAATCAGTAATGGCAAAAGCTGAATGTGTTTGAGGCAATTGTCCCATCAAACTTTTCTGTGAAACTAACTTGCTCATGGTTATGACACACTCATAGAAGCTGCCTTCCCTCAACAGGGCCATAGTGGCAATAGACTATATTTTGTTGCCTTACGGTACTGTGTCCGTTTTTGAAATCTACAGTTATATGTCTGGTCAAACAGCCCCCAGGTTCTGATGTGCAGTCATTCTGGATGTACTTTTCGCTGCAGCTTCTGAACCTATGTGCTGTCGTAGATACTCCATGTGGCAGAGTGAAGCCTACGTGTGTACATTAGCAACAAATGTCAGCATTGAGTTCAATAGATTCTTCTGTAATTTTGTGTTGATACGATTGAATTAAATGTTTGTTCCTTGCTGTATAATGAGTATATGGAATCAGGTTGTAAACATTCAGCTGATTTTAAGTGGCCCTTCCAGAGACAGAAAATCTTACAACAAGCAACCACTGAAGCCTGAAAACAGAAAACCTATGGTGTATGCTTGTCCACAGTGCATTATTCATGGATAGCAGATGAGGAGCTGACTTCACAGGACACAAACCTTGTGTATTCTCTTTGTATTGTTGTTCTCTTGTGCCCTGTTAAACGATGATCCCACAGTAAATCCCACTGATTGCACTGAGACCTATCATGAAGGCAGAGTTGGTCAGTAATAGCTAGATCTGCTGCTGAATAATCCCTTATGACTTTATTAAATCTGTTTGCTCTAAGGCTAATGAGAATTTTATGAATGAATCAAGTCCTTCCTCCTGGGAGCTGATTCCGCATGGCTGAAGTCTGGAAATATGCTACTCTGCCTGGCGCTAACATGAAAGTGCCTCGTTTTCAGATGTACTGCTGCCCCCTACCCTCTGCACCTCTTTTTGAAGCCAATTGGAACTCATCAGAACATCTGAAAATCAATCTCTGTGTATTGTGCTGATTGATCTGATCGGCAGTATGAGAAACATTATTCTTTTCACACTGAGAACAGCAGACTTTTCACCAGGAAAATCCAGCTTCTCTGGTGCTAAGGGGTTAATCAAGATGTAAGGCACAGAGCTGCAAAAGAGAGCGAAAGTGTCAGTTTACTGTAAGAATGCCCTAATAAATACCATAAGAATGCCCTAATAAATCTTTTAGTCTCTAAGGTGCCTCAGGACTCTTCATTGTTTTTGTAAGAATACAATAAAACCTTGCTAATTTGCAGTAATGACTGGCAACTAATTGAAAATGAATTAATTTTATTAATTAGGCCCTGATCCAATCAAATGTTAAAGCTCATGTTTAATTTATGAATAATCCCATGAACATACACAGAATTTCAGCTGATGCTTAGTGCTTTGCTGAATGGGGATGAGATGCTAAATATCTGAAGGTATATGTATGTTAAGTGGTTTGCTCATTTGGGACCTTTAGGAGATAGTGACCAAACAGTAAGAAAAGTAAAACAATTACACGACAATTACAAAGGACTTGCTTGTAATTTGACATCAATTATTTTGTTTTAATTATCCTACTTTATAACGTAGTGACTGCAGAATTTTCACAAACTACTACTTGATATGGGAGCCATAGTCCCTTTTTCAAAAGTGACTTTGGAGTCTACATCTCAGTGAAAGTCAATAGATTTAAGCTCCTGAACCACCTAGCCTATTATTTTTTTGCTTCCAACACTTCCTCTTGGTATGAGTCATAGAGTACATGGTTTAGTGAGGTTCCCTAGTATTGAAGAAGTGTGCCAGATATGCAAAGTTCAGCAGTTATGGTAGGGATTTTGCACTGGGACATGCAGCTAAGCAGAGAGGACAGTGAAAGAAGACACACTGCAGAATCTGCCCTCTACGATTGTTTACATTTACCTAATGAATTTTTCAGAGAATCAGTTCATATTTGCATTGTTTCCCCCACACTCGTGCCCAAAGCCTGCGAACAAACTCTCTGAACAAGAGGCAAAGTTTGATTGTAAGTAAAGTTGCTCAAAACATTATCGTGTAAACCTGCTGGACCCAGGAAATTGTATTGTTAGCCTCAGCCTCACAGGTCACACTCAGGCTCACAATAACAGTGAGGTTCTGAGTCTCTTTGCTCACAGTAAAACTTGCTTTTTCTTGGCATCTAGATAAAATAAGACTCAAAGGAGAGTTTGTGAATGACCAGGCACAGTTAAACCAGCATAAATGGCTGGAACAACTTTAGTAAAAATAAAAACTGTAGTGGCAGTAAATACAGCCCAATTGCCAGAAGTGATTGTTGCTCAAGGCATCATCAAGCTGAAGTTATGAAAGAGGACAATGCTTGCACAAAAATGGGACAGAGAAGGAAAAAGTCACTACCTTCGTCTTGAGAGAGTCTTAATTAGAGATCATTTTCAAGTCTTCAAGCTCATGCTAAGTGAACCAGATTTTTCCATTTCGTATATTGCACAAAAGTACTTGCAAGAAAATAATTGTGCTGTGGTTTCCTACCAATTTGCAAAGGCTAATAAATATGGCATGTTGTTTAAAACATGACTCATTTTTCAATGTGTAGTTTGTTGTTCAGATCCTTGCTGAAAGGTTCTCGATTATCCTATGTGAAGAAACTCAGAATGTAAATGACAGCTGGGGAATGCGCCTTATTTTTCCTATTCACTAAATCTCGACCTAATGTCCCCAGCCTCTCAAATACACTACACTAAACCCAATCTTCACAAAAATCCTTAGGTATGCAGGCCACACGGAATGGAGTTTGGCAGGAGGAGAGGAAATAGAGGCATTCCCAATGCCCCTGCTCAGTTTCTCGTTTTTATTAAAGGGGGGAACCTTTAAAAATTGCCAACAATGCTGTTGTGCCAGATACATTTGTTATTAAGAGGAATAATGTTCACAGTTTGGGCTTTCTTATATAAATGTTTACTTCCATCTATTGTTCCTTCAGTAGGGGGTCACTTTTCACTGGCAAAACAAGTGAGTTTACACAGAAGAGATCAGACAAGTGTGAAGTGAGAGGGATATCAAATGCAGATTATGGGTTGAGGACCCAATACAGCAAATCACTTAAGCATGTGCCTAACTATAAGCACGTGAATGGTTCCATTGACTTCCCGGGAGTGACTCATGTGCTTAAAGTTACATATGTGCTTAAGTGCTTTCCTGAACTAGAGCCTAGGATATGTGGCACCATATAAAGGTCCTTTTACATGCTAAACTTCCTTATCTCTAACTTACAGCAGACATGGGAGAAGATTCTAAGAGAAAAGGAAAACAAGTTACGTGGCTCACTAGATGGAGGTTTCCTTCTGTTTTCATAACCCTATGGGCTTGCACCAGGCAATTTCCAAAACAGGACAGAGCCAAACACAGGCACATTCCTTTGGAAATTTCCACTTTGAGGGAGAGAAAATTGAAGTACTTGCATTAGTGAAACAATGGCCAGGTAATATTTAATCACTGAGCACAGACAGAGCCGCACCTGCTGTGCTGTACTTTGTATAAAAGCCTTCCCATATCATCTCCCGGAGTTCACTGTCGTGTACAGAATTGGGAAACCCTCCCAATTAAGTCTCTGCCTAGGTATAAGAGCCTGATCCAAAGGCCATTAAAATTAGCTTCAGCCTGGAAAATGCCAGCATTGGAAGAGTTAAATACTTCAGGCAATCTTCTAGTGCCTGATCTGCATATGTTTCTCTCTGGCTTTGAAAAGTGATGTTAGTCTGTTGTGAATGAAACACAAATCTCATGCCTTTCAGGATTTTTCCGTACTCACAAATTTGCCTTGCTCCACATAAACATGCTTACACATAAACATGCTCTACCATATTGTATAAGGTAGGGACCTAACAGGAGGCATTCTTAGTAATACTTCAGGCCAGTACGTGTGGGGCCAGTATGTGTGAAAGCACCCCCCATGGTCTACCAAACAAGCATGCACCAGCCAGCCAGGGGAAAGCAGGAGTGGTGCGCTGCCTGAGCCTCCCTCCCCCATGCTCTGGCCAGCCGGGAGAAGGCTGGGGCTGATTTCCCCACTTACTTGCGGGACCATGGGGAGTGTATTCACACCCTTGCGGTCCACATTTACCAAAAAAAACCACTCCCTCCACCGCCCAGAAATTCCTGCATAATAGCCTGTACGTAGTAAACTCCATTTTACTCTCAGGGCCTGAATTTACACTCACTGACACTCCTGTAAATCAAGAGTAACTGCAATGAAATCGTAAGAGTTACTTTGTTGGAAAATTCCTGAAAGTGAGAGGAGTATCCAGTTGCATAAAGTCCAGTTTAAGGATAGGTTTTTCCAAAGTGCCTAAGGGTATGTCTTCACTTTCTACTGGATCAATGGGCAGCGACTGGTCCAGCAGGGCGTTGATTTATTGCATCTAAAATAGACATGAAAAATTGACCACTGATGCGCCACCAAAATGAGAACAGTAAACAGAGTCAACGGGAGAGCGTCAGCTGTTGACTTACTGTGATGAAGATACCACGGTAAGTAGATCTAAGTATGTCAACTTCAGCTACATTATTCATGAAGCTACAGTTGCGTAACTTAGGTTGACATACTGTAGTGTAGACAAGGTCTAAGAGAGTTAGATGCCCAACTTACACTGGAAGATAATGGAGTTGGATTCTTGCCTCCTTTTTTTCCACCCTTTCTCGTACATGACTAATGTTTGCTGTCCAATCAGTCTTGAGTAGGAAGTAGGCTGTACCACCTAGAGCTACACCACCTAGAGCAAATGAGCACCACAGCACAACCATCTACTGTTTGAACTAAAGCAGTAATCCCTTTCGACCCTGAACCCTGAGAAGCTGCCATTGGTTTCATTGTGAATTTCTTGTCTATTAGCCAAGATCAGTAGTCTGTATCAATAGCAGATGAGGCAGTAGGGATGTGGCACAGCAAATAGACCAAAGTTTGGGTTAGAAAAGAAAAAGCAGTTAATTTTACACTGCATTTGTTTGTGCTTTTAATATCCCAGATAAACCAGGAAATAGATACTCTTTAGCTACACAGCAAGACTAGGGATGTTCATAACCAAACATTTTCCATTTTTCAACACAAAAAAATCCTCAAAAGGAAGAAATTTTTTCAGAAAAACATATCCATAAAATATTTAATAAACTTATCTGTACAAAATATTAAAAAGATTAATGAAGAGTATACAGGAATGCTTATTTAACAAATATATACTGCTATATAATATATTCAAGAAAATATAGATTGCTGTTTACAGTTCATTTACAATTCAATATGTACAATCTATTTAAACTTTAGAATACATACACACAATGCATTTACACCATCAGTTACAGAACGCTTCTGTAGAAACATCTCACACAGTCAGACCTGGAAAAGATGAGCAAAATGAATGCATAATTTTGGAGGAACATACTGTCCTATGAGAGAAAGTATTGTTTTGAGACACACATTATAGAAGAGGTACATACTGGCACAATGACCCACTGATTGGTTTTAAGCCTTCTTTAATCAGAGAAAAAATATATAAATAAAATTATGGCTGGTCAAGACAGAGCATTATTTTGTTCTAGGAGCTGCACATATTTTGTTCTTATTTTAAAGAATGCACTTGCAATGACAGTAAATTCAGTAATGGAGCAGGCTTGGATGAACATATTTTGAGATCTTTTCTGTTGGGGTCATTAGAAATATGGAACAGGTAGAGGGATGTTTTCTGCAAAAAACATGCATCAAACTCTTACTAAGGGAAAAAGTTCAGAATTTCAAACATGGAACAGCATGAAATTTGCCCAAAATGTTCAGCCAAATACGGTAACAGACAGACTTTGGTTACTTTGATTCCAAAATGTGTCCTTACCCAAACCTGCACCAAAATAGCTATATTAATGTTAGGAAATAGATTTACTTAAATGGGGAAATAAAACAGCCCTAAGTGTATGCTTGGAAATGTTGGCCTTATCCTTTTTAAGTTAAGTGAGAGAAAGTGAATGTGAATTAAGTGGGAGAAAGTGAATTAGAGAATCCCACCTGATTTCTCAAATGAATAGGGCATATGGGCTTTCTTGACGTCAATGGCAAAGGTTCCAGTAGGGCCAGGATTTTAACCTTTGCTCTGATTCTGATCATTCTGGTATAAATCAGGGTAGCTCTCCAGATGTTAATGGAGGTACACCAGGGTACAACTGATGTAAGATCAGGATCAGGCACTTTGGCCTCCATTCAGAAGGGCATCCCTATTCGGCAAAGCAATTAAGCATGTGATTAATTTCAGATCATATTGTCACATTGATTCAAAGTTAAGCACCTGCTTAAGTGCTTTGCTGCTCTGGCCCTTAGTACTCCAGGTTAGCATTCTCTGTGAGTTTTAACCCACTCTCTCACTTTGGTTATGAGAAGCATTCCATGCCTTGCAAAATCAGCCCCCAAAATATAAAAATGGACTAGGAAATAATGAGAAAGAAAGAGAAGGAGCAAATCCAAGATAATAAAATGCCATCCATGACTTGGGGCCATTACTGAAACCCAGGCTTAGTTCCAAACCAAACTACATCAAGACTATCTAGATGTGCAACACTATTAATTTTCAAATTTCTACCCTATTCCGTCTCCTTACTTGTGAGCCTGATACTGAATCTCTTTTGCACCAGTCTGAGTCAGGCCTGTCTCCCATAAAGTAAATAAGTTTACACGGGTGTGAAACCACTTCAGGCAAGGAACAAATCAACCCTAGGGCCTGAGAAGCATTAGACTGTAAAAGTATCGTTCAAGATGTAGAGCTTCTCAACTGGTGACTTACACCAGTGGGAGATCTGACTCATAATTTTTTAAGGCCCAAAACAGGAAGACTTGCACACGATCAGCGGTCAGAGCAACTTAAAACTTCTTACAGGTACTGCCCTATTGCAATCTGAGTCCCTGCCAGCTCTTTCAATGGCTCCCTGCTGGCTTTTGCCACAGCTCAGCCAGCTCTTGCCAGAGCTGCACACCGGGGTGCTTCCGCTTACTTTCACCTCTGCATACGATATAGATAGCTTTGCATGTCTGCATTGACTTGTGCTTAGTAATGCCCCATAGCATGGATAAAAAAGATTGAATGCAAATGATTCATCATAGAACACTTACAACTGCTTAGGCTACAGTGCAACACACATCAATCCTGCTATATCTAGGCTAGACCTAGAAGGTTGGCTTATGGTACGCAGATCCAGCTATGTAAAATACGTAGCTGGAGTCGGCTTCCTTAAGCCGAGATTGGTGGCATCCACACAATGGGAGGTTCCCCTTACTCCTTGCAACTGTGAGGCGTACAGGCACTGGCTGGAGCTGCCCTCAGCATTCAATGTATGGGTCTATACTAGACCTGCTAAACTGAACACCAGAACGTAGATCTCTGGCACGGCGAGTGAAGACGTGCCCCTTTGGTTTTATCAGTGATTTATTTGAAGAGAGGGAAGCCAAAAAAAATTCTTCCTGCCCCAGTTCATTGGCCCTGAATAATCTGTTTTCCCCCCTCTATAGATGTATTTTCCATAGTTTACATTATCATTCGCAGCTGGGGGCCTTTGGCGGCTGTTTCTTCTTCAGATAAATCACTGAGCAAGATCCTCAGCTCCTGTCCTTCCCAGTGGTTCCCTAAATTTCAGTGGAGCAATGCTGATTTACACCAAGCAAAATGTTTGGCCCAAAGGGTTGAATGGTCATCTCTTCTGTACTGATGGTTGGAGAGAGAGAGAGTTACACAGTCAGGCTGGCAAAGTGGAATGGCGGACCTGGGCATTTTACAGAGGCAAGCTTTGGAAGCACTCAGCCAACTTTGCAATAGAACTTTCTGTCCTGTTGCAAAGCAAAAAATTAAACCCATTCCAACCTCACTTAGACACGTCATGGGGTATTGACTAATCTGGCATATTTGGCCTTTGGGCGTCTGAGCAAAGCCCACGGAAGTCAAGTGGAGTCTTTCCAGAGGCTTTCAGATCAGACCGTTGAGTAACTAGTGAGAGCTGGGGAACACAGCCCTGTTTTGAAGAACAGGGAGGTTTGAACTGAACAGTGTTCAGATTGTCATTTGTTCTCTCCTTTGCTCAGGCTTTTTTTCTCCTCAGCACAGCCACTTTGCCCCTATCCAAACAAAAGAATAGCCACTGTTATTACAGTGCCCAGCTACAAGGACAACAGGAAGCTACCATATTTCCAGATGGAATTGCTCCAAGGTAGGTAAATATCTTTCATCAATGTCACAGCTATTAGTACTTCTACTGCCTGGGCCAGGAAGACCGATGAGACATGGAGTTAGGTCTTTTGGTCATGAATGTTATTGACACTAAATGAAAAGTAGATTCCTCGCCTCTTTTAAAGTTACAAGTGAAAGTGTGAAACCAATCCTGCTTCTATTGAACTTAGTGGTAAAACTCCCATTTGCTTCAGCCGGCAGAAGCAGCCCCTAATCCAACACATCAGTTCTCAGGGTGGATTCAGCATAAGGTTAGTTCAGCTGTAACTCCACAAGGCCTACAAGTGGAGCAAGGGAATGATCCATTCATCTCTGATTACCTGTAAGGCCTCGATCCCACACCATATGCCAAGCTTTATGCATGAGGAACTCAGGTGCCATAATTAAGCATGCTCCCAAGTATTTGCAGTACCGGGGCCTAAAGCTATAAAAGCTGATAGTATGCAAATAGCCACAATATTTTTGTCTCAATATGACATTTCAGCTTAGGCTGTGTATACACTAGCACTTAGGTCATTCCATGGATGTAAGTAAGCCATTCCCCAAGCAATGTAAGTTAAACCAGCCTAAGCTCCAGTGTGGACACAGCTACTACTGCTCATGGGGGCTACAGTAGTTTAGTCGACAGGAGAGCTCTCTTCCATTGACTTAATGAATCTGCACTAACAGTGCTACAGTGGCGTAGCCATAGCCTCTGTGGTTTGTTATTACTGTGCGTCTCTATCCATTTCTGGTCTGTTCATTAGGATTATTCCAGGCATCATTAATTAATACATTCTGGGCCTTAATCCAATCAATTTACCCCACTGTAGGCAAGGAAAATAGCACTAATTCCGTAGTGCTTTCCCAGTATAGATCTGCTGTAAGAAAAGACTTTGTCACTACAGATTTGTTCACTAAACCTTTGTGTCAGCAATTACACCTTTTCTCTCTATGCTTGCCTTTTCTATTTCAGGTAAAAAGTTTTCATTCTAGTATTGTTTCTTTAAGAATATTTTAAAAAATCTGTGAGAGGAAGAAAAAAAGTTTTAAACAGCCTGGAAAAAATGATTTTTGCCAGTAATCAGCTTGGACATTATAATGATTTGCAAGTTAACTTTGGCACCAATCCATTTTGCCTTCAACTCCCCTTACCTTGCCATTCCATAGAACACATGTGCATGTGTACACAACAGTACTCGTGAGGTTTTAGGACACAATTCAAGGAATGCACTTAAGCACATGCTTAACTTCCATTGGCTTCAATGTGCTTAAAGTTAGGCGCATGCGTCAGCATTTTCCTGAATGCCAGGGCTTCCCTGAATTTGAGCATTAGTGGCTCCAAATCAAATGGTAACAATTTGCAAGTTTCCTCTCGTCTGTTGTGAATTATTCCCATGGAGGGAAGAATAGAGCCAACAAATTGTAAATACACAGTTCTTTTCAAATGCTTAATATTTCTAGCTTAGCTGTAATTATATCCTGAAGATAAAAACAGTGCTGAAGGTCAAATAAATTTTGCTATAGAATATTCTCTGCATGGAAACTGTGGCTTTTTTTATTGGAATGGTTGTATAAACACTGCAGATTGAGAGCTTATAATTATCCATTGAAATCACTCTAAATCTACTGACTTTACATTTGTACATGTTCATACTCCGCTATCCTATGCAGAATGCTTAGACATGCCCAAAGCTATAGACCAGGCAAGAAATGCCTAATCAAAATGACATTTTCAGTTGACTGGTTTCATAACTTCAATTGTTATCATTATGGCTTTGATAAATTAAAAATGAGAGGACCATTGGTTAGTGCATTGGCCTCAGACTTGGGTTTCAATTCATGGCTCTGCCACAGGCTTTTTCTGTGATCTTGGGCAAGTCGCTTAGCCTCTCTGTGCACCAGTTCTCCACCTGTAAAATGGGGATGACATGACAGTCCTACCAGGCAGAGGTAAGGTGCTCAGCTATTACATTGATAAGGACCACATCAGTATGACAGAGGATTCTGCCTTGATGTATGTTGTTAGCTATTGTAGTTGTAAACACTGGGTGGAAACCAGTGCTGTACAATATGTAAGTCCCACTAAAGACCTGTGGAAATTGACTCCTTAGGAGTAGGTTGGGGGGTAGATGGTACAGAGGCCTTGTGCAAGCTCTCTGCATCACGGGAATTTCACTCACCAATTGTCAAACTCCCTTTAGCATGGTGGGGTCCCCAGGAATACAGGATCAGCCTGGGTGTGTCATTTTATCTTCAAATATTGCCAGGGAAGAATAGTTAGGGTGCTGGGGATAAAATGAAGTGCAGGGCCCTATTTTCCGGAGGCAATCAGCAGGTTTTCCCTGCCTACTTCCAGTATGTTGCAGCTGCTTTGGAGAGGTCTTAAAAATTCTCTACACACAGAGACAATTGACAGCAGATTGCAAACAGGCAAACTAAGAAACAGAACTTATGACCTTTTGCTCCAAAAACTGGCATCTACCCTGCAAACTAAAGGAATAATGCTGATCTACAGGCCCCGCCCCCCTACTACAAAGCAGTATCATGCACAGACACACAGACTTTAGTTTCACTTTATTCTGCCTTCTACTTCTTTCTAGACTTACACCTGGATTACATTTGACCCCAGGGACTTGATTTCTCTCTCATTTACACCCATCTTATGCTGATTAACTGCAATGGACTTCATCCTGGTTTATACACGTGAATAAAAGCAATAGAAGGCCCCAAAGGTGAAATCCTGGCCCAATGAAAATCTGTGAAATTTTTGCCATTGATTTTCAAGGAGCCACAACTTCCCCTTTAGTATTCATATCCTGCATCTACAGAGCTGATTTATTTGCACATTTTACTGTAATTTTCAAGTATATATATTTCACTCTCTTTACACCTCTGTTGCAATATGGGATATTCCTGCTGAGAACAGAAATAATTACCCAGTGCAAAATAGTCGGATGCCAATCCAGAGTAATGACATTATCTGCAGTGGAGTCACTGAGGATATACTCCAGAGAACACCTTCTGACCCGTCAAACAAAAAGATTAAATCCCTTTTCTTTTGCAATCTTCATTTTAATGAACAGATCAAGTCCTAGTGAGGAATACAACAATACATTGTTTGTTGCCAAAACACCCTGAAAGCTCTTCTGCACTACAGAAAGTCAAGGGGAATTGGATTCTTATTGGTTAGCACCACTTTAAAATTGAGTTAAATGTGTTCCCCAGTTTTTCTCAGACACTGATTGCTATTTCAGTGAACTTCTGCTAAGGTTTTGCAGGCAAAAAGAGAGATGGGAGCAAAAAAGCTTTGTGCTGAAGGATGTGCCACTGTAGTTTTCCCTATCTAAAACCAAATGTGCCTACCTAACAGAAAGGCAGCCACAGATAGCAGATTGAGACTGGTTCTAAAATAAACAAACAGTGGATATTATCATAGCCTCTTTCACTTTGCCTTAACCTCACCCCAATTTTTTTAATGCAGTGATCATGAACGATGCCAGGCAGAATTCAAAAGATTAAATTCTATTGTTTATCTGCAGACTAGGCAAAATATTTGCTATGAGCAGGACAATGCAGGTTTTCACTACCCTGCCCTACAATACATTTCAGTCTATTTTAGTATGTCTGTACTGTCCAGTAAGCCTGTGCTTTGGGGTTTGAGCCCAGGCATCCCTTCTGTTCACACACAAATCAGTCCTGCTCGGGTCAGCAGAGCCCAAATCCCAATGTGAGTCAAGTCCAAGCCCTACCATTTTGCAGTGTAGACACAGGTCAAGCCACAGACTAGAATCTGAGTGGTACTGTGTGGACATGCAAGCCTTGCTGTAAGAACTAAATCCAGCAATTGTAAACCTAGGTTTATAATACAGTGTGGATGCTCAAGCATGGGTTTGGAAATACCAAGTCCTCAAGCCCAAGTCCCACAGACCTAACCTTAGTGGACAGTGCAGCCATATTATCCTTAGATTTTTCTGCACCCGTTGCCATAGTTCTTAACCTTGTTCTGGAGGGACCTCCTCTAGTATTGAAAAATATGGTAAGTTTCCAGGGCCTATTCTTTCCTTGCCAACTTTTTGACAAGGTAGCCATCAGCTGGCATTTACCATTTGTGCCTGTATCTAGTGCTCAGCTACATTTGAACCAGCTTTGAACCGCCCTCACTAATATTTTTAGAAAATAGAGAACTGAGGGGTGGGGGAAAGTATTTGAGCAATAAGAAAAAACACAAAGCAGCCAGTTGCATTTGAAAAATTAAGCCTTAAAAGTCTTAGCAACATTGTAAACTACATATTTCCAGGACAAATTGCCTCAGAGATGTTCATGTTAGTCTCCTTACTTTTAATAACTTGCTCCAACTTTTATCTTTAATAACAATGAAACTTGAAACAAACCTGTGAACTCTCCAGCTGACCTTTACAGGAGTACTTGCTATGGCTTATCCTCATGAAATGCATGTCAACTAGCTAGCATTATTTACAAGCCTCAAACCACTGAGAGACAGAGTCAGCTGAAAAAAAATCACAAGATCCGAAATAGAAAACACATACCGCACACTATTGGCAAGGAGTCAAGTCTTCCTTTACACTGTTAACTCTGTGTCTTGCAATAATTCCAGTTGAAGAATGTGCCATACTTAACATTTGTTTACATTCATTCTGGTGTAGGGAGCCAAATTGTCATTTGTTAATTACACAGGTGTAAATCCAGAGTGGCTCCATTGAAGTCAATGGAGTTAAACCAGATTTACACTGGAGCAAAATTTGCCTCCACTGAATCTTATATTTGCAGACTTAGAGAACCCGATCCTCAGGTGATGTAATGACAAACAAACATAAAATTATACCAGAGGGCTATGTCTACACTACAGGGTTTTTGCGCAAAACCAAGCGTTTTTGCACAAAAACCTGCGGAGCATCCATACCTCAAGCATGTTTTTGCACAAGAAAAATTTACAGTAAAACAGCAGAACAGAGAGCTTTTTGCAATGTAGGTACACCTCCTTCTATGAGGCATAACTCCTTTTGCACAAGAGCTCTCGTGCAAAAAAGTGTGTGTGGACGCTCCACAGGGGGTTTCTTGCACAAGAAACCCCTATTGGCAAAAGCACAGGTGCTCCAATAGCCATTCTTTTAATGGCAATCAGAACTTTCTTGTGTAAGAGTGTCCATGCAGTGTGGATGCTCTCTTGCACAAAAGCACTCGCTTTTGCAATGCGCTTTTGAGGTGTGAATGTGCTTTTCTGCAAGAAGTTTTTGCGGAAAATCTCTTCCTCAAAAAGCTTCTTACGCAAAAACCCTGCAGTGTAGACAAAGCCGAGAGGATCTAGCCCAGAGTCCATTTCATTATTATTAATATTGCCTGGCTTACTCTATATAATTGTATTATCTCTTCAGGGCATTTGTTATCATTAGAGTTGAACCCAACCCAAGCTTATAGATCCAAACTCTTCTGAACTTTGAAATAGCTTGGATCCCAATCTAGTTCTTTGAGGTTACACCCTCTCTCTACAATAGCATAAATCAAATCCCCAGATCCAAACATTCCTGATCTTTGGGAAAGATTGGCTTCCGATCTAAACCCATACTTTGCCACTTGGACCCATATATAGTTACAAAGTTGATTTAACTCCTACAAAAGCAAACTACTGTATTAATTTGGCAATATTTTAGCCAGTACTAGAAAACATATGGTATTTTCTCAAAAGCCTATTAAATTGCCACAGAGATGTGCAAATAAGATTCTACTCTCAGCTAACAGCTAAGAAATCCGGAATCCATGGCCAGCTGCTGCCCTCTTTTGCATAGCTGCAACAGAGGCCACTGTCAGGTCCATGACATCCATTTCTGCCCTTTCATTGAGGCATGAGTGTCTCAGCCGTAAGAGCATAAGTGCCATGCAGATGGTAGGTTGCCTAAATGACTTTTGAGTAGTACAAAGTGCTTCTATTTAATGTTCTCTATATATTAAGGGGTTACACTGTGGTTTAGTCTCCTACAAACACATACGTAGCCACAAGCAAACTGCTCACCTTTTATGGGCAGAGTGTAAATATTAGTGAATGTTTCCCTCAAGTGCTTTTTGGCCCCTGTGAGTATGCCAACATAGGACTCAAACCATTTTCAAATTATTATAAAAGCATTGACTGCACAAACAAGAAGGCTAATTAAATGTCTGAATTTTCTCTGAGGAAGTTCTGGCTCTATTCATTTGTTTTAATTCTGTCAAAAAAAATTAAAAAAAGTATTTTAAGTCTTTGGCCTCAGTGGTGCACTCATGTTGGTGTCAGTCAGCAGCAACTCATTAATGTCAATGGAGCATCATAGATTGATATATGTTAAAGGGACATTAAGAGGTATCCAGAGGTATCCCGGAAAAACTCCGCCGCATCCAGGGAGCGCGTCTGCTCTTTTGCTTTTTTTGTGGAAGAGCAGGTGTGCTCTTTTGAAAGTCCTCCCACAAGGAAGAAGGGATCTTCTGAAAGAGGAGGCTTTTCCAAAATTTGGCCCAGTGTAGACAGACCAAATTTTGGAAAAGCCTCTTCCGAAAAAACTATCTGAAAAAACTATCGCAGAGTGCAATTTGCATACCTTTTTCCGATAGTTCAATATTGTCTGACATAGCCCATATCTCCATCTAGCCCACATCTTCTGAGCCATACTAGATTTCTGGACAGATATTTAGTCTTGATTTAAATACTTTGACCATCACTTCACTAGGTACCTTGTTCTGCTGGTCAAATACCTTCACTGTTAAAAATTCTCACCTACTTTTTAGTCTGAATTTGTCTAGCTTCAGCTTACACACATTGGATCCTCATTATACCTTTTCCTGCTTGTTTAAAGAGCCTTCTGCTTTGGGAAATCTCTTCTCCATGTTGGCGCTTGCAACTCATGATGAAGGTACTTCTTAACTTTCTCTTGAATGACCTAAATAGATTGACCTATTGCTGTGAGAGCCTTAAGGGAGGCTTTCCAGAC
Organism: Pelodiscus sinensis; assembly: GCF_052426305.1. Lineage (NCBI taxonomy): Eukaryota > Metazoa > Chordata > Testudines > Trionychidae > Pelodiscus > Pelodiscus sinensis. The sequence continues at coordinate 19,909,208 of NC_143054.1, forward strand.
CTTGAATCATACTCGTAGCTTTTTCTAAATTCTCTCCAATTTTTCAACAAGTGTAATTTACTCTAATGTAAAACCAGAATCAAACCCTGGGAATTTATACAATCAAGATTTGATTGAACCTAATGGGAGTTGTGCCTGCAAAAGGGAAGCAGGATGAGGCCTGAAGTTTTGTTTCTCTCCCACTAGCCCAAAGAGCAAGTTCTCAATTGTTAAAATTCTTTAGCGGCTCCTTGGCAATTTCTCATTTTTGTTCCTGATTATGTGTCCATTATTCAGCACATAATTGAGAATGAATAGCATAATGGCAAAAATGTGCTTACGGAGGTGAGTAGCCCCATTTAAATTGAACAGATGGGGTAAGTTTTGTCCCATTGTGGACAAATCATTTGCACAGTTACATAGTTTGGAAATTGTTGCAATTTTAAGAGATCATAGAAAGCTTCTCAAGCCAGTCAATGTCTATTTCTTTTATGTTGGTAAGACTTGTGTCAGTTCCAAATCACTTGTGCCATTGTTTGAATAGGTCAGTAAGATGCCTAGTTATGATTCACCTCTCACTTACATCAACTTTACACCAGTTTAACTCCATTGAGATACTCCTGATGTACACTAAAGAGCAAAGTATTATTACCCTTTCTCCATTCTGTAGCACCATATGACAGGTACTTGAGACCAAAATCTGCTCTCATATAAATGGGTGAAAATCTAGAGAAACTCCATCCACTTCCATAGAGTGACTCCATATCATCCCTTGCACAAAAGGGAGCAGAACATGGTCATTGGTGTGCATACAGTGCAGGACAGGGATTAAAATGATTTAACCCTATTAACAGAGTATATAGAAAAATCCTTCCAGGGTCAGAACCAGAGCTCCTTTCCCCCAAAGTAAATTTTTACAGCCATCGAATCGTGAAGGATTGGGTCCAAATTTAGAGGGACTAATCAAACCTAATTCTAGTGTGTTTCTGGCCCTGGAAGATTGGTGTCATCTGGGGAAGGAGGGAGAAGAACTGCAGTTTGTGTCAACAGGGATGGGTCAAAACCTAATGTCAACACAAGCAATGTGAACAGAAGCGGGCAGTTTCAACAAGAAAGCAAGCAAAGGAGCCAGCCTGGATTATTACCACCACGGATTCTCCTCAGATGACCTCCTAGTCTGGGCGGGACAGCAATGTTTGGGTAAGTATATTGGAGATTGTAATTCCAGAAAAAAACAGTCACATATTTCCTCTCTTTTAAAGTGCCCATTTGTGTGAAGTTTCAGCACGATATTTACGATCAGGTTGGGATACAAATCTACTGTCCCTGGGGGCAGCCAGTAGCACCCAGGGAATGATCCTGCTCCCAGAATCCCATCCCTCCATGCGCATTAGATACTGTAGGCAGAGTGTTAAAGAGCAGACCCAGGGTGCTTCGACGGTGCGTCTCCAGGACTGGAATTCATCCTCCTGTGCCGGTACACACGAAACAGATCTATACTGGGCTGGCTGCTGGGATAACGGGGCTGCAGGAATTGCTACCTGCAGCCACACGTCTCGACCACCATGTCCTCGTACTGTTTGTAAACCACGTTGTTGCCGGAGTCTATGTAGAGGATGCTGATGGGGCTGAGTTTGGAAGGGACGCAGCAGCTAGGGGGCGTGGACTCGGGGTCCATGGAGTTCATCAGCGTCTGGATGATGGCGTGGTTGGTAGGCTCCAGGTGGGACCTCAAGGGGAAGTCGCAGACCCCCTCGCAGTGGTACGCCTCGTAATCCAGCGGGGCGATTATCCAGTCGTCCCAGCCCAGCTCCTTGAAATTGACATGCAGGGGCTTCCGGCTGCACCGTGTCTTTGCCTTCTTGCCCTGCCCTCTCCCCCCAGAGCGAGCGGCCAGGGTGGTCCTGCGCCTCCTCCTCGGCGTGGCGGGCGGCTCCTGGCCAGGATCGGGGGGCTCCAGGAACGGGGGGCTGCCCAGGGCTTTCACCTGGTCCCGGATCTCCTTGAAGAGATTCTCCTTCCGCTTGCTGTGCGAAAAAGCCACCAGGAGGGCCCGCTCGTGGGGCTGGGCCGGGGGCTTGCTGAAACCCAGCTGCCCGGGGGGCAGGGCCCGGCCGGACTGCTCCGACACGACCCTCAGCAGGAAGCAAAGCCGCTGGCCCGGGCCGGGCTGCTCCCGCACGGCTTCCCACACGTCAAACACCTCCCAGCGTGGCGCGCCCGCGTCCAGCAGGTCTGCGGCCCGGGAGTCCCACAGCCGGAGCGGCCGGTCCGCGCCGGGGCAGGCGGAGAGCAGGAGGCGGTGGAAGGCTCCCTCTCGGGCCAGGGCCACGCTCCTGTTCGCCGTGGGCTTCCGCAGGATCCGGAGCTCGGCGCCCACCACCTCGTCCGTCTCCGGGAGGCTGGAGACATCGAAGAGGAACCTCTGGCCGGCCTCGGCCGGGGAGTCGTCTGGAAGAGAGCAAGCAAAGGGAAACTGAGGCAGGGAGCGCGAGCGGTGACCAGTCCCGCTGGGCCCGGCGTGGATCGAGCCGCCTGCTCCTTCCCAGCGGCTCCTTTTCCGCGCGCGGAGTCCTTGCGCTGGGGCGGATTGTGAGAACCTGCTTAGCCATCTGACGGGCTTCCCGGGGGCTGTGCAACCCTCGGGAGCCCAGGCAGCCGGGGGCGGGGGGCTGACTATGAACCGTGCAGGCACTGGGATCCCCGTGCAAAGAGGAGACCCGCAGCGAAAGCCACAATCTGTAATTCGATGCCCATTTAGCAATTCTCCAGGATTTCGCCCCTGCCCGCTCCATGCCAAGTTAAACATTTTGAAATCTGTCAGGGCAATTTAACTCCAATCTATCTATCTGTCTGTCTGTCTGTCTCTGTCTATCTATCTACCTGTCTGTCTGTCTGTGTCTATCTATCTACCTGTCTGTCTGTCTATCTCTATCTATCTACCTGTCTGTCTGTCTGTCTGTCTGTCTCTATCTATCTACCTGTCTGTCTGTCTATCTCTATCTATCTAGCTGGCTGGCTGTCTATCAGTCTGTCTAACACGGATACAGCTTGAATGTTGCCTGTGGGAATAGATCCCTTGTGAGTCACATTAAAACCCAAACTCATGTTCCAAGCCACACGTGAACATTCACCGGGAGTCATTAAATGAACAAGAGGTGAAGAAAACACAATTCAAAGGAAGGGAAAGGAACGTAAGGAGCTGGCTGTGAACCCTAAGGGCGCTTCCCCCCGTCCCCAACTAGCAATCTGATCACCGAACATTGCAAGTTCTGAGAGATACCCTGGCCTGGTCTGACTCTTGGCCAAGTCGCGCCTCGCACTTGCTGGGGAAGTGACTAGTGCCCTAGCAACGAAGCTAATGGTGCGAAGTATTTGCACATTAGTGTCTTCTCTCAAACGGAGGGCGGCCGACTAGAAAAGCAGAGCGTTGCTTTGATTCACCATTGAAGCGTCCCTGGGTCTTTTCTCCAGAGAGGAAAAACAACCTATTTTGGTGCCTTCTCTGATACAGTATTTTCCCCCTTCGTGGTCATTTTTTAAAACAGATTTAAAATTCCTGCGAGGGGTAGATAAGGAGATCCCTTTGAAGAGCTCATCTGGTTTCGTTTTGCTCTGAAACTCACAGATACTGTGCAGACTTTCCTCGGCATTAAACGATTTGCGCTCACAGCCCGGGACACGACGGCTGAGCGGCAGAAAAGTTTGCTCGATACATATAAGATTGGAGGCTGAAGGGGTCTTTCTTGCGGGTGATACGGGGACGGATTATTCATTTAAGCAGGGTCGCTCCGTTTTTTAAAAGGCTGGCCCATCGGGTTTTAAGTAGAAATCCTGCTTTCCGTTTAAAAGCTGATATCACGGCACGGCCTATTGACATACGTATACTAATAATTAATAATAAATTAATACATAAGAAGTGACATTTATTTTACATAGACTCTCCCAATGATTTTACTGACACGGGCACAAAAATTAGGGATGTCTCTTTATACGTATTCAAGGGCCTTCTGGTCCTATATCTAGAGGAGCCTAAAATGTTTATTTTAGTTCATGTTAAATAATATTCAGGATCGTACTGCTATTGTTATATTTCTTTATTTACCGTACCAGATGGTGTCATTGTTTTTTGTCCAAGCAGAACACACGATAGTATCAACGAGAAATCAGCGGCAGCTTGTTGTCCAGTAATATATAATAATAATAGACATTTTGCTTACTATTTAACATGGACATTTCAGGCTTCCGAAGCAGATTTGGACACATCAGGCTATAGAGTTGTACAGTTTGTATCTGCATGGCAGAATATAAGGTAAATAAAAACCTGCGCGACTGAACAAAACGAGGCGTTTTCATTTGGCCAGTGACGAGAGAGAGAGAGAGAGAGAGAGAGAGAGAGAGATTTAGCTTCTTTCATTTGACAGCTAAGGCAGTCACCCTCCAGCAGATCTATCTTCGTTAGGGAAAACTGCACTTGCCAGATACCAGCTAAGTCCAGGCAGCAATTCCTGAGCTGTCTTAAGTTCTGCTGTGTTGAGCGCTTTCACTTGCCACGCTTTTACTATTTATTAAATATTAACTATCAGTTTACACCCTAATCTAAATATATTTTTACAGCCCAGCGTGTCCGTTCCCAGCCTCCTGGCCCAGTCAGCACTGCAATTTCGTTACATCATAAATAAGAGCGAAAGCGCTCTCCTTTTGACTGGACGTGGGAAGCCTGGAGCTCCCAGACCCGGCTTTTATGAAGCCCCCACCGCTGGGCAATGCATTCTCGGGGGATATCCCAGAACTGCCGTGGTGCGTGGGGGCGAGCCTGGATCATTTGACCGCGCTTCCTAAGGCCTATAGCGACCGACTTTCGCTCCCTGGTTGCAAACTAGCAGGCGATCCTTCGAACCCGACTAGCCAGCCACCTACACGTGCGATCGGATGTGACTTGTCGGTTGCAGCCCCCCGCCGGGCTGGGGCTCCCTTAACCCGGCTCCCCCGGCACCATCCCCTCGCCGCCGCTCGGCCAGGACACTCCTCGGGCCGCCTTCCAGCGCCGGCGAGCTGCGTTTGAATCCCTCTCCGCAGCGGAGATAAATACGAGCCAGGTGCCTAAGGCACCGGCCCCCAAAGGTCCCTGCCTTTCCGAGCGCGCCCCGGACCGAGCGGCCTACACGACTCATAACCAATAATGAAGGGGACCCCGCAAACATGGGTCTGATACTCACCCAAAGGCCCGCTGGAGAGGAAGGGGGCCAGACCCCCGCCCGACGGCGCTGCCTTAGAGTCAGCCCCAGGCGAGCAGGCTGGAGCTGGGTAGCAGATGGGGGGGGGGGGGGGGGCGTGCGCTCCCCCTAATGTCCTCCTTGGCTAGCCCCGGGGTGGGGTGGGGGTTCTGGGTGAGTTCCCCGCACAGCCGGAGCAGAGGAGGCAGTTCCCCTTTTCACTCGCCTCCTCCCTCGGCCGCTCTTTCCTGCCTCCGCCTCTTTCTCCGACACACCTGCCTCCCGCAGCCCAGGAGCTGTCAGCCCTGCCGCTCCCCCGCTCCGCTGTCCCGGCCTGGCAGCGCGTCCTCGGCCCTCCCTTGTGCCCGCACGGCGGGGCCACGCGATCCAGTCCCTGCCAGCTGGTGTCCACCAGCCGCTTTGCACTGGAAAGCTGGAGCAGCGGCTGGGGGGGGGGGGGTGAGTTTCTCTTCACTCCCCCAGAGACCAAGAGCAAAGCGGGGAGGGGGGGGGGGACGCGGGTCCGCCTGAAATCCTTTCATTTCAATAGCTGCTAAACAGCAGCGCTGGGTGCTCTGGGCGTTGCGTCGGAAACACCTTGGTCTTGGAATAAAGCGTGAGAGAGAACCCAGATAGACAGATACAGCTATTGGACCAGGCTGCGAGAGATGGGGTTAGGGTTACATACCCCTACACTGGGGTTGGGGAGATACCATTTCATCGCTCTGGCTAGGCTCAAAACCCAGGATTATCTGCGGCTGTTAGATTAGCAGCAGAGAGCTCGGGATTAGCTGGAGTTGTTAGATGTGGAGCAGAGAGCTCGGGATTAGCTGGAGTTGTTAGATGTGGAGCAGAGAGTTTGCGATTAGCTGGAGTGGGAGCAGGAGCTCGGGATTAGCTGGAGTTGTTAGATGTGGAGCAGAGAGTTTGCGATTAGCTGGAGTGGGAGCAGGAGCTCGGGATTAGCTGGAGTTGTTAGATGTGGAGCAGAGAGCTCGGGATTAGCTGGAGTTGTTAGATGTGGAGCAGAGAGTTTGGGATTAGCTGGAGTGGGAGCAGGAGCTCGGGATTAGCTGGAGTTGTTAGATGTGGAGCAGAGAGCTCGGGATTAGCTGGAGTTGTTAGATGTGGAGCAGAGAGCTCGGGATTAGCTGGAGTTGTTAGATGTGGAGCAGGAGCTCGGGATTAGCTGGAGTTGTTAGATGTGGAGCAGGAGCTCGGGATTAGCTGGAGTTGTTAGATGTGGAACAGAGAGCTCGGGATTAGATGGAGTTGAAGCAGGAGCTCGGGATTAGCTGGAGTGGGAGCAGGAGCTCGGGATTAGCTGGAGTTGTTAGATGTGGAGCAGGAGCTCGGGATTAGCTGGAGTGGGAGCAGGAGCTCGGGATTAGCTGGAGTTGTTAGATGTGGAGCAGGAGCTCGGGATTAGCTGGAGTTGTTAGATGTGGAGCAGAGAGCTCGGGATTAGCTGGAATTGTTAGATTAGGGTTTTCTGCCTCCGCATCGAATGCATCGTGGATTAGCCCGTTCGGTGGCCTGACACAGCCGCGTCCCTGCCCTCCTCCCTTCTTTTGTGAGCGCCCCGCTGTCCCGCCGTGCGCCCCCGAGTTTTATTCGCTTGCTCGGTGAGCTGACGAGAGGCCACGGGCTCAGGAGCCCGCCCTGCCCTTGCCCCCGGAGACCCTGCCTCCGCCCGCCCCAGCGCACAGGTGCCGGCGGCTGCTCCTCCACGACTCACCTCCGGCCGCCAGGTCCGCGAAGCCCGTGACCGTATCGGCGCGGATCCCGGCGCTGCTCGCTGCCCCCGGCGGCTCGGGGGCGGACAGGCTCCGGTAGAGGGACACCATGTACTGGTGGGGCACCACCGTGCCATTCCGCAGAGCCCCTCCGCCGCGGCGCCCAGCCTCCCTCTGCCCCGGGAGCCTCGCCTGCGGGGAGGAGGCGGCAAGTGGCCCCGGGCTGCCGGCTGCCGGCGAGCCCCGCACCGCAGCAGCCTCCAGCCCGTCCCGGGGGCGGCAGGCGCTCAGCACCCACAGGCAAAGGGCCGCCGCCGCCCTGCGATCCATGCTGTCAGTGGGCTCCGCTCGGCGAGGAGAGCGCTGTGCAGGGGCTTTGAGGGCTTTGCAAACTCCCCCGTTGCTTTTTAACATTGTGTTAATCAGCGAGTGGGAGCCGTAGCCCCTGCACAGCGCCCCCTGCCGAGCTCCCGGGGGCTAGCACCCCCCGCACCTTCCAACTCGCCTACCCCCCACCCTGCTGCTCCACGGTCCGCCGGCAAAAGCCGAAAGGGAGACCCAAACATTTCATCATTTATTTTTCTTTTAAAATTCCTCCCCCTTTTCCCTCCTTTGGAATCCGTCGGAAATTACGCGGCTCCGTTATGCCCCGGTCTTTGCACGAATGCGAATGCTTTGTTTGCAGGTAGGCATGCTTTTCACGGTTGGCATTAATCCTTGTAAGTAGCTAGATCCCGAAAATTCAGGAAAGAGGACTGGGCAATGAATTTGGCAAAAACCATGTTTCCCCAAAGGTGGGCACGCATTAATCAAGGGTTGGGAGGAAAATAGTATTTATTTGATTGCTAAATCGTGGAGTCATTGATTTTAATCAGCTTTTAAAATGGGTCTTATATTATCTTTTCTATTTTAATTCAGATTTTTAAATGACTATTTATAAAAATGAGACAATATAACTCTGGATAAAAATGTTATAATAACAGCACGTAGGTTGAGTGTTTAGAAGAGTAGAAATATTATAGTTTTAAATCCGACCATGAAACATGCAATATAAAGTAGCAGAAACTCTTGACAATAATATGTTTGCAAATTGAAAAGTAGAGGAATGCAGTGGTCTATACAGTATACAAAATGAGGAGAGGCTTGTTAGACTGCTGCATTGTGTAATTCGCTTGTCTCCATTTCCCCCCTATATTTGAGATTTTATAGTTTTTAGAGGTAACGTTAAACAACAGAAGAGAATAATTAAAGAAGCATCTTGGCGTTTTCTTTTAGCGCTAGACTTGAAACTAGCCCCCAGTGGAAAGTAGAAGCTGCGTCTGTTTAAAGTGGAGATAGTTTATCTTCCATTATAATGGTTTCTTGAAAGACACAAATAAAACAAAACAAAACTTAAGTCTGCGTGAGTGCTAATGTTTTCCCTCATACTGGGGGTTTCCTTGGTAAAATTCAGATGTTTCCTTGGATCCCGATTAAAATAACAAACTGCGATATTTACTAGGATGTTATTTCAAGTTTTCTTGAGCGGCTTTCTGGTTCTGTCTGTTGCGATTTCTCAACAAATACAAAAACAAGAGCTGCAATGATATATTCAAGGAATGTAGGTGTTTAGCCAAACCAAACAGTTTTCTCCCCCAAACAATCATTTATCAAGAGCGTTTGTCACTACAGTATTTAAGATTTTCTTTTTAAATTACAGGTGCTTTGTCACGATATTAAAAACAAATTGTTATGCCAGGCAGCTAGATTTAGATGTACTTACAAGTAGCATGATGCAACAGAAACAGTTCCAGGGACAACCTCCTGATGAAGTTATACTCCGTGATAAATAAAACACAGCACCTCCTTAAAACGGGACTAGGGGTACACTATTCTGAGTCTGCATCGCTCGCGGTGTAACACAACAGCCACTGAGAATAATAAATAATAGTCCAGGGGAGGGGGAGATTTTGTTAACTGTTTTTCTCCTGTGAGATACTTATTATAACGGGACTGAAGCGGTTTCAAAAGCTAAAGGTCACTTTAAAAAGCATCTGTCAACTCCCTTCATTGGTTGGCATCGTCTCTCTGGGGTTTGGGTCGATAGTTGTGTCTCCCCTCCCCCCTGGTTTGTGTCTTTCTGACATTTACAAAGTCGGGATAAAAGTCAGGAGTCCCCTCCGCCCCCCTGCAGGTTCACATCCAGCGCTGCGGAGTTCGTGGAGGATGTACCCGCGTGTGGGATGCCAGGCTGGGCTTTGCCCGGGCAAACACACCAGAAACGCCGTAGCGCGGTAGAGTCACACCACCCGGGAGCCGCGTGCACTGTTGCAATCCGCACACCGCCCGTGCGCTAGCCCCCAGCAACTTCACAGTTTGCCCAGCTGCGCGGAGCGATCGGCGCTTTGGGCGACTCCCCGCGGTGCCAGCGCCAAGGCCCCAGGTGCCCGCGCCCAGCCTCGCACATGCCGCTTCCCAAAGTATTTCCCGATCCCACTGCCCGGGGCTTTCGGGGAGATCCCACCTCCCACCCCCTTCTCGTGCGCTCGCTTGCAGCAGCGCGCCAGCCTGGGCTCACGCAGCCCCAGCCTGGATCTTCGGTCCAATTCCTCTGCTCCAGGAAGCAGGCTCCGCCTCTCCCCTGTCCGCCACCACCAGCCCTTTTGCTCCCGGGGCTGCAGAGGGCGCCTCGATAGTCCTAAAGGACCTACTTCCGGCGGAGAGGCTGGCCCAAAGCTGCTCCTTGTTCTGCCAGCCCCCAGGCGACAGTGAGGGACATGCCGGGTGTGGGGACCCAGTCTGGTTCACTTTTGCTCCATGCCTGACAATTCATCCCCCCTGGCAGCCTGGGGAAGGGGAGAGGATTTTATAATTGTCAGCAACACATTAATGACATATTATTAAAGCAAATTTTAAACTAAGATCCCATGACTAACGCTGTAAATTCAGAAATTGACAATATATACCTGGGATTGGCAACTAAGTTCCCTCTAAGCCAGGGCTTCTCAACTTTGGAAGCCTCTCAGGGCCAAAATGATACTCACAGCACATGCTGAGGACTGCAACTTAAGTATGGTTGCATAACATACATATATATGCAAATAGCTTCTTTCACATTGACGGGCATGATTACCAAAATTAGGGCAAGACTACACAACACACAGGCCCCACTTAAATCAGTTCCACGGGTATTAATAAAATGCAATATCTACCTGATTTCCTCCCATATGTCAGCACTTTTATTGAGCAATGACAGTCTAGGAAATTAACTACTAAATCACCTATCAACAGAAGACCATTATATTGGCTACTTTTTTGTTTTAGCTCCCACCCGTGGGCCACATGTTGAGTAGCCCTGCTCTAAGCTGTGTAGCCGCCTGTACCCCCTCTCATATCCTAACACTCAGCCTCAACCTGCAGCCTCCTCCTGTATTTGAATCCTTCAGCCCCTCTAGCCTGGAGCCCCTTCCTGCATCCCAAACTCCTCATCCCAGCCCCACGCCAAAGCCCTTGCCCCTTCCTGCACCCCAACTCAGCCCAGAGTTCCCATATAGAGCCAAGCCCCAATTTAGAGCCCTCATCCAACCCTTTGGCCCCCACCACATTGTCTATGTGCAGAATGACTTTTGTGATGTCATATGTGTACCAGTATAGAGGAGATGTAACAACAGTCATTCCACACATGGACATAAAGATTAGAAGGAACATTGGTTGGCACATGTCTGTTAAATGGGTTCAGTACCACTTGAATGGTTCTTTCATAGGTTCAGTGTTCTGCAAATAGGTCTGGCAGGCTTTTTCACTATTAAGTTAATGAGATCCTCTCCAGTGTTGGACTCACCAGGCTGCAGCAGCCACAGAACAGACATAGGAAGAGGCAGGTGGATGGACATTAAGAACCAGTGTGTCTCAACTGCATATTCTGTGTCTGGGTAAAGATGGCCCTGCCTCCCCCTCCCCCCCACACCACAAAAAGTCAACACTTTCCCCTGATGTAACAAAGTTCTAAGGATCCACCTCAGAAGTTGTCTACTTGCTGGGGGGAATTCATGTTACAGCTGCTTGAGAACCCACCATTCTTCAGAAAAGAGCCAGAGTACAAAACCCGCACTCAGTCAAACACAGTTAACGGGGGTGTTTAAAAAGGGGGAAGGGAGTGGGTGTGTTTCTAATCCATTTGAAACCTCAGGGTTCAAACAGAAACAGTATTAACCTCCACTCACTGCTCTGGAGTAACTTGCTCTGGTGAGGCTTATTTCAAAGTTTGACTGTTTGTTTGTCTGAATTCATCATCTGCATTATTGTGTTGCTGCCACATTACTGTAACCAAAGACCCAGCGGCATCTCAGTCTTTAACCAAGCTGTGGTTTGTGGATTGTTTATCATCATCATAGTAAATAAAAACAACAGAAGCCACTTAGCTCTTTTTGTGGGGGTGCAGGGAGAGAAATGCGAGCAACGGTCAGATAGGGTCAGTTTCCCAGATGGTGTAAATCTGTATGACTGCACAAGGGACCTTTGCTGATAGGTACCGGCTGGAGATCTGAGCCAAGCAGATTAATTCTGCACTCATAACTGCAAATCTGGAGTGACTGCACTGAGTTCATTGGAACTGTACTGCTATAAAGCCAGTGAAAATTAAAAAAAACCAGACCCTGAGAGTTTACACACACACCACAAAGGAACAAACCCTGACTGCCCAACACAAAGAGATGCACATTATAAATCCAACATTCTGTCCTCTCTATCAATTTGCATCTATCAGAAGAGGAAAAGTGCAGAGTTTCCCATCTGTTCTGCATTGCAACTTTGGCTAAATCCTTTTGGGTTTTCTTGAATTTCCATCAGCCCAGCCCAGTCCAGCTGCAGGACCTTCCAGAGCTGCAGTGGCCCAGAGGTTCCTGAAGTGCAGCCTCTCACCCTCTAGCTCTTTCCTGCTCCTTGGACAGATCTGCTTTCCTGCCTTTGCTAGGAGTGCAAACCCTTTTGCACATAACTTCGTGTTGGCAGGTGGCCACCCCCATCAACCCCTTCCAAAGCCCAAATTAACATACAGCAGTAGCAGACAATGGAGAGGAAAGGTCGCAGTTTTATTTTACTACTTAATTTGTGAGTTTGTAGGAGAAAACACCCTTACAACTAGGAGAGATTTTATATTCATTGGACCTTGCTAGCAATCAGATCTGTTCCAATAGAGAATAACACCCCTTTCCACTTGAGGGCGCTATCAGGTGCCAGTCATACAAAGATCTGCCCCCCCACACACTTAGCCATAGCATCCGTCACTGATATGATATGAGGCTGGGTCTGGTCCCACTCAGGGACCAAGTCTCCCCACCTCATCACTCCTCTTACACTGAAGAATCCTCCTGGGAACTAAACAGCCAATTTTAAAAGACATCACACATTACTGTTCCTAAGAAAACCCCTATTTCTTTCTCTGCCCTTTACAGATCTAAATTAAAGATAATGGGCCAAATCCCATTAAAGATAATGGGATGAAGTCAGTGGCCCTACCCCAGGGATGAAGGATTGCATCACTAGTTAGCTGCAATAAATGGCCACAATCTGGAGTGCATAAACCAAGATGTTCTGAGATATTGCCTCCTGTTGAACAGAGTAACCCCCTCCTCTCCACATCAAGCTACCAAGTGATTTAGCTGGAGTGAGGGTAAGGAATTTGTATTAAACCTGGATTTATTTTCGTGCAATTGATTCTCTTTTTTCTAACTCCCTCACTGTCCTTGTTTCCCAGAGATTCGGCCAATCTGTAGCCTCTCCCAACCAAACCCACGGCCATTTCTCAGAGGCAACATCTCCTCTCTCCTTCCCTGTGCTGACCTCACTCTCACCTGTGCTGGCAACTCTTCAACTGACTGAACATTCTCTCAACCACTCCATCACAATCTCAGTGCTCTCTCCAGCACCTCCACCCTGCTTGGTTGATTTGTTCTACTGAGCCCTAACTTTGCTCACTCACCTCCCATAACCCTTTGTCTTGGTCCCCAAAATGTTGGCCCCCACCTTTAATTAACTTGCCCCTAACAAAACACACTGTAGTGAAGCATATGTTTGAGGCTGGAGCAGATGGCTGCTCTGTTCCTTAGGGCCCTAGGCCTGAGGAGGGGGAATGCATTGTCTCCCTTATACCACAACATTTCCTGAATCGGCACAACCCTGAGGCATGGAGTGAAGACCACAGCTTGGCTGAGTTTTAAAGCAGGCTGCTGGAGGCAGAATTGGTGGACCAGTGCTGCTTATCACACAGCCACTCCATAAGAACTTCACTCCATGCCTCAGGGTTGTGCCGATTCCTAGTGAGGGAACTGCACCAATTGAAAAGCCATCTATAGAGGCTCTACCCCAAGGGGAGTAAGCTTGGCTTTTGGTTTACTTCAGGAAAGGAAGTCTTGATTTGACAACAGTCAGCCTTCCAGCTGAAGGAAGACCATCTCTTCAGGAGAGCAACTGAAGCATCAGTTGCAAGGCAGCAGCTGCACACCTGACACTGGAATGATAAGCTATAGCCTCACAACCGCTCACTGAGATTTCTTGCCATTTGCAGCTATTAATGCAATAAATATAAACAGTATTGATATTACCATTCATACCTCATAGACCAAGATGATTACCACCAGCCCAGCACCTACTTCCAAACTTCAGTTCTGCTGGCAATCAAGCAGCATTATTTTTGTGTTAAAAAATCTGCCAGTGCCTCTTCTCATAACTTGTTTCAACTAAAAGCTAAGATACTGGCTTAGGAAAAAAAATAGACCTTCCAATTAGCCACTAGATAAAAATAAGAGAAAGTCTGAACACTTTACTAGATGCAAAGGACATCCTGTTCCCCCTCTGAGGATATTGAACTGATGAATAAGCACAGATGACACATCACAAGTCAACTTCTTAATGAAGGCAATTCATTTACCAATCCTCCATTCACAGAGAAGTCGGACTAAAGTCACGTCTTCATAAGGAAAATATGTTTTCCCATCAAGATGGTGAACTCAAGGTAGCTGTCTCCATGTAAAATCCTAATGGACACAAGGCAGTGGAGTTTTTATCTTGATGAAGCCCAGTCAAAGTAAATCCAGGTCTTTACACTGTCATGTCTCCATTAGGATTTTTCACAGAGATAGCTACCATGACTTCTCCATCTTGATGTGAAGTCACACCTATTTTTTTGCATTGAAGACATAGCCGTGACCTGATGCACCTCTGTGTTCACACCTCACACACTACTGTAATGAGGCTTGGACAAAATATGATTTGTATCAAGGGGATCCTTTGGAAACTAATAGGCCGCAGGTTCTTAATATCATTGCAAAATGTACATGATAACCTTATAAGTGACATTATGAATTCCCTTTGTATAATGAGAACTTAAATAATTCACAAGCAGGAGTTCTTATTTCAAAATAACAAGCCCATTATTTTGAAATAACAGGCTTTCGGAGTGTGGATGCTCTTCTTGTTATTTCGAAATAAGGGGAGTTATTTAAAAATAACTTCTCAGTGCATACATGCCCTTGGTTAATGGTAACCAAGGCTTGTGAAGACCACACCTTGGCTGAGATTTAAAGCAGGCTGCTGGAGGCAGAATTGTTGGACTAGGGCTGCTTATCACACAGCCACTTCATAAGAACATAAGATCAGCCATAAGAATGGCCATACTAGGTCAGACCAAAGGTCCATCTAGCATGCTTGTACACTGATGGTGAGCTACAGCAGCAGAGCATCTTAAGGCCCTTCAGGGTTACAGGACTAGCACTGAACCAATCACTCACTGGGCTGGGTTGCACCCCAAAATGTGACAGTAGCCAGTAGCAACATTTTCAAAGGATTATTGCACCTCCTTCTACAATGTCTAAACTTTACCCATATGTCTTGCTCTGTTCTACATCCATCAGAGCAGGTTCTTGCAAACTTTCCACACTTTTCTGATTACAAGGGTTTTGATTGGTTTATACTCCATTTAGATTGGCAAAGAATGGCACTCCTACTAATTGTGAGAAAGAGAACTGTAGCTATAGAACAAAAGACTCATAGCTGTGTTCTGTTGGGATGGTACAAACCTTGTGAAAACCTATATCCTATCTAAATCAATAGAAATTGTAGAAAGTTCTTGGAATAAACCTTCTTTGTCATAAGGGCAATTTAGACCCATATCAGGAGGCTGTTCTATAACATCCGGCACCAGTAATCTGAAACAAGGTAAGTGGAAAAAATGAGAGTCCTTAATTTGGCTACTATTAGAGGGGTGGCAGAGTTAGACTGACTGCCTATCTCATTTTAAAAGGAACACATTCAGTAGATTATTCTGTCACTAAACTGCCACCAGACTGTCCGAAAGGAAGATGCCATGTCAGCACTTTAACAGTTTCTGTCCAAAAATCACTAAAACCGTAACTATTGGAAATGACTCAACGAACGTGATATCATGAGATTTTTTTGACTATGATTTCTGGTCAGATAGTAACTAACATGATTGCCAATGTTAGTACAGACCCTTGCAAATCTTATTTACTAACCTTTTTCCTTGCCATGGTTCATCCTAGGATTCGGCCACAACAAGGTATAGATGTTGAGAAGTGTCTACATTATAACCATGTTAACTAACTTGAGTGAACCAGAAAGTATATAATTCAAGTTACCATCCCCCAAAAAGCATACATGAAATCTTCTCTCTGGACCTGAGAGGGCCTGACAGAATTAACTCCACATGGTAACAGACAGAGGACACAGTTCAATGCTCATACTAGTTGACCCCTTTGACACCATCAGCCACAAGCTTTTACAGACTGACCCATATATATTACTTAGCTATACCAGACAGCACAGCACAGCTATGGCTAGTCTTTCAATAGCTGAGTTCCCACCCTTCAACCATCACCTTATCTCTTCAGACACCCTACACCTCTGCCACAAGGTGGCTGGCTCCTATGTGGGGAGCAAATGCCACGATTTCTTTTCCTTTTGTTTAATGATGAAGCATAGTCACTTACTGAATCTATGATGCATGCACTGGACACTGTAAATAATTCAAGTCTTTTGCCACTCCCAGGATTCTTAATAATTGTGAGTTTACTTTTTATAGGGCTCCATTTTCCTGGTGTTCTTATACTAAGTATACTAAGTATTTTAGCCCAAAAGTTTAAACTTTCAATTTTTCATGTAAATATCCCCTTTCAATAGTGTACTTTTTGCACACCTGGAAATGATCCGCTTGCTGTTCCTGGGACACTGTACATCCCACGTAATCCATCTTAATTTTTGTTTTTATTATAAACAAATTACTGTGTAAAGGTGTCTCTATATGGCACCCTTAGTTTGAAATAAGATACGCAATTTGCACTACGCGAATTGCATATCTTATTTCAATTCTTTTTCGAAATAGGCTATTTCAAAATTTATCGTGTCTACACAGGGCCAAATTTTGAAATAAAACACTATTTCAACGCGCTTTACAGGGATGCTGAAATAGTGCCTCCGCTATATTTCACAATAGCGGATATATTCAAAAGACACGGGGTAGTTATTTCAGGATAACCGCTGGTATCCCTAAATACCATTGCAGAGTAGATGTATCCTAAGCCACACTGGCCAGCTAAAATTTTCAATAGAACCACTTCATTCTTTCTCTCTGGGTCTTGGAGTATTATCAGTATTTTCAACTCAGGCATATTTCACAGAATCTTTCTCCCTTTGTTTCTTTTGCCTATATGTCCTGCCATTCCTCTCTTAACCCATTTGTAATTAGATTTTTAAAGGGCTCTCTACAACATTTTGTTGTTTGACAACATTTTTGCCATTTTGTCTGCTGGTTCATTGCTTGCTACCCCTACATATATTGAGATCCATTCTGATCCTATGATTACACCCACATGCGTCAATCCTGTTAGTAACAGTAATGTTTCAGTACGGGTATCATGCTACTAGCTAAAATGCAGGGCCCTCTCTGCCTGAAATAGACTTTTTAAAGGAGAATGAGCCCATCTCAGCCTAGTGGTAAGTAACTAACTGCCGAGGTAGCTGGCCTAATGAGTCCTTAGACTTGGTGAAAAGCTACCAAAGTGCAGTTGGAGAAGGGAAAGGGGCTCAGGGAGAGACCTTGCAGCAGGAGGCCCAGTCTGAGGAGAGCTGCATAGGGCTGTGGGAAGAGCTGCAGTAAGTAGGTAGTCCCCACAGAAGGGCTGTCTCTAGGGAAGGAATTAAGTTTGAGTGTGTGAGGCAGGAAAGGGCCTGGATACGGGATTGATAGATTCCGGTAGGACTGAAAAATACAGATGGCGCCTGCCTCCCTGCTGAGACGTCTGTGTATAGATTCATCATGTGCTTCTCCAGAACTTTGTTAATAAGCCTCAGAAGGAGACTTTATTCAAGACATATGAACTTACTGATGACCCACTTGAGGAAACTATGAGAGAACAGAGTTGCAGCACGACAAGGGGGCACGAAGCAATGGCAAGTGCCTTTTACACTCCTCCTGCACCCCGCCTTCCCATGGTCTCCAGTCCATCCATGTCCCTAGCTTCTCTGTAACTCCCAGTTCCCTCCTTCCTGTCCTCTCCAGAGTTGCCTCTGCTGGCCTAGTTGATGGATCCCCATCCCTCCATTCCTCTACCAAGCCCTTTGCCCTCTGTCTCTCTGCAAAGTCACTCCTAACATCTGGTTCCTATGCTTTTGCATTGCATATTCCTCTGAGGGAAATTCCACTAAAAACGTGTTCACTCCTCTTTTGGCCCCACTGTGTTCCTTGCCAAAGAGCAGTGCTTTTCTGCTCTCATTCACGCCCATGCTCACAACCCTGATCAGCTGTTCAGCCTGTAAACTCCGATAAACTGGACAGCTAATGTCATCACTTTAGTAGGCAAGTTTTCCCCATTGCTAAAGAAACTCTAACATCCCTGTCGACTTTCCCATTACCAATAATTCCCATATTTGAGAGAGTTTTAATGGAGGCTACACAAAAACAGAAAATCCTCATAATGGGGTGATTTTACCCATTATCTGTATCATTATCCCATGCAAGATTATGCAGTTGGTCTCAAAGAAAGACCAAGCCCTTAACTGTGACAAACTAATGATATTGACTTGAATGAAGCTATGAAAATCTTATAAAACAAGCAGAAAAAGGACTGAGTAAAGTAGCAAACTGCCTTCTTTCTTACTGGGACACCTTTTGGGATCCTTTAAAGGTTAGTATTTTAATATGGAGAGTCACTCTTTGGGAACTTCTGTTTTCCTGTGTTTTTTTTTCTTCTGTCCTGACCTCTCCTTTCCCTTTCCTAGTATCTTTTTCTGTGGGCAAACTGCCCTTATTACCTTATTATACGTCTCATGCCTTGGGCCGCTGCCTGTTTCAAAGGGTGAGCTACAGGTGGAGGAAAGGATCCCTTCTCCACATAAGATGAGGAAACATCCCTGTCCCTCTCCTAACCTCAAAGAAATATCACCTGAAATATTATTAGAGGCATATTTGCCATTGCTGTAGGTTTCATTTACTCAGCTGGAGGTAACCTTAGCCCATTCACAGGAATATACCACCACCTGCTGGTCAATGAATTTATAGTTGCTAAGCTTTTAAGGACCAGTGTCTTCCTTCAGCTGTTTTGCAGATTCATGAATAAGGAAGGTCCAACCAGGATACAAAGGATACAATGACCTTATTTGTATTGTGAAACTGCTTAACCAGCTGAGTGGGCTATGCATGAGGGTCAGTAATGGGTCACAAAATGAATCCAAAGCAAAGACTGACCTTTACAGTGCCATGTGGACACATTTTCCCACTCAAGTCAGTCAGTGGGAGATCTGAGTGTGTAAGGAATGCAGGCCCGTTTTATATCCCCATTTTATATGGTTATGTCTATAAAAAATGGATCTGATTTTGCATTACGCTGCTATGGCAACGTAAAGGAGTCTTAAAGTGGGCATAAATATAATTTACAGCCACTTCAAGGCTCTGTTGCACTGTCAGAACTGTGTGAAGTCACCTTTGTGTAAATCTCTTTTCTCTCTTTCTCTGTCTATCTGGAGACACTGTGTGTGAGAAACACTGCTCTATAAAACAGGCCTAATTCTGAGCGCCTTGCATGTGCAGAGCTCTCATGCATGAGCCAATGGCTATCTAATTGGACACACAGTTATATACTCATACATACAGATATGCATTTGGGATTCTTTATGGACAGTGACCGACCTCTCCCCTTTTAGAAAGATATCCACACATGTACATACACTTGTGCATATGGGAGGCCATGAGAGTGGGGGCTGCCTAGCCTGCAGTATGAAGATGTCACTGTTCCCACCTGTCCTGCCTTTGTGACACTAGTGGTGTATTCACTTTGTCCGCTCAGTATCTCCCCACCTTACATGAATAGTCCCACTAGAGTTAATAGGACTGCTTTTGCCGGTAAGCTCAGAAGTATCTGGCACACAGTTATAAGCTGGGAATTGCTAAGGTAACAAAGAGGAAAAAACTAATATTCTAAAGTACACATTGGCCTGGGCCAAAAAAGCACCTGCTCTCTTTGAAGAAAACAAAACAAAACTTCATTAGCACTTCAAGTTTGCAGTGTGCAGTTAATTATTGCGGTTCCACTAAAGCAAAGATCTAACAAAGTTGGCAGGAAAAACAATATGCATTTAAATTTTTTACACTCCATTCATGTTATCCAAGTAAAACACTGAGACTATCTGATTTGATGAGTCCATATATAAAACACAGTGATTGACTGAAAATTAGTTGCTGCTGAAGGATCCTACCTGCTCTACATTTCTGTAATTCTATTTTGTGAACAACAGCTTTACACTCTTTGGAGCAAGGACCTCTGCTCCTGCTATTAATGATTCAGGCCCTAATGCCATAGCCCACGTTTAGAATAGATTATCCTGTCTCAGTTTCAGGTTTTAATAATAACAACTGAAAGGAATAGTTAGATACCAAAACCAATGAAAACCCTGCCTGTGGGCCAGATTCATCCCTACTGGTTTAGGGAGGTGTAAACTCAAGTGAATCTGACTCTGTGTCCCCTGAACACTGTGGTACACATAGTATATCCTTAAGAAAAGACCCCTGAACAATAATTCTCCAGCTGGTACGAATTCAATTCAAGCCAAAGCATTTTAATGCCATTTGCCAACACAAATGCTGTGGTGTTGACCTTATAACAGACCTTAAATTTCCAACACTCATCCATGCAAGTAAAATGATATTCCATCTGTTCCTTTAGAAGCTTATTTTAAAGGTTGGGATTGGCTCTGAGAAGCCTGGTGAGCAATGGCATGCATCTTGGGAGAGAAAACCATCCTGCGTTGTTGGATGAACATGGGTGGGCATCAGAGAGGACTTTTCGAGACGCAGCAGTGATATGAGCTACTCCCAACTCAGAGTTTGGCCCAACATTTCAAATACAAAACAAGGTGACTAGGAGAAAAGTTTCCAGTGAATAACATGATTTTCAGGAAAAGAGGGACAGCCAAATATTTCACATTCTTAATGGCTCAGTCCAAGAATCTGTTCCGAAAGGCTGATCTGATCTGGTTTGTTGCTTTCAAAGCAGGACAGTTGCACATCAGTGAATAATTATGCGGGACATCAGGCTTAACTGACTTACCAACAAGCTTCCTAGTTTTGAGCGGGGTGGAAAGGAGGAGACATTTCTCTGCCCTCCCATCATGCTGGGGGTCATGCAATGGGTCAGGTCTGACCTAGGGTCCAGCTGGAGCTTGGCCACAAGCCCTGAGGGACAGTATACAGCTGTGTTGCCTCAGGGCTGGCCAGGAACTCTGAGAGTTACAGAGCTCCCTTCTTGCTCCAGCAGAGAGGGGGGAACACAGACATAACCTATCAACCTAGTGCCTGCCACTGCTTACATCCTCTCATGCACCAGGCCTGGCTGGAGCATGGGAAGGGCAGGGGAAGAGGTGAGGCTCTGTCTTATCTCTACCCATGGGGAGGGGTGGGGTAGAGTCACTACCCCTGATTTCTGCCACTCTGCTACCCATAATAAAGGAGTCAGGGGCTTTCTTAAGCAGCCCTTGTACACGTGCATCAGCTGATTCACTGTTGTGTTCTTACAGGAAAGAGCACCTCCTGCGCCTTTTGCCAGAGGATGTTGTGAAGGCCGAAGCTATAACAGGGTTAAAAAAGAGCTAGATAAATTCATGGAGGATATCAATGGCTATTAGCTAGGATGTGCCGGGATGGTGTCCCTAGTCTCTGTTTGCCGGAAGCTGGGAATGGGTGACTGGGGATGGATCACTTGAGGATTACCTGCTCTGTTCATTTCCTCTGGGCACCTATCAGAAGACAGGATACTGGACTAGATAGACCTTTGGTCTGACCCAGTCTGGCCGTTCTTAAGCACCACCAATTACCTGCTGCTCACTGGGTCTCTCTTTGAGATCACCCATCTGGAAACAGATCAGGGCTAATCCACCTTAATGTGCAGCACGTAGGAGGGGCCATTCATTTCTTTTCTACATGCCGCACCTTTAAAAGTCTAGAAACCTGCCGATAGGGGCGGGGGAGAACTGCCTTGAGGCCCCGCAGTACAAAAGTGGCAGCAGCTGCAGCAGTCACAGCCTCGGACTACTTTAAATCACCTCGGGAGCCCTGTACAGCGCACTCCAGGCAGCACCGAGGGCTGCCTAGCCCCATCCCTGCCCCTTCCTCCCAAGGCACAGGGCCCCGAGCTGCCTTGCTCAGGGGTGCAGCGAGGCTGTCGGCCCCACTGCTGCTACCATGTTGGGGGCAGAGCCATCACAGCCTCTTACAGACCAAGGACAAACAATGCGCTTTCCTGTTGTGATGGGATGCACAAATCCCCTGCTGGACAACAAGGAGTAATGGGATTGTTTTGCGGTCAGCCAGCCCTGCCTTGCCAGCTGGTGGAGCAATTAAAAGACAAGGAAACAGCTCATTTGGGTGGCAGAGCTGGAGATGTGTAGTCCTGCAGCACAGAGCACAGTGAACCTTAAAGGCTCTGTCCCTGCTGCCCTTAGGGTAGGGAGGATCCCTCCAGAAGCCATCAGAGAGAAGGAAATACCCCCGTCTATCCCACTTTTGGACCCTTGCCATTGGTAATTGCCTCTTGGGACTTTGGACTAAGTTGTCCTGGGGGAGCAGGAAGTGTCTGTATTTCAGACTTGAACTGTGCATCTGGGTGACACCCCAGACAGATTGGTTTCAGGACTACCCTACCTGCTGGTGGCCCATTGAGATGTCAATTGTACAAACAACTACAACTGAGAGGGTCCAGGGCTAAACCTTATGACTCAGCAAGGAACGTGGGGACATGCCCATGCACAGAACACTAAGGTTTCCAGGCTATGTGCTGAACAAAGGACTGAATGACCCATCCAAGCTGTGGATGTGTTCAAGAGGGACTTTCAAGCCAACAGATGCACCACTACTGCTAGGAACCAGATGGATATTGAGGGTTTGTATGTATGTGACTGCTCTACCATTTAACATCTCTTCTTGGGGTCTTTCTTTTGTCTTTAGTTTTAGGCACTAAAGGATGGGCTGGCAGCATGGTATTTTGGCTAAGATCCAAAGATCCAAATGTTGCTGGCCCTTTGAGGTCAGAAGAACATTTTGCATATGTGAGCAGAGTTTTAAAATATCTTCTCACCATACAGGACCTACATGCTGACTGGGGGCCAGAGAACTGGAATTCTCTAAAGGGGGTTGTGTGATTTCTTTTTTGCTTCTTCATCACCAGTGTGGAGGATCAGAAGCACAATTTGCGACTGGTTAGGGAGTTTAATTTCAGTGTTACCTACCAGATTTGGGAGTATCTGCTCTTCCTTATACATCCTGCCCTGACTGGCATTCCAAGGGAGGGCTAGCCTAGGTACAGCTGGGTTACAAGGCCCATTGCACTTTTTTGAAGACTTTGCTTTTGTTCTTTTTTCCTGTTGTTGTTTCCCTTAATCTCAAATAACAGTGAGAATGAAGGTGTCAATTTGTTCTTTGTGCAGGGAAAGACCAATGCCCCAAAGGTATGTGATATTTTTTGCTGTCAATGGTTGATCTCTACAGACAAATCAGTGTTTGTATATGGCAGGGCTACTCAGCACAAAGCCTGCGAGTGGGATCCTTTGCCCATGGCTTCCACTGGGAACAGGCTCCACAATGGCGAGGCATCTCCCAGGAAAGGTGAGCATTGAAAGATGCAAGTAGGCTGGAACAGGGTGTCAGCATTTCTAGCCCCCAGGGAGGAGGTGCTGGGAGAGCCAGGGCATTGTGGGAAGTGCTTTGTATTCCTGCCTGTCAGTGTGAAAGAAGCTATTTGCATATATATTTTCATGTATATGCAACTACACGTAAGTTGTGCCCCTTGGCATGTGCTGTGAGCATCATTGAGGCCTCCGGGACTTCCAAAGTTCAGTAGCCCTGATAGGGGATGCCATTGCCAGAGATTCTAAGATGAGGTGGGCTGCTTTGCCTCAGCCTGTATGACAGGTATTTCTACCTCTCTTCTCCCAGCCATGCATAACTGATGGGCAATTCCAGCCCTGGCTGGCAGTCTCTAGGTAATGGGATGAGGACTGTCATCTAGTTCAAGTGTCCACCAAACACCACCATAATGGTTCTTTTTTAAAGCAAAATGTTTCCCAACATTTTTTTAAAATTTTCCAGTTTCCCCCAATTCAAAATGCTGATTTATTTATTTATTTATTTTACCAGAGATGGGGAAAGGAATTCCTCCAAAACGTCTTTGTAAATGTCCCCAATTAAAAAAAATCCTCAACAAATCAAAACTGGGGACGGCCAGATTGTAACCCGAAGAGGCGTTAAATTACACTCTGAGGGTTAGCGCAGCAGAAAATCTCTCACTTCTAGAGGCGCTGTCTCCAGAACAAGCAGGAGTGCATTTGTGAATTTCCTTGGGAAGTTTCCATAGCTGCTGATGTTCTTTCCCCTTTCACTGAACTGAGGGATTCACCTTTGGTTGCATTAGTGTAAAGAATGAATCACCCCAGAACATTGACTAGCCTTTTTCTTTACTTTTAATTTTTTCCACAAAAAAAGTTCCATCAAACACAGCTGCAGTTGAAAGTAACAGAAATAATTTGCTGCATTGTAAGAGCTGACTTTATTAAACTAGGGCGATCTGTGAAATGTGATATCTTCTACTTTGCTGGATACTATGAAATTTGTCTGTGATTTACATAGGACTCCAATGCTTAGCAGGGACGTGGAGTTTTAATTCCTGAACTATAGCAGGGCAAGTGGCAGGTTTATCTTTCAACAGGGATTACTTAGAGTTTCCTCATGATTGTTCCTGACATGCCACTCATCATGTTACAAGCTAATTGTCTGAAGGGGAAAAAAATTCAGGGATAATGGAGAACATGATATAATTCTCCTCTCTTCTCTCTAGAATAAATCTATCTTGCATTGAGAAGGTGTGCAGGTTAAAAGGCTGCCTTGACAGGCTATCAACAGCCTTACCACATCATATAACAACAGCGAACTTTAAATCTGCCAATTCAGCTACCTTTGAAACTCACAGAGCTCCCCAACCCTAATATAAAATCTCCTACGGGTTCACATCTGGGTTCTGTAATTGTCATCTGAAAAGGGGTATAAATGATAGAGTGACTGGTCATCTCCTTGGAATCCTATTACCCCAGCACAGCCTTTTCCAATAATTAAATAATATTGTATTTCGCTCAATATGATCTCGGAGTGAAAAAACTTTTTATGTTCAACTTTTAAATTGTGTTTTCGTAGCCAATTTATTTTGTTTTTAAATATGTTCCTATGTTCTTGGGTTTTTCCATTTTATTTACTATACCCTAAGTAGGGCTCTGATTTCTCCATGTCCCACCATGATTATGAGCAGAGCTGTTTGCCAGGGATTTGAAATTTGGCGGACAATTCCCCCTGGGCTTATGAACTCACTGTTGTTCGCCTGCTAGTTTGGGGGAGATTAAAAGCAAACCTGAAAGCTGCCAAGAATCACACCCAGCTGCTGATGAACTCCGGAATTCCAACTGCTGTGAGCACGGCAACGAAGCAAAGCTATTCCCCGCATTGCAGAAGAGAGAAATGTAACGCTCAGAATGAGATCACCAGGTCAAAATCATGCTCTGATGGAGTTTCTCCCCGTGTTGCCCCACACTGTCTGTCTGAGAAACAGAGAGAATTAGGCTGTAGGGCTGCAGTCATTTATGCTGCACTGAGCAAACAAAACTGGCTGCAAATTGCTGAATGTTTTTAAGACAGTTGGAGGGAGGCTTCTTTCTTTCATGGCACGTTTATGAGAATTCAGTGGTTGTGTATAGCAGCAGGTTCACAGGCCTGCAGATTGAGGACCACTAGCAGGAAGGGCAAGTACAGTTTCCATGCAAGCTTCTCCATGTGTACCTCAGCTGTCCATCAAGATGGACAAAGCACAGTCCATTAGGCCCCCATCCTTCTGAACTGACTGCTATCAAATGTGGGTTGGTGGCTTCTGTAATGCAGACACAAACTCATCAGGACACCAAGCAGGCATCTGATGGTGCCAGCTTCTGGTCTGTGGTTTACTGCCAAGCCTTGGAACCATGCAGATCCCCCTTCCCTCCCAAGCTCTATCACAACTGACAACTTTTCTGGTGTCTTTAGACAACCTGACTCCTGAAATCAAGCAGAAAGGAAGAGACGAAGTGGGGTCTAGAATGTTACGCAGCATGTCTGTGCCACTCTGTGAGACAGAAGGCAGGTTGTCCAGCAGTCCGCTATTCATTTCCTTTTCTTCCTGGTGACCCTTGCTGTGCCTCAGGGGTGGATGTTACTCACCCTGGAGCTTGTGAACTTGGATTCTAGAGCTGGTTGGAGAGAGGCGATGGTACAGATGAGAATTATGTTACATGCTTTCGCTGGGTGCTGCTGTTTCTGCAGCATTCATGCTCCTCTTCAGGTCTGGAAACTAGTGACAGAGGAAGATCCCTCCCCACCAAATGCCCCTGGTCCACCTTCTTGTTTCTAGAAGGGAGGAGGTGAGAATATTGCTGGGTTGAGTTACATTTAAATGACCTTAGGTTGGCTGCTGAGGGAGAGATTGTAAATGCCAAGCAAGCACATAGTTCACTCCTCAGGCTGAAGGCAGCCAAATTGCTGTCTGGTTTCTGCAGTGCAGAAAGAAACAGAATCAGTCTTCTGAATGTTAACTAAGGGTGACACTGAAGTCAGTGGAATTATTTGTGGGAATAAATGCTCACTGACATGAGCAAGGCCACACAGCCTACTCCAAAAAGGTTAGCTGCAAGGACAACGTTGAAATATCTTCAATTCCTTCTGGGTATGTGTCCCTCTGGTAGGCTGTGTGTGTGTGCTCTCTAGTGGACAGTAAAAGTAATCAAGGGGAAAGCTCTGTTAATGCCCATATTACCTATTTCAACTAATCCACTGGGGCTACGTCTAGACTGCAAGCTTCTTTTGGAAGAAGCTTTTCCAGGTGAGATCTTCTGGAAAAACATTTTTTGAAAGAGAGCGTCCACACAGAAAAAGCGCAATGAAAAAGCGATCTGCTTTTTCGAAAGATAGTGTCCACATTGATTGGACGTTATCTCGCAGTTCAGTTGCGATTACTGTGGACAAAGTGGCCCCCGGGGCACGTGTGCTTTTTCCTGGAGGCCTCTTCTTTCGAAAAAGCACTCTCTTCTGCGTCCACACACACCTTTTTCCAAAAAAGCTTTTTCTGAAAAAGGCTTCTTCCTTATAGAAAGAGGTTTACCGCTATTGGAAAAAGCCCTCCGTTCTTTTGACTTTCTGTCAAAAGAACGCAATAGCAGTGTGGATGTAAGTGTAGTTTTTCTGGAAAATGGACGTTTTTCCGGGAAAACTCTTCAGTGTAGACATACCCTATCTTAGCTGCATTTCTAATGTCAGTACTATCTACATGCTAGTCAGAGGGCCAGCTGATCTGCATACAGCACATGGGAAGATGGCAGAGTGATATAAAGCTGCCTTTACGTGAGCTTTATCTTTCTATACAACCTCCCTCCCCCCCACCTCAAATTCTTTCTCCTCTCCCACATAATATCACCCAGCTGACCAATTTGGGGTTCTTCTCTCTCTCTTTCTCACCAACACCCTGCTGCCCAGCTCACTGTGGCCCTTTTGAAACTAACCAGGCTGTCTCCTTTCGCTCTGCTCCCTCAGATCTGTCCTGACCTTTCTGCTTCCTCGCCAGGTGGGAGGAGGAGAGAAAGGTAGGGGGAAATTGTAGAGCCCCACTCCATTTTCCCTTCTGTCCCTCTTCAACTGGTCTCAGGGGCCCTGGCCCCAGTTACAGGCCCCTAATTGTTGCTCCTTGAAGTCAGAGGCCAGCCAGCTCTTCATTCCCTCTGCCTCAGCTGCCCCTTTGCTGGAGGCCTTGGTCCTGCTCCGGAGGTGTGGGTGCACTGACACGGCACATACCCTCATACTTAGGGGCAAAAATAGTTTTAGCCCCAGAGAGAATTAGGAAGGCAGCCTCTGGGCAGGTGCAAGTCTCAGCCCTGCTTTATAACTTGGAGGGAGGAGCCTCTCTTAGGGGCTACATAACCAGCAGCCCCACCGTACATGTTGTGTCCCTTTGGAACTGCTGAAAGGAAGCTCTCAGTAGCTGCCAATTCCCCCTTCCTCTGACTAAACTCTATACTGATGCACTGAAAAGGCTAGAGATTTAACAGGCAGGATTTAACTCCCTTGACCTTACTTACAAGGCACCAGAGGATCCCTCTGCACTTGGTTGATCCCTCCAAGGCCAGACAGCCACCTACAGAGCAAGACTGCCGTTGTCATGACAAAATGCTGCAAAACATCAGACTGACCTGACTTAAACTCCTTTATTAAGACACTATGGCTAAGCTTTTGAGTGTAGAAAAATCTAAATTGCCGTCAAGTCAAAGCTAACATTGCCTTCCAGTAAACTCCAGTTGCTTCCTTTGTGCATGTAACATGGTCAGGGCAGACTGTTGCAAGGGTACGTCTACACTTGCTCCCTAGTTCGAGCTAGGGATGCAAATGTAACTGACCGAAATTGCTAATGAAGTGGGGATTTAAATATCCTGTGCTTCATTAGCATAATCTCGCCCTCGCGTTATGCCGCTCAACAGGTGATTCAACCAGGAAGTGCGCTCCGGGACGCGTTAGTTCGAATCAAACCCCTTGGTTCAAACTAATGTTACTCCTCATTTTTTGAGGAGTATTTAAATCCCCGCTTCATTAGCAATTTTGGTCGGCCACATTTGCATCCCTAGCTCGAACTAGGGAGCACATGTAGACGTACCCTTAGAAAAGAGGCCAGACAGCAAAGATAACGCTGGCAGCCAATTTCTCTAGTAAACTAACTAAAGATGTATTACTCTAGAAAAAAAATGAGAATGACTGAGAGATTAAAGCAGGTAATATTTTAACAGGTGAATCAGTCTGTAAGTCCAAAATGTTGATAGGGTTGTAGTAATTGACTAGATTTCCCAGAGTTCCTCAGGGTTACCCAAGGTAATTTTGGGGGTTTCTGTATTCTTGTTGTGTTTTTAGAATCCAAAACAGTTCAGAGATACAGGATTGATCCCTGGATCCATTTGTATGGATTCTTATATCATCTTTCTGCGAAAGGCAATCTGGAAGGTAATTTTATTTAGCACATGAACTCTTCGTTTGTTGATTAAATGCAAAAAGAGTCTGTGAATTTTAATCATGGACATTTCCAAGGTTCCAGTCTCGTGTGATGGGCAAACATAATGTAAACACAATGTGATAGCCAGAAATAATCCTTCATTACTTATCATGAAGTTTACACATCCAGTGCATTCACATCTCAACACTAAGATGCTCTTTAATCAAGGGGTATCTTGAACAGGAAAGACATGACAAAGGAGGAGAATCAAGCTCATGAAATGACTTTTGTTATTGACTATTTTGTTATTGTATATTGCTTTTTGTTAGTCTCGAAGGGGCCACAGGACTTCTTGTTCTTTTTCCTATTTAATAAATCTTCATATAGTTTGCTATAGGATTGGCTATTAGCCTTGACTTTTGGGTAAGACCTAAAATGAAATTGACAAGGGGAAGTGATTGGTCCTTTGGGATCAGGAGTACATAAGAACATAAGAATGGCCATACTGGGTCAGACCAAAGGTCCATCTAGCCCAGTATCTTGTCTTCCAACAGTGGCCAATGCCAGATGCCCCAGAAGGAGTGAACAGAATAGATAATGAAGTGATCCCTCGCCCGTCATCCATTTCCAGCATGTGACAAGCAAAGGCTAGGGACACCATTCCTACCCATTTTGGCTAATAAGTATTGATGGACCTAACCTCCATGAATTTATCTCATTCTTTTTTGAAGCCTAAAACAAAGGAAAAACTATGTAGCACTTTAAAGACTAACAAGATGCTTTAATAGGCGATGAGCTTTCGTGGGCCAGACCCACTTCCTGTTAGTCCTGGTCTTCACAACATCCTCTGGCAAGGAGTTCCACAGGCTGACTTTGCACTGCGTGAAGAAATACTTCCTTTTGTGTGTTTTCAACCTCCTACTTATTTCATTTGATGACCCTTAGTTCTTATGTTATAGGAACTTTTCCTTATTCACTTTCTGAACTTGAATATTGCTCCAATTCTTAGTGTAAGGGATCATCTATCACAGACATGTGCTCATCTGGCTGGCCAGACAGACCTGAGTACCCAAGGGGCTCTCTGGGTTAAGGCTGTTAAAGTATTTGAAGAGTTTGCATGTGGTGATATCTATGTTTAGAACTGACAGCCAGTTTGTGGTTTGTCCCCTGCTTTTTAACTGTCCTTAGGGGGGTACTCAGACACCCTTGAGAGCATCACAGTGTACATGAATCACCAGACCAGTATTGCCAACCCCACGTATTCAAATATCTAGAGTGACACCCCCAAGTCTGAGTTGTTTTTAAAAATAAGAAATGTGCGATTCTTATTGTTGGGTTTTTAGATCTTAAGCTTTTAGAATCTAGTCAGATTTTCCAATTTTTTTGAGCATCTAGAAAGGCTAGAAACTTGCTATTTTATTTTTAAATGAATTTTTCACATACTCATATGACTCCAAAGGCAGAGTCTAAGGCTATGTCTACACTGCAATACTATTTTAGGATATAGGAGTATCCCAGAATAGCTATCTCGCGTCTTCACAGTAAGCCCGCTATTTTGGGCTCGTTATTCCGATGTCCCTGTAAACCTCATGCTACGAGGAGTAAAGGACATTTCAGAATACCGTTTTGTTTCGAAATTTGGCGCTGTGGAGACAATGACAAATGACGAAATAAGCTAGCATTGAACTAAGATAATCAATTTGTGTAGCGCAAATGGCGTATCTTATTTTCAGTTACGGTGCAGTGTACATGCACACTAAGTGAACACTGAATATTGATAAGGCGTGGGTTTTTTTTTATTACATAAATCCCTGAAAGAATGCAGAAAAGGTTCTGGTTTCTTCCAAGATATTTAGATTTGTAATTGACAAAATTATGTGTCATGTTGTACTCTCTTTTTAACAATAAATTCATCTCAACGTTAACTTAATTCTCAGAAATGGAGAACCATCTGTCAATCACACATGCCTTTGTAATTTATCACACAGATACCACAACCAATATGTGTCTATTTTAAAATCTCAATATTGCCACCCTCAAGCATTTAAACACCAGGAGTCAGCTCCCTCAGAACCAAGGGATTTTCAGAAATAATACATTTGGAGTTCCTTCCATTTACCTTCTGGTATTGGAGCCTTTAGGAGTCACGTTGTCAAGTATTTCTTTGTAATTGTGAGGGCTAGAAACTTGCCTGTTTTATTTTACATGAAAGCTGAGATTCTCCTCTGTCAGGCTTTACGTAATAATAAAGCCTGAATAGTTTGAGATTCACACAAATTGGCAAGGCTGAAACATGGAGAGTGATGTACTTTCCCTTCCCTGCTAGCTGGGTTGCAGGTGCTGCAGTCTGAAAGATACTGGGGGAATGGAATGGAATGGGATCCAAAGTCATTGCTTGAGGCGTAGAATCAATGATGGCTTATTGTAGAAGGGAGTAGTAGTGCTTTGCATGAGCTCTATTGGATTTTTGACACTATACTCATCTGTTCAGATAGCCTTGAGGCTGCAATATATTAGGCTATCATATTGTGAAAAAACCTGGAACACGTAGATGAGCAGATATTATATGCAAAATGTTTAATGAACTTGTGATGGATGTGGTGCTGCTTTGTAATAATTTATGAATGGGATCTACTGCCCAAGTAGGAGTAGAGAGTAATTTACCTCTGTATCAGCAATTATGCGATCTGCAGCTGGTAGACCTTTTTCTAGTTCTGACATCCACAATCCAAGAAGGATTTTGATAAATGGGGGAAGGGGTTTCAGAGAAGAGCTATGAGAATGATTAAATAGTAGACCATATGCTTCATAGCAACAAACACAAGACAGACACTCAATTTAGCTTTACAAAGAGAAGTTTAAGGGTGACTTGATTACAGTCTGTAAGTACCTAGATGGGGAACAAGTCTAATATATAAAGGAGAATGTTTGTATGTTTGTGCTCTGATAACTTGGACACTATAAGACCTACTGCAACCAAACTTTGCATGGGATAACCTTTTTTCCAGGAGAAGGTTTTAAAGTATTGTGGGAGGGTGTGATAGGGTCCCTCCCCCCACTAGCTCTGCCGGCAGCAATGTGCTCCTAGGCCGCCGCTGTTCTGGGCCTGTGGTGCTTGCGCAGAGACGTCGCGCAGAGAACTGTCCTCACAGCGCAGGCATGCCTCAGCCAGCGTGCAAACCGGCGGACAGGTGAACCCAGGGAGAGCAGGAGCTCAGCAGGGATGCCGGCGTGGAAAACGGCACTGATGGTTAAAACCGGTGCCGGTCCAGACACAAGGGGGGGAGGGGAGAGAGAGAAGTAGGAAGAGGAAGCGGGGGTCAGCTCCTTTGCACGCTGCCACTCTCCCTTCCCTACCACCTCCCTAACTGCCAGCCTGTGCCCCACACAGACAGTGCCCCGCTCCTCCCCACTCTTCCCTCGCCATCTCCCTAACTGCCAGCCTGTGCCCCACATAGACAGAGAATCTGATTTTCTTCCACCACATCTGTCCAAGTACCACCCTATCTAATATATAAAGGAGAATGTAAGTTTGTATGCTAATAACTTGGACACTGTAATAGCTACCGCAACCAAAGTTTGCATGGGATAACCTTTCATCCAGAAGGTTTTAAGGTACTTTTGGACCCGATCGGGGTCTTGCCCTGCCCCCCACGGCCCTGGGCGCGAGCTGAGGTGCCCCTCCCGTGTGTAGCCTCCTGGGACTTGCCCCCTCCCGCCTGCGAGGTTACATAACCGACCTTCTTCCCCCTCCCTCCCGGCATGCATTGCTCCCACCCCTATGCGCACAATGGCTCGGGCACCTGCCCTGCCCCCTGTGGCACCTGCAGCCCCAGGTGCAAGCTGGGGCACCCCTCCCACGTGTAACCTCCCCTCCACCCGGGGTCTCTCCCCACCTGCTACTCCCCCCACTCCAGAAACCAAAACCAAAGCCGGCCAGCCTTTCTGCTCAGCTCGCTGGGCTTATCCAAGCAGAAGGAATCCGTGTGTCTGCTGCAGCGCAGGGCGGACCAGGTTAAACCCTCGATGCGTTACACTGCTGTGAAGCCAGCCGGCTGCTATTCGTACTATGAGTGGGGCTCTTCTGTGTCTGGTTCCAGCCATCAGGGTTAGATGTGAGCTCTGAGCTTTTGCTTGCCATGGCAGGGCAGGTGGATCCCTGAGCCAACCTTGCAAAGAGAAGTCCCCTTGCTACTGGCCTCATGACTGTGTACTGTTCTCCTGGGGGCTGGCTGCTCGGTCCTGGGGGGAGGAGGGTCCTGCTGCTCTCACAGGGTCAGGTGTGGGCCAGGAGCCATCAGCCCCCAGGGTCTGTGGCTCTGGGGGTCCCCTAGCTCAGGGTCCCCTCCTTTTCTAAATTTTCTAAATTTTGTTCCTCCTGTTTCCTGAGCAACGCTGGGTAAGTCCAGCTAGTATTTAATAATGGATTCTTCAATCTTGCAGAGAAAGATAGAACATGATCCCATAGCTGGGAGTTGAAGCTAAACAAAATCAGACTGGAAAGAAGGTGTAAATGTTTGAGAGTAACCCTTAGAACAAGGTCCTAAGGGCCATGGTTGGGTCTCTATTGTTGCCAATGCTTAAATCCAGACTGGAAGTTTTTCTAAAGATGTGCTCTAGGAATTATTCTGGGGAAGAGCTGTGCAGGGGGGCAAACTAAACAATCACACTAGTCCTGTCTGGCCTTGGAATCTTTGAATGAATACTATATACTTACCTGGTGTGGTAAAGACTATGTCTAGATTGCATTGCTTTTTCAGGATACCAGAGGTATCCCGGAAAAGCAATGCCACCTCCAAGGAACACATCCACTTTTCCAAAAAAAATTTTGAAAAAGCGAACATGCTCTTTTGCCATCCCTGTAAACCTCGTTCTATGAGGAATAACCGAGTTGTCGAAAGAGCACTTTTTTCCTGAAATTTGGTGCCGTGTAGCCACGCCAAATTTCAAAAAAGCCTATTTCAAAAGTAAATCAGAAAAAGATACGCACTTTGCATACCGCAAATTGCGGGTTTTTTTTTTTTCGATTTAGCATTGCAGTGTACACCTAGCCAAAGTCAGACCCTTCAGAAGTCACAGATGAGGCAGGAAAGGGAAGCTTACAGTATGGCTGCCTGTGGACAAACAAAGAACTTTAGTTTTAGGAGCGTCAGACTGGCAATCTTCACCATCACTACAATTTATTTTTTGTTGATATAATTTGGCTGACTAGGAAGTGTAGGAAGTGTAGGAAGATGCCTGAGCAGATGTCTGCTGTTCTAAGATTCCAATCTGCACTGTTTTTACTGCCTCAGATGGCAAGATGCCAGCTTCTTTTAAATTTTATCAATCTGAATAAACTGGATTACTTAGGAAATCAATCAGAGACAAAAATGTGGCTAAAAGACTACTTGGTCATACATGTAAACATGTGGGGTGTGCTTCAGTTTTCCCTCTAAGATTTTCCATCCATAAGCGGAGTGAGATTTGTCTTGTGCACCAATGTTGAGGTCATGGTGTTTGTTCGGATGTGTGCCGCCTAAGTTATTAACATATATCTTATAAACCTTTCCCCTCTGCTGCCATGTCTCCCACTCTTCCCTTGCCCTGTCTGCTCCCGTGGTGCCTGCTACTACCCCCCACCCTTCACCCTCTTCTGCTGTCCAGGGTCCTGCCCTTCTCACATCTCTTATCCCTCCTGGGACCTGTCACCCTCTCCAACAGACTTTCCTTTCCCCCACTCCTCCTCTAGCCCCTCTGGTCATCTGTAGCTGACCCTCCCCCCCCAACACTTCCCTCTACCCACCAACCCTGCCTCCCGATCTCTCCCTTCCCTGTGTCTGCCCTTCTGCTTCACCCCCACAATCCCTCTGGCACCTGCACCTTCCCTTATCCCTGCACCCCTCTGGTGCCTCCCCCTTTCCTCACTGCCCTCCCAACAACTGCCCCCTTTACTCTCTTCCTCCCTGGTGCCACCCCCTCACCACCCTCTGCCCCAGTTCTCCTCACACCCCTCTGCACCCTCACACAAGGCTTGCCCCAACCCCCGCCTTCCTCATGCCCACCCCTCCTTTCAACCCCTCTTCTCAGGGCACACTCTCCTCTTCCTCCCCATTGCTCCTCCCCTTTTCTCTCCCAGCATCACCCTGTCCCCTCCCTTCTCCTACCCCCACTGACACCTTCCCATCCCCCCTCTCCTTTCCCCTCATTGTTTCCTCTTGGCACCCTGGCATTTGTCTTTCCTCCACCCTGCCCCTTGGTGCCTTCCCCTTTCTTTTCCTGCCCTGGTGCCCTCCTCTCCACTCATCAGCACAAGCCCCTTCCCTGCCTCACCCCCCACCTTCCTCTTAGTTCTCCCCCACTCCCTTCCTTCAGCTACTGTTGGTGCCAAATAAAAAGTGCATCATGGTCGGGCACAAAGTCCCCCCGTGCACAACTGCAAATAGATACAAATACTGGTGAATGGCCCATGCTGACAATATTCTGTATCTTATCAGCGGGCAAAGGTTTTTAAATGGGTGCCTGACTCAGTGACAAATACCTTGAGAACTATTATGCTTCGTTTTAGAGAGTGGATTATTTTATGAAAGGTAACGACACTAGGAGGCACTAAGATTTTTAAAGGCCGGCAGAGGGGACTAGTTAAAGTGCAAATAGAATAGAGGAGCACTCTCTTTCAGTGGGTGGCCCAACAATACTTATAATGAAAGAAATCTTTCCAATGAGCCGAAAGTACACACATAACAGAGGAATTTGTAGAGCCATGTTGAGACGCCACTTCCTACAGGCGGTAGTCGTGGCCGAGTGGTTAAGGCGATGGACTAGAAATCCATTGGGGTCTCCCCGCGCAGGTTCGAATCCTGCCGACTACGGTTCCTTTTTGCTTGTTTCCCCCCTCCCCTGCAATTGAAGCAAACGCCCTGGTGGGGCAGAGCAGCAGGAAAACAGGCCGGTGCCAGTCCCGCACGGGGTCCCTGCGCGGCTGCTCGCGGGGAAGCCCTCCTGGGGTCCGGGACTGCAGGATGCAGCAGGGCACGGCCCCTGCCGTGCTGGCCACCACGAGGTGAGGAACTTGCGCAAGGGGCTGCCTCGCTCCTTCTCCCGCAGCCCTGCTCGCGCTTCCCCTGCACGGGGCCTGGGCCGGCCGCGCGCTCCGCTCCCTTGGGGACCGCTGGGGCTGCGGCGCCCTAGTGCTGGAGCCTCCCCCACTCAGGGCACCCTCGGCCGCCCGCGCCTGGCGCTTCCCCTGCGCCGCCCCGCTGGGGCTTCGGGTCTGGGGGCCAGGAGCCCCTGCGCTCTCCGGGGGGCAGTGCCTGGCATAGGCAGCAGCAGGGATCCGCTGGGATCCCTTCCCCCGCCGCCAGGGGAGCAGGAGATGCGGCAGCCTCGGAACTGTCTCGTCCTGGCTCCCCCAGGAAAGCTCCCAGGCCCGCTTTCCAGGCAGCTTTCTGCTCTCTCGGCTTTCTCTTTCCCCGCCGTCGTGTGACCTTTGCAAAACCTGGGCGTGGGCAGGCCTGGGAGACTGCGATCTCCTTTGTCGGCGGGCAGAGTTATGGGACTTTGGACTTTACAAAAGTTGTGCGCGCTGACACAGGTTGGGTTTTGGGCTCTACAGGTGGGAAACCCAGAGCTAGGGGCACAGATCACCTTTTTCCGGCAGCGGAACTCCCTTTGCATTCTCCTCTGAACAGCCCCGCGAACATCTCTGAAAAGCTTGTTAAGAAGCTGGATGGTATAGGCAGCACGGGTTGTTTAATCCGTGTAAATTAATCCATTCCATTTCTAGCGCGCTAGGAACTCTGGGTATGGGATTACAAGTGAAAAATTCTGGTTGTGAGATTACAAATGAGTGTTTTTTCTTTAAAATGTTTGAGGTTGTCTGCAGCTGTCTTACTGGATAGCGTTGTAGAGTAGTGTCAGTTCAAAGTTCTTTATAATCATTTAAAAACAGGAGATGGGAAGGGCACAGGCTGCTTTATGGTCTTTGTAGCTATATACCTAATGCACCTACAATAACTTTACAAAGATGAGGTAACACAAAAAGTAGCTGGAAAGCAAACCTTGCGGACATGTCAGTGAGTTGAGGGCATCTGAGGTGTTGAGGGCATTTGGCTGCTCCTCAATCAAGATGACAACAATAATTGAAGCCTGATTCCTTTTAATGAAAAGTTTAGAATTTGTAGAATGCAGCAAAAATTGCTGCTTTCCTAAAATGGTGGGAGTGGCAGTTTTGTTTACATACTGTTGGAGAATGGATGTTTCAATGGGGTTCCTAGACTTGAAGGACAGAGGTGCCATATTTACAATCATCTCTCATCTGTATAACACAGACTATGGTATATCTCATGTAATTTCGGATCTTCCTTATTTTATACCAGGAGTGGGGAATGTTTTTTGGGTCGGGGGCTGCTGACCCACAGAAAAACTAGTTGAGGGCTGCACACAAGTAAGAAGGAAAATAAATAAATAAATAAAATGAACAAACC
This sequence comes from Pelodiscus sinensis, assembly GCF_052426305.1. Lineage (NCBI taxonomy): Eukaryota > Metazoa > Chordata > Testudines > Trionychidae > Pelodiscus > Pelodiscus sinensis. The sequence goes on from NC_143054.1 coordinate 19,946,185, forward strand.
CTCACTGATGTGGCCACTGACTGAGAAGCAGAAAGACACTTCCCATGTTCCCCTCCCACACCAGAACCTAGCGGACCCAGAGTTAATAGATTTCATGTGCTCCAGCCCTGCTGTGGGGCAGTGGCAGGGGTGTGTGTGTGGAGCACCAGCACAGGCTCCCCAATGCTGGGGAGGGGGAAGCCCTGAGCCTCTGGGCTGGATCCAGGCAGCCTGGGGGCTGCATCCGCACCCTCCCCAGGCCTGAGGTTCCCACTCCTGTTTTATACTGTCCCAATGGTAACCCTTGACTCTGCTAGGCTCCAAGAATGTGCTTTTCCTTCTAGAAATGTTTCTAGGGGGACAGAGATTCGGTTCTGTTTTAAAAATAAAATTTTAGCAAATGTTCACTGGGCTCACAGACAGGCAACTCTTTTGATCATGCACATTTTAAAGAAGTTTTATATCTTCCCATTTTTAGCAAATAGCCCCTTCCCTATGTAGCACAAGTTTGGAGAGGGCTCTTTTTGGGGTGGCAGGTGTAAGCATTTCTGATTTTTGGTGGGCCAAAAATGCTTAAACTTTTTTAGTTTTAATTAAAACAAAATCACTTTCCCACAACCCTAAATACACCCAAAGGGATTTTACCTACATTATAAAATGTAGCCTCTTGGGCTGAGACAAACCTCGGCCACATCACCTCCACAAGAGGAGACTGGAAACGAGAAAACGTAGGTTATATAAGGGAAGAATCGTCAGAAACTCAGCCCCAGACACAGCAAGATACTTCATCACAAGCCTGACTGTAAGCACAAGTAATTTATTGACTTCAGTGGCACTAGTCTCATGCCTAAATACTTTGCTGAATTGGGGCCAGACCTATTGAGAAACTGTGGGTGTAATAGGGGAGACTTGGGCTCTGGTGGGCCTGCCCACTCTACCGCCCTCGCCCCTCTCCCCCGCCTCCTTTCTGGAAGTTACCTCTGCTCACTGCTTCACTCCTCTTGGAAGAGGGAATGAGGAGGGACGAAGCAAGAAAGTGGCCGGCCTGGGTGGTATTTGGCAGGGGCATGAGGCAGCTCAGCCCAGCAACTTGTCCAGCCTAGTGTCTTGGCTGGCCCGGCTTGGTTTTCTGGGGGACAGGAGGAAGGGGGGAAGGCTTCAGGGATTGGGAGGCTGGTGGTTCAGTGTGCACTTGCTTGTGATCCTCATCTTCTGGAAACAATGTGCATCCAATCCACAATCTGCTCTCCCTACCCGTTACGTGCATCCGCACCCTGGCAGCAGCCAAGAGGAGCATCTGTGTGGGTTTGATTGTGTCCTTGGATGCTTGTCCCACCTGGCGCTCTTCCCAGGGAGTGTGGTCAGGGCCTGGGAGTTGTTTTACTCCTCCCCGCTGAGGGGTTTGTAGAACTGGCACCTGCTCCAATATCTGCAAAAAGGAATTGTGGGATATTTGCATCTGTGGATTTGCAGGGCTCTATCCACGAGTGGGCATCCTTGTTGCAACCAGACAAATTATAAATATTTAATCTTGTAAGTTAAATATAGGAAAAAATCGGTATGTACTTTTAATAGCACCCATTATCAGTTGTGCATGGACAAGTCTTCATCTTTTTTTCTGTTTATGTTCTAAGGCAAGCATAGTGCTATGGAACTAGGCAGTGTACCTAGTGGGTAGAGCTCTGGTCTGGGGCTTATGAAACCTGAGTTCTGTTCTTGGTTCTGTCACTAATCTACTGGGTCATAAGAACGGCCGTACTGGGTCAGACCAATGGTCCATCTAGCCCAGTATCCTGTCTGCCGACAGTGACTAATACCAGATGCCCCAGAGGGAGTGACCAGAACAGGGAATCATCAAGCAGTCCCTATCCCATCACCCATTCCCAGCCTGTGACAGAGGCTAAGGACACCATTCCTACTCATCCTGGTTAATAGCCATTGATGGACCTAACCTCCATGAATTTATCTAGTTCTTTCTTGAACCCTGTTAAAGTCCTTGTCTTCACAACCTCCTCTGGCAAGGAGTTCCACAGGCCAACTGTGCGCTGTGTGAAGAAAAACTTCCATTTGTTTGTTTTAAACCTGCTACCTATTCATTTCATTTGGTGAGTGCTAGTTCTTAGATTATGAGAACAAGTGAATAACTTTCCCCTATTCACTTTCTCCATAGCTGTCATGATTTTATAGACCTCTATGATATTCTCTCCCTGTCTTCTCTTTTCTAAGCTGAAAAGTCCCAGTCTTTTTAATCTCATGTGGAATCTGTTCCAAATCACTAATCATTTTTGTTGCCCTTTTCTGAACCCTTTCCAATGCCAATATATCTTTTTTGAGATGAGGCAACAACATCACCTCTGATCACTGGGTCACGTCTGTACTTCAGTTTCCCCATCTGTAAAATGGGGTAAAGGATACTGCCCTCCTGTGCACAGTACTTGGGAATGTACTGATGAAAAGTGCAATATAAAAATCAGGTATTGTAATTATCTTCTCTATGTAAAATACATTAAAAGTGTGGGGGGGGGGGAAAGAGTGGTCCTGTACCCTTTTTAATTTTTTTTTAAGTTACAACTTAACATGGCTACCTGTTTGAGGGCATGTCTACACAGCAGAACAAAAGTTGAATGAAGCTATGCAACTTGAGCTGCACCAGTTGCATACCTGAAGTGGCTTTTGGTGCTGTCTACTCAGGATGTTGAAGGAAAAACACTCTTCCTTCAACATCCCTTACTCCTCATGAAACAAGGATTACAAGAGTTGGAGTAAGAAGTCCCCAGCTCGACATTATTTTGAAATAATGGCTAGCAGTGTAGACACGCTCTTTGTTATTTTGGAATAATGTCAGTTATTCTGAAATAATATTGCTGTGTAAATGTATCCTGAGACATTAAAAGGGAAGTGTTGACTAGTGTGGGAGATAACAAGCACAATGGATTAACATTAGATTTCTTCCCCTCTGCTCATTGGCTGTTGCTCCATCACCCTCAGTATTTCAACATAACTCCAACTGCCCTCTCTTTCCTTTTCTTCTCCCATCTCCCTTCTTTCGTTTTCCTTTGAGCTCTACCGTCCCTTCCCTGCCAGCCTTTAACACCTTTAATGGAGATAGTAAAATGTAAAATCAGAAAAACCCCATGAAAATCATATGAAAATCAAAACAAAGTTACAAAAAATCATGGCACTAACATGTTTTTTGTGAACCTTCACTCTGTTAGCTCTGCTTGTACTAGAAGATTTACATGGTGTTGCTGAAGCTCCCCTCCTCCACCCATTTGTTGGGGAATTTTGCTGTCTGTTTTAGGGATGTTAAATTACGAGTAATTTTCTAATCTAATAGTCGATGCATTTCGCCTTGGGCAGTTGCTATACTTCAAAAGCAAAAGCACTGTGTGGAGCCCAGGGTCAGCTGGGGACTCTGGGCTCCCTACGTTGACCCCGGACTCCCTGATTTGCTGCCGCTGTCAAATACCATGGGGAGCCTGGTGTCTGGCTCCTTGCGGCATTTCCATGTGGAACCCAGGATCAGCTGGGGACTCCCCTGCTGACTCTGGGCTCCATGCACTGCTGCCGCTTTGAAACACCATGGGGAGCCTGGCGTCAGGCTCCATGCAGCGTTTTAAAGCAGCAGTGCTACACAGAACCTGGGGTCAGCAGGGGAGTCACCAGCTGATCCCGGGCTCCAAATGGCGCTGCTGCTGCTGCTTTGAACCACAACATGAAGCCCGAGGGACACCCCAGCGGCAGCGCCACATGGAACGCTGGGTCTGGCCCCAGGCTCCACGCAGCACTGCCACTTTTGAAGTACCCCCTTCTTGTTACCCCCCTTGCTGCCTCTTTCTGATAGAGGCAGCAAGAGTAGAGGGAAGCAACTAGTTGACTAGTCTGTTGACTAGTCCTTCACATCCCTAGTCTGTTTCCCTTCATCAGGAGTGAAGGGAAAGTGCACAGTTTGCTGCATTCCTCATTCTGGCTGAGGAGCACAGGGGACAGACTTGCTTGGACCTGCCCATCTGGGGACATGCACCCCTCCCCTGGATGTGCCCGCTGCAGTGGCCATGGAGAGGTGCTTCTCACCTGACCTCGAGTTGCTGCGGTGAAAGAGGACTGGAGTAGTCCTCTCTCCATGGGGCAGCCTGCATACTGAACCCTGCTCTTCTTTACTACTGTGAGTAGCCTCACTGATATCAATGGAATGGCTCATAATAAAACTTACAGGAAGGTTGCAGCAAGGGAGGTTTAAGTTAGACTTTTGGGAAAATGGTCAGGGTGATCAAACACTGGAATAAATTGCCTAGGGAGACTGTGGAATCTCTATCACATCACTGAGGATATTTAAGAGCAAGTTGGATAGACATCTAGCAGGGATGATCTAGATGGTGCCTGGTCCTTTCATGAGGGCAGGGGACTGGACTCGATGACCTCTCAAGGTCCCTTCTAGTTTTAGTATTCTATGACTCTCTGATTAAGAATTTCTCTAGTGTTGCAAGATCGGGAGTCTTGGACTGTAAATACTTCTGGGCAGGAATTTTCTCTTATTCAGTGTAATTATACTGAGCATGGTGGGACCCCTGGATCCTACCAAAATTCAATTAATAATAGATACAAAATGTTCTTACGAACGTTCATATTGAAATGCAGACAATTCTGCAATAATGTAGCTATAAATAATGCATCTGCCTGAATTTCCCTGCCAGTTCTCATGATTTTAGGATCACAATTTCCTAATTAAAAATAAATGAAGAAATAAATAACATTCTCTCCCCTGTGGAAGAGCATTGCACAAATATCAGGGAAAACTGCACATGAGAAACAACAACGAAACTGACTATACACAAAGGGTGCATCTAGACTGGCTGCTTGAATTTGCGCAAGAGCACTGACTTTGTAATGTACAAAATCAGTGCTTCTTGCGCAAATACTTTCATGCTCCCACTCGGGAAAAAGCCCTCTTGCGCAAGAATACTTGCGCAAGAGGGCCAGTGTAGACAGGGAAGAACTGTTTTGCGCAAAAAAGCCCTGATAGCTAAAATGGCAATCGGGGCTTTCTTGCGCAAAATTGCGTCTAGACTGGACACGGATGCTTTTGCGCAAAAGCACTTTTTGCGCAAAAGCATCCGTGGCCAGTCTAGATGCAATTTTGCGGAAATAATTTTAACGGAAAAACTTTTCCGTTAAAAGTATTTCTGCAAAATCATGCCAGTCTAGACGCAGCCAAAGTGTTGTCAAAGGCACAAAGTTAACATATGACAAGCATAAATATCATTTCCCTTTGTAGTTTCTTTTAGTTATAGCAATCTTAGTTGTTATTTCTAACAATATAAAAAAAATTCTAAAATCAGTGTGATTATATTTTGGGTAGATTATCCATTTAACGACTCTGATTCATTAACTCTTGTAGTTAAATCGGTATTTTGAACCCAATACATTTGATGTTAGTTTCTAAAAGAATGTTAACTAGCTGCTAGGTTTCATCTGGACAAGAGTTATTCCATGATCAGAGGAAGCTGGAATACTTATTGGTGGATGGTTTGTTAGTAGATTTTCCTTTTCTTATAGTTAGGGTGGGGAGCAAGAGAATATTGTAGAGATATAGCTAAAGATTTGTTTGAGAATTTCCAGGATGTATTTTGTTTCCAGAAGCAGAACTTAGTCAAAAATAGCAGCCTACAGAATTGTTGACTAATGCTTACGGTCGTAATCTGAGTAAACATTTACAGTGTGTTGTCTCAAATGTAAATCAGTACAGGCAGTCCCCGGGTTACGTACAAGATAGGGACTGTAGGTTTGTTCTTAAGTTGAATCTGTATGTAAGTCGGAACTGGCGTCCAGATTCAGCCACTGCTGAAACTGATCAGTTTCAACAGCGGCTGAATCTGGACGCCAGTTCTGACTTACAAACAGATTCAACTTAAGAACCCCAGGCATCCCCAAGTCAGCTGCTGCTGAAACTGATCAGCGGCTGATTCCAGGAAGCCTGGGGCAGGGGCTTCCTGTAGTCAGCCACTGGTCAGTTTCAGCAGCGGCTGACTTGGGGACGCCTGGGGCAGAGCAGCTGGGGTGCTGCTGGGTTGGTCCGGTAGTGCCGCCTCTCCTCGGCGCTACTGGACCAACCCAGCAGCACCCAAGCTGCTCTGCCCCAGGCGTCCTGATTCAGCCGCTGCTGAATCTGACCAGCAGTGGCTGAATCAGGACGCCTGGGGCAGAACAGCTGGGGTGCTGCCCGGTTGGTCCAGTAGCGCCCAGAGCGGCGCTACGGGACCAACTAGCAGCGCCCCAGCTGCTGTACCACAGGTGTCCGGAGCAAAGCCAAGGAGCACGGGGGCAGCGGGACAGCCCAGACGCGCTGTGGCTGTCCTGCTGCCCTCGGGCTCCGTGGCTTTGCTCTGCTTTGCTCCCTGTCCCCCTGGTCTGCAGACCAGGGGGACGGGGGGGGGGGGGCAAAGCAGAGCCAAGCCGCGGAGCGCGTGGGCAGCGGACAGCCCTGTCTGCTGCCCACGTGTTCCGCTGCTTTGCTTCCTCTCCCTGGTCTGCTGGAGACCAGGGAGAGGAACGGCCCGTTCGTAACTGCGGATCCGACGTAAGTCGGATCCGCGTAACTCGGGGACTGCCTGTACTTAAAACAAGACTGTCAAATGTCCCTGAGTCAGCACTCTGGCTGCCACTGATGAAGACACTTGAAACAACAGCCATAATTTACATGTGAGTGAAGTAATCTTTTGTGCCAACATCGAAGCAGTATGGGCCAAATTCTATTCTTTTACATCATGACATCCCTGTTAAAGTCAATGTGCCAGTCTAACAGAACAGAATTGGCTTAATTTGAAAATGCATCTTTGCCAGTGTTCAGAAAATGAAAACGGAATTAATTTGGACAAGACAGACTGTCACATAAAGCATATAACATACAGTATCTAGGGTGAAATCATGACCTCAGAGAGTAGATGTGGCCTTAGGCTGTACATAGGTGCAGGGGCGGTACTAAACTGGCTGCCAGCAACTGGCGCCCTAGGCGAACCATGCAATCGGCGTCCCCACCTCCAAACCCCTCAATGATATTGCGCCACCATTTGGTGCCCCATTTAACTTGGCGCCCTAGGCAAGCGCCTAGTTTGCCTATATGGAGGGGCCGCCCCTGCATAGGTGTAGGCCAGGTCATACTCGAAGCCTACTGAGGGCCACACAAACAAAAACTGATAGCTTTCAGGGCCACCGATGTACTTCTGTCAGAAAGTCGTAATTATTTATTATTATAGATTATGTTGTAGATATATTGTATAATATTTTTCAGGTCTTGTTTGAATATAATACAATAATTTGATGTGTAAAATTGTTACTTGCTTATATATAATATTTTTTATAATTTTTAAATATAAATGTAAGGTACTTTTAAATTATTTTTATATGATACATAACTTGTTTTGTTGAAATAAAAACAAGTATAGACCAATACAATAAGGGAGGGTATGTCTACACTACAAAGTTAATTTGAACTAACAAACGATAGTTCGAATTAACTTTGATAGGTGCTACACAGGCAAACCGCTAGTTCGAACTTAATTCGAACTAGCGGAGCGCTTAATTCGAACTAGGTAAACCTCATTCCACGAGGACTAACGCCTAGTTCGAATTAAGTAGTACGAATTAAGGGCTGTGTAGCCACTTAATTCGAACTAGTGGGAGGCTAGCCCTCCCCAGCTTTCCCTGGTGGCCACTCTGGGCACCACCAGGGAAACTCTTCTGCCCCCCTCCCAGCCCCAGAGCCCTTAAAGGGGCACGGGCACCGGTGCCCGTGCCAGGTGCAAGCCTGCCAGCACCCAGCCAGCAGACCCTGCACCTGGCACGGCACGAGCCAGCCACCCGCTGCCACCCAGCCCTCTGCCTCTTCCCAGGACCAGGCTGGCGGCTCCTGGAAGCCTGCCCAGGTCTGCAACAGGTGGGCGCCCGCCTGGTCTAGTGCGGATATCGTGGACCTCATCCACGACCTCCGCACTAGGCACAGGAAAGTGGCCGTCTAGGGCAGGATAGCTGCCAGCCTGGCCACCCAGGAGCAGGTTTGCATGAAAATCAAGGTGGTCCACTGAGACCCCCGACCCTGAGCCCTCAGCTTAGAACGGCCGTACTGGGTCAGACCAAAGGTCCATCTAGCCCAGTAGCCTGTCTGCCAACAGCGGCCAACACTAGGAACCCTGGAGGTGATGGACCGAAGACAATGACCAAGCCATTTGTCTCGTGCCATCCATCTCCAGCCTTCCAAAACAGAGGCCAGGGACACCATTTCTATCCCCTGGCTAATAACACTCCATGGACCCAACCTCCATGACTTTATCTCACTTCTCTTTAAACTCTGTTCTAGTTGTAGCCTTCACAGCCTCCTGCAGCAAGGAGTTCCACAGGTTGACTATTTGCTTTGTGAAGAAGAACTTTCTGTTAGTTTGAAGCCTGCTACCTATTCATTTCATTTGGTGTCCTCTAGTCCTTCTATTATGGGAACTAATGAAGAACTTTTCTTTATGCACCCTCTCCACACCACTCATACTTTTATGGACCTCTATCATATCCTCCCTCAGTCTCCTCTTTTCTAAGCTGAAAAGTCCCATTCTCTTTAGCCCCTCCTCCCTCAGCCACTTGCTGGAGCCAGCTACTCCATATGGGCTGCTCCAGCTGTGCTGTTGGTGACGAGCTTCTGAGGCTGGGTCCCCTCTGCTGTCTGAGCCTGACTGGCACCTGGGGGGAGAGCTAGAGCTAGTGTGGCCTCGGACCTAAGCCCTTGCCGAGGGGTGGGGGGAAGAGCCAGGGCCAGGGCAGCCTCGGTCCCAGGGGAGCCTGGGACCGGCTAGGGGATGGGGAGAGGAAGAGCCAGGGCTGGCCGGGAGGTGGGTGGCCAGGGGGGAAGAGCCAGGGTGGCCTCAAGGCCAGGCCCTCCCAGTGGCTGGGGAAAAGGGGGATGAGCCAGGGCTGGCTGGGAGGTTGCGGGGGAAGAGCTGGGGTTGGGGAAAAGAGCCGGGACCGGGGTGGCCTCAGGACTGGGCCTTCCCCAGCAGCCGGGAGGGAGGGGGGAAGAGCCGAGCCGTCATTGGCTAGGCCCTCCCCAACTGAGAGGGGCATTGGCGAGCATAGGGAGCAGGGGGCGCAGGCCCCAGTAATCTGTACAGACAAAGAATCTGATTCCCTCTGGCTCTCACCCACATGTTCACTCTCTCTCAGGCTGTCCCTGCTTTCAAGCAAATTCTTGTGTTTACCATGCGTGATTCTTATTTCCTTCTTACTCAGGCAGAACTCACCAGGTGAAATTCTGGCACCTTGTAGCTAGTGACAAAGCCGTTACTGTGGACTTTGCCTGAATACTGTTACATAGGTCTCATGTGAATTTTAGCCAGATGCAAATCTGCCTATATCTTGAGGTATAAAATCCAGGCCTCCTATTTTCCTGTCCCACAATCTGAGCAACTTTCACTGTAGCTGTAGAATAAATATAAAATTAGAGATTTAAAGTTAGCTCAAGTTTGGTTAAAGAAATCTGTTGTTACAAAGAGAGGCCATGAAAGCAGTGAGGGTATGTCTACACTACAAAGTTAATTCGAACTAACAGACGTTAGTTCGAATTAACTTTGATAGGCGCTACACTAGCGCTCCGCTAGTTCGAACTTAATTCGAACTAGCGGAGCGCTTAGTTCGAACTAGGTAAACCTCATTTTACTAGGACTAACGCCTAGTTCGAATTAGCTAGTTCGAATTAAGGGCTGTGTAGCCACTTAATTCGAACTAGTGGGAGGATAGCCCTCCCCAGCTTTCCCTGGTGGCCACTCTGGGCACCACCAGGGAAACTTGTCTGCCCCCCTCCCGGCCCCGGAGCCCTTAAAGAGGCACGGTCTGGCTACGGTGCCCGTGCCAGGTGCAAGCCTGCCAGCACCCAGCCAGCAGACCCTCCACCTGGCACGGCTCGAGCCAGCCACCCGCTGCCACCCAGCCCTCCGCCTCTTCCCGGGACCAGGCTGGCGGCTCCCGGGAGCCTGCCCGGGTCCGCAAGTGTAGCCAGACAGACTGCCCCATCTCAAACAATCTTGCTTGCCCTCTGAGATGTCTGTATACAGAGCAGAGAAGGAACAATAAGAAGATCAGCATAGCCATTAAGCTTTGATCTGCTTTGACCAGGATATGCAAGTTTATGACTCTGAGTAACGATTAAGGAAATAAGCTAAGCTCGAGGCTGCAAGAAGTGTCAGGCTGGCACCTATGTTGATTCGAACACACACAGTCCCTGGGAGAGGAATTTCCCACTGAGAAAACAATGTCCCGTACTTCCAATTTAATCATCTCAATTCTCTCTTACAAGTGTAAATTAAGTTCACAACTCCCATGTAAGAACTGGTCTCACAGCAGACAGACCAGCATCAATTGGCATTACAGATAAGAAAGAGAAAATACGTGACCCAATGGGTATATAAGATGGGCCCAGCATGCACTCACTTTGAGTGTCAATCTACCATTTACCTGCTGGTCGGGTTAGGTGTTTGACCTCCCGAGGTCCACGGGGATGCCCACCTCGTATTTTCGTCTTTCCGAGGAATTGAGGGACCGATCCTGGCCTGACACGCTGGGACCGAGTGACGCAGAAAGGTGTAAAAATTGTACCTGTATGTTTCCTTTTGTTTTAGTGCATGCATAGAATAGAGCTCTTTAAAGATTAAGCTGTCATTTGGTACCATTATTTTCTATTTTCTATCTTTATTTTCCTTGTAACCATTTTTCTAAAGATCTATCTATATATATATATTTGCCAGCAGTTAAGAAATAGAACAATAGCCATTGCAACCACATGATTTATAAGCTTCCTCAAATAAACCTGTAACTGTTTAAGCTTTAACCTGACTCCTTCAGTTGCTGTAATAGAACCAAGCACAATTTAAAAGAACTTCAGCCGGTCATAAAGGGACAGATATAGGGAGAGCTTGGGGGTTTGGATTTGTGTCACACCCAGGTGGCAAATTCCGTTGGGGCACTTCTCAGCCTTCCCGAGGCTGCCTGCTGCGAAGGAATTATGAATTCTAGCAGCTGAAATCTGAAGCGTAATAAGCTCTCTCTGTACACTTATTGGGGCGCCCTTCAACCTCTTCCAGGTTGCTCACTGCAAGGGACCCCGGTCTCAGCAGTTAAAGTCTTGGGTGTATAGTACACACACAGTATAGGAAGAGCTTGGGCGTTTGGGTATGTGTCACACCCAGGTGGCAAAACCCATTGGGGCGCTTCTCAGCCTCCCCGAGGCTGCCCGCTGCTAAGGAATTATGAATTCTAGCAGCTGAAATCTGAAGTGTAATAAGCTCTTCCTGTACACTTATTGGGGCACCCTTCAACCTCTTCCAGGTTGCCCACTGCAAGGGACCCCGGTCTCAGCAGTTGAAGTCTCGGGTGTATAGTACACACACACATACCACTCACTGCCCTGACCGTCGGCTGATAGCAAGAGGCGGGCGCCCGCCTGGTCTAGTGCGGAGATAACGGACCTCATCCACGACCTCCGCACTAGGCACAGGAAAGTGGCCGTCTAGGGCAGGATAGCTGCCAGTCTGGCCACCCAGGAGCAGGTGTGCATGAAAATCAAGGTGGTCCACTGAGACCCCGATCCTGAGCCCTGACTTAGAATGGCCGTACTGGGTCAGACCAAAGGTCCATCTAGCCCAGTAGCCTATCTGTCAACAGCGGCCAACACTAGGGACCCTGGAGGGGATGGACCGAAGACAATGACCAAGCCATTTGTCTCGTGCCATCCATCTCCAACCTTCCACAAACAGAGGCCAGGGACACCATTTCTACCCCCTGGCTAATAGCACTCCATGGACCCAACCTCCATGACTTTATCTAACTTCTCTTTAAACTCTGTTCTAGTTGTAGCCTTCACAGCCTCCTGCAGCAAGGAGTTCCACAGGTTGACTATTTGCTTTGTGAAGAAGAACTCTCTGTTATTAGTTTGAAGCCTGCTACCCATTCATTTCATTTGGTGTCCTCTAGTCCTTCTATTATGGGAACTAATGAATAACTTTTCTTTATGCACCCTCTCCACACCACTCATGCTTTTATAGACCTCTATCATATCCCCCCTCAGTCTCCTCTTTTCTAAGCTGAAAAGTCCCAGTCTCTTTAGCCTCTCTTCATATGGGACCTGTTCCCAACCCCTGATCATTTTAGTTGCCCTCCGCTCTCCCACCCTCTCTCTTCCCCTCTCCCACCTCCTTTTCCCAGTCTCCCCGAGTTTTGTTCAATAAAGAGAGTTTCTATTTTTGAACACACGTGTCCTTTATTTTGTACATCAGGAAGGGGGGCTAGGGAGGGGTAAGTGGAAGGAGGTGAGGGAGGAATGGGGTACGAGCCCCGGATGGGGAGGACTGGGGTGGCTCTGCGGGCTTTTGGGGTGCAAGCTCTCCTGAAGCCCCTTGATTGACCCCCGGATGGCAGCCTGCGGCAAGTGCAGGCGGGCTGATGGCCGAGTGCTGTGATGTGCCAAGTGTGGGCACTCAGGGCACTCCAAGCCAGGACTGCTTTGCAAGCGGGGCACCCCTGAGAACTGTCTGTCCGGAGTGGGGGTCGGGTCCCTTTAAGCACAGCCCTCGGCTAGCCTGAGGCAGCAGCTCCACACTCTAAGTCCTAATCTGATGCCCTGCCAGCACTGCTTCCGGCCATCCTTAACCTCAGTTCAGGGTCCACTCAGTGTGGACATGCTAGTTCGAATTAGCAAAACGCTAATTCGAACTAATTTTTTAGTCTAGATGCACTAGTTCGAATTAGCTTAGTTCGAATTAACTAATTCGAATTAAGTTAGTTCGAATTAGCGCTGTAGTGTAGACATACCCTGAGTTACAAAGTGAAAAGGAATAAAGTAGGGAGGATATTTGCTTCAAAGAATAACTCATGAAATAAGGGGAACTGATAAGAGTGCTGCAGAGGCTTGAGACTAATGGTCTTTTCTCCATCTCATCTATGGGTGGAACATGCAGAAGGGTGAACAAATGGCAAGTTCAAATTAAGGATGTAAGGGAGTAGCTGTGTAAATGGGTAACTGATAAACATGAGCTTATTGGTGACCCAAATTGCTACACATGGCTCCTGGTCTGGCTCCCGGGAAGCTGCCTGCCACCCTGCAGCATTGTGGGGTGGCAAGCGGGAGCTGCTATGTGAGGGGAGCTAGCTTAAAAGCTGCCTCCTGATGCGCACCAGTTCTTAGGAAGATGTCTGATGCCCCATGCTGCTGCTTCTGTATTAGAGGCAACAGTGTGGGGCAGCAGTCGGTTCCCTGGGCGTGGGGTAGCAGGTGGAAACTGTGGTTCTGGAAGCCAGCTTTTAAGTTGGCTCCCAGGGAGCTGGCTGCCATCCCGTGTGCAACTGTGTAACGGCTGAAATTGTCAACGGTTACACTGTTAGCAAATTACACTGATTTCAACACCCCTTGTTTAAACAGCAGATTCATGCACATTTACACAATGTGGCCTTGAAAATCTGTAGATCTGTGGTTATTTTAATGCTATGAAAAGTGAATTGATTTTGCTTTGTTATTTGAAGTTATAGTTCCTTGCAAAGAGCGCATGCATTTTAAATAAGAAACAGCATACTACAGGCAACAATAGAAGGGATTTCTCATTAGAATTGTAGGAGATGAGTAACCTTTTCTTTCAGATAATCTCAAGTCGTATAAAGTAAAAGTTTAAATTGAATATATATTTAAATGAGAGTTAGGTGTTTTTGAAATGAAAGTTAGGCACTGATACTCATCTTTAGGCACCTAAATACCTTTGAAAATTTGTCCCTTAGGCTGATATCCTGTGGACATTCACAACATATTGGTGAAGCTTCTTTTGGATGCAGCAAAGTTAAGGTTTGAGATTAAAAATGAGTGCAAAATGATTTTCATTCTTAGTGCTGAACTGGGTGTGCTTTGCAGTATGTTTTGTTGAGCTGAGTGTAGTCTGTGCTTCTTTAAATACTTATACGTTACATAAACAACATTTGTTATTTCTTTCATAGCGTAGTTAGTGCTGTCATCGTTTCACTAAATAGAAATGGTTTAAGGACCAAATTTAATTCCAGTTTCAAAGCCTTTTAAAATAGGAGTCTTTTAATTGAATTTAGTGGACCTTTGGATCAAGAGTTCTCTTTGGCAGTCAGCAAAAGTTTTCATGTCACTGCTGAATATTTTAACTGAATTTTTGTTTTAATTTGTAGGCAAGTTCAGAATGCTCACACGGGGATAGACTTGTCAGTGCCAGAGTATCAGGAAATCCGGGGGAGGATGCTGTCTGGCCATGTGGAATATCACATTGTAGTTGTTACCCGACTGGTAGCATTCAAATCAGCAAAGCACAAACCCGAGGATGTGGTTCAGTTTATGGTAAGTAGTTAATCATTGCAGTGTTTGATAAAGAAATCCTTTGGGGTTTTCCCCTCTAAATCAGCCTTCATTATTTTATACTGTTGTGATATTACATATTTGATTGCATTCACAGTCTTCAACAATGTACCCACTAATCTTCTCCATCCATGTGCAGAATAATTTTTGTGTGCACTGAGACATGTGCGAATGTACACCACTGTAGAAACAAAAAACCTAGCTGTGGGCATTCTGCTAATCAGATGGACGGCATTTTAATCTCTCGTGAATTACCACACAAATGCCCAGTTTACAGGGAACACTGGCCTTTAGCATGACAGTGCAGTTTGGGTTGGAACAGAAATAACTGTACTTTGCATTTCAAAGCACTTTACAAAAGTAGGCGAATATTATCTCCATTTAAGACAGGGTAGGAAATCTCTGTGCTCTTTCTTCAACATCTTCTGAGGCGCCCTGTGCTCCCCAAGCTGTTCTTGTTTAGTAATGTGATTTCTCAAATTTCATATGTACTCTGCAGTGGAATTGGTCCAGTTCCCTGTTTATTGTTAGTCATCCTGGCTGTTCACCTTTCCTGGGGAAGTCTTAAAGTAAAGTCGATTTATAGGAATGAATTTTATCCCATCAAATATTTTTTGCTCATTTGACCCCTGACTTTGTTGGAAAACAGTTATAGCATGTGGAAGTAATTGTAAACCCTGAGCTTGTGCAGTGGTAGGATATATGGTTCACATTGGTTTACTGTTTTGTATTACAATAGCACCTTGGGCTTAGTCGCATGAGTCCATTGTTCTAGGTATTGTACAAACAGAACCAAAATATGGTCCCTGGCCTATGGAGCTGATAATCTTATGTACAGGACCAGAGATACCAGATGGATACAGGTAGGGAGAGGACATTAAATTGAGACATGATTGGTCAGCGTGACAGGCAGTGGTCTGAAGAAACCAGCAGCCTGACCACTGTCAAGGTTTTTTTGTAGGCATCATGGCAAAAAAGAGTTTTGAGGAGGTTTTTGAAAGAAAATAATGCAATGACTGTGCATGATTGTGGAGAGCAGCTCCCAAACATGAGGGGCAGCTTGGGAGGACGCATGAAGGTGCTAATTTGAAAATTTAAGAAGCAGGCAGTGGAGGCATCATGGGCCTCTCAGAGTTAGGAGTCAGCTTTTTGATACTGAGTGAGAGAGGCTAGGCAGGGTGGAGACAGGCTGTTATATGTAGTTAGTCATTTGAACAGGTGTTTCTCAACCAGTGGTATGAGTACCCCTAGAGTACTTGAGAGAAGTCTGGGGGAGTACATCAACACAACTGAAATTTGGAGAAAACTGAATTTTCGTTTTAAGTTTTACAGCGCTTTATTATTTTTGTACTTTTTTCACCCAAAAATTTCATCGCCCGCCCATCTACGATTAAATTGTTTAAACAAATGTGTTGGAATGGTAGAAAAAAAATGTTGTGTGTCTGAAAACTGTAAGAACTGGAGTACTTATATATATATATATATATATATATATATATATATATATATATATATATATATTAAAGGGGACTTTATAAAAAAAAGGTTGTGAAACACTGATTTGAATTGATTGTTTCTGGTCATCATGTCCTTCAAAATTTAGAAGTAGTAGAGCTCATTTTCTCATGCTGAGATTTTATTCATAGATTTAAAGCAGAAAACAAGCTTTCTTGATTTTTTTAACTTCCAATTGGTTTCCTAACTACGAATGAACACGTCATTGAACTGAGCTAGCTGAATTAAGAGAAATGAAGAAAGTAGTTTTTCTGTATCTGCAAAAGATGCTACTGCTGTCAAAAGCTGGATTAACATTTCATAAGCATGTAAGAACAGACATGGTGGATCAGATCAATGGTACATCTAGCACATTATCCTGTCTTTTGACCGTGGACAATGCCAGGTGCTTCAGGAGGAGTGGACAGAACATGCACTCATCAAGATATCCAGTTGCAGCTTCTGGCAATTGCAAGCTAAGGGCATCCAGATATTGGGTGTTCGCAGGGCAGACCTTTCAGTGGGTGAGAGAGGCAAAAGAATCAAGGGTGTAAAAGAGTGAAGCATGAAGAGAATCAATATAATTGAAATTATTGACTAGAGAGAGGAGAGGGCTGAGAGCAAATGAGAAATCCTAAACACTGGTGGATTGGAAGTCACAGAAAAGCTGAGTCACGGGGTGTGAGGGATTATGTTCATGGGAGATGTTGAAAGAGATTAGCTGAGGCTCATAAGGCATAAAAATCTTGCACAAAAAGGGTTTTTTGTGCAAAAAGGAAATTTCCACACTGCTTGTTTTTGCGCAAAAACAGCTTGAATAGATTATGCAAATGAAATGCAACAGTATGCTAATCAGCACTTCATTTGCATACTCTCTGCCGGCAGTGTAGACAAAGCCTAAGGGAGGGTAGCTTCAGAGTCAGATGGAGAGATCATGGTCTCTGTGAGAACCAGGAGCTGGAGGAAGGGAGATACGAAGAGGTGATGGACAGTTGTGGTATTTTTAGCAATGGAATGGGTAAGGAGGTGGCAGCATGTATGACAGTGATGTCGGTTTTCACTCATATCCTTGGAAGACCATATTGAATTAAGTTTAAGTATCTTTGGGGTCTGTTGTAATAAATGGCTGGTTTATGTAATGTTGACGGCCAGGATTGTATGTAACCTCAAAGGAGAGCTGTCAGATCTCGAGTTCTGCACAGGACAATATGCCAGACAAGAAGGGACTTTTGGAATAAAAAGTATTACGTGCTCCCTTCCCCCCGGGAACATGTAGGGGGCAGTTGAATGCCTATTCCCCACTGCCAGTTATGCAGCCCCCCCAGCCTTTTGAAGCTACATCTTAGGGAGGGGTCTGTTATCTTCTGAGGCCAAGATCATAGCCTCAAACTGAATAAAGGAATGACTGAAGAGTTCTGGTTCTGAACCTAAATCAGTTATGATTTGTGACTTGGTTGTGGGTTTTGAAGGAACGATATCTCCCTGAGCCTGAGGCAGGAATCAGGGTGACTCTGGTAAGCATTTTAGCATGTGTGTAGGGGGCGTGTCTTTTATTGTGTTTCCTATGTTTTCTCTGTAATGCTCTCAGCTAAAGAATAAACATGCTTCCTTAGGAAGAGCTCTAACTGCAGGCAGCACACGGCTTTGAAGAGAAAGCCAAGCGCTGGCCTGTTTAGCAGTGTGGTTTGCTCGGACTATGACAGTGTAGGCAGGGGACAGGGCAACCCTGAAAATCTCTGGTCGTGAGGGAGAGATATGCAGGTCCCTGCCGAACAGAGGAGCGGGCAGCCTAGAGTGGAATGAATTGGTAGTGGAGGAAGTCAGCTGGTTTCGGGACCACACAGATGCAATGCAGGAGCTGTTGCCCTGAACTGTGACAATGGGGTAACAGCTTTTTGTTGATTTGTGCTACAGGATATGCTGTGTGTGTACAGGCCTGATAGCAGGGTGGACAAAGGGGGCAACTGCCCTAGGGGCCCTGCGATTCAAAGAGGTCTGGGGCTCCTGGCTGCCACTACTGCAGCATTTGCAGTAGCCGGAGCCCTGGTCTCTTTGAATCAGTATTGGAACCCCGGATGGTACTGGAAAAGGGGGGCAGTACAGGTGACTCTGAGGGCTGACTGCCTCGGCCCCACCCCTTCTGCCCAAGGGTCCATCCCTTCTAGGTCATCCCCCTCCCCGACCTTGTCCAGGGGCCCAGAGAGTTTGTTGGCTCACTTGTGTGTGTATAATCAAAACTAGTTTATCAAGGAAGACACATTTCACTTTTCATATTTCGTACGTCATATTCTAGCCCTAACATTTCTTTGTTTTGAACAATTTAATTTTACTAGTTAAGCTGCCGTTCCTGTGTGTGTTTGCATAACATCTGGTATCAGCACATTTAAAAGGCAGTGTTCATGTTGAATATCAGTCTGAGCAGTGAGCTTTGAAAATGAGTCATCAAACCAGAGCCTTTGTGAATCTGAAGTTGCTTAAACATTTTCAGTTTGTGAAGTGCTATAGATTGTGGCGTGGGCTGTAGCGAAGCATTAGCTGTGGAGGTCACACTATCTAAGGACAACACAGCTGGGTTTCTGTTTAAGTTCAGAATGCTCTTGTTATATAGAAACAGTGGAGTTGGCTTTCTTTCTAAAAATGAATCAGAGCTGCTATTGAGAAGGCCTCTTTGGAAATCCCTGCCAAAGGCCCCAATCCTGCTCTTTTATGCATGTACTTAACTTCACACACGTCTTGGCGAATTTACTGGGATATGTTGTGTGTATCCACCTGTAGGGTTGGAGTCAAAGTTTCAGTCTCCACCTTGAACTTCTGGGGAGCTATTTCAGCATATTTTTATTCATGGTAACTTTATTTATGTGTTCCTAGCAACAAAATCCTTCTGGCTAAAGTGCATTCATTTTGAGTTTTCAAAATGAATGTTATTAGTAGGACCCCAGTCATGCAAATGCACTTGTTCTTAGCCTTAGTCACATAAGTAGTCTCTTTGAAGTTGGTTAGCCAGAGCCTCAAATGGTGCAAATTGGTATAATTGCATTTAAAACAATGGTATTATGCCATTTTACACCATTTGAGAATCTAGCCCAACTGCAGGTTGAATCTCTCAAATCTGGGACTCTCTAGTCCGGCAACAACCATGGTCCGGTTGCTGGACCCAAGAGCTCCAGAGACTGGCAGCGGGAGCCAGCTGGGAGCCCCAGCGGTGACAGTGGAGGTGGGGGAACTCCAGCAGGAGTGGGTCTGGTGGCCAGCAGGGGAGCATTGATCTCCCCATGTCCAGCAAATTATCTATTTTGGGGCTGCTCAAAAGGATGCCAGACCAGGGAGTTCCAACCTGTCCTCACAGGAATAAAATTAAGCTCATATATAAGTGTTTGCAGGAAGAATTGTAGCTAATAGGAGAAAGTCCTTTGAACCACATATTACAGATTAATAGTATTGATTTTATTTACTTGACAGAATGAAAAAAGATATTCTAGATATTTAATCCTGAGTGTGGTCCATGATAGACTATTCCAGCAGAGGGCACTTAAGCGCTGTCTTATATTATTTTGCTTGGTATAATAACATGCAGGCTTCCTTGTAGCAGATTAGTATGCTTCGGACATAGTATTTAGCACATTCTGCATGCTATTATGGATGGTTGTCGTGGGAAGCCCACAGGGATTCTCAGTGGCTTAATTAGTGATAGTGTACAAGGGTGCATATTTGCTCTAAAGTCAACAGTGTAATTCAACCCAAATTGAGATTTATGAATAATTTGTATATTTGGTTTGCATTGGAAGATTAAGGTTTTCTGGGGTGAAAAGAAAAAATAATATTAATGAGGTTTTTTTGGTCTCACCCCACTGCTCAGTTTAACTTCAATTTAATATTTTTTGGGGAGTAGTTCTATGTATTGGTTGCTCTTTTATAGTAGTTGAATACATTAACTTACTACTTAGTAGTACAGATTGAATCTTATGTTAACCGGGTCCGACTGCTGGACCATGGATGTTCCAGGACCTGAGAGTCCTGGTGAAGGGCTGGTGGCTGGGCTCTCTGCAGTTGGACTGCTTGGTGCACCGCATCTGGGCTGCTAGGTACAACCCAGCAGGGCTGTCCAGTGCAGGCAGGAACCCGGTGCTCAGGGAGCTGGGCTGGAGTGGGTATGCTTGGTGTAGCAGGGAAGTGCGGGGGGGAGTAGGGGGACCAGCAGGGCAGCGAGGCCGGTGGCTGTTTCAGGGCTGGGGGGCTGGTAGCTGGGGGGGGCCAGATATGACCTCCCCTGGTCCAGCAAAATCCCTCATCTGGGACCGGTCAGGTCCTGAGGCTACTGGACCAGGGTGGCCCAACCTGTAGTGGTAGTAGTAGGGTGAAGAGGTATGTATGTGTGGAGGAGAAAATGAAAAGGCCAGGTTAAATGGGATGAATAGTTACAATTTCACACCTTCCACTGCCATTTACCCGCATGCATAAGTCACGGTCCCAAACAATTGGACTGGAAGATGCAATTTGTTCTGACTCCCACTCTGAGTTCGTGGTCCCCAACTTCTTCACTTATAGTTTGTTATTCCCCAGAGTCCTGGAAAATTGGAGTCACTGTTTCATAGGCAGTCCTGGGTCCTACCATTTGTCCTGTATTGATTTCAGCAGCTAGGACAGGGAGGCTTCACCGGAGTCGCTGCACTGACACCCAATGGTGGCTACAAATTCCTCTGCTGTCACTGTTGTGTCCTCTGTTGTTCCCACTCTGCTGCTGGAAGCTGTGGCCTGTGGGTGATACCAACTGCTGCTTTGCTTGCCTACTGCTCAGATGCCCAGAACTGCTTACCACTGATCGGACTCTATGGTGAGCCCTGCTCAAATAAGGGAATGACAGGTCTTAGCACAGCAATTCCAGATACAAGGGTTTCTGTGTCTTAAAGAATCCATCATAATCTCTATCACCTAGCAAGGTGTTCCCAGGACAACCTGGCCAGCCTTTGTACTTCTACCCCTGGTGTTTCTGTCCCCAGCCTCTCACTCCACCTCAGCAAACTTTGCTTTCATCAGGGTGACTGCTACTCAGTTGACCAGCCTTTGCTCAGGTGGGTTCCCAACAGGGTATTCTCAAAAACATGTGCCCCAAGTCAGAAACATGGTCAAATTATAGCCCAGTGACCCAAAACTTGTGCCTCAGTTCGCGGCCTTTCTTTTGTCCTGATGCCAGTTAGAAATGTTCTGTTCTCCTTCCTATTCCCTGAGACATACAGCCTGGTTTCTTTTTTATTTATGCCCATGTAAATTGAGAGTCAGTCCTCTGAAGTCATTGGAGTTCATGATTATTGCATTAACAAATTTCAGGAGAATGAGGTTTAAAAAGATTCAGCTGCTGTGGAGGACCTAGAGATAACTGCTAGACAAGTATAGCATTACGTCTGTTACAAATCAAATATGCAGAATTTTAAAATATTGTTTGCAGAATTTGTAATTTTTGTTTCAGAATTTTTAATTTTTTGGTGCAGATTTTCCCTGGAAGTAACAATTTGTAGTTCTGACCACTGCTGCTGATACCCACTGGTTTGCATTTAGCCAAATTCAATGCATATTGATTGTTTGAACCCTGTTTACCAAGCAGGCCAGATTACTTTGACCTGTCCTTTTCATTAATTACCCCTCCTCCAATTTTTGTGTCATCTGCAACCTTTACAGTGATGATTTTGTTTTCTTCTAGATCATTGATAAAATTGTTAAACAGTTGTAGAGCCAAGAACTGATCCCTGAGGGACCCTACTGGAAACATACCCAGTTGATGACCTTATAGTAGTCCTCTATCAAGTCATCTCTTATCCTTCTTTTGTATAAATGTAATAGAGGTAGCAACATGATCTGAGGTTCTCTCCTGGTTATCAGGTACATCAGCAAATGTGGCAGACATTCAGGCATCAATAGCAGAGAGCAGCTGCCCATCGAGGTTGGCAAATCTGACTTAAGGAGAAGCAGCAAACTGGGGAAAAGAAATCTCTGAAACTTTTTCCACTATGAGAGGCTGCTACTTCCTGATCTCTCTCCAGGCAGGCAGCAAATGTTAGGACCCATGCTTTCAAGGAACAATGTCTGAAGTTGTGATCCTCTGTGTGTGCAACTAGCTGATGACGGGCTGGGTTTATTTCATTACACTAGGACAGCGGTTCTCGAACTGTGGGTCGGGACTCCAGAATGGGTTGTGACCCCATTTTAATGGAGTTGCCAGGGCTGATTTAGGCTTGGTGGAGCCCAGGGCCAAAGTTGAAGCCTGAGCCCCACCACCTAGGACCAAAAGCTGAAGCCCTCGGTTTTGGGGCTAGGCTTACAGGCCTCCTGCCTAGGCTGAAGCCTTTGCTATCCCCTTCTCCTCTCTTCACCCACCCAGGATGGTAGGGGCTCAGGTGTTGGCTGCCCCACCCAGGACAGCATGGCTCAGTCTTCAGTCCCTCTTCCTGGAGTCATGTAGTTTCTGTCGTCAGAAGAGGGTTGTGGTGCAGTGAGGTCTGAGAACTCCTGAAGCCGGGGATCATTGTAATGCAGTGTGGTGAACTACAAAGATGACAGGCTGTCTCCAGGGTAGATGGAAAGCTTTTGCGTTCTGCATGTTATAGACTGAAACATCCAGGGGAAATGTTTCACGGAGCATAACTCCCTGCAGTTTTGCTGTCTGTCCTTCATTCTTGTCTGTTCATAAACTAACCCAACATGTGTACTTCATTACAGGTCTCTAAGAAGTTCAGTGAGATTGACGAGTTTTACCAAAAGCTGACTGCCCGCTATCCACAGGCATCTCTTCCACCATTACCGCGGAAAGCTCTGTTTGTTGGGGAATCTGATATCCGAGAACGAAGAGTGGTGTTCAATGACATTATGAGGCTCATCTCCAAAGATGCAGAACTCGCAACAAGTCCTGAATTGCTGGAATTCTTAGGTAACTGAAATAATAATATTTCATTTGTGGACACACACGCACACGTACACGCACACACATGCAAGCCAAGCGTTCAAAAGTTAGGAAATACCAGAATTAAGGTTACCTATGCAACCTTTATTCAGACTCCCCTTATTCACAGTGGCACTGACAGCCTCCATGATCCCCTGGGCAAAGTCAGGGGGGCTTGGCTCTGCACTCCTGGAAGGGGCGGGGCTGAGAGTGGTAGGGGCGGGGCTAGGGCAGCCAGCCCTCATCACCACCCGGAGTACGACGCATACCCCAGCCCTTAATGCTGCTTGGAGCACGCGGTGTGATGCTCCAGTGGTGATTTGAAGGGCTCCAGCTGCTAACGCATCCCTCCCTCACCATTGGTCGGTCTGCTTGTACATGTGCTTTATGGTACAGTCTTTAATGACATTATCACATGCTATTTTTTCCTTGCCCCATACGTTGTGCAGGATGGACACGCTCTGGCAACGAAGCAGGAGTTTCTTCAATGCATATTGAAGGAGTATCTTGTCTATAGACCCTGCTTTATTTCTTGCTGAACTTGGAAAATGTGTAGTGAAAGAGGGAGGGATTGTAGGAAGAGAATGGATGGTCTCATGGTTTCAGCAGTAGAATGCCATCCTGGAAAACTGGATTTTGCCCTGCCTGTACTGCAGGGTTTCTGTGTGATTTGGGGAAGTCACTTAAACATCTTTTCACACATGGTCACTAAGAGCATGTTCCTTATTTTCTGGGTGCCTGACTTGAGACACCGGGGTCTGATTTGCAGAAATGCTGAGCAATAACAGATGCCATTGATGTCATGTACCATGAACGTATAAAATGTGATACAATGCTCTGAAAAACCAGGCCCTAGGCATCTCAGAGTGGGAACCCAATATTAACGAATGCCTTTGACACATGATCTCTCTGTGTCTCATTTGTAAATGGAGGATAATACACCCACTTGCCTCACAGGAGTGTTGTGAAAATCAGTCAGTTAATGTTTGTGAAGTGCATGGATACGATAGTGGTGAATGCCATGGGAAAGCTCCTGAGGAAATTAATATTTCTGTCTTCACAATAGGATTTGAATAGTGTGCAGTAGATAAGGCCTGGGGTGACACATTGAACAATGAGGAGCGGAGACAATATTGAAATGCTGCACACTAAATGAATGAAGCAGAGGGTCCTGTGGAAAAAATAGAACATAACCAAATAAGCAAAGGCCGTATGATAATGCATACACCCCAGGGGCAGCACAAGTAATCTTAATTCTGGCATTTCCTAACTTTGGGATGTTGGACACTGCAACCTTAACAATACTCTTAAAACAGATATTTTTATGTATAATTTCCTAGGTTTTTTAAAAAAGCAAGCTGGAAAAAAAAATTAATTCCACCATGTGGTGTCAGATTGACACCCAGAAGGCTTATCAGAAGAGTGGAACACTTACATCCTCTCCAGACACCTGCCACTTGAGCTAACAGAGTACCCAATAGCAATAGTAGGCCTTTATCTTCTGTGTGGATCAGCGCTAGAGGAGGATGCAACATTTTGCCAGAGGCTTTCTTAGATAATTTCTGACAGCAAAGAAAGGATCAGACTTGGGAAGCTTGGGTTCTAGAGTGGTGCATGCTCTAGTGCAAAAGTTCTCAAATTTTTCTCATTGCATACCCCCATCCAGATCTACCAACTGGCCTCATACGTCTGTCCTTCTCACCACTGATACTTTGTGTATTCTTAACAATACCGGTCTTCAGCCATCTGTGTCCATATTTCACCATTACATACCAATATAGTTATGGTGCAACATGTACAATTGAAAAAAACCCAACTAAGTTCTGAAATCAGTTAGAATGGATAGTTGCTGGGTTGGAGGTGAGGACCCTGTACATCAGTAGCCCTGCGTATCTGCGTTCTCATAGGTACCTCTTGTAATAAATAAACTACCATATTATATATAACAAATTTCCCACCTAGTTTTAAATCTTTGTTTGAGTAGCTTATTATGAAAATGCAATATATAAAATAATTACTAAAAAAAAATCTACCATTATACAATTTCTCCCACATGCTCCCCAGAGAGGTCTTGCGTACCCCCAGGAATATGTGTACAGGTATCACAGTTTGGGAACTCCAGTTCTAGTGGACCCAGTTTCTTTTGTCCAATTTAAATCTGTTTATGTTTGTGACTTAAAGAACCGCGTCACATATTTATGCTAGCTTCATTTTTCATGCAGTCCAAGATTATATTTTTAGTTTACACTCTCTGATGAGATTTGACCCAAGAGCAGTCCAGATATGTTAAGTTGGTACCAGATATTTCAGATCTAGAGGTGCATAGAATGGCATATTACTGGATGGGGGAACTAACTCTCCAGTCCAGATTGCTGGATATAATTGACAAGAGCTGTTTGTAAAGACAGGAGCCTATTCCTTACACTTGACTATTGGGAACAAGTGGAAGAAATTGACAAAGTGTAGCTGTGAGTTTAAATTGTCATTCTTAGCTCTTCATGCATTATTGCTTTTTTCAGGGACAAAGTCTACTAGTGTCATTGATTTGAAAGGTAAAAATGTCCCTGATGAGGAGCTGGAAGATGAAGAAAATGAAGTGTTAGATTTCTTTAAAGAGGAGAAGACATCTGACATAATCCCTCAACTTGGGTTAGTAAAAAATCAAGATGTTGAAGAAGAGGAGGAAGAAGATGTAGATCCTCTAGGCATAATCAGGTATGACTGTCTTCTTCCTCTATTTATGCTACTTTTATGTAGAGTACATGGACCAGGTTTCACTTACACCATTGAATTTGGAATTGCAACAGTATAAAACCAGTGTAGAAGCATTTTTATGATGGTATCCACTTTTGGGCTTTCCTGATCTTTCTGACTCCAAAGTTCTCATATGATCCTGAGCATAAGCAACATTGTCTGGTGGCTCTGAATAATTAAATCAGGACCTACTTAAATAGGTATCTAGGTTTGTTTACCTATCTTGTAATTCTAAGGCAATTATTTTCTTTATTTAAAACTGAAATCCTTCACTAATTCCCAAATCTACTTCTAAATTGCAACAGAAGCCCTGTGGCTAAATTGGCTTAATGTCTCGTTCTGTAGCCAGAATTGTTAGCAGTGGCAGCAGCAATATTGTAGATTGTCAGTAGTGCCTGACTGGAGATATTTTAAAGGATCATGATTTTCAGAAAATACTAAGCACCCTTCTCTGAAATACAGGCTCTTTTAAGGTATGTCAAGTCAGATATCCCAAATTGCCCATTACTACTGGCTTAGGACTTTAACACTCTCTGAACTGGTGCCTCCCTAGGAATTGCTTTTGGGATGGCGACATGGTGACCTTTCTTTTTATTTTTCCCACTTAAATCTGATTGTGATTTAACCTAAGGTCATTCCCAAGCCTGGGTCTCCCATGCTCCAGTCAGGCCAAGCAGAGATGTTCAATTCTGGAAACATGTTTTAGAATTCATTGCCACTGTTAGAACAAATTACAACCTTCAGACATTGTTCTTTTTAGTTAGTGTATTTTGTTCCTTGCTTGTCATTTGAATATTTTAATTGTTACACATTTAGCAATTGAATAGATTCTTTGCTCACTATCCAGATGATGTATCTTTTTTTTTTTTTAAAAGATGGATTTTTTAAAAAATGGTTAAATTGCTGTTTACAATGATAATCTAGGTATAGTCATACTTCCCACAAAATGGTCTTTAGCTGGTTGGTTTACAAAAGAAGCTCTCCTTTTTTGGATAGGAAAATGATCTTTTGAATTAGAAAATGTTTTGTTGGGTTTCCCTCTTACACCAAAGATAAACTGCAAAGAATTCATAGTGCCAAAATAAACAAGAAGTTTGCTTTTCTGTTCTTGCATTTAAAAGTCTGAATCTTTGGCTCTCTTTATTACATTGAGAGATGAACAGATCTGTCACTTAATTCTCATTTAGCTTTCTTTTCAATACTTCTTACTAAAGCAACATTCTTGTTGAAATCAGTGGAGTTTTGCCTAAATAAGAGCAAATAACTCACTTAAAAATAGGAACTCATCTACGGTCTGTACAGCTGATGATCTTTTTAAAAAAAATCAAAAGTTTTAACAATAAACCCAAGCTTGACAGATTCTGGCATTTAGCTAATCTGTTTATTTTTCTGTCTTTTAAAAAGTTGTGCATGGAGCACCAATATTAAGAACGTTACAAAAGCTAGAAATTTAAAGTTGAAATGATCCATCTGAATCTGATCTTATGCTACTGTGAAACTGGTTAACTCCACCAGTGTCAGTGGAGGTAATTCCCAATTTATACTAACGTTATGAAAATCAGAACCAGGCTTCATGTCTTGACCAGCTCCTTTTGTGCCTACATTACTGATAATTTGCTATTTATCTTTATTTATTACTATTCATTTGTATTACTGTGGTACTTAGAAGCTCAAGACTTACAGCCCTCATTACAGAAAGGATATGGACACATTGGAGAGAGTCCAGTGAAGGGCAACAAAAATGATTAGGAAGCTGGAGCACATGACTTACAAGGCTTGGCTCGAGGATTTGAGCTTATTTTAGTCTATAGAAGAGAAGAGTTAAGGGAGATTTGATAGCAGCCTTTAACTACCTGAAGGGGCGTTCCAAAGAGTATGGAGAGAAGCTATTCTTAGTGGTGACAGATGACAACAAGAAGCAATTGTCTCAAGTTGCAATCTAGGTTGGACATTAGGAAAAACCATTTCACTTGGAGGGTGTTGAAACATTGGAATGAGTTACCTAGGGAGGTGGTGGAATCTCCATCTCTACAGGTTTTTAAGTTCCAGCTTGACAAAGCCCTGGCTGGGATGATTTAGTTGGGATTGGCCCTGATTTTAGCAGAGGGTTGAAGTCGATGACCCTCCAGAGGTCTCTTCCAACCCTATGACTCTATGACTTCATTGTGTGAAGTTCTGTACAAAAACATAAATAGGTGCTGAATCCTGATTTCAGGCGTGCTGCCATAATTAAAATTCACAGGAACATCTCAGATAAAATGGCCTATCCAATACCAGCTAATTTCTTCCTTCCCTGATAGCAAATAACACCTGTACATGTTGCTAGCTAGTAGAGACAGACACCTCTTACAATCTCTCACTGTTTGGGTCTCCTGTGAATAGATCATGTAAGGTGCAGAAGAAAACCGAGTTCCTGCAGGGTGAGATGAAAGCAGGCCTTTAGCTTAAACCCTGGAGATTTCTGTCCATAGTCGGTTGTAATGTTTTATCAGCACATGTGAATGCTGGGGAGCAATAGACTGTCTGGGACCCTGGGCGAGGTGTGTGTTGGGGTGGCTCCACACTCCTGGAAGGGGTGGAACCCTGAGCGGAAGGGGCGGGGCTGGTGCAACCAGCTCTCAGGGGTCACACGGAGTGCGCCCCTCCCTTGGCAGCCCACAGAGCCACTCAGAGCACACCCTCTGGTGCTCTGGGGGTGATTTAAAGGGCCTGAGGCTCAACCCACTGCCTTTGGCAGCTCTGTGTGAATGTAAAGGTCCAAGGTCCAGTTGGCTTTGGAGCAGTTATGGTCTGTAGTGTAAATGTACCAGATATTATTTCAGAGGTAGATTTTTGCAAACTTCCTATATAACACCGGCTTCTTCATATATTAGGACAAATTATATTAATCACATCTTGTGGTTTTTATTGTATAATGCCCTAAACTCTGTCCATATGCCTGCCACGAAGGAGCAGAAAAAGCCTAGGGGTATGTCTACACTACCCTCCTAGTTCGAACTAGCGGGGTAATGTAGGCATACCGCACTTGCAAATGAAGCTCGGGATTTGAATTTCCCGGGCTTCATTTGCATAAGCGGGGCGCCGCCATTTTTAAAACCCCGCTCGTTCGAACCCCGTGCAGCGCGGCTACACGGGGCACGAACTAGGTAGTTCGAACTAGGCTTCCTAGTTCGAACTACCGTTACTCCTTGTGGAATGAGGAATAATGGTAGTTCGAACTAGGAAGCCTAGTTTGAACTACCTAGTTCGTGCCCCGTGTAGCCGCGCGGCACGGGGTTCGAACGAGCGGGGTTTTAAAAATGGCGGCGCCCCGCTTATGCAAATGAAGCCCGGGAAATTCAAATCCCGGCTTCATTTGCAAGTGCAGTATGCCTACATTACCCCGCTAGTTCGAACTAGGTAGTGTAGACATACCCTAGGTTACAGCCAAACAGCTCAAACCATCTTAAAGGTGCTAAACTGTGTCTACACCAGCATGAAGCGTGGCCCTGAATCAAACAATGGTAACTTAATTGAGCAACATAGAGCTTGGGTCAGGGTGGTTACAGAAAGGCATGCCTGTACCTGTGCGACATGTGAAACTAAATTGAGAGGGATGACAATAGAATAACAACAAAGGGAATGACTTTTGCGTGGTGAAGGCTGATGAAGGGCAGGAGTCGGGGATGATGAATGTAAAGAAGTAACAATGCATATATTAAAAAAAATTCAACAAAAACCTGTCTAATGCAAAGTGCTCATCAGTCCAAAGACAGACAATTATGGTACTTTGTGAAAGGGTCTTAAAAAAGAAAATAATCATACCCGATACCTCATTCTAT
This sequence comes from Pelodiscus sinensis, assembly GCF_052426305.1. Classification (NCBI taxonomy): domain Eukaryota; kingdom Metazoa; phylum Chordata; order Testudines; family Trionychidae; genus Pelodiscus; species Pelodiscus sinensis. The sequence goes on from NC_143054.1 coordinate 19,975,559, forward strand.
TTACATATTTAAATATATAGGGTTTTAGTCGGTGAAAAACCGTTGAAAACCTGTAATCAGCAGTGTAACAAGTTTACCAAGTGAGAGAGGCAGATGTGGTCATGGTGCTTTGAGCAGCAAAGCTGCTGTAACTGAATTGTGTGTATAACAGCATGGTTTTCTGTGGGGCAAGATGTGAAACACTCCAGTGCCACAGACCTGCATGTGTCATCAGCATGCCTTACTTGGTGGCACTCATGCTTTGAGCCAGAAAGCTATGATTTGGTCTCATACTCAGTGTGGGACAGAATACCAGAAGGAGCCACCGTTAAACATGCATGGATTAAACTTTAAATGAAGGTCTGTTCTCTGGATCTCTGGTGACTATCCAGTTGGAAGTTAGTAACAATCTGGTACTTGTCAACTGGAGAACAGATAAACCCAGCAGTGTTGACCCCTTCTCAATGGTCAAGACTATTTCTGAATGCATGGTGGATGACTCATTTTCATAGGCAATTTCTTCTGTACTACATCTTTTTAAAGTTCTTTGTCCTCAGTAGAGTATAAAAGGAGCTCTATAAACTTGACTTGTGTTCTGTTCTGTGTTGTTTTATAGCCTAGATCAAACTCCGCTCATTTAGTCTTTTTCTGTTCAAAGTGTTATCCTAATCAGAGGTGGTTCAAAATCTTTAATACATTTTCCTAATAAGGTTATCTGTTCTATATACTGTGATGCTTTCTTAAGACCTGTTCCTGACTTTAATCATGCTCAGCATGGGGTCTAATTGTGGGATGGAGTGATGTGCTTTATCCAAAACAAATATCTCAAAGGAATGCATTTTTTTCTCTTTGCTTCTCTCCCATTTACTCCACCCCACCCCACTATGGTTTGGAATTCTGGTATTTTGGTACACTGTATTTGCCATGCAATAGGTTTATCATGGAGATCTGTACAAATCTTTTGACAGATCGCTGTACAGAATTTGTATATTCCTTAGGAGCAGACACTCTTAACAGGTACCTGGTTTTACAACCCTTGCTAATCCAGTGGAGGATTGAGCCTATGAGGTGTTTCTTTTTGTTCTAATGGTGCATTTTTAGCTAGATTTTATTTAGTTTTTCAGTGTAGAATTATTTGCAATTTTAGGTCCATTGTGATGTCATTTGAAATGCATCCTTTTCATGTTTAACTTTTTCTCTCATTTAGTGAGGCAGGCATTTCAGAATCTTACTTTTAAGATTGTGTCATTCCTTCTTAAAAGAAAAAGTTGTTTTACCTTTTTTTTCACCCATGGATTAACTAATTAATGCATGTTAGCTGTCTCTCTGTAAAATCCTAGTAGAGACACGGTTCTGTAATTTTTTGCTGCAAAGTAAACTAGGTGAAGTCAACCTCTGGTGGGATATAGAGCTGGCAAATAGCTGTTAAGGGTTTTGTCTCTATTTCAGGTTTCACAGTTAGATGACTATCTCTGGTTTGTTATCTCGCTGCAAAAAAACCCACCTTTGTGACAGTGAATACAAAGCATTAAGTTAATGACTGGGTACAACTTGACCCCTCAACAAGGTGAAGAAATGGCTAGTTTTATACTGACAATGTCTTAAGTGTCTCACTTTAATAAACAAGGTTGTCCATCATTCCCAATTATTGCACACTTTGAAAAGTATGTAATAGTGGGCATTAGCTGTAGGAGACATTCATTCATTCATTCATTCATTCATTCTATATATTTAACCATACTGTCAGAATTTTTGAACTTGCATATATATTGCATTGGGAATGGTGGTTCGTTAAAGTGTGGGTGCAGCAGATTTTAAAATGTTGTAGAGTGGCTTTTGGAATGGTGGTTTGTCATGGAAAATATCGAGGAAGGAATAAAAAAATGAACTTGAGGTCAAAGATGTTGAAAATCTAGGGCAGTTAGAGTAAGATGGTGGCAAGGCAGGAGGGGCCATGTCATGGTGATTAGGATGCTTCAGGCAAACATGTCAGTGTCATTGAAATGGGTGACATCGGTGTCATGCTGAAATATTTCAAAATTAAACATTCCTCTAAACCACTGAAGGGAAAGCCATGGCATAGTTTACACTGAATGTCTTTGTATCTGAGAAGCAGGTAATGATAGGGTGGAGAAGCTCTTTATCTGCATTCAGAACATCCTAGATAAGCAGGTGAAGCACCTGAAGATCTTAACAGTCTCAGTCTGTAACTTTGTCTCTAAGGGTGTGTCTACACAGCAGGGCTTAACACAAAATAAGCTATGCAAATTGAGCTATGTCAATTGCATAGCTTATTTCAAAATAGCTTATTTCAAAAGTGGGAGCATCTACCCAGCACTTATTTCGAAATAGAGCACTCTTCCTCTGACTTCCCTTACTCCTCTACAATGAAGGTTACAGGAGTCGGAGTAAGAAGTCCTCCAGCTTGACAATATTTCAACATTATTTCAAAATAACTGCCTGCTGTATAGACATGGAATAAGTTATTTTGAAAGAATGTTGCTATGTAGACATACCCTGAGGTGCTACAGGACTGCTTGTTGTTTTTTAAGCTTTTCTGAAGATCTTAGTTCTTCACAGGAAAAGGGTAGAATTTGTCAGCTGCTTGGCCCAGTCCACACCATTTCCTGCGACTCTCCTTGGCTGCAGACGGTGAACTGGAGCTGAGGGGCACCCTGAAACTCCATGGCTGTGGAGCCGGTAGATAAACAAACAGGAATGGCCAGTTAGCAGGTTTCTCAGAGAGGATCCATGGACCACTTTGAGAAACACTGGGCTAGAGGTGGATGTCACATTGTTGAAGGTGTACAGTCTGTGCTGAATCTCAGGGAAAATGGAGTCCCACAAGACTTCGTATGTAGTACTCTTGAACATATATATATTAATGGTTTAATGTAGCCAAAGCTACCAAGGATATGAAGGTTATGTTTGCAGACAATAATAAACTTGGAGGAGGAGTGAACCCCCTAAGGGATGTAGTTACAGTGTAGGACAGGGGTGGGCAATAATTTTTTACGGGGGCCGCTTCAGAAATTTTTGAAGTCGCCCCGGGTTGCAACCAAAGGAGCAGGACCTCAAGCAGAAGGGCGGGGGGGCAGGATACTTCCCTGCTTCCCCACCCACAGACCATGCTGTGAGCAAAGGATCACATGAAGTCTTTGCCCCCTGCAGAGGTTCCCCCTAGGCATCCATGCCCCAGCGGTGGGCAAAAGAGCCTCCGTGGGCCAGATCCAGCCTGCCATGCAGGTTGATCCGGCCTGCGAAGGCCCTGCCACTCCCCTGCCCTCCCAGGCCAATCAGAGCCTGGGGGCAGAGAGAGCACATGATGTTTCCTCCACCCTGCAAGGAGTGCGCAGCACTTAGAAGCACCATGTGCTCGTGGCAGGGTGGGAGGAGACTTTGCGTGCTCCTCCGTCCGCAGACCAATCAGGGCTTGGCGACAAGGAAGCAATGAAGTCTCCTCCTGCCCTGCAGGGTGGGGGCAGGGCGGATGAAACTTTGGTCCTGATTGGCCTGGGACGGGGGCGAGGCAGGACCTCCGTGGGCTGGATCAATCTGCTTGGCAGGCCGGATCCAGCCCGCAGAGGTCCTTTTGCCCACCCCTGGTGTAGGATAGTATTGATGGATTGTAGCATGTCACAGTGCACTTGCATCTGCTCGGTCATATGATCCGTGCTGCCATTAGGGTTCTATCATTTGGCAAAGGTTGTTGTTCGTTAGGCCCCTTATTCCTCTCCCCATGGACTAGTCTTTAAAGTCACAGTTGTATTTGGTCCTATGTTAGTTTCTTCAGGGGTGAAAATAAGTACCATGACTTCCTGGCACACAGCATAGGACAACCAGGGTCCTGGGTAAGAAGTGGTGGTGGTAATGGGCCCCGGAAGAGATAGGGGCTTGGACTGAAGGGGCAGGGCTGGGGACCAGATTTCCCCAGCCCGCTCTTTATGGTCCCCGTTACAAGGTGGCTGTTTAAATGTAGTCTAGACAAGAACAACAAGCAAAGGAGAACTCTTTTCAAATGCTGTATTTTCCTAGCATGCAGTTGCTGGGCGGACTGTACGTCCAGGCACACAGCTGTGAAGCCTTTAGCGTTCTAAAGAGGCAAATCTTTATTTGCTATCAATTGTTGAGTCACCAGTGAAGGTCACAGAGCATGCCTGGACATCACCGATGCCAAGTGACAGAAATATTTCTGCTGATTTCAATCCAGCTGCTGCCGGAGCTGCAATTTACAAAACCCCATTAAATAAGTCTCCTGGTCGTTCTGTCTATTCATTCCTCTTGCGAAACATTTTAGGGCAGCAATCTGAAAAGATTTTCAATTTTGAGAACGCGGCTTCGTGCCAGAGCCCGTATTTTAAGTGTGGTGTGGGTACTGCTGATCTGTAGAGGTCTGAGTCACTCCTCTTTTAGTCAGCTTCTTTTGGCTTTATTTGGATTCCCAGTTCTCAACTTCATGGGATCAGTTCTAAAATCTTTGGGATTAGATGGTTTCTTGGATAGGCTCCCCTGCTGTTTTTAAAGTCTGGCATAGCATTTCTGTTCCTTTCAACCCTGGTAGATGGGAGCATAGGAGAGGATGGAAGAGGTGCTCTCATTCCTCTAGGAATTCTATAGTTGAATCTATAGTTCTGTAGTTGATTCCGTAGTTCTGTTGATTCACATTGATCTGTGTTTTGTATGTGTTCCTTTCTTGCACACCCCTTGATTCATATCCCGACACGGGCTTCTCCTTTCCTTCTGCAGATCCTTAAAGGCTTTGCAAAGTTTGACTCCAACCTGTTTCTTCGGTTGCTTGTTTGTCTTTCTTTGTCTTCATAATTTTCTGCCCCCATTGTGGACCCCTCCCACTGTTTCTCTCTCGGTGTCTTTGTAGGCCTGGAGCCAACTCCCAGGTGCTGTTTTAGGCTGTCCCTGCTTTAATACGTTTTGACCAAGAGGCCTATAAACCAGCGGTGGGGAACCTTTTTTGGGTAGGAAGCCACTGACCCACAGAAAAATCAGTTGGAGGCCACACACAAGTGAAAAGCAAACAAACAAAACACAAACAAAAAACCAAAATAACAACAACAAAAACCCTCTCTCACATGGCCTCCTAAAGACATTCCCCTCGCACACCAGAGCCTGGGGGGCCCAGCCTAGTAGCTTTTGTGTGCTCCAGCCTCACAGTGAGACAGTGGGGGGCTGGAGTGCCAGCGTGGGCTCCCCGATGCAGGGGGGAGCCCTGAGCCTCGGGGACCGGATCTAGGCAAGCCAGGGGCTGCATTCAGTCCCTGGGTCTTAGGTTCCCCACCCTTGCTATAAACTCTCCTGGGGAGGACAATGTAGATATAAGGGTGGGAGTATGTAACTCATGCCCTTGTTAGGGTTTCTGCCTCGGTGTGAGTATGCTCAGAGAATCTATGACTTCCTAAAGGTCACAGCTCACTTCTGGTTAGGCACCTGGACTTGACTTTGGGAGCTCCTGACTCCCACTTCCAAGCTCTATCCGCTGACGCTCATTCGGGTGTTCAAATTTGGTGGCCAAATGCAAAAGGAAAAATATTGAATAAGCATTCTGGTTCGGATGCCAGAGTGGGAGCACTCAAACTGGCACTGAGGGGCTAAACATGTAGGCTGTGTCTACATTGGCACCCCTTTCCGGAAAAGTAGGAATAAGCGATCCTCCGGAAAAGGGCTTATTTTCCGGAGAATCACGTCTAGACTGGCGCTTTTCTCCGGCTTATCCCCAAGCCGGAAAAAAGCGGCAGCCATGTAAATGCAAATGCCGCGGGGGATATTTAAATCCCCCGCGGAATTTGCAATTCCGAAGTCTACATTAGCATCCCTTTTCCGGAAAGGGGTGCCAATGTAGACACAGTCGTAGAGAAATGTCTGCTCTGTGATGGGATGTTAAATATCAGTTAATTGAATAGTCGAGTAACCTCAAGAATTCTTATTGGTTAATCAACTATTCTATAGTCCCTGGTGGCGGGGCCCGCAGCCAGTGTGCTCCAGCCTTCCTAGATTTCAAAGGCAGAGGAGTCCTTTTTGACTAATCAAATAGTCGATGCAAATTACATGGACTATTCGATTAGTTGATTCATCTAAATTTAACATCCTTAGGACAAATATCAGGAAACAATTTCTTGATCTGAGGAAGTAGGTCTGGCCCACGAAAGCTCATCACCTAATAAACCATCTTGTTAGTCTTTAAAGTGCTATGTAGTCCTGTTTTTTGTTTTAGCTAGACCAGACTAACACGGCTGCATCTCTATCACTCTTTCTTCTTCAGTGATGGATCAATAATGGAGCAAGCTTTAAGTGAGGGGCAGCGGGGCCGACAGCCTCACCGGGCTTCTGGGCAAAGTATGGGGCTCTGCTCTATTTCCCTGGAAGGGGCGGGGCTGAGGCAGAAGGGTTGGAGATGAGGCTGGGGTTAGGCAGCCCTCATTGCTGCCTGGACCACATAGTGTGGTGCTCCAGCAGTGATTTAAAGAGCCTTGTACTCCGGGCCCTTTTCTATCACTGAGTCTCCTGGGTCAACTGCCCTGCCCCCTTGGAAAGCCTGGCAAGGGGTCATTTTACTGCTACATATGCATCTCTTGATCTGCTGTTAAATTTCTGATTATAAAAGAACCTCTGGTCGTTATTTCCCAGGCTCTGGGTAGAGTTGCTGCGCGCTGTTACGCAGTGCCCATATTTTACTACAGCGATGTGTGCATTTCATAGATGGATGGCGTTATTCCACATCTGTGTATATAATTAAAGTTTGTAAAGCACTTCAAGATGCTTTGGGAAGGAATTTAAGTAATTACTTTTGTATGCCTTCTGATTAGACCCCTGAATATATTTGGTAGTGCTTATAAATAGTAGTTTTTAGTTTTACACAGTCTTTCTCATCCCAGAGGTTTACAAACAGGTATGCAAATTTAAACTCTGCCCTGTATATATGATCTCTTCATCCAGAATGAAAATGCAGCCACCTATGGAGTAGGGATGCGAATGGTTAAATGGATAACTGGCAAACATGACCCTTACTGGGTAATGCTTACCAGTTATGGTTAGCTGGCAGCCCAGCCTGGCTGGAACAGCCTCTGCCTGTGGCATAAAATGCAGCAATTGTTTATTACTCTATAGCACCACCACACTGCAGCCTAGCAAAGTAAGGGAAGAATACCTTAGCCAATGGAAATGCTGGGAGAATTTTAGATACATGTAATAGAAGCATCTAAGTTGGAATTTCTGGGGTAGATACCTCTGCTTTTTAAAAGATTGCCATGAGATTTTTGTTGGATCCTATTCCTTGTTCATAATATTTTAGCATATGAAACAGCCACATTTGCCACACAGTTCTGTGTATAAAAGAATTGCAGAAAACCAAATAACATTGGTTAATAAAACTGGCATGAAAGAATATTGCCACTAGTTTGAGAGGACTCTTAGATAATTTATATAATCCTTTTGGCAAGCTTCTCTGTTTTGTTTTCCCCCATCCTGTGGTTCTTTCTTCTTATTTAACAGTATATCACCTGTAGCTGTGTTAAACAAAACATAATATGAAAGTCAAGCATATGCTTCAGAAAATAGCTTTGCAAGCATAGAGGACAGGTCTTAGCCTAACTGTTGTAAACATGTAGAAAATCCCAGATTCCTTAAAAGCTGTATAGGGTAATTTCACAGCTAAAGGAAATCCAAAGTCCCTTTATAGTCTAGCTTTGTTATGAGAGCCAAGCATGATGTAACTGGGTAGCTTTTAAACATGTTTTGTCTCATTGGCTTTAGCATAATGGGTTGACTCAAGCCCTCATTTAAGAATAAAAAAAAAGCATTACCTCATTGATTAGCCTGATGTCTGCACTGAGCCACAGGAAATGTTTAATCAATAGATCTAGGGAACTGCTTTGTAGATAAGACAAATTGCTAATAGGGGATGAATTTCAGTTACCTGTTGTTTTTTCTGTTTAATGAGATTAAATGAATCATTTGCTTTGACAGAAGCCTGCTTGGGGGAGTGAATGTTCCTTCCCTTTAAATGAGGGTGGAAAATCTTGCACCCCAATCCATCTAAACAAGTGGGCTACAGCCTTTTTAAGCACAAGATCCCTTTTTGAATTTAAGTGCAATCCAGAATCTTCTATATCAAACCCAAATACTCTTGCCCCACCTACTGCCCTGCCTCACTCGCTTTCACTAGGCTGGGGCAGGGGACTGGGGTTCAGGGGAGTCAGGGGTACAACTAGAAGACATTCAGGACATGCCACCCATGTAGGTCCAGTGACTTACAGGGGGGCCCAGTCCCGAGATCTGTCAGGCTGGGGCACACAGCTGCAGCTGTTCCCAGCTCCTGCAGGCTGCCTTGGTAAGAAGCGGGCAGCCAGGTGGGTGACAAGGGATGGATGAGGGGGCGTGCTCCACCCTGGTCTGGGGCTGCCCCAGCCCCTAGACTCCCCCTTGTCCATGTCCTTTAGAGAGGGTAGGAGAGGGCTGCAGCTTTGTGTAGCGGGAACTCTGCTGCTAGTCTTCCCCTGCCGATCAGGGAGCGAGGGGAAAGCGTGCATTGTGTGTGCCGTCCTTTTGTTCCCAGTGGCCCAGGGAAGGGGCAAAGGACTACACACAGGATGCACATTTCCCCTTGCTCCCTGATTGTCAAGAGAGGGGGAAAAGCAACAGTGACTGGCCGGCCTGTCCCCGCTCTCCCCCACACCTGAAATGAGGCCCTTGTCATCCCCCTCCCTGCACTCACTCCTGTTCCCCTCTGCCTCCTGCCCTGATTCTTGCCCCCCAGCCCCTGATAGTTCAAGATATTTCATGAGCACTAAATGGAAAAACAAATACACAAATAAAAAGATCCACAGATGGAATTTGAGGGCTTTTATCCTATATTTGATTAACTGTAGGCTGAGAACACAGTGTTTGGTAGGAATAAGGACAAGAAGCAGTGGACCAAGTGTACAGATTGAAATCATTTGTTAAAATCCCTCAAATAAATAACTAAATTAAAAGGGCTTCTTGGAAGCACAGTCCATTTATCTGAATCTGTACTAGGTGTGCTGTCTACAGTGCTGCTGGCTCTCACAACTCCACTGTTAGCCCAACTATAATGGCTGAGCAGACAAACAAAGTGAAGGCTTAAAAACTGATTCAGTGCTCTGCTTTGTTGAAGCAGCAAATATTTTTGTCTCTAATCATGTTTACTTGGAGAGTCTTGAAAGCTTCCTTGAGCACACAGTACTGCCTCTTGACCTCCTAGAACTTTCCAAGATTATCTCAGTCTGTTTGCTAAAGAGGTCTCATTTTTCAATTCTGAGACACATGATGCTGCTGGCCTACACTTCTAGCATGGGCTGGACCTGTAATGAGTTTTGTCATAGATGTTCTTCTTCAAGTAAATCTCTGAGGGTACATCTACCCAGCAACATTATTTCGAAATAACTAGTGTTATTCTGAAATAACTTAATCCGTGTCTACACAGCGGGCAGTTATTTCAATATAATGTCGAAATACTGTCAAGCTGGAGGACTTCTTATTCTTATTCCTGTAACCCTCATTGTATGGGGAATAAGGGAAGTTGGAGGAAGAATGCTCTATTTCGAAATAAGTGCTGTGTAGATGCTCCCTATTTTGAAATAAGCTATTTTGCAATAATCTACATATTTACATAGCTCAATTTGCGTAGCTTATTTCAAGTTAAGTCCTGCTGTGTAGATGCACCCTAAGGGTTTGTCTACACTAGCCCCCTAGTTCGAACTAGGGAGGCTAATGTAGGCATTCGAAGTTGCAAATCAAGCCTGGGATTTAAATATCCCGCGCTTGATTTGCATCTTCCCGGCCAGTCGCCATTTTTTGAAATTTACAAGTCCGGACTAACTGCCCTCGTCTACACACAACAAGGACCCAGTAGTTCGAAGTAAAGCCCTAGTTTGAACTACCTGTTATTCCTCCTGGAATGAAGTTTAACAGGTAGTTCGAACTAGGGCTTTATTTCGAATTACCGGGTCCCTGCCGCGTGTAGACACGGGCAGTTAGTCCAGACTTGTAAATTTCAAAAATGGCGACCGGCTGGGAAGTTGCAAATCAAGCGCGGGATATTTAAATCCCGGGCTTGATTTGCAACTTCGAATGCCTACATTAGCCTCCCTAGTTCGAACTAGGGGGCTAGTGTAGCCATACCCTTAGTGATCCATACTTCACCTCCTGACTATGTGCATAGATCGAGAGGAGGAACTGCTAGCCCTCACCATACCATGCACCCGCATTTTTCTGAAAGGCAGTAAAAACAATGTGGAGAGAGGTTGTTGGGACTTAGACCCACATTTTAAACTATATTTAGATGTGTTGCACTCAGTATTGCAATACCTAACTGATTTAGAAGCCTAAGTCTTGTGAAAAGGGATTTAGGAACTTAACAGCCAAAATCCTAAAGTACCACGTGAAAAAAAGGTTTAAGCTGCTAAATCAGTTAGGCATAGTAATGTTGAGCACAATAATGCCTAGCCACCTTTAAACATCTTGAAGTCTAAATCCAGTTCCCACTGAGTCTTTCTATTTATTTCAAGGGCAGTTAGATTTGACTTTCTATTGTTTTTATTTATTGCTTGTATTCCAGTGATGCTTAGAAGCCAGGACTGCATTGTGCTAGACTCTGTCCAAATATTATACACAAGCAGTCCCCTCCCAAAAGAGTTTACGGTCTAGTTTATATATTAAGTAGCGAGAAGAACGGGTGGTCCAGTGTGCACAGGGGCCCTAGTTTGGGACTCAGGAGCAGTGGTTCTCAACCTTTTGAATACCAGGGACCATTCACAAACTTTTGGTGGACTGGCATTATTTGCATATGCATTATTTTGCATAATGAATATGCAGGTATTCATATAAAATGTTACCTGTCTGCCAAAAGCCCTGGCCTCCACAGTCCCCTAGTGCCAACCTCCTCCTCCCCCTCCCCCCCCCCCAGGCCTGCTTCCTGCCTGATGGTTCTCCCATGCATCCTCCTCCCGCTCCCCTCCTGGCTGGTCCCTCCTCCCCCCTCATCTGAGATCCAGTATATGTTTTGAAGCCATCTGGTAACCCTAGCCTGAGGAGGGGCAGAAATTGCAGACACCCGGCCTGGCTCCCCAGTACCTCTAACCTGATCTTCCTTGGGTCACTCATGACCTCAAAGGCTCCGCTTTCTGGTCCCAAATACGCTGCCCGCAATGAAAAGGACACGGAGCAGCTGACCGCCGTGCAGCCCTGTCGGCCAGTCCTCTTGGCTGCTGTCGGAGCTGAAACTGGAAATGGGGCTGTGGTGAAGCTGCCCCAGTAGGGACAACTTCACTGCAGCTGGGCTCCAGCAGCAGCACACCAGGGCAGCCTGCAGTGCCACTCACTGTGGGAGGAGAATTTTTAGTGCGTGCGCAGGTGTGCACCTTATAGAGAACAGAGCTCCCTAGGGGAGGGGGCTCATTAGCAGACCAGTGGTTGGAAACCGCTGCTCTGGAGAACTGGTTTTCAAGCTGGATAAAGAAGGGTATTAAAAAAATTCTCTGCACAAGGGGATGAACACACAGGGTTCCCTGACTTAGCATCTTGGGCTCCTCCAAAGCCAAGCAGGCGAGCTAGCCGGAAACCAGCCAACTTTCCATAAGAGCCTTGGCTGGCTTCCAGAAGAACTTAGTCTAAATCAAATGTTTTGATTTTAATGAATGGGCAATTCCACTGAAAAGCAGCATAGTTGATATTTTTCCAACTAGTTCTAGCTGGCTTCAATTCTCTGCTCTGTCACAGGGTTCTCTTGTGACTGGCAGCAAGTCATTTAGTCCCCGTGTACCTCTGTTGCTGTCATGGGATTTGTACCCCACTTGGGGCCACAAGGGGTGAAGGTTGCTAGGTGGGCCAATTACCTGCTACCGCCCTCTCCCCTCACTGGGGACTCTTGTGCATTTCAAAGCTGGCACGCTGCCTGCAGCCTAGAGTCAACAGGACTTCCCATTGGCCCAAGGCTGCACACGGAGTTCTGCATTCCTCTTTTGAAATGTACAAGAGCCCCCGCTGGACTAGTCGAGTAGTCCGATAGAAATTGGAAGTAGAATTGGAAATGGAAGTGCCTATCAACTAGTCGAGTAGTTGGTGGAAATTCCATTGTCTACTTGACTAGTCAATTAACTATTACTTAACATCTTTGGTGTAAAAGGGGGACAGTACACTCCTACCTCCTAGGGATTCCCCAAGAATAAATACATCCAAGACTGAGGCACTCAGATGCTACGATAATGGGGTCAGATGAGGAGCAAAGATAGGTAGAAGTGGTAATTATTTACATTTATGTGGGGAAGTTTGAACTTTTAATTGATCAGAAATACTTAGCTTGCAGATCTGGATATGGAAATGGTGTTGTCTTTTAGCAGAAGTTCATATAATTTACCCTGAATGAATGATATGGCAAGAATAACTGCTTGGAGCGAGAACTAAATGGTGTAGAATTGTTTTTTTTACATCTTTGTTCTTTGTCATCAGCATTTTTTCCAGAGAAGGTTGGTTCAATACATCTGGGTAAAATAATAATGTCCTTTCTGCATGTCATGAGCAGTGCCTTTTTGTCTGAAGGATTGCCAGGCATCTTATGAACTTCAGTTAATTTATAGTGACATTGTGAGTAATAGTAAACAAGCTTTACTGGGCCAGATTCTCCACTATTGTAAACTTGCATTGGTTGTAGTGTCTGAATAGAGAGTTACTAGGGCTGTCCTTAACAGTTCTGGCGCCCTACGCAGCCAGAGCACCTGAATTCCCCAAAGGGGAGAGCACAGCTGCTCTGCAGGGGTATGGTAGTGGCCATTTTGTATGGGGGCTGTGCTGAAGAACTGTGGGGGCAGGAGCAGGGGAGGAGGCTGACTTGATGGGGGAGCAGGTGGGAGGTGCAGACCGGTGGCAAGCCGCATGAGCTGTGGGCCAGAGGAGGAGCAGGGGGTGGCCGTGAAGCCAGCTGGAGACAAGCATTTTCCCCTTCTCCTGGAAATGGAAACAGCTGGTAAGCAGCAGGTGGGCACAATCTGTGGGGAGGCCGGTTGGGAGATGGGGATGGCTAACACAGCTCTCTAGGGCACCACAAAATTTGGGGCTATTTGGTGCCCAAAATATCTTGGGTCCTTATGCAACTGCATATCTTGCGTGTCACTAGGGATGGCCCTGGCAGTTACACCAGCTGAGGGTCTGGCTCATTATCTGAGTTTTGCTGGTGAGTAAGCTGAGGCACTGAAGTTCCGAACTACTTGCCCAGTGAGTCAGCAGCAGCATATTGTGCAAAGATCACTTGCAGCGTGTTGTGCAAAGGCCCATACTCAGCCGCAGCCTTGTTTCCACTTCACTCCCCCAACTAGAGCACACTTGGCATTCAAATGCTTGAGATGTTGTACTTGTGGGTCCATGAGAACCTCTTTGTGCTCTCTCACTTACACATGTGCTCCTTGGTGCATTCATTCTCCCCTCCCAAATCCTCATCAGCCCCAAATGAAGGAAGAGAGGGAGCCTGCAATGAGAGACCATAACTCGCTGTCAGTTGGCTATGTGGGAGCACGGGGGAAATCCTCTAACAAATCATATGGCTGCATCAGTCTCCTGTCGCATGTTGTACAAAGTAATAATTCTCTGGGCATATGGAACAATAGAGCCCTTGCTGAGCTCCTCAGTCTGCAGTCTCTGCAAAGCGCTGCAGGATAGCAAGTGTTACTGCATGTTATCTGATCCCGTGGAGGTTATTGTCGAGAGAAAATATGTTTAGAAATTGTGTTTTAGGAACTATGCCATGAAAAACAGGTATCGCATCAAGTACAACCTACAGCTGTTCCTTTTTGATGTGTTGCACAAAACTCTGTGTGGGCTCTGGCAGAGCTAAGACAGAACTTTTTTTCTCCCTCTAAGTGGGACTTCTTCCAATCCTGATTTATTATTTGATTACACAGTAGGAATTGATCTATAGTGAGGACAATACATCCATTCTGACTTTGAGAAGTTAATTGCAAGCTATAGCGTGGATATTGATTTTTCTTTTTGAAAGCAGTCTTGATGACCGGATATGTCTTTTTAAACTACGGTTTAGAACAGGGATGGGAAATCTTTTTGGGTCGGGAGCCACTGACCCATAGAACAATGAGTTGGGAGCCGCGTACAAAGTGAGAAGCAAAATAAACAAACAAAACCCCTCACTGATGTGGCCTCCCAACGGATGAGAAGGATACTCCCCACATTCCCCTTGCACACCAGAGCCTACGGGGGCCCAGCCTAGTAGATTATGTGTGCCCCAGCCCTGTGGGATGCGGGAGGCTGGAATTACGGTTACGAGATGATTTAAAAATATACCGGCCATGCTTGATCTCAGATCGGGGGTGGGGTGGGGCTGTCTGGGAGGGGCTTGGGGGGAGTAGGGCTGGCTGGGAGGGGGTCAGAGGGAACGGAGCTGGCCAGGAGAGATCGGGGGGGGAGGGGGGAACTGGCCGGTGGGGAGCGGGGCTTGCTTGGGCGCATGCAGATCCTGGCGGGGCGCATGGGCGAGTCCGGTCCCGGGGATTCTATCCCACCCCGGTCCTGCCCCCTCCCCCTCCTCTACTGCATAGTTGCGTACTGATACTCATGATCAGGGCTCAATAAATTATACAAAACCCTACTCACCAGACAAAAAAGGGACTCACCACCCCCACCGCGCAGGCGCGTGCCACTGGACAACGACTGGGATGGCATGTTTGCTTGTGTGATGGGGCGGCGAGGGTGACCCGACCCTCACTCCAACGGCGCCGAGCCTGTGCTGCACGGGGAGCGCGGCGTTCTGACAGCGGTCTGCGCCGCTTGCTCCCCTGCGGCCGCCCATCCGAGCGGCGTGCAGGAGGGCTGAGTCCTGGGGGCGGGGCCACACGCGGGCATAGGGTAGGGCCAGAAATGTTCCCAGTGTCTTAGTAGCCACCATTTGTCTTACTTATAACAAACTACTGAGATGTCAGGAGAAGTTTTAAACTGGGGCATCCCTTGTAATTTGCCAGAGGGTCCCCCTTGTGGCAGGGTGGGACTACATATCAGGTCCAGAGGAGTGGATCCCTTAAGACATAATTTTCCATGGAACCTCAAAGGATAGCATGACAATTAGGGGATAGTAGAAGGAAACAGGCTCTGCTAGGCTTCTCTGTTCACTTTGTACACACAAGATCAGAGATCTGCCCGTGTCCCTTGTTGTGGTGTCTTCTCAGCATTTGGATGCAGTAATGGTGGAGCAGGCTGTGCATCAGCATAACAGAGTGAATCTTGTCTCTTATGCCAGCGAGCACAGCATGTAACTGAGGAGCTGCTGGGCATGTGCAGCAGGATCCACTGTGGACTGCCAGGAGAGATGAAGTGCATTGGATGATTAGGCAGCAGGAAATTAAACCCCTGCAAAGCAGTTTGCGAATGATTAAGCGCTGCTCTTCCGTAAGAACACCATCCTGTATTTAGGACTTAATGTTCAGAGGTGTTAGATTACTGCAGCTCCCATTCATTTAACTTAAAAATGTGAGTACTTGTCACTTCTTAAAATAAGGGTTAATTTCACATTCAAATAAATTCTTTCATTGAATGGTTCTGAAAATTCATTCAAATATGGCTCTAAACTAGAAACAACTGTAATTTATCAATTTTTCCCCATTTTATTGTTCAAGAACAGGCCACTAATCCCAGAGATGATTGCTGTTTGCAGTCATAATTGTTAATTTTTAGAAGCTGTAGTAATCCTACTCACAGGCATTCATTAAATTTGCTACGGTAAATGCACACATTTGGAGACTTTCTGAATTTCAGATTTTTCCAGCCACAGTTGTGTTTTCCAGCAGCAATATGGTGACATTTGAAGTGAAATGTAAAGGCGGTGACTGAGCAGAGCCAAGTCACAGAGCAATTGCCCTATGTTTAGGTGAATATATTAGTACAAGCTGTTTATTTGAGGAACCTTCCTCTCTCTTTTTGTGTCTGTTGCTCTGAACCTTTCAAATTGCACAGTTAATTCATGTTTATTAGGTGAGGCATTTCACGTTTTCTCCATATCAAGTTAATTGACATAGATCATAAAGTGGCTCATGACATTTCAAAGAGGAGAATATATGAAGTGTAAGGTTGTTTGGAGTTCATTATGTTAGTCACTCCTATTTTCTAGTGTGTCTGTGTGTATTTTTTCATGGTTAGATAGATATACAGCACGTGCACAATGCTTTGCAGATGTGACATGCAGTCTTTTCTCAGGAGTTCACTGCCTAAAGGCTCAAATCCAGAACGGTTAGCGATGGATGTAAATTAATGGCTCTGTACTTGGCATTAAAACACTAACGGATAACTCATGGGCCAAGAGCTGCTTTGTTCTCCCAACAGCAGTTGCTCTGCTCCCATCGGGAAGCATGGAGTGGTCCCATCACCTCTCTTGGAGCAGCATAGCTAGGAGAGCAAAGCAGCTAGGGCTGCCTCGCCCCATTTCCCCCAACCCCTATAGTCCCTCTCCCAGCTGCTGGCTGGCCCCTCCCACTCACAGAGTTTGTGGGACACATGACACTTCATGTCCCTGTGTGTTGCCTTTGGAGGGATGTAAACCAGCTGCAGAGGAACCCCAAAAAGGCTGCGTCTGTGGTTGCTCTCTGCTGCCCAGAGAAGGGAGATCAGGAGCTTTTGTTCTTGCTGCCTTGTAACACAAGAACAAGGGTTTGGACATCTTGGCTGTGTTTACACTGGGCCACTTATTCCGGAAAATCAGCCGCTTTTCTGGAATAAGCTGCGAGCTGTCTACACTGGTCCTTGAATTTCCGGAAAAGCAATGATGCTCTACTGTACAAAATCAGCCGCTATTCTGGAAAAACTATTCTGCTCCCGCTCGGGCATAAGTCCTTATTCCGGAACACTGTTCCGGAAAAGGGCCAGTGTAGACAGCCCAGTAGTCATTTCCGGAAAAAAGCCCCGATCGCGAAAATGGCGATTGGGGCTCTTTTCCGGAAAAGCGCGTCTACATTGGCCACAGACGCTTTTCTGGAAAAAGGGCTTTTCTGGAAAAGCAGCCTGCCAATGTAGATGCTCCTTTTCCGGAAAAACTGAAAACGGAATAGTATTCCATTTTAAGCATTTCCGGAAATTCATGCCAGTGTAGACACAGCCCTTCAGTATATTATGTCAGACTTTATGTCAGTTACATTTATCAACCACAGTTATAATCTCATTAAAAACAATTTTATATTGTTCTGATGTCTTACTTACCACAAAGCCATGCTGATTCATATTAATTAAGGGTCTATCCTTTTGATTATTTACTGATTTTAGCCAGAATTGATGTCAAGCTAACGGCCTATAGATACCCACAGTGTCCCATTTAACCTTTGAAAATATTGGCAAAATTATTAACTATTTTTAAAATTATTCTTCTGGAATTTACCCAGAATTTTTTAAAAAATTTGTTCCAGATCAACAACAGAGGTTCAGAGGGGGACGTGGCCAATTCTTTTTAAACTCCTTGATGCAGTTTATCCAGCTCTACAAATTTGAAAATGCTGAACTGTAGCAGCTGCTGTTTTAATATCAACCCTCATTACTACTGCATTAGAGAGGATTTCATTATCAATGTAAGCTGCAAATATGCCATTATGATATATTTTGAAAAATGTATCTTGCTATCTTTAGCCTTGTTTTTAAACAGGTTCCAAGTATCTGCGTTAGCCTGGGAGATCCACAGATATGAGAACATTTTTCCAATATAGCAATTTTCTTCCAGTGAGATCTTGTATATCTATGTAGATTCTTTCCCTTTGTAAATTAGTGTAGATTGAAATTAGAGTTTTCATGGAACTATTCATATTCATGCTTAGAGATGTTGGTTATTGTGTTTCAACAAAAATAGTTTCCCTACAGTCTGTTGCTGGTCTGCTTTCAAAATGATATAGGAATGTCGCATCACTGAAAGGTATGGGCCAGATTTTCAGAAGAGCTCAGCATCCAGTGGTTTCCATTCAGAATAATAGAAACTCCAGGGTGCAGAGTGATTCAGAAAACCTGGCTTTGTCTTAGGTTCTTAAATGGGAGCTGACCGCTTGTAAAACTTGCCCCTGGTAATTTATCTCCATCTCTTGGTTGGTAGGAGCTATATAATCCAAGAGCAGCCTGGTCCAAAGATCCTCAGAAAAGGAAACTTTCTCTACTTGATAATATTCTACCTAAAAATTATTTCAGAATGAGGGTACTTTTCTACTTGTTATAACTTCTTCTCTTGTTTTTTGAGACCCGGAAAGTATTTTAGTCCCTGTTAACTGATTTTTCTGCCCTAGTGTCTACAATTAAAGGCTGAATGATTCTTTGAGATGAATGTGCCCTACAGCAAATCCTTGTCACGGTTGTTTAGAGCTGGGTAGTCAGGTTGGGTTGAGTTGGATGGCTTAGATTACTCATTCGGCACGCCTCCTGCAGGGCAGATGAGACTGACCCTTTTGTCTTGTCTGTTATCATACCGCTTCAGAAAATGAACACTGTTGGAATAGAGAGAGAACAGCAGACAACATTTTGTTTTCTGTGTGAACCAGTGTGTGGAGGCTTTTTGTTTCACAGCAGTGATTTAAACGGAAGAGAATGCAGCAGTGACATTTTGTGTTCATTGCCATAGAACATTCCCATGCAGCTATAGTATGTAGTTTTCTAAAGACCAGTGACCATGAATGGTATGGTTGATACCAGCTCTGTTAGCCTTGGCTCCTGCAAGCTGCCGAAAGAAGTGCAGAGGCAAAGGACTAAGTATTTGCTCAGCCTTTGTGTAGAGAAGTCCTCACACAGTGTGAAGAAATGTGCACACTGCTCAGCATTACAGCCTGAACCGTGAGCACTGCTGTGTAGGGAGAATGTATGTGTGCTAAGGGTAGGGCCAGAAAGTAGCGGCATACGTGCTTTCCTAAGGAATGTAAGGGCAATTTTTAGGAAAGTCCATTAATCCTATTGCTAGTCAGATGCAGTGTCTTATTCAAATAGCCTTCAGATACCAGATACTAAGGTGGTGAGTGTAATCATAGAATCATGGAATACCAGAACTGGAAGGAACCTCAACAGGTCATCAAGTTCAGTCTCAGGCAATCATGGAGCTGTGTGAAGGAGAAATTAGTAACTGAGGCTGCCTGGGGGTCCAGAGATAGAAATGCTTCAGAAGGTTGCTAAGGGTGGCAGAGCCCCCCTAAAGGTGAAGGTGGGGATAGGCCCCTCCTTTTCCACCCAAGGGCCCGCTCACAGCCAAGCCAGAAGCCAGAGTGGCAGGGAGCCATGGACCTTCCACCTGCCTGGAGTGGGTGAGTCGAGAGCAGCCTGTCTCCGCCTCAGGGGGCCCTGGCCAAGGGTGGAAAGGTCTGCGGCTCCCAACAGTTTTTACCTGAAGCTAGCTCCGGCTGGGGTTCTGCAGCTTGACCAGGGTAAGAGCCATGTGGGCAGTTACGGGAAGCTGCACCGCAGACCTCCCCACCTGCCCAGGATGAGGGGATCAAGAACAGCCCATGTCCCCCATCATGCAGGTGGCGGGTCCTTTGCATGGCTCCCCATATCCCTGCCACTCCCCCCTCCCCCCACCACCACACACACACACACACACAGTCAAATCCTGGTAAGAGTCATGTAAAGCTGTGGGGAGTCACAGACTCTCCTGCCTTGGGCAGGGTTGGGGAATGTGTGGAAACAGGCTGGGGGCTGCTCTCAACCTCCTTGCCCCATCCAGGTGGAAGGTCCATAGCACCCCACATCTGGCTGCAGTGTCTGGGGCCTAACGATGTAAAATCCATTTAAAATTTTAACCAAACTACATGTTTAACCAGCTAACCAGCTCACTGCGGGTGGGGGTTCTGCTCCGGCCTGGCCAGGCGCTGGTTGCCCCAGTAAGGATGATGCTAAGGCAATGATTACCAGGTAACCAGTTAACTGATAGCCCTTTTCCATCCCAGTTAGGGCTCAAGTGGAAGAGGAGAGGCTGGGGCAGGACTCTATTAAAAAGTAAGTGGGTGGGATATGGCTGACTGGGCCCCCCTTTTCCAGCACCATGAAGATTCCCATGGAAAGCCTGCTGCTTCATGCCTCATGACACATGCTAGCTATAGTGTCACTATTAACCACTGGCAAAGTCAGACAGGACTCACAGATTTGTCAGACCGCTCTGTTTATTAGCAAAGCTGCTCTGCTAAATGCACCCAGAAAATGTGAGTCCCATACAAGGTTCAAACCCCTTGATTTATACAGTCAAAAGAAAGCCAAAATTAACAGGATTAAAAGAGGGGCAAAACTTCACATGATTAGTGTGAGGCTAGTCAAGTATCTTCATTTCCACATCAAGCACACAGCAATCTTCTGTCCATATCTCTTTGGTTATCTCAATTGCTTTCTCCCTAACACCTAATGTTCCTTTTCCTATTAACTCAGGCCCACCTGGCTAGCACTCTGATCTGCATACCTACAAACAACATTAACATACTTTTCTTCTTCCTGTTCAGAGACAAACAGTATTCCTTCAACTTATTCAATTATTACAGCATAATTCATCTTTCTCTTTCAGTATAATTCTTTCTACTTTCACACCACCCTCTGTTTGCCTCGCTGACTTCCCTTGTCGGGTCATGAGCCTTACTGGCAGATCCTGTTCTTTGCTCCTAGAAGACTGATCCCGGGATTTCTAGCTGTGCAGCATTTATATGCTTGTGTTTTTCCCCTCAGAATAACCCTATTGCAATTGCAGCGGGTCCCATGGACAGACTGGCTAAATACAGAACTGTGGGAATCTTTTATAGCTTAGATTCTGGTCTCAAGAAATCCACATTGCTAGTAAACATGAATCACTTGGTGTCCTTAGAAGGACAGTAAGGCGAAGCAGTTCCAGCATAAAGCAATAGCCTTTTCTTGTTCTTCCTGGTAATGTTTAGCACTTTCTGTGCTCTCTGCCCTAGGCAGGGGCGGCCCATGCGTATAGGCTGACTCGGCTGTCAAACGAAGCACCCAATGATGATGTCACACCACTGAAGGCTGAGGAGGCGGGGGCGCTAATTGCACATTACGCCTGGGGCGTGGGGGCGCTGATCGCGGACTTTGCCTGGGGCGCCAGCTACCAGCAGCCTGCCTCGGGCCTTGCAATTGTCCAGTGATGTATCCTGTAGGGATGTTAAAATGCATCTATTCAGGTAAACGTGTAATTGCTGGTAATTTCAATGGTTACATGTTTACATACAGGGTAGGAGGCAGCTCCCTCGGCAGGGTGGGGGAGCCGAAGCAATAGCGAGGAGTGGGGGGGGGCAAGCTGGTTCTCTGTGGGCTCCTTCCTGCTCAGATAGAAAGGCAGCAGCATGTGGGGGAGAGCTGCATGCAACCGGAAAGATTAATCGATGAGCCCAGACTCATCAGTTAACCGTTTACACGTTTTCACCATCACATCCCTAGTATCCTGGCAAAACTAAGGAATGGAACTGGGATGGTTTCTATTGCTACTCTAAACAGGGTTAAACATACATAGCTTGGGCCCGAATGCAAGTTTTTGCAGTTCAGTTCATTTTTTTTAATACACTGTGACAATGTAATTCTGACTCTACGCTCTTCCCCTGCCATACCCTGTCACTACAATGCTCTTAAGTCCTGTACTCTCAGAACCAGATCATGAGCTCCTTCTTCATCCGCTCACTTTCAAAGGAACAGCTTGTGCCAGTACCGCTTTCCATTGGAGGCAAGGGGTTCACAGTCTCAACCTTGGAACATTACAGCTAGCATTTTCTAAGAAGCTTAAAGGAGTGAGGTGCCCAAATCTCAATGTTATTTGGGCATCTAACGCCCTTAGGTTCTGTTGAGAATCCCAGCCTGCCTGTTCAGAAGTTGTAAAATGCTAAAAGCCATCAACTTCCATTGACTTAATCTGAGGCCAGGTCTATACTAAGGGAAAGCATCAAAGTAACTCTGGGTATGTCTGCACTGCAAAGTTAATTCAAAGTAACAGCTGTTATTTTGAATTAACTTTAATAGCGTCTATACATGCAAACTGCTATTTCAAAATTAATTCGAAATAGCGGAGTGCTAAATTCGAATTTGGTAAACCTCATTCTATGAGGAGTTACGCCAAATTTGAAATAGCTAATTCGAAATAAGTGCTGTGTAGACACTTAATTTGAATTAGCTGGGCTCCAGCCCTTCCCAGTTTCCCCTGGTGGCCACTCTCGGCCAAACCAGGAAAACTCCTCTCCTCTCCCCCAGCCCCGGAGCCCTTAAAGGGGTAGACTCTGGCCAGACTAGATGTGCCAGATCCAGACCTCATTTCACGAGGAGTAACGGTAGTTCGGAATAGGCACCCTAGTCCGAACTACCTAGTTCGAGCCCCGTGTAGCCGCGCTGCACGGGGTTCGAAGCAGCGAGGATTTAAAAATGGCGGCTCCCCGCTTATGCTAATGAAGCCCGGGAAATTCAAATCCCGGGCTTCATTAGCAAGTGCGGTATGCATACATTACCCCGCTAGTTCGAACTAGCGGGGTAGTGTAGACATACCCTTATAGTCCTAGCCTTCACAGCCTCCAGTGGCAAGGAGTTCCACAGGTTGACTACACGCTGTGTGAAGAACTTTCTTTTATTAGTTTTAAACCTGCTACCCATTAAACCCTGACATGACCTGACATCTCCGCACTAGATGGAGGAACGTGGCCATCTACGGCCGCATAGCGGCCACCATGGCCTAGAAAGGCCACAGGCACACCCAGGAGCAGGTGCGCCTGAAAATTAAAGAGCTTCATCAGGGGTATGCCAGAACCTCTCGGGGAAGCTCCTCAGCAGGGGCAGACACCTGCCCCAATTTTGATGCCCTGGACCGCATCCTGGGGAACGGTGACCATGACCAGGGCGTGGAGGAGGAGCCACCATGCCAGCAGGACCCCCGAGCAGTTCCAGGAGAGGAGTCAGCAGGGTCGTCCGGGGAGGCCACACTATGTAAGTGCCATCACTGTCCCTTTCCTGGGTGGAGAGGGGTGTGGGGAGGGAGACCAGGTACCGTGCGCGTGGCCCTTGCTTACCACGCATCATGCAGCGACCTGTGCATGTGCGAGCATGTGCCGTGCCACCCCTGGGTAGGTGGCTCCAGCTGTCTGCCACAGAGGGGCCATGGCCTGATAGCCACATGCATGTGTGAAGAGACCTGACATGCTCCTAACCCCAGGGCGGGACACAGCAGGATGCCGTCCCTTCACAAGCCCTCTCTAATATCTCCCCTGCACCTCACCCACACTATACACAGCACAAGGGCATGGGTGCGGTCTCGGGGCAGCTCCCACTCCCGGGGATAGCCGGACATTCCGACCATGGCCTCTGTGCAAGCACAGCAGCTCTGACGGTGCAGGGCACGGTCATCCTCACCTTGCAGAGGGGGGCTGCACTTCACCAATTGTGTCCCCAGGGAGAACTGACAACTTCTCTTCTTTCTCCACAGCTGCACCAGCTGCACATGCTGGCGCACCACTCCGCCCAGGACATGCTCCCGCACCCGAGGGCTCCACAGGACGACCACAACATGGTAGAGGTACCGAGAGCAGCATCTGGGGGCCCTGCGAGCCCTGACCTGCATTATGGAGCAGTGGGCACAGGAAGAACGGGAGATCTGGAGGGAGCTGCTTGCCCAGGATCGTGCCATCTGTACTCATCTGCAGACCCTGGTTCAGAGCATGCTGCCTCGTGCCGCTCCAGTGCCTGCTGCCTCCCCAGCTACCGTTCCTCCTCCCACTCCTTCTCCCCCTCCCGCCTTTCCCTCCTCAACCTCCTCACCCTCCTCCTCAATCTCCATACCCCCACCTCAACCTCCACACGCTCCTCCCCATCCCTCTGGGACGCCGGGGCCCCCGCACCTGCCGTTCTGGGAGACGTGGCCCAACGAGACCCCCCACGCCTGAGCACTGAGCTTCCTCTCCCCCTTCCTTCCCTTGCTTCTCCCTTCCAGCTCCCTCCTCCCAGTTTTCTCCCTCCCCTCTCCCACCCTCTTCTCCCGTCTCCTGCCTCCTTTCCCCAGTCTCCCCAGAGGTTCATTTCCCCCACCCCTCGCCGTTTTGTTAAATAAACAGAGTTTCTCTTTTTGAAAAAAAGTGTATTTTATTAGACATCAGGAAGGGGGGGCTAGGAAGGGGTAAGTGGAAGGGCGTGAGGGAGGAATGGGACACAAGCCTCCAGTGGGGCAGACCAGGGATACCGTTAGTGCTCCTCAGGGCAGAAGCTCTCCCGCAGGGGCCCCTGAATCCTGACAGCCCCCCGATGGACCTCCCGGATGGCAGCCTGCAGCAAGTGCAGCTGAGCTGATGTCAATGATCCCACGAGACGCACCGGCGTGCCCAGGGGCAGCTCTGGCTCCATGTGGCCGAGTGCTGTGGTGTCCCGAGTGCGGGCACTCAGGGCACTCCAAGACAGGACTGCTTTGCTATCCCTCATCAAGGTAGACAAGCAAGCGGGGAACCCTGAGAACTGTCTGTCCAGGTTGGGGGTAGGGTCCCTTTAAGCACGGAGCTCAGTTAGCCCCAGGCAGCAGCCCCACACACTAAGTCCTAACCTGATGCTCTGCCGGCACTGGTTCCGGCCAGCCTTAACTTTGGTTCAGGGTCCACTCAGTGTGGACGTGCTATTTTGGAATAGCAAAATGCGTTATTTCGAATTATCTTAATTCAAATGAACTATTTCGAATTAAGTTAACTCGAATTAACGCTGTAGTGTAGACATACCCTCTGTGAATAGCGTAGCTGGAGTTGACGTACCTTAGTTAGAATTTCCATAGTATGCCCACTGCGGAAGGTCAATGGGAGAAACTCCCCTGTTGGCTTCCCTTACTCCTTGTGGCTTGGTGAAGCACTGGAGTCAATGGGGGCATGGCCAGCAGTTGATTTAGCAGATCTTTACTAGATCCACCAAATCAAACCTCGGGAGATCGATCTCTGCAGCTTCAATCTCCCAGTAAGTGGAGATAAGACCTGAGAGAGCTCAAACATCTCTGCTTCTGCTGACTTTAGTGGACTTATAGGAGATGCTTTTGCCAACTTCCAAGTCAAGCTTTTTTAAAAATAATAAAAAAAAAAAAAGAGCAATAATCTATTCCTCCCATGCCGTCAACGGCTTGTGCATGAATACAGAGTGAATAGAGCTATGCTGACTTACACTAGGTGAGAGAATCTGGCCCAGACAATGTGTGTGCTATATAGTTTGTTCAGGAGGAAATAATCATTTTTTGAAAGCTTTTTAATGATCCTCTGGAGGTTCTCTCTGCACATCAGAATTAGGACACATTGATGGGGTCTGTGTTTGGAAACACGGTTCAGTACATGTTTTGAGACTACAGAGATCTTCACTTTCCACAGCTGCCAATCTGCTACCTTATAACTAAACACCACAATCTGCTTTTAAAAATGAAAAATGCCAATGCAAATGCGCAATAAAAGCAAAAAGAAAACACACAATAACATCCAAATGGCTAAGTAAATGTCTTTCTGTTGCAATGTGCCTGGTGTTTCATCTTCACTCTTTCTATAGTATTTTGAAGATCACTTATATGGTGATCAATATATATTTGGTTTTTGTGCCATGTTGAAAGCAATTGCAGGACGAGAAAAGCTGCCTCCAGAACTCTCCCTCAGAATGTTTTAATGTTAAAATTTAAAATGTGCATCTTTTAAAATCCCTCTTAAAATCAAAATGGAACAAGTTGCTTGGCAATAATGGCTGAAATATGACAAGGTAATTGTCAGGTGGATGGATGAGTGGTTGCATCTAGCCAAATAAAGGGAAAAACTGAGTCTGAAGGGGATGGAAAAAAGGATTACAGAAACCATGCTGCAGAACTGCAGCTTTTACTATATGTGCTATCATCCTGGATCAGGGAGTGGGGGAGCTGGAAAGAAAATTACACATGAACTCCTGTATCTATTCAAGTATGTCCTAGGGATGGGAATGGTTAACCAGTTAACTGGTGAGCTTCATGGTTCCATTTAACTGGAGGGGGATAGAGCAGCTTCCTGCCTTCTGCAGCCCTTTGGCTGTGGTAGGCCTGGCCTGGACTGGGCATACCGCATGCAGGGGTGCTCCAGCCAGATGTAGCAGCCCCTGTTCATGGCAGGTGGGGCCGCTCCAGCCCAGCCAGGCTGGACCAGACTCCCCGCTCTCTTCCCCTTTAATCGGTAAACCGGTTAAACATTATGTTTGATTGGTTAACCAATCAAACAGGATTTTACATCCCTGCTGTTAGAAGGCTTGCATATTTGGAGAAAAATGAGCACTTTGTAACTCAGGAAAGAGACGTTAACGGATCTATCCACCTATCTTAGGTACCCAAATGGCTCCCAGCTCTGTAGTACTTGAGCAGCCTCAGTCTCTAATGTATTTCTCCTCAACACCTTTGTGAGCTGGGAAAGTGCTGCTATCTCCATTTTTCAGGTGGGGAACTGAGGCACAAAGAGATTAAGTATCTTGCCCATGGTCACACAAGAAGTTTGAGGCTGAGTAGCCTGGTCTCTTTCTTAACACTCTAATCCCAGCACCATGCCTGCCTCCCTCTCCCTGTACCACTGTAGCATCTGAACACCAAAATAAAAAAATTGAATTTGTTGCCATTTGAAATTGTTTAGCAAGATAAATTATTTCCTTGTCATTTCCCATCAGTGTGGTATATTTTCAAACATGCAGGCTGTGTCTACACTGGCATGAATTTCCGGAACTGCTTAAAACAGAATATATTCCGTTTTCAGTTTTTCCGGAAAAGGAGCATCTACATTGGCAGGCTGCTTTTCCGGAAAAGCCCTTTTTCCGGAAAAGCGTCTGTGGCCAATGTAGACGCGCTTTTCCGGAAAAGAGCCCCGATCGCCATTTTCGCGATCGGGGCTTTTTTCCAGAAAAGACTACTGGGCTGTCTACACTGGCCCTTTTCCGGAACAGTGTTCCGGAATAAGGACTTATGCCCGAGCGGGAGCAGAATAGTTTTTCCGGAATAGCAGCTGATTTTGTACAGTAGAGCATCGTTGCTTTTCCGGAAATTCAAGGGCCAGTGTAGACAGCTCGCAGCTTATTCCGGAAAAGCGGCTGATTTTCCGGAATAAGTGGCCCAGTGTAGACACAGCCGCAGTGATTAAGCACTACATATTGATCCTGGGTAGCCATCTAAAGTGCATCTTTTGCTGTTGCTAAGAGATGTGCAACAGGAGCAGACTATTCACTGGGGCTTATGGTTTGTTGATTATAAACTTGTATGAAAAGTAATTGGACTCCGCTTACCATCTCAGTGTGGCTTTAATCCGGTGTGTGCTTTAGCGGCCTGTGTAGCATGGCTCGGCTTGCAGGGAACACTGATCGAGGGTGCATGCTACCTTAGAATCATAGACTACTAGGACAGGAAGGGACCTCGAGAGGTCATTGAATCCAGTCCCCTGCCTTCATGGCAGGACCCAGTACTGTCTAGACCATCCTTGACAGACATTTATCTAACCTACTCTTAAATATCTCCAGAGATGGAGATTCCACAACCTCCCTAGGCAATTTATTCCAGTGTTTAACCACCCTGACAGGTAGGAACTCTTCTAGTGTCCAACCTAAACCTCCCTTGCTGCAGTTTAAGCCCATTGCTTCTTGTTCTATCCTCAGCGGCCAGGAAGAACAATTTTTCTCTCTCCTCCTTGTGACAACCTTTTAGGCTATGTCTAGACTGCAGGCTTCTTTCGAAAGAGGCTCTTTCGAAAGCATCTTTCGAAAGAGCCTCTTTCGAAAGATCGCGTCTAGACTGCAGGCGGATCTTTCGAAAGAGCAATCCGCTTTTTCGAAAGAGAGCACCCAGCGAGTCTGGATGCTCTCTTTCGAGGAAGCCCTATTTATATTGAAGAACGCCTTCTTTCGAAAGAGGAACTTTCGAAAGAAGGCGTTCTTCCTCGTGAAACGAGGTTTACCGCCATCGAAAGAAAAGCCGCGTTCTTTCGAAATTATTTTGAAAGAACGCGGCTTGAGTCTGGACGCAGGGGAAGTTTTTTCGGGAAAAGGCTACTTTTCCCGAAAAAACCCCTGAGTCTGGACACAGCCTTAGATACCTGAAAACCGCTATCATGTCCCCTCTCTGTCTTCGCTCTTCCAAACTAAACAAGCCCAGTTCTTTCAGTCTTCCTTCATAGGTTATGTTCTCTAAACCTTTAATCATTCTTGTTGCTCTTCTCTGGACCTTCTCCAATTTTTCCACATCTTTCTTGAAATGTGCTGCCCAGAACTGGACACAATAGTCCAACTGAAGCCTAATCAGCACAAAGAAGAGTGGAAGAATGACTTCTCGTCTCTTGCTCACAACACCTGTTAATGCATCCTAGAATCATGTTTGCTCTTTTTTGCAACAACGTCACACTGTTGACTCATATTTAGCTTGTGGTCCGCTATAACCCCTAGATCCCTTTCTGCTATACTCCTTCCTAGACAGTTGTAAGAGGAGGAATGGTCCCGCTATTGTGGGGAACTTTCCTGGCTTCTATACACCCCGGTGAAATGGACCAGCGAAAGGATGTGAGTCCCCGCTCCCATTTCCTTTACCCCACGGCCTCCCTGATCCTGAGGGCTCCCCCTCCACTCTCCTGAGTAGCAGAGCCCTTGAAACCCCAACAAGGCTGGGCCCAGGTTTTCTGGGGCTTAATCCCCGACCTTGTAGTCACTAGGGGCAGGAGTTAGGGTGTCCCCACTCCGAGGTGCTCTCTTTACACTGCAGGCCTTCTTGGCCCAGTGATCACTTCATAAGGTTCAAAGCAAATACAATTTATTAAACATCAACTGATTAAAGAGAAAAGAATAAGAAAAAATGAGAATGGTTAAATGAGAACACACAGCCCTGCTCTGTAGCACAGGGACATCAAAACAGCAGCCTGCAGAGTGTAAGGACAGTCCACAGTCTCTTCCTTAGAGGCCCCTTAGAGGCCTTGGATGTGCTGCAGGGGGGGCTGCAGGCTGGACACGCTTGATCTGGCAGCGACCACACAGCCTCAAGCTCTAAGTGGCCAGATCCCTCTCCCAGTCCAGAGCCTCTCCCCACACTTTGCAGTTCCCAGCTGCTCACCACATCCAGCTGCAGGCTGTGCTGCGTGGCCAGTCTCTAGCTTCTTGCGTTGCTTCTCTGTTCCTTTTGGCTCTCTGAGCACTGCCAGTCTGCTCAATACAGGGTCTGCGCTCCTTGAGCGGTGTGTGTCTGGCTCAGTCTGCAAAAACTGCCCCTCAGCACACAGCTTGCTTTGCTTGGGCTGTCTCTCAGCTCCCTGTTTTTGCAGGACGACTTCTGCACACTGCTTGCCCCCCTTGGGCAGTGTCTCAGCTCTCTGTTTGCTCAGAGAGAGCCAGAACAATCCTAGCTCACAGGGAGGACGGGTCCTGGCCTCTTGCTTTTCTCACTGGCCTGTCCAACTTGTCAATCAGGCTGAGCTGGAGTGTTGGCTGCTTTCCATTGTCTCTGGGGTCTGTCAGTCTCATGGACCCTTCCCCTGTTGACACTGGGAGCTGGCAAGCCAAAAAACTCCCACAGAGTTTAAGTAAGGGGCTAACAGTCCCCTTACACAGTCACTTCCCATTCCGTATTTGTGAAACTGATTGTTCCTTCCTAAGTGGAGCACTTTGCATTTGTCCTTATTAAACTTCATCCTGTTTACCTCAGACCATTTCTCTGATTTTTCCAGATCATTTTGAATTATGACCCTATCCTCCAAAGTAGTTGCAACCCCTCCCAGCTTGGTATCATCTGCAAGCTTAGTAAGTGTTCTCTCTATGCCGATATCTAAATGATTGATGAAGATATTGAATAGAATCGGTCCCAAAACACACCCCTGTGGAACCCCAATTGTTATACCTTTCCAGCAGGATTGTGAACCGTTAATAACTACTCTCTGGGAATGGTTTCCTTGTGAGAACATGACTATTGTATGTGTAGGTCTAGCTAACAGCAGATTCCATGCACATGGTTTGATGCCCTAATGAATTCTTTTGTTTTCAATTAAATTCTCTCATCCAAAGATTTTCTTTGGCCTTCCTTTTTTTCTGGCTTCCCACATCCCACCTCTCTTGAATTTTCCCCTTTGTTACCTCAGGCTGCCCTTCTCTAATGTGTGGTCCCTAGTAATAAATGTGACGGCTGCCTTAAAGCTTCAGCTAATACAGAACTGAGTGGCTCAGTGGTTTGTGAGGATGTCACAGTTGTTCTTCTCACTTTCTGTGGATGCCTCTGAGTATTTGAGGAAAATACACGGGCACTGGCTTCCACCTTTTGCCACAGTGCTCAGCTCCTGGCTCCACCCCCACGCTACCCCCTTCCACAAGGTCCAACCTTTGTCCCGCCTCTTTCTTGCCACCACTCCACCTTTTTCTGCCCAGTTCAGCCCTTTTCCTGCAGTGCATCCTATTTCTGCTCCTGCCTTTCCAGCACCTCCTGCATGCCATGAAACAACTGATCACAATGGGTAGAAGGCGCTGGGAGGGCGGGAGAGAGTTCATTGGCAGGTCTGCTGGCAAGGCAGGGCGCTGGGGGGAAGAGGGAAGAGATGGCTTCTGGTAGGTTCTGAACATCCACTAAATTTTTTCCATGGTGCACCCACGGAGTTCGCACCTATGGTCAGAGTGTTACAAAGACTAAAAGGATTTGGGCTCATGGGCCTGCCTTTCCCTCAGCTTCAAAGGTAGTGTTGATCCTGGAGAAGGCCCCTAGTGTCTGCAGCATGGCCAAATAAATCCATGCCAATCTGTGGCAGTCAAGCCATTCCCAGTGGTGCTGAAATGTATTCAGGAGTCTGCTGTTCTTATTCCCATATGAATGAACAGTTCTGAAAAGGAGAAAACAATTGTAACCAAATGTAACAATGTTGTAGTTTTTAATGTACTTCTTACTTCCATTTTTGTCTGAATTGCTTGATTGTTCTTATAACATAAGACATATCAGCTGACCTTTTTTCCTGTTTCTTGTACTTCTAGATCTAAAAAACATAAGAAGCCCACGCCTCCTGCAGCCAAGGAAGACAAGCCCAAGTTAACCATTTTTGATGAGGAATTAGATCCTGATGAAGGGTTATTTGACCCAGGGAAAGATTTTTTCTCTTCCAGTTCCAAGAAGAACTCATCAGCTAAAGAGAGTAAATATCTTCCATTTCCAATTATGGACAGTTAAGTTGTGGTCCCTAAAACTTCTGTAGAATCTTGTGTTTAAAATGGAATGGTGCAGTGTATGAAACTTTGTTTTTGATAAAGGAATGCTGGGCCAGACCTTCAGTTGTAAATTAGCTAGAGGTGCAAATAAACACGGCTTGCCATTGCAATAGCTTACTCTTTAGGCCTTTGGAACCCTCAGTTGTTAGGGGTCGGTAGTTGTCTAGCTGATGTTGACGGGTGAGTAAAACCAATAGCTCCTGCTAGTGCAGTGTATCAAGAATATATTTCTTAGCACTTTGTGGATTTTTACTTTAAATACAGAAGGCTTTTAATAAAAACAAGTTTTCTACAGAACATTTCCTGACACAGCTTGATTCCCCTGCCAACTGTCATATTGGTGATGTAGTTGACACTTGACTAAAGCTTTCTCATGATTCATTCTTTAGATCTGAAGTTATTTGAAGACCCAGACCTTGGTGGGACTGTTAAACTAGGCGACTCACTCCTGCTGCCAACGGCCTATGAGAACCAGGACTATGCACTAAGCACCAGTCTCAAAGAGGACACAGAGGAACTACTGAGGTATTCATCTATAATGGTCCTGTGCAATGTTCCCTCTAAGCTCTGCAGCATCACAGCTTCGATTAATCAGCCATGAATCTCTGACTAGGCAGGGCTGATTAATCACCTGTGAAGCTCTGCTGCCACGCAGCTTAGAGGGAACACTGGTCCTGTGGTAATGATGTCCGCTAGGCATTCTTGAGCAGGAAACAATTTATATCCCAAGCTGACAAACTCCAGGGCAAAGCTTAAAAAACATTCTGTCCTGGACGTGGATTGACATTCATACGAAGCAAGAAAAAGGCAGACGTGTGTTTAAAAGTTTGAAAACCAAACACAAAAACATCTTTATTAAAGCTTAATGATAACAAGCACCAACAAACTGTAGCAACTCTACTTTTTCAAGGTGCTTTACAAATAATCCTGAGGAGGGTAGATGGGTGGAAATGAAGGCATTTCCAAATGTGGAAATGAAGGCAGAGGAGTGTCCTGTCCAAGGGCGTGATGAACTCTTTTGAGAACTGAGATGAGAATTCTGCTCAAGCTGCTAGACCAGTGGCTTTCAAATGTTTTGTGTTGACAAGCCCTTTTGACACAGCAAGCCTCAGAGTGTGATCCCCCTTATAAATTAAAAACCGGAAGGCTTAATTCCATTGAACGAAGGCTCAGGATTTTCAGCCCCAAGGATCTGATGGCCCATGACTCATATGGGGTCGTCACGACCTCCAGTTGGAGAATTTCTGCCCTAGATTATGCTGCCTCTTTGTTTAAACAGTGTGTCTTATGACAGTCCTTTCTATTTTAATCAGAAGTATGCAAGATGTAAAATACCCACGTTTCAGGATTATCAGGAGGCTCTGAGATAGGTGGAAGCATTCATGATGAAGCTCTCCCTCTATCAAAAGTACTTAATATGGCACCAATTACCATAGTATCTGAGTGCCTCTCAATTTAATGTGTTTATCCTCCCAGAACGCCTGCTGAGGTAGTATTGCTGCGCCATTCATTCCCATATTATGAATAGAGAACTAAGGCTCAGAGAATATAAGGTCACGCAAGAAGTGTGTGGCAGTGCAGGGAGTAGAGTGTAGGTTTTCTGACTCCCATGCTCCCTGTGGGACCACCTTTTCTGTCATGCGGTTAGCTACCATCTAGCTTTTTAGTGTCTGACTTTAGTAACCAGTCCTAAGTGGAGATGAAAAATTCTGATGTGTGGTTTTAATCCCTTTTGGAACTGGGTGCTTTGCAACCGCCGTTGTTTATATAAATGCCTTAGTACTAACATTTCACAGCAGGAATACCTGTTTTAATTAATGCAGAGGCTAAGTCAGGTTATATGCCATCTCCTCTTACACATTGAGGGCACACCTGATGTTTACAAGTCCTGATGTGGCAAGACATAACTTGACTTACTGAAGTGGCATGTTGGGAGTGAACATACATATTCACAGCTTTTCATGTCTGCTTTATCTTTTGCGATTAATTTAGGCATAAAATGCTTGACCCAGATTGTTCATATGACTAGAACAAAAGTGCCTTATTTAGTGCAACTCTTTCATTAGCCCTGGAAGCAATGGAAATAAGCTGAGTATTTGTCATATTAATGCATTGTGTATTATACAGTCTTCCTAGCTCGGTCGCAAAGAAGCCCCCAAAACCTGCTTTTTGACTATCAGATAATGCATGTATATAGATTTGGTGTTGAAGAAGATAATTGAATTGCCACAGCTGGTGATAATGAAAAAAAGGGAGAAGATACTAATTCTTTAGTTTTTACTATTTTTTCTCCTAAATTGTCAAGGTGCCAGCATCTGTGCATTCAGCAGCTGACAGTACCAACATTCAGTTAGAAGCAAGTTGGTGCTGCCCATCTGAAAATCCACTGTGTTACCAGACTATAAAATGGCACAGGGAATCATTCTTGTTCTAAATCATGTCTCATCCTGGGTAGAAGTGAAAAAAAATAATGCCAGACATTACAGAGAGAAGGGACCAGGGCATCTAACAGCAGTGTGTATATGTGAGGCAGGGGGTTGCATTACTCGCATTAGATTTTAAATTGGCATGGGTTCTATTCTCTGAACACCAGGAGATGTAGCTACATAACCTTTCCAGGAATCAAGAGAACAGCAGTCCCCTTGTTTTATGCTTTCTTATATTAGGTGAGTAAACCCAGTGCCCTTCTTGTATGTTACATATGTAACTAAATTGACTCCACTGGGAAACTCTCTTTGAGGTTTCTGCTACCTGCAGATGCTTTCCTACAAGGATTGTGTGTCACAGTCAGATAATTGTTAATATGGACAATGATTATGATTTAGAGAGGCAAATAGCTCCCATCCCACTGGTGGCTTGGGGGCTATAGGGCAGCTGCTGCTTTCTCTTCCTGTGTAGCAGTAGCTCCTACTAATAGTAGGTTGATTGGCTCCTCCTCCTTGCTACCCACTTTCATAGGCCTCCAACCTCTCCCATACACTGAAGTACCCAGAGGTCTGTAAAAGGAGCTGGAGAGGAGAGGGAGGAGACTGCAGCTTGTGGCCACCAGAAGGAGTACCATGGATAACAGTTTGGGGGCTGCATGTTTGTTGCTTTTATAAAGGATCTTCTTTGAGGTCAGCTTTTCTGGACTCATAGCAAGTGTGTGTGGTGGTGATGGGGAGACTGGACGAGGTACTTCCCTCTGGATTCTGGCATTATGGCTTCATTCACTCTTTCCTGCCGTATGGGGCTTTCAAGTGCACTGCAGGCCTGAAACCTCATAACCCCACGGTCCTGCAGGGCAATACATTCTGGGTTGCCCCCAGAGGTATAAAAGAAAATCACAAATGAAATGTAGTGTTGATAAATGCAGAGTAATGCACATTGGAAAACATATATATGTGCGTATTTGTACATGTATATAATTGTTATATATATATAAAACGATGGAGTTAGTTGTTATTACTTAGATATCTTGGAGGCATTGTGGAAAATTCTGTGAAAACATCCATTCAATGTGCAGCAGCAGTCAATAAGGCTAACAGTGTTAGGAATCATAAAGAAAGGGGTAGACAATAAGAAAATATCATATTGCCTCTCTGTAAATCATGGTACACGCACATCTTGAATAGTGCATGCAGATCTGTTCACCACAACTCAAAAAGATATATTGGCATTGGAAAAAAATCAGAAAAGAGCAACAGTAATAGAACATATGAGGAATGATTATGAAACTTTTCAACTTTGGAAAAGAAATGACTAAAGGGGAATATAGAGATCTATAAAATCATGACTGGTGTGAAGAAAGTAAATAAGGAAATGTTATTTATTCCTTCTCATACCTCAAGAAGTAGGGGGTCACCAAATGAAATGAATAGGCAACAAGTTATTTAACAGGGTTTAAAAAAGAATTAGGCATGTTCAGGCAGGTTAGGTCCATCAGAGTCTATTAGCTAGGATGGGCAAGAATGGTGTCCTTACCCTCTATTTGTCAGAAGCTGGGAGTGGGCAAAAGGTGATGGATTGTTTGATGATTAACTGTTCTGGGGCATCTGGCATTGGCCACTGTCAGAAGGCAGGTTATTGGGCTAGATGGACCTTTGGTCTGATCCAGTATGGCTGTCTTTAAGTCCTTAAGTTCTGGGAATGAATAGAACTACCGTGGCTGGATCCAGCAGTGAGGTAGTTCCATCATACCCAACTGCCACCACCAGCAAGGAAAGAAGGGCATCCTTTCTCTTCTAGAAGACACAGTGCAAGAGGTAAAATGGTGCAACATACCCTATGGTTTGTCCCCTTTCAGCATGAGGGCGGAGAGGAAGGGCCCTGGCTACCAGGGATGATCCCACACGGTCAGACAAGATTGCTGATTTGTGGGTGCAAATGGGTTGGGTTAAAAGTACTGAAACTGGATTCTTAGTCCTAGGTTTGAGGATGGTCCAGTTGCCGCTTATAATACCAAGCACCTAGAGTTTTCACCTCCATAGTTTTGATGCTTGGTGCTATGGCTCTTTTTATTTCACATTAAAATTCACAAGATTGTTCTGTTTCCTTTTGATCCTAGTCACAGTTTATGTCAGTGTCATAACTCTTCATCTGATGTAGTGCTCCTTTTGATGCTAGTAATATTAGCAGGCTGGCATGCCAAGCTATGCCTGATTTGTGTTGCTAAAACTTTCAAGCTATGATATCTCAGGTTCCATGTGTCCTCCATCAGCCTAGGGACTCCTTCTGCAGATATGCAAATTCATGCACAGGGCAAAATGTGGCACAGGATTAATGCAATCAAGATCCTATGCCTCACTAATCTAAATTGTGATTGTCCAGTATGATGGATAATGTTTTTGATGGTGGGAAATATACAGTAAGTTGTCCTGAGAACATTGTGTTGGGACTGTGGCCTGAAGAGTGGCATGTTACAACACAGAAATGTTGTGTAGACATTTGTTACAACAGTGGAAGCGTTTTTTTCAATCAACACAGGCAATCCACCTCTCTGTCTACAGCAGCACCTGGGCTACAGGGAAGAAGCACCTCTCCCTGTCACAACAGTTCTGGGGCCAGTGCAAAGGGGGAGGTGCTTCTCCCTGGCCACAGCAGGGCCAGGGCGGCAGGAAAAGCATCTTTTCCCTCTGCAGCCCTGAGCACCTGCATAGCCCTAGATAGGCTGCTGTGTAGCCGCATAGCTTAGAGCAGGCCTGGGCAACATACGGCCTGCAGGCTGGATCCAGCCCGCCACACCATCAGATCCAGCCCACGGATGCTGTGGGGAGCCCCAGGCAGGCTCTCTGCTTGCCTTGCCCCACTTGTATACCGCTCAGAAATGCACTTTAAAACCTGAGCCCAGAGGGGAGGAGACAAAGCTTTAGGAGCTGCTCCTGCCCTCAGCACAATCCCAGACACTGGCCAGTGGGAGCTGCCTGTTTCAATAACAGGCAGCCACGAAGCACAAGGGGCTCCAGAGCACATGGCTGCAGCCTGTGTGTGGGCAGGGGAGGCAGGGAGGCTGGTTCAGGAACAGGCTGCTGGCTGGTAAGTCTCCTCGGCAGACCCTGCCTCTGGCACCCCAGCCCCTCCCTTCCCCAACCCTCAGCCTCCTATTCCTGCCCCACTACTCCATATACCCAAGTCCTCTGCCTCCTCCTTCACCCATAAGCCCTCCCAGATCTGGCTCCTCAATCCCCTGCCCCAGATCACAGTCCCTACCTGCCCCAGATCACAACCCAAACCCCTACACCACCGCCTGTACCCCAATTCACTGATCTATGTCACAGTCCAGCCCCCTGCACCTCAGTCTAGTGCCCCAGGTCACAAGTACCTCCTTCATCCAAACTCCCTCCCTTACCCCAAGCTCCCTTCTGCACCTAACCACCTCGGCACCTAAGGGAGACCCCGTACCTCCTCCTTTAATATCATGGAAGAGTGCGGCCCTTGACCACTTTCCAAATTCTTGGAGTGGCCCTCTGTAAAAAATTATTGCCCACCCCTGGCTTAGAGGGAACTTAGTTCATTGCTATTTTCATTTGCAGGGCTCGACAAACAATGTAATCTACTTGCACGTGGCGAGTAGATTACACCCCAGAAGGGCCGGCGCAGAACAATCTGCACATGCGCAGAATGATCTGCGCATGCACAGAGCGCAGAACTGTACGCTGGCGAGCGGGGCTCACCACCGCTCGGCAAGCCCTGATCATTTGTACTATTTATTAAACATGTTTATTACAGCAGTATCTGGGAACAACCAAGATCGGGGTCCTCACTATGTTAGGCATTACGCAAATATAGCATTAGATGGTCTCTGCCCTGAACAGACAAGACAGGCAGTGAGTGGAGGAAAGAGATATACAGGCAGTCCCCGAGTTACGCGGATCCGACTTATGTCGGATCCGCACTTACGAACGGGACTTTCTCGCCCCGGAGCTCGCAGGCAGCAGGACCGCTCAGAGCACAGTGGTCCCGCCACCTCGACCTCCGGGGTGAGAAAAGCTGCTCCCGGTGCCCCTGGTCTGCTGGGGATCGTCTCCAGCAGACCAGGGGCACCGGGAGCAAAGCCAAAGCAAAGCCTCAGAGGTGCGGCACCCCGCCGCTGCTGCGGCTTTGCTCCCCGTGTCCCTGCTCTGCTGGGGAAGGAGGGGCCCATCTAGTGCGCCCCTCCCCCCAACAGACCAGGCTTTTGTTGTGGACCCTGGGGCAGAGCAGTTGGGGCGCTGCCGGTTGGTCTCACAGCGCCGCTCTGGGCACTACTGGACCAACCCGGCAGCACCCCAGCTGCTCTGCCCCAGGCGTCCTGATTCAGCCGCCCGAGGCAACTCTGCCTGGGGCTTCCTGGAATCAGCCACTGATCAGTTTCAGCAGCAGCTGACTTGGGGACGCTTGGGGTTCTTAAGTTGAATCTGTATGTAAATCAGAACTGGCGGTCAGTTTCAGCAGCAGCTGACTTGGGGACACCTGGGGTAGAGCAGCTGGGGTGCTGCCGGGTTGGCCCCAGCAACTCTGTCTCGGGCTTCCTGTAGTCAGCCGCTGGTCAGTTTCAGCAGCGGCTGAATCTGGACGCCAGTTCCGACTTACATACAGATTCAACTTAAGAACAAACCTACAGTCCCTATCTTGTACGTAACCCGGGGACTGCCTGTAACAAATGAACAGACTAGTCAATGTGATGGCAGCTTTATCTGTTTCTCTGCATAAAATCTGTCTCCATTTCAAAATCCACATCACAGCTTTAACTTCATATAGCTTAATTTGTAATAAGTCTTTTCCTTTTAATAGGAGATACTTTTTTGTTGCCTGCTATGCCTGGAAAAATCATATTTTCCGTTACTACCTAGAATCTGCACTATAGTTGAATCAGTACATTATTATGACAAGAATTTCAAACAATAGTGCTCCTTTTCCAAGAGAAGTCAGACCC
This sequence comes from Pelodiscus sinensis, assembly GCF_052426305.1. Taxonomy (NCBI): domain Eukaryota; kingdom Metazoa; phylum Chordata; order Testudines; family Trionychidae; genus Pelodiscus; species Pelodiscus sinensis. The sequence continues at coordinate 20,014,095 of NC_143054.1, forward strand.
TTGGAGAAGAATTCATTAGGTGGATTTCTGCGCCCTATAATCTTTTAAAAAATGTTTTCATTTTTTGTGTGTGAGAAGAGCTTCGTGCTGTTGCTAGGTTTCATTTTTCTCAGCTCGGAGTTAAATGTGGCGAGAGTTATATGTGGTAACAATTTGTTTACTTGCCAAGAAATGTAAGTCCTTGGTTCCACCTTGGCCTGAGGCATTTTACTTTGTTTTTCAGAAGACAACCATGTCTTTCACGATCAAGCAACAAAGCGTCAGGCATTCTGACTAGCACAACAGCACTGAAAGTGGCTTGTGAGACATAGATTGCATGCTATGTACTGTGTTGTCTGGAAAAGGTCTCTATCTAACCCATGTCTTTCAAAATCTAGGACTACCATTTCTCAGACCTATTTGAAACTGATACATTTTTAAAAAAATATTGTTTCTGTGAAACAGCATTCAGAGGCCATGCATGTATTGTTTGGTGATTTAGGACTGTGCAATGAACATTTTAGTTGCTTTGACTAAAATTAGATTAAAGTGAGGCTCCAGATGAGAGTCAGAATTTCAGAAAGTCAGCAAGGTGGGTAATAGCTTTCAAGGGGCCAACTTTTGTTGGTGAGACAAGCTTTCAAGCAACAAAGGAGATTCAAAATGGGAGCTCCGTGTAGCTTGACGGCTTGTCTGCTTCACCCACAGAAGTTGATCCAGGAAAATATATTACCTCACTCATCTTGTTTCTCTCATGTCCTGGGACCAACAAAGCTACAACAACATTGCAAGCACCTAGCTGAGACTTTATATATGTACTGTGAGGTCCTGAAATCTATCCCTGATTTCTCTGTGTGCTTTACATATGGCCAGAGCTTTGTCACGCTAGGTTGCTGATTCACTCTTTTTTTGTGCAGCGGAGGAGGAGGGGGAAGCATTCTTACACAGTGAACCAGAGAATAACGCATCTGTCCTGGGAATATGTAATAGGTGGGCGATCTCTGGTTCAGTGTCACACTGGAATTTTTTAACTGGCTCTAATACAAATCTGATTAAGAGCTGACATGACAAATTCTGGAGAGGATGTTAAGGTGAAAACCCAGACTTCAGTGAGATTACATCGAGGATAAGTTTGGCCCCATGTGTAGAGCTTTACTGAATGATGATGGAGGGCAGTTGTATAGCTAAGTGATTACTGATTAGAAGTATCTGAAGGAATTGTTTTGGGTATCCAGAGGACCTTAAGGCATGATGAGGTGAAATTAACAAAAAGAAAAAAAAGTAGGCCAAGGATCAGGAAACATTTCCTCACGCTCTTAGCCCTTTAGCCTAGGGAATAATCTTCCAGGTGGCAGGGAAGAGGTTCAGTACTGTGAAAGATTTTATACTTGACAAAGCACCCAAGGGTGCACTGCATGACAAAGTCCTACCCTGATGCTCTTAAACTTATGCTTAACTCTAACATCTGGGACTATTCCCAAACTTAAAGTTCAGCATGTGCTAAATTGTTTGGCTGGATCATGCCCTAAGAAGTATGATCTCTTGAGTTTTGTGATTGTTCTGTCCTGAATTGATCTGAAGAGATTTTATTAAAAACAACAACAGACTCACCACACATGTGTCTGTAACACTGTTTAGTGTCACAGACCCTTCTCCTTCTGGTATTTAGGGGTATTTACTTCAGATTTTAATATCTGTGGTTTTGAAACATAACTTAGCAGAGACTTGCAAGTTAATAGCCAGCTGCCTGAGTTGAATACTTGTTCGTGTGGAGCCTGAACTAGGGATATTAAATTTAGAGAAATTAATTGAATAGTTGATGGGATTTCCATTGACTATTCAATAAGTCTATAAGGGCGCTGTCACCTTTGAACTGTAGCAAGAGCCCTGCTATAGTTCAAAAGCGGAAGCCCTGCAGGGAACGTAGGGCCAGCAGGGGACTCCCACTGTCTCTGCATTCCCTGTGGTGCCTCAGCCTTTGAAATGTACAAGAACCCCAATGGGGCTCTTGTACATTTCAAAAGCAGAAGCCCTGCAGGAAGCACAGGGTCATCAGGGGACTCCTGCTGGCCCCTTGCTCCCTGCAGCACCTATGCCTTTGAAATGTACAAGAGCCCTAGCGGGACTCTTGTACATTTCAAAAGCAAAATTGCAGAAGAAGTGACCCAAGTGGAGACAGCTTCAGTCCCCGCTTGCGCCATTTCCTGCTGTGCCTCTACCTCCCCTGCCCCTCATGGAGATAATGCTGGGGGAAACTGCCTTTAAGCCGGCTCCGCTCAGCACCGGATCCTGCTCCGTCCCCACCCCCTCTTGCTGCCTCTTTCCGATGGCTTATGCTTATTGGATAGTTGACTAGTTGCTTACATCCGGAGTCTAAACTCTATTAAGTATTGATGAGAGCATGGCAATGGTGATTGCTGATGCCTATTAGCTTTTCAGTAACATTCCATCTGCGTGTCTGGGAATCCCAGTTTATGGCATCAATGGCTAGTCTAGGAGTAAGAGAGTCCAAGGTAGATCTTTGGTCCTCTGATTTAATGCAGATGAAAAAGGTGCCGAAAAGATGCCAATTCAGACTAGAGGTTATTTCTTCTTTTAAATTTTCTTTTCAAAAGCTTCTCATGTTTGTTATGTGAAACTATTTATAATAATAATACAAAAAAAAAGGTTTTGCAAGCCTTAATAATTTCCCATCTGAGCTGCTGGATGGCTAAAAATGTCTGAGTATATTTTCTCTGTTAATAATTCAAACAAAACTTTGTATCTTGAGCATAAGCAAAGCAAGGCCAGAGAAAAGAAGGTTGTGGGGGAGGCAGCTGGCTGGAGCCCTGGTTTCAGCTAGTGAAACTGAGGGTAAAACTGCATGAGACATTAGGAGAAAATTTTCAAAAAAAGTAAGTGACTTTGATTCTGATGTTCTGTTGTCTTTCAGTGTATCTCTTGCAGCCAGAGGAAATAGCAGAGGAAGCACTTCTTAGTCTTTGCACATTATCCCTGCTCCATAGGATGGTGAAAAACCCCAAAATCTCTTCCAAATATACCTAGTATCAAGTCCTTGCTAACTTCAGGATAGACATCAGCTTTATCTATGTATGTGAGCAACACTCAGCAGAGCTAGTTAAATATCTTATATAACTTTTACCCCCATTATTACAGAAAAACATCCCTGTTTTTGTGAATTTGGATGAGAGCTCAAACCCTTCTTGTTTGCACATGCAGTATATTAAAGTGTTGATTTGATTTAACACTGGAAAATATAATTAAATGCCCAAGAGAAAATAATTGGTGTAACCCTTCTGCCCAATAGAGCCAGAGTAACCAGGACCTGATACAATACAATCCATCAATACAACACAGAACCGGCTCAAGCCCGCACCCAGTAATGTGGGAAATTTACACCATAAGCATCTTTGAGAGCCAATACTTCACCATTTCACAAGCACAGAGTCTGAGTGTAGAGAAGAAACTTTTAATAAAAGGGAGGGAAGGAAATCAGCGTTAATTTGGGAAAATACTGCAGACAAGGTGTAAAAACATAAACCATGAGTAAAAGACCCTCCCCAAGTAGGTTGGATAGTGGCCTTTTCCCCTAAGTCCAGCAGCCCAAAAGTTCCTTTCACATCCAGGCTGTGCACCCATGGGTGTCCGGTGTAATAGGTGGGGGAAGGCATTGCCTTCCCAAACAGCCAGCCTGGCCCCACCCACATGCTGCTCCCAGAATGCCTACTAGCGTGTACTGAGATGGAGTGTTGCTCCCCAGAGTGCCTGCCCTCCTTGTGCTCCAGGCCCGGAGGCTTGAGCTGTGCTCCATCCTCCCTCTCCTGGGCTGGGAAGGCTGGGGCACTGGCACTTGCCTGCTCCACTCCCCATGGTGGGTGGGGGAGGAGTGATGTGCTCAGTGCACTGCCCCACCTCCTCCCCTCTTTGTGGTGGTGGGGGGGGGCCTCAGCAGAAGAGGCGGGGCTTAGGGCTTCCCTCCCCTAGCTGTACCTTTACCGATGGCCCATGTGTGCACCCCATTCACAGGTGCTGCCCTTGTTCAGGGCAGACCCAGATTTCAGAGGTGTACCTGCAGCGTTTACCTTCCACTCTGGATGAAGGAGGAAGGTAGAGAGGCACCTTATTCACTCCACTATGCTCTCTCAGCTCCGGAAAAGAAGTGGGGTCTAGTGGATTACAGTGGGGGAAGATATATTTGGGCTCTATATAAGAACATCAGAATGGCCATACTGGGTCCATCTAGCCCTGTATCCTGTCTTCCAACAGAGGCTAATTCCAGGTGCTTCAGAAGGAATAAACAGAAGAGACAATCATCATGATCCATCCCCTGTCACCCATTCCCAGCTCCTGGCAAATAGAAGCTAGAGACACCATTCCTGCCCATTCTGGCTATTGCCATTGATGGACCTATTCCTCTTGAACTTATTTTTTTTCTTATTGGAACCCTGTTATAGTTTGGGCCTTTCTGCCATCTCCTGGCAAAGAGTTCTACATGTTGAGTGTGAAGAAATAATTTGTTTTGTTTGTTTTAAATCTGCTGCCTATAAATTTAATTGGCTCAGCTTCTGTTTTATGTTATGTTTGTGAAGGAATAAATACCATTTCCTTGTTCTATTTTTCCACACTATTCATGATTTTCTAGACCTCTAACATATCCCTCTACCATTTAGTCATTTCTTTTCCAAGCAGAAAAGTCTCAGTCTTGTTAATCCCTCCTCATATGGAAGCTGTTCTTTATCCCTAATCATATCTGTTGTCCTTTCTGTACCTTTTCCAAATCCAGAATATCTTTTTTTTTAGATGGGGTGATCAGATCTGCATGTAGTATTCAAGATGTGGGCATACAATGACTTTATAGAGAGGCAATAGAATATTTTCTGTCTTACCTGTTCCTTTCCTAATGATTCCCAATATTCTGTTAGGTTTTTTTATTTTTTAGACTGCCACTGCACATGGAGTATAGTTCCCTGAAAATATCTGCTCAATGATTCCAAGATCTCTTTCTTGAGTGGTAACAGCTAATTTAGACCTAATCATTTTTGTATGTATAGTTGGGATTATATTTTTCCATGTGCATTACTTTGCATTTATCATCAGTGAATTCCATCTGCCCTTGTGTTGCCCAATCACCCAGCTTTGTGATATCCCTCTGTAACTCTTTGCATTCAGCTTTGGACTTAACTGTTTTGAGTAATTTTGTAGTATCTGCAAATTTTGCCAAATCACTGTTTACCCCTTTTCAAAAACATTTATAAGTTTAATGGCACTATTCCAAATCCAAATCCAAACAGCACAACACTCATTCTCCCCTTCCCCTCCCCCCCCCCCCCCCCCCCGCTTATCTTTTATGTGGAGTACCCAGCAAATTTTTCATGATGCTCTAACAATCCTTCAGTTACTCAAATGACCAGTCTTTTGTTGTTCTTAATCACTCGCCTCTCCCTTTTTATAACAAACTCCCTGCCGCAAAGGCAAAGCTGCAAGCAGCTCAAACTCTGTTGCATATAAGAACTGCCTATGAGCCAGGGCATGCAGCTTTAAGCAGACCTCAAGTATGAAACCTAGGGATTCAAACTTTAAGGCGGGGCACTGCCCCATCTTTCCCATAATGGCAGCCTGGTATTGGTCTAACCCAGAATGGCCATTCTGATGTTATATAGAACCCAGATGTATCTGCCCCCTGCTGTAACCCACTAAGCAACACTCCCCTCCCATAGCTGTGCTAGAGACCGAGCATCCTGACAGTCTCTCTCTCTGAGTTAGTAACAAAATAAGAATATACATTACAATTTTAAACCTAACCAGTGTCCCTTAAGTGACTTGCCACAATATTTTAGTATTAGAGCTGAGTGGATCTAATATTTTATTTAATTTTAGAACATAAGAAAGGCCCCACTGTGTCAGACCAAAGATCCATCTAGCCCAATAGCCTGTCTTCTAACGGCTGCCAATGCCAGATGCCCCAGAGGGAGTGACCAGAACAGGCAATCATCAAGTGATCCCTCCCCTGTCACCCATTCCCAGCTACAGGCATCATTCCTACCCATCCTGGCTAATAGCCATTGATGAACCTAACCTCTATCTTTCTTTTACATAGGAACTAGATACAGTGTTCCTGCCAGCTAATTGCTAAGTTATCTGCTAAAAACCTAGACTTTTCAAGTGCTTTAGTAGCCCCTGGAAAGAGATGATGTGTGTGTTGGAGAGTGGCGGGGGTCAATCCCACCCTCCCATTTTCTGCTTGGCTTGTACTGAGCATGCTCCATAACACTGCTGAAGCTGCTGTCCTCAGTCTGCCCCCTCATGCCCTCACTCTGCCCCCCACTATGGCAGCAAGCATGGGTCGCCCCACCACCAAAATCTGAAATGGTGTCCCATCCTGGTGGGTTGAATGCAAGCAGCTTTTGAACAAGATAAAGCAATGCAGCAGTAGATTTTCATCCAAGAAGGGGAGAAAACATTACAAAACGTTCTCTGCAATCCCAGTCATTCATTGTAACTTAGTTCAGTACTGGCCTTGCTAAGTTTATGGAAGGAATGGTTTGATGTGTCTGTCTACAATGGCCTGTAGCCAATCTGTAACGGCTGGAGGCAAATATCCCTAGTGACTGGTGATGGGCTTCTTTGTGGGAAGGCTGAGTTACTACAGAGAATTCTTTCCGAGGTGTTCGGCTGATGGGTCTTGCTGAAATACACATGGTCTAACAGAACCCATGTTTGGGGATCTGAATGAATTTTCTCTTGGGTCAGATTTCCAGAGCTCTTGTGGGTGCAGTGCGGGGGAAGATTGCCTTCCTCTGCACCATGGGGCATGGGTCACTTACGGGCTTTAACTAGTCTAAAGGGTGGATTCCACATAGCTTGTTGAATCATGATTTGAAGGGTTCAGTAACTCAGTCAGTGATGGTGGGTCTATGATAGAAGTGTACATTTCAAAGGGAGAGAGGCAGCAGGAACCCACGCTAGCGGGGATCAAACTAGTCCCCGCTGGCACAGATTCCCCTTTGCGCCTCTTTCTTTGAAATGTACAAGAGCCACAAGCAGCTCTTGTACATTCCAGAGGGAGAGGAGCAGCAGTGGGACTGGAGCGAGTGGGATTGTTTCAGTCCTTGCTCATGCTGTTTCCCCATTGCCCCCTGCCTCCTCTACCCCCTGTGGAGACAGTGTTGGGAAGGGGAACTGGCTTTTAAGTCAGTTCCCCCCAGCACCGGCTCGTGCTCCCCTCTTGTTGCCTCTCTCTGATAGAGGCAGCAAGGCGAGGGAGGAAGTGACTAGTCGAGTTCCTACTTGACTACCCAATAAGCATTTGCTTATCAGGTAGTCGACTAGTCGCTTACATCCCTAAATTGTCCCCAAATGTATTTAGCTCTCACTGGGCTATTCTGTGTTGTATGTGCACAGATGTTTCATGGCATTGACTGAAGTTCTGCTTGGGCAAGTTTGGTCACTAATACTCATGAAAAATTCCAGGTTCTTTACTCTGGGTGCTCTGCACCACTGGAAATCAGGTGCCTTCATGTGGATTTAGCTGCCTATTTTAGGAACAGTGGATTTGCCAGCCTTGGTCAGACCATGGTCCATCTAGCCATTCTCCTGTCTGTGACAGTGGCCAGCACCAGCTGCTGCAGAGGAAGGTACAACCCATGCTAAAGTGGATACCTGTCCACGGGGATAATTCTTCCTGACCCCAGTCTGTCAGAGGTCACATTATGCTCTGAAGCCTGGGTATTTCTGTCTTTCCAAACTTCTGGTTGATCTTTTTAATCCTTACTTGTGTCACTCTGGAACTGGATTTTCTCTATATAAAGGTCCATTCCTTTTTTGACTATTGCTAAGATCTGAGTTCCACTGCAGTGAGTTCCACAAGACCATTGTGTTAGGTAGGGAAAAAATGGGATTTCTTTTTACTGGTTTTAAATCGGCTGCCATTCCAAGTCCTTGAATACTGCCTTGTCCTTGAATTATGGCAGAGTGAAAAGAAGTTCCCGAGTCTCTTCTCTAGATCATCTGTTTCTAAGTTGTTATGTCCCTTCTTTTTTATCTACTTCTATCTAGAATAAAAAGTATCTTTCAGCACTGATTGTTGGCCCTGACTGTGCAAGCACACTTGCATGTCAGCGTAAGCAAAGTGCAGAAGTATCTGCAGGGTCATGGTAATGAAAATGTGTGTGTGTGTGGTGGGGGATTTGTCTTTTAATAATTTTGAAAGTATTTTTCCCTTTTTTTTTTGGTTTAAGCAGGAAATTTGTCACAACCCAGTTCTCTCTGAGTGAAATCATAAAATATATTTTCTTCTCCAACAGGATAACCATACATCTTTTTTGGCTGGTTTAGTCACTTTTTTTCAGTGCTGTCCAGCTGTCCTGAATGTTTTGCCCGTTTGCTCTTGCCAACTTGCTCAAAAAGTAGGGGGGTGGAGGAACATGCTGTGGGGGGTAAGCAACAATGCCAGCCCTGCACAGGTGGGGAGACAGGGCTCTGGCAAGGGTTAGAGTTAGGCCAGTCCCATGCTATAGAGAGTGTTCAAGCTAACTCCAAATAGTGTCCTGTTTTCCCTTCGAGAACAATGGTCATCCTAACAGGGAAGCATCTCGACAGGAGAGGGAGCAAAGAGGGGAGAAAGGAAAAGAGTTAGAAAAAGAGTAAATAAGGATGGATTATAACATTTCGCACGCAAAAAAAGACTGTCAGGTAAGAGAAGCAAAGGCCTGTGTTGCCTCCTGTCCCTGCACCATCACTCTTCAGATGCATGTTTGTTTGCTTAGGATATGTCCCCACCATAAGCGTGGCCCAGGGGAGGCAGTGGTGTGGTCCCAGTTTTAATAACAACTTGAGACACTTGGGCCCAGATCCTCAAAGGTATTTAGGAGCCTGACTCCCATTGAAATCAGTGGGAATTGGGTGCCTAAATACCTTTGAGGATCTGGGCCTTTGGAGCCTAATTCTGATTGGATGTAAGTTCCTAAATGCCAGAGTCACTTTGAAAAATGAGACTCGGTATCCTAAAGGATTCAAAATGCAGGACAATGTAGCACTTTAAAGACTAACAAGATGGTTTATTAGATGATGAGCTTTCGTGGGCCAGACCCACTTCCTCAGATCAAAAAAATTTTTTTGATCTGAGGAAGTGGGTCTGGCCCACGAAAGCTCATCATCTAATAAACCATCTTGTTAGTCTTTAAAGTGCTACATTGTCCTGCATTTTGCTTCAACTACCCCAGACTAACACGGCTACATTTCTATCACTATTCTAAAGGATTCAGGCCCTTTTACCAGTGTTACCCATAGTCACCTCTGAAAGACAATTTCTTCTCCCCTGCTTCCTCCTTTGCCCCCAGGGTAAGGGTTTGTAGCTTGCTTCTACCACCGGTGCATCGTGGGCTCAATGGTGCTGGAGTAACTGTGTAAGTGCTGATACATGCTGCGGGTTACATGCTGTGGGCTCTGCAGTGTAAAGCTTAAGCTTTATACTGAAGAACCCGCAGCAAAGCCTCCCCCGGAGCAGGGCTGCCAGCCCCTGCTGGCCCAGCTCCAGGAGGAGAGCAGGCAGCCAAGCATCATCCCAGGAGTGGAGTGGGCAGCCCTGATCCCAGGGAGACGTCTTTGCTGAGTGTAACCAACACTGTTAACCGATAAGCATCAGCTTTTTGTTTGAACGGTTGGTGAGTCATTAACACTCAGACATCCCTAATGGAGACATGATTTTGCACATTCCCCAGCCATGCCCTGCCCACCTGCTGTGGGGAAGGATTAAGCAGCTGAGTATCTACTTATTCCTGCCTGTCCAGATGTCGGGTCTAGTGAAGCAGTGTATGTGGTTCTTGCTCCTTCTCACTGCCTTATGCAGGGGTGCCATTTGGTGAGGGGGGATTCTAGCCTCCCCCTCCTTCAATTTTATAAATTCACCCTAGTCTGAGACAGAGCTCTTAATTGTAGCATAGCCTGAGTGTGATATGTGATGAATTCAGAAGCTGGGAACAGGGCAGCCTTTGAGGCAGAAATTTGCTTATAAACAGAGGCAGGGTGATTATTTAAGTTAACTAAGGATCCTTAAATGATCCAGAAAGTATTGTCAGGTACTCCAGGGAAGGAATAACTGGTGAGAATGGAAAGAAGTAAATAGTGGTGTTCCCCCCAGGGTCTATACTAGGACCAGGGCTTTTCAATACATTCATAAATCATTTGGGGGAAAAGGGTAAACAGTGAGTTGGCAAAATTTGCAGATGATACAAAATGTATTCAAGATAGTTAATCCAAGGCAGACTGCAAAGATTTACAAAGGGATTTCACAAAACTGAGTAACTGGGCAACACAGTGGCAGATGAAATTCAGTGTTAATAAATGCAAAGTACAGAACATGGCAAAATATAATCCCAAATATACATACAAAATGTTGGGATCTAAATTTGCTGAACCCATCAGTAAAGAGACCTTGGAACCTTTGTGGGTTGTTGTCTGAAGATATGTGTTCCATGTGTACTGGCAATCAGAAAAAAAAACCAGACTATTAGGAGTCATTAGGAAAGAGATATCTAATAAGAAAATATATTGCTTCTATATAAATCCATGCTATACCCACATATTGAATACTGTGTGAAGATTTGATCACCCCATCTCAAAAAAAAATATTGGACTTGGAAAAGTTATAGAGAAGGGCAACAGAAATTATTAGGAGTACTGAATTTACCCATATGAGGAGAGATTAAAAAGACTGGGATCTTTCAGTCTGAAAAAGAGATGATTAAGAGGGAGAACTCTTTGCCAGACAACAATATGAAGGTGAGATATGATGGGGTTAAAAAAAAAACCTAGATATGTTCATGGAGAATAGGGGTCTCAGTGCTATTAGCCAGTGTGGGCAGAGATCCAACACCATGTTCTGTGTGTCCCTTGCCACTGTTTGCCACAGGTTGGGAATGGGTGATGGGACGAATCACTCACTGATGGCCTGTTGTGTTTATTCCCACCTAAGCACCTGGCATTGGCCACTGTCAGAAGACAGGATATTGGGCTAGATGGACCATTGGTCTGACCCAGTATAGCTATTCTGGTTTTCTTGCACAGAACCCAGATGTTTCTGTCCCCTGCTATAATCCACTGGACCTTACACCCCTCCCAGAGCTCAGGGTCTATTTATCCCTCTGCAGAATTAGTGACAAAATAAACATTCTAAACCTAACAGTGCCCTTGAAGTGACTTGTCACAAGATGTCAGAACACGTTATTATTAGAGCTGAGCCGGTCTAATATTTATTTGTCTTTTTTATATAGGGATGAGGTGAGATACAGGCCCACCACCAGCTAATTTCCAAATTATCCAGTGGAAAACTTAGAGTTTTCAAGTGCCTAAGTATCCCCTGGAATCATGGTTAAAATTGCTCCCTCGTCAACTAAAATCTGAAGTGGTGCCCCTAAAAACCAGCCAAAGCTGATGACTCTGACACCACTGATCTACTGAAGCAAACTATTTACAAAAACATATCCAAGGTTTTTCCCTGCTAGCTGTCAAACTTTGCTTACATTTGGGACAAACCATGGGACAAGTTGTTCTCTGGCCTTTACATCTTTGTGGGTTGTATATGTCTAGTTCATTTGTTGTATTGCTCTGTGTAAACACAGGGCTTTTTTTCCCCCTCAGAGCCTAAGTATATTCATGTAGATAATATATGATTTATTTGTGGCCAGATTCAGAATTTAATTCAGTCAAAAATGAAAGAGAATTTTAATTATGCAAAGGGATACATCCAAGAATGAGAGACATCCTGAGATGAGCAGGCAGATTATTGCAGAAAACACTTGCATTTGTGGACATTGAGAAATGGTGGAAGAGGAGACACATCCTGTGTAAATTGTACAGGAAATTTGCTGAGAATTTTTTAAAAAGCCAGCTATTTTTATAATCTAAGATGGAGATAGAAAACCCCAGGTCATGATGAATGTTAGTTGTTGGTTGGTTTTCTACGGTATTGTGTGTAATATGCTAAGTGGTTTTCAGATAGGCAAGATGATATAGTTTCTGACCTGCAGCTTACAATCTAAGGCTAGATATTTAAGCAAATAGTTGATTTCTCTAAAAATGCTGTTTTGGGCAACCTGAAATTAGAAATGAACATTTTCAGCCATTCACAAAACAGCCAGATATGGCGGTGATGCTGCATTCCCTTTTCTCCCCACCCTATAACCTTTGCCTCATTGTTTACGATACTCGCAGGGTATGCTGGAGATCCATGTTGAGACCTGTAATGGACTTTTTTGGCTAATTGTATAAATTTCATATTTGATTGACCCAAAACAGTTTTTGCTCAGTTTTTTGGAAATACCATTGTACCCAAAAATCATTTATTTTCCCAGTTCTAGCTGCAATTTCTAGGGGGCCATCAAAGGCAATCAGGGGGGTTGCAAGGCATTGAAAATAATATTATAATCTAAAGCAAGGAAAATATAATTGCTAGAATTATTTCATGGTTAGCAACATCTTCAAAGTTTGTGAGGTCAAATGTAGTTGTTTTATATAGGCTTATCACGTATACAATTTATAATAAATGTAAGAGCATTTTCAAAATGTTTGACTTCAAATAAAAAGCCACGTTCAACAGCCTTAAAAGGCTGAGAAACACTTCTTAAATAGAAAGGTCAAGGTGCTACTTAGCCATTGCATGGTCCAAATTAGCTTAAATTCAGCTGGATTCACTCTACACCTGTGGTTTTCAACCTGTGGGCTACAGACGCTTGGGAGCTACATTCTATGTCTAATATTTCCAAAGGGTCTTCATCTCCATTTGAAATTATTCTTATGGGTCTGCAAAGCAAAACAGGTTAAAAGCCACTGCTTTAGACAGTGCAATCAGAAGTTCTATGTTGTATCTTTTGGGGAAGGTAAACTAAAGCTATTTTCTGCTTGTAGTAATAATGACGAGGCAGTTCTTTGAGAACCTGGCATTTCAAAATTCAAATGTTTATAGATCTGTAGCTATGATGGATGATGTGCTGAGAAGATTTGTCTCAGATTTGTTGACTTTTTTTGTTATTGCCTGTATGGAATAACCTTTTTTTAACAATAATTTTTTATTATGCCTATATTGCCTGTATGGTCATGGTGTTGAAGTGTAAGCAAAATAAAACTGCTTCTATGGTTACAGAACACATTTTGTGCTTAATAGCCTGCAAATGGCTCCTTTATTGCTCTGTTATGCTTAGTAGAGAGAATTTTTAAATCTCTGCTAGATAGCACCAATACATAAATAGAAAAGGGGTGAAATCCTGGTCCTATTGAAGTCAGGGGTAGTTTGATCAATGACATAAGTGGAGCTAGGATTTCACCCAAAAGCCACCAGCTAGCACCACAGGGACAGATATGTTGATGGAGCAAATAAGAGCAAGAAAGAAACATTGCAAGGAGCCGAAGTACCTACTAAGGGTACGTCTACACTGCATCCCTAGTTCGAACTAGGGATGCAAATGGAGACAACCGAAGTAGTTAATGAAGCAGGGATTTAAATATCCCGCGCTCCATTAACATGATCTCGCCGGCGCGCTAGTTCGAATCACAGCTGATTCGAACCAGGAAGTGCGCGCCGGGACGCGTTAGTTCGGACTAAAGCCCTTAGTCCGAACTAATGTTACTCCTCAAAAAATGAGGAGTAACATTAGTTCGGACTAAGGGCTTTAGTCCGAACTAACGCATCCCGGCGCGCACTTCCTGGTTCGAATCAGCTGTGATTCGAACTAGCGCGCCGGCGAGATCATGTTAATGGAGCGCGGGATATTTAAATCCCCGCTTCATTAACTACTTCGGTTTTCTCCATTTGCATCCCTAGTTCGAACTAGGGATGCAGTGTAGACGTACCCTAACTGATCTGAGATTAAGGCCTAAATCCAAGGCTCTAGTCACCACCCAAATAGCACAAAGTGTGAAGAGGGATATAATTAAAAGGAACTTTGCCCAGTCTAGGCAGTAAAGTGGCTTCAGACCTTCTCCACCAAACCCATCCTAGGCCAACCCCATGGTGCCAAATCATTAGCAGGAGGACAAGAGAATCCTTACAGATGAAAAGACTCTGGGTTTGCCCCCTTTGCTTATCCTCATCTCCACTTGCTCTTTGCACATGTGCACATTGTTTGAGGGGAACCATTGCTTCTGCAGAGAGGGGTGCACCCTATCAGTCTAGCCCAACCCAATTCCAGTGCATGGCAGAACTCTGCCCCCTTCCATCCTGTTGCCCAGGATGATCTTCCCAGAAGCAACTTTCAGAATCATCAAGGATGGGATTTTTTAAAGTGTTCAGCACTGATCCTGTTCCCACTGGAATAGGTGGGATTTTTTACCATTGATTTAATCAGCAGCAGAATTAGACCAATGCAGAGATCTTTATCCCACCTTAAAATTTGCATTAATACCTACAGCATTCAGTCCTGCCGAACCCTGCCATTTAAAATATGTGACCTTAATTTATGTTCATTTTTCCTTGTATGTTTTGGTGCTATTTGAATATTATTTGGTTAGAAAGTTGGGAAAAGTTACCAAGTTAAACAGAGTAGTGCGCTCAGATCAAAGGAGCATTCTGCTTCACAAGAGCATGTGCGAACAAGCCATTTTGTGATTTACTTTATGCAGATCTTCATTAGTTGTTAGAGTTGTTCATTTTGTTCTTCTAAGAAGCAGAGCTGGGCAGGAAAGAGTTTGCCTGTCCTGTGAAAAATGTTGAGATTTCAAACATATTTTCCCATTCCAAGTTGAGGCAAAAATATCAATCTCAAAATGTTATGAACAAGAAAAAAAATTCAGTTTGGATCAACAGAAACATAATGGAACTTTTTGTTTAAAAATGTTAAAATGAGACCCTGTGACAATGTCAAACTTTGCAGAAGTTAGTTAAAATCAACCCTTTGCTATACAGTTCCAGTTTTAGTGAATTGGTAAAATATTTTTCATCAAAAAATTCCTGGTCAGCTCCAATGAGGAGTCACACGTTCATCTGTGTTTTTCTTTTCTTTCTTTAGAGTTGAAGAAGATTTAGAGAGGCTTTGGAAACCAAGCTCCAAGCCAAAACCCATGGTGCCACCTAAACCAGCATTGCCTAAGAAACCATTAATCACCACGAAGAACAGTGTTTGTCCAGCTGCTCCAGCAAAGCCGAAAGTAGACAAGATTCAAACCATGGATGAGGTAGACATTCTCCAATACATTCAGGACAATGAAGCTATCAGTGATCAAGACATGAGTCTCTTTTGAGGAGTCTATTTTTGGTTTTCCAAGGCTGCCTTATCCAAGCGCTCTTTGACCTCCTATGTGTGGGAGTCAGGAGTTAGCTCAAATTCTTAATTGTCACTGCATTTTCCAATTTGTTGTGATTAAAAGCGCAACAAGTCTGATTATTTCACATGCTCTAAATGGTAATGAGTAAGTTTTTCTACACGGTGCAATTATTGTCTAATGTTGCCTTATATTTTCAGAGTTTTTTATAGAATATACAGTATACAACACTATTGATTCTGTGTACTCCGGTCATGTCAATTTATTGTAACATTCATATAACACAGTTTTTGGATTACTAGACTGAGGGAAAACAGCATAGGCTACAAGCATGAATACTAGTCTAGTGGGGCCCTTCCATCTATTAGCTTTTTTCTCTTGTTCATCCTTGTAGCAACTTGCCTTCCCTTGCTGCTATTTCAGTGGGTTGCAGTCAGTTAATACTTCTATGGATACATTAAAATTCACCTCCTTTTAGCTCAGAGAGACTAAAATCTCACATTGCCTGAGAGTTCTTCCCCTATTCAGACACTCTTTGAGATTCAGAGAAAGTTGTCCCTCACCCCAGCATACATACAGCTGTTTTACTTTGATGTCCAGGCATTGGCTATATAGATGCACAAGTTCCAGATCAGGGGAGATCTAGTGCAATAGTGAAATAAGACTACACACTGCAAATCTATGCACAGGAACATAGTGCAGAGTTAGCAAATGACTGGAGCTGTATTTCAGGACATCTGTAGATACACAGACACTGAAGTAAAAAACAATAAATGGTCTGGTAGCACTTTAGAGACTAACAAAACATGCAAATAGTATCATGAGCTTTCGTGGGCACAGCCCACTTCTTCAGATGACTGAAGTGTTTAGGAAGTTTGGGTCTTTTTCCTGATCTGAACTTCGGCCCATCTTTACAAAGACATGTAAGTGGAATGATGCTTTTTAAAAAAATTACTAAATATTTTGGTGAAATTTTAGCGCCCATGAAAAGTAAGAAGTTAACCTAGCACCTTACCGGCAGCCTGCACTGCCCTTCCTATTCCAGGCTCTTTCTGAATGTGCTGAATTATAATTTGGGCAAGTGTCTATAACCTCGATTGAAACCACTGAACACATCTCACCTGAGAACTAAATCAGATTGGAGGCAAGGTCTCATGAAGTGAAATGCTATAGATTTAAGCCATGTTACCACCCCTCAAATCTGCCTTTTTAATGCAAAATGGAATAAAAAGCTTATCAAGCACTTTAAAAATATTTTTTATATTACCATGTTTTCTATTAATAATTTTTACTTTATTCCAACAGATAATGTATTAAGTACCATTTTAGTTTAAATGAGCAATATTAGATTTGATCCATGTAACATAAGATTCACTATAATAAAATGACGTGCTAACCTGTAAGTACTGTTCTTTATTGTGCCGTAAAATAAGGGCTGATGAGAGTGGAAAGTCGGGTTCTAATTACTTAAGCTGTGATGAATTGTCTATTTTTATTGCCATATGAGGGCAGCAAAGTATGTGTATAAAGAAGAAAATATTGAAGCCTCATTCAGATAAAGCTTATTAAAGTCTATCTGTGGTTCTTATATGGCTGTCTAATAATATATGAGCAGCTCACAAGTTTTAATGTATTTGACTTAACAATATCCTGTGAGGTATAGGAGTCCTCTTATCCCTGTTTTGCACCTGGAGACCTGTGGCATTGAGAAGGGGCAAGTGACTTGACAAAGGGCATATAAGAAGGGCAGGTAGGGAATGGAACCTGGTCCCAGGTGAACACTATTAATGATCCAAACTATCCTTTGACACAAGCAGGAAAAATCCAGACTATATCAACATCAGTGTTGCAGGGTTCAAACCTCCTTTTCTCTCATTTTTCTTTGTCACTTCCCTTGGAAACTCATAGTTCCTGGTGCTGTATATTAATTAGACATTCCTTTCAAATTGTATTGATAGTGTGACATTCACCCCTGTGCAGAGGTGCAGCAGAAGGCCAAGGTGCATGGTAAGTCCCATTTTGAGAGCTACAATTCATTGAAATGGGACATCCACCTTATGTTTATCTTTAGCATGGTTGTTATGGATTTCACCAGTGATGAAAAGGTGGTAAAGACTAGCGATGTAAGCAAGTAGTCAACTAGTTGACTAATCGATAAGCCTAGGGTTATTGGTTAATCTAGTCGACTACTCATCTACTTGCATTCCCCCTCCCCCACTTGCTGCCTCTGAGTCAAAGGCAGCAAGGGGGGAAGCAGGAGCCAGCGCTGTGGGGAACTGGCTTAAAAGCCAGTTCCCCCCAGCACCATCTCCACAGTGCCACCTTCTCCTCCCTAGGGCTGCTGCCTCTATCATAGGCAGCAGTGCAGGGAAGGAGGGGGGGCACTAGAGGAGGCTGCTGCGAAGCAGCCCCTGGCCATGGTAGCCCAGGCTGGCTATTAGGCCCTCCCTGCAGACAGGGGTTGCTGCTGCTAAGCAGCCCCTGTCTGTGGTGGCCCAGGCTGGCCATGGACAGGGGCTGCTCCAGCCGGGCAGGCAGCCCGGCTCAGTCTCGACTTGTGGCCGGTCCAAGATCTACGCCCGCTGTGCCTCTGCAGTTTAAATGTTCTAAACCAGGCTGCCTTCCCTTATCGACTAATTGAGTAGTTGATAAAAATTCTATCTACTACTCAATTAGTCAGTTAACCACATCTTAACACCCCTAGCAAAGACAATGGTTTAGGGATCTTGGAAAAATAGGTTCCCTTTTTATAATTCCAGGGAGATCTCCAGAAAACCAGTTTATCATAGTTTGGAATTTTACCTCCGGTCATATCCAGTGTAGACTGGATTTCTTTGTCCTTCTGAGCCCTGTTGCTACATTCTCCTCTCCCTGGAATCCTCCTAATCGTCCAGAATATCCCCAATGATGGGTTTTGAAAAAGCTGCCTATACTAAATATCCTTCGTTTCACCACCTCAATTAAATACTCCACAGAGGGCTTTTGAGAGAATTGACTTCTCCTTCAGAAACTAGGCAAGTAGGTGGATATTGTTTTATTGTAATAACTTAGAAAATCCCTCACTCTGTGGGTATAATAGCACTTTGTCAGTTTTATGAATGTAGGCATAATAGTAATAATAATAATATCTGTTTAAAAAAAGATAAATTATCAAATCAGCACAGAGAAGGCAGAGTCGTACCTGCCCCTGTGTTCTTAGGGTCAGTTGTTATGTTAGAATGCCCATCTCTTCTGTAGTTGACAGTAAAAGAGACTGCCCATAACTCTCAGCAACATGCATTTGCTTTGCAATGCAGCTGTCCAACTTTGCAGTAATATTCATTGGCATTTAAAAAGTCAACTACTAATCCTCTAAGAAATTCTATGCAGTGAATCATTATTATGCAAGAAAAAATGTCAGGCGGCTGTAACCCAAATGTAGAAAGAGGGAACATTGTGTTCTTCTAAATGAAATCTAGGAATCCTGCTTTGACACACACAGAAGCCAGTCACTTCAGATTTTTTCCACACAGCATTCCTACTATCTACTATTTTATTAGCCTGCTCTTGAACAAGCTTGGGTCAATTTTAGACTCAAACAACCTGTTTTAACCACACATTCAGGGTTTACAGTCATTCACTTCCAATGCACCGGTGATGATTGTATCATTAGAACTTCTGAGAAGGGCAGTAGAGTTTATTCAGACCTTACCACAGACTTTTCTGTCATGATTTGTTAAACTTTAATAACAGTAATCTCTGTTGCTTTGTAGTCTGAGCATCTCTGCTTTGCTTTGTCTGAGCTCTAGAACAGCTGCTTATAAGGTGGGATATTACAAATTAATACAAGGAAGATATTTTAACTTCATGACCATGTTATCCTTCAGGCTAGGTAGGGGATTGGGCATACACTTCCTTTCCTCTCTAGGACTTCTGTTCAAATCCAGCCTTGGTGAGTAGCAAGCAAAGCTGATTGCCATCTAGTAGTTACTGCTTGGCACCTAGTAGTCTAGTTGTGATGTCATAGTGGGTATTTTCTCCCTTTGCACAATTAAAAGTCGTACTGATGCATTAAAGGGGGAATCTGCTTCGCTCTTTTGTTCCTTTAACTGACACTGTGTGGGTTTAATAGCACATTTTATTCTAGGTTAATGGTGCACTTTGCTTGCTTCAAGGAAACAGTATATAAAACTACGTGGTTTATAGTAATGCAAAGCTCAGCAATAGAACACAACAGCTAAGAATGAATTAGTGACAAGAAACCAAAATAACTGAGCAGTGCCCTGAATTCTGTGTATCTTCTCTGGCAGACAAGTTTCACCAGGGTTAAAATAACAGGCTTTCACTTGTTGATCATTCCTTGCCTGTATCTATATGTTAATTACACACACACATACCTACTATCAAACTGTGCACCCAATTGTACCTGCATGACCTGATAGTGATCAAGAGAGTACATGGTTCCTAATGCAAAGCTTTATTTCTAGGAAGCAATATGTAGACTATAGGTTGCCAGGCCTCCAGTTTTTGACTGGAATGCCCAGTTGAAAAGTGACCCTGGCAGTTCTGGTCAGCACAGCTGACTGGGCCGATAAAAGTCCAGCGTGCATCTCAGAAGGGGCCCTGAACTAAGACACACTCCCTACCTGCCCTGGCTCCTCATGGCCCCCAGGTGCAGAGGGCACTGTCTGTGTACTGCCCTCTTGTTTGCAGGCATTGTCCCTGCAGATCCCATTGATTGCGGTTCCCACACCCCCTCCAGCACCCCAATCTCCTGCCCCGCCCGTAGTCTACTCTCACACCCAACCTCCCTCCTAGAGCCTGTACTCCACATCCCAACCCCCTGTTCCAGCTCTGAACTCCCTCTGAGTACCCTAAACTACTCGTCCCTGGCCTCCACCCCAGAACCTACAGCTCCAGCCAGAGCCCTTGACTCCTGCACCACAATCCCATGCCCCAGCCCAGTGAAAGTGAGTAAAGGGGGGGGAGCGAGTGACAGGCCGTGGGGGGACGGGTGGGGCCTTGGAGAAGGCAGGGTGGGGCAAGGGTGTTCAGTTTGGTGGGATGAGAACAGTGGTCTGCGCCCTTTTTAACCACAAGATCACTTTTTTAACAAGTAAAAAGTAAGCTCTCCCTCAAACCCAAATATCTTTGCCCAACTTCCTTCCCACCTCTTCTTTGAGGCCCTTCCCCTGCTCCACCCTTTCGCCGAGGCCTCACCCTGCTCGCTCCATTTCCCTTCCTCCCTGAATCTCATTCACTTTCACCAGGCTGGGGTAGGGAGTTGGGGTGCAGGCTCTGGTCTTGGGTCAAGGCATTTGGAGTGTGGGAGGGGACTCCCTGAAGGAAGGGAGAGAGGAGGGATGAGTTCTGAAGTGCCCTAGGGGATAGGGCATTTGCCTGGGCTTGAGTAACTCCTCCCCGAGAGCAGCCAGACAGCCAACACCAGCTCCAGGGATGCACCTGGCTCCCACATTAGGAAGGCAAGATAAGGGACCCTCTGATGGAAAGGGAAGTGGGATGGGTTCTGGAGTGGGCTAGGGCATTCTGCTGGGGAGTACAGGGTCATGGGTTCATGTCCCACCAACCCTGGGAGCAGCGGGACAGCCAGCAGCAGAGTCAAGGCAGGCCCACTCCCACCCCTGATGCCCAAAAACACCTGGCATGAACAGCAGTGGCTCCATGCACTACCCCTCCTCCACGTCAGGCTCCAACCCCACAGCCTCCACTGGCCACAGTTCTTGACCACTGATCAATGGGAGCTGCAGGAGCAGTGTTTGCAGGCAAGGACAGCACATGGAGATCCCCTGTTCTGACTCTCCCAGGGGCTGCAGGGACATGCCAGCCACCTCCAGGACCACAACTACCATCAGGACAATTACTCCAGACATGACAGGTTAGGCATGTCAGAACTCACTTCTCAAAGAATTAAATTCAAGCATTAGAGAAATGCAAGTTATGAAATGCCCACACTATCAACAACTGAAAACAACCCACTTTGTCATTCTCACAAACACACGCTGTGCTGACCCAACACATACATGGGGAATTAGTGCTTGTAGAGACACACAGTGTGTGAGAGTGACAGATTTGCATTGCCAAGCTCCCTCCATGCCCCCTTCTCTCTGTGTGGAGACAGAGTACAGGAGTGGAAAGGAAGGACACCTTGACATCAGCACCTCCCCTCATCTCCCTCCCACACGCTGCACGGCAAGCAGGAGGCTCCCAAGGGGCAGCTCCAAGGCAGACAGCAAGAGCAGCATGACAGTGGTGGAAGAGCAACTGAAGTGCCAGCACTTGATAGCTTCCCAGCCAAACCAGTCAGGAGACCCTAAGATCTACTGGTAGATTCCCATCTACTGGGTGGTGACAATCCTAATAGAACATTCTACTCAACAGACAACAATGACAATGAATGATAGTAAAGGAAATCACCAGCCAAATTCATCCCAGCCAGCAGGGATTCATTTAGCAACAGATATTTAGGGCCCAACCTTGTATTCACATTGTGCACCTCAAATTCATGCTGAAGCCAACGGTAATTTGCGTTTGCCAAGGATGTAGGATGAGTGTGACAAGGCTGGCCAACGGGACATCTTCCTAATTATGGTCTCATTTTGCTGCTGGCATAATGACGCTGTCCCTCATAGCCGTTATGTAATTATCATCCTAGTGCTGTGTAATAAATCCATTTCTTATTCAGGCACAATTGCCATTGTGGTCCATAACCAGTGGCAATTTTGGCTACATAAAATCTGCAGGACTTGGCCAAGGGTAGGGTTTTCAAAAGCACTGTTGACTCTTCTCGCTCTAAAATTAAGAGTTTAAAGTCCCTTTGACTTCAGTGGAGTTCAGCCAGTGTGGAACGTTTTAGAACATGCCACCATATGGCTTCCTGTAACTATATTACTACAGGTTGGACCTTGCTGCTCTGGCATCTTCAGGACCTGACTGGTCCCAAATGAGTGGATTTGCTGGACAAGGGGAAGTCCCTCCCTTCCTGGCCCGTGCTGCACTGGGTTACGGTGCCAGTCTGCCCCACACCACAGGGGCTTTCTGGATGCCAGTGGGGCTGGAGCATCATGGCTACAGCGCTACAGCCAGGGCAGATCTCCACAGCTACCTGGCTCTGCGGCTGCGGCTGCACAGCCAGGGCTGGGATGGAGGGGGCCAGAGCTCCGAGGCTGGGGGGGCCGAGCTCCCAGCAGTCACTGGGGCTGGAGCTCTCCGGCCACTAGAGCCAGAGCGAGGCCGGGGCCGGAGTTCCATGGCCGGGGACAGAGTTCTCGCCGTCGCTGGGGCTGGAACTCCACAGCCACTGCTGTGGCCAGAATGCCCCACTGTGCTGCCCATCCCCCCTGACACTGGGCTCCTGGATGAGTGCTGTTGCCCCCTATGCACTCTTGCCCCCACCATCAGACCTCCCTGTTCCTGGGATCTGTGGTCCAGGAACATCCATGGTCCAGGCCAGACCACAGATGTTGCCAGATCAGAGACTGCCGGGTAGAGAGATACAACCTGTAGAAGCTACCATTGAAGTTACTTGGCTGGGAGGGTTGAATAACAAATTATAGATTTCCCAGGTATCACTTCACTGTTGAAGGAAATGTCATCATTCTAGAACTAGTTAGGAATAAATTCCAGTAGAATAAGCCCTAAGTAGAACTTCTGGGTCAAAGAATGTTATTTTTCCACAGGATGCTCAATGATTCTGAAGGATATGGTGATCTTCAGGTGTTCAGTAATATAAAACAAATCAATCTGAGAGTGGTATATCATGCCTCCTGTTAAGAAGCACAAGGCTATCTGATGTGTCTGTTCACAGAAGTGATGATGGACAGGAAATTATTTAGATGGTAGCATGCTCAGCCTAATGAGTAGTGAAATCAGATCTAGACAATACCAGAAACATATAGGCTACGTCTACACTGGCATGATTTTCTGGAAATGTTTTTAACGGAAAAATTTTCTGTTAAAAGCATTTTCGGAAAAGCATGTCTAGATTGGCAGGATGCTTTTCCGCAAAAGCACTTTTTGCGGAAAAGCATCTCTGGCCAATCTAGACGCGCTTTTCTGCAAAAAAGCCCCGATCGCCATTTTCGCGATCGGGGCTTTTTTGTGGAAAACAAATCTCTGCTGTCTACACTGGATCTTTTGTGCAAAAGTTTTTCGGAAAAAGACTTTTGCCCGAACGGGAGCAGCATAGTATTTCCGCAAAAGCACTGACAAACTTACATGAGATCGTCAGTGCTTTTGCGGAAATTCAAGCGGCCAGTGTAGACAGCTGGCAAGTTTTTCCGCAAAAGCAGATGTGGTAACTGCAGCATTGACTTAGCATTGACTTTCAGGTGTTGACCAGGCAACAGCTCATGCCTGTCAGGGCTCTAGCCAGTAATTACAATGAATGAAATCTGAACCATTTGTATTTCACACAGATCCTTTATCCATGTCTATTCTCTCTGCTTTTCCTCTTTCAGTTTGACCTGGCAATGACCTGTCAGGATGTATAGAACAATACCAAATGAAGTGTGGATTTGTATTTAACACTGTGACTTTTGCACAGTTCTATTTCTGGCTAATTACCTTGCTTTCTGAAAGAAGGACATGTTTCATGACTAACCCACCTTGAGAGATGAGAGACAATAAAAATGTGAGAGCAGTACAAAAAGTCAATGTTTTCATTTTCTGGGAAGACCTGTATTTTAATTACTACTACTTTGGAAATCTGTAGATATGGCTAGTGTTAGAAAAAAAACTGCTCCTCCAGTAAAAAAGTTTGGCCAGGCCGCTCTTGCTATAGTGGGCTGCAGTACTCCTTGGGAGAAACTGGCCGTACCCTTCCTGCATACCATTGCCTTTAGAAAAAGGGAAGGTGTCAAAAGGGGAAAATAGCCTCAGACTCTCCCACCCGTCACCTTGGCGTGAGAACTGCGGGGCTTACCTGGTCGCATGAAACCTGCACAGTTTCGGCCCAACCCCTGGGACACAGACCCCCCCCACTTGGTAACCATTGGGCCATATATGGTAATATGCAAGTGCGGGAAAGCGATGTGCAGTTTTGGGGATAAATACCCATCACACAGTTCGCTCTAGGAAGTCTTCGCAACACACGTACCACCGTGCGTGTGCCTTTCCGTATACTTCAAAGCTCTGCCGGCCTGATCAACCGACCAACCACCTCCCCCGACTCTCGGGCGTAACCAAGGCCTTCGCAACCGAACCGATATCTTTGAAATGTTCTATGTGCTGGTATGTATGATTTGATTTTCTTTGTTATATAAGCTTAGTGTTGTACAGTAGTTGTTTTGGGTAGTACATAGAGTTTGTAGTTATCACTCTTATTTAATTAGTGTAGCTGGATATTTTTAGAATAGAGACTATTCCCCTTGCCGTTCCCATCCTTATATCTCTGACACATTTAACTAGAAATCATAGAATAAATATAATAAATACTGTAAATTCATTATTAACACGGTCTATTAAAAATCTCAGAATAAATACTATAAATTCATCACTGTCATAAATAAATATCTTTTATTTGCTAAAACTGTCTACCTGGTTCTGCCCTTCCCCCCTTGGGTATGCATCATCGGACCTGTGATTCTCGCGACAGCTAGTAGAGAACCACAAAGGGTCTAAGATGTAGAAACATTAATGAACTTAGCATTACAACACTTCTGTGAAGCAGGTAACTATTTTTATTACTATAATTTGTGTTACAATAGCACCAATGTGGCTCTCATTGTATTAGATGCGCTACAAACACAGAGCTAAGGAAGAAAAAGAACTGAAGAACTTACAATCTAAATTGATAGGACAGGGAGAAAGAAATATTATCACCACTTTACAGATGAGATACTGGGAAACCAAATGACTTGTCTAAGGTCACACAAGTAGTCTGTGACATGACAGGAAATTGAACCTGGACTGCTTTTGTCTCAAGCTAGCATCGTAACCACAAAACAATCCTTCTGTTCTAGCATTATAGCCATTTGACAGAGGAGGAAATGGAAAGATAGGCTTTTTCACCTTCCTGGAGTTAACTGAGTACCTGTAAGCTGGTAAAAAAAACAGATTTGCATACTACCCTGGCCATAAACCTTTGAGGTGATCTGAAAATGAAAAACAAATGAGTTTGTGGTATTTTAGTGTGTTTTGTTGTTTTTTTATGATGTATAATGATGGCCTGAAATATTTTTTTTAAAAAACCCTTTATTTTAACATTTTTTTCTCTTGTATTAGAAAGTCAGGAAGACTCTCTAGTCACTAGGCAACCAGTGAAATGATGACATCACAACTAACAAAAGCAGAAAATGAAGAGTTTGAGATAGAATAAATAGGACTTTTATATGTATTGTTGCATTTTGTTTCTGGTAAAAGCTATTTAATTCCAAAATGTGTAATGAGCAGTTGGGAGAAAAGATGTCTTTGTTAAAAATTCAATATTCCTTGGCTACGTCTAGACTGGCATGATTTTCCGGAAATGCTTTTAACGGAAAAGTTTTCCGTTAAAAGCATTTTTGGAAAAGAGCATCTAGCTTGGCATGGACGCTTTTCCGTATAAGCACTTTTTGCGGAAAAGTGTCCGTGCCAATCTAGACGCACTTTTCTGCAAAAAAGCCCTGATCGCCATTTTCGCGATCGGGGCTTTTTTGCGGAAAACAAATCTCAGCTGTCTACACTAGCCCTTTTGCGCAAAAGGGACTTTTGCCCAAATGGGAGCAGCATAATATTTCCGCAAAAAGCACTGATTTCTTACAGTAGGAAGTCAGTGCTTTTGCGGAAATTCAAGCGGCCAGTGTAGACAGCTGGCAAGTTTTTCCGGAAAAGCGCATGATTTTCCGGAAAAACTGGCCACTCTAGACACAGCCCTAATCTATTATTAAGAATGTGGGAACTCACAATACACATCCCTGCCATCTCCAAGAAATCTTCTGCAAAACTAGAGAAAACCACATTTCAGATGCCGGACACTTTTTAAAGTAAAAAAAAATTGAAAGGAAAAGAATAAACTTTTAAAATAAGTACATTTTGTGATAAGACGCATTCCTAAAATGGCAATGTTTTCAAGTACTGCAATGTAGTACCGTATATTCCGGCGTATAAGACGACTTTTGATATTAAAAAACATCCCCCAAAAATCGGGGGTCATCTTATACGCCGGGTATACAGCTTTGCGGCTTTGCAAAGCCTCGGGGGAAGCCGGCGGCGGGGCATCCCAGGCGCGCCTGGGCTGCCCTGCAGCCGGCTTCCCCTGAGGCTTTGCAAAGCTGCGGGGGGGCTCCGGCGGCAGGGCAGCCCAGGCGCACCGGGGCTGTCTCCCTGCCAGGGCGTCCTCAGAGGCTTTGCTCCCGGTGTCCCTGGTCTGCTGGGGACCGTCTCCAGCAGACCAGGGACACTGGGAGCAAAGCCGGGGAGGCGGAGGGGCGCTGGGGTATAAGACGAAACCCTATCTTTTAACTAAAAAATTAGGGGGTCGTCTTATACGCCCAGTAGCCTTATACGCCGGAAAATACGGTAGTTGGATATTTGCTCCCAAGTGACTGAAAACAACACACTCACATTCTACACTAGTCTTCACCTTTATCAATAAAATCTCTGAAAATAGACTGAGGAAATGTTTACTAACAAGCCATTACTCAAGAATACAACCACACACTTCAGAACTAGAAAGAGCAATGCTAATAACTTAAAGCAGAAATTCTTAGGTCACTGAAAGATGGTAAATTGACTAAGGTGGTTCTAATTAGCCTTTGTGTTTTTGTTTGTATATCACCTAATTTTTTCTTAGGAGAGAGGTTAATGGGGAGCAGTGTTTCCTGTAAGCTTTGTGCTTATGTAGCTGCTCAGGAAAAATTCAAATGCTACCCTGCTGATTAGCTCAACACCCATAGCTAGATTTGTGGTTTTGCTGGTGGTGCACATTCGCACATGGCTCTGTGCGTATAAAAGATTCTGCACATGGGTGGAAAAATCCACATATGGAAAAGAGTAGAGGGAACATTGATGAGGAGTGTGGGAATTAAGGTTTTGAAATCAAAATCTCTGGTTTAATTTGAGATAGGAGTTGAGCTCTTTCAAATCATAAGAACATAAGAACATAAGAACGGCCGAACTGGGTCAGACCAAAGGTCTGATCATCTGATGCTCCATACTACTTCTCCTCTATAGACAGAGCCCTGTGTGGATACAAGGTCTACCTGCAGATGCAGATGTCCGCAGATAGAAATCCATATCTGCTGATCCACAGGGCTCTACTCCCAGCAGACTGTGGCCAAAGGAGAGGTGTGGTGCTGCTGCTCCCAGGAGCTAGCATTCTGCATTGGCAGCCCCTCTTATGGTCATGTGACTGTACCGTCCTCAGCCTCACTGCTAGTGGGTTAGTATGACTTGAGACAGGAGATGCAGCTGGGTGTGGTGCTGGGGGAAATACAGCTGCATGGCACAGATTAGCTGCTAGCAAGAGCGCTAGCTCCTGGGAGTGGCAGCACCATGCTCCTCTCCTTTGGCCACAGTGTCTCTTGGGAGTAGAGCCCTGAGGATCAGCAAATACTGATTTCTATCTGCAGATATCTGCATCCACAATTAGATGTTTGTATCCGCACAGGACTCTAGTGCACGTATATCAGAAACCAATTTCTGCAGTTAGTGACTTCAGAGGAAGCAAAATTATTATTTCTTAGGTAGCCAGGGAAATAAAATCGTTAGTTCATATTGCCCAACAATAGCCAATGTAACTTATGTAAGACCCAATTTTCAGTTCCCTGTAATTGCCAATTTTCATAGAAGATGGGAGAAGAAACCTCAGATGGTCATCTAGTCCAACCACTATCCCTTCCCCCGCTCAAAGCAAAGCCAATCCCAACTAAATCATCCCAGCCACGACTTTGTCAAGCCTGGCCTTTAAAACCTCTAGGGATGGAGATTCCACCACCTCCCTAGGTAACCCATTCCAGTGCTTCATCTCCCTCCTAGTGAAATAGTTTTTCCTAATATCCAACCTAGACCTCTTCCACTGTAACTTGAGACCATTGTTTTTTATTCTGTCATTTGCCATCCACTGTGGAGCCCCTCCTCCCTTATGCTCAGCTCCTCTCTCACTCTTCTCTTCTGCAGGACTAAATAAACCGAGTTCCCTCAGTCTCTCCTCAGAAGTCATGTGCTCTAGCCCCTAATAATTTTCATTGCCCTCTCCTGAACTCTTTCAAATTTGTCCTCATCCTTTCTGTAGTAGGGGGCCCAAAACTGGATGTAATACCCTAAATGTGGCCACACCAGTGCCAAATAGAGAGGTATCATCTCTTCCCTCGATCTGCTGGCAGTGCTCTTACTAATGCAGCCAAATATGCCATTAGCTTCCTTGGCAACAAGGGCACACTCATGACTCATATCCAGCTTCTTGTCTGTTGTAATCCCCAGGTCCTTTTCTGCAAAACTGCTGCTTAGCCACTTGGTCCCCAGCCTGTAGCAGTGCTTGGGATTCTTCCAGCCCACGTGCGGGACTCTGCATTTGTCCTTGGTGAACTTCATCAGATTTTTTTTGGCCCAAACCTCCAATTTGTCTAGGTCACTCTGGACTCTATCGCTGCCCTACAGTGTATCTACCTCTCCCCCTAGGTTAGTGTCATCCATGAACTTGTTGAGCATTCAATGCATCCCAACATCCGGATCATTAATGAAGATGCTGAGCAAAACCAGCCCCAGGACTGACCCCTGGGGCACTCTACTTGATATTGACTTCCAACTAGACATCGAGCTGTTGATCATTACCCGTTGAGCCCGACAATCTAGGCAGCTTTCTATCCACCTTATAGTCCACCCAGTCCATGCTACTTTTAACTTGCTGGCAAGAATACTGTGGGGGACTGTATAAAAAGCTTTGCTAAAGTCAAAGTATATCATGTCCACCACTTTCCCCCTACCCACAGAGCCAGAATCTTGATTGTGTCAGTGCCCTAATCTGAATATTGCCCTCACTCTTTCCCAGCCACTTTTGCTGCAACATTGGAGGTTCACTTTCGATTGGAGCAGTTGGCTACAGACGTTCCTTTCGCATGCATATGGAGAATCTTAAGCATTATCCCAGCTGAGTAACTGAGCATACATCAGGTTGGAGTGTTGTGTTTCCTTTAGGCTGCCATGGGGCTGTAATATGAGAATGGTAAACATTGCTAGTAGCTTCAATGGTTGTACGCACACTGTCACAGGTTGCGAAGTCATTTGCTGGAATTCTGCCAATACAATAGTGTTCAATCTGTTCCATGCATGTGCCTGGAGTCATTTGCTTCCAGCCACTGGCTGGCCGGCCAAAAATGTCTTGGCAGCAGGTACAGGAGGGATTTTCTTTCTTGTCTCTCCATTCAGATGGAAGAATGATGAGTCATGGATGGAGCATAGTGCTGTCTATCAGATCAAGGGGAGAGACTGTGTTATATGAATCCCCTCCAAACAGGACTCACTCTCTATCTGCCATTTGCACCTCTTCATAGCATACATTTGTAAAACATGCTGTGACAGCCATCTGCTCACTTGTGTCTGGTTTCTTTTTAGGACTGTAACTAGTTGGGATTGGTCTTGCTTTTATCAGGGGGTTGGACTCAATGACCTCCTGAGGTCTCTTCCAACCCTATGATTCTATAATACTGCCACCTGACTTACTCTGCCTTGGTGTTGACTTTCAAACACTAGTGTGTGCGGTGTTGGAGGAGGCTTCTTGAAGAGCTTGGAAGAGCCATGCTTTGATGGCATTTTTAAAGTGCAAACTGATCTTATGTGAAAGTCTCGTCATCACTCAATATCATTCTGGTGTGAAGAATCACACCACGAGACTGGGAGGAGTCAGGACTAAGTTCGGTCTTGGGCCTGTCGTTTATCATTTCTGTGCCTTAGCTCTCCCAGCTGCGAAAGAGAGATAGCACTTTTCTGTTTTAGTGAGGTGTTGTGAAAGACATGCACAGTGCACTGACATTCTGAGATAAAATAGGTTATGTAATGGCTATTAGGGCTTGTTTTCTGATTTTGCACATGCAACAGGATGTAGAGCCTGCAGACCATGACTGCAGACAAGTTTAGGGAGACAGCCACAAGGGTTGAGCTGAGAGATACACAAATTTGACCAGCAGAGGAGGAGGGGAATATCTTCAAGAATGTATTGTTATGAGATGCTAAGCTGCTAAATGCATGTACTAAGCCGGATAGACCATGGTCACGTGGAGAATGGTGGTAGAAAAAGGATCTGCAAAGAGAACTAAGATATAAGAAAGAGGTCAGAAAGGGAGGGAAAATGACCTTTCAGAAGGAACAGTTGCTGATATGACAGACATGGCAATTTCCTGTAATATCCTGGGGAGACCTTATTGAACTAAGCTTAAGTATCTTTGGGGCCCATTATATTAATGAATGGTTTATGTATAATAGTAGGTGGATTATATGTATCTGTTCAAGGGGAGAGATCTGACAAATGTAATGCCTGCAGAATATTTAGGTAAAAGTGAGTGTAAATTCTCCCACTTCCAGTTATGCAAAAGCCCATCTCTTGAAGACAGTGAGCCACTATCGGTTGACCGCCCATTACATGAGGTCAGGACTAAAGACCCCAGCTGTGTAAAGGAAAAATTGAACTTATGGTTGTTCTGGTTCTGAATATGAGATAGTGACTTCGTTGTGGGTTTCAAAGAAATGATATCTACCTGAGCCTGAGGCTGGCATTGGGGTGACCTCTGATAAGCTTTCTAGCATATGACCTTGGTATTTTTATTGTTATCCTTTCATTGTTTCATTGTTGTTAACATGTCTCCATAATACTTTCACCTTAAAATTAAATGTGCTTGCTTAGAAGGACCTGTGTGGGCACTTGCAACTGCTGGCAATTACACTGTTTATAGCCTTCCAAGAAAAAGCAAAACACTCATATGGGCCTTTTAGAAAGTCTGGGGAACTCACTGTGCAGCCTGGAAAAAAACGTGGTCAGGAGGGAAAGAGACATGGGTCTCCACCCAAGAGAGATGAGACCTGAGGAGCCAGAAGAAAGGGTGCCCTTGAGGGACTATGGAAGGGATATAAAGATGCAGTTGACTGTGCACTATACCATGACCGCCACTTACAGAGCTTTCAAGCAAGCAATTAGAAAAGTAAGAAACCTAGCTTTAGATACGCTGCATAATGACTTGAACATCTGCCCTAAATTTGCCAAAATGGAAAATTTGCCAATATGTGATTGTGAGAACAAGAAGCAAAAGTAAGGGAGACAGATTGACTGTGCTATTCATAAAGAACGCAGGGGACATATTGCTTGTGTCAGGAGACACGGTACACAAGCAATGCAGCAAATATTATTAGGGTCTGCTTAATGAGGAGAACCCTTTATATGCCACATGGCCACTGAGGAAACCGATAATCATAGAAGTCAGCCAGTGAGAAGCAGCTGTGAAGCAGACATCACTGCTGAATGGGGCACCTGGAAAAGCAGCAGGTCTGAATAAAGTGATGGAGAAATGACAGTGAGAGAGGTTAATTTACAGTGGCTCACAAGAGTCCTGCATGCAGTTTGGAAAGAGAAAGAAATCCCAGGAGCCTAGAGAAAGTCCTTACTGGTACCAATCTACTAAATTTACCAGAGTTTGTGCTTCTGTCTGTCTGTTTATCTGTGTCCATCCATCTATTTGTGAGTCTGCTTGCTCAAGAACTCCTCTGAAACGGTAAGAGCTAAAACCACCACGTTTGGTATGCAGCTTCCTCTTACTATAACTTAAAGCAAGATCAGGTTTAGTTGTGCCAGTGAAAGCTTCAAGGTGAAGGCAGGAGCCCACCAGGGATCAGCACTTAGTCCATTACTAACCATAATTGTGATGGACTTCATGAGCAAGCAAATCCAAATGGGGAAGGTGGCAAATAGCTGATCTATGCAGTTGATATTGCATTAATGGCTGATAGCTAGGAATATTTGGTCTGGGCAACTGATGCTTGGAACAGGGAACTAACAAACTATGGCCTCCAAATGAATAAAGAAAAGACTGAAGTCATGTGGGTGACGTGCGGTCAGGACCATCCCTAAGGGGAGTGGAACATGGGACACCCCCTGTCTACCTCAGGTCCCGCTCCAGCCCTGCTTCTTCCTGCCCTTACTCTGTCCCCTCTCTGCCCCCATTCCACCTTTTCCACAATCAGTTTCACACATACAGAATGGGAAGTGACTGTCTAGGAAGGAATACTGCAGAAAGAGATCTAGGGGTCATAGTGGGCCACAAATATGAGTCAACAGTGTGACACTTGCAAAAACAGCAAACATGATTCCGGGATGCATTAACAGGAATGTTGTGAGCAAGACACGAGAAGTCATTCTTCTGCTCTATTCTGCACTGATTAGACCTCAATTGGAGTATTGTGTCCTGTTCCGGGCACCACATTTCAAGAAAGATGTGAAAAACTGGAGAAAGTCCAAAGAAGACTCCAAAAAATGGTTAAAACCCTAGAAAACATGAGTTATGAGGGAAGACTGAAGGAATTGTGCTTGTTTAGTTTAGAAAAGAGAAGACGGAGAGGGGACATGCTAGCAGTTTTCAAGTATCTAAAAGGGTGTTACTAGGAGCATTAAGAAAAATTGTTCTCCTTGGCCTCTAATGGTAGGTCAGGAAGCCATAGGCTTAAATTGCAGCAAGGGAGGTTTAAATTGGACATTAAGAAAAACTTCCTGTCAGAGTGGTTAAACACTGGAATAAATTGCCTAGGGAGGTTGTGGCATCTCTATCACTGGAGATATTAAGAGCAGGTTGGCTAGACATCTATCAGGGATGATCTAGATGGTGCTTGGTCCTGCCATGAGGGCAGGGGACTGGACTTGATGACCTCTCAAAGTTCCTTCCAGTTCTAGTGTTCAAAGATTCTGTGATTCTATTATTTCACATTAGCCTGTTACCCAAATAGAGTTACCCAGACACTTAAATTTAAACATACTGGATTAGATAACAATAAAACAGGTTTATTAACTACAAAGTGAGAAATTATAAGTACAAGTAATGAGACATACAAGTTAGAAGTGGTTATAAGAAAAATAAAGTTAAAAACACTTTCTACTGCCTACATTAAGAAACTGGTTTAGATTCAAGCAAAGTTTCTCATCACTGGCTTCTAGCATTACTGACCAAACACTTCAGGTCAGGACCCTTACCCCAAAGTCCAATGGCTGTTTCTTTTTATTTTGGCAATTTTGGAGAATGCAGTGGGCTTGGTGGAAGGGGGGAGAGAAAGGTGTTGTATCTCTTTCACCAACAGAAGTTGGTCCAAAAAAACATATTACCTCATCCACCTTGTTGCACTAATATACTGCACATATAACATATATTAACATTTTGTTCCTGATCCCAGGGAGAATATTCCTAGGCATTTTGATAATTCGAACTAGCATGTCCACATTGAGTGGACCCTGAACCGAAGTTAAGGCTGGCTGGAACAGGTGCCGGAAGGGCATCAGATTAGGACTTAGAGCGTGGAGCTGCTGCCTCAGGCTAGCCGAGAGCTGTGCTTAAAGGGACCCGACCCCCAGCCCGGAGAGACAGTTCTCAGGGTTCCCTGCTTGCTTGTCTACCTCGATGAGGGACAGCAAAACAGTCCTGTCTTGGAGTGCCCTGAGTGCTCGGACTCGGCACATCACATCACTCGGCCATCAGCCCGGCTACACTTGCCGCAGGTTGCCATCTGGGGGGGGGGGTGTCAATCGGGGGTCTTTCAGGATCCAGGAGACCCTGCAGGAGAGCTTCCACCCCGAGGAGCCCGCAGAGCCACCCCAGTCCTCCCCATCGGAGCTTGTACCCCATTCCTCCCTCACCTCCTTCCACTTACCTCTACCTAGCCACCCTTCCTGATGTAAAAAATAAAGGACACATCTGTTCAAAAATAGAAACTCTCTTTATTTAACAAAACTGGGGGGGGGGGGATTAACCTCTGGGGAGACTGGGAAAAGGAGGTGGGAAAGGGGAAGAGAGAGGGTGAGAAAGGGGAGGGGGAAACCTGGGAGGAGGGAGCTGGAAGGGGGAAGCCAGGGGAAGGAGGAGGGGAAGTATAAAACCATGGTATGCCATATCTTCAGTACTGTGTACAGATGTGGTCTCCTAACCTCAAAAGAGATGTTTTGGCCTTGGAAAGGGTTCAGAAAAGGGCAACTAAAATCATTAGGGGTTTGGAACAGGTCCCATATGAACAGAGGTTAAAAAGACTGGGACTTTTCGGCTTAGAAAAAAGGAGACTGAGGGGGGATATGACAGAGGTCTATAAAATCATGAGTGGTGTGGAGAGGGTGCATAAAGAAAAGTTCTTCATTAGTTCCCATAATAGAAGGACTAGAGGACACCAAATGAAATGAATGGGTAGCAGGCTTCAAACTAATAAAAGAAAGTTCTTCACAAACCAAATAGTCAACCTGTGGAACTCCTTGCCACAGGAGGCTGTGAAGGCTAGAACTATAACAGAGTTTAAAGAGAAGTTAGATAAAGTCATGGAGGCTGGGTCCATGGAGTGCTATTAGCCAGGGGGTAGGAACGGTGTCCCTGGCCTCTGTTTGTGGAAGGCTGAAGATGGATGGCATGAAACAAATGGAGTGGTCATTTTCTTCAGTCCATCCCCTCCGGGGTAGCTGGTATTGGCCGCTGTCGGCAGACAGGCTACTGGGCTAGATGGACCTTTGGTCTGACCCAGTATGGCCGTTCTTATGTTCTTATGTTCTAAGCTCAGGGCTCAGGGTTGGGGGGTCTCACTGGACCACCTTGATTTTCATGCGAACCTGCTCCTGGGTTCTCATGTAGCCTTTGGTGGACAGGCTGGCAGCTATCCTGCCCTAGACGGCCACTTTCCTGTGCCTAGTGCGGAGGTCGTGGACGTTGCAGGCCTCTCCTCAAACCTCAATGAGGTCCACCATCTTTGCACTAGACCAGGCGGGCGCCAACCTGGTCCTGGGAAGAGGTGGAGGGCTGGGTGGCAGCGGGTGGCTGGCTCATGCCGTGCCAGGTGCAGGGTCTGCTGGCAGGCTTGCACCTGGCACAAGGACCATAGCCAGACTGTGCCCCTTTAAGAGCTCCAGGGCCGGGAAGGGGGGCAGAAGAGTGGCCACCATGGCAAGCTGGGAAGGGCTAGCCTCCCACTAGTTCGAATTAAGTGGCTACACAGCCCTTAATTCGAACTACTTAATTCGAACTAGGCATTAGTCCTCGTAGAATGAGGTTTACCTAGTTCGTATTAAGCGCTCCGCTAGTTCGAATTAAGTTCGCACTAGCGGTTTGCCTGTGTAACGCCTATCAAAGTTAATTCGAACTAATGGCTGTTAGTTCAAATTAACTTTGTAGTGTAGACAAACCCGAATAGATTAGGAACAACCATAAAGGTTCCCGCATTGCCTCTGCGTATAGAGTAAATGCTGGGCTCTCTGCCGCACAATCACTGGGAGATGTTATGCTGGTCAGAAACAGGCCACAGAGGATGGTATCAGGTCGGTGTCATTCTGCACAATGCATAGAGTAAGCTTGTGATACTAATAAAACCTTTGGTTGATGTGGGTGTAGTAGTCCCAAATTCATATTGACGAGGGGTTCTGTTGGGCTACGTCTAGGCTACATCCCTCTGTCGTCAGAGGGATAAAAATAAGCACTTTGAAAGTGTAAATGAAGCAGGGATTGAAATATCCCGCACTTCATTTGCATAATCACGTAATGGCGCTCTTTCAAAAAAGCGCTATTTCGAAATTAAACCACGGTCTAGATGCGGTTCTTTTGAAAATAGGGCGCTTTTTCAAAAGATCCTGTAAACCTCAAAAAATGAGATTTAAAGCCCAGCTTCATTTGCACTTTTGAAGTGCTTCATTTACATCCCTCTGCCAACAGAGGGATGTACTCTAGATGTAGCCTGCTGTCTGACTACATTGCCAACAAAGAGCAACGTGGAATTTATTCTCTGCTGTGGGGAGAGGGGGAAAACAGGTTGTCATGACCCACGTACACCCCAAAAGATTTAGAAATCAGATTTTTAATTCTATCCTATGCCTGTCTGGGGTCTGACTGAATGCTTGGGATTGATAATGCTTGACCCCCTATCTCCTGAGTCTCATGCCCAATACCTTAATCATTAGCCTACACTTCCTCCTACCTCCTTTTGGAGAAAATCTGATAGCTCCAACATGGGTGGAGAGTAAATAAAGAATACAGCCTGGAGAAAAGGAGAGAAAAAGATTTGTGGTGTGTCAACATATTGTGGGAATCGGAACCTCCAAAACGAATATATATGTTCTAAAATCAATTCTGTTCATATCTTTAAGAACATGGCTGTTTTATTCTGAAATGGTGGAGAAAAAGACAAACCACATGAAACACTCGACAAATAAATATAAGAGGCAAGAAACCTGCATGTTCAAAGGCACTGTGCTTACATCTTCAAATAGTTGAACTTCTTCCCCAGAGAAGGAAAATTCTGTTAAGGGTGTATGTCTCTTGGATTATAAATATATTCACTACTAACAGAATTTACCTACACACAGTATATTAGATTTCAGTGTAAAGGGAGAGTATATGTATTGTATCCCTGTTTATCTGATTCTAGCAAATGGCATTTCTTTATTAGGGAAATGATTATATCCTTTTTAAAATGAATGTTTTGTGTAGAGACCCATGAGAATGGGAATGTTTCATGCTGCTTTGCAAATACCAGTGAACTGAATACAAAGCACTCCCCCATTTTCTTTTAATATCAGTGCCTTTGATAAATTCTCTAATAGACAGTTGCCCAGTTCGCCCATAGGAGCGATAAGAGTGGGCCTATAATGGTGGCATGAAGAAAACGATTAGAGAGGCCAAAAGGAAAATAGTCTCAGAGCTGCAGCTTTGACTCCAAAAAATAATGTGTTCTGGCAGCTGGTAACACATGATAAGCAGCTGCTAGCACTTTGAATGGGTGGAAATGCCAGTACCTAGTGACCAGGTTGATGTATTAATGATGATTGTACGGCCTTTATGTGTGAACCTGCCTTTTGTCCTTCCCCAGTCAATATATATATATATATATATATATATATATATATATATATATATATGTATACCTGAACTATTGCATTAAGTCTAGGCCATATCTCAACTTACTGACACCAACTTAACATTTAAAGAAAATATAATGGAAACAGGACCCTAAAAAGAACCTGAAACCTGCTATTGCTTTTAAAAATTCCCCAGAGATATTTCCACATTACAGGGATTAAGATGTGATTTATGTGTCTTAAACAGTTATTTGTGGTCTTCTTTACTACATGATAGTGGGGGAAATTATCTTTTTACTGAGATAAAGAATCTGGTAATGAGTTTAAGAACATAGGTCTGATCTGTATCTCCCTCATACATAGTTTGCACAAATATAACTATTAAGTTACACCTCATTCATATTAGCAGCATGA
The DNA here is from genome assembly GCF_052426305.1 of Pelodiscus sinensis. Lineage (NCBI taxonomy): Eukaryota > Metazoa > Chordata > Testudines > Trionychidae > Pelodiscus > Pelodiscus sinensis. Next base: position 20,051,728 of record NC_143054.1, read on the forward strand.
GGGAAGTCAGAATCGAACCCAAAGCAATTCCATGTGAATAAAGCTTAAGGCTCCTATGATGTGAAGTATTATGAGATTGGAGCTTAGAAGATATTTACCATTGTGCATTTTCTCCCGTGGCCACCTTTCATTTCCCTTAGATATGGCTATGGAGAGGGAAGTGGAATGGCTTTTCAAATGTTCCCTGGCCCTACAGGATAAAATTGTAAGCTTTAGAGGCCAGATTAAAAGCTTCAGCAAATTGGCTCAATAAGCTGGAATTCCTGCTGATACTGAAAACTGTCAGAAGAGCGTGCTGCATCTGGCTGGTTCCACCGTGTGTTAGTCATAAACTATCAAACTACCGTCTGCATCAACACCAGTAGCACTTGGGGAGAGCTGAAAAGAGAAGGGCTGAGAAGATGATGAAGCTAGTTTGTGGCTAAATTAGCACCCGTCATATATCCATAGGTGATGTTGCATGGCCCTCCCTGCACTCTCTCCCCTTGCAGACACCAGTCGCCTATGCATGTACCTGTGTGTTAATCCTGCTAATTGCAGCAAAGAAGATATCTTTTTTCCTCTCCACACAGGAAGATGCTTGACCTGAAATTTTGGCTTTGTTGAAGTCAAGGGCAAAACTTCCCCTGTTCTCATTGCAGCCAGGGTTTCACTCCAGAAGAGCCATTTCCAAAGCTAGATCCAGACCTGATCCCTGAAGTTAGTTGCGTGTTGCCACAAAGAATGCCAACAGCAGAATAACAAATCCAGGTCATGGGGGAGTCCACTGGCTGCTTTGTGTAAAGGCCTTAAACCTAGGCCATAGGCTGGGGACTGTGTCTGAATGTAGCCAAGTGTGGTACCTGAGAGGAGCCAAGTTTGGTATTTTGATCAGTAGTTCTGCATTCCTCTCCAGGCTACTAAGCACCGGCGTGTAAAAGGTATGTGTCCCAGTTAATTTCACTGAAGAACTTAGGGCATTTTACCAACATTAAATAATTAATCCTCAAAACAACACAGTGAAGCAAGACGGTCTGCAATGCCACTAGACTGAGCCCTATAGATGCTCATTCGGAGCTCAAATGATGCTTTGTTTTAAGGCTGAGGACAAATTTAAGTTTGAACTCCAGGAGCTAATCTTTTAATGGAGTAAATTGCTATTATTCCATTTGATGTCAATGGAGCTATGACAATTTACACCAGCTGAGGCTGTAAAGAGGTGGTGAAGAACCTTTATTTCTGGACTCTTGAGAGCGAGGGTTCTCAACCCCAATGTTGCATTAATGTCCAGTGGATTCTTTATTGGCTGTTCTTTCTAGACTCCCTGTTCTGACTTTGCTTTTGCCACAAAAGGCCTCAAGGCTCCTGGCTACTACCGTGGCAGATGGAGCCCTGGGCCCTTTAAATCGCTACTGGAGTGGCGCTGAGGATTGGCTGCCCCAGCCCTGCCTATTCTGCCTGATGCCCTGCCTCTTCCAGGAGCACAGGGCCAGCCTCCACTTTTGCCTAGGGCCCCAACAATTCTGTTGGTTCCCCTGGCCACACTGGAAATGCTTCATGCTATGGAATAACTGAAGTATCAGAGAGACAAAGTGGGTGAGATAATATCTGTATTGGACCAGTTTCTATGAATGAAAGGGACAAGCTTTTGAGTTAACACAAAGCTCAAATTTCACAGTGATTTTTCTCTGTGTGCAAATTATTTTATGGGGTTTTTAAATGTTGAAACAAAATGCAGGTTGTACCTCCCTGGTCCAGCACCCTGACGGGTCCTGAACCATGGAATCTGCAAAACCAGGGGAGGTTAATTTTGGGCCCTCTTCTGCAGGGCTCCACTCTGGTGGCAGCAGAGGGGCAAGCATTGACCAAACGTGGATTCAGGGGGAGGGAGGGTGTCTTGGGGGAAGAGACAGGGTGGTTGCAGAGTGACACAGCTGGGGACCAGGCACACAGCCCCACAGGGCTCCTCAGCCATGCTGCCTCTTACCCCCCCCCCCTCTGTATCCCTCCCATCCCTGCTCCTCCACCTCCCTCCCTGAGCTTGAATGCCACAAATGAGTTATTTGCAAAGCTTTGGAAGCTCTGAGAGGAAGGAGGCCATGCTGTGTGGCTCCCAGCTTTTCCCTATGAATGCTCCAGCCCAGGTGTGCTTACAGGGATGCCAAAACACAGATGTTACTGGACTACAGAAGTCTAGACTACAGTGGTCCAAACTTCATTGTGTTAAAAAGTAGCCTCAAGAATAATCAAGAGCACAGAAGAATCATTGCAAATAACAGACACTCATGTGCTGATGGACATAGAGAGCTGCCTCCAATATTTTAAATAGAGAGGTGGGGTAAAATATTTTAAATAAAGATCTATTTCCCTCTTCATGTCTTTCTGATGGTCAGAAATTGCTCCTGTTGTGTTTCTGTTGTTTGTGACATAGTAGACACAGTAGTGAGAGATTTATATCCACACTGGGTGTGTCCCTTATCAAAGACGTGCCAGGTTTCAGGCTCCCCATGTGACTGATTTCACAATTGTCATAATTGGGGGGCTGGAGGGGAGGCTTTTTGGGTTGGGGGCTGCTGACCCACAGAAAAATCAATCAGAGGCCGGAGGCTGTGGGGAGGTAGTGGGGTGGGGGCTAGAATGCCAGCGTGAGCTCCCCAATGCTGGGGAGGCCCTAAGTCTCAGGAAGCCAGATCCAGGCAACCAAGGTGTTGCATCCGGCCTCTGGGTCTTAGTCCCCCACCCATCATGTAAAGAAACAAACACATACTGAGTCTAAAACTGTTTTTATTTTAGGTTTAGAAAAAGCAACAAGGAAGAGCAAAAGAAAAGTCTCCTCCATTACATGTAACGTCAACTCTGAGACCCAATATTATCTGTAATTTGCATATAGATAGAGATCTTATAAATCACAGAACTGGAAGGGCCCTCAAGCAGACACCAAGCCTAGCCCATGCCCTCATGGCAGCGCCACGTGTAACTGTCACCAAGCAGATTTGAATCAGGGTTTTAGTATAGGAACCTCTACATCTTGAGCTAGAAAGCCAGCTGGCGCTCAGCTGAGGCTGTAGAGCACAGGTGGCCAACCCGAGGCTCGCGAGCCACATGCAGCTCTAATTAAAAATATGCGGCTCTTGCTGGTACCGCTCAGGCTGGCGGCTCTGTGCCGCATTCCAACGAGCTCACAGCCGGCCGCTCAGCACACGCGCCCCAGCACTTGGAGGGAGACGCGTGCGGCTGTAGTGGTGGCACCGGCACGGGGCATTAGGTTAGAGCTATGCTGGCAGGCAGGGAACTCAGCTGTGTTGCGGGACTGAGAAAGTACCAGGAACCAGGTGCGGGGCTCAGCAGGGCTGCGGGAGGGGGTGCCATGACAGGCGTGGAGCTCAGCAGGGCTGTGGGAGGGGGGAGGTGCCGGGCGCTGTACTCAGCTGGGCTGCGGGAGGGGGAGGTGCCAGGAACTGGATGTTGTGTGTCAGCTGGGCTGCCCAGGGGCTAGATTCAAGGGGCAGGAGGAGAGGGAGGGGCAGGGAACCAGCTCTGGACTCAGCAGGTCCGCGGGGTTTGCGGGGAGGTGCAGGGAAACGGCTCAGCTGGGCTGAGAGGGTTGGGGGCAGAGAACAGACAGGTAGCTCAGCTGGGCTGCAAGGGGGGGGTTAGGGAACTGGTGCTGGGCTTCTCTGAGTTGTGGGGGATGGCCTTTTAGGGAAGTGCAGGGAAGAGGAGCAGGGGTCTCAGCTAGGTTGCAGGGGAGGGAGGTGCAAAGAAGCTTAGTGGGGAGGGAGCACCAGTAGGAGGCCCGAAATGACCTCCCGGGTCCAAAAAAATCCCTCATCTGGGACCAGTCAGGTCCACAGGGTGCAAGACCAGAGCTGGCTCTGGGGAAGGGGAGGAAGATTGGGTTAGCGCTGTGGTCACCAGCCTGTCGATCGCGATCAACTGGTTGATTGCGGGAGCACAACCAGTTGATCGCAAGGCGTTCCAGCCCCCTCTCATTCCCTCCCACCCCCAAGAAGCCCACGCTGATGCGATCCCCTGCGAAAATGGAGGTAGCGCGTCAGCTTCCTGCAGCATGGGAGGGGAGAAGTCCCGCAGCTAGGAGCTAGGTTCTCTGTCTCAGGAAGTGTGCAGCTGCTCTTCCCCTCCCCTAAACAGCCGGTGGGCCTCCTGAAAAGCCGGGTCTCTGGCACCCCAGCGACTTCCTTCCCCCTGCTGCCTTCCTGCACAGGGGAAAAGGGTGGGGAGTAGCAGTCCTGGGACAGCGCCAGTTCCAACTGCTCAGGAAGCATGTGGCTGTCACGGGGAGCGAGGAGCAGGGCATGTGCTTCCTGAGCAGTTGGAGCTGGCGCAGTCCCGGGACTCCCATTCCCCCACCCCCACAGGCAGGCAGCAGGGGAAAGAAGTTGCTGTTGCGCCACAGACCTGGCTGTTCAGGAAATGCGCCGGCTGTTTGGGGGAGGGGAAGCAGTGCACATGCTTCCTGAGACCCCAGACCTGGTGCACAGCTGCAGGATCCCCAGGTACTAGCCCTAACTGTCCCTGTCCCCCGCCCCAGCCACTCCCACACACAAGTACCCTGCCCCAGCACCCACCAGCACCCTGTCCTCTGCCCCCACCAGCACAGTTGGGGCCACATTAGTGAGGCTCAGGGCCAGCTCTAGGCACCAGCAAATCAAGCATGTGCTTGAGGGCACATTTCCAGTGGTGGCATTTCCAGGTAAGCAGCTGCCTCCGGCAATGCCCGGCTCTACCCCGCCCTGCCCTGCTGATTTTAAAGGGCCGCAGGAGACGCCACTACCCGCTGCGCAGCACTGGCACCATGCGCACTCGGAGCCTACTGGCTTCCCTCTGCCTCCTGCTGCTGCCCGGCTCCGCCACCTACTTCGGGTCAGCCCTTCCCGCGGGAGGCTGGGGTGGGTTTGTGGGGGGGATGGCCTGGTGCAGGAAGCGTAGTGCAGCCAGAGCCATGGTGGCTGCAAGGAGGTTGGGCACCCACCGGGGCCCCTGCGGCCTGGGCAAGGCCACGCGGATCGTGCTGGATAAGGCCCTGCAGGCACTGGAGAAGCTGCAGGTACTGGTGGAGCAGCCGGGTCTGGGGCTGAGGAACAGCCCCCTCTGCCCTGCCCCAGCTCCTACCCCAGAAACGCCAGCACCTGCTGCTGATCCGGGGCCAGTCCGGGCCCAGCCTGAGCCACCTCTGGGAGGCCGGCTACTTCCCCGTCTTCTTCAGCAATCTCTAGCGCAAGGCGAAGCAGGCCACCAAGCTCTTCAAGAGAAATGATGAGGGAATTTGTCAGGAGGGGTTGGCCTCCAGGTATTGGCCCTCGGGCAGCGGGGGCGGGGGAGGCAGGGATGCCCAGGGCTGTAGGTTGGACGTGAGGGGCACTGGCAGGGCTGTGGGTCAGGAGTGAGGGGCACTGGCTGGGCTGGGATGGGATGGCTGTGGGAGCTATGGGTCATGTTTTTCATGACAGTGTATAGTTGGACCCAAATTGTTTGTAATTGTGATTTTGTTAAAATTAAATGAGTACTCTAGTAGGAAATGGTTTTATTTCACTAACTACAAATTTTCTGTTTTAATTCTTTTTTTAATTTTAAACAGTCAAAGAAAAAAATAAAACAAAACAAAATGGAAAGTGCATACATGTGTAAAAGCCAACAAAAAAAGGGGGGGCAGCCAAAAAATTTTTTGCTTGGGGTGGCAAAAAACCTAGAGCCGGCCCTGGTGAGGCTTGGGGTTTTTTGGAGGGGTTGTTTCTTTGCATCTCACTTGGGTGGACCTGACTGACTTTTCTGTGGGTCAGTGACCCCTGACTCAAAACAGGTTCCCCGCCCCTCTCATAAATAAAGACAACGCTGAAACATTTTGTGTTTGACATAATATTTTATTTAAAAATGCAGCCTGGCCAACAAGCCCCCAATTGGGGCCAAATCCTCATCTGGCTGCAGCATCATAACACTCCTGCACCTCCCAGACTGCAAACCTGAGCCCCATCATGCACTGGAACCCCCTGCCCTGAGCCTCTCACATCCCCCAACTCCTGAACCCCCACATCCCCAGTCTTCTGCCACAACACTCCTGCACCATCCACTCACTGCAAATCTGTGTCCTGAGCCCATCATACTCCCAGCCTCCCTGCCCTGAGCCCCTCCTGCACCGCAGCCCAAACTCCTTCACCCTCACAGCCACAAACCTGAGGCTTGCTCAGCACCCCAACCCTCCACCTGACCCCAACACTTTCCAGCCTGGAGCCCCCTCCCTGAGCCAGCATGCTCTTCTCTACTTCCTTCTGCACCCAAATTCCTTCTTAGAGCTTGCACCTCTCACCCCTTGCCAGTGTCTTTTTTGTGATGGTATGCCCCAGGACCATGTACCAGCACCTATTTTCCCCAGGCATGGCTTTTTTTAACTCAACAACTCTCCCTGTCCCCCTGCCCCAGTATATGGCTCTTCGCACTCTATCCACTGCTATTTTGGCTCTTCGTCTCTAACGGGTTGGCCACGCCTGCTGTAAAGCTCATTTGTTCTTATTTCTTGCTGTAAGTGGTTTAAGTGCCCCACAAGGTATATACGTTACACAAGCACCATCTAGCCAACCTATTCTTAAATATCTCCAGAGATGGAGATACCACAACCTCCCTAAGCAACTTCCAGTGTTTAACCACCTTGACAGTTAGGAATTATTTCCTAATGTCCAACCTAAACTTCCCATGCTGCAATATAAGCCCATTGCTTCTTGTCCAATCATCAGAGCCCAAGAAGAACATTTTCCTCCCTCCTCCTTGTGACACCCTTTAGATACCTGAAAACTGCTATCATGTCCCCCCTCAGTCTTCTTTTTTCTAAACTAAACAAGCCCAATTTGTTCAGTCTTTCCTCATAGCTCATGTTTTTTAGACCTTTAATCATTTTTGTTGCTCTTCTCTGAACCTTCTCCAATTTCTCCACATTTCTTGAAATGTGATGTCCAGAACTGGACACAATACTCCAGCTGAGGCCTTATCAATGCAGAGTAGTAACGGTAGTTTGAACTAGGAAGCCTAGTTCGAACTACCTAGTTCGTGCCCCGTGTAGCCACGCTGCACGGGGTTCGAACCAGCGGGGTTTTAAAAATGGCGGCTCCCCGCTTATGCAAATGAAGCCCAGGAAATTCAAATCCCGGGCATCATTTGCAAGTGCGGTATGCCTACATTACCCTCCTAGTTCGAACTAGGAGGGTAGTGTAGACATACCCTGAAGTACTTTGCATTAGTCCTTACTAAACTTCATCCTATTTACCTCAGACCATTTCTTCAGATTTGTCTAGATCATTTTGAATCATGACCCTATCCTCCAAAGCACTTGCAAGCCTTTGCATCAACTGCAAACTTAATAAGCGTACGCTCTATTCCAATATCTAAATGTGAGATGCAAAGAAAAAGCTGCACCAGCTTCTTAGCCACATACACACCAGAACTGTTTGTAACTTCCATTACTGTCCTTTTAAATTTGCTTTGGTTAATTAGTGTTATGAGCAGTGTCTGTTTTTATATAAATAATTAGCAGATAAAGTGCCAGTAGGTGGCACTCAAGAATTGCAGCATAGTTCCTGACTTTTAGAGGACAAAAAAAACCTAGTTGTACGCTGGAAATGGATTCCCCTCCGCAGCTCTTTACATCTGCTCTTAACAGTAATAATTGTTTAATTTTTTGAAAATTATCGAGTTTAACAGTGACAAATTCTAATTTCCAGTGTGTTCTAACTAGGAAGTAGATTTTTTTTTTCAATCTTGAGAACTGATTCCACAGAAACAACCTGTATAATCTTCTTAACTACATACCAGGCCTCAATGAAGCTAAGAAAATATATTTGGGTCATTACAGTGATATAAGTAAAGTTCTACATTTCTAGTGTGTTCTTTCTCTCCCCTTACCCACATTTTGCCCCTGTCAGCAAGGCAGTCTGTGCTATACAGTGATAGAAATATAGCCGTGTTAGTCTGGTGTAGCTGAAACAAAAAACAGGACTATGTAGCACTTTAAAGACTAACAAGATGGTTTATTAGGTGATGAGCTTTCGTGGTCCAGACCCACTTCCTCAGATCAAATAGTGGAAGAAAATTGGCACAACCAAATATACCAAAGGATACAATCAAAAAAATGAACACATATGAAAAGGACAAATCAAATTTCAGAACAGAAGGGGGATGAGATGGGGAAGTAAATGTCTGTGAGTTAATGATATTAGAGGTGATAATTGGGGAAGCTATCTTTGTAACGGGTCAGATAATTAATGTCTTTGTTTAGACCTAGGCGTAAAGTGTTGAATTTAAGCATGAATGACAGTTCAGAGGATTCTCTTTCAAGTGTGGTGTTAAAAGGCCTTTGAAGCAGGATGCAGGTAATCAAGTCATTGAGACAATGCCCTTTCTCGTTGAAATGGCAAGAAACTGTTTTTTCTTTGTGAAAGAACACATATTCCTGCTCATCCAGAAATATAATTTATGCTATCATGTGCCAAAAGTGTCCATCTGCTATGTACATTGGACAAACGTCTCAGACACTTCGCCAAAGAATCAATGCCCACAAAACAGATATTAGACAGGATCACAAAGAAATAGGACTTGATTACCTGCATCCTGCTTCAAAGACCATTTAACACCAGACTTGAAAGAGAATCCTCTGAACTGTCATTCATGCTTAAATTCGACACTTTACGCCTAGGTCTAAACAAAGACATTAATTATCTTACCTGTTACAAAGATAGCTTCCGCAATTATCACCTCTAATATCATTAGCTCACAGACATTTACCTCCTCCCCCTCATGTTCTGAAATTTGATTTGTCCTTTTCATATGTGTTCATTTTTTTGATTGTATCGTTTGGTATATATGGTTGTGCCAATTTTCTTTCACTATTTGATCTGAGGAAGTGGGTCTGGCCCACGAAAGCTCATCACCTAATAAACCATCTTGTTAGTCTTTAAAGTGCTACATTGTCCTGTTTTTTGTTTGTGCTATACAGGTCTTCCTTCTTTCAAAATCAAAACCCAGGACACTCATGGCAATATTTTGAGGTCACAAAAATCTCATACTAAAGAGACAAGAACAGAAGAGACTCAGTCATAGTCTATATAGTAAATTGTTCATCAAATGATCATCACTACTCTGAGTATTGGGTAGAGCTATGCGCCTCCTTCCTTTCTACCTGTTTAGCTAGTGAGTGTGTCCCCTTCATCGCTTGCAAGGCAGTTAAAAAAATCAACAAGTTCCCAGCTTTCACTCCTGTGAGTAGCCTTATTTTTGTTGCATTGACTGAGCAGTTCCTTTATAAAATTATAGGTATCTGTACAGGGAGAAGATTTCTGATAGTAAAGGATTCCTTAATCTAGCAGACAAACGCAGGTGGTTCATGCACCATGGTTTGAGATCCAGTTACCATTCTAGATCGTTGAGGCAGAGAATAGCTGCACGTTTTGCTCAGTTATCTTTTCTTTCCGTCCAGTGTGATTGGCATATGAGACTTAGTCACATTTTTGCCACAAGTCCCCGTGGGAGTTAATTTTAGGACATGGTTATTATGCGAGTGCAGACAGAGCCTGTGACAGACTTGTTTTTTCTACACTTCCTTACATTGACTCTGACCCAAATCCAGATCTCATAAAAAATATTTCCCAAACAAAAATATTCCAGTAATTACATATGAGCTCTCATGGGACAAATAACGACATTACAAGACTATATTTGTAGTTGCCATGTTGAAAGGTGACTGGCAAAGCTGCTTGAAAAAGGGCAAACTGTTATGTTAGTATCTTCTGGACTAGGGAGAAAAGAACTGTTTCCCATTACATGACCCATTTCTCATAAATTGTAGCTGGGAGCACTTATTTTCTCATGTTTCATGCACGCTTTTAGTTCTTTATGTGCAGGTTTGAGTAATGATGACTAAAAGGCTAGGCCACCTAGTGTGTATTTAGTGGACCTGATTCTTATTCACACTAGTTTGACACTGGATATCTAGATTGACTTAAATAAGGTTAATGCTGATTTATACCAGTATGAGAGCAGAATGAGTTCTTGCCAGCAAGTGCCCTGAACACAGCACTGGCTCTACTTTTTAAAATGTGGCTTCTCCTATAGCCTTGGCCTCAGTTTTCCCATCTACAAAATGGAGACTGTATCATCTGTCTACCACACAAAAAGGAGGATTAATTAGCAGATGTTTGTAAAGTGTTTCTTTTTTAAAAAATGTTTGTTTTGTTTGATTTTTAATGATTTTTTTTTTGAAGTTCAGTCATGTACCTCCTGTTTTGGGCCAAAGTCTGTGTCTCTTAGAACATGGGTTTTCAAACTTTGAGTTGCAGCTTGGTAGGGTAAGCCGCTAGCTGGCTGCAAGATGCTTTTTTTTTTAATCTGACCATCTGCAGGCATGGCCGCTCCCAGCCCCCCCAGTGGCTACAGTACATTGTTCCCACCCAATGGGAACTGCAGGAAGTGATGTGGGCTGGACCACCACTTCCTGCAGCTCCCATTGGCCAGGAATAGCAAACCACGGCCACTGGGAGCTAGCAGTGGTATACAGTGTCTCATGGCCAGCTCACGGCTTACACTTACAAACTGCAACCCAAAAATTGAAAACCCCTGTGTTAGAACATAGGAAATAAGTGAGGTTTAGTAAGCTGCATGCTTGGCTAACTATGCAATTGTCCAGACCAAGGAAGACAAATAATGACAAACCTCACCTTGACAAGACTGGGTGCAGGATTGGGCCTGAAAAGTCTAGCTCCCCACTGACCAATTCTATAATTTATTCTTTAGTTGCTTTGATGTAGAAGCCATATTCTCTCTCCTTCTACAGCTCCTCTATATCCCCTCTGATCTTTAATAGAAGAGCAATCCCCTAGGAACAAAATCCCTTCTTACTGGACATGCCTTCCAACCTCTGGTGTTTTCTTGGCTCACCGATCACTGCCAAGTAGGGCTGCCAGATGGTTTCAGAAAAAATACCAAATAAGAACAACAACAACAACAAAAACACTCCAGGAAAAAGTTTGTTGAGCAAAAAAGAAAGACCCCTGAGAGTTGTTAAGCAAAAAAAAAAAAAACCCGAAACCAAATGCCAACAACAACAACAAAAAACCCCACACTGTGGCCCCTTTAAAAACCATGTTGTGAGGCTTTTTGTCGCTAACAGGATGCCGGCTGATGCCCGCCATCTCGCCTCCCTGTGCCAAGCCAGACAGCTCCCTGGTAAGCACTAGGGTTGCCAGACTGTCTCTGTATTGAGCCAGACAGCCTGGAATTTTCGCCTCCTGGCCGGGAAAAGATCACAAAGTAGTGGACATTTTAGGTGTCTGGTATTTTCTGAATTTTTTTACCAGACAGGAGGCAAAAATAATGGACTGTTCAGTTCAATACCGGACACCTGCCAGCCCTATTGCCAACAGCTAATCCAGCAATGGGCAACGTAGGCTATGAGTGGGCTGCATGAGTTGCCCTCCTTCATCTCAGTGGGCAGCAAGACTGTTGTAATCAAGACTATCTCCTAGGATTGGGTAGTTTTGCTTTAACCACCCCCCACGCACGTCTGTTCCTGCATTCCCTCCCCCTGTGCTCCTGCCAGGAAGCCGCCTACCTCCCCACGCTGCTGCCTGGAAGCCATCTTTGTCCCCTCCTCCCCACCTACATGTAACTGCAGTTACACATTTACTTAATTAAACACATTTTAACATCCCTGGTCCTTACCCTGTCAAGACACGGCTGTTGTAAAGCCAGTGCAGCCAGTGTAATTTTGTAGTCTACAGCACTGTTTTACAGTGAGGTCTGAAAGGTAGGGAGTTTCAAAACTTGGGGTCAGTTAGCAGACACACAGGTTTTACTAGGGAGTTTCAGTGGCGTGTCAATATCCTACTTCTGTAAAGCACTGATCACATGCTTAGCTCCTACTGACTGCAGTGTCATTAAACTAGATGCTTAAAATAAGCATGTGCTTAAGGGCTTTGGTACATCTATTCCTAACTGCAGATCTGGTCCCATTAACTTGAACATGCCCATGACTGATTTGCAGTTCTGAGGACCAGTCTCTAGGATGCGGGAGAGGGGAGAACTCTGCTGATTATTTCAGTGGGGTTTTAGTCCTGGCTTCCATATAGTTAGCTGGCAAGTCAATCAGTGATAGAGAGGCAGTAGCGCGGGAGGAGGGGTGAGACTGCTCCCTGGGAGCTGGAGCGTGCGGCGAGTCAGCTTTGAAGCCTGTATGTAACCATGTACATGGTTACACTTTCACATCCCTCGAAACCACCCAACATTTCAAGTGACTTGACCAGGATCCCACTGGAAGGCAGCCACAGAGCCTGGGGAAAACCCAGGTCTCCTGATACCTCAATCCTGTGCCTTGACCACAAGCCCAGCCTTCCTCCTGCCAAAAGTGTGATGGTGTCAACACAAGAGTGTGAGGAAAGTGTCCAACATAAGGTATATCGAGGCAGCATGTGACAAGCTTTTTGGGTCTGGGCTGCTGACTCACAGAAAAATCAGTTGGGGGCCGCACAGAAGGGAGAAGAAGAAAAAAAAACCCGGAAAAGCCACTTCAATTATGTGTCTCTCAATTAAGCAGAAAGACACTGCCCACTTTCCATTTGCACACCAGAGTCTAGGGGGGCAGGCTAGTAGATTTTATCGGCCCTCCCTAAGCTCTGGGGTGGGACCAAAAATGAGAGGTTCAGTGTGTGGGAGGGGGCTGCCACGAAGTGGGCTTGGGTGTGGGGTCTGGCAGGAGGGTGCAGGAGTGGGCTGGGTTGGTGGGTCTGGGAGGGTGGTAGGCTTAAGAAGCAGCCTGGGGACAGGATGGCTGGGTTGGAGATAGGGTGCAGGAGTGGGCTGAGAGTGGGGGCTTTGGGTGGGAGGTAGGTGTAGGAGCAGGTGAGGGTGTGGGGTCTGGGCTATGGCGGGGGGGGGGTGTTTACTTGCTGCAGCTCCCCAGGGACACATGCCTTTGACCCCCTCTGCTCCCAAGCACTGCTCCCTATTGCTCCTATTGGCCATGATTATGGCCAATCAGAGCAGTGGGGGAAAAGCCTCCAGGTCACGCTTTGCTGCGTTGCTGTTTCCCCGGCAGGGAGGAGGAGGAGCAGTGCACAGAGCCACTTTAGCCCCGCCAGGCAGAGCCTGTGGGTCAGATCTGGCCTTGGCATGCCTGACTCTGGCTTGCAAGGCTTGGGGCTCCTCCCCACTCCCCCACAGCAGGCAGCTGTGTTTGGGGCTCCTCCCCACTCCCCCACCTTTGCTGTGTTTGATAATGTCCTGCATCCAGGGGATGGTTTCCCCTTTATTTCATTATGGACTGTGCAAAGTGTCAAAGAGTGTGATACAAAGGGAGAAAGCATCCCGAGGAAGCAGTGGAGATGGCTGTGGAGACAATGGGTGTGTCTATAGTCCAAAAAACCCTTCAATTATGTCCACACTGCAATCGTGAGCTTTTAAAAAAAAAAAAATCAAAAGAACAGAGGGATTTTTCTGACATTGGGAAACCTCTTTCTACGAGGAAGCAGCCTTTTTCTGAAAGAGCTCTTTCGGAAAAAGGCACGTGTGGACGGGGAAGAGGGAGTTCTTTTGCATGATGAGGAAAGAGGAAAAAGCACAGGTGCTCTGGTGGCCACTGCATCCATAGCAATCACAGCTTAAATGCGAGAGAGCGTCCATTTAGTGAGGACATTATCTTTTGAAAAAGCAGATGGCTTTTTCGATGCGCTTTGGCAAAGTGGACCCTTTCTTTCGGAAGTAGTTTTTCCGGAAGATCTCTTGCGAAAAGGCTTCTTCTGAAAGAAGCCTGCAGTCTAGACATTGCTAATAGCTAGACAGTACAGGGAAGTATCTCTGCAAGGCTGAGAGACACAGAGAAATGCAGAACTTTGGAGTTTTATTAGTCACCTGTTGAGTAGGAAACTTTCCCAAGATATATTTCTGTAAATGCAGGCTTGCTTAAGGGAGGGGCACAGCAAAGGAGGCAATTGCTCCAGAGCCTGGCCATTCAAAAGGGCCCAGGACTCCTGGCCCTGCCCCTTCTGCCAGATCCCCGCCCCCTGTCCAGGGGCCCAGTGAGGCTGTCAGCTCCCCGTGTGTATTGCATGTTCCATGGATATAGAGCAGCATTTCCAATAGCCAAAAGTGGTGAATAAATATATTGCTTTCTCCCTCCTCTTTTCTCTGACCGTTTGTTCAAGAACTAGCCCAGTAAAGCTAGAGAGACCCAGAAAAGCCCCTGGCAACAACAGCCTCTTAATATGCCACATTTAATGGTAGTAATAAGTACACATAATGCCAGGATCTGTAAAGGCCTTTTGCACAGGGAGGCTAATTTGCATCTCCCTTGGATCTCTGCGCCAATTATCCTTTTTTCTTGATTTATTTTTTGTTAGGATGAGTACTAAGGCATTTCCTTTGCCAAAAGAGAGGCCGAATGACTAATACCACTTGGTTAGTGAACTGGGCGGCATTTGAGCAAGCCAGTTATCAAGACTCCTGGAAGGATAGTGCGAGCAGGAAGTGAAGAGTTGGGGGTACAAGCCAGTGACTTCAAATGTCTTTTCGAATGTCTTTCAATGTTTTTTTTTCTTTTTCCTGCCATAGTTCTCACAGCATTTGTAAGTTGCAAGCATTACTGTAATTCTGAATTGCCAGCTTTTACTTGTGAAGGACTGGATGGAGTCAAAATAGCAAAGGCTGGAGCCTGGAGTCATAATAATACTCTTCTGACGCAGCCTTTATCTGTGACGGATTTTACAAACATGCTATGTGCCAGGAAGGCACATGCCTGGGAAGGGCTGAGGGGGTGGGACGCACTCTGGGAAGGAGCCCAGTTCTTCCTGGAGTTTCCATAGTGATTTTGCTAACAATATATGACCAAGGTCTTCTGGGAAAAGGGTGCATTTGCTTGAAAAGAAGAAGGGAGGCTTGAGAGCCTATTCATGATTTTCAGAGTTGTTTCCTTGCATTGGCAGCGAAACACATACTGGGCTTGTGTGGGAAATGTTTCTGTAACAAAGTATGAAGTGTCTGCATCAGCGTTTCCTCTTATTTTTTATGTCCATGCGGTGTGTGGCAGGAGTGGGACTGACGGGCTGAGGTGTGCGAGGGGGCGAGGGGCAGGAGCAGAAGATTGGGATGCAGGAGGGTGAGGGCTCCGGCTGAAAGTACAGTCTCTGGGGTGGGGCTGGGGATGGAGGGGTTTGGGATGAAGCGGCGGCTCAGGGCTGGGACAGATGGTGGGAGGAGGGGGACAGGTTGAGGGCTCTGGCTGGGGTGTGGGCTCTGGGATGGGACTGAGGATGAAGGGTTTGGGGCGCAGGCTGTGCTGGGGAGACAGCCCCCCCCCAGCCCTATTTCACCACCGCAGCTCAGGGCCATGTGAAAAGCACCTATCTACTCCAGAAGGCACAGCTAGGGGAGGGGGACCTGTCCCCCGGCCATAGTAGTTGTGGGAAAGCTTCATGGAGGTGGGACTGGTGGGGACAGCCACCTCTCCCAGGTGTGGCAGCTCTGGATTGGGGCCAGCAGGGAGAAGCACCTCTATCCTGGGTGCAGCAGCTTTGGGGCTTGGGGAGAGGCCTCTCTTCCCGCTGCAGCCCTGAGCCCCTGAGCTGTGCTTAATCGGCAATCCTGCAGCCACATGGCCATTCATCTTAGAGAGAACTTAGATCCGAATATACTGCACAGCAGCCACTGTGTCGGGCTTGAAAAGAGGGTGGGGGCGAGGAGTTTGTTGAGGGTCTGGGTAGTTACCCCCGTCCTGATGCAGCATGCTTCCCTCACGGCTGGCTAGGAAACAGAAGCACAAAGACCACACGTACTATCTGTCCTTGTCAGAGAGGCTTGCATTACAGGGTTGGTGCGAGGAGACGGCAGTCCCTGTGTTTGGGAGGGGGGCAGGACCTGGGGCACTGGGACTGATATTTGCAAAGGTGCCTGGCTTCAGCCCTAGTGCCTTGCCCAGACAGAGTCTGTCCCTTTACACTGCCCCGGGAGGTGTGTCCCCCTTTGTAAAATGGAGAAGAGAGGGACAGAGAAGCTGACTTGACCACGAACCCACAGCTTGGGGAAAACCCAGGTCTCCTGACATTCGATCCTGTGCCTTACTACAAGCCCAGCCTTCTTCCTGCAAGAAGCGTGATGGGGTCCACACAAGAGTGTGAGAAACGTGTCCAGCATAAGTTACTCAGAGGCAGCTGAGGCAGCATGTGACAAGCAAACACACTCGTGACTGGCCTCAGGGCTGTACTGTAAAGAAGAGCTGCTTGCAGTTTTGCCATGGCCCGGCCCATCCTGTGTTCATTTACTGATGGTGGGTTTTACCAAGGGGAAGGATAGTGTCCAAAATATTTGCCCTGGCAACAGACACAGAGGCTGAAGCATTTCAATACTGTGTTCTCCAGCTGCCTCCAGGTCGAGCTGAGTGCTAGTACCCAGGGAGAGGAGAACTTAGGCTCTGCAGCAGAAAGACTGAAACAAGCATGGAGTTGTGGTTATGGGGAGGGCACCTTGGAAAAAAGCCTGCAATTGGGAGGGGTCGTTCGAATGGTTGCCAGATCAAATGAGTCAACTCTGCTTTTTAACTCTGCTTTCGGCTTATTTAGATTTGAGCAACTCAGAACAGAGCCTTGTCCAGGGAAATAAGTAACCATTCGGAAATCATTTGGCTTCTGTAAGAATTTCCCACTGCTGGAATTCCTACTAGTGGCATTAACATCATCAATGATTTGCTTCTGGAGACCATTCTCTTTACACACTAATCTGATTGGCTGAATTCAACTTAGGTCCATCGATTTCCACTCCGTTCTCATTCTGCTACATGTACCAAATCTGATAGAGCAATTGCTGGAGTGAGTGGCCAAGGAAAATGTATCCACCCTCTATATTTGAGGATGAGTTTTCCAGGTGAGGCATATTTCTTGGGGAAGCTTGCTCTACTACCACCCTACCACCTGTATGCCAATTAGGGTCAGGACATCAGCTACTGCAGCCCCCAATGGACTTTTTCTTAAAACAAGCACTTACAGATGTGAAGAGATGGAGGGTTTAGATAGACCTTGAAGTTCAAAGGCATCCGTTTATGAGGGAATCCGTAGCATCTGAGTGAATTCATTTGCTTTCTAATGTACAGGCCGCCTGTTAGCACAGCTCTCCTCATATAAAGCAGTCTGCCCTCCACATTCAATTTCCGCACCGTTTATCAGCGAATACCCACTGAACTTATTCCCTATGAAATAAACTGAACAATTGGATTAACATGTACAAATTGAATTTCAGCTTGTGCATAATGGATGCTCAGTAAGAGATAAGGATTAATCTAGATCCGTTCTCTTTTCAAGGTTGTCTTTTTGGCTGGCATTACTCTTTCTGCATGCATGTGGCCTGCATGTTTGAACATGCAGCTCCGACACATGCCGTACTGAACTTGTCTTTGTTTCCTGTTACACATCTTGCATTCACAGGGCTCCAAGCGGTGAGGTGAGAGTGCTCAGCTCCAGGCAGAATAGTCTGTTGTGTCTTCAGCGAGCATAGACTAATGTACTTGTACTGTCACAACCAGCACCCAACCAACTGTGGGGGGACACGAAGGGGAAGGGCACATTTTTCTGAAATAGACAGATGGACTGCTCTGGCATTGGCTTCTCTACTTCTCATGGGTGCCATAGCTGGATGTGGGAGAGCGGGGGAGAGGAAAGAAGACATTATGGGGAGACTAATTGTGGGCAATGTAAAAATCTTATTCCCTTGTCCCTTCTAGCCTGCTGTATCTCAATCTCATGATCCTGACACCTGCCCAAGTTGTCTTCTCTCCTAGGTCTACCACCCACCACCACAGTGGTGGGATGCTCTTGTGCAAATACCCGCCCCCAGAACCACTTTGGACAGGGCAAAAGGGCACCAGTACCTTCCGCAGGCGGGTGCTGGAGCCCCATTGAGACACGTGCTTAAAGGGATCTCCCTGGACAGCCATTTCTCTGCTGCTGCATGCTTTGGGACCTCTTATAGGGAATGAAAGCTGTAGCAGTGTGTGTTGTGGTTGCCGTGAGCCTCTTTGAACACCACAGCTTTTGCCCTAGTGCCTTTGGGTACTTTTCACTTCTTCTTCTTGTGCCATGGAGCCAGAGATGGCGCTGTGCCTGCTCTGGCCCCACATGGACATTTTGGAGAGCATGCAGCTGCTGCTCCATGCTGCCACACTACTCCTACAGGAGCTCAACACCGAATTCAACGTGGAGTCCCTCTCCCTGAATGTGGCAGCTTCACTGTAGCATCCATACCCCACTGTCGAGAGGCAACACCAGTTCCAACTGGTGGGACCGGCTGGTTCCGGAGCAGTGGGACAACCAGTAGTGGCTCCAGAACTTTTGGATGCAGAAGCAGACATTTCTGGAGCCAAGTGCCTGGTTTGCCCCTGCTCTCTGGAGATGTGACACCCAGCTGTGGAAGCTGGCCGCCCTGGCCAGCTACCACTCTGTGGCAAACCAGTTCAGGGTTGGCAAGTCCACAGATGGTGCCATCATCATGCAGGTAAGGCCTTCTGGGGGGCTTCAGTCCCTGTTCGGGGGAAGGGAAAAGTCCAGGCTGGGAAGGGTAGTGGGGGTGGGGGTAGGGAAAGCCTCATCACCCAGGGAGTTGTGCCATCCCTCCCTCACATAGCCCTGCTGGTGGGGGGACCTATGAGGTGAGCGGGCCCTGGCATATTTGGAAGAAGAGGGCATCAGAGGGGGCAAGCACCCCCCCAAGGGCTCAAGCACCTACCCAGTCTCATTCTGTATGTTCCCTGGGTTTCTGTGTGCCCTTCTGCAGGTTGTCAGAGCCATCAAAAGCGGCGAGGAGTTCTGTGGCACCTTAACTCCTCGCCGCTTTTGCAGATTCAGACTAACACGGCTACCCCTCTGATACTTAGAGCCATCAATGACATCCTGCTCAAGGGGTGGGGGTCACCCGCCTGCAGGACGTGGATGCAACTGTGGCTGGCTTCACAGCCATGGGGTTCCCCTACTGCGGGGGAGTCGTGGATGGGACTCTCATCCCCATCTGAGCCCCAGAGCATCAAGTGTCCCACTTTGTCAAGCAGAAGGGGTACTTTTCAATGGTGCTCCAGGCCCTCATAGACTACCATGGCCACTTCACAGACATTTATGTGGGGGTGGTTAGGCAGGGCACATGACTTCTGCATCCTGAGAAACTCCAGCCTGTTTTGCAGGCTGTAGGCGGGCACTTTCTTCCCCCAGTGGGAATTCATGGTTGAGGGATGTCCGTATACCACCGTGCATCGTGGCAGATGTGGCCTAGCCCCTGATGCCGTGGTTGATACGGCCGTACACCAGACTCCTCGACCCCAGCTTGGACCAATTCAACCTGCAGTTGAACCAGGCCCACAACCAGGTTGAGTGCACCTTCGGCCGGCTGAAGGTGAGATTCTACTGCCTGCTCATCCATCTCAACATGGGGGCTCAGAACATCCCAGAGGTGGTCACAGCATGTTGGGTGCTGCACAACATTGTTGAGAGGAAGGGGGAGGCCTTCCTCCTGGGGTGGATGGCAGGCGAGGGCCGGGCGTTCAAGCAGCCCTGGACAGCGGCCATTTGGCAGGCCCACCATGACAGGGTGCAAATCCGAGAGGCCCTCAGGGAGATGTCCTTCCAGGCCCCACAGTAGGTTGCCCCATGGCCTCCGGCCAAGGGCCTCTGTCTTGCGTTCACATCCCCCTCCCATCCCCAACTCTTCCCTCACCTCCCAATAAAGACAACTCAGTTCTTTAACCGAAAAATAAACTGCATTCATTAATTTGGGACGAAGGCTGAGCAGTGGCTCCGATCTGGGAGGGGAGTTAGAGCTGGGAGGAACGGCTCCTCCCAGAGCCTCGGGTGAAGGGGCCACGGCGCCCTTCATGCCGGGTTGGGGCAGGCAGCATGGGGAGGTGGGCAGGATGAGGGGCAGCAGAAGGGGGCATGGGCACGGCGGGGAGGGGGGGAAGCAGGAGGGGGCAGAGGCACAGCAAGGGGGGCAGCAGGAGGGGGCAAGGCCATGCCATAGTGGACAGCATGGACGATGTGTGCCATCATGGTGGACATGATGTCACACATTGGGTCGCAACACTGCAGGAACTGCCCCCATCGTCCATCACTCCCAGCTGGTCCTGCTGCAGAGAACAGAAGACAGCGAGGAGGTCAGTCAGCTCTGCCCAGTGTCCCTGAGCCCCGTGCCCTCCTCCATGACCCTAACGTAACCCAATCAATACCTGTGCGTGTTCACATAAAGGCTAGTTAAAAATCCTGGGAGTGAAGTGATCCTCCATGGGTTGTACCACAGGGACACACCCCTTTTGTTTGTCCCCTAGCCACTTGGCATGCTGTGTCTGTCTACACTCCCAAAGGTAGAGCAAATGGCTAATAGTCTCACTGTGAGCATGTTGCTGTCGTCATGTTTGAGTGCACATCCTCATTGCCTGGGAGCAAGTGTGGCAGACGAGGTCTGGGTTCTCCCACTACAGTCATTGATTTCCTTGGAGATGGGGCCAGGGCTACTGAGAGTGTACTGTCCCTGCAGCAAGACTCAGTGGGCCACAGGCCTGGGGCTGCCTGCTTTCCCACTCACTCTCGCCCCCCAGCCTCCAGACAAGTAGCCCAGAGAAGTGTGGGGCCACAGTGGGGGGATTCCCTCGGGGCAGTAGAGGGGCAGGGAGCAGCCTGGGGGCTGCGCACACAGGGCTGGCTCACTGCATTTTTCCCCAGGAGCAGCTGCTGTGTCGCACGGCCAGGCATGGCTGCGTGCTGTCTGTATGAGGCACCCTTCGGGAGGTGTGGGGTCTGGCCGGCACCCTTGGGGCTTGGCTGCTTCCAACCAGCTTCCCCCCTCCCGCCCCCAGGCAGGGCATGTGTGGCCACCAGGTTCCCAGGCGTGCCCTGGGCTGCCTGCCATGTTCACGTGCCACACAATCAGGTTGCATGAAGCTGCAAGAGGTTGCATGTGTTACGTACTGCTGCACAGTATGGAGCTGGAACTGCCTAGTGACACTCTCCCACCTCCAGGCACCCGCCTCTCCTGCCCTTGCAGGTGACAACCACAACACTCACCGGAGGATACGTCGCCAGCCTCTGACAAGGCCCGGGAGATGTCCTGGCTGCTGGGCACTGGCTTGAGGTGGAGGGTGATGGTGGCCGTGCGGTCCTCTCCCTCCTCCTTGGATGTGGTGGTTAGGTCACCCTCCTCCTTCAGGTCAGGTGGTCTGACCACCGAGGTGCACAGTCCGGTGTCCACCAGTGGCGAGGGCCCTTCCACCGTCGTGTCCCCCAGGAGGGCATGCAAGCGCTTGTAATGGGGACAGGTGTCAGATCCTGCTCCCCCACCCTCACTGGCCCTGACATAGGCCAGGCGTAGCTCCTTCACTTTGGCCCGGACCTGTTCCAGGGTCCGGGCTGGGTGGCCTTGCTCAGTCAGCGCCCGGGCCACGCGGCCAAAGATGTCGGCGTTCCGGTATCGGGAACGGGGCACTTGGAGGGTGCCCTCCTGCCCCCATAGGTCCAGGAGGGCCTTCACCTCTGCAATGGACCAGCATGGGGCACGTCGCTTTGTGCCCCTCCGGGTCTGCTGGGAGCTCTGGCGTGGTTCCTGGAATGGGGGTGCAGGCTCTCGGGTTGGCTCAGGGGCAGACATGCCTGTGGAGATGCAGCACACAGAGCCATGTGGTGGAGCTGCTGGCTGGCTTCAGCAGGGTGCCTGCGTCTTTGTGGGGGGGGGGGGGGAGAGAGGACTTGGCAAGCAAGAACTAGCAAGCTGTCAGTGCCAGTATGGAGCCGTCAAGCAGCCACCTACGTTTTTTTCCTGGAGGCCAGTTCTTGCGCAAAAACTCCCTGCAGCACATCCACACTGCCCTCTTGTGCAAGAAGGCCTATTCCTCATACGAAGCATCAGAGGTCTTCCGCAAGAAGCCCTCTCTTCCAATGCTTCACTGTACATCTTCTTGCCCAAGAATGCCCGTGCAGTGTAGACGCTCCACAAAGTTTTTGCGCAAGAATGGCCATTGTTGCACAAGAAGCCTGCTGTGTAGATGTAGCCAATCAGTTTGTGGCCTACAGTGTGTTGCATGGGCCAGAGACAAAGAACCACAATCCTTACCCCCAACCCCTCCACAACACCCTATGCCTAGTGTCCCTGCCCACAGGCTGACTCCATAACGAGAGGTGACCCCAGCTCAGAAGAGACCCCCAAAGGACAGGGTATGGGAAGTGTCATCTCTCTAGGGAAAAGAGCCTGAACAGGGGGCCTAGGGTATTGTCTGCAGTGCAATTAGACACCCATGGCAGGCGCAGCTGACTCCAGGTTGCAGGTCTCAGGCTAAGGGGCTAATTAATTGTGGTATAATTGTTGGTTGAGTTTCAGTGTGAGCTCCGGAACCCTCACACTTTACAAGGTTCTGGAATCCAGGCCATAGGCATTGACTTCTCCTCTAGTTGGGGGGGGGGGGGGAATGTGTTCACCCCCCTACCCACCCATTTCTAACCCTGCTTCTCCTCTGCCCCACCCCATTCCAGTGCTTTCCCAAAGCTCCCACCTCTCCTCCTCCCCTGAGTGTTCCACGAACTTGCTTCTCCCCTATCCTCCCGGAACCTCCTGAAAGCTGCTGTTTTGTGGCAGGCAGGAGGCACTGGGAGAAAAGGGAGGAGTTGGTTAATGGGGTCACCAGTGAGCAAGAGGTGCAGGTGGGAGGGGGAGGGCGAGGTGCTTGTCTGTCAGTGGGTGCTGAGCACCCTCTAATATTTCCCTATGGCTGCTCCAGCCCCAGAGAATCCATGAAGTTACCTCTATGGTCCAGGCACCCATCCTAGCCAGAACATGTCTATTAAGCAGCCTCTGTGCTCAGATCGGCTACTAGTGTCTAATTGCAGTTTAACCAGGCCCTGAGAGGGAACAAAGGGAAAGCACAAAATTAGATTTCTCCAAGCAGAACCTGGAAGACTGAGTGAGACAAGGGCCCTGATGAGTGTGTTCGAAACCCTGAGTAAAGGGAGGAGTGTCAGCCTCTGGATTTGGGGGTCTGATCGAACCAGAGCCCAGCAGTAGTAAGAGACATACATGCACTCAGGTGCCAGCCTGATGAGCCCAGCTGGGCTGAAGGTTTGGTTTGTGTAGTCTTTGGTTGGACTTCCACAAAAGAAGAAGTGGCCACAGTAAAGTGGCATGGTTGGAGAGCCAAGCCACTCCTATGGCCAGAGGGGGCTAAAAGAAGGTTGAGAAAATGGAGACAAAAATTCCTGCAGCACTAAGGCCAGCTGGGGTATTAGGGAGGTGATTTTGCCAGAGGCCTGCAGAAGCCAGAGGAATGAGCTATATGGGAGTTGCTGAGTGAATTAACTCTTAAAGGTAAATTTACAAAAGAGGAATTTATATTGGAGAGTTTAGGATTAATAACCCTCATCCTTAAAATCAGCACAAATAATTTGTGTCCCATATCCTATCCCTCAGCAGTCAGGCAAACACACAGCTTCCCAGAGCCAGACCTTATCTTCTGTTTTCTTTAACTTCTGTACTACAGCCAACCCAATTATTAGGGAACTGAGTACCTAATAATTCTCCCTACTAAAAAAATCCCCTCTATCACCAGTCCCAATCATAAATGTTTAGCACTTAAAAACCCTTTCTTAATAGTAGTTTTTCTCCTCACCATGGGACTGTAACTTGTTACAAAAAGAGTAGCTTTTTAATCACCAAGGGTGTGTCTACACAGCAGAGTTATTTCTTATTCCAAAAGAACTGTGAGCATCTACACAACAATTTCATTATTTTGAAATAACGGATGGTTTATTCCCACTTCTGTAAGCCTCATTCTACGAAGAACAACATCTATTTCAAAATAAGGTGCGTATAGATGCTCCACTTTGGCGATTTTGAAATAGCCCCTTACCAGGGCCATTCTAAGTTATTCCTCCTGGGGCTTTAAGTTGAGATAGCACATCTATATTAGGGAAGCCTGCCTCAGACTAATTTTGAGGTTCCCCTGAAGTTTCAGAATAGCTTATTTCAAAATAAGTGTGCAGTGTAGACATAGCCCTAGAGATAACCAAAAAAACCTCTTGCCCCACTGGTTGCTTTCAAAGGATTCTAGTATGGAGGTCTGCATTGTCCTGCCCCAAAATGGCCTTGTCTTGTATGGCTTTATTTGCAGTGCTATTAGACTAGGGGATGGCAGTTTTCCTTACATACAGGGTAGTATTTCTAGAAGAAAAAAGACTGGCCTGACTTTGTTCCCCCTGAAGCCAATAGTAGAACAACCTTTAACGTCAATGGGAGCAGGCCGATGCTGAGTGCTTTTTTTGAGTCTCAGCCAGCCTATGAAATGCTATTTTTGGATTTTTAAAGTGAAAAGTACTGTATTACTAGAAGGATTGTTATTAGAAACAGACCCAGCTACCTTTTCTCATGCATTTGCATTATTTCTAGGAACATGTTGTGTGGCAGGGTAACTCTACTTACTCCCGGGTCCCAGTACCCTACTCAGGATTTAATCTGGCAGTCTCATTACTGTGCTATTAGCTCTCAGCAGGGTTTAAGCTTTGGTCCCTGTAGCCAGCTACAAAGGGCATTGGGGCCAATGCCCCAGGGGCTGCCTGGGCTCTCAAAATAGTCCTCCCCAGCTCTCAGGAAAAAGAGGGCCCTCAACTCCACCTTTCCTCCCCTTTGCTGTCTTTGGCAATGTTGCCATTACCTGTCTTGGTTTGTCTGGACCTTTTCCTATCTGCTATGATCTCTTCTCACTTCACTCACTCTCTCCTCACAAGGTCTCCCTTTTAAAAGGCTCCACGGCCGCCTCAGGTGAGATCAGCTGGCTCTGACTGAGTTACAGCAGCCCTATCTCCTTTGCTCCTGATTACCCAGGGCTGTTGCTGTCTTTTAGAGCGGCCTTTTTCTCTCTCTATTGCAGTTCTCCAGCCTGACCCTGTCACGTTTGGTACACATCTAAACAGAAAAGTTTTAACTTTGCATTGAATAAGCTCCCTGGGCTTGTTTACAATCAGTGTTCTTAGTTCTCTTGGGAGTTGGCCAACCTAATTTAAAGAATTGGAAAGAAAACACAAACATTAGTTCGATAGTTTTAAAAGACTTTGAGCATGTCAAGCAATGCCTATCTCACAGAGCCAGAGGAGACCTTGAAAGATCATCAAGTCCAGTCCCCTGCCTTCACAGCAGGACCAAGTACCATCCCTGACAGATTTGCCCCAGATCCCTAAATGGCCCCTTCAAGGATTGAACACACAACCTCGGCTATAAGCAGGCAAATGCTTGAATTACTGCGCTATCCCTCCCCTCTGACTCATGCTTTTAGGAGGAAGTTTATCACACTAAAGCTAACTCTGAAAACATACTAAAAAGGAAGAAACATCTTGAAAGAGAAAAAAAGATGGATCATATCTGCAACTGCCACTTCTACAAGCCCATAATTTGCCTTTTCCTTTGGCTCTGGTTATGGGAAGGCAACCATACAAAACGAATTTCATCTCGGTGGATTAAATGGGCTCAAAAGGAGGCTCCATTTGCATTCATGAAATTGTAATTCCATATGCTTCAGGGATTTCAGACATAGTACAAGGAATTGGTATATTCACTGTAGTTTCTCACTATAGCTCCTTGTACCAGTTTTAACTACTTCACAAAAGCAAACCCAAAAATTACCCAGCCCAAGTAAAATGGTGGATTTATAAAATTGCACGATAAACATGTAATTAAAACAATATAATTGTACACTGACAGAATTTCTAGTTTACTGGGGATTAGGTCCTGAGATTTTGTCTGCACTAGAGATATTTTCTTCTGTTGCTATTACCAATTCACCTGAACCATGTCAACATTCTTGAAAACTTTAGAACAGATGAGTCTCTGGCTGCCAGAAACATTACCCACACAATGATGCTGATTCAGCGAGGTACTTAAGCACGTGCATGCATAAACAAATGCAACAAGGAACCTGATGGCACCTTAAAAACTAACAATTTTATTAGGACATGCGCTTGCATGAGTTCATCAGATGCAAAAAGTGAAAGAATCAGATGGAAGGGGTACAGAGATGAGAGTGTTACACCAGTGCAAGTTCTGTCAGGGTGGATGTGGCTCACTTCCAACGGTGATAAGAAAGTGAGGGTACCTAAAGGGAAACTTAGTGTATTGAGACAGACATTCCCAGTCTCTATTCACACCCATTCTGATGGTGTCAAGTTTACATATGAATTCCAGCTCAGTATTTTCACATTACAGTCTGTTTTTGAAGGGTGTTTTTTTTTGTTTTGTTGGGGTTTATTTATTTATTTATTTTATTTTTTGCTTAAGAATGTCAATTTTCAAGTCTGCAACTGTGTGTCCAGGGAGTGTTTTTGTATGCTACTGTTCTTAATGTCTGATTTGTGTCCATTTATTCTTTTGTATATATGTCAGAGGGGCCCTGCTGGCACATGATGGCATATATCTATTAGTAGATGTGCAGGTGAACAAGCCTTTGATGGTATGAATGAGTGTGAACAGAAACTGGGAATGGCTGTTTCATGACAAAAAGTAATTTTCCCCCTTTAGGTATCTTTACCTTCTTATCACACAGGAGGGCCACAGCCATCCTGTCTGCACTAGCACTGATGTAACACTCCCATATCTGTATCCCTACCATCTGACTATTTCATTTCATGCATCTGATGAAGTGAGTTGCAACTCACATAAGCTTATGCCTTAATAAAATTGTGTTAATCTTTAATGTGACACCGGACTCCTTGTTGTTTTTGCTGAAACAGAATAACACAGCTACTTCTCTGAAACCTGCTAAGCAAATGAGTACTCCCATTATTTAAAGTGAGACACATACTTAGGCCCTGATTCAGAAACATACTTATGTTCATTAGGCTTGCTCTCAGCTCAGTTAGATGGAATGCTGTGAAGCTGGAGAGTGTGCTCTGATGGTTTCAATGAGTCTGGGGAACTGGACTCCAATCATCTACACAAAGGACAGTCAATTCTTCTGCAGTGAAATAAGAGAGTCTGGAATGAGTCCAAGAGTAGAACTTTAGCCTCTGCATGACCCACTACATGCTACCAGCACTATTCCTGCTTCAAGGTCTCTGCTGATAACATCGGGGAGGCCAAGCAAGAATTCTGCTGGGTTGTGTGCCAAATTTACAATCAAATCTGATCCTCTGATTGATTTCACATGCATTGTTTGCAATGGAAGCTTATGTGCAGAAGGACTTCAGAATCAGGTCCTTACAGGCTCATCCTCAGGCTTAATTTAAAACATTACAAATCTGTTCCTCTTGTTGAGGATAGCTAATAGGGATGTAAAAAAACGGTTAAAAATGTAACCGTATAACTTAAAAATCCTAGCAGTCACATGCACTACGGGCTATAAGCCTGCTCCCAGCATGCACTGGCTTCTGGCCCCACTTCCGGGGAGCTGGCTACATTGCAGACTCTGTAATAGAAACTCCGCAGGGCTGCTGCAGAGATGCTGGCACTGCTGGTGGGGATGCTGGCACCCCCATGAAGAGTTTAACTGGTGGGGTTAACTCAGGGGTCTCCAATTTTTATAACCACAAGATCACTTTTTCAATGTAAGTGCAATGTAAGATCTACCGCAAACCCAGATACCCTTGCCCCACTTCCTTCCTGCCCCTTCTCTGAGGGCCTACCCCTGCTCTCCCTGCTTACTCCATCCCCCTCCTTCTCCCATCCTCACTCACTTTCACCAGGCTGGGGTAGAAGTTGGGGTACAGGCTCTGATCTTGGGCCAAGGGGTTTGGAGTACGTGTGGGGCTCTGGGCTTAGCTCAGCATGGGGGGATAGGGTCTAGAAGGGGTTTCCAGGTGCAAGCTCTGGGAAGAAGTTGGGGTTCAGGGGGACTCATGTCAGGGTGCAAGCAGGTTGAGTGCAGGAGGAAGTTGAGGGACAGAGGTTCAGGAAGCAGGCTCTGGCTGGGCATCATTTAACTGAGACAACTTCCAGGTGGTGGAGCAGTGGGGGTAAGGCAGGCTTACTCCTGCCCTGGCCCTGCAGTACTCCTGAAAGCAGCTGGCATGTACAGCAATGGCTCCATGTGCTGCCCCTCCTCTACAGGCACTGAGCCCACAGCTTCTACTGGCCACGGTTCCCCATTACTGATCAATGGGAGCTGCAGGACAGGTGTCTGCAGGCAAGGACAGCATGTGGAGACCCCCTGCTCTGCCTTTCTCAGGGCTGCAGGGACATGCCAGCCACTTCCAGGAGCAGCAATTATCACAGGGATAGTTACTCCAGCCACAACAGGTTCAGCATTTTAGAACTCACTACTCAAAGATTTACATTTAAGTGTAAGAGAGAAATGAAAGTTATGAAATGCACAGACCACTCAGAACCAAAAATAACCCACTTCGCAAGCAGTAAAAGGAGTAACAACAACTCCCCTCCCCCCAGGTATGTGTTGGGTCGGGAGATGAGAGTGAAGGACAGTGTGTGTTTGTGAGAATGACA
This sequence comes from Pelodiscus sinensis, assembly GCF_052426305.1. Classification (NCBI taxonomy): domain Eukaryota; kingdom Metazoa; phylum Chordata; order Testudines; family Trionychidae; genus Pelodiscus; species Pelodiscus sinensis. Next base: position 20,080,195 of record NC_143054.1, read on the forward strand.
GAGACACACACATGTGTGTAAGAATGACAGAGATTTGCATTCCCCAGCTCCCTCCATCCTCTTCTCTCTGGCTATGTCTAGACTGCAGGCTTCTTTCGAAAGAGGCTCTTTCGAAAGCATCTTTCGAAAGAGCCTCTTTCAAAAGATCGCGTCTAGACTGCAGGCGGATCTTTCGAAAGAGAAATCCGCTTTTTCAAAAGAGAGCACCCAGCGAGTTTGGATGCTCTCTTTCGAAGACGGCCTCTTTACATTGAAGAACGCCTTCTTTCGAAAGAGGAACTTTCGAAAGAAGGCGTTCTTCCTCGTGAAACGAGGTTTACCGCCATCGAAAGAAAAGCCGCGTTCTTTCGAAATAATTTCGAAAGAATGCGGCTTGAGTCTGGACGCAGGGGAAGTTTTTTCGGGAAAAGGCTACTTTTCCCGAAAAAACCCCTGAGTCTGGACACGGCCTCTGTGTGGAGATAGGGTGCAGCAGTGGAGGGAGGAAGGAAACCCTTACATCAACATTTTCCCTCTCGTCCCACCCACAGCCTGCACAGCAAGCAGAGGGCTCCCAGGGGGCAACTCCAAGGCAGAGGGCAGGAGCAGCATGATAGTGGGTGCAGAGGAAACTGAAGTGCCAGCGCTTGATAGCTTCCTGACCAAACCAGTCAGGATCACCTGTCAGAGGCACCAAGATCAGAGAATCCTAGGGCTGGAAGAGTCCTCAGGAGTTCATCGAGTCCAGCCCCCTGGCCAAAGCAGGACCAAGCCAACTAAATCATCCCAGCCAGGGCTTTGTCAAGCCGAGATTTAAAAACCTCTAGGGATGGAGATTCCACCACCTCCCTAGGTAACCCATTCCAGTGCTTCACCACCCTCCTAGTGAAATAGTTTTTCCTAATATCCAACATAGACCTCTCCCATTGTAACTTGAGACCATTGCTCCTTGTTCTGCCATCCATCACTATTGTGAACAGCCTCTCTCCATCCTCTTTGGAACCTCCCTTCAGGAATTTGAAGGCTGTCCAATCCCCCTTCACTCTTCTCTTCTGCAGACTAAATAAGCCCGAATCCCTCAGTCTCTCCTCATAGGTCATGTGCTCCAGCCCCCTAATCATTTTGGTCACCCTCTGCTGGAGTCTCTCCAATGTGTCCACATCCTTTCTGTAGTGGGGGCCCCAAAACTGGACTCAATACTCCAGATGTGGCCTCACCAGAGCCGAATAAAGGGGAATAATCACTTCTCTAGATCTGTTGGCAATGCTCCTCCTAATGCAACCAAATATTCCATTCACCAAGATCTAATGGGAGATCCTGATCTGCTGGTTGTTGACCACTGAGTTAACTGATAAGCATCAGCGTTAACTGGTTAAACTCTCACATTGCTAATCTCCAATATGAAAGTGCACTACTAGTAAATAAGAAATGGCAGTTGGTTGAATTACTTGACACTATAAGATCAATAAAAAAGAATAAGCGTAGGCAAAGACACCACTTTTCATGCATTTATTATATTTTCTTGTCTAGCACTCTCATTTTGAAAATTTCCAGATTGTCATTTATTTTGTAGAGGATTTTTGAACTCTTATGTGTTTCAGAAAGGTATGAAGAGATAGGCCCTGGAGTGGGCTGGAGTTTGTTCCTGTCTCTTTTCTTGACTCCGCACATTTGACCATTTGACCAAGTTAGATAAATTCTGTGACTCGGGGTACATCTATGCTGTACTGTTATTTGAAGATAACTAATGTTATTTCAAAATAACAATGTGAATATCTACACAGCCATTCCATTATTTTGAAATAGTTTTGAAATAATGGAGGGCTTAGTCCGAAATTTGTAAACCTCATTCTACGAGGAATAACGCTAATTCTGAAAAAACTATTTCAAAATAAGGTGTGTGTAGATGCTCCACTGCTGCTATTTCAAAATAGCCCCTCACAAGGGCCAGTCTAAATTATTCATCCCCAGTGCCTCTTGGGGCTCTAAATTGAGATAGTACGTCTACATTAGGGAAGCCTGCCCCGGACTAATTTTGAGGCTTCCCTGAAGTGTATATGTGCTTTTTCAAACTAAGGTATTTCAGAATAACTATTCCAGAAATAAGCATGCAGTGTAGATGTACCATCAAGCTACATCTAGACTGCACTGTTAAATCAGAAAAAGAAACACAATACAAAAATTGCGTATCTTTTTTCGATTTACTTTCAAAAGAGGCTCTTTCGAAATTTGGTGCATCTACACGGCGTCAAATTGCTAAAAAAGTGCTCTTTCGAGCCATCTCTTATTCCTCATAGAGCAAGGTTTACAGGAATGGCAAAAGAGCATGTCCGTTCTTTCCAAAAAAATGTTTGAAAAAATGGACATGTTCCTTGGACACGGCATTACTTTTTTGGATACTTCCAGTAGCCCAAAAAAGCAATGCAGTCTAGATGTAGCCTCAGTGATAAATTATTTTCCTTCTGTAAAATGCTTTGAAATCTGTGGACGAAAAGTGTTACACATAGATAGAGCTGGTCAAAAAACTGTAAAGGCTTTTCTCAAAAAAATTAGACAATTGTGATTGTCCTGTGGATTTTGAAAAGGATCCATTTTTTTTGTTTGAAATTTTTTGATTTTGAAAATTGGAAAAATTTGGCTTTCCCCCTCCATTTTTATCCCCCTCCCCAATCGCTCCTTTTCCCCATTTCCATTTTGCCACTGGAAAAAAAATGGAAATTTTTATTTAAGGTTCCACAAACAATGAAAATTTAAAAAACACTTTCATTAAAAACATTTTTTTAAATTATCTTGAAAAAATTAGACCACCTCAAGAGAACTATATTTATTATTATTGATTATTGACAGTGGTATTGGTGTAACTATTAGATAGGATGAATATAGATTTGAACTGTGAGATGGGGTCAACCTTTTTGTTTTGTCTAAAGGTGCACTACACAAATTGCATATCTTATTTCCATTGAATTTTGAAATAGTGTATTTTGAAATTTGGCGCATCTACACAGTGCCAAATTTCAAAATAACACACTATTTCGAGACATCTCTTAAGCTTTGTGGAATGAGGGTTTCAGGGATGCTGAAATAGCATGTTTGTTATTTCAAGACCTATCTCAGGGGTAGAGGGGTAGAAAGTGATCTCAGGGGTAGTGGGGTCCTCTGGGTTTCCCTATCTCCACAGCATTGTCCAGCAGGATGGAAAGTCCAGTTCTGAAAAGGTCTCATGCAAAGGTATGAGATGCAACTTTTGTCTCCTGTGTGGGGGGAGGGGGAGAAAGGAGAACAGCCAGCACAAGGCTGTTATGTGCTTTTTCCACAGCAGAGTGGGCAGAAAAGGGGAATAGACAGAGCCTTGCCTGTACTGTCATCCCTGCAATGCACTGGCCAGCACAGAAGGCTAAGCCGTGCCAGTTCTAGTGCTGCTATGCAGCTAGCAGGGACCACATTGCAATGTAGTTTTCAATTTGCTCCTGGGACAGTGCTACTGGGCAGTGCCCTTCCCTTAGGGCTTGCAGCCTTGCTTGCTGCAAACTCCCCATTTTCTTGAGCCTTTGCAACCCTCTCAGAGGGTTGTAAACACCTTTACCAGCACAGTGAAACATTTCAAAATGACATGGTGCTCTATAAAACAGTTACCCACCAACTTTAGCCTATGCCTGGCTCGTCTCCCACCTTTGCTCTGGTTGTGCCCTATTTCTTATATTGCTTCTTCCCAGTCTATCCAGAAAGTGATCTCAGAAAGAGGTCTCTGGGTTTCCCTATCTCTACACCATTGTCCAGCGAGTTTCCCTAAATCTCCAACTGCCAAAAGCTGAAATTGGATGAAATAGGGATTGGATCACTGAAAATTGCCCTATTCTGTTCATTCCCACTAAAGCACCTGCTATTGACCATTGTCATAGCCAGGATACTGGGCTACATGGACCATTGGTCTGACCCATTATGCTCTTTTGTTCTTACAATAAAAATTAGGACCAGATTCTGAGAGCTGATGAGTGCATGCATCTCCTATTGAAATCAATGCTGAGGAAATAACGGAAATTCTCAGGCCATGCCTTCACTAAATGGAAAATTAATGCTGCCATGATCAATCTGCCAGAATTTGATTTAGCAAGTCTAGTTAAGACACGCTAAATCAAACTCAGAGGATTCATTGTCTGGAACTCCTACTTCTGTGAGGAGTAACGGAAACCAAGGGTGATAGAAATGTAGCCGTGTTAGTCTGGGGTAGTTGAAGCAAAATGCAGGACAATGTAGCACTTTAAAGACTAACAAGATGGTTTATTAGATGATGAGCTTTCGTGGGCCAGACCCACTTCCTCAGATCAAATAGTGGAAGAAAGAAACCAAGGGGTACATTTGCTCTCATTGTCCTCCCACTGTGTGGATGGCAGGGAAACTCGAAACAAGGTACGTCAACTCCAGCTATGTAATTAACATCGCTGGAGTTGTGTATCTTCATTTGACCTTCTCTTTTAGTGTAGACCTGGCCTGAGTAGCTAAACCTTTCTGTTACAAGAATCATTACTGGCACCATTATCTGTCACTCTTCTTGTTCAGAAAAAGTGCATGATGCTCTTATACCTTTAGCTACATTGTAGGGTGACCATATTTCCTTAAACTAAAAACAGGACATTGGGTAAGTGCTCAGGGGAGTTTACAGTGTGCATTAAAGGTAAGGCAGTTTCATATATTTTATATATGTTCCTATTTTTTGTTTCATGTATTTTACTTAAAATGTAGAGGTTACTGGCACTGTTCCTTGTCTTGCTGCTGTTCTTCAGGGTGTAGGTCTGGCCCATGACCTGCCAGGTGTGGTGCTGACCCAAGCACCACTATATGGGACTGGCCTGACTCCTTGGCATTGCTGCTGATGTGAGCTCTGCCACATGGGGCTGGCCCAAGCTGCCTGGCATCACCACTTGCCTCTCTGCCCCAAAAGTTCCTTTGCCTCTTCCACCCAATTTGGAAACTTCTGGCTTATGGTGTTGAGGTAAGTCATCATTTGACTGCTCCAAATGCTTTTTTTCTAACCTGTGGATAGTTTGAGTAATAAAAATGATTTTATTAGGAGTAGAATAGTCTATTCTGAGTAACATTCAAGTCCTCATTTGGCAGGAGCAAATGGGACAAATGCTCAGTTTTGAAAAAAAAATATCTTGACACCTGGGATAGAGCTTAAAAAGGGGACAGTCCCAGGACATTTGATCACCCTACTACAAAAATACTTTTAAAATAAAGATTCAAGCCAGATGCCCATAGCCCATTTGTAACCCGCCTTTGAAACTTTTAGCTCAAAGAAATACTGCAAAAGATCTAGTTTGTGACTAAATTCCCTTTTAACATAATTGTGAGTATTTCAACCACACGTATTTATTTCTAATAAAACCAAAAGCTTCTTTCTTTATAATTAAACTAGTTTTTTGACCTTTTGTGCAATGGAGATCTGTAATTTTCCCCCCTTCTGTTATCACTCAAACTGTTGTCATGGAAATTACTCCATAGAAAGGAATTGAAAGAAAATAATCTCTTGAGGAAGATTGCTGTTTGAAAAGCATATATTAATTAGATAATTTAATCAAAAGCATAAAGTACACAATCTAAGAACCTTTGCAAGTACAATAATTCAATTCCAGAGCTTGATCTTTCTCTTCTGTTCATATTTGCTACACTATTGTTAGAAATCTATTAATAATTATTAATAGTCTGCTAGCACTGTTTTCCAGGATATTACCCAGTTGGCCACTGTAAGTACTTTGCAAAGGGTACTGCTTTTGCTGTCTAGTGCAATTTGGACCATTGATCTCACCTGTGCTTTTACTCTTCATAATAAAACCAATTTTCGTTGGTTATAATGTTCGTCATCGCATCCTTTCTTAAATTGCTGATTGCTGCTTAATGAGTGGCTTCACTTCTGCCATGTGTAATTATTTATATGGGGCTGATCTGGACTTGAAGTAAGTGGGACTCTTTCCATCAACTTCAGTATGTTGTAGATCAGAGCCCATATTTCCATGTGGAGAACTTTGGTTAAACAGAATTATGACTAGATACATTAATTTAAAATCACGGAATTGTTGAAATTATTATCACGTTTGAAGTATGGTATATAGAATTAAGGTTAAAAGAAGAAAAAACTAGACATTTTGGAATAAAACAAATATCACACAGTCTGGAAAGATTTTAATTTAACCTTAGCTCTGCTAACTTACTTTTGTTTATCCTTTTAGTAAAGGCTATGACATGAAAGAAAATTTCAGTCTTCTGTGTTGTGTCTGTTAACTATATTGTAACTACTATGGTAATCGTGGCTTCTCATAGGATAGATAAAGAGGGACTATGATATAATTTAATATATATGGTACTCAGTTTTCCTACCTATAAAATGGGTTTACTGTTACTTAACCTTTGTCTAGTTTTAATGCCATGCTCATTACTGAATATTTGTATTTCATCCAAGAGGGTGCTATACAGAAACAGCAAATCTCTGGATACACAGGAAAGATTTGTAAATATTTTGCTCAAGATTTGTATGTATTCTGCATAGAGCTGTTAAGGGACTTTCCCTTGGTTACAATGATAGTCACTAGCAGAGCTGAGACTAGAACCTGGGATAGCAAATCCCAGTTCCCTGCTCAGTCTAACTCACTCCCTTAATTAATTGAAAAATGCTTTGAGGTCTCTGGATGATTCATACTACATAAATGTGAAGTGCAGTACAATAGGAAAGCTATGGCAACTAATCAATTGAAGGAGAAGGTGGGGGAAAGACAAATATAGCTAGAAAAAAACATGAAATATATATAGAAAAATGAAAAATAAAAAATAAGCTTGAAGTATTCTGGGAGAACAGTATTAACTGGAGAGATGAACTGCATATAATGTGTGCTGCAGTCGGCGACAGAAAAGATGATTCATTGTAGGAATGATAGTGAGTGGTGAAATATTATCTAAAAATAACAGAATAGCAGAATTATTATACTGCTGTTTATCTGGCTTTAGAACCAAAAAGGGTGGACTTTTATGTAAACTGGTGATTAGATTTACAGAGAAGCTAGGGAACTAGGAAGTCTGCCGATAAATCTTTTGAATGTTTAGAGCCTCTTGGTATTGAGTAAAGGCATTAAGTAAAGACAACATCCGTCCAAAAGTGTCAAAGGAAGTGGGGGTGGTAACCAGAGAAGCCTTGGCAGGACTTTCCAAGGTCAAAAAAGAAAATCATGACACTGATGAGGGGACAGGACAATATTAGCTTCAGCAAATAAATAGTAATAAATAAAAAGCCCCCAAGAGTAGCTGTAGCAGTTTCCAAATTGATTTGATATTAGCTGGTGCAGGGAGGGGAATTTTTAAAGGAATAAATTAGGAAGGGCATGAAACAATTTCCATTTGAGAATAAGTAGAGAGTAGATCCAGCTCTCTGTTTAAATAAGTGGCCTTCATTCAGCAAAGCGTCTGTATTCAGGACAGGATTTTGGCACATTCTGAAGTGTCACTAAAGTCAATGAGATATATGCATGTTTAACCTTAAGCACCTCCTTAAGTTCTTTCCTCAATTAAAGCTAGTGATAATTATAACTTTAGCCCTTTCAGGAACCAATCCTGATTTCAGTGAATGTATTAATTAATGATAAGTAATCACCAAATCATTTCATTTGACGTTCTTCCTAGAGGTGGGTCTCAGACTGGTAGTTTTGTTATTTGTATTAGGTGATTGGCCTGGATGGCTGAAACTTTTTGAATGCAAGGGTAACAAATAATGACTTTTGTAATTAATTTTGGTTGCATAATTTGTACTTAAATTGTAAAATTGCTGGGACTCACAAATACTCAGCAGTCTCATATGTATAATCCTCAGTAACAAATACAATATGCCTGGAAATCAAAGGGAGCCAAACTCAGCATTTTTAATTACACATTTGTTTGTCCACTCAACCAGTTCTAAAAGCAAAAATCATTTCAGAAAAGGAAGTACAGGCATCCCCGACAAGCTGGTGCATTGTATATATGCATGTTGCGGGGAAGGGAGGGGTTCCTTTTAAGTTATAACCATTGTAAGAGAGTAACTTTGCTTTTCAGAACGCATTTGCTTTGCACTTATTAATAATTGAAATGCAGCAACTATGGAAAGGGGAAACTACTGGAGAATAACTGGACATAGATTAGAGACTAAGTTGAAACAAATTGATTAGCAGGATTTTTCTGAGCAAAAATGCTTGGGTAATCACTATTCCACTTTTTAAGGTATGTCTTCATTGCAGGGCAAGTCTAAGGCTAGAACTCAAGCTCATACCTAACCCCTTTTGCATCTGCACACAAATTGTATTAACCCAGGACTTGGTCTCAGGATCCCATGGCGGGTGCAGGATTTGAGTCTGGGTTAAGTTGGGATTTAGGATTCAAGCCTAGACACAGCCACACTGGACTTGCATTCCGGGAGTCTGCCAAAAGCATTCTACCATCCCATGGGCTGACTTTCTTTGTTCTCTGGCCAGGCACATTTGGTGAACAGTCAGGTTTTCACAATTCCCACACTGCACCTCAAACAAAGGGCTAGAGTGGCACATTTTGGGAGGGTACTGAAAAACCTGGGATATGGGTGGTTGGACTCCGGCCTGCATAATGCAGTATAGATACTGCAGCCCCAAGCTGAGATCCAGGGTTCAATAGTTCCTAACCTGGGGTTACAAATGACAATAGATACTCAAGCCCTGTATTAGCAAACCCAGGGTCTGCTAACTCTGGCTTTACATTGTAATGGATATAAACTCATAAGCTCTTCGAATCCTGCTTTGAGTACAGCACTAAGCATAGTATACAGCTGAGAGGCCACAGTTGAGTGAGACACTTAGGCTATGTCTACACTGTATCCCAGAAAAGCTCTGCCACATCCAAGGAATGCAAAAAAATTTCGGAAAAGCAGACGCATTTTTTTCGGCATCCCTGTAAACCTCGTTCTATGAGGAAGAAGGGATGTTCTGAAAGAGGGTTTTTCTTCCTGACATTTGGCCCTGTGTAGATGGGCCAAATGTCAGAAAAGCCTCTTTCAGAAGAAAAGTAGGAAAAGATATGCAAATTATGGTTTGCAATTTGTGTATCTTTTCCCAACTTTTCCCTGCAATGTAGACATAGCCTTAGGATATGGCTACACTGCAATTAGACACTTGTAGCTGGTCCATGCTGGCTGATCCTCGACAAGAGACTTGGATTAAAGGGCAGTTTAATTATGGTGCAGAGCAGAGGTGGGGAACCTTTTTTGGAGTGGAGGCCACTGACACACAGAAAAATCAGTTGGGGGGGCTGCACACAAATGAGAAGCAAACAACAACAAAACAAACAAACCTATCCTCATTGTTGTGGCCCCTGACTGAGGAGAAAGACACTCCCCACACTCCCCTCGCACCACCAGAGCCTAGTGGGTCCTGGCTAGTAGATTTTGTGTGCTCAAGCCCTACAGGGCAGCCTTGGGCTGGAGCACTAGTGCAGGCTCCCCAATTCCAGGGGTGGGATGGGACCCCTGAACCTCAGGAGCTGGATCCAGGCAATCCTGGGGCTATATCCAGCCCCCTGGCCTTAGGTTCCCCACCCCCTAGTGTAGAGGTTTGGGCTCTAGCTGGACCCAGGTTCTAGCACCCTGCAAGACAGGAAGGTCCCAGATCTTGGGTTTGTGGTCCAAGTGTGAACATCTATATTGCAGTTAGCCCAGCACTTGCAAGTCTGAATTAGCTGGCACAGGCTAGCATTGGGTGTCTAATTGCAGTGCAGACATACCTGCATATTTGTGTTAGTCCTGTGAATCTGAAGGTAAGTAGATACCTTTCTATGTTGGCCATAGGTGCCAAATTCCCCTTTTGCTGGGGTGTGTATGTTTGCCCCCCCCCCCACCCTAGATCTGCCCCCACTTCACTCCTTCCCCAAAGCTCCACCCCCAGCCTGCCTCTTCCCCTGAGTACACCACATCCCAACTCCTCCTCCTCCCTCCCAGGGCATCCTGAACCTGCAAAACAGCTTACAGTGGGCAGGAGACACTTGGGAAGGGATGGGAGGGGTCAGTCAGTGAGGCTGCAAGCGGATGAGAGTTACTGGGAGAGGATGGCAGAGGTTGGCTGCCAGTGGGTGCTGAGCACCCACAGAGTCAGTGCCGATGATGTTGCTGAATCAAAGCCATCATGGGGAATTATGGAAAATCCAAATAAGTTGCATAAAGAACTTCCAATGCAAAAAATGCAAAATAAAATATCTTCACAGAAGGTTTCTGTAGATTTCTAGTGATCCAAAGTTGTGTGGTGGCTAGAAAAAGGGACTGGGATTTATGAAATATGGGTTCCCCCTGATTATTTCGCTGGTTCACTGTGTGCCCTGTGTGAGTAGCTTAAATTCCCTGTGTCTTTGTTTATACTTCTGTAAAATGGGTTTAGCGATATTTACAGTCCCTACATGTCAGAGGTGTAATGTGGACTGAAATGCTTAAATAGCTTGCCTAGAATCTCCTAACGTGTTTTAACCTTTTCTTCAGGCTATTCACAACAGGCTATGAAAACCATGGTGGATTTAAAAAGCTGAAGAAGTGAATAGTTCAAAAAGCCTTTTTCTTCCCTTTACTATTTTTCTTCCCTCTATCAAAACCAGATTAGCTGTTCAATATTACAAGCTTTAGAGATCATTCTCCTTTCATCTAACTAATGGAGGAAAAGTACTGTAACAACTTTTACATTTCAGTCAATGAAATCGGTGAAAAAAATTAAATCAGCAAGATTTAAAAGCATATTATCTGTGTAATGGTCCAAAAAAATCTGGGCCACTGGTATTTTATTACCTTATGTATTGCCTCCTGAATAATCTTCCCTTTTCTGTAAGCACAATTCAAGTACTAGAAAACATCTGGAGTTTAAAATAAGGGGATAAATTGTGACCCAAAAGATTTCCCTAATAGCATATGCAGAGTTTTACACAGTCCGGTCTGTGAGTAGGAATGTTTCCCTGTCTCTGGCTACTTAAGAACAAAATCTGCACTCAGAAGCATGCAGGAATCTGGATGCAGTCTTTGTCTGGAAAGCATTGTGTTCTTTTCTGCAAACATTTTACAAGCCTGGAAGTGGCCCTTTCTCTTTAGTATAGGCCTGAGCCTGACTGCGGAGGAGCCTCCAAATCTCCCACTGCTGTCAATGATGTCACCATTTGTGCATTTGATGGGTCTTTAAGAAAGTGGGGGGGAAGGGTGCAAGCATCAAATATCTTTACGCTAACCTCATGAAGCATTCTGTTGGGAGGGCAAAACTATTGTCAGTGAGTCTAATTATCTAGAGTGTACGGGAAAGGGAGCAAACTAGCCAAAAAAGGGCATTTCAAGGGTAAAAAACCCCATTAATCAGAGGCATATCATTTGGCAAATGGATAAATTGTGACTCAAGAGTATTCCCCAATAGCATATGCAGAATTTGACACAGTCCAGCCTGTTACTAGGATTGTTTGCCATTGGCCCAAGGTGTAGTACCATGAAACAGCTGTAACAAATGTGCCAAATACAGCTATATAGAAGCAGGAGGCATGGATGAGGAGAGATGGGAACAAAGGCAGAGATGAGCTGCAAGGCAATAGGAAAGTCCACTAGCCACATGGCTTTGCCAAACTGTGTACCCAACAGAGGGCAGAAAGTGTGCATTCAGTAAAAGTAATCCACAGGCCATGGTGACCTGTTGGAAGAGTATAAAAGGCTCACTAGAGATAGACAGAAATAGGGTTTATCACTACCAATGGCACTAACACATGCACATAATTGGAGCCTGTGCATATCTGATGTCACATCGGGGTTTCCCCGACTTCTGCACCCCTGTAGTGACATGAACTGACTCCACCAGCCCCTAGAATAGAGGGAGTTTATTGCTTTTCCAGAATCCAGCACAGCATATATGTAATGTGGTTACAGGGCCAGGCCTAGGATGCCTCAGCCCCCCCCCCCCCCCCTTGAGATGGGGAAGACTGGGCCCTTAAATCCCAGCCCCCTTGCTCAGGCTACTTCCTCCATGATTCCAGACAGAAACTAAAAAACTCTCTTCCAGCCCTGCCCCCCAGCCAGGTGTTGGTCTCCACCCTCCTTCCTTTGTCTCCCTTCCTGGGAGGCTGAGCCTTTGTTGTCTGGGTTAATACACATTTGGGAGAGTCAGTGAGAATCTCCCCTCAGAGCACAGGGGGACCCCGGGTCACAGAGCAGACAGCCCCCATTGGAGAAATAGATTATTTCTTCCTCAAGCTAACTGTAAGCACAATAAGCTTAATAACCTGCCTAGGGGATTAATCCTGTGAGATGCTGACCATCCTCTGTGACTGGATGCCTTCAGTTTCTGTTCAAATGATCAGTGGGGCTGGCCAGCCCTTTCAGGAGGTGTTGAACACTGTGTTGCTATAACACTGATAGGCAGACTTGAACCTAGGTCTTTTAGAACTTAGAACTTGACCTTCTACCACATGAGCTAAAAGCTTGATGCCTATTAGCTAAGGCAGTGGAGCAGACTCAGTGTTGGTGCCACTAGATGGGACAGTACACCTGACCTCTCAGGTGTGTGGGTTACATAGACTCAAACCTTAAAGTAATCAGCCAAAATTGGCTGCCTATTAAGAAGTGATTTTCCAGAAAATGAAAAGCAAAATTTCCTAGTTTGCTGGTGACTACCATTATTTATTTGTTCTTCAGGAGTACTTGGAGAAAATGAGGCTCCATGTGCTAGGTGCTGTATATAAATAGAGTGAAAAGATAGTCCTGTCCCCAAAGAGCTTGCATCAAAGATTGACAGGTGACAACAGGTGGACACACCAAACAGATGGATCAGTGGAGAACACACAAGAGAACCATAAGGCATTCTGGCTATTAGTGTAATAATCATTGGTCACAGCATCCCAGCAACCTCACTATTGTCAAGTGCTCTGCTTATCACGTAAGGATACTTGGGGATAGTAATTCAAGACAAATGGTTGCTTGATATAAGAAATCTGCTGTAGAGAGTCCACTGTAATCTTTGGGGAAATTATTTGTGAGTAAAGTGCATATGTGCACTTGATGTGAAGTCCCCACTGCTGTTGTCACCAGCCAGAACCTAGTACTGCATGAAATTAGTCTATGAAAGGGAGGGGGCTGCTTTAGGGGACAAATAGCACAAAACCAAACACACTAGCCCCACTCCTTCTCTGAGGCCACTCTCCTGCCCCACCCTGCCCCTTCCCGGAGGCCTCCACCCCAATCACTACATTCCTCTCTCCCTTGGTGGCTTTCTCTCCACCACCCTTGCTCACTTTCACTGTTGAGAAATAAAGCTTTTTTCGACAGATCCCTTATGCCTCCTGCAAGGTGGTTTATAGGATCTGTCGAAAAAGGCTTTCTTTCTCGACAGATCCCCCTCTAGACTGCCAACAAAGTGCAGAATCGGCAAAAACAGTGGCCATTTTATGCAAATTAAGCACGGGATATTTAAATCCCCTCTTCATTTGCAATGTCGACCTGCCTAATCTACATCCCTCTGCCAACAGAGGGATGTAGTCTAGACATACCTGGTCACCTTACATGCTATTTGCAGAGCATGCAAATGAGACTCCTGTAATGACAGGTGCAGTATGGTAAGGAAGAACACACTGTACGCTGTTGTTTTAGCTCAAAGTCCTGCTGCATAGGTACTTAAATCTTCTAATGCTCAGTGCGCAACTAACTTCTGGTGGCATAAAACCACTTCCCCAAACATACCGGAATAGAAAAAGAAAAGCAAATAAAAAAATACTTACTACCTTAGTTGACCATATTTACACCACTTACAACATGTGGCATCAAAGATGCCACTCTGGGCCACTGAAACTCAGCTCTATCCATGGTCTTTCTACTGAAAGTGTGGTTTGGGACACTTCGCCAGACAATGTCAGGATCTTTTGAAACTCTTGTGTGAAGAAAATATGCTTACCTCTCCAGCCAAATACTTTGTTATTTATTATTGGTCACAAGCTGAGAAAAGGGTCAGTGTTGTGTAAAACACAGATGAAGACATAATCCTGCTGCCAAGAAATTTACATTTTTAGGGACCCTCCCTGCAGTATGTGCATCCTATGAGCATCTACCACTATAAACTTTATTAAGTGAAAACTAAACAGACATTAAAAATTGCTCCAGGTTTCTGAGTAATTAGGTCAGGTCTTCACAAAAGGGGAATGTTGAAGCAAGATATACAACTCCTGCTACATTAATTATGTAGCTGTAATCAACATTCCTTAATCCACATTTCCCTGCCATCTCCACATCAGGAAGCCAATGGGAACAAACGCTCCCATCAGCTCCCCTTACTTCTCACAGGACTAGGAGTACTAGCCCTCTGATGGGGGCATCCTCTGAGTTCAATTTAGTGGGTCTTATCTAGACCCACTAAATCAAACTCCAGAAGATTGATCACGGCAGCGTCAATCTTCCCCCGAGTGAAGACATGGCCTTAAATAAGACTTTCAAAGACCCAAAGGAAAATTAAGTGTCTTGCTGCCGCTTACAGTCAAGACCCTTTTTTTCTTTGAAAGTTATCCCTTAGAACTATAGCATGGGGTGAGGAGATGGCCTTTACTTTAGACCTAGCTTTTAGCATAATTGCTAATTCTGTGCAGGATCAGGACCCAAGTAAGAAGTGAGACTTTCGAATGCCTTGTCCCCGCATAGGTAGTGTAGATTCCAATGTGGTTCAATTATTTCCATTGAGGTGGCACGAGGACACAAAACAAGGCATCTTGTGCCTGGAAACAAGGTAGTTTCTACCAGAAAAAGGAAAGTTGTCTTAATGCAACTTTCACATGCCAACAAGCTCTACATTCAGGGAACTTCTACCCTGACTCTCCTTAGCTGTCTGCACTCTCCTTCCTCACTCTGGGGCCTGGCTGCTGACAGCATGATGCCTATCTGTGGTTATTTACCACCACATTGCCTCTGCTTTCATTAAATGATGGCCCACTACAAGCGCTGTTCTTGGACATCTCCTGCAATGTTCTGTTTGTCAGACAGCATTTCGCTGATAGCTAACGGACACATTAAACCAGGGGCCTGTCTCTAAGTAATAAATTAAGGTCTTGATCAAAATAAAGCACAATTTAGCTACCAAAAACACTGTCTGCCAGCTAGATAATAGGCTGGCCTTTGGCCAGTTTTTTGTTGAGGTCTCTTTGTGCTGTGTTGCCATAGTTATCCTACAGATAAACAAGGAAAGTGCTCCTTTGTCCCCGATTAAGTGGAACAGACTTCTGGAGCAAAGTCTGCCAGGATACAGGGGGAAAGAAGTAGGAAGCTCATTTGCAGCTGCTGTGACTTTTACATAGGTCACTGTGTGTGCCTGGAGCCACAGAAATTAACTGGGTGAGAGACAGGATTGAGGGAAGTAAATGTATTTAACACAAACACCCCCTCTCCCCTCAAAGCAACAGCAAAAGATTTCTGGTGGGGATTAAAAATAACAAGCAAGTTAAGTCTAAACTAAAAAACATATGAACCAAAACTGTCGTCAAAAGGCTTGATCCTCTTCCCAGGGAAGCTAGAGGGAACATTGCCAGAGTCCTTTGTGATGTTTTGGGGACTGAGAGTCACCTTGTTACACTCTGCCTGAAGCACAAGAGTGTCTTGCTTGTGTCAGCGCCTTAACCCCACCAGCCTTCTATATACACCCAATTTTATATTTATATATGATGAATATATATGTATATACACTTTTTTTCTGATTTATTGCAACATTAGCATTCCCAGCATATTTGCTCTGGGAATTTGCACAAAATATATTCTCAGGGTGATGGTCTTTTCTCATCGCAGTATAAATTGTGAACAATTAACAAACGATAAGCTTGTCTGCAAGACTTAGACTTCTCATCCCTTTGTTAGTAGCTCACCTGCCTGATGATCCCACAATATTGAAGAAGAAGAAGAAGAAGATGACATCCCAGCAATAATCAGTCAGACCCCTTCATCTCCTCCTAGCCTGAGAGTATGAGTTTTTCTGAACTGGCATCATGATGCAATGAGATGGGGTCACAACAACCAGACTGCCCAAGTTGGTCTCACTCAGCTGATTGAAACTGGTTCCAGACCCACCCCTTTTGCCCAAGGCCCTGCCCCTTTGGTGTCCATGGGATCCCAGCTCCCATGGTGGCTACTGGCCCCTGCCCTGTGCCCCTAGTGTCTGTCATTATGGCCGTTGGCCCCTGCCCTCAGCACTGGGCAGTCTCCTGGCCCTCGCTCCCTCCCCTCCTGCACCCAGAGCAACGGGTAACCCCAGCCACCCCTGGTCAGACACACAGCCCCAGCTCCACTTCAGCTCCTGGAGCAGCCAGGCAGTCATGTTGTGACACCAGCCATCCAGGCTGGCCAGGAGGAAACACAGTCCCAGACTTCCAGGCCAACAGAGTTAGGCATTCCTGTGAACAATAAGGCAAGATATTAGAAGCTTGTGCCCTTGAAGGCACATTGAGGGTGACATGTATGAAGCACTATTATATGAAAATTGCAATAGACAATAACAGCATGTCCCTGTAGTCAGGAGACTTCAATACTGCAATAAACCATCAGGCAAATCATTCAGATCAATGTGGACATGTATTCTAGTGTTTAGCCTCGAGGCCCAAGAACAGGAAATGAAATTATTTTCAGCTTCAAGAAAGGATGCACTGCAAACCTGAGATTTATGAAAGAAACTATATGGTTCTAGTGACTCTGACCTTCATTACTGATTAATTAGGCACTAAAACAATTCGACAGCAAATAGGCACCCTCAGTTATAAACCCCTAAGAGGATGAGATGGCAGCTATTGTGCAGATTCAAACTTTTTAATTTAGCAGAAAACAGCTCCTCCCAGCTGAAGCTGTCTTAAAAATCAGATGTGACTAAATCTCTCATTAGCAGGCATGGATCTGTTTGGGAAATATCAGTGATCGTGATTAAGACAGCCTGTTCCTAGCACTGACATGCATTTTACTTTCCACATTGTTCACACGGACAAAAAAGAACCCTACCAAAAAGCTGTGCATACAATCATTCAGTAGACAGAATTAGTAAGGTATCTTGTTAGAGACTGGAAGAAGGGAAAGGAAAAAGGGGATTTGTGTGCAGCCATATTAGGGTTGTTGGAACTAGAGCAAGAGACAGGCTAACCCTGAGGCCTTACAACGCGAGAGCGAGAATTGCAAGAGACACTGTCTTTGCTTCGCTCTAAAAGATAAAGATGGAATGCTGACTCCAACAGGAACCTTGAGATAAGGTAGCATCTCAAGGGAATTGTGTGGGAAGAAAGATAATTTCTAGCTGCTGTTGTGTGTAATGGGAAGGTATCTATATTGCCCTTTTTATTGTTTGTATTTGAAGATCTGCCTAAGGAAGGGGGGCTCTCCCCCCCCTGTCCAAATCAGTCTTCCCTTGCAATTGCTCGAAAAATAAACTGTCTCTGATTTGTTGCTTACAAACGTAGAGTGAGGACTTTGTTTTCTTCCACAAGACAGATTCTACCTCTGGACCAAACTCCCACTGTAGTACAGCCACTCCCCGACTTACAAACACGCCGACTTATGACCATCCGTACTTATGACCAACCTACCATTAACCCCATTATAATATTTTCAAGTTGAGAACCATGTACGTCAAGTTTTTCAAACAACGTGGGCAGTGCGTTTAATGGGTATTTCCGACTTACAACCAAATCGAGTTACGACTAGATGTTTGGAACATAACCTGTTCATAAGTTGGGGACTACCTGTATCACATTACTGGTCATCAATTACATGCTTTCACACTCAGTGAAGAGACAGAAGTATTCACAATCTGCATGCAGATGTGAACTTTGCAGCTGATGCCGAAAACCAGAATGGACCTAAAAACACCTACTGAAGGAAGCCTCAGAAGCCAGCAAAGTCTGTAGAGAGAGGGAAGATCTGAGTAGTGCTACTGGGTCATGGTTAAATAGCTACTAAACATAAACAAATCTGTGTTATGATTATTGCATATGGGTACTGAATTACTGGGCTAAAAGACAAATGTCAGAAAAAAGCACAAGTAAACAGCTGCTTTGCTGTTGTCATTGTGCCTGCTGGGCAACAGTTGGCTCATGGAAGTTGGTCCCAAATCTCGTTAAAAGAGAAATTTCCCGCCTGCAGGGACACAGGAGACATTGCTTGGTGGTATAGATAGAGTTTGTTACATTTTGATGTATGAACCCGCAGAGTAGACCCACTTCAGAACTGGTTATTTTTTCCCCCTTTTTGATGTCACTCAATTTTGACTTGCTTTAAGTAACCCTCAGGACTTTGTTGTTGCTATTTAACTTTTATAGTGGGGTGGCACACAGTGCTAGATCCACAAAAGGGACTTAGGTGCCACCCTGTAGACCAGTGATCAGGGCACTCATCTGGGAAGTGGGAAAACTAAGTTCACCTCCCTTTTCCAATTCCAGCAGATCAGCACTTTCAAACCTAGGTTTCACATATCCTGGACAAGAGCACTAATCCCAGGGATATTGGGTGAAGCAGAGAATACTCCTCCTCCTTCATTTAGCAAGAAATTTATCTAATCTGAACTGCTCTAACTCCAGCAGAGGGCTCATCACTGTACACTCTTAATGGAGAAAGGCACCTCATTTCCAGCCCTCTCAGCATTTCTAACAGGCTAGCTTAGGCAGCTCCCCACTCAGCTTGCTGGTGTTTGTGGATCGATTACATTCTTGGACACTAGCTTCCTCATGCACTGCATGCCTGATATGTGGCTTGGATCCCACTAGACAGCTGGGAACCTAAAAATTTGACTTTGCAATGCAGGAGTCTCTGTGGATCTAACTCTTGGAGGCCAACCAGTTAGTTCCTCATTTGCTAGGCCTGATCTATATGCTGCTTTTCAATCATATTGATACAACTCATAGGCTACGTCTATATTGCGCTTTCATGTGCAAGAAAATATGCAAATGAGGCGAAGCGGTGAATATCGCCGTGCCTCATTTGCATACTTAATAAGCTGCCATTTTTGCGCAACGTGCTTTTGCACAAAACAGAGCTGTCTACACGGCTCCTTTTTGCACAAAAACCCCCTCTTGCACAAGAACCATTCTGCCGCTTTTTTTCAGTCTGGTAGCACTTTATAGACAAGTGTTTTCCAATTTTATCTGGCCACGGAACCCTTTTAAACTCGACAGAATTTTGAGGAACCCCTAATAACAGTCTAATATATGCAGCTGAAAAATTAGACCACAAATAAGTAAGGATAATAATAAACAAATGCTAAACAAGATCATGAGATCAACATTTAGTTTAATTGCACATATTTAAAAACAAAAATCACATTTAATGCGTACAAAAAAAATTTAAATCATAAAATGTTATTGTAATGGAATTTTCTTGCAGAACCCTTATTTTCACTTTGCAGAACCTTGAGAACAGACTAACTTAGCTACCCTCTGAAGCACTCAAAAAGATCATTCCAAAATTATTATATCTTACCCAATAATTAAGCAGCTAAGGCTCAGGGAAGTTGAAATGTGGCCTCGTGCCATCTTCCCACAGTCTCATCAAGTGAAAACTTGGTGCAGTTGAAAATCTAGTTTACTCTATTTATAGCTGGTGCAAAATCACAATAATCTCTGTGCACCAGTTATTTCCCTTCTTCCAGATTTGGAACCTATTGACACGTTGCCTATTTTCAATGGGCCTTTGTAGATGTGTTTCTCTCCCCTACTCCCATGTTCCAAATATGTCTCTAAGTCAGTGGTCTCCAACCTTTTTAACCACAAGATCACTTTTTCAATTTAAGTGCAATGTGAGATCTACCTCAAATCGAAATACCCTTGTCCCGCTTCCTTCCCACCTCTTACCTGAGGCCCCGTCCCTGCTCCACCCCTTCTCTGAGGACTCATCCTGCTTACTCCATCCCCCTCCCTTGCCCATCCTCACTCACTTTCACCAGGCTAGGGTAGGAGTTGGGGTGCAGGCTCTGATCTTGGGCCAAGGGGTTTGGAATGTGTGTGTGTGGGGGGGAAGGGCTCTGGATTTAACTCAGGGTGGGGGGTTAGGGTCCAGAAGAGGTTTCCGGGTGCAAGCTCTGGGAAGGAGTTGGGGTTCAGGGGGACTCATGTCAGGGTGCAGGCTCTGGGCAGGAGGAAGAGTTCAGGAGGAGGTTGAGGGTTGAGACAGGGGTTCAGGAAGCAGGCTCTGGCTGGGCACCATTTAACTGAGACGGCTTCCAGGTGGTGGAGCAGTGGGGGTAAGGCAGGCTTACTCCTAACCTGGCCTTGCACCACTCCTGAAAGCAGCTGTTATGTACAGCAATGGCTTCATGAGCTGCCCCTCCTCTACAAGCATTCAGCCCACAGCTTCTACTGGCCACAGTTCCCCATTACTAATCAATGGAAGCTGCAGGAGTGGTGTCTGCAGGCAAGGACAGCATGTGGAGACCCCCTGCTCTGCCTTTCTCAGGGGCTGCAGGGACATATCAGTCACTTCCAGGAGCAGCAATTACCACAGGGATAGTTACTCCAGCCACGGCAGGTTAGGCATTTTAGAACTCACTACTCAAAGATTTACATTTAAGTGTAAGAGAGAAATGAACATTATGAAATGCAAAGACCAGTCACAAATCAAACATAACCCACTTTGCAAGCAGTAAAAAGAGTAACACCCCCCGCCCCCTGTATGTGTTGGGTCAGGAGATGGGAGTGAAGGATGGTGTGTGTTTGTGAGAATAACAGACACACACACCGTGTGTGAGAGTGACAGATTTGCATTGCTCAGCTCCCTCCACCCCCGTTCTCTCTGTGTGGAGATAGGGTACAGCAGTGGGGGGGGGGGGGGGAGGAGGGACACCCTGACATCAGTGCCCTCCCTCACTTTCCTCCTACACCCTGCACAGCAAGCACAAAACTCCCAGGGGGCAACTCCAAGGCAGAGGGCAGGAGCAGCATGACAGTGGGTGAAGGGGTAACTGAAATGCTAGCACTTGATAGCTTTCTGGCCAAACCAGTCAGGATCACCTGTCAGAGGCTCCAAGATCTACAGGTAGATCCTGATCTACTGGTTGATGACCACTGCTCTAAGCTGTTGTTTTGTATCATGAACTAGTCTGAGCAGCAGGCAGTGGCAGGCTTTGATTCCCACGTTAAGTTCGCCAAGCCTGCCAAATTCTGGAGTGACTGTTTAGTCCCAAACACAAGCAGTACAAATGAAATTGTGTAAATCTATCAGATGAAATTTAAAATTCAGGCAAACTTAACATACTTGTCACAACTTCCCATCTTCTATGATCATTACCGTGGCAAACATCCTGTGAGTGCAGCAAGATTTTCCCCAACCTACTTCTACCTTAATAATTATTTCTCTAAAATATATACAGGCAACTCTTACTGTGTGTCAAATCTGCCGTCCATACTTCTATTGAGAAATACTCTACTCTGTCAGGCATCCAATTGAGATCAGAGGAAACATGTAGAGTAAAGCACTACTCTGCATGAATATGAAGGAGAAATCAATTCTGTATTATCAGCGTCATCTTATGCTAAACTCTCACAATGATAATTAAGTTCTTCTAAGAGGATCATTTGGGGTCAAGCTGAAATATCACGCTTTTGTTGACGACCACAAGACTTTTAATAAACCAAGTTTATTGGGAATAAAGGATTGTTCTTGCCTGAGCCTTAAATATAAGGCCCTGAATTATTTTTCAGCCATTCCCAAGGTTAATGGAAGTGATTTTTGAATATTCCTGTGCTTAATCAAGAAGAACCTAAGCTTAAAAGTAAGCTCCAGAGCTGTACTTTGTGTTGGGGTTGCCAGGAGATTTCATTGATGTGACATTAACAGTTTATGGAGAACAGGAACAGCTGCTGGTTGAAGACAAAACATCCCATCTGGGGTCTGATACAAAGTCCACTGAAGTCAATTGGAAGATTTGTGTTTACTTCAGGGGGCTTTGGATCAGGTCCACAGTTCTGTGTGCTGTGCTTGAGAAGTGGCAAAGGATGGTAAAAGTTCCTCTTAAAGAATTACGTATTACATCAACTGTATGGAAAGCGGCTGTCTGTTCCAAGTAACTGTAGGAGAGGAGAGTGGGGAACAGGTGACACAAATACTGTCAGCCCACATAAGCTTCGTCTATCTTTCTTGAAGGCATGTATCTTCAACACAAAACAATAGTGGAATAAAAGTGTAGACCAATTATTTTAATTTGGGTGCTTAAATATACACACCTAAAGCCTATTAAACTTAATGGAAAGCCTCTTGTTGACTTAGTTGACTTTGGATTGGGCCCTAAATTCATACTTCATCACCTAAATGAAAATGGCCTGACTCTCCCAGGTTCTGAGGACCTGCTGTTCCCATGGGAATTTCAGGTATTCATCACCTATGAACGTCAGGTAATTTTTTAGGCATTTAACCATAGAGTTAGCCATTGAACTTGGGGGAAAAAACTGACTGAAGCTTTTAATTTTCAAATCTCCTTTCTGCATGAATTAACCTTTTCAAGTATCTACAAAATTAGTTTCCCCATTAGCATGCTACCTACTTGCAGTGTCAAAAAAAGTCCTGTGCTGCTTGGCTTTTATTAATAGCTGGCTCAAAATTAAATCATCTACATAACTCCTCTGTAGAGTGAGGATTCCACTGGAATCACTATCTTTACAGCATTAGCAATGGAGCTAAGATGAATGTTTCCCTTTAACTATAATCAAACTAAAATTCTATCACCTGGTATGTGTGTAGCCATCCATCTGCTATCCAATATAGCTACACAATACACAAGTATATTTGGCAATCCTACACTGTGGAAATTGGCATTGCTATGATGGGGCAACCACAGTGGCAGGTTGAGCTGGATTTGAAGTAAATGAGAAGATGGATTATAACTAGGGGAGAAGAGAAAGAGATGGGCGGGGAGCGTTATGATTCATTACAGTGTAGCTGTCCTCTCTGTTCATAAAACCTGGTAACACAGAAATGTAAGTAAAGGTGGATCAACAAATGTGGTGTTTCAAATCAGACTTGATCCTTCAGTTTATGCAGCCTCAAGATGCATACACCAACCATTTGCAAGCTCAGGACTGAATCCCAATTGTTTTATGCAGCAAACATCACTGCATGCTTTGAAAGAGAATCACTAAAACTGCACATTACATATCATAGGACAAACCCACTGTTTCCTGGGAGCTGCACAGCACAAACCTAGCATAGTGCTTTTGAAACGTAGGGCTACGTAAGAGCGCAATAGGAACAGGTACAATATTGTACTGGTGCTGAACAGTTAAGTCGCAGGTCTCAGAATGGAAGACACTAACGCATTAGCAACATCATTCTAGCAGTAGCTTCTGGAGGCATCAAATGGTAAATCTGAAATTGGGCTAATACTAGCACCTATGGAGGGTATGACTTGTGAAGCTAAATCGCTTTACTTTTTTGAAGCGCTTTAATCCCCCAGATGGTAGGTAGTATGCAAGATATTTACAACAGTATGATTATTATTGCAATATTATCCCTTGTGACCATATTTCCTGACCTAATATAAAGGATATCAAGCTAGATCCTTTCTCCCTTGTTAATACTGACAACTGCACATAGAAGATGGTTGAGATCAATTTCTAGGTTTATTTCTCTCTCTCTTAAAAATCTACAGACTAAATCCATCATGGAGCTTTTGGTTTACTTTGCTTTAGAAGAAAATAAGTTGGTGAAGCCAGCATAGCAATATCTCATTTCTCTCTGAGCTTCCCCAGATACATAAGTATGGCTACATATATATATATATAGAGAGAGAGAGAGAGAGAGAGAGAAAACACAGACAGCTGCATGAATTAAAAGATATTTGTTCAACCACTTCTTTGTGTTTCTTTCCTAACTAAAGTGCTGGTTATCTGATGAAGGGCACGATGTACCTATCTGAATTTGCGCTAGGCTGCTATCTCAAGGCTGGAAGGTCCTGGCAGAGAAAACAATCTTTTATGGCCTGACGTATGTATCAAGGGGTGTTCTGTCAGATTAACCGCATCTCCAAGGTCATGTCAGTGACCCTTTCACTTCACACGTCTTTCAGGGTCCAGAAGGGAATTAATTACAGACTTGGTCAGATGCTATTGTGGTGGTCAGGGTTGTTTTTCATTAAATAAAAGATTTTCCTTTCACCTCATAAGGAAACAAAATCTTTCTTGACAACTGGCCAGCTTGGATTAGCAGCTTTGTTGTGTCGCACACAAATTCTTCAGTTCCATTCCCAAATATTTATTGTTCAGTTTGAAGCCTGTGAAGACTACAATCTTCTTCCAAAGACGCCCAACCAAAGTGGATGCTTTATAAACTCCTCAAAACCATGGTGTCTGGATTTACACAGCGTTAGGTGTATGCAACCAATCAAAAACTCCAGAAGGAAATAATAGAGCCTAATCCCCCAAACTTGAACCGTCAGCGAATGGTTACAACAAAGTGGTCATCGACTAACCAGGCCTGTAGAGCAAACCTCCCTCACAGCCGCAGATCTGTGTCTGTTAGAATAGTGTTGAAATCCATAGCCAAGTCGTGGCTGGTAGCTTGAATCGTCGCTGCCCAGAGATGTCATTCCACAGCTTTCCATGAATGCTCAGAGCTAAGGCCAATGTTTTCTACCTATCACTGGAATCAGCTGAGGGCATTTCTGGAGTGTCTTTTACCCTTGCTGAAGACCGCACACTGGTCTGAGGGCTTAGCTGGCTGGTTCCTTGGGATGCAGACTGTAGAGACCCTTTCTACCTTCATCATACAAGGGTCAGAGTTAGCTCCTCAGCAAACGTGATTCAGCATAGCACTGAAGTCGACAGAGCTGTCCTTACTCACACTAGCTGAGGATCTGTCCCTCCCTGGTGTATTTATTCAGTTCCTACAGGTTTCTCTCAGCTATGGAATAACTGCAGTACTTTTATTTTATTCTAAGTAATCAGCTGTAAATGGTACCACTTTCCTGTTCCAAGTTTGTCTAGAGGTAAACATTGTGTCTGTGTCTAGACTGGCAAGTTTTTTCACAAAAGCAGCTGCTTTTGTGGAAAAACTTGCTAGCTGTCTACACTGGCCACTTGAATTTCCGCAAGAACACTGACTTCCTATTGTCTGAAATCAGTGCTTCTTGCAGAAATACTATGCTGCTCCCGTTCGGGCAAAAGTCCTTTTGCGCAAAGCTTTTGTGCAAAAGGGCCAGTGTAGACAGCTCAGATTTGTTTTGTGCAAAAAAGCCCCGATTGCGAAAATGGCGATCGGGGCTTTTTTGCGGAAAAGTGCGTCTAGATTGGCACGGACGCTTTTCCGCAAAAAGTGCTTTTGTGGAAAAGTGTCTGTGCCAATCTAGACGCTCTTTTCCACAAATGCTTTTAACGGAAAAGTTTTCCGTTAAAAGCATTTGCGGAAAATCATGCCAGTCTAGACGTAGCCTGACTGTTTCAGTTCCCAAAGCCCACTGGTAAGACACCAAAGTATTTACAAAGGAAGCATCCAGAGTAAAGTGACAAGCAGCTAAAGTCTGAGAGCCACTCTTCCAACTGACTCTAACTCTAGCTGAGCTAATCAATACACTGGACAGAAGGGGAACCAGATATACCCCTCCAGGGAAGCTATTTTTGTTGTGTCCTAGCCCCCAACCTGTGCTTGGCTTTTGCCCACTTAGATGGTAAGTTTATGAGGTAGGGCCTTGTGTTATGTTTTCCAGAATGCTGAAATAAAATGGCAACATCAAGGTAAAATTTGTCATGTCTTTGTTGCATCTGATTTGGAACAAAAGATCTGTCTGGAGATGAAATATCAGCATAACATCAGTCTCCCATCACGGCTACTTGTTGTTGGTGAATCTGATTCCATTCAATGACTGCAAGAAGTAATTCAAATATCCAGTCAGTGCAGGTGTTTTCTAATGAGACGATTACTAATGCAATAATAGGGAGAGATTCTCTACACCTTTTGGACTTAAGGTAGCAGCTTAACCAAAACATGGGAACAGCAGGACACTGTTTTCAACAGGTACCTGAGTTATTTTCATACCTAGGACCAGATGATAGGAAAGTGTGTATGATATCTCCTTGCTGGGATACACTTAGCAGGAATATTAACAAGTGCCAACCACTTGTAATGCTTATTGCTTTCTCTTGGGAGAATGTTGAAAAAATATCATGCATCAACACAGACTAGATTCCAAACAAATTTGATTTGATTTGAATGTGGAATTGATTCTCTATAGATGATTATAAAAGCTGGAGCAGGCATGATTAGGTGAATCTTTGGGAAAGCTGGCAAGTGCAGCAGAATTCCAGCTGCTGACAATTATATCAGCGAGTCTGTAATACATTAGGTAAATGATACAAGGGGTTAGCTGATGTATGGGAGTGTTTTCCAGATGAATTGAAAGAAGGTTTTCCAAATAAATCTTTCTCTTTGTGCTTTCCCACATGACACATTTTTGATGGTATGTATTTTTTCATTTGTTATTTCTTTTCAAAAGTACATAGTTTACAAGCTTCCTGGCTATAAATAAATTCCTGCCAGTTTGGCTCTGAATAAACCAACATCCAGGATACAGAGAGTTGTAGCTCTGAATAAACCAACATCCAGGATACAGAGAGTTGTTAGCACTTTATTACCAGAAAAGGATTCTCTTTAGGTACAGGCTGTGTGTGCATGCGCATATATACCAAGTCATATTTTTGTTTTATTATTATTAGTATTTATTTATGTGTATTACAGTAGAACCTAGAGGTACAGCCCCGCAAATCCATAGATATCCTCCTTTATATCCTCAGGCATCTGCAGCTCATTTCTGTGGATACAGATTCAGGTGCAGATACAAAATTGTGTATTTACGCAGGGCTCTTCCTAGAGTCCCCAAGCAAGATCAGAGCCCTACTATGTACTGTACCTACAAATAGTAAAAGGAAATATCTGCCCTGGAGTACAAAGGGTAAGACCCAGGACATGACTGGAGACCAGGGTGAGGGAAGAAAACAGATTGGATGAAGATCCAGGACCAGAAGGGGAGCACCTGAAACTTGTAGAGCCGTGGTCACCAACCAGTAGATCGGAATCTGCTGGTAGATTCTGGAAGCTCTGACAGGTGATCCTGACTGGTTTGGCGGGAAGGCACTTCAGCTGCCTCTCCCCCCGCTGCTGTGCTGCTCTTGCCCTCTGTCTTGGAGCTGCCCCCAAGAACCTCCTGCTTGCTCTGCAGGGTGGAAAAATTGGAAGAAGGGGGTGATGATGTTGGGACCCTTCTCCTTTTCCATGTTCCCCATCTCCACAGAGTGAGCAGGGTGGGACTTTGGAGAAGGGGTAGCATAGGTACAGGGCCACAGGGAAGGAGGCAGGGCAAGTCATTTTGGGTTTGAGGTAGATCCTGGATTGACTTGTGGTTAAAAAGGTTGGAGACCACTGTGGTAGGACAAGTAAACTAGGACTGGCTGGTAAGGAGACTGGGGCTGGGACTAGGAATCAGGAATAATTAAGGCACATGCTTGGAGGGGAAGCAAAAGAGTCAATGTTTACTACTCTATAGAGCCTAGAATGGAACCTTAATTCTGACATTTCCTAACTTTTGAGGGTTTGACTTTCAGCCTTCATAATGTCCTTGTAACACTGTTTTTGTGTGGACAAGGATGCATCGGAATTACTGCATGAGCTAAGGCCGGGTTGCTGATAAAAACTAAAGTGAACCCTTGTCTCTGGGTAAGGGCTGGCCGGAATCCTGTGCATTTTATTGAAGGAGAATCTTACCTTTGCTAAGGGTGGTGCTGGATCTCTTAGTTACTTATTTCTCCTTTGGACTCCTCACTTTATGGCAGGCTGGAAAGAACTGAACAGTTGGTTTCAAGTTTCAAGGAGCTTAAGAGAGTGACAGTTGAAGCCAGCTGTAGCCTGTGGGCGGACACAGCCTACATAGCAGTGGATTGGCAAAGGGAGTTTTCAGCAAAAGGTCCTTGACACTGGTACACTGACTTTAATAACAGGCCCCAAGGCTTAGATAAGCCACCTCAGTTTTCCCAGCAGGACTGTGTTTGGGGGTGATGATTTTACTCAGTGTGCTGTGTACGCACTTCATTGAATTGAATTTGAGTGGGGAAGATCTTATTTGTACTGGATGGGGATGTTTCAAGAGATACGAGCTGGGCTGAGGAAGGTGAATGGATTTTGAGCCAATAAAAATATTTCTATAAAATTGTAAATCTTGGGCATCATAAATGATGAATTTTGAGTGGAAAAATAGAGTGTAAGAAAACAACAATCCCTCCTTGTCTCCTCTTAGTAAAGGTTGTCACAGTGGAGTGATCATTTGTCCCCTTTTATTCTGAGCTATGTCAAAAATCTTTTGAGAACATGTATTTATTTGGCTTTGTAATTCACAAGATTGCACATGCTGGGGGAGAGGGGGGGAGATATCCTCCTTTCCCCCCAGGAGAGCTTTATTTCTCCTCTGTGACATGCAAACATTTTTTTTCCAAACCTTTCTCCCCTCTATAACTCTACTTTAAAAAAAAAAAAAAAAAAAAAAAAAAGAATAAATGGGGAGCCCTGAAGCACCCAAGTGTTAGCCTGAACTTTCTGCATGATGGTTTTAGCCATCCAAACTCCCGGCATCCAAGGTTAACGACTGAATGAAAGTTAAATAGTCAACTTCATCTCATCATCTAGTTCAGTGTGTCTCAACCTTTTTTTCATAAAGTACCCCTTTAAAAAATTATAAGTACTCCCAGTACCTACAGTTTTCAAACACAATTTTTTTCTACCATTGCAACACATTTGTTTAAATAACTTAATCGTAGCCAGGTGGGCGATGAAATTTATGGGTGTAAAAAGTACAAAAATAATAAAGCGCTGTAAAACTTAAAACAAAAATTCAGTTTCCTTCGAATTTCAGTTGTGTTGACATACTCCCCTAACTTCTCTCAAGAACTCCTAAGGGTATTCATACCACTAGTTGAGAAACACTGATTTAGTCTACCTGTAGTCCCTAGGCCAGCGGTGGGTAATGTGTGGCCTGTGGGCTTCATGTAGCCCAACGGTATTCCATGTATGGGATTCACACACACTCTCTCTGCCCCTTTCTCCCATGCCTCTTACTCACTGGGAGCATCACACTTACTTACTACTCCCCCTCACTCCCAGCACTTTTGGAGCACCATGGAACAGCTGATTCACGCAGTGATAGGGTGCACTCACAGATGACTCCTTGAGACTGTTTGCTGGTGTGCTGATCGTGCCATTGACACTCACCTTCTTGCTCTCTGGGGCTCTCTACTACCCTGTCCTGCTGGGTCAGATCCTCTGGTCTCCCCCAGACAAGGCACAGATTTAAGGTAACCCTCCCCCTGAAGAGCAATGCAGATTCTGAACCACTTCAGCTCTGGAAGAATGCAGTTCTAGGGCACAGCACCCAGGACACCAGCCCCCCAAAGGGATCAAAAATCCATCTTTCTCTGAGTAAAAGCTTTACACAAAGAAAGCTCATGAGGATGTTTGCCCTCTTTATCAATGAAAGAACACACACATTGATCACACGCCCCAGGTAACCACTATTTACACTGGGCTTGATAGTAAACAGGGGTGTTATTATTAAGCACAAAAAGTGGTTGCAACTAAAAACAGACAGATAATCTCTTCCCCAATGAAAGTTGCATCCAAACTCCTAATACATGGAGATGAGTTCACAGCCCTGAAATAGTTAACAATAACTGTTATATTACTGGAGGTTATTGATATCTATATGGCCATTGCACCTTCAGTTTTGCTTAATTTTGGCCATGGTGACATCCTGTGGCAATGAGATTGACAATGTAATGACTCAGGGTATGTCTACACTACAGCACTATTTTGCATTAACTTAATTCGAAATAGTTAATTCGAATTAAGCTAATTCGAAATAATGCATCTAGACACAAAAACTATTTCGAAATAGCATGTCCACACTGAGTGGACCCTGAACCGAAGTTAAGGCTGGCCAGAACCAGTGCTGGCAGGGCATCAGGTTAGGACTTAGTGTGTGGGGCTGCTGCCTGAGGCTAAAAGGGACCCTACCTCCACTCCGGATAGACAGTTCTCAGGGTTCCCCGCTTGCTTGTCTACCTCAATGACGGACAGCAAAGCAGTCCTGTCTTGGAGTGCCCTGATTGCCCAAATTTGGGACACCACAGCACTCAGCCACATGGAGCCAGAGCTGCCCCTGGGCACGCCGGTGCATCTCATCAGGACGTTGCCATCAGTCCAGCTGCGCTTGCTGCAGGCTGCCACCTGGGGGGGTCCATCGGGGGGCTGTCAAGATCCAGGAGGCCCTGAGGGACAGTGTCCACTCCAAGGAGCACTCGGAGCCTCCCCGGTCCTCCCCACCGGGGGCTCGTGCCCCATTCCTCCCTCACGTCCTTCCACTTACCCCCGCTAGTCCCCTCTTCCTGATGTCAAACAAAAGACACATATGTTCAAAAATAGAAACTGGGTTTATTGAACAAAACTGAGGGGAGGGGGAATGAACCTCTGGGGAGACTGGGAAAAGGAGGTGGGAGAGGGGAAGAGAGAGGGTGGGAGAGGGGAGGGGGAAACCTGGTAGGAGGGAGCTGGAAGGGGAAAGCAAGGGGAAGAAGAGGCAGGGGAAGCTCAGTGCTTAGGGTTGGAGGTCTCGTCGGACCAACTTGACTTTCATGTGAACCTGCTCCTGGGTTCGCATGTGGCCTTTGGTAGCCAGGCTGGCAGCTATCCTGCCATAGACGGCTGCATTCCTCCGTCTAATGCGGAGATCATGGATGTTGGGGGCATCCCCCCCAAACCTGAATAAGGTCCATGATCTCCACCCTGGACCAGGAAGGTGCGGCCTTCTCCAGCCCCTGACAGGCTCCTGGAGAACGGTGCCCACTGCTGGCTCTGGGCTGGCAGACTTGGAGCTGGCACAGGCACTGTGGCCAGGGTCTACCCCTTTAACGGCTCCGGGGCTGGGGAAGAGGAGAATACGTTTTCCTGGTTGTGCCCAGAGTGGCCACCAGGGCTCTCTGGGAAAAGCTGGAGGCCCCCTATTTCGAATTAAGTGTATACACAGCACTTAATTCGAAATAGCTATTTCAAATTTGGCATTACTCCTCGAAGAATGAGGTTTACCAAATTTGAAATAAGGGCTTCGCTATTTCGAATTAAATTTGAAAAAGCGGTTTGCATGTATAGACGCTATTGAAGTTAATTCAAAATAACAGCTGTTATTTCGAATTAACATTGCAGTGTAGACAGTCCCTTAGGGAGACAGTTGGCCCGTCGAGACCCCCCACCCCTGATCCCCTCGCTTCCCCTCGCCTTTCTTCCCCTTGCTTCCCCCTTCCAGCTCCCTCCTCCCAGTTTTCCCCCTCCCCTCTTCCATCCTCTTTCCTGCCCTCTCCTGCCTCCTTTCCCCCGTCTCCCCAGTTTCATTCCCCCTCCCCAGTTGTGTTCAATAAAGAGAGTTGTTATTTTTGAAAATACATGTATTTTATTTGACATCAGGAAGGGGGGAGTTAGAGAGGGGTAAGTGGAAGGACGAGAGGGGGGAGGGCAGACCGGGGAGACTGTTAGCGCTCCCTGCAGCTGGAAGGTCTCCCACAGGGGCCCCTGGATCCTGATAGCCCCTCGATGGTCCTCCCGGATGGCAGCCGCAGCCAGTGCAGCCAGGCTGCTGGCAATGTGTCCACGAGACGCAGCAGAGTCCCCAGGGGCAGGTCTGGTTCCATGTTGCAGAGTGCCATGGTGTCCCAAGTGAGGGCAAGCAGAGCACTCCGAGACACAAATGCTTTGCTGTCCCTCAGCGAGGTAGACCAGCAAGCAGAGAAACCTGAGAACTGTCTGTCTGAGATGGGGAGTTGGGTTCCTTTAAGCACAGCCCTCGGGTAGCCTGAGGCAGCAGCCCTACACTCTAAGTCTGACCCTGATGCCCTGCTGGCACTGGTTCTGGCCAGCCTTACCTTTGATTCGGGGTCCATTCAATGTGGACGTGCTATTTCCAATTAGAAAAACACTATGTCAAATTAGTTTTTGTGCCTAGATGCGTTATTTCGAATTAGCTTAATTCGAATTAACTAATTCGAATTAAGTTAATTTGAAATAACGCTGTAGTGTAGACATACCCTTAGTGTATAAGCATTTTAAGTCATTAAAAATGTTCTGTACCTAGAATGGTAAATTTGCACGGGGGGTTCACAAACAGGGCTAGATGGTGGGGTTGTCAGATGTGCTCAGTGGGATGGGGTGCTGTGCAGGCCCCCTACTGGTGCACCCCAGGCCCAGGAGTGGTGGAGGAATAATTGCACAAGCCTCCTGCAGGCACTTCTCAGGCCCAACCCAGTGCTGAGGATGGGCCATACAGTCATTGATGAGGCAGAGAGTTGTGGCTCTTTTGGCAGATATCGGGGGAATGGGGGGGGGGGGAGAGAGCTTCCCCTCCCCACTGTTTGGTGTTGGGGCTGAGGACCAGGGGTAGGAGTTTGGGGCAGGGAGGCCATTTACATGGGCCAGTGGCAGGCCAGATGGTGAGCCCTGTCCCCAGCTATCTACTCCCCTTGGTGGTGCAGCTGCCCCCAGTGGTCACTCTGCAGTATAGGGGTGTGTCTACATAGCAGGCCTTAACTCAAAATAAACTGCGCAGATTGAGCTATGTCAATTGTGTAGCTTATTTCGAAATTGGGAGCGTCTACACAGCACTTATTTCAAAATAGAGCACTCTTCCTCCCATTTTCCTTACTCCTTGTACAATGAGGGCTACAGCAGATGGAGTAAGAACTCCTCCAGTTTGACAGTATTTCCACATTATTTTGAAATAACTGCCTGCTATGTAGATGCAAACGAAGTTATTTTGAAATAATGGTACCCTAGCTGTTCCCTGCGCTCGTTGTCCTCCGTGGTCACTCTTCAGTATCACATGACTCCACTCAGCCTCCTCCCTTTCCATGTTATGGAAAACAATTCAATTCCAGGCACATCCCATTTCCTTGGCACAACCAAACCTTGACTTTTAATTAAGATAAGAGGAAGTTGCATACCAAATTTGGTGGTCTTAGGTCTTATTGTTTAAGAGGAGTTCTTGAACAAATGGATTTAAAGACAGACAGATGGACTCTCAGACGGAGAGATGCACAAGTCTCTAAAATATATAGACAGATATTATTACTGTGTTATTGTAGCTGTGCCAATCCCAGGATATTAGAGAGACAAAGTGGGTGAGGGACTATCCTTTACAGGATCAACTTAAGTTGATGGAAGAGACAAGCTTTCAAGCCTCACAGGACTTGAGGAAGAACTTTGTGAAGCTAAAAAGCTTGTCCCTTTCACTAACAGAAGTTGGTCCAATTAAAGATATTACCTCACCCACCTTATCTCTCTCATGTTATTACCGGACATGAGCAGTATGACATCAGTAGGAAATGCTAAAGATGTTTGTAAGTAGAACTGGTCAGAAAAGAGCCTCTTCCTCTCCCCATGGGACATTTTGAATTGTCTTTGAAAAACTCCAGATGTGAAAATGTTCAGGTTTGTGTTGAAAAAGTTGGGCTCTGACCAAAAAAGAAGAAAAAAAATCTGAAACCTATCAGGAAACCAGGTACTTGCTGCAAAAAAAATTCTTTTTTCAGTAGAAAACCCAATTTTTCATCTACAAAAGGTTTCACTGGGAATCTTTTTGACCAGACCTAGACACATAAGCAATCTATAAACCTGCGGGATACTAACAATCTCTAACAATTGTTTCAGTATCTACTTAATCATCTGTTGATCATGTATTAGCTCTTCAGAAATACTTTTAAATGGAACAACATAAAGCGTGCATGATCCAACATGTTTGTCTGCCTTGCTATCACTGGGAATATTCCCTGCCTCATGCCCATGCTTTCTGGGGACTTCACCCCATGCACTGTGCAAAGAGAAGGGAAGAAGAGCTCCCTTTGTAAAAAAATCACCCTTTAACTCCACCCTGCCCCCTAAACACACACAGATGGAGCTGAGGTTTGATTAAAAGAACTGAGTTTTACAGCCTTAGAAGTTTCCTTTTTGTCACTTCTCTTTGATAATCTCTCTTTGACTAGCACAACAGAAAAAAACTGCCCAGAGCTGAAGCTGGGGGCATGGGTCAGCAGCCTGCTTCTTCTGCTCTCAGTGAGTCAGCGCCAAAGAATGTGCAATATGATTCCTTTTCTTGTTGTGAGCAAATTCCTTTTACACAGTCTGCTAATGTGCTAAACCTGCTAAGATCTCACTTCAAGCAGGACTTCCTTCTATGACCTTCACTAACTGAAACAATTTAGGTAGCACTCTTGGACCAATACTGGCATTTTATGTTTTGCAGTTGCAATATTATTTCATGATACATATCAAAAAAGGAAATGCACGAGGTTTCTGCAGACACAGCATGTCTGTCCACACTACAGCTGGAAACGTGCTTGTAACACTCATTCTCCAAATCAGCTGTCAAGCATGGATTTGCCTCATCTGTGTTGACAACTGTTTTGCCTGTTGCAATCAGGGTTCTACCATGGTTTCCCTGGCCTGTCTAGGAATGCTGTTTTGTTTGTTATTTTAATTGGCGCCTTACTTGCCCAAACCATGCTGCAGCCAACCATCTAGAAACTCCTAAGGGCAAGTTCCGGGTAAGCCAGACTATTTAGAAATGGTTGTAAGGTTTAGGGAGTACTCCTGGGGTATGTCTACACCACAGAGTTTTTTCGGAAAACAGCCATTTTTCCGAAAAAAACTTCACTTATGTCCGCGCTGCAATTGGGTTCTTTCAGGAAAAAAATTCAAAAGAACAGAGGGTATTTTTCCGACATTGGTAAACCTCTTTCTATGAGAAAGAAGCCTTTTCCCAAAAGAGCTCTTTCAGAAATAGGTGTGCATGGACAGGGAAGAGGGAATTCTTTTGAAAGAAGAGGAAAGAGGAAAAAGCACAGGTGCCCAGGTGGCCATTCTGTCCATAGTAATTACAGCTGAAATGCGAGAGAGCGCTCATTCAGTGTGGAAGCTATCTTTTAAAAAAAGCAGATCATTTTTTTGATGCGCGTTTGCTGTGTAGATGCTCTCTTTCGGAAGAAGTTTTTTTGGAAGATCTCTTCCGGAAAAGCTTCTTCCAAAAGAAGCCTGCAGTCTAGACATAGCCTCTCAGAAAAACTACAGAACAGAGGAGGCAGGAGTGCCATACATGGTTTGACCCAATATGGCAGCTCTTATGTTCTTATGAATGGGACAATGTTCTGTGATGCTGTTTCACATCAACACTTTTCATATTTGTGTATATGGAAAAGAGGCACCTGCAGCCTGGCACAAGATGTGTGCTGTCAGTTTCACTTGGGCAATAGAAAGAGGGTGACCAAAACACATGTTTTTCTCTATGTGCAAAAAGGATGCAGGAAGGTATAACACATATATGTTCCTGTACATATTTGTGTCTCTGAGGCAGCTTTACTGCCTCCACATAACTAGAAAACTGTCTGCTGTTTCTATTATATTCTTGTGTCAGCTTGGCTTGATCAAGATTTATCTCAACCCCTCGTATCTTTAGAGTGAGATAAAGCTTTGGCACACTATTTTCCAATTACCTATGCAGGGTCTATCATTCTAGAGATGGCAAATGAAATATAGTAGCATAAAAAGAGTATACTTTTCCATGGCACTCATCTATCACAACCCATTTGGCAGAAGGGAAGACATAATACATTTGTTGTTTGTTATTTAGCAGTTCCTAACTCTTTGAAGCCTCATGTTTCAAAGTTTATTGAGGAAATGTCATTTTCTGACTTCTGAAGCCTGGTCAAGTCAGACCGGTTTGCACTGGCTTGCCAGCAAATAAGCTTTCTTCGCAAATATATCATTGAGGCACAACAATGTAAAGTCTATCAGCAGTCATTTTCTTCAGAGGCTTTGAACCTTACGGAAAATGCACAGCTTTAGTATAACCTAATTCCTCTGAGAAATCAATATCCTCATCTTTGGGACTGGATATACAAATTGCGGTCCTATTATTGAAGAGTACAGGGTGCTTTTCTCTAGAGCAGCACTGTTAATTCAAGTGCCAAATTTTGGCTCTAAATTCTCTCTGCAGTTTCAATTGGCTATGGAATTCTTTTTTACTTCCTGCCTTAAACAGCTGTATGCGGCTGGGCATTGCTAGACAGTGGCTGCATCTGTGGAAGACTGCAAGTAGTTACATTTCACTTGCCAGTTAACTGATTCCTGTGTTGCAAATAAAGTTCTGTAGGATCTTCTGGGGTGGAAAGGCTCTGTACAGTGAGATTAGTAGCCATATACATTTAATCAACTGGAAAAGTGCACTTAGATATCTGAGCTTGGTTCAGATCACAAGGTCATCATGTTGTCAGGAAACATTTATGGCTTTCCCCCACTTTATCTCTCATACCAGGACAGCTATGCAAAAATGATGCTGGATTGCACATATCATGGGAAGGGAAGGTTTTTAATTGGCCACATCTGTAAAATCGTGTACATTACAAGAAAGTGCTGCAGGCTAGTATTCTGAATTGGGAGTATCCTGTCCTCTAACCCTTGCTCTGATAATGACACCTTATGGCCTCATGCTTGTCTTTAAACTTCTCAGCCAAAGTTTCCCCACCTGCAAAATTAAGGGGAAAATTACTCCATGTAGCTAAGAGAGGTGCTGCAAAGAGGGAGGTGCACTTCAATTAAGTGTGGAAATGAGACAGTTGCCTGAACTATCCCTCCAGTCCTTCCAACTATCCCTCCAATCCAAACCAGAGATTACCAGTGTCACCATCTGCAAACCTGAAAATGGACAGTATCCATTGGTACCTGTCACTTTAAAAAGTGGTGAAGGTTCCCCAAATTATTGTCTTCCCTGCACCTCCACACGCACTCCTATAGGCAAAGTAGAGTTGTATAGTTTATCTCTGAATCTTCATGGAGACGGTATATAGTTTTGGTTTGTTTATAAAAAAAATCAGATTTTGTGATGCGTGTACAAACGGAGAAACTAAATTTTTACCGGATTTTAAAAAATGTCTTTTATGGCTGCTGCTGTTTGCAATTTACCAAAGGCCTCGGATTAGGGCGGATTTGTTCTTAAAAATATGAAGATAAATGTTAAAAAACTCTCAACGCTGCGCTTGTTAAACTTCAGTCTTGCCTACTCCAATGCACTGAATGTTTTAAACTAGGACTGACTTAACTGCATTAAAAACACAGGCTCCATGCTGTCTGACTACATTGTAATTGCTGTTTCATATTGCTGGCTAAGACTTTTGATGGACTTTCTCACTATAAATTCTTACCTGAATAGCATACAAACAATCAGCACATTTTGAAGTGGAATGTACCAGGTAGCTCTCAGCAGACACTAGGGGGAAAAGCTAATTTATCCTGCTTAGAAAAGGGACTGCTAATAATTTAAGTGATTGGGCCTCTTGGAATGTAGTGTGTGCAATAAGATTATATATGAACGCTGGGAACACAGTTCTTAGGTACTTTATTCTTGTATTTGGGGCAAGAAAACAGGTTTTAGGGAGAAGTAGACTTGATTTAAGCCACCTCTGACTCCATACGCTCAGTATTGCCAGGGCAATCTTTCATAATCATTAGTTTGGCCTCATAGTCATGAGATTTTAAAAGAATAATTATATTGGATTATTATAATTAGTCTTTAGGGTTTGGAATCTTTTAGGGGTCATGTTTTCAAACTTCCTCTTTGACCAGAGCTCTAGAAACTTACATTTTTGTAAATGAAAGCTGAGATTCTCACTTAATCACATGGTTCCAAAATCTGGGAGTTTCAGAAAACTACCGAATGTCATGAGACTTTCTATAAAATTGCCTTCACTCAATAGAACTTCTGCCCTATTGAAAAATAAAAGTGTAACAGGCAAATAAAAATAAAGTTGGAAAGGGGAGTATGTAGTAGTTTTAGCTCTAAACCGCATTCCCTGAAATATGGTGTTCCTTTAAATATGGTGTGCTCTTTCTGGGCTGAAACGGTCTCCTAGTTATTTGCTTTCTTATGCGTCAGCTGACTCACATTTGTGTCTTTACCTGCCTGGTACCTAGGTACAGTGTAAGCCAGTGTTTGCCAGTTAGCTCGGAGCCAGAATGGTCATGTGCTTTTGGCTGGGTTTAGACAAGCACAGGTTTTACCATGATGTGTAGTGCCTCCAGGCATAACATTTGTTGAAAATCTAATTTCTTCTTCAACAGGTCTTTGTTGTTTCTGCATTAATTAAAAATATTAGCTTTTTGGGGCCCCAAAGTGGTTCCTTTGATTCTGATGGAAGCTGAGCCTCACGGAAAAGTTCCATGGAAGTTATAGCATTTCTATAGATAGGCCCGACAACATGGCAGAGGCAAAGGGTGTAATTGCCAAGGGACCCAGGCAATTTAAAAGAGCCTGATGGTCCCCAGCTGACAGCAGCACAGAGGGACTAAGGCAGGCTCCCTGCCCACCCTGCTCAATGTCACTCATGGAAGTAGCTGCCATGTTCCTCTGTCCCCTCGGGAGTCTCTGCATTCTGCCCCCACCTCGTGTGCTGACTCGCAGCTCCCATTGGTTAGCAACTGTGGCCAATGGAAGCTGTGGGGACAGTACCTGTGGGCAGCAGTAGGCAGACACCTGGGGACCCCATCTCACTTAGAAGCCAGAAATGTGTTGGTCACTTTTAGGGTAGCCCTCTGAGTTAAGCGCCAATCCTCTGACCTCCTCCCGCATTCCAGCCCCAGCCCAGAACCCGAACTCTGCACCCAAATTCCCTCTCAGGGCCCACACCCCATCGTGTACCTCTCCTACCCCCATCCTAGGCTCAGCCCAAATCCCTTTTCCACACGCAAATTCCCTCACAGAGCCCACACCCTCTCCTGCACCCGAACCTCCTTCCCCAGCCTAGAGCCCATACTCTGCATTCAAATTCCCTGCCAGAGCCTGCACCCCCTCCTGTACCCTAACTTCCTGCCCATGTCTTCTCAAAGAGAGTGAGGGTGGGTAGAGAGAGTGACGGATAGAGGGAAGATGAAGTGAGTGGGGTCTTGGAGAAGGGGAGTGACAGTGCAGGGCTTTGGATTTGCCTAACTGGACAGTTGATAACCCTATCAGATGGGCATGTGGAATTCCCAGCCATGGTAACATGGGCACCATGAGCGCAGCTGGCAGCTCACTGGGCATCAGCCAAGGCAGGTAAAGCACCACCCAAATGTCAGGCAAACTGCATCCGTGTGGACACAACTTGTGTGTGCCTGGGGTCCATTGACCTTTCTGCCCCGGGCCTCGAATTGCCATCAACTGGCCTGTCTCTTGGCCTGTCTCTAAGACTGTTTTATAGAATTTAATTAATAGAAAATTATATGTCTGCTACATGGTAGTTAAAAAACTATGGCAAAGTTGTGAAACTCTATAAATTGCTACAGATTTTTAGAGATATTTCCCTTAAATAGCTATAGAACTCCATACATTTTATCCTTATTAAATTCTGTTGTAATCTATCATATGAGGTGTTTTCTCAGTGCCTCTGAAAGTTAATCCCCTAGGCTGTGTCTAGACTGGCAAGATTTTCTGCAAAATCATCTGCTTTTGTGGAAAAACTTGCCCGCTGTCTACACTGGCCGCTTGAATTTCCACAAGAACACCGACGATCTCATGTAAGATCATCAGTGTTCTTGCGGAAATACTGTGCTGCTCCCGTTCGGGCAAAAGCCCTCTTGCGCAAATTATTCGCGCAAGAGGGCCAGTGTAAACAGCACAGTACTGTTTTCCGCAAAAAAGCCCCGATCGCGAAAATGGCAATCAAGGCTTTTTTGCGGAAAAGCGCGTCTAGATTGGCCACGGACGCTTTTCTGCAAAAAGTGCTTTTGCGGAAAAGTGTCCTGCTAATCTAGACGCGCTTTTCCGAAAATGCCAGTGTAGATGTAGCCCTAATGTAGGTGTCTAAAAATGGCATTAGCCTCATTGTGCAGGAGCTTGCTCATTTGTACAGTTGCTATAATGCCTATGTCACAGGGTTTTTTGGTGGTGGTGGCTCAGATTGCATTGAGGTTGTTGATGCAAAGTATTTATTATCCATTGTTTATCCCTAGTTCTTTAGGACTATTCCTACTCCTGCCAAAACAAACAAGGTCTCTACTAATCTGACTGCTCCTCCACTGCACATTCCTGGAGTTGGCTCCACTGTATGCTATAGCAGATCTTGTCCACAAGTGGAAGGAAGGTAACACTTATGAATAGTGGCAATACAGATTATAGGATCAGCAGAGATGTCAAGCTGACCTAGCTGGTACAGAAACACAGCAGTCAGAGGTCAGAGAGAAATATGTTCCTCTAATCCTTCCCACACCTTCTGAGGGATGTTTCACTTTCAGTGCTTCTTAGATATTTCTAAGAAGCTCTCTTGTGTCTCATGCTCTGGCATTGCATAATGGTCCATATCTTTTCTGTGATTTACTATTGAGTGTGTGGTAAAGCAAAGTGGGTTGTGGCAATAGTAGGAGTCAGTGTTCGCATAATGTAATACTAGGGTGACCAAACATCCCGTTTTGGCTGGTACTGTCCTCCATCAGCAAGGGTGGGGGAAGTTGGGCCAGCACCATGTGGTGTCCTGTTTTATCTTTGGGTAATACGCATTCATTTCATAGATGTTAGTTGTGCAGACAACTCATAAAGTGCGGCAGGGGTGGCCTTCTGTTGTCTCTCCAAGGTAGAGGGATAATATTCCCTACATAGCTTTCTATAAAATGGAGCTAATAAATCGTCCTTAGGCTGCTTTATCGATTTAGATTGTAACTAGAGTAATCACAATTGGGGTTTTCCATCTTATAGGAAACTCTGACATTTCAACACTTTGGTTTTCTCCCCAGTGAGGGAAAAAAATTGAAATTCCATACTTGTTCAGAACAGAGATTCTGAAAAATGCTGATTTGGAAGGGTCAAAGTTTTGTTTTGAGAGATAAGGTGGGCGAGGAAACCTCTTTTGCAGCACTGACGTCTGGTGAGACACTGAGCTACAGAGTTCTTCTTCAGGTCTCGCTTGGGTCATGCTGGAATTCTTGTGACTCTGGGTGTATTACGAGAGATGTAGTACAGACAGGTAGCTTGGCCCGTAGAAGAGAGTGAGAGCATCAGCCTACAGAATGACAACTCCCATGAGTAGTGCTGTAAGAAGAAAAAGCATGGACATAATGAATAGGAGCTCCAGTGACTGAATCTCACGGAGCCCATCATCAAAGCATCCCATTAGGCACATCACTCCAACAGGCACTCATTCCACTGTGTGTTTCCTGCTGACCTCCTTCCCGCTCCCTCCTTCCAGCCATGGTCACTTTATTTCAACTCCACACGTTTTTTGTGTTTCAGACATCGAGAGGATATGACAGGGCTGGGGTAAAGCCTGCAACTGCTCTGTGTGGCCTGCTACCCTGCACACCCAATCAATACCTATCAGTGTCCACGTGAGCGATCATGACACGCCAGCTCCCACTGAGCACTGACACAGACATAAAGAGGAAGGGGACAAGGGCATCGGTAGGCTGTAGAGGGGACTGCAACCTCATGGAGATGTTCCTTACTTGGGCTCTTTAGAAACTGGATCCCCCCTTGGTCATGGAGACAGTGCCTTTAAGAGGCATGCTTCCTAGACACAGAGTCTGTGTGGGATGCTGTGATGTTCCTGTTGTGATGCACATCCAAGTGGAAGCAGGTACAGAATAAGGTAGATCTCTTGCATAGACCTGAGGCCCAGATCCACAAAGGTATGTAGGTACCTAATCCTTGGTCTGTTCCTAAAGGCCTTCAATTCCTTCCCTTATGCCATGGGCAGAAACCATGGCTAAGTGGACAATTTTCTTTGAATTGTTCCCTCCCAGAATATTTTCACCAATGGGTAGAAGAGTTTAGCCCTTAATTAGATTATCTGAGGCCCTAATTAAAGGCTATTTGAGCCCTTACTTTGATAAACCTGGTTGAGTGATTTTTGCTATTCCTTTGATGTTGACATATGCCCCTTCCCATTCATAATATGGCTATTTGCACACAGTTCAAGAATCGCATTCTTTCATGATTCCTTAGTCTGGCTGGAACATTAATTGCTAAAATGAAGGAATAATCTGAGGCTTTTTTACCTAGATTTGCCAAGTGATAATATGTTGTGTTATATTTATTTCTTGATAACTGTTGCTTATTCCTTTGTACATTGGTCATTTTTTAATTCAAGCTCTGATCAATGTTTACAGAAGTCCTTTTCCACTTTTCATCTTCACTCTATCCCTGTGACCTGTGAAGCCAATGGGACAATAGCCCGAGAGTGCCATACTTGCATGAGCAGGGCCCTGACGGTTGATCTCCCCATGCCAAACTGGTTCCCAACAGATTGGTAGCTGTCCAGTGTGGCGAGCTTCCACAGGGCGATGGCAACCTGCTTCTGGAGGGGTATGGAGGGTCTCATGTGAGTGTCCCATTGCCTGAGGGAAGGGGCGAGCCACTCACTGAGCTCCAGAAAGGTCTCCCTCATCTGAAAATTCTGGAGCCACTGCTGGTTGCCCCACTGCTCTATGACCAGGTGGTCCCACCAGTCGGCACTGATGGCCAGATGCCAGGTGCAGCAGGCACGGTGTGCAGGGGAAGGTGGGCAGGATCCAGCAGCATGAGCCACACCCGCAGAGAGCCAAGGAGAGTCTCCAAGCAGAGCAGGGGTTTATGTTTCTGCAGAAACTGCTGCATGAGGTTCA
Source organism: Pelodiscus sinensis (assembly GCF_052426305.1). Taxonomy (NCBI): domain Eukaryota; kingdom Metazoa; phylum Chordata; order Testudines; family Trionychidae; genus Pelodiscus; species Pelodiscus sinensis. The sequence goes on from NC_143054.1 coordinate 20,122,856, forward strand.
GTACAAGGTGCAATAGCTGCCGACTACCCAGAGGAAGCTCCGGCTCCATGGCTGGATAGCTGAGGTGCATGCAAGGGTAATCACAGCAGGCACAAGAAAGGCTTTGCTGTTCCTCAATGAGGTAGGCAAAGGAAAAAAGCCTGAGACACGGCTGTAAAGGGGGGTCCTTTTACGCACGAGCCTCAGGTAGCCTCAGGCAGCAGATACGGGAAGTGAGTGCTGACCTGATGCCCTGCCTGAAGTGGTTCTGGGTGGCCTTAAATGCAATTTAGCATCCAGTCAGCAGTGTTGTCTTCAAGTCGTCATTGTCAAGTCCAAGTCGAGTCTCAAGTCACTACAGTTCAAGTCACAAGTCGAGTCTCAAGTCTTAATTTCTTAATTTAAAAAATGTCAAGTCACTTTTGTACAAGCCAGCAATATCAGCATTTTCAGACAATTTTTTCACCAAGCCGATTTAACAAAATTAGCAAGTCTCAAGTTGAGTCTCAAGTCACAAACAATGAACCCGAGTCGAGTCTCAAGTCAAGTCACCTAGGCGACAAGTCGGACTCGAGTTCAAGTCATGGGACTCGAGTCAACAACTCTGCCAATCAGTGTGGATGCTCTATTTTGAAATAGCTAAGCATTATTTCAATGAGATTTGGGCGTGTATATGTGCTATTTTAAAATAAGCTGTTTCACAATATTTCTTCCGGAATAGGTTATTCCAAAATTAATGTGCAGTGTAGACATAGCCCCAGTTCAATAACAAAGAAACAATGTTACTAGACTATGTGGCTGTGTCTACATTGGCACCCCTTTCCGGAAAAGGGATGCTAATGTAGACTTCGGAATTGCAAATTCCGCGGGGAATTTAAATATCCCCCGCGGCATTTGCATTTACATGGCTGCCGTTTTTTTCCGGCTTGGGGATAAGATGGAGAAAAGCGCCAGTCTAGACGTGATTTTCTTATTCCTTGAACGTAGGAATAAGAGATCCTCCAGAAAAGGGCTTATTTTCCGGAGAATCACGTCTAGACTGGCTGACAATCTGGAACAGAGATTCAACTAAAAGTTAGGGACATATATAGATGAGAAACGGGAAGTGAAGGGGAGAGGAAGTTCAAGGGGAGAGGAAGTGAAGGGGAGAGGAAGTTCATAAGACACATGCTCTCCTTGGTGGTTCAGTTCCTTTTTTTTAATTATAACTTGCTGATTACTTTTCCCCTTCCCCCTCATCTATCTACTCTCCCCGTCACGTCTTCTCTTTGGTTTTGCATCACCAGTGAGTTCTGACATGGATTTGAATATGGAGGGAGGTGGCTTGCTAAACTTGAGTGGGGGCATTTCTGGCCAAGAAACATCTGAGAGAGAAAGACACTATGGGTATGTCTAGACTACATGGCTCCGTTAATGGAGCCATGTAGATGAGTTTACTAGATATAGGAAAATGAAGCGGCGATTTAAATTTGTAGACGAGGCATACCAGAGCGGTCGACAAAGGCTTCCCTTGTCGACCGCGGCGCATCCAGACTGCCCCGCTGTGCCACCAAACAGCTGATCGGCACAGCACGGTGGCCATTTTGATGTAAATGAAGCGGCGATTATTTAAATCGCCGCTTCATTTTCCTATGTCTAGTAAACTCATCTACATGGCTCCGTCGATGGAGCCATGCAGTCTAGACATACCCAATGGATTCAATCTGCAATTCAGGACTCCTAGATGACCTGCTGCTCAGTGGAATTCACAGCTTTGAATCAGGCGAAAAGATTATTCAGAAGCTTAGTAAGACAGGGATGGAGTGCAGGGAAAAGGAGTGGGCTTCAATCCAGGCTCATGAAAGTATGGAAGCAACTATCTTTGCTCAACATTGCCAGCCATGAATCTTCTCCTGGCATGTAGTGCTTAAGCCAGGTCAGCCCAATCTCCTGAAAAGCAAAAGTACGAGAGAGCTTGGTACAGCCAAGTCGTTAGGACACTCTGCTAGGATGTGGAAGATCCACATTCAAATCCAGGTTCTGCCACAAACATGCACACAAAATTCCATCCTGTTTGCCTGGGGAGGTCTTTTGTGCAAATTCTGTAAAAATACTCTAAGAATGACCACCGGAGAGCACCTCACAGGTGATAGGCAGAGGAATGCCTACTTTGAAAAGCCTGCTGGTACTTAGGCATGAGCAGGGCCAGTGAACAGCTCATCAGTTGTGGGGCAGCATCACAACTAGGTAGCTTTGCCCATGCCTGGTGACAGAAACGTAAAGGTGCCTGATGGAGTTATGGCACCTAGAGTGTTAGGCAATAGCTGACCAGTGGTTCTGAGGGTATCAATGGTCTGCTAGTCAGATTTTTTTAGGGTTAGGCCCTTTTATACTAAATGAGGCAAGAGCCTTTTATAGTAAATGAGGCAACAACCAGAACAAAAAAATCTTGTCAAGTCTATTTCAGGATAACTCTATTTGAAATGCTTAGCATGACTAAAGTTCCTCTTTGTAATCTGTACTGTGTGTACATTTTTGTTGTCTACGAGAGACCTAAACAGAAGCGAGAGATGTATCCATTAGACATTCTCTCCAAAAATATCTTGGAACTACGAATCTAAGAGCTTGATCCAAAAACCTATGGATTCTGGCTCAGGTCCAGCAAATCAAAACCCACCTATTCCAAGCCAGGCAAAGCCACTTGGCCACAACTAGGAGACAATAGATTTCAAACTCCAGACATTCTTGTCGCTGTTCATTCTAAAGTTAAATGGTTATACTTTTCCAATTTGAAAAACTTCTATTGTTTTTCATATCACTGAATTAAAATAATATGGCTGAAGAGATTTTTAACCCAAATTTGCCAAAAAGTTTCAACTTCTAGCTGAATCTAACTAGGGAGCATTTCACCTGAGAAGGCGAATTCTTTGCAAAATGTTGATATCTCCAATAGCTGGTGATAGTGAGAGCTCTGAGGCTACGTCTTCACTGCAACACTATTTTGGGATACTGGAGTATCCCGAAATAACTATCCTGCATCTTCACAGCAAACCTGTTATTTTGAAATATAAAGGGCTTGCCATTCTGACTTTCCTGTAACCCTCATTCCATGAGAAGTAAGGGATGTTTTGGAATAGTGGGTTATTTCAAAATTATGAAATAAGCTATTTTGAAATAAAATCAAAATAAGATATGCCATTTGAGTAGCTCAAATGGCATATCTTATTTCGTGATACAGTGCAGTGTAGATGCACTCTAAGTTACTACAGTGAATTCTTTCCCAGGTATCTGGCAGGTAGAACCTGATTATATAGCCAACTGATCATCATATTTGGGGTTAGGAAAGAATTTTCACCCAGGTCACATTGGTAGAGATTCTGAGGGGGTTTTGCCTTCTGCTGAAGCATGAAGTATGGGTCTCTTGCAAGTTTAAATTTAATGGATTCTCTGTCACTTCAAGTTTTTAAATCATGATTTGATGACTTCTGTTACTTCACTAGAGGTTTGGGATCTATTACAGGAGTGGGTGAGTAAGATTTTGTGGCCTCTGATGTGCAGGAGATCAGTTTAAATGATCATGAATATCCCTTCAGACCTTAAAGTCTAGGGCTGTGTCTAGACTGGCAAGTTTTTCCGGAAAATCATCTGCTTTTACGGAAAAACTTGCCAGCTGTCTACACTGGCCGCTTGAATTTCCGCAAAAGCACTGACGATCTCATGTAAGATTGTCAGTGCTTTTGCGGAAGTTCTATGCTGTTCCTGTTCGGGCAAAAGTCTTTTTCCAAAAAACTTTTGCGCAAAAGGGCCAGTGTAGACAGCAGAGACTCGTTTTGTGCAAAAAAGCCCCAATCGTGAAAACGGCGATCGGGGCTTTTTTGCGGAAAAGCACGTCTAGATTGGCCACGGACGCTTTTCTGCAAAAAGTGCTTTTGCAGAAAAGCGTCCTGCCAATCTAGACGTGCTTTTCCGAAAATGCTTTTAACGGAAAATTTTTCCGTTAAAAGCATTTCTGGAAAATCATGCCAGTGTAGACGAAGCCTTGGAGTCATTGTTATCACTAATACCGTGTTAGCGTCTAGGGGTCCAAACAGAGATAAGGGCTCCACTGTGCTTGGAGCTATATGTTCACCTAGTAAAAGTTAGTCCCTGTGCTAACAAGTGTTCAAGGAGAGCTGGTCAGGAGTTTTCCATCAGGTTGATTTCTCAGCAGAAAATGCAGTTTATGTGGGGAAAAAAATTGATTTTGCATTACGTTTGATTTCTCTATTGGGAAAAATCAACTATATTTTATTTCAGACCAGTTCAACCTGAATCATAATATTTAGGTTTTTGATCAGACCCAGAACATTTAGTTGCAAACAGGTAAACAAAACAGTAAGCTTAATTTTTTTTAATCGGTGTATTGCCTAATAGAGTTGTACTTTGGCATTCCATTCTCTCTTCTCTTTCTCAGGTCCACGGACGAAAACATTTCCCATGATGCAATGCAGCTTACCCTCTGACCAAGTTGCATGGTGCATCAACATTTTGTTCTATAAAAGCTACCCAGAAACAGCCATATCCCAGCTGCCAGTTGTCTTTTCTGTCCAAGAAGAATACCAAGCAAAACAAGGAAGGAATCACAGAATACTAGGACTGGAAGGGACTTTGAGAGGTCATCAAGTCCAGTCCCCTGCCCTCATGGCAGGACCCAGTACTGTCTAGACCATCCCTGGCAGATATTTATATAACCTACTCTTAAATATCTCCAGAGATGGAGATTCTACAACCTCCCTAGGCAATTTATTCCAGTGTTTAACCACCCTGACAGTTAGGAACTTTTTCCTAATGTCCAATCTAAACCTCCCTTGCTGCAGTTTAAGCCCATTGCTCCTTGTTCTATCATCAGAGGCCAGGAAGAGGCCAGGTCCTCTTTGTGACACCCTTTTAGATACCTGAAAACTGCTATCATGTCCCCTTTCAATCTTCTGTTTTTCAAACTAATCAAGCCCAATTCTTTCAGTCTTACTTCACAGGTCATGTTCTCTAGACCTTTAATCATTCTTGTTGCTCTTCTCTGGACCTTCTCCAAATCTTTCTTGAAATGTGGTGCCCAGAACTGGACACAATACTGCAACTGAGGCCTAATCAGCACAGAATAGAGTGAAAGAATGACTTCTTGTGTCCTGCTCACAACATACTTGTAATTGTATCCTAGAATCATGTTTGCTTTTTTTTGCAACAGCGTCACACTGTTGACTCATATTTAGCTTGTGTTCCACTGTAACCCGTAGATCCCTTTCTGCTGTACTCCTTCCTAGACAGTCACTTCCCATTCTGTATTTGTGAAACTGATTGTTCCTTCCTAAGTGGAGCACTTTGCATTTGTCCTTATTAAACATCATCCTGTTTACCTCAGACCATTTCTCCAATTTGTCCAGATCATTTTGAATTATGACCATATCCTCTAAGGCACTTCAAATCCCTCCCAGCTTGGTATCATCTGCAAACTTAATAAGCGTACTCTCTATGCCGATATTTAAATCGTTGTTGAAAATATTGAACAGAACCAGTCCCAAAACAGACCTCTGCAAAACCCCACTTGTTATACCTTTCCAGCAGGATTGTGAACCATTAATAACTACTCTCTGAGAATGGTTATCCAGCTAGTTATGTACTCACCTTATCATAGCCCTATCTAAGTTGTATTTGCCTAGTTTATTGATAAGAATATCATGCAAGACCGTATCAAATGCCCTACTAAAGTCTAGGTATACCATGTCCACTACTTCTCCCTTATCCACAATACTCGTTAGCCTATCAAAGAAAGCTATCAGATTGGTTTGACATGATTTGTTCTTTACAAATCCATGCTGGCTGTTCCCCATCACCTTATTATCTTCCAAGTGTTTGCAGATGATTTCCTTAATTACTTGCTCCATTATCTTTCCTGGCACAGAAGTTAAACTGACTGGTCTGTAGTTTCCTGGGTTGTTCTCATTTCCCTTTTTGTAGATGGGCACTATATTTGCCCTTTTCCAGGCTTCTGGAATCTCTCCTGTCTTCCATGACTTTTCAAAGATGACAGCTAATGTCTCAGATAACTCCTCTCTCAGCTCCTTGAGTATTCTAGGATGCATTTAATCAGGCCCTGGTGACTTGCAGACATCTAATTATTCAGGACATCTGCAAATAATGGAGTCAACCATTATTAGTACAGTACAATGTGATTGTTTGTTATGTTTATTTATATTATCCAAAGTAATCAGATTAAACTGAGAAAAAGGAAAATTTAGGCAAAATAACAGAAGGAAATGTGTGACTTTGGAACAATCTCACAAGAAAAAATGGTGAAAGAAGAAATGAGAAATATATGAAGTCCTTAGAAAATAAATAATAAGGAATGGTCCTTCACTGACAGTAGATGATCTAGTAGGTCTTTTCTATATCTGAAAATTCTGTAATGTATTTGTATGGTTTCAGTCCAGCTTCCAGTCGACAAGTGTCCACCCCATAATAAACCTACTCTAATCAGCACAATCTGGAAGTCTGAGCAAAGCAGTCATGAATTGAATGGGCAGGGAGACCGAATTACTTTCTCACCCCAGGGAAATGATCCTTGCAGGTCAGAACTGAAGCACATTGGTAGAGGTAAAAGTGCACCTGTGTTGGTTATTTGAAGGCAATCTGAAATGAGCAACTGCAGTGCTGTCATCTGGTATAATATACCAGCATCAGCTTCACATGCTCACAATGTGTATTGTACTAAATTACACAGAAAGTCTGTGGTGGGACCAAGGATTGAATCTAGCTCTCCCGAGCCCAAGTGTATAAAATGACATACAAGTTAGCACTGTCTGCTCTGTGTAAGTCATGAGTAACTCCATCGACATCAGTGAACATACTCTGGGTTTCAACTGGGCACAATTAGGTCCAGTATTTTATCCTTTCTGTATGCCACACTTCAGTGCAAATAGTAAGTTGTGCACTCCACTGGCAGGGTTCTTTCTTGCATAGTGAATACTGGCATGGTCTGCAAATGGCGGTGGGTCTTCATTTACTGCTTTCTCCATACAAATAAATGAGCATTTAATGGAAGTTCTTTTATGAGAGGAACAGGTGCTAAGATATTTATATAGCTTGAAAATCCAACCTGTGCTGGAATTGATTTCTTTGACCATATGTTTCTGGCTGCTATTGTGACCAATGGTTATGGTGGGTTCCTTTTATTTATACCAGCTTTATACCACCATAATTTCATTAATATCTTGCTTGCTCCTCAGTTAGGATTGCTAGTAGCTCTGTTAATTTCAGGTGAATGATGCTGTCTTTATACCTACTGAATATCTTTTCCATTGTTTTATACTGATTTTTCTTATTTAGATTAATGTATGTGAGACATCTGGGCTCAATGGTTTCTGTTTTGCACAGCCTTAACGTCATTTGTTCTCTGAGAATGTGTATTGCAGAGACAGCAGAAAGATTTGTTTATTTAAGGTTAAGGTATTATCTGTTGTAACTAGGGTGACTTTCTGCTCAGATGCATCCTAAAGCAGATGAATTGTATTTTTGGGTTCAAAAATGACATCATCAAGCTGTCTTTAGTTATTGTTTTGTTTTGTTCCCAGCCAACACACACAGCTATGACATGTCTAGATTTCTTGTTGAATGCAGGAAACCCTGTATCTAAAGATTACTCATACAGGATAAAAGATTACCCTTGTGATTTGCAGTCCTTCCTCAAATTCCAGGGGATTTTAAATAGAGAATGATCTCATGAAGGCCAAGTGGTGGGGAGTCCCTTTTTTAACCCAAACACAAGTGCTGCACAATATATATATTTGTTAGGGGGAAGTGGTATCAAACAGTCTGAACCTCTGTTCTCCTTTCTCTGACCTTGCATTTATTGACGTCATTGGTTTTTCCTTGCATGCCAAAGATGTTTGGAATTGTCTCAGGTTAAGTAGGAAGGAAAGAGATTTGGTAAAATAAGGGAAAGATTCAATTTCTTAATAAATGAAGAAGAAACCCTCCTATATTTCCTATGTTCAACTTTTATTTTATTGAGGGGCCATTCCATCCAGACTAATTAATAAAGTCCCCATCACAACTGTGCGACTAGTTCTGTGCTATTAGAGCTGGCGAGGCAGAAGATTGTTCAATAAAAACCTAACTGTTTGTGAGTTCAGAAGCGTATGAACCTGTAGCTTAAAGTGAAGTATTAGAGTATTATAAATCACAACCTTTAGAGGAATGAGTGCAGAGCTAGGAATTAGAAACACTAGCAGTTGCTTCCTACATCTACCACTGGTGGTCTTAATACTTAGTACCTCACTGAGTATTTTACAGGTATTTAGTTAGGACACAGTGCTGTTCTGAAGCAGCTACATCTTTTTTTGAGCTCACTCTGACAGAAAGAAAATGAAGACAACCCTTGCAAACTTGAATGCCTACAGGTGGGTGTTTAGGACTCTAAATAAGATGAAGTGAGGGTGAGAGGAGAGAGAGGATTCTGGGGAAACCATGTGTGGGATCCGGGTATCCATTCCTGACAAGGAAGACTTTAACATTCAAAGCAGTCTGTGGAGAACTCTGTTCATTTAGGCAGGGCCGGTGAGGGCCCAATTCGAACCGCCCAGGATTTTTTGTTGAGCAAAAAAAAAAAAAAACCCCCACCCACACAACAAACCACAAACACACACAAATATCACATCAGAAGTAGATTTGATCAAAATGTATATCAATATAGTTGAACATTTTTAAAAAAATGCCATCCTTTATTATGCAAAATTTTCCACAAAATTAAATCAGTTGCCTTAAGTGTAGGTCAAATATTTTCAATTGCAAACTATCCAATTTTTTCAATAAAGTTTGAAGTTTGATTTTTAAAAAGTTACCAAAGAGCGTTGCAGTTTTCTGTTACATTGATTTACTTTTTAAATAGCAAAAATGGAGTCTTTGTTAAGAAAGTGTCAGTTTTGTGGTTAAATTCCAGTCCTTAGTGATTTCAGCACCAATGATTTCACTAGGTAATATGGTACCTCATCACCATTGCCTCCTTTGCACTGCCCTTCAACACACTGCCTGCATGTTGAGTCCAAGGCCAGTCTACACAAGATTTTATCATTGATTTTTGCTCAAGTGATCACTGAGACAAGACAAGGACTCTCAATTGATTCTAGTCAGCTCTGCCTTTAAACACTGGATGTAAAGTGTCAGATATAATTGAGGACTCCCAAATAGACTTGACACCACCAGAAATAAAACCTGTTTCCATCTTCTGTGAGTTTCAGTTAGATGTGACTCACTATCCTCTGCTTAGTGTTCAAGTTATGGTAGACACTAAGCCAGGCCATATTAAGTTCAGGTCTTTTACCTTTTAATCATACAATATGGATAACAACATTTCATTCTCCCAGCTCCAAATCCTAAGTGAATTTCAACCCAAAAGAGCCAAAATTAATCACCTTGACACAGCAAGTGTGTCTACTGATCTCTGTGGCAAAGTAGGTTGTCTATATAAATAAGGTCTGCTCGTGAAGCCTTTTCCTACCAGTTGATTAACAGATGGCAGTAGATAGCTCATTCAGACCACTGGCTGATAATAGTTAGTCACCCTGACCAGTCATTAACCATTGTCATAGACTCACCCTACTCTCCATTGTCTCTATGATTCTCTGATGACCTGTGACAAAAAAGGAGGGCGGAAAGGAAAACTGAAGGGAGAGACCTCTCTAAATTCACCAATCAAAGAGCAGTATTGCCAACCCCAAAATCACAAGGAACGCCTACACAAAGTTATGAGAATGGTCTACAAATCATAAGATTTTATAAAAATAAAACATGTTGGATTTTAATTGGCCTTTTGTTTCTTGAGTATTTAGGGTTCATGTTTTAAAGCTTTCCTCCATAGCTGTAAGGCCCAGAAGTATAGAGAACTTTTTTTAAATGAAAGCTGAGATTCCTACATAATCAATTGACTCCAGGCCTTTAGAAAAACACCAAATGTTTTGAGATTCATGGTAAAACAATTGAGGAATTCTTGTGAGCCCATGCTTTGCCCACAGTATAAATTAACCCCAATATCTTCTCTACTAAACATCCTAATGAGATATTGCAAATGGTGAACTGAATTCAACAGCTCCTGATATGAACAGGTATCACCTAGTTTTTCATATTTGAGATGGGTTACCAGGAATCATACATGACCATATGAAATCTTTCCACTCTCAAGTCAGCATATTCACAAAGCACCTATAATTTTGATCCATGCATTTATTGGATAGTGAAAGAGAAAGGAGGGGAATTAGTGTAGATAAATGTTCAAATTAAAAAAAAAAAAAAAAAAAAAAAAAGCCTGAAGGAATTAGGACTAGGCTCCTACATCTCGGCTGTGTCTAGATTGTATCCCTTTTCCGTAAAAAGGATGCAAATTAGACATATTGCAATTGCAAATGAAGCGGGGATTTAAATCTCCCCCGCTTTGTTAGTATAATAATGGCTGCCGCTTTTTTCCGGCTTGGAGCTTTGCCGGTCTAGACGCGGGGGAGCCAGCAGGGGGAGGCTGGGGCCTGCTCCAGTGTAGACCCAGCTCCACGTAATGCTGGCGCAGGGCCCCCGGCTCTGTAACTCGCCAGCATTTCCAGGTTCAGGGGCCCAGGGCCCCCTTAGGTGCGGGGCCTGATTCGGCTGAATCGGCTTAAGGCCTGCCCTGCGTTTAGGGTATGTCTACACAGCAGCGTTATTTCAGAATAACGGCCATTATTCCGAAATAACAATGCGAGCATCTACGGAACAATTCTGTTATTTTGAAATAAATTGAAAATAACTGAAAGCTTATTCTGACTTTCTGTAAACCTCATTCCATGAGGAATTACACCTATTCCGAAATAGCTATTTTGAAATAGCAGTAGTGTGGATGCTCCACTGCTGCTATTTTGAAATAGCTCCTCCCCAGCGCCATTCAAAGTAATTACTCCCCAGTGCCTCCTGAGCCTCTAAATTAAGTTGGCGTGTCCACATTAGGTCTATGTCTAGACTGCACTGTTAAATTGGAAAAATAAATGCAAATTGTGTCTTTTTCCGATTTTTTTTTGAAAGAGCCTCTTTTAGAATTTGGCGTGTCTACATTGTGCCAAATTGCAAAAGAAAGTGCTCTTTTGAGTCATCCCTTATTCTTCATAGAATGAGGCTTACAGGGATGGCAAAAGAGCACGTCCATTCTTTTGTAAACACTTTTGAAAGAATGGATGAGTTCCTTGGATGCAGCGTTGCTTTTTCGGGATACTTTTGGTATCCCGAAAAAGCAATGCAGTCTAGAGGTAGCCTAGGGAACCTAGCTTGGACTAATTTTGAAGCTTCCCCGTAGTGTAGACATTCTATTAGCTATTTAGGAGTATTTCTTCTGCAATAGTTTATTTTGAAATAAGCGTGCAGTGTAGACGTACCCTTAGGGAGTAAGCTTTTTTGGGAAAGAACTGTCTTTTCAGTCTATGTGTGTATAGGACCATGAAGCTTTGTGGACTGACTTGGCGGCCAGTAGAGGCCTAGTAATACAAACTGTAATAGTAATCATTGTTGGATTCCTTTCTTCAGGAGTGGGGATGTAACACGTGTTGATTGGTGAGCATGAGTAGGGTACTTCTCATACTTCCTTTCCATACGGTCTGTAGTACTCATATAACTGGGGTATTGAAGCACCTCTCAATCTTTAATACATTTACATTGTCTCACAAGGTAGGACTATTATCCCCAATTTATATGGGAAACTGAAGCATAGAGCAGCTAAGGAACACACCTGCAATTACACAGGAAGATGGTAGATCAAGGACTGGAACATGTGTTGCCTGAAAAATTATATATAAATAAAACAAAGAGCGGTTTTCATTTATTCTAATTCTGCCACCATTATTTGGAAAGTGGTTTTTTTTTACAAATATCTCAAAGTATTTGATAAAATATTCCAATGAAAATCAATTCAGTTACAAAGGAGAGGAAAATAAAGCCTTGTTCACTCAGTCTTCTGTTTCCGCTGGAATGTCATTGTTTTTGCAAACAGACAAGAAAGGAAAAAACAGTTAAGATCACCAGGTCCTTGGCAGTGACTGTGGAAGGGAAAGACCCAAAGACAAATATATCTTCATGAAGTGGGCAATGTTCCAAACCAACAGATGGTCTGAAATGATAAATCCATAATGCTCTTTTTCAGGCGGGAGTTGCAAACCACCAGCAATGAGAACATTTTCACCGGTGGAAATTTAGATATGTACCTCATAAGTGCAACCTCTAAGGGGAGAAAGTGCTAGATGGCTGCTGACCTCACACTTGGATCCATTATCTAGCAGGATGATCATATATATATATATATATACCAAACAGCTGTTTAGCCACATCTCCTATTGCTCATATTTAGTTCTTTGCTGTTATTTCAGCCTTTTCCTTATCTCAGAGCCAGACTATTCCCCTGCCTTGAGGTTTAGCAACTGAAATATGACTGTGGGTACATCTACACTGCAAGCTTATTTTGGAAAAAGCGATTCCGGAAGATATTTTCCGGAATAGCTTATTTTGAAATAGAGCATTCAAACTGCATGGAAGCCTCCAAATTAGTCCGAGCCAGGCTCATAAGGTACCTTGATTTAGAGCCCCAGAAGGCACTGAGTAGGAACAATTTAGAATGGCCCTGGTGAGGAGCTATTTTGACTTAGAAGCAATGAAGCATCCACACACACCCTCTTCTGAAAGAGCTTTTTAGGAAGGGGCATTATTCCTCATGGAATGAGGTTTACCAATGTTGGAAAAAGCCCTCAGCTATTTCAGTTTTCTTTTGAAATCACGCAATTGCTGTGTGGACGCTAGTATTGGTTTTCTGGAATAAAGGTGCAGTGTAGACATACCCTTTGTCTGATGTGTACACTAGATGGTTACTCAGCACCATTCAGCCCCCCTTTCCCCCCCGGCAAAAAATAATGTGGCACTAAAAGGCCATTTGCTGCCATCACATTTTTCACTTGGGCTACGTCTACACTGGTATGATTTTGCACAAGAGCTCTTTTGTGAATGAGTTCTTGAGCAAAAACTCTTACAGAAGAGAGTGTCTACACTGGCATGTGCCTTTGCGCAAGAGATGTGCTTTTGTGCAAGAGCATCCATGCCAGTGTTGATGCTCTCTTGCTCAAGAAAGCTCCGATGGCCAGTTTAACCATGGGGCTTTCTTGCGCAAGAAATTCATGTTGCGTGTCTACACTGGCCTCTTGCGCAAGAACAGTTGCGCAAGAGGGCTGATTCCTGAGCGGGAGCATCATAGTTCTTACACTAGAAGCACTGATTTCATACATTAGAACGTCAGTGTTCTTGCGCAAGGACTCGTGGCCAGTGTAGACAGGCAGCAAGTTTTCGCGCAAAAGCTTTTGCGCAAGATCGCACCAATGTAGACGCAGCCTTGGTTTCTTTATTATACCTTTTACTCCCACCCTGCATCTGTCTTGTCTGATTATAGTGTAAGCTTTTCAGGGCAGGGATCACACTGGACAACTCTGTGTCTATGTTCAGTGCCTAGCACAGTGGGGTCCTCTTCTTGGTTGGCCTTTAGACACTACCATAATAACCATGACTAATAGGAATTAGAAAACACACTAAGGGAAAAGGTGGTCAGAATAGCTGGAAGGGATTTCTGAGTCATCAAATCCAATCCCTGCATATCACAGGCACCTTTGCCCTATAATCCCACTCATACATTTTTCAGACCCCATCTAAACCTGTAAGGTGGTTTGCCCTCACTACTCCTATTGGACGGCTTTTCTAGAACCTTTCTCCTCTGTAGGTTAGAAGGCTTATAATTTCCAATCTAAATCCATAGCCAGTTAATACTCATTTGTTCTTGTGCTCTTAAGTTTCAATAGCTGTTTGTGTTGGCTGGTGTTCACATCCTTTGGGTACTTGGAGAGAGCAAGCATATCCCCTCTGTTTCTCATTGTACAGCTTCTATGATTCAAAAAAGTCATTTTCAAACAAATTACTGAATGTAAATCAACAATAATTGCCTATTTCTATGGTCAACATTTAGATCAAGTTGCTAATCTCATGGAAGAATCTTGTAATGGCTGGTTCATGATGAAAGAGTAACTCACCACTGTCACTCACTGTTCACCTGTCAACCATGCAGCCCTGCTCTCATGCTCACCTGAGAAGATTCCTGCCTCCATCACTCATTGCTTCACTGTGTTTCATGCATTCTTCTAGATTTCATGTGAAACTGCTGTAATGTAAGTGAGGGTAGAGTCCCTTGTATTTACACTCGTTACTGAAGCATCAAGCACACTGGTTTTACTTGTACAGCTGGTTGAATATCTTCTTGACACAATGTTTTTTTCTCAGAAACTGCTGATTCGTCAAAACTGAAACATTCTTGAGAAAACTGATCCATTTCAAAGCGTTCTGAAACATCCCATTCCCACTTTATTTAAAAAATATAGAAATTTTAAATTTTAACTGTATAAAATTTAAAAGTCTGATTCGAAGCATTTCATTTGACACGATATAAAGTTTTCTTGGAGGGTAGGGAAAGTGGGGAAATCTTTGTTTTCTTTCCAATTTGGAACAAAGCTTATTTCAAAGGAAAAATCACAGAACTACCTGGAAAATAGAATTTCAGGTTCTGCCACAGCTCTGGTTAATCATTAAGCACAAGCTTGATAATTTGTGACCTTACCATGTAGCTCATTGTAAGAGGCAGAGGTAAGAAGTATTGTGTCTCAGAAGCACATTTTTTTCAGAAGCCTCCACATCGAGTTAGGAAGCTGTGGTAGGCAAGTCATTTGCGACACTCCGCACACTCTCTACCCATGTGGCCAGTCACTTCCTTTAGTTCCCACATAGAGGACTAGAGCCATAGTTCTACCTATTCTTTGCCCCTTTTCATCTGCTCAGTTCTCCATGGGAAATGGGTAGGTGAAAGTTCATATGTTTCCCAACCACCAAAGCTGTAATTCTGGCAGATCTAGTGCAGGCCATTGGGAGAGGGAATGGTATCTCTTCTTTACAACTTATTTTACAATACCATGGTATTAAAATTAACACTCTTATAAGAGCATTTTAGCCAGTTACCATTGAAAAATGCAGTATGAATATTTTGCCAACTAAACAGCAGGCTGGCTGTATGTTCCTGACCTTTCTGTTGGCAAGGAGCACACAAACAATAGTGTTTTCCTAGAACTACACTCTGGCAGGCTGGTTTCACAAGCTCTGTCTCTGTCCAGCTGAGCTCAGTCACCACCGTCACGTAGCATGCTAGCACGATGGAGCATGACATACATGATTTCCCAAGATACAAAGAAAAAGAGGATATGTCGTTCACCTGTGAAAGAAAAACCAAAGCCACAAGTACACAAGCATAGTTGCTGTGTTCGCATGGGGGTGTTTGTATTATGGGCACTGAACCGAGTCCTGCATCCATTCAATTCAACAGCACTGCTTCATAGTAGTGAAATGCCTACAATGGCGTTCAAAAGAGAAGGGAGAAAAATTGTTTTCCTTGGCCTCTGAGGATAGGACAAGAAGAAATGGGCTTAAATTGCAGCAAGAGAGGTTTAGGCTGGACATTAGGAAAAACTCCCTAGTTGTCAGGGTGGTTAAACACTGGAACAAATTGCCTAGGCAGGTTGTGGAATCTCCATCTCTGGAAATAGTTAAGAGCAGGTTAGCTAGGCATCTGTCAGGGAAGATCTAGATGGTGCTTGGTCCTGCTGGACTGGACTTGATGATCTCTCAAGGTCCCTTCCAGTTCTAGTATTCTCAGATTCTGTGGTTCTGTAGTTCCAGTATCAAGGCCATTCAGATTATTATTGTTTGAGCACTGTCAGGATGCTTAGCATTTACAAAATAGAGTCATTGTTTCCAAGCAACAAACAAGATTTGTATATGCATGCATAAATCATAAGGTCTGCCTGCCCATGTCATATAGGAAAAGTGCTTACAACCTCCAGCCATGAATGACACTGTTGCAAGCTGGTCATTGTGACTGAGCCAGAGCACGTTTCAGGAGCAGAGTATCCTCATGAGCCATCAAGAAATATACTCAAAGCATATTTCTACATGTGCTACATCAGCAGATGTGGTGGGGCCTGTGAATTGTTATATCTACCTCACCTTGCCCTCCGCAGATTCCTGAAGCTGATGCAGAATGCCCATGTTAGATTGGGCGGCAATGTTTTGAAATTTGAAACAGGAAAAAAATTGTTGATTATGTAACCCACACTCCGAATGTGGTTACCATGCAGTGGCACCTAGACCACAGCAACAGTTAAGACCAAGAGACCTCTACAAGCAGGGTTGGGAGGCAGCTGACTTTTAGCTCAGAGGGTAGAGGCTCCTATACTCCACTTCAGAGGTCACAGATTCAAATCCGCCTAGTGGCAGTTACAATGACACTATTGCAAACTACTGGTCGCCCGGTTTTGGCCTTCCATCCACCTGGTTGAAATGTTTCCAAATTCATAATTTTGCATTAAAATAAAAAAAACGGGGAAAACAGAAAAAAAAAGTTGTGAAAATTTCTCTTCCCTCTTTAGCACCGACCACACTAACTCCATGGGGGATCGTGTCTATCTCATCTGATTCGTTTTTGGTTGTTCCAGTGGATACTTCAAAGGTGCCCCCTCAAATCCTTGTACTAGAGTAGCAGCTTCCCCTGGAGTAGCAGCAGGCCAGCCTCTGACATGGGAGAGCTGGGTGTCATTCGCCAAGTACTGCTATTTTCGAGAAGATGCATTTCAGTACTTTCAGGCATTTATTGAATCGTTTTTGTAAATTTTGTTATCTTTGTCTTGGGTGGGTTTTGAAGCTGAAATGTCACTTCTTGGGGGAAGAATGGAGAGGACCACAGGCCATGTAAGTGCTGTTAACCAGAGAGCAACAGGAGAGTAGGTTTTCCTTAGTAGTCTTGGAGTAAGGAAATAGGACTTTGGTGATCTATTGCTTTAGCACGGCTAGAGGTTACCTGTATAACCTCAGATAAGTCACTTAGTTTCACTGTGCTTGACCTGCCCATGTGTCATATGGATACAATACTACCGGTATGTCTTTTCTCCCCCGCTTTGCAGGGTTCTTTGGAACAGTCTGTTTTACTCCTGTGTGTTTGTACAAGGCCTAGGCCCAAGTAGGTCTTGACCTCAGCTGGGGCTTCTAGATGCTATTGTAATCTCAATAATTAATGGTCATGATCGGGTGGTTAAAACACCAGGCTGAGATATGGGAAATCTGGGTTCAACTAATTAATTTTTATAGCAGGATGAGAACAGTTACCCAAATTGTATTACTGTGGCTACGTAAAATGTGTATACCCTAATGGTACCAGTGGTCCTCCTCATTTGTACAGTCAAGTTCAGCTTCACTATTGCCTTTCAATCTTTATTACAGGTTTTTTACTCTCAGAACCACAGGTTGGTATAGCTAAAAACTCCAGGGCCAGTGCTTATGCTGGTGTAAATTGTCTCCATTGACTTCAATAGGGCTATGCTGATTTACACTAGGTGTGGATCTGCCCCCTGCCACTGTCAATAATCATTAATTCAGGACCAAGAACGATAACATCAAGCTTTGCAATGGCAAAAAGCAAACATTGATCTGTTTGCTCATCTGTGTCCCTAGCTAAACATTTCCTGGTAACAAATACAGAAGACGTGGATTCCCCCTACTGAGTAACAAAACACAGTTTTATACTCAGTAAGTTTTTATTAAGGAGGCACCAAAACTGAGGGAAATGGAAATTTTTAGATCCACTTATTAGTAATTTGCTGGAAGAGGGGAGTAGAGAGACAGTTAAAGCAGGAAGCACAACCTACTAGGACCAACATAGGATGGTGCCAAACATATTTAAGCTGGGAGGAAATGCATCCATTGAAAATTTCAGTCTTCCATGTTCTGTAGTGGGAGTGTTTGATCACGCCTCACTCTTTCCATCAATAGATCTCAAAGATTCAGTATCGTGATCACTATTTTAGAGATCTATTAAGTAGCCCATCTACTAAACATCATTTAGTTCAGAGCAGGGCACATTTTCCATCTTTCAGCATTTGGTAGCTTTGCTGCCTATTAATGACCAATATTCTGTTATATATCCCCAAATATCCTAGGTGCTTTACAGACAGAAATAAAGACAGAGCCAAGTTCTCCCTCATGTTGTGGGCCTTCACACTGCTCTGAGCAAAGCAGCCTTTAAACTACAGACTCGCCCCAAGGGACAATTTCGTGCATGTGCAGGAGTCTCCAGCTAGTGCAGAATTCAATCCTGTTCCATCCCAATGGAGGGGATGGGGAGAGTGTGAGGTAGAGACAGCAGAGCAATTTCAACTCCATGAGAATGTTTGGTCTGATGAGTCATTGCCGAAGTATAAATGTTCAGGGGAAGTGGGGGGAGGGGAGTTGAGCTCCTGCCCATTTGTCATCACTGTCCTTTCCCAACCCAAAGGCAGGTGGCTCCACAGAGTGATGCCAGCTCTCTTTTCTCCAGGTGTCAGGCATAGCTTCACTTTCTGCCTTTCAGAGGAGAAATCTTATAGAATCATAGAACCATAGAGCTGGAAGAGACCTCAGAAAGTCATCAAGTTCAGCCCCCTGTCCTAGGCAGGACCAATCCCAACTAAATCAACCCAGCCAGGGCTTTGTCAAACCGAGACTTAAAAACTCTAGGGATGGAGACTCCATTACTTCCCTAGGTAACCCATTCCAGTGCTTCACCACCTCATGATTCCCAATAGCGTGAGGAAATCTCTCTGGGACACAGGACTGGAAAACGTCTGCCCCCCTCACTCTGCCCTTTCTGATTCTGGCAGCACAGTTGCCCCTGAGCAAGCAGGGTGTTTTCCCCTTCAGCAGGAAGTCAGCTGTACACCCACCCATTGTACAGGGCTGAGTTAATTCACCCTACGAGGATGAAAGGCTGAATCTGGATTTTAACTTGCAATTCCAGAAGAACATGTAATTCCAACCTATTTCTTAAGCCACTCAATCACCTGCAGCCATCAACAGCCTTCAGAACGTGGCTGTAGTAGCAGCACTAGTCCTGCAAGACAGGCTCTATGGGGATTCTGGGATTGCTCTTACGTAGTGGAGCACTGCTAAAGTCTGAATAAAAGCCACGGGCTTGCCTCAGCTGAGGTGGGGAGGCAAATGCAGCGCAAAGCCATTTTCCTGACTCTACTCCCAAGAAGGGGGCTGGTCAGGGCAAAACCGCCTCCTATTCCAGCTAAGGCTATGTCTATATTCATGCAGACCTACCTGAATTAGCTTTGGTCTAGCTAACTGGAATGATGATAGCAATGAAGGCAGGCCTCAAGGGCTAGCCGTGTACATGCACACCGAGGGTCCCAAGCAGAGGTGTATAACCTATGATGCTGTGGCTTCACTGTTATTGTTAGTTGGGCTGGTTCAGGGATTCATAGATTCCAAAGCCAGACTTCCAGTCTGAATTTGTTTAGCTTCAACTGGATCATGTCGTACTTTCGCTTGCTAGATAGAAGAGCCCATTATCAAATATTTGTTCCCCCTGTAGCTACTTACAGACTATAATCAATCATCCCCGAACCTTCTCTTTGTTAAGCTAAACAGATTCAGCTCCTGGAGTCTATCATTCTAAGGCATATTTTCTAGTCCTTTAGTCATTAGAATGAGTCTTCTCTGAACCCTCTCCAATTTATCAACATCCTTCTTGAATTGTTGACACCAGAATGGGCACAGGCGCCGGCTTTGAAAAGTGTTGGGGATTTGACCCCCATCTCTGCCCCAAGCCTTGCCCCACTCCAGCCCTCCAAGGCCCTGCCCCATGCCCTGCTCTGCTATTGTCACCCCTTCCTGCTCAGTTTCACCACCTCCCCTGAGTATGCTTCATCCTTGCTGTTCCCCCCACCCCCTGAGTCTCCTAAATGCCCTGGAACAGCTACTCATGGCGGGCAGGAGGCATGGAGAGGGAGGGAGAGGTATTGACCCATAGGACCCACCGGCTTGTGCTCAGCACCCACCCATTTTCCCTCAGGGTGTTTTGGCAGGGTCATCCTGTTTAAACTTTTGAACTACTGGCACATTAATTTTCTTCCACTCTTCTAGAACCCCCTGGCTACGTCTACACTGGCATGATTTTCCGAAAATGCTTTTAACAGAAAAGTTTTCCGTTAAAAGCATTTTCGGAAAAGCACGTCTAGATTGGCAGGACGCTTTTCTGCAAAAGCACTTTTTGTGGAAAAGCGTCCGTGGCCAATCTAGATGCGGTTTTCCGCAAAAAAGCCTCGATCACCATTTTCGCGATCGGGGCTTTTTTGTTGAAAACATTACTGTGCTGTTTACACTGGCCCTTTTGAGCAAAAGTCTTTCGGAAAAAGATTTTTGCCCAAACGGGAGCAGCATAGTATTTCCGGAAAAGCACTGATGATCTTACAAGAGATCGTCAGTGCTTTTCTGGAAATTCAAGCGGCCAGTGTAGACAGCTGGCAAGTTTTTCCGCAAAATCAGATGATTTTGCGGAAAAGCTTGCCAGTCAGGACACAGCCCCTGTGTTCCAAGACTTTGGAACAACAACATTAACTGTCCACTGAGCTACTCAGCCAGGTCTCTCGAAATGGCGGGATACACGTCATCCTGACCTGCTGATTTAAAAATGCCCAACTGTGGTAGCTGCTGTTTAACACCCTCATGAGTTACGATAGGTACAGAGTGTTATCATGACATCGTTCAAGTACTGAACGCATGTTGTGGTCACTGCTCTGACCGTAACATAGAAACACTCTTCTAATGCACGCTGGCAGGAAGGGCCCCGTGAGACTGCTCTGGCAGCCCAGGATCAATGCCGTGCCATGTTCTGGACATGCTTCCTCTCATCCCGCCAACCCATTACAGCAGAGGTGGGCAATAATTTTTGATGGGGGGGGGGGCCACTCCAAGATTTTGGAAAGTGGTTGACAGCTGCACTCTTCCATGATATTAATGGAGGAGATGCAGGATCTGGGATGGAGGTTGGGTGCAGAGGGGAGCTTGGGGTAAGGGACTGGGGTGCAGGAGGAGGACTGGAGTCTGGGAGGGAGTTGGGGTGAAGGAGGTGATTGTGACCTAGGGCAGGGGATTAGAGTGCAGGGGTTTGGGATATGATCTAAAGTAGAAGGGGACTGTGATCTGGGGCAGGAGATTGGGGTGCCAGATCTGGGAAGGGGTGTGGGTGCAAGAGGGGGACAGAGGGTTTGGGTATGCTGAGTGGGGGGAGAAGAAGGTTGGGGCAGAGAGGGGATAGGGTTCCAGAGGCAGGCTGTGTTACAGGGCAACACGCAAACCAACGTGCCTTCTTGCAGAGCTTAAAATGTTTCCTAGCCATGTGCTTCAATGAATTAGGGTATGTCTACACTACCCTCCTAATTCGAACTAGGAGGGTAATGTAGGCATACCGCACTTGCAAATGAAGCCCGGGATTTGAATTTCCCGGACTTCATTTGCATAAAGCCGGCCGGCGCCATTTTTAAATGCCGGCAGTTCGAACCCCGTGCCGCGCGGCTACACGCGGCACGGAGTAGCTAGTTCGGATTAGGCTTCCTAATCTGAACTAGCTGTACTCCTCGTGGAGTACAGCTAGTTCAGATTAGGAAGCCTAATCCGAACTAGCTACTCCGTGCCGCGTGTAGCCGCGCGGCACGGGGTTCGAACTGCCGGCATTTAAAAATGGCGCCGGCCGGCTTTATGCAAATGAAGTCCGGGAAATTCAAATCCCGGGCTTCATTTGCAAGTGCGGTATGCCTACATTACCCTCCTAGTTCGAATTAGGAGGGTAGTGTAGACATACCCTAACTGAGCTGAGGAGAGGGGGCGTGGTTCTTCTCGGTTGCCTGTTATTCCAACAAGCAGCTCCCATTGGCTAGTTTCTGGCCAGAAATGGGATTGTGCTGGGGATGGGGTGGCTGCTGAAACTTCCTCCCCTCCTCCAGTTTTGAAACAGAAAGGAAGCCCGACAGTCACAATTCTGCATGGTGAGTGGGGCTGCAGGGCAAGCAGGGGAGTCTGCCTGGGGCTCCCTGCTGCCTCCGTGGGCTGAATCCAGTGGCATGGTGGGCTGGATGTGGCCCATGGGCCATATTTTGCCCAGGCCAGCATTACAGGGAAGTGAGTAGGTTAGTGAAAGCTATGCTAGCTTGGCTGCACTAAGGACCTGGCCATTTATTTTAAGATGGTGAGAAGTGTAGTAACATGTGTTTGACATGTGTGGTAACCATCTCCCCATATCATCTTTGTGACTCCCTGCCTACAGAAAACATGGCTAGCAGTGCTCTTCAATGGGTCTTTCCCTGGTCAGACTGCCTTTTTAAGATTAGCTATTTTGTTGGACATATATGCTGCTTTTAAAATGCATAGAGAGATTCTACTGAGAGAGATGAAGGGAAACTCAACTAAACTGAAGTAAGGCCACTCTAATTCTGGCTAAGAGCACATACACAGGAGTTTAATTTCCTGAGCATCCCGATGTTGACAAGCCCTTCTACACAGACTCTAGGATGGTCATTGTGTCCTTTGTTTATACACAACTTGACACAAGAGGGGTTTGGTCTGTGAGTGATGATCCTGTGTGCTAGCACAATACAAATAACACCATTATTTCCTCCCATTTGTCCTATTCTGTCAGCAGTACTGCTACATTAGGAGTAGACTGAAACAAAAAATGGGTTGTTTCTTTCACCAGGACGTAGAATAGAATTGCTTCTGTATCTCATAGGGTATGTCTACACTACAATGTTAGTTCGAACTAACGGACGTTAGTTCGAACTAACATTCATAGGCGCTACACTAGCACTCCGCTAGTTCGAATTTGAATCGAACTAGCGGAGCGCTTAGTTTGAACTAGGTAATCCTCATTTTACGAGGATTAAGCCTAGTTCGAACTTACTAGTTCGAATTAAGGGGTGTGTAGCCCCTTAATTCGAACTAGTGGGAGGCTAGCCCTCCCCAGGTTTCCCTGGTGGCCACTCTGGCCAACACCAGGGAAACTCTATGCCCCCCTCCCGGCCCCGGACCCCTTAAAGGAGCACGGGCTGGCTACGGTGCCCGTGCCAGGTACAAGCCTGCCAGCACCCAGCCAGCAGACCCTGCACCTGGGACGGCACAGAGCCACCCACCCGATGTCCCCCAGCCCACCCCCTCTTCCCGGGACCAGGCTGGCGGCTCCCGGGAGCTTGCCCTGGACCGCAAGAGGCGGACACCTTCCTGGGCTAGTGCGGACACCGTGGACCTCGTCCACGATCTCCGCACTAGGCACAGGAAAGTGGCCGGCTAGGGCAGGAGAGCTGCCAGCCTGGCCACCCAGGAGCAGGTGTGCATGAAAATCAAGGGGGTCCACTGAGACCCCCGACCCTGAGCCCTGAGCTTACAATGGCCGTCCTGGGTCAGACCAAAGGTCCATCTAGCCCAGTAGCCTGTCTGCCGACAGCGGCCAACCCTAGGGACCCTGGAGGGGATGGACCGAAGACAGTGGCCAAGCAATTTGTCTCATGCCATCCCTCTCCAGCCTTCCACAAACTTTGGGCAGGGACACCACTCCTACCCCCTGGCTAAGACTACTCCATGGACCCAACCTCCATGACTTGATCTCACTTCCCTTTCAACTCTGTTCTAGTTGTAGCCTTCACAGCCTCCTGCAGCAAGGAGTTCCGCAGGTTAACTCTTTGCTTTGTCAAGAAGAACAACTTTCTCTTACTAGTTTCAAGCCTGCTACCCATTCCTTTCCTTTGGTGTCCTCTAGTCCTTCTTTATGGGAACTCAGGAAGAACTTTTCTGAATGCACCCTCTCCACCCAACCCCTGCTTTTAGAGACCTCTAGCCTGTCCCCGCTCCGTCTCCTCTTTTCTAAGCTGAACAGTCCCAGTCTCTGTAGCCTCTCTTCATCTGGGACTTGTTCCCAACCGCTGATCATGTTAGTTGCCCTCCCCTCTCCCAGCCTTTCTCTTCCCCTCTCCCACCTCCTTTTCCCAGTCTCCCCCAGTTTTGTTCAATAAAGACAGAGTCAATGTTGGAAGAAACGTTATCTTTATTTTGTACATCAATAAGAAGGGGGGCTAGGGAAGGGTAAAGTGGAAGGAGGTGAGGGAGGAATGGGGTACGAGCCCCCGATGGGGAGGACTGGGCTGGCTCTGCGGGCTTCTGGGGGTGGAAGCTCTCCTGCAGCCCCCCGATTGCCCCCTCTCCCCAGATGGCAGCCTGCGGCAAGTGCAGCCGGGCTGATGGCCGAGTGCTGTGATGTGCCCAGTGTGGGTAGTCCGGGCAATCCAAGCCAGGACTGCTTTGCAAGCGGGGCACCCTTAAAACTGTCTGTCCAGGGTGGGGGTCGGGACCCTTTAAGCGCAGCCCTCGGCTAGCCTGAGACAGCATCTCCACGCTCTAAGTCCTCCTCTGATGCCCTGCCGGCACTGCTTCCAGCCATCCTTAAGCCCTGTTCAGGGTCCACTCAATGTGGACTTGCTAGTTCGAATTAGCAAAACGCTAATTCGAACTAGTTTTTAGTTCTAGACGCGTTAGTTCGAATTAGCTTAGTTCGAATTAACTAATTCGAACTAAGTTAGTTCGAATTAACGTTGTAGTGTAGACGTACCCATAGTGTACTAATTTCTCTTCAGTCTCTCCAGGCCACACATTATTTTACAAGATCATATTAAAAAACGTAATGGAGGAAATAGGAACTGACAGTTATTTTCACTACCTAGGAACAATTCATAAGGTTTCAGTAACTTATCTGGGAATAAAGCTCTATCTAACAACAGTACCTAGAAACAGACTGTTCTTGGAAGCTACTGTAGTCTTTCTGCCATCAGCACCTCCTCTCCCCCCCCCCCCCCAACTCTTTTCTAGATGAGCTTTGTCTTGAATAAACAGCAACATCTGGAATTTGGCTGAATGTGCCATAAAGGGAATAATATGTCTAGGCATCACCACAGAAAAGGGCAACCCCATTTATTAATGGAACCAATCTTTACAATTATTCAGTGTCACATGGAATAAAAACTATCAACTCCAGTGGGTGTTCTCTGTGTCATTGCCAGAGATAGTGAGTGGAGATAATAACCAGCGGGGTTGTTGTGATTCTTTTTAGCAATTATGGGAATTATGCTGCACCCCATAAAGGGGTGCTGTACATGTTAACCCTCTCAGCACTATAGGGAAGGCTTAATGCATTAGGGCAGGGCCAGTCTCTCGCTGTGTATACGTGCAGTGTCTTACACCACGGGACTCAGATCTTAGGTACTCCTATAACAATACAAATAAGAAATGTAACTTGTTGTGGGGTATTTTTAGCTTATCAATAGTTTAAATATGAACCAATGTAAAGCAGCTTTAGCACTATAAAAGACCACCGAGTGGGAATACTTGGAAGGTATATCGGGCCAGAGTTAAATTTCCTTTGTTGAAATGTAAACCCTTATATTCAGCTATAATGCATTAACTGGATCTATGCCAGTTTTTTATGTAATACATAAAATGACCTAAAGCAGTGACATTTCCTAAATTTACCATGACTGTATTCCCAGTATATATGGGTATGTCTACACTACCCTCCTAGTTCGAACTAGCGGAGTAATGTAGGCATACCGCACTTGCAAATGAAGCCCGGGATTTGAATTTCCCGGGCTTCATTTGCATAAGCGGGGAGCCGCCATTTTTAAAACCCCGCTGGTTCGAACCCCGTGCAGCGCGGCTACACGGGGCACGAACTAGGTAGTTCGAACTAGGAAGCCTAGTTCGAATTACCGTTACTCCTCATTTCACGAGGAGAAATGGTAGTTCGAACTAGGAAGCCTAGTTCGAACTACCTAGTTCGTGCCCCGTGTAGCCGCGCTGCACAGGGTTCGAACCAGCGGGGTTTTAAAAATGGCGGCTCCCCGCTTATGCAAATGAAGCCCGGGAAATTCAAATCCCGGGCTTCATTTGCAAGTGCGGTATGCCTACATTACCCCGCTAGTTCGAACTAGCGGGGTAGTGTAGACATACCCTCAATACCTAGCAATACAGATTTGCATGTGATGTGCAGACA
Organism: Pelodiscus sinensis; assembly: GCF_052426305.1. Classification (NCBI taxonomy): domain Eukaryota; kingdom Metazoa; phylum Chordata; order Testudines; family Trionychidae; genus Pelodiscus; species Pelodiscus sinensis. Next base: position 20,148,840 of record NC_143054.1, read on the forward strand.
GCCTAATGGGCCTCTTCTCTTTCTACCTGCCTAGCTAAGTAGGTACATATACTGCTCTCATTCCTGCAGTAGCTGTAAAGCAAAAGTAACTATTGAAGTCAATGAACTTACCTCCGTGTATGACTAGACAGGAAAAATCGGAGTCTTTATATAGCCCACTTCGCGTCCCATCAGTGAAGTACAATAAAATGAAACTAGAGTCATGAATTCCATACAGTTAAATAACCCATTCAAGTTTAAGGATACTTCTACCTGCTTAAGTGTCATGGGGAAATTGCCTTCAGTACTACCATTTGGGTCCCATGGGAAAGTTTCCCTGATGCCCATAAGAGATACTATGGAGTGTCCTGATGTCTCACTTCTCCATTACCTTCCTTGTCTGTCTCTGGGGGGGTATGCACACTTCTGGCTTTGGGAAACCAAAATAAAACCTTCATTGTCATTTCTGCAGTTGTCTCTTCCCTGCTCATAACCCCTCAGTCTTTGGAAGAGGGGGAAATTATCAAAAGCAACACAAACCCCCTCTATGTATTTGCATCTAAGAAAATGAACAACCTAAATCAATGTATTTAGTGAGCACCATAGTTCCATTTGTAATTGTCCAGCTGTTAAGATCCAGAACATTTAGTCCCACCACAAACCTCATCACTGCAAGCCCCACCCACAGGTTTAAATTAGTCTCTGGGATAGTTAAAGGGGTATTTCTCCTCCACACCTCTGCCAGCTCCTGCTCTGATGGGATTCAATGAATTCATCGCTGCAGCATTGTCATTTGTAAAGTCACCGTCAAGCCAGCTCTAAGGCACTGCTTGTCCAGTTAGGCCTTCCTGCAAAATTAGTTCTGTTCAGCCACTACTGGTGTGGTCCCACTGATTTCAATCTATGTAGAGAACCCGGAGGAAAAATGTAGGACTCTTGGACCAAAACTGTCTGGTCTTTAGCTTCCCTTCTTTCTCTATTGAGCTTGAGTTTCATTGTGTATATTTCCTGTACACACAAACATACAAATCAATGGGCTGTATGGTGCTCAGTGCAGAGTTGAGTAAAGCCTCTGGGGATATAACAGCTTCATATATCTGTTAATTGGTGTTCAGTAATGTAGCGTTGTGTTATACCTCAAGACACATATACACAGGTCCACCAACGGGGGAGGGGCAAAGGGGGTAGTTGCCAGAGCCCCGCCCCTTCCACTAGATGCCCCACCCCTTCTAGCAGCACAGAGCGCTCCTCTCCCCCCAATATTGCCCAGGGGCCCGACAATTCTGTCAACCCTTCTGTATATACAAGTGCATTCCCTTCAGTGAAATTGAACCTATTTTATGCCTGAAAATGTTGGCCCTTAACTCTTTCAAAGACACTGTTATTTTTAAACATCCCTCCCCCCAACATTTTTACTTTATTTCTATTTGACCCACTGCCAAGCATATGATGTCACCCATTCAAGTGCTTCTGCAGGAAAATGTTACCAAAGAGTCTTAGGAAATGTTGCCTCCCAATAGGTCAATAGATGTCACAGCAAAGGTCTCAATCTGGCAAGCACATGCCCTGCACTATCAGAGCCAGATTGTCAGGCAGATGTTCTGTACAAGGTGACTCCTCCATTAATAAAGATTTCTCTTCAGAGCTGGCAGTTAGATATACTTGCTCGGGTGTCTTACCAGTGGGATTTCAGATATGCTCTGGCTGGCACTTAAAAATAGTATTTGGTAAGGGGCTGCATTTTGACAAGGAACTAACCATTTTTGGGGCCTCTGTTTTTAGAGTGCTAATCTGAGACATTTTAAAAGAGCCCGATTCTCAGCACATGTTGAGCAACTGTACACTGAAAATTAAACCACTCTAAAAGTAGCCCCCGTGCTCCAGAATGGAAGCACTTAGTACAGGCCTGAGCAAAGTACATCCCGTGGGCTGGATCCGGCCTGCCACGCCACCAGGTCTGACCCACGGAGGCAGTGAGGAGCCCCAGGCAGGCTCCCCTGCTTGCCCCGCAGCCCTGCACTGCTGTGGGGAACTTTTTCTTTATGGGTCCAGAGGGGAGGGGGAAAGATTCAGACACTGCTCTCACCTCCAGCACAATCCCATTTGCCAGTTTCTGAACAGAAACTGGCCAATGGGAGCTGCCTGTTTGAATAACAGGTAGCCACAAAGCATAACCCTCCTGCTCATTCACTCAAGCACATGGCTGAGCAGGCAGAAACATTTTAAGCTCTGCAATTCTTTAACTCTGCAGGCAGGCAGGCTGGTTTGGTGGCTGGGTAGTAAGTCTCCTGACCTAGATCACAACTGCCTCCTTCACCCAGACCCCCTCCCAGACTCCATTTTCCCTCCTGCACCCCAATCCCTTATCCCAAGCTTCGTTCTGTCACAACCTCCATCCCAGACTCTGAACCTCCTCCATTAATACCTCAACCACTTTCCAAAACCTTGGTGTGCCCCCCCAAAAAACATTATTGCCCACTCTGACTTAGGATCACTGGTTACATTCCTCTTCTGCACCAAGTGTTTAATATGATGTCCATTACCATGAGGGCTAAAGGATTTCTTATAGCATAATGTGATTTCCTGCTGTGGATAAACCCAAACTCTCTATGCAAAGAAGAATGAAACACTCCCTTCCTCCCGAGGATAAACAGGCCGCCCTGAAGACAGCCCATCCTCTGCTGGGCCAGTCAGCCACAGATTGATGAAAATGAATGTATGGGAGAATGGTTAGCTCAGCTGTTCATTCCACTTTGATAACTGGGTGACCACAGATTGCATGCCCTAGTACTTAAAGGACTCATGAACAGGGAGGAACTAGTAAGGGAAATAGAGGTGGGTGACAACCTGGGAAGCAGTGATCATGAGATTGAAGATTTCAGGATCCTGACCAAAGGAAGAAAGGAGAGTAGCAAAATACACACCCTGGACTTCAGAAGAGCAGACTTTGACTCCCTCAGATGGGCAGGATTCCCTGGGATGCTTTCATGAAGGGGAAAGGAGTCCAGGAGAGCTGGCAGTATTTTAAAGAAGTCTTATTAAAGGCCCAGGAAGAAACCATCCCAATGCACAGCAAGAAAAGCAGATATGTTAAGTGACCAGATTGGCTTACGGGGGACAACCTTGGTGAGCTTAAACACAAAAAGGAGGCTTACAAGAAGTGGAAACTTGGACAGATGACTAGAGAGGAGTATAAATATATTGCTGGAGAATGCAGGGGAGTTATCAGGAAGGCAAAAGCACAATTGGAATTGCAGCTAGCAAGGGATGTGAAGGGTAACAAGGAAGGTTTCTACAGGTATGTTAGCAATAAGAGGGTGATCAGAGAGGGTGTGGGGCCCTTACTGGATGAGAGAGGTAAGCTAGTGACAGATGATGTGGGAAAAGCTGAAGTACTCAATGCTTTCTTTGCTTCTGTCTTCAAGGACAAGGTCAGCGCCCAGACTAATGCCCTAGGCAACGCAGTATGGGAAGGAAGTGGACAGCCCTTGGTGGGGAAAGAACAAGTTAGGAACTATTTAGAAAAGTTAAACATACACAAATCCATGGGCCCGGATTTAATGTATCCGAAGGTTCTGAGGGAGTTCCAAGTGTCATTGCAGAGCCTTTGGCCATTATCTTTGAAAGCTCATGGAGATCAGGAGAGATCCCAGAAGATTGGAAAAAGGCAAATGTAGGGCCCATCTTTAAAAAAGGGAAGAAGGACAATCCAGGGAACTACAGACCTGTTAGCCTTACCTCAGTCCCTGGAAAAATCATGGAGGGGATCCTCAAGGAAGCCATTTTGAAGCACTTGGAAGAGGGGAAAGTGCTTCAAAATAGTCAACATAGAATAGTCAACATGGATTCACGAAGGGCAAGTTGTGCCTGACCAATCTGATTAGCTTGTATGATGAGGTAACTGGCTCTGTAGATAGGGGAAAGTCAGTGGACATGATATACCTTGACTTTAGCAAAGCTTTTCATACGGTCTCTCACAATATTCTTGCCAGCAAGTTAAGGGAGTATGGATTAGATAAATGGATTGTAAAATGGATAGAGAGCTGGCTAGTCTGTCGGGCCCAATGGGTAGTGATCAATGGCTTGATGTCAGGATGGCGGTCGGTTTCTAGTGGAGTGCCCCAAGGATCTGTTGTTGGATCGGTTTTGTTCAACATCTTTATTAATGACCTGGATGAGGGGATGGATTGCACCCTCAGCAAGTCTGCAGATGACACTAAGCTAGGAGGCGAGGTAGATACGCTGGAGGGCAGGGATAGGGTCCAGAGTGACCTGGACAGATTAGAGGACTGGGCCAAAAGAAAGCTGATGAGAGTCCTGCACTTGTGATGGAAGAACCCCAAGCATTGTTACAGGCTGGGGAGCAACTGGTTAAGTATCAGTTCTGCAGAAAAGGACCTGGGGGTTACAGTGGATGAGAAGCTGGATATGAGTCAACAGTGTGCCCTTATAACCAAGAAGGCTAATGGCATATTGGGGTGTACTAGGAGGAGCATTGCCAGAAGATCCAGAGAAGGGATTATTTCCCTTTATTCGGCTCTGGTGAGGCCACATCTGGAGTATTGTGTCCAGTTCTGGGCCCCCGCTATAGAAAGGATGTGGACCCATTGGAGAGGGTCCAGCAGAAGGTGACCAAAATGATTAGGGGGCTGGAGCGTATGACCTATGAGGAGAGACTGAAGAATTTGGGTTTGTTTAGTCTGCAGAACAGAAGAGTGAGGGGGGATTTGATAGCAGCCTTCAACTTCCTGAAGGGAGGTTCTAAAGAGGCTGGAGAAAGGCTGTTCTCAGTACTGACGGATGGCAGAACAAGTGGCAATGGTCTCACGTTACAATGGGAGAGGTCTATGTTGGATATTAGGAAAAACTATTTCACTAGGAGGGTGGTGAAGCACTGGAATGGGGTTTTCCATCCCTGGAGGTTTTAAAGTCTTGACTTGACAAAGCCCTGGCTGGGTTGATTTAGTTGGGATTGGTCCTGCCTTGGGCACGGGGCTGAACTTGATGACCTCCTGAGGTCTCTTCCAGCTCTATGACTCTATGATTCTAACCTTGATCTATATTTGCTCACTGTAAAATGAGACTCTTGTACCCTCACCTCTTCCCCTCTGTGATAAATGGGGGTATTTGGAATATCCTTGTCTGGACATTCCAAGCCATTCAGTTAACTAAAGTCTTTCTCAGTAGTTAACTTTTGGGATCTAGCCCTAATTGTCTTGTCTGTAAGGGTTAAAACCATAGACAGTGGATCCTACAGAGTTCCCAGGAATGCTAGGGAGGCAGGAAGTGAGCTGGAAGGAGGCCAGGAGAGCCAATGGAAACAGAGAGTGGGTTTTTAAATCAACATCATTGGCCTTCCTGGTGCTGTGTTGAGTATCCAGATCAGAGCTGGAAGAACATGAATTAAGGCAGGAAGCCAGACATGGAGTATCCAGCAACATCCATTCCCAGGGAAAGATTAAATCTTGAATCAACAGATACATGAGTAGAACAGGGACTGTTTAGGTGATTCGTTTTTGGGGTTTTTTTTAAGTTTGTTGGACTTCTCTGTGCTGAGCACTCCCCCTTATACTGTCACTTTCCAAATTGATCCTTATTGTAGTAAGTCTCTATGTTTTCATTCTTTTTTTTAAATTGCTCTGTAACACCTAGTAACCAAATAATGTTTTACCAAATGTGTTTTCTTTGTGTTGTTAAAAGAAATCACCCTTTTAAGACCATGATCTGATTCCTGTGTCCTAAAAGGCAGGAGATTCTGTATACACATGCCTAAAAGTTATACTATTAAGATAAATTATAGTTTTCAAGCTCTCTCCAGAAGGAGGGTTAAAGAACTTGAGGGTACCTCACAGGAAGGATTTCCTAAGTGTGCCTCCCTGAGTTCTCAAAAGGGGGTTTTGCATTTGGGTGGCGGCAGCAATACAAATCTAAGACCAGGGGAATTTTAATAGAAACCTTTAGTGGCAAGTTATTTTAAAGTCTCTTGTGGGCCCCCACCTTCCACACTGGATGTGCCAGAGTGGGGAACACCCCTAACACCCCCTTTACATGGTCTTCCAGAGAAAAGTGATTGGAATATGGAAGTCCAGTTTCTAGTGACATGCAAAAGTCAAGCAGTTTATTATTACAGTTCTTTTAGCCAGCTACTACTGGTTCTAAAGTATAAGCCAGGGTTGTGTGTAAGATTTCACTTTTTGTTTTTAAGTCACAGCCTTTTCTAGCTCTGCTTTATCTCACTTGTGCTTTGCTCTCACCTCCACAGGCATTCTCAGGAGCTGCAGTCTCTCCATCAGCACATTTTCCACTCTGCCTCTTTTGCATTAAGATCAGGAAACGTGAAATCATGAGAGAGAATGGTAGCACATTCTAACAGTTAGTGCAAGTCTCCAGCAGTGAGACATCATAATTTCTAATAGCAGCTCAGCCACTTTAATGACTTTCTATGTTGACCTGGAAAAGTCACTACCTGTTTGTTCCAATTTCCCCATCTCTAAAATGGGGATAATAATATTTACTGAAGTCACAGAGATGTATTAGGAATCATGAGTTCAAGCTCCTATATCTATCTACCATCTTGCACCATATAAAGTAGCTAAGAATACATATTTTAGATTTTATACTAAGTAAAAATAAACCCAAGATACAAGGGGGAGCTTGGGTTTCTCCTAGTCCTTCAATGAAAACATGTATTAGATTCCAGTAAGTAATGACAAGGCAAGCTTAAACTTCCAAGAATATGTTCAAAGGATATCTAAATATATGTGGCTTTCAGGATAGAGACTTCTTGGGATATAAATCTTTGAGAGATTATTTGACAATGGCATGTTATACAGTTCGTGCTTCTCATCCTCCAACACATTCATCCAATGGGCTACCATTTATTTTATGAGTTTAACATTCTCCCTTTTCTTTTCTCTTACAAGTGCCCAATGGAATGTAACCTTTAGCCAAATGTATGCAGCTTTGCTATTTATAGCTTAGAAACTATCAGCATGCATTTTTTAAAAGATTCTAAAATCTTGGCACCTTTCAAACAAATGAAAACAAATCACCTTTAATTTATTTTATTTAATACCTTCAATTACAGCAGGCCAGGATCTGAAAGATATTTCTAATAATGTTGTCTCAGGCAGTAAATCATTTATCTTCTTCAATAAGAAAGAAAGTGATGTGGTATCCTGTCCTCTCTGTAACTCATAAGGAGATGTGGAGAGAGCTGATTTGCAAGAGCTGAGGCATTAACTGGTCATTTTATTTGTACGCCAGGTTACCAGTCCAACCCTCATGCTGAATATTTCAGGAGATCATCACCAAATTTTCTGGACATCTCTCATTATGGCAGCTACACTGTACACATAGCTGGTCTGTGCAAAAACATGCATGTGTTAGTATCTGATCCTTCTCTACTTCCCATCTTTGGTTTTCATTCGCCTGCTCCATATGTCATTCAACAGAACTAAGTGGCTTAGAGCAGGAACTTTCTACATGTTTGTATGATGCCTGGCATAATGGACATCTGAACTCAGATGGGGGATGCCAGTGCTATTAGAACATAAATGATTAATAATCAACTTCATTTTAATTCATTTTCTCTGGCATATTTCTAATGCACAAGCTACTATAGTATCGAAAGGGCTGATTCTGACCTCATTGATACCAGTTTTACAATGATGCATGACTCCATTAGCTCCATAGAAGTGCTACTGATGGACATTGATGCATGTGAGACCAGAACTGCATGCTGAGCTGTTGTATTATGGGGATTCTGCGTGCATGAGTATCCTCCACTAGGGATTTAAATACAGCAAACCATCATTCTTCTGCAACTAGATGCAACTGTGTATTCCACTTAGGTGTATGTTCGCCCAACACCGGAGAAATTTGCTGAGCAGCATATCTAGAGGGGCCACACTCATGCTTAGTGGCCATTGCACTTTACTTGATTACACATGACAGCGCCACCCTGACACTTCCACCATTCTTTCTTACGATCCATGGCTGGAGTCAGAGCTATGGGTGGTCTCAACCTTACAACCTTTCCACTAGCGTAGTTTATTCCCTTGTTGTGTATAGTTAGTGTTTCCCTCATGCATGTCCTCACTGGGGCTTAAACGTTGTTTAAACACAGTCCCCAATAGCTGCCTTCACACGTGATGCTTGTGCTGTCTCCGTGAGGCCCATGTCAAGGAGTGTTGTGTGGGCTGCAGATCATTTAAGAAATGGACTCAGGTGACTCAAGCGACATGAACTCGAAAGACATGCGGCCTACTTCAGTATGAAAACCCTCATCAAGTCAGAGATCACCCTCAGGCCCTGAGAGCATTGCTGCTTCAGGTTGTGAAGCAGGAGCCTCTCCAAAAGAAATGGAGGGGTCATTCCCCATCAATGGAGAGGAGAAGATCTCATAAGGCCAATCAAGACAGCTCCAGGAATCTAGTGACCCATCCACTTCCCCCAGGAAAGGCGTGGACGGGCACAGAGCTATTGCCAGGGCACAGGATGGCCCAGATACCTCTAAACTTTTCCTAGTACTGAAGGGAAGTAAGAAGCCCTGTACCACTGACTCCAGTTCTGGCCTCCAGAGGTCCACTGACTATGGTACCAATGTTCTGCTCCTTTTTTCCATCCATTTGCAGAAAAAATATTGTTATGTGCACTTAGACATGTGCAGATGTGCACCACCACTAGAAGCACATGCAGTCAGATGTGGGTGGTTGTCGGTGCTCTGCTGGGCAGCATTTGAATCTCTTCTGGGTGGCCACCCAAGCACCGAGCTTACAGGGAACGCTGCTACAGACCTCTTCTGCCTTTCAATCCTGCCCTCTTCTTTGGTGCAGGAGGGCACATCAACTGTAGCCCCTTTGATTACACAAGCCACTGAATTCTGGTCTGTTGGCCGTGCACCCTGTTGTTCCCCTGCCACAAGCTGTGGAAGTAGGGCTAGTTCTGGGATCAGTATGGGGGACCTTGGTACTGGGAACCTCTATGGCACCCCTGCAGTTAGACTACAAATGCTTCTATTACACCTTTCCCCACCCACAATGCTGGTATCACCAGACATTTTGGTACCGCTGTTCACTTTGGGACAAACACCTCTTCTGCTCCAGCATGCTTCCTCTGGCAGTTCCACTTCCTGCTTCATTCTGGGCAACAGATTAATCAGACAGCCTACGCATTCCCTCTGGTCTCACTGTGCCCTTATCTCTGGGATCCCACAGCTCCTTTGTGTGTGAGTCAGGATTATCAGTCTTCTACTCTCCATTGCCAGATCAGCACTAAGGGTGGTTGATGGCTTAATACCAGGATTAGCACATGACTCATGACTCAGGATGGGAACCCCTGGCCTGGCACCTACTTGCCACTCATGTCTTATCCATGTCAATGATTTCTGTGGAATCCGTGGAAAGCCCCTCCGTCACAGTGGTCCTGCTTTTCCTCTGGCTCAAAGATGAGATCACCACTCAGGCCTTACATGGTTTTATATGGCACATTTATTCACAAGAGGTGGCTGGTCGGTTGATCAGGCCGGCAGCACTTTGAAGTATACGAGAAGGCACACGCACGGTGGTACGTGTGTTGCGAAGACCTCCTAGAGCGAACTGTGCAATGGGTATTTATCCCCAAATCTGCACATCGCTTTCTGCGCTTGCATGTTACCATATATGGCCCAATGGTCACCAAGTGGGGGGGGGTCTGTGTCCCAGGGGTTGGGCCGAAACTGTGCAGGTTTCATGCGACCAGGTAAGCCCCGCAGTTCTCACTCCAAGTTGACGGGTGGGAGAGTCTGAGGCTATTTTCCCCTTTTCACACCTTCCCCTTTTCTAAAGGCAATGGTATGCAGGAAGGGTGCGGCCGGTTTCTCTCAAGGAGTACAGCAGCCCACTATAACAAGAGCGGCCTGGCCAAACTTTTTTACTGGGGGGGCAGTTTCTTTTCTCTAACAGTATCATTTATGGTGATTATATCTCACATTTGATTTGAGGGTTTTTGAAAAACAAAGGTATTACCAACTCAGAGCTTTAAAGAGTGAAATAATTTCGTACAAATGGGGCTCTCTTAAGTGATGCATGGCATTGTGTCAAAATTGCTTTTGGAACTGGTGGGAGCTGATGCAATATTTTTTGTGATAAAAAAGTCAATAAAATTTTAAAAAGTAGAGTGTAGACAACTCTATGTAATTCAACTCTATGTAATGCAATTCTAATGTACAGAACAGAAACTTGGCCAACCACAAGAAAAGAAGTTGGTATACTCTGCACCATAGAAATGAAAATGTTGAGATGGTCAAATGGTTGGATGTTCCATGATAGGAAACGAAATGTGGTTGTGAGGGGCCTAAGTTGGGTTGCTCCAATTGAAAACAAGTTCAGCCTACATTGGTATGGACATGTCTAGCAGAGACCTGAGAGTCATATAGGTAGGGTTGCCCTTGCAGTGACCATGGAAAGAAGTTGACCCAGGAGAAGGTCAAAGGTTCAGGTCATGGACTAGATGGACCTGACATGGACCAATCTGCAGGACAGTCAAGACATAAGATCTTGAGTTTGGGAAGAAGGCTATAAAAGTCAATGACCCCAAGGACGGAAGTGTCAAAGAAGAAGAAGAAGAGCTTTTGGAATGTGATAAGTGCAATATTCTGCAATAAAATACGTTTGCAGAAAAACACAAGACACTGTAATAATAGGAACAATAATTGATGTTACAGCTGTGCTTAGAGGCATTGGACAAACTCCTAGCTCATTGTACTAGGCACTGTACAAGAGCTAGTCCTTCCTTCCTTAGGCTATGTGTACACTACAGAGTTTTTTGGGGATATCAGAGAAAATTGGAAGAACTCTGCTGCATCCAGGGAAAGTGTCTGCTCTTCCAAAAAAATTTTCGGAAGAGCAGACACACTTTTTCGGCATCCCTGTGAACCTTGTTTTTACGAGGAAGAAGGGATGTTCCAAAAAAGGGTTTTTTTTTTTTGACATTTCGCTCAGTGTCGATGGATCAAATGTTGGAAAAGCCTCTTCTGAAACAAAAGGGCAAAAAGCAATGCAAATTGCGAACTGCAATTTGTGTAGCTTTTTCCAGAAGAACAGTGTAGTGTAGACATAGCCTCAGAGACTCTATCCAAATAGACAAGGCAACAAAGTATGGGAGAAAGAACACATTATTATTTGGTCCCAGAAGTCCCGGATGATGTCTATATTTTTTCAGGTTCAGCGTTAGTCCTACCATGACCATATCCTGATTTTGAGCATTTTTACCATGACTGTCCTGTGAATTTTGCCTAACTTTACTATGACAAAAGTGTATTTTCAATTTTCCCCATATTGACTGGGTACTTGTCTACTCAGGATAAAATTCATAAATAAAGATTCTTGACATCTTAAATGACTGCTTATTGGAGCAAGTGGTTCTGGAACCCACAAGGGGAGCAGCAATTTTTGATTTAGACCTAAGTGGAGCACAGGATATGGTCCAAGAGATAAATATAACTGGACTGCTTAGAAATAGTGATAATAATGTAATAAAATTTAACATCCCTATTGTGGAAAAAACACCTCAGCAGCCCAACACTGTGGCATTTAATTTCAGAAAGGGGAACTACACAAAAATGAGGAGGCTAGTTAAACAGAAATTAAAAGGTACAATGACAAAAGTAAAATTCCTACAAGCTTCATGGAAACTTTTCAAAGACACCATAATAGAGGCCCAACTTAAATGTATACTCCAAATTAAAAAACACTGTAAAAGAACCAAAAAAGTGCCACGGAGGCTTAATAACCAATTAAAGGAAGCAACAAGAGATAAAAAGGCATTGTTTAAAAAGTGGACGTTAAATCCTAGGCTGTGTCCAGACTCAGGGGTTTTTTCGGGAAAAGTAGCCTTTTTCCGAAAAAACTTCCCCTGCGTCCAGACTCAAGCCGCGTTCTTTCGAAATTGAATCGTGTTCTCTGACCTACTTTTCTGCACATTCTTTTTGACCCATCCCCCCATCATATCAATGTAAATTACTTCTCTCATACATCAAATCAAATGCCATCTAACAACTGCTTGCTATTATGCATACAAAGAATAACTAAGTAGACCTTCTGGAGGATTGATTTGCACATCTTCATGCCAGAGTTTTAATCGCATCATGGCAGCAACATCTAGCTAATGTTAGACTTAGCATGACCTAGCAGATAATGAGAATCATAAGAATCGGCATATCTAATCTGGCGATTAGTGATGTTTTGTGTTCTAACAGCACTGGGCAATACTTCTGAAAAAGGCAGATCTCTTACACCATAACCAATCTAATAAACGGCACATATATTGGGGGAGATAGGAAAAAACTTATGAGAATCAGCTGATGTGCCAAAGCATGATATTTGATAACCCCTATTAGCATGCAGAATTATAAATGTTATCGATCAGAGCATTATCATGCTTCCATTATGAATTTGTCATACATATATCTGAAATGTGCCATAAAAAATCTGGACAAGGATTATTTTTATTTTAAAAAGAGGGAAACTGAGGTGCAGATGGACTTGCCACCAACTCACTCAAGAAATCAGAAGCAAAGAAATCAGCTCTCTTGACTCACAGCCTGATATTCAGTACACTAGACTATTCACAAGTGGTTGTGCTCCAAATAGCATGGGCCTGGTAACAGGAATGAAATTTTGCAAGATTTATTTATTTTAAACGGTTTCCCTGTTTGAAAATTCAAAATGAAAAAAAAAAAAGTCAACTGCTGGGGGTGATTGAAGGAACCTGGTGAAAAATGTATGGGGAGTTTTGTCAAGGTTTCCCCCCTCCCCTGGCATTTTTTTTTTTTTTTTTTTTGCAATCTTTCCCCATAAATATATTTTACTATATAGCTAGCTCGTATCTTTTAATTTTTTTTGCATATACAGTTCTGACAACTTTCCTGATTTTATTGAGCTTCTTGTAGTTGGTATTTTGCTTGAAGACCCACCTCCAGGAGGAAAATGATTATGTGAGAATCTCAGCTTTCATTTTTTAAAAAAGCTCCTAGCCTCTACTGTTGTGCAGGATAGACTGAAATTCCTCAGGTTGCAGACTAATTTCAGTCATGTTCTCTTACAATCTTTATAAACAATGGATTATAAGGAAAAAAACACAAAAAAAGCCCCATGCGAGTCTTTAAAAAATAGTTGACTCATAGTAGCACTCAAGAAGTGCCCCGCCCCCAAGCCGCCACCAAAATGTTAATTGCTAAGTGGAGTGTCCCCTCGTGCCCCCTCCCTGTTCTTCTGGGAGACCACCCCTGCACCTCCTTCCACGCAGGCACCAGTCACCTATGCCTATCCCAGGGAGGTGGCTTCACTGATTGTAACCAATGCCATTAACAATAAGCATCCATTTATCACTTAATCAGTTGGGTTGTTTATACTCAAACATCCCTATAGAGGAGTCCTGAGGCTGCTCTCAATTATGCTCAGGGCTATTTCAGTGCCTTGTGGCCTTAGGATCAGAGGCATCAAGAGGCAGCTTACAGTCACCTTTCCCTATCTTCTTCAGTTAACCTGAGTATAAATTAGACAAAGCTTGGAATTCTTCCTGGCAGCAATGTCATATAGTTAATTATTTTAATTTAACATGTTAATGTTTCATTTTTAAAACTATCCAGACCAGCCAGCTGGGGCATGTAATAGATCCTGTAAGGTGCTGAGTGGCTAATGGAAATGCTCAGAACTTCAATATATTTGGTATCTGAAAAACACTCAGATAGCTAGCCTTTATACATTCCTTGTGGCTCTTTAACCTCCCCAATACAATAATGTTCCTCAGATTCCTCACCCTCCAAATATTCATTAAAACAGAGAGCTACAGGTGTGTATAAACTTTTAACAGCTAATTTTTTTCCACCACTTCCCCTGCTCTTTAATATGCTGCATTCCATCTCTGGGAAGAACAGTTGCAGGATGGTAAGAATTGAGTAATAGCAGTCAACTGATTGTCATCAAACAGATATTTAGGCAGATTGGTTTTCATGTGATATTGATTGAGGGGGTAAATAAAGAACTGTGCAATGGATTATGCAAGCCTAGAACAGAACCCATGGAAAATAACAAGTGAACAATGTGCTCCTTTTATATAATAAATATAGATGTTTCTGATAAAGAAGTTTAACAAACATGACATGGAGTATGTTTTCGCATGCAAACATTATCTCCCCAAGGCACATATTCTGAAGCCCTCTGCCCATCACCCAGGTGTGGAAGTGGCAGTTACACATGTGCACTGAAGAAGAAAGTCTATAGAATTAATCATAATAGCAAAGGACCTCTAAGTACTTTGCAAACACAACTGGAGTCAGTCCAAGATTTCTCAAACTTGGAGGCACCAGAGGAGAGCAGGTTGTAGTACTGGTCATATATCCATTCATAGGAGAGGAGAGAGCTAGACAGCGCCGTGAACGTCACCTCTCTTTTCCTCTAGGTCTTTAAACTGTGCTCCTCAATAATGTATGGGAGCTGTTACTCCTGATACTCCTCCCTATGTTTGAGTGAACTTTTAAAAACCCAAGTATAGGTGGATGAACATAACTTCTCCAAATTTGAGAGAAACTTTGGCTTGTGTGTTGGTAACTACTGACCAATGTCAAACCTACTTAAGCCATAGCTAGTTGGCACTACACTCAAAGACAGTTGTTCCATCTGTGCAAATGTAGCCAATGAATAGATGAGTACTAGGTCATCTGCAGTAACATTTTCCATAGCAATACATGTATATATGCTTTGTTTAACAGAGTCATGTTATTGCTGAAAAAGAAGTTGATGTTGAGACAGGAGGGAGCTTTCCAGGTATGGCTTAATCTCCTCTGTGCATTTTAGTTTCCATTTTATGTTCTCATCAGGGAAACTTGAAATTTCATTTTATACCAATGGTAAGAGAAACCAGTCTCTAATTCTTGTATATACAATGAATTCAGACACATTGACATTTTCCCCTCAATCCAATATCAAAATTAAATTGAAAACAGAGGTTGGTGTGAACCAAAGCTCTAGATCTAAGCATGTCTTGAATGAAATGGTATTTAGAATCCCTCTTTTGAATGGATCAAAGTCCCCCGATCCAAATACCTCTGAAACAAAGCCATGCAGAGGACAGATTCTGTTTTGCACTGGATTTTGAGACTGTATTTTCTTTTTGCCAAAATGTAAATGTTTCACCCTTTTATTTTACATTGCAATATAGAATAGAATACAAACCAAAACATTAGAAAAAGTCACTTAAAAATCCATGTTTCACTCTGAAAATATTGCAATGCTGTGTTTTGTCATTGCTTGGAGTGTTCCCTCCCACCCATGTACCCACACACATACTTTGACCATGGTTCCATACAGCATTTTAATTTCAATGGACCCACATTTCCTAATGTAAAATGGTTCAATCAAAGTTTTCTGAGTGGGTCTAACCCTGAGCTTTGGGACTGTTTGAAATTGAGATCAGGATCTAGCTCTGAATTCGTCTGCTCTTTCCCTTCTCTAGTTGTGAGAGAGTTGTGAAGAGAGAGCAAAGAACTGAAATGGCTGAAGCCTGAAGATTTATTGAAGGGGAGGCAGAGAGGTGCTGTCTCCAGTGAGATTAGAAGATCTCTTTCTTCCTTTTCCTTCCTGATATTACAGAGAACAATATAAATATGCAGTGTACTTGTAAAAGCCCTAAATCTTACCTCAAGCTTGACATTCCAATTGTCAGGTTTTCACTGGTTCACCTTGGAAGCTGGCTTGGAGGAATTGGGGTATGTCTACACTACCCCGCTAGTTCGAACTAGCGGGGTAATGTATGCATACCGCACTTGCTAATGAAGCCCGGGATTTGAATTTCCCGGGCTTCATTAGCATAAGCGGGGAGCCGCCATTTTTAAATCCCCGCTGCTTCGAACCCCGTGTAGCGCAGCTACACGGGGCTCGAACTAGGTAGTTCGGACTAGGGTGCCTATTCCGAACTACCGGTACACCTCGTTTCACGAGGAGTACCGGTAGTTCGGAATAGGACCCTAGTCCGAACTACCTAGTTCGAGCCCCGTGTAGCCGCGCTACACGGGGTTCGAAGCAGCGGGGATTTAAAAATGGCGGCTCCCCGCTTATGCTAATGAAGCCCAGGAAATTCAAATCCCGGGCTTCATTAGCAAGTGCGGTATGCATACATTACCCCGCTAGTTCGAACTAGCGGGGTAGTGTAGACATACCCTGGATAGGAAAGCTAATTGGAGTGGGCAGGCTGCCAGCGACTAAAAAAACCCATTTCAATAAAAAGGGTTTTATTCTGTTACAGATGCTGATGTGAACAAATGGGACCCTCGGGTATAAAGCAGAAATAATCCCAAGTATCTTTCTCTCACTCCCTCTGCATCTCCCTGCCCCCAGCACAGACTTGATATCAAACCACAGCAGTGTTGCAATAACAGATGTTTACCAAAGTCTCATTGTGCTCATTAAAAACGTTTCGCTACCTGGACTATGTTTGTTGCTATGTAGTCACTGTGTAACAGATAGCAGCAATGGACAGAGATGGGCCCAAACTGCTGAACTGAAATGCAGATGTGAACGCCCTTTCCCCAAGATTCTCAAACTTCTCAGGTGTTTGAAACTTGTGTGTGTTCATTAAAGAGGTAAGAATAAACAGTGAGATTGGGTATAGCTTCAGATTTTGAAAAAAAAAATCCCAACTTTTTCCAAAAGGACAGAAGTCCTGAGATTCAGGGATTTTTCGGTAGATGTATCTCAAAGCAACCACAAGCACAGTATTTGGAGCCCTGAGTCACAACCTCATTATCACATTATTATTAGCAAGTGCCTGAACAAAACATACTCCAGGAATTGTCTGTTCACATTCTGAATCCAGTATGTTCCGTCTGGATCAGAGAAATGAAGGCCAGGGGTCATTAGCAGTTAGTTAAAGAAGAGGATAGACAACTAATAAATTATCTAAATTGTTACCACTAAACAATGAACTCTGTTATCAGCTAGTCACAGAGCTGGAATGAGAATGGTTGACACACTGTAACTTCCCAATGTAGGTTGACCATATTTCCCAAAGGACACCATGCTAGGCCGACCTAAGACCACCCATTGTGTGGGACACACCCCAGGCAAGGTTGGCCCAAGCCTCACCATGTGGGGCTGCTTGGTTTCCCCCTCCCCCCAACATTCCTCTGCAGCCTCTTAGAAGTGTGCATCCCATATTTTTGGCAAAACTGGGCATTTGCCCATTTGCTCCTGCCAACAGATGATCAGTTGCAAGGGCAAATGAGGAAAATGACAGTTTTGCCAAAAAAAATCAGGATGTCTGGGACAATGCTTAAAAGGGGCTGTCCTAGCAAAAGAAAAATGAATGATCACACTAGGACCACTAATAACTAAATCAAGGACTGTATATCACAGTTCAGGCATCTTCACCAGTATTCTCCTTCTGTGATCCAGCAAGGGCATCCTCTCTAGGGTTGGCTGTCGTGGGTGGAGACAAACACATCTCTCCCCTCTGGCTTTGGTATTTCTAGGCTGCACTCTCCTCTGACTGAACAGTTAAATCCCCAACAAAAAAGACAGGCTGCCTAAGTAATCCTTTACCTTCTTTTAAGAAGTGGCACAATGGTACATGGTCACAGATATACTTTTCCAAACAACTACTTCAAAGCAAGCACCTTTTATTCTTAAGGTAGAAGCATTACTGAGAGAACATAATAATAAAAACCCACACAAATGCTTATAAGCTTACTGGACATCACCTCAACTGCAACATGGGCTCTCAAAAGAGCACTCCTTTAAACATCACCCTTGGGTTTTCCTGTGGTTTCATGTCTATCACGCCCCTAGCTCTGAGCAAAAACCTTCATGAGTTAGAGAGTCACTCATTGACCCAGTAGACTCTTTGAAGAGACCATGGATGGGTATTCAAATCAGCCAGACAGCAGATCCCTGCTCAAAGGGCAGTTTCAAAAGGATAGATTCAAAGTGGGTCATTTGTAGTGCCCTGATCAACAACTACTTCAGAGGAAATTCATGTCCTAAAAATCCTTTCAAGGATTGTATTGCAATCAGCAATACAATAGACCACAAAAGCACTAAACTTAATTCAATGAGATTTAACTTAATTCAATATGGTATAATTTAATTCCATAAGGGATGTCCAGGATATTACAGGAAATATCTGTCACAGTATCTCCCACAAAAGAATGGCTGTACATGTAAAAACCCCAGTACAATATATATTGGCTATTGGATCTGTCAATTGGGCTATGTCTAGACTACATGGCTCCATCAATGGAGCCATGTAAAATAGTTTATTCGGCATAGTCAAAGAAGCGGGGATTTAAATAATCCCTGCTTCATTAAAATAAAAATGGCCACCACGCTGTGCTGACGATCAGCTGACCTGGCACAGCGCGGCAGTCTAGACACGGAGTGGTTGACAAAGGAAGCCTCGTTTCACGAGGCATACCAGAGAGGTTGACAAAGACTTCCTTTGTTGACTGCACTGCGTCTAGACTGTGCTGGATCAGCTGATTGTTGGCACAGCGAGGGGGCCATTTTTATTTTAATCCCCGCTTCTTTGACTATGCCGAATAAACTAACAGTAAAATCAGAAACTGGAAGCCTACCACTAAACATGTTAGAGATCTCAAAGAAGACATCACAGCAGGGAAGCCAAATGAATTCTTTGCATTCATAGAATCATAGAATCATAGAATAATAGGACTGGAAGGGACCTCGAGAGGTCATTGAGTCCAGCCCCCCGCCCGCAAGGCAGGACCAAGCTCCATCTACACCATCCCTGACAGATGTCTATCTAACCTGTTCTTAAATATCTCCAGATAGGGAGATTCCACCATCTCCCTTGGCAATTTATTCCAATATTTGACCACCCTGACAGTTAGGAATTTTTTCCTATTGTCCAATCTAAACCTCCCCTGCTGCACTTTAAGCCCATTACTCCTTGTCCTGTCCTCAGTAACCAAGAGGAACAAATTTTCTCTTTCCTCCTTGTTACACCCTTTTAGATATTTGAAAACCGCTATCATGTCCCCCCTTAATCTTCTTTTTTCCAAACTAAACAAGCCCAGTTCATGAAGCCTGGCTTCATAGGTCATGTTCTCTAAACCTTTAATCATTCTTGTTGCTCTTCTCTGTACCCTTTCCAATTTCTCCACATCTTTCTTGAAATGTGGCGCCCAGAACTGGACACAGTACTCCAGCTGAGGCCTAACTAGTGCAGAGTAGAGCGGCAGAATGACTTCACGAGTTTTGCTTACAACACACCTGTTGATACAACCTAGAATCATATTTGCTTTTTTTGCAACAACATCACACTGTTGACTCATATTCAACTTGTGGTCCACTATGACCCCTAGATCCCTTTCCGCCATGCTCCTTCCTAGACAGTCGCTTCCCATCTGACCAGTCTGTAGTTTCCTGGGTTGTTCTTATTCCCCTTTTTATAGATGGGCACAATATTTGCCCTTTTCCAGTCTTCTGGAATCTCCCCTGTCTGTCATGATTTTTCAAAGATCATCGCATTGGTTGTTACTGCAGCAGATGTGGTGGCTATATCTACATAAAAGCCATTCTTTTTAGGTAAGGAATCTGAAGTGTCAGTAAAAGATGTTTTAGAACAAACTGGTAAACTAAACAGCAATAAGTCACCAGGACTAGATAAAATCATATAATCATAGAATACTAGGACTGGAAGGGACCTTGAGAGGTCATCGAGTCCAGTCCCCTGCCTTCATGGCAGGACCCAGTACTGTCTCGACCATCCCTGATAGACATTTATCTAACCTACTATTAAAAATCTCCAGAGATGAAGATTCCACAACCTCCCAAGGCAATTTATTCCAGTGTTTAACCACCCTGACAGGTAGGAACTCTTTCCTAATGTCCAACCGAAACCTCCCTTGCTGCAGTTTAAGCCCATTGCTTCTTGTTCTATCCTCAGAGGCCAAGATGAACAAGTTTTCTCCCTCCTCCTTGTGACACTCTTTTAGATACCTGAAAACCGCTGTCATGTCCTCTTTCAATCTTCTCTTTTCCAAACTAAACAAGCCCAATTCTTTCAGTCTTCCTTCATAGGATATGTTCTCTAGACCTTTAATCATTCTTGTTGTTCTTCTCTGGACCTTCTCCAATCTCTCCACATCTTCCTTGAAATGTGGTGCCCAGAACTGGACACAATACTCCAACTGAGGCCTAATCAGCACAGAGTAGAGTGGAAGAATGACTTGTTGTATCTTGCTCACAACACACCTGTTAATGCATCCTAGAATCATGTTTGCTTTTTTTGCAACAGCATCATAGGGTATGTCTACACTAGCTCGTTAGTTCAAGCTAGGTAGGGTAATTAGGGCAAGTGGAGTTGCAAATGAAGCCCGGGATTTAAATATCCCAGCTTCATTTGCATGTTCCCTGGCGCCGCCATTTTAAAATCCCCTCTTAGTCCGAACTCCATGCCCGCAGCTACACGCGGCACGGAGTAGGTAGTAATTAAAGATCCTAATTCGAACTACCGTTACTCCTCATTCCACAAATACTCTGACACTCCTGCTCAGGGATAAGCCCTCTTGTGCAAGTCTTCTTGCGCAAGAGGGCCAGTGTAGACAGCCAAGTTAATTTCTTGTGCAAGAAAGCCCGATGGTTAAAATGGCCATCGGAGCTTTCTTGCACAAGAGAGTGTCTATACTGGCACTGATGCTTTTGCGCAAAAGCAAATCTTTTGCGCAAAGGCACTTGCCAGTGTAGACGCTCTCTTGTGCAAATACTTTTAACCGAAAAACTTTTCCGTTAAAAGTATTTGCGCAAAATCATGCCAGTCTAGAAGCAGTCAAAAAGTGTACTCTCTATGCCGATATCTAAATCATTGATGAAGATATTGAACAGAACCAGTCCCAAAACAGACCGCTGTGGAACCCTACTTGTTATACCTTTCCAGCAGGATTGTGAACCATTAATAACTACTCTTTGGGAACGGTTATCCAGCCAGTTATGCACCCACCTTATAGTAGCCCCACCTAAATTGTATTTGCTTAGTTTATTGATAAGAATATCATGTGAGACCATATCAAATGCTTTGCTAAAGTCTAGGTATACCATGTCCACCACTTCTCCCTTATCCACAAGAGTCCTTATCCTATCCAAGAAAGCTATCAGTAATCACACAAGAGTTTTAAAAGATCTCAAATATGAAATTGCAGAACTGCTAACTGTAACTTATTGCTTGACTCAGCCTCTGTACAAAGTACTTGGAAGGTGGCTGATGTAATATAATTTTTATAAAAGGACACTTGAGGAGATCCTAGCCATCACAAATTGTTGTAAATTGGTTGAAAATGTAATAAAGAACTGAGTGATCAAACACACCAATAAACATAATCTGTTGGTGAAGCTTCAACAGAGCTTTTATAAAGGGAAGTCATGCCTCAAAAATCTATCCAAATTCTTTGAGGGAATCAATACGCCTGTCATCAATAAGGGTGATCCAGTCTATGTTATGAACTTGGGCTTTCAGAAAGCCTTTGACAAGGTACACACCAAAGGTTCTTAAGGAAATTATGTAGCTATGGGATTAGAGGGATGGTCCCCTCATGGATCAGTAACTGGCTTGAAAGATGGGAATCAAAGAAAAGGAATAAATGGTTGTTTCCTCACAATGAAGACATTAACAGCTGTTGTCCCCCAAAGATCTCAACATACTTTTAAAGGAAATCTGCCCAATACATTCAAAAGATGAATCTCGGTGCTTAAATTCAAAACTTTGCTAGACACTGAAAATCATGGCCTTAATGAAGACACTGGAATTATTGTTTAGTACAACTATCTGTAGTCCCCCAAATCTCCCTTTTTTTGTCCTATGACTATAGAGATGTGGAATGATCCATTACAATATGTGCTAAATACATATGCTAAACTGTCTGTTGGATCTTGTATCTAATAGTGACACTCTGTGTACTTCCCCACACTTAAAGAAGAGCTTTGTGTACCCTAAAAGTTTCTCTCTCATCAACAGAAGTTGGTCCAATAGAAGATATTACCTTGCCCACCTTGTCCCTCTAAGGATTTCTAGCTGATTCCTGATCAAAACTCTTTGATTTTCCTCACTTTTCATTCATTCCAGTATTTTAAATGTTGTATCTCTTTACAAATGAAAAGCAAACTTGCTCACGGTCTGTAGAACCCTATTTAGTAAGAAGGTATCTGATATTTTAGAGGTCTTTGTAAGCCAGCAGATAGAGACAAAAAA
This sequence comes from Pelodiscus sinensis, assembly GCF_052426305.1. NCBI lineage: Eukaryota > Metazoa > Chordata > Testudines > Trionychidae > Pelodiscus > Pelodiscus sinensis. Next base: position 20,171,061 of record NC_143054.1, read on the forward strand.
CTATATTGGTTGAAAGCTGAAGTTAGAAAAATTCTAATTGGAATTGGAATTCTAAGATACAAGTTGGAAAGAGAAGGTAATTATTGGCACAGATTAAAGGGGAAGTAGTTAATTCTCCAGCACCTCAAGTCTTTAAAATAAAAGTGTGGAGGGTTTTTTAAGATAATTCTAGGTCTGCGATAAGCAAACAGTATAAAACTCAATAGTGTATGTCGCAGGGAAGAATAATTCCTTTCCCTGCCAGATGTACTGGATGGCATTTTATGGCCCGTGTTATGCAGGAGGTTAGATTATATGACCACAGATGTGGCTTCTGGCCTTGCATTCTATCAGTGAGATGCAGTAGTGTTGTACTCTGTATAGCCATTTACCCAGCACTGTGCATTGGTATTGTTCTTTTTACTTTTGCTATTGTTCTTACTTGCTTTTTTTCACTAAGTTTTAAATAAAGGTCAGTCATATACAATGCAAACAAACTGGTAGCAGAAGCATAAATACTGGTTGAACCTCTCTAGTCCAGCACTCTCTGGTCTGGCAACATATGTGGTCCAACATGATTTTATTTAACCCGATGTCCACTTATCATGTCTGTGGCCAAGTTTCCAGAAGTCCCATAAAGTTGGATTACAGCCACTGGGTTCTCAGTGTTCTCTGCTGTTATTTAGCTTTAATTTACCCCTAAATGTTTTCTAAGAGCCCAGTAAGCAGTGGAAGCTTTGGTAATGCTGCTAGACAATATTGACTTCCCGTGGTTTGGCAAACTCTCTGATTTGGCAACAATCAGGTCCCAAGGGTGCTGGACTACAGTGATTCAATCTGTACACCTCCATAGAGAGCTAGGTATCTGGTCCCTCGGGTTCACTTTGTGCCACCCACAAATCCTCACTTTCCTGTTCATTTTCCTTGTTTTATAGCAGTCTAATTTTTCCCCATCTTGTCTGGTCCGGATCCTGCTGCCATCAAGGCAATAGAGCTAAGATTTTTCAAAAGTGGGCTGTGAATTTGAGTATCTCAGTTTTTGAGTTCCCAATTTGGGACGCTGTAATGGGTTCTAATTTTCAGAGGTGGGTGCTCAGCACTTTCAGCAAATTAGGCTCTCTCAGACGCCTCTAGCTGGGAGCACACAAAAACTCAGATAATCCCAATCGTTATTTAAATCCTTGGCCTGGGGTTTTTGCCACTCAAGACAGAATCAAATCCTTTCTCTCGCTATAGAACCTGACTTTTGTTCCTTTCATTCTCTTAGGGGCCGCTCATGCAAACACTTACTAGTCTGAATATCTCCATTCTGATGTTCTGGCTGGTCCTAAGTATCTGACGGTCCCTTTTGGCCTTAAGCTCTATGAATATGACTCTATTAAATCAAATAGAGTATCAGTAGTAATAAACACTCAGTAGCAATGATGGGTAACCAAGAAGAGTGAGTGGGCCACATGAGGGGTCCTCCTTCATCTCAGTGGGCCACATAACAAGTGGTGGGCAACCCCCCACACATTCCCTTTCTGCCTCTTTCTCCCACTTCCTCCTTGTGCACCGGGCCATTAGAGCCCCACACTTCCTACTTCCTCTCCTCCCTCCCAGCACTTTCAGAGTTCCATGAATTGCCTGATTCACACTCCATCTCTGCTCCTGCCTCTCAGAGCTTGAACAGCCTCAAACAGCTGTAGGGGAGGGGGCAGACAGGAGGTCCGGGGCCACAGGTTGCCCACTACTGCTCAGTAGCAAGCATTTTCAGAGATAGGCCCCTGGGTGGAATTCTGTGGATTTTTCTTTCTTTTTTCAGTTCTTTTGTGACTTTTCCCCTTGTTTGCCAGTCATATCTGTTCTTTTCAGCCTTTCTACTTTTCCACCTTCTGGTTTTTCCCCCTACAGACCAATAATACCACAGCAGCAGATCATGACATTGTACAGCTAAGTGATATGATTACATTACAGGATTAAGTAGCAAAAGCCGGGGTATGGAGGAGAAAGCACTTAGTCAAACTCCAGTATCAGTAATGGTGCCAAAGAGCATAGACAGCCCCATTTTGCAAAGTCAATTCCATTTTATACAAATGCTTTTTTTCCTTCCTTTTATTTATTTCTTAAAATTGCCTCAGCTAAACATCTCTCTTTAAAGCAGGGAGGGGAGGGTTTTACATCTTGCTCTGCTGTTCATATCAGATAACAATGGCTATTCATAGAAAGAAATTGGAGGGGGAGTATTCCAGCTAAGAGCTAATGATCTTGACAAATCATGCTGTGTGGAGCCACTGGACAATTCCATGGAAAAACTCAAGCCATGCTTATCTTCAGACCACAAAGAGAAAATAGAAGTTTGTGTATCACCAGCCAATTTTGTTCTGAAATAGTTGACGAGCCCCATAAATGTGTCCGAACTCTCAGAGTCGTTGCACAACACCACTCTGCATGTTTTGTGCTCCTCCTTCTGGGCCTGTGAATCAATAACTTTGCTAATTATAGCTGCAAGTGGCAAAATACAGCAATGGTGCCAACTACGTTTGAAAGAAAATGCTGCTTCCCTTCCTTACATGGGAGCTCTTTGGCTTAGAAATATTCGGGAAATGTTTAGAAGAACATTTTTTTTATATCATACAACTGAATTACAAATCATTATCATTGCCATATGTGTAGTCTCCTTTAGATCATAAGCAGCAATCTCAGTTGGCCAGACATCAGTCAGCCTGTCTATCCTATTATAAATCTCAGTGGGGTAGCCGTGTTAGTCTGTATCTGCAAAATCAATGAGGAGTCCTATGGCACCTTAAAGACTAAGGGTATGTCTACACTACCACCCTAGTTCGAACTAGGGTGGTAATGTAGGCAACCGGAGTTGCAAATGAAGCCCGGGATTTGAATTTCCCGGGCTTCATTTGCATAAAGCCGGGCGCCGCCATTTTTAAATGTCCGCTAGTGCGGACTCCATGCCGCGCGGCTACACGCGGCATGGACTAAGTAGTTCGGACTATGAAGCCTGTGAGGCTCCGCCCACTTTCCATCCCTGCCTGGACACCTGTGCAGCTAGGAAAGTAAAGGCCCAATGAAGGCTGCTTTACTCACCTTCACTGCACTCCATGAGATAGGTAGCACCTGAAGAAAATATGGCAGCCCCTTACACCTCTTAACTCTGCATGGATGTACAGCAGCACACCCTGGGATACAATTAGGGGTGCCAGATGGTTTCAACAGAAATACCGGACACACTTGACATTACATCACAATCTGCTTTACATCTTATTTAGAAAATACTGGACATTTATATGTTCTCATTTATATTTTCTCAATTTGTTTCCCGAACAGAAAGCTCAAATACTGGACTGTCCGGTTCAAAACTGGACACCTGGCAACCCTCGATACAATTCAAACCAGTTGGGCTTTATCATCCCCACTTTGCAACCTTGGGTTCCCTAATGCCTTGCTTTAGTGGCTCCCTCTTGCGGGACACACAGCTTTCTAGCATGTCAGCCATAGCCTGAGTATTAACTGCAGCCTGCCAATTGTATTGAAGATCTTTCTCCAGACATGTATGTCCTGCACTGCCCAGCCCTCCCCTGGGCAGTATTAAATCAATTATTCCTTTAGGGGAATAATATGCCAGCTTTTGTCATTGTAAAGCGAATGCACAGGCACTCCCACTTAAACATCCTGGATTAGATAAAACAGTAAAATAAATGTATTCATGTCAAAGAGAGATTTTAATTGAATACAAGTAACGAGGCACAAAAGTTAGAAACAGCTAAAAGAAAAATACAGATTAAAAATTTACTAGCAGCTAATTTAACAAATTACATTAGATTCAAGGAAGGTTTTCCATCACATCCTCCAGCCCATTACTAACCAAATTCTCAGGACAGGAAATCCTCCTGAGTCCAATAGCTGTTTTCCTTTATCTTCTTAGGTGCAATTCCAGAGACAGAGTTTCTTTTGGAGTGTATGCTCCTTCTTTTTATATGCCTATCCCTCCCTTTGAACAACGTTTCCTGCTGGGAGCAAGGCAACAGGTAGTCTAGTGAAGGAAGGAAACTCCAGGTTGCCTCTTTGCTCAGATGTAGATTTTTGTCCCTACCCTCTTCCTTGCCAAAGAATGGCCACTTAGCAGGTAATTGTCCATCGATTTGTTGACACTTAGTTGAGGTGTCAGTTTTCCCTTGTTGCTAAAGAGCTGGGTTAGCCACTCACCAAACGTACATGGGAAACATACACCAGTCATGATCTCAGCTCCTGTTCATAACTTTATGTAAAATGTGCTTTTTGCCACAGTGTTATACTGATCAGCAAGTTCTCAGTTCCTAATAAATACCTCAAAAGGCATAACTTGCATAGCTGGCAACTTTCTAATGTGACAGAGGGTACTCCCTCCTCACCAAACCCTGCCCCAGGCCCTGCCCCCACTCCACCCTTTCCCCTAAAGTGCTGGCCCCACCCCCATCCTGCCTCTTCCTGCCCCCCCCATCCTGCCCCATTCCTCCCACTCCCACCAGCAGACCCCACCATCTCCCCTCAGAAACTCCTGCATATCTCTGAACAGCTGATCTGCAGAAAGCAGGAGGTTCTTGGAGGGGAGGCACTAAATGGTGGTTCCACCTGTGAACAGGAGGTGCTGTGGAGACGGAGAGAGAGGCACAGATAGGCTATGTCTAGACTGCAAGCCTCTTTCGAAAGAGGCTCTTTCGAAAGATACTTTCGAAAGAGCCTCTTTCGAAAGAGAGCGTCTAGACTGCACGTTGAACTTTCGAAAAAGCGGCTTGCTTTTTCGAAAGAAAGCATCCAGTGAGTCTGGATGCTCTCTTTCGAAGAAGCCCTATTTACATTGAAGAACGCCTTCTTTCGAAAGAGGAACTTTCGAAAGAAGGCGTTCTTCCTCGTGAAATGAGGTTTACCGCCATCGAAAGAAAAGCCGCGTTCTTTCGATTTAATTTCGAAAGAACGCGGCTGCAGTCTAGACGCAGGTGAGGTTTTTTCGAAAAAAGGCTACTTTTTTCGAAAAAACCCCTGAGTCTGGACACAGCCATAGGCTGCTGGTAGGTGCTCAGTAGCACATAAGATATCTTCTACAGACGTGACAATAGTGTGTTGGGTGTGAACACGTGGGTATATTTTGTTACGATAGAGCAGGGCCCAGCTGTCGCCTTAGGAATTCAAGAGCACGTGGCCAGATAATTTCATCATCATCATCATCAACAACAACCATGGACTCAACTCCCGTTGGTGTCAGATGCTTCCATCGCTATTTCCTTCCATTTTTCCCTGTCCAGTGTGGGGTGGCTTAGTTTTTGTAGACTAGCTGCGCACCAATCTACTATATCATCTACCCATTCTCTGTGGGGTTTGCCTCTCCTATTCGGACCATCCATTATGCCAAATATCAGGGTCTTAGCTTTTTGCTCGTCGTTCATTCTGCAGATATGCCCAAATAGCTGTAACTTCCGTTCCAGCTGATTTGCATGCCAACATTTGAAAAGAAGGCTTCAAAACCAGAGCACAACACATACTTTTGCATGACCTTTAAAAGAAAAGCAAATGAAACTGTTGATCTCCTGGCATTTTTGTACTTCATAGCACTCACTGAAGTTTTGTAAAGTAGATTGCTTGGTTTAAAATCCAGAGAGTTTTTATGGCCCAGTCCTGCTTCTTCTGAAGTTAATGGAAGCCCTGCAATTGGCATAAACAGAAACTCCTTGTGCTAGGTGCTGTGCAACATACTAAAAGATGCTCCCTGCTCTGAAGGCGGAGAAAGGGTGGGAGAAAAGTAGCTTTTTTGTCATCCCCATTTTACAGATAGGACCAGAGCTGCTGTGTAACTTGCTGAAAGTCCATAGAAAATCTGGGGTACAATCAGGATGTGAATCCAGATCTCAAGTCCCAGAAGAGCACCTTAACCTTAACTGGTAAGGCTTTTCGATTATTATTTGCTTTTTATCCCAACCATAATATTTTTAAGAGCATGAATTTAAGTTCCTTACAAAGATCAGCAAAGTTCATAAGAGCACGTGGAATACATTCCTTAAGCTCCTGATGCTGTCTGAGGGCATTTCACCTGTTCAATTCTGTGGGCATGTTTCCATTGACTTTAAATGAACAAGACCCGGTCTTTTGTTAACATCAGTCCTTCCTTGTGTGCGACCCGATTCTGAAATTCTTAATCACTAGGGCTAGAACTACATCGGTCAAGCACATACATTTTTCTGATACAGGATTTTCCATAGGCTTACTCTTCTTTCTTCCCTAGAGCATATTTATTTTCCCCCTGTCCCAGACTGAGGTCACAATGCCTGACAAGGTCAGTCTCGGGACTGATCTGCACTGTGTGCAAAGTCATGTCAACTAAGCAAAGTGCACTTTATAAACTATGGCAGGCATTTTGATGACTTAAGTAAGCAAAGCAAACTCACTGATACTTTGCAGGAATGCCTTGCACTTACCAGGATTTATTCATTGATAATCTGACCCGACAAGAGGAAATGTAAACCTCAGGGGCATTTGTACGATACTTTTAGAGTCAGCCAGTAATTGGCTCTGTGTGGACAAAGTAAGAATTAAAATTCTTTCTTGATGTTGTGTTGTTTAATGTTTCGGTTTCTTTGTGGGGGAGGGTTTCGTGTAAACTTAGCACTCATCAATAGTACTGGATTCAGGAAAGGCAAATTATATGGGCCCATGGAGCCTGGGAAGCAGGAATACTTCTAGCTCCAGGCTGGGCTCCAGAAAAGTTTGGGGATAGGTGGTCTCACCACTAGCCCCCACCTGCTGCTCCCACACTGCCCCCTGGTCCCACCTGCTGCCCCTAGGAAATTTAAAATACCAATCCCCTGCCATCACCAGCAGTGCAGCAGGGCTAGAACTGCCTGCACAATCAGTGCATGGCTGCCATCTTGTCCCTGCAACTGTGTGTGTGTGTCTGTGTGTCCATGCACTGCCCCCCTTCTGGGTGCCCCTGCAGCCAGTAGGAAGCTGCAGGGGTGTTACTTGCCAGACACAGAGACTTCCTGGTCTCCCTCACCTAGGAGCCACTGCCATAGGAGGATCCCAGGTAAGTGCCACACACCCCAACCCCTTATCCCACACACCCACTCCCTCCTGCCCCCAAACTCCCTCCCAGAGGCTGAACCTCTCCCACCCCCTCCTCCTGCTCCCAATCTTGTCAATTAAAAAAAAAAGACTGGAAAATAACATTAACTTTAAGGAACAGAAAATTCAGTTCTATCCCTGTGGTACAATTTTTGTTTTTACCCAGCACCAGTGCTGAGAAATGAAAATCTAATCAAATCAAATACTATTATAAAGCAACCCTCATTTTTTGCTGCCCAAGTAGAAGATAGTCATGCGGAGGTTTTATAACCCTTTGTAATATGAAGGTCCCATTCTTCCTTTGATCTTCATGCAATTAATGTCAAAGGGATTTCTGGGTATAAAATGAAGATTTTTTTTTTAATTTCTGGAGCACTTTCCATCCAAGGAGCTCAAACAATTTACAGAGTAATGAATGAAGCTTGAGAGACGAGTATTACTCCAGCTTTACTGATGAAGAAACTGAGGCCCCATAAGACTCTTTTACATTTAACTGTTCCTCAGATGTACTTCATCAACTTCTTTCCTAATTGCCATAATAATTTCTACTTCATTGAACTTTATTCCAAAGGGATGTCTCCACACAACACATACTTCTCTGCAGCATTCCCTCTGGCCCACAGTTTAAAAAATCTTCTACTTTTTTTTTTTTAATTTTAATTTTACATGCCAGCAGTCTGGTTTCATTTTAGCTTAGGCCAAGCCCATCCCTCCCTCCTATAGAAATGAAGGCACCTCAAGAAGACATCAAGTCCAGCCTCATGTGCTGGAGCAGTACCAAGTAAACCCAGACTCTCCCTGACAGGTTTTTATTCAACCTGTTTTTTAAAAACTTCCAGCGATGGGGATTTGACAACCTCCCTTGGAAGCCTGTTCTAGAGCTTAAATACCCTGATAGCTAGAAAGTTTTGCCTAACACCTAACATAAATCTCCCTTGCTGCAGATGAAGCCCATTGCTTCTGGGCCTACCTTGAGTGGACATGGAGAATGGTTGATCCCCGGTCTCTTTATAACAGCCCTTCATATAAGTGAAGGTTGTTACCAGGTCTTGTGTCATGCTCAGTTGTTTTTTTTGACTTTTCCTCATAGGTTTTATGTTTTCTAAACCTTTTATCATGTGTGTTGCTCTCTTCTGGACGCTCCCCAATTTGTCTTCCTCTCTCCTAAAGCGTGGCACCCATAATTGGACACAATGCTCCAGCTGAGGCCTCAACACTGCTGAGTAATGAGGGACTGCAGCAGGAAGGGCTAGTGATCAGCTGGCCTAGGGGTCAGCTCATGACCTTAGAGAGTCTACTGACCTAGTTGTTCCCAAGAGAGTCCTGGTTGCAGCCTCCCTCACCCCTTCATCCTCCAGTTGCTTCCCCAGAGTGTGTCACTATAAAGGAATGGGGGGAGGCAAGATAGGGGGACTTTGTCTCACTCACCCCATCAAATCTCACTCCCAACATTAGGCCCTAGCAGACTTTCAAAAGTATCTAGCCCACTTATGAGCTACCCTAAATGATGCAAAAAAGGCTAATAGGCTGGATCTCCTTAGTTTTGGGCAGTCCCTGCTGCTACAGCAGCTTTCAGAAAGTGGTTGCCACGCCCTGCACAGATGTCAGGATACACCTGGCTTCCTGGTACCACCTGTAGCTCATTCCCTCTTCTCCTGGGCTAACAGTGTCGTTTTAGACTGTTCTTCCACTGGGCAAATGCCACGTACCTTTTGAGGCCAGGACTGTCCTACCCATGTATTGCTCTATTCCCCACACAGGTTCAGTGAGGGTCCTGTAGACTCCATCACTGAGACAATTAACTCCTGTGTCTTACATACTACAGTCCTATTAATATACCCCCGCCTATTAGCCTTTTTTGCAGAAGCATCATAGTCAATTTATGATCCACTATAACCTTCAGATTCTTTTCAGCAGTACTACCACTTATAATTGTGCTATTGATTTTTTCTTTCCTAAGTCAAGGAACTTGCACTTGTCTTTATTGAATTTAATCTTGTTGAATTAAGGCTGATTCTCCAATTTGTTCTTGCCATTTTGAATTCTAAAGCCTGACCTACTAAGAGTTTGCAACTCCTTCCAGCACAGTGTCATCTGTAAATGTTGTAAGTATTACCCTCCATTAATGAAAATATTGAATGGTGCCAAACCAAGGACTCGTCCCTGCTAATCCCACTGGATATCTGTCCTCCATTCAATAACAAACCAGTAAACTCACTTGCCGAGTACAGTTGTATTTCCCCTTTAGAGAGTAATTTCATCTCGACCGCACTTTTCTAATTTTCTTATGAAAATATCATGTGGGACTGAGTCAAAATTTTAGCCTTACTAAAATTGAAGTATATCATATCTACTGCTTCTTCTGTATCCACTAGACTTCTCCTTCCCCCCAAAGTTCCCCAATTTCTAATAAACCTAAATCCCTTCCCTCTACATAGTCTCATTTTCATATTTAGTCCTTGCAGTTCTGCCTGTCTCACTGACCTTGTGAATAGAACTGGAAGCATTTCAGAGAATACCATCATTGAGGACCTGAACTTTAATCTCTTACCTAGCAACCGAAAATTGGCCACTGAGACCTCTCGCCTACCTCTTCCTGTCACTGATACCTGTGTATCCATGATATCCAGCTTCTACCCAGCCTGTGCAAAACCAGATTAATTGATGATGATGATGATGATTATTATGTTAAAGACTTTTCATTTATTTTTGAAGCAGCATCTAGAGGCCTCAATCTGGTCACCCTCTAACTGCCCCCTTTACACCTAAGGGTGCATCTAGACTGGCAAGATTTTGCACAAAAGTGGCCGCTTTTGCGCAAAATCTTGCCAGCTGTCTAAACTGGCCGCAAAAATTTGCGCAAGAACACTGACGATCTAATGTAAGATTGTCAGTGTTCTTGCGCAAGAACTCTGACGCTCCTGCTCGGGAAAAAGCCCTCTTGCGCAAGTGTTCTTGTGCAAGAGTGCCAGTGTAGACAAGGACAGGAATTTTTTGCATAAGAAAGCCCCCAATAGCGAAAATGGCCACCGGAGCTTTCTTGCACAAAACCACATCTATACTGGGCACAGATGCTTTTGCGCTAAAGCAAATCTTTTGCGCAAAGGCACTTGCCAATCTAGACGCTCTTTTGCAGAAATATTTTTAACAGAAAATCTTTTCCGTTAAAAGTATTTCCGCAAAACCATGGCAGTCTAGATGCAGCCCTAGGGTATGTCTAGACTACATGCCTCTGCTAACAGAGACATGTAAACTAGGGTACCCGACATAGTCAAAGAAGCCGGGATTTAAATATCCCCAGCTTCATTAAAATAAAAATGACCACAGCGCTGTGCCGGCTCAGCTGATTGTCAGCACAGCACGAGAGTCAAGACGCGGATCGGTTGACAGGGGAAGCCTTTGTCGACCGCTCCTGTAAACCTCATTTCACGAGGCATAAGAGAGCGCTCGACAAAGGCTTCCCCTGTCAACCGATCCACATCTTGACTCACATGCTGTGCCGACGATCAGCTGAGCCGGCACAGCGCGGTGGTCATTTTTATTTTAATGAAGCTGGGGATATTTAAATCCCGGCTTCTTTGACCATGTCAGGTAGTCTAATTTACATGCCTCTGTTGGCAGAGACATGTACTCTAACATACCCCCACTGACTCCACTACTGGGCTTTATCGAGAAAAGGTACACAATTTGTGCTCTGCAATTTGTGTACCTTTTTCCAATAGTTTTTTCAGCAGTGGCTTTTTTGAAATTTGACCTGTTTACACTGCACCAAATTTTGGAGAAAAAACCCTCTTTTGGAAAAGCCTTTCTTCCTCATGGGAGGAAGAAGACAGGGCTTCTGAAAGAGTATGTCTGCTCAAACTCCATAGTCTAGACATAGCTTCAGTGATACACACTGAGTGACATTGAATAATTGACAGTCCCTGACACAATGAGGTTAGAGTCTGTAGGACAAGATGCAGCAGGCGGGCAAGTGGACAGGACAGAGAAGGAAGATGGGAGAACAATAATATAAGGTTGCATCAGCATAGTCTAGCTGAGAGTCCAATGTGCAAATCAAATGAGCCAACCAGTGGCAGCAACTGCAGTAATCACACCTGTTTGTTTTTTAAGCCCAAAGTTGAAGGGAAAAAATGCAAAGGGTAAGAAGACCTACCACCTCGAACAACCTAAGTAGTTTGTTAAAACCAGTCTGACCTGAAATGTGCATGTATTGCACAGCTATCTCATGAACTATAGTGCCAGGTGCTCAAAAACACAAAATAAAAAGGTGGTGCTTTTCACCCACTAAGCTGATGTTATTTGGAGCACATGCTTGGTGAATATTCTTCAGAAAACTCCGAAGGGTGTGGGGAAAGGAAAACACAACTGGACTAGGCAGTATCAAAGTGCTATGATTTGCTATGGGGACAAGTGGCTTTTCTTCCTGGCTTGACAGGAATATAGGAGAACCATTCTCTAAATGAACTCCACTGCCAAGAATATTGTTTACTGTAAAAGTAAAGCACAATGGGAAGTACCACTAAGCAGTCTGGCAACTGATCATATTACTAGACACGGGAGCAAGTTATTTGAATGGTGCTGTATAGTATGTCTCCTCCTGAATGACATGCCGGAGCATCTCTGGGAACAATTGGGAATAGCACCATTCCAAATGGATTCATTAGGGCAGAACTAGATTAAAGCTCAGGAAAAGCTTCCTGAGAGAATAGCAGGGCAATGGAACAGACTGCCAAGGAAGGTTGTGGAAGCTCCTTTGCTGGAAAAGTTTTCAAGTGGAGGCTGGATAGGCTTCTGCCTTGGGAGGTTCAGACACGTGGCAATCAAACATTAATTCGAACTAAGTCCTTAGTTTGAGTTAACTGTTACACCTCATTCCACCTCATTCCACGAGGTGTAACAGTTAACTCGAATTAAAGACTTAGTTCGAGTTAACGTTTGACTGCCGCGTGTAGCCGCAGGCAGTTAGTTTGGACTAAGGGGATTTAAAAATGGCACCCGGACAGGAAGATGCAAATAAAGCCTGGGATATTTTAATCCTGGTCTTCATTTGCAACTTCGAATGCCTACATTAGCCTCCCTAGTTCGAACTAGGGGGCTAGTGTAGACATACCCAAATGCTATGTCTACACTGCACCCATTTTCCGGAAAAGGGATGCAGATGAGACAAGTCGGAATTGCAAATGCAGCGGGGATTTAAATTTTCCCCGCGGCATTTGCATGAACATGGCTGCCGCTTTTTTCCGACTCGGGGCTTTGCCGGAAAAAAGCGCCAGTCTAGACAGGGATCTTTCGGAAAATAAAGCCTTTTCCGAAAGGTCCCTTATTCCTGATTTTAAGAGGAATAAGGGACCTTTCGGAAAAGACTTTATTTTCCAAAAGATCCCTGTCTAGACTGGCGCTTTTTTCCGGCAAAGCCCCGAGCCGGAAAAAAGCAGCAGCCATGTTCATGCAAATGGAGCGGGGGAAATTTAAATCCCCGCTGCATTTGCAATTCCGACTTGTCTCATCTGCATCCCTTTTCCGGAAAAGGGGTGCAGTGTAGACACAGCCAAACTGTGCAACAAATCACTTGTGTTTGCTTATTTCTCATTGGTTTCTGCATCCCATATTCTAAATATACCTTATCTGATTCATATGGGGGATGGAAGATTTGGCTCCTACTGAGGGAGAACACAGCTGTTTGGCTCTTGGCCTTGGAATTTCTTGAACTTCTGTGGACAAAGGGGAAAGCTTAGAGGTCAAGTAGCAATGTTTATTCTGCCCTGTTCCTAAACAATTGTTCAAAACCAGTCAGAGTGCTAAGTGAAGGCTTGACATTTTCACAGATAAAGTATGTTTCTTGTCTACAAGAAGCACCGAGACAGTCCGGTATGGAATAAAAATTCCAGGCATTCCTGCAGGTTTCTGTGAAACTGACTGATTTGTGAAGAGGGAAGTGTGCGTTAGCCCTGAGCATGCCAGGAACAAACCAACTGAAAAGCAAACACTATTGTTACCTGGTTGAAATGGAATGTGCCTTTATTTGTTATCTGTTGCTTGTGTGGAAAGAAGTTATGGGCCATGACAGGTGTCTCATCAGCTGGAAGGATGCGTGAGTTATCCCTGGAAAAGTCATTGTGTATGGTTGCTAAAACAATTATTACTTTCCAAACAGAATCATGGAGTAGAAAGTAGTGGCAGAAGTCCATACTTTTAAAAACTTATTTTTTCAAAACCTTAAGGCTATTTTTTTGAAACAGGGCCACAATCACAGCCTCTCATTTTGTACCAAATCCCCCCCCCCCCCAAAGAAAAACAAAACAAACAAACAACAACAAAAACCCATAAAACAAAACAAACAAACAAAAATGAGACAAGAGAGAAAGACAATTTCTTAAAATCAGGATCCTTAAATCCAGGAGCGGCCCTAGCCGAGCTGCCGGCAACCGGCGCCCTAGGCAAAATGCGCAATTGGCACACGATTGGCACCCCTGCCTCCAAAGCCCTCAACGTACCTTTATCCTGGTGCCCTTGGCGACTGCCTAGTTAGTCTATATTGACGGGCTGCCCCTGCTTAAATCTACTTAGAGAGACAGAGTTGAGAAAGAGGCATGAAGTGTAACAACTTTTCCAGTAAATTTCAAGTAAGAAGTGGGTGGCAACACGCCTGTTAATATGAGCAGGATATGATTCTGGCCACAATCTGATGTTAAAGATTTTACTAGGTGTGAAAGAATATACCCCTGTCTTCCTGTATTCATACCCAACACACATTTGTAACAATTTTTGTACAAAGTATGCCGTGTATGGTATCATTTGAAAAATCATAATTTGCTGGTCATTATTGTCCTGGTGAAATATGTGTGGTAACGAAGTTATAAGGTTCCCCTTTATGGTGTTGTTAACAGATGTTCCAAACCCCACAGCCCTGCTCAGCCAGAAATTGGCAAACAGGTCCGGCCTAAACAAAAGAATGTGTGTTTGCCTTAATTTGTATTCAAGACATCAACAGACACACCAACCAGGAGTGGAAGTCAAAGAGAGTACAAACAGGTGAAAAAACAAGTAAGAAATATTTCTTTGGCTCCTGGTTTTCAGATGGAAATAATTTTCCAGAGAGGGACTAAAAGTATAAAAAAAAGAGACAAACATCAAGGGGGGCTGCCCGACTTGCCAGACCCCTGGGCAAAGTGTGTGTGGTGGTGACTCCATGCTCCCAAAAGGGGTGGGGCCTGGAGTGGAGCAGAAGGACAGGGCTGGGGGCAGAGATTCGGTATCAATTTAAAGGACCCAGAGCAGTTGCCCCTTTTGCCCTCCCCGTAGGCAGGCCTGCAAACACCCCAGGGCACCCAGCTCATACCATTCACTGCATCTGAAGAGAGAGAGGAAGCAACAGCTCAACTGAAGGAGGGGTCCTGACCTAAAGTGTTTGGTCAGTAACCCTGAAAGCATGTGGTGAGAGCACTTTGCTTTGAATCTCATATTGTTTGCCGACTTCTGACGCTTAATGGAGCCCATCTTTAGTTGTCTTATAACCATTTTTAATGCCTGATTCCTTGTATTCAATCAAATTCTCTCTCTTCAGTTAATAAACCTGTTTTATTGTTTTATTTAATCCGCTGTGTTCAAGCCTGGGTGATTCCACTGGGGATAACAAGTTGTGTGCCTATCGTCTCTTGAAGGAACAATGGACATAGTATATTCATGCAGTTCAGGAGAGGGCTGGGCAGTGCAAGGCATACATTTCTGGGGGGAATCTGGGACTGTGTTAGGGTCACCCTGTGGTATTTTTAAGGCGGGTAAAAGTTAAGGTATGGCTGGCTGCCTGCAGCACACACAGAGGCATCTCTGGGAGCACCTTACATACTGTAGGTTGTTTGTGAGCCGTCTAGGCTAGAGAAGCAAAGCATTGTAAAGGGGGCTACAGGGCAGGAGTGACACAGCTGCACATTAATGTGGATGGTACCTTGGCATGTCACTCTAGGCATCTCCCTGATAGGTTCAGTGTTTTTCAAAAATACCCATCCCCTTCCTTTGTCAAAGTACCTTGAGTGAGGCCTGGTTTAGCTCACTACTGTCTGTCACTGAAGCACATTCAATGGTCTTTTCTGTCACTTTTTCCTCATATGATTTCCTATGGTTGCTCTTATTAGTCAAGGTAACAACAGTGCAAGCACAAGTATACAAGGGATGCTGGCGTTATAACTGAGGTTACCTTCAACTTGTCAGAAACCATGATGGAGATAATCATGCCTAATGAGCAGAGCCATGGCAATCATGTCTACTGGTCAGAGCCAAGGGTCAGAGTTGGAATCAGGAATCCAGAGGGGGGATGGAGCAAGAGCAAGGATGGAGTAAGACATGGAACAGGGCTGGGGCCAAAGCACAGACAAGAGAGAGGCTGGGGCAGGCTCTGGCAAGGGGCATCTGTTATCACTGTCAGGAAGGAGAACGTTCCAAAACTTGGAGTGCAGTGTGAGCTGCTGTTCCTAATGTGGGGCTTGCATATCCACCCTGGGAGTCACAAGACCAGTTCCTGGCTTGAGGATTGGTTGAATGCTGGTACAGGAATGACTCAGGAATAATTCACCTGTGTGGATCACCACTCTAGATATCAAGAATGGGAAATCAGTAATAAACAAAAGTCTAATGCAGGCACAGACCTCACTGTGTGTCAGTTTGCTAGTGTTTTACCATGCTCTGTGTTGTACCTTGCACTTTACTAACACCAGCATACTGTAAACATGATTGCAAGGAGGTCAGAGGTCCTGTCTCTTCCACAGGACCAAGCACAATGATCCTTCATTGGAGGGCTGGGTCTAGGCATTACTATGATATAAATAAGACATGATAATCACAGTGACTGTGAGCACAATTCACCTTTTCACCAGGGGTCCTTTGCACTTTACCAGTGCAACGGAGCTATAAACTCAAGGGAATTGGTCCCCAGGAAATTCCCCGATTATAGGGAAAAGCTTTGGGTGGCACAGAGCTGGCATATCAGCTCTGCACCAGTGCCACTTAGCTCTCTAAGGAGACCCTGGTGGAAAGGAAAAGCAGCCTGAGCATCTGTGCACTCTGGCTATTCCTGGCTGCCAAAAAAACATCTTTGGAGGCCATAGGCCATTAAATGCTAATAAGAGCAGGCCTGAAGCTGTTCCATCCTGTATTGGGGATGAAACAGCCTGCTGGCCAGTTCCGGAAGAAAGGAAACGTAGAGGTGGCACAAAGCCTTTTTCATCCTGCAGATCCAGCAATCGACTCATTTTAGATGGAATGGGGAATTGGGGGCTGAAGTGGGGTTGAGACTCAGCGCTCTGGTGCCTCCTGCTAGTCGCTCCGGGAATTAGCTCTGACTCTCAGCAGGGCACCCTCTTTTGGCAACTGTGTCGCCCATCATCACTCTCTGTTCTGCTCTCCTTGCACCCATGTTGCTCTCAGGACCATGGCATCCTCTTTGGGACACTGCCCTCCATCAGTGCCCACTACTCTGGTCTCTCGCCCCCTTCATGCAGGGTATCAGTAGCCTCAGTCCCACCAGCCATTGTGGCCCACTACAGCCCCAAAGTCTAGCCCCTTGCTTCAAGGGCAAGCCACAGTTTGTATAAGCCACTCTCCCTGGTGGCAAGGTACGGCAAAAGGGAGAAAGGGGGACCCAGTCCTGCCCACTACTCTGGGTCCTGACCAAGGGACCCTCTGGCAGCCTTGTCCTGTCTTCTTTCGCTACTCTCACTTTTCCTTGGGCTACTTCCCCGTGACCCTTGCACCTTCTCAGCCATGGGGTCAAACCTACAGCCTGGGAAGTGACAGGCTGGAGCGTCTCTCCCACTCCCCCAAGTTTGCCCAGCACTGCTCTCTCTAGGCGTCTCCCCCTCATCAGGAGCCAGTACTGCACCCTCCTTCATCAGGACCCAACTGCCCTCTGCTCTGATGAGCAGCTCTTTATAGCAGGGCTGCCCCAGCAAGCTGCTCTCCAACTGGCTTCCAATGAGCCCTTTCCTTATTGGAGGGGGTTTGTGCAGGCTCCCTCCAGCCAGCTTTAACTTCTTCCCTGCAGGAGTGGGACAGGCACCCCATTACAGGGCTTCTTGACAAAACTGAGAGTAACTATCTGGAGATCTATAGTAGAACCCTGCATGGGACACATGAAGATCAGTGACTCTCAGCCTTTTCAGATTACTGTAGCCCTTTCAGGAGTCAGATTTGTCTTGCGGACCTCCAAGTTTCACCTCCCTTAAAAAAACTATTTGCTTACAAAATCAGACATAAATAAATCAGACACAATAGTGTCCCAGCACACTATTACTGGCACGTTACTTACTTTCTCTTTTTCGCCATATATTTATAACATAGATCAGCTAGGATGTAAATACTGTACTTACATTTCAGTGCAGAGCCTGCAGAGCAGTATAAACAAATCATGAAATTTCAGTTTGTACTGACTTTGCTAGTGCTTTTTCTGCAGCCTGTTGTAAAACTAGGCAACTATCTAAACCTCTCTGTTAAGAGCTACTAGTGCAGAGTCCTGCCACACGACTGGGATCTTGCAAGTCCTGCAGGACCCACTGCTATAACAGCAGGAGTGAGTGGGAGCAGGATTTTAAAAAGTCCTGCCTTGGGCTCTAATTTCTACAGCCTAAGAAGATTCAAATACCGCTCAGGTTCTAAAAAGAAAACAAACACTCCAGTCTGGTGCTATAACCAAATACAAACGAAGTGGCTTAAATTCAAATCCTTTGTCTGTCGCGTCTATGTTCTTGGGTGATTTCATCTCACAGAGTGGTGTGTGGGTTTTTCCTTTTGTGGAGTTAAAGTAAGAACTACAGGGTTTTCTTAGGGTGTGCTTCGCCTTCCACCCGAGGGCCTCAACAAGCTCTACAAACAAATTGATTCTCACACCACCAGGGCTGGCAGGTATGATAGGCAGGGGAAGGCATTGCCTTCCCAAATTTCCAACCAGGCCCCACCCATTCCGCAGGCATACTGCGGGTAGAGTGTTACTGCCCCCCAGCACCCACCCGATCTACGCTTGGGGGCTGGGGAAACGGGGGCTGCCCACCCTCCTTCCTCCCTGTGTTCCCAGGGCAGGGAGGATGGGGCCACATGCAACTTTCCCTGCTCATGGTGCTGTGGGCAGAGGGGGAGGCTGGTGCTGCGCACCACCCCACCTCACCCTGATGTGGGGGTGGGGTGAGGAGATAGCTTGGGTCCCATGGGATGGGGGCAGGACTCAGAGCTTGCCTCCACCAGCCCTATTTTCCCCCCTCACCTATCCACAACACCCCTGGTTAGTTAGGGATTATTGTCCCCATTTTGTTCAGTATTGTATGGAACCTGGTGGAGTGGGGCCCTGGTTCATGCCGGGGGCTCCCAGACGACACTGCAATACAAATAATAAACAATAACAATGAAGGTGCTAAATGATGAACTAACTAGCCTGCGATCACACATTGGGAGATCAATCTCACCTCACTGAACTCAATGGGAGTTTGGCTACAGGTTTCATTGGGAGCAGGAGCACATTTTGCATCAAGACCAGAGTAAGCCCCAGAATCTAGAAGATCCTAATTCTCTGGCTCAAACCATGTTCCCTGGGACAACATGTGCCATCACTTTTGAGCCAGAACTCCTCACTGATCTCAACTAGAGGCACAACATGATCCAGTATGAACATTTAGCCTGTGCTGGGAATGGACCATCATACAGATTCATCAGTGACTGAGTCCAAAAACCTCACGAGTGGGTGACATCAGTGATGTTGGGGGTGTTTCACAGCAGGGAGAGCACAACAGCACAACAGACAAAGCAACTCATGGGAAACTTGGTTGGGAGGCTCGCTCTCAGTTGCATTGTAGACATGTCCTCAGGCTATGTCTGCACTACCAGGTTATTTTAAAATACAGGCAGTCCCCGGGTTACGCGGATCCGACTTACTTTGGATCCATACTTACGAACGGGGCTTTTCTCGCCCCGGAGGACGCGGGCAGCGGGGACCGCCCAGATGCGCCACGGTCCCGCCGCCCACATCCTCTGGGGCGAGAAAAGCTGTTCCGCGTCTCCCTAGTCTGCTGGCCCCCCCAGCAGACCAGGGAGATGCGGAGCAAAGCCGCGGAGGACCCGGGCGGCGGGATCGCCCAGACACGCTGCGGTCCCACCACCCGGGTCCTCCGCAGCTTTGCTCTGCGTCTCCCTGGTCTGCTGGGGGGGGCCCCAGCAGACCAGGGAGATGCGGAGCAGCCCTATCTTGTACATAACCCGGGGACTGCCTGTAGTAACTCCCAAAATAACTATTTTGAAATAAACTTATTCGTCTTCACAAGTAGGAGTCATTATTTTGAAATAACAAGCCCATTATTTTGAAATAATAGTTATGGTAGTGTGAACATTCGCCGTGTTATTTCAAAATAACTCCCCAGTGTAGACATGTCTTCAATGAATAGGCAGAGAATACGATAGGGTAAGGCACACTTCTTGATCATGACTTCTTGACCATGGATACCTAACATCATTTACACTGGGGCAAAAAAACCTAAAAACTGAAAACCCAAAACTGAATCCTACCAAAATAATACCCTCCACTGCACACACTTCTCCCACTGGGGAGAGGATAAGAGAATAAACCACACAGGACAGATGCTAGTCACATTGCTTAATGCATTGCTGGAAGGTGCTCTGGTACTATAGTGATAAGTGTGGTGGTATGAACACCGCTATAGATTAGAACTGAACAGAACAGCTCTGCAGTGATAAAAGGGGTCAGTGGAATTGTCAAATCTTGAACTAAGAAACATTTCTACAGGATCAGCATCAAACACTGAACTGTAACAAAAAATCCTTTGCACTTCAGTATTTGACCAGTCAATCTGCATATTCCTTCTCTGAGTATTATTTTGATGGAATCAGGGGGCCCAATCCGGTGGAACTCACAAGCACATGCTTAATTTTAACCATTCTACTTTGCAAATGTCACAGACCCAGCCAGCCATCTGCAGCACAGTGGTGGAGGGAAGTCATGCTGTGGCTTAGGTGAACAGCTTTCTCTTCCTCAATTAAAAAAAAAAAAAGGCCAAACCTAAGTGCAGCAGAGTCAGCCAGACCCCTAGGGTGAATTAGGACTTGCTAGAAGTTAAGTAGACACCTGCAGCCAATTAAGGCCTGTGATGCTGCTTTAAAAGGTCTCCCCCCAGGCAAGGAAGGGGGAAGGGAAAGAGTGAAGGTCAGGAAGAAGGAAGTGCAGTACAGAAGAGGTGTGTCTTGTGTCAGAGAGAAGGTACCAAAGGAAAGGTTCAGGAAGTGGCCCAGGGAAAAGCTGACAGATTGAGAATAGCAGTAACCCTGCCTGTTGCCGCTGCCTTAGGATGCCTGGGTCAGAACCCAGAGTAGTAGGTGGGCCTGGGTTCCCCCCAAACCTCTCCACAACATCACAAAGATCTTCCCCAAGAAGGTTGATCAGGACTTGAGAGGGGAGTTTATCCCAAACGTATGCACTAGCCTGTGATGAGTATGGCTCAGTAGGCTGTGGTTCCTGCCTCTAGTAAAAAGATAGAGACCATATGGAGGGCACAGCCAGCCTCTGAGGCTAACACTATCTACCAGTAGCACAAGAACCACGGGGAACATCTAGGGAGCTCACAGGCAGCAGGCACTAGTCACATTCCTTCTACTAAGAAGATTCCCCAATCAGCAAAGAGCCAGTTTAGCCAGCTGCTCCTACACCCTCAGCCAGGTCATGTCAAGCGTGGGGAGGAATGGGGACAGGAAAGGGCAGGGAGGAGTGACTGGACTGCATTGCACTGTGACTATCCTGTTTGTGAATGGGCTGAGAAGGGCCAGCAGAGAATGCAGCAGGGAGCCATATTCCAGGTTTCTGTTTTGTGTGGTAAAGCTCTTACTATGTCTACACTGCAGAGTTTTTGCGCAAAATGGCTGGTTTTGTGCAAAAACTCACAGAGCGTCCACACTATAAGCGTGTTTTTGCACAAAAAAATGTACAGTACATTGTAAGAAGAGAGACTTTTTGCTCAAGACTTATTCTTCTTTCTATAAGGAATAAGACTTTTTGCGTAAGAGCTCTTTAATTCTGTTAATGGCAATCAGAGCTTTCTTGAGCAAAAGCGTCTCTGCAGTGAGGACGCTCTTGCACAAGAACTTTTCGCGGAAGATTTCTTCTACAAAAAGGTTCTTGCGCAAGAAGCCTGCAGTATAGATGTAGCCTGAGGGTGTGTCTACACAGCAGCGCTTAATTCGAAATAAACTATGCAAATTGAGCTAAGTCAATTGCATAGCTTATTTCAAAATAGCTTATTTAGAAATTGGGAGTGTCTACACAGCACTTATTTCGAAATAGAGCACTCGCCCTCCAACTTCCCTTACTCCTTGTACAATGAGGGTTACCGGAGGTGGAGGAAGAAGTCCTCCAGCTTGATAGTATTTCAACATTATTTTGAAATACTCTGCATCTACACAGCAGGCAGTTAAGTTATTTTGAAATAATGTTGCTGTGTAGACATACCCAAACAGTGCAAAGAGAGCAGAACAAGCCAGAAAATCTGTCCTGACTTGATCCCTTGCACACAACACAATTAAGAGGATGTCTCCATTATATGTGCATGTATATAGCCTGCTTGAAATACAGGAATCTGCCAACTCCACCAATTTTCCAACTTGCACCTGCAAAGCAAGGTAGGCCAGGTATCGGAATGTATGCAGCAGCTGTTCTGCTGGACCTTAGTGGGCCTGCCACTGAGTGGAGCCAGATGAGGTGAACAGAAGGGGAGATTTCACTTAACCCAAATCCTCCAGCTTGAAACATTAAAAATAAAGGCCTGATGTTGTGAAACAGCAGGCACCCTTAGTGCCCATGGACAACAATAGCAGTGGGCAGCGCTCAGTGCCTCACAAGAGACACTTACCAGATAGAGCCTGAGGCAGAACGTGGTGCTGTAGGAAGCAGACAATAAAGAATAATGCTATAAATAATGCACTAAATTCTTTAAACATGCTGGGAGTATGGGAAGCCAGACAGAATAATTAGAAGTGATACTAAATGACAGAGACCATGATCTACAAGGCTTAACTGCAGCCTACTGGGACTGTTCTCATAACAAGAATGTTAACACATAATCTGTATAAGGGAGATAGGAAGGGGAGACGTGGTGGAGGGGTGCTGTTATGCATCAAATGTACATACCATTGCCAGCAACCTGTCATCTGGTAACACAGAGTGTGGTGGTAAAATCCTTTGAGCAGGTATATGAGGCATGAAAAATGAAAGAGAAAGGATTGAGGCTTCTGCTCCAGAGTACCAGGACTGGAGTGACAAGAAAGGGAAACATCTGGACCAGCTCTCAAGTTGCTTGCAACTAGAGGGTGTTGATCCGGTTTAGCCAAATTTTGCTCCATTCAAATACCATGGATTAGAAATTTTTCTTATTCGGATGTTATTGGTTTTGCATCTGCACTGCTTCCTTGGGAGTTATGAGTGCTCAGAATTGCTGCCTTAATGCAGACAGCAAAAGTGCAGGAGACCAGAGGGGCAAGGAGTTGTTTCAGCTGTAAGGCAGTGTTTTATTTGGCCACGGAACCCTTTTAAACTTAGAAGAATTTTTCGAGGAACCCCTACAGCCGGAGGGCGAGGGGAATTTGTCAAGGAGAAAAAACCCCATCAGCACCAGGAAATTTGTCGAGAAAAAAAACACACACCGAGAACAAAAACAAAAAAAACACCAACGGGGAGTGGACCAGGGAAACCTGGGGGCCAAAATGCAGTCACGAGCGGGCTTTGGAAACACAGAGTGGCAGCAGGCTCCTCTCTGTCTCTATAAGGGGGGGGGGAGTGATTGGGTTCTCCCTGGGGTTCCACAGAGCACCATTTGGTAAACACTGCTCTAAGGTGTTCTGCAAACTGGGTCAAAGTAGCCATACACTGGGCTGAACTCCACTCACCAACGAACGCACAAAACTCCAGCACATGCAGATTGTGTGTCTGGGTATCTGAGACCAGAGTGGCAAGGAGTCCTGTGGCACCTTATAGACTAACTGCAGTGTAGGAGCATAAGCATTCATGGGCAAAGACCCACTTCGTCAGATGCACGTAGTGGAAATATCCAGAGGCAGGTATAAATATGCAGGCCAGAATCAGGCTGGAGATGACGAGGTGGATCCAATCAAGGAGGATGAGGCCCACTTCTAGCAGCTGATCTGGAGGTGTGAATTCCAAGAGAGTAGAAGCTGCTTTTGTAGTTAGCAAGCCATTCACAGTCTTTGCAGATTCAGACTAACACGGCTACCCCTCTGATACTTGAGACCAGAGTGTAGCCTGTCACTTGCAGGGAGAAGATTTAGTAACCCTCGTGAACACTACATGCATATGTATCACTTGAAAATGATCAGGTTCACGAAAGTCACAAAGAGCAGCCTAAATGAGGTAAATTCTCCATAAAAGCAAGAGCTCCTGGGAAAGACACAGATGGATGAAGGCAGAACAGAAAATACTTTCGGGGTCTTAGGTGGAATGGGGAAGCAGCTGCAGCCAGACCAATGAGGTGGAGTGTGGGTGGGCAGGTGGGGAGCAAATTCCATGCCTATCTGAGGCTTAAAGGGCTGGGCCCACTGTAAGGGGACCATTGGCCTGTGGGGCTGGGCACTTGCCTCAGGGTTCATTTTAGCCTTGCACAGAGACCTGGAGGAGATTTAATCAAGGCCACTGGTGGCTAATGTGCAAGACCCCCCAGCCTGTGGGGGTCTGGGAAGCCCTGGCTGGAAACCACTCAGCCTGCATGGGCTCAGAGCAGGGCCAGGCCTGAGCGTGGGTTTCCAGTTGACTCCCTGTGTGCTGCATTGCACAGTTCTGCAGGAGCTCATTGTGCTGAGGCATGGACCGTGAGGTTTGGCAAGCAGCCAGAAAATAGCTATTTGGAGCCATCAGCCATTGCCTTGTGGGGTGCGTCAGGGAAGTTTCAAGAGCTGTTCTGTGGATGCTGTAACAGTGGCTGCAGAGTGGCTCGGGGTTCCAAGCTCAGCTGCTCAGCCTTAAGGTGAGGGATGGAGCTTGCCATTGCATTTCAGTAACATCCTGAAATCACTCCTGATGCTCAGCAGTGTTTGGTAGAGCCACGCCTGGGGCAGCACATCCCATTGGGAGATGCTGGAAATAGCAGCCTCGCTGAGCAAGCAGAGACCACAGGGAGGCCAACCTGGTCACGTTACTGTAAAGTTACATGTCTGCCCAAAGGTTTGCAGATTCTGGACCCTGGAATATAGGTGCAGCAGGTCAGGGAATGTTTCTATAGAGAAATATTTTTACATCCCTTATTCAGGGGGGCTGGGATCACTGGTTGGATAGCTCAGGTACAAGCCCTCTGGGGTGTTTTTCTGGTAGGGCTGCTCCCATTGCAGCTGCGTTTGCAAACCAGGACACGGTGCTGCTGCTTCCTAGCCCCTCTTTCTGCCCTTCCTTTCTTCATTTCCCCTCGCCCACCACACCTTTGTTCAGTCAGGCTGAGGCTTGGTGACCTGTCTCTTTTTGAAGTGACTGTTCACTGGCTGCTTGGAGCTGCTAGCAGGGCTGGGGGTGGCTGGCAGCTTACTGTGGCCATGACCTCCCCTGCCATGCTTTTCTCTCTCCTCCCTCCCCAATCTCTGTCCATGTTCAGGGCCTGTGGCTCTACTCACAGTTGAGCTAAAATTTTGACCTTAGCAGAGGACTTTCACCAGCTTTACAAACACAACTTAGTATCAGCTGTGCTTCCAAACACCACAACAGTCCCCTGGGAACACCCTCCAATGAGCAGCTTTCTGCACTTGCCAGCCTCACACTCACCATACCATGGTTAAAGTTTGACTTTGAAAAGTTGTCTCCCAGCACGCATGTTAATGACATGCAACTGCATTCAGTAATCATAAGATAAATACTCATATTTCTGTACCTCCAAGGAGCATGTGTATTATACTAGACTGGAATCCACACATCACAGTTTGGATCTGGATACAGGATTTTCCACAGCTGGGGAAGTGGGAGGTAGTTTGGAACCAGGATTTTGTTTTAGCCCCGTTTCTACTTTATCTCTATTTTACAAAGAAGTAAACGATGGTGCACAGACATCTAAGAGTTGCTTCAACAAATGAGTCAGAGACAGAGGCAGCCCGCAGACTCTTCAGTCTCTCCTCTAAGCATCAGCCACTGCTCCAATTCTAGCTTTCTCCCCACACCCCCCCCAGTGCCTTGGTTCAAGTTTAGACTGATAGGATTTAGCATAGCTCTTGTTCCTGATCTCCCTAACCTGCAGATGAATTTTGGTTCTCAATGTCTTTAATCCTAATCCCTCTTCCTTTCCTACAGTCCTTTCTAACAGATGCTACGTTAGAAGAAATAACAGAAATGTGTCTTGCCTTGGAGCATGGGGAGAAAGGGGAAAAATCAAGCAGTGTCGTAGTCTACAGAGATAAAAAAAAAAAGCTCTGTTTAATCACAGCTTCTTTGCAAACAACGTGTTCTGCCTTTGAGAAATAAGAGTTCAAACTGCCTGTTTCCTCTGGAGTGAGTAACAGACAATACATCCAGATCACCAGGAAGTGCAGCTCCAGGACTGCAGATATATGGGTTCCAAGAAAAGAAGGGCAATATTTGTAAACAGAGAGCTACCGCAAACATCTTTATAAGAAGCAGCTCACCACTTGACAGGTGTGGAAACAAAGCCATTGTGTTCTGTTTATAAAGCACAAATCCCCCAAACAGGAAGGTCTAGGATGTGACAGTGTCTAGGTTCAGCGGTTGCAGACATCCCTTGCCGTGATAGGACTGGCGAGCATTTCATTAGGTTGGGAATTCAAGCATTATGCAATGCTACCATCTCCCCATTCCCTTTGTGAACATAAGAACGGCTGTACTGGGTCAGACCAAAGGTCCATCTAGCCCAGTATCCTGTCTGCTGACAGTGGCCAGCACCAGGTGTCCCAGAGAGGGTGGACCGAAGACAATGATGAAGCAATTTGTCTCCTGCCATCCCTCTCCAGCCTCTGACAAACAGAGGCCAAGGACACCATTTTATCCCCTGGCTAATAGCCTTTTATGGACCTAACCTCCATGAAATTATCTAGCTTCTCTTTAAACTCTGTTATAGTCCTAGCCTTCACAGCCTCCTCTGGCAAGGAGTTCCACAGGTTGATTACACGCTGTGTGAAGAACTTTCTTTTATTAGTTTTAAACCTGCTACCCATTAATTTCATTTGGTGTCCTCTAATTCTTCTATTTAGGGAACTAATAAATAACTTTTCTCTTCTTTTGTGAGTAAGATGGTTCTTAGAAGAACAATTCTGGTTCCCGTATGTGTGGTGGAGAGAGGTTTTACACTTAGCAGCACAAGGGAGCAAAGCTCTGAGGTGGCTGCCAAGGCACAACAGAGCCTCTGTATCCCATAAGTACACAGCTCCACCGGTCATTCTGACTGGGCAGGGCAGAGGTAGGACCCTGAGGCAGCAGTACCCAATGAGCAGCCGGAGGTGGGGCAAAATTCATAGGCTGAAATCCTGGTCCCAAGAAAGTGAATAGCAACCCTGTCATTGACATTAATAGGCCAGCACAATGGAGCTGACACAGCCTCTTTGGGCCCTTGACCAAGGTGTGTGTGTGGGGGGGAGGAACGGCTCCACACTCCCAGAAGGGACAGGGCCGGGGCAGCTAGCCCTCAGCACTGCCCGGAATGTGTTGTGTGGTAGTTCTGCCTCTCCAGAGGGCATGGCACTTCAGCGGCGATTTAGAGAACTGCTGCTGTGGCAGCAGCGATGGTTGGGAGCCGCAGGCCCCTTTCAATTGCTGGGCCCCAAGGGAATTGCCCCCTTTGCCTCCTGCCTCCTGCCCACAGACCTGGTCAGCATTTCACCCATAGATTTTTAAAGCCACAGTGGATCATTTTGGTCATCTAGTTTGGCATCTTGCATGAAACAGGGCTTAGAATTTCATGCTATCAGAATATAATTAAAAATATATCCCATCTTGCTCTAAAGATTTTAAGTGCTAGACAATCCACCATGTTCCTTTGTGGATTGCTTCTGTGGCTAATCAATCACCCTCACTGATGTTTGCACCCTGTTTCTAGTAGTTTGCCAAGATTCTTTCCTTCAGCATCCCCTTCCTGTTTCCCCAGCACTTCCCTCAGTTACTCAGGCTGCATGCTGGGCCCCCTGATGGACGCATTGCCCACAATTAAGGGATTAGCTACAACCTTTGAAAGTGCAACAGAGATATGTCTCTCTGATGGGAGGCACATGGTGGGAAGTTTTCAAGTTCCTGTCCTGACAAGGGAGCCAGATAAAATTTGTACTGAAAATAAAACCTGTGGATGCTTTGGATAAATCACAGACTTAAATACTGGCTGCCTCCCCATCTCCCACCCCACACCCAATTCCCTTCTAGTACAGACTTTACTCTGGCCTATATTTGCAAGATAGTTAAACAAGATAATTAAACAGAGAACAGAAAGGGGCTCTTAGGGTCATACTACCACCAGCAAGAAAATATCCATGTTTATAGGAAACAAGGTCCCATAAAACAGCACCTAACTATTTCATGACTATATTGAACTCATTAACTATCTATTAGGAACCACGCTATACAACACATAGAGGTGGTTTGTTAGATAAACTTAGCCTATTGCATTAGGGGAAATGAAGAAGGGCTAGAATACCTAATGCAATGCTACCATTGACTTGACTGTGCAACAGGGCACCATACTCAGAGTAAAATACAGGACTATGTAGCACTTTAAAGACTAACAAGATGGTTTATTAGATGATGAGCTTTCTTGGGCGAGACCCACTTCCTCAGATCAAATAGTGGAAGAAAATAGTCACAACCATATATACCAAAGGATACAATTTTTTTTTTAAAAAAGAGAGAACACATATGAAAAGGACAAATCAAATTTACTCAGAGTACTGAGACACACAAGGTGGTGGGGTTGGAGGGTTTTTTCCTCCAGGAAATAAATTCGGAGAAGTATATTTTTAATTTGATTCCATAAAGGAAGTTGCACAATCCCCCATAACGGTCAAATGTCTGATATGTGCTATTTTGGGAACATTTTTAAACTCCTTCTCTGCTTCTTACCCCAATAAATCTAATCCCTTTCCATAAAGCCACATTCTCAGAATGTCAGTCTAATTTTAGATTTTTGTATTTAAAAATAAATGCATGACCACAAAAGAGAAAGAGAGCAAGCAAGCAAGAGAGATCTGCAGTGGTAACTGAAGAAGAGTAAAGAAAATTATTATGTCCAGTGCTTCAGTAACCACATTTTCAGTTTCCAGTATATCTGTTAGGCTGTGTCTACACTGCACCCCTTTTCCGGAAAAGGGATGCAGATTAGACACTTCGGAATAGCAAAATCCGTGGGGGATTTAAATATCCCCCGCGGAATTTGCATTAACGTGGCTGCTGCTTTTTTCCGGCTTGGGGATAAGCCGGAGAAAAGCGCCAGTCTAGACATGATTCTCCAGAAAATAAGCCCTTTTCCAGAGGATCTCTTATTCCTATTTGAAAGAATCACGTCTAGACTGGCGCTATTCCGAATCACGTCTAGATTTTGCTATTCTGAAGTGTCTAATCTGCATCCCTTTTCCGGAAAACGGGTGCAGTGTAGACACAGCCATCGTGTTTCAGCCAGTTTAATGTAAGGAATATGTAATTTACAGATCTACCCAGTGAATAATTTATCATTAAATGGGTAATGCTTAAAAGAAGGGAAGTGCACTTTTTGGTTGGTGCAGACAAGGAATGGCTGTTCAGTAATCTGCCCAGAATACACAATGTGTAGATATAAATGTAACAACTATTTTAAAAACAATTTAAACATCACTGGAACAGCCCTTACAATAACTGTTCTAGACTGGCAATAAATTAATTGTTGGATGCTCACTAGACAACTATTAGAGTAAAGACAGTATGTAATTGATTAAGGTTTATAGACATTATAACCAAGTATATATTTGGTATTGTTATCAGGAGCAAAAGGCTAGAATTAAATTCTTAGACATAGAAACCTCCAGAACACTTACTACTGTATCTCAAATAGGAACCACTTTTCCCTGCTTTACGTAATCTTACAGCAATCTGCATCCCTGCCCACCCTGCAGCTATTCTGAGAAAGCAGTCTTTGTTTCTGAATTAGATATCCCATCAGGCCTATCTGCCTTTAAAGCACAATGAAGTTCCTCTCTGGATGTCTGTATAATCTCTAAGATACTAGTACAGTTGCTAAAACACATATGCTAGAAGAAAGAGAAGAGAAAGAAAGATAGTATCTTTAAAAGTAAGGCCCTGAATCAGGAAATCAGTTAAAGATTCACTTCAATCCATCCCTATGGATTTACCTTTGTAAATTCCAAATGGTGATTTGATTTGATCTGACCATGCTTATTAGATCTGGGTGACTTTTTTTGGTAAATGGTAAATCTTCCCCTAATCTTTTTGAATAAATTTTCAACAATAATTTTGAAAAACAAGTTATGAGAATGTTTTCAATAAGCAAAAAAGGTTTGTTTTGAAAGCTTCAGAATAAAAATAATTTTAAAATGTTTACAAAAATATTTTTTCACTTTTTGGCAAGTTCTAATCACAGCTAAGAGTGTGACTAGTTCTGTCTATAAATTGTTGTTGAGCAAATCTGGACTTACCCAACAGAAGGCAGTAAGAACACACATGTAATGAATTGACTTGAGTTAATATAATAATCTATGAAGGCGATGTAATAGACCTGTTGATAAAATAATTATATATATACTTGTCCTACTGCATTTAATTTGTTCAACTAAATTTCTTCAGTGAATGTCTCCTACTACAGTTATATGATTAATTTAGAAAACACATCAACAAATACAATCTCACATAAGGAAAATAGGACTTTGACATTTCCCCAGACTATTATTCTCTTCTGAAGATGACATTTGTGTGTGTGCAGGGGTTATGTTACTTTTTCTTGGACTAAGTTTAACAAACAGCAATTTTAAAGGTAAGCAACTCTTACAGTTCGAGCTGGAGGATATGGAGTGGTGAATTTCTGGGCTTCCATGAGATAAAGCAAGCAGACTTTCACAATATGGCAGGCATTAACTAGCTTCTGGTTTTCCCCTTCAGGAAGCATTAGGCTGTTACAAAGAGCCAGACACTACATGCAAAGTATATTGCCTCCACACGTCAGATGAGAAACTAGTCCTTATCACCAGTGCTGACTGAAGTGTTCCTACAGAGAGAAGAGAGGCCATTGAATCAGAAATATATGTCTGTCCCTTTGTTTTTCTCATTTATGGTTTCCTGCTGTTTCTTACATATGTCTCTGCTGTCTCACTGTCTGGAACGCTAGTTGAGCCACTCTTGAATTAGTTCATGGACCTTAATACAATGGCCTTTCATGTGCCGTCTAGTGGTTAGATCACAGTAGTAGATATAATGGTGCCTGCATAATATAGCAATAATCATGTTACAAATACCTCAGATAGAAAGCAGTATTACAAGCCTTAAGCAATCAAAAATCATGAGTCAACACCCAAAATCAGGAGATTTTCCACCATATGCTTGGGACATTTTCAAGCTGTTCATGAATGCTGAGATACTCAATCACATGCTTCCAGTTGGTGAGGCTTTAAGATAAACACCAAGGAACATGAGACTCAAGGCAAAACAAAACCTGATAACAAGGAGAGAGAAATCAGAACAGCTAGGCAGTGTCTAGACTGGCAAGTTTTTCTGCAAAAGCAGCTGCTTTTGTGGAAAAACTTGCTAGCTGTCTACACTGGCCGCTTGAATTCCCTCAAGAACACTGACGATCTCATGTAAGAAATCAGTGCTTCTTGCAGAAATACTATGCTGCTCCCGTTCGGGCAAAAGTCCTTTTGCGCAAAAGCAGTGTAGACAGCTCAGATTTGTTTTGTGCAAAAAAGCCCCGATCGCGAAAATGACGATCGGGACTTTTTTGAGCAAAAGCGCGTCTAGATTGGCACGGACGCTTTTCCGCAAAAAGTGCTTTTGCAGAAAAGCGTCTGTGCCAATCTAGACGTTCTTTTCTGCAAATGCTTTTAACGGAAAATTTTTCCGTTAAAAGCATTTGCGGAAAATCATGCCAGTCTAGACGTAGCCCTAAAGTCTGTTTTTTAGTGTACCACTAACTTGTTTTGTGGTCTCTTCAAACAGGATTTCATCAATGCACACTAGGGACCTTCTAGTTTATGCCTACACCATGCACAAAAGGGAGTTACAACATACCACTTAAGTGCACACTGCTATTCACACTCTACTAGTCCAAACTATAGTGAAGTGCAGACATATCTATAAATAGATAGTCTGATTTTCCAATGTGCCAAAAGAACCCCAAAAGAAATCAGCAGCACCTGTTGAGTATTTTTCTGTTTTGAAAATCAGGTTACTCATTTTAGTGCCTAGCTGTGGACATAGGCACCTAAATTTGGCACAGAGAAATGAAAGGCTTATTTTCTGTGCAAGCACTTGGAGATCCTTAGAGTTTATAAATGTGAAATTATTTCATTTACTCAGGTATGGGTTTCTGAAAAGTTGCACATAGCACATTGACAACATGCCCTTTACAATTTCTATATTTGTCCATAAGAAAAGTTGCTATACATGCATTTTGTTGTGGAAAAACTCAGGCGAGGACAAAACATACTTCTTCTCCAGATATCCATGATTTCTTGAGCCTTTTATCTAATAAATTATATGTTCCACTTTAGTATAACAGAAACATTTTTATAGACATCTATTTATTTGTCCTGCTGGTACCCCTGGAAGTATTACTTCCACATTTTAATTTATATCTTTCCTTCTCTTTTTTTATGGTGTTATTAACATTTACTTTTTGCAACTTCTGAAGACATTTCATGTTTCAATCTGTGTCTAGAAACTGATTTAAAAGTTCTCCTTATTTCTTCTAGGGATGAAAATCCAGAGATGTCTGATTCTTTAAGGGTGCACTCAGTAAAGGAGTTAACTTTCATTTTAAAATCCTGTAGGATAAAAGTATATTTACTGAGGGTGATAAATCAGTCACTATGTTTGAATTACTGTGATTCATCAAATGTTACAGCAACTGTTAAGAGGGGCTGCATTAGTGAACAGAGCACTATACGAACAGCCAGAAGACCTAGAGCAGTGATCACCAACAAGTAGATCAGGATTTACCGGTAGATCTTGGAGCCTCTGACAGGTGATCCTGACTGGTTTGCCCTGGAAGCTATCAAGCCCTAGCACTTCAGTTGCCCTTTTACCCACTGTCATGCTGCTCCTGCCCTCTGCCTTGGAACTTCCCCCGGGAGCCTCCTGCTCGCTGTGCAGGGTGTGGGAGGGAGAAGAGGGGGAGCACTGATGTCAGGGTGTCCCTCCTCCCCCTACTCCTGTACCCCTAGTAGAAGCTGTAGGCTCAGTGCCTGTAGATGAGGGGCAGCTTATGGAGCCATTGCTGTACATGCCAGCTGCTTTCAAGAGTGGTGCCTTACCCCCACTGCTCCAGCACCCGGAACACATCTCCGTTAAACAGGGCCCAGCCAGAGCCTGCTTCCTGAACCCTTGTCCCAGCCCTGAGCCTCCTCCTGTATCCAACCTCCTGCCCCAGATATGAGTCCTTCTGCACCCAAACCTTCTGCCTTCCCAGAGCTTGCACCCTGAAGCCCCTCCCTGACCCCAATCCCCCGCCCTGGGCTGAGCCTGGAGCCCCTCCCACACTCCAACCCCCTTGGCCCAAGACCAGAGCCTGCACACCAACCTCCTGCCCCAGCCTGGTGAATGTGAGTAAAGATGGGAGAGGAAGGAGGATGGAGCGAGCAGGGTGAGGCCTCGGAGAAGGGGCGGAGCAGGTGGAGCAGGGGCAGAGCTTCAAAGAAGAGGCAGGAGGGAAGTGAGACAAGGGTGTTTGAGTTTGAGGTAGATCTTACATTGCACTTACCCTGAAAAAGTGATCTTGTGGTTAGAAAGGTTGGAGACCCCTGACCTAGATTCTAGCCTCTACTCTGCAACAGACTTGAAACATGACTTCAAGCATGTGCAAGTTGCTTTCTCTCACTGAGGTGTGAGCTCTTCCTATATACTTGTAGAATGGCTAGTGGAATCGGGCATTGAGGTGCTACATATACTAGTAATAATAATTAATTACTACAGATAAGAAAGCTGGGTTTGTCCAGTACTCTAACTTTGGGCCTTTGCCTAGTGGGCTCAATGCTATACTTTGTTAAAAAGCACGTCCGCCTTGATCCAAAGCATAGAAGATTTAAAAGTGTATTTAAAACTTGGCATATTTAGCTTCTTATCTACTCCTTGTGTGGCACTTCTTGATGACCCGGTATTATAAAAAATCCTATATTAACATATGTACATTCTAAAAGGGGAGAACATTGCAACAAGTATAGAAGTGTGGACAAAACTGAATGAGATATACAAATGTCTGGTTTTTCTCTGTGTGTGAAAATCCATGCAATGCTGAAAACCATATACACTGACATTTACTATTATACTGTAAAAGTCATGATGTAATGCTACTGGATTCATTTCTACCAAAATTCTCTCTGAGGTAATTCCATTGAATCCAATGAAGTAAACCCAGGCTGACTGTGATCTAATTTTACCTACGTCAGACAGATGAAAGGTGAGATGAGTTATGAGCTAGTGGTCAAAAGTAGCATGAAGAAACATTCACAGCTGCTAATTACATTACTAAGCCATCTGTTGTGACAATGAGATCCAAAAAATGTGTGTGGCTGTCCCAGGGCATAGGACTAACTGAATGTCTATGATAAAGATTGTTAATAGGTGCTGGTATTCTTAATCCCATCCATTTAAAAATGTTCAAGCAAGTCTATGGAAAAACAGACTATTTTAAAAAATCAGTGTGTACTTGGAAACCTCATGGTTATTCCCAGTGAACTCTGTAAGCTGAGCGTTTGGGCGGCCGACCAGAAGAGATTTAAATGCTGCCCAGCTGATTAGCAAAGCACCCACAGATAACAGAATGTATTTGTACTGGTGGTGCACATTTTTACATGTCATGTTGCACATAATAAAGTTTATTCCACATATGGATGGAAAAAATTAGAAGGAACATTGGTTGTCACTATGCTTTATACCATGGCCACTTGGAACTTCCTAACTATTATGGAAATCAAATGCAGATCTTCCATCTCCAGAAGCAGAGGCCCCTATCATTGGGACTAAAAAAGTGTCTTGGCATTAGAAGAAGACAAGTTCTGACATACAGTTCTGATTCAGTCCAGTAGAGAGCATTCATGTGTGCACGTGTGCATGCGTACACACACATTGTATCCTTCCTTGTATCCGTATTAGTTTACAGCCTCTCTGAACACCCCACAAGTACATATCCTAATTTAAAAAATAATTAACATGAAAATCTCATTAAATAGTAAAAACAGTAAGGCATTGGTTCAAACAGAGCCAATGATCCATTGTAATTAGAGAAAAAGCAAAACTGCGACTATGGTCAATGCTTACATTTAAACATGCATGCCATACCATAGCAAACAGAGTCACATACAAATGGCAACAACTTGGTATAATGCTATGCAAAGCTTAATAGAAATTCAACAAAATACACAGCAACATCTACAGTCAAATGCACAGCACCAACTGAAGACCTGATATGTGCGGAGGAATCAGCTTTACTAATTATTCATTGCTGTGGGTAAAATGTTCACTATGCTTTTTTCCCCTAAAACATCTCACACTCTCCTAGAATGCATTCCACGTGACCCCAGTTTGAGAGCCTCTGCTTTAAACAATCTTGTTTTGAAATAGCAAAGCTAACACTTTGCAAAGTGCAAACATTTAAATGCTGCACTTCATTCAAATTAACTGGGGAAGATAAGTCTCTAACAAATTAATTCTGCTAATGCCGTAAACTGAGAAAAGTAGCTGCAAACCAAACGGATTTGGCTAAACCTGTGTTCCTCTTTATGTGATGTTAAAAGTAGGCACCAACAAGAAACTTTGCTTCTTGTTGCTGAGTGTAATACTGAATTACTGCTTGCCAGGATTGTTTGATAAAAAATAGAGCCACAGCCAGTTCAAGCTAATATAGCATGTCAATCCAGAGACAAGAAAAAGTAAAAATGTGTTAGAAAGTTCAGAACATTTTGTCATGGCTAAGATTGATTTATTCTGAAGTGCCTGAAACAATATGTGCAGTAGTACTTTAAAATCACTCACTTATTCAATTAGGCATTTGTTATTTCAGTGAGAGTCCCAGGCACTTGTCTATATTAAAGGAGAAAATCCACTTGATGTCTCGGTGTCTCAGAAGGGAAGATGGACCTGAGGCAAAGGGTTCAAAAAATTATAGAAGACGGTTGGGAAAAAAATTAAACTGAGGAGTTCTTAAATCCATGTCCACGTAAACGTCAGGTAAGACTTCCTGCACATTTCTTAGTATCCTTGTTCATTGAAGCCTTTGAGATACATAAAGCCTTCTCAAGCTGACCCCAAAACAGCTGCGACTGAAAGATCATATCCAGAATAAAGATTTGAATCTAAAGTCTGTTTACTGGTGTAGGCTGCCCTTCACTAGCCTACCTGAGTGCCAGACAAATACTGTTATGGTATTTAATAAACATTCATTACATTAGTGCCCAGAATCCCCAGTCATGTCTGAGGTTACATGCTGGGTGCTGTCCATACACAGATAAAGACACTGCCCTAGAGACCTTCCAAACCAAGGCGTTGGCTACATTTACGGCAGCATATGGAATGCAGGCCCTTCACTTCTGTCTACATGCTGCAGTGAAAGGCTGTCTCCGCCACTTGTCATGTCTGTAGTGGCGCTGGAATTATTTATAAGGTGGGAGTGCTGAGCTGATCTCCTCCTCCAGACCTGTTCTCACTCCTCACCACCCTAGACTGAGGTAACTCCTAGGCTGTGTCTAGACTACACCTCTCTGTTGACAGAGAGATGTAAATTAGGCACGTTGAAATTGCTAATGAAGCAAGGATTTAAATATCCCATGCTTCATTAGCATAAACCTGCCTGCCACTTTGTTTCAACATGGAGCTTTTTCGAAAAAAACGGCAGTCTAGATGGGGATCTGTTGAAAAATAAACCCTTTTTTGACAGGTCCTGTAAACCTCATTTTTTGAGGAATACAGGATCTGACAAAAAAGGGTTTATTTTTCGACAGATCCCTGTCTAGACTGCTGGGGTTTTTTTTTTTTAAAAAGCTCCATGTCGAAAAAAAGCGGTGGCCATGTTTATGATAATGAAGTGCGGGATATTTAAATCCCTGCTTCATTAGCAATTTCAATGTGCCTCGTCTACATCCCTCTGTCGACAGAGAGGTGTAGTCTAGACATAGCCCTAGAGTGGCCAACTCTCCCCCGCACTAGACGGACCGGATGCCATTGCAGCCAATGCCGTCCAGTCCAGCCATTCAGGGAAAGTTAGCAACTTAGCCTCAGCTGGAGGCAACTGAGGCAGGATCCAGAGCAGCATTGCAGCCATCAGGGCCTGTGGTCTGGACCTCAGGGACAGCAGGTCCCCAGAGGTGTTGCGCAGAGGCCAGTACACGGGGCTGGCAGAGGGGATGGCTTCTGCGTGCAGGGAAGCGAGGTGGAAAACCTGCATCTTTACTTCCCACAGGATTCATGGCAGCATAAGCCACTGCCTCACCTGCTAGAGCTTTTCCTGGCCACAGTGGAGGGCTCCAGTAGTGGGGAGCTGCTGGAGCTAGGCTTGTCCTGCTCCCTTCCCACTGCTAAGGCCTTTCTCTGCTGCTGGAGTGTTTCTTCGTGGTGAGGAGAAACACCAGCCAGGGAGGCGTAAAGGACACTGCAGTGTAGACATGGGAAGCACTGCTTGGAAGTGTGGAGTGCTCTGTAGGGTTAGAAACTCTAAGGTTTGGGTATAGCCACCTAAGCCATACCTCCCTGTCTTCCTGGCTATTTATCCCTCGGTAGCTGGGCATGAAGAGTCTGTGGACATAAGTATGGACCTATGGCTCACAAGGCACGAACAGGTGGCAGGCTGTGGACAAGGAATATAACAGAGCAACAGAACAGGGTGATTGTAGTATACTTTTGTAAGCTACAAATGCTGGTATTTGTAATTGTGATTCAAACCAGGGCAATGGCAGGAGTGTTTCCTTACAACACCCCGCAGAGGTAAGTAAATGACATTATCCTCAGTAGAGAATGCTGGCATAACCCATGTACCTAGGTGCCTGTTGACATTGCATTGGCATAGGCATTTTAAGTGCCTTAACCCATTTATACAGGGAGCCTGAGGCAAAGCAAAGAATTGAACTTTCCTACAGCCCAGACCACTGCCTTACCCACAAAACTTAACGCAGGATAAGATTGATACTACACTTGAGAGCTCTCACTGCTGTGTGCTTGTTTTTTCCACATATATACAGATCTTTACATTTAATCTTGCTGCCACATACACAGGCAAGCAATAGTGACTGATTGTTTTAAGGAAATGTAGCGCTTGTCTAGACAAACAGTGCACAGCAAACTGGGGTGTATATCTACAGAGTGCTAGTCTGCCATGCACTGTTTGTTTGGACCCTGCTAGCTAGGGATGTAAAATCCCATGTAAAATGTTAACCAGTTAAAGTATAGCAGCCCCCATCTGCAGCAAGGCACCGTGTGTCTGGCCAGACTGTGCCAGCCCGGGTGGGTAAGGAGCACCACAACACTCCGTGGGTGGAGGGCTACTCCGGCCCAGCAGGGCTGGAACACCCCCCATGCCGCAGAGGAAACCCCACCATTGGAGTAGTGGGCCTGGCTGGGCTGGCGCAGCTAGTCAACTGATTACCCCATAAGCATGCTTGTAAAGCAATGCTTACCAGTTAACCGGCTAATCCTTTACATCCCTACTGCTAGCACACACAAGAAGTCCCTAAAGTGCATTGACCTACTCCTGTTTCAAAGGGGAGTAGATGGAGCGTACTGAGAACTCTGAGTGCACAGTAGCAGGGTCCATATGGACAGTCAGTGCATGGCATGCTAGAGCTCTACAGATTCACACGCCCTCCAGCTCGCCGCATTGACAAGTCCTGAGTGTTGAGCTCTCTGCAGGAAGCTGAACCCTCTCTTCAACCCAAGAACAAGCAGCACATGAACAGAGACAGTGCAAGGTGTCCACCCACACTGTGCCAGAGAGATCAGACTTCAGAGAGATGACTCCACCAACTCATTTCACACAGATCTCATTCGCTGCTGATTGAGGCTGGATCAAAGCCAATAACCGAGCTCCCTTCCTTGAGACCCTTCTTTGATTTTTTTTAAGAAACTCATTGATTTATACGGTTTTAAGGCTTAATGGTTTGTTTCCTGTTTATGCATCTCCCAGGGGTACCAAATCATTCAAGCAATTGTAGTAGTTTCAAACAATTCTAAAACAAGAGGTTGCTTCTATTTTTGAACTATTAAGCTTCCTGACTGCTCCATATGGCCTACTTTGTCTTTGGGGGGCAATGTGGAGAGTTAAGCAAATAATCTTCAACAAAAAAGGGAGTGCAGGAAATAACTCCATATGGTTCATAAGCAAGAAGGGCCTGTTTTATCTGGGTAAAAATGTTAAATTTCTGCTGCTCTCAAAGGCCATGTCTACAGTAGGAAACTATTTTGAAATAACTACATTCAACTTAATAACTCCCATTTTAGAAAATCAAAATAGCGTGTCCCCATTGTAGGGAAACCTCAAAATTATTCTGAGGCAGGTTCCATTAATGTGGATGTGCTACCTCGGACTTGGAGCCCCAGGAAGTACTGGGGAGTAATTAGTTCAAATTACTCCGGGGAGCAGTTATTTCTAAATAGCGGCACCTGAGCATCCACACTAATACTATTTAAAAATAAGTATCTTGAAATTAGCATTATTCCTCAAGAAAAGCAAGAGTACAGATTTTGAAATA
This sequence comes from Pelodiscus sinensis, assembly GCF_052426305.1. NCBI lineage: Eukaryota > Metazoa > Chordata > Testudines > Trionychidae > Pelodiscus > Pelodiscus sinensis. Next base: position 20,210,031 of record NC_143054.1, read on the forward strand.
AATGGCCACTTATTTTGAAATAATGGGCTTGCTAGTGTGGACACTCCTCTTATAAATTCAACCTAAGGGGGGTTATCATATATATAAGAACCAGTGTCTGTAAGTCTATAACGCTGATGTACATGGCCATGCCCCCTGGCTGTGTACGTCAGCACCTCGCCCCCCTTCCCCTCCCGCCGTGGCACTCTGCGCCACTCAGCTGGGCCCCGGCAGGGGAGCAAGCAGCAACAAGTGGCTGTTTGAGGTCCACGCTCCCCATTGATGGGGAGCGCAGACCCCAAATGGCCGCTTGCTGCCGCTTGCTTCCCTGCCGGGGCCCAGCTGAGGGGCGCAGCACTCAGCACCACGAAAGGAGGGGAAGGGGGATGGGGCGCTGACATACACGGCCCCACCCCCCTCCCTCGCGGCAGCCCAGCTGAGCAGGCAACACTCAGCCGAGCGCCACGTTGGAAGGGATGGGGAAGGAAAATGGGGGCAGGGAGAGACGGAGGGGAAAGAGAGGCAGGAGGAGGAGGAGAAGAGAAAGGGAGAGTGAGAGGCAGGAGGAGGAGAAGAGAAAGAAAGAGACAAAGAAAGAGGTGGGAGGCGGGAGGCGGGAGGCGGAGGAGAGCTGAGAGAGAGGGGGGGAGGCAGTAGGAGGAGAGAGAGAGAGCAAGAGAGAGACGGAGTAAGAGAGCTCAGGAGAGAAGTCCTGAAAATCCCGTCTTATGACGGGCTAATTGGCTAGTTTCAAAGTAAAGCCCTAGTGTAGACGAGGGCAAAGTAATTAAGATTTACAAATGTTCCAGGTATGATGTAATGGAATTTAGTATCTGCCCTGTGTCACACTTACAAGATCTATGTTTCTGGTGGCTTCCCTCACAGCTATCCACAGATGATACATTTAATGCTGTTATGCCCATTCAGTTTCTTGTTAATTGCACAGCCTAATAACTTTCTGTGTATGGCTATTAATGTAAAAGATCCTTCTAACTTGTAAGTGATTGTATTTAGCATCTGGAATTAAGATGTTGCAGGAGTTCTGCATTCCCTTGAACTGTGTGAAATAATTTGTGACTGTATTTCTGTCCCCCACAGCTATATAGAAATACATGTAAAACCAAGTGCCAATCAACACACAGGCATGACTGAATACTTGGTTCCCTTCTCATTTAAACCTCTAAAAGCCACCAGTTTAACACTTGCAGTACAAATTTTCTTCCCTTTCAGCACTGGATGCTCTCCATGGATCAGACGTGTGTCAGATCCTGAATCCAGAAACGTCATGGTTTTCCAGCCAACAGTGTCTCCAGACACATCATAACAGGCATGTGGGCAAAGCTGCTCATGGATCATTTTAATAGCTGCTGATGGAACCCTAGTGTATCAGCAACTTTTAGTTTCCCTGGTGTAGTTTCCCTGTGCATGGATACTTCTGTCTCCAGTGACCTTTGCTCTTTGCCTGCAAATGTCATCTGGTCTGGGACCCACCGGGGAAACAGTCTCTCTTCTAACCCACAGTACACACGTGAACAGCTTTCACTTGGGCCTCCTCTAATTTTTTTAGCCGCTTCCCTTACAGTCATTTCTTGAAGCGCAGTATCTGCATTAGAGGAGTCATCCTGAAGCTGGGAATTAGCAGTTGATACCTGTAACCTGGCATGGCTGTCCCTCCATCTCTGCCTCTGAGGGAGGCCACACCTCCTTTCAGTCTGATCGCCAAGGTTAATCTCGAGCAGAAAGAAGAAGCAAATAGGGCCCTAAGTTGATGTAGCTCATTCACATTAAGGAAGCCTGCCTCTAACTAATTTTGAGGCTTCCCCTTAGTATGGACACACTATTTCAAAATAGCTATTTCAGGAGTTTTTATTTCAAAATAAGCTATTGAAATAATTTCCTAGTGTAGACATGCCCTAAGGCACATCTACACATCAGGGCTAAGCTCAAAATAAGCTATGCAACCTGAGCTATGCTACTTGCGTAGCTTAAGTTGAAATAGCTTATTTCGACTTTTGGCGCTGTCTGCACAGCAGTTATTTTGAGATAGAGCATTCGTCCCTTACTCCTCATACAGTGAGGGTTACAGGAGTCGGAGTAAGAAGCCTGTTATTTCGAATTTATTTCAAAATAACAGGCTTGCTGTGTAGACGCACACAATGCTATTCTGAAGTAACGCGGCTGTGTAGACATGGCCTTATCAAATGGGGAATGGAACCTAGTGACTGAAGAGGTGGAAAAAGCTGAAGTACTCAATGCTTGTTTTGCCACAGGATTCACAGACAAGGTCAACTTCCAGACTGCTGCTCTGAGCAGCACAGTGTGGGAAGGAAATGAGCAACCCTCAGTAATGAAAGAACAGGTTAGAGACTAGTTAGAAAAATTGGACCTGTGCAAGTCCATGGGGCTGGACCAAATGCATCCGAGGGTGCTGAGAGAATTGGCTGGTGTGATTGCAGAGCCATTAGCCATTATCTCTGAAAATTCATGGTGACTGTGGGAGTCCCTGGATGATTGGAAAAAAGGCAAATATAGTGCCCATCTCTAAAAAGGGGAAGAGGATCCAGGGAAGTACAAACTGGTTGGTCTCATCTCAATCCCTGAAAATTCATGGAGCAGGTCCTCAAGGAATCCATTTTGAAACTCTTGGAGCAGAGGAAGGTGATAAGAAACTGTCACCATAGACTCACCAAGGGCAAGTCATGACTGACTGATCTAATTGCCTTCTATGATGAGATAATTAGCTTTGTAGATATTGGGAAAGCAATGGATGTGATATACCTTGACTTTTGCAAATCTTTTGATATGGTCTCCCACAATATTCTTGCCAGTAAGTTAAAGAAGTCTGGCTTTCATGAATGAATTATAAGGTGGACAGAAAGCTGGCTAGATTGTCGGCCTCGATGGATAGTGATTAATGGCTCAGTGTCTAGTTGGCAGCCAATATCAAGTGGCGTGCCCCAAGGGTCAGTCCTGGGGCCCTTTCTGTTCAACATCAACATAGATGATTTGGATGATGGGATGGATTGCACCCCCAGGACATTTGCAGATGACACTGCTCTAAGGGTAGAGATAGTTATGCTGGAAGGTAGGGAGATGGTAGACAAATTGGAAGATTGGGCCAAAAGAAATCTGATGAAGTTCAACAAGGACAAGTGCAGAGTCCTGTATTTTGGGTGGGAAAATTTCATGTGCTGCTACAGGATGGGGACTGACTGGCTAAGTGGCAGTTCTACAGAAAAGGAACTTGGGATTTCAGTGATCAAGATGGGGCCTATAATATCCAATACATTCATTACTTTGACTAGTTTATGTATAAATTCAATTTCATACCAGTAATATGACACTCCAGGCAGTGTATTTCAGAGAAATTATTTTGTATCCTGTCTTGTTATCTCACTTGGCTTTTGGCTTACCTAGAAAAGCACCACCTGTTGTATCTCAGTGAAGTAGTTAATCATATTTAATCATACAGCATGCTGTGTGGTGTCTCTGGTGTCTAGTTTTATCCTAAACAATACAAACTAAAACAAACTGAGCCAAACAATCGTACAACCTTCAACTACCTGTGCATTTTGGTAACTGATACTTTTTGTTTATTCTCCTCTAATGTTACCAGGTGACAGTATAAGCTCTAGAACACCAATTTTGAAGAATTTCCCTTACTTCCATTTGAGTCAGTTTCCACTTTTTGCAAATGTTACCTGCTTTGATAATCAGATCCACGTGATAAGCACACCTAGAGCCACAGCTTAGCACCATAATAGAGTGTGATCTGAGCTGTTAATTTCACTTGGTGCTCAAAGTTTTAGCGCACATTTCAATGTATTACTAATGTTCCAGTTAGATATTCTAGGATGGAATCCCTGCACAAGATGGGAACTCTTTATTATCATACATGCTCCAAATATTTCCTAGTCTAAAACACTAATCAGCTGCTTATTCTATTGCTGATGTTTTATACTGTGGTACACAAAGCTGCCTTTGTCCATTTTTACAGTCCAGGCAGAATAAATCACCCTCTAACTCATACCGCATCCTATGCTGAAACCAGCACTTACATTATGGCCGGCATATTCTTCAGACAGACCTGAATTAGGGTAAATTCTTCCTTGAGGCAGTCTAAATGTATTCCATTATGGAGCAAGACAGATTGCTTGTAATCAAGAGGCTGCTGCCTCCTAGGCATGCACAGAATTCTGGCTGATATTCAGAGATGAGCCAGGGCTGACGTTTCACTTCTGAATGAAGTTTATATAGGCCATCCTTGCTGTAAGTCCAAAATACATTCCAAAAAACATGGACTTACAGACTATGTCTGTACTGCAGCCTTCTTCTGCAAAAGCTTGTGCAAATAAAGCGCAGAGTAGAAAATTGCCACACTTCATTTGCATAATTAATTAGCAGCCGTTTTTGCGCAAGAGGCTTTTGTACAGAAAGGAGCTGTGGAGATGGCTCCTTTTTGTGCAAAAACCCCCTCTTGCACAAGAGCCGTTCTTCCTGAAAAAATTAGGAAGAACAGCCCTTGCGCAAGTGGGGTTTTTTGCGCAAAAACAAGCAGTTTACACAGCTCCTTTTTGCACAAAAGCTTCTTGTAAAAAAATGGCTGCTAATTAATTATGCAAATGAAGCACGGTGATATTTTACTCCACGCTTCATTTGCATAAGCTTTTGCAGAATAAGGCTGCAGTATAGACGTAGCCATAGTGAAACAACTTAAACCTAAAGGGCTCGTCTACATTGGCCCCTTTTCCGGAAGGGGCATGTTAATTTCACGAGTCGTAATAGGGAAATCCGCGGGGGATTTAAATATCCCCCGCGGCATTTAAATAAAAATGTCCGCCGCTTTTTTCCGGCTTTTCTAAAAGCCGGAAAAGAGCGTCTACACTGGCCCCGATCCTCCGGAAAAAGCGCCCTTTTCCGGAGGATCTTATTCCTACAAAGTAAGATCCTCCGGAAAAGGGCGCTTTTTCCGGAGGATCGGGGCCAGTGTAGACGCTCTTTTCCGGCTTTTAGAAAAGCCGGAAAAAAGCGGCGGACATTTTTATTTAAATGCCGCGGGGGATATTTAAATCCCCCGCGGATTTCCCTATTACGACTCGTGAAATTAACATGCCCCTTCCGGAAAAGGGGCCAATGTAGACGTAGCCAAATTGTTTTTTCCCATAAGAATTAATGGAAATGGGGGGATGCATTCCGGAACAGTCTTTGCATCGCCTTAAAAAAGCAAGGCAGGAAATTTTATTCCATAAGAATCAATGGAATAAGGAACAATTAGGTTCCAGAACTTAGAAAATGCCACACTTCTGATTTTAACAACACAGAAATATGATTTTATTACATTTTACTGCAGTTTTTAATATTAAATCACTACAGTAATCTGACCTAAAGAAGGTGGCATTTTTGTTTATTGGTGTTGATGGAGAATTAGTTGGAGGATGAGTATGAGGAAGCAGGTGGAGGATCATCATCAGCCATCTCAACATCACAAACATTCACAACCTTGACTGCTGATAATTCAGCAACACCTGTTGTGTTGGTGTCAACAATAAACAATGTCATGACTTCTGGAAGCTCTTCAACATCTGCTGCATAGGGTTTTTTCCTACTTCTTAATGCCAGAAGGTCCTGGTTGAGGCTCATCTGTGAATGGTTTGGGATCTGTTTTCACTTTTTTAGTAAAGTGTCCAGTGTTGTTTGCTTGGTACACTTAAGTTTGGCATCTAAAATCTGCCTGTAACATGACAAGCCATTTGCCATGATTTCTGCTGCTGTTGACAAATGATCAATGAGATGGTCACATTCCTTAAGAATATCCATCATCTCCTCATGCAGGTCAAAGACACGTCAGAGGATAGGAATTGTGAGGCAGCATCTGCATCTTTATCTTTATACTCATCTTCAACATGATCTTCTTCATGGCACCGTTTATCCAACTCCACTAGATCCTCGTTACTGAAAGGCAAAGAATGAGATTCCAACAACTCTTTCACATCATCTTCTTTGACTTCCTGAAAGCCAGCATCCTTTGCTAGTTGGATGATTTCCTTATGTATGAGGGCTTCCAGAAAGCCTAAGAAGTCATGCACAACATCAGGATACGGGTTCTTCCAAACACTGTTCATTAACTGATGTGAGACTTCTTGCCAGGCAGTACCAATGATCACAACAGCATCTATGATGTTGAATTTTTTCCAGAATTCCTGAACTGTGGGTTTTCCTTCTCCATCAGTTTCCTAAATAAGTCTGTAGAATGTCGTTCACAAATAATAAGCTTTGAAGTTTGCAATAACCCCCTGGTCTATCGGCTGCATCCTTGGTGGCATAAAACCAAGCTTGATGTTAGGACAGAGGGATTCAAAATCCAGGTCATGGGCACTAGCATTGTTCAGGATGAGGAGAATCTTAAACATAAGATTAGTCTCCTCTCAATTTTTTCATTTCTGGAACAAAATAATCCACAAACCATTCACGGAAAAGCTGTCTGGTCATCCAGGCCTTTCCACTGAATTTCCAAATGACAGGAAGTTGAGATTTCACATAATTTTTTATAGCACGTGAATTTTCACTACGTTACACTAGCAAGGGCTTCAGCTTCGTGTCTCCACTGGCATTGCCCCCTAACAACAGAGTTAGGTGATCCTTTGAGGCCTTAAATCCAGGAGCAGACTTCTCGTTCATAGAAATATAGGTTCTAGAAGGCATGTGTTTCCAATACAAGCCCATTTCATCAGCATTGAAAACTTGCCATGGATCACAACCACCTTCCTTGATGATGCGACGAGGAGTCCTGTGGCACCTTATAGACTAACTGAAGTGTAGGAGCATAAGCTTTCGTGGGCAAAGACCCACTTCGTCAGATGCATGTAGTGGAAATTTCCAGAGGCAGGAATAAATATGCAGGCCAGGATCAGGCTGGAGATGACCAGGTGGATCCAATCAAGGAGGATGAGGCCCACTTCTAGCAGCTGATCTGGAGGTGTGAATTCCAAGAGAATAGAAGCTGCTTTTGTAGTTAGCAAGCCATTCACAGTCTTTGTTTAATCCAGAGTTGATTGTGTCAAACTTAAAGATGAACTGTAGCTCAGCAGTTTCTCTTTGAAGTCTGGTCCTGAAGTTTTTTTGCTGCAGGATGGCTACTTTTAGATCTGCAATTGTGTGTCCAGGAAGATTGAAGTGTTCCCCTACAGGTTTTTGTATGTTGTCATTCCTAATATCAGATTTGTGTCCATTGATTCTTTTACGTAGGGACTGTCCTGTTTGGCCGATGTATATAGCAGTGGGGCATTGTTGGCACATGATGGCATATATTACGTTGGTGGATGTGCAGGAGAATGTACCAGTGACAGTATGGCTGATCTGGTTAGGTCCTGTGATGGTGTTGCTGGTGTATATATGTGGGCAGAGTTGGCACCGAGGTTTGTTGCAAGGATTGGTTCCTGAGTTCGAGTTATTATGGTGCGGTGTGTAGTTGCTGGTGAGAATATGCTTCAGGTTGGCGGGTTGTCTGTGGGCAAGGACCGGCCTACCTCCCAAGGCCTGTGAGAGCGAGGGATCATTGTCCAGGATGGGCTGAAGATCACTAATGATGCGTTGGAGAGGTTTTAGCTGGGGACTATAGGTGATGGCCAGTGGTGTTCTGTTGGTTTCTTTCTTGGGCTTGTCCCGTAGCAGGAGGCTTCTGGGTACACGTCTGGCTCTGTCAATCTGTCTCCTCACTTCCTCGTGTGGGTATCGCAGTTTACAGAATGCTTGTTGAAGGTCTTGTAGGTGTAGGTCTCTGTCTGAGGGATTGGAGCATATGCGGTTGTACCTCAGTGCTTGGCTGTAAACAATGGATCGTGTGGTGTGTCCGGGATGGAAACTGGAGGCATGCAGGTAAGTATAGCGGTCGGTAGGTTTTCGGTATAGGGTGGTATTGATATGACCGTCACTTATTTGTATCGTGGTGTCCAGGAAATGGACCTCCCGTGTAGATTGGTCCATGCTGAGGTTGATGGTGGGGTGGAAGCTGTTGAAATCATGGTGAAATTCTTCCAGAGTCTCCTTCCCATGGGTCCAGATGATGAAGATGTCATCGATGTAGCGTAGGTAGAGAAGGGGTGTAAGTGGACGAGAGCTGAGGAAGCGTTGTTCCAGGTCAGCCATAAAAATGTTGGCGTATTGTGGGGCCATGCGGGTGCCCATAGCAGTGCCACTGGTCTGGAGGTATATGTTGTCACCAAATCTGAAATAGTTGTGTGTGAGGATAAATTCACAGAGTTCAGCCACCAGTTGTGCTGTGGCATCATCAGGAATACTGTTCCTGACAGCTTGTACTCCATCTGCATGTGGGATGTTTGTGTAGAGAGCCTCTACATCCATGGTGGCTAGGATGGTGTTTTCTGGAAGATCACCTATGCATTGTAGTTTTCTCAGGAAATCCGTAGTGTCACGAAGGTAACTGGGAGTGCTGGTGGCGTAGGGTCTGAGCAGAGAGTCCACATAGCCAGACAGTCCTTCAGTAAGAGTGCCAATGCCCGAGATGATGGGGCGTCCGGGATTACCAGGTTTGTGGATCTTGGGTAATAGATAGAACAACCCTGGTCGGGGCTCTAAAGGTGTGTCGATTTGTTCCTGTGTTTGTTTAGGGAGTGTCCTGAGCAGATGGTGCAGTTTCTTAGTATATTCCTTAGTGGGATCTGAGGAAAGTGGCCTGTAGAATTTGGTATTGGAGAGTTGTCTGGCAGCCTCCTTTAGGTAGTCAGGCCTGTTCATGATGACAACAGCACCTCCTTTGTCAGCCTCTTTGATTATAATGTCAGAGTTGTTCCGGAGGCTGTGGATGGCATTGCGTTCTGCACGACTGAGGTTACCAGGCAAGCGATGCTGTTTTTCCACAATTTCTGCCTGTGCACGTCGGCGGAAGCATTCTATGTAGAGGTCCAGACTGCCATTTCGGCCCTCAGGAGGAGTCCATGTGGAGTTCTTCTTCTTGTGCTGTTGGTGGGAAGGTATCTGTGTGTCAGTGCACTGTTCAGTGTCGTGTTGGAAGTATTCCTTGAGACGGAGACGGCGAAAGTAGGCTTCCAGATCACCGCAGAACTGTATCATGTTAGTGGGGGTGGCGGGGCAAAAAGAGAGTCCCCGAGATAGAACAGATTCTTCTGCCGAGCTGAGTGTGTAGTTGGAGAGATTGACGATATTGCTGGGTGAGTTAGGGGTACCATTGTTGTGGCCCCATGTGGCAGGTAGGATTTTAGACAGCTTACAGTCCTTTTTCCTCTGTAGAGAAGTGAAGTGTGTAATGTAGATCTCCTGTCTTGTTTTAGTAAAGTCCATTTGTGCAGAAGGTTGGTGTTTTATGAGAGACTCCAGATTGGAGAGCTCTTTTTTGATGTTTTCCTGTTTGCTGTACAGGATGCTGATCAGGTGGTTCCTCAGTTTTTTGGATAGTATATGGCATAATCTCTCACTGTAGTCTGTGCAGTATGTAGATAGCAATGGATTTTTCACCTTCAGTCCATTTGGTATAATGTCCATCCGTTTGCATTTGGAGAGAAAGATGATATCTGTTTGTACTTGTGCAAGTTTCTTCATGAGGTTGATAGATTTCCACTCCATACGGCTAAATGCAGTGCCTTGCATGGTGTCAAGTATCAGAGGGGTAGCCGTGTTAGTCTGAATCTGCAAAAGTGACGAGGAGTCCTGTGGCACCTTATAGACTAACTGTGGCACCTTATAGACTAACTTCCTTGATGATGGTTTTCAGCATTTTGGGAAATGCTTCAGCTGCGTCCTCATCTGCACTCACAGCCTCTCCCTGCGCTCACATGTTCTTGAAGCCACATCTATTCTGGAACCTGTGAAACCATCCACACCATCCATTAAAAAGTCCAGGTTTACCGGTCTCTCCTTCCATTTCAATGTCTTTATACAAGCTCATGGCCTTCTCTTGAATGAAGGGTAGGCTGACAGGAGTATTCTGCCTATACAGATCATGCAGCCACGTGTTCCATTTTCTCCATCCTGCCACTGCTTTGCCGTGTAAACTTCACAGAAGTATGCTGTGGCACAAGTTTTACTGTCTCCAAAATTTTCTCATGATTCTTAATAATCATGCGGACGGTCGTCAGAGGCAGTCCAAGATGGCAAGCAATATCGGCAGAATATTCACCCTTCCTATTACGGTCTAATATGTCCAACTTCACATTCTGACTAAAGTTGCTCCAATGCCTCTCACACTCACCAACTTTTTTTCTATCAACATTTGCATTTCTGTTAGGCATGTGGAAGGATTGCACAATGAACAGTAACACAATACTGTATAGTATCAATCAGAAATTACAGGGTGTGTGTGTGGTATCTTTGCACGCAACGAAGACAGAGAGCGTCGACACTTGGCACAAGTGTGTCTGCTGCGTTTATACATCACGTGTTGGCTGCTTTCTTTGCTATGCGATGAAGCAGATGACTTTCATTTGAGCAACATAAGATTGGGGAATGGGAGGACTTATAACAAAACAGTCCCTACATTTATCAACAATGTTACTGTGGAACCGATGTACACCAGGGTGACTTATAGCGAACATGGCTTGTACACTCCTTTGCTAAGATTTTTCACACTACTCTGCACCTGGGCATGAAGCCCTAACTCATGCTGGTGAACTGTGAGTCCTGAGTATTCTCACACTGAAGTGAATCTGGCTCAATGTAGTGAAAATATTATAGAAAAGCACTTAAAGAGAAAAGATACATCACTGGCTTTTTAGCTAAATAACACCCAAACACAGTTTTTTAAGGGTGTGTTGCCAAGTTGAGAGGTGGGAGACCCAGGGTACGTCTAGACTACAGCCTTTTGTCGACAGAAGTTTTGTCGACAGATACTGTTGACAAAGCTTCTGTCGACAAAGAGCATCTAGACTGCATCCAGTTCTGTTGACAAAGCAAGCCGCTTTGTCGACATGAGAGGGTAGACACAAAGGACAGTGTAGATGCAATAACACCTTCTGTCGACAGAACTCCATCGACAAAAGGTGTTATTCCTCATAGAATGAGGTTTACCGCCGTCAACAAAACTGCCGAGTTCTGTTGACGTTATGTCGACAGAACACGGCGGTAGTGTAGATTCAGGTATAGTTTTGTCGACAGAAGTCCACTTTTGTCGACAAAACCCTGTAATCTAGACACACCCCCAGACATTAGATACAGTAGACCTTTTGTATTGTCATAGATAGCTACTGAATTGTAAACAGAGATGGATCCAAACTGCAGAAATCCAGATTCTGAACATTCCCAGATGGAGTAAGTAGACTGCTTAGGACTTTGGGTTTATTCCATGGTAAAGAGAGAGGCTATGTGGCAAATCTGGCTTCAGAGACTGATTCAGATGTCAAACACTCACCAAATTCAGGGACAAATTTAGTTTCCCTCTGTAGAGTTAAACTCTGAATATTTGGACTTCCAGTTCCTAAAGAGAACCAGGACATGTTGTGCTTGTATAATGATTTAATAGACTGGGGACTTTCAGGTCATTCTCTGGCTTTGAGCTGAAGCACATGGTGTCAGTCTCTGGTCACACAATGTAATCCGTTTTAGGAAATCACTCTGCGTATATTTACAATGTTCTGCTACTGCCAAAGTTCCTTGACTTTTGCCAGCTCAGTTACACCAGCTGTTCACACTGTGTATGGCTTAGACTCCCCACATGGATGCTTGCCCCTCCTGATCTGATATCAGCAATGTTACTAGAAAGGCTCACACTGCTCTGTCGGTCAGTAACAATTTTACTATGAAGACAGATAATTTAATCATCTAAAGTGTATTCAGGATAAAATGCCAAACATTTTAACTATGCGGGTGGTGGTGGTGGGAGGAAAGGGGGGTTATGTGTTTAATTTCTTTAGCAGAAATTACCCTAAGAAGAAGTAACCCTAAGCATTGTATCTCTCCTTCAGAAGGGTCCTGGCAAGGTGGCACCAAGCAGAGTTGACCGAGAGTTTAAGTGACTCCCCTAAAATCACATAGGATGTCTGTGTCAGAGCTAGGAGCTGAACACAGCTCTCCAAGATCCTGTCTAGCGACTTCATTACAATCTCATCTTTCTGAGTCAGAAGCAATTAACATGGAAACTATCACCAAAGCAAAACAAGGCACCTCCAAAAACAGAGCAAAATCATGCATAAAGCATATCACCAGGTCAGCTAGAGAATATTCCTTGGTACCATTAATCCAGCCAATTACAGAACAAAACTGATATCAGAGGGGCCAAGATTTCGCCCCATGTACATTTCATTTCCTATAATTACAGTGTTCTACAGTAGGCTTTTATTTTGTTTTGTTTTAAGTAACAGCCGGCTGTCTGAAGATGCAAGTTTTCAATAAAGTTACATACATAATTTGGACTATGTAGCACTTTAAAGACTAACAATAAACTACAACCTATACTGGAACAGGATACTACACTCTGAGAGGCTCTGGGAGACAGACCCATAGGCTGTGTCTACATAGGCATCCCTTTCCGGAAAAGGGATGCTAATGAGACGGGTTGCAATTGCAAATCCGCGGGGGATAGGCATTTGCATTTACAGGGCTGCCGCTTTTTTCCGGCTTGGGGATAAGCCAGAGAAAAGCGCCAGTCTAGATGCGATTCTCTGGAAAATAAGCCCTTTTCCGGAGGATCTCTTATTCCTACTTGAAAGGATCCTTGAAAGTAGGAATAAGAGATCCTCCGGAAAAGGGCTTATTTTCCAGAGAATCGCGTCTAGACTGGCGCTTTTCTCTGGCTTATCCCCAAGCCAGAAAAAAGCGGCAGCCCTGTAAATGCAAATGCCTATCCCCCGCAGATTTGCAATTGCGACCCGTCTCATTAGCATCCCTTTTCCGGAAAGGGATGCCAATGTAGACGTAGCCATAGTCTCCTATAGACAACCACCTAACCTCAAGATGATTCTTACCAACAACCACAGGACATACCACACTAATACCAACCCTGGAACTTTCCCTTGCAACAAACCCCGTTGTCAGCTTTGTCCACATATTTCCTCTGCTGACACCGTTATTGGACCTAACCAATTCAGTTATAAGATCAAGAACACATATTCCTGCTCATCCAGAAATATAATTTATGCTATCATGTGCCAACAGCGTCCATCTGCTATGTACATTGGACAAACGTCTCAGACACTTCACCAAAGAATCAATGCACACAAAACAGATATCAGACAGTATCACAAAGAAAAAACAGTTTCTTGCCATTTCAACCAGAAAGGGCATTGTCTCAATGACTTGATTACCTGCATCCTGCTTCAAAGACATTTTAACACCAGACTTGAAAGAGAAACCTCTGAACTGTCATTCATGCTTAAATTTGACACTTTACACCTGGGTCTCAACAAAGATGCTAATTACCTTACCCATTATAAAGATAGCTTCCCCAATTATCACCTCTAATATAATTAGCTCACAGACATTAACCTCCCCCCTCTCATCCCCCCTCTGTTCTGAAATTTGATTTGTCCTTTTTATGTGTGTTCACTTTTTTTGATTGTATCCCTTTGGTATATATGGTCATGCCAATTTTCTTCCACAGTTTGATCTGAGGAAGCTCATCACCTAATAAACCATCTTGTTAGTCTTTAAAGTGCTACATAATCCTGTTTTTTGTTTCAGCTAGACTAGACTAACACGGCTACATCTCTATTACTATTATACATAATTTGGGGATTTGTGAACTGATCTTTCAAACTTTAAGAGTGAAAACAGAATGAGAGGTTCTTTATTCATCCTAGGTCTTTGCACTAGATCCAGAAATGTATTAAAAAAGGAGCATTCCGGAGGAAAGCTGGTAGCAGTACTATAAAATGACTCAATTAATGTCATATGAATCATACCGACACAAGCAACTTAAGGTAACATTTCTCTCTTTATCAGTCACAGCCTGCAAGCAACTGGAGGGCCATTTTTTCCTTCTGTACAGAATGACAAACCTGATTCTCCATCTTTTTAAATTAGTTGGCCATATTATATTTAAATGCAAGTGACAGAGCTGGATGAGTAATTCATAAGGAATAATTCATTCAGTTAATTTTTCTTGCTTCTGTTTCTGTTTTTACATTATTCAGGAACAGATTGCAATTTTCTCATATTTATACACTATTTGAAATTATGGGTTGCATAAGCCCTGCAAATAATTCTTTGTTTGTAACCTTCTTGATCCAGCTAATACAAGAAAGGATTCAGAGCTATGGGGAGATTTCTATATGAGGAGAGATTGACAAGACAAGGACTGTTTTGCTCAGAGAGCAATGCAGAAGAGAAATGATAGAAGTATACAGAGTAATGGATGGGAAAGTGAAGGTCAGTCAGGAGCTCTTATTTAGCTTCTCATAATGCCAGAGTAAGAAGTAATCCAATGAAACTGAAAAGCAACAGACTGAGAACCGGCCAAAGGAAATACTTTAAAAATTCCACCATGAATTTAACCTGTGGAACTCACTGCCAGAACTGAGGCCAAGAGATTAGCAGAATTAAACAAGGATTAGGCATTGATATGGCTGATGAAAATATAGGACTTTAAAAGATTATTTGAAAGATATATAAACCCAGAGGCCAATCAAGACAATCTGCCAAGCTGGACAAAACTTCAGTGTACATGTTGAATCTGTCTCATCTGGCATCCTTGGGACCTGACTAGTGCTGAAACAGAGAATTTGCCGGACATGGGAGGTCAGAATTGTCTAGCAGTATTACCACACTTCCACACTTGCTTAGTGGGTTCTTAGAATATATTTAGGGGTAAATTAAAGCTAAATAACATCACAGAACACTAAGAGCCAGGACTGATGGCTGTAAACAAACTATATGGACTGTGGGAAACTTGGCCACACTCATGGTAAGTGGACATCTGGGTAACTAAAATCATGTGGGACCATGGATGTTGCTGAGTCAGAAAGTGCCTGAATCAGATCAGAATTGGATCAGAAAGAGAGGTTCAACCTATACTTCCTCGCTTGTCCTAGGCTGAAGGAGAAGAAACAGATTTGTCCTGGTTGTCCATCATGAAGGAGCAATAGGAGGGTCATATTTAACTGAGTGGCACTGCTGCCTTGCGCACAGGATTGCTATTCAAATTTGGCTTTTTCCATACCCATCATGACAGAGGGGTGGCTAGGCTGAATTTAACTGAGTGGTATTGCTATCTGGCACATGAAGTCACAATGTCACTCAAATTTGCACCATCTGTCTCTGTCCATGGCATGACAGATGGGTAGGTGGCCCAGTCTGAGTGGCATTGTTTCTGGTGCATGGGGCTGCAGTGTCACTTATATTTGGCCTGGCTGTGCCTCCATCACAGAAGAGGACCAGCTGTCAAGAACTCTACTGCTCTAGGCAATAGCCTAGTTCAACTATAGCTAGACTAGTTCATCTAGAGCAGACTCCCTGTAAGTCTTGTGTTTCAAGGCACAAGCCATCTGCTAAAGAAACAGATCCATTCCTTGCAAGTGTTTGAGATTTGACATACAAAGTGAGAACAGTATGAGGGACAGATCTGATTGGAGAAACAGCTCACATGGGCAGTTTCTACGCCCTTCTTGGGCTGGTGTAACTGAGAATCAGGTCTGTAGTGCAATACGCAACCCTGTGAATTTGAAAGGCATATTCTACAACACTGGCTTAACATTCGCTGCTCCCTCATACATTCCTGTCTTTGACACTGCTTGCTGGAGAATTTATGCAGAACACCAGCGCCCTAATATGGCACACACATAAAAACTCATATGAATGTTTATGGGAAGCTTTTTCAATACTCACCCAATTTTAGACCATTAGGAATCCAGCAGCTAGCAAGGCAGTAACTAGAGCGAGGCTTTGTCTTCACTAGAAACGCTGTAGTGTTAGCTGTAGCACTTCAGTATAGACACACTCACTGCAGCAACACCAGGGCTGCGTCTAGACTGGCATGATTTTGCGGAAATACCTTTAATGGAAAAGTTTTTCCATTAAAAGCATTTCCGCAAAAGCGCGTCTAGATTGGCATGGATGCTTTTGCACAAAAAGTGCTTTTGCAGAAAAGCATCCGTGGCCAGTCTAGACCGATTTTGCACAAGAAAGCCCCGATCGCCATTTTAGCCATCGGGGCTTTTTTGCGCAAAACGGTTCTTCCCTGTCTACACTGGCCCTCTTGCGCAAGTATTCTTGCGCAAGAGGGCTTTTTCCTAAGCAGGAGCGTGAAAGTATTTGTGCAAGAAGCACTGATTTTGTACATTACAAAGTCAGTGCTCTTGCGCAAATTCAAGCGGCCAATATAGACAGCTGTCAAGTTTTTGCGCAAAAGCAATTGCTTTTGCGCAAAATCTTGCCAGTCTAGATGTACCCATTGGGTTTTCCCATCACTGTAGTTAATCCACATCCACAAGAGGTGGTAGAGAGGCTGCTAGAAGAGTTCTGCTGGTGACCTAGTGCTGTCTACACCAAGGGTTAGGTTGCCTTAACTACACATCCCTACCCTGAGGGATGTAGCTAGGTTGACCTGACTTTTTACTGTTGATCTGGTCTAAATACAATCCTAGGCATCTAGCACACCTTTGAACAGAGTAAGTCTAGAGCTTCTGATATGTGGGGCTAAACCTGTGACTTCGCCATAAACAAGGGGCAGTGCATGGAAAGTCACAACTTGCCTCTTGTCTTCTGTCTTGCTGCGAGTGGGGAAAGTACTCAGCCAGTGTCAGGCCTTGTATGTGGTTCAGCACACAGTGCCCAAAGTGCTGGTGTAACTCCATGGTCCAGTGTACTGTCTCATCCTTCCTTCATGTTCAGGAGAGAAAAACAATCCCAGGCTCCAGAGACTGTAGCCTTATCCTCCCTTTAGCTGATGCCAGCTCCAGCCCTTGGGAAGTTAGTGGTGGCTGCCCCCAAGGGCTCTGGAGGCTGATGCCTTATCCATTAGACCACTGGGACCTACCTCACCTCCCTATCTTCAGCTGATGCCTTATCCTCCCTACTGCCTCCCCCACAGCCAGTGGAGCAGCTGGGCAGCCACTACCAGCCGCCCCAGGGCTGAAGCTGGCATCCACCACAGAACGAGTAACTATGGAATTCCCCTGAGTGAAACTGACTGACCTCAAAGTTTAGGGAAATTGTGTAGAGATAATAAGCACAACTACACAATCAAAAGTGTAGGCACAAGGCTGGGGAGCTATTACCATAGAGTTGATGTCTGGATTCTGCCAGATGGGAACAGAGGGGCTACAGGCTTGGTTATGAGTCCATGACACGTTTGGATGAAAAAACGGCATTTTAAAGGCCTCCTGCTTATTTATGCAAAAGGCATTACTGTTTTCTAGCATAAAAGCAGATATAGATACAATGATTTACATGGCCTGTGATTTTCCAATCTATTCACCACTCCATACCCCCTATAAGCTTGCCCGCTATGAATGTTTTTTTTTCAATACTCAGCATCATTGAATCAAATGGCATGCACCCATGTGAGCTGAAAAAAATCCCATGACACTAACCAGATCCATCAACACACACCAGCAAGACACTGAAGACAGAGTATGTACTTTCTGTCAGCAGGTCATTTTCCCCATCCAGGTCTCAGCAGTGAATCAGAGTTCTGTCACCAGCAACTAATCTCAGACATCTTTCACCTAGGGCAGCCTAGATTGATCATGAGCATTTGGGAACATACAAGTAAGTATCTCCACTACATAATGGAGCTGGCAGACAAATATATTTTGAAACTCCTACACCCAAAAGGCTGAACATCACCCCTTAAAATATAGATGGTTCCTCAATTATGAATCCATTTCTTTCTTTTAATAACACTGTCATGATCATGAGAGATGGCCAGCAGCCTGGGGACTAAGGGGTTAACTATGTCTCTTACCTAAGCCGGGTAGAGTCAGCCAATAGGAATGCAGGTAGGAATTTCAAACTGGGACAAAGGAATTCTTGGGTTTTTCCCTCCTTTGGCCCTGAGCAGTTTCTCTCCAGCTACTGAGGGAGATAGAATGTCTCCCTCCAAGAATAGAATCTCCACTATCTGTAAGTAGGGCAAGGTTTAGATAAATCCGTTTTATTGTTTTGTGGTTTGGGAAATGTGATCTGATGTCTGTACATTTTTAAAAATGGGTTTTGCTCTCCTTTGTAATTAAGTCTTGGCCCATGGTGGGGTTTCCCCCATTACTATATTAATTTGTGACTTTTTTCCAACTAGTCATTATGCTTGCAACAGGAATATTGTAGTGATAATTAAAGTTCTTTCTCTTTTCTTTTTTTAACCTGGTATTGGTTAATTTTTGTGTCCTGGTTTTTACTTTAGGGGTGAGATTTCCCAAATGATCTCTCCCCTGATGTTCTTATCATTACTTGGGTGGTGGCAGCGGATTTTATCCCCCAGACTTTTAAGATGGAGGAAGGGGGGAGTTTTATACCAAAGCCTGGGAAGATAAGGTTTTGGGGTACTTTTGCAGGCCCCCACTTCTGCATTTATCATGCCAGGGTGGTGAAGGAGCCCTGACAAACACCATTAAACTTTTGGGGCCAAACCTGTAAATTGACCACCTTAGCTGAGGATCTAGTCTTATATTTCAAAGAACTCTACAACTCTAGTATGTTAATCAGCACAAAAATCTTCTGTACTAGAGACACTGATTTCACCCTTTATCCCCATTTTACAGACGTGAAAACTAAGACAGAGTTAGAATCATAGAATCATGGGGATGGAAGAGACCTCAGGAGATCATCGAGTCCAGCCCCCTGCCCACAGCAGGACCAATCCCAACTAAATCAACCCAGAGCCTTAAAAACCTCTAGGGATGGAGAGTCTACCACCTCCCTAAGTAATCCATTCCAGTACTTCACCACCCTCCTAGTGAAATAGTTTTTCCTAATATCCAATCTAGACCTCCCCCACCGTAACTTGAGACCATTGTTCCTTGTTCTGCCATCCATCACTACTGAGAACAGCCTCTCTCCATCCCCTTTGGAACCACCCTTCAGGAAATGTAAGGCTGCTTACAGGGATTTCCCTACACCCCCTCCCCCCATGGATTTCACCAGCACCCCCCCAGTTTTGTGAACTACGGTGCCATACAGCCCACCTTCACCCTCACAGTGTCACCCCTCATTGGCCCTGACATGCCTCCTTGTAAATTCGAACACCCCCCCTAATTTCAATTCCAGGGGAGACTACTGGGCTGCTATCAAATCCCCCTCACTCTTCTCTTCTGCAGACTAAATAAGCCCAAATCCCTCAGCCTCTCCTCGCAGGTCATGTGTTCTAGCCCCCTGGTCATTTTGGTTGCCCCTGCTGGCCCTCTCCAATGCGTCCACATCTTTTCTGTAGTGGGGGGCCCAGAACTGGATGTAAGTTTGATGAGACTTGTCCATGGCCACAAGAGCACGCACAAGAATTCCCTAGCTCCTAAACTTATGATCACACCAAGATATTTTACTATTTCTTTCTTCGCACTTCCAAGTGTGCATGGAGCCCTCGCTTCTTACTGAGCTACTTCATTTGAGCTACTTTCAGAACCTTTCAGAAAGGGGATGGGCAAAGCTCACAAATGTTTTCAAAGTTTGGGGGGTATGGGTTTCTTATTTAATCCATGCTGCTTGGCATATTCTTATTGCCAGTGCTGTCAGAGCATCAGCAAGATGGTGGAACAAACTCGACAATGCTTCAAGCCCTCACTGATCCAAGGAATTAAAGCCCAGGACTGAAAGTTAGATCTTCATTATCACAGCATTCTGTGCCTCTCCCAATCACCTGCCAGACCGTTCTGCCCCGAACTTGTCTGCTTATTCACAAAGTCAAAGCATGATCAATAAGCTGGTCGGAAGCAATCAAGATTATCACAAGATACCCAGGAAAAGTCTGCACATTATCAAGGGGTCCTTTGCTAGAGACATCTTAAAAGTTCAGGCTGAGATGATTCAATCAATCTGACCTGGTATCACTGATTTTTATTTACTGGATTTTAAGGACCAGATCTTCAATGCAACCTCCAAAAATGCATGCAAATAAAGCATCCCTATTTGCACAACAGAACACAGCATATGTGCAAACAAACAAATGAGTGTTTTAAATGTAAGTGCTCTCTTATATGTTCATCCATAGAAGCTCCTCCCTGCAGTGGGAGTCACAATGGGCCAAATAGGGAAGTCGGGGGTTCTTAAGATTCTTGGACATCTGATTATGGGCTGTGGCAACCTGGCCATGATGCACTGCTTCCACAAAGAAACTTTGCTGTTTCTATGTTGGTGTTGGTTGCCAAGGTATAATACCAGATTTGTATTTCTTTAAAACAAAGGTGTCTGTTCTCTAAAGCCCCAACTAAGGTAACCTATAAATCCAAATCAGCAAAACTGTGAGCACTCTGCAGAATAATTTTGCTACAAACTGGAAAGCTGAGAAGAGCCTACCCATTTCTGTTTTCCAGATCAACCAACTTTAAATAGGCAACAGCTACATGACTGAAACATAAAATGAATCAAAGAAGCAGCAGCTGCTGCTCTGAGAAAGTTTGATTCCATCTGCCCTTTGGTATTGGCAGACTTATTGCTAACGAGAGATAATGTACTATTACACCATATTTGAACTCCTACCCAGTATTTAATTTGGAGTTCTTAAAGGAAATAGGGATGTTAGCGAAAAGTTGAGTAAACGATTAACTGATAACACATACACCCCCCTTGCTCCCTCTATATCAAGGGAGGGAGTAGTGGGAGCCAGTGTCCACGAGGCGCTGGCTCTAAGCAGGCTCCCCATGAGCACCGGATCTACCTGCCTCCCCACTTCGTGCTGCTGACTCTGACAGAGAGGCAGCAATGTGGAGGGTGATGGGGGCAGGCAGGAGCCAATATGCACAGGGAGCTGGCTTTCCAGCCAGCAACCCACACATCGGCTCCCACAGACCCATCTGTCCCTCCCCCCCCACCTCACTGCCCCCTAAAGAGGCAGTGAAGTGGGGCAGGCAGAAGCCTCAATTCCACTTGTGACAGGGTGTACCAGCCCCTCACTGGGGAAACAAGGCTAACCAGGCTCAGTTGGCTGAAGAAGTCCTGCCCCTGCAGCCCTGCTGGGCATACTCGGACTGTAGCCTGGGTATAGAGGCCTATAGAGAGAGGCTCAGTCTCGGCTGGCTGCCGAGGAGGAAGGAGCTATAGAGGCAGCGGGGGTGGGGAGAGTGTGTGTAGTCAATAGCTTATCAGATAATCATTTACTCAACTTTTTGCTAACATCCCTATTTCCTTCAAGATCTCCAAATTAAATACTGTCTAGGAGTTCAAAAGCAGCAGGAGTTCAAAGGCAGGAGTATCAGAGGCAGCAGCACAGGGAGAGGGAGAGAACAGGGGAGACTATGACAAAGCAGCCTCTGTCCGTGGAGGGACCAAGTTTTCCATGGAAAGAGGCTGCTCCGCATCCCATGGAACAGCCTCTATCCTCAGCGAGCCTGGGCTTGCCACGGGAGAGGTTGCTTCATGGCAGCAGCTCCTGTTTGCAGGGGGGTCCGAGCTCCCCTTGAAGCAGCCTCTGTCTGTGGGGCGCTCGGACCCCTATAGACAGGGCCTGCTGCCACCTTGGACTTCTGCCTCTGTATCAGAGGCAGCGGTGCAGAGCAGCAGGCAGTCAGCCCGCAAGGGGAGCTGCTTTTTCAACTGGTTCCCCTCACGGACCAGCTCCCACCTGGCACCTCACGCTGCTGCCTCTGAAAGTAGCAGAGGGCTTCCCAGGAGTGGGGCTGTGAGTGCACAGGCTGCCAGCCCTGCCCCTGGGAACTATCAAATAATTGTGTAACCAGTAATACTGTACGTGGTTACACGACTGTTCAATTACACGATATCTAACATCCCTAGAAGGAAACAGACATTTCTTTGGAAAATGTGCAGTTCGTGGTCAACATTTCTCAAAGGTAGGCCAGATAGTCAGAGGAGGTCAGAATTGTTTTTCCCAATAAACAAAGAAAACTCCAGGCAATGTTGGGGCCTTATAGAGACAAATGGAAACTTTGGCAGCAAAAGCAACAAACTAGGCTGTCATTAATACATAGGGTTTAGGGCAGGTGGAGGTTCCATTTTTGCAACGTCAGCTGCTGAGATAATTCAACAAAAACAGCAGAGAGTCAGCCCATCAGACACCCTTTTACAAATAGAGATTCTTTATTTTTCGGTCACACAAAAACCATTGGTGCTCCAGGAGGTGGTTTTATTATTCGGACAGAGAGCATCACATCTTCACCAGACACACTACAGTAGCACGACTGTGTTGGTACAGTTGCACTACTGCAGCACTGTACGGGTGTGTCTAGACTACCTAGTTTTGTCGACAAAAGTGGACTTTTGTCGACAAAACAATACCAGCGTCTACACTACCGCGGAGTTCTGTCGACATAACGTCGACAGAACTCCGCGGTTTTGTCGACGCTGGTATACCTCATTTTACGAGGCATAACACTTTCTGTCGACAGAACTCTGTTGACAGAAGGTGTTATTGCCTGTAACACTGCGTCCAGACTATGGAGTTCTGTCGACAAAGCGGCTTGCTTTGTCAACAGAACTCCATGTGTCTGGACGCTCTTTGTCGACGGAAGTTTTACTTGAGCAGTGGTGTAAACGCGGTAGTCTAGACGTACTATACGTGTGTACACATGTTCTAATCCAGTGGTCCCCAACCTTTTGGGGCTGCCGGGCTGGGCTGGGGTGGGGCCGCACATGTGCTGCACGCCCAGGGTGGGGGCCGCACATGCGCAGGGCACCCAGGGCCTAGAGGACAAGAATGGCTCGGGCTGGCCCTGGTCACTAGGTGGGTGCACATAAATGCCCGGCGGGTGCCATGGTGCCCACGGGCACTGCATTGGGGACCACTGCTCTAATCCATAGGATGGTTGGTGCCCGAAGTGGCTGCCCCAAACCTTCTAAGGGACAGGATAGCTCTGGCTCTCTCCCATCACCTTACAGCAGCAGTGGTGCAGCAATGCTGTTATAAACCCTCTAGTTCCTGCTTCTATTGCAAATATCCTGTGTGAACTTTGCAAATTGCTTAGTTTTTCTGTGCCTCAATTCCACATCTACGTAAATAACCTTTTCTTTGCCTTCCACCCTTCATCTGTTTTGTCCTTGTAAGTGGTAAACTCTTTGTTGCCAGACTGTATCTTGGTAAGTGTTTGTACAGTGCCTAGCAAAATGGGGCTTTGATCTCAGTTGGGTTTCCCAGGCATTACAATCAAATCAAGTATGATTGGATCTTTGAGTAAAGATTATTTTCTACTAGAATTCAATTCCAGAAACTCATTGGGCCAAATTCATTCCTCAGGTAATTCTATTAAACCTTGATACTCTGAGTAGATCCCTGTTTCATGCCCACATTTTTTCATTTATCCATTTTGTGGGTTTCTTTAAGACAAAAATATATAATTGCTTGAAGGAATTGTGAATGGAAAAGAAATCAGTTTGCTATTTGCTAGCTGCTATAGGGATGCCCATATAAGGTGATCTCTTGCCACCACTGCTCAAGTATTTGGCCAAGAGTGTGTTTTGAGAGTGTATATACATCTGGACACCCACTTTTCAAATTCTTGGATTGTTCTACCAAATATTGCAAAACAATATTTCCTAAGAGTGAGTAATGATGCATATTGTTTTAGCGCCACCACCGCAAACCCACGATTAAAAAGGTGTATAAGTTACAATTTGGTCACATCAGTGCAAGGAGGAATGCTATGTGGTTTACATCAAGTTAATCCACTGCCAAAATTGTCACTAATTTATAACCAGAAATGGCAGCCTCAGGCTAAAGGTAAAAGGGGCAGATTACTAACAAAGGCTCTGATTCAGCCAAAACACCTGCTTAATTTTATGTGCATGACTAGACCCACCCTGGAAAGGATATCTGTTCCCCCTTCACACCGCCCGCCCTCCCACTGTGCCCATGGAATCCCTCCAGTGCACCGTGCAGGTCTGTACGCATGATTTGATCCCCAGAGAGGGTGCAGAGCCGTTCAGAGGTGATGGGCTGGGAGCGTGTGATGAGAGGTTAGTGACACACAAGTGCCCTCTCTCCACATAGCCTATGTTTTCATGCCGAGTTAATCCAGCCTCTCAGGGCACGGCTGCGCTTCATGGGGTGGTGGCAAGGAGGAGACACGCCCCCACTAGTCCTGATGGAGCTGGCTGCTAAAAACAGAAGCGTAGCTGCAGCAGCACAAGCTGCAGAAGCCCCTTGAGTGTGATCCCATCGTGATTCTAGGTATGTACTCAGATAGCTAGTCCCACACACCACTGGTGCTGCCAAAGCCACGCTTCTCCTCTGAGCAGGCTAGCATGAGCATGTCTCCTCAAGCTGGTAATTACACCCCTCAGTTTGAAATGCAGGAGAACCCTAACACCGCTCCTATCCACTCACAACCGGGTAGGAAGGGGGCTTAGAGCCCAGGTTCTGCTTTCACTCAAGCTGATAACCCACCCAGGCTCTGGTGTGAGGACGCAAGGTAAATCATTCTAGCAGTGATAGTCCTCCAAGGCCTTCCCACCTGCCCCACAGGACAGATTAAGTCCCCACACAATTCACTGGGGCTGTGTCCAGACTCAGGGGTTTTTTCGGGAAAAGTAGCCTTTTTTCGAAAAAACTTCCCCTGCGTCCAGACTCAAGCCGCGTTCTTTCGAAATTAATTCGAAAGAACGCGGCTTTTCTTTCGATGGCGGTAAACCTCATTTCACGAGGAAGAACGCCTTCTTTCGAAAGTTCCTCTTTCGAAAGAAGGCGTTCTTCAATGTAAATAGGGCTTCTTCCAAAGAGAGCATCCAGACTCACTGGATGCTTTCTTTCGAAAAAGCAAGCCGCTTTTTCGAAATTTCTCCGTGCAGTCTAGACGCTCTCTTTCGAAAGATGCTTTCGAAAGAGCCTCTTTCGAAAGAAGCCTGCAGTCTAGACATAGCCTGGGAAAGAATCAGAGCAGCTCAACTAACTACAGAGCAAAAGAACAGTGGGTTTTGCCCCCAGATATTCTAGTGACAGACGTGTCAAGGAGCACAGCACTAATGAGAACAGAATAAGTCAGGTAGGGCTTTGTAATCTGGCTGGTCATACTTGGGCCGAGCCAGCTGGGTGCTCAGACCCATTTACTAACCATCCAGGCGAACACTGCAATGAGGACATACCCTAGCAACTGAACATCATGAATTAGCATTTCACAGATCAGTGTCTTCTGCCACTCACTGCACAGAAAATATGCCATGAACAATATAAAGGGACACCTAGATGCACAAATGGGTTACCCACTCTTAAACAAGACTATACACTTTATATCCCCCATTGCATTCAGTGCCCATTTGAAAACACATCCTCTGTGTACCCCAAGGCACTTCACCAAGTGCTAAGATGAAGATACCAGATTCCTAACATCAGATTAGGGCTTGGCAGAATTCAATTTTTCAATAACTCTGATGGATAATATTTATTATTTTTTAATATTTGTTTCCATTTTCATTTATTTAAATTTGCCTATTTGCCCAAAAATATGGGTTTCAAGCATTTTTAAACTTTTATCTATTTAAATGTTCACTCTTGTTGGAAATTATGACAGGAGTCAATTATTTAATAACAATACATGCTGGAAGTCAAAATGTTTGTTTCGTAACCATTAAAATAGAAATTGTTAACATCACATGTCAAAATTCACAAAATAAATATTCTTAAATCAAACATTTTTCTTACTTTGCTCATTAGTAAATTTTGATTATTACAAATGAAAATATTTTTTTCATTGGTTTATGTGCGGGGGCGGGGGGTTGTGAAATTGATATTTGCCAATATTTACCTATAAAAAAAATAACCCTGCCAAGCCTAATACAATATTAACTTTATGACCAAAAGACAGAATAATGCATCCACAAAAAGCGGCCAAAATAAGGTTGCACTGGCAATCTTGAATCTGGCATTTCTTAACTTTTGAGTACTTTACTTTAAAACTTCAGTGTTCCATCAACAGAGTTTTCAATACATATGAGTTTTCCATAGCTTCCTTGCTGTTTTACAATCCTCCTTAGATAATGTTAACTGGAACCATAAGCAGCCACAGAAAGAAAAATTATACCTTACTGTGTGAAACAGACAATCTCTACAATAAATTAAGTGAAGTTAAAATTAATTGATGAGACAAGTCAATTGTGATTGCAAGCTGTTACTAAAGAGAAAATGCTACAAATTATTTGGGTTTGGTAAATGACTATATTAGCTTTGGAAGATATAGAAATATTTATCCTGCAAGAAGTCAGAGAGAACTGATGTGTATGCTTGGCGGGTCATATTGTATTTGCTTAGGCAGAAAAACAGGAAATTTCTGCTGGTAAATGGCTAGCCAGTTAAGGTATTTTTCCTCTTGCTGCAATGTTTTTCTTGGCAGTACAATATGCTAACTTTAGAAGTGTCTGAATGCCTTTGCTAAACAATTAGTATAAAATAAACTCCTTTGTATTTCACCCAGTCACATTCCTTAATGTGTGTCCTGAAACTGCTTTTCCTTGTATTGTGCAAATCAAGAGTTTGAACACATAGGGCCAAATTGTGAACTGAAGAAGGTATAAATCAAGAGTAACTACATTGCAATAAAACCTGATAATTATTCACATTAATGCTTGTTATTTACATTTCAATTTGTACCATTACTTGCACTCTTACCTTGAAATCTTGATCAAAAGGTAATATTTAATATTATCTGAAAGAGCAATGGAAGTATTATATACCAGAGGTGGAGCTGTGCCACTGTGTTTGGGCCCACACTCAGGGTGTGTCTAGACTACAGAGTTTTGTCGACAAAAGTGGACTTTTGTCGACAAAACTATACCTGCGTCTACGCTACCACTGAGTTCTGTCGACATAACGTCGACAGAACTCAGCAGTTTTGTCGACGCTGGTAAACCTCATTTTATGAGGCATAACGCCTTCTGTCGACAGAGTTCTGTTGACAGAAGGGGTTATTGCATGTAGGGTTGTGTCTAGACTACAGGGTTTTGTCGACAAAGCAGCTTGCTTTGTCGACAGAACTGAATGTAGTCTAGACGCTCTTTGTCGACAGAAGCTTTGTTGACAGTATCTGTTGACAAAACCCTGTAGTCTAGACGTACCCTCAAACTTCCCCAAAGCCTGAAGGTGATTGGGTCTGGAGTTTCAGTTTGCCTCTTTGTAGACACATGGGCCAGTGATGACATTTAGATTGGGAGCCAAACATACACAGTGAATTCCTTTTCAGGGTGGATTTTGATTTCTCATTGTGTTACCGTAAACTGTTTTACTGACTGGGAATCAGAAGGGTGAAAAAGTACTATTACCATAAATAATGTAACAGGATATTCTAGAACAATATCCCTAAGCACCATAGTAGCACGGCATTAAGTGATAGGGAGTGGCACCATTGCCTTAAAACACTGCTCTGTGAGTTTGATAGTGCAAAAAGCACATCTTGTATTATGTTCCTTAGGGAACTAGGTACACTGCTGGTGCTCAACAATGCAACTAAACTTATGTTTAGAAGGGCTGATTCTGAGCCAAGCAATCTGATGTGCTGAAACTTGGCTTAGTGACGCATTTAAATAGGCAGCTGCAGTCCTGGAGCTTTGAACTTCTACCTGTACTTCAGTAAAGCATTGTTAGTTTTGCTACAGGAACTAAGTGTATGTCAGTGGAGTTCCTCCAGCAAGGCAGGAAATGCTTTGCAGCCCAAGAGGGGCATGAGGATTTCCAGGATGTATGGAGTAGCAGAGCAATTATGTAAGCTGCTTCAAGGACTGTATCATTTAAAGCTGCTTGTTACCTGCCCAGCTATTCCCCACTGATGCCCAAAGAAATTTCACAGTTAGTGAACACATCCCCCATTTGGCTGCTCAGTGGAGCAGACTTATTATTCTCATTGTAAGTGATCTCAGTGCCACTAGATGGGACAGTGCACAACATCCAGTAGGTATCTTTCGAAAAAGCCTCTTTCAAAAAAGAGCGTCTAGACTGCAAGCAGTACTTTTGAAAAAGCAAGCCGCTTTTTCGAAAGAGAGCACCCAGGCAGTCTGGATACTCTCTTTCGAAAAAGCCCTGTTTGCATTCAAGAACGCCTTTTTTCGAAAGAGCACTTTCGAAAAAAGGTGTTCTTCCTCGTGAAATGAGGAGTACCGCCATCGAAAGAAAAGCCACGTTCTTTCGATTTAATTTCAAAAGAACGCGGCTGTAGTCTAGACGCAGGTGAAGTTTTTTCGAAAAAACCCTGCAGTCTAGGCACAGCCTTAGTGTGCAATGTTACCAGGCTCTGCTAAATGACTGCTTTGTTCTAAACCAGAGATGGCTGCATTTCAGGAGCAGGCAAAGCAATGTCTGTGTAGCTTGCAAAGTGTTTTATGATCATTAGTGAAGAAAAGTACTTTATAAATACACATTCATTGTCAGCAAAGTAGACTTATTTGCCCACAATCTTTGGACTATCTAGACCTATGGAAAGCTTTTAGGAAGGCATTTTTAATCAAGCGTGTGACTCTTAGAAATAATTGATAACTATATATTTCCGAAAGATCAAAGCCTGCTGTCAAAGACATTAGATTACCCACTATTAATTTTCAGTAGTTCTCATGAGAATTATATACAGCTGGTGGTTTTTCTTAGAAGATTAGAATAAGCTGTGTAATGTGTAGCAATGAAACTGGCAAGGATTTGGGGGGAAAGGACAGACTCTTTCCTTAGTTACTGAAAGCTAAATCTTTCTATTTAATTCAGCACTTTAACTGTATTCAGCTACAT
Organism: Pelodiscus sinensis; assembly: GCF_052426305.1. Classification (NCBI taxonomy): domain Eukaryota; kingdom Metazoa; phylum Chordata; order Testudines; family Trionychidae; genus Pelodiscus; species Pelodiscus sinensis. The sequence continues at coordinate 20,238,772 of NC_143054.1, forward strand.
CAGAAAGCATTACAGAGAACATTTTATAACTGCCTGTGTCTTTCAATGAAAAGCTAAACATGATATTTTACTATTATTCCAGTATACTGTAGGAAGAATCCAATTTATATTGGCCAGTGTCAGTGCTCACAGATTTTCTCATTTCCAAATCATTTCCTCTCATTCTCTTAGACTTAAAATAATGCTAAAATCAGTTTTATCTACTCACTGTCTCTTTTTCTTCCTCCCCACCCCTTTTCCTCCCCACCCCCTTCCCTCGCCCTCCCTGCTTCCCTTACTTATTCTTGGATCTGGACTCATTATACTCCGGTCATCTGAAGAAGTGAGTTTTGCCCACGAAAACTCATGATACCCATCCACGTGTTTTGTTAGTCTTTAAAGTGCTACTAGACTATTTGTTGTTTTTTAAGTTTTTTCTAAAAGTAAAAATGGGTGATTCCACAGCAAAATCAGATGGAGCATTAGCCATTCAGATGGCTACAGAATGACAGAAAATTCTGAACTGAATATTTTGCTTCATCCACAATTAGAAGCTTTAGTGATATGTGAAATTTTGATTATAACATTCTCAGTGAATAATAAACTGAAATCCTCTCAATGAATACTGTACTGGCAGTTAAGTAATATTTAAAGCCAATCAGCATTTGGATAATCTGGAATATCTGTAAACAATGATTTCTTCAAAGCTATAGCTACGATTCCTCTTTGAAATGGCTCTTTTGAAGTTTTCTTTGCATGGCCATAAAACAAAAGACCCTCTGTTTAAAGGATTACATTAGAGGACTTTTTTCATGTATTTATTTGTTGGAAGGGGCTGATAGGGAAGAAGACCCCATAATGCTATGGAAGTATATTAAGGCTGCCACTGAAATGTTACTTAGATCTTTCTCCAAAAGTGGGATACATTTTCATGCTAATCTTTCATTATTGTTTCTTAGCCCACAAATTATCAAAGAGCATGCTTTTATTGATCTTACTATCTTTTCTTTTAATAGCTTTTTTGTAGTTTTCATCTGGTATGCATTTTTGAGATATGTACTTCAAAAAAGTGACAAGATTTGTACTTGTTTTAAAAACACTACTTCTTGTACAAGGATAGGTTAACTTTGTATCTTTGCATTTTCATCACTTGGAATAATGGTAACATACCACCTTTAACTTTTCATTGAAAGACACCGACTGTTATATGGTATTCTCTGTAATACTTCCTTATGTAGCTGAATATAGTTAAAGTACTGAATTAAATAGAAAGATTTTGCTATTATGGTAAATTTCCCCATGTAAACAATCTCTTATTATAGATGATAATCAGACCATCTTGTTTCCCTGCATATATGAATATCCATACCATTTTTTTGAGGAGCATAGGATCTTTCAAAAAATGTTTTTTTTTCTGAAAGAACAGCATCTAGATGGTGGTTTCACTTTCAAAATACCCTTTTTCGAAAGAACACTGTGATGCGATTGTGCAAATGAAGCATGGGATATTTAAATCCCCATTTCATTTGCACTTTCCATCTGCCTAATTTACATCCTTCTTTCAAAAGAGGGATGTAGTTTAAACATGATAATGTTTAATTACAATTCCAGGTGGATTTCTGTCACCTCTGTGTAGGGTCCAACTTCTATTATTAATTTTGACAAATAAGCTTCTGGCTGAATAGAACTGTAATGGAAACTCATCACACATATAATTTACATGCTACACATTTAATTATGACGGTTATTTAACAATTAAGCCTTCCATGTCTTGATTTTCCAGTTTATATTATTTATTCCTCTACCTGGCATAGATACATATTTGCTTAATTACTTCTAATATCTTTCTGAATGTTAATCTTCTATTCTGCACACCTTTCTTATCATGATAGCAAATCCTGTGACCTAATTCATTCTGTATAGGTTTGATTTTCCTTACTGCTCATGATGAATAGAATCTGCTTAGTTTAAGGCTGTAAATCACATTCCAATATAGCCGCCTGTTTTTTCATAACCTCATTTGAGCTGAAATTTTTCACTGATTACTTTTTGGAGTGAAAAGGAGACCTGGATTAAAATTCCCATCGCCATTATTTTAGTTTGATGGTGGGGTGGGACATTTCCACGTTCCTAGAAGCCTCCGGGAGAAGGGGCTTTGCTGGGACAGTCAGCCATCAGTATTGCCTGGAATGCATCATGCTGCCCTGCCCCCACCCCTTAGAGCCACCCAGAATGCACCACATGGCTCCAACAGTGATTTAATGGGCCCAGGGCTCTGACAGTTTCTGCAGAAACCATGGCCAGGATCCATAGACCCTTTTAGAATCTCTGGGCCCTGGGGCAGGTGCCCTCTTTGCCCTTTCTGTCAGCAGGCCTCTTTGAGGGGTTAGGACTTAACTGGTGCATAGGTGGATTAACTCACCTATAGCCCTCCTGAGGAGCAGGACCTTTACTTAGTTTGAAAAATAAACTGCTTTAATTGGAAAATGATGATGTTTGAAACTTGCGTGCTGAGCACGTACAAAATAATTTTCTGAGCTCTACAGGGATACATCGAACAAAGACACACTGTGCCCAAGAGTTCACAGTTAGTTGGTTGATTCAAAGGACTTATAAGCACCGATTCTGACACCCAATGCAGCTTTGGGTTTCAAGACATGTCATGTGATCACACCAGGAAAAGGAAAGTGCCTATAAAATTGCATGGAAAAGGTTTGAGTCAATAAAACATTAAGATTTGTACAAGAAATTCCCCAAAGGTAAAGTTGCATTGGCAATTTAACTCAGCAATATTTTCTCATCCTTTTCCCCTTGTTCAGTCTAAAGCTGACTGGATGAAGGATTGTTCTTTCTTTAATGGAAGCCCATATTGCCTTTGGGCCATCCTCTAGAGGTCCCAGTTTCCCAGGACTCTCTGCTGGTCTTGCTCATACTTTTCAATCTTCTCTCCACCCTCAAGTCCTTATGTCTCAGTCACTAGTGTGTCAAAGACCCTGATAGTCAGAAAGTTATGTTACTTCTGCATGTGTCACTTATGCGACCGCTGCTAGGATAGCGTGTCCAGTCCTGGAGTCTATAATTCAAAAAGGATGTTGACAAACTGAAGAGGTTTCAGAGACAAGCCACAGGAATGACTGACTGAATAGAAAACATACCTTATAGCAAGATTCAATGAGCTCAATCTATTTAACGTACAAAGAGAAGCTTAAGAGGTGATTTGGTCACAGTTCAAAAATTCTTCAAGCTTGCACACTAGAAACGGCAGTGCAGATGTTGAGGCTTGCATGGCTAATGCATACACACCCTAGTCAGGGAGGATAGCTTCCTGCCCAGCCTAAAATTGCCATCTTTCTTCTTGCATAAAGCTCTACACCCCTGCCTTTGGGGCCCTGACCCCCACTCTCTCCATCTACCCTCCTTCTTTCACTTGCTTCAGCTAGGAGTGAGATCTCTGGTATGAGGCCAGGGATGAGGGATTTGGGGTGCTAGAGGGACTCATATATGGGCTGAGGTGTTTGGAGTATGGGAGGCAGATCAGGACTGAGGCAGCGAGAAGGAGTGTGGGGGACAAGAGGAAGTCTCCAGAAGGGGAGGTGCAATCTCTGAGGTGGGGCTGAAAATAACTCCAGGCTAGCACTGAGGGGTTCAGAGGGCAGGAGGAGGATTAGGGCTGGAACAGGCATTTGGGACACTGGAGAGGGTACGGAGTACAGGATCTGGGCGACGTACCTCAAACAGCTCCCAGAACTGCAGCATGTCTCTCCTCCAGCTACTAGGTGGAGGCACATCCAGGTGGCTCTGCACGCTGCCCTGTCCGCAGGCACTGCCCCTGCAGTTCCCATTGACCACAGTTCCCAGCCAATGAGAGCTGAAGAACCAGAACTTGGGGCAGAGGCAGTGTGCAGAGTCCCTTGGCTGCTCCTATACCTAAGAGACAGAGGCAGGACATGCCACTGTTTCTGGCAGCTTCACAGAGCCAAGGCAAGCAAGTAGTCTGCCTTAGCCCTGCTGTGCTGCCAACTGGACTTTTCACAGTCCAGTTGGCAGTGCTGACCAGAGTCACCGAAGTCCCTTTTGGACCTGACATTCTGGTTGAAAACGAAATAATCTGGCAACCCTAGCCCTGCCCCCACTCTTGCTGGCCTACCTGCCAGAGCAGCCCAAAACCCTGGCCAGCCCACCTGTGCTTGGAGCAGGCTGCAGGAGCTCCATCTGCTACAGAGCCCCGAGCCCAGGCTGAGCGGGGGCATTAGCAGACATTTGAGGAGGTTCACTCTCAGCTGCAGTGTAGACACACCTATAATCTATTTCTTCACTCAGGCAAAAGCTGGTGTGTGAGAAATGGCTCTTACAACATGAAAAATTCACTTTACGGTACATGTGCCATGGGTGAAAATCTCATAAGCCCACACAACTATTAAGCAAAAAGGACATCTCCTAAAACCCCCAAACAAGCAGTCCACTCTCCACCTAATTCCCTTCTCTACTGAACATCACAGCAGAGAGGTCCCTTGTGCCCTTTGGAAAAGGTCAATGTTCACAGACTCTCAGGATTTCTTCCTATGTTTCACCCACACTTTGCAACCTGGTGTCTCAGCCACAACATTTGTGGGTAAAGAGAAAAGGCTGGCCCTGGAATTCCCTTTAATGCTCATTAGTGGTTCTAACCAGTTAAATGCAATCATTGTTCAGTTATAAAAAAGCATTTCCATTCCCATCAGTGCCTGTGCATGCTGAGTTACCCGCAGTCCTACCTACCAATTAACTATTATTATTACAGCTGTCAAGCAATTACAAAAATTAATCCCAATTAATCATGAGAAAATAGTACTGTTAAACAATAACAGGATGAAATGGATTTAAATATTTTTGGATATTTTCTACATTTTCAAATATGTTGATTTCAACTATAACTCAGAATATAAAGTGTGAAATCCAAAAATATTAAATAAATTTCAGTTGGTACTCGGTTGTTTAACCATGCAATTAATTGGTATTAATTTTTAATCGTGGTTAATTTCTTTGAGTTAATCGCATGAGTTAGCTGTGATTGACAGCCCTAATTATTATTAGTCATTTATTTTTATGGGTCTTAATGGCAATAGCTTTCTAGGTGTCTTGAACAATGTGAAGTTACAATGAAATAAAGTACTAAGATTAATAGCACTTTTATAATACAGCGAATTAAAATAGAATTTCAGTGAGTAGAGAAACAGTCATTTCAGTTTGAAGACTATATGCAGTTAATACATTCTAGTGGTGTCTTTTCAGAGATGCTCACATCTGAGCACTGAGTGATGAAGAATACAGTTTTACAATACTTAGATACCTAAGTCCTGGTTCAGCAAGATACATAAGCAAGTGGGTCTACTCAGGTGCTGAAGGCAAAGCACAAGTTTAAATACCTTGCTGAATCAGGGAATAAACTGGGATTCAGGTGCCTAAATGGAGACACCTATGTTTGAACATTTGGGGCTAAATTGTGCAGGGAACATAGCCAGGCCACTGAGGGCAGGTCTACACAGCAGGGCAAAACTCGAATTAAGCTATGCAACTTGATCTATGTCAGTTGCGTAGCTGAAGTCGAAATAGCTTAATTCGGCTTTGGGTGCCGTCTACTCAGCTGGAAGTCCGAGGAAGAGCACTCTTCCTTCAACTTCCCTTACTCCTCGTAAAATGAGGATTACAGGAGTCAGAGTAAGACGTCCTCGAGCTCGACATCATTTCGAAATAATGACTTGCTGTGGGGAGACACACTATGTTATTTCAAAATAACATTGCTATGTAGACATAGCCTTAGGTACTTAGGTTTCTAAGCCACAAGGGTCCTTTGGAAATGTTACCTTTCATCCTTAAAAACAAAACATTTCAAATGAAAAAAAGCATTTATTTCACTTGAAAGTTTTCACCTAAGTTTTCAGTTTTTCAATTAAAGAAAATGTGTTTCATTTTCTTCAGTATGGAAATAACAAGGGAGAGAATGAGGGAAAAGTTAAAAAATTGAAAAACGTTCAGATTCTTCAGACCCAAAAGTCTTTCAAGTTTTGATTTTCAGAAAATGTTGACCAAAGGGAAAATTTGTTTGGATTGAAAAGCCATATCTCCTGGGAAAATAATCACAGCAACAGAAAATAAAGCCAAGCTTCTCCATCAACAGTGAGTTCTTCTTGCTATGCCAGGAATGACATCACCCACCACTGGAACCTATCTGTCTCTGAGGTGAAGAGTGTCAAATGTTTAAAAGCACATTGCAATGCCTTACAGGAAAATCCTGTGAAAGGGAATAGTGTCAAAATCACAGCTGAAACATGGGAGTTGTTTAAGGAGCTGATACAAAGCCCACTGCAGTCAGTAGAAGTCTTTTCATTGACTGTAGGAGGCTTTGGCTCAGGGCCTAACAGCACCCACAACAATGCTCAACCCAGGGTTAGAACATACAGGAAAAGGAGAATACCTTGATACTTTGATAGTTTGACCACACTACAGCTACATCTAGACTGCACGCCTTTTTAGACAGAGGCTTTGTCAACAAATACTGTTGACAAAGCCTCTGTCGAAAAAGAGCATCTAGACTACAACCACTTCTGTCCAAAAAGCAAGCCGCTTTTTCGAACGAGAGTGTAGACGCTCTCTTTCGAAAAAGCACAGTTTGCATGCAATAGCGCCTTTTTTTGAAAGAGTACTTTCGAAAAAAGGCATTATTCCTTGTAAAACAAGGTTTACCACCACCAACAAAACTGTTGCATTCTGTCGACAGAACGTGGCGGTAGTGTAGACGCAGGTATCGTTTTGTCGACAAAAGGCCAGTTTTGTTGACAAAACCCTGTAGTCTAGACATACCCGTGTAGACGCAGGTATAGTTTTGTCGACAAAACCCTGTAGTCTAGACACACTATAAGCCTTACCTTCATACCCCTTTCTGGTACTGTCTGTTCTAGTCAGCCTTGCTACAAGAGAGATCATCAGGCAGCCTCCTACTCAGGGAGGCTACGTCTAGATTGAAGGCTTCTTTCGGAAGAAGCTTTTTTCGGAAGAGAGTGTCCACACAGCAAAAGTGCATAGAAAAAGCAATCTGCTTTTTCAACACAGAGCATCCAGACTGAATGGACACTATCTCGTATGTAAGCTGTGATTGCTATGGACGGAATGGCCCCACCAGGGCACCTGTGCTTTTTCCTCTTTTCTCTTCTTTCGAAAGAACTCCCTCTTCCCCATCCACACATGCCTTTTTGCAAAAGAACTTTTTCAGAAAAAAGGCTTCTTCCTCATAGAATGAGGAGTACCAATGTCACAAAACCCCCTCTGTTCTTTCAATTTTCTTGCGGAACAACACAATTGCAGTGTGGACGTTCCTCAAGTTTTGTCAGAAAAAGGGCTGTTTCTGTAGTGTAGGCATACGGTACCCAAAGTGTAAGCTGTTCATACACACTGGGGTGGGGATTCTGTGACCACTTTCTCCCCCTTACGACAAGTCTCAAATGCTTATTTGGTGCCCAGCTGTTCTAAAAAAGCCCTTCAGCCTCTGAAGCTGGTGAGCAGGGATTTTTCTTGGTTTGCCCCCCTTTCCTCTGTCCCTTTGTCTGCCTTCTGTGAACTCTGCAGGGCTCTTTTTTTTTTTTTTTGCCTGCTTTGAAGTTAAATCTGCTCACCCAAGAATGTGGAATTGTAAATATGAAATGGCTTTTGTTGTTCTTTTTAGCTTATTGATAGTCTTGGAAAAGAGAATGAAAGTCTGGCTGTTTTTTTTTTTTTTTTTTTTGCCTGAAAAGTTCCTCTTGAATTAAAATATAGTTGCAACTTTGCAAACTCTAGGCTCTTGTTCCAGGCAGACGGATGTATTTTAATAGTGCTATGCCCAGGTGTAATGGGTTGGGGACAGCGACATGGCCTCACTCTGACCGTGAAGAGAAAGGGCCCTCTAAGACCCTTTGGTGAGTGGGTCTAGCCTCCCTTAGCCCTGCCCACAGGAAGCAGGAAGCGGGAAACAGGAATATAAGAGCTCAGAGCTCAGTGGGAGCCCAGCATCCGAACAGGCCAGATCTGGGCCTCATTATGACTTTTGTGGGCCCTAGGCACTTTTGCCATCGTGGGCCCCTTCCTCCATAAAAAAAAATATTAAAAATTATTTTTGATATAACTTTAAATACTTCAACATTTTTTTCTGTTTTAAGCAAAATTTAATAGATTTTCATGGGCCCTAAAAGTTTCCTTTTTTTCTGATGTGAGAAAAAAATTAAAACATTTTCTTCGACCCTAAAAGTTCATTTTTTTTCTTCTGATTTTAAAAGAAATTAAAACATTTTCATTGGCCCTTAAAAGTATTGTGGGCCCTAGGCACTGTGCCTACTGTGCCTAATGGATATGTCAGCCTGGGCCAGATGCTCAGCCTCAGCTCCCGCAGCAAAGTGCCCAGCTATGCTGTGCCCGACAGGAGGACTGGGTTGGGCTGCCAGGACCCCTGACAGCCCCTGATGACTTGCTCGGGCCACCGAGACTGCTGCCACGGCCCGAAGACTCACCAAAAGGACCCCCATTGGGCCTCAATGACTGGACCAGTCCCCCTGGGCCCCTGCCTGAGCCGGAGCCAGAACCAATGGACACACTGCCAACACCTCGGTCCCTGGCTGACCCCGGCTAGTTCGGACCCCGTGCCGTGTGGCTACATGCGGCACGGACTAGCTAGTTCGGATTAGGCTTCCTAATCCGAATTAGCTGTACGCCTCGAGGCGTACAGATAATTCGGATTAGGAAGCCTAATCCGAACTAGCTAGTCCGTGCCGCATGTAGCCACACGGCACGGGGTCCGAACTAGCCGGCATTTAAAAATGGCGCCGGCCAGCTTTATGCAAATGAAGCCCGGGAAATTCAAATCCCGGGCTTCATTTGCAACTCCGTATGACTACATTACCCCCCCTAGTTCGAACTAGGGGGGTAGTGTAGACATACCCATAAGTACTGTATTTAGATTTTATTTACTAGCTACCAGTTGCAGAAACCTCCTACTTAAACTATAATCCCTTCTATCTTAGTTTTACAGGCACTTTTTTGGAGTAGGTTAGAATAAATGGCCAGCGGGTATATGAACAGCACATGCCTATACTTATTTCCTGTCTTGAATTCTTCTGGGTCCCATTGGCTAATTGTGAAGGCATTTCAATTATCTTATTTTTCCTTCTTCTTTTTTTTTTAAATTTTACACACACAATTTTTTGCCTTTTTAAATTTAATGCCTGAAGGAAGTCATCTTAATGTATCCTGCAGAAAATGCCGATGGAATTGAAAATTCCCTGGGTCAATTTAGAAAGATCATGGGTGAAATGCAAAGCAACTTCCTCTTCTCTTCCACATAGGTAGGTGAAGAACTCCCATGTATACAGATCTTAGGGGCACAACCTGATCTGTATATTGGATCTTCATCTTCCGTATCTTGTTCCTGATTAGTTTGTAACCTCCCAGGGGCAGAGACGAGGGGCCTGATTCTATTTTGCTTGCACCTAATATAGCTATTTCCACCTATACAAAGTGGTTTTAAGACATTTCCAAATCAGAATGACAGCATTTAACTCACTTTGCACTGGCGTAAATGTGTACAAAAGGGATACGCTGCATCGGCCACATCTGCAATCGTTTTCCGCTGCACAGTTCGCAAATAACTCGGGTTTGTTTTATTCACCACACGCAGCACTGCAGCAACACACAAAGCAAGCTGCTGCTGCTTGGAGAGGCAGATTCTGGTCTCCTGAAAGGCAGATGTAGCTTTGTCAGGGGTTTCCACTGGAGCAGGATCAGACCCCAGCTTGCCAACCTCCTGGCTACAATGTCCGGCTGGCTCCCTCTGAGTTCCAGACAGGCCACCAAGAAAAGAAACCTGATCCCGTACACAGCTAAGCACGTCTGCAGATGTGGAGGACATTCATCACCTCCTGAGATCAGACCCCATGCTGCCAGCACATCAAGGACCCCACAAAACACCCACATATGAGGAAGGCCAGGGCTGCTAGGTTTTTATAACAGTCCCAAAGAATCTGCCTCAAAAACACTTAGGATACGACTACATTATGCAGCTTTTACCAACAAATCTGCATCAACACTGTTGCTATAAATGACACCACAGAACTAGACATTGGCGTGTGAAAATGTTGTTTATTGGCACTTTTACCGGCAAAATACTTCCACCCCCTATGAGCAGATTTCACTTAGCCACAGGAGAGCGCTCCTGCCAACTAAGCAGTGTTCATATTTACACTTGCCACGGCAAACCTCTCTCATTCTGAGGGGGAGGGGATGTTTTTAAGCACCCGTGAACCACAAAAGTTTTGTGGATCAGGCACAAGTATACACATATCCTTAGTTAGCCAGTGTTTTCAGAGCAATGGTAGCAGATGCAGACACCAGATAAAAAAGCAGAACAGCCATAAGTGCAGAGACTTATGGTCAATCAGAAATACACAAAGCAGACACTACTAAAATTTTTTGTCATACATTTAGCAATAATTCAGATTGTAAACTCCTTGTAACCAGGACCGTGTCTTATCTGTTTGTACAGCACTTAGCTAATCGTGCTGTGATCCTAACAAGGGCCCTTGTTAGTGTGAAATGTAAATATTTAACAATAACATCTGGACATTTTCTGGTTACTGTACCTGTATAGATAAATATTTATCAAACCCATTGTGCTCTGGCTTATAATACTGGGACACCTGATAAAGAGAGATGAAAATTAACATAACACACACAGCAACAGATACTTTCCTTTTCCTCTGTTAGTTAGCTTTATCTACAGGCCTAGTGGTATTTTTATGACAAACCCTGAAGAGCATTTTCCTTTACTCCATATGGCAACGTGATTTCTGTCTACAGAGGAAGGTTATGAGAATATTTGGAGTTCTAAGGATTCTCTGGGTACTGCAGAGTCAACCAAATGGAATTTCCCTGTGCCCATGTGTGCAATCCTTGCATCACTGAGACATTGAAATTCTACCTCCGTGTCAATTCATATTGCTGCATATAAATCAGATCCTCCTTGGTGTCCATAATTATGCAACTGTTTGTAAAATACAACTAGAAAAAATACCACTTCTGCTTATAATGAACTGAGCCTTTCATCACAGGCACAGACAGTTTCCTCCTTTGCATCACACGGCCTTCCTTAGGTAGAAAAGAAATTATCATTAAATGTTATATACCACCAGCCTCTGATAAAATAACTCCTGCAAAATGCTGATAGCACTTCCTTGCACAATAGTTGCCAACAGCTATAAAATCATAGAATCATAGACTCATAGAACTGGAAGGGATCTCGAGAGATTATCAAGTCCAGTGCCCTTCCCTCATGACAGGTCCAAGCACCGTCCACTCTAGATCATCCCTGATATGTCTGTCCAACCTGCTCTTAAATATCTCCAGAGATGGAGATTCCACAACCTCCCTGGGTAATTTATTCCAGTGTTTAACCACCCTGACAGTTAGGAAATTTTCTTAATGTCCAACCTAAACCTCCCTTGCTGCAATTTAAACCCATTGCTTCTGTCCTATCATCAGAGGCCAAAGGGAACAATTTTTCTCCCTCCTCCTTGTAACACCCTTTTAGATACTTGAAAATTGCTATCATGTCCCCTCTCAGCCTTTTCTTTTCTAAAATAAACAAACCCAATTCTTTCAGTCTTCCCTCATAGCTCATGTTTTCTAGACCTTTAATCATTTTTGTTGCTCTTCTCTGGACCTTCTCCAGTTTCTCCACATCTTTCTTGAAATGTGATGTGCAGAACTGGACACAATACTCCAGCTGAGGCGTAATCAGTACATAGTAAAACAGAAGAATGATTTCTTGTGTCTTGCTCACAACACTCCTGTTAATGCATCCCAGAATCATGTTTGCTTTTTTTGCAACAGTGTCACACTGTTGGCTCATATTTAGCTTGTGGTCCGCTATGACCCCTAGAACTCTTTCTGCAGTACTCCTTCCTAGACAGTCACTTCCCATTCTGTACATGTGAAACTGATTGTTCCTTCCTAAGTGGAGCACTTTGCATTTGTTCTTATTAAACTTCATCCTGTTTACCTCAGACCATTTCTCCAGTTTGTCTAGATCATTTTGAATTATGACCTTATCCTCCAAAGCACTTGCAACCTCTCCCAGGTTGGTATCATCTGCAAACTTAATAAGCGTACTCTCCATGCCATCATCTAAATCAGGGGTTGGCAACCTTTCTGAAGTGGTGTGCCAAGATTTAACCCTCCTGCCCTGGGCTGTGCTGCTCTCCCTGGAGGGAGGGAGGAGCTCTCCACCACGTACCCTGCTTGGTCTCCTGTCCTGGACTCCGCTTCAACTTTTCCTGTGGGGAGGGGCGGTGCAGTGCATGCGTTTCCCATGAGGGTAGATGCGGCGCAGAACCTTGGGGGTTCCTCTGCCCTCCCTGCAGGAAGCCGGCACTGGCTCCAATCTTGCAGAGGGGCACAATGCTGGATCGCCAACACAGACTGGGATCAGGGTGGCTCGGTGGGGTAGTTCAGGAAAAAGAGCAAGGCGGAGCAGATGGGTGACTCTGGGGTGTCTAGCCTTGCTGGAAGCGGGGTCTTGAGGGGATCCTGTCCATGGTGCCCTTGCCTTCCTGCTAGGGACCCAGGTGCCCAGGAGCCAACACGGCTTTTGGACAGGGAGTTCCCACCCCACACGCGTTTTCCTTGCCCCTCAGCTGCCCCCACCGCCCAGTCCTGGAGCCATAACCCAGGCAGCGCTCACCCTCTAGCGCAGTGGTTCTCAAACATTTTGGTTCATGGACCACCTGGCTCAATGCAAACCTTTTCACAGACCACCAGTTGCTAATGGAAACTCACTGTTAATTACATAATAATGTCCAAGTCATTTTGCTAGTGCTGCAGCCAAGGAGACCGGTTTAATTTAAATGATTAAACAGATTAAGTGTTCTAACTGTCTCATGTTAGTTTATCAAACTTCATTTTAAATAAACTAAAATGTTAATTTATGTCCAGCACAAAAGGTTTCAATGTTTCCTTTATTTACGGCAGGGGTGAGGAACGATCAGTTGGGGACCACACAAGTGAGAAGCAAAAAATCTACTCCAACTGTCCCCCTCGCAACCCTCTGAGCCTGACCCCAACACATCCCAGTCCCCAATTCCCTCCTTACTTCCTCACCCTGGTCCCCGCTTCCCACACCCCTGGTCTCCACTCCCCCACCCGTCCCATGCAGGTGTTTGCAGCTCTGTGTGGAGTCCCTGTGCTGCCTGGTGGAAGCAGGAGAGGAGCCAAGACCGCTCTTGGGGGCACCAGGGGTGGACTTCCCCACCCCATTTCTTCCTTCTTCCCCAGCTCTCCTGCATGCTGGCAGGGTCGGGGCAGCGGAGCAGCAGTGGTGTGGCCAGGCCCTAGGGGCAGGGCAGCCTGTTCCTCCGCACACACCTGTAAGTCCCTGCATTCTGGTGGGGCTGGGGCAGGTAGAGCAGCAGCGGTGCACGTAGGAAGGCCAGAAACGCAATCCTGTGGGCCTGCACAGGGTCCTTGTGCCGCCTGGTGGAAGTGGGCAGGGAGCCGGGGCAGGTCCTGTGGATACCGGGAGCAGACTCTCTCCCCCATTGCTTCTTTCTCCCCCAGTTCTCCTGCATGCTGGCAGGGCCGGGGCGGGTGAAGCAGCAGCAGCGCACATGTGGGGATGGGGCCTCACTCCCATGGTGGAACTGTCCCAGCTGTGAGTGGGATCCCTATATCTCCCGGAGGAGGTGGGTGGAGAGCCAGGGCGGCTCTTGGGGAAACTGGGAGCAGACATGAGTTAGGGCTTTCTTCACCTCTCTGCCTCCTGTGCACCCAGAAGCCAGAGCTAGCGCTCCAAGCTTTGCAATGGTGTGGACTCCAGGGGAGGAAGGGGGAGGTGGAGCTCCCACCGCAGACTCTGTGTGCCACTGCAAATCTACTTGCGTGCCATATATGGCACGTGTGCTGTAGGTTGCCAACCTCTGATCTAAATCATTGAACAGAACCAGTCCCAAAACAGACCTCTGTGGAACCCTACTTGTTATGCCCTTCCAGCATGACTGTGATCCATTAATAACTATTCTCTGAATATTCCACTGCTTCTCCGTTATCTACAACGCTTGTTATCCTATCAAAGAAAGCTATCTGATAGGTAACAGCCAGCATGGAAACATAAAAAACAAATCATGTCAAACCAATAACCTTATTATCTTCCAGATGTTTGCAGATGAATTCCTTAATTACTTGCTCCATTATCTTCCCTGGCACAGAAGTTAAACTGACTGGTAATTTCCTGGGTTATTCTTCTTCCCCTTTTTATAGATGGGTACTATATTTGCCCTTTTCCAGTCTTCTGGTATCTTCCCTGACTTCCATAACTTTTCAAAGCCGATAGCTAAAGGATCAAATACCTCCTCTATCAGCTCATTGAGCATTCTAGGATGTATTTCATCAGGACCTGATGACATGCAAATATCTAACCTTTCTAACGCTACATCTAGATGGCAATTCAGAAAAGGAAAAGCTATTTGCGGTACACAAATTGCATATCTTTTTCCGCTTTACTGTCGAAAGAGACTTTTCTGAAATTTGGCACGTCTGCCTGCCATGGCACAAAATTTTGGAAAAAAAAGTGTTCTTTCTACACAGCCCTTATTCCTCATAAAATGAGGTTTACAGGGATGGCAAAAGAGCACATCTGCTTTTTCAAAATATTTTCCAAAAAAGTGGACTTGTTCCTTGGATGCTGCATTACTTTTCCAGGATACCTCTGGTATCCCAGAAAAGTAATGCAGTCTAGATGTAGCCTCAGTAATTTTTAACTCTTTTTTTTATGTTAACTTCTAAACCTACCCATTTCCACTAGCATTCACGATGTGGATTGATGTTAGGCATCCTTTACCATTAATCTTCTTGGTGAAAACCAAAACAAAGAAGTCACTAATCACCTCTGCCATTTCCAAATTTCCTGTTATTGTTTTGCCCTCTTCACTGAGCAATGGGCCTACCCTGTCGTTGGTCTTCTTTTTGCTTCTAATATATTTGCAGAATGTCTTCTTGTTCCTCTTTATGGCTGTAGCTAGTTTGAGCTCGCTTTTTGCTTTTGCCTTTCTAATCTTGCCCCTGCACACTTCTGTTGTTTGCTTATATTTATCCTTTGTAATTTGACCTAGTTTCCACTTTTTATACGATTCCTTTTTGATTTTTAGATAATGCAAGATCTCCTGGTTAAGCTAAGGTGGTCTCTTGCCTTACTTTCCGTCTTTCTTACGCAGTGGAATAGATTGCTTTTGGGCCCTTAATAATGTCCCTTAGAAAAACTGCCAACTCTCTTCAGCTACAGGCATAAAGGGAAAAAAGAAGACATTCTATAAATATATTAGAAGCAAGAGGAAGACCAAGAACGAGGTAGGCCCCTTGCTCAGTGAGAAGGGAGAAACAGTAACAGGAAACTTGGAAATAGCAGAGATGATTAATGACTTCTTTGTTTCGATCTGATGAAAGGAATGCCTAACATAGTGAATGCTAGTGGGAAGGGAGTAGGTTAAGAAGATAAAAAAAAAGAACAAGTTAAACTCACTAGGAAATGTTAGATAATCATGGAAGACAGGAGAGATTCCAGAAGACTGGAAAAAGAGCAAATATAGTGCCCATCTATAAAAAGTGAAATAAAAACAGCCCAGGAAACTATAGACCAGTCAATTTAACTTCTGTGCCAGGAAAGATAATGGAGCAAGTAATTAAGG
The DNA here is from genome assembly GCF_052426305.1 of Pelodiscus sinensis. Taxonomy (NCBI): domain Eukaryota; kingdom Metazoa; phylum Chordata; order Testudines; family Trionychidae; genus Pelodiscus; species Pelodiscus sinensis. Next base: position 20,254,488 of record NC_143054.1, read on the forward strand.
AAATCATCTGCAAACACCTGGAAGATAATAAGGTGACAGGGAACAGCCAGCATGGATTTGTAAACAACAAATCATGTCAAACCAATCTGATAGCTTTCTTTGATAGGATAACGAGTCTTGTGGATCAGGGAAAAGCAGTGGACATAGTATACCTAGACTTTAGCAGGTAAACAGGATGAAGTTTTAAAAGGACAAATGAAAAATGTTCCACTTAGGAAGGAACAATCAGTTTTACACATACAGAATGGGAAGCGACTGTCTAGTAAGGAGTAGACAGACACCCTCCTCCCTGGCCCAGTGGCCAGTGAGTGCTGTACCTGCATGACCACTGCTCCAACGGTAGACTTCCCCACGCTGAACTGGTTCCCGATGGATCAGTAGCTGTCCAGCGTGGAAACCTTCCACAGGGCGATGGCCACACGCTTCTGGAGGGGGGTGCAGGCCTCATGCGAGTGTCCAGTCACTGCAGAGCAGGGGTGAGCCACTCACAGAGCTCCAGGAAAGTGTCCGTCTTCATCATGAAGTTCTGGGTCCACTGTTGGTCTCCCCAGCGCTCCAGGATGATGGGGTCCCACCAGTCGCTGCTGGTGTCCAGATGCCAGGGAGGCCAGGGGGAGGGGCAAGGGGCTGACGTGCACCAGATGGTGCCAGGCAGCCTTCACCTATTGCTGGCAGGCTTGCAGCAGCAAGTCCAAAAACTGGACCAGAATGCCCAGGGCGAGCTCTGTCTCCATGGTGCCAACTGTGGCGGCGTCCCCAATGAGAACCATCGACACAGGCAGGCAGAGAGGAGAACGCCTTGCTGTCCCTCAGCGAGGTAGGCAAGCAAGCGGAAAAGCTGACAACCGGCTGTCCAGGGGGATCCCTTTAAGCAGGAGCCTCAGATAGCCTCAGACAGCAGCCACACAAAGCAACTAGGGTATGTCTACACTAGCTCAGTAGTTCGAGCTAGGTAGGCAAATGAGGGCAACCAGAGTTGCAAATGAAGCCCAGGATTTAAATATCCCGGGCTTTATTTGCATCATCCTAGGCGACACCATTTTTAAATCCCCCTTAGTACGAACTCTGTGCCCGTGGCTACACGCAGCACAGAGTAGGTAGTTCGAATTAGGATCTCTAATTCGAACTACCATTACTCCTCGTGGAGATCCTAATTTGAACTACCTACTCCATGCCACATGTAGTCATGGACACGGAATTCGGACTAAGGGGTATTTAAAAATGGCGGCGCCCGGGAAGATGCAAATGAAGCCCAGGATATTTAAATCCCGAGCTTCATTTGCAACTCCAGTTGCCCTCATTTGCCTTCCTAGCTCGAACTGTCGAGCTAGTGTAGACATATCCCTACTGACCTGATGCCCTGCTGGAACCGGTTTCAGCTGCCCTTAAATGCGACCCAGCATGCAATCAGTGTGGACGCACTATTTCAAATTAGCAAAACGCTAATTCGAATTAGTTTTTGGGTCTAGATGTGTTATTTTGAATTAGCTTATTTCGAATTAACTAATTCAAAATAAGTTAGTTTGAATTAGCGCTGTAGTGTAGACATACCCTAATAGTATATGGCTAATGACATCTCTTTGAGAAGCACTTTGTGATCTACAAATGGTGATTTATTTGTTGCCATAAGGGAATGATCCTTCGTGTTTATCGCCACTACTTGACACTTCCCAGCCGTCTCCCATGGACAGTGTTCCAAAGATGGACAGGTGCCATCTGCCTTATTTCAAGATGAGAAACTGGAACAGACTAGCTAAGGGTCACATGGTGGGGCGTCAGAGGTCAGGAATAGACCCCCCTGATTCTTGAGCCGTGTGTTCAGCCCCTCCACCCCCCTCCCCCGATCACAGCTCCTACAAGATACATAATGCCCATTAAAGGGACCACAAGTCCTGGAAGGGTCTTAAGAGACTTTCTTCCAGCGGCCAAAGTAACTTAAATTTCTTACAGGTGCTGTTTATCACAACTCAGGTTCAGGCGGGGAGTGGAGGGGGGAGGGGTTGCGATACAACAGTACCTGTAAGAAATGTAAGTGTGAGTTGGGGTGTGGGGTGGGGGCTCAGAGCAGAGGATTGGGACATGGGGAGGGGGCAGGAGGGGGAATGCAGGAATCCTGTCAGGGGGCTGTGGAGGTGGGAAGGTTCATGATTCAGGGTTGAGGTATATGATGGGCTCAAGGCAGAGGGTTGGGGTATAAGGGTGCAGGACTCAGGGCAGGGGGCTGAGCATGTGGAGGGGTTCAGGGCAAGGGCTGGAGGTATGTGGGATGGGGTGGAGGGACCAGGGTAGGGGACTGGGGTAGGTGTGTGGAGGGTGGAGTACAGGATGGGAGGCTTGGGGTTGGGGCAGCCCCAGTTTGTGATCCTACCCTGCACCGCTCCTGTTCCCAGCCAAATAGGAGCTGTGGGGGCCATGCTCAGAGGTGTGAGAAGGGAGCTCCTGGCTCAGTGCCTGCAGTCCTGGCTGCCAGCCCGGTTCTACACACCAGGACTGTCCTGCCACAGGCCCCGCATGCCTGGGCTGTTCTCACGGCTGAGGCAGTTCTACCAATCCTGTGCACCTGGGGTCCTGGCTCCCTGCCCCACATACCTGGGGCTCTCCTGGAGGCCCTGCACCACATGCTCTGGGGTCTCCTGATGACCCCTTGCACCAGGGTTCCAGTTGCCAGCCTCAACTTTGCAGGGGAGGGAGGAGGACAGGATTAAGGCCCTGCCCCCATCTGGACACTTTCTTACCCATGCCCCACATCTGGGCACATTTTTTTCACTTTTGCTTTCTTCTGTGTGATCATATAGCTGATCTCTAGGATCAGCACAGTTTTGCATAAAGGACTGCATATGCTCATTTGTAAATGCCAGTGCAAAACTGTTAGTTACACCTGAATCCAAATTTACAGCCTAGATCAAGAAACCTTAACAAGAGGTGGAGCTGTCCATGGCCTCTGAGATCCATTGAAAGGAGGTTTCTTTTTGCAACATAAAATTCCTAATGATTTTTAAAACTGTTTATACAAAATATGTGTTTGTATGTCTCTTGGTGACTGTTGACCCTTGATAAAATTTATTCATTCTGGATTTCCAGGAAACTATTACACTTTACATGAAAAGCTGTTCAGAATAGAGTGTACTCAGAGGACAATGCAACTAATAAATCTTTTATGTGCCATTTTATGACTAAGTAGTTAAGACAGAATTTTGGGATGTAAGTGAGTTTGATGCTTGTTTGTGGGGCATACTGCTGACATGTGTCAAGCTGATAGATGAGATCAGGATGGGATTTTTTTCCCTAGCGAAAAGGGGGGAATTTACTGCCCTGCGAACTACTGAGCAGGGATTAATTCATTTCTTAGGATTTCATGGCGTGGAAATAGAGGTGGACCTCCTTTGCCCAGCAGGAAGAAATGGAGACTGGATAGGATTAAACTATATCTATGAATCTGTAATATTCAAACACACAAGGCCAACATCTAGGGCAGTGGTTCTCAACCAGGGGTATGCATGTCCCAGGAATCATCAACAAGTGGCTGTGTTTTCAGTGGAATACAACAGGGATCAGTTCTTGGAGCTACACAATTTAACATTTCTATAAATGACCTGGAAGAAAATATAAAATAGTCACTCAAAGTTTGCAGATGACACAAAAACTAAGAGACTGGTAACTAAAGAAGAGGCCAGGTCAGTGATACAGATCTAGGTAACTTGGTAAACTAGATGTCCCTGCTCATCAGAGGAAGTAAGTTTTGCCCATGAAAGCTCATGATACTATGTATATAGTTTTGTTAATCTCTTAGGGCACGTCTACACAGAAGGGCTAAAGCCAAAATAACCTACCCAACTTGAGCTAGGTGTATTGCGTAGCTTAAGTTGAAATAGCTTAATCTGGCTTTTGGCGCTGTCTAAACAGCAGGAAGTCGAAGGAAGAACACTCTTTCTTCAACTTCCCTTACTACTCATTAAATGAGGGTTACCATGAGTTGGAGTAAGAAGTCCTCCAGTTCGAATTATTTTGACATTATGTCAAAATAACTGCTTGTAGTGTAGATGCGGACTATGTTATTTCAGAATAATGTCAGTTATTCTGAAATAACACTGCTGTGTAGATGTACCTGAAGGTGCCACAGGACAGCTCATTGCTTTTACAGTTACAGACTAACACTGCCACCGTGTTTTAGCATATATAACCTGCATTCGTATATAACCCGTACTCGTGTATAACTTGCCATTTTTCTTTGCTGTGTAAAAAAAACCTTGAGATTACCCACAGACATGTATAACCCGCAGGCTCTATAGGCTAATTCATGGTAATTGCACATACCAGGATAAACTGCCAATGTCCTGCATTCCACCCATCTTTTGTTAGGTAGCCATCCTGCTGCCAGCACGGAGAACGGAAAGCACAGCGCAGACAAGCTGGTTGGCCTGCAGGAGGGGAGCTGCACTTGTGCCCAGTCCCTGTGCAGCCATAGCCAGGCACAACCCACCCTCTGGGGGAACAGAGAGCACAGCACAGGCGCGCTGGAAGCTCGTCAGGCCTTCCCTGCAGCGGAGTAGAGCTGACCTAATTCTAATGGGGTAGAGCTGCTTATGAGTAAAAATAAACTTGTATACCCTGCGGACATGTATACCCTACGGGGAGCGGGGTGTGTGTGTAAAAACGTGTATAACCTCTGAGACTTGGTAAACTAGGTGCAACCAAAATCTATTTTAACATGGTTAAAGGTAAATGAATTCAGCTGGACACAAAGAATGTAGGTCGTACTTACGTGATGGGGGTGCTATCATGGGAGGCTGCATTTCTGAAGAAGATTAAGGGAGGGTAGCAGATAATCCGCTGAACATGAGCTCCTAGTGATCTGCTGTGGCCAAAAGAGTGAATACAATCCTTGGATTCATAAACCAGGGAATCCCAAGTGGGTGTCGACAGGTTACTTCACCTCTGTATTTGGCACTGGTGCAGCTGCTGCTGGAATGGTGTGCCCAGTTCTGGGATCCATAATTCAAAAAGGGTGTTAAGAAATTGAAGATAGTTCAGAGAAGAGCCATCAGAATGATTAAAGCACTAGAAAACAAGCCTTATAATTGTAGACTCAACGAGCTCTGTTTAGTTTAACAAAGAGAAGATTAAGGGGTGACTTGATACAGTCTATAAGTAACTACATGGAACAAATATTTAATAATGGACGCTTCAGTCTAGCAGGGAAAAGTGTCACTCAGTCCAATGGCTGGACATTGAAGCTAGACAAATTCAGGCTGGAAATAAGGGGTACATCTTTAACGTGGAGTGTAATTATCCATTGGAACAATTTACTAAGGTTTGTGGTGGATTCTCACTGACAATTAAGATGGAATGTTCTTCTAAAAGATTGTCTGTTCTTGGAATTATTTTGAGGAAGTTTCCTGGCCCATGTTACACAAGAGGTCAGACTCGAGGATCACGATGGTCCCTTTTGGCCTTGGAATCTATCCACTTTTTCCAGCTTCATATTACAGGGTCACTCAACCTTGCCTCTCCCAGCTGAGTTTCCTACCTTGTTTCATCTCTTCCCAATTCCCTCCTCATCTGACTAACAACAGCATTAGTATAAAGAAAAGGATCTTCTCAATTTGTTGTTCCCCTCCTGTAGTTACAGGATACCATTTCCATAGTTTCTGAAACTGGTTGAAAATGTTCAATACCTGAAGGTTCAAATAACACAAAAGTATCACAAACTTTGCTGACAATTCTGTTTCATTGGATAATCAGCAATTGAGCTGATTGAAGAATTCTAGCAGCTGACGCTTTTTGATTGGTGCACATGAAAGCAAACACGATTTTTGCAAGAAAATGTCATAGAAAGTTGTGTTTGGGTCAGCTCTAAATTCTCCGTTTATTCTGTCCCATGTCATACAACTATGTCTATCATGCTATCCACTTCCTTCATGTGTTTCTTTCAGTGGTACTGCTGCAGCAATTCAGACTAAATGCTTTGGGTCTGGCTGAAGTCAGACTGTGTGGTAATGTTAGCAACTTGTCCAGCACACCTGGCCCAACCTCAGCACAACTCAGGCTATTGAAACAAGGTGAGCACAGTAGAAGCTGAGCAAGACCCTTGTGATTTTCATACAAGCCAAGAATAAGGATGAGAGTGGTGCTGATTCCCCCAGATTCAGTCATCTCTCTGACAAGTAGCCAGCTGCAAACATTTAAGGATTTTCCCCCAGGAGGATTGTTCCGTGTAAAAAGTTTGAATGCATGTTCCCAGAGACACGGGTCTTAGCTATGTGCCATTTATTTCAGTCAAAGATTTTGTATCAACATCCTAGCCAGAAAAGAAAAATGTGTAAAAATTGAACGGAAGGATGGGTGTGATTTCCACTTTAGCAACATACTGATCTTGATAAGAAATAATGATTTGATTCCCCTGAAGTATTGTAGCAATTTAGAAACTGATCCTATCTAAGAGTGCTAAATATGGGTTTTGAAATAAATCTAGATGTACCAAACATCTATTTTTAATCTCAGTGCATCATGAAAGGAGAACTGTAACAAACCAAAACTAGCAAACAAAAACACGCCACCATAAATTTTGATGCTAAACATTAGACACTGCAAAACTGTGCAGCAATTGGAATGTGAACAGAATAAATCAGACCCAATGTATTGCTGAGGGATTGTTCTGATGTTCATGTTGGTGTCCTTTTCATAACATAATGTCCTCTTCATTTTCAGGTGTGTCATATACAGTAGGTGGCTACTAGCTTTTTAGCCCACTGGTAGCCACTTACTACATATAAATCACTTCTTCATAGGCAGCGGGTATAGTAGGCCAGAGCCTAAGCCTCCCCTGGGGCAGACATGGCCACCGGTGGCAGGGTTTGCACAAGGGAAGTTTCTGATTATTATTATGGGATGGCCGAGGAGGCTGTATTTACCATCAGCATTCATCAGGAATCTCCCAGGATTAGATACTGACTCCTCAGCCTTTCTGTAACCTGCATGGAAAATTTAAAAGCTCAGGTTCTTCCAGAGAGAAATGAGCTTTTCCCCTGTGTGCCTTGGGGTCTTTGGAGGGGAGACGTATGCACCTGTGGGGCACTCCTCGTGGGGGAGGAGATTGGGGTTCTGGCAGGCCCAGGACTCCTCCAGACACAGGTCCTCACATAGAAGAGCTGGGGCCCAGCTAGCTAACCTCTGCCAAGGGGGACTCCACCCACTGCCCATGCATTTTCTTGCTCACTCTGCCCTCCAAGAAGCAGAGAGGATTTTATGAGAGAGGCATGGAAAGGAAAAAGAGAAGTGTATTTCAATGTAGATCCGATTCAGGATGTAAATAGAGCTTTAAAAAGTAACCGCTTATCCAATGTTTATTGGTGACATGGTTAAATGTTTAACTAGGGTTGCAGGGGCGGGGGGTATTCAGCACTTCCACAGTTTATGCAGAGCCCTGCTGTCAGTCCCCACCTCCAGAGATCCCCACTGTTGGCCCCTGCACCAAGGGTCCCAGCTGCCAGCCCCATGCCTGGTATCCTGGCTGCCAGCCCTGCATCGGGGGTCCCTCCTTGCTGCCACCCTGCAACTGTTAACCCGTTAACCAATACTGATAAGACTGATGCTTATCGGTTAACTGAGTAACCGGTTACACGTTTACATCCCTAGATTGAACCTGATCTTGATTTCAGACTAGCATCACTCCATGAGAATTTTACTTGGCTTTTACCTGTCATAAGGGAGTCTGGAATCCAGGATATTGTTTTTAAGCTAAAGATCCTTGTTTAAAACGTCTGCTGTGCAGTGAAGTAGACATTTGCTGAATTCAATAAAAATTCAGCGACAATTTCTGATTTTTCTTGAGAACATAAGCAAATTGGCAAAAAGGGTTGGTTGCAGTTCTAAGCTCTGGGCTGTTGTCTTAACCATGACTACCATTTATTTATTTTTTGTTGCTTCATAATGATCCACTCTGTATAATTCACTTATGTTTGCCCCAGGTTTCTTCTCCTGCATTGCAGTGCTATATTAGACAGGAATTTTGTACATGAACTCTTTATAAAAAGCAGTACAGAGTAGGTATCTTCAGAGCCCCAAGAACAGGAAAACCCAGCAGCATACAATAAGAAGTATTGTCTAGTAGTTAGAATCACCATGATGTCCAACACACTAGCCACTAGTCCCATGTGGCTATTTGGCTTGTTGAGCATGGCTGGTTTGCTATAGCAATAGCCACTAATGTGGCTACTGCTTGAGAACTGGTGGGACACCACGGAGTTGAAGAATAGAGATTGATAGTAGGAAAGCGCTGTGGGTGATACTTCCTCCCCTGGCTCACATGTATTTATTAGTGAGTCATTTCACTTCTCTGAGCCTCCATTTCCCCACCTGAGTCATGGATTTCATAATAATACATCTCTAAACTATAGAGGTTTTGAGGGGCAGTGTACTGGTAATGTACTTTCAGATCCTGTCACATAAAAGTCATATGTGGGTCCTGCAGCTTAGCAGACGTAGGATGGAAGTTTCCATCCCCGCTGTACTCACCTGAGCATAGTGTGTGATGCTGCAAGCCCAAACAGCAGCTGTGGGCTTTATCAGCATTAACCCATGCCTTAAGCTGGGAAACTGCTAAGTGGTAAATAAGTTTGACCTTGGTCTCAGCCCATAAGAGTAATAAGCATGGCATTGAGCCAGGCACGCGCATACCCGGAAAACAACTGTAGTATAATTAGTGTAGAAAGTCCCACCCCTAGCTGAGTCTCAACCGGGGCCCTAACCTCGAGGGCTGACCAGGATTCCCCTATACTGGAGCCATGGCCACTGTGGCCAGGTGCGAGGTAACCAGAACATGACTCCCCGCAGACCTGAAGGGACGTAAGTATTCCAAAGAGCTTTAAGCATTGTCCTGTAGTGCTTTCGCTTGCTAGAGTGTACCTTGTGAAGTGGAGTAGCAGAGGAGTAGTGAGCTTAATAAAGTACATTACCCCTAATCGGCACTGTATTGAAGCGAGTCTACAACCCTGTTGGGCCCTGACCCTGTGGAATGACAGATCCTTACATATGTAGTGCTGTGCATACAAACTGCTCCCATTCTGCAGTCTGCAAATGAGGGCATGCAATGGTCTGTGGCTACGGTCTGTATTTCTCCCATACTTGTTTTCCCACATTGGTCAGAACAGTAAACATGCATTCGGGCAACCTGCTAATTTAGAATTCATCAAAACAATAGAGAACAAAAGTAAAGTCTGCACAAGAGGCAGAGCTCACATAGTAGATCCAAGTGTGACTTCAAGCCATGATTTGGCCTTATGTGCAGCCAAATCACAGTTAGCATGGCTCCCCTTTTCCACACACTGGCCATCCTGCAGAAGGAAGGAGTGAGAGAACCATATTCTTCTCTCATTCTTGTCATAATGAAGGCCATTATTTTCCAAGCCTTCTGAAATAAAAATGTAAAAAGCATGGAAACATTTTGGAACCCTGCCATGTATTACATTAATAATCTCAGAAACATGCTGGAAGCTGGCACTCCGCCTATTCAGCTGTGGGGCCCGCATGAAACAGCTTTTCTATTGTTTATTTATCAGAGCAGATAAACTAATGTGTGATGATCCATTACCAGTAACCACTGCCACTGACTGAGGCAATTGTGCATGATGAACTAACGATGTCTAGTTAATAAAGCCACACCACCACAAATAGATCCTCTCTGGTGAATGGCCTCCTCTGTGGCTCAGGGCTTCATTCAGAAATGGCACAAATAATATCAATAATTAGGGTTGCATAATGGCAATTATTGTCATCAGCTCTCTGCAGACGTGACATCACCCATAGGATGCTGAATGAGCCTGAGGCCCTGTTCTGGAATTCCTTTGGGATTTTAAGGATGGGATGTGAGACTCAAACTGGGTTTGCTACATTATATTCAGAAGCAAAAATCTGTTTGATTGGTACTGACTGATGTCTGTTATCCTCTGACGGCTCCTCTCTGTTTGTAAGACATGGGCATAGGATGAGTCCAGTTCTCTGTAAACAGGTACCCACAACCACACACCTGCTACCCTGTTATCAGATGTCCCCAGCTAGGTTTAACTGTGTCCTGAGACATTTTGGTATTTGTGTAAGCGGGGTAAGGGTCCCGCTATTATGGGGAACTTTCCTGGCTTCTATACTATCCCAGTGAAATGGACCAGCGAAAGGATCTGAGTCCCTGCTCCCACTTCTTTTACCCAAAGACCTCTCTGATCCTGAGGGCTCCCCTTCCACTCTCCTGAGTAGCAGAGACCTTGAGATCCCAATGAGACAGGGCCCAGGTTTCTTGGGGGTTAATCCCCAACCTCATAGTTACTTGGGGCAGGGGCTAGGGTGTCCCCACTCCGGGGTGCTCTCTTCACACTGCATGCTTTCTTGACCCACTGATCATTACACACAGTTCAAAGCAAATACAATTTATTAAACAGCAACTGATTTAAAAGAAAAGAATAAGGAAAAAATGAGAAAGGTGCAAAAGGATGCCAAAAGCCCCTGAACAAAGTGATGCCTCAGGTAATGTTTTGCACAGTCCCATGATGCCCCACGCTCTATTCCTCAATCCCGCAATACCAAGTGGCAAATGGTATCACCAGGCACCGTGGGATACATCCCCACATTACACTGCTCTCATTGTTGGCAGGGGAGCTCCCAATGTGAACAAGTTCTGTCGACATGGGACAAGTGTGAACACGCAGTGACAACTTTGCCATTGTCAATTTCTGTGTGTCAACATTAGTATTTTAATATACAAATCTTGGTAGAGTATACATACCTTATGTGGGTCCCAGACTGGTCATGTGTGTATATCGGTCAGGAAATAAATACAGTGTTGAAAACCATTCAATTTTAATCCATAAGGATTGTCAGCTAAACTGTTTTCCTCTTTCACTAGCCATATAAGTGATGCCTTTAAAATGAACTGTAGCAAACGTAGACTCGTTCCTGTGCTGGGCTAGTGTCTGTTTAAGTATACCTGGCATCAGGTTTAACTTTTTAACCCTGTTTTGTCAGATGTTTGGCATAACAATTAATCAGGAATGAGTTATGATCACCATAAATGAAACACCCTTGGTTTCCTATCCATCAGCGTCTCCAGCTGTCTGATGAAACAAAGAGTTATTCCTAGTACCTGTCACTGACTGAGTGTCTGCTCGGTAGCTAAATCATTCATTCAGTAAGATCAATCCATAGTGCCTGTATCTTAGCATGTGACTTGTCAACACCTCCAAGGTGATGATGAAAGATACCAGGAAACAGAGCACAAGACAAGGCTGCTAGAACTAGGCAATTATTATTTATTGAGCATTAGTGCCCCGTGTGCTGCACAGAACAGAGAAGACAACCAGGCCCTTGTCTGAAAAGCTTAATATGAAGGGCCAATCCTATAAGATGCTCAATGCCTCTTGCATAGTATCCTTCATTTCTATTGAAGAGAGAGAGAGAGAGAGAGAGAGAGAGACAGAGAGAGAGCATACTTGCATGGTAAGTGTTAGTGTCTAGCATAGAATTTGAGGATGACTCCAAGCTAAGAGGGGCTGCACATACTTTGGAGGATAAGATTAAAATTCAAAATGATCTGAACAAAGTGGAGGAATGGCCTGAAGAAAATAAGATACATTTCAAAAAGAACAAATGTTAAGTGTTCCTAGAAAGAAACAATCAATTGCACACAGACATAATGGGAAATATAGACCAGGAAAGAGTTCTGCAGAAAGGAATCTGTGGGTTATAGTGGATCACAAGCTAAATATAAGTCAACAGTGTAACATGGAAGAAAAAAAGCATTACATTATTCTGGAATGTATTAGCAGGATTATTGTAAAACAGACATGAGAAGTAATTTGTCCATTCTATTCTGTGCTGATTAGGCCTCAACTGGAGTGCTGTGTTCAGTTCTGGGGGCTGCATTTGAGGAAAGATGTGGACAAATTGAAGAAAGTCCAATAAAAGAGAGAGCAATAAAAATGATTAAAGATCTAGAAAATTTGAGCTGTGAGGGAAGATTGAAAAAAATAGGTTTATTTAATCTGGAGAAGAGAAAACTGAGGGAGAACATGATAACAATTTTAAAGAACATAAAAGGTTGTTACAAGAAGAATGGTGAAAAATTATTCTCATTAGCCTCTGAGGATAGGACAAGGAGCAATGCTTTTAAATTGCAGCAAGAGAAGTTTAGGTTGGACATTAGAAAAAACTTCCCAACAGTCAGGTTAGTTAAGCGCTGGATTAAATTACCTAGGGATATTGTGGAATCTCCATCATTGAAGGTTTTTAAGAGCAGTTTAGACAGACATCTATCAGGGATGGACTGATTATTACATAGTTCTGCCATGATGACTTCTACAGGTACCTTCTAGTCCTATACATTTGTGATTCTATGACAATGAGTTTCAGGCTGAGGAAGAAGGATTGGGGAAGCCGTGGAAGAGACAGTGCCATAGTTAGAGCAATAGGAGTGAAGAGGATTTAGCAGCTATGTGTGAATAAATTGGAAGGGAGCAAGATGAGAAGGAGGCTGCACAGTAAAGGCTATTAATACATGGGCAGGATTCTGGCAATAAGCGAGGAAAGGAAAGTCCACTAAGGCTAAACAGCTGTGAAGAACAGCGTTAGTACTACTTCACTCATACTCAGCCTAGGTCTCTTATGCACTCGCAGGCTAATGATGCTATTACGAATGGGTTATGCTTGCACTGGCTCTAACTTCTATGCTTTACTGATAATCTGAATCATCAGCTTTCTTCTCTGGACAGTGTCTCTACTGGGTAGAAGATGCAGTAATTAATCTGGGGGCAAGAGATCCATTTGGAAGCACGTTACTAAGGGTGATTGGTACAAAGATTTGTAAGACACAGGCAGTCAGCTCCAGACAAATAAGTAAAATGGATTTCAATTATGAAGCAGAATTCAGTGCAGGCTCTAAGAAAGAAATTGCATTGCACCAGCATACTGAGATACTCACAATGCTCAGAAATTGTAATGGATCATTTCTATAATCAATGGCCCCAGCGGGTGGTCAATTTCCAGCTCCCACTCATGCGCCTCATTCAACAAGGTACTTGAGCACACAGAGTGTGAATAGCCTCATTGACTGCTGAACAAGCACCATGGAGCCTAACCCAATGTCGGAGTCTTGACAGGATTGAAACAGGAGGGGAGCGTTTAACACACCAGCCTGTTACGGACTGCACTCGCTGTGAGGTTACCTCCTCCTTGTGGCCTCATCTGGGGATCTGCCCCCTCTCCCTCACCCTACCTGGCCTATTCTCTCTGGGACTTAGGCTGCTCTCTCTTTTGTGACTCGGCCCTCCAGCAAGGTCACCGTAGAGTCCTTCTTTTCTGGGGCATCCAGGTCCCACTGGATCCGCAGTCTCAGGCAGAAACTCCTGTTCCATTGCCCAATATGTGTCACTTCCCCAGTGGCTGGTAGGTGAACTTGGGCCACACACTATGCCAGGTTCCATCCAGAGACTCTAGGTCTACGACTAATCGGCTTGTTCCCAGACCAGCTTCTGTTGCTATTTCATTGGTCTCACCTGAGTTTATCAACCCAAACTCCCTTCTCCCAGGGAGTGACTGCAGACTACTTCCCTGCAGCCCCTTTCTGCTGCCAACTTCCTGGCTTTATACTAGCCCTGCCTGTTCCTTCTCAGCTGGACACCATCTTCAATTAGCCTTTCGAGTCCCTGGTTCTTTCCCAGCTGCAGCCTATGGGACCCATTAACCAAATTTAACCTGCTCTACATGGTGTGGGGTGAACACCCCACCACACAGGCAAAGAGAAGATGAGGTATGGAGAAGCACCTCCCCATATGCAGAGAGGAGTGGGAGCTCCCTTCTACTTCAGCAAGGAGAAGGAGCTGTGGATGCTCTCTCTCCTTCCACCCGGCAACTCTTTTCGGAGTCTTTAGAGTGTATAGAGTGTAAGTCCAGAAAGGCCTACTGGATCACCTAGTCTGAACTCCTGCACAGCACCGTAGACTGTCAGGATATGTCTACACTACAAAGTTAATTCGAACTAACGGACGTTAGTTCGAATTAACTTTGATAGGCGCTACACTAGCGCTCCGCTAGTTCGAACTTAATTCAAACTAGCGGAGCGCTTAGTTCGAACTAGGTAAACTTCATTGTACGAGGACTAAGCCTAGTTCGAATTTACTAGTTCGAATTAAGGGGTGTGTAGCCCCTTAATTCGAACTAGTGGGAGGCTAGCCCTCCCCAGCTTTCCCTGGTGGGCACTCTGGCCAACACCAGGGAAACTCCATTGCCCCCCTCCCGGCCCCGGACCCCTTAAAGGGGCATGGGCTGGCTACGGTGCCCGTGCCAGGTGCAAACCTGCCAGCACCCAGCCAGCAGACCCTGCACCTGACACGGCTCGAGCCAGCTACCCGATGCCCCCCAACCCCCTCCCCTCTTCCCGGGACCAGGCTGGCAGCTCCCGGGAGCTTGCCCAGGACCGCAAGAGGCGGGCACCCGCCTGGTCCAGTGCAGACATCGTGGACCTCATCCACGACCTCCGCACTAGGCACAGGAAAGCGGCTGTCTAGGGCAGGAGAGCTGCCAGCCTGGCCACCCAGGAGCAGGTTTGCATGAAAATCAAGGTGGTCCACTGAGACCCCCGACCCTGAGCTTACAACGGCTGTACTGGGTCAGACCAAAGGTCCATCTAGCCCAGTAGCCTGTCTGCCGACAGCGGCCAACCCTAGGGACCCTGGAGGGGATGTACCAAAGACAATGACCAAGCCATTTGTCTCGTGCCATTCCTCTCCAGCCTTCCACAAACTTCGGGCAGGGACACCACTCCTACCCCCTGGCTAATACCACTCCATGGACCCAACCTCCATGAATTGATCTAACTTCTCTTTAAACTTTGTTCCAGTTCTAGCCTTCACAGCCTCCTGCAGCAAGGAGTTCCACAGGTTGACTATTTGCTTTGTGAAGAAGAACTTTCTGTTGTTAGTTTGAAGCCTGCTACCCATTCCTTTCCTTTGGTGTCCTCTAGTCCTTCTTTATGGGAACTAATGAAGAACTTTTCTGTATGCACCCTCTCCACCCCACTCATGCTTTTATAGACCTTTATCATATCCCACCTCCATCTCCTCTTTTCTAAGCTGAAAAGTCCCAGTCTGTTTAGCCTCTCTTCATATGGGACCTGTTCCAAACCCCTCATCATTGTAGTTACCCTCCCCTCTCCCACCCTCTCTCTTCCCCTCTCCCACCTCCTTTTCCCAGTCTCTCCCAGTTTTGTTCAATAAAGAGAGATTCTATTTTTGAACACAATTGTCCTTTATTTTGTACATCAGGAAGGGGGGCTAGGAAGGGGTAAGTGGAAGGAGGTGAGGGAGGAATGGGGTACGAGCCCCCGATGGGGAGGACTGGATTGGCTCTGCTGGCTTCTGGGGGTGGAAGCTCTTCTGCAGCCCCCCAATTGTCCCCTCTCCCCAGATGGCAGCCTGCGGCAAGTGCAGCCGGTCTGATGGCCGAGTGGTGTGATGTGCCCAGTGTGGGTAGTCCGGGCACTCCAAGCCAGGACTTCTTTGCAAGCGGGGCAACCCTGAGAACTGTTTGTCCGGGGTGGGGGTCGGGACCCTTTAAGCACAGCCCTCGGCTAGCCTGAGACAGCATCTCCATGCTCTAAGTCCTCCTCTGATGCCCTGCCGGCACTGCTTCCGGCCATCCTTAAGCCTGGTTCGGGGTCCACTTAATGTGGACATGCTAGTTCGAATTAGCAAAACGCTAATTCGAACTAGTTTTTAGTTCTAGACGCGTTAGTTCGAATTAGCTTAGTTCGAATTAACTAATTCGAACTAAGTTAGTTCGAATTAGCGCTGTAGTGTAGACGTACCCCCAGATGGCAGCCTGCGGCAAGTGCAGCCGGTCTTATGGCCAAGTGCTGTGATGTGCCCAGTGTGGGTAGTCCGGGCAATCCAAGCCAGGACTGCTTTGCAAGTGAGGCACCCCTGAGAACTGTCTGTCTGGGGTGGGGGTCGGGTCCCTTTAAGCACAGCCCTCGGCTATCCTGAGACAGCAGCTCCACGCTGTAAGTCCTCATCTGATGCCCTGCCGGCACTGCTTCCGGCCATTCTTAACCCCGGTTCAGGGTCCACTCTGTGTGGACATACTAGTTCGAATTAGCAAAACGCTAATTCGAACTAGTTTTTTAGTCTGGATGCGTTAGTTCGAATTAGCTTAGTTCGAATTAACTAATTCGAACTAAGTTAGTTCGAATTAGCACTGTAGTGTAGACATACCCTCACTCCATTTCCCCTATACTGAGCCCAACGACTCAGATTACACCAAGGACTGATCTACTCTAGAAAATTAGGTTAACCCAGCTACCTCACTCAAGTGCCCTGAGTGATATAGTTAAGCCAGCCTCAGGTGCATGTAGACAGCCATAGGTTGATGGAAGAAGTCACCCATTGACTTAGCTATCACCAATTTGGGAGGTGGATTACCTATGCCAATAAGCGACTCCCATCAGGGTAGGTAGCGTATTTACAAAAGCACCACACCAAAGTAGTGTTTTAAATGTAAAAGCGGTTCAGTCATCAAGGTACTAACCTGTTGTGTGCAGCAGGCAGAGAGAGCAGGAAAGACTGAGGTGCCACCAATGTCTGGGAATTGATTAGGTGAGAAATGCCTAGATGATCCCAAGAGGTTATCCATGCCCCATGAGTCAGAGGAAGGTTAAAAACCCAGAGTCTCTGCCAATCTGACTGGGAGGAGGGATTTTGCTTCCTGGCCCCAAATCTGGTGATCAGTGTGACCCTGAGCATATGAGCAGAACATACCAGCCAAGCATCTGAGGAAGAGAATTTTCTGTACCATCTCAGAACACTGGTCCACCCTGTCCAGTGTTCCATCTACAAATGTACCAATCTCTAATGCTTCAGAGAAAGAGGGGGAAATCCAGGCTACATTATGTACAGGGAGAAAATGTCCTTTCTGACCCCTACAGGCAACCAGTTAAATCCCTGAATCATGAGATTTTATTACAGTAATTGTCTTAATATAGAGTTAAAATATTATATTCACCTATAGGGCAATGGAGAATTTCAGTTCTCTCCATGTTTCATGAAGGAAAAGAATAAAGAAAGAGATTCAAAGATTTCCCAGTCGTTTTCCACAATACAGAAATGCCATCCACTAGCTCCTCAGATTCAACATCTGGACACAAGAGAGGCAATTTTGTATCAGCCCCCCTTTCCCAATACAACTAAGAAAACTCTAGCTCTTTCCACCTAAGCAAAAAGTACAAGAAGATGTAGAGGTGCTGTGTGTTCTCTTAGTGCTGTGGGAATTCTCATTTAGCCCTGGTCTACACTAGGGCATTATTTCAAAATAACTCTCCTTATTTCAAAATAACAAGCGGAGCATCCACATTACCAAGCTTGTTATTTCAAAACAACAGGCTGGTTCTTTCAAAACAATAACTCCTGCTTTCCATGAGGAATAATGCTTATTTCAAAACAGTTATTTTGAAATAGCGTTCATGTGAACACTTAAATGCTGCTATTTCAAAATAACTGCTCCCCAGACTCATTCAAATGAATTGCTCCCCTGTGCTTCCTGGGGCACTAAGTCAAGGGAGTGCGTCCACATTAAGGGCATGTCTACGCAGCAGGGGTAAAGCTGAAATAAGCTACACAACTTGAGCTGTGTCAATTGCATAGCTTAAGTCAAAATAGCTTGTTTAGGCTTTTGGTACTGTCTACACAGCAGGAAGTCCGAATTAGAGCACTCTTCCTCCAACTTCCCTTACTCTTCCACAATTTGATCTGAGGAAGTGGGTCTGGCCCAGGAAAGCTCATCACCTAATAAACCATCTTGTTAGTCTTTACAGTGCTGCATAGTCCTGTCTTTTGTTTCAGCAAGACCAGACTAACTCATCTACGTCTCTATTACTATTCTCCTTGTACAATGAGGGTTAGAGGAGTCAGAGTAAGAAGTCCTCCAGCTCAACAATATTTCAACATTATGTCAAAATAACTGCTTGCTGTGAAGACGTGGAGTATGTTATTTTGGCATAATATCTAGTTATTCTGAAATAACACTGCTGTGTAGACATAGCCTAAGGGAGCCTACCTCAGACTACTTTTGAGGCTTTCCTGTAGTGTGAACACTGTTTTGAAATAGTTGTTTTGGGAGTTATTATTTCAAAATAAGTTATTTCAAAATAATTTCTTAATGTAGACATGCCCTTAGAGGAGAACTTACTCCTCCTCCAGCACATCATGCTACATATGCATTGGGTGGGCAAAACTGAATATAGAAGCAAAAAGGTGGGTTGGGTTAATGCAAAAGGATATTTTGCCAAGACAGTGACCAATTTCTTTAGTAATGCTGAATTGACTAAATATGCAACTACGCACACAGTATGCAGCTACATACAAAGGTACGCATGTACTTAAACTGAGGCTGAAGCTACCTGGGGAAATTGACATATCTTTATATGACAGTATAAATTATTCCAGAATAGCTATTCTGAAAGAACTCCCTATGTGGCTATTCTAAAAGTCTCTTTATTTCAGAATAATTATGAAAAGTGAAGGCAGCTTATTCCAGAATAAAGTGACTTTTATTCCAAAACAAAGTGTCGATATGGGGAGTGATTCTGGAATAACTAATCCTGAACTGTTTGTTCCACCATTTCCATTCTAGTAAATTTCCCTAAATAAAATAGGCCACATCACATAACCCTATTAATTCACTATCTGAATAACAAACTCTCACACTAACCAAAATTTGGTTTTGCACTGGCCCCTGCTTACTCTATTTTCCCAAATATATAGAGAATTGTCGTAGGTGTAAATCAGAACTAGAGCTGGTGAATCACATAAATCCATGCATGAGTTTGTTAAATATGAGAAGCAAAGGGCTGAATCAGAATGTGCTGGACAGAGTCAGTGATAAAAAAAACCTCCAAAGTACAGCGCAACCTATCTGTAGGGGGATTTATTTAAGTTAAGCTGAGGGTTGGGGAAGGTGATCCTCTGTACTTGCTCTTGAATATTTGCTAGTCTTGCTTCAATTACGAAGCTTAGCACAATGCTGAATATTTCTTATAGACATGGGTGGTAATTGAAAGTTGACTTTGATATACTCCTAATAAGAAAGCATTCAGAAAACTGAGCAGCACGATGTCTGTAAGGATGTGAGTGATTCTTCCACACACAATGGAAACAAATCCTAATTTGGCTGGACATTTGCTTTTGCTCATCATTTGTTTGGGGGAGGAGTGGAAGACACCCTTGTTCTTTCTCTGTTTGACAAGTCCTATGCTAGTAGCCTTGAACAGGATGTGTACAGTTTGAATTTGCTGAAATGAAATATCAAGAACAAACACTGAACTCAGATCAAAGCCAAACCAGCAGGACACCCTGCAGGAATATAAACCATTTCCTAGTTCCTGCAAGCGCCTGAGGAGATGCAAGATTCACATCAGTCAAATAGCAGCAACGGGAGGGGGGAATCACTGTAATTTTCAATTTGGCTGAATAAATTCTGTGGTCTATAGAAACCTGGAAAGTATTCTACAAGCAATTAGCAAGATAACTTTCCATCTGATCAATGCTTTTTGGCTGTCCTTTGATATTATTTCTTTCCATTCTTGCTCCAACCCCCACCCATAGTTGTTCCATACACACTTCCTTGCAGTACAGTACATACAGCAGGAATTTATTTCCAACCAGACAGCATCTTTTCTGGGACATCAAAACACTATTTCTGAAATTTTCATGTGCCAAATTTTGCATGCCTTTCTGGTTGGATAGGCGTGATCCTAGATAATTATATTCATCGACTGCCCCTACAATATGACTATTAATCATGATATCTGCTTTGCTCCTGTTATTATTGATTGGGACAATGTACTTGCATTTTGTCTGCAATAACTAACATTAATATTTACCTCTTGTATATCACTTTGAATCCATAGATCTCAAAACACTGCAAATAAGTTCATTTTTAAAAGTCACAATATCAGTATTCAGAATTATTTGCCAGATATTCTCTGTTCTTGGTCTCTAGTACTTTTTGTAAATTTTTGTATTTGATATTTAAAATATCAGCCACTATGTTTGGACTCATAGGTGAGATGGTACGTTTCAGTTCTTTCATTGGACAAAAGTAATTCAGGTTTCCTGCATGAAGATTCAAGATTATGAATTTTAAAAAATCACTTTTCATTAATATTTTGTTAACTTTTGCTTAAAATCCATTGTCAGTGAACATTCCTTCCAGTTAATGCATTGTGCAGACTACTCTCAGGGTACATCTATACTATGGGACAAGATCAAATTAAGATATGCTACTTCAACTATGTTAATTGCATAGCTGAAGTCAAAGTACCTTAACACAACTTTTGGTGCTGTCCACACTGCAGAAAGTCTAAGTGAGAACTCTCTCCCTTCAACTTCCCTTACTCCTCATGAAAGCAGGACTATCAGCATCGACTGGAGTGCCCTTCTCAGTTCGAATTAGTTGTCTTAACTAGACCTGCTAATTTGAACCCTGGAATATCAACAGCAGCAGCTTCGATTGGTCTCTGTAGTGTAGACATACACTCAGAGAGCAAACACGTCCGGTGCTAACACCAGGAAAGCTTTTGTTTGATTAAACATTTTTCTGTATTTACTCTGATCTGAAAGGTTTGTCTATCTGGATCTCCATTTGCTCAATATTAGATAGGTGCCAAAAATAGCAAGATATCTAATCCCATATCATTTTATGCTATCTAGGAAAAGTCACGTGGCTTGTGCACTTTCTTTCTACTTACATAGCAATCTGCTGTTAACAACCTATCTTGTATTCCCACTCAGGGCTCTCTCTGTTGTCATATAGACCCTGAATGAAATCATGGCTCCAATGAAGTTGAGTATTTTGCTATTGATATCAATGGGGCCAGGATTTCAGCTGCTGTGTCGTTAGTTAACAACATACATTCATGCTTAGTAGATTTGCCAAGAAGCCTCTTTTCAAGCAACATATTTACACTTTTATTAATCATGTTTATGTGCCAATCAAGAATGGGGCCCATTGAGATGGCTATCCAGTGTGGAGAATGTATTGGCATATTCAAGTCCTGTAAAACTCCCTCTTGTCAAAAATCCCTTTGTATCCACCATCCCAACAATAAGTTATTGTATTACTTCCCAGCTACTTGATTTTATAGAAGTTTTGGGTGTCTCCTGAGGCTTTCACAAAGTTGGTATTTACCCTGTTCTGATGATATGCCAGCAGTTTTCTGGGTTTTTTAACTGACTCTTCATAACAACATTAATATTGAGTCACTGGTATTCCATAGCTACAGCACTCCAGCAGAATGACAGCTCTACAACCTCAGATTAACCAATGGTGTAACTGAAAGCAATGCAAATATAATCCACTGGTGCTTCTCTCTGAGCTGATTCATAGAGGATATGACTTGTTACAGCCCCTAGCCTGGCTTGAATCTTTAGCTCAAGTTGTAGCAACTCATGCTCTTAGTTCTAACCGTCCCAGTGTGTCACCCACAGGAATAGCTGTCACAAAAAGCAGGACTGGTCTTTATCCTGAGGCGCTCAGAGTCTTCATTGTCTATGGTCAGTTAAAATGGCAGTGTAGCGCACAACACAAAGGAGGGGCTGAGTCCTGCCTCAGGGAGCTAACCAAATAGTCAATGGGATTACACATGACACTGTAGCCGGAAGGAATACAAGTCTTAATAACGCTCATATCATACAGATTTTAATATGTCACGTTTTCTACATCAGAGTTGGTGACTGCATCAAGCTCACACTCTACTAAGGGAAGTCAAAGCTTACTGATATATTTTTCTTCTAGCAGCCATCTTGTTTGATAGCATCCAAGTCTGTTACATGTAAGAGGGTTCACTATCTGCCAAGAGGTAGTGGCGACAGTAGTAGTAGTAGTAGTAGTAGTAGTAGTAGTAGAAGTAGTAGTAGGCATCCTTCAGTCTCATGAGACCATGGGTATGCGCCAATATGCCCTCTAAATGTTTTCATCTGTGTGGAATAAATTTTGTTACGTGTACCCAGGCATGTGTGGACGTGCACCCCAAGAAGAAACACATGGTGCCAGCTGTGGGCATTCTGCCAACCAAGCACTAGTATGCACCCCTGAGAGACAAAGAATTTACTCGGTCTCATGGCAACCGCGAGCATGACTGAAGAGACCCAAGAGGTAAAGCTTTCAAAAAGTATGTTGTAACAAATGCATTTCTGCTTTATGATTCTTCCTCTGAGAGATGGACAGTACACAGTACACTCTCTCTTGTATTGAAAATAGCTTCTTAGTCAATGATTGATAAGTGATTAATAAGCAACTTGTACAATTCTGAATGCTGAACTCTAATTTCTAAAGCACCCCAGGACAGAGCTCTGGATGCCTAACAGAACCAGCAACAAACACTCCCTTGAGCTATGCTGAGTTACTAGCTTGCACCAAAAGGGCCTGCTCCTAGGACTAAAATATGAGGCTAAGGTTATAGACAGTGGGGCCACTAGACCAAATGCTGAGTTTCAGGCTAGGCTACAATGAGTTTTGTGGGTTTTGGAAGCATTCTCTTTGACAACAACGGTAAGTGCTTCTGCCAGCAGTGGGACAGTGAGTTCTTGGCTGGATTTGACAAACCAGCACCAGGTTGTAGGCAATAGTACTGCACCTAGTCTCCCTATCTCCACCTGGCTCCATCAGGATGTGTTTTAACTTAGCTCAGCCATATTTATATTCAGGCCTAAAAGGCTGTCAATTCTTGAAATTTTTTTGCAGCTGTCCATGATGGTGCTTTTGCAGGGAAAACGTCTCGGCGTTCATTGGGCAACTTGTGAGTCAGAACAGTGCCTTTGGTTCTGGTTTGGAGGATGCTATGGTTATGGAGGAAATGGGCCTTTTGGCTTTAGTCGCATCATAGGCTTGTGAAAAATCCTTACATTGCAGGCAGTCATCTTCACAAGTCTTTCTGCATTAGCACTCCTGCCTGCTCTTTGTAGCTGTCTCAAAACTGGGGTGATTGATGTGGTGGTACAGTGTCAACAGCAGTTTATTATACCATATCACCAACACTGCTCCTGAGAGAGGGTAGTTTTCTCTGCCAGGGAAGTTTGGAAGACAACAAGAGACCATAAAGAGAGTGAACTTCTGTGTGTATATGTGAGCAAGAGGTCTAGCTTCTGCTTAGAGGAGGCTGTGCTGCTGATGCCCACTCCAGCTCTGAAGGTTAGATTTTGCATTTGAGCTAATGCATCAGTGAGACCAGTGATTCGGGGAAGTTTGAGGGTTAATATTTGTTGATGATTCATTCCTCGATTAGAATTAAATGATCTGTCCAAAGTCACAAAGCAAATGAGTAGCAGAGGCAGTAATAGAACCCTAGAGTCCTGACCCCTCTAGTCCTTGGCCCAAAACCATGAGGTTACATTCCTCCATTGTAGCTGTATATCTAGTGCACCAATGTTTGACTGTGACTTTTTTCAAGTAGCAATTCCATCTTGTAGCCTCAATTCCAACTCCTATTAGTAGAACTGCGCCCAGACCTTGTTAACGTACTGAGTCCCTAGAACAAATAGGTCCAAACTCTACCATCATCAAAGACAACAGACACACACCAGGTGAGAATCTGGCTCAGTGTGTGTACTTTTCTCAAAGAGGGGTGTTTATTAGCTGTCTTCACCACTAGAGATGATATTGGAGAACAGGCTCATGACTGGTGGAGGAGGAGATGGCTCAGGGGCACACTGGCAGCTGGTCACTTCTGGCCAGGAGCGGCCCGAGGCCAGCTGTGGCAGCTGGCGCCCTAGGCAGAGGCATTATTGGCGCCCCCACCTGCACGGCCGTCAATGGCCATGATGTCATCATCGGGCACCCGTGCCAGCGGCACCCTAGGCAACTGCCTAGTTTGCCTAGGCTCACGGGCCGCCCCCTGCTTCTGGCAGCACTTAGAGCTTCACCTCTGCTCCCAACCCTCCCACTGTAGTACTGGGAAACTGCTATGCTCTTCTTGATACAGGAGATAAGGATTCACCCCCTACAGCAGAGGAGGAGAAGCCTCATACCCCCAAGGCTGGGAGGTCTGCTGCCTCCACTGCGAGGAGGAAACGTAGGGTAGTAGTGATCAGAGACTCTTTTCTGAGGGGGATGGAGGCACCCATCTGTCACCCTAAGACAACATCTCGGGAGGTATACTGCCTTCCAGGGGTTCATATCTGAGATGTTATGGAGGCACTGTCGAGATTTATCCAGCCCTCTACTTCCCCATGCTACTCATCCATGTGGGCCCTAATGATACTGCAAGGTGTGACACTGAGCAGATCAAGAGTGACTACAGGGCTCTGGGAGTACGGGTGAAGGAGTTTGGAGTGCAGGTGGTATTCTTGTCAATCCTTCCTGTCAAAGGTAGGGGCCAAGGCAGAGACAGGTGCATCCTGGAGGTGAATGCCTGGCTGTGAAGATGGTGTCGCCAGGGGGAGTTTGGCTTCCTCGACCACTGGATGCTATTCCAGGAAGGACTGATAAGCAGGGATGGGGTTCACCTTTCAAGGAAGGAGAAGACAGTATTTGGATGCAGACTGGCTAACCTAGTGAGGAGGGCTTTAAACTAGGTTCAATGGGGGCAAAAGGTGACCAAAGCCCACAGGTAAGTGAAAAACATGGAGACATGGGAGATTGGTCAGAAATGGGAGGGAACATGGGCTATAATAGCAGAGAAAAAGAAGGGACAAGGCAGAACTGGGAGGCAAGGTCAAATCAGTATCTTAGATGCCTGTATACAAATGCAAAAAGCATGGGTAGTAAGCCGGAAGAACTGGAAGTGCTAATAAATAAACATAACTATGACACTGTTATGTCACAGAGACTTGGTGGGATAATACACATGACTGGAATATTGGTATAGAAGGGTACAGCTTACTCAGGAAGGATAGGCAAGGAAAAAACGGAGGAGGTATTGCCTTATACATTAAAAATGTACACACTTGGACTGAGGTGGAGATGGACGTAGTAACCAGATGTGTTGAGAGTCTCTGGGTTAGGTTAAAAGGGGAAAAAAACAAGAGTGATGTCATGCTAGGGATCTACTACAGACCACCTAGCCAGGTAGAAGAGGTGGATGAGGCTTTTTTTAAACAACTAACAAAATCATCCAAAGAGAGGATTTGGTGGTGATGGGGGACTTCAGCTATCCAGACATCCGTTGGGAAACTAACACAGCGGAGCACAGATTATCCAATAAGTTATTGAACTGCATTGGAGACAACTTTTTATTTCAGAAGGTTGAAAAAGCTACTGGGGGGGGGGGGGAAGCTGTTCTAGATTTGGTCTTAACAAATAGGGAGGAGGTGTCTGAATATTTGAAAGTGGAAGGCAGCTTGGGTGAAAGAGATCATGAAATCATAGAGTTCATGATTCTAAGGAATGGTAGAAGAAAGAACAGCAAAATAGAGACAATGGATTTCAGGGAGGCAGATTTTGGTAAGCTCAGAAAGCTGGTAGGTAAGGTCCCACAGGAAGCAAGACTGAAGGGGAAAACAACTAAAGTGAGTTGGCAGTTTCTCAAAGGGATATTATTAAGGGCCCAAAAGCAAGCTATTCTGTTGTGTAGGAAAGATAGAAAGTTTAGCAAAAGACAGCCTTGGCTTAACCAGAAGATCCTGCATGATCTAAAAATCAGAAAGGAGTCATATAAAAAGTGGAACACAGGACAAATTACAAAGGAGGTGTGCTGCCTAAATTAGAAAGGGAAAGGCACAAAATGAGCTCAAACTAGCTACAGACATAAAGGGTAACAAGAAGACTTTCTATAAATATATTAGAAACAAGATGAAGACCACGGACAGGGTAGGCCCATTGCTCAGTAAGGAGGGAGAAACAGTAACCAGAAATTTGGAAATGGCAGAGGTGCTTAATGACTTCTTTATTTTGGTCTTCACCAATAAGTCTGATGATGAAGGAATGCCTACCATAATGAATACTATTGGGAATCAGGTAGGTTTACAAGATAAAATTTAAAAAAAAGTTAAAAAAAATCACTTAGAAAAGTTAGATGTCTGCAAGTCACCAGGGCCTGATGAAATGCATCCTAGAATACTCAAGGAGCTGATAGAGGAGTTATCTGAGCTTTTAGCTATCATCTTTGAAAAATCATGGAAGACCAGAGAGATTCCAGAAGACTGGAAAAGGGCAAATATAGTGCCAATCTATAAAAAGGGAAATAAGAACAACCCAGGAAACTACAGACCAGTCAGTTTAACTTCTGTGCCAGGAAAGATAATGGAGCAAGTAATTAAGGAATTCATCTGCAAACATCTGGAAGATAATAGGGTAATAGGTAACAGCCAGCAGGGATTTGTAAAGAACAAATCATGTCAAACCAATCTGATAGCTTTCTTTGATAGGATAACGAGTCTTGTGAATAAGGGAGAAGCAGTGGATGTGGTATACCTAGACTTTAGTGAGGCATTTGATACAGTCTTATCAATAAATTAGGCAAATACAACTTAGATGAGGCTACTGTACGGTGGATGCATAACTGGATGGATAACAATTCTCAGAGTAGTTATTAATGCTTCACAATACTGCAGGAAGGGCATAACAAGTAGAGTTCCTCAGAGGTCTGTTTTCGGACCAGTTCTGTTCAATATCTTCATCAACGATTTAGATAATGGTATAGAAAGTATGCTTATTAAGTTTGCAGATGATACCAAGCTGGGAGGGGTTGCAAGTGCTTTGGACGATAGGGTCATAATTCAAAATTATCTGGACAAACTGGAGAAATGGTCTGAGGTAAATAGGATGAAGTTTAATAAGGAC
This sequence comes from Pelodiscus sinensis, assembly GCF_052426305.1. Classification (NCBI taxonomy): domain Eukaryota; kingdom Metazoa; phylum Chordata; order Testudines; family Trionychidae; genus Pelodiscus; species Pelodiscus sinensis. The sequence continues at coordinate 20,281,299 of NC_143054.1, forward strand.
AAATGCAAAGTGCTCCACTTAGAAAGGAACAATCGGTTTCACACATACAGAATGGGAAACGACTGTCTAGGAAGGAGTACGGCAGAAAAGAATCTAGGGGTCATAGTGGATCACAAGCTAAATATGAGTCAACAGTGTGACACTTGCAAAAAAAGCAAACATGATTCTGTGATGCCTTACCAGGAGTGTTGTGTACTCTTTGACCCACGGGTTAGACCCTTTGCCAAACACATTAATTGCAGTCTCTAAAGAATCTTTATTAGTCTGCTCTCTCCAGCCTTCCAGGTCGAACAGCCGGGGCATCGCCATAGTGACGGTTGCTATGGGTTGCTTACCCAACCCAAAATAAAATAAATTTAAAAGGTCCTGGAAAGGTAAGTTAGGCTGGCCTAACCAAGCCTACTCACTGTCTTCCTTCAAAAACGCAGGAAATTAATCCAGGTGGCAAAATGCAGCGCCAGCGAAAAGCGGCGAACGGGTTTAAAATCAAGCGGCAGTGGCCGGATTGCCCATGAATAGGCCGAAGCCTGCTGCTGCGCCGACCTAGAGTAGGGATGGGCCTCTCGCCTAGCCAGCGGATAGGGAACCACTGACTACCGGGAAGGACGGTGCGGTAGCGGAGCGTCCCCTCACCACTCAGCATGGTCAGTACACCGGATTTTTAGGGACAAAAATGAACCAGGGAAGGGCCCCCGGGGTATCCACCCCAAGTCGCTGGACCGTACCAAAGGTTACTATCTGCTGTTCAGAACCTGACCCTATAAGTGGGGACAGTTCCTACGGACCTGAAAAGGAAAACCTCCTCAGGTCCTGCCGCGCTCGCCAAATCTGTTACCCTGGGACGCAGTAACGATTAATTTATTAAAGCTAATTCGGACGCGCTCTAATTTGAGATTGATCTTAAATGTCCCAAGTCCCAGAAGAGAGCTCACCTGAGGCCAATTGCTTGAGGCCATATCTATCACCGGCACGTGGTTTTCCAAATAAAACACAGAGACCCAATTTGGGGCAAAACCATATATTATACAATTTGAAATACAGAACAGCAGGTAATAACGTTCCAAACAGTTTCCTCCCTATCCCTGAATATAAGAAGATAGAAAAGATCCCTAGGTACACCAGGAATATACTTTACAATCGCGTGGTGTAGACAGCTGAGGCGCTCACGACCTCAATACTGTAGCTAATTGCAAGCTTTGGCAGAGGAACTGTGAGGAGATCCCACGATGACACTGGATCAAGCCCTCAGGGTAGATGCAGGCAGGCTGCGGATTGTCCATTGAAGGCCTTGCGCTCTTCAAATGTAATCCGGTGGGAAACCGATGGTTTTTAGACCCAGGAATTCTCCATAGATCGCCAGCAAAACCCAAAAATACCTACCACTTTTACACCACCACACCACTGTCCACACTCACACTCTTTCTCTCACTCTATCTCTCTCTCATTCATACACTGACAAGGAAAAACATTCTACGGAACCAAAAAGAAACTTGGAACTGGAACAAAACTGGAGTAACTTCTCGGATGGAGTAAAGGATCCAGAACCCGAACTCCTGTTAAACCAGGGTATATAAACTCTCTGAGGCAGGAAAAACCTTAGGGTGCGGAGTGCACTCTGTTATGGGTGGTGTGCACAGGTTTTTGAACTGAGTGCAAAGGTTTTGAACTGAGTGCAAAGCCAATTGGGGCTTAGTGCAAAGGATTAGGGAGAGGTGCAAAGCTTAAGGGCCATGTGCAGCTAGGAAAAGGCGGGAAGCCTCTTTCTATTCCCTTTCCTTAGTCCGGACTAATATAGATAGTTCGAATTAACTAGTAGTTCGGTTCCCCATTAGTTTGAATCTATTGCTTAATTCGATATAGCTAGCACTCATAACACGTAACACACCTTACACACATAACCTATAACTCATAACCATAAACTGAGGTAACAGTTCAAATTGAGGTAACCAGGCAATTTGAGCCTGGTTCTAGATGTATCGAATTACGTGGGCTACGATGGAAAGGGGTACACTGAGAAACCTGGTTAGCAGCTATTTGAACTCTGCTAGGTTGTAATCAATGGTTTAAATCCCTTCTGTTCAATCCTTCCCTTTACAAATATTTTGCTACTGTATTGTTGCAGTATATTTAGGCCATGTCTACACAGCCACTTATATTGGCAAAACTTATGTTGCTCAAGGATGTGAAACACACACACACCGGTAGGGTGTGTGCACAGAACTGTGTTGATCCAAGGGCTTCTCCTGCTAACACAGATACTATTGTTTGCCGAAGTGATTTTGTTATCTTGATAAGAGTGCTCTCTCCCCATCAGCACAGAGCAGATGGCTACATGAGTGATCTGCTGCTGTGAGCTTGCTAGTATAGACATGGCCTACCAGCACATAAGGCCAGAGACCTCCTCATTGCTCCATTCATCGTCCTTCACATAAGCCATGAACACAATTTAGCACAGTTACTCCAATAAGGTAATGAATGGAAGCCGAAGATCAATGAGGTGGGAAAGCACTGAATTATAAACCACAGAAATATGGTTAATGATAGCTGGATATAGGAATTCCATGATTCTAGTTCAAAGCACAGAGAGATTCTCGGTGCCTGGCAAAAATAAATGAGCCTTCTAAGAAATAGATTGCAAGTGACGAAGGGTAAATGGTTCTTTCTCATGCAATGCTCTGCATGCTGTCTCCTGCATGCTAAAAGAACGAGCAGTGAAAGAGTGGGCGGTGGTGGTGACTAACACAATAAATGAAGGCAGGAAGTGTCCCAGCTATAGTGATAACAGTGCTTCTTTTTACCTAAGTCTTCCAGCCTGATTTTTTACTTTTTTTCCAGGCCTGTCAGAATTTAGCCAATTCTCTCTTCCCCAGACCATTATCCTTTTGTTGTTAAAACAAAAGACAGGACTATGCAGCACTTTAAAGACTAACAAGATGGTTTATTAGGTGATGAGCTTTCCTGGGCCAGACCCACTTCCTCAGATCAAATTGTGGAAGAAAATTGGCATGACCGTATACACCAAAGGGATACAATCAAAAAAAGGGAACACATATAAAATAGACAAATCAGATTTTAGAACAGAGGGGGGATGAGGAGGGGAAGTGAATGTCTATGAGGTAATGATATTAGAGGTGATAATTGGGGAAGCTCAATTATCACCTCTAATATCATTACCTCATAGACATTAACCTTCCCCCATCCCTCCTCTGTTCTAAAATCTGATTTGTCTATTTTATATGTGTTCACTTTTTTTTGATTGCATCCGTTTGGTATATATGGTCATGCCAATTTTCTTCCACAATTTGATCTGAGGAAGTGGGTCTGGCCCAAAGAAAGCTCATCACCTAAAACACCATCTTGTTAGTCCTGTCTTTTGTTTCAGCAAGACCAGACTAACACGGCTACCTCTCTACTACTTTTCTTGTTAAACATTGAGGTTAAATACAGTTCTGCTCTGCTTTTGCCCTGCACTCTCACAGCCTGTGTGTACATTCCTTTTACACTTGTTTTAACTTTCTGAGTTCTCCTGTTCAGTGTAAATCTGTTGTTCTCTGAGGCAAGGAAACTACATGTTTGACAAAGAAGCATTCACTGCTCTGAGACTGTATGTAAGATGAAAGAAGAAAAACGTGGCTGCACGTCTCATCATGTTCTTGACTGTCACAAACTAAGTGAGATATATGTACTATTTAATCCCTGCTTATGCTCCACTTTGTTAGAGAGGGAGACTGAAAAATTTTGGTGGGAGAGGGGAAAAAACATTGCTGCAGAACATGATTTATGAAAAATACTGCAAGCTTCTTGCAAGTTCAGATGCTTCAGAGTTTGTTGGTTTTTTTATATCAATGGCAAAACTCCCAAGATTTCACCCAGAGCAAACATTCAAAAATCATGTCAGCTCCCTCCAAAATTGTGGGAAATTTTTTCATTTTATGGTTTTTAAACCAAATTGGGGTTATTTGATTTTGTCTTCTAGTTTTTGTACCTTGAGGGTGCTCTTGGGTCATGTCTTCATGATTTGGGGTAAAGTTATGAAATCTGTCAAAGTTAGGAGGCTAAATTCCCAAAAGAGACTGAAAGTCAATAGGAAGTAGATGCCCTCATCACTTACAAAAATGTTACCACTTTCCCCAACTACAAGAGCGAAAAACTTTCTTCAAAAAATAAACAAACAGAAATTCTTTATGATCACTTGTCTCTGCAAGCTGAGACTTTAATTAAACCACCAATAAAAAAATCATAAGAGTTGGCAATGCCGCAGTTTGCATTGCTGCCATATCTGGCATTTTGGACCTAACTTCTTCTGGTTGATACAGTAAATCTGCCTTGGCTTAGACGAGTGTTTCTTAAACTTTTCAAGAATGAGGAAAACCAAACAATATTTTTTTATGGGGAACACCAAGGATTTTTTATTGAGCAAAAAGAAAAAAGGTTGCCTTCCTCTTTAAGAGTGGCCATTTTGAATTCTGTTGTTCTCTGCGGCACACCAGAGTCCCGTGGAACACAGTTTAAGAAACACTGGTTTAGACTGATATGGAAAAAGATCTTAGGCTCTGTCTTTCCTGTACAATCCCCAGCCACACATTCATCTAAATGGATGGGCACTGGATGATCCAGCCCTTGGGGTATAACTGCCCCTCTCATTAGCTTTAGGACCCCCTCCAGAGCCAAAGCACCCCCACCACAGCTGCTAGCCCTACCCTCAGGCCACTTAAGCACCCTCAGTCCCACTGTACTGGTGCATGGCTGCAGCACTCCCTAGCTTCATCCCTGGCATATTAGGAGGGCACTGCAGCTAGAGAACCCCAAACCCGAAGTGCTGAGCAATGGCACGTGGGTGGGCTGTTTTGGGAGGCTCAGCCTCCCCTCAACCTATGACACCTACTGCCCATACCAGATGGGTTTGTTTTGACTCAACGAAGGACTAGGGCATGTTGCAACATGAATAGGGTTTGCCTTTCCTAAAGGCATGATAGATATAATGTCAGTGAAAGATGGGGTAGATGTTGACCAATTTGAAAATATTTCCTATATAAAATGTTGATCAAATTTCACACACTTAAAGACAAAGGAATTAAAATGTGGGTTCTGGCATGAATCTGCAGCAGCAGAGCAAGCTGCAGACTGTGTAAAGGGCTGAGGGTATCTGCTGCCTTCAAATCTGAGAAATTGCACCTAAATATCTTTGAAAATCTCACCCTTGACATACAGAAGTAAAGGAGAGACGCATGGCCAGAGGACAGAGCAGAGAAGCTGGAAGGAAGGAAAGGGTGAGGGACTAAGAAAGAGAAAGGATTGAAAAGCCGGAAAAAATAAGGCAGGAAGAGAACTCCAGAACTTTACAAACACTTTTGATACTCATCATAATGTTTGTGGGAGAAGGTTCCAAACCTTTGATTGCACCTTTGTGGAAAATATGAGAGCATAAGAGTTATTCAACATCCCCGATTTCTGCTGGAAGATTTATTTTAAAACCTCTCTTTTAAGCTTGAAAACTATAAACTTTTTGAGACTATAGCTACATAAATGTGCAGTCAGCTTCAGGACACTAAACCAGCGATGTCACCAGAATGTCTTTGTCAGAGACCTTCACTGACTAACAAATATCAACCCCCTGTTGTGGTTTTTGTTTGTTTGTTTGTTTGTTTTGGGGTTTTTTTTAGATTTTAAATACATGCTTGGGCTGTATTTTTTAATACATTCTGTACCTTGAAGATCCCTTTCTAGGAATTTCAGATTAATGTTCTGGGGGAAAAGGTTACCTCTTGAGATAGTCAAGAGTACCAAGGTTTGTGCTGTCAGCACTGAGAATATCATTAATTCTGCTCTCCATCAATGAGGGTTACACAGGAGGCATACAGTCAGCATATTCAACTGACCTGCACTGCTATTGAAAGGTCAGATAAAGTTCAAATTCCCCCCCCCCCCCCGATGAAGGAGCAATCTAGAAGGTCTTTACTTGTTTGTCGCATTGATAATACAAGCAGCCTCTTTCAAAAAATATCCTATGAACCTAACTGTTAAAAAATGATATTAAGGCTCACTGCCTCCAACAAAGACTGTAGGGTTGATCTCCTAAGTGACCTTGTGGTACTGTGACGCCGTATTTGACTCAGAGATGAGTGTTGGACAATTCACATGCAAATCAGGTAAATTGTCATTTTTTCCTTACTGCCTGTGCGTGCATGCTGTACATTTAAGGCAATGATCCAGGCAGATAAAGAAAAAGCAGCATAGTTCATTTCCAGAAATTGGCCCAGACAAGTATCTTGCATATTCTTTTATCTGGAGTGCTTTGAAGTCTTGGAACATAGTTGATTGTAATCTTTACTTTGGTCAGACTTAATTTATGGAATCATCCCTTCCACAGAAGTTCATTGCAAGTCTTCCTGGTCACGGTTATGTCACATAGATGAGCCATACTTGGCTACCAGCGAGAGCAAGATAAGCACTACAAGCAACTGATAATGTAAACATAAAGTAGAGAGAGGGATTGCTTATGTGGGTCAAAGAGACGATAGGAATAATGATGGAAGACTGTGCAAAGAAGGAAACTATGAACTATTAAAATTATTAACCTTTAGAATTATTACCTAGGAAAGTTATGGAGGTTGCAGTACTTGAATTATTTGTAAGTGGACAAAACGCTTACTATAGTGTATGGAACTGTGATGAATGGGAGGGGTATTACCTTTTTCTGGACATCTTAGCTTGTCAGTTAACTAAATTGCCTACAAGGGTTAAATCCAGGGACAGAAGAGCTAATGAAAAGAGAGTGTGAGCTTTTGAAAAAGCAGGATTTGCCTGCTGAATTATTTTGTGTGTGAGTTCAGAGTAAGAACTGGGAGAAATGAGGTAAGCCAGGAACAAGGCATGGAATTTCCAAAAATATTCATGCCTAAGGAAAGACTAAACCTTGGAACAACAGATGTGTGAGTAAACAGGGAATGTTTAAATAGATGTGATCAGGTTAATTTCTTTATTTTGAGGGTTGGTTGAACTCGTCTGTAGATTGTAACTTCTAAACTGAATCCCAAGGAAGCAATTCTCTATGTTTTAATCTTTTTTTTACAGTTGCTCTATAACTCCTAATAACCAAATCTGAATTACCAAGTGTATCTTCTGGTTTTGTTAATAAAATCACCTTTTTCAGGCTATGATCTGATTCCTGTGTCCTAGAAGGCAAGGGGTTCTGTGTGTGTATGTGTCTGAGACTGAACAATCAGCTATTAGGAAGTACAGTTTGTTGTCAAGCTCTCTCCAAAGGGAGGGTTAAAGAGCTTAAGGATATCCCCTAGGAAGAAATTCCCAAGTGTATCTTCACAGGCTCTGTTTTTGCATTTGGGTGTTGGCAGCATACCCCCCAAGGTCAGGGAAACTGTGACCATGGGGAGTTTTTAAGCAGGAGCCGTTAGTAACAGGGTATTGTAAAGTCTCTTGTGGTATGTTTCCCCAGCCCGCTAGTTCGAACTAGCGGGGTAATGTATGCATACCGAACTTGCTAATGAAGCCCGGGATTTAAATTTCCCGGGCTTCATTAGCATAAAGCTGGCGCCGCCATTTTTAAAAGCCGGCTAGTGCGAACCCCGTGCTGCGCAGCTACACGAGGAGCGAGGCTACACGTGGAACGAGGAGTACAGATAGTTCGGAATGGCTACATAGTTCGAACTATCTAGCCCATACCGCGTGTAGCCGCGCGGCACGGGGTTCGCACTAGCCGGCTTTTAAAAATGGCGGCGCCGGCTTTATGCTAATGAAGCCCGGGAAATTCAAATCCCGGGCTTCATTAGCAAGTTCGGTATGCATACATTACCCCGCTAGTTCGAACTAGCGGGGTAGTGTAGACATACCCTTGTTTCCTCCACTTTCTGCGCTTTAAGTGGGGAACAGTCTTTAACAGGATTCAAAAAAGAACTAGATACATTCATGGAGGATATGTCCATCAATGGCTATTAGCCAGGGTGGGTAAGAATGATGTCCCTAGCCTCTGTTTGTCAGAAGAAGGATCACTTGATGATTGCCTGTTCTGTTCACTCCCTCTGGGGCACCTGGCATTGGACACTGTTGGCAGACAGGATACTGGGCTACATGGACCTTTGGTCTGACCCAGCATGGCTGTTTTTATGTTTTTATATTCTTAATTCTACACTAGCATGGGGCTGGCTTAAGGGCCACAACAGGAGTCCATTCAAATCAATAAGAGGCTTTCAGTTGACCTGATCTGGCTTTGGATCAGACCTTTAGTGATTTAATAGGTCTTTACCGATCTCTAATTTCTATAGTTAAATGTATTTTCTAGAGACGTGGTCAGTAAAGAACTCCTAGTGCTCCCCAGAGCTGCTTCAAGCACAATGAGTAAGCATGCACAACTGAAACTAGAGGCAGAGCCCTTATCCTAGGAAACTTAGGCTCTGTAGTAGGCCTCTGAGGCTGAGTTCCCTTTGATTGATGCCCCCTTTATGTTCTCTGCCTGTTCATGTTCCGGCATAGAAATAGGAGCCTGTTAATGAGCATCTTTCTTAGCTACTTGTTTCTTTGCTAACTCCTCCATTTTGTTGTTGTGCAAATGTGATTTAGATCAAATTTACACCAGTCACAGGAGAGACTAGCACCCAGTTTCCAAGTGACATGAAGAGATTAGATCACTGGGGACTGCAGGAAACCAGGAGGGAACTGGTCCTAACACACATCTACGTCTACACTGCTGGGTCTTGCACAAGAACACGTCCACACTGCCATGTGCTTTTGTTCAAGAGCATCCATGGCAGTGTGGACGCTCTCTTGCACAAGAAAGCTCTGATGGCCATTTTAGCCATAGGGCTTTCTTGCACAAGAAAGCCCTGCCGCGCGTCCACACTTGCACAAGAGCTCTTGCACAAGAGGGCTTACACTTGTTTGAAAAGAGCATAGCTCTTGCACAAGAAGCCCTCTCTTCCCATGCTTTACTGTAAATCTTCTTGTGCAAGAGTGGGCAGGCAGTGTGGACGATCTATGGAAGAATGTCCTTTCTTGTGCAAGAACCTGCCAGTGTATACATAATGAAGTCCTGTACTCACAAGGAGAGGAAACAAAAAGTGCAGATACAAAAGTCAGCGATGGGGGAGAAGTGGAAATATATCTGTAAGCCACATACCTCTGGGTGTGGTGCACTGTCCCATCTACTGGCACTGAGACTGCTAAGCCCTGGTCTACACTAGGGAGTTATTTCAAAATAACTTCCCTTATTTTGAAATAACAAGTGGAGCCCATTATTTCGAAATAAGGGGCTACTTATTTCAAAATAATAAATAATAACTCCTGCTTTCCTTGGGGAATAAGCTTATTTTGAAATAGTTATTTCAGGAGTTATTTTTTTCAAAATACGTTATTTCAAAATAATTTCCTAGTGTAGACATGCCTTTACAGAGAGAATAATGAGTCTGCTCTAGAGTCTTAGCTAAGAGTTGGCTGACTCTTAGCACTTGTGGTAGAGGCTCATGCCCTAAACTCCAGAGATCCCAGGTACAAGTCTGCCCACAGATGACCAGGATTGCCTTGTGTTACATATCTAAGCAGTTGCAATCATTGTGTCAAGTGAGTTTATTTTTTTATCATCTCTCCTTGATACTCTTAAATACTTTTCTATCTTAATCAGCACAATATTTGCTGCAAAGGTGTAGAACTGAATGTGTTCTTCAAGCAAGCCAACCTCCCTTCTTGATGATTTACCCATGTCCCTCTGACAATCAGTCTTGTGCTGAGTTTAGATATATGTTGACACAGCAATGTCTTCCCAAGAAAGGGAGACTAGAATAAGTAAAATAAAAAGGTGAAGCAAACTTATAGGCAGGTCACATCTTAAGACATGTAAAGAGTCTAAGGAGTTTACAGGGCACAGATTGTTTATTATTAGTAAGAGAGGGTTGGCCAACTGTGCAAATGTGTGGGCCCAAAGTTTCTTAGCTATGTGAAGTGTTTAGACTTCCACAAATCTTTCAAAGGCTGCAAATTCCAGCTTGCATACTCTTGAAATTTCTACCATCTTTGGTAACATACTCCTATTACCTGACCTCCATCTCTGGAGATATTTAAGAGCAGGTTAGAGAGACATCTATCAGGGATGGTCTAGACAGTACTGGATCCTGCCATGAGGGTAGGGGACTGGACTCAATAACCTCTTGAGGTCCCTTCCAGTTCTAGTGTTCTATGAGTCTATGAATGCCTCAGAACAGAGCCTACAAGTAATGAATATTCGAAAACAAAGACCAGCTCTGAAGCTGTGCTGTGCTGTGCTATTTGGAACTGCACTCTTCCGGGTGTCTTCCATTTTCAGTTCTGACCAGAAGAGATGGGAGGTAATGGAATTCTCAGTTTAAAAGAACAATTTTCTTTCCACTTTGTGTCCATGTGATTAATATAAAAGTGACAACGGATATTTTGGGATGAATTTATGGCCTGACTTAATGGCAGATTTAGTGCTCAGCAACGCTGGAAGTTGAGCCCTCAGAGTTTGTGAGAAGTGGCACATTGATAGCTCTGGATACTGACCAAAAGCACTTACTCCAAGAGAAACTTCTCAGTGCTGGCAGCAGTCATGCATGCTTTCCCCTACTGCCCAACAAGCCTGGTCTGGGTAGATTTCCTCCAGGAGTGACTTCCAGAGTAATTCAATCCCCATTCTGACCCAGTCCAGATTTTCCCTGCTGAATTTGCCAACATGATACTAGTTGCCGTGTATTTGACAGTGACTCACCAATTCAGTTCATCTAGCATCACTAGCCAGCAGATGGTAACTACTTTTAAGTACTAGTTATCAAGGCTGGATCTGAACTGCAAAACAATGGGGTGGGGGCGAGAGGGGGGAAGCTTCCTAGCACATTGCTAATCTGCTTACCCTATGAGTCCCCTCTTGTGGATATATAGGGGAGACTCCTAACTACGATCTTGTCAGTGTGAGTGTAGTTTTCCCTTCTGGCCTGGCAAACTGGGTCTCTCCCACCCCAAAAGCAATCTCTCCAAGTTACCAGGCATGCAGGACAGCAGAGACCACATGAAGGAGCGGTTTCTGCAGGCAGACCGGTTTTGAAGGCTGAGGGGAATGTAGTCTTTTCCTAAGGTTGGTCTGGAGTTCCTCTGAATGCTCAGTGTGGGTTCCCAGTTACCTTACGGAGGTGTTGACATTATCCTGCATTGTGTCTGCCAGCTGGAGACCAGACAGAAGCAGAATCAATCAATGAACAGCGCTTCCATTAGCCAGTGGCTGGGCTTATGACGTGTGTGTGCGTGTGTGTTCTGCACACTACCACCGCCCAGACTTGAATTAGCAGCACTATCTGGTAAGCCAAATGGGAACCTCCCTGCACCCAGGCTGGCAGGAACTGAATAACAAGCCTCTTAACTACAATCTGCTCTTTGTGAAACTTGCATTACAACTGGCTGATTTCCAGATTAGTTGAAGACATTTATCAGATTTATGCCTTCAACCTAGCTAGGCTCATCATCAGGGAAACTGGAGGGAAGAATATGCTTAATGTCAATGATTTCTTCTTAATGATAAGCTGTTTGGTCCCCCTGAATTCATTGGTTGGGAAATTTCAATGACTGATCCTTGGTTTGGGGCTCATTTGTGATCTTTTTGTTGCAAATATTTAATATTTGAACTTTGCTAATTGGACAATTAAGGCCCATGTTTCGGCTCTCTGGTTGAATGAGCATAATTCCCTAGAATCAGGTTTCTGATTCATTTTCAGTAACTATTATGCAATATATAGTTATAGATAGTTGTTTCAGTGAATGTTCCTGCAAATAAACTTGTTTGCTAAAATAGTTAGGTCTGCCACCACACAATGAGCATGACCAGTCAAAACACATTGGTTCGGTACTTGGTCCAGTAATTGGTCCAGTAATAGGATGTTAATTAGCAATGAGTTAACTCTGGCCATTAAAGTAACCCAGCCAAAAACTGAAAGTAGAGCTGGATATTATTTCTTCCAACCAAATGTTTACACTCATTTGCTCTTAAATTTTTCAGGCATTTGTTGTAACACCAAAATCTTTCACTGAAATATCTATGTATTCATCAATAAGCTGTTTTCTGTCAAAAAAACATGTTTTACAGTATTTTTTCCACCAGCTTTAACAGTGAGCCATTATTTCATTCAGAAATATTTGGGTTATGTGACCATCCCTGGTTTTCTTGGTAGCATCGGTCAGGTGATATTACTCTGCTTCATCAACAATAACCTTTGTCATTTAACAGATCTTGTGGTCATTGGCTGGTTTGCTCTAGATCTGCTGTGCTGGTCACCTGTGCAGCGTGGGGGCAGCACACAGGGAGAACATACACACAGCAGACCGCCTACCAGTATCTATCAACATGGTTGATCCCAAGCCAGTCTGTCTTAAACAAAGGAATGTGTGTGTGCCTCAATTTAAATATAAGCAGCAAGCAAGGGCCTTAAGATAACAAAAAGGGAAACAAGGAAAATTTGTGTTTTAGCAAACAGTATGAAATTTCTTTCATCACGGGAACCCATATCTACATTCTCAAAACTGGAAGGAAATTTATCGAGGGGCAGCCGGAAGGAAAATTCTTTTTAAAGGGTGACAACTATAAATGTGCAAAAACATCCCACAATCTGTCTATCCATCTCTCTCTGTTTCATCTAAGGCAATAAAAGAAACAGCCATAATTGGTCTTTGGGAGTAGATCCTGGCCTTTGAATTTGGTCAGGGAGTTCACCTTGATCCAAATCTTGTAGTTAAGTTTTAGCACTAGGAAGTATTTGATCTTTACATCTCTTGGAACCATTTCTAAATTTAATGCCTTATCCTTTTACTCATTTAAAATCTCTGTCTTTATAGGTAAATAAACTTGTTTTATTTTTTACACTAATCGAATATTGTGTATTGTGTAGGTAACTCCATTTTAAGGTAGCAGACTGCTGTATAATGATCCCCTTTGAGGGGCAATGGACCCAATGTATCTGAACAGGAGAGAGCTCAGAACACATGTGGATAGCTCAGAACACATTTTTGGAGAAAAATATGGGACTGGGAGTGTGTTAGGGTCACACTGCAAGTGATAACCAAGGCTGGTGGAAGCCAGAGTGTAACTAAGGCTACAGTTATGCACAGACATTCAAGTTGCTTCTTGCATTCTGGCAGGCTGTTTGTGGGCAACGCAGATGGGAGCAATGTGAGGAACTCAAGTTGCAGAGCTGGGGGGACAGCTCCTCCCAGGTTTGGATTGCACCCCAAAAAGCCATATTCTCTCATGCTGATATGACCCTCTCTGGACTACCACCAGTGTATCAGCCAGCCACCCGCTTCACTCCCAGGCATAGAAAACAAATTAAAGGGATCCTTGCTCCTCTAGTGAGCTGACACAGAGCCAGCCATAATGAGTTTGTTAATGTAGTCATTTAAAGCTTAAGTCCCACAAGATTTTGGTACAGGCCTGGCACCTGTAAATACCACCTCTAATACATGGGCAGAAGGTACATATAATGGATGCTCTAAAGTGTTACATGAAAAGAGGTATGACTTATTTAGACAAATCGGCTTGTGTAAGACCTTGGCCAGATTTAGAAACCGTGTACTTTCCTTTCACAATTATGAGGTTATCATCCTCTGTCCCATATGTCACAGATATTTATTGTATTTATTCTTCACTTATACAGCACCGCATTATAGATATAAATATTTCTCAGCTTCTCTTTCTAAAAATACTGACTGAAGCACCCACCAGCAATCTGTCTTCCAAAGAGAATCCCTTCTGTTAACCTGAAACACATTTCTCTGTGTAGGAATAAATAAGGTCTGGAGCCAGAACTGTGGGCTGGAACCACAGACAGATAGGCCCGTAAGCTAGGAATTGTGGCCGAGCTGACTATAGGGGACAGGTGAACTCATTTTAAACAATTGCAAACTCATTTGAACTTTGTAGATGAAGTTCTGTTGGTATAAGTTGGTACAGTTCCAGTTGGTTTTCGTACCTAAGAATTCAGTCATGGCCCACATTTATAGGCAGGGGAAGTAGAGATGCGCAGGGTACTGCAGTCTCCCCAGGTGTTCCTGCTGGTGTCACAGCCGCTGGGCCCGCTGCTGCTGGGGGCTTTGCTGCCAGCACTGGTTCCTGCTCCATTGATAGCCCTGGGTCTCATTCTGCTGCTAGCTCCAGGGCCCAGCTACCTGCCCTGCATGCAGGGCTCCTAGCCACCAGCCCCCACTGCTGGCCTGGGAGTTCCACCGCCTGCCTGGAGTTCCTCTCAGCCACCGGCCTTGGGGCTTCACTGCCAGCCTTGTGTGTAGGGCTCTGCTCTGTTGCCAGCCCCACTGCCAGCCCAGGGTGCTGTTCAGTCACTGGCTCTGGTTCCTGCTCCACTGATGGCTCTGGTCTCACTCTGGCCACCAACCCCGCATGCGAGGTCCTGGCTGTTGGCCCCTTCTCTAAGGAAGGCTCAGGGAGGGATACAGCTCAACCTCCCTGCCCTCATTCCAGGAATTGTCCCAGCACTATTGCCCGCATTCGGATATTCACCATTGTGTCATTATTTACAGAATAAAGAGGAAAGTGGGTGTATGCTGAGCCTTATAACAAACACAATTATACTCTCCTGTTGCTCTGTAACAAGCAGCATAGACTCCCATTGGGATTTCCCTGGGATAGTTAGGAGACAATTACAAGACTGCTCCCCCATCTGCTGCCCTCTGGCCTGACAGACAACCCCAAACCTGTGAAACCTTGAGAGTGCAGCATTCATATGGGAGAACAGCTGTCTCAGGGTAAGGGAGGCAGCCATACGTTGGCTCTGCTCCCCTTGGCTTAAGCAAGTTCAGGGCTTTTCCATCCGGATTCCCCGCTCCTTTGCAGTACCTCACTGAGGAGATGTAAGGTGAGCATAGACAGGACTGAGCTGTTGTGAACTGTCTCTGAGAGATTTACAAAGCCATTCTACAGAGTAAACATCATTTAAACATGTGGCAAGTACTTTTAAGTCTACACTGACTCGGGGGAGCCATGTTAGCAAAACTGTAGCATCTTCACAATGGCTAAGGAGTAGAGAGGTTTCTTCCCCGTCCATACAGCAGTCAGCCACAATCTGCCTGGTCAGGTTTTGTCTCCAGGCCTCAGATTCTCATTAATGCTTCTGAAATGTGTTAGCAGCATGAAAATATGTCCATGGGTCTTAAAATCTGCTTTTGTTCCAAGAACTTCAGGCAAGAGAGCACAGCACGTTTAGTTGTTTATCACAGAGACGTTCTTCTGCCTTCATGCACTTTGTTTATAGAGCAGTCGTAACGTTTTCTGCCAGAAAAGGAGATAAATTTGTATCTTGTTCCATTTTTTCTTGCCAGACCTTATTTTTGCCCTAAATTTATAAATCCTGCTTGAGTCCTCTCTGCTACATCACTTGGACATTTGAATTAATAACTGTTTGGATTAACTGCTTATGCTAGTGCCTAAGCTTACATGCCTGATATTTAAAGGTCCCTACATAATCTTTACTCTGTTTCTTAGCTACCCCATAAAATACTTGTTGATGGAGAGGAGCTGGGTGGCTCAGAGAATGGCTAATGATATGTGACTCTTTTCACCTTCAGGTCAAGTTATTGGTCCCAAAGGAAGCTAGCTAAGCAGGAACCAAACCGTCTAACTGTCCACTGGCTGTATAGTGGCTGGAATGAATTTAGAAAGAGGTAAATTTTATTCCTGTAGGCAGGGGGGCTGGCAAACTTGCTGGACCCCTAGGCAAGAGGGGGGGGGAGGGTGGTTCTGTGCTCCCAGAAGGGACAGGGCCTCAGGCAGATGAAGCAGAGCTGGGGCAGTCAGTCTACCCCACTGCAGCTCCCTGTCGCCCTCCCCCAGCAGCCCTCAGAGCCACCCAGAGCAGGCCACATGGGACTCCAGGACTATGTCTACACTCTCAGCTTCCTGAACCAGAAATATGCAAATGAGGCTAAGCGTGGAATATTGCTGAGCCTCATTTGCATACCTAATGAGCTGCCATTTTTGCAGAAGAGGCTCTTGTGTCAGAAGGAGCTGTCTACACTGCCCCTCCTTGCTCAAGAAAAACCCTCTTGCACAATGCGGTTATTCCTGAAAATAATCAGCATAGCAGCATTGCGCAAGAGGGTTTTTCTTGCGCAAGAAGGGGCAGTGTAGACAGCTCCTTCTGGCGCAAGAGCCTTTTCTGCAAAAATGGCAGCTCATTAGGTGTGCAAAAGAGGCTCAGCGATATTTCACACTTAGCCTCATTGCATATTTCTCGTGCAAGAAACCGCGAGTGTAGACATAGCCCTGGAGTGATTTAAAGGGCTTGGGGTTCTGAGTGGGTGCTTTGGGCACTTTTGAATCGCCAGGCCCAGAGGCAGTTACCTCCTTTTTCCTCCCTTACTCTGCTGCCCGTAGGTTTGCCTGTGGGTTACGTGAACCAGGACCACAAAGGCAGTGTGCAGGGATTGGCAATAAACCAAGCTCTGTCAGTTTACCTGGAACCCATATCTCCAAGATGCACTCGTTCCTCAGCCTAAATATTTCAAGTTGTAGGGGGAGTTGGAAGAAAGGTGGTCTGATTTTCTCCTCTGCTCCCTTTAATTCCCAGGTTGTTGTTGTTTTTAATTCAAGGATCCATTCCCAAGCGTCCCATCTTCCAGCTTTTTGGAAAGGGGCCATTAGGTAATGTTGCTCTTCCCACACAAAGACAGGACTCCAAAGGGTATCAAGAAGGAGAGAAAACAATCTACAGACTTGGAAATTCTCTGAAATGAGTTATTCTGGAGTCACTTCCCATGTAAACACCTATTCAGCATTAAAAGTGTGTTTTCCCATTTAGTTTAACCCACTTCCAGAGAGGCCTCACACCAAAATAAATATTTTATTCTATTTATTCCAGAATAGCTATTTTGGTAAATGCAGCTAAGCCTTGAATTTCCTACTCCGCCTCTCTCCCCTCCCCATAATGTGAAGTGGCCTCAAAGTGGTTGTAAATATTACTACACCCTCTTGAGATCACAATAGGCCCCTTCACAGCACTCTAGCAAAGAATATAAGAGGGTCTAATTCTCAGAAAAAGATAAATGTTTAAAGAGGTTATGACTGGAGTATCAAAGTTCTCCTGTAAATCCAAACTTTCCCAGACTTCAAATGTGGTCAGCTCTGGGATTTGGATTGGGGCCCATAATATTAAAGATTTGTAGCATTTAAATCAGAAAGGACCTGGAGCAGGATTACCATTTGTTGAGCAACCCTCTGTTACCAGGGGAAGCTTCGCAGGCAGCCTGCATCCGTTTCCCCGCGTCGGTGAACTCAAACCCCACTTTTCTCCATCCCATCCCTTCTCCGGTTGTGCCTTGTTAAATTAACAAACAAGCTCAAAACAAAGTGTCCCAGCCCATCCCAAAGCACAGATTTCTCTTCCTCCTCTCAGGCCTTCCTGCCTGGAACTTTTTCCTGCTTTCACAGGCCACTCCCAGCCCCTACCTAGCTGAAGTCTCAGCTCTAATTCCCAGGACTCTCTTTTAGAACCTATTTTCATATACCAGTCTCTAATCCCTGAGCATTTCCCCTATAGTGCAGGGCCCCTGCTGTTCTTTACAGGCAACTGTCCTAATCTCTCCCAGGTCTGGCTCATTCTGTAACAAGGACTGGCTAGCCTCAGCCCTCCTGTGGTGAGCCACCCTGTTGCAGGGCCACTAGATCGGTGATCTCCTGTGTATCACCAGCAATGTTCCCTCTAATTTTTTCCATCCATGTGCAGAATAAATTTTGTTCAGTGCACCAACAGAATATGCAGATGTGCATCACCAATAAAAATACATGCTGCTGGCTATGGGCACTCTGCTAATCAGCTGGACAGCATTTGAATTAGCTGGGTGGCTGCCCAAGTGCTCAGCTTACAGGGAACAGTGATCACAGGCCATTCTTCAACCAATGACCCCAACAGTGAACCCAATAAGATGGGTTATGCTAAACTAACACATAACTTTCAAAGAGGCATCTAGTCTTGACTTTATTGATGCTTCATGAGCCAAGCAGCTCAAATTTGGAGCTTTGTAGGTTGTTCCCGTTGGGAGTAGACATTGATTGGAATTTTCTTTGATAAAATCTTTTTTATTTATAAGAAATATACAAGATTTTGTTTCTGCAAATGCAGGAGGAACCACAAATAAAAGGAGCAGTTTCTTAACAAGCCCAAGATTCTCTGAGTCAGCACCAGATCCCAAAATTCTCTCAAGATGTTTCCCAATTCCCCATTTGTGTTTACAGGATTTCTTCCATTGCTGCCTTCAATCTCTTATGTGCCCTCCCTTCCTTCCTTTCCTTCATATTACTTTTTGTCAAACATATCTACCCACTTGGTCAGAGCAATTCCTAGGCAAATTCTCCACTCGTATGGTGATATTTTCTGAGCAGACTCTTTTAGGTCCTCTTTTAGGTGGGTCCTCTTAATGTCTGACAGCTGTCTTAAATGAAAGGCATGGTCACACATCAGGTTCAATGGGGTTTTAACTTCATCTGTAGCATACTTTAACCCACCCCAAAGCAAGGTTTAAGCTAGCTCATACAATTTGAAGGCAATGGCAAATCCACCACTTCTCTTGATAAGCTGAAAATCTTTATTATCATAGGAGACATGAAGATGAGGGAAAAAACAGCAGCAAATAAAACTATATAAAAAGAGGCAGCAATTATTTTCATTTTGTGGGCAGGCTTAGTTCTTTAGTTACTCTTTGCCCACCTTCAGGTGTGTACCTCATGGGGCTAAGTACATTCTTAATAACTGCTTTTAGCCATCAGAAATAAAACTCAGAAGACAGCTAAACTTTGTTAGTTATTTCAAAGGATTTCTGTAGCTGCTGTGTTTGAGTCTCTTATCACCCACCAGAACAGCATACACATTTTACTGCAGTCCTGGAGGCCCATCACAGGGAAGTAAAGTTAATAAATCTTTCTTATTTTGTGTAAATATGCTGCATGTGAATAACCTTACATTATTAGTGAAGAAAGTGTATGTCTGACGCAAATAGCAATTCCTATCAGCTGAATGAGATACAAAGGGGATGTCTAAACTGCAATTAAACACCTGTGGCTGGGCCATGTCAGTTGACTTGGGGTAGGCTGTGGGGCTATAACATTGCAGTGTAGGTGTTTGGGCTTGGAGCTCATGGGGTAGCAACAGGTGGTTTATTGCAGTATAGAGACACCCATTTTCCAGAGTGATCACTTGCACTTGGCTCAGCTTTGCAACTGTCCTCTTTTTTGTCAAGTCAGATTATTTCCAGAGCATTTTGGTTTGTATTCATATTTCATTTTTTTGCCAGCCACATCACATTGTGTTCATCTGCCCTTCCTCTTAAAAACTCCTGTCCTCAGAGTGTATGTTCAAAGTGATAGTGCTGCCCTACAGGCTCAGGTCTCAAGGGATTTGTGCCTGCATAAACTCAAATGCCCTGAGGAATGAAGAAAAGTTGTGGACTGCATCTCTTTCATGTTTAAAAAAAAAAGACATTCAAAAACTGAAACTTAGAAAGCACACAGTAGTGATACATGTAGCATGACTAGGGAGGAGCAAATGAGGGACTACAGAAGTAATGCATTTAAGGAGATGTGTGGCTTGTTCAAAGTTCTGACTATAGCATTGGTCTGAATTGCCCTGAGAGAAGTAGGCCCATCAATATGTTTGGGGCGGGAATGTAAGAGGCAAAAGGATTAGTTTCTTTTACCTTTTTCTAAGTAAAAAAGAAAAAGGTGGGGGAGGCTTGGCATCAGTCAACAGCAATCTCGATGTCAGAGCAAACAGTAATAATACATGCTCTGAATGGAGACTTACTATACAGAAGATTGAGAATGCTGACATAATACTGGCTAATGATACCATTGATTTGTCCTAGGGAAGTATTCATTTTATCAGAAAATAAAAGGCAGGAATGGTGCAAAGCAAAGGATATCATGCATCACATGCTGTCACACTGTAATCGCCCAAGGTTACGTTTTCTTCACTAAGTCAAAACAAGCTGCAGTACGCTGCCACTGAGGAATTCATGTAATAACCAAGTTTCCAGAACCTTAATTAGCTTTCTGTCTCCACACCCTGTGAAGTGGGACTCTACAGCCGTTCTTGCTCAAGAACCAGCAGAGCATCCACACTGCCCGTCTGCTCTTGCGCAAGATTTACAGGAAAGCATGGGAAGAGAGGGCTTCTTGCACAAGAGCTACGTTCTTTTCTAACAAGTGTAAGCCCTCTTGCACAAGAAAGCCCTATGGTTAAAATGGCCATCAGAGCTTTCTTGCGCAAGAAAGCGTCCACAGTGCCATAGACGCTCTTGCGCAAAAGCACATGGCAGTGTGGACGTGCTCTTGCGCAAGATGCTCTTGCACAAGAACCCACCAGTGGAGACATAGCCTACCTATTTTACAATGGAGTTCTCAGATGCACTAAGTGATTCATCCAAGTCACACGAGTCCATAGTAGACATGTGATTAGAACCCATAAGTCTCTATTCCCAGTTCCTTGGGTTAGCCTCTAGATCAGTGGTACTCAGATCTCAGTGGTTCGGGAGCCAAATTAGTGATCAGTATTAACCAAAAGAACCACAGTAGTGTGAATTCACTGTTTCATTTACTATAATACTGCATAGTCTTATTTAAACACTAGCATACGGAAAATATGTAGTGTAGAGGGATATATGTGTGTGTGGATAAATATAAAATTCTCTCAACAAAATACTTGATCAAATATTAATATTTTATCAGTCATGATTGGTTAATAACATAGTATAAAAGCATCCTGATTGGTTAATTAAATCACACAGTACCTTAATAGCATGTGCTGTGGAGAACCTCAGGAAACACAAGAGCTGCTTGTGACTCAGGAGCCTCAGTCTGAGTATCACTGCTCTAGATGTTCATATCTCCCTTTATGAAGTGCTTTGAGATACTTAGTGGCTGCGTCTAGATTGGCATGGTTTTCTGGAAATGCTTTTAACGGAAAAGTTTTCCGTTAAAAGCATTTTCGGAATAGAGCATCTAGATTGGCACGGATGCTTTTCTGCAAAAGCACTTTTTGCGGAAAAGCGTCCGTACCAATCTAGATGCGTTTTTCCGCAAAAAAACGCTGATTGCCGTTTTCGCGATCGGGGCTTTTTTGCGGAAAACAAATCTCAGCTGTCTACACTGGCCCTTTTGCGCAAAACCTTTGCACAAAAGGGACTTTTGCCTGAACGGGAGCAGAAAAGTATTTCCGAAAGAAGCACTGATTTCTTACAGTAGGAAGTCAGTGCTTTTGCAGAAATTCAAGCAGCCAGTGTAGACAGCTGGCAAGTTTTTCTGGAAAAGCGGCTGACTTTCCAGAAAAACTGGCTAGTCTAGACACAGCCAGTATGAACACTATTTTGTGCAAAGTGGGGGCAAAATGCTGCCATTCTGATATGTTCCTACACAAGATACAGGGCAATAAAATGAATCTAGCCCATCTGAGGATACATCTACTACCCACTTCAAGCTGGGGGCACGATTGCCAAGGAGATATACTCATCATAAATTTCTTTGAGCTAGCTTGCAAAAAAGAATATAACCACAGCAGTGCAAGCAATGGGAGGAGCTAGCTGCCCTGAGGGATGTTAGGTGTGTACTCAGGTAGCTAGCCCCTTATGCTGCCAGCACCACCATGGCTACCAGCATGTTTGTGCTACAAAATTAAAATGGACCTAACTTAGAATCAGAGTTAGAAGGGACCTCAGGAGTCCCAGCATAACTCCTCGTCAAGATGCAGGATTTGTTGTGTCTAAACCATCCATGACATGTGGCAATCCAGCCTCCTTCTGAAAACCTCCAGCGAAGGAGCTTCCTCAACCTGCTTGCGTTGGCAGTGCACATCTTCCCCAAGAGCACTCCTCTCAATTGTACTGGCAGTCTGGAGCATTGTGAGATGGCTCTTGAAAGTCAGTAACATTTGACATAGGCAGCATAGTGTCTACATTGACACTGCCTGAACCTAAGAACATCAACTCTGTGCCTCTTGTGGAAATGGAATTGTTAGGTTTACGTAGCAGGGCAGTTATATCTGTAGGAGCAAAATTTAAAAGCAGACAATTGCATAGTTAGGTCCATGTAAGCGGCCTTGTGTCGACCTAACTCTGTCATGCAGCCCAGAGCAGCATTCTGTCCTTAGTGCACTAGCTTGATGAGAGCAAGTCTAGCTTGATGCAAGAAGGTCTGCTTGAGCTGGGACTCAGATGCTTAGCTTGAAGGGCAGACATACCCTAAATTCAATCTCAAGACCCTTTATAAATGAGGCAAGTACATAACCCTCATTGAGGCTGAGGACCAGAGACTAACTGACTTCCCCTGAATCAAAAAGAATCAGTGACAGAGCTCAGAGAACCCATCTCCCACCAGGAGTGTAGGTGCAACACAAAAGTTGAACGGCACTAAGACATCTGACATGGTCATTGCAGCCACACTGAGCCATCTCACAGAAGCAAAGCAGAACTGTTGCTGTTTCATCGGCCCTGTCTCAAGCATTCTTTGAGCTCTTGACTTGTATTCTTGTTCCAGGCATTCATGTCTCAAAACAAGCCATTAAACCCGGTAACAAAGCCTAACACATGTGAGAGCTCCCTGGGTCCCAGCATTGCTAAATGACCTTGCTGTTCTGTTTAGCATTTGCTGTTACTGGCAGGCTGACAAAGCAGAATCTGCTAACGTTAATGGGACTGAACCATTCTGCAAAGAAAGACTGTGAGGGCTGCCGATGCAGAATGATCTTTTTGTTTAGAAGCTGTGGGTGCACTTTCCCCTCAGCCAGGCAAATCCCTCTGGGTCCTTGCCAAAAAGCCTTAGCAAGACAGTTGCTTGTTTATTCCCATGAGTGGTAGCTTCCATAGAGGGGGCTTCAGCATATGCAGTCTTCCTATGTGGAACTCCCTCCGGTAAGACCTGAAAACAATGTGAAACTATTCCATTGCAAGGATGAGGAAAGGAGGATGGGTGTGACTTTACTCCTGGTGAGCAGAGCACTTTTGTAAGGAGTACCCAACCAGTTGGCATATCCAACACCTTAGTGGGCTCAGTTTTCATCACTCAGTCTAACCATCTGAGCTTCAGTCACTGATATTTACAGAGCCATATTTGTGGGAATGATCCAGTTCTCTCCCGCCATTGAAGGGACAGGCAAAACATACATCTGCAAGTGCTGATCAGCAGAAGTCCATTTATTAATCAGGTTTCAGAGGTTGCCATGTTAGTCCATTTCAGACAAAAAACAAAAAGTCCAGTGACACCTTAAAGATCAACAATAGTATTAGGGCATAAGCTGTTGTGAGTTGCAACTCACTTCATCAGATGCAGGAAGTGAACAAAAAGAAAACAGCTAGTAGGGATACTGAGATGGGAGTGTTATATCAGAGCTAATTCAGTCAGGGTGGATATGGATAGGAAGGTGAGTATACCTAACATGGGCAGTTACTTATCATAGTGATGAGTTCTGTGGGATCTTAGGGTATGTCTACACTACCCCGCTAGTTCAAACTAGGGGGGTAATGTAGGCATACCGCACTTGCAAATGAAGCCCGGGATTTGAATTTCCCGGGCTTCATTTGCATAAGCCGGCCGGCGCCATTTTTAAATGCCGCCTTGTTCGAACCCCGTGCCGCGCGGCTACACGCGGCACGGGCTAGATAGTTCGAACTAGCAAGCCATTCCGAACTATCTGTACACCTGTACATGGATGGTTAAAATGTTCTCTTGCTGGTATTTGCATGTTGCCATTCTTGATGTCTGATTTGTGTCCATTGATTCTGGTGTGTAGAGACAGTCCAATTTGTCCAATGTACGAGGCAGAGGGGCATTGCTGGCACATGATGGCATATATCACATTAGTAGATGTGCAGGTGAACAAGCCTTTGATGGTGTGGCTGATGTGGTCAGGTCCTATGATGGTGTCACTAGGGTAGATGTGTGGACAGAGTTGGCAACAGGGTTTGTTGCAGAGATGGGTTCCTGGCTGAGTGTTTCTGCACCCCACAACTCTTCCTATTGAGCTAAGCCGGCTCCTTCACACCATCACTTGAGGAAGCGACTGACTAGACACAGGTGGGGCTGAGTCCAACTCCCTTAAAGAGCTTGCCCATCCTGTGGTAGTACCTTCTACTCTTCTTCATTTCAAATGTATCTGACTGAAGGAGAGGAAAGGGAAGGAAACAAATCTAAAGTTCTCCCAGTTAAGCCACTTGTAAGAAGCATTGTAGCTGTCTTGGTCCAAAGATATTCATGAGGCAAGGTGAGTGAGGTAATACCTTTTATTAGACCAACTTCTGTTGGTGAATGAAAGACACTCAAGTTTCATAGCACAAAAGTGTGTCTCTCTCACCAACAGAAGTTGGCCCAATAATAGCTATTACCTCACCCACCTTGTCTCTCTCAGCCAAGGCAGTAGCAGGCTCATCAGTAATTGCCTTTTGTGGGAAAAATCATTAGGCAGTGGGAGGAAGTAATTATGTCAGAGCAACCAGAAAAGCACAGATTGCTTATGGAGGGATAACTTGCCTGGGAAACAAACAGTTCAGACTAAGGCTGGCCAGAAATATCTTTGTGCAGCACAAAAGGAACATGATGCTGGATGGGGCCAATAGGATTCTGGATGGGATGAATGCATCACCATGATCTGGCACTGTTTTCGCACATCTTTTCCTGTGTAGCGACAGAAGCAAGTAACAAACAAAATACTTTGCTGGCCACTTAATCACATTGCTCAATGAACAACCACAGCCTTCAAATGTTCCAGCCTTGAGCTACCAGCTAAAAGTATCAGAGGAGCAGTTGTAACCAAAAGAATTAGCTTCTATGGGAAGGCAGTTCTAAAATATTTGTTTTGTACATACAAATGGAAATATTACAGCAGAAAAAGTACATTGGCATTAAGGGGAGTCCTTCCACTGACTTCAATGAGTTTTGGATCAATAAATATTCTATTTACCCAGCATAATTTGAGGTCACTGTTAGCATTAACAAAGGAAGCCTAAAGAAGAGCTCTATTAAAGGTTCAAGCCTAAAGAGACAGTTCAAGGTTCAAAGGAGAAAATGAGGTACATTTTCCCACAAGTGATATGAGACAAAATAGGGAAATGCACAGGCACAACTAGTCATCTGTAGCTATTCCAGATTAGCAGTCTGCATGTGAGAAGTCTTTGCACAAGAGCTATAAACTAAGTTTTAAATTTTCACCCGGCCTTATTCCAGAATAGCCTCCCCATGTAGACAAGGCCTTAGACTTGCTCAGTGCTACTTGCCTCTGTGTATTTTCCATTGGGTCAGATGCCTAAAATAAAACCAGGGAATCCCATTTAGCATATCCAGACAGCGGATCAGTGAATGGTGCTATTGGTTCATGCTGTGTTCTACTTTAAATAAGAATGTTCCAGGAGCAAAATGCCAAATTTTTCACATGTTTTTCATGACTCTGAAGTCCTTTCCCACTGCAGCAGTGACACACTTACTAGCAAGGGTACAACGAGGAAACAGCCTGTTTAATCTGCTCTCCGTTCCCTCCCAGTATTTTCATTGCGGACTGCCTCGTGCAGGGAAATCTTACTACAACAGATCAATGCCTGTCACTTGTTCTATGTCTAGCGTAGCTTTGAGGCTTTTACCACACTCTGCTAAGAACCTTGACAAATGGACAGCACCTTCTTTTATGCAAGATGCAGAGCATTGCCCACAGGGAATTCTCTGTTGTTTGAAGAGGTATGTAGCACACTGTTACTATCATGCAGTTGTCTGGTGAACTCCATTCACTCCTGGATTTTCTGTATGCATTCTTCTTTGTAGGCTTGCTGAGGGATGAGACAGGAGCCTTGTTTACACTGGCAAGTTACAGTGCAGTAAACTAGCTCTCAGCACTGTAACTCCCAAGGTGTCCATGCTGGCAAGGCACTTAGTGCTCACTAGCTCAGCAGTTTCTGAGCTCTAGGTAAACCACCTCAACAAGAGGAGGAGAGCTTTCTGCACAGTGGCTATAGCCTTGGGGTGCCAGTGTGGATGCCCTGGTGTACTACAGTGCTGTGACTGGCTTCAAGCACCTATTCCACTGTCGTCAGTCAGGGTTTTGGGGTTGTCCCAGTTCATTCCTGATAGGTCCTCGACTCAGTCAGTGATGATAAACTTCTGGCTGCGTGCGTGTGCTCCCTTTATCTAAAGTGTTAGACCCTGTGCACTTGGGTCAACACAGTGGATCTCTGAGAGCCCCAGAAACGACAGATTCAGGCAAGGATGAAACCAATCGAGCAGGTTTATTGCCAAATGCTATGCATTAACAGTTGTCAGCAGAAAGTCTTAACACCAAGCCACGGTGCATTCTGCAAGCATTGACAATGTACCAACACATTTCAGGCCTATTGCCAAATAACAGATATTAACAGTGGTTAGCCAATGTGAAGCCACTGTGCATTCTGTAGACACATCCCATTTCAGGTGCCTAGTGCATCCTTCCCCAAGGTTGGTCGGTGCTCATCGTTTGCAGTGCCCTTTTATAGACACGTACAAACAACTTACTTCACTTCTTTACATACCAGGTTGCCACCCTCTGTTGCCTAGTTACCACCCCTCACCTTCTGGAAAGGGGGCTTACTTACTATCCTTCATGCTATCATCTTCGACCCGGTCCTGAACCTAGGTCGGTGTGTACATTAGTTTTTGGGGAGTCGTTGGTACCAAGACGTTTCTTATTAACATGTTCTGCTACTCCCCTCTGGGTTATAGTCTGTACCCGGTGGCTCCCATGTCCTTCCATGCTCGACCTACACAATCACACAACTATCAATAGGGCCTCTTTCTTGGCTCCTGTGTTACTGAACCAAAGTCTTGCTCACTAGATTCCAGGCCTGTTGCTGTCTTTATGGTACAGCTCGTTATTCAGGCCTCCTGACTCCATATTACCGACTCTCTACTTACTACACCCACAATGCCCGTTCTCACCTCTCTGGTCATTGGTTTGAACTCTACTGTCAGGTGACCAACCCTCAGACCTGTCCTTTGCTTCTTTTTTAAAATCCCCTTCCTGTTTGCTCAGTGACACATGATGCATTCTCAGCACAACTTTCCAGCTGGCCTTGCCTGCTCCAGACACCAGGAGATCCCCTGTTTGGAGTCATGCAAAGGTGTTGGACCGCATCAGCGTTTGGGGAGAGGACACTAGTCCAATCCCAGATGCACTCCAGCCATCAGAATGATGATACCTAAGAGCAACTATCAAAATGCACGACCGAAAGGGGTTATGACAGGGAAGCACTGTAGAGCAGGATCCAAGTGAAGGAGCTGTGAAATGCCTACCACAAGATGCAGGAGGCAAACCACCACTCTGGTGCGACACCCATGACCTGCTGGTTCTACAAAGAGTTAGATGACATGCCTAGGGGCAACCCCACCTCCACTCTAACAACCCCTGGGGATACTTCCAGGCCTCAGGGGCCATCCCAGAGTGGACGGAGCCAGGAGGAGGAAATTGGGGATGAGGGTGTTGAGGGGAAAGGGGCCTAAAACCAGAGGACAATTCAGTGTCCACAGCTGCATGCAGGCAGGAGTTATTTTCTACCCTGGAGAAGTCTAGCCAGTTGCAGCAGTTGGAGGTTGGGGAAGCACAAATAGTAGAGGAAGTGCCTGGTAAATGGCTTTTATTTGTGGAAGTTCTGTGGTGAGTTATTGGGCGTGGGAGGGTTGTAGAAAGCAGGCTTGGGTCTGTGTGGTGCTAGAACCAACACAAGGCTAGTTAAATGTGATGGAATCTCAACTTTCATGGTAATTGGCCTCACAGACCTCATCCAAAGTGTCAGGCAGATGTTGGGCAATCCACTTCTGCAGGTTCCATGTCAGAGTTACTTTGTTCATTGACCCATTTGAGGGGGCATTGGGCCGGGACCAAGTAGGCCCCACAACACCTCCACCCTGCTGTCCCACAAGCCTCATTGGCAGAAGAAGAAGAGATGCTGACACATTCCATCATCAGGATGTGTGCGTGTGTGTGTAAATGCACATGCTACTTTGTTATATTATCAATAAATGCGGCGTGTTGCCTTATCCCCCTGAAAAAGATCCCGTGTGCTTCTTATAAGCATAACAGGGAGCCCCAATGGCAAGAGGGCTGGTGTCTCAGAGCCCAGCAGGGCTGGGGATGGGACTGGAGCCAGAGTCCGGGTAGCACAACCGGGGATGAAGCAGCAGCATTACCAGGCCAGGGATGCAGCAGCCCTAATAGTGGTTCCAGGGCCTGGGATGTGGTAGCCACCATGGCAGCCCTGCTAGCAGGGCTGGAGATGCAGCAGCTGTGGCAGCCTGGGTAACAGAGCCGGGGCTGGGGACGGGGACATGGCAACCCCAGTAGTGGAGTTGGGGTCAGGGACCTCCCCTGCTCAGGCAAATTCCCTCGTTCAGGAACCATAAGAACATAACATAAGAACATAAGAACGGCCATACTGGGTCAGACCAAAGGTCCATCTAGCCCTGTATCCTGTCTACCGACAGTGGCCAGCACCAGGTGCCCCAGAGAGGGTGGACCGAAGACAATGATCAAGCGATTTGTCTCCTGCCATCCCTCTCCAGCCTCTGACAAACAGAGGCCAAGGACACCATTTTATCCCCTGGCTAATAGCCTTTTATGGACCTAACCTCCATGAATTTATCCAGCTTCTCTTTAAACTCTATTATAGTCCTAGCCTTCACAGCCTCCTCTGGCAAGGAGGTCCACAGGTTGACAACACGCTGTGTGAAGCGTGAACCATCAAGTCCTGAGTGTGCTGGACCAGAGAAGTCCAACCTGTTTCCATGACAGCTGTTCTTGAATAGCTCTGTGCCTGGACATTCTCATTCCAGAATAAAAGTGTCCAAACGAGGAATTATACCAGAAGAGCTATTGGTCTAACACCCTGCCTGATTCTTGGGTAACTTCCCTGTATAGACAAGCCATGAAAGCTGCAGGACTGGGCTCTTTGAACATCAATATCCTTGATGTCAGAGTCACAGTGTCCTGAGCTACACATATTGTAACATTGCAGGTAATTCTTCCACTGCTGATCCCATGTCAGTGCAGCTTCATTGAAATGTAAAGAATAGTTCACATCTCTTCCAACTATGGCTTCAGTCACTCAGCAGACTTAGGCTATGTCTACACTTGCTCTTGATTGACAAAACCTTTTGTTATTCACAGGTACTAACTGACCCTCCACCAATGACAAAATTTTGCTGTGGTAAGTTCAGAAAAGGGCAACAAAAATTATTAGAGATTTGGAACGGCTGCCATAGGAGGACAAATTAAAAAGACTGGGACTTTTCATCTTAGAAAGAGAAAACTAAGGGGGGGGGGATTTAATAGAGTTCTATACAAAATCATGACTGGTATGGAGAACGTGAATAAGGAAAAGTTGTTTACTTGTTCCCATAACACAAGTACTAGGGGTCACCAAATGAAAATAACAGGTATAAAGTATAAAACAAACAAAAGGAAGCATTTTTTCACATAACACACAGTCAACCTATGGAACTCCTTGTCAGAGGATGTTGTGAAGACCAGGACTTTAACAGGGCTCAAAAAAGAACTAGATAAATTCATGGAGAATAGGTCCATTGTTGGCTAATAGCCAGGATGGATAGGAATGGTGTCTAGCCTCTATTTGTCAGAAGCTGGGAATTGGTGACAGGGGAGGTATCATGTGATGATTACCTATTCTGTCCACTCCCTCTGGGGCACCTGGCATTGGTCACTGTCGGAAGACAGGATACAGGGCTAGGTGGACCTATGGTTTAACCCAGTATGGCCGTTCTTACATTCTAAGTGAAAGTATGAATGCTGCTTTGTTGACAGAAGTGCTCTGCCACCGACAAAGCAAAACCCCCTTGTTGGGGGTAGAAGTATTTTGTTGACAAAAGTGCTGACAAACAGCGTTTGCACATGCTGACTTTTAGTGACAGGGCTGTAGCAATACTGCCTTGTTGCTAAAAGCTGTGTAGTGTAGACATATCCTTAAAAAGACAAGACTGCATCAGTAACACTCAGTTCACAGTTTCATAGTAATCTTCATGTGGAATGGAAGCAATTTTAAAAAAATGAAAACTGAGATTCCAAACCAGGAATTACAAACATCTCTGAGGCAAGATAAAATATTAACATTTAATGTAAACAGAAAAGGTTATTATAACTAAAAGTACTAATAAATAAAAGATTTTCGCATAAATTTAGTCTGTGTATTAGGTTTTGAAAGTCTTCAACCAGGTCATTTTTCAAATTGACATCCTCAGGAACTTAGTGAAAGGATCTAAAAAAAAAAGACTTCCCACATAATGCTATCAGAAGGGGTAATTTTTAAAATGATTATGACTTGCTAACTAGCAAGCAAGGACTTTAGGGAGAATATTAATATATTTGGAGCAGGGACCATCTTTTTGTTTTGTGTTTGTACAGCAGCTAACACAGTGGGGTCTGGCTAAGGCTCCCATGCACTGTCTATTATAAGTAATAATTCAAACATAACAAAGGAATTTAATTTATGCTTTTAATGCAAATCTCAATCGGGCCTTAACTATAGGGTTGTTACGATACTGGATAATGCATTGTGATGCTTTGCATTACCACAGACTCCATTAGCACCAATTAATTGCCTATGCAAAATTAATGATTTATCAAGCTCCTATAGTTATTAATACTGCACTTAATGAATGTACAGTGTGACACTTGATATAAAAATCACAAGATCCCTGTCCTGGGGTTTAGACTCTAGGCTATTTGATCTCCCTCTCCCAACTCCTCCACGAGTGCTTATATTTTTTCAATTCTTCCCAGCTGGTCAAACATGCCATACGAATAGGGTGGAGTGAAATGAAAATATGATCCATATTTAAGACATTCATGTCAGAATGTGTATGAAACCACAACAATCAGTGTATATAGTATACATGACCAGTCTAGGGCCAGATATTTTATTTTTAATATATATCTATCCATTCCCAGATGAAAACTATGTTAAATTCAAGTTAAGGGTTGAGTACAGGCCACTAATTTCAGGGTGAAAACAGTGTAACAGTGTTGTGATTATTAGAAACCCAAGCACTGCAAACCCAAGAAATTCAGAGATAAGGTTACATTTAAAATAAATATAAACATGATGACTTCTAGAAATGCCCAGTTAAGTAAGCCCAACAACTTTAACACTGCCCTGAAGTGACGTCAGGCATCAACATATGATGACTAGTACTTAATAGTGCTCGTAGTCCCAGATTAGGTGGGACTGATCTTTAAAGGCCCATTAGTTTCAGCTTTTCCCCTCATCACGTCTCTACTGGATAGATTTAATTAAGAATCAAGTTAAATTTATACAAGCTTTAGACTGCTAGCACTGTGGACAAGGAATATCTTTTCCTGTCTGTACAGCACTTACCCACCATAAAACAAATAAATAATAAATAATAATATCTAAATGCTTCAAAGTTTAAATCTATTTACATTTAAATTTATTGGGATTTGGGATGATAAACTTTGCAGCAAGCAGATTATCTCACATCTCTGGGCTGTAGGGTTTCCTGAGTCTTTCTCTGAAATATTCGATCATGTCCCCTGCTGGCCACAGTATACCGGGCTAGATAACCACAGGTTTCAGCCAATCTGGCAAATTTTATGTCTCTGTGTTCAGCCACAAAATCTTTCTTCCTAAAGCTTCAATCCCCCCAAAAAACAAAACAGGAAATACAACATTAAGGGGCTGATATGGTGCCTACTGAAATCTGTGAGAAAGCTTCCACTGATCAGGCCATAAAAACATCTGCAACTTGAACTCTCTTCTCCACACATGATAGCTTATACAAATAAATAAATAAATAGAAGTCAATAAGGACACAATTACTTATCCCACCAAAGGATTAAATCCCATTGTACAATATGTGGCACAGACAAATGTGATTCATTTAAAGAACATTTTGTCTGCAGAGAGAACCGTTGCATCTCTATAATTAATGGTGGTATCAAGAGAGATTGTTTTCACTTTCAATTTTTTTAATTCATCTTCATGTGATAACATTCATAATGCTGCTTCACTGACTAATTTAGATCATGCCCTCTTTTGTACAGGTATTGTGACTTCTTCCCTTGTATTTGTACAGATTCAAACATGCGCTCAGTCATTAAGAATAATACACAAAGCGTCATGCATATTAATAGTTATTGACCATGCCCAGTAAGAACAAACAGCTAAATCCATGCACTGTGTATTATGGCATGTTTTCTCAGAGGCAAATAAATCCAGTGGAAGCCTTTCTGTGTTGTATTTCTGCAAAAGCTTTTGTCTAATATTCTTAATCAGCAAAACAGGGCCTGATTCTGCTCCCTTTGGAAATAATGGGTGCCTTGCCACTGATTTCAATGGATGCAGAAATGGGCCATTAAGGCCTGAGCCAAAGCCCACTGAAGCCAGTGGAAAGATGGCCATTGACTACATGGGGCCATTGACTCTCTTCACTTGTATTTCCTAGCTGATTTTGGCCTTGTCTACATAAAATAGTCCCAGCTATTTCACTTGAAACAACTTTTTAATTGACATCGTTAATCCAGTACAAACTCCTCTGCTGACATTCTTGTTTTGGATCCAAATGGTTTATTTCAGTTTAACTTCAACCTGTTCCCAACTGACTTAAGCTAGACTGAGAAAAACCCCTCTTAGGCTGTGTCCAGACTCAGGGGTTTTTTCGGGAAAAGTAGCCTTTTCCCGAAAAAACTTCCCCTGCGTCCAGACTCAAGCCGTGTTCTTTCGAAATTATTTCGAAAGAACGCGGCTTTTCTTTCGATGGCGGTAAACCTCATTTCACGAGGAAGAACGCCTTCTTTCGAAAGTTCCTCTTTCGAAAGAAGGTGTTCTTCAATGTAAATAGGGCTTCCTCGAAAGAGAGCATCCAGACTCGCTGGGTGCTCTCTTTCGAAAAAGCGGATTGCTCTTTCGAAAGATCCGCCTGCAGTCTAGACGCGAAAGAAGCCTGCAGTCTAGACATAGCCTTAGTGACAAAATGAGCATCTACAAAGAGGGTTGCATGTTTTTAACTGTAGCTGTTCAAATTCACACATCAGGTTGTACCAGCGCGACTCCATGCAAACAGGGCAGTGCTGAGTGCCACTGATAATGTGCTCAAGGAAGTGTGTGTTAGTGCAGATTCCCATCTTGGACATGTCACTAGGAATGTACTGTACTCAGCCAGGCAGGAAAGAGTACAACTTGAAACCACTCACAGTGACTCATGCAAGGAGTGATGACATACGCTAGAAGAGCTCTTTTCCTGCTTGCTGTCTGGCAGAAAGAGAAGTTTTCCAAGTGGGAAAGGAAAAGATAAAGAAGGGGGAGCTCTTAAAAACATGTTGATGATACAAGTGAGTAGAGCCTGAGCATAATCTTTTGAAGCAAGGCAACTAATTTTTCTTCAGTAGCTTCTGTGTCTTCCTGCAGTACACACTTCTACGGGCCTCATCAGGGTGGTTCCCTAGCCACTGCTTTGTATAGTAGTGAGTCACAATATACAACTTTACAAACCAGATTGCCATGCTATTAACCCTTGTGTGCTCTATGACTCTGCAAAGGCTCGGAGCCCTCTAATATCTGCAAGTTGATAATTTTACTTAAAAATGAAGGTGCTACATGGTGAGGGACAAAGTATGACGCACACCTTGAGGGACAAAGTCACTGGGGTGAAAGTGTGTAACACCTCCAGTATTTCTGTGGAGTTATCCAGTTATGCCCTACAAATCCCTTTCCCACATGAGTAGCCACTGCCGGTGAAAAGAGCCTTGAGGTCAGTAAAGTATTGGTATGAGCCAAGACTAGCTCCATAGGAAGAGATAAAGGAAAATAGGCCCTTAAATGCTGGCTCTAACTTGACCTGTGTGTCCCTGTGTATGGTATAACTAAGTCAATATTTAATCATTTGTAGCAGCACTTGCTGGCATGTTTAAGTTCTTACAATTAGAATGATGACATTAAAGGAAAGAGGCTGTGTCCTGACTGGACGTAAAATAGCTTTTGCCTTTGTTTTGCCCTGTTGCCTGGGCTGCTTATGCCAGGCTCTGAGGAAGCTGTGTCATGATCCACTACAGCAGCCACTGAAAGATTTTCCAAACCTCCCAGTATATCCTTTGCTTTAGTGCAAGCTCTAACATCGTTCTCCCACTCCTGCCCTCCTGGGTGACTTCCAGCGAGTTCAAGTTACTTTTGAACAAATACAGTGAAAAAAATGTTCAAATCAAACCATTCTGGGTCAAGGCAGTTCAGAGAAGCTTCTCACAGAGTCAGCCCCAGACCAGATCGACACATAGTTTCTGTAGTGATTTAACTATTTATGCTAGAGGTATGATTCTTTTACCACAATAGTTAAATGAGCACAACCTCTGTTGTGGATGCAGTTATACCATATGAAGATGCCTTATACTGGTGGGGTGCATCTAGACTGGCAGAAACTTGCTAGCTGTCTACACCAGCCGCTTGAATTTGCGCAAGAGCACTGACTTTGTAATGTACAAAATCAGTGCTTCTTGCACAAATACTTTCACGCTCCCGCTCGGGAAAAAGCCCTCTTGCGCAAGAATACTTGCGCATGAGGGCCAGTGTAAACAGGGAAGAAATGTTTTGCGCAAAAAAGCCCCGATGGCTAAAATGTCAATCGGGGCTTTCTTGCGCAAAATCGTGTCTAGACTGGCCACGGATACTTTTGCACAAAAGCACTTTTTGCACAAAAGCATCCGTGCCAATCTAGATGCGCTTTTACAGAAATACTTTTAATGGAAAAACGTTTCCGTTAAAAGTATTTCCGCAAAATCATGCCACTGTAGACGCAGCCGTGTAGTTTACTCCTTGCCCATACAGAAATAAGCAATACCAAAATAACAGCATCTACATTTGGGAACTGTATCATTTTATAGTGGTATAGATTTCCCAAACAGGAAGTCTGTGCAGCACGGTTTTGGCTGGGTCCATTTTAGTTCTCAACAGGAATTGTTCCAACGGCTTCAAACACAGGGACTGTGGATTCATTAGGAGTAGTGGATTAGACACTGGGCCAATGAAACGTGCCCAACGGCCCTGGCCAATTGGAGAACCACAGGAAAATGGGCACCCTACACCACAACCTTGCTCCCCCAACCTGCCTTGTGCTCCTGCCAGAGGGCAAGGTCAGGGTGCAGGGTCATTTCCGGCTCCACCCACTCAGGGCTGCTGTCAGGCACCAGGGTCAGGGCATGGGAGCTTGTCTCAGTCCATCTGCCTGCCCAAACAACATGAAACACTGGACCAGAAACTAACGAACCTAACTGAAAGGCCAAGAAGCACTGACTACTATAAAAGGTGGAAGAACTTCCTGCTGTCTTGGAATGTGGTAACTTGGCCCCATTTACCACTTCTGTCTTCTCTGTTATTATTGATCTGACACAAATATATGTCCAGACACTGTAAGTGACAATAATTCAATCAGAAATTGTATAACTAAAGGCAGAAATTGATAATTCCTAATATGGGCAGGTTTGTGACTTATTTTTTTAACTCCCCCCCACCCAATAGTGATGGAAAAAACAAGGGTGGGAGAGGGAGAACAGAATGAATGAATGAATGAATGAATGAATGAATGAATGAATGAATGACAACTGGAAAGGAAAGGCTAGTGGAGCTGGGGATCACGTGGAAGTAACAGTAAAGACAAAAGAAAGCTGAGCTGGAGAATGAGTAAAGCAGAAAGTTCAGGAAGACCTGAACAGAGACCACATGGAAAGGAATGGTTCTGAGCAGGGCAGACTACATCTCAGACCAAACTAAAATAATCCAGGTAGAAAGAAACAGGACAGAAAGTATCATAGAGGATCTCGGAATGTGAGCGTGGCAAGAGGCATGCAAAGGAGCACTTCCACTACAGCTGATTGGGAATGAAAGGGTTTTCCTATAGAAATTTTCAAGGAAAAAAATTATTGGCATTGTTTGGATTTTCATTAAAAAAAAAAACTAAAACCCCACATGGTTAATTTTTAATTTTTTTACCAACTTGAAAACATTTCTTAGCTTAAAGGGAAGTTTTTTACACAAACAGAAATGTCCTTTTAATTTACAAGCCTTTTCCAGCAATTAAAAAAAGGGAAAAGGTCCAATGGAAAATGTTCTACCAATCCTATTGTTTACTCCTCCCTCCTCTTCATTATAATGTCTCCCAGCATCCCATTGGAGATTATGGTGCATGAGAATAAAGGAAGGGGACTTTTCCTTCTCCCTCTTTTCTCCCATAAGGGAACACAGTCACAAAGGGACTAATGGACAGAATAGACAGGATGGTCCCTTTTTTAAGCCTTGTCCTGGCTGTTCCAATTTTTTTCAGCAAAAGTGGGCATTAATCCCATTTGTTCTTGTTAACCTGATTAGTTGGCAAGAGCAAATGGGACAAATGTTTACTTTTGTCCAAAAATGGGGTGCAGAGGAAAGGGTGAGGCAAATGGCGATGCCAGCCCCATGCAGGGAAGGCAGGACTTGGGGCAGGTAGGGCTTGCATGAGCAGTAATGCCAGCCTCCGCGTCACATGGGGTGCAGACAGAGCTCAGGTGAACAGCAATACCAGCCCCACATGAGAAGAGGGCTCAGGTGAGCACTTCAGGCCAGACCCGCATGGGAGAGAGGGCTCAGGCTAGCCCCATGCAGTGTTCTGTTTTCCCTTTGGGAAATATGGTTGCCCTACAGTAAACCACCTCCTGTTTGTCATAGACTGTTGAACTGTCTCATCACATACCAAAAGGAGACACTTTGACCTAGAAAATGTGATAAGATGCTTCAGTCTGAGCTAAGTAGTTGCTGCTCATCACAATTTCAAAAGAATGTTTCAGATATTCTATTATGTCATAATCTGATATGGTTACATGATAGGCCACCTCATATTATGCACTGCTCCTAGTGACACTCTCAGATGGATCTTCACAGCTGGTAACTCCGTGAAGGAGGCAGGAGAAGACTGTCATTCTTATTTGACAGAGGAAGAAACCATAAACACTGACTTCCCCTCTAGAAGGAGGATGCTCAATTCCTTTGCCTCCAGCCTTAACCTCCCTTCCTTCAAGCCCCCACCTGGCTAAGAAAAGTGAAGCAACTTGTCTTAGGTCACACAACCAGCCAGTGACAGAGTTGGGAATAGGACCCAGGAGCCTTGACTTTCAAATTAATTTTTGCGTCTTGAATTTTATACACTGAATGATCAGAATAAAGTACTCGCAAACAAAGTACCAACTAACAATTCTATTCATTCAGCAAGTCTTTTAGAAGAACTAGAACATTAGATAGAATCATGTATTGCTCAGAGACAATTACTGGAGAGAAGCAGCATGATCGACCAAATACATGACAGGTTATGACTTACATGCTTGGTCTTAAAAGAGAAGATAAGGACCTGAGTTTCCTCCCTGTCCGTATCCCCTGCTCAGCTATCAGCATTGAGAGTCTGAGAGGTGGGAGGTTGAGGGGTCTCACCAGGTTTCATCCCCACCTCTTTGTGAGGGCCTCCCACCCAGTGAGCAACACCTCACTACACCCCAAAACACAAACCTTGATGGAGGGAGGAAAGCACGTAAGGGGAGGGGGAAAAGAGAACGAGAAAGGAAGGAGGGGGAAAGGAAAATAGAAATTTAAAAGGACAAACCCTGATGTCCCCAGTGATTCTACCAGACAAAGTCCTACCAGAAACCA
The DNA here is from genome assembly GCF_052426305.1 of Pelodiscus sinensis. Classification (NCBI taxonomy): domain Eukaryota; kingdom Metazoa; phylum Chordata; order Testudines; family Trionychidae; genus Pelodiscus; species Pelodiscus sinensis. Next base: position 20,319,006 of record NC_143054.1, read on the forward strand.
AATTCTACCACCTTAACTTAGTGTTTTCTGTGCCTAGAATTCAGCCAGTACCAGGTGGATCAAACTGAGTAATTTCCAAACCTCAGTGAAGCTTTTACCTTCTAAACAGAGACATTTATTTTCTTGAAAAAAATCACTAGTAGGAAAAGAGAAAGCCAAGAAGAGGTTCCGCCTTATGTTCATGTGTGTGAATCCTACCTCTCTATCAGCCCTCAAGGAAAAAGTTCAAGAAGGAGCTTTGCTACAGCAAAGCCACCAGCATCTTGGAGACTGCATTGGCCCTGCTTGTAGTTTGAGCCAGGAGTACAAAGGCAGACAGAAATCATTGCTGCCTGGTGGGTGATATGATGGTATGATGCTACACTGGACTTCTAAAGACATGCAACTGGCTTTGGCAGCATGAATAACAGATGCTCTGATTTCCAACAGCTAGGCTCTCTGTTACACGTTTCCCATGACAACGAAGGTTACTAATCTAATATACCTGAAGTTATTACACCTAGGAAAAGCAGCAACATTGATTTTATGTGTCCAAAATTTTCCATGTGGAGTAGAGATGCTGAAAGGGGCCATGTCAGGGGACAGTGCATCTTTAATTTCAAGGGGGAAGGATAGGTCAGTGGTTTGAGCATTAGCCTGTTAAATCTAGAGTTGTGAGTTCAATCCTTGAGGGGGTCTTTTAGGTATCTGGGGTAATTCTGTCAGGGATGGTACTTACTCCTGCCATGAGGATAAGGGACTGGACTCTCAAGGTCCTTTCCAATTTTATGAGATAGGTATATCTCTAGATCCTGACTTAAAAGAATATTCACCATGTAAAACTCAAAAGGGCAGGGTACCACCATTGTCATTGATTTCTGTGTAAATAGTGCAGCCCTGTCCATAAGAACTCTGGTTGTTCATTTGCTAAACTTTAAAAGCTGGGGCAAGGTCACTTAATAAGTCAACAGCCATGTCAAAACTGTTTTAAAGACACCCTCCCTGCTTTCATAAACTCTTTTGTGTACACTAGCATGACAGCAGTAGAAAAAGAAAAGTCTTTGTTAAAGGAAGAAAACAGAACAATGACTGGCACAGGCAATGGGCCAGCCCTTGGCTATCCGGGTTAGCTAAGGGTTCCTAGTTTACAATAGAATTTGCTCCAGCACTCCAGCTGCCAGAGTCAACCTCTCCAAGCAGCAAAATACAACTTGATTAAATGTGAGCCCTCTGCTATTGATTCAGTTCATGCTTCTGAGGCAGCGCTTACCTCCATAGACAGACATCTACTTCCTGAGGAAATGCAAGAAACAAAATATCCCTAGAGGTCTCACTACCCATAACTCTCTGTCCGTTGCATACAACTCCAAATTGGGTCATATAGGTCAACCCGCTCCAGGTGAAACATGGGTTAAACTGTGGAGCAAGCAGCTAAGGCACCTAGAAGCCTATTAGGACCCAGCTGGGGCAGTATAAATAGGGGCTAATAAGCTCAGACTTATATTCTTCCTCCGGCTGTGGAGCAGGAGGGACGTGGGTAGGGTGGAGAGGGTACCTGGCACAGAGCAGTGCTTGGGAATGGCAAGTAGAGCTGGGGAATCTGGCCTGAACCAGCTGCAGGCCTGAGGGGTAGTAGAGCTGAAGGGAAGGAGAAGGCAGCAGGTCCACACCCCCTTGCCAATGATGAGTGGTCATTTCAAACTGGAGTTTGCCCTCAGGCAAGGGCTAGATGACAACTAGCAGTGGGTCACTGAAGCATGGTGTATCTAGAGGGCTGGGGTTCCCTGGGAGGGGAGGACACAAAGTGCAGGGCACTGCTGTGGGGCAATACCAGGAGGAAAGGGCCCTGTGGGGCAGGAAGGACACAGGGCCTGGACCAATGCAGAAGATAGGAAACGAGGAGTGAGACACCAGCCAGCAGAAGGTACTCTGAGGCTGAGGAGCTAATTCCTGAGGAAACCAGCATGCAATGCTACAACAGTAAGTCATGACCTAATGCAATACACCCAATACACTTGAGGGACTGAAGTAGGGACCTCCACAGTTTAAAGCAGAGATGCAATAGGTTGACCTAACTCACGCTATCTGGGGCCGTATCAGACTGTAGTCCTCTGCGGGTCAGCACAGAAAGGGGCCTGTAACACATACTTGCTGGAGGGTTACTCTAGGAAGATGGTGAAAGGTTGTGGAGCCTTGTGTATGAAGCACCGTTGCTGTACAAAAACAACTAAACATGAAATTAGTTTGGGGTTAAGGCACACTGAGATGGCAAGTGGGAGGAGATATCAAATAAAACAAGGACAGTGAAAAATATCCCTTTAGATATATAACCTGCCTGCATTTTCCTCTCTTCCCCAGACCCTTCTGATGCATAATCATCGCTAAGAATGCACCTGCCTTTATGGTACAATGCACTGAGCTGCATCACCAAGTACATAACAAACTGTACTGACTTTATATGGAAATAGCTTTGCCCACCTATAGTGTTTAACAGGGCACAGTGACACTTCAGAACAATGTGAGGTGGGGGAAGGACAGCACAGATGGGCAAGAAATAACATTCAGTTACCTAACCTGAACTGAGCCAAACAATGGAGTTTATTTTTCTGTTCTTAGAAAATTGACAACCCTGCGTGTGTTCTCCATCATTCCCCACCCATGTGCTAGAGGGAGGGGATTTAGCAAGCTTGTTCTACAGGCTTCTGTGCCAGTCACACACCACTGTCTGGACAGCACATACTGAAGTGTAAGGGGAGATCTTACTCTTGTGCACAGCCACCGAGCCCAAGTGAAAATTTAGAACTACATCAGTATGATCCAAGGTGCCATTTCTGCAAAGTACTTAAGCATTAATCCAAATTAAGCGCTGAAATCAGGTGTTCAAAGGCTTCCAGTGAAGTACATGTCTAAACACTGCGCTGAACTGAAGACATCATTCCTAATTCCAATCTTATGTATGTTAATAAGAAAAGATTTAAAATAGACCCTGCAGCTCTTCATCTCTCCCATTACACTTGCCATAGCATGAGTTTCATCAATACATTGAAATCCAAAGCAGAGTCATCAACACTGCAAATTGGAATGTCAAGTAAAATGAAGATTGATAGGGTTATTTCCTCAGGAGAAAAGAGGGGTTCATCTACAAATGACTTCTATCACCTCCTCGGAAATCTTTCCAGCAAACTCAGCTTCTGAAGGAAGAATTTACAAACTGAGGATTATTAAGAAACAGACTGGGAATGGCCAGCAGCCTTTTCTTTAAAGACCTCTTCTATCTAATTCAATCAAGGAAAGCTAATGGTATGCCAACAAACATGTAACACTTAACTACATCATATGACAAACTATACAACATGAAGCAATAACAAAATACTACTTAGGTTATTCTGTTCATGTGCTGCAACTTTTGTGTCAAAGCTTAAAAAACAATGTGCTATCAGATTCCTCTCCTAGAAAAAAATCTGGACCATCAAAAGTGTATTTAAATATAAGAAAAGTGACTAAATCTGCAATTAACAGCCAGATTCTACCAACCTTATTCCTGCTGAGTGGTCCCACTGAGATCAATGAGCATGAGGTAGGGAAGGAGAATCTGTTTCTAATGTACTAAGGGTACCCAACAGCATTTCAACCAGGATAGCCACCCATCTCTAGCTACTTTCTCAAGCACCTCGAGCCATGCAGTGCTCCCCAGTTTGCAAATGCAACCCTTTTCGCCTTTATAGCCACTCTTTCTGCTGGCTAGTGTTCAACAGTAACCTTCCCTCTGAGGAAGCAGCAGCATGATAAATAGACTTGAGCAAATTGCCCATGTCATAATGAAATTCCAGCATCGAACAGTGACAAACCTGGCAGTTCTAAAAGACCCATTTTAAAGGGGTCTCAATGGCTCCACAATGCTACCAGTGCACAGATTGTTTGGAAAAGAGAAGATTGAGGGGGGACATGATAGCAGTTTTCAGGTATCTAAAAGGGTGTCATAAGGAGGAGGGAGAAAACTTGTTCATCTTGGCCTCTGAGGATAGAACAAGAAGCAATGGGCTTAAACTGCAGCCAGGGAGGTTTAGGTTGGACATTAGGAAAAAATTCCTAACTGTCAGGGTAGTCAAAACACTGGAATAAATTGCCCAGGGAAGTTGTGGAATCTCCATCTGTGGAGATATTTAAGAGCAGGTTGGATAAATGTCTAGTAGGGATCGTCTAGACTGTATTTGGTCTTGCCATGGGGGCAGGAGACTGGACTCGATGACCTCTCGGGTCCCTTCCAGTCCTAGTATTCTATGATTCTATACAGTAGTGACTTGGGTCATCACTTTTTAACCTTTAATATCTGCTATTTCTAGATGTTTGTTTGAAAATCAAGGCTATATTAATTCATCGTTATTTTAATTACATATGCGCCAGTAGTCTCTAGAGCAGTCATACTAGACCTCAGTGGTTCAGGAGCAAAAAGTAGTGTGAATTCATTGTTTCATTTACTGTAGTGCTATACCTTTCATATTTAAACAGTATGATGGGGAACTATTTAGTGTGACAGAGTCAGGCTGGAGGACTACAGCAGATGGACAGAGAGGCAGCAACAGCCCTGAGCAATTAGGGGCAAAGAAGATAGGGCTTCTGCGAATTAAGCAGAGCCAACTGATCTCACCTGAGGCTGCCATTGAACCTGTTAAAAGGACACCCTCCTGGCAGGAAGGAGGGGGAGGAAGAAAAACCCAAACCCATGCCTACACCCACAATCGCAACCCAGCATTGCCAGAGATAGCTAAGTGGTAGAGGGTGAGGTGCCCCAGACCAGGGTTGTTAGGCCCTCCTTCGGCTGAGAGCCCAGCTGGAAAGCTGGACAGGACTGTTTTCGCAGCCCAGGCTGACCCTGGGGCATTGGCCCAAAACCTTTGTGGTGCTGAGGAACTGGAATTCTGCAAAGGGCAAATAGAGCGAGACTGAGGCTGCTTGAGGTAGGCCTGAGCGGGGTATCAGGACCCAGGAGTGGGGTCACCCTTCCACATTAGTAATATATATAATTCTCGCTGCAACATAACTAACCAAGTATTAATATTTTATCAACTACAATTGGTTAATAACATAGTAAAAACCTCCTGATTGGTTAAAAATTATTTAAACACAGTGTGACTGATCATGTGCTGCAAAGAGCCACAAAGGCATTAAAGAGCCACTTGCCGCTCATGACCCTCAGCTAAGTATCACTGGCCTAGAGGCTGCAGATGAGATCTGAAACCCATTGTGCCATGCATTATAAGAGAGAAGATTTTTTCCTTTCCAAATCCCACCTTTATCAGCAAACCTGTATGTTTTGGTGAGTGTCATTGTGCTTTGCCCTTATCAATAAAGTCAAAGCTTTATAATGTTTATGGTGTGTTACACAGACTCACATAACGATCACTTGGATTTCAGGTACAGGTTTTTTAATCATTTTCTTACATGGATATGTGGCTCCAAATATTTCCTCAGTGCTCCTCCCCTAAGCAAACGTTTCACTCATAGACTCGCAGAGATTTTGCAAAATGCTGCATGTGGCTATACCCATGGGAATATTATCCTCGGTAAGGTCTAACCTGCCATAGACGCACCACCACCATGCCTTTAATCTTCCTCAAACACATTCAACTCCCATGCGGCACCTGCTCATCCTGTTGTTAAAATGCTCCTTGCTGCTGTCCACGTGCCCAGTGTAAGGTGTCACGAGCAAGGGCTGTAAGAGGTAACCTGAGTCTCCAAGCATTGCTATAGATTTTTTCACATACCCACTGTAATCTTCTGGTCTGGAAAGAAGTACCCACTTGCAGCTTTCTGTAGAGGCCAGTGTTCCTGAAGATGTGCATCATGCACCTTTCCAGACCACCCCATCCTGATGTCTCTGAAACTCCCACAGTTATCCACAAGTGTTTGCAACACCATGGAGAAGTACATCCCCAAATGATGCACTCTGTTGCAGGGTGGTCTGGTGCTAAACTTGGAATATGTGGACCATCTATTGCCCCACACAGTTAGGAAAGCCATCCAGAATGTCATGCACTTCTCCCAGAGTCACAGTCCTCTGGAGCAAGATGTGACTTATTGCCCTGGACATTTGCAGTAGTGCAGCCCACAGCGGTATACTTGCCCACTCCAAATTGATTTGCATCTGACCAGTAGCAGTCTGGAGTTGCCAGCTTCCAAAGAGCAATTGCCACACACTTCTCTATTGAGAGGGCAGTTCTCATTCTGGTGTGTTTATGCCACAGGTCTGGGGTCAGCTCAGCATACAGCTCCAGGAAGGTTGCTTTATGCATCCTAAAGTTCTGTTGTGACTGTTTCTCATCCCATACATGTAAGACGATGCAGACCCCATCTAGCAGTGCTAGTTTCCTTAGCCCAAAAGTGATAGTCTATCCTATGCAGCTGCTCTGTGAATGACAAAAGCAATGCTAAGTTATTGTTTTCAATATCAAGAAGAATGTCCAGCGCCTGCGAGTCTTCCTCTGTCAGAAACTTCATGATTAACTGCACTGCCATGCATGATGTCCTCACAACACTTAACAGAGCATAGAAAAAAATTGTGAGATCCATCCCTTCTCATGACAGATGCTGGAGTGCACTGCAAAGAATGGCAGTTGAAAAAATGGCACAAAAGGAAGCCAGAAACCCCTGGAGGACTGGGACAGAAAGCAGAGCTTTATGGGATGTTTTGCTTGGTTCCAAGATGTGCCATGCTCTGTTCCACCTTCCCACAATGCCTCGCAACAGAAAGTGTTTTCAGGCACTGTGGGATACATATCCACAGTTCATTAGCTGTGATGATGGTATCACTGTTGATGATGGTATCCCTAATGTGGACATGATCTGTCAATAGAGGAAGCAAGTGTGAGCACACTTTGGCAATTTTGGTTTTGTTGATTTTTTTTTCCATGTCAGCATGGGTTTTGGTGACACAACTTTGTAATGTAGACAAGTCCTGAGACTAAGAATTTAGGCCTTGTCTACAAACATAGGTTGTACTGCTTTAACTATTCTCCTGTACCCTTGGACCAATGCAGCTATACCGGTAGAAAGGTGCTTTATACTAGTATGGCTATTCCTGTTTGGGAAGGGGAGTAAGCTATACCAGTGTAACAGCATCCATACTGGGGTTCTCATACAACTATTTTGGTTTAAAAAAATCACTCCCTTACCTAAAACAGAGTGTGTAGACCAAGCCTCAGTCAGATTCTAAGAAGGAGTTTAATAATAAACATTCATGAGGGTTATTATCAGTCTCTTTGCTTCAAGATAAGGAAACAACTGAAGTGAAGGACAAACTTCCCCAGGGGAAAGGCTTTTGCAGAAATGTCCAAGCTTTGCCACTTTCTAAGGGCACGTCTACACAGCAGGGCAAAAGTCAAATTAAGATACAAAAATTTCAGCTTCAATCAATTGCATAGCTGAAGAAATAGCTTAATTCTGCTTTGGGTGCGGTCTACACAGCAGGAAGCCAAAGGAAGAACACTCTTCGACTTCCCTTACTCATCGTGAAATGAGGGTTATAGGAGTTAGAGGGAGAAGTTCTCCATCTTGACATTACTTCAGAATAATGGCTTGCTATGCAGACGTGGATGTTATTTCGAAATAATGTCCGTTATTCCGAAATAACACCGCTGTGTAGACATACCCTAAAATGCATCTGACACTTATTTTAAGAGAGATAAGGGATCTTTCAGAAAAGGCTTTATTTTCCGAAAGATCCGTTTGTAGACTGGCGCTTTTTTCTGGCAAAGCTCCGTGCCGGAAAAAAGCAGCAGCCATTTTTATGCTAATGAAGCGGGGGAGATTTAAATCCCCGCTTCATTAGCAATTGTGATACGTCTAATTTGCATCCCTTTTACGAAAAAGGGATGCAATCTAGATGTAGCCCTAGATGGACCATCAGTCTGATCTATCATGACAATTCCCATGTTTCTATAAACCTAAGGGGGGAATAAAGGTGTAATAGCAAAACACGTTGTCAGACAGCAAACTATGGAACTGCCAGCTGGTGTTATTCTGCATTTATTGTATGTATTAGTGAATCCTGAGCATGCACTTTATAGAAAAAGTGAAGGTATGGAAGGAAACAAGAAATACTATGAAGAGGATGGGATACAGCTAAATGTAAGATGGGGAGTTTTAAGTCCAACCAACAACTTGCTCATCCGGTCATCTCATGCCATAATTGCGTCTGCTTCTGCATCCTGTAGGTTGGGGCTTTCGATAAATAGCAGGCTCTTTGTTATCATCAGTCGCAGGGGAAGAAAAGAAATGTCTGGAGGGAAAGGAGCCTTTAAGAAGAAAAGTACGAATGCATATGAGGAAAGTAAAGGAGAATCGGGTCTAAGAACTGGGATCCTCTTCCCATCTTCGGTTCCTCCTTACATCACTAGTAGAAATGGCACACATGAGAATAACCAAGAGTTTCCTCCGCTAACCAGAAACACCAATGGGGGAAAACATGGCAAAACTGGCATCTATAGCTAGATAAGAGCTTTGCGAAGGTGCTGGTAAAGATGTTCTTTCTTATCCAGGTATCAGGCATGGTAGCTTGGCAAAGGGGACATAATGTGGAAAGAATGTGAAAGGAAAAGAATACCTGCTTCTCCCCGAATTCGCTGTTCTGCTGGAAAGCACAGTAGCAACTGAGTGGCAATTCCCCCTTTGTTTTAAGGACAGACCTAAAGCAGACTCCCTGAGGAGTCTTTTTGTTTGCTAGTCCAGTGAAAGCTGGATTCATTTGAGAGCTGAAACCAGTGATTTCAGCTCAGTGATTTCAACTCTCAGCCAAACCAGTGATTTCAGCTCTCAAATGAATCCAGCTTTCACTGGACTAGCAAACAAAAAGACTCCTCAGGGAGTCTGCTTTAGGTCTGTCCTTAAAACAAAGGGGGAAAAGTGCAGGCTGGGCCAGTCTTATAGCTCACACCTGGTAGGTGTGAAGCAGGCTGACTCAAGTCCTTTAACCTTTTCCCCCAGCTCTGTCCACTCAACTCTGGAAGGGGGGAGGCTTGTTCTTCCGAGACCTCTTACCATGATGGTGGTGTCTCTCCTGCAAGCACTGGTGGCATGTTTTACAGTTCCCACATTTAGGGGTAGCATGATTAGTTACCCCCACAACAGTCCCAAACTATATACAATTCTCCACATTCCATTCCAACACTGACTCTCCATCAGCCCTGGCTGAATGGGATTTACATAGCCACACCTTGGATTCTCTCCTGAGCAGTATTTACATGTCAACAGTTAACAGTTAATTACCTTGTAGAGCTAAACAACTGTAGTGGGCACACCCACCCCTCCTTTTAGCTGGCTGACAGCAAGAAGCAGTTCAGCCCCTGCTTACATCCTCCCCCCAGTCAAAAATTTGCCGTCTCGGCAAAATATGTTCCTGATTATACCAGCAACGTGAGTTCTCTTCAAAGGGTCTAAGGAACCCCACTATGGCCTCTACCAGCCTGTGTGCCAGGTGTATCACATCCTCACTAACCACTCCTGGTGCATTGTAAGTTAGCCTGTTCACTGGTTTTATAACCCTATCAGGCCTATCGAGCACAGGCACAGCAGGAACTGTGGGGACTTCTTCTGGGGGTAGGGCTGACAAGGGGTTATGTGTAGGTACTCTCTCTTCAGATACATGCCGTTGCACCTCTTGTTGAGATGCTGGGATGTCCAGGGCACTGGGGACACCTTCCCCTGGAACATACTCTCTGTCCACTGACACAGGTGTGTCATCACAAGCCTGTTCCTCTCCCAGAAGTTCTGAAGATGTAGATGGGACAAGTTCATCCTCCGAGGTTTGTCTAGGTGAGTACACCAAACCTCCTTCCACAGGCCTAAATGCCTCAGCCATAGGATTCAGAGCAAAAGAAGTGGAGCTCTCTCCATGTCTCACTGATGGAGTCCGGAATCTGGTCTGCATCCCAGTATACTCAATGGGATCATCTTCCTCTTCAGATTCACTCTCAAAGGTGCTGGGTAGAGGCAGATTAGCTTCACAGGACTCACCACACATGATGGGTGGTTGACTTGGCCGGACACTTCTTTTTCGCTGAGGCCCCATGTCATGGTCCATTTCGTAAGGAGCGCCTACCAATTCTCCCACAGGCAGCAGAAGGTTCTGATGCACTGTTTTTACTTTCCCTGGCCCAGTTTCTGGTTTAATCTTGTAGACCGGTAGATCTCTAAGTTTTTCCACCACCCGGTAAGGCATTGCCTTCCATCTGTCGGCAATCTTGTGTTTGCCAGCAATACCCATATTTCGTAGCAGAACTCTGTCCCCAGGTTGGAGCTCTTGTGGGCGCACTCGCACATCATATCGGTGTTTATTATGGTCTGCATTTATCCGGGCAGCTGCAGTAGCCAAGTGATAGGAATCCTGCAGTTTTTCTCGTAATCGGGAGACATATTGCAAGTGTGTCTCATAACTCTCGCCATCTCCTGATACTCCAAAGCATATGTCTATAGGCAGCATCGGCTCTCGTCCAAACATCATGAAGAATGGGGTGACCCCTATAGCATCATTTCTTGTAGCATTGTAGGCATGCACCAAAAATGCGACGTGCTGGCTCCAGGATGCTTTCTGGTCTGGGCGTAAAGTCCCCAGCATATTTAGTAGAGTCCGATTGAACCGTTCGGGCTGAGGGTCACCTTGGGGGTGGTAAGGTGTTGTTCTGGACTTCTTAACTCCGGACAATTGTAGCACCTCCTTCAAGAGGTGACTCTCAAAGTCCCTCCCCTGGTCAGAATGTATCCGAGTTGGGAGACCATACACTGAAAAATATCTTTCCCACAAAACTCGTGCCACAGTAGTGGCTCGCTGGTCACGTGTGGGATATGCCTGAGCATATCGGGTATAATGGTCAGTCACTACTAAAATGTTCCCCATATTTTTCCTGTCCACTTCTAAAGACAAGAAATCGATACACACCAGCTCCAAAGGCCTGCTGGTGGTGATATTCTCCAGATAGGCAGCTCTGGTAGGCAGAGTTTTCCTATGAACACATCGGGCGCAGGTCTCACATTTTTTTCGTACATCTTCAGCCATTCGGGGCCAGTAGAACCTACTACGGATAAGTTCCAGGGTTTTCTCCATTCCCAAATGCACAAAAGCATCATGAAGGGCTCTCATGGCCAAGGTTCTGTACTCTTTTGGTAGCACTAGTTGTGTTCGTCGATTTTGCAAAGGATCTACGGTGATCCGGTGCAGCACCCCCTGTATTAGTTCCAGTTTGCACCACTCCCGCAACAGTAGCTTACCCTCAGGGGTGGATGTGGCAACTGCACTAGGGCTTTTCCCTTCTCTTTTTGCAAGTAGTGTGTTACGGATGTCGACATCTTGCAGCTGTGTTCTCTGCCAGTCAGAAGCATTGAGCCTGGGCAAGGGGGACTGGTCCAACATAATGTAGTTCACAGAGACAGTGGGCACACTCTCAGGGGGTAGGCCCAGTGTTTCTGCAACACACCCATGAGGACTCTCATGTGCCTTGGACTTCGGATAACTACCCCCTGAGAGTGAGTTATAAGATCAAGAACACATATTCCTGCGCATCCAGAAATATAATCTATGCTATCATGTGCCAAAAGTGTCCGTCTGCTATGTACATTGGACAAACATCTCAGACACTTCGCCAAAGGATTAATGCCCACAAAACAGATATCAGACAAGATCACAAAGAAAAAACAGTTTCTTGCCATTTTAACCAGAAAGGACACTCTCTCAATGACTTAACCACCTGCATTCTGCTACAAAGACCTTTTACATCTGCACTTGAAAGGGAATCCTCTGAACTGTCAGTCATGTTAAAATTCGACACTCTCCAAAGAGGATTGAACAAACACTTGAACTATCTTACACATTATCAAGATAGCTTTCCCAATTATCACCTCTAACACCATTAACTCACAAACATCCCACTCTCCCCACCTCTAATATCGTCAATTCACAGACACTTACCTTCCTTCCTCCCCCCCCCCCCCCGCATCCCCCTCCTGTTCTGAAATGTGATTTGTCCTTTTCATATGTGTTCATTTTTTTAATTGTATCCTTTGGTATATATGGTTGTGACTATTTTCTTCCACTATTTGATCTGAGGAAGTGGGTCTGGCCCACGAAAGCTCATCATCTAATAAACCATCTTGTTAGTCTTTAAAGTGCTACATTGTCCTACATTTTGCTTCAGCTACCCCAGACTAACACGGCTACATTTCTATCACTATTCCAGACCTCAGAGATATTTAGACCTCAAATGCCTACAGATTTCAATAGGAGTTTGGCCCCAACATAAAATGAGGGCCTGGGCCTCGCAGAGCTGCAGCGTTTCACATACTATTCCTTTATTTCTAACAGCCCAGTCCTAGAAAATCTGCTTCACAGCCTGAAGCACATAAATTGCTAGTAAGTTACCCAAGCTGCTAATCCTGGAACAGGATCAAGCAAAGGGGCATGCGTTGCTTCAGCTGTGGAGCAGGGCACATGCTTGAGTCAGGGAAGAAGCAGTTTTCTATATCTCATTCCAGACTGGAAAATTATTTCCCACACACAGTGTTCTGGAACAGTTCTAGGAGCTTACATACAGAATAGAAAGGAACATACCTTGTCACCTGCCCAGATTTGGGGAGTGCTAAGAGATTCCATTAATTTAATATGACTTATGGAATGACAAATATGGAAGAACATCCTGTCCCGTGAGTCAATCAATCTTCAGTATTCACAGGCATCTGAGTTGTCCTTCCTGTGTAGCGGGGCAAATTCCTGAAAGTGGGAGAATTCAAATACTTCAGTGCTAATTCTCTGAGGATTAGGCTGCAGAAAGAGACTGTTTGCAGCAGGGAGAAAAGAGATCAAGAAAGCAGGGAGTAATTTACATAGTGCCGTGCCAAAAACACTTAATGCCAAAGGCTGAGGAGAGAGGTGGGGATAGTCCAAATAAAAAGAGAACATTTGAATGCTGATTTAAAAATAAAATTAATTGTTTCTATAAAAAGCTTTCAGAAAGAACTGAATTCTGGAGTGAGCTTAAAAAGAAGCCACACACACCCCCTTGGGAGCACCCATTCATTATACTCCTTGAGAAGACCGTAATGCAGTGATGAAGCACATCTCAAACTTGACAGCACAGTCTCAGAAAAGTAATTTGTTGATTCTACATGGAACTGAATTATTAGCAGGTGTAGGAGGAATTACACATCGCAAGTGCATTCTGTCATAATGGACATTTGCAGGCTTTCAGTGCCCTTATTCCTTCTTCTAAACAAACAAACAAAACCCACTGCTCAGATCGGTTGAGAACCACTGCATTGGAGGGTTAAGGGGCCACGTACTGGTTTCCAGGGGAGCTGCCAAGGAGAGCCAGCATTAGACTCACTGGGGCCCCGGGCAGAAAGCAGAGGCCCTGCTACATGGGTCTGAAGGTTAGGGCCTTGACCCTGCCTCCTAAAGCTGATGCCATAGCCTGAGCAATGTAGCTTTCCAGAAGCCCACGTGGCTTGAGGCCCTGGGCAATTGACCTGCTTACTTGCCCCATCCTTGGCTTTTATATGCAGGAAACCACTTTTGTGGCACAATGGGCCATGGGGTTTTTACAGCATGTTGGAAGGGCCTCACAAAGAAAATGGTTGAGAACCCCCGGATCTAGTCATGTAGCTTGCATTCTCCCTGCAAAGCTGTGCAGTTACCAGCAGAAGTGAAAGCAAGCCAGGTCACCCCAGTGCACTACTCTGACAAGAAAGAGCTGGCTGGCTGGGGCATTCGGTTGCAGGAAGAGGCATCGCATACTCCCAGCTGGGCTCCTGGGCTTCCTGCTAAGCAGTAGGCAGATGAAAGGGGTCAGCTGGAAGCGTGCTCCCCCACAGTTCCGGCATTGTCTCAGCCCCAAGCCCCTCCCTCCAGGGAGCCATTTAGGGAAGGTGGAGAGGCTGAAGCCCCACCCCACCCCTGAGATTCATATTTTGCTTGCTGTTCCCCTTCCCCTCAGGGAGCAAGAGCAAAGCACACAGTGTGTGTACATCCCTCTCTCTCCCAGCTGGGGAAGGGAAGGGAGGGGACAGGAGTGAGTGATCACACTGAACTTCCCCCTCACTCCCTGAGAGTGACAAAAGGGACCAGCAAGCCGCCTCTTGGTACCATTCTTTGGGGTGCAGCTCGAGCTCCCAAAATAGCACCCTTGCCCCCCTGCATTTTCTGCATCCACACATGCCCTAGCTCCCTGCCCTGAGCCCTTCCTCACACACCCCAACCACGACTCCTGTAACCCTCCCATCCACTCATCTTCTGACTTGAGTCTACACACCACCAAGCTCCTGCCCTGAATCCTGCACACACAGACCCAAATTCCTGTCTCTGTCCTGAGCTACCATACTCCATTTAAATTTCTCACAGGTAGTATCATATTGCAACTCCCAACTTCCTGCCCTGAGCCTCTGGCTCCACTTGGGGGAGGAAGTGCTATAGAACAATACCTGTAAGAAATTTAAGTTACTTGTGCTCCTGGTTACCAGTCTGAGTGAAAGTCTCACTCAGGATTTAGCCGATAGCCCTGACTGTGCTGGCTTGCTTGTGTTAAAAGCGCCATTAAGCTTGGGTGATAAGGGTTTTGTGAGTGGACTAGAAGGGGCTAGGGAAATATCGGAGTAAGAATCCAAGTTAACTCTGCAATAAAGACTTGTTCTAATGTATCTGCCTCTTAGGTAGAGCTGGGTTTTCCCACCCTGTGAAACTGGTTGAGATTTCAAAAATATTCCCATTCCACATAGGGATGAATTTCAATTTTTTGCAATGAAATGGGAAACCCAGAATAATCAATAGTTTGGTGATTAAGGCATGTACCTGGGATATAGGTAGACCACAGTTTGAGTCCCTGGGTTTCAACTAGATAGAGGAGGGATTTGAGCCTGCATCTCATAGGTACATCTAAACTACATGGCTCTGTCGATGGAGCCATGTAGATTAGTGTACTCAAAAAAGGGAAATGAAATGGCGATTTAAATAATCGCCGCTTCATTTAAATCAAAATGGCCGCCGCACTGCGCCAATCACAAGGCATAAAGAATCTGCCGACAAAGCGTTCTGAGGTCGGCAGATCCCCGTCTAGACTGCCGCGCTGTGCTGACAAACAGCTGATCGGCACAGTGTGGTGGCTATTTTTATTTAAATGAAGCAGCGATTATTTTAATCGCCGCTTCATTTCCCTTTGCCATCCTGCCTAATCTACATGGCTCCATTAATGGAGCCATGTAGTTTAGACACACCCATATAGTCTAAGTGAGTGCCCTATCCAGCAGACTACTCTGAGGTGAGAAGCTCACCAGAAATTCAATGCTGGGCCTTAGTAGCCTTTCCCAACAAAAATTCCATCAAAACTGCGACATTCATGAAAAAAGTTTCAATTAATCTTCAATGAATCTTCCAATGGAAAAAACATTTTGCTGAAAAATATCCAACCAGCTCTAATTTAATCATTGTCTACATGCTTATTGAGAAATGTTCCATTGTTACACTACCAATAGTGAAGCTCCACCAAGAACAGCAATGGTAGGAAACTAGTGCGGATGTGGCTTGGATGGTTTTACCAGGGTTTCATCTGGTCTTGCTCTGGCCAGGATTAGATGATGTTACAAACAGATGTAGCATTTGCACTACCATTGGTGGGGATGTCCTAGGAGGCGGCTTCCCAAAAAAGACTAGTATAGATGCATCCCTTAGTGCCAACCATGCTGTGACTCACTGTACCTAAAGAACCAGATGGTTCATTCCAGGTTCTGTTAACCTACAACCATGACCTGGTTCTACAGGGCCTATGAGACAAGCTTGATTCATATACTGCGCATGAAATTGCTTTTAATAATTATAAGTATTGCCAATATAGCCAAAATGGGGTAGGAAAATCTATAATATAGGTATTAATATTAAGGTAGGGTTGACAATACCTTAAAATAACTAAGTGCAAACAAGTTATCAATGACCCCCTCAAAGAATATTGATTCTAGGAATCCTCTGTTAAACTCTCAATTACACAGTGCCAAGAGGGATTGCATGTTGTGGGAAGGAGGCAAAACATTAAGGGGCTGTCTACACAGGACATTTACCAGCATTACTGCACCAATATAATGATACCAGCATAACTTAACTGACAAAAGGCCCCTGTCAGTCCCAGTAGCAATGTCCACACAGGGAATTACGCGGTTATTGCAGTATATGACGATGTAATGCTGGTAAATTTCACAAAAAATATTGCTTAAATGGAGATTTAACTTACACTGCGGTGGCTGTGGTTGCACTATAAACTTTCTCAGTTTTAGCGATAAGCAGTCCTGTGGCACCTTATAGATTAACAGATGTATTGGAGCATAAGCTTTCATGAGCGAAGACCCACTTCGTCAGATGCATGCATCTAACAAAGTGGGTCTTTGCCCACGAAAGCTTTTGCTCCAATACATCTGTTAATCTATAAGGTGCCACAGGACTCCTCGTCACTTTTGCAGATTCAGACTAACACGACTATCCCTCTGATACTTTTCTCAATTTTAGATTTTCTGAGCATGTAAACAATCCAGACTTAGTTCATCTCATCTGAAGAAGTGGGTTTTGCCCACAAAAGCTCATGAGCCTATATAGATATATTATAAGTCTCTAAAGGTGCACCACACCCTTACCTCATCGCACAAATTGACTACACAGTGCCAAATTTCAAAATAAGGCACTATTCCAAAAGGTCCCTTATCCCTTGTGCAATGAGGTTTACAGGGACGTTGGAATGGCAAGCCTGTTATATTTCGATAGAATGGGCTTGCTCTTAAGACACGGAATAGCTATTTTGGGATACCAGAGAGATCCCGAAATAGCTGCGCTGTGTAGACGTAGCCTAAGGTGCCACAGGACTACAAACTGAGACAGCCCACTCACAGTGAAATTAACCCTGTCCAAAGGGTCATTATGAGGCAAGATGAATTTCACTCAATTGTCTTATTCTGGGGAAGGTGGAGTTCAGGACTGAGTAAGCCTCCAATTATTGGATCTTTAATTAATTATCTACATTTTTAAAGATTTGAAATATTCAGCTTTACTGAGTGTTTCTGAATGCCAATTCCTAAAACATCCGTTCCTTGTTTTGAACAGCTAAACTACTGCTTGGGTATTGCTTAAAGGATGCTGTCAAATTGGCCTAGATTTAATTTTGTGAAAACAAGCTGTTGAAAAATATTAAAGAAAAATAGATGAGCATTCAAGTTTAATTTACTGGAGAATTAACTGGGTTGATTTTTAAAAGCTGACCATGCAGTGTTTGCAAATCAAAAATTGCAGCACTGTGCTCCTGCAGGGGTGTTTGAAGGTTAATTGGATGAGACTCTGAAGCTGGCTAAATGTAAGCTTGTGATTGCCACATAATTGTCACGTGTAGATTTTTGTTAGAGCACTTCATCTCCAGAGAAGGAGATCTCCAGTGCATCACAGGTCAGTTTGCTGAAGCATCCAAATTGTTTCACCTCACAATTAGACTGGAGAAAACTATGGTGTGGCATCATTCATCTTCTCCGGTCCATGTCATAACCCGGAGCACAGCCATTAATGGGACCCAGCTAAAGCAAATTGATAATTTTACCTCTCTGGACGTTAACACCTCCAGTGATGACTCTCTTGACAAAGCGATCACAAATAGGATAAAGAAAGCTTCTCAGTCACTAGGAAAGTAGCGTAGCAAATTCCTGAAATCTCACAACATAACCCTCCCCAAAAAATAAAACTTTACAGTACTTTTGTGCTCATCTCTCTCCTCCAGAGCTCTGAGTCCTGGACACCATACAAATGGCATCTCCAACAGCTAGAGGCCTTCTATATGTGGTCTCTGTGTGCAAATATGAGGATCTGCTGGTAAGACAAAGCCACCAGTCAGGGGGGGTCTCCAAAAATCAATTGCCATCAAGGCCATGTTGATAAAAACCCAACTGCACAGGGTTGGACACATTATAAGGATGCCTGAATACCAGCTCCCCAGAAAAAACTTCTATGGAGAATTGGCATAAGGGCAGTGGAATCAAAGCTGCCCCAGAAAGCACTACAAGTACAGCTTCAGGAACAGCACACACATTGGAGCAATAAAAATGGATGATCTCGAGAAGGCTGCAACAAATAGATGAGCATGGTGACGCACAACACTCAGAGCTTTCCATGCCTTTGAAGAGGACAGAAGTAATCGAGGAAAAGGGGAAAGCATCATAGCACTGCTATAACTATCAAGATGCTCACCAATGACTTTCCGGATCTGCTTACAAGCATGCATGTCACTCCTTGGACTTCAGAGTCACTCTAAAATCCACAAAAAGAGAGAGCATGGACACATCATTGTTGAATCGATGGACTATGCAAGACTTCCTTACTAACTTGAATCACATGATGCATTATCGCAACTTGTTGTCACGCCTGAAAGTTTGAAGTACATTTTTCATGTAGTCTGTTTGCAACAACATACATAGAGCAACCATAAGCCTGGCCTTCTGTCCTCAGCATGTTTAAAATATGTCTCTTTCTTGCTGTGTAGACAGGATTTAACCATTTAAACTGTGTCTCTAAGTCATGATAAAATCCAAGTGCACCTGAACTTATGTACTCTAGAAAAATAAAGCCCTGTCCATATTGTTGTTGGAGCCATACTAGTAACCACTGTGGACAGCAACGTTGGACTATCATTGTTCTAGAGAAAATCTAGGTCTCAAAAACCATGTGCAAAAAGGTTACTGCTAATAATATTGTTTCAACCTTAGCATTCACTGGACCAGAACTGGCCAGAGTTTTTGAGTTTCAAGTGTCTTCCACAGAATTTTTTTCCTTTTCATAAAACTTTTTGGGCTCTTTTATTATTAATTATTTATTATTATTATTATTATTATTATTATTATTATTATC
Source organism: Pelodiscus sinensis (assembly GCF_052426305.1). Classification (NCBI taxonomy): domain Eukaryota; kingdom Metazoa; phylum Chordata; order Testudines; family Trionychidae; genus Pelodiscus; species Pelodiscus sinensis. The sequence goes on from NC_143054.1 coordinate 20,337,889, forward strand.
AAGTATCTAAAAGGGTGTTACAAGGAAGAGGGAGAAAAATTGTTCTCCTTGACTTCTGAGGATAGAGAGAGAAGCAATGGGATTAAAATGCAGCAAGGAAGATTTATGTTGGACATTAGGAAAAACTTTCTAACTGTCAGGGTGGTTAAACACTGGAATAAATTGCCTAAGGAGGTTGTGGAATCTCCATCTCTGGAGATATTTAAGAGCAGGTTAGACAGACATCTAACAGGGATGATCTAGATGGTGCTTGGTCCTACCATGAGGGCAGGGGACTGGACTTGATGATCTCTCAAGGTCCTTTGCAGTTCTAGTGTTCTATGATTGATTATCATTATTATTACTATTATTATTTATTCAGAACACACAGCTCATTTCATGTAGCAGAAAAGTTGTGGCAAAAAAAAATAGCTCCTGAGAAGAAAATCTAAATTCTGCTGCAGACAACTTGTGCTTTCCTAGCAACAGTCTCCAAACACGAAAGGAATAATATCAGTCTGCACCTGCCTAAGTCGATGCTGTTGATATGACGGTGTTTTATGACTTCTCTGTGACCGAGTCTCGACAACTCAAGATCTGTGGTCAAGGGCTTCTGCTTCTGGAATAAAACAGTCCAAATCTTCATTTGATTAAGTTTTAGTTAAAAAATCCCCCAAACTAAAAAAATCGAGACAACTTCTAACTTCTGTTTGGAGACTTGAGCGTTTGAGCTGTGCCTCAGGGAGGTACAGCACTGAAAAGCACAGTTGGCTTTATGGCACCTTTGTGACCTCCCTCTTCTGAGCTTCTGCAGGGCTTGGTGAGCAAATTAAAATAGCCTCCACAGTGGAGGAGACCAGGCCTTGCACCACCAAGGTTGAGCAGTCTCCTGCCACCACTGCGAGGAGGAAACGTAGAGTAGTGGTGGTTGGAGACTCTCTTCTGAGGGGAACGGAGGCACCCATCTGTCGCCCTGACAGCTCATCTCGAGAGGTATGCTGTCTGCCAGGGGCCCGTATCCGAGATGTTACGGAGGCATTGTCGAGGATTATCCGGCCCTCTGACTACTACCCCATGCTACTCATCCACGTGGGCACAAATGATACTGCCAGGTGTGACACTGAGCGGATCAAGTGTGACTACAGGGCTTTGGGAGTACGGGTGAGGGAGTTTGGAGCGCAGGTGGTATTCTCTTCTATCCTTCCTGTCAAAGGTAGGGGCCCGGGCAGAGAGAGGTGCATCCTGGAGGTGAATGCCTGGCTGCGACGATGGTGTCGCCAGGAGGGATTCGGCTTCCTTGATCACGGGGTGCTCTTCCAGGAAGGACTGCTTGGCGGAGATGGAGTTCACCTTTCCAGGAGTGGGAAGGCCTTGTTTGGACACAGACTGGCTAACCTTGTGAGGAGGGCTTTAAACTAGGTTTGTCGGGGGCAGGTGAGCAAAGCCCACAGGTAAGTGCTGAATGTGCGGGACTGGGAGATGGATTGGAAATGGGGGGGACTACGGCCTATAATGGCAAGGAGAAAGGAGGGTCAGGGCACAACAGGGAGGCAAGATCAAATCAGTATCTTAGATGCCTATATACAAATGCAAGAAGTATGGGTAATAAGCAGGAAGAACTGGAATTGCTAACCAATAAATACAACTATGATATCATTGGTATTACAGAAACCTGGTGGGATGGGACGCATGATTGGAATATTGGTATGGAAGGGTACGGCTTGCTCAGGAAGGACAGACAGGGAAAAAAGGGAGGAGGGGTTGCCTTGTATATTAAAAATGTACACACTTGGACTGAAGTGGAGATGAACGTAGGAGATAGCTGTGTAGAGAGTCTCTGGGTTAAGCTAAAAGGGGTAAAAAACGAGGGTGATATCATGCTAGGAGTCTACTACAGGCCACCTAGCCAGGTGGAAGAGGTGGATGAGGCCTTTTTTAAACAATTAACAAAACTATCCAAAGCCCAAGATTTGGTGGTGATGGGGGACTTCAACTATCCAGACATATGTTGGGAAACTAACACAGCGAGGCACAGGCTATCCAATAAGTTTCTGGACTGCATTGGAGACAACTTTCTGTTTCAGAAGGTTGAAAAAGCTACCAGAGGAGAAGCTGTTCTGGATTTGGTTTTAACAAATAGGGAGGAACTAGTTGAGAACTTGAAAGTGGAAGACAGTATAGGGGACAGTGATCACGAAATAATAGAGTTCATGATCTTAAGGAAAGGTAGAAGGGAGACCACCACAATTGAGGTTATGGATTTCAGGAAGGCAGATTTTGATAAGCTCAGAGAACTTGTAGGTAAGGTCCCATGGGAAGCAAGACTGAAGGGAAAAACAACTGAGGAGAGTTGGAAGTATTTCAAAGGGACGTTGTTAAGGGCCCAAAAGCAAACAATTCCGCTGTGTAGGAAAGATAGAAAATATGGCAAAAGACCAGCTTGGCTTAACAAGGAGATCTTGCATGATCTCAAAATAAAAAAGGAGTCATATAAAAAATGGAAACTAGGACAACTAACAAAGGAGGAATATAGGCAAGCAACACGGGAATGCAGGGGCAAGATTAGAAAGGCAAAGGCACAAAATGAGATCAAACTAGCTACAGGCATAAAGGGAAACAAGAAGACCTTTTATAAATACATTAAAAGCAAGAGGAAGACCAAGGACAGGGTAGGCTCACTGCTTAGCGAGGAGGGAGAAGCAGTAACAGGGAACTTGGAAATGGCGGAGATGTTCAATGACTTCTTTGTTTCGGTCTTCACCGAGAAGTCTGGAGGTTTGCCTAACGTAGTGAATACAAGCAGAGAGAGGGTAAGTTTAGAAGATAGGATACACAAAGAACAAGTTAAAAATCACTTAGGAAAGTTAGATGTCAGCAAGTTACCAGGTCCTGATGAAATGCATCCCAGGATACTCAAGGAGCTGATAGAGGAGGTATCTGAGCCTTTAGCTATGATCTTTGAAAAATCATGGCAGACAGGGGAGATTCCAGAAGACTGGAAAAGGGCAAATATTGTGCCCATCTATAAAAAGGGGAATAAGAACAACCCAGGAAATTATAGACCGGTCAGTTTAACGTCTGTCCCAGGGAAGATAATGGAGCAGGTAATTAAGGAAATCATATGCAAACACTTGGAAAGTAATAAAGTGATAGGGAATAGCCAGCATGGGTTTGTGAAGAACAAGTCATGCCAAACTAATCTGATAGCTTTCTTTGAAAAGATAACGAGCCTTGTGGATAAGGGAGAAGCGGTGGATGTCATATACCTAGACTTTAGTAAGGCATTTGATACGGTCTCGCATGATATTCTTATTGATAAACTAGGCAAATATAACTTAGATAGGGCCACGATAAGGTGGGTGCATAATTGGCTGGATAACCGTAGTCAGAGAGTTGTTGTTAACGGTTCTAAATCCTGCTGGAAAGGGATAACAAGTGGAGTTCCTCAAGGGTCTGTTTTGGGACCCGTACTATTCAATATCTTCATCAATGATGTAGATATTGGGATAGAGAGTACTCTTATTAAGTTTGCAGATGATACCAAACTGGGTGGGGTTGCAACTTCTTTGGAGGATAGGGACATAATTCAAAATGACCTTAGCAAGTTAGAGAAATGGTCAGAGGTAAACAGGATGAGGTTTAATAAGGAGAAATGCAGAGTGCTCCACTTAGGAAGGAACAATCAGTTCCATACATACAAGATGGGAAGCGACTGTCTAGGAAGGAGCATGGCGGAAAGGGATCTAGGGGTCATAGTGGACCACAAGTTGAATATGAGTCAACAGTGTGATGCTGTTGCAAAAAAAGCAAATATGATTCTAGGTTGTATCAACAGGTGTGTTGTAAGCAAAACTCGTGAAGTCATTCTGCCGCTCTATTCTGCACTAGTTAGGCCTCAGCTGGAGTACTGTGTCCAGTTCTGGGCGCCACATTTCAAGAAAGATGTGGAGAAATTGGAAAGGGTACAGAGAAGAGCGACAAGAATGATTAAAGGTTTAGAGAACATGACCTATGAAGCCAGGCTTCATGAACTGGGCTTGTTTAGTTTGGAAAAAAGAAGATTAAGGGGGGACATGATAGCGGTTTTCAAATATCTAAAAGGGTGTCACAAGGAGGAAGGCGAAAATTTGTTCCTCTTGGTTTCTGAGGACAGGACAAGGAGTAATGGGCTTAAAGTGCAGCAGGGGAGGTTTAGATTGGACATTAGGAAAAAATTCCTAACTGTCAGGGTGGTCAAATATTGGAATAAATTGCCAAGGGAGGTGGTGGAATCTCCCTCTCTGGAGATATTTAAGAACAGGTTAGATAGACATCTGTCAGGGATGGTGTAGACGGAGCTTGGTCCTGCCTTGAGGGCGGGGGGCTGGACTCGATGACCTCTCGAGGTCCCTTCCAGTCCTATTATTCTATGATTCTATGATTTAATCAAAGCATTGTGGGTGGAGTTGGCCAAAGCACAACATAAGGCCTGTCACCACAGATGGAGGCACCAGAAAACCCAGAACTTGTCTATGGGGAACAAAAAGTGTATAAACTCGGACAAGACATACCAGATAGACTGACATACCTCATCTAAAACCACATGATGGGGCTAACTACATGCTCCAAGCATGGTGGCTTATGGAGCATGTAGTTAGCTATGCTCCTAGATGGGGCTTGACCTGGAGAAACTCTTTCCTCACTCAGATAAGAGGATTTAAGGGACTATAATGGTACAGAGAAACCATTGCAGAGTGTTTATTCCTGATTCCAGAGTAACGCAAGCTCGGTGGGGGGGGAGGGAAGCCCTTGCAACAGTAGCAAAAATACAGTCTCTCAACTGTTATAACATGGTTCGATGTTGTCTGCAGAGTTCAGCACCTAGTGCATTACTGAAGGAGGCTCATAATCTAGATCACTGTTTGGTACCAACGTTATAACAGTTTGGTCCCTTCGACAATGTTACTACTGTCATAATTTTATCGTGAGTCTCATGGTAGTTCATTGTTTTTTCCCAAAGTCATGTGATTACCAAAGACTGTCAGCTTACATTTTTTTAAAACAGATGCTTTTAGTCTTCCTGGTTATAGAGGAAAGCATGAAAACATGACCTGAGCAAACCCTCAAGGCTCAGAAGGCAAATAGGCTCTTTTTTATCATTCATTAATTTTTAAATTGGGCCACTCATGACTTTTGAACACTCAGGGTATGTCTACACTACATGGCTCCGTCGATGGAGCCATGTAGATGAGCTTTGTAGACATAGCTAAATGAAGCGGCAATTTAAATGATCACCGCTTCATTTTCATCAAAATGGCTACCGCGCTGTGCCGATCAGCTGTTTGTCAGCACATCACGGTAGTCTGGATGCTCGGTGGTCAACATCAAAAGCCTTTGTCGCCTGCCCCATTATGCCTCGTGGGATGAGGTTTACCGGGGCGATAGGCAAAGGCTTTTGATGTCGACCGCGAAGCATCCAGACTACCGCGCTGTGCTGACAAACAGCTGATCGGCACAGCGCGGCAGCCATTTTGATGTAAATGAATTGGCGATTATTTAAATCGCCGCTTCATTTTGCTATGTCTACAAAGCTCATCTACATGGCTCCATCAACGGAGCCATGTAGTGTAGACATACCCTCAGAGGACATCTACACTGCAAACTTATCTTCCAGAATAGCTTATTCTGAAATAGAGCATCCATGCTACAGAAAAGCCTCAAAATTAATCTGAGGCAGGCTGCCCTAATGTGGACGCACTATCTCGATTTAGAGCCCCAGGAGGCACTGGGGAGGAGTAATTCAGAATGGCTCTGGTGAGGAGCTATTTCGACATAGCAGCAGTGGAGCGTCTACACAAACCCTCTTCCAAAAAAGCTTTTTCAGAAGAGGCATTATTCCTCATGGAATGAGGTTTACCAGTTTCGGAAAAAGCCCTCAGTTATTTCGATTTTCTTTCAAAATAACACATTTGCTGTGAACGCTAGCAGTGTAGAGGCTCCCTCAGAGTTAGCAAGACTGCATTGATCTGAGCAAAGCAAAACCCTCGTAACTGTCCAGAGGCCCTGCTGTGCTAGGGCAGTATCCCCATTGCCCACCTAACAGCAGGGTAGTGTTGCTAGGAAAACCAATAAGGAAAAATCTCTGTCCCACTCTACTGTGTTGTGTCCAGTCTACCTATCTCCATTGAATTCCACAGGGGACCCGAAAGACCTTCACTTGAGCACAGACCCAGGGGGTTGGATCGCTCTGAATTTGGGTGACTAGCCCAAGCTTCCACCAGTACCACAACAGCCTTACTGATATTTTAACAGTCAGCAGAGTTTAAGGCTGGCTGATAAAAGACAGAAATGGGAAAAATCTATGAGGTGACCCAGGGCATCTCCTGGCCAGGGCAAGAGTGTTCTATGTGCTCCATATTCAGTATACAGATGTAAAATCCTGTTTAATCAGTGAATCGGTTAAACGTTACGTTTAACCAGTTAACCACTTAAATGGGATCCCACGAGTTGGGGGAGGGGAAGGGCTGTTCCAGCGCAGGCTCTTAGGCTACTCAATCAGCCGCTCTGTGGGTGGCAGCTGATCTGGCCAGACCAGGCCTACCTCGCCATGTTGTAGGCGGGTGGAGAGATGCTTCAGCCCAGCCAGAATGGAGCACCCCCCACCTACGGTGCAGTGGGCCCAGTCAGGCAGATGGGGGGGGGGCTGGTTTGCTCCAGAGCAGCCAAGCCACTGATTAATTGGCAACTGGGAAGCATCACCCGACATCCCTAATTCAATAAAATCCTAACAGAGGGGAAAAAATCTTTTAGGCCATCTCTCTGCCCAGAGCAGTTCACTCATTTTTAACATAAACAGGCTTTGTGTAATTCCCAGCTGTGAACATGTAATCGTATTTTTGATCTTAGACAAATAGAAGCATGCCCATACAGTGCATTTGTCTTTTGATCCGCAGCTGTACATTCAGTTAAACCTCTCTGTGTGCCTACAGGAGCTTGTAACATAGCCACTTTTTTTTCCTCAGTGAGGAACCATGATTGAAAATATCCTGATTGCCACAAACATCAGAGCATGAAAACCTCTCACTGCAAGTACTAGGAGTCCACAGTCATACACTGTACACTTGCAGTTTCAAACTCTGGGTGTGTTTTATCATAATGGCTGTCACACTACCAGGGTGGCTTACAGATTTGCCGAGACCCTTGGCTCCGTGCTCCTGGAAGGGGTGGGACCTCAGGCAGAAGGGGTGGGGTTATGGCAGCCAGCCCTCAGTGCCACCCAGTGCACACTGTGCAAGCTCCGCCCCTGCTATTCCATGCCACCCTCAGAGATGCCAGGAGTGTGCCATGCAATGCTCCGGTGACAATTTAAAGGACCCAGGGTTCCAGCCACCAATGCTCCTGTGGTAGCAGTGGCTGGGAGCACAGGGACCTGAAGCAACTGCCCTCTTTCCACCACCTCCCCTGCCACCGATGGGCCTGCATAAGAACATAAGAACAGCCATACTGGGTCAGACCAAAGGTCCATCTAGCCCAGTATCCTGTCTGCCAACAGTGGCCAGCACCAAGTGTCCCAGAGAGGGTGGACCGAAGACAATGATCAAGTGATTTGTCTCCTGCCATCCTTCTCCAGCCTCTGACAAAGAGGCCAGGGACCCCAATTCTATCCCCTGGCTAATAGCTTTTTATGGACCTAACTTCCATGAAATTATCTAGCTTCTCTTTAAACTCTGTTATAGTCCTAGCCTTCACAGCCGCCTCTGGCAAGGAGTTCCACAGGTTGACTACACGATGTGTGAAGAAGAACTTTCTTTTATTAGTTTTAAACCTGCTATCCATTAATTTCATTTGGTGTCCTCTAGTTCTTCTATTATGGGAACTAATAAATCACTTTTCTTTATTCGCCCTCTCCACACCACTCATGCTTTTATAGACCTCTATCATATCCCCCCTCAGTCTCCTCTTTTCTAAACTGAAAAGTCCCAGTCGCTTTAACCTCTCCTCATATGGGACCCGTTCCAAACCCCTAATTATTTTAGTTGCCCTTTTCTGCATACTGCAGTTAGAGTATCAGTATTGGAAGGGAATTTTTCTGAGTTTTTTATTGTTGTGAGCCAGATCACCCCTTCTGCAGTAAAGCTAGGAGATGGGCTAAGGATGAGGAACTCCTACAGGTGTTCCTCATGGAATTTCCCTCATTGTTCCATATGGGTGTGTTTGGTTTAACACATGCCTTTCTCCTATAGCTTGACACAGGTCTGACCCCTCAGCTGGGATCCCTGGAAATACACAACGTATGTTTACACTACAGCTGGGAGCCAGGGAGGCTTAAGCTAGCATACTTAAAATATCAGTGAGGATGTTACAGCACCAGCATAGGTTCAGGCTAGTCACCCAAAGTTGGAACCACCTGACCTCCAAGGGTCTGAGCTCAGCTGGCTAACCCAAGCCTCCACTGGTGTCACAAGTCCACACTGCTATCTTGAGTAGTACAAGTCAGTCTACCTGGGCTGGGAGACGTGGTCCCATAGGGAATAAGGCCTGTCCATGGAAAGGATACCCATCGTCTGCTCCATAGCCACACAGGTCCCCCCTGGTCTTGCCCTGTCCGTACCTTCTCCATCTACACAGATCCTAACTGAACAGTACTTTGGGGGTTCTAGAGACAGGAGCCAGTGCCACAGAAATAGATGACCCTGCTGCTCTCCTTGCACATGGAAGGGGTAAAATCCGTATAAAGATCCATGCATACATCACAGGAGCATGAGCAGGCTTTTTATAATTTTTCATTCATTATTTATAGGATTTTATTAATATGGGTGGGGCCTTACATATAGTCTGGCAAAATAAAAACAAAAAAATAGTAATATATAAAGTGAGTTATGCTGGTACCCACTCAACTTGAAATCCAGTTAGTTTCAAAAGATTAGTTAAAAAGTTTACATCTATCAATAGGATTAGTCACTGTTTGTGGCTTTACAAGTACATTTTCCTACTGACTTAAAGGGATTTGCCTTTGTGGATCTGATTGTGGGATCGGCGTCAAAGGCCAGAAGACTCAAACCAATTTTGCCAGCTCTTATGATTTTATCAGACTCCCAATATTAGGTTTTTTCTTACAGCCCCGTCTCTTGGAATTGTTTCTTTATGTGTATTTGTTTTTGTGATTGTGCAAGAATCTCAGCTCCCTTTTTTAAGTTAAGGTTCTTGCCCTGATAGTTTTGAAGAAAAGCTTGAAAATGTAAAAACCTAAAGGCTCAAAACCAATAGGCAAATAAAGAGCCTAAAGTTTGTTTGTTTTCAACTCATGATTTTTAAACTAATCTACAGTTTTAGGGAGCCTAACTCATAAATTTTGAATGACTAAAGTTGCCAAATCTGCTAATTTCAGACAGGGTTGAGAGGTTTTATTTCCATTTTCATAATAATATTTTAAATTACATTTTTCCTGAATTATTCCATAATTTCACCTAATATCTATAGTGCTCAGGGAAAGAAGTCACACAAAGGAATGTAAAATGAACATGTGGCTTCCTTTACAGAAGTAGCCACTGTGCCAGGATAGAAAATCCATTTTATGAAACATTTTAAAGGGGCTTGTCAATACACAGAGTGACTGGACACACATCTTAGCTACACCAAAACAAGGTATTGCAGTGGTTCCAAACAAAACGTGACTGTCTGCTTTTTCAATCATATGCTAATTCAAGCATCCTTAGCTGTACTTTAAAGGTGGCCTGTAAAAGGAAAATATGGATTTGTGCCATTTTTTCTTTCCTTATGCTGTAGAAGGCTTAGGAACATTCTTTTAGGCTTTGTCTTCCACTAGTACTTTTGTTTAGAAATGTAAACTTATGTTTGTCAACCAAACTTTTGGCAGTCAGGAGGGTGTTTTTTACATAAGTTTCACCATCAAAAGCATTGATATGGGCAGTGCTATTTTGCCTGAAGATGCACGCCTGCTGACAGCTACTGCCACTCTTTGGGGGTGGTTTAATTATGCTGATGGGAGAGCTCTCTCCTGCTGGCATAGAATGGCGATGCTGGAGATCTTACAGTGGTGCAGCTGTAGGAACATAGTCATGTCTACTGCAAAGTCTGTAGTATAGAAATAGCCTTAGTGGTTTTTTTCATTAGAAATTGAGGTTTTCTTTTCTATGAAGACTTAGTGATGATATGAGAAAGGATAGGTTTAAGATGGCAGAGGTACCAAAGAAATAAAACAGTTAATTGAGAGATGTTATTGCATTCATATTATTTAAAACTCTTTGGCGCCGATCTGCAAACACTTATGCGCAAGAATAACTTCACACACATGGACAGCTCACATTGCATTTAATGGGGCTTGTGAAAATCTTTGTAAGAATGGGACCTAAAGCAAGACAATTAGAGCAGCTAGGGAATATTTTTGACAAAACTGGATTTTTTTGAGGTTGGAAAATCCTATTTTCACACACAAAAGCATTTACAGGAAAGGGTCAGTCTCAGTGAATTTCTCATGTCAGAATTTTTTAAAAAAAATGTGTTACTGTTTGAACATTAGTTTACATTTCTAAACAAAAGTGCTAGTGAAGGATAAAGCCTAAAAGAATGCTCCTAAGCCTTCTTCTACAGCATAAGGAAAGAAAAAATGGCACAAATCCATTGTATATAAAATCATGAGTGGTGTGGAGAGGGCGAATAAAGAAAAGTGATTTATTAGTTCCCTAAATAGAAGAACTAGAGGACACCAAATGAAATTAATGGATAGCAGGTTTAAAACTAATAAAAGAAAGTTCTTCTTCACACAGCGTGTAGTCAACCTGTGGAACTCCTTGCCAGAGGAGGCTGTGAAGGCTAGGACTATAACAGAGATTAAAGAGAAGCTAGATAATTTCATGGAGGCTAGGTCCATAAAAGGCTATTAGCCAGGGGATAAAATGGTGTCCTTGGCCTCTGTTTGTCAGAGGCTGGAGAGGGATGGCAGGAGACAAATCACTTGATCACTGTCTTCGGTCCACCCTCTCTGGGGCACCTGGTGCTGGCCACTGTCAGCAGACAGGATACTGGGCTAGATGAACTTTTGGTCTGACCCAGTACGGCCGTTCTTATGTTCTTATGAACATCCCATTTCAACATGTTCTATAGGAAAATTTCCATTTTTCTCAGCTCAAAATGACTTTACGAATTATACATTTTTAAAAATTAAAAAATTGGAAATTGAAATGAAAGATTTTCAAACATATTTTTCATATTGTGGGTTAAAAAAAATTGTGATGTGGCCTTCTTGTCCCAATTTGGGATGAGAACATTTTTCAACATCTTGACAATTTCCCTGGCATAGGAAACCTGTTCCCTACTCAGCTCTACTGATAATTCCTTAGGAGACCAGAATATACAGCCTAGAGCAGGTGAACTCTCTGAAGAAGAAATCCTCCTCTACCCTACTCCATCGTAAGGCCCAGGAACAGCCATAAACAGTTTCCAAGTGGGCACACCCAGGGATTCCATTTCCTATTATCTCTAAATGGTTCAAATACTGAATTAAGATATTACCTCCCTGCCCTTACTTAGATGAGCTATCAGATTGGGTTTGATCTGAATATTCCAAAAGTACCACAAAGCTCCAACTCCACTTTTGGGGGAAAGGATGGAATCTTCCAGCGGCTTTTATCTTCCTGCCATTAGACTGAATGGCATCTAATTGTACAGGCAGTGCTGAGGATTTCACGTTCACCTTGTGTTCACAGAGAAATGTGAATATCTACAACTGAAGGATACCTGCATTGACCTCAGTGGGACACTCTTACACCCGAGGATAGATTTTGACCTTTTAGACCTTTTAAACAGCTGCATACACCATGCTACAACTAGCTAGTGCCTTAAAGAAATCTCTGTAGAATTCTCTCTGTTGCTGAGCACATAATGTGTTTAAGTTCAGCAGTTCATATTTTAAACACTTACATTAAAACTCCAAGACTAAATATGCACTGAGACTCATTAGCATCTCTGTGCTCAGTTCCACCCACACCTTTGCTAAAGTTCAAATTACAAGCTAATGATCATATGTGGCTTTTGGGGGGGTTGCCTCTTCATACGGCTTGGATTTTGGCAAGACGGTCCCTTAATGGCTCATTGCTATATATGTGTTTTGTCCAAGATGCTGGAATCATTACCAATAAAATGCATAGCCATGGATCTCTCCTGTAGGAGGAGTTCAGATAGCTAACAACTTTCCACGTCTGCCTGGTTGATGGGAAACGCAAAAGCTGCTTGGTGCTGACAAGTCTCTGAACTATCAGCTTTGAAGAAAGTGGATAGGAACAGGACTGAGACCGTGGGCTTGTCTACCCAAGAAGTGCTACAGTGTCACAGCTACAGCCCACGGAGCTGCATGAGGGCACAAGAAGGCACATGCACCCCACACTCCATGGCTGGGGAGGGCAAGGGGCTGGCCAGCAGCTGGCAGGGCCAGAGTCCCTGGGCATCCAGAGGAGATTAGTGCAGAGGCCTGGAACCCCTACTCCTACACTCAGTGGCAGGGAAAGCAGAGCACCATGGCTCCAGCTTGCTCTGCTCTCCTGGTACATCACTCCAGGGAGGGGGCAGGACTGCCCCTGCACTCACTGGCAGGAAGCGAAGTGACACAGCCAGGGAAGCAGAGCAAACTGGGGCTCCATTGCTCCATCTCCACCACCACTGCTGCTGAGTGGAGGGGGCCAGACCGCTATTGGCAGCACCAGACACCCCCCTCCCTGGCTTGGCTAGTTCCCCAGACTGCGTTGCTGAAGGGAGAGGACATGTTGATGGGAAATGCAGGGAGGCTAAAGTGGAGGGGGGGGGGAGGGGAGAGAAGAGAGCAGGGTAAGGAGGGGGTGGAGCCTGGGGCACAGGGGGTTGTCCCAGCCATTCCTTGGGTTGGGGAAAGCAATCATTTGGCTGCTGGCCCCTTATTCCTCCCCCACACCAGTTCCCCGTTTGCTGTAACACTTCTGCATAGTAATAGAAATGTAGCCGTGTTAGTCTGCTGTAGCTGAAACAAAAAACAGGACGATGTAGCACTTTAAAGACTAACAAGATACTACCTCGTCCTGTTTTTTGTTTCAGCTAGACTAGACTAACATGGCTATCTCTCGATTACTATGCAAGGCACTACATTGAGCCATTTGGAATGGAAACCCATCAATCATATGAAAAAACGTACACAGATACAGACAGACGTCATCTTTCTGTCCAAGTGCAAAAAGATGGACATCGTACCCAAAGGACTTCTGCATAGACTCTACTTACGCTAATGGAAGGGGCTTTCCCCTCAGTGTAGGCTCATCCACCTCAGCACCTCACCAAGGGGCAGTAGCTAGGTAAACGGACCAATTCTTCTGTCACCGTAGCACTGTCTATTCTGGGGTTAGCTTGACTTAACTGCATCACGCAGGGATGTGGATTTTTCACAGTGTTGAGCCACAAAGCTGGGTCATTCTCACTGGTTGGTCTAGACCAGGCCCATGTCTTCCTGCAGTAGCTTGACAGCAGAAAGAGAGATTGGCACAGATGATTCCTGGATGTCAGTTTCCTCTGCTTTGGGCTCCTCACTGACAAGTGTTGTGATTTTAGGTGCAATCTATGCCATCATCCCCAGTGGCAGGGAGAGTCCCAGAAGTAAGAAAACCCATCACAAACGATTATGAAATGACCTACACCTAGGGGAAGTTTCTTCTTAACTTCAAGCAGTTAGTGGTTTGCTTAAGACCTGAAGAATGAAAATTATTCCTAGCTGATGGTAAGAAGAAAAGTGTTTTTCCAGGGCAGCAGCATGCATGATTCTCATTACTGCTAATGCAGATTACCTATGGCCAGAGAGAAAGAGCATGGCTGTGTCTACACTGGCATCCCTTCCGGAAAAGGGATGCTGTGACGGACCTGGCCGTGTCTGGGCACAGCTTAGGGCGTCCGCTCAGGGCGAATTGCTCAAATCCGGGGCTCCTTACAGCCCCCGACTGGCGACCTCTCCACACAGGCCAAAAACCAGTCTCACAGAGCGCTTCAGCTGCCTGCCTGAAGCCTCCCGAGCAAAACCCCTCTGACACCCCAGCAATATCCGTGCCCCAGATGGCCCCGGGCCTCATACACAGGTGGGGGGTCCTAGCACCCAATCCCACCTACCCCGAACAAGTTCTGTCCGGTCCCAAGAAACCAGCCACAGATCCCTGGTCAATTTACCCTCTGGACCTTACCCACAAATCACGCTGGGCCAATCCTTTAGAATCTATATCTAAAGGTTTATTATTACAAGAAAGAAAAGCACGAGAGTAAGGTTATTAAAGTACAGTACGTTACATGCACCGAATCTCCCAGTCCTCGATGCAGGCTCTAGCAGAGATGTTACAGCTGCTGGTTTAAAAGTTCTTATTGCACATCCTACGATCAGGATGGGTTCACAGGTCTTCCGGGCTCTTCAATCCCTGCAGTGCTGCCTCTGGGATGAAGTGCTGAGCTGAGAACAAAATGGCATCGACCACATGGCCTCTTTATACTCCTTCCTGGCCTCTTCTAGTCTGCAGCAAGTCACCTGGTCAGAGGCCAATCTCTATATTTCCTGCTGGCTGCCCTCAGGTGACAAATCCCATTCTTTGGGTGTGTCCATAGCCTATTGAGAGCCATTGTTCCACAGGGCTTTGCTACTCAGCCTGTCCATAGCCATGCTTAACCACATTCACAGAAATATTCAGCTTCCCCACAGATTACAGATTCCTACCTACACACACAGACATTATACACTCACATAAATAGCGTACATAAGATCAACAAACAATAATCTCCCATTCAATACCCCACATGGCTCCCCCCACACCAATTTCTGGGGCCAGCACCCCCACCTAGGGGTGCAGCAGCGATCTGGCTGCTTCCCTCCAATTCAGCAACGTGACAGATGCTAATGTAGCACTTTGGAATAGGCAAATCCGCGGGGGATTTAAATATCCCCCGCTGTATTTGCATTAACATGGCTGCTGCTTTTTTCCGGCTTGGAGATAAGCCGGAGAAAAGCGCCAGTCTAGACGTGATTCTCCGGAAAATAAAGCCTTTTCCGGAGGATCTCTTATTCCTACTTGAAAGTAGGACCTGAAGAATGAAAATTATTCCTAGCTGATGGTAAGAAGAAAAGTGTTTTTCCAGGGCAGCAGGAATAAGTAGGAATAAGAGATCCTCCGGAAAAGGCTTTATTTTCCGGAGAATCACGTCTAGACTGGCGCTTTTCTCCGGCTTTTCCCCAAGCTGGAAAAAAGCGGCAGCCATGTTAATGCAAATGCCGCGGGGGATATTTAAATCCCCCGCGGATTTGCCTATTCCAAAGTCTACATTAGCATCCTTTTTCTGGAAGGGATGCCAGTGTAGAGACAGCCACCGTGTATTGTGAGCATGGTGGGTATGTGATACATATATAATACAAAAGGATCTGCATAGTGCTACTGCTATTTGCTAGAATCTTTTCTAGCAGAAAAGACATGATGTGTTTGGATTGAATATTGGACAAATGATGAGAACCTCTGGTAAAATGAGCATACCCTCAACTCTCATGAAAGTCAATTAAACATAAGGCCAGATTCTGCATTGTTTATTTGCCTGAAACTCCCCATGAATTTCAGCGGAAATTGTAGCAAAGAAGGAAGTGCAAATTTGGACCCCAGGGTATATTAAAGAAAAAATAACTGCATGAAAGCTTACAATGAAAAGGCAAACCTATTCTGCAAGTCTTGTAAACATACACATCCCCTCTGCAGTGCTCCCTCATGCATCCTCAGGATTTTCAATTGGTTCCCCTAACAGGGGCACCAGCATTGTCATGAAAGGGCTGTGAGCTGGAAGAGAATTGTATTATCATGCAAATGAGCCCACCAAACAACCTTTTTTGTTTCCAAATTCCAAGCCTCCACACTGCCACATCAAGTTTTGAATGAAAGAGTAAGTGAATTGTGTCAAACAAGGTAATAAACATGTAGCGCTAACTCTAACCCATCAAAGATGCTTCACATGGAATCAAGATTTGCTAAAAAAAAAAAAACCCTTAAAATGTAGTATGTATAAAAATATAGCTAAACATGGCGAAGAACCATACTGCAGTACTGTCAGCATTAGACCACTGACAATCTGTCAGTCCCTCTGGTTTTAAAATTTCTACTGCTTAGTTACACTCCCTTTTTAGCACTAGTTTGATATTCCATGCACGTAATTGAAACAGATTTACCAGTGCTTATTATTATAGCAAATGGTTACTTGCTTCTGAATTATGTATGAATGATAAACTGCACACATATGCACACCTCATGAAGTGAAACTCCCTCTCTCAATTGCAAAGCATCTGAATGACGGGGCCTGTTAAAAAAGTGGTGAGGTCTCCTTTTCTTAACAGTCTGAAATCCTTCAGCTGCCTCAGAAAAGGCATTAGATCTGTGTGCTACTTTGCATAGGGTGTGGCTTACCCACTATAGCATTAGATGTTAATTATGCAACATGAATGTGAAAGAAAATGTCTCCTTCTCAAGGTGAGCTATGAATATGACAAACTTACAATTCTTATTTCCTTCCTCTTGTGTGTTCGCTATATGTGTACATATTGCTTAAAGTCATCCATTTGGTGGGTGATCTGAGCCCCCACTGAAGTCAATGGAGAAACATTAATTACACTGAACTTTGAATCAAGCCTGTGTAGACATATATAGTGAGAAAGATAAATACACACTGCAGGCCAAATCCTAGTCTTGGTAATGTCTGTATGTCCATACTCACCCACTGCAGATATATAGATTCTATCAGTCACATCCTTGAGTGGTTGACTTTAAGGTAGTAAAGCAAAGGATTACAGAAGTGGATTGCCAGCTTCTGAGAAAGAAGCATTGTTTCTTTGAGGTAGCTCTGCAACCTGCATCTCTACCTAGTAGTCTCTTATGTCTGTAAACTGGACACAGTCAGTCCTATAACAGTACAAATACATCTTCAAGCCTTAAAACACACTACCTAGACCTGTAACATCTTAAAACATTCATGAATTATCTTACAAATATGTTTGTCTTCAGTAGATAGTCTGCAGTTCACTCACTAGAATGTTTTAGGTTCTACATATCTATAGGTCCTGATACATAAACAGCAATAAAAAAAACCCCAAAAAATAAAAAAGAAGAAATGGATCCCAGAATGGTTTTATAACCCTTCAATAACATATGAAGAGCAGACTATAAATATACAGCTCTTTTCCTTTTAGCACCTGTTACCAAACAATAAAACCCACATTCAAATTACTGACAGCACTAAAATTTTTGTTGATTTCCTGAATGTATTCCTCTACCTTTTAATATAATCCATGACCGTGTTAACTTTTTATCTCCCTGCAAAAATAGTATCAGAATCTTTTCAATATATAGAAAAGCAAAACAAACTAGATTGAGCTCTTGTTGAAGATAAAGACCAATAAAAGGCATTAGGTCAAATTCTGCTCCCAATTATATGCGGCCCCAATGCAGTAAATGGGGCTACATGAGCGTAAGAAGTGAAAACAATTTGGGCAAAATATGTAGTTAAATTTTAATGAATAATAATGAACATGTTTAAAAAAAAACATGTTTACCCAAGCTGTTAGTGTGTCTCTGATTTCTATCTCCCCAAAAGTTCATTTCTATCTTTTGCTTGTCTGTGAAAATACATTCTAATAGAAAATCAAATTGATAACAATCTTTAAAATCTTATTCTGTTAGTGGTGTATCTACTATGAATGGAGATGGGGGGCAGGGAGGTAAAAGGAGAAATAAAACTCCCCCCCCCTTTTTTTAGTTTCTAAGGCTGTACTGCACTGTAACTCAATATAAGATATGCAATTTGAGCTATGCAAATTGCATATCTTACTGCAAAATAGCTTATTTCATCATATGGCATTATCTACACAGCACCAAATTTCGAAATAAAGCAGTATTCTGAAACGTCTCTTACTCCTAATAGTATGAGGTTTACAGGGACATCAGAATAGTGAGCCCCAAGATAACTGGCTTATTAATCGGATACTCCGTTATCCCGAAATAGCACTGCAGTGTAGATGTACCCTAAGGTGCCACAGGAATACTCATCACAGAAATATTGTGATTCAAAATGGACCTCTAGTTGGAATCTCAGGCCTGGAATTGCACTGGGTACTCAAGCAAAACTTCCACTGACTTCTCAAGTTGAAATCAACAGGAGTTCTGGCTCCTGTAAGAGAGGATATGATTAGTTTTATACTAGTTCTCCTTAATCAAGATTATTAATACTAATTAATATGTGCAGTGTACAGCACAAGGCAAAGCAAACTAAGGCTCTGATCCTCTCAATGTGCAAAGGCAGTCAAAAAAGCAAACAGAATGTTAGGAATCATTAAAAAGGGGATAGAGAATATCTTTTTGCCTCTATATAAACCATGGTATGGCCCACATAGAATCCTAGGGCTGGAAGAGACCTCAGAAGGTCATCAAGTCCATCCCCCTACCCAAAGCAGGACCAATCCCAACTAAATCAACCCAGCCAGGGCTTTGTCAAGTCAAGACTTAAAAACCTCTACGGATGGAGATTCCACCACCTCCCTAGGTAACCCATTCCAGTCCTTCACCACCCTCGGGGGCTACGTCTACACTGGCACGATCTTGCGCAAAAACTCTTTTGCGGAAGAGTTCTTTTGCAAAAACTATTCCAGAAGAGAGCATCTACACTGGCATGTGCTTTTGCGCAAGAGATGTGCTTTTGCGCAAGAGCATCCATGCCAGTGTAGACGCTCTCTTGCGCAAGAAAGCTCTCATGGCCATTTTAACTATAGGGCTTTCTTGCACAAGAAATTTATGTTGCCTGTCTACACTGGCCTCTTCTGGAAGAGCTCTTGCGCAAGAGTGCTTATTCCTGAGTGGGAGCGTCAGAATTCTCATGCAAGAAGCCGATTTTATACAGTAGAATGTCAGTTTACTTGCACAAGAACAATGCAGCCAGTGTAGACAGGCAGCAAGTTTTTGCACAAGAGCGGCCGCTTTTGCAGGAGATCGCGCCAGTGTAGACACAGCCCTGGTGAAATAGTTTTTCCTAATATCCAAACTAGACATTCCCCACTGTAACTTGAGATCATTGCTCCTTGTTCTGCCATCCGTCACTACTGAGAACAGCCTTTCACCAGCCTCTTTGGAACCTCCCTTCAGGAAATTGAACACTGCTATCAAATACCCCCTCACCCTTCTCTTCTGCTGACTAAACAAACCCAAATCCCTCAGCCTCTTCTCATAAGCCATGTGCTTCAGCCCCCTAATCATTTTGGTTGCCCTCTGCTGGACCAATGCACCCACATCCTTTCTATAGTGGGGGGGCAGAGAGGGGTAGAACTGGATGCAGTACTCCAGATGTGACCACAACAGAGCCAAATAAAAGGGAATAATCACTTCTCTAGATCTGCTGGCAATGCTCCTCCTAATGCACTCTAATATTCAATTTGCCTTCTTGGCTACAAGGGCGCACTGTTGACTCATATCCAGCTTCTCATCCACTGTAATCCCCAGGTCCCTTGATACAGAACTGCTACTTAGCCATTCAGTTCCCAGCCTGTAACAATGCTTGGGATTCTTCCATCCCAAGTGCAGGACTCTACACTTGTTCTTGTTGAACCTGATCAGATTTATTTTGGCCCAATCTTCTAATCTGTTCAGGTCACTCTGGACCCTATCCCTACCCTCCAGCAAATCTACCTCTCCCCCTAGCTTAGTGTCATCTGCAAACTTGCTGAGGGTGCAATCCATCCCCTCATCCAAGTCATTAATAAGGATGTTGAATAAAACCAGCTCTAGAACTACTGATCCTTGGGGCACTCCACTAGAAAACAACTGCCAACCTTACATTGAGCCGTTAATCACTACCTGTTGGGCCCGACAGTCTAGCCAGCTTTCTATTCATCTTACAGTCCATTTATCCAATCCATACTTCCTTAACTTGCTGGCCAGAATATTGTGGGAGACCATATAAAAAGCTTTGCTAAAGTTGAATACTGTATACAGATGTAGTTGCCTGATCTCAAAAAAAGATATATTGGCATTGGAAAAGGTTTAGAAAAGGGCAACAAAAATGATTAGCTGTTTGGAAAGTGTGCCTTATGAAGAAAGATTAAAAAGACTGAGACTTCAGCTTAGAAAAGGAGAGACTAAGGGGGGATATGATACAGGCCTATAAAATCATAACTGGTGTGGAAAAAGTATTTACTTATTCCCACAATTTAAGAACTAGGGATCACCAAATGAAATTATTAGGCAGCAGCTTTAAAACAAACAGAAGGAAGTTTTTCTTCACTCAGCGCACAGTCAAACCTCTGGGACTCCTTGCCAGAGGATGTTGTGGAGAAAACCAGGTCTTTAAAAGGGTTTAAAAAAAAACTGGCTAAATTCATGCAGGTTAGGTCCATCAATGGCTATTAACCAGGATGGGTAGGAATGGTGTCCCCAGCCTATGTTTGTCAAAGGCTGGAAACTGATGACAGGAGAGGAATCATGTGATATTACCTGCTCTGTTCACTCCCTCTGGGGCATCTGGCACTGGCCACTGTCAGCAGACAGGATACTGGGCTAGATGGACCTTTGGTCTGATCCAGTATGGCCATTTTTCTGTACAATGCAATCCATACAGCTGGACTCATAAATAAAACTATAGTGAGATCACATAAGTTAACAAATGTGATAAAGTAGTACTCAGCTAAAATAGATGCTTTTCTTGCAAGTTTTATTTTTTCCCCATGAGCCAGATACTACAGCCCTTACTCAGTCAAAACCCAACTGTTGTCCAGAATGTATGTAATTGCCTCCTAAGCACCTCAATAGTAAATACTGATATTTCATTATATGGAAGAGTACAGTAGTTACTTTCTCTGCCTCAGTTTCCCAATGATAAAAGAGAGATAATAATACTTACCATACTAAACATTAGTTTGGATTTTTGCACAGGCCAATAAAACCATAAAGTGCTACTAGTAAGTATAGAGTATCAGTATTATCACAATCTAATTAAAGAAAAAGGTCACATGTTGGGTTTATCAACTAGCTCAAATTATACAAAGAGTCTCCAGACTGAGTAAGGGTCTAAGTTTGTAGCTCCCTTTGCAGAAAGCCTTTTGACAATAACCCCGTAAGCACAATGCACAAGATTTTCAAAAGGGACTAGTTATTTTTGGGTACCTCAGGTTTTGGGGGCCCAAATTAACATACTTTAAAGGGCCCTGATTTTCAGACAATGAGCATTCCCTCAAAGTCACTTCCCCTTTGAATGTCTAAAGTTCAGAGCCCCAAAATTGAAGCATCCAAAATTCATTAGTTATTTCTTAAAGATCCTGGAAACTGCATTTTTAATTCAGCAAAAACCAGTCTTTTCCACTGACAATCATTAGAAGCAATTATATTCATTGAATTGTTAAAAGAAAAACTAGTTTGCATGCAGTACACATTTTCCCCTGTTATTTCTACTGATTGGATTTCCAATCTGCAGAATGAGCCAAACCCTGCTACTATTTAAACCAATAGCAAGACTTCCATTGACTTCCATGGGATGCAGCCATCTCTTCTGAAACCAAGTGCCACAAAACATGTTGGCTGTGTCTAGACTGGCCAGTTTTTCCGGAAAATCAGCTGCTTTTCCGGAAAAACTTGCCAGCTGTCTACACTGGCCACTGGAATTTCCACAAAAGCACTGACTTCCTACTGTAAGAAATCAGTGCTTTTTGTGGAAATACTACGCTGCTCCCATTCAGGCAAAAGTCCCTTTTGCGCAAAACTTTTGTGCAAAAGGGCCAGTGTAGACAGCTGATTTGTTTTCCGCAAAAAAGCCCCGATCGCGAAAATGACAATCAGGGCTTTTTTGCGCAAAAGCACGTCTAGATTGGCCACGGACGCTTTTCCGCAAAAAGTGCTTTTGCGGAAAAGCATCCGTGCCAATCTAGATGAGCTTTTCTAAAAACACTTTTAACGGAAAACTTTTTCTGTTAAAAGCATTTCCGGAAAATCATGCCAGTCTAGACATAGCTGTTGTGTTTTGACAAGTGTTACTCTGAATATTGAGAGTCCATGTAATCGAAATGCCTCATGTTCCAGTCACTTATGTTAGTGAAGTCAATGAGGTTTAAACTGGTATAAGAGGAGAATCCGTTGAAGATCTTAATATAATGAGGTCTCAAATTCCTGCTAAAATGATGAGAGATCATAATTTTGTTCATGACTCAGCAAAGTCCTGTAATGCATTGCATTACAAAATATTCATTATACGTAGTGCTGAAATGATCTACATAATGTAGTTATCACTCATGAAGGATTATTTTAAAATAAAGGGAACTTGAAGGTGTCATCACAGCACCCTACCTACCACCACTTACTTGAACACCTAACATCCTGCCTGGAGAAGAAAAATCCCAGGTAAGTCAGGCCAGGAAGGTAAGAAGATAAAGACTAGCATTTACCTTCCACCATACATGAGGTTCCGTGACTAAGATCAATGCTGGGGGTAGGGAGATCTTCAGGAGGCTGCTCGGTGCCAAATATTCCCCCCCCCCCCTTTAAAAAAAAAAACCCATACACAAAAAACACACCACGCAATTCAAAAGTAAAACCTGTAGTGTACCCCTATTATACAGGAGAGGAAGAGGTGAAACAGGAGCTGTGAGCCTGCCTTACAACTTTCATTGTTCAGAGCTTATATTTGCAGGGAAGTTGTATTCACTACAGGAGAGTTGTTGGATGTATTATACAGTGTACAGCAGTAAGTTTTGCTGCTGATTGTTACTGGGGTTTTTCTGTGTGTAAAGCAAAGCCAATATGGATATTGTCTTTTGTAGACTTTAAGAAAAAACTAATAGTATAAACTGTTACCCTCTAACAAGCCCACAATAGCCCTCTTGTTGACTGAATTCAGTTCGTTTGAAGGGAAAGTCTTGTCCCTATAGTCAAGGGCAGCCTACGAGAAAGAACACTAGGAGGCACGTGGGGAGTTCACTAACCGTACCCTGCAAGACAAAAGCAGTTCTGTGCTTCTGAACTGGTTCCTTGCTGAGGAAAGGGAGATGATATCTCCCACAAAACAAAGACCTCACACTCAATATGGAAACACTTCCCTTCCCCCCCCCCCCCGAATTTGCAATCTTCTACAGAGGAAGCAGAAAGTGATGTCTCTGAAAAGCACCACAATATGTTGCAAGATTGAATCACACTTGTTATAGCAGTCCAGCAGTGTGCAATACATATCAAACCCCACCCATCCCAAACTGTATCTGTGAAAGTAAGTCACTGTGTGCAATTATCTTCTGCTTTGTTCAGGCCACTCACCATTGCACCACAAGAAACATCTCATGTGTATCAGAATCTTTTAATACTTTACATTAAAAAACTGCACACACAGCTTAAATACCTTTATGTAAACATCATACAAGTCTCTGCCTTTGCCATGTCAGTTCATTAAAAATGAAAACAAAAAACCCTAAGCCATCTTAGTACCACTGCCAAAAAGGGAAACCAAAATACCTCAAAAAAAGAGGACAAAAAAACCCCACAACAGATGGACGGGTTTGTTCTCTGAACCAGAGAAGTGTAAGTTTAATGGCTGCCCTGCAAAAAAATATATTTTTAATAAGTCCAAATACTTTCAACTGCTTAAGGAGTTGAGGGAAGAGGAGGGGAGAAAGAGGAGCCAGTGTTTCCACTCACTTTTCAAGAGAAAGAAATACAGTGGTTTTATTTCTTCTTAAATGCATTTGAAAAAAATCCCAAACAGATGAGGTTACGGTGTCAAAAGTGTTCATGATGCAACAGTATTGTATGCATTTAACAAGTGTTTAAATTTAAAGTTAACATCTAGCTGTGCAAAGTTCTCACTGGAAAATATTTTAATTAACCAAAGCAACACAATTGCAGAAGACCATTTTTAAACTTTTTAAAAGGAGCAGGCATGGAGATAATACATGGCAACATCTCCCCACTCATTTCCCCATCCTGCTGTGACTGCCATCAGGAGATCTAAGGAGCGGACAAGACAGCAGATCAATCTTTTTAGTCAGCAGAGTGACTTCTCCAACTGGACTCAGTTCAGCAGCCTTTAGTCATTCTTGACTGTGTTGAGGGGAGAAAGAGGGGTGTGTGACTGAAATCCAAGCTGGGCTCAGCAGATTTTTGGCACCTGCTTCCCAGTTTACTTTAAATAATAAACAAAAATACTATTTAGGTATATACACACACTGGATAACCCTCCCCTCCCTGATGCCCCTTTAGAGCCAAGTCCTCAAAGAACTATGTTACACAGCAAGTTATGTCGAAGGTCAGCTCAGTCCAGGAAAGCTGCCCCCTGGGAGGGGTCTGCTGCTGGTGGTCTGCAGTAAGTCTGAGAAATGCAGTCCCACCCCAAAGCACGCAAGGCCTGGGGTAGGAAAAGCGCGCACATAACCAGGGCAAGTCTCTTCCAACTGCACCGATTCCCTTCTCACAAAGGAGACTGTCAGGCAGCTATTTTTCGTGGTGTAGTAGGTGCTGGGTTAATCCCCAGATGGAGAGGAGAGAGGAGCTGGGTCCATTCATCCCCTTCTCTCCCCCTGCTGCCGAAATCTCAGCAGCAGCCGCTTGAGAGCTGCCTGTCAAGTCCACGAGCGATTGATTGTTTGCAGGGCATAGGAGCAGGCTGGGGTCTCGGGACGACGGGCGCCTCCCCCCCAGCTCGGGGCATGCAGACTCCCTGCAGCTCCACATCTCTCCCCGCTTCGCCTCCAGCCCGCAGCTCCGAGCAGGGGCACACCCCTTCCCCCCCCCCACTTTGTCCAGCGTCCCCACCCCCTCCAGAGCAGGCGTGACCCCGGCGCGGCCCCCCTGGCGCGCCCTATAGCACCTTGCAGCAGTTGAGGCAGCCGCTCGGGGCGCCGTAGCGCTTCTGCAGGGCGGCGCGGGTGGCCGTCTCGAAGACCTCGCGGACGCCTTCCTTGGTCTTGGCCGAGCACTCCAGGTAGTCGTAGGCCTGGATGCGCACGGCCATGGCCCGCCCGTCCTCCGTGCGCACGGGCTCCTGCTTCATGCGGGCCAGCTCGTTGCGGACGTGCTCGTCGTTGCGCAGGTCCTTCTTGTTGGCCACCAGGATGATGGGCACGTTGGGGCAGAAGTGCTTGACCTCGGGCACCCACTTCTCCGGGATGTTCTCCAGCGAGTCCGGGCTGTCCACCGAGAAGCACATGAGGATCACGTCGGTGTCCGGGTAGGAGAGCGGCCGCAGGCGGTCGTAGTCCTCCTGGCCGGCCGTGTCCCACAGGGCCAGCTCCACCTGCTTGCTGTCCACCTCGATGTCCGCCACGTAGTTCTCGAAGACGGTGGGCACGTAGACCTCCGGGAACTCGTCCTTGCTGAAGACGATCAGCAGGCAGGTCTTGCCGCACGCCCCGTCCCCCACCACCACCAGCTTCTTGCGGATCGCGGCCATGGCCAGGCTCGCCAAGCTCGCCTTGTGGTGCAGCAGGGTAAAGGAGGCGCCTTCTTCCCCGCCGCCCTCCTCCCGCGGTCTATAGGGCACCGTGGCGAGCTGGGATGGGCGAGGCGGGGGGTGGCTCGCTGCGCCCGCCTCGGCAGCCGGCGCGCCGGGTGGGACGTGGGCTCGCTGGCCCCTCGGCAGGGCCCCGGGGTTTTGTTGCCGCCACGCTCCGGTGCTGGAGGGAGCTCGCCTCCTGCTCGCTGCAGGCACCCTTGGGAGCGGGGCAGCGTGCAGCCCGCCGTCTCCTCTCCGCCGCGCGCCTGGAGCAGCCTCCCCGGGGTCTGTCGCGCGGGATAAGATCTCGCCTCCCTGTTCAGCAACGTGGGCAGTGGCTGCCGGACCCCTCACGCTACCTGCCGACTCCACAAGTGCTGCAGGCTGCAGCTGGGCGCTGGTATTTAAAGGGGCCGGCTACTTTCTTAATATAGCTGGCCAATCACAAGGCAAAGAGTGAGGTCATCTTTTTGAAAGCGCTCAGCCATTGGTGGGGAGCCGCAGGCACTTAGGCGGGGCCAGGCAGGAGTGACTGGCAGCCTACAATGAGGGAGGCGGCTGGGTTGCTGCAAGTGCCGGGTCTGAGGTGCGCTGCTCGGAATTGGGCAGGGAGTGCTCCCTCCCAAAGGGCCGGCTCTGCTCTTCTCCCCAGAGCCACAAGGGACTGTCTTCCCAGGAGGGGTCTCACTTCTTGGGAGCTGGAGGACTGATTCCCCTTACATTATCCTGGATACTTCCCTGTCCTTCCCCCCCCCCCCCCACACACACACATATACACACCTTCCTCACTCCACCCCCCCCCACTGCAGTGTCTCCACATCAGTGTTTTAAGGTTCACAGGAAAAACTTAAAAAACAACAAATAGTGTGATAGCACTTTAAAGACTAACAAAACATGTAGATGGTATCATGAGCTTTGGTGGGCACAGCCCAATGAAATGCTCCATGTGTGACAGGATTATGGTTAATTGATGTGCACAGCTTCCACCATGTAGAGCCTTGATTTCGCAAAAATATTTTTCATTTGTCTGTGAGTGTAAATAGTGAAACCTATGTTAAGAGGCCATTCTATGGACCAGCAAATAAAAATATATATTAATAATTAATAATTAGTAATCACACTGCATGGAAAAGACAAAGGTTGGACAGAATGGAACTGGAGTTCTCAGGGATTACTTATAGTGATTAGTGAAAAACAGTTACATTTAGATCACTGTCTAATAATAAAAACAGGATCCATCCACTCCCCCCTTTAAACATAGTGATAAATTTTTCTTTTAGTTCAAGATCCTCATATGCCAAGTTTCAGCCGTGAAGGAATATTTTTATGGAGCGATTATAAAACCCTAGTAGACTTTAATTGGACTGCCCTCTGCATCCTAATTTATAGAAGTATTATTAAGGGACCTTGATCAATAAATTAATATAAAAATTAAAAGCAAGGGGCACATTATTCAGTTCTCAATATTGTGGTGATGGGTGCAATAGAAAACTCTAAAATAGGTAGCTTGTGCTGAGTACATTGAAACAGTGTGTTTTAAAATGTTACAACATGATGGATACACTGCTGCTATCTACTGTGTTGTATCTCTGCTGTTATTATTGCTGCTCATGGAATATCTCCTTAAGGTCTTGTTCCTGCAGACACTGACACACATGCTTAACTTAGTTCTACTGACTAATGACTGGAACTGGACTATTTATGAACACTTTTACTGCAGGACTGGGTGCAATGTATACCCTTGTGTTAGCCTGTGTAGACCTTAGTCAGTAGAACAGAGGCTACGTCTAGACTGCAAGCCTCTTTCGAAAAAGAGCATCTAGACTACAACCAGTACTTTCGAAAAAGCAAGCCGCTTTTTTGAAAGAGAGCACCCAGGCAGTCTGGATGCTCTCTTTCAAAAAAGCACAGTTTGCATTACATAGCGCCTTTTTTCGAAAGAGCACTTTCGAAAAAAGGCGTTCTTCCTTGTAAAACAAGATTTTCCATGGTTGAAAAAACTGCTGTGATCTTTTGATTTACTTTCAAAAGAATGCGGCGCCAGTGTAGATACAGGGGAAGTTTTTTTAAAGAAGGCCACTTTTTTCGAAAAAACCCTGTAGTCTGGACACATCCTCAGTGGTGCTCAGTCTTCTTTAATGTAAGCCACAGCTCTATATACATTGACCTCACATTACACTTTTTTTAAAAAAAATGTTACCAACTAGACAAAGTACTTCTCTTAGACTATTACCACAGTATATTGTCAATAGGACAAAGAAGCAGTTATGGTTCACTGAATCCTATATATCTGAATTAAAATTAATCTTCAGTAAGAAACTCTCTTTCCCATTTCCCCCGCTGTCAGCCTTTGCAGGGTGATGCATTTGATGACTTTGTACAGTAGATCATTTCTTCCTCTGATGTATCGGATCCTTATTTTGTAACTGGCTGTAAATCCTCTTGAGCTAATTGATGCAGTATCTTTCACATTACAGCTATTAAAACTATACAAAGCAGTCATGTATTCAGTTTGACTGATGTTGGGATCATGTTGGTATCAACAGTACAACACAACTTCAGAATACTATTTCTGTCTGAAACCCTGCCCCCAGGAAAATATGATTGTAAAGCCCTGAAACTTGACAGGGGGATTGAATACCTGATACAATTTTAATTTTTAATCGTAGATTTCAAGGTGTTGGTTCCCTATGAATCCACTCACTGGGCAAATTCTTTCCCCATTCTGAGCCCATAATGAGGTAAGCCATAACTGAAATCTTTCTACAGAGATCATGAGGTGAGAATCCTTCTAATCGACTTGTAAGGAAATAATTGCTTTTTTTTTAAACAAGTACTTTTTAGAGATAATCCAAGTTCATTTGCTGGTTTAAACCGTATTATCTATTCTACCTTGTTTTTTTCTTTGGAGGTTAGTGCCACCATG
Source organism: Pelodiscus sinensis (assembly GCF_052426305.1). Taxonomy (NCBI): domain Eukaryota; kingdom Metazoa; phylum Chordata; order Testudines; family Trionychidae; genus Pelodiscus; species Pelodiscus sinensis. The sequence goes on from NC_143054.1 coordinate 20,366,267, forward strand.
TGGCGATCCTACTGGTAAGTCCGAACTTTTGCATCTGGGGAGGCATAAAGAGAATCTGTGGATATTTTGTAAGTAATTTTGTGTATTCAGTTTAAGAGTTATTGTTGAGGATTTTTAACTTGCTTTTGGACTCTATGAAGAATCATAGCTCAAATTAGATTTTGTCATTTTGTAAAATCAAAAAGAGGGGAGCAGTTGAGTAGTTTGTTAAGCCCGACATATCTATTATGCTCTGACATGAAGACTATGGAAGTACATTTCACAAGTACATTGGTTCATTCTTCTCTCAAAAAGCCAGGTGGAGTTATCTGTCTGCATTTGAATCCAGCTCCTGTTCTCATTAGTCATGTGAGTAGTCCCATTGAAACCAGGGGCCTGATTATGATTTCATTTGCTTTTGAAGTCCATAGAAATCAAAGGAGTTACTCATCCGTGACCAGTGGTTCAATAGGGTCTACTTCAGTAAAATTCCCATTGAGCGCTTAGAGTTTTGCCCAAGAATGAACTTTTCAGCTTCTGTCTCCAATTAAAGCATCAGCATCAGTACAATTACAATCAAGGTACTCAAGTATCAGAGGGGTAGCCGTGTTAGTCTGAATCTGCAAAAGCGGCGAGGAGTCCTGTGGCACCTTATAGACTAACTGAAGTGTTGGAGCATAAGCTTTCGTGGGCAAAGACCCACTTCGTCAGATGCATGTGATAAAGTGGGTCTTTGCCCACGAAAGCTTATGCTCCAACACTTCAGTTAGTCTATAAGGTGCCACAGGACTCCTCGCCACTTCAATCAAGGTACTGTGTCTTTAAAAATGCAAATTAAACATAGGCCCATGGGCCACATTCTCACTTATACCAGAAGTGACATCGACCCATAAACATTACCTTAAAATCAAGATATAAGTCCAGAAAAGAAATCAGATTCTGAGTCAGAGCTACTGGAACAGCAATGTGGTATCTATGTTGAATTGTCTTCCTTGGCACTTAATATACTTAGCTTCTGCAGGGAAATGTGAGGTGCCATTATTTTAGGAAGGCAGTGATTGGAAGTGGAAATCTATGTATGTCTTTTTTACTTCCTGCTTATGTAATGCATCAAGACGAGTAAAGGGTAGTCAGTCTGAGAAATCTGTGTGGGTCAGAAATGGATGTCTGCAGCAGTGACTGGTAATCGAGCTAAAGAGGTAATAAGTCCAGTGCCTGGGCTTCCTTTTCAAGAAGGCGATTGAAGGCCGTGGTAGGAAAGCAGAAAAGTAAAATAAAAATGGGCAGCTGGGACCAGATGACTTTTCCTCCTTCCCAAAGTATTTTAAGTTTTTAAAGGGCTAGTTCTGCCTTTAGGTTTGTACTAATGGGTCCTACTGAAGTCCATACACGTTTTTCAGAGCTGAGTTTGGCCTGGAGTATCTAGTTCTTGTGTTCTTTGTATTTCAGATATTGATACTTTGGAAATGTTTAAAAATTAAGCAAGTGGAGGGATAAAGATGAGGAGGGATGGAAAACTCCACTGGATAATGATATTTGTTTTATTGTACTTCTTTCCTTTTACACTTAATGAAATTGGTAAGATACTGCCAAAGAGAGGGAAAGGATAGGATTCAGGAGGGAAGGTTGGAAGAGAGTTAAACCTCCAGAGCCTCCAGGGGTGTCTTTGCTCTTCATGGCAACCAATGCTATTTATTACTAGCACTAAATTCACTGAAATGTGTCTTTAGAAACCACTTATTTAAACACAGAGAACCTTCACTTATATTAATACCACATTGTGAACTTTCTGGGAAATTAATTTATTAATTACATTTCACCCAGATACATGGATATCAATTATATATGTGTTCATCAACAGCAGAGTGACAGTTCTGTTGCCCATACATTACTGTTACTGTTTGTGTGAATTTATTATTTGTAACACCTAGTGATTCTAGCCATCCTCTGCTAGGTGCTGTACAAACATTTAACAAGGAGGTGGGGTTAGCTCCTCAAAGGTAATTAGGTACAGTACTTCTGTTGATATCAGTGGAAGCTAGGAGCATCAGTACCTTTGAGGAGCAGAGCCGTTGTCTCTGGCCCAAGATGGTCATAATCTAAAGAGAAAATGAGAGAGAATAGGTGAATAGAACAGATGGGGAAAGCCCAAGCTAACAATGAGATCATACTATTCCTGAGTTTTCATTTGTATATATGATGGTCTCCTGATTCAAAATTCAGGTTTTTGTTTTATTTCAATACTCTAATCTACTTGCATTGCTTAAATTAGAGATGAGAACCTAAATAAAAAGATCTAGAACATATTTCTAGATAATATACATTCCCTCTGTCCTTTGAAGGATTTTGTAAATAGTATATTTGTAATCCAGACAATTTATATTCAAGTATTAACACACACTAAAAATGCAAAAACCTAGCCAGGAAGCAATCACTTCTCACTGGGTAAATGACTAGGCAAGTAATCTTATATCCTGCTATGGATTAACACTTATCAAGGAACTCATATATGTACTACTACCATTATGTGTTGACTGGCATATTGAGTCCTCCATGCTCTCTCTTCCCATGATGCTAAAACCCTTACCCTACAGTCCTAGGGCAGGCAAAATCCCAGTGAATTAACAAAAGCAGGATTTGGCCCAGTGAATTAACAAAAGCAGGTTATTCTGCAATTTTATGCTAAGAAACCTCTGAGTAGATGTGGGAAGAAAAGCTCAAATAATTAGCATGGGAGGAGTTTATGTCAGGGGTGGACAATAATTTTTAAGGGGTCGGGGGTTTCATGAATTCCAGAAGGGGCAGGGCCAGAAGACTTTTCATGCTCCCCAGCACACAGACTCTGATTGGCCTCAGGGTGGTGGAACGCATGAAGTCTTTGCCTCCCCTCGCCGCCTGCCAGGGATGAGTGGCACCTAGAGAAAATCACCAGCTGTTTTGAACAGCTATTATTTCCCTTCAGGCACCATGTGCCCCTGGCATCAGGAGGAGACTTTGCACATTCCCCCATCCCCAGGTCTCAGTTGGCTTGGGGGCAGAGGGGTTGCAGGGTGGCCCCAGGCCACATCAAATGGCTTGGCAGGCTGGATCTGGCCCATGGACACTGTCTTGCCCAGCCCTGGTTTATGGCATCTGTAAGGACTGGAATCCTCATTTCATTATGTGGCAAGCTTATTGTTATCACAGGTCCAGGAGAAAAGCTGAATTTAACACTCATATTGAAAATGGAGGCTAAAAGGAGATACTTTCCTGGAATGCAAACACACAAACAGGAGTTGAACAAGAATAGTGTTTGTTTGTAGAAAAGGTACACAAACAATAGGTAGATCTCTGTGCAGACACAAAATAAGTATCCACATCCAACTCTGCAAAAATGATTCTTTGATATCCGCATCCATATCCTCACAAATTTGCAGGGTTCTGGAAATAAATTTGGTTAATATCCATGAAAATGAGCCATGGATATCTGCATCCACATCTGTAGATGTGAAAACCCATGGAAATAAAGTGAATATCCACAGATTTGCAGGGCTCTTTAACAATAGGTGCAGTACATGTAAGAGTATATCCTGAACAAAAAGGAATTAGCTTGATAATATGTGCAATCCTACAAAGCACTTAGAACTATCAAGAATCAAGACCCAATGAGTACAGTGTCTAAATACTTCTATGTGGGAAGTTACCTTTACACTGAGAATTATAATAGTTAGGCTATCAGAAATATCCTTGAATGACACCCAGGAGGACTTGTACAATCAACCAGAAATACACTTGATCAGTAAATGGATGACAAACATTGTCAAGACTCCAACTTTAAAAAAATAAGTCACAAATTCCATGTTCTTATGCTAAAACTAGTTTAAACTTAAAACCTTGTTACAAACAGATAGCTCTTTAGTAGTTTCTCTAAAACTAAATGGATGGGGTTGCTTCACAGATAAGGCCTACATGCACATAAGGAGTTACATCAGAGGTCCCCAAACTGCAGGGAATGCCCACCTAGGGGGACAGAGAAACATTTGGATGGAGCCACAGCTGGGGCCCAGGCTCTGTTCCTGTTCCTGGCTCTGGCCCCGGCCCCAGCTGCTGGCCCTGGCTACCAATCCCATGCGTGGGGCCCTGGCTGCCAACCCTGTATCCAGGGCCCTGCTTTCAGTCCCATGCTTGGAGCCATAGCTGCTTACCCTGCACCTGGAGTCCTGGCTCCCAGCCCTACACCTGGGGCCCCAGCTCTCAGCCCCACATCTAGGGCCCCAGCTGCTGGCCCAATACCCAAGGTACAATGAATGGGGCCAGATAAGCATTGTAGACTGTGGTTCACAAAAGCCAGTGTGCTCATCAGGAAGCTGCCTAAGTTAGCCAATTGGAGACGCTAGCCATGGGAGCATATGCTATGTCCCACCCCTCTCACAGTACTAGGCATCTAAGTCCAGGCTGTAGGAAAGTGTCTATCTCTGCTTGCCATTCTCAGCTGGGAACCCTCCTTGGTTTCAGGCAAGGGTGCCTATACTATTTTTTGAAAGAAGCTAGGGAGGCTATTTGAATCAGAGAGAAAAAAAAGTGTGTGTTTGTGTGTGTGTATAAACTTAAAAAAACAACAAATGGTCCTGCAGCACCTTAGAGACTAACAAAAATGTAGATAGTGTGTGAGTGTGTGTGTGTGTGTGTGTGTGTGAGAGAGAGAGAGAGAGAGAGAGAGAGAGAGAGAGAGAGAGCAAGAGAGCACAAGCATGAGACTGACCGGCTACATCTACACTGGCCCCAAATTCCAGAAAAGGGATGCAAAGCAGGTAAGTCAGAATAGGGAAATCCGCGGGGGATTTAAATATGCTCCGCGGATTTAAATAAACATGTCCGCCGCTTTTTTTCCGGCTTGGGAAAAAGCCGGAAAAAAGCGTCTAGACTGGCGCGATCCTCCGGAATAAGGCCCTTTTCTGGAGGATCTCTTATTCCTACTTTCAGGTGTGATGACATGGGGAAGCAAGCTTTGCTACTGTCACCCATGCTCTTCCAGCTCCCTACCTTACTAAAGGGTGTCTGTTTCCTGAAGTGTTAGTCTTGCCAAAGCACTACATGACTCAGAACTCTCAATAATTCAAAGATAATTCATGCAGGGAGAGAATTTTAAGCAGCAGTCTTGCCCAATAGAAATGAGGAAATACATGAAGCAACCTTTACAGGGCATGGTAGAACATTGCGTAATTGATGTTACAAGTAAAACAGATAGCTTTTAAAAGCAATGATCTCACTTGTTCCTCTTTGCTGATTGGCTGGCTAAATTAAGAAACAAATGTATTCCTTTAAAAAGAGTGTTTATCATGAGAGTCCCTCTAAAGTGGTGGAGAACTGTCTTCAAAGGTGGATTAGTGTCCGAAGAAAACTGGGGAGATAAGAGTAAAGAAAAGCAAATGTCTTTCTGATCTTCAAGAAAGGGAAGAAGAGTGATCCCAGAAGTTACTATCCTGTAAGTGTAACTTCTTTTCCTAGTAATTCTTAGATATTGAATGTATGAAATTTTGGAGAAGGGCAGATCTCTTAACTGCAGTATAATAACAGACTCCTGAACAATAAGCAACATGGATTTATAAAGGATAGATAGCGCCAGCCAACCTTGACTTTTTTGGTGATAAAATTAAACTCTTGGGCTACGTCTACACTGGCCCCTTTTTTGGAAGGGGCATGCTAATTTTGAAAGTGGGAATAGGGAAATCCGCGGGGGATTTAAATATCCCCCGCGGATTTAAATAAACATGTCCGCCGCTTTTTTTCCGGCTTGGGGAAAAGCTGGGAAAAAAGCATCTAGACTGGTCCGATCCTCCGGAATAAAGCCCTATTCCGGAGGATCTCTTATTCCTACTTCAAATAGGGCTTTATTCCGGAGGATCAGGCCAGTCTAGAAGCTTTTTTTCCGGCTTTTCCCCAAGCCGGAAAAAAAGCGGCGGACATGTTTATTAAAATCCGCGGGGGATATTTAAATCCCCCGCGGATTTCCCTATTCCCACTTTCAAAATTAGCATGCCCCTTCCGAAAAAAGGGCCAGTATAGACGGAGCCTTGGTGGATAATGGGAAAACAGGAGATGTCAGAGACTCATAGAAACCTAGGGCTGGAAGAGACCTCAGGAGGTCATTGAATCCAACCCCCTGCTAAAAGCAGGACCAATCTCAACTAAATCATCCCAGCCAGGGCTTTGTCAAGTCGGGACTTAAAAACCTCTAGGGATGGAGATTCCATCACCTCCCTAGGTAACCCATTCCAGTGCTTCACTGCCCTCCTAGTGAAATAGTGTTTACGAATGTCCATCCTAGACCTCCCCCACTTCAAATATAATCTATCTGGATATTATTAAATTATTCAATATGGGGTCATACATAATCACACTTTGAAATGAAATTGTCTTGAAAATGAACACTGTCCTGGGACTGAGAATTGACTGAATGCAAACAAAGTATAAAATGAGGAAACAGACTGAGTTAGGAGAATTATGTACTGGGGCATTGCTTTGATCTGTCTTAGGTCCAGTCTTATTTGACATCTTAATTCTGTAATTTAGAAGAGAGTAAATAGCATGCTGGTGAAAATTGCAGATGATGCTAAACATGGAGGACTTAAGAGAAAAGATAAATGATGCAAAGGTCAAGAAATCAGAAATATATTCAGAAGGGAATAATACAAAGGGACAGATTCTAATCTATTGTGATTCTCTGCTGCCTACTCCTTTCCCTCTCCCCTAAAAGTGTTTATAAAGCATTGGAAGCTTGAAGCTGGAGCAGGGATTCATTTTGTACCAGTCCTGTTTTTCAGAAGATGGCTGCTGTTTGGAAAAAGCTAACTGTTGTGGGTGATGTTGCCTGTGGCAAGACATGTCTCTTGCTTGCCTTCTGCAAGGAACAGTTTCCCAAATGCTACGAGCCAACAGTGTTTGAAACCTATACCACTGATGCTGAAGTTGATGGGAAACAAATGAAGCTGATGCTCTTTGACGTAACAGGGCAGCGCCAAGGTAATTTGCAGCACTTCCGTTCATTGTTCTACGAAGGCACCGATGTCATCTTAATGTGCTTCTCAGTGGACAGGCCAAATTCACTGCAGAACATCCTTGACATTTGGATTCCAGAGGTCAAACTATTTTGCCCCACAGCTCCTATTGTTCTGGTGGCTACCAAGAAAGAACTGAGGAAAGATGAGGGAGTCCTGGAAAGACTTGCTAAACAGGAACAAAATCCAGTAAAGACAGCAGAAGGAAAGGCCTTGGCTGATAGCATTGGGACATATGCCTATCTGGAGTGCTCTGCAAAGACAAAAGATGGCACTGAAAGAGTCTTGCAGATTATTGGTCAAGCTGCACTACTTGATGGAACAAAGAAGAGAAGAAACCATTGTGTGTTCTGCAGATTGTTGTAGGAAAAGCAAAAGTTATTTTTTAAATGTATGCATGTGTAATGTATTAAGAAATTAGATCACATGTGGGTGTTTTCTGAGTATTGAATGAATGTTTCACAAGGCCAGATTGTTCTCCTTTGTGGAAAAAACTGGGTAGAGCAGAGGAACATGCAAATTTTCTCTTGAAGAATTTCTATTAGGTTATTCTGCTGGGGAGTGAGTGGGACTTGCCTCTTCCTACTCCGTCAGGAGTGGGCTGGAGGTACAAACTCCAGAACCCATGGATGAATGGAGATTTGCACAGATCTTGAGAGATGAAAGTGAGGCCAAAGCCAGAATTCTCCATAGAGGTATTGTGATTCTGCATTACCTAGACCTTATTCCAAGCTCCTTGTTGTCACAATGTTAGTGATAAGGCGCTGTGCTTCCCCTATTTGCAACTACCTTACACCTACTCATGGAATGTACCCTTAGGGCAGAAAGGCTCCATGTAAACATACATACAATTACAGGCTATATTAACTTGATAGTTGATAGTGATAGTTCACTTATTACTGCTTTGCTTTGGGGATCAAGGGCACCATTTGAGGAGAGTGGTGGGAGGGTAAAGCCCCTGATACAGGGATGCCTCTTCCTCTTTTCTCCCTTCCCCTCACTGTCAGGGAGCGAGAGAAAAGTGCACAGCTTGTGTGCATTCCTCTCACTCTCGGTTGATGAGGGGAGGGACCAGAGGAGTAAGTGACCCAAGCATTCTGGTACAAGGGTCTTTAGCTCCCATCCCTTACCCTCCCAAAATGGCATCCTTGGTGAGGACAATGCACATGGCACACGAAAGCCCAGCCTTCTCCAAGTTTATATCCCCTATGCCCCAGGTCTGGAGATTGAACATAGGCACACTTACCTGACAGATCAAGGGAAACAATGATTTATTACTTTTTTTTGCTAACTTCTTGGGCTATTGTTATATTTCATACTAGAAATCTAATCTTCCATTTTCTGGCCACACACTATTAAATAGACTTTTAAAGGCGGTCAGAGTATTGATGCTGAGCAAATATGTTCACCCAACACCATGCAAGACTTTGCTCTAGAGTGGAGGCCAGCAAAGTTCCATTTGAATGTTTTGTCAAAATTCAAGACAACTTTTTTCTAAGGTTGCAGAGACTCTACCAGGTGGTACAAACTTGCAGTGTAGGTGCAGCCTTCCCTCGCAGACAAAGTTTCTCCTGTTGGTATAGGAACACCATCTTCATGAGTGATGTTAGGGTATGTCTACACTACCCCCCTAGTTCGAACTAGGGGGGTAATGTAGTCATATGGAGTTGCAAATGAAGCCCGGGATTTGAATTTCCCGGGCTTCATTTGCATAAAGCCGGCCGGCGCCATTTTTAAATGCCGGCTAGTTCGGACCCCGTGCCGCGCGGCTACACGCGGCACGGGGTCCGAACTAGCTGGCATTTAAAAATGGCACCGGCCGGCTTTATGCAAATGAAGCCCGGGAAATTCAAATCCCGGGCTTCATTTGCAACTCCGTATGACTACATTACCCTCCCTAGTTCGAACTAGGGGGGTGGTGTAGACATACCCTTAGCTATGTTAACATAGCTGCATTGGTGCTGCGGGTTAAATTAGTATAGGTATGTTGGTCAGGCCTCTCTTTTTTCACAGCCCTGACCAATGTAGCTTTGTGCACATAACTTTCAAGAATGGACCAAACCTAAATTTCTGGCTCAGCACACCAAGGACAGGTTTCAGTCTGTCTATGCAATAAAACCTGTTGAACAGTTGCTTACACATCAGGCATTTAAGTGCTATAAGCAATGCATAGACTAAAACAAAATTAAGCAGCCTTGTTTTGAGATTTAGCTTTGACTTATGAGTTAAACAAGAAAAAGGATGGTCCAGTGAATAGGATGCTACTGTGGGACTTGGAAAGCTCAGGTTCACTTCCTTGTTCCATTACAGGCTTCCTATATGTCTGGTGGAAAGTCACATTGCCTCTCAGCATGGAGGATCAGAGTACTTTCCCCCCTCACAAAGTGTCATGATGATAAATGCATTAACGATTGTGAAATGCTCAGATGCAATGGAAATGGGGACCATGGAAGTATGTATAAGACAGACAATACAGAAATTTGAAATAAAAATCAAGAGTTATTGTGAATTCAAATTGTCACAGTTCAAAATCAGTCTAATAACAGGCCATCAAAAACAACGAATAGTCCTGTGGCACCTTAGCCCTGGTCTACACTAGAGAGTTATTTTGAAATAACTCTCCTTATTTCAAAATAACAAGTGGAGTGTCCACACCCCCAAGCCTGTTATTTCAAAACAACAACAAAAATAATATTTTAAAATAATATTTCGAAATAATAAGGAATAGCACTTCTTTCAAAATAGTTATTTCGTAATAGCGGTAGTGTGGATGTTCCACTGCTGCAATTTGAAAATAACTACTCCTCAGAGTCATTCAAAGTAATTACTCCCCAGTGCTTCCTGGGGCTCTAAGTCAAGGTAGCACATGGAGCATTCCGTGGACTAATTTTGAGGCTTCCCTGTAGTGTGGACACGCTATTTCATAATAGTTATTTCGGGAGTTATTCATTTGAAATAATTTCCTAGTGTAGACATGCCCTTAGAAACTAACAAATATATATATAGTATCATGAGCTTTCATGGGCAAAACCCACTTCTTCAGATGAGTGGTTCAGAAAAGGAGCTTGGGGGACTGGTGTGTGTGGGGGGGGGGGGGTGCATTCACACCCTTGCAATCCACAGTTACAAAAAATGCACCCACCCTCATAGAAATTCCTGCATACCGGCCTACAGTACTTTTCATTTGGGAGAATTGCTTGCCAGTGAGGGAAAGAACAAGAGAAACTAATGGAGTACTTTACTTATCACTAAAATAAAGCAACTTGTGGGAGAAACAGCATGCATTTTTTTACTAGTTCCTACAACACTTAAGGACAGATGTCCAATTGAAACAGCAGAGGAAATTTATAATATGTCAGATCTATGACTGAGTTGTAACTAGTCCAGGATTTCTTTGCAATTTCAATAATGCAGTTATGTAATTACATCATATTGATGTCTTTAACACAAACAATAACATCGAACATAGCAATAATAAGATACTTGGAAGTTTTTCAGTTCCAGTTCTATGTCTGTCTATATATTTCATGGGAAACCTAGGCTGATATAACAAACTAATACATTTTGTTTGGAGATTTTGAAAGACAGCTACAAAAATGCATTTTAGTAGATGTTCAAGTTATGGAGAAAAGTTCCTGAACAGCCTCCAGTTAAGAGCTTGAGAAGAAGGGAAGGTATTTATTTCAATGTGAATTTTTTATAAAACATATTTCACATTTTCAGCATGCTCTGTGTGTACATTGACTTTTATGTGAACTATGGGTTGTGTGTAGGGAGAGAGAGAGATGTTTTGTGTTTTTCAGCAATGACCTGTCTATAATTTTGAATAGATTTTCCCTAAGTAATTCATGTTTCCATAGTGTTCTTGACACAACATTGGCTCCCTCTTGTGGACAATTTTTCATCTGCTAATTCTCTTACTCCGCAAATATTAGCACTGCCAATAATGTGCTTTGTGTGGAAAAATACATTTTATTATGTTTTTATAGTTTGTTTTTTCATAATGTCTTGCTACTTCAACAAAATATGAGTCAACAGTGTGACGCTGTTGCAAAAAAAGCAAATATGATTCTAGGTTGTATCAACAGGTGTGTTGTAAGCAAAACTCGTGAAGTCATTCTGCCGCTCTACTCTGCACTAGTTAGGCCTCAGCTGGAGTACTGTGTCCAGTTCTGGGCGCCACATTTCAAGAAAGATGTGGAGAAATTGGAAAGGGTACAGAGAAGAGCGACAAGAATGATTAAAGGTTTAGAGAACATGACCTATGAAGCCAGGCTTCATGAACTGGGCTTGTTTAGTTTGGAAAAAAGAAGATTAAGGGGGGACATGATAGCGGTTTTCAAATATCTAAAAGGGTGTCACAAGGAGGAAGGAGAAAATTTGTTCCTCTTGGTTTCTGAGGACAGGACAAGGAGTAATGGGCTTAAAGTGCAGCAGGGGAGGTTTAGATTGGACATTAGGAAAAAATTCCTAACTGTCAGGGTGGTCAAATATTGGAATAAATTGCCAAGGGAGGTGGTGGAATCTCCCTCTCTGGAGATATTTAAGAACAGGTTAGATAGACATCTGTCAGGGATGGTGTAGGTGGAGCTTGGTCCTGCCTTGAGGGTGGGGGGCTGGACTCGATGACCTCTTGAGGTCCCTTCCAGTCCTATTATTCTATGATTCTATGATTCATTATTCAAACTGTATAGCAGCTGATTAAAACAATTCAGCATTTTAAAGTGTAGAGTAACTAACTCTCATGCCGCATCAGCCTAGTGTAAAAGCTCAGGACTTCTCATTATAGTTTGAGGGAAATAAAGGGCCCAATAAAAGCTCTCCACACTTGTGATGCCCATTGTAGCCTTCTGTGCATAGAAGGATGGAAGGATTGGACTTAAAGTTGACAATGAATATAGGCCAGAGAAGCCCAGAATGGGAAGCAAATGACTCTGTGTATCACACACTCAACATTTACAGGGAAACTAGGGTTGTTGATTAATCACAGTTAACTCACACAATTATCTCCAAAAATTAATCACAATTTTAAAATTTAATAATGATTAATTGAGGTTTTAATCATAGTATTAAACAATAGAATGCCAGTTGAAATGAAGTAAATATTTTGGATGTTTTTCTACGTTTTCAGATATATTTATTTCAATTAAAATCCTAAATACAAAGTGTTCACTGGTCACTTTATATTATTAATTTATTACACATTTTTGCACTGTAAAATCGATAAATAAAAGAAAAAGTATTTTCTAATTCACAGCATACAAGTACTACAGTGCAATATATTTATTGTGAAAGTATAACTCACAAATGTAGTTTTTTGTTACCTAACTGCACTCAAAATCAAAATAATGTCAAATTTTAAAGCCTACAAGTCCACTCAGTCCTACTTCTTGTTCATCTTATAGCTTTGAGAAATAAGTTTGTTTACATTTATGGGAGATAATGTTGCTCACTTCTTATTTACCTAAAAGTGAGAACAAGCTTTCCCTTGGCACTTTTGTAGCTGGCATTGCAAGGTATTTGCATGCCAAATATGCTAGACATTCAGATACCTCTTCATACTTTGGCCACCAATCCAGAAGACATGCTTTCACACTGACAATCCACGTTAAAAAAATGTATGAATTACATTTGTTACTGAGCTCATTGGGGGACAGTTATATGCTTCCTGCTATTTTACCCACATTCTGCAAAGTATATTTCATGTTACAGGCAGTTCCCGGGTTACGTACAAGATAGGGACTGTAGGTTTGTACTTAAGTCGAATTTGTACTTAAGTCGGAACTGGCATCCAGATTCAGCCGCTGCTGAAACTGACCAGCGGCTGACTACAGGAAGCCCGAGGCAGAGTTTCTCTGCCCCGGGCTTCCTGGAATCAGCTGCTGATCAGTTTCAACAGCAGCTGAATCTGGATGCCTGGGACAGAGCAGCTGGGGTGCTGCTGGGTAGGTCTCCGCAGCGCCGCACCTCAGCGCTGCGGGGACCAACCTGGCAGCACCCCAGGTGCTCTACCCCAGGTGTCCCCAAGTCAGCTGCTGCTGAATCTGATCAGCGGCTGATTCCAGGAAGCCCGGGGCAGAGGTACATTGAAAAATACTATTTCTTTTGTTTTTACGGTGCAATTATTTCTATTAAAAATAAATATAAAGTAAGCACTGCACACTTCATATTCTGTGTTGTTACTGAAATAAAAATATTTGAAAATGTAGAAATCACCCAAATTATTTAAATAAATGGTATTATATTGTTGTTTTATAGTGTGATTAATCATACTGTTAATCATGAATAATTTGTAATCGCATGATTAATTGCATAAGAACATAAGAATAGCCATATGGAGTCAGACCAAAGGATCATCTATCCCAGTCTTCTGGTCAATGCCAGGTGCCCCAGAGGGAATGAACAAAGAACAGGTAATTATCAGGTGATCCCTCCCCTGTCACCCACACCCAGCTTCTCACCAACAAAAGCTAGGGACACCATTCCTGCCCATCCTGGCTAATAGCCATTGATGGACCTACTCTCCATGTATTTATCTGTTTCTCTTTTGAATCTTGTTAAAGTCCTGGTCTTCACAACATCTTCTGTCAAGGAGTTCCACAAGTAGACTATGCATTGTGTGAAGAAATATTTCTTTTTGTTTGTTTTAAATCTGCTACCTATTAATTTCATTTGGTGAGCCTAGTTCTTATGTTATGGGAGTAAGTAAATAACTTTTTCTTATTTACTTTCTCCATACTGGTCATCATTTTATAAACCTAAATCATATTCCCCCATGAAGGAGTGAAGAGAAGAGGGCCTGGCATCACAGGAGTTAAACAAATCCTTTTAGCCCAGCTGGCCCTGCCCTGTTTTACCTGTAGCCAATGCCAGGGCTGGAGGGAGGATAAAAGGAAGGAGCCTGGCTCAGTTAGGGGCTGACCAACAAGGAGACAGGAGTGTGGTTCTGCTGACTGCAGGATCTGAACCAAAGCCTGTCCACTTGGCCAGCCACAGGAGCAAGTAAGCCTCCAACCCCACCCGTTGGGACAAAGGGGGGAACCTACTAGAAACCCTTACTGAGAGCGTGTCTACACAGCAGGGCTAAAGCCAAAATAAGCTACGCAACTTTAGCTACGTCAATTTCATAGCTTCAATCGAAATAATTTATTTTGGTTTTTGGCGCTGTCTGCACCGCAGGAAGAGCACTCTTCCTCCGAATTCCCTTACTCCTCGTTAAATGAGAGTTACAGAAGTCAGAATAAGAAGTCCTCCAGCTCAATATTATTTTGACATTATGTCAAAATAACTGCTTGTAGTGTAGATGCAGACTATGTTATTTCTGAATAATGTCAGTTATTCCAAAATAACACTGCTGTGTAGATGTACCCGTAGGGTGTAAATCTGGACTCTTGAGGCCATGTCCCAAATGTAAGGACTGTACTAATATAGTAGGCTGGAGTTCCTAGGCCTGGGGCACAATGACAGGGTCTGCACCCCTTTTCCACCAGCTAACCACTAGCCTACCCCACTGCCAGGGAGACCTGGCCACATCCTCCTTAGTCCCTTCTTTTCTAAGATTGAAATGTCCCAGTTTTAATAATCTCTCCTCATACAGTACCTGTTCCAAGCCCCTAATCATTTTTACTGCCCTTTTCTGATCTTTTTTCAACATACCTTTTTTGATAAGGCAACCACATCTGCACACACTATTCAAGATATGAGCATACCATGGATATGTATAGCGGCGATAAGATATTATCTGTCTTATCCTCTATCCCTTTTTTCAATATTCCTAACATTCTGTTTGCTTTTTGGATGGCTGCTGCACATTGAGTGGATGTTTTCAGAGAACTATCCACAGTGACCCCAAGATTTTTCTCTTGAGTGGTATTTGGATACACTAATTTCCCATAAAAAGTGTACTTTAATGTTTACTTCTGAAGAGTCTCCCCATACTGTTAGTCATCATTGACCCACAATCACCAGTACTTAAACCTGGAAGGAAATGATGTGCCTGTTCTCTAGACCTTTTCAACTGAAAGTCTAAATAAATTATTTATCACTAACAATACGTAGTAAGAGACAAGATGCTAAAAAATTAATATTCTTGGAAGGGTCTCTCACCACTGTTAAATAGTTTAATTCAGCTTATCTGCTGGAAGCTAACTTTAAATTAATGGTCTACTTAAAGTGCTTTTTTATTATTCTTTAAAAATAATTAATGGAGCCAGCTACATTTTAATAGCCTACTGTAAACCTCTTATATGATGCATTAGTAGTAAATTGTTAACAGATGGAGATGTTTTAAAGTATAGTACAGGCAGCACAGATTTGTTCTAGTCATTGTCTGACCTCATGATGGGGGGTACACAGGCTTTTTTTTTTTAAGTTACTGAGATCTTAACTCTGGTAAGCCATGGCCAACTTCCACCTAGGATTATTAAATCAGCTCCTCGCTACTTTGCATTGAGCCAGTGCTGTAGGCAGCAGTGGAGCATGCTGTCCAAGGAGGACCCTGGTATAAGACTTAGGCCAATTTAAGTGCAAGCTGATGGCTCTCGAGGGAGCAGTATCCAATGTTTATAAAATGCATTTGTTGTTATTTCTCTCCTAAGTCTCAGGCCGTTGGATTCATGGTGAGAAGAAACCCTGGCTTTACAATGGAAAGGATATGAAACATGGTAACAATTTTCAGAATTCATTGTGATGCTTCTAAAATAGGGGACAAGCTGACTGTAATCTCTTCAGTGCAGAGACCATCTTTTTCTATATCATCTAGCATCATGGGGCCCTTTTGGCCACAGGGCAGCAGCACCAAGTGAAAAGGTGAATAATTCTCACTAGTGGCAGCCTTTCAATCTCTTCTCTTGGGGTTTTCTCTGGCCAATTCATAAACAAATGGTTCCAGACAAAAACAGTAAATCCTAATTGCCAGAAACGTTTCCAACTCCTTAGTGTGCTGGGAGGGCATTACAGTACATACCTGGGCACACTCCAGACTAATGAAATCTATGTCACCCTGGTTCTGCAACTTTGGGTGTCTTATGATGCCTTGCCAAAGGTCTTCCTAATTAGGCTGCCCACAAACAGCCACCAGCATGCAGTCTACTTGCTGAGGGTGTGTCTACACTGCACCCTTAGCTCGAAATAAGCTACACAATTTGACCTGCATAAATTGTGTAGTTTATTTCGAGTTAATTTTGAAATAGCTTATAGCTTATTTCAAAATTTGGCACTGTCAACCCAGCCCCAAATTTCAAAATATTCTGAAACAGTCCTTAATCCTCATGGAACGAAGTTTACAGGGATGTTGGAATAGCACACCCATTATTATTTTGAAAGCTCTTTTGAAAAAACAGGTGAGCTGTCAAGACGCGGAAAACGCTCTTTCAGGATACCAGAAGTATCCTGAAATAGCGCCGCTGTCTAAATGCATGCTGAGTATTTGTGTGCAGCCACAGTCTGCCGCCCACTTGGGTTCTCATCAGCCTTGGTTATGCTGCAGGGTGACCCCACTATGCTCCCAGTCTTAGACTTTCCACCAAAAATGTATTTCCTGTACTCCCCACCTCTCTTCTGGACAATACAAGTTTGTAAAAAGTCTGTTATTTCTTCAATATCATGGAAGACAGGAGAGATTCCAGAAGACTGGAAAAGGGCAAATGTTGTGCCCATCTATAAAAAGGGAAATAAGAACAACCCAGGAAACTACACACAAGTCAGTTTAACTTCTGGGCCAGGAAAGATAATGGAAAAAGAAATTAAGGAATTCATCTGCAAATATCTGGAAGAAAGTAAGGTGATAGATAACAGCCAGCATGGATTTGTAAAGAACAAATCATGTCAAACCAATCTGAAAGCTTTCTTTCATAGGATAACAAGCCTTGTGGATAAGGGAGAAGCAGTGGACATGGTATACCTAGACTTCAATAAGGCATTTGATATGGTCTCCCATGATCTTCTTATCAATAAACCAGGGAAATACAACCTAGATGGGGCTACTATACGGTGGGTGGATATCTGTCTGGATAACCATTCTCAGAGAGTAGTTATTAATGGATCAAAGTCATGCTAGAAGGAAATAACAAGTGGAATTCCGCAGGGGTCTGTTTTGGGACTGGTTCTGTTCAATATCTTCATCAACAATTTAAATATTGGTATAGAGAGTAGGCTTATTAAGTTTGCAGATGATACCAAGCTGGGAAGGGTTGCAAGTGCTTTAGAGGTTAGGGTCATAATTCAAAATAATCCAGACAAACTGGAGAAATGGTCTGAGGTACATAGGATGAAGTTTAATAGGGACAAATGCAAAGTAGTCCACTTAGAAAGGAACAATCAGTTTCACACATACAGAATGGGAAGAGCTGTCTAGGAAGGAGCATTGCAGAAAGGGATCTAAGGGTCATGGTGGACCACAAGCTAAATATGAGTCAATAGTGTGACAACTGTTGAAAAAAATCAAACATGATTCTGGGATGCCTTAACAGAAGTGTTGTGGGCAAGGCACAAGAAGTAATTCTTCCACTCTACTCTGCACTGATTAGGCCTCAATTGGAGTATTGTGTCCAGTTCTGCACACCACATTTAAGGAAAGATGTGGAGAAATTGGAGAAGGTCCAGAGAAGAACAACAAGAATGATAAAAGGCCTACAGAACATGAGCTATGAGGGAAGACAGAAAGAAATTGGCTTGTTTATTTTAGAAAGAAGAAGACTGAGAGGGGACAAGATAGCAGTTTTCAAGTATCTAAAAGATGTCACAAGGAGGAGAGAGAAAAAGTGTTCTCCTTGGACTCTGATGATAGGACAAGAAGCAATGGGCTTAAACTGAAACAAGGGAGGTTTAGGTTGGACATTAGGAAAAGCTTCCCAACTGCCAGGGTAGTTAAACACTGGAATAAATTGCCCAGGGAGGTTGTGGAATCCCCATCTCTGGAGATATTTAAGAGCAGGTTAGATAAATGTCTATCAGGGATGGTTTAGATGGTGGTTGGTACTGCCATGAGGGCAGGGGACTGGACTCAATGTCCTTTCCACTTTTAATATTCTATGAATATGCACACAATTTGCCATCCGAAAGGGACTTTCCCAAACACTTCAGTTTAAACAGACTGTGTTAGATAAAACAACATAAGAAGTTCATTATCTGTAAAGAGATAGGTTTTACATGAATACAAAGCTTTCTCACCATGGGTATGTCTAGACTACATGGCTCCGTCAACGGAGCCATGTAGATGAGTTTACTAGATCTAGGAAAATGAAGCAGCGATTTAAATAATCGCCGCTTCATTTACATCAAAACGGCCGCCACGCTGTGCCGATCAGCTGTTTGGCGGCACAGCGGGGCAGTCTGGACGCGCCACGGTCAACAAGGGAAGCCTTTGTCGACCACTCCGGTAAACCTCATTTCATGAGGCATACCGGAGTGGTCGACAAAGGCTTCCCTTGTTGACCATGGCACGTCCAGACTACCCCGCTGTGCCGCCAAACAGCTGATCGGCACAGCGTGGCGGCCATTTTGATGTAAATGAAGCGGCGATTATTTAAATCGCCGCTTCGTTTTCCTATGTCTAGTAAACTCATCTATATGGCTCCATTGACAGAGCTATGTAGTGTAGACATACCCCATGTGCTTTCAACAGTCTTACTTGACCTAACTTCTTAGGTCAGGACCTCCTTTTCCCAGAATACAATGAATGCTTCTTTTGTTGTTTCAAGAGCTGTGTACGCAATTGGCAGAGAGAGAATGAGAGGAGCCTTGAGGTGTAGGTCCCTCCATTTTATACTTTCAGTCCCACTCTCGAAAAACATTTGGGTACCGGGATACAAAAAGTCCTTGGGGAAGGATGTTCCCTGCTGTTTTTTTCCTCACGTATTGGCGCTTCCATTGTTTCTCTGCCTGCTTGATGACTAAATGTACTGCTTGAGCACAAATTAAGCAGAACACAGATTCCTTTGCTCGAGACAGACCTGTTTGCCCACATCTATTTGGAACATGTGTTAATAAAACCATACAGTGGAATCTTATAACTTCACATATACTGTTGTTATGCATATTTTATCACGACAATACTCAATAGCAAGTTGCATTTTCAAATAATACCTTACAAGGCATACCTTGTACGAAGATGATTACAGTAGTCTGTGGGGTATGAATATAGGGGAACATTCTGCAGAGAGGAACAAGGGCACACTTCTCCTGAGATAGCTGGAACCATTGCCACTTTCCTTCTATTTTTATATCCCCATCTTCCATCACCTTGGCAATAGGCAGATCTCTATGTTAAGCCTTTATGCACTGGGATTTATGGAGCACCTTTTTATTTGTCACAGGGTCTGATTTCTGTCTGTATGTATAAGTGCTACTGCAAAACAAACGATCATTAATGCTATTGTTGTAATTAATAATAATTACCAAACACAATACATGATGGTGAGGCACAAAGATTTTATTAGTACTTATTTGGACTCCTAAGGCATGTAGCCCTCCTTAAAAAAAATCACATCACTAGCTTATTTCTCTCATGCTGCATGAAGTGTTACTACACAGTCTCAGATACAATTATATCAGTAGGCCTTTTTGTTTGGCCTACAAAAAGGAACCAGAAATCAATTAACCAACATTGGTATGTTGGAAGCCAGGTCTGTTTTGCCCATCACTTCCCTTTTGGGGTCCTTAAAGAAAGAAACTTTGACAGAAAAATTGGCTAATGGAGAGTTTCCCAATAATAGCTGCCACCTCCACCAACTCCTGGGACCTCAGACTTTCTTCACCTTAATTCTGAAAGATTTCTGACTTCTGAACATATTGGGTGAGCAGAGGGCATTGCCACCTATGCTGCTGAATCCCTAGTACCACCTGGAATTTGAGACACTCTCTCCCTCCCTCCACCATGGGTCCTTTTCCTTCCCTATCTTACTTCGCTTTCCTATCTCTTTCCTTTTGCAGTCTCTCTAGCAAGAGTTTGACATAGCCAGCCAAGGCTGCATATTTTGCAACATGGTGGCAAGCCTGTGACCAGATAAGCAGCTATTCCATTAGTGTTGCCCTAAATAGCCCATTGCTGGCACATATTTGCCTGGTCTCAAGGTGGCTGATAAGACCATGTGCTTTGACTATGTTTCTCCAGCAGTGAGGCTTCAAGTGAGTGCATAGCAGAGACAAAAGATGCATTTCCTCCTATCTTTGTTGTCCTTTCTCTTCCTTCTGATAGTTATCTGTCTTCTAAGTCAGTGTTTATCAAAGTGGTCCACGAAACCACTTTGAGAAACCTGTTAACTAGCTGCACCAGATTGTTTGCTTACCGGTGCCGCAGCCACTGACCCTTACGGCTATGTGCTCCATGTTGCTGTTTGCAGCCAAGGGGAGCCACGGGAAGTGGTGGTAAGTAAACAAACCGGAGCAGCCAGTTAACAGGTTTTTCAAATTGGTTTCACGGACCACTTTGAGAAATACTGTTCTAAAGAAATAGCATCAAACATTAACAACAACAGGAGCAGTAATTACAGCTCCAGCCTATTTCCACTACTTCTCTCTTCCCCAAAGGACAGTTGTTACCATCTTTAATACCATCTAAAACAGTGATTTACAAAGTGTGGATCATAACCCAGTACTGGGTTGCAGAATATAAGACACTGGGTTGCCTTGCTTAGCAGCCAGCGACTTTGGTGGCCAGTTAAGGCTGGGTCACAACCCCCACTTTGAAAACTGTAGGCCAATCCCTACCTGCAAGAACCCCTCATCCTGAAAGTGGCCAGCAAGGACACAGGGTTCCCTGAACTGCCCCTGCCCTATGCAACTACTCCACGTTCCTACTGACCAGAAACCAGCCAATGGGAGCTGGGGAGGGTCAGTGCCTTCAGGTGAAAGCCATGTGTAGTTGCTTGTGTGCCTCTTCCTAGGAGCCAGACTTGTTGCTGGCTGCTCCTGGGGCACAGCATGGTCCAAAGTGCCAAGACAGGTAGGAAGCCTGCCTTCAAACCCCAACTCACCAAAAGTCATGGGAGGTAAGCCTGTGCCCCAATCCTCTGCCCCGCCCTGAACCCTCCAAAACCAGTCTCCTATATCCTAAATCTCTCATCCACAGTTCCATCTCAAAGGGTGCATCACCAGCCCCGACCCTCTCCTGCACCTCAGTCCCTATCTCAGCCCAGAGACCCTCCTATAATGTGAACCCCTCGTTCCCAGCTCTAGCCCAAACCCTCTCCTGCACTACAACGAGATTGATGCTGATGGAATACCTAACAATTAATGCTAGTGGAAATGGGGTAGGTATAGAAGTTAAATTTTTAAAAAAGAACAGGTTAAAAATTACTTAGAAAAGTTAGATGTCTTCAAGTCACCAGGACCTGATGAAATTCATCCTAGAATACTTAAGGAGCTGATAGAGAAGGTATCTGAGCCTCTAGCTAACATCTTTAAAAAGTCATAGAAGTTGGAAGAGATTCCAGAAGACTGAAAAAGGACAAATATAGTGCCCATCTATAAAAAGAGAAATAAGAACAACCCAGGAAACTACAGACCAGTCAGTTTAACTTCTGTGCAAGGAAAGATAATGGAGCAAATAATTAAGGAATTAATCTGCAAATATCTGGAAGATAATAAGGTGATAGGTAACAGCCAGCATGTCAAACCAATCTGATAGCTTTCTTTGATGGTATAACATGTCTTGTGGATAAGCGAGAAGCGGTGGATGTGGTGTACCTAGTCTTTAGTAAGTATCAGAGGGGTAGCCGTGTTAGTCTGAATCTGCAAAAGCGGCGAGGAGTCCTGTGGCACCTTATAGACTAACTGAAGTGTTGGAGCATAAGCCTTCGTGGGCAAAGACCCACTTCATCCGATGCATGTAAACTACATGCATCGGATGAAGTGGGTCTTTGCCCACGAAGGCTTATGCTCCAACACTTCAGTTAGTCTATAAGGTGCCATTGGACTCCTAATCTTTAGTAAAGCATTTGATATGGTCTTGCATGACCTTCTTATCAATAAACTAGGCAAATACAACCTAGATGAAGCTACGATAAGGTGGGTGCATAACTGTCTGGATAACCATTCTCAGAGAGTAGTTATTAGTGGATCACAGTTATGCTGGAAGGGCATAACAAGCGAGGTTCCACAGGGGTCTGTTTTGGGACCAGTTCTGCTCAATATCTTTATCAACGATTTAGATATTGGCATAGAGAGTAGGCTTATTAAATTTGCAAATTATACCAAGCTGGGAGGGATTGCAACTGCTTTGGAGGATAGGATCATAATTCAAAATGATCTGGACAAACTGGAGAAATGGTTTGAGGTAAATAGGAGGAAGTTTAATAAGGACAAATGCAAAGTACTCCACTTAGGAAGGAACAATCAGTTTCACACATACAGAATGGGAAGCAACTGTCTAGGAAGGAGTATGGCAGAAAGGGATCTAAGGGTCATAGTGGACCACAAGCTAAATATGAGTCAATAGTGTGACACTGTTGAAAAAAATCAAACATGATTCTGGGATGCCTTAACAGAAGTGTTGTGGGCAAGGCACAAGAAGTAATTCTTCCACTCTACTCTGCACTGATTAGGCCTCAATTGGAGTATTGTGTCCAGTTCTGCACACCACATTTAAGGAAAGTTGTGGAGAAATTGGAGAAGGTCCAGAGAAGAGCAACAAAAATGATTAAAGGTCTAGAAAACATGACCCAGAAGGGAAGATTGAAAGAACTGGGTTTGTTTAGTTTAGAAAAGAGAAGACTGAGAGAGGACATGATAGTATCTAAAAGGGTGTCACAAGAAGGAGGGAGAAAAAGTGTTCTCCTTGGCCTCTGAGGATAGGACAAGAAGCAATGAGCTTAAACTGTAGCAAGGGAGGTTTAGGTTGGACATTAGGAAAAACTTCCTGTCAGGGTGGTTAAACACTGGAATAAATTGCCTAAGGAGGTTGTGCAATCTCCATCACTGGAGAGATTTAAGAGCAGGTTAGACAGACATCTATCAGAGATGATCTAGATGCTGCTTGGTCCTTCTTTGAGGGCAGAGGGATGGACTTGATGATCTCTTGAGGTCCCTTCCATTTCTAGTTTTCTATGATTCTGTGACCTTCTCATTAACAAATTAGAGGGGCACAACCTACACAGGGCTACTATAAGGTGAATTACTGATTGGATAATCATTTTCAGAGAGTAGTTATCAGTGGTTCACAGCCATGCTGTATGGTTCTACAGGAATCAGTTTTTGGTTCAGTTCTGTTCAATATCTACATCAATGATTTATATAATGGCATAGAGAGTTCATTTGTAAAGTTTGCAGATGAAACCAAGCTGGGAGGGGTTGCAAGTGATCTGAAGAATAGGATTTTGATTCAAAATTTTCTAGACAAACTGGAGAAATGTTTTGAGGTAAATAGGATGAAATTCAATCAGGACAAATACAAAGTACTCCACTTAGGAAGGAACAATCCGTTTCACACATACAGAATGGGGAGTGACTGTCTAGGAACAAGTACTGCATAAAGGGATCTAGGAGTCACAGTGGACCACAAGATAAATTTTAGTCAACAGCGTGATGCTGTTGAAAAAAAGCAAACATGATTCTGGGATGCATTAACAGGAGTGTTGTGAACAAGACACGAGAAGTCATTGTCCAGAGAAGAGCAACAAAAATTATTAAAGGTTTAGAAAACATGACATATGAGGGAAGATTGTCAAAAAGTGGGATTGTTTAATCTGGAAAAGAGAAGACAGAAGGGACATGATAACAACTTCCAGGTATCTAAAAGATTGTTACAAGGAGGAAGGAGACAAATTCTTCTTCTTCATCTCTGATGACCGGACAAATTTCCTTGGCTTAAATTGCGCAAAAGAGGTTTCGGACATTAATAAAAACTTCCTGTCAGGATGGCTTAATCATTAGAATAAATTGCCTAGGGAGATTGTAGAATTATATGAGAATAATATCTCATTATTGGAGATATTTAAGAGCAGGTTAAACAAACGCCTGTGAGGGATGGTGTAGATGATGCTTGGTCCTGCCATGAGTGCATGGAACTGAACTCGACCTCTCAAGGTTCCTTCCAGTTCTGTGATTTATGACTTGGCCTAATGAGGCTGATCAAACTGTATGCTTGTTCTGATATGAAGCTTTGTTTAACTTGTAACCACAATGGGGTCTTGAAAGACTGCTTCTGCCAGACACCATGTTAGAGATATAGGTGAACCCTCCAAGGGCAGACTGGCCCGGCGGGATACTGGGAATTTCCCGGTGGGCCGTTCTGCAAAGGGCTGGCTGGAGGCTGCTGGAGGAGGGAAGGGACAAAGCCGACAAGCCACTTCTGGGAGCAGGGCCGGCACATTGCCAGGGGTGACATTCCAGCCTGAGGAGGAGCAGGCGGGGAGTCCTGCAGAGGCCGCCCTGAGCTGGGAGCCCCGCGCCTGGCTGCTCAGAGCCTGCACCTGGCCCCGGAGTGCTACTGGGGCGCTTTCTGGAGGGCTGCTTCTGGTGACGTCAGCAGGGTCCATGCCTCAGGGCTGCCTTTCTTCGCCTTCGAGTGAGTGCGTCCCCCCGCCCGTGTGCCCACTCTGGCCGTCCATCCCCCTTCCCATGCGTCCCCCCCACAACTTCTCCTCCCCCACCCGTAGGCCCCCCCGCCTGTGTACCCACCCAGGCTGGCCACACACCCCTGCCTGTGTTATCTCCCCCACAACTTCCCTGCCTGTGAACCCCCCCTTACCCGGCTGTCCCCCCTCACCTGTGTGCCCCTGCCCATTGTCCCGCGACCCCCCCCCCACTTCTTCCCCGGCTCGGCCTCTGCCCAGCAACCCCGCATCCCACCTCCTGGCCCACTGCAACCCTGCTGGGTCCCCGTCACCCCGTCTCCTCTTCTCTCCTCCCACCCCCGACCCTGCCTCCCTGCCATCCACCTGGATCCCCATCTCCTGTCTGGCTCTCTAAACAATTCCCCTCCCCCTACTCTCAGGGCCCTGAACCTCCCCCCCCCCCCCCCCCGCACACACACACACACACACACGCACCTGCCCAGGAACCCAGCCCCCTTGTGCTGTGTCCTGAAAACTTCACCCCTACCTGGGACCCAGGTGATTCTCCCTCCCCCTTTGTCTGAGGAAGGGGAACTCTGGTGTTTCCAGTGCCCATGTCCCCAAGTCCCTTCCTGTCTGGGGCAGGAGAGCTTTATTAAAATTGGAATTGTGATCCCATTTCAATAGGTTTTGTTTTAAATATATACCTTTAAAATTAAATTAAAAATTGTTATGGCCTAAATTTATCATAACCTATTTAAATAACTTATTAATTAAATTTAAAAATTAAATAGAACATGTCTCCTGTCAACTTTTAAAGAAATTCTACCAGTTCATTAGTGTAAGCTGCTCTGTAAGCATCCAGAACCAGTGTTTACATCAGCAGTAGCTTCTTCTGTAGGTGAAGAGAGAATGTTTTTATCACTTTGGTTTATTCAGCTAGTTCAATTCAATGATTAGTTCATTCACTGTTGCAAAACCAAGAGTTGACGAAGCAGAAAAACTTGTTTTCCTCTTCTCTCAGTAAAAAACTGGTTATGAGAGTGTTCTAACATCTTGAAGAACATGACTAGAATGGATCTGTTAAATTCACTATGGATATTTCCTTTGTTTAATAAATGAATTTTAGATGCAAAATGTGTTTGGATACTTTTTTGTTATG
Organism: Pelodiscus sinensis; assembly: GCF_052426305.1. Classification (NCBI taxonomy): domain Eukaryota; kingdom Metazoa; phylum Chordata; order Testudines; family Trionychidae; genus Pelodiscus; species Pelodiscus sinensis. The sequence goes on from NC_143054.1 coordinate 20,391,937, forward strand.
TGTCCTTCACATTTAAGGTAGTTTTATTTCATACAAAAATTAAATGCTGGTTTTGTTTATTTTATATAGAATTTCTGTCCAGACAGAAGTAGATGCAAATCATATGTTTTTTAAAAAGTAACCACCACGTAGCAAATAATAAATGGGGTAAAACCTGTCTCTTAAGTGTTCCTATTAAGAGGGAAGGTACTTTCATGGATTGAGAACTGATTAAAAGACAGGAAACAAAGGGTAGGAATAAATGGTACATTTTCAGAATGGAGAGGGGTAACTAGTGGTGTCCCCCAAGGGTCAGTCCTAGGACCAATCCTATTCAACTTATTCATAAATGATCTAGAGAAAGGGGTAAGCAGTGAGGTGGTAAAGTTTGCAGATGATACTAAACTGTTCAAGATAGTCAAGACGGAAGCAGACTGTGAAGAACTTCAAAAAGATCTCACCAAACTGAGTGATTGGGCAACAAAACAGCAAATGAAATTTAATGTGCAGGGCTTGACAAACCACAGCAAAATCTACTCACCAGTCCCACACTGCGCATGTGCCAGACCCGCATTGTGCATGCGCACACCGCCGGTGAACGGGGCGACCGACTGAAATCTACTTGCCACGGGCGAGTAGATACACTGATTTGTCGAGCCCTGTTAATGTGGATAAGTGTAAAGTAATGCACATTGGAAAAAATATCCCTAACTATACATACAGTATGATGTGACTAATTTGGCTACAACAAATCAGGAAAGATCTTAGAGTTAACACGGATAGTTCTTTGAAAACTTCCACACAGTGTGCAGCAGCAGTCAAAAAGGCAAATAGGATGTTAGGAATTATTAAGAAAGGGATAAAAAATAATACAAAAAATATCTTACTGCCCCTATATAAAACTATGGTACGCCCATATCTTGAATACTGTGTACAGATGTGGTTTCCTCACCTCAAAAAAGATATTTTGGCTTGGAAAGAGTTCAGAAAAGGGCAACTAAAATGATTAGGGGTTTAGAACTGGTCCCATATGAAGAGAAGCTAAAGCGACTGGGACTTTTCAGTTTAGAAAAGAAGAGACTGAGGGGGGATATGATAGAGGTCTGTAAAACCATGAGTGGTGTGGAGAGGGTGAATAAAGAAAAATTATGTATTAGTTCCCTAAATAGAAGAACTAGAGGACACCAAATGAAATTAATGGGTAGCAGGTTTAAAACTAATAAAAAAAAGTTCTCCTTTCAGACAATACATAGTCAACCTATGGAACTCCTTGTCAAAGGAGGTTGTGAAGGCTAGGACTATAACAGAGTTTAAAGAGAAGCTAGATACATTCATGGAGGTTAGGTCCATAAAAGGCTATTAGCCAGTGGGTAGGAATGGTGTCCCTGGCTTCTGTTTGTCAGAGGCTGGAGATGGATGGCACGAGACAAATCGCTTGATCGTTGTCTTCAGTCCACCCCCTCTGGGGCACCTGGCGCTGGCCACTGTTGGCAGACAGGCTGCTGGGCTAGATGGATCTTTGGTCTGACCCAGTACTGCCATTCTTATGTTCTTATTACACACCATTTTGTAATAGAATAAAAATGTAAAAATTAAGAATCTGATTACATGTAAGTTACACAATTATTTGGGCATTTATTTAGTTGGTAGCTATACCAAATGTATTCTCCTGGTTAGTAAATATAAGCACCAAATTTGGCATAAAGCTTATATTTAGTTGTAAATCAACATGTTTTAAAGGTTGCTAATCAATGAGACTCAACCATCCTTTAGGACAATATTTTAAAAGTATAATTTAAATGATTTATTGCTCATTTAAACCAAGGTTTTCTGATTGCCAATTTAAATCATGATTAAAATTAGAGATTTAAATCAAAGTTCTTTAAATCAATCCACCCTGCTTCAGAGGCTGTTTGGTACTCCCCTAAAGGAGAAAGCATAGGGCTGTGCTCATGGAATAGGTCCTAAGGCTAGTGGGGTTTTGTTGTCTGGTGCCTGTCTTATTCTGGACAGTTGAGCTGGGGAATTGAAACAAAAGTTCTCTCAATCCCTTTGAACTGTCTCATTGTACAGTGAGGAAGATTCTTGTCCATGGACACCAAGAGTTGGACAGCTTATGTGTTGGGGTTGGAGTCTGAGTGATTATAAGGCTTCTAATAATAAAATCCCTTTGCAGAGTGAGGATTGAGACCGGGACTCCAGCACTAGGTGATGTGAACAGCTGCATGCTTTGGAAGTCTTTAACTGACTTGCTGTGGATGAACCTGCCCTCCCATTGTTCTCATGTGGGGAGTCTCTGGCGCTCTGCTAGGAGATGAAAATGCCCTGGGGTTTGGGCTCCCCCCAGAGCACGTGCCCCACCCCCCAGGAAGCCGCACAAGCTGCATTTGCGCACGCACCCTTCCCAGACAAGAAAGGGGGGGGTGGCCAAAAAATGTTTTGCTTGGGGTGGCAAAAAACGTAGAGCTGGCCGTGGACACAGGGAAAGGGGGAGGAGCACACAGGGGTGACGTCATGAGGGCCATTCTCAATCCATTTCTCGGGCCTATTTTGATTGCCAGTCCGCCCCTGAAACTCGCATATGCTTCTTAGGGTGCATAAGGGTTCTTACATTGTTTAGAATGTTTGTTCTGTAGTGCTTTTACCTTCAGAATAAAATAGGCTTACAAAGAAAGAACCTGGGTACTTAACTATTGCAGTTACACCTGATACCAACCTCTGAAAAGAAAGCATGCAAATGTTCCTGGGCAGTCTGTCTGCGACCGGATCGGCACAGTGAAGGCTGGGAACTATGCAACCTGGAAATACTCTAGACAAAAGGAGTGAGATAAAGATCTTTACCCAAAATGCAACAGCTAGGAAACTGGAAGCCTGACGCTAGATACTCTGGCTGGACTCTGAGGGAAAATACAGGTGCAGTTCCTTTGTTCTGTGCCAGTAATTATCTTACAGTTCTATGAGTGCTAAACATTTTTGTAGTGCAAACTTCATTTCAATGTACATTCTAGTTCACTTGTACACCTGAAGCAGCATAAATAACAATGATAACACTCCATACAGACTGGTACTGAAATAGAATCCGACCAAAGACATGGCATTCGTGGTTTTCATCTCTCCCACATTCTAATACAAACTGAACCTAATGTAAAAGATAGTGACTGCTGATGGTATCAGTGTTAGCAGTTATTATTGTCACTGTCTTAGCACACAGAGGAACAGGATGGCCTATTGGACAGGCTATTACTCTGATACTTGAGAGGCCGGGGTACAAGCCACAGGCTTCCTTGGCGACTCAGGGCAAGTCACATAATTTACCTTGTGTGTTGGATCCCCATCTATAGACCAGGAATTATGGTTTCCTATTGTAGAAGGAGATTGTAATGATCAAATCCATTTGTAAATGTACTCAGATACTAAAGTGATGAGTGTTATCTAAGCAGGTAAATACGTACCTCACCCCCAGACAATGGTCCCATTGTGCAAGTACATATGCCTGGGGAGAACTGACCATCTTCAGAGATATGCAGAGGGACATTATTAGCCTCATTTTGACAGCTGGAGAACTGAGACACAGACCAAGTGGCCTGCCTTAGGTACACAAGAAGTACACTAGACCTCCAGAGCCCCAGTCAGTGCCTATACCACAAGAAATTCTTCCTCTAGATTTCGTTATATAATAAAATTCCAGGATTGTTACTTCGTGTGTCACTCTGAAGCCTAGAATGTCTGAGTCACTGTGAAGTGATAATAACAACTACAAGCATGGCTGAGAGCTTTCTTTGTTTCGAATGTCATCAGGTTCAATTAATAATGGGGTTTCTGGTCTGTGGTTCTTGGCCACTGTAATTTTACAAATTATATCCATGCAATGAACAGCTATAATAAGGTATGTATTTATGCCATGCCAAGAGTCCTATACCATTGTGATGTCACAGGTAATTCAACCATTGCCATGCCTACTCTACAATTAGTTTGTATGCAATCATTTCATTGGTTGTACCAGGGAAACTGCACAGATTGTGGATTATTTGGCCCAACTACCCTATAAGTGTGACAGCATGTCTTTCTGATACTTATATTTTACTGATATAAGGACAAAGAATGTAACAAGTCAATATCTAGTAGCCACAGTGAATGTTTTTGCTATTAACTGTTTAATAATAGTGTTTAATAATTACAATAAGAGTACATCAGGCTGGGGAATGATTCCTTGTTTCGCCTCTATTGTTTTATGTAAACAGTTTTGAATGAAAAGCCTCCTAACCAGTATTTAATCCAATGGAATTAGAAAAGCAACACATTCAGAAAGCTGTAATCACACACAAAAAATTACTGCATCTCTATATTAACTCAGAAGTTTGGCACTGGCACTATCAGCAGAAATACACTGCAACAGGGTTAGAGGGGGAAGTCTAGTGGGAATTTCCCTCCTCCAGAAGTTCTGTGGCAAGCTCAGACCTACCAACCAGCATAGGCAGATGCTGAGAGGGACAAAGTAATCCCAGGATTATAGCTGGTGCCTGGAAAAACCCTAAGCCATGGTTCTCTTTAGGACCCTTAAAGAGCCTCATCATGCAGGGTGGGATAAGCCTCCTCTCTCTGAGCTAGTCAGGGAAAGTTCAGGGAAGATGGACAGCATAAAATCTGCCTCTTCCCTCCTGAAAGCAGACACTCACGTAAACAGAGGACTGCTTGCTGGTGAATCTTTCTCAGACCAAGGAGACCGACCTGATCTGCCTCTGAACTGTGGAGCATAGGGAAAACCACACTCCATCAGAAATGGTGGAGGAGAAAAGGATGTTTTCCTGTGGAAGGATTCTGTCAGCTGGGAGACGCTGGCTTGCAGCTGTAGCCTGATACAGTAATTCCTCATTTAACACGTGCCTGCTTTACACGTTTTTGCGATAGCATGATTTTTTGGGGGGAACGTTTTTTGAATTACACGACTGTTCCCAGAATAACACAATTTCCCCAGCCGGCCCGTTGCCGGCGGCTGCGCAGGGCTTCCCCTGCCTCCGTGCACAGCGGCGGAGGGTTCGCTGCTCGCTGCGCCGTTCCCCGGAAGACCCGTCACAGAGGCATACTCCCAACCCAATCCCTCTCCCCTCTCCTCCCCTTCCGTTCCCCAGAGCCAAACACCTCCCCTCCCTGCTGTAACCCAGTCCCCTTTCTTCCCCAACCTTATGTCCCAGTCCCAACAGACACCACTGCTTGAAATGCAACTCCCACCTTTTCCATTATTTTCAATGGGAAAATTGACCCCGCAATAACACGTTTTCACTTAACACGATAATTTTCTGAAACGTATCTATAGTGTTAAATGAGGAATTACTGTTCAGGGATAATGGTACATCCAGGCTTGAGGACGGGGTGGGAACAAGGAAAGCAGTTGCCTCAGGGCTTGGCGATTCAAATGGTCCTGGGGCTCCAGGCTGCTGCTACTGCTACAGTGGCAGCAGCTGAAGCCCTGGGCCCTTTCAATCACCGCTAGAGCATGGTACCTTGCTCTATGCATGGCTCCTATGGTTGAGGGGGCAGCATGTGGAAAATGCTGAGGGTGGCTGCCCCATCCCTGCCCCCTCTGCCCAAGACCTCATCCCTTCCCGGGGCATAGAGCTGCTGCTCCCCATCTTTTTCTCCCTCCCGGGGGCCCACAGAAGCCATTGCTCCCAGGTCACATCACTAGTGATAAGGCCTTATTGACTTTATTGAGTATGAACCCTTCAAGTATGCATTCCTCTTACAGTTTGCCAGGATGGAAATATACATGATGCACTCTGGAGTCTGAGGAATGGAGAGGAGTGCAGCATGTGCGTGGAAGGGAGAATATATCCCCAGAAAACACAGAAAGAATCTTCCATTGGCCCATATCTATCTACCAGATGTTTTCATGCCATTTTCTTTCAGCCTACTCAAAGTAGTTATGCTGTTTCCCCTATGAAAACGCTATGTTGCACATATATCTCAAAAAATATGGTCTTCAGTATTGGAATAAATAAAGAGTAGTAGCCACCAGTGCAGTACAGTGAGTGTTAAATCATTTCAGGTTTTCAGCTGTCGGGGCAACTTCCAGGAGCAGCTGGAGATGCAAAGTGACTCTCTGTAAGCACTTGGGATGGTGTTTGTAACGAACTAAAGGGAAGTAAATGATGATACCACTGAGAATGAATAAGACGACATAGAGAAACTCGATCTGGGGTTGGTCGATGATTGGCGCCAGCACCAGGTACACAGACGCAATCAGCACAATTATTGGTATAATAATCGGAACCTGTGAAAGCAAAACGTCTCTGTAAGAAACCAAACATACCCTGGGCCTGACCCTGTGAAGTTCTGAATGCCCTCACCTCCCACTGCACAGCACCTTCCAGGAGGCACTCAGCACCTTGTAAACCTGGGCCTTTATTCACAGACTCTTCAGCCAGCCATTAAACCTGTGTGCACGTGAGCTAGGTACACTGAGGTTTACAAACACAGAACCACAAATCATATAATGGTGTAATTTAAAAAGGGATAGAGAATAAGACAGAGAATACCTTATTGCCTCTATATAAAACCATGGCACGCCCACATCTTGAATATTGCATACAGCAGGCCTGGGCAAAATATGGCTTACGGGCCAGATCCAGCCCACCAAGCTACCAGACTCGGCCTGTGGAGGTATCAGGGAGCCCCAATAGGCTCCTCTGCTTGCCCAGCAGCCCCATGCACTGTGCAGAAACATGGCTGCAGGGCTGCATTTCTGGTTTAAAACTGGAGGGGAGGGGGGAAGTTTCAGGTGCCACCTCATCCCCAGCACAATCCTATTGTCCAGTTTCTGGCCAGAAACTGGCCAATGGGAGCTGCTTGTTGGAATAACAGGCAGCCAAGAAGAACCACGCGCCCTCTCCTCAGCTCAGTTATTCACTGAAACACATGGCCAGGCAAGCAGGCAGTCTGGGAAACATTTTAAGCTCTGCAGGCAGGCGGGCTGGTTTGGCAGCTGACAGGTAAGTCTCTTGGCCACAGCCTGCTTCTGGCACCCCAGCTCTTTCTGCCCACTCAAAATACCCAAACTCTCTGTCCCCCTCTTACACTCCTACCCGCTCCCTTATCTGGCACCCTAACCTCTTGCCCCAGATCACAATGCCCTCCTATGCTAGGTCACATCCCAAACCTCTGCACTCCAGTCCCCTGCCCTAGGTCACAACCGCCTCCTTCATCTAAACTTCCTCCCAGACTCCAGTCTCCCTCCTGCATCCCAATCCCTTACCCAAGCTCCCTTCTGCACCCATCCCAGACCCTGAATCTCTTCCATTAATATCATGGAAGAGTGCAGTCTTTGACCACTTTCCAAAATCTTGGAGTGGCCCCCCCGTCAAAAATTATTGCTCAACCCTGGCATACAGATATGGGCGCCTCAACTCAAAAACGATATATTGGTATTGGAAAGGGTTCAGAAAAGGGCAACAAAAATTATTAGAGGTTTGGAACAGGTCCCATATGAAGAGAGATTAAAAAGACTGGGACTTTTCAGCTTAGAAAAGAATAGACTAAGGGGGGAATATGAGAGAAGTCTATAAAATCATGACTAGTGTGGAAAAAGTGAATAAGGAAAAGTTATTTTCTTGTTCCCATAATACAAGACTGAGCGGTCACCAAATGAAATTAATAGGTAGCAGGTTTAAAACAATCAAAAAGAAGTTTTTCTTCACACAGCGCACAGTCAACCTGTTGAACTCCTTGCCAGAGGATGTTGTAAGGACCAGGACCTTAACAGAGTTCAAAAAAGAGTTAGATAGATTCACGAAGGTTAAGTCCATCAGTGGCTATTAGCCAGGATGGATAGGAATGGTGTCCCTAGCCTGTTCGGAAACAGATGACAGGAGAGGGATCATGTGATGATTGCCTGTTGTGTTCACTCCCTCTGGGGCATCTGGCACTGGCCACTGTTGGCAGACAGGATACTGGGCTAGATGGACCTTTGGTCTGATCCAGTATGGCCATTCTTAGGTGTCTGACTGATCACTTGTGCTTGCAGATGGGAGGGTTTGCATGTGTAACATGGACAGACTCCTGTAGTCAGCAGGCAGGACCAAACCCAGGACATCTGAAACTTAGTGTATGAGCCTCTGCTGTGTGAGCTAAAAGCCATGGGCTTTTTAGCTAAGTCTGAGGCAGACTCATTCATCTCTAGAAGGTCTAGGGTGCTACCACAAGGGAGACATAGCATTACACCAAGCAGGCATGGCTTTCACATGCATTGATTGGTGGATGCCTAAGTAGTCTATTCTGTAATCTTGGCCTTAAGACTATAGTAAAACTTAAATGTAAATTACATTTAAATTAAATATTTCACCAAATACCTGTAAAAAACCAAGAGGGAATAATCTTGCCATGACAGGGAGATGGGCTAGATGTCCCAGTTGTTCTTTTCCATCTTGAATGTCTGTGATTCCCTTCTGAAAGTAGGGTATCAAACTGCCCAAGGCAATGGTGGCTAATACAGAGATCATGGAGCAGACCCGCCTCCACCAATCTTCCCAGCCTTCCTCTCAGCTACACTGCTCTGCCTGCTCAACGCAGCTCCAGCCCTTCTGGCAAAACTCAAATAAAAACTCTAGTTTTATTTTAGGTGTGAAGATGTTTCTCTTGCAGATATTGCTGTGTCACGAGGACAGATCCTTCTATGGCCACTGCCATGTTAGGGGGTTGCAAGAGTTAATGACGTGAGCTGCTACAGTTTGATCTAAGGAGCCATACTATCAAGCTAAAAATTCAAACAGGCCCATTACCTCTGTGGCCTAATACCAGGGAGGCACGTAAATCATGCTGAACAGGCTGCTGCACTTCTACTGTTTCACTCCTCTTTATCCAATAACATGGAGTTCGCTGTCCTAGTTTCAGGACAGATCCACAGGTGAAAGGTGCCTTATTGGGACATTTCCATCACTCCGTCAGGGCAGGGCTGTGCTCTACCATACCGTCACTAATGCTTTGCCAGGTCTAGCTTTAAATAGTAAATTTGTTCCACACCTCATGAGAACCCCACTGGGGTCCAAGATGCACACATTGCTCCCATACCAAAGAAAACGTGAGGGCTTGTGACTGGCACCTAGTTTGTGTTCATCTTTCAGTGAACCCCTCTGTGCCTAGGAACTCCCATTTCTTGAAGAGTTCCCCGCCTAACAGAAGAAACCACGCTTCATCTCATCTTCCCTGGAGCTGCACAGTCTGTCATGGCACTGGAGTGAGGCACTGGTGTCTCCAAACCAAGCCCCTCATGGAGTCCATGAGAGAAATTGTGTTTGGGAGCCAGTACCCTAGGAAGCAAACCTGTGCCCCCAGGTATGGCAAAATGACTCAGGAGATCCTTTTAGAGCACTCCTTTCCCTAGATCCTCTTCTCATAGGCTTACCTGCAGGAGAGGGTAATTTGTCCTAGGAATAGCCGGAAGTAGCTTTTGAGATCAGAATCTGATTGTATTTCCCTCTCCCATCCTTAAGAAGAAGCACTGTCTGAGAGTCAGGCCTGAAGATAACCCTTCACAGGTGGGAAGGGCAGTGTGTCTCCACAGTGCACTAATGCACAACCCCGTCACAATCAGAAGGGAATAAAGAGAATAGTTTGTAAAGTCTGTCAAGGGTGCAACATCATTCTCCCTTCCATGGACAAAAAAAAAAAAAAAAAAGATTTTTAAGTTTCACCTTATATGATCTTGGCAGTTCCGGTTTCTTAATCTTTAAGTACAGGAGGCCAGCGATATTTGTGCCATAGAAAAGCCAAGCTGTAAAACTGTACAGAAAAAAGTTACAAGCATTGAGTTCAGGAATTAGATATGACTATAGCAACTGTATCAGTCTCTTTAAGTATCAGTATCTTTAAGAAAGTGCACAAAAAAGACAGGAATCAAGAGAGACTCTTTTAATTGTCCTAAATCCAAAACTTCTCAACATGCACTCCATTTTCCTTACCTGCAGTGATCAAAACTTTAAATTGGGGAAATTATAATTAGCTATTGAAAGACTTATCAAGTTTGTGGTGGATTCACCATTAGAAATTTTTAAATCAAGATTAGATGCTTGTCTACAAGATATATTCTAGTTCAAACAGGAATTAATTCTAGGAAATCCTAAAGCCTAAGGCGTGTCATATTAGATTATCACAATGGCTCCTTGTAATCTACGAAAACAGTAAGTATGGATCCATTTGTAAAATACTATGAATCACAACAGCATTCACATCACAGATTTGCTAGTCAGACACATTCCCTTCTCTTCGCCTCCTCCTGACAGTTGTTAGTGAAAATGACAACCTGAGCTAATAAAGGCAGCAGATAGAGAGAAGGTATTAAAAATGCTAAAAACAGGATTTGGGGAGGACAAGGGGAAATGGAAGTGTTAAACATACCTGAAGAAGTTTACTATGCTGCTGAAGTTTCCTGGTATTATCATTATTAAAGACATGGCTGATGTAAATATCAGAGCAGGAGAAGGTGTGAGGCATCTCACATGAACCATGGATAGTATATCTGGCTGAAAGTCAAAGTACAAGATAACATACAGACATCCGGACAGGACCCAATTCTGAAGTGCATATCCATGCTCCCATGGGCTGCAGTGAGAGCTATGCTGAAACAAGAGTTCAGCCGTAGGCCCTTAATCAGCACCTAAGCGCTGTAATTAAAAAGTAGTTCCACTTTGAGGGGAGTAAATATGGAACTCCTCAAGGTTATTTTTACTGTGGCTCAGTGACTTCATACCAGATTTGCTCAGGCTGCAAACAGAAGATAGGATTTTCTGTCAGTCTATCTGATACCTGAAAGCCACCTCAGATTTGTTCTGGATCACTGATCACCATTAATAATAAAGATTCTGAAAGCAGCTTTTGCCTTCCTACATGTAGCCAGCCCCATTGTTCTACAGCTCTGCCTTGAGGGCTTGCCTACACTATCGAGAAGATTGATGCTGCCATGGTCGATTTTCTGGGATTCGAATTAGCGGGGCTAGTGAAAACTAGAATTAGTGGGTCTAGTGAGGGCTTTCCCCATCAGCACTGGTAGTTCTGCTCCTCATGAGGAGTAAGGGATGTCGATCCCCTGCTGTGTGGATGACACAAAAACTCAATTTAAGTTACTTCGACTCCAGCTACGTAATTAACATAGCTGGAGTTGCATATCTTAAGTCGAATTTCCCCTTTAGTGTAAACCAAACCTCAGTTGCTTTTCAGTGGGACTTTACTTAAGTGGAACCATTTGTGGAACTAAGTCTCTGGAAGTAAAAGACTGATACAATCAACCCACAAACAAATTCTGATTTGTTACAAAATATGGGGTATCTTGCTAACCTGTTCCATTACTTAGTTCTGAAAGGGAGGGTTTACAGAGAGCACTTTGTCGCAAGCTTGAAATGACTTTCTGATGCTCAATGATAATATTACCTTATTTCCTGAAAAACTGGATAACTGCGTACATTCTAAACTATCAGTTAATGCTCATTCTCAGGTCTTTCAGATCCCAAAGTGCCCAGATCATCATACACAGCCTAGAACTTTCTGGCTATGTCTAGACTGCCCCCTCTTGTGCAAAAAAATATGCAAATGAGGTGAAGCGTGGACTATCGCCGTGCCTCATTTGCATAATTAATGAGGCTCCATTTTTGGGCACAAGGCTTTTTTTCTTCCTCTTTTTTTCAGGAAGAACGGCTCTTGCGCAAGAGGGGATTTTTGCACGAAACAGAGCTTCATTAATTATGCAAATGAGGCGTGGCAATATTCATATTCATATTTTTCTGTGCAAGAGGGGGAAGTCTAGACATAGCCTTCATGTATGCATGACATCACCTTTCATTTCTAAAACAAGCCATGCAGCGTATAACCCCCTGAGCTGTCAGTGTGTTTGGGCCCAGGCATTTAAACACACCAAAGAGTTCACAGGGGATGCAGAGTCTTCAGCTGACGCACGTGGATGGAGAAATGAGAGACAGCAAGAGTTATAATAAGGAGGTGCTAGAAGGAACACAGATTGATTCCCTGCTGAGTGCAGAGAAAGAGCTCCACCTCTTCCCCTTTGTGTAGGGATCAGCGCTCCCTCACAGCTCCCCTATGCCCCATCCTGTTTCAATTTACTGCGGCCACTGAGAGAGAGATCCTTAAGAGAGAAGGATTCTGAGGTGTTGTCTGCACTAACCATTTTTGATAGTCCACACCCTCCATTGAGCTAGAACATGTGCAGCTTGAGCTCTAGCAATGGTGTGAGCACAAATGTAGCCCCTGTCCAGACCTTTCCACTGCAGTAGATGACATAGGAGTAAAAAAAAAAAAAAAAGAAAAAGCCCACACCTAGTCTACACTAGGGATGTAAACGGGTAACCTTACTCGGTGACGCTTCCTGGTAACCCAGCCAGAGCACACTGTTAATAGTTGTATACAATTTTACCAATTTTACATCCGTAGTCTACACAAGTGTTCTCCTCTCTTCTGGCCACTCAGAGCTACACCTTCCTACATGCGGGCAAACCCTAATGGGGGAAATTATGAACAACTTATTATTCTACATCCCCTCCCTGATGCTGCAGCAGGGCCAGCAGCAACTGAAGTCAGTCAACGGAGTTTTCTAAAATCCTGCTGCAAAAGGGGAATAGGAGCTAATACGTGTGGGGTGTTTGTTTTTTCAAAAACAAAAAAAAAGAACAGTCGTGGGGTCTGGGAATCAAACAATGAGGAGGTATTTAAATATCAGGAAATGATTCAGACAAACTTTTTTTCCTTTTTGCTTCACATGCCACCATTATGGGGAGAGTAGCACAAACCGAAATAGACACTTTCCAGTCCCTTACCATATGACCTTCCCTTGAAGCAACATAGCACACACGGCCTCCACTGAAAAACGTTCCATTCGCTGACCCAAATGAAGATAGTGCAACGGACAATGAGATCACCCAGACCCAGCTGCCCAGGACTTTGTTCCTAAGTGACAGGGAAATAAAACAGCAAAAGCAAATGGTTTTCGACATGACAGAGGGAGATAATCAGTCTCACTCCCTTAATTCATCTTTAACTAGTTGTGCAATGCTATGGCCAGCAGAGGCAGTCATCCTGGCCAACTGGAAGAATGCCCTTCGTGTTTTCTTGAGAAGAGGACTGAATCCTGGATTGCATTCATTCAAGGAATGCAGTGTGACTGTCACCCCCTGGGCCTATGTTTGCTTTCATTTAAGTCAATAGCAAAAGTCCTATTGATTTTAATAAGAGTATGACTGGTGCCTCTTGTTTAAGAGACAGGAGAAAAATCCTGGGAAGAATGCTGCCATGAAACCTAAGCGTTGTTGTTGGGTTTGTTTTTTTAAAGTATTATTATTTTTAAAAAGCAACATCCTTCTCAAGCATGCATTAAAAGCCTACTTCTTTAAGTACATGTATGTATTTCTCAACACCTCAGCATCAGTTAGGGTACATCTAAACCAGTGTTTCCCAATTTTATTGGGCCACAGAACCCTTTAAAATAAAAACGCCATGGGAAACTGTTCGACCAAAAAAAAGGGGGGGGGGAACTGTCAGGCAAAAAAACAAAACGCAGCATTAAGACCGTGGTGGCCAGCGGCCCCTTGAAAATGGCGCCCAGCTCGGTCGCTCCTAAGACTGGCTCTGGGTGGGGGGGGGGAAGGAGAGGGAGGAAGTGATCAGGTTCTCACGGAACCCTTACTTTCACTATTTGGGGAACACTGATCTAGACAGCAGGTGCTATTTCGGGACACATCCAGTATCCTGAAATAGTGTTTTCCACGTCTTAGCAGAATGCTTGTTACTTCAAAATTTAATCAAAATAACGGACTTGCAATTCTGACATCCTAGTAAACCTCATTCCATGAGGACGAAGGGATTTGTCAATATAGGCTATCTCGAAATAAGCTTGAAATTTGTGTATGCATTACCCAGGGAAGGTTGCTAGACACAGGGAACCTGATTTTCCTTCTCACTGGGCATGACTGCATCAGTCAATAGAGTTACACTCGTTTAAAATCAGCAAGAGGATAGTAAGAATGATAAAAACTTGAGGCAGGCTGCATCCAGTTTAGTGTTACCCTAACAAATCAAACCTAAGTTTGCAGACATCTCTAGAGGCAGATGCTGGGATGATATCCTCTTGTTCCTCCCTACAAACTGGCTTTTAATACAAAACTAAATTCTGACTTTGGGGATAATGGTGAAATTAACAATAGTAAAAGTGCAACAATAAGATCAGCCTCTTAAAGAAATTGCCATTTGTGTGCATCTAATAGGACCAAAATCCCAGCTCCAAATCTCCACAGACTTCAGGGGGATTAGACTAGCTGACTATTGCAGTACCTTCTATCTCTAGGGCCAGATCTACGCTAGCAAATACTCCTCTGTTGGCTTCACTTTCTCCTCATAACGGCAAGAGTACCAGATGCTGGCGGGAGCATCTTCTGAGTTTGATTTAGTGAGTCTTAACTAGACTCGCTAAATCGAACTCTGAAAGATCGATCACAGCAGCAGCGATCTTCCTTTTAGAGTAGACAAGGCCTGATTCTATGTTTGAAATCTCAATCTAAATGTTGTGTCTTGAACCCATCTATATAGCTCTAAAGAAAAAGGGAGAGGGAAAACAAAGCATGGGGAGGAAGGAAACATGGCAGCACTTAACGGCAAAATGGACTGGGAGCCACTAGATTTAGATTATAATTTAGCCTTGCTAAGGTTCAACCACACTATTTCAGTCTTCTCAATTCCAGGTGTTCAAACAGTGTGGGTTAGGTCCCTTCCAAAATACAAGATGGGCATAAAAATCACAATTAAAAAAATTAAAAGATAGAAGGGTAATTGCCTTCTGTTTTTTGAGCCTTTAAGGTTCATGATTTCAAGCTTTTCTCTGACTCTAGAAGGGCTCCTCCTTTAAGAAAAAAAGAGTTTTGTGTAATCACATGTCTCCAGCAGGTGGAGTTTTCAGAAAAAAATCCCTCCAAATAGCACAAGACTTGCACTAAAATCTCACAAGAGTTGGCAACACCGTGTTGTACCTACGAAATTGGCAGCTGTACTTTTGGGGCCCTGAAAATTAACTGCAGGTGCAAATCTGAGTAGCTTTTTCAAGGTGCAACCCTTCAGAGTTGCACTTGCTGCCAAACTAGTGACTCAAAAGAAATGCTGATGCAGCTTTGTGGATTCAAATTATGCCCCAAAAGAAGCCATGCTTCTGATATTTTAGCCCTAATTGTCTCAGGATGACAAGAGTTCAGGAGCTCCACTTTTTACCTCTCTGTCCTGTGGTCTGGCCGCTAGACAATGCCTCTCTTTCTAACAGCTTTTTTTACTTTAATTAGCAATTATTGCATACGACTCCCAGAGCTGTTGCACTGCTGCTAGAACCTTCACTCGTGCTCCATAATCATCTTGCCCTGCCCAATTCCTGTTAACATGGGTTTCTCCCTTGGACGTGCACTTCATATACACTGACCCGCCTCCTGATTGCTGAGGAACATGTTTCTTCCAAGGCTGCGCTCTCAGGGGTGAAAAGGTTAATCAGGCAGGAGAAGGAGGGAGGTTACAAAACAGAAAGCTCACAAATAACTTGTTAATCAGGAATGACAGAGGAGGAAGTGCAGAGAAAGTTCAAGCCCCTATAAGTTAATGGGGTTTTGTAACTGGTCTGAGCAGAACACTGGTCCTTCGCACTCCTGTTTTCAATTACATTCAGGGTTATTAACAACAATGCAATAAGAGCATAAATGAGATCTTAAAACCTGAGCTGTTGTCTCATTCCCACTGAAAACAAAGGACCTTTTGTATTTTTGGTAAGAGTAGCGGTTGCCTCAGTGTTTGTTGCCAAAATTTGTCCTCCTAGCTCATGAAGTAAATTCTCTGTAATTTGAAGTCTTTAAATTAGTGTGGGATGGCTTTCAAAAAGATGTGCTTTATCTTACCCAGAAGCCATGGGCCTGATACAAAACTTGTTGGTGAAATTCTATACGGCCTGGGCATGCAGGGTGGGGTGCATGAGGGAATAAAGTCCTGGTTTTTTTAATAAATACTAGCATTGCCCATCCCATTGTGATGGTAGGTGTACACGTGGCCTCCTCCCTCCCCGCTGCTCCCGGGACTGGCTCAGGCCACGTGGCTGCCTCCTTTCTCGCTGCTCTGAGACCAGGAAGGCTGGAGCCACGTGGAGTCCTCCGTCCCTGCTGCTCCTGGGGGTGGGGGTTAGGGCCATGTGTCCTCTTCCCCGCCCCACTGCTCTGGGGATGCTGGGCCGGCATGTGCTCTTCCCCTCCGCGTGGCGTGGGAGGGTGTGCGCGCGGTTGGCGTGCTGCTCCTCCTCCTCTCTCATGGTGGGGGGACAGGGCCTCAGAGGAGGGGAGGGCTGTAGGTGGGGTTGGGGGCCTGCCTCCGCCTAGAATCTTCTCAAGTCTTCTCAAATGTTCTCTGTGACAGATGGCGTGACAGACACCTCTCCTTTTATAATAGTATCGATTTGTGTTCCTCAGGGTATCTGTTTAATATTAATCTGCCTGACTGCAAGGAGTTCAGTTTAAGGAAGTTGTAAGAAGGGGTACGAACAGGAAATGAAATACTGTAGTGCCAAAGATAAAGCATTATCATAGAAAATGCCAAGGGTGCTTGAGGAAACATTGGAGAAGATGTAACAGTTACCCCCTGTTACCCACTGGCTAGAAATGCCTGCTTTTCCCAAGGCAAAGCCTGGGATCAAAGAAAGATACTAAATCCTGGAAAAGAGACAGGGGGTGAGCAAGTTGGAGAAGGTTTCCAGGGAATGTCAGGGTATGTCTAGACTGCACCCCTCTGCGATAGATCAGCCTCTAGACTGCCGCTTTTCTCCAACAAAGCTCCGTATGTGAAAAAAGCGGTGGACATTTTTATGCTAATGAAGCATGGGATATTTAAATCCCCACTTCATTAGCAATTTCGCCCAGCCTAATCTGCATCCCTCTGCTGACAGAGGGGTGCAGTCTAAACATAACCTCAGTGACTACTGAAAAGGACACACATAGAAAAAGACACAGAAGCTGCAGCAAGCAGGCCACCTGCTCCTTCTGGCCTGAGAAGGAAGTAACTGAGAGATTGTAATGAACCGTTAGGGATAGCTTCAGAGGGGTAAACCGAGTTTTCTGTAACAGAAAAAACTTAAAAAACAACTAATAGTCTCGTAGCACTTTATAGACTAACAAAACATGTAGGCTGTGTCTAGACTAGCAAGTTTTTCCGCAAAATCATCTGCTTTTGCGGAAAAACTTGCCAGCTGTCTATACTGGCCACTTGAATTTCTGCAAAAGCACTGATCTCATGTACGATTGTCAGTGCTTTTGAGGAAATACTATGCTGCTCCCGTTCGGGCAAAAGTCTTTTTCCGAAAGACTTTTGCGCAAAAGGGCCAGTATAGACAGCAGAGATTTCTTTTCCGCAAAAAAGCCCCGATCGCGAAAATGGCGATCGGGGCTTTTTTGCGGAAAAGCGCATCTAGATTGGCCACGGACGCTTTTCCGCAAAAAGTGCTTCCTGCCAAAAAAAGCATCCTGCCAATCTAGACGCGCTTTTCCAGAAATGCTTTTAACAGAAAACTTTTCCATTAAAAGCATTTCCGGAAAATCATGCCAGTGTAGATGTAGACGTAGATGGTATCATGAGCTTTCGTGGGCACAGCCCACTTCTTCAGATGACTGGAGACTCCGGTCATCTGAAGAAGTTCGGTGTGCTCACGAAAGCTCATGATACCATCTACATGTTTTGTTAGTCCGTTAGGTAAAGGTAAGGGGAAACATTTTTATGTACATTGTTCATGCTCTGGGTATTTGCAGTTGCTCAGTATGGAGTTAGATCAAAAGAGGGCTTGTAAGGGGGACTTAGCTGGAAAGGAAGAAGAATGGCCTGGATAGCGTACATCCCAAAACATTCAAACACAGTAGCCAGGTTAAAAGCTATGGAGGGGCAATTCTTCTGCCCCAACCTGGTGACCAGTGTTCCCTGTAAGATGTGTGCTCGTGCAGCCATTTAGAAGAGATTCAAATGCCCAACCAGCTGATTAGCAGAGCACTCACAGCAAGGTTTTTTGTTTCTACTGGTGGGTGCACGTGCACACATGCTTTGGTGCACATGAAATTATTCCACACATGGCTGGAAAAAAATCTGAACGTGAATGGAAAAGATTAGAGAGAACATTGCTGGTGACATAGATCGTGTCTACGCTACAGGGACTACAGTGTCATGCATACAGCACAGTAGTTAGGCCAGCATAATGTAATGTAGACATAGTCTATGCGTGTAGGTTGAGAGAAGGGTTTTTTCTGTTGCCGGAGGAACACATTGCCCTAGCAATGGCAAATGGGTCAATGGAAGCATTCTTCTATCAGTTTTGCTGCATCTATGCCAACAGTTAGGTTGACATAGCTACATTGCTCACAGGGGTGGATTTTTCACACTCCTGTGCACCAAAGCTATGTTGAGCTACATTTCAAGTCTAGATCATGTCTAAGCAGCTTTGCCAAGGTTCGGAACCTGGAGATCAAAAGACACTGATCAGTTACAAGATCTATCCTGAAGAAAGGTGGGGGGCATTGTCAGCTGCTGAAGGCAGACCCAGCTTGAGAGTCAGTGTCTGTAGCAACTGGGCTGTAGCTTAGCTCCGTCTCCAAGTGTATGTCTGCTCTACAGGACAAAGTTGAATAAAGCTACGCAACTTCAGTTGGGGTAATTGCATAGATGAAGTTGAAGAAGCTTAATTCGATTTTTGGTGCTGGCTACACTGCAGGAAGTCTAAGGAAGAACACTCTTATTTTGACTGCCCCTTACTCCTTATAAAATGAGGGTTACCAGCATCGACAGCCTCTCTCGGTTCAAATAGGCTACCTTAACTAGATTGCTAATTTGGACCCTTGAAGATTGACAGTGATAGCGTCAATTTTCCTCTGCAGTGTAGACATACCCGAAGTGAAAGCTCAATCAGGCTGTGTCTAGACTACATGCCTCTGTTGGCAGAGGCATGTAGATTAGACAGATCAGCAAAGGCAAATGAAGCCGCGATTTAAATGATCGCGGCTTCATTTATTTTACATGGCTGCCGCGCTGAGCCGACAAACAGCTGATCAGCTGTTTGTCGGCTCGCGCGCTAGTCTGGACGTTCCCCCTGTTGACATCAAAGCCCTTTGTCAGCAGCCCCGTTATTCCTCGTGGGATGAGGTTTACCGGGGCTGCCGACAAAGGGCTTTGATGTCGACAGGGGGAACGTCCAGACTAGTGCGCGAGCTGACAAACAGCTGATCAGCTGTTTGTCGGCTCAGCGCGGCAGCCATGTAAATGTAAATGAAGTCGCGATCATTTAAATCGCGGCTTCATTTGCCTTTGCTGAACAAACAAATCTACATGCCTCTGCCGACAGAGGCATGTATTTTAGACGTACCCTCAGATCATGGCAAGCTGGGGATTTGGGGGAAATGCCAAGAGTAGATAAGCGGTAGGAGGATAGTTTTCTTTGTTGTCTGAAATTCATTTCTCTGCATGCTGAGAGCCTGCAGGCAAATTAATCACACTTTTTTTTCAAGAAGCTGCTTCTGTGAACTGCACACTATTAATATCCAAAGCAGGGCTGCTGGGTGGGGAAGGAGAAGGGGCAGCTGCCCAGTCTGAATGTCTGGATTGTGAGGTTGCATTCCCAGGCCTATTACTTGAAAGGGGAGAGCTAAAGGGACTCGAAAAGGGTCTCAGAAGGCACAATTTACCCAAGGCCTGAGCCAGAGGTCAGATTATAGCAGACTAACCCTTTCTGGCCTTAAAAATCAATGTACTGCATAGGTACCCACAGGGAAAAAATAGTGGGTGTGAGGCACCCACCAGTGGCAAGCTTCTCCCTCCCCTTTCACCTCCATGCCTCTTGTGCATTGGCAGCTCCACTGACCAACTCCTCCCCTGCCCTCCCAGAACTTCTGGAGCACCATGAATCAGCTGATGCACCGTGTTCTAGTTCCTAGAGCAGTGGTCACCAGCCAGTAGGTCAGGATCTACTGGTAGATTTTGGAGCCTCTGACAGGTGATCCTGACTGGTGTGGCCAGGAAGCTATCAAGCGCTGGCACTTCAGTTACCCCTCCACATACTGTCATGCTGCTCCTGCCCTCTGTGCAGAGGGATAGGGGGAAAACGGGGGAAGGGGACGGGGAGGGGGAGGAAGGGGCTTGTGCAGTGGGGGAGGGGAAAAATAGGGGAAGGGGTGGGAGAGGAAGGGGCTTGTGTGGAGGGGAGGGGGAAAATATGGGAATAGGTGGAAGAGGAAGGGGCTTGTGTGGAAGGGGAAGGGGAAATAGGGGATAGGATGGGAAAGGAAGGGGCTTGTGTGGAGTGGGAGGGGCAGAGGGAAGAAAGGGGAAGGCACCAAGGGATAGCGTGGAGAAGAGACAAATGCCAGGGGGCCAAGTGTAGACAATGAGGAAAAGGGCAGGAGGGGAGGTGTCAGTGGGAGGGGGTACAGGGTGATGCTGGGAGAGGAGCGGGGAAGGGCATTGGGGGCTAAAAGAGGGAGGGGAAGGTGCTGGGAGGAGGCTTGAAAGAAGGGATGGGCATGAGAAAGGTGGGGATGGAGCAAGTCATGTGTGAGGGCACAGAGGGGCATGAGGGGAATGGGGACAATGAGTGGTGAGGGGGTGGGCATCAGGGAAAAAGAGGGCAAAGAGGGCAGGGGCAGATAGGGAAGGGGGAGGCACCAGGAGAGTGCAGGGCTAAGGGAAGGTGCAGGTACCAGGGGATTCTGGTGGTGAAGCAGAAGAGCAGACACCTGCAGAGGAGGGACCAGCACCAGAGGAGAGAGGCAGGGCAGGTGTATAGAGGAAGGTGTTAGAAAAGGGGATGAGGAGGGGTAGCTCACGTGATCAGAGTGGGACTACTAGAAGAGTGAGCACAGAGGGCATAGAAGGGGGAGGGGGACAGGTCACAGGAGGGCTGAGGGCAGTGAGAAAGGCAGGAGTCAGATCAGCAGAGGAGGGTGAGGAGTTGGGGGACAGCCGGCACCAGGGGGAGCTGATGGAGCAAGGGGAGGAGACATGGCAGCAGAGAGAAAAGGTAAAGGTTTATAAAATATTTATTAATAACTTGGGTGCCACAGTGGCACATCCAAACAAGCCACATGAACTCAGTACTGGTGCACAACACAAAATTCATTCTGCTCATGGGAGGAATCTCTTAGGCTATGTCTACACTGGCGGCTTCTTGCGCAAGAACATCTTGCACAAGAACACATCCACACTGCCATGTGCAAGCTGTGCTTTTGCGCAAGAGCATCCATGGCAGTGTGGACGCTCTCTTGCACAAGAAAGCTCCGATGGTCATTTTAGCCATAGGGGTTTCTTGCGCAAGAAATCCCTGTCGAGCATCCACACTGCCCTCTTGCGCAAGAGAGCTTACACCTGTTAGAAAAGAACGTAGCTCTTGCACAAGACACCCTCTCTTACCACGCCATTCTGTAAGTTTCCTTGTGCAAGAGTAGGCGTGCAGTGTGGATACTCTGTGGGTTCTTGCGCAAGAATGGCTGTACTTGCACAAGAAGCCACGAGTGTAGACATAGCCTTAGAGGGAACACTTCCCCCAGCCTCTCTGCCCCTTAGTTAATGTCACACACATTGGGTTAATGAAATTGCAGGATATTTGTATGAAGGATCTTTGGTGGGGGCCAAATTAATCCCTGTTGGCAGGAGGGTGGTGGGAAAAGTCCTTTGAGAGGGGTGACATGACACCTTTTACTTCTGGTCATGTGTCCATCTTGCCCTGAGCGTGTTACCTCCAGAGGCCTGGTTAACGGGGGTCAGGGAGCGTGGTTAATGGGAGTCAGGGGCATGGTTAACGGGGGTCAGAGGGTGTGACTAATGGGGCACCACAAAAAATTATACAAACCTGCTGCCCCTGCCGGCATCCCACGGAGCAGTCTCTGTCCGTGGTGAGCCTGGGCCTGCCGTGGAGAGAGGCTGCTCTGCAGCAGCCTCCTCTGCTCCCTCCCACCCCTGTGCTGCTGCCTCTGATAGCTCTTAAAAGCTGACTCCCTATGCGTATTGGCTCCCTCCTGACCCCCAACCTGCTCATGGGTGGGTCTGATAGAGAGGCAGCAGCATGAGGGGGAGGCGGCTCTACATGAGCTAATACGTGTGGGGAGCTGATTTGAAAGCTGTCTCACTGTGTGTATGGACTCCCGCCTGCCCCTCTATCAGACCCACCCATGAGCAGCAGCGCAATGGGGAGCAGGCAGCTCTGCAGGATCCGGTGCACTTGGGGAGCTGTCTTAAAATCCAGTTCCCCACAGGCACTAGCTCCCACCTGCCCTCCGCTCTTTGCGGCCTCTGTATCAGAGGCTGCCAAGGTGCGGGGGAGGATGCATGTAGTCGACAGGATTCACTGATAATTGTGTAGTTGACTACAATGTTGACATCCTTATTTTACACATGGGGAAACAGGGGAAGCAGGCTGCCCAAGGTCACTCGGCAGGCCAGTGGCCAGGCTGGGAGTAGCACTTGGGTCTCCTGAATGCCAGCCTGGTGCCCTCGCTGAAGGCAGGAGTGGCAGTATTAACACCTGTGTAGCTCACCCCCAGCTGATGGCCACCGCTCCTGAAGACAGAAGTTCAGCTGGAGTCAGGGCTGCAAAGTAGCTCACGTTTACCAGCAAATACAGGCACGTCACCAAAGGGATGGCAATCATCACTGCTCTCGGCAGGTTCACCTGGGGAAGAGATCAAAGGGTGAGCTCAGGGCTCCCACGCAGCGATGCTTCTTGCTGATGGCCAGCTTGCCCTGGACTTGAAATTGTCTTGACACTCAGGGTATGTCTAGACTACATGGCTCCGTCGACGGAGCCATAGAGATGAGTTTACTAGACATAGGAAAATGAAGCGGCGATTTAAATAATTGCCGCTTCATTTAAATCAAAATGGCCGCCGTGCTGTGCCGATCAGCTGTTTGGCAGCACAGCGGGGCAGACTGGATGCGCCATGGTTGACAAGGGAAGCCGTTGTCGACCGCTCAGGTAAACCTCATTTCACGAGGCATACCGGAGCGGTCGACAAAGGTTCCCTTTTCGACCACGGCGCATCCAGACTGCCCCGCTGTGCCGCCAAACAGCTGATCGGCACAGCGCGGCGGCCATTTTGATGTAAATGAAGCGGCGATTATTTAAATTGCCGCTTCATTTTCCTATGTCTAGTAAACTCATTTACATGGCTCCATCGACAGAGCCATGTAGTCTCGACATACCCTATACGTACAGCCAAACCTTTGGTAGAGTGAGAGTGGACATGGTCAGAGGGGCATTCTTGTGCCATTACCCCTAGGCTGTGTCCAGACTCCATGCCTCCGTCGACGGAGGCATGTAGATTAGCCAGATCGGAAGAGGGAAATGAAGCCGCGATTAAAATAATCGCGGCTTCATTTAAATTTAAATGGCTGCCCCGATCTGCCGATCAGCTGTTTGTCGGCAGATCGGGAGAGTCTGGACGCGATGCCCCGACAAAGAAGCCTTTCTTCATCGACACAGGTAAGCCTCGTGAAACCAGGTTTACCTGTGTCGATGAAGAAAGGCTTCTTTGTCGGGGCATCGCATCCAGACTCTCCCGATCTGCCGACAAACAGCTGATCGGCAGATCGGGGCAGCCATTTAAATTTAAATGAAGCCGCGATTATTTTAATCGCGGCTTCATTTCCCTCTTCCGATCTGGCTAATCTACATGCCTCCGTCGACGGAGGCATGGAGTCTGGACACAGCCCTACTGTCCACAGGTGAAGCCCTGAAGCACATTTCTGAACGACAATCTAGTGTGTGAAAACTAACACACAGCGAGGATGTGCGGCAGTAAATGGATGATTTTATTGAATCCCCATGAATCACTGTAAAACATTTAGCAGACGCTCTAACAGTCCTTATACCCCGGTGCGGCTGAGCATTTATTGGCCAGCACTCAGAACAGTGGCAGAGCCTGGACCAAGCTGGCTGAAGGGAAAGGGATGTGGGTTCTGAAAGGCCTGGATGGAAAAAGAACAATTTAATGACACGTAGGGTTGCTTCAAGGCCGAAATCCCCCCCTTTTCCCCCTTTCCCACTTCCTGCCCTTTGTGAATGGGTGCGGCATGGAGGGTGAGGGCACATGGTGGCTTGCGTATGAGTAGGGAAGGGAACGGGAACCATTTGTTGGTCCAAGGAAAATCAGAGCTGTGTGCTGAGTGGTCTGTTCTCCCTGTGACCACTGCAAGTGTTTATTATTATTCCCAGTCCTCACTGTGTGGCCTCTCTTCTGAGTCATTCTGCAGAAGCAAAGAGAAATGGGAGTGGGCAACACAACCTCTCTGGCAACTCCAAAGACACACTGCTGTGTCCTTTAGCAGTGGAGAGGTGTTAATCCAAAAGGGCAGTGGTGGAAGGGCACTTTGGTAGTTCCCCTGTCCCTTTCAGGGCTGCTCACTGAATGCAGGGGCTTCACTTTCTGGGGTGGTGGGGGTGGGATGAGTGCAGAGGTGCATGTGGAACACCAACAGGTTGAATCGAACATGGGGCCTCTGGAGCTTTGTGCATGAGTCTCTGCTGAGTCTATAGCGCAAACTTATTCTCTCTGTAAGTGGTCTCAGTGCCAAGAGGTAGGACAGTGTACCACACCCAGATGGTGTGCGTGTTACACATGTATATTTTATGTAGTTCTTTGCTCCTTTATCACAGGAAGGAAACTCTGTCCAATAGCTAATCAGTTTCCTCTCAGATTGCCACCCAGTCCTGAGGGCATAATTCAGCAAACATTTGGTGTGGCAGAAATTGAAGATGGCTCCCTGGGTTTAACAGCAGGCCAAATGGACATGGTCCAGGTTCATAGCTCACCAAACTCCTCCACCCAGCACTAGAGGGGTCACCCTCATTAGAAACATCTCTCTTCACGTGCTTGGCAACCATTCATCTCTCCATTCTTCCAAACTGTATTGGAGACATGGAACAGGTCCATGAAGATGTGGTTCTGCTACTGCTCTCAGGACAAATGATTGTCTGGCACAGCATTGGACAGTGGACGGAAACAGTGCAGAGCGCTGTTGCGAGGTAAAGATGGCTGACCCAAAGGAGGATGGGGCAAGAAACTAAGGTGTGGGTTCTGGTTCTGGTTCTGGCTGAGGGGATTCTGGACTGAACCTGGGACAGAGGACAGAAGTGCAGGAGAGGATGTGGGGTGTGGGCTCTGGGCGGGAGTTTGGGTGCAGGAAAGGGCTCAAGATTGTGGAAGGGGGTTCAGGATGCTGGCTCCTGGAGGCAGGCTCTAGTCAGGCAGCACGTACCACAGGTGGGGGTGCAGTGGGACTAAAGCAGGTTCCCTGCCTGCCTTGGCACCACACCACTCCCAGAAGCAGCCAGCACAGCCCTCTGGGCAGGCAGTGCTTACCTCAGGTGGCTCCAGATCATTGTGCTGTTCCCGGAAGTGGCCTTGACAGAGCCAGAAGATTCCAAGTCATGAACGCTAGGCCAATGCCCTCGCCGCTAGACTCTCTAGCTCCACGAATGTTTTCATAAAATGTCTCTTACGTATTGGTTAGTATCTGAGGGTTGAGTTATGACTGAATAATGATTTTTCAAGGGAGCCATCTGTTTAACCACAATTCCTTAAGATTACACGCTATCATTTCCCACCCGAAAGCACTCCTTGCCTAATGGAGGAAAACATTATAATTATGTTCTCAAGTGAATGATTAAACCATTCATTTCCAAAGTCATATTGCACTTTAATCCATTGCATGGTTCTCGATCATTTTAACGTTAGCTTATTTGCTGCCAGTCCTGAAGATCACCTGGTTTTTTGTATCATCTCATGAACACTGCACTGAAATTGATGAAAGATCAGAGTGGATTGCTGAACATTGAAGGTGTTGAAGGTTTAAATCACATTTAGGCAGTGGTTCTCAAACTTTCTGGCCCATGACCCACTCCACTTGATACAAACCTTTCCACGAACCACCAGCCAACCACCCAGGATGACAAAATGGGTGGAGGAGGGGATGGTGGTGTAGGGTCTGGGCAAGAAGTAGGGTGCAAGGAGACCCACCAATGTGGGGGGCAAAAGAAATTGCCCTGGGGCTCAGCCATCCAAAAGGGCCTGGAGCTCCTCTGAACTGCTGCAAGAGTGCCACAGTGCCAATCTGCATGGCTTTGAGGGCTGGAGGGGGCCAGCACTGTGGTCCAGGCAGCAGTAAGGACTAACTGCCCTTGGCCCCACCTCTTCCAGGGGTGTGGAGACCCCCACCTTGCTTCGAGACCCACAGTGACTGTTGTCCCCACTGGGTAAAGGAGCAGGCTGGGGATGGGGGGGTCTGGGTGTAAGAGCAGGCTGGGGATGGCGTGTCTAACCAGGAGGGAGGGTGCAGGAGCAAGGGGGGATGCAGTAGCAGGGTGGTGGTGCGAGGTCTCAGCAGGGTGTGTGTGTGAGGGGCACGGAGGTGTGGGGTTTGGGCATGATAGGGGATGCTTACCTGGACTCGTGCCCCTCGCTGCTCTCAGGCACTGCATCCCGGGCACTGCCTTTCACTGCTTTCATTGGCCATGATTCTGGCCAATGGAATCTGTGGGGAAGCTGCAGGTAGCAGCTGGGGAAGGGGAAATGGCAACACATGGACTCCACTTGCTCCCTCTATGAACTGGACCCAGCCCATGTGGCTCATGGTTCTCCACCCCACCCTGCAGCAGGAAACCAGGGCTGGGGCACCAGCCTGGCGGGGCTGCGGGGCTGAAGCGCCATCGCGGGCTCCTGGCTGCAGGGGAGCAGGTTGAGCCTCAAGCCACAGCCCATTTGCAAGGCGCTTGCGGACCACTCGCATGTGACAATTAGTGCCACTGCCCTACAGATTTTGTGGATATGAATACGTGTCCATTGCCAGGATTTTGGGTCTGTATTATATATCAAGTAAGATTAGGTCACTGCCTTCTGGCCTTACTAGCTATGAATGATCAAATAATAAACACAAGGTAGATATCACAAGTGGAGATCACCTGACCAAAATCCTTCCTGTTCCTATCTGTACTGTGGCTCAAGGTGCTGTATTTCCGTACATTGTCACTCTCCATCCTAGACTGAGGTGTCTGCTTTTCAGTGTTTAAAATTCTTTGGGAAGGAAAGTTGTGCAAGGTAAGATATTAATTGCCATTTAGATTAATATTGAATGGTGCTCCTTCTACTAGATCCGTAAATTTGTTTTGTGATCCATTGGTCTGAGATATGCTCCATAGACTTTAGCATTCATGTGGCTCTATTTAACCATAGATTGGTCACTATTTTAATCCCGAAATTGTGGAGAGAGATTAAGGGAAGTTAAATGATTTGCCCAAAATCACAGAACAAGGCAGGAACAGAGCCCAGCTTGCTTGGCTCCATGCTTTAACCACAAGACAATACTGACCCTCTCGTTAGCAAAATAAAATCAAGGGTGCTATTTGCAAAATTAAGTAAATAAGGACATGTTATTTACTCACAGCAAAAGAATGAAGGGGTCATCAAGTGAAATTAATAGGCAGCAGGTTTAAAACAAAGAAAGGGAAGTATTTCTTCATACAACACACAGTAAATCTGTGAAACTCTTTGTCAGAGGATGTTGTGAAGGCCAAAACTATAACAGCATTCAAAAAAGAACTAGATAAATTCATAGAGGATAGGTCCATCAATGGCTATTAGCCAGATTGGGCAGAGATGGAGTCTCTAACCTGATTGTCAGAAGCTGGGAATGGGTGACGGGATGGATCACTTAATGATTCCCTGTTCTGTTCATTCTCTCTAGGGCACCTGGCATTGGCCCCTGCTGGAAGACAGGATACTGGGCTAAATGGACCTTTGGTCTGACCCATATAGCCGTTCTTTTGTTCTTATGTAAAATTAAACGAAGAAGTAAAGTCAGTTAAATTCACTCACTTCAGGCTTCCTCAGTTCCTCCGTCACAAAATTCAGGTTGTTCCACCCATCATAGGACCACAGTCCCTGATAAAAGGCCATTCCAACTGGCCCAACGCCTGTAGTTGTGTCTTGAAAGGCATCCTGGAAACTCTGAGTTTGTCCATTGATGAGCAACACTATCCCGCCGATCACGATGACCAGCAATACTAAGAGTTTGGCCGCTGTAAATATGTTCATAATAGCTGTGGCCAGCCTCACATTGAGACAATTAATGATGGTTAAAAGCAGAACACAGCTGGCGGCTGTACACTTGACCACTACCGGGGGGCTTGAACATCCTTGGTAAAATGGAGCAACAGCATATTCGGCAAAACTTAAAGAAACACCTGCCACACTGGCAGGCCTTACTACAATGACAGAAGTGTATGCAAAAAGAAAAGCAGGAAGAGAGCCAAAATTCCTTAAAATATAAATATAGTCCCCCCCTGACTCTTTAATTAAGGTCCCAAGTTCAGCATAAGACAGGGCTCCAAACATGACTAGCAGACCACAAACAGCCCAGATGAGGAGACTACCTGCAGGGCTACCCATATAGTACAGCACCCACTCTGGAGACATAAAGATCCCAGACCCTATCATAGTGCCTGCAATTAACGACACAGCGCTAATCAGTCCAACTTCTCGCTTCAGCTGTAATGTCCTGGTCTCTTCACTTGGATCTGCAGCCAAAGTAGAAGAATCCATCCTCTTCCTTTTCCTCATAATGGAGCTGTTAGTATGTGCTGCTTCGGAGAAGGAGTAAAATAGCAGAACTGAATGTTTCAAATCAGGACTGTCTCAGTCTGTAAGGTCACAGTTAATAATTACAGTAGTTAAGTAAGTTACTTCAATGTTACTGTTCTGCCATTTATAGACTGTCATGAGATATATGAACTCTTTTTGTTGCCTTACTTTCCCTTTATTACCATCTCATCATGTTGTAATAACGCAATGCTGTTATTCACCATGCTGGCGCCGATGCTGAGCTCCTTTTACTCCCATTGCAGGTGATGGGGACTCATCTGTACTCAGCATCCCACAGGAGAGGCTCAGCACCTTGCAGCATTGTGTAATCCTGATGAGTTTTCAGATTTGCATCTTATATGTCCGTGTAAATCCAAAGCTGCAGATAAGCTAAATTCCCATACCAATATGCACTTTATTCTCCAAGTCCAGGGCTGCCAATGGGGCGAGAGAGGAGGCAAAGTGGGCCTGGAGCTTCAAAGAGGTGCAAAGCTCCCAGCTTCTGCCACTGCTATTACAGAGTTTGAATTGCCGCTGGAACACATACTGTGTGCATGGCTCTGAGGGCTGGGGGGTAGGGTTTCCAGATGGTTTCAACAAAAATACCGGACACACTTGACATTACACCGCAATCTACATTACATCGGATTTAGAAAATACCAGACATTTATATTTTCTTAATTTGTTTCCCAAACAGAAAGCTCAAATACTGGACTCTCCAGTTCAAAACCGGACACCTGGCAACCCTACTGGGGGTGGGGGTTGCACTTATGGCTGACTGCTCTCTGCCCCACTCCTTCTACCCTCAGCCCCACCTCTTCCAGTAGCACAGAGCCTGCCTCCTCCCACCCCCCGCAACATCTTGCCCCGGGACCCATGGTGGCTGTCAATCCCGCTGTCTATGACTGATTAAAGTCACTATTCAAACAATTTTGAAAACTGGAACTGTAGCCCCTGCATGCTGCTGGAGTTCTTGCCTCGGTTTTTCCATTCCATGTAAAGGAGCTGTTTAACAGGTCCTTCCCCCAAAAAGGCTGGTTATTGCACCTTGTTTGTGTTACCCACACACCTAGTGGGTGTGGTTCATTCACTGTCCCACATAGTGGCACTTAGACCACTTACAGTGAGAGACAAAAAAGAGTGAGCGCTACAGCCTCAGCTGAGAGCCAGCTGGCTTTATAGCTCAAGCTGTAGAGGCTCCTATAGTAAGCTCCAGAGGTCTCAGTGGTTACATTTGGACAAGCACTGCTTTTGGTTTCTAAATCAAAGACCGTGCAAGGGTCAAAACCAATCCCTAGACACAGTGCCCACAATTAAGGGCAGAGTCTGGCTCCACTTGAGTGGTTTTATAAGATCGAGGGAGAAAGTTTGTGAGCAGCTGTCTCCTCCCTAGGCCCTTCTGAGGGTACCAGCTAGGGTGTGTCTAGACTACAGAGTTTTGTCGACAAAAGTGGACTTTTGTCGACAAAACTATGCCTGCGTCCACACTACCGCTGAGTTCTGTCGACATAACGTCGACAGAACTCAGCAGTTTTGTCGACGTATGTAAACCTCATTTTACGAGGAATAACACCTTCTGTCGACAGAGTTTCTGTCGTCAGAAGGTGTTATTGAATGGAAACTGTCCTTTGCGTCCAGACTACCATGTTGACAAAAGCAGCTTGCTTTGTCGACAGAACTCAATGTAGTCTGGACGCGCTTTGTCGACAGAAGTTTTGTCGACAGTATCTGTCGACAAAACTTCTGTCGACAGAAGCCTGTAGTCTAGACGTACCCCTAGTGTCCCCATTCCATGTGGCAATCTTACATAGGGCATCGCAGCTGCTGCTCTTGCCTATGTTCCTCTTGCATCCTGGGACCATTCTGCTTGCACCGACTGCTGCTTTGTTCCCAGGAGAGGTAAATTGTGCAGCATTTTCTCCACTTGAAGGGAAATTATAAAGGACAAGCAAGGACTAGTTTGGCTTATAAATTATTAAATTTGTAATCTTATTTATTTCAACATCTATAATAGATAAAAAAGGCTTTGATACAAGACTTAATATATGGTACCAAGGGGAATAAATTTAGCAAGCGCCCCACAGCAAAGAATAACAGGAAAAAACAACCTTCCCAGAATCTTACCCACTTATACACACAAAGAAAACCAAACTCCACCTACTCACAAGTGTTACAGAGCTGGCTGAAATTTTCCCACCACTTAATGATGGTTAAAAGCAGGATACAGCTGTTGGCTGTACACTTGACCACTACCGGAGTGCTTGAGCATCCATGGTAAAATGGACCAATAGCATATTTGGCAATGCTTAAAGAAACACCTATCATGCTGGCAGGTCTTACCACAACAACAGGGGTGCATGCAAAAAAGTGAACAGGAAAAGCCCTGAGAAAATTTGAATTTCATTTCCTGTGTGGCCAGCATGGTTAGCAGGCCTCAGAGCAGGCAGCACACCTGACCATGAGTTCCATGAGTTCAAGTTCCATGAGCTTCCTGAGTTCCCAGGATTGCAGACGAGCACTGCCAAAGAGCGTGAGGGAAATGCAGGAACTCATTGCTGTGTGGGGAGAGGAATCTGTTCTCGCAGAACTGCAAACCAGCAAAGGAAACATAGATAACTGTGCCAAAATCACAAAGAACATGGAGGAGAAAGGATACTCCAGGGATGCCCAGCAGTGCTGTGTGAAAATTTAGGAGCTGAGGCAGTTGGATCAAAAGACAAAGGAGGCAAATGGATGGTCTGGCACATCACTGCAAACATGCCACTTCTATAAGCAGCTGCATGTGGTCCTTGGAGGGGACCCGACCAGCTTCCCTAGTCAATCCATGGATTCCTCCCAAGCAGCCTCAGGCAGCAGCGTTGAGGACAGCATGGTGGAAGAGCAGGAGGAGGAGGAGAATGTTCACAAGGTGTGTAGGGAAACTGAGGTCCCCAAGAGCCAAGAACTTTTTCTAACCTTGGAGACAATCCCCCCCATCCCAGAATGTCTCACAGTCGGGCACTGATCGTGGAGAGGACACTTCTGCTGAGTTCACATTTTTTATCTTGCTAAGTGGGTTAAGGCTGTCGAGTGTGATCTGTGCCTGCTAGCGTCTCTGGGGATGGAGCGGGAATCCTCCCAGCACATCTCCATAAAGCTTTTGAAGAGGAACTTTTTAATCTATTTCACAAGGTTTCTGGGGAATCCTGCTTTATTCTGTCCTCCACGGTAGGACACCTGTCCGCACCAAGCCAGCAGTAAATGGCTTCATATGATTAAAGCACAAAACATTGCAGATAAGTTCCAGGTTTCTGGCCACATTCAGTCAGCTTCAGCTCCCTATCACTCTGTGTGAGTCAGAGAAGACTGATCTCTCACACGGTAACCTGGATGACGCAGTGGGAGCTATTAGCTGATGTGCCTGCGGTAAATCTCCTTTTGTGCATCCCCAATGAAGCATGACTTGAGCCCCTGCCCTGCTCTGCCATCACAGCCAGACTTCCTGCTTACTCCCTCCTGCCCGCTCCCGTGGAAAGGGAAAGTTGCACTCTCCCAGGAAAAGGGGGGTGCTAAATACATGGGCTCCATGTGAAGCCCTGCCCTACGCAGCTGTCATGCCCAGCCCACTGCCTCCTCCTGCCCTCAGGCATGCCGTGTCCTGCCTCTTACCATGCTTGCCACCAAATGGAGTCCAGCTGGTCTCCTAAGAACTCTGACATGTACCTGCTGCAAAGTGGTCACCTAAAAGCACAACTGGGACCTTGGACATAACACATTGTTCTAACAGATTAAGCTTTACACTCCACAATGTATCTCCTGTAAAGTTTGCCCTTCACTTTTTTGTTACAGTGGGAACCGCAGTCAGCCTGCTGCATACTCCCTCTGCCCCGTCAACTGTCTACCTGGCACAAAGCTGCAGGAAAGAGATGTTCAGGGAGCAAATGCAATCAGCCAGCATGGACAGCGAACGCATAAGTGAGTGGAGGAATGCGGTGCTGGAGGGGATGCGAGTGGAAGGTGAGGAAAGGACAGTGTACATAGAATGGGAAGTGAAATCCCACGGGATAGAGTTGTTGTCCATGACGGATGTGATGGACCGCACGGCGGCACTTCAGGACACCTTCCTGGAAAGGTACCATCCCAGCCCTTGCAGGGTTCCCATCTCACCAAGTTCCACAGCCTCCTTTCCCAGTGGCCCTAGAACACAGAGAGGCAGGGAGTGAAGGGCAGCCTCACGCTCAAACCCCAGAGAGGTGTCGCGAAGCACAAGAATGTCCTCACACTTGTGATCACACATACCCCAAAGCTCTCACTCTAGACTCCTTTTCTATCCCTGCTCATATCCCCTAAATAAAAATGCATGATTTCTGAGCAACAGTCTTTTTATTGCTTGTACTGAAGGGATAGGGGGTTACAGGCAAGCACAATGAACACAGGGGCACCTCGTTAAGAGCAACATGCATGATGCTCAAAACTGGCCATTTATAAAACTGCATCTCTGATTAGCACTACCCCAGCTGTGCTCTCCTTATTGCTTTGGTGTCTGGCTGCTCAAAATCTCTGGCTAGTTGCTGTATCTCAGACAGATACATGTCAGCCTTGCTCTCACAAATATTATAGAGCACATAGCAGGCTGCTACCACAATGGGAATGTTGCATTTTCTGACATCTAACCCACTTAGTAGACTGCAGAACCTTTCCTTTAAATGCCAAAAACCACATTCTATCACCATTCTGCACTTGCTCAGTCTGTAGTTGAACTGCTCCTTACTGTGCTCCAGGTTAAATATTTACAACTTCATGAGCCATAGGACCAAGGAGTAGGCTCGGTCTCCAAGGATTACAATTGGTATTTCAACATTTCTGATGTTAATTTTCCAGACTGGGAAAAAGTTCCAGTTTGCAGTTTACCAAACAGGCAGGAGTTCCTAAAGATGTGCACATCATACACCAATCCAACTGTCCCACATTGATGTTGGTGAAATGGCCCTTGTGATCCATTAGCACCTGCAATGCCATGATTAGTTAGTCCATGTGGCTGTAGAAAACAGGTTCACATTCCACCCTCGGGAACAGACAACAAATGAACTTTTCTAGTTCATTGAAAATTTTGGAAAATTTCAAATGCATTTTAATCTCAACCAATTTCCCCTCTCCCAATTTTTTGGAACTGCCAGCTAATTGCAAATCTGTTATTCCAGATCCAGTCCATTTGTTCCTTATCTCCTGCCTAAACTAACAGAATTTGTTTCTATTAGCTAAGTGCATCCTTGTTGTTTGAAACATGTTTCTGAAGACTCTTTTAAAAGTGATCTGTGAAGAATACTTTACTGTTGCCTCCTATTTTTGCTTTTATGAAGTACGAAGAAGATCTAAATGCTTTGGAAAAAATTAGGCTCAGCTTGTTTATTTACATAAAAATATAAATTTCAGTCTTTCCTGTTTTTGCTGGAAGTCTACTTGGAGTAGCAGAAAACAGGAGCAGAAGTTTTTTTCCAGCACTTACTATAAGATGAATAGAATTATTAACAAAAATCTTTCCTCACCAATAATTTGATTTAAATAAGTGTTAACATCAATGAAAAGCAAAGTGTTTTAAATAGGCTGCCTAAAAATCCCTTCTCTTCTCAATTGTTCAATTTTCACTGTCTTTTGATTTGTGATAGCATCATCATGCTACTGGTTTAGCAGTGATCCACAGTCTTCTAAATAATACACGGTATTCCAAACCTGAATTTCAAGTTTAAAAAGCAAGCATAACAAAATCTTTTGTGAAGCTGGACTGGGAAACCTGTTAGGTTTTTTATTACAACAGAAAAGAGCACAAACTCATTTATTTTCCTCTGTAGGTTATCTTTCAAGGAGAAAGGTAAATGACCAGAAAGCCATAAAATAGTTTCTCAATTAAAAAAAACACAATAGATGTTCTCCAAATACTCAGCTTACTAGTATTTCCGAAGCAGAAAACTGATAAATGCTGAGTATTCTTTCTGCAATACCCAAGGCGGCCATAAAGCCTTACAGATGAATGAACTGCAGTTTTAACATGAATGAATGGCTATATGATCTCCAGGAGGTAGTCTTTTGCTCTCTTTACTAAAGGTTGGTTTTCAGAGAAAAAAACTGTTGCCAAAAGTTGTGGCACAAGGATGTGTTTTAAATAAACTGATGAATGTTTATGAAGTGCTTGGAGATTCTTGGAGAAAAGGCAGTGTAGCATTGCTAATGAGTGTTATATTTAGTGCCAATAGTATAGTCTGTTGTGGACCCCATAGTCTTTCCTGCTGAAGCCATTCCACTGTGGATAAATAACAAATGAGTGATTGGAGCAAGGGTTGGTAGGATGGAAAGAGTAAGGCATGGAAACTGCTCTGTAGCCTTCTGGTTAATAGGGACCCACCTAGGAGGTAAGAGACCCAGTGTCTAATGTCTCTACTCCAGCTGCTCTTTATTTGAACAAAGAGAAACAGCTTCAACAGGCGAGACGGAGGGAGGGAGCCCCACACTGGACTATACTGTAGTTCACTGATTAGCATAATGGTATAAGAATCTGTTCAACCCCTTTTCTCCCTCAGACACAGAAAAATTGAACATGGGTCTACCCCAGCCTAAGCAAGTGTTCTAACTACTTAGCTAAAAGTTACATCACTTCCTAATGCCACTGCTACAGCAACTACATGTGGACACCTAGGTGCCTAGTGGCCTAGGAACTAAGTAACAAAGACTCATTAACTGGTATCTAAATAACTTTTTCTAGTGCCTAGAGCAGGGGTAGGCAATAGAAAAAGGGGTCACTCCAAGAATTCTTGACTCCAAGGGGTCAAGAACCGCGCTCTTCCATGATATTAATGGAGGAGGTGTGAGGGTTGGGATGGAGGTTGGAGGCAAAAGGAAGTGTGGGGTAAATTATGGGGGATGGGGTCTGGGAGAGAGTTTGGGTGAAGGAGGAGGTTTCAACCTGGATCAGGGGATTGGGATGCAGGAGGAGATACAGGGTCCGAGAGAGTGTATGGGTGCAGGAGAGGATTCTGACCGGCGGGAGGAGTGTAAGAGGGAGTGCAGGATCTGGGAGGGGTCTGTGACTTGGGGCAGTGTATTGCATTACTGGGTCTGGGAGGGGGTATGGATATGGAACAAAGTTCCCTTAAGCTGCACGGTATCATGGCCCTGCAGCTGCTTAAGGAGCCCTACTCAGGGTTACCATGCATGGAGCTGCCTGGCTGGGGAGGGGCATTTCTCCCTCAGCTACAGCAGCAGCTCCCTGCTCAGGACAGAGGAGTGAGTCTGCAAGCTGTTGCTGTAGCTGAGGGAGAAGTGCCCTTCCCCTAGGCAGGCAGCTCCATGCACAGCAGCCCTGAGCCCCTAGGTGGGGCTCATTAAGCAGCTGTGAGGTCGTGCTACCACACAGTTTAGAGGGAACCTTGGCGCAGCAGCCGGGGTGCAGAGGTTTTGGATTGTGACCTTGGTCAGGAGGGAAGGAAGGGAAGATAAAGGTTGGGTGGAGGGAGCAGCTGGGATGCAAGAGGCAGGTTCTAGCCAAGAGGTGCTTACTTTAGGCAGCTCTTGTCCAGCAGCCCAGTGGGACCCTCAGACAGGCCCCTACATGCCACTCAAAGCAGCTGGCTGTGAGGACCATATGCCCTCTGCACACTACATGCCTCTTGAGGAGAGAGGGGCCCTCCATGTACTGTCTGCACCACAATCATGGCCCAGGCAGCTTCCATTGGCTGGTTTCCAGCCAATGTGAGCTGCAAGATTGTGCTAGGAGTGGGGGCAGCATGTGAACTACCCCTTGCCCCAGCAAGTAGCATGCTGAGTGCACATGGCCCCTGCAGTTGGCCGCTTTGAGCGGGCGTGAAAGGATGAGACAAGCACAGAGCCTGCCTGAGGCTCTCGATGGGATGCAAGATGGTGGCTGGCCAGATCTGGTGGTTTGGCAGGCTGGATCCAGACTGTGAGCCATATTCTGCCTGCCCCTAGTCAAGAGAGGGGCCTATTTCCATTCCCATTATGATTTAATAGCATTTCCAGGTGTCCAGTTTGTAATGGAATACTGAGTCAAAAAGGGACCCTTCTCAGGCTAGTGAAAATGAATGAGTGAGAGTGGCAGGGAAAGCAAGTGACGGGAATGGAGGGGAAGATGGAGTGAGGGGAATTAGGCCTCAGAGAATGGGTGTGGTAAGGGTGTTGGTTTTGTTTGGTCAAAAAGTTAACAACCAGGACATCTAGTAATGTATAGGAATTTGGGGCTGATTCTCTACTCTTTACACCTGGATGAGTCATTTACCCCTGCTCTAAGTGAGTGTACATGTAAACATTCTCATTTATTTGCCTGTGCATAGCCATTTTTCCAGGTTTAAATGATTGTTTGAGATGTGAAGCAAGGGAGACACAGACTGTGTGTATTATTCAAAGCACTATTCACATACTGAGCTAAAAACTAACTTTTTATGAGCTGTATAAAGAGTGGTTTCATTATTGTTCTCCCTAAAAAGATTTGAGCAGAAACGGTCAGATTACTCTTTTCCTCCTCTTGTGATTAGTGGGATCTTGCAAAACTCTTAGCAGAGCTGATTAATAAATCCAGTATTTAACAACTCACTGTCAGGGGCACTGAGACCCATTAAACCAAAGTGAAACCCTGTAAATGACAGAGACCACTTCAAGGTAGGGGGCATAACCTCCCGCCCCCTCAACACTCTTAGTTGCAGAACCTATGCTCACTGATATTTGTTTTTGTCTTTGAGATCCAACTTGCTATTGCCATCTGCTGGCCTACAAATGGTAAAACATTTGCCCTGTCAATTTTCAGTATTATTATATGCTTACTTTTCCTATATTTAGGAGTTTGAAAACTACTGAAAAATTAAATTTACATGGAACACTTTTAAATGTTGAAACTTAAGGTTAAAAACTAAGAAATGTAAACTTGCAGGTCACATTGAAAAGACGAGCATATATAGAAAACAAAACATAAACATAAATAGAAATAGTTCCACAGAATATCTGGAGGCAGATAAAATATACAGTGCAATGTATATGTTATCTTATTTATTTATTTATTTATTTATTTATTATATTAATGGTAAAACCTAAGGGTCTCAATAAAAAATTAGTATCCAACCTGCTGGGCACTTATTAAAATTATAGCCTCTGCTCCAAAGATCTGGAGGAGGAGTTAATTCAT
This sequence comes from Pelodiscus sinensis, assembly GCF_052426305.1. Lineage (NCBI taxonomy): Eukaryota > Metazoa > Chordata > Testudines > Trionychidae > Pelodiscus > Pelodiscus sinensis. Next base: position 20,429,752 of record NC_143054.1, read on the forward strand.
GCCACTTTCACTGAGGATTGTGACCCCTTTCTAAGAAACTTGGGCCAGTTTAAGGGGTAGGTGTAAATCCTGTGAAATCCATACAAATAAGCTGAAAATTGAGATTTCAGAGATGGTTGGCATTGAATTGTGAGTTCTAATCTAAAATGAAAACAGGTCATTTCTGGTGAGTAGTGCTAGCATGTGGATCTTAGCCTCAACCAAGATATGAGATGTCTTTTTTTTTTAAGGCAGAAGGAAATAGTAACTGGGATAGAGGAAGTCCAGGAGAGTAAAGCCAAGGAACAAACAAGATGGTGGAGTAAATTTACATTGCCTGGTTTTGTTCTTGTTTAACAATAAAGGCAAGCCACAGAAAGCAGGATGTTGTAAGTTTGGACAACATCTGATGTACATAAACTGTATTTAAACCAGGGTGAAAAATCCATCTACTTACATACTAGTAACAAGTGAAGAATTTTCTTCAATTTCCTTTCATGATGCAGCATTTTCTGGTGCAGATTCTCTCAAACTGTGGACCATGAACAAGTTTAAGAGGGTTGTAACTGCCTAACCTTTATTTCCATTTTTAAATAATATAGCAAAGCACAAATTTGCAATAAGTTTATGGTATCTATGGGTATGTCTACACTACATGGCTCCGTCGATAGAGCCATGTAAACTAGTTTACCCGGCCATGGCAAAGAAGCAGGGATTTAAATAATCCCTGCTTCATTAAAATAAACATAGCCGCCGCGCTGTGCCAACAATCAGCTGATCTGGCACAGCACGGTAGTCTAGACACAGATCGGTCGGCTGGGGAAGCCTTTGCCGACCAATCCCGTGAAACACGTGGCGGCCATGGGATTATTTAAATCCCCATTTCTTTGCCTATGCCGGGTAAACTAGTTTACATGGCTCCGTTGACGGAGCCATGTAGTTTAGACATACCCTATTAGGGTGAAACAACTTTTTGATTCAGACAGTGGAAGAAATAACCAAAGGGAAAAATCATTTTAGACTTGATTCTGACTATCAGGGAGAAATTGATTGCAAATATGAAGGTTGAAGGCAATTTGGTGAAAGAGATCATGAAACAATAACTTTCATGATTCCAGGAACTGCAGGAGTGAAAGCAGCAGAATAAAGACAATGGGGTTTCAATAAAGGACACCTTAACAAACTCAGAGAACTAATAGAATTCCTATTGGAAGAAAATCTAAAGCTAAATGGGGTTAAGGTAAATGGTAGTTTTCCCTAGAGTCAGAGATTGTTTCAGCTACTTCCTTAAGTATCCAGGAATGAATTTTGTTAGGCCCCAAAGACTTGAACATATCTAATTTATCTAAATCTTCTTTAACCCAGTCTTATCTTACTTCATGTTTCTTCACCCTTATTGTTAATATTCATTGTGTTAAGCATCTGGTCTCAATAAATCTTTGCAGTAAAGTCTGAAAAAAAACCAGGCATTAGTACTTTAGCCTTCTTGATATGCATTATTAGCTCTACTTCCTTGCTAAGTAGGGGTATGTCTACACTACAGCACTAATTCGAACTAACTTAATTCAAATTAGTTAATTCGAACTAAGCAAATTCGAATTAGTGCATCTAGACCTAAAAACTAATTCAAATTAGCATTTTGCTAATTCGAAATAGCATGTCCACATTGAGTGGACCCTGAACCGAGGTTAAGGCTGGCCGGAACCAGTGCCAGCAGGGCATCAGGTTAGGACTTAGAGTGTGGAGCTGCGGCCTCAGGCTAGCCGAGGGCTGTGCTTAAAGGGACCCAACCCCCACCCTGGACATACAGTTCTCAGTGTTCCCCACTTGCTTGTCTACCTCGATGAGGGACAGCAAAGCAGTCCTGTTTTGGAGTGCCCTGAGTGCCCACACTCGGCTCATCACAGCACTTGGCCATCAGCCCGGCTGCACTTACCGCAGGCTGCCATCCGGGGGGGTCAATCAGGGGGCTGTCAGGATCCAGGAGGCCCTGCAGGAGAGCTTCCACCCCGAGGAGCCCGCAGAGCCACCCCAGTCCTCCCCATCGGGGGCTTGTGCCCCATTCCTCCCTCACCCCCTTCCACTTACCCCTCCCTAACCCCCCTTCCTGATGTAAAAAATAAAGGACACGTGTGTTCAAAAATAGAATCTCTCTTTATTTAACAAAACGGGGGGGGGGATAAAACTCTGGGGAGACTAGGAAAAGGAGAAGAGAGAGGGTGGGAGAGGGGAGGGGGAAACCTGGGAGGAGGGAGCTGGAAGGGGGAATCCAGGGGAAGGAGGAGGAGGGGAAGTATAAAACTATGGTACGCCATATCTTCAGTACTGTGTACAGATGTGGTCTCCTCACCTCAAAAAAGCTATTTTGGTCTTGGAAAGGGTTCAGAAAAGGGCAACTAAAATGATTAGGGGTTTGGAACAGGTCCCATATGAAGAGAGGTTAAAGAGATTGGGACTTTTCAGCTTAGAAAAGAGGAGACTGAGGGGGGATATGACAGAGGTCTATAAAATCATGAGTGGTGTGGAAAGGGTGAATAAAGAAAAGTTCTTCATTAGTTCCCATAATATAAGGACTAGAGGACACCAAATGAAATTAATGGGTAGCAGGTTTAAAACGAATAACCGGAAGTTCTTCTTCACACAGCACATAGTCAACCTGTGGAACCCCTTGCCGCAGGAGGCTGTGAAGGCTAGAACTAAAACAGAGTTTAAAGAGAAGTTAGATAAATTCATGGAGGTTGGGTCCATGGAGTGCTATTAGCCAGGGGGTAGGAACGGTGTCCCTTGCCTCTGTTTGTGGAAGGCTGGAGATGGATGGCACGAGACAAATGGCTTGGTCATTGTCTTCGGTCCATCCCCTCTGGGGTACCTGGTGTTGGCCACTGTCGGTAGACAGGATACTGGGCTAGATGGACCTTTGGTCTGACCCAGTACGGCCGTTCTTATGTTCTTATGTTCTAAGCTCAGGGCTCAGGATCGGGGGTCTCACTGGACCAACTTGATATTCATGCAAACCTGCTCCTGGGTTCGCATGCGGCCTTTGGTGGCCAGGCTGGCAGCTATCCTGCCATAGACGGCCACTTTCCTGTGCCTAGTGAATGTTAGAGGCCTCCCCCCAAACCTCGATGAGGTCCATGATCTCCACACTAGACCAGGTAGGCGCCTGCCTCTTGCGGCCTTGGGCAGGCTCCTGTGAGCCGCCAGCCTGGTCCTGGGAAGAGGCGGAGGGCTAGGTGGCAGCGGGTGGCTTGCTCATGCCGTGCCAGGTGCAGGGTCTGCTGGCTGGGTGCTGGCAGGCTTGCAACTGGCACAAGCACCGTAGCCAGACCGTGCCCCTTTAAGGGCTCCGGGGCTGGGAGGAGGGCAGAAGAGTTTTCCTGGTTTGGCCCAGAGTGGCCACCAGGGCAACCTGGGAAGGGCTAGCCTCCCACTAGTTCGAATTAAGTGGCTACACAGTCCTTAATCGGAACTACTTAATTTGAACTAGGCGATATTCCTCGTAGAATGAGGTTTACCTAGTTCGAATTAAGCGCTCCGCTAGTTCGATTTAAATTCGAACTAGTGGTTTGTATGTGTAACCCCTATTAAAGTTAATTCGAACTAACAGCTGTTAGTTCGAATTAACTCTGCAGTATAGACATACCCTAGTGGACTTATACTTTCCTTCATCTGTCTTTTGCTTCTCATGTATCTACAAAGTCTTTTCTTGTGGCCTTTCATGACTCTTACTCGGCATAAGTAAATCTAACCTGTTGCCTGTCTGATTTTATACCTACATGCCTGTCTTATTCTTAGTAATCTTTAAGATTATAATTTGTGTATTTTCACATTTTTTGTAAGATTCCTTTTTGATTTTCAGACCATTTAAAAATTCCTAGTGGAATCACACTGCCCTCTTATTATTCTCCCTATCTCTTTCTTTAGCATTGGTATAGAGTGCTGTTGCACCTTTAATATTGTCTAGGCCTGAACCATTAGCAGTTATCTTTGAGAACTCATGGAGGAAAGGTGAAGTCCCACAGGACCGAAGAAGGACAAACCTAGTTACTATTTTTAAAAAGAGGAACAAAAGGGTCCCTGAAAATTATAGACTAGTCAGGTCAGCCTAACTTTGATACTTGGAAAGATATTGGTACAAATTATTAAACAAACAATTTGTAAGCACCTAGAGCAGAAGTTCTCAAACTTTTTGGCCCATGGCCCACCACTCTCAATGCAACCCTTTCTGTGGACCACTAGCTCACCACTCATGATAACTGAATGTCTTCACTTATCTCTAAATACCCTAAAATTTAAATTATTCATATTAAGCTACTAGAGCGTAAAAATGTAAATACGCAGCTATAATGTAAGGGGGCATATATAACCAGTAAGAAAGGAAATATTTGTAATCAAAATCATTAAACAGATTAAGCGCTTCAATATTATGATGTCTGTTTACCAAACTGTTTTAAATAAAGTAAAATATTAATTTATGTCCAAAACAAAAGGTTTCAACGTCATCTTTATTTATGGCAAGGGTAGGGACCTTTTTTTGGGTAGCGGGCTACTGACCCACATAAAAATCAGTCAAGGCCACACAAGTTAGACACAACAACAACAACAACTACTACAAGAACAAACCAACAACCCTCCCTCCCCCAACCCTACTGATATGGCTCAATTGAGATACCTCATGCCCCTTGTGCTCCAGCCCTGGGGTAGGTGGAGTAGGGTGAGGGAAGGGAGGACAAAGTTCAGGGCTTTCTACAGGCCAGATTAACATTTGTGGGGTCCCCTAGGCTCAGCTGTGGGGCCAAAAATGAGGGGTTCAGTGTATGGGAGGGAGCTGCAGGAGAGCAGGATAGGAGTGCATGGTCTGAGCAGGAGGGGCATGTATGAGGGGGATGAGGATGAGGGGGTCTGGGCAGAAGGTAGGGTACAGGTGGGGGTGCAAGATCTGGGCAGAAGGGAGAGTTCAGGAGCAGAGTGGGGGTGTGGTGTCTCAGTGGAAGGGGGTTTGTGTGAGGGTCAGGTGTGGGTTCTGGGCATGAGAGAGCTTGGAGGAGCATCCCTGGCTCTGTGCACCCTGCCCATCCAAGACTTTCCCCCTACTGCTCCCATTGGCATGATTCTGGACAATGGGAGCAGCAGGGGAAACCTCCAGGCGAGTGGTTTACTCTGCTGCCGTTCTCCCAGCGGGGCGGGGAGGAGGGAGGAATAGCAGCATGCAAAACCACTTCCTCCTCCCATGAGCTGGTTCTGGCCCTTGAGGCTTGGGGCTTTTCTCTTCCTCCCAACAGCAGGAAGTCTCCAGGTTGGGATCACAGCAGAGCTGGAGATGGAGGAAGGGCGAGCCCTGAGCCCACAGCCCACCTCCAAGATGGTAATGGAACATACGTGGTCTGCAGACCACACTTTGAGAATCACTGACCTAGCGGGCATTATGTTTATAATGTAATAGCCAACATGGATTTGTCAAGAACAAATTGTGCCAAGCTACATTAGTTTCTTTTTCTTTTTTTGACTGGGTCACTAGACTATTAGATGGGAGAAGCAGTATCTCCATTTTAGTAAGGCTTTTGATACAGTCCCATATGACTTTCTCACAGGGGAAATGTGATCTACATAAAATTACTATAAGGTGGGAGCAAAGCTTGTTCAAAGACTAACAGTAGCCAGTGATAACTGGGGTATGTATTTGGTGGGACCCCACAGAGGTCAATCCTGAGTTTGATGCTCACTGATATTTTTTACTTGGACTTTAGAGTGGAGAGTATGCTTATGTGGGTAGCACCAAGATAGGAAGAGATGCTAGAACTTTAGAAGATGGGATTAGAATTCAACATTGCCTTGATATATTGGAGAACTGGATTGAAATCTACAAATTGAAATTGAACAAAAGCCAAATTCTGAAGGGAAAAAATCAGTTTTTGAAAAGGGCTGATATCAGTCTGATGTGTATTAACAGGAATACCACATGGGAGGTAACTGTCCCACATATATGCTTTAGAAAGAATTATTTTAAAAAAGAAAACCATGTTGTCTTGAGAAAAGAAAACTGAAAGAGGATCTGAGAACAGTCTTCAAATATGTTAAAGACTGATATAAAGAGGACAGTGATCAAAATTGTTATCCATATCCACTGAAGGTAAGACAAAAAGTAGTGGGCTTAATATGCAACAAGAGAAATTTAGGTAAGATGTTGAGGGGGCCACTGTCTAACTTTATGGCTACGTCTAGACTGGTCACAAATTCCGGAAAAGGGATGCAAATCAGGTAAGTCAGCATAGGGAAATCCGCGGGGGATTTAAATATCCCCCGTGGATTTAAATAAACATGTCCGCCGCTTTTTTTCCGGCTTGGGGAAAAGCCGGGAAAAAAGCGTCTAGACTGGCACGATCCTCCAGAATAAAGCCCTTTTCCGGAGGATCTCTTGAAAGTAGGAATAAGAGATCCTCCGGAAAAGGGCTTTATTCCGGAGGATCGCGCCAGTCTAGACGCTTTTTTTCCGGCTTTTCCCCAAGCCAGAAAAAAAGCGGCGGACATGTTTATTTAAATCCGCGGGGGATATTTAAATCCCCCGCGGATTTCCCTATGCTGACTTTCCTGATTTGCATCCCTTTTCCGGAATTTGTGGCCAGTCTATACGTAGCCTAAGAGTAGTTAAACTTTGGAGTAGGCTTGCAAGGGAAGTTGTGGAATCCCCATCACTGGAGACTTTTAAGAAAGGTTTAACAAACACATGTCAGGGATGGTCTAGGTTTCCTTAGTCTTGCCTCAGTGTAGCAGAGTTGGACTGGTGACTGTTCAAGATCTCTTCCAGACATACATTTTATGATCCTATGAATGCTCTCTAGGCTCCATCTTAGGTGCCAATGCAAATAGTAGGTTTGCCAGGTTTGGGGAAATATTGATTGTCCTCATCAATAACACTATCAAGTAGTGGATTCATAACATATGATCAAGAGTAGCTATTGGGAGATACTGGCTCTTCTGAATTCTTCTAAATGCAAATGGATGAAACTTACAAGTGTCTTTTTCTGCCAAACTTTTAGCATTTGTCCAATATGCATGGAAATGAGATTTATACATGAGGCATTCCTGTTTTGCTATCCACTGGCCGGATGCATGGGGAGTGGGGGAGGTAGATTGCATTGATGTCATTGTATTGGGATTTGGCCTCAGCAATGTCAGGAAAACACAGCCTTTGACAAGAATCCAGTCTATTTTATCTCAAGCCAATTAGACATATTGTTGAATTTACTAGGCAGCAGAGCTGATCATTTTTTTAATTTTGCAGTTTTTCTAAAAAATAAAAAAATTAAAAAAAGGCTTTTTAACCTATCAAAATATGATTTTTCCTTCTGTTTAATCAACATTGTAGGAAGCTTTAGTGGGAAAAAGATTGTTGGGAGAACTGAAAAAGATACTTAATAAGGATGTAAAAACAGCAGACTTTATGAAAGCTAAGCTCACCAATACATGCCACTTTAGTATTTTATATGAAGACCCACCACCTAACCTAGACAAATTATCTTTCACACTGATTTTTGTTGACTTTCACCTGGCAAAATTTAGAATCATATTGTTTAAGACTGGGGTATAGGCAAGGAGTTTAATTGCTGAACGTGGCTCTCTCCTTGCAAAACAGGCACAGATTCAGCAATGGCTTGCATCTCTCAAACACAGAATGTGATATGGGTTCTCAGCCTTGGGGTTGCCAACAGGAGCAGTAGGTTCTATGGGTCATGGCTGCAGGAATGGAGGTTCCAGTATGGCAAAGTTGGTTCTTGTATGGAAAAGGCTAAGAACCATTGATCTAGTGATCAGAGCATAAGACTGAGAAAACCTGAGTTTTACTGCAGGATTCCTGTCACCTTAGGCAAGTCACTTAACCTTTGTATGCCTGAATTTATCTCACAGTAAAACAGTGATGTTAATACTTATTGCATTAATTAGGTGTGGTTTGAAGGTCAATCTATTAATATTTCTACTTCTAAGATGCTAAGACAAAGGGCATTATAGGCATATAGTATTGTTATTACTTAAGCCCGAATCATAAGTCTCTGGAAGGAGTTAGGCACAGGCTTTTCTTTATTTATATCAATAGCCTAATACAGGCCTAGGCAAAATACCCTCTGCGGGCCGGATCTGGCCTGCCAAGTTGCCAGATCCAGCCCACAGACTCCCTGCCTCTCCCCACTCGCCTCACCCGGCACACACACCCGGCACGCTGCTGAGAAATGGGTCATTGCGAGTCTGTTTAAACAGATGTGAAGCCAGAAGAGGGAGGAAAGGGTTTACATGCTGCTTCAGCTCCCAGCATAATCCCATTGGTCAATTTCTGGACTATGGGGGCTGCATCTTGGGAAGTACCCTTTCCCTCAGGTTCATAGGTGTCCAAAAACCACATGGCCCCTGCAGCCAGTGCGGGAGCAGAGCTGTAGGGAAACCTGGACGGCCTGCCATGGCAATAAATGGTGAGGTCTGCCTTGACCACAGTGCGGATCTCTAAAAAGCAAAACCCAGGCCTGTCTAAGTCTGGTGCACGTAGAACGTAGGCAAGGTCGAGGGAGAAGCTTTGAGATGTTTTGCATAACAATTCAGATTGAGCATCGTGCACAAGACCAAGTCAAGAACTCACGACAAGCAACCTTGTGCTGGTACTTCTGTTTCTGATAAGCAAAAATTACAGATACAGCCATAAAACTGTCAATTACACATGTAGTTTTTGCAATATCCTGAGTAGCAGGATGTACCCCAAATAGGGCATTGGGCATTGGAGGTATCGTATACAATACGTAATCAATTGGTAAATATTATTAGAACGACCAAATCCCGCTTTGCTATAAAATGGGATTAGTAAAAAGAATCGATGGGAGTGAGTGAGCAAGATTGACACAGGTCCTGCTTGTTGTAACTAGAAGTAATAGACTCTTTATACCGACGGCCCCAGTGCATGGCATTCTGATGGGTGGGAATCAAAGGGACCGTGACCTCCTGCTTGGTACTGTAGGTGACATACGGGTGAAGTGTAAGTAATCTAGGCTTTATTGTTGTATTATAGTAGATCTTCTAGTAATTGCTTTTGCATTGCTTTGTGCTGTATTAATTGCTTTAAAATGTATAGTACAGGTATTTAAAGTTAAAATTGTATAGTAATTGTTTTTAAGGCTTGTAAAATTTAAACAACTATATTAACTGCTTAAAGCTTGCAATAAATAAGAAAATGGTGAAGTCTCTCTGGAGTGTCCTGGTTTCCCTTGAATCTAAAATAAATCGAACCACACGACAGGGGAAGGCCTGGGGTCTGCTTGACAAGGCTACTGGCTGGGAGTCAAGCTGTTAAGTCTCTCAGCCAGAGCCTGCATCTAGCACCCTAACCTTTGCTCCCCACCCCACATAACCCCAACGCTCTTCCCCCCCACCTCACCCATATCACCTCACAGATCCTGTACCCCAATCCCCTGCCCCAGCTCACAACTCAAACCCCAGCAGCCCAGTCTGCTGCCCAAGTCACAACTGCCTCCTGCCCTAAGTCAGTGGTGCTCAATCTTTTTTAATTTTTGGGGTGGAGGAAAAAAAAAGCCAGCTGGAACATTTTGTTGCAGCCCCTTTAATGTGCCGGTCTGACCATGCTGCGTGCACGTTGGATGCCGAGCCGAGAAAACAAAATGGTGGCCAGCCCGGCGCTGTGACCCCCCAGGAAGACAGCCACGACCCCCTTCTCTAGGTCACAGCCCAAACTGCTCCACCCCCCTATAGCATCCTAGTCCCCTTCCCCAGGTCACAACCCGATCTCCTGCACCCTAGTTTCTTGGAAAAGAGAGAGAAGTGTTCATGCACCCCAGCATATTGAGGGCACTCGAATATTTTCCCTCTTTCATCACCTCAATCAGTTAGTAAAAATAGGTTGCATAACAATACACTGATGGCAGAGACAAATGGTCTTTTTCTCAGAATGATTATATTCATTAACGAGGCTATTTCTTTGAACTTCCAGTGCTTTTTAATAAAGACTAAAAGTAGAATACTTATCTACTTATAATTTTATACAATATGTACATGAATCAAATTTAATCTAATCTTATTTACAGCTTCAGCTATACTTTGTAGTAGGTGCACTATGTGATTTTAATTGCATAAAGTACGGGTATACTCATTTTGAAGAGCTACTGCAATTAACAATTCAAAACTGAATCGGAGAAAATTATAGTCTTATTGAGACATCTATTATCTAAAAAAAGATCAGATTGTAGCTGCTTATCAGTAAACCAGGTGGAATCATCTGAGGCCAAGTAATACATAATCTGAAAGCCAGCTGCTGTTATCTCTGCTTTGGGTTCATGTTCACATACACAATATTATGTCATTAGCTACTCACCCTCTATTACAATGAATAGCCATCTCTGACTGTTGTGATGTTGAGGTATGTTTATTATGTACATCTATTTATATCCCATGCTATTAAGGGGAACTGAATGACTCAGAAACAAAAGTTGGCCTACTGGGGAAATCAGTGTTCTAACTATAGATCCTGGTTCAGTCTGCAACCTAATCCTGCTGTGCTCTGCACTACTGTAAAGGAAGTTTATTTGTGGTAACTTGTCTTTGGTGACGATGCTTAAGTTAGGATTGTACACTTGACTCACTGATCTTTCACTTAAAATGTCTGCAGAATGGTGTTATTCAACTTATTAAAAACATAATAAAAACAATAGAGGTAAAGCCAACTAAACTTTATAGAAGCCTATACATTTATTTAAAAATTACAAATCTAGCATATGACCAGCTGTGAAAGTATTGCCATTTGGTTGTGAAAATTCTGCCTCTTGTAGGTCCTTCCAGTAAGTGGAGAAACTGATGATGGAGTCTAGTATGTTTTGATGCAATTTTATTTCTTAACAAAGAATGTACAAAGTCCTCTTTCTCTGAAAGCAGACAGAAGGAACCAAAATAAAAGAAGATATTTTCTTTGCTCACACACCCAAACTTCTTTCAGCCAGCAAACCCCAAAATCTTTCTCTGTAGGCTTTTCTCAGGGTTGTGCTACCAGCTTTCTATTCCTTCACTCCCTCTCTGGCTTTTCATTCATACCAATGCATGCTCTCAATTCCAAGCCAAAACTCCTCTGCCCACATGGTTCAAATTCCTGAGTGGACACACGTATGCCTGTGTTTTAGGCTGGAGATTGCTTAAAATATAAAGGGCGGTGGTTACACCTCATCTAGGACAATATAATGTAACGCAGCACCTATTATTATTTATTTTATTGGTATTATTTTAGCAGTGTGCCTAAGTGCTCTAATCATGGACCAAGACCCCATTGTAGTAGGCGCTGTACATACAAGGGGAAAAAAGACAATTTCTGCTCAAAGGAACTTAAACTCTAAATAAGACAAGAGATGACAAATAGTTACAGACACACAGGTGGGAAGCGCAAGGAAACCATGAGACAATAATGATCCTTTTGGGCATCCTGGGGAAAGGAGAGTTTTAAGGGGAGTTTTGAAGGAGGATAACATATTAGTTTTACAGATATTTATGGGGAGTTCCTTTCTAGTATGAAGGGTAGAAAGGGAGAAAACACAGATGTGCTTCTTTGAAAATTTAAAAAGTTGGCAGTGTCGGCTGGTATCAAGAGCCCATTGAAAGCCCTTTTTACAGTGGATCAGAACTTACAGGTAGGTTAGGTATAGGCTGTGAAGGACCTTGGAAGTGAAGACAGCAGAGGTGAAAGTAACTGGGTGTGCCTTGGTGAACAACTCTGGAAAGAGCTGGCTGAGCTATGGCAAAAGCCAGCAGGCAGCTATTAAAAGAGCTAGCAGGGACCCGAATCAGCCACTGTGGTGAGTACAAGAGGTGACGTCAGCTGCTGCCCCATACCAGCCCCCCCAGGTAATGCCCAGTGGTAGAAAAAATACCCAAAAAAGTTACTTGGGTAAAAGTACTGCTACTTTGAAAAACATATAATGAAGTAAAAGTCAAAGTGTCCTTCTGGAGGACTACTTGAGTAAATGTACAAAAGTATTGCATCTTAGTTGTACTCAAGTATCCAGAAGTAAAAAGTAGCTGACAAGTTTATAGTAACAGACCTAGGCTGGAGGACTATAACTAAGAAGGAGAAAGGCAGCTCTAAGGCAGCCCTGGTCAATCAGGAGCAAAGGAGATAGGGCTGCTGTTGATTAATCAGGGTCAGCTGATCTCACCTGAGGATGTCATGGAGCCTTTAAAAGGAACCCCCCTCCCCCCCCTTTTCAGTGGGGGTGGAGAGAGGGAGGAAGTGGAGTGAGAAGAGACCTGACCAGACGAAGAATGGCAACAGTGCCAGAGATAGCACAGTGGATGTGGCAAGCTCCAAACAGGTGTTTTAGGCACAACTTTTCTGGGCAGCCTGAGACCCCAGCTGAGAGCTGAAAAGGACTGTTTTGGCAGCCCAGGCTGTCCACAGAGCACTGGCTTCAATGCCCTTGGTGGCTGAGGGACCAGAGCCTAAACCCTTCCAAGGGCTGGTAATTCAGTATGGAGCTTGCCCAGTGAAGGACTGAGCAGGATACTGGGACCCAGGAGTGGGTTTACCCTGCCACAAGTGTGTGTGTGTGTGTGTGTGTGTGTGTGTGTGTATATATATATATATATACACACACACACACATTTCAAATCTGAAATTTAAATGTAGTCACATCCTTCATTTATAAAGCTAAAGAGTAACCAAATTAAATACAGGAATCAAATTACAGAAATGTATTTATTTTGTTCACATTCACAAGTGTGCATTTTAGCATTGTAATGATTAATTACAAAAATGTTTGTTCAACCTTAAAAGCAGTTGATTTTCAAAATGATCAGAGTCAAGTCTTGCTCTCCTAGGACAAAATATGAGTCCAGCAATACTGAAGAGTCTCTCACAGGCAGCTGAGGCAGGCAAAGGTGTGTTGGACCTGATGGACACCTCCTTAAGGCTATGTCTACACTACACTGTTCTTTTTTGGAAGAGGCTTTTCTGATATTTGGCCTGCCCATACTGGGCCACATGTCGGAAAAAACCCTTTTTCCGAACATCCCTTCTTCCTTGTAAAACAAGGTTTACAGGGATGCTGGAAAAGCACGTCTGCTCGTCTGAAAATTTTTTTGGAAGAGAAGATGCATTCCCTGGATGCAGCAGAGTTTTTCTAGGATACCTCTGGAAAAATTCTGTAGTGTAGACATAGCCAGATTGTAGGAGAGGATGGCAGCATATCCATAGGCTGTGTCTAGACTGCACCCCTTTTGCGGAAAAGGGATGCAGATTAGACACAGCGCAATTGCAAATGAAGCGGGGATTTAAATCTCCCCCGCTTCATTTGCATGAACATGGCTGCCGCTTTTTTCCGGCTTGGGGCTTTGCTGGCAAAAAGCGCCAGTCTAGATGGGGATCTTTCGGAAAATAAAGCCTTTTCCAAAAGATCCCTTATTCCTCTTAAAAGCAGTGTAGACGGGGCCATTTTGCGCAAAAAAAACCCACCCCTTTTGTGCAAGATCCTGCATACCTCCTTTTTTGAGGCATAAGAGATCTTGCACAAAAGGGGTTTTTTTGTGCAAAATGGCCCCGTCTATACTGCTTGTTTTTGCGCAAAAACCCCTTCTGCAAAAAGCTTTGGCAGAGAAGAGGCAAATGACAGTGTGACAAATGCTAATGAGCGCTTCATTTGCATTGACTCTGCCAACAAAAGGCTGCAGTGTAGATGTAGCCTGCATGACGATTGGATGCTTTGTGCACGTGGTTGTGCTTTAGCAAATCAGAATGCTGGTTTGCACCGCTGTCAGTGGGGTGATCAAAGAAGTGAGTAACTAAGAGCTTCCAGAAATGATAGTGGAGTAAAAAGTACAATATTTTCTAAAAAAAAAAAAACCCTACTTGAGTAAAAGTCAAAGTATCACAAAAATTACCTGAGTAAAGTACAAATACTGAAAAAATATACTAGAGCAGTGTAACAAAGAATTTCTACTTAGTTACTTTCCACCTCTGGTAATGCCCCAGGCTGCCTGGGCCCCACAGATAACAGGAGGTACTGTCTCATCCATAGAACAATTGAGGCTGCTGCTGTGGGGTCCCCTGAAGCATGAGGCCTGAGACAACTGCCCAAAACTGTCCTATGGATGGTATGGCACTGTAATCAGACGCCATTTAGGTAGAAGCTGTTATGTTGCATTCAGCGGCAGGCCGAACATATGAAATACAGGTTATATCTCTCTTAACCGGGACTCTGGTCTGGCAACATCCATGGTCAGACAGAGCCCAGGAATAGGGAAGCCATGGGAAAGGAGCAGTGTGTGTGTGGGGGGGGGGGGGGGGAAGGCTGAGACTCAGCCGGAAGCCAGAGCACAGGGCGCAGAGGGATGGGTGGCACAGCAGGGAGTTCTGGCCCCTGCAGCCAGGTGGTAGTGGGGGCCCAGCAGTGGCAGCCAAGGAACTCTGGCCCTGGCCATGGAGCTTGGGGGCCAGCAGCAACAGCCAACGAGCTGCAGTCCTGGCCATGGAGCTCGGGATGGCAGCACCAGCCATGGAGCTTGGGAACGACAGTGGCAGCCACAGAAGTCTATCCCCAGCAGCAGCCAGGGAACTCCATCCCTGGCTGTGGAGATCCAACTCCAGCGAAAGCCATGGCCAGACAGGCAGCAGTGGGGCTAAGTTGGAACCTTAGCCAGGGGCCGCAGGACATGTAGCAAGCGACTATCTCCTTGGGTTCAGGAAATCCCCTTGGTTGGAACCAGTCGGATCTCCAGGGTACTGGACAAGGGATGTCCAACCTGTAGGAATTGACTCTCTTCCTACAGCTGTGTGTCTCACTGATGTTGATGATGCTGATACACGAGAGGACCAAATAAAGTAAAACCATGTTGATGTGTGGTTCATAAGAAACCCCTGGAGAGTGCTTAGGAAAGCATTATCAATTATTAATGCCTTAACATTTATATCCTAGCATTTTTATTAAGTAGCTCAAAAATGCATTGTCAAATTAAACTATAAATAAGTATTTTTAAGTTTCCCTTCAGCAAAAAAAAAAAAAAAAAAAAAAAAAAAATAGAAGTGGCATTTTTTTGGTAGTGTGAACTTAAAGTTTGAATGCTGCTCTTACTGTGATAAGTTTCAGTTTTATTTTTCAAATCACTTTATAATTGCATTTACACATTTTTCTATTTTGCTTTTTTCATCCTACAAAGGACCAGTCAGACCAGGTAGAGATCACATATATTTGTTTGTGAAACTTATGCTGATTAAAAAAATACTTAGCTCTTACAGGTATGTAATATAGCATTTTACAAGCATTAGCTAATCCTCACAAACACTATTGTGCAGTAGAAAAGTGTCTTTCTGCCCCCATTTTACAAATGAAGAAACAGGAGAGGTTAGCAGAATATTTTTAAGTGATCACTAATTTGAGACTCCCAACGTGAGTTTTTTTTTCCAGAGGCGCTGTACAACTTCCTCCAAAGTTCACAAATCCTCTCAAAAATCTTAGAACTGCCTGTAAATTATGCACATTTTGCTTATGGCTCCCAGGAACTGTTTTGTCTCCTGGTTTGTCCATAGTGTAGCAGTGCTTCTACAATGCTTCCTTTCCTCTAAATAGGCCTCTGTGCTGTGAGGTTAGTGCTTTGGGAACCACTCTATTGGTTCTAAGCCACCTGGGAAATCCCCCTCGAATGTGGAAATCCCCATGGAGCTGGTTAAACTGGATTTACAGAACTTGCTATCAGTAGAGCCTTCCTAAAGACTGCGTTTGGACTGAGATTTGGGTCCACTGGTAATCATGTGAGTAATGCTTGAAAGAATGGATGTGCGGACATCCAGCTTTGGATATCAATATGTTTGTAAAGAGCTGTTCTGTTTGAGATATATATATATATATATATATATATATATATATATATATATATCAATCACAATTAGCTTACATTGTAAGATTTTTTTTATTACTATTTATTCCACAATTTCTTGCGGAACCCCTGACGATGGTCCACGGACCCTCGTTGGGAAACTGGCATAGGCACACACTTTCTTCTTTCATGGGAGGCTGTACTCATTTTTTTATTTAAATTAGTTAATGTTAAGACTGAATACACTTGCTTATTGTTTATGTAAAAGAAATCAATGGAGCTTCTATTTACTGATGTTTTGGTTAGATGGGTTGCTTTCTGGATCACATCTGTGCCTGTGTCATGCTGTTGGGAGACAAAAGAATTGGTGCGTAGGTAAAATCAATTTTTTGTTTTGAAACCATAATTTCTTGGTGAGCTGAGGCTTGACCATCCTTTTTTTCTTTTACATCTCTCCGCTGGAATGAACAGTTTCTCATCTGAGGAAGTGGGTTTTGCCCACGAAAGCTGCAAGACTACTCGTTTTTTTTTTTAAATAAACATGGCTAGCCCTCTGAGGTTCTCTTTATTGATAATACCCATGCACGTGCGCACGTTTCTCCTTCTACTGGCCAAATTCTGCAAAGCTAGCTGAATCTCTACGGCCGCTGCATTACAGAAATTCACCCCTTGCAGCCCAGCCTCGTCTTATTGGGTGGGCGTAGGGTTTCACTGTTGTGGCTAGTTCAGGTCTTTCTCTTCCAGTGACAACTTGCGACACTAGCCGTGCACTCCGGCGGGAGCTGGATCCGGCCCTGCAGCATGCTCACATCCCAGGCGGTGCAGGCGAAAGGAACAATGGGGCGCTAGGAGTTCCGCGTTCGGCACGCCACCGCGACCTCCCCCCCCCCCCCCCCCCCCAACCCGCCTCACGCACGCGGGGCCGCTGGCACATCAGAGCGCGCGCAGACGCCGCGCGCCAACGCCGCTGATAGGCGCGCGGCGGAAGGGACTCGAGAGTTCCTGCTGCCCGCCCCGCCTCCGTCTCCGGCCGCAGCGCGCCTGCGCAGTGGGGGTTGCCGCGCTCCCTCTGTGTGTGGGTCTCTCGCCATGTTGTTGTGAGTCTCTGGCGGCTGAGGTGGGGGGAGGGGAGGAAGGAAGGAGAGACCCGGAGGGGGGGGGCGGCGGGGACAGGGGTGTTTCAGGGCCCTGTCCGGCTCCGTTCCAGGGAGCAGCGCCGCCAGCCAGCCCGTGAGTATCTCCCGGGGCCGGGGTAGCCAAGGCCGCGGGGGGGGGGGAGCGGCAGCGGGCGGAGCCCCCTCGCTTCAGCCCCCTTTGTCTCGGGCCTCGAGGCCGGTCGCCCCGTTGGTCGGGGCCTGGTCGATGGCGGCTGGGCTCTCCTTTGTGCCGCTCGGCCCAAGCAATCCGCCGGGCCGCTGTCGGGAGCCGCACAAAGGGGGTGGGAGAGGGAGCGAGGTGGGGGAGGGGTCAGAAGGGGGGCGCATGCGGGGGGGAGGGGTCGCCTGTGCGGGGAGGGGGCAGTCTGGGAGGAGGGGGAGCGTGCATGGTGGAGGAGGGGAAAGGGATATTCTGCAGGGGAGGGGAGTGTTGTGGGGTGGGGGATTGCGGTGTGACCCTTTACACGCCTTCGGGATGCTAACACCACACACCCTCTTTGGTGAGGGAGCTGCGTTTTAGGTGAGAGGGGAGAAAAAGCCTCGGTGAGTCGTTTACGCCAAGGCATAGAATTTAGATCAAACCAGAGGTGAACTTGTGCCTGAAAAACAGACCTCTGAGGCTGGGAGGGAAAGGGTGGCAAGGAATCAAGAGAGCAGTGGTCACTGAAGGGCACAACTGAGATCTAGGCACAGGAAATATTTTGGAAATGCGAATAAGGTTTTTGAATATCTTTGAGCTTAAGGCCATAAGGGACCATTAGACTATTTAGACTGATCTCAGTATTTCACAGGTTATTCTATCTTCTTTATTGGGGATATGTAAGTCTCTCTCTTTTTTTTTTTTTTTTTTAAAGGCACGTGCGGGTAGGGAGCTTAAATGCATATTTTGTAGTTGATGCCACACAGTGAAATATTGGATTTTATTTTTTCTTTAAAATTTCCACAGACAAATAACATCAGAGGAAATGTTATTGGAACATATAATACAGCTACGTGCGGAGTGGATCACAATTTTATTTGATGACTGCTGATGATGTTTAAAACTATTAGCAATCATTATACAGGAGATTTTTTTGTTATGAAGTTTAGTGTGTGTACTTAACATCAGATTATGTCTTTAATGCTGTGAAAGTAATACTGAGTATTTCATACCCGTCTGGTGTATGAAATATTGTACAAAGCAAGAAAATGTCAAAATATTAAAAAATGTAATATGTTTTATATGGTGGCATGGTTTTTAGAGGTTTTACCAACCTGCGTTTGGGATGTGTCATTACCACCAAGTGATAAAGACATGCATGAGGTATATATAGCATTGCAAATGAGTGTCCATAAAAATCTTTATACAAAACATTTGTACATTGTCCATAGGTTGCATATTAACAGAAATTGGTTTTGGAAATGTATGTTGTTCATGGTCTTTTGTGTGCGTGCGTGTGTGTGTGTGCGCACGCGCATGTGCATGTCCCACAATGGAATGATTAGGGTTCTTTACTTACCATGATTCAAAGTTTGTAGGTTCTTAAGGGGGAGGAAAATGAAAACAAATACATTTTTCAGATCTCTAAATATACCTGAAATGTCTTATTTAATATAAATACTGCTGCTAATTTTAATGTCTGGATGGCTTTAATGTCTACATCCTTCTGGATCTTCCTGGATTTAGAAGCAGATATTGTGTGTGTTCTTGGAAAGCTGGGGATCTCATTTTTGCAATGGTATTAATAGGTGTTGGATCTTAAACCTTTCACTGGTCCATGACTGAATACTGTATCGTAAGTATTTTTAGTAGGTAAAGGTGGTGAGAAAATTAGGATGGGGAAAGACTGAATTCTGTGGCTTTTTTTTTTTTTTTTTAAACAAAGCATCTGGCAGCTGCTTGAAGATGCTCATGGGCTTGGAAAATTAGAAGTAGTCCCAGAGGAGACAGACCTAATGGGCAAATGCAGGTAACAGGGTGCACTTTTATTGCATGAATATTACGTGTATACATACACGTGCTATTTTAATATTTATAATTTTTCCATGGGGTGGGGGGGATAGAATGGTGACTAGGCAATTACAATAATGAAAGGTGAGAAACCGTTATTAATTCATTGTAATGGTGTTTGACCAGGAAGAGTGCAATTAACTTCCTTTAAATATTAAATGCAGTGAAATCTGTTATAGCTAATACATTTTTATTGGTAGAGAGAGAGAATCTCATTTTTCCTTGTCTTGTGGGAAAACAATAATGTAGTGTTACAATATATATTTAAGAATGTTGTTTATTGCCTGATTGTAGGAGCATTAGACAGTAGGTAGCATTAGACCATAAGTAACTTCTTTCCCATTTGTTTAGATGTGTGAGAGACTGTGGGTATACTGGGGGTTAGCATTAGCAGGGAGTTAGTTTGAAAATCCTAACTTTTTTTGGTTTTACTTTGTCTGCTTTCCGCCTTTCTTAGGTGTGCATGTATGTGTGTGTACTAATACTTTGTGTGTGTAAAACTGTCTAAAATACTTTATCTTGAGAACTCAAGTCTCTGCTTTGTATAGTTTCTGAAATGTTACAGTCCCAAAAGCTGGGGACAGATTAGTTGATAATTTCCCTGTTCTGTTTGTTTTCTCTGAAGTGTCTGGCACTGGCCACTGTCAGAAGATAGTATGACCACTGGTTTGATTCTGAATGGCCCTTCTTAAGAACATAGTTGTTAGGTGGGCAGAAAAAAATGTTCGGTCAACTTTGATTATTTCTATTAACATTGATGCCTTCTTTCTAGTGTACAGGCATTTTGATAGAAAGATATTGGCAGTTAACATTTTGTAGACTAAGGGAAAGAAAACAGATCACTTCTAAATGAAAACTTCTAAAATGACTATAAGAGCGTGATGGGTAGGTCATATAGATACTGCTTTGGTTGTATAAGGTGCATTCATAAGAATGAACTATATTAATTGCTCTTTCCACTTCTGTTCTTCTCTACTTAAAAAATAATTTTAGTTGAAAAATACTTCCCTCATCCAGGGTGAAGTTTTTCCACCCATAGCACAACTATTTTATTGCTTACTCTACACGTTTGAACCATTCCAGCATTGTCAATAAGCCCAGAACCCAAACTCTGTGAAATGGCACAAGAACAAAATAATTGAAAGGCTTGTTTTCTCTTCCTGTAACAACATATTACATTCGTATAATGCCTTTTCAAGGCACTTCCTTGTAATATAGTAGAAGTACTGTACAGCTGCAGTCCTATAAAACACCTTCAAATTACATAAAGTATATACAGGTTCTAACTGTCTGTCTAATTTCCAGTAGATATGTATAAAACTTTTTTCTTTCTGGTAACAGCTTACATATTGCTGAGACTTTATTTTATGGGAGGCTTACTTTATATCTCCTTCAGAATTTGTCAGCATTGCTTCTAGTTGATAGTATTTCCCAGAATGTGGTGTGGGTTACCTACTTGGTGAATCAAAATTAGGTATTATTTGTAGAAATATCATTAAAGGTGTCAGTAAAGTTGATTATTAAACCCTGATGCATTATCCATTCTGGAAGTGGCTTTTGGAGAGCTAGCATGTACATAATGAAGATTAAGTTCTGTGAAAGCAGTGGGATGGCCATCCTAGGTGTCGAGAGAGGAATAATGGGGGAATTCTGCACAACCGCACATGCACAGGATTTAGGGCACCTGCAGATTTATTTTCTTCCCTGCAGAAAAATGACTTTCTGATGGTGAAGAAAAGAGAAGCCACAAGAATGATCATGTAGCCCTCCCCCCCCAACAGTATGTTTTGGGTGCCTAGGGTAGCCAGTGGAGAGAGAAATCACTGTGGGGTAGGGGCAGGGACTGGGGAAGACCCAAGCTACTGGCTCCTACCCTGTGCCAGGCTCAGCTACTAGTTTCGACTGAGATGGGGAGATCAGGCCCATGGCAGGCCCAGTCTGGCACACTGCAGGCAGGGGTGCTCCAGGCTCCCTACCCATTTATTGGTTAACCAGTTAAACATAATGTTTAACAGGTTAAGTGACTAACAAGATGAGACAAGGGACTCTTCCAGCCCAACTGGAGCAGCTCGCAGGTCTCCTGCTACCAGCTGGCTGCCAGCATCTAGCTGCGTGGGGCTGGCTGGTTGCCCTTCGGGGCTGAAGCAGCCCTCCATCTGCAGCAGGCCATGGACGGGGCTGTCCTGGGGAACTGGTTAACCATTACCTGGTAAGCATCACAAGGTAAGGGTGATGCTTACTGGGTAACCTGTTACCTGTTCACATCCCTTGTGTGCTCCCAAGTACCATGCCGGGGTTCCTACATTTGTTTGACAAATTTTTAAAGTATTGTGCAAAAAATTTAGTTTTCTGGTGCAGAATGCACTGAAGAGCAGTGATCCTTGAAAGCTTGTGTGCTTGTGCAGCTGTTCAGGAGAGATTCAAATTAGGGATGTTAAATTTCAATTAATCAGCTAATTGAGTAGTCTATGGAAATTCCATCAACTACTCGATTATTTGATAAGGGGAGTGCTTGCTATCCTGCTGCACCTCTCCCTTTGAAATGTACAATTTCTGCCTGCAGCTCCTGTACATTTCAGACGGAGGGATGCAGAGGGCTTTTAAAACAGCTCCCCCCCAGCATCAGCTCATGCTCCCTCATCGCTGCCTGCCTCTGATAGAGGCTGCAAAGTGGGGGAGCGACTAGTCATGTTCCTATTTGACTACCTGATTACGCATTTGTTTATCAGGTAGTCAACTAGTTGCTTACATCCCTAATTCAAATGCTTGCCCAGCTGATTAGCAGAATACCCACAGCTAGGCTTTTTGTTTTTACTAGTGGTACATATTCATACTTTTTTTTTTTTTTTTTGTATGTGCACCAAGCAATGTCTGCATGTGGATGGAAAAGATTAGAGAGCATTGCTCAGGAGTGATATAAAGATCTCTGAAATGCTACACCTACAAAACTATTGACTGTATAGATAAGTGCAGGACTTCTATCAAGTACAATAAGAATAAGTCCAAAACAAAATATTGTGACTTGAACATGCGCCTTGTTCAATATAAATGGTCATATTAATATTGTGTATTGCAGTATTTTAATATTTAATATGTATTTTAATTAACCTGTGGTACTGTGATCTTTTTTCTTATAAATTGGACTTGGTAATCTGTGAAAAAAATTGACAGTTTAATCAGATATTTCCAAATAGGTCTACAATTTCACCAGCTAAAGCTCAATTACTAAATTACCAGGTAAAGCTAAATTAATTCTCACTGAGCCAGTGGTAAGGAAAATTTTGAGAAATCGACACAAATTACTGTACTGACTGGCTTTGTTTCCATTGTATCTCTTTCTCTATTACTTACATGTATCATAAATCTTTGATTTTCTGTTTTTATGTGGGGAAGGGGCAACAAGGAGATGGTAAAGGTTGACATAGAAAATCTCAATCCGCAGATTACTTTTTAAATATGAAATTGCTCATTTCAGTGTCAGGTGAGCATACATTTTTAAATTATAAGTGTACTGTACCAAAATACTTTTAAAATTTAGTTGCTTTATACAGGCAGTCCCCAGGTTACATACAAGATAGGGACTATAGGTTTGTTCTTAAGTTGAATCTGTATGTAAGTCGGAACTGGCGTCCAGATTCAGCCGCTGCTGAAACTGACCGCCAGTTCTGACTTACATACAGATTCAACTTAAGAACCCCAAGTGTCCCCAAGTCAGCTGCTGCTGAAACTGATCAGCGGCTGATTCCAGGAAGCCCGGGGCAGAGCAACTCTGCCTCGGGCTTCCTGTAGTCAGCGCTGGTCAGTTTCAGCAGCGGCTGACTTGGGGACGCCTGGGGCAGAGCAGCTGGAGTGCTGCTGGGTTGCTCTAGTAGCGCCGCTCCTCGGCGCTACTGGACCAACCCAGCAGCACCCCAGCTGCTCTGCCCCAGGCGTCCTGATTCAGCCGCTGCTGAAACTGACCAGCAGCGGCTGAATCAGGATGCCTGGGGCAGAGCAGCTGGGGTGCTGCCGGGTTGGTCCAGTAGTGCCCAGAGCAGTGCTGCGGGACCAACCTGCAGTGCCCCAGCTGCTTTGCCCCAGGGTCCACAACAAACGCCTGGTCTGCTGGGGGGGGCACACTAGCTGCGCGCGCCCCCCCCTCCAGCAGACCAGGGACATGGGGAGCAAAGACGCAGTGGCAGTGGGGTGCCGCGCCTCTGAGGCTTTGCTCTGGCAAAGCCTCAGAGGTGTGGGACCCCGCCACCGCTGCTGCTTTGCTCCCGGTGTCCCTGGTCTGCTGGAGACGGTCCCCAGCGCACCAGGGACACCAGAGCAAAGCCTCAGAAGCGTGGGAACCCGCCACGGCTGCGGCTTTGCTCCCAGTGCCCCTGGTCTGCTGGGGACTGTCTCCAGCAGACCAGGGGCACCGGGAGCAGCTTTTCTCGCCCCAGAGGTCGAGGTGGCGGACCGCTGCCTGCGAGCTCCGGGGCGAGAGAGCCCCGTTCGTAAGTGCGGATCCGACATAAGTCGGATCCGCGTAAGTCGGGGACTACCTGTATATAAATAGTATACAAACTAGGAATGTAAAATCAATTTTAATTAGTTAACTGGTCAAACATGCCGCTGGTGAACTGCTCCAATCCGGCTGGAGCAGGCTCTGTTTGGGGTGGGCTTTGGCCTGGGCACACCATGGTTGGGGGCTGCTCTCGGCACACCAAAACTGGGTCTGCTGCAAGAATGGGGGCTCCTCTGGCTGGGCTGGAGCCTCCCTCCTCTCTGCCCGCCTGTGGCAGGCCCTGCGGAGCTGGGGCAGCATGCTTCCTGCAGCAGGTGGGGGCTGTTCCATCCCCCACCAGCTAACCATAACTGGTAAGCCTCACCTGGTAAAGGTGATGCTTATTGGTTAACTGGTTAACCATTCAGATCCCTAATACAAACCTTTAAAGCAGACTCTTTTAAAAAGGAAAAAGGTGGTGTTGAAGTTAAAAGTGAGGCTGTTACGCAAGGTGTATTTAGTTTCTTGGAGCCATGAGACTCAAGTAATAAATTTTCACAACATACATTTTAGCAGTCACTTGGAGTGAGTTTTGTGACTGTTCATTAAGGAAAACAATCTTACTCATAATTTTTAGGCGTGGTATTGTTGATGCATGGTTATATTTCCAGTATAGAATATATCGGTAAATTCTTTGTTCTGTGAATGTTGCTTTGAGGAGTTTGTCATATTGTTGAGTTTGAAGAAGTCTCAGAATTAGTACCATGTTTGCGCAGTGCCACTTAGGTGAAGTAAACAGGTAGTGTTATAATAAATCTACGTATAAGCAGCATTAGTCTTAAAATGGTCATAAATGGCCACAAACCATATTCAGAGGTAAAGCAAAAACCTCACTTCCACAACATGGGTTTTTTTTTTATGTTTATACATGGAGGAGGTGTTAACACTGGAAATAAAATATATGTATTGAGGGATGAGAAGTGAGTCCTCAATTTTATGCTTAAACTCCATTCTGGCTGAGAAGCTTTCTGCATACAAGTTTTCTCCATTCAGGTTTTATACTGTTCCCCTAAGCCAGTGGTCCCTAACCTTTTCATGTTGGCGGGCACCAGGGGGCGTGGCCGTTCGCCCGCCAGGGTGCGGGGACACTTGCCCGCCCGGGGGCGGGGCCCCCCCCCAGCCGCATGCCCGGGGGCGGGGCCCCCCCCAGCCGCATGCCCGGGGGCGGGGCCCCCTGGGGGGCGGGGCCCCCCCCCAAGTGCCGCGCGCCCGGCGCCCCCCCCCCCCCGTAAGCGCCGCTGGGCTGGGGCCGGTGCTCCCCCCCCTTAAGCGCCGTGGAGCTGGCGCCGGGGCACGCGCGGTGCTCCCGGGGGCGGGGGCGGGGCCAAGGCCGGCGCCGGAGCCGGCAAGGGTACGCGCGGCGCCGCTGGGGCCGGGACCGTCCATGCGCCCGGGGCTGGCACCTGCCAGCCCGGATTGCTCTGCGGGCGCCATGGCGCCCGCGGGCACCGGGTTGGGGACCACGGCCCTAAGCAATTATGGCATATATGAAACTTACTGTAAAGCTTCCAGACTGTACTTTAAAATGAAAATAACTGACTATTTTTGTAGAAGCTATGAATTACATTGTAAGGTATCTTTGTCTTATAAATGTGTACTGTTCCAGGTCTCTTTGAATTTCATGTCATTTACAGCTGTACAATTGACAGTACACCTGATGAACTGGACAAAGTGAAAATCAGAAAATAAAAAAAAGCATGATCATTTTGCCCCCTTTAAGAATGGACTCTCCTGTGTTTTATTGCCAAAATCTTCATGTGGTATATGGTTGTCAGTTATACCTGTGTCAAGCCCAAAGTGAAAATCTTCAAAAGGGAGTTGGCAGACTGACTAAAGATTTCAGAAGCTTCAGGGGGTAGCTGTAGGATAACCTTTAAAAAACAACATATAGTCTGGTAGCACTTTAAAGGCTAACAACATGTAGAAGGTGGTATGAGCTTTCAGGCTCAGGTCAGTGGAAGGCCAGAATATACTACCAATTTGGTCAAAGGTGTTTTTAAGTACAGTAAAACTCCATTAGTCCGGCATCCAATGCTCCGGGATTCCTGATGGTCCGGCACCATCAGGAATCCAGAAGTGCTGAGGCAGCCGGACAGGCTTCCCCCATTCAGCTGCTGCTGAAACTGACCAGCAGCTGAATCGGGGAAGCCGGGAACAGAGCAGCTGGGGTGCTGCCGGGTTGGTCCCGCAGGGCCAAGGGGCGGCGCTATGGGACCAACCCGGCAGCACCCCCAGCTGCTTTGCCCCAGGTGTTGGGATTCAGCCGCTGCTGAAACTGACCAGGAGCGTCAGTTTCACCAGCAGGCTGAATCTGGACGCCTGGGGCAGAGCAGCTGGGGTGCTGCGGGGTTGGTCTCGTAGCACCGCCCCTCGGCGCTGCGGGACCAACCCGGCAGGACCCCAGCTGCTCTGCCCCAGGAGTCCCCGAATCAGCCGCTGCTGAAACAGATCAGCGGCTGATTCCAGGAAGCCCGGGGCAGAGCTGCTTTGCTCCGGGCTTCTTGGAATCAGCCGCTGATCTGTTTCAGCAGCGGCTGACTTGGGACCCCTGGGGCAGAGCAGCTGGGGTCCTGCCGGGTTGGTCCCGCAGCGCCGTCCTTTGGCGCTGCGGGACCAACCCGGCAGCTCTCCAGCTGCTCTGCCCCAGGCATCCCCAAGAGCAGCGGGGGTGCTGCCGGGTTGGTCCCGCAGCCCCGAGGGACAGTGCTACGGGACCAACCGGGCAGTACCCCAGCTGCTCTGCCCCAGGCGTCCCCAAGAGCAGCTGGGGTGCTGCCGGGTTGGTCCCGCAGCCTCGAGGGACAGCGCTACGGGACCAACCAGTCAGTACCCCAGCTGCTCTGTCCCAGGCATCCCCAAGAGCAGCTGGAGTGCTGCTGGTTGGTGCCGTAGCGCTGCCCCTCGGCGCTGCGGGACCAACTTGGCAGCACCCCAGCTGCTCTATTGCAGGCATCCCCGATTCAGCTGCTGCTGAAACTGACCAGCCGCGGCTGAATCAGGGACGCCTGGGGCAGAGCTGGACTGTCGTAAGGGGGGGCTATGAGGGGCCTGGGGTGGCATCCCCTCCCACCCCACTCCAGACCCCTCATAGCCCCCCCTTCTGATAGTCCGGCATATCTGATAATCCGGCACTCCTGGGTCCTAAAGGTGCCGGATTATCGGAAGTTTACTGTAATATGAATTTTGATATTAAACTCTTGCACAGCAAGAACAGCACTGAATATTTTTTGCTTGTGACATGTCTGCATTGAGATTTAGAAATTAGTGTTCTGTGCTGCTTTAGGTGAAAATGCTTGTAGGCTATGAAGAACGTAGTTGGTAGCAGAAGATATTAAAGGCCTATGTTACTTTTTTACAGTAAATTTGAGATCTGAAATTCTATTTTGATCAGATAGCTGCCTTAGTATGTTTGTCTCCATGCTATGTATTTTGTCTGACAACTCTGTGCATTATTATTAAAGGCTTAGGTTGATAGCTGTACTTAAGCCAACATCATTAACAGACAACATTGTTCTTATACTGTCTGGATTTTTTTTTTGAAATCCTAATTATAAGAACTGCATATTTAAAGACATTCATGTGGAAAACCTTTTATGTTATTAAGACTTTTTCTTTTTAGGTTTCTACGTGGAATGAGCATTCCATGTGTCCTCCTAGGCATGAATGAAGTGGCCTGGCAGGAGACCAGAGGAATGATGCATGCGAACATTGGTCAGGAAGCCAGTGGGGTTGGAGTAGGGGTTGCCCCAGCTGGAACAGTAGGTGGAACATCAGCAGGGCCAGGGCCTGGAACTTCAGGGCCCAGTTCAGGTGGAAACAATCCTCATACCATCCCTGCAGCTGCAGTGTCAGGTGCTTCCAATGTCCAGGTATCTCTCAGTGGACGGTCTCAGGATGATGCCACAGTTGGATATTTCTTCCAGAGGCAGGCTGGTGAGCAGCTGAGTGGCTATTCCAGTAAACATCGCTGGCCCACAGGAGATAGCATTCATGTAGATCATTCGGTAGGTAGCTTTATTTTTTTTAATTAAAAAACTTCTGATGTTTTTTTCTTGCAGTCATATTTTTCAGGAAGATATATGTGGGTTAAGTTAGTCTTTCTGAATCCATTACAACTTCAAAGCATATCATATTTCATAATGTTAGTCATTCCATTTTTTGTTTGAGCAGTTAAATTAGACTGCATATCAGTTATAATTACACTATGGTAATACTTTAAGTGTTCATTAGAAATTGTTGGTAAAAGTAAATAAGTAATAACTTTCCAAATACTAGGGTTTTTTTCAGAAACACTAACATGTATCCTTCATTTGATCTAAAATCAAATGGTAGCCAACTGTTTTAGTTTGATAAAAGGCAAAATTTGAATAGGCCCAAATAAAAGTAACAGCTTTTGCACACAATCTTACTTGTTACACTTGTTACACTGTGGTTCTCCAGCCCCTAATCCTGTGCTGCTGCGGGTGGCCAGGTTTTACCAGCTCCGTGCTGCTGGGGTTCTCCAGACCCCAGCCTTGTGCTGCTGAGGGTGGGACGGGTTGTTCAGCATCTGGCTCCACGCTGTTGTAGGTAGCCAAGGTTCCCTGGCCCGACACTGCCAGGGGCTGCTGCTTTTCTGCAGCCTTGGCTCCAGCAATGCAGGGGCTCCTCTGGCCTCGCTGCCCCCAGCCCTGTCTGGGCTGCTGGCTTTCCTGCCATTAGGCTCCTGGGCTCTCTAGTTCAGGAGCATCCCGGGTCCTGCTGGACCATGGATATTTGCCAGACCAGAATGTGCTGGATTTCAGAGGTGCAACCTGTAGCTTTTTTCCCATCATCTTTGCTACTTCATCAGGTGTAGTGGGCAACTAGATTGTGCACCTAGGCCAATTGATTTTTGTATTACAGTTTTACAGGGTGATACAATCTGTATGTGTATTCGTGTATTAAGCTATTCTTAGACAAGTAAGAAGTGGCATATATTCTCTCTCTCCCCCCTTCCTCCCCCCCCCCCCCCCCCCCCCCCCCCAAGTCCAGAGGGCAGAAAAAGCTTCAGCTTAGATTCACTTTGGGTAATAACACTATTTAGATCCTTTAGTGTATTGCCACATTTGTCCAGGAGAGAGAGGTAAATGTAAACATTCCATATCTAATGTTTTTAAAAAAGGCCTCCAGGGAAAAAAACTGGTTCTTGAAAATATTTTGTTTTATGCATCATAAAGGGGAAATTTATTTTACTCTTGTTTATTTACCTTTAATTGCTTGGTAGCGGTAATACTTTTCTAACCTATGTAATTGAGCCATATCTCCTTTGTGTTCTGCCATTTTTGCTGCTTTTCCCTCTTCGATAACCTCAAAAATAGGAAATTGCCATGAAAGAACAGATCAATAGACTTCCCTAGTGCTGTTCTATGTGCCTTAAAAGTTGCAATGTTCTTTGTGGACAAAAATTCACACAACATCTGTTTTACAAATGCGGATGTGAAGATAGGAACTACGTTCATATTTACCAGAGTGAGATTCCCACAACTCTAGAACATCTAAAAGCCCTGAAAGAATTTAGTTGTTATCATTCCTTTCTATATGCATGGGTTAGGAAACTATCAGCACATTTGGATTAGAGATGAAAGAGAGGGATGTTCAGACATCTTTAGACTGCATAAAAATGATGGTAGTAAAATGACTCTGACATTCAATATGAGTAAATTAAAATAGTTTCAGTATGGATTACTTAAGCGTATCAAACTGACTCAGAGTGTATGAATATGCCTAAACAACAAAGGAAGCAGGAAGGAAAGAAAATTAACTGTATGGATAAAAATGGTATGTTTCAAGTTGAAGAAACACGGCTCAAATGAAGCCAGTAGAAAGGGGCAAAACTATTATAGGCAAAATGGAAACTAGAAAACTTGGGAGAAATGTTAAGTGCAATTAATCAGAAAGCAAATATCAAGAAGTTTTAGAATAACAGTAGTAATAACATTAGCAAGAGGAATGGTTAGTTCAGAGACAGTTATGGAGATTGAGGACCATGCAGAAAAGTTAACATTTCCCCATTCTTCAACCAAAGAATATTAGTGGATCACCCATACTGGACTTAACAATTTTCAGGCAATAAATATAACATTGTTAGTGAGACACTGGAGTCAGTTGATTAAAGATCAGGTCACCTGACTGAATGGTATTTAAGAATAAAGTGTCTGAACTGCTAATAAAAATATGCAGCCTGTCACTAAAGTCAATTAATATTGCAGAGTACTGGAAATAGCAAATATACATATGTCTTTAAAAAAATAAAGCACATGGGCAAATCTTGGGAATTAGATCTAATAAGCCTTCAGTAGCTAAAAATTGATTGTAATTATAATTTTAAAATAGAATTATAGCAGGAGAGCATGAGGCAGTAGGGATAAACCAATGCATCTTTTCCAAAGGAAAATTGGTTCTAAGTTTACTAAAATTATTTTAATTTGTCAGCTTAGTAGTAAATAAAGGACAATGTAGTTATGCCCCTTAATCTAAATTTCTTAGAAGATTGCTAAGGAAACGACATCCCATCCTCTGACTACAGTAAACTTCTGATAATCCGGCACCTTTAGGCCCCAGGGGGTGCTGGATTATCAAATATGCCGGACTATCAGAAGGGGGGGCTATGAGAGGGGGAGGATGCCACCCCAGACCCCCTCATAGCCTCCCCCTTCCGATAGTCCGGCTCTGCCCCAGGTGTCCCTGATTCAGCCGCTGCTGGTCAGTTTCAGCAGCAGCTGAATCGGGGACGCCTGCAGCAGAGCAGCTGGACTGCTGCCTCGTTGGTCCGGTAGCACCAACCCTTGGCACAGTGAGACCAACCCGGCAGCACCCCAGCTGCTCTTGGGGACGCCTGGGGCAGAGCAGCTGGAGTGCTGCCGGATTGGTCCCACAGCGCCACTCCTCGGCGCTACTGGACCAACCCGGCAGCACCCCAGCTGCTCTGCCTCAGATGTCCCCAAGTCAGCCGCTGCTGATACTGATCAGCGGCTGACTCCAGGAAGCCATGGCAGAGCTTGCTGGTTTCCCTGGGGGGGGGGGGGAAAGGGAGGGGAGAGGAGAGAATCCTGGGAGGAGGGAGATGCCCAGCCACAGAACGCTGTCCCCACTCTCCTGTCCTCAATTACAGAATGCTGTCCCCACTCCCCGAACTCTGTCCCCACTGGCACCCTGTCCCCAGCTGCAAAAACCTGTCTCTACTGGTACTCTGTCCCTGCTGCAGAACCCTGTCCTCTGCCCTCCCAGCACCCTGTTCCCTCTCCCCTGCCCCTAGCCGCAGAACTCTGTCCCCACAAAATGTATAATTATAAATGCTTCATTTTAGATTTAAATAGCATGAATAAAAACCAGACCATTTATTTCATAACTATAAACACGTGACTTTAATTGTATGTATCACATAATGTAAAAATAAACTGTTTATCAGTGTGTAAGTAAGGGCTGGGGATAGCAAGTGATGGACAGGAGGAGAATAGAGAAGGCGGGGCTTCAAGGAAGGGGCGGGGCAGTAGATCTTCACCTGTTTTGAGATTTAAAAAGTGATCTAGAGTGTAAAAAGGTTGGAGACCACTGCTTTAGAGACAATATAGAAAGCAACTGCAATATAAACTTACCAAAAGTAAGCGAGTTTGTTACTACTGGTTGAAGAGCTTATTTCATGTACAAGTTGGGGGAGAAACTGCAGTATGTGGAACTATACAAGTATGGGGAAACACATGAGCATTATTAGAAACTTAAATATTAGCAACAATAGAATCAGCAGTTTAGATTGCATGTGAAACAGTTTCTTAAATACAAATATTTGGAATTTTCTACACCAAGATTAATTGGGCAATCATGGTATCTTGGATTTTAAGACATATTGCATACTTAAATATTTGTTTTGCTTAGACATGTTGTGCTAATGTATTTGCCAAATTTGAGATTGGAGGGGAAAAATTCCACAGTAGACCACAGGAGTTTCACCTTCTTTTGGAGCATTGTTGGAATTAGCCATTGACATCAGGTGAATGCTTCCCACATAATAATTTTCCTGTAGTTCCCATGCAAGGATAACTGTAAAGTCATTTGTTCTTCCAGTTGCATAGGTGTATTACTTAAAAAATGTTACTGGGAATCTAGCAAAAATTTTAAGAATTGATTTCTAATTACATTTTTTGCTAGAGTAATGTAAGGGTACATCTAGACTACATGCCTCTGGCGACAGAGGCATGTAGATTAGGCTACCAGACATAGCAAAATGAAGCGGCGATTTAAATAATCACCGCTTCATTTAAATAATCACCGCTTCTGATCAGCTGTTTGTCGGCTCAGCGTGGCAGCTGTGTAAATTTAAATAAAGCGATTATTTAAATCGCCGCTTCATTTTGCTATGTCTGGAAGCCTAATCTACATGCCTCTGATGACAGAGGCATGTAGTCTAGACGTACCCTTAGATTTAATTACATAAAAAGATTCTTGCCTACATTTTGAACAGAGCCATCACTAGTTGCCCAAATAGAATGCCAATATCTTGGTAATCCATTCTTAGTTCATGCCTAAGAAGAATTTTTTAACTTGAATTCCATCTGAAATGGATAGTTTGTGTGTACGTAACACTACTTGTAATTTTCAAGCACACTGTCAAAATAAACTCTGGATTCTTTAGGAGAATCTCAGAAATTTTTTTTTTTAAATTGAAATTGAAGTTTTAAAATGTGAAATGGATATAATTTATTAAGATATACTTACTGTTTTTCCAGATGTCTTTTTAGCTCTTTCAGGTTATGAAATACATGCGTATTATCTTTTTGAACAAATTTTAAAATACTCCTTTCATAGAATCATAGACTAATAGGACTGGAAGGGACCTCGAGAGGTCATCGAGTCCAGCCCCCCACCCTCAAGACAGGACCAAGCTCCGTCTACACCATCCCTGACAGATGTCTATCTAACCTGTTCTTAAATATCTCCAGAGAGGGAGATTCCACCACCTCCCTTGGCAATTTATTCCAATATTTGACCACCCTGACAGTTAGGAATTTTTTCCTAATGTCCAATCTAAACCTCCCCTGCTGCACTTTAAGCCCATTTCTCCTTGTCCTGTCCTCAGAAACCAAGAGGAACAAATTTTCTCCTTCCTCCTTGTGACACCCTTTTAGATATTTGAAAACCGCTATCATGTTCCCCCTTAATCTTCTTTTTTCCAAACTAAACAAGCCCAGTTCATGAAGCCTGGCTTCATAGGTCATGTTCTCTAAACCTTTAATCATTCTTGTCGCTCTTCTCTGTACCCTTTCCAATTTCTCCACATCTTTCTTGAAATGTGGCGCCCAGAACTGGACACAGTACTCCAGCTGAGGCCTAATTAGTGCAGAGTAGAGCGGCAGAATGACTTCACGAGTTTTGCTTACAACACACCTGTTGATACAACCTAGAATCATATTTGCTTTTTTTGCAACAGCATCACACTGTTGACTCATATTCAACTTGTGGTCCACTATGACCCCTAGATCCCTTTCCGCCATGCTTCTTCCTAGGCAGTCGCTTCCCATCTTGTATGTATGGAACTGATTGTTCCTTCCTAAGTGGAGCACTTTGCATTTCTCTTTATTAAACCTCATCCTGTTTACCTCTGACCATTTCTCTAACTTGCTAAGGTCATTTTGAATTATGTCCCTATCCTCCAAAGAAGTTGCAACCCCACCCAGTTTGGTATCATCTGCAAACTTAATAAGCGTACTCTCTATCCCAATATCTACATCATTGATGAAGATATTGAACAGTACGGGTCCCAAAACAGACCCTTGAGGAACTCCACTTGTTATCCCTTTCCAGCAGGATTTAGCACCGTTAACAACAACTCTCTGTCTACGGTTATCCAGCCAGTTATGCACCCACCTTATCGGGCCCTATCTAAGTTATATTTGCCTGGTTTATCAATAAGAATATCATGCGAGACCGTATCAAATGCCTTACTAAAGTCTAGGTATATGACATCCACCGCTTCTCCCTTATCCACAAGGCTCGTTATCCTATCAAAGAAAGCTATCAGATTAGTTTGGCATGACTTGTTCTTCACAAACCCATGCTGGCTATTCTCTATCACTTTATTACCTTCCAAGTGTTTGCATATGATTTCCTTAATTACCTGCTCCATTATCTTCCCCGGGACAGACATTAAACTGACTGGTCTGTAGTTTCCTGGGTTGTTCTTATTCCCCTTTTTATAGATGGGCACAATATTTGCCCTTTTCCAGTCTTCTGGAATCTCCCCTGTCTGCCATGATTTTTCAAAGATCATAGCATGATTTTTCAAAGGCTCAGATACCTCCTCTATCAGCTCCTTGAGTATCCTGGGATGCATTTCATCAGGACCTGGTGACTTGCTGACATCTAACTTTCCTAAGTGATTTTTAACTTGTTCTTTGTGTATCCTATCTTCTAAACTTACCCTCTACTTACTTATTCCTATTTAGTATTATTCAAATTAAGAAATAGTGAGACTAGAGCTCCCTCTCATAATATAGTCATGAGAAGCTGTTTCAGTCAGTGATGTTAGCAGGATTGGGACAAAAGAAAATCTCTTATTTAAGTTTAAAAAAAAAAAAAAAGCTATTCTAGCTCCCATTGAATGGGGAAACAGGAATTGGTGGTAGCAGTAGCGACACAAGTAATTGTAGCAACTTTCAGATTTTGTTGTGAGAAGTAACTGTAGAGTTAGGAGGGATCACCAGGGATGGTTTTCAGACTTTCTTTTCTCGCAACCCACTGAAAGAAACTTATCCCAGCGACTCAATATGGGGTTTTCTGACTAGACCTCATAAAATCACAAAGGGCAATCAATACCTGCTAGTTTTTGCAACTTCATGTCAGGTAATAACTAAAATTAGATATCAATGTTTCTTGTAAAACATTTTTAAGTACTGAGAGATAGTTGTGTTAGTCTGAAAGTCATGTAGCACTTTAAAGACTAACAAAATAGGTCATTAGGTGATGAGCTTTTGTGGGGCAGACCCACTTTTTCAGATCATATTCTGAAAGTGAATAGGCCTGACCGTTTTATAACAGAGGGATACATTGAAAGAAGGTAAGAAAATTACAAACTGACAATTCAGCTACATAGAAAAGTTGGAAGCAACAAGGAAAGAGAAAATTGCTTATTGTAGGAGTTGAGTGGCTAATCTGGGGTCATTATAAATATCAAAAGGTGGGGAGGCTGTCTTTGTAATGTGTAAGATAATAATTATCTCGGCTCATATTCCTGTACGTCCAGCAATGTGATATATGCCAGTATGTGCCAGCAATGCCCCTCTGCGATGTATATTGGCAAGCTAGTCAGTCACTTCTCCAAACAATTAATGCTCACAGGTCAGACATCAGAAATCTACACACACACAAACCTGTCAATCAGCATTTCAATCCAATTGGTCATTCTCTTAAAGAACTGACAACATGCATCTTACAACAAAGACTTTAACACCAGATTAGAGGGAGACCTCAGGACTTTTATTTATGCTAAAATTTGACACGTTCAAATGAGCCTTAATTGAGATAATTATCTCTACACATTACAAAGACAGCCTCCCCGCCTTTTGATATCTGTAGTGACCCCAAATTAGTCACTTAATTTACAATAAGCAATTTCCTCCATCCTTGTCACTCTCCCTCTTCCCCCCTCACCGCTACCTTTTGTTCTGTGTAGTTCAGTGGTCCCCAGCATGGTGCCCTCGGGTGCCATGGCGCCCACCGGGGTATGTATGTGCGTCCGCCGATTGACCAGGGCCGCCCCAAGACATTTTTGCGCCCCGGGCCCCGGAAGTGTGGCACTGGTCCCGAGCGTGTAGCAGCCCCAAAAGGTTGGGGACCACTGGTGTAGCTAAATTGTCTGTTTGTAATTTTCTTACCTTCTTTCATTGTATCCCTCTGTTATAAAATGGTCATGCCTATTCACTTTCAGAATATGATCTGAAGAAGTGGGCGTGCCCCATGAAAGCTCATCAGGGCCTAATAAACTATTTTGTTAATCTTTTAGGTGCTACATAACTGCTTTTTTTTTTTTTTTTTTTTTTTAAGCATAGTAAAAGAGAGTTTGAGTTTCTTTTGCTTCATGTGACAGGTGGGCAGCCTATTGTTTCTGTTCTCAGTATATCAGGTGCATTGTTGAGTTGATTTCTTCCTTTTTTTTAACCTTTTCAGAATCAGAAATCCCAGTTTTCATGTGTAGCTTGAGAACCATAACAACAACAGATAACTAATCTTACTTTAACAGTGGATATTCTTTGAAAACATTTATACAAAACAATGTCAGATTTAATGATTTATGAGATGTTTTGAATGTACTATCATTGGTGAGTTGCAGTAGCGTTTCTTCTTGCTCAGGCATCAAGTTTAGCTCTTATTGATTCAGGATTTTTCAAAAGCAAAAGAATTTTTCAGCCAACACTTTTCCTTCAAATTTTCAAACCCCAGTGGAGGGAAATGGCAACTCAACGTGTCAGACAGAGCAGTGAGATGAAACTGTGTGACACTTTTCATTTTTCACTTTTTCTTCACTGGTGCTGTTCTCCTCAGCATGCTGTAACAGTTTTGGGAACATACAGTAGCGTTGATGATTACCTTTCAGTTGTGCTTGCCACAGTGCTAATGACTTTTGGATACTCGTATCTATTCAGTGTCTAAATAAATCTTTGCCTTATCCTTGTAACTTCAAATTCAGTTTGTTTAAAGTTGAAAAAAAAGTCAGCTAGACATTCCAACTTCCGTATATTTCTGGTAAAGAAATAATCATTCCTAAATTTGTAAGTACTCTGCCCCATACCAGCCATTGTTCTTCAGTGTGAAATAGTAAAATAAGTATGCTCTGCTCCTATTTCTGAGCATAATGCTTTAAAAAGCCTGCTCTTCATAGAGCTTCCTTAAATTAATCATTTTCACTACTTCCTTCAGAGCTATTGTATTATAGGGGAAATACTCATTGGCATCAAATGTTTGGGGTGAACGAAACAGTGATTCTAAATATCATAGGCAGCTGCCTCATATTTTTTTTTACAACTCCATTCTTTCTATCTGACGTTTGCTGTATTAACACTTGTAATTCCTTTGCAATTAACCCAGACGATTTTGTATTTTCCAATTATGCGGTCATGCATTGCTTTGAAGATCTGTGCTCCTATTTTATTTATTGGTGAAGTCAGATAAAGCAGCAAACCTTTCTTAAAGTCATTTTGCTGTACATACCTCATATAAACTGTTACACAATTTGAAATATCAGCACTTTTGTCAAGTTGGATGGCAAAATCCCCTGCTAACTACTGTATAAGTATAGTAGGGCTTCCAAGTGCTATGCAATATCAGTTATTCACTGGGACACTGTGTTACCACTGAGAGGAATAAGTCTCAATTTTTCAGCAGACTTCTAATTGAAAATTGTACATACCCTTTCAAGAGATGCTTGAAGGATAAGGTTTTGTAATATCTGTATGGGTTGTTTTCTTTTTTGCTGCATGGCATGCCACTAAGTGTGTCAGTGATCTTATTCAGAGTAATTTACCAACTAATAACTTAGGCTGATAAACTTTAATTCCCATTGAAAATATTCAAAAGGCTTATCAGTGACTTTCCTTCATTTTTGTTTCTGTCTCTTTAACTTCGATATACTTGTTTGCAAGCACCTTGCTGTAACTAGAACACTGGACCTTTGCATCCTGGTTTGATGAAATATTTTTTAAAAGCAACATTATACCGGCTTATCCATGTTAGTTTTCTTTTTGTAGATGGTTCAGACAAGGTTGATGTGGAAGAAATCTGTTATAGAACTTTCTGCTGCAGAAAACATACATGTATTTTCATTTTCAGATACAGGTGGATTTGATGACTGTTTCCAAACTTCCTTTTCTTATTACAAAACAATCCATTTTTCAGGATAAAAGTTGTCAATTAGGACTTGCAATGTGAGTCTCCACCGAATAACAAAACTGACAGTGTGGAAAGCTGTCTCATTAGATGATTTCGTTCTAAATGACTTTGTATAGCGTGTAAGGGCTTGTCTACACTTGCATGTTTTCCCACCAAAAACTGCCTTTTGATGACACAAACCTCAGAGGGTCTACAAATATTATGACATATGCCTGTTTTTGGCAACTAAAAACTTGCAGCCCCATAAGGGACTTTTGTTTCTGCGCTGTGAACAGTCATGCAGTGTGTACTAGGTAGGGTTTTTAAGATTATTAGCAGGGCTCGACAAACAATGTAATCTATTCACCCGTGGCGAGTAGATTACATCCCAGAGCCGGTGCAGAGTGATTTGCGCATGCGCAGAGCGCAGAACCACGTGGCTGGCGAGCGGGGCTCACCGCCGCTCGGCAAGCCCTGATTATTAGACTCCTGCATATATCCCACAATACCATGTTTAGCCACTTTGGACATTACCTTCAACTCAGATGCCTTTCAAACACGTAATGTTTATAAGTAGAGATGCTCTTCTCCTGTGCTTGCAAGCCCTGGGAAACTTAAATTCCTGTGTCTGTGGCACATGATGTAGTGGTCCACAGAACATCTTCTCAAGGAAACAGGGATGGTAACCATTGATCCAGACACTCTCCTGCTTGGAGCAATGCAGAGCTTTTGGTTCTAATTGGTGGTGGTGATGGGGGGGGGGGGGACGACTTGGTGCAAATAGAGTTGCAAGTGACCCGTAAGAACTGGGACACGTATTGTTGCATTTCTTTAGTCCTGTGTCAGAGGGGCTTTGAGTGAGACACCCTACAGTGCAAAGCCAAGATCAAGGAACTCCAGCAAGCCTACCACAAAGCAAAGGAGGGAAACAGCTGCTCTGGTGCTACACCCAAAATGTGCTTGTTTTATAAATAACTGGGCGGAGTCCTGCGTGGGGACCCCATGACTGAACCCTGGGACACTGTGGATAGTTCTCAGAGAATAGAGCCAGAAATACTTGTCTCAGATGCACAGTAGATCAAGGTGATGAAGAGACTGAAGAGGGCCAGGAGTTGAGGGTCAGTCCGGTGAACCTGTGTACCTAGCAGCGAGGAATTGTTCTCAAATGATGTTTGAGAGGACACTCAGCAACTCATTGTAGAAGAGA
Organism: Pelodiscus sinensis; assembly: GCF_052426305.1. NCBI lineage: Eukaryota > Metazoa > Chordata > Testudines > Trionychidae > Pelodiscus > Pelodiscus sinensis. The sequence goes on from NC_143054.1 coordinate 20,468,340, forward strand.
TGTGTGTTGAAGCAACAGAAGGGACACAGGGTTTGTTGTGGGTGGGTGGGCGGGCAGGGTTGGATGCTAATTGGGTGGATGACCAGAGGCTGTATTTCTATATGCTGGCTAGCAATCTCTGGGTCTGTGTTACAGCCAAACACAGCATCAGTGTAAGCATGGATAGTAATAGAATCTTCCTTGGAAATGGTATAGAAGATTTGCTTGATGTACTTACTAATCTTGTTACGAAGTTTCCATAGCAGGGCTGTAGTTTCCCCATCCTCCTGGTACAACACTTTCCCAAACCAGTCCTCATTGTGTGCTGCCAGTGCCACTTTGGCTGCATAAAAACTGGGGATTTCTTTCCTCCCTCTTCCCCTGCCCCTGCCCTCTCCCCTCCCCACCACCACACACACTTGCCTCCAACAGCTCAGCCCAGGTTTACTTATTAATCTTTGGAAGGGCTACGTTAGCAAAAGGGATTGCAGCCCCTAGGGACAACTGTAGGATTAACAGAAATTGTTTCCTTGTACAACGGCTGCACAACCACGGTCTGTACTTTCTTGGGGAGTCATAAGCATCATCCTCCTCCCTCCACATTCCCCATACTTCTAAAACTCACCATGATCTCAATGGCTGTAAAGATCTGTTTGCCTCCAGGCTAATCTAATAAAGTGGGATGTTTTCTTCAGGGGCATGCATGATAGTGAAATGTAACCATCTTGATCATGAAAAGCAGTCACTTTATTGTTAATTGTTACTTTTGCAGACCAGACCTTGAGAACTCTGCCATTTTGTCCACCACCAGACAGACAATGGCAACTGAGGAAAAAGAAGCAAAGCATAGGATGATCTGGGGAAGGATTTGTTGAGTCATTGAAGTCAGAGAAAAAAGAGCAGCAGAAATGAGCTGTGAATAGGGAGCAGAGAGATGGGGCAGGTGGGGGAGAGAGAGGAGACAAGATAGGGAAAGGGAGCAGAGAAAAGCTAGGGCCAATAAACAGAGACAGGAGACCACTGAGTGCAAGCTACAGCTCATTCAGGACCAAAATGACACCCTGAGGAGTATAATCCTGATGAATAATAGAGACCATGACCAAAGGCCTCCCATGCAGAGCCTTTTTGCCAGCAACCATGCCTCCCCCCCCCCCCCCCCCCCCCCCACACACACACCATTCACAGCTGCAAAGGTGCAATTCTGTATCCAGGAGCCCTTTCTTTACACCCACCCCACCCACTCATCACAATCCAGTAATGGTTTCTTCCCCTTATGCTCCACTCCCTGTGAAAGCCCCCTTTGAATATTAGCACAGCTGTGAGGTTTACAAAAACAAAGGCAAATGTTATATATGTTTCCATTAATTTTTATTTTGTGTTGAATTACCCACACCAAATGCTCTGGTCTGAACCATTTGGTACCATAGGAATGTATCACTTAGAGCAGGCATGTCCAAAGTCCGGCCCACGGGCCAATTGCGGCCCGCGGTCGGATTTAATACGGCCCCCGCTTCTCCCGGCTCCCCGGTGCTCCTTTAAACTGGCGCGCGCAGTGCAGCGCGCCGCTTCAGGCCGCGCTGCCGCCGCCGCCGCAGTCCTAGACCCTGCCCTGTAGGGCACGTCCGCAGCCCCGCTCCCCCGCTTGGCTGCGGGTTTGCCCTGCCCCCGGGCCGCCGTGAGGCCAGCGTGCCCTGTGCTCTCCGACCCCGTGGGCCCTCCACTTTGAGGCTGAGAGTGCAGGGACAGCCCCCGCTTCCTCCCCCTCTCCTGGCTCCCCAGTGTTCCTCTGAACTGGCGCGCACAGCGCGCCGCTTCTGGCCGCGCCGCCGCCGTGCATGGCGGCCGCTGCGGTCCTAAAGCCTGCCGTGTAGGGCACATCCGCAGCCCCGCTCCCCCGCTTAGCTGCGGGTTCGCCCTGCCCCCGTGCCGCCGTGAGGCCAGCGTGCCCTGCGCTCTCCTGTGCTGCAGTCCAGATCTCAGTTTCACCCTTCACATTAGTTTAGGCAAGTTTTTTTTTTTTAATTGAGATGAATACATTGTAAAATCTCAGTTACTGTCAGTTGGTCTAAATCAGTTATAAATATATTTGGACACAACATGTATACTTGGTGTTATGTTCCTGTTCATATTTTTTGAACTTAAAAGTTGATAATATGTAATGTACTTTACAATGTTCCTGACATATATTTCAGCTTCCTGGATTTTTTTTTCATCTGGCCTTCAGATATGAAAGGCAGAGTGATTTAACACCTGTTTAGATTTGTCATCCATGTGACGAAATGAAAAGTATGCCGTTTGCAATAAACTTTGCATAAAATAGTTAATTTGCATTTAATTTTAATGGTTCAAAGAATGTCAGGCAAAATGGTCGGCCCTCACGCATGTTCACTTCTTCAAATCTGGCCCTCTTTGAAAAAAGTTTGGACACCCCTGACTTAGAGGCAAGAAAGCAACCCCAACACACAGAAATGTCACGCCCCCTCATTGTCAGAGAGGCTCCTCAGAGCCTCCCTAATATTGATGGCCAAACTATGTGCTAGTCTGACAGCTCGAGTGTCTGACTATTCAAAGTGTGTGCCCAAGCACCGTGGTTTAGTGCTCTACCCATAGGAAAACACTTCACCCTTACTTTTTCAGAAATTATGTAAGCAACAGCATGCAGCTCCTATGTTAGCGATGTTCATAGAATCCAATTGTTTTTCATAATACAGAAAGGGAGGGATCTGGTAGCAGGGATAGTTATGCTCTGGAATAACTGCAGGGGAGCAGCGAGTATGGGGAACACTGGACTCCAGTGCCAGACACCAAGGGGAGATCTGCAGGCCAGCAACCCCATTACTGTAGCTGCTGGCCAGGGTTGGACAACACAAGCCTCCCTTTCTCCTCTTCTCCCCCCCCCCCCCCCTCCGGCCGAAGTTGGCCTGGGGAGCAGCAACCAGCCAGGGCTGGGCAGCTTAAAGTAGCATTTTTCAACCGCATAACTACAATGTGAAGTGAGGATTTACTGTATTTGCAAATCATAATATTAGGAACTAGACCTTTTTGGTATTAACCTCTTTCCCAATCTCTCATCTGCCAATAATACCAGTTTTATTTTCTGCAATGTCATTGATAAAAATCTTAAATAGCATAGACCGAGGACTAGTCCTAGTGGACCTTGTTAGAAAACTCACCTGCTTAATAAGTGCACACTTACAAATACTGTCAGTTTTTAATCCATATGCGTGTTATTAATTTTGCATTGTTCTAGTTTTTATCAAAATATTGCACAGTGCCAAATCAGATACAGGCAGTCCCCGGGTTACGTACAAGATAGGGACTATAGGTTTGTTCTTAAGTTGAATTTGTATGCAAATCGGAACTGGCTCCAGATTCAGCTGCTGCTGAAACTGATCAGCGGCTGACTACAGGAAGCCCTAGACAGAGTTGCTCTTCCCCCGGCTTCCTGGAATCAGCCGCTGATCAGTTTCAACAGCAGCTGAATCTGGACTCCTAGATCAGAACATCTGGGGCACTGCCGGGTAGGTCCCCGCAGGACCAATCCGGCAGCACCCCAGCTGCTCTACCCCAGGCGTCCCGCAACAAAAGCCTGGTCTGCTGGGGGGGGGGGCGCACTAGCTGCGTTCCCCCCCTCCCCCCCCCCCCCCCCAGCAGACCAGGGAGACCCGAGCAAAGCCGCGGAGGCGCAGAGGTCCCGCCGCCTCTGCGGCTTTGCTCCTGTCTCCCTGCTGTGCTGGGGGAGTCCCCACCAGCACAGCAGGGAGACAGGAGCAAAGCCGCAGAGGCGGCGGGACCTCTGCGCCTCCGCGGCTTTGCTCCTGTCTCCCTGGTCTGCTGGGGGGGAGGGGACGCAGCTAGTGCGCACCCCCCCCCCCCCCAGCAGACCAGGCTTTTGTTGCGGGACGCCTGGGGTAGAGCAGCTGGGGTGCTGCCGGGTTGTGCACAGCAGGGAGACAGGAGCAAAGCCGCAGAGGTGGGGGACCCCGCCGCCTGTGCGGCTTTGCTCTGGTCTCCCTTCTGTGCTGGGGAGTCCCCCCCCAGCACACCAGGGAGACCTGGAGCAGCATTTCTCGCCCTGGAGGATGCGGTGGTGGGACCACTGCGCTCTGGGCAGTCCCGCTGCCCGCGAGCTCCGGGGCGAGAAAAGCCCCGTTCGTAAGTGCGGTTCCGACGTAAGTCGGATCCACGTAAGTCGGGGACTGCCTGTACCTTATGGAAGACTTAAGTATATTACATTAACTTGATTACCTTAATCCAGTGGTCCCCAACGTGGTGCCCGTGGACGCCATGGCACCTGCTGGGGCATTTATGTGCACCTGCCGAAACATCTGGGCTTCCGTGTCCCCTCCCCCTTCCCCCCCAACGTGCTGCACATGCACAGTGCCAGCCCCGGGTGCGTGGTGCATGTGTGGCCCCATCTCCGGAAGCACGGCGTGTGAGTGGCCCCGCCCCCGGGCGACCGGCAGCCACGAAAAGTTGGGGACCGCTGCCTTATACAAATGCTGTTTTACTCATAAGAATGGCCGTACTGAGTCAGACCAAAGGTCCATCTAGTCCAGTAGCCTGTCTGCCGACAGTGGCCAGCACCAGGTGCCCCAGAGGGGGTGGACGGAACACAATGATCAAGCTATTTGTCTCCTGCCATCCTTCTCCAGCCTCTGACAGACAGAGGCCAGGGACACCATTTCTATCCCTTGGCTAATAGCCTTTTATGGACCTAACCACCATGAAATTATCTAGCTTCTCTTTAAACTCTGTTATAGTCCTAGCCTTCACAGCCTCCTCTGGCAAGGAGTTCCACAGGTTGACTCCACCCTTGTGAAGAAGAACTTTCTTTTATTAGTTTTAAACCTGCTACCCATTAATTTCATTTGGTGTCCTCTAGTCCTTCTATTATGGGAACTAATGAAGAACTTTTCTTTCTTCACCCTCTCCACATCACTCATGATTTTATAGACCTCTATCATATCCCCCCTCAGTCTCCTCTTTTCTAAACTGAAAAGTCCCAGTCACTTTAACCTCTCTTCATATAGGACCCGTTCCAAACCCCTAATCATTTTAGTTGCCCTTTTCTGAACCCTTTCTAAGGCCAAAATATCTTTTTTGTACTCACATACTCATTTGTCAAAAATTCAGTTTTCTTAAATTGTCACATCAGCTGTCTCTCTTTACATTCCTTCTCTGGCTCACCCTTCACCACATCCTACACTAATTACTTATTTTATTGTAAAGCCTTTCGTGACCTATCCCTCCTCTCGTTTTTTTAAATACTAGGAAGGTTTTGATTTCTCTTTTCTCTGTCATTGATACTAGACTTTGTCTGCAAATTTAACAAATTAGTAACACTCATCTTGATGGTTTCACATATGTTGTCCCTCATCTGGGACAGCAGTTCCAAGCACACATCTGCAAAGCCACCTCACAGTCCTTAAAACTGTCCTCCGCAATGCTGCCTATAAAAATGATTGTCAGAGATGCTATGACCAGTATATTTCATGTTAACTACTAGTCTAATTGTTATCTGGTGCTTCCTGGCCTGATTATGTTCCGCGGTTGTCTCATCTCAAACTTGGACTGTAGACTGTTTGGGGCAGGAGCCCTCTCTTTTTATGTGCTTATATCTAGTAATGTTCATTCATTAGTACAATTTTCATACAGTGAAAAAGTAATAATTAGGAATCTATAACTCAGCTGTCATATGAAAGAACTAAATTATTCTTTGGTCCAAATCCAGTTTGTCACAGTTCCCTTTAAACGCAGGGAAGAAAAGAGTCCCAGAAATGTGGGCATGAGCCTTGGTGAGAACAGTTGCAGTAGACTTAAGGAAATTGAAAGCAAACCAAAACATATTGGAGGAGAAGAATACAAAGCAATAGTTGTAAATAGTACTTATCACAGAAGTGGGCAATAATTTTTGGCCAGGGGTCACTTGAAAATTTTTTTAAGTGGATCCGGGCCACCCAGGAAGGGATGGGGCCAGGATGCTTCTGGGCTTCCCCTGGCCATGCTTGGTCTGGGTGTGGGAGAGCCCCTTTGTCCCCCCTTTCCCACTAGGTACCCATGCTCCTGGCAGAGCAGGAAGAGGCTTTGCATACTCTCCCACTCCCAGGCTAATCAAGGCTCGGGGTGGAGGAGCGCATGAAGCCCTCTCCTGCCCTTTGCGGCTCCTCCCGGGACAGGAGCATGCATCATTTCCGTGCTCCTTGCAGGGCAGGAGGAGGCTTCGCACCTGCTCCTCCTCTCTCCCCCCCCCCCCCCCCCCAGGCTAATCAAGGCAGCTGCATGAAGCCTCATTCGCCCTGTCCCCACGCTGTGCAAGCATACAGCACTTAGAAGTTCCGCATGCTCCTCACAGGGAGGGCGGAGGAAAATTACGCAGCTCCCCTACCCCCAGGCCAATCAGCGCTTGGGGGCAGAGGAATGTGTGATGTCTCCTCCCACCCCACGAGCAGCACATGGCGCTTTAAAGCACTGCGTGCTCCTTAATTGGCCTAGGAGTGGGGGAACAGCAGAGCCTCCACGGGCTGGATCAACTGCTTGGCGTGCCGGATCTGACTTGCAAAGGCCCTTTTGCCCACATCTGATTTAACAGAATGATGTAGGGAAGAAAGAAAATGGATCATAATGGGGGGGGGGAGGGGAGAAGTGGAATTAAATGATTTCTTGGGAATAGTGGATAATCTGATTCCTAAAAATTTTGATCAGAAATTAAGTTTTTTCAGTCATCTCTTTACCATTTTAGATAACTTTTTTAAATTGCCAGATCAATTTTTGTCGTTGTTGCATAAGCAAATGCTCTCTCTTTAATGCAGAGCTATTGCACTTCTGTGCCTTGTCTACACTTAGAGAGAGGGAGACTGACATTGCAGAGGTTGCACTCTTGGGCATCGATTTAGTGGGTCTAGAAAGGATGCACTACATTGACTGCTGATCACACACCCATTGACTCTGATACTCGACCAGGTTGCAAGGAGTAAGGGGAGTCAACGGGAGAGTTTCTTCTGTTGACCTTCTGCAATGGGGCGCTGCAGTAAGTGGAATCCAGCTACACTGTTCACTTAGATGGAGTTGTGTACCTTATTTCAACTTTGCCTTCTCATGTAGACCTGGCCTGAATGGCCCAATTCTATGACTTATTCATGTTGAGTAGTACCTTACTCTACTAATTTTCTTACTGAATCTAGGATGCTTCTATTAGGGATGTTAAATACGGGTTAATTGAATAGTCAAGTAACCTCATACATTCTTATCATTTAGTCTACTATTCTATAGACCCCAGGGATCGGGCTGGCAGCAAGGTGCTCCAGCCTTACTCCTGAGCAATCCCTTTTTTGTGATTGTACTGCCCGGTACTGAGTACCAGCACCTCCAGTCAGAGCTCAACACTTTTTCCCCTGGAGTATCGGCATCTTTTCCCCATAGGGTGCCAAGTGGGAGCTGGCCTACGAGGGGAGCCCGTTTAAAAAACAGCTTCCCTCGCAGACCAGCTGCTTGTTGCCCTGTGCTGCTGCCTCTGATAAAGAGACAGCAGCGTGGGGTGGCAGCAGCCCCTGTCTGGGGAGGGCATATCTAAGCACCAGATCTGGTGCAAGCCAGAACTGAGCCAGTCTGCCTGCCTGCCCTCCTCCTATTACCCTTTAAATGCAGAGCTGCAGCAGGGCTAGGTCCCAGACCCATCGCAAGCTAGTAGTGAGTTGGGCTGCTGGCCAGTCTGCTAAAAGATTTACTGGTGGAGGAAGGGAATGCATGTAGTCTATAGCATTAACCTATAAGCTTTTGCTTATTGGTTAATCAACTACACTATTACATCCCTAGCCTCAATGTAAAAGTTGCAGAATTTGCCCTAGAGCGTTCCATTCTATTATTAAAATGAATAATTTGGTAAAACTTTGTTCTATATATTAACTTAACTTCTTTTATTTGAATTCAAAGGTACCTGTTGTTTTCAATAGCTTGTTTATTACCAGTAAAGTTTTTACTGTTTAGTCTAGAAGTAATAATTTCATCTACTTTTTTGAAGAACTGTGCCAGTCAAAACTTTTAAGCTCTGTTTTCCTGTTTTGGTAACAAATATTTATTGAAGTTAAAGGCTGATTTCTTTCACAGCTGCCTCGCAAGACATTGTAGGAATTGTATTCCTGCTTTCGTCCAGATTACTTTAAGTAAATATATCATTCAAAAAGTACTTCCTTTTGAGGAATAAAATAAATGGGTAGCAGTAATTCCTTTTAAACTTGTCTTCAATTTTACCACAGTTTAAAGTAGGAAACCCAAGTCCTCCACTATACCACTGGAAAACAAGATTCCGAATAACATTATAGGGAATACTGACTAAAGAGTGCTCTTGTAAAAAAAGCTCTCTGGTTCTATCCAAGCTTTTCTTGAGACATGTAAATGTTTGAAGAATCAAAAAATGCCAGTATATTTGAGACATTTTTAACCCGCACAATGGTATCTTTATTTCCATCATACAAAAGTAAAGTTTAATATGGTCCATTGATGTGGCACTTTTTAATATGTAACAGCTTAGTGGTATTGTGAGTTCCATCCTTGAGAGAGGAGATTAAAAATTGTGACTTTACACTAGGAATGTGAATGTTTAACCAATTAACTGGTGAGTGTCACCTTAAGGAATGCTCCAGCCCTGTGGAGAGCCTGCTGTGGACAGGGACTGCTGCAGCCTCTGCCTACCACCCTGTCCACCTTCCCCTTTAATCACTTAACAGGTTAAACAATATTTTTAACTGCTTACCAAATTAAACAGGATTTTCTGTCCTTATATTCCACTTCATGTGCTTGGTCAGATGGAAAAAATATTTTGTCACTTGAGGGTGATGATTCATCAGCTCCTACAAAGAGGTAGAGCTGTACTTATTAGTCTAATTTGGCTCAACAGTTGCACTACCAGGTAGATATAGGTTAAACCTCTCTAGTCCAGCATCTTGGGGACCTGACTGGTTCTGAACCAGAGAATTTTCTGGACCACAGGAGGTCAATATTGTCTAGCAGCATTACCAGCACTTCAGTGTATCAGAGGAAGAAAAAGGGAGAGAAGCAGATGATGGTGCTGTGGGGAGCTGGTTTAAAAGGTAGTTCCCCCCCCCCCCCCCCCCAGCATCATTTCTGGGGAGGGGAGGCAGAGTGGGGGACCCGGCTCATTCCAGGTCCCCTGCTGCATTTCTGCCTTTTAAATGTAGTTAGAACCATGCAAGCCCACTTATCAATTAATGAAGTAGTCGATGGAAATTCCATTGACTACTTGATTAGCTTTTTAACTGCTATTTAACATCCCTAGAGGGGGTAAGTGTTATGCCAGTAGGCTCGCATCTGTTGGGACTGACTTTTTTGAAACACATTTTCGAACCGGCTCTGTTCAGTATCTTCATCGATTTAGATGCTGGCTTAAGTTTGCAGATGATACCAAGTTGGGAGGGGTTGCAGCTTCTTTAGAGGATAGGTCATAATCCAAAAGGATCTGGACAAACTGGAGAAATGGTCTGAAGTAAATAGGATGAAGTTTAGTAAGGACAATGCAGAGTACTCCACTTAGGAAGGAACAATCCATTTCACACATACAGAATGGAAATGACTGTCTAGGAAGCAGTACTGCAGAAATGGATCTAGTGGTCATAGGGGACCACGAGCTAAATATGAGTCAACAGCATGACACTGTTGCAAAAAAAGGAAACAAGATTCTGAAATGCATTAACAGGAGTGTGGTGAGCAAGACACGAGAAGTCATTCCTCCACTCTACCCCCTACTAATTAGGCCTCAGTTGGAGTATTGTGTCCACTTCTGGGCACCACATTTCAAGAAAGATGTGGCGAAACTAGAGAAGGTCCAGAGAAGAGCAACAAAAATGATTTGAAGTCTAAAAAATATGAGTTATGAGGGAAGGCTAGAGGAATTGGGATTATTTAGTTTGGACAAGAGACGACAGAGGGGACATGATAGCAGTTTTCAAGTATCTAAAAGGGTGTTACAGGGAGGAGGGAGGAATTCTTCTTCTTAGCCTATGATGATAGGACAGGAAGCAATGGGCTTAAATTGCAGCAAGGGAGGTTTAGGTTGGACGTTAGAAAAGAGTTCCTAACTGTCAGGGTGGTTAAACACTGGAATAAATTGCCTAGGAAGCCTGTAGAATCTTCATCACTGGAGCTGTTTAAGAGAAGGTTAGACATGCATCTATCAGGAATGATCTAGATAGTGCTTGGTACTGCCATGAGGCCAGGGGACTTGACTTAATCTCTTGAGGTCCCTTGCAGTTTTAGTAGTCTCTGATTCTCTGATCTTGATACAGGAGTCTAGGTGCTACAGTAAGCCCCCCAGATACTACAGCAGTATAAACAATAATGCTCAGTGTTTCCTGGAAAATCTGTTTAGTCTCCCATAATATTCCTCAATATTCTAGGTCAGAGTTATCATACAGTGAGTGACTTACTACTAACAATTAACACTGATATGTTTTTGTAAGTTTCTTGAATTATTTTTATAAATGTTTCAAGGTTAGTTTTAATATGCTAACTCTTCTGGTTCTTTGGTGTTCAATTTTTTTTCACTATCTGAAGAACGTATTCTTTGATGGAAGTATTCTTTGTGTTCAGACACACAAAATGTCCACCACTGTGTAATATTTATCGAGTCTTCAGGCTGTGCTTTTGACTCCTTCATTTCAAGCATAGAGTCCTAGAGTTCCATATAACATATATTTAACATCTTTAGTGTAGGCTGTTGCTATATATTGGTGTAATATAATGCAATGAACACATAAATATGCTAAGTCATTAGTTCTCAATCTTTTTCATGCTTGGCTCCTCCTTCCATATAGCCAGAATATAGCAGGGACTTGCTTTTCCTTTACCTCTTAGGGAAAGAGAGAGAGGTTGCAGCTCATCCCCTTGATGCCTCCTTCTGACCCATAAGGTTAGGAGTTTTGCACTAAATAGAAGGGTAAATACAAATGTTTCATTTAGGTACCCCAAATCTTTGTGTGCTGGTGAATGTTGTAGCTGTTCTTTGTCTGTCTTTCTCTTCAGATGTTTCATAGATTCAGTGGGTGTTGTAGAGCCTTAATTTTTGAGCTAATGAAATGCCTTGTTGTGACTTGACTAGCACCAAGAGTCACTAGAAACACAGTAACATTTGAGTTTGGATTTTTAACAGAATAAATATCTTCAGTGTTGTAAAGCATTGTTTTGCGTAATGGAACAGTTTGGTGCTACAAAATTTTGTTTCCCATTTCCCCAATGAGGATTTTTTAAAAGATCATTTAAATATAATTAGCTTTTTTTTAAATTAATAGAGTCCTGATGATTCTGATCTTTAAGGCTGTGACTGTCTCTGACTTTGTGGTTTTTACAAGGCTTAAATGAGGACACAATCTTTACAGAAGATGAGGGGTGCATTGGTATTACTAGAATTGAGGTGGAATTGGGCTATATTGGTTATGAATTAAGAATGAATAAATCACATAAGTTAACTTGAAGTAGAATAACAAGAACTAGAGCTCAAGACATTAAGGATGATACATTTAGATAATCCACTAATCAAATAGTTGATGCAGCTTGCATCGACTATTCGATTAGTCGATAAGGGCACCTTTGCCTTTGAAATGTAGCAAGAGCCCTGCTGGCTCTTGCTACATTTCAAGGGTGGAAGTGCCATGGGCCCAGCAGGAGATTTAAGAAGTCCCCTGTTGACCCTGCACTCCCTGTTTTTGAAATATACAAGAGCGCCCTGCTCTTGCTACTTCTCAAAGGCAGAAGCACCACCAGTTCCTTGCTTTTCCCCCCCTTCCCCTCAGACGGTGCTGGGGGTGGAACTGGCTTTGAAGCTAGCTTCCCCCCATCACTGGTTCTGATAGAGGCAGAAAAGCGAGGGGGGGGGGAGCAATTAGTCAAGTCGACTAGTTGCTTACATCTGTACAAGACATAGTGAATTATTTTCTCAAAAATATATGGTTTTAAATACTTTCATAAGTACCTGGTTAGTATTTTTAAAAGTTTTAAGCTAGCAATATAGGAGAAAAATTGGATGGCTAAGTATGATTCACAGTAGCTGCTAACTGTTAGCCATCTAATTTTTCTCCTATATTGCTAGCTTAAAACTTTATTTTTGATTTATGGTACACTTTTTTATTAATTTTAGTCTTTTGGTGCACTTTTAAAAAGTGTCTTTTTAAAGAGTGTGTTACCTTTTTTTTTTTTTTTTTTTTTTTTCTTTTTGGTCTTAAATCTAGTGTGTTTCAACTAATAAACTCCATGGTTCATTTTGATATGCTTATGTATTTTGAGCTAGACTTTTACAAAATGTTTTTACACTAGGTATCTACATTGTTAATTAGAATCATTTGTGTGCTTAAGGAAAGGATAAAGGAATTGAGGTGATCGCTCAATTGTTTTGTTGGTTAAAAGGAGGAAGGCTTCAAAGATTGTAATTCTTCTAAGGTGTCTTTATGACAAACATCGTTGGCCATGAATTTGTTTGGATCAATTTCTTTGATCTCTGCAGCTTCCAAAGAATGGACTTGACTGAACGCAACAAATGGTTGAGCTGGCACAAAGGATTTGTTGCAGCTTGCAGGGCGCCCTGTGCTGGTACCTTCACCCCTTGGTCTGCCTGCATGGGTGGGTTACTCCCCCCGGCTTGTGGGCATGCATGGCAGCCCCCTTTGCAGGGCTTCTTTGGGGCTTTACCTGCGCCAAGGGAGGGCCTGCCTGGATTGCCTGCAGTGGCATTTGCATGCTGGGGGCACAGGCTGGGTAGGGGCAAGGGGGTACATGGGGAGCTGGGGAGGGAGGTTGGATGCTTCTGCTCCTCTGCAGTTTCCAAAACCCCTTTGATCTGCGCTGGCACAGCTACCATTGGCTGCCCGCTTGTGATGTGCAGGGACTGTGGTTGTCCCATGTAGCAGGGCTGGACTCAGTTTCCATCCCTTTAAAGGGACCTGTATTGTGGCGGGAGGGAGGGGTTAGGCAGCGCATGCCTGCTGTCAGCCACTGTGGCAGTGCCTCCCCATGAGTAGAGCCATGCGATGCTGAACAGAGCCAGGCCGCATTGACGCGTGCACAGGAGTGTGTGTGGAGGTTGAAAATCCCATGACAGACAGATAAGAATGGTGGCCATTTAATAGAAAGTTTTTCTTCGAGTGCCTGCTCATGTCCATTCTGATTAGGTGTGCGCGCACAGCATTCATGGATTCCGGAGCTTTTTTCCCTTAGCAGTATCCACAGGGCTAGGCAGGAAGCCCTCTGGAGTGGCGCCAGTAAACCCCTCAGTTCCTTCTTACCGCCCCTGACGGTAGCTGGAACGTGTGTTAAGGCTATCAGCCTGTCCTGTAGCAGTTTGTATTCATCATCTGTTCCTGTATTATAGTTAGAATCAGTAGTTAAATACTTGTTAAAGTAGTTGTTGGATAGTGTAATTAGTTGACAAAAGAGCTCAGCTGGCCTCTCCCAGTCAGGGGAGGGGATGCCAGGGTCCCAAGGCTTTAAGCCCTGTAGTTCGTGCTCAAAGCCTATGCCCTGTGGAGACCCACACTTTTCGTGTTTAAAGTGCCTCAGAGAGGCCCATCGAGTGGAGAGCTGCTTGATCTGTAAAGAATTTAAGCCCAGGACCAAGAGGGAAAGAGACTCTAGGCTAAAGCTCCTGTTGATAGAGTCAGCATTGCAGCCTCAGAGTGAGGAGCGTCCCCACTCTGTCCACAGCGCACCGTCCACGTCAGCCGCAGCACCGGCCAAACATCAAGCAGCTGTCTCGAAGACACTCAGTCGCAGGCACCGAAGAGATGTAAAGCCTCAAGCGGCTAGTCGACGTAGAGACGTGGTCACAAAGTGCGCCCTAAGGAGAAGTGCGCCCTAAGGAGAAGGTGCAGCCCGGACAAGGTTTGGAGCCTGGGGCAGGCTACAGGGATGGGGGAGATCCAGCATCTCTCTACCCCAGAGATGTTTGATGCAGCAAGAGAGCTCATCGAACTGACTACAGCCGAGGGAGAAGGCCCAGCACCTCAGGTGCGGGCCTGCACCTTCCCATGGCACGAGCGTCCTCCCACCAGCACCGACATTGGGGTCGTGGGACTCACAGAGCATGGTGCAGGCCCGAGCACAGCAGCTGTTCCAGTCACCAACACCAGCTCCCAGCCTCTTGCCATCTGTGGCACCGGTGCCGAGTACCTTTATGGCACCAGGTCAGTCAGTGCCGAGTACCTTTATGGCACCAGGGCAGCCTCAGCCAACTCTGGCGGCACTGGGGTATACAGTGCCACACTATGCAGCACAGGAGGTGGCACCACCGATACGTACAAGATAGGGACTGTAGGTTTGTTCTTAAATTGAATGGTCGAGGGGCCCGTCTGCACTAGTGGACCCACTGGTGGAATTGTGGCCCTCTGCTCATGGCCAATCACTAGTGTGTGTGGGAGTTCCATTTGTCAGACAGTCCCCATCAGTGTGGCTGGTCACGGACGCATCAGACATGGGATGAAGGGTGCACCTGGGTGGCCTCCGGACGCAAGATACGTGGTTACCAGGGGAAATACCCCTTCTACTACATTGGTGTTGTGTAGGTAGTTCTGACCTCTTAATTTTCTTCAGAATAAGCAGCAGTCCTTTGATCTTTGCTTCAAGCAGGGGGTCTGGTCAATATTATGGTGATGAGAAAAATATAATTTTTGTGATCTCTTTTAGAGTAAAACCACACTTTGCTTTATTACTTCTGTTATAAGGCTGTTCAAGAAGGCTACCTGAAATAAAAGAGCTATTTGTTGTGAATCTAAAGAAAAAATGGATTAATTATCAGTATCAAAAAAATACATTGAAATGTGTATTCCTTTACTGAAATGTGATTCCTCTTATGGCTGTGTTCAAATAAATGTGGATCATACACAGCATGCATTTCAGTAAGCTTTTCTGATGTTTATGTGCATTCTAGCTTAGTGTGAATCAGGACCCAATTATTACAACTTTTAAATAGACCGAGAACTGATTTTAACAACATTAACATGTATTACCAAGAGGGAGTCCTCATATTTTAAGAAACATACACACAGCTTTGTAAATAATTATCCTTGTATTAACAGCTTGCAGGGGGTTTAACAGTAGTTTGCATTAGGAGCTTTAATTCAAACTACCTCGTCCATGCCACGTGTAGCCGCAGGCGGGTAGTTCGAACTACGGGCATTTAAAAATGGCTCCCACCCGGGAACAAGCAAATGAAGCCTGGAATATTTAAATCCCGGGCTTCATTTGCAAGTTCAAATGCTTACATTAGCCACCCTAGTTCGAACTAGGGTGGCAGTGTAGACATACCCAGATAGTGGCTTCTTCACAGTAGCTTCCCCCACCCCTCTATCAAGGATGTTAAGAGGTGGGTAATTGACTAAATTTGTATCGCTACATGATTAGTCAATGAAGGAAGGTGCCTCTGTTCCAGCTCTTGCTGGAACCCACAAACTAAAATGGATCACCACGGGAGACGAACAGACACTAACAGCAGACAGTGACTGACAGGCTACGATACGGACGGTGGCGAACCCGAACCCTTCCTTGGTCAGGGCTTATAAGCCCTTCAAGGTGGTAAGGGTGGTGTGCAGTTAATGGTGCCGTGTGCAACACTCCAGTAGGGAGGGGTGCACAGTTTCTGAGCGGCGTGCAGCTCATTTTAGTGCCCAGTGCACAGTTTTGGACTGAGTGCAATCTATAGTGCAGGGTGCACTGAGCAGATGACCGTGTGCACTTAGGTTTTGGCAGGAAAGGGGGTAACACAGGGAGAAGAAGGAAAACAAGATGGAATCCAAAGAGGCTCCATCTTGGACATAAGCTTTAAATGTCTTTACCCTGGCAGGCATTAGCTTTCAGGCTCTCTCCACAGGCTCTGCAGTGCTGAATGCTTTGGAAGAGACCTCACAAGGAAGTAATTGGAAGGGAACACCATCTACTGGAAGTCATGGGATGCGTAGTCCTAGGGATGGGGGTTCCACGGCCACCCCCACGCCCCCAAAGAAAATGACGGGGGATGGTGGTCGGGGACTCCCTCCTAACACGGACTGAGCCATCCATCTGTTGTCTGGACCTGGGATCTCGAGAGGTGTGCTGCTTACCGGGAACTTGCATTCAGGATGTGACTGAGAAGCTTACCAAATTGATCAAACCTTCGGATCGCTACCCCTTCCTGCTTCTCCACGTGGGAACTAACGATACGGCCAAGAATGACCTTGAGTGGGTTACTGCGGATTATGTAGCACTGGGAAGAAGGATCCAAGAACTTGGAGTGTAAGTGGTGTTCTCGTCCATCCTTCCTGTTGAAGGGAAAGGACTGGGCAGGGATAGTCAAATTGAGGAAGTAAATGTGTGGTTTCTCAGGTGGTGTCGCAGAGAGGGCTTTGGTTTCTTCGACCATGGGACTCTGTTCCGGGCACAAGGATTGTTAGGAAGAGATGGGATCCACCTAACCAAGAGAGGAAGGAGCATCTTCACGGTCAGGCTTGCAAACCTAGTGAGGAGGGCTTTAAACTAGGTTTGTCAGGGGACGGTGACCAAAACCCTAAGGGGAGTGGGAAGGTCGGATACCGGGAAGAACTGCAAAGAGGAACAAGCAACAAAGGAGGACCGCTGATTCAAATGAAGAAGATAGGGTGATCAACTGGTTATCTCAGGTGTTTGTACACTAATGCGAGAAGCCTGGGCAACAAACAAGAAGAACTGGAGGCCCTGGCCCAGTCCAAGAAATATGATTTAATTGGAATAACATAGACTTGGTGGGATGACTCGCATGACTGGAGCGCTGTCATGGAAGGGTATAGACTGTTCAGGAAGAACTGGCAGGGGAGAAAAGGAGGAGGACTTGCACTATATGTAAGAGAGCACTATGATTGCTCTGAACTCCAGTATAAAGAGGGAGAAAAACCTGTTGAGAGTCTGAGTTAAGTTTAAAGGAGCAAACAACAGCAGTATTTGCTGTTTACTTAGATTTTCAGAAAGCCTTTGACAAGGTCCCTCACCAAAGGCTCTTGTGTAAATTACATGGCCATAGGATAAAAGGGAAGGTCCTTTCTTGGATTGAGAACTGGTTAAAAGACAGGAAAGAAAGGGTAGGAATACATGATAAATTTTCAGAATGGAGAGAGGTAACTAGTGGTGTCCTCCAAGGGTCAGTCCTGGGACCAATCCTTTTCAACCTATTCATAAATGATCTGGAGAAAAGGGTAAGCAGTGAGATGGTAAAGTTTGCAGATGATACCAACTGTTTAGGATAGTCAAGACAGAAGCAGACTGTGAGGGACTCCAAGAAGATCTCACCAAACTGAGTGATTGGTCAACAAAATGGCAAATGGAATTTAAAGTGGATAAGTGTAAAGTAATGCACATCGGGAAAAATAACCCCAACTTATACGTACAGTATGATGGGGGCTAATTTGGCTATGACAAATCAGGAAAAAGATCTTGGAGTTATTGTGGACAGTTCTCTGAAAACTTCCACACAGTGTGCAGCGGTGGTCAAAAAGGCAAATAGGATGCTAGGAATTATTAAGAAAGGGATAGAAAATAAGACCCAGAATATCTTACTGCCCCTGTATAAAACTATGGTACGCCCACATCTTGAATACTGTGTACAGATGTGGTCTCCTCACCTCCAAAAAGATATTTTGGCCTTGGAAAGGGCAACTAAAATGATTAGGGGTTTGGAACGAGTCCCATATGAGGAGAGGTTAAAGCGACTGGGACTTTTCAGTTTAGAAAAGAGAAGACTGAGGGGGAATATGATAGAGGTATATAAAATCATGAGTGATGCGGAGAGGGCCGATCAAGAAAAGTTATTTATTAGTTCCCTAAATAGAAGAACTAGAGGACACCAAATGAAATTAATGGGTAGCAGGTTTAAAACGAATAAAAGAAAGTTCTTCTTCACACAGTGTGTAGTCAACCTGTGGAACTCCTTGCCAGAGGAGGCTGTGAAGGCTAGGACTATAACAGAGTTTAAAGAGAAGCTAGATAATTTCATGGAGGTTAGATCCATAAAAGGCTATTAGCCAGGAAATAAAATGGTGTCCTTGGCCTCTGTTTGTTAGAGGCTGGAGAAGGATGGCAGGAGACAAATCACTTGATCATTGTCTTCGGTCCACCCACTCTGGGGCACCTGGTGCTGGCCATTGTCGGCAGACAGGGTACTGGGTTAGATGGATCTTTGCTCTGACCCAGTACGGCCGTTCTTATGTTCTTATGTTGGTTGGTGTCTGCTATAGGCCACCAAATCAGGTGGATGAGGTAGATGAGGCTTTCTTCAGACAACTGAGAGAAGCTTCCAGATTGCAGGCCCTGGTTCTCTAGGGGACTTTAATTACCCTGACATCTGTTGGGAAACGAATACAGCAGTACACCGGCAATCCAGGAAGTTTTTGGAGAATGTTGGGGACAACTTCTTTGTACAAGTGCTGAAAGATCTGATATGGGGCCATGTGCAGCTTGACCTTCTGCTCACAAACGGGGAGGAACTAATAGGGGAAGTAGAGGTGGGTGACAATCTCGGAAGCAGTGATCATGAGATGGTAGATTTCCTGACCAAAGGAAGAAAAGAGAGTAGTAAAATACATACCTTGGATTTCAAAAAAGCAGATTGACTCCCTCAGAGATCTGATGGGTAGAATCCCCTGGGATGCTAACATGAAGGGGAAAGGAGTCCAGGACAGCTGGCAGTATTTTAAAGAAGCCTTATTGAAGGCACAGAAAGAAACCCTCTTGATGCATAGCAAGAGAGGCTAACATGGTAGAAGACCAGATTAGCTTACAGGGGATATCCTTGGTGAATTTAAGCACAAAAAAGAAGCTTACAAAAAGTGGAAACTTGGACAAATGACCAGGGAGGGGCTTAAATGTATAGCTTGAGAATGCCGGGGAGTTATCAGGAAGGCGAAAGCGCAATTGGAATTGTGACTGGCTAAGGATGTGAAGGATAACAAGAAAGGTTTCTACAGGCATGTTAACAAAAAGAAGGTGATCAGAGAGGGTGTGCGGCCCCTACTGGATGAAGGAGGGAACCTAGTGACAGATGCTGTGGGGAAAGCTGAAGTACTCAATGCTTTCTTCGCCTCTTTATTCACGAACAAGGTGGGCTCCCGGACTAATGAGCTAAGTGACATAAAATGGGATGGAGATGGACAGCCCTTGGTGGGTAAAGAACAGGTTAGGAACTATTTAGAAAAGCTAAACGTACACAGATCCATGGGTCCGGACTTAATGCATCCGAGGGTACTGAGGAGTTGGCAAATGTCATTGAGGAGCCTTCGGCCATTATCTTTGAAAAGTCGTGGAGGTCTGGAGAACTATAGGCCTGGTCAGTCTTACTTCGGTTACTGGAAAAATCATGGAAGGGATCCTTAAGGAATCCATTTTGAGGCACTTGGAAGAGAGGAAAGTGATTAGGAATAGTCAGCATGGATTCACAAAGGGAAAGTTGTGCCTGACCAATCTGATTAGCTTCTATGATGAGGTAACTGGCTCTGTGGATGTGGGAAAGTCAGTGGATATGATATACCTTGACTTCAGCAAGGCTTTTGATACGGTCTCCCACAATATTCTTGCCAGCAAGTTAAGGGAATGTGGATTGGATACATGGACAGTAAGATGGATAAAAAGACGGATAGAAGGCCGGGCCCAGGTGGTAGTGATCAACGGCTCGATGTCAGGATGGCGGTCGGTTTCTAGCGGAGTGCCCCAAGGTTCGGTTCTAGGACCGGTTTTGTTCAATATCTTTATTAATGACCTGGATGAGGGGACTGATTGCACCCTCAGCAAGTTTGCGGATGACACTAAGTTAGAGGGAGAGGTAGATACCCTTGAGGGCAGAGATAGGGTCCAGAATGACTTAGACAAATTGGAGGATTGGGCCACAAGAAATCTGATGAGGTTCAACAAGGACAAATGCAGAGTTCTGCACTTGGGACGGAAGAATCCCAAGCATTGTTACAGGCTGGGGAGCAACTGGTTAAGTAATAGTTCTGCAGAAAAGCACCTGGGGATTACAGTGGATGAGAAGCTGGATATGAGTCAACAGTGTGCCTTGTAGCCAAAAAGGTTAATGGCATATTAGGTTGCATTAAGAGGAGCATTGCCAGCAGATCCAGAAAAGTCATTATTCCCCTTTTTTCGGCTCTGGTGAGGCCACATTTGGAGTATTGTGTCCAGTTCTGGACCCCCACTACAAAAAGGATGTGGACGCATTGGAGAGGGTCCAGTGGAGGACAACCAAAATGATTAGGGGGCTGGAGCATATGACCTACGAGGAGAGGCTGAGGGAGTTGGGTCTGTTTAGTCTGCAGAAGCGAAGAGTGAGGGGGGATTTGATAGCAGCCTTCAACTTCCTGAAGGGAGGTTCCAAAGAGGATGGAGAAAGGCTGTTCTCAGTAGTGACAGATGGCAGAACAATGGTCTCAAGTTGTGGTGGGAGAGGTCCAGGTTGGATATTAGGAAAAACTATTTCACGAGGAGGGTAGTGAAGCACTGGAATGGGTTACCTAGGGAAGTAGTGGAGTCTCCATCCTTAAAGGTGTTTAAGTCTCGGCTTGACAAAGCCCTAGCTGGGTTGATTTAGTTGGGATTGGCCCTGCCTAGAGCAGGGGGCTGGACTTGATGACCTTCTGAGGTCTCTTCCAGCTCTATGGTTCTATGATTGTCTGCAGGAGGCCCACCTGATGTTTCCTAACTTGAGTGCTTGATTTCACAACCTTAATGTTCTTTTAACATAAGTTGGGGAGGAGGGTTGGTTTAATATTTAGCATAATCGAGTTGCAGTGTGGGCATTTTAGATTTAGTGTACACTTTGAAGACTGAATTTGTGATTATAAATTAAGTTCTGTGTCTGTAGGTGACTCAGTCTCATCTTCTCAGATTAAAGAGATAATACCAAGGAATTTGAAAAGAACTTTTGTATCATCATCTAATTGTGACTGATGCAAATCCATAAATTATGTGTGTTGCTCAATGTAAAGAAACAAAATTATTACATCTGTTTTTTGTTTTTGTAATTTACAGATGTAATCTGTTCATCTTCTGAATAAGTAAAATAGAAAAGTAAAGGGTAACCTAACTGTAAATGTCAGTATTTAACTATGTAAATTAAGATTTTGTTAGTATTGGTTTTTTGATGTTTTATAGAATAGAGATGAAATTGTGGAGGAGTTGATCTTAGTGATACAGGGAATCTTTGAATATGACGTAAATATCTGTAATTTATTGCTAGATGTTTCACATGCATGTACTCTTCCTCAAAACCAAAATATGTCCGCATTATAGCCTTCTTTAATCTGCAGAATTACTATGGACAGTTAGGAAAACTCTAATTCAGAAAGGAGTTAAAATGGAAGGATTACCATAAAATAATAAGAGGATCATGTGCAAGTGATATGGTATCAATTCTGCCCACACTGTAATACATACAGAGAATGTTTATTCTTGTTAGTTATATATTTTGGGAGAGAGTCTCTGTAAACACTTGGTTTTGAAAATAAAAAAGGCTTTATGGTTTTCTTAGTTTCAGGTTTTAAGGGGAAGTGAAAAGTTTCTGTGCGTTAGTGTCTGAGAATTCATTTAAAAAAAAAAAAAAGCATCCAGCTAAAAGCAGCCATGAAAATTCCAACAGTTTCTTTCATGTGACCTAATCTTAGACCTATACAAATTTAGGTTATATACTTAGATTGCTAACATTTCAGCTCTTTAAGACAGTTGTCACCCATGGTGTTGGTCTGTTGTCCTTTTAGATGTTGTATAGTTTTTATCAGAAATATCACCACCTCATCTTTATACTGTGACCTAAACTAGAGTAATCTTTCTTAGGATAAATCTGTCATGCCACATAAGGAAAATATCTCCTGTCTTCCGTGATTTTCCAAAGATGATAGCTAAAGGCTCAGATACCTCCCCAGTTGGCCTGGCTGCATGCAGCGTTTCAAAGTGGTGGAGCTTGAGGTCTGCCGCTTTGAAATGCCACATGCAGCCCAGAGCCAACTGGGGACACCCCTGCCAACTCTGGGCTCCATGCAGCGCTGGCACTTTGAAATGCTGTGTGGAGCCTGACACTGTGCTCCCTGCAGCATTTCAAAGCAGCAGCGCTGTGTGGAGCCTGTGGTTTTGAAGTAAGTTTGTTTGTTTGTTTGTTTGTTTGTTTGTTTGTTTGTTTGTTTGTTTGTTTGTTTGTTTGTTTGTTTGTTGTAAAAGGATGACTACTTGTAAATACTGAGAGTCCAGGAAGATTAACATGTTCTCTTACTGGTTTTTGTATGTTTTCTTTCTTGATGTCTGATTTGTGTCCATTTATCGTTTGGCACAGAGACTGTCCAGATTGGCAATTATACATGGCAGAGGGGCATTGCTGGCACTTCCCTTATTCAAGTAATTGCAAAATGAAATTTACATTTGACTTTGTACTGTTGATTATTTTGAATATTTTCATTCCTCTTTGAGGTACACAATCTCAATCTTTTCAGTTTCTCTTCATATGGGACTTCAGTCATTCTTTTGGTAATTCTTGTTTCCCATCACTAAATTTCTAATTTTGCGATATCATTTAGAACATAACATAAGAACGGCCGTACTGTCAGACCAAAGGTCCATCTAGCCCAGTAGCCTGTCTGCCGACAGTGGCCAGCACCAGGTGCCCCAGAGCGGATGGACCGAAGACAATGATCAAGCGATTTGTCTCCTGCCATCCTTCTCCAGCCTCTGATGAATAGAGGCCAGGGACACCATTTCTATCACCTGGCTAATAGCCTTTTATGGTCCTAACCTCCATGAAATTATCTAGCGTCTCTTTAAACTCTGTTATAGTCCTAGCCTTCACAGCCTCCTCTGGCAAGGAGTTCCACAGGTTGACTACACACTGTGTGAAGAAGAACTTTCTTTTATTAGTTTTAAACCTGCTAACCCATTAACTTCATTTGGTGTCCTCTAGTTCTGTTATGGGATCTAATAAATAACTTTTCTTTCTTCACCCTCTCCACATCACTCATGATTTTATATACCTCTATCATATCCCCGCTCAGTCTCCTCTTTTTTTTTAAACTGAAAAGTCCCAGTCGTTTTAATCTCTCTTCATATGGGACCCGTTCCAAACCCCTAATCGTTTTAGTTGCCCTTTTCTGAACCCTTTCCAAGGCCAAAATAACTTTTTTGAGGTGAATTTCTGAGTAGGGATGTGTAAGAGGAGTCTATTAGTTGACTACCCGATAAAGCCTAGGCTTATTGGTTAGTTGAGTCAACTACTCGCATTTCCCTGTCCCTTGCTGCCTCCACATTGGAAGCAGGAGCTGCTCCTGGGGAAAGCTGGTTCTCCCTACCACCATCTCTGTGGTGTGTGTGTGTGTGGGGGGGGGACGACAGAGGCACAGCGGCATCGTGTCCCTGCCTTTTAAATGTAGTAAGAGCTAAACAGCTCTTACTACATTTAAAATGCAGAGCCACAGTACGGGACCCAACACGAGCTAAGACCTACCCCGCTGTGGTTCTGCAGTGTAAATGTAGTAGGAGCCGAGCTGCCTGTACACCCGGCCCCTACTACATTTAAACTTGAGAGCCGCAGCAGCCCCTTATCAACGAATCATGTACTCGATACAATTTGTATCAAGTACATAATTAGTCACCTGTGGCTTACCATCCTTATTTCTGAGAGCTGCATGGTAATAGTGTGATCACAACTGAACATACACTCTCAGAAGGAATTATCTTTGGTTTAAATGAGGGGTGGGGAACCTTTTTTAGTTAGGGTTAGGGTTAACCCATAGAAAAATGACTTGGGGGCCGCAAACAAGTGGGAAGCAAAAGAACCCCCAAACCATCACTGATATGGCCCCTGACTGAAAAGGAGAGACGCTCCATTTGCACACAATAGCCTAGTGGGGCACAGGCTAGTAGAGTTTGTGTGTGCTCTAGCCCCATGAGGGAATGGTAAGGTGACTGTGGTGTCAGGGTGGGCTTCCCGATGCTGGGGTGGAGTTCTGAGCCTCAGGAGCCAGATCCTGGCAAGATGTGGCCCTGGGCCTTAAGTTCTCCACTCCTGGTTTATATAATGGCAGAATTTTTGTAATATTCTCAGTCCTGTTGTGTATCCATCCTGACATTTTGCTGCTTGCTTTTTTGAGCAGAGGTTTCCATTGTGCTCCCCTCACAGATGGATGGGCCTGTTGATTTAGTTGATGCAGTTAATTTAGAACTCAGGTTTATGAATGGCTCTGAAAATCCCTTCATTGTGCATTGCTTTGAGTTTATCAGCATTGAATTTCATCTGCCTTCGTGTTGCTTTGTTTCTTGGTAGTCTTTGGTCTTGACCTAAATAACTTTATCATCTGTAAACTTTGCCACCTCACAGGTCATCTCTTTTTCTAGATAATAAATATATATGACACTGGTTCTTGTATAAAATCTTGTGGCACCACACTCTTATTAAAAATTAACTGTTCATTCCTGCATTTTGTGTCTTTTAGCCAGATTTTGATAAATGAAAATACTGTGCTGTCATTCTAATATTGCTTTTTTTTTAGTTGCCTCCTTGTGAGAGATTTTGTCAAAGGCCTTATAAAAATGCAAATTGATTGTGTTAAAACAAAAAATTATAATTAGAGAGAGATGATCTTCCTTTGCAGAAGTAGAAACCGTTCTGGTTGAACCCTGTCATGTTATGGTCTCCTACGTCTGTAGTATTTTAATTATTCTGTACAAGTCAGTCATTGGCCTGTACTCTGAATCCCTCTTAGCGCCTTCTTAAATGTAAGTACACATTTGTTCTTGTCCATTCCTTACATACGGCATAGAATATGCTTATGTATTTTGGATAAGATATCAAAATCAGGAGAGTTGCTGATGAATTGAGCTAAAGTAGGACTAGTGGAAGTTGCTTGCTAAGGGTACAGCTACAGTGTGATTTAAAACAATCCTGTAGTACCAGACCCAAGTCTGTGTCAGCTGATTTGGGTTTGTGGGGCTTGTACTGCAGAGTTGCACAATTCCTGTGTAAACATTTGGGGTGTCTTAGCCCAAATGTCTATCCTGAAATTTATAGCTCAAGTCAGCTGACCCAGGCCAGTCACAGCCATGCCACAGATCTTTTATTGCAATTTGGATATACCCTAGCCCCATTAGAGTAAGGAAGAGGTAAAGAGGTTAGAAGTGAAAAGGCATATGTAATGGAGACAGATTGTATTTTTTGTATGGTGAACTGAATTAATCTGAAAATTGCTTTCCAAGCTTATGATCAAATAAAATACACCTTGAAACTGTTAATACTTAAAAATTAGAGCTGGAACTCTTAACAAATGGAGTATGTAAGGACTAGGGAATGTTAGGGTATAATTGAATAGTTGTGTAACTGCTTCAAAATTTTAGCGGTTACACATCTATTCGATAGTCCCAGGAGGTGGAACCAGCAGCCAGTATGTTCCCAGTCCCACTCCTGGGGAGCGCCCTGCCATTCTGAGCTGCTGCCTTTCTATAAGAGACCTTCTCCTGCCTGCTGCCTGAACTGCAGCCTCTATCTGTGGTGGATCCGAACTTCCTGTGGACAGAGGCTGCTCTGCAGCAGCAGCAGCCCCTGTCTGATAGAGGCGGCAGTGCAGGGAGAGAGGCAGCACCACAGAGCCGGTACTCAGAGAACGGGGTTTAAAGTTAGCTCTCTCCTCCCCTCCTACCTCCCCCGCTCTCCTACTGCCTCTCTAAGAGGCAGCAGTGTAGTGGTGAGGGAGGCAGGTGGATCTAGTGCTTGTGGGACAGGCTTCCACCTTTCCTTGCTGTCTCTGTATGTGCAGTTGACAGGATTAACTGATAAGCCTAGGCTTATTGGTTAATCATGTAGTCTGTCTAAACATTGACATCCCTAGAAAGGACTTGAGGTGGTAGAACTCCACAGTATAACTTACATTGACAGTCAAAAAAAAAAAGTACTGTAATAAAAATCAGTATTGCGTGTTCGTATTTGGTCTGTCGGCAGAGTGCACCCATAGTTGGGGCATGATCAACAGTGTGAGCAGTGCACTCTTGATATCTTCCAGTCCATCTCGACACTTGCCATATGTGGAAAGGCATAGCAGACCATAGTGAATGTTGGGTTTAGGCTCACTGTCCCATGATGCATTGTTTTCTTTTCCAGCATTTCAGGGGCTTCCAACTTTATTTGGCAGCATTTATCCTATAACCTATGCAGTTAATTACTAAGTTCCTAATTGAAGGGAACTCCTGGTTGCCTGACATGCAATATCGGGGTCAGCAACCTATGGCTCGTGAGGGAGTCAAATATGGCAATTTTGAAGCTTGAGCCCAGCCCCCCATTGCTCCCTCCACAGCAGGCAGCCCACGCTGGGGCTACAGCAGGTCTGTGCAAAATACCCTCCACTGGTCGGATCAGGCATGCAGCGGCATCAGGGAGCCCCTGGGCAGACTCCCTTGCCCCTGCACAGAAAAGTAACTGCAGGCTGTTAGCTCACAGTGTGTGAAAAACAAGGAGGGGAGGAGGGTGGTGCCTCCTGGCTGTTACCGCCCCCAGCACAATCCCACTGGCCGTTTCTGGCCAATGGAAGCTGCCTGTTTTAAGAACAGGCTCTCCTGTCCAGATACCTATTCCCAGTTTGCTCCTGCACCCTACTTCCCATCCAAATTCTGCATTCCTATCCCACTCACTGGTAACTCAGTCCCACATACTGGCCTCCTCACTTTTGGCCCCACCTCAGAGCCTGGGGGTGGGCCCACAAAATCTCTAACTCTGGAACCCCAGAAGAGTTAACCTGGCTTGAGACCTTGAACCTCAGTCCTCCCTGCCCTCTGCGGTGTCTCAGTTGGGGGCCACATCAGTGAGTGTTGGAGGTTTTTGAAGGGGGCGGGGAGGGGTTTGCTTCTACTTGTGTGGTTCCTAGCTGATTTTTTTCTGTGGAACAGTGGCCCACAACCCAAAAAAGTTTCCCCACCCTTGCCATAAATAAAGACAATTTGAAACCTTTTGGGCTCGTCTACACTGGCCCCTTTTCCGGAAGGGGCATGTTAATTTCACCTATCGTAGTAGGGAAATCCGCGGGGGATTTAAATATCCCCCGCGGCATTTAAATAAAAATGTCCGCCGCTTTTTTCCGGCTTTTAAAAAAGCCGGAAAAGAGCGTCTACACTGGCCCCGATCCTCCGGAAAAAGCGCCCTTTTCCGGAGGCTCTTATTCCTACTTCAAAGTAGGGTTCAAAGCTCTTATTCCTACTTATTCTTATTCAAAGTAGGAATAAGAGCCTCCGGAAAAGGGCGCTTTTTCCGGAGGATCGGGGCCAGTGTAGACGCTCTTTTCCGGCTTTTTTAAAAGCCGGAAAAAAGCGGCGGACATTTTTATTTAAATGCCGCGGGGGATATTTAAATCCCCCGCGGATTTCCCTACTACGATAGGTGAAATTAACATGCCCCTTCCGGAAAAGGGGCCAGTGTAGACGAGCCCAAAAGGTTTCAAATTGTCTTTATTTATGGCAAGGGTGGGGAAACTTTTTTGGGTTGTGGGCCACTGTTCCACAGAAAAAAATCAGCTAGGAACCACACAAGTAGAAGTAGGAATAAGAGCCTCCGGAAAAGGGCGCTTTTTCCGGAGGATCGGGGCCAGTGTAGACGCTCTTTTCCGGCTTTTTTAAAAGCCGGAAAAAAGCGGCGGACATTTTTATTTAAATGCCGCGGGGGATATTTAAATCCCCCGCGGATTTCCCTACTACGATAGGTGAAATTAACATGCCCCTTCCGGAAAAGGGGCCAGTGTAGACGTAGCCTTTGTGTTGGACATAATATTTTACTTTATTTAAAAATGAAGCCTGTCAGACAAACCCCCAGTTGGGGCCCAGCCCCCATCTGGCTGCAGCATCATAACACTCCTGCACATCCTAGCCCTGAGCCCCTCTTACCCCCACATCGTCATACTCCTGCACCACCCACACACCCCAAACCTATGCCCTGAGCCCATCATATATCCAGTCCCCCTGCCGTGAGCCCCTTATATACCTCAGTCCAAACTCCTGCACCCCCACATCCCTAGCCTCCACCATAAGATTCACAGAAGACAGCCTGCATGTATGCATGAAGCTGGATTTGACCAGTTATAATGTAAACTTCAAAGAAATGCACGAAAAGATGCGGCAGCAGAAGTCCCATTAAATAAATTCTGTGAGTACAATGTTTCATTATGTCAGTTATCAATAATGTTAAGTTGTATATTTTTAGTCCTGCAAATTAGCATTCTTACATGGCTCTTTGTTGACCACTTGCTCTGAATTTTGGTGTAGTATGGCTCTCTGGTTTGAAAAGGTTTCCAACCTCTGTGCTATGTGTTTTGGACAGGCACAATTTGAGATTG
The DNA here is from genome assembly GCF_052426305.1 of Pelodiscus sinensis. Taxonomy (NCBI): domain Eukaryota; kingdom Metazoa; phylum Chordata; order Testudines; family Trionychidae; genus Pelodiscus; species Pelodiscus sinensis. The sequence continues at coordinate 20,496,662 of NC_143054.1, forward strand.
CTTTTTGACACTCATGAAACGGCTGCAGATGGACTGACTGTTGCTTTTGAGATCGGGAAATTTCCATTGAATGGTGGGATTGCATCATAAGGTAGCTCTGGGAGATGAGTAGTGACTACAGAATTTTGACTGTAGAAAGCCACCTTCCTGGAACTGTGTGAGACGCTTGCCTCTGCCCTGTGGTGCTAGGCCATCAGAATGAGAGCGGCCCTATTGGTGAAGAAGCAGGTGGTAACAGCTTTGCAGAACCTTATGGCTCCATACTGCTATTGGTTGGTGGCAAATCAATTTGGAGTATGGAGGTTGACCAGTGGATCAATGTTAATGCAAGTGTGCAGGGCAATTAATCGCATCCTGCTCCAAATGACCATAACTTGGAAAATGTGTGAAATAGTAGACAGCTTTGCAGAAATGAGTTTACCTAACACTGAAGGGACATGAGATGTACACATGTTCAGATTTTGACAGCAAACCACCCTGTGACGGAGTACATCAGTAGGAGAGGGTATTTCTCCAGGATGTTTGCAGGTGCTGGTGGATCAATATGGGCATTTCACTGACTTCAGCATGGGGTGGTCCAGGAAGGTGCATGATGCACACATCCTCAGGAATATTGGCCTATACACACAGCTAAAAGTGGAGATTTTCTTTCTAGACCAAAAGATGATAATGGGGGAATGTTGAAATGCTCATAATGATCTTGTGTACTCCTTACAGCAGGGCTGGGGAACCTAAGGCCTGGGGGGCCAGATAACAGCTCCTGAGGCTCAGTGTTCCCCCTCCAGTTTTGGGGAGCCCCTGCTGGTACTCCAGACTCCCCACTAACCTCCCATGGGCCTCAAGCACACAGTCTACTAGCCTGAGCCTGCCTAAGCTCTGGTGTATGAAGGGAATGTGGGGATTGTCTTTCTCCTTCTTGGTTGAAGGTTTGGGGTTTTTTGTTTTTGTTTGTTTTTTTGCTTCTCACCTGTGTCTGGTCCCCCGACTGACTTTTTTTTTTCTGTGGGTCATTTGCCCCCAACCCAACCCTGCCTTACAGCAATTGGCTATGAAACCTTATATGGGTAACCTGGTCAGCAATAGGAAGCAGTTTGGCAGGCTGAATAGGTGCTGGATGACAGTGGAATGTGTCTTCGGTAGTTTTAAAAGTGCACTGGTGATGCCTTAGTTGCAGGTTAGAGCTCAGTGTTGATGGTCATAGGATATTCCCATGGTGTTGTATGTTGAATAATCTGTGAAGCCAACGGTGAAATGTTTGCTCGGGTGGAGTATTGATGCAGACCACTTCATTACTGATTTTGAGTAGTCAACATGCTATTGGGGAGATGGGAGGGGGGGACAATTCAAATCGAGAGGCTTTCAGGCAGCATTTTGAAAATGAGAACCAGTAATGTATATTTCTGAGAGTGGAGCTGCAGTGTTTTATTACATGTAGTTTTCCTAGGAAGCAATAGTGAAATTTGCGGCCTTGCATGCTGGAGTGTAAACAATTAAACTGCTTATATATGTATTCATCATGGCTGCTATCTCAATTTGTAGGAAACAAAGATGTATTACTATTCAGAAACTTTGCTTTTATTGCACAAGAAATCTCACTCACTCACTCACACTCATGCATGCTTGTTAGATCAGGATCTTCTGGTAGATCTTGAAGCCTCTGACAGGTGATCCTAACTGGTTTGGCCACGGGCCAGCACTTCAGCTGCTCCTATTTCCACTGCTGCTCCTCTCCGGTCCTTTACTTTGGAGCTGTTCCCCCAGGAACCTCCAAGCTCAATTCAGAGCCCTTCATGCTCTAAATCTTTTAACCCAAGACCAGAACCTGCACCCCAACCCTCTACCCCAGCCTGGTGAAAGTGAGTGAGGATGGGGGAGGGAAGGAGGATGGAGTGAGCAATGGCGAGGCCTCAGAGAGAGGCGGTGCAAGGAGCAAAATGGAAGTGGGACAAGGATATTTGGGTCTGAGAGAGATCTTGGATTGCACATAAATTCAAAAAGTGATCTTGTGCTTAAAAAGGTTGGAGACCACTGCTGTAAAAGGAGGTACTGGAGAAGGTCAGGATTCAGAGTTGTACGTCCAGCTGTTGTTTTGAAAGTTGTCTGAGAGGTAGAGTGAAGGGTAAACCACGAAGTCCTAGAAAGCAGAAAGATGTGGTTGGTTGAGGTGGAGGAGGCACAGAAGAGAGTTCTGAATGTGCAGCATGCATCTGCTTAGTCTGCAGGATTATTCAGGACTTCGTCTTAATTTTTAAATTGTTCACTCAATAGCATCCTCACAGTCTTGTGTGCTTTCTTATTTGGTGGAGATGCACAGCCAATGCTTATGGGATGTTCCTCAAGGGCCACAGCTCCTGAAGCACAAAGAACAATGCGCAAAACCAGGAGTATTAAGTTTACGCACAGGGTTGAAACATTTCAGTAAAATACACTGCTGGTAACCTAATCGTCACTTTTTTTGTCTGGCCATCAGCAAGCATCTCATCAAACACCCAAAGCATGGTGAGATGGGTGGGAGGTGCTCTACATGAGGAAAAGAGCAAGGATTGCCTTGCTGCTGATTGTGTGGAAAAATTTAAAATTCTGACACTTTTCTACAGATTTGGGGAGAGGTGGGTCATTGTCACAGATCTCTTATGAGAGTAAGCAGGGGTACATAGACTCATAGACTTTAAGGTCAGAAGGGACCATTATGATCATCTAGTCTGACCCCCTGCACAGTGCAGGCCACAAAATCTCACCCACCCCTCCTAGAATAATCTTCTCACCTATATCTCAGATATTGAAGCCTTCAAATACTTTGAAGAACCCAAGATGCAGAGAATTCTCTAGCTGTGATCTGTACCCCATGCTACAGAGGAAGGTGAAAAACCTCCAGGGCCTCGCCAATCTACCCTGGAGGAAAATTCCTTCCCGACCCCAAATATGGCGATCAGCTAAACCCTGAGCATGTGGGCAAGACTCATCAGCCAGACACCCAGAAAGTTCTCTGTAGTAACTCCTATCATCCCTCCATTGACCTATTTCCCACTGATAATGAATGGTCAATTAGTTACCAAGATCATGTTATCTCAAACCATCCCCTTCATAAACCCATCTAGTTTAATCTTGAAACCAGATAGATCTTTTGCCCCCACTACTTCACTCCTCTAATGGTTAGAAACCTTCGTCTAATCTCAAGTCTAAACTTCCTACTAGCCAGCTTATATCCATTTGTTCTTGTGTCCACATTGGTATTAAACTTAAATAATTCCTCTCCCTCCCTGGTATTTATCCCTCTAATATATTTAAACAGTGCAAGCATGTCCCCCCTCAGCCTTCTTTTGGTTAAGGTGGTAAACAAGCCAAGCTCCCTGAGTCTCCTTTCATAAGACAGGTTTTCCATTCCTCGGATCATCCTAGTGGCCCTTCTTTGTACCTGTTCCAGTTTGAATTCATCCTTCTTAAACATGGGAGACCAGAACTGCACACAGTATTCCAAATGGGGTCTCACCAATGCCTTGTATAATGGCACTAACACCTCCTTATCCCTACTGGAAATACCTCGCCTAATACATCCCAAGATCGTATTAGCCTTTTTCACGGCCATGTCACAATGGCGGCTCATAGTCATTCTATAATCAACCAGGACTCCAAGGTCCTTCTCCTCCTCCGTTACTTCCAACTGATGTGTCCCCAGCTTATAACTAAAATTCTTGTTATTAATCCCTAAATGCATAACCTTACACTTCTCACTATTAAATTTCATCCTATTGCTATCACTCCAATTTACAAGATCGTCCAGATCTTCCTGTATGATATCCCGATCCTTTTCTGAATTGGCAATAGCTCCCAACTTTGTGTCATCTGCAAATTTTATTAGGACACTTCCACTTTTGGTGCCAAGATCAGCAATAAAAAGATTAAATAAAATTGGCCCCAAAACTGATCCCTGAGGAACTCCGCTAGTAACCTTCCTCCAACCTGACAGTTCACCTTTCAGTATGACCCGCTGTAGTCTCCCCTTTAACCAGTTGCTTATCCACCTCTCAACTTTCATATTAATCCCTATCTTTTCCAATTTAACCAATAATTCCCCATGTGGTACTGTATCAAATGCCTTACTAAAGTCGAGGTAGATTAGATCCACTGCATTTCCTTTATCTAAAAAATCTGTTACTTTCTCAAAAAAGGAGATCAGGTTGGTTTGGTACGATCTACCTTTTGTAAAACCATGTTGTAATTTGTCCCAATTGCCATTAGCCTCAATGTCTCTAACTACTTTCTCCTTCACAATTTCTTCCAGGATCTTACATACTACAGATGTCAAACTAACAGGCCTATAGTTACCCGGGTCGCTTTTTTCCCCTTTCTTAAAAATCGGAACTATATTAGCAATTCTCCAGTCAAATGGTACAACCCCTGAGTTTAGAGATTTATTAAAAATTTTTGCTAGTGGACGTGCAAGTTCATGTGCCAGTTCCTTTAATATTCTTGGATGAAGACCATCTGGGCCCCCCAATTTACTCCCATTAAGCTGTTCAAGTTTGGCTTTCACCTCGGATATGGTAATATCTACCTCCTTATCCTCAGTCCCATTTGTTAACTTACCATTATCCCTAAGATCTTCATTAGCCTCATTAAAGACTGAAGCAAAGTATTTGTTCAAATATTGGGCCATTCCTAGATTATCTTTAACCTCCACTCCATCCTTAGTAATTAGTGGTCCTACCTCTTCTTTTTTTGTTTTTTTCCTATTTATATGGCTATAAAACCTTTTATTATTGGTTTTAATTCCCTTTGCAAGGTCCAACTCTACCTGACTTTTAGACTGTCTCACTTTATCCCTACATGCTCTAACCTCAATAAGGTAGCTTTCTTTACTGATCCCTCCCATTTTCCAATCCTTATATGCTTTCTGCTTTTTCTTAATCACCTCTCTGAGATGCTTGCTCATCCAGCTTGGTCTAACACACCTGCCTATAATTTTTTTCCCTTTTCTAGGGATACAGGCTTCTGACAGCTTCTGAAACTTTAACTTAAACTAATTCCAGGCCTCCTCCTCTATAAGATCCATAATTTCTTTAGTCCAATCAACTTCCCTAACGAATTTCCTTAATTTACTAAAGTTAGCCCTTTTGAAATCAAAAACCCTAGTCTCAGATTTATTTTTGTTTATCCTTCCATTTAATTTAAACTGAATTAGCTCATGATCACTCGAGCCAAGGTTGTCTCCTACAACCATTTCATCTATGAGGTCCTCGCTACTCACCAAAACCAAATCTAAAATAGCATCCCCCCTTGTTGGTTCAGCAACTACTTGGTGAAGGAATTCATCAGCTATCACATCTAGGAAAATCTGAGCCCTATTACTATTGCTAGCACTTGTTCTCCAGTCTATATCTGGAAAGTTGAAATCTTCCATGATTACACAGTTTCCATGAGTATTTACTTCATTAAAAACATTAAAGAGGTCTCTATCCATATCCAAATTGGATCCTGGTGGTCTATAACACACCCCAAGCACTATCCCAGGGGAGGATCTGATAGTTTTCTTCCCCAATGTGATTTTTGCCCAAACAGACTCTGTCTTCTCCATTCTATCATTTTTTATTTCTTTACAATCTACCTCTTCTTTGATATACAATGCGACTCCACCACCTTTACCCTTATTTCTGTCTTTCCTAAACAGCACATACCCTTCAATACCTGTACTCCAGTCATGCCTAGTATTCCACCATGTTTCTGTTATTCCTATAATATCTGGTTTCACTTCCTGGATCAATAGCTCTAGTTCCCCCTTTTTGTTACCTCGGCTCCTCGCATTGGTGTACAAATATCTTAATTTTTGCTGTTTGACCTCATTCACATTCTTTACCCAATTTGGCACAGATGTTATACCTCCAATATGACCTATTAGACTAGTATCCACTCCACCCTTCCTCATGTTCATTCTCCTACCCCCAGCTATATCCTTTCTTACTTCGTTTTCCTCCTTCTCAGTGTTAAAATCTGGCATAGAGATTACCTTGGCATCTCCCAACCATCTCCCCCAAATTCCTAGTTTAAAGCTCTCTTAATAAGTTGAGCCAGCCTCCATCCTAGAAGTCTATTTCCCTCCCATGAGGAAGGGTGAAGCCCATCTCTAGAGAACAGTCCTCTGTCCATAAATGCCTCCCAGTGACCATACATCCCAACGCCCTCCTTATAGCACCACTGCCTAAGCCATCTATTGATCATCATAATCCTGTCACATCTTAGTTGCCCTTCTCTAGGAACAGGCAGAATCCCACTAAAGATCACCTGAGCCTCAATTTCCTTGAGCATCCTCCCCAGCCTAGTATAGTCTTCCTTAATTCGTTCCAGTGAGAATCTAGCTGTATCATTTGTTCCTACATGTAGGATGATCAATGGATTCCTTCCTGCTCCCTTAATAATTCTCTTCAACCTCAGTTCCACATCTCGTATCTTAGCACCTGGCAGACAGCACACCCTTCTATTCTCTGGATCAGCTCTGGTTACAGGCCTATCTATTCTTCTCAATAAGGAGTCCCCAATCACATAGACCTGCCTTTTCCTAGTGACAGTGAAATTCTCTGGTCTATCTCTAGCTTCCTCTGGCTGCAAATCCTTACCATTCCTATTTTCCCTTGTAATCCTAATGCTCATTATTGGTGTTGTCTCCATTAAGTCTTCCCCTTTATCTATGGGACTAGCCACTCTTCTCTTCTTCCTTATCCTTCCATCTTCATTATCTGCCTGCTGTACCCCTTCTTCATTTTCCAACTTCACATACCTGTTCTTGAGCTCTGCTCCCTGTGCTGCTCACTTGTGTGTATCTTGGTTCCTGTACAAGTGATTGTGGAATGGTGCAGAAAAGTTTCCTGCAGTGGGGAAGGAACAAAGCAGCTCTCCCAAGGAGCCTTTAACAGAGAATTGCTGAGTACATCCAGGAAATGTTCTTAGAGATCTTTCTGGAGGATTCCCCTGAGATCTCAGCATGCATCAGCACACTGTTCCACAATACTGATTAGCTGCACTGGGAAATGTCCAGCACACAGAGAAGCAGCCAGCCTTGTACATTTCTATACCCTTTGGATAATTTTAATAGAAGGCACCCTTTTCTGAGTAGTTGATAAATTACTACAAATGATGGAAAATAGATATCTGAAACAAAGTATTTGACTTCTTATATTGTAAAGAAATAAAAGTTCTCTGTACTGAAATAATTTCTTTGTTGCAACTTAATTTAAAAGTAAGCAGTTAGATAAATGTTACTTCTAGATCAGGCAAGGTTACTTCTAGTAGACAAGACGCACAGAAATCTGGTCTCATAGAGATCAGAGAACACAGACCTCTTAAAATACCATTGTTTCCTGCAATACTGTTTCTGACAAAAGAGTGCTGAAGGAAGCACAAGTGAAGGCTTTGCTCTTTGGGTAACAATATTGTCTTGTAATACTATTACAAGACTGTAACAGTAATCTTTCAAATTTCATGCTTATGAGACTGGAACATGGGCAAAGTAAAGTTCAGGACATTCTATAGAATTGATCTGTAAACACAGAACTCTAGTTCCTCTTTAACAGACATGTAAGGATAACATGGATTTAAGTTATGTTGTTATCCTTTCATTCTTTTTATGGCATTCTGGGGGATGCTGTGACTCTAATTGAGGTATATTTAATGTTGAAAACTAGGTAGGCTTGGTAATGACCGTTTCATCTTTTGTAGCCAAAAGGAAAAAAAATAAAACAAGACTTACGAAGTTGGCTAATATTGTTAAACAGTGACTTACATATTTGTGTTTGAATGAATGTAGGTTAACAAGAGTTTGTTAATGAAAAGTGCTAATGAAACAAAATCCTTTTCTTCTTGGCATCCTTCCCTGGTGCCCCCCCTCCTCCCCTGTGCTGCTGCCTCTGATAGAGGAAGCAGCGCTGGGGCAGCAGGTGACACTGTGGAGATGGTGCTGGGGGGAACTGGCTTTTAAGCTGGCTCCCTGCAGCTCCTGTTCTCCCCTCCCCGCCTTGCTGCCTCTCTCTCAAAGGCAGCGGGAGGGGGCAATGCGAGTAGTCAGATAGTCAACTAACTGATAAGTCTAGGCTTACTGGTTAATTTAGTAAACTATTTGCTTACATCCCTAGTATATATCAAGTTTATGTCCTTCTTTTAATAGTAAATTGCAAAGTAACAGTAAAGCGATTCATAGTATTCTATAAAGTCTTTGTTGTTTTGTTATGAACATCTGTGCAGATCAATTCAGTCATTAGAAATTTAGATGATCCAAATTCAGATGTGTCTTCTCAAATTGAAATTTTGCAATTTCATTGTTTTCCTCAATCTCATTTTCCACACACAAGGATTTTTTCATCTCTTCCCTGAGCTTTTGGTTCTATTAATACAATCCAATGTAAAATGGGTGGGCAAACTTTTTGGCCTCAAGGCCATATCATGTATGGAAATTGTGTGGAGGGCCAGATCTGGAAGTATGCTCCATCCAACCTCCTGATCCCCCTGGGACTCCTGATTCATCCTCCCTCCCCAGGACCTTGCTCCCATCCAACCACCCCTATTCCTTTGTGACCTCCTGACCACACTGCCCAGAACAGCAACCATGCCACCCAGGAGCTGGGGGAGCTGAGGCTGTGGAGGAGGGGCCAGGGACTAGCCTTTCTGAGTGATGGGATCACTAGCTGCCTTTACTTGCCACACTGGCTGGAAGTTGGGCTGGATGCTTCTGGAAAGCCTGTCCCAACCCTGCTGTTTGGCGGGAGCTCAGGGGCCGGACTCAAGGCTCCGAGGGGCTGGATGTGGCCTGTGGACTGTAGTGTGACTCCTCCTGGTGTAAAATCAACCAAATTGACTTTAAATACCCAATTTTCTAGTATTAGGGGGAAACGTTTGTCTTTAGCTGAATTATTGAAAGATCAACCTAAAATGTTTTGCTAGTACTGGTTAAATACATGAGTGTTCTCTTGGGGTTGGAAATAATTTGACAACCAAAATCACTTCATGAAGTGTTCTTTTAGGACTTTCAGTTAAGCTAGTACTCCAGTAAAATTAACTGTGTACTCATATGCTGCTGATCCCATATTTTCAGAGATTCAATAGTAGTTTAATATGTTCTATAATGACATCCTGAGTTTTAGCAATGGAAAACCCACCAGTGCCAGGAAATCAATACTGCTCCTTAAATTCAGATTGCTAAATTTGCTGCTAAAAATGTTCTGTTTTCAAATTTCTTGATTTAGAAATTTCTAGAGCTGCAAGTTTATCCAGATTATCACATTTGCAGGTGCAATTTTCAGCATGTATTTTTTTTTCCACATAAGCTTATCAATGACCAGTAACCCTGATGTGTGAAAAAGATCCTTGTTATATAAACATATGTTTATAGAAATGCACACCAGGGCCTAGGGGGGCTAAGTCCTAGTAGATTTTGTGTGCTCCAGCCTAAGGATGTTACAATGCGGTTATCAGACTAATAATATAGTCGATTCAGATTATATCAATTATCAACTATACAATTAGTCAATAGTAGCACTCTTCAGAGCCACAGCAGGGGTAGCTCCAGGAGCCGGCTCAAGCTGGGACTGAGCAGCCCTAGCTCATTCCAGCTCCAGGAGCCACCCATGTTGGGGCTCTGCATTTTAAATGTAGGAAGAGCCCCTGAGCTTTTACTATATTTAAAATGCAGAAGTGCAACGATCAACATGAGGTGGGACAGCTGGAAACTGAATTTTAGAACCCCTTTTTAAAAAAAATCTAGTAAAATCATATTGGGAATATATAACTGCATAATTGTATTAAAGGTGCAATTCACTATCTAATGAATTGCTAATTGTCGTATGTTTTCCTTCAGGTTCGATCTGTGGATGAGATGAATCATGAGTTTCAAGCTCTTGCACTAGAATCTCGGGGAATGGGAGAGGTAAATATTGATAGGCGATTAGAAAATATCATTGGAGGATTGGAAATTCTAATAAGATTTTGCTTGTTTTAATGTCTTAGCTTGATAGGTGCAGGTTTTGATCTGGGGACAACAATTTTTCGGGCACCTAAAGATGGTATTTACAATATATAACAAATTGGGCTTATCGACTGATATGCTTGGGGAAGAAGAGCTAGTAATGTAGGTTTGTTGACGTGATTGTGAAAAAACTAATTTTTGCTCTTGCTGCTTTCTAAGAAGCTATTTCAACTGACCCAAACCTATGGTGTTGTGGGCTTCTGCAGGATTCCTGGACCCAGAGAAAAATAACACAATTATAAATTTAGTGAAATTAGGTACATTTATTATAGTATACCCTTAGTGTTATGACTTCTTCAATGGGTAACCTTAGTGCTGATGGACCAGCGCATGTGCTATGGCTTAGTGACGAGGAACAAGAGCTTTCTTCCAGAATGAGAGGTGTGAAGATTTAAATAATTTAAAATACTCTGCTGGTTAAAAATATCCTTTTCCTTCAAATAGGGATGTGAAAGTGTAATAGTGTACATGGTTAACCGATGAGCCTGGGCTCATCAGTTCACATTCATGGTTAAGCCAGCCCCCTCTCTCTCCTCCCCCCCCATCCCCACCCGCCCACTGCTGCCTGCTAAATCAGGCGGCTTGCTCTTCTCAATCTCAGTAAAATTTATCTGTCTTTGAAAAGTTGAATTTATTTTGAGTCATGTTCTCAGATTTTACTAGTTAAGTCTCCAAAAATGACTGTAGCGTAAAACTTTGGTATTAGATGCAAATGTGAGTTATTTTGCAAATGTGCACTTTGTATGCTGTTTTGTAGGTTATGCCACATCACTTGAAGACAATGAAAAGAAGTACGGTTTGGCTAACACCCACTTAAAAATCACCAAAATAAACAAATCTGTGGATATGTTCTATTTTATTATGAACTTAATCACCAGTGTGACTGAAGTCTGTTTTTGATAGGAGAAAGAGTCGGTAGCTAGGTTGGCAGAAGAATTCTTCCGTCATCCAAGCTTCGTCTACACTGATGGTTAGGTTGATTTAGCTACAATGCTCTGGTGTTGATTTTTTTACACACAGGAGTGACATAGATAGGACCTAACTTTTTAGTGTATGCCAAATGTAACACTTCTATAGTGTTGTTGTTTTTGGTTTTTTGGGGTGTTTTTTGGTAAAGTGTAATGTTATGCTCCCAGAATACATGAAAAACTATATTTTTTTAAAAAATCCAAATTTTTGTTTCTAGTGTTGCTATTTATCATGACAATTTGTTGGCAGTCCTTCAGCTAGCTTTCAGTCTGTAAATGTGGTCATATCTAAACAAATTAATTAGTTTGAGTAAGACTGAATAATGTGTTTAGCCAAATATCATTTCGTTCCCTTCATTCACTTACATGCTACAGTGCAATGTTGCTTTACTTAGGAAGAAAACAAGATTAAAAGAAAAGTTTTCTACATAAAAAATACATTGTATTGCAGACGTCTTCCTCTTTTGGTCTCCTGAAAATTGAGTACCATTTTTAGCTGTGACTCCAGACTTATTCTTTGCAGTTTTACCTCTGACCTTACTCCTTTCTATATCTTCCACTTTCCGACCACAGCTCCTGCTTTTTAATTTCACAGGCTTTCTCCTCTTCCCCCAGTTTGTCACCCATTAGCCATTCTCTTGTGGTCCATTTTAGGATCCCAATCTCTAGGTTAGGAAGCAGTGCTGTGTAGTAAATGCTAGACCTAAAAAGAAGAAAAAAGGATGAAAGTACATATCAGTAACTTGAGGATTAAAGGGGGAAAACCTTGCAGGAGAGCCAATGAAGCAAGCTAGTGGCAAGCAAAGAAAAAATTGGTCAAACTGCTATTGGAACACTGTGTCAAGTTCTGGTGTCGGCACTCTAAAAAGGATATTGGAAAAATTGGAGAAGGTTCTGAAAAGAAATACAAGAATAGGTTGGCTGGAATACGCTCCTTAAAATGAAACTAAGAGTATAGTCTGTTTAGCTTATTGAAAAGCAGCTTGAGATAACATGGCAGTGGTGGCAGAGGAAAAGATGTGTTACTGGAGAGCACAGTTAATCTTGTAGATAGACATAGCAAGGTCCAATGGCTGGACACTGATGTTGGCAAAGTTCAAACTGTCATTTTTAATATTGAGGCTGACTAAAATACTGAAATGTTTACCCAGGAATACTGTTAATTTTTTCATCACTTGGAGTCTTTAATGAAGTTTAAATGTTTTTCTGAAATATATGCTTGTGTTAAAGCACTGGGTTAGATGCAGGAATCACTAAATGAATGGCCTGTTTTGCCTTTGCTTCGCGGTTACACAGCAGAATGGATGACATGCCAACAATAGAAGTGCAGACTGCTCTTTCAGAGGTGTTCTTCCGGGTGCCATATAAGAAATAACAGATGGTCATTTGTTTGGGCTGCTTATGCCCTTAGCTAGTTACTTGTTATATAACCAGAGTTTGTTTAAGATGGACAACACAATGCATACTTAGCCATCAGCAATTGGGAAGAACTAGGTCAGTCCCCCCTCTTTAGGGAAGATTAAGCCCTATTAACTTAGGCAGGAAAAAATCCTACCTATGTACTTCCATTCTCTGAGGGCAAACTCAGTGGTGGAGTTAAATTGTCACTACATAAAATCCAGCAAAATGTAGTATCTAACTGTTGACGTGGCCTCAGACAAATTTGAGTAACCTAAAATACATCTTTTTGCATCCTAAGATCAATTGTAAAGCAATTTGCTTGTCACAAAGAGCAGAAGCCCATGGGCATGCTATACTAACCATTCCTGAAATACCTTCTTAATGACTTTTCTGCATCTTCGCTCATAGGCAGGGCTCTGCAAAAGATCAGGTTTGTCCACTTCTTGGTTCTCTTCTAGTTTTTAAGCAAAGTAAGATGTGATAGGATAAGAGTCACGGTCCTCTTCTGGATTGGTAACTGGTTAAGAGATAGGAAACAAAGGGTAGGGATAAATGGTCAGTTTTCAGAATGGAGAGAGGTTGATAGTGGTCCCATTATGGTCTGTACTGGAACCAGTACTGTTTAGTATATTCATAATTGATCTGGAAAAAGAGGCAAATAGTGAGGTAGCAAAGTTTTGTATCATCTGCAGATTACTTAAGATAATTAAGTCCAAAATAGACTGTAAGGAGTTATAAGGAGATCTCACAGAATTGGGTGACTGAGCAACAAAATGGCAGGTGAAATTCACTGAAAAACATAATCCCAACTATGCATATAAAATAATGGGGTCTAAATCAGCTGTTACCACTGATTTAGATCTTGGAGACATTGTGAAAACATCTGAAAACATCGGTGCATCACAGTAAAAAAAGGCTAACAGTGCTGGGAATCATTAAAGAAGGCATAGGTGATAAAATGGAATTATTCAGAGGTAATATGATATTTTCTGTGGTACACACATCTTGAATACTGCATGCGGATCTGATTGTCCCATCTCAAAAAAGATGTATTGACATTGGAAAAGGTACAGGAAAGGGCAACAAAAATGATGGGAAAGCTCCTCCATGCCTCCAAATAAGGAGAGAATAATAAGACTAGAACTTTTCAGCTTGGAAAAAAGACAACTAAGGGGTATGTGGTAGAGGTCTTTCAAATCATGATTGTGTGGAGAAAGTAAATAAGAAATTGTTATTTACTCCTCATAACACAAGAACTGTATGTCACCAAATGAAATTAATAGGAGGAAGGTTTAAACCAAAAGAAGTATTTCTTCATGCAAAGCATGGTCAGCCTCTGAAATCTTGGCTGGGGGATGGAGTGAAGGCCAATACTATAACAAGATTTAAAAAAAGAACGAGGTACCTAGAAGATAGCTTATCAGTAGCTATTAGCTAGTAAGGGCAGCGATGCAGAACCTTCTCTGAAGTGTCGCCAGCCTCTGCCAGAAGCTGGGAATAGATGATTTGAGATGGATCACTTGATGATTATCTGTTCTGTTCATTCCCTCTGAAGAACCTGCCATTGTCAAAAAAAAAAAAAAAAAAAAAAAGGACATTGGGCCAGATGGACCATTCGTCTGACCCAATTTAGACTTTATTATATTCTGGCTGCTGTTCTTGATGAAACAGTCTACCAGTAGATAGTACTCCTTTGTTTGGCAGAAATCCTGCACACACTGTCAGGGATAAATAAATGTGATTCCAGTCTTTCCTCACTAAGATTTTCTATCATGCCTGTCTGACCTTCAGCTGGATAATAAGTCGTATATAAATAACTTCATTGAAGAGGACACAGAATAAACACACTAGAAGTGTATGACAATTTCATGACTTGGTCACATCCTGATTTAATCTGCTCTATTCTGCTCATCAGTTTTTGGCAGCTTTTATCTTAACCAGAAGAATCTCTGAACTAAATGATCGTATTCATGCTGCCTGTTGGAAGTGCCACTTTCTTTTTCCACAAACACACTTTTCTCCCCTACATGTTTCCATAAAATGACTATTTCCTTTCTGCCCTATCCTAGGACATTCAAAAGAAAGGCAGTGTGGTGCCTTTATAGACATAAATACAGGATTTAAAGCTAGAATGGGGGCCACTAGATCAAGTTTGTAAGCTATTAAATTTCATTCAGTAACTCTGTATTGAGGAATGCTGCATGGTCTTTGATGTACTTCTCCATCCTTTGAGATCTGAATACGTCAGAAACACTGATTCTTAAGGGTTTTACAATTTGATATTTTTTCCATTTTTAAATAAAAAAAATCATGTTTTATCACAACACTGTGAAATTTAAGTCTGCCACAGACAGAAGCTGCTCCAGCTGGGATGCCGGAATAGCCCCTGCCTGCAGTGGGCCATCCGCAGGTCTGGAGCAAGGTGGGGAGCTGCTCCAGCACCCACTGATTAAACTTTCACATCCCTAATCCTGAAATTCTAATTTTGAATTGGAGCAGTGTAATAGGAGCTAACCATATCACAAAGGGGAATGACTGACATTTGGAACCCATACTCTGTAGATCGCTGGTCATATATGATAGGTTGGTAATAATCTAGAGGCAGATGATCTGCCATCAGCAGATAGTCGCTTATCTGAAGGTTGTAGACTTGGTTCATTTCCAAATTAACGCAATGACGACATGAAAACTACCTCTGGTACTCTTATCTAGGCTGAAAGGCCAAAATTTTGCTTCATGGTGGAAACCAGAATGTCACCTTTAGAGATGCAACCTGCTTAGGTGAGGGTTGAAGAACATTCGTGTATTAACATTGGGAAGCTGGCATAGTTACTGTTCATTCTATATGTATTCTGGGTAGCTATAGTACTTGGGTTGCCAGCTGAGCTTCTTTTGTGTGTATTTAAACACTGTTTTTCATTTTTTAAATGTTTAAATGTAATTGGTTTTTTTTGGAACAGTTAACATCTATAGAATTAATTAAATAACTAGATTTCTTGTTTTACTTATGGAGCATATCCCCCTTGGGTGTGCTGTTAATATTTTTGGTTATTTATAAGAACTATTGGGGTAGTTTTTGGCTATTGTAAATGAAGTAACTTCCCCTCTTAAATAGCTTTTACCTGCCAAAAAGTTTTGGGAACCTGATGATTCAGCAAAAGATGGACAAAAAGGGATATTCCTTGGTGATGAGTGGAGAGAGACTGCATGGGGAACTCCTCGTAAGTGATTGTGATATGCATTTAAAGATGATTCCTGTTAACTAACTATTGTTTCAAAATAAGTTTTATAAAACTGTGGACATGCATTAAATTTTAAATTGTTTTCCCTCATGTTAATTCTGAGAAACCTATAATGAACAAATGACAATGGTATGCCAGTAACACTTGTCTCAACTGATTAAAAAAAAAAGATTTTTTTATTAAATATAGTCAGTTATAACTTTTTAAAAGAAAAATGAAACTGGCTTTGTATTTAATTGTAATATTCTGGGTTTGCTTAATATGTTCCTCTTTATGAAATGTTAACAACTTATACAATTTATACTGTAAAGTACAGATTAGTAATTTTTTTTTTTTTAAACAGACCATTCTATGTCCCAGCCTATTATGGTACAGAGAAAGCCTGGACAGGGTTTTCATGGAAACAGTGAAGTAAATGCTGTATTGTCTCCTCGATCAGAGAGTGGTGGCCTTGGAGTGAGCATGGTAGAATATGTATTAAGTTCCTCTCCAGCAGATAAATTGGATTCCCGGTTTAGGAAAGGAGCTTTTGTAAGTAATCTAATGTTTTAAGCACAGCAGTGCTATGAATTCTTGTACATAGTTACTTTTTGTATTGTATTTTTCCTTCCTTTTATTTGAGCAATGTGTAGTTCTTACACATCTGTTTTCCTTAGTTGAAAGGTCTTAACATGAAGGGGCTAGGGAGAAGCATTTGGGGAGTTCTTGGCTTTGAATAAATATCTCAGAAAAAAATTATTGCATTTCTTTACCAATCACTTCAAATCCAGGCAGAAAAATACTGTACAAATCACTGGTGAGTTATAAAAGCTTTTAACTATCTATATTTAAAACAAAATATAAAATTGGCCTTTTAAGCTTCATATTATTAGATCTTGAAAACACTTATTTGACCTTTATTTAACAGTATATAGTGATCTAAATTGTGGTGTCATTGCTTTACCAGCACCGCTATAGTTAAGGTTGAGTTACTTTTCTTTTATAAATCCTGGCAATGCCCTTTTATGTTTTAACAATTATTAATTGCATGTGGTTGAAACTTCATAAACAAGTTACCTACCAAATGCAATTTCATTTCAAACACAATGTTTGTATTTTTACATGCACTGTAGTGTAGAAGTAGGTCATCTTATGGTGCTCCTTTTGTGCTGTTCAATATTCAGAATCAAACAGATTCTTTTTCCTTAGGGCACTAGAGATGCTGAAACAGATGGACCTGAGAAAGGAGATCAGAAAGGAAAGGCTTCTCCATTTGAGGAGGACAAAAACAGAGATCTTAAACAAGGAGATGATGAGGATGTTACTAAAATAAATGGCAGAGGTTTGCCAAATGGAATGGATGCCGATTGCAAAGATTTTAAGTAAGCTTTTAATTGTTTCTCAAGAAGACGAGCATATCTCTTTAGGGATACTTGCAGTTCTGGTTTGTGTCAGATTCAAACATTTATTCAGCTGTAGATTGATTCTTCTATCTCACATCCTCCCCCTCCTGCTGTGCCATGTTGCTTACAATTTCATTAGCTCGTGTGTCATTTTTCATGAGAGAGAAGTTCATCTTAAATTTAGTGATTTTTTTTTCCAAAATAAATTACCTGCAAAAGGCAGTGTGTAAGATGTATTAAAGGGGGCTTTAGGCTTTTATCTATTTAATAAATCATGAACTAAATTACTTTTTCTGACTTTTTCTTCTTAAACTTCATAACTTTCACATTTGGCTAATGTTCAAGAGTTAGTCCTGCAGAATTTTAATATAACCTTTACTTTTTGCTATTGCATCCTTCCACTGTATAATTTGTTGGAAACTCAATTGAGTTTGCTCACACACTTCATCCTCTTTGACCACCATGATGTGATGCGAGCTCCCTTCTTAGCTAGTCAGCACCATTCTTAATGCTGACAAGAATGACATTTACTCAAGGTTCTTTTGTTTTAAAAGAAAACCATTGATCCCGCTCATAACAGCCCAGTCAATCCTCACAAGTAGCCACCCTATTTTATCTAATATTTAATTAAACCTTGAATCTGGTATTTGCAAGGTACCAATCAATTTGGTATCTAAATACCTGTCTAATGAATCCTTGATAATTAACATAAACGTTGATAAGACAGGAAAATGGGGGCATGCAAACCTTGAGTTAAAGATTGTCATTGTCATCTTTAACTGTTAATATTTTTTTCTTGCTCTAAAATTGAACCTATATATTTAAATGTTTGCTTGATTTTAATTTTATTTTTTAAATGTTGGAAGGTTAAGGAAATGCATATTTACCCTGGAATAAAAATGGATCCTTCAGACCCATTTCTAGGCTTTTGGATAAATAAATGATCATCTATATTAAAAAATACTAACCCTAAAAAATACTAAAATAATAAACGTCAATTATAACACAAGAGAAACCCAAACACATTGTGTATCTGAAAAGCGACTGTCACTCATTTGGAATGCATGCATGCTGCAGTAGCAAAAATAAAACGTTTTTTCAATTGTAATAAATTGTAAATTACATTTGTAATAAATTGTCTACTGTGCATGCAGATTAGATTATAGTCTGTGTTGTCATTACTTTTGATTATTTAAAGAAAAACAAACTATTAAAAACTTAATGGTTTTCAAATGATTTTTTTTAGGAATTACATTTTATTTGCATAAGTGCAAAAAAGCATCCAAAACCAGTAAACCTCTCAAGAAATAATAGACAAGGCTATATAACTAAACTAGCCAATTTGAAGCAGAGTTATAAATCCCTGAAAATAGAGGTTTATAATTGAACTATTGACCCAACTTTAACTATAGCAACACAATAGCACCACCATAAGGAGCAAACCTATCCTAACTATGTTTTTAAATGTTTGTCCTGTTCTTCTTGTATTTCATGATATTTATATTAAAACAGTGTTTTGAATTTATTTGAAGTATGGGTTTTCTTCCTGTATAAGTGAAATGGATATTGAAATAACTGATACATGAAACTTTAGTTTCTTTGGTCCCTAGCTTTGTTGCCCTAGTGCAGCGGTGTCCAAACTTTTTTCAAAGAGGGCCAGATTTGATGAAGTGAACATGCGTGAGGGCCGACCATTTTGCCTGACATTCTTTGAACCATTAAAATTAAATGCAAATTAACTATTTTATGCAAAGTTTATTGCAAACGGCATACTTTTCATTTAGTCACATGGATGACAAATCTAAACAGGTGTTAAATCACTCTGCCTTTCATATCTGAAGGCCAGATGAAAAAAAAATCTAGGAAGCTGAAATATATGTCAGGAACATTGTAAAGTACATTACATATTATTGGTAATAAAGGTTGTCTGTCAACTTTTAAGTTAAAAAAATATGAACAGGAACATAACACCAAGTATACATGTTGTGTCCAAATATATTTATAACTGATTTAGACCAACTGACATTAACTGAGATTTTACAATGTATTCATCTCAATACATATGGATTCGTTGGGGGCCATAAAAGATAGATATTGACAAATTACCTGTGGGGCTGTATTAAACCAGAACACGGGCCGCAATTGGCCCGCGGGCCGGACTTTGGACATGCCTGCCCTAGTGTCACAGGAAAAGAAAAAGCAGTGCTAAGTGGTTTTTAATGCATAACCTGGGTTTGGAGCCAGACTGGGTTACGAACAGATAAGAGTCCCCTGGATTCCTAAATAAATATAAGTGTGCTGTGGTATTGCTTTTTGTCACCATCAGAGCACTAGAGTGTCTAACTATCTGTGTTCTAGATTGAACCAGTTTGTTGAAAAGAGAGGCTTTATAGCGTTCTTTCTTTCCTTCAAAAGAAGACAGGCTTCTGGATTTTTTTAATTTTTTTTTTTAAATAATGAAAAGTTCAGGATTATTTATGTCTGCAGATTTTCTGGAGGCACCATGCATTTATTTCAGTGAGATTTAAACCTTTGAGTGCTGTAAAAATGAGAGAAGTAGGACAGACACATTTCCTAAATGGGAGCACAGTAGGGTGCTTTTAGTGTGCAGTTAGTACGATATATGCCAGTGTGCAGTAGATTTGAACCCCAGCTTGCCAGGCACTAACTTGCCATCTAGATGAGCCCTTACAGTTGATCCGTAAAAAAACCAACAAATGGTCTGGTAGCGCTTTATAGACTAACAAAACATGTAGATGGTATCATCAGCTTTCGTGGGCACAGACATCTACATGTTTTTTTAGTCTATAAAGTACTACCAGACCATTTGTTGTTGTTTTTTCTATACAGATCAACTGCTTCAGGGGGTAGCCGAGTTAATCTGTAGTTTGTCATTTGAGCCTTCTG
The DNA here is from genome assembly GCF_052426305.1 of Pelodiscus sinensis. Classification (NCBI taxonomy): domain Eukaryota; kingdom Metazoa; phylum Chordata; order Testudines; family Trionychidae; genus Pelodiscus; species Pelodiscus sinensis. The sequence goes on from NC_143054.1 coordinate 20,516,571, forward strand.
AGCTTGGAGATATTTTCCAGTGGGCTTCATAATGCACGTAAAATAATAAAGCTAAAGATGATCTTTTGACTTAGGTCACCTTTATATGCCTGTTAAATTGCTTACAGCAAATCTTCTGTCTTAGTCATATTTGTAAACATTTTCATGTTTTAAAAGATTCTCCTTCAGCAGATTTTAATATGCTTTATATATAATTGATTTATTTATCAAGGCTGTAAGAGGCTGTCTTTTAATTTCCTCTGTGCAGTCGTACTCCTGGAAGCCGACAAGCCTCCCCAACAGAAGTAGCTGAGCGCTTGGGTCCTAACCCTAACTCCACAGAAGGATTAGGTTCACTTCCCAATCCTACAGCCCACAAACCTCTGGTAGAAGACTTTTCAAACACAGAAACTCAGAATCTGGATGCCATGGAACAAGTTGGTCTTGATTCTTTACAATTTGACTATCCTGGTAATCAGGTACAAATGGACTCCTCAGGAGCTACTGTAGGACTCTTTGACTACAGTTCTCAACAGCAGGTTAGTGCTGAGCTTATAGAACTGTTGAGAATGTGGTTAAAATGTTCTGTGGTTTGAAGATGTTGCAGTTTGGTTTTGTTCTTGATTATTTAACTTAAGCATAACATGCTTGCTGTATTTCACCTTATTAAACTCCTATACTTGAGAGAGACTAGGATGGGAACTAATAAGTGTACTTAAATTTCCATATAAAATATATTGTGCACAACTTTCCAACCCGTCAGAAGACGTTTATAGTATTTTATATGTAAAGTCTAAACTTGGAAGCGTGCCTCACATCTTTAAATTGAAAACTTGAATGTTTATGTATCATAGCTTTTCCAGAGGACTAATGCGCTAACTGTCCAGCAGTTAACAGCCGCCCAGCAGCAGCAGTACGCATTGGCTGCAGCTCAGCAGCCACACATAGGTAAGATATTGATAATGCATAAATATTTAGAAGCCTGTGACGAAAAAATTGACATGGTATTATTTTGCTAGGCTGCTTTCAGGTTACTAAACATCAAATCTAATTCAAGTTTACTGGTATATGGTGTTCTAATTAGTTAATTAATGGGAAATAGTAAATGCATTGTGCCTACTCTGTATAACTGAGTCTAAAATTGAGCTTGCAATCTTATGTTTCCTCTACCTAAATTTTTGCCTACCACACTTTTGTGTTTGACTGAAAATTAGTTTTACTTATGTAGAACTCTATATTGAAAATATGGATGAGATTAAAAATGGGAAATGCGCTTATATTCTTTCTCTCTGCCCCCAAATATATAAGTAAAATATTTTTCCTGCGGGATGACAGAATGACATCATCATGTCACTGCATCCTGCTGCCCACCTCAGCTGCACAGCCTCTCCCCTCCCTAGTAGCCCCGACCCAGGAGCTCTGACCACGTGACTACTCTCTGAAATGTGTGTGTGTGAGGGGGGGGGGGTGTTAGGGTTGCGCTCTCCTGGAGCAGTGTTCTCCTGGCTCTGGTCCCCACCCCGCCCAGCTCATGCACCTGCTGCACAGCTTTGCTCTGTGTTGCCTGGGCCCAGCCACAGCGCTTGGGGGCCATGCTTCAGGTCTCCTCCCAAGCAAGCAGCTCTGGCATGTGCTGGTGACCCAGGACCCTCGTTCATGTGTGCTATTCCGGTCCCTACCATGAGCTAGGCAGATCTTGGCCATACCACATAGCCCTTTGGGGACAGCGTGGTTACGCTGCACCCTGGCCTCTTCCCTGGCTCTCTGGAGTGGATGCTCTGCACTCCCTGGGCTCACCACAGAGCAAAGCTGCCCCAACAGGCCCATTTGAAAAGTCTGGTGTGGGGACGGGCTGTGGCTTCTTCTGCGGTGGATGGGGCTGTGCTACCTAGCCTGGTTGTGCTCCTAGGGAAGAGGGATATGCAGCTCAGTGAATTTGTGGGAGGAGGCAGGGTGTATAGGGTTGCGCCCTCCTGGAGGGAGGAAAGGAAATAGGATGTATTTGGGCATGGAATTTCTGGCCACAGAAATTCTATGATATACAGGCAGTCCCCGAGTTACGCGGATCCGACTTATGTCGGATCCGCAGTTACGAACGGGGATTTTCTCGCCCCGGAGGACTGGAGCGGCGGGATGCCTGGTTCCGCCGCCCACCTCCTCCGGGGCGAGAAAAGCTGCTCCCTGTCTCCCTGGTCTGCTGGGGGGGGACGCAGCTAGTGCCCCCCCACCCCCCAGCAGACCAGGGAGATGTGGAGCAAAGCCCGGGCCCTGTGGTAGAGCAGGTGGGGCGCTGCCGGTTGGTCCCGCAGCACCGCTCCTTGGTGCTACTGGACCAACCCGGCAGCACCCCAGCTGCTCTGCCCGAGGCGTCCCCAAGTTAGCCGCTGCTGAAACTGACTGACCAGCGGCTGACTACAGGAAGCCCGAGGCAAAGTTGCTCTGCCTCGGGCTTCCTGGAATCAGCTGCTGATCAGTTTTAGCAGCAGCTGATTTGGGGATGCCTGGGGTTCTTAAGTTGAATCTGTATGTAAGTCAGAACTGGTGTCCAGATTCAGCCACTGTTGAAACTGATCAGTTTCAGCAGCGGCTGAATCTGGATGCCAGTTCTGACTTACATACAGATTCAACTTAACAAACCTACAGTCCCTATCTTGTACGTAACCCGGGGACTGCCTGTAGTTTGATTCATTTAAGGTTTTTACTGTATTTGACTATACTTTCTTTTACATAAGTGCCACTCTCACCAACATAATCTCCTATCATTCCTATATATTTTGTACTCTTGTTAATGTCCCATTGATTAGCATTTTTCTACCAGGTTTTTTATGCTTATTATATCAATATCCTCATTTAATAACACACTCAAGTTCACCCATCTTAATATTGAGACTATAAATACTTGTAAAATTTAACAATATTTAGTTGTCTGTTTTCATGTGACCTAAGTGAATGGAATTAGGGCAGACACTTTTGTGATGAGAAAAATTGAAAGTAATTATTTCTCTGCTACTTTGTCTTCACTTTAAAACATCAGGTAAATGGTTACCCAGTGAGCCTGAGCTTATAGGTGTTAATCCTCCTAGTTCCATGAAAGCTCCCCCACCCACCACCACCTTCTGCTGCTGCGTCTGTATTAAAAAAAGCAGGTGGGAGCCAGCTTAAAGCCGGCTCTCTTCTTGTATAGGCTCCTGCAGAGCTGCCTCTTCTCTCCACCCTCCTGTTCCCTCCATATCAGAGGCAGCAGTACAGGAGGTGGGGGAGTGCAAGTGGCTCAGCAGGAGCCAGTATGTGCAGGAAGCGGGCTTAAAAGCTGGCTCCCGACACCGGAGCTGCCTTCCTCCGCATGTAAATGTATACCTGCTGAAAATTTTAACATTCTTAGTTGTGATACAATGGGGCCTGAGAGCTGCATGGGAGTGGTAGATTAGAGGTTTATAAGCCCTAGGATGATCAAGGCCTTGTTCTCTGTGGACTTGGAAAAGGTTACAGTAAACCCTCGCCATTTGTGGTGGATGCATTCCTGGTATCACTGCAGATGGTGAAATCTGTGAATGCTGAGTTGGAGGGAGGCCCCTTCGTGAGCTCCCTGCAGTTGCCGAGAGCTGTGGAGGCCAGGAGCTGTGATGAGCTCCCCATGGCTCCCAGTCACCATGGTAAGTGCGGGGAGCCCTGACCATTGCTGCTGTCTGGAAACAGACCTGTGCCCTGAGGCCACGTTTACTTTCCCCCTCCCCTCCTAAGCCAGAGGATGGGGTGCAATAGGGGGAAGGGAGAGACCCATGAATACACAAATTTGCAAATAAGGTTCTGTGAATTGTGAAGGTCTCCTGTACTTGGTAATTGGAGCACCTGAATCCCCACCCAAGAACCAGTAAACACCCCCCCCCCCCATATGCTTCAGTCAGACAGAGGGAGAAAGAGAGCTGACTGTAGTTTGAAGGCACGCTGTGGTTGATTAGCACAGTGGTTCCCAATCTTTTTATCCTGTGGACTGGCAAACCCATTCACAAACTTTTGGTGGACCCAATAACATTTTATTTGCATATTCATTATGCAAATAATGAATATGCACATATGCAAACATATGTTGCCTGTTCGCCTAGCCCAACCCAACCACTTGCTCCTCAATGCCTAACACCCTTGGACCTCCACCTTTATGCCCCATACCCTTTGACCCCTTACCCTCTGAACCCTACAGCCCATGCCAACACCTTCCTGCCCTGTGACCCCACTATGCCATCACCCAACACCCCTTTTCTCTTTGACCCCACCCTGACCCCACGCTCCCCAGAGCAAGGCTGTCCCCTCTAGGGAGTGTGGCCATTACTTCCGCATGGACAAGGGGAGCAGCCACTGGCCACGCGTGCACTCCCTCCTCCTTCACGCCCTTTACCTTCCCAAGCACGTTTCACCCCCATGAGTAGGACGGAGAGGCACAGAACCCTAGCCTGGCCACCATCTTATCTGGGTGAAAGGGAGATGAAGGACCTGCCGACATTTAACAGGCAGAGCCGCAGTAGGGTTAGTTCCCGGGGCCAGAAGGAAAATCTGTCAATTAGTTGATTAAACTAAATTTAACATCCCAGTCCCTTCCCTGCTCCTTTTAGCTCCCACTCCAGAGCACTTGCAGAGCCCAAGAGTAGGGGCAGAGGGAGGGGCTTTGATTCACCATAACAAGGAAAAGTGCACTGGCCATTTGCTACATGGTAAGCTTAACTTGTGATCATTGATTAAATGTGTGATATTATTTGGTTGTGTTTGGTAAAATTGAATCTTTTTTATTAATATAGCAGGTGTATTCTCAGCAGGCTTGGCTCCAGCTGCTTTTGTGCCAAACCCGTATATTATCAGTGCTGCTCCTCCAGGTACTGACCCATACACTGCAGCAGGGTTAGCTGCAGCAGCAACACTAGCAGGTAACACAACTTTTTCTCAATTTTTATTTTAACTTACTGATCAGAATTAGAAAATAGTAAAATGCATTTATAAATCTTTGAGAAAATGATTTATTTGTAGATAAATCAATATCTGTAGTTTTTTAAAAAAAACTTCTATGGATAATTAGGAGGGCAGGATCCACTTAAACGATATTTCTTTCTAAACTTCGTACTTTTGGTTGTTACAAATAATATCAAATGTAGCTTTGTCTAGTAGATTACTTTTTAATTCATATATTATCTGAAAATTATTTTAAAAATTCAGTATTGTTCTTTTTTTTAAATTGGAAAAACTTGAGATACCCGAAGCTCTAAAATGTTGAATCTCCTTGGAAAGACATGTCATTGATAGAGCTGAAGTTAGAAAATCATTTATTTTGAGATTCTATGTAATACTCTGTCCAGTAGACTGTGCGTTTCCTGTCCACATCAGTCCTTCGTATAGCAACAGGAAGGGCAAAAAATAACTTTAAATAAAAAGATATGGTTGTAAAACCACAAATATTGTAGAGGACTGAGGGTAAATATAGTATGTGGAAATGCTGCTTACATTTTGGAAAGTGATGGATTTATTTTACGTTGTGTTGTCTCCCTGTAATGGGGGTGGAAACAAATATAAAATATGCACATAATGTATGAGAACTGTAACATTTGATGAGTAAGGTGACTGGCAATGAGGAGTAGAGCCTTTCGCTGCTAGGGGTTTTTTTATATTGCAAGTAGACTGGAAATTATTTAGCGTGTGAGTGTCAAAGGAAAATTACATGACTATATTTGTGGAAGAGAAGAGGGATATAGAATGAGGAAGTGGAGAATCAGGAGTGTTGAAGAAAAAGGGTCAAGAAAGTTGCTGTGGGTTTTTTGTTTAGGCAGGAGAGGCTGGATATATCATGTGGAATCTTGCAGTAATTTTTTTTAACAAGTGTGGTAAAACTGACTGTGAGCATACTTTTACATTTACTTTACTGAATGTTGTGTGTGTTTAACTTTATAAGAGCATACCAAAAGGGTAGTTATTGTTATGGTGTAAGTCCTCTTGTTTATCCCATTCCCAGAAGTTGTTTGGTCATATATATGTACCTGTTTGGATTATAGTGAACTCCTACTTAAACTAATGGAGGACTGAGGAGTTCAATGTTTCCTTTTGATCTGTTTGACATTAATGGACCATGGAACATGGACACTTGATTTCTAATGGTAGTAACTTCAGTTGACAATGATTCATCCAACACTCAGCATCTTTCACAAGCTTCATCAGATACCTTCTAGTGGAAACAACCAAATTTGACCTCAAAATAGCAAGAGTTCCACTATAAATGTTTTATAACCAGTTAATAGATGTTAAAATCATGCTTTATAGCTTAGAATAGGAAGTATGGGTGTTAGCTGATTAAGAGAGCAATAGAAGGTGCTATAGGTGGACATAAGCCAGGGTAGGGAACCTTTTTTTCGGTCACGGGCCACTGACCCACAGAAAAAATCAGTTGGGAGCCGTGCACAAGTGAGAAGTTAAAAAACAAAAACAAAACAAAAAAAAAAACCACCAACAAACCCCTGAAGTCACTTACCTGGCCTCCAAGTGAGAAGAGGGGAGAGAGGTCACTCACCTCACTAATGTAACTCAGGGCATCAGGGTTCTCCTCATGCTTCAGCCCTGTGGGGGAAGGGGATTAGTTCCAAGGATCAGGGCTTTCCCCTAGGGTCACATTAGTTCTTCTGGGGGCCCAAAGCTAGTAGATTTTGTGGCATCCCCTTAGGCTTTCATATGAGGGTAAAATGAGGGGTGCTGTGTGTGAGAGAAGGCTTCTGGGTAGTGGGGAAAGAGTGTGGGGTTTGAGGGGGGAAGTAGAGTGCAAAAACCTGCTGGGTATTGGGATGAGGCATCTGGGTGGGAGGTAGGATGCAGGAGCAGGGTGGGTGGGGGCTGCAGGGTATGGGCAAGAGGTAGGGTGAAGAAGTAGGGTTGGGATATAGAGTCTGGGTGGGTGGTAAGGTGCAGGAGCAGGCTGAGTATGAGGTGCAGGGTTAGATAGGGGTAGGAGATTGCAGTGCTTACCTGATCCAGCTTCAAGGGGGGGGCACAGGTTGCTCCGTGCCATCCTGCATTTGCAGGCATGGCCCCCTTCCTCTCTTACTGGACATGATTCCCTGCACTGCCAGTCCCTCATCCTGGAGGAAGGGGGAACCACAACACACAGAGCCGCTTCTTCCCCTGAACCAGGCAGAGCCAGCCATGCAGGGGCTTTAGTGCTGCTTCCCTCTGCTGCAGCGGGGAGCCTCTGCTGGGATACACCAGATCAAGGAAAGGTGCGTGTATGGCGGGAGCAGGGGGGGGGGGGGAGAGAGGGAGAGTGATCTGCCCACAGAAACATAGGTTCCCCATCCCTGCCATAAGCTGTGATGGTAGTTCACCTGTTCTAGAGTTCATTCTAGAACAGTTGATTAACCATTTATTAAAATAGCTGTTAAACATTTCTTGACCTTTTTATAAATGTATTTATAGAAGATAGCTTGAATATAGTGTGTCCAGAAAGTAATTACTGCTCTTCCTCATCAAGATATGGGTATAAGCTACTGTTTGGTAAAGTGGTTGAACAAAAGATCTCTTGACAATTACAAGGCAAGTTTTCTTTATAAAAAATTAAAGTAGATTAATGTGTATCAGGGATGATGATGCCTTTTGTGTGGTGTTCATTAAGCATCTAACACAGCACAGTTAAAATCCTGATCAAGGTGTAGAGTAGGGGTGTTAGTGTGTACCCATCATTTACACTAGGGAAGTCACCGTGTGGAGACTCCATGATTAACCAGTAAGCCTGAGCTTATCAGTAAATTGTAGACTACACTCATTTCCTCCCTTTTTTGCCTCTGTTTTAGAGACAGCAAAGTGGGGAGGGGAGTGGGAGCTGGTGCCCCTGAGGAGCTAGCTTAAAAGCTGGCTCCCCACAAGCACCAGATCTACCCGACCTCTCTTCCCCCCCCCCCCCCCCCCCCCCCCTCCCCCCACCCACACACACACTTCTGCCTCTGATAGGGAGCTAGAGGTGAGGGAGGTAAGCTTGACACCTCCCTCTCCCCCTCCATGGACAGGCTACTGCTGTTGAGCATCCTGTGTCCTCAGAGAACTTGGACAGAGAAAAGTTTTTTTAAACTGGCTCCCCTTACAGACTGGTTCCTGCCTACCACCATGCGCTGCTGCCTCTGATAGAGAGGCAGCACTGCAGGGTGGCAGGGGGCTCCCCAGGAGTGGGGCAGTGAGTGCACTGGCTTCTGGCCGAGCTTTCGGGGACTATCAAATAGTTATGTAACCACTAAGATTTTTTTATGCCGTTACACAACTATTCAATTACACAATATCGAACATCCCTAGATCACACAATTAACCGATAAACCTGGGCTCCATTAGTTAATCCTAATGGTCACATGCATTTACCCCTTGCTGCCTCTATCAAAGGGAGCAGGTGAGAGCCAGTGCACTCAGGAAACCAGCTTTTAAGCCAGCCCCCTGTGCGTAAATGTGTAACTGCTAAAAAATTCAGCAGTTACACGTTTATAAAATTAAACAATTAACATCCCTACAGTATAGATTAGGGATGTTAATTGAATAGTCTATTAGCCTCATGAATTCTTATCCGTTAGTTGACTACTCTAGTCCCTGGGAACGGGGACGGCAGCCAGTGTGCTCCGGTCCCACACCTGAGGAGTCCCCCTGCCACTCCGCGCTGTTGCCACTGTATCAGAGGCAGCAGTGTGGTTTGCCAAACCGGAGCTGGTCTGCAAATGAAGCCAGTTTATAAACCAGCTCCCCTCACAGACTGTCTGCCTGTCACCCCATGCTCCAGCCCCTGTCTGAGGCGGGGTGAGTCTGTGCTCCGGACCCAGCGCAAGCCAAAACTTGAGGCTGTCTGCCTGCTTGCCCAGCTCCTAAGACACTTTAAATGTAGAGCTGCAGTTGGTCTGGGACCCATCACAAGTCAGGACTAGAGTTGTCAGGTGTCTGGCTTTGAATCGTACAGGCCAGTATTTGAGTTTTCTTTTCGGGAAACAAATTGAGAAAATATAAATGAGAAAATATAGCTGTCCGGTATTTTCTAAATAAGATGTAATGTAGATTGTGATGTAATGTCAAGTGTGTCCAGTATTTTTGTTGAAACCATCTGGCAACCCTAGCCAGGACTGAGACAGGTTGCTGGCCAGCCTGATAAAATATTTACTGCCGGGGAGCAGGGAGAGAATGTGTGTAGCATTAACCTATACGTTTTTGCTAATCGGTTAATCAACTACGCTATTACATTCCCAGTATAGATGCTGTTGCAGTATGAATAATCATTTTGATGAACAGTAAATTTAAAAAAATGTTTTTGTTAGGTCCAGCTGTGGTCCCTCCTCAGTATTATGGAGTTCCATGGGGGGTATATCCAGCCAATTTATTTCAGCAGCAAGCCGCAGCTGCAAACACCACAGCAAATCAACAGGCAGCATCACAAGCACAAGGACAGCAACAAGTAAGTACATTCTTCATGCAGAGGAACAGTATTTCATTTTTAAGGTTTGTTCTTATAAAGTCTGCCACTTCAAAATACCAGTTTTTTAAAAGAGAATTCAGCTGGATTTATAAATAAAAATTGTATGTCACTCTTCAGACTTTCTCTTGTGCTTTTCAGCTGTCTGTATGCCAAAAAGTTTTAGTTAGTATTTGAGTAGTTCTCATTACATTCATTAACATTACCAATTATATCAGCATCTGTTGATTTTCACCTGCTGCATAATTAATCTTTATTTTTGTTGTTTGTCTACTGTTGCAATCCTACATTAACTTTTTTTTCTTCATCTGAGTTGCTATGGCTTACTGAAGATGGATTTTAATGCTCTGACCTAGTCTACACTGATGATAGGTTGTGTCTAAGGGGTGCAAAACATAATTAAGCATAACATAAAAACGTAACATAATTAAGCCAACCTAATCCCAGTGTAGATAGTGCTAGGCCAAAGGTATTACCTGTAAGGCAGGTAGATTATTAACCTAACAGGAAAAACCTTTTCTCTGAGTAGTAGAGTCTGCACTATATCTTTATAGTGGCACAGAAGCTGTGCTGCTGTTCTGTTGCAAGCATAGACGAGCCCTTTGTAACTAGCACTGCATGAATAATTAGCACAAACATTCATAGAAAGAATTAAATGATTTTAACAGTCAACAGAAAAAAAACAGGTTAGTGTGCCACATCCTCTTGAAGTTCTTATGATGGTGCAGCATGGTACAGTTTTGCTTTAGTAGGTCTAGTAGTTTTCCTCTTATTGGAAAATATTCTCCTTCTTCTTCTTCAATTGATTGCTCATGTCCAGTCCATGTAAGTGTTCATGCATGCATCGTTGGATATTTTTTCCCTTATCAGTACCCATTGAGCCAACGGGGGACTCCCTGGAATGGCACTGCTATATTGGCTAATATATACCCTTGATGGCCCTCCACCCTCTCAGTTCCTTCTTGCTGCTTGTGACGGTTGTTAGATTGTGCTTTTGCTCTTGTTCTGCAAGTGCCTCTTAGCAGTTTTCTCTCATTCAGTTAGTTTTTATCTAGTTGTTAATAGTTAAGTGTAGTACTTAGCAAAGAAATACTTAGGCACGTGTCCCCGGTGCGTCCAGCGGGGCATGCCTCGGCCCCAAGACTTCAAGCCCTGCAAGAAGTGCTGAAGCCTATGCCCTGTGGGGATCCCCACAGAGCTGTCTCAAGTGAGTTGGCAAAGCCCACCATCCAAGGCATGCAAGATCTACAGCGGTTTGAAGCTGCATACTAAACGAGAAAGAAAGTCTCGCTTGAAAATTGTTCTCGTGAAGGCAGCCCTGTGCCCAGCTCCGGTGTCTGACCTGGCACCAGTGATCCAGAGCTCAGCAGTTTCAGTGCAGGAGGCACCTAGCCAGTCATGCGCCTCTCCAGCAGAGTGTAGTCCTCCGCACCGGTCCCTGTCCCTGGTGCCCCAAAAGAAGAGGAAGCATAACTAGGGCAGGTCTCTCTCAAGGCATATGCCCTCCACTCCAGACAGTTTTGGGGTGGCAAGAGACCTGATTGAGCTGACCTCGTCGTCTGACCTCGGCACTGGGTCCAGCCAAGGAGCACGATATCAGACGGTACCAGTCCTTGGCCACAGCACCCAGCACTGGATGTGAGAGGGCATCATCACCCAACACCAGTGCCATTGACTTTGACCCCGGGGTCGGTGCAACACTGCCTCCGGTGATGGCACCGGCCTCAGTTTCCGCCCCGACCCATGCACTTGGCACCCATGCAGGGGACCCCGCGCAGCAGTGACCCGGGTTCTGGTCTTCCAGCTTCTGGCTCCTCAATGTCGAGTGGACTAGCACCACCCCCTGCGATGGCTCTACCTCCTCCTTGGCACCAAGGGAAGCCGGAGTCCATTGCCTGGCACTCTCCAAGCTCAAGGTTACCAGCTGCCACTACCACTGCATCACACTGGTTGACTTCTGAGTATTTGACCAATTCAGGGACAGAATTATTCTGGTCATTATTGGACTTCAGGTCGAGGTCATGGCTATGACACTGATCCTACTCCTGCCACTGGTCCTGGCACCTCAGCAGGTCGGCGCAACCACAGCACCACCACCAGCAGCAGCAGTCCTGGCTGCCATGACTGCAGGCCCCAGCTTAGTGGCCATTTTGGACCCTCTGGGCCTACCACCAGAGCTAGGGAGCAAGCCCCTCTAGGCTGGAGTCAGTCTGCTCAGGGTACAGGGCTCCCCCGGGGCAATCCTCCCCCAGACCCACTGTAGAGACAAGGCCATCCATTGCTCAGTCCTCTATAGTGGCCTCCTTCCAGGCACCCTTGCAGGTCTGTGACCCAGAGGTGGTGGGCGTAAAAGGCTTGTCCTCCTCACCCCATGAAGCTCTTGGTGGGGCCCACCCCTCCATGGACTTGAGGCCCCATCAGGATCTCCTCAGTTTCCTGGCCCAGAGTCTGGGGGTACAGGCAGAGAGGGTGCCAAAGGTCTCGGACCCCCACGGTTAACATTCTTCAGTCACCCCCACCAGAGTGTCCTTGCATATTAACAAGACTGCAGTGAAGATCACAAAGGCCCTCTGGCATATCCCGGCTTCCATCCCACTGACTGATTAAAAAGATTGAGAGCACATCATTTGTACTACAGGAGGGAATGATCATCTCTTCTCCCACCCGCCTTCGGGGTTTCTGGTTGTCCAGGGGCGGGATGAACCAGGAGAGGCAAGATCAACCAGGTGCCATGCCAAAGAGCAAGGATGCTAAAAAGATGGACCTTCTGGGCAGAAAGGCCTGTGTCTCTGGGGGCCTACAGCTCTGCATAGTAAACCAGCAAGTCCTGCTAAGTTGCTATGCATTCAACACATGGGCTGCTATGGACAAATTTTGTCTAGTTGGTTCCTAGGGAATCTCATCCCGTATTCATGTCTCTTTAAGGAGGGCAGGGTTTCCCGAGCTGCTCTCCAGGCTGCTCTTGATCAGCTGATGTGATGGCCCACACCATGGCCATGAGGTTGGTCTTGCACCGCAGCTTTTGGTTGCAGGTGTCTGGAGTGCCTTCTAAGCTCCAAAACACTATCTGGGACCTCCCGTTCAAGGGGCCGTCCCTCTTCTCTGAGCACCCGGGCCACCTTAAAATCCCTCAAGATCCATACCCCAGCTCCCCAGAGTCACTCCCTCTCAGGTAGGAATGTCCCTAGGCCTTCCTAACAGAGCGCACAACCAGATTTCTCCCAGCATAGAGGGAGAAACAGGAATGAAAGAAATAACAGGCACCATTCCTGCCCTGCCTCAGGGCAGGGCCAGGGCCCCTCCAACAAGTCACAAAAAACCCAATCAAGGGTTTGGAGGGTATGCCTGAGTACACCCTACCAGTCTCACCCCTTCGGTTCCAGGGGTGGCCAACCCGTTACAGACGAAGAGTCAAAGTAGCGGTGGATACAGCGCAAAGAGCCTAGGGGAAAAAATTTGAGAGGGGAAAAAAACAAAAAGCCCCAGCTGCAGCATTTGGCCAGGGGAGCGAGATGACCCGGATGCTGCCCTTTTAAGAATAGGGTAGGCATTACCCTTTGAATGGTGGCCATTTTGAAGGATGCATGTGACCCCCTGGCGCTCTTTCACACACCTGCCCCTTGAAGAGCCGTGGGTGCAGGAGCCGCAATTTTTTTCTTCTAAGAGCCGCGGGTTGGCCACCCCTAGCCTATTCCCTTTCTACCGTTCCTGGGAGTCAATAACCTCAGACTGAGGGGTCTTAGAGAAGGTAGAAAGGGGATATGCCATCCCCTTCCCTTCACTCCCTCTCTTTCACCCCTCTGGTCCGTCCCTAATCAGGGACCCCCATCTCACGAGCATCTTCTCCAGGAAGAGGCACAGCAGCTCCTAAGCCTAGGAGTTGCTGAAGTGGGTGTCTCAGGGTTTTATGGGAAGTGGATTCTACTACCAGTACTTCCTGGTGTCCAAGGCCAATGGGGGGTTCCGAGCCATCCTAGACCACAGGGAACTCAATACCTTCATCGCGAAGGCCAAGTTCAAGATGGTGACTCTAGCGTCCATCATTCTCTCCCTCAATCTTGGAGATTGGTACGTTGCCCTCGATCTAAAGGATGCTTATTTCTTTGTGTCTCTTGCACTGCACCACATTTGGTTCCTCCGTTTTACGATGGTCCAGGACCATTATTGTCCTCCCCTTTGGCCTTTCCATGGCTCCCCAAGTGTTTACAAAATGTATGGCTGTAGTCCCCGCCACTCTGAGGAAGCAGGGAGTCCAAGTATTTCCCTACCTGGGCGACTGGTTTGTCCAGGGCCCTTCCTCAGATCAGGTGCTGGCCCACATCACCCTGGGACTTCTGAATGTGTTCAAATCTACCCTGGTCCCCACTCAGGTTATAGAGTTCGTGGGCACCCGCCTGGACTTTACGTCGGCCCCTTCCTTCCCCAGGTCCTAGTTTCTGGTGATCAAAGAAGCCATCCTGGACATGCTGGCGTTCCCGAAGACCACGGACAGATCTGACACCAGTTGGGGAGCTCATGTCAGCAACATGTGGACCCCAGGTATGTGGTCACAGGAGGAAGTCTTTCCTCATATCTAGGTCAGGGAGTTGCAGACAGTCCACCTCGCTAGTCAGGCCTTTCTCCCCTGGCTCAGGGCAAAGCAGTTCTTATTCTGTCCGACAACACATCAGCGGTTTCCTACATAGACGGGGTGGAGCCCATTCCCCTCCCCTGTGTGAGGAAGCCCTACAACTTTGGAAGCTGTGTATCGGTGAGTATTCACCCAGTTGCCTCCTACTTCCTGGGGTCTCAGAATACTCTGGCAAACCAGCTCAACAGGTCCTTCTCAGCCATGAGTGGTCTCTCAAGGGGGATGTGACCTTCCAAATCTTCCACAAGTGGGGATTTTCCCTCCTGGACTTGTTTGCAGCTTGACAGAACAGGAAGTGCCCCAGGTTCTGCTCTCTCATGGGGCTGGGTTGGAGGTCCCTGGGAGATGTACTCAATCTTTCCTGAGCCAAGGGGCTGCTTTATGCATTTCTGCCCTTCCTGCTGGTACACAAGGTGCTCCTGTGGGTTCGGGAGTTCAGAGGGTTGGTCCCTAATTCTCATTGCACTGGCATAGCCCAGACAGCACTGGTTCACATCCCTTCTGAGCCTTTCTTTCGAGAGGCTGATTGCTCTCCCGCTCGACCCAGACATGATAACGCACAACTTGAGCAGGCTTCTCCACACAAACTTGCGGTCCCTGCACCTAATGGCATGGAAGCTGAATGGTTGACAGTGGCAGAACTGCAGTGTTCAGAGCACATGCAAGAGGTCCTGCTAGAGAGTAGAAAGCCATCTACGAGGGCCACCTGCCTGGCTAAGTGGAAGCACTTCTCTATCTGTGCTACCCAAAAAGGGGTCTCACCTATGGATGCCCAGGTCCCGCTGGTCCTGGATTACTTACTGGATCTCAGGGTCCAAGGCCTACCCTCCTTGTCAATTAGAGTGCACCTAGAGGCTATCTCCACTTTCTACCTGGGCTCATGGGGCAAGACACCCTTTGTAGACCCCATGGTACATCTGTTTCTGAAAGGATTGGATGGGCTTATTCTGGATGTCTGTCAGCCTCTCTCTCAGTGGAACCTCAACCTGGACTTGACCTCCTTTTGAGCCTCTGGCTACATGTTCACTGCTACACCTTTCCTGGAAGGTGCCTTTCCTGGTGGCTATCACATCGGGCCCCCCTCGTACCTTACCTCAGACCCCCCCTCATACAGTGTTCTTTAAGGATAAGGTTAAGTTATATCCCTACCCCACCTTCCTTCCGAAGGCGGTGTCTCAGTTCCATCTCTCCCAGGACATTTTTCTCCCAGGTGTTTGGTTTTTTGTTTTTTTTTTTGTTTTTTTTTAACCCCAAGCCTCAGGAAAGGAACAGGCTTTACACGCTCTAGATCAGTGGTCCCCAACCTTTAGAGGTTCCCGGGCGCCCGGGGGGTGGGGCCACTCACGCGCTGGGCACCCGGGGGCAGGGCCACACGTCCGGGGGCACGCCAAGGGACTGGGATGCCCTTGCACCCGGTGCTGGCATGTGCCCCAGGGCCGGGGCTGGGGCCGCCCGAGCACCTTGTGCCATGGGCCCGGGGCCGGTGCCGCCGCCCGAGCCGCGCGCCTGGGTCCGGCACCGGCGCCACTCGAGCGCCTGCATATGCCCCGGGGCTGAGGCCGCCCGAGCGCCGCGCACCCGGCGCTGGTGTGTGTCGCGTGCCTGGGGAGGGTGCCTCCTGTGTGCTGTGCGCCAGGGGCGGAGCCGGCCCAGGTTGTCGGCAGGCGCACACAAATGCCCCGGTGGGCGCCATGGCGCCCACGGGCACCGCGTTGGGGACCACTGCTCTAGATGTTAGAAGAACTTCAATGTTTTCTTTGGACAGGACAGACCCCTTTTGAAGTCCCCACAGCTGTTTGTGGTGATTGCAGAACAGCTGAAAGGGCAGCCAGTCTCTGCACAAAGGATCTCATCGTGGATCACTTTGTATATTAAGGAGTGCTATGATATGGCTGGGATGCCAGCTCCTCCCCTTACAGCCCACTCTACTAGGACACAGGCCTCTATGGACATTGTGGCCCAGGTCCCTGTACTGGATATTTTAGGGCTGCCACATGGTCTTTGGTCCACATTTTTGTCAATCATTACACACTGGCCTATCAGGCTAGGGGGAATGCAGCTCTGGGTAGGGCTGTACTCCACTTAGCTGAAAGAATTCCGATCCTGTCTCCGGGGGTTTCTGCTTTGAAGTCACCTACATGGAATGGACATGAGCAATCATTCAAAGAAAAAACAGTTACTTACATTCGTTAGTTGTTCTTTGAGATGAGTTCATGTCCGTTCCAAATCCCGCCTGCCTCCCTTTCTTCAGAGTAGACCGGTAAGAAGGAACTGAGGGGGTGGTGGGCTAGCAGGGTATATGTTAGCCCATATAGCGGCACCACTCCAGGGGGCTCCCCTGCTGGGTACTTCTACAGTTAAAAACTTCTGACGATGCATGCACGCAGTGCGTGAACACTTATGTGGAATGAACATGGGCAACACATCAAAGAACAACTGTTACAAAGGTAAGTAACCATCTCCTCCCCCCACCACACACACACACACACACACACACACACTCTTACAAAAACTAATTTTATCACATACATTACTCTGTAACAGGAAGATGATGTGCTCTGCTATGGCTTATTTTTGCTTTCACAAATCAAGAAGAAACAATAACTAAAATAGATCACTGAAACTAATCTCTTGTCATTTTATTATTGCAATGAGATTTTTACTACTTTAATTCCATTAATCTTTAATTATATAAAGCTTTATTTTATGACTTTTTGTTTAAAATCCCTTTCATTCTGTGAGTATTTGTGATGGAATGCCTTCGATCATTACTAATTCCAGAGTTGCACCTTTACCCTAGAAGCCTGTATCACTGGATTTTTTTTCTTCCATTTAAAGCAATTGCTAGTCATTAGTTGTCACTGATGAATCATCTTGATAGCTGAGTATTTTTCTTCCTTGCAGAATTTTTTTCTCTGACTTGTTCAATGAGTATTTGTTTCCCAAATAGTGGGTCCCAGGAAGATCTATGAGAGTCACCAGTGCTTTTCAGAGACCTTCAGTCCCCTCTCTTCCCTTTCCTCCTTCCATGTCTGCCATAAGTACTCTACCTGTATATTCTCTCTTCTATTAGCGTTGGGCAACAGTACAAGGAACAGGTCCCAGGCAGCAGCAGGACAAAAGTGGCCAGAGCCAACAAGTGGACAGTCAGCAGCATGCAAGGGGGGGAGGGGTGGGGGACTGATGGGTGCTAGAGAGAGGAAGCATGTCTTGAGAGTGAGAGCAGAAAAGGGCTGGGGAGGCAGGATTAAGCAGATTAAGGACAGGAGGGAAAGAAGTATGCAGGTCAAATGGTGCTTCACAGTCGTGTGATAGTGCCTCACATGCAGTAATTATATATTTGTGTGTGTATATGTGCATCTCTCAAAAACGTTCCCAAAAAGTGAAAATGCATTTGGTGTGTTGCCTTACTAAAATGTTCGGGAACAACTGATTTAACCTATAACAACTTTACTTAAAAGATATTTTTTTTGCAGCATTGCACAGACTTAAGACACTAACTAAACTGCATTTTTGTTTCTGAAAGTTGTATGTGGAAGGTGCTGTTTTGTCAAATTAGTGACAAAATATAAAGCTGAAACAAAATCTAGTTAACTTATAAGATTTGATAATCAAGAATGTGTACGGATATGGGACAGGTTAGGTAAGTATTGATAGACTGAAATTGGTAAATTTTCAAAGAATAAGGTACATTCTTTCAAATTACAGATTATTCAGGAATAAAAATTTTCAATGGCCAGAATGTGAGGATAAAGAATGATATTCGTGTTCCCTGTAAGTTGAGCGCTTAAATGGTCGCCCAGGAGAGATTCAGGTGCTGCCCAGCTAACTAGCAGAGCAACCACAGTTGGCAGCATGTGCCTTGGTGCACATAACAAAATTTATACTGCACACAGATGGAAAAAATTAGAGGGTAACCTGAATGGTGTATATATTTTTGTGCGCTTGTCAGGTAAGGATTAGTTTTCAGTTAATAACCTGTCAGGATTCATAGATGTTTCCAAATTCACTTCTGGAGGACTTTTTACAGTTTTATTTTCCTCTAGACTCATTATCCTTTCTAAAATATACTCCGTCTCTGTTGTGCTGAATAGCAGAAGACCCAAAGGAATCCTTGAACCTAAGTCTCTTGTGCTACATTACTTTCACCCAGATAGTCCATACCTGTCATATTTTTGTGTTATGCACGTGAAATTATTATGTTGGGGTATTCAGAAAACTAAACTCAGAGCTAAAAAGCAATAAATACACAAACCAGCTGTCCTACACCTTTTATAGCATATAATTGATTTTGCACTCACCTTTTAAGAAAATAGTATCATATTGGTCTTTTGTAGGTTCTGCGTGCTGGAGCAAGTCAGCGCCCTCTTACTCCCAATCAGGGTCAGCAAGGGCAACAGGCAGAGTCACTTGCAGCAGCTGCGGCCGCAAATCCAGCTTTGGCTTTTGGTCAGGGTCTTGCTACAGGCATGCCAGGTATATAAATGATGGATTAAGGAAAATAAAAATCAGTTTGAGTTAAAATACTGGTTTTATTAGAAGTAAAGTCTATTGTATCTTAAAATCCTGTTACATTTGTAATAGGCTGTTTGGCACTCATCTCTGTACAACTTTGCTTGTTTTGGTTGGGATAAAATCTTGGCACAACGTTTTTTCAAATACTAGAGGGTTTTTTTGCAGCTTATTTTAAGATGTTACATACTTTTAAATGTGTTTTTGCGATTCATGTATTTAGCTTTTAGTACTTCTAAAACCTCTTAGAAGTGGATAATGCCCCATAGATATGCAGCTCTGAAAGAATGCTGTTGTTAGTCACTTAGCTACAATAACAATCCTGAGTTTTAATGCTTAAAGAATTATTTAATGCAGAATAAATTTAATATTTTACCATATAATTTTTAACAGTGCTGAAATGGAGAATTTAAAATAGAAGAAAAAAGTAAACTGCTTTATTAACTCTGTAAAGGATGATGTGTTTGAAATGCCTACAGCATTTTTGGTACCAATGAAGCTTGCAAAATAACTAAAACAAAGCTGCATATTCTAACCTTTCAGTCTCCAGAGTGTTAGATTCTCCTCAGTAAAATAGTGTACGCTTAATAGCTTTTATTTAGAGAAAACATTCATCCTCGTGTATTTTCATTATTTGTATGTGATAAAATGCACAATGCATGTCAGTAAAAGTTAACTGCTGTTGAACAGTGTTGGAACTTTAGTACAACTGCATGAGCCAGAACAAATTAACCATTCTCCTTGTCCTCATATCGGTGCAAACATGTTTGAGGCTTTTCCTTTTGTTGTTCTTAGTTTAGTTATAGAAAGTGCTATCATCTGCCTTCAGTTGACAGAAGTAGCAAGTAAACAAGCATCAGAGAAATTAGTAATAGGGCTCTCAATCACAGTTTTAATCACATTTCTATTGGCATTCTATTATTTATTACATTTTTTCTACATTTTCTACACTTTTGAATCATAACATGGAAGTACAGTGTAGAAAACATATCCTGAATACAAAATCAAACAGTTCAAATACAAGTTACTTTTGATTTTTTTTTAGTAATTTCTTTTCTATTTTTATTTGTATTCTAGTATGTTTTGTAAAGCTATCAGTTCTGTTAGAAAGCACAAAGCCAAGAAAGTTCTGAGTTAATTATAGGCAGAGCCACGGTAATTGTACACTTATTTACTGTGTAGACAATATAGCTCATATCAGAACATCTAAAAGATAAAAATTGGGCAGCCTCGGGTGTGGTGCATTCACAGGATAAAGTCTGACCATGATCTCAGTTTCACATCATGATTAATGTGTTGTCCTCAATCAACACTACCCATGTTCTGATTGTGGATGAGGTGTCCAGTCTAAGCCTGCAAGATCTTGTATGAAGAGGGAAGGGGCATAGGAGAGCCAATTTGAATCCTCTCTTGTTTGTGAACTGTCATTTTTTCACTGAAATCTGATGCAGGATGGTCTTGATATCAAGGCAGGAGGAAATAGTTTGTATTGTGTCTCATTCTAAGGTTCTAGATGTACTTAATGGGATCTTCTTAGCAGGTTAGGAACGGCCCTGTTACTTATGTCTAATGAGATTGAGCGAGTAATGCTGAGGCCTTTTATAGGTGTATATCATTTACACATCACAAAAGGTTGAGATTTAACTGTAAGCAGATCTCAAATACTGTCCCTAGTTGAGGCCTTCCTCAGAAAACAGTCTCTTGACACTAATGCTCTAGCCCAATGGTCCCCAAACTTTTGGGGCTGCCGTGTGCCTGGGGGGCGGCGGCCGCGCATGCGCTGGGGGCCGAGGCGCAAGAATGGCTCAGGCCGGCCCTGTCACTAGGCGGGCGCACAATAAATGTCCTGGCAGGTGCCATGGCACCTGCGGGCACCGCGTTGGGGACCACTGCTCTAGCCAATAATCATTCATTAGCAAACTGCTGGAGATCATGGACAAGAAGATGACCGACAAATGCCAATAGCAGCATCTTGCATCCTCTTATTCCTTTTCCTTAGATATCTCCAGTCTGTTCTCACACCTGGATATAATGTAGAAAACAACACACCAAGGTGGTCAGCAGTTTTAGTGAATCTTAAATGCAAAGTAGTTTTTAAGCTCAGATATTAATGTTCCATTATTCCAACAAAAAATTCAAAGACTAACAAGATGGTTTATTAGGTGATGAGCTTTCGTGAGCCAGACCCGCTTCCTCAGATCAAATAGTGGAAGGAAATTGTCACAACCATATATACGAAAGGATACAAAAAAAATGAACACATATGAAAAGGACAAATCAAATTTCTACCATTATTCCAAGTTTGTGTTAAGTGTACAACCTTGTCCTGCTCCTATCCCTCTCCCAAATACTCTTTTACTAGGGGGAAATACATATACAGAATTCATCTAGAGTTGATTATTTAGATGCTCATGTGAAGTGCACATGTGCATCCTCTGCAGTCATTGCTTTTTAACTGTTTGTTTTGGCATCATCTCAGGAGTATTGATATGCAAAGACAGTAGATTCAAATAAACAAGTACAGATAAGTAACCTTTCCCTTACTAGTGCTGGAAAATTTTTTTATTGTGGCATACCAAAATTCACTAGAAGACATGTCATTGGATAATTATTACTAATGTTAGTAATATGTATAGTAACAGGTTGTTAGAAGTATTTTTCGACCATGCATTTTGTATCATTTCTAATTTTGTGCCTTCTTTACAGAACTTCACTAAAGCGGAGTTCAGTCAGAAAGCCTCACCCTTTTCTAGCGTATGAGTAGCAGCGATCTTAATGGTGAAGTCTGTGGCAGCATGGTAGTTTTGAGGGTGGAGCTGGCAGCACAGGCTATAGTTAAGGTTGTCTAACACTTTACATTATACAGTTTTCAATAGCTTATAACTTTTTCAAGCTTGAACCGTTACAGCTTGGAAATTTTCCATTTTTTGTGGGGTTTTTTCCTCAAGTTGAATTTTAAAAAAAAAATCAACAAAAACATTTCCATCAACGCTGAGAACCAGGTTAGGGAGAAGTGCATTGTTTTGTCAAAGCTTTTGGGGGGAAAAGTGTTTCCTCCTCTTTAGTTGAGAAACCATTGTGCTTTCTTGGCTTAGAGCTGGTATTCAATATTTAGTAGGAGGTACATTCTGTTGCCCCTTGAAAATCTGACCAAATTTGATTGAATTATAGGCCTCTGAAAATTGTTTACACTTGCTTCATGCAAACTTGTATTAATTGGTATCATCATCCTGCAAAGATTCCAGAGGCGCACTGAGCATGTGCTAGTCCAGGAGATGAACAGGATTTATCTTGAATTGTCCCTCCTGGGTGCTTTGGCATTGTAGTGACACCAGGTACTGAAATAGAGAGCAGAGAGTTCCTCCCTCCCTCCCTCCCACAGTGCTGTGGAAGAGGAGTAGGAAGCAGCCTGACTGAAGTGCATGACGGGTGGGAGACAATGACATACTCCATGCAACAGGAGCAGAAAGGAGTAGGGCAAAAGAATTTATAACCTGCAGAGCACATTCCCTACAGTCTTGAACTGAACCTCAGGTTCCAGAGTTTTGTAACTTTTTTTTACTGTCTAGCATTAGCTTTGGGAACTCACTTACAAAATGTGTCTCTCATAAGATAAGTCTGCTGGTAGCAGACCTATTCAGGGTTCCTCTTGTAGCTTCAGTGGTGGAGGTATGTGTTGAAATCCTAGGTTCCAAATTGTTTGATAATCCTCTTGGGGGTTTATATGGCTCCCCATGGTGGATTTTTCTTTTTTAATTTGCTTTTTAAACAGTTTCTTTAAAAATGTAATTTCTGATGTCAAATGAGCATCAGGGTTGCAAAGTCAAGCACTCAAATTGGAAAGTGCAAGAATTAAGATTCTCAGTGCAACTTTATTCAGCAGTTTTGTACCATCTTCAATTTACAGTTTTAATGTACATTATTTCCCCCCACCGGTTTTCTGTGTTAATTTGTGTACAGGATGAACTTGCTCTGGGATTGAATTGAAATTGTAGTGAATGTGGCTGTAGTCTCTAGGATCCTTGTATTATTTGTTACAGAGTTGAAAGGTCTGGAGTAAGTGAAAGGACTGCAGAAAGAGGGAAGATATTACAGGTTGAACCTCTGTAAACCAGGACTCCTTGCTCCAGCAACACCCATGGTTCGGCAGGTCCATGGATGTTCCAGGATCAGAGTCTCCCAGTGGAGGGCTGGTGGCTGGGCTTCCTGACTCTCCGCGGTGGGGCCAGGAACTCTGGCTCTTTGTGGCAGGGAGCTGGGGAGGAGCTGGATAGCCTGGCATAGCAGGGAGGGGGATGGTGGGACTGTCAGGGTAACAAGGCTGGTGGCATGGTGGGAACTAGCCAGGAGGCCAGCAGCTGGTCCAGAACTGGGGAGTGGGGGAGGGGGAGGCAGATATGACCTCTCCTGGTCTGGCAAAATCCCTTTCCGGGAACAGTCAGGTCCCAAGGGTGCTGGACCAGGGAGGTCCAACCTGTACTATGATTTTAGGCAGTTAACTACTGTACTAAAGATTTTGATTTTATCCCTGTTACAGTATGATGCTGCTCAAGTGACTTACAATTAGAGGCCACCCATTAAGTTTATGTTCTCAATCTTATGGGTACCTGACCTGGCATTAAGTTTGCAGAAGTTCTGAGCACTCACTTGATCTGGAACCCCAAGATCAGCATTGGGAGCCCACGCTGGCACTCCATACCTGTCTGGCGGGTTGTTTTCCTCTCTCCCCTCCCCCCCGACACCAGTCCTGGCTGTCTTATCAGCTGGCACCAGCCCCCAACTACAGCCAGCATTGGGCATTCTGTGTTGGTGCGCATGGTGCCCGGCCTTCTCCCTGGGTCCTAGCACCCGCCAGATCTCGCCACGCTCGGCAGTGCGGTATGCTGCTACCCCATCACATAAATAGGATTGTGCGCAATAATTTTTCTAAGGACCGGTACTGGTCTGTGGACCACACTTTGGGAAATGCTGCGCTACTCCATTGTCAACAGGCACCGGTCACATCTGGCAGAAGCCCTGAACTCTCCCCCCATCTTATTAGGTGGAAAATGGGACAGGGGGATGGGGGCCACAAGCTGCACTTTTAACTGTAAAAGGGCCACAGCATGGTCATCCCAGTTTGAACCAACTTGCTTGCAAATGGAATGAATGCTCTGGTTTTACTTTATATACTGAAATAAAAATAAAGCAATTGGTTTTTTTCCCCCCCTGTCTTACCGCTTCCTTTCAGGAATTACATACTTACAATTCCCTTTTCCATTTCTGAGGCCCTTATTTTGACTCTTTAATATTAGGTCCTTTATAGTGGATGTAGGTTTATAAGTATCTGTATTTTCCTGTCTCTGTGGTGTGGTTTGGAGAGAGGAGGAAATCTATTTTTCCTGGCTATGCTCTCTTGTTCATGCCTCCTTTATTTTTGCAATTTTCTTTTGTCCTTTCGTTTTCTCTTCTTCTTTCATTTTGAGTTTTTTTTTTTGTTTTTTGTTCTCTTTCTTTCCCCTCTCTCCCACCAGCTAACAAAATGAAAATGATACAAACTTATTTGGTTTTATTTGGAGGATAAAATATTTTCTCTTTCAAAGTGAAACTGACTAAGACAGGGTCATTTTAATTTTAATATTTCCACCTGTTGTGTTGTCGTAACAGTTTTCTCCCAAAATATTTTTGAGTGAATTTTAAATGTGGTTTTGTCTGGAAATGCAAGAAACACTTAATCCCACTCCCAATTCAATGTATTAATTTTATGTGTGTGTAGTGATGGGGGCAAGAGTTGGTGTTTTTAGTGCTCTCTCTATTTACTTATACACAAATAATGGTAGAATGGAAGAAAAATAATATTTTTTTAAAATGTAATAAAAAAATACATTAGAAGGTTCCACTCAGCTATGGCAAATAGTTGCCACTATATCTCTTTAAACCCTGGAATCAGAAACCTGCTATTTAACACTGAAAGTGGGGGGGGAAAAATTCTTCTAAACTTCACTGTCACATAGGCTTCCTATTTCAAAATAAATATCCAATTTGGGGCAGCTTAAGCGCTTGCATTTTGGGATGTACAATATTAGAGCTTCCCAGTTTCATTGACATTTTTCCAGTGTGTATATATGGAAAGTATTTTCAAAATGGTTTTCTAGCTGTTTAGCTCAACCTGAAAATTAGTTGGCACTTGGGGAACATTACAAAAATATTGTCTTCTGGGTTTGTTCGTTAGCATTGAAATTGTTGGAGAGGAGAGATGCTGACCGATGCTTTTTTTTCTCTAAAACAAATGTTTTTACTTTAAATGTTTTATTTTATATTGTCTAGGCTATCAAGTACTAGCACCCACTGCCTATTATGATCAGACTGGTGCCTTAGTAGTAGGCCCTGGAGCAAGAACTGGCCTTGGAGCACCAGTCAGATTGGTGGCCTCAACTCCTGTTTTAATTAGTTCTGCAGCAGCACAAGCAGGTAAGTATTAAATCTGCTATACAATGGGTTGTTTTTTTCAAATTTGTATTGAAACTTCTCACTCAAATCATCTTTGAGGAATATTGATTATTAATTATGGTTCTTCCTTTATGTAAACCATGCAAAGATTGCTGGTTCTAAAAGATATGCCATACATGCTCTACTTTCCTTTTTCTTTCATGCCTTTCCCCATATAGGTACACCCCTGCAAATACTGCTGCTTTCAAAAGGTTAGCTTCCCTCCCTCTTTTTCCCTTTCACCCCGTCTTCCCACACATATTACAAGCACCTCCCTGTAAATATTGCTGCTTCTCAAAGATGTGCATTCGCTCCTTCCCCTCTCCCCATGCATATACATGCACTTCCCATCAGTCTCTAAAAGGATGCTTTCTCTTAGGGAAGCACCATTTCATTACTTCGGCCTGGCAGACGGTTATGGGTTGTCCTGGGTCCCCATGAAGAAAGCAGCAAGGATTAAATGTACAAAAAAGAATAATAGGAAGAAAGGGAGAGTGTAATATGACTTCAAAAAATTTGGTTCGGTTTTCTGCCCTTTATTAGTTGTAGGGTCTGGTGCTCCTGTTTGTTTAGCACATTGTACATTTTGTTGCTCCTGTAAAAATTAAAATTGTAATTCATGGCACCAGATGGATAAAATGAACCTGCAGAAAATTTCAGAAAAGACTGTTATGGCCCTCTCTAGCCACTTGTTTTTATTCGGAGCTCATATTTAACAGTTGCAGATGAAGGAATATTTCAGTTAATGTTAGCTACAACGCTGTTATCCCAACCATAATTACCAAAATCACATTCTGCACACAGTCATGTCTGTCTACACTGAAAATTTCTGAATTGCATTGACAATTTCCCACAGCCTTAATTATCCAAAAATAGAATTGTCGGTTTTTTTTCCTCTTGGATAATCAAGATTGTATAGTATTGCAAAGTATATTTTAGTCCTTAATTGAAGGTGTGCATATCTGCTTCTCTGGGAGGGATCCATGAACATAAGGTTAGATCTGAATAGTCCATTTGCAAGGTCAAAATGTTATAGAGAGCCGTTATGATGATTGAAAACATGTGTCTTACAGCTGCAGCAGCTTCAGCTGGAGGAACAGCAAACAATCTCGCGGGAGCCACGAACGGTCTATTTCGGCCACTTGGTGCTCAGCCACAACAGCCGCAGCAGCAAACAAATAGTAGTCTGCAGTCTAATTCATTTTATGGCAGTAACTCTTTGACCAATAACTCCCAGAGCAGTTCCCTTTTTTCACATGGTCCTGGCCAACCAGGAAGTACATCTCTTGGCTTTGGAAGTAGCAGCTCCTTAGGAGCAGCTCTCGGCTCTGCACTTGGTGGATTTGGCTCATCAGGTAGGTTCTTAAATATAGTGAGGAGATTCTATGAGATTTGTACTTTAAGGAAAAAATACATGACTCTTGTGTCCACACTCATTTCCAAATAGCTTGAAAAATAGGTTATTTGGGTTTTAAAACAAAAATAGCTATATAATCTAGAGAGAAGAGCAAAAGTCTGCTTGATCCTCTAGCCTTTCTGTATAAGAAATAACTTGTTCTCCTCTTTTAATAAATTACTAAACAAGGTATTAAAAATGCACCTCGCTCATAAATCTCTCAAAAAAAACAATTACTTTCCTAAAATAAGAACTGTACTCAAGTCTAGACTTTCCTGTGTATTTATTTTTAGGTAGTTTCTCAGGCAATAACTGCATTTTATGATTTAAAATATTATAAAACCATTGATTAGCCCATTTTTTTCAGGTTTTGCTCTTGATATGTAAGTCACTTTTTATGTCTGGAAATTTTCTTTTATTTTAAAAGTATTGATTAAAATAGCATCACCCCCCCCCCCTCTCCCCCCATATCAAATGTTGTGCTCATCTTTACAAAATATTTTAAAGGGCCATAGGTAGTCATTTTGAAAGGCGTTATACCCATGAGTGGTCCTATTGACTTCATTTGGATTACTCTGATATGTATAGTTAAGCTTGCCTGTAATTTTTGGCAGTGCTGTGGCCTTGATCATTATCACAGTGTCCCAAAATTGAATTTTCCATTTTGAAAAACACTATACGATAGAGACATAATGTTCTTGACTTATTTTTTAATTATAGCAGAAGCTTAATACATACTCTTTATTTACATAAGAGCAAGTTGAAAGTAGCTTTTCCTGCTGAAATCATTTATTCAAAAACTCTAGAAACTGTAAACTGAACTATCTTTGTAGAAAATCTCTTCCTCAGCTATATGCATCCATTAGCTATTAAATACCGCACTGCTTTGTTTACTAAGTGTATTTTAGAAAAATAACATCACTAGAGTACACTAACAGTTTGCAAATGAATAAATGTTGGGGCAAAATTTTGAGCTTATACACTTAGTATTTTAAGTGTGGCACATATACAAGTTGTCACAACATTGTTTTGCATTAAAGAATATGAATAACGTTCATTGTGATAAAACTATTGAAGCCAGGAAATCCAGAATCAAAGCTTACACTCTGGCCTTTAATTATGCCAATTTTTAAGAGCACCTAAATATGGCCCCTTTATTTTAAAAATAATATTTAGTTGTGTTTTCAGATAGATGGTCCTTGTTTACAAAGTAATTGTGCATTCCTATTACTGAACTTTTAATGGTACATCTCTCTGCTAAGCCACTCCATAATCTTCACGTGTACTAGTAGGCCATGAATTACACTAGACCTGGAAGGTTGGGTTAAGGTATGCAAATCCAGCTACGTAGCTGGAGTCAGCTACCTTGAGCTGAGTTTTGTGCCATCTTCACAGAGGGAGGCCGATGGGAACAAACGCTCCCATTGGCCTCCCTTACTCCTCACAACTGTGAGGAGTACCAGTGCCGACTGGAGCTATCCTCAGCATTTGATTTTAGCAGGTCTTACTAGGCCTGTTAAATCAAATGCCGGAAGATCTATCTCCAATACAGTGAGTGAAGATATGGCCTTAAACAGCCCCATTCTACTCCAGATTTGGTTAAATTTTATTGGCTGGTTAAATTAATCCTGTGTGCATATATGATATGCATATATAAATTTATAAGATAAAGACAAGATCACAATTTCCATAAATGTCAACCACATATCTGCCCATGATTGAAGCAAAAATGATCTTTATGACATGTCTTGAAAGTTAACCTATTGAGTCTCTGTTGGCCGCAGCCCCCATGCTGAAATCTCACAATGGTTATCTCAGCTGACTTTACTGACAGGGCAGCCCTTTGTGAGGAGAGAAGCATTGTATTTTGAGAAGTACTGTGGAACTCTCAGGATAAAAGTTGCTACCTAAAACTGTCATTTTTTATAAAAAAAAAATACTAATAGCAGCATAGATAACTGAACTGTACAGCTACTTCCTTGTAAAATTGTTAGTGCTTACCTGCCACAAATTAAAGGGGGAATTTGCTTAATAGTTGATTTGTTAGAGCACGTGGCTTCTGTCTCTCGTTCAGCTCAGTACCTTTCAAGAGCCAGGTACTAATCAGAAGGGCTTTGTCTACACTGCCAGCTTTACTGACAGAGAGTTTGCAAATGAAGCGCTGATTAGCATTTTGTCGTGCTTCATTTACATAATCTATTGCTAATCAGCGCTTTATTTGCATGCTCTCTGCCGTCAAACGCCAGCAGTGTAGACATAGCCAAGGAAAGAAAGAAGAGTGACAGGCAAAAATATAGCTCTTTCCTGTTTAAATAAATAAATAAATAAATCTAATTTAGCGCTCCCAAAAAAATCTATGATAAACCTAATATCTTAGCTGCCTAGCTGGGAAATAAATAGTACAAACAGAGGCAGGCATTGAATGAATTGTACTGTCCTCTGCTCTCATATCTAAATTAGGCATACAAACCTACATTGAAAGATCATTGTTAAAATTGCAAATTCAAGCATTTAGTTAAGAAATGCTCAGTATTAAGGCTGCTTGTGCACCCTTAATTTAGGCCTCTTGTGCTCATGCATTAACTACAATTTTTAATTATGCAATCATGACCTATTTACTCCTCATGACCCCTGCCTTATTCAGTGCACTAGATGGATCTGCCTTTGGGGGTGAATCACGGTTGTGTAATGGAGATTCTGTATGACCTTTTATTTGTTGCAGAAGTTAGAAGATATATAGTGAGTGAGGCAGAAGAATGCAAAAAGAGAGAGCATGATTTCATGGTGAAGGCAGTTAAATGATGCCTTGAAGAATTGGATTCTATTCAGACATTTGCCACAGCGGTTCTGTGTGTTGCTGGGCAAGTCACTTAAATCAGACTTTTCACGGGGGATAATTAATTGTTCCTTAGTTTCTTGCGGCTGGATTTGAGACTTTGGGATCCAATTTGCAGAAGTTCATTCTCAGCTGCAACTGAAGGAAATACACACACTCATCTCTCAGCTATATTGAGGGTAAATTCATGAATATTTGGGAAGCACTAAGGATGTTAGATACCATGTAATTGGATAGTCATGTAATATCAAATTTTAGTGGTTACACAGCTATTTCATAGTCCCCAGTAGACCAGCTCCCCATGCAGACCTGCTCCTGCCACCTCTACCTGGAGGTGATCTGAGCTCCCCATGGAGAGAGGCTGCTCCATGGGATGCGGAGCAGCCTCTGTCCTCAGGGACCTTGGACCCCTCCCCACAGACAAGGGTGACAGACGGGAAGTGGCTGCTGCTGCAGAATAGCCTTTGTCACCCATCCCCCCCGCCCGACCCCTCCCCTCTATTATAGGCAGCAGCATGGGGGAGAGCAGGTGGCTCCTGCCTCTCTCTCTCTCTCTCTCACTCACACTCACACTCTCTCTCACTCACACTCACACTCTCTCTCACACACACACACACACACACACACACACACACACACACCCTACCTTTAGAGGCAGCGGGGTTGGGGGACAGGTGGATCTGCGGAACTAGCATGTGTGGAGAGCCAGCGTAAAAGCTGGCTCCTTATGCATATTGGCTGTCACCTGCCCCCCTTTTCCCCCACACTGCTGCCTCTCTATCAGAGGCAGCAAGATGGGGATGGTGAAGAGGGAGGCGGATCCAGTGCTCATGGAAAGCTGGCTTAAAAGGGTACTGAGGCAGAGGCAGCAAGGGTACGTGTAGTTGATAGCATTGACTGATAAGCCTAGGCTTATTGGTTAATCATGTAGTCGTCTACACATTGACATTCCTAGGAAGCACTCAGATACAATAATGAGAAATGCCACCGAGTAGCCCGTAAGGAAATTGTGAATAGTAAATAAAATATGGGGACACTTCTTGAACAGTAAAAGGAAAAAAAATTAAATAACTTCATTAAGAAATCTCTGTGTACTGAAAAAAACAGGCTTTTTGGAAAATAGTATGTAGTAATGTAATTAAAGATTGTATTGTAAAGCATACTCCCAAGGAGGCCAAATTATTATTAACATTAATTCTGGCATTTCCTGACTCTTGATTGGCTTGCATTTGCAACCTTAATAACATTCTTTTAATGTAGTTCTTTGTGTGCAATTTCTTTGTTTTTTAAAAAAGTCAGCTAAAAAAACCCAAAATTCTGACTTATGGCATAAAGTTGACACCCATATCATTCACCAGCAAGGTTGGTACCTTTAGACCCATTCCCTCCTCACGCTTCTCATTCCGGGCTTCATAATTTCCCCGTGGCTCCTTTTATCTAGTCTACTTGCCCAGCCAGGTCCAGTCCCATTCTATACCCCCCACTTCCCTGGCTCCTTGTCTGATATGTCTCTGTCCCTAGGCTCCTTTTCCAGTGTCAGTGTCTTGTCTCTGCCCCCCCAATTCCTTGTCCCAGTCTCCACGTTGGCACCTCCTCTGATCTCCCTTGATTCTTTCTCCTTGGCCAGTCAGCTCCCAGTCCAAGTCATCTTGTCCCATTCAGTGTCTGGGCCCATCAGCAAGAGACCATAAGAGCAAAGAAGAAAGTCTCCATACTGTCAGTTCAGGTGTCCAGTCCTGGCAAAGCATGCAACTGTCCAGAGCTGCTCTTGCCCAGAAAGTTCTGTTTGGTTATGGGGGTAGGGGGTATGCCTACTGTAGACTTTTTCTCAGTTTTCTGTTGAGCATAAGCAAACTCTTTTTTCACAAAGGCTTATAACTTGAACAAATCTGGACAATTTTTACAGGAACAGCAAAAGGCTCATCCCTGACACAAAGGCCAGCCATATTTCAAGTTCCTGCTCCAAACCATGGAGATATGAGAGTGTCTTTAAAGAAAAGTTGACAGAATTTAATATTAGTAAAACATAATCTTCACTAGCGCCAAACTTTCTGAAATGGCCAAACTGTTCTGAATGAAATTTTTCAAGACATGAGCTTAAGGCAGGAATGCAGCAAGGAAAATTTCAGCCCAAACCGGTGGAGTTTGGTAAACTTTAAAGCAACTGAAAAATAGGATTTTGTAGTGTGTGATGCTACCAGTCTTAAGAAGTGTTAAGTAACCTTAATAGTAGGCCTTGCTACCAGTCCCATCTGTTGTTTTTATGTTTCTACATATGTAAGGGCTTAGAATTGTCAGCTTTGATCCTGTCCTTTTTAAACTGGAGATGTGCTCATTATTTTTGCAACTCCAGCAACCTTAGTTACGTACACCAGTGTTCTAGAATTGTTCTAAAATTAAAACAGGAACTCTGTTTTAACATTTCATACTCTTCATAATATAGAATTTTTTAGTTTCTAAAATTTGTAAAATGGTAATTCATATGTATCCCTTAATTAATCCTAGAAAGTTAATCAGCCTTCTGGTAATACTGGGCAATATACCTGTTGGTCACTAATACAATTTAGCCTAAACTTCTAATCCATAATTTACCGTCAAGCAGTACCACAGTAGTATTTAAAGCTGTCCCCAGTTCCTCAGTTTATTTTGTTTACCCCACCCTGTGCTTCCCTACTCTTCTTTTTAATTTATATCCCTTTATGATCTTCCTCCAAAATATTCTGTCTTTGAAAGCCAACAATTCTCTCAGGGAATTTGAAAACTGTAGCAGAATTACTTTTAGTGTGGCCAGTTGGTTTCCACAGTTCTACGAGGTGTGTGACAAAGAGAAGTTCAGTAACAGCTGAGGCAAAAGTGAAGGAAATTCATTATTTTCTCAGATTTTAAACAAATAGTTTTATTTTATCCAGTCTGTTTCCTAAAACCAAATGGCACCAATTTGAATTATTTCATGTGGGGAATTTTTTTATAGATATTAGTGACCATATTTTCAGCATCACTAGATCATATGAAGCCAGGACATTAAAACATAGTACTATAGTATACCTGTAAAAAGTCAGACATTAAATGTCAAAAGATTTGGCAATGACTCAAACACTTCCTTCCTTATCTGTGGTATGTGTATACCCATTTGTGATTTATTTAAAAATATGTACGGTTACCACAGTAATTGTATTTATCATAACAATTGTTTAATTATTGTGATCACATCTGTTATTGCCCAGCTGTAGTTGGGGATAGGTTTTATTCAGTTGACACTGTATGTAATTAGGGTTTTTTTATTTCTTCTTCAGTTGGCAGTTCTGCAAGTAGTAGTGCCACAAGGAGAGATTCTCTGTCTACTAGCTCTGACTTGTACAAAAGATCTAGTAGCAGCCTAGCACCCATAGGGCAGCCATTTTACAATAGTCTGGGATTTTCCTCCTCTCCAAGTCCAATAGGCATGCCTCTGCCAAGCCAAACTCCAGGACATTCACTTACGCCACCGCCATCACTTTCATCACATGGATCCTCATCCAGTTTGCATTTAGGTAAAAACAAAACAAAACCCTTTTTGTTTGTATGTGTGTATGTATTTCTATATGTGTAAAATATTGTATGTTGCATAAAAGCTGTCACGCTATCTTTGCTGTCAAACAGTTTTTAATTAGAGGGCCCAGTCCTGAAAGCTGCAAAGTGCACTGGAACTCTCACTGATGTCACAGTGCAGAGCACACAGCATTTTGCAGTATGGAGCCAATAGTTTGATTTTCTGCCATTCTTTATATTTGAAAAGTAGAAAGGAATGTCTAATGCTCAATAATACAACTCATTTTTGTAGTATATATTCCTTTCTACTATGTTCAACAGGCAAAAGTGTATTTTTTGTGCTTTGAGTGTATAATTTGCATTTATCAAAGACCCTTTAATATGAGCAAGTGTATTGTTTGATCGTGAAATAACTTTCACTATCATATGTTACGATAATATTAGGAGAAAAACTTAAGCAAAGATCACAATATTGAATGTATCAAAGGTTCATTTTGAATCAATAGGTCTGCTGCCTTGAGTTCAGCTACTTTTCTAGGACATCAAGAATTATCACCAAGGAGATAAAGAAAATCAAGTGATTATATATCCATAATGCATTCTTCCTGTGTTTTCCCCCTGCATTAGGTTATTTTCAATTCTCTGTTAACAGTAGTTCTAGAAACATATCATCCAGTAAGAATGTATGTGGTGGCTTGATCTTAAAACCACAATACCACATGCACACAAACCCACAAATAGGTATCTATTTGGAAGATCGTGTGTTCAGTTCAGGGTTACTTCATAAAACCTTTCCTCTCCTTCACCATAAATGTTTTTAGTTTTTACATTTGGATGCGTGAAATAGCACAATTATCAGAATGAGTTTCACTTGTCCCTATTGACTACTGTACATAGTCATCCATGCAGGTAGCAGGCAGCTTAATCACTGTATACTTTTTTACAAATTATAACAGGAAAAAATGAGAACTGAAGCTCTGAAGGAATTGACATTTCTTGAAGTAAGAAATGTGTAAGCGGTGATGTATTCATGTTAAGCATAATTGAAATATATAGTAGTTATAATTTAGTGTCCACCTCTAGTATGGCTTTATGGTTATATGCTGACTGTTCTAAATAAAAAAAATGGTTAAGGGAATATTTTAGAACACTTTTTTTTAAACTTGTTTCCCTTTTTCAGGTCTATAAATTGTACATCTTTATGGGCTGAGACCAAGCACAGACAATTTCAGCCCAATG
The DNA here is from genome assembly GCF_052426305.1 of Pelodiscus sinensis. Classification (NCBI taxonomy): domain Eukaryota; kingdom Metazoa; phylum Chordata; order Testudines; family Trionychidae; genus Pelodiscus; species Pelodiscus sinensis. The sequence goes on from NC_143054.1 coordinate 20,550,619, forward strand.
GAAACTTTTCAAAAAAATTGCATCTGACAGTGGGATTATTGGTGGAAACTAGACTAGACTTAACTAAAGCGTTCACAATTAAAGAAAGCTGTAATTTAAATCCAAAATTTGGGGGATGTTACCAGTATACATAAAGTTGATGAAGCTTGTATGTTGCTTTCCATTTAGTGAACTATGTTAAATAACAGGACCCATTCTAGTTTTGGGAAAATATATAAGGTGTCATCAGTATCAAGGATTACACCCATCAGCAAAATTGCATTAAGTGCAGGGTTTAAACAGTTCAGATTGTCTGCCTCACAATGTATGATAAGCACAATTGTTTGTTAAAATAGTGTGCTGGATTAATGGCTAAATAGTTTGTGAAGTTATATTCTGAAAAGTGACTTTATAAAATGGACCATGAGATTCCATTCTTTACTTTATCGCAAACATTTCCAGATCAAATCTGATCAGTTTACATGTAAAGTTTAAAAAATCAAATTAAAATCTGAAAATCATTGTGTTCTTTTTAGGTCCCATAATTAACAATAATGAAGATTCAATTATGCTGCTGCAGTCTGTCTCTAATGGGGTTGCACAAATATGAAGGTGGCCTGAAGTTGAAATTTAGTTACCTGTCACATTGATTCCCCCCCCCCCCCCTTGGGAAAGCTGTGTTGACTCAGTAGTGAGGTGCAAAATAGTAGCAACAATTGTCAATGATGTAAACAGATATGTCTCAATAAAGAGCTGGTTAAAGGAAGAAGACACTCTTATTCTTTGTTTCAGAGCAGAACAATACTTTAAGGCTGTGCTTGCACTACAGTTTTATGTCTGTATTTTGATAATTCCTGTCAGACACAGCTTTAATCCTCCTTTGGATCTGGTGTTGAAGTTTTGTCTTTCCTGCTGGTATGGCCAGGTCAACTAGGTGGTAGGGACTCAATTAATTCTGTCTGTACCACTGCAACAGAGTGCAACATCGAGTGGAGATGTTACATCTTTTATATACCCTCTTTTATCAGACACTTCTGCAAATGTTGACACAACCTTAAATAACCAACTACTCCTTTGGAAGAAATTAATGCTATTTTTAATTTTTATTTTTTTTATTCCTGCACCAATTTCTTTCTTTCCCACTTTGAAGTATGAGCTTACTTGAATTATTTTAGTCATTTGTCCTGTTATCATTACAATTCAAGCTGGTTGCTTGTGACTGTTCTTTTCTAATAGCAAATCTCATTGGAAATGCTGTGAATTAAATGATGCTGGACACTGAACTATCCTTTCACTCACAATGATAAAACTATGTAAGCTCAACTGGTTTTAAACCATGTTTAGTACAGCAAAAAAAAATTTTGTCAGCTTTCATGGTGCAAAATGTTTTAAGTATTCTAGATCAGAGCAGAGTTTTAAATGCTTTATTAAAGAAGCTATGCTTTGTCCATGTTGTTCAGGGAAAGCTGCTTAGCATAAACTGCTGAAATTGTTTTATCTTTACCATAGAAGTGGCCTGAAGAACAGGCCCATTGGCAGGCTATGTGAGGTACTTTGTAGCTCCTCAACTAGAGAGGACTTCTGCAATCCAGATGTCCCAACTACTGTAATTGTCTATAAAATAGATTGAGATTATGAAAAACCCAGTAGTCATAGGGCTGTTTAAAATTTGTATTAGCCCAATTATTGTTTTACCATACAGAAAAGCTCCCCTGTGTAAAGTCAGAAGTGGTAGCAAATCAATGTGCTCTTTGTTTCAGTATTTGGCATACTGTGCATTTGATTTCACACTAGATGATATCTGTTTGGTTCACTTGTTAATAATTCCGTGTCTAAATTTGACCTTGGAGATTAGTTGGTAAACTTTTGTAGATAGTGCTTTGATTACTAAGTCATTGTCCAAGCTATTTAATTAATGGAGCAATGCAATAAGTATCAGCTGACCAGTTCATTTAAAAAATTGCCCTTTAGACCTCTGTTTTGGTATCAGTCTTCAAAGTAAGTTTTTTATTTTTTTAATAGAAAAAACCTGACATGGTAACATAACCAGAAGAAATTTAATAACTAACTTTAATAACAGTTTTGAAGAATTTACAGTGCTGTAAAAAAATAAATGCTTTATTAGGCAAATAACTGAAAGGTGTCTTAAACAATAAAAACAGCTGGGATGCACTTCTGCAGATGGTATTGGTTAGATGTTATTTTTTGTGCGCTAAGAATGTCTTAGTAGAATAGACGAGCAAAGTGCAAAGCTGAGCAATCCTTGTATCTATACCGACGCAGGGAGCCAGACTATATAAACAGTGAGCCGTTCTCTGGCACCACAGAGACTAACAAATATATTAGATTATGAGCTTTCGTAGGTAAAACCTACTTCTCATTTGACGAAGTGGGTTTACCCACAAAAGCTTAACACAACTATTCCTCTCAGCTAGAATATATAGTTACACAAAAATATCCATAATTTCTTTTATTTCAAGGTTCAGTTTCTTATTAAACTAGGACACTTCTTCTGGTGAGGTATTTTAGTATAGTTACAAAATTAACCACCTTATCAACAAATCACTGTTTTGTTTTGGCTTTCCATCAATTCTTAGCCAAGAAAAAATGGTGCTACAAAAGTTTAACAAATTCTCCATACTGATCAACTGTTGACAAATGAAGATGTCTCAGCCATACCACATTATGCTATGACTGGGGTAGGCAAAATTTTTGATGGGGGGTCACTCCAAGAATTTGGAAAGTGGTCGAGGGCCGAACTCTTCCAGGATATTAATGGAGGAGGTGCAGGGGTCTGGGATGGAAGTTGGGTGCAGAAGGGAGTTTGGGTGAAAGAGACAGTTGTGACCTGGGGCACTTGAACCGGCTGCAGGGGGTTGGATTGTGACCTAGGGCAGGGAATTGGGATACAGGAGGGTATGCAGGGGTTTAGGTTGTGAGCTAAGAAAGGAGGGGTCTGTGATCTGGAGCAGGAGATTGGGGTGCAGTATATGGGAAATCACATAAATGATAGCTCTGGATTGTGGATTTTGCAGTTAACTTCATAATAAAAGTAGCTGATTTTTAACAAGAAAAACAAACTTGAGATTAGAACATTTTTATATCCTTTTATGATGCTGTAGATCAAATTAGGGACCTGAACTACTTATTCCTTAGTATTAATTACCTTTAATTAAAATACTTTTTTAGCTCATTGTACTATCCAGTGAAATATAAATGACTCCAGGTCTTCTAATATAGCTCAATCTTTTGCTTGCAGCTTCAGTAACTGAGCAGGTCATTCAAAAAAAAGACTTTGGGAGACTTTCATATATAGCTTACCAGCCCACTATAATAATGTGGTTGCCTAGTCTAGTAGATTGGTCAACAAATGGTTACCACAACCAAATGGTAGGTTGGTTTAAAAGGAAATTGTCCTGATAGAATGTCCTCCTTTACAGCACATACTTGAACTTCTTTTTGCAGAATTAGTAAGTGATTTTTGGTTTGGGGAATGGAGAAGGTTTATTGTTCTCCTGTGGTAATAAGAAGGGTCTTTCGAGTTAGTGACTCCCTCTCTCACTAACTTCAGGGCAAACATGTCTTTTCCCCCCTCTTTTTTTGTTTTTTTAGTATCTGTCAGTATAGTAGATGCAAGACTTTTTCAAGTAGAAATCGAACTTTTTCATTATTTGATTGTATTAAAATTAGGGATGTAAGCGGCTGCTCGAGTAGTCGACTATCCGATAAGCTTAGGCTTATCAAGTAGTTGAGTCACTGCTCGACTACTTACTTCCCCACCCCTTGCGGGGGTATCAGGAGCCAGTGTTGGGGGGAGCCATCTTAAAAGCCCATTACCCCCAGCACCATCTCTGTGAGGGGCAGGAGAGGCAGAGCTGCAGTGGTCCTGGAGCCAGCACAAGCTGGGACCGGACCGCTCAGTCCCAGCTCATGATGGCTCCAGGAGCCACCCAGGCTGTAGCTCTGCCTTTTAAATGTAGTAAAACTCAACTGGCTTTTACATTTTAAAAAGCAGAGCTGCAGTTGTCTGGGGCTGCTGAGTCTTGGTTCACACTGGGTCCCAGATCTACCCTCTCTGCGGCTCTGCAGTTTAAATGTAGTGGGAGCTGGGCTGCCTGTGCATCCAGCTCCTACTACATTTAAACTGGAGAGCTTCAGCTGATCAACTAATCATGTACATGATACAAATTGTATCGAATCCACAATGAATCAGTTATCCACTTCTTAACATCCTTAATTAAAATAGCAGTATTTATTTTAAGTATCCTAATGTAGCAGTTAAAATGCATGTTGTCTGGTATTTAATTATGGTGATATATGCTGGGTACAACATGGAAGATGATGCTGATGGATGTGTGAGGCGAAGACAGTTGGGCAGCTATAGGTGAAAATACTGGCAGAGCAGATGAAACAGGTGCTGCACAAAGTAAGATCAGTTCATGTATAAGTAGGGAGGGACAGTAATATAGAACTTTCAAAGTGCTGAGAAGATGAAATTTGATATAGACTATTGACAGCCAGTGAAGGGATTACCATAAACTTCAAGTAAATAATTCTAAAACAGCCAGAGATATTTCAGAACATTTTAATGCTCTATTTTCAAATTTGTTTCACATACATGTTATGCTTGCAAAGCTTGGGATGCTGAAGTCTTCTGTTTTTTCCGTAGAACAGGTATACCATAGGCACTGGTGGCACAAAGGCTCCAAAATGCCCTTCAGCTATGCTATAACTGACTACAGAATGAACCTAGGGCATAAAGGATAGTTCAGTTTCTGTGGCCTATTCAAACCTTTGGCCAACTTTGAGATTACCAACCAAGGGTATGAGTTAGTGTCATTTTGAAGTAGAAACTTGCCCCTGAGCATTGGACTGAGACACGCAACTCTAAAGTTTCTATATATTTGTACACCTGTTATGTTGTCCCAATGAAAATTCTTTTCCCTCTTGTCCTTCAATTTGAAAAAAAGAGGTTGTGGGTAGGTGTGTTTTGTCTTTTATTAATATAACCAACAATATTTTCTTAGTTGTGGTGGCCTAATAGGCAATGGGGGATGGGGATTGTTTAAAACATAAACAGTTTTAGTACCACTCTTGTTGCTTGCTTTTAAAGCTTGTTTACTAACAAAACTGCTTCATTGTAGGAGGGCTGACAAATGGTAGTGGTCGCTATATCTCTGCAGCACCCGGAGCGGAAGCAAAGTATCGCAGTGCCACGAGTACCTCCAGTCTTTTTAGCTCCAGCAGCCAACTCTTCCCACCTTCACGTCTTCGTTATAGTAGGTCAGATATTATGCCCTCCGGACGCAGTAGGTTGCTGGAAGATTTCAGAAATAATCGCTTCCCTAACCTTCAACTAAGAGACCTTGTTGGCCATATAGTTGAATTTTCTCAAGACCAGCATGGTTCGAGGTAAATGTTGTAGTAAAGCTTATAGCTGAAGTAATATTTATAAAGATACATCAATTGAGTTAAAGCATTTCATTTTTAATTAGATTGTGATTGCCCCATTGTGAAGTATCTATCATTTTTATAGACATAGATTTTAGAATACTGCTGCATTTAAGTATTGCAGAAAGTGTTTCACTAGCCTCTCTGCATATCAGGAAGAATTTCACCATAAGGAAAATATACCATCCTTAAGTAAAATCAGTCTTTCTAAACCTTGATTGTCTTAAGCATCAGGAATACCTTGGTAAAAGAATGTAATCATGAAGTGAATCAAACAAATTTTTAAGTTTTACCACACCAGATACTTAGCTGTCTTATTTCGCTTTTTTTTTGGGGGGGGGGGGGGGGGGATAGTAGTCAGGGATCTGCCTTTGCTAGAGTAACAAATTGCCAGAATTAGTCAAGAGCAACTTTTTCTTCAGCCATGCTTTTAATATAACTTTAATCATCAGAGTTATTCTTAAACACATCTATATTTATATTTTAAAACTATTAAAATGAAAGTGTCGCATCTAAATACAGCCTACTTAAATGTCCCAATTTTGATGATTTGAGGTCTCATGAAAATAAATGTGGTGATTTGTAGCATTTGAGGTTTTCCTTTGTTTATATAATGGCATGTAAATTTCTCTTGCACTTAGATTCATACAACAAAAACTAGAACGAGCTACTCCAGCTGAGCGACAGATGGTATTTGCTGAGATTCTGCAAGCAGCATACCAGTTAATGACTGATGTATTTGGAAACTATGTAATACAGAAATTCTTTGAAGTGAGTATATACTTTAATAAGCATTTTTGAGCATGCATAAAGACTGTATGTAAATGTTCTTTTCCAGTATTGTAACAGATACTAACTATACACTTACTACACACAGCACCTAATTTTGAAGACTGCTTAGCAGTATTTCCTCTTCAGTGCGCCCCAAGAAAAGTGGGAATTTTTCCTTTGTGGTGGTGGTCTTGGCATGGCCCTATCCTAATTACAGTTTTTCTTTCCAAAGTTATGGTATAATCATGTTTCAGAAAGCAAGCTGAGTGCAGTTAGCCTGACTATTGGAAGGGGACACAGTAGTTACCATATCACTTAGAAAACTTTTTTGTCTTGACTAGGAAGAGATGACTTCTAAAATTGCTTTGAAAACAGTTGTACTTCATTCACACTTTGCAGGTGAACCATTTTTAAATGAGCTAGACTAAATAATGTTTTAACAATGTTGAGAGAGCAATTCAAGAAATACTGCTTTAGACTCACTTTATTATAGATAGAGGCATAGAAGGTCTGTGTAGTTGCTTAATGTGGCTATATAGAATAGGAATGGTAAGTGTGTAATTTGTTAATCATGTCAACAAAAATTTTGTCGTCAACGTGATTAGTCCAGAACAGTTAGCACTGCACCCGCTTAGTAGCGGCTCACACCAGGTCCCAGCAACTACCCCTACTGCAACTCTGCACCGGAGGCAAAAAAAGAACAGCAAGCAAATGGTCTGGTAGCACTTTATAGACTAACAAACCATGTAGATGGTATCATGAGCTTTTGTGGGCACAGCCCACTTCAGATGACTGGAGTTATGATTAGAGGATAAGGAAACTCAAAATAAATAGGGGAAGGAAAGGGGAGGGGGGAGATGTTCTGTTGCCCACCCCTCTACCTCTATGCATAAAGTATCAGGAGAAAGGGTGTTAAACCTTAGTAGAGAGAAAGTGGTTTGGGTGAGCCCTGCTGGGAGGAAGGAGGGAGACAGCTTGGGCAAGCCCCCCCCCCCCCCCCCCCCAGGTTGCTTATTTTTAAAAATATGGTCACCTGGGAGGGGAGAGAGACAAGTGTCAAGGTCTTTACTTTTCTTGTTTATTTCTCTGTTGAAGCTGGAACTATGACTTCAGGTTTTTTTTCTTCTTTTCTGGCTGCTTCGTTTTTTCGTGCACTCTCTGGTGACAGTTTGCATTACTGCACCTTACCAGAGACAGGCTCTGGAGCAGCTCATGCTGGTTTGCTGTCTTCTGCGATTAATGCGAGTTAATTTTTTAACACGTTAATTCTGCCCCTGTGTTAATCACAGGTGTTAGCGCCCACTAATTGACAGCCCTTAAATAAATACATTTGAAAATTGATGCTAGCAATAAGTCATTCAGCTGCCATCCAACAATCATGGGCTGATACGAGGAGGCAAAAAAAAAAAGATTTAGGATTCTCATAATGACTTCAAAAGTGGTTTTGTTTGAAAAATCGTTTTGTTTTCAATTAATTTCTAAGTGGAATAATGGTGTGTTTGTTTGGACGATCCTTAACTGTGTATCTCCATTGTTTAAAATATTTAGTTTTACTGTAACTCAGCTTCTCATGGTTTCTCGGGTTTTTTAAAACAGTGCTCCTATATGGATTTAACATGTAGATCTATGAATGTACTTTAAACTACAACCATAGCCCAACAAAGTTGTTTTGTTTGAGTTGCTCACTGACTGTTCCAGCTGCAGAGAACTATGTAGTCCATCTTCTTTTTCTGAATTCAGATTCACTATGTATCGTTGCTTCACTGCAGGTTCATATCCTTCATCCTCTTTCTCTCCACCCCGGCCACCCCATTCCTATTCTCTATGACAATGATCTCTGCAGAGTTATTGGAATTTGATTCTTTCCATATTTACATACTGATGCATTGAATCAGAATGCCATCACATCATCTAACCTCTACAGAGTTGCCTCTGCTTCTGTGTGTTCCTCTGCTTTCTAAGGTTTTCCCTTTTTTTCCAAATAGGGGAGGCATCATAGAGCTGGAGGAGTAGCCAGGATGGGATTTTGGAAAAGGATGCAGCACTCCTTTCCACATTATCTCTGCATGCTTTTGTAGTTTCTGTATACCACATGCTCCATCTTTTTCCCTGTGCAGATTAGTTCACAGGACCTGAATGCCAAAAAATCATGTGTGCATGATTACAAGGATATTGTCATGATATACAACTGCATCCTTGCAAGGCAGGGGTTCTGAAAAATACTTTAACCATGGTAGATAACCAGCTGAACTAGGGATGTAAGTGAATAGCCAACTATCCAATAAGCAAAAGCTTATCAGATAGTCAAGTAGTGACTCGACTAGTCACTTCCCTCCTCCTGCCCCCATCGCTGCCTCTGTCAGTGGCAGCAAGAGTTGGGGAGCAGGAGCTGGTTCTATAGGGAGCCGGCTTAAAAGCTGGTTCCCCCCAGCACCATCTCCGGGGGGGCAGGGGAGGCACAGTGGGGAAATGGCGCAAGCGGGGACTGAAGCAGTCCCACTTGCACCAGTTCCCGCTGAAGTGCTGCCGCAGCGGGAATATCAGACAGGCAGGGACTGCTTGAGTCCCTGCTCGCCCTGTGCTCCCTTCAGCACCCCCCTCCAGAGGCAGCAAGTGTGGGGAGACAGGAGCTGGTGCTGTGGGGGGCCAGTTCCCCCCCAGCACAGTCTCCGTGGTGTCGCCTGCCCCCCTCCCCTGCTACCTCTATCAGAGGCAGTGGGAGGAGGGGGAATGGAGGGAGGCTGTCTGCCGCGAACAGGGCTGTTCAGTCCTAGCTCAAGCCGGCTCCTGGACCTCCCTCCATTGCGGTTCCTCAGAGCAGGCCTATTAAATAGTCATATAGCTGATACAAATTATGTTGACTATACGATTAGGTAGGTAACCTGAACGTAGGAAGGTCGGGTGGGTTCTGGAGTGGACTAGAGGATAGGGCATTTACCTGGGGATGGCAGCAATTTAACATCTTTAAGCTGAAAACAAACTCTTACCAACGCTGTGGTTGAAAGTGCTCCCAAAAAATTGAATGCATAAGCAGGCAATACTCCCTCTGTACAAAGAATTTGAGACCACTGTTAAAGTTCTGTCTGGTTCTAGTGTTTATAGGTAGAAAAGCTGGAGAGAGAGATCATCAAACAGATATAAGAATTATTCTGAGGAGTGGAAAATACATCTTATGCTGGACTGCTTTAGTCTGAATTTCAACGAGAGGGATAAAAAGCAACTTGACTATAGTCCTATAAATACATATTCCAATATCTGATATTAGAGGGATGTTTAATTTAGTCAATAAAATTCTAACACGAGTCAGTGGCTAAAAGATGAAGTTAGAAAACTTCAAATTAGTGATGAATTGCAAATTTTGATAACAGTTGTTCAAGTGATTATGCATATCTATTCCAGTTAGGTGTGTGTGCGCTGTGTACACAGTCATCAGAGTTTTTCCCCTTGGAATGGCACTTCAGTCACACTCAGTATTTGACCCTGCCAGCCTGGTGTTGCCTCAGTTTTTCTTACCACCAGTGGTAGTAGTTTAGCGTGAGTGAAGGAGATCTTCCCCACTCCGCTTTCTGTTTTTTCTCCCCTGGGTCTCGGGCATGCTTCAAACCCTGTAGATCCTTTCTCAAGCCAATGCCAATGGGCAGCCCCCACAAGTCTTGCCTCAAGTGTCTGGAGGAGGGGCAAGATTTCCAAAGGGTTTCATCACAGAACTAAAAAGTTTGGAGCTATTGTTGAGGAAGGTAATTCAGTGGCATGTATCTCTTTACAGGTCTCACTGAACACAGCAGCCTCACTAGTGCACACCATCTCTTCCAGAATCACCCCGAGGTGTAGTTCATGACTGCCAGGCTCATGCGTTCCACCCAAAGTCCAGCAGACTCTGCAGGACCATGCCCTTTGATGAGGCCAGCCTGTTCTTAGAGCAAACTGATTCCAGGCTGTATAGCCTCGAGGACTATGCTGAAATCGCTGGGGGGAAGGAGGGGTGCCCTGACTATGTAGTGGAAGCATTTCAAGCCGCAGCTCTCTCAGTACATGCCACACCCTAAACAGGATTTCTCTAGGAAGTGTGACAGGAACAATAGGTGCAAGCCAGCACTACCCTTTCCAACCAGGGCCAGGATGTACTACTTTATACTCTAAGCAGGTCTTTTAAAGGTATGCCTGGAAGCAATATATCTGCTTATGGACTGGATCTTTGCCCTTGTTTTTTGAATTGTGTATCCCACTTCTACCATGCATGGTTCCAAATAACATTGGACTGCTGGGTTCTCGACACAGTAGAAGTGGTCTATTTTCTCCAAGTCTACTCCTCCCTTACCTTCAACTACACTTCCTCTTTGCCAGATAGTGGTCTTACTGGAGAGCTTCCTGATACTGAGCAGTACTTCCCTGACAGACTCCGAACACATGAGCTCCATGGGGTTTAACCATGAATCTTTCAGGCCATGGAGTTAGAGAAACTGGAGGTCTGGGTGATCAGGTTCAGGAACAGCAGCAACATGAGTAGGACATCCACTGAAAGCTCTGTGAGCGTGGTGTACAGTGCTGGTGGGGCCACAATGGCGCTACTAGTGTGATGCTGCCTTATCCCTGTGGATCTTGATCAGGACTTTGTGTATAAGTGGAAATGAGAGGAACACATACAGCAGATGTCCCTAGTGCTGGGGTGATCTGTGTAACATTGCTGCTCCAAGACTTGGCCACTGGAATCCCCTTAGCTGCTGGGTGATACTGATTTTATTGTTTGTATCACTACTGTTCTCCACTGAATAGCTCCTCTCGCAATTGCTAGTCACTGTTGGATAGTAGTACAACTGACCAGCATGTAAACTTCACTCCGTTACTTTCAGGTGCAAACTTTTTCAAAATCTTTAGCTTGCAGAAAATTTTTTTTAAAAAGTTATTTGGTCCCAATCATACTGAAACCAAAAAGGAAGTTCTAAGTGTCAGCCAACTGTAATGCCGAGTTACACTAAATTCATTGGGTTATCACACTAATTAGTGTTCAAAGGCATCTGCTAAAACACTCCTATGAACAGTAAAGTCTGCCCTTTCCATATTGGTGTCCATGGTCACTTACAAACTGGAAGTGGGAAATTTTAGAGATACTGTGTTTGGAGTTCTGTTAAGTATTTATGTTCATGAAATAGAGAAAAAATAGATAATCGACACAAGCATCATAGACATGAGATTGTAATATATTCAACAGATAACAGATTTCCACCAAATAAATTACATCACACTACAATAAATCTGCTTTTGTTTAACAGAATCTTTGTTTTCTTATAGTTTGGAAGCCCAGATCAAAAGTTAGCCTTAGCAACACGTATTCGTGGTCACGTTCTGCCATTAGCCCTGCAGATGTATGGTTGTCGGGTTATTCAGAAAGCATTAGAATCCATCTCACCTGACCAGCAGGTAAGTTAGAACAGTGGGTTTTTTAAAATTTTGTTAATTTTCCATAAATCCATTGTGTGCTCTATAAAGATTTTCAATTTTTACTACATTGTGACATATGCTTGAAATTAAATGAATGTTTTATTAGTGTAATTCTTCCAGCAAAAAAAAAAAAGGCTCGCTGGATATACAGTGAACAGATTTGATTATTACATTAACAAATGCAGTTTTACTGAGACAGCATCAGTGTAGAGATGTGGATAATTTAGTAGTGTCTTTATTCTTTTCCAGAATGAAATGGTGAAAGAGTTAGATGGTCATGTTCTGAAATGTGTGAAAGATCAAAATGGAAACCATGTTGTACAAAAATGCATTGAATGTGTCCAGCCACAGTCACTCCAGTTCATCATTGATGCTTTCAAAGGACAGGTATTGTTGTTAACTTCTCTACTTTAATCTAGGAATTCTATCATTAAATACCAGACATCATTTACCAACACAACTGGTGTATCAGTTAGATTAATATAACTTATAGCAGCACTTTTTTTTGTCCTAACTAAAAAAATAAAACCCTTGAATTATATTGTTAATGTGACGGAGCATGACCGTATATATTGGAAATGAGGCTGTATTCTATGAAGGAAATCTAATGCTCTGTGAATTTGGTGGCAGAAATACTCTGCTTATTATCAAGTTTTTCATTTCAGTTTGGAGACTGACACAATCAGGTTTCCTTGGTAATACTTTATTTTAGTTAACTATGAGTCTATCTCTGGTCTCTGTTCTTCATAGCAATAGAAGTAACAGCAGCTACAAGACTCCTGTAAAGAGAGATTTCTCCTCTCTTTCTATGTACTTTATCTTAAATAGTAATTTCTTTCCAAGGTTATCTACCTGATTCTACTCACTTTATTAAATTCAATCAAGTGTTCTCTGTGCCTGGATCAGAAGAAATGTCTGATATGAAAAGTGACACTGTGGTCATAATACACATATTTGGAAAAATAAGGTTAATATTATACTAAAGGCAATTCAGAATATAGTGCAACTAAAAATTTTAATAAGACTATCTTGTACTTGTCTAGTCTGAAAAGTACAACAAATTCAGAAAGATTATTTGGTTTTATTTTAGTAATGCTCCATGCACATTTCTTTACAATATCTCCAACATATCATTGTGTCTCATGCTTTACTGTATGGAGATAGATATTTTTGCCCTGTGATACTAATCTTTTATTGTGACTAGCAATACATGATTTACCAAATGGTGGCTTAATTTACTTTGAGTCCACTTGCTCTGTACATCAAAGTGTGTGGAGGTGAAGGGAGGTTTAAGTGGGTTTCTAAATAGAGGCCCTTGACTAAATTCTAACATAGTTCACTGGAGTACCTTACATTACTCCTTGTGTAATATAATGTAGTAATTGGGGAAAAAATGAAAAACATAGAACACTTTTGTAGTATAACAGAAGATAACTTTAATAGAATCATAGAAATATAGGGCTGGGAGGAACCTCAAAAAATTGTGTTGCCTCCCCTCCTCCCATGCTGAAGAGTAAGTAAACCTAGACCATCTGTGAAAGACGTTTGTCCAGTCTGTCTTTAAAAGACTACCATGAGGATTCCACAACCTCCTTTAGAAGTTTCTTCCCTCTTTAACTATGCTCTTAGACCACTTTTCCTAATCTGTAATCTAAATCTCTCTGTGCAGATTAAGCCAATTACTACTTGTCCTACCTACAGTGTCAGAGAGAATAATTGATCACTATCCTCTTTTTATAACAATCCTTAAAATATTTGAAGACTGTTTTCAGGCTGCCCCTTGATCTTCTGTTCTTAATACCAAACATGCCCAGCTTTTTTAACCTTTCCTCAGAGGTCTAGTTTGTCCACATATCTTAACGTGTGACCAGAACTGGACTTACTACCTCAGTTGAGGCCTCACCAGTACTGAATAGAGTGGGACTACTACTTCTGTCTTGCAAATAATGCTCTGTTAAAACACCACAGAATAGTTTAGCCTTTTTTATAGCTGCATCTCAATGTTCACACAAACTCAATTTGTGGTCCACTATATCTCCTAGTTCCTTTTCAGCAGTACTAACACCCAGTCAGTGACTCCCTATTTTGTAGTTGTGCATTTTTTATTTTGCTTTCCTAAGTGAAGTACTTTGCACTTGTCATTATTGAATTTCATCATTATTGAAATTCAGACCAGTTTGCCAGTTTTGTCAAGGTTGTTTTGAATTTTAATGCTGTCCTTCATAGCTCTTGCAGCTTCTCCCTGCTTGATATCATCTGAAATTTTTTACTTAGTTGATTATCCAAATCATTTATTGACAACATTGTACCAGATCCAGGACTGACCCCTAAAGGCTGCACTAGTTATGCACTCCCAATTTGACACCAACATATTGATAAGTACTTTTTGAGTACTGTCTTTCAATCAGTTGTACACTCCTTTATAGATCTTATTTCCCTAGTTTGCTTATGAGAATGTTGTTTGGAACTGTGTCAAGAAGCCTTACTAAAATGAAGATACATCACATCTGCTTCCACCCTATTCACTGGGCTAGTCACCTTGTTGAAGGAAATTAGGTTTGTCTGTCATGATTTGTTGCTGAAAAATCCATGCTGAGTATTCCTTATAACCCTGTTGTTCTCTAGGTAGTTACAGTTTGATGATTTAATCATTTGCAGGCTAGCTTTATAAACTTTGTGTGTGAGTTAATCATAACTTCCACATGTAAGTTTTAGGGATGTTGCATTTAGATTGACTGGCTAATCAAATAGTCACTGCAAATTTACATCAACTATTTGATTAGTTGATAAACACGCCACCACCTTTTGAAAAGTGAAAGCGCTGCGGGGAGCACTCAAGCAGTCCCCCGCTGGCCCTGTGCTCTGCGCAGCATGTAGCCCAGGGTCAGCTGGGGACTCAGAATCACCAGCTGACCTCGGGCTCTAAGCAGCGCTGCCACTTTGAAACACAGCATGTAGCCCAGGCCAGCTGCCCAGGCTGCACCTGGCATTTCAAAGTGGCAGTTCCACGTGGAACCCAGGGTCTGTCCTCTGGCTCCACACAGTGCTGCTGTTTTGAAGCATCTCCTTTTCTCCCCTCCCCGCCATCCTGCTGCCTCTTTCTGATAGAGGCAGCAAGGTGTGTGTGGGGGGGGGGGAGGGAAACGACTAGGCATTGTGTTGACTATCTGATAAGTATTTGCATATCTGATGTCTGGATAGAATTTAAGTAACCAGACTAAGCCAAAGAACTGTATGTTTGTGCCTTGTTACCTTAGCTACTAATGTAAGTTTATCTGCTTAGCTGAGTAGAATAGTAACAGAGATGTAGCCGTGTTACTCTGGTCTTGCTGAAACAAAAGACAGGACTATACAGCACTTTAAAGATTAACAAGATGGTTTCACCTAGAGCAAACGAACCTGGGGCAAACGAGCAAAGCTGCCCAGGCAGCGGGACTCCCGCCGCCTGGGCGGCTTTGCTCTGGTGTCCCTGGTCTGCTGTGGGGGGGGGGTCCAGCGGCTTTGCTGGACCCCCCCCCAGCAGACCAGGGGGACAGGAGCAAAGCCGCGGAGCACGCCTGCAGCAGGACAGCCCAAGCGTGCCCGGGCTGTCCCGCTGCGGGCGTACTCCAAGGCTTTGCTCCCCGTCTCCCTGCAGAACAGGGAGAAGGGGAGCAAAGCCGCTTTGCTCCTGTCCCCATGGTCTGCTGGGGGGGGGGATGCAGCTAGTGCCTACCCCTGGGGTAGAGCAGCTGGGGGCTGCCGGGTTGGTCCCGCAGCGCCGCTCTGGACCAACCCAGCAGCACCCCAGCTGCTCTGCCCCAGGTGTCCTGATTCAGCCGCTGCTGGTCAGTTTCAGCAGCGGCTGAATCAGGACGCCTGGGGCAGAGCAGCTGGGGTGCTGCTGGGTTGCTCCAGTAGAGCCGAGGAGCCGCGCTACTGGAGCAACCCAGCAGCACCCCAGCTGCTCTGCCCCAGGCATCCCCAAGTCAGCCGCTGCTGAAACTGACCAGCGGCTGACTACAGGAAGCCCCAGGCAGAGTTGCTCTGCCCCAGGCTTCCTGGATTCAGCCGCTGATCAGTTTCAGCAGCAGCTGACTTGGGGACGCCTGGGTTTCTTAAGTTGAATCTGTATGTAAGTCAGAACTGGCATCCAGATTCAGCCGTGGTTGAAACTGATCAGTTTCAGCAGCGGCTGATGCCAGTTCCGACTTACATACAGATTCAACTTAAGAACAAACCTACAGTCCCTATCTTGTACGTAACCCGGGGACTGCCTGTAGATGGTTTCTAGGTATTCGTCTGGCTCTTTCAATTTGCTTTTTTATTTCTCCGGGTGGGTAGTTGAGGTTTATAAATGCTTGGTAGAGATCCTGAAGCTTCTGGTCTCTGTCAGTGGGATTAGAGCAGATGCGGTTGTATCGAAGGGCTTGGCTATAGACGATGGATCGTGTGGTGTGTTCTGGATGGGAGCTGGAAGCATGTAGGTAACTGTATGAGTCAGGTTTTCTGTAGAGAGTGGTGTCTAATTTTCCATTGTTGATTTGTACTGTGGTGTCCAGGAAGTGGATCTCTCGTGTAGAATGGTCCAGGCTGAGGTTGATGGTGGGGTGTAGGTTGTTGAAATCTCTGTGGAATATCTCCAGTGTTTCTTGGCCATGCGTCCAGATCATAAAGATGTCATCGATGTACCGTAGGTAGAGAAGGGGTGAAAGGGGACGGGAGTTGAGGAAACGTTGTTCTAGGTCAGCCATAAAGATGTTAGCATACTGTGGGGCCATGCGTGTACCCATGGCTGTGCCGCTGATCTGGAGGTATAAGTTGTTCTCAAACTGGAAATAATTGTGGGTGAGAACAAAGTTACATAGGTCTGCTATCAGGTTGGCAGTGGTGTCCTCTAGGATAGTGTTTCTAATTGCTTGTTATCCGTCTTCATGTGGGATGTTGGTATATAGAGCTTCTACATCCATGGTGGCAAGGATGGTGTTATTGGGGAGGTTATCGATGTTTTGTAGTTTCCTTAGGAAGTCAGTAGTGTCTCGGAGATAGCTGGGTGTGTTGGTTGCGAAGGGTTTGAGAAGAGAGTCTACATAGCTGGATAGACCAGTAGTGAGCGTGCCAATACCAGAGATGATGGGACATCCGGGGTGCCCAGGTTTATAGAACAATCCTGGTCGGGGGTCGGAAGGTGTTTCTGTGTGGATTTGTTCCCGAGTAGCTGTGGGGAGGCTTTTAAGGAGACAGTGTAGTTTCTTTTGGTATTCCAAGGTGGGATCAGAGGGGAGAGGTTTGTAAAATGTGGTATTCGAGAGTTGTCTGGTTACCTCCTGGTTATAGTCGGCCTTATTCATAATGACCACAGCACCCCCTTTGTCAGCTGGTTTGATTATAATGTCCAGGTTGTTTTTGAGACTCTGGATGTCATGGTGTTCAGCGCGGCTAAGATTGTGTGTCGCTTGTTGTCGTTTGCGAATAATGTCAGTCTGTGCGTTGTTGCGGAAGCTTTGTATATAGAAATCCAGATTGTAATTCTGACCGTCAGGGGGAGTCCATACAGAATTATTTTTCCTTTGGTGTTAATAGGGGGGATCTGGTAGGTCAGATTGATGTTCATTGGTGGTTTGGAAATATTCTCGGGGGCGGTGAAAAAAAGCCTCAAGGTCACCACAAAATTGTATCCAGTTTGTGGGGGACGTGGGGCAGAAAGAGAGACCCTGGGACAAGACAGACTCTTCTGCTGGATTGAGTTTGTAGCTGGAGAGGTTAACAATATTATCCGGTGGGTTGAGGCAGTTGCTGTTGTAGCCACTGGTATGGAACAGGTTAGAAAATTTATTGTCTTTTCTTTGTTGTAGGGAATAGAAGTCTGTATAGTAGATTTCTTGTCTGGTGGAACAAAAGTCTTGCAAGGTGTCAGTCGGTGTGGATGTTTGTCTTGAGATGAGACGATCTAAGTTAGAAATGTCATTCTTGATGGTTTTCTGTTTCTTGTATAAAATACTTATCAGGTGATTTCTTAATTTCTTGGATAGTGTGAGGCAGAGACTTTCACTGTAGTCAGTGCAGTATGTTGATCTTAATGGATTGTTCACTTTCAGTCCTTTGAGTTCAATGTCCATCTTCTTGCACTTGGATAGAAAGATGATGTCTGTCTGTATCTGTGCAAGAAGATGATGTAATCGGATGGCTCCAGGAGCTGGGCTCATAGGCACAGCTCTTCAGTGTTGATGACTGGCTCTGAATGTGATGAGAGGCTGAAATTTCTAATACTGAAAGACATAATGTTTGTGAAGATGTCAGTACTTTGCAAAGTAGATAATATTAAATAACTAATTTTTTAAAAGTAAACATTAGTATGTCAAGTTTCAAAATTTTCAACCCTGTCATTTAAGGTGTTTGTGCTTTCAACTCATCCATACGGCTGCAGAGTAATTCAGCGTATTCTGGAGCACTGCACTGCTGAGCAGACTTTGCCCATTTTAGAAGAATTACATCAACATACAGAACAGCTTGTGCAAGTTAGTATACTCTTTTATTTATGTAAAGTTACTGTCCACTGTGTTTTTGTTGTACATTTCATTTTCTTTTATATTACTGTTATTCCTTAGCTGCTTAGGTATTTTTATGTGCATGTCCTTTTTTGATTTAGCAAACATTAATTTCCCCTTCTAGCTTCCCTCTGTTTCTTTACAAATACAAATGAACATACAGATGGTAAAAGCTTTTTTATGCACTTTTGGCATAATGTAGGACAGTGTTTCCCAATTTTATTTGGCCGAGGAACCTTTTTCAGCTTTTCAGAATTTAAAGGAACCCCTAGGCTTATCACGCAAAAAAAAAGGAGGTGGGGGAGGAGAGAGGGACCCACCAATTCATGAAAATCACATTCCTTCCCCAAGACCCTCCCATCTCCCTTCTGTGAGGCCTCATCCGCTCTGTTGCCCTCCTCTCCATCACTTGCTATCCCCAGCCCTTATACCTGTCTCAACCTAGTGAGAGTGCGGTGTGGGGTGGGAATGAGTGATTTGGGTGTGGGAAGAGTTGAGAAGTACAAGCTCTGGGAGGGAATTTGGATGCAGGAGAAGGGGCTGTTGGCTCAGGGAGGGGGCTCTAGACTGGGGAGTGCTGAGTTCACGTGGAAGGTTGGGGTGCTGAGCAAGCCAGGGCTTGTGGATGTGAGGGTGCAGGAGTTTGGGCTGGATATGTGAGGGGCTCAGGGCAAGGAGGCTGTGAGTATGATGGGCTCAGAACACCCCTGCTGGTTCCCTGCACTTCCCCCAAAACCATCCCTCACAATCCAAGGGAGTGCAACACCAGTTCTCTGCAGCCCCTCACAGCCCAGCTGAGCTACCTGTCTGTTCTGTATGCCGTCCCCCATCCACCTCAGCCCAGATGAGCCCTGCACTGGTTCCCTGCATGCCTCCCCTGCAGCACGGCTGAGCCCCGTTTCCCTGCACCTCCTCCAAGCCCCACAAAACTGCTGAGCCAAGAGCCGATTCCCTGTCCCTCCCTCCCCTTGAGTCTAGCCCCGGTTCCCGGCACCTCCCTCTTCCTGCATTCAAACTGAGCTCTGAGCTCCACACACACACACCCCAGCCCAGTCCCCCAGACTTCCCCACTCTGCAACCCATCTGAGCTCAGTTTCCTGCACCTTCCCCCAAACCATGTAGACATGCTGAGCCAGTGCTGATTCCCTGCCCCTGCCTTTCTCCCTTCCCTTGGCTGTGTTTACACTGGCATGATCTTGCACCAAAGTGGCCGTTCTTGCGCAAAAATTTGCTGCCTGTCTACACTGGCCGTGTGTTCTTGCGCAAGTACACTAACGTTCTCATGTACGAAATCAGGGCTTCTTCTGCAAGAACTATGATGCTCCCACTCAGGAATAAGCCCTTTTGAGCAACTATTCTTGAGCAAGAGGCCAGTGTAGATAGGCAACATGAATTTCTTGAGCAAGAAAGCCCTATGGCTAAAATGGCCATCGGCACTTTCTTGGGCAAGAGAGTGTCCACACTGCCATAGATGTTCTTGTGCAAAAGCACAGCTCGCACATCGAAGAGTGGATGTGTTCTTGCACAAGCAACAACCAGTGTAGACATAGCCTAAGAGTTTCCTCACATGAGCAAAATGAATTTTGTATTGTGCACCAGTATTGAGTTCATATGGCTTGTTTGGATGTGCCACCCAAGTTATTAAAACATATTTTTAAACCTCTACCTTTTTCCCTCTTCTGCCATGTCAGCTCCCCTGGTGCCTGCTGCCCCCCCCCACTCCTCACCCTCCTCTGCTGTCCTGACTCCTGCTCTTCTCACTGTCCTCAGCCCTCCTGCAACCTGCCCCCTCCACCAGCCCTTCTCTCCTCCCTGTGCCCAATCCTCCAGTAGCCCCACTCTGATTATGTTAGCTACCCCTCCTCATCCCCTCTTCTAACATCTCCCTCTACAAACCTGCCTTGCCTCTCTCCTCTGATGGTGGTCCCTCCACTGCAGGTGTCTGACCTCCTGCTTCACCCCCAGAATCCCCTGGCACCTGCACGTTCCCTTAGCCCTGTACCCTCCTGGTGCCTCCCCCTTCCCTCACTTCCCCTGCCCCCTTTGCTCCATTTTTCCCTGATGCCCATCCCTCACCACCCTCTGCCCCCATTCTCCTCATGCCCCTCTGCCCTCTCACATGACTTGCTCCATCCCAGCCTTCCTCATGCCCACCCCTTCTTTCAAGCCTTCTCCCAGCACCTCCCCTCGCCCTTTTAGCCCCCAATGTCCTTACCCTCTCCCCTCCCAGCATCACCCTGTCCCCCTCCCACTGACACCTCCCCTCCTGCTCTGGGGCTGGGGCTGGGTTGGGAGGACGCGCGGGGGGGGGCCAGGCGGGTCCAGCTCCAGCTCCTGCTCCAAATATTGCTGGAGCTTGGGCACCACAAAACTCGCCGCCCACGCCTCTGCTGGCTAGCTGGCTCTCTCTCTCTCTTTTTTCAGAGGGGGCAGGGGAGCGCCAGCTCCTCGCAGAGCACCAATTGGGAAACACTGATGTAGGATATGGGGTTAGTCAACTGTATACATAGAATCAGCTACAGAAGTTTTTGAAGGTTTATGACCACTACAATTTGGCTTTATTAATTTGTGAAATTAATTTTAAACAAATTTAGCAGATAATGGTCATTCCTTGGCAAATCACAGTTTTTAGCAAGATTCAGATTTTGAACCTAAAATCCACAAAAGGACCGTGAATAATTAATCTTGGTGAAATGTTTTCCAGGTGTACTCTTGTAATTTTGTAATGGTCAGTTATTTTTTCTCTTTACACCTATGCCAGTTTTACTTTTCAAAGTGAATACAAAGATGCATAAGCCTACATGAGTTCCTCAGGTGGAACAATAAGAAAACTGATTTTTTTTTTTTTTTCAGGATCAATATGGAAATTACGTTATCCAACATGTGCTGGAGCATGGCCGTCCTGAAGACAAAAGTAAAATAGTATCAGAAATAAGAGGGAAAGTTCTAGCTTTGAGTCAGCACAAATTTGCGAGGTATTACAGTGCTCTTGGTGTTAGAGAGGTTCACTAACCTTTTAATCTTTTGCCTTTATTTAAAGCTGATTTTAAATTTTGACTAGCGCTTCTATTTGCATGAAAAAGTGAAACTTTAGAGGGGGTAGAAAATGCTCCAGGATAAAAAACATTAGAATTTCTTACAAAATCATTGGCAGCTGAGCAGCCTGCCCTCCTAGAAATCAGCCTGGTGGTGACCCAGTCACCCAACTTGTTGGGGAGCTCTGGTCCTGGGAAGCCTTGGCTCCACAGCTGCCAACTAAGCACACTGACCTAGAACCAAGGTCCCTTAAAGTCATGGCTGCCAAGGAGACATGAGTTTGGGATCCAATACTTCCAGATATTTGGCTCCCTATAAGTCTACCAGGTATGAGCTGCTAAGATGCCGGTGACTTGTGAGGGATTTTCAGTCTCTAAACTTGCCATCCCTCTGCATGAGTAGTCAGAAGCCTGGAAGCTTGGGCTTCCAAGAAGCCAGGCAGGCTTCACGCAATGTTTGGATGTTGAGTTGGAAAATTTCCTATCCGCTCTGATTTTGACCATCACCAACATACAGATTATCAGTATTTTTTCCACACAAAAAGAAAGCCCTTTCAAAACTAAGGAAATTAATCTTTTGGCATACATTCTGCACTTTCAGTATTTAGGGCCACAGTTGTAACATGTTTAAAACATTTAGACATGCCAATCTCTATTCAAATAAATTAGAAAGGAATATTCACAACTTTTTAAACATGTATAAAACACAATTACCTTATTTTTTTTCAGCAATGTGGTAGAAAAGTGTGTAACTCATGCATCTCGTGCTGAAAGAGCTTTACTTATTGATGAGGTTTGTTGCCAGAATGATGGTCCTCACAGTGCCTTATACACCATGATGAAGGACCAGTATGCCAACTATGTTGTTCAGAAGATGATTGATATGGCTGAACCTGCACAGCGAAAGATTATAGTGCACAAGGTACGTGATATGTAGCTTCATCGGCTTTTGGGAGTTTTTCTTCCCCTCTATCTTCATGTTTCCTGTCACCCCTTCTAATATACCTATTTGATATTTCTGAATTTACAGTACTTGAATTTCTTTAGAATCCACCTTGTAGAGTCATGATCCTTGACAGGAAAGGGACGGTTGTGGCTTAATAAATTAAGTGCATCCTCCCTTCTTTTCTCCCCCCCCCCCTTTTTTTCCCTAATGTTAGTGTGGTAAAGCAGTATGTACAACCAGGCCTCAGTTTACACTGTTGTTTTTTTTTAAACACCATGCAAATAGAACTAATGAAAACAGATACCATAGATCTATGGTAAATAAGGGCTTAAGTTCCAGGTTCACAATATGATCTCCCTAATTAATACAATACTACAGGCTTTATTTAAAAATAATGAGATTTAAATTTGCTACAGTATAAACCAGGAATTTGGAAACTAAGGCCCAGGGGTCAAATGCAACCCCTAGCTTGCCTAGATCCAGTTAATCTATGTAGTGTTCAGTTTAATAGCCATTGAAGTAATTGTGCTTAAACTCTTGGTTACTCACTGGCATATTGAGTAGCTGTCCTTCTTCGTGTTGGCAAACAGGAAAAACAAAAACCAAGGTTAAAAAATAGCTTTTCTCTTCTTCTTTTTTTAATTTCTCTAGCAATGTATAATTCATTTTGTCACATTTGAATAAACAATCTTGAAAACAAATATATTTAATAGAAATTAGTGTGTATGCTAAAATTAAATGTAGATAACCAGTACTAATCAAACTTGATAGATTAGATTGAGATTTTAGATAGAACATAACTAGATTTTTCATATTGCAGATTCGGCCCCACATTACAACTCTGCGTAAATATACCTATGGCAAACACATACTGGCGAAGCTGGAAAAGTATTACCTGAAGAACAGTGCTGACCTGGGCCCAATCGGAGGACCACCAAATGGGATGCTGTGAAAGACCATACATACAGGCAGCAGCTTGAATGAAAGAAATTTTTCATTGTGAATTATCAAAACCCACAACTTAACTATAAATGTTCTGATTTTTTTTAAATCTATTTATTGACTCTGTTCATCCATTTGTAAAATTTTTATTGTTCTTGTGTATATTTTTGGGGAGTGAATTATAAAATATCTCCAGTCCTGGCCCGGAGACCTATCAGATTGAATTGTTGACAAAGCACAGAATGCCTGTATATGATGTAATTGTATCAAAATAGCTGTCACATATTTTGTAAATTTTTACCTTGTAAAGTCACTGAAAAATAGTTTTTAAAGGGAAAAAGTACATTATTCTTTTAATACACTGGCTTGCAATCTGGTAGGTCTACCCACCATAATAGCACAACAGGTTTCTAGAGTTGTAAATAGAATTAGTCTTTTTTCCCCCCTTTGTGTGGAGTCTTTTATACCAGATTAAAATTGATCAACTGCATAAGTATTATTTAACGTGTCACAGAAAGTTAAGTTGGATTTTGGTGGTTCACAACATATTATCAAATATTAAAAAAGGGCACAGCAAATTAAAGTAGGTATTGACAAAACAATGGGAACTTTAAAGACAGGCTTTCATCATTTGCTCTGGACATGATTTTTTTAATGCAATGCCCTAATATTTTCTCTAGCAATGTATAAAAAAAGTGATGTATATACTTATATATTTAATTGTTGTACAAGGTAGAGGAATAAAATCATGGTGGTACTTCCATACAATAAAGTACTGTCTGAATAGAGAATAATCCTGCATTAACTTTACAGTCAGTTTTGCAATGCAGGAAGAGTAGAGATTTGTATTTTTTTTAATTTGCATTTAGAATTGTAAGACATGAGTTGAAAGTGTTGAGCATTTATTTTGCTTTCTCACAGTAGATGCAAAAAAGTAGGTATTGATGGTGGAGAAAAGGGGCCACTGAACAGTAAACTTGATAGCTCAACATGTAAGCATGATTAAATATTCAGATAGCTTTTTTGCTTCCTATAAATATTTGCATTGTATACGTGTAGTTAATAGATGTAAGTTTACAGTTTGAAAACAAATCTCTTGTTTCAATGTTTATTACAAGCCTTGCTAATTTAGTAGTGATGCTTACCTTGGTTGTACAGATGTACATTTGTAAACCTTTCATGCTGTAAATGTAATTTGTTTTACCCCCTTTGGGGACAAAAATTTGCATTTTAGTGTATATTCATATCCTCCTCCCCTCTTTGCCCTGGCATATAGTGTTGTATAATGTAAATTTATTTCAGCAAATCAAGAGTGATTTTTTTAAAAAATTCTATCTTTATATGGTTTCAAAAATATGAACCAGCTTTCTTTTTATCTATTGTGAGAAACATTATGTTTTCTTTATAACATAGCTGTTGATTCTGTTAATATGGACCTTTTGGGAAATGAATCAGTTGAAAATTTGTCAGGATAATAAGAATAGTAAGCAAGAAATGGACTGAAATATTTGGTTACCTGAAAAACCAATGCTTCTTCCATCTTAATAAATGTGGCATGATTTTTTTGTACAGAAGAGTACTGTATTTTTGAATAGCCTACTCCCAACCTAAATCAAATATGTATGATACTGTCAATTTTTTCTCTAGACCTATGACATTGTAACAGTAATATGAAGATGATGTACATTTACAAGAGGCCTTATGTACATTTCCCAATGATCTTTTTAAGGCAGAATTGTGACGATATGTGTATAATTAAAATCGTTTTTAATCCTTTGCCTATGGAAATATTTTGGAAAAAACTTACTTTCAGTTTCTGAAAGATAAAGAAAGTGCTTGTATTTTGTTGAAGCCAAGTATTTTGTGTAAAATGTTAATTTTGATAGCATAATTTTTTTTAATCTACAAGCTATTGGATTCTATGTCTTGAACATTGATCACATAAGTCTGTTATGGTAAGGCTGTGATGATGAAGAAAAAAGAACCAGCAGTGGTATAATCTTGTATATGGAATTCTGTCATCTTACTGTTCATAATCAAAAGCTACAGACATTTCCTTGCAGCATAACATTGTAGGTGTTCTATATATTTTTATTGTATTCTTGTAGCATTAATTTAACAAAACAGCTTTCTACATCTGAGACTCTGGATGTGTCATTAATACCTTCCTAAATAATCTAGTAATTTGCTTCTGACTTTTCATAAGCATAGTTCTAATTTCCATTCCAGGTATTTGCTGCATGAAGATTAGTTTCAGCACCCGACTTCCTCTCTGCTAGAAGCAGCACCCAATCACTTGAGCTGCGGCTTTCCCTAAAATACATAGAACAACTTTGAAATTTATGCCTTATTAGCACAGGAGATGGGAATCCAAAGTTTCACTTTGAGATGATGGTATTTTTAAAGTTCTCTGTTCTATCCTTTGTACAAATGGCGTGCATATGTTACAACGTAGAATGCTGACATTCACCTCAGTTAGTGCCACTGACTATGATGCTACTGTGTGTGTGTTTATAACTGATTCAGTATGCACTCTTCTGTAGAAGCTGACATCACTGTTCCAGTATTCCCATTCCCCTACCAGCCTGTTCTATCATGGCTAGCTTTAAAAAGGGTCTTGAAGCTGTAACAAATGCAGCAGCAGCCACTGAATCCTCCTTCCCCATTGCTTTTATAACAAAATTTTTGGGCACAGAAGAGATGTGAGAACCTGAAGATTGATTGATTCCCTACACCCAGATTCCACTTCAGTACATAGGCAGTGTATTGAGGTTTGGGTACAACCACTAGGCCTCTTTTTCTGAACTGTCTCCTTTTGATATGGATTATTTATGGACCAATTTGTCTAGTCTGATTAGGTCTGTCTCCTGCTCCTTGTGGTTCATAATGAATAATGTAATGTTCACTTGTATATGCTGTAAAAACAAAATGAAAATGTGAATAACACTGAAATATATCTGGTCTTGTGTTTTTCTATAAACCTCATAGACAGTTTTCTCAGTTCTTAGCTTTGCTCTGGTGATGGTTTTACTTCTGTACTGTTTAGTTGCTTTGTGCATGTGGATTACACTTCTGGTACACATGCAAGCTGATTCCTTTTGGGTAGTGCTGCACTCTTGTGCTCTCCTGCTCCTTCAAGTGAGGCCGTAAAGGCTAGAGTGGGCCCAGCTGTACCTCAGTTGCTTCTTACCATCCCTGGCAACTAGATGGAATCCCTGCAGTGTCTGCTTAATGTGCACACACTGCAATCTCATTAGACTAACTAGGTAGGTAGTACAGTTAGGTGGTGGTGGGTTTGTGGAGTTTTTGTTTTGTTTTTTTTGTGGGTTTTTTTGTTTGTTTTTTGTTTACACCTGTTTGGGAGGAGCAGCAGCTCTAAGTCTGCATAATTGAAACAATCCCCAAGATTTAAAACTTGCTTGTATTGTGAGGCTACTATCCCACTTTTAGCCTCATTAAGGGACACAGTGCTGACAGGTGCTCAGACATACCACTCCTCCTCCAAGAAGACACAAAGTGAGGGCAGCCCATTTCAAGCTCTTTCCACTAGAGTGCTTGATGAAGTCTGAACACTTTTGACTTATTCTTCTGAGAACCACAAAGGTAGTGTGGGCTGATACCTCTCTAGTTCCTTCATACCATTGCATTGCTTGAATCAGAATCCCTGTGTTCAAATATTTCTCCAGCATTTATCCTTAGTTTGCAAATAAGTGTGTACGTACCTGCACAGTATTTAGAATGGTATTATTAGTTTATAGGATGAATTCTTTCCCCATACCAGCACCTCCCTTTTCACAGTCTGGGCCTGCGCCCAGAGTCCTAAGGTACCAGAACTCTTTCCCCTGCCCTTGCTCCCTCTCTGTGAGCAACAATCACCAGCACTGTGTCTATTGTGTGGGTAAGATGCACAGTATTGCAGAGTGTAGCATCTTTCATTCATTTCCACCAAGAACATATGAAGTTCATGCGCTTCAGTTAAGGAAACATCTTATGGAGAGAGCCTCATTGATTCAAGATCGGGAGATTCCTCCCACCCATACATCAGGTCAATCAGAAAAGCAGTGTTCTTCCATGCATAAGCTTAGAAGAGGAGTCTACAGATGGGCTCTCTTTCCCCAGCTTCCCCTGAGTGGAGAGCATACTCCTGATCATTAGGACAGATCCCTGTCTAGACCTGCACATAAAAAGGGTTCCTTCCCTGAACACACCCATACCAGATGAACCTGTTTGTGAATCTGTTGGGCCCAGTAGCAAAAAAGACATCCACAGATTGAAGGGTAAAGCATGTAAGAAAAGATCCATCAGTGTTTCTGGTTCCAGAACATAAGGACTGACACCTGCTAGCTCCATCCAGAAGTGTTGGACCTGAATCTTCCCAAGTACAGATGGTCCTTCAAAGAACTGCCAACATACACTTTCCTGGGACACCCGAACAACAGTCCCAGTTGTTGGAACACCCTGAACCTCCCTTACCCTCAGCTTCCACTCTGCAGCCCAGTGTTCCTGAAGGACATTGCCACATGGGAAAATGATAATGCATCCGAGCTATCTCTTTTCCTACCTTTGGGCAGAAGCATCCACCTCTTATTACTGTCAGTTTCTCGAATGGGGAAGAGAGCTGTTCTCAGACACAGGTGAATCAGATGCCCCAGCTCCGTACACCACCACCTTTCAGAAAGCTGTCAGGAATTAATGCCATCCTCCCACATCTATGTTCATAAGCAACATATCTCAAAGAACAACAGTTACAAGAAGGTAAGTAACCATTTTTAATATGTCTTTAACATGTCAAGTCTCAATGTTGACTGTAATTACATAATTATCTGAACCCCTCATTTTCTGAAAATGTATCCAAATGAAAATTTAAATCAATAAAAATAACTCTTAAAGCTCAGTTTTGTGCAACAGTGAAAATTCAATAAAATTTTAAAATGGCTTAAAATCAAATTATGCCAAGCCTGTTTAAGTAATTTTTAGACATGTTTATACTCAGCTGGAATGCAGATGTCTTAACGTGTTAGGCATTTGACCAGTAAAATGTCACTACGAGTCATTCTTAGGTGCACTTGCTGCCTCCAGATAGCAGATACTATAAACAGTTGTAATTATTTAAATTGGATTTTAGCCAGTATGATGTTTAAAATTGCTGTACTTGCAAAAAGTGTCATAATTTCCAGAGAAGCCAATATTGTGGTGGAGCAGTCCCCAAAAGCTATAATTAAGGTCAGAGTTTAGTTTAAGAGGTCCTTACTTAACTTGGAATTTAGCAAGGATGCAGGTTTAACACTTCTACTGTTGTACGAAGAGACACAGGATTTTCAACAAGCACAAGTGATCAGGACCTTAGTTTTACATCTCATCATGGGAATCCTAAAGATACTGGATCTCGAGCTCATTTTAGATTTTTTCACCTTTTCCTCCTGGCTACGTCTACACTGGCCAGTCTTGCACAAGAACATATGCAAATGAGCCACAGCAATGAATATCACTGCACCTCATTGGCATACATGAGCTGCCATTTTGCGCAAGGGGCTTTTGTTCAAGGGGAGCAGCAGAATGGCTCTTGCATAAAGGTTTTTTTGCGCAAAATGGCTGCTCATTAAGTATGCAAATGAGGTGGTGATATTCATCAACTCGCTTCATTTGCATATGTTCTTGCACAAGACTGGCCAGTGTAGACGTAGCCCTGCTGTTTATTGATGGTTATCCCCAAAGTCTGGTAATGCATAAAGTTTGTGCACATTCTCTTCCTAATTATCTTAATGGCAAAACTTACCATAATTATCATCCCTCATTTCAAATTTGGAAGGCACCTACTCACTTCTTGTACATAGCATTGCATATGGAGGATAGGATTATAATTCAAAATGATTGGAGGAACTGGAGAAATGGTCTGAAGTAAATAGGATGACATTCAATAAGGAAAAATGCAAAGTACTCCTCTTAAGAAAGAGCAATCCATTTCACACACAAAATGGAAAGGGTCTGTCTAGGAAGGAGTACTGCAGAAAAGGAGCTAGGGATTATAGTGGACCACAAGCTAAATATGAATCAACAGTGTAAAACCATTGCAAAAACATCATTTTGGGATGCATTAACAGGAAGGAGTGTTGTGAGCAAGACACAAGAAGTAATTCTACTCCACTCTGCGCTGATTAGGCCTCAGTTGGATATTGTGACCACTTCCAGGTATCACATATAAGGACAAATTGGCAAAGGTCCAGAGAAAAGCAACAAAAATGATAAAAGGTTTAGAAAACATGACCTGTGAGAGAAGACTGAAAAAACTGAGCTTGTTTAGTTTGGAAGAGACAACTGAGAAGGGGACATAACTTTCAAATACCTAAAAGGGTGGAGGGAGGGAGAAAAATTATTATCCTTAATGTCTGAGGGTAGGACAAGATGCAATGGGTTTAAATTGCAGCAATTGAAGTTTAGGTTAGACATGAGGAAAAACTTTGTAATTGTCAGGATGGTTATGCACTGGAATAAATTGCCTAGGAAAGTTGTAGACTTTCCATCAACGGAGATATTTAAGAAGAGGTTAGATCAATATGTTAGGGATGATGGTTCTTGGTTCTGCCATGAGGGCAAGAGACTGAATTTGATGACTGTAGTGAATGATTATTTTACATATCTTGCACTGGTACTATAAGAGATGTTTTCCAGCCCTTGCTGCCATCGTAATGTTGATTCAGATACCTCACATTTGGGCCCGCATTTTGGGCTCTTTACAAGAATACTAGGCTAGACCTAGGAAAACAGAGAGGAAAGAGGAAGTTACTCACCTTGTGCAGTAATGACGGTTCTTTGAGGTGTCCCCGTGGGTGCTCCACGTAGGTGATGGGCTCGTCCTGGCACCACAGGTCGGAGATTCATCAGCCATGGTTTAGCCGAACTGCACATGTGTGGCAGTGTCGCATGCCTTTCGTGCCGCTTCTGAGTGTGCACGCGGTCTGGCTCCTGCCAGTTCCTCCTAAACAGGTCACTCTGAAAGATAAAGAGAAGACTCCAAGCGGGGAGGAGGGCAGGTAGTGGAGCACCCATAGGGACACCTTGAAGAACCGTTCCATAGCCTCGTGGCTTCCACACAGAGGGATTTTGATCTGGTCCCGCCTTGCCGGTTGATGTTGTAGACTGGTGGTATTGTTGGTAAGGACTTGGACTGTATGGCCTCTAATTCAGTGTGAGAATGCTTTGTAGGCATTGAGTACAGCCCTCAACTCCAGTAGGTTGAAGTGCTGAAGCGCTTCCGTTGAGGTCCATTGACCTTGAGCATGTTCTTCTGCGCAATGAGCTCCCCATCCTATAAGAGATGCGTCTGTCATAATTTGTATGTCAGGATGCATATGGTGGAAGGGGACTCAGGTAAGCATGTTGGTGTGGGACGTCCACCATGTAAGGGACTGTCA
This sequence comes from Pelodiscus sinensis, assembly GCF_052426305.1. Lineage (NCBI taxonomy): Eukaryota > Metazoa > Chordata > Testudines > Trionychidae > Pelodiscus > Pelodiscus sinensis. The sequence goes on from NC_143054.1 coordinate 20,581,121, forward strand.
CACTATTGCTGGCACCATCACCATTCTGTGAACATTTTGGTTGCCTGGACGGTATATTGAAGCTACCCAGTGCTGTAGGCACCTGAGGTGGAGTCTCGAATGTTGTACCATGTAAGTGGTTGCCACCATATGCCCCATGAGTCTTAAGCAGTTAAGTATGTCGACTCTGGGGCTGAGAGACATGGTATGGACTAAATCCCGTATCTTGTTGAATCTGTCCATGGGAAGATAAGCCTTGCCTGTTGTAGAGTCTAATCGAACCCCAATGAACTCGATGGACCTTCGGAGTGTGAATGACGACTTCTGGATGTTGATTAAAAGGCCTAGGGTAGCGACTAACTCTCTTGTAATGTGGGTGGCCTGTATCGATACTTGGTAAGTGGGTGCTTTGATTAGACAATAGTCCAGATATGGAAATATCATAATGCCTTGGCGATGAAGGTAGGCTGACACCACCGCCATTGTTTTGGAGAAGACTCTTGGAGCGGACGATAGGCTGAATGACAGGACTCTGTATTGGAAATGCTGGTTGCCTATGACAAATCTGAGGAAGCGTCTGTGTGCAGGATGTATTATAATGTGAAAATATGCATCCTGTGAGTCGAGGGACGTAAACCAATCTCCCATGTTCAGGGCAGGAATAATAGAAACTAACATCACCATCTTGAATCTGTACCTTCTGAGATGTCGATTGAGCCGACAAAGGTCCAGAATAGGTCTCCATCCCCCTGGTTTCTTCTTGGTTAGGAAATAATGGGAATAAAATCCTCTGCCCTGGAATTGTTCAGGCACTCTCTCTGCTGCCCTGATGTCAATGAGATGTGAGACCTCCTGCATGAGGAGCACTTCGTGAGATGGGTCCCTGAAGAGGGACAGGGGCGGGGGAGAGGTAGGGGGGAGAGAAAGAAGGGGGATAGTGTAGACGATAGTTAGCAGCTCCTGGACTCAACGGTCGGCAGTAATGAAGAACCACCTGCATTGAAATGGACGCAAACAATGGTGAAAGAGCTTCCGGGTTTCTGTATGAGGTGTTAGTGAGATGGTCTGCAGTCCCTTGACTAGCCCGTCAAACTGGCTGCTTGTTGTTATGCTGAGCGGGCGTTCTGTTAGATTGTGGGCGACATCTCTGCTGGTGCGGCTTCCCTCGTTGCTGGGGTTCATATTGCAATAATCTAGGATTGGTGAATGAAAATTGTCGCTGTCTGTAATAAGACGTATAGTATTTTCAGCAATATGGTGGCGTATACATTCCAAGTGTTCTGAGAGTCGTCCTCGAGTCCTTTCCTGAGTGGAGGACTTGGTCTGTGTTTGCAGCAAAGAGACTTTGCCAGTCAATTGGCAAATCCTCTACTTTTGCCTGAAGTTCTTTAGGCACAGCCACCATCTGCAAGAGTAGTGTCACATTACCACCAATGTTGCAGTGGTGTAAGCTACTGCATCAGCAATATCTAAAGAAATTTGTAAGGCAGTCCTTGAGGCCGTATAGCCCTCCTGCACCACTGATTTTAATAGCTGACGCTTATCCCCTGGGAGATGCTGTAGGAGTGTCACTAACTTTGTATAATCATCAAAGTTGTGATTAGATAGCAGGGCAGAGTAGTTTGCCATTTGCAATGTTAATGTGGAGGATGAGTAAACTTTCCTTCCGAAAAGGTCTAAATGCTTGGCATCTTTATCGGAGGGGGCATTTCTATATTGCAGAGTTTTTGCCTGTTGTTGGGCGGCGTCGACAACCAAAGAGTTTGGCTGCAGGTGGGTGAATAAAAAGTCCATCCCTTTAGAGGGCACACAATATTTCTTGTAGGCCTTCTTGTGCGTGTTGTGGGAGGAAGCTGGTATCTGCCAGATGTCATCTGCAATCTCGAGGATTGCCTCATCTAATGGAAGGGCCATCTTAGTTTTCTGTTATGGTTGCAGATTTTTAAGTAGGCAATATTGCTTTTGTTTTACTTTACCCAGTTGTACCTCTTGAGATTCTGCCACCTTTTGAAGAGCTCATGAAACTGTTTAATATCGTCTACCGTAGAAGAATCTCCGGGGAAGTCTGTATCGTCTGGGGAAGAGGAAGACCGTCAGTTGGAGATTCAGACTGAGGCTGAGGATGTTCTGGAAGAGACTCTGGATGCTGTTCAGGATGCTCTACTGGTAAAGGTATGTCTCCTGAGGGAGTTGGTGGCATAGTAGGTAGATAAGGCAGTGATGATATATATAACTTACACTAACTATTTACGGGTTTTAAAGGTGTCTTCTAGTCAGACTGAAAGGAGAAGAAGTTCACCTACAACCGTGAACGGTTAGGAGGAATAGGTGGGAGCTGGACCGCACGCACACTCAGAAGCGGTGCGAAAGGCACACACTGCCGCTGCACATGGGCAGTCCAGCTAAACTACGGCTGATGAATCTCCGACCTGCAGCGCCGGGACGAGCCCGTCACCTTCAGTGGAGCACCCACAGGGACACTACCGAAGAAAAAGCAATAAACTACAGGCAGTCCCCGGGTTACGTACAAGATAGGGACTGTAGGTTTGTTCTTAAGTTGAATCTGTATGTAAGTTGGAACTGGCGTCCAGATTCAGACACTGCTGAAACTGACCGCCAGTTCTGACTTACATACAGAATCAACTTAAGAACCCCAGGCGTCCCCAAGTCAGCTGCTGCTGAAACTGATCAGCGGCTGATTCCAGGAAGCCCGGGGCAGAGCAACTCTGCCTGGGGCTTCCTGTAGTCAGCGCTGGTCAGTTTCAGCAGAAGCTGACTTGGGGACGCCTGGGGCAGAGCAGCTGGGGTGCTGCTGGGTTGCTCCAGTAGTGCCGCTCCTGGGTGCTACTGGACCAACCTAGCAGCACCCCATCTGCTCTGCCCCAGGCGTCCTGATTCAGCCGCTGTTGAAACTGACCAGCAGCGGCTGAATCAGGACCTGGGGCAGAGCAGCTGGGGTGCTGCCAGGTTGGTCCAGTAGTGCCCAGAGCGGGCGCTGCAGGACCAATTGGCAGCGCCCCAGCTGCTCTGCCCCAGAGTCCAAAACAAAAGCCTGGTCTGCTGGGGGGGGGGGGGGGAGGAGCACACTAGCTGCCCCCCCCCCCCCCCCCCAGCAGACCAGGGGACACGGGGAGCAGAGCCTCAGAGGCGAGGGACCCCGCCGCGGCTGCGGCTTCAGTCCGGGAGCCTGTGGTCTGCTGGGGACGGTCCCCAGCAGACCACAGGCACCCAGATTGAAGCGGCAGCAGCGGCGGTTCCCCGCGCCTCTGAGGCTTTGCTCTGGCAAAGCCTCAGAAGCGCGGGAACCCGCCCGGTGCCCCTGGTCTGCTGGAGACGGTCTCCAGCAGACCAGGGGCACCGGAGCAGCTTACCAACGGGGCTTTCTCGCCCCGACTTCCGGGGCGAGAGAGCCCCGTTCGTAAGTGCGGGTCCGACGTAAGTCGGATCCGCGTAAGTCGGGGACTGCCTGTAGTGAGGAAAAAGCAATAAACAAATCACACTCTGCTCAACACATCCCTATTGGTCTGGAGAACTCTAGGAGGGCCATGAAACATCTGCTTTCACAAAGGTAAAGAAACTGTCAGTCACCAAAAATGGATTGTTGTTACTAACTGTGGGCCTGATCCTGGCAAGAGCTGAACACCTTCTATTCCCATGAAAGTCGTTGGCACTCAGCACCTTTCAGGACTGAGTTGTGAACACCCATCTGATATCACTACTTCATCTCGCCAAGCCCTCAGGTTGCTATTGAAACCATTAAAGTGGGAGGGGGGATGAGCAGGTTTGAGTCCCGCTAAGAGAGACAATTTTGAAATAAAACAATACTTTGTACTCAGAGTGGCCCTGGTTCTGCAAGTGGGTCTGGCCCACGAAAGCTCATCATCTAATAAACCATCTTGTTAGTCTTTAAAGTGCTACATTGTCCTGCATATAACTGCTAAGTGTGGATGTGAGTACTGTAGTCCCACTGAGATGAACAGGGCAAATCAGATGTAACCTCCCGACCATGTGAGTTTGTGGGACCTAGAGCCATGTTATTACACATTCACCATTGTAGTCGGTGTTTTAATTTTGAATTGTGTTTTGTAAAGATTTATAGCTGTCATAAAAACATGCTCCAGGCTGAACTGCGGCCTGTGTAGTTTCTATACAAAAGTAAACTTTATTTGTATTTTCATAAATAGAACGCATTCCTCCCTTCCTCCCCACACACACACTGCATCTGGCTGTGCAAAACAGAGCTGTGAATGCACTGACATGGTTTTGGAGCTGTTGAATTTTTTGTGTTTTTATGGCGTAAAAATAAGATTTGTTTCTTTGTTTATTATTTAAATCTAGGTTTTTGCCTTTGTTTAGCTAGCTCTTAATTGGTAAGTGCTACAGTGATTAGAGCCATAGACACATCAGTCAATAAATAAGTCACATACCTTCCATTCATTTGTCTAGAGTATTTAATAAGGTAAGGTGTTTGTTACAGCTCTTCCTAATCTCCCAAAAATGGAGTAATTAACTAGTTTGTTGTAGTAGTAGTATTTGAAGTGCCTAGGAGCCCTAGTCATGGATCAGGATCCCATAGTGCTAGCAGCTATACAAACACTGAACAAGAGGATGGTTCCCGCCCCAAAGAGTTTACAAACTAAGTCATAATAATAAATGACTACCTTGCACCTTAAGGCCCCAACTTTGCAATCAGTTTTCTTGCAGACATCCATGAAGTCACTGGGTTTCCATACTGAGGCCCATGCAAATCCAGTTATAAACTCAGGGCTACATACTGCTTTTCATCCAAGAATCACAAGTGAATATACGCCATTGTCCCCATGTTACAGATAGGGAACCAGAGGGACAGATTGCTGAAGCTGCTTGCCCAAGATTGCCCAGTTGTTGAGTCAGAATCAGAACTCCCATGATGACATACCAGTCTCTCCCTCCCGCTAGCTAATGATAAAAGTTCTGCCCTATTTATTATACAAGGTCAATGGGGGCTCAATCCTCAGCCCAACCCAGCTGAACATTAGGTAGATGCAGAGAGGGAGGGGCAGATGGTGGAGAAGTGTTGAGCTGCCCTCTGAAGACTAATGAAGGAGGCCTCCACTGCCCTGAAGGAGCCTGCTCTCAGCTTAGTAAAGCCCACAACAGTCTTGCTGTTGTGCAGTCTCTGTGCAATATCACAGCCTCCTCAGTGCAGAGCTGTATTGTGCCTTTCATTGCCTGGGCAGATCCCACTTTGCCAAGCACCCACAGGCACAGCTACTTGCACAGCTACCAGTGGCTGCAGTTTGTTATTCCCTACCCATGGGAGCTGTGGGAAGTGGTGGCCCGGTCCGTGCCACTTCTTGTAGCTCCCCCTGACTGAGAATGGCGAGCTGTGGCTGCTTGGAATGGCAAACAGCCGTGCCTGCAGATCCTCAGGTACCCAAACCATCTGGCAGCCTGCCAGCAGCTAGCCTTGACAATCGCATGCAGCCAGTGCACCCAAGGTTCCACACCCTGGTACTAAATAGACTGGAAGGAGTCCTTGGGCAAGAAAATAAAATGGCTTTCCATCAAGTGCTTTGATTTTACCTCTTGAGTTAACACCTGGCTTCAGCACTGGTACCTAAGCACCCACGGACCAGTGTGCCAAAAAGACACCTAACAGGATAACCAGTGCTCAGCCTGATGGTAAAAGGCCTGACTAGGAAAGACACAAACAGCTCCAGGGAAGAGTTGGTCCTCTCTCACGGCTGAATTCAAAGTCCACTGAAGTCAGTGGGAAGACCCTCTCCATTGTCTTCAGTTGATTTTGGATCTGACGTTGTGGAGCCCTTACTCATGGATGAGGACTAGGTACAATCTAGCCACAACATTTCTGAAAAAACAGCCAGGTTACAATTAAGAGTGTCCAGTAGGTGTGGAGTGCAGATGGTTCTTCTGTCAAGGAAGTTCTATTAAAATAGAGAGAGCAATGGTTGATTTATGGGGCGAGCCTATCAAAGGCCACATCTATAGCAGGGCTCAAAAAATAATTAGGTAAATTCATGGAGTATATAGGCCCATCAATGGCTATTAGCCAAGATGATCAGGGGCACAACCCTATGCCCTGGGTGTCCCTAGCTTCTGACAGCCAGAAGGTGGGAGTATACGACAAGGAATGGACCACTTAATGGTTGCCTGTTCTGTTCACTCCTGAAGCACCTTGCATTGGTCTCTGCTGGAACACAGGACACTAAGCTAGATTGGGCAGACCCAATATGGTTGTTCTTATGTTCTTTCCCCCTTCAACTCCATGTGTGTGTCTCTCTCTGTACATATTTTTGAGTGATCACCCAGAACTTCCTCAGTGCACATCAGTCAATGGTTGCCACTGAATTACCTTTGTGAGAAGTTTGAATCGACCTTGTTAGGGTTTGAACTCATGGTACTTACAGAGCTTAATTAAACTCCAGCTGAGGCTTACATCAGGTCACTAAGTGTAAACTTAGAAGGCTCTTGTAGGGTTTTGCAAGATGCCTCTGATTCGGACAAAATACAATTTTCACCGTTTCCATCAGAGCCTTTTACCAGGGAGAGAAGGAACAATATTTCATCCAGGAGCTAACTACACATTCAAACCTAGAGGGGAAAGGGCAGAGCCTTCCTGATTTGCATTCCCAGGAAGTGAGAGACAAAAAGCAGCTGGAATTGCTCAAAGAAGTCATGACTCATTGCAAAGAGGGCTGGACAAAACAAGCCAAGGCAGGTATCTCTTTGTGTTGGAAGTACAGACAAACCCATATTGATCTCACTAGCCTGGCCTCCAGATAGTCTACTAAAAATGTGCTGGCATGGAAGCTTTTCATAGAATACTAGAAATGGAAGGGACCTCGAGAGGTCATCGAGTCCAGTCCCCTACCCTCATGACAGGACCCAGTACTGTCTAGACCATCCCTGATAGACATTTATCTAACCTACTATTAAATATCTCCAGAGATGGAGATTCCACAACCTCCCTGGGCAATTTATTCCAGTGTTTAACCACCCTGACAGTTAGGAACTTTTTCCTAATGTCCAACTTAAACCTCCCTTGCTACAGTTTAAGCCCAGAGACTCAGGCTAGCAGCTGCCTGGGATCTCTGCTGAAGCCACAACAGCCACACAAGTATTTTTCTAGCACACTAGCTCACACTATAAACTGAAACAACAAATGGTCTGGTAGCACTTTATAGACTAACAATAACGTGATACCATCTATCCAATCACTATTTAAATATTTATTGAAAATGGAACAACTTCAAGAGGCAAGGCAGAGCCCCACAGCAGAACACCTCAAAGCCACGCCTCTCTTCTGGGAGATAGACTCAGTGCAAATCTTTTCTCCCATCAGGCAACTTGGGAAATCGAACCCATTTCCTGCCTGCTGCGTGCGAGCTGGACCAAGTTATAGGGGAGGCACTGGCTCCATTTGCTCCTTCATTTGTTGCAGAAAATATCTTAGAACACTTTATGCCAGGAGATGCCTCAGAGCTGTGGATCTCAAGCAGAGGGAGGTGCCCTCATTCAACCCGGATTTAGGTGTGTCAATCCCAGAGAGGGATTCAAGTTTAGGACACACCTTCCCATCAGTAGCTCCCCTTCAGTAGCTCCCCTCAGTATGCTGGCTTTGGTGGATCCCATTCTAAGGCCACCATCTCTCCCCACTCACTGCACAGGGAGCATGGTGCCTGACTCAGGCTCAGTGGAGTCCAGTGTTTTCTGGCATCCAAGTGCCTTCGTGCATCTGTGCCCCAGTGTTTGACTGAGGCAGAATAGTCCCCCGAGGTGTTGCTGAACGTTTGGGCAGGCTCCTTCCTAGGCTTCTTTGGTTACATCTTGTGCTAATGGTTGAATTAGTGTTTTATTGCTGTTGACTTCAAAAGGGAGGATGTGGTTTACGTGGTTGCTCTGAACCACAAGAGAGGCCACTAGGGGGGCCCTAAAAGGAGAAGTATAAAAGCTCAAGCCTAGCAGGAAATAAAGTTTGCTCAGCTATAAACACTCACCCCGATCTCCTGTGTCTCTTTATTCAACAGCTGCTACCCACACGAGTCCCAGCACTCTCTCTCAACTCTCCCAGTGCTCCAGCCCAACCAGACTCTGGGTCAGAGATTACCTTTGAGCGCTCGCCTTGTGGCCTGATAGGTGCACCACTCTCAGCTCCCTTTCAATCATGTACTCAGACCTGAGTACTTCAAACAGACCGCCCGCCCCCCCATTGGTAGGAGTCTGACTGATTAACTCTGACAGAGCATGACCACCTCTTTGTTAGCTCCTCAAGTTCCTGCCCTTCTGGCAGAACCATTTGTCTTTCCATTGTAAGAGACAGGAAAGGGGTCAGTCCCAGAGTGAGGCAGGGGCCAGGGACAAACACAGAGAGGAGGAGGGGGCAGAGATGGCCGAATGGGTTTCTAGAACAAGGCAGGACCAGGGGGCAAGCACAGCAGGGTGGGGTGGGAGATGGCCCCCTAGAGCGAGCTGGGGAGCAAGCACAAAGAATTGGGGAGACAGTTTGCCCCTCAGGCAGTATGGTGCTTGTACTTACCTTTTTCCCCTGAAGCCAGGTCCTTGGGAGTCTGTTCTCTCTCACTCTGCACCTAAGCAGCCCCTCCAGACAGCAGCAGCTGCACTTCCTGGTCTCATGGGCCATGTCTACATTCATGAGAAGATCGATTCCTGGAGGTTGATCTCCTAGCGTTTGATTTAGTGGGTCTAATGTAGACCCATAAATCAACTGCTGAGGGCATCTTCTGCCAGCATCCGGTACTCCTCCTCCTGCAAGGAGTAAGAGAAGCTGATGGGAGCGTGTGCTCCCATCAACCTACCACTGTGTGGATGCTGCTATGGCTCAGCTTAAGGTTAGCTCATTCCAGATACACATTTTGAGTAGCTGGAGTTGCTTACCTAAAACAAACCTGCTTGGTCTAGTATAGACCAGGCCGAGAGGAGGCTGACTGCATTTACTCCTGGGAACAGACAGGGACAGGGTCACTTGTCAACCAAACTTTCCACTTGAAAACTGGACACCAGGCAACAGGGGAGCCAGAAGGGGGGGAGGGTGTACCTTAGGCCATGGCCCCTCCATTTTCCCCTGCCTTAAGGGTGAACATGCGGGGGGGGGGGGCAGTAATGGAGAGGAGCAAGCAGTGGGGAGGGGTTTGGGGGAGAGGCAGGGCAGAGTCAGGAAGAGATGGGGCAGGGAACAGGACTTGGATCAAAGCAGGGGGTTGCCCCAGACCCTGCACGCACAGTAGAGATGGCCCTGGATATAGGGAATTGGGGCCATGTGGCCTTGCCACAGCTCTGTTGCTGGCAGTCAGAATAAGGGGAACACAACAGGACTGAAGCTGGGAATAGGAAGGGCACATTAAAGTTTGTTTTGTTTTTTAAAGAAACAAACATTTTGCAAGACTTGCAACAAAATCATAGAAATGTAGGACTAAAAGGGACCCCGATATGCCATATAATCAAGTCCCCTGCACCGAGGCAGAACCAAGAACCATCTCTGACAGGTGTTGTGTTCATAACACCTCAATAATGGAGATTCTACAACCTCCTGAGGCAATTTGTTCCAGCGCTTAATCACTCTGACAGTTTAAAACTTTTTCCTAATATCCAACTTGAACCTCCCTTGATTCATTTTAAGGTCATTGCTTCTTACCTTGTCCTCAGTGATTAAGGAAAACAATGTATCATCCCTCCTCTTTATTAAAACCTTTAGCATACTTGAAGACTGCTATGTCCCCGCCTCAATCTTATCTTCTCCAGATTAAACAAAGCCATTCTTCTCAGTCTTTCCTCAAAGGTCCTTTTTACTAGATGTGTAATCATTTTTGTCACTCCCTTCTAGACAGTCTCCAGTTTGTCCACGAGTTTCCTAAACGGTGGTGCTCAGAACAGGCACACAGGACTCCGAGCTCTTATCAGGGCGTTTAGACTGTCATGATTTTGCACAAATATGTTTAATGGAAAAGATTTGCTTTTGCGCAAAAGCATCCATGCCAGTGTAGACGCTCTCTTGCACAAGAAAGCTCTGATGACCATTTTAGCCATCGGGCTTTCTTGCGCAAGAAATTGATGTTGCTGTCTACACTGGCCCTCTTGCGCAAGAATACTTGAGCAAGAGGGCTTATCCCTGAGTGGGATACATTACAAAGTCAGTGTTCTTGCGCAAATACTCACGGGCAGTGTAGACAGACGGCAAAATTATGCCAGTCTAGACGCAGCCCTTGTGTTTTGCTTAAAACTCTCCCTTGCTAAAACATCCCAGTTGTTTGTGTCTTTTGCAACAGTATTACGCTAGGAGATCAACCTCCTAGCATTTGATTTAGCAGATCTAATACTGTGAGTTGATATGCCCTTCCAGCCTGGTTGTGGACCACTGATAACTACTCTTGGAGAATGCTTTTCCAAACAGTTTTGCACCCACTTTACAGTGTGTTTGTTTAAGCCCCTTTTTCTCTAGTTTCCTTATGCAAAAGTCACGTGAGACAGTATCGTGAATGAGGTTTTGGCAGCTCTGAAATATACCCTTAGGTCTATTAAGCCTTTGGATGACAGTTGTGGAACCAGATTCTCCTTTTTTAGAAGGATACTCATAAAAACAGAAGAAGGAACGTATCGGCTCAGACCACTAGTTTATCTAGCCCCGTATCCCATCTTCTGACAGTGGCCAATGTCAGATGCTTCAGAGGGAATGACTAGAATAGTTCAAATCATCCATTATCAGTCATCTATTCCCAGCTTCTGACAGTTGGAGGCTTAGGGACACCTAGAGCACGCAGTTATGTCCCTATCTTGTCTAATAGCTATTCATGGATGTATCTTCTATGAGCTTACCCAGTTCTTTTTTTGAACCCAGTTATACTTTTGGCTTTCATAACATTCTGTGGCAGCAAGTTCCGCATGCGTTGAGTGAAGAATTTCCTTGTATGGTTTTAAACTTGCTGCTTATTACTTTCATTGGGTGACTCCTGTTTTGCGATGTATTTGTGTATCCCTTTCTGAAGATCAGCCTCAAAGCTGATATGAGGTGTGCCTGACTGCAAACAGGGGAGGCAGGCAGTGTTCCCTCTAATCTCTTCCTTCCATGTGCGGATTATTTCCAGCCACGTGTGGAATAAAATTTTGATGTGCCTCACCAGTAGAAACAAAAAATGTAGCTTTGGGCATTCTGCTAGTCAGCAGAGCTGCATCTGAATCTTTCCTGAGCAGCTGGACAAGCACACAGCTTACAAGAAACACTGGTGGTGGGTGAACCTTGGGTTCTGGGCAGCTAGCCTCCAGCCCAGCCAGCCTCTTCTGCCTGAGGTACCACCCTTCCTACCCCCTTTTCCCCCATCCCAGTCCTGATACATTTCCAGCTCCAGAGCATCAGGCAAGCAGGTGGCATGGCCCCCTGTACCCCAGCTTCAGAGTGCCAAGCCAGGCACATGATGTAGCCCCTCCACCCTCAAGTGACAGCTCCGGCCACCCCGAGCCCCAGGCTGCAGGTCAGCCCCACTAGACCCAGTCCTGGGCCCTGAGGGAAGAGCTGCAGAGTGCCAGCTGCAAGCAGAAAGATTCTGTGGGTGGACCATGGGCAGTAGGGGCAGCCCATCCGCATAGGTGAACAAGGTGGTTGCCTAGGGCACCAAGATAAATGGGGCACCAAACGGTGGCACAATATCATTGAGGGGTTTGGAGGTGGGGGCGTTGATTGCATGGTTCACCTAGGGTGCCAGTTGCTGGCAGCTAGTCTAGGGCTGCCCCTGATGGGCAGGACAAGGCCTTTGGTACCTGCTGCTGTGGCCCATAGCTATTAAGGTAATTTCTCCAGCCAGGGCTCCCTAGATCACAGCAGTATGTCTTCACACACACACTCTTTCTTGGTTACCCTTCATCTACATCTGCTATGCTGTGAACTGTGGATGGCAAGGATGAAGAATTCCCCTTTCTAGTAGTATTGTGCTACCATTTCATTTAGTTTCACTTTTCCCTCCTGTAATATAAAATAAGGTTCTTGTGGGACCAAATTAGCCTAATTGAGAATCAATTAGTGTTTTGTTGTTAACGTCACTGGTAGCAGAATATGATCCCTACCTACCCTTGTGAATTCCTTTAATTCTCAGCTTAACATTATACATGTTCTGTAAGGAGACACCATCGAAGCACAATAGGTTTTGGAAAAACAAGCTTTTACAAAAGCTTTAATCCTGTAGATATATTTCCATGATTTAAAAAAAAAAAAAACTTCCCATGGGAAATGGTTTCTTTTTAAACATTCCCCTGCGATATTTATGATCAGACCCTGCAATACTATGCTGCTGCACTAAACTCCATAGAGAAATTGATTGGAAACAAACAAACTGAGTAACACTCTAGCCCCGCAAACCTAGTAGTAAAGAGGAAGTATTTGCAGGAGTGTTTGTGGAAACAAGGCCTACTTTACCTTAAGGCTATGTCTACAGTAGGAGTTTTTGCTGGAAGAGGCAATGCAAATTAAGCGTAGATTAGCATATTGTCATGCTTCGTTTGCATAATCTCCTCCGATGCCTTTTGTGGATGAGGTTTTTGCGCAAAAACAGGCAGTGTGGACATGTCCGTTTTGCGCAAAAACTCATTTTTGCACAAGCTCCTTATGCCTCTCTTCATTTGTACTGCCCCTTCCAGCAAAAACTTGTAGCATAGACACAACCTAATTGTCCAATGAAATAAAATAAAAATATAAGCAGTGCAATTAGTAACAAAATAAGTTTAATTTAAAAGTTATATTTTTAATAATGTATCACTCTACTCTATACAGACCAGATTCTTCTTAATATAGTTTTGGGTTTTTTTTACATTTTTTGTCATTTTTGTCTTGATCTTTGTCACAAATCTAGTAGGTTCAGAAGCTAAAATGGGGAGGGGGGTTAAATTACTTAGAAAAGTTAGAGGTCTTCAAGTCAACTGGACGTAATGAAATGCATCCTCAAGAATATTAAAGGATCCAATTGAGGAGGTTTTTGAGCCCTTAGCTATCATCTTTGAAAAGTCATGGAAGACAAAAGAGATTCCAGAAGACTGGAAAAGGGCAAATATAGTGCTCATCTGTAAAAAGGAAATAAGGGCAATCCAGGAAACTACACACCAGTCAACTGAAAGTCTATGCCAGGAAAAATAATGGAACAAATAATTAAGGAATCCATCTGCAAACATCTGGAAGATAAGGCGATAGGTAACAGCCAGCATGGATTTGTAAAGAACAAATCATGTCAAACAAACTGATAACTTTCTTTGACAGGATAACGTGTCTTGTGGATAAGGAAGAAGTGGTAGACCAGGTATACCTTGACTTTAGTAAAGCATTTCATACAGTTTCATATGACCTTCCTATCAGTAAACTAGGGAAATACAATGTAGATGAGGCTACTATAAGGTGGGTGCATAACTGGTTGGATAACTGTTCTCAGAGGGTAGTTATCAATGGTTCACAGTCATGCTGGAAGGACATAAGTGGGGTTCTACAGGGATCAATTTTGGGATCAGTTCTATTCAATATCTTCATCAACTGTTTAGATAATGGAATAGAGAGTACTCTCATAAAGTTTGCAAATGATACCAGGCTGGAAGGGGTTGCAAATGCTTTGTAGGATACGTTTTTAATTAAAAACGATCTGGATAAACTGGAGAAATGGTCTGAAGTAAATAGGATGGTGTTCAGTAAGGACAAATGCAAAGTACTCCACCTAGGAAGGAACAATCAGTTTCACACACACAGAAGGGGAAGTTTCAGGGGGTAGCAGAGTTAATCTGTGCAGGATAAACTTAAAAAACAACAAATGGTCTGGAAGCACTTTATATAAACTTAAAAAACAACAAATGGTCTGGAAGCACTTTATAGACTAACAAAACATGTAGAAGGTATCATGAGCTTTTGTGGGCACAGCCCACTTCTTCTGATGACCAGAGTCATCTTCATATGACTAAGGAGTACAGGCAGTCCCCGGGTTACATGGATCCGACTTACATCAGATCCCTACTTACAAACGGGGTGAGGCAACCCCACACTAGCTTCTTCCCCCCAGCAGAGCAGAGAGAAGCGAAGCTAGCGCTCCCCGCTCCCTCCCCCCCCCCCCCCCGCAGCAGACCAAGGAGACGCGGAGCGGCTTTTCTCAGCAGACACCTCAGCTTGAGAATAAAGGACTGAGGGAAGTGAGGTGTGGGAGAATAAAACTGAGCTCTGGAGAAATGTTTGGCTAGAGTTTCCCGTACAATATGTACCAGTTCCGACTTACATACAAATTCAACTTAAGAACAAACCTACAGTCCCTATCTTGTACGTAACTGGGGACTGCCTGTACTGCAGAAAGGGATCTAAGGATCATAAAAGATCACAAGCTAAATACAGTGTGACACTGTTGCAAAAAAGCAAACATGATTCTGCGCTGCATCAACAGGAGTGTTGTGAGCAGGATAGGAGAGTCATTCCTCCACTGTACCCTGCACTGATTAGGCCTCAGCTGCCTCAACTGGAGTCTTGTGTCCAATTCTGGGCATCACATGTATGGAAAGATGTGGACAAATTGGTGAAGGTCCCAGAGAAAAGCAACAAAAATGATTAAAGGTCTAGACAGCATGACCTATTACAAATACAAAGTGCAGCACAATTGAAAATAAAACAAACTATGCAAAGAGGATAAGAGAAGCCTGTCTGTGGCAAACAGGAAAGGCAAACCTCATGAAAGAAGCGTTGTAATAAAAGCAGCATCCCAATATGAAGAGTTCTGTGTGAGCTGGGCAGCATGTCTCTTGCACCAGCAGAAGGTGGTCCAAGAAAAGAAGTGTCCTCAGGCACCTTGTGACAGTAAAAACAACCACCGCCGAAGTTGCTCAGTTTTTGCACGAAAAAAGGAAACGTCTGGAATCCAGCCAGTCTGTAACAGCATCATCGGATCACAGGATGCGGGAGCCACGCGTGTTCACAAATTACAAGTAGCTGTAAGGAGGAGGGGGGAGTTGCGGCTACAATAACTAATTAAATTAAACCCTCCCATGGTAAAAGGAGGCTTCTATTCACTTCCACGGTCTTAAGCAGGCAAGGGAAGAGTCAGGAAGCCGAACGCACATTTTTCGGGGGCGGGGAAGCAGCTCCTGTATTAGACCAACTTCTGTTGGTGAAGCGAGACAAGCTTTTGAGGCGTGGGGGGCTGGGAGGGGGCTGGCAAGGGGCTTCCACTGGTCTCCTCCCCCCTCCAGCACTTGCGTTCGTGCCTCTTGGTTCAGATGTTGCTTCCCTGTTGCTGCCATGTGGCAGCTCTTTAAAAGCATTCCCCAGCGTAGCCGGGTATAAGCCCTTCGCCTTTTACTAAAGAGCTCCCTGGAGAAGCCCATTTACGAAGCCAGGCGGGGACCCCTGGAGCTTGCTGGGGCTTTCCAGACTGGGCCTGGGGGACAGGGCGCGTTTGTTGCATCGTCGTGGGTGGGGAGAGGGGTGATTCTTATGCAAAGTAAAGCCGAGAAAAGCTCACAGGGAGAACAATGCACACGCCGGCTGCCCGCAGCTCAGGACGTGAGAAATCAGCGGGTTGAGCAAGAGCTTGCGTAGGTGAAGCAGGTAAATGATGAGGCGGTGATTTCGTTAGGAAACAGCCCTGGAGGAAGCGGTATTAAGAGGTGGTGGGGGGGGGGCAGGAGTGGGCGGCGCTCGCCCCGAGAGCCGTGCCCGGCGAGGGCGGGGCTGCGGGCGAGGTCGGTGATAGGTGACGATCGGTGCCGTGGCCGTATTAGAAGGCAGAGTGCAGCGAGTCGGGTTCTTTGCAGCTGCGGGCGGCTGAGCGCGCACGTGAAGCGGGGACCCCGGGAGCTTCGCACAGCAGCAGCAGCCAGCCAAGGAGGGAGGATGAGAAGCGTGTCAGCCGCGTGGTTGCTCGCGCTCTGCTTGCAGGCAGCTTGCTCGGTGAGTGGGGGCTCCCTCTGGGGCGGGGTCCCTGCAGAGCCCCGCTGGGCCAGGGCGGGCTCCTGGGGCGGGAAGCGGGCCCCGCGCCGGGAAGGGGGTAAGAAGGGGGGGGCGGCTGCTTCACTTCACCCCCCCCCCCCTTACAATTAACCAAAGCGGCTCCGTGGGGGGCGAGGCTCCAGCCCCGCGCTGGCCGCCTTAGCGGGGCTGCCGAGGCGGCCGCAGCAGCCTCCTTGCAACAGGTTAGTGGAGCCGCCGCTAGTTGGCCAGCCCCGGCGGGCTTCGTTCACAGCCCCCCTCCTGGCTCCCTTCTCCCTGCCCCTCCTCTGGCGGGCCGGATATTTGCCTCGCCTTTGTGCTGGTCGCTGCACGCTGGCGGGGGTGGGCTGCTGGGAATTGCCGGAGGAGGGCGAAGGGCCAGGCTCTCTCGGGGGCCGCCTGCCAGCCCTCCGCCAAAGGAAGGGGCCCTCCGCGCCTGCCGCAGGGAGGAGCGCAACTAGCAGCTGGAAGCAACTAAGAGGTGGCTGCTGGCGGCTTCCCGCGCCAGGCCTTTCAAACAGACCCCCTAGAGCCGCTGCCTAATTAAAAATCCAACTCGGAGGCAAGAAGTGCAGCCAAGGCGGGGACAGACTTAATCAGACACGCGGTCCCGCTTCAGGGCTAGGAGGAACACGCTCCCGCCCCCTCCTCCCTCGCCATGAGCTAGGCTGGCCGCTACGTTATAAAATAGTGGAGCGCTCTGCTGCTGAATTGGCTACTTAAAGCGAGAGTCCGGCTGGGAAAACTCTCGACAGATTTCCCCACATCTAGATGTTTTGTCGGGTACTTGTTTGTGCTCCTGCTGTGGCGCTAAAACAAACTTGTGATTGTAGTTTGTTCCCTCGTGCCTAAACCTTGCTTGGGTTTTCTAAATGAAATGCGTAGTGGCTAACATGCCTAGTTAAAAAAACACAACTTCTTTCATTCAGCGTCCTGGTTATATTAAACTCTCTTCTGTAGTGAGTTACCTGCTGTCTGCCATGTCTGGCTGCTGACTTGGCTTCTGCAGAAGGCCCTAATCCGGTTTCTACATCCCTGAGGAGAGCGTCTTGCTTGGAGTTGCTGATTTTCTAGATAAATCACCATCTCCTTTGCGTGCTTACCATGTGGCTTCCTAATGGTGGATTAACAAAGCAGTCTTAATTAGATTCTGCAGATCGACCTTTCCCTTACTACCCCAGTGAAAACTTTATCTGCAGACAAAGAATATCTGGTCTAAAAAAAAAAAAAAAAAAAAAAAACCCCAAACGGCAGCCTTATAATGTGCTTTCAACATTCTCCAACTTGGGGTGGATCTCCATAGTCACTTATGTTGTAGCCACCAGATGTCAGCACTGAATAGCAATTCCCTTCAGTGCTCTTCCCTGGGTCTAGTTGGCAAAGTAATTGGACAATGCATTTCAAAAATTGTGTTGCGCTTATGCTGACTGCATAAATTAGCCATTCCATAGGAAACATGGTCTAACTTGAAAGAAGTGGAAAAGCACTGACCTATCATTAAAGTGGTTGTAAACACTCACTGATCCATAAAAACTACCTCTTGGAAGTGTCCCCACTTCATAAAAGTCACTCAAGGTGACAGTGAGTTAATGGCAGAAACAAGACTGGAATTAAGCAATGCCAGGCTCTCAGGCCCATACCTCATGTGAACAAGTGCACCACATCTTGAGTGACAAAGTCTGTGTAGTGCCCATCTTTATCCACAATACAAACACAGTATCTGACTTTGCACCTGCACTATTCTGGTAGTCTCTTCCTCCACTCAGAGTTCCACTTGTGGCATGCAACTTCTACCAAGACAACAGGCTCCTCTGTTAAATGACCTTTCCTGAATACTGAACTGCCCCCTCCTAGGTGAATTTCAAATGTTGTCTAATCCAGTGAGGGAAGGGAAATTTGAAATCCTGAAGAGATCTCAAAGCTTTTCAGGGTAGAGGGGGGGGGAAAAAAATCAGAACACTTTTACAAAGGTAGAGTACTACAGAGTTCTCCTGGCTGTCAGATAAAAAAACAAAGGGTTGTGGTGTAGAGAACCTATAAATCAGTTATGCCTGCCCAAATTAGGAAGAACTGTCACTGCAGTCCTATTGCTGCTGCTTCATATTTAATTTGTGACTTGAGCTCCAGAAATCAATCCTTTTTATTAGGTCTCAGAGCAGTAGATGGGCCCAACCTGTGGGATATTAAAACTCTGAATTTTATTCCTGTGAATAACTTGGCCTTCTCCAGTCCATCTCTGCCAGGGTAGGCCAAGTACTGTTGGGTTCTGGCCAGCCAGTTGGTGGAACTGGTTTTCTCTTATCAAGAGGCCCTTATGCATAAATAGATATCTATGGGGTCCTATAGACATCTAGCATTCTGATAGCAGAAATAATCTAAACTAGAAGATATGGCGGGTTTAAAGACAATTCTCCAATATTGGGAAGAACAAACTGAGCAAAAAAGCCTCAATTAATGTGTCAATGTTGCGTGCTGCCTGAATAACTTCCCTTTTAGCATGGGCAAGTTACGTGCCAGAGATCAAAGCTGGTTTACCCCTCAAGCTGCCCTTGACCCACAAGATGAAGTTTACTGATTTAAGATTACTGAAGATGACGAGCAATGCTGTGTAGGCTTCTGTCTACTTGGGATTCCATCTAGTATGCTGGGACCCCATCCAATGTACTCTATGCTACCAGTGTGTTCTAGCTAGTTCCTACTCCTGCAAGTCTGAGGAGTGGGCTGTAAACCATTCTTGGAGCGCTTCTGATACAACTATGCAACCAGGAACACTGCTCAATAGCTGGTCTTGACATGTGGCTGCATGATGCTGCAGAACTATCTTTTCCTGTTCCTCGGTTTGTCATATTGGTATGTTGCCTGCTTTCTAAGAGCAGGGGGTTTCTTGTGCTGTAGTTGGAGGAAGAGGAGAATGTGTTTTATTGAGGATAGTGAGATACAGTACAGCGTGACCTGTTCAGTCTCTAAACTAATAGGGTGGAAAATGAGAAGGGCGTGACACTTACGTGGACTGTGAAGAGGGGGGGAGGTTACCCTCCTGAGTTCCAAAGCTGTATAGGGGTAGAAGGCTGTTCCTTGTATTGCTTGAGGGGGCTCTTGTGGTAACTGTGCCTTGCTGTAAGAGTGGATATGTCTGTACATGGCGTAGGAACCTGGAATATGTCCATCTCCCCACTGGCTTTCTGACACTGTCACATTGCTTCATGGGCTGTCTGCTACTTTTCCTGGCCCCACACTTGGAAAAGATCCTCCCCTCTGATAGAGCCCATGACCATAGCAGCAGTGTTCTTGTTCCACATATGCAACTTGTCCTTTAGGATTGCACAGGATTTAGTTCAGTGACCTTAGTAGCCTATGATCATTTTAACTGGCTGATGTTGTCACATAGCTACTAATTTTTAGAACAGCTTCATTATTGGTCTATTCTTGCTGTGTAATACACTTCATAGGGCCCTAACAAATCTACAGCTGTGGCGGCAGGCAGGCATAGTGCAATCCCTCTCCAGCCTAGTTAGGGGAAAACTGCATTTGCAACTTCCATGTTCTAAAAATCGTGCTTGGCTTCTAATGAGGCATAACTCCCTGACTGCCTTAGTACAACTGAATGCTGCAGTGCAGGCTAGCAAAAGACTAGCAGAGTGGGCAAAGAACCTGGCTTTGCTTTGTATTCAGTGTTGAAGACAATTTCAGGGGTGATACAAGTCATAGCGAGTTGAAGAAACCTGTAAATCTTCTCAAATAGAGACACAACTTCAAGTTCAAGTGCACTAACCTGAATTCTTGCTAGAATAATGCTTCGATGTAGTCTACATTGAGCATGCATTGCAGTCTGGGTCTCATTGTCTTAAAATGCTGTAGGGACTCCTACAAACCTTGCTTTGCGACTCCTGGTGTCAAATGTGGACCCTCTGAATGCCTTATTCTAGAAGTGTGAGAGCCCTTCAAGTGTCTTACCTGGAGCCAAACATGCTTGGTGTTCAGCAGAGTCTGTCATAGAAGTAGTGGCTGTGGAGACTTTTCTTGCAGAGAACTCTAAGGCTGTGTCTACATTGGTGCGATCTTGCACAAGTACACTGACGTTCTAATGTGTGAAATCAGTGCTTCTTGCACAAGAACTCTGATGCTCCCACTCAGGAATAAGCCCTCTTGCGCAACTGTTCTTGCGCAAGAGGCCAGTGTACACAGATAACATGAATTTCTTGTGCAAGAAAGCCCTATGGTTAAAATGGCCATCAGTGTTTTCTTGCACAAGAGAGGGTCTACACTGGCATGGATGCTCTCTTCTAGAAGAGTTTTTTCACAAGAACTCTTCCTCAAAAGAGTTCTTGTGCAAAATCATGCCAGTGAAGACGTAGCCTAAGGGTAGGTCTATGTTATGGGATAAGGTTTAATTAAGATAGGCAATTTCAGCTATGTTGAGTGGGTAGCTGATATCAAAGTACCTTAATTTAACTTTTGGCGCTGCCCATGCTGCAGGGCATTGAAGGGAGAGTGTTCTCCCTTCGACTTCCCTTACTCCTTGGGGAAGCAGGACTACTGGTATCAACCGGAGTACCCCTCTGTTTGACTTAATGTTATCACTAGACTCACTACTTCAAACTCTGGAAGATTGACAGTGGCAGCTTTGGCCTTCTCTGTAGGGTAGACATACCCTAATGGAGTCCAATGTTTACTCCCTAAGTTAAACCTTCATTCTAGTTCATTTCAAACATTAATGTTGTCACTTAGTTGCCTAGAAACAGGCTGATGTAGGTTTTGGTGAGTGTTCCACAGGAGATCATTCATTGCTATGAATGGAACATAAAATACAAAACTTTTTAAAATTATTTCTGTGCAGAAAAGGGTAATCTGCAAACACAGCTCTTAAAACACTGTTCAGTTTACAGTATAGGCTTTCTAGCAAACCTAGCTGAATTCTTGCTAGGTCCAGGACTGTAAGATGTAAGAAATGTGGTTAAGTTGTCTCTGCACCCACGTGGAACAGTGTTCTGTGCTGGGAACTACATGACTGCTTGCATGTTTTATGACTTGGCCTGTAAGGCGTACAAACTTTCTATCTGCAACTGGAATGTTCAGTGATACAGAACTCAGAGTGAAGGCAACACACGAGCATTTCATTTTCTGTCATCTGAGTCTTGGTTATAAAACTTGTGTATCTCTGAAGGTAACAAAGCAGCTAAACTTTCAGTACTATATGCTATCCTAGGGTTTTTTTTCCAACAGCCTTGTGTAGGCCTAATATTGGGCTTGCAATCCTCATCCTCTGTATAGCATGCTTGACTTGCATTTAATAGCATCAAATGTGTACCTAACACCAGGTTCCTAAGTAAGCAATGCCTTTTCAAAGATCAAAAGCTGAATATTGGGGTCTGAAGACTTCTTACAACAGGTTTTTTCTCAGAATAACATTTTCTAGTGGAATCTCTGGCTCACTGGGAATGAACTTCCTCTACAGGGGCAACTGAATTCTTAAAATGTTGCACTCTTTTATGGCTCTTCATCCTCTATGCATAACCTGGAAACCCCTCTGGGGCTGTTTTGGCTTAAATAAAGTAATAAAAATGACTTGCCTGGCTTAATATCTGGGTATAGTGCTCTTAGTAGTCAATCTTTCTTCTCCCTCCCCCTGCTTTGCAAAGTGATTCACTTACATTGAACAGATGGCTGTATTCCACAGCACTGTCTTCTGGTTTGTGGTATCGGAAAGCTTTCCAGAATGAAATGATTAAATCAAAATGTAGAGGAACAGAGCTCAACTCTGTAGTGGATGACTAATGTGTTTATGGGATTGCTTCCCTCTCCCCCCCCCCCCCCTTTTTTTTTTTTTAAAAAGGATTATCTTTAGTAGTTGGCAATTGGGTAGAAACTAGCAAGGAACCGAATTATCAGACATTCACTTATGGGGCGTGGAGGGGGTCAATACTGCTCTTAAATGGTGAGGCATTCTTTGAGTATCAAGCATGTGGATCAGCGTGATCTGATTGACTTGCTGTACACAATCTTTTTTCACAATGCTTTTGATTCTGTCCCTCACCAAAGACACTTAGAGAAACTCCATTGTCATGGGATGACAGGAGTAGTCCTCTCAGGGATCAGTGGTTTAAAAGATAGGAAACAGTGTAGGCCCATTCTCCAAATGAGGAAACTCTTGAAATTAACCTCTTTCAAGTATCTGTATTGGGATCTGCACTGTTCAGCATAGTGTGAGAAGGGTAAATAATGAATTAACTGTCTGCAAAGTGTCCCAAGTCCAGAGTTATCATGAGATGTCACATGTTTACCCTTGCCATACAAAAACCAGGGGTGTCACATGCAATAGACAGCGGGTATAATAAAATAGGTGGAAGTAGTTTTCACAATGCACAATTAACCTGTAGAACTCACTGTTATGGGATTCTGTGATGGCCAAAAGTATAACTGTGTTTACCATGAGATCATAGAATCATAGGACTGGAAGGGACCTCGAGAGGTCATCGAGTCCAGCCCCCCGCCCTCAAGGCAGGACCAAGCTCCACCTACACCATCCCTGACAGATGTCTATCTAACCTGTTCTTAAATATCTCCAGAGAGGGAGATTCCACCACCTCCCTTGGCAATTTATTCCAATGTTTGACCACCCTGACAGTTAGGAATGAGTGAGCTCTACCGCCTAAACTGAGAGCCAGCAGGCTTTAGAGCTTAAGCTGAAGAGGCTTCTACACTAAAGCTCCAGAGGTCCCAGGTTCGAATCTGCCTGCAGGCGGTTACACCTGCATTAGGTATTGCACATTATTTTACCAACCAGGTCTCTGAACATAACCTACACAGAGCAGGAACTTCTCTATAGTAGTCTAGCATTTCTCTTCTGTTCTTGAAACTACACTTTTCCACATGTAATTGTAAATGTGCAAAAATTGAAAAAAGGACCCTGTTTCCTAGACAGAGCTCTATTTTTCTCTGGGGATATGCAGAACATGGCTGCTTTAAAGACCCCTGCTTTCACTTCTCACCACCCCAAAAAATCTGAACTAAGTTCAGAAGATGCATTATCTTTCTCTTAATTAATCTTGCTGAATTAATATGGGAAAGGCTGTCTGACAAATGGCCATTAGTGCTCCTGCTCTAACCAGCATTCCTATTGCTAACCTGAGTGGCATCCAGGGGTTACTAGAATAACAGACTTCATGGAAATCTGGGGGTGGGTAGGGAAGAATAGAGCCAGCTTACCATCTGGAAAGCAAGTAACGGTTAACTAACAATTTCAAGATTAATGTTTCTTGTAATGCTACTTACAAAACTACAGTGTCTGGGGTCTGCATGAAATTCCCTGCAATAATACTATGGCTGCCAGCCTTTCAAGGAAAAATATGCTTGATTCTCTTCTGCCTTAAAGTAAATTAATGATTTAGACCAGTCCCCTAATTCAGGCAAAATAGAACTTAAATGGGGTACAAATCCTAGTGATCTGTAAATCCTGTACAATTTTACAAAGTGTGGAACAGAGCCAGGTTGCAAGCCACATCTTAATAAAATAGTGTAAATCCTACAAAGTGTAACTTAATTTAGGGTTTGGGCCATTAGTAGTCTGTTCTCTTAAAGAGATCAGAGGGCTCTGGCTTCTAAATTAAGATCATATGTGCTGGAAAGTGTTTACAGTTCATGCTGCCTTATTTATCACATGCCTCACTGTCATACAACAGACACAGGAAGGCAGATTTAAACTTACTCAGAATTTTGCCTGCATGGGATTTGGAGAGGGAGTCTCCAGTTGCAAAATAGGAGGTTGGGTAACTTGCATCTGTCAGCATCTTTCCATGCTAAGTGTATTTTAGCTTGTTTCTTATCTCTGTATGCTTCCTTAGCTACAGAAGTAAGTCCCAGTTCCAAGAACAATGGACCACCATAACTCGGGGTCTCTGCAGTCTTCCCTGTTGTGGTTTGTCTGGGTTAGAGTCCTTTGAAGTTGAACTGGACACTTCTGTTGCTACACCTGTTTGTAGGATACTTATCAATAACCCAGATGCTAGTTAGAAATGTCAGCAGGCTGATTGAATTCATGTTTGAAGGGACATAGGGTGCCTATGTGAGGTTTAGTGGATTAAAGGAATCACTCCGGCTAAGGTGGGGAGTGTGGAAAATCTGTCATTGGCAAGCACTGAAATGGACAGCCATCTGGTTTTTCACACTTAAATATCTACAACAGGTCAGTGTGCTTAAATGGTATCTGGGTGGAAATGGGCAAGTATTCTAAGCTTGCGTGAAATTGCATTTTAAGCCACTGAACTTTCCTGTTGGGTTTGTAATTTACAGATGTGAAAGTGGCAGGCTTGTAGTAACTTGCTAGCTATTAGTACCAAACCAGTTGAACCAAAGGACAGCTTCTGGGTGTTAGCTATTCTTTCCACATGCAAGTGTGGAGGTGTGGAGGGTCAAACAAGAGGGCTGCTTGGGCAGTGAAGAGTGCTCTTTCTAGCTCATCCTTGCAACAAATGAGTCATGGGCTGTAACAGAATAGCTGTTGAGCTTAATCTCCCAAAAGTTACCTAGTCTAATTTTTCTATCCTCAGAGACCTGAAGGATGTGGTCATACCATTTGGAGCTTCTGTCCAGGGTTTCTGATCTTTATCATAAGAGCTAGTCTCCTTGTGCTCAGTCCCCATCTCATAAAAATCCTGCCCAGCTGTTAAATGCACATTGATTTTTGGCTTGTCCTGGCAATCTGTAAGGAATAGCCAGTCAAGTGTGCTGTGGCAAGATGGATGCTATATATAGAGCAATTCTAAAAAACCACCTCTGGATTGTGCTAGGCTATTATGGGAGCTAAGAATCCTGTGTAGAGATCAGTGTATTAAAATACTTTAACTTGGATGCTGTAACACATTAGCTCATGCTAAGATTCCTCTGAACCAGGGTAGTGATTGACAACTGAAATAAGTACCTTACTATACGTCTACATTAGAGTACTGGCCTGTAGTCACAGAGGGTGCCTAAACAGTGGCACTACTTCAGGATACTTCTGACATACTGAAATAGTGTTTTCAATGTCTTGATGGTGCACCCGTTTCAAAATAACGGGTGCACTTTTCCAACAGCCCTGTAAACCTCGTCCCACGTCCCATTTCACATCAAAATTTTGAAATACGATAAGCAATCTGCATAACTTATTTTGCACTAAGTGCAGCGTAGATGCACATTGAGACACATTGATTAGCCATGTCTTACAAAGGATTCTACAAATTGCTTGACTTAAATAAATGTGTGATTGGGGCGGGGGAGGGAGGGGATGTGCTGATCCTAGCAGTTTGCTAGGCAAGGCTGAAAGTTCCTAACCAGACTCTAGCCTCTCATGCTTTGCTTATTAATTCCTTTAGGATCCCTTCACAAGGGGAGGAGCTACTCAGGGAGATTTTTTAAAAACTTCTCCTGGGTGAACAAGGGAGTCTTGTGAGTTTAGGAAAGGTGCATGAGTAGAGTTCTGCACAGATACAAATTTTGTATCTGCAAAAATGAGCTGTGGATGCTGAAACACGTGGATGTAAAATGGATTTGTAGGGCTCTTGTGCATGAGAACTGGATATCTTATTAAATATCCTCTAAAACTAGGTCAGTAAATCCTTCCCCTTTCAAAAAATAAACAATGTGGAAACATGCAGGTGGAAGTCCACAACAGAAGCAGCTACCTAGTCTATTGTAGTAATGCAGGACATGTGAGTACTTGCCATGTGGGCAGGTAGTATACATGTGGATTTGGTTCAGGCAGCTCAAAGCCTTTTGACTATAGGCTTTTGAGATCAGAGTGGTTTGACGCTCATTCTCACAGCACAGACACCAGACTGTCCTACAGAGAGCCTGCAGGAAGGAGAACATCAAACTGGAGTGGAGGGAAACAAAGCCCTCCTTTGAAGTGTTATGGTATCCTCCTTCAATAAGGATACCTCGGGGGCGGAGGGGAGGGGGAGGGACCCCTGTGAACAAGACCATAATGGAGGCTTGATTATTGGAAATATGGGTAGCTAGGTTTGTGATGACGGGGAGAACTACATGGTGAATTGTGTGCTGGATTGGAAGGTTGTGGACCTCTCAATGCTTGTGTAATGCTGGGGTGCAGGTGGTGATGGGGCACATGTAGGTAAAGTGAAACCGGGAAAGGTAGAGGAGAGGTCCTGGAGATGAGACTCGAGTTGAGCACATCCATGGTAAGGAAGTAAGCAACTGATAGAGGCAGCAGTGTGGGGTGGGGAGAGGGTGGATCTGGTGCTTGAGGGGGAGATGGCTTTTAAGCCAACACCTCATGGCCGCTGGCTGGTGCTCCCAGGATAGTGCATGTAGATGACAGGATTAATTGATATGCCCGGGCATATCAGTTAATTGTGTAGTCCTCTATCCAGTCACCCCTACTATGCAGGAAGGATGGGCTCCATTTAAACCAAAACCGAACTAGATTGCAGGCATGTGGAACACAAGATCGGAGATGTTTATAAACTCCGGGCTTGGGGAATGCAGACAGATGTGGAGGAACATAGTTTGGACAGACTCCTTCCTACCTTAGGGCAGGATTTACTAGAAGATACTGCAGCGGTTCTCATCTTATTTGGCCCACAATGTTATATGGGCCACATCCTATACTAACTCTATGGCCCTGAAGATTTCACAGCAGGCCTGTGAGCCACAGGTTGAGAACCACTGCATATATCCTAGTGGAAAGGAGGAGAGCAGTTAAATGAGCCCATTCAAATGCATCACATGAAGGCATACAATAATACTGACAAATTTTAGAAGTGCAGAAGCCTAAATAAAAAAATCTGTGAACTTGAATTGCTAGTATCAAATGAGGGTATTGATACAATGGCATAAACTTGAATGATGATCCAACGATAGTCAGTTACAGGTTATGGATAGACTTTCTGTATTTTGTAAATATTTTATGGTATAAATTCCAAGTTTGAACAGTGAGTGCAGCAGTAAGTAAATTTTATCAGCCATCTGACCAGGATGGTGACATGAATAATGATATGGTCAGATCAAAGGCTATAGCAACAGAACCTAGTGATGGGGGATTTCAGCAATCCCCATGTTGATTGGGAACAAGTCACTTCAGCATGGGATGCAGAGGATTTCTGGACACCATTAATCACTGCTTCTTGTATCAGTCAGTTACAGAACCCACAAGGGAAGAGGCAACTTCTGTCTTAAGTCCCAACTGGCATGCAGGGTCTGGTCCAAGAGGTAGCTGGAACTCAGGAAGAGCAACCATAATGCAATAACTTCTGGAGGAGGGAATACCAAGACACCCACTACAGCAGCATTTAACTTGAAAAAGGAAAATTACACAGAGGAGGCTAGTTAAATGGAAATGAAGAGGAATGGTCACAAGGGTGACATGTTTGTAAGGTACAGGTAAATTCCTTAAAAGAAAATACCAACAGGCTCAAATTAAATGTGCCCCACATGAAGTAAGAAGACCTACACAGTATCATGACTAAACAGAGTAAAAGAAGCCCAAAGATATACTTCAGGATTGCACATCTCCTCTCTATTTTACTCAGTAAAAAGTAGTATAAACTCAGGCAAGTGAAATGCAAACTTTTTTAGCCTGCCTAATTATAAACAACTCTTTTGCTGTTAGTGGCATTTGCTTGTTGCTCTTCAACTTAAGTACATCAGAAGCTGGAAGGCCAAAGCTAAATGCCTGTGGAAGATGTGAGGAAAATCCCTACACCTGAGCCATTCTTTTAGGTGAAAATATAAGTAACTATACCAGATTCAGGTGTGGGAGGGAGGTTTTGGAGCAAATTGATGTAATTAATAGTAACATACTAGGACCAGAGAACATTCTCCAAACTTGCAGAACTAATAACTTTAATATGTAGCTATCACTTAAATCAGTCTCTGTAGTGGCCAGCATATTGCTGTGGCACCTAGATACAGGGACATGCTGACCAATGGGGGAAAGCGAGACTCTGCAAAGTAGGTGAGCAGGCAGAGAATATTTTGTGGGCAGCTGTGCAGGGATTCACCTTAGTGAGAACTATGGTTGGGAGACTGTTGCTTCATATAGTGTACAGTCAACTTGTGGAACTGCTCACCAGTGGCTATTTTGAAGGCCAAAAATATAACTGGGTTCAAAAAAGTATTTAATTTCATGGAGGATAGGTCTGTCACTGGCTATTAACTAAAATGGTCAAGGATGCAATGCTATGCTCCAAGTGTCCTAGATCTGACAGAGCTGTGGCTTGATGACTTAATTGCTCTGGTCTGGTCATTTCCTCAGACACATCCAGCTCTAGCCATTGTTGAAAGCTTGGATCCTGGCTTAGAACAATTGGACTGACCCAGCATGGCCATTCTGTACAGTAGAGACTTTGAAATCAGTAAGTTTTATGGAACCACAAGAGTGCTGCTTCACTGAAAAGTGCTGTTGCAAAACCAATTATTAGCTAGTTTGACTTGCTCTAATACCCTTCTGAGTTGCATGTTAAGCAAAGAGACCGGCACATGAGATTCTGTAGTAGCAATAAACCTGGTATTGGCTGTGAAGGAAAAGCTGAAATGGGAAATCAATATTCTGTACAAAGATCTGGAAAAATGGTACAATAAGACCTGGTCTCTGTACACCCTTTGTCCCAATATAACTCACGCTTATGGGTGTGACAGTCTTACACCGGTACAATATCTTGATATAAATGCTATTATACCAAAGTTCATGTTGCGGCTTATTTCCATAGTGAAAGGAGACTATTGTAGCACGTGGTAGAGTGGATACGTAGGTATCCTGTTGACCTTGTCCAGTGGCATGGGGAAAGGTTTCCTGTGTTGTGCTACAATAATTAACAGAATACAACTCCTGCATCTTTCAGCTATGCTCTTTGCCTTAGCTAAGCTACCATTTTAATTACATAACTTGAAATGCATCAAACATGGCTGTATTAGGAATACTCAGACTAACCTCCCAATAAGATGGGCTTAATATGGGGTGGGCAATCATTTTAGCCTGGGGGCCCCCCCAGAAGGGATGGGGGTCCTAAATGGGAAGGGGTGGGGCTACCCCACCCCCACACCATGATTAGTCTGGGGTGGGGAAGCCTCTTTGCCCCCCTTCCCACTAGGCACCCATGCCCTGGAAGAGGCTTCAGACTCCCCCACCCCCAGGCTAATCAGGGTCTGGGGGCAGGGGAGTGCAGGAGGCCTCGTCCCACCCTGCACTTTGAAGTGCCACAGACTCCTTGCAGGGTCGGGGTAGGGCGAAGGAAGCTTTTTCAGATAAAACCCGATAGTGTAGACCTAGCCTTAATGCTTTACTGGACAAAACATTCAATATACTAGAACACTGCATTTGTATGTGCCATGTAAGCCTTCATAACTTCAGTCACTCAGTTACAGGTCTTTAGGATGGGACATTCTGAAAGGCAGACTTAAATGCATGCAATGTTATATAAATTAGTGAGTGAGTATATATGCAGTCTTTCAGCTGTGGAGACTTCTTCCTAACTTGTCTGCTGTAGTTGGCAGCACAGGCTTGCCAATGCTGGGGAGGGGAGCCCCAAGCCTAGGGGCCAGATCTAGGTAAACCAGGGGCCGCAGGTTACCCAACCCTGCTCAACAGCATTACTCTTCAAGAGCAGCGAAGCATGAATTGCACTGCAGTTGACCTAGCTGTGAGCCAACAGTGTTGGCTACAATAGACCACCTAAGCTCTGCAATGACCAATAAATATTGGTGGTTCTCTAGTGCAGGCAATAGCATGCAGGAAGCATGGACTGGTGGAAGTAGGGGAGCAAAACAACATTTGAAAGACTGCTGAATTGAGCAGAACTTTGAGTGCTTGTAAAAGTAAGCTCCTTGGGGCATGTCTACCTGTTTGTACAGTGCCTGGCATAATGTGGGCCCTGATCCAGGACTGTAGCCCTTAGGAACTGCCCTGTGTAATGTAGAGAACCTTTAACTATTCTGGTACAAAAATTACAGCTTGTGCCTATCTCAGGTGACCTCTCCCTAGGCAAGCCTGGGATGAAATTCATCCTTTCAAGTTCTCTTGACTGCTTTCCTCACCCAGTCTCTTGCTCAAATCCACACTTAATGAATGAATGTATATATGTTGCTCTAGCATTGGTACAGGTTTGACTTCCCTGGTCTGGTGCCCTCAGGACCTGAATGGTCCCAGATCAGGGATTTTGCTGGATCGGGGAGGTCATATCTGGTCCCTTGCTACTGGCCTGCTGGCTGGCTGGCTCCCCCCACTGCTGCTAGCCATGTGCCTTGCCAGTTCTCTTCTCCCCCACTAAGTCTGGCAGTCCAGCTCCCAAGGCTCTGGGCTCCCAGCCCTGCAAGGCAGCTCTGGTGGAGCACGCTGGGCTCCTGGTCATACAGGGCAGCCCAGCTGACATGCTCTGGGCTACAGCCCCACTGGGCAGCCCCACTTGGGCATGCCTGGAAGCTCAGTTGTGGTGATCCCAGCTGCCGTCCCTCCACTGGGACTCTCCAGTCTTGGATCACTTGTGGTCCTTCTGAGAGTCCCAGTTTAGAAGTTTGATCTGTACTCTGCATGAGATGCTCCACCCCCAGATGAGTGGTAGGTAGAGGTAGTGTACTCCATTGGGGGGGGGTGTGTGTGGGGGGGGTGTGTGTGTGTGTAAACATGCTTGTGCACCTGTGACTTAATGCTCATCCCTTATCTGGGGGATAGGAGTGTCTTGTAGTCCCAAAGGATACACTACACGTAGCCACTAGACCTGTCATTATCTCTTCCCCCACCATTGAGGAGAAATCCCCTTAAGTGTAATGTTTTCTTCAAAAACTGGTCTGCCTTGTGGCTGTTAGTCCCCTGTAAGATAAACTGCCTGAAACTTTGCTCCTTTTCCAAAAGAGCAAGTGACACATGCCAAAATCAAAGCCTTTAGGCTCCACGTCTTCCATAACCTTGATTCCGTGGAATTAAAACAGGTGTGTTAAATCTGAATGTTAGAGTTTAGAGTGGTGATGTAGCACATAATGTGTTCACATTTTAAGCATTCAAAAATTCTTAACAATTTCAGACAAACTGGCTCTTGCTTTAAACTATAAACAATAATCATTCTTAGCAGCCCTGGTGTAACTTAAGGTGTTAATTCACACTAACAGGCTACGTCTACACAGCTTCCCTCTTCCACAAAAGCCTATGCAAATGAAGTGCAGATTAGCATATTGTCACATTTCACTTGCATAATTAAGAGCTGTTTTTGCACAAAAAGGCACTGTCTACAGTGCTTTTTTGCGCAAAACCCCCTCTTGCGCAAGAGCCATTCTTCCTGAAAATGAGGAATAGCAGCTCTTGTGCAAAAAGGCTCCTATTTATGCAAATGAAGTGCAGCAATTTGCTAATCTGCACTTCATTTGCATAGGCTTTTGTGGAAGAGGGAAGCTGTGTAGACATAGCCTTAAACTTCTCTGGCATACATGACTTTAGTTGAACTTCTTCCGAATCATTACTTGGAATGAGACTGAAATGAGCCATTCTTACTTCAAACCACACGGCTTCTAAAAGCCATGTGAACATTCTGAATGACAATTGGTTTAAGTAGATACTTGAGGTTGTACGGGTGCAGCTTTCTCCGCCTACACTATTACTAGCTTGTTTAGATAAGAGGACTACAAGAGGTACAACTGAAAGACAAAACATGCTGT
The DNA here is from genome assembly GCF_052426305.1 of Pelodiscus sinensis. Lineage (NCBI taxonomy): Eukaryota > Metazoa > Chordata > Testudines > Trionychidae > Pelodiscus > Pelodiscus sinensis. Next base: position 20,612,691 of record NC_143054.1, read on the forward strand.
GTCAAAGATGCTGCTGTTGTCCTCAGGTGGCCTCTCTAGAAAGACATTCCACTGCCTCATGAGACTTGAAGTTAGAAGTTGCTCCTTTTAGTTCATTCTTAAACATGCAGGCTCTGCTGCTTAAATCTGGCCATAAAAGGCAGTCTGCATGTCCCACCCATGACAAAGCTTTCTCCTGCAACTAGGGACAACTTAGCATCTGGTCCACTTCAATGTCAGACTGCTCAGGCTCTTGGTGTTGCCTTGGCCCTCCCTATGCTCCCACCCAGGTTTGGTGCTTCAATCCAGGCTAGCTGGGGGCTGGTGACCCACTGACATTGTAGTGAAGACACAGGTTAAACAATTCACTGGGGGAGAATTGAAGGGCAGCTCCGCATACTGCAACACCAAGAACCCTGGGATGCACTCAAGCCTGGAAGACTGACATACAGGGGAACACAGCAGCTGGGGAGACCTAGCAGCAAGGGCAGGGTTTTCATCACCACCTGGAGGAGCTAGCAAAGGGCAGCATTTGAACAGCCCTCTAAACTAAGGGAGCAAAAATTAAAAAGGGTCTTTCTAACTCACAGCTGCGTTCATATTTAACCTCTAATATCCAAGAAGAATGAGTTTAGGATGGGGTGGGAGTAGCAGCCATTGGCATGGAATGATATAACTAAATAGTTCTGTTGGGTGGAAACCCATAGAGGCTCTGAAAGCAGTGTTTGGATTATGTTAAACTTGCACATGCTGGATTAAAGACTCTTGTTTCTTTGTTAAAATTCTGTCTCTGTAATCCCTCTGCTCATTGGTTTTTGTGTAGAGCAGGGGTTCCCAAACTTTTTGACACAAGGACCAGTAAATCCATTCACAAGCTTTCAGAGGACTGGTAACATTCATTTGCATAGTCATTAAGCAAATTACGAATACAGGCAGTCCCCGGGTTACGTACAAGATAGGGACTGTAGGTTTGTACTTAAGTTGAATTTGTACTTAAGTTGGAACTGGAGTCCAGGTTCAGCCGTTGATGAGTTTCAACAGCAGCTGAATCTGGACGCCTGGGACAGAGCAGCTGGGGCGCTGCCGGGTAGGTCCCCGCAGCGCTGCAGGGACCAACCCAGCAGCACCCCAGCTGCTCTACCCCAGGTGTCCCCAAGTCAGCCGCTGCTGAAACTGATCACCGGCTGATTCCAGGAAGCCCAGGGTAGAGAAACTCACATAAGTCGGATCCGTGTAACTCGGGGACTGACTGTATGCAGATATGGTGGTTTTGGTCTTCCCAAAGCCCCAAGAGCCAGCTGTTGCAAAGCTTTTGATACAACCACCCACAATATTCTTATCAGCAAGTTAAGGGAATATGGATTGGAAAAATGGACTGTAATCCAATAAAACCCTGCACCACCACATGTATTGAAAAGGGGCCCATTTATTTTCAGAAAGCTGACACCATCTTTGGAATTTTTTTATCCATATTCTCATTCCGGATGGTGAATGCACCAGGTTCTCTCCATTCTGACACAGTGTAGTGCCTTTAAACCTCACTGTCAGCAGTGGGGATATTTAAAAGCTTTTACATTTTTATTTAGGATCTGCATGTGCCCTGAACTGTCCTGCTCACCACAGGCCGATTCTCTCCTGGCAAGCCCTGCTGCCCCCACAAGCTGGTTTTCCCCCCCCCCGCCAGGCCCTGCTGCCCCCAAGAGCTGGTTTTCCCCCCCCCGCCCGGGCGATCTCCCCTCGCCAGCCTCACTGCCCCTCCTCTTCCGCCAGCCAGCCCCACGGTCTCCCCCAGCCACCCTCACTGCCCCTGCGAGCCGGTTCCCACCCCTGAGATCTCCTCTGGCAAGCCCCACTGCTCCAACCCCTCCCCCCCCAGCCAGCCCTGCCCCTGCCAGCCAGTTGCGCTGCCCCCCCCCCCCCCCCCCCCCGCAGTCTCCCCTGGCCAGCCCTGCTTCCGCTGGCCGGTTCCCCTCCCTATCTCCCCCGGGCACCTCCACTGCCCTGACCCTGCTTCCCTGCGGCCCATATCCAACCTCTCCTCCTCCCCTCCACAGCCAGCAATAAGAGCTCACTTGGTAACCCTCGCTATGCCTCTGCCGGGAGCCTGAAACATACGGCTACATCCGCCCTGCTGAGGGCTTGGGGAACCCAGCGCTGCACGGACAATCTGGGAGCCCGAAACACCCTGGCAGCCACGCTGAGGCCTGGTATTTTTACTGGGCCGCAGCCCATAGTTTGGAAACACTGGTGTAGAGCAACATGCCCCTGAAATAACGACTGACTTGCGCCTGCAAATCTAACAACCTGTAACTATTGCTGCTTGCTACCTCATGTGCCACTTAATGTACCTTGGGACTGAAACACTTGGCAGCTTACTCACTGGTACTGGTACTTTTTCTACTGGACATTAATGCTGATCAGGCCAGAGTTGTGTATAAAACCTCAAGTGAGATTCTGACAATGCTGACAACCAGCTAGGAAGAATATTGCTATAGTAATGAGGAGAAGGGAATGGCACCAACATTAGTTTTGGAAGCCATAGCTCATCAAGTCATACAGAACTGAATGTGGAAAACATAATCCTTTCCATTTGCATTGCCTCTTAATTACTAGATGAGCCAAATTCTGCTCTCATCTCACCATGCAGCATGAAAATTGCTGGGGCTTCACTAATATTAAACAAACAGAATTAAATCCAATGTTAGTGTGTTCACAGACAGGCCAGTCTATCAGTAGTCTTGGGTCCTCTTTCTTGTCTTTGCAAGACACAGACTGCAAACCCATGCCGTGGAGCGCAATTTTATTTTTTATTTTAAATAGCCAAACCCACCCACATTGTTCGTGGTCACAAACCTACAGCATTAGATGTTACTTCAGTGTAAATGAGAGAAAGGGAATAGTTTGTATTGCAAGGCCTCTACAATTTGAAGAAAATTGTGGAGATTTGAAGGAAAGAAAGTTACAGGATTGTATCTGTTCTGTGCTGAGATTTCTTGTGATTTGCATCTGCTTGCTTTGAACAAGAAGTTACCCATCAGATTTTTTTCTTGCATTATTTTTGTACCAGTATTAACTTGAGGGGCCTTGTGCTCCAGGGCTGGCTGACAACAGGTAAAATTGACGTGACAGGGAGTGCATTTCAGAGGCAACCCACATGGAACTATGAGCACAGACCCTCTAGACCAGGGGCCGGCAACCAATGGCTCACTAGGGAGCCAAATAGGGCTCCAGAAGAGCCCTAACTCAGCCCCATCCTAGCTCCCCCCCAGCAGGGAGCCAGCACCAATGCTACATGGCCCCTGCAATATTGAAATGCCAGCATCTGCTTCCAGGGGAAGGGGAAGAAAAACCGCTCCTTGTGTGCTGCTTTCCCTTCCCCCAGCCTGTGGGAAATCAGCAACCAAAATGGCACTGCCATTTTCTTTCCCCCAGATACACTTCCTGCAGGCTTCACCCACACGAGCCTCCTGTTTGCTTCTCCTTGTGTAAAACGTGGGATGGGGTGAGATCACCAGCTGTCTACAGAACTCCAGCCACTACTTAACTTTATTAAAAGTCTGTGTTCTGGCTGCTGTGAAGGACACTCTAGCAGCAAGGGTCTTTTGGCGAAGTGCTGTTAACAGACATCTATTTTATCTAGACAAGATGTACTCTGTTAATCTTCCATATGGGGGCGGGTGAGGCAATACCTTAACCCTTAAAGGCACTCGGTTTGGGTAAGATTGGTGTGTGTTGCTCACAAACCAATGCAAGAAGCTGGTGTTTTGTATTCAAAAGTAAAATCTTTTCAATGATGCTGAATCATCACCTCTCAAAGACCATAGTTGATGCAATTATTTTATTATAAACTCTGACTGGGCTACAGCTGTGCATGTATTCAAGATGAAGGGCAAAAAAATCACTTCAAGATATTTCACAAGTGGCTCAGTTATAAGATTTTGGTCATGTGCTTGATCAAGACTATTGGGTGTCTTGGAGTATAGCAGTGCCAATGAGTTTTGACAGTAACTAGATAAATGTTGGCTAGGACTCTTATATTGGGGAAGGGACTGAGCACATGTGATGTTTGTCTGCCTTTACTGGCCCCAGCTGTAACGATAAAGGACTTCTACTATGACTGCTGCAAAGCCGTATCCTTCACTGCTTCAGTACACAGGTGGCCCTGCTATTCAAGCTACAGTAGACTTCTGATAATCCAGCACCTCTGGGACCCAGGTGGTGCCAGATTATCGGGTATGCCGGACTATCAGGAGGTACTCCGGCAGGGGGCTGTGAGGGGTCTGCTTCCAGTGGGGGCAGGAGCTCGGCAGGGAACGGCGCAGTGAGGGTCGAATCCTCCGCCGTTTTGCAGGGAGGCAAAGCCTGCAAGTGGCAGGGGCAGAGAGGGGGTGAAAGGCAGGCAGCTGCTTCAAAAAGTTGTCAGTCAATTACGTCCCCCCCATCCGCCCCTGCCAGAGGCAGTAGAGGAAAGATAAATTGCTAGCCTGTCACCTGCGGATCCAGCTGGTGGTAGTGTAACTGACTAACAACTTCTTGAAGCAGCTGCCGGAGCACTTCCTGGTTCCAGTTGGTGCCAGACTATCGGGAGTGCCGGACCACTGGATGCCGGACAATTGGAGTTTTTCTGTATTAACTTGTGCTGCCTGTATTTGAAGGCTGAAAAATAACTCCACCTCCAGCCTTCACATACAACAGCATAACTCCTCCTCCATTCTGCTCCTTTGATTAGTCAGTGGGATTAGAGGCTTCCTGTTGGTATAATCTAACTGCAATTAAAAGGTCATGGAGAAACCTTGACCATGAGGTGTGGGCACTAGCTGAATAACATAATCCCTTTTTTGTTTTTTAAAAACATGAGCTAGTTAATGTGTACAGAAAGATTCTCTGGATCAATGTCCAGATTGAGTGTCTAGTTAGACTTTGTGTCCAAAAGGCAGGCAAAACCTCAGGTATGTCAGTACAGAAACCTGACTGTTTTATGCTGTCTTGTGTTCCAAGGATGGCCACTGTCTAACCAGACCTACTGAGAAACTGTGGTCGTTCTTCTGGGGGGGAAGGGAAAGGGGACTGTGTCATAACTGGGATATCCTAATACATAACTCTCCTGCTTGTCTAAAACAAAACTGACTGGTTTTGGTGGTAGGCTTTTTCTCCAGACCAAAATCCACTAGTCAGGCATCTGTGTTGCAGGCAACTGCAGTAAGTGTATTTGCCTGCATATGACCACTGAGTCCCTATCTGGGCCAAAACTCTCATCTAAATTTAACAGTCTAAGCTAGTTGTTGTCCAAGGCAGATTGGTATTCTTAGAACACCGGAGGGAGGGGGAAACTAACTAATTCAAGGCAATTTAAATCACGAGACATCAAGTGAATCAGAGGGGTAGCCATGTTAGTCTGGATCTGCAAAAACAAGGAGTCCTGTAGCACCTTATAGACTAACTGATCTATTGGAGCATAAGCTTTCATGGGCAAAGATGTATCTGACGAAGTGGGTTTTTGCCCACAAAAGCTTATGCTCCAAGACATCTGTTAGCCTATAAGGTGCTACAGGATTCCTTGTCGCTTTTGTAAATCGCTTGAGTTATTTTGATTGAGGCTTTCCAGTTGTTTTAAACAACTTCCATTTATACTTCACTTTTTTTCCTAAATAAAGGCACATTATTACCTATCCCTAAAGTGCATTAAAGCATGTTGACTTACAGCTAATAGAGCATTTCACTAGATTTAGCACAACTTGTTACCTAGGAAGTCAAATTAAAACTATTGTGTATTCTTCTACACTTGATCTGTTACAAAATGAGTAGTTGGTCACTTGAATTGAACATAATAGCATAAATTGTTTTGTTTTAAAAAGATATCTTAAATATGGTGAGTGCATAAGAGCTCATCAAAACATGTTTTGCAAATACAACTGTAACATGCCTTAACATATTAAATTTAGGTTTCTTTTGAATAAATTGGATTTGTAGACTTTTGCAAAACTTGTATACACCCTGAAAAGCATGCTGGGGAATTGTGGATAAGAGGGAATTTCAAAGAATACGCAGGTGAAAAACCTGTTATCCAGATCTGTGCAGTCATTTAAACAAATCTGTCTTGCTTAGCAAATCTGTCTTAAATCTTAAAGTACGGGCTGGATTGTTCCTCAACCTATTCCATTTCAAGCATTCAGCTACATTTGCAGGGTTACTATTGTACAGCAGTCCACCTAGATAGAGTAGTGGAGTGATAAATCTGGCTCTGATTGTCCAAGAGGAATGGAATTCAGGACGCTTATAATATTTTGACTTGGTTCATGTGAAGAAGCCTGTCATGTAAGAACCTGTAACTGAATGTAACCCAGAACTACCATGTGTTAGCGAATATACCCCGCAGTTTTTGCAGTTTGAATTAAAAAAGTGTATACACCACACACAAGTAACCCGCAGGGTATACAAGACTTTTTTTTCCAAACTGTGCAGGGAGGAGGGGGCTTCAGATCTGGGGGGGAAAGGGCGGAATTAGTCACCCTCCAGGCGGGGTGAGCGCTTCCCCACCTGGTTCCTGTGCAGCCGCACAACCTCCAGACTGGGGAATGAGAGCGCTCCCCCACCCCTTCCTGTGGCTGTGCAGCTGCCAGCCTCCGGGCGGGGGAGCGCTCATCTCCCAGTTCTTGCGCAGCTGCAGGAAGGGCCGGGGGGGAGGGGGGAGTACAGGCAGTCCCCGAGTTACGCGGATCCGACTTATCCGCAGTTACGAACGGGGATTTTCTCGCCCCGGAGGACTGGAGTGGCGGGACACCTGGTCCCGCCGCCCGCCTCCTCTGAGGCGAGAAAAGCTGCTCCCCGTCTCCCTGGTCGGCTGGGGGCGCCAGTAGCACCAGCAGACCAGGGAGACTGGGAGCAAAGCGGCGGAGGACCCGGGCCGGACCCGCGGTGCTGATCTGGAAGCGCAGCGGGTCTGGTCTGGGTCTTCTGCTACTTTGCTCAGTGTCTCCCTGGTCTGCTGGGGGGGGGGGGGAACACAGCTAGTGCCCCCCCCCAGCAGACCAGGGAGATGTGGAGCAAAGCCCGGGGCCTGTGGTAGAGCAGGTGGGTCACTGCCAGTTGGTCCTGCAGCACTGCTTCTTGGTGCTACTGGACCAACCTGGCAGCACCCCAGCTGCTCTGCCCCAGGAGTCCTGATTCAGCCACTGCTGATCAGTTTCAGCAGTGGCTGAATCAGGATGCCTGGGGCAGAGCAGCTGGGGTGCTGCTGGGTTGGTCCAGTAGTGCCAAGGAGCGGCCGTGCTACTGGACCAACCCAGCAGCACCTGAGCTGCTCTGCCCCAGGCTTCCCCAAGTCAGCTGCTGCTGAAACTGACCAGTGGCTGACTACAGGAATCCCGAGACAGAGTTGCTCTGCCCTGGGCTTCCTGGAATCAGCTGCTGATCAATTTCAGCAGCGGCTGACTTGGGGACGCCTGGGGTTCTTAAGTTGAATCTGTATGTAAGTCAGAACTGGTGTCCAGATTCAGCCGCTGCTGAAACTGATCAGTTTCAGCAGCGGCTGAATCTGGATGCCAGTTCCGACTTGCATACAGATTCAACTTAAGAACAAACCTACAGTCCCTATCTTGTACGTAACCCGGGGACTGCCTGTACTCATGCGTAGGAACTGGGAGATGAGTGCTCCCCCAGCTGGAGGCTGGTGGCTGTGCAGTGGGGGAAGGGGTGGGAGAGCACTCACCACCAGGTGAGTTTAAAAAAAAAAAAAAAAAAATCTTGTATACCCCGCACCCAAGTCTACCCTGCAGGAGTGCGGGGTTTGTTAAAAATGAATATAACCCACGGGTTATATTTGCTAAAATACGGTAAATTCAAATGCTGACTTCTTTTTGTTGCTAATGGCATTGCACTTTTTTGTGTGGAGTATCTTTTTTTATTAATCACTTGTGTGCTATTCTGTTGACTGTGATCTTTTCTCTTTAAAGCAAACTACAGATCTAAACCTTCCTCCTGAAGACCAGGACTCATCTGGCGATGATGATGATACTTTCTCTGGCTCCGGTGCTGGTGAGTGAGCTTGTATTTCTGCTCAATTGTCATAAATTCTTTAAGGTTGGGCTGTGGTGTGTATAGCTTAGCAAAGACATACCCTGCTTTATGGAAACAGCAGCTAGGACAACTCACAAGATGCATTTTGAGTTTCCCTTCAGGAACAGCTTGGTCATTTTAGGCTGATCTCAGCTTTCTGCTTGTGCTCAAGGAGAATTGGAAATAGGCTTCCAGAATATCTGTTCCTGGTGGGAATAAATGGGATCCCAAAGGTGTTCACAAAGACATGGCCTTGTAATATTAATGGCGATGTCCAACTCTTTCAGGCTACTAACATTTCACATTAGTAGCCTGAAAGTCTGACGTTGCCATTGGATATCCTCATTGGTAGAGTTGAGAGTAGTGATGTGAAAGTGTAGCTGTACATGGTTAACCAATGAGCCCATTTGTTAACGTTCATGGCTATGCACAAGCCAGCTCCCTGCACTTACCAGGAGCGAAGAGCTGGCTCCCCATGTACATGGGGTCCTGGAGAGCTGCTTCTCCTGCTCTTCTTCTCTCCTTCTCTTCTTCTCTCCCCCCTCCTCCCCCCGCCCCCCGCTGCTGCTTCTGATAGAGGCAGCAGCACAGGGGGCTCTTGAGTACCCTAGGTCCTGGGGATCCAGCTGGCCCCCCTCAGACACATATGTTGCCACTGAAATTTTTCAGTGGTTACATAATTCAACTCCATTTTAACTTCCCTAGTTGAGCATAGAAGAGGTAGAAAGGAGTGATGTAGAGTCTCCTGACTAGAAGTATTGGGAACAGTTGAGTGACAAAACACAACTAGTTAAGTGATGACCCTGCCCTCCCCCTCCCCGCCCCCCATGTACACTGCTGCTTCTGAAAGACAGTGGCATAGGAGGGTGGCAGGGGTTCTGTGGAGTCAGTGACCGGGGTGGAGCAGAGACCCACAGGCACTGGCTCCTGCCCCTTCCCCCATATCAGTCAACAGGATTAACCGATAAGCCCAGCCTTATTGGTTAATTATGTTGTCTGTATGTTGATGTCCCTAGTTAGCTCATCACACCATATTGAGCGATTTGTACTTGTCTGATACTGGATCATCTGGGCGTCAGTTAATGCTTAACATTCTGGTGTAGGTCCCTTGACAGATCATTCTGTGGCTGCCTGGAATGTTTCTTTGGAACGTGCAGATTCATCAAGGTCAGCAATCTATACTGAAGCAACTGTTCACCAGCCTGCAACTCCTAGCACAGAAAACCCAGCTGAAAAGGAAATGGTATCCTCACCCCCAGCTAGTGATGTGGTTCCTGATGAGGCCATCCTTTCCAAGGAGGAGGAAACTTATGTACTGGGCTCAGCTGATGAGAAACCTACAATCCAGCAGCCAGTTGCCACGTCAAGAAGCCCCACTACTCACAGGCCTGCTCTCAGAGTAACCACTTCACAAGCCTCAGGCATAGTCCACATAACTGAACCTGGTATCCACGGCTCTGGCCCGTCTGATGTCTCCAAAGAAACACTTACCCCTGACTTTGCCACTCTTAGTGAAGATGATGTTGATTCTCCCACTACAATTCCACCCAGGCATATAGACCCTATACATGACAAGGAAATTCTGTCTCCTGAAGAAAGCTCTGGAGATGGGGTAAGAATTAACACCTTGCTTTCAAATGTTGATCTGAAGCTATACAATAGTGATAAACTGTAGTAACCAGGGCCTAGCCTACGCTATACCCACCCCTTCCCCCACTCCCCATAGATCTAACCTACACAACTTCAGCTAAGCAACTAGTGTCGCTGAAGTCACATACTTACCATGATGTCTTCTGTGCAGTAAGGTCAGCAGGGGCTTCTGTTCTTGTCCCAGTGGAGTTCAGGGGGAGGGCACACAGAGGTAGATGTAAGCAGACATGATAAATCTACCATGGATTGATTGATGCAGTGTCGATCCCTCATGTAGTGAAGACAAGCCCTTAGTTCCACTCTAGATTCCAACATAGTTTTTATTGTGCATCATAAGCTGCTAATTGCTGGGTGTGTGGGAAATTATTTTGCCATCAGTCGTAAAGTGATCATGCTATACTAGTTCGATTAATGTAAAGCTTCCAGTAACTCCATCAATGAGCCGAAATGTGACTGACTTGCCCTGTATCTTTCCACAGGGTGACTTTATTTTTACTGAAGATCCAACAATACTCCAAGAATCTGAACTGGTTGACTCTTCAAGAGATGCTGAAGCTGCTGGAACTTCTCAAGGGTTAATGGACAAGAAAGAAGTTCTAGGAGGTATTTCAAAATGCATTAAATACCATAAGGCCCGAGCAGTAGTTGTAATTGGTGGCTGTCTCCTCTACTATAGGTTCCACCCAAACTATGGCACCTAGGCTTTCTATTTTAAAATCTCTCTAGTCATCAGACTCAAGATATGGTAGGAAACATGCAAACCCTAAATCAAGGCAGTGTTGCACAATATATAGATGCCAGATCCTCAAGCTTCTGTCAGTGTCTAAATTTAATGCATCACTTATGGGCATGTTAAAAACTGAACATGGGAATGAAGTAAAACCATACTCAGTATGCCATAGAGGCAGTCTTTTGTAATGTAAGAGAAGTTGCTGTAGAACTGCTCTAGCCTCAGTACTGCAGAATTCAGATCCAGGTTACTGTTAAGTACATTTTCACTAGAACATTTTCAGGAAAAGTTTCTATTCTCCCCCTCTCCCCCCAGTCAAATATGAAGTAAAAACCTCTTGCAGTAATAAAGCATTGCCTGTTGGCAGGAGACTTGGCTTTAGCACAGTGGTGCTCCAGGTAATGGAGGGAACATGGATGACTGCATCTTCAAACTTCCATTTTGGGGAAGGAATCAAAAGCCTCTGTAGGGTAGCCTTTTAGAGGACAGCTACATGCTCTCTTTCCACTGAAAGCGAAAAAGACTTGAGTACCTAATTCCCATTGGGGACTTGGAAGACTCTCTAGATCCTATAATACATGCGCTTCATTATGAAATGCCTTAAAGTACTGGTCTCTGCTTCTACTAGCAAACCCTGGAATAAACAGCAGTCAATATCGGTCTTCTGCATGGTATCTAATATGATTTTTGCCTCTCCACAGGTGTCATTGCTGGAGGATTGATAGGCCTGCTATTTGCAGTGTTCCTAGTTGGGTTTATGCTGTACAGAATGAAGAAAAAAGATGAAGGCAGCTATTCGTTGGATGAACCAAAACAATCGAATGGAGGATACCAAAAACCACAGAAACAAGAAGAATTCTATGCATAAACACTGGTCTTCAGAACACTTCCCATCTTTCTTGAACTCTTCTGACCCTGCACATAACCTGCTCAATGGGTTTTTCTGCATTAAACTCAAGCCATTTGCTCATCAGAGAACCCCTGCCTCCTTGCCACTGGAAACTGAGCTACCAATTAAATCTGGATTCCTGGAACCTAGCCAGCTTTCTTGCACAAACATTTTTTTTTTAAAGTGGAACGTGGGACTTCAAGCCACTGAACTTGCTTTGGCTTATCTAAAGACTCCTGGGAGGGAGGGAGAGCTGGCCTGTATGTATATAATTGACTTTTAGGCAAACAGCAGGAATTAACAGCTAACAAGGCTTGAATTAGCTCTATTAAAGATCCTTGTTACACACAGCTGAGGCTGAGAGAGTTTATAGTGTGTGAGGTGGTCTCTACTGCATTTGACTAAGTCCAACAGCTAGTACCTTATGGTTCTTGAGTTTTCTAGTTGTCCTGATCATAGCACTTAATAGTGGCCATAAGATGTTGACTGGAAAGAGGAGTGAAGGGGGCAAGAGAAACATTTGATCAGTGGATTTGGGATTTTAAGAGTGCAAGGAACAAGCTCCTTGACTGCTGAATGCATGTACTGCTAATGATGATTTACAATTTAAATTATCTGAGCATCCTATGCCCACTCTTCTCCTTCTGAGACTAAACCAAGGAATGACTTTTGGGACCAAACCATATCTAAACATCCTTGTTACGTGCAAAATCTTAAGTCTAGCTTACTGGCTCATATATGTTGCACAAGTCTTTGAGACACCCTACTGGGTTCCAGAGCACAGTTCTAGGCATCTGGTGCCATATTCTTGCTATCTACCTCTGCATTGTCAGTTTGGTGGTGATTTTAAACTAGGTCTGCCAGGAGTGTCGTCATACCTTGTGTGCTGTACATGACACGTAAAGTATGAAAGACAGAGCAACCCAAGTATCTCTGGCTTCTTGTACTGCCAAAGACCAGGGAACTGAGCACCTTAACTAAACTGATCCTTTTTTTGCAATATAGAATGACTGGTATTTATAGGCTCACACTAATATCTACAATAGAAATACTTGGCTTGTCGATAACTTCTGATAATGTCATAACACTAATGCCTTTGGTTGGAATGCAGAGGTGGGTGTCAGCAATGGATAATAGTCTTTTGTACAGTGTCACCCAGCTAGCCTTCAGAGCCACGTCATTTGGTTGCTTGCTGATTAGAATCAACCTAAGAACGGGAACACTTGTCAAGAGTCTTGTTTGGATGAAAGTACAGTTTTGTAAATGGGTTTTTTCAAATGCAATAGTCTTGAGTATAATATACTAAGAATAGATGCATTCAGTTGAAGTTGTACTGGTTTATTCACTTCAGTGTCACCTTTTGCACCATAAACTTTAAGAACTTTGCTGGATGGCAATCTTAAGTTAATATAGATCTTGCCTCTGCTTCACAACTAGATGGATTTTGTTAGCCTGTTGCAAATCAATAACTTTTTCTGCTCATAGTGAAGGTACAGGGAAGGGAGAATGTTTACGTTGTAAATATTTATATTGCTGAACCATAGGAAGTGCTCTGAGAACACTTGCTGACAGAGACATGTGTATGGCATGTTAACAAAGTGTAGAATGTCATTCCTGAATTGCCAACTGAGGAAATTGGTGCCTTGTCAATTTTTCTCTCAAAACCAAGAAACTACTTCATTCCAAACTCTATGGACAGATTGCTTTGTTATAAGTTAACGTTATTAAAGACAAAACCATGTCCTTTACTGTCTTTATTTTTACACTGAATTTTTATAAATTAATGCAGCAACCAGATACTGTTAATTACAGCTGTAATCTTTTGTTTTGTATAAGAATGTAGAAAAGCCTATTAACGGCATTTCTAGGAGAAGACTTCCCATAAATGACAGGAAACTCTTTAAAGAACGAGGCAATTTCAGCTGTACTGCCAACCTTTTTACAGGCCAAGAATCACTCTCTGTATATTTTGGTAATCTGAATGGCTAACTGGAGTTATTGACGTACAGAACGTTTTGTATTTAAGTGGTGCAAATATAATTTTAATGGAAGATACTTCAGTTGGTTATCTGTACACCTGCAATAAATGGCGTTTTGGCAAATAGCTAATGATCAGTCTGCCTGCCTGACTCTCTCCTGCATTTAATGTTATTTTTGAGAGGGAGGGGGAGGCAGAACTCCAGAGCTATGTCTACACTGGCGCGTTCATGCAAAAACTCTTTTGCGGAAGAGTTCTCTTGCAAAAACTCTTCCAGAAGAGAGCGTCTACACTGGCATGTGCTTTTGCGTAAGAGCATCCATGCCAGTGTAGACGCTCTCTTGCACAAGAAAGCTCTGATGGCCATTTTAACCATAGGGCTTTCTTGCACAAGAAATTCATGTTGCCTGTCTACACTGGCCTCTTCTGGAAGAGCTCTTGCGCCAAAGGGCTTCTTCCTGTGTGGGAGCATCAGTTCTTGTGCACGAAGCCCTGATTTTATACATTAGAACATCCGTTTACTTGCGCAAGAACATGCAGCCAGTGTAGACAGGCAGCAAGCTTTTGCGCAAGAGCGGCCGCTTTTGTGCAAGATCGCGCCAGTGTAGACTCAGCCCAGGATTGCTTTCTTCGAAGCTTAAGAGCACAGAGTTATACAAATACAAGCAGCTTCAGCCCTGAAAGGTTTGAAGAGTAGGCACTGGAAGCCTAGCATACTCTCTCTCCTCCCTGCTGTTAGTGAAAGGTAGCTCAGAGGTAGAGCAGTTTGAGTACTGAACAGAGAGCTCTGTTGCTTACAAAGGCCAACAGGTGCTCAATCATCCAAACTGCTCTGATTGTCTCCATACTCAGAGGCTGTCTCTACACTGGTGCGATCTTGCACAAAAGCGGCTGCTCTTGCACAGAAACTTGCTGCCTGTCTATACTGGCCACGTGTTCTTGTGGAAGTAAACTGATGTTCTAATGTATTAAATCAAGACTTCTTGCACCAGAACTCTGATGCTCCCACTCAGGAATAAGCCCTCTTGCGCAACTGTTCTTGCGCAAGAAGCCAGTGTAGACAGGCAACACTAATTTCTTGTGCAAGAAAGCCCTATGGTTAAATTGGCCATCAGAGCTTTCTTGCGCAAGAGTCTACACTGGCATGGATGTTGTGCAAAAGCACATGCCAGTGTAGATGCTCTCTTCCGCGAAAGAGTTCTTGCGCAAGAAGCTGCCAGTGTAGATGTGCCAGAAAGAGTTGTGCTTCCCCCTACCACTACGTTTTCTGGCTTCTTGGGCCACAAATGAAGTGCTAGAGGTTTCAAATAAGCTGCTATTGCCTTAATAGGGGTTGCTAGGGCATAGGAACTAGCTTGGATTTGAGAATGGGGTAAGGGAGATGAATGATTTTCTACATGTAACTAAGTCATATGCTGAGCCCCGCATCTGGGGTCTAGCTCTGGTTGGGAATAAACTTTCCTGCTTCCATGTAATTTCTGCTTGTGGTGGTCTTGGATCCATCAGTAGGCACTGAGTCAATTAAAATCCAAAACAATGGAAGTAGTCATATGGATAGTCCTAGTACATCTCAACTTCTAATTGTGTGGTCTGAAGGGAGTGGAAGGGTTAGGGCATTGACAAGTCTATTAACTCATAACTTTGTCTTGCAAGACCAATCACAACCAGACAGATTCCATACCTCCCTAGGTAACCCAGTCCAGTTCTTCCTATTTTTTTCCTTATAGTCAACCTAGACCTCCACTAGACCTCTTCCACTGCAGCTTGAGACCATGGGTCCTTGTTCAGTCCTTTCTCTGTCCTCTTAGAAACCCCCCTTCAGGTAGCTGAAGGCGTCTATTAAATCTCCCCTTGTCTCCTCTGTAGTCAGTGGCTGTGGCAATTTCAGCCTACTTGGTTTTCAGTGACCATTTCTAGCCTGTGTCTGTGGAGAAAGGGTCACATTTTGAACTTAAAGCCTCAAAGCAGAAGGCAATCAAATGTTACACTCATGACTGAAGTGGGTCTAAAATCATGATTGATTAACTTGATTTTTTTGGACATTTAGTGTTGGCAATGCTGCAAATGTTCCAAATCCTCAGTTTGAGAAGCTTAGTTTAGAAGTTCAGCTTAGGATGCACCATGGGACTTCTATCTTTACTGTAAAAGTATTGTATTTTAGCAAATATAACCTGTGGGTTAATCTGTTTTTACAAAGCCTGCACACACACACACACACACACACACCCCCCCCCCAGGGGATACTAAGGTGCAAGGAATACAACATTCTTTTTACTCACCCAGTGGTGAGTGCTCCCCTATCCCTCCCCTGCTGCACAGCCTCTGCATGGGGGAGCACTCCTCTCCTGGTTTCTGTGCCAGAGCGCTCCCCCTGCCCCTTCCTCCGGCTGCACAGGAGCCGGGAGGTGAGCACTCCCCTGCCTGGAGGCTAGAGGCTGCACAGCCGCAGGAAGGGGTGGGGGAACACTCTCATTCCCCTGCCTGGAGGTTGTGGGCTGCATGGGAAACAGGCAGGATGAGTGCTTCCCCTGTCTGCAAGGTGGCTAATTCTTTCCCCCTGACCTGTAGAAACCTCCTCCACACAGTTTAGAAAAAAGTTGTGTAAACCCTGCAGGTTATATGCGTGTCGGGGGTAGACAAGATTTTTTTTACCTCAAACTGCAAAAATTGTGGGGTATATTCGGGTATGGGGTATAGTCACTAAAAGGATGGTATTTCCCTACCCTTTTTGGATAGAGGAGGGGTGCATGTCACCACACCAGGGCTAAGATCTCCATACGATTTGAATTACATTGCCAAAGAATTAAAATGACTGATGCGATAATGAACATTTAGTAAAGGGAGTTGGGGAAAGGTCCTGTGAATTGAAGACCTATTGTGGACCTATCAGTCCTTCTAGAAATTGAAAAAATAAGTAAAGGACAGAGCAGAGGCTAATTTCAGATGGAATAAGCAATAGGAAAGTAATGAGGCCACCACAGCTGATGACCAGATCTAGATTTTTACCATAAACAAGATTGTATCCCACCTTTATATACAGACTACTACTTTCTGCCTAAATCTTTTTTGCATACAACTCGGCAAGCAAGACCACCACCAAAACACTGGTCATTACTGCTTGTACCCATACAGAAACTAATCAGGAGTAAATAATTGCCATTATCCAATTCAAAATTTCCTACTGCCCTGTGGGTTCCTCAATCAGCCATGCATATATACAGCAGGATTCTTGCAAAAAGGCTCTGGATTCCCACCAGTGTGCTTTCTACTGAATGGGCCCCGCTGACTAAGTTTGGTAGCTTTTAGTAAAAGGGCATTGAACTGTCTCCAGATTAGCGTCAGCTAAATTCTGCACAGTATCCTGTCCTGCACTGCCCAGGTGCTTGGACCTGCTGGGGGAGGAATACTCTCTGCCCCAGACTTGCTGTGGCTTGGGATGGGAGCTCATCTTCCCATCTCCAGCTCAGCTTGGCCTGTTGTGGGCAGGGGATGGTCCCCACCCTGGTCCCAGCCTGGGAAGAAGGACCCATCTCCCTGTGTCAGCCCCAGAGCTGCTATGCTGTGCAGAGGAACCTATTGCCCCTCAGGTGGTCAGCCCGGCCCTGTGTTGGCTGCATCCAGTAGGGCTGTTCCTAGGGGGATGAGAGGCCTAGGACAAACCCTACCTCGTCCCTCCTATGCCCCCTTCCTGCCTTCACTCCATCCCTTGCACAAAGCCTCTACCCCAGCTCTGCTCCCCGTCCCACCCCTACTCCACCCTTTTCCCCCAAACCTCCTTCTCCAAGAGACCTAGCGTGGGGCAGGGGCCTGGTGCTGGCAGCAGGGCTTAAGTCTGCCCCTGCACTCACTGGAGGCTGCAAGAAGGGGAGCAAACCAGACCCAACCTGTTCTATGCTATTTCCCAGCTGTTTCACTCCACTTTCTGCCTCTGCTGGTGAGCCCCCAACAGCCCTGCCTCCATAGCCCTTTAACATGATTGGGGGTGCATGTGCTTAGGCTGTGTATGACACCAGAAGTGCTAGGGATAGCCTTATGTTTGGCCTTTGAAGGAACAGAAGAAGGAAATTTACCTGCAAGGCAAGAGGGCTGGTATGGGGAGTGGGAGAGAAGGAGCTATCTATGGAGATGGAAAACAGCTGGGTATCTTCATGCATACATTATAGTATTCCAAATCTTTACAAGGCCTACAGGGGACTCCTATCACAGCCATTATTTTTATGACCTGAGGAACTGACTCTGCAAAACAATTAAATTGGAATTAAGATTAATGTAATTTTAGACAAGAAAATCCTCAAGTGAATGTTACAATTTTCTCAAAAGAACCACAAATAATAGAAAACCTGGAAATTCCACTTGCTTTCTATTCTTTTAAAAAAAAAAACACAGTTGATATAGTCATAAGATATCACTCCAGAAAACTGGAAGAAAGCTAATGTTATGCCAAACTTTCTTTGATAGTGTAACAAGGCTTGTGGCTAAAGGGGAAGTGATATTTGAGGTATGCTTTGATTTTAGTAAAACATTTGATAAGTCTCACATGAATCACTTATCAATAGCCTGGGAAATAAAATGTAGGGGGGACTATTATAAGATGGGTGCATAACTGGTTGGATAACTTCTCAGAGTGTAGTTATCGATGGTTCACAGTCATGGTGCAAGGAAATAAGTGGGATTCTGCAGGGATCCATTTTGGGACCAGTTCTGCTCAATATGTTCACCAATGATTTAAATATTGGCATAGAGAGTACACTGACAAAGTCTGCAGATGATACCAAACTGAGAGAGGTTGCAAGTGCTTTGGAGGATAGGGTCATAATTCAAAATAAACTGGAAAAAGTGGAGAAATGGTCTGAGGTAAATAGGTTGAAGTTTAATAAAGACAAATGCAAAGTGCTCCACTTAGGGAGGTACAATCAGTTTCACACATACAGAATGGGAAGTGACTGTCTAGAAGGAGTACTGCAGAAAGGGATGTAAAGGTTATAGTGGATCACAAGCTAAATACGAGTCTAGAGCCCATCACCAACCTGTCGATTGTGATCGACTGGTCAATTTTGGGGGCACAACCAGTGAATTGCGAGGCACTCCAGGCCCACTACCCACATTTTCCCCCAACCCGAAGAAGTAGCCTACATGGAGGTCGTGCCAGCATCCTGCAGTGTGGGGAGTGAAGGCTGCTCCTCCCCTCCCCCAAACAGCTGGAGTGCTTCCTGAAAAACCGGGTCTGATGCACAGCCAGGGACTTCCTTCCCCCTGCTGCCTGCCTGCCTTTGCTGGCAGCAGGGGTAAGGGAAGGGAGAGGCAGAGCCCCCACCGTGAACCAGCATCCCCTGTTCCACCTCCTCCTTTACCCAGATTCCCCCCCAGAACTTGCACCCCTCACCTCTTCCCACATCCAAATCCCTCATTCCCACCCCAGAGCCTGCACCTCCTGCCTCAACCCAAGGTGAGTAAGGGCTGGGGACAGCAAGAGTGCATCTAGACTGGCAAGATTTTGTGCAAAAGCAGCCACTTTTGCGCAGAAACTTGCCAGCTGTCTACACTGGCCGCTTAAATTTGCACAAGAGCACTGACTTTGTAATGTACAAAATCAGTGCTTCTTGCGCAAATACTTTCCCGCTCCTGCTCGGGAAAAAGCCCTCTTGCGCAAGAATACTTGCTCAAGAGGGCCAGTGTAGACAGGGAAGAATTGTTTTGCACAAAAAAACCCCAATGGCTAAAATGGCGATCGGGGCTTTCTTGGGCAAAAGTGCGTCTAGACTGGCCATGGATACTTTTGTGCAAAAGCAGATCTTTTGCACAAAGGCACTTGCCAATCTAGACGCACTTTTGCGGAAATACTTTTAATGGAAAAACTTTTCCATTGAAAGTATTTCTGGAAAATCATGCCAGTCTAGATGCAGCCCATGTGATAGAGAGGAGAGGAATGGAGAGGACGGGGCCTCAAGGAAGGGGTGAGGTCTTGAGGAAGGGATGCAGTAGATCTTGGCTTGCCCTGACATTTAAAAAGTGATCTTAGGTGTAAAAAGGTTGGATCCACTGGTCTAGAGTGTGACACTTTCAAAAAAAAACAAATATCACCCTGGAATGCATTAACAGGAGTGTTGTGAGAAAGACACGAGAAATAATTTTTCCCCTCTTCTCTGCACTGATTAGGCCTCAACTGGAGTATTATGTCCAGGTTTGAGTACCACATTTCAGGAAAGATGTGGCCAGATTGAAGAAGGTCCGGAGAAGAGCAACCAAAATGATTAAAGATCTAGAAAATGACCGATGAGGGAAGACAACAGAAAGAATTGGGTTTATTTAATCTGGAAAAGAGAAGATTGATAGGGGACATGATAGCAACTTCCAAGTACTTAAAAGGGTGTTACAAGAAGGGAAAAAATTATTCTCCTTAACCTCTGATGATCAGACAAGAAGCAATGGACCCAAATTGCAGCAAGGGAGATTAAGGTTGGACATTAGGGGAAACTTTAATTGTCAGAGTGGTTAAGCACTGGAATAGTTTGCTGCAGGAGGTTGTGGATCTCCACCACTGGAGATATTTAAGAGCATATTAGATCATCTGTCAGGGATGATCTAGATAAGGGGTGTCAGCCTTTTTTTTGTAAAGTACCCCTTTTAAAAAAAAAGTACCCTCTGTACTTACAGTTTTCAGACACACACAATTTTTTTCTACCATTGCAATACATTTGTTTAAACAACTTAATTATAGCCTGGTTGATGACAAAATTTTTGGGTGTAAAAAGTACAAAAATAATAAAGCTCTGTAAAACAAACAAAAATTCTGTTTTCTCTGAAAATCAGTTGTGTTGACGTACCCCCCAGACTTCTCTTGGGGTATGAATACCCCAAGGGTATTCATACAACTGGTTGAGAAATACTGATCTAGATGTAGAATAGTAATAGAGATGTAGCCGTGTTAGTCTAGTCTAGCTGAAACAAAAAATTCATGCTTAAATTTGACACTTTATGCCAGGGTCTTAACAAAGAAGCTAATTATCTTACCCATTACAAAGATAGCTTCCCCAGTTATCATCTCTAATATCATTAGCTCACAGACATTTACCTCCCCCATCTCATCCCCCCTCTGTTCTGAAATTTGATTTGTCCTTTTTATATGTGTTCACTTTTTTTGATGGTATCCCTTTGGTATATCTGGTCATGCCTATTTTCTTCCACAATTGATCTGAAGAAGTGGGTCTGGCCCACGAAAGCTCATCACCTAATAAACCATCTTGTTAGTCTTTAAAGTGCTACATAGTCCTGTTTTTTGTTTGATCTAGATGGTGCTTGGTCCTGCCGTGAGAGCAGGGGACTGCATTTGGGGACCTCTCAAGGTCCTTTCCAGTTCTAGTAGACTATGATTTTATGTAAAAAGTGTAAATATAATAATAGGTTTGTCAGTCTAACATCAGTCCCAGTTAAGATAAAGGAGTAACTGATATGGGACTTGAATAATAAGGAAGTAAACGGAGGATAATATGATTAATGCCAATCAACCTGCATTTATGAAAAACAGATCCTGTCAGATTACTTGATAACATTTTTGATGAAATTACAAGTTTGACTGATAAAGGTAATAGTGTTGATGTAATATATTTAATCTTTTACAAGGTATTAAACTTGGGACACATGACACTTTGACAAACTAGAATGATATAAAATTAACATACATATTAAGTAGATTAAAAGCTGGCTGATAGTTCTCAAAGTGTAATTGTAGTTGGGGAATCATCACCAAATGGGTGTGTTCCCACAGAAATCAGTTCTTGGCCCAATACTATTTAATATTTTTATAATGATTGGAAGAAAACATAAAATCATGGCTGACCAAGGAGGATACAAAAATTGGGAGACTGGTAAGCGCTGATACAGAACAATCTGGATTGCTTGGTAAAATGGGTGAAAGCAAACCATGTGAATTTTGATATGGCTATAAATGTAAATTAACATCTCTAGGAACAAAGAATATAGCCATATATACAGTCTGGGAGATTCTATCCTGGCAGGAAAGCACTCTGAAAAGGATTTGGAGTTTGTGGTAGATAATTATTACACTGTGAGCTCTCAATATGCCACCACTGCAACCCGAAGGAATAAGACAGATTTTGGATGCATAAATGGAGGAATCTCACCTAGGAGTAGGGAGGTTATTCTACCTCTGCATTGGCACTGGTATTGTAGCCAATTGTAATCTAGTATTGGTCTAAGAATATAAGTATGATGCATAATGATTTGATGTATAATGACTTGCTTATAAATTCTGTATGTTTCTATTTCACCCTGTCTCTCGGGATTAGATAATGTTTAATGTAAGGTCTTGCTTCCTGTTAGCATGACAAATTAAATTGTACCTCATGTCCGCATTGTAAACTAAGTTGTCTCTTCTAGTCACTATTAATCGTGTCTGAAACTCTGTAAAATTGTTTGGTGTGAGTGGAGGATGTGTGTAAGTGTGAAAGCCATCACAAATGCGCTGGCGGTCCCGAAGAAGTGGGAATCTTGAAGATAACCAGGAAACACCACTGTGTCTGAGGCTGAATTTAATTAGCAGCATTAACAGAACCCTGGAGACAGGCAGAGACCCCCAAGACTGAGAGACACAGATTAACACCTTCTAAGGGTGGATGATTGCAGCAGGACACTGCAAAACCCACAGACTCCAATGGAAATTGACATGTATAAAGCAGGGACCTCTTGCCATTAGGGCTCTGGGTTCAGGCCTGCAAACCAAGCCTCAGAGAAGCCTTGAATCGCGATCAACTAGGATCCAACTCCTTACTCAGTCAGTCTCGCCTGGCCAATAACGGTGCATCTACACAGCAGCGTTTTTCCGGGAAAACAGCACTTGTGCCCACACTGCCTTTGAGTTAGTTTGACAGAAAGTCGAAAGAACAGAGGGGTTTTTCTGACAGTGGTAAACCTCATTCTACAAGGAAGAAGCCTTTTTCCGAAAAAGCTTTTTTGGAAAAAGGGGAGTGTGGATGCAGAAGAGGGAGTTCTTTCAAAAGAAGAGGCCTCCAGGAAATAACACAAGTGCCCTGGTGGCCACTCCGTCCAGACTAATCACAACTTAAATGTGAGATAGCATCCAATCAATATGAACGCTATCTTTTGAAAAAGCACATCGCTTTTACGTTGCTCTTTTGCTGTGTGGACGCGCTCTTTCGAAATAAGCTTTTCCAGAAGATCTCTTCTGGGAAAGCTTCTGAAAGAAGCCTGCAGTCTAGATGTAGCCTTGGAATGGCTTGAGCCATGACAGACTGGTAACGATACACCATCTGCAGGACCTGTGCAAATGCTCCAAATGCATATGCTCTTTTCATTTTGTATTTTCAATAAACATGGGCTGTGTGTAGACTGGCATGATTTTCCGGAAATGCTTTTAACAGAAAAGTTTTCTGTTAAAAGCATTTTTGGAACAGAGCGTCTAGATTGGCATGGATGCTTTTCCACAAAAGGACTTTTTGCGGAAAAGCGTCCGTGCCAGTCTAAACGCGCTTTTCTGCAAAAAAGCCCCGATTGCCATTTTCGCGATCAGGGCTTTTTTTCTCAAAACAAATCTGAGTTGTCTACACTGGCCCTTTTGCGCAAAAGCTTTGTGCAAAAGGACTTTTGCCCGAATGGGAGCAGCATAGTATTTCCGCAAGAAGCACTGATTTCTTACATGAGATCGTCAGTGTTCTTGCGGAAATTCAAGCGGCCAGTGTAGACAGCTGGCAAGTTTTTCCGCAAAAGCAACTGCTTTTGCAGAAAAACTTGCCAGTCTAGACACGGTCATGGTGTATTGCCTTTTCCCCAAGAAAACATCCTGTGTGCTTCTTATAAGCCTAACATTTTGACTGCTTCTGGAATTGTGTGTCTAGTTCTGGTGTCCATAATTCAAGAAGGATGTTGATAAATTGGAGAGGGTACAGAGAAGAACAATGAAAGGATTAGAAAACACACCTTATAGACTCAAAGACCTCAATCTATCTGTCTTAACAAAGAGGAGACTAAGGGGTGACTTGGAGAGGGTCCAGAGAAGATCAACGAGAATGATTAAAGGTCTAGAGAACATGACCTATGAAGGAAGGCTGAAAGAATTGGGTTTGTTTAGTTTTGAAAAGAGAAGACTGAGGGGGAACATGATAGCAGTTTTCAGGTACCTACAAGGGTGCCATAAGGAGAAGGGAAAAAAACTTGTTCATCTTGGTCTTTGAGGATAGAACAAGAAGCAATGGGCTTAAACTGCAGCAAGGGAGGTTTAGGTTGGACATTAGGAAAAAGTTCCTAACTGTCAGGGTAGTCAAACACTGGAATAAATTGCCCAGGGAGGTTGTGGAATCCCCATCTCTGGAGATATTTAAGAGTAGGTTAGATAAATGTCTATCAGGGATGGTCTAGATGGTATTTGGTCCTGCCATGAGGGCAGGGGACTGGACTCGATGACCTCTTGAGGTCCCTTCCAGGCCTAGTATTCTATGATTCTATGATTCTATAAAATACCTACCCAGAAATATTTAGTAATAGGCTCTTCAATCTAGCAGAGAAAGGTCTGACACAATCCAATGGCTGGAAATTGAAACAAGACAAATTCAGACTGGAAATAACAGCAAGAGGGTCTTTGCTCTCTTGGAATTCACACCTCCAGATCAGCTGCTAGAAGTGGGCCTCATCCTCCTTGATTGGATCCACCTCGTCATCTCCAGCCTGATCCTGGCCTGCATATTTATACCTGCCACTGGAAATTTCCACTACATGCATCTGACGAAGTGGGTCTTTGCCCACGAAAGCTTATGCTCCTACACTTCAGTTAGTCTATAAGGTGCCACAGGACTCCTCGCGGCTTTTGCAGATTCAGACTAACACGGCTACCCCTCTGATACTTAACAGCAAGAGTAATTATCCATTGGAACAACTTGCCATGGCTTGTGGTGGAGTCTCCATCATTGACAATTTTAAAATTAGGATTGGATGATTTTTAAGAGATATGCTCTGAGAGTGATTTTGAGGATGTTCTATGCATGCCCTGATTCCCAAGGCCGAGATTTGTCCTTCATGTAAAATTGTATCTAAGAGAATCTGGTCTTATTTCTATGAAAGATGCTTTTAGACTGTGTATTGCAAGAGGTTATACAAGGTTATAACATAGGAAATAACAGCAAGAATAATTATCCATTGGATAATTGCAAGTTGTTCCAATGGATAATTACTCTTGCTGTTATTTCCTGTGTTATACAGGCATTCAGACTAGATGATTACAGTGGTCCCTTCTGGCCTTAGAATCTATGACTCTATTAAAATAAAATTAGGATCACCCACTCAAACATACCTATTTGCTGACAGGTGCCTTCTCACTAAAGGACTTGAGCATCAGAAAAGCCACCATGAGGACAGTCAGAAAGTCTGAGACAACCTTTTCCATCCCTCACCCATTCATTTTATGAGTGATCAAACACCAAGGCTACGTCTACACTGGCAGCTTCTTGCGCAAGAACTGTTTCATGGAAGAGTTCATGCGCAAAAAGTTTTCCACAAGAGCGCATCTACACTGGCATATGCTTTTGCACAAGAGATGTACTTTTGTGCAATAGCATCCATGGCAGTGTAGACGCTCTCTTGCAGAAGAAAGCTCTGATGACCATTTTAGCCATAGGGGCGTCTTGCGCAAGAAATTCATGTTGCCTGCCTACACTGCCCTCTTGTGGAAGAGCTCTTGCGCAAGAGGGCTTATTCCTCATGAGGAGAGGAATAACTCTTCCAGAAGAAGCCCTGTTTTGCAATGCTATACTGTAAATTTACTTGCCTAAGAACACGTGTGCAGTGTAGACAGCCAGCAAGTTTTTGCGCAAGAATGTCTGTTCTTGCGCAAGAAGCTGCCAGTGTAGATGTAGCCCAATTGTGTTTGAGTCTTAATCATCTTATCTGATGGATAAGTTTTCCCAGGAGTTTCTGATTGTTCTTAGGATTGTGCTGCAGAGTGCAAAACTAAAGCGGTCTTAACTGCCTTGCTGCAGACTTTTGAATATGTAGGGTAGTTTATTATATTACTACTCTGGAGCAAATGTTAATTTGCATACAGCTGATGGAGACTTCAGTAAGATCTGCTGAAATATTGCTGTTAATATTTGATGGCAGCTGCCTATACTCAGAAGTCTTTGACCTGTTTATTGTTCTTGTCAGGCAATTTGTCTTAGTTATTTTAAAATACAAAGTCTAACTGCAGCAGTTTGCACATTCATTGTGGGACAGTGCACAAACTTTTAGAGGGTTTTTGAAAATCATTGTTGATCTTTTTCTGAAGTCCCCATTTGTACTTAGAATCAAACCCCTACTAATGAAGTTAAGTTGCATTCTATATTACAGCTCTAAGGAGTGGTTGTGGGTTACCCTGCAGTAAGCATTAGTCACATATTAACTGCAACTGTAAAAACATGTCTATGGGAAAATCTCGTAGCACCAACGGCCTTTGATTCAGCAGCTTTTACCTGAAGAGGCGGCTTTCCACATACATTGCACAATGTTTTGGGAAAATAATCTGCCTGACCTGTTTACTTTGTTATCTTGCTGCATTGTGGTTTTTCCGTTGGTGATCATTTAGTTCCAGATACATGGCACATTGTATCTATGTTTTATAGGCAGGGCTGATTCAGCCCAGGTTTCTGAACGTGCAGCTCACAGGGGAACCATGTTTCTTTGCTACTTGAGATGGAGCAGGAGGTACAAGGTAATGACTTAGAGCTCTGTAGTGGTAACAAGTTGAAGCCCTTAGAGAAGTAGGACATCCTCCTTCTTTATCAAGTTTCTAAAGCAAGTTCTTATTTAATAGGAAATCTCTGTCCATTCTCCTCTTAATTCCCTCTACAGCCATCCACGCAGTGGCACTGGAACATTTTTATACGAGGGTTGCTGAAAACCAGCTCCCAGAGTGGGACTGGGAGCAGGGGCATGTCTGTGGAAGGGGTGACCCCAACACGGATGAGAGGGCCGAGGCTGGGGCCATAGCTGAGGTCAGACACAGGGCCAGCAGTGGAGCCCCAGGTGTGGGTGGCAGCCAGGACTCTGGATGCAAGGCAGCAATGGAGCCCTGCATAAAATATGGAAGTGCTGCAGCACCCTTCCATGAACCCTAGTCTCTATACTTATGCACCCATCTCACTTCTGTGTAATCCTGCATGTAGGTATTTATACCTCTTCTCGCATTTCAGTGTTCTATCCTCTTGCCCCCAATCTCTTGGAAGCTGGCTGAGCAGAAAGGGGAAGAAGGTTGTACATTGACTCGGGGCCTTTCCAATGGGGACCCCAAATCCATGAGGGTCTCAAATTTGCCTGAACCAACCCCATTGGTAGTTACAGTTCTTATTACTATTACATGCATCTGAAGAAGAGTTAATTATTTTTAAAATGGAGTGATTTTGGTGCAGTGAGTGAAGGGCAGTAGATCAGAGAATATACAGAAAAGGGGAAAATTCTCCAAAGATGCTTTGGGGCAAAGACAGAAAACCAGCAATCACAACGTGTGTACAATTAAAACACACTTTTGCCTCGTCAAGAGAAAATTGTATCTGTAAAGGTTACCCAGACTTTTGAATGTGTTGGTCTGCCTCGTGGCCTAGCTCCCATGACCTCTTGCAATACGCAGTCTAAAAGCATCTTTCATAGAAATAAGACCAGTTTCTCTTAGATACAATTTTACATGAAGGACAAATCTCGGCCTTGGGAATCAGGGCGTCTTCTCTGGACTTCATGAGGAGTCATGCCGACTTATTGCAGGGCTGAATGTGCACCTGTAGCCAACCTTCCTCAGTGTTCAGATTTAGGGCTTCAGTTTCACTGGCTTCCAGGTCTAGGTCTGGACCCAAACTTCAAATTTTGGGGGCAATTTAGGTCTGAGGTTTTGTTTCATGGTCTTGTGCCCATCCCATAATGCTAAATAGTCATGTTTCCCAATGAAACATGACTGGCCAGGACAGGGAGGAGCCGGTGTCAGGAAGGAAGGTCCTATAGGGTGTGTCTAGACTACATGCCTCCTTCGACGGAGGCATGTAGATTAGCCAGCTCGGAAGAGGGAAATGAAGCCGCGATTAAAATAATCGCGGCTTCATTTAAATTTAAATGGCTGCCCCGATCTGCCGATCAGCTGTTTGTCGGCAGATCGGGGGAGTCTGGACGCGATGCCCCGACAAAGAAGCCTTTCTTCATCGACACAGGTAAGCCTCGTGAAACCAGGCTTACCTGTGTCGATGAAGAAAGGCTTCTTTGTCGGGTCATCGCGTCCAGACTCCCCCGATCTGCCGACAAACAGCTGATCGGCAGATCGGGGCAGCCATTTAAATTTAAATGAAGCCGCGATTATTTTAATCGCGGCTTCATTTCCCTCTTCCGATCTGGCTAATCTACATGCCTCCGTCGAAGGAGGCATGTAGTCTAGACACACCCCTAGTGTCCTCAGTTTGAAGAAGGTCAAGAACCAATGCATTAGGCAGGTATGGCATCAGATATATATGCTAAGTGTAAGACCATGCACATTTTTGTGGGAGTTTAGGATGAGCCAAATTATCTGTTGCTTGTTTGCTCTCTCAACATGAACCTCAGCCTTCACAGCCTGCTGCAAGCCACTATGATGCAAGAATTGGTGTTCAGGGGTCGTTCAACCTGTAAATTCAATGTCTTCTCAAAGCTCCTTGATTCCTCACTGTCATTCCTAGACTCTCGTATACCCTTCCCCCAGTCTGCTCCAGTCCGTCACTCTGGTGATATTGAGGATTGTATCTTTAAGGGCTGAGCTTCCCAGACAGTATTTGCGTGGGATGCTATGAAGCTCTTGTCAGCCATTTGCAATCTGACTCAGAGTGTTTGCCAGAGCTCTGCTTTGTTCTAAGTACAGAGTGATCACTGGACACCACAATTCACACTTCTCCACCCATAGTTTAGGATTATGGAAGCAATGCCTCAGACTCTTCATGTCCTAACTTGCATGGGTTTACATAAAAAACAGCTGTGAACAGGAGTAAATGTACACTATCTGGACTGCCCGCTATGGAACCAGAGATGCTAAATAATTTGGTGCTCCAAAACATGTAAATGTGGTTGCCATATAGAGTGACAACTCAGTGGCCTTTGAGGTCACTTTCAGAGCTAAAGGGGTTGCAGGTTGCCATAGATCATCTGGAATATTGCAGGGCTAGCTTTGCTTTCTGCTATAAAGACCAAAACTCATTCATAAGAATGTGAGTTTATGAATGCTTTAAGGCAAAACTCCAATGAACACTGTGCCATTTATTCACAGTGCTGATAGCAAAGTTTTCTCTTAAGGGTTCCTAAGTGCAAAGTACCAGCTGGAATCCAAGAGAGGACGCTGTGGGTATCCTGCATATCATAACCACAGCTTTACAGAATATGTGTAGCAAACCTTGAGCTCACTTGAACAGCACATAGGTCTGAAGACCATGACTGTCTGTACACCTTAACAGAGGAAGCTAGTACATCTGGCACAGCCACAAATTTTCACCTCCCAGCTAGTTGTCTTCTTGCAACTGAGGAGCTAATTCATCTCCCACACCAAGCCCCAGAACTCTGATTCCCACAGGTTTCTTCATGGGTTCGTAAGTGTCTTTATGTAACCCACGCACCTACTGTCCCATCTAGTGGCAGTGAGACCACTTACAGAGCGAATAATGAGTCTGCTCTACAGTCTTAGTTAATTGTGCACTGGCTCATGTACTAAGCTCCAGAGGTCCCAGGTTCGATTCCCCCTGTCAAAATTACCTTTACTGCCAGTCTTATATCTCCCTGGGTCTTCAGAGACATATGCAAGCTGTGTGGTGTTCAAGATTGCTCTGAGTCCATAAGGCATGAAAAAGAGCCTTTCTAGCCAGTTTTCAACTACTTCTGCTCGGACTTCTGTAGGACTCCTCCCTCACCTCACACACAGTAGCTAGGAAATTTTGAGGGCTTGTCTTGTCTTGAATGGAGAGCTAGGTTGAGGTATAAAATTGAGTGATGCCTCTAGCCTGGCTCCTGTGCACGCACATGCATGTTCCCTTGGAAGTTTGAATATATCAGAGTCAAGCCATTAAGCCCATGAAGTGGCTGGTTTAAAGCCAACTTCTCATATGAGAACACTTGTGCTCAGCTGGCAAACACTGTGGCAAACCAGATCGTGTAACACTTTATTTTACTCTCCTGGCCTTTCTTCATGCACTGTTTTGTCATAGTTGTCTCCTGTGCTTGTTTCCTGAATACGAAAGCACCTTTCCCTGCACAACGGTGCCCAAACCCAGGATGTGAATACCTGACCTACTTTCCTCTGGTGAGTCATTCCCTATATTTCATCCTACCTGCCATTTGATCTCAGTGTGGCTTCTCAGGAGAGGCCGATCATGCTCTCCCTCCCGTGCTCTTCTAGTCCAAAGTTTTTATCTCTAGCTCATATTTCGCCTGTTTGAAATCCTACCTACCTATTTTCTCCTTTTGAGTATTAGCAGAGGCTTTACAGCTGTTTCATCCTTTACACAAGGCAGTGTCCCCAGGCCTCTTTTCTGCTACACAGCTCTTCTTTAGGGGCCACATTTCCACAACCATGAAAACTAGAAATATTTGCTTGCACACCTCAGTTGGATATCAGTGCATATAGGTGACACAAAACTACTCCTCAACTCCAATGCTTCAGAGATAATCCTGGCCTTCTTCATTTGACCCCTCTATATGTGATGGTGAAAGGGTTGACATGTTCACTCTCATTTACCTGGAAACGCTTCCTTAATAATCTTCTTTCAAGTAACTGTACCACCTTATCATGTAAACCACGCCTTTCTGTCCGTTACTGCATAAAACTGATTCTGTAGTACTTTCTGAATGGAGTATAGGAAGTACGTTATATAAAGCAAGTATGAGTCAAAGCTAAGTATGAGTCAACAGTGTGACTCTGCTAAATATGTTAACAGTGTGACACTATTGCAAGAAAAGCAAACATGATTCTGGGATGTATTAACAGGAGTGCTGTAAGCCAGACATGAGAAATAATTCTTCCACTCTACTCTTTGCTGTTTAGGCTTCAAATGGAATATTGTGTCTAGTTCTGGGATCCACATTTCAGGAAAGATGTGGAGCAACTGGAGAAAGTCCAGAGGAGAGCAACAAAAATGATTAAAGATCTAGAAACCATGAAGAGTGAAAAAAGTGGGTTTGTTTAGTATGGAAAAGAGAAGACTGAGAGGGGATATAATAGCAGTTTTCAAGTACCTAAAAGGGTGTTACGAGGAGGTGGGTTAATTATTCTCATTAACCTCTGAGGGTAGGACAAGAAGCAGTGGGCTTAAATTGTAGCAAGGGAGGGTTAGGCTGGACATTAGGAAAAACTTTCTGTCAGGGTGGTTAAACACTGGAATAAATTGCCTAGGTAGGTTGTGGCAGTTCCATCATTGGAGATATGTAAGAGCAGGTTAGACCAGAGGTTCTCAAACTGTGGTCCGTGGACCACCAGTAGTCTGTGAGCTCCATTCAGGAGGTCCCTCTAGACCAGTGGGTCCCAAACTTTTTGGCATCATGCCCCCTTTTTGATTTTTGAGAAACCTTTATGCCCCCCCCCCCCCTAAATAGCAGCAAAACTTGTTGAGCCAAAAAAAAAAAAAAAAAAGAAAAAGGAACTGACCAGGACCAAAAAACAAAAATAGCAGTGCAACTTGGGGGGGGGGGGGAGTGGGAAGGTTGCCTTACGCCCCACCCCCCACTGGAATTTCTTCATGGCCCGCCCCAGGGGGGTATGTCCCCCGGTTTGGGAACCCATGTTCTAGATAAACATCAGGGATGATGGTGCTCAGTCCTGCCGTAAGTGCAGGGGACTGGACTTGATGACCTCTCAGGATCCCTCCCAGCTCTAGTATTCTATGATTCTATAAACAGAGCATTACTGTGTTGCAGCTTCTGCTTCTGACTCTTACAGCTGTACTCCGCCATTCAAGGGCTCAGTCCCACATTCTGCTAGCTGCTTCATACAGCTTTGGTTAATTTAACTTGACATGCAGAGATGGGTGCTCCTCTGCCTAACTGTGCAGGCGCCAATCCTTCATGTGCACTTCTGATAGGAGTAGGCATTATTGTAGAAAAGCATTTTCTTTTTGTGTTAAACAACAGAAGTGTGTTGAAATAACATTAAGGTCTGCTTGACACAAAGCTAGTGAAGTAGGGGAACTGAGAGGTAAAGCTGTAACTGTGTTCATAACTCATCTTGCTGGCACCATTAGAGACAATCTGTGTTATGCTTGCAGTATGAGTGGCCATACATCCCAGGAAGGTGAAAATTCCAGTCTCAACTCTTGTGCAGTTTAGGATAAAGCTGCTCATCATAGGGCATTATAAGAAAAGCCAGCCCAGACATCAGTTAACTCTGGCTGTGTCTACATTGGCAAGATTTTGCACAAAAGCAGCCGCTTTTGGCAAAATCTTGTCGCCTGTCTACACTGGCCACGAGTATTTGCGCAAGAAAACTGACGTTGTAATGTACAAAATCAGAGCTACTTGCGCAAATACTTTGACGCTCCCGCTCAGGGATAAACCCTCTTGCGCAAGTATTCTTGCGCAAGAGGGCCAGTGTAGACAGTATCGTTAATTTCTTGTGCAAGAAAGCCCAATGGCTAAAATGGCCATCGGATCTTTCTTGCGCAAGAGAGTGTCTACGCTGGCACGGATGCTTTTGTGCAAAAGCAAATCTTTTGCGCAAAGGCACATGCCAGTATAGACGCTCTCTTGCGCAAATACTTTTAACGGAAAAACTTTAGGTCAGGACAGACCAAACCCTGGAGCAGCCCATGTCCTCCTTGCAGCCCCCCCTTCTGGTCCAGTGGCCGGTGAGTGCCATACCTGCATGACCACCAATCCGATGGTGGATCTCCCCACGCCGAACTGGTTGCTGATGGATTGGTAGCTGTCCAGCGTGGAGAGCTTCCAGAGGGTGATGGTCACCTGCTTGTGGAGGGGAATGGCGGGCCTCATGAGTGTGTCCCATCACCGCAGAGCAGGGGCGAGCCACTCGCAGAGCTCATGAAAGTGTCCTCCTTCATCCTGAAGTTCTGGGTCCACTGTTGGTCTCTCCTGGACAAATGTGGTCCCACCAGTCGCTGCTGGTGTTATTCAGGGCCACCGGGGGGACAGAGGGAGGGCCAGGGGGCTGGCCTGCAGCAGAAGGTGCCAGGCAACCTCCATCAATTGCTGCCAGGCTTGCAGCAAGATGTTCAGCATGAGCAACAGAGTACCCAGGTGCATCTCTGGCTCCATGGTGCCGAGTGCTGCGGTGTCCCAAACGAGAGTGACCAAAGCAGACGGAGAGGAGAACGCTTTGCTGTCAAACAAGCGGGGAAGCTGAGAACCAGCTGTCCAGGGGAGTCCTTTTAAGCATGAACCTCAGATAGCCTCAGACAGCAGCCACACAAAGCAACTACTGATGTGTTGCCCTGCTGGAACCGGTTTCAGCTCCCCTTAAATGCAATCCAGCGTCCAATCAGTGTGGATGCGCTATTTCAAAATAGCAAAACGCTATTTTGAATTAGTTTTTATGTCTAGATGAGTTATTTTGAATGAGCTTATTTCGAATTAACTAATTCAAAATAAGTTAATTTGAAATAGTGCTGTAGTGTAGACATACCCTAACAGGAAACACTTAAAAAACAACAAATAGACTAGTAGAACCTTAAAGACTAAATAGTTACAAAAGGCTGATAAGGACCATTAGTTTGCACCTGACACGTGGTCTCCTTAACCCCCACGTTTGAATCCTCATGGGTTAAGGGCTCCCGAGTAGCTAACTCATAACTTTCTGCCACAAATGTACAAATCAGGCTAGGGGGTCCTTTTTGTTGTGTTTTTATGGATCCTGCTGGGAAAAACAGAAATGCCAAATGATGCAAACCTGAATCTCTAAATAGTAACAGAGAGGCAGCGGTGTTAGTCTGATCTTGGTAAAACAAAAAAAGCAGTCATGTAGCACTTTAAAGACTGACAAGATAGTTTATTAGATGATGAGCTTTCGTGGAGCAGACCCACTTCTTCAGATCATCACCTAATAAACTATCTTGTTAGTCTTTAAAGAGCTACATGACTGCTTTTTTTGTTTTACCTGAATCTTTAAAGGCTGAGGAAACCCAGCAGTCTTTCACTCAGAACTTTGCAGGTATTAAAGCCTTTCCAACTACCAAATTGGATTGTTCAATCTCAAGATTTACATGAGCAAGCTCTTTACAGATGTTGCAGAAGTCAAAGCTCGTTTGACTTGTTTAGATTGCAAACTGCAAACACTGCCATTGAACCAAAGGAGGTTAAAATGGAGAATGCTTTAAAAAGAAGACTAACCAGTCTTTGGGTGAAATAAGAAGATCTTAAAAACAAACTATGCAAGAATAATTTGTGGTTACTGGAGGTTCTAGAAGGGCTGAAAGCCAAGGGAGAAAAAAAAACCCATCATTAGCTTTCTCCAGGATACATTCTCTGGGGTAGTGGGATTGGATTCCTGTTTATTTTCTCTGGTCATTGAAAGGGCATATTGAGGGGCAAGGGCCAGAAGGAAAGTGAATAATACAGACCCTTAGATCCATCATCTTCAAATGACTGAAGTTTAGCTAATCTCTGCTGCTAAGCAAAATTAATTAAGTATAAGGACTTTACATTTTCCTGTATCTAGACATCTCTGTACATTTAAGCAAAAAGAAAGCGGTATTTAGTGGCATCAAATGAGGTATGAGAGGAGCCTGCAATCTTCATACTGAAGCTGGCTGAGTCTGTGAAATACTTCTACCCCATCAGCTGCTCATAGGGTTGCCAGGTGTCTGGTATTTACCCAGACAGTCCAGTACCGGGCACTTACCTGGTTCTGCATAGGAGCTGTCTGGCCCAGAGCAGGAAGACAAGATGGAGGACGGCCGCCAGCAGGCTGTAAGGCCCAAAAAGCCTCAAAAACATTTCTTAAAGGGGTCACACTGTTTTTGTTTTGTTTTGTTTTGTTTTTCATTTATTTATTTATTTATTTTGCTTAACAACTCTTGGAGTCCCCCCCCTTTTTTTTTGGTCTCCCCTTTTTTTTCACAACAGATTTTTTTCCCCATTGATTTGGGGGGGGGGGGCGAGAGGTGTTCAGTATTTTTGGTTAAACCATCTGGCAACCCTAGCTGCTCAGCAAACACTACAGGCATTGAGGCCAGATTTCATTAAGGGTGATAGCGTGGTCCCTGCACAAAGGAAAAGGAAATGAAAATATAAGTCCTGAAGACCAGGAACTGTGCTTGGGAAAACCAGACAACTTATGTACCTATCGTTTCTACAGGCATGTTAACAAGAAGAAGGTGCTCAGAGAGGGTGTGCAGCCCCTAATGGATGAAGGAGGTAACCTAGTGACAGATGATGTGGGGAAAGCTGAAGTACTCAATGCTTTCTTTGTCTCTGTATTCACGGACAAGGTGGGCTCCTGGACTTCTGCGCCAAGTGACGCAAGATGGGATGAAGATGGACAGCCCGTGGTGGGTAAAGAACAGGTTAGGAACTATTTAGAAATGCTAAACGTAAATAAATCCATGGGTCCGGACTTAGTGCATCCGAGGGTACTGAGGGAGTTGGCAAATGTCATTGTGGAGCCTTTGGCTATTATCTTTGAAAAGTCATGGAGATTGGGAGAAATCCCGGATGACTGGAAAAAGGCAAATGTAGTGCCCATCTTCAAAAAAGGGAAGAAGGATGATCCAGGGAACTATAGGCCGGTCAGTCTTACCTCGGTTCCTGGAAAAATCATGGAAGGGATCCTTAAGGAATCCATATTGAGACACTTGGATGAGAGGAAAGTGATTAAGAATAGTCAGCATGGATTCACAAAGGGCAAGTCGTGCCTGACCAATCTGATTAGCTTCTATGATGAGGTAACTGGCTCGGTGGACATGGAGAAGTCAGTAGATGTTATGTACCTTGACTTTAGCAAGGCTTTTGATACGGTCTCCCACAATATTCTTGCCAGCAGGTTAAGGGATTGTGGATTGGATAAATGGACGGTAAGATGGATAGAAAGATGGCTAGAAGGCCGGGCCCAGCGGGTAGTGATCAATGGCTCGATGTCAGGATGGCGGTCGGTTTCTAGCGGAGTGCCCCAAGGTTCGGTTCTAGGACCGGTTTTGTTCAATATCTTTATTAATGTTCTGGATGAGGGGATGGATTGCACCCTCAGCAAGTTTGCGGATGACACTAAGCTGGGGGGAGAGGTAGATATGCTTAAGGGCAGAGATAGGGTACAGAATGACTTAGACAAATTGGAGGATTGGGCCACAAGAAATCTGATGAGGTTCAACAAGGACAAGTGTAGAGTCCTGCACTTGGGACGGAAGAATCCCAAGCATAGTTACAAGCTGGGGACCAACCGGTTAAGTAGTAGTTCTGCAGAAAAGGACCTGGGGGTTACAGTGGATGAGAAGCTAGATATGAGTCAACAGTGTGCCCTTGTAGCCAAGAAGGCTAATGGCATATTAGGTTGCATTAGGAGGAGCATTGCCAGCAGATCCAGAGATGTCATCATTCCCCTTTATTCGGCTTTGGTGAGGCCGCATCTGGAGTATTGTGTCCAGTTCTGGGCCCCCCACTACAAAAAGGATGTGGACGCATTGGAGAGGGTCCAGCGGAGGGCAACCAAAATGATTACGGGGCTGGAGCATATGACCTACGAGGAGAGGCTGAGGGAGTTGGGTCTGTTTAGTCTGCAGAAGCGAAGAGTGAGGGGGGATTTGATAGCAGCCTTCAACTTCCTGAAGGGAGGTTCCAAAGAGGATGGAGAGAGGCTGTTCTCAGTAGTGACAGATGGCAGAACAAGGAGCAATGGTCTCAAGTTGTGGTGGGAGAGGTCCAGGTTGGATATTAGGAAAAACTATTTCACTAGGAGGGTGGTGAAGCACTGGAATGGGTTACCTAGGGAAGTAGTGGAGTCTCCATCCCTAGAGGTGTTTAAGTCTCGGCTTGACAAAGCCCTGGCTGGGTTGATTTAGTTGGAATTGGTCCTGCATAGAGCAGGGGGCTGGACTTGATGATCTTCTGAGGTCTCTTCCAGTTCTATGATTCTATGATTCTATCTTTGTGCTATCTGGAGTGGCCCAAGAGGGTGAGTATCCACATGAGGGCAGATTGTCAGGCTGTAAGGCATACGCCTCATATTGGTGGCGAGTTCTATGATTAGATTGTACTAACCAAATATCAACTGAGAACACTTCGGGCAATACAATAGCCTCAACAGGGAATCACAAGTGCTATCCACTCCTAAATGTCCCACAAATGCGCAGTCGAACTAACTTTAGTAACTGTGTTCTTTGTTTATCAGGCACAAGCACCTGCTTCAAACCTTGTCAGGATGCCTCTTTTTTCCTCCAGGAGTCTTCCTGTACCACAAATCCCCTTCTAGAAAAAAAACAAAACCAAAAACCAAAAAAACAAAACTGTTCTTTCCCGGCCATACTCCCTCTTTGTCCAGGAAAGGATCAGCCTGCTGAGCTGATACTTAGAAAATTCTATTCAAATCCCTCTAAGTTCCGTCTCAGCGGGATAGTAACTTTGGGTATGTCTACACTACCCCCCTAGTTGGAACTAAGAGGGTAATGTAGGCATACCGCACTTGCAAATGAAGCCCAGGATTTGAATTTCCCGGGCTTCATTTGCATAAGCGGGGAGCCGCCATTTTTAAAACCCCGCTGGTTCGAACCCCGTGCAGCGCGGCCACGAGGTGTACCAGTAGTTCGGAATAGGAAGCCTAGTCCGAACTACCTAGTTCGAGCCCCGTGTAGCCGCGCTGCACGGGGTTCGAACCAGTGGGGTTTTAAAAATGGCGGCTCCCCGCTTATGCAAATGAAGCCCGGGAAATTCAAATCCCGGGCTTCATTTGCAAGTGCGGTATGCCTACATTACCCCGCTAGTTCGAACTAGCGGGGTAGTGTAGACATACCCTTTTAAAAAACATAAGCAGTAGTCCTGTGGCACTATATATATTTTCCGATATATAACAAAAATATAGAGGGTCATGAGCTTTCATAGATAAGACCCACTTTGTCAAATGAGTACTATATATTTTTGTTAGTCTGTAAGGTGCCACAGGACTATTTGTTACTTGTGTTCAGAGCAGACTTGGGCAAAGCAATGAAATCTTCAACCCCCTCATCTGAGAAAGCTGCTCTCTTCAGCTGATAAAAGACAGAGGCATTCCTTGCCCCCTTGCATTCCTCCTTGCTGTCCAGACAAAGCAGGTGAGACAGAGCAGTACTCGTTCTGGCTGCAGTGTATGACATTAACAGACAGAGATGTGGCTAAAACATCTTGACCTATTAAAATATCAGCAGGAAGCAGATTCCTAATACCCACAACATGTCCCCTAACATTCCTACACTTGAAGTGGATCTTAGCCAGAGGTATGGTCCAGAGAATTCAGCCAAAGCTAAAACATGTAAATTTTGACCAAGAAGACTGTTTCCTCCCTTACCAAATTTTCCTTAAGCAAAGTGACTTGGGACGCTGTGTTGCTCCAGACCTTACACTCTATGCCAGTTACCTTTGCACTCTTAATAAATCTTTCACTGCTTTCCCAAGATTCAGTCATGATATTATTCATTGGGTTTTTCACCTCCTCTACTGCTGTCTCTGGGGCAGTGGTCCAGGCAGTGGTCAGCTCTCCACTCCTGAAGTGGCCAGAGCCTTGTGCAGAAGAGGTGTGGCTACCAGCCCTCAATGCCACCTGGAGCATGCCACGCTGGCCACCCATTCCCCAGCCAGTCCTGAGAACTGTCCAGAGCCTCAGCAGTGATTTAAGAAGCTTGGGGCTTCTATGGTAGCAGCGGTGGTGGCCGGGACCTTTCCTGCCCTTTTCTACCCCCCAGCCTCTCCATCGGCGGAGTGGTAGTGGCACTCATTATCTCAGGTGGGGATGTGGGTCTTGGGGTTGCCTTTAATTTTGAGCAGTTTGGCTTTAAATGTCTAGGAGCGGCACTGTGATGGCAGACTACTTGCCTTCCTTTTTGGTAGGAGAGTTTGAAACTTAGGTTTCCTTGTTTTGTTTTTGTTTGTTTGCTTTTCATCAAAGTTGAGGTTGGGTTTATTTTCAATCCCCTCCTTCCTCAATCCTCCTGTGTGACATGGGGATTTCCCTCTGCTCGGATTTGGACTCCTAGGAACCCTTGATTCAACACGTTCATCAACATTTTCTGCAGCCTCTGAATCAGTAGAATGTTTTCTTCATTTCGTTGTTTGTCAGTTTGTTTTCTGTCACAGACGTCTGCATTTATCTCATCTGTAACTACCCACAACACTTGCTCATAGGCCATTAGATCAAAGAGTTTGTCACAGTCGCTTTCAGCCTCCACCCCCATTATCAGCTTTCTCATAAAGCTGCACATTCATGTACATATTCAGCATGGCTGATATTGTCAAACATTCGGAAGCCTATACACATTCGCATCGCCTCTTCCATATCATTAAAAACTTATCTGCTTAATGTGTTTAAGAGGATAAGTACCTGTTTAGCCACTGTAATCTTATGCAGCTACATAGTCTCTCAAAAAATAGACAGGTTCTCTGCTTTCCAGTCAGTTCCCTTATAAATGGAGCAGACTTTCTTCCACTGCCAGATGTTGGGGGGGGGGGGGGGGGGGGGATGGATGCACTCACTGGCTGGAGAAGCTCCTTCTGCTGCACCAATATTTTGAGCTATGTTGCCATCAGCCTCTGGCAGGCTCTCTCTTCAGCTGCCTCAGCTGTTTTGGTTTTCCTAATCCACAGCTCTGCCATAAGTGTCAAGTTCTTCCTGTATCAGAGGACTAGCCGTGTTAGTCTGAATCTGCAAAAGCGATGAGGAGTCCTGTGACACCTTACAGACTAACAGATTTATTGGAGCATAAGCTTTCGTGGGCAAAGACGAAGACATCTGATGAAGTGGCTCTTTGCCCATGAAAGCTTATGCTTCAATAAATCTGTTAGTCTAGAAGGTGCCACAGGACTCCTCGTCGCTTTTGCAAGTTCTTCCTCGGCTCTCAGGAAGCAATCGGACCTGTTCACCTGTGGTGGTGTCCTCTCTTGCATCTGGAGTTCTCAGGCTCTGTCTGGTCAGCTCTTGTAAGCAAAGTTTTCAGCTCCTGCACTGAAGTCCATGACCTCTGGGTGGTGATCGACCCTGGGGCAGAAACGGAGGAGGAGGAGGACACCGAGAGCCAGGAGCCTCAGGAGCCTGCAGGGAGCATGCCCAGGACCCAGGACCCCTGAGTCATCCCACAGAGCACATCTGCTGTTTCATCTGAGGCAGGGGAGGGCTCCACATATGAGTGCCATTATGCCCCTATGTGTATGGGGGGGCAGCGGGGTGGAGAGGGAGTCCAGGGATCGTGTGCCTGGGCCTTGTCCACCATGGAGCAGCAGCTGGGTGTCATGCAGGGGCCCTGGCCTGTTCCCTACACATCGACCTCGCCTTGCAGAGGGGGGCTGGGTTTCACCCACTGTGTCCCCAGGAAAAACTGACCACTGCTCTTGTTTCACCACAGCCACAGCACCTGGGACTTCAGGGTGTGCACCACCCCGCCTGCAACAGCCACCCGCACCCAGGCCAGCAGGCACACCAGGAACCTGGAGGACCATCAGTGGTGGCACCTGCGGCTACTGGGGCAGCAGTTCCGCACCCAGGAGCACTGGGACCGGGAGGACCTTTGGCTGTGGCAGTAGAGCTTGGAGGCGCTGGATGATCACGGCCGTGCCCTCTGAAGTCACCTCCATACCCCGGTGGACAGGTTCCTGCCTCCTCCTGCTCCATCCCCTGCAGCTGCCCCAGCTCTCACCCCTCCTCCGCTCCTCCTCCCGCTTTCTCCACACCCCCCGTCCCTCCTACCCCACCCTCCACACCCACTCCCCCCCCCGACATCCCTGCACCCGCAGTGCTTCAAGACAGGAGAGCTAGCAAGACCCCGAACCCTGAGCTTTCCCTTACCTTCCTCCCACTTCCAGCTCCCTCCTCCCAGGTTTCCCCCTCCCCTCTCCCACTCTGATTCCTCCCTCCCCCCACCCCAGTTATGTAAAATAAAAAGAGATTTTGGTTGTCAAAACAGGTGTCTTTATTTGACATTAGGAAGGTGGGTTAGGGAGGGGAAAGGAGAAGGAGGGGAGGGTGGAAGAAGGCCCCAGTGGGGCATGCAGGGAGAGTTCAGTCCTCCAACAGGAAGCTCTCCTGCAGGGCTTCCTGGATCTGGACGGCCCCCCACTGGGACTCCCGGATGGTGGTGGTGCGGGGCTGCGCGTACTGGCCAGCCAAGTGTTCCGCCTCAGCCATCCAGGCTGGGAGGAAAGCCTCCCCCTTCCTTTCACATAAATTGTGCAGCACACAACATGCTGCCACCACAGGAGGGATATTGTGCTTGGCGAGGTTGAGGCAGATGAGGAGGCATCGGAATCGGGCTTCCAGGCATCCGAAGGCCCCCTCGACCAGAATGTGGGCCCCGGTGAGCCTGCCGGGAGGGGTTGAGGTATCCCGTGTACGGCTTCATTAGCTAGGGCTGTAGGTGGTAGGCTGCATCCCCCACCAGGCAGACGGGCATGTCCACGTCCCCGACCCTGCTGTGGCAGCCGGGGAAGAAGGTCTTGGTGTGCAGCCTCCGGCACACGGAGAAGTTGCGGAACACCCTGGCATCGTATGCCTTGCCGGACCAGC
The DNA here is from genome assembly GCF_052426305.1 of Pelodiscus sinensis. NCBI lineage: Eukaryota > Metazoa > Chordata > Testudines > Trionychidae > Pelodiscus > Pelodiscus sinensis. The sequence continues at coordinate 20,653,651 of NC_143054.1, forward strand.
TCACATTAATGTCTGTGAACTGGCCCCGGTGGTCAGACACGGCCTGCAGGAGCACGGAGAAGTAACCCTTGTGGTTAATGTAGAGGGAGGCCTGGTGTTCTGGGGCATGGATGGGATGTGCATCCCGTCAATGGCCCCCCCCACAACTGGGGAAGCCAAGAGCACCAAACCCCTGGATGATCGCGTCCGGGTCAGTGAAGCAGACCAGCCTGCGGAGCAGCACCCTGTTGATGGCCTTGACCACATGCAGAGACACACACCAAACCGTGAATCACTGGGGTGCCCTGGTGGCTGTAAGTGTTCGTTCCCTGGCACTGCCCCACGCCCCACTCCCAGAAGCAACCCCCGCTGCGATCCTGGCCACTGTGGGTGGCGTGTAGTACGGCCGGGACAGACTGAACCCTTCTGTGCGGGGGCACTTTCGCCTCCTCCCTCCCCGTTTTCCCTGGGGCGGCCCATCACCTTCTTGCAGCCCTCTTGCCCCCCGGCCCAGTGGCCAGTGAGTGCCATACCTGCATGAGCACTGCTCCAACGGTGGATTTCCCCACGCCGAACTGGTTCCTGACGGATCGGTAGCTGTCTGGCATGGAGAGCTTCCACAGGGCGATGGCCACACGCTTCTGAAGGGGGATGGTGGGCCTCATGCGAGTGTGCCATCACCGCAGAGCAGGGGCAAGCCACTCGCAGAGCTCCAGGAAGGTGTCCTTCTTCATCCTGAATTTCTGGGTCCACTGTTGGTATCCCCAGTGCTCCAGGATGATGCGGTCCCACCAGTCGCTGCTAGTGTCCAGACGCCAGATGCGGTGGGGCACCCTGGCATCCGAGCGCTGCTGCGGCTCCTCCACGGCCCCCAGGGAGGCCAGGGGGAGAGGCAGGGGGCTGACGTGCACCAGATGGTGCTAGGCAGCCTCCAGCCATTGCTGGCAGGCTTGCAGCAGCAAGTCCAAAAACTGGACCAGAATGCCCAGGGCAAGCTCTGGCTCCATGGTGCCAACTGTAGCAGCGTCCCCAATGAGAATGACCAAAACAGACAGGCGGAGAGGAAAGCTCTTTGCTGTCCCCTGGCAAGGTAGGCAAGCAAGCGAAAAAGCTGAGAACCGGCTATCCAAGGGGTCCCCTTTAAGCATGAGTCTCAGATAGCCTCAGACAGCAGCCACACAAAGCAACTACTGACCTGATGCCCTGCTGGAACTGGTTTGAGCTCCCTTTAAATGCGACCCAGTGTCCAATCAGTGTGGACGCGCTATTTCGAATTAGCAAAATGCTAATTCGAATTAGTTTTTGGGTCTAGACGCGTTATTTCAAATTAGCTTATTTCGAATTAACTAATTTGAACTAAGTTAGTCCAAATTAGCACTGTACTGTAGACATACCCATACATATCATTGCTTTTTCAACTCCTGGAGTAGGGGAGTAGTGACGCTAATCCACAAGAGTCTAACTTTTCAATTTATTCAGTTGTGGTCAGATCCAGAGGGCAGATACATAATAATTAAAGGCATTTTAAATATGAAGAGATAAATTTTTGGGTGTGTATACAATTCTGGTGATGGGAATGCACCCTTTATCACTGACATTATTTCCAACAGAGTTTATGTCCCTGTAGTACTAGCAGAAGATTTAAACACTGTCATGGATGGGATCTTATCTCAGTGTTCGAGGTGAAAATCTTAGTCCTTTAAAAGTCATTTGTTATCCCTACTAAAGGAGATGGGGTTAGTAGCTATTAGAAGACTTAAATATACTATGAAATTTGATTACAAATATTGCTCCATGGTTGACACTGCCTATTCCAGGTTAGACTTTTTTGTGATATCTAAGGTGCTATTTCCTGCCTATCTGAAGATGAAAGTTGCTAATTACATCATCTCTGCTCATGCTCCAATTTCTTTTCATACTGGTGATAGACCTATAACATTCTCAAGATGGAAGTTAAACACACATTTACTTCAAGACTCTACATTTTTTCAGATTCTAAAGTTTTTGATGGAAAATACAAATACTATCTCTCAGTTGGAAGAAGTCTGAAGTGATGGATATTTCTTGTAGGCCAAATTCATCTAAAATAGAATCATTTCTCTTTTCATTCAAGCAAAAAGATAACTTAGTTCTGCATCAGGATATGTATGCTCTGATTTATCAAAAGTAGGATCTGCAAGATGGAAGTCATACTTAAAGAAGTGACAAGACATGGAGAAATGGTACTCACTACCAATATCTTTACTGGGAAAGGCAGAAGATGTTAAAATGAATGTAGGACCAATATATGTTTAGCTTAATTCCAATTATATTTCCTGTTTCAACTTTCACAAAAATCAAGAGCGTTGTAAAATAATTCTTATTCTTGCAGATGATCTTACTTTCCTATCATATCCCCAATACCATGCACAAGAAAAACAATTTATCTCAATGCACTCAGCCAGAAAATTAGACTGAAAATCAACCACAATAAGACAGATATCGTGACTTTTAATATTGCCTCACCATCACCCACATGAAGAGCAGATTATGTTCTGACCAGTGTAGAAACATTCACGTACTTGTGCAGCACCATTAGCCAGGAGGGTAGAAGAGGCCAGGACATCTGAAACAAAATCAGTAAAGCCAGGAACACGTTTAGGAGCTTAATACAGTCTGGAAAGTATCAAAATACACACAAAAAACAAACTCCAGATTGATCAGAGCTGTGTACTTTCAACATTATTTATAGTGCAGAATGTTGAGGAATAAGAAAGTATGACATGTCCAAGCTGTCTTCGTTCCATGCAACCTGCCTCAGAAAAACCATACAGATCTTAACAGAATCAAGATATTTATAAGGGGGGTGGATGGGAAGTTTCTGCTAATTATAGGACCTGAGCTAACGAGGCTAATTAAGTGGGCTGGAAGTGTCCCATTCTTAGCTTTTGATTTAAAAATGCAGTTGTTAGAAGCTGGGGAGACTGGTCTTATATTGTGACATCCAATTAATGTCTTTGTTCAAGCCAAGGGTAACAGTGTCAAATTTGTAGATGAATACCAATTCAACACTCTCTCTCTGTAATTGGCTGGTGGGTTGTCTGTAGGCGAGGACTGGCCTGTCTCCCAAGGCCTGTGAGAGTGAGGGATCGTTTTCCAAGATAGGATGTAGATTTCCAGTGATGTGCTGAAGGGGTTTACGCGAGGGGCTGTAGGTAACCAGTGGTGTTCTGTTATTTTCCTTGTTGGACCTATCTTGAAGTAGTAGATTTCTGGGTATGATATTAATGACACGGAATCACGTGATCCAGCTAAGAAGATGCCTGGTGTTTCATGAGAGCATTGCAAACTTATTCCAGGTAGATCTGGCTTCTGATGCTTGGTGGTTGTTAAGAAATTATTTATCTTCTAATGCTCACCAATATTTATCTATGAATATTTCATGTTGTGTTATTGTTAAACCATACTCCTACCGTGTTTCCTTTGTCACCATATTTGACTATATCTGTATAGATACGTGAAAGTGTCTGAAAAATAAAATTAATAAAAATATGCTCCTAGGAGCTTAACACCAATTGATTTTAATGGAAAGTTGTGACTTGTACTTTTGAAAATCTATGTCTTTGGTCACCTAAACACCTTTAAAAGTCTTATCCAGAGTAACTGTAAAACCTTTAAATCAGTGTTTAGTACTGGTGTAGCTAACACAGATTAGGGGCTAATACAGATGGGCAGTTGAGGAAAAGACCTTTCCTAGGGTGAGACTCTGGCAACAAACTTTCAGATCAAAGTGAATTTTAAAAGAAAACAAGGGCTTGCAGAAAAGATACTGCCGTAAAAAGATTGCAATGATACTACTATAACATACTGAATTTTGCAATATTCTTCTATGGTCTGACAAGCATGGAGCTTCATGTCAAGATTCTGGTATCTTCTACACCACACTGAGACCTGCATTTCCTCAGTCGGGTATCATGTCATCATTACAGAAGGTTGTCACATAAGTCAATTAGTCTTTTTGTGAGTCCTAATAATTTTCCCTTTTAAAATCTCCACTTGGCTTATTCATATAAAAACAAGACATTCTGCATACACAGCTTTCTCTCTTTTATCATATCCGTTTGTATCTCTTCTGCTCATTCTTGATGTAGACTTACTTCCAATAATACACTGTGCTTTAGCCCATCGCATATTGTATTGCTTTTCTTATCTCAATAAAAATGAATTCCTAAATCTAATAAACAGCTATTATTTTATTTATTTATTTAAATATTTTTTTACCCCGCCTTTCTGTTTAAAATATTCAAGGCAGCTTACAAGAACAAACAAACAAAAAAGACAAATATATATAAAAATTGAAAATATGAGAATTGAAAATATGAGATACTATTACTTGAGTTCCTTGATACATTCAAGTTGTCTGGATCTAGACTTTGTTTCTTCAGTGCTGTTTATTGTGAAGTGGGCTTTATTTGACAAAATAAAGCAAAATCTTGGTGCAATTCTGTCCATATTATGAGATATGACGTTTGAGAAGGATTAAAAATGTAACTGACATGACATTCTTCAGTCACAAATTTGGACATCACTACAAAAGCACCTAAGTTCTGGGCCTACTTGTAAGAAACTTTTAAACAAAGGATCACATAAGCAAAAATCAAGTGCCTGGATGGGAGGAAAAGCCAGAGAGAAAACATAGCATAAAACCATTCATATTGCCCAAAGGATCACAATGATCAATGTTTTATTATGAATATTTTTCTAATCAGATTTGTTTCTCTCCAAATGTTCTCAAACAACTCTAGATTTCAGCCTCATTTCAGCCTCTATTTAACAAAGTTGTTGACAATATGTACTCAGATAGTTGGCATTTTAAATGATCTTCACACAGAAATATTTTCTACTGCAGCATGATTAGAAATGTATAAATTAAGATTCAGACACTTCAGTGCACACCTGCAACTCATGTTCAGATTTCATACAGGGATGGATCTCCAGGTTGTTTACAAGGAGAATTCCATGGTAACTGGTGCTTTGTGTGCTCCTGAATGTACTTCTTCATTTTTATATCTGAAAGTGCCTGTTAGTATGCAGTCTCTGTTTGTCATAAACAGGCAGGTACTTGCCTTTTGTACATCAGGTATTTTTTCTTAGATACTCCTTCCAAAAGGAAGTAGTAACATGCCTCAACTGGATTTCTCCATTAGCATTAAAATAAGAGAACACTGTTTCATTTGTCAAGATATTACCGGTTGTGGGGTTTTTGAAGCATAAATGAATGAAACAGCCAGTTCGTTGATTTGGGACCCAAGAAGAAATCTTTGTGATAAAAAAAATCAATAAAATATTATTGCCACTGTCATCTAAACTGGCAATTGTTTTGCAAACCCTAGTGTGAAAGAATAACAAGGTCACGCAATCTCGGTTATTTGCTACCTTTTCAAATCTGGCCAGCAGTAAGGTGTGTTTATCTGTACAGGTCTAGCCTGGTTGAATTGCCCACTGTTCTGTTATCGATCTTGCAGGTGTGTTGGGAAGATTACATGCTACCAACCTAGGATCTTACCATAGAGTATGTCTACACTTGCCCCCTAGTTCCAACTAGGGAGGCAAATGAAGCATATCGCAGTTGCTAATGATGCACGGGATTTAAATATCCCACGCTTGATTAGCATATTCGCGTCCAGTCGCCATTTTAAAATGCCGGTTGCCCGATTTAACTTGCCACTTGTAGACGCGGTAGTCCGATCCAAAACCCTTCCCTCGAATTAACTGTTGAGGAGTAACAGTTAATTCCAGGGAAGGGTTTTGGATCGGACTACCTCATCTACACGCGGCAAGTTAAATCGGGCGACCGGCATTTTAAAATGGCGACCAGCTGCAAATATGCTAATCAAATGCAGGATATTTAAATCCTGTACTTCATTAGCAACTTCAGTATGCTTCATTTGCCTCCCTAGTGTGAACTAGGGGGCAAGTGTAGACATACTCTACGGTAAGATCCTAGGTTGTTTAAATTAATGGAGATTGCCTATCTCCTAGACCTGGAAGGGACCTTGAAAGGTCATCAAGTCCAGTCCCCTGCCTCACAGCAGGACCAAATACCATCCCTGACAAATTTTTGCCCCAAATCCCTTAATGGCCTCCACAAGGATTGAACTTACAACCCTGGGTTTAGCAGGCCAATGCTCAAACCACTGAGCTATCCTCCATGTAATCTTCCCAACACCCCTGCAAGATGGATAACAGAACAGTGGGCAATTCAACCAGGCTAGACCTGTACAGAAAAACACACCTTACTGCTGGCCAGAAGGTCCATCTAGTCTAGTTTCTCTTTTAGTCAGATAAAGGGGAAAGAAATATCACAGGAGGCAGATGTGAGATAATTTGCCTATACAGAGGTCTCCTCCTCTTCCCTAATAGACATTAAATCCCAAGGCATGAAGTTTATATCACTTCCAAAATTTCTATTAGTATTTATTATTACTCTGTATATGCTTGTTAGCCATATAAATATTCAGTATCTCTATGCATTTTGCTAAGTTCTTGGCCTCAGGGACATCCTGTGGCATAGTCTAGTTATGTGTGATATGAAAAAGTTTTTCCTCTTATAGGTTTTAAATTTCACCTTGTTCACTTTAATTGAATTGAAAATTGCTTTGCTCTAGGAGTCTAGGGTTAGACAAGGAGAAACTCCTAAATTATCCTTTTCTCTCCCTTTCATTATTTTATATGGAATGGAGATTCAGAGCTGGCCTACCTTGAAATCAAATGGCATGAACAGGAAAGCATGCTGAAGAGAATGGCTTTGAACAGCAGGAAGAACTTACATTGCATTAACTAATTAAAAGAGAAAAGGCCTAACAATATGTACATGAGACAGAAAAATGAAGCGAGCCACTTAATTCTGAGCTATGTGAATGAAGAGTGAGAAGGAGAAATTATAGTAAATTAATTTCCTCTACAGCTCAGTTTAATTCAAGTCTTTTTTGTCAATGACCTCTTGTAAGATGGACATAGGACTGAGAGCTACTAAGGAAGAAGCATCAATCAAATCACTGACTCTTGTATTCTTACGGTTCCAATTTCTTTAAGGCTATGTCTAGACTGTACTGTTAAATCAGAAAAAGATACGCAATTTGTGGTACACAAATTGTGTATCTTTTTTTATTTACTTTTGAAAGAGGCTTTTTTGAAATTTGGCGTCAAATTGTGAAAGAAAGTGTTCTTCTGAGCCATCCCTTATTCCTCATAGAATGAGATTTACCGGAATGGTGAAAGATCACATCTGTTCTTCTGATTTTTTTTTTTTTAAACAGATGCATTCCTTGGACACAACATTGCTATTTTGGGATACCTCTGATATCCCGAAAAAGCAATGCAGTCTAGATGTAGCCTAAGACATAACACAGTTCAGAACTATTGAAGAGGGATAGAACCAGCTTATTGAAGAGGGATAGAACCAGCTTGAGGGTACAACAATAGCAAATCACAAATGGTGTTTGGGTTAGGCTACATGATTGGACTTTGATGGAGGACTTTTTCCAACAATCAGAGCAATGGAAACATGCTGTTCCATGCTAAAGGAGCAGGTCATACAAGCAGAAATGTATTTAATGGTGACAATTTAGGCTAGGGTTTTATCCAGGTCCATCCATAGAATTTAGGGGGCCCTATGCAACCTCCACAACACATATGCTCCTTCACATGACTAGTTCCTGCCCTTAGCTCGGGGTCCCTGGGGTTTTCACTGTCTCTTCCTTACCTGGGAAATGCAGCAGACAGGGGTTAAATACCTGGCTTCTGTGGAGGCTGCCACTTGGCTCCATGGCTCACTGGGAGTCAGCACCACTCCAGCCTCCAGTGCATGGGGGACCTGGCTCTGACGGTCTCCGGCCAAAAAGAACAGGTGGTGGTGGTAACCAGGTAACCACACCCCTACCCCACAGTGTTTACATGCTCATGCTGCTATGATTTAGGGCACCACTAGAACAGTAGGTAAGAGGCATTTGGCTCTTGCATGTTCCCTGGTGTCATGTTATTGGTTTCTAAAGTGAGCAGACAGATCTCTACTGTACCCACGCCGGGGTGTTTGCCTCAAATTCAGTACAAAGTGGGCCATGTGAGGTGTCAAACGAAAGCTCATGCTCTATTGATTCTAGGTATGCTACTCATGTACTTGCGTGATGTCCGTATGTGGAGTTATGAATATGGACTCTGTGCTGGTACTGTGAATGTTCTCTGCCTGAGATTGAGCAATGGGCCTCAACTGCCTGTCATGAGGAAGGAATGTCCAGTGAATGACAATGCTAATTAGCATGGCCCCTAGGACAATGGCTCTCAGAGTGGCCAATGCACACCTGAGGAATGCGTCTGGAAACCTGCAAACCAGCTAGAGCATAATGGCTGCTGGCATGTGAAACGCAGATAGGTCACTTGACCATGTGACCAGTTCCAGCTTGGGAGACACCAGGATTGAATATAAAATGGCATGAGGCGGTCTCCATCTTGTCTTCAATCTTGCTACTGATCCCAGATGCAGCCTTGCTAGGGACAAAGAGCTGGGAAGGATTGCTGACCCATCCTGACATAGGATGTACACCCAAGACTTCTAAGCTAGCAGTTTGTAACATCTCTGCTAAGAGCCTGCATCAAGAACTTGGTGATTGGTGTATGTAATGTATTCTCCTTAACAAACTTACTCTCAGCCTTTTCTTTCTTTTGTTAATAAACCTTTAAATTTTAGATGCTAAAGGATTGACCCAGCATGCTCTTGTGGTAAGATCTAAAGTATAAATTAACCAGGGATCTGTGGTTGGCTCTTTGGGACTGGGATGACCTGTTCAGTGTAGGTGAGATTGAGTTCTATAACCCCCTCACCTGTGTGTAGGCCCGGGGCTGATTGTGGCACAGTGAGAGCTGGAATGTCTGAAGGGTTTTGTTTGTGAGGGTTCCTGGTGGCTGGATTGTACGTAGCCCTGGTTTTGAGCAATTCGCCCTGAGCGGACACCCTCAGCAGTGCCCAGACATGGTCTGGTCTGTCACACCTGGTTATCGCCACCTGCAAGTACCGGAGTTGACTTGCTCTTACCTGCTGTCCCAGTTGCCCCAGAATTTCAGGTGCCCTATTCAGCCGCATATTCTGCATATGGTAGGGGCAGCCCAAGGTCTATCAGTTTGATGGAACAGCAATAGAGAAATCTACAACAAGGTGAATTGGCAGAGAAGGGAGAGAAAAAGAAGATACTAATATCCATGCCACTATCCATGCTACAGAAATGTTCTTGTACCCTTGGGCGAAAGGCTTTGATTTTCTGTTTGTTTTCTGATATTCGTTTTTATTGAAGATTTTAATATTTCCAGCTATGAAATAATGAATCAAGAGACACAAAACTATCCCATACAGACCCAGATTTATTACACAGGACAATTCAAAGGAGCTTTTGCGTTCCTCATTTTAAAAACATAGTCATTAGGAAAGATGGGCATCTTACAGAGGGTGGGGTGCCATCAGTGCCTATGCTTAATGACATACAATGGTTATTTAAGGCCCTTTGGCAGCTCTCAGGTAAAAACTGCATGTAAATATTGGTGTCTGTGCCTGAAGTATATGGGTAAAATGTAGTTCTTTTATGAGCAGGACATTAAAAATTACTTTCTAAAATGTCCATGTTTATGGTCTTTCCATAATTTCCATATCTACTATGCTCAGTTTACCATTAAGATGACACTTTTTTCATCCCTGATAACACAAAGTTAGATCTGAGAATTACGCTGGGTGTTACACAATGCAGCCTTGTATATTCCCTTATATTCATTGTAATAATCTTTGTACAAAATATACCTTGTGAGGCATCATTTGAAAACCCCCAAATGTAATACTGGGTTATTTCTGTCTTGCACATCATAATTAGTAACTAAGGCTCTGCAGAAAAATTCTGCCCTCATTTGCACCCTATACTACAATCCCACTGTTTTCAAATTCTGCCCTCTGTGACACCCGTGCAAACGTATTGTATTCTTATAATGTCCTCCGTGACTTTTGGTAATCTTCCTGAGTTAAATATAGATTTTTACACGTGACCGAGTGACTCTGTAATTGGAACTTCATAAACATGTAAGCTGATGATGTGTATGAAGGTTCAAAATACGGGTTATGGTTTCTTCACTGTTTGGTTCACAATGTTAACAAGAATAAAAAATCATACAAAATATTTTTGTCCCAATTCTGACTAGACACAGGGAGTAGGCCTGTTGAATAAGAAGATGCCATGTTTATGTAATCAATTTTCAGACTAGAGCCATGTTTATAATATGTTATTCAACATTATTTTTCAACACATTAGGATAAACATAGTTTAAATCTTCTTTTTGTAGTGGTCAGAAGAAGTGATGATGATAAGCAGCACAGTATATCATAAGCTACTTGCAATTATTTAAACTCCCTTTTGTATGTCTTCAAGTCAGAAAAATACTTAGCATTCATTTATTTTCCCTATTTATTTATTCCCAGTTCTTATTCCCCAGTCCTCTTTGATCTGTCTTGAGAGACACTTCACAGATCATTCTTCATAAGTTTAATTTTGAGAATGAACATTCAGTGTTTAGCACAAGACACTCGGGTACTTACAAGGATCAAATAGGCTGTGCAAACATCTGGGAAACTGTTTTTAATAGTCAGCTGTTTGGCCAAGTCCTTGAAAATAGATTGCTTGGAAAATACATTTCCTTGAAGACTGCTGGAAAATGAGGATTTGTCTGGGGAAACTGGGAGAAATGTCACATACAGACTAGAGCTTCTGTCCCAGTTTTCTTTCCTTTCTGTTATTTTTGTGAGGTCTTCAAAAGTCTATACCAAGATTGCTGGGCCTGATTTATAGATTTCAAGGCCAAAGTGACCACTTCTTCAGATGACAGGTGTGTTAGAAGTCCAAGGCTGGGGAGGGAAGGAGAGAGGAAGGGAGAAGGAAAAAAACAGAAAGAAAAGGAGAGGATGAAGAAAAAAGAGAGACAGTGAGTAGATAAGCTTCAGAGGGGTAGCTGAGTTAATCTGTAACAGGAAAAATGTAAAAAACAACAAATAGTTTAGTAGCACTTTAAAGAATAAATAGTTACAAGAGGCTGATAAGAACCATTAGCACCTCCATTATTTGTTTGGTAGGTTAAGTCATAGGATGTGGAAAGTAGTGTGCAAGCCAACCGTTATCTTTGTTCATACCATTTGCATAAGAATTAAACTTGTGTATGAAGTTTAGTTCCAATCCTTCTCTGTGTATTTGGCTTGTGGAATTTGCCTGAAACAAAAGAGTGACTTGGAGATCCATTAATGAGTGTCCAGGTAGATTAAAGCGTTCTCCAACAGGTTTCTGTGTATTGTCTTTTCGGATATCTGATTTGTGTCCATTCATTCTTTCCCGCAGAGACTGTCCAGTTTGGACAATATACATGGCAGTTAATACGTCAGGGCCACCCCCACCAAGAGCCAGCCTCTTTTTAATTTTGGACTAAAAGTAATTCTATTGGGAAAAGGAACCCTGCCCCATTATTTTGCCTTAGGCCACCGCACTAACTTGAAACAGAGTTGCTTTTAGATTTTCTCCTTGGCAGCTGTTTTGAACAATTAGTCCAAAAGATGGTGAAATATTAACCAGATATTCCACTTAATTATTCACAAAGTTTTGTCAGACTGGTGACTAGTCATCTGCCTCTTCCTCCCTCCCCTCCCCCTGCCACACCTTGCTTTGGTCTCCCATGGACAGAATTTGTGGAGATTCTATTGACGGCTCCAGGAATGCGGGCTTCTCGGCTCACTCATCATTATCACTGATGAATTCCTAATTTGTTTCTGCCAATGGCAGATTCCCAAACAGAAAGAAGAGACAAAAAAAGAAAAAAGAGTGTATGGTTTGGTTGGAATTTTCAATAAGGAGCCAGAATTCATCACACGCTAGGTACTGCACTGCAAAAGATTCTCCGTGTCATTTGACACATGGGCCCAAATTCCTCCCTAGCTGAGTTGCAATTTGGCCCAATGACTCAAAAATAAGAATTAACAAATCAGAGATAATTCATGTGCCTGCCCTTTCTCCTCGTCAAAGAATTTAAATGCTAAAGTCACAGTACGTCGTTCCCCAGATGGCTTTGGAAATATAAAAAATGAGACACTATATGAAGCAAGTTTTGATAGAGCAGGTCCTTCATTCATTTGAATGGGCATTCAATAAAACCTGTCACCATTGAAATAATGAGATCCAGAAATATGCATAACTGAAAGAATCTTATAGAATCATTGGATGCCACTCGCTGGACTTGATGGGAGGATGTGACAATGATACTTGACTTCATATGATGAAGCCAGAAGAGCAGGTGCACAATTTGTCAATTAGGTGCAGCTCAAGATCCATGTGCACAAAGCAGGCCAGATTTTACTCCAAATGAGATTGCCAGATATCTGTTGAAGGTCGCCCAAGCTCTGGTTGATAGAGTTGCTAAACAGCAGTTACATGATGACTGGTGATATTTCCTAAGGAGCAATCTAGCCAATAGTAAGATTCACTATTCTGGAACTAGATAAAGTGCTGAATGATTTTAAAATGTGTATGGCTTCCAAATAGGATAGAAATGCACCTGAATTCATGAAACACCAGAGTCCCTGCATTTGGGAATGGCTCTTCAGTTTTTCAAGAGAGTTCTGTGCAAATCCAGACTGGTGCCAATTGAAGCTCATTGCCATGCTGAACCCTGGGAAAGACTCACACGTGCCTTAAAGCTACATACCAGTTTCACACTGAGGCTATGCTGAGGTGAATATCTACACTGGGAAGTTTTGGCGACAAAAGTGCTGTCGATGTGCAAAAGTCAGCAAGAGTGAAAAATGGTCAAACTTTTTTCTGCCTCCCATTGTTGACATTTCATGGCCACATTGCTACTGCCCCAGTTGACAGATAGAGCAAAGCAATGTGGGAAAGCATCCTAGAGTACAGTGTTGTTAGAAGGCAGGGCTGAGCCCTGCACTTCTTGGGGTTCTTTTGGAGCTCTGTGAGCTCCCCATGCTGAGGAATGTCAAAGCAGCACAGCAATCTCCCATCTTCCTCCTGCTAAGCAGTCTGCCTGCTTCTGAGTTTCCAGCAGGGCAGAATGGGAGAATTCCAATTATTTGTTCTTTTCATTTGTTTCCCAAATGGAGCATCTCACTATCAGCTGTTAGATACTTCTTGAAGCTTTGAAAGAGATGTGGCACATGCCTGCAGGGCATCAGAGATCACAAAACAATGAGCACCAGCCATCAGGGCAGGCATTGTGGGATACTGGCAGAAGCCAGTTCTCTTGACAAAACAACAGAGTCCACACTTGCTCTTTGTTGACAATAAAGGAAGGGAAAGAGACAAATGTCTCTCACAGAGGTAGAAGTTTTTTGTCACCAAAACTGGGTACCACACCCACCCCTGGACAAAAGTTGCAGTGTAGTGTGTACACTCTGACTGTTTTGTCAAAAAAGGCAACTTTTAGCAATAAGGCCTAACTGTCTGCCTTAAGATGCTTGAGCATTTGCTTTCACAAAGAATTTCACCGTCAGTGGAAAGCATTGTGGCACCCAAGCAAGGTGGTTTTTCATTGCAGTCCTATGATATGTGATCAAATGCTGGCACTTACAACTTTCTTTGAAAATGTATTCCAACATAAGCTGAAGACTGAAGACTGGTTCAGTTTTCTGTGACCTAACTGTGGCCTATAATATAGTTTGGTGCATGGGCCTTTTGTTGAAAGTTTCCAGCACTATGCCAGCTCGGTAGTATGTGGTAGTATGTGCAATGGCTCTGTTTCTGAGAAAGTGCTAGGTCTGTCTGCATTTTGGTGATAGCACAGGTGCTTGGAGGCACCAGTCTCCTGCAAGGATTAGCAGCAACTCCAACATAATTCAATTTATATTTGAAAATTACCTACCATACAATAGGCCTTGAAAGTTTGATTGTGCAGCCAACATATGCAGATATGGTGGGTATGGCCAGGGCTATCCCTAAGGGGGTGCGAGACTTGGGGCAACCCCCCTACCACAGACTCAGCCCCAGCACACCCCTGCTCCACCCCCTCCCCACGACTCCCCCTTGCTTTGCCCCTTCTCCGCCTCCTCCCTGAGCAATGTAAGACAAGGAATTATGGGGGCCTGGCATGTGGTGGCAGCACAGGTCATCCCCATCCTCTGTACTCACTGAGGTGTCAGAAACTGGAGCAGTCCACCAGCTTGCTCTGCTCTACTCTGTCACCCTCTCTCAACCCGCTGTACCCTCTCTGCAGTGGGGGGAAGTAAAGCACCCTAGGGTTGGGGCACTCTGCTTCCCATTGTCGTGGTGAAGTGGTGTGCACCCGACTGGGAGAGGGCTGCATGATGGAATGGAGCAAGCCACCTGGCCACTCTGGAGCTTGCAGCCACCTGGAGTGTGGGGCCGTGTATGTGTGTGTATGGGGGAGGAGGAGGGGAGGGTGACCACTGCTGCCTCCCTACTCCAGGCTCCTGTAATCGCTCTGGTCCCTCCCATCCATAGGACAGCTGAGGCAGCTGCCACGGGACCCCCCAAAGCACAGCCCCCCCCCAAATATCCTATGGAGGGGACAGCTCTGGCTATGGCCAATTTTGTCATCAACAGTGCCTGATACCAAGTAGAAGTAAGGCTGTGACAAGTGTCTTCCACTTACATCATACACAAGTGGACACTGAATTGAACTCAGTTCTCAATGGTCATTGAAAAAAACAAGATTCACAGCCAGTCTATCTCTGTGACTCTTTAACTCAGGTCAAAATGCACAACAATCTGCTCAGAAAGTAGGCCAGAAAGACAAGGCGCACCCACATTCAAATGTTACAAACTTCATCCATCCACTCCAGTATGGGCTCTGTTGTCTCATCCAAGATGACTGCTGTTTACCTTACTTCCACGAGTATTATTTCAGTTGTACTTTGCCCCTTCTCTACCTCCTCCCTGAGCAATGTAAAACAAGGGATTATGGGGGCCTGGCACATGGTGGCAGCATGGGTCATCCCCTCCCCCGTACTCACTGTGGTGTCAGAAGCTACTCCTCTACTATGGCTATTGGTTCTCTGCAATATTGCTCCACTCAGTGTTCACAAAGAGGAAAGCATAGTAAAGCTTGTGGCATACTATGCAATTTTGTCACATCTACCATTAATTAAAGACTTGTTTAATCCACCGTAAGGTCATAGGTTCTCACATCACCCATTGTGGATAAGTTTATCAGGTGAGGGATTTATAGTAGAGGATACAGGGCGAGCTTCATTCTCCATAGAGAAAGTGACAAATGATTATCTTGTCTTGGACCCCACTTATCATAAACCAAGGTTTTAGTTACCATGAAGGCAATGGAGCCTTTTGAACCAGTTTTGTATCAGACACAAACTTTGTGATGAAGTGGAATTTTGGCAGCATTTTAGAGACATGCACTATGTGAGGGCAGCCACAAACCATGACTCATCTTCTCAGAGGTCTTCATGCCTTTAATATAATTGATAAGAACACTGTGGCTTGGCTTGATCAGGTTGCATATACCAAATAAACTTAAAGATTAGTAACAAAGGGACTATATTCAGTAACTCTAGAATGACTTATTCAAAGCACATTTTAAGTCCTTGTCCGCTCTGTGGTGTGGACCATGGTAGCTATGACACCTAAAATCAAATGTGCACCAGCACTATTCTTGACAACCAGTTTCCAACATCATTCTAATTGTGCAGATATAGCATATTCTCAGTCTACAGCAGACCGATATTTGTTGATTTATTTATTTACGGAGGATGTGTTAACAAAAGTCCCAAAGCTAATGTATGCCCTTATCGATACAGTCAAAAATATTTTTAAAAATGAAGTTGTGCCTGAATTTATAACAAAATTTAGTCCAGCTGCAGATGTAGTCAAGCTGTGTAACAACTAAATATTTTTTAAAAGCTTGAGGGTACTCTAACTGGTAATTTTTAAAGTGTTGAATAATCTCATTAGAAGCTGATAAATATAAAAGAATTCAATAATAGGGTTAGGGTTGGTTGTTGGGTTTTTTTTAACCACCAAATAATGAAAGATTGTTTTAAGCATCTAATTGTAACACAACGATAAAAGAACCTATGCCCTATCTATACTACAATTTCCACTGTTGCTACCATCTCTGAAGCAGCACTAGTGATGAATGACATATCCTGTATTGTTCTTTGGCCTAGTTTGATTAAAATTCCACTTCTGTAGTGCATATGTAACCTGCTGATCAGAGATGGCTCATCTACAATGTCTCCCTTGCTGCCTCATCCAGAAGATACTGATCTGTTACAGCTCTGAGATATGGACCTAGGTGCAGAGACATATGCTTTTAGACTGGAGGATTTTGGTGCAGTCCCTGGAATTAGCTAAAATGGTGGCCATCTCACAGAGAAAGTCTTAGCCATCTTTTCTGACCAGGTGGAAAATTTAAAAATGGATTGAAATCGAGAGTTCCATAGAAAACAAAAACAAAAAATGTGATCCACTTTGCCTGGATGTCACCTTGCAGCAAATATTATATAATAAACTAGCAGATTTACTTTACCTACTGTTCTCAGGCCTGTAAGTCAAGGTTTGTTTGTTTTTTAAATGAAAAGGAAAATGTACATGCTTTATTTAAATATATTCATATATTTTGGGATGTCTAAGTTTAGACAATGGTAGCTCTGGAACTGGTGGTGAGCCAGCTGGAGAGCCTACATTCTGGGAGAGACACTACTGGAGGAAGCCTTGGGCAGGAGTTGCTGAAGAAGAGAGAGAGAGAGAGAGAGAGAGAGAGATAGCATACCAGCGCTAACCAGAAGGTGCAGCTACCCATAAATGAGCTTTTATAGTCACATATGATATAACACATTTTTGGCTGTGGATTGCAATCTGGCCCTTTGGAACTCATTTCTTAATGTTACTTAAATAAATATGTGATCCCAAAACCTGCACCAGCACTCCAATGTAGCCATATTGTGTCAGCCATGACTACAAACAACTCAGCTTTGGTCATATGTGTTTTAATGCCAAGTGAGGGAATATAATAAATCTGATCCCAGATTCCCCACTGTCGCGAGAATCACAGGTCCGTTGATGAATACCCAAGGGGGGAAAGACAGAACCAGGTGGACAGTTTTATCAAATAAAAATTATTTATTTTTGACGGTGGTGAATTTATAGTATTTATTCTAAGATTTTTAATAGACCGTGTTAATAATGAATGTACAGTATTTATTATATTTATTCTATGGTTTCTAGTAAAACGTGTCAGAGATATAGGGATGGGAATGGCAAGGGGAATAGTCTCTAATCTTAAAATATCCAGCTACAGTAATAAAATAACAGTGATAACTACAAACTCTTATGTACTACCCAAAAACAACTACAACACTAAGCTTATACAACAAGAAAAAATCAAATCATACATACCAACTTACACAGCACACGGAACATTTCACAGATATCGGTTCAGTGGCAAAGGCCTTGGTTACGCCCGAGAGTTGGGGGAGGTGGCTGGTCGGTTGATCAGGCCGGCAGCACTTTGAAGTATACGAGAAGGCACACGCACGGTGGTAGGTGTGTTGCGAAGACCTCCTAGAGCGAACTGTGCAATGGGTATTTATCCCCAAATCTGCATATCGCTTTCCCGCACTTGCATATTACCATATATGGCCCAATGGTCACCAAGTGGGGGGGGTCTGTGTCCCAGGGGTTGGGCCGAAACTGTGCAGGTTTCATGCGACCAGGTAAGCCCCGCAGTTCTCACGCCAAGGTGACGGGTGGGAGAGTCTGAGGCTATTTTCCCCTTTTCACACCTTCCCTTTTTCTAAAGGCAATGGTATGCAGGAAGGGTGCGGCCGGTTTCTCTCAAGGAGTACTGCAGCCCACTATAACAAGAGCGGCCTGGCCAAACTTTTTTACTGGGGGGGGGGGCAGTTTCTTTTCTCTAACATCCACTAGTGGCTATAGAGCAGGATAAGCAAAGGCTCAGATCAGAGAGATAGTCAACCTCTCCAGTGCCTGAAAAAACTTAAAACACAATGAATAGTCCTGCAGCACCTTAGAGACTAACAACAAATATAGATGGCATCATGAGCTTTTGTGGGTACACCCTGCTTCTTCAGAGGAAACTTCAGATGAGACTTCTTTCATCTGAAGAAGTGGGTTGTGCCCACGAAAGCTCATGATACTAACTACATTTTTTGTTAGTCTCTAAGATGCTACAGGACTATTTGTTGTTTTTTAAGTTTTTTCCATTATAGACTAACACGGCTGCACTTCTGAAACTTCTCACCACTGCCTATTAACTCTCTCAGAAGTAACGCTAATTCTTAACAGCTAGCAAGGCCGGAGGTGAGCAGATTCCACTAAAAGGGTTTGGGAGCTGACTAGCTTTTCATTACTGCTTTGTGAAGTGTTTCCTGAGAGCCATGCAAAAGCTTTCTACCTCTTGGTTGCCATGGTAACCAGTGGGTGTGCTTCAGCTGCACTTGGTTACTTGGAAAAGCAGGGAAAATGTCAACAGCCTATGGTCCTAGCCACACTGTAGAGAAAGCTACACTTACCATGTACATTAAACAAAGAGTTGCAAAGCAAAATAAATGGTCTCTGTATCTTATTGCTTTCTTCTAATGTATGAACGTGACCTGTGCTCAAAAAAATATGCTTTACCTTAAATAATACGGGTGTCATCTCCTCTCTCTTCCCAAGACGACTATGATATTATTATTGGAGGGCAATTCCGAGGCTGAAACCTGAGCTATAGTTCTCTGACTACAAGAATCAGAGCCTAAAATATATAGGCTATAGATTTAAACCAAAGAAAACAAATTGTTTTTTTTCACAATCAGCTTGTGGCACTCTTTGCCAGGAGATGGTGGATATGCCCAAACCATAACAGGATTCCAATAAAAACAAAATAAGTTCAAGGAGGATCCATCCATCAATAGTTACTAATCAGAATGAGCAGGGATGATATCCTTGGCTTCTGTTTGCCAGAAGCTGGGAAAGGGTGACAGGGGATGGATCATGATGATTGCTCCTTCTGTTTATTCCTTCTGAAGCACCTGGCATTGGCCACTTTTGGAAGACTTGATACAGGGCTAGAAAAACCTTTGCTCTGACCCACTCTTGCCATTCTGATGTTCTTATATAGAGCTGAAATGTATCTGCCCCCTTGCTGTAACCCAATAGACCCCACTCCTCTTCCATAGCTGAAATAGAGCCCAGGAGTCCTGACGAGGTCTGTCTCACTCCACAGAGTTAGTAACAAAGTAAGACTACACATTAAAATTTTAAGACTAACCAGTGTCCCTTAAGTTACTTGTCACAAGTTGTCAGAATATGTTAGTGTTAGAGTGGAGCGGGACTAATATTTAATTTTATTTCTTTTATATAGGAATTAGATACAGTGCTCCTGTCAACTAAGTGCTTAGTTGTTTTCCAAAAAAAGGAGAGTTTTCCAGTGCCTTGGTAGCTCCTGGATAGAGATGATGTATGTGTGGGAGAAAACGGATGGGGTTGGTTACTCCCGTCCCCATTTGGTGCTTGGTTTGCATTGAGCATGCTCCGTAACACTGTTGAATCCTCTGTCCTCACTCTCCTCCACCCCATTCTCTCACTCTCCCCGCATCACGGCATGAATAGGTCAGCCCCCTCCTCTCCAAATCTGAAATGGCACCTCTGGTGGGCTAATGCGGTGATGATCTACACTCTTTCATCTGTTCAGCTACAGCTACACTATGAGTTTTGCTGCAAGAGCCTATGCAAATGAAGCGTGGATTAGCATTTTCTCATGCTTCATTTGCATACTTTCTTTTGTTTTGTTTTTGCGGGGGTTTTTGTGCAAAAACAGGCAGTGTGGCCGTGGCTGTTTTGCGCAAAACCCCCTTTTTCTGCAAGATCCCTGTGCCTCTCCAGGACAGGCATAAAGATCTTGTGCAAAAGGAGGCTTTTGCGCAAAACAGAAGCAGCTACACTGCTTCTTTCTGCACAAAAACCCCTTGTGCAAAAAGTATTGTCAGAAAACATTCTAATGACATCGCGACTCATGCGTCCATCATTAGCATACTCTCTACCGCAAAAAACTTGTAGTGTAGACAAAGCCAATATTGAGGGTGGACGTTTTTTGTTGGCAAAAGAGCAGACCAAGAATGTCTCTACAGAACAACTTTTAGTGACATGGCTGTAGAGACACAGCCAAGTTGCTAAAAACTTCACAATGTAGACAAAACCTTAATTACAGCCAAAGATCACAAAAGCAAGACAAGATAAGAATTTAAACTTCAAATGTTATTGACTTCTAAATCTGCATTCATAAAGTCAGCAAAGAGGAATGGAATAAATTTTTACTAAAAAGAAAGGTTTATATTTTTCTGGTCTTCTGCTGGCTTTTGTGGTGTTTGGCCTTCCCAGACTGTCAAATACATGCTGAACCCAGTTTTCAGCACTCGTGCGTACTTTATTGTAAATGTATCCCACACTTGTCTAACTTCAACAATATTTCTGAGGAATCTTTTCTTTTACAGTATTCAACTAATTCTGCTTTTCTGATAGCAACTACAAAGTGAAGTGTCATGAATCTGAAATTTCTCAATCTTTGGATGCCTTTTACAGGAAGATCTAGTAGTGTAAGAAGAGAAGTAAGAACTAATCTGATATCAATGAGGCAATTTTACTTCAGGGCAGTTTCAGTGAATATGAAGGAAAGTGTTTTCCCACCTCCAACATACCAACATTCAAATGCTTTAGAAAAACTCTTTGCTTCCTCTCTTGAGAGAATTATCCATGAGATATAATTGGACATAGAAACAAACTGTTCTCTACCAAATTATAGATCAAAGGAAATATCAGTATCCAGGAACACGTGGAGACAGGGAGAGATCCCGGATGACTGGAAAAAGGCAAATGTAGGGCCCATGTTTTAAAAAGGGAAGAAGGACAATCCAGAGAACTACAGACCAGTCAGCCTTACCTCAGGAAAAATCCTGGAGGGGATCCTCAAGGAATCCATTTTGAAGCACTTGGAAGAGGGGAGAGTGTTCAGTAATAGTCAAATGGATTCACGAAGGGCAAGACATGCCTGACCAATCTGATTAGCTTCTGTGATGAGGTAACTGGCTCTGTGCATATGGGGAAGTCAGTGGATGTGATGTATCTTGACTTTAGCAAAGCTTTTGATACGGTCTCCCACAATATTCTTGCCAGCAAGTTAAGGGAGTATGGATTGGATAAATGGACTGTAAGATGGATAGAAAGCTGGCTAGAATGTCAGGCCCAATGGGTAGTGATCAATGGCTCGATGTCAGGTTGGCGGTCGGATTCTGGCAGAGTGCCCCAAGGATTGTTTCTAGGACTGTTTTTGTTCAACATCTTTATTAATGACCTGGATGAGAGGATGGATTGTACCCTCAGCAAGTTTGTGAATGACACTAAGCTAGGGGGAGAGGTAGATATGCTGGAGGGCAGGGATAGGGCCCAGAGTGACCTGGACAGATTAGAGGATTGGACCAAAAGAAATCTGATGAGGTTCAACAAGGACAAGTGCAGAGTCCTGCACTTGGGATGGAAGAATCGTAAGCATTGTTACAGGCTGGGGACCAAATGGCTAAGTAGCATTTCTGCAGAAATGGACCTGGGGATTACAGTGGATGAGAAGCTGGATATGAGTCAACAGTGTGCCCTTGTAATTCAAGTTACAGTGGGGGAGGTCTAGGTTGGATATTAGGAAAAACTATTTCACTGGGAGGGTGGTGAAGCACTGGAATGGGTTACCTAGGGAGGTGGTGGAATCTCCATCCTTAGAGCTTTTTAAGTCTCAGCTTGACAAAGCCTTGGCTGGGTTGATTTATTTGGGATTGGACATGCCTTGGGCAGAGGACTAGACTTGATGACCTTCTGAGGTCTCATCCACCTCTATGATTCTAACTAATTTCTCATCTTGTATCTTGTCCATGTCATCGTAAGTATCGTAGCACCAAGGAGCCCTACTTGTGAACCAAGACTCCACTGTGGTAGGTGCTGTACAAACACAGAACAAAGGGAGTACCTGCTCCAAATTGCTTACAGACCAGGTATAATACAAGAAACAATGCAGGGAGACAGATGGAAGAGCATAATGAGAGGGTCTGGGCTGCAAGATGGGCCATGGTCTTAGCACATCTACAGCCTATCTACCTATTATTGTAGGCCTCACAAGAAACCAGAATGTTGAGAGTGGGGATGGAATTGAAGGTGATTAGACCTTTAAAGTTCAGGATGTGAACTATCTAAGTCTCTTTTTCTGTAAAAGGCCTATGGAAACTTTCCCATCCAAGGTATTAAGTGTGGGATTTTTGGAAGTACATTGGCCTAACTCTGCTCCTATTAAAGTCAGTGGGAATTTTAACATTGATTTCAACATGGTAGAATCAAACCATTAATGAGTATTTTTGAAAAACCCTTCCCAAAGTGTGTGGAGTTTTAATTAAGGGTATGGAAATACTTGAATATGAGACCTTGTCTACACTACAGGTTACTTCAGTATAACTTACATTGCTCAGGGGCATACACATCCCAAAGCGACATAAGTTATCACTGACTAAAGAGCCAATGTAGCTAGTACTATGTCGGTGAGAGAAATTCTCCCACCAACATAGCTACTGCTTCTAGTGAAGATAGGAATTAAGACAATGGGAGAGCTCTTTTCTGTTGGTTTAGTGTCTTTAGAGTGGCATAGCTTCTCTTACACTAAATCCTTTATCTAAGACTTCATGCTTAATTAGGCATCATCTCTAAGCCCTGTCCCATCACCAGCAGTTGATCCTTTTCCTACAATTTAAACATTCTCTGGAGGGTTGTTCTAGGTGGTGTTGAAAAGGAAGAGACAGGCTAATTTGACTATGATTTTGACCCATTTGCTGTGTGCAGTACTTGGGCAAGCGCCTTTCAGCAGTGATCTCTGGTACCAGAATAGTAAATATAATGCTATCAAAGGAGTTCTCATGTTTAGTATTAACCCACTGTTTGTTGGGATGTGATACCAAACTATTAAGGAAGTTAACAGTGTTAGTCAATAGCTTTTAATCAGCAAAGATTATATCAAGAGTTGTCTACACTGTACCCCACATCTACAGAAACCTCCCATCATTTCGAAATATTTTTCAAAATAACAGGCACGCTATTTTGCCATCCCAGTAAACCTTGTTGCACGAGAGGCAAGGGCTGGCTTGAAATAGTGCATTATTTGGAAATTTGGTGCAGTGTAGACATGCCAAATTTAAAAATAAGCTATTTTGAAAAAGATTCGAGACAAATTGTGAATGTCATTTTGAGTTTAGGGTGCTGTGTAAATGCACAGAAACAGATGTTTAACAGATAACAGCATAGAACCATAGAACACTAGAACTGGAAGTGACCTCAAGAGGTCACCGAGTCCAGTTCCCTGCCCTGACAGCAGGACCAAGCACTGTCTAGCACAGGGCTACTCAACTTTGGATGCCCCGGGGGCCACAGTGATACTCACAGCACATGCCAAGGGCCACAACTTAAGTGTGGTTCCATATACATGCAAATATATGCAAATAGCTTCTTTCACACTGATGGGCATAAATACAAAGCACTTCTCACAATGCCCCGACACTTCCTCCCTGGGGGCTGAACATAAAAATGACCATAATGGGTCAGACCAAAGGTCCATCCATCCCAGTATCCTGTCTGCCAACAGTGGCCAATGCCAGGTGTCCCAGAGGGAGTGAACCAAACAGATAATGATCAAGCCATCTCTCTCCTGCCATCCATCTCCACCCTTTGACAAACAAAGGCTAGGGACAACATTCCTTACCTGTCCTGACTAATAGACATTAATGGACTTAACCTCCATGCATGTATCTAGTTCTCTTTTAAACCCTGTTATAGTCCTAGCCTTCACTACCTCCTCAGGCAAGGAGTTCCTCAGGTTGACTGTGTGCTGTGTGAAGAAGAACTTCCTTTTATTTGTTTTAAACTTGCTGTTCATTAAATTCATTTGGTGGCCCCTAGTTCTTATAGTGTGGGAACAAGAAATAACTTTCTTATTAATTTTCTCCACACCATTCATGATTTTGTATACCTCTATCATATCCCCCCTTAAGCTACATCTATACTGCAAACCTCTTGCGGAAAAGCAAATGCAAATGGAGCGCCCCTTTGCATATGCAGCACTCTCATTTGCATTTCTGCTTCCTCTGCCTTTTGCACAAGAGGTTTTTGCGCAAAAAAGTGCTGTGTAGATGGCACCTTTTTGCGTTAAACCCCCCTTTTGCAGACAAGCCACTCTTCCACATTTTTTGTTGAGTAGCCCTGATTTAGCATATGTCAAAATATATGTTTACAAATACCTAAAGCTATAACAAGACTGTCAGGGCTGTTCCCCACGCTGGCACTCTGAGTGCAGAAGATGGGGCCCACAAGAAACCTTAAGTACTTTGCCTCTGGTAGGCTCTGTTTACAAAACAGAGCTTGAAAAGTGAAGCAAAAAACACAGAAAACAAACTGTCTCTCTAATAGCTGATCTTCAAGGCTATACAGACACACACAGACCTCTTGTTACCTTCTAGGACAGCGGTGTACAACCCATGGGCTGTGAGGGGTGGGGTTGGGGATAGAAGGGAAGGCGACCAGCGCTTCAAATTAAAGGAGCAGCAACAAAATGTTTCTGGCTCCAGGGGTCGTGAATGAAAAAAGGTTGAGCACCACTGTTCTAGGACTCAAGAATCATATCATCACCTTAAAAACAGTGATTTCATTAACAAATCAAAAAGATATATGTGATAAAGCATACTTGGTTGCTAGGTGTTACAGTGCAACTAAGAAAAGAACAGATCAAAACCACCAAGTTCTTTGGGCTGTAACTTAAATGCTGAGTGGGGGAGAGAAGGCATAGATTCATACAGCAAAGTTTACCCAAACAACCAAAACAAAGAAAAATACCCTGATTGCGAGACTGGATACACATTTTCCATCTATTCACAATCCGCACTGATCTGAACTTCAAGGCCCAGCTCACTCCTTACAATATTTCTTACAGGCATGGTAATTCTGAATATTGTATCTGCTCCCTCCAGCCCTTACTTAGACTTCACAAAGGAAGAACAGACCAGGTATCTATATCCAATTTAAATTTCAGCTCTGAATCCCCATTGGTTCTTCTGGCCCCCTGCCAACACCCTTGCTCTCTACCTGAGTTTAACCCCATCATCACCGGGTGGTGGCCAGCACTCTTCCTATATATCCATCACAAAGACTATATTTTCAGATGTTTGTCGAAAAGGGATAGAGTTATGGTGGAAGCTTGAAATGTAATGGTGCATTTTGAGACATGTAACTCTGTTATTTCCCAACCTTAATGTTGCATTAGCAGCCCTCGTAATTTGTATTCCTACTACTGACCATCTCTGGAGTGGGACTGCCCGGCAGTTTAATAGTGTACAACCAGAATCCCCACCATTTTAGGAGATTATGTGACCTAATTTATCCATTAGACTACAGAAGGAATTTAGATAGAACTGCCTGTGTTAGAATCTGGTTAGAAGAAATCTAGTTAATCTTTAATTTTGCAAAAGAGATCCATAAGATCTCTAATGGCCACAAAGTGTGCAGGGTCATGGTTTGATTTCTCATTCATTACTGTTTTACTAGTGAAAGAGTGTCCTCTCTCCGGCCTATTGGTTTATTAGTGACTCAGGCTACATCTAGCCTGCAGGCTTTTTTTGGAAGAAGCTTTTCCGAAAGAGATCTTCCAAAAAATTTCTTTCAAAAGAGAGCATCCACACTGCCAAAGCACATTGAAAAAACGATCTGCTTTTTCAAAAGATAGCGTTCACACTGGATGGACGCTATCTTACATTTAAGCTGTGATTACTATGGACAGAGTGGCCACCAGGGCACTTGTGCTTTTTCCTCTTTCCTCTTCTTTTGAAAAAACTCCCTCTTTCCCATTCAGACATGCCTTTTTCCGAAAGAGCTCTTTCAGAAAAAGGCTTCTTTCTCATAGAAAGAGGTTTACCAATGTCGGAAAAACCCCTCTGTTCTTTCAATGTTCTTTAGAAAGAATGTGATTGCCGTGTGGATGTAAGTGAAGTTTTTTTCGAAAAAACTACTGTTTTTCCGAAAAAACTCTGTATTGTAGACATAGCCTCAGAAAAAGGAATGTCACCCGTTGAATTCCCATTTTTTGCAATATCTGATCCTATCATTAAGATGTCCCAGCCGCATACCAATTAGGCCATATGCTGCACGTTTTATAGGATTACACAAGATGGTCACAACTTCAGGTGGCATTATTGGAAACTAGATGTTGTAGGCTAAGCCTGATATGCTCTGCTTTGCTATAACTTTGCTTACTGACGACATTATGTTTGGGGCTAATCTTTAAAATAGATGAGCATCTCATGCTTGCTTGCTTTTATTTTTAATTGCTTAAAAACATGCTTAAAAGGCAAATATATTTTTAAATCTATTACTATTGTTATTATAAATCTATTTAATAGCTTGCATCCAATTATGAAAAGTACTGCATCTGCAATTCCCCTGGCATTTAGTGAGTTGCAGGTGCTCAGTACCTCTCAGAATCTGGCCTAGTGAAATTATCCATTGCTTTAGTACATCTTAAATTTGGTATTGGCCTGTTCCTATTCCTATTAACTTCAGTGAAGATAAGATTGGCATCTATATTGCTTATGCATTAGGCTTCCATGTTGTTCATACTTCAGAATTATAACATACTAATGAAAATGCCATTGTGTTCAAAATTCCATCTTTATTTGTAGCATAGAAATTTGAATTTTTATTGTTTATATAGCTGAAAAACAACAAAGAATCAGAGTGACTCATAGATGGAAGTCAAATAAATTACAATCTTTCATAGTGCAATCTGAAATGGGTTGAACAAATATGATCCTCCGAAGTTGACATTTTAAATATCTTTTTTCCATCAGTGATCAGCTGAACTTTCCATTTAGTAATCTGAATCTTAACAAGTTCTGGCTGGTTCCTGTGACTTCAGAACTTTTCACCCAAAAAGTTTCATATAAAACTTTGATGCAGCATTTTCAGCATTCTTAGGGCATTTCACATAAAATTTTACTTTGCTATTTTGGAATTCTGCCATGATTTGGGGGAAAGAAGGAAAATAGTGCTTTCATTTTGATGTTCAGGTTTTTAGGTTGCTGGGGTTGGTTTTTTTTTTTTTTTTTTTGAGAGAGAGAGAAATCACATGACAAAAGTGTTACCCCCTGCCCTCAGGAGTTACTCTGCAAGCCACATCTGCACTTCACATCTGTCCTGACTTGCATAAGTAACTCCTAAGCATAAAGCAATCTTCTTTAAATAGTGGAACATTTAAAAATATGCTCAGTCCTCAGGAAATATGCAACCAGTAATGAAAGGGAAGGCCCTTCAGTTATCATGAAGAGAATCCCACATCCATCCAGTCTCTTCCCTTGACAGACTTATCTTTCCTTATCTGTTCTATCCCATATAGTAAACCCCATCAAATGAGTTTTAGGAAAATTCTGCTCCAAAACATCAGATTATTTTTTTAGCATCAAAACAAGAGCACATCTCTGAGTTTTTTACAAAGGGGAAAAATAAAAACAAGCAGGTATCAGTATTGTATGGTCACTTTTATTTTGTGCTTGGGTGTTTAGTAGAATGTATATGTATGTTTATTTATTCTATAAAGTTTATGGAATGGCTTGTATGTATTCAGGTAGTGGCATGTTATCTCAAACTGGCAACCCACTCTGCTGAAAGGAAGTTTTCAGTTGCTGTCAGAAGGAAATTATGATTGGATTATTTATGGGGGTTTGTGAAAGTTTTGGTTTTGGTGGTTTTTTCCCTTGATGTTGTAATCAGCATCATGTAAAATCAAGTATATCTTATATGCTCTATGGAAAGTGGTGTAAAGTGTCTTAATCCCACAGCAGGGAGGAGTTCTCTCCAGTTGATTGGAGAACTGGGGCTAGTTTAATGCTGCCAGACTCTACACAAGATAACTTACAAGAAACTGTAAGTTGCCAAATGATGACAAGTCCGTGTGCTGGAGCTACCTCTGAGATCAAACTACTGATTGTGATCATTCACACCCATGTAAGATATTATGCAATTTTTTTCCCTTCCTGATACCCAATATGTGAAATTTGACATGAAAAAAAATGTAGTAATCAGTGTAGTTGCCTGATGAGGCTGTTCTTTTTCCCTGAGTGGGAGGTAAACCAAGTTAAGCATATTAGAGGGACAAACACATGATGTGTTTGGTGGCACAGTATACCTTAATTCTTCAGATAATTTCTGCAGCGTTCTGGCACTGACATCTGGAGCCAAATGAGAAATCCTGAACCAAAGTGAAATAAGTTTTTTAATTGGAGGTTTTTTGATGGATGAACTCAAAATTGCACAATATAGAAAGTACTCCTGTGTTACACTGACTGCAAACTAAATTATCTATGTCTTTTGCTATCCCTCTCCCAAACTACTTGTAACTAATTTTTGTAACTACCACAAAAGGTTTGAGGGGAAATGCAGGATTTGAGAGTGGGGTCAGGCTCAGTTATGGCTTTGACTCTCAGGAAATATCTGAAGCCATTTGAATCTCTGACATCCATCAGACTGTTGAGATTTATTGGGGGTGGGGAGGAGGATCTATCTCTTTTCCTCTTCCCTTTGTGGGCAAAGGTTAGATAACACAGACCTTATTAATTTACAAAAGTTGGACCCTTTGTACTGACATAGTTAAAGCTACATGACCCTCCTTGTGTGTGAATACAGGTATTCCAATGCAAATGTGATTGTAGCAGTATACCTAATTTCCATATAGGAAAAAAGGGAATAAGCTATCTAAAAGCATATTTACATTCATATAACTGCATCCATATTAGACCTTGCACTGATATACTGACACAGCAAAAAAACCCAAACCAAAAAAACAAAAAACAAAACAACCCTCTAATCAACATAACTATACCAGAACAAAACCTGTATGTAGACGAGGCCTCTCTAATGTTATGTGCCTGGAACTTCCCCACTCCGGTATCCCCTGACAGTCGGCTGCTGCATTCAACGATGATGGCTTAACATAGAAGTTGAATGTTTCTAGTTAACAGATCAGCAGTTCATCGATCAATATTATCATTTGAACTATCATCATTATGTTTCAGAGTGAACACTTCATTGAATGGATTAGTGCAGTTCACAGTTCTCCCAGAACTATCCCCCATTGTCTTGAACTTTTGTAGTCATTTTCACCTGTGCAAAGTAGATGTTAAATGCTAATAAATTAGAAAGCTCCACAGCAATAATAACACTGTACACTGAATTTACACTGGGGAAGATAACTACAGAATGTAGTCCATAACCTCTAAGGTAGTGATTCAACTATTTTCCATTGAAATCAGTGGAAGTTAGGGAAAATGCCTGTTGAGGATCTGGGCCTGTCTGCAGACTCACAAAGCTTCAGAAAATTTCCTGGACAGCCTAAGGACTGGGAATGTAAACCCTGATTCTCATTTACACTAAGGTCACTTTACACCAATCTATCTGGGTAAAGGAGCTTTACAATATAAGTAAATGTAATGTACTTTCATTTTAAGAGCTCTCTGAGCCTTAGTATAAATGATAATCAGGATCTTAAGGTTTTTTTTGTTTTTTTGTTTTTAATGAAAGCTTAGATAAGCAGCATTATTCAATGGCAGTGGGTGGATTCTGCAGCAAATTCTATAGCCATGACATTTCTAGTAGCACAAGGCCCTGAATATAACACCTGAAAGAGGGCAAGGAGGGAGCTAATCTCTGAATGTACATCATTAACCATAGAGATAGCGAACAAAATCCAGCCAAATTGTGATGTCATTAGTGTCAGGAAACAAGAAAATCGGTTTGGAGTAGGGATGATCAAAATGCAACCTGTAGCGTTCTAACATTCATACTTTCTTCTTCATTCTGACTGTCCAAGGAAGTTGCCACTGCAGCCTTCCACTGGCAGAAAATCTGAGCCTTCTGGTCTAAAGTTATTTTTTTGGAATCAAATTTTATGTCCAGCTTTCATTGATTGACATACAGTAAGTACACAATCTCTCCCATGAGAGTCGGCCGAAAGGCTTTTTTGCAAGCCAGATTAAAATACATAATGCATGAGAGAAATGCAGCATCTACATATGCTTCACCATCACTCCTTCTGCAACAACGTAAAAGACAGGCCTGCTGCAAAAGCACATGTGCAACTATTGCTCTTGGAAGTAACGTGATATATGTGAATTGTTCCCTGTAAGCTGAGTGTTTGTGTGCCCAGGAGAGATTCAGGTACCACTTTGCTGATTAGCAGAGCACTCACAGCTATGTTGTTTGTTTTTACTGGTGCTGCACATTCACACATGTGCACACGTGGATAGAAAAGATTACAAGGAAAATTGCTTGTTAGTAAGAAAAAAAATTTCTTCCCTGACTCTGAAAAGTCTCTTGTTTTTAACTAAACTTTACAGAAGGGTTTGTTTAAAACAAGAAAAGCCGTGTATGTCTGGATAATTATAAAAGAGGAAGGATGATCTTGTGATTAAGACACTGACCTGGAATTTGAGTGATCTGGGCCTCGGTTTGCCAGAATTCTTGTGTGACTTTGAGCTAGTCACTCAATCTCTGTACTTCAGTTCCCCATCCATAAAATGGGGATAATAATACTTCCTTTGCCTGTCTTGTCTCCTTAGATTGTAAGCTCTTTCAGGGCACCTATTCAAGGCTAATATCATGTGCCCATACACAATAAATGATGCACTGGGCAGACAGAGTTATAGGAAAGGGATCTTTGTTATTTAATATGCTCAGTGTCTATATCCTGCCTCTTGCTTGCATTCCTGAGCCCCTGTTGTCCTAACACATTAGGGCTGTGTCTAGACTGGCAAGTTTTTCCGCAAAATCATCTGCTTTTGCGGAAAAACTTGCCAGCTGTCTTCACTGGCCGCTTGAATTTCCGCAAAAGCACTGACAATCTCATGTAAGATTGTCAGTGCTTTTGAGGAAATACTATGCTGCTCCCGTTCGGGCAAAAGTCTTTTTCTGAAAAACTTTTGCGCAAAAAGGCCAGTGTAGACAGCAGAGATTTATTTTCCACAAAAAAGCCCCGATCGTGAAAATGGCGATCGGGGCTTTTTTTGCGGAAAAGCACATCTAGATTGGCCACGGATGCTTTTCCGCAAAAAGTGCTTTTGCGGAAAAGCGTCCTGCCAATCTAGACGCTCTTTTCCGAAAATGCTTTTAACGGAAAACTTTTCCGTTAAAAGCATTTCCGGAAAATCATTCCAGTGTAGACGTAGCCTAGGTCTCCCCTAAAACCTGACTCTCCTAATTCAATGCCATTCATTTGCACTAAGAGTCAGTCCTTTTTGTCTATAGATACGTGGACATTTAGAAAAGGCCAGAAGAAGTTGTCACCATAACATTTCCAATGTCATCTCCATATAGTCTCTAACTAGACTTCACAGCTTCTGCCAAATGAGTCCACGAGGGGTTACTTAATAAAACAAATCTCAGTGCCATTCCTGATCAAGAACATTTCCCTTTGTTCCCATCCACTGCAAATATCTACTGTAATCATAAAGTACTTAAATCCCTTTTAGTACTTAAATACATACCAGTCACTGGAAGCTGCCATCTAATATCACATACAACTGTTTACTTTACAGGAAACAATATTTTTGTTTCTTCTCTCTCCGTAGCTTTGCCTCAGCCACTATGTTCTTGGGCAGTTATTGACTGTACTAATGTAATGTCAACATTTCTGTAGTAAACATACAGGTAGGAAAACCACAATGAATGCTGTGAGAAATGATAGCTGTACCTTCTTATAAACACAGCTGAACCCTTTGCACAGCAGATGAAGACACTGGTGGTATTATCATCCTACATGAGCAACAGCATGAAGTGCTACTTCTTAGGACAGCTTTTTTTATTCCAGCAGCAAAAGCATAAGGATAATGTTTACCAAACCTGTTTGAAAATGGCTGATTAATCAAATGAGTGTTTATTGAGGCGGTTGCTATAAAGCTTACTGTTGAGGTAATTGTGTGACTGAAGCCAAGTTAGACAAAGAACATGACTATTATTTACTCTAAACTTCTGAAGGATCAAGCTTCGTGCAAAGTCTGAGGCATTGTCTTGATGATAGCAAGCACTGAAACTTTGCTCTCACTGTATTTTTGCAGCGATCTAATCTATAATCCTTATCCTCATGCTGCCAAAATCCATGCCATACTCTCTCACACCTCCTCAAAACTCGCTTCTTCCACCAAGCCCTGAAACACTGACCCACCTCCGTAAAAGTGCTTTCCCCCACCTA
Organism: Pelodiscus sinensis; assembly: GCF_052426305.1. Lineage (NCBI taxonomy): Eukaryota > Metazoa > Chordata > Testudines > Trionychidae > Pelodiscus > Pelodiscus sinensis. Next base: position 20,685,979 of record NC_143054.1, read on the forward strand.
CTCACTTTGATGAGAACACTACATATTATGATTAAGGACAGACGCTTCTGATCTCTCAGTGCATTTTTCTCATTCATCTGTTTAGCCTCCTAACAGCACTAAGCACACCACTCACTCTTAATCATGTTTAATAGTAATCAGCAGCTGCATTTGAATAGGCAGCCATTTTACAGAGGAATGTATGAAAGAAATGATAGCATGTACTGCTTCCACTGCCTTTTTCATCTGAAGCACTCACAGGTGGGTATAACTAAAATGAAAAAAAAATTCTTCTCACTATTCCATTGAAATCCTGAAATCCTGCTGTCTGTTTTGCAGGATTTTTTATACACATGGATCTTGGTACATACTGAACAACTGAGAACACATTTGGTTCAAATTCTATAGCTCTCATATTTGATTTTTTTAAAATTAATTCTATCCTTGTAACTTACAAAGTTTCCACTTCAAGGTAATACCATTACAGTCCCATGGATGCTAATAATCTTTTGTGGCACTTAAAGTCTAACTGTGCACTTTAAAGTTAAAAAATATGTTTGGGTAAAATTTTGCTCTCTGTTACACCACTGCAAAACCTGTGATGATATTACTGACATGTAATGAAGTAAGTTCAGATTTATGTTGGTGTAGCTGAGTGCAAGAATTGGCCCTTGCTATTTATATTCCAATTGTAATGAGAAATTCTCCAGGTAGAGAATATTGCAAAGGGAATGAAATTACAACTCAAAGGAAGTGTATTTGGATTAGAAACACAATGCCTTTTATTGTTTCTTTCTCAAGCAGATCATTGCATTTTCAACAAATTATCTTACTCATCCAGAAATACTCTGCACAAAATCCATACTTTAAAATTGCTTTATATTACTGAACAGCCCAGTCATAACATATAGCCAAACTGTTTTTTAACAAATTCCACATATTTTAGTTATGATTTAGGGAACAGGCTTTATTTGAATTGCCTAGTCCTGGTGTTTGATTTCTTTGGGTCTTTTACCTAGAACTCCATGTTACAACTACATACATGAATCCTATGGCTAATTTAAACTCCCTAATCTGATAATAAAAAACTGTCTAGCCTAGTGCTTAAGGCATGTTTCAGCTTTAATGGTCAAGAGTTTAAATTGTATTAAATGTGGTGTTTATGTTACGATAAGCCTCGCAAAGATGAACTTTTATTAATGAGCCTTCCCAAAATGAAACAGCCATGGAACTATCACCTGAATGAGCTAAGATAGAAAGGGAGATTTTCCAATGATTCTCAATTAACTGAAGTGCTGAAGAAAATGAAGGAAGAAGACCAACTTCTCCTAAACCTTGCATTTGGGCTCAAAGTGGCAAGATCCTTATTCCTCACAAATTGAGGTTTACAGGATCTTGCAAAAAAGGTTTTTTTCCCCGACAAATGGACCTGTCTACACAGGACTTTTTAGTGGCAAAACCTCTTCTGCAAAAAGAATCGGAAGAAGATATGCAAATGAGCATGCCATTTGTATATCCTCTTCCGCAAAAAACCCGCAGTGTAGACATAGCAGAGGCATAGGGTATCAATTCCACCCTTCTGGTTAAACCTTCTGTGCTAAAGCAGAAATGGCTGGACTTGAAACACCAAGGAGAAATGTAAACAGCTCTTTATTTATTAAAAGTGGCATCAAGAAAAAGAGCCTCAAAGTTCAGAAGTGTTAGAATCCACTGCCTGTTGCAGGCTCTTCAGAGCAAGAGCCTCTTTATTCAAGCCTCTCACCTGTGTCAGATTCCTATGATTGGGAATAAGGTCCCAGGTCTCAATCATACACCCCTACACAAATACTGACACACACTTGTAGTGGGTCAGAGCTAAGTCCTGTAACAAGCACTGTGATTAATGGGACAATGCTTTTACTGAGCCCACAGCCCAAAGCCAGGAGTATACCTGTCTCAGGATTTGTAGCAGGAATTAAAAGTCCCTTGCCCTGACACAACATGCAGAAAAAGAGCTCCCTGTAACACACCAGGCTAGATACACTCTGCAATCCATGTGTCCCCTAGCCTCAGCATTGCTACATCAGTCAAAGAGGGAGGACCTCACCATTTAGCCTTTGAAAAGAATGGGGTGCTCCTGCCTCTTCGTTCTGCTTTTTCCCTGTCACAGGGTTAGGGCTCAGGTGTGTCCTCCCTGTCCTGTGCCTGTCCTGCCTTGGGCCAGATTCCAGGGGAACACGGGCAACATCTAGACAGCGGAGCTATTTCAGGATACCAGAAGCATCCGGAAATAGCAATTCCATCCCTTTAAACACGCCCGTTATTTCAAAATATATTTTGAAATAATGGGCACGCTATTCCAGCATCCCTGTAACCCTTGTTCCAGGCGGGTTAAGGGACTTGTCAGAATAGCACTTTATTTCTAAATTTGGCTCTGTGTAGACAGCGCCAAATTTCTAAATAAGCTATTTTGAAGTAAGGGTGCTGTGTAGACCTACCCTAAGTGTCCCACAACCTCTTCCCTCTGCTCTTCCCCAGCTTTGGGGCCAGCCCAGGACCAGGTATTTTCCTTCATGTGAGCCACCCCATTCCTGGGAGCCCAGTGACTTCTTTCTCTCCTGGCTACTAGGACTAGGATGTCCTCGCCTCACAGCAAGTTTGGCAGCTTGGGCTCAAAGTGGCAAGACTTGAGCATGTTCTGAAGGACCACTTTCTCCAGTCTCCTGCAGACTCTGCCTGGATCTGCTATGCTATACCAGATGTTTCAGGTACAGGATGCCACAGATAACATGAATTTTTTGCCCAGGTCTGATGCTCAACACCAGCATATCTGTCATAGCTCCAATATCCAGCTGTTTCAGGCTTGGCTCATGTCAGTGGCTATAATTCAGCCTCCTTAATGGAAACATTGGTGATGCTCATGGACCCATTTTTGGACCTTTGGTTCTCTGAGGCCTCCAGGTTGAATTCTGAGGGTCATAGAATCATAGAACTGGAAGGAACCTCGAGAGGTCATCAAGTTCAGTTCCCTGCACTCATGACAGGACCAAGCACCATTGAGACCCCTGATCTAGACCAACCTTGACAGGTGTTTGTCTAACCTGTTCTTAAAAATCTCCAGTGATGGATATTCCCTAGTCTCCCTAGGCAATTCATTCCAGGTCTTAACCACCATGACAGAAGAAGTTTTTCCTCATATTCAACCTAAACCTTCCTGTGATGGGGCATCTGCCCTGCAGTGGCTCTTTAAGGGTTAAAACCCAGCCTGGGAGAGGGCTGGAGTGGTGGAGCTGTGGAGCCAAACAGCTGTGGCAGGTATCAGCCAATTAGGGTCCAGCTGACAGCAGTATAAATAAGGGCTCCTGGAAAGGGGGGAAAGTCTCGGACTCGCTCTAGCTTGGAAGCAGGAGGGACCTAGCTGTCAGGGAAGCTAGAGGCTTCCTGACTTAGAGCAGGGCTGGGGAAAGGAAAGCAGAACTGGGGAAGCTCTGTCCAGGCCAGCACCCAGGCTGCAGGGCCCGAAGCAACGCCTGAGAGTACTAGGGCTTCAGGGTAGACAAATAGAGCAGGTCCACCCCTACTTGCCAATGATGAGTGACCATTAAATTTCTGTTTGCCCCCAAGGCAGGGGCTAGATGATGACTGGCAGTAGAGTCATTGAGGCAAGGTGGGCGTAGAGGGTTGGGGATCCTCTGAGCGGGAGAAACTCAGAATGAGAGCACTGTAGTAGAGTAGTACACAGAGAGGAAGGGCATCACAGTCTGGGAGGGACATGGATCCTAACGCACGGTGGTGGAAACATTAACAGCTAATAGTGGGAGAGACACAAGCAGAAAGGGGGCACTCCAGAGCTGAAAAGCTAATTCCTGGAGTGTCCAGCAGTAGGCACCCATGCTGTTGAGTCACGCTGTGTTACACTTCCTTTCTGCAATTTAAGCCCGGTTTTCCTTGTCCTATCCTCAGAGGTTAAGGAGGAAAATGTTTCTTTCTCCTCCTTATAACAACATAAAAACATAAGGTCCCACATTGGGTCAGACAAAAGGTCCATCTAGCTCAGTATCCTGTCTGTCAGCAGTGGCCCATGCCAGGTGCCCCAGAGGGAATGAACAGAACGGGTAATCATCCATCCCCTGTCATTCATGCCCTGCCCTGAGAGAGGCTAGGGACAACATCCCAGCTAACAGCCATCGATGGACCTATCCTCCATGAATTTATCCAGTTCTATTTTGAAACCTGTTTAAGTTCTGGCCTTTACAACATCCTCTTGCAGGGAGTTCCACAGATTGACTGTGTATCATGTGAACCTTTTGATATTTGTAAGCTGTTATCATACATCCTTTCAGTCGTCTCTTTTCCAGACTAAACAAACCCAATTTTCTTTCAGTCTTCCCTCATAGGTCATGTTTTCTAGGCTTTTTATCATTTGTTACCTCTTCTCTGGACCGTCTCTAATTTGTCCACGTCTTTCCTGAAATGTGACACCTGGAACTTAGATACAGTATTCCAGTTGAGGCCTAATCAGCACTAAGTAGAGCACAAAAAATATTTCTCGTGTCTTGTTTACAACACTCCTACTAATACGTTAGCTTTTTTTGTGTGCTATTGACTTATATTTAGCTTGTGAGCTGCTATGATCTGTCAATCCCTTTCTTCTCCCTAGATAGCCATTTCTCATTTTGTATGTATACAACCGATTTCTTCCTAAATGGACTACTTTGCATTTGTCCTTATTGAATTTCATCCTGTTTATCTTGGACCATTTCTCCAGTTTGTCCAGATCATTTTGAATTATAATCCTATCCTCCAAATCATTTGCAACCTCTCCCATCTTGGTATCATCTGCAAACTTTATAAGCATACTCGCTCTGCCATTATCTAAATAATCAATGAAGATATTGAACAGAATTGGTCCCAAGACTGATCCCTGTGGAACCCTACTCATTATGCCTTTCCAGTATAACTGAACCATTGATAACTACACTCTAGGAATGAGCAACGAGAAATCCTGTGGCACCTTCTAGACTAACAGATTTATTGGAGCATAAGCTTTCGTGGGCAAAGATCCATTTCATCAGATGCATGAAGTGGAAATTCTAGAAGCAGGTATAAATATACAGGCACATGAACAGAAAGGAGTACTAATCAAGAGGAAGGCCAGAGATAACGAGGTCAATTCAGTCAGGAAGGATGTGGCCCACTTCTAGCAGCTGATGTGGAGGTGTGACTACCAAGAGAGGAGAAACTGCTTTTGTAGTTGGCTAGCCATTCACAGTCTTTGTTTAATCCTAAATTGATAGTGTCAAATTTGCAAATGAATTGTAGCTCTGCAGTTTCTCTTGAAGTCTCTTTCTGAAGAGAAAACCCATTGACCACTATGCTTACCCACATGCCTGCAGCTTCCATCCTGGACACACCACATGATCCATTGTCTACAGCCAAGCATTAAGGTACAACCACATTTGCTCCAACCCCTCAGACAGAGACAAACACCTGCAAGATCGTCACCAAGCATTCTTAATACTACAATACCCACCTGTGGAAGTGAGGAAACAGATTGACAGAGCCAGATGTGTACTCAGAAGCCTCCTGCTACAAGACAAGCCCAACAAAGAAAATAACAGAACACCACTGGTCATCACCTACAGTCCCCAGCTAACACCTTTCCAACTCATCATCAGTGATCTGCAACCCATCCTGGACAATGATCCATCACTTTCACAGACCTTGGAAGGCAGGCCAGTCCTCGCCTATAGACAGCCCACCAACCTGAAGCAAATTCTCACCAGCAACTATACCAGCAATTGGGTTACTTTGGGGGGCAGAGCATCCAATCCATGGAAGAAAGCCCAGTGCCTATCTAATTCTCTCTGAATTAATAGGGTGTGGTCTTGATTCAGGATTCAGTGGTCATTGCTCTCTTTGAACTCTTCCAAAGGTTCCTTGAGAGCCTCAGGAGAGATGACAGCTGTCTGGACCATTTCAGGACAGATGGGCACAAACTGTAACATCTCTGAGTCCTCATGGTCACTGGCCATCTGGTTCCAGCCTAAACAGGGCATCAGAACCGGTGATGCTCCAGCCAGACTGGAATTTCACAGAGAAGTTGTAGTTGGCTAGTCTTGATGCCCAGCATTTTCCTTCTGCTCCCAGCTTTGGAAAGCTGAAATGCTCCGGGGAGCTGTTGTCCGTATATACAGTAAACCAGGTGGCTGCCAGGTAGCCTTTTAAACTTCTTGGTGATTGCTCAGACCAGGACAGCATTCTAGATTGGAAAGCTCCTTCAATCAGATTGTTTCAATCCCTGGCTGGCTAAGTGACTACTCTTTCTTGCCTGTCCTGGTCCTGGGAGTGTATAGCCGCCAGCCCCTGATTGCTAGCATCTATATATAGTTTGAACTGGAGAGTGTTACCCAGGCGTGAAATCACCATGGCAGACTTCAAGTATATAAAGGCCTTCTAGCAGCAGTTCAGAAGACACTTCTTTGCACCCGTGCCCTTGGAGACCTTGCAGGAGAACAGCCAACTTTAGCTATTTCAGGGCCTTCAAGGTGAGAGATTTCTCTTCCAGGCTTATCTCCAGCCTTGACATGGATGTGATGGATTAGGTCACAGAGAGCTCCTTGAGACATACATGATGGGAGGATCATACCACTAAGCCCACATGCGTGCCCTTTGGGGTATCCCACCACCCTGTCTTTCTGAACTAGAAGTTCTGGTCTCCCCCAGCAAAAGCACAGAGTTGGGGTAACAGCCCCCCAGCAGAGTAACACAGACGCTAAAACCAGTTTAGCTCCAGGAAGGCTCAATCACAGAAACTCGATAGCACCCAGGTGCACATCCCCCATGGGACCAAAACCCCAGATAAATCTTTCTTACTCTGCATAAAAGTTTTACACAGAGAAAGCTCATAAAGTTCACTCCCTGTATCAATGAAAGAGAGATATGCACAGCTATTCCCCCTCCCCCAGGTAAACAGTAGAATTTAAGTGATGACAGAAGGATCAAAGTAAGTTACTAAGATAAAATAAAACAAAATACACGAGCTAAGCCTAACACACTAAAATAATTTGTTATAAATCATAATTTCTCATCTTCGTTCTTATTTCAGATAAATTTCTTTTCAGTCCACAGCTGATATTTTTTCTGACCTGGGTCTAGCAGCTTCTTCCTCCCTGTTAGAGTTCTTTTCTTTCCATGTCTTTTTCATGTGTCCTCTTGTGGTGGGGAACAGGCTTGAAGCCAGTTGAAGACAATCACTGTTTGCTTCCCATTCCTTACATAGAATTTCCCCAGGGTGGGAAGACTTTGTCCCATTCTCTTTCCCTAACCCATGTGGAAAAATGCAAAATTCAAGATGGGCTGTGTCCAGACTCAGGGTTTTTTTCGAAAAAAAGTAGGCTTTTTTCAAAAAAACTTCACCTGCGTCTAGACTGCAGCCGCGTTCTTTCGAAATTAAATCGAAAGAACGCGGCTTTTCTTTCGACGGTGGTAAACCTCATTGCACGAGGAAGAACGCCTTTTTCGACAGAGATCCATCGAAAATAAGTGAGTGTGGACGCGGGGAGGCCATTTTTTTGAAAATAATGGCCTCCAGGAAGAAGCTCTGGTGGACAATCTGGGGCATGCCTTGCATGTCTCTGGTTCCTGTCTGCAGCCATTTCTTAAAGGGACAGGCACCCTCACAGCCACTTGTGGCAGCAAAGCAGCCAGAGCACACGGCTGGTTAAGTGCAGCATGTCCCAGCCCCAAGACCCTCCTGGCCCTTCTAGAGAGCCTTCTGGGGACCCAACCAGGGGCTCCAAACGCCAGGCACTGTCATGGTCTGGGCCAGAGCTCAAGACCCTTCTCGAGCTCTGGAGAGAGGAGGAGGCCTTACAAGCCCTAAAAAGCAGGCGGCGAAATGCGGACATTTATGGCCGCATGGCAGAGGCCCTGGCCCAGAAAGGACACTACCCCCGCACCCAGGACAAGGTGCACTCCAAAGTTAAGGAACTGCGCCAAGGATATGTGAAGGCCAGGGAGGATAGCTCCCATTCTGGGGCAGCCCCCCACTCCTGCCCCTATTATACTGAGCTGGACCAGATCCTGGGTGGTGGTGAAGCACGCACATCAGGCTTGGCGGACCCTGTGGTGGACGCGCCAGAGCAGGAGCCAGAGCAGTCTGGAGACGGGGACATGGTGCCAGAGGAGGACAGTGAGGAGAAGGCGACCCTCACCCTGGAGCCAGTCACACAGACCCCAGAGGCCTCCCAGGTGTCATCTGACGCCGGAGATGAAGCAGCAGGTGAGTGCAGTGAGGTTGTGTAACACCCGGGGGAGGGGAGGGGAGGTGGGTGCACAGTTGGTGATGCACAAGGGAAAACTGTAATGCTCAGGCTGATGCCCAGGTCACACACGGTGTTACCTTCAGAATGTCTGATTCCCCTGTCTCAAGGAGAGGGCATGCCCTTTTGGACAGCTGTTGCATACATGACTGATTGTGATAGAAATGTTACTCTGATCTGAGGAAGTGGGTCTGGGCCACGAAAGCTTATCCCCTAATAAACCATCCTGTAAGTATTTTAAGTGCTACATAGTCCAGTTTTTTATGACTGATTGTGTCTTCCTCTTTTCCTCCACAGCCAGGCCAGCTGCGCAAGAGGGCCGCAGCACCCCAGCCCCACCTCCATCTCGGGGACATGGGAGCCGCAGACACAGGCGTGTCTATGCAGACATCCTGAGGCAGCATGTGGAGGCCGTGCAGGAGCTCAACACCATCCTGCGAGAGAGGGCGGAGGCAGAGGATCGGTGGCATGACCGGCTGATGGAGGAGCTGGTCCAGCAGCGCACGTCCCTGAGTGCCACTCTCAGGGAGGTCTGCGGCTTGCCTGCTCTTGTGCCTGGTCCTGCTCCTCCAGCACCCCATGACCCTGCCCCACCAAACCCCCCTTCCCTTTCCCCCCTTGGACCTTCCTCTCCCCCAGCCCCCCCCCCGGTTCCCCAGCCCCTCTCTCCCCCGGCCCTCCTCTCCCCCAGGCCTCCCAGTCCCAAGAGCACCTACCCGCTGTTATCCAGCCAACCGACAGGCACACCACCCGATCCCGTGGCCATGGTGGACCCAAAACACGAGGCCCAAGCAGGAGACTGAGATCAGGCAAGCACCTGATCCCCTTCCCCCCTCCAGGTTTCAAGTCCCCTTCCCCCCTCCAGGTTTCAAGCATCCCCATCACCCCAGTTAAATGACAAGGAATGTGTTAAACAAAATGTTTATTGTACATAGTTTGGCATGAAAGTATATTTTCTACATCAAAAATGAACAAAAGCTTTTTTATGTTTGCAACAGTTATACTATTTCCAGTGAGTGATATTTAAAAAAATAAAACAGAACTTATTATTTTGAGACAAACCCTGGTGTTTATTATTTCTCCAAACAGAGTCAGGAGATGGGTTGTGGAGGGAAGCTTCTATTGGGCAAGGGCCCAGTCCCCAGGCAGAAGCTCCTCAGTAGAGTCAGTGGCCTCCAATTGAGAATTGCTCCCGTAGGGCCTCCCATAGGCAAACAGCAGACCGGTGAGCCTGGTGGATAGCAGCTGTCCGGGGCTGGGCAAAGTGCCTCTCCTGACTATCAGCACCTGTACCCCACCCTGGTAGGAATTCCTCCCCTTTCCTCTCCACCAGGTTATGGAGAACACAACACGCGGCCACCACCTCAGGGATGTTGCTCTCCCCCATGTCTAGGCGTGTGAGCAAGCACCGGAATCTGCCTTTTAAACCTCCGAACGCACATTCCACCTGGTTGCGAGCCTGGTTAAGGTGAGCATTAAACTGCTCCTTGCTCGCATCCAGGTGGCCGGTGTAGGGCTTCATCAGCCACGGCATCAGGGGGTAGGCGGCATCAGCCACTATGCACACCGGCATGTGCACATCCCCAACCGCAAAGTCGTGATGCGGGAAAAATGTTCCTGCCTGAAGCCTCCGGTAGAGGTATGAGTTCCTGAAGATGCGGGCATCATGTGCCCGCCCTGACCACCCAACACAAATGTCAGAAAACTGGCCACGATGGTCGACCAGGGCCTGGAGGACCATAGAAAAGTAGCCCTTTCTGTTAATGAATTGGGCTGCTCCATGGGGCGGTGCACGGATTGGAATGTGTGTCCCATCGAGCACTCCTCCACAATTCGGGAAGCCAAGGGCAGCAAAGCCGGCCATGACGCTGTCCAGATTTGCTAGACAGACGAGCTTGTTGAGCAGCTCCGAATTGATGGCCCTCACCACCCGCAGAAAGAGACAGACAACAAAATGTTAGAAGGGGTGCCTTATCTCTTAGAAGGAGAACCCACCACCCACCTTCCCTCTCAAACACCCCAGGAATCCCCTCCTCAGAACTCCCCCCCCAACAATTCAGGGTGAGTGGAGGAGCTCCCTCCCACTCACACTCCACTTTGCCCTTCCTGACAGTCTCCCTTCCCCCCACCCCAAACTGTGACTGTCCCCAGACAATGACTTACCTCCATCAGGATGGATCCAACAGTAGACCTGCCAACTCCAAATTGGTGTCCCACGGAGCGGTAGCAGTCGGGGGTTGCCAGCTTCCAGAGGGCAATGGCGACCCTCTTTTCCAGGGGGATAGCGGGCCGCAGGTGGGTGTCTTGCCATTGCAGAGCAGGGGCGAGCCAGGTACACAGCTCCTGGAAAGTGGTCTTTCGCATCCGGAAGTTGCGTAGCCACTCTTGGTCATCCCAGAGCTGCATAACGAGCCGGTCCCACCAGTCAGAGCTGGTGTCAAGCCTCCAAACTCACCTGTCCACAAAGAAGTTTGGAGGCAAGGGCAGTGGGGCTGCATGACGGACAATCCCTTCGTACCTCTGGTCTGGGTCCAGATGGGGAAGTAGCCTCATGACTGTGTCATGCAGATGCAGCAACACTTGCAATATGATGGTGTGGGGCCATCGCCTGCCCAGGGGCAGCTCTGGCTCCATGCCGAAAAAATGGGTCTAAAACAGAAAAATCTCCAAACAAAAAACCTGCTGGGGTGTCCCAGGAAGCTGAGCACTCCAAACCAGCACTGCAATGCCTTGCTTACCTCCTAGAGGGACAGCAAAGGCAGCTGCAGAAGCAGAGCAACGGGTGTTCAGGGGCGTCCCTTTAACCACGCATCTCTGCAAAGGGCAGGCAGCAGCACCCGGAAGGAAATGCTGCCCCATGCCCTGGCAGAAGCGGTTCCGGGTGGCTTTTAATTTCGAAAGAGCGTTCAGCAGTCAGGACGCTCTTTTTCGAAAAAGCGGATCGATTTTCCGATCCACGTATTGTAGTCTAGACGCGCTTTTTTGAAAGAGGCTTTTTTGAAAGATACTTTCAAAAAAGCCTCTTTCGAAAGAGGCTTGCAGTCTAGACATAGCCATGGATTCCAGCATCCGGGGAATCATGTCTTTGTAGGCCCAAGCAGAAAGCGATTTACATAAATGATTTACAGATCATTGTTTTGATCACTGGGCCACTAAGTTGTTGAAGTACCACTAATGGCTTTCACTAAGGGTACATCTACACAACAGGGCTAAAGCCAAAATAAGCTACGCAACTTGAACTACGTCAATTGCGCAGCTTAAGACAAAATAGCGTAATTCAGCTTTTGGTGCTGTCTACACAGCAGGAAGTCCTAGGAAGAGCACTCTTCCTCTGACTTCCCTTACTCCTCATGAAATGAGGGTTACAGAAGTCGGAGTAAGAAGTCAAAATAATTGCTTGTAGTGTAGAGGCAGACTGTTACTTCAGAATAACATCTACACTGTTGTGCAGACGTACCCTCGATGACCCGAATTAATAAACAGATTTACATTTCATATTTGTAACTTCACATAGAAGAATAATAGATGCACAAAAATAATATATATACATTCAGTGGATTTCAAGATTTTCAATGAGAGATAACCTGCCACATTTTGCATAAAGCATATTCAAGTTATGTATATTCATATTCAAATCCCCATTTCCATAAAGTTATGGGGGCACAGTTTCACAATGGATACCAATTCCTTTCAATCCATTGTCTCTACCAGTTTCTTAGGCATTCATAAATAGAATTGAAACATAAGTTTCACTGCCTCAACATCATCTCACTATTGGCTTTACAAGCACACAACAGTCTGTTTGCAAACTGGAATTGTTCTGTCTGCAAGTGTAATAATACAACAACCTCCCCTCCCTCTCCCCGCTTCAGGAATTTTTGACAGTAAAATGGTCCGATAAAGAACGAAACGTGCTTTTGCTTTAACCTGTAATCAATACATTTATTAGTGAAATTCCCAGAGGCATAGGGCTAAGAAGCAGAACCTCTTAAAGGCTTTGAAGCTGCAGGCAAACAGAGTATCTTAAATATATGTAGCAAGTACTATTGCAGACCACAGTAAAATAGAGAGAAGAGAAAACACATTCCACTTAGAGCCACCGAATCAACTTGGCATTGGGGAGGTGCCTTCGTTGTGTTTGTCCAGGCAAGTAAATCAATTTATAGTGTGGGGGCACAAATATCAAATCTGAGCAGCTATACTGGGTGCCCAGATCACATATTGGGAGCTCAAACTAGTGTATTAGTGTTCCGTCCCAATTTTAGGCACCTAAGCATTGAAACATATTTACTTTTGAAAAAGATTCTGATTTGAGGCACAGACTTGAGAAATCAGAGGTCTTAGTTACTATTCAGTCCTTAGGCAAATTTCCTCTTGACTATAAAGGAGGTTATGCTTGAATAAAGATATTGGCGCCTCTAGCCCATTTTGAAGATTTATCCACATTTCCACAAATACAATAGTTACCAGACTCTCACGATCATCTGCAACTATGTAAAGCATGATTTTAACCTCAAGCAGGATTCATTGTTCAGCTGCACTATAGACTATTTAACGTGGCTCACTATTCTATTGTTTCTCGTGCTTTACATGTTCTGATTTTACTTTGAGACCCTGTATCCTTAATGTAAAACTGCTGTACAAAGCAAATTAATGAGCGTCGAATTAGACTCAGGCAACATCCAAAGATATTACACATCTCCTTAGTAATAGGAACCATTGCAATGTAAATACATTTAGAACCTTTTCCTCCCTACATCCTGGCACAAATGGATTTTGCCTTCACCTGAAAAAGGACGTAAAAAAATCCATTGTAGACTAATATTTTAGCCAGAAAAAAGTATTTAATGAGTTTGTTTGCACTGTGAGCTCTTAGACTGCAAACATTTAGAAATGGATTCATCCTCTCTGCTGGAAGCAGATGCTTTGGTGATATGTCAAATGGAAAGTCATTTCTTTTGTGCTGAAGCAATATAATGTGATGAAAGCCATTCACTTAGCAGAATTAGTGCCATTTTTATTTTGTAACTTTACTCTCTGTGATTTTTTTTCCATTAAAGAACCAATTTTTATCTTAGTTAAATTGTTAAAGAAAAGAGATGAGGAAGGTCTCCAGTACTCATCTGTATTCTCTCAAAATGTTACAATGTCATTTATTCTCATTACGAAAACAGTTTAAACAGACAGAAGAGTAAAGCACTACACAAGAAAAACAATACACTAACAATAAAGACAAAATTCCCACACAAATGTGGGAGTCTCAGTCTATATTTAGGTACCTAAAATTATGCCCTGATTTATTCGGTGGAAGATTTGGCTGTTCAACATTTCTAAAAATCAGGCCAGTGTTCAGGTGCCTAATTATGAACTCAGACACCTTTTTAGGCCCCTATTAGGTTATCTTATGGTAACCTTGTCCTTTGAGATGCTATACGGGAGGAATTTGCTATAAAAATAAAACATCTTTCACATTTACCCATTGGGAGAATGTAAACTGATACGTTTTGTGAAAACCTTGAGAAATGCATATGGATTTTTATCTTGAAAACCAGATCTCTCACGATATTTATTTACTATGTGTAATATAGCAACTGTAGATAGAATAGGGGGCTGTAATCATCTAGCCAGATGCTCTAACACACTTGCAATGTTTGCTCCCTCTCCCCCCATTTCTTTCCTAACATGGTGTTGGATAAGCTGTATAAGACCCTGATCTGACAAATATTTATGCCCCTGAATAACTTGGAGTACAGTGGGGAACACTACTTCCATGCTGAAAGTTACTGTACTCACAAAACATAAGTGCCTGCAGGATTTGGGGAGCCAGGATGCAAAGGCCTACTTTCATTTAAATATTCAGCTATATAAATCTGAACACTCTCACTCATTCATGTATTTTGTTTCACAGGGCACAACTAAATTAAATTACTGGTAATTTAAATGATTGTTTTATGAGGCGACAGATGATAATTTGTGCTTCTTAAATTAAGGAATAGATGATAAACAGTCTATCTTGGACTTTATAAAGCTCTTTGACTGAGTGGCAGCTACAGATTGAACCTCTCTAGTCCAGCACTGTCTGGCAACATCTGTGGTCCAGCATGATTTTACTTAGCTGGATGTCCACTAATCATGGATGTCACCAAGTTTCCCATGGTCACATAAAGTTTGTTTACAGCCACCAGTCCTAGCTCTCAGTGACTCTGTGCTGTTATTTAGCTCTAATTTACTCCTAAATGTCTTCTAAGAGCCCAGTAAGCAGTGGAAGTGTTGGTTATGCTGCTAGATAAGACTGACCCCCATGGTTCGGCATATTCTCCAGCTCAGCACCGGTCAGGTCCAGAATGTGCCAGACTAGAGAGGTTCAACCTTTAACACTGTATGCTTGGCACACTAGAGTGTTATGGACTGGAAAGCAGGTGCATCCAACATGACAACAAGTGCTTTTATGGAGACATCAGTACTGCTGAGTGAAGGCCAAAAGACAGTCAAGGAAATTACAAATAAGAAACCAAAGGCACTAGCGTGACACTATCATATCTCAACATTTGACTACAACATCACCAGAGGACATCAATATGGAAAACATGGACAACTAATGTATCATTTTCTCAGGAGGAAATCTTCATGAATCACGCTTCTTGTTTTGGCGGCTCATACCACAGTTGCTATGACAGTCTGGTAGTTAATATAATAGGGATCATTCCAAAGTATTAAATGAGAAAAATACAAACAAAAATACGGACATCAATGAAAGATGTCCATGAAAACTGTGATCTGTAGCTTCATCTCTTGACATTTTAGTCAACCTGTTTCCCACTCTAGGACCAAATGAGAAAAGGCATGCTCTGGGCACTTTTGCCTGCCAGGTAATTAATAATGATGGGACGTCTCCCCTCTTATTATCTTTCAGAAATATTTTTTCAAGTATTTTGTGGCTAGTTTGGGTTTGAGAGAAAATAATTAAGGGTATAATAGGCAAAACCCGACTAGCAGGAAATACCTGACAAGGACTTAGTCACAAACAAGTGCTACATAGGACATCCAAACGTTGACCAACTTAATGCAATAATTTATTTGTAGCACTGTCTGCATGACTGCAAACATGGAAAAAAAATGACGTAAACCTCCAAGAATAAGAGTGGATTGGTGACTGGCTTTAAAATCAGAGAAACTTTCCATTACCTTTAGGGTGTGTATCATTTGGCTTGGGGGAATAGAGGGTGCAGTGAGTTTTCTGACTGTCAAGTTTCTGACACTGCACTTATCACTAATGTCCTTTCGCAGATGTGATGTATTGGCTCCCCTCCTTGGGTAATATTGCTGGAAGTGCTCAGCAAAAGTTAGCAGGAGTGAGCTTTGTACTTTGTAGTGCAAGCCTGTTTTGAATCGCACATATGGCGATCTTTATCTGTTGCTGCAAACTCATTCCAACGTTACCTTATGTCAGCTCCCCCTACCCACCCCCCACACACAGTACTTTTTCAGGTTGCACAGCTGGTCTGAATTGGCTGTGCTACTGTGGTGCTTTAGAAAAGGCACTACTAAGCCAACAGAAGAGCTTCACCTATCAGTCTAGCTGATCCACGACCATGAGAGACAGTCACCATGTGGGTGGGAGAAGCCTTCCTATTGACAAAATGCTGTCTGCATTAGGGACCAGGTTACTATAATGGTGTTGCTCAGAGATGTGGTGTTTTCATGCCACTGAGCAACACAGCCATGCTGATGTAAGTTTATAGTGGCCCTGCTGTCTGTTCTCTTATACTCTGCAAACTTTTTGGAGCAGGGATAGATGTGCTGTGCAGATAATGGAACTTCTTTTCATCCAGGATTTCAAGATTTCACAATTAGGTTTCATTTGGGTTCAGAGCAACTGCCTCAAAATTTCAAAATTCTCTGCAAAGGACCATTCTGATCAATGTTTTGCAGGGGAGGTAGGGGGTTGAGCAATATGTTTTGTTTTGACAAAATGAATATATTTCTATATAGACTTTTTATGTTTTTTTTTTATTTTATTGTAATACTAGCAGACTTACCCAGCATCGCCTGGGTCCTTCAGGACAGGAGACTGGTGGTGTGGGGAGTGCAGGACTCAGGGCAGGGCTTTGGGGGTGTGTATGGGGGGAGTGCAGGAGGCTGGGGGTGGGAGGTGTGAGAGTAAGGGTTGGGAGTGGGGAGTGGCTCTGGGTGTGGGGGGGTTCCATCTGGCCACAGGCCTTTCTTCTCCACCAAGCCTCCCTGGTCACCAGGGGTCTTTTTTCTTCCCCCTTTCCTAGACCCTCCAGCCACCAGGGGCCTTTTCTCTCCCCCTCCACATCCCCCCATGTTGAGGCCAATGTCTGGAAGAGGGAAAAGGGTTTAGAGCAGGGGGGCTACTTACTCAGTCTGCTGGCAGGCAAGATGGCGGAGCCCCAGCCCTGCCGACCATTCCCTTGGTGGTACGGCTACCCCCAGTGGCCATTGTGCAGGATAGTTCTCCCCCACAGGCTCGCTGCTCCCAGTGGCCGCTCTCACATTGTGTTCCTCCGAATAACCACCCCTCCCTTTGCATGTTATGGAAAACTGTCCTTTTCCTGGGCTTCTGGTTCTCCTGGCACAACCAATCCCTGACCTTGCTTTAAGTTAGGAGAAGAGGAAGCTGCATACCAAATTTAGTGGCTTTAGCTTTCACCGTTTAGGAGTTCTTGAACAAATGGGCTCGCAGACGGACAGACAGACACACTTCTCAGAGAGAGTTAAAAAATGCTCACATTGTTCCAATCCTTTCCTTCCTTCTTGTTCTTTATGAATGAGGATAGTTCGCTCTAGTCGTAATGCAGCAGCCAGCGGCAGGTAAGAACAAGCTATCTTGTTTACATAAATGATTGGGGACCGCAGTTATTTGGATATTGCACTATTGGAAGCCTTAAAATTAATCAATCAATGAGAACTGAGAGTGCTGAGCAGCTGTGAAAAGTAGACCCTACATAAACAGCACCAGTTCAAAGTAGTTATCTGCCCAAATATTTGAAGTAAATATGTATCACTTCCTCTTGAGAAGATCACACTTTAAATGTGGTGTTATATTTGTATGTTCCCAGGTTTCTAACCAGAATTGCTACAGTTAAATCCTCTTTAATTCTCTAAAGTAATAATAGAAGCATAGAACTTGAAAGCTAGCCCACATTTTTAGAATTAAATGGACCTAGGCATATTTTGAAGTGTGTATGAGAGAGGGATGGATTGTTATTCATCATGGGATTAGGGATTTTGAAATATTTTGCAAATGGGAATAGCGGTTGGTATTAGTGTTCTAACAATGTATATTTACTGACTTGGTAAAAACAGTTTGATTTATAAGGAAGTGGCAAGTAGCGTACCAGGAAATGTGAGCTCCCCTTGTGTATTCTTAAAACTCTTGGGATTGGTGACAAGGGAACATTTTTTAATCAGCAGTTTTTCCATTCGTTTATTTCTCTGAGTATGCCCTTTTGAAAGGGGAACTGAAAAGACAGGAAAGGCCCAATTGTGTGCTGATTTACACCCTGACACCATTTTGATTTTCTCAGCTGATGTATTTTTTTTTAACCTCCTGCAATATAATTGAGGTAATTCTTGGTTGGTGTAAACTGATGTAGCAATCAGGAAAACTGTGACAACTAACACCAGCTGATGATCTCGCTCATTATCTGGAATATAAACAAAAATAGCAGGGCCCCAACATTTTGTGTGTAAGAGAGAGAGAGAGAAAGAGGGCGAGTTCAATAGTGAGTAGAACATATTCCCCTCCTCCTCCTGCAGTTGCACCTAAGGTCACTGAATGATCTCAGCAATTCTTAGTATTGGTACTTCTCATTATCAGCTGCTGTGCTGGGCTTTGTGACTCACTGCACTTCAGCAGCTAAAGATCAGATAGCTATGAGTGATACCCAGACAGCCACCTCTGGAAGGAGGTGGAAAATGTCTCACTTCCATTCAGTGGGACAAAAGAACTGTTCCACCATGTGAGAGACAAGTCCCTGAAAACTTTTGCTAAGACATTCAAATCCCAAATGATTTCAGTATGTTGGCACTTTATTATGGCCACATCTACACTGGCAGAGGTAAAGCACTGGCAGTTATAGTGCTGTTCACAGAGTGCTGAAGGGAAACTGTTGTTTTGTGTCCACACTGTGCTCCTTGTGATGGTGGAGCATGTCCACATTAGCAGCTCTTGCAACGTCACAGAGAGCAGAACATTGTGGTAGCGATCCCACAGTGTGATTGCCCTCTGCATGCTTTGGGTAGGGTTTGCAAGGCCACATGGGGCAGTCAGCATCACATGATGCAGCTTTCCCAATCCTGTTGCTCCCTGGTCATCCTGCTACACTGGTAGCTGCTTTTCAACAGAAGTTGGGGGAATGGAGAGGAGTGTATGTGTGTGTGTGTATGCAGGGTAAGGAAGACAGAGTGTATTGAGGGATGTCAGCATGATGCCTTGTAAGTTCAGACAGCAGCAGTAAACAGCCCCTTCAGAGGTAGGGAGACAGGGAAACTATGACATCTCAGCCCCCTCCCACTCGCCTCCCTTCCTGACTCTGCACGGCAATACCTCTCTCTCTCTCTCTCTCTCTCTCTCTCTCTCTCTCTCTCTCACACACACACACACACACAGATGCCTGCCTGTGTGTTCAACAGCATGAACATTCCATCTGATTGGCTTGCTCTCTGTCCCAAAGCACAGCACACAGGTCCTCTGAAATGGAGCCCTGAAAGGGGATATGTGCATGCCTGCAGGGCAGACAGCTGAGTTCCAAACAAAGAGCACAGGGGACTTGAGTGATCATGGGCCATTTCTGAAGGCTAGTTGCAACAATTAAAGTGTCCACACTGATCCCGCAGCACTGAATCCAGAGTGCAGAAAGCTCTTCACTTCTGTCAAGGTGGTTTCACTAGAGCGCAGCAACTGCAGAATTAGTGCTTACTAAGTGCCTTGCCATTATGGACACCTTGGGAATCACAGTGCTGCAAACTGACAGGGACACTGAACAATTTTTATAGTGGAATTACTGTGATCCAGGGAATCAAACTGTAAATTCTATATACAATGGGAACCACTTCCAGCACCTTTGAGAACTGATTTACTGCACAGTAATTTGCCAGTGTAGATTTGGCCTATGTTTCCTATCCTAGTAAGGATGTTAAATATCAGGTAATTTACTAGTCGACTACGCGATAGGCACTTCCGCATTCCTCCTTTGAAATGTACAAGAGCCCCCACTGGGGCTCTTGTACATTTCAAAGGAGGAATGTGGAATTCCACGTTCAGCCCGCGGGAAGTCCCAGCTTTGAAATGTACAAAAGTCCCCAGCGGTGGCTCTTGTGCATTTCAAAGAGGAAGCACCCGCATGAAGCCCAGGGTCAGCAGGGGACTCAGAGTCCCCTGCTGACCCTGAGCTCCATGCTGCCGTGCCACTTTGAAATATCACATGGAGCCTGGGCTCCGTGCAGATTTCCCCAGAACCTGGGGTTAGCTGGGGACTCCTCAGCTGACCGCAGCTCCATGCAAACGCCATGGAGCTGATCCCGGGCTCAGATGGGTGGCGCTGCCCCTTTGAAATGCCACTTCAGTACGCCTTATTTCCCCCCCCCCCTTTTGCTGCTTCTATCTGATAGATGCAGCAAGTGGGGGGAGGGTTAGGGTTATCAGATTAGCATTTGCTTATCAGATAGTCAACTAGTCCTTAACATCCTTAATTCCTACCTCTTTTTCCAGCATGAAAGTACTTTACAGATATTAATAAATGAATCTTCAGAACAACTGGGAATTATTCCCATTTTCAAGATAAATGCTATATAAATGAGACCAGAAGCAGGGAATGGGGCTCTAGATTGGAAGTAAGCAAACTTCAGGGCACAGACTGAAGCCCAGAGTTCACATTCAGGAATCTAAATAAAAGAGGTTTGATTGTCTCAAAAGAGCTGCACATGAGCAATTCCCATTGCTTCTGAAAATCAGACCGCTTTTATTTAGGTGTCTAAATATGGATTTAGAAGCCAACTTTCAGACACCTCAGGTGTGAAAATTCTGACCATTCTCTCTATAATGATCCACAACTGGAAACTTAAATCCATATATTCCCCAACTTTGGGAAACTTCATATCTGGACCCAGCGTTCACAGCTGTGTTGTATTAAATCCTGTGGGTGTCATTGTGAAAAGACATTGTCTTATCCCGTTGGTTAAATTCACACTGTCTTTAATGGGAACATAGTTAGAGCAACAATGAATGCTTTTGCAAATCCCTCCAAGTAGCTCTCAGCTATTATTGACTTATAAATACTTTCTCTGTTATTATCAGTTATTAAGTATTTCTCGAGTGTTGTGGACTGATTATGAGGACACTGAAGCCAGCCAAGGGCTGCTTTTATCTTACAGATTGTCTGGGACATAACTGTAGTTGCTCTAAAGCACTGTTTCTCAACCAGTGGTACAAGTACCCTTAGGGGTACTTGTGAGAAATCTGGGGCGGACATTAACACAACTGAAATTTGGAGAAAACTAAATTTTTGTTTTAAGTTTTACAGTGCTTTATTATTTTTGTACTTTTTACACCCAAAAAATTCATCACCCACCTGGCTACAATTAAGTTGTTTAAACACATGTGTTGCAATGGTAGAAAAAAAATTTGTATGTCTGAAAACTGTAGGTACTAGGGGTATTTTATAAAGAAAGGTTGAGAAACACTGCTCCAAAGAAGAGAAGTGGAACAGCATTTATTACTACTCGTGATTAAGAACTTCCTGGTAGACTCAAATGTCCAGCTGGCACATATCACATGTCTGAGGAGTTCAAGGTCAGACCTCTGATAGACAGGGTTGCTTTAGTACAGTCAGACATAGCCATGGCCAGATGCTATTGAGTCTGATGACACAGTCTGCAAAGGTTTATTTTCAGTGTGGTTTTGACTGATTTTTCTAGGCCACGTCTGCTCTTAATCTTCTGCAACTATACCCAGCAAAATATTTCACAGTGCTTTTATTAGTCAGCTCTCAGCTGGGACAGGGAACTGGTTACTCTGAGGAATTTCCTGCTTTTAAGTTAACAAATTCCCACTCCTGTGGGATAGTCTAACCCAGGAATTCCTTACTCCCCAGATTGCAGTCTGCTGGCTTCTTCACCTCGCTATGTGGCAAATGAATTGTATAAAGAATTTTCTGATTTCAGTTACATCAGTATAAATCTAGAGTAATTTGATTGGAGATATTCAGATATCATGGTAACGGTCATTAGTATAAGAGCTAAATAGAATAGAAAAAAAGAAATCAGAGGAACAAATCTCGATTTTACTCTGGTGCAAATGAGAGCAGAATCTGGTTTGTTATTTCTAGGAGAATGCTAACTTTTTTTTAGAAAAACGTTAAAACCTTTTTTATACAAATATAAAGCCTGATCTTTCGTTGCTTCGCACCTCATCTATTATCATTTCCACAAGTGCACTGTGAGTATAAATCATTACTAAAGTGACAATGGTAGGGTTTCACATTACCCACAGTGTAACTGACTTCACAAGGCTCTGGAGAATCAGATCTAGAAATTTGTAAATGAACAGGAATCTATGGAGACCAATGAACAATTTGCAAAGGCCTAGATCCCTTTAAATGTTACAAGTTGCGCATCCAGAAATTGAGGGACTCCAAATCACTAGTCACTTTTGAAAATCTTGGCTTCTACTCTCCTTTAGATTTACTGGGAGGATTTCATAACATAGTCCAGGGATTAGCACTCTGGCCAAATCTAACAAACCAGTCAGAGTTTTGTGGGAATGAAAAGTTCTCAGAATCTGGCAGCACTGAGCCCAAGGGCAGGTTTTGGGCACCACACTGCTGATTTCTGTTCTTAGCTCTCTGGCTAACTGACTGACTTTAGGTAAGTCAGTCAGGCCTCTCAGTGACTCAGTAGACTCCGTGTAAAACAGGCACAGTAATATTGACCTATCTCACATGAGTGGCACTCAGGAGTGTACTGGCAATCAAAATAGGCCCGGGAAATGGGTTGAGAATGGCCCTCCCCATGACGTTACCCCTGCGTGCCCCTCAAGCCCTGCCCCCTGCATCATGTCCAGCATGCGGCGCAGGAGGTCGGGCTCTGCGTGCCACATACAGCGCGGACGTGGAGCCGCTCGGAGTGAGGGGCAACAGCGTGCGG
This sequence comes from Pelodiscus sinensis, assembly GCF_052426305.1. Lineage (NCBI taxonomy): Eukaryota > Metazoa > Chordata > Testudines > Trionychidae > Pelodiscus > Pelodiscus sinensis. Next base: position 20,708,430 of record NC_143054.1, read on the forward strand.
ACACGACGGCCTACTGGACAACAGCCCACCAGGAAATTCCCGGTATCCCGGCGGCCAGTCCATACCTGGTGGCACTGAGATTGATTAATGAGTGTTTTTGAAAAGCATGAAGACACTTTGGTGAAAGGCACTAGAGAAATGCAAACAACAATATGAACTTGAATAACTTAATCTAATTAAAAACCTAAGATTGCTGTTAGATTTGATAGCTAAACCCAGCAGTAGCAAATGGGTGGACCTAACCTAAACTCCATTGTTCCCAAATGGGAAAAGGGAAAACTGTGTTTCTGTATGTTTCTCCTCAACTATATTATTGCCTAGCCAGATATAAATAGCAGCTTGAACATCAATATGTCAGAAAAACTTAAAAAACAATGAACAGTTTGGCAGCATCTTAAAGACTTACAAAACATGTAGATAGTATCATGAGCTTTCGTGGGCACAACCCACTTTTTCAGGAAAAAGGAGTATTTGAAGAAGTGGGTTGTTCCCCCGAAAGCTCATGCTACCATCTACATGTTTTGTTATTCTGTAAGGTGCAGCAAGACTATTTGTTGTTTTTTAAGTTTTTCCAGTTTCAGGCTAACTCAGCTACCCCTCTGAAGCTTATCAATATGTTGGTGTAATGTTTGCTAAGATTTGATGCTTATTTCTGGTGATAGAAAATATTACCTCAAGTTAACTGAATTGCTCTTTAATTCTTTCATAACCATTATTAAGAGGAGAAATGGAGTCCCCTTTTCATCTGACTCTGCCCCCCACCCTTGGGTCTCTAGGGCAGAGCTGCCATCACAGTGGTGAGCAAACAGAAGTGCCCCAGAGGTGTTGGCAGGGGCACAGACTCTCCTCCCCTGCTCTGCTCTCCTCACCACAGCTCCCTGCCAGGCTGAGTTTCCAGGGGTTCATTTCAGCACCATCTGTCCTGCCCACAGCCTGTTCTGTGTGTCTCCACCCTACAGCTCCCCACACCAGGACAGGAAAATGAACAGCTTCCCCACCTGCAAGAAAACAGCCCTTTTCCCTTTTTTAAGTCGACTAATATCTAATGTAAGAACATAAGATCAGGGCTGACCTTAGGATTTATGGGGCTCTACGCAATACTATTATACTGGTGTCCCTATGCCTAATGGCTGCTTGGATGGGGGAGCGAGATGATTTTTAGAGATATGACTTTATAATCTTCAGCAACACAGTAATGAAATAGTTTTAAAGTAATTTAAAATTAAGGCTTTGTAGACAATCACAGTAAATACAGAAACTGACAGTAGGTACCTGCGGTTAGCAAATGCCTGTTAAATGGCTCCATTATCACTTGAATGGCTCTGTCGTAAGTTCAGTGTTTTGCTCATAGGTCTGCAGATTTTTTCAGTTTTAAGTTAACTAGATCCTTCCAGGAGGGAGCAGAGCTACAGAACAGGGGCTGGAAGAGTCAGGTGAGTGGACATTTAGACACAGTAGTGCCCCAAAATTCCAGGTGCCCTACACAGCTGTGTATTCTGTGTATGGGTAAGGACAGCTCTGCATCAGAATACAAAAATGGCCACAGTGGTCTAAAGGTCCCATACTGAAGGTCTATTTAGACCAGTATCCTGTCTTCCAACAGTGACCAAACCCAGGTAGCCCACAGGGAATTAACTTTTTAGAGTTAGTGCATAATCATGATTAGTCACTAATACCACCCTGTTACAACACCCTGGATAAATGCTGCATATTGTGTCAGAAACACAGAAAATAATTCCAAAAGCATCCAAGTGACCCATGATCCTAAGTCCTATTTTCAAAGGTGACTTGGGCACTCTGGGCCAGATTTTTAAATATTCAGATGTGCCTAGGAGGATCTGAAATCCGTGGGAGTTAGGTGTCTAGGAGCTTTTGAAAATCACACTAGGCACCAGCTGCATCTTTAGCGTATCAAAAAGAAGACTGAGAGGTCTTCACAAGGAGAAAACAGTGAGTGCTAACAGGCTGTTTAATCTAGAGGAAAAAGGCATAATAAGAACCTATGATGGGAAGCTGAAGCCAGACACATTTAAATTAAAAATAATGCAGATGTTATTAATGGTGTTGGAGGAAGCTACCAAGGGAAGTGGTGACTTCTCTGTCTCTTGATGTCTTCAAATCAGACTGGATAATTTCTGGTTGATTAGCCAAAAGACAAATTACATTTTAGTCAAGCACAAGTTAGTAGGTGCAATACAGAGGTAGCAGGGTGAAATGTAGTGGCCTCTGGTATACAGGAAGTCAGAACAGATGATCCAATGGTCTCTTCTGGGCTTAAACTTCTATGAATCTAAGAAATCAGGCTATAGCCCTAATGCACAATTGTAAATGATGAACCAAAATACCTTGAATTTTTCTGAGAGTCAGTGACAACAGTTGCACAGCAAGTGATGATAGTAATTTAATTTAACAGTGCCTACACCTTTTTCGTTTGAAGATCTCAAAGCTTTTCCCAAACAGATGAAGTCAGCTACTGTGAAGTAGATGCTGCTATTCCTATTATAGGTGCAAACTTCTAGCACCCTCAAATTTTGGCATTTCCTTACTTTTGAGTGTATGATTTTTAAACATTTATGTTCTTTTAATCTAGTTTGTTGTCTGTAATCACAATATAGACAACAACCCCCTTTGTCATGCAAGTACCCCTACTGTAAGATGTGGTGGATCTTTAAGATGCTGTGATAGGTTTTTATGAAGGTGAGCATGGAAATAATTATCAATAGCAAATTCCACAGATGGGAAGAAGCAACTTTAAAATAACAGCTCACTGAGATAGCTCACTTAAATGTTCTTGTTTTGATGCTCAGTATTCAGTGTCATAGAGAGGTGAAAATGTCAACTGGAGCTCAGAAAATCGAAAGTGATGATATGGTTGTCTCAGTTCACTTCTGTTTGTTTCTTTCCCTTCTGACTGCATTTCAGTTTATGCTATGAACATGGACTGACGGTGCAGGCAGGCTGGAGATATTAAAGAGGATATAAACATGAGAGCACAACAGGGCTTTAGATACCACAGGATATGAATATGGGTGTACAGCAGGGTTATGGAATATAAACATGGGAGTGTAGCAGGGTCACAAGCAGTAAACACGGGCTAAGAAAGACAATGCTGTATAAACATGAGGCATACAGCGGAATAAGAAGCCATCTGGGAATTCAGCTGAACTACAGAAGTTCCAAGATATAAACAGAGGAGTATAGTAGGGTCATTGGCTACTGCAGCTGAGCTAAGAAGGAGGATACTGTACAAATATTGAGATGTAACAGAATAAGAGACATGAGAGTACAGCAGAATGATAGATGTCACAAGACATAAATATGGGAATATACTCCCTCCCCCCGTCCTAGGTTATAAACATGGGACTACAGCATAGAATCCTAGGATATAGCATGAGTAGAGTTGTTAGATCCTGAATTTTTTGGGGGAGGCACCCAGAAGTTATATAAAACAAATTCTCTTTGTTAATAATTATGGTTTTTTGCCTGCATAAAGCAGAATTAAACATGGCTCCTTCTGTAGGTAGAGCAGATAAAAGTGAAAGAAGTGCTGTATTTACAGGAAATTCTAAACAAGGCTAACAAATTTGCTTAAAGAAGTTATTAACTTAGTATCTCCAGAATTTTATTGTCAGATCAATTTCATCTGTTCCTACTTCTGCTCTTAGAATTCATCTATTTGCACGTGAATTGTTTACTTGTCATAAGTTTTGATTTGACACTCACCGAAGTGAATAGAAAAAAACCCAACTTTGACTCCAGTGGGCAGTGTGGATTATGCCGATAGTAAGTTTATTATGAAAAGTTATATTATGCTCCTTGAACTATAACTTTTTCAAGATCACCACCTTGACACTGGAGATAGTAATGAATCCGAGTTATGGGAGTAACACATGGACAACAGTCATGTTCATCTGGAGGAGGGATGGAAATTATGTTCAACAAGAAGTTGTCAGATTTAGCAAACCAAAAGTGACGATACGGTTTTCTCAGTTCACTTCTATTTGTTCCCGTCTGACTGCATTTCAGTTTATGCTATGAACATAACATAAGTTTGTGCCCTTATTATAGCTAAAGTTCTCAAAAAGAGAACCACCATTTAAAATTTGCCTACAATTTATACAATGCTTAAAAAACAACCTATATAAAGGGTTTTTTTACTCTACAGATTTTTTTAAATTATTGCCTTCATCCTATTAAAGTCTATAGTACTTTCCTTAAAGGCTCTCATAGATACTCACCCAAACCAAAAGGAATAAAGTTACCAATGAGTGTTTTACAAAATAGTCATTGTATCTTATAAAAACACCACAATGACTGGAAAATGATGAAAAAATCATTCTTGTGTGATATCTTTAAAATTATCCAAGTAACTCAAAGAGTTTTTCATTACTTAGGGGCTATTTCGCTAGCCTTACTCTCACAGAATACTATCTTACTGCTCCAAGAAACATGACAAAATCAGACTCGATGTAGCCTACATGACTTATATGAAAAGTCCTAGGGACTTTAACAGAGAGTGCTAAGCTGTAGAATTATTTAGGAAGGATATCACTTTCTATTAGAGTTTGAGAATCATTTCCTCAAAATACCTAGTTCATGTCTATAAAGCCTGTTGGGTTTAATCCTAAATGTGATAGGACTTTTCCATAGACACCTAATCTTATACAAACTGCATAATCCTGCAACCTCTTGTTTATGTGGGTCACAGTCCCAAATAATCAGTAGGTCTAAATGAGTAAGCGTTTGCATAACTGAGACCACAGTAAGTCAGTGGCAGTGCAGGAAATGAAACTCAAGAGTTCTTAAAGAAAAGCCACTGCTTGAACCACTATATAAAATCCCCCTGCATGACATTTATTTATTTTATGTGACTACCAATAGAATGTTAAAAAAGGCTTACAGATGCACTTGATTGTATGTTTTATGGGACAACATCAGTCTAGCAACTGAAGTAACTGAGATGTGGCTAAATCAGGAAACTGACCAGGAATTTAAGCCGGAGAATACATATTGTTTATGGGAAAGAGAGACTTTGCAAGGAAGAAAAGATGTGGCAATTCTTGGGGGTGGAAAGACATCATAATGTCTGTGTAACGGACAGTTTGTGCAATCTGTCTAGGGAGGTAGAAACCATCTGAGTTAAGAAGTAAAATACACTAGATAACCAAAACAATCCCAGGAGAGTATTATGAACTGGCTCCAGAGGGAGGCACAAATGGGTATTACAACATGTTTCTGTAAACATGAGAGAACTGTGAAAAGCTAAAACACAGATCATAAAAGGGTTTGATACATGACTGTCCTCTCTCACTGAGGGATGGCAAACACTTGGGACATAATCCAAACCCAGCTGAATTACTTTTTTAAAACATGCACAAGCTCTGCAAAACATGTTAGTAATCATTGGGATGGTATATTTGTTTCCCCACTGACAATTGCTTAGCATGAAGTGAACTATTTTTTTTAATTTGTATTTGTTTGTGGTTACTAAAAATATGTATATTGCCAGCCAGAATGATTTGTTTAGATTGAATAGCCAGCCAGGGTAAGATTACGAAAGGGGCTTTATTCCTGCAGCCCTGGACACCAGGCTAAGGGTCCTGGGATGCAGCCACTACAGTACAGCGTGTATGTGTTGAAGCACTGCCTGGAATGGGGAGGATGGGGAGAAGCAGCTCTGTGTGCTGCAGTTTCCTCTTCCAGCCTCCCTCAGGCTGGAACTGTGTCACTAATGGTGCTCAACAGCAAGCTCCACCCCCACTACTCCCATTGGCCAGGAATTGAGGCCAATGGGAGCAGCTGGGGGCAATGCCCACAAGTGCAGGGCTGTTCAGAGCCTGCTGTTCCCCCTCCAGAAACGGTGCCAGGTAAGCATCCCAATCCCCTGCACCTTTCCGCACCCTCCTTCCCTCCCAGACCCTGCACCCCCAGCACACTCCTGAGTTCACCTCCCACTCCCAGCCAGTTCTAGCACCTACATCCTGTCCAGACACTGCACCCACATCCTAGTTTGCTCCTGCACCCTAATTCCCACTCAGACCCTGTGTTCCCACCCTGCTCCCAGGCAGCCCCCTCTTGCACACTGAACCCCTCATTTTTGGCCCACCAAGAGCCATGGGGCAACCACAAAATATACTAGCCCTGGGCCCCCCAAAAAGTTAATCTGGCCCTGTACACAGCCCAGTTGACTAGCTAATCATGCTGTCAACTTGCATGATTTTATTGTGAGTTTCACAACTTGTGTTGTTATTCTTAAAGCCCCACCTCCTGGAGTCAAGTAATTTCATGAGACTCTCAGGCAAAAATAAAAATAAAAAATCTTTTCATCTTGAACATATGAGCAGATTATATGGCAAATCTGAACAAAATTTTAAAAGTGTATGCCTAAAATGACACATAATATAGGACAAGTATGAGCCTGAGATGATTGTTATGGTGGAAATATAAATACTTGGGAGGAAAAAAATGAGGGGTTTTATTGGAAATGTTAATGGGATGGTAAATATGGGCCAGATTTTCAGTGGGGGATAAATCCAGTGAAGGCAACAAGTTACATCAGTTTACACAAGCTTAGGATCAGTCCCAATGGTTATTTTTTATTGAAATATTTACATAGCACAAATAAAAAGTAACTTAAGATGTGGTTTTTGTGGCATCAGAAGGATGTGAGACAAATCTGACATCTTCATACAGTTCCAAGTTATAAAAATATATTTTGCTGACCTTACTGTTAGGGGACTTTGAACCGAGATTTTTATTCTGAATTCTCCCCTCACAAAATAAAACAATTTCACATGTCTCTTTATAGTCTCTAAGTTCATTGGAGCTTGTTCTGTGTAATGTTGGCACTACTGGAGCTGTTAAAACCATTGTGTAATGGAGTGAGATCACAGAATATCTTAGTTCATGCTGCCTGCACTATCTTGCCTGGCTGATGGTTAATCACAGTTAAAACATTAAGGAACAAATCACGTAGGATTAGAGGATTGATTTGTACAGTGGTAGAAAATTGAGGCATTCAGCTAATCTTTAAAAATAAAATACTAAATTCATCTTCAGTGAACATCAGTGCAGCTTTATTGCCTTCACCATGGCACCATTTGGCCCAACAGTTTGTAGAGAAATCAGGTTTTTGTTGTATATATTTGCTAATTATTTAGGCATGTAATGAACAAGACAATGGCAGTGTAAAGATTTCAAATGCAGTATTTGGACTTTGAATGTTAAATGGAAGATTTCACCATATTCTTGGGCTCTGACCTTTTATCTTGAGCATGATGACTGCCAGATTAAAGAATCTCAGACAACCAGTAACAATCATCCATGGTGGAATTTTCCTTTCAAGTGGCTAGCTGACCTTTTTTTTAATCTCATATTAAAAGGCTATCAGCATGCAAGTCATGAACAGCAAACAGCTTAGGTCCTTGTTTTGTGCACTCAAGAAAGCATGTGTAGAAGTCAGTGGGTTGTCCCAGTCCATTTATTTACATAGAGGCTCAGGAATGCAATATGGAAATGAATAGAGCATATTTTTCTATCCTTCTTCTAGGCCCAGGGTATTATGTGCTTTGTACTGGGTATAGACAGGGATACAACTTTTATGGTTCATTTGTTTTTTTAACCACTGTGAAAAACTCGAGACCCACATGTGCAACAGACGTGATTTATCAGGAGCTGAATGCATTTAGCTTGGTAAAGTGACAACTAATGGGTTATGATAACAGTTTACAAACAGTTTACAACCTATGGAACTCCTTGCCAGAGGATGTTGCGAAGGCCAGGACTTTAACAGGGCTCAAAAAAGAACTAGATAAATTCATGTCCATCAATGTCAGGATGGGTAGGAACGGTGCCCATAGCCTCTGTCAAAAGTTGGGAATGTGTGACAGTGGAGGGATCACTTGAAGATTACCTGTTCTGTTCATTCCTTTTGGAGCACCTGGCATAGGTCACTGTTGGAAGACAGTATATTGGGCTAGATGGACCTATGGTCTGACCCACTATGGTCGTTCTTATGTTCTAAATATTTGGAGGCTGTTAACATTGTAATGTTTTAATGCCATGTCTTATTTTGTTTGCTTGCATAGTTATAACCTGTAGGCAGCAGCTGCACCTCAGAATAAGTAATTCGGTCAGAGACAACAGATTTTTCTAGTAATTGCTTAGGACAGCTGTAAGGGGAAGGATGCAAATATCCTACATACAATGGCTTATTTAAACAGTGTCTGTTGCTGGTAAAACAATAACTGTTCCTACTTGGTGAGGGCAGCCCATTAGAGGATGTGGGCTCCTCATGACTAGTACCTGGGGTATCTCTCTGCCCAGCCTCGGCTAGAGACAAATAGGAATTTATATGTTACCAGGCGTGGTTCTGCACTGGCTCTCAGTCCAATCTCTTCAGCTTCCCCCCAGATTCTACACAGGATCTGACCCACTCCTGATAAAACCATCAGTCTGTTCACACAAGATTGTGAGTGCTGCATACCTTTCCTCAGCAATTTCCCCTGTATTCAGTTTTTTGGATAGCCATGGGTCAGTTTCTTCCTGGGTCAAGGTCTTTGCATACAGTTCTGCCTCCTCCCACACTGTCTGGGGCGTGGGGATGTGCCTGTATGTTGATCCTGAAGGGTCATAGTTCTGCAGGGAAGGCGTTGGCAAGAACGGTAGTTTCCTGTTTACCTGATTCATCGCATCTGTAAAATTATGATAACTCTGACATGTAAACTTCTGAGGGACACTGTAAGCAAGGATGAGTAAATATTTGTGAAGTGATTTAGAAATGGCAATTCCAGTGCTGAGCAGTATTATCTTGCATGAAAACTGGTTCTGAGAAGCTGGCAGCCTTCTTTAGAGTGCAACAAATTTCAGAAAAGCATCCTGAAATCTTCCATCCCCAGACTTTTGGATGCTTGCCTCTCTGCTAATTAATATCAGTGGGCTGGTGCACTGCCGCAACATGATAGTGCTTTTTCTAGAGAGAAAAAGCGGAAAAAGCCTTCTAGCATATTGTTCTAGCATATATAGGAAGCCTGCAGGGTAGATGTTGTAATCTATACAGAGGAAATCTGCTGTAAATTACAAAAAAGGATTTCAGGACTGGATCCTGATGTCATTGTAGAAGCTAGAACAAAATCAGAAAACCTTTCAATCTATTTATCAACATTTCTGCAGATGTTTTCATTTTAAAGAGAGGGAATGAATAAATATTGAATAAAGAAGGTTAATCTCTATCCAGTGTCTTTAAAATAAGAGTTTTTAAAAATCAATGTAGACTCATTGACTCTTGCCAATTCTTCCTTACTTAGAGACATTTGTACTATAGACAGCAACTGGCATTATGAGTTAGTTGGAAACAGAACAAAAAGGCTAGGTCATCTATTGTATTTGACAGCAGTTATATTAAAGGAGACTCAATTCTTGTTGGCATTGAGATATACCTAGGCACCCAGCAACCTTCTGTTTTTTGATAAAAGATGCAAGATGCAAAAGGATAATTGGAGAGTACTGCTTATCCCTATGCAGAAATACTAAGAAATTCTTGGAATAGTATGATGTGAACTATCAGCCCATTTTTGCTATTTCCACAATTCAAAGAGTTTCTCACTGTGTTGTATTTTTTAAAAAATTATTCACTGAAAGAGCACAGTACAAAAGACCTTGGTGCCTCGGTTTGTCCATCTCTAGAATGGGTGAAAAAGAAATCCTGATTTGGCTTGTAACACACTGTGAGGTCTCTGGCAGTACAGAGTTTATCTGTAAAGGGCTAAATTAGCAGTCACCTTTAAAAGTGGCACCTTGTAGTTAGGCTTCTGTGTCCATATTCAGAGATGTAGCCGTGTTAGTCTGGTCTTGCTGAAACAAAAGACAGGATAAGCCATCTTGTTAGTCTTTAAAGTGCTGCATAGTCCTGCCTTTCATATTCAGACACATAAGCAAAGACTCAATCTTGTATCTTAACTTTATCTGCAGATGCTTCAGTTTTTCTAGTTGTAAAATCAACAGTAATAGCAATGTATGTCTCAGGAGTGTTATTAGTAAAGCTTAGCAAAATTTTTCAGATATATAATAGTTTGCTAAAAATTTTAAAACCCTCAAAATATATTTCTAATTTTGGATCAAACAAAATGTTTTGCTCATCTGAAAATATGTTTTTAAATGTTTTTGTTTTGAAGAAAAAACTAAAAGCTTTTTGTTTGGTGTTGACCCAAGCTACTTAAAAAATTTGTTTTGGCAAACTACTGAAAAACTGGTTATTCACATAGCTCTACTTTTCAGGCTTTAACTGTGGAGGTAGCAGTCTCAACTCCTCCTGTAAGCTTGAGTTCAGTTTTGCAATTTACCATGTTTTGTAACCAACTGATGCAAAATAAAATCACAATTTTTTCTCTCTCTCTGTCATTATTTGAAAGACAAACTGCTCTAAAAAGATGCTTAGTTCCAGCCTGGGAGTGTTTTTTCTTCTTTCACACTACTCTCCTAAATTCCTAAAGCCATAGATGAGAAAGCCATGAATCCAATTAAGAAAAATGCTGGGAAAGATAAAGTGTTGTTTGAATGTGAGATGATGAGAGAGCCAGGAAAGATGAGTTACATGCAGGGCTTAGCTAACCAACCTAGCTGTAATTGTTATCTGAGTCTGCTGGATTTTTCACTAATGATGCTGCAATACTGGTTTGGGTTCTGTTTTCTGCTCTCAGGGTTCACAGTGTGAGCAGGTCTGCACAAGTTCTTCCCTTATTGCCTTGGTATCATGAAAAATAAAACCTTGGTTAAAAAAAAACCAAGGAGACAAAGTAACGAGGCCAGAGCTGGAGAAAACACTTGGCTCAATAATTTAGCATGGGGCAAAGATACAAAGAATCAACAACAGTCCTAGCTTTCATTCCTATCCATTCCGGATGGTCTCTAGGCTCAGCTTTTAATGGCTGCTTCTTATTTGACCAACAGGGAGAACTGAGCACGGCGGGGGCGGGGGGGGGGGGGGGGAGGGTTTGACATAAAAGAGAGTCTCTCTCACTTGCTCTAACGTGCATGCTGAGGAACCTGAAGGTGTAGTAAAGGCAGGTTGGGGAGAGAGTGTACTTTCAAGACACTATCTTACAGTCTCCTTGCTTGTTTTTTTTTTTTTGCACGCTGCTCACCAGTGGCCCCTTGGCATAGGAGTTAACCTCACTTTAGAATCCTTTACACTCACAGGCCATATTCTGACATGATGCTTCAGGGAAGTGGTCATGTCAATGGTGAGAGATGCTTGTGATTGTAACTAAGAAAATCTGGGGTATAGTGCATCAGCTTGATTATGTGCTACACTTGGCCCCATTGAATTGAGAGGGGTTGCATGCATGTATTGAGGACAGGTATTAGCCTTTAAATCACAATTTAAACTCCTTGTTGACTTAGTCTAGATTCTTCTACCTTTGAATTTGATCCATATTATTTAAAGAGGCAATACTTTTGCAGCTGCCATCCTGACTTACACTGGGGATTGAATCAGGGACCTTCAGAGCTGACATACAGATCTCAAGTCCATACAACTTGAGAGCCAGACTAAAATCAAGAAAAAAGGTAAAATGGACACACATCTTCTGTGGACTGGGCTAGGAGAAAAAAATGCAGCACAGATTGGTTAGTGGATTTGCTATACTTTCCGCTGGACAGAAGAAGTTTGCCCCAAGTATGTGAGTCTGTAAACTGGGTATATTTTGGTGGGACACTACTGAAAATATCCAATTCATGATGAACTGCTGAGAATCAGGGCAGTCACAGTCATTGTTCCCTTTAATTTTTCCCATCTATATGTGGAATAAATTTTGTTGTGTGCACCAAGTCATGTGCAAATGTGCACCAACAGTGAAACACATGCTGCCAGCTGCTGCCAGCTGTGGGCACTCTGCTAATCTGCTGGGCGGCATTTGAGTCTCTCCTGCGTGGCCATCCAATCACTCAGCTTAAAAGGAACACTAGTCCCAGCCCAAGACTGGTGGTCCTCCACTTACAAGGCACACCTAACCAGTCAAAAAGAAAACTTCTGTTTCATCACACTGGCTAACAAGAAATCATAGAAGCAATTTCCTCAGATACTCCAGTTCCCTTATAGCACCACCAGGAACATTGTTTATAGAGATGAGTGGTTATGAAAACCAACCTCATCAAATAAAAGGTTCTTCTGATGCCAAAGGATCAGCCACATGTCCAAGTTAATAATGTAACTCAGACCTTACCCAAAACCATGCCATTGCCAATTCTTTAGTATCTAAAATCTAAAGGTCTATTCATAAAGGAAAGAAATAGAAGTGAAAGTTAAAATTGATAAAAAACCCAAATACATACAACAATTGCAAAGTCCTTGGTTTAGGCATATATCAGCATTGGAATAAACTGCTGGCTCAAGTTAAGTTTCTGGCTACTTCCAAATCATTCACAGGACCTCAGTCCCTTTGTTAGAATGCTCCCACTGGTATAAGTCCAGAGTCCAGATGCTCATCAGATACGAATCAGCATCTCCCCAGGACCATGATTACTCAATTACCCCTCGATGGGCCATTCAAATTAAATAGTCCCATCATAATACACTGGCCAAATGCTCCACTACTGCTACCCAGAATCAAACACATTGAAATACAAGTGCACGGACAAAGCACATAACTTCAAGTACATATGTGATGCATATACAGAGAACCTAACCATAAGCAGCAAATCATAACCTTTTCATAGACACCTCGCTTGGCACACTTTGTACAAGATTCACTGCAAATATATAATAGTGATCGCAACATGATCTACAGACCCATCGGCATTGGATATGGGGGAATGTAACACACACTGACCTGTAAGTTATGCTAACAGCATCCTGAGAAGCAAACTGGGCCCTTTGGACTATGCTACGGGCTCTTCCTCAGCATTTCAGAACTCTTGCAGCTCAGCCTAGGAACCACTCCATCCCTACAGTATTTAGAAATTTGATGGTGGGGAGCGGAAAGTGCTTTCCTATTTAACATCCAGGGCAGCCAATCTACAGAGAGGCAGAGAACAGCAGGTGCCTCCAAGGAGAATGAGTATCCCACTGCCCAGAAATAGCTGTCATCCAAGGTTGCTGCTGGGCTTGGGGCTTGGAAATAGGGAAAAAGTGTAATTAAACAAACGAGGGGGCTTTCCCCCCTGCTCACTATGCTCACCAACCCCCCCTCTCTGGGAGTAGGAAGCCCCAGCTCTCCCCCGGCCACCAGGGAAGGCAGCCCTGGCCTGTCCCCTCCCCACTCCAGCCACCCAGAGGCCAGCACCAGCTCTCTACCCCCAGCCACCAGGGTGGGAGGGGAGGACTGAGGCCACACCAACCCCAGCTCTGTCCCCCCTTGGCCATCGGGGGCCCAAGGCTGTGCCACTCCTGGCTCTCTCCCACCCTGGGCCTCCAGGGAGGGACGAGGCTGCTGCAGCTCCAGCATTACCTCCTCCTTCCAGCCACACCAGCCCCAGCTCTCTCACTCCGGCCACTGAGTGGGGGGCCAGGCTGAGGCCATGCCAGCCCCAGCTCTCTTCCACTGGCTGCCAGGAAGGAAGGGCGATAGGCCATGGCCTCACCAGCCCCAGCTCTCTCCCTCCAACCATGGGCATGGGGGAGGGAGGGAGAGGGAGAAGGAGGTAGGCCGCACCATGGCATCCTCACCTCCCGAGCACTTGTGGAAGGAGAAGGGGGAGGGAGGAAGGGGGCAGTTGGGATGCAGAATAACATGATAATGTCACTCTGTCATCCCACAGAGGGAAAAAATTATATATAGAGAGAAAGATGCACACACAAACATATAGGCTGTGTCTACATTGGCATCCCTTTCCGGAAATTCCTTGACATTCCTTGAAAGTAAGAATAAGGGATCCTCTGGAAAAGGGCTTATTTTCCGGAGAATCGCATCTAGACTGGCGCTTTTCTCCGGCAAAAACCCCGAGCCGGAAAAAAGTGGCAGCCATGTAAATGCAAATGCTGCGGGGGATATTTAAATCCCCCGTGGACTTGCAATTCCGAAGTGTCTCATTAGCATCCTTTTTCCAGAAAGGGATGCCAATGTAGACACAGCCATAGAATATATTATTTTAGATGAACATAGATAGATAGATAGATAGATAGATAGATAGATAGATAGATAGATAGATAGATACCAATCAACGAATTAATTCTCAAATACACCTTTGTGGCAGTCAAATAGCATCCCCGTTTTGCAGAATGGGAAATTAAAGCAGAGAGATTAAATAGTTGGTCCAGTGTAGTGCACAGGAACCTTGTTGTCTTCAGGATTATATTTCAGAGGGTTTAGAATTTTATACTGGTGCTCAGTTCCCTAGCCCAGTGTTTCCCAATTTCATTTGGCCACAGAACCCTTTTAAACTCGAAAGAATTTTGTGGAACCCTTAATAACGGTCTTATATATGGAGCTGCACAAGTAGACCACAAATAAGTAAAGATAATAATAAATAAATGCTAAACAAGGTCATGAGATCAACACAAATTAAAATCGTTTTCAATAAAATTGATATATGCTTAAATATTACTTTTTTTTTTAATTATAAAATGTTATTGTAATGGAATTTTCTTGAGGAACCCTTATTTTTACTTCACGGATCCCCGGGGTTCTGTAGAACACCATTTGGGAAAGACTGTTCTAGCCTATGTCTCGTTCATGTAATATGCAATCTGTTGCAATTAAAGAAGAAGAAAAAGAGGACAAACTAGTAACAGTAGTTTCAGCCCTCAGAGTTTGCTGTCTCAAAGCAGGAATGGTACAATACACTTATACTTCTAGAGTTATAGAAATAATATAGGACTGCAAAGGACCTTGAGAGGTCATTTGGTCCATCCCTATATGCTCAAACAGGATTAAATACACCTACACCAGCCCTGGCAGGTGTTGTCTAACTCTAACCTCTTCTTAAAAATCTCCAGTGACAGAAATTCCACAGTCTCCCTTGATAACACAGTTCAGTGCTTAACTACCCTTCTAACTAGAACATTTTTCCTAGTAGCCAGCAGTTCTCAAACTGTGGGATAGGACCCAATTTTAAAGGGGTCAACAAGGCTGGAGTTAGACTGGTTGGAACTGAAACCGAAGCTCAAACCCCACCTCCTGGGGGCTGAAGCCCAAGGACTGAAGTCCTGGGAGTAGAGCTATAGTTACACACCCCTCATCTGAGGCTGAAGCCCTTAGGTTTCTGCTTTGACCCCCTCCACACACACCCCACCTGGGGTGGTAAGGCATGGGCTTTGCCCCCCCTGCCAGTGAAAGCAGTACTCTGAGGGGCTTTGGTACCCCCTCTTGGGCTCGTATAACAATTTTTGTTCTTATAACAGGGTCACGGTACAATGAAATTTAAGAACCACTAATCTAAATCTCTCTTGCTGCAGTATTTCTCTCATTGCTCTTATTTTAGCCATTACACATTGCTTGGATAGAGGTTGGGATGCAAATCAAAGCAACATACGAGTCCTTTACCCACCCCAGGAAACAGTAAATTCATCTGCTTGAATCTTGACGGGATGTCTCTCAAAAATATGCTCTAATTCAAACACAAAGTACTAGCCTTGGTTGTGTTCACTTACATAGTAGAAAAGAATAATTCCTTCCTCTGCATGAATGGCTGGGCAACATTTTATGTCCTGTTTTATACAAGAGGTCAGACTAAATGATCATATTGATCTCAGGGTCTGGTCTTAAGACCTATGATTCACAGCAGGCCTTAGTGCCCAGCTGGCTAAAGTCACATGTCAATTATGGTAGAGGATGCAGAGAAAGAGGAGGAATATAATATATTGTGTTTGTAATTGCTTTGGGAAGATGCATCCTTCATTGCTGCCAGTGAGAAAGGAATGGGCCTTCCTGCAAATCTAGGCAGAGGGAATTTCAATTGGAGTTAGCTTTGCCTGAATAAGAGCTTGAGGTGTCATTCCTGCTTCAATTGACTTAATTCCTTTTTGGAGTTGTTTCCAAGTTTGCAATAAAGTGGTGACCACTTAAGGACAATGGGCAGAAGGAATATAAAAATCCAGGCTTGACTTGGTAAACCTCTGAGGGTATGTCTACCCTACACAGCTTTTAGTGACCCAGCTCCTGACCCTCAGAGACCAAGTTCGGGCTTTGGAGGCCAGGGTGGCTGAACTGGAGGAACTAAGGGAGGTAGAGAGGTATGTTGATGAGGCTTTCCGGGACACTAGTACCGTCCCACCTCCAGTCTGACAGCCCCAGCGCTGTTAAGGAGGATGAAAGGCTCAGGGGAAGAGAGCAGTCAATGGGAGCAGAGGGAAACCATCCCATAGTTGGGACCCTCCTTCCAAAGGATGTTATGGTATCCTCTCGCACTGAGGACACCTCTCCGGGGGAGGGAACATCAGTTGTTAGGAAGAGGCAGGAGTTAGTAGTGGGTGATTCGATCATTAGAAACATAGATAGCTGGGTTTGCGATGACCGGGAAAACCATAAGGTGACTTGCCTACCTGGTGCGAAGGTTGCGGATCTCTCGAGACGTCTAGATAGACTTATGAGTAGTGCTGGGGAGGAGCTGTGGTCATGGTATATGTAGGTACCAATGACATAGGAAAGGGTAGGAGAGTTGTCCTGGAGGCCAAATTTAGGCTGCTAGGAAGGAGACTAAAATCCAGGACCTCTATGGTGACATTCTCAGAAATGCTTCCTGTTCCATGTGCAGGGCCAGGTAGGCAGGCAGAACTTCAGAGTCTCAATGCATGGATGAGACGATGGTGTAGGGAGGAGGGGTTTAGATTGATTAGGAACTGGGAACACTTTTGGGAGAGGGGGAGCCTATACAGGAAGCATGGGATCCACCTAAACCAAGGTGGATCCAGACTGCTGGCACTAAACATTAAAAAGGTCGTAGAGCAGTTTATAAACTAAGAGATGGGGGAAAGCCAATTGATTTGGAGGAGCACGTGGATTGGATGGAGACTTCTCTTAGAGGAGAGTCCATTGATGGAGATTCTCTAGGTTTTAATCAGAAAGAGAGGAGGGGAGATAATAAAGTATGTGCTAGATCAGATAAGAAACAATCACATATACAAGAATCTAATACATCAGGGAAGGACAGACAAATAAACAGTGGCAATTTTTTAAAGTGCTTCTACACAAATGCTAGAAGTCTAAATAATAAGATGGGTGAACTAGAGTACTTCATATTAAAGGAGGAGATTGACATAATAGGCATCACAGAAACCTGGTAAAATGAGGACAATCAGTGGGACACAATCATACGGGGATATAAAATATATCAGAAGAACAGAATAGGTCATGCGGGCGGCGGCGTGGCACTATATGTGAAAGATAATGTAAATCAAATGAAGTAAAAGTCTTAAATGAATCAACATGTTCCGTAGAATCACTATGGATAGTAATTCCATGCTCTAATAAGAATATAGCAGTAGGGATATATTATTGACCACCTGACCAAGACAGTGATAGTGACGTTGAAATGCTAAGGGAGATTACAGAGGCTATCAAAATAAAAAACTCAATAATAATGGGGGATTTCAATTATCCCCATATTGACTGGGTACGTGTCACCTCAGAACGAGATGCAGAGATAAAATTTCTCAATGCCTTAAATTACTGCTTCTTGGAACATCTGGTACAGGAACCCACAAGGGGAGAGGCAATTCTCTATTTAGTCCTGAGTGGAGCGCAGGATCGGGTCCAGGAGGTAACTATTACAGGACCACTTGGGAATAGTGACCATAATATAATAACATTTAACATTCGTTTGGTGGGAAGAACACCTCAGAAGTCCAACACTCTGGCATTTAATTTCAAAAAGGGGAATTACGCAAAAATGAGGAAATTAAACAGAAATTAAAAGGTACAGTGACTAGAATAATATCTCTACAAGCTGCACGGAAACTTTTTAAAGACACCATAATAGAGGCCCAACTTAAATGTATACCCCAAATTAAAAAACATAGTAAGAGACCTAAAAAAGAGACACCGTGGCTTAACAGCCGTGTAAAAGAAGAGATAAAAAGTCATCTTTTAAAAAGTGGAAGTCCAATCCTAGTGAGGTAAATAGAAAGGAACATAAACACTGCCAAATTAAGTGTAAAAATGTAATAAGAAAAGCCAAAAAAGATTTTGAGGAACACTAGCCAAAAACTAAAAAAGTAATAGCAAAACGTTTTTTAAGTACATTAGAAGCAGGAAGCCTGCTAAAAAAAACCGTGGGGCCCCTGGACGATCGAGATACAAAAGGAGCAATCAAGGACGATAAAGCCATTGCGGAGAGACTAAATGATTTCTTTGCTTCAGTCTTCATGGCTGAGGATGTTAGGGAGATTCCCAAACCTGCACCATCCTTTGTGGGTGATGAATCTGAGGAACTGTCCCAGATTGAAGTGTCATTAGAGGAGGTTTTGGAACAAATAGAAAAACTTAACAGTAACAAATCACCGGGACTGGATGGCATTTACCCAAGGGTTCTGAAAGAACGCAAATGTGAAACTGCGGAACTATTAACTGTGGTTTGTAACCTATCCTTTAAATCAGCTTCTGTACCCAAGAACTGGAAGACAGCTAACATAATGCCAATATTTAAAAAGGGCTCTAGAGGCGACCTGGCAATTACAGACAGGTAAGTCAAATGTCAGTACCGGGCAAATTAGTTGAAACAATAGTAAAAAATAAAATTGTCAGACACGTAGAAGAACATAATTTGTTGGGCAAAAGTCAACATGGTTTCTGTAAAGGGAAATCATGTCTTACTAATCTATTAGAGTTCTTTGAAGGGGTTAACAGACATGTGGACAAGGGGATCCTGTAGATACATAGTATACTTAGATTTCCAGAAAGCCTTTGACAAGGTCCCTCACCAAAGGCTCTTGTGTAAATTAGGTTGTCATGGCATAAGAGGGAAGATCCTTCTATGGATTGAGAACTGGTTAAAAGATAAGAAACAAACGGTAGGAATAAATGGTACATTTTCAGAATGGAGAGGTGTAACTAGTGGTGTTCCTGAAGGGTCAGTCCTAGGACCAATCCTATTCAACTTATACGATCTAGAGAAAGGGGTAAGCAGTGAGGTGGCAAAGTTTGTGGATGATACTAAACTGTTCAAGATAGTCAAGACCAAAGCAGACTGTGAAGAACTTCAAAAAGATCTCACCAAACTGAGTGATTGGGCAACAAAATGGCAAATGCAATTTAATGTGGATAAGTGTAAAGTAATGCACATTGGAAAAAATAACCCCAACTATACATACAATATGATGGAGGCTAATTTAGCTACAACTAATCAGGAAAGAGATCTTGGAGTTATCGTGGATAGTTCTCTGAAAACATCCACGCAGTGTGCAGCGGCAGTCAAAAAAGCAAATAGGATGCTAGGAATTATTAAAAAAGGGATAGAAAATAAGACGAAGAATATGTTACTGCCCCTATTTAAAACTATAGTATGCCCACATCTTGAATACTGTGTACGGATGTGGTCTCCTCACCTCAAAAAAGATATTTTGGCATTAGAAAATGTTCAGAATAGAGCAACTAAAATTATTAGGGTTTTGGAACGGGTCCCATATGAGGAGAGGCTAAAGAGACTGGGACTTTTCAGTTTAGAAAAAGAAGAGACTGAGGGGGGATATGATAGAGGTATATACAATTATGAGTAGTGTGGAGAGGGTGAATAAGGAAAAGTTATTTACTTGTTCCCATAATATAAGAACTAGAGGACACCAAATGAAATTAATGGGTAGCAGGTTTAAAACTCATAAAAGAAAGTTCTTCTTCACACAGCGCACAGTCAACCTGTGGAACTCCTTCCCTGAGGAGGCTGTGAAGGCTAGGACTATAACAAAGTTTTTAAAAGGGCTAGATACATTCATGGAGGTTAGGTCCATAAAAGGCTCTTAGCCAGGGGGTAAGGAATGGTGCCCGTGGCCTCTGTTTGTCAAAGGCTGGAGGAGGATGGCAGGAGACAAATTGCTTGATCAATGGCTTTGGTCCACCCCCTCTGGGGCACTTGGCACTGGCCACTGTCAGCAGACAGGATGCTGGTCTAGATGGACTTTTGGTCTGACCCAGTATGGCCGTTCTTATGCTCTTATGTTCTTACGGCTGCGTGCATTGCTAAAAGTCAGACAGTGTAAAGACTGTTTGTCTGCATTTTTGCCCACAAAAGCTCCCACCCCCTACAAGCAGCATTTGCTTTGTCAGCAGGAGATTACTCCTGCCAACAAAGTGTTGTTTACACTAGTGGCTTGTCTACACCAGCACGTTTTGCTGCCAAAAACTGCCGCTTGGTGACAAAACAGTGAGAACGTTTACACTGCAATGCAATTTTTGTTGGGAAAAACACCCAGTTTTGGTGACAAAAAAATTTCACTCCTGTGAAAGACTTTTGTCTTTTCTTCTCCCCTTATTGTCAATGAAGACCCAGCATGGACTCTGCTGTTTGTTTTGTCAAGAGAACTGCCTCTACCAATATCCCACGATGCCTGCCCTGATGGCTCTGCTCAGTGTTTTGTGATCTTTGCTGCCCTTTAGGCATGCACCTCTCCCCTTTCAAAGCTCTGGGAAGTATCTGATAGTGGAGTGAGCTGCTCCATTTGGGAAACAAAGAAAGAAGAAATTGTTGGGCTTCTCCTGTTCTGCCCTGCATTAGGAACACAGGAGCAGGCAGACTGCTATTGCAGAGAGAGGACTGGAGAGACTGCTTTGATATTCCTCAGCATGAGGAGCTCTCAGAGCTACAAGAGAACCCCAAGAAGTGCAGGGATCAGCCCTGCCTTCTCACAACACTGCACTGTGGGATGCTTATCCACATTGCTTTTCTTTATCTGGAGCTAGCAATGTGGCCATGAAATGTTGACAACGGGAGGCAGAAAACTGGTTTGACCAGTTTTCACTTTTGGAAACTTTTGCACGTTGACAGCACTTTTATCACTAAACCTTCCCGGTGTAGACATAGCCTAGTACATGCTGCAGCAAAGCTTTTGCCATTGTGGGGAGGGGTTATGTACCCGTAAACAACAAGTTTTGTCACTCAATTGACAGTGTAGACAAAGCCTGAGATGCTTGTGAAGCCCTTTCATAGGAGTGTTGAGAGAAGCTGTTCTCATACTACAGCAACAAAGGCTATGGAAGTACCATAGATAGAAAAATTAGCAATTCCTAGTTTCTCCCCTTTTCTCATTGTGGTGGCCATTCCTCCAGCAAACAGACTAAGGGCAATTTTTTCAAATGTTATAGTTCCCAAATTCTGGTTCATGTGCCACTGGCGCTATGTGAGCTTCATGTTCCATCCATTCATTTCACAATAAATTTTGAACGTGGTGGTACAGGAACCAGTAAATTCTGGGAACTGCTGCTCTAGCTCTGCCTTCTGTACCAATTCTTATATCAGCCGTAAGAGTGAAATGTGATTGCTCCCAGAGCAGTGTGAATGTCTCCTCTTTAAAAGTGTCAGAAGGGTAGCTGTGTGAGTTTGTAGTTAAAAAAACAAACAAACAGTAGTCCTGTGGCACCTTAGAGACTAACAAAAATATAAATACAGTATCATGAGCTTTCGTGGGCAAAATCCTCTTCTTCAGAGGAGCTTTTTTTCTTCCCATCCCTGATTATGGTTTGTTCTGTATCAGAAAGGAAACCTCAGATCATACACATCAAGTGACCTGTCCTCTCCCCTTTCTAAAAGCATGAATTAAAAGGCAGTCTGTGACTAAGCAAGAGTGTGAGCTAGCAAGCAAATCAGCAGCAGCCATTTAAATCAGCTACTGAATCAGAAGAGGATCTGAATAAGCATTAATCACCTACGAGCCACAACATGAACAATTAGGTGTTTCACTCTTGTTTTGACTCACCAGTTAAATGCATGACACTGAGTGACTTTCATGGATGGCTGACAGAGCTTTACACTTGGACTGTGGGAAGAAAGCGGGTGCAGTGGAACAATTTAGGTAGCAAGTTAAGTGTTTCCTGTATGCATTCCTGTAGCCAATGTGCTATGAAATCTGCCCAGAAGACACAAACTGATAAAGAGACAGAGATCCCAAGAAGGCAGGTGAAAAAAAAATATTCCAAACACAAAAAAGTCACCTTTGTACTTTCTTAAGTGTTTCCCTTCAAAGATTAGGGTAAACCTCTATGCATACTTGTTTCACTTGCGTTATAAAATGTATATAATGATTACTGATATAATGCTGTCTTGTAAGAAGCTTAAACCGTCTGGGAAAAATGTACTTTTTAGTAATCTATTAGTTGATTCTTAAGTAATGAAACCAATAGCACACCCACAATATGCATGCATACACCCCTGATAATTTCACTGAGGGTATGTTTACACTACAGTGTTATTTCAAAATATCTTATTTCGAAATAGTTAATTCAAAATAGCTTATTTCGAAATAACACATCTACACACAAAATGCATTTCGAAATAGTGTTTTGCTATTTCGAAATAGTGCATCCACACTGAGTGGACACTGAATTGCATTGAAGGCCGGCCGGTACCAGGTCCAGCAGAGCATCAAGTCAGGAGTTTATTTGCATACCTACTGCCTGAGGCTATCTGAAGCTTGGGCTTAAAGGGACCCACACCCCGGGCAGCCAGTTCTCAGCTTTCCCTGCTTACTTGCCTACCTCGATGAGGGGCAGCAAAGCATTTGTGTCTCTGCATGCTCTGGTTGCCCTCACGCAGGACACCACAGCACTCTGCAACATGGAGCTGGAGCTGCCCCTGGTCACTCTGGTGCTTCTCGTGAACGCGATGCTGTGAGCCTGGATGTACTTCTTGCAGGCTGCCATCCAGGAGGTCCATCGGGAGGCTGTCAGTACCCAGGAGGCCCTGCGGGAGAGCTTCCACCCTGAGGAGCACTAAGAGCCTCCCTGGTCTGCCCGACTGGGGATTTGTGCCTCATTCCTCCCTCGCATCCTTCCACTTACCCCTCCCTAACCCCCCTTCCTGATGTCAAATAAAATACACAAACTCTGTTTATTTAACAAAACTGGGGAAGGGGGAATGAAACTGGTGAGACTGGAGAAAGGAGGTGGGAGAGGGGAGGAAAGATGGTGGGAAAGAGGAGGGGGAAATCTGGGAGGAGGAAGCTGGAAGGGGGAAGCAAGGGGAAGAAGGGGGAGGGGAAGCTCAGGGCTCAGGGTTGGGGGTCTTGCCAGACCAACTTGATTTTCATGTGAATCTGCTCCTGGGTTCGCATGTGGCCTTTGGTGGTGTCAGCCAATGGTCAGGGCAGTGAGTGGTGTGTGTGTGACTTCAACTGCTGAGACTTCAACTGTTGTCCCTTCGCAGCGGGCAACCTGGAGAAGGTTGACGGGCGCCCCAAGAAGTTTACAGGGAGAGCTTATTACACCTCAGATTTCAGCTGCTAGGATACAGGATCCCTTCACAGTGGGCAGTCTAGGGAAGACTGAGAGATGCCCCAAGGGATCTGTCACCTGGGAGTGACACGATCCAAACGCCCAAGCTCTTCCTATACCTGTCCCTTATGACCGGCTGAAGTTCTTTTAAATTGTGCTTGGTTCTGTTACAGCAACTGAAGGAGTCAGGTTAAAGCTTAAACAGTTACTATTTTATTGTTACAGGGTAAACTTAGCTGTTAAATGCTACTACTGTGTTACAGATAACACAGCCTCTACAAAGGACAGGACAGAAATTACACTAATAAGTCACTTACAGATACCATGAAACCCTTTTGGTTCTCTGAGCTCTTATTAAATGCATGCAAAATAGACACCTAGCAGGTATATATTCTCACCCCTGCGTTCCAGACTTGGCGTGGCCAGCGTCTTTCTCTCAATCCCTCGGGAAGAAGTAGGGCAAGGTTGGGCGTCCCACGGATCTCGGGAGACAATCAATACCTGCCAGCAGGTATAGATGATTGGAGCTCAAATGGGGTGGGCTACTAAACCCCTCTTTATACCCCTTCGGTCACATAGTCTTCTTTCTGATCTCAAGTGGCCAATTAGGAAAAATGGCTTTGAATGCCAAGTTTCCCACGAAGGGTGCAAAGCATAATTCACACCTGGGAAAATGCAGACAATGGGCACCTCTGGTATGTGATGGGCGAAGATTCCTCTCCTGGGACAGTGCAGGCGTGTCAATTACTGGTACTAGCCATCAGGGCGGCGGGAGGCCCCGGGTCGTCAGCTAGCCCATTTACTGTCTGGTTTCTGTTTATGGTAGAGTCAGGGACAGGCAGCACACCTGCGTTCCCAGGGCATCAAAGGCTGACTGCCTTTCTCTTGTTCTCTGGGGGTGGGGCAGAAACCAAGATGGGGTTCATGTCTGGCTACAGATGGCCAGGCTGGCAGCTATCCTGCCACAGATGGCCGCGCTCCTCCATCTAGTGTGAGGTCTACCCTGATTTTCACCCTGTGGGTATGTCTACACTACAGCACTAATTCGAACTAAGCTAATTCGAACTAAGCTAATTTGAACTAGTGCATCTAGACCTAAAAACTAGTTCAAATTAGCATTTTGCTAATTCGAACTAGCATGTCCACATTAAGTGGACCATGAACCGAGGTTAAGGATGGCCGGAAGCAGTGCTGGCAGGGCATCAGATTAGGACTTAGAGCGTGGAGCTGCTGTCTCAGGCTAGCCGAGGGCTGTGCTTAAAGGGACCCGACCCCCACCCCGGACAGACAGTTCTCAGGGGTTCCCCGCTTGCAAGCATTCCTGGCTTGGAATGCCCTGAGTGCCCACACTCGGTACATCACAGCACTCGGCCATCAGCCCGGCTGCACTTGCTGCAGGCTGCCATCCGGGGGGGGGGGGTCAATCGAGGGGCTGCAGGAGAGCTTCCGCCCCGAGGAGCCCGGAGAGCCACCTCAGTCCTTCCCATTGGGGGCTCATACTCTATTCCTCCCTCACCTCCTTCCACTTACCCCTCCCTAGCCCCCCTTCCTGATGTACAAAATAAAGGACACGTGTGTTCAAAAATAGAAACTCTCTTTTTTGAATAAAACTCGGGGAGACTGGGAAAAGGAGGTGGGAGAGGGGAAGTGAGAGGGTGGGAGAGGGGAGGGCAACTTAAATGATCAGGGGTTTGGAACAGGTCCCATATGAAGAGAGGCTAAAGAGACTTGGACTTTTCAGCTTAGAAAAGAGGAGGCTGAGGGGGGATATGATAGAGGTCTATAAAAGCACGAGTGGTGTGGAGAGGGTGCATAAAGAAAAGTTCTTCATTAATTCCCCTAATAGAAGGACTAGAGGACACCAAATGAAATGACTGGGTAGCAGGCTTCAACTAATAAAAGAAAGTTCTTCTTCACAAAGCAAAGAGTCAACCTGTGGAACTCCTTGCTGCAGGAAGCTGTGAAGGCTAGAACTAGAACAGAGTTTAAAGAGAAGTTAGATAAATTCATGGAGGCTGGGTCCATAGAGTGGTATTAGCCAGGGGGTAGAAATGGTGTCCCTGGCCTCTGTTTTGGAAGGCTGGAGATGGATGGCACGAGACAAATGGCTTGGTCACTGTCTTCGGTCCATCACCTCCAGGGTCCCTAGTGTTGGCCGCTGTGGGCAGACAGGCTATTGGGCTAGATGGACCTTTGGTCTGACCCAGTACGGACATTCTAAGCTCAGGGTGCAGAGTCGGGGGACTCACTGGAACACCCTGATTTTCATGCACACCTGCTCCTGGGTGGCCAGGCTGGCAGCTCTCCTGCCCTAGACGGCCACTTTCCTGTGCCTAGTGCGGAGGTCGTGGATGAGGTCCATGAGGTCCGCACTAGATCAGGTGGGCGCCTGCCTCTTGTGGACCCAGGCAGACTCCCGGGAGCCGCCAGCCTGGTCCCGGGAAGAGGCGGAGGGCTAGGTGGCAGCGGGTGGCTGGCTCAAGCCGTGCCAGGTGCAGGGTCTGCTGGCTGGGTGCTGGCAGGCTTGCACCTGGCACAGGCACCGTAGCCAGTCTGTGCCCCTTTAAGGGCTCCAGGGCCGGGAGGGAGGCAGAAGAGTTTCCCTGGTGGTGCCCAGAGTGGCCACCAGGGAAAGCTGGGGAGGGCTAGCCTCCCACTAGTTCGAATTAAGTAGCTACACAGCCTTTAATTCGAACTAGCTAATTCGAACTAGGCGTTAGTCCTCATGGAATGATGTTTACCTAGTTCGAATTAAGCGCTCCGCTAGTTCGAATTAAGTTCGAACTAGCGGTTTGTATGTGTAGCGCCTATCAAAGTTAATCCGAACTAACGTCTGTTAGTTCGAATTAACTTTGTAGTGTAGACATACCCTGTACCAGGAAGGCGCCCACCTTCTCCAGGCCCTGGCAGAGTCCTGGGAGCTGGCGGACTGCTCCTGGGGAGCGGTGGAGGGCTGGCTGCCAGTGGCTTCCTGGCTCAGGTTTTGGGGCCACCGGGTCAGGGGCAGTGACTGCTGGCTCTGGACCAGCAGGCTTGGAGATGGCACAGGCACTTTGGCCAGAGTCAACCCCTTTAAGGGCTCCAGGGAGGGAGAGGAATGTTCTTGTTTGAGGCTGGAGTGGCCACCAGGGCACCCTGGGAAGGCTGGAGCCCCCCTATTTCAAAATAAGTGTCTACACAGCAGTTATTTCAAATTAGCTATTTTGAATTTGGCGTTATTTCTCGTAGAATGAGGTTTACCAAATTTGAAATAAGTGCTCCATTATTTTGAATTTATTTCGAAATAGCGGTTTGTCTTTGCAGACGCTAGTAAAGTTAATTTGAAATAACAGCTGTTATTTCAAATTAACTTCGATGTGTAGACATACCCCGAGGCAAATGAAGGGAAGACTATACAGGAGACTAATAGTTTGTATACTTGAGGATAGCTAGGAAAATTAATGCAAATTAATTAAAGGTGTGAATTTGAAGTAGATTAGTTAAATGGCATCCAATCCATGTGACCACTCTCATTCAGAATTAAAGTAGTTTTATTTGGGCTTCATGTAATTCACTTGAAAAATAAATTAAATCAAATTAGGGACTCTTTAATTCTGAGTAAGAGTGTTCATAGAGGGATTTGTGAAGAGGGGCAGCTAACAGGAAGTTTCGTGAGGGAGTTTCCAGGTGAAGGAGGAACAATTATGGGACCCTTGGGGTAAATGGCTGTCTATAGTGTGTGCGTTTGTAGGTTACTTGATGGTTGTCTGAAAGATACTGTGTGCTGAGCTCGTATCTGTCCGTTTGTTTATTGATTCCTGTGCTGAGCTGTTTGTTTGAAGGACCGTGTGCTGAGGCTGGCAGTTGGAAGCTGTGAGCTTCTTAACGAAGATTTGAAATCTAGAACCCTCTGTTCATTGGTCAAGCCTTAGCCTGATAGGTGAGGCTATCAGGAAGGCCAGGACTATATAATATAAAGCATGCTAATAACTGACCAAGGAACTAGCAAAAGGGAACAGCTAACAGGGAGTTTCATGAGAGGGAGTTTCAAGGAAGCTAGATACACTTGGCATTCTTTAAAACTTTTAAACTAAACCAAAACCATAATTACCCGATTTAAATGAAAGCCCTGTCTATAATCTAATTATCTGTAGGAGAGAATGCAGGCAGAAATCTAACAGCAGAGTGGGGGCTATCCTGTTTATTGCACCCAATGTAGCCAGTATGATTACCTGCCCTATGGACAGGTGGCATACGGGTGCATTTTGTGCAAGGAGCTCATGGGCTTTCGATTTTTTTCCCAAAAGAACACCATTGCAGTGTGGATGTAAGTGAAGTTTTTTCGGAAAAACAGCCGTTTTTCTGAAAAAAAACCTCTGTAGTGTAGACCTAGCCTCAATGTGCAGCAGCAGTCAAAAGAGCAAACTGAATGATAGGAATCATTAAAAAAGGAGACAGAATAAGACAGAGAATATCTTATTGCCTCTATATAAAACATGGTACGCTCACATCTTGAATATTGCATACAGATGTGTTTGCCTCATCTCAAAAAAAATATACTGGCACTGGAAAAGTTCAGAAAAGGGCAACAAGAATGATTAAGGGTTTGGAATGGGAGCTATATGAAGAGAGATTAAAAAGATGGGACTTTTCATCTTAGAAAAGAGAAGACTAAGGGGGGATATGATTGAGATCTTTAAACTCATGACTCTTGTGGAAAAAGTGAATAAGGAAAAGTCATTTACTTGTTACCATTATATAAAAACTAGGGGTCACAAAATGAAATTAATAGTTAGCAGGGTTAAAACAAATAAAAGGAAGTTTTTCTTCATGCAGCACACAGTCAATCTGGGGAACTCCTTGCCACAGGACGTTGTGAAGACCAGGACTTTAACAGGGTTCAAAAAAGAACTAGATAAATTCATGGAGGTTAGGTCCATCAATGGCTATTAGCCAGGATGGGTAGGAATGGTTTCCCTAGCCTCTGTTTATCAGGGGCTGGAAATGGATGACAGGAAAGAGATCATTTGATGATTTCCTGTGCTGTTCACTGCCTCTGGGGCCTCCGGCATTGGCCACTGTCGGCAGACAGAATACTGGGCTAGATGGACCGTTGGTCTGACCCAGTATGACCGTTCTTTTGTTCTTATGGTATTTAACATAATAAATAACACTAGAAAAATATTACAAGTTTGACAGGTGGTGCCAGGTGGTGTGGCACAGCTCCTGGTCAGCATCCAGACTCTGCTCCTGACTTTCCAGAGACTGCAGGCAGGTGATGTGTTCCCTCTCGAGGTAAAGCTGAGAGTGAGTTGTCTTTTAGCTCAAGCAGTAGAGGCTCATGCACTAAGCTCTGGAGGTTCCAAGTTCAATTCCGCCTGCGAGTGCTACACTAGGTGCTGAACGAACAGAGCAAAAAGATAGCCCTTCCCCCCAAAGAGTTTACAATCTAGGGCTGTCTCCCCACTACCAGGTTATTTTGAAATATGTTATTTGAAATAAGAACTCCCACATAACTATTTCTAAATGAGTTTATTCCTCTTCACAAGCAGGAGTTCTTATTTCAAAATAACAGGCTTGGTAGGGTGGACGTTCACCTTGTTATTTCCAAATAACTCCCCAGTGTAGCTATACCCTTTGGCTGCGTCTAGACTGGCAAGCTGTCTACACTGGCTGCTTGAATTTCTGCAAGAACACTGACGATCTCATGTAAGATTGTCAGTGTTCTTGCGGAAATGCTATGCTGCTCCCGCTCGGGCAAAAACCCTCTTACGCAAATGCTTTTGTGCAAGAGGGCCAGTGTAGACAACGCGGTATTGTTTTGTGCAAAAAAGCCCCGATTGCCACTTGCTTGTGCAAAACTGCATCTAGATTGGCATGGACGCTTTTCCGCAAAAAGTGCATTTGCGGAAAAGTGTACGTGCCAATCTAGTCGCTCTTTTTCGCAAATGCTTTTAACAGAAAAACTTTTCCGTTAAAAGCATTTGCGTAAAATCATGCCAGTCTAGACGTAGCCTTTAAGTGCAAGGCAAGAGGTGGTTACAACAGATTTTGGAATACAAGCAAATAATAAGACAGTACACTAATAGTGGTCCACTGCCTAACCATTTTAATTTTTTGTTGGCATCATGGCAAAGGAGAGTTTTAAGGAAGGAGCAGAAGGAGAGCAATAAGGTACTAAAGTAGTATCTGGAGAGACTCCAGTCAAAATTGGGGACCATTGTGCTAGGCTGTATGAACAAAAAAATGAAGGAGTGTTTATCATAATGCCCTGATCCTGCAAACACTTCTCCACGGGATTTATTTATTTTACATGCTGTGAGTTGTCCCATTGAGTTTAACACATCTCACAGTGACTGCAATAAAGTTAAGTAAGTGCATAAATGTTTTCAGAACCAGGTCCTAAGGTGCAAGGTGAGTAAAATCAAGAGCAAGAAGAGAATGGAGGATGAGGGAGACAGCTTTGATAATGGGTGTTACCATAAGCCAGCAATGTGCACAGCTAGATAGTTAACCAGTCTGGTTTTTAGCTGTGAGATAGATGAGATAAATATCAGAATCCCAACCCTGCCAAAAGCCAACCACATACAGTCCTCTCTTTCTTTCACTTACATGTATAACTTCGTTCCTCATGTATGTGTAACCATGGATTTCACTGTGGTGAGCTGTGTACTTGAGTAGTGTCCCTGGGTGGCAAGACCCCCGTGGGATGTTTATTATGTCACAAAGGGCCAAAAGAGGCGCCTGCATCTATTTTGTTGTCCTTTGAGTGAAAATTGCAGAAGAGAAGGTCATGCTGCCTGCAACCCGGGTTTGCTGACTACCTAGGATATTTTCCATTTGTTCAGCACATCTTGTCATGTTTATATGCTTGCTCTTTCAGCAAACAATAGCTGCTTTCTTTTCCAGTGTAAAGAAAACTAGAATGGAAATAATGACACAAGACAAATACATCACTAGGTCCTGTGCTGTCTTTTGGCTGTCAGATACAGTGCTGAATCCTACTCCCCTGGCTTACGTGAGCACCACCTGTGAGACTACCTGTGAAATTAAGGGTTTGGCCCATATTGTACACTGAGTAATGCAGAGCACCTGACGATATTGTGGGTATGTATTAATGGTACTTGATAAGGTCACATGTCCATGAGCCAGCACTATACTCAAGTGGCCCATAACCTATCCACATCTCATGTTTTTAGTGGGCCTCTTGCTTGTTATTTTTTATCTTGTGGATACTTGTTTTCACAGCTCCATTCTTCCCAGTACACAGGGGAAATGTACTGACTCTTTACCTTCTCTGCTCTCAGTCCTGGCCCTGGTCTTCCCTCTGTCACTTTGCAGGAGCAAAAGCCTCCTCCTCTGCAGTGCCTGTAAGCTGAAATAACTATTTTCCACCAGGCTTTTACCTTTTGTTTTCTCCTTTCCTCTGATAGCATTGATTTTCCTATTAAATGGTGGACCACATTGGGTCTGGTCTCTGCACAAAATGTGTGAAAGGCAAAGGCACAGGGGTGCAAGGAATTTCCCTACAGCTATAGTCCTTGCTCTCCCTGGAAGCTAATTGCATAAAAAAATAGATGGGGGAGGAGAAGGAAAAGCCCTGACTAGACTTCGCCCTCACTGGGAGAGTTGGGTGTGGAAGGGATGCAGGATCAGGGGGTTATGCTACAGGGCTTCTTGGGATACTCTTGTCTGAAGGAGGCTGCATCATACTGAACCTAATAAAGCGCCATGTGAAAACGGAACTGAGCTCCAAGCTCCTGGTGCCCCTGGAATTCTCTGCTACCCCAGTTTGCTGGGAACTGTTTTGAACTTTCTTTTTTTAAAAGAGTGATTAATCACACAACCGAGCTTGAAATCAATCCAACTGCAATAAAAGTGCCTTAGCGGAGTCTGCTCAGCCTAGTGAGCATTGTTTGCAGCAGCCTGACTTCAGGCATCAGGAAGCTCTTGTATTTGTTAACTTTCCAGCTCCCAGTTCCTGACTGCAGGAATCTTAACTGTTAACATCTGTACCCAGGGAAAGGCTTATGGAAAGTGACTCCCTCTTTTTGTTTTATTTATAGTTTACTTTTCATTAGAGTTTCTACCACACTGGTAGCTCTTACATTTCCCCTCAAGTTATTCCTCCAGATAGGGTTGCCAGATGGTTGTAACAAAAATACCAAACACCTGCCCCCTGCTCCCCCAAAAAAACAGCAGGAAAAAATTCTGTTAAAAAAAAAAGAGGGGGAGACCAAAGTTGTTGAGCAAAAAAAAAAGGACTCCAAGACTTATTAAGCAATAAATAAATAAATAAAATAGCATTAAAACAGCATGTCCCCTTTAGGAGTGCAAGGATAGGAACAGGTTAGATAGACATCTGTCAGGGATGGTGTAGACAGAGCTTGGTCCTGCCTTGAGGGCGGGGGGCTGGACTCGATGACCTCTCGAGGTCCCTTCCAGTCCTATTATTCTATGATTCTAGGGGAACGGTTGAGCACTAAGGCCCAGGGGAGTCATTGCTTCCCCTTGGTCTTTTTGCCGGCAGCCATTTTGTGCTGGCACCCTTGCGGAACCAGGAAAACATGGGGGCTGGGGTCGAGGGGCTGCGGGTGTTGGGGGCAGGAGGGAGGAAGCTGTGCACTGAGTGTTTGTAGGGTTGCCAGGTGCCCGGTATTTTTGCCTCCTGACCAGGGAAAAAAAATCAGAAAATACAGGACATCTCAGGTGTCTGGTATTTTCTGAATTTTTTTACCGGACAGGAGGCGAAAATACCGGACAGTTCGGGTGAATACCAGACACCTGGCAACCCTACCTCCAAAGTAAGGGCCCAGTCTGGCAAGGTGTTGGCCTTCTTCACAGCCAGCTCTTGCCAAGCAAGATTATTCTAACAGTGGGTGGGTGAGATTCTGTGGCTTGCATTGTGCAGGGGGTCAGATTAGATGATCAAAATGGTCCCTTCTGACCTTAAAGTCCATGAGTCTATGAGTCTAAGCAGATTTGAAGGTCTTATTCCTGTGGAGGAGCCCCTAACATCCTTTCAAGATCAGCCCCCAAAAGCCTCTCCATCTCCTCCTCTTCTGCATGCGGTTTGCCACATACGACAAGATGGTGTTTTCCCACCGTATGAAATTTTTACAACCAGGCACCGAAGTGCAGAGAGGACAGACTAGTGTGGCTCAATAATCCCTTGTTGGTTTGGTTTTTAGGGTCTAATGGTGGCAGCAAGCGAAATTATCGTCTCCGTAAAACCCAGGTCTGCCTCTCTACTGGGGGCATGGGCAATGGTACACACACCATCCTCCGCAGGGGTTCCCGTCACATTAAAAAGTTTCCCAGGGAAATTCCTTGTGGTCCTTTTTGATCATTCATCAACCTCCCTCTCCCTGCCATTACTGACATACCAAAAGAGCTCTCCTATTCATCTGCATCCGCCCTGTCAGTGATCAGGTCTGTGGCTCTATACTGAGAGGGTTCAGGTACTCAGCTAGGACCCACAATGCTGGGATTCTATTCCCAGCCCAGTGACTGACCCACTGTGAGACCTGGGCAAGTCCTTTCCCCTCTCACCCTTTGTTTGCCTCGTGTAATTAGATTGCCAACACTTTGGGGCAAGGACCGTCTCTTGCTATGTATCACCAAAGTTCCTAGTGCAAAGAAGCATTGATTTCAGCCGAGGGCTCAGCGTGCCAATGCAGTGTTAACAGCAATAATACTGCAGGCAATGGCAAGGAATAGCCCAGTTGTGTGGTTGTTTTAAAATACATCCCTGCAGCTTGGAGGTTCTCTACTGAACATGTTGCAGTGATCTCCTGATTGTTATGCTGCTTCTAGAGAGCTCAGCAGGATTTGCTCTGTTCTTTCTATCTTACAAAGGACGACCAATCCAACATGTTCACCCACAAGCCTGATAAACAGCTGGATTTTAATCACACATAGCACTTGTAAAGCTCTTTCTTTTTTTAAAGCACAGTGCAAACATAAATGCATTAGTCTTTTCAACATCTATTTGAGAGAGGTAAGTAAGAACTATTATCTCCATATTACAGTCAGGGAAACTGACATACACTGTGGTTAATTGATTTGTCCAAGGCCACACAAAGAGTTAGTGGTACAGATCAGACATTACCAGCTCCTAATCTTATGCTCCGTTCACCATACCACATTACAATGGTGATCCTGGATTGTTATAACCAGACCAAGCATTAGCAGTGGATAGGGCTATAATTAATGTGGCAGGATTAGGGCCCTACTAAATTCATGGCCATGAAAAACATGTCACAAACCATGACATCTGATCTTTAGCGTGCTTTTACTCTATACTGTTCAGACTTCAGATGGGAGAGGGGGACCAATGTTTCTGAAACTGGGGATCCTGGCCCAAAAGAGAGTTGCAAGGAGGGTATTACTAGAT
Source organism: Pelodiscus sinensis (assembly GCF_052426305.1). Lineage (NCBI taxonomy): Eukaryota > Metazoa > Chordata > Testudines > Trionychidae > Pelodiscus > Pelodiscus sinensis. Next base: position 20,742,156 of record NC_143054.1, read on the forward strand.
TATTTTAGGGGGGTTATAGTACTGCTACCCTTACTTCTGCATTGACTTCAGAGCTGAGCGACTAGCGTTTGGTGGCTATTACCCAAATCTGAAGGTAGCAGGCTGCCAGCTGCGGCACAGAAATAAAGATGGCAATATGATACTTGCCACCCTTTCCTCTGCGGTGCTGCTTTCAGAACTGGGTGGCCAGATAGTGGTGGCTGCTCGCTGATGGCCCAGCTCTGCAAGCAGCAGCACAGAAGTAAGGGTGCGAATATCGTACCATGCCATTCTTACTTCTGTGCTGCTGCTGTCGTGGTGGCTCTGCCTTCAGAGATGGGGTCCCAGCCTGCAGCCACCACTCTCCAGCTGCTCAGCTCTGAAGGCAGTGCCGCCACCACCGGTGACAGCCCAGTAGTAAGAGTAGCAGTACCACAACCCTCCTGCCCAATAATAACCTTGTGCCACCCCTCCACCCCTGCCCATAACTCCTAAGCAATTTGTTCCAGTGCTCAACTCCCTTGACAGTTAGGAAATTTTTCCTAATGTGCAACCTAACCACCCTGTGAGGCAAATTAAGCCCAGGCTTCTTGTCCTATCCCAAGGAGAATATTTTTTCACCATCCTCCTTGAAACTGTCTTTTATGTACTTGAAAATTGTTTTCATGCACCCTCAGTCTTTTCTTCTCCAGACTTAGCTGTGCTTGTAACATTGCTTAGTTGACAGGCCTGGCAAAGGCGGAGACGGGGGAGCAAAAGGAGCAATTGCTCTGGTGCCTAGAGATTCAAAAGGGCTCGGAGCTCCCAGCCTTCGAGCGCTGAGGGTGGAGTATGCTGCTATTTTGGGTGGCACTAAGGGCTGACTTCTCTTGGTCCCACCCCTTTCATCCTCAGCCCCAGCCTTTCCAGGGCACCAAACCAGACCCCCCACATTTTGCCCCAGGGCCCATGGTGGCTGTGGCCCAGCTGTAAGTTGGAGAAGGGGTACTGTGACTCAGCATTGCTTGAGGCAATGTCATAATTACTGTGTCAGTCATGCTTTTGATCCACTGATTGTACATGCCTATGGGCCATGTCTTCTGAGGGTAGGGCCATTCAGACAAACACTACTCTAAAGGAGAGGCAGGGTGTGGAGACAGCTGTCTTACTTACCTATCCTGGTATCCGGTGACTGATGTGTCAGTGGGCTGACATGTGGACATATACTGTACACTCAGGGGGAAGAAATTTTACACGGGCCCTTCATGATCCACTGGGGTCATCTGTCTTCTGACCCTAGGAATGTGTAAAAGAGTGATACATACACAGTCAGAATCAAAAATTTTATGTTCAATTTCTGTTCTCTTTTTTTCCCCATAGAAATTTGTCCAGAACACAAAACAGCAGTTTCGTTTCCCTTACACTCCTGCAACTATGCCAACCCTCACCATTCTATCATGTATAGAGCTGGTCAGAAACGGGAGGCAAGAACTGAGAGGCAGTGGGTTGTCCAGTAAAAGGACATTGAACTATGACTCAGGGACCTACTTTTACTTCCTGGAACCCCTGCTGTGAGGTCTTGGCAACTGCTTTTACTTCTCTGTGACAGGACTGTTTGAATATTTTCTTTCCCATCTTTTTTTTTTCCTGATAGAATATTTGGCTTTCAAGGCATTTTAAAAATATTTCTTCAGAGACTGAAAACTTGAAAACTGAAAATGTTTGAATTTGGGGCCACTTTTGGCTGAAAACATTTGATTTACAGCATTTTACAGACCAAAACTTTTGGTTTTCAGGGGGTTCTTTTTAATGAAAAGTCACAGTTTTCTGAGGAAAAATAACCATTTTCTAACTGTCTCTCCTTCCATTTTCCCTCCCACCTTTTGTTTGTTTTGTGTATATATATTTACTACAGGCCATGTCTACACTACAGGCTTCTTGTGCAAGAAGCTTTTTGCCAAAGAGATCTTCTGCAAAAACTTCTTGCACCAGAGCATGTCCACACTGCAAAAGTGCATCAAAAAAGCAATGCGCTTTTGCACAAAAGAGCGTCCAGACTGCATGGACGCTCTCTCGAAAGAAAGCTCTGATTGATATTTACAGAATAACCACCAAAACACCTGTGCTTTTTTCGACTGGCTCTTTTTGCGCCAACAAAACCCTGCTGCCCATCCACATATAATAATAAGAGGATTTTTTTTTAAATTGGAAATAAAAACACTTTTGAATTTTCTTAAAATGTACAATTTTTGTCAACCTGTTCTAGTTAATAAAATGAAGTCAATATGTAATTCTTTTTTTTTTTCTGAAATGCTGAAGTATCTAATGGCTGTGAACGGGGTGGGGGCAGAAACTACTATTCCGTTTAAAAATGTTTTTGTAATTTATGGCAGGAATAAAACAATCAAAGACAACTTCCCTCATTGATTAAATATATCTGTGGACCGTTGCGCAGATGCAAAAATGTGTATCCATATCCACCTCTGTATCCACAAAAATTAGCCTTGGATACCTGTGGATATCTGCAAATTTGCAGGGTATTAGATATAAAATTTGCATCTGCATCCAAAGCTGCAAAAATGAGCCTTGGATATCCATGGATTTGCAGGCCTCTGTAGATTGGGAGTTCCTAGATATAAAATTCTGAAGAGAAAAAAATACTCAACTTCTGGTTTTCCAAATCACTAGTTCCTGCACAGTTTGGCCAATTACGGTATTCCCCATGATTGATTTAAAAATTCTCCTGTGCCCCAGGTGCACACATGTGAAATTTAAGATGAACTTTATCAATCTCCTGTTAATCTGACTGAGGACAGGAAATGTGAAATGAACTAAATCACAGAATCATTGTGGCTGATGGTTTTTACAAAACCCAGATATGTACTGGGCACTTTACAGAACACACAGGTCACTGTGCATATCCCCAGGACATTGCAGGTCAACACCCTGATCCTACAAAGATGATGAGTAAGCAATGTGAACATAACATCCAATGAATCTGAATAGGCCTACTCATACTTCTCAAAGTTAAGCATGTGCTTACGTCTTGTAAACCAAACCTTAACTATCACAGTGGCATATCCAACAGAGGAAAAGGCTGAGCTTATAGGAAAATACTTCACTTTCTGTATATTGGTATATCCATCCTGATGGCTTTTTATCCCTAAGCACTAGCTAGACCCCAGAAAAAACAGCCTTTTTTCCCAAGGCTCAGACACATAATTCTAACACCCTAGCTATGTTAATGTCACCCTATAGCATTAACTCAGACTATAGTGATGGAAGGGTTTTTTCTGTTGCTGAAGGAACTCGACTTCCTCAAGCAATGGTAGCTAGGTTGATGGAATCATTGATTTGTCAACCAACCTGTGTCTACACTGCAGGTTAGGTCAGTAGCTACATCACCGAAGGGGCAGATATTTTGAACCCATAGCTGTAGCTGCGTTGATCTAAGTTTTAAGTGTAGACCAGACTTAGGCATGGGCGGCAGGTGTGCCTTCCCTGGAAAACACTCTCCCTTCAACTGCCCTTACTCCTCGTGGAAGCAGGACTATCAGCATCAACCGGAGTTCCCATCTCAGTTGGAATTAGCGTGTCTTCACTAGACTCATTAATTCGAACCCTGGAAGATCGACAGCAGCAGCTTCAATCTTCTCTGTAGTGTAGACGTACCCAGAGTGACCAGCTGGAGGCATGAGTGCTCCCCTGGTGACACACACACACATATAAATTAGAAATGGAGAAGAACTGTTAGGTCATCTACTCCATTTTCCTGCCAGTGAAGATTTATTCCCTATAATTTCTGGGTCCTCCTGACTACAGGACTTGTTTAATCTCATGGATCAGACTTTTCATTGATGGGGATTAAAATATGAGTACATCATGTAATAAGCAAGAAGCTCATAAAATATGCGCAAGGAACATAGACGTGCCTAAACATATTAAGTAAAACACATCTTTCAGTACCGGTTCATCCATTTGGGAGATTGCAAAGGAGTTATTTTAGCAGCCTTCCTCATTCACTTAAGCAGTGTGTGTAATAAAGGGAACAAAATTCAGCCTGCTGTCTTCCCTTACTCCCAGTTCTGCTTTGCGAGTGCCTATTACTGACCTGTTTACCTGTGTGTTCTCTATGGTTCTGTGTTCAAGTGGAACAGATGTTCCTTCCCACAAGTAAAAACTGGTGCAGGGCCACCATTAGCTCATTTGTTCCTGGGTTCATGTATACTGGCATTACAGCACTATTGCTTCAGAAGCTTTACAACACGTTTCAAGCAGCCACCTAGAGCCAGGCAGAGATCCTTAATCTCCTTGCCATCTGGGTGGAAGGGTCAGTGCAGCAGGCTCATACCACCACAATAAAGATGTGTTTGCAGACATTGCTAGTCAGCTGTCTGCTAGGGGTCACTGACTTCCCAGACACTGACTAGTGCAGGACAAAGAGCAAACAGCTCAGCAGAGCCTACATTAAAAGGGAGGGAGCCTCTGGCTGTGGAAGTGAGGCTTGTCTTTTTTTTTTTTTTTTTTTTTTTTTTTTTAAAGGAATGAAACTAAACAGGATTTTGAGCAATTACATCATTACCAAACCCAAGAAGGTTTTGGAATCTGCTGCTCAGCCAGCCTCCTCCCCAGGATGAGCAGCAAAGGAAGAGGAGCATGTGAAGGTCAATGAAAAGCTATCTCTGGGAAGCCAGGCTCTCTTTGGGACTCAAGACCCCGAGGGCAGCCATGTAGGAAGCAAGCCTGATTCCTAGCCAGAGAGACAGGCTGGGAGTGAGGAGGCACATGCTATGGAGGGGATCTTGGCATGTAAGCATCTATCTTGGGTCACCCTAGCCTCCTTGTTTGTTCAGCACCCTATACATTTTCAAAGTAGCAGCTTGACCAGCCAACCAATTGGTTTCTGTCTCATGCTACAGCCCTATTGACTGTTTCCAAGCTCTCACCAAGGAATGCAGATATCCATCAATTTTTCTTTCTACTTCCCGCATCTGTGATGCCTACTGAATCTCTCTCCTGTCCCCACCACCACCTCAAACAAACTTCACCTACTCTAAAAGACAGTCAGCAACATGGTCCAGTCTCTACCCAGTGTCCCTTTAACACCTCTCCTGGGGCATATACAAATACAGTAATACTCCAATAGTCCAGCATCCAATAGTCCAGCACGCCTGATAGTCCGGCATCAAAATGGCAAGAGCCTAGGGAGTGAGCTTCAGCAAAAAATGAGTCACAAGGTAACAGCGACAGCAGCTAAACTGAGCAAAAAGTGTAAAAAAGGCTTAAAAACCTAAAACATTACAGTATACTGTATACAGTATGTACAATAAAAGGGTTAAGAACAATTTATATACAGTATATAATGTATACAGTATATATATAACCAGTTTATAGTACCTCCTGATAGTCCGGCATATCTGATAATCCGGCACCACCTAGGTCCCATAGGTTCCGGATTTTCGGAAGTCTACTGTATTGAAAACATTCAGTTGGGCAAAATTCCACTCCACTGAGACTGTGGTTACAAAGAAACAAGTTTGGTTAGTATTCTCTGTTTACATGAGGTGGACATGGGCATTGCATGCCCTTAAAGCTACTAAAACTGAGGTATAAATGTCCTGTAACACAAATTCACACAGAACAAAAGTTTACTTCTAGAATAGGAAAGGATAGCTCTTCAGAGCTTTTCACAGGCATACCTAGAGAAAGCCTGAGAGCAGTTAAAGCTTCAAACAATCAGTGCAGAATCCCATCTATTTTTCTCTGCACTGTTGGTAGTTCTGCAGGAGAAATAAAACAGAATCTAAAGACTGAGATATTGCTGTCCTGGAGCACATGCTGCTAGCATGCACAGACAATCCAGTGTCCTCAATCAGGACTCAGTCATGGTCTGCAGCCCCTGGATAATACAGGTCACTGGGAATACCAGAATATGTTCTTTGCTGTGTCCTCCAGGCACCCTCCAAGAGTCCACCCTCTACTCCTCTCTGCCCAAGCTCAGGGCAGAGAGGACAATTTTGTTTGAGAGCTCAGTTTTTCTGAGCCATCTGATGCACTAATAACCCAGCTCCAACACTTGACACCAGCAGGCCTAAGAAAAAGAAGTGTGCTAACTGGTGATTTGGAGCTCCCATTCTGGACCCGCTGTCACCATTAGTGCATTCTGCCCTGCTCTGCACAAAGGGAGTCATTTTAAAGCTTTGGCTCATTTCTGTTTTAATTGCCAGATTATTTCTGGGTGATATTGAATAAATTGTAGTATAATAATAAAAACAATTCAATTTCAATCAGACAGTGCTGGCAATGCATTTCACACAGAAGAATTATAAACTCTGCATCAATCAGAGGTTTTGACAAAGGTATAAAGAGGTACAGAAACAAGACATTAGTAATGCCACAACATGCCACATCTACCTCCCATAATCCAGACTGCATGGCTCACAATCCTGTTCTCAGAAGGTACAGGCACAGCATGTCGGCAGGTGGCCACTCCAGTTTCAGGGATATTCAGCACTGATCTCGAAAAGCATTAAGAGGCTGAGTTGAGAGACTGTCTCCAGTCTCTGTGTGAAGATGCTCCAGGGAACTCTGTAGTAGCATCTGCTCAGTGTCATTGTCTTCTTCCTCATAATCTTCTTTCTTCCCTGGTACTGGTGCTGGAAGAGCTGGGGCTGCAGCCACATAATCTGCTGTGGGGCAGATCCGTAGGGGATGTGGAGGCATGGAACAATCCCCGTGCACCCCAAGCCCTACCCTACCCTGCATCTTCCCATCCCTGCTCCAGCCCCAGCTCTCCACCTCCTTTGCTCTGCCATCTCCCAGCTGGGTCGCTCCACTTCCTGATGTCACAGTGAAGTGAGTGACCCAGCTGGGAGATGGCAGAGCAAAGCAGGCTGGAGCTGGGCTGCTTCGCTTCCTGCCACTGGTGAATACAGGGGTGGGCCCAATCCCTGCTGCCGACACCAGACACACACCCCTGCTAGTCCCCCAGGCTGCCCCCTCCCCCGTGCTGGTCTTCCAGAATGCCCTGGGCCTTGTGCCCCCCCCCCCCCAATGTGTGAATCCCAGGGTGGGATTGACCCCCTCCTCCAATCCCCCCAATTCCACTGGCTTCCGCTATGCATCCCGCAATGCATAGTGAGAAAAATCCCCAAATCAATACTGCTCAACAGCAAAGCAAAACACCATGGAATACCCTCCCAAAATGCTACAAGCTTCGTTCACAGCAAGCTACCACCCAGTGTACACAATGATGCAGACTGAAAGAGGGCACAGCCATCCAGTAAGCACACTATTAATACGGCTTATATATAGTGCACCAAACAGAGTAAATCAACTCAGTGCAAAGTAATCCTCCAGGATAGACAAGGCCTGATATCAACCCCATTAAATTATGTGGATTAGCATCAGTCTAAGTCAAAAGATCAGAGATCACAGTGTTTGGAACGTCCTTTAGTAGTAGGTGGTAGTGCTATTTATAAAACTTCTTAGTACAGGAAATTCCTGATTCCATACAGTAATAGTGATGGTACAGAGGTAGTAAAACAGCATCTGGAATGTACCATTTGCAAACTAAAACACTACTTAAAAATCTATAGTAACCCAGAGGGATAATATACTTCTTATTCCCTCACACCACTGCAGTAAATGACAGAGTATTGTCAGCCTCACCACCAGTGACAGAAGACAGTTTTCATCACAGTATTTATTACAGTTGTCTAATGGACGCTGTATAGTTCATATATGATATTGACTCTTCAGATAACTTAGGCAAATCACTTTTGCCAAATTCAACTTGCTTAGCAGGTATGCAGATTGATTTGATTTCATTGGATGCGCAGAGCTTGATCCAATCTTTGTTCAGAAAAGTAAATACAAAAAATTGGGTTTATTGCTGCATTAAATAAAGGCAGCACAGCTTGCACGGTCTGCTGTTTTGTTTGTGTTGGCAGATCCGGGTGTGGGTCTCTAGCTATGGGTGTGGTTTCCAAATCCATGCTTCAGGCAAATATGGTCTGAGTTTAACCCATACCTGAGCTTGTGCACGGTTCCCCAGTATGTGTTGGACTATTAATCTAAACACCTTGGAAGTTTGGAGAACTTTGACTCCACAATTTAACTTCCGGGATAGTCACCATTTCTGCAATAGGTCAAAGCCAGATGTAAACACTTTAGATTGTGGCATAAACGTGATCTGATTCTCTATCTGGCACCACATATTATGCCAGAGGTTTCTCTAGTATAGAACTCTGAGGAAATATTTCCATGTTCTTTTGTTCCGGATAGCCAGTCTAGAAAGGGGATCTCTGAACATCAATGGGCGTATTAGGGACCAGAAGAGCAACTGTGTTTAGTATTTTGTAAGAAATGAACAGTCCTCATTCTGAACTTCAGGCACAAATGAAGTGGGTTGTGCCCACAAAAGCTCATAATACCGTCTAGATTTTTCATTAGTCTCTAAGGGTATGTCTACACTACAAAGTTAATTCAAACTAACAGCCATTAGTACGAATTAACTTTAATAGGGGCTATACATGCAAACCGCTATTTCGAATTTAATTTGAAATAGCGATGCCTCATTCTACGAGGAGTAATGCCTAGTTCGAATTAAGTAGTTCGAATAAAGGGCTGAGTAGCCACTTAATTCGAATTAGCTGGAGGCTAGCCCTTCCCAGGTTGCCCTGATGGCCACTCTGGGCCAAACCAGGGAAACTCTTCTGCCCCCCTCCCGGCCCCAGAGCCCTTAAAGGGCCACGGTCTGACTACAGTGCTTGTGCCAGTTGCAAGCCTGCCAGCACCCAGCCAGCAGACCCTGCACCTGGCACAGCATGAGCCAGTCACCCACTGCCACCCAGCCCTCTGCCTCTTCCCAGGACCAGGCTGACGGCTCACAGAAGTCTGCCCGGGGTTGCAAGAGGTGGGCGCCCGCCTGGTCTAGTGCAGAGCTCGTGGACCTCATCGAGGTTTTGGGGGAGGCCTCCAATGTCCACGATTTCCGCACTAGGCACAGGAACGCAGCCATCTACAGCCGCATGGCTGCTAGCCTGGCCACCAGAGGCCACATGCGGACCCGGGAGCAGGTCCGCTGCAAAATAAAGGACCTGCGGCAGGCGTACTCCAGGGCCTCCCAGCCAGGAGCCGACCCAGAGGCCTGTCCTCATTATGAGGCCCTGGACCACATCTTAGGGGCTCACGCAGTCCATGCCCCCTGGGTGGTGATCGACCCCGGGGCAAAGAACCCTGTCCCTGACACAGAGGAGGAAGAGGAGGATGCTGAGAGCCAGGAGACTTCAGGGAGCCTGCCCAGGACCCAGGTCCCCCGAGGCATCCCACAGAGCACATCAGTTGTGTCATCCGAAGCCGGGGAGGGCTCCACATTTGAGTGCCATCATGCTCCCTTTATGTGTATGGGCTCCACAGGCCCCTCTATCTGTACACTCTCGACCCATTTCACACGCACATGCCCTTCAATCACCAGCTATTCCCCCCTTCCCACTCCTGCCCCATCTGCCAATAAAATAGTTCGTTCGTGTGCAGAGTTCGGAGCCTCTCCAGGCAGCTAGCATGGGTCTACGGGAAGTGACTTGTCCAGAAGGGCTATGCTCTATGGGCTTGTGGGCCTCATGTGTAAATGAAAACCCAATACCATTAGTAAAACGGGGCCCAACTCCAAACGAATCCCCTTTGGTCCATGTGCTCCTGGGCACCCGGCTCACTAGCAAGGGGAAGGGGCTGGGTTATGTGCGAGTGGCCAGGTAGGGAGAGAATTCCCTGCTCTCTACACCTGGTTACTGCCCATCTTTGCAGGGTGGCAGCTCTCCAGACATGCCCTTCCAGCTTGCAAGCGAGTTCCCAGGGACTGTGTGAGCTTTGCTCGATGGTGAGCCCCAGGAGCTGAGAGCGCCGAGCAGTTGCTCCGGAGAGACGGGGAAGCAACCAGGGTGCAACGTAATTGTGCTGTCCCCAAAGGGCAGGGTGTGCAGTGTGGCCAAGAACTGCCCAGCTTATGGCAGGCCCGGGAGAGTGCGCCTGAGCCAGGAGGCCCTCGGTCACCAGCACGTGCCAGGGCTGCTCGCCCGGGGGGGGGGGGGGGGGGCGGGGCGGGAGATCTGCAGCGTGGTCCCCCAGTGCTGTAGCTGGGCCCAGGCCACACAGAGCAAAGTGCAGGTGTACGGGCCAGGCAGGCTGGGGGCAGGCTCAAGACGCAGGTGAATGCTGTTCCAGGGGGTACACAGGAACAGAGCCACTGTCCCCCAATTTCAGAAAGTGGTCATGTGGTCAGGGCTTCTGTGGCGAGGCCCCGGGGAGCAGGGAGGCTGCGCGGCTGAGGGTGGAGGTGGGTAGCAGAACGCAGATCAACACGATGACAGGAAAAAATGTTTTATATGGAGAGATTTGGCCCATTTCTCGTGTCCTGTTTGGAACTGTTGCACGTGCAAATTACATGTGGTGCAGGCTTGGAGACAAAATTCCCCAGCATCACAAAACCACATGACATCCCTACATTGGATTTTGTATGTATGTGGTCAGCTGACACAATACTTGTGAAATCAGATGGACAGCAAGAGGCAACTATATATTGACTGAGCATTCAAGGAAGTTCACAGGTGTTGTCTGTTTCAGGAAGTATATGGAATATACTGGGTTCAGAAATAGTAGGAATATGGACTGAAGGTAGGTTAAACCTGATGTGTGGTGCCTCACCAGTTCAGTGTATGTAGAGTGATAACTGTGGGTCATGCCAATGAATATTGAATAGGACAGGCTAAGGTAAAGGAACAAGGTAATGGGCAGACTGTAAACGATGTTAGTGGGATCTTAATTTCCTGGGCCTATAGCATTTATAGTTGTAAAACTATGATATTCTACCACCACGGGCTCAAGGGGCAGCCAATTTAAGCTATATTTTCATTCAGTTTTTGTCCCAGTTTCTTTAGGGGTTTATTTTTTGGGAGGTGGGGAGAAGAAAAAGGTTGGCTGTTGTACACACACTCCTCAAGAACAGCAACATGGGTGGGTTTCCTTGAGCCTGCTGGTCATCTGTAAATTAGTGATCTGAGGGAGCTCTCTTCTGCCATCTAGTGATAAACTGCTGGAAAGACCTCCAGAGCAGACCATGTTTGCATAGATACACCTACTTTGCCAAGGTGAGCCATAGACTTACACATGTTTTGCCAAAGCGAGCGCTTTTTTTTGTTTTGTTTGGGGTTAAAAGTCACTTAAGGCTTGATACAGCAGTAATAACGTGTTTTATCTTTACTGAATGACTAAAGGACAGCAGAACTACCTGAGAGTATCGCCCTAACATTTAACTTCACTCTCTGAGCAATGTGTAGTGGAATAAATGCTAGTGATTATTGGGTGGGTGTGGGGACAGCAGGAGTAGGTCAGACAGTTGAACTCTGTTTAAAAGTTCTAGCTGCTGCTTGATCCTCGTCCTCCAGTATTTAAAGAGAGCTGCTTAGATTCTTTGTTTCTGCTCAGAGATGTGTAGCTGACATCACTGATGACCAGGTCTAGGGGGCAGGTGTGGGAACAGTGTTCTGGTGGAAGACAATTCAGAGGGTGCCAAGGCAAAGAGATTCCATACCGCCTAGTGAAATTGCTAAGAATGCAGCTAGGCAGTAGACTCACAAAACACAACATCACAGCTACAGGCAGCAGCAAGAAACAAGTGACAGAGGCCTCGCTTAACCATTACCAGAGATGGAGGCAAAGGTACCTGAACGCAGCCCTGCACCACAGGACTTCATTGATCTTGGCAGTGCAGTGGAGGGAGAGAGGGAATAGTGTGTTAAAGGGCCTTCTATTGCACTTTCATTCTGCAAGGTGGGAAACTGAGACCAAGAAACTGTGGCACTTGTAACTTACAATATGAGCTTCATTTTCTCCTTCCCATAGGTATTTTTGTCCCAGATTGTTCTTCTTCCAAATCTCTACTGCTCACCTTTCCTCTCTCCACTAATGCTACCCACCCACGGGTGCTCTTTGCTCTCCTCCAGTCCTTTTTTTACCATCATCCCCTGCTGCTTTCTCTCAGTCACCTCCACAGCCACCCAGACTTGCTCCTGCTTTCCCGTGTTTCTTAATGGCAATTTCATAGACCTACTTTTTAGTTTAAAGAACCTTTGAGATGAGTGGAACTTAGGGCATGCACCAGAGGTCTAATGGGAATTATAATATACCTAGAGGGTCAGTTCTTGTAAGTGTAATTCTAATTACAATTGATCTGAATTTTGTAGTTTGAGTGGATCTTGGTTCTTTACTCAGTGTTTAGGTAAACAAATTAAAAATCCCTCAGACCGATATGTAAAGGGTTCAATCACAGACGTCCCTTGAAGCTGTTACCTGGTATGCTGATCATGCCACTGAGCCCACCTACCTGCCTTTTGGGGCACCCAACCACCTTGTCCTGCAAAGCTAGAAGCTCTGGTCTTCCACAGCCAAGACACAGCGTTGGGGTAAAAGCTTCCCCCCCCCCCCCCAGTGGAGCAACACACACATCGAACCAGTTCAGCTCTGAGAGGGCTCAGCTATAGGGCACCAGGAACATGACCCCAAAAAGGACTCAAACCCTAAATAAATCAGTCTTACACTGTATAAAAGTTTTACATAGAGAAAGCTCATGAGATGTCTGTTTTCTTTATCAATTAAAGAGAAATATACACAGTGGTTACTCTCTCTTCCCCCCCAGATAACAATTATGTACACTGGGTTTGATAATAAACAAAAGAGTTTTTATTAAGTATAAAAAGTACAATTTAAGTGATTGCAAGTGAAAACAGACAGTTCAAAGCAAGTTGCTAAGCCAAAATATACAAAACATGCCAGCTAATTCTAATACATTAAGGGTACATCTACACAGCGGCACTATTTCGAGATATCGTCTGTTATCTCAAAGTAGCTTTCTGTGCGTCTTAACAGCATGCCCATTATTTGAAAATACATTTGAAATAATGGGAGTCCTATTCCGGCACAAGGATCAAGAAAGATGCTGAAATAATGATTTATTTCAAAATTAGCGCTGTGTAGACAGTGCCAAATTTCGAAATAAACTATGCAATTTGCTGTACCGTAAGAGAAATTTCGCACCCTTGTCCTCATTCCTGATAAAATTCTTCAAGACGGAGTTGATCTTTTTCTCTGGCCTGTTTCTACAGCTTTTTAGAGTTCTTTAGAGCATTCTGTTTTAAGGTTTCTTCATGTGTGTCCTCTTAAAGTGGGAAGTCAATTTCAAAAGTCAGCTGAAGACAAAAGAGCGATTGCTTTCTATTCCTTAAATAGACTTTGCTCAGGGCAGGAATCATTTGTGTTATCTCCCAATCCCCATGGAAAAATACCATATTCAAGATGGTTTACAGCAGCAGGCGCCACGGTCACCTGTCTTTGTAAGTCCAACTACAGTTTGGGCTTACGGGAACAACAAACCAATTTACAGAGCACTGTCTTGAGCATCCGGGCATAAAGTTTCCTTGCGTACAACTAATGGCTTTTCATTAGATTAATAAAACAGGTTTACACTTCATATTTCTAACTTCATGTACAAGAATGATATATGCATAAAACAGAATATACACATTCAGCAGATTTTAATTTTAAAAGTGATGTTACGTGATGCATTTTGCCTAATGAGTTTTCAAGGTATGCATATTCATATTCAAAGCCTGGGGGGAGGGGCACTGTGACACTATATAATGTATTTTCTCTGTTCACAAAATACTGGTTGTGTCCCATGCATTAGTATTTAGTATTTCTAGGAAAGCCAGCACTAGTGAGTGAAGACCTTAAAAACACAGCTGCATGTTTTAAATACAACTAAAACTTTGTTTCCATCCAGCTTCCCATTAAGAGCAGATTTTAACCAAATACATAAAAAGAAAAATAACAGGGTGAGGTGGTGAAATGAGAATAGGAAAAAAAACAACCAGCATGGAACAAACCATACAAAATTGTTCTCAGCCTAGAATCTGTGGGCCTGAGTCTCCATTGTGTTATACCCGTTTTACAATGCTGACACTCCACTGGAAGCCCAGTGCAAAAGTGTTGCTCGGAAAGGAAGTGGAAAGGATTCTGAGCCTGAGGTATTTGTCTTACAGAATGCCTGAACCTGCCAAGGTTACACTTCTATCCTAACTTGCAGAACCCCAGGTATTTCACATCTCTCTGGAATGGGGGATGCCAGCTATTCTGAATTGTACCAATTTGAAAAATGGAGAAATGTCTTCTAGAGGATCGTGCCCATGCTCCAGAATGAGACCACTAACTTCAGTGATCTCCTACAGGGAAAGGCAAGATCATTGACACACTGTGGACTGAACAAATATATATATATATATTTAGGAAAACTGGACCCAGGTCAACAAATCCATATCCTGAACTCTAGATCAGAGAATACTGGAGTGGGGCACTGGAATGCTACTTAAATTATAATAAATACAACTAAAGGAAGCCCCAATCAATCCCCCTGGAATATATAGTCAATACAATTTACATAAAGTGCCTTACATGGGCAGAAAAGGTTATGACAAATGTGGCACAACCTTTCTCACTGAGATGTGTTTTCCCTGGTTAGCTTACTGGAAAACAAGAGGTTTACAGAGATATGCGAATAGAGAATGAGCTTGTTTTGCATTCTAGGGCAGGAGGGCAGTGACTCCATTAAAGGGAGGAAAGTTGGAATGGAAAGTGGTGAGCAAGATTAATAGGCAGGTGAAGGGGGAGTGAAGGTGGGAGTATCAAGAAAGAAGAGTACAGATGTACTCACAGTTGGAGTTGTGTAGAGTCTTGAAGTGGAGGAGGAAATGTTTGAACTTCCTATGAGAGAGAGGGAAACTGATGGAGGACTGCGAAGGAAGGAATGCCATGGACTGCAGCAGATGAGAACGATCACAATTTTCATCAACCCAAAGGTGATAAACATTTATGGATATACATATAAATCCCTATCCATATCTGTTCATGCTCTTTTATGAAACTCCACTGCTGAGCGTATTCATATATGCTAGATCTTATTTTTCTTCCAATACTGGGAAACCCTTCAGGGTTGAAATATCAGCTGTTTTCTGTTACACAGCCATCTGTTATGTAAAATAACTTTGAAGTTTCTTTTTTAACCTGCCCTGGTAGCTTTCCTGTTTTGATGATGTATTTTTCTCTAGTTGTTTTTGGTTTCTTAGCCTTCTTTTAAGATGCAAAATAGCCATTTTAGTTACTGCATAAGCAATATTAAAAATAGCATAAAATTGGCCTCTCTCTATGTAGGGCCTCTTTACTATGAGACCCTCTAACCCAGGGGTCGGCAACCTTTCTAAAGTGGTGTGCCAAGATTTAACCCTCCTGCCCAGGAGCGTGGGAGGGGCTCTCTCCATTGACGACAGAGGGATGCAGTCTAGACATACCCTATGTGCAGTACACTGTGTGACAAGCTACATATCCATGTCATCATCACACTGTAATTCTTTTCTCAAACCCTATCTTTCCCTCATCTTTGTTTGTTCTGTTCACTTTTTTATGAGCATGTAAGTTTCATCTGTAAAGCTTTTTAGGGTAAGACCATCTCTCTACATTCCCCTGTAAAGCACCTAGAACATTTTATGGCTGTTTAAAAAATAAATATCAAGTTAATCCATATCTCGCAATGCACATATCGCTATGGGAAATGTCATATATTTCTGAGCATTGCAGTTTTACACAGAGATAGCTTTCTCCAGGTATATGGGTGATGTATCACCATTTCTGTTTTAAAGATCCCTTTCCACTCCCCAATTCAGAACAAAACTAGAAATTTTAAAAGATTGGGGGTTCTAATCAATACAATACGTCTAACAAGGATATAATCAAAACCACATTTCATGAGATGTTCACTGTAAATCAGCAAGGTTCTCGAGTCAAGACCAAGTAAGTGATATATTTAAGGGTATGTCTGTGAGATTATTCAGAGCAGAGATTAGCGATTGCCAGTACTTCTGTCCTGTAGTGACTTGATAATGGACTCAACAGACTAGCCTGTTTCAGAAAAAAAAAATCACGGTACAGTATCTGTTTGAGAATGAAGTAATAAATAACTTCGAATATTCTACCCCAGGGCCTATTTATGGCAAAAATTAAAATGACAGGATTTCTCTTTTATGATTTTTCCATGAAGGTCTTATATTTTACAGATATCATACGTGCAGAATGAGGTAATGACGCAAAGGGGAGAATAACATTTTCTTTACGGTCATTTTCCATTCTCACTTTTACTAGTAAAAGTTTGGAGTAATGCCTTTGGCTTCAGGGGAATTACTCTGGATTCATAGTGATTTGGGTGGAATCTGATCTTTAGTTAGAAACACGTGAGTCAAGTGTAATTAACAGGCTGCCTAGAGTGCTATAGCTGCACAGCAGTGACTTCCTGTAGCACAGCTTGTGCTGTTTTGGGAAATGGAATCTTCTAGGAGAAAATCTGGGTATAAATCACGGGTTCCCTGGACAAATTGTTTGGTGGCCTTGGAGTCCAGCCATCAGCTCTTGCTGGTGGCCACTCTCACATTGTAGTGTTTTACACTATCAGCCCTGCTCAGACCAAGTTCCATGAGTAGGGGCCCGCCTCTTGCTCAAACCATAGCTTTGCTTTATATTAACAAAGTCTTGACCATTGTTAGCTAGGCTTCAGGCCTCACACCAGGCCTGTGATAAATGGGCTTATGTTTCATGCCCTCATCTTACTACAGATAGTACTGCATAGGGCCTAATAAAGCCTAAGGACAGTCCTGTGTGGTGGAACCATGCATTAAATCTTCTAATCAATGAGAAAAACATCTTCTCACACAACTTCTTATGCAGCATTGCCAGCTATTGAAATTTTGTCATTTTGGGATATTTGGTATTTGAGTATTGGGATATTTGGTATTTTTCTTGAAGCCTCTCCTCCTGGAAGTCTATTATTAGGTGGGGACCCCAGCTTGCATTAATCCTTGTGATTACACAGAAAAATTTGAACTTGTGACCTGAGTGCACATCTATTGTTTTTTAAATCCCACAATTTGTATGGCAAACTCATAATTTTTAGGACCCACTCGTGATTTTTAACTCATGATTGACCGTACTGAAAATGGAAAGAGTAATACAGGACTTTAATTTCAATGCAACCCTTTTCTAGTTAATGCATCATTGCAACATGAACATTATGCCACCTTTCCTGAAAGGTTCACTAAGTTTTATCCACTTTAAAAAAACCATGGCCGAGCATTAAGCAGAACAAGATCCATACCGGTTAACTGGATATGAATACCAGTGCTGGGAAAATATTTTGTCCATTTTCAAGCTCCTGATTTTTTTCAGAATAAAGTTTTACAACAATTTTAAATTCTCTAGTCTAGAAAATATTTCACTAAGTTTTCACAAGTCATAGAATCAGTTCCAGTGCCGTGGATTAGTGGCCACAGGGCTAGTACGGCCATTGTGCTATGAAGGTCTGAACTTCAGTAAGAAATGTAGAGCCACACTTCCTCTGAGACAAGAACCATTAGCAGAGGTTGATTTTGAGATGAGATTAGATTAGATTACAAATGAGTTCTATTTTATTTCATTGGTTATGTATTATTGTCAGGACCGGCGCGTGACTTCACTGGGCTCTGGACAATGGGGTGTTTGTGTGTGTGGCTTGGCTCTCGGTCCTCCCAGAAGGAACTGGGCTTTGGCATTCGGTCCTCAGCACCACGCAGACCACAGCCAGCCTTCAGTGTTGCCCAGATAACATCGCATTGGGCTCCGGCAGCAATTTAAAGGGCCCAGGATTCTGCACTGAACTCTGGTTTTGTGCACTGGCCCCAGCTACCGATACACAGCTCTGGTCTTGCAGCAGCAGGCTCCAACACTCAGCTCTGGCCATGAGACTCCTGCCCCTGGCTCTGGCCATGGGCACTGGCTCCAGGCAGCGGGCTCTGGTTGCAGGCACTGATTCTTGGCCATGCCGCAGAGGAGATAACCCATGGCTCTGGTTGTGACAGGCTCACCACTCACCCCCGTCATCCCTGTCTCCTCCTGTCTCCTCTGGCTCTGCAGTCACTCCACCCCCATCACCTTGGACCCCACTGTCTTCCTGGCCCCACATTCACTTCCCTACATCACCCCGGGCCCCTCTGCTGCCTCCCCTCGGCTCCATATCCAGTCCACCACTGCCCTTGGCCCCCACTGCCTCTGGCCCCCACTGCCTCTCCCCCCCCCCCCCATACTCCCCATCCAGGAATTAATTTTTCCTGGGCTTGCAGAGAAAGGTGATATTAACAAACATGCAAATATCCCTTTTTCACAGCCAACTCACTAGCTAGCTGAGAGGCTGTGAAATTTGATACATGTATGTTTGTTAATATCACATCACTTTTCACAGACTCCCATGTAACTACTAAGGGTCCTGTGAAAAATGATACAATATTAACAAATATACAAATATCACTTTTCAAAATATTTTTATTACCGAGGCTGCAAAAAATAACAATGATTTGGATGTGTGTATGTGCATATTTATATGTTTTTCCTAAAGTTAATTAAATGTTTTAGGAAAACATGTCAGTGCAGGCACCAGCTTGCCGGTGGTCACATTCTGAGGCCACCAGAAATTTTGTTGTGAGAACCCCTGGTCTAATGCACTGAATGACAAATGATATTTCTGAATATTTCACACTTTCTTAAGTTATCTATTAGAGGCCAGTGAAAGGTAACTAGACTCTGGACTATAGGTTTTCAAGAAAGGGAAGGGAGGGAAAAGGATATGAATAGATAAACTTTGTATTCTAAAACCACAACTATTATACTTACTTTATAATATAAGGTAATAATTGTATGTATGAATTTTTGGTGCAGTCGGACAACCTGAATCAGGATTAGTCATAGAACACACTATATAAGATGGAGGTAGCCTCCCTAAGGCATTATTTGCATGTATATGAAGTCATAGTCATGGTTCAATGGTTCACATGATTACCAACATTTATTGTAAGCCATATCCTTTTCCTGCTACAAAATTATCAAAATGCTTCAGTTAACATTAATTTCTCAGGGACTACTCCAGACCAGTAGATTTCTTGTAGCCAATTTGCCAAAACCTTTGTGATAGTAGTGAGAATTTACTTGTATTTAAAAAGTTTGCTTTTCCACTTTGTGTTTCATGGTAGGTTTCATGACTTCAAACTTTACCTGCACTTAAGGCCTGATCAGTCTATAGGAATCTTCTCATTGGCATCAATGCTAGCTGGACAAAGCCTGAAGTTTCTTCTAAGAACTAGTGCATGGACTGATAGGTCCAGGTCAGAAAGAAGATGAGGGGAGATACGTGGTATTATCAAAGGATTGTTTGCTATGTTTTATTTTGTTTAAGCACTAACTTTGTGGGAGAATGAAAGCAGATGAGCACATGAGAATGCAGGCAGAAGCCCAGCAGCAGAGTGGGGGCTATCCTGGCCCTCAGAGACCACATACAGGCTTTGAAGGCCAGGGTGGCTGAAGGGAGGCAGAGAAGTAAACGTTGATGAGGCTTTCCAGGACACTGTAGAACTGTCCCACTTCCAGTCAGACAGCCCCTGTGCTGTTAAGGAGAGTGAAAGGCTCAGGGAAGGAGAACATTCAACTGGAGCAGAGGGAAACCATCCCACAGTTGGGACCCTCCTTCCGGAGGATGTTGTAGGATTCTCTCACACTGAGGATACCTCTCTGGGGGAGGAAACTCCAGTCAACAGGGAAAGGCAGGTGTAAGAAACATAGATAGCTGGGTTTGTGATAACTATGAAAACCGTATGATGACTTGCCTGCTGGAGCGAAGGTTGCAGATCGCTCGAGACATCTAGATAGGCTTATGTGTAGTGCTGGGGAGGAGCTGGTGATCGTGGTACATGTAGGTACCATTGACTTAGGGAAGAGGTTCTGGAGGATAAATTTAGGGCAGCTAGGAAATAAATTGAAATCCAGGATCTCTATGGAAGCATTCTCTGAAATGCTTCCAGTTTCATGCTCAGGGCCAGGTAAGCAGGCAGAACTTCAGCGTCTCAATGCATGGATGAGATTATGGTGTAGGGAAGAGGGGTTTAGATTTATTAGGAACTGGGGAAACTTTTGGGAAAGAGGGAGCCTATACAGGAAGGATGGGCTTCATCTCAACCAAAATGGAACCAGACTGCTGGCACTTAACATTAAAAAGGTTGTAGAGCAATTTTTAGACTAAGATCTGGATGAAAGCTGATGGGTGTGAGGAGCACATGGATCGGACAGAAACATCTCTTAGGGGAGGGTCTATTAATTGAAATTATCAGTATTCTAGTAAAGAGGAGAGGCTGGAAGATGATGAAGTAAGGGTAAGATCAGATGAGAAACAATCATATGAAAGAGTCTAACACATCAGGAAATGGCAGACAGATAAATAGTGACACATTTTTAAAGTGCTTATACACAAATGCTAAAAGTTTGAATAATAAGATGGGTGAAGTTGAGTGCCTTGTATTAAAGAAGGATATTGATATAATAGGCATCACAGAAACTTGGTGGAATGAGGACAATCAATGGGACACAATCATACCAGGATACAAAATATATCGGAAGGACGGAAGAGGCTGTGCTGGTGAGGGAGTAGTACTATATGTGACAAAAAATGTAGAATCAAATGAAGTAAAAATCTTAAATGAACCAAAATGTTCCATAGAATCTCTATGGGTAGTAATTCCATAGAATATAACAGAAGGGATATATTATCGACCACCTGACCAGGACAGTGATAGTGACGTTGAAATGCTAAAGGAGATTAGAGAGGCTATCAAAATAAAAAACACAATAATAGTGGGGGATTTCAACTAGCCCCATATTGACTGGGTACATGTCACCTCAGGACAGAATGCAGAGATAAAGTTTCTTGATACCTTAAGTGACTACTTCTTGGAGCAGCTGGTTCTAGGACCCACACAGGGAGAGGCAATTCTTGATTTAGTCATAAATGGAGTGCAGGATCTGGTCCAAGAAGTAAATATAACTGGAGCGCTTGGAAATAGTGACCATAATGTAATAAAATTTAACATCCCCGTGGTGGGAAATTAAAAGGTACAGTGACAAAAGTAAAATCTCTGCAAGCTGCATGGAAACTTTTTAATTACCGTATATACTCGAGTATAAGCCGGCCCGAATATAAGCCGAGGCACCTAATTTTACCCCAAAGAACTGGGAAAAAATATTGACTCGAGTATAAGCCTAGGGTAGGAAATGAGGCAGCTACTGGTAAATGTAAAAAATGAAGATAGATACCAATAAAATCTCGGTATCTATCAGAGACGCTCGGACACTCGGCCCAACCAGCTCAGCCCCCGCCGCCCCCGCCCCCGCCCCGCAGCCCCCACGTTCCGGCCCCCTCGCCTGCCAATGAGCCCCCTCTAAACGAGCCAGCGGGGGGGGGGGCTGTGAGAGACCAGAGCCGGGCATCGATGGGCTAATGAGCCAGCGGGGGGAGCGGGTGCCGGTGCTGGCTGGATTTTACCACGGGAGGGGAGGGGAGGGGGAGCAGGGAGCAGCGGCTGGTCCCGAGCTCAGCTGTTCCCGAGCTCAGCGCTGCACCCGAGCGTCATGGCGAA
Source organism: Pelodiscus sinensis (assembly GCF_052426305.1). Taxonomy (NCBI): domain Eukaryota; kingdom Metazoa; phylum Chordata; order Testudines; family Trionychidae; genus Pelodiscus; species Pelodiscus sinensis. The sequence continues at coordinate 20,763,701 of NC_143054.1, forward strand.
CGGCCCCAAACGCCCTTCCTCCCACGCGGCAAGGGCCCATGGTGCCGGGCAGGCAGGGGCTGGGGGGCCAGGAGAGCCAGGAGGGCAGGGGCTGGGGGGCCGAGGGGGCAGGGACTGGGTGGGCCAGGAGGGCAGGGGCTTGGGGGGACAAGGGGACAGGGGGCCGGGAGGGCCAGGAGGGCAGGGGCTGGGGGGGACGAGGAGACAGGGGCTGGGGGGGACAAGGGGACAGGGGGGCTGAGAGGGTCAGGAGGGCAGGGGCTGGGGGGCCGGAGCTCCGGGCTCACGCGTCTAGACCCGGCCGGCGGCAGAGACGCGCTGAACCCGCCCGCGAGCAGGAGGCTGACTCGAGTATAAGCCGAGGGGGGCATTTTTCAGCACAAAAACTGTGCTGAAAAACTCGGCTTATACTCGAGTATATACCATAATAAAGGCCTAACTTAAATGTATACCCTAAATTAAAAAACACAGTAAGTAGCATTACCAGGTGGCTTAAAAAAATACTTGATCTCAGATGGGGGGGAGGGGAACCGGCTGGGAGGGGAGCAGGGCTGGCTGGGAAGCAGGGCTGGTGGGGGAGGGGGAGGAGGCAGCGGGGCTGGCTTTGGAAGTTGGGGGGGGGGGTCAGGGGCAGCGGAGTTGGCCAGAGGAGATCGGGAGGAGTGGGGGGAAGAACCAACTGGCAGGAAGCAGGGCTGGTTGGGGGAGCAGGGCGCTGGGGGAGATTGGGAGGAGGGGGGACTGGCCGGCAGGGGGTCAGGAGGAGCGGGGGGGAACTGGCTGGCGGGGAGTGGGACCAACCCAGGCGTACGCAGATCCCAGGGTGCTGCCCATCCCATGCACAGTCCCAGTGAAGCATGAGCGAGTCCGGCCTCAGGGATTCCATCTCGCCCTGCCCGCCCCTCGCATAGTTGCGTACTGCCTGGTTGATAGACACACTCACGCACTGTGAGCATGTCTGCCAGCCAGGCAGTTCACAACTATGCACTGATACTCCTAATAATAATAAAACTTACCTAATTAGAAAATACCGGACATTTTATATGTCTGGTATTTTCTCAATTTGTTTCCCAGACAGAACCCTCCAATACTGGATTGTCCGGTTCAAAACCGGACACCTGGCAACCCTAACAATAAGAGAACAAAAAAGTGCCTCAGTGTCTTAACAACCAAGTAAAAGAAGCAGTGAGAGATAAAAAGGCATTGTTTAAAAAGTGGAAGTGAAATCCTAGTGAGGAAAATAGAAAGGACCATAAACTCTGTCAAATTAAGTGTAAACATATAGTAAGAAAAGCCAAAAAGGAGTCTGAAGAGCAGCTAGCCCAAAACTCAAAAAGTAATAGCAAAATGTTTTTAAGTACATCAGAAGCATGAAGCCTACTAAACAACCAGTGGGGACCTTGGACTATCGCGGCAAAAGGAGCCCTCAAAGCTCCTTTAAAAGTTATTGCAGTGAACCTAATAAATTCTTTGCTTCGGTCTTCACAGCTGAGGATGTTAGGGAGATTCTTAAACCTGAGCCATTCTTTTTAGGTGACAAATCTGAAGAATTGTCCCAGATTGAGGTATCATTAGAAGAGGTTTTTGGAACAAATTGGTTAACTTAAGAATAACGAGTCACTGGAACCAGATGGCATTCACCCAAGAGTTCCGAAAGAACTCAAATGTGAAACTGCGGAACTATTAACTGTGGTTTGTAACTTGTCCTTTAAATCACCTTCTGTACCTAATGTCTGAAAGATATGACACCAGTATTTTAAAAGGGCTCTAGAGGCAATTTTGGCAATTAAAGATTGGTTAGTCTAACATCAGTACCGGGTAAATAAGTTGAAACTATAGTAAAGAATAAAATCGACAGACACATAGATGAACATAGTTTGTTGGGGAAAAGTCAACATGGTTTCTGTAAAGAGAAATCATGCCTTACTAATCTACTAGAGTTCTTTGAGGGAGTCAACAAACATGTGGATAAGGGGGATCCAGGTGATATAATGTATTTAGATTTCCAGAAAGCCATTGACAAGATTCCTTACCAAAGGCTCTTAAGTAAAGTTAATTGTCATTGGATAAGAGGAAAGGTCCTCTAATGGACTGATAATAGGTTAAAAGACAGGAAACAAAGGGTAGAAGTAAATGGTCAGTTTTCAAAATGGAGTGATGTCCTCCAAGGGTCCCTCCTGGGACCAATCCTATTTAGTCTATTTATAAATAATTTGGAAAAAGGGGTAAACAGTGAGGTGGGAAAATTTGCATATGATACTAAACTGCTCAAGATAGTTAAGACCAAAGCAGACTGTGAAGAGCTTCAAAAAGATCTCACAAAATTGAGTGACTGGGCAGCAAAATGGCAAATGAAATTTAATGTTGGTAAATATAAAGTAATGCACATTGGAAAAAATAATCCCAACTATTCATACAATATGATGGGGACTAATTTAGCTATTACTACCTGTGACAGGGTAAGATTCCCCTGCACTCGACCAGTAGGGGTAAACTCCACTCTGAGGGCCACGGAGGCCACACCCCCTGTAGCCTGCTTGGCATGCTCCTGCTGCGTGGGTATAAAAGAGGGCTGCTCAGGGAAGATGGGGCTGACCACTGGAGGGGAAGGAGCTCAGGCAGGAACTCCTGAGCAGCCCCTGCAACCGGAGTAGCCACCTCTGGAGCAGCACCAGCCACCGCAGCAGTCGCAGCTACAGACACAGCGACAACGCTGGACTGATCGCCGGAGCCACATGTGGAGGACAGCATGGTGCACCGGTGGAGTAGGAAGTGGCCCAGGGCAGGGGATTGGCCTCCGGGAGCTCGGCGTGTTCCGGCCGGCATCCCCACTGAGCAGGCAGTGAGAGCAGTCGCTTCCAACAGGGCCCTGGACCAGGACCTGGTGGAGTGGGAGGGCCCGGATCCTCCTACCTCCCCGTCCCACTGTAATCCAGCTCCCTAGATTTTGGGGGGAGCTTACCTGTGGACCAGGCCAAAACACTGTCTCCACCCTATGGGCCGTAATTATCCTAATAGGAGGTAACCTGATTTGGTAACCAAGCCTGAGAGGCTGAGTCTGCCCTGACATCAGGGACTGTACTGTGTGGGGAGCAACAAGGGGTGCCCCGGGAGTTAGGGTACCCTATGACACTACCCACCAGAGAAATCTTGGAGTCATTGTAGATTGTTCTCTGAAAACATCTACTCAATGTGCAGCGGCAGTCAAAAAAGTGAACAGAATGTTAGGGGTCATTAAAAAAGGGATAGAGAATAAGACAGAGAACATCTTATTGCCTCTATATAAAATCATGGTACGCCCACATCTTGAATACTGAGTACAGATGTGGTTGCCTTATTTCAAAAAAGATATATTGGCATTGGAAAAGGTTCAGAAAAGGGCAACAAAAATTATTAGGGGTTTGGAACGGGTCCCATATGAAAAGAGATTAAAAAGATTGAGACTTTTCAGCTTAGAAAAGAGGAGACTAACCGGGGATATGACAGAGGTTTATAAAATCATGACTGGTGTGGAGAAATTGAATAAGGAAAAGTTATTTATTTGTTTCCATAACATAAGAACTAGAGGTCACCAAATGAAATTAATAGGTAGCAACTTTAAAACAAACAATGGACTTTTTTTTAACATAGTGCATGGTTGGCCTGTGGAACTCCTTGCCAGAGGAGGTTGTGAAGACCAGGATTTTAACACGGTTTGAGAAAGAACTAGATATACTCATGGAGGTTAGGTCCATCAATGGCTATTTTTCAGGATGGATAGGAATGGTGTCGCTAGCCTCTGTCAGAGGCTGGGAATGGATATTTGCTTGATGTTCCCCTGTTCTGTTCATCCTTCTGGGGCATATGTCATAGGCCACTGTCAGAAGACAGGATACTGGGATAGATGGACCTTTGGTCTGACCCAGTCTGGCCATTCTTATATTCTTAAGTTCTTATCTTACTCATGAGTGACCTGTAGGTGAGTTTTCCACCTCTCTGCAACATACACAGTGTTACCTTGCTCTGTAGATATTGAAATCCCCTAGAAAAGAAACCCAAGTTATTTAACTTCTTTCTGTATAATTTGTTCTACTTTAAAAGGAAAAGCAACGTGCTGCAGCATGTCTAACTGTGACTGGATTTAGGGAGGGTGAATCTGTGGGTGTAATTATGTCACATAGTACTCCCAAGGCTCACAAAACAGGCCTCCAGGTTGCTTGAGGAGGAAGCAGTACCAAAAAGAAAAAGAGAGAAAGAATTCAGCTTCCTGTTAATAAGATATGATTCTCTCAGTCACTCGATTAGCAACTCGAGCATTGTACCCATTACAGCTATGCACAGGAGCAGACATGATGTGAGTTGTAGCCAACGACCCCTACGCCATCATATTTAAACATGGTTTTGATCTGAACTCTGATGGCTGGGCCCAACTCTTATCTATACAAAGTATTTCTAGAACACAAGTTACCTTTCTACCTACAGATGGTGAGTCAGAAAAGTCAGTTTGTAGTTGGTGGCTTTAGAGCCTTTGCCTTGGTATTTTTCTACAAAAAGCAGAACAAACCATTGAGTCACAACATTTTCCAAACTGTGCATAAATACCACATTTTGGTCTTTCTTTTTTATCTAGCTGATTTAGATCACTTGAAACATCACCAAACCGTCCAACAGGTACACAGTCAGCACATCCTAGTTTCACTCATATGCTTGGGAACTATCCAAATCAAATTTCCCACGAGTTAACACACCTTACTGCCTTTCAGTCACTGTGACAGCTATATCTGTGTTGACAGAAAAACGCAAACATTATCCATGCAACATTTTTGTTAGTTCACATGGCAAAAATAATAGCCAGAAGATTATTAATACAGTTTTTCATATTTATGTCCTTGCTTGTGTGACTACTTAAAACAGAACCTTCCTAGTATGTGGCTCTTTACAAAAAATTAAAACAAAGCACTTAATTACCCAAGAGAAATGAGTGTGTATAAAAGAACACTGGATTGGCAATGAGAGACTCATGGGGTTGTCTCTATCTGCAAAGCAGCAGTAGAGCCACAAGTGGCCGATTCTAGACATGTTGCTTAATGCAGCATTGGAAGCTGCTCAGATCCTACAGTGATGGGTGTGCTGCTGGTTGGCTATGTGGACATCTGCACTGGAAACTGAACTACGTTCACCAGCTCATTTCACATCAAGCTCTGAAAAGGTTAGATGTGGCATTTCTCCAGAAATAGCCCAGAGGAAAGACTTCATATCCCATTTTATTACTACCCTGGCTTATCCAGTCCTGTGTTTAGTTAATGAACATCAGCACTTCTGCTTTAACACAAAGCATATTGCATGAAATTACTCACCACCTTCAAATACAGACAAATATTAGAGCTTTCTCTTTCTAATGGGTATCGTACTCGACTTTACACTATAATTCCTGGTCCGCCATAACCTACCATGGTCGCATGAACATTCATAACACAGATATGTCAGTGCTGTGTGACACTGCTGTCCACATAGAGTTGCATGGAGAAAATGAATGGCACAAATAATCACTTGGGGGCCATAACCTGAAGTCCTTACTCAGGCAACGGGACTAGCACATTAGGACTACTCAGAGAAAGATTCCAGAACTGGGCTTTCATCCCAGATGTCTGTGAGACTGTGACAGGCCAGGTGCCAGTTCATGCCAAAGTCCCCTGTCTCAGCCAAATACACACAGATACATAGCTGGAAACTGGCTCACTTGTGGGTTAACACTGGTAAAATAGGCGTTTACTGTTTAGACTCCATGGAATGTTTGAGTGCCATGCACTACCCTGACTTGGCATATCTGTACTCCATGTCGTCAAGGAAGAGTTGAGCAGCTGTACGGTAAGTCTCTGTCACTGTATCAGTCACCATCCAGGACAGGGACATAAATAAGCATGAAGAACTGCCCTTCTACAGACATGATGCTCCTCCTGAAAGAGAAGACCCATCCACAAGCTATGGGTAGATCCTAAAACTGGACACTCCCTGCATTTGTGCTGAGGAGTCATGAGCACAAGGACTAAAGGCTCGGAGGGGCTGTCTGCAGTGCAGTCAGAACCTGCAGCTGGCCCATGCCAGGTAACTTGGGCTCACATGGCTTAGGCTAAGGGGCTATGTACTTGCAGAGTAAAGGTTTGGCTCAGGCTGCAGCCTGAGCTCTGGGACCCTTCCATCTTTCAGGGTCCTAGAGTCTTGGCTCCCCCTGAACCCAAATGTCTACACTTCAATTAAACAGCCCCTTGGCCTGAGCCCCACGTGCCTGAGGTGGTGTCTACACTACCAGGTTATTTTGAAATGAGTTATATATTTATAATAGTAATAACAACTCCCAAAATAACGTATTCCTCTTCACAAGCAGGAGTTATTATTTTGAAACAACAAGCCCATTCCATTATTTTGAAGTAACAGACTTGGTAGTGTGGATGCTCGCTTGATAGGGGTAGACATGCCCAGAGTTATCAGGCATGGGCCAGTCCTGGGTTTTCAATCACAGTGCAGACATACCCTTATTGCTGTTCTACTCACCTCCCCGTGAAGATGAGTCAGGCAAGTGGACTCCTCCCATCAGCTGAGTTAGCAGCTCAGAGCACATGGCAGGTGGGGGATAAAAACCCCAAACCAAAGGAATTAAGGATCACTTTGCTGCTTGGACTAGGGTGTAGGGGGTTAGCATTCATATGAATGGGAACTGGGTTTATTTTTTATTCCATGGTTCTCATCAACAGTGTCTGAGCATTTCAGAGACATAAACTGATCTATAATAAAACCCCACTACAGGCAGTCCCCGAGTTACGCGGATCCGACTTATGTCGGATCCGCAGTTACGAACGGGGCTTTTCTCGCCCCGGAGGACGGGAGCAGCGGGACGCCCAGATGCGCCGCGGTCCCGCCGCCCGCGTCCTCCGGGGCGAGAAAAACTGCTCCGCGTCTCCCTGGTCTGCTGGAGGGGGAGCCCCCCCCAGCAGACCAGAGAGACGGGGAGCAAAGCCTTGGAGGATGCCGGCAGCGGGACAGCCGCGGCGCGTCTGGGCTGTCCCGCTGCCCGCGTCCTCCGCGGCTTTGCTCCGCGTCTCCCTGGTCTGCTGGGGGGGGGAGGGGGCTCCAGTCCTGTGGGTCCAGCAGACCAGGGAGATGCGGAGCAAAGCCGCGGAGGATGCGGGCGGGACTGCGGCGTGTCTCGCCGGTCCCGCCACCCGCGTCTCCCTGGTCTGCTGGGGGGGGGGGAGGGGGGGAGGGGGCGCACTAGCTGCACACTAGCTGCGTCCTCCCCCAGCAGACCAGGCTTTTCTCGCCGACGACGCCTGGGATAGAGCAGCTGGGGCGCTGCCGGGTACGTCCCCGCAGCGCCGCACCTCGGCGCTGCGGGGACCAACCCGGCAGCACCCCAGCTGCTCTGCCCCAGGCGTCCCCAAGTCAGCCGCTGCTGAAACTGACCAGCGGCTGACTACAGGAAGCCCGAGGCAGAGTTGCTCTGCCCCGGGCTTCCTGGAATCAGCCGCTGATCAGTTTCAGCAGCAGCTGACTTGGGGACGCCTGGGGTAGAGCAGCTGGGGTGCTGCCGGGTTGGTCCCCGCAGCACTGAGGTGTGGCGCTGCGGGGACGTACCCGGCAGCGCCCCAGCTGCTCTGTCCCAGGCGTCCAAATTCAGCCTCTGTTGAAACTGATCAGCGGCTGATTCCAGGAAGCCCAGGGCAGAGCAACTCTGCCTCGGGCTTCCTGTAGTCAGCCGCTGGTCAGTTTCAGCAGCGGCTGAATCTGTACGCCAGTTCCGACTTACATACAAATTCAACTTAAGAACAAACCTACAGTCCCTATCTTGTACGTAACCCGGGGACTGCCTGTATTACAAACACCTTAGCAATGGAGGCTGTTTCTAGCTCTGAACAAAGCATGATGGTTCTTTCAAACCTTTACAACTCAACATTGTCTTAATACAGCTTTGAAACTGTACTATGCAGAAAAAAAGAATGCTACTTTTAACTGTCGTAATTACAATTAAATAAGCACAGAATCAATTTCCTAATCTTGTCAAAAATTTTTAGTAGGTTAGTTTGTTTAGCACAGTACCACACTGCATCTGCTTTTTAGTTTTTTTTTCTCTGCTGCTACCTGATTGTGCACTTCCAGTTCCAAATGAAGAGTCTGTTTGACCTGTTGGTTCATAACTCTGGGCTCTTAACCCTGAAGTTCTATTCTCAACACCTTTGTAAGCTGTATCAGACTCTTGTATTATCTCTGCCTTTGTAGATGGGGAACTGAGACATAGGAATATGACAGGCAGGCCTCTTGGCCACATTTTAAAAGGATGTTGAAAAATTGGAGAGTGCAGAAGGGAACCATACAAATTACTTAGGTACTGGAGAAAATGCTGTACAGTGAAAGTATTGGTCAGATTAGCTTATCAAAAAGCAGACTGAGGACAGATATTCACTCTGGGTCAGATCAACTGGGCAGCAATCAGTCCAGCGAAGCTCTATTTATCGCATCTAACAGCCAGGAAGAGTTGATTGCCCATTGCTCTCCTATGGACTCTGGTATTCCACCTCAACAAGAAGCACAAGAGGAGTTGATGGGAGAGCATCTCCCGTGATATGGTGCTGCAATGTACTACATTAAGCAGATGTAAGTACATTGACTTCAGCTATGCTATTCTCTTTGCTGGAGCAGCGTATCTTAAATCAATTTTCTCCTATAGCAAGGGTGGGGAAACTTTTTTGGGTCGGGGCCACTGACCCACAGAAAAATCATTCAGGGACCGCACACAAGTGAGAAGCAAAAAACAAAAAAACCCTCACTGATGTGGCCCAAGACTGATAAAGGAAAGACACTCCCCACATTCCCCTTGCACACCAGACCCTAAGGGAGCTCAGGCTAATAGATTTTGTGTGCTCCAGCCCCTCAGTCAGGCAGTGAGGGGCTGGAGTGCCAGAATAGGCTTCTCAATGCTGGGGAGAGTCCTGAGCCTGGGGGGCCAGATCCAGGCAAGCCAGGGGCAGCATCTACACCCATGGGCCTGAGATTCCCCACCCCGTCCTATAGTGTAGACAAGCCCAGAGGGAGATTTGATTACACTATGTAAATGCATTTGCAGAGAGAAAATACTGTGTGCTAAAGGGTACTTTCATCAAATGAAGAAAGCCATTATAAGAACCAGTGACTGGAAGCTAATGGTGGACAAATTCAAACAGGAAAAAAAGCAAAGCAAAACAACACCAACCACCACCACCAACAGTGGGGATGATTAACCATTGCAAAAATCACCAGGAGACATAATAGATTCTTCATCTATTGATGAATTCAAATTAAAGCTGGAGCCTTTCTGGAAAACCATGCTATTGGACTCAGTACAGGCATAACTGGGTGACACTAAAAGGTTAGGTGGGAAATCAGGTTCTGACCTTAAATTCTATACAGGGTCATCTCTAGGGAGGTGCAGGGCCTGAGACAACACCCTCAAACCACCCCAGGCCTGGCTCCATCTCCACCTCTTCCTGTCCCTACTCCGCCCCCATATCAACCCTCCCGAATGCCTGTCCCTCCTCCTCCCTGACCCACCTCTGTACTGCCCCCACACTGTACCCCCACCCCCCAAACTTCTTCTCCTGAGTGATGAGACCTAGCAGATTAGTGGGGGGCCTGGTGGGGGCATAAGGGGTCAGGCCCACATCCGCACTCACTGGCAGAAGTGGAGGGGTGGTGGTAATGGAGTGATCCAGACTTCTCTGCTCTGCCAACTCCCACTTGCATCACTCTGCTTCCCATTGCTGGTGAGTGTGGGGGTGGGGGAATGGTTCCAGCCTTTCCCATGAACTCCCTCCCCTGAGCAATGCAGCTGAAAGCCAGGGGAGTGGAGCAGTCTGGGGCGCTCAACTTTCCCCCCACTACCAGTGGGGGGGGAACAACCCCTGCTACCGGAGCCAGATCACCTGCTCGTCCCTCAGGCCATCCTGGGCCCTACAGGGTCCCCAAAGTATGGGGCCTGGGGCAGTTGCTTCAAACTGTCCTATGGACAAGATACTCTGACTCTAAACTATAGCTGAAGTTTAATGGCAGCTGCCCAGCACCCATGCAAAAGCCCCACTAATTCTGTGGGAGAGGTCGGAATGGAATGCACATTTCCTGATTCCTAACCAGTATCTTCCACACAAGATCATTCGCCCTGTGCCCAGAGTAGAATGAACCTGTATGTTATATTTTATTCAAAATTTCCTGTTACATTTATGAACCACAGTTATGTCTGTCAGTCATTTGATGCATCCAGTAAGATCAATGACTGAATTTTTAAAATCTTCTAACCATGTACCTGCTATATGTCAAGTCCCATACACGTTTGAGTTCTGTTGCTCTGAAATGAATGTCAGGGACTGCTGAAAACATGCTGCTGTACTATAAAACGGCGCACTGCCTACAATGAAAAAGGCACACATCAGATATGTGTTCCAAACTGGTTTCAAACAGATTAGTATTTACCCATTCAGGGCTCTCACAAGCACTAAAAGCAAAAAGGAAAGAAGCCATTCAAATATTCCAAAAGGAGAACTGTTTCCTTCAATAACTGACATTGCAAAGGGATAGCAAATTCCCTTTGGTCTTCTTTGTATTAGGAAAATTACTGTCCTGTGATACCAATAGTGAAAGCCCCAGTGGCTATACAGCAGACATATTTAAAACATCAGGATAATTACTTCACTGCTGATACTAAGCAAAATAAAGTTAATGGACTTCGTCACTGTGGTTGCAGGAGTACAGTGTAGGAGGTGCCTGCTTTCAAGATATACTGTGATGGGGAAATGAGGAATGTAAACCTATCACCACCATATTTAAATTCTCCAACGCCAGAAGTCTCAGCAGCCTCCTGTCAAATTGAAACCAACTCTCTTGCCTTTTTGGTTACCAGAAGTACCTAATATTCTCTGCCTATTCAGCTGCCTAAACCTCTAACATTCACTAAATGAGAGTATAATTTTTCATCTGCAATGCTAATATATCAGCACACTGAAAATTTAAAATGTGGGGGCAGATCAAATTAATAAACGAGATACACCACTGGACTAGTGCATGCTGCACTGGACATGAAGGGAATAAGAAATATGGGACTGGAGGGGTAATGTTACATAAATCTGGCATCCCCAATGTATAATTTGGTCTAATATGCTGCACTGGAAACCTGACCTTCCCTCTAGCAAATGTCTCTCCAAAGATCTATTATTTTACAGCCCTTAATGAAGGCCACAAAAGCCCTGTAAGGTTGATAAACAGCATTACTCTATTTTCCAGATAAGGAAACCATGATTGAGAAAGCTTAAAATACTTTGCTTTCATCACACAGGAAGTCTGTGGTAAAGTGGGGAATCAAACACAGATGTGCTAACTTCCAGTTTGGGGCCTCAACCACAAGACACCCCCGCCCAATGCACTCTAAGAAGTTAGCATGCTGTGATTTATTCTTAAGCATAAGGCCCCTCCTTCTCCTCACAAACAGGACTAGTGCTGCATTCAAGAAGCCACTTCTGCTGTTCTTTTCTGCAAGACTGGCAAACCGTTGCTGAAACAAGGCCTCAAATTCAGGTTTATTATCCCAGTGAAGCTGTGATAGTGAAGCACCTGGAGGCAATATTCTAAGCATTTGTATTTTTTTAAGATGCCAGGGTGGGACAAAAGGGTAAATCCACTCACCACCTTACAAAGCTGGCACACTAGGACCTTGCATGCGTTACCGGTGCTGAGTAAGCTGTCTGTTACTGGGTATCCAGGAAGATCTGCTAGGCAAAGTGAAGCATACCAAATTAATCTCAGTTGATGCTTTCAGTTTTCCCTTAATTAAATAAAAACACCTGCAGTTTTCCAAAAATTCCAGGCTCATTTAATCTTTTAAAAAAACTATACTGGCATAAAAAAATATATTTAACATAATTCATTAAAGAACCTGGAGGTTCCTACTTTGGCAGGAAGTGAAACAGAGTAGGATTAAAAAGAAACTCTCACACTGCACTTCAGTCTACAGGAAGAGTGAGAGACCTAGAAGGCTGATTGCAGGTAGATGGCCATGAGTTATTGTTGTTGTCTGTTGTTATTAAAGGGTTGCATTGTTCTAATGTCTTTGCTTTTTTGGCAGGTGCTGTCCAGGATTTTTAAATTAAGCATATTATGGATTTAATTATTTAAGTGCTGTGACTGGAAACTAAAGGCTCTGTGATTATTTGGGAAAACAAAATGCTAATTGGCAGTTGCAAATAGGGAACACTGAAGATGCCTATCAAGGCAAGTACCTGGTTCTTCAAGGCCCCAGGTGGAGGGTCCACAGTCTTAGCACATCTCACTTCAGAAGAAGAGCAGTGAAGGTGGTCCTCCAAGACTATCTAGAGAGGCTGCATAGTGGCAGCCAATCAGAGCCCAGCGAGTTCAGATAAAAGGAGCTACATGGCCTGGGCAAGTTAGTGCCTGATGGGGAGGAAAGGAATGAAGAAGGGTAGTCTGGTCATAGGAGCATGAGAGAGAACCAAAGATGAGGTTTGGGTGGCACTGGTATTCAGCAAGGAAGATTTGAGAACCTCAGCCCTGAAATCTGGATGAAGCAAAACAGGCTACATAGGAAAAGGCATGGTGAATAGCAACAGCAAACTGGAGGCAGCTGTATAAGTCTGCTGTTTACATGGTGCCTGGTTTGGGAAGTGGAGTAGTGGATGGATGTGGGGGTCCACCATTCACTAGCAAAGTAGTCTAAGTCCCAATGAGGGGGTAAGTCTTTTTTAGAAGCCAAATAAAGGGTGAGATTTAAAAGGGCCCAAGATGGGGCTGATAGTTTTGTTGGACTTTTGCTATCCTGGAAGGGGTTCATCCATTTTTGATTGTGTGACTGGGCTGGAGAGCGGAGCCATTGAAGATCTGCTTCTTAACAAGTTTGGCAACCTGCAGGGGGAGCTGGGAGTAGAAACAAAGATTGCAGCATTTCACTTAGCTGAGAGGAGATAGTGAAGAAGTGAGCGCTCCCTAGCACAGAGCCCTTTCAACATTTTCTACTTTTCCTATTCCTATTCCTGGCCAAAGATAAGAATAAAGGAAACACACTGTGCACAGAATGGCAGCTTCTCTAAAGTCAGATCTATTGATGTCCATAGAGATACAAAAACTGCAATAGGTATTTGTTGAGGGGGTGGTCTTAAATTCAAAGTTTCCTAAATGAATAATAACAAGAAGGTTCACAATGTCGCTGGGCATTTTGCTTGAAATACTATAGAGTATCTAAAATTGCGATAAGTCCACTAAAAAGTTTTCATTGTTTCCAGAGAGATACATGCATTCTAATAAGCATATGCCAATGTGCATCATCAATTTGAAAAAATCGTCAGTGAAAAAATGGCATCAACAAATCCCTACACATCCACAAAGGAGCTTTCAGGACAGTTTTCCTGGAGGATGACACAGTATTTCTAATCAAAATAAAATGATCATGGGAAAAAAAACCCCACATGTTCATTAATCCTATTTACGGCTAAGAGAGGTGAGAATTTTGAGGCACAACGCTTGGAAAGTATGATTTACATACTTTCCAAGCATTGTGCCAATGTTATCAGTGGTTCCAACCTGGATACCCAATGTTTATGTAGTTGAGATCCTACTGTGCTCTTTAAAGAATCCTGTGTATGAATCTACTGCTAAAAAGTGCTGGAGTCATCACAGTCTTGGCCACTGCAGTCTGATTTATTTACAGTGAAAGTAGAGCATAGGCAGCAGCAGTTCAAGAGTGCTCTGTCAATGCCTCTGAATCCTGATCAGGATGGTGCACTTGGGTAAGAGGACAGTAATGGCCCGGAGTGTGTACGAGACATATTGATGGGATGGATGATCTCTGTATGGACTTGGCTGAACTAGGTAGGGTGAGAGGAAGCCCTCAGGCTGAGTCTAGCATCTCGTTGTGGCACATACCCAGTGCAGAAAACCACTGACTTAGGCTCCAGGTCCAAAAAAGGTAACCAGCGGGGCATCTGCTTATGAGATGAGGGAAACATGTCTAACTCCCTGGGGGCAAATGTGAACCAGTGGACAGGACTTCGTCATGTGCGCTTTACAGTAGTGCTGGTGGGGAGCTGGTGTCCCCTCTCACTTCAAAGCAGAGGGATGCTAATGGATGGCTGCAGGTGCCCAAAGAACATCCTAGTGCTGGGTGAGGAGAGCACCCAAAGAGCTGGCAACGAATTAATGGTGTGCAAGGCACTGCACTGGCTGGGCCTTGAAGGGAAAACTGGGATGCAATTTAACTAATAACGTTGTACAGCCTCTCTCCGAGTTACGAACGAGTTACGGACCAAACACTTGGCCGTAACTCGAGCTGTTCGTAACTCGGACCCCATTGAGTTACACGCGACCGCGCTGTTCGTAAGCGCAGGTCGCGTTCGTAACTCAGGGACCGCCTTTACGAACGCTCCATGGGAGCTTTGGTCGTAAGTGCGAACGGTTGTAACTCGACCGTTCGCAACTCGGGGAGCGGCTGTAGTCTGTTTATAACTCTGCCCATGTAAATTTGCCTTGTCCTTACACAAACTGTGCAGCCTGGCTGCTATGCAATGCACCCTGAAGCGCTTGCTTATCACTGTCTTATCACTATCACTTCTGGCTCTGCTGAGTGCCTAGCTGTGCAATTACAGGCCAACTTGGAAAGCAGGGCAGGGAGGGGGTGCCAGTCCCTGAGTGCACGGAGAGCCAAGGGCCTGAGCAGTCCAGGCAGCTCTCACTAGCATCCAATATTCTGGCTCCTGGCAGGAGGTGATGATTTTCAAACTGTGCTAAATGGGGGCAGGGCAGGGCAGGGCAGAAATGAGGGAGAGGAAGGAACGTGACCTGTGTACCCTCCCCACATTGCCTCTTAAGGGTGTAAATACACTTGCCTGCTCTGGGCACTAACATGTCTAGTTATGGTTCTGGGTTCATGTTTGCCAAACACCATTACCATCCTCCTTTGGATTTCACCAAAGCTTCCCCCATAGTCTCAAGACATGTAGCTTTGTGTGTGTCGAGCCTTCTGGTACAGCTCGGCCAGAAGCAGAAACATCAGTAAGAGTGCCAGAATTCAACCCCTCCCCCACCACTGCACACTCATGTCCTGGATCAGGACAGCACGCAGTTAACTGTGCCCTTCTGCACCCCTCAAGGTGTTGAAAAATGAGTCATGAGCATGTTAGCTCTTAGTGCCTTCCCTGCTGGCTGCACTAAATTGGAGCACACAGTGTAGAGTAAATGTAATTGATATGGAGCAAAAATCTGGCCAAGATGACTGATATGATATTGCAGCTGAATTAGTATTAGCAGTAGCTCTGCCAGGGCCACCTAGAGTGGGCACAGAAATATCCTCCTCCCACTCTGCACAAAATAATGGATTGCAAGACATTTTGCAAAGGTAAAAGTTATTACAAAGCTAAGCCACCAGGAGACCACTGTGACTGACTGTCCCTGCCACACAGGTTCTACTCCTGGGTAAGTAATTCATTCTCTGTTGCTGTAGCCATGGGAACAGTGTACTGATCAATGGGGGTCTGGCGTATTTCATATTTCTATCAGCCTTTCTATAGAAACAAAAATATATGTGTCTGCTGCCAGCTTGACCACTAGGCTCACACAAGGAGAGTGAAGGTGAAGACCCTTGCACTGCATGTGAAAATAGAAATGCCTAAGCAGTGCTGAGAGCAAACAAGCGTGGGGGAAGTGAGAAATCAAAAACCTTCATTGCCCAGAGTTCGGAGAGGCCGCACAGCTGAAGTTAGAACATGTCTCTAGGCCTGAGGGATATGTGCTTGCAGAGAGGGGCCCATCTTCCCTTCAGGCCAACAGTGAGAAGTCATGAAACATAGACTTCAATATGGAGGAAATTCTGGGACACCAAATAAAAACTCCCCATCCACCTAGCAGGGTGTCTACAGTTTGGCTCCACTGTGACTTGTGTCCATTGGAATGTACCTTAAAGTGGAAAGTAGCCCTTCTTCCCACTGAAGAGGCAACAGCCATTTTGTGTTCAGACCACAGACAGTGGCTGAATCCATGGCTTGGGGAGGCCTCCAGCCCTGCCCTTTCCACCCAGTGCTCCACCAGAGCCTAGCTCCCTCCTCCTCTGGCTGCTGCTGGTCCCTGTCCAGCTGTCCCCCCAATATGGTTCGGCAGCCCCTTTCAATGTATCTTAAGAAAATAGCTACTGAGCTCTCACAGCTATTGATTCTTCAAGGTGTGCAATGACACATAAGATAAGAGAGGGCAAGACTGAGCTCTACATCATTATTTAACTCAGTGTTTTATTCAGATAAGATATGCAAAGACATTGTGTAATTTTGCTGTGTATGATGATCAGTTGTCTGTGATGCATGTATAATTTACAAACTGTGATACTATTGGATGTGTGTGATCTTATGAGCGTGGTCAGGAAAGCACACTGCTGCCTGAGCACAAATGAGCATGCAGCTATATAGATGCCTGAGGCCTATGACTAAGAGTTGTTGTTTTCCATAAAGGAGATTGTTAGAGAATTGAGAAACCATGTATATTATGCAAGAAAAGAATTTTTTTTTTTACTAAATTTGTTATCGGCTTATATAGCAAATAGTGCCTTACATGTTACCATATAGTAAAGTCTCTTACTACAGAAATATACTCTACATGGTAAATAGTTTTTGCAAAAAATAAAGTAAAATTGCTTGCATTTAAAATAATAGTAAAAAAATAAAGTAATATTGCTTGCCACAGTGATACCTATAATACACATGCCATGACACACATATCAGGTAAAAAACTTTTTGTTTTCTTTTATTTCTGAAATGTTGTAAAAAAGATGGAATGAGCATTTTTTGGCAATAACTTACAAGAATTATTGACTCGTGGTTGCATGAATCTATTTTCTTATAAGTCACTATGACTATTTGTAGTACTGTGGTTCAATTCAGGACAAAAATTTTGCAGCCATGTTTCTACCACACAGAAGACTGATATTATTTCTTGCACTGATGCATGAAAGTCTAATCCTGGATGAAAAACAATTTATATTTTATGTTCCTATTGACAAAATACATTCAGCTATGAAAATTGAAGGCCCATTGCGACATCTGAAAGAAAAAGTAGTTTTTCTACCACTATATATAAAAAAAGGAACAGGTCTCAGTGTAACAAAACTCTTAAGCTTGTGCTTAATTTTAAAGACGTGTTTAAGGGCTTCGCTGAATAGAGGCCTACTGCTGCCAGCATACAGCATCCATTGCAGATTGATTAGTGGACGGATATATCTATCTGACAGCCTTTGTTGCTGTAAATTGGACAGAAGTTATTTTATTTTATTTTAATTTTTTGAGGGGGAAGAGAGCAGTAGTTTTAATAATTCATTGATCAAAGATTTTAATGCCAGCAGGTATCAATATGATTCATTTAATCTTATGTATGGCATAACACAAGTGATAGAATTTCTCCCAGAGAACACTTCCGTGAGCTATTCTGTGTGAGGCGGATCTTTTTAAAAGGAGGAATCCAACATAATATAGTGTTGGCTTATTCTACTTTTCAGTTTTATTACTTGAACAAGAACTCATATTTCCTGGTCTTGAATCATAAAGATTGTCTATCATTTTGGGTAAAGAATTGGGAAAGAAACTACTGAAAGTCCTGCAAATAAAGGAATGCTCACAGCTTCTGTGTAAACATCCACTAAACCTTTCATCATTTTATCTCAGCAGTAGCTGTATTTTTGTTGCTTGCTGAGCAATGTGCAGGATGAGAGAGAAGACTGGGACAGAGGAGCATTGCAGTGGATCTCAGGTTGGCAACCAACGACAACATAGTACCTTGGGACCAGATGGCTACTGGACAAGTGATGTTGGACAGAACAGCGCTAACAGCATCACAAATACAGGGGTAGGAACTGCAATGACAGAGGGGTAGTGGAAACAGTATTAACAGCAATTGCAATGGTGAACGCATAATACAACAGTGAAAGTGCACATATAGTTGGATAGGCCCTTGAGAAGAAATCAGGAGATATGGCTTTTATTCCTGGCTCTGTTACAAGCTTGCTTTGAGGAAAAGACATCCCTTCTGTGTCAATCTTGCCTATTTAGAGCATAAGCTCTTTGATAGCAAGGAATGTCTCTTACCAATGTGTTTGTACAGCACCTAGAACAGGGCCCCAGTTTCAGGTAAGGCCTCTAGGTAATATTGCAACTTAAATAAGACTTTACAAAGCTTGTCAAAGTAAAACCCATCTAAGAGAGTGTAGTACATTATTTTTTATTCTCACAATATAAACTTGCGGCTATTAAACCACTTTAAAGTTCTCATCTAGAACAGCAGCCTGAGAGCAGGATGGGCATGAATTCTGTAAGTTATTTTATTTGGTTAGGACCAAACTCTGTCTGGCAATTATGTGGGTACATAGCAGGCCTTATAGGGAGGGAAATGATTCATTGGCAGAATGGGGAATGAGTCTTGACTCTTGGTTTCCTGCTCTAGCCACTAGACAATGACCTCAGCTCATTGCTTAACATTTCAAATGATTTTCCACTCCAATTCATCCCAAGAAGTGGGTTTATCCCCAAAAGCTTATGATTCTGTATATTTTGGTTAGTCTAAGGTGCCATAGGACTCCTTGTTTTTAAAAGTTACAGTCTAACATGGCTACCCTTTCAAGATTTCAAATGGATGATGTCCTTAATGTACCACACCTCCTATGGGTATCCCTCATTTTAAAACCAAATTAAGTCTATCCCATAAGTCCCGTTACCTCTGTTTTATGATTGTAAATACCAAGTGTGCTAAAATAAGAATGTGCAATAAAAGACTATGTTATCTAGTATTCTATGATCTGTGCCCAAGCATCTAGAATGGCAAGCTTCTAGCTCTGTTATTCTTCTCCAGCACATGGTTTGCTTCCGTATTGAAAAATCACATTTTTATTCAGCAAAAGAGGAAGTGTGCTTCAGGCTAAATCCTACAAAATTTAAAGGGCTGACTATGCAATATTAGCAGGGACAAACTCACACTGCAGCAGATCTCCAATAGAACTTTGTCATGCACTCAATTAATTCTGGATTTTCTTCCCCTTTCAGTTCAATAGAATTGTGCTGTGTCTCAATGTACTATGAAGTGTTAGACCATAATAGAAAATGTTTTCTGAGGCACAACAAATAACTTTTAATTCCCCGAGGAAATGTCCTCGGTATTCTGGGCTCTAAAAACCCCACGCGCAGTGTTGATTCTCTTAAATACCCTGCTAAGTTTCTCATCTAACAGTATATTTCAGCAAAGAAAAAACATTATTTAAAAAGCCAGTTTCTTTGTATTGCCACATGGCCACATGGACAGACAGACTCCACAGGATGTTCTTAGGAGCCCTTCGGTAGAAAGACTCTCAGACATCTGATTTTAGTTTTCAGACTATGCCATCTGCTGTTGGAATTGCGAATGAGTCCATGTATTGCAACTGCTCAGCAAACCCAGACTAAACAGTCTGGCAGGGCAGGCACTGAAATCTGCTCCCCTATCTCAGACTGAAGCTTGGGAGTGAATGGCTCTTTGCTTTCCTATGGGGGTTGAACATCCCCAGAAGGGTTGAGTCTATCATTTTAAAGAATCTCGTGTCAGAACAAACCTCTTAGAACTTGGTCCTATGCTTCTTGCTGAGGATCATTATGTCAAGCATAATTTTACCCAAGAAAAATGTGGGATCTCATCCTAAAAGGCAGGAAGTAAAAAAGCTGCAGCCTCATTTTGGAGCTCCCTGCTCTCCCCCCCCCCCCCTTCCATGAATACAAGCAATCCAAACCCAGTAGCACTAATGAGATGCAGGGGCATAAGCGATATGTCTGTCCCAAGACATGCTCCCCTGCCCCCCTACAGATACCTTATAGCATCTGGTCTCCTTGTGAATACAGGGGACACGGAGAAGCCACTCATCATGCCATAGAATCACCTACTCTAGACTGAGTGGGTCCAGTCTGAGGTTGCTATTTCACAGCCGCAGAGGAAGTAACACATAATAGCACAACTCTTTTCCAAGGCAGCTGTGTGGGGACACTGCATCTCCAAGAGAAAACTAAAATCAACCATGAACCTTGGGATACCCCATGGCTTAGAGAGCCAACCCCTTTACCCATCCTATGTAGTGGGCAACCCTGACCTCTGATGGACTATGGAAGAAACTCATGGAATTTGCCACATCAAGTTAGTTTGTTCTTTACATAAAGACAAATATGATCTCTTGGGCAAGGTTAGTCCTGTCCACCCTAACTTAGGAAGCCACCTTGCTATAACTGCAATAGCAAAGTTATACTATTTGGTTCTGTCCATACTCCAGTTCTAGTTATGCAGTTGGAAAGAGTTTTTTGTTTAAAGATCAAGATGCAGACCACACATCTATTGCAGGAAGAGTGGATGCTCCACTGCTGCTATTTCAAAATAACTGCTCCCCAGAGTCATTCAAAGTAATTACATCCCAGTGCTTCCTGGGGCTCTGTGATGGGGTGGGTAGCCCATTCCCATTCTGGGGAACCAAGTTCAGAGGCTCACCCTATAGTCTAATCCTGGCAAAAGCCCCTGTAGGCTGGGCATTACAGTTCACCACAACCCGGTCAGCGTGGTAGTGAGGCCCAGTGGCCGTCTCTCTAGTGCCCCCAATCTGTGGGGTAAATATAGTCCAGCGGCCAATTCTATAGTGCCCCCAGTCTGTGGGGTAAATATGGCCCAGCAGCTGAGTCCATGGCGCCCCCAGTCTGTGGAGTAAATATGGCCCAGATGTTACCAGTTACTCAATAATGATATACTCAGTAATGATAACACTTAAGGTTAAAACTAGGATCTGATCTTATGATTTTTGTTCCTGACACCAGAAGTACAGGTCCCCTGACAACTGTATCTATTACCAGTGGATTAACTGGGCCAAAATAAACGCAACTCGAATGTAAATTTAACCAATCTATTAAAGAATTTGAAACAATACACAGCATATGACACTGACATCAACCCCAGTACAACCAGTTATGAACCAACCCCACACCCTCGAACTGGAAGAGAAAAGAAGATAGCAAAGGATTCCCCAATCACAATGAGGTCAGTAGTTAAAATACTATACGGCTGTGTCTATACTGGCAAGTTTTTCTGGAAAATCATCTGATTTTCCAGAAAAACTTGCCAGCTGTCTACACTGGCCGCTTGAATTTCCGGAAGAGCACTGACGATCTAATGTAAAATCATCAGTGCTTTTCCGGAAAAACTATGCTGCTCCCGTTCGGGCAAAAGTCTTTTTCCGAAAGACTTTTGCCCAAATGGGCCAGTGTAGACAGCACGGTAGTGTTTTCCGCAAAAAAGCCCCGATCGCGAAAATGACGATCAGGGCTTTTTTGCGGAAAAGCGCGTCTAGATTGGCCATGGACGCTTTTCCACAAAAGTGTCCTGCCAATCTAGACGCGCTTTTCCGAAAATGCTTTTAACGGAAAACTTTTCCGTTAAGAGCATTTCCGGAAAATCATGCCAGTGTAGACGTAGCCTACAGGTGTATGGCTTAGATGGAAGATGGCATTTCACTTTGATGGATAGAGGAAGAAGCAAGCCTAGGACCTTCTACCATTCAGCAGGTGACCTGCTGTTCGGGAGCAACACTAGGTGATCCCACAGAGATGTTATTCCGGCTCGGGTTAATCACAAATCCCTGAGATTTGGAAGGGCTTTCACCACAAGGACTAGGATTCCGGAATGAGGCACAGGAACCTAAGAGCTCTGCTGGATGTCCCCTAGACACAAATCCTCACCCTTTGGTAGGGGCTATGGAGGGAGGCGCCCACAGTAGCTCATAGATTCCTATCTCTCACGCAGCTTCTATCCTGCAGCTTGATGGTAGGTCTCTCCTTCAAGCCTTCACTATGAAGAGTGGACGCAGGATGACTAAGAAGCCGTGGCGCACCAAGGGCCGGAGGGAGGGTGATGGAAGAGCAGCAGCAAAAGGAGGAGCAGGAAGAGCCTGGACCCCTCAGGTGACAGTTCTTTTAAAGTTTCTTAGGCAGGAAAAGACAGGGCTGAGTGCACTACCTCTGTGCCATGTGCAAAACTGTCCTGTTCTGTGTGCAGTGTGGCACGTCTGAGGTGTTTTCCAGATTTTCTTGGGAAAAACAGGTTGAAGCCAGTTTTATATGCTTCAGTGCAGAGCACAATCCAAGATGGAGTTTGTTGAAACAAAACAGAGTCCATTATAATATAAAAGTCCTTACACAGCGGCTGAGTTTATAGCTCCCCGTCTGTGGGGTAAATATGGCCCAGCGGTCAAGTCTTTAGCGCCGTCATCTGTGGGATACGTATGGCCCAGCGGTCAAGTCTAGAGCTCACCCCGGCTGTGAGGATAGATATACAGCCGAGCCTTTAGCGCATTAGATTGGTTTCCCCCTCTGTGCCCATGGCCCTGTCAGTGGTAGATGGTTCCCCCCACTATCTTGGCGGGGAATTCTCCCCGAAGCACTCTGAGTCCGCCAGGATGCCTCCTGCTCCCCACTCCTGTCTGCTGGCCTGCATAGTCCCCACCTGTGTTGGTGAATGCAGCTGCAGCTGGCACAGCAGTGGCTGGTGCAGCAGTGACTGGCACAGATGTGGCCCGTGACTACAGCGTTGACAGCTGTTGCTCCTGTGCTCTTGTAGGAGCTCCTTCCCCTCCAGTGGCCAGCCCCAACTGAGCTGATTCTCTGGCCTTTATACTGGGTCTGCAGTTGGAGCATGCCCAGCAGGGCTGCGGGGGAGGGGCCTTCTCAGCCCAGCAGACCTGGTTAACCCCCATGACCAGTGCGGGGTTGGTACACCCCGTCACAAGCTCTAAGTCAAGGTAGTGAGTCCACATTAAGGGAGCCTGCCTCGGACTAATTTTGAGGCTTCCCTGTAGTGTGGACATGCTATTTCAAAATAGTTATTTCAGGAGTGATTATTTCATTTCAAAATAATTTCCTAGCATAGACATGCCCTTCGAGACTAACAAAAATATATTTAGTATCATGATCTTTTGTGGGCAAAACCCACTTCATCAGATGAATTGAAGTGGAAATAACAGAAACCAAGAAGTAGTCCCTGTCAAGATGCTAAGTGTTTTCAAGAGGTGCTAAGTGCTATTCCTGGAGAGGCAAGGAAGCTGCAGCCTTCCCTCCCTCTCCCCCTTCCCTTCCCCCCCCCCCCACAAACTTTGAAATGTGCTCCCAAGCAGAGCTCCTAATTGCAGCATGGGCATGCGTGTGGAATGTGAGTTTTGCAGAAGAGAGGTGCCCCTGGGGCAGGGAGTCAGTATTTTGTTTACAAACAGAAGGCTGATTAAGATAAGAAAGGGCTGGTAATTGCCTGTAAAACAGGAATCCCTCTGCAGGAGGTGGGGGTGTTGAAGAGAGAGCGCAGGCATTTCAGAAGAAATACGGCCAAATCCAAAGTAGAAAGCCAAAAAATAGAAGTTGTATTTGATTAAGAACAGGAAGATTTGTCCCTCCAACTTTCTTTCAAGACAAAGAGCTGCCAGAAGTCCGGAGCCTAGTTATTTTCCTTTCCTGCCTGCATTGGTTCAGATACCTCAGAAGTATCAGTTTTTTCCTCAACTTTAAAATATGGGGGTGTTTGGTTTTTAAATATTCACCCAATCACTGCAGGGTTGTGTTTAGGAGTCTTCTGGAAAATAATTAGCCTTTCAACCGAAGTGGAAGCATTGTTGCAAGCTCATGATTGTGTCACAAGTCTTACAGTAATGATAGTTTTCCTTAAAGCTTCAGCTCCTGGTGTCAAGTGGTTATGTGATGATTTCATTCTTCATTCTGAAACAGAAATGAAGTTTCTAACCCTTGTGCCTGTGGAGAAGGCTTCAAAATAACACCTCGCTGTACCAGGCAAGGTTCCCTCCTCTAAGCCAGTGGTCTCCAACCGTTTTAAGCATGAGATTACTTTTTGAATCTAAGTGCAATCCAGGATCCACCTCAAACACCCTTGCCCCGCCTCCTTCTTACCCCTTCTCCAAGACCCGCCCCTGCTCACTCTGTCCTCTCTCCCTCCCCCATCCTCACTCACTCTTATCAGGCTGGGGGCAAAGGACTGGGTTCGGGGGAAGGGGTGTTTGGATTCTGATCTTGGGTTAAAGGATTTGCAGTATGGGAGGGGTTCTGATCTGAGCCTGGGGCAGGGAGTTGAGATGCAGGAGGGGGTTCAGGGTGCAGGCTCTGGGAGGGAGTTTGGGTGCAGGGGGACTCAGGGCTAGAGCAGGGGTTTGGGGTGCAGGAGAGGTTCAGGACTGGGGCCAGGGTTTGGAATGAAGACTCCAGCTGGGCACCGTTTACCACAGGTAGCTTCTGGGGGCTGGTGCAGGGGACTAAGGCAGAGCAGAGAGTCTGTCCCAGCCAGCCAGGAGGGGACATGTCCCTACAGGCTGGGAGAGACTTGCTATTTTGTCCTCAGCAGGGAGCTGCTGCTGTTGCGGAGGGAGAAGTGCCCTTCCCCAAGCCAGGCAGCTCCATGTGCAAGTCTTGAGCCCCTGGGTGGACGGAGCTCAAGCTGTGCTGCCTGGCAGCTTAGAGGGAACCTTGCTTATAGGCTCAGTCATCTGAAAGCAAACAAAAAGAACACCAAACTATTATTTACATAATCTCATGATTTCAAAGCCAATTTCAGGAACTCAAGCTTTAAAGAAAACAATCATTAAAGCAGATCTACCAATCTGAAATGGCCCCCCCTGTCAAAATACAATCAACACTTTTAAATTTGTTAAATTAGGTCTCAGGGGGAAAATGCAGTTAAGATGAGTATTTCCTGCTTAGATGTGCCTTCTGTAAGAGAGTATGTTCTAGATGTAACAGTGGTGTTTTGGCTAACCCATTGGAGCAGGCACTTTTAAAGCTAAAAGCATGAATCTCTACAGTTTAAGACACAGATTCTATAGTGAGGGGGCTGCAACAGATTCAAATCCTCTGTGGACTGGGGACAGCAAGGGATGTATAACATACTGGCCATATATGGCCACTGGATTATGCTTAGTTTGTGCAGTTTATAATGGTATTAGAACCACAAAACTTCTGAAAAGTGTGCTGAGGAAGGGCCTGATACAAAGTCCACTGAAGTGAATCAAAAGATATCCAGACCTTACTGAGCTTTGAATCAGGCCCTGAAATGGGGAGTATAATGGAAATGATTTTGCACTGTTAACCACTCCCACTGGCAGTCTAGCACAATGTTCAGTTAGTAAATTCCCTTGGGAAATCTTTTCAAACTAGTGTGTGGTCCATTCAAAAGGAAAAATTCCTACTTTTTCAAAGCATTGAGCCCCAGATGCAAGTCAAGGATGAGTTAGCATTATCCAGAGAGGAGTAAGGCAAAGAAGTTATCCCAGTCTGCCTTTCAGTTTGGAGGCATAACTTTAACAAGTGAGGTCCTTGGGGTCATCACTACAAAACTGATTCAGTGTGCCTATTTTCTGCAGCAAGCAAAAGTCACACTGAATCTGACTCAAGAGAATAGGCAGAGTGGAAAAACAATGGCATGTAGATGAACTACCACAGAAAAGGGGGTGGAGAATGTGATGCTGTACAATGTTCAAAAAGCAAGATAACTAGTTCCACTGATACACTCACCATTCTTACCACATTGTAATAAATCTTGTACAAAGTATGTCAGGTATGGTATCAACGGAAAAGTTACGGACTACTCAGCATAATACTCTGTTTATATGCATCTATCTACCTTGTATCTGAAGTTATGAAAATTTGCTATGTATCTGTATCTCAAACGTGGTGTGTTCTTGGGTGACACCTCTTCCCAAAGGCAAAACTACTTCCATGTTAACTAGCATGCTTTATGGCTCATTAAGGACAATTAATGGGACCCTTCCAAAAATTCCTCAAGTAGCATATACTCAATGAATGCCTCATGACTCAACAAGACATGTGATAAGGCTCTATGATCTAACACTCCATCTTTTACCAATAACTTTCCATGCTCTTGTGATCCTGGACCCCCCGTATTGGCCAATAATGTTCCATTGCACGTGGGCTAAGCTATAAATTGTAAGGTAGCTTGTGACATCACTGCTTTGTCTTCATTCCTAGTTCTCATCTCTGGACTGTGATTTTCTATGGAAGCTTAAAACAAAAGACTGAATATTCCAAAATCTATGTGGGAGAACCAGAAAGACTTATTATAAGCTAGAAGCTATCACTGTTATCATCCTGACTTGATAACTATGAAATCTATTCTAATGTAAATTATTCTTTTAACCATCTAATAACTCTTTTTTCTTTTTTTAATTAAACCTTTAGTTTTTAATTACTCATAGAGCTATATGAGGACCTGCACCTCCAGCTGCTCCCAGGGGATAAGAAGGGACCTGATGCCAGGCAAGAACCTGACTGAAGCAGGAGTTGGAACATGGTCCCCTTTGTAGCCTGGGGGTGAAGTATAATATAATTTATGTGGGTATGGCTCACCAATCTGACTAGAAGGTTCTAGGTTTTGTCCTCCTTCCCCAGGTCAGAAAGGTTGAGGGCTATAAAGCTTTATTTCTGGAGGTGGAGCACAACAGCAGCCATGTTCACAATGAGTACCAAATTAAAACAATGTTTACTATGACTGGTATTAAGATGGCAAACAAAACAAAGCACGCAGCACCGATCGCACCGATTGATTCGTCACCCATGAGGATAGCATTAACAAAGTCTGATTATATAATTGTACTTATCTAAGTATACAGAGTGTGTTACCTAGTATAATACCATACTTACATACCCTTTTCCCAGAAGGCCCAAGCATGGAAGGGCCAGCCTCCCTCCGCTAGTGGGACTTGGATTTTTGGTAAAAGGTGAAATATGGAAAACTTAGAAGCAAAGAGACTTTGAAAGAATAAGTAAAGTGAAGCAAAGAGCTTTGATGTGAAGGAAAGAGATGCTTGACAAGGAAGATTTCTTGTATCTCAACTGCTGTTATAGCTTTTTTATGGGCTTCCTTGCATCATTAACACCCAAACTCTAACAGCCATAAACAGATTTCCACACCCTGAGATTTTGTGGGTACACATACTTGATTGGATGGTGGTAGTGGGACATCTTTTGAATATGCATGAATAAGATCATCCGATGCCCCTCTTGGACCTGTTCCCTGACGTGCAAAAAGTGTCTACTACAGACAGTAGGTGTCTGAGTTATTCTTTCTCCTCTTATTCATGAACTACAAAGATCAGTCCGGCTATGTCTACACTACCAGGAGCGGCCTGAGGCAGGCTGTGGCAGCTGGTGCCCTAGGTGGAAGGCGCGATCGGTGCCCCCGCCTACATGGCCATCAATGGACGTGACATCATCATAGGGTGCCCGGGCCAGCAGCGCCCTATGCAACTGCCTAGTTTGCCTAGGTTCACGGGCCACCCCTGTACACTACACTTCTTTTTCTGACTTTTTTTTTGAAAGAGGCTTTTCCGAAATTTGGCTCACCCACACTGGGCCAAATTTTGGAAAAACCTCCTCTTTCGGAAGAGCCCTTCTTTCTCATGAAACGAGGTTTACAGGGCTTCCGAAAGAGCGTGTCTTCTCTTCTGCAAAAAATATTGGAAGAGCAGACACGTTCCCTGGACACTCCATAGTGTAGACATAGCCTCACAGAAAACTACTTCCAATGAAAGAAGCAAGCAACAAGAGATAAGCAAAGCACTTGGTCACACTTTGCTGCACAGCTTGAGAACTATAAAAATGTTGGAATATTAAATCAGATGAGGTGCTGGGGCTAAAGCTGCTCTTTTATTTTCATAAGTGATGTGACAAGGCCAGAGATGCTGGAGCTATGAACTGTCAAACTTAGAGGTGCTGAGCTCAGTCCTACCAAGCCCTAGCACAAGTTAGGCACTGGACACTAGGCAACAGCAGCAGCAAACTCCTTACAGCAGGGCTACTCAACTTTGGGGGCCACAATGATACTCACAGCACATGCCAAGGGCTGCAGCTTAAGAGTGCTTGCATATATATGCAAATATACATGCAAATAGCGTCCTTCATACTGACAGGCATGAATACAAATCACTTCCCACAATGCCGTGGTGCTCCTGGCACCTTCTCCTAGGGGGCTAGAAATGCCGACACCCTGTACCCGTCTGTTCCAGCCAGTCCGTCCGCTCACGTCTTTCAATGCTCAGTCCACCTGGGAGACTCCTCGCCATTGTGGAGTGTGTTCCCAGTGGAGGCCACGTTCAAAGGATCCCGCATGTTGTGCCCCGCGTAAACCCAAACCACACCATGGGCCGCAAACAAACAGGCTTGGTTCAACTTCTTTTCTCAGAGGCCTTGTAACTTTTACTCTCCAGATCACCCTCACATGCAGTATTCCAAGATAATGGTTTCATATGCGTGTAATCTCAATTTATAGCAACAAAGATTCTTCAGATCAAAGCAACAATCCCTGCTTTATTCTGAATTGGCACACTAACTAGTTCAGTGAGTGAATTAATGATGATACAAAGTGTGTTGGTACTCAGAACAACTGGAGGCATATAATAGATGTATCCTAGGCAAGCAATCACTATTTTCAGAAGACTGAGCTGATTGTGTTAAAGAGGCATGTAAAAGTATCCATGGCCAACAGAAAGAGGGTGAAAAATATGCCTGGGATTTTAAGGACGAAAGGGATCATTAGATCATCTAGTCTGACCTGCATGTCACACTCTTCCTGAACTGGGCCCTATTGCATGTTCTTGGCTACAGCAGTATATCTTTAAAAACAATTAAAAAAAAAAAAGCATGCCATCTTGATTTGAAAACATCAAAGGCTGGGGAACGTACCACATCCCTGAATAGTTTGTTCCTATAGTTAATCACTATGATGGACCACCCCCGCCATGCTTTATTAAATGGACTTATGGACACAAATGTGCATAACTTGAAGATACTTTGGACAAATTATCTCACGTAACCTATTAATCTTAATGTCATAATCCACTGGATCTGTATATTTTATTTTGGTGTATGTATCATTCTTGTGTGTAGAGTTAGATATATGGAGTATCAAACCCTTTATGGTTTTAAATGTGCAAATGAAAGCCATCCAGGGTGTTTCCAGTATTGGGACGCGTCAATGTCTGGGTAATCAGACCTGTAAACAGTCTCTCTTGTTCTTTGAGTCCAAACAGTGGTTGGTGTTAGGAAGTCACCTGACCACCCCAACTGGTAGGGTCTGACGAAGTAACTTTCAATGTAAAGGTGGAATATAGAAACAGAATTCCCACCCAGAGTGGAAGCTATAAAACAATCGGAAGCTAACGGACCCTTTGTCTTTGGCACTCTCGGGGTGTGTCTATACAGTAGGGCTTAACTCAAAATAAGCTACGCAAAATTGAGCTATGTCAATTGTGTAGCTTATTTTGAAATAGCTTATTCGAAATTGGAAGTGTCTACACAGCACTTATTTAGAAATAGAGCACTCGTCCTCCAACTTCCCTTACTCCTCCTACAATGAGGATTACAGGAGTTGGAGGAAGAAGTCCTCCAGCTTGACAGTATTTTGACATTATTTTGAAATAACTGCCTGCTGTGTAGACACGGACTAAGCTATTTCAAAATAATCCTGCTGTGTAGATATACCCTCAAGAAGATGAACCACAGACCCCAGGGAGAGGAAACTTCCCTGGTTTGAAGACTTACCTGGAATAAGAACAGTTTTGGGGTGAGTTTATAATAAGTTTGTGATAAGTATTAGAAATAGCTATGCATTTTTGTTACTTTAAATTTGCTTGTTCTCACTTACAACCACTTAAATCCTACTGTTTGTCCTTAATACATTCACTTTTATTTACTATCAAGCCCAGTATAAATAATTGTTACCTGGGGGAGCAATCAGTGTGTATGTCCTTCTTTCATTGTTAAAGGGAACTTACCTAAATAATTCATTTGAGGTTCTGATCCCATTTGAAGAGTGGTTTCCTTGGAAGCTGGGCCATAAACTGCCTTTTCCTCAAACCTGAAGTGTTTCAGTGTCTGTATTGCTCCTTGGGGGTCTGGGGTGGTTATCTCAGCTCTGTGCCATGGCTGGGGGAGACCAGATGAGCTGCCCCAGCAGGACAGGGTAGTCAGAAGCCCCAGAGACCAAGAAGGTGGATGTTAGTGGCTTTGTCAGCATCCTGGGAAGCACCCCCAAGGGGTCTCCTGTGACCACACCCCGTCACAATCACCCTCACTGTTTAAAAATATGCCTCATTTCTGATTTGAATTTGTCTGGCTTCAGGTTCCAGCAGTTGGGGCTTATTATGATTTTATCCCTCTAGATAAGAGAGCCCTTTAGTACCTGGTATATTCCCCCCATGAATTTATTCAAACACTATAAATGGGTCACTTCCAATCTTCTTTAGAAGCTAAACAGAATGAGCTCTTTAAGTCTCTCACTGTAAGGCATTTGTTTAGCTCTCTAATTACTTTTGTGGCTCTTTTCTGTCCCTCTCTAATTTTTTTCACATCACACTTAAAATGTGGACACCAGAACTGGACATAATTCTAATACCAGGATATGTCTACACTACCCAGCTTTGTCGAGGAAACTAATGTCAACATGCAGAAATCGACAACACCAAAGTCATCATTGCCTGTTCTGTCCCCTGTCGACAGATTTGTGTTCACATTGGGAGCTTCCCTGGCGATGGCAAGAGCAATGCACTGTGGATATGTATCCTAGAGTGCCTGGTGACACCTTGGCTACGTCTACACTGGCCCCTTTTCCGGAAGGGGCATGTAAATTTCAGCAGTCGTCGTAGGGAAATCCGCGGGGGATTTAAATATCCCCCGCGGCATTTAAATAAAAATGTCCGCCGCTTTTTTCCGGCTTTTAAAAAAGCCGGAAAAGAGCGTCTAGACTGGCCCCGATCCTCCGGAAAAAGTGCCCTTTTCCGGAGGCTCTTATTCTTACTTCAAAGTAAGAATAAGAGCCTCCGGAAAAAGGCGCTTTTTCCGGAGGATCGGGGCCAGTCTAGACGCTCTTTTCCGGCTTTTTTAAAAGCCGGAAAAAAGCGGCGGACATTTTTATTTAAATGCCGCGGGGGATATTTAAATCCCCCGCGGATTTCCCTACGACGACTGCTGAAATTTACATGCCCCTTCCGGAAAAGGGGCCAGTGTAGACGTAGCCCTTATGTTTCCAGGAGTTGTGAGCCCGCAGAATATGCAGGACATTTTGGGACTGTGCAAAACATCACCTCGAGCACTGCTTTATTCAGGAACTTCCAGCATCCTTTCCTGCCTGTTTTTCCTACTGTCATTCTTTGCTGTGTACTCTGGCATCTGCAGCGAGAAAGAATGGATCCCACACTTCTCTTGCATGCTCTATTAGCTATAATGAAGACCTCACACAGGGCAACAGACATTATCTTGAAATTACGGACAAAGGAAGAAGACTCGGAGCAGCCTGACAGTGTGCATGATATGGACAGTGGCAACCTGTATTTGATAGTCCCAGACCAGCTGTGCATGGTAGATCGGTGCTTTGAGACTAGAGAAAGCAAGGATAGACTCGTGGTTATGATGGTAGCCTTTGCTAGAGCAGACCTGGATTCCGTTTCTGCCTCCATCAGAATCCCTGTGTGAACATGAACAAATCATTTGATCTTATTCAACACCTTAGTTTCCCAGCTGTAAAAAAAGTTACTTTCCTGCCCTACGAGGAATAGGTGACTGGGGCCTCCTCATACTGGCTCCAATACTAGCCAGCCCAATCCCACAGCCAGGAGCTCTCCCACACTGGACAATGTCTTAGTACAGCTGGAAGAAGCTCTGGCCCCACCCTTCTGCTATGGCTCTGGCCCTCCCCCTTCTGCTCCCTGCTGAGCAGGCTGCTGGGAGGTACTTAACCCTCCATGCCCCCTCCACTGTAGTTCTCTTTTTTGACAGGGACAGATACACTCAAGACAATAAGGGCCTTAGAGAATACAATGATATGGGGGTAAGAGGCTGTGGGAATGGGCTGGCTAGGTTTCACATTGATGGTGTTTCTTGAGGACAGAAACTTAGTGTGGGTCACAGCTGAGAATGCCAAAAATAGGGCAGATACATGGCAAACTAATGATTATTCTAACACTGAAATACACCAAGTGAGTTCCTGTATCACCACACTAACTAACAAGAAGCTAAAAACACAGCCTTCTTAGGCAATCTAGTCCTTATCTGGTCCTTATGATGAGAGGTTACTGAAAACCAGGTTCATCATACAGTAAAAACCCTTTTATCTGCCATGCTACAGGAACAGGGGCGCTGGTAAATATAACATGCTGGTTAACAAAGAGGAGTGGGAGAGGAGGAATGCAGGGCAGGAGCATGGGTGAGGGGCACAGGCTCTGATAAGGGCTTAGGCACAGAAGGGGCTTCTGATGCCAGGTGCGAGGGTGGGTGAGCACCTCCAGTGGTTCCTGCAAGCAGCTCCTGATTCCTGTTGCTCCTGGTGGAGGCATGATCAGGCTTCCATCTGCACCATCTGCAGGTGCTGCCCCCACAGCTCCCATTGGACATGATTCCCGGCTAATGGAGTAAGCACTCAGGGAGTTAGGATGGAGGCAGTGTACCTGCAGAGCCGCCTGGCCATGCCTCCACCAGCAACAGCAGGGACAGGGAGCCACTTATGAAGGGCACCAGAGATAAGCAATCCCATCCCCCTTCTGGCTTCAAGTTCCTCCCACATCCTAAGCCCTGCTCCAAGCTATCTCCTGGACTAAATGAATGGAGATGCCTATCTCTTAGAACTGGAAGGGACCTTGAAAGGTCATTGAGTCCAGTCCCCTGCCTTCACAGCAGGACCAAGTACCATCCCTGACAGATTTTGCCCCAGATCCCTAAATGGTCTTCTCAAGGATTGAGCTCACAATCTTCAGTTTAGCAGGCCAATGCTCAAGCCACTGAGCTATCCCTCTCCCCTAAAAGGAACTGTAGTCAGCAGGATTCAAACCTGCACAGGGAGACCCTAATGGATTTCTAGTCCATTGCCTTAACCACTCGGCTACAACTACTGCTCTCTCTTAGAGTATGCTCCCAAAGCTCTTTTCATGCTTCAGCCTCCTCCACAAATGCACTATACACTGACTTTCTGTGTGGCTCAGAAATGCCAGTCGGTGAAGTGCTGGATAAAAGAGCCTTTACTGTATACAAGGTTCTTCTGATCCCAAAAGATCAACCAGTTCCCCAAGTCAAAATGTACACTTTAGACCTTACCAATCTTGTGTGTAGAGTTAGATTAGATATATGGAGTATCAAACCCTTTATGGTTTTAAATGTGCAAATGAAAGCCATCCAGGGTGTTTCCAGTACTGGGACGCTTGAATGTCTGGGTAATCAGACCTGTAAACAGTCTCTTTTGTTCTTTGAGTCCAAACATTGGTTGGTTTTAGGAAGTCACATGACCACACCAACTGTTAGGGTCTGACCAAGTAATTTTCCATGTAAAGGTGGAATATAGAAACAGAATTATCTTTTATCTATTTTAGTATGTTAATTCACATGTCTATCACTACTTTTCCTAAAGCCTTATTTAGTAATGTTAACTCTCATAAAATGAATATTAATAAGCAAATAATGAATACAATTTATACCCATCCCGAATTATTTTTACAGAATTTCTAATTAAATCAACACATTCCTATGCTACAAACTAACAGGTTACAGAGATTACAAGGAATCTGACCCTGAAGATGTTATGCAGAGCCAATGAGGATAAGTGAAAGACACAACAAAGTAGAGCAGCTGCATGCTTATCTATTTTTCTAGGCTGCAAAAAGAAGGGAAAGAGCAAGTCCAAGGATAATGCCTGCTGTGGCTGACCTCCTTTTCACCATTCCAGACCAGTATTCATTTTACATATGCCAACAGCACCCACCCTGAGGGCCTGGAGGCACCATGAGGACTGGCCGGGAGGAAGATGGGGGAAGTGGGGCTGGCGAGGGAGATCGGAAGGAACTGGCTGGTGGGGAGCAGGGCTGGTCGGGAGGTGGACGGGGGGAGTGGGGCTGGCTGGGGGAGATCGGGCAGGGGGCACGGGGGGGGCGGGGGACCGGCCGGGGGAGATCGGGCGGCGGGTACGGGGGGGGGGGACGGGACCGGTCGGCGAGGAGCAGGACTGGCTGGGAGGAGGTTGGGGGAGCGGGACTGGCCGAGGGAGATGGGGGGGGGACGACCAGCCAGTGGGTAGCAGGGCTAGCCGGGAGGAGGTCGGGGGCAGTGGGGCTGGCTGGGAGGGAGTCGGGGGAGCGAGGTTGGCTGGGGGGGAAAGAGCAGTTTAAGAAAGCATCCGATATTCAAAGGTGGTTTGGGGTAGGCAGGTTCTTATACTGGCATTTGGCCAGGAGACTAGGATGAGGATTTTTGAGCTCTAGAGTTTTGAGCTCATTTTCCCTCTGTTCCAAAAAGCTGTCTCTCCTGCAGCTCCCTGCTGGGACATTGATTCCACACTAACTCAAAGAGAAGCACTTCCTACTACCCATTACAGTATTCCCAACAGCACGTTGTTTTCTTTAGAGGTCACTTAGCTAAGTACCAACAACCCTGATGCTGCTTATGTTGTGAAATATCATAACACCACACTGCTCCGGGGCTACTCAACACACGGCCCTGTATGTTTGCGGCCCGTGGTGCAGTTTGGATGTACACGGGACTCAACACAGGTGAGATCCTTTGAACATGCCCTCCACTGGGAACACACTCCACAACAGTGAGGTGTCTCCCAGGCAGGGTGAGCATTGAAAGACACAAGCGGATGGGCTGGCTGGGTGTACAGATGGTACGGGGTGTCTAGCCCCCCAGGTAAGAGGTGCCGGGATCATCAGGGCATTCTGGGAAGTGCTTTGTATTCATGCCTGTCAGTGTGAAAGATGCTATTTGAATATATGCAACCACACTTAAATTGTGGCCCGCGGCACATTCTGTATGTATTATTGCAGCCCCTGAAGCTTCCAAAGTTGAATAGCCCTGCACTACTCTATGGATGCAGGCAACATGTAATAGCAATTTAACTGAGGTCAAAGAAATGAAATGTTATAGGCCTTGATCCTACAAACTGCTCTGCACAGTTAATTATTATTGATATAAATAAGTATGTTCACACAATGCTCCTTGGGTCGTGTAGTATGTCTACAGCTCATAAGCTAAGGAAAAGTTATTTACTTGTTCCCATAACATAAGAACTAGGGGATCACCAAATGAAATTAATAGGTAGCAGGTTTAATATAAATAAAAAGATGTACTTCGTCACGCAACACAGAGTCAATCTGTGGAACTCCTTGTCAGAAGATGTTGTGAAGACCAGGACTTTAACAGAGTTCAAAAAAGAGCTAGATACATTCATGGAGGAAAGGTCTATTAATGGCTGTTATTTGGCATGGGTAGGAACAGTGTCTCTAGCCTCCGTCTGAAGCTGGAAATAGGCAATAGGGATCCACTTGATGATTACCTGTTCGTTCTGCCTGGGGGCATCTGGCATTGGCCACTGTTGAAAGACAGGATACTGAGCTAATTGGACCTATGGTCTGAACCTGTATGGCCATTTATATGTTTGCTTGGAGTTTAAGCTAGTATTCACAGAAATAGCAGTGCATCATGGGTAGCTATCCCACTAAGCAAATAAGAACATAAGAACGGCCATACTGGGTCAGACCAAAGGTCCATCTAGCCCAGTATCCTGTCTGCCAACAGTGGCCAGTGCCAGGTGCCCCAGAGGGGGTGGATTGAAGATCCCTCTCCAGCCTTCGACAAACAGGGCACGGGCACCATTCCTTACCCCCTGGCTAATAGCCTTTTATGGACCTAACCTCCATGAATTTATCTAGCTCTTTTTAAAACTCTGTTATAGTCCTAGCCTTCACAGCCTCCTCAGGCAAGGAGTTCCACAGGTTGACTACACGCTGTGTGAAGAAGAACTTTCTTTTATTAGTTTTAAACCTGCTACCCATTAATTTAATTTGGTGTCCTCTAGTTCTTATATTATGAGAACAAGTAAATAACTTTTCTTTATTCGCCCTCTCCACACCACTCCTGATTTTATATACCTCCCCTTGGTCTCCTCTTTTCTAAACTGAAAAGTCCCAGTCTCTTTAGCCTCTCCTCATATGGGACTGAAGTTTTCCGTTAAAAGCATTTTTGGAAAAGAGCGTCTAGATTGGCACGGACGCTTTTCTGCAAAAGCACTTTTTTGCAGAAAAGCATCCGTGGCCAATCTAGATGCGCTTTTGCGCAAAAAAGCCCTGATCGCCATTTTTTGCGCAAAACAAATCTCAGCTGTCTATACTGGCCCTTTTGTGCAAAAGTTTTGCGCAAAAGGGACTTTTGCACGAACGGGAGCAGCATAGTATTTCCGCAAAAAGCACTGATTTCTTACAGTAGGAAGTCAGTGCTTTTGCGGCAATTCAAGAGGCCAGTGTAGACAGCTGGCAAGTTTTTCCAGAAAAGCGGCTGATTTGCAGCCCTTTGCATAAGAACATAAGAACACAATTAATGGGTAGCAGGTTTAAAACTAATAAAAGAAAGTTCTCCTTCACACAGCGTATAGTCAACCTGTGGAACTCCTTGCCAGAGGAGGCTGTGAAGGCTAGGACTAACATAGAGTTTAAAGAGAAGCTAGATAATTTCATGGAGGTTAGGTCTATAAAAGG
Source organism: Pelodiscus sinensis (assembly GCF_052426305.1). Taxonomy (NCBI): domain Eukaryota; kingdom Metazoa; phylum Chordata; order Testudines; family Trionychidae; genus Pelodiscus; species Pelodiscus sinensis. The sequence continues at coordinate 20,800,317 of NC_143054.1, forward strand.
CTATTAGCCAGAGGATAAAATGGTGTTCTTGGCCTCTGTTTGTCAGAGGCTGGAGAGGGATGGCAGGAGACAAATCGCTTGATCATTGTCTTCGGTCCACCCTCTCTGTGGCACCTGGTGCTGGCCACTGTCGGTAGACAGGATACTGGGTTAGATGGACCTTTGGTCTGACCCAGTACGGCCGTTCTTATGTTCTAAAAACTGGCCAGTCTAGACACAGCCTAAGTTCGAACTAGAGATGCAAATGTAGGTGACCGAAATTGCTAATGAAGCAAGGTTTTAAATATCCCGTGCTTCATTAGCATGATCTCACCGGCATGTTACTCTGCTTAACAGCTGTTTCAAAAGTTAAAGTGCGCGCCGGGATGCGTCAGGTCGAACCAAACCCCTTGGTTTGAACTAACGTTACTCCTCAACGTTACTCCTCATGGATCACTGGCGTACATTTGACTGATATTAACATGGAGAGGTCAGAGAGGGTGCAGATGACAGAATAAGGAGCACTCCCAACAGACACTGCAGCCAATGGAGAGGAGTGTGGTCCCAACACGTGGTAGCCATTGTCCAATGGGGTAACAAAAATGATTATAGATTAAAACACACACAAACAAAATTGAGAACAGCAAAACCTATGACTCTTTCCCCACTTAACGAAAAAATGGTAAATCATACTTCTTCTTAGTGTATGTGCAATATGCCGCCGTGAGGTGGCACCTGACCAGGATTCATCACTAAATTTGGTCTGCTAGTTGGATCATTAGCTTTCCCAGCTCAGGCTGGGTACTGACAAGGACAATGTAACTGGAACAGTTTGGCTAAAATCAAACAACATACAAAGTATAAAATTAAAAGATTTTTCCCTTTCCATAATTAACACTGCCAGAACTTCCCTGTGGGAAGGTTAACAATATCACTAACCTGCTGCAAAATGTGTGAGAGTTAGGGAAAACAGCCTGTTTTCTGCTCCTGAGCGCAGCTTCTTTCAGTCCACAGAGGACTCATAGCCCTTTGCAAAGCAATGGGCCTAGTTGCTTTCCTTCACTGCGTCTGAGTCCAGCTACAGGGAACCGATTTAGCACACCCAAAATGATCACACCCAATTCCAGAAACTGGACATGGGCAGAGTGTGGGTGGGGCAGCTTGGCAGTTTGGGAAGGCATTGCTTTCCCCTGCTACCGTGGAGATCAGAATCAGGCCCGTGGAGGTGAAGACTCTTGCATTTAGTTTCTGGCCAAAGGAGAATATTCTAGGAAAGATGAAAGAAAATTGGGTAAGCGGCTTTAGAGTTAGAGAAAGTCTTAGGGTGTGTCTAGACTACCTAGTTTTGTCGACAAAAGTGGACTTTTGTCGACAAAACTATACCTGCGTCTACACTACCGCTGAGTTCTGTCGACATAACGTCGACAGAACTCAGCAGTTTTGTCGACGCTGGTATACCTCATTTTACGAGGCATAACACCTTCTGTCGACAGAACTCTGTCGACAGAAGGTGTTATTGCCTGTACATTGCGTCCAGACTACGGAGTTCTGTCGACAAAGCAGCTTGCTTTGTCGACAGAACTCAATGTGTCTGGACGCTCTTTGTCGACGGAAGTTTTGTCGACAGTATCTGTCGACAAAACTTCCGTCGACAAAACGCGGTAGTCTAGACGTACCCTTTATTCTTCTGTCACTTACACCTGTTTGACATCAGAGTTAAGTCTGTCAGTTTGTATGTAGTTCTTTCTGATTCACACCAGCACCTGTGCAGAGAATCAGGCCCTGTAATTTTAATAGTACAGTCTGATCAAAACATTCTCAGATGTGCTTGTTCTTTTTAATCATGAGAGGAAAGCTTGTTCCTTGTCTCCCCTTACACAACTTTCACAACAGCTATGTTGTTAACCGGACCTGCCTTTCTTGTTTCAGCTTTAGTATCTCTAAGCTATATCCTAGGCTATGTCTAGACTGCAAGCCTCTTTCGAAAGTATCTTTCGAAAAAGCCTCTTTCGAAAAAGAGCATCTAGACTGCAAGCAGTACTTTCGAAAAAGCAAGCCGCTTTTTCGAAAGAAAGCAGTGAGTGAGTCTGGATGCTCTCTTTCTAAAAAGCCCTGCTGGCATTCAAGGACGCCTTTTTTCGAAAGAGCACTTTTGAAAAAAGGCGTTCTTCCTCGTGAAATGAGGTTTACCGCCGTCGAAAGAAAAGCCGTGTTCTTTCGATTTAATTTCGAAAGAACATGGCTGCAGTCTAGACGCAGGTGAAGTTTTTTCGAAAAAAGGCTACTTTTTTTGAAAAAAACCCTGAGTCTGGACACAGCCCTAGTGTCTATCAATCCACAGGAGATTTGGAAGTGCTAAATAATTACCACAAACTTGTTTGTTTGCTGTGTCAGTCTCAGAGACTCATAGACTTTAAGGTCAGAAGGGACCATTATGATCAACTAGTCTGACCCCCTGCACAATGCAGGCAGAATCTCACCCACCCACTACTCACCTATATCTCAGATATTGAAGTCCTCAAATGATGGTTTAAAGACCCCAAGATGCAGAGAATCCTCTCGCAAGTGACCCGTGCCCCATTGTACAGAGGAAGGCGAAAAACCTCCAGGGCCTCTGCCAATTTACCCTGGAGGAAAATTCCTTCCCGACCCCAAATATGGCGATCAGCTGAACCCTGAGCATATGGGCAAGACTCACCAACCAGACACCCAGAAAAAAGTTCTCTATAGTAACTCCTATCTTCCCACCATTGGCCTATTTACCACTGATAGTGAAAGGTCAATTAATTGACAAGATCATGTTATCGCATCAAACCATCCCCTTCATAAACCCATCTAGCTTAATCTTGAAGCCAGATAGGTCTTTTGCACCCACTACTTCCCTTGGAAGGCTGTTCCAGAACTTCACTCCTCTAATGGTTAGAAACCTTCACCTAATTTTGAGTCTAAACTTCCTAATAGCCAGCTTATATCCATTTGTTCTTGTGTCCACATTGGTATTGAGCTTAAATAATTCCTCTCCCTCACTGGCATTTATCCCTCTAATATATTTAAAGAGAGCAATCATATCTCCCCTCAGCCTTCTTTTGGTTAAGGTAAACAAGCCAAGTTCCTTGAGTCTCTTTTCATAAGACAGGTTTTCCATTCCTCGACTCATCCTAGTGGCCCTTCTTTGTACCTGTTCCAGTTTGAATTCATCCTTCTTAAACATGGGAGACCAGAACTGCACACAGTATTCCAAATGGGGTCTCACCAATGCCTTGTATAATGGCACTAACACCTCCTTATGTCTACTCGCCTAAAGATACCTCACCTAATGCATCCCAAAACCGCATTAGCCTTTTTCACAGCCATGTCACATTGGTGGCTCATAGTCATCCTGTGATCAACCAAGACTCCGAGGTCCTTCTCCTCTTCCGTTACTTCCAACTGATGTGTCCCCAGCTTATAACTAAAATTTCATCCTATTACTATTACTCCAATTTACAAGATCATCCAGATCTTTCTGTATGATATCCCAATCCTTTTCTGAATTGGCAAAAGCTTCTGAATTACATCTCTGCCACATTTTTTTCATTCCCCCTAATTAATGACTGTTGATTAAACTCTGTCTAGCAAGCTATGAATACTCAGTATCATAAGGCTATAAAAATCACATTGGTTTCCATAGGTGCCTCATTGGGTCAATAGTTAGAGCTGGTAAAAAAAAATCCAATTTTATTTCTGCAAAAGCCTCTTGATCAGAACCATTTTGCTTCACATTTTGTGCTGAAATTTTTGATTTTCAAAAGTCAACACAAAATAAAAATTTCAATTTGAAATAAGTGCAATTTTTCCTTCTTTTACCAAAACATGGAATTTTCAATTTGAAACATAAAAAAAATTTGTTTCATGTTCAATATTTTCATTAAAAAATCAAAAATGTTGCCAAAAATCAAACCATGGTATGAAACATTTTGCAATGAACTTTCATTTTAAAAATTTCAAAAAGCTCTAGTAACTCAAACTAATGCTGAATGCGCACACAGTAATGCTCAAACACTTCCTGATTATTAGGGTGTGGAAGGTTGCCCCATATTTTACTGGAAAGATAATGATATTACATTTGCAACAAGCCTGAAGTATTACCTATGGATTCTTGAATTTCATCTACAAATTCCACTGGCCACAATGAGCTTCTCCTAGACTCTCAGGATTTGGAAGGTTGTATCTGTATCAGTATCTACCAACTCACGTTGTATTAATGTGTTATATATTATTATATACAACGTGAGTTGGTAGATACTGATACAGATACACACCCTGTCAAGAGTGTCCTCTTTTTTGAAAGTTCAAATATGGTAACCCTAATCAATGGTAATTTGTGTGTTTAATAGGCCAGTTCTTGAAACTGGAACCTCCGCTGTTAAATAACTAACAAGTACAACCCAAATCCAACAATGCACTTAAATATGTGCTTATCTTTGTCAATGAGATTATTCACATGCTTACAATAAAACGTGATTAAGTGCTTTGGTGAATTGGGGCCTAGTTTAATAAAGTTACAAACTGATGAGAGCTTAATTCCTCAGAATCAGAACCTGAGAGCTCTCTGTGGTGAGCAGGCTCCCAGGCTGTCTTTGTTGAAAAAAAAATCAAGAGAGAATGCAACAGAACAGCAACTTCTCAGACAAATAATGAATTGGCAATGGTGGTCCCAAAAATGATCTTTCCAGTTCGTGTACTGGTAAAAGTAGTCACGCCTAGAGGCACTGAAATAAAGTATACTATGATTTAAGGCATGTACTGTATGTTGTTTGTGGGGAAGGAGAGAAGAAATATATCTCCGTTTTACAACTAGGAAATTAAAGTGAACATAAGCACCAAAGAAGTCAGGCACCTAACTTTATTGACTGACTTGAATGGGAACACATCTCTGACAATCAGGTTGTTTTTATTTAGGTGCCTACTCATGGATTTATGAGTCTAACTGACCTACTTATGTTCCCTCAGGAAATCTTTGGAACAGGTTGGTACAGAACCAGTCACTGGTATGAGTCAAAGGATATGGATCCTGGCCATGAGCAGACTGGTGCCAGGAAATAAAAATCATTCTCCTAATGCACTGTTTGTCAGACGTTTATTACAAGCTTGTCTTTTCATGTCACTCTTTACATAAATTATCTTTATTTAATAATTTGCAGTAGTGCCATAAACATCAGTGAGGATCCACAGAAACACTGCGCCAGTAACCATACAAATACATACAACACCATGATTGCTGCCACAAAGAGGTTACCATATTGTTCATTTTCTCTCTTGTTCATTTCCAGGAAGATGCTGTCCCATTCAGAATAGTCAAATAAGGAAAGACTTTTTTTTATTCTACCATTCATCCATAGAGCAACTCCATTAGAATAAAAAGGAGTTTTGCCAGGGCCATTTGGGCCCTAATCTTGCAATGAGCAATGCAAATGGTTAACTTCACTCACTGTGAATAGTGCTACTAGAGCCCATGGAACAACCTCTATGTAAAGTTATGTAGTATGTAATTTTTGGCAGGGCATACACCCCCATATTGGTTATGGAAATGTTTTGAATATGAATATGCACAACTTGAATATGCTTTATGCAAAATGTGGCATGTAACCTTTTGTTGAAGAGCTTGTAATTTGTTGAATGTATATATTCTATTTGTATGCATGTATCAGTCTTGTATGCGAAATTGAAAATATGAAGTGTAAACCTACTTATTCATCTAGGTCTTCTAGTGAAAGCCATTAGTGGTACTTGAAGAACTTGGGTACGTCTACACAGTAGGGCTAAAGTCGGAATAAGCTATGCAACTTCAGCTACTGTCACTTGTGTAGCTTAAGTTGAAATAGCTTATGTCGGCTTTTGGCACTGTCTATACAGCAGGAAGTCGAAGGAAGAATACCCTTCCTTCGACTTCCCTTACTCTTTGTAAAATGAGGGTTACCATGAGTCGGCGTAAGAAGTCCTCCAGCTTGATATTATTTCGAAATAAAGGCTTGTAATGTAGACGTGCTCTTTGTTATTTCAGAATAACGTCAGTTATTCCGAAATAATGCTGCTGTATAGCCCAGTGTTCAAAATAATAATCTGTAAATAGTTTTGTTTTTCCCTGTAAGCCTGAGCTGTGCTTGGTCCTACAAAGATATGTGACCATGCCACCTGGTGTAGGAATCCACCTTCAATTTTGTATTTTTCAAGGGTGCGGTGGACGAAGGGAAGAATAGAACAAAAACTTCCTGTTCTGGGGAAATTCAAGGGATGGGAAGCAATCAATGATTGTCTTCAGCTGATTTCACAAAATGCTTCCCTCCACAAGAGGACATGAAGAGGTCCACAAACAAAGAATACTAACCAAGGGAGAAGCTGTTAAACCTCTGGTCAGAGAAAAGATCATCTCTGGCTTAAAAAATTGTATCTGAAATAAGGATTAGGGCATGGAATTATGTTTTGTAACCATTTATTTTAGGGTATGTCTACACAGCTGGGCTAAAGCTGAATTAAGCTATGCAACTTCAGCTACATGAATTGCGTAGCTAAAATCGAAAGAGCTTAATTAGGCTTTTGGCGCTGTCTACACAGCAGGAAGTCGAAGGAGGAACACTTTTCCTTCAACTTCCCTTACTCCTTGTAGTATAGACATGCACTATGCTATTTCGGAATAATGTCAGTTATTCAAAATAATGCTGCTGTGTAGATGTACCCTTAGTGTATTAGGCTTAGCTGGCATGTTTTGTTTATTTTAGCTTAGTAACTTAGTTTGATTTCTCATCACTTGCAACCACTGAAATCCTACTTTTTATATTTAATAAAATCACTTCTCTATTCTCTTTATTATCAAATCTAGTGTAAATATTTGTTACTGGGGGGGGGGGAGATCAACAGCTGTTCATATCTCTCTTTCACTGAGAGCAAACTTTATGAGCTTTCTCTGTGTAAAACTTTTATACAGAGTAAGATGGATTTCGGTCCTGTTTGGGGCTGTGCTCCTGTGTGCTGTCAAGTACCTGTAACTGAGCCCTCCCTGAGCTGAGTTGTTACTAGTGTTTGTGATACTATGTTACTGCAACTTAGTGTCTCGGAGATAGCTGGGGGTATTGGTTACGAAGAGTTTGAGAAGAGTGTCTACATAGCTGGACACTACTGACTTCCTAAGGAAACTACAAAACATCGATAACCTCCCCAATAACACCATCCTTGCCACCATGGATGTAGAAGCTCTATATACCAACATCCCACATGAAGACGGATTACAAGCAATTAGAAACACTATCCCAGAGGACACTACTGCCAACCTGATAGCAGACCTATGTAACTTTGTTCTCACCCACAATTATTTCCAGTTTGAGAACAACTTATACCTCCAGATCAGCGGCACAGCCATGGGTACACGCATGGCCCCACAGTATGCTAACATCTTTATGGCTGACCTAGAACAACGTTTCCTCAACTCCCGTCCCCTTTCACCCCTCCTCTACCTACGGTACATCGATGACATCTTTATGATCTGGACACATGGCCAAGAAACACTGGAAATATTCCACAGAGATTTCAACAACCTACACCCCACCATCAACCTCAGCCTGGACCATTCTACACGAGAGATCCACTTCCTGGACACCACCGTACAAATCAACAATGGAAAATTAGACACCACTCTCTACAGAAAACCCACCGACTCATACAGTTACCTACATGCATCCAGCTCCCATCCAGAACACACCACACGATCCATCGTCTATAGCCAAGCCCTTCGATACAACCGCATCTGCTCTAACCCCACTGACAGAGACCAGAAGCTTCAGGATCTCTACCAAGCATTTATAAATCTCAACTACCCACCCAGAGAAATAAAAAAGCAAATTGAAAGAGCCAGACGAATACCTAGAAACCATCTACTTCAAGACAGACCCAAGAAAACCAACAATAGAACACCACTTGTCATCACCTACAACCCCCAACTTAAACCTGTCCAACACATTATCAATAAACTACAGCCTATATTGGAACAGGATACCATACTCAAAGAGGCTCTGGGAGACAGACCCATAGTCTCCTATAGACAACCACCTAACCTCAAGATGATTCTTACCAACCACCACAGGACATACCACACTAATACCAACCCTGGTACCTTCCCTTGCAACAAACCCCGTTGCCAGCTTTGTCCACATATTCATTCTGCTGATACCATTATCGGACCTAACCAAGTGAGTTATAAGATCAAGAACACATATTCCTGCGCATCCAGAAATATAATCTATGCTATCATGTGCCGAAAGTGTCCGTCTGCTATGTACATTGGACAAACATCTCAGACACTTCGCCAAAGGATTAATGCCCACAAAACAGATATCAGACAAGATCACAAAGAGAAAACAGTTTCTTGCCACTTTAACCAGAAAGGACACTCTCTAAATGACTTAGCCACCTGCATTCTGCTACAAAGACCTTTTACATCTGCACTTGAAAGGGAATCCTCTGAACTGTCATTCATGTTAAAATTCGACACTTGCCAACAAGGACTTAACAAGACTTTGAACTTTCTCACCCATTACCAAGACAGTTTCCCCAATTATCACCTGTAATACCATTAACTCACAAACATCCCACTCTCCCTACCTTTAATATCAGGAATTCACAGACACTTACCTTCCTTCCTCCCCCTTCCCACCCCCCCGCATCCCCCTTCTGTTCTGCAATGTGATTTGTCCTTTTCATATTTGTTTATTTTTTTAATTGTATCCTTTGGTATATATGGTTGTGACTGGCTCTTTGGTATATATGGTTTCTTCCACTATTTGATCTGAGGAAGTGGGTCTGGCCCACGAAAGCTCATCATCTAATAAACCATCTTGTTAGTCTTTAAAGTGCTATATTGTCCTGCATTTTGCTTCAACTACCCCAGACTAACACGGCTACATTTCTATCACTACTTGGCAAGGAGAGTTTCTGAAGATGGAGATGTTTCTGACAAACTGAAAGGCTGGACTGGCTTGTGGCAGAAGCAGAGCTTTTTGTTATTCCCTTTATGAAAAAAAGTTTTATTTAGCTTTCCATCAGCTATAACTTAGTCCCCTCCCCCAAGCATCTGTGAATAAAGATTTTTAGGAGGGGGCACTACTGGTGCAAATCTTTTCAATGCTCTGCATCACTTACTGAAAGAGCTACACTGCTTGAGCTAAAGGAGCAATGCCTATAGCTATTAGCAGTAATAGTCTGTTAACGTCTCTGCTCTGAAAAGGAACACAACTGCACATTTCACATGCATAAGCAACTGTACCTGCCACAGAGATGTTATTTAGTTGTGAATTAAAGCAAAAGTGGTCTCTATACAGCTGTGTTTGGTAAGGAGGTTGGTGCACAAGACATTCTCTCTACATTATGATGTAGTCTGCACTAATAAAACATTTGCCAATTCCTGTTCTAGAAAAAACTGTATACATATTTTTAAATCACACCACAGTCCATTTAAATCTAGAATAAATATTTTAGATCAAATTCACACCAGGTGCATATAACTCCAGGGATCTGAATTAAATTACATCAGGGACTAAGTAGATCACTTGATCCTTTCATTGATTCCTTTTATCCCTATTCATAAGAATATGCTCTGCACAGTGAGAACCCTATAAACCCGACATTGTCATTTTCAGATGGATCATTTAATCAGTGCTCTCCCGCCACATGAATCCACATTCTGAAACACGTTAGTCATAGTTATTCCAGTATCTCTCTCTCGCTCACCATGTGGGCTTGTACACACAGCTGTCACACAAGGCACGGGACGCGCACTTGCACAACATCCCTGTCCCTTTGCGTTGAACCGATCTGCGGCAAAATAAATCAGCGTGTCTAACCTAAACTCGCTGCACAAACATTTCTGGTCTGTCATGGCCACCGTAAAGCGTCTGCCATCAGACTCTTGTAATCAGATACGTAACCCCCACTCCGCAAAGCGGCCCCCTCCCCCCCCCCAGCCTGGCAGAGATCCCCGTCCAGATTAGCCTGAATCTGTTTATTGCCGCTCCTGGGGCTCCGCCACCAACTTTCCTCGCAGCGCTTTCTAGGGCAGGGGGAGACCGGGCAGCTGGTCGCTTGCAATCTCAGCTGCATGTGCAGCGTCACATGCCGCTCTAGATCCCCGCTGGCGATCGCGGGGGCTCTGGAATCCGGCCGAGTGCGTTCTATACTCTCCGGGGAGAGGGAGAGATCGCTGGATATCGGCCGACTCTCAGCCTAGTAGCGCCCCTCCCTCAGCCATCCCCCCCCCCTCCCGGAGTACTAGAATCCGGCGCAGAGCCATCTAGAAGCCAGCCTCCACTCCCGCTTCTAGGATTCGGTGTAGCCGCTCTAGCACCCGGCCAGCAGCGCCTGGGCTGTTCGGAGGCGCGCCTCCGCGGCACTTAAAGCAGTCCTGGAGGCCGGTCCAGAGTTGTAGCGATCAGCGCCCAGCCGCTTTGGAACCCGCCGGGACCTGAACTCTGCAGGGGAAAAGCTCGGCGATTGAACCCAGCCAGCGGAGTTCTAGAAGGGCGGCTATAGAACCCAGCCAGCGGGGTTCTAGAAGGGGGCGACAATAGAACCCAGCCAGCGGAGTTCTAGAAGGGGGCGACAATAGAACCCAGCCAGCGGAGTTCTAGAAGGGGGCGACAATAGAACCCAGCTAGCAGAGTTCTAGAAGGGGGCGACAATAGAACCCAGCTAGCGGAGTTCTAGAAGGGGTGGTGATAGAACCCAGCCAGCGGAGTCTAGCGGGGGCTGCCCGGTGCAGTCATGCTGGATTCGGCGGTGCGACTGGCTCTGGGAGCTGGCCAGTTGGTGGCTCCGGGACCGCAGCTCTCAGAGCACCTGGCCCTACTACAGGCGCAGGTGCTCGCTTCCCTCTGGCCCATACTGCTGCTGGGAGGTACTGTGGCACTGCTTGTCCTGCTTGGGATGCTTCGGCACTGGGGCCGGACACGGTCGGACCCCCAGCTAGGCGCCGTGGGAGAGGAGGATGGTGCTGGGGCTGCCAGCTGCAAAGCCGGGCGGCTGCCATCACCGGCCCAGCAAACGCACAACGGGACAGCAGGGCATGGACGGCAGGAGCAAACGGCAAGGCAGAGCCACATGGCAAAGGTAAGGACGAAGTTCATCCCATCCCAGCCCAATCTCCTGCACAGGGGGCCTGCCCTCTCCTATCCAAACCAATCCCTAACACAGGGGCCCTCCATACTAATCCCCACTGCAAGTGGCTCAGCCTACTCTCAGCATAGGATCCTCATTCCCCTCGGCAGGGGGCCTAACCCCATCCCATCTTGCCCCCAACACAGACTCCCCATCCCTACAATTCCACTCCTCTCCATAAGTATATCCCAGTAGTGAATCTACATCCCCTCTGCTGGGGGCTCAGAGTCATTTGTTTTTCCTCCTCAGGGGGCTCTATCCATCTCAAGCCCAAGGCTCCTTCTTAGCATAGGAGCACAGGAGTGTAGAATCCTTCTTTTTCTCCCATTCCATCTCCAGTTCTTTCCCTCCATCCAATCCCATCCTCCAGCATAGGTTATCACCTTCACTGGCCGGCCAGCTATCAGATCCCACTGCTCAAAGTGTGTGTTTACAAAGTCCTTTCCTACTCCCTTCTGGATAAAGATACATTATCTAACCTCAGAGCTAGACCCTGCAAACACTAATTTATGAGTGACCCCTTACTCGCATATGTGAGATTATGTGGAACTACTCCATTAGGTATTATGAGCAGGACTAAGACACAGATCTCAAAGGCATTTTTAGGTGCTCGTTTCCCATTGAAATCAATAGGAGTTAGGCACCTATTGACTTGCTGGACTGGAGCCTTTATCTTGCACACTACTTATCTCTTCTAAACAATTCATGGGATAGGACAAGGTTGCACCTTTCCCATCTTTTCTGGGATTGTTCTGCTTTTCTTACTGTTCATGTACTTGTTACTAAATAAGGGCTAAGTGCTGTTTGCCTTGAAGTATATAATAATAGTCCTGTTGATGTCAGCACTAAATGTTTCTTTCTATTCATGTTGCATCAAAACTTCATTTTGTAGTCTGGCCACATGATCTTGATTGCAGCCATACTGATTACCCTGGTTGGGTTTTGAAACAATGGAATGGAGTTTTGATGCAGCATTGTCACAGTTTGTTGTGACACCACAACTAGTTCCATTAAACACTGTGTAAAGCAGAAACCCACATCCTAATTCACAGAAAATAGCTGTGTAAAGACACTACTATGTTAGCAAAATTGTAAACAGTCATGATAGTGCATTGTATGTAAAATAAATGAATATGGTCTGGTCTGTTAGTATTATCTGTTAGCTGCTTTATTCAGGGAGACAGGAGGAAAAAAAGAGCGTATTTGCTGAATTTGTCTTTTAGAATAGTACTTCTGGGACATCTTTTACTCTAGCCGGTAGATACAAATGTGTCCATATTTTCATCATAACTGTTGTTTCCAGGGATTTATTACTTGGCCATAAAAATTACATTCATGGTGAATCTTGGCTAGCTTTTAACTAGTTAGTTCATTTGTCATGAAGTTTTTTTCTTTTGCAAATGAAAACAGCACATTGGCCTGTTATAATGGACTAATAGGTACATGTGCATTTGCAGTGACCACAACACTGAAATAATCATGAAGTACTGTGCCAAAAGCTGGGAATAAGCAACAGGATGGATCACCTGATGACTACCTGTTCTCTTCATTTCTTCTGGGCACCTGCCATTGGCCACGGTGGGAAAACAAGATATAGGGCTAGATGGACCTTTGGTCTGACCTTGTATGACCATCTTATACCTGTGTGAGAAAAAATTTCAGCCAATATGTTACTTTAACATTTGTAGCTGTTTTTAAGGCTTTGTTTACACTTAAAATGTAAAGTGCAGGCGCGACAGCATTGCCACGACAGTGCTTTAAATGGAAAGTGTGGCCACGGCACAAGCACTGGGAGTGAGATCTCCCAGTGATCTATGTAAGCCACCTCCACGAGGGGAGTCTGGTTCACAGTGGCACTTTACAGCAGTGTAACTTGTTGCATTCTTGGGGGGTGTTTATTATTTGAGCAGGAAATCTTTGATCAGGGAGACTGCACAGTCCTGAATTATCAGGGAAGGGGAATGCAGAGGAAGGTAAATTAAAATGCTACATTGGCTCATATGCTGTTACTATACTAAGGTTTTCATCTTTAATTTTTTTTTTGGTACCCTTGGTTCTTGCTTTCACACTGGCTCCTTAAGGGTCAGATCCTACCATACTTACTCGTATTGACTAGCACCTTACTCTGTGGGGACCCGCACTGAAATTGGTCAAAGTGTACATGTGGCAAAATCATGGACCTAAAGGGGTTGGGAGTGGGGAAGAAGGGGAGAACAGGAAAAATAACCTAAGAAGAAGAAAATTTCAACTAAATGAAAAATAGTGCTCATACCAAGACTGTATTCTGCCTTTTCTGCTCATTTGCTTGCCCCATTCCTTTTCTCTTTTCTCCACACGATCGTTTGTAATTTTTCATTGTCTTCCCTGTATAATCTGGAGTGTAATATACTTGAGGCAGGGATCTTATCTTCTAAATACAGGGATGAACAATAATTTTCATGGAGGGGCACCAAGAATTTTGGTAAGTGGTCACGGGATGAACTTTTCTATTACATTATTGGAGAAGATGTGGGATCTGGGATGGAGTTTGACCTGGGACAGAAAACTGGGGTGTGTAAGGGTGTGGGAGGTGCAGGGTTGGCCCTGGCCAGGAGGTGCTTACCATAGGCAGCTCCTGGCCAGCAGTGCAGTAAGGCACTCAGGCAGACAAGCTGCTGCATGTCTTGGTGGCCCCATGCCACTGAAAGCAGCTGACTACTGCTTGCAAACATGTCTCTGCATGCCTCTTGCGGGACAGCGGGTCTCTACACACTACCCATGCCCGCAAGCACTGCTCCCGCAGGTACCATTGGCCCATTTATGGCCAATGGGAGCTGTGAGGATGGTGCTTGGGGGGGGGGGGGCAGTGTGTAGAGACCCGCTGCCTCCCTCCCCAAAAGGGTCACACAGAGACGGGCTTGTTAGCAGCCATTGGTTGCTTCTGGGAGTGGTATAGCCAGGGCCGCGGCAGGCAGGCAGCTTGCCTGAGCTTCCCACTGCACTGTGGGACTTTCAGCAGCCCAGAGGGTCATGGCGAGTAAAGGGGAAAAATTTGGTGGGATGGATCAGGCCTATGGGCTGTATTTTACTCACCTCTGTTCTAATATGTGTGTAAAGTTCAGTGTGCTCATAGAACATCAGATATTAACTAGACTTGGCAAAATTTGGTATTTTGTAATTTTTGTTGTTCATTTTCAAGCATCTTCTTATTCTTCCCTTTTCCCCCCTTGGCCGTGTGCAGTGGATACTAGGGATGTCAGGAAGCGAGTAATTAACTAATCATGTAGTTGATAGAATTTCTATCGACTACACAATTAGTCAATAAAGGAGGAAGCCTCAATCCCAACTCACGCCAGGTTCGGGAGCAACCCTCCTGCTGCTGCGGTTTTGCAGTTTAAATGTAGTAAGAGCCAGGCTGCCTGCCCACTCGTCTCCTACTACATTGAAACTGCAGAGCTGAAGCAAGGTAGGTCCTGGACCCAGCATGAGTCAAAACTGAACAAGCCTGGCTCAGTCCCAGCCTGTGCCATGTCCAGCAGCCCTGTTCACCGGGGGTGTGTATGTTCCAGCTCCCCGCTGGGACCCCTGCAAACAGGTTGCTGCCGGAAAGCAGCCCTTATCTGCAGTGGCTGGGGCTGGTTGCAAACAGAGGCTGCTATGGCAGCAGCCCCTGTCCACAAGGGTCCTAGCTCCCCACTGGGATCCCCCATGGACAGGGGCTGCTCTTTGGGATGTCGAGTGGCCTCTGCTCACAGCAAGCCTGGACCCGCTGTGGGCAGAGGTTGTTTTGCAGCTGCTGCCTCTGATAGAGGCAGCAGCGTGCGGGGAGGAGGGGACGGACAGTCGGCACCGCGGAGATGGTTATGGGGGAACTGGCTTTTAAGCTGGCTTCCCCAGCACCGGCCCCTGCCTCCCCCCCACCTTGCTGCTTCTGATACAGAAGCAGCAAGGGGATGAGAATGCAAGTAGTTGACTCAACTATTCGCTTACATCCGGATACTGGGCACAGCTGGGAATCTGGGCCTATGATTCATGTCCTGAGGAGCTAATATACGAAAATAACTTAAATGAGGATACCGGAGTAGGTGGAATATTGGGTGGTTCCTGTTTGGAAATCCTATATTTGTCTGAGGCCAACTCAAAACCATGACATACCTGATACTTCGGTTATAGCTGAAAAATCCAGTTTAGGAGTCTGGTCATAAATAGATACAAGCTGTTGATGAAACAGACCCAGATCTAGAGTGGCTCCTCTTTTAATGTGCCCTCCTACATTCGTTGTGTTTTCTATTTAAAAAGCCTCCCTTGTATCTGGCGTTTGCTGTATTACAGTATCTGATATAAAGATGAAATGTTGCAGGGGAGGTCCCAGAAAGGCAGCATCAGTGTGTTTGTACTCCAGTATTGTGTTCTGGTCAACAGCACACATCCCCTTCTCCCCCCACCATACATACCACTGTAATCTACATGGGTGTGCATGGAAACGTGCTTAGAAGTCATGCTCCTGGTGCAGGGGTGAACGACTAGGAACATGTTGCCTGGCATGTCTTGTCAAAATGCCCCCTGCACCTCTCTCTGGGGCTATTTAATAAAGTCAAATCCATAATTACACAAAAGCCACAACGGATTAGACAGAGCGAAAAAGCATCACTTTTATATAAAGGAGAAAAGGCATAGAGAATCAGCTCACCCTTGAACATCACAAGCCCAAAGGCCATCGAGCCAGACAGACTTTCAGACTGGCTAAGGAAAGGAGGGATGCAGTTTAATATACTACAGCGTATATAATTAGAAAAGAGACCGTGCTTTCTTGTATGTGTTTGAGTTTATTTAGAATTGTACTAGTAGCTTTGTACAATGATTCGATTCAATTTGTCTCTTACTGCATAAAACCAACATTTTCCTCTAAAAATTAAGGAAGGAAAAATTATGTCAAATAATTATTTTTTTTTGTCAAATGACCAACCAGTGCCATACATTTGTTTGTGCCCCAAAATGAAACCCAGGTGTCTTGACAAGGGAGGAAGGATTAGGAGAGACTTCCAGAGCAGTAGGGCCAGCTTACTGACCAAAATGGGGACACAGATAAAGGAGGGACATGGAATATTGCATGGGGTCTAACTGGCATAGGGAGGGCAAGAAAACTTGTTTTCAGAACAGCCATACTGGGTCAGACGAATGGTCCATCTAGGGATTATTAGTGAGTGCAGTGAAGTGTACAAATCCCATACTGGAGAGGAACGGGTCCTGGAGCTGCTCTGAGCCCAAACATCTCCAGAGCCTGCACAAACTGGAGGAGGAGCTTAGAAAAGAGCGGAGTAGTTCAGTGGCGGGCAGGCAGTGGAGGTGAGCTAACGTGAGAAGGAACACCACAAGAACACTTGCTCCTTCAGAGCTGGAGACGGTGGCCTGACCAAGTCTACAAAGGAGGGACTGGTGACCAATGTTTCCGCTAATCTTTTTCCATCCCTGTGTGGAATTATTTTTTTATGTGCACTGAGACATGTGCAAAGGTGCACTACCAATAGAAATGGAGTGGGTGCTCCACTAATTACTGGGGCAAAATTTGAATCTCTCCTGAATGGCCGCATAAGCGTACCATTTATGGGGAACACTGCTGGTGACTTTTTGAAAGTCAAAAACTTTATTGTTGTGTTTGCTTCTTTGCCTTGTGGGAAGAGACCAGTCTGGTAAGAAGTGATCCAGGGAGGCAGCTATATAGATCAATTTACCAAATCAACAAAGCATTGAGGGGCTGAGAACTAACACTGAGAAATGCAGGAAAGGCGCCAGTTCTGCTTAGTGAGCCAAGTGGGGCAGAGTCCCCCTGATCAATGGGGTTATATGCAGAGCACCACCTTGGCAATTCTCTTTGCAAAGTCAGGGACCTAATTCATGCTAGTCCAGTGTTAGTATTATAGGAACGACTGACAAAGCCATTGGCCTAGAAGTGAATAAATATCACTGTTGATAAAACTGTAAGGGAATCACAGTTTCTTTTTGGTGATACTTCATTACCACAATCCTCAGTGGAGATAATTTCTTATTTACACCGTGAGTCTAAAAAATAGCACCAGTTCAGATCTCAGAGGAAAAGGTGCCAAATCCCAATTATGTTTCAAAACCAGTATTGATATTACATGACAAATTGTTTCTCGGTGAAAAGAGCTGTGATCAGGGGCGGATATAGGGCAGGGCGGCCGCCCCGGGCCCCGCGCTTCAAGAAGCCCCACGCATGCACCGTGGCAAAGGGGGGCCCCGCAAAATTGGGCTGCCCTGTGCCCCGCAAAATGGTCATCTGCCCCTGGCTGTGATAATTGGTATGCAACATTATAACGATACACATTATGGGACTGAGGGCAGCCCTGAGATTGTGGGTTGTGTCACTTGAGACAGAAGGAAGACTGTTCAATGAGGCCTTTTCACTGCAGGTTTCAACCCTTTTTTTACTGCATCGTGTTTTGGCATGGCATGCTAACTTTTATTGGAGGGGAGGGGTTTGTTTTTTGTTGATTGCAGTTTTATATTTTCAATCTTGCAAGCCACTTTTATTGTAACAGCAAGGACACGTCTGCTACTAGATCCTGTATTCAATATAATGTATTATTAATAGGTCTTGTATGTCTGTCCCATCTAATGAATCACATTGAGTTAGTGTGCAGTTCAAAAACATGTTCCCACTTCATTTGTCCTGCTCAGATAGCGAGCCCTGCTTGGATACAAAATTTGATTCTGCATCTATATATGTATCTGCCAAAATGAACCATGGATATCCACATTGACATCCATGAATGCGGATACCCACAGATATAAAGCAGGTATTCACAGATTTGCAGGTTCTAGGTACAAAATTTGTATCTGTATCTTCATCCATAGACACAAAAAATGAATTGTGTATATAACAGATCTACAGATAGAATCATGGAATCATAGTACTGGAAGGAACTCAAGAGGTCATCAAGTCCAGTCCCCTGTACTCATGGCAAGACCAATCACCTCCTAGAGCATCTTTGACTGGTATTTGTCTAACATGCTCTTAAAAATCTGCAGTGATGGAGATTCCACAAACTCCCTGGGCAGTTTATTCCAGTGCTTAATCACTCTGGGTATGTCTACACTACAGAGTTAGTTCGAACTAACTTAGTTCGAATTAGTTAATTCGAACTAAGCTAATTCGAACTAACGCATCTAGAACTAAAAACTAGTTCGAATTAGCGTTTTGCTAATTCGAACTAGCATGTCCACATTAAGTGGACCCTGAACAGGGATTAAGGATGGCCGGAAGCAGTGCCAGCAGGGCATCAGAGGAGGACTTAGAGCGTGGAGATGCTGTCTCAGGCTAGCCGAGGGCTGCACTTAAAGGGACCCAACCCCCACCCCGGACAGACAGTTCTCAGGGGTGCCCCGCTTGAAAACCAGTCCTGGCTTGGAGTGCCCGGAGTGCCCACATTGGGCACATCACAGCACTCGGCCATCAGACCAGCTGCACTTGCCGCAGGCTGCCATCTGGGGAGAGGGGACAATTGGGGGGCTGCAGGAGAGCTTCCACCCCCAGAAGCCCGCAGAGCCAGCCCAGTCCTCCCCATCGGGGGCTCGTACCCCATTCCTCCCTCACCTCCTTCCACTTACCCTTCCCTAGCCCCTCTTCTTGATGTACAAAATAAAGGACAATTGTGGTCAAAAATGGAATCTGTCTTTATTGAACAAAACTGGGGGAGACTGGGAAAAGGAGGTGGGAGAGGGGAAGAGAGAGGCTAGGAGAGGGGAGGGCAACTACAATGATCAGGGGTTGGGAACAGGTCCCATATGAAGAGAGGCTAAAGAGACTGGGACTTCTCAGCTTAGAAAAGAGGAGACGGAGGGGGGACAGGATAGAGGTCTCTAAAAGCAGGAGTTGGGTGGAGAGGGTGCATACAGAAAAGTTCTTCATTAGTTCCCATAAAGAAGGACTAGAGGACACTGAGGCCGTGTCCAGACTCAGGGGTTCTTTCGAAAAAAGTAGCTTTTTTTCGAAAGAACTTCCCCTGCATCCAGACTCAAGCCGCGTTCTTTCGAAATTATTTCGAAAGAACGCGGCTTTTCTTTTGATGGCGGTAAACCTCAATTTACGAGGAAGAACGCCTTCTTTTGAAAGTTCGTCTTTCGAAAGAAGGCGTTCTTCAATGTAAAGAGGCCGTCTTCGAAAGAGAGCATCCAGACTCGCTGGGTGCTCTCTTTCGAAAAAGCGGATTTCTCTTTCGAAAGATCCGCCTGCAGTCTAGACGCGATCTTTCGAAAGAGGCTCTTTCGAAAGATGCTTTCGAAAGAGCCTCTTTCGAAAGAAGCCTGCAGTCTAGACATAGCCCAAAGGAAAGGAATGGGTAGCAGGCTTCAAACTAGTAACAGAAAGTTGTTCTTCACAAAGTAAAGAGTCAACCTGTGGAACTCCTTGCTGCAGGAGGCTGTGAAGGCTACAACTAGAACAGAGTTTAAAGGGAAGTGAGATCAAGTCATGGAGGTTGGGTCCATGGAGTGCTATTAGCCAGGGGGTAGGAGTGGTGTCCCTGCCCAAGGTTTGTGGAAGGCTGGAGAGGGATGGCACAAGACAAATGGCTTGGTCACTGTCTTCGGTCCATCCCTTCCAGGGTTCCTAGGGTTGGCCGCTGTCGGCAGACAGGCTACTGGGCTAGATGAACCTTTGGTCTGACCCAGTACGGCCATTGTAAGCTCAGGGCTCAGGGTCGGGGGTCTCAGTGGACCCCCTTGATTTTCATGCACACCTGCTCCTGGGTGGCCAGGCTGGCAGCTCTCCTGCCCAAGCCGGCCACTTTCCTGTGCCTAGTGCGGAGATCGTGGACGAGGTCCACGATGTCCGCACTAGCCCAGGCGGGTGCCCGCCTCTTGCGGTCCCGGGCAAGGTCCCGGGAGCCGCCAGCCTGGTCCCGGGAAGAGGGGGAGGGCTGGGGGGCATTGGGTGGGTTGTTCGATCCGTGCCAGGTGCAGGGTCTGCTGGCTGGGTGCTGGCAGGCTTGCACCTGGCACGGGCACCGTAGCCAGCCCGTGCCCCTTTAAGAGGTCCGGGGCCGGAAGGGGGGCATAGAGTTTCCCTGGTGTTGGCCAGAGTGGCCACCAGGGAAACCTGGGGAGGGCTAGCCTCCCACTAGTTCGAATTAAGGGTCTACACAGCCCTTAATTCGAACTAGCTAGTTTGAACTAGGCTTAATCCTCGTAAAATGAGGTTTACCTAGTTCGAACTAAGCGCTCCGCTAGTTCGAATTAAGTTCGAACTAGCGGAGCGCTAGTGTAGCGCCTATCAAAGTTAGTTCGAACTAACCTCCGTTAGTTCGAACTAACTCTGTAGTGTAGACATACCCTCTGACAGTTAGGAAGTTTTTCTTAATGTCCAGCCCTGCAAACCCCGATTGATTTGGTGTATTGAATAATCCAGTCTTATTCTGGAATTGTGTGTGCAATGCAATCAGAGTCCTACTGAAGTCCTCTTACTCTGTTGGTTAAACCAGAGTCCTGATACATCAATATCTTCCTTCCTTTCTGAGACTAAAGGAAACGGGGCTCTGAATAAAGAGAATTAAATTGGATTCTGAAAATTGTAATTAGAACAGCATCATTTAGTTGTCCGATTTATATATGATTAAATTGTGACAAGACAGAAAAGCATAGTGCGAAGAGTATGTGTATGTGTTTATGTGGGGTGGGAAGAGGAAGGGAACTGATTGTGAAATGTGGAAGCAAGTTCCTCTTTAGTGGGGAATTTCAGGGAGCCAGTGCAGCCATGGGTGTCCAATATGTTAGGCAGGAGAAGGCTTTACCTTCCCAAACCGCCAGGCACAGCCCCGCTCACACTCCGCCCCCAGAAACGCCTGCTGTAGGTTTTCTGGGGGTGGAACCTCCAGGTGCTCTGGGGCTGGGTCGCAGTGAGCCCTCCTCCCTCCTTAGCTATTCTGGGCCTGGGGAGGCTGGGCCAGGCCATGCGGCACACCCTTCTCCCTCCTCCAGCGCTCTGGGGCTGGAGACACTGGGTTCACAGCACGCCCTTCTTCCTCCCCCAGCTCCGGGGTTGGAGAGTCTGGGCTGCACCGCATGCCCTCCTCCTTCCCCCGGTGCTCTGGGGCTGGAGACTTTGGGCCAGGCTCTGTGGCACAGAGTGCCCTTCTCCCATTCTCAGTGCTCCAGGGCTGGGGAGCCTGGGGCCATGCCGCGTGCCCTCCGCTCTCCTCAGGGCTGGAGAGGCTGAGCCAGGCCGTGGTGTAGCAGGCCCTCCTCCCTCACCAGGTCTCTGGGGCTGGAGCCCACTTGTAACTTGAATTAATTGATTGCCAGTGAGTTTGAATTACCCAACAAATGTTGATCTAGGCATTCCAGAAACACTTCTGGTTTACATTGAGGGCACATCTAGACCAGGGCTGGGCAAGATGTAGCCCGTGGGGGCAGGGGAAGTGCCCAAAGTTAGTCGATGTTAAAAGCAGCTGGCGGCTCCCTTCCCTACCAGAGGTGCGTAGTACCTAGTGGAGCCACCAGTCATTTTGAACAGCAAATGACTTCACGCACTCTCCCGCCCCCAGGTCCCAACTGGCCTAGGGGAGCGTGTGAAGTCTCCTCCCTCCGCCAGAGGTATGTGGCGCCTAGAGGGAACCGCCCGTTCTGCCCTAGGCCCCACCCCTTCTGGGGGAAGAGGTGGAGCCAGCCCGCGACCATGAACCAATGTTCGTGAAGTGGCCCCACTGCAAAAAGCATTGTGCACTCCTGGTCTAGACAGACTGTAGGGTCCACTTCTACCAGCTAACACACATTCAAATACAACTCACTCTGTTTTAAAATGTGTTGTCTGATGCTTTTTATCCTGGTCTAGACATACTCTAGGGCAGGGGTGGGCAATAATTTTTGACCGGGGGGGCCACTTCATCAGTTTTTGAAGTGGCCCTGGGCTGTCCCAGAAGGGGCAGCGCCTGAGGCAGAAGGGGCAGGGCTGGGACACTTCCGTGCTTCACCCCCTACAGGCCCTGTTTGGCCTGGGGGTAGTGTGTGCGCATGAAGTTTTTGCTCCCACCTTCCCCAGAGAGAACTGCCAACTGTTCTGAGCAGCTGGCAGTTCCCTGTGGGTGCCTGCGCCCCTGGCGGTGGGAGATTTTGCACGCTTCCCCTGCCCCCAGGACAATCAGGGCCTGTGGGCGGGGGGGAGCATGGGAAGTCTCTTGTTCCCTGCCCTCACCCTACAAGGGGGTGCCGTGCTTAGAATCAACCGCCTCTCTTCAGCTGGCAGCTGACTCTATGTGCCGCCCTCCCTCAGCACGGTGGGGTAGGGTGGGGGGAGATGTTGCACACTTCTCTCCACTCCCAGGCCTGGATTGACCTGGGAGTGGGGGGAGCACATGAAATCTCCTTCCACCCTACAAGGGGCACCTGGCAGTTGACTTTAAGTGCTGCGCACCCCAAGGGGGAGAGGCGACTTTGCATGCTTCCCCGTTCTCAGGCCTTGATTGGCCTGGGGGCGGGGGAGTGGCAGGA
Source organism: Pelodiscus sinensis (assembly GCF_052426305.1). Lineage (NCBI taxonomy): Eukaryota > Metazoa > Chordata > Testudines > Trionychidae > Pelodiscus > Pelodiscus sinensis. The sequence continues at coordinate 20,822,961 of NC_143054.1, forward strand.
TGTCCGTGGGCTGGATCAACCTGCGTGGTGTGCTGGATCTGGCCCACAAAGGCCCTTTTTGCCCACCCCTGCTCTAGGGTAAATCTCAATATCTGTTCAATATCTTCATCAATGATGTAGATATTGGGATAGAGAGTATGCTTATTAAGTTTGCAGATGATACCAAACTGGGTGGGGTTGCAACTTCTTTGGAGGATAGGGACATAATTCAAAATGACCTTAGCAAGTTAGAGAAATGGTCAGAGGTAAACAGGATGAGGTTTAATAAAGAGAAATGCAAAGTGCTCCACTTAGGAAGGAACAATCAGTTCCATACATACAAGATGGGAAGCGACTGTCTAGGAAGGAGCATGGCGGAAAGGGATCTAGGGGTCATAGTGGACCACAAGTTGAATATGAGTCAACAGTGTGATGCTGTTGCAAAAAAAGCAAACATGATTCTAGGTTGTATCAACAGGTGTGTTGTAACCAAAACTCGTGAAGTCATTCTGCCGCTCTTCTCTGCACTAGTTAGGCCTCAGCTGGAGTACTGTGTCCAGTTCTGGGCGCCACATTTCAAGAAAGATGTGGAGAAATTGGAAAGGGTACAGAGAAGAGCGACAAGAATGATTAAAGGTTTAGAGAACATGACCTATGAAGCCAGGCTTCATGAACTGGGCTTGTTTAGTTTGGAAAAAAGAAGATTAAGGGGGGACATGATAGCGGTTTTCAAATATCTAAATGGGTGTCACAAGGAGGAAGGAGAAAATTTGTTCCTCTTGGTTACTGAGGACAGGACAAAGAGTAATGGGCTTAAAGTGCAGCAGGGGAGGTTTAGATTGGACATTAGGAAAAAGTTCCTAACTGTCAGGGTGGTCAAATATTGGAATAAATTGCCAAGGGAGGTGGTGGAATCTCCCTCTCTGGAGATATTTAAGAACAGGTTAGATAGACATCTGTCAGGGATGGTGTAGACGGACCTTGGTCCTGCCTTGAGGGCAGGGGGCTGGACTCGATGACCTCTCGAGGTCCCTTCCAGTCCTATTATTCTATGATTCTATGATTCAAATGTTATATCCTGGAACATGTTTGTGAATTTCATAGACTACTATTAATTAAGGTTTTTAGCTAACACACATCAGTTGGCAATCAGTTAATATGAGTTGCAGTAAAGCCACAAACTCTCTAATCTAGACAGAGTGTGGGATTATTGTTAATTTCTGTGTATTCTTTCAGCCGATCATATGTGACTGACTCCCTTAGGGGCGTATTACAAGAATTGCAATGTAGTGGTTACAGTATTGTATTCCCTCCCATGATATAACATTTTTAAACATCAATTTTCTAGGTTCCAGTGAATGGTCATCTTCTAACCTGTGTTGGCATGAGAGAAAAAAAGCTACTGAAGGTACCACTATTAGTTCCAGAATTTTCACACTATTTCTAAAATGATATTTGTTTTAAGAATGGTGTTATTTTTATTATGATTTTTGTAAGGATAACATATTGTTCCTAAATATAGCAGTTAGGAATACAGAAAGTTGCCAGACTGGATGAGATCCAAGGTCCATCCAGTCCAATATTCTATCTCCAAGAGTGGCCAGCATCAGATGCTTCTGAGAAAGGTGTGAGACCTTCTCAGGCAATAACGGGATAATCTGTCACCCCTCACAAGTCTCTCGGCTAGTCTACATTACGGAGAAGATTGAGGCTGTTGCAGTCGATCTTCCGGGGTTCGAATGAGCAGGTCTTGTGAAGACCCACTAATTTGAACTAGAGGGCGCTCCTATCAGTGCCAGTAGTCCTACCCTCATGAGGAGTAAGGGAAGTCAACGAGAGCATATGCTCCTGTTGACCTCCTGCTGTGTGAACGGTGCCAAAATGCGATTCAAGATACTTTGACTCCAGCTATGTAACTAATATAGCTAGAGTTGTGTATTTTAAATCAACTTTCCCCTTTAATATAGACCAGGCCTCAAAATTGGTTTAAGTCTAGAGGAACAAGTTTTACTATCTCTCCCAAAATTGTTGTAATTAATTATGATAACTAAAGAGCCTAATCCAAATACAAGACTTTCCATTAATTTCACTGGGCTTTGGATCAAGCCTGAACTGGACAAATCTGTAATACAGTTTTATTATTATTTTAGACAGACAGTTGGCACTGCCTATAGTTAAGGTTGCTCAATGCTTCTTGTTCAGAGATAAGACTGTAATGGGGAAGTGGAGCATATTCAATATGGACCGAATATTTGGTGAACTTAGTTGCCTAATTCTAAAAATCTGTAAGCATGCACAAACTGAATTTTTCAGAGGCTTATAATGTGGCAAAATTTGGGCAGTTTTTCATAGGAATAGCAAAAGGCAACTCTTCTTAATTGAAGTGAATCCCCTATGAAATATCTAGGCCCTGCTGTAAAGCTTGCAGATGCTACAGCATCTCAACTAAGTAGTTGTTAAAAAAAAATCATGTGACAAAATAACAGCTGCAACATTTAAAATGAAACTGAAAAAGACCAAAAAAGTAAATAAAATAAAAAACACCCAAAAATCAGCCTGAGGCAACTACCCAGCATGGGAGCTTTCAGCCTAAATGGTTAAAGTTTGGCAAAGTTTACAAGTAATGGAAAAGAGGGTGTTATAAATGGAAGTGTCAAGCAATCTTAATTCTAGAGAGAGGGTAGCAGACAGGCTAGGTGCACAGAAACAAAAGGGTCTGTTACCATTCCTTCATAAAACTAAGAATTAAAACCCAGATCCCAAAGTATCTATATTCCTCTGCTGATGGCAGATAGCTGTGAAACATGTTAGCAGAGTGTGTGTCACTTTCCCCCTATAGCAGCTGATCCATATACAGGAGACAAGCCTGCAACAGCTAAAGGTGCACCTTTAGTTCAAGTAGTAGAGGTCTGTGCTGTGTATCTAAGGGTGCAAATCCTGCAGATGTCTTGAGGTTAGAATGGTTCCATGTGATAGAATTTCTGGGGGAGAGATGTCCTTTTTTAAATTAGGAAATCAGTTAAAAAAACTACATTACAAGAATGTTAAAGTTGCAACGTCAAGTGGGAAATGCCAGAATTAATGTTGCCTGAACATCCCTAAATAGGCCCTGTTGTCTCTGCATTTGGATGCAATATTTTACTTTCCCTGCCTTGTTCAGTGGACAGGATGGTCTAAGTTCTGACAGTTAAATAAGGTTGTGTAATGAATTGGGTTGCTATCTGTAGGACCCCCTCCCTCATTTGTAGCAAAAGTTGAATGGTGTGTAGTCAGTGAGGCAGGACATGACAGGAAGATCCCAAACTGTGAAATGGGGATAATACAGGCAATCCCTGGGTTACGTACAAGATAGGGAGTGTAGGTTTGTTCTTAAGTTGAATTTGTACGTAAGTTGGAACTGGCATCCAGATTCAGCCGCTGCTGAAACTGACCAGCGGCTGACTACAGGAAGCCTGAGGCAGAGTTTCTCTGCCCCTGGCTTCCTGGAATCAGCCGCTGATCAGTTTCAACAGCAGCTGAATCTGGACGCCTGGGACAGAGCCGCTGGGGCGCTGCCAGGTAGGTCCCCGCAGCGCCGCACCTTGGCGCTGCGGGGACCAACCTGGCAGAACCCCAGCTGCTCTACCCCAGGTGTTCCCAAGTCAGCTGCTGCTGAAACTGATCAGTGGCTGATTCCAGGAAGCCCGGGGCAGAGCAACTGTGCCTCGGGCTTCCTGTAGTCAGCTGCTGGCCAGTTTCAGCAGCGGCTGACTTGGGGACGCCTGGGGCAGAGCAGCTGGGGTGCTGCTGGGTTGGTCCAGTAGCGCTGAGGAGCGGCGTTGCGGGACCAACCGGCAGTGCCCCAGCTGCTCTACCTCAGGTGTCCGTGAGAAAAGCCTGGTCTGCTGGGGGCACACTAGCTGCGCTCCCACCCCCCAGCAGACCAGGGAGACGTGGGCGGCGGGACCGAGACGCGCCGCGGTCCCGCCGCCCGCATTCTCCGCGGCTTTGCTCCGCGTCTCCCTGGTCTGCTGGGGAGGCCCCCCAGAAGACTAGGGAGACGCGAAGCAGCTTTTCTCGCCCCAGAGGATGCGGGCGGCGGGACCGCGGCACGTCTGGGCGGTCCCGCCGCCGCGTCCTCCAGAGCGAGAAAAGCCCCGTTCGTAAGTACGGATCCAACATAAGTCGGATCCGCGTAACCCGGGGACTGCCTGTAATGATTTAGTCTCATAAATTCATTAATGTTCGTGAAGAACTCAGATCAAAAAAGCCCATGAGAAAATTAACAGCGTTTGGGTGACTTAAATGAGGCAGGAGTCCCTTGGAATAAGCATTAGGTGAGCATGTAGGTGAGGGGTGGGCAATAATTTTAGATGGGGCACTTCATTAATTATTTAAGTCAATGGGCGGGTCCAGGACACTTCCATGCTCCCCCTCCCACATACCCTGATTGGCCTGGGAGTGGGGGAGCACGCAAAGTCTTTGCCCCCGCCCTCCGCTTGCCTACAGAGAACTGCTAGCTGTTCTGAGCAGCTGGCGGTTCCCTCTAGGTACCCACCCCCTTGTAGGTCGGGAGGAGACTTCGCGAGCTCCTCCCACCCCAGGCCAATCAGGGCCTGGAGGTGGGAGGAGCATGCAAAGTCTCTCACTCCCTGCCTCCACCCTGCAAGGGGCATGCAGTGCTTAGAGTGAAAGCTCCGCATTCCCCTTGCAGAGTGGAAAGAGACCTCACGTCCTGCCCCGCCCTGCAAGGAGCGTGCAGTGCTTTCACTCTGAGCGCCATGTGCCCCTTGCAGGGCAGGAGGAGACTTTGCGCACTCTCCCATCCCCAGGCCAATTAGGTTCGACTTTACCTTCTTTTAGTGTAGTTTGTTTGGATATAAGGGTACGTCTAAACTACATGCCTCTGTTGGCAGAGGCATGTAGATTTGTTTGTTCAGCAAAGGCAAATGAAGTGGCTTCATTTACATGGCTGCCGCGCTGATAAGCTGTTTGTCGGCTCGCGCGCTAGTCTGGACGTTCCCCCTGTCGACATCAAAGCCCTTTGTCGGCAGCCCCGGTAAACCTCATTCCACGAGGAATAGCGGGGCTGCCGACAAAGGGCTTTGATGTCGACAGGGGGAATGTCCAGACTAGCGCGCGAGCCGACAAACAGCTGATCAGCTGTTTGTCGGCTCAGCACGGCAGCCATGTAAATGTAAATGAAGCCGCGATCATTTAAATTGCGGCTTCATTTGCCTTTGCTGATCTGTCTAATTTACATGCCTCTGCCGACAGAGGCATGTAGTCTAGACACAGCGTAATAGTGGTATGTGTCCCATCTATGTTAAACCAAAGAAGGTTCCCAACCTTCAGGGATCACTGTGAAATGCTTATTTTACGTGAATTTTCCAGCAACACTTGTAACGTGGAAAGAAAAAAAAACCTTTGTATTTAATCCTCACAGTGTAATAGACGAAACAAAAAACAGGACTATGTAGCACTTTAAAGACTAACAAGATACACCAGACTAACAGGGCTACATTTCTATCAGTGTAATAGACCTGACTTCAATTCAAAACTGTCTTAAAGAAAGTCACATTGGACATCTTCCCAATGTGCTTTCAAAGCAATAGCACAGAAAAAGTGTAGGATGCATACTTGAGATAACTGTGTAGTGAGTGAAAGCGTGGGTTGAAGTTGCTCTGAACAATTAAGGGGACAAACCCTGTAGTTCATATCATAGAAAATTGTTCTCCTTCCAGATTAGTAAGTTTAAAATCTAACCGGAAGCAGAACAGAATTTTTAAAATTTTCGTTCTTATTTTAAACAGCCAGTTTATCTTTACAGCTGCAGTCCCATGCCCCCCTCCCAACACAGACAGGAGGCTGGTCTGGCTGGACTAGGCCCACTGCATTCACTGCACCATGGGTGGGTGGGGAGCTGATCCAGCCCAGCCATACAGGAGCCTCCTCCCCAGCTCTCCAGCCCTGCTTGTGGTGTGGAGCAGTAGGCCAGGCCAGGCTGGAGCAGCCCCCATCTGTGTTGGGAGGGGACTGCTGCAGCCCAGTCAGGCTACCGGTAACTATGATGCTTAGCAGTTAACTGGTTAACCGATTAACCACTGACATTCTAGTAGATAGTGTGTATTTCCTACTTTGTTGTTCTGGGGAATAATTGTAAAATGCTTAGAAGATAAAAAGGGCTAAATATCAATATACAGCAGGTGTCTGAACTGGAATGCAGTCTCTAACTTTGCAGATATATCTCATTTTATTGTACAGAGGGTATAATATTCAGGTCTCTGAAATTTGCAGTAGGGTCAGTCCCTCAATCCCACATTTAGGTGTACCCAAGCAAACCCCTGCATCTATGTGGAGTCTCATTGACTTCAACGGGACTCTGTGTCAGTTCATTGAAGGATGAGCACCTTAGTTGTAAAAGCCCTCAGTCTCATCCTCCCTTTCCTCTAATAAGCCTGTAGCTGAGAAATGTATGTATATATTTATATATTTTGTAGTCCAAGAAAAAGAAGAAGATCCAGTCCTCAGAAAAGGGAGCATCAAAAGACCACTTCTTTGCTGAAAAAGACAAGTTGCCAGAGGAAGAGGAAGGTAATGTATGTGCAGATCACTCAGTTGGCAGATTTGTATTGCCAGAAAGAAGTGAGAATTATGGTGATGAAATATTTTCATAGAACAGATGTTGTTTGGTAGTTGGTAGACGATAAGGTCATTGCAGAGAAATGAAATGAATTCTTTGCTTCAGTCTACCTGGCTGAGAATGTTAAGGGGATTCCCACACCTGAGTCATTCTCTTTAGGTGACAAATCTGAGAGATTGTCCCAGATTGAGGTAAATTTAACATTAACAAGTCACTGGGACCGGTTGGCATTCACCCAAGAGTTCTGAAAGAACGCAAATGTCAAATTGCAGAACTATTAACTGTGGTTTGTAACCTATCCTTTAAATCAGCTTCTGTACCTAAAGACTGGAAGGTAGCTAATGGGACGCCAATATTTAAAAAGGGCCCTAGAGGTGATCCTGGCATTTACAGACCGGTAAGTCTAATGTCAGTACCGGCAAATTAGTTGAAACTATAGTTAAGAATAGAATTGTCAGACACATAGATGAATGTAATTTGTTGGGGGAAAAGTCATCATGGTTTTTGTAAAGGGAAATCATGCCTTACTAGTCTACTAGATTTCTTTGAGGGAGTCAACAAACATGTGGATAAGAGGGATCCAGGCGATATAGTGTATTTAGATTTCCAGAAAGCCAGTGGCAAGATTCCTTACCAAAGGCTCTTAAGTAAAGTTAATTGTCATTGGATAAGAGGATAGGTCCTCTCATGGACTGATAATAGGTTAAAAGACAGGAAACGAAAGGTAGGAGTAAATGGTCAGTTTTCAGAATGGAGAGAGGTAACTAGTGATGTCCTCCAAGGGTCCCTCCTGGGACCAATCCTATTTAATCTATTTATAAATAATCTGGAAAAAGGGGTAAAAAGTGAGGTAGCAAACTTTGAAGATGATACTAAATTGCTCAAGATAGTTAAGAACAAAGCAGACTGTGAAGAGCTTCAGAAGGATCTCACAGAACTAGGTGATTGGGCAACAAAATGGCAAATGAAATTTAATGTTGATAAATGTGAAGTAATGCATATTGGAAAAATAATCCCAAATACACATGCAAAATGATGGGGGCTAATTTAGCCATAACCACTCAAGAGAGAGATCTTGGAGTCGTTATGGATAGATCTCTGAAAACATCCACTCAATGTACAGTGGCAGCCAAAAAACAAATGGAATGTTAGGAATAATTTAAAAAAGGATAGAGAACAAGACAGAGAATACCTTATTGCCTCTATATAAAACCATGGTACGCCCCTATATTGAATACTGCATACAGGTGTGGTCACCTCATTTCAAAAAAGATGTATTGGCGTCGGAAATGGTTCAGAAAGAGGCAACATAAAGGATTATGGGTTTGGAACAGGAGCATATGAAGAGAGATTAAAAAGACTGGGACTTTTCATCTGAGAAGAGGAGAAACTAAGGGGGGATATGATAGAGGTCTATGAAATTATGACAGGTATGGAGAAAATGAATAAGGAAAAGTTATTTACTTGTTCCCATAACATAAGAACAAATTAAATGAATAGGTAGCAGGTTTAAAACAAACAAAAGGAAGATTTTCTTCACACAGCACAGAGTCAACCTGTGGAACTCCTTGCCAGAGGATGTTGTAAAGACCAAGACTTTAACAGGGTTTAGAAAATAACTAGATAAATTAATGGAGGTTAGGTCCATCAATATTTATTAGCCAGAATGGGTGGCAATGGTGTCCCTAATCTCTGTTTGTCAGGGGCTGGAAATGGGTGACAGGAGAGGGATCACTTGATGATTACCTGTTTCTATTCACTCCCTCTGGGGCAAGAATCAGGCTAGAGATAACGAGGGAATTGAGACTAGCAGAGGGGCATTGCTGGCACATGATGGCATATATTACATTGGTAGATGTGCAGGTGAATGAGCCAGTGATAGCGTGGCTGATCTGGTTAGATCCTGTGATGGTGTTGCCAGTGTAGATATGTGGGCAGAGTTGGCACCAAGGTTTGTTGCAGGGATTGGTTCCTGAGTTAGAGTTACTGTGGTGTGGTGTATAGTTGCTGGTGAGAATATGCTTCAGGTTGGCGGGTTGCCTGAGGGCGAGGACTGGCCTGCCTCCCAAGGCCTGTGAAAGTGAGGGATCATTGTTCAGGATGCCAGCTATGTACATTGGCCAAACTGGACAGTCCCTATGCAAAAGAATAAATGGACACAAATCAGATATTAGGAATGGCAATATACAAAAACCTGTAGGAGAACACTTCAATCTCCCTGGACACACAATAGCAGATTTAAAGGTAGCCATCCTGCAGCAAAAAAATTTCAGGACCAGACTTCAGAGAGAAACTTCTGAGCTGCAGTTCATCTGCAAATTTGACACCATCAACTCAGGATTAAACAAAGACTGTGAATGGCTAGCCAATTACAAAGCAGTTTCTCCTCTCTTGGTATTCACACCTCCAGATCGGCTGCTAGAAGTGGGCCTCATCCTTCCTATTTGAATTTACCTCATTACCCCTAGCCTGATTCTTGCTTGCATATTTATATCTGCCTCTGGAAATTTCCACTACATGCATCTGATGAAGTGGGTCTTTGCCCACGAAAGTTTATGCTCCAATACATCTGTTAGTCTATATAAGGTGCTACAGGACTCCTTGTCGCTTTTGCAGATCCAGACTAAAACAGCTATCCCTCTGATTCTTGCATTACCATTGGGGTTAATGTCAAACAGGGATTCCCGGAATGTAGAAGAAAAATAGGAAATTTCAAGGACTTCATTCAAACAAACTTTTGTTGTTTCAGTCAGTCTGAGCAGATAATGAGCTATTCCATACCCAGTGCAGAGACATCCTGGAAGAGGTAGGAGGGCAGCAAAATCAAAGGGTCAGATTCTGCCTTGATTGACAACTTGTGCCTGGCCCACTCACTTAACAGCGATTGCACAGCATATCGGTCAGGACAGCATTTTTGATTGCATATGGACAATCAACTCCGTGAGGGATCAGTGTCCCTGAGTGGATCTAATGAGCTAGTCAAGAACTAGGTTAGTAAACTATGTAAGAATTAGTGTTATTTCCAAATATTAAATAAATAATTTTCCTTCAGAGACCTGAGCCTAGAAGCTTCTGTATGATGGCTCACAGCTATGAGTCAAATTAATTGATAATTGAGACAGCAATAGAATAGTGCCCTTTTTGTTAGCTAATATTTTCATTGACACTGTTATCCAAAGCAATTATAAAACATTTATGGCATGTGGATCTGCTATGACACCTTCCCTGAGAAAGAGCGTGTTGTGTGATTTGACATACATAAAGGGCAGTAAATTATATAGTGATATGTCAGCACATAGAACAAACAGCATTGCATTGTAGAGTTCTTACGTATTGTATTCTGAGTTTCTGAGAGTCAAAGGTACCTCAGGAATGGGCACATTCTAATGCTACAATACCTAGGATTGTACATGGTACCAACTGCAGTGGTTGTATTTTGTATGTTTGGCCATTACCAAGATAGTTGTAATACTGATTTTATAATCATCACTGTATAGCATGTCTGTGAGCGTAATTTTTTTCTTTGCCTTGTAAACAATATGGGTCCTATGGGAAAGTTCTCATCCGCTTATAGCAACTAGCAGCATGGAGAGGGCAAACTTTGTTCTGTGTTGTAGGTGTTTGGCAGACCAAGATCAGTAGCCGAGAAAAAAGACACCTAAGGAAAGAACGTCTGAAACAAAAAGGTAAACCTCCCATATATGTTTACATGTATGTACAATATGTATTCCGGCTGGGTATCTTACTTCCTTTTTTCTCCTAGAGCCTGTTTACTTCTCAACTGCCTGCCAGTTTCCTTGTCAGTTTGCTCTTCCACAGTAAACAATTCCCATAATTTAAGCCATTTGCTAAGGAAAAGACAGAATTTTGGAGTTTCAGCTATTACCCCACGCTTTCATGAAAGCCTACAAATATGTTCTCAGGACTTCGAAAAACAATTGAGATTTACAGACAAGGTGAATAAGAGATCTGCAACAGTTAGGTCATTATTACCAATGCTAATTAAATAATTACCAATTCTAATTAAATAAGACTTTGCACCCACAACACCTCTCCTCCGGTGATCTCACAGTGCTTTCCATGGACCTAGGTAGGAAGGACCTATGTACTTACACTAATTATGTTCTTATTACTCTGGTATGTGAAAACAGGTCCTGAAATGTCTGCATTGAAAAACTTCTTAGCAGTTTAATTCTCTTCCCTAAATCTATTAACACAAAGAAATCCTCAAAAGTAAATACATCAGAACATCTTAATGGCTGGAATTGCAATCCAAAGTGACACAAACATTTGTAGGAAAAGAGAACCATGTTTTCGAAGGGGTACCACCTCACAGCGCACGTGGGTGTTTTTCTAAAAGTGACGCTTGGGCGGAAAATGACGAACTATGATCTGTACAGATATTTAGATGTGTTTGGGACCACGCTCTCTCCATCACTTGGGGTCTTTAAATCAAGGCTGGATGTCCTTATGAAAGGTGTGCTTCCAAGGTTGCATTTTGGGAGTTGCTGAGCACTCTGGCTGCAATCCAGCAAAGCATGTAGGCCATGTACTTACCGTTACTCAACATGAGTAGCTCTATTTACTTCACTGTGACTTTTGTGCTTTAAGTTAAGCATGTGCTTAAATGTTTGCTAAGTTGGGGCTAGATTGCTAAGCAGGTACCATTCCTATTTCAATCACATGTTATTGGGCTATAGGAAATCCCTGGGAGAAATTCAGTAGCTTTATCTAGGCAGGAGGTTAGATTAAATTATTGCAATGGTCCCTTTTGTCATTAGAATATCGGAAGCTATGAAACAAGCCCTAATCCTGCTGAGTGCTGTTTGCAGATTCAGAGCAGGGAGGCCGCTGGGGCAGTGTATGATATGTGGAGGAGGAGTTAGAATCACTTGTGGCCCCTCCTCCCCACACAAAGAACCAGGGAAATGCTTTGTTGACTCTTAGGTTAAGTGTGAAGTGCTGTGGAAGTCCTTTGATGAAAGGCACTATGAAATCATCACCATCTTTTTTATTTAATAAAATTCCTTCCGAGTGCTCTTATATCTGGCAGTCTTGAAAATGCCAGCATTCAACAAAGTAAGTTTATTTTCCTTTTTCCACAAATGGTGCTCTAGATGCAGGAAGGAAACCTAAAGTTCCTTTTCTTTGTTTTCCTTTAGCACTATGTGCCCATATTTCTTGAGTTCATTCTTTCTTGTCTGGAAGAATGGACAAGGCTCCTTTGAAATATCGGCATAGAGAGTATGCTTATTAAGTTTGCAGATGATACCAAGCTGGGAGGGGTTGCGACTGCTCTGGAGGACAGGGTCATAATTCAAAATGATCTGGACAAATTGGAGAAATGATCTGAGGTAAACAGGATGAAGTTTAATAAGGACAAATGCAAAGTGCTCCACTTAGGAAGGAACAATCAGTTTCACACATACAGAATGAGAAGCACTTTAAAGACTAAGAAGATGGTTTATTAGGTGATGAGCTTTCGTGGGCCAGACCCACTTCCTCAGATCAAATTGTGGAAGAAAATTGGCATGACCATATATACCAAAGGGGTATATGATCTGAGGAAGTGGGTCTGGCCCACAAAAGCTCATCACCTAATAAACCATCTTCTTAGTCTTTAAAGTGCTGCATAGTTCTGTCGTTTGTTTCAGCTAGACCAGACTAAGGGTACGTCTAGACTACATGCCTCTGGCGACAGAGGCATGTAGATTAGACTACCCGGCATAGGAAAATGACACGGTGATTTAAATAATCGCCGCTTAATTTAAATTTACATGGCTGCCGCGCTGAGCGATCAGCTGTTTGTTGGCTCAGCGCAGTAGTCTGGACGTTCCGTGGTCGACATCAAAGGCATTTGTCGACCTCCCAGGAGGCATACCTGGGAGGTCGACAAATGCCTTTGATGTCGACCGCGGAACGTCCAGACTACCATGCTGAGCCGACAAACAGCTGATCGGCTCAGCACGGCAGCCATGTAAATTTAAATGAAGCGGCGATTATTTAAATCGCCGCTTCATTTTCCTATGTCGGGTAGTCTAATCTACATGCCTCTGTCGCCAGAGGCATGTAGTCTAGACGTACCCTAACATGGCTACATCTCTATTACTATTCAGAATGGGAAGCGACTGTCTAGGAAGAAGTATGGCAGAAAGGGATCTAGGGGTTATAGTGGACCACAAGCTAAATATGAGTCAACAGTGTGACACTGTTGCAAAAAAAGCCAGCATGATTCTAGGATGCATTAACAGGCAGGAGCAGCCTGAGGCCAGCTGTGGCAGCTGGCACCCTAGGCAGAAGGTGCGATCAGCACCCCTGCCTGCACGGCCGTCAATGACAGTGATATCATCTATCATCTATCAACCTAGGCCTAGTTTGCCTAGGTTCACGGGCTGCCTCTGTTAACAGGTGTGTTGTGAGCAAGACACAAGAAGTCATTCTTCCGCTCTACTCTGCGCTGATTAAGCCTCAGTTGGAGTATTGTGTCCAGTTCTGGGCACTACATTTCATGAAAGGTGTTGAAGGTCCAGAGAAAAGCAACAAGAATGATTAAAAGTCTAGAGAACATGACCCATGAAGGAAGACTGAAAGAATTGGGCTTGTTCAGTTTAGAAAAGAGAAGATTGAGAAGGGACATGATAGCGGTTTTCAGGTATTAAAAGGGTGTCATAGAATCATAGAACCATAGAGCTGGAAGATACCTCAGAAGGTCATCAAGTCCAGCACCCTGCCCTAGGCAGGACCAATCCCAACTAAATCAACCCAGCCAGGGCTTTGTCAAGCTGAGACTTAAAAATCTCTAGGGATGGAGACTCCACTACTTCCCAAGTTAACCCATTCCAGTGCTTCACCACTCTTTAGTGAAATAGTTTTTCCTAATATCCAACCTGGACTCTTCCACTGCAACTTGAGACCACTGTTCCTTGTTTTGCCATCCGTCACTACTGCGAACAGCCTCTCTCCATCCTCTTTGGAACCTCTCATCAGGAAGTTGAAGGCTGCTATCAAATCCTCCCTCCCTCTTCGCTTCTGCAGACTAAACAGTCACAAGGAGGAGGGAGAAAAATTGTTCTTCCTGGCCTCTGGGGATAGAACAAGAAGCAATGGGCTTAAACTGCAGCAAGGGAGGTTTAGGTTGGACATTAGGAAAAAGTTCCTAACTGTCAGGGTGGTTAAACATTGGAATAAATTGCCCAGGGAGATTGTGGAATCTCCATCTCTGGAGTTATTTAAGAGTAGGTTAGATAAATGTCTATCAGGGATGGTCTAGACAGTATGGGGTCCTGCTGTGAGGGCAGGGGACTGGACTCGATGACCTCACAAGGTCCCTTCCATTCCTAGTATTGCATGACATTTCTTAATCCTGTGAAGGGGGCACTGTTGAGCTGTGTGATGCCTTCCTTTCCCAGGTGGGCTGAACGTGTGATATTGTAACCCACATTCCTTCTGGGTGTGGTGTATGGTTCCATCTAGTGGTGCTGAGATCACTTACAGAGAAAATAATGAGTGCTCTACAGCTTTAGGCAGTGAGGAGCAACCTAGGCTAGAGAGTGGGCTGCATAAGTGGCTTTCCTTTATCTCAGTGGGTCGCAAGAGTGTAGTAACCAAGACTGTCTCCCAGGTTAGGGTAGTTTTGCTAACCACACTTGTGCACCTAGAATTTGCAAGGTGTGCCGATTGCACCATAGCAGTACTTTGATTGGATCCAGAGGGAATGCACAATCCTTGAAACCAATTGTAGCCAGGTCTCCCTGGCGGCAGGGTGACCTAGTGGTTAGATCCCTGAATTAGCTGGCAGGAAAGGGGTGCAGAACCCTGCCACTGGTGCCCCAGCCTAGAAACTCCAGCCCACTATATGGGTATAGTTGGGGGCAGGGCCCCAAGAGTCCAGATTTTCCCCTTAGCTAGGATTCTAGTAGGTTTCCCCTTCGTCCTAGGAGATGAGGTTAGAGGCTTACATTCTCCTGTGGCTGGCCAAGTGGACAGGCTTTGGTTCCTGTCCTGCAGACAGCAGAACCACACTCCTGTCTCCTGGCTCGTCAGCCCCTAACTGTGCCAGGCTCCTTCCTTTTATCCTTCCTTCAAGCCTGACATTGGCTACAGGTAAAGCAGGGTGGGGCTAGCTGGGCCAAAAGGCTTTGTTTGACTCCTGTGATGCCAGGCCCGCCTCTCTTCACTCCCTCATACCAGTGTTGTGTGCAGTTTGCTTGCACCTGATTTCACGTGCACTCGCTTTATATGCATGCCACTTTAGTAATACCTTTAGGAAAAAAACTACATGGTTGAAAACCAGCAGAGTCAGGCAACCCTGTGTGTGGGCAACTGTAAACAAAATGTTTGGCAAAAAGTTACTTAGAACCCTGTTGGCCACATGTGGCCCTTGGGCTGCAGGCTGCCCGCCACTGGCCTTAGCTAGCAGCCAGTTGGTTTTAGCTTGTGTGGTAGAAGCTCATGCTCTAAGCTCCAGAGGTTCCAGGTTTGATTCTGCCAGCAGATGAGAGGGGTCTGTCCGTGTTATACTACCTTCCAAGTGCGCTCAGCTTCTGCCAACCCCAGAACATGGGGCTCTGTATTTTTGCTTCTGTGTGTGTAACTATATTCAGTGGGCTTTGAATCAGGTCCTTAGTGAAGTCAAAGGCCATCTTTCCATTGATTTTGGATCAGGCCCGACATTTTTGTTTAAACTGTGCAAGATCCCTACCCTATTTTTTAAAAAATCCATTTTTAAATGTTTGTTTTCAAGAAAATCCTAGCAGAGCATCGCCCGGTACCTTGATGGTTGAAGCAGTCTGTGATGGGGATTGGAAACTGACCATTGGGCCACACACTGTGAGTGGGATGGAGGACAACAGCAGCAGTGGAAAGGGAACTCACTGTGAGTCAGGGGCTAAGACAGATGATGGTTCCGCTGTAAGGAACTCAGAAGCCACAAGAGAAGAATTTGAGCCCACACAGTCTGAAGAGGATGTTTTTACCAATGTAGGTGAGTGTTCCCAATAAATCTACCCGCTGCAGGAGTGTAGACTTTGGGCAAGAGATTGTTCAGCCAGTTCTTTTAACTTGCTTTTATCGGATTTTCTTCCAGCTTGTTCATTGAACAGTGTTCACACTAGACTTTCCCCCTCACAATATGGTAAAGGACCAAAAATAGCTAGGGAGGAAAGAACTGTGGAGAGTCGGTCTGTGTCAAAAGCTGGGGACAGATTTCTAGGTGTTTCTCTCCATTTTAGCAGACACAAATTGCAAATGCATTGGTGGTGCAGTTTTGTGCTCACAGTATAAGTCATTTGGAGTGCAAAGTTCATAGCTGCACCAGAAAATGAGAGAGTTAGACCTAAACAGCAGGTGCAAAACTGAATCTGTAAAAGTCAATGCTCAGTCAAGAGACACTCTGGCATTCAGGAGGTCTGAGTTTTAGTCCCAGCTCTACTACTGACCTGCTATGTGACATTAGGCAAGTCATTTCTCCTCTCTGTAAATTTTTTTCCCCTCTCACTATTGGTTTGGCTTCAGATCAGGGAATGTCTCTCACCACATTTGTATAGTTCCTAGCATAGCAGAGCCCTCATATTGGTGGTGGCTTGCATTATCTGTGATACCAATAATATTAAGGCAAGGCTAACGGTTTGATCTTTAATATCGGCCGTTTCTCTTCCTAAGTTTTGAGAATATGTGATAAAAAAGTTGGAAAATGAAATAAAGTACATTTGCAGTAGGTAATTCCTCTTTTATGGTTATTTTTAAGTCTACTTAATTCATCAGAATCTTATTTTCATTAAGGTCCATCCAATTGGATTGAATTATACTCAAATCAGTGAGATGATTTGTCTTCAGTAACACAGTGGGCCAGAGATGTAAGATTGTATAACTTAAGATTCCTTCATGCTCAGATTCTATTATAAAGTAACAAGTTATTAGATGTACTTACGTGACAGGGATGTTGATGTAACCTACACATTCAGGAGCCACAGGATGGTCATCCTACCTTAATTTTCACTTTCTTACAGTGTCAGTTGCTTTCCTTGCTGCACTTCTTTCTTTGCCCCATCAGGAGGGATGTGTGTGTATTAACATGATTTTGTACTCCCTTAGGGTATATCTACACTAGCCCCCTAGTTCGAAGTAGGGAGGCTAATGTAGGGATTCGAAACTGCAAATAAAGCCCGGGATTTAAATATCCCGGGCTTTGTTTGCATGTTCCCGTCCGGTCGCCATTTTGAAATTACACTAGCCTGAAGTAACTGCCCGCGGCTACATGCGGCAGTGAAACAGCAATTCGAACTAAGTCCTTAGTTTGAATTAACTGTTATTTCTCCTGGAATGAGGTGTAAGAGTTAATTCAAACTAAGGACTTAGTTCAGATTACTGTTTCACTGCCACATGTAGCCGCAGGCAGTTACTTCGGGCTAGTGGAATTTCAAAATGGCGACTGGATGGGAACATGCAAATAAAGCCCGGGATATTTAAATCCCGGGCTTCATTTGCAATTTCGAATGCCTACATTAGCCTCCCTAGTTCGAACTAGTGGGCTAGTGTAGACATACCCTTAGATTCAGTGGATCAAATTCCCAGCTGATTTGTAAGAAGGATTTCATGCAAATTATGTGTAAGTGCATGAGGGTTCAAATATGAGTAAGTCTAGAATGAGTGTAAGTTGGTGCACTTTCAGAGCATCAGAAAGAGAGATAAACTTCCTGAAGACTAATGGTATTTCTACACTGCAGTCTGATGTGTGACAGCAGGATAGGTCACACTATGCTAGTGTGTCTAAAAATAGCAAGATAGACATGGGTGGCACAGGCTCAGCATGGGCTAGTTTATATACCTAAAATCCAAATCACACTTGCACAGCCCATGCTGAAAGCCATGCCATCACGTCTATACTGTATTTTTAGCCTGTCTTACACAGAGAACCATGGGTGTATCTGCCGGTGCTACAGTCCGCGGTCAGGTTGCAATGTAGACAAATCAGAGGCTAACTTTTTCAGACTTCATGGTCCTCCCAACAGTTGCAGCAGCATTGTCCACAGGGTTGGGGAGGAGAGAGACTGAAACATTTTGAATGTGTCTGTTTGAAACCATGTGCACCAATTCTGAATGCCTTGTTTGGATTTGGGTTTGTTTTTTAATCCAGGAACATGGGATGTTGCAGAAGCAAAAGCTTATCCTCTAACCTTTGGGACTTTACCAGAGCTGTCTGTGGAGTTAAGTGAGTGGTCTTTCTGTGGACACTTTTTATTCACTTCCTCACACATTTTTAAACATCCACATTCCCAGATATTCAGGCACTTAATAATTCTCCCCACCATTATTAGCAGTATTTCAGTGTTTTCTCTCACAGCTTGTTCACGTTTGAAATCCAATGCTCCAATCTTATAGTGACTGATTTTAGTGTATTTCCTTGAACACAGTCCTACCCTTTGTGTTATCCTTGTATGACTTTAAAGCTGCAGATATATACTTACCAGTTATTTTAAAAAATCTAAATAGTACCATATTGATCAATAACTAACTACGCTTTAGATCAGATAACGAGAAAACACCAACCCCTCCTCAAATATTGCTCCACCAGCAAACTCTCTTCTCATAATCCACCATAAATATTTGGGCTATGCAATGTGTCCTGAAAGCTAGCTAATTCAGGCTCTATCAGACCAAGGGAGAAGGGTGGGAAGCCACAGTTCAGCCTTGTGGAGAACACTTTAGCAGTAACATATTCATTTTTACATGTAGGGAATTCTAGCTTGAGATCCTCTGCTGATTACAACTGCCGGGAGAGAAGCAGTCTTTTTTGGACTTTTCATTTCACTTCAGCTTCATCTGTGCATTCCCATATCTCACCTACAATTGTATATGCTTCTTCTTTTGTCTATATGGGTCCTGAGTGGTTGAAGTAGTGACACAGTAGACAGCATAACACTGACTTACCACTGCGCAGTACTGATGAGCAAAAAGGTGGATGTGGAGTTTAAGAGCCAGAATTCTTATTAGAATATTTTGAAAAGATTTAGTCTTGTATTGGTTTGTATACAAGACTCTCCATTGACTTCAACAGGAGTTTTGGATGTACAAGGAATGCAGAATCTGGTCCTAAACATTTAGGACATGTTAAGTGAAAGCATGCATACCAGTTTTCCCTCTAAGCTGCATGGCAGCACAGCTTCGCAGGTGATTAATCAGCCCCACCCAGTCAGAGGCTCAGGGCTCCATGCCATGCATCTTAGAGGGAACACTGATGCATACATATATACATACAGCATATATGTTGAGCTGTGCAAGCCAAAAAAAACATAATTCTGCCCCACAGCAAGACATTTCATATATTTTTCAATCTTGCATTAACCCAGTGGTCTGAGATATCACGAGACAACATGAGAGAGACAAACATCATTGCTCTCATCCTTGTTAGTGAGTGCATCAAAAAGGCAAATTGCTACAGGGTAGAAACTGCAGAAACAGAGAAAATATTTAGGGAAAGGTTGAAAAAAGGCCACAGAAACCAGCAAAATATCATATTATTGGACATGATGAAGAGTCAACAACAATATTAAGAGAAGAACTAATCTATAATATAAGTAGTATCAAAGATCAATGTTCTGTAAGGAGTTACTTAGCACTTGTAATAGTGAACTCTGCTGTTTTAATTACTTAAAGAGAGGCTAGATTGGCATGGACGCTTTTGCGCAAAAGCACTTTTTGCGGAAAAGCGTCCGTGCCAATCTAGACGCAGTCTTGCGCAAGAAAGCCCCGATGGCCATTTTTGCCATTGGGGCTTTTTTGTGCAAAATGGTTCTCAGTTGTCTACACTGGCCCTCTCTTGCACAAATGCTTTTGCACAAGGGCTTTTTCCCGAGTGGGAGAGTCATTGTATTTGCGCAAGAACACTGATGATCATACATTAGATCGTCAGTGTTCTCGTGCAAATTCAAGTGGCCAGTGTAGACAGCTGGCAAGTTTTTCCGCTAAAGCAAATGCCTACATGTAAAAAGGAATAACTAAAGGCCTGATTCAACTCTCTTTCAAGTCAGTAGGAGTCTTTCCATTGACTTAAATAGGGGAGTTGGATCTGGCTTTATATCAGATGTATAATGGATGAGGTTTTTGTTTTAGGGACTGAAACTCCAATTTGACATCCCAAAAGTCATTTGCCAGCCAAACAGATTACGACTTTGGACAATACATGCTCAATCACTGTTCAGAGGGATATTCTGATAGTAATGTAATCATGTGCTGTCCTTGTTCAGCCTTTGAATAAGTTCAGTGTTATGAGCAACACAAATTAATTTTTGCAGCTTAAATTCCATAATACTGCAGCTGTGCTGGTCAGGAAAAGATTAATTGGCCTTAACAACGTGAATATATCTAAGTGATTGTTTTTGGTTTTGTTTTTTATTAAAAGGCGTACTTGTTTCTATTCAGGTAATCTGAAGAGTAAATCATCTCAGGATGGCCCCTCCAAATATCACTGGAATGCCAGCTTATCCTTCCTCGCAGTGGATGATGCATGGCTTGGCCAGCGTATGTTCATTTTCTGACTGATTAATTTGTTCATTGTCTGTGGAGAGATGAGTGCAGGTTGCTTTTTGCCTTTGTCATTTGAGCATAAAAAAACACACACCATCTACCAACGAAGTATCTTTTGGCCAGTGGGACTGCTTGTTTGAGGAAGCCAAGGAGTAATCAGTTTGCTCTCAGGGTACAATTCAGATCGGTCTGATTTTCTGAAGTGCTGATTCACTCCAGCTTGAAATCAATCGGAACTGCAAGTGCTTTACATCTCTAAAAATCTGGCCCATATTTAATAATATGGTCAATTGTCATTTAAAAAGTTCCTTCATGCATCTTTTATAAATACACTTCAGTTGGTTTTTTTTTGACATTTACAAATCAAATTTATTTTTTAGCATTTAGTTGTATATCTTGGGCACATCTATCACCTTGAACAAGATTCTTCATTATTTTTTACAATATATTTCTAATGAATTTCTTTTCCAGTTTCTTATGCTCGAACATAGTGCTGCAGTGTTTGTGTTGCAGACATTTCAGGGAATTGTTTATTTATTTGTTTTTAAGATTGTGTTATTTTTTTAACATTCACAGAAACATTTTTAATTTCATAAAACTTGGGTTTTGCAAAACCTAAATTTGGGAGTAAATTTGACTTTACAGTATCTCTTTAAAGATTTGTTTTATAATAGAATGTCAGCATGAATTTTGAAGATTTTTCACTTTTGTTAAAATGACAGTTAAAGGAACACTGTGGATATAATTTCTAAAATTTAAAAAACATGTTACTAGTCAGCATTGGTTATTAAAATTAAAAACAAAAGTTAGATTTGTTTTTTATTATTTCATAGATTCCAAGGCCCAAAGGGATTATTGTGATCAATGTACTTTGAGTATTTTGTTTAGTTTCACTATCCAAATTGAATGAAGTGAGAAGAGTAAAGTGGACAGCTAGTAGCTGATTTCACATCTTGTTTTCCATGTACTAGCATGATGCTGGAATATTTGGAGGAAATGGTTTCATTGATAAATTTTTAATTTTTTTTTTAATAAAAATATTCATATTAACATATGTTAAACTTATTTAAAAAAACAGAACCTAAATGGGGATCCTGTTAGTGTCCCTTAAAACATGAGGAGTGAAATCTTGGACCCCTTGAAGTCAGTAGGAGAACTCCCATCAGTTTCACTGAAGTCAGGATTTCAATGAAGGTTTTCCACTGGAAAGTGTTTTTTTAATTTTATAATCTGTGTGAAAGATTTATATGGATAGGAAGATGAGGTTGGCACAAGCAGTGGCCAGATCCAATCTGCACAGTGAGAGACTCAATGACCTAGCCTATGCAGATGACCTGGCCTTGGTTGTCGACAGCTCAGAGAACCTCCAGCAGATGCTCGATGTCACCAGCTGAGCTGTCAAGTGGATGGGCCTCCACATTAATGCAAAGAAGTGTGCCTCCCTCCACATTTAGGGCAGCATCAGGGATCTGGTGAGTCCCATGTGGTTTTACTGGCATCTAGGTACACCCACAAGAGTTCACGTCCAACAGACCTCTGAGGATACAATTGAAGAGATTCTGCAAGATGTGACCTTCATCGATGACTCTCTGCTCACCCCATGGCAAAAGATAATGCACTGAACATGTTCCTGATACCCCACATCTCATCCTCATGCGCTTGGCCATGGCACCCCCTGGACACAGCAGACAACGCCATCCAGCAGCTGGTGAGGAAATGACTCTGCCTCCCCCAGAGGGCCAGGACGTATATTATCTATATCTCTCAGAGGCAGGGCAACATCAACGTTCCTCAGATGGGCGATCTCTGCAACATGGTGGCGATCACCACATCTTCCACATCCTGACGTGCCTGGAGCCGAGTGTGAGGAGCATCACTGAGAGCACAGTGTGGGACATGCTCAGGAAATGCATCCCCAGGGCTCCTCTGAGCAGGACGTCGTCACGTACCTCAGCAGTTCACTGGAGGCCGAGTTTGGGAGAGGTGGGGAGACCTGTCCTTGCAGTACCTTATGACGACTGGGGAAGAGGATTGACTGCTGCTGGACATAGTTGAGAAGTGCCAAGAGCTGGGAGTCCTGGTGCTGCACGTCAAGACCTGGAGCCCGGGGTTATGAGGTTCATATTCACGTCCTGCTCAGAGAGGGCTTGGGCACGTGGAACTCCCACTGTGAGTTGGTGGTACAAAAGTGCAGCCTTGGTCTGCACCACACCCAGCTCATGAGGCAGCTGATGGTGTCTGACACCACCATCAGTGCCAGGATGATAGACTAAGATGAGGGACATGGCCAGGGAACCCCCTTTCTTCCTTCACTAAACAAGACTATATATCCTTTCACAGGAGACACACAAGACTGCTGATCAGGGACATGGATGAGTGAATGAGACCGCTGCTGAGAGATATGGTTAAGTAAATCACCTGCGTCCTTTCCTGATGGACTGTGTATCTTTTCACAGAAGACCCACAAGACACGGACAGACCATGAGACACACTCCACTAAGTGACGCACTCCACCCATGTTCCTAAGTGCTTAAACTGCCATAGACGGTTATTCTGTGCCCTTTATAGGTCGCATCCCTGAGGACACTTATTCACTGATGCATCAAAAACCCACCCTCCTTAATCCGGGACAACACTGATTATGTACCGCTATGTATCTCATTAACCGTGTAAACCAATACTTGTATTTCCTCATAACTCAAGCTTAACCTGGGATGTACAGTGCCTTCCTTTTTAACTTGTATCTTGTAAACTTTATTTGGAACATTAGCTTTAATAACACCTTTTCAATCTAATTACACTTCTGCCGGTGGGATACTCTATCTTGCACGATTGCTTTCATCTCTACTTTCTATGGCCGTGACAACTAACAAAGCTATGATAACTAATGATTGAATAGAAGAAGCAGATATTAATCTGCTGGCATCTTTCCATTTCTGCCCAGCACTAATTAAGATTCTGGAACAGATGCACAGCTTTCCTGTCACTGGATTTTATAAATAACATGTTCCCAGACCATTGCTCACTGGAGCTGTTTAGGTGTGCCAGGCATTTGGCATTATAATTTCTGAGCCTAGTCCTGGCTATACATGAGTAAGGAGGAAGACAGGATAGGTGCTCTTCCATTGGTATTTCCTTGTATTTTATTTGGCATATGCTACTGTTTGAGCATTTTTTATTTGATTCCCAGATGGATAGGAAAACAGAGCTCTTCTGCTTCCACGGAATGGCATCAAGTTTAACTGATGGCTTGAATATAGAGCTGTGAACTCAGCAGCTGTTGCTATTTATTGTTCATTTTAATTGAAAGAGGAAATGGAAAGTTTTCTGCACACAGCAGCAGCTTTTTTGTTATTTATTATTATCATTATTATTATTACTATTATTATTACTACAGGATAGCAGATGGAAGGAAAATGTCACTAGAACATACTTCTTCGATTTAGTTGAGATAATGCCTGGCATTTGGGTTTGTGCTGGCATGTGACTTAGCTTTTTAAACAACGCCTATTAACTCTTTCACATATGAGGGCTGTGTCTACACTGGCCACTTATTCCGGAAAATCAGCTGCTTTTCCGGAATAACTTGCCAGCTGTCTACACTGGCCCCTTGAATTTCCGGAAAAGCACTGACGATCTACTGTAAAATCATCAGTGCTTTTCCGGAAAAACTATGCTGCTCCCGTTCTGGCAAAAGTCCTTTTCCGGAAAACTGTTCCGGAAAAGAGCCAGTGTAGACAGCACAGATTTCTTTTCCGCAAAAGGCCCCGATCGCGAAAATGACGATCGGGGCTTTTTTGCAGAAAAGTGCGTCTACATTGGCACGGACGCTTTTCCGGAAAAAGTGCTTTTCCGGAAAAGCATCCTGCCAATGTAGACGCGCTTTTTCCGAAAATACTTATAACGGAAAACTGTTCCGTTTTAAGCATTTCCGGAAAATCATGCCAGTGTAGACGTAGCCGAGGACTAAATATGTCACTTTGAATGGAAGACTGCAAGAGGTTACTCCTACCCATTGAGTCAATTCCTTTTCATTTCTCTAGCAGTTTTTTGACAGGTGTGCATAGTGGTGAGAGCAAGGGATGAAGCATCATGAGCCTGGGGCTGTATTCTTAGCTCTGCTCCAGACTCATGGGCAAATTGCCCTCCCTGATAATAATAATGACCTATTCCACTGCATGT
Organism: Pelodiscus sinensis; assembly: GCF_052426305.1. Taxonomy (NCBI): domain Eukaryota; kingdom Metazoa; phylum Chordata; order Testudines; family Trionychidae; genus Pelodiscus; species Pelodiscus sinensis. The sequence goes on from NC_143054.1 coordinate 20,847,268, forward strand.
GGGGTGAGTTGCGACTTGTGTCCCAGCAATCAGTGTTAACAGTTTATCTGGTAGGCTGAGGAAAAAGTCTCCAGTCTGGAGTTAATAGTTAATAACACTGCTTTTGTGAAAGTGGCCAAGGGATCTTTTGGGGTACATACTGTATTTACTGCACACTTATTTTGAAATAAGCTATTCTGGAATAGTTATTCCGAAATAGCTTATTTTGAAATATCACATCTACACTGCAGGGAGACCTCAAAATTAGTTTGAGGCAGGCTTCCCTAATATAGACTTGTTATTTTGATTTAAAGCCCCAGGAGGCACCGGGGAGGAATAACTTAGAATGGCCTTGATGAGGGGCTATTTCGAAATAGCAGCATTGGAGCATCTATACATGCCTTATTTTGAAAAAGCTATTTCAGTGTAGGTGGTTATTTCTTGTAGAATGAGATTTACAGATTTCAGAATAAGCCGTCTGTTATTTTGAAATTATTTCAAAATAATGGAATGGCTGTGTAGACACTCGCATTGTTATTTTGAAATAACACTAGTGATCTCGAAATAACAGTGCAGTGTAGATGCACCCTTAATGACCGCAAGGGTAATTTTTACATATTATTCAGAAGACGTCATCTTTAGAAGCACAGTACCTCAGTGTCACAGGGAATTGGTTCATTATTGACCCAGAAGGGAACATATGACTGTGATACCAAGCACTATGGGTGTAGTTTAGGAGGATGGAGGGCATTGCTCCCCCCGACAAAGGAGTAGGGTGGTGTCAAGCAGAGTCACATAACACTCCATCCCCATTTCTGCAAGCATCAAGCTGCCCTGCAAGGCTTGCTCTGTCCAGATTGCACTTTCCTAAACTAATTTTTAGACTTTTAGGTGCATGTTTTCTCTTTAAATACATGTAAATATTTCTCACTTTAACTCATATACTTGAACTCATTTAATATTCTGTCTTATTTTGTTAATAAACTTGTTTCACTATTAATTGAAACCAACAGTGGTGTGCTTGAATCAAAGTGAATGTTAACTCCAGTTAATGTGGCAAGCTGAAGCTCTGTCTCTTTAGAGGACCAAATGGGACTTATTGCTTCTCTGAATCATGCACAAGAGAGCTAGGCATTACAGAGCATGTGCTTTGATGGAGATTTGAGACTAAGGAGGTGTTGGGGTTACCTTTTTGTTTGTCTGTCACCATGGCTGGTGGTACCCAGAGTGTAATGGTGTGCGGTGGGCATGCTGCTGGGGTCAGAGTTGCTGGACAGAGCTGCAGCTATACATAGACACTCAAGGTGTGACCTGCATGCTTGTAGGCTGGTTGGCTATGTCTACACTGCAGCGCTATTTCAGGATACCAGAGGTATCTGCGTCTTTTGAGCATACCCATTATTTTGAAATTCCAACTTCCCTGTAAACTATTCCAACTTCCCTGTAAATCCTATGCCACAAGGAGCAAGGGAGGTTTCGGAATAGTGATTTATTTCAAAGTAAGTGTTGGGTAGACAGTGCCAAATTTTGAAATAAGCTATTTCAAAATAACATCAAAATAAGATACAAAATTTGCATAGCTCAAATTGCGTATCTTATTTTAACCTACGGTGCAGTGCAGACACACCTATTGTGAGCATCTCAGGCAGAGAGTTATTGTCACTCCACCAGAGTTCTGCCTCACATTGGTTTTTACTTGCAATTCAGGAAGTAATATAGCAGGGAAAAGTTAAGTGTAGCTGTACAGAATGGTGGGCTCATATTCACAGTTTATGTTTACTTATTCCTAGCTCTGTCTGGATCATTCATTTGGACATGTCTTCATCTATTCTACAAGTGTTCATTTACCCAACATATATGTACTTGGATTTATTATGGATGTTAAAATGTGTTTACTCGAGTAAACATGTAACCACTGAAAATGTCAGTGATTACACATTTACATTCCGGGGAAGGGGGGCAGAGAGGCAGGTCCTATGGAGCCACCTGCCCTCCCACATATGCTGCTGTCTCTATATCACTATCACATCCCTGTGTTTTACAATATACTGCATTAGAAAATGATTCCTTCCTTATGATTAAGAAAATACATGTGTGAGTGTCTAAAGTATGTTTTTAAAAATAATTTTAAAACTATTAAAATTATTTGAGCAATACATTCATTATCATTATATTACATTGGCATCAAGTTGGACAAAGCATTTTTTTTAAAAAAATTCTCTTATAGCTGGTAGCAGTGTTTTGATGCTGATGCCTTTTCAGTTTGAAGAAGCCTTTTCTGCTAGCTCAGAATTAATTTACATTTGTTATTTTTAGAAGACATGGTAGGTTAAAAGTTTTCTTTCGTGTTTTAAACATCCTTATCTCTGTTAAGATCTGAGGTTCTTAGAACAGTTTTGTACTGCTTGTTTGCCTTTTACTCTACCCTTAGTTTGGACAAAGAAATTAGACTGGTCTGTTTTGCTTTCTGGTTTTCATTCACAAGCGCAGTGATTCTCAGACTGATTGGTGAATCACTTCTGTGGTATTCTGTGAAGAGTTGGCATGTTGGGCTGAATTTTCAAAGGTACCAGGCACCTAAAGTTGCAGATAGAGGCCAAGGGAGATTTTCAAAGGTGATTAAGACCATCATTTTTACTAGAGTGAATTGAAATCATTGGGAGGTAGCAGGGGTGGCCTGTCCATATAGGCGAACTAGACGGTCACCTAGGGCACCAAGTTAAATGGGGTGCTAAATGGTGGCGCAATATCATTGAGGGGTTTGGAGGTGGGGGTGCCGATTGCATCATTCGCGTAGGGTGCCAGTTGCTGGCAGCTAGTCTAGGGCCGCCTCTGGGAGGTAGGTGACTTTGAAAATCCTAGTAGGTGCCTATCTGCATCCATAAGCGCCTCAATAACATTGTAAATCTGGCTTATGATGCTGCCTCTATTTCACCTCCTTATTTGTCTCTCTGAGAAACAGAATAGATGGAAAAAGGAAGATGAAATCAAGAGAGTGTGACTAAATTACTTTCAGAAAAGGAAAAGATGCACTGAGGACATTTACAAATAGCTTAAATAAGGATGTTAAATATTGGTTAATTGAATGGTTGATTAACCTCATGAATTCTTATCCGTTAGTCGACTATTCTATAGTCCCTGGAAGGTAGGGCCAGCAGCCAGTGTGCTCTGGCCCCACTCCCAAAGAGCCCCCTGCCACTCCATGCTGCTGCCTCTGTATCAGAGGCAGCAGCGTGGGGTGCCAGGTGGGAGCTGCTCCGTGAGGGGAGCCACTTTAAAAACCAGCTCTCCTCGCGGACCGGCTGCCTGTTGCCCTGCACTGCTACCTCTGATACAGTGGCAGCAGTGCAGGAGGTAGCAGTCCCTGTCTGGGGTGGGTCTGAGCTCCCAGACCTGGCGTGAGCCGGAACTGAGCCGGACTGCCCGCCTTCCCAGCTCCTAATATACTTTAAATGCACAGCTGCAGCAGGGGTAGGTCCCGGACCCAGTACAAGCTAGGACTGAGCAAGGCTGCTAGCCAGCCTGCTAAAAATGTACTGTTGGGTGGGGGGAGGAAATGCGTGTGGTCTATAGCATTAACCTATAAGCTTTTGCTTATCGGTTAACCTGCTAATTGACTACACTATTACACCCCTAAACTTAAATCCTTTCCTAGTATTTCACTTCCCTCTGAGCAATTGCTTTAGCTGCTATGGGGATTCTATGCCACTGTGAATGGAAGAGGAGATGGTCCGGGAAACAATCTCTCTGATAAGATGTGGACCACATTAACATGCTGCAATCTCTGCAAACACTTCAGGGAATCTTTTAAAATGTTCTTAATGAAATTAAAACATTTCAGTTAATATCAGGTTTTGTAAAGCCTGTTTCCCAAAGGGAACAGGGAAGGAGCTCTTATAGACTTTCTGCATGTGTTTGTGGCTTTCTTTACTTGTCCTTCTGGCCCAAAGAAGTTAATCCCTTGGTGTACATTTAACATTAAATTGATAAATGTTTTTAATACAATGCCAAAATTCCCTTGTGCAGACAGTAAGGTATTAGATGTTTTATGTAATGTTTGTTTTGCTAGTCCAGACTGATGAGGAAGTAATATTACAGATTTGAATGTAATTTATTCATGTACTCTTATTAACAGATGATCCCTTAGCAGCTGACCTCAATTCCGATTGGAATGCTCCCACAGAGGAGTGGGGAAACTGGCTGGGAGAGGAGGATACATGCACAGGACCAGAGAGAGAGAAGGTGAGGGAATGATGTAAGTGAATGGGTCAGAATTGCCATGTTCAATGAAAAACAATCAAGGAAGAGCCTGAGTGGAAAGGGGCTGTAAATGAGCTGCTCCGCAGCGGAAGATCTTTCACCCCAGGAGATGATGACCGTAAGCTGACTCCTCTCTGACCCTTTGGGGATACCTAATGTTGCAGTGAGAGTCAGAGTCCCCAGCTGACACCGAGCTCCAGGCGGCGCTGCCTCGGTGTTTCAAAGTGGCAGTGCCACACGGTTGAGCTGGGGATCAGCTGTGCTGCACTGCCACTTTGAATGCCGCCTCATTCCACATGCCCTATAAGAAGCCATCTTTAGGATTGTGCACTCAGGATCTAAATTTTAGTACTTTTTTGCTCTCTTAACTGCAGTGTCTGATATTTCCCCCAGATTAACACAATGAGTGTTGCTCTATTTATGGCATCTGTTATAGGCCCTCAAAGGGTTATAGTAACAGCCTGGAATATCTGAAGTACAGCCAAGTCCCTATCCCCTCAACATGTCCCCTACAGTGGCAGTTACAAGGTGAGGAGGTGACTTAAGGTATCTGTACGCGTGAGCTAGAAGGTGTAATCTCCAGCGCAAGTAAACATACCCACATTGGCCTGCTAAAAACATAAGCACAGCTGCAGTAGGCTAAGCTGTCCTGAACATTAACCTATTTGAGACCCTAGATCCAGTGATGGTAACTCAACACCACTTGAGGTTTCTCCTATGCAAGGGGAATCCTCAGCTGTCCACTTACACTGGCTTTAAGTCATCTGTGCATTGCTGCAAAGATAGCTTTGGAAACAAATCAATGTGGCATGATTCCTAGACTTGGAAGGAACAAGCAGCTGGGTCCCATTTTTGCAGAAGGAGGCTTTGAGGTTGAAGAATTAAAAGATCTTTCACATATACACATTGGTATCAGTTAAGTTACTTCAATTTGGCATGTATCTCCAAGAACTGCCTTTAAAAATGACTCCAGAATCCTCAGGCCTCATTTTTAATGGTGTGAGCATGGTGAACAGGACTTGGTTACACTTGGGTGGCAAAACTATTTTTCAAGCTAAACAAATGTTGATGCTGGCTGCTGTGCAAGTTATTCATACAGATATAGAAATAATGTAATCTTACAAGTCAGAGATCCAGATATCGCTGCTCATCCCAATCTCTGAGCCTCATCAATGAGTTTTGTGGACTATTGCCAGTTAGCAACTTGCAGAATTATGGACTAAAATTAAACTGCTCTGTACCTCTCCCTGAAAGCATTGAGGCTATGTCTAGACTACAGGCTTCTTGCACAAGAAGCATTTTGCGGAAGAGATCTTCCACAAAAACTTCTTGCGCAAGAGAGTTTCCACACTGCAAAAGCACATCGAAAAAGTGATATGCTTTTCGCAAGAGAGCGTCCACACTGCCTGGATGCTCTCTCGCAAGTAAGCAGTGATTGCTATGGACAGAATGGCCACCAGGGCACCTGCCCTTTTTCCTCTTCTCTCCTCTTGTGCAAAAAACTCCTCTTGCGCATCCATACACACCTTTTTGTGAAAGAGTTCTTTTGCAAAAAGGAGTTATTCCTCATAGAATGAGGAATACCTACACTGGAAAAAATCCTCTCTTCTTTCATTTTACTTGCACAAAAATGTGCTGGAGGTGTGGACGCTCTGTGAGCTTTTGTGCATAAATCTCTGTTTTTGCGCAAAAACTCTGTAGTGTAGTCCTAGCCTGAGAAAAAGGTATAATACTTTAATGCTGTCTAAAACAACTATGCAGTAGTTGGATAAATTACACACTATTAACTCAAATCCTTTTAAAATTAGATTTGCCCTATGTTTATTTTTAATTTCTAACTGCTTATAAATTGTATATTTGCATTTTCTCTTATTTATTCTTAAATCCTCAGCAAGGTTTAAAAATGAGAACAGAAGACGTTTCAAGTGAATTGATATTTATGAAACACAGCAGAAATGCTATCTGTCCCTCTTTCAAAATACTCCAGGACCCTTTTAACAATTTACCCCATAATGGTGAGTGATTATTTTTACACTTTGGAGAACTGTGATTTCAGAAATGTGGTAATCCATCCCGTCTTTATCCATTTATTAGTTTTAACTAAAATGTTAATGGTCTTTTTTTTTAGAAGTATATGTTCACTTTTACAGAGAAGCACAATAACATTATTTAATCAAATGTTCTTTGTCAAGGTTTGCAGATGATACCAAGCTGGGAAGGGTTGCAACTGCTTTGGAGGATAGGGTCATAATTCAGAATTATCTGGACAATCTGGAGAAATGGTCTGAGGATAAATAGGAGGAAATTTAATAAGGACAAATGCGAAGTACTCCACTTAAGAAGGAACAATCCATTTCACACATACAGAAGAGGAAGTAAAATGCAGGACAATGTAGCACTTTAAAGACTAACAAGATGGTTTATTAGGTGATGAGCTTTCGTGGGCCAGACCCACTTCCTCAGATCAAATAGTGGAAGAAAATAGTCACAACCATAAATACCAAAGAATACAATTAAAAAAATGAACAAATATGAAAAGGACAAATCACATTGCAGAACAGGAGGGGAATGCGGGGGGGCGGAGGAAGGAAGGTAAGTGTCTGTTAATTGATGATATTAGAGGTAGGGAGAGTGGGATGTTTGTGAGTTAATGGTATTAGAGGTGATAATTGGGGAAACTATCTTGGTAATGGGTGAGATAGTTCAAGTGTTTGTTGAGTCCTTTTTGGAAAGTGTCGAATTTTAAGATGAATGACAGTTCAGAGGATTCCCTTTCAAGTGCAGATGTAAAAGGTCTTTGTAGCAGAATGCAGGTGGTTAAGTCATTGAGAGAGTGTCCTTTCTGGTTAAAATGGCAAGAAACTGTTTTTTCTTTGTGATCTTGTCTGATATCTGTTTTGTGGGCATTAATCCTTTGGCGAAGTGTCTGAGATGTTTGTCCAATGTACATAGCAGACGGACACTTTCGGCACATGATAGCATAGATTATATTTCTGGATGCGCAGGAATATGTGTTCTTGATCTTATAACTCACTTGGTTAGGTCCAATAATGGTATCAGCAGAATGAAGATGTGGACAAAGCTGGCAACGGGGTTTGTTGCAAAGGAAGGTACCAGGGTTGGTATTAGTGTGGTATGTCCTGTGGTGGTTGATAAGAATCATCTTGAGGTTAGGTGGTTGTCTATAGGAGACTATGGGTCTGTCTCCCAGAGCCTCTTTGAGTATGGTATCCTGTTCCAGTATAGGCTGTAGTTTATTGATAATGTGTTGGACAGGTTTAGTTGGGGGTTGTAGGTGATGACAAGTGGTGTTCTATTGTTGGTTTTCTTGGGTCTGTCTTGAAGTAGATGGTTTCTAGGTATTCGTCTGGCTCTTTCAATTTGCTTTTTTATTTCTCTGGGTGGGTAGTTGAGGTTTATAAATTCTTGGTAGAGATCCTGAAGCTTCTGGTCTCTGTCAGTGGGATTAGAGCAGATGCGGTTGTATCGAAGGGCTTGGCTATAGACGATGGATCGTGTGGTGTGTTCTGGATGGGAGCTGAAGCATGTAGGTAACTGTATGAGTCGGTGGGTTTTCTGTAGAGAGTGGCGTCTAAAAGAAGAGGAAGTGACTGTCTAGAAAGGAGCATAGCAGAAAGGGATCTACAGGTCATAGTGAACCACAAGCTAAATATAAATCAACAGTATGACACTGTTCTAAAAAAGGCAAACATGATTCTGGGATGCATTAACAGGAGTGTTGTGAACAAGGCATGAGAAATCATTCTTCCACTCTACTCTGTATTCATTAAGCCTCAATTGGAGTATTGTATTCAGTTCTGGGAACCATATTTTAAGAAAGATGTGGAGAAGGTCCAGAGAAGAGCAACAAAAATGATTAAAGGTCTAGAAAACATGAGCTATGAGGGAAGGCTGGAGGATTGGGCTTGTTTAGTTTGTTAAAGAGACGACTGAGAGGGGACTTGATAGTGGTTTTCAGGTATCTAAAAGGGTGTCACAGGGAGGAGGGGGGAAATTGTTCTTATTGGCCTATGATGATAGGACAAGAAGTAATGGGATTAAATTGCAGCAAGGAAGGTTTAGGTTGGACATAAGGAAAAATTTCTTAACCGTTGGTGTGGTTAAACACTGGAATAAATTGCCTGGGGAGGTTGTGGAATTGCCATCACTGGAAATATTTAAGAGCAGGTTAGACAGACATCTGTTGGGGATGATCTAGATCAGTCTTTCTCAACCTTTTTTTTTTTTATAAAGTACTCCTTTCTCAAAAAAAAAAAAAAAAAAAAAAAAAGAATTATAAGTACCCCCAGTACCTACAGTTTTCAGACACACAACATTTTTTTCTACCATTGCAACATATTTGTTTATTAATTGTAGCCAGGATGGCGATGAAATTTTTGGATGTAAAAAGTACAAAAATAATAAAGCGCTGTAAAACTTAAAACAAAAATTCAGTTTTCTCCAAATTTCAGTTGTGTTGATGTACCCACCAGACTTCTCTCACATACCCCTAAGGGTACTCGTACCACTGGTTGTGAAATACTGATCTAGATGGTGCTTGGTCCTGCCGTGAGGGCAGGGGACTGGACTTGATGATCTCTCAAGGTCCCTTCTAGTTCTGGTATTCTGTGTTTCTAAGGTCATATGCCTGCTTCTTTAGAAGTTAATGCCAAAATTCCCATGGACTTCAATGGGAGTAGGATCAGGGCCTGTGCAGGATTTTTTTTAACACAAAACAGGGTAACAGTGATAGATATGTACCCAATCCAAAGTGCTCTGAAGTTACTGAGGCCAGGTCTATACTAGACCTGGCATTTTGGCTTAAGGTACACAACTCCAGCTATGTAGACTACCGGATATTGGATCAGGCCTGGTGTCACAGCTCATTTCTCCAACCTGACACTCCGAGTGCAGAGATTGGAGAACTGGCTAGTATAATAAACTCTGCAAAACCTGTCTTGGTGACTCCCAAAGACAAACTTGTTCGATCTCAGTCCCCCTGAGATCCAAAACGACAAAAGACTGGTTCCTTGTTGCCACCTCCCCCAAGTGACTAAAAGAAAATAAAAAATAAACCCTTTTCCAGGAGAGAGATCACTTGGGATGTCCCCAAGTAAAGCTCTCCTCCCTGTCCCCAACCTCTGTTTTGCTTGGAGTTGGGAAAAAAACAGAGGGAATCCGCAGAGAACAATGGACTCTACGCAGGTAACTAGGCGCGTAAACCTAAGGACACAACAGTCAACCAATACCGGTTAATCAAAACAAAAGGAAAACTCTTTTATTATCAAAACAAAACTACTGTTACAAGCATAATAGGTGACTAGGTGTTAAATAGCCATGAAGTGACAGACTCAGGGAAAATCCCTGGGCTATAATCCTTAGTTACAAAAGAGAAAATCAATTAGTCAGCTCAGACATGATTTCCAAATCCCCAAACAAGGAAAACAATAAACCCTGATGGACTATCTAAACTTTTCCCTACTTACACATTTCAAGAAGTTGGTTCTTGGAGAGAGAGAGTGTCGCCCATCTCCCTCAATACCTGGGAGAAACTGCTCTGATCTCAAACAAGATGAGAGAAAGAAAATCCCCTCTTTCCCAGTTTGAAATTCCTATCTGCATTTTTATTGGCTGACTGCCCAAATCCCCTTCCTACGTGCATTTCAAATTGCTTAACCCTTTCTTCACTCTTCAAGTAAGTTAGACTCTCTTTATCAGCTCCTATTTATGACACCTGGTAAACAGGTTTCTATTGTTAAATATATATGTGTAACATGAAGGATCATACTTAAATTGTTGGAGTTTTGTCTAGCAACATGATTTCAGTGTGGAAGCTTTTTATAACCTATGCTGCTATTTGTATTGCAGATGTGCCTGTTAAAAAGGAGAGGCGGAAAAGGAAGAAAATGAGGAAAGAGACTTGATAGGGCTATGTAGCTGACAGTGTGAAAACCAAATAGCACGTGTGCTGATTAGCTGCAAGAGTTCTGCTTTCTGTGGTGATGCTCTGAGCCCAAAGCAAAGAGAGGATCTAGAAGAATCCCAATAAATGGGAGGAGAGGAGAACAGGAACAGTGAGCTGGAGAGGAAGAGGGAGAGTGTGTGTGTGACAGAGAGAGAGAGAATGAACCATATAACATGTGCTGAAGTTGGTGTTGAAACAGAATTGCTGTTCAAAACAACCCACTGTCCTTGATCACTTAAAGAAAACTATTAAGTAGGTTTTAGCCGATTTGCATTAAACCCTTCAGTGTCCTTTTACTTATCCACTTGTCACATTGCATGACATAGAATTAGCCAATCCATAAATATGCATGAATGTAATTAAATTCTATAAAGAATCCACCCTTTATTCCAGGCTTCATGTGCACTTTAGAATGTGATATGTAAAGTTGTGATCATTGACAGGTTAACAATGTACAGAAATTGGGTGGTATGTGCTACAGCGGTTGTAAATCATAAGAAAGCAGTTGTTAGACCTAAAGAAAGAACATCACCGTTCACTCACAAATAGCCTCTTGAATCTTTTTAACTCACTTCCGCTTTTGAAGTTGGATTTTTACCTAACCCAGTGACATTTTAATGTATTTCAGCTCACACTCAGACCAGCTAGCTCCAAAAGTGAACATTTCTAGAAGAGATTTTAATTTATTTAGAAAAGTTGTGTAACTTTTCCAGGGTTTGTGGTGAGCTAGAGTTTACTAGTCTGTATGTTCAAAGCATGATCCTTTTGCTACAACTTTACTTTAGCCTGAGAGAACCTGCTGAGGACTTTTTTCCAACCTGCAGTTTGGTAGTTTTTATCATTTTATTACTTAACTTCTAATATTAAAGAAAAGTATCTAGATGAAAGTAAAAAAAATGTTTTTTATGGTGAATGGCCTATACTTCACATCTTCAAACATCTGTTTAAAACAGAAAATATCCAATAATGAAATGTTCTATCTTAAATGCCAAGAGGCTGAGAAAGGTGTGAGATTGATACCACTGAAGCTCTTTATCCACACATAACTATAAATGCTTCCCTGTACTGCACAGATAATGTGCCTCAACTCTGATCCATTTTGGGAAGGCCACCTCAAGGGGTAAGATGTTAGTTATTCAGTGTCTGTATCCATCCAGCTCTGTGCCTCTGATGAAACTGCTAAAAAGGGTTCCAGTTACTGTTGGGTGTAAAACGAACATTTGTTCCTAGACCAAAATCCTAAAACTTCTTTCACATAGGCCCGCCATCAGATGTTAGTAATGTGGAATCATGACCAGCAACTGGAACCACTGAACTAGAGGTAAAAACTTCCATTCATCAGTAACCAGAACCATACAACAAATAGTCTGGTAGCACTTTAAAGACTAACAAAATATGTAGATGGTATCTTGAGCTTTTGTGGGCACAGCCCACTTTTTCATTATACCATCTACATGTTTTGTTAGACTTTGAAGTGCTACCGGACTATTTGTTTTTTAAGTCTATCCTGTACAGGCTAACTCAGCTACCCCGTGAAGCTTCAGAACCAAACAGTCCCTGTTGCCAATGTATTTGTATAAGTGTAATTTTATCTAAAACTCTGAAAGCATACATGTTGGCTTTCACTCATGCTGTTGGATTTAAAGCATTAGTATCCCTTATAGAAACTTCTTCACAGAAATACTGTATTAATATATGTAAAAGAGCAATTATCCTGTGGTCTTAAGCACCTTTGACATAAATTAAAGATGCAGTTAATCAAAGTAATACAAGCAGCTAACTTAGTACCATAAAATGTCCCTCCCTCCACAGATAATTGCCCCATCTAGCCCCTTCCTGACATAGAACCAGAGATAATAACTGAGACTTGCAATATGACCTGAAGTGAACAAAACAGGGTTAGTTCAGTTAGTTCTCTGGGCATTTTCCCCTATCACATGGGATATTTTTAAGTAAGAACATTCAATAATACGCTTTAGAATTTGCATATCTTGTATGCTTACATATCAGTTGGGGAAAACATTTGCAATTTATGAACGAGACTAATAAAGCAAACAATGTCTTCCCTGAAAAGCAGCTTGGTAATACCATTATGAATAAAATTAATAAAATACTTGGCCTTATTTGGAAAACAATACTGTGTGCGGAATGTGATTGACGTTAAGCTACTAAATAAAAGATCTGATTTTCACCGTGCAGCTCTCATAAGTATCTTTGTGAATTCTTTTACACTCTCAGTCTTTAAGGGCTAAACATAAGAGCATAAATTTAGGATTTAGCAAGCAGATTAATAACATATGTAAATAAGAGGTGAAATTCTAGCCCCATTGAAATCAATGGCAAAGTTCCCATTCATTCCACCGTGGCCAGGATTTTACCGGAAATTTTCATTGAGCAACAGAAGATAATTCCATTGATGAATCATAGAACACTAGCACTGGAAGTGACCTCGAGAGGTCATCGAGTACAGTCCCTTGCCTTCAAGGCAGGACCAAGCTGTGTCCTTGGTCCTTGTAATAAAAAAGGAAAATATCCTAATCAAAGATGTAAGAAGGTAAGAAGGTTGGTACACCCAGAATTTCACCTACTTTTTTCTGTGTCTGTTTACAAATTTTGCAATGTTTATGTAATGCTGTTTTATTTCCAAAGTGAAATGTTTTATTTTTTTCTAATAAAAAATTTAAAATCAGTGGCAACAGTTGAGTAACTTCTGAGCAGTCTTCCAGTAATAAGGATGTATTAGAGAGAAAGAGCCTCAGGGGAAAAAACTTTCCATCGAGGAAACGTTTCATTTTCAGGCTTCCTTGGTGATATTGTGAAATAGTGTTTCAAGAATGGGAAAATCTCTCCTTGCTTTTTTTTTGAAGAAAACATATGGAGGTTTTTCTTTTGTTAGAATAAAAGAACATATGTAGTGGGCATGTGACATTTACATGTACAGCTGAGAGTCTGACAGCAACAAGAAACAGATTATATATGGCCCAGTTCTGTCATGTTTATTAATACAACTCCCACTGAGTCAGCTGGACCGTGGCCACATTAACAAACTGTTAACCATATTTTCCCCATTAGTGCAACTTCCCCAGTGGTAATAAGTAGCCACTGTAATGTAGACAGAGTTCAGATGTTCATACCATTGTGTCATCTAACATTATTTCCTATTAATATGGAAATGAATAGTTATACAAAAAGCCATACTGAGCAGAATATATTCCCACAATTACAGTATTAATTGAGCATGCTCTCCATGCACAATTTCAAGGCTGATTGTAGGCTAGCCTGGTTTGGCTGTCACCACGGAAGGTGTCAGAGTTACTGTATGAGAAGTGGAAGAGCTAATCTAGGTAAGGGTCAGGTTACATAACTTTGGTGTACACTAGGGAGTTATTTTGAAATTAACTCCCCTTATTTTGAAATAATGGGCTGGTTGTTTCAAAATAACTCCTGCTTTCCATGAGGAATAATGCTAATTTCAAAGTAGTTATTTTGAAATAGCGGTAGTGTGGATGTTCTGGTGCTGCTATTTCAAAATTACTACTCCCCAGAGTAATTCAAACTAATTACTCCCCAGTGCTTCCTGGAGCTCTAAGTTGAGGTAGTACATCCACATTAATGGAGCCAACCCTTGGACTAATTTCAAGGCTTCCCTGTAGTGTAAGCCTGCAATTTTGAAATTATTATTTTGGGAGCTATTATTTTGAAATAAGTTATTCTGAAATAATTTCCTAGTGTGGGCATGTCCGTAGTTGTAAAACTACCTGACTTCTGTCTTAACTACATCTTTCATTATTGCTACTTTGTGTGGAGCTGCACAGCCTAACCAAGATTTTCAAAACTGTGTCGGAGTGTGACTGACATTAAGCTACTAAATAAATAGTCTGATTTTTTCACCATGCAATTCTCATAAGTGTCTATGTGCAGGGCTCACCAAGCGGCGGCGAGCCCCACTCGCCAGCCGTGCAGAAGCGCATGCACTGACCACGCTGCGTGGTCCCGCCAGGCTAAAATCTACTCGTCACGTGCAAGTAGATTGCTTGATTTGTCGAGCCCTGTCTATGTGAATTCTTTTATTCTCTCAGGCTACGTCTACACTTAAGGCTTTTTGCGCAAGAACATTTGTTCTTGCACAAAAACTTGTGGAGTGTTTACACTGCACGCATGTTCTTGCATAAGTAAATTTACAGTAAAGCATCAGAAGAGCGGGCTTCTTGTGCAAGAGTTATTCCTCTCCCCACAAGGAATAAGCCCTCTTGTGCAAGAGCTCTTGTGCAAGAAGGCAATATGGACGGGAACAGAGGTTTCTTGCGCAAGAAACCCTTATGGCTAAAATGGCCATCAGAGCTTTCTTGCGCAAGAGAGCGTCCACACTGCCATGGATGCTCTTGTGCAAAAGCACATGGCAATGTGGATGCGCTCTTGCACAAGAGGGACTTTAAGAGGGATAAGGGATCATTCGGAAAAGGCTTTATTTTCCTAAATATCCGTGTCTAGACTGGCGCTTTTTTCCGGCAAAACTCTGTGCAGAAAAAAGCGGCAGCCATTTTTATGCTAATGAAGCGGGGGAGATTTAAATCCCCGCTTCATTAGCAATTGCAATACGTCTAATTTGCATCCCTTTTACGAAAAAGGGATGCAATCTAGACGTAGCCTATATGTACTGTATTTGTCATCAACAATGGCCTACTTCATAATACTTTGAGAACTTTTTTTTAACTACACTCTGAAAAGGTCAAGAATTTATCCTGTAACTCTGGCATGAATCCACACGGATCAGCCCCAGGGACCTTTTTGAAGCAAACAAATTTTCAGTACCTGATAAAATGTCTGCTTGCAAATAGCTATTATCTTACAAGGAAGTGCAGGTATGTTAGATTCCTCACTCCCAGGACTGATCTTCACTCTGGCTAATCAGGCACAAGACTGCTTAACGCTGTAATGAAATTGAGTCTATTCTGTTGTCTATATATTGTCTAGTTCTGGCCATCCAAAGATTCCCAAAGACTTGGTAAACTATTTTTCTTTCTTACTGGGATATAAAATGCAGTTTTTTCCTCTCTCGGTAACTGTAATTATTACACCAGGATCACATCCATAAATGTAGAGCTATGTGATAAATACAATTATCATGCTCTTGACTGCATCCTCTCCAGCCCGTTTCTCCCCCGGAGCAGCTGCCAGCCAACCCTGCCTCCACTAGGACCCGAGCAACGCCGGGTAAATACTCTCCTTCAATAAAATAAGGACTTTTTTTTTTTTAAGGAACCAACTGCAGCCTCTTTGGGAAGAGGGAATTGGTGCTGCCGAGCTCGGGCTGGCATTCCTCCCTGCAAGCAAGGGGCACGGCGGCTGTAGCCAGGGTGTGGAGACCCCATGCCCCAGCCACTACATCCCGGCTGTTTGCCCTCCTCTCAGCTGAGTCCCGCCGGCACAGCGCCTCCCTGTCTTAGCTGCGAGCACCCCCTGCAGGTCTCCCCTTGCCCCGTGAGGCCCCGCCCATTTCCTCCGAACCCCTCCCGGCGCTTTAAGGAGCGCTCATCAGCTGATCCGCATTCCACCACTGCCGTGCAGTGATTGGCGGAGCTGGCTACCAATCACCAGTTGCCGTAGTAACGCATCCGCCCTCCGGCTTTGCTCCCTCGCCTCCGCTTTCCGCCATTGATTGGCCAGCGCGGCGGTGACGCAGCAGTGGGGCTTGGCTGGAGAGGAGGCAGGAGCGTGTAGAGTGAGACGCCGAAAGCGTCTGGTGTGAGGAAGAGGGGCTGCCGCTGCCATGACGTTCAAGCGGAGCCGAGTCCGAGACCGTTTCTACAGCACCCGCTGCTGCGGCTGCTGCCATGTCCGCACCGGAACCATCATCCTGGGGACGTGGTACATGGTAAGAGGCTTCGCCCTAGGAGGGGAGGAAGGGGGGCTCCTGGCCCCCTCGGGCTTATTGCGCATGTGTTGTGGATGGGGGTGGGGTGGCGCGGCTCGCTCGCCCTGCGCATGGAATTCGTCCGTTGCTGGACGGTCCGGTGACCCAAGAAGAATAGGCAATACTGCGCATGCGTGTCGGGGCCAGCGGCTGGTGTCCGTCCTGTGGCGCATGCGCAGTGACCGTTGTCGGAAGTTGAAATCTGAGGAGGGGGGAGCTGTTCCGTCCCCTCCTACCTTCTTTCGCTGGGGGAATCACCCCCCCCCCCTCCATTTTCTGTCTTGGGAGGGGCTGCGTCCTCGCCCCAGCCGTGTGGCCAATGGCCGCCCAGCCCTGGCTGCGCGTGTCCCTGCTCGGGGCGGGGCGCTCTGCACGTCGGGGCTGGCTGCGGAGTCGCTACGTGCCCCAGCGCCCTGCGATTCCAGGCCCGGCTCCCTGCTTCTGCAGGGCCCAGCTATGGCCCGCCCCCGGCTCCCCTGCCCCCACGCTGCTGCGCCCCGTCTCACAGTGGCGGGGAGGCAAGTGGCCCGGACTTGTTCTCTCCTTTGGCCTCCTGTGCTCTGCCCCGGAGGTTTCCAGGGGCGGGGACCGTTCTCCCTGCTGCCACGAGCAGCGCTGAATACTTATGACGGGGAGATGTGACCCCACCTGGGAAGGGCCAGCAGGAAGAGAGGAATGCGGGTTGCTTGAGTGTCTAAGAGCAATCTTCCCTCTATTTTTTTTTCTTCATCCATGTGTGGCATAAACTTTGTGCACCAGTGTGTGTGCCGATGTGCACCACCAAAAGAAACACATGCTGCTGGCTGAGGGAGGCTTTGGCCCTGTGCTAATCAGCTGGGCAGCATTTAAATCTCTGCTGAGTAGCTGCCCAAGTGCTCCTCTTACAGGCATCACTAGGAGCTTGTGGGGAACACTGAGTAGGAAGTAACCTTTCAAAGCATGGGCACACTTTTAAAAGTGAATGTATATACATAAACCACCTTGGAAAAATTAGAGTTTGGGAAGGGCCCTGAAGGAGGGGAATGGTTGGTTGGTGGATAGGGTCAGCATGACAGCCAGATAAATGAGTTAAGAGAAAAGGACATGTAGGGTAGGGCTGTGAATGGGTAATTGGTTACCCAGTAAGTATCACCTTTAACCATTACCTGGGAGTAGCCCTGCATGGACTTGTGGGCTGGGAGTCTGCAGCCTCATGTTGGTCTGGAGGCTGAAACTGGGATGGGTGGGAGAGCTGCTGGCCATATGGGAGTCCACATGGGCTGGAAGCATCTGGGCTGGAGCACCCGTCTGCCCCCATCTAATCAGTTAATGAATTAAACTTAATACAGTGAGGTAATGGTATACAATGGGTGTTCCTAAATACTAGGGTAATACTCTAGAAATGGGTGCGGATTCCAAGAGAAAATGAGACGGAAAAGGCCTCAGACAGCTCTTTGGGGAACACACATGAAATCTAGAAGGAGAGGAGGATTAGGAATAGATGCCAGCATATTCAGTCTATTTGTTTGCCCTTGCAAACAGTTTCTGGTGCTTTTGGTAAGACAGGTAGGACCTCTGCTCTGGATATGGGCACAGTGGAGGCGGGGAAGCTGTGTCTGGGAAAAAAAATTTGCTGGTGGGGTGAAAAACTACTTGCCCTTTTTGGAGTGAGTTCAATAGTCTCCTGGGAGTTGCAGATTGCGTCATTCCCCCAGGCTCTGGGCTGCGGAAGTGAAAAAGAAAGTAGCCCAGAACTGTTGGTCTGCCTTCTGAATCGTAGGGGCTGTGATGCACTGGTCTCATTGCAGGACAGTGGGAACAGCAGATAGTGTAAGTGGGTGGAGATCAGCGAGAAAATGGAGGGGGGTTGTGGAGAGAGAGAATGAGGCACTGAAAATGCAAGTAGGAGAGCGCTCCGTATACATACAATAGGGCTAAACTGACAAAATTTGCTTCCTGGTGTACTGTTTCTAAATTCCTAATTTTTCAGAATTTCTGGGTTGGCTCCCCCCCCCCCCCAGAGTTGATGCTCATAAAAAAAATGTGGTTCCATAACATGGGTCATGAGTGGAGTTTTTGGACCTTTAGATTCACAGCATCTCTGGCAGCTTAGCTAATAGAATAATTGATTGCAATAGTAGATTGTTATCCTCTGAGAGGACCAGCCCCTGGAATGGTGGGCAGTCTGTATTTTGCTGGTGGGCTTCACAACTGTTTGATAACAGCAAAGGAGTGTAGAGACTAAGGATGACTGCTTGTCTGTCAGCACAAGCCTGTGGCTGCTGTATCCCTTTTAAAAATGCAGTGGCAGCGAGAGGGTTGTCCTGAGACCCAGCGGGGGACCAGAGAATGAGCCAGTATCTTTGCATGCCGGAAGTGAACGCTTAAAGTGCCCTTCCATAACAGCTAGTTGATGGAAATTCCATCGACTACTGGACTAGTAAATTAATTGATACTTAACATCCTTAATATAAATGTTTCTATATCAGTCCACCAAAAGTTTTTGAAAGTTTGCCAGTCCATGGTATAAAAAAGGCTGGGAACCGCTGTTCTAAGTTACAAAAGGAGTAACAGAGTAACAATCACCTTTAATTTGTATGAGTATTTTTTAAAAAAATTGAACACGGCATCAGTAGTATGAAATGAACATTTAGTTTAAAGCAGTTAGCTGAAATTACTAAAATGTTATAAATGTTGTTTTGCTGCATCTATTCTATTCTATTCTATTCTATTCTATTCTATTCTATTCTATTATTCGAAAGTTTATTTTTAAAACAAAACATCAGAGTCTTTTTAATAGCAATCTGTTGGACTACAGATGTCATCTTAAACAGTTTTTTGGCTAAGATCTGAGTTTGCGTTCTGACAACACTTTTTTTTCTTTCTGCTTATTTAAGAATGTTACATTAAAATGACAAAATAAATTGTCGTCCCCCCTTTAGGGGGAAGTTCATGATTGTTATTTAAATAAAACTGTTAGACATCACTAGTCATTCATAATACTCTTTTCCTCTCCCTACATTTGTCTCCTTGCCTAGTGAAAAGATTAGCGATGGTATTCTTTAAGATTGTTTGTAGTTGCCTGCTGTGTTGCCAATAATACACAATCCCTGTTTATCCTGGGATTTTTATTTTGACACCTTATATTTTTGCTTTAATTGATTAAAGCTTAATGCTTTACGCGGGCGGGTCGCGCGGCCCCACTACTGACCTCAAGTGAAAATGGAGGTAGTGTCAGCTTCCTGGGATGGACAGAAGTCCCGCAGCTTAGTGCCACTTCCGGCGATTCCGGAAGTGTGCTAGCTGCTCTGCCGGGTGTACTGCAGGAGGTAGCATCGGCTCCCTGCACTGCACAGGAGGGGTGAGTCAGCCCCCGGGGCAGGCGCGCGCAGAGCTTCCCTGTGCCGGAGGGGTGGAGGTGCGTGGTCAGCCTCCTGGGCAGGTGCGCGCGGGGCTTCCCTGGGAGGAGGCAGATGCAAGGGACTCTCTGCCTCCACTGGCACCCCGCTCCCCAGACCCCACTCTCCCAGAATGCCGTCCCCACTCCCCTGTTCCCATCCACAGAACTCTGTCCCTATTCCTGTCCTCACTCCCTGAACTCTGTCCCCACTGGCACCCTGTCCCCAGCAGCAGAACCCTGTCCCCACTGGCACCCTGTCCCCTGCTGCAGAACCCTGTCCTCTGCCCTCGCAGCATCCTGTTCCCTCTCCCCTGCCCCCAGCCGCAGAACTCTGTCCCAACAAAATGTATAATTATATATGCTTCATTTTAGATTTAAATAGCATGAATAAAAAACAGACCATTATTTCATAACTATAAACATGATTTTAATTTTATATATCGCATAATTTAAAAATAAACTGTTTATCAGAGTGTGTAAGGGCTGGGGATAGCAAGTGATGGACAGGAAGAGAATAGAGAGGGCGGGGCTTCAAGGAAGAGGGGGGGGCAGTAGATCTTTGCCTGTTTGGAGATTTAAAAAGTGATCTTGGGTGTAAAAAGGTTGGAGACCACTGCTTTACCTACTTCTTACGTTGTAAACGCCTCTCTGCCATGTACACTTTTCTTAACAAATCTAGTTTAACTGATGCCTTTTTTAAGATTTGTTCTCTTGTCAGTTCATTTTAAAACTGGCATTTTAATGTTGAGGGGGTGGATGGAAAATGATAGATCTCAAATAGTCTGCAATCACTAAAGTATTGTATCTTTTGTAATGAAATTTGGGGCTGTGGAAGGAAAAGTATTAATATTCAACATTTCATTATCTGGGAAATCTATATGCCAAGCTTTGCCCTGATAGAAATAACTGAAATAAGCATTTGATTAGGACCACATATACACAGCTGCTGTATTAAACGTTTCTGTTTTTATACTTCCTCAATGGCAGTAATGAGGAATCAATCTCTTTCTCTCTTCCCTCTTCGCTGGTAGTTTAGAGCTCTGGTGTCCATCTAGTTCTGAAGCTGTTGCCACAATAGCAAACTAGTCATACTTAACCGGCTAAATAACCACATGTGACTATATGCTAGTGTGTTGGACACCACAGGTTTAGAGCCTAGAAGTTATTTTAGGGAGCCTCGGGCCTAACCAGTATTTCTATATATCAGAAACAAATACATTGCTTGAAAGCAGAATAAATTAATCTTTTCATGTTCAAACACTGAAAATATCAACTGTCTAAAGTCTAGTTTTAAAATGTACTATTTTCAACAACTATTTGTTTCATTAGAAACTGGGGCCAAGATCCTCAGTTATTCAGTTTCCTAGCTTACATGAAATCCATGTAAGCTAGAAGCCTGAATTCCTTTGGAAAATCTAGGTCTGCATTCTCCTATACACCACAGAGTTAGGTATCTAATAGGGATGTAAAGGAGTAGTCGACAGGATAGTTGACTAGTCGCTTCCCTTTCTTTGCTGCCTTTATCACAGAGAGGCAGCAAGGGGCTGGGGGAGAATAGGGAGGTACTTAAGTGGCAGCACTGCATGGAGCCTGGGGTCAGCTGCTCTGTGTGGCACTGCTGCTTTGAAATGCTGGGTGGAGCTCAGGATCAGCTGGAGACTGCCCAGCTGACCCTGGGCTCCATGTGACATGCCAGCTTTGAAATGTAAAAGAGTCCCCAGCAAGGGCTCTTGTGCATTTCAAAGAGGAAGTGCAGCCTGGGGCCAGCATGGGACTCTGAGTCTCCTGCTGACACCAGGCTCCATACGGCACTTGTGCAATTCAAAGCAGAAGTGCCCACGTGGATCCTGGAGTCAACGGGATTTCCCTGGTGTCCCTGGGCTCCACTCAGTGTTCCAACTTTGAAATGCGTAAGAGCCCCTGCAAGGCGGAACATGGAAGTGCTTATCCACTAGTTGAGTGGCTGATGGAATTTACATTGACTACTCAACTAGCAAATTAATTGCTACTTAACATCCCTAGTATCTATGTAGTAGTAGGCTTTTCCTTCCCTTGCCCCAAGTGACCATAAGATGTAGCTTTAAAACTCCTTTCTTCCCATAGGCTTTCTCATTGGGCATGGTTCCAGAGACAAGAAACATAAGTACTGTGTTGTCAGGATCAGGTCAGAGTTCAATAAACAGACTAAAAGTACTAACATTGTTCAGTGGGAGTGGTCACCTCTTTTTGACAACAAGCTGTGAAAGTCAGTGATGTAGTTACTACCAGTTTTTTAGGACTTGTTTGTTCGTCCTTCAGAAGTCAAGATGTTTAATTGTGTTCTCTTTAATGGCTTACAAAATGGATTTTTATTACATTTTTTTTTTTTTTTTTTGGTCTGGGATGCAGGAAAATAACTGACTTTTTTAAGAAGTAAAATCACGATTTTTAAGTTAGGGGAAGCGGATGGGAGTGCAGCTGTAAGAGTGGAAGCTAATTCCTCTCCATAGGAAAATAAGAACCCCTTCTGTTGAACTTAGTTATGCTCTCATGGGGTACATTTGATACTTGGGGGAACCCACAGTTAAGGACATCTGGGCCATGAAAATGAAGTACTTGTCTGCATGGGCGCCAGTAACGTTGACTCAAGAGTGAGACGGTAGTCTGTTAATAAATCAGCATTTGTCAAGGTACCCCACAGCTCTGCCTCCAATACTAGTTTGTTGAAATTGCTCCATTTTTATAGCTTGTTATCCACTGGATTCAGAATAAAAAGAAATACAAGGAAGTAAATTTCTTGTCATACTAATGTGCGGACTCTTATCTTGAGACTATACATGTTGAGGATGATAAGCAGAGTGGAATGCTAACAAAAATAAAATGTCTTAAAGTATTAGGTATCAGGAAATTTAATTTAATTTCATCTTGGTATAACATAGCTCTGAACACAAAACTGAGCCTCTTATTGCTTAGCAAGAATAGGCTAGGGAGGCTGCTAGGCTCTGGAGACCAATAATAAAATTGGATGAGGTGGTCCTCCAGTGCTGTGAATTGCATACTAGGGATGTAAGTGGGTAGTAGAATATTGGAATAGTGGTAGAAATGTAGCCGTGTTAGTCTGGTGCAGCTGAAACAAAAAACAGGACAGTGTAGCACTTTAAAGACTAACAAGATGGTTTAATAGGCGATGAGCTTTCGTGGGCTAGACCCACTTCCTCAGATCAAATAGTGGAAGAAAATTGTCACAACCATATACACCAAAGGATACAGTTAAAAAAAATGAACACATGAAAAGCACAAATCAAATTTCAGAACAGAAGGAGGAAGGGAGGGAGGTAAATGTCTGTGAGCTAATGATATTAGAGGTGATAATTGGGGAAGAAGGACATACCACACTAACACCAACCCTGGTACCTTCCCTTGCAACAAACCCCGTTGCCAGCTTTGTCCACATATTCACTCTGATATAACTCACTTGGTTGGGTCCAATGATGGTATGTCCTGCTTCCCCAATTATCACCTCTAATATCATTAGCTCACAGACATTTACCCCTCCCCCCCTGCATCCCCCTTCTGTTCTGAAATTTGATTTGTCCTTTTCATATGTGTTCATTTTTTTAAATTGTATCCTTTGGTATATATGGTTGACAATTTTCTTCCACTATTTGATCTGAGGAAGTGGGTCTGGCCCACGAAAGCTCATCACCTATTAAACCATCTCGTTAGTCTTTAAAGTGCTACACAGTCCTGTTTTTTGTTTTAGAATATTGGACTAACTGCATGAATTCTTAGCGGTTAGTCGACTATTCTATAGTCCCTGGGTGTGGGGCTGGTAGCCAGTGCACTCTGGCCCCACTCCTAAGGAGCCCCCTGGTACTCTATGCTGCTGCCTGCTGCATCTGATAGAGGCAGCGGCGGGGGCGTCCAGGCCCCCCCCGGGGACAGAGGCTGCTATGAAGCAGCCTCTGTCTGTGGTGGCCTGGGCTGGCCATGGGCAGAGGCTGGTCCCCAGCGGATGAGCTCTCTGCAAACAGAGGCTGCTCCTCCAGCCTCTCTCCACTGGGAGAAAGGACCCTCTGTGGACTGGGGCTGCTGCTGAGGACCAGCCTCTGCCCATGGCAGGCCCAAGCTTGCCACAGACAGAGGCTGCTCTACAGTAGGGATGTTAAATTTCAGTTAATCAGCTAATTGGGTAGTCAATGGAACTTCCACTAGAAAGGAGTATTTTGCATTTCTACTGAAGTTTTCCTTTTGGTGTTGCAACTTGAAGTGCTGATAAATATTTGGCTTGAAATAGCAGATCATGGAAGCTGAGCAGTAATGCATTTTTTTAATATTGCTAATGTATCATACTTGGCTAGAATTACATGAGTCTTTTTGTGTTTTGTGAAAGTGGGGTTAAGGATTCCTCGCAGCCAAAAAGCTGTGACATCCTGATTGTAAATATTCTTATTTATTAAAAATAGCCTCTCCATATGAAAGGGTTAGGCTGAGTGACTCTACTGACAATGTTGGTAGCAATCAGGTGGTGATTAGTGCTGAGGTGCTTATGAAGAGAAAATAGAAAGTGGGGGAAACATGAGACCGCAGCATTGAAGACACAGTAAATGAGCAAAGGTGCAGAAAGATGCAAAATAAACTTAAGATGCAAATGAACAAACTTTCCAGCTGAGGTGCTTTCTGGGAGGAATATGTTTATATCCAGCCTCGTGCCGCAAATTTGATGAGCACTAAGTTGAAATGTGAGAAGTCCTAAATAAAGGAACTAGTAGAATCAAAAATTAAGTTGAGAATGTATTACAACAAAAATATTTGGCATGTCTAGTAAGTTGGTCTGTTTTTCCTGGGTTTGGTTTGGTTTTGGTAGTTTGTTGTGTATGTGAAATCAAGATTTTGACTGAAGTCTTTTTGTTTTTTAAACTGTCAAATGTGGGAGACGGAAGACCAATATGAACTGTGGTGACTTAACAAGCAATTTTAGTTTCCTAATGAGCCATTCTTCAGGAACTGTGCATTTGATCTGCTACTATTGCATCAGACTCTGGAGCCTGACCAGCAAACAAGAGCAAATCTGGTTCATTTCAGTGTTTAGAAATTGCAAACCCACACCTCTTTTGTAAATATACGTCCCAGTAGAGGCAGGTCTTTCTGAATGAGTAATGGGAAATGTCTATAGGTTTAAGATACTATTAATATTTATGCTCATAGAACCATGTTTCAGACTTTCTAGGTGACACTAGAAATTAATGTTGAAAACTATACTATCTGGTACTGTTGGGTGCTTTTGCAAAAGCTCTTACTAATCCATAGTTAATCCATAGTTAAACTGACTAGGCTTTTTTTTTTCTTGTAGTTATTAGGGATGTTGGCATATAGTCATATAAATGATTAATGGATAAGCCTGGTTTATTGGTTAATCCAAATGACTACACACACTCCCCCTGCCTTGCTGCCTCTGTATCACAGGCAACAAAGCGGGGAGGCGGTTGCCGGGGGGGGGGGGCCCACTACCCTCACACTGCTGCCTCGGATAGAGAGGGTGGTGGAGGGGAGGCAGGAGGGAGCAGGTATATGCAGGGAGCAGGCTTTTAAACCTTCTCTCCACACATGCTGGCTCTATGGAGCTGTCTTGCCCTCCTTCCCCTTTTGCTGCTTTCCACAGAGGCACCGGGATGGGGTGGCAGGTGGAGTGTCAGAGCAGCTGGCGACACCTGTGGACAGAAGCTGCAGCAGCAGCACAGGGCGGCAGGGGGCTCCCCAGGAGTGGGACTGGGAATACACTGGACTGGCCCCACCCCCAGAGACCATTGACTAATGTAACTGCTAAGCTTTAGTGCAGTTACACTATTAGATGTCATTTAACATCTCTACTAGTTAAACAATATTTTAATTCACTTCTTATTATTATTTCAAATAAATGTGTGTGCAAAAGGTTGCAGCAATAATATAAAGAAAGTAAATTTTATCAAGCATACAACCATAAGGGTTTAACTTTGAATATATTTAAATAAACCCTACTGAATCTTGTGGGTAACACTTGAGTTTTTTCACTCGTCTCTGCTATTTATCCCCTCTCTTGACCTTCTTTTTAAATACAGGGTCTGATCTGTGGTGCTTATATAGGTAGGGAATTGGCTTGAAAGCCAGCTTCCTGCTTCTGTTGGTTGACTGCCTGCCCCCCTCACCTTCCATGCTGCTGTCTCTCTATCAGAGGCAGCAGTGCTGGGGTAGGGGGGGACAGGCGGCTCTGTGTATACAGTGCTCATGGGGAGCTGGCTTAAAAGCCAGCTCCCCATGGTACCAGCTCCTGCTCTCCCCTCCACCTCCAGCTGCCTCTGATACAGAAGCAGCAAGTGGGAGGTGGCGAAGATGCATGTAATCAATAAGATTAACCGATAAGCCGAGGTGTATTGATCGATCATGTACTCAATTACACGTTGATATCCCTTGTTTAAAATCACACCTTCAGTTGACACTGTAGATTAGGCCAAAGTTTGCTATTTGTTCGTGTTTAAAAAAATAAATAAAAAAAAAAGATTTCTGAAGCATGCTAAATCTTTATCTGCCATATTGTAACTCTAAATAGTATTAAAATAACTACAATCTCTCTCAGGTGGTGAACTTGTTGATGGGCATCTTGCTGACGGTAGAAGTGACCCACCCTAACACAGTGCCAACAGTTGACATACAGTATGAAGTAATTGGTAATTACTATGGTTCTGAGAAGATGGCTGGTAGGTGTCTTGGCATGTACTAATTTGTACTAAATATACTCTGGGGACATTCGTGTATTCTTATAGTACATCTTGCAATGCTACTGTGTAGGTCATTATTTAAATACAATTATCTGTCAAATGTGTGCATATGGTAAGTCAAGGTTGCAGCCACTCTGTGGATTTAAAAAAAAAATCAGTGTTATGAAAGTTTCTACAAGTTCCATATCATGTTTTGACTTAATATTCTCTGTAAACATATTTGAAATACTTGAAAGCATATTTGTGAGATGGTAATGATAACAGCAGAACCCATTTTACGGGCTGGCAATACCTGCAGTCTCCTCAATTAAACATTTGCTATTCTTAACTTACCTATAGGTAAATGTAATTTGATTAAATTTCAAATCAAATTGGCAGGTTTTATGTACTTTGACTTACCTTTTTCCAG
The DNA here is from genome assembly GCF_052426305.1 of Pelodiscus sinensis. Taxonomy (NCBI): domain Eukaryota; kingdom Metazoa; phylum Chordata; order Testudines; family Trionychidae; genus Pelodiscus; species Pelodiscus sinensis. The sequence goes on from NC_143054.1 coordinate 20,873,908, forward strand.
AAAGATTTGGATTGTCAATGACTTTGTGTTGCTCTTTTCACAAGCCAGCTATAGTAATTGTACATGAGTCTGAATAACTTGTATAAGAACAAAATGTACTGAAAATAGAAAACCTTTAAGTATTTAGGATTCCAAACTGTAGTGAGTCTATACTTTTAAAAAAAATCTCCTTGACACAATCGAAAACAAAGAACGACGAAGTAGTATGCACAGTAGTACACACAACTTTAATGAGAAGCAGTTTGCACTCTTCAAAAAAAACCCACTTTGAGAGTCAGAAAAAAAATGGTGTGCATATTTACAAAGATTGTCATTGATATAAAGTAAGGCTGAAGAACAGACAGAAGACATTGTGAGATGGAAGAGTAAAGATGAGTGTGACTGAGACCACATGGTTACTCAATAACACAGTCGGATGGTTCCGTAATTCTTTTTCCTCTGACCCCTTAAAAAAAAAAAATTGCTAGAAAGATGGCAGGGCTCAACAATTAGTGTCATCTACTCACCCATAGTGAGTAGATTACAAGCCGGCACAGCTGCGCCCTGATCATGAGTATAAACTGGGGAGCCAATAACTCTTAAGATCTTGTCTCTGACCCCTTATGGCAGAGATGGGGAGCCATTTTTGGGTCGGGGCCATTAACCCACAGAAAAATCAGTCAGGGGGCTGCACACTAGCACACAAAAAACCCCAAACCAAACTCAGTGACAGGCCCTGACTGGGGAGCAACACATTTCCCTAATACACCAGAGCCTACGGGGGCTCAATCTGGTAGATTTTTGTCTGCCTCGGCTCCCCAATGATGGGGATGGCGGGAAGCCTGAGCTTTTGAGGCTGCATCCAGACAAGCTGGAAGCTGCATCTCGTCCCTGACTTATGGGGTGATTTTTGAGTTGCTGAGCACCTAGAATTTCCTCAGGAAGCCACATAAGCAGGGCTCGACAAATGATGCAGTATACTCGCCTGTGGCGAGTAGATTACAACCTGGAAGAGCCGGGTTTGGGCGATCTGCGCATGCGGTTTGGCGAGCCCTGCACATGAACATCTCTTGTCTTCACTTCTTTGGGAAGTATAGATCAACACTTAAGAAAAATAAGACTATTAATCTTTGTATTGCAGTCTTAGACTTGGTCGAATCAGTTTCTGTCTCTGAACATAAATTATTTGTGACCATTAAAAGGATGAAAATCATATAGTTTGCAGACAGCAACTCATAGAATACTAGGGCTGGAAGAGACCTCAGGAGGTCATACAGTCCAGCCCCCTGCCCAAAGCAGGACCAACCCCAACTAAATCATCCCAGCCAGAGCTTTGTCAAGTCGGGACTTAACCTCTAGGGATGGAAATTCTACCACCTCCCTAGGTAACCCATTCCAGTGCTTCACCACCCTCCTAGTGAAATAGTTTTTCCTAATATCCTAACTAGATCTCCTCCACTGTCTTTTGAGACTATTACTCCTTGTCCTGCCATCCGTGTCTACTAAGAACAGCTTTTCTCCATCCTCTTTGGAACCTCCCTTTAGGAAGTTGAAGGCTGCTGTCAAATTCTTCTACAGACTAAATAAGCCCAAATCCCTCAGCCTCTCCTCATAGGTCATGTGCTCCAGACCCCTAATCATTTTGGTTGCCCTCTGCTGGACTATCACCAATGCATCTACACCCTTTCTATAGTGGGGGGGGCCAGAACTGGATGCAGTACTCCAGCTGTGGCCCCACCAATGCAGAATAAAAGAAGGAAACTACTTTTGTCCTGTAGATAACAAATATATAATCTTTGATTAGACCCCGATTAATATTTTGAATACTACTGGCATGTGGCTTTTGTATGAATTTAAGCCCCTTCTGTTACTTAAACAGCAGTACCTTCTACATAGTATGGCATTCCACTTCATTAAAGAGCAATTTTGTTTCCAGTGCCACTGATTGAATTATGTGATCAAATAACTCTAAAAGCTATAGATACAGTGGAAGTTGTCCTATTTTCATATGAACTATTTTGCTATTGTGGATTGGCTGAATCAAATTGTTTGGCTGAGTGATATGGAAGGTACTGTAATACAGGCTGCTGTTTACGTGCAACATATAGCTATGGGCAGGCTGTGGGATCAACCTCATTAAACACATGCTGGTCACAGGATTCTTAATGGTGATGCTGTCCTGGTTTTTCTGGTGACTTGTATTACTGCTGTGTGCTGCTTCATTTGACTAACAACTAATTATGAAAAAACAAAATAGAGATGAGAACTGGACAAACTGATCATGAAAGTGTGGTTAGTAGACAGGTTGATCTTGTGTGCTCAAATTGGAAATACAGCTATACCTTGGTAGCTTCTAACAATTACAATTTCAGTAAGTTGGTATTAATGTAACTTGTTTCCCATTTTACTTTAGAAAATGCCTGTGTTCTCTTTGCCATTTCACTCATCCTGTTCACAATAAGTGCAATGATGGTGTATGGAGCAATTGCTGTAAGTATATTCATGGGATTCAAGTCTAAATTTGGCTACTGCAACTTGCAGACTAATAAATTCCACTTTTTTTCTTTTTTTCAGCACCGAGTGGGCTGGCTCATTCCGTTCTTCTGTTACCAGCTCTTTAACTTTGTCCTCAGTTGCCTGGTTGCCATCAGTTCTCTTACTTACATGCCAAGAATCAAAGAGTATCTGGATCAGTTAGTAAGTGTCTGGTAAAATAGATTAATAGTTTACAGATGAAACAGTCTTGGTTTTGATAATTGGGAAGGTAATTTTTTTATACTAAAGGGTTTGCTATTCTAGTCCAAAATGAGCAGTCATCTTCAGGCATTTAGCAGAGCACTTTTCTTATAGAAGCTGGATTTGGTAGGTACCATAGACTCTAAAATGACTTAAAGTATTAACTCCCTCAAGTCAGTTCAGATCTATACAAGTGTTGACTTAATTTAATACATCAGCATTTGAATACTGATCTGGCTTGGGGTTGTGGATCCAGATAATTGTTCTGTTTCTTTTTCTGTACTTGACAGAAATGCTTCCAGGTGATTTGGCCTCTGTTATTTGTATGAGGTTAGGAAACACTTGCTTTCCAACCCCAACTTTCAGGCCAACCTGGAACAAACTCATTTTGACCTACTCAGCATAAACTTACATAAGCTCTCCTGCCTTACTGCAAATCCTTCATAAATGGGAATGTGGGAGGCAACAGCAGCAGCTGCCTTTGAACAAGGTGGGTTGTTGCTATGGAGCTGAGAAGGATTTAGTGCAATGTGAAAACAAGACCCTCTCTGCAGCTGGCCCTCTTTATTAGACAATCTTTCTATTAAATGGCCACTGTTCTTGTCTGTCTGTCATGGGATTTTCAAGTTTCACGCACACTCGTTGCCCCTGGCAGCTCCTGTGCACGCGCCAGTGCGGCCTTGCTCAGTGCAGTGCCACGCAGCTCCACTCATGGGAAGGCACTGCCTCTGCCTCTTGGCACCACCCTCCCTTCTCTCCCCGACAGCTCTTGTGCACGCTACCTGTCTCAGTGGGGTTCAGTGGGGTACAGTGCAGCTCGGCTCTTGGGGAGACATTGCCGCTGGAGCCCACAGTGATGAGGCAGGCAGGTGGCCTGGGAAGCAGCTCAAGGTGCCGCAGGCCGCATACAAACGTTTACATACATATATGTACACAAACATGGGTGTGCATTGTATTTGTATTGCAAGGCTTGGAAGGGCTTCTGGAAAGTTTGATTTGACTGGGCTGGGTTCCAGAGGCTTCAAGAAGGTTCGATCTTAAACTGCTGGCGTGTGAACATAGACATTCAACCTTGTGGAGTTGCTATTGTCATAGCCCATTATATTGCCAAGTATGTCACTAAATGTGAATCTACGAGTCTTGAAGGAAGCCTCAGGCACTATTGCTCAAATCAGAGAGGAGGAAAGCAATATTTCTCGACAGTTGTTTAAAATATGTATTGCAATGTTCAATCCACACCAAGTCTCCACCTGTGAGTGTGCTCTCTGTCTGTGTAGCCGGCGTATGAAAGGGAGCACAAGAGTAATTTATGTTAGCACAAGAAAGCCTGACCTTTGATACAAAGTTGTAACAATGCGAAACGAAGAGTTTCAAAACTCTGAGGAAGCCCCAGAGGAAGATGAACAAGGAGCAAAAATCCACCAGAACAATCCAGAGGAAGGCTCTCAATACTTTGGGCCAGCTCAACCATTTGTTGCGCTCAGTCGAGTCCATTCTTTGGAAGGCACAGAGATAGAAAGCGATCAAACAAATTCATGGATGACAATGTTTGTCATAAAGACTCCTTAGAAGACTTACTTACAGCATCTGGAAGTCTTCCTCCTTTTAACCAACAAAACAATTGATCCATCACCTCAATTAGTTTATCCTTGCCTTAAACACAACTGATTTTAATTAAAAATGTAAATACCTAGTGCAAAAAGCATTTTGTAAAACAGTCCAGCTCAAAATACATAAACATATCAAAAAGAACCTTGGGAGTTTTTAGTAGTTGAAACACTATATTTAAGACCGACCCCCCCCCCCCAAAAAAAAACTGTTTAAAAAAGACACATCTTGCTAAAAACACATGAAAAGACTCAAAATATAAAAAGTGCACCAAAGTCAAAAATAAAGTTTTGAAGTTAGTAATGTGGGAGAGATTGGATGGCTAAGTACAATTCAAGGTAGTTGCTAACTGTTAGTCATCCAAACTTTCATAGCCTCATATTGTGACTGTCTGGATTTTTTTCCCCCCTCCTCTAGCCGGATTTCCCTTACAAAGATGATCTCCTTGCACTTGACTCAAGCTGCATTTTGTTCATTGTGCTGGTGTTTTTTGCCTTATTTATCATCTTAAAGGTAAACTATATATTTTATACCTTAATTGTTTAAATTGTAGATGTTAAGTTTCAGAAGTTTTTTGTATTGCAGTGTTACTATGTGGTTGCGAATTGTGTTTCTGAAACCTAGGTACTGGGGGTAGTTAATTTTTTTTTTAAAGGGGTGCTTTATAAAAAAAAAAGTTGAGAAACACTGCTGTAGAAAGCAGGGCTTTTCATAGTAGGAGATATAAATAAACCTTCAAGTATTATCTTTAAATTTTGCATCTTTAAGCAATAAAACTCACAAGGAAATGAGATGTATATTAGAGCATTTTATGCTTTCTCTTTTTAAACTTTATACAAATGGAAAAAAATTGCTAGTTAATATTGTATATCACATTCTGAAAACATAATTTGTAGTATTAAGCAAAAGGTTCCTGAATTTGAGGAGTTGGACCTTCTCTATTCCCCCCCAACACCTGTGCTAGTATACAAAGGGGCGAGTGGGGGTGATGCAGGGAGTCAACTTTAAATTCCCCAGTGTGTTTAAGAAACTGAATTAAGACCTGCTATAAAGGAATATCACTGCTGCTGGTTTGTTGAGAATTAGAGCTATCAATTCATAGGCATGTGGCTTTCATGCCTGCTTTTTGTGATCAGACTGTGAATATCTAAATTTACATATTTATGGAAATGTACACTGTGTAATCCAGGCCCTGCCTACCTATATGAGCTGGCTAATTAGAACAGAGGGAAAATATGGCATGCATGTTATTCACACCAGCAGATCAAACCCAGTCTCCAGCTGTGTGGAGCGTCACACATCTATCATTTTATTATTTTGTTGTTCCTGTTGCAATCCTTGCTTTGGTACAGAGCTGCAACCATGGCTTAAAATTATTGGGTGGTGTGGGATGGAGTGGTACCAGAATGTACAAAATAGTCTCTGGGAGTAGTCTTCTGAAAAAATTGAAATAGCAAATGCAATTTTTTCCCTTTAGGTTAGTGCCTTTTGTGAAAACCTTTACAGTAGAACCTCAATTACTAATACAATTACTTTTCTGTGTAGGAGAAATGGTGCTTTTATTTTTTATTTTTTTTTACCATTTTTAATTTAAGTGGAAAAAGCACATTAGTTTCCTTACTTTGTCAAATCTTTTTTAAAACTTGTTTTATGTTAGTATTTATCATTTAATGCAGCACTGCATTAGCTTTGCTTTTTCTTTCTCTGCTGCTGCCTCATTACATACTTCCAACTCTGTATAAGGTGCATGGCTGACCAATCAGTTCAGAACTCTAAGCTTGTGCTGTGTTAGAATAATTTACAAAAGGCAAGTGAATTTTCTTGGATTTAAAGTCCATACCAATAGCAGGGTCCCAAGCACTCATGTATACAGGCATGTAAATCTCAGTAAGTTTCAACAGGGTATGTGTTGACAGGTGTTGGGCCATAACTTTGCTTAACTGTTTTGCCTTCGGCTATCTGAACAGTGCACAAATAGCTACATAATGCACACACAGAATTGTTTCTATTAGACTATTTCTAATTTCAAATATATTACTATTTCTGCCCTGGCATTTTGGGGCTTCAAGCATAGATCACTGTATGAACACCAAACAGAATGACAGTCCCTGTTCCAAGGTAATAGCAATCCAAGTTTAATTTTTAAAAATATAAGTTAAACTTAACTTGATTTTATTCAGTGTAGTGATCATCTGCACATTGGCACTAAAAGGGCAACAGGATTAATGGCGATAAGAGTAAATGGTATTGGAAGCCTAAATCAGTAATTCCCAAATCAGGTCCCTAATAAGTTCAAGTCTCTCCCTTTACATCTTGCAGTAGTAGCTGCTCTGGGATGGGAGGTAGTGGTGGCTTCTTTTTTATTAAGACATTGGTGCCCAGTTCTCTCTGCCTCCTCCACCTGTGGGGCTACTTCCTAGGATCCAATCTGTGACAGAATAATTTCACCTCTTCTCCTGCTCTATCACAGCCTTGCTGTTTTAACTCCCTGCCTGGGCACTTAATTCAGTCCTCTCTCATCCCCAAACCCATTAATCCCTGTTCTTTCATCTCCCAGCATGCTTAGATGCTAGGATTTGCTACACTCATCTTTCCTGCCTTCCACCACATGGTTTGGGGTGGGAGAGGGAAGGTGAGAACAATAGTAAGTCTACCAAAACTATTCAGAGTTCATAATCAGATTTTGGGTACTCTCACCAGAGTCATGGACTAACAAATGAATTCTGTGAAGTCCTTTTTACTACTATTTTGCTCTTCTGTGCAGTCCGTTCCCCTGAGTTAGTGTGCTGATAACCAGTTGAAGGGGATTAAAATTGTTCTTGTGTAATAAAGATGCTTCTCTACAGATGTGCAATGTAGATGAAGAGCATATACTGAAACATAACTTTTTGGTAGTTTTGTTTGAAGAGCATGATTTGGATGTGTCAGGGAAGCATTTTGTGTAGAAGGCAAATTGGTTAAGTAATTTGGGCAAGATTCACTGAGGTAAACCATTCTAATGACAATGTAGCACCTGCTTCTGTCAGGTATAAATTTGGCATGTCAGTTTGCTTTAAAGCAAATCTATTTATTAAAACATAACACTTTTTTTATTTTACAGGCTTATCTAATTAACTGCGTATGGAACTGCTATAAATACATCAGCAACAGAAATTTGCCTGAGATAGCCGTGTACCCTGCATTTGAAGCTCCTCCACAGGTAATATTTCTTCCTTAAGACAAAGGAACAAATTGCCATGGTTATTTTTAAAAATGATTTAATGTCTGTATGTAGTTCTAAAATGAAACAATTAGTACTGTTAACTGAAATTAACTCTAATAGCAATTAAAAATTGGGTTTAATTGCATTGTTAAATAGAATAAAACTTACTTAAATGTTTCTACACTTTCAAATTGATTTCAGTTGCAACACAGAATACAAAGTGTATATTTTTTATTACAAAGTAAACAATAAATACTAGAAGAATTGTCTAGTATTGCTTTGGGTCTTTAACTCCTAAGATGGTTTTTTTTTTTTTCCCTTTATTTAAATCATTGTTTTGGGTGGGTCTTGGGATGAGGAGTTCAATATGCAGACTGACCTGGAAGGAGAGGACCACTCCAGCCCTCATCTCAAGCTGCTGTGAAGTGCCTGTCCATGTCCACTATAGTGGGCATAGCTGGGGAGGGGTGGGACACAGACAGAGGAGAACCTCTCAGGAGATCCAAACTTAGTTAGCAGCAGCAGCAAATGCAGCTATAACTCAGCCCCATGGATTGTATATGAAGGAATTAGTTAAATGCGGGGGAGTGGAGAAAAAGGTGAATAACTGTATTTAGTACTATTGTACAGGGTGGTAGAAATAAACAATAATTTAAAGAAATACACAGAAGGCCTTTTGAGTACAGTGTATAAATTTGACACAGACTATTGACACTGAGGCAGGCAGTAAATTGTGTGAATGCTGTCGTGCTTCCTTGGAGAGGAACAGAAGGCTCTGCAAATGTGAATATTTCTCAGTGGAATTAAAAATGCTTTGGGAACCCTAATTTCACAATTCTGAGGCTGCTGGACATTGAATCAGAAGATGCCTATCTGAAGGGATCATATATTGACACTTTTTTGTGAATTTGCTTCAACTGCTTAGGTCAAACAAAGGGCCATTATTGAATGGAAGCACCTTCAGGATTTCCAGAAGGCCTGCAGCACCTGAGCTCTTTACAGGCAGTCCCCGGGTTACGTACAAGATAGGGACTGTAGGTTTGTTCTTAAGTTGAATCTGTATGTAAGTCGGAACTGGCGTCCAGATTCAGCCGCTGCTGAAACTGACCGCCAGTTCCGACTTAGATACAGATTCAACTTAAGAACCCCAAGCGTCCCCAAGTCAGCTGCTGCTGAAACTGATCAGCGGCTGATTCCAGGAAACCTGGGGCAGAGCAACTCTGCCTCGGGCTTCCTGTAGTCAGCGCTGGTCAGTTTCAGCAGCGGCTGACTTGGGGACGCCTGGGGCAGAGCAGCTGGGGTGCTGCTGGGTTGCTCCAGTAGCACCGCTCCTCGGTGCTACTGGACCAACCCGGCAGCACCCCAGCTGCTCTGCCCCAGGCGTCCTGATTCAGCTGCTGCTGAAACTGACCAGCAGCGGCTGAATCAGGACGCCTGGGGCAGAGCAGCTGGGGTGCTGCCGGGTTGGTCTAGTAGTGCCCAGAGCGGCGCTGCAGGACCAACCAGCAGCGCCCCAGCTGCTCTGCCCCAGGGTCCTCAACAAAAGCCTGGTCTGCTTGGGGGGGGGGGCGAACACACTAGCTGCGCGCCCCCCCCCTCCAGCAGACCAGGGACTACTCACATTCACCCCTGCTTAGAGCAGGGTCTGTAGCCTGGGGCCCGGGAGGGAGCACGATGTGGGGCTTTGGAGGCTTGAGCCCCACCCCCACCGCAGCAGGCAGCCCGCGCAGGTGCTTCAGTAGCCTGAGCAAACCCCACATTGGTCGGGTCGGGCTGCGAGGCAGCAACAGCCCCCTCTTCCCTCCCCCCCCCCCCAAAGCAAAACAGCTGTGGTGGGGCCCTTTGTGGCGCAGGAGCTGCGAGCCGGCAGGGAAGGGTCCCTCATGGCCACTTCCGCCCCCTCACCCCCCACCCCACAGAAGCCCATTGACCGGACCTGGACAATGGTAGCTGCAGTAACCTATCAGTCCCCAAGCACATGGCCAGGCAGCTCCTGTGGTAGAAACAGGAGAGCAGCGTGTCTCGCTGGTAAGTGTCCAGCCCTCCCAGCTACTCCCACTCCGATATCTTCACCCACAGAGCTCTCCTCCCAGACCCTGCACCCCAATCCCCTGCCCTGAGGCACAATCCAAACCCTGGCCTGACCCGCCCCTTTCCCCCCCGCCCACCCCCAGTAAAATGTCTGGTATTTTCAGTTTCTCAGCTGGAAAGCCACTTGGGACATTCTTCCCCTGCCATGTGGAAGGGTGTGAGAAATTTCAAGGTGCCATGACTTTTTTTGGGGAGAGGGGTGCTTTTTTTGCTCAACATTTGGACACCTTTTGATTAATGCAGAATTTTGTTTAAAAATGAATTACAATATAATTAAAATAAAAATTATCCAACTAAATTAAGTTTTTATCACATTTACCCAATTCACATTTAATATGAAATAGCCTTCAATTTCACATTTGACGCCTTTTTTTGTTGGCACCCACCACACACTTCTGAAAACATGAATGTGCTATTGGCCACAAAAAGGTTGGGGACCACTGGTCTAGACAGTACTGGGTCCTGCCATGAGGGCAGGGAACTGGACTTGATGACCTCTTGAGGTCCCTTCCAGTCCTAGTATTCTATGATCATAACTCTCAATTGGAAAAATTTGTCTGTTTTGACAAAGTCTTTTCAACAAAGAAGTTTAAAATTAAAATTCTAGTTTCTTGACTCATTTTTTGGGGGGGGGAGAAAGGAAGGCAAAATTATTTCCTTACTAGCTCCTTTGCTGTTCACTAGATAAGGATGAAAACTGAATAGAGGTAGTGGCTGAAGTTTAGATTCAGCAGAAGAATAAGCTGCTTTTGCAGCGCTGGTATTGTTTGCTGTGAGTTTTGCTCTAAAATCTGCCCACAATAGAGAATCAAATTGATACCGCCTGTTCTAAAGGACTCTGCAGTCTGTTAACCTTACTGTGTTTTGTTTTTGTTTTGTTTTTAATCTAGTATGTCCTGCCAACCTATGAAATGGCAGTGAAGATGCCTGAGAAGGAACCCCCACCTCCTTACATACCTGCCTGAAGCAACTGTGCTTCCATTGGTTAACATCTGTATCAACTTCTTGGATTTTTTTCTTTTTAATCTTGCAAAATTGCTTAAAATATTCAGGGCTTTAGGAGCAAACCTTTCTGTTGAAAGATATTTGATATAACTACTAAGCAAAACACATCTTGGAGTGACTTTTCTTTCCTTTTTTTCCTTCTCCTTCCTTTTCTAATGATCTTATACATGTTTACTGCCTTAGGGTCTTCTGCAAACATGAGCTATTTCACTCATGTAATTCAGTGGAACAACTCATGAGTAAAATATGCCATAGGCATACGTGTCTGCTGGTTGGGCCCTTAAATTGTAGAGAAATTTTTGTAAAGTAGTTCATAAAGACAATCTGATCTACCAGCAGAATGAGTTTGCCTTTCTTTAACTTTTTTTGAGGAACAAGGCTGGGAGGGAGGGTTGAACGTGGTGTGTATATATATATATTTTTGTTTACTTTGCACTTTTCTCCTACATTCTTACCTTACTGTTTTTGTTATCTATTGCCTTGAAACAATTTCAGGAAGAGTGAAGTTGACACTAACGTTTGAAGTTTTATAACATGCTGTGAATGCAAGAAAAAAATGCACACGGTATTACTTAAATGTGGGAGGAGATGGTTGCATGCTTCTAATGTGTATATTTTCTCTGTGATAAATGATACTTTAATAAATCTTTTAAGAAATGTGTACTAGTAGTGTTGACTGTGTTTGGGCTAGTGGGGAGAGAAGTTCCCAAATTGCTTACTGATTTGGTCATCTAGTGCTGATCTAAGGAAACTTTTTGTATTGTGCTCACTTGTAGGTGGGAAAGAATCTCTTTTGCGTCACGTGACCTAGGAGAAAGTTGAGGATGCTAATCAAAATGACCATGTAATTAAATTTGCATTCTCCATAATCTCAACCTTTCATATCTATGAAAATGTGGGTATAGCCTTCCAGTAAGCTGAAATGTAGAATAAGGGGATATTCTTCTCTATTGCCTCCACTTAAAAAAAAAAAAAAAAAAAAAAAAAAAAAAATCCTCACGTTTGATTTCATGCTTTTGCTCTTCCTGTGTGCCCTGCCCAAATTTTCTGAGACGGGTATAAAAAGTTTGAGATCCTCTGTCATGTTCAAGGTTGCACAAATTCGCCTTTACCTTCATCTTGGATCTCACTACCCTCATTCTTGCTAACTTATACCCCTTCTTTCCCAAGTATGACTAGATGACTTATTGTACCTACGTCCCACCCACACCTTTATAACCCAAGAGGACTAACTTATCATGTATGTAAATTCCCAAAAGGGACACTGGTGGTACTGAAGGCACTGACATGTTCCAAGCTTGATGATTAGAACAGATGAAGTAAGGATGATAGCAGATGTCCAGTTTTGAGCCTTCATATTGATAGCCTGCATCTGTCTCAATTCTGCCAAGTTAGGAGCAGTTGAACATTTTTTCTAGTTATTTCTGTGCCCTGCTGAATGTTAACCATAAGAGTCTTTCTCCCTCAGTCCTCTGCCCCCGCAGTTTAACTATTGAACTAATTTGGTTTCATTTCACCTTTGGGAAAGGTGATGGGTACCAAATGAGAGATGAAAATATTCTGTCACTGATCTATTAGATCTATATTTATCTATACAAAGACCTATTAGACACTTTAACAACTGAGGAGAGACATGAAAAGTCTAGTTCTGGGCTAAGGATGTTTGTTCAAGTAACTCTTACTCTCTCAGGATTTTTAGGATCAATCAAAAGATAAGACATAAGAGCAAAAATAAAAAATCTAAGGCTTATATGGCAACTAATAATTTGTAAGGGTAAACCAGGCTTTGGTTTCAGGATCAGAGCCCAAATGAAAACATTTACCAAGGACATCAGGGCTGATGCCACCTGTTCTGCAACAAAATAGGCCTTACAAAAAGTGGTTCTAATCTGAAATCCTGTCCCCTGCCCACATTGAGTCTCATGCACTTTCCTATTTTTCACAAGATACCAGTGATCCCAGAGAATATAAATATTTTAAATATAAGGCGAAGATTGCTAAATCTACAGCTTCTCCCCCAAATACTAGTAGGTCCTTCAGAAATCAGACCACTATCTCTGAGGTACTGTTGTAAAAAAGGACATGGCTTCAGCTTCTGAATAAGCTTTAATGTTTTTGGTCAGGGTTTCTAGTAGACTTACAGCTTGAACCTGTAACTTCCTGTTAAAGTAGACTTTATGTATCACTGAGTACTTGTGGCTTCCATTAAAGTCAAGATTTCAGCTCAATACTTAGTAGGAGACTCAAGCTCTGTAAGAAAAGGGGATTCAGAGGTGTTGCAGACCTTACTTGTTTTTTTTAAAGTGCTTGGAGATCGCCAGATCTGCTGCTGTTCAAACCTTTATATATCTAGAAAGGCATTTTTGTCAAAATATGCAGTTGAGAATGTATGTAAATTGGAATTTTATCAAGAATTCTAGCTGCTAATTACATTACTATTAATAATTAACCACTAGATGATGTGCCCAAGAAGCTGCATTGCAAACAGGAGCTGATCTAGAAATGTTCCTCTGGCACTCAAAAGCAATAATTTTTGAAGCTGCTTAGCCAAGCTAGCGTGATGCTCAGCTTATGACACAACAGTTGCTACAGCAAGACCTTCAGGAATGCAATGATCTTGATGATAAAACTAGTGTCCCATGGGGGATGTTAGAATATGGTAATCACAACGCACCCTTAAATTGAAACCAGCTATATTTTTGTACCGCTTGTAGTACATATTGTATGTGCTGTTTTTTAGTAACTTTTTTATTCCCTGTTAAAGTAAATACAGGAAAAAATAAACCTGTCTTGTTACTGGATATGTAATAAAAGCATGGAAAAGCTCAACGTAGAGTGAAAATTTAATGCTCGTGCCATATCTATCTATTAAATGGGGCTGTATTTTTGGATATTGTAACTTATTTTAATAAAATCAGCACATTAATGTTGGAAGTAGGGATGTAAGTGACTAGTCAACTATCAGATAAGCATAAGCTTATCAGACAGTTGACTAGTGATGTGACTAGTAGTTCTCCCTCTCCTTCTCTCCCCCCCGCCCTCCCTCCCTGCCTCTATCAATCAGAGAGGAGGAGCAGGAGCTGGTGGAAGCCAGCTTAAAAGCTGGTTCCCCTCAGCAGCATCTTGGTGGGGGGGGCAGGAGAGGTAGAGGCATGGTGGGAAACAGCATGAGCAGGGACTGAATGCTGCCACTGGCCCCTCCCACAGAGCTGGGAGGAACCAGCTTTTAAGCTGACCTCCCCCCCAGCACTCCCTCCTCTTCTCTCTTCCCTCCACCCCCCTCATTCACAGGCAGCAAGGGAAGTGACTAGTTTATCCAATAAGCTTTTGCTTATCGGATAGTTGATTAGTTGCTTACATTCCTACTGCAGACAGGGTTGCTCTTGTCCAGGGCAGCAATGAGATGCACTGCAACTTCATTTTTTTTAAAGTTACTTCAAAACTATCAAGTATCCTCTTTCCACAAGCCAGAATGACAATACTGAACTAACCATAATTACAGGTTGGGGAAAACCATGTCACTAACGGTCACCACCACTGCTTGAAAGGTACATTTTCCATGGAGGTCAATAGGGCTGGGTTATTTTATATATAAAGCTACTGAGATGTCAATATCTACATTATGTAAATAATTACCTAATTGCCAAATGAGACCATGTCCCAACCTGCTTACAAAGGACCCACCTGATCCAATTTAAACTTTAACCTAGGATTGGGACCAAATCAATCTGTAGACATTATCCAAGAAGATCCAGTTAACACTTAAGCCTGCAGTCTAGAAATAGTCTGAAAGCTTTTCCAGAAGAGAGCTTCTGGAAAAACTTTTTGAAAGAGTGTCCACACAGTGCACCGAAAAAGTGATCTGCTTTTTTGAAAGATAGTGTCCAATCAATGTGGGCACTAGAGCACCTGTGCTTTTTCCTGAAGGTCACCTCTTTCGAAAATAACTCCTCTTCCCCATCCACACATGCCTTTTCCCAGAGAGCTCTTTTGGTAAAAGGCTTCTTCCTCATAAAAGAGGTTTACTGCTGTTGGAAAAACCAATGCGTTCTTGCCACTTTCTGTTGAAAGATTGCAATTGCAGTGTGGACTAAGTTTTTCTGGAAAAATGGCTGTTTTTCTGGAAAAACTGCAGTGTAGATATACCCATAGTCTCCATTCAAAAATATAAGGGACCAATCAGTAGAAGCCCTACTGCTCAGTAGAGGTGATGTTTTAAAAAAAATTAGAGAGGCTTTGAATTGATGACTTCTGACAACAGTAATTTCTGTCAGTGGACGTGGAGTTTTTAGCACAGGTTTCACTTTGTGTGCCAAAATAACTCAGAAATGCATTGTCATAGCTAACTCCATTCAGGTCTAGGCAACATGCAGCCCAAAGACAGAAGCACAAATCCCTTGAAACTGGAAGTCAAAACTTCTCACCTCTTCGCAGAGCTCACAAAGGGCTTGTTTACCCAGACACACCAGTCATGACAACCCTCTCTGGAGAGAGATGATACATCCTGCCTCTGTGTGGATGTACCAAGTGTTTTCACATGGCATCTTAACATGTTGTTTAAATCATCAATTGCTTGGATGAGGAAGACTCATAAAGAGTCTGTCCATCATCCATACCACTGTGACATGGTGATTTTACCACTGTGGTAACAGATCCCCACTCTGGGGGCTCTTGTGGAGCAGTAGGAAGCCCAGGGCAGTCCCTTGGGGAGAGAGGCTGGGGGTACCTGTATTTCAGTGGTTCTCAAACTTTGGCCCGGGGACCACCTGGATCAATATAAACCTTTCCACAGACCAACAGTTGCTAATGGAAACTTAACATTACTTACATAATTATGCCCAAGCCATTTTGCTAGTACTGCAGCTAGGGAGAACTGTTTAATTATCATAAACAGATTAAGCATTTTAACTCATGTTACTTTATCACACTTCATTTTAAATAAAATAAATTTATGTTCAACACAAGGTTTTAAGGTTTTCTTTATTTATGGCGCAAGGTAGGGAACCTTTTTTGGGTGTCAGGTCTCTGACCCACAGAAAAATCAGTTGGGGACCATACAAGTGAAAAGCAAAAAAAAAAAAAAAAAAATCCTCCTAAAACCCCCAACTGATGTGGCCCCCAACCGAGACACCCTACTTCTCTGTCACTCCAGCCTTATGGGCTGAGAAGGGACAGGGAGTGCTTCCCACAAGCCAGATTTATTTTTCTCAGGTTCTGGAGTTAGTGGATTTTTATGGACCCCTTATGCTATGGGGTGGGGACAAAAATGAGGGGTTCAGTGTTCAGGACAGGGCTGTCAGCAAGTGGGATTGGGATGGAGTATGAGATCTGGGAAGGAGGTGGGGTGCAGAAGCAGGTTGCGACTAGGGTGTCTGGCTAGGGGGAGGGAGCAGGAGCAAGGGAGGATGCAGGAAAAGAGTGGAGGTAGGTGTCTAGCTGGGGGAAGGGTGCAGGAGCAGACTAGAGGTAGGGTGTCTGGCCACGAGGGAGGAGGCAGGAATGGACTGGGGAAAGGGTGTCTAGCCAGGAGGGAGGGTGTTTGGCTAGCATGAAGAGAGCAGGAACAAGAGAGGGTGCAGAGTTTGACCATGGGGGAAGGTGCAGGAGCAAAGGAGGGTGCCTGTTGGAGCATGCTAGGGGTATGGGGTTTTGGTGAGCAGAGGGGTGAGAGCGAGAGAAATTGTGGTGCAGGGGTCTGAGCATAAGGAAGGGTGCTTACCTGGCTTAGCACCCCTTGCAGCAGGAAAGCTTTTGGACAGCTCGCTGCTGTTCCCCCAGGGGGGTTGAGGTGGGGGGGAGAGAGGGTGAAGCTTAGCCCACACCCTTCTCTCAGCACAGCCGTGAGGCTGCAGCACCAGCTCCCCGCTTGGAGGGAACATGGGGGTAGTGAAGAAAGCCCCAATCTTTCCTGCCAGACCCAGCTTGTGAAGTAGAGCAAGCTGCTCCATGTACTGCTGTTCCCCCAGTGTGGTAAGGAGGGGTTCAGGAAGAGAGATCGGCAGTGCACAGGGCACACCTTCTGGACCTGAGTGCACTCAAGCTGGGCTCTGCAGTCCCTGCCAGAGCAACTCCCCTGGGTTTTGCCTTGGACCCGCCCTGGCAGCAGCAGCCGGGGTAACAAAGTACATGCAGCACAGAGAAGGAGGAGGAATGGTGGCAGAGCCAGATTGGGGACCCCATGTGCCAAAGGCAGTCCTGCAGCAGGCTGAAGGGGGCCACACAGCATGCAGTGGTGGGGACTCGCTGGGCAGCAGCATGCACTGGAACTCAGAGAATGCTCCAATCTAGATTTGAATCCAGACTCCACATTCCAATCTGCTTTGGAAACCATGCACCACTGAAAGCCAGCCCAGCTGCCTGTCCAGAGACCACCAAAGGAACCTACTATGCTCTGATAGGGATTGGGGAGGCTGTTGCTGCTGTGCTGTGCTAGGGTGTATCCCTGCAAGGCTGTCCCAGCTGAGGGAAAGGAGAGATCAGTGCAGGGAGCCATTTCTGGCTCACTTCTTCCCCACAAGCTGGAACTGGCATGGCTTTCTTCCCCCTCCCTTCCACCAAAATATTGGAATTTCCAGGACATTTCACTACTTGATGGGACACTGGGATAGAGTATTTAAAATTGAAATTGTCCCGGAAAATCCAGGATGTATGGTCGGTGTAGTGATAACTCAGAGCCATCGGGGGGCCCCCCTAATGTCTGATGTTTTGTCGGTGTGGATGTTTGTCTTGAGATGAAACGCTCTAAGTTAGAAATGTTTGTATGTGCTGCACATTAGGCATGGGTCTGTGAAACCCAGGCTCGTGGGCTCAGCGTACACATTACATGTGCTGAAAGGGCCACATGGCATTGCACAGCTGGGCTCCAAATGGGCAGCCCGTCCCACAGCCCTGCTAATGCGTCCAGGCTGCACTACACCTCGCTCCTGACTCGGGCTGTGGCAGGTTCGCCTATAAGCAGGGGGTGATGCGTACCGGGTCCAGTTCACCAGGGGGAGCAGGCAGCGGTGGGCAGCTCCATCCCAACCACCATGGGGGCTCCACGTTGAACTGGTTAACCCATCGCACGGGGAGCGTCATCCCTACTCCTGACTCGGCTCGGCCCGCGGCCACAGTGCGAAACAGCGGGGGGGGGGACCAGTCCCGGCTGAGCCGCGCTCTCAGCGGGGTCCTAAGACCGGGGCCTGACTTGAGCGGAAGGGGAGTCAGAGCCCGCGGACCTGCGCAGGGAAGCCTCCCTCTCGGAGACCCGTAGGGAGGCGGGGCCAGCAGCACCCAAGGGAGCGTCCCGTCCTGGCTCATCGCTGCGGAGCCAGGCCCCCACCGTGGGGCAAAACCCGGAAGTCGCGGCTCCGCCCCGGAAGTGAAGCTGTTGGATTCCGGGGCAGGCTGAGTCCGGCGTCGGTTGCCAAGGAAGCCCGGTTGCTACGGAGGCAGCGGCAGGCCGCTAACACGCTCCCTCCCCAAACAATCGCGCCGGGCTGAGCCCCTCCCCCTTGGCCCCGCAGCATGTTCATCTACCTGAGCAAAAAGGTGAGTGTCAGCGAGCCCGTCCTGCGGCCGGAGCCGACCTCGCTCCTTCGGGCCTGGCCAGGAAATAACTTACCGTTTGCACGAGGCCTTCCCCTCCTAGTTACTTGTCAGGGACTTTCCTCACCGCAGATATTTCCTCAGCCTTCCTGCAGTGAACCCCAATTCCACATGCGTCCTCAGGCCCTAGGCAGGAATTCCGGGGGGAGGGGAGGTGGTGTGTGTGTGTGTGTGTGTGTGTGTGTGTGTGTGTGTGTGTGTGTGTGTCTGTCCCGCAAGGATGTGACTGCATCGCCCGCGGTCCCCAACTAAGCGGGAAATCAGCCCCAGCCTCCCCCCGGCCGGCCAGAGCATGGGGGAGGGAGGTTCGGGCTGCCCGCCTCTGGCCTGCGGGAGCGTGCTTACTTGGGAGACCATGGGGACGTGCTTTCGCCCCTTCCCGCTCCCGCGTACGGGCCTGGTCCTGTTCCCCTTGTTCAAATGCTCGCTCCTCCTCTGTCAGAGCCTGGGGAATTGAACGTGGGTCTCCCACAACCCATGCACTAATCGAGGGTTTATACACTATTATTGAGGAAAAATACACTATTTTACACTATTATTGAGGAAAAAAAGGCATTTGGGGGTTTGTGCTGATAAGTCAATCAAGATTTACCATTACTTGTAACTGAGCTAAACCCAAGTCAAGCTCAATTGGTGTTTCGCTTTTGTCTCTATTTAAGAGTCAGTAAGGGATGTGCTAGGCACTAACTGCTGAAAGGAGGGGGAATCTAGGCAAACAGCTCTAAGTGACGGGACTTAGCAACATTCCCTGTAAGCTGAGTGCTTGGATGGCCACCCAGGAGAGTTTCAAATGCTGCCCACCTGCTTAGCAGTGTGCTCACAGCATGTGTTTCTGTTGGTGGTGCATATCTGTACATTCCTCCTTGTACACATTTATTCTTGCACGTAGATGGTTTGAAAACCACTGCTCTAGAAAGACCCTTGTAATTCCAACATAAGTAAATTCTCAGTGTCATTATCCCTTTCTCCCTTAGGGCTCGTCTACACTGGCCCCTTTTCCGGAAGGGGCATGTTAATTTCAGCTATCGTAGTAGGGAAATCCGCGGGGGATTTAAATATCCCCCGCAGCATTTAAATAAAAATGTCCGCCGCTTTTTTCCGGCTTTTAGAAAAGCTGGAAAAGAGCATCTACACTGGCCCCGATCCTCCGGAAAAAGCGCCCTTTTCCGGAGGCTCTTATTCCTACTTCTAAAAGCCGGAAAAAAGCGGCGGACATTTTTATTTAAATGCCGCGGGGGATATTTAAATCCCCCGCGGATTTCCCTACTACGATAGCTGAAATTAACATGCCCCTTCCGGAAAAGGGGCCAGTATAGACGTAGCCTTAGTATTTGGCACCTTCCACCAGGATTCAGATTGCTCAAAAGATAAATAAGTAGACCCTCTACAATAGATGTTAAGAAATGTCCTATTTTTATTGATTATAATTATTACACTTTCCCTCCCTTGTATTTGATTATCTTGGTTTGTTTAATTTTATGTAAATGGCCTTTACAGTATTCTCTCAACTTTAATTCCAGTAATGTGTTTACAGTTCTGTTAAGTTACTATAGCAATTTATATTATGATGCACAATATCCCAAGTGCATTTGCTTAATGTTTGTGGTTGGGGTATTTTCAAAATAAAACATTGTTGTTATTATTAATCAGTCCAAATGAAAAATATTTATTTCTTTCAGATTGCAATTCCTGGTAACGTTCGACTAAGATGTATATCTTGGAACAAGGAACAAGGTTTCATAGCTTGTGGTGGAGAAGATGGATTGTTGAAAGTTTTAAAACTAGAAACACAGACAGGTAAATAAAAATGCTGAAAAAAAAATCCACCTGCTTTCTGAACCCTTAAAGAGACACTCTTCTTTGAAAGTGACATTGAAATATGACATTGTGGGTAGGTCTGTCACGCGATTACAAAAACTTATTTGTGATTAATCACACTGTTAATAATAGAATAACATTTATTAAAATATTTTTGGATGTTTTCTACATTTTAAAATATATTAATTGCTATTTCAAAACAGAATACAATGTGTACAGTGCTTATTTCATATTTTTATTACAAAAATTTTAACTGTAAAAAACCAAAAATATTTAATTTAACATAATACAAGTACTGTACCACAATCTCTTTGTCGTGGAAGCTGAACTTAAAAAGGTAGAATTATGTACCAAGAATAATTGCACTCAAAAATAAAGCAATGTAAAATTTTAGAGCTTATAAGTCCATTCAGTCCTCCTTCTTGTTCAGCTAGTTGCTGAGACAAATAAGTTTGTTTATATTTGAAAGAGAGAAGGATGTCTACTTGTTTACAGTGTCACCTGAAAATGAGAAATAGGCATTAACATAGCACTGTTGTATCTATCATCACAAGAGATTTACACACCAGATGTGCTAAAGATTCATAAGTCTCTTCATGCTTTAATCACTATTCCAGAGGACATGTGTCTAGGCTGAAATGGGTTCTGCTTGATAATCCAAAGCAATAGAACTTAGGTATATTTATTTTCATCATCTCAGGCAGATGCTTCCAGCAGAAGGTTGATGGTTTTTTTGGTGGTTCATGTTTTGTAGTTTCTACATCAGGGAGTTGTCCTTTTAAACTTTTGAAACCATGCTCTATACCTCATCCCTCTCATATTTTGGAAGGCACTTCAGATTCTTAAACTGGGTTGACTGCTGTAGTTCTCTTTAGAAATTTCACATTATCATCTTACTTGCATTTTGTCAGATCAGCAGTGAAAGTGTTCTTAAAATGAACACATGCTGGGGCATCATCTGTAACTGTTATAACATGAGATATATGACATAACGTGGGTAAAATACAGAGCAAGAGACATAAAATTCTCCTGAGGAGCTCAATAATAAACTTAATTAATACATTATTTTTAATGAACATCAATAGCAGGAGCCTGACCTTTGGAATGGTGGCTGAAGTATAAAGGGACATATGAATATTTAGCATATCTGGCACTGAAATACCTTGCAATGACAGCTACAAAATGCCATCTGAATGCCTATTCTCACTTTCAGGTAATGTAAATAAATAGCGGATTCATTATCTCTTGTAAATGCAAACAAACTTGTTTGTTTTAGGAATTGATTGAACAAGGAGTATACAGGCAGTCCCTGAGTTACGCGGATCCGACTTACGTCGGATCCGCAGTTACGAACGGAGCCCTCCCTCTCCCTGGTCTCCAGCAGACCAGGGAGAGGAAGCAAAGCGGCGGAACACACGGGCAGCGGACAGCCCAGACGCGTCTGGGCTGTCCGCTGCCCGCGTGTTCCACCGCTTTGCTTCCCTTTCCCCGTGGTCTGCAGACCAGGGGGACTGGGAGCAAAGCAGAGCAAAGCCACGGAGCCCGAGGACAGCAGGATAGCCACGGCGCGTCTGGGCTGTTCCGCTGCCCCCGTGCTCCGTGGCTTTGCTCCGGACGCCTGTGGTACAGCAGCTGGGGTGCTGCCGGTTGGTCCCGTAGCGCCGCTCTGGGCGCCACTGGACCAACCCGGCAGCACCCCAGCTGCTCTGCCCCAGGCGTCCTGATTCAGCCACTGCTGGTCAGTTTCAGCAGTGGCTGAATCAGGATGCCTGGGGCACAGCAGCTTGGGTGCTGCTGGGTTGGTCCAGTAGCGCCGAGGAGAGGCGGCACTACTGGACCAACCCAGCAGCACCCCAGCTGCTCTGCCCCAGGTATCCCCAAGTCAGCCGCTGCTGAATCTGACCAGTGGCTGACTACAGGAAGCCCCTGCCCCAGGCTTCCTGGAATCAGCCGCTGATCAGTTTCAGCAGCAGCTGACTTGGGGATGCCTGGGGTTCTTAAGTTGAATCTGTATGTAAGTCAGAACTGGCGTCCAGATTCAGCCGCTGTTGAAACTGATCAGTTTCAGCAGCGGCTGAATCTGGACGCCAGTTCCGACTTACATACAGATTCAGCTTAAGAACAAACCTACAGTCCCTATCTTGTACGTAACCCGGGGACTGCCTGTACTGAATGGACTTGTAGGCTCTGAAGTTTTACATTGTTTTGTTTTTTAATGTAGTTATATAACAAAAACAATCTATTTGTAAATTGCACTTTCATGATAGAGGTTGCATTACAGTACTTGTATGAAGTGAATTGATTAATACAGGATGAGCCTCCCAAATCTGGGACTTTCTGGTCCGGCAACAACCATTGTTCGGCAGGGCCATGGACATTGCTGGATCAAGTAGCTCCGGAGGCTAGGAGCAGGAGCCAGTTGTGACAGAGCTGCAGCAGCTGGGCCTGGTGGAGGACTCCAGGCAAGCTAGGGAACCCCCAGCATCAGCAAGTTTTGAAGGGTGGGAGGTGGGGAGCCTCACCCCTGCTGGGGAACCCTCCAGAATCAGTGGGTCCAGGCGGTGAACAGAGGCCAGGTGGGGGTTGGGTGCTCCCAGACTGGGGAACTCCAGGAAACTATCAATGGTAATGGGACCAGGTGGTCCAGGAGCCCCGGCTGGGGAATCTGGGGATTCCCGGTAACAGCGAGGCTGGGGTGGTTGGATGGCCCCGGCAGGGGAACCTCTGGCAGAAGTAGGACCCAGCGGTGGCAAGGAAGCATTGGCCAGGGAGGCCTGAGAGTCCCAGTGGCAGTGGGGCTAGCAGTGGCCAGGTGGTCTCAGCTGGAATACTGGGGAACTCTAGTGGCAGCAAGCAGGCGGCAGGATGGGAGCTCCAGCCTTGGGAGCTCCAAGGAGAGGAGCCTGGGAGTGGGGCAGCCAGAAGGGGAACATTGACTTCCTCTGGTTTGGCAAACTCCCTGGTTCAGGACCCCGAAGGTGCTGGTCAGGGAGGTCCAACCTGTACTATTTCCTTTGTTTATCATTTTTATAGTGCAAATAGTTATCATAAAAATAAAGTGAGAACTGTACATTTTGTTTTCTGTGTTTTAGTAGAAATCAATATATTTGAAAATATTAAAAAATCTAAAATATTTAATACATTTCAGTTGGTTTTCTATTATTATTTAACAGTGTGATTAAAACTACAATTAATCATTAATTTTGAGTTAATCATGTGAGTTAACTGTGATTGACAGCCCTAATTTGTGGGTCTCCATAAAGACTTTGAAAACAGACACACATATCAGATTTATAGAGTAAAATGATGCACTTTTTACAGTTATATTACTTAAAGCAATTGTCATTTAAAATCATATTTTGAAAAATGCAGTCTAATTTATTTCCATCATATGGGTATCTCAGTACATTTTTGTACGATCAGCATCAGTACTCTAGATCAAAATTCCTTGGAACGGAGACTGTGGGTGAAATTTTCGAAACTGCATAAAAGCCTCAGATTCACAAAGGTAATTAGATACCTAAGTTCCATTTTTAGGCATCACTGTGGACCACAAAACTTCCATTTGACTACTGCTTAACATTGTAGGGATAACTTTACTTTTCACTCAAACATCTGTAAAAGTTCCTTAAGCACCTATGTTTCAGTCTCTAAGCATGGGCCCTGTCCCCTCTAGGTGTCTTCCTCCTTTGTCTTGCCTGGTTCCTATTAGGGTTGCCAACTCTCCTGAACAGACAGACTGGACACCATTTGTGGCAATGGTATCTGGTCCATCCTCTCTGGGATAGTTGGCAACCATAGCCCCTATATGATCTATTAAGTAAGAGATGATAGGTGGAGGAATTCCTGCATTGCCTGTTGGGCCTAATCCGGTAAGCAAGCTCAGAGGCTGCATAGCTCTGCAAAGCAAACAATAGGACATGGGTGGCCAACCCATTCTGGGCAAAGAGCCAAGATAACAGTGGATCCAGCGCGAAGAGCCGACGCAAAGTTGTTGAGGGGGGAAAAAAAAAAAAAGGAATGCCTCTTTAAAAGGAGCCCCTGGTTGCATTTGGTCGAGCACCTCCACCCCCAACCCACCCAAAAGGCTCTGCCCCTTTAAGAAACCACAGTTAAACGCATTTTGAGGCTTTTTGGCCACAGCAGGTTCCTGCCGCCATCTTTACTTCTGCAGCTTTCATGTCCATTCTGGACCGCTTTCCTGCCCAAGTCAGCACAGGGAGCTGGGAGGAGAGGGCTGTTTTTGAGGGGGGGCAGCTTTCAAGCCACGGGGGGCACTTCACGAGCTGCACCCGGGGGAAGGGAAGAGCTGCATGTGGCTCGCAAGCCTCGGGTTGGCCACCCCTTCAATAGAGAGAAGAATGACCTTCCCTTATGACCTTTAGCTTGGTGGTTACTGGATTTCCTCAAGATATAGTTCTCCAGTTCAGTTCACTCCACAGAGGAGAAGAGATTTGAACAAAGATCTCCCAACCCTCAGATGAATGCCTTATGCACTGAAGAATAGTGATAGAAATGTAGCCGTGTTAGTCTGGGGTAGCTGAAGCAAAATGCAGGACAATGTATCACTTTAAAGACTAACAAGATGGTTTATTAGATGATGAGCTTTCGTGGGCCAGACCCACTTCCTCAGATCAAATAGTGGAAGAAAATAGTCACAACCATATATACCAAAGGATACAATTTAAAAAAATGAACACATATGAAAAGGACAAATCACATTTCAGAACAGGAGGGGGATGCAGGGGAAGGGGGGGGGGGAGGAAGGAAGGTAAGTGTCTGTGAATTGATGATATTAGAGGTGGGGAGAGTGGGATGTCTGTGAGCTAATGGTATTAGAGGTGATAATTGGGGAAGCTATCCTGGTAATGGGTAAGATAGTTTGAGTATTTGTTCATTCTTTCCCGGAGAGTGTCGAATTTTAATATGAATGACAGTTCAGAGGATTCCCTTTCAAGTGCAGATGTAAAAGGTCTTTGTAGCAGAATGCAGGTGGTTAAGTCATTGAGAGAGTGTCCTTTCTGGTTAAAATGGCAAGAAACTGTTTTTTCTTTGTGATCTTGTCTGATATCTGTTTCGTGGGCATTAATCCTTTGGCGAAGTGTCTGAGATGTTTGTCCAATGTACATAGCAGACGGACACTTTCGGCACATGATAGCATAAATTATATTTCTGGATGCGCAGGAATATGTGTTCTTGATCTTATAACTCACTTGGTTAGGTCCAATAATGGTATCAGCAGAATGAATATGTGGACAAAGCTGGCAACGGGGTTTGTTGCAAAGGAAGGTACCAGGGTTGGTATTAGTGTGGTATGTCCTGTGGTTGTTGGTAAGAATCATCTTGAGGTTAGGTGGTTGTCTATAGGAGACTATGGGTCTGTCTCCCAGAGCCTCTTTGAGTATGGTATCCTGTTCCAATATAGGCTGTAGTTTATTGATAATGTGTTGGACAGGTTTAAGTTGGGGGTTGTAGGTGATGACAAGTGGTGTTCTATTGTTGGTTTTCTTGGGTCTGTCTTGAAGTAGATGGTTCCTAGAATGACTTAACCACCTGCATTCTGCTACAAAGACCTTTTACATCTGCACTTGAAAGGGAATCCTCTGAACTGTCATTCATGTTAAAATTCAACACTCTCCGGGAAGGAATGAACAAATACTCAAACTATCTTACCCATTACCAG
This sequence comes from Pelodiscus sinensis, assembly GCF_052426305.1. Classification (NCBI taxonomy): domain Eukaryota; kingdom Metazoa; phylum Chordata; order Testudines; family Trionychidae; genus Pelodiscus; species Pelodiscus sinensis. The sequence continues at coordinate 20,899,617 of NC_143054.1, forward strand.
GATAGCTTCCCCAATTATCACCTCTAATACCATTAGCTCACAGACATCCCATTCTCCCCACCTCTAATTTTAACAATTCATAGACACTTACCTTCCTTCCTTCCCCCTCCCCCTGCATTCCCCTCCTGTTCTGAAATGTGATTTGTCCTTTTCATATGTGTTCATTTTTTTTTAATTGTATCTTTTGGTATATGTGGTTGTGATTATTTCCTTCCACTATTTGATCTGAGGAAGTGGGTCTGGCCCACAAAAGCTCATCATCTAATAAACCATCTTGTTAGTCTTTAAAGTGCTACATTGTCCTGCATTTTGCTTATGCACTGAAGTATGGGATAGTCTGTTGCAGGCCTCTCTTAAATAATTGAATAATTAAATATTAATTGGGCCAGAGAGGGTGACAACTACTTTACATATGCCATTGCTGAATAATAAAGGTTGTAAAGGAGGCTCTACTCTCGCCCCTGCCGCCATCTGTTTTGTGTGGAGTTAAATGCTTGCCTAATTCTGTCTTGCAAGAAGTGACGTAGATGCCTAAACAATCTGATTCTATGAAAGGGCTTCCTAGATATGAATCACAAGACAAGATAGGTGTCTTCTTCAGTCCAGATTGAGTCCTCAAAATCCAAAAGGGGTGGGGCTTGGAGCTCATCCCTCTCCTTGGAATCCCCCAAGGTACATCTAAACTACATCCCGTTTTCGATAAAGGGGTGTAAATTAGACATATCGAAATTATAAATGAAGCCAGGATTTGAATTTCCTGCGCTTCATTTACATAATGGTGGCCGTGGCTTTTTTTTCAAAAAGCCGCTTTTCAGAAGAAACCCTGTGGTCAAGATGGGGATCGTTTGACAGAAATAGCCCATTTTGAAAAATCCTGTATTACAGGAAAGCTTACAGGATCTTTCGAAACAGGGCATTTCTGTCTAACGATCCCTGTCTTGACCGCTTTTTTTTCTGAAAAGTGACTTTTTGAAAAAAAAGCCATGGCCGCCATTATGTAAATGAAGTGTGGGAAATTCAAATCCCGGCTTCATTTATAATTTCGATATGTCTAATTTACATCCCTTTATCGAAAAAGGATTGTAGTTTAGATGTACCCCCATGGACTAACTTCAGTGGGTCCCTCCTCCCCCATGTGCTGTTTTTTTTTTCCCTGGGTTGCATTCTGAGGCACATGTGAAACATCAATGTTTCTTAAACTGTGTTCCGGGGAACACCAGTGTTCTGCGAGGCAGCCGAAGGTGTGCTGCGGAGAACAACAGAGTTCAAAATGGCTACTTTTTTTTTTTTTTTTTGGATCAACAAAAAATCCTTGGTGTTCCTCATTTAAAAAAAAATTGTTTGGTGTTCCTCGGTCTTAACATTTAAGAAACACTGCCATGCATTCATTGTACAGGCAGTCCCCGGGTTACATGGATCCGACTTACATTGGATCCCTACTTACAAACGGGGTGAGGCAACCCCGCACTAGCTGGTTCCCCCCAGCAGACCAGAGAGACGCGAAGCTAGCGCCCCCCTCCCCTCCCAGCAGACCAGGGAGACGTGGAACGGCTTTTCTCAGCAGACACCTCAGCTTGAGAATAAAGGACTGAGGGAAGTGAGGTGTGGGAGAATAAAACTGAGCTCTGGAGAAATGTTTGGCTAGAGTTTCCCCTACAATATGTACCAGTTCCGACTTACATACAAATTCAACTTAAGAACAAACCTACAGTCCCTATCGTGTACGTAATCTGGGGACTGCCTGTATAGGGAGCCTAGGTGCTTGATTCAGGTTTAGTGGATCACATCATTTTACCAGTGATTTTTTTCCCTAGGTGCTTAAAAGCTAGGCATTGGGGCACTCAGCATTGCAACAATTAAGCTCCTTTGTTGATCCAGGCCTACAGATGATGGAAGTAGGGGGTGCTTGAGGTAGTTTCCATTATATACATGGCTTACAATTTGGCTCAATTGCGCTCAACACCCCCACTATAAAAATTGTTCTAGCACCGCTGTCCAGACCTAAGTAATTTAGGAGTAAAAGTCCCTTTGAAAATAATTTACTTACTTACAAATACTTACCCTTTTCTCTGCAAGTTGCAATTCATATTTAAATAGCTGTTTGTTGAACAGCAGTTAATATTAATTTAGTTTAAAAAGAGTGTGCTACTTGGATTGAGTTCAAATTTGAGAGAAATCTATTTTGTAGTTTGAGAGTTCATTTTAAAATAAGTATGTTAGTCACATTATTTGTTTGTTAAAGCGTCAAATCCCAATCCCTGTCAGTGGGATTTTGCTCCTAATCCATTTAGGTACTTGAAAAAAATCTTACCCTATTCCTGTTTATATTAAGTACTGGTGCAGTTCTGAAACACCTGCTTGGTACTTAACAAATAAGCTGGCTTGTATATTTATTTTGAAATGAATTCTCAAACTGTTAGGCTGATTTCTCTCAGATATGAACTCAATCCAAGTAGCTCACTCTTCTTAAACTGAATGAATATTCACTGCTGGCCAGCATATTGCTATTTAAATGTGAACTGTAGCTAGAGGAGTAATGGTTATGTATACATATTTGTAAGTCATGTCTGCAATTTACATTGCTTTCATTATTGTTAAATCATTCTTCTGTTATACAGCAGAGTCTAGAGAGCAGTTTAAGCGCGTTTTACAAGTTAAGTACATTTTAGGAAAAGGAAATAAGTCTTTCAAATTCTTGTGCTTTTTCAAATGGAAAATAAATAAGGGAAGTTGGCTTTGGTTTCTCTTCAAGCCTCTGGATCCTGATAAGAGTCTGAGCTTGGAGAGCAGGTGCAGCTAATAAATAGTGCCCTTATGGGGCACCTGGCATTGGTCACTGTCTGAAGGCAGGATACTGGGCTAGATGAACCAGTATTTTACTCTAATACTTACCTGGCATTGCCTGTGTCCTTCAAGTAGGGGACTGACAATGTGGGGGGTGCAGAAGTCAGGGCAGGGCCTTGGTGGATGTGGGGAACTCATGGCAGGCGGCCAGGGGCATGAGAGTGTGAGAGTAAGGGTTAGAGGTTGATACGGGCTCAGGGCAAGGGGCAGAGGGTGAGGAGGTCTCAGAGTAGGTGGTGGGGGTGGCCACTGGCTTCTCCCGGGGGATGGCCCAGGACAGTGGCAACTGTGCATCCTGCCTGCCAGCTTGTCCCTGGGTGCCATCAGGGCATATCTGTTCGCTAGCCCAATCTGGGTTGGGGGAGTCTTTCCCGTCCCCCCAGGTCCCTCTGGTGGTGGTGGTGGGGTTGTCTCCCTCAAGCCCTTCTGGGGGGGGGGGGGGGGGACAGCAGGGCAAAGGGAGGGCCTAGTGACCTTTTCTGGTGGCAGGCAAAGTAGCAGAGTTCATCCCTACTAGCCACTCACTTGGTAGTGTCGCTGCTCGCAGTGGACACTCTTCAAGATAGCTCTCCCCTGCAGGCTTGCTGCCCCCAGTGTCCACTCTCAGATAACTTCCCTTTTCCAATGTTTCTGATCTCCTGGCACAACCAAATCCTGACCTTGGTTCAAGTTATAGTAAGAAGGAGCTACATACAAAATGTTGTGGCCCTAACTTTTACCATTTAGGGGGAATTCTTAAACAAAAGGAGTCACAGACAGACACACTCTAAAATAGATATAAAGATATGAAATGTAGATAGAGGATGGTCCACATATTGCAATACTTTCTTCAGAGAGTAGTTTTATTAAAGTCAGTGGGATTGATGACATGTATTTGGATTGCAAGATTAGATTCCAAATGTACAAGTTGATGTATTTTCTTATTACAATTATAAAAGCTGTTTGTATTGTATTTTTGTTTAGATGAAGCTAAATTAAAAGGACTTGCAGCTCCTAGCAATCTTTCAATGAATCAAACTCTTGAAGGTCACAGCGGTAAGAGTTACATTATGCTACTCTGTCATCTTGTGCTTAATATTAAAACATCTAAAGGTTGGAGTAAAAATGCAGCTGTTAATACTCTATTGTGAAATTGATAAAATAATTTTATTGTTGTGCCATTTTCCATTAGATGACTGGAACAAAGATTTTCAATATAAATATCAATCATGTAACATCTTGTCCATCTATTACTTTTTTCCTTGGATTAATTTGTATTTAAATGGGCTTGAACTGCTGCTCACAAACAGGGAGGAACTAGTTGGGGAAGTAGAGGTGGGTGACAGCCAGGGAAGGAGTGATCATGAGATGGTAGATTTCAGGATCCTGACCAAAGGAAGAAAGGAGAATAGCAAAATACACACCCTGGACTTCAGAAGAGCAGACTTTGACTCCCTCAGAGAATTGATGGGCAGGATTCCCTGGGATGCTTTCATGAAGGAAAAAGGAGTCCAGGAGAGCCGACAGTGTTTTAAAGAAGCCTTATTAAAGACACAGGAAGAAACCATCCCAATGCACAGAAAGAAAAGCAAATATGATAGGCAACCAGATTGGCTTACCGGGGACATCCTTGGTGAGCTTAAAAACAAAAAGGAAGCTTACAAGAAGTGGACACTTGGACAGATGACTAGGGAGGAATATAAATATATTGCTTGAGAATGCAGGGGAGTTATCAGGACAGCGAAAGCACAGTTGGAATTGCAGCTAGCAAGGAATGTGAAGGGTAACAAGAAAGGTTTCTACAGGCATGTTAGCAATAAGAGGGTGATCAGAGAGAGTGTGGGGCCATTACTGGATGAGGGAGGAAACCTAGTGACAGATTATGTGGGAAAAACTGAAGTACTCAATGCTTTCTTTGCCTCTGTCTTCATGGACAAGGTCAGCTCCCAGACAAATGCACTAGGCCAGGGGCGCCCAAACTTTTTTCAAAGAGGGCCAGATTTGATGAAGTGAACAAGCGTGAGGGCCGACCATTTTGCCTGACATTCTTTGAACCATTAAAATTAAATGCAAATTAACTATTTTATGCAAAGTTTATTGCAAACGGCATACTTTTCATTTCGTCACATGGATGACAAATCTAAACAGGTGTTAAATCACTCTGCCTTTCATATCTGAAGGCCAGATGAAAAAAAAATCCAGGAAGCTGAAATATATGTCAGGAACATTGTAAAGTACATTACATGTTATTGGTAATAAAGGTTGTCTGTCAACTTTTAAGTTCAAAAAATATGAACAGGAACATAACACCAAGTATACATGTTGTGTCCAAATATATTTATAACTAATTTAGACCAACTGACATTAACTGAGATTTTACAATGTATTCATCTCAATACATATGGATTCGTTGGGGGCCATAAAAGATAGATATTGCCAAATTACCTGTGGGGCCGTATTAAACCGGAACACGGGCTGCAATTGGCCCGCGGGCTGGACTTTGGACATGCCTGCACTAGGCAGTGCGATATGGAAAGGAGGTGGACAGCCCTTGGTGGGGAAAGAACAAGTTAGGAACTATTTAGAAAAGCTAAACATACACAAATCCATGGGCCCGGATTTAATGCATCCGAGGGTACTGAGGGAGTTGGCAAATATAATGGCCAAAGGCTCCACAATGACCTTTGAAAACTCGTGGAGATTGGGAGAGATCCCGGATGACTGGAAAAAGGCAAATGTAGTGCCTATCTTTAAATAAGGGAAGAAGGACAATCCAGGGAACTACAGACCAGCCACCCTTACCTCAGTCCCCGGAAAAATCCTGGAGGGGATCCTCAAGGTATCCATTTTGAAGCACTTGGAAGAGGGGAAAGTGATCAGGAAGTCACCATGGATTCACAAAGGGCAAGTTGTACCTGACCAATCTGATTAGCTTGTATGATGAGGTAACTGGCTCTCTGGATATGAGGAAGTCAGTAGATGTGATATACCTTGACTAGAGCAAGCTTTTGATACGGTCTCCCACAATATTCTTGTCAGCACATTAAGGGAGTACGGATTGGATAAATGGACTGTAAGATGGATAGAGAGCTGGCTTGACTGTCAGGCCCAAACAGTAGTGATCAATGGCTCAATGTCAGGCTGGTGGTCGGTTTCTAGCGGAGTGCACCAAGGATCTGTTCTAGGACCGGTTTTGTTCAACATCTTTATTAATGACCCAATTGAGGGGATGAATTGCACCCTCAGCAAGTTCGCAGTTGACACTAAGCTAGGAGGAGAGGTAGATATGCTGGAGGGTAGGGATAGGGTCCAGAGTGACCGGACAGATTAGAGGATTGGGCCAAAAGAAATCTGATGAGCTTCAAAAAGGACAAGTGTAGAGTCCTGCACTTGGGACAGAAGAATCCCAAGCATTGTTACAGGCTGGGGACCAAATGGCTAAGGTGCAGTTCTGCAGAAAAGGACCTGAGGATTACAGTGGATGAAAAGCTGGATATGAGTCAGTGTGCCCCTGTAGCCAAGAGGGCTAATGGCATAATAGGGTGCCATAGGGGGAGCATTGCCAGCAGATCTAGAGAAGTAGTTATTCCCCTTTATTCGGCTCTGGTGAGGCCATATCTGAAGTTCTAGGCCCCCCACTATAGAAAGGATGTGGACGCATTGGAGAGGGTACAGCGGAGGGCGACCAAAATGATAAGGGGGCTGGAGTGCATGACCTATGAGGAGAGACTGAGGGATTTGGGTTTGTTTAGTCTGCAGAAGAGTAAGGGAGGATTTGATAGCAGCCTTCAGCTTCCTGAAGGGAGTTGCCAAATAGGATGGAGAGAGGCTGTTCACAGTAGTGATGGATGGCAGAACAAGGAGCAATGGTCTCAAGTTACAGAGGGGGAGGTCCAGGTTGGATATTAGGAAAAACTATTTCACTGGGAGGGTGGTAGAGCACTGGAATGGGTTACCTAGGGAGGTGGTGGAATCTCTATTCTTAGAGGTTTTTAAGTCTCGGCTTGAAAAGCCCTTGCTGGGTTGATTTAGTTGGGATTGGTTCTGCCTTGGGCAGGGGGCTGGACTTGATGACCTCCTGAGGTCTCTTCCAGCTCTATGATTCTATCACCTGGCATGGCAGTTTTAATTGAACATATATGTACATCATATAAATAGAGTTTGTAGTTGTTGTAGGGTAGGACTAAAGAAGGGTAGAATGGCAACTTTTCAGTACCAAGAAAATGGGCATAAGGAAATTGGAAGCACTTTGAATTGTTCCATTAGATAGAAAGAGTCATGGACCATGGAAGGTGAAATTTGAAGAATCAAGGAGTTCACTATGTACACTTAAGAGAAAGAGAAGTTATTGTAGGTTAAGATGACATCAGAGAACAGTCCTTTGCTTATTTTGAATATTCTGAAATGAGGCTTGTTGGATCTTTGGCATTTGAATGTCATATTTGAATGTGATGGAAAAGGTCAATTGTGAGAGAGATTATACCGAGATTTCCATCAGTCTTAGATGGATGATTATATTCAATCCTGAAATAGACAGGAAGTTGGTATGCTGTGTTAGCTATCTTGGTCCCAAGGTATTAGATATTGGCAGATATTTCTGAGGGATGAGTGTGACCTGGATCTAGGTGAGAAGATTAGTAACCACTGCTTCTTAAATTCAAAGTTTGCAAAGTTGGGAAGGAGGACATAAAGAAGGGAATGTTGTTAGTCAAGCTAAGAAGAAACGAAGGCATAACAGAGTTTGAGTGGTCTTGTCAGTTTCTAATATGAGTTTAGTATCATAGTTTCATAGAGCTAGGAAATTTGGGAAGTAAATCAAGTTATGAGGTTGATCATGGACCAATATTTTTGATATAAGCAATTGTGAGATTTGGATCTAGAGTAGTGGTGTGCAGGATGTTCCATGTAATAAGGAAGGATTTTCAAGGCCTTAGGCCAGGTGTCGGCAACCTTTCTGAAGTGGTATGCCAAGATTTAACCCTTTAGCTCTGGGCCACGCTGCTCTTCTGGGATGGGAGGAGGGGCTCTCTCCACCTCCTGCCCTACTTGATCTCCTGCCCTGGGCTTTGCTCCGGCTTTTCCTGGTATACTTTCACAGTTTCACTTTTTTTTTTACATCGTGATTAATATTAAAAATAAAATAAGTAAAAATAAAAAGAGGAAACCCAAAATAAATCCCTTTGTCAATAATAAAGAAATAAAACAATAAAATTTAAAAATTATACAAAATACAAAAAACAATACTTACTTAAAACCTTTAAAAGTTCAAAAAAAGGTTTAAAGAAAAAAACCAACCTAGCATGCGCACACACAAATCAATATAAAACAATAAAGCCCAACTATTAAACTCCTATTCAAGATAGGGATGTAAATGGTCAACATCACCTTTACTGGGTGATGCTTATTGCTTACCGTCAGTGGGCTGCTCCAGCTCTATGGGGCCTGGAGTGCCACAGGCAGGGATGCTCCAGCCTGGCAAGATCAGTCTCCACCTCAGCAGGGACTGCTGGGTCTGCTGCTGCCCAACACGTGGCCTCCACCTTTGGTCCCAACTGGGACCACCAGAGCAGCTGCCGCCCAACATGCAACCTGCGTATGGGGTAGGAGGACTGAGTTCCTACCGCATGCCACTTATGGCATGCATGCCATAGGTTGCTGTCCCCTGCCTTAGGCCTTAACTGCCACTTACACCTTTGAAAATCTTCCCATGGTCGAATTTTAATTATTAGGTTTGTTGGCCTAAAGAAAGATATTATGACCCATGAGTTGATGAGGGTATGGCAGGCAGAAACAGAAAAAGAACAAAAACTATGTAAGGATACAGACTTGGGTTTTATCCTCACAGAAGTAATATGGAAGGTTGAATTTGGAGAGACTAAGGGAGCAGAATAGCTGAAGAGGTGGGTGCACTTCATTAGAGGTCTGTGGAAAGGAGAGCATATATTGCCAGTCACAGAAAAGAATGGCTAAAACAGCAGAATCAAAATTAGTAGCGACAGGAGATTCTGTTAAAAGGGTGGTTAAAGTTTTTAAAAGGATGTAATCTTTACTACAGTATCTTAGATCATTTCCTGATTAGTATAAAAAGTGAATTTTATATAATTTTCCAGGTTCTGTACAAGTGGTGACCTGGAATGAACAGTATCAAAAGCTAACTACCAGTGATCAAAATGGACTTATCATTGTATGGATGTTGTATAAAGGTATTGTATGGGTATGGTGACCATGTTTTCTGAACCAAGATTAGAGACACGTTAGCCACGCCCCCAAGCCTACATTAGCCCCCCTCCCCCTCCACAAGAAGTACCACTTCCGAGGTCAAGATGGACACATGACCAGAAGCAAAGGGTGTCATGACCCCTCTAAGAACTCCCCATACTGTCCACCTACGACTAGGGATATGTTTGGCCCCTGCAAGTCCCCCATGCAACTATCCTGCAATTGCATTAACCCAATTTTCATTGCATTAACTTGGTGGGGAGAGGCTGGGAAAAGTGTTCTAATATTTTCCTTCTATGAGTGGAGTGAATTTTGTCGTGTGCACCAGTATTGAGTTGCTGTGTGTTTATTCAGATGTGTGCCACTGTGGCACTCAAGTTATTAATAAATATCTTATTAACCTCTCATTTCCCTTTGCTGCCATGTTTCCTACCCTTCCCTTGCCCCATCTGCTCCCCTGATGCCTGCTGCCCCTCACCCTCCTCGGCTGTCCTGGCTCCTGCCTTTATCATTCCGCTCAGCCCTTTGGGGACCTGCCCCCCTCCCCTGTACCAGCCCTTCTCTTCCTTCTGTGCCCACTCTTCCTCTAGCCCCACTCTGATCATCTATAGCTACCCCTCTCCTTTCCCTCTCCTAACACCTCCCTCATCCACCTGCCCTGCCTCTCTCCACTGTCTTTTGGTGCCTTCCCCTTCCCTCCCTGTGTCTGCCCCTCTGCTTCATCCCCACAATCTCTTAGCACCTTCCCTTACCCCTGCACCTTCCTGGTGCCTCCCCCTTCCATCACTGCCCCACCCTCTTTCTCCCTGGTGCCCACCTGAGGCCTCTTCCACAAGTGGCATTTACTTATCAGATAGTCGACTAGTCCTTCACATCCCTACTTTAATTGTGGGTTACAAAGCTCAAATAGGTTTAAAGTGTATTTCAAGTTTTTTTTTAAACAAACTTTGAATAACTTTAGTTGTGCACAATTTCCATAGTATAATCCTTTATAAAGAATGAAATAATCTTTCCAGAACTGTCTTAGGAAAGATGACCGTTTTCAAGCATACACTTTATGGCTGCCCCTGTGACCTTTCAGAAGCACTTCTGGGTGCCTTCTTCTGTTGACAGAGCGTCCCGCAGCCTGGATGCTGTTATGTCGACAAAGCGATGTAGTCTGGACACTCTATGTCGACATAAGTTTTGTCAACAGATACTGTCGACAAAACTTATGTCGACGTAAGCCTGTAGTCTAGACATACCCTAAGTAATATATAACTTATAGTACTCATTTGCTGTTTAATATTTGAGCTTTTAAAAATATATGCATCAGCGCAATTAAAAATTCCTCAATTGTAGAAGTGCACCAATTATCACAAGCAATTTTACCAACACAAATCAATGAAAATGTATATATTGAGAGAGAAAGAAAGAAAAAGTCTTTGTTAGAAAACAGAGTCCTTTATCAAATTACTAGCATTCTTAGAGTTCAGTTCCCTATCTTGGTTGCATCAAATCTGATGGTTTACTTTGGCTAGAATTAATTTTACTGGTAAAACACTCATTAGGTCATTTAGTTCATTACCCTGTCAAAGAAAATTGTTTCCTATAGTATATTGTTTATGTATTGTCTATTGAATGTCATAAGCAGGAGAGTGATAGAAATGTAGCCATGAGTTTTCTTTGCATCCTTTGTGAAAGCTATTCCATAATCTGGTAGCTCTCATTTTAGGCAATTTTTTAGTTATTTGTTTATTTTAAATACACATCCTAAGTTTTCTTTTGTTTCTTAACTTGATCACTTTACTACTTTGAACCATCCTTTTTAATTCTCCATCTCTGGTGTCTGCACTTTATGATATTTGTTGTTTTGTAATGATGCCTTTATACTTCTCGTTGTTATTGGATGACCTGTACATCTTAATAAATCATGCCTCTCCTTTCTGTTTACATCACCTCTGTGTATGCAGCCGAATGCCACATTAGCCTTTTTTGTTGCTGTATCACATAGCAAAATGATACCCAATTTTCTCTAATTATCTGCTCAGTCTCACCTTAGATCTTGTTCTTTATTATTGTTCCACAAGTTTCTTCCTTTTGCTGAATATCTGTATTTCAGATAAATTTGAATCTAATTTTATTTCCAGATAACGTTTATAACCCCTTTATGTTCTATTATATTCTTTCTTCCAACTTTCATGTGTTCATAATACTTCAAAGTTAGCATCATTTGTGAATGTCATTATTATGCTATTTGCAGTTTTTTGACATTTAATGACTAGCCACATCTGAATATGTCTTGGGTTACTTTCAATAAACACTGTACCTTAAAGGATTGAAAAGTGAAAGGTACAACTTAGTTCCGTTCTCTGATAACAGGTGCTTGGTATGAGGAGATGATCAACAATAGAAATAAATCTGTTGTTCGAAGTATGAGCTGGAATGCTGATGGACAAAAGATCTGTATTGTGTATGAAGATGGGGCTGTGATTGTTGGTTCAGTGGATGGTAAGGTTGTTACAAATAGTAAATAATAATAGTATTACCATAGCATACAACCACAGAACAAAAATATGGACCCTGATCCAATGAGCTTACAATCTAAATATAAGACAAGAGACAACAAATGGTTACAGACAGAAGACACAATCTTGGTCACCATGATAGGTGGTGATCTCCAAGCAGCTTAACTGTTCTCAATTTTTTTTTTTTTTTTTTTGTAGTCATCAGAGCATAGGAGGCTTTAAGGGAGGGATTTGAAGGAGGATAATGAGGCTCTCTATGACGTGCTCCTCCCAAGCTAAGGGACAGTTTAAAAGAAATCACTAAGGAGAGTGTTTGAAAATTTAAGAAGTAGTTTATGGAGGCTGGCATCATGGGTTATGTTTCCCACAGTAACACTGATTACAGAACTTTCTGCCTGAATATACATATCACTGAGTTAGTTGCTGTGTAAACTGTAACTTTGAATATCTCATTTGTTTATGTTGTTTTTGCAGTGTAAGTAATTTGCATCTTTTCAATTTTCTGGTATGTTTCATAAGTTTAATAATGTTCTATTAAAGGTAATCGTATTTGGGGGAAAGATTTGAAAGGTTCACAACTGTGTCATGTAGCATGGTCCTCAGATAGCAAAACTCTACTCTTTGGAATGGCAAATGGAGAAATTCATATTTATGACAACCAAGGGAATTTTCTTGTAAGTTCAGAGTTATATACTATATAGTATACATGTCAACTATCTAATTTTTAATATAAAACTGTAGATCACAAGACAGATATACTTTACAAGTACAGTAAAAGCTTCATTGTCCAGCATATTGGGAGAGTGGGTGGTGCCAGTAAGTAAAACATTACAGGCAGTCCCCGACTTACGCGGATCCGACTTACGTCGGATCCGCACTTACGAACGGAGCTTTCTCGCCCCGGAAGTCGGGGCGAGAAAGCCCCGTTCGTAAGCTGCTCTGGTGCCCCTGGTCTGCTGGAGACCGTCTCCAGCAGACCAGGGGCACCGGGCGGGTTCCCGCGCTTCTGAGGCTTTGCCAGAGCAAAGCCTCAGAAGCGCGGGAACCGCTGCTGCTGCCCCTTGAGACCCGGTGCCTGTGGTCTGCTGGGGACGGTCCCCAGCAGACCACAGGCACCCGGACTGAAGCCGCAGCCGCGGGGGGGTCCCGCGCCTCTGAGGCTTTGCCAGAGCAAAGCCTCAGAGGCGCGGGGAACCGCCACTGCTGCCGCTTCAGTCAAGAAGCTCTGGCAAAGCCTCAGAGGCGCGGGACCCCCCCGCGGCTGCGGCTTCAGTCCGGGTGCCTGTGGTCTGCTGGGGACCGTCCCCAGCAGACCACAGGCACCCAGACTGGAGCGGCAGCCGCGGGGGGGTCCCGCGCCTCTGAGGCTTTGCTCTGGCAAAGCCTCAGAGGCGCGGGACCCCCCCCCCCGCGGCTGCGGCTTCAGTCCAGGTGCCTGTGGTCTGCTGGGGACCGTCCCCAGCAGACCACAGGCGCCCAGACTGGAGCGGCAGCAGCGGCGGTTCCCCGCGCCTCTGAGGCTTTGCTCTGGCAAAGCCTCAGAGGCGCGGGACCCCTGCGGCTGCGGCTTCAGTCCGGGCGCCTGTGGTCTGCTGGGGACCGTCCCCAGCAGACCACAGGCACCCAGACTGAAGCTGCAGCCGCGGCGGGGTCCCTCGCCTCTGAGGCTTTGCCAGAGCAAAGCCTCAGAGGCGCGGCATCCCGCTGCCGCTGCGGCTCTGCTCCCCGTGTCCCTGGTCTGCTGGGGGGGGGGGCGCAGCTAGTGTGCTCCCCCCCCCCCCAGCAGACCAGGCTTTTGTTTTGGACTCTGGGGCAGAGCAGCTGGGGCGCTGCCGATTGGTCCTGCAGCGCCCGTGGGCACTACTGGACCAACCCGGCAGCACCCCAGCTGCTCTGCCCCAGGTCCTGATTCAGCCGCTGCTGGTCAATTTCAGCAGCGGCTGAATCAGGACGCCTGGGGCAGAGCAGATGGGGTGCTGCTGGGTTGGTCCAGTAGCACCCCAGCTGCTCTGCCCCAGGCGTCCCCAAGTCAGCTTCTGCTGAAACTGACCAGCGCTGACTACAGGAAGCCCGAGGCAGAGTTGCTCTGCCCCGGGCTTCCTGGAATCAGCTGCTGATCAGTTTCAGCAGCAGCTGACTTGGGGACGCCTGGGGTTCTTAAGTTGATTCTGTATGTAAGTCAGAACTGGCGGTCAGTTTCAGCAGTGTCTGAATCTGGACGCCAGTTCCGACTTACATACAGATTCAACTTAAGAACAAACCTACAGTCCCTATCTTGTACGTAACCCGGGGACTGCCTGTATAGTTAAACAAGAGGTGGAGAGTTTGGATGCAGGAAGGGTTGTGGGGTGCCAAATTTGGGTGGTGCTCACCTGAGGCCTCTCTCCACAAGTGGCAATATGTTCCTCTGCTCATAGGTGGAGGCACGGCCAGGAGGCTCTGTGCACTGCATCCACCTGTGGATTCTGATCCTGCATTACCTATTGGCTGTGCTTCCCAGTCAATGTGAGCTGCAGAACCAGTATCTTGGGGCAGGACTGGGAATTCCCATGGCTGTTCCTCTGCATAGGAGGAGCAGGGATATATGGAGCCAGGCAGGGAACCTGCCATCTCTGCAAATAACTGCGCCCTATTGAAAATCAGAAATGCCAGTTTATAGAGACTTCCAGTTGGTAAAATGCTGGATAATGTGTCTTTCACTGTAGTAGCTATAATCTTTTATAAACTCTGGTCATCTGGAGAAATGGGCTGTGCCCACGAAAGCTCATGATACCATCTACATGTTTTGTTAGTCTATAATGTGCTACCAGACCATTTGTTGTTTTTTAAGTTTAATCTTTTATTAATTAGTTTGTTTTGAATCTTCAGAATTGCACAAGGTCCTATGTGAAGACTTCTTATTCTGATTTTTATGCATGTATTAGAAAACTTGGCAATGTGAATATTCTGATAAAGTTTAAATACACTGTTGTTATGAGCAGCTAAGTGACAAGAACATCAATTAAAGCATTCTTTGTCTTGTAATCCACTATTTAAAAGAGAAATTTGAAAACATATAGATGCTAGCTGCATGAGCTTCATTTCATTTATCATTAGAACTAGCGTATCTTTGTCATAGAACAGTGCGTCAGTACAGTGAAACAGAATTTTAGTGTTATATTAAATTAAAGCTCTTAAAATAATTACATCTCATCAAGTCCCTGCAGAAAAATAAATATGTATACTATTTTATGTTTCTGTCAGTGTGTATTTTATTTGCCATTGTTTAGTTTGATCTTCTAGTTATGTGGAGTATAGGAATAACTTTGAAAATACTTCACTGACTTCATTTTTTGTTATATTTGGAATTTGTAGCATTACATTTTAGGCAACAATACACTAGAAAATCCTCTATATGTCCATCTTGATGGATAGCCTTTTGCCCTAATTAACTAGGTGTATCATTTAATAGAAGAGACCATTTAAAAAGAAGTCCAAAAAGACTTGAAGTGCTTCTGTAGACCAAAAAAAATTCCTTTTATTTAATTTTTCTTTTTAAAAATTGATAACTACAAGAGGTCAGATGCAGATAGATGATAAAGCAGTAACCTGGAAAGAAGGGATTGGTAAATATCTACCCTCTCTCAAATTCTAGCCCTGCTACCATTTGTGAATAAGTAAATCAATACCACTGTTTAAAAGTGGATAATATTCTTTGTGTCCTCACTATGCAATTTTAAAACTCTGTGATAACTATTTTAAAGACACATGTTTTAAATCCAGCTGTGATCTAGTCTCAACCATGGTCCTGGTTTAGCATTGTTTAGAATCTGTTACTCAAAGAAGGGCTCCCATCTAGTTTATACAACAGTAATGTGAAGTATGCTTCAAACCATTTTCAAAGTCAGTGCATCTTTTTGCTTGTGTGTTAAAGGTATTAAACAATACCAGATATTTTGAGTCTTTTCCTTGTACGTGTTGAACCTTTCAGATCCAGCAATATCCATGGTCCAGCATGATTTTAGTTAGCCAGATGCCCACTTACCATGGACATGGCCAAGTGTCCCTTGGTGCCATAAAGTTTGTTTACAGCCACCAGTCCTGGCTCTCAGTGTTCTGTGCTGTTGTTTAACTCTAATTCACCCCTACATGTCTTCTAAAAGCCCAGTAAACAGTGGAAGTGTTGGTAATGTTGCTAGACAACATTGACCTTCCGTGATTGAGCAAATTCTCTGGTTCAGCACTCGTCAGGTCCCCAGGGTACCGGACTAGAGAAGTTCAGCCTGCATAGTACTTTATCACCCAAAGCTCATTTTGTTTAGAATATGTGGGAAGATTGGGCTCGAGTGACTTTAAAACATACTGTAGTTGTGGATTACAAATATATATAAAACATCAGCTTTTTCCAGTTGTCTCTTGAATTACTTAGAAATGTATTTAGTTTTATAAGAATTAACATCTGCAAACTGTATAAACAAATGGGGAGGCCTTTTGTAGAGCTGGTTGGAAATTTTACTGTTAAAAATGCTGATTCTTTTAAACCAAAACTTTCATCAGGAAAGGGTCAGAGTGGGTTTTGACAAATTTCAAATTTAGAAGTAAATTTTTGTGGAAATTTTTTTTGAAATTGTATGTCTTTATTGACATTTTCAAAATAAAAAAAATCCTTTATTTGGTTCAAAATTACTTTGTTTTGAATTTCAAGTCAATTTATAGTTAAAAATACATAATAATTTTAAAAGGTTGCAATCTAAATGCAACATTGTGAAATTATTAAAACAAAATGCATCAGTTGACTTGAACCATTCCCCCCACCACCATATTTTCTTGATTGTTGAGCTTTTGTTTTGAATGAGAATGGGAAAATCTTCTTGAGATCTTGAGAACTCTCCTGGAAGGGGACAACCACTTCCCACCCTGCTCTAGTAAATTTGTAAGATGTTGGTATAAATATAAATTGCACTTATAACCAACTTAGTTAAATACATAGATTAGTTAAATGATATAAACAATTCCCTTTCTAGATGAAAATGAAACTGAATTGTTTGGTGAATGTAACTGGAGCATTCAGTATTGCTGGAATACATTGGTACCCTGGTACAGAGGGATATACTGAGCCAGATTGCCCTTGCCTTGCTATCTGTTTTGATAATGGAAGATGCCAGATAATGAGACATGAGAATGACCAAAGTGAGTATAATTTTCTTTTTAGCCAAGCAAAATGAGGCCTTATTCTCAGCTTGAAGAAATTTCTCTGTTTGTCTGTAATGCCATTACTTTTGAATGCTTCATCTTCGTAATTCCAAAGTGCCAGGGTATGTTCAAGGAATCAACAGCCAGAAACAAACTGATTTTTTGTGAAAATCATAAGGGGAAAATGAGGAACACATGGAGACCCTAGCATCTCTTGGCTGATCCAGTAGCTTCAACCACCTGTGTAATTGTCTGTAGGTCAAAGTATTAGTTGACAGCCCCAGACAGAAAGAGAAGAAGTGGTGTGGGGTGATAGAAGGCTCATATTGAGCTTTAGGCATAGAGGGAGACTAGGGAAACCTGCTTCAAGGGCTCAAAGACATCTAGCCATGGTTAGAAAGGGGGAATGAAGTGGCAAACATTATGGGGGGGGTGAAAATGCCACATCTCTTGCCATTGGGGGGGGGGGGCGGAAATGGAAGCTATGATATCATGGAGGGACACAGTGCAACTGGTATGTCATTGGGTGGGGGAATATATGCCTTCTTCCATATGCCAGAGCAGGGGTGGGCAATAATTTTTGACTGGGGGCCACTTCAGAAATTTTTTAAGTGGCCCCGGCCACCCCAGAAGGGGCAGGGCCAGGACACTTCCATGCTTCCACACCCACAGACCCTGATTGGTCTGAAGGTAGGGGAGTGTGCAAAGTCTTTTCCTCCCTCCCTCCCCCCCGAGAAAACCACTTTGCGTGCTCCCCCTCTACTCCCAGGTCAATCGGGATGGGGAGCACGTGAAGTCTCTTGCTCCCTGCCCCGGCCCTGCAAGGTAGCACTGTGCTTAGAGTCAACCGCCAGTTGAGTAGTAGCTGGCGATTGACATTAACTGCTGAGCCCTTTGCAGGGCAGGAGGAGACTTCATGTGCTCTCTCCACCCCCAAACCCTGATTGGCTTGGAGGTGGAGGAAGAGTGTGAAATTTCCTCTCTCCCTGCCCTGGTCCTGCAAGGAGCATGTGGCGCTTAGAAGTGCCCCACCCTGACAGGAATGCATGGCACTTAGAAGCGCCATGCACTCCTGGCAGGGCAGGTGGAGACTTCCTGTGCTTCCCTCTACCCCCACGCCAATTAGGGCTTGGTGGTGGGGGAAGCACACCAAGTCTTCTCCTGCCCTGCCAGGAGTGTGCGGTGCTTCTAAGCACCGCACACTCCTTGCAGGATGGGGGCGGGCGGAAAGAGACTTAACGCTCTTCACCCCTGCCCCCAGCCTCTGATTGGCCTGGGAGTGTGGGGAGCAGCAGGGCCTCTGCTGGCTGGATCCGAACCACAGAGGCCCTTTTGCTCACCCTTGTGCCAGAGGCATTGCAATGGGGAGCACACTGTACCTGTGGTATGTAGTGCATGGAGTAATGAAGTAGCACACAGAGCTCCTGTCATGAGGATAGGGGTGGTACAGAGTCCATAAAATAGAGGAGAATGGGAAGGTGGCAGACAAGGAGCTTGCGGGGAGAATGGACAAATGCAAGGAGTTCTTTGGAGTCAGTGGGGCCAACAGCTACCCCGGGCCCAACGACAAAGTGTGGGGGCTGCCTGGCTCTACTTGGGCAGAAGGGGACAGCTGGGGGCAGCCAACCCACAGCGCCACCTGGATTGGGGCATTGGATCTCCCACTGCAGCCCTCAGAGCCATGCAGAGCGGTGCTCCGATGGCAGTTCAAAGCAGTTCTGGATGGTGGTACTGTGGCAGAGGCAATGGCTGGAACTCTGGGTCCCTTTGAATTGCTGGGCCCAGGGGCAACTGCACTCTTTGCCCCTCCTTGTAAGCAGGCATACTTGGTGTATGTAATGCACATGGCCTACAGAAGCAACAAAGTGACCCTTTGTCATAACATCTAAAAAACTTAAAATTATGTGTCCCTAAAATTTGAATTGATTGCCTTTTCACTCAGGTATAGGATACTGAATACTGAGTGATTCTTGTCCAGAATTGATACTTAAACTTTTTACATTTTTCTTTTTTCTTTCTAAAAATTAGACCCTGTTTTGATTGACACTGGTATGAATGTAGTGAGTATCCAGTGGAACCACTGTGGAAGTGTGTTGGCTGTGGCAGGCTTCCAAAAAGCAGCTACTCAAGATAAAGATGTAAATCTGGTGCAGTTCTACACTCCTTTTGGTGAGGTAAAAATATTTAATATAGTTATCGTATTTCAGATGGAAAATGCACACTATCTAAATCCCAACCAATTTTGGTATACATTTTATTTATATGGTGATTGCCAAAACCATGATCAGTGTGTCAGAAGTGCACTGTAGTTTGAATATATAGTAAGAGTATATGGAGGTTATCTTAACATTATTTTTGTAGGGAATTAATTTGTCTACTTATTGCATGTCTACTAATTGAATGGATAATCAAACAGTATTAATCATCACGATTTGAGAAGTTCATTGTGTGAATTTATTACTGCACAGCATTAGTATGTTATGCTGTAACTATATTCAGTGAAACTTAGTTCATGACACCTGACATCAATGACACCTCATCTGTTGGTTGGGCATAGTTTTGTCATACACAGAGTTCTAAAGGTAGTTAGGTGCTTAACCGATACTTTCAGAAATCTGCTCCCAAAATCTTTTATGCCCTATCTTCCTTGCTTTACCCCATAATGAAGGTCTTTGATATAGCTATAGCATAAGCCAGGCCACCCACCAGTTTCCTCCTCCTAAGTGATGGGATTTTTGTATTTTTTGCTGCTCTCACAATACATTGTCTAACCTCTAATATATATTGGCCTCTGTCGAATGACTGGGCTAAATGGACCTTTAGTCTGACCCAGTATGGACATTGTTATGTAATATAACTATTTCTATTATTTAAGGATCAACAGAATTATGTAAAATAAAGGTAATTTGCATATAAGAAAATTTCTAACTTTTGTAGGGAAGGAAGTAGGAATTTAATAATTGTTTAGTTAACTGGTTAAGCAGTTAAAACTGTAATGTTTAACCAGTTAGTTGCCTGCTCAGCCTAAAAGGAAGTCCAGACTAGTTCTGAAGATAGTTGTAGTAGGTTAATAACAGTGAGAGAGATGTCTTACATTTTGCTCTGAAAATAAGATCCAGTATAACCCTGATTTTTGGAAGGAGGGCTGATCTACAGCTTATAATATTTGATGCCCAAATCTTTGGGACAATTTAACTGATGTCTGTTTCATTACATGGGTGACTGAACCAAGCATTCCAGATGAACGCAGAAATATTCATAAGTAAACCATTCTGATTTTGAGGTCTATGGAAAATTGTGTTGTATTAATTTCTGTAATAGGGAAACCAATGTAATAGATTAGGATTTATTGGTGTCCTTACCGGTCTCCTGCTCCAATAATAATGATAACCAGAAGGATGCATGTGTGTGTGCTCCGTCATGTGTGCCATGTTGTCTTGCACAATTAGTTAACACAGGAGACTCCTAAAGAGCCCCCCAAATACCACAAATCAGATAAGGATCGAAGGTGCCAGGCCAACTTTATTATTAAGCAAAGTACAGTAATATAGTTGTCAGTAGACTCTACCGTACCACTACGCATATGTACCCTATAACAATGGACTCAGCTCAGTCAATGGTAGGTTCTACTGTCCTCTCAGTTGGATAAAGACTGTCCCTCCAAGATATCACTTTGTACACAGGTACAAACAAGTTACACGTTACTCCTGATGTGTCAGGTTGCCACCTCTGCTGTTGTCAGGTTACCACCCATCCCCCTGTACCTCGTGGTTTGATTAGAATGTCTCTATTCATCATGCTGTCATTTTAGACTCTTTCCTGAACCTGGGTTGGTATCTGTGGGGAATGTGGGTACTAAGGTCTTTAACAAGCTGGTGGTACCATCCTTTTGGAATGTGTTTTCAATTTATGATCAGTACCAATTACTGTTTTACAATCAGTCCCTAGTGCCAATTACTGTTCTACACCTGGGACTATTACCAATTAGTGTTTTGCACTCTGTCCTGTTTGTGCCAAGTTCTTTGAGCAGGGGCCTGCCTGTTGCTAACAGCTTAGCTTTGCTTTCTAATAGCCAAGGTTTGTCCATTGTTAGGTAGGCCTCAGGCCTCAAACCGGGCCTGTGCTACATGGGCTTTTGTTTCAAGTCCTCCTCTTACTACAATTCCAACACTTACAAATAATGGCTCATGTTCTCAGAAAATGTCCTCTCTTTTTGTGAGTGTAGTTTATGTCCACAGTATATTTTGGACTTAAATGGCTATGTACTTGAGTTACACCCTTTGATGGACAATTAGTCATATAAATTTGTACCTTCTGTTAATTTGTGCCTAACGTTATGCC
This sequence comes from Pelodiscus sinensis, assembly GCF_052426305.1. Lineage (NCBI taxonomy): Eukaryota > Metazoa > Chordata > Testudines > Trionychidae > Pelodiscus > Pelodiscus sinensis. The sequence continues at coordinate 20,920,679 of NC_143054.1, forward strand.
CTTGAAAGTAGGGATATTAGCGTATAGTCATGTAAACGATTAACTGATAAGCCTGGGCAATAGGGTTGCCAGGTGTCCGGTATTGACCCGGACAGTCTGGTATTTTCGTCTCCTGTCCAGTAAAAAAATTCAGAAACTACCGGACACCTAAAATGTCCGGTATTTTCTGATATTTTTTTCCCGGCCAGGAGGCGAAAATACTGGACACTTGGCAACCCTACAACACACTTGGCAACTGGGCCCAGCCCCTGGCCTCCCCACTCCCCTGATACCTCCCCACCCCCCCAGACCACCTGCTTACCTGATTCCACAGAGAAGCTGCGTTCTGGCTTGATCAAGAAAACAAAATGGCTGCCGGCAAAAAGCCTAAAGACCAAGGGGAAGCAATGCTTTCCCTGAGTCTTGGTGCTCATCAGTTCCCCTGTTCCTATCCCTATTATGACTCTGCACACACACTGAAAGGCCATGCTGTTTTAATACTGTTTTATTTTTAAATATTTTTTTCCTCAACAACTTTGGTCTCCCCCCTTTTTCCCCCTCAACAGAATTTTTTCCCTGGTGGGTTTTTTTTTTGGGGTGGGTGGGGGGCGGTGTTCAGTATTTTTGGTTAAACCATCTGGCAACCCTGTCAGTTAATCCAAACAACTGCATGCACCCCCATGAACACTGCATCTCATGAAGCTGCCTGACCCCCTCCTACCTCCATGCTGCTGTCTCTGATAAGAGAGGCAGCAGTATAGATGGTGGGGGGCAGACAGAAGCTGGTACACGGCGTGGGGAGGGGGCAGCTTTTAAGCCAGTTCTCCTTCCGTACTGGCTCCATAGAGCCTCCTGGCTCCCTTGCTGCCTCCCACAGAGGCAGGGGCTCCCTGGAAATGGTGTTGGAAGCACATTGGCTGCTGGCCCTGCTCCCAGGGTCCATCAAATAATTGTGTAATCGCTTAAATTTGGTGCTGTTACACAATTATTAAATTAAAAAATATCCAACATCCCTGCTTGAACTGGAGGTCATACTGAGGCATGAAAATCAGGTTCAGATGTAACAGGAATGTGTTTTACAGAAGCCATAACATAAAGATCAATGCATAGTAATATCCTGATTATTCCAAAAACTTACAAACAGGAATAGATCTACAGACATGAGTAATTTTATATATAGAATAGGACTACTTGTAATTTTTTTTACTTGTATATGTGTCTACAGGCTATAGTTAATCTGTAGAAATATATGGATTTCAAATGTGGCATTTTGTGAACGTCCAGCGGTTTACAGCCTAAATCTTCAAACAGTGCTGCCAAATAGAAAATTCTGCAATTGTGCCTGGAAGTAATTCCTCAATTGGATGCTATGATAAACATGATTATAATATCGGGATAAACTAAATTCTTGATAAATGTAAATGTCTATACTGAGTTATTAATGAGTTATTAAGTTATTTATTTAAAAAGTAGCTCAAATAATGTATATTGTGGACTGAAGGAAGATAAATACATGCTGTCATTCATGTTTTAATATTTAGTTTTGTGAGTTGAGTTATGAGTGAGTCATTTATTGTAAATTTTGTGGTTTTCTTTGACCAATAAAACAGTACAGTAAAGGCAAAATAACACTTTATGGTGATGCAAATTAATTTCTTTTAAAAATCTGTTTAGGAATACAAGTACCAACTTCAATGATCACTGTAACTATTATCTATGACTGGTATAACTGAAAATATGATTTAGCTTCAGATAATTCAACTCTAATCATGAAGTAGTGTGCAGAACTTTATGGTATATTTCAAATATTCTCACTCTTTCTCTTTTTTTTAAAGCATTTGCGTACACTGAAAGTTCCTGGCAAGCAGATGTCAGCATTATCCTGGGAAGGAGGTGGACTGAAGATTGGGTTAGCTGTTGATTCTTTTATATATTTTGCAAACATTCGGCCAGATTACAAGGTAGGAAGTAGTACAGCACTTGATTTACCTTTTATTACAGTCATTAATGCACTGATAGTAGAGCACACAATTTTCTGTTCTATATTATGTGTAATCAACAAAATACCGTAAAGTTTTGACTATCAGATTTTGTGCAAAGCGAAGAGAATGTAGCTTAATTTTTGCATACCAGCTTGTGCGTGGAGTACTGACAGTCTAGAATGTTTTGGTTTTTAATCTGACCAAATGTAATATGGACTCTAGTAATGGGAAGTAAATACACATCATGGCAGTGTCATTTCTATATGTGCTCTTTTTTTAATAATTACTGTACTTTAAGGAATTTTGATAAATCTTTTTCTAAACTAGTTTAAATTTTTCATATCTTATATCTGCTAATGTTTGTGATGGGAAGTGGGGAGAAATTATCCATCAGTTTTTGAAAAATCTCAGCTTTTATTTTAAAACATGTAACCATCCCTAAGCATATTTGAAGTTATTTACACTGAAAAATTTCCCCACCATATTTCCCCACCAGTGCTACCATTAGTTGTAACAAGGGTGGAAGTTATAGTTGAGGCAGAGATCAGGTGTGTCTTCTTGTTACTAGTTAAACTTTACCTGAAGGAGCTAGCTTTCACTAATAGTATCCTAGCCTTGTCTGCCCTACCATTTTCATCATTGCTACCACTGGTGAAGAGGCTGTTGCAGCATATGAGCTTCCAGTATGATCTAAGGTTTTTGGGTTTTTTTCCATACTAACAGCCTGAAACATTATAAAGAGAGGGAAACTGATTGATGCAAACTCTCCATTCATATCAATGAGATCTTATTTGGGTCTCAAACTGCCACTCTTTGTTCCCACTGTAATTCAGTTCAGCTATATTAGATTTGTTTTCCCGTGTAAGGATAACTGCACATAAAAAGCAGCTACAACACTGCTTCAGTGAAAATGCTCCTGTGCTGACAGAAGAGCTTCTCTCATCAGCATAATTAATCTACCTCCATGAGAGACAGTTACTATGAGAAGGTCTCCTGCCTACATAATAACGGGGTTAAGTAAGTATAACTGTTGCTCAAGGGTGGGGATAAAAGTCTCTAGTGAAGACCTGACCCAGAGTGTGTAACCAGTCACCACGATAGTTGATTTAAAACATGGTTTGTATCTGCTCATCACTGAGGTCCTACTTTGCGATATTGCAAATCCCTCCATACTAGGCTTTCACCACAATTTTATCAGGGGACCTTGCTTGGGGCTGACAATAGACTCCTCTGCTATCAGTTCTGTGAGGCTTCCGTTTGTTATATAGATGATCTCTTACACCAAAAATCACAACAATATTCAGTTACTCCCCACCCTAAAGGACTAGTCACTTATTCCAGGTCATTAGTACCTCAGATCGCATACCAAAGACAATGCTTATAGCCAATTCTGTAATAAACTAAAGGTTTATTAACTCAAGAAAAAGAAATGGGAGTTATTTACAAGGTTAAAGCAGGTGAACTTACATACACAAGTGAGTTACAGTCTTATATTTCAAAAGGTAATAGAAGCTGCTGTAATATTCAAGCTCTGAATGTCCTTTAGGGCTAACCCAAGATAAGCAGCTTGGGGATCTCTTGCTTATGTTTAAAAATGTTGTCCTTGTTACCTGTGCTGGGACTCCTCCAAGAAATAAACTTGGACAAAAGGTGAATTTGAGCATGACTGAGCTTTGTTTATTAGTACATATTCTTAATGATAAGACACACACTGCATTCATGCTGGTAGGTTAGAGGCAGGCTGCAGGTACGACATAGATTACTTTTGATTTCACAGGCAGCTGAAACTGGCCAGACATCAGCTTCCCAGAGATCGACCGTGAAGGCAGCAAGGGTCCCCAGAGATCCCTATGGATCTGTGGGAGGGCTCTACTTCTTCCAGGCTGTCCCCAGGCTTGGCATGCTGTTACATCTTGTCTGAAAGAGAGACGTCCACCTTGTCACGTTAATTTAAACACTTTGCAGATCATTTCTTGCCTTAAAAGGTAAGGTTCTGGACAGCCTTGTGATTGGGTGTTTCTCATTCATACTTCCTCATGCATTCCATAATGGTATATACATATTCATAAACATGGATACAATCAATTTATCAGAGCAGTGGCAGATTCTTAAGCAAGTGTCTAATATTATTGGGACTTTTCCACTATTTCAGCAAAACAGGAACTTGGTTAACCACATTTGTTCTTAGTCACTTTTATTCTGTATGATAAGACTACAGCTGAAAGAGAGGAGAATGGGCTACAGCTAAGGGACAGCCGGGGGACTGCTGGCTACAGTCGTCAACAAATTCCACTTCTGTTTTCTTCTGCTCAGGCCTTTTTATTCCCATTCCTGTATTCCAGTTGATAGAACAAGTGTCTGTGCTAGTCTGCTCTTCAGGAATGTTGTGGAGGAGAGGAGCAGTCAACAAAGTGTTTGTCCTTTTGATGTCTCACAATGGCTCATTTTGTTTGTGGCCTTATGTACAGGACCAGCACTTTACACTAATTAATCTTTCTTTGGTGAGTTGCACAGTTACAGTGGCTTACAATTAGGGTTGTCAAGTGATTAAAAAATGTAATCGCGATTAATCGCATGCACTGCCCCTTTGAAACGCTGCAGCAGCATTTCAAAGGGGCAGCGCTGCAGGACCCCGGGATTGTCTAGAGTCCACAGCTGATCCCAGGCTTAGTGCAGGTGCCCCTTTGAAACGCTGCCCCAGGAGCAGCACTGCAGAAGCCCGGGATCAGCTGGAATACCCAGCTGATCCCAGGCTCTGCTCATGGTGCCCCTTTGAAATGCAGCAGCGGTGTTTCAAAGGGGCAGTGCTTCACGGAGCCTGGGATCAGCTGGGATCCAGAGCTGACCCTGGCTCTCTGCGGTGCTGCCCCTTGGAAACACTGCCCTGGTGTTCCCAAAGGGCAGCACCGTGGGAGCCCAGGATCAGCTGGAGTCCCCGGCTGATCCCAGGCTGCATTGTGCTGCCCCTTTGAAATGCCAGGGTGGTGCTTCAAAGGGGCAGCGCTGCATAGCTGATCCCAGGCACTGCCCCTTTGAAATGCAGTGGCGGCATTTCAAAGGGGCAGTGCTGCCCGGGGTCAGCTGTGGACTCCAGCTGATCCCAGGCTCCTACTCTCCTGGAGGCGTTTCAAAGGAACAGTGCCGCTGAAACACCTGTGATTAACATGTTAAAAAAATTAACATGATAATTGTGCTCTGCGTTAATCGCAGGCGTTAACACACATTAATTGACAACTCTATTTACAGTTCAAATACTCAATATAACTTTATACCATAGGCTACAGATGTTATAAAGGAGATCACCACATGCAGCATTCTACAAGCATTTCATCAAGTTTAAACAATAAATACATACCTATAAATTTAACATCTATTTTCACTGCTAACAAATAGGTGATCCAGACTGAACTACAGTTACTCATTTGTGAGTATTCCGTGAGGTCTGTGGACGTTGGCATGAGAGCTGGTTCCTCGCCTGTCATTATCTCAGTGTCTCTTTCCTTTGGCTTCCTGCCTTTTGCTGGAGACATGACGAGACAACTGCCTACATTTTCCCAGAAAGCACTCATGTAAATACCTTCAGGCAGTGAGTGTAAACATGGATGTGATGGCAACAATACTGCTGTGCAACAGAAACCGAGCTGTCCCATTAGTAAATGCTTACAAAATTGCATGTAAAAGTCATAGTGTGAAGAGGGTGTTAGCTTTATACCTGAAAGTGCTATATAGCTTATAGGAGTGGGGAACCTTTTTTGGATCGGGACCACTGACCCACAGAAAAATCAGTCGGGGGTTGCACACAAGTGAAAAGCATTCTCCTCGAATACCACCTAATAGATTTTTTGTGACCAGCCCTGCGGTGGGGCAATTGGGGGACGGGAGAGGAGAGGCTGGAGCCCCAGCACGGGGCCAGATCCAGGCCTGAGGTTTAAACATATGGGTCTGGGAGATTTGAAAGACTCTACTTTCCTTGAAGTCTGCATAGACTTCTAGCACGTTTGAATAGTACAAGTTTGATTGTGACTATTGGGTCATTTATAAAGTTTTACAACAGCCATTTTGACTTATGGTATTATGAATAATTTCATTTGATGCAATTATATTACATTTGTTTTCCTGTGCAAAGTTAAAAATCATATTACTATAAAATTGGCAATACATATTAAAAAGGTAAATAAATTAACATTTGTGTTTAGGTACAGTTAAACAGTACTTATAAAATCTTTATACTGTGTTGTATATAACTTTTTAAGAAAAAACAGCAGTACAAAAGTGGATTTCTGGTTAAGAGATTAGTGAGGCATTGCTTGCCTGTTTTATCTGATGTTATCTGATAGCAAATGTATGCTGTCAGCATGCTGAAAAAGTTGTCATTTGAACAAAGAATATTCCATGCTATTACATTTTAAGAATAATATAATAGTGAAGAGAGGTTATTGAAGTAATGAATTGAAAAGACTGCTTGTTAACCATTCAAATTTTTGTTAACTAGCTTTTAGATAAGATTGTAAAATAAAGCTGAAAGGAAGAAAGTGTAATGTGAAACTTGCAGAAGAATGTATTACAACTATAATTGAAGATAGTTGAAACACTATCTTTGTTGTAAAAAGCCACAAGAAAATAAGCTGTGTTTGCTAGGAAAAGACCATGAATAGTTCACTGTAAATTTGTTGAAAGTAGTTCTGGAAATTTGCATTGGAAAAAATTTCTAATCAACCCCAGAGGAAGCACTGCCTAGTGTGTTCTGTGGGAAATTTGTAACAACTGGGATACATGCCTATAGTATTTTTATATTAATTTGTTTTTCTTAGAACACTGAAACAAAAATTTGGGTAGCATCCCTGTATATACATATTTCCAGACCTGCTAAGAGGTAGAACTATCAGAAGGAGGAATAAGGGATTTTTTGAAGTCTGATTTCTAAGAACTTTGTATGTAAGCTGCATTTCTTTTCCTTGAAAAACTGAGTCTGTGTGGTAACAGTTGTGCTTGCACAAAGATATGAATTCTTAGCTACGCATTTGTATTTAATTACCCTTTCATTTTCTACTTTATTAATGCAGCAAACATATGGAGTCTATTGACAGTACATTTAGTTATAATGTTAAAGATTGCTAGTTCAAAAGTAAATTTTGTCTTTATTATATAGCACATTTGATTACTTTTGTGACTTTGGTGTGCCCTTCTGATTATATCAGTACCCTTTTCATGGGAAATAGCTGTTCACAATGGCCACTGATGGTAGTGATTGAAAGTCATTAACTTGGGCCAGATTTGAACCAGTGAGCTAGAATTGAAAGGCTTAGTATCCCATTTCCACTCTATTAAAGCACCCAGTCCCTAACATCTTTCATTTAAGTACTATTGGCAACAATAACAGATGACTGTGAATTATATGACAAGCAGTTAATATTGTGTGCCGCTACTAAAATAATGAATGTGGGAGGTCCCATATCTTCTTACTATTATATAGTATCAGAGGGATAGCTGTGATAGTCTGAATCTGTATAAACAATAAGAAGTCCTGTGACACCTTATAGACTAACAGATTTACTGGAGCATAAGCTTTCGTGGGCAAAGACCCACTTCTTCAGATGCACTCATCTGATGAAGTGGGTCTTTGCCCACGAAAGCTTATGCTCCAGTAAATCTGTTAGTCTATAAGGTGCCACAGGACTTCTCGTTACTATTATATAGCATAAATTGAGTGGAAGTTTTAGCAAGATTCAATTATATCTTAATGGTCAAACCTTGAATTATTTCTACAGTGGTTTCAGAGTTTTTGATGGTGTTTAAATGATTTATCTCCAATTCATGGAGGGCAAGTGTTCACATCACAAAAATTAGCACAGATGATTCATAGAGTACTTAGAACCCACTCTATCAAATTTAACAGAGACTAGATTGTGGAAAATGTCATCCTTGGGGGACTATTCCAAATCAAGGTTCAATGGGTTGGCATAGCAGTGTGGGAAAGAGGTCTCCTACCCATTTTGTTACTTAACAGAAGGCTTCAGTCTCCTGGTTTGTCAGTCTAGCAATTTATAATAGGTATACATTTTACAATTTTTGATATGGCATTTTACTTGGGAGGAAGGGGGAAATATATCGATGGATGTTGTTAGTGTATATGAATCAAACTTTTCTAGCGTAGCAACATACTATGTGTCACTCTACTTAAATAATTTCTGCTCATAATTAACAATGTTGTTTATCTCTGCAGTGGGGTTACTGCTCCAATACAGTGGTATACGCATATACCAGGCCTGATCGTCCTGAATACTGTGTGGTTTTTTGGGATACAAAAAACAATGAAAAATATGTGAAATATGTCAAGAGTCTGATTTCTATAACCACTTGTGGAGACTTCTGCATTTTGGCAACTAAAGCTGATGAAAACCAACCTCAGGTAAATTGTTTTTATCTCACTTGAAAATATCTTGATTTTTTGCACACATGTGGCTAATCTTAAAATTACAGTCAAGTGTAGGAAAATGTACTTCAGTTTCTGAATCCGCACCATTCAATTAAATGTAGCCACCATTTGGTTAGGACACACTTAAACAAGAGAAAAATTGCTGGCACAGTTAACTAACAAAATCAATAAAATGTAGCTGGAATCATGAGCTTTCGTGGGCACAGCCCACTTCTTCAAATGACCAGAATGAAGTGGGCTGTGCCCACGAAAGCTCATGATTCCAGCTAAATGTTTTGTTAGTCTTTAAAGTGCTACCAGACCATTTGTTGTTTTTTAAATTTTTCCTGTTAAAGACTAACTTGGCTATCCCTCTGTAGCTTTTTAACAATCAATGTAAGGCAGAAAATGAAATAGCCATTATAAACCCAGACCTGTGCACTGTGTAAATTCAAAAGCTTGTCTCTCTCACCAGTAGAAGATGGTCCAATAAAATGTTACCTCATCTACCTTGTCTTTCTATTGTATTTGACAGCAGTCCTTTCATAATAATAAAAAAGTGATTAATATGTTGAGTCAACCATAAACTGATAATCTACATGTTAAACATATGTTGGCTTAAAATGCAGGTAGTCCCTGATTTACAAACGATTTATAAAAGCAATAAAATAAGTTTAGATAATGTGATTAAAATAATAGGTGGGGAAAAGATAGACTAAAATGGACATTCAAGTCTGAGTCCAAAGACCGGTCTATGCTGAAAAATTAATATAAAGGGAATGAGTGTGAAGTTGAGATGCAGGCATCATTTCTTCTTTTTTCATTTTTAAATTATTATAAAAATAAATCATGCTTGTATAAAAAGTCTGTATATGTTACTAAAGGGTTAGTACCATGAACTAGTGCTGTTATTTATATATTTACATTTCACCTTCCACTTTCTGTGTAACACTAAGATATTATGGTAATAGATGCTGTAAAAATGGCTAAAATAGATGGGTGTACATTTTACTACCAGATTTACATTATGTAATAGGTACTACATTCAGTTCTGAAATAATTTAGTTATTTTCTGTATCATTTGTATGTTGCTTACAAAGGAGGAGCATGAGATGGAGTCAATTGGTGCAACGGTAAAAGAATCATTTTAGTGCTAATTCAACTGATTGTACCATAATAATGTGCTGGTGTGTGTGCTGAAAATGACACTATCATACATGGCCAGAAACACCCATCTAAATTGAAGTGTAATTAACTGAGGGGTTTTCCTGTTCTGCAACTGTAATCAGGGTCACTATGAGAGACAGCTGAAGTCAGTCAGTTAGGGTGCAAGCCAGCACAAAACAGCTTCTGTACTACCTCACTGGTTACTCAGAAGTTCAAACAACACAGGTCCCTTAAAATACCCAGGCCCAGGCCTCCATCCAGAGACTCAGGTCAAATATGATGGGGTATGTCTACACTACCCCGCTAGTTCGAACTAGGAGGGTAATGTAGGCATACCGCACTTGCAAATGAAGCCCGGGATTTGAATTTCCCGGGCTTCATTTGCATAAACTGGGCGCCGCCATTTTTAAATCCCTGCTCGTTCGAACCCCGTGCCGCGCGGCTACACGCGGCACGAACTAGGTAGTTCGGACTAGGCTTCCTAGTCCGAACTACCGTTACTCCTCGTGGAATGAGGAGTAACGGTAGTTCGGACTAGGAAGCCTAGTCCGAACTACCTAGTTCGTGCCGCGTGTAGCCGCGCGGCACGGGGTTCGAACGAGCAGGGATTTAAAAATGGCGGCGCCCAGTTTATGCAAATGAAGCCCGGGAAATTCAAATCCCGGGCTTCATTTGCAAGTGCGGTATGCCTACATTACCCCGCTAGTTCGAACTAGCGGGGTAGTGTAGACATACCCATGATGATTACTGAAAATCTTGTTGCACCATATAAAAGAAAAAGTTCTTCTGATCCCAAAGGAGCCAGTGGGTGCCACAAGGCTCCCTGATTGCGGTGCTGGTAAGTAAACAAACCGGGACAGCCATTTAATAAGTTTCTCAAAGTGATTTTTGTGGACCACTTTGAGAAACACTAGTCTAGAGACAGGATCCATAGAAGGAATCCCAGCACAGTATGCCTTCTAAGATACTGGGATGGGCGACTGGCCTTGTCACCTTCATATTGCCCCTTGCTGGTGAGAATCTTGTTCTTTCATGTCATCTCTTAACTAGTAGTTGCAATCTTCTGATAGTATGTAGTTATCATTTTTTCAAGCCCCATTTCATAGTTTGTCTCAAATATAAAGGTAGGAGGTAGGAATAGCATTATTCTCATTCATTGTGTTTATGGTGGCTTTGGTATTTTAGCTTTCCATGCTGCTGAACATGATTGTGATTCTGTGAGATGTAAATGTTATGAGCAACATTTCACAAAAGGATGACTTTGTACAGTATATTAACTTTCTGACCTAAACAAAAATTGTAGCATTGATATTTGCTCTTATTTCCACACAGTATGTGCTGGTTCTCTGCAATTCGATTGGTACACCCCTTGATCCAAAATACATCGACATTGGTAAGCAAATGTGAACAATAGTGTTCTGTTGCTTTTTCCACCTCTTATACCAAATATAACAATCATTTAAACAAATACCTTTGAGTGATACAATTTTAAAACATAGCATTCAGGTTTTACCACCTGTTGTTTGCTTGATTGTATCCTTTTAGATATAACTGCCTGTAACAATTTTAAATGTTATTCACATCTCCATCATGCTAACTGTTGGTTCTAGGCATGTATTATTTGATAGCTATAAAATCAAACTTTTAATATATTTATACCATGCCCTTAAGTATGGTTACAGTTTCATGATATCAGGAAGTTAGTGACCTTGATTCAGCAAGATACTTAACATATGTAACTGTAAGCAGATGAATAGTCCTACTGAAGTCAATATTATAAAATCATAGAACACTAGAACTGGAACGAACCTTGAGTGGTCTTTGAGTCCAGTCCCCTGCTCTCATGGCAGGACAAAGCACCATCTCTAGACCATCCCTGATAGATGTCTATCTAACCCGCTCTTAAAACTATCTCCAGAGATGGAGATTCCAGAGCCTCCCTAGGCAATTTATTCCAGTGTTTAGCCACCCTGACAGTTAGGAAGTTTTTCCTAATGTCCAACCTAAACCTCTCTTGCTGCAATTTAAGCCCATTGCTTCTTGTTCTATCTTCAGAGGCCAAGGAGAACAATTTTTCTCCCTCCTCTTTTGACAACCTTTTAGATACTTGAAAACCGCTATCATGTCTCCTCTCAGTCTTCTCCTTAACAAACCAAACAAGCTCAATTCTTTCAGTCTTCCTTCATAGCTCATGTTCTCTAGACCTTTAATCATTCCTGTTGCTCTTCTCTGCACCTTCTCCAAATCTTTCTTGAAATGTGGTGCTCAGAACTGGACACAATACTCCAATCAGCACAGAGTAGAGCGGAAGAATGACTTCTCATGTCTTGCTCACAACACTCCTGTTAATGTCCCTGTTTGCTTTTTTTGCACTAGTGTCACACCCATAGATCCCTTTCTGCAGTACTCCTTCCTAGACAGTCACTTCTCATTCTGTATGTGTGAAACTGATTGTTCTTCTTCGAGTGGCCCCGTGGGTGTTCCACTCTAGGTGTCGGGTCCCGTCCCGTCGCCACGGCTCGGAGAATTTTCATAGCTGTGCCCCGCCAGCCCGCGCATGCGTGCTCCTTCAAAGCGCTGTTCGTGCCTTTGATCAGCCGCGCGCAGGCTGGCAACCACCAGTTCCTCTCAACCGCCTCAGGTCGCGGTCGGAGCTCCCTGTGTTGTTATATTTATATTTCTCAATAGCATTATTAGTTCGTTTCTCAGTGTAGATAGTTACTTTTAAGGTTAGTCATGTTCCTGTTCTACAGTTCTATTGTTCTTTTAAAAAAAAAAAAAAAAAGTTTTCTCGTCAGATCAATTCCTTTAGCGCTACGGCCAAGCGCTAAAAAAAGCTGAAATTGACAAAGAGCAAAAAGACAGAGACTGCCTGGGTCGGCATCCAGCCACCCTCTTCGGCTCCTAGAAATGCCGGGGTCTCCCGGTTTCAAAAAATGTTCAGTTTGCCGCGAAGCTATGCCGGCGGCTGATGGCCATGACGCTTGCATAAGGTGCCTGGGCGAATCTCACGTTCCTCAAAAGTGCACCCACTGTTGCAAGCTCATGTCCAGAGCCCGCAAAGAGCGGGAATTAAAGCTCCGGATGATATCGTTTGACAGGGCACTACAACCTGATCCGATACGCTCAGCAAAAACTTCTGATTCTAAAAGGAGAGCGGCTTCTCCCGGACCGGCGACTTCAAAGAGGGCAAAGCTGTCCCCGACTCGCTCCCTCCCTCTGGCAGCCTCAAGGGCTTCGGCAGCCCCCAAATTGACCCCCGTGGGGTCCCGAGGCTCTACTGACTGCGGTGATAGGGGATCGCAAATGCCGAGGGCCTGGGCTGCTTCAGTGCCGGCATCGGCAGCACCGGCTTCAGCTTCAGCAGCTGACGGTGCAGTGCTAACGCTGAAACTGACAAGCCAGTCGGTGCCGGGCTCAGAGGCCTCAACTTTAGCGGTGCGGGCTCCAGCAGCACCGCTTGTGACTGCACCGGCGTTGGCGGCACCGGACTCAGGCGTACAGGTCTCTGACATGGCTCCACCGGCAGATTTAATGACGTCGGCACCAGGCGCTCTACCGGCACCGACAACAGAGCAGCTGCAGCTGATCTCCCCGGCACTGCTCTGCTTTCACTCCGTGCAGAGCTCTCCAGTTGCCATGGAAACTGACAGTGCCTCAATGCCTAGGAAAGCTCTATCAAAAACTCATGGGAGGGACAGGTCTGCCTCCCCAGCTTTCTCACCAGGACCATCTCCATCGCCACCAAGGCGTGCACAGTATCGAGACTATAGTGTCTCTCCGATCCATGTCGCATACAGACGGCGCGATTATAGAGACACAGTATATCTAGAAGCACAGCGATCTCGTTCACGATCTCGTTCTCCGGGTCGGTCATCTAGATATGGGTCCTCTAGACGTTCTCCACGCCGCGTCTATTACATTCAACACAGTAGTGCACGTTCATCGCGTCATTCTTCTCCGTCACGTTCTGAGCGCTACTACTGGCACTATTATCACTCGTGCGACGGCAGTACCCACTGTGAACATGTATTATCCTCACATAGGGGATCATCCTGCAACTGCCGATCACCAGTCACGCAATACTTACCTCAACAACCACAACAGTTAAACTCACCTCCTCCATCGATAAGCCAATCTGTCCAATAGGATCAGTCTGAGCTGGAAGAGGGGCAGCTGTCTGACACAGAGGACCCCAAGCCAGAAACCTCGCCAGCGGACTGCGCATCTTCATCACCAGATGAGGCAATCTGCCTAGGTGAATTGTCTCCACCGGAAGATCTAAAACAATTCCAAGACCTGTTTAAAAGAGTAGCAGGCACGCAGGAAATACAGCTGGCAGATGTTCCAGTGAAGACACACCGTCTCTTAAAGAACCTCCGTCCACAGCAGCGTGCAAGGATCGCCTTACCAATTGACGAAGCAATCGTGGAAGTGGCGGATGAGATATGGCAAATGCCAACTTCGGTTACTCCTACGAGTAAAAAAGCCGACAAGAAATACTTTGTGCCGGCAAAAGGGTTAGATTTTCTATTCAATCACCCTCAGCCCAATTCGTTAGGTGTTGACGCAGCACAGCGAAGGACCAAAGCACCACAGTACAAAAATGCGCTCCCTGATAAAGATAATAAAAAGTTGGATATATTTGGTAGGAAGGTCTATTCTTCAGCCACACTCCTATTACGTATTGCAAACTACTTGGCTCATTTATCAAACCACAATTTTGATAATTATTCAAAGCTATCAGAGTTATTACATCATCTTCCGGACGCTAAGAAACCTCTACTAAAAGCAATAGTACAGGAGGGATACGCAGCATGTAGCACTGCATTGCAGATTGCAATGGATGTGGCCGACACAGCAGGATGTGCGGCCACAGCTACGGGTATCGCAATGAGGAGATCATCATGGCTTTCGTCTGCAGGAGCACCAAAGGAGCTGCAAAGTAAAGTCGAAGATCTCCCCTTTGATAAGCTTAAGCTTTTTGCAATGGATGTGGCCGACACAGCATGGATGTGCGGCCACAGCTACGGGTATCGCAATGAGGAGATCATCATGGCTTTCGTCTGCAGGAGCACCAAAGGAGCTGCAAAGTAAAGTCGAAGATCTCCCCTTTGATAAGCTTAAGCTTTTCGCAGCAAATACTGATGAAGTCCTCCATTCGGGCAAGGATTCTCGCGCCACCCTACGTACACTGGGGATGTACACGCCCAATTTTAAGCGTAGGCGCTATTACCCTTATCAGAGAAGATATGATTTTAATTTTCCCAGGCAACAGACAAGCATGTCGGATAATCAGCATCCTAGGCAACGGCCTCAGCGGAAACAGCCCCAGCAAAATCGTTCAGTCAATCAATCTTCAACCAAACAGCAGATTTGACTTCTCCATCGAGGTTGCAAGCACGCCTTCCTTGGTCGATGTGGAAAACGAAACTCCTCATCTTTTCCACCATCGACTGAAATCATATCATCACCAGTGGTCCAACATCACCACAGACAGATGGGTACTAGAAGTGGTAAAGGACGGCCTCCCAATTCCTTTTCTCTCCATTCCCACCCCACCCACCCTGTCCCTTTTCAGGGACCCTTCTCACAAACAACTGCTGAAACAAGAAGTTCTTCGCTTGCTCGCAATCGGGGCAATAGAGAGAGTACCCAAACAATTTTGGGGAAAAGGTTTTTATTCCCGATATTTTCTCACACCAAAGAAATCGGGAGGCTGGAGACCCATCTTAGGCCTTCGAAGGTTAAACCGCCATCTTCGAAAATGCCGGTTCAAGATGGTGACCTTATCAAGTATCATTCCGTCGTTGAACAAAGGAGATTGGCTTGCAGTCCTCGACCTGCAGGATGCTTATTTCCACGTTGCTATTCATGTGGTTCACAGACGTTTTCTTCGATTCCAATTAGGGAACGAACATTTTCAGTACAGGGTTCTACCGTTCGGATTGGCGTGTGCCCCCCGGGTCTTCACCAAAACTATAGCTGTAGTGGCGGCTCATTTACGCAGGACAGGAATGACAATATTCCCTTATTTGGACGATTGTCTAATCAGGGGCTCAACATATGCGGAGGCATGTCATATGGTGCAGGCAGTGTCCAGCGAGTTTGCATCCCTGGGCCTTCTCATAAATGTAAAAAAGTCATCATTAATTCCATGCCAAGACCTGGTTTTTTATAGGTGCACGGCTCGACTCAGCCATGGCATGGGCGTACCTACCGTTGGAACGTTTTGTGGTGATCCAAGACCTTGTACATACTGTCACGCATGCTCCAACAATTCCTACACGTGTCTGTTTACAGCTGATGGGCCACATGGCGGCTTCCACCGTAGTCGTACAAAACGCAAGGTTACATTTTCGCTGCTTCCAGCATTGGTTGGCCATGGTTTACAATCTGGCAAAAAACAGTATCCACAGACTGGTGGTGGTACCCCAACATGTCCCAGAGTCTATTCAGTGGTGGGTCAAACCAGGCAATCTTCTCACAGGCATCCCATTTCATCGCCCGCAGCCTACAAGGCAGATAACTACAGATGCTTCCCTCACGGGCTGGGGGGTGCACATGGACAACCTGACGATTCAAGGTCGCTGGTCAACTCAAGAAATGTTACACATCAACGTACTCGAGTTACGGGCGGAACGACATGCTTGCAAGCATTTTCAGTCCCACATACGGGATACAACTACCAGAATCATGACAGACAACATGGCAACTATGTTTTATATCAACAGGCAGGGAGGCGCTCGATCTCGCTCCCTATGCGCGGAGGCTGTCCGGTTATGGAATTGGTGTATTCACAACAACACCATCCTAGTAGCATCCTACCTTCTGGGTACCGACAACTTAGTAGCGGACTCACTCAGCAGACGTTTCCCCCACGACCACGAGTGGGAACTCTGCACAGAGGTTTTAAGACATATATTTGTTCGGTGGGGGTTTCCGACAATAGACTTGTTTGCCACAGAAAACAACAGGAAATGCCCCACCTATTGTTCAAGAGCTGGAATAGGACGTCAGTCACTAGGAGACGCCTTCCTTCTCCACTGGGGGCGGACGCTGTTGTATGCTTTTCCCCCAGTCGTTCTAATACCCAAGGTTCTCGAGAAAATCAGCATGGATGGGGCTCAAGTAATTCTTATAGCCCCAGCGTGGGCTCATCAGCCTTGGTTCTCAATGCTCCATCAGATGTCGGTAAGAGCACCGTACCCCCTACCTCTCCTCCCAAATCTCTTGACCCAGAACAATGGATTCCTGCACCATCCAAAACCCAAGATTCTACACCTCACAGCATGGATGCTCACTGGTTTAGCAATTTCGAACAGCGTTGTTCCCAGCGGGTCAAGAGAGTGTTGATACATAGCAGGAAAGATTCTACGCGAGCTACTTATTTAGGTAAGTGGTCCAGATTCCAGGCATGGTTTGCAGTTAATAACCTGGACCCCTATTCCACATCTCTACCTCGTATATTGGAGTACATTTTACAACTGTGTGAGAAACAAGGGCAGCATCGTCAGCGAAGAGTAATTCTCGGATGAGTTGCCGCACTGTCTTAGTATGGGTCTTTAGTCGCCTCAGGTTGAACAGACTGCAATCAATACGGTATCAGATATAGACACTGTCTTCATCATCAAGTTCTACTTCGGCTCTTTGGAGCATCATACTGAAGAAGATCGTGAAGAGAGTCGGCGTGAGGATGCAGCCTTGCTTTACACCGTTGCGTATTGAGAAGGGCTCTGAGAGGTCAGTGCCATGTCTGACTTGGCCACGCTGGTCTTCATGTAGCTTTGGTCTTCATGATCATTTTAATCGATCCTTTTAACAAATAATTATCCTCCTGCAGTGTTTTAGTCTACATAGTGCAGCTTCATAATGGTGCATTAAATTAATGGTAATTACAATAAACTACTCATAGTACTAGCTGAGAGAGAAACTTAATCATCTCAGGTATTAGGGATTGTAAGCAAGGAATTTGTTCATTTAAAAATTATTTATAATTCAATAGCTTTATTTCAGTTAAGATTATTCTCAAATTATTTTCTGGTACTTAGTGCGTATGAAAGTGTTGGTTCTTTTGTTCGTTGTTTCATATTCCCACTTTATGCCTTGGATTTCTTCAGATTGTTCTTTTATAATACACTGGAAGACTTACCCAGTATTGCTCAGGTTCTTCAGGCCAGGGGGCTGGCAGTGTGGGGGGTGCAAGAGTAAGGACTTCTTATTGTGAAAGGCTTGTAGCTCCTTATGGAGTTATTGCCAAGCGTGAAAGATTTTAGAACGATTTATTGCAAAAGATTTGGATTTCGAGTTCTTACTATGTAACCTGTGTGAGTGAACCTTTTGTTTCTAGCCTAAGATATTGAATTTCTTGAATTTGATTTCTCATTTGGCAACACATTACTCTATCTGCATATTTTAAGGCCTGAGTCATTTAATTGCCCAGTTTCTTTTCTGCATATTCTTTTAACTACGCTTTACAACTTCATTCTAAAATTCAATAGATGCATACAGAAAATCACACATTGATCCATGTACATTTATTTTCCTCAGTGAATACTGTAATATTATATTATTGTAATAGTCAGTTATTATATTATTTTGCTCTGTGGAAATATGATTATGGGGATATTAGTAATAACTTTGGAATTACCTGCCTGTTTTAAAGTTTTTAGAAAACAGTATTAAGGAAGCATCACAGTGCTTTATTTCTTTGGGCCATGCTATTTACCACTTCAAATATTTTCTTAAATTGAATTAAGGACATTTACATTTCCAGGAAGCGTGTCCACACAGGAGTTTAATGAGGTTTACCTCATTCACTTTAAAAGTTAATTTTGGATTAGCTTTCCTGAGCATCTACGAGTACAAGACCTTACATTGTTTGAGTTGGTATCTAGTAGCTTAAGTTGCTATAAATACCACCTGCTTAAAAGATATGAAATGTATTAAACTATGTATGCACAGATATTAAGAGTAGGGGAGATTCAGGTGGTTTAAGCTAGCTTGATTGAGTTAACATGATTGAAAACACACAGTTTTGCCTATGTATGGACAGTTACAGTGAAGTAAGTTGGTAATGAACAAAGTACATTATTTTGCTATTTTTTTCTATGGGACTAAAGAGATGCAAGTCTGTCCACTTAAGCAAAGTTTCGCTAGTTTCTGTATGATGAATTTGGTTTATATCTTAATTTGCCATTCTAATTTTATTCATTACAGGACCGTTATTTGTTACAATGACCAAAACCCATGTGATAGCAGCTTCAAAAGAAGCATTTTATATTTGGCAATACCGTGTTGCCAAGCGGCTCACAGCAATGGAAATTAATCAGGTAGCACGGACTAGAAAAGAAGGCAGAGAGAGGTTTGTCTCCCTTTTTAAGTTTTTTCTTGCTTTAGCACAACATAACTGTTGAGAGACTTCCTAGAAATATCCACTCCTATTTTTTCTTTTAATTTTATGTCTTCAGTTTGCTGGCTCCGAAGCCTATTTAAGGAGATGAATAAGAATAGTTTTAAAACAAATGTGTAATTGTTATATAAAACTGCTTTTGGTTAGAGCATTTTCACAGTATACTCCTGTCTCTTTGACCTCCTGTTCAATGGCATGTTAGAGTTTTGAGAATGGGAGAAGATGGTTTTTAGCCTCTTTTTTTTTTTTCCTTTGCACCCACTATCTCTAGGCAAGTTTATCCACTCCATAACTATTTCCATGTTGATGGTATCCACATCCACCCCTTGCCCAGAGGCAATGCATGGTGGGCAGTCACATGGCATGTCCTCTCCTCCCCTGACTTTCTGCCAACTACTAAATGTTCCTTGCAAATTCTGCCCTACAAAGCAATGAGGGTGGGCAGGGCCTTGGGACACCCAGCAGCAAGAGGCAGCAGTTTCCCCTGACATCAACATTCATTGTGGGTCTGTGCAGCTCGGGGAGGGAAGAAGGATTGGGATGACTTGCTGTGGGCTGAGCATCTCCCCCTAGCCCTGCTACATGGAGCTGTTTCTCTTTCCTTGCTGCTGGAATCCCAGCATTTCCTGGTGCCTGCTTTGCAGGCCACTTCGGCACAACTGCCCTGGGTCTGTTTCCAGGACAGAGGTTGCTCTCCCACTCCTATACCAGGAGCTTTGCCTAAGGGAATATTGTTCCCTTCATACTGTAGCAGGGCCTGCCCTGCTTTCCATTTAATAATGGCTTCAAAGGTGAGTTGGGGCAAAAGTGGTACTCCCTCTTTGGGCTAGCCTCAGCCACCTGGCAGCCCCTGGCCAAAATGTTTGGCATTGCTATTCCCTGCCCCCCTGAATATTCCTCTATGCCCCTGTAGTGGGGCATACCCTACTGTTTGAAAACGCTTCTTTAGATCCAGAGGAGGCCACCCCAGGGCCTTTAAATTATGTCTCCCCTACTATCAACCGTTATGTGTTACCCTTTTTCTGACCTGTATCATTATAAACAAATTCACACCTCAAACTGTCTTTCACCTTATCTCCTGTATGGCATGCTGCCATCTCAAAGTAGGCATTAAAATCTTGTTTAAATGTTAACCAGTTCAACTATATGTTTAATTGGCTCACTGCATCATGCTGCAGGTGGTAGGCCCGGTTGGGTTGGGCAGGGCCGTGGCACAGTCTGGGGCTAATCCATCTGGGTTGGGCAGGGTCTGCCTCACCCTGGTATGCTGAAGCCGGGCAGGGCCCACTACCCTGCAGGTGGGGGCTGCTCTGGCTTAACCAGGTTGGGGGGCTGTCCCAGCCAGGCCAGGCAGGGGCCACAAGCAATGAGCTGCTCTGGGTGCTGGTTAACTGGTAACCCTGGTAAGCAGGCAGGCAAGGCAATGCTTACTGGGTAACTGGTTAACCAGTTATCCCTTTAAATCTTTATCTCAAACTCAGCATGTCAAAAGCTATTCTCCTCATCTTTCTTCCAGAATGTTTCCTTCTACTACTTCTCCATCATTGGCAATAATGTCACTATTCCTCCTGTCTCTCAGATTCCAAACCTTGCTGTGATTTCTCCACCCCACCCACTGCTTTCCATCCTTCCACACAGATACTAGCATTGGCTTCATAGCATCCTTCAAATCCTCCAGCTTCTCTATTTCCACATTTTCATGTTAATCTATAGTATTGTGTGTATAGCAATAATATTAACTCTTCTTTGAATCGACTTAAGGGAATTAAAAAACATTACTGTACCTACCATGTCTCTTTTACAGGGACACTGCCAGAGCTTAAAAACTGACTTACTTTTAATCTTTCTTCTTTGAGAAGTCCCCATGGATGCTCAACGCTTGGTCTTGGTGCCATCCCCAGTGCCTAGATCGGAGATTTTGCAGCAGTCCCTGCCGGGCCGTGCATGCACGGCACCAACCGGCGCGCACCATGCTAGTTGGCACCATGCATGCGTGGCCCGCACTCTCCAGTTCCTTCTCAACCTCCCTCAGCCTGAGTCGGAGTTCTACAGTTCTCTGCCTTGTTCATGCCTTTCATCGTTCATTAGCTATTATTTCTCAGTTTTAGTTAGTGTTGTTAACAGTTTTGATAGTTACACTAGTTACCAAAAAAAAAAAATGTTCGTCATGCTCGGCTCTCTAGGTTTCAAACGCTGTGCCTCCTGTAGAGATGCAGTACCTATCTAAGATGGACATTCGCAATGTGTCAGATATCTAGAAGAACACTATACCTCTCAAGATTGTCCTTACTGCACCAAACTTAAGGCCAGAACTTGCAGGGACAGGGATCTTCGCCTCAAACTCATCCTTATGGAAAAGAAGGACCACCTGGCTTCGGATCTGGGAAGACAGCCTAGGGAGGTACGTTCACCCCCAGGCTCATCTCAGGGCAAGAAGGCACCCAAAAAGAGGAGTTCCTCTGTGCCCAATCACCAGTCCTCCTTGAGAAAACGGTCTCCGCCCAAACCATCAGTGCAGAGGCCTCGTGTCTTCACTTACTACGCGCCGGGCATCTCAGGTGTCCAGGAACTGTCGCACACCGGCAGCACCGACAGAAAACGGCTCAAGCATCACCCTAAGACCATTCCGGCACAGACCTTGGTACTGTCATCCACATCGGTACCAGCTCAGGCCCCACCAACTTCATCAGTACCGAAAATTACGGTACCAGTTCCATTAACGGTTCCAGGCTCTATGGCACTGATGGTTTCCACTGCACTGACGGTACCTTCTCGTTCGTTGGCACCATCGGCACCGCTCATATATTCGGTACTGTCAACATACTTGTGATCTCTGCCATCTATGCTGAACACTGCATCTGCACCGTACAGACCCACATTACAAACCCCAGCACTGATACTCGTGGTACCGTTGCTGTACATGCGAAGTGCTGACTTGGCAATCACATCTGCCCCTCAATCACCACTCTTCAGCGCCAATGCTTTGCCAGTATTGATGACATCATGGGCTTTATCTCCGGTGCAGTCACAATTCTCTAGCTACGATGAAGAGGAGGTACAGGCCGCCTCCTCTCTGCACTGCAGCCCTCTGATGAAATATTACAAGCCCAAATATGATTCAAGAGTGATTCGTCCTTGGTATGGACACCACTGGATGCCTCCTCCAGTACCGTATCCGACACAGTGGCCTTATTGGAGTTCTTGGGGCTCATACAGAAGTCACTACAGCATGCAATGCAAGCCCTTATAAACACAATGCCTCTCTTACACCTCAAACATCCACATCGATGCAACAATCAGAGGCGCCCAAGCAACGGAGGAGTCACCCCTTGATTTGTCACCTCTCACCAACTCCTCTTCATCACCGGATGAAGCGATCATGCCACCGCCACCCACGTATGACGTCCAGCACTTTAATGATCTTTTTAAGAGAGTTGTGGATGAGCTCAAAATTGCCACGTAGGAGGTGGCACAACCCCAGCATGAGCTTACTGATATACTGATGAGCTGCTCCATCCTACAAAATTGCCCTCCCCATCAATCCCACCATTTTAGACCCGGCCAACACAATTTGGCAAACACCTGCATCAATTCCACCCTTGTGCAAGCATGCAGACAAAAAATATTACATGCTCACCAATACCTCACAATTCCTCTTCACTCATCCCACACTGAACTCGCTAGTGGTGGAAGCCACAAAACAACATTGGGCAAAATAACATTGCTTCCGCAGTACTCTACTGAATAAGGACACAAAGAGGCTCGATCTGTTTGGGCATAAAACTTATACTTCTGCAACTTTACAGTTCAGAATCTCAAACTATTCCGCTTTATTAGTGAAATACGACTTTCTCTGTTACTCCAAACTCATGGAGTTCGTCAATGATATCCATGAGGCAAAAATACCTCAATTTTCCGCTTTACTTTTGGAGGGACACACCATTTCTAGAGTTGCCCTCTAGGCAACACTGGATTCCGCTAGAATCACGGCTACTGGCATTGTCATGTGCGGAGCCTCTTGGTTTTCCTGGCTACTCTCCCATGTGAAATCCAGTCCACTGTGAAAGACCTGCCTTTTGACTGTGAAAAACTGTTTGTGGCCAAAACAAATTAAGTCCTCAACACAGTGAAGGACTCCCATGCCACTCTCCGCATGTTGGGGATACATACATCTACCAACAGGCGGAGACAATACCGCTACCAACCATACCAACTGCCACGTTACCCATCCTATCTTAACCAGCAGCAGGTTCTGTTGGATCTACGCAAGCTACATCTAACAGCATGGCTCCTCCGTAGCTCTCCCAGGGAGAATGAACCTTTCCAGAACAGATGCAAGCAATCCTCATCCATAGTCATAAGGACTCCACCCGTACCTCTTACACTTACAAATGGAAGTGATTCTCACATGGTGCACATTGAGAGGCATCCTTGACACCCTCTCCTTTATCCTCGACTGTTTGCTCACCTTAAAACAATCATTGCTCTCCTTTAGCTCCTTTAGCACATTAAAGTACACCTAGCAGCCATAATGGCCTTCCATTGCAAAATTGATGGCCATTCCATGTTTATTCACCCTGTTACCAAGAGGTTTCTTAAAGGATTGCATCTTTCACATCCCAACATTATACAACCGGTACCTACCTGGGATCTAGGGCTAGTGCTGTGAGCCTTGACCAGGCTGCCCTTCAAGCCCCCTCGCCTCATGCTCCCTTTCGCACCTTTCCATGAAGGTTGCGTTTCTGGTTGCCGTCACATTAGCCTGCCACGTGGGTGACATAGTAGCTCTCATGGCTGAACCACCCTTCACAGTATTCCACAGCGATAGGGTTGCCCTTTGTACACATCCAAAATACCTACTGAAGGTTCCATCATCAGTTTATATAAATGAAATGGTAAACCTACCTGTGTTCTTTCCAAATCCTCACACCAACTCCTTTGAGTCTGCCATGCACACCCTTGATGTTCGGCATGCATTGTCCTTTTATTTAGAAAGACCCAGACCCTTCAAACAGTCACCTTGCCTATTCCTTGCTTTTGCTGATTGAGTGAAGGAACACCCCATATCGAAGCAGAGGTTGTTGAAATGGATTACAGACTGCATAAAAACTGCTTATGCACTCAAGGGCCTACAGCCACCATTACGCTTGACAGCTCATTCCATCAGGGCTGTATCCGCTTCCACAACATACCTATGTAACATGCCACTAATGGACATTTGCAAAGAAGCCACTTGGGCATTGCAACTTACTTTTGCTAAGCACTATGCACTTCCCTATGCGGGAAACACCGCAGTGGGCTCAGCAGTACTTTCTTCTGCTTATCGTAACATTCCGAAGCCCCAGCCACCAAGGGGCAAAACTGCTTGTTAATCACCAAGCGTGGAACATCCACGGGGACATCATCTCGAAGAACTTCAGTTACTGCACAAGGTGAGTAGCCTTCGTTTGCCTAGATTTATGCAGTTTTTTTCAAAATTTCAGCTATTCAAACTGATCTCTTCTTTGAAACCCTACTCCTTTGTACAGGATTTTTCACATTGATGATACCCCTTCTGGAGCTATCGATGGAGTGCTTGATTACAGCAAGACCATTCAAGTAAGTGATCCTCTTAGCCAGTATATTATACTATCATTGTATACTTAATAATTGTTAGCATTGCTCTGTTCAGATTAATACATTTTAAAATGTGTGTGCTCATTTTGTTTAAACTGGCTTGTACATGTGTTGTTCCTCTCTTCCTACTGCTTATCATCATCACACATTTTAACAGTACCATGAATTTTAGAGAACATAGAAAAGGTATGGTTCCTGTTCTAGAGAGAGAGAGAAAATAAACACAATGCCCAAGAGACATCAGTAATTTAAAAAATTGCCAGCTGCCCTTTTAACTGTGCTGTCAAGATGTACACATGCTGATGCTGAATAAACTTGAGATCTTTGTACAATGCTTGTGTTCTTCATCATCTCTGTTTTCTCCTCTTCACTTCTTATTACCCTTACTCATTTCATCATATCTAAAACTACAGTTGTAGGCTATTCAAATCAGGGCTGTGCCATCATATTTGTTTGGTAAATTTGGGAGCAATTATTACTACTTCATTTCCCAAAATGCAGGATCATAATAAGCAGCATTGTTTACAAATGATGCTTGATCATTCTTTCCCAGATCCATGGCTGCTTGGTAACCCCTCTGAATTGCTTTCTTGTGGATTTATAGTAAGCAGGCTTCAATTTCCTACTGTTGATCTCTGTCAGAGCAGTTCACCTGGGGCTTCACAGACTACAGAGAAAAGAAGTTATTAAAAAAGACAAGTGAAATTACATAGTAGGACATAAATAAAATACAAATGAAATTTTGAATTGATGTGAACAAATAAAATAGCTGAAATTTGTCATATTAAAGCAAAGCAACATACATTTTTAAATATTTTA
Organism: Pelodiscus sinensis; assembly: GCF_052426305.1. NCBI lineage: Eukaryota > Metazoa > Chordata > Testudines > Trionychidae > Pelodiscus > Pelodiscus sinensis. Next base: position 20,946,069 of record NC_143054.1, read on the forward strand.
ATTGAAAGTAGTTAGTTCTGTTTTAAATAAAAGAAATATTATTTATTGACTTACAAGTAAACAGAGAAATACTGCTATTTTCCCATACAACAAAATCACCAGATTTCATAAATGGTAATGTGTTCTCTTCATTGAGATATCATGTACTGTTCAGCCTCTAATGAGAATTTAAGTAGACTGGAGAACCTGAATTTTAAAAATAGTTTTATTTAGTAAATGAATGCGGTACATGAAGGGCCTCTCTGCCATAGCGTGCTGAATAGAAAGCATTGATGAACATAAGTGTATCCAGTTGTCACATACCAAAATATAGGGGAAGGGAATCTTACTGCCACTTGTTTGGTCTTCTTTCAATTATTCAGTAGCAGGGGGACTGTCTCAATTCAGTGCAGCTGCACCTGTATGTCTCCTTTGTGGCCCAGCAAGGGCACCTACTCTCAACTCCCAGCTCTCCATTCATTGCCTTTCTGGGTGGAAAAACATGGCTCTCTTCCCTCTGACTGGGGTATTTCCAGGGCGTACAGTTCCCTGCCTTCACTGTGTATTTCCCAGCACAGATAGATTGCCCAAGGTTTCCAACTTGATTTCTCTTCAGCGGTGGTTAACAGACTGGAGAACCTGAATTTTGAAAATAGTTTTATTTAGTAAATGAATGCAGTACATGAAGGGCCTCTCTGCCATAGTGTGCTGAGTAGAAAGCATTGATGAACATAAGTGTATCCAGTTGACACATACCAAAATATAAGGGAACAGATATAAGCACTTCCTCTGCTAGCCAATTACAACAGATATAAGCACTTCCTCTGCTAGCCAATTTTAGGGAAAAAAGCAAAGAAAACAGTAAAAGAACCAATATGCATGCTAAAAAATCTTACCAGAATTAACCTGAACCCTAACATAGTTCTGTTGGAATGCAGTTCTTCCATCCCCCACCCAGTGTGATTCCTTAGCAGTCAAAAATTAATTATAGTTTCAGCTTAGAACAAGCATGCTCATAATTTGTTTTGTTCACACTTTATACCATTCAAAGGTCTTTGATCAAGAGTTTTGTTCCAGAGATTACATTAATCCTGTCTTCCTGCTAAAGAAGTCCTATATAGTCTCAAAATAGCACATAAATGTTTGTATTTTAATACGCTGAACTTCAAAGATGTTTAACTTAATTCAGTAAAGTTCATTCAGGATTTTTCAGGAAATTGACAGTATCACAGGGAGATAATGCTATTTCCACCTGTATTACCTCCTAGATTTCTGTGTAAATCTTTCAAGTAAGACTGATCATATGTGAACCTCTGCCATAGGTGGTGGTGGTGGTTATTATTATACAATGTAAGGATTATTTGGAGTAAGAACAGTCTTTCATGAAGTCAGTAAATTAATTCTAGGCAAACTAAAAATCTTCCTGCTAGTTTGAAATAAGTTTAAATCCTTGATCTGTATCAAGCCCTTTCTAGGGTGTATCTCTGATGCATTTTGCCTTTTCTCAGTGGGAAAAACCCAAGTCTTTTCCCAACTTTTTATTTGCTAGTTTGCAATTAATTATATTGTTGCTCTGCTGCTGTTCTTTGACAATCAGTTTTTACTGAGAAGAATTAAAACGGTTGTTCCGGTGACATTTATATGCTTTCAGGGGACAAGAGATCCAATTTGTGCAATAACCGCATCTGATAAGACACTAATAGTGGTAAGTGGCATAGTTTAAATAAGCTGACCTTGGAAAGTCACAAGTTGGAAGAAACTTCCACAAAGGTTTGAATAAGTATTCAAACATCTGAAAGTTTTTTTTTTCTGAACTGAACTGAGTTGTTGGTCAATTCTACTCACGTGAATGCTGTAGTACTATTGATTTTTATTGAGATTACATATATGAGGAAAGACAGTAAGTTTAGCTACAATTTTGTAAACTTGGCTTGTGAATCAGAAATGAAAAGTGCCCTGGACTTCTGTCACTGATCTATGTTTTCTTAATAAAAATGCATGATTTGTGAACAACAGTCTCTTTTTTGCTTGTATTGAAGGGGTGGGAGATTACAGGCAAGAACACTCAATGCAGGGGTACTTCGTTGAAAGTAACATGCATAACTCTCAAAACTGGCTATTCATAAAACTGTCTTTCAAAGCATCTCTGATTAGTGTTGCCCCTCGCTTTGCTGTGCTTGTGGACCTGGTGTCTGGCTGCTCAAAATGCTTGACTAGGTGCTGTGCCTCAGCATTCCACCCAGACAGATACATGTCACCCTTGCTCTGACAAATATTGTGAAGCATATAGCAGGCTGTCTCCACCATGGGAATGTTGCTTTTGCTGAGGTCTAACCTAGTTAGCAGACTGTGGAACCTTCCCTTTAAACGTCCCAAAGCTATCCCCATTCTGCACTTGCTCAGTCTGTAGTTGACCTTGTTGCAGTCCAGGTTGCCCATGTATTGCTTCACGGGCCACAGGTGCAAGGGGTCAGCTGGGCCTCTAAGGATCACTATTGGCATTTCAGCATCTCCGATCATATTTTCTGGTTGGAGAAAAAGTTCCAGATTATAGCTTGCGGAACAGGCAGGAGTTCCTAAAGGTGTGTGTGTGTGTCATGTACCTTTCCTGACCATGTTGATATGAGTAAAATGGCCCTTGTGATCCACCTGCCCCTGCAGCAGCATCTAGAAGTACCCCTTGCAATTTATGTACTCCTTTGCAAGGTGGTCACATGCCAAGATGGGGATGTGTGTTTTGTCTATCACCTCATTCCAGCTCAGCAAAGCCCTTTACTATGTCCTCCATATTTCCAGAGTCACTACCAGAGCCGGCCCAAGGTACGGGCCAACCGGACTACCGCCCGAGGCGCCCCATTGTAGGGGGCGCCGTGCGGGGCTCCTGGGCTGGGCGGGGATGGCTCCATGTGCCCTGGGGAGCGCCACACAGGCTCCGAGCTCCCAGGGGCAGGGTCCGTGCATGCACGGGGGGGCAGGGGATGCCACGCTCCCAGGGGCGGGGCCGCACATGTATTGCACTCCTGGGGGAGGCGCCGTGCTCTCGGGGCTCGGGGCATACGAATGGCTCGGGCCAGCCCTGGTCACTATCCTCCATCGCTGAAAGGTATTGATTGTCTTGGCTACTTGGATCACAACAGTGGCCTTTTAGATTTCCCCACTCAAATTATTTCCTAATTGACCACTAGCTGTATGGTACTGTAAGCTTCCACAGGGCTATTACCACTCGCTTCTTCACTGAGAGAGTGAGTCTCATTCTGGTATTGCACTTCAGTGAGGGGGAAAGCAATTTGCAAAGCTCCATGAAAGTGGCCTCATGTATGCAAAAGTTTTGCAGCTACAGTTGATAGTCTCCTTTCTGCACCACAATGCAATCCCACCAGTCTGTGATTGTCTCACAGCACCAGAATCTGTGTGGCACTGTGTCCAGAGGATTGAAAATTGAGGCATTTGCAATTCGATTATTCTACATAATTTTCCATATTCTGAATCTGATTCTTTTGAATTATTTCTCTTTATTGGCCTCACAAAAGAACTGGGCCCTTCGTAGGGATTTGAATGAGGAAAGTGTGGGAGTCAAGAAGTTGGGTTTCTTCAATGTATTAATAAGTCATGAAGGCTGGGGTGGGAGAAGAAAGTGAAAAGGACATTGAGGTTGGTGGTATTGATAAAAAATAAGGGGAAATGTACGAGATAAAAGATCCGAGATTTATGTCAAGAATGTGTGGTAGCTTGAAGATGAGGATGAGAAATTAAACTATATATTGTGAGCAAGAGAAAACCCATGGAGCAATTCAAAGGAGGTAATGATGTGGTCTGATTGGATGAGGAAGATAATTTTGACCAATTTATTTTTTGGAGTGATTGGAGCAACATTATATATAGCAGAATTCAGAGATTTGTTTAATGTTGTGGTGGTGTTCCCCTTCTGTGTTCCTTCGAGTTTGTTCTTCATCCATGAAATCTTATTCTTAGGACATCATTGAAAGATTTGTTCAACAATATTAGGCAAGTTATATGGACTGTTTCAATATTCAAAAAGTTCCTTTTTCTAGGGGCGTGAATCTGGCACCATTCAGAGATATAGTCTTCCTAATGTTGGATTAGTTCAGAAGTATATCCTGAACTGTAGAGCCTATCAAATGTCTTTGAATTGCACCTCCAGGTAAGACTCAAATTTGGTTCTAACAGTTACTTAATTTTGAGATAATTTTCTAATAGATTGGAATGGTTTCCTTGGGAGTTGTTTCATGGTTTTAAAATATATTATTTAATCTAGGAGGTGGTAAAGTCCAGTGATAGGATACTAGACTGGGAGTCAAAACCTGGCTTCTAGTACTTGCTTACAGTGGCTTCCAGTTTTACCTTGTGTGACTCTTTAATTTTGCTATACAGGCAGTCCCCGACTTACGCGGATCCAACTTATGTCGGATCCGCACTTACGAACGGGGCTTTCTCGCCCCGGAGCTCACAGGCAGCGGTCAGCCACCTTGACCTCCGGGCGAGAAAAGCTGCTCCCGATGCCCCTGGTCTGCTGGGGACCGTCTCCAGCAGACCAGGGGCATCGGGAGCAAAGCAGCAGCCCCGGCGGGTTTGCTCACGGTGCCCCTGGTCTGCTGGAGACGGTCCCCAGCAGACCAGGGGCACCGCGAGCAAAGCCGCAGCAGCGGCATGTTCCCCCGCTTCTGAAGCTTTGCCAGAGCAAAGCCTCAGAAGCGCGGGACCCCGCCACGGCTGCGGGTTTGCTCGCGGTGCCCCTGGTCTGCTGGGGACCGTCTCCAGCAGACCAGGGGCACCGGGAGCAAAGCGAGACCCGCACCAGAGCAAAGCCTCAGAGGCGAGGCACCCCGCCGCTGCGGCTTTGCTCCCCGTGTCCCTGGTCCGCTGGGGGAGGGGGGCAGCTAGTGTGCCCCCCCCCAGCAGACCAGGCTTTTGTTGTGGACCCTGGGGCAGAGCAGCTGGGGCGCTGCCAGTTGGTCCCGCAGCGCCGCTCTGGGCACTACTGGACCAACCCGGCAGCACCCCAGCCCTCTGCCCCAGGCGTCCTGATTCAGCCGCTGCTGGTCAGTTTCAACAGCGGCTGAATCAGGACGCCTGGGGCAGAGCAGCTGGGGTGCTGCTGGGTTGGTCCAGTTGCGCCAAGGAGCCGCGCTACTGGAGCACCCCAGCAGCACCCCAGCTGCTCTGCCCCAGGCGTCCCCAAGTCAGCCGTTGCTGAAACTGACCAGCGCTGACTACAGGAAGCCCGAGGCACAGTTGCTCTGCCACGGGCTTCCTGGAATCAGCGGCTGATCAGTTTCAGCAGCAGCTGACTTGGGGTTCTTAAGTTGAATCTGTATGTAAGTCAGAACTGGCGGTCAGTTTCAGCAGCGGCTGAATCTGGACGCCAGTTCCGACTTACATACAGATTCAACTTAAGAACAAACCTACAGTCTCTATCTTGTACGTAACCCGGGGACTGCCTGTACTTCCTTCTCCCCATCTGCAAATGTGCTTTGTAAAGCGCTTGAAGATACATAGAATAAAGGTGCTATTTAGATACCAAATGTTGGTTTTAATTTTATTAACAATGTTATTGTTCATTAATATTATTTTTATACCATGATTGGCTCTCTTCTCCCACTGATTACATAGTTCCTGCTAGGATTAACTGTAATTGTTTGCACATGATTGACGGTAATTTTTCTCATTTTATTCTTATGTTAAAAGTGCAAAAGTTATAAAAGTAAGTTTTGCTTTTCAGAATTGGTTGTTTTAATTTCATAGTGAGAAACTTTATCACACGTGGGACCTCTTTATTTTTATATAGAGGAAATTCTTTAGCATTGTCAAAGTAATATATTGAACAATAATCCAGTTAATTAATCTCTGCAGTTATTTAAAATACAGTTTGAAGTATAGTTTTTGATAATTTTGATAATTTCCCAGTTTTGCAGAGGTGTGTAATCCTTTATTACTGCAATGGAATTTTTCATTTTATTTGCTACTTACCGTTTGTTTTAAGATGTGGCAGGGAATTTAGTACAAGACATTTTAAAAATACCTTTACAAATTAATTATCATTGAAGAGTTACATTTGGGTTTGGGCATAATAAATAGTGCATCTTATTGGTATAGTTATCATGAAGTCAACTGTATAGGGTCAGATTTTGCAATTTGTTGAGCTCCTGTAAAGTACTAAGTACCCCACAATACACATGAATGGGATTTCAATGTATTCAGCACCTTGTAGGATTAGGCCCTACATGGGTAGATGAATGTGTGCCATTTGGAATTTAAAGTATTTATTTAATTCATTCTACCCTATGGCCTTACTCTTTTCTCACACCAGCATAACTCATATATAACTGCATTGAAATCAGTGAAATTACATTAATGTAAAATTACTGAGAAATCAGAATCAGGCCTTTAGCATCTATTTTATTCTGTCTCTTGCAGAAAGATGGTAGTTGTTTAGATTTGAATACTACTAATCAGCTTTTTCATTTTCCCCACTGCCACCATTTTCTGATAGTCGCCTGGCTATCATAGACCTTTCTGGAATTCTAACATTCTTTGACTTGGATACGCGAGTAACAGACAGTACAGGACAGCAAGTCGTAGGCGAGCAGTTGAAGTTGGAGCGCAAAGATGTCTGGGATATGAAATGGGCCAAAGATAATCCAGACTTGTTTGCTATGATGGAGAAAACAAGAATGTATGTTTTCAGAAACTTGGATCCTGAGGTAAAATGATCAGGATATGAAAATGAATCACAGTGTATTTCATACTGTACATTTGAAATTCTGGGACTAGTAGGACTTTTCACATGGTTAAAGTTAGACAAGTACATACATATCTGGTCTATATCTGGAAATCCCAAGAAACCAGCTAGCTATATTGTATAAGTGCTGCCTACAAAAATAAATTACCAAATTTCATTTATGTTACAAAAATAAAAAAGGATTTAACTGCTTTTACTTATATTCTATTTGTGTGAGATTACAAAATAGTGCTATAGATATTATTTTAGATATCGTGGCTAAGATTTTATTGAAAATTAATGGTAAAACATAGAGAGTTGGTTAAATCCACCTCTGAACTTTTCCTTATCTACTAGGTATAGAAATATATGTTTATCCTAAATAATAAACAGATTTTAATTGTTCATACATCCAAATGCCAAGATTATTGTCCTATGCATCTGTTTCTCATAAGAAATGTCATTAAAATTTGATTTGGCAACAAGGAAAGTTTGTTTACATGTATGAACCTATGAGAGAGACAAGGTGGATATCATTTATTGGACCTAGTGGAAGGGAGAAGTTTTTGAGCTTACACAGAGCTCTTCAGGTTTGGTAAGGTACTCGAATGCCACTAAAATAAAGGAGGTGGGTTATAGAATGTTGTAATGAGCCATAAATCCAGTGTCTTTACCAAGTCTATGATTTTTAGTGTGTAACAAAGTTATGAATGTAAGCCCCCTAGCTCGTTTTTTGAAAGTATTGTGAAGGTTTCCTTTTAGGAAGAGGACTGAGAAGTCAGTTATGGAGTGATGGTTTTGTGAAACTGTTAGTTTTTGGTCTCAGTATGCATCCTCAAAGAGAACTTGCATAACACCTTCAAGGGATTTTGTTAGGATGTGTGTATTCTAGAAAAGATACGAGGAACAGCTTTTCTATCGTAGACATTATTGCGACACAAAGGGTTCTTACATCATTGTAGTAAATCCGATCTCCCTGAGGTCAATGCAAGAATTCTTCTGGTGAGCTAGCACTGTCCACACCGGGGGTTTGGTCAGCATAGCAATATCATAGAATCATAGGGCTGGAAGAGACCTCAGGAGGTCATAGAGTCCAGCTCCCTGCCCAAAGCAGGACCAACCACAAATAAATCATCCCAGCCAGGGCTTTGTCAAGCTGAGACTTAAAAGCCTCTAGGGATGGAAATTCTACCAGTTCCCTAGGTAACCCATTCCAGTGCTTCACCACCCTCCTAGTGAAATAGTATTTCCTAATATCCAAACTAGACCTCCCCCACTGTAACTTGAGACCATTGCTCCTTGTTCTGCCATCCATCACTACTGTGAACAGCCTCTCTCCATCCTCTTTGGAACCTCCTTTCAGGAAGTTGAAGGCTGCTATCAAATTCCCTCCTCACTCTTCTCTTCGACAGACTAAATAAGCCCAAATCCCTCAGCCTCTCCTCGTAGGTCATGTGCTCCAGCCCCCTTAATCATTTTGGTTTCCCTCCGCTGGATCCTCTCCAATGGGACCACAGCCTTTCTGTAGTGAGGGGCCCAGAATTAGACGCACTATTCCAGATGTGGCCTTACTAGTGCCAAATAAAAGGGAATAATCATTTCTCTAGATCCTCTGGCAGTGTTCCTCCTAATGCACCCTAATTTGCCATTAGCCTTCTTGGCTGCCATGGCACACTGTTGACTCATATCCAGCTTCTCAACCAGTGACTCTTAGGGGTGTTGATTTTTCACACCCTTGAGAGATATAGTTATGCTGGTGTAAATTTTCTGTGTAGATTAGCTCTTACACACTACAAATGCAGGGAAATTAACTGCTAACTTCACTTTGAGTGGTACCTTACAACATGTTAACTATTAGTTGTTAGTTATTTTTTGAAGTTTTTTTAATACGTTAACTTGTTATACTAAACAATCTGATCCATCTTGAATTTAACTGTGATACTGTAGGGCTGGTCTACACTGTGTCACTGATGGGTACAAAAACTCCATACATCTGAGTAATGTAGTTAAGCTAAGCTAAGTAACAGTGTAGAGAGCACTAGATCAAGGGAAGAATTCTTCCATTGATCTAGTTATTGCTTCTCCGGGAGAAGGTTTAATTCAGTAATGGGAGAACCCTTTTGTTTCCATAGCAAATGTCTAAAATAGGTATGTGAATGAGTAACTAGTTAACTGGTTTCATGGTAAACATCAGTCTTACTGGGTGAGGCTTACCAGGTACTCGTTAACTGGTACCTCGGAGCAGCCCCTGCTTGTGGCAGGATTGGAAGCCAGCCATTCCACATGTGCAAACGCGGAGGTGCTGGGAGCAGAAGCTGGCCACTCCACATGTGGGGGAATGGAGCGGGAGCAAACGCCAGTAGCTCTACAGGCTGAGGGCAGCTCCAACTGGGCTGGAGCAGTCCCTCCTGGGATCCCACTGAATCAGCTAGCCAGTTTAACCTAAGGGATTTTACATCTCTAGTCTAAAATGAAATAAGAGTTGCCATAGTCTACACTTTTCTGGTGTAGTACTAAAATAGACAGCGCCTGCATACATTTCACAGATTTCAAGAGCTCTCTGTAAGCTTGAAATCTTGTCTTTTTCATCAACAGAAGTTGGTCCTATGAAAGAGATCACTCACTTTTTTTTCTCTAATATACTTTGACAAACACAGCTACAACAACACTGCAAATAAATATGAAACTTGTATCAGATTTATGTAAAGTTGTTTATTATCTTTTAACCTTATTTATTTTAAGGAACCCATTCAGACTTCTGGATATATTTGCAACTTTGAAGATTTAGAAATTAAATCTGTTCTGTTGGATGAAATATTAAAAGTAAGTGTGATTAAATTTTTATTGTAGAAAAATCTAGTGTCTAATAGGGATGTGAAAAATGAAAAGAATATAAATATTGTAACTGATAAAAATCAGTTATCAGTTACACGGGTAACTGTTCTGGGGCTGCCATGGCTCCCAGCCTTGTAGGGCTGCCACCACTTCCAGTTCCACAAGACTGCCAGTGCTGCCGTGGCTCCCAGCCCCATGGGATTTCCAGGGCTGCTACAGCTCCCAGCCTATGGGGCTGCCAGGATTCCTGGCTCCAGGGGACTGCTGGGGCTATCACTCCCAGCCCCACAGGGCTGCTGGAGGCATGGGGCTGCCAACCCTCCCAGCCCAAAGGAGAGTTTAACTGGTGGGGATAACCAATATGTGTTAACTTATTGGTTAACCGATTAACTTACATCCCTAGTTTCTACGTTACATGATTTGCACAAAGGCAGTTTCTAAGGAGTGGTAGAGGCATTGAGTAAAATTTGGTCTTTTTTTCCTGTCTTTTAGAACCCTGAGCATCCTAACAAAGAATATATAATTAACTTTGAGATCCGATCACTACGAGACAGTCGCGCATTGATTGAAGAGGTCGGGATTGAGGAGTCTTCCCAATTCATTGAAGATAATCCACATCCTAGACTTTGGTAAAATCCCTTTTCAAAATCCATTCTTCTACTGCTTCCATTGAATTATAAACCTGTCTTTTCATATGCTTCTTCTTAAACAAGTCCCCTAGTTTATTATAAAAAGACAGAATAGGCCTCTCTGACACACAGCTCAATATTGTGCTTTTTAAATAGCTCTTGTGTCTGTTGTATTAAACTCAGCAGACAACTGCTCCATCTTTGCTCTCCACTATTGTGGCTACTTTTCCACCTTTTGCCTCAAATATTATGCAGGACACCACAGGCAGCTATAACCATTGGGATATTTTTCTCAGAAATCCAGTTTTTTGAGTAAACAATATTGGTTTCCTTTCAGTCTACCAAAAGCACACCGAACTGTCATTCTGCACCTGCTGAGCCAGTAGCTGAATGTTTCTTTAGTGATGTCAAGGTGTCAAGCTTCTTTATGGAAGCTTGAGCAAGGGGTAGGCTGGGTCCTCCCAGGATCACTAATGGCATTTCAGCATCACCAATGGTAATCCACCAGTTGGCAAAAAATGCCCCTGCTTGCAGTCTGAACAGTTCTGTATTCTTAAATATATGAGTGTCATCCATCTTCCCTCCCCAGCCCATACTGATATGGTGAAGTGACCCAAGAATCTACCAGTGTTTGCATAACAATGGAAAACACTTTCTATTGGTATACTCTGTGGCAAGCTTAAAATAGGGATATACATACCACAGTTTAGAAACTCCATTGCTGCAAATTCATCCACAATGTCCTACACATTACCAGAGCCAACGCCAGCATAGTAGGTTACCATTAACAACCCTGTACACTTATGACAAAGGTTCCTGTGGTGGATTTTCCAACTCCAAAATGATTTCCCACTCACTGGTAGCAATTTGACCTTGCAAGCTTCCATAGTGCAATCACCACTTGCTTTTCAACTGTCAGTGCAATTCATTCTAATGTCCCTTATTGGAGGGCTGAGGTGGGTTCAGCAACAGATCCAAGAATATGATCTTGAATATCTGAAAATCTGTTCTTCATCCCAAACCTGCAGTACAATGTAATTCTACCTTTCATTGGTCATCTCTAAGTTCCAGAAGCGGGACTCTGCCATGTGAGCTGCTCTGAGAATTCAACAAGTTTGAATTGGCTTTTGCTATGTCTCACAGCAGTCTGTCATCTACAGAATTATCATGTTCTCTTCTGCTGCTGGAGGCACATGCATTCTGTGTTTGCAACACTCATGACAATAGGGTGTTCCATGCTTCTATTAGAGATGGCAAACAGTGACAAGTGCAAGACATGTTTGAGGGATTAGACTTAGGACCCATGGCAGAGATCCAGAGCCCCACCGCATGGGATGGAAGCCTGGGACCCTGAGCCCACTCCCCCACCCCTGGGTTAAAGCTAAAGCCTGAGCAAGTTAGCTTCAAAGGGCTCCCTGTGGTGTGGGGCCTCAGTCACTAGCACTGCTTGCTACCAATCAATACTTGTCTTGGCTTTTATATGCAGAAAAACATTTGTTGTGGCACAAGTGGGCTGTGGAGTTTTTATAGCATTTTGGAGATGAGGGACAACTCAGAAAGAATTTCAGAACTCCTTGTAATGATCAGGCTTGATATATCTGGTCTATGTAGTTAGTGCTCTAGTTGTATTGACTCATTCAATATGTTGAGAGGCTAAGCCAGACCTAGTTAGTTTTGGGTTTGTAATACATTTTAGAGCTCATTCAAATGCCAGATTGACCACTTTGGGGGTAGAAACCCTTTATTTATCCACAGAAAAGAATAGCTTGGGATGTGGCAGTGTGGGGAGTGCTCTTGCTCCTCTACACTTTACCTCCCTGTGGCTCCATCTGCCATGGGTGTGTGGAAGGGCCTGCCCACTGCTGCCATCCTGCACCAGGGCCCCTCATCAGTATCCCCCGAGACCATGTCTTTTGGCATGCCATGGTGGGGGAGAGGGCATGGTGATGGTGGGAAGGGCCAGGACTTGGGGAGATGGGAACAAACAGCCTCCCCTCCTAGCCCACTGAGACTCTCAGGCCAGATTTTGCAGCTGCTCAGAACAGGGATGGCCCATGGGCTGGAATTTGAGATGCCTGCTCTAGCATTTTCCTTGGATATCTTTGCTTCTCTTATCAATTTTCTACAAGTCCTAGTGTCTGTAAAAATTAACTGAAACAAGCTAAATATGTGTCAAGAGTATGAGACTGATACAAAAAAGGCAAATATGATTCTGCAATGCATTAACAGTAATATTGTGAGTAAGACACGAGAAGTAATTATTCCACTCTACTCTGCGTTGATTAGGCCTCATTGAAGTACTTTGTCTAATTCTGGGCACCTCATTTCAAGAAAGATGTGGAAAAATTTGAGGGGGTCCAGAGAAGAGCAACAGAAAAGATCAAGATATAAAAGACATGACCTGTGAAGGAAGACTGAAAGAGCTACGTTCGTTTAATTTAGAAAAGAGATGACTGAGAGAGGACATGATAGCAGTTTTCAAGTACCTAAAAGGGTGTTATAAGGATGAGGAAGAAAAATTGTTCTCCTTGACCTCTGATGATAGGACAACAAGCAATGGGCTTAAATTGCAGCAAGGGAGTTTTAGGTTACACATTAGGAAAAACTTCCTGTCAGGGTTATTAAACACTGGAATAAATTACCTATGGAGGTTGTGGAATCTCCATCATTGGCAGGGGACTGGATTTGATGATCTCTCGAAGTCCCTTTCAGTTCTAGTATTCTATGATATTATCAAAATGAAAAATTTTGAAACCAAAATGTTTTGGTAATATACAAATGACATTTTGGTGTCATTTCAACCCCCCCGGCCTCTCCTCACCCTTCCCAAAATTTATGTAGTTTTTCAGGTGTTTTGACAAAAAGAAAGGGTTTGAAAATAACCTGAGACAGTAGTAATGTCTCTCTTATTGGTATTAAGCCAGCAATTGGGTCATTCATCTGGGGTCATTCATCTTGGATGCATAGGTTCAAGTCCCCCTTCAGCCTGATGTGAAGGAGGGACTTGAACTTAGGTTTCCCGTCTCTCAGGTGAGATTGCTAACTAGCAGGCTGTAGAGGCATTCTCATTTTCTTTCCCTGGCCCAATCACTGTTCCTTGTCATATGAATAACTATGATTTGCCACTGTGAATAACAGTGTGGTGTAGGAGACTCAAGTTCAGGTTCCTGCTCCGACGACTATCCATAGAGCAGGGACCTAAACTTGGGTTTAGCATTACCAAAACAATGACCCGCTCATGATTGTCTCTGTCTGTCTGTCTGTCTTAGGGTATGTCTACACAGCAAAGTTATTTCGAAATGACAGACATTATTCTGAAATAACTTTACTAGTGTCTACACAGCCAAGCCGCTATTTCAAAATTAATTCGAAATAGCGGAGCGCTTATTTCGAATTTGGTAAATCTCATTCCACGAGGAATAATGCCAAATTCGAAATAGCTCTTTTGAAATGGGGGTATGTCTACACTTGCAGCCTATTTCAGATTAGGGCTGCAAATGTAGGCATTCGGAATTGCAAATCAAACCTGGGATTTAAATATTCCACGCTTGATTTGCATCTTCCCGGCCGGGCGCTATTTTTGAAATTTACAAGCCTGGAATAACTGCCCATGTCTACACGCGGCAGTGAAACGGGCGTTCGAAATAAAACCCTATTTCGAACTACTTGTTAAACCTCATTGCAGGACTTTTGCCATTTGTTGAACACAGCACAAAGTAGTGAATAGTTTTGGTCAACCTGGAACTGCATTTTTTTTTTGGTTAATAACTATTTGTATGAAATTTTTTTCCTAGCTCTACTGAAGAGTCACAAAACAATCTGTCCCTGATTCCTTACTAACCTAGAGCAGTCTTGACTAGGGATATAACCGACTAGTGGAGTAGTGACTCGACTAGTTGCTTCCCCTCTCTTGCTGCCTTTATCAGAGACAGCAAGGGGGGAGTAGGAGCCAGTGGAGTCTTAAAAGCTGGTTCCCCCCAGCACCATCTTCGCAGGGGCAGGGGAGGAAGAGGCATAGCGGGGGACCAGACAGGAGCCGGGAATCAGCTGTCCCAGATCACGCCTGGTTCTCCCCACCACCCCCCTTTTCCAGCTGTGCTTCGGCCTTTTACATGTATTAAGAGCCTGCCAGTTCTTAATACATTTAAAAGGCAGAGCCACAGTGGGATCAGCTCCCAGGACTGAAAGCTGATCCCACGCGGCTCCTCAGTTTCTCCCGCTTATCTACTAATCAACAAATCAAATTTCCATCAACTGGTTGATTAAATGCAATTTAATATCCCTAGTCTTGACCAGGTGAGCTAGAAGGGGAAGCAGTGGTACTGGAACGATTTGTATAGTGGGGGTGCCGAGATCCATTGAACCAAACTGTAAGTCCTGTATATCATGGAAACCACTTAAAAACAAGTGTTGCAGCAGCATCCGCAGAACCCCTAGTTCCAGCACCTATGAGTGGAAGCCATTACAAATTTTTTTAATTATTTGTACCATTAAGTTCCAATGAATGCATGCTTCTTTCAGTACACTCAGTGGAACTGGACACTCCACTGGATATTTGATGGCATACACTCACGTTGAGGTTAGTGATTCTAGAAGTGAGTGCTGAATTAGCCCTCATTCAGGTGTCTCTTTTAACTTGACTAGTTAAATGATTCCTAATATCACTTCCTGGTATGGCTGCTTTTCTAGCTATAACCTCTGTTCTTTGCCTGTGACACACATGTCTAATTTCCTGTGGGTTGTATGTTTTGAACTCATTTTGGTTGCTGGATTTAGTGTGTGAGTGCTAGGTGATACTGGTGGCCTGTCTTATACAGGACAACAAATTAAATCTAGTGGTCTCTTTTTTCCTTAAACTCTGTGACTATCTGTGCTGATCCCACAGGCGTCTCCTGGCTGAAGCTGCTCTTCAGAAGCTAGACCTACAAACTGCTGAACAAGCATTTGTGCGCTGCAAAGACTATCAAGGCATTAAATTTGTGAAATGCCTAGGAAATCTGCAGAGCGAGTCAATGAAGCAGGCTGAAGTGGCAGCTTACTTTGGCCGCTTTGAAGAAGCTGAAAGAATGTATTTGGATATGGACCGAAGGTAATTACATAGAGTAACTCCAGCAACAAAAGTGGGAATGTTTAAGCAGTGAGGGCTTTTTCAAGTTCTGAGAAAAAGAACAAATTTACTTACATAGAAAAAACTGCTGTACTGGTAGATTACAAATCCCTTTATTATTTAGGTTAATTACCGCTAATGCATTCCAAAGAGTCTTACTTCCACTCTCTTTACTAATTGATCTCCATAGCAATCTTCATAGACCTTTTGGAATGTGAGTCTGAATGGCTCAGGTAAGATTCCAAAAAAAAAAAAAAAGAAATAGTTTAAACTGTTAGCCAAATCTTGCATTCTTTGAATTACACATGCACATTGCTGGGTTGCTAAATTAGCAGTAATCACATGGGAAAACACAATGGATGACATTTGGACAGCTTAATGAAAACTTCTGCTCAAGGGTTTGTGTTTTTTACTTACAATTTTTTAGGAAGTAGAAAATAAAATATTGAAAACATTATAAACTAGGAGCACACATTGAGCTGGAATTCTGTTTAGTTCTGGTCATACCATTCCAAGAAGGGTTAGCTGAAATAGGGATCCAAAGACGGAGGACAAATGAGTGGAGGCAAGAAAAGGCTGCCATACATTGGGTGGGACTTCACGAGTAGATAAACAGAGCCATGAAAGAGGTATCAAAAAGAACAAATATTATTAGGTATGTCAGTCAAAGCTTCCATTAGCTTTTCTCATGATAGAAGAACAAGGAAACACTCAATAAAATTGAAGGTAAGAATATAAAGCTAATAAAGAAAATAACTTTTTTACCCAATAGAATAGAAGGCATTCTGTATCAGTGAGGCAGAGAGCCCTAGGAGGCATTCTGGTTGCACAGTCTGAGAGATCCCTTTAAGGGATACAACATATACCCTTCCTCATGGCTGTACAGTGGAACTACTCAGTGGGAGTAGTGGACAGCCAGGATTCTGCTTATTTCCTGACTGCTTCAGGGGAAAAACATTTCAGTATCAGCCACTACCTAGGGGCTAGAGTTCTGGGCAGTCTTTTATTCCCTTCCCCATGACTGTGAAAGCTGCATAAAAACAATCAAAATGTAGCCCAAAGTAAATAATTCTCTTTTTCAAATATACTTTTGAAAATTCTTTTAAAACAGATATTCTTATTTATTTAACTGTTTGAAGCATGATAACTAATCAGGGTAGTTTGTCTTTGTTTTATGCCACTTTAAGTCTTCAGGCTGTAAGTCTTTCATTTCTTCTCTCTTTTCACCTGCAGAAGTAGTACTTCTAACACTTATGTCAATTTCTGCAGCTTTTTATTTTCCTTGTTTTCTAATATTTTCTAATATTTTCAGAGATCTAGCTATTGGTCTACGGATAAAACTAGGAGACTGGTTTCGAGTATTGCAGCTATTGAAAACAGGCTCAGGCGATGCAGATGACACCCTTCTTGAACAAGCACATAATGCTATTGGAGACTATTTTGCAGACAGACAAAAATGGTATGTGTTAATAGCAGGAAATAATGAGGTGGTTGTAGCTGTTTTGTATTTAAGACTCTGTTTATAAAGCCCAGCACTAAAGCATGGTAGGTGTATTCAGGAGCTGGAGTGTAGAGTGTGTAAATGTGGAATGAACAGGCATGATCCAGCCCTGTCACTTTGAAGAGTTAGTAAGTTTCAAATGGAATGTGTCCAGCCACTACTTGCTGCTTTGAAACTCCACAGAGAACAGTTATTCGTAGTGGAGAGAATTGAGAAGTAATAATTCCAGCTCTCCCAGGATTCCAATCACTAAAAAAAGTCTTCAGCTTTAAAAAAAAAAAAGTCCCTAGGCAAACAATTTTGTTAAGATAAGAGTTAAAAATTATGAGTAAATGTTAATTACTAATTAGGGCACGTCTACACTGCAGGGCAAAAGTCAATTTAAGATATGCAACTTCAGCTATGTCATTTGCAAAGCTGAAGTCGAAATAGCTTAATTTGGCTTTTGGCTTGTGGTCTACACAGCAGGAAGTCAAAGGAAGAACACTCTTCCTTTGACTTCCCTTACTTATGAAATGAGGGTTACAGGAATTGGAGTAAGAAGTCCTCCATCTCAACATTATGTCAGAATAATGGCTTGCTATGTATACATGTGTTTTGTTATTTCGAAATAATGTCAGTTATTCTGAAATAAAGCTGCAGTGTAGACATACCCTAAATGGCCAAAACCCTTAAAAGTATGTTGTAATGAAATAAACAAGAGAGAGAGAAGACTGAGGAATTTCAGAATTTCACAGTGTACACACTGAAGACCACCAAACCTAAACTTGCTCTGCTCCAGAGAATTTAAAGGCCACAATTTGGGTGCCCAACTTTAGATGCATAGGGCCTGATTTTTCAGAAGTATTGAGCACTTTGCATCTTCCATTGACTTCAACTGAAGTGAAGATCAGACCATGGGCATCTAAATGGAGATACCCAAACATAGACAACTTCTAAAAATTTAGATATAAGTCTTTTGTCCACTCATTGGCAGATGAAGTAATAAACACCAGGTTTTCTGACTCTTTACCTTTGCTGTAGTTGTTGGATCCTGTTACTGCTGCAACATAATGAAATTCTGAAGCTAAACATCTCGTGTGTTTTATAATAGCTGTAATGTTCATAGTTTATATAATGCCAAAAAACATAGCTAACATGAAAATATTTATTTCTGATTTACAATTCTATAATTAGCGAACAATTTATTTCTTAGTGTTTGTCTTAATAGGCTTTTTTCTTCCCTAGGATAAATGCTGTACAATATTATGTACAAGGAAGAAACCAGGAACGTTTAGCTGAATGTTACTACATGCTAGAAGACTACCAAGGACTAGAAAATCTGGCTAACTCACTTCCAGAAAATAACAAGTTACTTCCTGTAAGTAAAAGAAAATTATTTATGGTTATGTTTGTTTTCACATTGTTTGCACTCGACTTTTTTGCCTCAAATTTCTCATGGTTGCTACCACTGGTTCAGAGCTCCCTTGACAAGTGCAACAAAGGTAATGTTAATGAAAGTTGAAGATTGGAGTTATTCCTGATCCTGAAAGAGGGAGAGATCCATCAATATGAACTTTATTAATGACCTGGATGAGTGGATGGATTGCACCCTCAGCAAGTTCGCAGATGACACTAAGATAGGGGGAGAGGAAGATACGCTGGAGGGCAGGGACAGGGTCCAGAGTGACCTGGACAGATTAAAGGATTGGGTCACAAGAAATCTGATGAAGTTCAACAAGGACAAGTGTAGAGTCCTGCACTTGGGACGGAAGAATCCCAAGCATTGTTACAGGCTGGGGACCAAATGGCTAAGTAGCAGTTCTGCAGAAAAGGACCTGGGGATTACAATGGATGAGAAGCTGGATATGAGTCAACAGTGTGTCCTTGTAGCCAAGAGGGCTAATGGCATATTAGGGTGCCTTAGAAGGAGCATTGCCAGCAGATCCAGAGAAGTGATTATTCCCCTTTATTCGGCTCTGGTGAGACCGCATCTGGAATATTGTGTCCAGTTCTGGGGCCCCCACTATAGAAAGGATGTGGACGCATTGGAGAGGGTCCAGCGGAGGGCGACCAAAATGATAAGGGGGCTGGAGCGTATGACCTATGAGGAGAGACTGAGGGATTTGGGTTTGTTTAGTCTGCAGAAGAGTAAGGGAGGATTTGATAGCAGCCTTCAGCTTCCTGAAGGGAGTTGCCAAATAGGATGAAGAGAGGCTGTTCACAGTAGTGATGGATGGCAGTACAAGGAGCAATGGTCTCAAGTTACAGTGGAAGAGGTCTAGGTTGGATATTAGGAAAAACTATTTCACTGGGAGGGTGGTGAAGTACTGGAATGGGTTACCTAGGGAAGTGGTGGAATCTCTATCCTTAGAGGTTTTTAAGTCTCGGCTTGACAAAGCCCTGGCTGGGATGATTTAGTTGGGATTGGTCCTGCCTTGGGCAGGGGGCTGGACTTGATGACCTCCTGAGGTCTCTTCCAGCTCTATGACTCTATGATTCTAATTGAAGTGATCCAGTGAGTAACAGCTAATGGAAAATGTTTGATTTGTATGTTGTTCCAGAGTACGTGGCAAAGGTAAATCATGTAACTTAAATTTCCTTTCAGTTTATTAAACTGTTTTGGACAAACACATCCATAACCCCCTTCTTTCGCAACCCTACTCTGTTCTGCTCAATTTTCTAATGTATGCGCTAAAATCCTAGGAGGAAGAAACAACTGCCCACAACTAAAAGTTTATTTTCTGCCCTGCACCACTTTTCATTCAAAACCTATATAGTTCTGAAAATCAGGGTGTAACAGCAGAATATATTTCTTTATATTACTGCAGTGTGTTTTCTGTCTTTGTAATCTGTAAAGAACATCAGTAATCAAAATTCAGAAGCTTGTAATAGTATTATAATTACAAAAGTACTGTCCTGAAGAACTGGAAAGATATGGTAAACAGATTGTGATGTCTTTTGCAGGACATAGCTCAAATGTTTGTGAGAGTGGGGATGTGTGAACAAGCTGTCACTGCGTTTCTGAAATGTAATCGACCAAAGGATGCAGTAGATACCTGTGTACATCTCAACCAGGTGAGAAATTTGGCAGCTGGCAGAAGGTGGTCTTGGAATGAATAAAAAGATTAATAATGGATTTTTTTACTACTTGGTGCCCCATGAGATTATTTCAGATTTGTCATCTGATGACTCTTCAGAACTTCATTATTTAGTGCTTAAACCAAGAACTGTTAGGGTCTGAGACCTATTATTACATGCTATTCTATACTAGAAAGTTAGGTTAACCTAGCTATGTTGCCTCAAGGATATAAGTTATGCTGATCTAAGCCCCAGTGTAGACAGCACTAAATTAATGGAAGAATTCTGCCATCATCTTAGCTACCGGCTCTTGGAGAAGGGGATTTACCATAGCAATGAAGATTCCTTCTGTCACTTTCGTAAGTGTCTATGCTACAGCATTATTCATTTACCAATTAGGATCATGATTGGCTCTCTCAGAAAAGACATCAGGGACCAAAAAGACATGGAGAATCAGATCAACAAAGGGACTTATGCATTGTGACACAATGCTTAGCTTTTAGGTGCCCAGAAAATCATAACAATATTGTGAACTACAACCCTGAGTTAGGTGCTGAGGCTCCTTATACAAAACATGGAGAGAGATGTCTACAAACGTGATCCTCAAAAAACAGTGTGCTTTTGATGGATACATGTTGAGCCTTTTTCAGACACTTTCTATAATCAATGTCAATTCTGAAAATTAAAAAATGTGGCTTGCTATATATTTTTTAGTAAAATAATTTCTGTTTTTTAACCCATGTAAAAGACGATAGGATATTTTGACTATAAGAAAATTAACATTCCCAATGGCTACAAAAATGAACACAAGGTTATTGACGGAATAAATATTTGTAGCTGTATTGTACTTACCCGTTCCTTTGACTTTATTGTGTCAAATGTTCTAAAATGATGTTTTAACTGTTGCACATGAAAAGAGTGTTCCTGGTATATATTTGAAAACACATGAAATTGAACAATTGTGACTATTCTTATTTTCAGTGGAATAAAGCTGTTGAGCTGGCTAAAAATCACAATATGAAAGAGATTGGATCCCTACTAGCTAGATATGCATCTCATTTACTGGAAAAGAATAAAATCCTTGATGCCATAGAACTCTATCGTAAAGCCAACTATTTTTTTGATGCTGCCAAACTCATGTTCAAGGTATTATGGTTTTTTATTTTATGTAATATGGGCCAGTCAGAAATAGCATCCGTTGCTTTTGTGTGGTGTGAAAATTTTCCATTGTTAGCCATTTGTTCCCTGGAAATAGTTGTTATTGCATGGAAACCTGGGTAACCTCAAAACTATCTAATTACCCCAGTTAGATTTTATTTTCTTCACTTCCTGTGAAAAACTTGCTCTCTGCTGTTAAGTTTCAGATATGGGTGACTGTATGTAGTTTGAATCCATTTATATCCAGTCGAAGTTTATAAAACAATTTTGACATTTTTTGGATGACAACCATTATATAAATATCACTGTCACAGCAAATGTTTATAAGATATTATTTCTAATATTGTTTCTCCTCTTGTGGCACTAACAGTAGTCCTTATAGACAGCTGTTTGTCAAATTTGACTTTTAAAAAATCCAGCCAGTTTTAGTTGCATGACTGCAAAAAAAAAAAAACTACAAACCATACTTGGTATAAAAAGCAGATGTATTTTTAGTTTTTTTTTCTTCCAACAAAGAAATTAAAAAGGGCTATATTATTTTATCAAACTTTCAAAATTTACCTCTTGACTTATAATAAATAAGAGAAATTTCAATTCAAAATGTAACTTTCTAAAAACAATTCTAAATGCTTTAGTATAATATTTTTTAATAGAAATACTCTTCAACCATAACCAAGCATCTCCATTGCCTGGTCACCCCCCACCCAGCAGGGCCAGAAGGTGCCGCCAGCCCTGCTCCTGGGGAGTCGGCTTTAATGCAGCAGCAAAGCCTCCTCCTCAGGAGCAGGGCTGGCAGCTTTATACTTCAGAGCCTGCAGCATGTGTAACCACTGAGATTTTTAGGTGCAAGTTTCATGGATAGGTGTCATTTCATTGATTTCAATAAAACTAGACTGATTTATACCAGCTGAGGATATGGCTTTATATGCCTATTAGCCACTAGGATATATAAATTCTGCACTTAAAACTTTGAGGATGATGTTCAAATATATGTTTATTTGTAAATTACTAATTTGTAAATTCTAAAATTCAAGTAAAAATGGATTTTTGACATAGCTTCCTGTGTTACACAAAGATTTTTAATATAGTTTTAGCATAGAATTGTAAAAAAAAATAGTACTTTCATTTTTAGAGACATGATTTTCCACATTCTTTATTTCTTTCAGATTGCAGATGAAGAGGCAAAGAAAAGGTCTAAACCTTTACGAGTTAAAAAGCTTTATGTATTGTCTGCTTTACTTGTTGAACAGTATCATGAACAAGTAAAAAATGCACAGAGGGGAAAAGTTAAAGGAAAGAGTTCAGAGGTAGGTAAAGTGTCTCAGAAGCTTTCTATGGAGGTGTAGCTGTTCCATTCCCAGAATATTAGGGAGACAAAGTGGGGGATATAATATCTTTTATTTGACCAACTTCTGTTGGTGAGAGGCAAGCTTTTGAGCTTACTTGCAGCTTTTCTTCAGGTAACCTGGAGCAATTTAAACTGAATTTTGTAAATCTGTCACTAAAATATTATTTCAAGCATAAATTGTGGGTCAGATTTTTTCAGACATGTACACAATTTAGTAATTTATACAGATACAATTGATTTTTGCATGGCTGAAAGTGTGTACCCTGTACTGTACAGGGGTTGGCAACCTATGGTACACGTGCCATCAGTGGCACATGAGCCGATTTTCATTGGCATGCGGGCAGGAGCTCAGTCCCACCCCTGGACCACACAGCAGGGAGCCTGCACTGCCACTTGAGCCTCCCACCTGGCCAGCACATGCAGGGAGTTATTGGCGCGCGCGCGCGCGTGTGTGTGTGTGTGTGTGTGTGTGTGCGCTTGTCAAGCAGCTGCTAAACGGAGCAGCTCCCTGCTTGAAATGGAGCTGCAAGATGAGGAGGTGACTTAGATTTACAAACACCTAACGAGACAGATAGGTGCCTAATGGGAATTGCATTTATTTTCATTTGACTTTTAATGGAAGTTAGACATCTGGGGGTTTCTGGAGTGCAAAGCAGGTTAGGCATATATCTGCCTCTTCAGGCACTCAAATACCTCTGTATATCTGGGTCTAGATATAAAAAACAAAGCTAAAGGCTCTGATGGGAATTGTCAACAAAAGCAATAACTCATGATTTTTCCCTGCGTTACCAGAGCTGGCTGAAATATGGTGTTCTATTTTCACAGAGGGGGAAAAACAAAGGATTATCTTATGAATTTGTTTTAATTTCAAAGTGTGCCAAATGGACCCATTTTTTAATGTTTTTCCTCCTTTTTCAAAATGCACTATATCTTTTCTATTTCCCACTGCCCTCCCAAGAAGTTAGTGAAATTTTTCCTTTACAAAAAGCCCCTCCAAAAACTGGTGCTAACTGGTTATAAAAGAGTTTGAAGTTTGAGTTAGTAAAAAGGCATGACATTTTTTACACAAGAGGAACCATTTTGACAATATCAGCAGTTTGGAATGAGACTGTTTTGTTTTAGAAAAGAGTCCTTTCCTGTTCCCTAAAAGAAAAAAAACTTTAAAAATTTCAACCAGCTGTGTTGCACTCACTTGGGTGCATCTTCAGCTCCCCTTAGTGTTACCAGGTGTGTGTACTCCACACCTTACAGAAGCAAGTTTTTAACTGCAGTGCAGATCTACCCTCAGTGCACTAGCTCAGCTAAAGGTAGTGTATGTATGTCTACTTGTGCTGTAACTTACACCTCCAGCTGTCCTGTAGAGGTACCCTCAGGGGCTTACCTAAGAAGTCTGTTATGGAGCCTAGAATTAAGCCTGTGTATCCCAAAGTAAGAACAAAAAAGATTCTTGTAACAGAATTTTTTGGAGTGTTGCAGATATGTAAAACTCTGATCTTAATGATTTTTTAAAAAATCCTGCATTACTAAATCGGTAAAATCTGCTGTAAGTAGGACTATTACTTGGTACATCTATTATACCACACTCTTTTTTGAAAGGAGATATGCAAATTCTGTGCTAATTTGCATATCTTCTGATTGCTTTTTCAAAAGCTGGTTTTTCGAAAGTGAAAGTAATCTGGACACATTTTTGGGGGGGAAAAAACCTTTTTGAAAAAACTGCTCTTTCTAAAAAAAGGTTTACACGGTTTTTCGAAAAAGGGTTGCTTTTGAAAAAGCGATCGGAAGAAGATATGCAAATTAGTGCCAAATTTTCATATCTCCTTTCGAAAAAAACCATAGTCTAGATGTACCCACTGACTTTAAAAAGTATCAACGGCATGCAGATCCATAAATAGAAGTGAGTAAGTTAAATCTCAGCATGTCCTTTTCATGCTGACCCGATACAGTATGAATAGTTAAATATATATACATATACATACATAAGTTAATATAAAAATAGATATAGTGACTAGGAGTGCAGAAAATCTCTTTTCCCCTCTTCCTGTTCATTGTTTTAACATACATTTTACCTGTGATATTTTCTTTTTAGGCTACTTCAGCTTTAGCTGGTTTGCTAGAGGAAGATGTTCTTTCTTCAGCTAATCGCCTCACCGATAATGCATGGCGAGGAGCTGAGGCTTATCATTTTTTTATACTTGCACAAAGACAGCTCTATGAAGGTTATGTAGACACAGCAATGAAAACAGGTAGGATTTATTACAGTACAGAGGGTATGAAACTAGAATCAGTCTAACCACACAAGCCTGTTAACGGTGTTTGAACAATCGTCAGCAGGTGCCAAGTTAGTTGCCAGTTTGAGGATAAGATAATTCTGCAGAATAATTACCAATTTTACCAACATTTCTAGAGGCTGGTTACCAGATAACTGAAAATTTAACTTGTCACTATCTACAAGATTAGATAATATCCATACGATTGTTATTGACCATCCATTTATGCACATTGATGGATGCTTCCATGGAGCTCACATCAAAGCTGTGAGGCTGCAGGGGAATCAATGGATGTTAGTTGGGGAGTTTGTACCTTCTACCTTCTCTCTGTATTGAAAGACCTACTTCAAACACTTAATTTTCGATTCACAAAGATACATTTTCTTAAAGTAGGGAGGAGTATCTGTACACTCTGTTTTCAGACTTCATTTTTTCTGTTTTATCTCATGTGATTGATATAAAGAATACAGTTTACTAGTACAAGTAAATTGTACAGGTGGTAAAGGGGACATGGTGTAACTTTCTCATTCTTTCCATTTGTTAGCCCTTCATCTGCGAGATTATGAAGACATTATCCCTGCAGTTGAGATCTATTCCCTTTTGGCTGTCTGTGCCTGTGCCAATAGAGCATTTGGTACTTGTTCAAAAGCCTTTGTCAAACTGGAATCCTTAGAAACCCTTAGCCCTGAACAGAGACAGCAATATGAAGATCTTGCCCTGGAGATATTCACTAAACATTGTCCTAAACATACCAAAAAATCTGATCTGGATGGTCTTCTAGAGGGGTAGGCTGACTATATTTTGATTTTATTATTGTGTTACTAGAAGACTTGCCCAGCATTGCCTGGGACCTTCAGGGCAGGGGTTGGCGGTGTGGAGGGCAGGGATAGGAGGCTGGAAGTGTGCAAGAGTGAAGGTTGGGGAGTGAGGAGTGGTTCTTGGGAGGGGGGAGGTCCCATCCAGCAGGAGCCATCTCTCCCTTCTCCCCCAGTCACAAGGAGCCATCCCTCCCCCAGTTGCCTCAGTGCTGCAGTCAAGGGCTGGGGAGGGGGCGGACGGGCGGTTTGGGCATATCAGCTACTTACCTGGTCTAGATGTTTTCTTCTTTTCATCTGATATTGGAAGCTACTGGCTCTAAGTGCTGATGCTAGACTTAATGTATGTACTGTGTCATATCAGGAAGATTACTATACCTAGCCCTATTAATAATATATACTTACCTGTGATTTAATTATGCTGTACTAATAAAATGATGCAGGGCTAAGTAGAGAACAGCTAAATTTGTTCCAGATGCCACAGAAAATTTTTTGCACGTCACTAAGATACTCAGGCAGGTTTGATCTAAAGCTATGTGTTTTTTCTCTCGTTTTATTAGTGGAGAAGAGAAACTTCCAACATGTGTTGCAACAGGAAGATCTATCACAGAGTATCAGTTCTGGATGTGCAATGTGTGCAAGCACTGTGTGCAGGCCCAAGAAATCAGCAATTATAACTTCTGTCCTTTGTGCCATAGTTCAGTGACATAGTATGGGGAAAATTGTAAGTGTCCCCTTGTGTATGTTATACCTCAAACCATTACAAACATAAAAAGACTTCAAAGTCTGTATTGAAATGTAATACAGGCACTGTTACAAAATGTTAGTAAGATTATTAGAGAAAATATTTTTCAGAAAGAAACAATAACTAGAGTACTGAAAAAATGTAACTGTTAACCCATTTTTATAAAAAGGGTTAAGGTTTTTTTTCCCCCTCCTAACTGTGAACAGGGCCTAATACTAAAACCAACAAAAATTGATGTGTGTTTATCTGTCTTTCCTTTGAAACACCCTCAGGGCTTGTCTACTCGGGGAAGTTATTAGGTGGCGTGCTAGGGTATAAATCTAAAATACAAAGCAGAGTAATTGCTATCTCCCCACACGTGTGTTTGTATTGTGCACCAAAAGTGGCCTATGGAGTGTTTATGCTTAATGCACTTTAAACTGTATTAAACTGTCTACAGGCGGGAGTTAATACAGAACAACTAGTGCACTGTAACACCCTAGCTTGCTGTTCATTAACTGCCTCATGTAGACAAGCCCTTAGTTATAGGAACTTCATTCTTCATTTTTATAATATACGGTTAGTTTTTATATATTTTTCCCAAAATACAGACAGACTCTTGGAGTAAAGAATTTCCAGCTGGAACCAATGTTCAAGTAGCACTCTTTATAACCTTTGTATCGTGTTATACATTTTCCTATAACTTTTTTACTACAATGATATTTTAGTCATTATATTTAGGACTAAATATTTATGTTGCATTATTTTTCTAAACATATTTAGAAGTAAAGTAGTTCCTTTGTTGGTATAAGAGGTGATCTGCCAAGAAGCTAGGGTTTATAACCTGAATTCTTGGGTGCTCTCTTTTGAATATTAACCATTTGTTTGACCTTTGTGTATCCACATTGAATCACCCAAGGTTAGTAATAACAAAAACCAGGTACCAGCTGATAGCTCTTAATGAACTATATGATTACAAATTAGCAAACTCAATCAACTGGCAGTGTGTCCATATACCACTGTCACAGTTGTCATCTTTATTTGGCAGTGTGAATGGCAATTGAAGAATATGGTGACTGAATTAAGCGTCATTCATCTAAATTTGTAGAATGGAGCTACACTGAGGGCAGAGTGTAAAGCTTGTACAGGTTGGACCTCCCTAGTTTGGCACCCTCGAGACCTGACCAGTCCTGAACGAGGGAGGATGGGAGGGACCTCCCCTTGTCCGACATGTCCCATGCTAAACTGCTGCCCCTGCTAGGGCACCAGCCCAGCACCACTGTATCCTGCCTGGCCATGGCTCCCTAGGATGAAGCTTCCTAGCTGCTGCAGGGGGCCAAAGCTCTGGCCGGGGCTTCTTGGCTGCTACCTGACCCCAAGCTCCACAGCCACTGCTGACCCTTGCTATCTCCTGGCCATGGGTGTAGGACTCTCCACTGTGCCTCCCACTCCTCTGTGTCTCCTCCTCCCCCATGGGGCTCCCTGCTGAGTCAACAACCCCCCCCCCCCCGCCTGCCACGCTCCTGCCCCACAGCCCGACCTCTCTATACTTGGACTCTGTGGTCCAGCAACATCCTTAGTCCTATCAGACTAGGGATGTTGCCGGACTAAAGACTCCTGGTTACAGGAGGTACAATCTGTATTTCAACTGTACATGTTTCAGCTGTACATAGAATGCTTTAATTTCAGTCTTATTAGTCTGGTATCTTTCACAGGCACTACATTCACTTTGAGGATTATAATTGAAGAAAGATAGTCAGGAATCTTCTTTTCTCTTGGTTTGTCTTTCTGGGTGAAAAATTACCTTTGTAATATCCAGAAGTTAAATCTTGGGTTCTTTTGAATAGTTTATTCCTTCTATATTGGAAAAATGTATATGTGACAAATACACCGTTAAATAAAATCTAATTTTTCTACACAGATACTTGCATGAGTTCTCTTTTCTCTGGTTTTCTAGCTATAGATGCTGAATTACACTGTTAAGGAAACAAATTAAATAAGTTATAAGGCTATGTGATTCTATGCCAGCATTAAGATACAACAAAAGTGACACCGGAAATAGTATCAAAGTGGACAAATTTTCAGATGCTACTTTTTGTTGTTTTTCTAAGGCTTGTCAAAATGAGCTAACCTACAGATCTTTCCAAATACAGTACACATGTAGTACCACTGACATGCTGTGCCCTGTGATGAGAGCAGCAGCCAGACAGCATTCAGCTCACCAATGGGAAGGAAAAGAAAATATTTGTCAGTGATGCTGGAGAAATTGTACTATTAGTGCCACTGGGGTTTCAGTCAGAGCCCAGCGATGAACCCCCCCACCCCCATTCTCATGTAGTCCTGGGGGGCGGGTGTTTAGTTTTAAATCTCCTTCCTCTGAAGTATCAGGGATGGCTACAGCTGGAGCTAGGACAGGGAGGGTGTGACATTACCCAGCATACAATCTAGACTGCTGAATAACTGTTGTCTGAGTTCTCCACTCTATGATGCCTTTTATGTTGTTTTGCTGCTGACCAGTCACACCTGGCCAGGTAACATTCTGCACACAGCATGTAACTTCCACCCAGCATTAATTGCTGCTAGCTGTGCAGCAGTAGCAGATTCTGTTTCCAGATTTTCCTCCAGAAATCTGCATCTTGTACTGTCAAACACACTACTGAACAATGCAAGATTATATAACATCCCCCATTTTATCTGTGAAAAATTATATGCACCAGCCTTGTTAACTTATGTCAAATGGAATTCCCCACACACTTTAATCCAAATACCTTATTTTATTAGTGTAAGTTTAACTGCAGGAAAACAAATTTTAAGTAATTACTAGCGAGCTGCACCCTCTGCTCACTACGTTCACCAACCCCCACTTGGCCAGGGAGGGCATGGGACTAAAGCCACCTTGGCTCTTCCAGCTGCCAGGGGAGGACTTGGTTCTTTCTCACCCCTCTTTCTCTCCCCCCAATGATCCCTGGCCCTTTCTTGCCTACTCCCCCACCTGCTCCCACTCTTTTTCACCCCTCCTTCCCTTTCAGCCCAGCTGTTTCTTGCCCCCTCTTCCATACCAGCTCTCACCCCTCCTTGCCCCTCCCTATTCACTCGCGACCCTTCTCGCCCCTCCTTATCCCCTTCCCAGTCCTCTTTCTTGTCCCTCCCCCCAGCCTGCCCCAGCTTTTTCTTGCTCCTCCCCCTGGCTTTTTCACCCACTCCCCGCCCTTGGAGAGGGGCTGAGGCCACACTGAACACCAGGGAGTGAGGAGCAGAAAGGTAGCACAATAGCTTGTGGCTTCCACCTCCCTAGCTGGAGCAGAGGAGGGAGGATGGGGCAATGCTCAGCTCCCTCCCCTGGCCTTCCCCTGGCCAGCTGGAGCATGGGGGGGTAGGAGAAGAGGAGGAATTTGGGAGGGTGCATTACCACCCTTCACATTTCCCCCTGCGTATAGGCCTGGAGGAGCTGCAGCCGGTAGGGGTGTAGGCAAAGAGGCTGGTCAGAGGGGAAGCCTGTCAGTGGAGCTGGCAGCGTGGCAAGAGGCTACTTCCAGGCGAGATGTGTGTTGGGCTTGGAGTTGGGGGTGTGGTGATGCAGTGTGACATGACATCACTGTCATCCCATAGGAAAAAATGTTTTATATATAGAGAGAACTAATGATGCATACAAGTTAGGTTTGGTTACAAAAGGAATAAAATTCAAGCTAATGCCTTACTTAATAAGCTAAGGAACTTTAAAGCAAACAAGGTTTTGTCTCACTATATGCTTACAGGTTGCAATTTCAACGCAGTATGGTCCGGGCCACTGCTTCCCACATCTCCCTTTGGCTGTAGATGGTGAACTGGAGCCAATGGGAACTGTGGGTCTCCATGGCTGCATAGCTGGTAAGTAAACAAACCGGAGCTGCCCATTAGCAGCTTTCTCAGAATAGGCCCACAGTAAACATTGAGAAACACTGGTCTAGTCCAATAGAGCTTTCAGAGCAACATGTTACCAACCCTCCCAGTTTCACCAGGGCTGTGTCTACACTGGCCACTTATTCCGGAAAGGCAGCCGCTTTTCCGGAATAACTTGCCAGCTGTCTACACTGGCCACTTGCTTTTCCGGAAAAGCAATGACGATCTAATGTAAAATTGTCATTGTTTTTCCGGAAAAACTATGCTGCTCCTGTTCGGGCAAAAGTCCTTTTCTGGAAAAACTGTTCCGGAAAAGGGCCAGTGTAGACAGCCCAGTAGTCTTTTCCGCAAAAAAGCACCGATCGTGAAAATGATGATCGGGGCTTTTTTTGCGGAAAAGCACGTCTACATTGGCACGGATGCTTTTCCGGAAAAAGTGTTTTTCCAGAAAAGCATCCTGCCAATGTAGACGTGCTTTTTCCGGAAATACTTATAATGGAAAACTGTTCCGTTTTAAGCATTTCTGGAAAAGGGTGCCAGTGTAGACGTAGCCCAGGGGTCTCCAGGATTTGGGCTCTATCGCCCAGAGGCTGCAGGAACCAATCCAGCAGATTTTAAACAACTTAAA
The DNA here is from genome assembly GCF_052426305.1 of Pelodiscus sinensis. Classification (NCBI taxonomy): domain Eukaryota; kingdom Metazoa; phylum Chordata; order Testudines; family Trionychidae; genus Pelodiscus; species Pelodiscus sinensis. Next base: position 20,976,741 of record NC_143054.1, read on the forward strand.
AGTTTGGCTGCGCAGCAAGTCTAAGGCAGATTTCATATCTGCCCTGATCCTGTGTCCATCCCAGAAGGGGCCAGCACAACCTGGCACAGGGGGGTCTCCTAAGTGCTTGTGGGACCTGTGGCAGAGCACGGCTGTCCTAGGTCCTAGACCCCACATCCTGTTATAGACAACCCTGCTTATCAAACACTCCCACCACCGCATATGAATTCAGGTTCCTATTACACAGCTGTACTTTGCTCCTATCACAGCACAGGATTATTTAAATAGCCATTTGACCATTGCATATTATTGCCACCTACTGTTCCTGTTTCATTGCATTTTAAGTCGTGACTCCTTAGCTGTTTTTCAAACGGAATGGCGGAGGCCAAGACACAAATGCCTGAACGCGAGTTACACTTACGCCAGCAGGTGCCATAGAATAACAGTTCTACAGCAGACCCCCATTCATCTGGTCCAACTGGTAGAGCCTGGCACGATACACAATTTGTATCCGCATCGATCGCCACAGGCAGCTGCTGGTTTGCCGGGTTCTACATTAACAAATAATGGTGCCCGTGGCTGTGAAAAGGACCCACAGCTCCCCCCGGCTGCCGAGCGGATGCGTAGGGCGCTACTGCCCCGCACCAGGGACAGCCAACAATTCAGCTAATCCGGAGCAGGCGGCTGCAGCGCTTCGTGGGGCCGGGCTACGGCTGCTGGCAGTTTGGCGGGACACACAGGACCCCGCCTGGCCCCGCGGGACGAGCTCGGATTCCGGCCCGGCCCGTGGGCGCCCAGGCCGTAACACCGGAGAGGCGGCCGAAGGCGGGGGCGCTGCGGGGCAGGCCCAAGGTCTGAGGCGACCTGCGGGGCTGACAGGACTGAGGAGCCTGGTGCGCGCGCACGCCTCTGGGGCGGGAAGCAGTGCAACGCGCTCGAGGACCGGCCGTAGCCGCTGGCAGCCCAATGCATCATGGGTAGTTCCTCCGCTGCACCTGCGCTCGACGGGGCAACGAGGGGCGGGGCTGTGACGTCACGTCTGCGTACGGCGGTAGCGGGCGGCCCCCCACACTCGACCGATCTCAGCCGGGCGGGGGGGAGGGGAACGGTTGCTAGGGTGATGTGATGTAACCGCGTCATGGAGCAGGAGCCGGCCCACGAGACCCCGGACTTGCTGTCGGCCGCGCACGTGCAGTTCCAGGAGCAGCGGTTTCAGACCGCGGAGGAACTCTACATCCGCTTCATCGCGCAGTGCGCATGCTCCTCCGCTGGCCCCGCCCCCAGCAGGTGAGTCTCGGGGGGAGAGGGGCTGGCGTCTCTGCGGAGGAAGGAGGCAGGCTCTTCAACTGGACGGCGGGGGCAGCTCTGGCTCTGCACGCGCCGTGCAGCCAATGGGAATGCAGCCTGAGGGGCAGGCGTCATGTGCAAGGGGCGGGTTCGGATGATAGGCCCCGCCCTCCCGCGCGACCCAGCATTGTCCCTCCGCTGGGCCTAGCCCCGCCCCTGCCTGGGCGCTTCCAAGGGGCGGGGCAGGGTCTCAGACCTGTCCACCTGCTAGTGGCTGGGGGAAGTTCTGTGACCTGGGTACAGACCAGATGCTCTCAGGCAGGGGCTTCCTCTGAGCCCTGGCGGTGCTAAGCCCCCTGCCCGGCCCTGCCACCTTCATCCCTGGCCACCACCTGCATGTTGCGGAACAGCTGTTCACTGTGGGGAGGAGGTGCTGGGGATAGGGGGTGGGAGAAGTAGCTGAGCAAGAGCTGCAAATGGTCAGGAGGGTGCCAAGGGGGAGAGGGAGCTGCTGGTGGCTGCTCCGCACCTGCTAATGTGTTTCGGTGGCTGCTGTAGCACTAGAGCATCCAGTGAGTTGGTGCCAGTGTCACAGTCAGCCCCCTGGCCTGGGTGTCTGTAGGTGTGTCTACCCTTAAAACATTACATTGTCATAGCTGCAGTGCTTTAATGAAAATGCTCTAAGCTGATGGGAGCATTGGCGATACGTGGGGGATGCACGTGGAGCCACATGCACCCCCCCCCATGGTGGGGGGACCACCCAGCAGCTGGCAGGAGGGCCAGTGCTGGCAAATTCCCTCCCTCGTTCCCTCCCTCCACTCACCAGTAGCAGTGCTGAGGAAAGTGCAGACCAGATGGCTCCCGCTCATGCAGTGCCACTCCAGGGAGTGCTGAGAAGAGGTGTGGAGGGATAGAACAATGTTGGGGAGAGGCAGGGGTAGTGCCAACACTCCTCGGCTGCGTCTAGATTGGCATGATTTTCCGGAAATGCTTTTAATGGAAAAGTTTTCCGTTAAAAGCATTTTCGGAACAGAGCATCTAGATTGGCACGGACGCTTTTCCACAAAAGCACTTTTTGCGGAAAAGCATCCATGCCAATCTAGACGTGCTTTTCCACAAAAAAGCCCCAATCGCCATTTTCGCGATCGGAGCTTTTTTGCAGAAAACAAATCTGAGCTGTCTACACTGGCCCTTTTGAGCAGATTAGTATTTCCGCAAGAAGCACTGATTTCTTACAGTAGGAAGTCAGTGCTTTTGTGGAAATTCAAGCGGCCAGTGTAGACAGCTGGCAAGTTTTTCCAGAAAAGCGGCTGATTTTCCGGAAAAACTGGCCAGTCTAGACATAGCCCTCCTGTCACAAGTTGCTGCTGGATGGCAGAGAGGTCTTCCATCAGAGTAGTTAATTCATCTCCCCAAGAAGCAGTAGTTATTTTAATGGAAGAAGTTCTTCTCCCAACCAAGCACTGTTTACACGATGAGTTATGTAGCGTCCCTCTCCACCCAATTACCTTCTTTAATGCCAATCTGCCTACAGGTTTCGGTGGACAGGTTCTTCTGGATCCCGCCACCCACTCAGCTGGGTGTATCTTCTTTATTTTTTCCTATGAATTTATTTGGTGGTTCCTCTACCCCCCTCACTCCTTCCTGGCAGGGTCACCAGGGCAATTTGGGAGGAAAATTCTAACCACAGGGTAATCCCCACTTACTTGCGAGATAGTTGGAGACTTCAATAAATAACACAAACACATACAATATATTCAACACAATAATTATATAAAACAGGAAACAATTATAACATAACAAGGTAAAACACTATTTTTAGGTTCACCGGTGCCCATGCTGCTACTACCTGTGACTTTCCTCAGTCACGTGACTTGATGTAGCAAATGTAAGATTAGTGTTCCGTTGGTACACATACTTTGTTGGGGCCCCTGATGACCTATGACCACAAAATTCTTCTCTGTAGTGGTTTAGCAGTGTGGCTGACTGGGTTCAGTACAGCCCAAAGGACTCACAAGAGGGAGAAGGTGGTAAATCCCTCCACAGGTATAATATGCAGCAGGTTATAAAATCCCCAAACCCTTACTCCCTGGATTGAGGACACAGTTCAGGGAGTAGGGAGTCCCCAAAACAAATTCCCTGACTGACGAACTAGAAGATGGTGCACTCTCAAACTCCATGAATGATCCTCCGGTTTAGAGATGACTCTAGACTCCTCAGTTACTGCAGAGGGGCTGATCTCTGCTAGCAAGGATCCTATTCAGGCAAGAATCAGGCTGCTTCGATCCCAGGATTTCCCCTTACCACAAGGGGTTCAGGGCTCAAGGTGCAGATTACACAACTGTACTAAAATCCAAACTGTAGTCTCCTAGCCCAGCATCCAGACACACACACAGCAGGCAGCAGTCCTGAACTAGCAGGCAGAGCAGAACTGACCATGTGGTGACTGGTCTCACCTAGGGAGCTGGAGGGCTAACTCAGCTTGGAAGTTTCCCAGCAAACTCTACAAACTGGGAATCATCAGTGGAGAAGGAAATCCCAGCTGAAGGACGGAGGCGTAGTGAACGGGGCGCAGGGGGGCAATTGCCCCCGGGTGCCACTCTAGGGTGCGCCGGGCCGGGGTCAGAGCGAGTCAGATGTCAGTGCTCCAGCAATATTCATAGCCAGGAGCCCTGCTCCAGCAATATTTAGAGCTGGGTCTCTCCCCGGCCCTGCCTGGTGCGGGCCCCGGCCCCCACCTGGCGGCCCCCCCGCATATCCCCCCAGGCCCTGGACCATCCCTGCTGTGTGCAGCGTTCAGTCTGCTCCCCCTTGCCGGCACACACTGCCGACTGCTGCTGCCACCATGCGCAGCGTTTCCAGGTGACCGGGGAGACACCTGGGCGTGACATGACGTCACAGCCCGGGACTTTAAAACTGCTCAGCGGTGCATTGCGCCACGTGGCCTAGCTCCCAGTTTGGAGTCCGGGGCCCAAGCGCAGACTCCGACCCCGCAAAGTGGAAGGCAGAAGGTACGGCAGGGCAGGGAAGAGGGAAAACTAGGGGGAAGAGGTGGGAGAGGAAGGGGCTTGTGCGGAGGGTAGGGGAGAGGGTGGGAGAGGAAGGGGCTTGTGCGGAAGGGGAGGGGAGGGTATGGGAGAGGAAGGCACCAAGGGACAGCCTGGAGGAGAGACAAATGCCAGGGGTTCAGGTGGAGACAATGAGGAAAAGGGAAAGAGGGGAGGTGTCAGTGGGAGGGGGGGACAGGGAGGTGTCAGCTGGGAGAGGAGAGGGTAAGGGCACTGGGGTCTAGATGGGGGAGGGGGAGGTGCTGGGAAAAGGCTTGAAAGAAGGGGTGGGCATGAGAAAGGTGGGGATGGAGCAAGTCGTGTGTGAGGGCACAGAGGAATGGGGGCAGAGAGTGATGAAGGGGTGGACATCAGGGAGAAAGAGGACAAAGGGGGCGGGGCAGTGAAGGAAGGGGGAGGCACCAGGAGGGTGCAGGGCTAAGGGGAGGTGCCAGGGGATTCTGGGGGCGAAGCAGAAGGGCAGACACCTGCAGGGGAGGGACCAGCACCAGAGGAGAGAGACTGGGCAGGTGTGAAGAGGGAGGTGTTAGAAGAGGGGATGAGGAGGGATAGCTCCCATGATCAGAGTAGGGCTACTGGAGAACTGGGCACAGGGGGGAGAGAAGGGCTGGTGGAGGGGGGCAGGTCGCAGGAGGGCTGAGGGCAGTGAGAAGGGCAGGAGTCAGGACAGCAGAGGAGGGTGAGGAGTTGGGGGGCAGCAGGCACCAGGGGAGATGATGGAGCAAGGGGAGGAGACAGGGCAGCAGAGGGGAAAGTTAGTGGTTCATAAGATATTTATTAATAACTTGGGTGCCACAGTGGCACATCCAAACAAGCCCCATGAACTCAGTACTGGTGCACAACACAAAATTCATTCTGCTCATGGGAAGATGCGGTACAAGTTACCCTCAGCTATGCACCAGGTTCGGGGCTGTGCCATGTGGCGGGGGGGTGAGGAGTGCAAATTTTTCCTTTGTCCCCGGGCGCATAACACCCTCGCTACGCCTCTGCTGAGGAATCTTGCTTTGAAATCCCTAGAGGCCAGTTCTCAGGGGGGAACCTGCATGCAGACCTGGGGCTTACCAGCTCCCCACACAGCCAGGCCTGCCCTTGCCCTGGCTGGCTCCAGCCTGACTCATAAAAAACAATGGTTTCTCCCCTTTCCTGAACTCCCTAGGACAGGCATCTCACTCTCTATGGTTGCCAGGCAGACTCTGAGTTTGCCTTGGCTCCCCCTCCCTACCAGGGACAGTGTGCCTCTCCCCAAGCTGCCAGCAGACAGAGCCCCAGGAATCTCCTTGGGGGTTACAGTTAGGTCTAGGGATGTGAATGACTAGTTGACTATCCGATAATGCTTATTGGATAGTTGACACAACTAGTTGCTTTCCCTCTCTCCCCTTCCTCCTCCCCCTCCTCCCCCCGGCTACCTCTATCAGAGTCAGGGAGGGGGGCGGAAAAGAAGGGGTACTTCAAAGCAGCAGTGCCACGTGGAGCCTGGGGCCAGACCCTGAGCTGCACACAGCGCTGCCACTTTGAAACACTGTGTGCAGCCCAGGGTCAGCTGAGGAGTTCCCAGGTGGGCCTGGGCTTCTGGTGGTGTTTCAAAGTGGCAGCACCCTGTGGAGCCCAGGATCAGGTCGGGACTCAGAGTGCCCAACTGACTCTGGATTCCACTGTGGTGCTGCCGCTTTGAAATGCCATGGGAGGCCAGTGGGGGACTGCTTGAGTCCCCCATTGGCCCCATGCTCTCTGCAGTGCTTTCACCTTTGAAGTGTAGCAGCAGCCCTGAGGCTGTTGCTACACTTCAAAGGCAGGAGGTGCCCTTATCGACTAATCGAATAGTCGATTGCATCGACTAGTCAATTAATCTAAATATAACATCCCTAGTTAGGTCAGTATGACACTCTTGATCTGGGGTGTGGATTTATCACACACCTCACCAACATAATTCAACTGATACAGGTATGTAATATGGACCAGATCTTTAACTCTCTTAAATACTCAGAGCCTGCTCTCTCTTTTATTTAAAGGAAATGCATTACTCATGATCTTGCCACTGCTTTCAACAACAGGGGACAAATCAAGTACCTGCGAGTTGACTTCTATGAAGCAATGGAGGACTATACATCAGCCATACAAACCCAGCCTGATTTTGAAGTCCCATATTATAACAGAGGATTAATACTGTATAGGCTAGGTATGGAAAAACATGTTTTTGTTCACTTTGTAATTTAGTATGTCGTCTTTGGAGACTGGGTTGCACAGTGGTGCCCCATTCTTAGTTGCCCGTAAATACTACGATCATAAACATAATGCTATTATTGTGCTGCAAACTTGGACTTGCATTATTTCAGTTTCATGCTAATGAAATTATACCATAGTAAAATGGTGGGAAAATCAGTCCTCTTAAATCACTGCCCAAAGTAATTGCTTTAAAAATAAACAGGAAACTGTTTTTTTAAATGTGTTTATATGATATTAGTATGCTGAACAGACCAAGTGACCCACCAGATAAGTGGCAGCCTTTTATAGTGCAACTTAATCTGTGTTAAAAAGGGCCCCCAGACTAATTTGTTTCTGTCTTTTTATATGAGCTGTGTAAAGTTCTGGGGATAGATTTTTTGGCCTTGATTCTGCTCAAACAGTTTTACACCAAGGAAAATCCATTGCTTTCAATGGAGGTATTCCTAACAGCAGGCCATGGTTGAGAGCGCGACCAGGAACAGGTAACAGGAGAGTTTGGAGAGGGAGTTCTCCAGGTAAAAGAGGAGTAAAAATGGGACCCTTGTGGTAAGTGGCTGTCTGGAGTGTGTGTTTGTGTGTGGGGGAGTTATTTGCAGTGTGCTGAGCTTGTGTTTGTCTGTTTGGTTGGTTGGTTTGTTTGTTTGAAGGAGCTTCTAAAAGGTTTGAAATCTAGAAGCCTCTGTTAATTGGCTGAGCCTCAGTCAGGGGGAGGGGCTACCAGAGCTATATAAGCCTGTGACTCAGCGACCAGGGAGAGCGCTACCAGGAACAGGTAACAGGAGAGTTTGGAGAGGGAGTTTAGAGGGCACGAGTGACTTGTGTCCTTCTTTAAAACCTAACTCTTAGAATAATCTATACTCCAGAAGTTTAAAAAGAATCCCAGTTTGTACTTAAACTTATTCATTACAAACATGGAGACAGAAGCCCAGCAGCAGAGTGGGGGCTATCCTGTTTATTGTGTTGAGTGTAACATGTATGATTACCTGCCCTGTGGGCGGGTGGCGTATGTGTGCACCCGTTGCAAGGAGCTCCTGACCCTCAGAGACCGAGTTCGGGCTTTGGAGGACAGGGTGGTTGAACTGGAGGAGCTAAGGGAGGTAGAGAGCTATGTTGATGAGATTTTCCGGGACCCTGTAGTACTGTCCCACCTCCAGTCTGAGAACCCCAGTGATCTTAAGGAGGATGAAAGTCTCAAGGGAACAGAGCATTTAATGGGAGCAGAGGGAAACAATCCCATAGTTGGGACCCTCCTCCCAGAGGATGTTGCGGTATCCTCTTGCACTGAGGATACCTCTGATGGGGAGGGAATGCCAGCTAGGAAGAGGCAGGTGTTAGTAGTGGGTGATTCGATCATTAGAAACATAGATAGTTGGGTTTGTGATGACCGGGAGAACCGTATGGTCACTTGCCTGCCTGGTGCAAAGGTTGCGGATCTCTCGAGGCATCTAGATAGACTTCTGTGTAGTGCTGGGGAGGAGCCGGTGGTCGTGGTACATGTAGGTACCAATGACATAGGGAAGGGTAGGAGAGATGCCCTGGAGGCCAAATTTAGGCTGCTAGGAAAGAGACTGAAATCCAGGACCTCTATGGTGGCGTTTTCAGAAATGCTTCCAGTTCCACGCGCAGGGCCAGATAGGCAGGCAGAGCTTCAGAGTCTCAATGCGTGGATGAGACGATGGTGTAGGGAAGAGGGGTTTAGATTTATTAGGAACTGGGGACACTTTTGGGAGAGGGGGAGCCTATACAGGAAGGATGGGCTCCACCTAAACCAGGGTGGAACCAGACTGCTGGCACTAAACATTAATAAGGCCGTAGAGCAGTTTTCAAACTAAGAGATGGGGGAAAGCCGATTGGTGCGGAGATGCACGTAAATCGGAGAGAGACTTCTCTTAGAGGAGAATCCATTGATAGAGATTCTCTAAGCTGTAGTCGGAAAGAGAGGAGGGGAGAGGGCAAACCATTGGCCAGAGCTGACAAACAACCGCATACAAAGGAATCCAATGCATCAGGGAAGGGCAGACAAATAACCAGTGGCAAATTTTTAAAGTGCTTGTACACAAATGCTAGGAGTCTGACTAATAAGATGGGTGAACTAGAGTACCTCGTATTAAATGAGGAGATAGACATAATAGGCATCACTGAAACCCGGTGGAATGAGGAAAATCTGTGGGTCACAATCATACCGGGATATAAAATATATAGAAAGGATAGAGCAGGCCGGGTGGGTGGCGGAGTGGCATTGTATGTGAAAGATAATGTAGAATCAAATGAAATAAAAATATTAAGTGATTCAACATGTTCCATAGAATCGCTATGGATAGAAATTCCATGCTCCAATAATAAGAAATTAGCAGTAGGGATATATTACCGACCACCTGACCAGGACAGCGATACTGACATAGAAATGCTGAGGGAGATTAGAGAGGCTACCAGAATAGAGAACTCTATAATAATGGAGGATTTTAATTACCCCCATATTGACTGGATACATGTCACCTCAGGAAGAGAAGCGGAGATAAAATTTCTCAATGGCTTAAATGACTGCTTCTTGGAGCAGCTAGTGCAGGAATCCACAAGGGGAGAGGCAATTCTCGATTTAGTCCTGAGTGGAGTGCAGGATCAGGTCCAGGATATAACCGTTACAGGACCGCTTGGGAATAGTGACCATAATATAATAACATTCAACATTCCTGTGGTGGGAAGAACACCTCAGCAGTCCAGCACCCTGGCATTTAATTTCAAAAAGGGGAATTACACAAAAATGAGGAGGTTTGTTAAACAGAAATTAAAAGGCACAGTGACTAGAGACAAATCCCTGAAAGCTGCATAGAAACTTTTTAAAGACACCATAATAGAGGCCCAACTTAAATGTATACCCCAAATTAAAAAACATAGCAAGAGACCTAAAAAAGAGTCACCGTGGCTTAACCACCATATAAAAGAAGCAGTGAGGGACAAAAAGGTATCTTTTAAGAAGTGGAAGTCCAATCCTAGTGAGATAAATAGAAAGGAACATAAACACTGTCAAATCAAGTGTAAAAATGTAATAAGAAAAGCAAAAAAAGATTTTGAGGAACAGCTAGCCAAAAACTCAAAAAGAAATAACAAAATGTTTTTTAAGTACATTAGAAGCAGGAAGCCTGCTAAAAAGCCTATGGGTCCCCTAGATGATCGAGCTATAAAAGGAGCAATCAAGGACGATAAAGCCATTGCGGAGAAACTAAATGATTTCTTTGCTTCAGTCTCCACGGCTGAGGATGTTGGGGAGAATCTGCATCGTCCTTTGTGGGTGATGAATCTGAGGAACTGTCCCGGATTGAAGTGTCATTAGAGGAGGTTTTGGAACAAATAGAAAAACTTAATGTTAACAAATCTCCGGGACCGGATGGCATTCATCCAAGAGTTCTAAAAGAACTTAAATGGGAAATTGCTGAGCTATTATCTGTGATTTGTAACCTATCCTTTAAATCGGCTTCCGTACCTAATGACTGGAAGGTAGCCAACGTGACACCAATATTTAAAAAGGGCTCTAGAGGCGATCCTGGCAATTACAGACCGGTAAGTCTAACTTCAGTACCGGGCAAATTAGTCAAAACAATAGTAAAGAATAAAATTGTGAAGCATGTAGAAGAACATAATTTGTTGGACAAAAGTCAACATGGTTTCTGTAAAGGGAAATCCTTACTAATCTATTAGAGTTCTTTGAAGAGGTTAACAAACATGCGGACAAGGGGGATCCAGTAGATATAGTATACTTGGATTTTCAGAAAGCCTTTGACAAGGTCCCTCACCAAAGGCTCTTGTGTAAATTACATGGCCATGGGATAAGAGGAAAGGTCCTTTCTTGGATTGAGAACTGGCTAAAAGACAGGAAACAAAGGGTAGGAATAAATGGTAAATTTTCAGATTGGAGAGGGGTAACTAGTGGTGTACCCCAAGGGTCAGTGCTGGGACCAATCCTTTTCAACTTATTCATAAATGATCTGGAGAAAGGGGTAAGCAGTGAGGTAGTAAAGTTTGCAGATGATACCAAACTGTTTAGGATAGTCAAGACAGAAGCAGACTGTGAGGGACTCCAAGAAGATCTCACCAAACTGAGTGATTGGGCAACAAAATGGCAAATGAAATTTAATGTGGATAAGTGTAAAGTAATGCACATCGGGAAAAATAACCCCAACTATACGTACAGTATGATGGGGGCTAATTTGGCTACGACAAATCAGGAAAGAGATCTTGGAGTTATCGTGGACAGTTCTCTGAAAACTTCCACACAGTGTGCAGCGGCGGTCAAAAAGGCAAATAGGATGCTAGGAATTATTAGGAAAGGGATAGAAAATAAGACCCAGAACATCTTACTGCCCCTGTATAAAACTATGGTATGCCCACATCTTGAATACTGTGTACAGATGTGGTCTCCTCACCTCAAAAAAGATATTTTGGCCTTGGAAAGGGTTCAGAAAAGGGCAACTAAAATGATTAGGGGTTTGGAACGGGGCCCATATGAGGAGAGGCTAAAGCGACTGGGACTTTTCAGTTTAGAAAAGAGGAGACTGAGGGGGGATATGATAGAGGTCTATAAAATTATGAGTGGTGTGGAGAAGGCTGATAAAGACAAGTTATTTATTAGTTCCCATAATAGAAGAACTAGAGGACACCAAATGAAATTAATGGGTAGCAGGTTTAAAACTAATAAAAGGAGGTTCTTCTTCACACAGCGTATTGTCAACCTGTGGAACTCCTTGCCAGAGGAGGCGGTGAAGGCTAGGACTATAATAGAGTTTAAAGAGAAGCTGGATAAATTCATGGAGGTTAGGTCCATAAAAGGCTATTAGCCAGGGGATAAAATGGTGTCCTTGGCCTCTGTCAGAGGCTGGAGAGGGATGGCAGGAGACAAATCGCTTGATCATTGTCTTCGGTCAACCCTCTCTGGGGTACCTGGTGCTGGCCACTGTCGGTAGACAGGATACTGGGCTAGATGGACCTTTGGTCTGACCCAGTACGGCCGTTCTTATGTTCTTATAAACACACACAATATTAAAGTGTGAGAAGCCAATAAAAGCAAGGAAATAATAAATTGGTTTTCAGTCCTCACTTCCATCAGCCCATTTGGCCATTATAACTGGTATCGCAGTTGGTGTCCCAGCATTTGTTTATCATCTTTTATTTAGAACTTGCACTAGGTTGAATATCTGATAAATAAGAACTGATTTATTCAAACTAACGAGACTGAGAAGATTAACACCATTTACAGAAATTATGGTCACATGAAATCAGTGTCATGTCAGATGGAGAAAACCAATCCCCCAGAATTCTAGTTTGCAGATTGACTTATTTATGCACATGGACTAAGGTCCCTCTAAGCTTCCAGCCATATTGCTGTGCAGCTGCCTATTAAGCACCATGGAGATGCTCAAGGCTGCAGCAGGGAGAGATGCCTCTCCCCAGGCTCTAGACCTGCTGCAATGCCCTTACCTTGACCCAGCCAGACATGCTGAAACCATAAGAGGAGACTGGTGCCCCAGCCCCAGCTGCAGTCAAGGATGGGGAATAGCGCCCTGACACAATCCAGCCCAGAGCTGCCACAGTTGTGGAGAAGCACCTCTCCCCGGCCCAGCCCCATTGGGGTGTTTAACCTATTACAAGTTTATACCTTAAAACAGCAGTTCCCAATCTTTTCGAGCATACAGACCCCTTTTCAATCTGTAAATATTTTACAGACCCCCACAAGGGGAGTGACAGCCAGCATGTCCTTTGACCTGTGCTGCTTCCTCAGCTCCCACCCCCGCTGTCTCCTGCCCATCCACGAGGGGGTTCTCATGGCCAAAGGCAGCTCCTGCCCTGGCACTCTGTCTTTGGCCATGCACAGACCCCTGGGGGAGGAAAAAAAAGGAAAGGAAAAGTAGGGATTGGGAGTAGGGAGAGAGCTGGAGCATAAACAGCAGCACAGCTGAAGGTAGGAAGACAGATGGTGCTTCCTGGCACATTTAGATTCCATCCCGAGGGTGGGAGGCAGCAAACATGTGGCGAGTCGCATACAGAGAGCCCTGGGGCGGAATCGCCTGATGAAAAGTCCCAGTCCTGCGGTCGGCCCGATCCTTACTTTCTTTTCCTTTCTTTCCCTAAACTTTCTGTGGACCCCTTACAGTACTGTCACGGTCCTCCAGGGATTTGCAGACCACAGGTTGGGAACCACTGCCTTAAAATTTCAAATACACAATGCCCAAAATCTTCTGGGGTTTGTGTTGTTTTTTGTTTTGTAAAACCATCAGGAATCATTCTTCAGCTTTGGTTTGTGAAATTGATTGAATGCAGAGATAAGTAATGCGTGGTTTTTTTTTTTTTTTTTTTTTTTTTGGCACAGGTTACTATGACGAGGCTTTAAAAGATTTCAAGAAAGTTCTAGCATTAAACCCTGAATTTGAAGATGCTTCCTTAAGTCTAAAACAGACTATTCTTGATAAAGAAGAAAAACAAAGAAGGGCCTCTTAAAAATCCTACAATATCCATACAAATGCTTTCTTGAACACTCAATTATCTTGAGATTTTAGTCTTTGAATAAAACACAAGATTGTTTACATTTAATTTATCTTGCTCTGGAGAAAAGAAACTTTTTGGTTTAGATAAATAATCAAAGTAGGTATGTACAATAATTGCCAAGTAAACTATAGATTTTCTTTTATAGTTCTGAAATTGCAATGTTGGACAAAAGCACAGTGTTAAACTTGTCTATGATGCTGGTCATTCTGTGTTGAAATATTTATAATATATACAAAGATGGTGGACAATTCAGAAATTATTACTTAAGTCTGTTAAAAATGTTTACATGTACTCTTGCACAGATTTATTTAATAAGTCTTCAGTGAAGGAAATGGACAAATTATAGCAAGTTTCAATACTTGAAGCTTTTTAGTAGAAATAATCTGTTTAACATTATTAAAACTGTTTTACAGTATGTTAGTAGGCTGGAATATAACATCTGCCAATTGATTTCCAGTATGGCCATCACAAAGGCAACGGACTATTGAGTAAAGGATACTAAATGGATATATTGTTTTGATTTCTGTATCATGCCGGAAAGCACAAGGACTGTAATTGTTTGAGTTGTTCATAGGCAAATATCTTTTGGCTTGTTTTCTGTTTTTGGAAAAAAAAAATTATTACATTAAATCTAGTGTGATCTAACTAGCCACAAGGGTAAAGGCACAATGGTGCATCTTTTATTTCAGACTGGACTACAGAAGCAGCAGCAACTCAAGTCACAAGCATAGGATCTGTTATGAGATTGTGTTGTGCACAGCAATAAAGTTCCAGTTTAAAAAAAGGTTTTGATTGCAAGTATGGTATCAATTTGAAATGTATCCTAAATAAATAAGATCACTTTAATGTTCCTTTTATACTCTGTATTGCTTCATGGAAGATGTCACAGCTCCTTACAAATGCAAAGTCACATCCTGTTGATGCTCAGAAATCATTCCAATGAAGTTTCATACCATACTCAATCAGCAGAGAGTGAAGTTTAGCCCTTAAGTTGATTTATGTTCTGGCTACCATCCTTACTACTTTTGTTATAGAAACTGCTTCCAGCTCTGGGCTGAACCATTAAAGCAGTTTGTGAGCACAATACCCCGTAGACACAATTTTGTACAACCTATAGTGCTTCATGGACAATAGTTTTAGACTTCTGACACCCCTGTTAGGTTTTGTGACATTGTTTTCCCTTTTATTAAAGGTGGAGAAGCAGACCTACTGTGCCAGGAGGATCCATATACTGCAGAGTTTCTGTTTACGTTTTAGGTGAAGACCCCTGTAGTCATTGTGTTCCCCATGAAAGGTGTGTCTTAGTGAGGACTGCTTTGTCTATGGCAGGCTCCCATTTCATAACTGGGACAAAAAGACTAGCAAGTGATACATACATTATTTTTATGAATATTCTATTTCTGTTTAGGTGTTTCTTCTTGTGCTTGCCTATGTGGAAATGAATTAGAAGGTGGTGTTAGGAAGAGCAAGTACAAAACTGGTCAGATAAGACTGCTCTAGGCAAACAACTTTTAAGTAATCATGACTGTGCCAGTGACTAAAAAAGATGCTCTTCCCAGACATGAGCCAAAAATTGCACAGCTGTTTTGCTAAGACGAGCGCCTACAAATCCCAAAATGCCAAGCATGTGCTGGAGAACGGAAAGGGTAAGTGGCCTGCAGCTTCTGGAGGGGAAAGAGGAGAGAGCATGGAGCAGAAGAAGTTGGTCTGTGGGAGGAGTAGTAAGCTTTGGCAAGATAGGAGTGCAGATCTCTTGTAGCTTTTTTTTAAAATAAATACAATGTTGCTTGTGTGCCTGTGGGTGAATAGACAGTGGTTGTTGGGAAGGAAATGTTCTGAGTCATTAACCAGTGGGTGACCACTGGCTATCACAGGAAAGGGTCTTGCAAGTGCCTCATGTTAACATGGTGGGAAGCAGGAGGACTGCCCCCCTTGCGATCTAATATAAAAGTGGTAGAATGGCAAAGTTGCACTTGGAGGGAAAGGTAGCAAAATGTAAGCTGGTTGGTGCATACTTCCTGGCCTGATGATGAGTACAAATCACTGCTTACATTGCAATCATGAGTAGAGTGTGGTAGACTGGTGCTCCAGTTTATAACAGGATAAACTACAGAGGTACTCTATGGGAGAAGTTCAGGTAGATGCCTGTCAGTTACAGGTGCTTTCTATATGCAACACACATGCATTTAAAAAAAATTCAGAGACTTAACATGTATGTTTTGGAAAACAACCCCCTCCTTCACAGAACCTTTATGCTAGATCCACTCAGTTTTCCACAGACGTTTCATTTTATATATGCTGTTGTTGAGTTTTTATCCTGTTTGCATCATCACTATAGGAATGATTTGATGAACTGGGCATAACCTTACACAGCAGTTTTTCACAGTGTTTCCTTTTCTCAGCAAGACACGAGCTTCCCTGGCAAATGTATTGTATTTGTATTGTATTTTAAATTCTTCAGGTATCTCTGGCCAATAACTTTATAAGGTATCCAGATGTCTTTGCTGCCAGTCAATCTGACTCCATCTGCTTTTTCGATCTGAAGCAATTAAGCCTTGCTGTGTGGTATTTTCAGCCACTCAGGTCTGTCAAAAGGGTGTTAGGAAGACACCCTTCTCTCTGTCAGTAAACTGTTTGAAATATTTGCTACTCCTAATCCTTTCTGAATCATAAAAATAGCAGAGGGCAGTAAAATTGTATTTTTATAGTGTTTCCAGATGTAACTCAGAAAATCTCCCTCAACTTGTAAAATGAATACAATGTAATCTTTAGACAATATAGAGAGGTATATGGTACTCTGCGATTTGCCCCTTTACCAGACTTTACATGTTGTCTCTGCCTGAAACTTACAAGTTCTTGTAGAATGTCTGAAGTGATATTGGTTGCTCCTTTTAGAGCCCTGACTAAGTGTTTGCCTATCATGGTGTGGCACCAGTACATCCTACAGGCGATTGTTGCTAACATGCCTGGATTGGTATGGGCTCTCTCCACTAGGGACATTGCAGAAATTAAAAATTCACAGCCTTTTCTTCAAGGTCTCCTACAACACCCCAAAAAGCCATTGCCTGCTTTCCTCAGGCAGACCTCATGTTTGTCAGAGTACAGGTTTGACCTTCCAAAATCGGGACTTTTTCATCTGGTAACATCCATGGTCCAGCAGGACCCCGGATGTTCCTGGACCAGGCAGTCCTGGTTAGCCCCAGTGGCAAGAGGGCTGGCCGCTCAGAGCCTAGCGGGGCTGGGACTGGTGCCAGAGCCCCGGGAGCACAGCAGGTGCCGCAGCAGCCCCCGTTGCAGGGCCAGGGCCAGAGATGTAGCAGCACCAATAGCAGGGCCGGGGCTGGAAATGCAGCAGCTGCAGCAGCCCTAATAGCGGGTGCAGGGCAGTCCGGGCTGCTGGGGCTGTAGCAATATGGTGGCACGGCTGGGGCTAGCAATGGGGAAGGAAGGTGGTATGGGGAGCTGGTAGCAGGTGACCTCCTCTGATCTGGCAAATCCTCTCATTTGGGACTAGTCAGCAGACCTCCATTTTTGCGCAACCCCCCCCTCTTGTGCAAGAGCCATTCTGCCACTTTTTTGGCAGAACGGCTCTTGTGAAAAAGCTCTTTGTGCAAAATGGCGGCTCATTAAGTATGCAAATGAGGCATGGCAATATTTAGCGCTTTGCCTCATTTACATATTTTATTATGCAACACAGCACATTATAGACGTAGCCGTAGAGAATATTTGAGTAAGAAGATTGTTATTCATTGTTCAGATAATCCCAGTTCTGGGGAACAGACTTTTATAGAGGTCTACTAGTAAAGTACAGGTTGGACCTCTCTGGTCCAGCACCTGACCAGTCCCAAACGAGAGGGCAAGAGCTCTTCCACAAAAAGACAGGAAACATGAATTTCTTGCGCAAGAAACCCTTATGGCTAAAATTGCCATCAGAGCTTTCTTGCACAAGAGAGCGACCACACTGCCATGGATGCTGTTGTGCAAAAGCACATGGCAGTGTGGACGCGCTCTTGTGGAAGACCTTTTGCACAAGAAGCCTGTAGTGGAGACATAGCCTCGGGCTATATCTAGACTGGCATGATTTTCCGCAAATGCTTTTAACGGAAAAGTTTTTCTGTTAAAAGCATTTGTGGAAAAGAGCGTCTAAATTGGCACGGACGCTTTTCTGCAAAAGCACTTTTTGTGGAAAAGCATCCGTGCCAATCTAGACATGGTTTTGTGCAAGAAAGCCCCAATCGCCATTTTCGTGATCAATCGGGGCTTTTTTGCACAAAACAATACCGCGTTGTCTACACTGGCCCTCTTGCACAAAAGCATTTGCGCAAGAGGGCTTTTGCTTGAACGGGAGCAGCATAGTATTTCCGCAAGAACACTGACAATCTTACATGAGATCGTCAGTGTTCTTGCGGAAATTCAAGTGGCCAGTGTAGACAGCTGGCAAGTTGCCAGTCTAGATGCAGCCTAGGTGTATGGGTTACATACTTCCCCTAGGTGAGGAAGCACGTCCGAAGATTCAGAGATCTAGTTGAGCTCCAGGACAAGCCCCCACTTGTAATCACCACCGGGCAGATTTGAACCTAGGAGCTCTGGAGCTGAGTATAGGAGCCTCTACCCTCTGAGCTAAAAGCCAGGTACCTCCCAGTCCATGCTGTAGAGGTCTCTTGAGCTGTTAACTTTTGCTGTGGTCTAGGTACCACTTGCATTGCTCAGTAACCACACTAGGCCTACATCTACACTGCAGGCTTCTTGCACAAGAAGGCTATGTCTACACTGGTGGCTTCTTGCGCAAGGGTTCTTGTGCAAGGAGTCGGGCACAAGAACACTTCCACACTGCCATGTGTGAGATGTGCTTTTGCGCAAGAGTGCCCATGGCAGTGTGAATGCGCGGCAGGGATTCTTGCGCAATAAAACTCTATAGCTAAAATAGCTTTCTTGCACAAGAGAGCGTCCACGCTTGTGCTTCTTGCGCAAGAGCTGCGCTCTTTTCTTACAAGTGTAAGCTGTCTTGGCAAGAGCTCTTGCGCAAGAAGCCGTTTCTTACCATGCCGTACTGTACATCTTGCGCAGGACCAGGTAGGCGCCGGAAGTGTAGACATAGCCGAACTGTTTTGTGCGAGAGTTCTTGGGCAAAAGGTCTTCCACAAGAGTGCATCCACACTGCCATGTGCTTTTGTGGAAGAGCATCAATGGCAATGTGGACAATCTCTTGCGCAAGAAAACTCTGATGGCCATTTTAGTCATAGGGGTTTCTTGCACAAGAAATTCATGTTGCCTGTCTACACTGCCTTCTTCTGGAAGAAGAGCTCTTACACAAGAGTGCTTATTCCTCATGGGGAGAGGAATAATTCTTCTGGAAGAAGCCCTATTTTCCAACACTGTACTGTAAATTTACCTGGACAAGAACGGCTGTTCTTGCGCAAAAAGCCTGCAGTGTAGACGTAGCCTAGGTGTGTGGGTTACATTTGCAACATACTTTTGTATGGGAGTGAGACACACACTGCTTACTCTCTCACCAGGAAAAGAGATTCAACAGATTTTGTTTGTGTTGCTTTTGTCAAATCTTTAGGATCTCTTGGATGGGCGGAGTCACCAACACTGTGGTGCCCATAACTACTCAAATAGAGACACCTTGGCAGGCTTAGGCGTATGTGCTGAATGAATGATGGGCACATCCCAAAGGATACCCTCTATGGCAGGGGTTTTCAAAGTTGGGTCGCAGGCCCATCTGAGTAAGCTGTTGACGGGCTGCAAGATGCTCCAATTGGCTATGGTTTGCCAGCCAAGGGGAGACATACCCTTCGTTGTAAAGCAGTACTGCCTAGATCTTTTTACTACATTGAGACTGTGGGAAAGGAGATTTGACTTAGAGCTAGGCCAATCTGATCAGTGTCCAGGCTGACAGTTTTTTATTGAGAGAAGTGAGCACATTCAGTTAAATTTTACAGGGAATAAGCCATAAGTGAGGATTATGTTAGGCACATGTGTGTAATTACTCATTTACTATACTCAGGGGGAGCTGTGTGGGCTCGTCTACATTGGCCCCTTTTCCGGAAGGGGCATGGTAATTTCACGAGTCGTAATAGGGAAATCCGCGGGGGATTTAAATATCCCCCGCGGCATTTAAATAAAAATGTCCGCCGCTTTTTTCCGGCTTTTAGAAAAGCCGGAAAAGAGAGTCTACACTGGCCCCGATCCTCTGGAAAAAAAGCCCTTTTCCGGAGGATCTTATTCCTACTTCGAAGTAATTCAGCCCCTGCTTACAAATCTGTTAATCTCTAAAGTGTCACAGGACTCCTTGCTGTTTTTGCAGATGTAGACACAACGGCTACGTCTACATTGGCCCCTTTTCCGGAAGGGGCATGGTAATTTCACGAGTCGTAATAGGGAAATCCGCGGGGGATTTAAATATCCCCCACGGCATTTAAATAAAAATGTCCGCCGCTTTTTTCCGGGTTTTAGAAAAGCCGGAAAAGAGCGTCTACACTGGCCCCGATCCTCCGGAAAAAAAGCCCTTTTCCAGAGGATCTTATTCCTACTTCGAAGTAATTCAGCCCCTGCTTACAAATCTGTTAATCTCTAAAGTGTCACAGGACTCATGTCTACATCTGCAAAAACAGCAAGGAGTCCTGTGACACTTTAGAGATTAACAGATTTGTAAGCAGGGGCTGAATTACTTCGAAGTAGGAATAAGATCCTCCGGAAAAGGGCTTTTTTTCCGGAGGATCGGGGCCAGAGTAGACGCTCTTTTCCGGCTTTTCTAAAAGCCGGAAAAAAGCGGCGGACATTTTTATTTAAATGCCGCGGGGGATATTTAAATCCCCCGCGGATTTCCCTATTACGACTCGTGAAATTACCATGCCCCTTCCGGAAAAGGGGCCAATGTAGACGTAGCCATTGTGTCTACATCTGCAAAAACAGCAAGGAGTCCTGTGACACTTTAGAGATTAACAGATTTGTAAGCAGGGGCTGAATTACTGCTTGTTATGAGCCAGCTAAAAGGAGGGAGCTGCTCTGGGGGTGGGTGTGCTCACTACAATTGTTTAGCTCTGCAAGATAATTAACTGTTGATATGTAAATACAGCTCATGCCAGGAGGGGGAAGGAATCCGAGGTGTGGTTATGTAAATCCAACTCAGCCAGGGCTGATGAAAGATCAGTGTTGGAATGGAATGTGGTGTATTGTAAATAATTTGGGGCTGTTGTGGGGGTCACAAATCATGCTACCCCTAGATGTGGAAACTGTAAAACATGACACCAGTGCTTGCAGGAGAGACACCATCATTGTAAGAGGTCTCCAAGGAACAAGCCTCCCCCCTTCCAGGGTTGAGTGAATGGAGTTAGGGGAGGGGCTTGAGTCAACCTGCTTCATGTCTGCCAGGTGTGAGCTGTAAGACTGGCCCAACCTGTCTCTTCCCCTCTTTTGTTTTAAGGACAGATCTGAAGTAGATTCCATTAGGAGTCTCTTTGCTAGTCCAGTGAAAGCTCCTCTTTTGCCAGTCTAGGTGATGGCTAAAGAGTTGAAATCACTGGTTTGGCTGGGAGCTAGACCCATTGCAGCCAGCGGAGTGGCTGGTGGGACTGGCTGGTGGGAACGGCCGGCGGGTGGCTAGTGGAGCAGCTGGTGGGAATGGCTGGTAGGAGCGGCAGCAGGCGACTAGCGGAGCAGTTGGTGGAGTGGAACAAGACAGCTGTTGGAGCGTGGTGGAGTGGCTCGTGGTAAAGGCTGCAGCAGAATTGTACGGAGAGGAGGCGCCATCGGTCTCGGACCACGTAAGGTGCCCCTATCAACCCTTCTGCCCCCCTTTCCACCCAGTTTTGGAGGTAGAACCCTACAGGTGAACTTTTGAAGTCTGGGCAGCACTGACCAGGGACAGAGACTTTTGGGGTGTCGGACTCTGGGGCTACGTCTATATTGGCACCCCTTTCCGGAAAAGGGATGCTAATGAGACGAGTCGGAATTGCAAATCCACGGGGGATTTAAATATCCCCTGCGGCATTTGCATTTACATGGCTGCTGCTTTTTTCCAGCTTGGGCATAAGCCGGAGAAAAGTGCCAGTCTAGACGCGATTCTCTGGAAAATAAGCCCTTTTCCGGAGGATTTCTTATTCTTGAAAGTAGGAATAAGAAATCCTCCAGAAAAGGGCTTATTTTCCGGAGAATCGCGTCTAGACTGGTTCTTTTCTCCGGCTTATCCCCAAGCCGGAAAAAAGCGGCAGCCGTGTAAATGCAAATGCCGCGGGGGATATTTAAATCCCCCGCGGATTTGCAATTCCGACTCATCATATTAGCATCCCTTTTCCGGAAAGGGGTGCCAATGTAGACGTAGCCTGGGAGATTTTGGGCTGCTGGACTCCAGAGACTTTTGGACTACATCTACACTGGCAGCTTCTTGCGCAAGAACTTTTTTGTGGAAGAGTTCTTATGCAAAAACTCTTCCACAAGAGAGATGTGCTTTTGCACAAGAGCATCCATGGCAGTGTAGACGCTCTCTTGCGCAAGAAAGCTCTGATGGCCATTTTAACCATACAGGCTTCTTGCGCAAGAAATTCATGTTGCCTGTCTACACTGGCCTCTTGTGGAAGAGTTCTTGTGCAAGAGGGCTTATTCCTTGTGGGGAGAGGAATAACTCTTCCAGAAGAAGCCCTGTTTTCCAACGCTTTACTGTAAATTTACTTCTGGAAGAATGCTCTTGCAGTGTAGACAGCCGGCAAGTTTTTGCAGAAGAACAGCTGTTCTTGCGCAAGAAGCTGCCAGCGTAGACATAACCTTGGGGTGTTGGACTTTGCTCATGGTTTGGGCTATAAACTCTGTTTGTAGTATTTTCCCAAGTTAATGCCATGTGACTTCTCTCTCTGTTTCATTAAATGTTTCTTTTCTACACGCAGACTCTGTGCTTGTGAATGGAGAAGCATTGCCTCGCAGAGGCGCCCATGGGTGTGTAAATTTCCTAGGGTACTGGGTAGGGGCTCAAGCCAGTTCTATGTGAGTTGGACCCCTAGATATTGAACCCGGCCCTGGTTGCTGCCGGGCCTACCCGGCAGAAGGGTTACAGATTTATTTGGGCATAAGATTTATTTGGGATTTATTTATTTTCATGGGTAAAATCCACTTCATCAAATGAATTGGAGTAGAAATTACAGAGGCAGGGATATATATAAAGTAATAATATAACAAAAGAAAGGAGTTACTTATCAAGTGCAGGCCAATTTAGTCAGGGTGGATGTGATTCACTCACAGCAGATGATGGGGAGGTGTGAATAGCAAGAGAAGGACAAACTACAAAGGCCATTTTCCCTCTCTTGCTATTCACACCTGTCCATCAGCTGGTGTGAGTGAGCCACATCCTCCTCTTCCCTGGACTAAATTGGCCTCATTAACACTGGTCCTACACTTGGTAAGTAACTTCTTTCTTTTATTACACTAGTATATATAATCTCTTTGCCTCTGTAATTTCCACTCCCATTAATCTGATGAAGTGGGTTTTATCCATGAAAGCGTATGCCCTAACAAATCCATTAGTCTTTAAGGTGCCACAGGACTCCTTGTTGTTTTTTCATTTACAGTAGCCTGTGTGTATTGAAACAATACTCTTAGCCAATGTTTCAGATTTGCACTTTACCCCTTCATGAAAGTCAGTTTATGAAATTATAATAAAGCAGCCACGACATGACACAGGATGAGTTCAGTGGCCAGCTATGGCCATTATGTTTATGCATCAGCATCTGAAAGAGAGGAAAAATGTTACTGAGTTGCTTGATTTTTGTAGACTTCTCCATTAGTCATTGTACAGAGGGTTTACTAATAATTTGCAGTTTGTCAGCCTTGCAATTCTGTCATGGGTCTGAGAGTCTGTTCTCACTTCTAACAAGCCATAGTTCTGATCACCTTCAAGAACAGATAGGCCCTTCATCAGATAGTGAGACAGCCCCACCTTGCTATGTGATTCTACATGAGCAAAGTAAAAGACCCACAAAGGGTCTCTAGACCCCACTATAAACAGATGTAGTTCCACTGACCTACTTACCTAGTTTAGTCTATATGTTTTTCTCCTTAGTTGGTTCAGGATCAACAATCCAGACTGGCCCGGCCAATACATAACCATGGAGACCAGACTCTGGTTCAGACTGCTCACCTGGAAAGTTTTACAAGAATATTATTGACAGACTAAAGGATCATAGACACTGTACTCTGTTGGCTTTAAACCTACTGACATTCTGAAGCTGGGAAGTACTCATGTTTTACACTATCAGCTCAATATCACAGGAGCCAGTTAACATAGAGGATCAGAGTTTGAAAGGTATTGAGGTACCTTGCTACCTGTAAAAATGTACCCCAGAGTATTTTAAGTATAGCCAAATTCTCCCTGTTTAAACCTACCCATTTTCTTCTTGGTAGGGTCACACTGGCCTCCACAGGTCCAAATGCTGCCAGATGATACTTTAGGAGGAGAGCAGACCATGACTGTGCAGTGCAAATGCACCTGAGTAGAAAGAACAACTTGTTGGTAAGGAATCTATTTGTTAATTTTACCTTTCCCCGACTATTTACCAAATCTATGCTTGTACAGGGCAACCTCTGTCAAATCTGTCATTGAATCTCTAGTTCTGTGTTACAAAAAAGATTCTAAGAGAGTGGTTGAGACAGGAGGTTTTAACCCACTAGGCAGCTTATTAAGAAGCTCATGATAAACGGCCTCATGTTGGTTTCTAATGAATTTGTGAGATGTTACCTGAAGTTGAAAGGACTAAAGTTTTTTTTGGCCCTGGTTACCAGAAGCAGCTACTTTGAGTAGGAAGAGCAACTGGCAAGGCATCCTAAAATGGACAACCCTTGACCGTCATCTGTTTCCTTCCTTCACCCCCAGGCTTGCCAGAGACACAGATTAACATTCTAGGTCTGCTGCCAAATCCATCTGTTCCTCTGCCCTCCCTGTGACGGGGCATTCCTTATGCTTTATGAAAAGTTGCTTCTAATATGAATGACATAACTGGGAAATGCTTCATGCAAGAGGGTTCATGTAAGGTATCCCAGGCAAGATTATGATTTACTGAATGTGATTATCCCATTTGTATGCATGCAATGGAAAAGCCAAACAGGGTTTAATGGCTCATCAGTTAGTACAATGGACTTTGCATTCACTTGTTCTTCTTAGGGACCTACCATACTGCTTCTGACTCAAGGATGTTGTAGAGTCAGGTGACCTGCTCACCTGATACTAACCAAGTCATTGGTCTGATGAACTATTCTACATAAGGCTGGGGAGAATCAAAGGTTTCCTACTTTAAGGAAATTCTGTGTAAGGCAGAAAAGGAAAACAAGGATGGCTTTTAGTTTGCTTTTCTTCTATCTGCCACCCCAAAGAGATACTTGAAAACACCCCAAAACAAAAAGGTCTATAGCTGAAAGGGTAGAGGAAGAATTTCTGGACCCAGGCCAAGATGACACCTAGCCAATGCAGGATTCTATCTGAAATAATTTCTAGGGTGAGACATTATTAGTTATATCCAGTTTCTTTAGTGACTCTAGCTTAGATTGTGTGCTCTGTATTATTTTCTTAGTAATCAATTTTGCTCTATTTGTTAGCTCTCTAATCACAGTGCTGTGTCTACACTGGCCCCTTCTTTGGAAGGGGCATGCTAATTTTGAACTTGGGAATAGGGAAATCCGCGGGGGATTTAAATATCCCCCGCGGGATTTAAATAAACATGGCCACCGCTTTTTTTCTAGCTTGGGCAAAAGCCGGAAAAAAGTGTCTAGACTGGCGCAATCCTCCGGAATAAAGCCCTATTCCGGAGGAGCTCTTATTCCTACTTTGAATAGGGCTTTATTCCGGAGGATCGCGCCAGTCTAGATGCTTTTTTCCGGCTTTTCCCCAAGCCGGAAAAAAAGCGGCGGCCATGTTTATTTAAATCCCGCGGGGGATATTTAAATCCCCCGCGGATTTCCCTATTCCCAAGTTCAAAATTAGCATGCCCCTTCCGAAGAAGGGGCCAGTGTAGACACAGCCTGCAGTTTAACTATGAAAAGGTGTATCTTGTTTCTAGTTTATCATATAACCCAGTTTATATAATTTCTAATGGGAGGGAGGTGAGAGACATGCATACACATTGAGGAAGCAGGCAAACTTAATATAACTCTGGGTTGGTCCCCAAGGGGGCTGTGAACATCTGGGAGCTGGAGTAAATCCCTTAAGCCGAGTTTCCCCACAGCTGTTCTCATTGTCTGTATTTTATTCAGCTGGGAATGGTCCTGCCTGTGTGCTTTGCTAGAGGAAGCCTTAGTGCCTGGCTCAGCAAGACATGGTTAAAGCGAGGTCCAGGTTGAAAGAATAGGCTCTCCCAGTGGTATCTCAGAACCTCATTTGGTATCCCAAGGGATCTGAAACATCATACTCCTCACTAGCCAGGCATTTAAGTTGGCTGTTGGATGGGATGGAATAGAAGCACGTGAGCTGAGTGGTATTTCATATGGCTGTTATGGCACAGGTTGGTTTGCCTGTTTGACTTTGTGCCAAACATTTGAGTTGAAGGACCAAGAATCTGATCCTATAAAAAATAAGTGTCAGAAACTGTATAAGCATTATATACCCATACCAGGCCTTTTAGTTTAGTCCAGCAAGTACCACATTAAGACACTAAAACTGTGTTGCAAGATAAATTTTGGCTTTTGAGAAACCAGCCAAACTAAAGTATCCATCAGTCAGACTTAGTGGCCTGTCAGTCGTCCCCCAGGTAGCTAAGTCACAAACTCGGTGTTATCCTTTCAGGCATTTAAGCTGGGCCTATTAATAGAGGAATTTAGAATAGCATGTTTAAGTCTGTTCCTCAGTATAAATATATTTCCTCTATTTAGAGCAGGCAATGTTAGAATATCATTTCAGAGCCTAGATTCTCTAACTTCTCTTAATCTTACCTGGCCTAGCAAACGTATCATCATCCTTACTGCCAATCTTTTAAAGTGAGGGGGATGTTTCACTCTCCTGTTAACAGAGACTGGATAGAACTCTGTGACAGATTTGTTGTTTTCGTTCCCACAGCTATTTGAGAGATCAGAGCAACAACACAGTTAGATGTTAAAAAAGTGCTTCTGATGATCAGTTTGGTCATTAAAGCTACTTCTACTTGCCTATCCACAGTAATGTTCCACTGTGAGGTGCTGTTGAAGTCTGAAGACCCAGTCATCCAGCAAGTATTCAAGTGTAATTCAACATTGGGTTCCTCATCTTTTAGCTCTATCTCAAAAAACATGGGTGCCAAGGCAGGTTGAACTATTGCCATATTTGGTTCATAGAATTCCATGAAAGATTCATCTTGAAAAGAATGGGTTTGGGAATTTTATTAATTTGAGAACCATTTGATACAATCCTAGTTTTTAAAGAAGAAAACTTATACAGAGGCACTGGAATATTTTTAATAGTGGGGATGCTGAAAAAAGCTCCCTCTACCACTGTCCACTCCTCCCCTCAGACCTGGGGCTAGGAACAGAGCTGCGTCTATGGGAAGGTGGGATCCAGACAGTGGTAAGAGGGCCTAGGTTTGGGCCACAGCCATGGATGGGCACACAGATAGGTCCTGGAGATGGGGATGGCAGCTGGGACCCCAGGTGCAAGACCTGGGCACGGGGCAGCAGCAGGGACCTCAGGTGAGGGGCGTTTCAGCTATTCCCCCTCACCTCTAGTTCCCTCACCTATGATCTTACCTTTGGATACCTTTGCAATTATATTCAGAGCTTGTCTGGTCCTCCTGTATCCTACAGAATATAAACATTAAAAATGGTGTTTTATAAGATGCAATTAAACCCTTGAGATTAGGAGTTGTAAGCATTCAAGTCATGCAAATGTTTTAAACTGGAGGGAAATAAAGTCACCTACCTGACACATTTGATCTCACCATCACTGTACCATAGCCAAAAGGAGGGGATCCATTTGCAGGTTGGTTGCTAACCACAGCAGTATGGGTCAGTTTCTCTTTTGTTGGGTAATAGCACAAGACTGTCAATCTAAAATAAGAGAACTATTGGAGATAGTATGGTAAGAGTGCCTAGGAAGTGAGTGGAGTCAGCGAGCAGCAGTCCTACCTATAATCTGGATCTCTTGTGATTCTAGGCGGTCCCCATGCTGGGAGAATCTCTTTCTCATAAGATATTTCATTTTCATAAATAAGGCGATCACCTTCAAACTGTGTGAGCCAAAAATTGATTAGAATTTGAGTTTACTGAGAAAGTGGGGAAAAAACCCTCTTTCCAGTGGCTTACCTTCAGTGAAGTGCCACAAGTGGAAACGTGGAACTGGAAGAAGGCTTTTTCCTCATTAAATTCTTTGGGCTTGCAGCTGCTGTCCTTTAGTTTTGTTTTGCCCATGTCAATAGAAGGAATAGTTTTCATAGGGGTAGAGACTGTCACAGTTCCATTAGGGTAGCATACTAAGACAGTCAGAGAGGCTGTTAAATTGAGGAAAGGCATCACATTCCATTTTGTAGAGCAATACCTAGATCTCGCTTACCTATAAATTCTGAAGAATTGAAATTGCAGCTCACAGAGAATGTTTTTATGGTCTCCAGAGTATTTGCTTTCTTGAGTACAAGGTCAAACCTAGCTTTGAGTTGCTGAAAGGACACTTCCTATAAAGAAAAAGACAATATTTCTCCAGGCAAAATAGTTTACTGATCATAGAGAGAAGGCTCTCTTTAAACACTAGCAAAGATATAACATCTGAGACAAGCATGAAGATATAACATTTGAGACAATCGCGAAGACTTAAGCCTGACCCAACATGGGCCACAAGTCAAGTTTACTGGTGCAGACTAGTTGGGCATAATCCTAAATGCTTCACTGGCGATTGTATAGTAGCCTAGATTTGTATTATAATGTAGATTTTTGCATGAGCTAAATGCAACTATAGCTTAGTCACCCCATTAGCAGAAATTCTTTATCAAGAATCATTTTGAAACACGGTGCTTGACCCAATATGGATGAGTCTTAACACCTGACAATTTTGTGTTTGCTACACAGGTCTGGGGGACCATTTCAGCCACTGCACTGGGTAAATAAATGCAGTGGAATCATAAGTTAGAAGTCAGATCTCTTGTTGTGGTTTTAATTACTTATTGGAATCTTATTTTCCCTTGATATTTTCTGCAGTAGAAGTGGTTACTGTAATGTTATATGGCAAGCCTGAGGGTGGACAGCCTTTCCTTCACGATAAGAAACCTTTTAGATAACAAAGCCTTACAATATCGTCTGCATACCTCATAGACAATCCCCATAGCAAACAGAGGTACTTGCAACACCAGATGGGTAGAATTGGTAGTCAGGAGATACCTATCTGAGAGCACAGTATGCTGATTCAGAGGTCTGTTACCAACGTACAGATTCCAATACTGATGCAGAGCTGAAATGGGAACTGCTAGATACAGGTTCTCTTTATCACAATAGCCAACTGCTTCTGGTAGTTCTGTGAAAGAAGCCAGGATGTAGATTGGATATACAAGTTTCAGCTACAGTATTTATTCTTATCATGGAAAAAATGTTTGTATTGATACAATAGACTGTACTAAATCCCTACTGCTAGACGGTAAGGTATTGTATACAAGATATGGCTGAAAGTCCCAAATGATTAGCAGCTGCCCAGCTGACTTAAGGATAAACTCCAACCTTAGTAAGACTAGTTGGGCTTTATTTTATCTCTGCCATCTTTCAGCCCAACCCAAAACATGTTTTCTAAGCCATGGCCTACAATAGGGCATTATTTCGAAATAATAAGCAGCGCATCCACTCTACCAAACTGGATATTTCTAAGGCTGGTTATTTTGAAATCTGTACCCTTGCTTTCCTGGATGAATAAGCATATTTTGAAATAAATGACTCCTGAACTAACTATTTGAAAATAATTTCCAAGTGTAAGCATGCCCTAAGATGAAGGATCAGAAGGATCTTGTGGCCAGGCACATTGTGAAATCCAGAAGTTGGAGAGACTGTCATACAGTAGGTCTTAATTGTTGACTCTCTGACCTATTTGGACTAATTTTGCCATTTCTAGAGATTATAGAGCAGTGTTTGGGCTAACTGAACTTTATCCTGGATGTGAAAGCAGGTTATATTATAGGATAAGTCAAAATCAAGGTCTGCAAAATATTACCAGTATATGCAACATACTGGAGTTGACTGGCTTTGGTTAGTTTGACTTTTTTCATTGGCCTCGACTTGCCATTTCTTTTAAAAAATGGTTTCTGACCCATGACTAGGTTTTATTCCTTTAGTATCTCAATTATCTTTGACAGAATGAAGAAGAGCTGCCATCTGAAAAGCAACTTAACTTTATTGTCAGTAATGAGCAATTATAGAGTGGGATTTTCCCCAAAAGCTCTCCTCACTGGTCTAATTTGGTTCCCATTGAGGTCAATGAAAATCCTGCCCACATTATACTAGTATCAGCCAGTCCAGAAGGAAGCTTACCAATATCAGCAACCACACATTCTACTTCTGCTGGATGATTATATGGTTTCTTTTCAGGACCCACATCTAGCGTATAATTAACACGGAGGGTATATTTTGTTTCATTTCTATTCACATACTGAAAGAGAGTCAGAAGAAAGTGAAATCTCAGCAGCATTTGCTTCCAGCTCAGATAAGAATGCACTTACCCTGCACACCTGTTTTTGTTCTCCACAACTGAAAACAACATTGATCTTCACATAACAGCCCTGTGTGAGCTGGTCCAAGATTGCATTGAAGGGCCTTTCCTTCCTCACTCATTTCATACAAAAGGAGTATAGCCCATCCCTACCATATTACAAACTCGTGCTGCAAATGTATCCAACCCCAGGCTTCGATATCTATTTGTAATCTGCCTAGCATTTACTCACTTGGTATGCTGCTTAACTCATAGTTTGAACTGCATTATGGAAAAAGCAGCTTGATGAATGATTTGATGTTGGTTGACTGCAGTATGGCAATAAATGATCACTGTGTTTTTCTGAAGTAGGCAGTCCCATCCCAACAAGTAGTTATTTAATAGACTGGATAAGGTCCTACAGCTGTACAGTCTGTGCATGACTCTTACCCTTGCCAACATCAGAAGAAGCCACAGTTTGTAAGTTTAGTCATACCTGAAGTTGCTTTTCTCATGCAGTCTTGTTATACTGCAAGGCAGGTGCTCAAGACATTTCAAACAGAATGTTAATTCTGATCAGGCTGGTGATACCTTCGTTGGCATTGTGTGACTGGTGGTTAGTAATGCCAGATGTATGTTTTGAACAATGGCTGCCTTAACATGTTCACACGACAGTCATAATTAGGGCCCTACCAAATTCATGGTCCATTTTGGTAAATGGAATGGCCATGGAATTTTAAAATCCTTAGGTTTTGTAACTGTGGGGATCCAAACCGAAAAGGGATTGTGTGGGGGAGGGTCACATGACTTTTCTGTGTGTGGAGGGGGTTGTAATATTGCCACCCTTCTGTGTTGCTGCTGGTGGCAGCACTGCCTTCATAGCTTGGATCTCAGCCAGTAGCCGCAGAGTTTTCTGCTTCTGGGAGAGGTTCACTGAGGTGGATCTGACCTGGCCCTAGGAACAGCCTGTGCTGGGGAGGAGGAAGTCCCATTGCTATCCAGCCAGGGACTAGCACTTGGAGCCTGGTGTATGGTAGGGTCCACCAGCCCTGCCCCTTCCTAGTTCTGGGCCCAATTCTCTGGATTAAAGGGGTCTTGGGCTGGCTGTGTATGTGGAAAGTGAGGGTGACCATTGCTCCCCTCTGACCAGAGTGCCCTGGCATGGTTGCCTACAGTACCTACCCATAAGGCCAGCCTTGTCCCCCCAAAAGTGACAGCCCCCCCCATGCTTTGAAACCCTCATTTCTGCTTTGCTGCTGACAGTGAGGCTATCTTCAAAGCTGGGTGCCCACTCAGCAGCTGCCCCTCTCCAGATATCTAGCTGTGAAGGCAGCACAGAAGTAAGGTTGGCAATACAGCAATCCCCCTCCACTAGCCCGATTCCAGAGGGGAGACCAGATTTTATGGTCCAGGATGTGTTTTTTATGATCGTGAATTAGATAGGACCCTAGTCAGATGTGTCATGTTCTCTAACATCATAGCAGAGCTGGCTGGGAATTTTCCAATAAAGTGCTGGAAGTTAAAATGATGATTCAACAGAACCATCCCTGTTTGCAGGAAAGGGTTGGTTTCAGTGAATTTTGACTCTAAAGCTTTTTGAAATGTCAAAATATTTTGTTGAAATGTTTCCCAAAATGTTCTGTGTGTTTTGTTGAAAATTACTTTATTTTTTAAAATTTAGGCTCCGTCTATGCTATGTGCTAGGGGTGTGATTCTCATCTAGCACACATATACTTATGCTAGTAAGAATATAAATAGTAGCGTAGCTACAGAAGAATGGACAGTAGCATGGCTTACCCGTACTGTGTACAAACCCACCTGAACTTCATGGGTACATAAGCAGCACAGCTAAGCTAAGCTGCCACTGCCTGTTGTTACTGTAAGGGCGGGGTTTTGACTAGCTTGACCTTGAAAGATTTGGGGGTTCATGAAAATTTGAGATTTTTGACCCAGTTCAGGACAGTAAAGTTTCAATAACTTGAAAATGTGTGAGATGGGAAGAACAGTTTCCTCCTGAATTCTACCTCATAGCTTCCTTATCTTACCTCCTTTAGAACTGTAGGGTCATCAAAAGGAACTTCTAAGTTAAATCCTTTTGTTCCATTGGGAAAAGTAATTTCATAAACATTGTACCCATGATGCTTTGCCTCTCTTGGGGAAAGTGGCACATTTCCTATTGTGATTGTCACCAGAGACACATCAGGAAGAAAGGATCCAAATGCAACATCAAATGTTCTCTTCTCTGGAAGAGTATCTGTTAGGTTGATAGCATATGATTACTGCAAATAGAAGATTAAATAAACACAACATGCCTGAAGGAACAGGCCTTACTTTCTAGAGATCTATTATAAGAGTTATCCCTGTGTTACAGTCAAGGAATTTAGACTAAACAAATATTTGGGATATGTAATATGGTAGTGCTACTATATTAAAGTGTCGGTGATGGATAGGAGAAGTGCTGGAAGCAATGGTGACTAAAGGGTTAAACTCAGGTAGCTAGGGGGTGTTGGCAGGGAGCCAGGAGAGCCAGTGGGAAAGGGAGTTGAAATCTGAATTGAAAAGATATACCTGCCTACTGTTTTCTTTGTGGGTTTAAGTTAGGAGCTGGAGGAAACAAGATGAATTGAACCAGGCAGAACATACCTACAAGGAATACTGGGCATGGAAATGGACAGGACCTTGAAGCATGGATCATGAGTAGATAGGAAAATGTATATTTAGTCATGATCAGGTTATTTTCTTTGTTTTGTTAAAATTCTCTTTGCTAAGTCCATGTGCCCCCCCCCAATTCACTGTATCTAAGCTGTAGCCCTGAAATACAATTTTCTCTGTTTTAATCTGTTCTTTTTCTCAGTTGCTCTGTAACACCTAGCAACCAAGTCGCTTTATCGTGTATATCTTTTTGTTTTGTTAATAAAATCACTTTTTTTTTAAGGCGATGATTTGATTCTTGTTTTCTGGAAGGCATCAGGAGGTCTGTGTATGCATGCCTAAGACTGAGAGGTCAGCTGTCAGGGTACGTCTACACCACAGAGGACATTGAAGCTGCCGCTGTCAATCTTCCAGGGTTCAAATTAGTGGGTCTAGTTAAGACAGCTAATTTGAATGGAGAGGGGCACTCCTGTTGATGCTGATAGTCCTTACTATTGAGCTAGCCACAGGAGGGACTTACTGTTGATGACTGTTGGTATTCGAGGCAAGAAAGGTGTAGTGATGGGCTTGATCACAGTGTACTTGGTCATATGCCAGTCTACATCTGTCCAGATATGATCCAAGAAAAAGCTGATACTATAGATTACTCCATGGACTCCATTGGCCACAGTGCTCTAGGAGATAAGATTTCAGACCAAGGAGAATTGAGCATGGATAGGATTGCAGGTTTGTCACACTTGGGAAAAAAGTCAGAGAGCGCCCGATTTTCCCATTTGTCCGTGACTTTTTCTGTGTATCACACCCCCACAGTGGTTGCTCCTGACACACAGACCTGTGTCCCGCTCTCCATTCTGGGTGTTCAATGTCACCGTGTCTTATCCAACTCCCTGTTATGACTGGAAGAATGTCTCCCATTTTATCCTCCACTCTAGTAATGTGCTAGAGTTGGCCAAGATAGTTTGTATCCTGCAGACACACTGCATCAGCTCCATCCCAGTGCAGGAGCTGCACTGCCCAGCATAAGGGGCAGGACAGTTAGGAATATGGTAGATTCTTTGCTGGCATCATGTACATTGCAGTTGAAGCTTCAGAGGGCAATTTAAGCATAAACTTATATTTGGGCAGGCAACCAAGAATCAGGGACTGACTTTCCCTAAGCCTTTCTAAAGTATACCCCAGCTTTGCTCAAGATGAGACAGCTATTGAGACCTTCATAGCTTTTTAATACTCTTAATTCACTTTAATATCTGGAAGAAGTTAGCATCATTCATACAGCACATCTCCACCCATCGGTGCTGACTCTGTGGGTGCTTCAGGTCTACAACACCCACAGAGAAGATTAGCAGGTGCTCAGCATCCACTGGAGCATCCAAGCTCCCCCTCTCCTTCCCTCCCCTCAGCACCTCTTGCCTGCTGGTGGCCCCGCTGATCAGCTCCTCCCTCTCCCTGCCTCCAATCTGTTTTGCAGCATTCATGAGCTGCTGAGCGGGAAGGGAAGGAGTGGGAACAGGATGTGTTTGGGGGAGGGGTGCAGAAAGAGGTGAGGCAGAGGTTTGGGAGAAGGGGTGGAGTGGGGACAGCATCTGGGGCAGAGGGGTTGAATTCCCAAGCTAGAGAGGAAATTGGCACCTATGTCTCCACCAGCAACTGGGTTGATGGACTACCGTTTGGAAGTTTTTGACCTTTTCCATTAAGCTGTTAAGTTATGATAGGTTCTCACTAACCTTTAATCTTCCCTCCGGGGCTCCAATGGGTATAGTAATTTGAATGTGTGTCTTGTTGTGTTCCAGAATATAGTTCTGTTCAGGCTGCATTATTCTTTGGCCATCGACTCCCACTGAAATGTTTTGGGTTACAAAGGTGGATCCTTGAGGCACTAGTGTAGGGATAATGTTTGGCACAGTCCAAGTTATAGAAGTATCCGAGAAGCTGGTGCCATCTGTTGATTCAGATAATCAGACCATTCTTCAGTGCAAGAATTTGTATTTCTAAAGAAGCAGGATTGAGCTTGATTTCATAACAGCTGCCGCCACCTTCTCCTCTTCTTTACCATTCCATCCCATCTTCCCATTCTATCCAGGTATTTCTTTGGACATCACGAGAGCATAAATTATCTAGCAGAGATTATCCCTCAACAATGGCCATTTTGTCATAAGAAAACCTGGTATTCAAAGTAGTCTGATCAATGTCAGATGAGTTACTACTTTCTTACAAAGATACTCACTAGCCATGCTAGGCACCTTCCTCTTAAATCTCCTTTCCCTCTTAAAAGACACTCCACAACTTCCCATTCTTTATTACACAAGAAATCTCACCTTCTTTTGGTGTTGCAACTCTACCCTAGGCATTACCTAAATATGACTCCCAACCCAGTGGTAGAAATAGGGTTTTTTTGGTCTTGATACTCAGTTGCAAGTTTTTTTGATACAGCTTTTTTGATGGCTTATTGCCTTTTTGTAAAGGTCGGTATAAGGGTGAGGGAGAACTGAGAAAATGAATTAAGGAAATCCTACTTTGGAACACCTCTAGGATAGGTTTGTTTTTACATTGCTTCTCTTGAACAGCCAGCTGCAGGTAGGCCCAAAGGAAGCGTTTTCTACTAGCTTGCTCAAGTGGCTGTTCTTAGTAATCTTGGTAAATTGTGAAGCGATTCGTACCTATAGGACATGAGACAGTAGTGTCAATCAACAGAAGCAACCATCTCTGCTTGTACATGGAAGTGGAACTGACTGTATTCATACTCACACCATTAGCCTATGGAAAGATAAGAAAAACTATTGCTAGAAAGAAAGAGAGAGTGGAAACAATATTACTCTGAGTCCCACTATAAGAGCTACCACTCACCACTGTAAGTTTGGATTCATTACTGGAATATGGAGCACGGAGGAACACTCGAGCCAGGGTATTATTGAAGCTGTAACCCAACTTGGCTGCATCGCTTACCATTATTTTCTTTCTCCCTGAAGGAGAAAGAAAGATCAGTTGCCATACCTGGTACTCAACTTTTTTAACCTGAAAGAGAAACATAGTTGGATGAGATATAAGTGAACCAAATTATTCTGTCATTAAGATTTAGGCTCAAGGGAATAACATTTGAGGACACTGCTGGCCTAGCCCAAGCCGGAAGTGTACATGCCTTACATGAAGGCAAGGCAGCATGCAGCTTTTGCAGCCAACTTCCAGAGAAGCCACATGATCTTTACCTTTGGAGCTAGTTTATATTTGTGGGCCTGAAAGAGTTCCCACAATTGAGAGGCCCTTTAGTGCTTTAGGTCAGAGCGACTCAACCTTTTGATACCAGGGACCAGCTTGCTGCCTTCCTAAACTGTGTCAGGGAGATCTCAGGAATTGGTGCCAGTCCATGGACTGGTCACTAAGGGTTTGTCTAACAGCAATGTTATTTTGAAATAACTTAGTCCTCGTCTACGCAGCAGGCAGTTATTTTGAAATAATGTTGAAATACTGTCAAGCTGGAAGACTTCTTACTCTGTCTGACTCTTGTAATCCTCATTGTACGAGGAGTGAGGGAAGTCGGAGGAAGAGTGCTCTATTTCGAAATAAGTGCTGCGTAGACACTCCCAATTTCGAAATCAGCTATGCAATTGATGTACCTCAATTTGTGTAGCTCATTTCGAGTTAAGCCCTGCTGTACAGACACACCCTAAAAAACATTGCTTTTGGTAACTTCACTCCCTTAGTGTGCTTTTATTGTTGGAGCAGCCTATAGCTCAAATGCCAGACGAATTTAAGGAATAAAATTCATACAAATGGCCATATTTTGTTATTACATCCACTTTTCTCTTCTGTAGTCTAGTGAGCTTGTTATAATTTGCACAGTGTCCCTTATCTATGAAAGTTCTCCTCTCCTGGGAGGCTGACTTGCATTTCCTTGAGAGCATCTCTGCCTTTCACGCTTTTCTAGAAGAGCTTATAGGGTGTCAGAGGTCAAGAATGACAGAATCGTCACCCAAGCCATTGATCTATGTAGGAGAGCAAGGGAGCCAGGGAAAAGTCATTAGAAAACATGCTCCTCCATACCTCTGGCAGAGCTGACATCCATGTTGCAGTATCATCATCTGAAATTGCAGGAACATCAGTCTTCACTGACACCTGGAAATAGGGCAGAAAGAGATTTTGGGCAAACATGAATACAGCATGCCTTTATGTCCTGAGGAGGCAGGGAGCTTTGAAGGAATTAGTGTCTCAGTGATGTATGAAGAGCATTATCAAGCTACATGGGATAGCTCAGTGGTTTGAGCATTGGCTTGCTATACCCATGGTTGTGAGTTCAGATCAGGAATACCCAAAATACTGAACTTTACAAATTTTAATCTATTATTAAGCAGATGCACTTTGTCTGTAGTACATATGTGAAATTGGCAAATGTCCCTATTGCTCAAGTTGAGAGCTTTTCCTTATCCCATGATATAGGTAGTGTAGAGTAAACTGCTCGTGCCAGTGTTAGCTTAGAGAGTGCACTGATTTGCAGAGAACTTCAGTGTTACAGCTTTTGATGGATAAGTTACCTCCATATAGTTTTCTTCACATACAATTTCTCTTGGAGCCCACGGAGAGTAGGTACAGTATATAGGGTAGGTGTATGTGGCAGCTCGCCTCATGTCTGGAGAGGAGGACACTTTTATGTTTATAGTAAGAGAAAACAATTCATCTGCCTAGAAGAAATGGAGTGCAAAGGAAAGTTTTCTAGTAATTTAAGAAAGGACTTGTTAGACTTAAGTAGTAACTAGTATTCTTGCCACAGATTTAGGGCATTACAAGAAGTCAGAGTTAAAAAATGTGTTAGCCATAGGCTGTTTCACTGAAAAGAATAATCAGGATAATTATCCCACTGCACTGACCAAGCGGAGATGAGACATTGGTAGTATTTATCTGGATAAAGCCATTCATGGTCAACCCTATACAGGCAGTCCCTGACTTACGCGGATCTGACTTATGTCGGATCCGCACTTACGAACGGGGCTTTCTCGCCCCGGAGCTCACAGACAGCTGTCAGCCACCTCGACCTCTGGGCGAGAAAAGCTGCTCCCGGTGCCCCTGGTCTGCTGGGGACTGTCTCCAGCAAACCAGGGGCATCAGGAGCAAAGCTGCAGCCCTGGCGGGTTTGCTCGCGGTGCCCCTGGTCTGCTGGAGACGGTCCCCAGCAGACCAGGGGCACCGCGAGCAAACCCGCAGCTGTGGCGGGGTCCCATGCTTCTGAGACTTTGCTCTGGCAAAGCCTCAGAATCGCAGGACCCCGCCGAGGCTGCGGCTTTGCTCGCGGTGCCCCTGGTCTGCTGGGGACCGTCCCCAGCAGACCAGGGGCACCGCGAGCAAAGCCGCAGCAGCGGCGGTTCCCGCGCTTCTGAGGCTTTGCCAGAGCAAAGCCTCAGAAGCGGGGGAACCCACTGCTGCTGCAGCTTTGCTCCCCGTGTCCCTGGTCTGCTGGGGGGGGGGGGCTCAGCTAGTGTGCCCCCCCAGCAGACCAGGCTTTTGTTGTGGACCCTGGGGCAGAGCAGCTGGGGCGCTGCCGGTTGGTCCCGCAGCGCCGCTCTGGGCACTACTGGACCAACCCGGCAGCACCCCAGCTGCTCTGCCCCAGGCGTCCTGATTCAGCCGCTGCTGGTCAGTTTCAGCAGTGGCTGAATCAGGACGCCTGGGGCAGAGCAGCTGGGGTGCTGCCGGGTTGGTCCAGTAGCGCCGAGGAGTCGCGCTACTGGAGCAACCCACCAGCACCCCAGCTGCTCTGCCCCAGGCGTCCCCAAGTCAGCTGTTGCTGAAACTGACCAGCGCTGACTACAGGAAGCCCGAGGCACAGTTGCTCTGCCCTGGGCTTCCTGGAATCAGCCGCTGATCAGTTTCAGCAGCAGCTGACTTGGGGTTCTTAAGTTGAATCTGTATGTAAGTCAGAACTGGTGGTCAGTTTCAGCAGCGGCTGAATCTGGACGCCAGTTCCGACTTACATACAGATTCAACTTAAGAACAAACCTACAGACATACAGATTCAACATACAGAACAAACATACAGATTCAACTTAAGAACAGTCCCTATCTTGTACATAACCCGGGGACTGCCTGTAACTCAGTGATCTCCAACCTTTTTACACCCAAGATCACTTTTTAAATGACAGACCAAGCCAAGTTCTACTGCCCCGCCCCTTCCTTGAAGCCCTGCCCTCTCTATTCTCCTCCTCTCCATCACTTGCTATCCCCAATCCTTATACTGCTGCTTTAAAAAAAAATTCTTCTGTAGGAAGAGGTTTTTCCAACATTTGGCCTGTCTAGACTGGACCAAATGTCAGAAAAAAACCCCTTCTTTTGGAAGCCACCTTATTCCTTGTGGAAAGAGGAATATAGGGGTGACCAAAAGAGCCTGTTTGCTCTTCCACTAAAAAGCGGAAGAACAAACGCAACCCTGGATGCAGAAGAGTTTTTCTGGGATATCTCCAGAATCCTGAAAAACTCTGCAGTCTAGCTGGACCCTTGCTGTGTTGAGACAGCATGTGTAGTCTCTGGGGTGGGAATGAGGGATTTGGGTGTGGGAAGGGGTGAGAGGTGCAAGCTCTGGGAGGAAATCTAGATGCAGGATGAGGTGGAGAAGGGGACACTGGCTCGGGGAGGAGGCTCCAGGCTGGGCAGTGTTGGGATACTAAGCAAGCCACAGGCTTGAGGATGTGAGGGTGCAGGAATTTGGGTTGGGCTATGTGAGGGTCTGAGGGTAGGAGGTTCCAGTGTTTGATAGGCTCAGATCTAGGGTTTGGGGAAGGGGGAATGCAGGAGTGGTTGTGGTCAGATGGGGGCTTGGCCCCAATTGGGGGTTTGTTGGCCAGGCTTCATTTTTAAATAAAATACTATGTTAAACACAAAAAGTTTCTGCATTGTCTTTATTTATGAGAATGGCAGGAAACCTGCCTTGAGTCAGGGGTCACTGACCCATAGAAAAGTCATTTGGGAGCAGGGGACACAGTACTGGGGAGGGGTGCTAGTGGGTTCTGGGGCAGGGAACAGGGTGCCAGTGGGGGCAGGGGAGAGGAGGCAGGGTGCCAGGACAGGTTTCTGCAGAGGGGAGCAGGGGGACAGATTTCTGTAGTAGGAGACAGGGTACCAGAAGGAACTGGTTTCTGCAGGGGAGGTAGGGTGCCAGGGGACAAGTTTCTGCAGAGGGGGGTCAGGTTTCTGCAGCAGGGTGGGGGAGGGCAAGGGAGAGGGAACAGGGGGCCAGGAGGGCGGGGGACAAGTTTGGGGCAGAGGAGAGGGAACAAGGTTGGGGGCAGGGAGTTCCCTACACCAGCCACGGAGGGAAGCCTCCGACCTGCGCTCCCTCCGGACTGACCACAGGGCAGCTGGGCTGGAGCAAAGAAAAGTGGCTGCCCAGCCAGCTGGCCATGGTGCTCAGCCAAGGTGCCACCAAGCTCCACATGGGCAGGCACAGAGGGGAAGCTGGCACAGAGGGGAAGCTGCCGATCAGCTGGAGCGCGGGGTAGCCTCTTTCAGCTGAAAGCCACAGCCAGCTGGCTGGAGTGTTTCAGCCCTCCCAGCTCCCACCATTCCTCGCAGCTACTCACCTGTGGTGTTGCTCGGTGAGTAGCTGCTCCTCAAATGAGGAAATCTAATGTAAATGCACTGTGCAGGTGCGCAGTTCAGAGAGGGCTCAAGAGCTACTCTTAGAGCCCCTGAGATCTACCGGTAGCTTGCGATCTACTGGTTGGTGACCACGGCTATAACTTCACCTTGTATTTACCTCAACTGGCATCACCAAAATAAATACTACCTGTATCTCATTTTCACTTGGCCAGTATACAGAGAGAGCTATCCCAATATGAGATACTTGTTCATCTATGAAAAGGCCTTTTTGCTAGAAATTAGTATACTTACAGTGCCATTAAGCAAAGACCTAGCAGAATGCAAAGCTGGTCACTGTTCTTCACACAACTTCACCCCATTTCACAGCAGAGTAGATTCTCACTGGAACTTTTTACTTTACTTGAGTCCAGAGCTTCTGTGACTTCCCAGCACTAGGCCAAGCACTTCAGTGGGTGATGTATTGTAGCCAAGGTGTGGCAAATAGCTCATCCCCTCATTGTTACTAGGGTTCTAAATCACACAAGCTTGTCACTGGCCTACACCTGAAGGTCTGAATTAGGACACAAAATACCACTCAAGTTAAGGCAGTAAGTGCCTGCCAGAATAAGGCTACAGATGCTGCCTTTTCAGCAGAGGCCTACAATTCTACTACTTTCCACTGAGAATTTCAAGACTCCCCAGCAGCAACAAGGACAAGTTTGAACTAGCAGCTAGTGAGCAACAACAATCTCATCTCCCCTCCACACAGTCAGCATGACTTCTCATGTTCCCATCATGCCCTGCTGAGAAGTCACACAGCAGCCTAGTCTGGTGGCTACTCTGCATTTCCTCTAGCAACTGTTTGAAGACCAGACCTCCATGGTAGGCTTTGGGCCTCACCTCATTTGCCACATGACAGCCAAGTACAGAAGCCCGGAAGATAGGATTGCCCCACACATCTTCAGATAGGACATAGCCACAGCGAGCAGCCATTTTCTCCTCAAGCAAGACTGTGCCACCAGAGGGATCTAATGACAAGGAAAAGACACGTCTCTAGTGAGTAACAAGACATGCAAAACAGGTGGGAAAAGCTTTCGTGATTCATTTGATGTGGGTACATCAGGAACATGCGTTCAGAGTGACATTTAGATGGAGTTACAACCCCCACCACCATTCAGAAGGTCAGTTTAACTTGGTCAAGCCAGCATGCTCCTTTAAGAAGCAAACAAGACCATGCTTTCAAGGTGAACGTGACAGCTCTGTACTTTCACAAGACTCAGCTATTACATTATCTTACTGCCTAATCCTCTGTACATAGTATCCTGTACCTCAGATGTCTTGAGGAACCATTCAGAACAGTTTCCTGAAATATAACTGTCAAGTCACCCAAATTTGGTGCTCACCTCTGTTTGCCAGGGTGCAGCATTCTAGTGATCATGGAGGGATTTCATAAGAGGTACATTTTTAGTTGGGGAACTAGGCAACTGTTTGAAGAATAGGAAGTGCTAAGGGAAAGCTCATTAGCAGATGATATGGAAGAGAGATAGGTCTTTTTTAGTGTGATAGGCTGCAAGGGCTTAATCAGTGACTGATTGATACTCAGTAACTTGGAGAGTTAGTAACATTGTATTAAGTGAGTTGACTATTCCTTCAATTAAGGAGCTAGTTTAGTCAACGACTAGATGTAGGAATCAACATAAGACTAGTAGACAGAGTTTAACGAGCAGCCATGCCTAGTACTTATATAGCCCCAGTTACTGGAGAGTTTGAGCACCTCACAATCTTTAATGTCATACACCCCTCTCATGTAGGGAAGTAGTATTGTTCCTACCTGTAAATAAGAAACTAAGTGACCCAAGTTCAGCAGCAGAGTAGAGACTCAAACCCAGGTTTCCAAAGCCCTAGACCACAGGACTATCTTTCCTCCTGTTTCCTACTTACCTTAGATGTAAGGCTGTGGTCACCAACCAGTCAATTGCAGGGTCAACTGAGTCCGGGATCAGCTGTGGAGTCCCCAGCTGACCCTGGGCTCCCCGCAGCTGCGCCTTTGAATCACGCGGATGCGTGGTTTAAAGGGACAACCACCAAATAGCTGATCCTAGCGGCATGCAGCATAGCATGGACTCTGAGTCCCCCACTGATCCTGGGCTCCAAGGCTGGGGACTCTTGTGCATTTCAAAGAAGGCACCCGCATGCAGCCCAGAGTCAATGGGCTGTAAGTGGAGTTCTGCATTCTTTGAAATGTACAAGAGCCCCAGTAGGGGCTCTTGTACATTTCAAAGGAGGAATGCGGAAGTACCTATCGACTAGTCGATGGAAATTCCATTGACTAGTTGACTAGTCAATTAACCACATTTTAACATCCTTACTACCAACAATGGCCAAGGCCATAGCTGTTAGGCCATTAGTAAATTACATCACTCTGCTCCAACCATCTGCCAGCTTTTTAAAACAACATTTAAACAGCAGGCCCCTCAGCAGCTAACTTACAGGTTCTGCATTTAGAGGCAATTTTAGAAGTTCCCCAGCCTGCCCCTGGCTTGAGATCTGCCACTTTGGTACTCACCCACAATCTCCAGAGTGAAGAACTTGCCCTGCAGGAAGAGTTTGTCCAGTTTCACCCAAAAAATCCTGGAGGGGCAGCTGCTCTCTACAAAACCTGGGGTGCAGAAAGAGGAACAGAGGCTGAACAGCAGGCAGTTCCTAGCCCTCTCATGAAAAGAAAAGGGAAATGTTAGTGACAATCTCTTGTTGTATCCTTTTACCCACCTGGGGGAGCTGCCTGCCCCATTTGGGTCCTTCCTAGCCTGGGCTGGAGCCAGAGAAGGAGAAGTGAGATTCTGCAATACAGACAAGTGCTGGGGTGATCAGAACAAAGCAACTGGAAAGAACAGGGGGTGGGGGATGGGATCAGAGTCCCTTTACCTGCAGAGCAATCTGCCTGCAGCCTCCATGCTTTCCCACAACCCCAGGCAAGTGGGGCTGGATTGCAAAGGCTCCTCCCCTCTCTGGCATGCTGACATGGAGGCTGGGCCAGCCTAGGAATAGCAAGGGGGGAGCTGCTGCTGGGCCTGTTCTAGAGCATAGGCCACTCTCTCTTTTGGATTTCCCAGTGTAACTCCAGGAGGAAGTGTTTGTTCTAGGGGCTGGATGGGGGCAGGTTGAATCCTCTTGTATGTCCTTTAATCTCATCTGGGGCAGAAGAGGAACTTTCCACAGCTAGATGTTTGTGTGCCAGGAGGCGCTGACATGGAGGCCATTGGAAGCAGTTCTCGCAGATCCTATTGTTTTGCCCTTAGATATGGGGCAGTTCTGTAGCATTTCCCCAGCAGGTTTTCATGTCATTGCTAAATGTCTTCGTGACCCAGCAATGCCAGAGATAGCAGCTCTGTGACAGCTGCCCTTTGCTTTTCTGAGGCCAATCCTGCTTGCCCTTTGGTTTGTTT
Organism: Pelodiscus sinensis; assembly: GCF_052426305.1. Lineage (NCBI taxonomy): Eukaryota > Metazoa > Chordata > Testudines > Trionychidae > Pelodiscus > Pelodiscus sinensis. The sequence goes on from NC_143054.1 coordinate 21,020,102, forward strand.
GATCAGTTTTGGTGAAAACTTTTCACTCTCTCCTGAAATGCTCAGCTGTAACCAAGAGGGTCAGAGAGGCGTGGCTCTGCTCAGTGATCAGCCAGACTCAACATGTTAGCAGAGAAGACAGCTAATGGTTTGTTAGGAGCTGTATTACTGGGAACAACAGCATCATCCACTTGTGGGAATGGGAATGGGAATGCTACTACCTAGGGAGGGGAATTCAGAAAGTGTATGTTTGGGGTGTCATTCTGATAGACCGAACTGGGACTTTTGCAGTGGCTTGGATGAATTTCACCTGTTTCCTCTGGGGTGTGTGACACACAAACTGGGGCAGTGAGGAAGTTCAGTAAGGTAAACGTTCTTTTCCTGTTGAACTAGAATATCATATCTGAATAATGGTGGTGGCCCCCCTCTAATACCCATTTTGGGGGACCAGAACCATTGTTAATGCAGCTGGGGCCTCATTCTTCTGAGCATTAAATTCATTCACTTGTTTGATTAGCTCTGTTCTGTTTTACGAGGAGGTCAGGTTTATAATAGTTTCTTTTACGTTGGAGAAAAGCAAGACCTGGGAAGGCCATTTGCACCCATGATACGGAATTGCAGGTCTGCCTCCCCTTCCATCTGAGGATCTCCAGGCTCTTCCAAAATAATGGATTCATTCACACAGCTGGCCTGTGAGGTCTCTTTATGTAGGTGAGAAGCTGACACATGCTGTAATTCAATGATTTATATAAAAAGGTCCAGAGCATGGACCTACAGGTCTCCTGGTATTGTGTTTTGGCTACAGAGCCTTTTCCCTTCAGGGCTATGTCTACACTAGCGGGTTCTTGCGCCAGAAATATGCAAACGAGGCTAAGCGTGGAATATCGCTGAGCCTCATTTGCATACCTAATGAGCCGCCATTTTTTGCAGAAGAGGCTCTTGTGCCAGAAGGAGCATCTACACTGCCCCTTCTTGCGCAAGAAACACCCTCTTGCGCAATGCCGTTATTCCTGAAAATAATTAGTGAAGCGGCATTGCGCAAGAGGGTTTTTCTTGAGCGAGAAGGGGCAGTGTAAACAGCTCCTTCTGGCTCAAGAGCCTCTTCTGCAAAAAATGGTGGCTCATTAAGTATGCAAATGAGGCTCAGCAATATTCCATGCTTAGCCTCATTTGCATATTTCTGGTGCAAGAACCCGCCAGTGTAGACATATCCCAGGAATGCCTGATCATTTAATGAGCTTCACCCAAGCAGAGAGGTCTGGCCCTCAAGCACCGATTAGAGAGCAAGATTTGGGGCTTGTCTTGCTCCACACGTGCTATGGCTCCTGGGAGCACACTGCCCATCCCTTCCAGCCTGTCCCTATGCATAGGGGTAGCCAAAATGCTCCATGAGCTGTGCTGCCCTACCCCAAACACCACTCCTGCAGCTCCCATTGGCTGGGAGCCGCTGCAAGGGCAAGGCCTGCAAACGGGGGACCAAAGTAAAGAACTGCCTGGTCAGGCTTCCATGTAGGACCTGGCTGGAAGGGGAATGGTGGATGAGTTGATTCATGTGTGCAGTTCAAAAAGTGTTTTGGAATCCTTTGAGTTGACCGGTGCTGTACAAGTAGAACTCTGTTTCTATGTGGGGCTGGAACTGTGTTTCATATTGTATTGTAGAACTGGAAAATTAACACAGAAAGCTGACTTTAATGGGAGCTGCGAGGACTCAGTAACTCTCTCAATCAGGTTTGTTATTAGCGATTTAAAAAAAAAAAAGTCCAAACCTTTCAACCAGTGTTCAGCTTTCTGTCTGTCTGTGTCAATGAACCCCACAGGTGGCCTAAATAAATGTTTTTTGGTTCTAAGTGTATGGACCTTTACTTTTAATTGCCTCCCCTGCACTCATGGGCTACGTCTAGACTGGCGTGATGTTCTGCAAATGCTTTTAACGGAAAAGTTTTTCCGTTAAAAGCATTTGTGGAAAAGAGCATCTAGATTGGCATGGACGCTTTTCCGCAAGAGCACTTTTTGCGGAAAAGCATCTGTGCCAATCTAGACGCGGTTTTGCGCAAGAAAGCCCCAATTGCCATTTTCGCGATCGGGGCTTTTTTGCACAAAACAATACCGCGTTGTCTACACTGGCCCTCTTACACAAAAGCATTTGCGCAAGAGGGCTTTTGCCCGAACGGGAGCAGCATAGCATTTCTGCAAGAACACTGACAATCTTACATGAGATCGTCAGTGTTCTTGCGGAAATTCAAACGGCCAGTGTAGACAGCCGGCAAGTTTTTCCACAAAAGCAGCTGCTGTCTAGATGCAGCCATGCTGTAGGAGGTAATTTCTCAAAGGTGACCACCAGAAACTTTTCTTACAGCCACAGCCTCCTGGACTGTGATTGGGTGTGGGGAGGCAAACTAGAGGCTCCTCCCCTTTCCCGTTGCTCCTGAATGCCCTGGTTTGGTTGCTGGGGCTGCCAGCAGAGGTTGGGCCCTGCAGCCCCCTGGAGATACCTAAGGTGCAGTACTACAGTAGTAAGCAGTTGGTGAGTTTCCCCCACTTCCCAGGGTGGTGCTCAGGTTTTGGGTTTCAGCCGTGGGGTGGCAGAGCAGAAGTCTGTTCCTGGGGCTTCAAGTTCCAGCCTTGAGCTCTGGCCACACAGCTTCTGGCTCCAACCATATGGCTTCAGGTTACAGGGTCTCTGCTGCCACCCTCCAACCCCCAATCCAGGGCTTAATTTGGCAGGCTTGCCAGGGCTGAGTAAGTCTTCTGTGAAGAGTGATACTTGTAGGTTTGTTAATATCACTTTTCACAGTGGATTTTCTAGCTAGCAATAGATAAAGTTAAATGGTTCCGACATGTATGCTGCTTATTTATTTGTTTTTCCTAAACTAATTAAGTAGTTTAAGGAAAAAGTGTGAGAGCAGCCACCAGCAAGAGGCCGCCAAAAATTTGTCCCGAAAACCACTGCTATAGGACAGGTTAAAAGGAAGGGGCTAAGTAGTTTTCACTATATCCCCTATTATCATTTTAAGCTAGCCTGGGTCTCCAAAATACTACAACACAGAAGAGGCAGGGAGAGACTGGTAGCGAGTAGATGAATAATGTTCACTCTAGGATGTGTTAGTTGGTAGTAAAAAGACAGGGCTCTCTGAAATTTGATTCAATGAGCCAAATTCTCACTCTTTCCCATAAGGTTGCTGGAAAAACCCTGAGAGGGAAGGGAACCACAGGGCATGTGTATAATGATACTTCTGAGTTGTAAGGCATGACCCATGAGTTCTAACATGTACCACTCCCAGTGCTCCTATTGGATGACTGTGCAGAGATTATGCAGCAGCTGTGAATGTGCACTGCGTGTTTTGGCCAGCTCACAAATGCTTACTCTGCAGGCAGTGAAGAAGCAAGAGGATTAAAAAAAGGTAGGCTTTTTGGAGCTTTGCTACTAATACTGCATGTCTGTTTGCATGCTTCCTGGCTCACCTTTTGTTAGGCCATAGTGAGAAAATAAGTGTAGCCCTAAGGTGGCAGCAGAGAGCATGTTCTCTGACAGCTGTGCGGCTACCTGAGATAGTGAGGACCCTGAGGTATATGCTATGCTTATATATTCCTTCATCTTCTCAATATGGGGTGAATTTAGAAGTATTCTCATCACTGACAGGAAGATTCCATGTGCTGATATAACAGAGATACTAGCCCTAGTTTCTTTCTATGTTTTAATTTTAGATAAAGATTTTGGTTATATTGGTTTTAATTGTTACTGAGTAGAATGTGCCTTACTATAAAGTGCTGGCATAGTAAAGCGATGGAGGTTGAGAGAGGGAAAATGGCATAGTGATTGACTCTCAAAGCTGGAAACAAGGAACTCTAGGTTCTGTACCTAGCTCTGGTTGGGTGATATTGGGCAAATCACTTCAATTTTTGTGCCTCAGTTTCCCCATCTGTGAAATGGGGAGGATAACACCTACCTTGCTGGGGAGTCGTCAAAGAGTTTTTAGATCTCAGAGGAAAGGAGAATAATCATTAGTTAAGTTCCTGTGCTACCACAAGAAAACCCATTGTGGATAAAAGTCGCTCTCATCCATGCACAAAAGAATTTCCCTTCTCAGAGGCCTAAATGCCCCCACAATTATGTGAAGCTTGCACTGTGCAGGCATCAAAGGAGGGTAGGTGGCATGAAATCCAGTTGTGGGGCAGGTGATTGCAATATCTGTACGCCATTTCAAGCGTGGGCTTGGAGACAAGAAAATACAGTGGAACTGGCTGGATGGCAGGATCGTAAAAATGGCCATTCTGCATCAGAGCAGTGGTCCATCTACTCCAGGCTGCTTTCTGAGTCAATGGTCAACTGACAAGGGTCAGTTTCAGATGCTTCAGAGAAAGCTATAATACAATCACCATGAGCCAATGATTGGCTTATGCCCTAATTGCTAGAGTTTATATCCCTACTTAATTTTTTGTAAAAAAAAACCTTATTTGTATAAACATGAGCTTAAGTTGTTATGCTTATGCAATTTTCTATTGTCTTCTGTAAATACTGCATTCATGTTGACTTGGACTACAAAACACAGCACTCATTACCACTAATGTATTAATATAGGTGATTAGGCACAAGCAGTCCCTAATGTGACAAGGGACTTTCTTAAAAAAAACTTTGTTAGTGTTAATTTCTAAAAGAGCCATTAGTGTTTGTATTCTCTGTAACTGAACAATAAGATTTTGTTTGTTCTTTGTGTAAATTAAAAACATCTGTGTCCTCATATGAAATAGTTGTTTTTAAAAAATAAGCTGGTCTGATCTAACTAAATACCAATGCTGTGTCCATAATGAGTTACTATTAATATTTGGGAAAGGCAATCATCCAAAGCAAGTGTAATGTCAAAGAACTGGCGGGAGCACACATTTATTCCCTAAAAGTGACAGATAGAAATGCAGAGGTTAGAAAAACAAAATTCTTCTGGATGACTAATAGCGCTTAAATATGCCCTCTATGCCCTTCATAGTACTTGAAATTGGCTCGAATGTTTTGCTGTTACTCTCCAGGAATAACCTCCAAGATACTACTATCCTGGCATTTTCACTGCAGGGACAACACCTCTGTTCATTGGAGCCTGAATTCATGACCTGCAGGATATGTTGGAATACAATGTATTTAATTTGTGGGCTTCTCCCCCTCCCCAGTCTGGTATTTAATTGGATGAGTCTTTTCAAGCAAGTGGAGTGGGCAGACATATGTTTATTTTTATTTATCATCGTGCCTGCTTACAGGATGCTAGATAAGTTGCCTACATGCTTGTTTGTGAGGTTCTTATGGAAAGGAGTTTGCAATTTATGGACCAAGTTCTGTCCTCCTTCCTCATAATGAGTAGTATCTTACTCATAAATAGACTCCTGTTATAGTCTTGGCCTTCACAATAACCTCTGGCAAGGAGATCCACAGGTTGATTGTGAAGAAATACTTTTTTTTTAATCAGCTGCCTAGTAATTTTATTGTATGACTCCTTGTTCTTCTAGAGGAAATTTCTACTTGCGAATAAAAGTGGCAACATCTGGCCCGAAAGCTTAATAATAATCTGAACATGCCAAGGGAGGTGGTGGAATCTCCCTCTCTGGAGATATTTAAGAACAGGTTAGATAGACATCTGTCAGGGATGGTGTAGACGGAGCTTGGTCCTGCCTTGAGGGCGGGGGGCTGGACTCGATGACCTCTTGAGGTCCCTTCCAGTCCTATTATTCTATGATTCTATGATTTCAGTACTTGTACTGCCCCTAGTATCTGAGCACCTCACTAACATTCTGAACATTGCCTATGTGAGGTAGAGAGATACTGCTTCTCACCCCTTACTACAGGCACAAATTGATACATGCCGCATGCCAAGAAAGCATCTCTATTCAGTGCAGCAATTAAGCATGTACTTGTTATTGATTTCAATGGGAGTTATGCATATGTGTAAAAACTTTCCTGGACTGGGCCCCAAAACACCTTGTGTAAGATCTAACCCTCATCCAATTCCCAGGCCAGTACCTGAGTGCAAGTGTAATTCACTCTATTATTTATTTATATTTATAATGGTGCCCAAAATGCTTTGGGCTCTGTATAGACATGGAGAAATACATAGTCTTTGCTCGGAAGAACATTCAGGGATGCAGGTAGAAGAATGCTTTCTATTTCCTGGGTCTCTGACATGGGTCTGGGTTACAAAATGTTTAAATTCATAACAAACTAATATTGTCAGTTTACACAGAGAAAGAGAGAACTAAGCTGGGGATCAGGGTAGACAACCTGAACCCCTGGAGACCAGTGAGGATTATTCTGTTTTTTACGGGGCATTTGACACTAGTTCTGAACTCTGAATCTCAATGATTTTGATCGTGTGGCTGCAGCTTATTCTTAGAATAGTTCCTTCTGCAGTGGTCTGTTTGGCCACTGAGGTGTGTCGACCACCTGGAACCTGTGCTTGCTGCTCTTGTTATACTATAGTCTAAGTGCCTGGGTGGGCATATGCTATTTCTGTCAGTGCCTGAGTGCAATATCTGTACCGTCTAGAATTTCACAAGAAGCAGATTGGAGAGATGTTGGTTGTTCCTCCATCTGTAAAAAGGGGACAGTAGTATTTGTGGAGAATCATTAATTGCAGTTTTCAAAATGCTTCTATAATAGTGTTAAGATTCACTAGCATGTCAGCATAATTTTCCAGTTACTTAGCGACCCCTAAGTCCCATTTGCCAGTTTATGTGGAAAGTTGGCCTGTAGATCTTTTTAAAATTGTTGACAGCACAATAGAGTTGGGCCCAGTTTCTTTATAATGCCCTCTTCTGGGAAAACGAGTTAGTTAAGTTGGGATGAACCCAAAGAATCCTTTTGCTCGCTCATCCAAGCTCCCTAGGACAGCCCTGTGCACAGCGCTCTGATCAGTGGAGGGAGTGTGAGGAGAGAGGTTGAGAAATATTCACAGGCCTGCACAAGAATGTGAGAGTCATTTGCACCCCCATGGAGGCCCTGGATTTCTATACCTGCTCTGGGGTCTCTTACCCCTGATGTCGTCTTGGCAAGGCAGCTAGAATATAGATCTGCTTAGATAATTCAGCAAGCTTGTAGTTGTGCAACTGCAGTGGCTCCATCTGGGATTGAGTGTATCCAGTCAGGCGGCAGAAGTCTCACACAGCTGCAAGACTTCCAACAGCAGAGAGAGCCTCTCCTCAAGTGACTTTCCTTGATCTGGACCACTGGAGATGAGGCTGGTTGCCTGGCTCCTTTGCCCATAAACTTTATTACTTTCTCTGTTCCTCTGGCTCATAGTCTCTGGGTGCACTTTTGTCTTTTTCCATTGGGTGTCTCTCTTCACTTTTGAGAAAAGGCCTTGTCTGATGCTCCCTTGAAATAAGGGACTAACTTCAAGTGCTACTCTGGCTGGCTCAAATCACCCTGCATTTCAGGGATTCAGATGAGAACTTCGTGGCTTCGTGCCTTCATTAGGGTTGCTAGTTTTGGCTGGACATGTTCCTGGAGGTTTCATCACACGACATAATCTGCAATGAAAGATTACTTTTCAATTCCTGGAGATTCCAGGGCAATCCTGGAGGGTTGGCAATCCTAGCCCTCTTTCATGTGAAGGCTAAATTCCTGACTCCGCTCAGGTGCTGGTTAGCAAATGGGAGAGTGAAACTGGTTTTAATTCGGGACACGTCCATCCTGAAATCAGTAAACTGGCTGAAAACTTTGGCATAGGAGCCTCAACTGTGAAGGCTGGTGCTCTTTTAATTTCAGTGAGACCCACTCCATGCCTTTTAAAGGCTTTGTTGTAGTGTTTCATATGCTCCTCCCCATATGGAGAACTGGCTCCTAATCTGTTCCCAGTGATGCTTCTTGCAAAGTGTTCCTCTTGGGTTTGCTGTAGCCTCGGAATAACTTAAACCATGTCTTCCCGAGGAAGCCCTGACACCTGCAGAAGGGTGCGACGATGATTGGCAACCCTTGCTGGAGAGATCTGAGAGGTTGCTGGGTTTATTTTGGAAGCTCCAAAAGATCCATTTAGGCAGTGGAAGATAAAACACAAATTCCACTGGTTGGTGAGACCTGCCTGGAAGGAATCCCAGGTCTCCAGGAAACTGAGGGAGGCCCGATAGGTGGATTAAGTGATGTGTGTTCACATGGAGGTAGTACTGTAACCTGGCTGCCCTACGCTGCCCCTTATAGCACATTAAAAAATCAGCACTGTGTTGTATATTTTTAAGGCATGCTGTGAGGCACCCCGTAACGCATTGCAGAGTGGCAAGTAAAAATCCAACTTGTGAAGCAGCAAACCACAAGAGGGCAGCCTGTGTGACAGACAAAGCATGAAAGCAGCTGGGCCTGTCAGACAACCACAACATAACAGGTGGAAATGGTGCTTCCAGCCTCTATTATGAAGATAGAATGACTAACCCTGATTGTTCAGGCTCTCTGGGGTAATGCACCACATGGTCTGTGCAGCCCCACTGCTGCTTGTGCCAACTGCAGCACTCTTTTGTTTCCTTCTGGGCTGGCCCTTGCCTTTCCACTCCATTGCTGGTCTCTGCATCTCAAAAAACCCTTTTACTGTTACTGATGGGAACCATCTTTCATGCTGCTACTGTCCTGTCTTGAAAGCTACTGTGTTGCTTTCTGGATCTTATAAGAACATAAGAACGGCCGTACTGGGTCAGACCAAAGGTCCATGTAGCCCAGTATCCTGTCTGCCGACAGTGGCCAGCACCAAGTGCCCCAGAGAGGGTGGACCGAAGACAATGATCAAGCGATTGGTCTCCTGCCATCCCTCTCCAGCCTCTGACAAACAGAGGCCAAGGACACCATTTTATCCCCTAGCTAATAGCCTTTTATGGACCTAACCTCCATGAAATTATCTAGCTTCTCTTTAAACTCTATTATAGTCCTAGCCTTCACAGCTTCCTCTGGCAAGGAGTTCCACAGGTTGACTACACACTGTATGAAGAAGAATTTTCTTTTATTAGTTTTAAACCTGCTACCCATTAATTTCATTTGGTGTCCTCTAGTTCTTCTACTTAGGGAACTAATAAATAACTTTTCTTTATCGGCTCTCTCCACGTCACTCATGATTTTATATACCTCTATCATATCCCCCCTCAGTCTCCTCTTTTCTAAACTGAAATGTCCCAGTCGCTTTAACCTCTTCTCATATGGGAACTATTCCAAACCCCTAATCATTTTAGTTGCCCTTTTCTGAACCCTTTCCAAGGCCAAAATATCTTTTTTTGAGGTGAGGAGACCACATCTGTACACAGTACAGTATTCAAGATGTGGGCGTACCATAGTTTTATACAGGGGCTGGCAAAAATTGAAGAGAAAATGGCAATTTCTGAAGGCTAATACAGTAGCAGAACATTTAAACTTAGTGTGTGTCACCATGAGCCATTCACGGTGATGGAATCCCTACCATACAAGGTAGGCTACATGAGAATTGAAACAACACTATACCCTCTATGATAAAAAGCATGATCTTACTCTTAAGAGTTTTATAAGCCAGGGTTGGAAGGAGCTCTCCTTTGCCACTTTATGATGAAATGGGGGAAAAGACCTCACGCTATTTGCATAGTCACACTTCTGTGTTAAAACTCACTTAAGTCTTGTATGCAGGGGTCATGCAACATTGTTGTTTTTGTGCAGCTGAAGGGCAGCAGACCTGTACTTGCTCTCTGTTGCAAACCTAGGAAGCTCTCTGGTTGTAGATTAAATTAGCTGTTACCACTCGAGAGGTCTTGGAGAGGGTGGTAGAATGTCCATCCCTAGAGGTTTTTAAGTCTCAGCTTGACAAAGCCCTGACTGGGTTGATTTAGTTGGGATTGGTCCTGTTTTGGACAGGGGGCTGGACTTGATAACCTCCTGAGGTCTCTTCCAGCCCTATGGTTCTTTGAGTCATTGAGTGGATGTTTTCAGAGAACTATCACAATGTGAAGCATCAGTCAAAAAAAGCAAACAGACTGTTAGGAATCATTAAGAAAGAGAGAGAAAAACATTCCCATCAACTTCCCTTACTCCTCACGAGTAGTAGGAATTCCAGTGTTGATTTAGTGGGTCTTTATTAGACCCACTAAATTGAACGCCAGAAGATTGACCACTGCGGAGTCTATCTTCTCCATAGGCTAGATGTAGCCTAAAACTGACAATATCTTATTGCCTCTGTATAAATCTATGGTACTCCCACATTGTAAATACTGTATGCAGACATGGTCACCTTCTCTCAAAAAAAGATATATTGGCATTAGAAAAAGTTCAGAAAAGAGCAACAAAAATGATTAGGGATATGGAGTGGCTGCCATACGAGGAGAGATTAATAAAACTGGGATTTTTCAGTTTGGAATGGACTATAAGGTGGATAGAAAGCTGGCTAGATCATGAAGCTCAATGGTTAGTGATCAACATTCAATGTTTAGTTGGCAGCCAATATCAAGCAGAGTGCCTCAGAGGTCAGTCCAAGGGCAGTTTTCTTCAACGTCTCCGTGGATGAGGGGATGGATTGCACCCTCAATAAGTTTGTGGATGACACTAAGCTGGGGGGAAAGGTAGCTATACTGGAAGGTAGATACTCTGAGTGACCTAGACAAATTGGAGGGTTTTTTCAAAAGACATTTGAGGTTCAAAAAGGACAAAGCATAGTCCTACACTTGAGAGAAAAATCCCAAGCACTGCTACAAGCTGGGGATTGACTGGCTAAGCAGCAGTTCTGCAGAAAAGGACCCAGGAATTCCCAGAGACGAGAAGCTGGATATAAGTCAACAGTGTGCCCTTGTTGCCAAGAAAACTTAGTGGCATATTGGATTGTATTAGTAGAAACATTGCCAGCAGATTGAGGGAAGTGATTATTCCCTTCTAGTCAGCACTGGTGAGGCCAAATCTAAAATACTGTGTCTATTCCTCTCCTCCCCCCGCCCACACACAATCCAGAAAGGATGTGGACAAACTGGGGAGAATCCAGTGGAGAGCAGTGAAAATGATTCTGGGGCTGGGGTACATTACTTCTGAGCTTAGGCTGAAGGAACTGGACTTAGTTGTTCTTCAGAAGAGAAGAATGAGGGGGGCTTTGATAGCAGCCTTCAACTATCTGAAGGGGCATTTAAAAAAGGATGGTGCTAGGCTGTTCTCAGTGGTAGTAGATGACAGAAAAATAAGCAATGGTCTCAAATTGCAGTAGAGAAGGTTTAGGAAAAATCTGTTTCACTAGGAGAATGGTTAAGAACTGGAATGGGTTACCTAAGGAGGACTTGGAATCTCCATCCTTTGACATTTTTTAGGCCAGGCTTGACTAAGGATGTCATTGGTTAACCACCATTACTGGGTGATGTTTACTGGTTAAGCGGTGGCCGGCCAGGCTGGAGCGGCCCCCTGCCAATGGGATCCTGTTTAAGTGGTTAACCAGTTAAATGTAAAGTTCAACCAGTTAACTGATTAAATGGGACTTTACATCCCTAGGCTTGACAAAGCCCTGGCTGGCATGATTTAGTTGGGGGTTGGTCCTGCTTTGAGCAGGGGGTTGGACTAGATGACCTCCTAAGGTCTCCTCCAACCTTAATCTTCTATGATTCTAATTTTAGAAAAGAGACAGCAGTGCCTCCAAGCTGTCTTAAGCTATGTATGCCTCTGCAAAATCAAGAGAATGTTTCCAGACCATTAGCAGATTGCATTACAAAACCCAGTGCACATGCACATTTTAAAAACCCCTTATAATCTTCACAATTTGGAACCAATTTTCACCAGACCACTAAATGGCATAGCTATAATTTGGTCTGTGGGCGTGAGCCATGAAGAAATTTAAGTGCCTAGATTTTAGAGTTAGACAGCTAAATCTTTGTGTATGGAACCACTCAGTTCCACAAAACTCCCCTCAGCTGCTTCCTAGACATGGCACCTAATTTTCTGCTGTAAAAATTCTCTAGAGGCCTATGTTTTAGACCCTGGTGCATGTGCACTGCAGCTCCATCTTAGGTGTGTGGATCTCCCACCTTAGTCCTAGAGTGATTCACTAACTGGAAGTTTTCCTTCTTACCTTTTTTCTTGCCTATTTACACTGTAAATAGGAGCAAGGACCATCTGTCCTGATATGTATGCACACTACAATGGAATTCTGTTCTTGTTTGGTGCCTCTAATGTTGCTGTCATGCAAATAACAATTGCGCTGCCATTGGCTGTTGCCATTTCAACATTGCTTAGAGACGGTAGATAGCACTGAAGCTAAAGCAAATGGCCTCCAGCTGCCCATTTGCACCTGTGCTTCCACTATTCCTCTGACCCATGGAGCTGCACTGCTGGTGATATACCAAGGAGAACAAGTGTCAACAAGACCAATCAGGCTTCTTTGTAAGTGGGTGTATGTAGATCCAACACAGGGGGAGTCCGAAACAGTACAACCAACCTACTATGTGAGGTGTAACCTTCGCCAGCTGAAAGCTTGGTGTTCAGAAACAGCATTGAGCCAGCACAAGACCTGGTAGATGAGGGGAGTTGGGGTTTACACAAATTCAACAAATCAGGGTTTGCCCTCACTTGAAGCAAGAATTAACATCAGCTCAATCAGTGCCAGCCATCTTGCCCTTCTCTGTAGTTTGGGATCAGGTTTGATGCAGCATTTGGTGCAGCTGCATTGAGGCTATTCTTCCTGTGTAGGCAAGGACTTATTTCTACATTCCTTTGCACCTAAAGCTCCCCAGAGTACAAGGAGAGATGATATCAGGCCCCCAAGTCCCATTCTGTACTGATGTCAGTGAAGGATTAGAATCTAAGGCTTCAGTCAAGCTCTGCATGCCCACAGCAGTCAGCCAGGGTATGTCTACACAGCAGCATTATTTTGGAATAATTGACGTTATTCCGAAATAACATAGTGTGCATCTACACTGCTAGTCTTTATTTCGAAATAATGTCGAGCTGGAGGACTTCTTACTCCGACTCCTGTAATCCTCATTTTATGAGGAGTAATGGAAGTCGAAGGAAGAGTGTTCTTCCTTTGACTTCCTGCTGTGTAAATAGTCCCAAAAGCTGAATTCAGCTATTTTGACTGTAGCTACACAATTGATGTAGCTCAAGTTGCGTAGCTTAATTAGACTTTAGCCCTGCTGTGTAGACATACCCCTAGTGAGCTGCAATGATAGAATCAGAGACTTAACATTTACATTCAGCATGTAGAGGAATTTGCATTAAATATAAGATTTTTTTCTTTCCAGTAAACAGTCAAGTAATCATTAGATACGTTAAATAATTTTGTGGCTCCTCAGAAAATAACACACCATGTATTTCTACCTACTGAAAAATCAGATACCGTGTATCTAGCCCATACAATATCTTGAGCTGTGCAGTTCAACATAGATTAATGTAAGACATGTACAAAATATAAACTTCAGGGAGTTTGTGTACTTTTTGAAACATTGATTCCATTTTTTTAACGTTAAAATGTTTTTAAGTGGAATAAATTGTTTTTCTGGTTACAGTATATGAAAAACTCTTTGCAAAATAATTTATTATATTTTTCTTAAAATATCCATTGACTAACTTGGGATAAATCCTATCTCATTAAAGCAGATTTCTGTAACGTGTAGATTCATAAACAATTTATAAATAAATAGGAACAAAGGAAAATTGCATTTTATTGAATTTTCTGATGAGCTTTAAAGGATATACTGATATCTAAAACAGAGCTATGAAAGAAGTGAAGTACATCAACATGTTTCAAGGCTTCTAATATTTTTTCCAGAACATGAATACTGCAAATTACAAAATTTATTTCAGAATTATTACTGTTTTCTTCTTTTCCCTCAAGAATTGATTTTTAAAGTATAAAAAGATGCTAAAAACGTAAACATGCCTGCTGAAAACAAAATCCAAGAGAGCCTTCTATAACACTCAACAGATGCAAAAATTAGAGAAAAACTTAACACGGCTATTAAAAAGAAGCCAGGAACTTTTAAAACAGGATGATAGAACAACATTGAAAAGAATAATTTGTTGGGTAGGAAATGAGGATTCATAATAACATCAGTAACATGTCTGTGCTTCAAGCTGATTTCTGTTTCGATTTACATTTTATCTTATAAAAACAGCTTTTAAGAAACTTCCTCAAGCTTTATTCTCTCTCACAGACATTTAACACTTTCCCAACGTATAAAGCTTAGCCCCTCATTTTCAAAATACAAGTGGTGTATATGTGGTACGTTAAGATCTGGAAACATTTCATTATCTCCTTAAGAATGCCCTTTTACAGAACCACAAGTCCTGCCACTCATGCTGAAATGGGGATGTTAAAGCTAAAGAGAAGAGAAATTGAAACATGAAGCCGTTCAGCTGCGGCACAGTCTGTCAAAAAGGGATTGAAACACTAATCTTATTGTTGATTTGCATCAGAATCCTTTAACTTTCATCAGGTTTTTTTTAACCTTCTCTTGGAACATTTCCAAACTGATTCTTCAATCCATAAGTCATACCATCTTGACAGGCAGCTCAATCAAGAAAAGAAATTTAATATATCTATTAATTGAAAATATCCTTGAAGCAGTGCATTTAATATTTTCCTTTATTCAAATCATAAGACTTATTTGTGAAGGAAATGGGAAATTGAAACAAACTTTTCTTTTTCTTAAAAAAACCACCTTTCTAGAATACAGATGTACATAGGAACTTATTAAGTTTTTCTGAATTTTTTGTTGTACGCATGTGGCTATCTTAACCAAGAATGGGTTCTGTGTGTGTGTGTGTGTGTGTTTGCATATGTATAAAGTAATTCTTCTTTAAAAAGAGAAGAGTGGAGAAGATTTAGTGCTGCAAATAGAAGTTTTACAAATGGATTACATTTAGAATATTGTAAAAATGCAGAATACGAGAAATTCAAGCTATAAGGTCAAGATATCTTGCTTTCAAAAAAACCATTCTGTGATTTTTCTCATCTGCACACCTGGGTCTTCATATGCGCTCCCATTACGCTGAAGGCTTATTCTGATCTTAGTGGAATTTATTAAACAGATCAGGAAAGTATGTTAGAGTCCTCAGTGATCACTAAACTAGGGTGAAGTTGATAAAGGTTCAAAATAGCCGGCTATATCAATGTAATTTGCTCAGCAGCATTGTAGGAAAAATGGAATGCCTTTTTAAGAGGAATAAGTATCTGGATGCAAACTGAGCTTGAACCTAATTGATATATTTTTTAAATCTTTCTTTGGAAATGTGAACTTAGGTGACTTTATATCCTCTCCTGAATGCAACAAATCATTCTGAAACTCTAACACACTTCAAATGCTTCTCTGTTGAAAAGGAGGCAATTGACCGTAATCAGGTAATAAAATTCAGAAATATTTTTTCCTGTGATAACCTGCAATTTAATGAATCCCACTAGTTTCCAAAATGCCTTTTCCAGGGATGAGCGCAACAATGAAGAGAATAAGACTTTTATGATGTGTTAATTATCACTCTTGGATTGAGGGGAATGTCTATAGAAATCCTAGGACTGAGATTTGGCCTTCTCTCTATCTGATTAGCCCAGACAAACATGGTCAGGCCATATAAATGAGCGATGTTGAAAGCAAACCTATCTAGCCAGCTTTGTGCATTTGAGTTGAGCATGGCAGGGCTGTCCTCTTGCTATCTGTGCTGCTTATTGTAGAGAGAGCGCTTTTCTGCTCACAAAACACGTATGCTTGCATACTCCTTGGGAACGACACCAAAGAATACCTTATAAATGAAGTATGTGTCCCATCAGGGATTACAGCATCATTTGATCAAAGTCCACTGGAAATTGCTCTTGGCAACACAGACATTCCCTGTCTTCAGTCTGCCTGAGCTTTATTGGTGAGGCTGGGAAAAGCAACATGGATTTAAGGGCTCCAACCGGAGGTTTAGAATAGGAGTTTTATTGTTGTTTGTGGGTTTTTAAAATTTATTTAAAAAAAGCATAGTGTGAAATTTGTTTCTTGGATGGGTTAAAAGCATTGGCAATAGACTTACTTCCCTACAAAATTGATCATGCCCTCTATAAGTTGGCTCTTCTCCTATGAAGTAATGCAATACAGGGACCATTTACAATTAAAAGTTTTTTGGCAACCCTGGTGAAATATATTGTCATCAGCTGTAGTACACTGACACAGTTGATAGAGTTAAAGAATGTTTGGAAAACTATACATTTTTTTGGCTTTGAATTTAGTGAAAATCCGGGCAATCAAAATATCTACCTGGCAGCTCATGAGAGACACTTCACGTTAATTATTTCCTTGTTAAACTATCTATCTGACCCTGTGTGCAAGGCTACACATTTGTATACATTTTATAGGGTCTATTTCCTTTATAAATTGCCCATAAATCAGATACAGATTTACTTGGCCACATCAGTTTTTTTGCAATATACATTTTTGCAATTAAAGATGACATGGATAATGCAGTAGAGAAACTAAGTGTTATACATTTGTTTCTCTCTGGAAGGACAGTACTTAGAATAAAGGGAATTTTGCTGTACAGAGCAAAAATTTATCACTCCATTACCCATTGTGTTAAAGTAAATGCAAGACCAATGTAACACCATTGTTTATATTGTGGCTTTTTTGTGGAGATGACAAAGCTTGTGACACATATAAAAACACCTTACAAAATGCCAGTAGATTGTTCCATTACTATACCATTTTCGCTATAAACTGAGCGACATGATTTGTCCAAAACCGCACAGCAAGAGACTGACAAATATACAATAAGTACCCAGAAGTCCTAACCACTAGACACTCTAATATACGTCTCTTACTGCTGCTAAAGTAGTTCTGGGGTCAGTTTTTCACTTGATACAATGCACCTACACTGCCTTTGAAGAGACTAGATTCCTTTCTGGTGTTTTGTGCCCACCATGTTTGGTGTGTAGCAACTTTTTGTTATATTTACAAGGAAGATGAGGCCCTGATCTAAAGTCAGTGGATAGACTCCCACTGAATTCATTGGATTTTGGCTTATGTCCAAATGGAGGAATATGTATATAATGCATACCGCCATATGCAAACATATTTAATAATTATTAAAGTTTATTATTATAATATAAGTTTCCATCCCTAGATTCATTTTTTAAATATTTTCCAGATGAAAAATAGATAGGGCCATATTGTATCATTGGTTGTTAAGCAGAAAGCCCCATGCATGGCATTCTGCTTAAAAACGGATGTAAAAAAGGTGAGTTGAGCACCATTTAAAATGCAGGAAATGAGTGAGATTGAGAGGTTGTCTAAGAGCTTTCAAAGAATCCAGTGTGTGTGCATGCATGCACACACTTTCCAGTGTGTTTTATTTTATCTCCATTTTGTCAGTGTAACTCATAGATTGTGTGGGTTTCCGATAGCTGTTGTGGATTTTTACAGTTTAACAAAAATACTTTGTGTGTAAAAAAGTAACAAAACATATTGTTGACTTCCTTATGTTGTTGGTTCCTTTGTTTGTAATACTGAGCATTCTGTTCTTGGTGCTGTATATTCATGGCACCTGTGTGCGCAGTGGGGCCTGAGACAAGGTGTGGGGAGACAGAAGGGGTGGGGCCGAGGGCAGTCAGCCCTGAGCGCCACACTGACTGTGGCATCCCTCCCCTCGAGCTCTTATAGCTGTATGGAGCGGTGCTCCAGCAGCAATTCAAACAGGCCTGGGGTCCAGCCACAACCACTGCCACAGTAGCAGTAGCAGCAGTGGCGGCCAGGAACTCCAGGCCCCTTTGAGTCACTAAGCCCTGAGGCAACTGTTCCCTTTGCCTCCTCCCCCCATCAGCAGGCCTATATGTGCATTATTCACTAGCTTAGAATGAATGTGTGTGATCTGTAATGTCTAGTCCCAGGACTCTAACAACCTGGTAACCGCTCATGTCCAATGGACACAATGTTGGAAGTGCTTGTGATTTTATGACGAGTCTCTTGATACTTGTTATAGCTCCTGGAGTCAGGTGAATATGTAAGTATCTCAGCTTTCATTTAAAAAATAATGCATTTCTAATCCTCTTGGTTGTGTAGAAGATAAATCAGAAAGGAACCATTACAAAAGTAACCCCATTATTTTTAAGTCAATATCATGATTTTGGGGGGACTGATTGACAGCTTTTCAACTTTTGGGGTTGGCCATGCAGGAGCAGTAGGAGGTTGTGCTGAAACTCCCATCTTTGATTCCCACTGATATTGTGGCTCCTGTATCTATGTATGCTGTTGTAGGGTTGTCACTTCTACAGCTGAGGGTCATGGACTAAATGTTATACTGAATTTCTGTGAACTCCTGATACTTGGTCTTGAACCAAATGCAACTCTGTTTAACTATGGAAATCCTGTGATTTGCTCACTTACCTATGTGTGTCACTGACCTTTATTAGAGAGGGAATATATAGCGGACGTGTTCAGGTGCTTAGTAAATCCATCTATTGGCTGTACTATTAGAATTGTTCCTTCATGGTGACTTGCCAAGTAGAGATCCTTGTATTTGAAGCTGAAGGTCACACATTCTGTTTCTAATGTTATATGTCTGCGACTGTCTGGCAACTTTGGTATTCATATTTAAGCAGCAGTGTTTTATTAAAGTTGAGCTTGCATGTTACTCATTGGGCTGGTAAATTTTCACCCAGGCATGTATACTAAGCAATTTCTTACACATCTTGGACTTTGTAAAGATCACAGTCATTTAATCAGAAATTGGCACTTGAAATAATTTTGGCATCTCCTTGCTGCTCCATTTCTTGGTATTATTTTTCTTTTTTCCATTCATTTTCTCTTTTGATAGAACCAATGGCCATGATACCATATGGGCATACTTAGCAGATTTGAGGCATGGCTGACAAGAAATACATTTTTCCAAATGTGGAACTGTCTCACGGTCAAATGGCTGTGGTACTGGCTGGGCTACTTTGTTTTCTTGGACCGTTTGTCTTTATTTTTTATCCCCTTACTGTAAGAAATGTGGTCCATATGAACTACCTGATCAAAAAATAAAAAAGCTTTGTTTAACATTCCTTCCAGTCTGTGTGCAGGTTCAGCTCAGATAAAATACATTCTTTTTCCAATGCCCATGTACATTTATATAATTGGAAAGGATATTCTGAGAACTACCTGTACCTCAACAGGAGTGTTGCTAATATCTAAATTTTAATCTGAGAGTGAAAACAGCTTATCCAGCATGCAGAACCAATCACAATTTGACTGCAGTGGCGCTAACAACCCCCATTTTCTTATAAACATTAATAACTACTGTGCACATGATCAATGTTGTATAAGCACATTTTCCAATCATTGCATGCTTCCTAGAAGGCTACTTGAGTGATATAGCCCATTTTACCCAAAGCTGACATGTTACTGTAAATAACAATACAGTGAATAGAGCAGAAAAACAACCAAACTTAAGGAAACCCATGTACATTAAGAGAAATCCAACCATGCTATAAATCAGCTAGCAATTGATGATCTCTGTTTCTCATAGAGCAGGATTAAGCTTTGTAGTATTTAATATTGAAGAGACAGAGGAATCCATTCTTGAGTGTGAGCCATGGTGTTATTCCTTTGACTTTTCATCAGTACAGCTGTCTGTTGCCTTCTGAGCAAAATCATGCACAGCGTCATGTTTAATGTTCTGAAGAAAAGAGAACATGGAATAATTATTTTAAAATAAACACCAAAGGGACAAGTATTGTGTTCTTTGGCTTAATTTGTACATGCATGAAATCATTTCTCTAAAAGGGCTTGCCAGTGTCTTGTTTCAAAGCCTGAGGTTTGGAAGAAGCCTACAACTATCGAGCAAGAGTATCAGCCATCCCTCCTGTAAGCGTCAGTACAGCGAAGCCACAAACCTCAGCCACCACAGCTTAATGGCAATAGTTTAGAGATCAGCCTGTCTCTCACAGGTCATTAAACATCACCCAGGCTAAAAATATAACATGGGCAACCAACATGAAAGAGCAGCGTGGGTGCTCATGTCTTACTACAGCAGAGGCCATACCAGCAACTTGCTGAGAGCCAGAAGGCCATACTTACTTTGTATGTAACTTTACCTCCATTTTAAAATAAAATTACAGTATGCATGAGGCTGAGCTACTGGGTTGAATGGAAGAGTATGCAGTGCAGAGAGTCCTTGGCTCTGCAATGTCTATTTTTCCATGGTCACTACAGGTCAAGCTTGTTGGTCTTTTAATGTACAGCTCACACTTATTCAGAATGACTTTCTTCACATGCAGAATGGGCACATAAGTGGGTGAGGATCAGTGTTCCCTCTTATCTTTTCTATCCACGTGTGGATTTTTTCCATCCACGTGCAGAATAATTTTTTATGTGCACCGAAGTATGTGTGAATATGCACCACCAAGAAAAACTTAGTTGTGGATGCTCTGCTAATCATCTGGGTAGCATTTAAATATCTCTTTAGCGAGTACACGAGCACACAGCTTACAGGGAACACTGGAATGAGGATTGTGGTGTATGGGACTATTACAAGCTGAAACTTTGAAATGTTAAGAGGTTTCCTGGTCCTGCTGGCAGGCTCAGAGACTTTGTAAGGAAGCATATGAACTGTCCTCAGCAGTCAGTCTGAGGGAAGCCAGTCTAAGATGAGTGGTGCCTCTCTGTTTTAGGGAACAATTGTTTTGCCTCTCTCTGGTTTTGGGTTCTTGGATGGTTCAGGTTCTGATGTCTCAGAAGCAGCATTATGTTTCAACACTCTGCAAAGATAAAAACATAAAATACTTTAATTTCTCTCTGTGCATGCAGTGAATATAACAGAGACAACAGAGGTGGGATTTGTCTTGGCTCTCTGTTTTTGGCAACTGTTGTATGTTTTAATTTTTTTACTGAATCTTAGGCCAATCTCTAGAAGCTACCATTCACTTTAATGGGAGTGGGGTCAGCCTATATTTGAGGTTCATAATGAATACTAAAAGCTGTGGTTTGGCATCAGTTCTGTGGCGTGTTTCTCTGACTGGTGTTATTTAGATGAGACCCTGTTACTTCCTTATGAGGACTTGACTTATGCAAAATTGTTTGTTTGCTATACCTGAAATTGTAGCACTTGGGCACTGACACACAGTCCGTATAGCTCATTTATTGTTTACTGACCAATTTGTATTTCCAGCCTCTATAGGTAAAACTCGCTCCTGTGCAGAGGACCATCACAGGTCTTATGCCCCACTTAGCCCTAATATTAAAATCTATTCTGAGTCTTTGTCTAGCAGGTGCATTTTCCCATTAGAACAGTTTATTCAGTGCAGAATCTAGAGTTTTTGTCATCTTGCTTGCAACTTTCCTCTTCAGGGCCAGTGACATTTATAGACTTCTTTGAAAACTCATGATCATACTCCAGGCTGGTGTACACTGATATCTGCTCCATGTGCTGAGTGCTTGGTCTCCACCCTGGTTGTCTTCCATACATGCCTAGCCTCCCTCAACTTTTTGTCTTCACTTGGAGCAATCTGCATTATGTTCTTTAACTTACCCTTCTGAAATACATGGGACATGGACATTAGTTCATGTGAGCATAGCTGTAGAACAAGTGATACAGGTCAGCTGTACAAACCCAACCCCTTTCGTTTGAAACTGGAGTTTTCCTTCTCCTTGCTGAACTGCTTGCCAAAGCTTATAATCCCATTTGCTCCCCAAACATGGAATTGAGTCTAATCCCTGCAAATCTATGGCGGTATGAAGAACCTGTCCGAACAAACCATTGGCTAGTCCCAGATTTGCAGATGGAATAGCACTAGCATGTGGAAACCTGAGAGAGACCTGCAGATACATCTCAAAGGGCTACCGAGCACAATATCCTGAGCAGATGTCTGTGTTGCAAATGCTTGCGGGTGTATATTACACCAGCAGGTGCTGAACTGACTGGAACAATGTGCTGGTTTAAAAGGAAAAAAAACACCCTATTTTCTTGACCATGAAACACTGATGTACGGTAGCATTTGCGGAAATGCATAGTTTCCCTGAAGAGTTGCCCCGTCGATCAAAGTGGGTTGAGCTGTATCTGCTTAGTTTTAGCCATGTTTGTCAGTCAGTGGCTAGGGAAAGAAACTTACTCCCCAGCCTGTGCAAAATGAGTCAGCCAAGATGCTGGAGAGAAATCCAGTGTGAGCTTGACAGTGTTCACTATGTCTTTGGAAGAGCTATTTTTATGAAGAATTTGGCTTGAATCCTTGAATTTTGATTATGCTTTTTTTTGTCTTTGCATTTTACTGCTTCCCTGTAACATGTCTTAAATATTGTCTTGATTTATTTCTTTATGTAACTTCCCTTATTTATGAAGATGTAATGTCCCCAGGGTCAATGGGGCCCCAGTTGTTCCATGCAACTGAAAGAGACATTACCTAAGTGGACCATGAATCAAAAGTAGAGCAGACATAGAGAACTATTTTTACAAACCCTGCTTTGACTCTCAAGGACCTGTGCCCAAAAGGCAGATGGGGTGGCCTGTGTGGGGGATGGGAACAGTGCCTCTGGGAGCTGGATTGTGCAATACTTAAGCTAGTGTGTGTGGGGATACAGAAGAGGAGATGGACGTAGGAGGGTTTCTATAATGTCAGCCTTCCCAGCTAAGCTATGGCGGGCACTCTGTACAGAAGGCAGGCCCTGTCTAGGTAGAATCAGATATCACATGCTGAAATGAGCAATTTGCTGCTGTTCATGCTTCTGCAAAAAGTGACCCAGCAGAAAAGTAAGAGCTGCTTATGTTAAAGCTGGTCATAGTGTGGCTTGACAAGAATGCTTAACTCTGAAAAGTGTCTGTGGAACTAGCCTCCAGGTGCATATGTTTGCTGTTTCTTCATGACATTTCTAATGAAATCGAGATCAAGAAATGATTCCTAATGGCCAGGGACTAATGGTTCAGTGTCTGTCTCCCAGATGATGGTCCTGCCCTAGGGAATAGTTCCCTTTCCCTCTGTCCACACACTGCTGTTGTGTGCCCTGTGCTTGTGTGTGGATAGGTGTCACGGGGTGGGACTCACTGCTCTGGCACCTCCTGCTGGTAGCTCCAGGGAATTAGTTTGATCGTCAGCAGGGTACCTCCTTCTAGCTGGTGTCTCTCCCATCCATGCTCCAGACCCACGGTGCTCCCACACCGTAGTGCCCTCTTCGGGAAACTGCCTTCTGGCAATGCCCACTACAATGGTCTCTTGCCCCCTCCCGGGGGTTGTATTGGTGATCCTTGGTCTCTGCTGCCTCTGTGGCCAGCTGTGGTCTTCACGCCTAACCCCTCTGTCGCAGGGGAAAGCCACAGTCTGCATGCCCTCCCCCTTATGGGAGGCATCAGCAGTTCCCAGTTTCACCTGCCACTGTGGCCAACAGTGGCCCTAAAGCCTAGCCCCTCTGTCTCAGGGGAAGCCACAGTCTGCATGGGCCACACCTTGGTGGCAAGGTGAGGTGTAAGGGGAAAGGAAGTGGGGAGATCAGGCAGGTATCAGGCTAGAGCCTTTGTCTCTAGCTCATCTTAGCCCGCCCAGCACTGCTCTACAATGCCTCTCAGGGAACTGGTCCTGCACCCTCCCTGGTCAGGATCCAACTGTTCACTCTCTAATGAGCAGCTCCTTATATAAAGGGCTGCTCCTGCAAGCTACCCTTTGTTGGCTTCTTAAAGAAGAGATGTTAAAATGAGTTTAATTAAGTAACCATGTAACCACTGAAAATTTCAGCGGTTACATGAAGGGCAGTGGCCGGCTCCCTGGGAGCCATCTTTTAAGCTGGCTCCCTGCATGTACTGGCTCCTCCCTGCCTCCCTGTGCTGCCACCTCTGATACAGAAGCAGCAATGTGGGGCAGGCAGGCAGCGCCCCAGGGAGCTGATGAATGTGAGGAGCTGGTTTTCAATTTGGCTTCCCACATGTACTTGGAGCCTGCGTGTAACCATAAAGGTTAACTGATGAACCCAGGCTCATCGGTGAACCGTGTACATTATTACACTTTCACATACCTACTACAAAGCTCCTCTCTGATTGACCAGGGCTCTGTGAAAGCCTTTCCAGCTAGTGCGGGGCAGCTGCCCCACCTGCTGGTACCTAGATTCTATGAGTAGAGATGGGACGGTTCTGGCTATGCTAGTGCCTCCTCCCATCTGTGATGCTAACAGTGGTGTAGGTAGTAGCTCCTCCATCCCTGTTCCTCTGTATCTGAGATCTTCTGTCCTTATCTGTGTAACATTCCCATTGCCTTGGATGGAAGTTTTCCCTGAATAAGAACTATGGGATTTGGTCCTTGTTTTCTGTATTAGATTTTTTTTAAACTAAAAGTTGGCTTTATTTGTCAAGTATTTATTTTCCTTCATTCACCTGGTAATATCCCTTTCCCTCCTCAGTGAATTCAGGATTAGTTATTACCTGATGTTATTACTTCAAAATGCCTGGAACTCTAAGTGCCATACTTGCAGATTTAAAGCATAAATTCTATGAGGTCATAGTATAAGGCTGAAGTGTGTTTATGGTCAGAAAGTAATTGTGTTCAATATATCATCATCTTATTCTATATCAGCTCTTTATACGTGGTTGAGTAAAACGTACAGTATCTTAGTGCTCATTTTAAAACAATTATTTTTAGACCTAGTTGAAAGTTTTTCATCAAAATTTGGTTTTTGATGAAGCAACTTTTAATTAAATGTTTCTGCTTTCTGTGGAAAACATTGATATTTTCCCCTGCATATTTTGATTAAGAAAGGTTGCTGATGCAGTGTGTCATGTCAGTTTTAGTTCACTTGCTGTATGTTTCAATTCTGTTCTATGAATCTCATCTCTCATGATGCACTGCTTTTCCCCTTGCCAAGAAGAGAGGCCATGGTGCATCACGGTAGATGTAGTTTAACCAGAGAGACCAGCCTACATTGAACTACAACTGCTGTGAAGCATTCAGCCACAATATTTTTGTTTCCGATTTTCCATCATATGTTTACAGAAGAGTGAACAGGATCTTACTGCACCAAATGCATCATCAAGAACATTGTCAGTTTGATTCTGACAAAGATATCTTGTTATTGATAATGAGGTAAATAACCTAAAGAAGACAGTTTGATCAATTCCCCAATGGAGTCTGAAAAGCTAAAAAATCATATTTTTGTCTTGTTAACCTAATCAATTTGAAATAGAATCACTGATGAGAAACAACAAAGGCCCTGTCAGCCTTTGTCAAGCTCCTAATCACCACAACTGCACTTTATTCCCTCTGGGTATCCTCTACTGTTTGGACCAGTTCATTACTTCTCATAGATGAGTCTCAGCAAAGTATTATCAGGGTCAGGAAAGATAGGGATAATTGAACAGAGCAGAAGGTTCCTCTTTTATGTGGATTTAACCTTTTTTTTTCCTGATGAAAAGTTTTCATTTCACAAGTTGTGCTACCGTCTTCCACTGGTTTGGCCTGTTTCATGGATCTGTGTTCTTTGGTAGGAAGGTTGAGAGGCATTTTGAAACCCAAGCTAAATAAGTGACAAGCATTTTTTTATTGTTTCCTTAAACACAATTGGTGCCTGCTTCTGTTACTTCCTTTAACCTATTATTCTGAATTTTAATATTCACCCCAAAAGGGAATCCTTTCCTGAACTATAGTTGCATCTTTTCCTTCCTTAGCTTCAGTCATGGGTCTGCACAAACTGGCTTCTTAAGACTGTCATTTATACACCTTAGTCCAGTGGCTATAGATGACTGAAACTGGAGTAGATCTGGTCAACAATTTTGTCACCTTTTTTAAAAGGAAATGACTTTTTAAAATGAATATTTCTGAATAAATTTGTGTTACTCCTGGATTTTTCAGGGAAAAATTTGAGCAAATTATATTTTTTCAAACTTTTCCACAAATGTCAAATGACTGTTTTTTTTTAACCAGTTCTTAAACAGGAAGGAAGGACTCTCTGCATCAGCCAAAGAGGAGGGTGAGCACTGACGAAGGGCTGCTTCCAAGTCAAGAAGAAAAGAAATGAACTTTGACTTTAGAACTCCTATCTGGGTGGGTCTACACAGCAGGACTTACCTTTTGAAATAAGCTGCACAAGTTGAGCTAAGTCCATTGCGTAACTTATTTTGAAATTTGGAGTGTCTATACAGCACGTATTTCGAAATAGAGCACTCTTCTTCTGACTTCCCTTGCTCCTTATACAATGAGGATTACAGGAGTCAGAGTAAGAAGTACTCCAGTTTGACAGTATTTTTACATGATTTCAAAATAACTGCCTGCTGTATAGATGCGGACTAAGTTATTTCAAAATAATATTGCTGTGTAGACGTAACCTCTTTGTTGCATCCTACTTTAGCCTTAGCTTAGATCAGTGGCTGAAATGAGGAAGGTGATTGAGAGCACTGTAAATGGCACTTGTTCTCATGCCATCCAGAGTCTGAGAGCTATTCCAGCTAAATCTAAATACTCTCAGACTTTAAAATATGAACCATGTGTTAAGATGGACCTCTCACGTGAGCATCTGAAACTTCATTGCTTTGAGTTGTAAACCACTGAGTAATGGTGACAAATAGCTGTTTGTTTACAAGAGCATACATGTACGAAGTGCAAGAGAGATTATCTGTGATTTTGCTGTTATATTTGTTTCAGAAGCTGGTGTTCAGAAGGTTATGGATCGACTTCATTCCTGGTCTTGCAATAAAGTTGGCAGATTTAGACCAGACCTGTGTTTGGAAATATTTCTATAGACTACAATTCAGCATGAAATATGTAGCTATTTGACAGAGTGTTCAATATGTCTAACTGCTAGAACAGAGAATAAACCAGCCAGGCAAACAATGAAATACGAAAAGGTTGCTTGTAAAATCATCCTAGCCTAAAGGTGTGCATCTGCCAAGACTGCTCTGTGGTGACATGAATCGTCACAGCTCCAAGAAGATGGAGGATTACAAGAAGGTGGGGGAAAACAGAGAGGCCAGTCTGACTCTGCCAACAATAGCAGGTTGCAATACTTAATCTTAGTGCTAATGCCAGTGTGCTTCAAAGCTGCTGTTGTTTTTATGAGTTAAAATGCAGAAAAGGCTAATCTGTATATTTATGTCTGTCTGGAAATGCTATAACGGCCGATGCCAGATCCAAAGGGTTGGCATTCCCATGATGTGATCTGAAGATCAAATGAAAGTGCCAGAACTCAACTCCCTCACATGGAAGCGGAGGCAGAGAGAGTGGGTTAATGGAGGAATTCAACAGAGGGATTTCTGCAACCCAAGATTATTTTTTCATTTTCTAGCAACAGAAGTTTCCTAGATTATTCTAGAGACATATGACAGGTAATTGCCCTTCAACAATCACTACTCCATTCACTACAAGGCATACTGACTCTACGAACCATATAACTTGTACTACAACTATAACTTATATGATTATTTTTAATGACTTTAGTGCTAATGAAATGACAGACTGAAAGTCCTGAAAGCTGAATTCTTTAATTCTCCATAGAACAAGTGCAGCAAGCATCGTGGTAGTGCATGTTTCATTGTACTGCCGTACTAATGTGACTGATGTGTGTCAGCTCACAGAGGCAGGGCCCAACAGGGCTGTGGATTCACTTCACGACAGAGTCGATTAGGGATAGTTGCTTTTATTAATCTTATTACATCGCGACTATTACAGGCTTAATATTGCCAGATGGTCACACAGCTACTGCAAAGTAATACACCAATAAGCATAGGCAGAGCAATTCATAAAAGAGTAACAGGCACTTGGAAATGCTTATGCCCCTTCAGTCTGCAGGAAGTCTTGTTCCGGTCACCTCACACTTGGCCACAGTGGATGTGGCTCCAGCTAGAGGGATCCAGGGCACCCTTCGAGGTCTAGGTCCCTGGTGAGACT
Organism: Pelodiscus sinensis; assembly: GCF_052426305.1. Classification (NCBI taxonomy): domain Eukaryota; kingdom Metazoa; phylum Chordata; order Testudines; family Trionychidae; genus Pelodiscus; species Pelodiscus sinensis. The sequence continues at coordinate 21,047,833 of NC_143054.1, forward strand.
TGTAGAGGGATGGGACTCCCAGTGTTCTTATACTTTAGCTGTTTACTGAGTGTGCGTGAGTTGGCCCAATGCCACTCTCAACATTCCCACGGAGCAAAGAGCTGAGGTCATGATATTTATCCCATACTTGGCTCTCAGCTAGCAAGCATAGGGAGTTGCAGCTGATGAAGGCTGTCTGATAAAGAACACCTGGTATTTTTGCCAGCAGGACTCATGGCTGACCTACAGGAATACAAATTTAACCCCTGCAGGCCTACCTATGGCTTTTTATGTGACAAGGTAGTATGGTGGTCACCACTGAAATGTCAACATTTACCAATAGAGGCCACGGCCTGTTACCCCCCCTCCCCCCGCAGATACCATGTTGTCGCCACTAAAAGTAATAATTTACCATTATAGTTTGGTCTCTCGGCCCATTCAATCCATGACAACTCTCTCAGGGATCACAGCAAAGTTGCTAATTGTGGTTCTGTCTTGTGACGTCATGCCTTTCCACTAGTACCTGAATAAAGGTCATTGGCACTGTCAAACAGCAGTGACCTTCTCCAGGTTTGAGAGAGTAATGTGAAGGTGAAGAGCTCCATATCCCACTATCAATCCCCTGAGCCACCCAATTATCTCTGCAATAAACAGCAGTTAGAAATGTAGAAATATCACAGTGAGATATTAGGAAAGTAAATACCATAGATAAGGAGAAACAGGCAGGTTAAGAAGCACTGGGAATAACTAATGCAGTATGAGAAACCAGTTGATCACTCAGTGGAAGAAAGCTCTGGAAAAGAGGAGGGTTCAGATATATCCAGACACTTGTTTCCAGAAGGGAAAATATTATCATGATTTGTTGCTGCTTCAAACTAGTATTAGGTTGCATGAACTGTTACAGATATAATATATGGATCTGTCTTTTGTATTGGGTCCTGTCATGGCCATTTCCTTGCTGTCTAAAGGTTTGTTTGATAGTCTGTCTCTAGTGGTTTGTATACAGCTTTACCAATCAAGAGTAATTATATTTTGGCTGGATTAAGGCAAAGACAGTGACTGGTAGGAGTATGTTTCCTTGGCTTTCTATGTTGATAGGACAGATTTTTGGCAGCTGATTCTGCCAAGGAATTGGGGGTTAAAACAAACTTTGAGCAGTTTTGTTTTGTTTGTTTAAGAGTATCTATTACTGCAAGCTTGATTTCCTGCCCCCTGTAAACTGAAGCAGAGATGAAATATTCATTTTGATACAAAGGTACTCCATAAATGTTTGTTGTAGGATATTGAATTACTGTAAAAATGAGTAGTCCTGTGGCATCTTAGACACTAACAAAAATATATAGTATCGTGAGCGTTAGTGGGTAAAACCTACTTCATCAGCTCATCACCCACTAAAGCTCGTGATACTATATATATTTGTGTTAGTCTCTAAGATGCCACAGGACTACTCGTTGTATTTAAAGTTAACAGACTAACATGGCTACACCTCTAGAATGGCTACACCTCTAGATTACTGTAGTTAGTCATACTTATCTGTGTCACAAAGTTGGTTCTACTATATATACAATATATACAGAAAAGTGGTACGGTCATTTTCTTTAACACTTAGCTGAATGGCTGGATATAGTGATCATTCATCATTTGGTCTGTTCCTGTGTGGCCAGACATGCTTGATGGTCCAAAAGTCCAACATTGGAACAGAATTGATTCTCCCCCCCCCATGTAATTGGTGGGGGAGTCTGCCTCTGGGATGTCTCCACCTCTCAGTTGGTGGAATTTTATCCTGGATATTACCAGCCACTCAGAGAATTGCATTCGCTAGAATGTCTGGTGGCATTCTGGGTACATGTTTAAAAAGCGTAATACACCAGCTAAGGGCAATGGCCCCATGAATTTGTAGACTAGAGTGACTGTAAAGAATTCATTCCACTTTATGTCCAATATGTGATGTTGACATTTTGTGCAGAAAGCTTCCAGCGCTGTCTGGTCTGACTGGCATGGTATCCATGTTTCTCAACTCAGCTGCAACGGAAGGATACCCCTCAAACAGATCCTGAACTTTGTGGTTGTGTCAAGATGATTCCATAGTTGTTGTAAATGACCCATAACAGATAAAGTGATGCCAATTTGGTGAAGAACCTCTGTATAAAAGTAAAGGTGCGTACAGATGCCAAATAGCAAAAGCAGGAGTCTGCTTTGACAATTTTATTATTCAGAGATTGGAGGTGCTTGGATTCTATTCTGCTGGAATCATTTGAATACCTGGAGAGATGATAATATTCATTTCTTGTTCCACACACCTGTATTCTGTTTGAACAGCACCTGGTAACAGATGGGTGAAATGACTCTTGCAAGCATATACCTTAAATTAGTTGTAAGTATGCCATAGCATATAGAATAAATGTGAGTCACAAATCTTCACTAACAAACCACTGGAAAATGCTCCAAACACTGTAGGCTTGAGACGGGTCCAGTGATCAGCATCATATGGTAGATGCAGGATGCCTAAATCTATAGGGCTCTACAGGAATATTTTTCATGTAAACTTTGGTTTAATGAATTTGCCTATGCCATCAAACAACTTTCTTCCCCCAAACAATTTTGTTGGTAATTCACATAAACTCCTATTATTCTTGGAGTGCAGATTTAACAAAAGCCAGTCTGAATTTTGCTGCTTTCACATTTTTATGGTAGAAATCACACAAATACTTGGCTTGTCTAATTATAACTTGAAAATGTAGTATGTATTGCTGAAAATATGTCACTGCATTATTCCTACAAAAATAAGCTTCCATGGGATTTGTCCTGGTCCACTGGTCTTTTGCTAGTTCATATTGGGAAGAGACTTGATGGGTATGAAACTTTATCTAATACAAAACCAATGATTTTGATCTAGCGCTGGTGTCATAAGAGTGTCACAGATGACTAATCAACACATATGTCTGAATCCTTCTAATGCTCTTGGATGTCACTTAGGGCTTTAACAAGGTGCCACCGTCCCTCTACTATCCACAATCTGTCATTCTGTTTGCTGGAATGTCTACCTTGTTGTGTTTCTATAACTTTTTGATGATGATAGGGTGTTGGCCTATTGTTCAACCCTCAACCTGAAGGATCAATGGGCTCTTTGATTTGTCCCTGCACTTGATATGTCTACCAGGAGTTACAATCCTGTTGGCATGCCTCTCGGGGCTATTGATGGACCATAAGCCTTCTCACTGTGCAGGCCCCTGGGGAAGGTACATACACTTACAGATTGCAATATACCGTGCTATTAGCATCTGATTCCTGCATCCACCCTTATGGATACATCACAATGGAATGTCAAAAGTACAAGACTTCAAGGGATGAGGTTAGGTCCATAAAAGGCTATTAGCCAGGGGATAGAAATGGTGTCCCTGGCCTCTGTTTGTCAGAGGCTGGAGAAGGATGGCAAGAGACAAATTGCTTGATCATTGTCTTTGGTCCACCCTCTCTGGGGCACCTGGTGGTGGCCACTGTCGGCAGACAGGATACTGGGCTAGATGGACCTTTGGTCTGACTTAGTATGGCCGTTCTTATGTTCTTATGATGAATCCACCATATCCCTTGATCCAATTAACTTAATGTTTAAAGAAAGTGCACCTGATTTCTAGATGGATTACATCTATTATCTGATGTGTAAAAGCAGACTGTGTGTGTGGGTGCATAGCGCAGCACAGGTTTTGGGAAAGGTGGTTGACCAAAGCTGGGAGGTAGCAGGTTTAAAATATGTTATTCTCTACATGAAGGAATTAGGAGCTATATGGCAGGGAAGAAGAGATGAGTGCTGAGCTGGGACTTGAAAAGAATCAGGGAGCTTAGTCAGGACTAGTGCTAAGAGATTCCAGATCACTGATGGAGGAGTGGGGGGGGGGGTAAAAAAACTCTCTAGAGTCCAGTGCTAAGGGGCAGGGACCGATACAACAAAAAATTCTGGGCTGTGTCTAGACTGCATCCCTTTTTCGTAAAAGGGATGCAAATTAGACATATCGCAATTGCAAATGAAGCGGGGATTTAAATCTCCCCCACTTCATTAGCATAAAAATGGCTGCCGCTTTTTTCTGGCTCGGAGCTTTGCCGGAAAAAAGTGCCAGTCTAGACGCGGATCTTTCGGAAAATAAAGCCTTTTCCGAAAGAACCCTTATCCCTCTTAAAATCCCTCATTTTTATGCTAATGAAGTGGGGGAGATTTAAATCCCCGCTTCTTTTGCAATTGCGATATGTCTAATTTGCATCCCTTTTACGAAAAAGGGATGCAGTCTAGACACAGCCCTGGTGTTTGAGGAATGCAGAGAAGTGTAATAGCAGAATTTGTTTGGCAATGATGATCCATTTAGATGGGATGTATACAGCGTAGTCAGACAACAGATTTAATGGTTGTACATATGGATGGAATGTGGAAGAATTAAGACAGTTGTGGCTGGTTTGAGGAAGGAGGTTCTGCTCTGGTAAAGGGAAATAGCTCTCTAGTTTTATAAACAGGATTTGTCAAATCAGAATAGACCTTTGGTCTGTCCAGTCCAGTGTCTCATCTGCAGCAACGGGTCATACCTTTGGCTTCAGAGCAAGGCAAAGAATATCTCTGATAATGCACCTAGGCAATTCCATAGTGGTATGTAGAATCAGTCCTAACTGAAATGGCGTGAAAATGGGAAGACTAACCTAAACTTCATAGCCCCAAATCTGAATGAGATAAATGCAGGTAACCAAAGTTTACCCTTGACTAGATTATTTGGTTCATACCTGGAACATGGAATTTTGTTTTAATTATGGTAGCTGCCAGTACTCCAGTTATAGGTCATGTAATTGGCCTGCACTTTATACAGTCAAGCAACTATGACTTATTGACCGCCTTTGAGCAGAGAACTCAATGGGCTGTCATGATAAATGGCCCTACAGATTTACTCTAATTGTAAATTCAATTGTAAATAGTATGTAAAAGATCATCCAATAACCTACAATAACAAATGTTGATGGGGGAGGAGGAATGAAAGGGAGATGCACTGGATTAGTGTAAACAAAAAGGCCTAGTGATATAACTCAATGACTGTGTTGAAATCATGCAGAAGTGGAACCAGAAATTAATGGATCAGAATTGGTATGTTGAATATTAAGCCTAATTGGTGGGCACATAATAAGGGGAAGGTCTATTCCATCTCTCACTCCCTTTAGAGGAGGAGATAAAAAATGAAAGTACAGATACAGGCTATTGGAGTGAGCTTCTTCATCAAGGCTGCCACCCTGACATCTCATGGAACCTACAACTTTCTCTCCTAATCCAGAGAGATGTCTGAGCAGATGGGCCAAAGAGAAGGCCTGGGATAATATTGCCACCTTAACTAGCTCCAACTGAATCCCAAATACCGCATGAGATAAAATGAGATCTGACTTTAGCGGCAGCAGAAGCAATAACCACAGCTCCGGCCTGTTTCAACTAGCTTCTTTTCTTTCTCTCAATAGGAAGAATTTTTTCAGGAAAAATGGCTCTTGCGCAAAAGGGTTTTTTTGTGCAAAAAGGAGCCGTCTACACAGCTCTTTTTTTGACAAAAACCTCTTGTGCAAAAGGAATCTGAAGAGGAAATGCAATTGCGAGTGTGACATATGCAAATGAGCACTCCATTTGCATTTCCTCTTGTGGAATAGCCTTGCCATATAGACATAGCCATAGTGTATTTGCCATGGTGCTAAGCAAGCTGAGTTCCCTGTACTGTACACCAAACCTTATTTAATACTGTTTGATGCTGGGCAATAACTTGGTTCTATTACACCTTTGGCCCAATTATTCTATCTAAATGAATATGCCAGGAAACACTGCATGTTGTGTGAAGCAGTGTTTCCTTCCCACCCAGAGTGAAATTAAGTCTCTACTGAATAATGGAAAGGGAAGCTCAGAAGTCTGCAAGAACCCTGAATGGTTCTGTTATTGATTACCGGGTACTGTATCTGACTATTGGGACTAGGACCAAAGAAACACTGTTGATTCAGTTTCCTGACCAAGTGGCAGAATCTTCCTGGTTGCTTTATCATGGCCAGAGAATGGCATGCATGCAGCTTAGCTCTTCTATGAAGCAAAGTAGGTTTTGAGTCTTTAGAGTCTTACCAAATTCATGGTCCATTTTGGTCATTTGCATGGTCATACATTGCATGATTGTACTACTTCAATCTGAAATGTCATGGTGTAATGATTGTAAGGATCCTGACCCCAAAAAGAGATACTGGGGCATTACAAGGTTATTTTGTGGTGGTGGTGGTGGGGGGGGGGGGTTGTGGTACTGCTACCCTTCCTCTGTTCTGCGCTGCCTTCAGAGCTGAGCAGCTGGAGAGTGGCGGCTGCTGCCTGGGAAACCAGTTCTACAGGCAGAGCTGCTGCCAGCAGCAGTGCAGAAGTAAGGATGGCATGGTATTGTATTGCCACACTTCTGTGCTGCCGCCTGCAGAGCTGGGCTCTCTGGCCACCTGGTTCTGAATGCAGTACAGAAGTAAGGGTGGCAATACTGTGACACCGCCTCTCTAGCTATGCAAGTCCCCTGCAATTCTCTTTTGGGTCAGGGCCTCCAATTTAGTCTCCTCCTATGGAAATCGTTATAGAATAGGATAAAAACTCACAAAAGCCCAGACTTCATAGGTGGAGACCAGATTTCATGATCCATGCCATATTTCTCATGACTATGAATTTGGTAGGGCCCTATCTTTGAGGTTCACCAATGTATCTCTTCTATTACGGCTTCCCAAGTCCCACTTTCTTCCATTCTTTTGCTTGTATGGTGTTTTCATCTAGGTTAAATACTGGTAGTGGCTGAGTGTTCCTTTTCCAGCCACACTGCAAAAACACTCAGTAGAAAAATCAGATTTTCCACGGTTAATAAATCTGATCTGTATGGTTAATACTCTAGATGTGTGTTGGATCCAGTACACATCTGGGTGCACTAGGTGGCAGCCTCTGATCACATGACACTAGTAACTGGCTCACAGTGGGTATGCAGTTTGTTTGGGGCATAATAGCGGGAGAGAAAGAAAGGGGCTATCTCCCCTGATACGCAGAAAACAAGAGTCAGAGAGAGATATATCTTCATAAAGATAGTATGCAAGTAATTATCAAATGTAAAACAGACGTCAGGATAGTGCGGAATGAATGAGAGAATTACATTGAACGGGGGAATGGGAGGATTTCTATCAGAATGTCGATGGGACACATGCTCAGATATAGAAAGAATGAGAATACAAACTACTTAACACTTCTTCCTCTGTCCTTTTATCGGTCAATACATTTAAAACTCACTTAACTGTGAACTCTTGAACAGAGAGGGAGTCACATTTAGTCTCGTATCCTAGATTTGTCCTGCAATAAAAGGTTTCTCATTCTTCTTTGGAAGCTCTGTTTAAGCACAGAACTGCAAGTGTGGACATCCAAAGAGCATGTCTGTCTATGGAGAGAAGAACCCAGAATCTTTGGTTCTCAGATCCCAGCATTTTGGGATGTTTGGATCTGGTTTTGGGTCTGGAACCAACCTTCATGTGGGCCTTTCTATAAAATGAACAGAACTAAAAGCCTGGATCCAAACTCTCCCTGCATAACTTCATGTAAACTATTACCATTCGGCCAGTTCTTTAATAAGCAAGTAGTAATTTGAAAAAAATAAATAAATCTGCAGGTGCAGGTTAATCCTGACACGTGTGGTTCTACCATGTTCCCACATCTAAACAATGCAACTTTTCTCTTTATTCATTGCCAGTGTCGCACTGTGTTTCCTATATGTTTCAGTGCAAATCAGCTCTTTCTAGCCTGTAGCTGCTGCTGTTACTGATTCAGTGGTCTCAGCGCACATAATTAATTTTGTCTGTGCCAGTGACCATTTGATCTCTCAACCCACATCACTTCCTGCATGTGCCACTGAAATCACAGCCACTGTTTAATTTCCTCAGTGAAAAAAACATTGAGTTAAAGTATCATTTACTCCAGCTTTTCTAAAACCTGTTTGCTGTTGTGTGTTTGGGCTGACAAATAAAACCCTGGGTGAAGAAAATGAAATTATGGACACCTTGCCAGGTAAGGAGCTAACATTGGAAAGGGGGCAAACAGCTGCTCTCTTCGCTGCCTCCATCTTTTTTCGACTTGAAGAAGAAAGATGTAAATCTGAAATTTAGTGGGAACAAGGCAAAGTTCATAGAATGGGTGGTTCTTCATTGCTCTTTGTTCCCTTTTATTACTTGAAGAGCGTAAAGGGGCCATACTGGCCATTGATCTCAACTTCTCTAGAGGATGTTGACTTTGTCGACCCAGTTATGCTAGCTCTATGCCCTCTGGTGTGGGCATGGCTGAGGGAGGCAGCATGGCTGGAGAGTTGTTGTATTCCTGATTATTCTCAGCTGATACAAAGGCTTCTGAGGGCTACTGTAGCTCTCTCTAAGTTAGAGCATTTCCATGGATGCTCTAAAATATGTTAGGGGCTTGTGGCTTCCCCAGTATATAGGGAGGGGGAAAAAGTAGTTCAGATAGTCAGGGACAGAAGCACAGGTTTCCCAGTTCCTCAGGGTTTGGCCACATCAGCTCCACTAAAAATACTGAAGTAAAAATTATCATAGAACTTGCATAACATTTGCATAAAACTCCAAAGTTGGCACCCTTCCATGTAGTCCAGCAGGATCCATCAGTTGTATCACATACATTTCTGAATGTGACACCGATTTTTACTTCTGTAATTTCCTACTTGCTTCATCAGTTTTCTATTAAAACACTTCTTCTTCCCCTACCCTGCAGTTCATTCATTCCTCCTACCAAACCCTTGGGGTGATCCATTTTGCTACTTCCCCAAATCAGTTGATTCCACCTCTTCCTTCAGCCATCCACTCTCCCTTTCCTTAGTACTTAGTAGTCTACATTTCCTGTTGGACTCTTGTTCAGCAGTATCTCATTTTACCCCTTCCCAGCAGGGAGGGCTAGGAAGGGTGCAGTCAAGGTCTAGAAGGCATAGATGAGAGAGACATAAAGTCAGGATAAATATGTCAGAGAATCCCATTGCCACCCATTGGTTGGTCCACAGTGGGGTGAAAAAGGGCCCTAGTCCTGTAAATAACCATTGGAACCTATGGGGTGCAAATTCTAGTCTGAGGTTTGTAAGGGTGTGTGTGGGTATGATTCATCTGCTCTTGTCTGTTGGTTTCATTTGAAAGGAGTCCATTGAATGAGGCGCAGACAGAAAAGTGTGAGAAACCTGAGCAGCTTGGGCCGATATATCTCCACAAACAGGGAATTGGCTAGAAATAAATTAGGCTACGTTTGTAATGCATCTCACTGCATCAGATCAGGAGCAATCTGCCATTCTAGGGGAATCCTAAGATAGTAGCAGACTCCAACAAAAGAATCCCCCCGTGTTAATGCATAGTGGAACTGCTGTTGGAGGCCATCAGTTGCCACGCAGCTTTCACTGGAATCTGCTGGATCTGGAACTACCTCAGCAAGTGCCCCGGCTCGATCACTTGTTTTTAGATTGTCTGCAAAAAGAAATCCTAGAAAAAATTAACATTTCTGAGAATGATGGTTGTTTGCTATTTCATTTCAAATTCATATGAAATATTTAGGTTGGCTGCAGTGGGACTGCCAGGTGGCTAAACATGCCGAATGAATGTGGTCAGCGCTTGGGACATTCATTTGGTTCAAGGCATCCAAAAAATTATTTCTGACCTTCCTTTGGTTTGCCAATCACTGAAGGCTGCCGGTTACATCATATTCTGCAACAGCCAATAATAAATTAATAGAATTTGGGGATGGAAAGACCTGTTAGGTCACCCGGCCCATTCCCTCCTGCTCCCCAAAGCACAGCCCGCGACTGTTCCCCACAGTATTATTTTCTAGTGCTTTGACTAGTCTTATTTGAAATGAGACAAGGGAAGGGGCAGCCAGCACTTCCCTCTGGGAATCTATTCCACAGTCTAATGGGCTTCATTATTTAGTGTTTCCTGCTATTCAGCCTAAATGTCCCGTTGATTAGTTTCATCCCATTACTCTGACTTTAAACCCACTTGCACCATCTCAGCAACTCTCTCCTTCCCTCCTTTGTAACACTAGTATTTTGTGCTTCTAGCTGAGAATCTAAAGGAGCTGTGCCAAGGTGAATGCTGTTACCCTCTTTCTTCACAAGAGGAAACTGGGATACTGAGGCTAAGGGGCTCTTCTGAAGTATATGCAGTGACTGTTAAGAGTCAGGAATCTAGCTTAGATCTCCTGTCTCCTTGTCCCCCTTCTCTAGCCATTTAGCATACTGCTGTTTTAAGTATACCTATATATAAAGGCCCAAACGTGCCTTTCCAGTGAAGGTTACATGCACAGAGTTGAGTATGAGTTACAAAGCGAGGGAAGAGTTAGAACTGTGTTTAGTAATTCCTCTCCCCTTCTCTTAATCTGATGATGATTAGGAAGATAACTCAATATCTTTCTCACCTTTCTCCTTTGCCAAAACCTCGTATCACTGTTTGTAGCTCGCATCCTTTGGTGTATTTGTTTTTCTTCTAGGCTGGGTTGCTAAGCACATCCCATAGTTACGGAATGACTTTACTATTGAACACACATGCTGCCAGTATGTTCTGACTAGATAACCTCACAGACCAAATTCCTGGATGTGAACAGACTCTGTAGTAGTCTGAATCCAGATCTGAGCTTCGCAGCTGAATCTTGTCTCTCTAATAACTTGAACCCAAGCCCTCGATCAAAACAGGCTTTTCACTGCTGAATATTAGATGTGGATATTGAGGCTTGAGTCTCTATGTAGTACAAAGCAGAGGTGGTTGCTCATAGGCCTTTCAGATGTGATCTTATTAACTTTGAGATGTTTGGGTACATAATGAATGAAATCAAATAGTAAATCAAATAGTAGATCTAATCCATTGTAGCTCTAGATAAAACTTCTATTAATTTCGCTTTAAAGCAATCTTACATGCTATATGCCTGATCCTGTAAGATCTGTTGCAGATGAAGCCCATAGAAAATAGAGATGGAAAAGACCTACAAAATCAGACTTGTTTGTTCCCCTGCCAATACAAAATTGTTCCTTATGGTATATTTTTCCAGTGCTTTGTCCAGACTGGTCCTGTTTTTTAAATGACTCATATGATAGGGTTTCCTCCAGTTCCACTGGTGACTGGCTGTTGTCCAGAAAAATCTTTGGAACATTTTTTTCCTTATTTTGCCTTTGTATCTTTTGGATCCATCCAGAATTTTAAGGGCTGCAACTTGTACTGAACATTCACAGATTGCGATCACCTAGTCTGACCTCTTGTATAACACAGGCCATAGAACTTCCCCAGAATAATCCGAACTCATATCTTTTTAGAAAGACATCCAATATTTATTTAAACATTGTCCGAAGCAGAATCTACCATGTGTCTGTGGGTAAGTTGTTTCAATGTTTTATTCTTCTTACTGTTTAAAAATTTACACCCTATTTCCAATGTGAGTTTGTCTAGCTTCAGTATCCTGCCATTGGAACATGTTATGTCTTTCTCTGCTAGACCCAAGAACTAGTTGTTAAATGTTTGTTCCCCATGGTCAGGTTCTTACAGACTGTAATCATGTCACCCCATGAACTAAACAGATTGAGGTAATTGAGTCTACCACAAAATAACTGGCGGTTCATTCATTGAGCACAAAGAAAGGACAAAGTCCACAAACCTGACTTCTCTAGGCAGACAAATCCCCCAAAGTAGCCAATGATAATTTTGCTTTAGTGAGGAGCACGATGTTGGGCCTTCAAAGTAAATGTCCTCTATGAAGGACAGAGGTGTATTAGCTTGAGGACACCTTTGCATTGACAGCTGTAGTAAGGCTAAGACTTATATTTTAACTCTTGAACTCTGTAGCTGGCGACTGAGATTTCTCATTTAATTTATTCTGACAGTTTGAATTTCAGGGGAGGATGCTGGACTGGAACCAACTAGTGTTGGCCAAGTAATAGCAAAAGAGTGATATTGCCTGGGTGCATTGATATGAGTTGTGCCTTTTGCCTTATCATTCTGTGTCATAAACACTTCAGTTATTTACTACTACAGAATGTACTTTCTCCCCCATAATTTGTTGCTGGCTTGCTCTTTCTTTTGAACTCTTGGATACTGATGTTCATACTTACACTGTCTTGCCTTTAGAATAGCATACAGAGAAAAAAACAGGAAGGTGTTCAAGAAGGTGTGACTGCCTGATGATGGCCTCCTCAGACAGCCATGGCAGGGCACATACCGGAGTTTCCCCTCTAAGGTAACCCCAGTAACTCCATACAAGTTTATTCTCTTATACATCAGCATTGTTTATTGCCAAAACAGGAGTCAAATACTCCCCAGCAAAAGTCCCAAACACTTCCACATGCAATGTCTACAGTTCTTAGACCCGCCCCCCCACACTCTTCCCAGTGGGCAATCCCAGCAGAGAGGCTGGTGGGAGTCCTTCCCTACCACACTTGGGTGTCTTCCATCACATCTAGGTTTCTTATTGGTTCTCTTCTTTCCCTCTTCCAAGCCAGCCAACCCAGTCTTTCCAACTGCAGGGAAACCCAACTTTTCTCAACAGGAATCCCCTACAACAGGGGTATGAAACTCCTGGCCCACAGACTATCCCCAGCCAGAGCAATTGAGCAGGCCATGGTGTGTGTGGGGGAAATGTCTATTACTAGCTCCAATCCCACCCCTTCCCACCACTGACCCCGCACTGTCCCCTCTTGGAACCCCGTCCCTGAGGCTACAGCTTCAGGGATCCCCGGGACAGATTGGGGGACCTGATATGCATAGTGGTAGTGCATGTGCTCTTCCACACACACTCCCTGTGGTGGCAGGAGCTATGGGGGAAGCAGAGCACATTGGTGATCCCTAAAGCCATATCTTGGGGATAAGGTGCCATGGGGGAGAGGGCAGAATGATGGCAGGAAGGGGTGGAGCTCGGGGGCTGGTAACTCCCACGGCCTCCTGGGAGTCTCGGGGCAGGAAGGGGAGGAGCTTGGGAACTGCTACCCGCCCCCCCCCCACGCCGCTGAGAGTTTCAGGCCAGATTGCACAATTGCTGCAGCCAGGGATGGTCCACAGGCTGAGAGATCATAGAATCATAGAATCATAGAATAATAGGACTGGAAGGGACCTCGAGAGGTCATCGAGTCCAGCCCCCCGCCCTCAAGGCAGGATCAAGCTCAGTCTACACCATCCCTGACAGATGTCTATCTAACCTGTTCTTAAATATCTCCAGAGAGGGAGATTCCACCACCTCCCTTGGCAATTTATTCCAATATTTGACCACCCTGACAGTTAGGAATTTTTTCCTAATGTCCAATCTAAACCTCCCCTGCTGCACTTTAAGCCCATTACTCCTTGTCCTGTCCTCAGAAACCAAGAGGAACAAATTTTCGCCTTCCTCCTTGTGACACCCTTTTAGATATTTGAAAACCGCTATCATGTCCCCCCTTAATCTTCTTTTTTCCAAACTAAACAAGCCCAGTTCATGAAGCCTGGCTTCATAGGTCATGTTCTCTAAACCTTTAATCATTCTTGTCGCTCTTCTCTGTACCCTTTCCAATTTCTCCACATCTTTCTTGAAATGTGGCGCCCAGAACTGGACACAGTACTCCAGCTGAGGCCTAACTAGTGCAGAATAGAGCGGCAGAATGACTTCACGAGTTTTGCTTACAACACACCTGTTGATACAACCTAGAATCATATTTGCTTTTTTTGCAACAGCATCACACTGTTGACTCATATTCAACTTGTGGTCCACTATGACCCCTAGATCCCTTTCCGCCATGCTCCTTCCTAGACAGTCGCTTCCCATCTTGTATGTATGGAACTGATTGTTCCTTCCTAAGTGGAGCACTCTGCATTTCTCCTTATTAAACCTCATCCTGTTTACCGCTGACCATTTCTCTAACTTGCTAAGGTCATTTTGAATTATGTCCCTATCCTCCAAAGAAGTTGCAACCCCACCCAGTTTGGTATCATCTGCAAACTTAATAAGAGTACTCTCTATCCCAATATCTACATCATTGATGAAGATATTGAATAGTACGGGTCCCAAAACAGACCCTTGAGGAACTCCACTTGTTATCCCTTTCCAGCATGGATAGGAACCCTTCCAGATGGAGAACCCTTCCCTATAGCCTCTCTGCTGAGAGCATTTTGATCAAGGGAGCATCTCTCACTTTACCTGCCCCTCTTGCTATTCCCAGGGGCCAGCTGTCGGGTGTGGAGACAGCGATGAGTAAGCTTGTCCATTGCTATCCTCCCTGGCTGTTAGCTTCAGCTCTCTAGCCTGAAGCCAGCAGGTACTTCTCTATGCTGCCACTCCTCCCCATCTCTGCCCATAGATTTTGCTATATGGAATCCATCTCCATATAATCAACATCATCAAAAACTTCTATTTCAACTTTACATGCATTGATCGCAGTGAGCTCAGTTTTGAAGTCAAAACAGGAGTACATTGGAGTGTGTCATGTCTGTAATCTTTTTTGACACTGCCATTGCCTGGGTAATGCAGTGTACAACAGAAGACATTGCAAGAGACATTAAATGTACACCCTTCTCACCCCTTGAAGATCTTGCCTTCTCAGATGGTTTTGCTCTCCTATAACACACCCAACACCGTATACAAGAAAAAAAAATTGATTTGCAAATCAGACTGCAAATCAACCACAGTAAGACAGATATCATGACCTTTAATATTGCCTCACTGTCTCCCATATGGATAGAGGGTTACGTTTCACCAGTGTAGAAACATTCACATACTTGTGCAGCACCATCAGCCAGGGTGGGCGGAACAAGCCAGAACATCTGGAACAAAAGCAATAAAGCCAGGAACATCTTCAGGAGCTTAATACAGTCTGGAAAGCATCAAAATACAACACCAAAACCAAACCTCAGACTGATCAGAGCTGCGTAATTTCAACATGGTGCAGAATGCTGGGGAATGAGAAAGTATGATGAGTCCAAACTGTCTTCATTCCATACAACCTACCTCAGAAAAATGCTCTGTATCTTTTGGCCCAGAACAATCTTAAATCAAGATTTATTGTCACAGTGCAGGCAAGAGGCATTGCTAGAAGGCACTGGAGATGGATTGGCCAAGTGCTTCAGATGAAAACTGATTCCATCACCAGAGTAGCAAGAAGATGGATACTGGAAGCATCCAAAAACAAGGCCATCTGAGAACATGGTGAAGAGCTGTGGAAGTCGAGCTGAAAAACCTGGGGCTCAGCTGAGGAACCATTGAAAGTCTTGCAAGAAACAGACAGGCTTGGAAGAGCTTCATCACTGCCCTAAATGCCAGAGGCATAATAGGAACATGATAATGTTCATATTTGTTTGGGGAGGCGTGGGGGGTGCAGCCAGCTGTCTTGGACAAGCATAGAGAATGGAGGAGCACTGACAAGTGATGTGTGGGTGAGTATGATGGTTGGGACATTGTTGGTTCCAGGGTATGTGTAGGTGATTGCAGGTGGTGGGCTCTGCTGGTACAGAAAAAATCACAAGAAGTGGTCCCTAAATAGACTTATTTTAATTTTAACCTACAAAAAAATCCCATAGCCTCCAGGCCTCCACTGAAAGTTGCCCCACCCAATCAAAATCAGAAATGGCACTTTTGCACTCTGTCAGGACATGGGAGGGCTCCAAGCAAAACAAACAAACCCACGCCAAAAAGAAACAAGGAAACTAAAATGGGGCATGATTCAAAAAAGGTCAGGGGGGAAAACTGTGCTAAATTGTATCTTACACCCTTTTAGCAGTTCTCTAGGGCTCTCTTCTTCCTGTTTCAGACCTCCTCACTCTGTGCTGCCAGGAAAGTGTGGCATGCACAGGTGCAGATGGATGGCACCTTTAGGCCACTTTTACTCAGAGGATTCTTGTATGGGGCTGAACTGGCTCCTCTGGTGTAATTGGAGCAGTTTGCAGGGCTGCCTGCACCCCTGACTGCTTTCACCTCCCCCCAGCACTCCTGCTAACATAGGGCTTGGGAAGAGATGGGTTAGGGAAGTCTACAGATAGCAAAGGCACTGAATAGGCTAGGGGAATCATCTCCCAACCAGTTACAAGTGGCTTTTATGTCCCCTGCATATCAAGCATAGACACGGGGGGTGGGGAGACATCACTTTATCTTTTTCCTTCTCCATTAAATCTCATCTATCCTTGGGGCTTCTTTTGCTTGATTTCAGCCCACCATTTCCTCCATTTTTTTCTCCTCCTCAGGTCCCCCTGTCCCTTTTCATCCTTTCCTCAGGCCATCTCTCTAATTTTTCCAATGCATAACAATTTTCCCTCTCTAGGCTCCCACTCATCCATTCTCAGGCTATGTCTAGACTGCAAGCCTCTTTCGAAAGAGAGCGTCTAGACTGCACGCGGAATTTCGAAAAAGCAAGCCGCTTTTTCGAAAGAAAGCACCCAGTGAGTCTGGATGCTCTCTTTCTAAAAAGCCTGTTTGCTTTCAAGAACGCCTTCTTTCGAAAGAGCACTTTCGAAAGAAGGCGTTCTTCCTCGTGGAATTAGGTTTACCACCGTCGAAAGAAAAGCCGCATTCTTTCGATTTAATTTCGAAAGAACGCGGCTGCAGTCTAGACGCAGGTGAAGTTTTTTCGAAAAAAGGCTACTTTTTTTCGAAAAAACCCCTGAGTCTGGACACAGCCTCAGAGTCTAAGGCAAGAAAGAACCGTTCTCATCTTTCAATCTGCCCTACTTCATAATGTAGGCCAGAGAACGTAAAGGGTTCTGTCAAGCACAAACCCAGGGCATCTGCTTGAGCACAAGCATATCTTTTAAAAAAGCCCTCTCACTCTGATGTAAAGACTTCTAGTGAGGAGGACTCCGCTGCCTCCCTTGCTAAGTTGTCCAAATAAATAATTATGCTCACTATTACCAATTGGTGCTTGCATTTTTTGTCTAATCTGTCTATCTTGAATTTCCAGCATTGGATCTTGATATGTTTTAGTCTGCGAGACTTAAGAGCCCTCTGCAATCCAACATGTTCACAGGGAGTGGCTGGAATTTTCCACCACTGATCAGCTGCATTACCTAACAGAATGCTCTGCCTTGGCCCTTCCTGAGGCTTGGGAGGGAGCACAGTAAGACTCCTACTAGCCCAGAAACAAAGATCATATTGCCTATGACTTTGCCAGTCTGAAAGGTATGGAAAAGAGAAGCAGCCTTTTCAAAATCAAGTCCATGGCAGTTACTGATCTGCTAGTTGGGACCTGGACTTCATTGCCTGAAGGACAATCAGTAGTGGAAAGAGATTTGAGAAAATTTGCAGAGAGAGGTGGTGGCTGTAAGGGGCCAGTAGGGTCATGTGGAGAGAGAAAAGCCTAGGGGTAAGAAGAGGGTCCTGTAGTGAACACTCATGGGAAGTGGGAATGAAATTGGAAGGAGACCGAGAGTGATCACCGAATAGCACAGGAACCCAAAGAGAAGCATGCACGAAAACAAGATTTGATTCCTCTGCCTTGGTGGCATATAGGACATATCTCTAGAGCCTTGCTGGATACACAAATTGTATCTGTATCCCCATCTGTATCTACAACAATAAGTCACAGATATTCTCATCCACACTTGTGGATGTGGATACCTATGCATATAAAGTGAATAGCCACAAATTTGCAGGGTTCTAGATACAAAATTAGCATCCGCATCTGCATCCATATCCACAAAAAAGAGCCATGGAGATCCACATTCACATCCATGGATGCAGGTACCCACGAATATAAAGCGAATATCTGCAGATTTGCAGGGCTCTACCTATCTCTACTAAGAGCCCTGCATATACTTACCCATCTCAGTGCCACAGCTTCAACTTTGCAGGACTGACAGGTGGGGCTTAGGTTCAGATAGGGATGGGGGAGTTTTGCACGTTTTATGTCACATGAAATACGTGAGGCCAGGCCTGCTGTCTCTAGGCACAGTAATTGCCAGATTTCACACATCATTTCAGGATAAATTGTACTCAATGATTAACCATAGAAAGAGAGCTGGGTTTTCATTGGCATTGTTATTTACTTTTAATCAAATGAGTGGCACAGCCTAATTCCTCCCCTCCCCTTGTTTTTAGCCAACTGCAACACAACTTGTCTTATCAAATGAGATCTAACAGTGCTTCCCTTTTTTAGACAGCTGGAGACTGGAATAATGTGCCAGTCAATATTGGCACCTGCTTTTGTCCTGTTTCAGAAGTAGTAACCAGGCTGGCCTACAAATGTGACTATAAAGACATTTCTAGCAGGTGACATTTACATACTTGCACATTAGGGCACACTTAATCTGTGCTTATGGTATTACTTACAGAGGTAGGTAAAATGTGTGAAGTATCACAAAGAACTGCTGTCCTAGAAACTTCCTAACCCTGTTCAGTTACTAGGACTTTTGTTATGTGGAGGAAAGGATCATGTAGCAACCTGTATCAGGTTTAATAGGAGTAAAATTATGATTATAAATGCTTTGGTCTGAAAATATAATGCACCATCACTAGATAATTTGCTGCATAAAGGAGGTATTCATGCAATGTTGATTGAAGTGGAAAACTGACCACAAAATAAACAAGATGAATTCTGACACAAATTAACCAAAGCAAGATAATTAGAAATAGAGGTTGGAAACTTGCATAGAGGGACTTACTTTAATTCTGTCCTTACTGTGGGTTACTCTTAGCTTTTAGATTGTATTTTGGTCCTGCAGCACATGTAATAAACATTGGACCAGGTAGGTGTTCTTGTTAGCTCCAGGAACAACTGTGGTAAAACTTTTGCAATGGAAAATGCCTACAATTTTGAATTCTTGTGTTTTTTTTCCATGCACAATGAGCAATGGCACACTTGTGAGTCTTAATGAGTTCGATTTTAGATATGCAATGGTGTTGTAGCTGTGCTGATCCCTGGGTATTAGAGAGACAAGGTGGGTGAAGTACTGTATTTCAGTGGCCCAACTTCTTACACAAGCTCCTCCTCGTGTAAGCTCAGCAGCTCGTCTTCTCACCAACAGAAGTTGGTCTAATAAAAGTGAGTTCTTCAACCCACCTTGTGTCTCTGATTTTTAGATTAAGATGAAGAGCAAATATAAAACTACCATGAGAGAAGTGTGTGTATGTATGTGTGTGTTCTGAGTTTCTGTATACAGACAGCAGGAATTCTGTGAACACAATAGCTGATGTGCCTACATCCCTGCAGAGTTCTTAGAAGTTTCAAAGATGCAGTCCACAGAGCCCTGGTCTACACTAAGGAGATATTTCAAAATAACGTCCCTTATTTTGAAATAACAAGCAGAGCGTCCACACTACCAAGCCCGTTATTTCAAAATCCTTTCCATGAGGAATAATGCTTGTTTTGAAATTATTTCTAAATCGCATTAGTGTGGATGCTCAGCTGTTGCTATTACAAAATAATTGGCCACCAGAGGCCTCTCTTGGCTGCACTTGTGGGCACTCTGGCCACAACTACCAGTTCCACTGCTCCCCTTCTCCTGCGGATTTTTTAAAGCAGCAGGCTTCAGGAGAAGGGCTTGTAGCCCAAGGAGAGCCTCGCCAGCCCCATGCCACACTGCACCATCCCTCTGAGCTCCCAACGGCTGCCAGCACTTCTGTAGCACCCTCAGCTATCCCTGACCAGTGACTCAAGTGAGCACCAGTCTGGACTGATGCAGAGATTCTGGACCTCACTGAGATCTGGAGCAAGAAGACCAATCTTCAGGATCGATGCCTATGGCTGGATGGCCGCTAGCCTGGTCTAGAAGAGACACATGGACCCTTGACCAGGCCAGCACTTTCCAATGCCTGCGTGTTCCCGGGCCGTGGTTGTAGCGATGCACTGCTGGTCTGTCCGTGCCTCCTCTGGAAAGTACCCGTTGTCTAGGCAACAGATGGCCTTGCTCAAAGCACATAGCCATTGGCTGAACCAGGCCCTTCAGAGTTGGCTCAGCGATTAGGACTAGGCTTCATACACAGTGTCTCCTAGGATGACTGACCTTGTATCTTCACAGCTGGGTCAGCTGCGAGTTAGGAGTATCCCCCACCTCCCACATGTCGGCACAATT
The DNA here is from genome assembly GCF_052426305.1 of Pelodiscus sinensis. Lineage (NCBI taxonomy): Eukaryota > Metazoa > Chordata > Testudines > Trionychidae > Pelodiscus > Pelodiscus sinensis. Next base: position 21,067,861 of record NC_143054.1, read on the forward strand.
CCGTGGGATCCACTGGAGGAAGAGAACCCACAAGGACCTGCTGCAGGAGCAGGTGGCCTGCCTCCAGTCCCTCGTTTGGGAGCTTGATGACAAGTGCCAGGAGCGGGCTGCTGACCGGGAGGAGCACTGGGCTGACTGGGAGCAGTGGAAAGCCATCTGGGACCGCCTGTTGAGCCAGTATGAAGCCATGTGCTTCTCCCTCACCTTGGTGATGCAGCGCATAGCCTCGTGCATGGAGTGGGCCACCAGCCACCTCCTCGGCCAGCTGTTCAGCCTCTGCCCCACACCCAGGAGGGAAAGTCTTCCCCTTGCTTTTGCATAGGTTGTGGAAAACATAGCAAGCCACCACCATGAAGGGGATGTTTCAGTCACTGAGGTCCAGGCAGATGAGAAGACTCCTGAACCTCCTCTTCAAGTGGCCAAGTGCACATTCTGTGACCATGTGGCACCTGCTCAGTCTGGTGGGGTCCAGGCTGCCTGTGTAGGGCTTCATCAGCCAGGGGAGCAAGGGGTAGGCTGCATTGTCCAGGATGCAGATGGGCATGTCCACATCCCCAACTCTGATGGTGCGGTTGGGGGAAAAAAGTGCCGGCATGCATCTTCTGGAACAGACAGCAGTTCTGGAAGATGCAGGCATCGTGTGCTTTCCCTGACCAGGCAACCTTGATATCCATGAACAGGCCCTTCTGATCCACCACAGCCTGCAGCACCATCAAAAAGTACCCCTTCTTGTGTATATAGTCCAAGGCACAGTGGTCGGGACTAGGACAGGGATGTGAGTGCCGTCTATGCCCCCTCCCCACATTTGGGGAAGCCCATGGGGGTGGGAGGAAAAGCCATTGATGATGGTGTTGACATTGCCCAGAGTGATGAACCTCCATAGCACCATGTTGCTAGTGGCTTTGGCTACCTGCAGGAGCACGGCCCCGACTGTGGATTTCCCCACACCAAACTGGTTCCCGACGGAGCAGAAGCAGTCTGGCATGGCGAGCTTCTACAGGGCAATTGCAACACACTTCTGCAGAGGTTGGCAGGATGCCGTTGGGTGTCCTGTCAGGGGCAGAGGTGAACCATGTGCAGAGCTCCAGGAAGGTGGCCTTGTGCATGCGGAAGTTCCGGAGCCACTGCTGGTTGTCCCATCGCAGCATGACGATGCGGTCCCACTAGTCAGAACTGGTCTCCCTCTGCCAGAAGCGGCATTTGATGGTGTCCTTGAGGGTTTAGGGGTATTTGCAGGAGCGCCAGGACCTGGGTGAAGTGGTCCTCCACTTGCTGTAGCAGCATGTGATCAGTCTGAACGAACTGCACAATGAAGCACAGCACGAGGCTCGTGAGTCTGGCACTGCTTTGCAGTAGCTCCAGCTCCATGTTATCAGTGCTGTGGCATCTGTAAGGGCAACCAGCGCACATTGCATTGGTTTGGTGTCCTACGAGGAGGTAGGCAGTGGAGGAGTAGAGTGTAAGATGTGGCTGTAGAGAGGAGAGTCCCTGAAAGCACATGTCTCAGCTTGCCTGACGAAGCAGCCACAGGAAGCGTCTGCTCTCCTGGTGCTCTACCCAGAGGGCTTCTGGGTGCTCTAAATCTGAAGCAGGATCCAATCAGTGTGGACATGCTATTTCAAAATAATTCTGAGCTATTTCAATACTCCCCAATAGTGTGGACGCACTACTTTGATTTTGTTATTTTGGGAGTTATTTTGATTTTAGCCATTTTGAAATTATTTCCTAGTGTAGACATACCCGGGGGAGAATGAGACCAAACATATACCATAGACATCCCTTCTCTTGGCAGACCAACACAATCTGAGTCTGCCATGCTTCAAATGAAAGATTTACTCTTTTTCTCTGGCATGTCACTGATCAGTAGGGCTAATTTTTTCTGTCTACTTATTTATATATTACAGTTATAGTATCCTTCATGTGGTAGGCATGGCTGGTTGAAATTTTTCTATCCACTTTTTTGAAGAAAATTGTGTTTCTGACAAAATTGTGAGAAGTGTTTTTCTATTAAAATTGCAATTTTTATTTGAAAACCAAAACCTTTTAGCTGAAAACTGAACAGTTTTGTGTGTCAGAGTTTTTTTTTTTTTTTTTGGCAAATACTTTAAATATTCTAAGTGGGAAGAAAGGGAAGAGAGAATTTGTTGTTGTGCTAAGTATCGTGCAGGCAGGTAAAAAATAATTATGGATCCAAAAGGCTTACAAGATAAATTTGTAAATTTTAGAGAAATTGACACTGTAGTTTAGAAATTATGAATGTTTAAATGTAGCAGCTTCAGATATGAGCCTTAGATTATTCCTGTGTGTGGGGTGGGGCTCTTTTTTTGGAGTTTGTGTAGGGAAATGCATCTGTTTGGGGCGACTTACTTAAGGATGCCCAATTTCATTTGGAAAACCATCTGAGCATATAAGATCAACAAGTATCACCTCCAGTTCAAAGAACTTATGCTTTTTTTTTTCTTCTGAAGCCAGTGGAGACTGCAAGCTCCACAGGTTGAATATTTCCATATCAAGAAATGTGCCAAGTCAGCTATGGATAGCTAAATTACAAATAGCTCTGTTAGGGCTAATGGGCCTTTTAATATAAACATGTACAGGAAAATTTATAACTTCTACCAACTGGAACTTATAAGTGCCCCAAGAAAAATAACTTCATAATTTTATTTTGATTAAAAACGATTACAATTGAAATGCAAGAAATCCTATAATTAATTAGTGGAATACCTAGCCTGGAATTTCAACTCGGAAGTTAGAAAATTCCCAAAGCACAGATTGATGCTGACACATTAATTCTGCTGCTTATACATGCATAACGTTTTCTGTTTTTGTTTTCCTCTGTGAAATGTAAGCATTATTAATTTATAATAAAAATACAAGATATATACCACAGCCAAAACAATACTTTAAAAAAACAACTTGATAATGATGATAATGGCAGATGCATTCATAGATTTTAGGGCCAAAAGGAGCTACTCAGGTCTGCTAACCTCCTGCATAATACAATTCTACCTATTATTCTGTAGTTGAGAGAATTCTTCTACTCAATGGGTCTATCTACACTACAGGACAAAGTTAAATTAAGATATGCAACTTCAGCTAAACTAATTGTGTGGCAGCTTCAATCTTCCTCTGTAGTGTAGATGTACCCTAAGTGGTTGCTCTAAAGCCCAGTGACTTGTCATTGAATTAATAGAGCATCTCTTTCTTAGTGTATGTCCAAAATAGCTTGAAATAAGCTATGCAAATTCCGTAGCTTATTATCTGCACAGTGCCAAATTTCAAAATAGACTACTATTCTGACTAGTCCCTTAATCCTCATGGAACAAGATTTCCTGGGACATCAGAATAGCAAGCCCATTATTTCAAATATATTTAGAAATAATGGGCTTGTGGCTAAGATGTGGAAAATGCTATTTCAGGATACTGGACTTATCTTGAAATAGCACCACTGTCTGGACGTACCCTTAAAAAGATATCCTATCTCTGTTTAAAAACTTTGAGTAATGATGAATTTATCACTTTCCTTTGAAATCTGGTCAAATTATTAATTTCTCTCTCTCTCACTAGTGTTTTTATTTCCAGTCTAAGTTTTTCTATCTTGGACTTTCAGCCAAGATAGTTCACTGTCATCAGCCATGTTGTAATTTCTTTATACACTATGATTGTTGCCTATGACTAAATACACTGAACTGCTTAAATTTCTCATTGCGAGGTGTAGTTTTTTCAGTCTCTTCCCAGTTACTAACATCCATTGTAAAGCTTACGCACTAGTGATAGACATGTTATTGCAGTAGTGATTTCACCAATGTCTGCCGAAACTGAATATCACGTTTAAACAGTCTTTCCGAAATAAGTGACCTAAATGACCCTGGTTCAGTTAGAACAATATTGAACTCTTACTTTCATTCTGCACTATGAGTTTCAGATGAGCCATATAGGATAAATGTGAAGGAAAGCTAATGGTCATGTGTGACAGGGTGCAAAAGCCCTGTGCCGGATAGGTAGATGTTAGAGTTACTTTGAATTCAAACAGCCCCATCCCACCATACCTGCAAAGCCTGTATCTGCTGGAGGAGAAGCTTAAAAAGAGAACAGAACAGTCTATTACAGGCCCATCAACAGCAATTCTGGGCCCTGAGGCAGAATAGTCAATGGGCCCTCATGTGCGCACCCTGCACCTCTGTGGAAGCTGTCTGCCTGACATTTGGGCTGTGCTGTGACTTTACTGGCTGTTGCCAAGCAAGCTGCAGTGCTAGGCATGCTCTTCTGACACAGATAGGGCTTCCACATGCTTGCCTGGTAAGATTACTAATGATCTAAGAGCACAAACCCAAAGACCCCAGCCTTACCTCTGCCCTAGGGCCAAGTCCCTGTCCCAGTGTTCAGAAAAAATAGCAAATAGGGTTGCCAGGTGTCCGGTATTCACCCGGACAGTCCAGTATTTTTGCCTCCTGTCCGATAAAAAAAAATTCAGAGAATACCTGACACCTGAGATGTCTGGTATTCTCTGAATTTTTCCCCGGCCAGGAGGAGAAAATGCTGGGCACCTGGCAACCCTACAAACACTCAGCGCCTGGCCTCCTCCCTCCCACCCCTGAGCCCTCCCTGGCCCCTGACACTCCCAGCCTCCTGACCCCAGCCCCCATGCTTATCTGGTTCCCCAAGGCTGCTGGCACAAAATGGCTGCCTGCCAAAAGATCTAGGGTCTTAGTGCTCAACCACTCCCCTGTTCCTATCCCTGCACTCACTCTTAAAGGGTGTTCGGTATTTTTGTTTCAACCATCTGGCAACCCTAATAGCAAATAGGGCAGGTGATCTGCTTGGCTTAACAGAGAACTCTTTGGTGAGTTTAAACGCAAAAAGGAAGCTTACAAGAAGTGGAAACTTGGACAGATGACTAATGACTAGGGAAGAGTATAAAAACATTGCTCAAGCAGTCGGGGTATAACCAGGAAGGCCAAAGCACACCTGGAGTTGCAGCTGGCAAGCAATGTGAAGGGTTTCTACAGGTCTGTTTGCAACAAGAAGGGGTCAGGAAAAGTGTGTGACTTACTGAATGGGGAAATCAACCTAATGACAGATGATGTGGAAAAAGTTGAGCTACTCAATGCTTTCTTCTGCCTTGATCTTTGCACAGTCAGCTCTAAAACTACTGCACTGAGCAGCCCTCGGTAGTGAAAGGACAGGTTAAAGACTAGTTAGAAAAGCTGGACATGCACAAGTCCATAGGGCTGGATCTAATGCATCCAAGGGTGCTGAGAGAGTTGGCTGATGTGATGGGAGAGCTATTTTGAAAACTTTTGGCAACTAGGAGAGGTCTAGATGACTGGAAAAAGACAAATCTGATGCTCATCTTCAAAAAGGGAAAGGAGGAGAATTCAGGGAATTATAGACCAGTCAGTCTCCCCTCAGTCCCAGGAAAAATCATGGAGCAGGTCACCAAGGAGTCAGTTTTGAAACACTTGGAGGAGAGGAAGGTGATCAGGAACATCCAACATGGATTCACCAAAGGCAAGTCATGCCTGGCCAAACTAATTGCCCTCTATGATGAAATAACTGGCTCCATGAATATGAGGAAAGCTGTGGACATGATCTACCTTGTCTTTAGCAAAGCTTTTGATATGGTCTCCCATAGTATTCATGCCAGCAAGTTATAGAAGTATGGCCTGGATAAATGGACTGCAAGGTGGACAGAAAGCTGGCTTGATCATCAGGCTCAATGGGTAGCAATCAACAGCCAGTATCAAGCAAAGTACTCAAAAAGCCAGTCCAGAGGCTAGTTTTGATCAGTGTCTTCATTAAGTGACACTAAGCAGGGGGGAGAGGTGGATGAACTGGAGGGTAGAGATAGGGTCTGGAGAACTGGGCTAAAAGAAATCTAATGGGGTTCAAAAATGACAAGGGAGAGTCCTACATTTGGGATGGAAGAATTCCAAGCACTGCTACAGGCTGGGGACTGACTGGCTAGGCAGCAGTTGTGCAAAAAAGACCTGGGGATTATAGTAGATGAGAAGCTGGATATGTTGCAATAGAGTGCTATTGTTGCCAAGAAGGCTAACTACCTGAAGGGGTGGGAGTCCAAAGAGGATGGAGCCAAGCTATTCTCTGTGATGGCAGATGATAGAGCAAGGAGCAATGGTCTCAAGTTGCAGTGTGGGAGGTCTAGGTTGTATATTAGGAAAAACTATTTCACTAGGAAGGTCGTGAATCACTGGAAAGGGTTGCCTAGGAAGGAGGTGGAATCTCCATCCTTGGAGATTTTTAAGGAGAGACTTGACAAAAATCTGGCTGGAATGATTAAGCAGGGGGCTGGAGTAGATTGTCTACTGAGGTCTCTTTCAATCCTAATCTTCTATAAGGCCGAGTCCTACACCTCCAGGATTCCCCCGACTCACTCCATCACCACTCCCTCCATTGCTTGATTTTCCCCTCTCCACTCACTTTCACCTGGCTGGGGAAGGACTTGGGATACAGAAGGGGATGCAGACTCTTGGAGGGAGTTTGGGTGTGGAGAGGGCTCTGGGCTGAGCCTGGGGCAGGCGGGTTTGTGTGCAGGATGTGGACAGGGGCTTGGAGTGAAAGTGACAGTCAGGGAGCTGTACTTGCCTCAGGCAGATCACAAAAGCGACCAGCACACTCCTGTGGCAGGAGCTTCTAGACAGGGGAAGGGGGAGGGGAGTCAGGAGGTCTCCATATGTGAACATCACCCCTGCAGCTCCCAGTGGCTGCAGTTCTTGGCCAATGGTTGCTGCAGAGTTAGTACTCAGGGCAGAAGCTGTATGCAAAGACCTGGCCTCAGGGAAGGGGGTTGACTGCTTCTGAGAGTGACATGGAGTGAGGGTGAACAGGAAGCCTGCCTTAGCCTGTTACACTGCTGGCGATGGCAGTCAGGGCACCCGAGCCCTTTTACATTGGGCAGGCCCCTGCCAATCCCCTCCCCATCCCATGCCCCTGTCTTAGGGTCTGGTCTCGTATTAGGCTGTCAGTGGAGGTGAATAGACTTATACGCTCTCAGACAGAGAAAGTCCAGCTCCCTGGGGTCTCTGTTATTGGGACTCTACTAGAAACAAGGACTGAGGACAATGAGAAAGTCTGAGTCTTAGCCTGTCTTTATTTTGTTTAATGTTGCCACTTTGCCCTCTGATAGAAGGGGACTGGTAGGAAGCAATCCAGGGAAGCAGCAGTACAGCACCTTTTGAAGAATGGTCTTTTGCTGCCTACCATGGGGTTCTGGATTGGAACCCAGTGGACAGGGTGGACCTAAGTTCCCCTGCCAATTCCAACACAGGGCAGGAGATGGAAAAAGTACCCATATAATGGGGAAATCTAGACAAGAAAAGGCCCATGAGAGTTAAGATCTGAGACCTCATCCTAACGGAGGGCCTCCTGCCTGATTATAATGCTATTCTTTTCTAGGCTCCTTATTTACCCTTGGAAGGGGTGAACATGAAAACATGATCTGGCTGGATGGTTAAGTCATGAGAGGGTGTGGACCATCGCACAGCTAGAATGACTGTTGACAGGGTTGCCAGGAAAGAAGAGAGCCTACTATGCCCACACCCATCCCCACAGGCACCTGTGGTGAGTGAACTCCTTCACATCATGAAATAATTTAAAAAATAAAAACCCAAATGAAAAACTGTGATGATTACTTACAATGAAGGGTAATTATTGATAGACTTTGGAAATATTTGAAGGGAATCGGATCAGTCCCAAGATTATGATCAGGATCACCTGAAAAAAACAAAGACAGACATTGTTGAGATGATTGTTGAATATTAGGAACAAAACAAACTAAGTGGGGTAGTTTCCCAAGCTGAGTTCTCTTTCCATAAGATCATGGTTCTTTCTTGGAAAACTCTTTTGAAATGCAATTAGGGGTGGGTTATAACATTGTAATTAACTCATGTCATCACTGTTTATAACATGAAATTATTTTTAAATGGCTACTCCTGCTTTTCTGCCTCTGTACTAGTCCTGGGAAGTGATTGATGTGGCAGTTTCCCGTGATCACCAGCCTATTGTTGCCGTGTCAATCTTCTGGCTATATAAATCACTGTAGTTAATGAAGGTCACTTCATGGCAGAATTCACTTCATCCAGCAAAAGTAAATAAAGCATCTCACTACTCTCCCAATGAGTAGAGGTGCTTACATTGGAGCAGAACTGAGCGTGTAAATATACACTGCCTTGAAAATAATGGGAATAGCCAACTGGACTGCATCCATGTGAATGCATCAGAAAGAAATGGTAACATTCCATTGTTTCACTTGTGCCTGGGTCTTTAATGATTGCCTGATATGCTGAGGGGAAAAGTAATCACAATATACAGTTATTAGGAACAACTTCACATGTGGAGAGCAATTATAGGATGGAATAACATTGGCTTAATGGTAATAGGCCACAGCCAAGAGGTCTGATTAGCAGTGAGCTAATGGGCAAAGTCCTATCTAGATGAGAAATAGAACCAGCATTTCAGCCTGGCCTCCATATTTGTCAAAAATACAAACAATTTTATTCACAGGTGCCCCCATATTTTGTGCAATGATTTAGGTCACTTAGATGCCCAAGTCTCTGGTTGCACCTGCACATAGACCTCTCTAGTAACTTAAATTCCAAGTACAAATAAAAGAGGGTGCAAATCTGTGCCTATAATTATTTTCACTCACAAAACTGGAGGTCTGTCTCTGAAAGTCTGTCCTGTAAAGTTTAAGAAACTAGTTGCTTTTCCATACAGATGATTTAGGTTTCCCTAGTACAAATAATATATAACCTCTCCTCTGCCATCATCATATGGCATAGTATGTCAACCGTTACAACTCCAGATTGAGAAAGTGTAATGTGTTCCCCATTGCATGTTTCTGATTTGGCTTATGTTCCTTCTCAGCCTCCAGAGGTCCAGAATTCTACAGCAAAATGACTCTCACTCTGGAAAATAGGACTACAGCATTGGCATCCTCCAGTATCCTTAAGTGCCTGGCTTTTCACCTCTGAAACCAATTCAAAATGTTTCAGAGCACTTCATGGACTTATTCCAACCCACATCTCTGACTTCATATCCTCCCATTCCTGCATGTTTTATATTTCATTTTGGCTCTTCTCCTTGCTCTTCTCATGACTTTTGTTAGGGCGACACAAGTAAGAGAGCTATCTGACAGAATGGACATTACTTATATAAAATGTGGAGGACAGTTGAAACATTTTGTGCCATGTTTATACTAGTATTTCTGAATATGTCATTCTGTGAGCTTACATTCCAGAACTCAGAATGAGGCCATGGGCATACTCAATGTTGTTGCAAAGCCAGTTTCACCTGTACAGTTTCCAGACTTCACAGTAACAATGTGGTATATTATTTTTGTCTCGTCCAAAGTAGCAAGTTTCAGTTTTACATTTGCTATAATGAACAATTTAAATACACTTTTTCCTTTAAAATATATTCTTCAAGCTTGGCTTGCTCCTTAGATCTCTGTGACAGCTGACAAACGGAGACAGTTTAAAGAAAATGACTTGTTTTTTTCTAGTTAGAGTTTCATAGAATATGTGACTGAAACTCATGGAGAAAGTATTTAGTGAGGGGGATTTTTATTTGAATTTCTGGACTATGCTCTAGCACAGAAAATGATAGCTGAAGCAGTTTGTTTCAGAAGGCTATGAATAACTGAAAAGGGCTGTAACGAATGGTGATATTCATCTTTAACTATAGGTTTTTTTTGTGTAATGTCAATGTATATACTATCTGTCTGCATGTCTAGCGACATAACAGACTCCAGCACTGTAAACAAGATTGCACAGTCAAACTAATTCTTTTGGAAATATTGCACTTAGCATTCAGATGCCATAAAGCTATTGTGTGAACAGCTTACACTATATACTGTACTTCGTGTCAATTTGAGAGAGAGCTTGTACACGTTGAACCTCTGTAGTCTGGAACCCTTGGGACCTCACCTGTGCTGAACTAGAGAATATGCCAAACCATGGGAGGTCAATGTTGTGTAGCAGCATTTCCCACACTTCCACTGCTTATTGGGCTCTTAGAAGACATTTAGGGGTAAATTAGAGCTAAATTAACAGCACAGAACACGAGAGCCAGGACTGCCAATCTTTATGGGACCATGGGAAACTTGGCCACGTCCATGATAAGTGGACATCTGACTAACTAAAATCATGCTGGACCACAGCTGTTGTTGGATCAGAGAGTGGTGGACTAGAGAGGTTCACCCTGTAATACACTCACATTGCTTCATGGTCTAGGGTCAGTTTTTGAAGGGATCTCATTTGACACAAGGACATTTTATGATCTAGACTCTGTTTAAGGCATCATGAAAGCCTTTATTCCCTTTCTCCACATCTAGACTTCAGGCTGCTTTCGGAAGAAGCTTTTTTTCGGAAGAGATCTTCCGAAAAAACCTCTTCCTAAAGAGAGCATCCGCACACACAAGCGCATCGAAAAAGCGATCTGCTTTTCCAAAAGAGCATCCAGGCTGATTGGATGATCTCTTGTATAAGAGGCCACCCGGAACCACTTCAGCCAGGGCTTTAGGTCACCAGTTGCTTCCGAGTGCTGGTGCCAGAGCCTTGCAGAGATACGCACTTAAAGGGACCCCCTTGAACAGCCATTTCTCTGCTTCTGCTGCATGCTTGCTACCTCTTCAAGGGACAGCAAAGCTCTTGTAGTGCATACTGTGGTTGCCCTGCTTTTTTGGATGCCACATTTCTCTTGGTGCAATGGAGCCGGAGCTGCTCCTGGACATGTGATGGCTCCACACAACCATGATGCAATTTTTGCAGCACTGTGTGCCAGCTGCCTTCCTGGTCCTGACCGTGCTTGACCCTGAGCTCATTCTGGGGATGCTCTCCCTAGGTGTGGGAGCTACACTCTGGCAACCGCACCCCACAGTGGAGAGGTGTTTCTGGAGGCTCAACAGCAGTTCAGACTGGTGGGACCTGGCTGGTTGTGGAGCGGTGGGATGACCAGCAGTGACTCCAAAACTTCCGCATGCAGAAGGCCACCTTTTTGGAGCTGTGTGCCTGGCTCGCCCCTGCCCTCCGGAGACATGACCCACCGGTGGCCCGCCATTCCCCCTGGAGAAGAGGGTCACAATCGCCATCTGGAAACTTGCCACCCCAGACAGCTACCAGTCGGTGGGCAACCAGTTTGGCGTGGGAAAGTCCACCTTTGGGGCCCTTTTCTTGGAGGTAAGGCACCCCGGGGCTGCAGTCCCTGCAGGGGGGAGGGAAGTCCTGGAAAGGGGAACCCTAGGGAAAGGAGGGTTGGAGGCTGTGTGTGTGTGTGGGGGGGGGGTGGAGTGGGGCATGGGAGAGAAGCCCCATCCCTATCCCTGGGGGTGGTGCAATCCTGCCCTCACACAGTCCTGTTACTGGCGTGTGTGTGTGGCTCCTGGGGTGTTTGGGGGTGGAGGGGGAGGGTGGGCACCTCCCAAGGGCTCAGGCACTCCCTTTCTCATTCTCTGTTTGTTTTGTGTGTGTGTTTGTCTCCTTCTGCAGGTTGTGAGAACCGGGCCAGGTTCCAGATCGAGTGTGCCTTTCGGTGCCTCAAGGTACAGTTCAGTGTCTGCTGACTCGCCTCAGTTGTAGGGGAGCACAACATCCCCGAGGGGATCGCGGCATGTTATGTCCTCCACAACATTGCGGAGAGGAAGGGGGAGGCCTTCCTCCCAGGGTGAGGAGCAGACAACAGCCTCAAGGAGTGAGCCTTTGAGCTGCGGAGAGCTGCCGTCCACCAGGCCCATGAGGCCAGGGTGCATATCCGGGAGGCTCTGAGGGAAAGGTTCTCTCCAGAACCCCAATAACTCTCCCCAGGGCCTCCCCAACAGGGACCTCTGGCTTGCTGCCCCATCCCTTTCCCAACACAACCCCTCCCTTTACCCCTTCCCTGACCTCTCAGTAAAAACACCTGTTTGGTTTCCAACAAAATGAAGTCTGTATTTATCTTACATTAAAAAAAGGTGAACGGGGGGAGGAGTCTTGGAGTGGTGTGGGGAGCGGCTAGATGTGCCACCTTGGGTGCAGGGGCCTCGTTGGGATTGGGTGGGTCCGGGACCACAGAAAGATGGACAGGAGGGGGGGCTGGAGCTGTGTGGACAGGAGGGGGGGAACCCTGTGTGTGTGACAAACTGGGAGCAGTCACCTGAAGATCCCTCCCCAATGTCAGAGGAGGCCTGGAAGACATCCTGGCTGACAGACACCAGCTCCAGGGACAGGGTGATGGTGTCCATCTCCTCCTCCTGCTGGCTTTGGTCATTTTCCTCCTCTGCCGTGACCTCCAGCTGGGCGACGTCGGGGGTCTCGAGGCCAGAATCCACGATGACAGGTTGGGAAGATGTTTCCCCACCTCCCAGGATCTGGTGGAGCTCCTGGTAATAGGGGTAATAGGTTGGGTCCTGCCCCTGAGTGCAAGCTGCGCTCTCTGGCCCTGATGTATCCCTAGCGGAGCTCCTTTATCTTACTCCAGACCTGTTCCAAGGTTCGGGGTGGGTGTCCGTGCTCCGCCAGGGACTCCTCCATGTGCTCAAAGATGTCCGCCTTGCGGCGTTTGGAGCGGAGGTCCTGCAATGTCTCCTCCCCACCCCACAGCTCGAGGAGGGACAGGATCTCCACTCTGGACCAGGAGGGTGCCTCCTTCTTGGTCCCCCTTGGTGGGTCCTAGGACCTCTGGGGCTGCTCCCTGCAAGGGCCAGAAGGGTCGCGGGGGGCTTGTGGCTCCACCATGGGTGGCAAGGCTTGTGGCAGGGGGAGCTGCGCAGTCAGGGTGCTGCTCTCAGGCTGGCTTCATGCCACAAGGTTTGTCCGGGGTGCCTGCAGCTTTAAGAGCTGGCAGGAGACAGGAATGATACGTTTATGATTAGTATGGATGGAGCGTCCACCAGGACACCTGTGTTATTTCCTGGAGGCCTCTTCTTTCGAAAGAAAATCCTCCTCTCCATCCACACACGTTTTTCCAAAAGAACTCTTTCAGAAAAAGGCTTCTTCCTCGTAGAAAGAGGAAAAACCCCTCTGTTCTTTCAATTTACTTTCGAAAAAACATGATTGCAGTGTGGATGTAACACAGGTTTTGGCAGAAAAACTGCTGTTTTTCCAACAAAACTCTGTAGTGTAGACATGCCCTGAGACTAGAATAGATCCCCCAAAAGAGGGTTTCTATCCTGACAAGACTATGAGTGATAGTTTGATCCGGTTGAAGTCAATTGCAGAATTCCCCTGGACTTCAGTGGGGATAGGATTGCACCTTAGACTGTGTTGCCTTGACTCAAAAGGAAATTTAAGTCTGAGCCAAATCTTCTTGTAGTCAATAGAAAGACGCTTTGGAAAGTGGGCTTTGGACTGGCGATGAGTGAGGCTGTTCAGTCTACTGCAACCTGAGGCTATTCAGTCCCCTCCAGCATTTACAGGAATATTGCATTCATACTTTTCTTTCTTTGAAAAATAAGTCTGCTCCGAATCAGCAAAAGTTCTACATTTCTTTTCATGAAGTATTTAGATGTGTTGGCAACCTCTTTTATTCATGTCCCTTCTATATTACTATTTTGAATTGTGTGGTTAATTTTGAATCTTTACACAATCAAATCAACAATGAACAATAATTGGGAGATGTATATCCTGGTTTGTATATTCTAGTCCAACGTATCTTGATTTCAGTACACTTATACTTGCTCTTTTCAGCAGAAAAGTACAAAAGAGAAGTGGGCAGATTATATTTGAAATCTGGTTCGGATTCTGATCTGTATCTTTTTTAAATGCTGAGATTCTGATGAAAGTTTCAAAATATTAGTAATGCAGAAAAGTTACTTAGATATTCCCTTTATACTTTTAATCTCCCCTATTGCAGTTTTAAATTATTTTCTAAAACAAGTAGAGACAAATTCTGCTCCTAGTTGCACTAATGTAAATTCAGAGTGATTTTACTGAAGTTAGCAATTACTCTGAATTCACCTCAGTGTTAACAAGTGCAGAATTTGGCCAATTTCTTTCTCAACTCAATACTTTCTCATACCCTCAAGCAAAAAGTTCAATTAATAGAACTGACCAGAAGATGACAATTTGATTTTGTGGCAGATATTGTGGTTTTGAAATTTTGTTTTGTTTTTACATGGAACAAAATCAAAATCTGGGAATGTTTCCATGAAATGGAATTGTTTCAGAATGTCTGGTTTTGAATGGAAAAGGTCAGGTTTTCGATTAGTCTGTCTCTCTCTGATGAGAAGTGACCAGAGAGCCCGTCCTGGATCTCAAAAACCTTCCTGTTGAAAACTTTGAAGAAATGGATACATCTCAGCCAAATGTTTCAGCTTTCACAAAAATACATTTAATTGAAAAGAGTTTTGACACTTTTTAAAATGATTAGTTTAAAGTTGCTGAAGTGTATTCCCCACTGATGTACTCAGTAAAAATCAAAGAATTCACCGGCAAAGACGAGTTTCATTCTCATGTCTTAAAACCCAAACATACTCGGACTCCTCACCTCCACAAGAGACTCCCTTGCATTTCTAGCATGTAACTAATCACAGTGCACACACCCACTTTCTCCAACTCATGCTGAAAAGCACAAACCTACCTTGGATCAGAGCTAGACGAAGACGTGCTTTCTGCAGACAGATGTGGACTGTTAAAGTATGTAACATGCTATATTTACACAAGAGATCAGTTAAAGCTGTGCATTTCAGTGTGGTTTAGAGAAGTGCTGGGCTGTGCAGGGGGGCAGGAGAGGAAGTCAAGCATGGTGCTCTACCACCCACTATGTCCTCATTGAAGTACAGGCGACCCCCACATTTACGACCTAATTGGTTCCTGGAGAACCGTTGTAAGTCAAGCTGTCATAAGATGAACCCTTATTTCCCATAGGCGCAATGTTATAAATGGCGGTTCCATTCCTGGAAACCCATTTCATACCCTAAAAATACCAAAATTGACTACGGAAATGGAAAAACTAAACTAAATAGTTCAAATAATGCACAAAAATAACTAAAAAGTGAAGACCGATGAGGTGGAGATGCGTCCAGGTCAAGCAGCAGCTGCAGACTGGTGAGTCTGACTGACTTTGTGCGTTTCTTGTTTTGGGATGACGTGGAGTCTGTATCGTACACCATCGTAAATCCGAGCTGCGGACGTAAATTGTGGGGCTTTAGGAGCTATCTTGCATGAGAAAAAATGCTTGTAAATGCGGGGGGTTGTAAGTTGGGCGGTTGTAAGTCGGGGATCAGCTATACTGGCTTATACAGATCTCTTCATGCTGCTGTTGCTATGGTGCACCTGGGAGCCAAGACAGCAGTTCTGGGATAGTCCTTTAAACACTAATGCTTCAGCATAGAGTCAATACTGGGCTCCCCCTCACTGCAGGCTCCCCTAACAGCCACAGTTTTTCCTTCTCTGGGGCCCTCACACATTTCTTTTCAACCATCCCTGCCTCACCATGGCTCTGTTCTGCTTCCTCATGCTATCTTCTGTTCAAGGTAAGGGTTACTTGGCGCTATAAATCAGGCCGTTGGTTTGCTTTCTGGAATTCTGAGAGATTTTTTTTCTTGTTCTTAAATATTTTTCCTTTTGCTTGGCACAGGAGAGGCCCGATGGGACACTCCCCGCTTGTCATTCCCTTCCATATTAAGTAGTATTTATAAAGGGCCAGATTCTGCCATGTTTTATGGGGCTGCTCACAGAGGAGGAGTTCAGTATGCTCCTCTGCATGTGTATGGGCATTAGAACCTAGGCCGGTGCAGCAGTGTGATACCATTCATGATGATATACTAGCTTCCACCCAGGCATCTCACGTGCTTTACCATTATGAAGGAATTGGGAGATTTACCCAACATTGCCCCATAGGGCCAAAACAGAGCACTACGCCAAATATCTTCATTTTATTTCTTTTCTGTAAGGGTTATTGAGAGGCAATACTGTTCTAGGTTGATCCTATTTTTCTGGCTCAGTCTTTTTCAACTGTTAGTTGAAAGCTCCGTTATGGCAGTTGTGAGGACTGTACTTGCTTTGATGATTCTGTCTCTTTTCGGTGTGGTTTTTGAGAAGCAATCCCATTCCAGGCACATCCTGTTTTTCTGGCACAACCAAGCCCTTATGTGGCTTTCAGTCACACTAAGAAGAAGCTGTATCGCATTTGGTGGTCCTAGTTCTTACCATTTAGGAGTTCTTGATCAAACAGACAAACTCTCTAAAACAGGAGTGGGGAACCACTGGAGGCTGGATGTGGCCCCCAGCTTGCCTGGATCCTGCCCCCCAGCACCTACTGCAGGACTGGAGCGCACAAAGTGTACTAGCCTTGGCCCTACTAGGCTTGGTGTGTGAGGTGAATGTGGGGAGTGTCTTTCTCCTTCTCAGTCAGGGGCCACACCAGTGAGTTTTTTGTTTTGTTTTTTGTTTGGCTTCTCACTTGTGTGTGGCTCTAAAGTATGTACAGGTGTGAACTCCCTAATCCAGCACCATGGTGTTTGCCAGACCTGGGGAGGTCAAAGCTCCCCCTCCCGACTGTTAGCCCTTCTCCTGCCACAGGCCCACTGCCCCCAGCCCTGCTGGGGTGGCACTCTCTGCCCAGTGCTGGGGCTGTGCTCCCCAGTGCAGACTCCAGCTAGGGCTGCACTCCCACTGCCGGCCCAGGCTATGCTCTTGGGCACAGGCCCTGTTGCTTCCAGCCTGGGCGGGCTATTCTCCTTGCTATGCCAGCCCAGTAAGGGCTGTGCTGCCAGTTCCCTCTGTCTGGGGCTGTGCTTCCAGCCACTGGATCTGCTGCCTCTGGCTAGACAGAGCTGTGCTTCCCACCAGGCCTGCTCCATTACCGCTGGACCTATGTGCCTTACCACCAGCTCAGTCCCTGAACCTGGCCAGCAGGGGCTCTCCGGCCCTGCAATATCTGTGGTGCTGCTGGATCAGAAAATCCCGGATTTTAGAAGTACAATCTGTAGTAGATTAAGCCTCACAATAAGTCTGTGGGATATGTATCCATCACATTTTAAATGGGGGGGAATGGAATCATTCAGAAATCAGGTGACTTCTCTGAGGGCTTGTCTATATGGTGCATGAGTCCACACTAGAGGGTTGTGCACTAATGGACTCTCTATTGTGTGTTAACAGTCCTTTTTCAAACAGTATTACATTCATGCACAGTAGCAAACTTTTAGGGTATGTCTGCACTACAATTAGACACCCTTGGCTGGTATGTCTCAGGCTGTGGGGCTTTTTAACTGTGGCCTAGATGTTTGGGCTGAGATTGCAGCCTGAGCTTTCAGATCCTCCCACCTCACAGTGTCCTAGGGGCCAAGTTTCAGCCCAAGTCCAAACATCTACACTGTAATTAAACAGTCTGGTAGTCTGAGCCCTGTGAACACAAATCAGCTGGCATAGGCCAATGACACTTTTTAAATACAGTGCAGTTGTAACCACCTGTAGGTAGATTTGAACCTGGGACCTCTGGAACTTAATGTTAGAGCCTCTACAGCTTGAGCTGTAAAACGAGCTGGTGCTCAGGTAAAGCATTGTATTTTTTGATCTTTTCAGTCAAAGTCAAAATTTTCCATAGAAAACTTTGAATTTCCTCCCTCCCTCCACTTTCATCAAAGCTTTCCTTGGAAACCTTTCCTCCAATTTTTCTAATCAACTCTACCCATAATGCGCCGCAGATATTGTAAGCATCATGACTGTTCTTTTTATTGAGCTAATCCGTATGTTACTTGTCCATTTCACACATTGGTGAACAGCATGAGATCTTATTATTGCTATCTGATATCTTGTCTGTGACAGGCCCAAACCAGCTACAAGCAGTTATTTTGACATAACGTCAAAATAATGTCAAGCTGGAGGACTTCTTACTCTGACTCCTGTAACCCTTGTTTTACAAGGAGTAAGGGAAGTCGGGCTTCCTGCTGCACAGGCAGTACTAAAAGCTGAAATAAGCTATTTCGACTTAAGCTACGCAATTGACGTAGCTCAAGTTGCGTAGCTTATTTTGGCTTTAGCCCTGCTGCGTAGACATACCCTTGGAGAGTTTAACACATGCCTTTAGTGGCAAGGTATTTTAAAGTCTCTTGTGGGCCCCCACCGTCTACACTTAGAGAGCTAGAATGGGGAACAGCCTTGGACGGGTTGTATTTCAGGGCCTGCTATAGGTAAGTTGGTTGTGAAATGTTTTGATTTTGAAGATAATTTATGTACATTATAGTGCCTATGTCATGACAGTATATGCTTCTTAGGTTTGAAATAAAGTCTTGTATTTTGACCTGTGAATGCTATTAAAGGGTCTGATCCAGTGTCTACTTAGATCTAGAGATGTCCTTTCATTGGCTTCAGTGGGCACTGGCTAGGCTCAGAATGCATAACTATTCTCAGGGTAACCAGGACTGCGAGTCAACTTGTGCTTAGCTAGGTATCAGCTCCCTAATATCACAACCCTGTTAGTCACTCAGGCAGTCTTCTCTCCTTTCAACTAGTCTAGCTTTTATTTCAGGCTGCAAGTAACAAATAGGTGGCTCCCCAGTCCCCAGATCTCTTTGAATTCTGGTAGTGGCCAGCTCCTTATCCTCTGAACACTCTGAGAAATACAAGGTCTACTCTCCCCAAAGGGACAGCGTACACTTCAGATTGCAAAATTCATTTTAGAACCAGCATTTTGCGTAACATCATATGTGCTCCAAGACTCGATAACCTCCCATGACTGTATTTCCTGTGTAACTTCCCTACTAACTTCACATCTCTTAGTTATCATTTAACTTCGTATATAAATGGATGTCTAGTATATTAACTTACAATGCTTAAGTAAGAGCTCGACAGAGAAGCATTTTGTACCTCCTATCTAAAGGAAAACCTGTTTTTTTTCACTGCTTCTGGTGACTTATGTTTTTAAAGTCTGTATTAAAGACATATTTTCAGTATTTGCAGATGTGTATTAAAACCCTCCTTGCATAGTAACTACATTCAACAGTTAAGACCAGTGTGACCCCAGCTTTCATTTAAGATGTCACATAATATTCTTTGGTGAACCAGAATATGCATTCTAGAAATAAGGCCTTTTTTGCAAGTTGGCATTAAGGGTTTGATGGGTCACAGAATTATTTGGCTATTTTTAATGTTTTCTGGTCTGAATGAATATTTCTTTTATCTGGAAGATGTTGGCTATCATCCAGTGTTGTGTGTGGTGAGATTTTTAGATAAAAATTCATGCAATCAATCATGCTAAGAATGATTGTTCTTCTGTCCCCAAAATCTTGGATAACTGGAACAGAAACAAAAACATTTTTTATTCAGGTATCTTGATTAGAAATCAATAAATAGAAAACAAAATCCAGCCAGTTCTTAATAACATTCATTATTTGTTGTCTTGCTCTTCCGTTTCTAATGCTGCATGCAACTAAACTGACAAGTTATTTTCTATAACTGACGCTATTGTTTTGTTCTTTTTAAGGCTTTTTAAGGAAAAAGTTCTAAAGGCGCAGACTCTATTTACATATTTTTAGCAGCTTTCTCTATTTAATTTCTGTCATGTTATCAGCCCTACCTTCTGTAGTTAATTTGGCTTGTAGAAAGCAGTGATTAATGGGCCTTTGCTATAGCATTAATTTTCATCTCAACTCTTGCTGCCCTTGGTATGGTGTTAATTACTGGAAAAGAACCATGAAATTGCATGTAACATAGGGCTGTGTTGTGGCAAAGAATAACAATCAGAATTTAATTCTGAGAGGTGGCCAAATAGACACATGAGAAAATATCTGATCTGGCAAATGTAACCAAAAATGCAGGGTTTTTAGGGATTAGGTAATCCTGGTTTGTTGTGGATAAGAACCTTCTATTCCACCACTCTATCATCTCTGCTAGCTTTCTGGCGGGTGTGCAGGAAGTTGCTATGTAAATGTCTTAGTCTTCAGTCAGTGAAAGAGATTTCTAGTGCTTCTGCCTGGTTTAACTAGTTTTGTGTGTCACCTCTTAGTATTTTGCTGTAGGACCTATTGGTCTTGATCCCAAGTCCACTGAATTCTTTGTTGGGCTTTGGCCCTTAGAACATGATGGTCCTCGAGTGTGGATCTAAAATGGTGACTCTAGCTTTCCTGCTGCTGAGATAAGCTTCTGAAAAAGTACAGGCAGTCCCCGGGTTACGTACAAGATAGGGACTGTAGGTTTGTTCTTAAGTTGAATTTGTATGTAAGTCGGAACTGGTACATATTGTAGGGGAAACTCTAGCCAAACATTTCTCCAGAGCTCAGTTTTATTCTCCCACACCTCACTTCCCTCAGTCCTTTATTCTCAAGCTGAGGTGTCTGCTGAGAAAAGCCGCTCCGCGTCTCCCTGGTTTGCTGGGGGGGGGGGAGGGGGCGCTAGCTTCGCGTCTCCCTGGTCTGCTGGGGGGAAGCAGCTAGTGCAGGGTTGCCTCACCCCGTTTGTAAGTAGGGATCCGATGTAAGTCGGATCCATGTAACCCGGGGACTGCCTGTACTGCTGTTCTAATGTTCTTTTGAACATTCTAGCATTACTCCAGATAAAATAATTTAGTGATGATTGTTGGATTGTTTGTCTTTCTGAACTCCCAACCCCCACATCTTCCAAACTCCTATACCAAAACAAAACCACAACACATTTAGTCTCGGAAGAAAGCCATTGGCTACTTTGGTTTTGTTTTCATCAGAGAAGGTTTGTTACATGCATTGGGTTTTCAGTGCTCAGAATTGGGTCAGAATTTTGACTTTGTGTTTGATGACAAAGAGTTTTGCATCAATATGGTAAAGTAAATGGTAAATCAAAAGGTTGAAAAGGAACTGTGCCCAGTCTGTGGTTGGATAAAAGTGATAGAGCCGGCTCCTCTGTTGATATAAATCAATGGAACTGCATTGACTGCCTTACGCTCACTGAGGATCTGACCCATTTTCACTAATAAAAAGGAAAATCTGGGTGAAACTCAATTTAATGTTCTCATTGCCTTAATAATAGATTTCTGTTCTTTAGAGTATGATGTTTTAGTTGAAATAATTAATTAACAAAATAAGTGAAGACACTTGGTTATTACTTGACATCAGTCAAGTCTGAAATCTCACCTTCCTTATGAACATTTAGCACTAAGGGCCCAAGCCAATTTCCATTAAATTCACAAAAAAGAATTCAGGTCACTTCAATAAGTTGGATCAGGCCCTGTGTTAGTAGAACAACCGAGAGATTCATGTGTGTACAGAATTAGCATCAGGTAACTGCCCAGCCTCTGAGTGCCTTTTGCATAGGGTAAGAAATCTGTAAGTACCACATTCAGTGGGGAAAACATTCAACCAGTCTAGATGGAGTGCCTGAGCAAAGAGAGGGGTCACTGGCAAAGAGAAGGGGGAGTTAATAAAAAAGAAAATGAAGAATGTAGCTGTAAATGCAGTAATATGAAAAATGATATGACTTCCTGAGTTCATGCATGAGCATTACACCTTTGCAGAAATAAATTTGAATCAGGCTGTTTTGGAAAGTATTATCCTACTCCCCATTTACGTGTAACCCTTCTGCCAGTTGAAGTGGGTAGCAAGAAGGGCTGGGTTCAGTATCTAGAGGTTCCTTTTCAATATTATAGCACAGAACTGGTTTGAGCCCCACCCAGACTCTTTGCCACCCCCTTGGCACCTCTGAGAGGTAATACTTCTCTTGCAAGAGTCTGAGGATAGAAAGAATTTAACAGAAGTAGCCATCCATTAAATTAGGAAAACAGCACAAGCAGCATTCATAAATATAAGTGCACGAGCAAGACACCTGCCACAGAGTAGGTTCGGTGGTGTCTTTTGCCTCAGTTTCTTGAATCCAACACCAAAGTGTCTGTGATATGATCTCCCTCTTCAAACCCCCCTCACAGTTTTCTTTGGTCAGTGAAGACCCAGAGTTCAGAGGTACAGCTGTAAGAATTCTCTTTCCACCATTGGGCTGTGTGTGCATGTGCGTGTGCATGTTCTGCTTTGCTTATTCCTGCTGGCCATCTGCTTGTTGTTCCCACTGGCCACCTGCTTGTTGCTCCTGTTTGCTGTTTACATACATGCATCATAAAACAATTGCACAAAGCATAGTCATTATGAAACATGAAGCTTCTAGCAACATGGTAGTCAGCTTTTACCACAATATTACCAACAAATGGCACTTCTAATAACAAGATGCTAAATTTCACTAGCAGATATTTGAAGCATTGGTAGAGCCATAATTATGTTACATGATAGTAGTATGTATGTTCTTCATCCAGATCTAACTAACACTAGTCAGCAAAGTATTCCCATGGGGACTTCTGTTATATTCGGTGGCACTTTTCTGCAAAATTGCGGGTCTGGCTTAAATCTTTCTTTGACCAGTAGCCTTTATGTGAGTGACTGTTACTACAACAGTAGAACCTCACTACTTCTAGCTTCATCCATATTCTGTCTGGTCACTCAGGCTTTGTCTACACTGCAGGGTTTTTGCGCAAGATGCTTTTTGCGGAAGAGATCTTCCAGAAAAACTTCTTGCGCAAAAGCGCGTCCACACATCAAAAGCGCATTGCAAAAGTGATGTGCTTTTGCCCAAGAGAGCATCCACACTTCATGGACACTCTTGCACAAGAAAGTTCTGATTGGCCATCAGAGCACCTGTGCTTTTTCTGATAGGCTCTTTTTATGCAAGAAACTGCTGTTGAGTGTCCACACACACCTTTTTGTGCAAAAAGGAGTTGTGCCTCTTAGAAGGAGGTATACCTACACTGCAAAAAAGCCCTCTGTTCTGCCATTTTACAGTAAATTTTCTTGTGCAAAAACGCACTTGAGGTGTGGACGCTCCATGGGTTTTTGCGCAAAAATGGCTGTTTTTGTGCAAAAACCCTCTAGCGTAGACATCGCCTCAGAGATATTTCTTTCTAATTCTTCAAATGCTTTTAAATGTACAGGTTGCACTTGGGATTTGACCAGCCCTGGATGAAAGATTTTGTTGGACTAGGGGAGCTCATACAGGCAGTCCCCGGGTTACGTACAAGATAGGGACTGTAGGTTTGTTCTTAAGTTGAATTTGTATGTAAGTCGGAACTGGTACATATTGTAGGGGAAACTCTAGCCAAACATTTCTCCAGAGCTCAGTTTTATTCTCCCACACCTCACTCCCCTCAGTCCTTTATTCTCAAGCTGAGGTGTCTGCTGAGAAAAGCCGCTCCGCATCTCCCTGGTCTGCTGGGGGGGGGGGCGCTAGTTTCGCGTCTCCCTGGTCTGCTGGGGGGAAGCAGCTAGTGTGGGGTTGCCTCAGCCCGTTTGTAAGTAGGGATCCGATGTAAGTCGGATCCATGTAACCCGGGGACTGCCTGTATCTGCTGCTCCCCATCCCCGCAGTCCTGGTCCAGCTGCTAACCTCCTGGCTGACTCCCCACCCTTTGTAGGCCTCACTGTCCTGTCTCTCCCCCCAACGTCCCTGCTGGGCAGCCCAGCTGGGTTGTGTCTGGCAGCCTTTCACTGGGACTCTCTGGTCCTGGAACTTCTGTGGCCCTGCTGGACAATGGCTGTTATGTGAGTCTCAGTTTACAGAGGGTTCAGCCTATATTTGTAATCTTTTTAAAAGATGATCAATCCATAGGTACTGATGAATTCTAATTGAGAAACTTAAATGTCAAAGAGTGGAAGAATGACTATTAACCTAGTATATTAAATGAGGAAAAGGCTAAATTTTTGGAGAAAAGCAAATTAGAACTGGGAGGGAAAATTCGGTATTACTAAAAAAGTAATAATTTTTCATTTTAATAATTTGCTGAAATATAAACATATTTGAAGGTGTTATAATTATTCACTATTCGCCTGATTGTAAATGCACTGTTTTATCCTTGTGACAGGGCGCCTGCCCTGCACTGGCCCTTTAAGACCAGGACTCAGGTCCTGAGCTGGGGCTGGAAACAGAGAGGCCAGCTGAAGCCATTAGGGCGAGTGAGAGCCCAGCTGGCAGCTATATAAAGAAGCAGTTTGCTTAGAGAGAGGGCAGTGAAGAGCTGACTGCAGAGGAAGCAGGAGCTCCCAGGAGGGAGACCAGCTGGGGATAGCCAGTTAGGGCTGGGAGAGGGCCAGCCAAGACTCCCCTGGGCTAGGGGCCGGAGGCAAGGCCCAAGATTTGGAGGCGGATGACAAGGCAGCCTAGGTAAGCGGGGCAGTAGAGATTACCCCATTGCCAATGATAGGCAACCCACACAGACTGTAACTTGCCCTGAGAGGGGCTAGATGAGGACAGTCAGGGGGCACTGAGGCACAGTGGGGGCGTGCACCCTGACAATCCTATTAACTTCACTGAGTTTAACAATTACACCAATATAAAACAGATGGACATGCCATGCAGAATCAGGCCCTATCAGTGATAAAGGACTGCAAGTATATAGAAATGGTCCATTCTCATGCCAGGTTTCATGGGCCATTTAATTGTGAATTTAGTTTTAGGGTGAATTTCACCCTATTTCAGTGTGTCACCATAAGACTTGTGTATGTTAAGTCCTCTGCTTAGCTGCACATTCATTGTCCTTGGTGACAGTTTGATATGACCGAGATTTGTTTTGATATACTACAGCTGATTTACAAAGATGACAGTTAGTATCACATTTGGTTCCTATACAAACAAGGCGTTTCCATTATTGTGACATAATAAATTATGCTTTTGGAAAGGCCCACAAAGAAGGGCACTGAAAATGAGTATATTGTTGAAATAGGCTATCATTGTAGAATTTGGGGTTGGTGGTAGGCTGCTGCTGCTAGGGATTGATAGGGTTCCACCAATTTAGTCAAATCCTTTATAAGTGGTTCACAAACTTCATTGTATTGTGACCTCCTTCTCATAACAAAACGTATTACTTGATCCCTGGCGCAGGTGATGAAGTTGAGCTTGAACCTCGCTGCTCTATGTGGAAACCCTGGGGCTTTGGCTTCCGTTCCAGGCAGCAGGTTTCAGACTTAGGTTTTAGCTTCAGCTCTAGGCTCCAGTATGTCTACTGCTAGCCCTGGTGATCCCATTAAAATGGGATCATGGCCCACTTTGGGGCTCTGACCACTGATTCAATCTAACCCTTTTCGCTGTGCAGACCACAACACCTCACCTATTCACTCCTGTAATTGACCCCTACCCTCTGGCTGAGTTACTGAAGTTCTCCAGTCTTGGTTTATAGACTTCAAATTACAGAGAAACTACCATTGCCAGATGCTATGTGATCAGGAAGGCCAGCCTGTAGCTCGGGCTTTGCGAATGAACTACATGACGACTTTTGGAAGAAAGAGGTCTTTCAACACACTGCTCCGGGACACCAGGGAGGTTGCTGATGGGCTCCCATGCCAGGCATCCTGCTGCACTCTCCTGGGTTCAGACCCATCTGTTCCCTAGTGGGAGTGGAAGATGGTGGTTAATTGGGAGACTTGCATGGCGTGGACAGATTCTGGGACAGAAAACCCTTGTTAGGACTTGTGTCATGAAACCCCATCAAATGCCAGAAGTCTATATTACCTGGGTTAAGGTTCCAGATGTGAAACCATTTGCTTTACCTATGGCTTTGATCTCAGTGCAGACACAGGAAGCATCAGGGTGACTTGCATTTGGGGTTCTGCCTAAGAGTTTGGGGAAAGAAGCCAGATTACGCAGCTCTGTGCACTCTGGTTCTCACTGAGATGCTGCCTGAACCATGTTCAGGGGCTTTTTATTTGCTGGTGCATCCTTACATATTTCCCTCCAACAGGTCCTCATCAATTTGTGCCATTCTGATTGGCTAATGCCTGAGCAAAGCTCCACCACTTCATTAACTATGAGCTACGAGACCTTCTGGATCTGTCTAATGCATACTTGGATCTTCTCAGCTAATCTGGTCCAACACACTGCTCATATCTGCACTGTTCTGGAGAGGCAACAACAGTCTCCATACATGCATCTGATGAAGTGGGTCTTTGCCTACGAAAGCTTATGCTCCTACACTTCGGTTAGTCTATAAGGTGCCACAGGACTCCTCGCCGCTTTTGCAGATTCAGACTATCACGGCTACCCCTCTGATACTAGTCTCCATACTAAACTTGAGAATTGCACAAATTCCTGAGTTTCATCCTGTTCCCATAGCTACAAGAGTAGCAGTTCTTCAATAATGCCGTGACTTAGTATGATTAATATCCCATTTCTTTTTGTGGCCTCGTGTGTAACAAATAAGACCACTTCGACTTCCAGGAGGGTGTGTGCATGAACCAAGATCCCACACCAGAGACTCTGCATCTCCTCCCTTCTCTGAACTCCTCATCTTACCCCTGGTATGCCATTTCCTGTATTCTGTTATGGTATTAGCAGAATCCAGTGGTTTCATGACCATCCTCATTGTGGTAGATCACTACTTCTACGAATGCTCACTTTGTTCTCTGCTCCATCTTCTCTTTCACAGAGGAAATCCCCCAACTGTGCATAAACAAAATAGTCTGTCTTCACAGCCTCCTGGATCACATCACCATCTGCTTCTGGCAGAAGGCCCTATATGTATTAGGAGTCCATACACTCTTGTCCTCTACCTACCATCTTCACTCAAATGGCTAAACAGAAAGAACTAACCAACTCAAACAATACAACACTATTGGTCTTCACCGTGAGTCTTTGCAGTGTTCTCATATAATAATATGGACCTCACATTCACAGCCACAGCCCTTTCTTTATCCGTTGCAGGTACCAACCCAGATTTTGCCCACAACTACATCCCCCACCCGACCCATCTGCCTTGTACTAGTACAGCACGCTTATCACATCTAAGTGGAGGTGAAGGGACACCTTGAAAAGGTGACTAGGACTACAGAAGGCATACAGACAAGCAGACAGCTGGGAACAACCTAATTTTTGTAGGACAAAGGTAGGGCTTTCAGAAGAGCACCTCTGCATGGACAGACAGAAACTAACCTATCTGTTCCCTGGCCCGTGCCAGACTTTGGGTACGTCTACACTACAACACTATTCCGAAATAACTTATTCCACATCTACACAGCAGGAGGCTATTTCGAAATAGTGTCAAGCCTGAGGACTTCTTACTCTGACTCCTGTAACTCTCATTGTATGAGGAATAAAGGAAGTCAGAGGAAGAGTGCTCTATTTTGAAATAAGTGCTGTGTAGATGCTCCCTATTTCAAAATAAGCTCTTTCGAAATAAGATATGCAATTGACGTAGCTCAATTTGCGTAGCTTATTTCAAGTTAAGCCCTGCAGTATGTCCACACTGCCCTAAGGGTTTGTCTATACTGCAGCACTTAACTCAAAATAAGCTACACAAATTGAGCTACATCAATTGCGTGTCTTATTTTGAAATAGGGAGCATCTACACAGAACTTATTTTGAAATAGAGCACTCTTCTTCTGGCTTCCCTTATTCCTCATACAATGAGGGTTACAGTTGGAGTAAGAAGTCCTCCAGTTTGACAGTATTTTGACACTATTTTGAAATAACTGCCTGCTGTGTAGACCGGGACTAAGTTATTTCAGAATAGCACTAGTTATTTCAAAATAGTGTTGCAGTGTAGACGTGCCCTTAGAGACAAATCAACTTGGTTACCTTTTGAACTCCAGCTCTCTCAATCCCTTAGGGTGTGTCTATGCAGCGGGGCTTAACTTGAAATAAACTACGCAAATTGAGCTGTGTCAATTGTGTAGCTTATTCCAAAATTGGAGGCATCTACACAGCTCTTATTTCAAAATAGAATATTCTTCCTCTGACTTCCCTTACTCCTTCTATAATGAGGATTACAGGAGTCAGAGTAAAAAGTCCTCCAGTTTGACAGTATTTCGACATTATTTCAAAATATCTGCCTGCTATGTAGGCTCGGACTAAGTTATTTCGAAATAATGCTAGTTATTTTGAAATAATGTTGCTGTGTAGACATAGCCTTTGAGTTTACCCAGAATTCCATGTCTTACTTGTAAAACCAAATACGAAGAACATATTTCCCCATAGATCCTACTCTTCACCCCCAGCATAGCAAGTATAGGGTCAGGCGAGTACACTTCGTTGAGTCATTGACTCTAAGATCAAGTGAAGCAAAATATGGTGCCTGATTTGATTGGGAATGTTATGGTTTGGAGGAAAGTACTTGGGAGTCATCTGAAAACATTTAACTTGCCTTGATTAAGGCTTTGCATAGGAGCCATCCCAAGAAACCTGGATCCATGTTGCCTACAGGATAACCCTGGAGAAGGGAGTGATATCATGACCCACATGTCTGGAATGCTGTCTTATCAATAAACTAGGTAAATACAACTTAGATGGGGCTACTATAAGGTGGGTGCATAACTGGCTGGATAACCGTACTCAGAGAGTAGTTATTAATGGTTCACAATCCTGCTGGAAAGGCATAACAAGTGGAGTTCCGCAGGGGTCTATTTTGGGACTGGCTCTGTTCAATATCTTCATCAACGATTTAGATATTGGTATAGAAAGTACGCCTATTAAGTTTGCAGATGATACCAAGCTGGGAGAGGTTGCGACTAATCTGGAGGATAGGATAATTCAAAATGACCTGAACAAATTGGAGAAATGATCTGAGATAAATAGGATGAAGTTTAATAAAGACAAATGCAAAGTGCTCCACTTAGGAAGGAGCAATCAGTTTCATACATACAGAATGGGAAGCAACTGTCTGGGAAGGAGTACGGCAGAAAGGGATCTAAGGGTTATAGTGGATCAAAAGTTGAATGAGAGTCAGCGGTGTGATGCTGTTGAAAAGAAAGCAAACATGATTCTGGGATGCATTAACAGGTGTGCTGTAAGCAAGACACGAGAAGTCATTCTTCCGCTCTACTCTGCGCTGGTTAGGCCTCAGTTGGAGTATTGTGTCCAGTTCTGTGCACCGCATTTCAAGAAAGATGTGGAGAAATTGGAGAGGGTCCAGAGAAGAGCAACGGGAATGAGTAAAGGTCTAGAGAACATGACCTATGAGGGAAGACTGAAGGAATTGGGCTTGTTTAGTTTAGAAAAGAGAAGATTGAGGAGGGACATAATAGCAGTTTTCAGATATCTAAAAGGGTGTCATAAGGAGGAGGGAGAAAACTTGTTTATCTTGGCCTCTGATGATAGGACAAGAAGCAATGGGCTTAAACTGCAGCAAGGGAGGTTTAGGTTGGACATTAGGAAAAAGTTCCTAGGTGTCAGGGTAGTCAGACACTGGAATAAATTGCCAGGGAGGTTGTGGAATCTCCATCTGTGGAGAGATTTAAGAGTAGGTTAGATAAATGTCTATCAGGTATGGTCTAGACAGTACTGGGTCCTGCCATGAGGGCAGGGGACTGGACTCGATGACCTCTCGAGGTCCCTTCCAGTCCTAGTATTCTACGATTCAAAGTTTAGGGGAATGGCCACACTCCAACCTTCCACATGGCAGTATGCTAGCAGTAGCATATCTAAGATCCACAAAGCCTAGTCCCAGTGGTCTAGACAGTACTGGGTCCTGCCATGAGGGCAGGGGACTGGACTCGATGACCTCTCGAGGTCCCTTCCAGTCCTAGTATTCTACGATTCAAAGTTTAGGGGAATGGCCACACTCCAACCTTCCACATGGCAGTATGCTAGCAGTAGCATATCTGAGATCCACAAAGCCTAGTCCCAGTGTAAGTCCCTCCACCAACTGAACAGGAAGCCATCTGAGAAACTGGGCTGTATTCCACTCCGGATGTGTGTCTTTGTGCTTCTTGCTTTTGTTTCCTCTACTTGATCTCTTGGCATTGTGACCTAACTTGACTTCTGGTATCTGACTTGTGGGTCCTTACCTCCAGTTTCTCTCCCACGCCTGACCCCCTGTTATCCTAAGCTGTCTTGACTCTGGTTCCCAGCTCGAGGTTCTGATCTCCAGTTTGTCTCTTGCTTCTGCCCATGCAGTAACCCAATCCAACCAACTCTTGACTCCTGTCTCAGGACTGCAGTCCCTGATGACGATGTCTGGCCTTTCTTGACTCAGCTGTGACACCCAAAGAAGTAATTTAATTGCCTCACGTGCCTATCTGTAAAATGTAATCAATATGAATTAGCTGTCGGGGTATTGTGAGGATAAAGCAATTAATGTGTAAGAGGCACTCAGATATTATAGTGGTGGTGGAAACCTACACCTATTTAGATCAACAAGTGACATCAAAGCAAATTGGCACTTTTTCATCAGAGCATTGTTAATATTTTTGGTAATCCTTTCCCTACTGCAACCAGGATTATTTAGATTATAGCTCTAAATTTACATAATCACAATCCCCATTTCTTTTACCTCAGCGTACTGCTTTAAAGTCCATTGCAACTTTCAAAGTCAAGAAATAGCATAAGCAGAATCCCCAATCCTTCAGTTAAAGAGGATTTTTTACTTTTATTGATTGATTTATTTCTAAAGCAGCATGGCTGTATGGACTGGATCTGCATACATTTCTGACAGCTTCTTAATTACAAAAGCCTGCAAGACTCTGCCATTTCATGAGCTAGAGAGCAATTTTTATAATTATAATTGCACAGAAGCATGCATTCAGACTTGGCAGTCCCCATCTGAGCAGCTGGTTCAGACTCAGCTTAAATTGCGAGGGTTCTTTTGCAGTGAACCAGGCCAAAGGGAGCTGCGAGAAATGTTTTTGCTACCAAAGCTGATTATCTGAGATAACGCTTCCAACGTGCCAAAATTAGCAATAGCAGTGAGTCATTGTTGGTTCATTTGGGGGAAGAATAACAGTATATGATGTTAAGAAGTGCCTGGCACTATTCATATTTATTTTTTTCCATTGGAAATGGTTGCTGCCTGCCCATACGAACAATGCATGCAACAGAGACCAAATTCTGGGGTCCAGCTTAACTGCATGCAGAGACACAGGCCTGGAACAATCCAACATATAATTGCTATAAACAAATGTATCAAGAGCCATCTCAAAACCAGTTAAGTTGTTTTCCCAGTACTACTCCCACTGGAAGGCTTTTCCAGCATGTCACTCCTCTGATGATTAGAAATGGCCCTCTAATTTCCAGTCTGAGTTTATTCATGCCCATTTATTTGTGTCAGTTTTGCCCTTAACCTTAAATGACTCTCTTACCTCTCTGATGAATCCCTGTTCTTCCAATGTGTTTATAGAGTGCAATCATATCCATTCTTGGCTTTCATTTTACTAGGTTACGCAAGCCCAGCTTTTTTAGTCTCCTTATATGTAGTAAAATAGTGATAGAAATGTAGCCGTGTTAGTCTGGTGTAGCTGAAACAAAATACAGGACTATGTAGCACTTTAAAGACTAACAAGATGATTTATTAGATGATGAGCTATCGTGAGCCAGACCCACTTCCTCAGATCAAATAGTGGAAGAAAATAGTCACAACCATATATACCAAAGGATATAATTAAAAAAAATGAACACATATGAAAAGGACAAGTCACATTTCAAAACAGAAGAGGGATGCGGGGAGAGGGGGGGAGGAAGGAAGGTAAATGTCTGTGAGTTAATGATATTAGAGGGGGGGAAAGGTAAATGTCTGTGAGCTAATGGTATTAATTGGTGATAATTCCAATTATCACCTCTAATACCATTAGCTCACAGACATTTACCTTTCCCCACCTCTAATATCATTAACTCACAGACATTTACCTTCCTTCCCCCCCCCCCACCTCCCCCTTCTGTTCTGAAATGTGATTTGTCCTTTTCATATGTGTTCAATTTTTTTAATTGTATCCTTTGGTATATATGGTTGTGACTATTTTCTTCCACTATTTGATCTGAGGAAGTGGGTCTGGCCCACGAAAGCTCATCATCTAATAAACCATCTTGTTAGTCTTTAAAGTGCTACATAGTCCTGTATTTTGTTTCATATATAGTAAGTTCTTCACCCCCAACCATCTTGGTAGCACTTCTCAGCACTTTTCCAACATGAATTCATCTTTCTTGAACACAAATGACCAGAATTGTGTTTCAGATGAGGTCTCATCAGTGCCTTGTATTAATACTTCCCCATGTCTGCTGGAAATACTTCGTCTGATACATCCGAAGATCACATTTGCTTTTTCCACAACCACACCACACTAGTGGTTCAAAGACTTTTGGGTGCATTAGTCAATTCCAGGATGATTTCCTCCTATTCTGTCACTTCCAAATGATGAGTCCCCAGCTTATGACAAAAATTCTTGATCTTAGGGAAAACCAGGTATAGGCTACCTAAGTGACTGGTGTGGCTTACATGCCTAACTTCTGGAGTATGCCGAGCAAAAGAAGATCCTTATCTGAGGAGCACCATGTTAGGTGCCTAAGCCCCTTCCTCTTTTGCTATATGTTGCTCTTTCCAGGTTTAGGTGGTTCCCTGTTCACTTTGCTGTCTTCACTGAATCCCTTCATCTTAGGTGCCTAGCCCATGGCTGAGGATTCAATTGGACAGTAAGGTACCTAGAGATGAGGCATTGCATTGGTGAGTGGAGGAACACCTAAATAGCCTTATGACTCTGAGCCTGGCTGTATGTTCCCAGGACCCCCATATACCACACATGAAATCTACTCCCTTCCTTGGAAACCCTTTTTTTGGGGGCATACAGCCATTCTGTGGGAGCATCCTGACAATATCTAGTGAGTTTTATTTTAATGGTGGGGGAAAAGTGAAGAGCCCATTGGTCATGAGACATGCCGTCAGGACTGCCTGCAGGTCTCAGAGAGCAGGAATGGAAGTTTCCATCTTATCTGTACACAGCATAGTCTGGTATCCTGCCAGCACAACTCCCAGGTGTTCCTTATGGTCTGATAAGGAACCAGTTCATCCGCCACAACTCCCTATGCTTGCAAGCTGAGAGTCGACTATGGGATAAATAATGTGACCTCAGCTCTCAGCCCTGTGGGAATGTTAAAAGTGGCATTGGGCCAACTCGCGCACACTCAGTAAACAGCTAAAGTATAAGATTACTGGGATTCCTGCCCCTAGCTGAGTCTCATCGCGGACCTTCAGCCTCAGAGGTGCCCCGAATTCCCCCAGCTTGAGCCATGTCCTCCGCAGCCCCGATGTGAGGCATCTCGGGATCGGGACTCCCCGTGGCAGAAGAGGCGTAAGCATTCCAAAGAGTCTTTTACTCCTCTAAGCATTGTCCTGTAGTGCTGTCACTTGCTAGTGTGTGCCCGGTGGAGTAGTAAGCTTAATAAAGTACATTATCCCTAACTGAATCTGTGTTGAAGCAAATCCTATAATCCTGTCCATCCTTTGGCCCTGTGAGTTGACACCATTTCCAACAAATGGGTGCCCTGTGCAGGTTGGGGGAACAGAGGGGTAGTATTAGGGGACATTTAGCAATACATAAGTATGGGTGGCAGTGGGATTTTAAAATATGATTTCATATACAGGTGAAATATAGCAATAAGATGGCTTTAAAAATCTTATCCAAACAATTTATTAACCAATTTAAGTTGTGCAGAGAACAGCTGCCTTTCACATGGTATTTGACTGTTCAAAATATAACCATATTTACCTGGTCTGAGAGATACTTTTATTATTTGTACACATGGTTTGAGGAATATGGTCAAAATAGCTATAAAATAATATCTTTAATGATGGGTCTCTTGATAACTTTTAGCATGTAAAATGGAGATAAAGGCAATAGCAAATAGACTGTTTTCAAACATTGGACTCTTATCACAGGCTTCAATATGATCTAATTCATCTTTAATGTGTCCTTAGCCACATATGTAGGCGTAGTTCAAACACATCTCACTGAGTTCAGGTGTGTAATTCCATCGTTCAAGGTTTAATTCCCTTTAGCTATCAATTCCCATAGCAGTGTTTGTGTACATAAACATGTATTCTTAAAGGATTAGTGCAGGGATTAAATAAGGCTACAGCAAGTGAGCTGTGTCACGGAAATGCACCCGTATATCCATCTTGAGGTGTCTGCTGTTGTTTCCCATTAATATCAACGGGAATTCTACATGCTCAGAGATGCAGTTTCTGATCTAAATTTTGTAAAGGTCTTTGGGATCTTGCTGAGTGAATGGGAGTAGATATCTAAAGTGACAGTATCATTCTAATTCCACGCATGACCAAGCAAAGTGATTTCTGTTGGTGGAACTCAGACTAGATTCAATGTAATCATAATTTGTGTTTAATAGCGTAGATTTGCATGGGTTGCAGAATTAACTCTCAAAAATTGGATAAAGCAATTCTGAAATATGTTTCTGGTAAATCAGTGTGTGTCTCATTGCATGAAAATGACTTTTAAAAAGTTCATGAAGACAGAACTCATTGCAATGCATTGTTGGCTGACCTTTGTATACTGCTTCTATGCTGTGCCCCAAAAGGCATTATATGCATGTAATTTCCAATATGGGAACAATTTGAGTTGTAATTAGGCAAATCTCAGAAGGTTCTACCACTGATTTGTTCATTCTTTCAATATTATTCTATAGGATACACCAAAAATATTACATTAAGTTCAAACAGCGGACAATTAACAAAACCTTAAGCCTGTTATAAAGACTATGTAAACATATCATCACTTTGTAATGGTGTTGTTATACTTCACACATTGGGCATATGGCTCATATTTTTGCCCTGGCATTAAGCATTGTAAAAGCTGCCTCCAAACTTAATAGGCCACATTAGCAGACCCATTTCCTGTTAGCAGACCAATATCACAATGTTCTTCTGCTAGAAAGAATAGTGTCAAAATACAAAAGATCAGGCAATATTTGGAAATCATTCTTAACAGGCAAAGGTGATTTGTTTTAAGAGGAGACCAAGGAGAAGTTTGACTAGATAATGGTTACAAACTGGGTATTTTTACTTTTTCTTGGAATTAGGGTGCTTCTCCTGTGACGTGACACTATTTGTTTTTAGGTACTTGATAGGTCCATTGATAATTTGATACCCATCCCAGTAACACATAGAATATTGTACATACCAGCTTGATAGTTTATACATATTGGCTGAAGGTTTGTATGTGCACACGCACACGCACACACACATACAATAAACTATCATCTATTATATATTTGAGAGAATTTGTCTGCCTGTGTATCTCTCTATTTGTCTGTTTATTCAAGAACTCCTCCTAAATGGTAAAATCTAGGGCCACCAAATTCAATATACAGCTTCTTTTTATCATAACTTAAAGCAAGGTCAGGATTTGGTTTTGCCAGGGAAATGGGATGTGCTTGGAATGGGATTGTCTCATAAAACCATACAAAAAAGAGGTAGAATCACCAGGTGAAAGGGGTTGGCGCCCATTCCCCCATGCACCATTTAGGGAGGGTGGGAGGAGGGGAAGATCTCCCCTCCACCCCCGATTCATCTAGTAACATTGCTTGCTGTTCCTTTTCATCAGGGAGAGGAAAGTGCCCAGTTTGTTGTATTCCTCTGACTGAGGGGGGCAGATGAACCTGGACCTGCCCCAGTCAGGGGACATGTACCCCTTCACTACCAACAAAAAACAAACCGAACAATCAAATATTGCAACCTTACGCCAGGATGGTAACTAATCACCATAACATCATAATACTTACATAGTGCTTTCAAATGTATGTTTCAAAGTGATTAATCTACTATGGTAATATGCCTTAACAACCCACAGCAACGCTATATAATAATATGGATCAAGAAATAAAAAGGAATATGATAGTATTTACTTCATGAAGAAAAATAATGTTAATGCTAAACATTCATTTTAAAATATGATCTAGTCAAAATTTTATTTTTTCAACATATTCTATTTAATAAGCTCTTCTCCTTCCACAATATGGTAGATTTGATATACACAAGAAATGAATAAGATCAACTAGTGTGCCAGAGAATATATGAATCAGTGTTATGTTAATTCCTAGTGAAACACAACAGTGGGGTCACTAGGAGCTGCAGTGACCATGGAGAGGTGCTTCTCACCTGGCCCCAAAATTCTGCAGTGAGAGTGGGCTTCTAGAACTACATATGTGAAAATTCAAGCCTCTTGATTACAGGATGATTTAGATGCTTTGAAACTAGAGACACCATGTAACCTGCCAATGCTTCCAAGACATTAGTTATCATGAGAGAATGCACCCCCCCCACACACAACTTTTAAGCTCATAATCACAATCAGGTTTTCTGTTGAAATTTAGAAATGTGTCTTAAAGCCACTCTCATCATCAGCCCTGTCAGAAAACCCACCACTACCAACAAAAAACAAACCGAACAATCAAATATTGCAGCCTTACGCCAGGATGGTAACTAATCACCATAACATCATAATACTTACATTGTGCTTTCAAATGTATGTTTCAAAGTGATTAATCTACTGTGGTAATATGCCTTAACAACCCACAGCAATGCTATATAATAATATGGATCAAGAAATAAAGAGGAATATGATATCCTCTTGAAACAGAAGGAGGAATATAAGCAGAGAATATAAATCAACACAGTTTTAGACCAGGTTAAATCGCCATTCTTGAAAAAACTGCCATGAAATTGTTGATGACTACAAGTGGCTAGGACCCCACTGTTGTGTCTCACTAGGAATTAACATAACACTGATTCATATATTCTCTGGCACACTAGTTGATCTTATTCATTTCTTGTGTATATCAAATCTACCATATTGTGGAAGGAGAAGAGCTTATTAAATAGAATATGTTGAAAAAATAAAATTTTGACTAGATCATATTTTAAAACGAATGTTTAGCATTAACATTAATTTTCTTCATGAAATAAATACTCCCTGTGTTATGCTAGTTTTTCTCTTGAAGAAAAAAAATCACTTTGCCCACTCTATATGTATAGTTCTGCAGGATTCATCATTTGTGAGAAAACTAATAATACTTATGTTTAATGCACAGAGCAGCTATAGTTGGTGTGCTGAACATATCTTAAAATTGTAACTAGCACAGTACGTATTGAACTAATAACTGGCCCAAACACTTCCAACCATAATACAGCTAAGGGTTTGTTCTGATTAGCAGGTGAAACCTCATATTGGCAATAAGTGCCATTTAGTAAGGTATAAACCCGCCTGCAATTACCAGTGCCCCAGCAGATGATTTAAAGTAAACACTTTTTTTTTGCCACAAGTGGAATATTTCATAAAGCTACTATTTGGACAGTTATTGGTTATTCAGCTGAGTTACTTTTTACAGTGGTAAATGTTCTGCTCGAATCCTGTGACATAAACTAATGTGAAATGGTGAGAATATAAAAACAATGTTTTCCTGACCAACGAAAAAAACGGTTACATATTAGGCTGATGTTTGGGTCCAGTTGAAAAAAGTATTTATTTTTCTCCATTTTCACTACTGAGAGCTAATATGGACTGTCATGTACAATTATACTCTACAGCAGTCGAACTGAGATTTATTTTCTTGTGTGAAAAGTTCTATGCTGCAGAAAATGCACACCAAACCTGCTGACCAGCCTTTGAACCAGCTTTGTGGCTTTACACAATTTTCTTCTTTTCCACTCAATGGCAGCTCAAACCTATTAGAGAAAACTTCAATGCTGCATTGATTTATATGCAGATATGCTAAAGTTGAAACATTGAACTGCAAGGAACAGGAACAAGGTGGAAGTGCTTAAAATTCAGTTCTTATTTGGATCTATGGTAGAGAATGATTTTCAACTCTAGATA
This sequence comes from Pelodiscus sinensis, assembly GCF_052426305.1. Taxonomy (NCBI): domain Eukaryota; kingdom Metazoa; phylum Chordata; order Testudines; family Trionychidae; genus Pelodiscus; species Pelodiscus sinensis. Next base: position 21,105,386 of record NC_143054.1, read on the forward strand.
CCATATAGCCGAAGTAGAGAAATGACAGTCATTCCCATTGTTGATGATTGAAGTCTAAGATATACAGCCTCTCTGTCCTGGGCAAATATTATTTCATCAAGCCTCGGGGAGGGAGAAATTGGGTTGCTCAATGAGAAAATATGGCAATAAGCAGAAATGCTAAATGAATATTTTGTTTTGGTTTTCACCAAAAAGATTAGTAGTGATTGGACATCTAACATACTGTCAGTGAAAAATGAGGTAGGATCAGAGGCTACAATAGGGAAAGAACAAGTTAAAACTGACTTAGGTAAGTTACATAAGAACGGCCGTACTGGGTCAGACCAAAGGTCCATCCAGCCCAGTATCCTGTCTGCCGACAGTGGACAGTGCCAGGGGACCCAGAGGGGGTGGATGAAAGACAATGATTAAGCAATTTGTCTCCTGCCAACCTTCTCCAGCCTTTGACAGAGGCCATAGGCACCATTCCTTACCTCCTGGCTAATAGCCTTTTATGGACCTAACCTCCATGAGTTTATCTAGCTCTTTTTTAAATTCTGTTATAGTCCTAGCCTTCACAACCTCCTCTGGCAAGGAGTTCCATCAGTTGACTGTATGAAGAAGAACTTTCTTTTATTAGTTTTAAACCTCCTACCCATTAATTTTATTTGGTGTCCTCTAGTTCTTATATTATGGGAACAAGTAAATGCCATTTCTTTTTTCTGCCTCTCCACACCACTCATGATTTTATATACCTCTATAATATCACCCATCAGTCTCCTCTTTTCTAAACTGAAAAGTCCCAGCTTCTTTAGCCTCTCCTCATATGGGACCCATTCCAAACCCCTAATTATTTAATTTCTCTTTTCTGAACCTTTTCTAATGGTTAGATTCTTCATGTCACCAGGGCCCAATGAAACACATCCTAGAATACTCAAGGAGCTGACAGAGGAGATATGAACCATTAGTGATTATCTTTGAAAAGTCACGGAAGGCAGCAAGATTGCAGAGAACTAGAAAAGGGTAAGTATAGTGCCTGTCTATAAAAAGTGAAATAGGGACAATTTGGGGAATTATAGACCAGTCAGCTTAATTTCAGAACATAGAAAGATAATGGAGGAAATAATTAAGCAATCAATTTGAAAACACCTAGCAGATAATAAGTAGCAATCCGTATGGATTTTTCAAGAACAAATCATGTCAAATCAACCTAATAGCTTTTTTGACAGGGTAACAAACCTTGTGGACAGGAAGAAGCAGCAGATGCAGCATACCTTGACTTTAGTAAAAGCTTTTGATATGGTCTGTCATGACTGTCTAGTAAACTAGGAAAATTCAACCTAAATGGAGCCTCTGTTAAGTGGGTGCATAACTGGTTGAAATACCATTACCAAAGAGCAGATTTATCAGTCATTCACAGTTGAGCTGAAAGGGCATATTGAGTGAGTTCCCACAGAGATCAGTTCTGGGTCTGATTCTATTCAGTATCTCCATCAACAATTTAGAGAGTACACTTATAAAGTTTGTGGATGATAACCAGCTGGAAGGGATTGCAAGTGCTGTGGAAGATAAGATTAAAATTCAAAATCATCTGGACAAACTGGAGAAATGATTTGGAGTAAAAAATGATGAAATTCTATAAAGCGATATACAAAGTTCTCCATGTAGAAAGGAACAATCAGTTGCACACCAATAAAATTGGAAATGACTGTCTAGAAAAAAGTATTGCTGTTAGGGATCTGGGGGGTGGGGGTCCTAGTAGATCACAAGCTAAATATGAGTGAACAGTATAGCACTTTTGCAAAAAATCCAAACATTTTCTGGGATGTGTTAGCAGGAATGTTGCAAGTAAGACACAAGAAGTAGTTCTGCTCAACTCTGATTAGGCCTGAGCTGAAGTATTGCTTCCTGTTCTAGGTGCCATGTTTCAGGAAAGATTTGGACAAATTGGAGAAGGGCCAGAGAAGACCAACAAAAATTATTAGATACTTAGAACAAACATGACCTCTGATAAAAGATTGAAAAAAATGGGTTTGTTTTGTCTGGAAAAGAGAAGACTGAGAGGGAACATAACAGTTTTTAAGTACAAAAAAAGGTAGTTGCACAGAGGAGGGAGAAAAACGGTTCTTCTTAAGCAATGGTCTTAAATTTCAGCAAGGGAGGTTTAGGTTGGACATTTGGAAAAAAATCCTAATTGTCAGGGTGGTTAAACACTGGAATAAGTTGTCTTAGGAAGGTTGTGGTATCTTCATCACTGGAGGTACTTAAGAGTAGGTTAAACAAACACCTGTCAGGGATGGTCTAGGTCAGTGATTCTCAAACTTTTCAGCCTAAGGCCCATCCCACTCAATGCAGACCTTTTTGAGGACCATCAGCAGCCACTCTTGATATCAAAATGGGTGCAGGAAGGGGTAGGAGTGTGGGGTCTGGCCAGGAGGTAGGATGCAGGAGTGAGATTAACATGGGGGGTGAAGGAGGGAGGGTGTAGGAGTAGAGCGAGGTTGCGGAGTCTTGGAGGGAAGGGTGTGTGTGAGGGGGATGGGGTACAGGGTCTGGGCATGAGGGGGATTACTTGTCTTCGTGCCTCCCACTGCTTCCAGGCTGCGATTTGGGCCAATGGGAGCATCAGGGAAAGCCTGCAGGTGAGCAGTTTCCTGTGGTGCCATTCCCACAGCTGGGGGAAGGGATAGTGGCACTGCGAGGAGCTGCTTCCTTCTCCTGAAAGCTGGATTCGGTCCATGAGACTTACCCCCTCCTCTGCAGTGGGAAGCCAGTGCTGGCACTCCAACCTCATGAGAGAGGAGGCTGTGGGGTTGGAACATCACCACAGGCTCCCTACTTTGGGGGAGTGACACCTGATCCCAGAGCACACCTGTAAGACTGTCACAGACCACTAGTGGTCCATGAACTACACTTTTCTAGGTAATACTTAATCCTGCCATGAGTGCAGGGGATTGGACTAGATGACCTCTTGAGATCCCTCCCTGTCTGATGATCCTATAATTTTGTCTACTAATGTCCTGTATACCTGCACATGTTGCCAAATAATCAATGAAGATGTTGAACAAACCAGCCCCACAACCCTGGGGCACTGTTGATACTGGTTGCCAACTAGACACTGAGCTGTTGATCATTACCCATTGAATCTGACGACCCAGCCAACTTTCTAAGCACTTTAAAGACCATTCATCCAAACCATAACTGTGTTCAAGATCTGTGTTTCATGACACCAAACCACATGGGAAATTTTGAGAGAGAGATGGACAAATTTGTGTGGGAGTGTATTATGGGATTTGTGATGGTAGGGTGCAGTAATGAGCTAAGTAATAAAACCATAAGTACTTGTAAAAGATTCATGTTGTAGGAAATCATTTATCCATCCAAATTTCCCATTTATTTTTTACCATGATGTAATATAATACTAATATGCATTATCTACGGTATTTCCATGAAATGTGCTAAAATGATCCAAACTATTTTGTTGATTAACAAGTCTGAACCTGGGAAAAGTTTCTGGTCAGATTTAGTTTCTTCTACCACAGAAGAATTGGGAACGCAAATCCTGCCTGGTAACACCCCTAGTGCACATGGTGTTCATGCCAGGAGATTAAAGGATTACAATACTCCTTGCAAACAAACTGTTAAGATATTTTGGTATGATTTACAGGGCCACAGTTTGGCTTTGGAAACCAATGAGTTGTCATTCTCCCCCTTTGTACCCTGTCTTGAATAATGGAAGAGGTGTAATTAGTGAGGTTTCTGAGGAAAGTTTAAAGCACCTTTGCTGAGTGAGGAATAAAGAGATGAGAAGCAATCAATAAATATCTCAGAAGAGTAGACAGCACTAGTGTCCAATCTACCTTCACATGTTGCCAAATAGAGGGGAAATTGTTTTAGTTGGCTCAAGGGGGTTAATGAGGCAGCGTGGGATGAAAGACCATGGGAGATAAGTAACAAATAGGAACAGGAGAATTCAGATTGAGGCTATGTCCCTTTTAGAGAGCTTACAACTGCACAACTGTACTGATGCAGCTGTGCTGCTGTAAGACCTCTTGTGTAGCTGCTCTGTGCCAAGAGGGGGAGAGTTCTGTCCACATAATTAAAGCACTCTCAATGAGTATAGTACTACAAACTAATGCCAGCGAATTTATGTCACTGGGGGTGGGGGGCGTAGATGTGGCTTGAATGTGAGGAAAAACTTTCTAATCCCTAAAAGGATGTATTTGTATTTCTAAATCTTTCCCGAATTTATTCTGAATTATCTCTTTCCTGAGTTAATTAATAGCGGATCAATTTAACTACATAGGTTCAATAGGACTTAAGCACCTCTTAAGTGCTAGCTTGAAAAGGGATGGTTTCCTGAATAGAGGCATAATTTTTAAATTTCTTGATATTTAAGAAACAACAACTGGAAAACATCATGGCTGTGTCTAGACTGGCAAGTTTTTCCGCAAAATCATCTGCTTTTGCAGAAAAACTTGCCAGCTGTCTACACTGGCCGCTTGAATTTCCGTAAGAACACTGACGATCTCATGTAAAATCGTTAGTGTTCTTGCGGAAATACTGTGCTGTTCCCGTTTGGGCTAAAGCCCTCTTGCACAAATCATTTGCGCAAGAGGGCCAGTGTAAACAGCACAGTACCGTTTTCCGCAAAAAAGCCCCGATCGCAAAAATGGCGATCGGGGCTTTTTTGTGGAAAAGCACGCGTAGATTGGCCACGGATGCTTTTCCGCAAAAAGTGCTTTTGCGGAAAAGCGTCCTGCCAATCTAGACGCGCTTTTCCATTAAAAGCATTCCGTTAAAAACTTTTCCGTTAAAAGCATTTCTGGAAAATGCCAGTGTAGACATAGCCCATCACTAAAGACAATGGTAGCTCTGAAAGTACAATGGAATGGAACTAACTGTGGCTAGGAGCAGAAAAGCGAGTACATAAAAACATCACTTTTATTCAATAGTTCTGCTCTCTATGTACTGAATGTGATGATGAAAAGCAGGTAATTAATATTTCAACCTTGTCTAAATGTAAAACAAAAACAAAACCAGGAAATTGAATGGGGAAAATGTGAACTTTATGGTTACAGAGTTGAAACAAAATAAAGAAAATAAAATGTAAGTGTTCTATAGCAACATTAATTTGATTGCATTACTCTTTTCCCCGTGTACTATAAAATATACTGAATCTATGTAGCTAAGTTACTGTTGGAAAGGCAATATTGTCAACCCTGAGTGTTCAGAAGTCGTGAGTCAAGTCCTTCAAAATCATTACAAATAATGAGATTAAAAAATAGGCCATTCTGGTTTCTGCGTCTTTTTGATACACGCTGGCTATGTTTTTAAGTTTGTCACTACACAATGAGGGTGAGACATGTGCATACCCTGCACTGAGAGAAAAGGGGTTAAAACCCTGTGGGCAGAGGAAGTCCCACCTCTCCACCCAGACTAGGCATGCTCCAAGTGCTGGAGCGGTATAAAAGAGAATAGCTCAGCTCAGTCTGGACTGGATGCTGGAGGAGAAGGATCTGCTTCCAGAGCTCCAGAGCACCCCAGCCAGAGACCTGGGAGCTTGTTTCAAGCCTCCAGAGTCAGAGGAGCCTTGTGGAGAGGCTGATGCTGCAGAACCAGAGGGTCCAGAGACCACATGAAGCACCACAAACACCGATCTGGGAAGTAGTGACCCACAGAGCATGTGTGAATCCAGCGTGTTGTGATCAGATTCCCTGCAGGGTGAGTGGTGGATCACTCCACTCTGCTTCTAATAAGTCCCTGGGTTGGGGCCCTATGAAGTAGGGTGGGTCCAGGCCCGCCTAGTAGGGCTGCTGCCCCAAGCTACTGACTTTGTGCTACGCTGAATCTAGAGCTGTTGTTACTGACTCTAGCCATTAGGCTCTGCTGCCCTGTGAACAAAGGATTACACTACCAACTCAGGCCAATGGGCTTCAGTGCCTCATGGTGATGGACAGAAGGGGTCATCGATGGCTGAATGGGTGGCATCCTCACCCTTAGTACCCAAGCCCCATGGGATGGGGTGTTTATACGCCGCAACTGTGGGCTAGACATTTACTGCCCCCCCCAAAAAAAGCTGGAATTCCCATGTCAATGAGGCTAATTAAGTGGGCTGGATGTACCCCATTCATAGCTTTAGATGTGAAAATGCATGTTAGCCAATTTCTCCTCCCTTTGACATACACATTTTTGCATTAAAGGCTACAAATAGGGCACATCCAACTCAGCCTCATTAACATGGGTCCTACAATTGACAGGTACTTCTGATGCTGTCTGTTTATTTATACATGTATATAGATTTTTTTCTGTTATTTGCATCCGTTTATCTGATGAAGTGGGTTTTACCCATGAAAGCTCATGATTCTATATATTTTTGTTGGTCTCTAATGTGCCATGGGACTACCCATAGGCTAAGGTTTAGCAAAAGCTTACATGTAGATGAGTAGAATTCAGGATGAGTTCACAAATAATTCATGAGAAGGAAAAAGAGCTACTTTTGTTAATATTTTAGTTGCAATAAATAATTTTAGAAATTGTTTATTTTTAAATTTTGGAATTGACACATTGGACTTTGGCCAATTGATCTGGACAATTCAACTTGCTGGCTTAAAACGTACATTTAAAAATCTAAATGTATGATACCTTGAGTTGAAAATTGATGAAACGTTGCCTGTATTGTTAAAGGATGTCAGACATTAATCCCCTAAAAGTACAGTGTGAGCTGTCCAGTGGTTGCCTGTTTATTCTTATTTTTATTGCATTCTACATGGGTTCTTTATACTGCACTCATCATGTGAGTATCTGAGCATCTAACTGCCTATTACTGCTCAAAATGGTATTAAATATCCAGTTCAGAACTATCACCCCTAGTTTTTTAGCTGACTTCAAAGCTAAGTATCAGCTGTGATACTAACTTTGGTTTTTGGAAACATGTTTTTCACATTTTCAGATGCCTGTCACATTTTGAAGCATCTCACTGGATTACATCACAGTGGCATGCAGCACACAGGAAATCTAAAAAATATGCTGATCTAAACTGCCCTTAAGGAAACTCTGTTATTCATAGTAGAGTATGTTTTAAATCTTGCTTGTTTGTATAACTGGGCTACACTGCACTAGTGAAGATAGAATGTGGAGGTAGTGTATAGGAACTGGGTCTCAGTGGCCAAAGAGGATGTTTTGAGAATAAACGAATTTAAATTTGTGAATTCTGATATCATGCAGATGGTAGACATCGAAGCAGAAGGTTTAAACAGAGAGAGATTTATTTGTGGACTACAATCCTAATTGCTCTATAGGGGACTAAGATTGTAAAGCAAGGAGACTTTTCTTACTTTGTTCAATTTAGTGGGACTTTATTAGCACCACAAATGATACATGGGCTGCCAAAGTGTAAGAGAAAGACAGAGATATCTCAGGTTTCTCTCAGTGATGGGCATAGCTTGTCCAGGATAGGGCTACTGTGTGTCCCATTGGTCTTTCCTGTCCATTCGTACGGTAGTGATGTGTTACAATATAGTATGATGTCATCATCGTACTTCATTTTAATGGATTCATTTTATAGACTCATAGACTCATAGACTTTAAGGTCAGAAGGGACCATTATGTTTATCTAGTCTAATCCCCTGCAGGGCCACAGTGCAGGCCACAGAATCTCACCCACCCCTCCCAGAATAATCCTCTCACTTATATCTCAGATATTGAAGCCTTCAAATACTTTGAAGACCCCAAGATGCAGAGAATCCTCTAGCTGTGATCTGTACCCCATGCTACAGAGGAAGGCGAAAAACCTCCAGGGCCTCTGCCAATCTACCCTGGAGGAAAATTCCCTCCCGACCCCAAATATGGTGATCAGCTAACTTTTGCAAACTTGTTGCACTGATTAGCTACACAACAAATGATCTTTTATTTACCAATCTCAAAATCTGGTTGTATGCCAATATCCTTAGCTCCGGCCACAAAATTTGATCCTTAATTCTGAACATCTCAGAGTTTGGTTTGGCTCACTGCTAAAACAGACAAGACTGGTGAGATAAAATCTTTTATTGGACCAGTTTCTGTCAGAGAAAGACACAAGCTTTAAATCCAACCAGAGCTCTTCTTCAGGTCAGCATTGTGAAGATTTTTGCTTTTTGCCAAATATAGCTATATACCTGGGGTTGAATTTTAAACTCATGCACTAAGGAGAGCAATGCATGATGCTTCTGTGACATAATTAAGTAACACTCCTTCAAGTCACATACACTGGTCAAGAATGCAATGAACTGTTATTGTATTCAGCAGAACATACAGCTGGCTTATTCTTTACAGGATTTTCAGTACATCTCTGTTTAATCTAATTTATTTGCAGGTAAATCTAGTATGTTTATGACCATTCTGACTGTCATGAGATAAAAAATCAGCCATTTTCAGTAAGAGGGATTTTTTAAAAAAGAAAACTAGTAAAAACTATATACACAATTTCCACATTGCTTGACTTCTAGCTTTGTCTTCCTCCTTTAGCAGGAATCACACCCTTTAAGACATGTTATACAACCCATAGAAACATCTAATGGCTGAATACTATACTGCAAATAAACCTTTTTTGAGTTTAAACTGAGAACATTGGAAAGACTTCCATGAACTTTGATAGCAATTTCACAGGTTATTCTACCCTTGATGGACTATTTTTGTCATTTAACAAAAGTCATATTCACACAGTCCACCTTCCTTTTTAGTCCTTACAGGTAAAGTTTCTACAGGCAGATGAGATGCTGCAGGAACATCCCGGAGTACATCTACACAGCAGCATTATTTCAGAATAACTGATGTTATTTCAAAATAACAAAGAGTGCATCCACATATCAAGTTGCTATTTCAAAATAATTTTGAGATGGTGGACTTCTTGCTGCAACTTCTGTACCCTTCATTTCATGAGGAGTAAGGGAAGTTCAAGGAAGAGTGTTTGGCTTTTGGTGCTGACTACACAGCAGGAAGTCAAATGGGGAACACTCTCTTCCTTTGACTTCTCTTACTCCTGTGAAAGCAGGGCATCTACTGGAGTGCCCCTCTCTCTGTGAATTAGCTGTCTTAGTTAGACTGATAATTTGAACCTTGGAAGATCAACAGTGGCAGCTTCAATCTTCCTCTGCAGTGTAGACGTATAGGAGTGTTAGCTTCATCACACTTTTGGCATAGGATTTTGCATGTACAGTACTCAGGAGGCAGTTTCACTAATTCAGGGCCCTATTATTGACAGACATTTAAAAGGAGGAATTATAAATAGAGAGAAAATGTGGTCTCGTGATTAAGACATTGGACAGGTACACCAGAGGTCGGAGTTTAGATTTTTGCTTTGCCCCACACACTTCTTGCAGGAATTTGGATGAGTCATTTATTATCTTTGTATCAGTAGCCCAGCTGTAAAGTGGGGATAATAAGATTTCTTTTTTGATCTTAGCTATTTAAGATTGTAACCTCTGTGGAGTGGGGCCAAGTACAATTTTTTGCTATATATCTGGGTAGCATCCATTCACTAGTGAATTACATGACACAGTGCCAAACAGTGTCCTCCTGCTCTCTGTTGCGGCTATGTGTATGTGCAATGCCTAGCACAACAGGACCCTGGTCTGTGTTGAGGCTGCTAGGCCAAAACATAATACAAAGAGTTAAACTATTAACAATACACACTCAAATTGCCAATAAATAAAAAACCTCTCATTTTGTATTCTTTCTTTTGAAACTTGCATATTTAACAGGTTGGGATGTTTGCAGTCATTCTTTTGGGTTTCATTCTTTTGTTTAGAAGTGGATTTTGGCCAGGTTTTCTTGTTGCACATCTGTATCACATACTACAAAGGCAAATGAAAAGATAAAGATATTGCTATGTAAAAAGCTTTCATTTTCTTTATGGGGGAGGGGAGAGTAGGGTAGAAAAAAGAATAGAAACATCTTTCCAGTTGAAAATTATACTTAAAATGATTATTATCTTTTGTTGCTTTCAATTATCCAGGGACTATGAGATGAATGATGGCACAAATTGCTGATAGGATGTGTCAGAATTAATTTCTATTTTCCCCAGTCTTTTTATAAAACTCACTCCAGTTGAACTTTGGGCTATTTTCTCCTGGAAGTGAATTTATAAACTATCTGAGATAAAGTTGTAAGTATGGAAAAATTAGGGGATAAATACAGTCATGGTACTAAAACTATTTGTAATATAACAATGAAATATGTCCCACCTATCAAAGTGAAGGCCAGACCTTTTTTCCCCCAGACAATGTTACCTCATGATCTAGAGCCTTTTTATACAAAGCATGTTAAATAACATGAATTAGACTGCAATGTAAAGCACTCAAGTTAGGAAATGCCAGAATTAAAGTTGTCTGTGCAACCTTAATTTGACGGTCTTATGCATATGCATTATGATACAGCCTTTAATTGCATGATTACATGTTAGGGACCAGTGGAAAAAACTGTCTTATGTAGTGCACAGAACTGATGGTGCTCATTACTGAACAACTATTCAATATTTTTTAATTTTTATTTTATTTTCATTGTTCAGTGTGTAACCTGAGGCCTTATCACAGCATAGCATTCAAACCCTGCTGAGCAGACAGAACTATTAATTTCCTCTCACACGTTTGATTGTGCTCATCACTACAGCGTCTGAGACTATGTCTACACGACTGTTTTTCTGCAAAAACTCGCGGAGCATCCACACCTCAAGCATGTTTTTGTGCAAGAGAATCGAAAGAACAGAAGGGTTTTTGCACAATTGGTATTCCTCTTTCTATGAGGAAGAAGCCTTTTTGCAAAAGAGTTCTTTCACAAAAAGGTTTGTGTGGACGGGGAAGAGTGGGTTTTTGCACAAAAAGTGGAAAGAGAGAAAAGCACATGTTCCCTGGTGGCCATTCTGTGCATACCAATCAGTGCTTACTTTTGAGAGGGCGTCCATGAAGTCTGGATGCTCTCTTTTGCAAAAGCTTATCGCTTTTTTGATGAGTTTTTGCAGTGTGGACGCGCTCTTGCATAAGAAGTTTTTGCAGAAGATTTCTTCCGATAAAAGCTTCTTGCGCAAGAAGCCTGCAGTCTAGACGTACCCTGAGTATTTCAAAACCAATAATTCATTTATCTTCAGAAAGTCTCTTGTCAGGTGAAGGGTATTACCCCCATTTTACAAATGGAGAACTGAAGCACAAACAGATTAAGGTAAAAAGTTTCCATTAATTTTGAGGGCTCACCTTGAGATAAGCAGAACCCAATTTTTCAGAGTAATTAGCATTATACAGCACTTTATATATTTAGAGCACAGCCCCCATTGGCTTCAGCTGCAGTTGCGAGTACTCAAATGTTCTGCAAATCAGACCTCAGTGTATCAAATCAAGCAACCAGAAAATGAGGCATACACAATTGGTGGACACTTGTGAAAAGTTTGAAGTCCGTGTGTCAAAGACAGGAATAGAATAGAAAAATTCATGGCAACATTCAATTGCTTTAACCATGAGGCCATCCTTTTTCTTTCTGCAATCCCCTGCCTTCTTCTGTACAACTCTCCCTCTACTGGATGGAGCAAGTGCATCATATGCCCTGAATGAAGAAATAGCCTTGTGGAAAAAATAGTCGATGCTCATGTAATTTAAAGACTTTATCATGATTACTGCTGGTCAGGATCCAGAGTGTTTACTTCCAAAAGAAATTCTGCCATTTTGACATTTCCAGTTGAAAAATGTTACAATCTGTATGTTTCCACAAAACATTTCAGTTTTGACAGATCCATATTTTTCAATGGAAGATTGTTTATGATTAGGGCTGGTCAAAGTTTTAATTAATGTGTAAATGCAAAGGGACTGAATTAAGGTTTTAGTGGCAATCCTAGTTCTGGAATTTCCTAACTTGAATTTACAACCTTAATAATGTTAATGTAAGGGTTTCCCAATTTTTTCAAAAGAGCCAACTGAAGAAACAGAATGTCTATCATGTGGCATCATATTGACATCCATCTGGGTCATCAGATGGGTCGAAACCTTTAGCTCCACTGCACAGACCTCTACCACTTGAGTTTACAAAGTAACCGCAAAATAGTATGCTCCCATCTATATGCACCATCAGTAGAGACACGTTAGTCGTGGGTTTCACAGATATCTGCAGACACCTGAGGAAAGGTGAGACCCAGGAACTGTGGTATCCATTTGAGGCTTTGGAGGAGAATATGCTTTTGTGGAGGGGGAAAACCCTCTTTTGTCCATTTTTCCCCAAGCTTGTCTCCTTCTTCCAGTTCTGTCTCTTCCTCACCCTGGCTCCTCGCTCCAGTCCTGTTCTATTTGCCTATGTAGTCTTTGCTCTTCAGGCTTCTGATCCCAGTTCTAGTCCCCTTACCCAGCCAGTCCTTGTTTCCCATTTTGCTCACTATCCCTTTGTGGGATCCTCATCCATTCTCCATTTCCCTGCCCTCTCCTTCTTGGCTGCTTAACTCCCAGTCTGTTTGTCCAGCTAGTCACCTGCATCTGGTACTTCCCCTGCACCTCAGCATCCTGTCAGATGTCTTGCCCTGTCCAGCTCCTGTTTTCCCAGCACTGGCTCCTAGAATCAATCTCTCCTCAGCCTTGCAACTCATCATTTAATATGAATGCCTCACCCCAACCAAGTTACTCCTAGTTAGCCCTTCTCCCCATTTCCCACATAAACTCCCAATCTAAGATTCAGCACTTTTCTCCCAGTCTCAGTTTTCTTGCTTAATCAATCCCAGCATCTCCTTCCTTCGACTCACAGTCCAGGTGCCCTGCCCAACCAGTCCCAGAGTCCCTTCCTCCTGGCTTCTGGTCCCAGTCTTGTCTCTCCCCACCACCAGCTTACTCAGCCAGTCCCACCTTCTCCTTGGCTCCTGGTCCCAGGCACCTCTCTTCACAGGTCTCTGGCTCTGCCCCCAAGATCCCATTCCCACTCTTCTTGCTTAGTTAGGTCATCTCCTTCCAACTCTAGCTCCTAGTCCCAGTTTCTCTCCTCCCACCCGAGCCCATCAGTCTGTCTCACCAGTCTGCTTGACTCAATCAAGTTCTTTCTCACCTGACCAGGTTCAGCTTTTGTCCCCTCGGCATTCAAATCAGGCAGCTTCCCTCCACTCCTATCCCCCTCCCCTCCTGCTGCCAGAACACCAGCAGGGGAATCATTGAGTGACAGGCTTCTTACCATCAGATTTGGTGCCTGGGTCCCACCACAGCCTGGAGCAGGGGATGGAGCATGCTCAGGGAGGATGGAATCTTTGGACATTTTAGTTGCTAAAATTGAAGTAATTGGTATTGAACATGTGGGAATGGAGGTTTATTCAAAGGCTTATAACTTGGGTAGATTTTCACAGGGATGCCAAAAGGCACATCCCTGACACACAGGCCACTTTGCCACTATATTGCACATCTCTGCTCCATATCCTGGGGGCATTGCACAGGAAAAAATGCACATACATTTTTAATATGAGCAAAACAATTTATTCTTGACTCATTCTCAGAAATGGTCAAACCATTTAAAAACTTATTTTCAGATAGGTCCCTGGACTGGAATATTTCAACCCCCAAAATAGCACTTAAATAATAATATTAATTAATGGTGCTACCAGTTCTGCCTATAATTAGAGCCTAATCTGGAGCCCACTAAAATCAATATGCATCTTGCCTTTAGGTTTTAAACCACATTGTACAGTTGACCGAGACTGGACCAATGCAACGTGCTCTTATATAATCCTATTTAGCCCTTACCATCTATAGAACTCATGGCACGTTACTAAGATGGGCAAGAGGCATGATGCTCATTTTGCAGATGTGGGAAATTGAAGCACATTGTGTGCCAGGCCCTAAGGTCACAGTAGAAGTTGGTAGTAGACTTGAATAGAGTTTAGGTGGGGTTCCTGTCTGGCACCCTGCTTCCTGAAAAATAGTACTATGTCATAATGAAATGTCAGACGCTACAGAATGTGGTAGCCACTTGTTTAGCAATACCTTGTGTCACAGCTAAGCTTCATAAATCCAACCATATCTATATGGTCCATGGCACCATTATGTACAAGAGTTTGGCTTCCTAATGCATTTCTGGTTGCAGTTCAAAGTGTTGGCTTTGTCACAAAGTTCTAAGTGGTCTGGGTTCTGACCAGTGCTCCCTCTAATTTTTTCCATCCATGTGCAGAATAAATTTTATGTGCAGTAAGGCATGTTCAGATGTGCACCACCATTAGAAACACCTGCAATCAGCTGTGGGCACTCTGCCAGTCAGCTGGGTGGCATTTGAATCTCTCCTAGGTGGCTGCCCAAGTGTTCAGCTTACAGGCAACTCTGGTTCTGATGATCTGATACATCAGCCCTCTTATTCTGAGGTGGCACTGGCACAGTATTAGCGATCAACAGAAGTTTTCGAGCTAAGTAGGGCCGTGTCTAAACTACATCCCTCTGTCGGCAGAGGGATGTAAATTAGACGTATTGAAAATGCAAATGAAGCCGGGATTTAAATATCCCACACTTCATTTGCATAATGGGGGCCGCCGCTTTTTTCGAAACTGGGCTTTTTGGAAAAAAACAGTAGTTTAGAAGGAGCATTTTCGACAGAAATGCCCCGCTTTGAAAGATCCTGTACTCCTCATTTTTTGACAGAACTGCCCCGAGTACAGGATTTTTCAAAACGGGGCATTTCTGTAAAAAATGCCCCTTCTAAACTGCCGAGTTTTTTCGAAAAGCCCTGTTTCGAAAAAAGTGGCGGTCCCCATTATGCAAATGAAGCGCGGGATATTCAAATCCCGGCTTCATTTGCACTTTCAATACGTCTAATTTACATCCCTCAGCCGAGAGAGGGGTATAGTTTAGAGGCAGCCTAGGAAGGGGATGTTTGTTTGCAAGACAATTGTAATAAGGGAGTCTTTGACATTCAGCAACCTCGGGATCTGTTAGACCAAGAAAGTCAAAGATACCGACTCTTGAGGATGACAATAGGAGACAGAAGTTAGGGTGTGTATGGGATTAGTGGAGCAGTTACTGATAGTCTACATGCTAGACAGGTCTACTAGATTAACTGGAAAATGAAACCTCTGTAATTTCTTGTTGTTTTAGGTCCCCAGTATAAAAGGGATCCACTCTGAGATCATGTGCTGGCATAAAAGATCTAGAATTTTTCCATATAAAACCCAATCTCCCAGTGGCTGAAATCATGCCCTTAGGCCAGGAGTGGGCAAAAGGTCTCTGCGGGCTGGATCCGGCCTGCCAAGTGGGTGGATCCGGCCTTCAGAGGCCCTGCTGCTCCCCTGCCCCCAAGCCAATTAGGGCCTGGGGGCAGGGAAGCGTGCGAAGCCTCCTCCCGCCCTGGGGCAGAGCAGAGAAAGCTTCAGGGCTCCCCTGACCCCAGGCCTTAATTGACTGGGGGTGGGGAGTGTGCGTAGCCTCCTCCCATCCTGTGAGCAGCACACAGCGCTTGGAAGCGCTGCATGCCGCTCGCAGGAGCGGGGGAGGAGGAGAGCGGAGGAGACTTTGCATGCTCCCCTGCCCCCAAGCCAATCAGGGCCCGAGGGGGGGGGCAGCTTCCTGAATCTTCCTGCGCCTTGCCCTGGCCCAGTGAGTAGCCCACGGCACTTCAGAGTGCCACGTGCTCCTCGCAGGGGGAAAGAGGCTTCGGACACTCCCCTGCCCCCAGACCCTGATTGGCCTGAGGGTGGGGGAGTGTGCCAAGCCTCTTTCTGGGCATGGGTGCCTAGTGGGAAGGGGGGGACAAAGGGACTCCCCCACCCCCAGACTAATAATAGTTTGGGGGTTAGGTAGTCCCGCCCCTTCCTGTTTAGTCCCCACCCCTTCTGGGGTTACTTGAGAAAATTTTGAAGTGACCCCTGGGCAAAAATTATTGCCTACCTCTGCCTTAGGCTCTAATTCAACAAAGCACTTAAACACATGCTAAACTTCAAACGTGTGTAGCCCAACAGAAGTTAACAGGACTGCTCACGTGTTTAAAGTCAAGTACATGTTTTTGCTGAATTGAGTCCTTACAACCCCAAAGTAGATAATTTTTAAAAAAATAGAATGTGAAAAAAATCTTCTGTCACGTATAAAGTGCAGCTCTTCTAGGATGCAGAAGAAGGGAGAAAAATAGTCAGCACTAATGGGCAGTTATTTAATATGGATGTTTGTTATTTTAATGGAAAGTGGGGTTTTTTCCATGGGTTTTATTTTTCTTCTGCACTCAAAGTTTCCTAATGTACCTACTTTTAATCTGGCAAGATGGATTTTTAAAAGTTTTTTTTCTTTGTTTTATTGAGCAAAAAAATCCCTATAATGATTTTAATTGTATTTCAGTGTAAATAATGGGGACAATTACTGGCATTAGCAACATTTCCAGTTAGTATTTCAGTTTTAATGCAGCTCTTAGTGATTTTATAGCTATTTCAACAGTAAATATGCTGATATCTAAGCCCCTCCTGTCTTCATTTGCAAATCATTGACTTAAATGACTTTAAATCTGGAGGACAAATCCAGTTGAGTTGAAAGCCTAGTCCAGTGGTCCCCAACACGGCGCCTGTAGGCGCCATGGCGCCCGCCGTGGCATTTGTGTGCCCGCCGAATCATCTGGGCTCCTCCCCCACCCCCCAGCACGTGGCGCATGTGCAGTGCTAGCCCCGGGCACGAGACGCATGGGTGGCCCCTCCCCCGGATGCATGGCGCGTTAGCAGCCCTGCCCCCGGATGCCCGGCATTCCCAAAAGCTTGGGGACCACTGGCCTACTCCCAGCCATTTTTTCCATTATTTTGGGAGACAAAGAATAATTTATTTAAAAATGTTATTTAAACATGCTGGGTTAAATTCTATGCCAGATGTTTGCATGCCCCCTATCTGGTTGTTTGTATCCTGAAAAATCTGCCACTTTTTTGTATCTCATGGTTTCATAAATACACATACCAGGATCCTGCGCTTTCCTGCACACACGAATCTCTGAGGGTCTAAAACCAGAAGGTTTGGGTAACAAAACTCAGTTTTCTACCACTTGATCTTAAGGAGTATTTTCTATAGTTATTAATACAGGTAAAACCCTCTGGACCTGACCAGTTCCGAATGAGAGAAGTTTCTAGACCATGGGAGGTCAATATTTTCTAGCAGCATTACTAATATTCCACTGCTTACTGTGCTGTTAGAGGACCTTTGGGGGTAAATTAAAGCTAAATAACAGCATAGAACACTGAAAGCTGTGACTGGTGGCTGTAAACACACTTTATGAGACTGTGGGAAACTTGGCCACCCCCATGAAAAGTGGGTATCCAGCTAATTAAAATCAGTCTGGACAATGGATATTTCTGGATGAGAGAGTTCTGGATTAGAGAGGTTCATCCTGTACTAGGATTTACACTTTTATAGGCTAGTCATTTGCAGGCATACACATTAGCAAACATTTTCCAATTTAGGTGCCTGCAGTTTGGAATCTTAATAAAAGTGGGCCCAAGCTTTTAGGTGCTGAGCATTCTCGACTCTATGGGAGTTGACTGAGATGTGAATTGCAGTTACTCAAAATTGCTACAAATCAAATCACTAGGTATCTAATTTCAGTTTGAAAAATTTGGCTTCTGTGCCTAGATACCACAGTGATAGTTGACTTATGGTTTCCCAAGAGTAAAGACTTTCTTTTCACAAAGATCACCTGTAAAAGACTGTTTCATCTTTGGAGTGTACAGAATAACAGGACTCCTGTACTCAGAAGAGAACTATATTCTTTGTTGAGCACGTGCGGCTGCTGCAATGGAGGGATTTATTTTTTGATACTGGGTAACATTGCAGAAGAATGGCCTTTATGATTTTGCTGGCATTTATTGTAATAACATTAATCATGATGAACTCACTTGGCACTAATGGGAATGTCATATGTACTTGTATAAGAATATTCATTATAGTTCATCATTAATTAACTGGGTTATTATTTTTAAGTGTTACCAGATTTGGTATATAAAAAATGGTTTACTCTGTAATCTGCTAGTGTTGAAACGATGTAGACACTTATTGCTGGCACTTGTACCAGAAAAATCTGAACATGGAAATGCAAAGAATGCAAGACCAAACTACAAGTTAGATGATACATCACATCTGCATGTCCTTTTAAAATATAGAGAGACAAGGGGTGAGGGTCAGGAAATATCTTTTATTGAACCAACTTCCTTTGGTGAGAGAGACAAGCTTTAGAAATAAATATAGCTCTTCACATCTGGGAAAGCTCTTCAGAGAATCATAGCTAAATTCGAGGTGGAACCGATTGTGGAGCATAAGTAGTTGTGTGATTTTTGTATCAATAATCAGAACATCAGTATACAAATCCTCAGGATTCAAGAAGGACACCAGACTCTGACTGGGGTGAAGAAAAAATTTATCTAAAGGGAAAGTTATTCCATAATTGTCCATTTATATTCTTCCACCTTTGCCTTTAAAACATCTGGTGTTGGCCATTGTTTGAGAGAGGACCTCTGGTTTGTTCCAGTATGGCAACATACATGCTCCATTTGAAGCCATCAAGTGGAAATAAATTGGCAGGAGTACACAAGGGAATCCAACAGAAACCTTAAGAAACACCTTTTGCAGGAACAGCAAAATGGTTGGTGTTGCTTCCATATGTTCTATGGTGTTGAGATCATGTGACAAAGAGGAATGGAATGACTAATGTCCACCTTATATGCCAATCTTGGTGTGGAAAGGATATCATAGCAATAATAAAACACAACTATGAGGTTTTTGTTCTATGCAGTCATTATTATTTGTACCTCTCATGTCTCCTTTCACTCATCTCTTCTCTAAAAGAACCAGCCCCAGCCTTCTCAGTATTTCTTCCTACAGAATTTTTTATTCTTGCTTTTGATCATTTTTGTTACCGCCTCCTGACTGTCTTGATTTCTGCTAATATACTGGTGACCTGAACTTAACACTAGTTGAGATGACAGCATATTAATAATTTCTTTAATAGCATTATTGTATTTTCAGTATTATTTCCTATTTCATTTTTATCTACCCCTCACATTACTTTGAGCAACAGTTTTCACTGAGCTACCCACAGTGACAAACTATTTTTTCCTGAGTAGTTATACTTAATTTGCCTGAATATTTATTCTTGGCAATGTACTGCCCAATCAGCCAATTTAAGAGGTTCCATTCTCTACTCTTGATTAACATAAATAAAATTTTCTTTTATCTTCAAATTGTGCCACTGTCCCATTCAGCACTGTTACAGTTCATTAATAAATCTGATAAATACTAGCCCTCATATGGAATCTTGGTATGTCTCACTGCTACTCTTTTGCCATGATGATAATTGTCCATTTGTTTCTACTCTTTATTTTTTTATGTCTCTTAGCCATGATGTTACATTACCTCTTATCCCAAGGTTACTTAGTTTATTTAATAGCCTGTTAAGTGAAAGACTTTTCATTTGAATGCTCAAATAAATCTCAACTGGTTCTTTTTTATTCACTATTTACAGGCACGCATAAAGAACGCTAATAGATTGAAGAGCATACATGTTCTTTACAGAAGCCATTCTTATTTGTGTCTCTCATATTGCATTCATTTTGGAGCTTTATAATGTTGCATTTAATTATTCAGTACCACTTTCTCTGGTGTTGAATTAACTGTGATGCTATTACAGCTCTGGTATTGGTGTTTGAAATGAGGTTTTGTTTATATATTCAAGGGTTTGAAAACTGTCTTTATGATGTTTTGGACCTTTCCTGTCTTCTACAAGCCCATTCTCCTATCTCAGTGTATCCCTATTAGCATGCCTTGATGTTGAAAGAGAACCTGTTATATGCACAGTCTGACTAAAGTTGGATAGAGTCAGCCCAAAAGAATAGTATCAGATAAAGACTAATGACAAAGGGGCAATTTTGAGTACAAGCTAATGCTAACCTTATCTGGACTGTCTCACCATCTTCAGCAGCTGTGTAGCCACTCATTAGTTGTTTGGTTCCACGTATCTCTCTTTAATCATAGATTGAAATGTAAAACCTAATATCCTGAGAATTATGTCTTTTGTGACATTCTCTGGAAGAACATTGGTCCTTTAGCCAACTGAAAAATTACAGACACATAAATTTGAATTTTTTATCTGGGACAGTTATAATCTTGTTCAAGAATTCCTGAAATATAAAGGCAAACAGAACCCATTTGTCTTTAACTTCTGAAAATTCAAAAGAATCAACACATTAAGATATGATTTCTTTTATGTTTAGTTAGATGTGTTCACCCACTAAAAGATGATTGTCTATCACTATGTTCTGATGGAAATTGGCATAACCAAAAATTAATTAGAACAAATTTCTACTATAACTAAACTGCAGCAATACAATTTAATACCCAACAAAGTAAGCCACTCAAGCTCATATCCTCCTCCTCAAACAATTGTTCACCTATATAAGTCTCCCTCTTTTCTGCACCCTTTTTTAAAAAGGTACCTGGGAGGGAGAAAAAGCTCAACTTTGTAGCATGCTCTGATCAGAATTGGGGTATTTTGGATCCACGGGAGAATGAATTCCACAGCTGTGGTTCCATTGTAGCCTCTTCCATTTACACCAGTGGAGCTGCAACTCAGGTGCATCTGCCACTCTGAACCATAGTGGCATGGCACAGGGAGAGAGGCAGGCTCTCAGATAGGTATTATGTATGGGAAACCTAAAATTTTAACTGATTAGAGGATTGGGCCAAAAGAAATCTGATAAGGTTCAAAACAAGGACAAGTGTAGAGTCCTGAACTTGGGACAGAAAAAGCATTGTTACAGGCTGGGGATTGAATGGCTAAGTAGCAGTTCTGCAGAAAAGGACCTGGGGATTACAGTGGATGAGAAGCTGGATATGAGTCAACAGTGTGCCCTTGTAGCCATGAAGGCTAATGGCATATTAGGGTGCATTAGGAGGAGCATTGCCAGTAGATTCAGAGAACTGATTATTCCCCTTAATTTGGCTCTGGTGAGGCCACATCTGGAATATTGTGTCCAGTTCTGGGCCCCCCACTATAGAAAGAATGTGGACGCATTGGAGAAGGTCCAGCGGAGGGCAACCAAAATTATTAGGGGTCTAGAGCGCATGACCTCTGAAGAGAGACTGAGGGATTTGGGTTTGTTTATTCTGGAGAAGAGTGAAGGGGGATTTGATAGCAGCCTTCAACTTCCTGAAGGGAGGTCCAAAGAGGTTGGAGAAAGACTGTTCACAGTAGTGACTGATGGCAGAACAAGGAGCAATGGTCTCTAGTTACAGTGGGAGAGGTCCAGGTTGGATATTAGGAAAAACTATTTCACTAGGAGGGTGGTGAAGCACTGGAATGGGTTACCTAGGGAGGTGGTGGAATCTCCATCCCTAGAGGTTTTTAAGTCTCAGCTTGAAAAAACCCTGGCTGGGATAATTTAGTTGGGATTGGTCCTGCCTTGGGCAGAGGGCTGGACTTGATGATCTCCTGAGGTCTCTTCCAGCTCTTTGATTCTATGTTTCTAAGTCTGAGTAGATCATGTGCAGCTGGGATACTACCATATGCTCCCATCTCAATAGGTGCTGTTGGTCCAACATTTAGAACCTATCCATTTGACACAAATAGAAACATGCTATAGACCAGTGTTTCTCAATCTTTTTATAAAGTACCCTTTTAAAAAATAAGTACCTCCAGTACCTACAGTTTTCAGACACACACAATGTTTTTCTACCGTTGCAACAAATTTGTTTAAACGACTTAATCGTAGCCAGGTAGGCGATGACATTTTTGGGTGTAAAAAGTACAAAAATAATAAAACGCTGTAAAACTTTCTCCAAATTTCAGTTGTGTTGACGTATGCTGCAGACTTCTCTCGAGTACCCCAAGGGTACTCGTACCACTGGTAAGAAACACCGCTATAGCCAAATGTTAGTCCCATTACTACATATTATGTTCAAGAAAAGAAGTGATATGGAAGAGCCAGACTCAGTGAGTGGCTATGGTTCACACATTTTCCAATCTGTGCATTTTCATGACCTGTTGATAAAAAAAGCCAGAGGCCTACCTATGCTCATGCTGACAGTGTTGTTACCCTATGTGTAGCTATGCCATGGCTGGCATTACATTTGTTAGTAAAGAAGCAACCCATGAATGGGAAGCAACAAAATGGTCCAGAGCTGGAGTATGAATGTTGTGACTGAGAAGGGTGACTGATGGATGGAACACTTAGGTTAGTCTAGCATGTCTATTTTTTTAAAAAAAATATCACTTAGTCTATAAACCTATTCTAATAAGGTGGGCTCCCTTGCATCACACTTCAGGTTTAACTAACCACTCTGAGTGTTATAATTGTCCACATTTTATATTAAAGATGGGTCCTAAGACACTGGGTCTCAACAGTTGTTCATGAAGTTTAATAACATTCAAAGGTGGATCCAAACTTCAGAGCTCAGGTTTACATCTCTATCAGTTGTAGACAATGCATTTTCTCATCTCTTATTTCTGAAATAATTTTTCTGTAGGGTCTATTACCTAGAACTTTGCACTTTAAGCTCTTCAAACAAAACTAGTGACTGATTAGTCAGAGGGCTTAGAACATAAGAACGGCCATACTGGGTCAGACCAAAGGGTCCATCTAGCTCAGTAGCCTATCTGCCGACAGTGGCCAGCACCAGGTGCCCCAGAGAGCGTGGACTGAAGACAATGATCAAGTGATTTGTCTCCTGCCATCCATCTCTAGCCTCTGACGAACAGAGGCCAGGGACACCATTTCTATCCCCTGGCTAATAGCCTTTTATGGACCTAACCTCCATGAAATTATCTAGCTTCTCTTTAAACTCTGTTATAGTCCTAGCCTTCACAGCCTCCTCTGGCAAGGAGTTCGACAGGTTGACTACATGCTGTGTGAAGAAGAACTTTCTTTTATTAGTTTTAAACCTGCTACCCATTAATTTCATTTGGTGTCCTCTAGATCTTCTATTATCGGAAATAATAAATAACTTTTCTTTATCCACCCTCTCCACACCACTCATAATTTTATATACCTCTATCATATCCCCCCTCAGTCTCCTCTTTTCTAAACTGAAAATTCCCAGTCGCTTTAACCTCTCTTCATATGGGACCCGTTCCAAACCCCTAATAATTTTAGTTGCCCTTTTCTGAACCCTTTCCA
The DNA here is from genome assembly GCF_052426305.1 of Pelodiscus sinensis. Taxonomy (NCBI): domain Eukaryota; kingdom Metazoa; phylum Chordata; order Testudines; family Trionychidae; genus Pelodiscus; species Pelodiscus sinensis. The sequence continues at coordinate 21,128,469 of NC_143054.1, forward strand.
AGGCCAAAATATCTTTTTTTAAGGTGAGGAGACCACATCTGTACACAGTATTCAAGATGTGGGCGTACCATAGTTTTATACAGGGGCAGTAAGATATTCTGTGTCTTATTTTCTATCCCTTTCTTAATAATCCCTAGCATCCTATTTGCCTTTTTGACCGCTGCTGGACACTGTATGGATGTTTTCAGAGAACTGTGCACGATAACTCCAAGATCTCTTTCCTGATTTGTCATAGCCAAATTAGCCCCCATCAGACTGTACATATAGTTGGGGTTATTTTTCCCGATGTGCATTACGTTACACTTATCCACATTAAATTTCATTTGCTATTTTGTTGCCCAATCACTCAGTTTGGTGAGATCTTTTTGGAGTCTCTCACAGTCTGCTTCTGTCTTGACTATCCTAAACAGTTTGGTATCATCTGCAAACTTTACTACGTCACTGCTTACCCCTTTCTCCAGATCATTTATGAATAAGTTGAAAAGGATTGGTCCCAGGACTGACCCTTGTCTGCATATTTGTTAACCCCTTCAAAGAACTCTAATAGATTAGTAAGACATGATTTCCCTTTACAGAAACAATGTTGACTTTTGTCCAACAAATTTATGTTCTTCTACATGCTTCTCAATTTTATTTTTTACTATTGTTTCAACTAATTTGCCCGGTACTGAAGTTAGACTTACTGGTCTGTAATTGCCAGGATCGCCTCGAGAGTCCTTTTTAAATATAGGTGTCATGTTGGCTACCTTCCAGTCATTAGGTATGGAATCCGATGTAAAGGATAGGTTACTAACCACAGATAATAGTTCAGCAATTTCCCATTTGCGTTCTTTTAGAACCCTTGGATGAATGCCCTCCAGTCCCGGAGATTTGTTAACATTAAGTTTTTCTATTTGTTCCAAAACCTCCTCTAATGACACTTCAATCCGGGACAGTTCCTCAGATTCATCACGCACAAAGGACGGTGCAGATTTGGGAATCTCCCTAACATCCTCAGCCGTGAAGACTGAAGCAAGAAATCATTTAGTTTATCTGCAATGGCTTTATCATCCTTGATTGCTCCTTTTATATCTCGATCATATATATAGGGGACCCACAGCTTTTTTAGCAGACTTCCTGCTTCTAATGTACTTAAAAAACATTTTGTTATTTCTTTGAGAGTTTTTGGCTAGCTGTTCCTCAAAATCTTTTTTTGCTTTTTGTATTACATTTTTACACTTGATTTGACAGTGTAAAAAGGGTGGGGCTTGAATGATCACTTAATACGTAGGTTGCAAGCTTTGAGCGACAGAAATTTTCTTTTCTCTATATCCATCTACAGTGCCTAGCTGAGTCTAAAGATATACTTATCCCTCTGACTACAATTGTTTGTTTCATAACAGTGGGGACGGAGAAAGATTAGTACCTGACTGCTGTCTGTTTTATATGTATATGTATCAAAACCCTCTTGGTTAAATTAAAACCATGAACACAGTTGGATAAGTGTGTATGTGTAAGAGAGATCTGGGATGAAACAAGTTGAATGTTCCTAGATTTGTATATTTTAAGGCCACAAGGGACCATTATGATCATCTTGTCTGACCTTTTGAATAACACAGTCCAAAGAATTTCATGAAGGGATTTCTACATCAAGCTCGTGACTTCTTGGTAGAGTTAGAGTGTATCTTTCAGATCAATAGGAATCTTGATATACAAGTTGAAGGGATGGAAAATCTGCCATACCTCTTGATAATGGAAAATCTGCCATGCCCTTTGCTGAAATAGTTATTTAATCTAATTGTTGGAAAATTAGGGACATAATCACACAATCCTGTTCATAAACTTAACAAACTCCATGCTAAAACAAGGTAGATTTGCCCCCACTGCTCCTATTGGAAGGCTGTTTCAGAATCTTACTCCTCTGCTGATTAGAAACCTTCTAATTTCCATCGTAAGTTTATTTATTTCATTTGTTTTGTGCCAGCAGTGTCCTTTACTTAAATAGCTCTTCTTGGTGTTTACATTCCTGCTACATTTAGAGAGAGCATTCCTAGCCCCTGTAGCCTTTGTTTTGCTAGGCTAAAGAAGCCAAGCACTTTTAGGGCAGGTCTACACTAGACTTGGAAGGTCGGGTTAAGGTACACAACTCTAGCTACAGAAAATATGTAGCTGGAATTGGCTTACCTTAATCCAAGCTTGGCCTCATCTTCACAGAGGGAGACCAATGGAGCAAATGCTCCTATCTGTATCCCTTACTACTTGCGATTGCAAGGAGTGCTGGTGCCACATTCAGCATTCAATTTAGCGGGTTTTAACTAGATCTGCTAAATCAACTGCCAAAAGATCGATCTCTGGCTTGGTGAAGACGTGGCCTGAGTCTCCTCTTGCAAGATAGGCTCTCTATTCCTCTGAAAGTCTCAACAACTCTTCTCTGCCCTTGCTTCAGTTTGAATTAATTTTTTAACTGTTGCTACTATGTACCTTATTTCTAATCTGAATCTATCTAGCATCAATTTCTAGCTATTGCTTTTGCATTATAGATTAAACTGCCCTATCCTATCAGAAATCTGCTCCTTGTGTAGTTAGTTACAGACTGTGATCAAGTTACTTCTTAAATTGTTTTGGGTAAGATATAGGGTTGAGCTTCTAAAGTCTTTCACTATGAGGAATACAGGCAGTCCCCGGGTTACGTACAAGATAGGGACTGTAGGTTTGTTCTTAAGTTGAATTTGTATGTAAGTCGGAACTGGTACATAATGTAGGGGAAACTCTAGCCAAACATTTCTCCAGAGCTCAGTTTTATTCTCCCACACCTCACTTCCCTCAGTCCTTTATTCTCAAGCTGAGGTGTCTGCTGAGAAAAGCCGCTCCGCGTCTCCTTGGTCTGCTGCGGGGGGGCGCTAGCTTCGTGTCTCCCTGGTCTGCTGGGGGGAAGCAGCTAGTGCGTTTGTAAGTAGGGATCCGATGTAAGTCGGATCCATGTAACCCGGGGACTGCCTGTATTTGTCAGACCACCAATCATTCCCGTAGCTCATTGCTTAACCATTTTCAGGTTTTCACCACAACATTATTCCAGGAATGGTCTCACCAATGTCGTTTATTGAGACAACTCCATCTTCCTACTCAATATCCTATTCTGTATTTAAGGATCACATTAGCCCTCTTAGGTTTAGTATTGCCCTAAGAGCCTGACTTTATTTGCTTTCAATTTTCAGTGACCACTACTTAGCCCAACCTCTAGGTACGTTAATCTTATTTAAAATACACAATTCATACAAAATAAAGAACCCAGTGTAGAACAGCCTCAGTTCACATGACAAAATCAACACCCTCCAACTATAAAGAAAAATATCCTAATCTGCCTCAGAAACCCAGCCATCCGATACCTCTTACACCCCCAAAACCACCAGGAAATAGCTACAGATAAGCCCTGGTTGCTTTGATTGAGGGTATGTCTACAAGAGTTTTTCTGGAAAAACAGCCATTTTTCTAGAAAAAGTACACTTAAGTCAAAAGTCGAAAGAACGCAGGGGTTTTGCCGACAGCAGTAAACCTCTGTCTACAGGAAGAAGCCTTTTCCCAAAAGAGCCCTTTCAGAAAAAGGCGTGTGTGGATGGGGAACATGTGTTTTTTTTTTTTTTTTTTTTTTCAAAAGAAGAGACCTCCAGGAAAAAGCACAGGTGCCCTGATGACCACTCCGTCCATAGTAATCACAGCTTAAATGCGAGACAGTGTCCAATCAATGTAGATTCTATCTTTCGAAAAAGCACATTGCTTTTTCATTGCGGTTTTCCTGTGTGGATGCTTTCTTTCGAAAGACGTTTTTCTGGAAGATCTCTTCTGGAAAAGTTTCTTCTGAAAGAAGACTGCCATCTAGACATAGCCTTAAATGGCTAATATTTGTAGAAATTCTAGAGCAACAGGTGAAATTGCTTGGTAATGCAGATGAACTTTTTTTGTTAACAAATCTTTTGATAATTAGTTGAAAAGTCTATTTTAAAGTTTGAACAGCTCTTTCTAAAAAGTTAGAAAAGTCCCTGAGGTAATTCCCTGAAAGTTTGGGAGGCAGCAGTATAGGAACACGTCATTGATTTTGGCTGGTGTACCATATAAAATCTAACATGTCTCCTTTCAGAATGCTGCAACGGAATGGGTAAAATCAAAATGTAAAAATAAAAGAGAAAATGCAAATGTGTTTGTCATTAAATCTCTTTCATAGCTCTAATCCATCCTTGACGCTCTCCTTTGTTATATTTTCTTTTTGTGGAAGCAGGCCAGAAAAAACATAGCCTCACAAGCGGTGAAGGAGGATAACAAATAAGGTTTGTGTGCTCTTGGGTGTGATAGATGAGACATGGCCGGATGGGGCTTCACTTTGGAAGTGATTCTATCTACAGTAGTTTGATTCTGGCACTTACAACATGAAGGACCCTATTGTCTACACTGACCTTTCATTCACAAAAGCTGGCAGCGAGCCTCGCCATGCAGGGCTGTAGTTCGGGTGATGCATATGGCTCCCAAGAAATGGCAAATGCTGTGTTGTCAGAGTAACATACTTTTACAAACACCTTGTGACAACCTGTTTCCTTTTAAAATAACTCTCAGTACATGAGGCAGAGGGAAGGATGGTCCTGTGACTAAGGCCCTGAACTGGGCCTTGGAAGATTTAGGTTCATCTTAAGTCTGCCACAGACTTGCTGTGTGATCCTGAGTCAGTCGCTTTCATCTGACCTCAGTGCTTTTTCCAATGTGAAAACTCTTTTCAAAATTAAATTTGGCTCTTTGGAGTTCACATGTGAGGTCCAGTGAGACTTAGGTTCAATGTGCCTAAATCACTTTTGAAAATGGGACTTAAGTTCCTTAATCACTTACATGCTTTTTGCAAATGTTCTTTTTCTCTTTGAGCCTCAGTTTTCTCTTCCATAAAATGGATTTAATAAATCCTCCTTGTGAGGGTGTTGCAAGGATATTCATCTCTGTGAGGTGCTTATTTACTATGGTCAATGAATAGAATAGAATGCCTGAAATAGATGGATGATCGTATGTAACATTTCTGTTATGGTGTCACAGGATAGCTGCTCCTTGTGGATAGATTAGGCCCAATTGCCTTGGTTCAGGGCAGGTGAGTCCAATCCAGACAATTAAAGGAGGTCTAGGCCTAGTACACTCTAGGCCTAGAAAAGGTGGTTAATGAGTAGCGAGAAAAAAGGGATTGATTGAAAGAGACTGGGCTGGAGAAGGAAAAGCCATACTGGAGTGGAATTAATTTTGGTGGGTAGGTTCTCTAGAGAAAAGGGGGTCAGAGAAGAACTAGGAACCTTCAAGAGGTGCTTGGGAAGGGTGAAGATGAAACGTGAATGTATGGACTGAGCTAAGACAACTTTTTCTGTTTATTTTTATTGAGGCAATAAACCATCTTGAAAGAGACAGGGCATGACAGAGCTTACTTTGGAGCTGGGGAGAAGCCCAGCTCAGTGATGCACAGTTATAATTAACATGTTATTAATAAGCTGCTGTGTAGTCCTGTGATCCTATATGGTGCTTTAGGGTAGAAAACATTTCTTTATATTCTGTAAAGAGCTTACAGCTGCATAAAGGCAAGTCCAAAGATAGGGCAACAGTTCAGCTGAAAGATGGAGGTAGATCAGAGGAAAAGGAGCCCAGTGAAAGAAAAAATCTTGGGGGTGGGTTTTGAGGAGGGATTTGAAATGAGCGGTGGTCTTGGCTCCTGCCATGGTTTCTGATCAGTGTATGGGGATACATTTTGGATGCTGGAGATTGTTGCAGCTCGCTGAGTTTCTGAACTGGGCCAAAAAGGAGGAGTAGGAATATATAATAAATAAATAATGAATGCCTAAGTCTTGCAGAGCACTTTTCATTAACAGACCTCAAAGCTCTTTAGGATGTGGTCAATATCATTATCCCCATTTTACAAATGGGGACACTTAGATACCGAGCAGGGAAATGATTTGCCCAAAGACACTCAGAAGGGCAGCGGCAGACTGGAAATAGGCCAAACAGCTGGAGAAGTTAGGCAAATTTCTTATTCTGAAGCTTTGTCATGAATCTATATTGTATAACTGTCAATACATGTGCTGGCTATTTTAGTTCAGGTTTGAATTGCTGGGACCCTTCAGGGCTACACAGTCAAAATCCAGCATGGTCAGTTCAGCCCTTCATTCCTCTGAAGCTGATAAAAAGCCCAAAGGAACTAAACAGTTTTCTGTGGGTGAACCATGACCAGGGCCGGCTCTAGGCACCAGCAAATCAAGCACGTGCTTTGGCAGCACATTTCCAGGGGTGGCATTTCCAGGTAAGCAGCCGCCCCCGGCAATGCCCGGCTTCACCCTGCCAATTTTAAAGGGCCGCGGGAGCTGAATTCTGGCTATGTGTCCCCGGGAGCTGGCTGCCAAGCACGGCACGGCCAGTCTCTGCCCCGCCCCACTGGCTCCAGTCCTGCCGTGGCCCCAGCCCCCTTCGCCGGCGAGAGATTGCTCCCTGCTGGCTGCCCGGATCACTGTGCCTGCCCCTCCCCGTGCCCGCTCTGGCTCTGCACTGCCCATTCCCCGAGCTGTCCCTGTGCCCCGCACCCTGCACCCCAGGTCCCCTGCTCTCCCTGTTCCCTGTGATTCTCTGGCTCTGTGCCGCCCTTGCATCCCGCACCCTGCTCTCCCTGTTCCCTGCACACCTTTGGCTCTGCGCTGCCTGTTCCCTGTGCCGCCCCTGCACCCCGGTCCCCATGCCCCTCTGGCTCTGCGCTGTCTCTGTGCCCCCTCTGCACCCCACAGCCCCTTTTCCGTGCACCCCTCTGGGTCTGTGCCCTCCATTACCCTCACTGCCCCTGGACCCTGATCCCTCTGCCCCTCCCATTCCCCATGCCTCCCCCGGATTCTGCTTCCCCCAGTCAGTGCATCCCTCTGGCTCTGCACCTCCTGTTCCCCGCTCCACACCTGTACCCCCCACACTGTTCCCTGCATCCCTTTGGGTCTGCACACCCCAGCACCCCTATCCCCCTGCTTGTCTGGGTCCCCGTGCCCCTCTGGCTCTGCACTTCCCCTTCCCCATGGTGAATGCTGATCCCCCTGTTCCTCTTGCCCCTCTGGCTCTGGGCTGTCCCTGTACCCTGCTCCCCCTGTGGGTCGGGAGTGAGGGGTGATTGTCCATAGGGAGTGGCTGGACAGGGCAGGGAAAAGGCTGCTGTGACCCAGCAGCGAGTGAAAGGGGAAGGGGAGTTTACTTGAAGCGCCTTTGCCTTTATGGAAAAAAAATAATTAAAATTATATTTTCTATTTATAGGGCTAAAATGCCGGAACGAAAACTAACAAAAAAAAATTTCAAAGTGCAAATGTGTAAAAGCCAACAAAAAGGGGGGGGGGGGGCGAGAGGGAAGGGCGGCCAAAATTTTTTTTGCTTGGGGTGGCAAAAAACCTAGAATTGGCCCTGACCGTGACCAATGGACGTTTTCACTTTGTAGGGCCTGCTAAATATTGAGTGTGGTGCCAATACTGTATGTAGGGTATCTTCTAAGAGAGAGAGAAGCAAGAAAGGAAGGATTCACTTCAAAGTCCAAGGTCCTGTCTGCACTGCATACACCAAGGGTGGGCAAGAGGCTGCCAGTGGGCCGGATCCAGCCCACCAAGCCACCAGATCTGGCCTGCGGCCCCCCTCTCTGGAACCCTTAGGCAGAGATCAGTTCACGTTTTAGAAAGCCAGCTATTCTCCACTTCAGATGGCTGGGATGGGAGGAGGGAGACTTCTCATGCTGCTCCCGCCCCCCAGCAAAAGCTTTTAGCTGCCAGTGGCCAAACTCAGTTTCTGGCCAATAGGCGCCAAGAATATTTGCTGGGAGCAGGGGCAGTGTAGGAAGCCTTCTCCTTCCCTCCTCGTTCCCCCTCCCTTGTCCCCTCTCTCATGCCCAGCATGGAGCCATGTGGAGCAGCAAGCCACCTTCAGCCAGAGCCTGCCCCTGACACCCCAGCCATTGTCTTCCCCAACCCTCTGTCTTCCCTTCCCCCCTTCCCCCGCCACATTCCCAAACCTTCTTCCCCCTCCTGCACCCATACCTTCTCCCAGATATGGCACCGCAATCTCCTGCCACAGATCACAAGCCCCGCCCCCCCAGTCTAGGTCACATCCCAAACTCCTGCATCCAAGTCCCCTGCCCTAGGTCACAACCACCTACTTCACCCAAACTCCCTCCTAGACCCCATTCTCCCTCCTGCATCCTAATTCCTTACCCCAAGTTCCCTTCTGCACCCAACCTCCATCCCACACTCTGCACCTGCACCATAAATATTCTGGAAGAGTGTGGCCCTCAACCACTTTCCAAAATCTTGGAGTGGCCTCCGGTCAAAAATTATTGCCCACCCCAGCATAGACATTAATAATCCTGTTGGCCTATTTTCAAGAGTAGATGGTTGCCCCCAAAATGACAAAAATTCTGCAACCCAAGCAGTCTGCCATGAGCCAATTGACTATATTTCCTAGACGGTTGGGGGAGAGGGAGGGAGAGGGATTCTGCTCAAGAGACAATATTGTGGGGCTGGGGAGAGTGTGTCTTTCCTTTCTGGGGGTGTGTCTAGACTACATGCCTCCTTCGACGGAGGCATGTAGATTAGCCAGATCGGAAGAGGGAAATGGAGCCGCGATTAAAATAATCGCGGCTTCATTTAAATTTAAATGGCTGCCCCGATCTGCCGATCAACTGTTTGTCGGCAGATCGGGGCAGTCTGGGCGCAACGCGCCGACAAAGAAGCCTTTCTTCATCGGCACAGGTAAGCCTCGTGAAACCAGGTTTACCTGTGCCGATGAAGAAAGGCTTCTTTGTCGGCGCATCGCGTCCAGACTGCCCCGATCTGCCGACAAACAGCTGATCGGCAGATCGGGGCAGCCATTTAAATTTAAATGAAGCCACGATTATTTTAATCGCGGCTTCATTTCCCTCTTCCGATCTGGCTAATCTACATGCCTCCGTCGAAGGAGGCATGTAGTCTAGACACACCCTGGGTGCCATCATGTCTGTACTTACGGCATGGCAGTGTGTAGAGCACATTCCCTGCATGCCCGGCTACACAGATATAAATAGCAGAGTAAATGATGAGACATGGCTTAGGTGGATATAGTGCCCTACATGTCTGAACACTCAGGCTTCATACCCTACATGGTCTCCTTACATGCCCACGTGACGCCCTCAATATATACGCTGCTATTTTTAGTAATGTAGCCTCCCACTCCTGGAGCCTTTCCTTGCAGCAGTGAAAGGTTCTGGGAGCAGGAAGTTGCTCGGAGCCTTCTCTGGGAGCCACACAGCCACCAAAGCCTTTCACTGAGTTGCATAGCTACAGGTATAGTCTCTGTAGTCTACATGCTGCCACAAATATACATGGACCGGTCTTTCATTAACTTTCTTCTACACCACAGTAGAACTTAATTCAGAAACCAAGCTGCTTCCAACAAGTCTACAACTTCCATGATAGAAGGAGAATGAAAGGAATCCCGTAAAACGGTAAAGCACTTCTAGGCCGTCCCTTCATCGCTTTTCAGGTTGCTTACTGGTCCCTGGCTCATAAGGTCATCTGTCTGCAGCCATTGTTCCGCTCTTTGTCATCACTACAAGCTCTGTCCACTTACAGCTGTTTTCTCTTTCCACTATTCCCTTACTAACCTTATTCTCCGTGGAGATTTTAGGACTTTCATCTTAGCCCAGACCTTCAGGCCTCACATGTACATTATTCCTACTGAACTCAGAGGGGAGATTGCCTGCCTGCAAATTGAAGGAATTAGTCTCTCTCTGTTTTGATTCTGTTATAATCAACACCACATGGATAGACCCCTGAACTGACTTGATTTCACTGTAGGCCCTTAAACTCCTGATTCCCTTGACATGCTTTTGCTTCAAGAAAAGATCCTTGTACAGGACTCAGCTCAGAAACGTTTAATGTAAGCATTTCCTTTCCTTTCTGCCCTCTCCCCAGATGTGTTAAAACATACAGGGTTGCTTTCGTTCAACAAGGGGGATTGCCTTTCTGCCCAGACCTATCAGTGCTAATCTCATCCCAGAGGTGAGAATTCAGATAAAAACACTGACCAAATGCTCGGCGTGTGCGTACAGCTAAACCACGTTCATTGCAGATGTCCCATCAGAGCCCATAGGCCCAGCTGTTTATTCTTACACAATAGATCAGTATTAGATTTATTTCATCAGAGGCTTTATTTAAACTGTTGCTAACAAAGCACCAGCGAATAAGGGAAAAAAACCAACAACCCATGTCTTCCAAGTTTAAGATTTGCTTTCAACACTTTCCCAATTACTAACTAGTTAAAGTTGAAAAGTTCTAAATCAAAATTATTTAGCTTGCAATGCATCACGCCTCATACCAACTTTAAAGCCTGCCCTAGGTGGGAGTGGAGGTCTAACAGTTTGAGTGTGGGGGAGAAGATTGTCACACAGCCTGGAATGATGAGGAAGAGAGGTAGTTACTAACCGCAGTGTTCAACTAACCATGGCAACACATAGTGCTCAACAGAACTTAAACCATATGAACAACAACAACAAAAATCCCTGTGTCTGTGAGTAAAATCTGGAGCCCCATAAAACCTCATGTGAGCCAGAACATCGACACTGCTATTTTTGGCTCTATCGTGCAACCCCAAGTCAATTGACCCAGACTTAGACTTGCTGCCATGTTTTTTCGTTGTGTAGATGTACCCTTAGATGTCAAATGTGTTTAAGGGCAAATAAGTGATCACAGTAATTGCAGACAAAACAGTCATTATTATTAACCAGTGAGCGTGAAGACTATTTAGGTAGGGATGGCGAAAACTCATTTCAGATTGTGAATTCTGAATTATGACTTCTTTTTTTGTTTTTATGTTCAACTTAAGTTAGAAAATGCCTGGTGTCTGAAACAGCGAGGAATATTATTTAACATTTTATATTATAGTAGCACCTAGAAACCAAGCAAGAGAGGGACCCAGAGGGCTACTGATATAATTTATAGTAGATGACAGCTCTATGTATCTCAGGTACTTTATGGCCCCCTGTGGCTGGGTGTACTTGCACTGAAAGGATTAACTGTACTTTGCAGGCTGAGGAAGCCCCGCCCCTTAGACTCTATTGGACATGCTCAGCCTAAAGGCAGAGTATAAAAGGAAGCAGCCCAACTCAGTCTGCACAGGCTGTTGGAGAGGGAGGCTGCAGGCTCTCTCCAGGGAGCTATGAGAGTCCTGGTTACAGAATTGTGACACATGGTGTTCCAGGCAGGCTTCAGGAACTAATATATTTCTTCTCACAATACTTTTTGAGGCAGGGAAGAATCATAATTCTCATGCTATTAATGGGGATTTGAGGCACAGACAAAGTGACTTGATGAAAGTCGTACCAGTCTCATAAGGGCTAAGCCACTTGAGGGTCCCAGAGACACTGGAGAATGGTGGAGCTTTGCAGAGGAAGCAGCATAGGGGCCTTAGATATTTCTTTGGCAAAGGAACCAGGGAGCCAGTCAATGTGTTGGGAGAATCCCCACTGACTTGGCGGTGAGCAGTCCTATCACTTCCAGGGCCCTGGCCTAGCTTTTGGAGGAACAGGGAGGGTGCAAGTCCACCTACCATGGGCACCAACCCAAGGTGGTGCACCACTCACCAATGGGCCCATAGGTCATGCAATCCGATAGAGGGGGTTTACTTTAATGGCTCAGACCATTAGCCTATGCTACCTTGTGGAAGGGCCACATTTTTACTCTGGCCATTGTGCCATGTTTCCCTGAGTGGAAGGCCACCTCTATGGACTCTGCCTATTAGACCACATTGCTCTGAGTGGAAGGGCTGCTGCTATATAGTTTCTTTCCTTTCTTCTCATCATATGGGGTGGTGTGAGATACCTCTCAATACTACAATATTTGAGTGCCACACAACCTTTAATGTATTTATTCTCATAATATTTCTTTGAGGGTAGGAAGTATCATTATTCTCACATTATTAATGGGAAACTAAAGCACAGACAAAGTGGCTTGCACAAGGTCATAGGACAGACCAGGTAATAGAAGGTGGGTCTTCCAAATGTTAGGCTACTACCCTAATCACAAGACAATTTTTCCCTAAATTGTCTAATTCCCAATATGTGCTCTAGTTCCAGGCATTATTTTTTCTTCACAAACAACCAAGAGAACAGGGAGAAAACATTCCAATCATCTTCTGTGCTGGCCTTTGAGGGAGAAAGTAAAGAAAAGGTAGGAATTACATACAGCCTTGACTTTCATGACAAGGAACATAAAGTTGGTGTGAGACTGGAGAGGGAGCATTTGAAAAAATAATAGTTTATACTAGTGTAAAATGGTGACTGGTCCTCTAAGCTGTTGTTCACCTCTGGCTTAATTCCAGTGACTTTGGTGAATTGACAGAGGGATAAATTTGGACTTCAGTCCTTGTATAACAGTTCCTCTGTCTAGCGGTGTTTACTTTGAGCTCATATTTGGACTGATAGTAAAACCTTGTTTATCTGAATCTTATTAATCAGTAAGCTCCTTTTATCCAAAATAAGGCCCCAGTTCAGCCAGGTACTTGAGCACAGGCTTCACTTTAGGCATGTGAGTAGATACACTCCCTTCACTTGGACCATGCTTAATGTCAGACCTGTGCTTACAGATTTTGCTGATTTGAGGCCTAAGATTTTATTACCAAAAATACAAGTCTGTAAAATTCCCTAACTGTCCAAAACCTGTTACTTGAGAAACTGCTTTCATATCTTCTGTTCTGTTTGGCAAAACAAGGCTTCAATAGAGCTAGTCTGCAAAGATAAATACCAAAATGGGTTGAGGTCTGCCAGATAATATATTCTTCTTGCTCCTATTAACTTAATGGAAGCCCCTAACGTTCCTCTAAGGGCAGAATTTGGCCCTAGTGAACTCTGGATATTAACGATCTACTGTGAAGTGCTTCACGAAATATCAGTTTCATTTTTTTATACTTTCAAACAATACTTTACTAACAGTTACCAGTGGCCAAATGTTTCTTGGAATGTTTGCTATCTTATCCAAAAAAATGACATTACGAATGCATATCAATTTCAAATTTTAAAAATGAAATGCGTTCTGTCACAACATAATATTATCAAAGACAAGTATTAAAAACACCCATTGGATTCTCCCTTATGTCCATGTTTCCGTTTAGTTTTGTTTAGACTCCATCTTTCATGTGTGCTTAGTGATGGCCACTGCTGATTTCACTTTTAAATAATCTCAAGGATAGGAGCATCTTTAACGTTTGAGGTTATTTCTTGTTCCAGGTGGACAAAAGTGTGATGGGGTAAGGTCACAGAAGACCCCTTGTGGGGGCTTCCCAGAGTACTGACAAAGAGTACCACTGACACTTGATTTCTTGCTCTCCGGGGCTTCTCACTACACTCATCTGCTTCCCCCCACCCAAGGCACAGAGCTAAGGTCACCTCCCTTCCCCCCCTGAGGAGCAATACAGACACTGAAACTCTTCAGGACCAAGGAAAATGCAGTTTTGGGCCCAGCTTCCTGAGATACCACTGTCCAAATGGGATCAGAACCCCAAATGAATTATTTAGGTAAGCCCCCTTTAACAATGGAAGGAGGATGTACACACTGATTGCTCCCCCAGTTAACAATTATTTACAGTGGGCTTGATAGTAAATAAAAGTGATTTTATTAGGTATAAGCAGTAGGATTTAAGTGGTTGTAAGTGAGAACAGGCGGAACAACGTAGATTAAGAATTTAAAATAACAGAAAACGTGTTGCTAATTCTAACATTAAAACCTTGGTACAAACTTATTACAAACTCAGCCTAAAACTCTTCTTATTCCAGTTAAGCCTTCAAACCAGGGAAGTCTCCTTGTCCTTGGGATCTTTAGTTATCCTCTTGGGTGTGCCACACCAGCCAAAGAAAAAGAAACTGCTAGCTTTCCATTGTTTTATAGATTCCCACTTTGGGGGGTGGCGGGATTCTGTTTCTACATTCTGTCCTTGCATTGAAAATCACAGCTGGTCAGACCCTACCAATTGAGAGGTGGGAGGGGAGGTGTCACATGACTTCCTACAACCAACCACTGCTAAGACTTAAAGGACAATGAAAGCTGTTTACAGGTCTTATAGACACTGAAGTTAACACCCTTGATGGCTTTCATTTGCACATTTAAAACCATAAAGAATTTCATTCTCCATATATTTAACTTTATACACAAGAATGATACATACACCAAAATAAGATAAACAGACCAAGCGAATTAAGACACTACGGTTGATAGGTTAAATGAGACAATTCGTTTCAAGCATCTTTGAGTAATACATATTTGTGTCCATAAGTCCATTTCATTAAGGAGGGGAGGAGGTCTGTCACAAAAAGTAAATGAACATTTGTATTTAAGGCAATGTTTTCCCCTTTTTATGAAATATTTTTTTCCCATTTAAAATGGAAACTTGAAAATGGGGAAAATCTCTAACTTTTGGACTAGCAGAAAAACCACAATTTACTGTGCGTGTGTCTTCTTCTGATGTATGAAAACCTGTAAAAAAAAAAAAGGGACTTTATAGCTAAAGATTAACTGGCAGTGAGCAAAATCCTGCAGCCTGGATTCAACTGAGGCTTCCCTGGACATCAAATTTAGTATCTGAATTTATAGTCACAATAGCACGTATTTAAAGTCAGTGAGAACGGCAGCTGCATCAGGATTCCTATGCTGGTAACTAGGGATCCCATCCTGCAAAGACCTCTGCATCTTTTTCCCATAGTACAAGAGTTTGCAGTAGCAAGGCCTAGTTTTTCACAGAAGTGAATCTGTAAATGATTGCTTTTATTTTGAAAAGCAAAATAATAATAATAATAATTAATAATTAATAATTGTGTTGTCAATGATTTTCAATAAGATTTCAGTACTTGGAGAGTGGGGACATATTTTAAAATGAGGGAACTAAAAATGTAGATAGGTGCCTGGTAGGAGCACTTCTGTGCCTAAAAGCTTTTGAAAATCTCACTAGGCATCTATTTACCACACTGTGTGTCTAAATACCTTTAGAATCTGGCCCCAAGTGTCTGTTTCTTTAGCAAATGGGATTTAACTTCCTAAAATTGGAAAATTTTAGCCAATATTGTCATTTGCCCAGGCAAAATAGAATCATTCAGGGTGCATCTACGTAGCAGCGTTTTTTCGGAATAACAATGCAAGCATCTACACAGCAATTCCGTTATTTTGAAATAAATTCAAAATAACGGATGGCTTATTCTGACTTCTGTAAACCTCATTCCATGAGGAATAATGCTTATTCCTAAATAGCTATTTCAGAATAACAGTAGTGTGGATGCTCCACTGCTGGTATTTCGAAATAGATCCTCTCCAGGGCCATTTAAAGTAATTACTCTTCAGTTGCTCCTGAGGCTCTAAATTGAGGTAGTGCATCCACATTAGGGAAGCCTGCCTTGGACTAATTTTGAGGCTTACCTGTATTGTGGAATTTTGAAATAAGCTATTTCGGAGTATTTCTTCCAGAATAGCTTATTTTGAAATAAGTGTGCGGTGCAGATGTACCCTCACAGAACTCTCATGGCTAATGACTCCTGAGATTATTGAAACAGAGAATTTTCAAAGTAGAATTTAGTTTTCACTTTGCTCTTCAATTCAGTTTATTGCCAGTCAAGTTTTGCATTCAGAGTCTTACTATGCTGCAATCTTTGGATAGCAAACATTACAGGGAGAATATTTACAGGAGACGGTATTGAATTGTTTTTTAAATATGGGAAATATTTTTTTGCATTTGGTCAGTTCTGTAAATGCATTTTTCCCTGTGAAACCTATATTTGGGCTAAAACTGAAAGTAACCATGTCTTGCTGGACTTGATACTTAGAGCATGAACTCAGCTTCTCTAGGAGAAAGTAGAACATATATAGATAGAGATAGAGATATGGACATATTCCACTGTCTTTGGAAAGAGATGAAGACAATAGTTTTATAGATTTATTTTTTTCTTCAATACTAGTGAAACCTTCCTCCCCTTCCAAATTCTTCCTGTCATCATAGCAATTGAGTGCTGCTGATTTAGTGACTCAGATTGAGCGAGACAAGCGATCCAGCATGTTGAATTTGAACTCTGACCCTCCTTTTGCATTGTTGCACAACTTTTTAGTTTTACTAATCAGAAAGCATTTTCTCTCCCTGATTTTTTCAGATGGGTAAAAAAATAAAAATGTATAGGGGATCGCGTGGTTTGGAAACGATCAAGAAAAGACACCTGTACATTCCTCTGATTTGGCTCTATATTAAATGTTTTGCATGGCCTTGAAAACTGTTTTACATTGTTCTGCAATATCTAGATAGGACTAAATTACTTAAGATCCCTACTATGCTTAAACACTGGAACTTATCCAGGCACATGTCTTTTCATAAGCTGTCTTCATTAATATCATACTCCTGACAGAGCATTCCTGATAAATTGATAAGGACAGGACATCAAGTATATTTTAGCTCTACAACAGCTAAATTCACAGTGATTTCCAATGGGGTTGTTTGCCACAAAGACCATGATACTTGTACTAGAGTAGTGGAGTGTTTAAAGCTCGCTGGTATTTCATTAGATCATAGGATGGGAAAAGATACAAAAATAACAGACCTGTTAATCTGCTAATTGCTGGCTCGTTAAATGATATTCCAGTCTGTTTTTTCTGTGTGTGTGTGTGCTCTGATTAATGACTGTTTAAAACAACCTAAAAATTCCTTTGTGGAGTATTTAAAAATATTTTACTTTGCACACAAAAGACCTTCTACCAACTTCTCTGATGCAAACACCATATTTGGCTGAACTACAAGAGGACAGGAGTGCCACTCTACTGTTCTCCTTTGTGAGACTTGTCCTGGTGAATTTTAGCTCCACAACAGCTAAATTCTATTGGGCACCAGCTTTTCAGAATGCCACCAACATTGTTTCTGCAATCATGGCCTTTGGGGTCTGGAACTTGTTCCCCCTGGATATTTCTTCTTCCCATCTATTTAAGCTTTGTTTTGCATGCAGGTGATTGGACATGCTATAAAAATTCCACCTCTCATCAATGCTACGATTTTTCAGTAGTTTAAAAGTCAGGGCCATCATTTTGGGGTAGTAAATAGAGCAACTGCCCAGGGCCTCCAACCACAGGGAACCTTCAAAGCTAAGTTGCTCAGGCTTTGGTTTCAGCCTGGAAAGGAATAAGCCTCGGGATTTGGAATTCTGCCCGAGTCCCAGTGAGTCTAATTCTGACCCCGCTTTTTCGTTTTTATTTGGGTGGACTCCCTGAAACTTGCTCTTGTTCTCCCCAAGGGGAGCCCGGATCGCTGTGTGAGAACTCCTGACCTAAACACATTGAAGTCAGAGTGAAGTTTCCCCACAGGCTTTGATGGCCTTTAGATCAGACCCCTGATATAGGCCAGTGTAGTCTTTGGGCCTAATCCTGTTCTTAGTGAAGTCAATGGCAAGATCCCCTTAGAAAGTATGAGTCTGATCCTACAAGATGCAGAGCATCCTCTGAGAAGTGCTGAGTACCCTCAATTTTCATTGACTTCCGTGACTGTCAATAACACTCAGCTATCAGGTGTCTCTGGGCATCTCACAAGATTGGGAACCATATGGTGGCAGTTTTGTTACATTGTTATTTTCATTATGAGTGTTGTAAAGAATTCCAAGTGCTTTGAGAATGATCTTTATTATGAGAGGTACCTTCTTGTTGGTAAGGTGACCGAATTTATGGATGCCTTCCTCCAATGAAACGTGTGCCCAGCTGTTTATTTCCTCGTGATTACATTAACATGGCTGCTTCATAATGACTGTCTCTTCATAGACCTTGATCGTACCACATGTAGGTGAACTGCTGTGCTGCTGAAATATTGTCAGGTGTAGTATTGGGGAGTAGGCTTTTAAGGGCAAGCTATTTTGACACTCTTCTTGCTGTTATGCCTAGCCAGTTGGAATCAGACATAGGCTAAAGCAAAGCTCTTGAAAGCTTTTTAAGTACAAAGTGATCAATGAACACCTCATGGTACCAGGAATTGAAAGGAAATAGGACAATAATCTGAGCAGAGGAGGAATCAGAAAATATGAAACCCTTTCTATATTGGCAATAGGGTGTGGAGTTTCTCCGGTTGGTCTCTAGTACAAATCCATCCCTTACTATCACTGAGGGGAAGTTGCTCCTAGATTCATGTGAGACTAGTGACTTTTTTCATGGTATCTCTTAAAATGTAGTAAAAAATTAGTGTATGAGCATTTTGAGATCTGACTGTTGATTTACCACACACATTTTGCACAGTGGCATCTTTTACAGGGACATATATACAAAGTGGTAAGTCATCCGCATTTACATGAGGGAAAAAAATCTTCAAGTCTGAATTCTCCATTTCACAATTCAAAAATCACAAGGTTTCTCTCTTGAGAACAAGAATACTTTGAGATCATTTCACTCCGAACTGGCCTGTTTTCAAGCAAACGCTATAAAATGGTGCAGTTTGATTTTCACAATTTGCTTTGTATTATCAAGATGGAGGAACCTCACAAACATCTTGCGTCCACCAGACATGGGGCTGAGGGTGAAGCCAAGTCTTCAGAGTGAATTGTTATACTTTCCATTGTGTCAGATAGTTCTCAATAGCCTTATTATGGAATGGTCATTGGAAGGCACTCCTTGTAAACTACTAATGGGTAGTTAAATCTAATTAAACAGTTTACATATGTGGGGAAGGAGGAAAACTTGGAAGTTGTTCCTCTTCTTGCTGGGTCACTCTTACTTTTGCAGTGGATGTAACAGGTGACCTAGCAAAGTATAACATTACCAATTCAAGCTAATGATGGAGGGTTCCAGAAGCAATCATGGGGATACCACACTTGCTTCTCCCTTCCAGTGATTCTGATTGTTTGTCTCCAATCTAGCAAGCTATTTTGCCCTATGCTTTTAGTAATATAGAATTGGTACTCAGACAAAGTTCTGTCATTTTTGTTGCGAAAGAATCTATTTCCTGGACAGAAATGGTGAATTTTCACCCCAGTTTAAATTTGCAGTGACATGCAAAGCAAAAAACTGAGACCAGATCCTCTGGTGGTGTAAATCAGTGTGCCTCTGACATCAAGTGATTAGCTTGTTCTGTCCTTATTCCCCTGAAATTCATAAATGTCTGTACCATAGTCACTGTGGAACTTGAGGGAGAGATTTATTTGAGGAAAGATTAAAAAGTGGAGTGCTGTGGTCTGGTTCTGATCCCTGGTGTAAATCAGGGGGAAGGCTATTAAAGTCAGAACTGAGATTGGATTCACTGTCAAATCCATGTCCCTGTCTCCAAGCCTCCCTTATCATTTTGCATGAGTAAGTCTTTTGAGTAGCCTTGTGTCTTCCGTGAATATTTTTTAAAGAAGCCTTTGTGATTAGTTGAAGCATTATCTGCATGTAACCCCCTTTTTCCTCCCTGCGTTACTCAGGAGCAGGTCACACTCACAGGTGTGCCTGGGCGCCTGATGGTTTTAACATAAAAGGAGATCCTGAGTACCCCAGTGGTGATGTTGTTTGATTGGGGAAACCCTATCCACCCCCTTGCTGCTGTCCCTTGCTCATAAAGAACATATAATGGCAGTGCCTCCACCTGGCTGGTCCTGTAACACACTTACTGGTGTGCCTTGGGAACCTCCAGGAATAAACTTATTCCAACAATTAACTGGATCTAACTCCACAACAACAATTACACATCATAAATAATATACATCTAATAGACTGCATTAGAATGAACAACCTTTACTCAACTTAAAGAAACAGGATTTAACAAATTAACCGTGATTAACATCAATTAACAAAGTACACAGAAGTAAAAGGAACTTAACTAGCTGCCATTTGCTCTGCTAATATTTATCCCACCCCAGAGTGTGCCCACCGCTGGACTCAAAGTCCCAGACTCTTGCTTCCATGGGTGCGCTTGAAGAACTGCAACTGTAATGGAGATTCTCTGTAGGTAGTGTGTATGTGGGTCCAAGCTGTGCAGCAGCTTTGGTTCACTGGGTTGACCTCTCTGCCCCTCTTTGAACCCAGAGTTAGTCTGTATCTCTGAGGTCTGTCCCAGGCAGCATTTTTTCAAAGATGCCAAGTTACTCACAGTCTCCATCTGTGTGCTGGATGCAGAGTGGCTTCTAGCCACAAGTACTGCCAACGGGCCTCCCTGCTAGGGCAATCAGAAGTAGCCTGCTAGATCCCAGTCTGTAACTGCAACATAACAGCTCCTGAACTGGATCAAACTCCTCCACAGCAGCCTGGCTCCCTTTCTGCTCCAAAAACAGAGGGAAGAGTCCACAGACTGCTGAGTCTTCCTCCACACAGGTGAAGAGACTCAGATCTCCCAAACAAAAGTCTCTTCCTTCCTGGTTTCCTCCAGGCCTCATGGGAATTGTAGTCTCTGGGGCTAGACTGCAGCACACAGGATCTTCCCAGAGAATAAGCAGAGGCACCGTTAGTAAGGGGACTACATGCAGTTTAACATTCATTAAATCCCTTTTCTCCTCTGATTATTCATTTTAACTGGCTTCTGCCTATTTTTATATAGTTCACTGTCCTAGTTAAATTCTAAAGGCCCTCTGTTAGGCTCTGTTCACAGCATACGAGTCTTTACATCCTTGCTTCACCATACTGACCTTTGCTGCCTTTTTCCATGTTTATATTTAACCAGGATGGATTTCAGTTGTGGTCTCTCCAGCTGGTTTTAAAGTAGTTCCCACTTTTTTGCAGTAGTTTTCCTATACATTATAGGATTCCAATCCAAATTCCTTAGGGTATTTACATTCCCCCTAAGTCAGCTTTCCTTAAGGCAAAAACCGTTTTTGCTTCACTTCCATGGGTTCTAGCCATATGAATCTTTCAAATTTAATGTTTTAATTAAAACAGTGTGAACTCAGCACTTCCATTTCTCAGGGGTTCCTGCAAACATTTGCTTTGGTTTTGGTCCACGTGGGCTCACATCCTCCTGGTATTGTTTGCTTTGAATTTCAGATGTGAATGAACCCACCATCACTGAAGCGAAACTTAGCCCAAACCACTCGATTTCACCTAGTTTTGAAACAAAACAACAAACGGCACTTGATTTTTTTTTAAATAAAACCCACAAGGACCCATGTTCACTTGAATATTTAGTTGTCTTTGGTCAAGCAGTCTGTGTTTTGAGTTTATAACAAAATTTGGCGACTTTAAAGTAGTTTAAGGGAGCACATCTCATTCAGCTTCAGTCAGGAATTAATTTCAGGGGATTTCACCTCTCCCTTTGGAAGGAAGGATGAGCACGCCCTCTTCTGTTTCAGTCTATTTTAACCATCCGCCCCAGTTCTCATCTCTACATTCTGGATGTCTTCAAGTACCCAAATGTAAGTTTTATCACATCGCTGATTTTCTGGAGCTAGATCCACAGTGGCCTAGTATTAGTGCTGGATTGCACCTTGCTTAAGTAACTTGAAGTCTGATTCCTCAGTGATTTTGTGCACAGTTTTTATCTCCATGAGTATTTTAAAGAATAAACTATCTACAGATCTGACCTCCTGCTCAGTGACTGCAACTTCAACCTCCCTTTCCACTGTTTTCTGTTGCGCTGTGGAACTGGCAGAAATAAGAAAAACACAAAGGCATATCATCTACAACATATATAAAATATCTCTGGAAGATAATCCAGAAAGGCCGCATCAGTACATTCTTATCCTCTCCAGGAATCACAGAAACAACATCTCTTATTCTTTAAACTTAATTCATGTGTGTCTTTGGGATTCTAAACCTGTTTCCCAATAAGGTCAGGAAATTTTTTTTTAAATAGTTCAAGATAATATTCAGGTCCTGCAGAAATGTGTTTAAACTCAGCATCTTCCTGTGTCCTTTTTTTTTTTCTCGTCTACTCCTGTTCAACTTTAGGTATTATCTTTTTCTTCTTCTTCTTGTCCTTTACTTTGACTCCACTTTTTTTTTCAGCTGAAAATTAGGCAAATGAGTACTTAATATTTAAGGCCTTATTCAAAAAGAAAAAGAAAAACACATAAAACTAGTCAACATTTTAAAAATTATTTTGTTGTGGGAAAATGAAATGTTCATTTCCTTCTTGTAAAACATTTGGTAATAAAAACAAAATATTTTTTTTTTAGTTTTGTTCCCTCCCACCTCCATTCTTCATTTTCCCCTTCCCCTTTCTTCATTCTTTGCAGTGAAAAGGGAAAATGGAGGAAGAAAGGTAAAAAGGGAAGGAGAAGGAGGGCAAAATACAAACTTTCAAATAAACATTTTTCCCTTTTAAAATTCATGGAATGAAAATTATTTCATCATTTTCTGTAGAACATTCCATCATTTTCCAATTGTTAAATTTGAATGTATTAATTTAGGCACCTGAAGGCTCAGATTGTCCAGAATATGTGGACTCTTATCTCCTATGCTTTGGAGGATCTGATCAGAATCTGTCAGATTTTGAACTTGTGATTTCTAGGGATCTTAGCTAATGCAAGCCACTGTTTAGCATGCTAATCCATGTTACCATTACACTATGCAAAGATACATCAAGTTATAGTCTATATCTGATTTGCATCCCTCAGCATTTTAAATAGAGAAACCCAAAACTTTATGTAGGACCCCCAACTCTATATCGAATTGCTCATTTTTTCTCCAGTTCCCTGCAATAGTATTTCTTCCAACTAGCTCTTCAATAGACAAAGGAGAAATTCCTGGGAAAACTTAAAGCTAGTATCATAGATATACACATGATTACAATGATGTTCCTATAGTAATTCTGTATTTTGGAAATGTATCCATCTGAGATATCAAGCTTGTAGAACTTCTTTATAAATAATGTTCTGCAGAATTTTTGCCTGAGTAAATATGACTAGATTGAACTCCAGGTTTTATTTAAATAAAACAAGTTCTCATTTTTGTGCAGACTAATAGTGAAAGTTCTGGAGATTTTTCATTTGTCTGTGAAGATCTGTTGCTCATATTCTTTGTTATTAAAAATATTATAAAACCTTTGACACTTTTTTTCAATTAATCTCAGAATTGTTTGATGGCAACGAAGTACTTCATTCAGAATCGATGCAATAATTTCTCAAGCAAGTTGCAAAGTACTTCAGCAAATGAGGAAAGGTAGAATTTTGCTTGACAGACACAACATTTGATGAAAACCATAAAAATAACCTGAAAAATTACTAAGTATGGCTATTTCAATTTCATTATCTAAATGAGAACAGTTGAAAGCAGATTCTTTGTAGCAACTAATATCAATTTTTGGATAAAAAGCAACAGAATCTTTAAAGAGCTGTTTTTAATTGATTTTCATTTTGTGGTTGGTTTGCAGATTTGCCAGTGTGCGTGACTTCTGTCTTTCTCATGAGCTAAGTCTGTCTCATTTGTTTAGCTTCATGAAGGAGTATGGGTTAGTTATCCTTTTTGCTCATAAGGAATTGCATGTAGATGCACAAACCACTAGTGTCCACACGAGGGTACTATAGCACTGTCTATCTGACCTCTACTCATTTGCATGACCTTTCTTAGCATTCTCGATCTGAACTCCAGTAAGCGTTTATATTTCCATGTCCCTGCTAGATCTGTGGCTCTATAGGGAGGGTCCAGTGCTATATTTTGTTTCTCAGATATTACATTGTGTATTTATACTGTGTTTTTTTGTAGCCCATGATGTAATATTGCAAAATTTCAGCCATGTGCATCACACGTGCAAGGCCAAATGCAGCTGGTTTGTGTGGCGTAGCTGATGTCATGTCAAAAAAATTCATATTATATTTAAAATGACACCTGTAAAAATAATCCTCAATTTGTAATTTAAATACTGTAATACTCAATTATGTGAACTGACAGGAAGTGTCCCAATGGTTTTGGAAAATAACATTCTTTTATCCATCAACCCTTTGATGCATTTTTAAACAGTTATAATGGAAGTTCAGATCATGACCCTATGTTTGGAGAAAATAAAGCCAGGGAGGAATAAAAGTTCCTCCGACAACAAGGTAATGCCCTCTCTACACATGCTTTTTTGGTTTCCTAGAGTAATGTCAGCTGCGCGCTCTTTATCATTCTTCAAGCCAAGGAGAGCTGAGATTGGTAGATGTAGCCTTGGTTTTAATTGTATGCTCTGCATATGGCAGCACATGCGCATCATCTGTAAATATATATCCTACTTTACTGCAAGGCAGAGACTTCCAAAGTTTTTCTACCATCCACATCAGTAGCAATCATAATCTATTACTGTGGGGGTGACGATTGTGACTTGGCTGTTGAAAAAACTCAGAAGTCTTCCAGATGCTCTATGGAACTGTTCCTTCTTAAGTATTTTTTTTTTCATGGATGGCAGGGGTAGGAGGAAGCAAGACAGAGGATGTCTGTAGGTCATGAATGTTATAGCCCTGAGATTTCTCCCATTGTAAATTACACTCCATTCCCTAATTCTATGGCATTTCCCTGCATCTGAGATTTAAAAAACTCTGTCATTCCCACTGACTTGTTTTTCAAAAAAGCAACTTATATCTATTATCAGCTTCTCACTTTCACCCAAATCTAAGAGATTTCTCAATATACAGTTCCAGAATGCTTCATTTGACTTTTAGAGAATTGTGTTTTGTGCCACTTAAATAAACTTTGTTTTTTTCCATGCAACCCATGTAACCTGAGACCATGCAATAAATGCTAATAAGTTTCCTGAAAAGTAGTGCTCTTTGGACAGCTTATTTTTCATCCCTCCTTTCATGTATGGCTTTATGGATGACTCAGTCAGTAACACAAGTGTTCTTAAAGAAGATAAAATGTAAAGAAAAGTGAAAGATGCTGGTCAGATAAGGAAGGACACAGGAAATGCTTCCAAAATAATATTATTTTCTCCACATTGTACCCTTTCAAGCTTAAGTTACCGGCCTGCTGTTCTTCATAGGCAGAAGAAGAAAAATACCATATTAAATTATTAACAAACAAACAAACAAACAAATGGTCATATCTACTATAAAGAAAGCCCAATGGCTGTGTCTAGACTGGCCAGTTTTTCTGGAAAATCAGCTGCTTTTCCGGAAAAACTTGCCAGCTGTCTACACTGGCCGCTTGAATTTCCACAAAAGCACTGACTTCCTACTGTAAGAAATCAGTGCTTTTTGTGGAAATACTATGCTACTCCCGTTTGGGCAAAAGTCCCTTTTGCACAAAACTTTTGCGGAAAAGGGCCAGTGTAGACAGCTGAGATTTGTTTCTGCAAAAAAGCCCCGATGGCGAAAATGGCGATTGGGGCTTTTTTGCAGAAAAGCGCGTCTAGATTGGCCACAGACGCTTTTCTGCAAAAAGTCCTTTTGCGGAAAAGCGTCTGTGCCAATCTAGACACTCTGTTCCGAAAATGCTTTTAATGGAAAACTTTTACGTTAAAAGCATTTGCGGAAAATCATGCCAGTCTAGACGTAGCGAATATGTGTGTCTTTTTACTATAACTGTCTCTTGTCAGCTGTCATGGGAAAGTTTTGTTTGTACGGATACAAATATTTGTGTATGCTTTGAGGGGAAATGTGGCCAGCCAGCACAGCATCTCAACAATGAAAGGCTCTCAATGAAGACATGATTATGTTGGAAATGGGGGCTTGGCCTCATTTGCGGAAAGCATCTTGAGAGCAGTCAGGCCTATATTTGTACCAATGGTATAAGCTAACATGGACAGGTTTTGTAGGCAGCAGAGAAAGGGTTCTTTTCCAACCCAAGGTAGCAGAACCAGCTATGGAAGTCATGTACCGTTGTCGCCATCTCTTTCATGAGAACATGTCAATTCTGCCCTCTCACCCTCCTCACAACCCTAAATAGGTTGCATGTACAGGGACTGTTTTCTTTTGCTGTTGCTTTGGCAGCAATATGAATGTACATGCCTCTCCTTGTATGCTTATGTTCTTGTGCCATGTGTGTGTGTGTGGGGGGGGGGGGGGGTAGAGGCCCAAATGGTAGTCCTCCATTTTGTGGGCCATGGCTGCAGAGACTTCCCTCCATATTGAAATGCGAGGTTCTGAGCTGAAGGGGTGGAGATGAGCCACACCCTGTAGTGAAAATCGGATTCTGGTTTCTGTCATGTGATCTTTACAGAAAAATTATGTAGTTTAATTATGATAATTGTGTTTATTATGGTATGGAGGAGACACCAATATAATGGAGGCCCCATTGTGCTAGGTGCTGTAGAGACACAGAGAAGTAGACAGTCCCTGCCCTAAAATATTTGTTGCTTTAATCAATGTGAAAAATATCATGACTGGTACTTCCCCTCACCCCCGCTTTATAAAACGGGGAAAAATTCTTCCTGTAGACTGCTTGTCTTGCAGAGAAAATAACAGGAAAAAACGTGCTTTTGTTTTTAAAGGTTTGTTTTTGCCTTTGTTTTTGAAAAAGCTGGTCATTTCACAATTCCTTCATAATATTGCCATACATGACGTGCTAGTTACAAACATGCCAGGAAAATTGTGGGTTACAAAGATCTGTGTTTTTTGTATTGTTTCTGTGATCCAAAAGACCTATATAGATATAAAGAGAGAAGAAGAGGTTTTAACGTCATTGTGGATAGTTCTCTGAAAACATCCGCTCAATAGGCAGTGACAATGAAGAAAGCTAACGCAATATTAGAAACCGTTAGGTCAGAGATAGATATGATACACATAAAATATCACAATGTCAACATATCAATTAATGTCATGCCCACGCCTTGCATAATGCATTTAGCACCTTAGCTAAAAAAAAATGTATTAGCATTGAAAGAAGTACAGAGAAGGGCAACAACAATGGCCAGGAGTATGGAACAGTTTCCAGAGGTGGAGAGATTTAAAAGACTTGGCCTGTTCAGCTTAGGAGACAGGTGACTAAAGGGTGATCTGATAGAGGACTATAAAATTATCAGTGATGTGGAGAAAGTGAATAAGCAAGTGTTATTACTCCCTTCTCATAACACAAGAGATTGCTCAGTGAAAGGAATGAGCTGTAGATTTAAAACAAATGTAGGGAAGTACTAATTCACACAACCCACAGTCAATCTGTGGAACTCATTGACACAAGATATCGTGAAGGCCAAAAATATAACTGGATTAAAAAAGATTTAAATAAGTTCTTGGAGGATAGGTCCATCAATGGCCATTAGCTAACATTGTCAGGGATGCAACCCCATATTCTGGGTGTCCCTAAGCCTTTCACTCCTAGAAGCTGGGACTGGATGACAGGAGATGGATCACTTGATAATTGCTCTGTTCTGTTCATTCCCTGCAAAGCTCCTGGCACTAGCTGCTGTGAGAAGACAGGATATTGAGCTAGATGGACCACTGTTAAGACCTAATGTCCATTCTTGTGTTCTTATTTAAAAATATAAACTGCATTATCACCTTCCTCTCCCCCTGTGTCTGTTGCTTATCTTCTTAGTTTGTAAGCTCTTTAGAGCAGGAACCACATTGGTCACTAGAGCCCTGACCTGTGCCCCTGGACAGCCCCAGTGATGCTAAGTGATGTACAGACTGTAGCTGATAGACCCTCCCACAGACCATTCAAGATGGGGCGAGGTCTTCCCACGTCACACTCTCCCACTGGTGTGTCCCTGTCTAGCCCTGGATGCATTCCCAGCTTTATTTGATAGTAATGTTTGTTTCTTAGCAGCGGGATCAGAGCAGGTGGGTACTCAGGTGCTTGACTTGAACTATGCTTTGGATTTGGCTATGAAATCAGCATTGTGTTTTGAACAAGGTAAGCTCTGCCTACTGGAGCCTGAGCACCTGCATGGTGTCCATAACTAGCTGGTCAACTACCCTTATATGCAAGTTTGTTGACATATTTTTACATTAGTAGTTGACACAACATTTTCTTAAGATTTCCAGGATAAAAAATATTGTGTGCCCAGGGTACAGAATTATTATTGCATCACAAAGTCATATTGAATCTACAGGGGTTCTTTATGTTCCTTCTTTAACACAAGTTCATGTTTTTCAAACTTTAGAGCTGCGGGTCATTCTTTACATTTACTATTGAGAGCAGATGTGCCCAATCCCTATCGTATTCTACTAAAAATGGCTGGGTCACAAGAGGTCAAATGCCGAATGCCTTTCAATCTCCATTATTATTTCCTCCACTCAATTGCCACAGCAGGAAGACCACAGTCATTAATGTAGACCTTCCAAATGCTTAAATATATTACTGCTCAAAACTATTCTTAATCCTTGCACTCCAGACTGCCTGTTCCCACATCCTGTAATCCTCTCCACTGCACATATTTATACCCTCAGTAGTCAGGTTCAGGGACATCTTCCTATTCTTATTGTTTGTGTTTATGGTGACCAGAACCCCATTGTTCTAGGTATTCTGAAAACATACAAGAAATGGAAGGTCTGTGTGCCCCAAAGAGCTTACAATCAGTATATAAGATAAGAGACAAAAGATGAATACACATAGATGCAGGGGGGGGGGGGGAGCATAAATAAACAATGACAATATTGGCCAGCATGATAGACGGTGGTGCCAACACTCCAGTAGCATTGGCAAGTTTTTTCTAGGCTTCCTAATATGTGCCTTTCTGGTGCAGTCCCAATAGAAATGTCTTTGGAAAACCAGAGGGGTTGGATTTCAAAGGTTCTCTGATTTCCTTGGGAAGTTTTGGAAGTAGAAATGTTACGGAACGTGTGATTAATGCACTCAGTCGTACTGGACGAAAACACTGATCGCTAATTCAATATT
Organism: Pelodiscus sinensis; assembly: GCF_052426305.1. Classification (NCBI taxonomy): domain Eukaryota; kingdom Metazoa; phylum Chordata; order Testudines; family Trionychidae; genus Pelodiscus; species Pelodiscus sinensis. Next base: position 21,157,157 of record NC_143054.1, read on the forward strand.
CCCATCCATCATCTCTGTTGATGCAATAACTCATGGGGGCAGCTTTAGTTTTTGCACGCAACATTTGCAAAAATAATTCTTCAATGACTTCCAAAAAATGAGCTGTTTAAAAAACCCCTGTTGTTCTGTAACTACTTGTAATGCTTTAGAGGATTATTGATTTCCCCCCCCCCCCTGTTCAACAGGTGGAAATTTGATATCTGTCTTCGTTTAGATCAACTTTTCAACACAAGTTATTTCAGGGGTGGAGGATATTGTTTTTGCTTCAGATGCCTAATGAGCAGTCAGGTACCACATTCCAAAGACCACAGATGGGAAGTATAGCTGAGAGAATTGAACTAATTGATTATAGTCATCACCAATGAAGGAAGTATTTTTCCCTTCTTTGGTCATGCCATAGGTCTCTGGGAGTGTAGTAAACTCAGAGCATTTCTTCTTTTATATTTCAGTGTGTTTGCCTGAGTTTCTAAGTGAAACAGAAACTAGACACAAGAAACAGTCTGAAAACATTTCCAGCCTGAACATGTGATGTGGGTACCAGCAGTATCCTGAACAGGAGTCTTCTAGTATGTAAGGACACTAAGGGTATGTCTCGACTATGTGCCTCTGTTGCCAGAGGCATGTAAATTAGACTACTTGACATAGTCAATGTAGCTGGGATTTAAATATCCCCGGATTCATTAAAATAAAAAAGGCCGCTGCACTATACCAGCTCAGCTGATGGTTGGCACAGCGAGGCAGTCAAGACATGGATTGGTTGACAGGGAATGCCTTTGTCGACCGCTCCTGTAAACCTCATTTCACGAGGCATAAGGGAGCGGTCGACAAAGGCGTTCCCTGTCGACCGATCCGCGTCTTGACCGCTACGCTGTGCTGACGATCAGCTGAGCCAGCATAGAGCGGCGGCCATTTTTAGTTTAATGAAGCCGGGGATATTTAAATCCCCAGCTTCATTGACTATGTCGGGTAGTCTAATTTACATGCCTCTGGAGACAGAGGCATGTAGTCTAGACATACCCTAATAGTCTTCAGACAGGCTGCCAGCTGTCTTGTGTCTTTAGTGTCTTGTACATGAGGTCAGTCTTGTATACTTCACTCCAGATCAGTGGTTTTATGGGGCTGGTGAAAAGCATTTCTGTGCAGAAATGGTGACAAGTGCAAATCAAGATCAGCACATGCCATTTCGTCCCTTCCTTCTTACAGTGCTATGAACACTGGTGGAAAAAGTGGTCGGCTTACATTGTGTTGACAGAGTGGTTAAAATTGCACTCAGAAAATACAGTCGTACTGGAAGAGCTCTTTAGGTTTAAAGATAACCCCTCTAATTAGTTTATTCTGCCTAGGAAGCATAATCTAGTGATTGAAGCAATATTAGTTTAGAGATCCCTCAATTCTCAGGTTAGAAAGGATTCCCGTGATCATCTAGTCCAGTGGTTCTCAACAAGTGGGAGAAGGAACCCGAGAGGGTACACAGAGGTCTTCCAGGGAATACATCCACTCATTTAGATATTTGCCTAGTTTTACAACAGGCTACATAAAAAGCACTAGCAAAGTAAGTACAAACTAAAATTTCATTCAGACAAAGGCTTGTTTATACTACACATTGAAATGTAAGTCCAAAATGTATATTCTAATTGATATATACTATGGTAAAAATTAGAAAATCAACACTTTTTCAGAATTAGTGTGCTGTGTCACTCTTGTATTTTGATGTCTGATTTTGTAAATAAGTAGTTTTTAAGCGAGGTGAAACTTGGGGTACACAAGAGAAATCAGACTTGTGAAAGAGCAATATAGTCTGGCAAGGTTGAGAGCCACAGAGCTTGTCTAGGGCCTGTGTGATACCAATCAGAATTTGCCCCAAGTAATTCCTAGAGCACATTTCTTTGAAGAACATTAAATCTTGATATAAAAAATAGTCAGTGATGGAGAATCCACCATGACTTTCCATAAATTGCTCTAGAAGTTGGTTAGTCACCAGTAAGAAATTACATCTTGTTTTCAGCCTGAATTTGTCTAGCTTCAGCTTCTTGCTGTTGGATCCTGTTATACCTTCTTCTTAGACTGAAGAGCCCACTATTAAATGTTTGTTCCCCATGTAGGCATACACTTGATTATAGAAGATTAATGTTACCTCTTAACTTTTTTAAATTAAGCTAAATAGACCAAAGGAACACAGTAATTATAAGGCATGTTTTCCAGTCCTTTAGTCATTCTCATGGCTCTTCTCTGTGAACCCTCTCCAATTTCTCAGCGTCATTCTTAAATTGTGGGTACCAGCACTGGACACAATATTCCAATGAGAGTCCATTCATGGCTCTGAATTACCTCATTCTGACTTTCCGCAGATGCATAATAATGGGCAGGCTATGACCCATAAACTTTTCTGTGCCAACTGGCTGGGGTTACAAGAATATTATGGTGAAGGTTCAGACCTTCTGATTCATAAAAAATATCCTGTGAGGTCTTATGTGAAAGCTGTGGTCATGCTGGTCAATGAATCATAGAGAAATGAATGTACAGATACTATATCCAGGGAAGATAATGGAGCAAGTAATTAAGGAATTCATCTGCAAACATCTGGAAGAAAATAAGGTGATAGGAAACAGCCAGCATGGATTTGTAAAGAAGAAATATGTCAAATTATGTCATCTGATAGCTTTCTTTGATAGGATAATAAGTCTTGTGGATAAGGGAGAAGCAGTGGAAGTGGTTTACCTAAACTTTAGTAAGGCATTTGATATGATCTCGCATGATCTTCTTATCAATAAAGTACTCAAATACAACTTAGATGGGACTACTATAGGTGGGTTCATAATTGGCTGGATAACCATTCTCAGAGAGTAGTTATTAATGGTTCACGATCATGCTGGAAGAGCATAACAAATGGGTTCAGCAAGGGTCTGTTTTAGGACCGGTTCTGTTCAATATCTTCATCAATCATTTAGATAATGGCATAGAGAATACGATTATTAAGTTTGCAGATGATACCAAGCTGGGTGAGGATGCAAGTGCTTGGGAGGGTAGGGTCATAATTCAAAATGATCTGGACAAACTGGAGAAATGGCCTGAGGTAAATAGAATGAGGTTTAATAAGGACCAATGCAAAGTACTCCACGTAGGAAGGAACACTCAGTTTCACACATACAGAATGGGAAGCGACTATCTAGGAAGGAGTACTGCAGAAAAGGATCTAGAAGTCATAGGGGACCACAAGCTAAATATGAGTCAACAGTGTGATGCTGTTGCAAAAAAAGCAAACATGAGTCTGAGATGCATTAACAGGAGTGTTGTGAGAAAAATGTGAGAAGTCATTCTTCCGCTCTACTCTGTGCTGGTTAGGCCTCAGTTGGAGTATTGTGTCTAGTTCTGGGTACCACATTTCAAGAAGGATGTGGAGAAATTGGTGAGAGTCCAGAGAAGAACAAAAAGTAAGATTAAAGGCCTAGAAAACATGACTATGAGGGAAGACTGTAAGAATTGAGCTTGTTTAGTTTAGAAAAGAGAAGACTGAGAGGGGACATGATAGCAGTTTTCAAGTACCTAAAAGAGTCAAGGAGGAGGGAGAAAAATTGTTCTCCTTGACCTCTGATGATAGGACAAGAAGCAATGGGCTTAAACTGCAGGCAGGAAGGGAGGTTTAGGTTGGACATTACGTAAAACTTCCTAACAGTCAGGCTGGTAAAACACTGGAATAAATTGCCTAGGGAGGTTGTGGAATCTCCATCTCTGGAGATATTTAAGAGCAGGTTAGATAGATGTCTATCAAGGATGGTCTAGACCGTGCTTTGTCCTGCCATGAGGGCAGAGGACTGGACTTTATGATCTCTCGAGGTCCCTTCCAGTTCTAGTATTCTATGATTCTACATAAGGAGTTACTGTAAATTAGTGAATATAACCTGCGTCCATGTATAACACGTACTCCTGTGTTACCCGCGGTTTTTCTATCGTGTAAAAAAAAATTAGATTACCTGCGGACGTATATAACCCACAAAGACTTCTGCTGCCTTCATAAAAGGTGGTCTTTGATGTCATGGTGAGAGATGTAGTAGCAGCAGAAGTGCTTCCGCTTGGGCAAGTTCAACGGCTCTGGGCACTTGAGCAGCAGCGCCGAGATGAGGAGGTAGCTGCCCAGCGTGGAGAGCAGACACAAGGCAATGGCCATCCTGCTGCCAGCAAGCCGGCCAGCCTGCAGGAGGGGAGCCGTGCTCGTGCTTTCAGGCCTGCCCCGCACAGGCACAGCCAGGCACCACCCACCCTCCTCTGGGTCGGGGGAACAGAGACTGCAGCTCTGGAAGCTCGTCAGGTCCTCCATGCAGCGGGCTTGACCCAGTTCTAATGGGGAGGGAGTGCGGGAAGAGCTGCTTTGGGGGACTGATGCTCCCGGGGGGACTCCAAGGAGTAAAAATCAACATGTATAAGACGCGGACATGTATGCCCCGTGGGGGGGACGGGGAGGGGTTTGTAAAAACGTTTATAACCCGCGGGTTATATTTGCTAATATACGGTATATATGTATGCAGAAAATATGTTCCTAACATTTGTATCAAAGTAGAGTTGATAATCAGGTTTTCAGCCAGATAAAAGATGTGTATTCTCCTATCTCTTGGGGCTGCATTTAGATTGAGCATTGTAAGCCAACCTAATGGAAACCCTATTCACATATGAAGTCAAAAGAGGGATGTGAAATCAACAGGAAAGAAGCAGGACTCAGCAAAAGCAAGTGATGGGTTTACTATCCTTGAGTAGGAACAATAAACATTGGAGAAATAAGGAGAAAGCTAGGATGTAATCAGATAGCGTGTTTACATTCATGAAGGTAGGCTCCCAATCTGCCCTGTGTGAAATGCTGCAAAGACATTTGGATGAGATAAACTTGTTTAGGCTCATAGCTTAAGTTTAGACTCTAGAAATCATGTAATGAATTTGTTTGATATGTAAGTCTTTTGAATCCCTTATCTTTTTTTTTACTGTCTCCTGAATCATGAACATTTGATAATGAACTTATCGTCTTTGATATTACCGTACCTTGGTGCTCCAGTATTATACTAGGAGCTGATCCTAAGTTGAATCCACAAAGTGGTGGGTTTTTGGTGCTCTTGGGGGCAGCAGATCTGGTATTATTGTGAGGGTTCAGTAGATAAGAGGCTGGACACTACAGAGGAACATTTCAAAGGGGCTCAGGAACTGGGATACACTTATTGTTAACTGCAAGTAAGGGCTGGCATAGCCCAGACGATGCTTCAGTGGGGAACGGAATAGTGTCAGGCCTGCCAAAGGGGGGCGGGGGTGCAGAAGGGAGGGGCAAAAGGCAGCAATTGCCCCAGGGCCCAGTGATTCTAATGACGTGGGGCTTCCAGCCACTGCCCCAAGACTTTAGAATTGCTGCTGGAGTGCTATGCACTCCGACCAGCTCTGAAGACCAGCAGCGCGGGTGGAGGGGAGGGGGGGAGGAAAGCCATCTGGATTTGCTCCTTCTGCCCCAGGCCTTGCCCCTTCTGGGATCATGGAGCTGTTTCCCCCCCCCCCCCATGTTGCCCAGAGGCCCAGCGATCCTGTCAACTCCCCCGCTGGTGGAATGAAGGCACTAACACGCAGGTAAGAAAAAGCATGGCTCTCTGCTTTCAGGAGGCAAAGGGGCAAGGGGACTCATAGTCCAGGATATCCTGAGAACCATCTCACAGGTAGCTAAATTACATGACAGTCATCAAAATAAGAAAATTATCAGTAAATACATCAGCTGATAGTAAGTGATTGGAAGAAGGATAGAGGCCAGTGGTTAGGATGTTAGCCTGTGACTCCAGTTATATGGGTTCAGGTGCCAGTCTGCCTCTGACTTCCTATGTGACCTTATACAAGTCACTTAACACCTTGATGCCTCAGTTAATCCAGTTTGACAAAAGGGGAATAGGGACGTGTTATTTCTAAGAGGTATTGTGAGGAGAAATACATGAGAGTGTGAGACATTCAGATACTACAACAGTTTTTCTACAATACTACAATAAGCAAGTAGCTTAAGCAAGGTGAAACTTGGGAGTACACAAGACAACTCAGACTCCTGAAGGTGCCATAGTCTGTAGAGGTTGAGAGCCACTGATCTAGTCTAGGGCCTGAGTTGTACCAATCCAAACTTTCTCCCAAATCATTCCTAGAGCCTGCATCTTGGAAAAACCTCAAATCTTGGGGTTGATGAAAAATTGTCAGTGATTGACTCTAAGTGCCTCAGACTGAGAGTTGAATTGTGTATGTGGCTAATGTCTCCAAAACTGTGCATGTATTAGAATATGTGTGTGCACTGTCCCTAACACAATGGGGCCTCTAAGCATGACCATATTACATAGATAATAATTATAATGAATGAAGTTGCAGTGTTTTCTTGAATCTCTCCCCTATAGTTTCAGCCTTTTGGTTTTTTTTCATTTATCTCTTACATCTTGTCCTTAATCAAGACGCTAAGTTCTTTAAGTCAGGCGCTGTCTTGTTTATTATGTGTTTGAAGAGTGTTCAGCATAGTGGGGACCTAGTCTGTATTAGGGCGTCTGGGAACAGCTGTAATCAGGGGCAGATAACTGTTTTGCGGGGCCCCGGGCAGCATAACTCCGCGGGGCCCCCCCTTTGCCTCGGCACACGCGCCGTGACGCCATGCGCACGCACGGTGGCGCCACAGCGCGTGCGCAGGGCTTTTTTAAGCGCAGGGCCCGGGGTGGCTGCCCCGTTCGCCCTGCCCTATATCCGCCCCGGCTGTAATACTGGGGATATAAAACAAAGTCTTAGGGTACATTTACACAACAGGGCTAAAGTCGAATTAAGCTACACAACTTCAGCTACATCAACTGCACCCGGTAAGTCGAAATAGCTTAATTCAGCTTTTGATGCTGCAGCAGGAAGTCGAAGGAAGAACACTCTTCCTTTGACTTCCCTTACTCCTTGTGAAATAAGGGTTACCATGAGTCAGAGTAAGGAGTCCTCCAGCTCGACATTATTTCGAAATAAAGGCTTGTAGTGTAGACGTGCTCCTATTTCAGAATAACACCAGTAATTCCAAAATAACGCTGCCATGTAGATGTATCCTCAGAGAGTTTAGAGACTGAGATTTTCAAGAAGCTGAAGGGAGTTTGGGATTCAGATCATATTGAAATTGAATGGGATTTGGGCACCCAAGTCCCTTATATCAACTTAATTTAATCATGTATGTCATGAGTTTATGTCTACACTGGTGAGGGAAGGGGTAATTTCCAGCTCAGGAAGACATTTGAATTGGCACCAATTGAGCTAGCACACTCAGATGCAAAAGTGTTGCCATAGTGGTGGGATGGTGGGATGTCTAGCCACCCCAACTATGTATTTGGGACAGCTAGCCTCTCCCACTGCTTGTACCACATAGTCTGCAGTTTTGTTTTTCACACTAGATCAGTCAATTAGCACTTGTGTGGGTATAGCTGCTTCAGCTGTAATCTACATCTTTCAGTTCCAGTGTAGAGATATACTTTGAGCTGAAGACCAGGTCCTCATGTGGTATAAATTACCGTTGATCTATTGTACCAGTTTACACCAGCTGAAGATCTGACATATATGCTTTAACCATGTGCACAACTTTATTTGGGTCAATTTCTGTCTTTGTATGCACTTCTATTGCAGCCAATCACAGCTGTGCTTGTGCACTCTGGGGAAGGATTAACTCCATGCTTGATGTTGATGAGCATCATGTGACTGGATCTTTGGCAGTATGTGGCCCTTGTTCTGTCAGGGCATCCAAAAAGAGGGTATCCTGTTGCCGCAGGGAGAGTTCCAAGCTCCAGTCAGTGCCAGCTCCTGCTCAGGCACGTGTTCTTTTTATAAACCTAAATGTGACTTTCCCGGGTAAGTGAATAGGAAAACATTTCAACAGGAGGTTTCTTTCTTTGATATGTAAAGGACTATCTAGGGAGAAATCTGAGATATACATTATACACACACAAATCTGGGATGTCATTTCAGTTACAGCAACACAGAAGAATTTTAAACTATAGGTCAATGAAAGGATCTTGAATTGCAATGACAAATGCTAGAATACGATTGGCTAAGATTTCACAGCAAAAAAATGTAGTTAAGCCTTTGAATATGCCCTCCATCAGTGGCACCCCAGGAAATACTGACAGATTTGTTTGCATTGCCAGGATATGAAGGATCTGCATTCTATGGGATAGCCGTAGAATAATTGTCCTTTGGTGAGTACTATTCACTGAGACATTTAGGGAAATGTGCATATGGTAACATGGAGGGATTCAGTTTGCTGTAAAGTCCAAAAATTGAATTTATTTTGTTTTGATTTTGAGCATCTTAAAATGTGTGTGTTTTTAAAAATAAAGTCAGTTTAAACAAAAATATCGCATTTATTTTGACAATATCCATATAAACCATTGAAAGTTTTTGGGGGGCTCACACTCTTCAATATCCCAGCAAAGTCTCTGACAGATTGCTGGAGAGGAGGTTATATCCATTAGTTGACTCTTGCATTCAGTATGGATTCTATCCTGGTCGTGGAACAACGGGCCAGCTCTTTTCTGTCTTGTAAATACTAGCGGGGTGGTGGGAATTTGATAATATGGTCTGCCTTTGTTTTATAAGCCCAGAGAAAGCATATGGCCATGTTCTCTGAGTTGTCTTGTTGGGAAGTGCTGCAGAAGTATGAGTTGCTGGGGCCACTTTTGTGTGGTATTTGGTCTGTCTAGTCTCAAAAAGAGAAATTTGTGTTTGTCTTGTTGGCCTTAGGTTTGTTCAAGGTGGGCGCTGAACTCTGCTAAGATTGTGTTTTGTCCCCACTCCTGGTTGAGATTTTCTTGGACAGGATATCAAGGCTCAGCTGATCTATTGAGTGCATCCAGTATGGGGACTTGGAGGTGGCATTTCTGCTGTTCACAGATGATGGTGTCCTTTCTGCTCCTTCATACTGTGGTCTTCAGCACACACTCAAATGTTTTTCTACTGAGTGAAGTGGCTGGGATGAGAATCAGCACCTCCAACTCAGAGGTCATGGTCCTTTTCCAGAAGAAAGTGGACAGATCTGTCCAGGGAAGGGGGAGTGCAGCTACTCTTAGTGGAAGAGTTCAAGTATCTAGGGATGTAGTTTGTGAGTGATGGCAAGCAAGAGCGTGAAATCAGTTGGTGAATTGGTGTGGTGGTGGCGGCTGTGATATACCGATCTATGGTGGTGAAGCAGGAGTTGTGTTCTAGGACACAGCTCTTAGTTTATACTTCGCTCCATGTCATTTCCTCACCTATAGTCATGAACTTTGGGTAATGACCAAAAGGACTGGATCATGGGAACAGGAATTGGAAATGAGGGTTCTCCACTGGGAGGCTGGGTTTATTTTCTGTGGTAGGGTGAAAGGTTCAGCTCTTTGGGAGGACCTTGGACTTAAAGCTGCTATTCCTCTGAATTGTTAGGAGCCAGTGGAGGTGGTTTGGACCCCTGATAAGGATGCCCTCTGGATGGCTTCCATTAGAATTCTATTGGGTACATCCAAGTGGGCGGAGGTCCTAAGGCTGGTCCATTACATGCTGCAGGGATTATATCTCCTGGCTGGTCTAGGAATTCTGGGGGGCCTCCCAGGAAGACTGGGAAGCTGTTTCAGAGGAAAGGGAGGTCTGGTCTTTTCTACTCTCCATGCCGTCACCGCAACCCTCATCATGAAAAGTATCATAAAGGAAAAAGAAGACTTTCCCCCTAATTGAACAATTCAGTGAAACCAACACAAATTCATAAAATGAGTTGGTGTCATAAAATCAGCAATTTTTTTTGCCAGAAATAATTTTGGTTGAAGAATGTTGCCTTCTTCTAAGTACAGTGGCCATACTAGCACTCATGTACAAAAAAAAATCGATCAAGAAAACAAATCTCTGCAAAAAGAGCAGGACCTTAGTCCCTCTCACTCATGAAACAATCAAGTGCAAAGGAAAGCAAATTGTCTTTACTCATATCTTATACTGCATAGAGTGCATTGGCTACACTTATTAACAAATAACACTGAACACTGTTGTAAAGAACAGAAGATCTGCTCAAAAAGGGTTCTCATTTATTATGTAGAAAATTTTGAGAAAAAAATGTTTAAACTTTCCATGACAAATTTTGGCTTGTGAGCACAAAATCCAAAAGGGTACGTCTACACTAGCCCCCTAGTTTGAACTAGGGAGGCTAATGAGGGTGACCAAAATTGCAAATGAAGCGTAGGATTTAAATATCCCGTGCTTCATTAGCATGTTCCCAGGCGGTCACCATTTTGGAAATTGACTAGCCCAGAATAACTGCCCACGTCTACATGCGGCAGTGAAACGGGAGTTCGAAGTAAAGCCCTAACTCGAATTAGCTGTTATTCCTCCTGGAATGAGGTTTAACAGCTAATTTGAATTAAGGGCTTTACTTTGAACTCCCGTTTCACTGCCGCGTGTAGATGCAGGCAGTTATTCTGGGCTAGTCAATTTCCAAAATGGTGACCGCCTGGGAACATGCTAATGAAGAGCGGGATATTTAAATCCTGCGCTTCATTTGCAATTTTGGTCACCCTCATTAGCCTCCCTAGTTCGAACTAGGGGGCTAGTGTAGACATACCCAAACTGAACATTGTTTGGAAATGCATCACGGTTCATCATGGGAATTGTCATTTAGGTCTCTCATACCTCCTTTCTCCTCTGTGGGATTGCTTTCCTGGCTGGACTACATTTCTCATGATGCACTACAGTCTACCCTCTTGCAGAGTAGCCACAGTGCATCATGGAACTCCCATGGCCAAGATGCATTCATGGGAGTTGTAGCCTGGCTAGTCAGCCCAACCCATAGAGGTGAATATAGGTATGAGGCATCCTAACACCAACGCCTGTGAGGCACTGCCACAGTATTTCTGAATTTAAATTTTCTGGTTTTGACTCAAAGTTTCTAGTTTCTGTCTGAAAAAATGAACACTTTTAAAATAAGTTAATATTTTCAACCAGAAAGAGACAAATCTTGCAAAAAAAAATTAGTTTTATCAAAAGTCCAATTTTCTGTTGGATAAACTGTTTTGATGGAAACGTTTTGACCAGTCCCACTGAACAGTCTTCCATTGTGTGAGAGAAAAAACTCTGTAGAAGAGTGATTTGATAGAATACCAGGGCAGCATCATGAACTCCAAATTGCCCCAAATCTCTGGAGTTGGGGCTTAAATTCCACATGTAACATCTTCACTCATCTGTTCTGAGATGATGATAGGGCAATAAAATATTGGTCTTCTGTACCATTGATGCCAGGAAAAGTTCTGCTTCAGTCAGAATAGGAAGAGGCTGCCAAGGACATTCCACAGAAGAATAAGACAGTTTCAATTAAAATATAGTATTATGCTCTAGGCTACTGCAGCTTTTGTGTCTCCCACTATCTTCATTAATCAGCCTCAGTTTCTTTTATACCTACAATGTCATATGTGTGCATGCTGATGGATAGATCCCATTTTCCTCTCTTTAAAGGAAAGAGACTACTCACTCACATAGGTTAATGCTACTGCAGGCCTCAGTAAGGTGAAAGGTCCTTGCTCCCCGAGAGGATTGACACATTATGACGGCTTCATTTGAGTAAAAGAGGATGTTGATCATTAGTTATGACCCAAATTTCTTTTTTTCTGGCAATCATTCAAAGTGTTCCCAGATGCCCACGGGGCTGTTTGTTACCTGCAAATAAAACATACCTTTATAACAAGGACATTAATGTTAATGAGTAATATCAAAAATGCACCATGTGCCTTTCCCAGGCCTTTTTGCATTTTGATGGATTGAATGGTGGAAGGGAAACATATGCTTTCCAGATTGAACCCAAAGTGCTCACTAATTCAGAGTCCATACTCCTTCAGGCTGCAGCCAAACAGAGAATAAATTGCATAGCATTTGTCATCCACTTGGGATTAATTATTGAGGTTTAGAGGTAAGTAGCTACACCAGTGAAGGTTACCAATTTTGTTCTTTAATGCACAGTTAAGAGCATTGAGGGAGTTAAGAAGAGGGAATTGGCCAAACACAAATAACTTGGTTATTTTTGTTCAGTGAAAACAGGGCAACAATATGTGAGGTCAAATGTTCAGCTCAGAAAATAATATGCATGTATGCTCTTTTGTTGATGCTTAGCACAATTGTATTAAGAATGGATACACCCATCAGGTTAACATTAAAGAGCACTGACAGATCAACAGGAAAAGTCTTTGGTTTTTCAATAGTTAGCGCTATAGTTGACCTGTAGCTAGTAGTGACTTGGAAAAAATGAGTCTTGTTCCCTGAAGGACTCCTGTCAACCTTGAGCTCTAGACCTATACTGTATTAAAAAAAAGGAATCTTCCATCTGTCATACAGGACAGAGTTAGGATGCCAGTCCCAGGAGCCCTTTGATTATGTGATGATGTTTTAAGGAAATTAACTGAAGGCTGTGATAGGAAAAAAAACTTGCTTTGAGTTCGAAAATTGAGTGGGAAACTAAAAAAAGATAAGGTCAGGAGGGAAGGGTTGCGCCGGATGCAATGACTTAAAATATAGTTGGGTTTAGCAACATGTTTTTGAGTTGAAACTGAGCATTTGAAAAATTTAATTAACTTATTATGTGCTCTTTTCTACCAATACAAAAGAGAGCTTTTAATATTGGCTAGTATTATAAGCCATGAAACAAAATAAACCCTGAAAAATACTTTCACTCTATGATCCTTTATCCAAATGTGTGAATTGTAAGGCTGCCTGTGCAACTGGCATGCTGGAATGTCACATAGGAGTCAATACAAGGTCTCTAATCTGATTGGGTGTCTACAGTCTAAAACTGCAATGGATAGTCCATTGAAATCTATAAGGTGACTTGTTCAGGATTTCCAGGTGGAGCCCCTAATTGAAGCCCCTTCTGGTACCTTATGGATTCTATGGGCACTTGTGATTTGTGTAGAGACTGAAGATTAGCAAAATTTTTTGTCCAGTTTAGTGTGCAGTTTTGTCCAGTTTTGTGTCTCTTGGGTAGTGATGCAGCACGGTGTTTTATATCTGAATGTAGTGTTAGGATATTTTATACTAATAAGTTACTCATTGAGCTGAAGTTACTATTAATTGATTATTCCATTAACTTTTCTGTGGTCCCTTTAATGCATTTGTCCTATCTGGTTGGTTATACTTTTATGTTGCAAAGAGAGCAAAATATGAACCCCACCTCACCTTTTCTACCCTTGACTTATGGAGAGTTGCAATCATTGTCTGAGTCCCTATGTTTTTTTTCAGATGTCAGGTCTGATTGGTACTTTTTCAGCTATTTCCACATCATTTAAAGTTAAAAGTCTCTATGGAGATAGTAACTTCAGTTGAACTCCCTTAAGGATTATTTTATGGATACAAATTCAGCAGCATTTGCTCGAAGGGGCATCTTCAGGAAATGTACAATAAGCACACACTTGTGCTGCCCTGAAAAGTAAACTTCCCAGGCTGTAATCAGAACTTTAATTTCAACCATTACCTTTTTTTTTGGGTCAAATTGCAGGTGAACTGAGTTTGCTGTCTCCATAGAAAAGAGAGGAACATATAATGGATCTATTGAAGCCTGTTAACTCTATCTTTTCTGTACATTTTAAAACTTTTTTAAAAATCAAAGCTTAAAAATATCAATGGCTGTAAAGAAAATAGCAGACCTGATTGGCAACTGGCATCATTTTGTTCTTTAGCTCCATAGCTGTGGATCAGTGGAGTTATGCTAATCTACACCAGCTGGCCCAGTAACAATATATTTACCAGGGCTGACTCTTAGAAAATTCATTGAACAAGAATAAAAATAAAAAGCTGCTTTTTAGTCTCAAAAAGGGAATTTCTTTTCAATTAATTTCTTCCTCTATAGTTGGAATTTGGAAGTAATGAAACTTGTAGAGTATATTTTTTTCTTAGTCCAATAAAAGGATTACATGAGCTAATATGTTCGTACTTTCTCTACAGTTCTTAACAGGTACTAGAGATATAATAAATAAGTCACTAGAGATTTGGTGAGCGGCTCCAGGTAAGTCTCATGCCAGTTTGTCTGATGCATTCACATTTGCCTATTCTGCTTCTTATTCTGTTTACCAACAAAAATTTGAATCACTACAGATGCAAAAGAGCTCACTGTTGGTAGCAGAGTATGAGGATGAACAGTATGTTGCACAGACTGTTTCAACAATCTTTGATATCATTGTTCAATAAATGGTTGACTCAGTTGAGAAGCTGGGAAGGAGTTGATAAGGCCTGAGATTAGTTTTTCTTCTCCCTTTTAAAGAAGACCCAGAGGAATGTGTTCAGTAATATCTCTTCTCTCCCCAGGGGTTCCTATAATATGCTATTTCAGTTTTTCACACAACTTTAATTGTATTTTATTGTGATTGTGAAACATTAAAAAAGAGATTAATTTCAGATTAAACTAAATTTCAGATTAAACTAAATTCTTGGTGAATTGAAAAGTGAAATAACGTTGCATTAGGTAGAACAAAGTGCTTTTTGTTTTCACATTTTGAAACCCAATTTAAACTTCAAACATTGTTTAATTTTGTAAAAATATAATTAAGGACAATTGGAAAAAAATAATTTTCAATAGATGCTTCATTTAGAAAATGTCTAAATAAAATTTTACTATTATTTTCAGTCATTTTTTAGGGGTTTTTTTTTGGTAAAACTGATAGAAATCCACGGTATTTTGGTGTTGCTGAATGGAATCTGCATTTTTTGCCAAAAGTTTGAGCTGAAAAATGTTACCCAGCTGAAATTGGAAACGATGAAAGGTAAAATGTTTCCTTTCAAAGGTGTTACAACATGAAGGGTCACTGCAAATGAAACTAAAGTAATACCACTATTGAAGAGGGTGGCCATTCTTTCTTTTGACCTTGTATAAAATAATTAGAAGCATATTTGCAAGAAAACATCCAACATACTTGGGACCAACCAAAAGAAAGTTCAATAGTATTGGAGCCAAATTTACCCCGTGATAAGAAAATGATAAATGTAAATCAAAATGTAATATAGCAAAAAACAAAAAAACAACCCCCCCACCAAACTTGTACTGGATCATTATCCAAGTTGAGGCTGTTGTCTATCTTGCTTTCAATGGGTAATTCTAGACTTTTCACAGCCAGTCCTCTGGGCATGATCGCTGATTCTCTGGGGCTTAAGCACCCTCCGGAAAAAAAATAGGCAGTATTCAGCACCCTCAGAGGTGGATTAATGTTTTGTGGTCCCCCGTGTCAAAATCATGGCTCTGCTTGCTGCTTTGCCTATGCCCCACCCAAGGCCCTACCCATGCGTTGTCATGAAGCCCTGCCCCACTCAGCCTCTTCCTTGGAGGCCCTGCCCACTGCTCACACAGGGGGAAGGAAGTGGAGAGGAGTATCTACCAACAAAACTAAAAGTCCGTGCCTCTGCCTCTAAGTTTTAGAATGCAAAAAATGGCACCTTTTCAATCTTTACTGTTACCACCACCACGTTCTGTGGCAGGAGTGAGGTGTCCCCAACGATTGGAAATGTCAGCCACACAAAGCACATTTTTCCTTTGCGGTAGAATCTGCAACATACTGGCTGGCAACAAGGTCACAACTCTCTGCTAACAGAGCTTAACCTTGCTCAAGCAAGGGTGATCCTGCTACCATTTCTTGGCTTGTCCTCAAATGACATTTCTTTTATTTCAAATATAACAGGCAACAGATGTATGAATTATTCATAAT
Organism: Pelodiscus sinensis; assembly: GCF_052426305.1. NCBI lineage: Eukaryota > Metazoa > Chordata > Testudines > Trionychidae > Pelodiscus > Pelodiscus sinensis. The sequence continues at coordinate 21,172,858 of NC_143054.1, forward strand.
AAATAATTTTGCCTCTTTCACAGTCCTCTCAAATTTCTGTGTTTAAATTGAGCTGTGTTGATTAGCTTTGATGAGTACATAAGTACACCTCATGTTTCTATTCCCTGACTGGATGAGTAATTTCATGGTGACTTTATTTAATTTCTAGACAAGTCTATTGGAATCACCCATGCAAAATTCCTCAGGACTTTTCCAGACCAAAAGTTCTGATCAAGTTTGATAATCACCTGAGTTTATGGGTGCCAAAGGTGAGCTAAAATTTCCCTTTCTGTAAAGGGAAATCCTGTCTTACTAATCTGTTAGAGTTCTTTGAAGGGGTTAACAAACATGCGGACAAGGGGGATCCAGTAGATATAGTATACTTGGATTTTCAGAAAGCCTTTCACAAGGTCCCTCACCAAAGGCTCTTGTGTAAATTACATGGCCATGGGATAAGAGGGAAGGTCCTTTCTTGGATTGAGAACTGGTTAAAAGACAGGAAACAAAGGGTAGGAATAAATGGTAAATTTTCAGATTGGAGAGGGGTAACTAGTGGTGTCCCCTAAGGGTCAGTCCTGGGACCAATCCTGTTCAACTTATTCATAAATGATCTGGAGAAAGGGGTAAGCAGTGAGGTAGTAAAGTTTGCAGATGATACCAAACTGTTTAGGATAGTCAAGACAGAAGCAGACTGTGAGGGACTCCAAGAAGATCTTACCAAACTGAGTGATTGGGCAACAAAATGGCAAATAAAATTTAATGTGGATAAGTGTAAAGTAATGCACATCAGGAAAAATAACCCCAACTATACGTACAGTATGATGGGGGCTAATTTGGCTACGACAAATCAGGAAAGAGATCTTGGAGTTATCGTGGACAGTTCTCTGAAAACTTCCACACAGAGTGCAGCGGCGGTCAAAAAGGCAAATAGGATGCTAGGAATTATTAGGAAAGGGATAGAAAATAAGACCCAGAATATCTTACTGCCCCTGTATAAAACTATGGTACGCCCACATCTTGAATACTGTGTCCAGATGTGGTCTCCTCACCTCAAAAAAGATATTTTGGCCTTGGAAAGGGTTCAGAAAAGGGCAACTAAAATGATTAGGGGTTTGGAACGGGTCCCATATGAGGAGAGGTTAAAGCGACTGGGACTTTTCAGTTTAGAAAAGAGGAGACTGAGGGGGGATATGATAGAGGTCTATAAAATCAAGAGTGGTGTGGAGAGGGCTGATAAAGAAAAGTTATGTATTAGTTCCCATAAGAGAAGAACTAGAGGACACCAAATGAAATTAATGGGTAGCAGGTTTAAAACTAATAAAAGAAAGTTCTTCTTCACACAGCGTATTGTCAACCTGTGGAACTCCTTGCCAGAGGAGGCTGTGAAGGCTAGGACTATAATGGAGTTTAAAGAGAAACTGGATAAATTCATAAAGGTTAGGTCCATAAAAGGCTATTAGCCAGGGGATAAAATGGTGTCCTTGGCCTCTGTTTGTCAGAGGCTGGAAAGGAATGGCAGGAGACAAATCGCTTGATCATTGTCTTCGGTCCACCCTCTCTGGGGTACCTGGTGCTGGCCACTGTTGGCAGACAGGATACTGGGCTAGATGGACCTTTGGTCTGACCCAGTATGGCCGTTCTTATGTTCTTATGATGGAAGTTGGGAGAGATTTCACAATAGTTAAATGAGTTACTTCAAGTTTACATCAGTGTGTGATCAGAACATGACCGAGGATGTTGAGTCTTACTTACCACTAAGAAGAATGAGGAATCAAAGCAGGTTCTCAGTCTTATTACATGGGAGAAGTTCTTGAATAAATCTGGAGTAACTGATAGTGTATTGAAGCAAAATGCAGGACAATGTAGCACTTTAAAGACTAACAAGATGGTTTATTAGATGATGAGCTTTCGTGGGCCAGACCCACTTCCTCAGATCAAATAGTGGAAGAAAGTAGTCACAACCATATATACCAAAGGATACAATTAAAAAAAATGAACAAATATGAAAAGGACAAATCACATTGCAGAACAGAAGGGGGATGCGGGGGGGTGGGAAGGGGGAGGAAGGAAGGTAAGTGTCCGTGAATTGCTGATATTAAAGGTAGGGAGAGTGGGATGTTTGTGAGTTAATGGTATTACAGGTGATAATTGGGGAAACTGTCTTGGTAATGGTTTCCCCAATTATCACCTGTAATACCATTAACTCACAAACATCCCACTCTCCCTACCTTTAATATCAGCAATTCACAGACACTTACCTTCCTTCCTCCCCCTTCCCACCCCCCCCGCATCCCCCTTCTGTTCTGCAATGTGATTTGTCCTTTTCATATTTGTTCATTTTTTTTAATTGTATCCTTTGGTATATATGGTTGTGACTACTTTCTTCCACTATTTGATCTGAGGAAGTGGGTCTGGCCCACGAAAGCTCATCATCTAATAAACCATCTTGTTAGTCTTTAAAGTGCTACATTGTCCTGCATTTTGCTTCAACTACCCCAGACTAACACGGCTACATTTCTATCACTATTCTACATGATAGTGTATTCTGTGAGGAATGTTTATCAGAGTAACTCTAATAGACCTACAGAAAAAGTTGGGGCACATATTTAACCTTGTATATATTATGCAGCAAAATGTTGTCCTCTTCAATAAGGGGACTAAAGTAGCTTTTAACTGCAGACTTTTGGGAAGCTACATTATGCCAGAAAGCCAAAATCTATCTGGATTCTCTAGGATTAGAGTCTGTGGGTAGATGGTTGTTTTTAACAGTAGGTGGTCTGTGGGTAGATGGTTGTTCTGTAGACAGAATTGTATCCTATGTTTGTCAAAGTTATTAAGATTGGAAGCCGCCTATCATTAGTCATCCTAAAACAGCAGTTTTGATGACTCGAAGGGTGTGGAGGCTGTTTATCAGCCGTTTATCCAAGGGAACAAATGTTCCTTTTCTTCTTATGTGGTGTGATGAAAAAGTGGAAAATCACAAGTGTTTGTGCAAGAGCTCATACCTGCTTCCATCTACTCTCCCAGCCAACTGCTGTTAAAATTGGATGTTGTCCAGTTACTTCATCTATCAGGGATGATTTAGATGGTGCTTGGTCTTGCTGTGAGGAGAGGGGACTGACCTTGATGACCTCTTGAGGTCCCTTCCAGTTCTAGTATTCTATGATTCTGTGTTACAACTGCTATTGAGATATTGGGTCTCGTATTGGATTGAGCTTCACATGCAGTCCAGCACTATATGTATATGCATCTATTGTGCACTAATTTCCTAATAACTGATATTTTTGTACTATTTTCATCCTGTTGGGATAGTATCTGTTCAAGGAGTAAACTGTTCTTAAAAAAATAAACCACATCTACACAAGAGGTTCCTGGCTATCAATGACTAGAGAAGGTGATTGTCAACCTACCTACTCAACATGTGTAGCTGGAGATTGGCACAAGAATGAAAAATAAACATCCATGAACTAAGTCCATCCCCCTAAGAATATGAAGTCTTCTTCACTATGTGTGTTTTTTATAGTGCTTAGCACAATGGGAGTTGGACATTTTATGTACAACACAACTAAATAATAATCATAGATCCAAATATTTGCCTTTTTTTGTTTCTAGAGAGCCAGGCCGGCCCACAACATTTTGACACCTGGGGCAGGAAGCTCAAATGATGCCCCCATGTCCCCTCATTTGGGTCAAAACTTTGAAAGGTCTCAATTCTCTGGGTCCTATTGGCACCCCCTCACAGTTTGGCATCTGAGGTGGCCGCCTCAGTTTGTCTCATGGTAAGGCCAGCCCTGTAGAGACCAATAATTTAGCTTGCCTCAACTCAGTCTGAGAATTTTGGGAATTTCTTTTGTTCCTTGTCCTGCTTGATTACTCTGTTTGCTGCTTAATGAAAATGTAAACAGAGCACAGATTTCTTTGAAACAAGACTGGTTGCCAAACTCAGTTTGGAAAATGTGTTAAGAATACTCTACCATGGAATCTTATAATGTCACTTATAATGTCGAATCCTCGTGGGATTCGAGTCTTCCCCATTCCCCTCTGTTCCCAAACACCAGTTTACGCCTTTGTGCCCAGTAGCGGTTTCACGGTTTGTTTTATTTTTATATTATGCGGGTCACCCCGGGTGATTGCCTACCCGTACAAGATGGGTTTAGCTTCCAGGGTACCGGGGAAGGGGGTTCGGGCCCTCCCTCTCTCTGAACCCCAGCCCAGAGCCCTAAGGTAGGGACCTAGGTCCCTACTCAGTGGAGGGGGCTGCGGCCCCTAAACTCCCCCACTCATGGGTCCACAACCCTGCCCTGAGCCACTTCTTCCCCAGTTCCCTGTCCATGTCCTCCCGGTGGGACAGGGTAAAAGCTCACCCTGGTTGTCCACACGTCACTTTCTCTGGCGTCCGCCCTCTCCGCTCTCCGGTCACTGTCTCTCCTCTCCTGTGGTTCCTCCTCCTCTCGGGCTTCCCTTCCCCCTTTTAAATTCCCCACCATGGTGTCTGGGACTCCGCCTCCCCTGGCGTCTCCGATCCTCCCCTCCCGACGCGTTTGGGTAATGTCTCAAGTGATGTCATCCCCCTGCGCCTCTTGCGGCTGATGGGCTGCATCTTCCGCTCTGCTGCCCGCACTTCCTCCAGCTGTGCCCCGGCCGGGCTTTCCCGCGGGTCCCTGCCCCTGCTTCGCACCACCCCAGACTCCTCGATTCGGCGTTCGGGAGGGAGGGGGTTCCAATGCAGGGCAGAGACGCCCCGTCACAGTCACATACCATGTTGCCACACATATTTTATCAGGACAAACATGACAAGAAAATTGTGAATATTCTAAAGGCATACAAAATATGACAACAGTGTGTAAGATGTGAACACAGCTATATTCTGTCACATTCTCTCTTTGGGCAGAGTGCAATAGTTAATTTGTTCTCAGAGATGCACTTACCTTGTTCTCAGTTGCGTGCACTTGTTATCTATCCCCTCTCATGGAGACCTTGCTTTTGTTTGTCATTGTTTTTTTCCTTCAATGAAGAAAATGTATTCAGATACAAGCATTTGTTGCCCATTCTTTGAGGGGAAAATAGCAAAATGCACCCATTAAACCTCTGATTCAGCTTTTGTTATTTGTCAAGTATTATGTATATCTTATATATTGCTATTGAAAACTACAAAAATTTCTATTAAAATGTCTTTTGGGTTTATTAATCAAAATTTCAAATTTTGATAAATAAAATAAAATAAGCCTCCCCAGCTATGGAACTGGATGAAAAATGCAATGCTTGCGAACAGTTTAATCAAACTTTGACATAATTTTACACCCCACTTTTGAGGTTAGAAATTATTTCAATCTGAAATTTTAAATTGTTTGACCAATTCTAATATTTACTATTAACAAGGATAGTCCACACTTTCATTTCACAGACTTTATCCTCTCATTTCTTCTTCGTGAGTTTGGCTTGAGTCAAGGGAGTCATAGAGAAATTTTCTGAAATGAATTTCAGTGAAACAAGGTCTGTTTTTGTTTGTTCATCTGATAAAGTAAAACACACCTGCAATTCCTCCCTGATTCCCTTTCTTTATTTGATAATGTCTGGTTTTCAGTAAAGCTCCTTGTGTTTGTCCTTATTGCTGGTGCTTTGTGATTGACCTTGTTTCTTTTCCATGTGAGTATCCCTGATTCTTGCACTGTAATTGACTGTAGGGAGCAGTGCTGTGTAAGCCAGTACATTGGACAAATACCACTTGAAACTTAGTGGAAAAAGTTTCAAAAGTATACAAGTATTTTAGGAGTTTAAATACTTTTTTTAGAAGTGACTTGGGCACTTTGAACTTTGGAAGTCAACGGCACATGGTCACCCTAAGTACCTAAAATGCTTTTGGAACTGTAACTTGAGATCTTAAATCAGTTAAGAGCTTTTGAAAATGTTACCCAAAGTATCTGTATTAAAGACCTTAGTACAAATAAAATCAACCATTTCTGACAGTTTTTAAAATGCTTTAAAAACTAATTGCAATGTGATGTCCTTGCTCATTCCACTTGATTAATGTTGTCCTGTGTGTCATGTCTTTTTGTATTTCCACTGTTGGTGCAGGAGATTTCTTTTCTGCAGCTCCTGTCTTCTGGATTTTTGCATCTCTCCACTTTATTCACTAGCCATTTCATGTCAGTTTCCCCATGCTTAATAATTAAGTTATGTATATTTCTTCCTTCGGGTCTGTACTGCTCAGGTATCCTACTTGGTTAACTTTTCATCTCAGAGTTCACTGTGCAAAATCCAGGAGCTGTACCATAAAATGAACAGTTCGTGCAATGCAGTTTAAGCACCAAAAAGACTAGTTTTTAAATCAGAAATGCCCAACGTCACTGATGTAAAATGGAAGTGGAAGGAAAAAGAAATGAACCACATAAGTATTGGAATATAGTTAATTTATTATAGCAAGACTACACTTTGGCTCTAATCCCTTGTTTGAAAATCAGAACCAGATTGCTGAAACCCACCTGCCAGAGTCAATCTGTTTCATAATTACCTGGGAGTTGATATTTTTGTTTACCTTAATGGCACAGTAAATACTGTTCTCCTTTTTGTTTATGACCTGTTTAAGTGATGCAAGATCTTGAAGAAATTCCGTTCTTAATAAAGCTCTGGTGACTCCTTGCTTTCACCTCCCGAAGTAGAAGCCAGTACATTGGCCCTCCAAGATTAAATATATTGGAGGCGGCTGTGGAAGGTTTTTAATATGCTGCTAAGAGTGATGCTTAATTATCTTTATTTTTAAATTGGTGAAAGTGAATAGGAAACATTGGAGTACTTTCTTGTTTAAGCACTAAACTGAGTATATTGGAAAAGATCCTTAAATTGGATTAGTCACTGATAAAAAGTTTAGGGGTCAGTTACTGAGTTCTCCAGGGGTGCAGAGGGCACAAGAAGCTTTTTTGCCCCTCAGAGCAACCCTACATGTGCAATCATACTGTCTACAGATATGGGGTATGTAAGCTGCCTATGCTGCCATTGACCAAAAGGAGGTGTATTTTGATAGGAGGAAGATGAGAGTATGATCCTTGGCAGAAGACCACAAGAGTTAATAGAATCTACACCTATCATAAGATGTAGCAACACCCCATTATATTACCATGAATCTCACAAGCTGTACATTATTCCTGGACGGAGAAATTACCTCCTTTCCTCATTAGATAGCACTAGATGTCACAGGGTTCTCTGTATATGCATATCTATGTGTTTAGAGAGAGAAATTTACAGTGCATGATCATAATTTGAGTATAAGAATAAATAGTTCTGATAGACACTAATTTTTTTCATGGTGAAGGTTATGAGACCTTTTCTACACAGGGATGCAGTCAATAGTCAGAACTTTCAAAGGGGTACCATGTGACGCTGTTTCAGCAAAAACAACAAGGAGTCCTGTGGGCATGGCAAAGACTGACAAATGATGATGATGTCACAGCACAGCACACCCTGTGGTTGAGCTTTGTGACTTTGTCCTCGTTCACAACCACTTGGTCCTTTAAGAATTTCACTGGGATTTCAACAATTTTCATTCCATTATCAATCTCATCCCACACAAGAGATCAATTTTCAAGACACACATATCACTCTATACTGGAATGTAGGGAGGTATAGCAGGAAACCTACTGCCTGCTATACCTCCCTACATTCCTCCAGAACACATCACATGACCCATACAGCCAAGCCTTAAGATACAACCACATTTGCCCCAATCCCTCAGACAGAGACAACACCTACAAGATCTTTATCAAGCATTCTTAAAACTACAGTGCCCCCTGTGGGAAGTGAAGAAACAGACTGACAGACCCAGCAGGCACCCAGAAGTCACTACAGTACCGATCCAACAAAGAAAGTTACAGAATGCCTCTATCCATTATGTACAGCCCCCAGCTAAAACCTCTGCAATACGTGATCAAGGATCTACAGTCTACCTTAGTTGATGATTCCTCACTCTCACAACCTTGGGAAGCTGGTCCATTCTTGCTTACAGATAGCCCCCGTATCCTGAAGCAAGTACCACCAACTACACATCCTTCACAGAAACACTAATCCAGAGACCAGTAACTGCAAACCCTGTTTCCAACTCTGTCTGAATCCCTACCCAAGTAACAGCATCATAGACCTAACCACATCAGCCAGATCAACGGGCTTGTTCACTTGCACATCGACTAATGAGATATGTGCCAGCAATGCCCCTCTGTCATGTACATTGGACAAACTGGACTGTCTCTACGTAAAAGAATAATTGGACACAAATCGGACATCAAGAACAGTATCATACAAAAATCACCCTGGTAACAGATTTGAAGGTTGCCATACTTGAGGGGGAAAAAGCAAACCCTTCAAAAACAGACTACAGCATGACACTTCAGAGCTGGAATTCATAGACTGGGGCTGACTGAATACAGACTGGGAGTGACTAGCTCACTGCAAAAAAGTAATTTCCCCCATTTTGGTATTCTCACTTTCTCATCAACAGTTGGGAGTGAGCCACATCCATGCTGATTGAATTGGCCTCATTAGCACTGGTCCTCTGCACAACAATGTAACTCTCCCATCTTTGCATGTTTATATATGCCTGCCAAACTAAAGTTTCCAATTCATGCATCTGACAAAGTGGGTTCCAGCCCATGAAAGCATATGTCCAAATAAATATCAGTCTTTAAGGTGCCACAGAACTGCTCATTTTGTTTTTATTCAAATCTTTGTGTTTTGATTTGCTTATTGAAGGGTCTTCAATAGCTAATCAGACCAATGGTTTGCCCATTATAAAATCATCCACAGTTAACCTGTTGTGGATCACTAACTAGTCCTTGTCCCAACTGACTGGCTGGTTGAGGCAATTCCAGTTAGGTGTAACTAAGAATGGAGTTCTGTGGAAGAGAGAGGGGCGAACATAGAGAGAAATAATCTTTGCTCTATTTCTGTGGTACTCAAAAGTGCCATGCAAGGACCACTAGTGGTCTGCGGCTGACTCCCAGGTTGTCCACCACGGGAGCTCATTCCCCCCCGCCCATGCAGCAGGGAGCCTGCACTGCTGCTGCAGCCTCGCAGTGAACACACAGCCGCAAGTCTGCAGTACCAGCTCCTGCCAGCAGGCAGGGAAGTGAAAAAAGCAAACTCACCCCTCCCTGATCACAGAGCTACACGTAGAAGAGCGCTGCCACCATGGTAAGAGAGGTGCATCCCTCTATTGGCCACATGGGGCAGGCAGCAGCTTGGGATGTGTGGGGCTTGGCCAGCCAGCCGGACTCCCATGGTACACGAGTGGTCAGCGCCCCCCCTTCTGTGGCAGCAGATTGGGCTAAGCTTCCTGCAGCAGTGGTGAGAGGAGGTGACACTGGGGCTGAGACTCCTGCACATGCAAGAGGGGCGTTGGGGCCCTTCAGGGCTTTGCACTCACGGAGATTTTGTCTGAGGGCACCCTGGACTGGACCCCTGCAGAACCCCATTCCCTGCAGGGCTGGACTCCTCGGGGTTACCCACCAGCCCACCTCCACCTTTCTGCACCATGCCCAGCCTCCCTGCCCCTCCATTTCCCTGAATCCCCCCTGAGCCACCTTAATCCCAGCACCCCGATCCCCATCTCCCTGAACCCCCTCAGCCACTCTCCCCACTCCCAGCTTTAGTCCCAGGCACCTCCTGCCCCCAACTCTCTGCCCCCAGCCAGACACCCTGCCCCCAGCCTGCTCTTGCACCCTACCTCCCACCCAGACCTTGCACCTTCACCTGCTTCTGCACCCCATGTCCCTCCCAGTTCCTGCACCCCATCCCTATCCCACTCATTGGCAGCCCTGCCCCACACACTGAACCCCTCATTTTTGTCCCCACCCCAGAGCCTAAGGGGGTCCATAAAATCCACTAACTCTGGAATCCCAGAAAAATAAATCTGGCCTACGGGAAGCCCTCAACCTCAGTGCTCCGTGTCCCTTCCCTTCCTTTCCCCTCGCCCCATGGAGTTGGATGTCTCATTTGGGGGTTTTTGGAGGGGTTTTTTTTTTTTTTTTGCTTTTCACTTGTTTGGTCCCCATCTGATTTTTCTGTGGATCGGTGGCCCATGACACAAAAAAGATTCCTTATACCTGCCATAAATAAATAAGCTTTAGGGGGTAGCTGAGTTAGTCTGTACAGGATAAAACAACAAATAGTCTGGTTGCACTTTAAAGACTAACAAAACATTGAGATGGTATCATGAGCTTTCGTGGGCACTACCCACTTTTTCAGATGACTGTCCATTAGCATCTGAAAAAGTGGGCTGTGCCCACGAAAGCTCATGATACCATCTACATGTTCTGTTAGTCTTTAAAGTGTTACCAGACCATAAATAAAAAAAACATTGAAACCTTTTGTGTTGAACATTAATTAATGTTTAATTTAATTTAAAATGAAGTTTGATAAATTAACATGAGAAAGTTAAAGAACTTAATCTGTATAATAATTTAAATTAAACCCATCTCCCTAGCTGCAGCACCATCAAAATGGCTCCGGCGTAATTATGTAATTAACGGTAAATGTCCATCTGTTTTGTGGACATTGATCCTTTGGCGAAGTGTTGGAGACGTTTGTCCAATGTACATAGCAGACGGACACTTTTGGCACATGATAGTATAAATTATATTTCTGGATGCGCAGGAATATGTGTTCTTGATCTTATAACTCACTTGGTTAGGTCCAATAATGATATCAGCAGAGTGAATATGTGGACAAAACTGGCAACGGGGTTTGTTGCAAGGGACGGTACCAGGGTTGGTATTAGTGTGGTATGTCCTGTGGTTGTTGGTAAGAATCATCTTGAGGTTAAGTGGTTGTCTATAGGAGACTATGGACAAAACAGATATTAGACAGGATCACAAAGAAAAATCAGCTTCGTGCCATTTCAACCAGCAAGGACATTGTCTCAACGACTTGATTACCTGCATCCTGCTTCAAAGGCCTTTTAAGACTACACTTGAAAGAGAATCCTCTGAACTGTCATTCGTGCTTAAATTTGACACTTTACACTTAAGTTTGAATAAAGACTCTAATTATCTTACCCATTACAAAGATAGCTTCCCCAATTATCACCTCTAATATCATTAGCTCACAGACATTTACCCCCCCTATCTCCCTTCTGTTCTGAAATTTGCTTTGTCCTTTTCATATGGATTCATTTTTTTGTATCCTTTGGTATATTTGGTTGTGACAATTTTCTTCCACTATTTGATCTGAGGAAGTGGGTCTGGGCCACGAAAGCTCATCATCTAATAAACCATCTTGTTAGTCTTTAAAGTGCTACATAGTCCTGTTTTTTGTTTCATATTCAATAGGGCATCTTGAGTGTAGAAAGGCCAGTAGGGGCTGCTCTCCCATTGATGTTGGCTACTCTTCTTGTCTTGGTGGAGTACCGGCATTGATGAGCATGCACTCTGAGATTGATTTATTGTGTCTACGGTAGATGAGAAAAATGGAAAGCCAGTGGATCAATTGATGCATTGTCAATCCACTGCATAGTATAGACAAGGTATAACAAATTGTTATCCATTTTTACTCACCAAATTTAACTGGAGATGGAGTCTTGGAGGGGAAAAGGAAGGGAGAGCTTTGGAAATCTGATTTTCTATTTAATGTTTTATCTAAGCAGATCATATGTGCTTTTAAGTTTTTGTAAAAGTGGCGAGGAGTCCTGTGGCACCTTATAGACTAACCGAAGTCTTGGAGCATAAGCTTTCATGGGCAAAGACCCACTTTGTCAGATGCATGTAGTGGAAATTTCCAGAGGCAGGTATAAATATGCAGGCCAGAATCAGGCTAGAGATGACGAGGTGGATCCAATCAGGGAGGATGAGGCCCACTTCTAGTAGCTGATCTGGAGGTGTGAATACCAAGAGAGGAGAAGCTGCTTTTGTAGTTAGCTAGCCATTCACAGTCTTTGTTTAATCCTGAGTTGATTGTGTCAAACTTGAAGATGAACTGTAGCTCAGCAGTTTCTCTTTGAAGTCTGGTCTTGAAGTTTTTTGGCTGCAGGATGGCTACCTTTAAATCTGCAATTGTGTGTCCAGGGAGATTGAAGTGTTCCCCTACAGGTTTTTGTATATTGCCATTCCTAATATCTGATTTGTGTCCATTTATTCTTTTACGTAGGGACTGTCCAGTTTGGCTGATGTATATAGCAGCGGGGCATTGTTGGCACATGATGGCATACGTTAGTAGATGTGCAGGAGAATGAACCAGTGACGGTATGACTGATCTGGTTAGGTCCTGTGATGGTGTTGCTGGTGTATATACGTGGTCAGAGTTGGCACCGAGGTTTGTTGCATGGATTGGTTCCTGAGTTACAGTTATTATGGTGCGGTGTATAGTTGTTGGTGAGACTATGCTTCAGGTTGGCGGGTTGTCTGTGGACGAGAACTGGCCTGCCTCCCAAGGCCTGTGAAAGTGAGGAATCATTGTCTAGGATGGGTTGTAGATCACTAATGATGTGTTGGAGAGGTTTTAGCTGAGGACTGTAGGTGATGGACAGTGGTGCTCTGTTGGTTTCTTTCTTGGGCTTGTCCTGTAGCAGGAGGTTTCTGGGTACACGTCTAGCTCTGTCAATCTGTTACAGAATGTTAAGCATTCTGTAAACTACAATACCCACACGAGGAAGTGAGGAGACCGATTAACAGAGCCAGATGTGTACCCAGACGTTAGTCTATAAGGTGCCACAAGACTCCTCGCCGCTTTTGCAGATTCAGACTTAAGTTTTTGTAACAAATCTTTTCTAATTTAGACTTAAAAGTAAGCAAGTCAGTAAGAAGTTTTATTGGCTTCTCAATCATAAATAGTCTTGGAAAAATTAGATTTGAACCAGTAATTGTAAATAATATTTTTTGTTCCTTCTGCTGAAAACGAGTTTAAAAAAATTCCATCATTAGTAAATAAAATGTACAGAAGGAGATAATGGAAAACATGAAATATTGTACTATTGGACAGCTGGTGTGCTTTCTTGCAGTTTTATTTGGCAATCTATCAGAACTGAATCTCATGAAATATTTTATTTATGAATCTGTTATTAATCTTGACTTGTATGGCCATTACACTAGGAATAAAGAACAATTAGTATCAGCAGTTTTCAGTATCCTGCTGGTGAAAATAATTAGGTCATTAAAATGGGAAGGGAAAGGTAGGAGGGAGTGCATAGAAAGAAACATCAATATTATCCATCAAAACTAATAATATATAAAATGAAATTTCTCCAAGTCTAATTGTTCTCACTGCTTCTTTTACCTCTGGCAGATTTCCTCTAGCTTGGAGGCTATAACAATAGAGATTTTCACTTCTGAAGAGTGGCGAAATCAACAACTGTTAGTATGATTGGTAGATTGCTGGAAGAAAATCCCTTTCTGCATAGCATCTTGTCCAAGATTCAATCAGGCCGCAAACCAAAACATTCCAGTCGGACAGTTCTCATGGATTTTCAGTAATGAGCATGATGGGAAGGGTGAGGAAATATTTACTAATGTTTCTAAGGCTCTTGACCTTTATTCTCCTTTGTGGAATGAATATACTACTCTAAAACAGTGGTTCCCAATCTTTTTGATACTGGGGTCCAGTAAACCCATTCACAAGCTTTTGGAGGACCAGTAACACTTCTTTGCATATTCATTAAGCAAATGATGAATATGCAAATAAATTGTTTCTGGTCCTCCCAAAGCCCCCAGTGCCAATAGGATCAGGCCCGGTCGACTGCCCTGGGCGGTTTCCCGACCCCAACCTCGAGGTATCTACTTTACCTCCATTTGGGACTGGTAAAGTTAAAAGGTCCCTCTCAGGCCTGCCAAGTGACTCAGCTCGTAAAGGCCTTGGAGGTCAGGTGAGTAGCCCCGTGTCCTCTTCCCCAGTCGTGCCTGTGTTCGTGGGTGAAACCGTGGGCCGCACCCTTCTCCAGGTTGTGTCCACACTTCAATCACATTCTTCTGAAAGAAAATTGAAAGAACAGAGGTGTTTCCCAACATTGGTAATCCTCATTCTAAGAGAGAGAAGTTTTTTTCCGAAAGATCTCTTTTGGAAAAAGGCGTGTGTGGATGGGAAAGAAGGAGTTCTTTCAAAAGAAGAGGAAAGAGGAGAAAGCACAGTGCCCTGGTGGTGACTCCATCCATAGTAACCCCAGCTGAAATGTGAGATAGTGTCCATTGAGTGTGGAGGTTATCTTTCGAAAAAGCAGGTCAGTTTTTCGATGAGCTTTCGCAGTGCTGATGTTCTCTTTCAGAAGAAGTTTTTCTGGAAGATCTCTTCCAGAAAAGCTTCTTCCAAAAGAAGCCTGCAGTCTAGACATAGCCTAAGTGTACACACTCTGTTGTTCAGGCAGCATGTGGTAAAATGAGGAAGAAAGGAAGAAAAAATGAGGAAGAAGGGCTCTTGCGCAAAAGGGGGTTTTTGCGCAAAAAGGAGCCATCTACACAGCTCTTTTTTGCACAAAAACTTCTTGTGCAAAAGGGATCCAAAGAGGAAATGCAAATGAGAGCACGACCTATGCAAATGAGTGCTCCATTTGCATTTCCTCTTGCGGAAGAAGCTTGTAGTATAGACGCAGCCCCGGTGTACTTAATCCAGGAACACCAGTGATAGAGGAGGAAGCACCACTACATGCTCCCACTTCTCCTCCCCTCCAGCTGGGGGAACAGCTCTGCTGCTCCCTTAGCAGTCCCTCTGACCTTAAATTATATGGTTCTATGAATATCTAAGCTCTACTCCTGCAGTCATTTCAATGAGGGAACCTTTAAATAAATGTGACCACTATGGTGCATTTGATTTGTATATTGGATTGTATTTTGTCCTAATAAGGTTTTCACAATATATGTTAAAAATATGCTACAAACACAGTCAGCTGAAATCCTGCCTCCAGCCTGAGTAATTGCTGGGAATCTGTGGGGGCAAGATAGTAAGGAATCTTTCTGTGCACTATTTCCGGGAACAGAGCTCCTCCATCTCTGGCACTCTCTCTCAGGGTTTTTCACAACAAAATTTTTGGTGGCCTTAGCCTCCAGCAACTAACTCTTGCTGGTGGCCAGTCTGATAATTTTTCCTAAAATACTTACTTAACTTTAGGAAAAACAAATAAATATGCACATATACATGCCCAAATCGTTGTAATTCATTTAGGCTGTGTCCAGACTCAGGGTTTTTTTCGGGAAAAGTAGCCTTTTCCCAAAAAAACTTCCCCTGCGTCCAGACTCAAGCCGCATTCTTTCGAAATTAATTCGAAAGAACGCGGCTTTTCTTTCGATGGCGGTAAACCTCAATTTACGAGGAAGAACGCCTTCTTTCGAAAGTTCCTCTTTCGAAAGAAGGCGTTCTTCAATGTAAATAGGGTTTCTTCAAAAGAGAGCATCCAGACTCACTGGATGCTTTCTTTCGAAAAAGCAAGCCGCTTTTTCGAAATTTCTCCGTGCAGTCTAGACGCTCTCTTTCTAAAGAGGCTCTTTCGAAAGAGGCTTGCAGTCTAGACATAGCCTTATTCAAAGAAAGGGCTTGTTTTGCACACCCAGTAATAAAAATAACATACAGATCTCTTTCTATTATTTACTGGACCTAAACAGAATAGAAACACAAATAAAATGCTTCTTTCTTTCTTTCTTTCTTTCTTTCTTTCTTTCTTTCTTTCTTTCTTTCTTTCTTTCTTTCTTTCTTTCTTTCTTTCTTTCTTTCTTTCTTTCTTTCTTTCTTTCTTTCTTTCTTTCTTGTGCTTATTAAGAAGACTTTGCTAGTAAGTCTGGTACTGCCAGAAGTAATATCTGTATGTTGGTTAATAACACTTTTCACACCAAACTTGCTAGCTGGGAGACTGCGAAAAGTGATACTAATAAACATACAAATATGAATTTTCACAGCAGACTTACTTAGCCCTAGAAAACCAGGGGACTTAGCAAAAATTTGTAGCAAAAATTCTAGTTTTTAATAATCCATTTCTCATAAGACTTTTGCTCTGAAAACTTTCCCTTTAAAAATGGAAATGTGTGAAGTATATGTCTGTGCTGATGACAAGGTTGGGATTATTATTTTTTGCCAAACTAAGCCCTGGATGGGGAGATGGGTAGGGAGCCACTGGGAGCCAGAGGTAATGGAGGATTAATAGGGAGCAGAGGTGATGCGGAACAGGTGAGTGGAGGGCCAGCACCCCTGAAGCCCAGGGCCAGGACTGGAGCCGAAACCCTAACAACCAGAACCTGCTACCCACAACCTGAAACCTGAAGCATAAGCCTCAACACTCCTGGGAAGGTGGGGAACTCATTGGCTGCCTGCTCTGCTTGTGTTTGTTGCTTCAAAGGGGAGAAGGGCCCAACCTCTGCTCATACCTCTAGGGGAGAAGTAACTGCTTTGCACTCCCCATGAGTGCGTGCCCAGGCAGCCGTAACCTCAAGAAAGGCCCTTTGTGGTCACAAGTGGCCGTGGTGGCCATATTGCAGAAACACAGCTCGGCTGTGTCTAGACTGGCCAGTTTTTCTGGAAAATTAGCCGCTTTTCTGGAAAAACTTTCCAGCTGTCTACACTGGCCGTTTAAATTTCCACAAAAACACTGACGATCTCATGTAAGATTGTCAGTGTTCTTGCAGAAATACTATGCTGCTCCTGTTCAGGCAAAAGTCCTATTGTGCAAAACTTTTGCGCAAAAGGGCCAGTGTAGACAGCTCAGAATTATTTTCTGCAAAAAGCCCCGATCACGAAAACCACTTTTGCGGAAAAGCGTCCTGCCAATCTAGACACGCTTTTCCAAAAATGCTTTTAACAGAAAACTTTTCCGTTAAAAGCATTTCCGGAAAATCATGCCAGTCTAGACGTAGCCCTCTAGATTAAAGGCTTAAGTAGTTTTAGAAGCTGTGGTGCCTTTCCTCCTGCCCTGTTGTGGTGTGGGGGGAAAGAACCAGAAGATTTGTATGGTCATGAATCCTCTGACCTTTCCTCCTACTTCTAATTATTCCTCTTATAAGTAGTGTTGTCTGGGGAGCCCGCATGGACCTGTCTTTCATGGTTCAATGAGCATGCAGATCTCCTGCATAGCCTCTATATATCCTGTCCTTTTCCCTATGTAATGGAGCTATAGCCTTGCTCCTGTAATGAGACCCTATTTGGCAAAAGAGAAGCCAGGATTTGACTCACCATGGATTTACTTTGTTGTACAATTATCCTGTGCTAAGTTTGCTGCTGTTGTTGTTAAAGTCAAGGACATTCAATGTAGTTTGTATGACAGTGGGAATACACAGACATCAGAGAATCCAAAAGTAGCCTTTTTCACACAACTTGGACACATGGCGTATCTGGCCAGATTTTGCTCCTATTTGCTCCTATGTGCATTGATTGCAATGGAAATACTCCTTATTTAGGCTTGTGCAAATGAAAATAGAATAAATAATGTTGACTGTTATTCATTATAGTCAAGACCATTTTATTTAATATTTCTGTCTATGAGTTTAAATCTAGATTAACACTGAAGCCAATGGATTTACTCTGGATTTACCCAAGTGTAATAGGACTCAAATTCTCACCTGCATATATGAAAGAGAGTCAAATGAAGGGACAGAATGGTAACTGTTATGTTCCTGTCTCTCATCCTGCTAAATACTTCAGATAGTTTTGTGGTAAATTAGTACTTTAAAAAATCTGTTTCAGGATTTGTTTTGCATTGAAATGAATGAGGCTTGAGCCTTCAAACCTAGCTCTGGCGTCTGGCCATGTATCTCCCACTTCAAATGGGCGGTTGTAGTTTGATGTATGAATGAAGAGAGATGTCTTGAAATGAAATAAAATAAAATAAATAGGGGTCATCATTCCATATGCCACCTTTATCAATGTGATAATAAAGACCCCATGCTCCTGTATACATTTGCACCTATTTACGACCAACTGATACCTAATTGGATTCCTCACTGCTCCGTTGGTTACATGTTTGTGAAATTGAAGTAAAGCAGTTGTGAATATGGTTAGTAAATTAGTATAACTTCCACTAATGTAGCATTTGAAGTAGGTGTGCAAAACAAGCATGACTCATACCCCCAAAGGAAAGTAACAAGAAAATAATATTTAAAATATGAGGAAAATAGAAATTGAATGTGCCACCATTTAAACTGGGTTCATAGTGTCACTAAGCATGCGGATCTGCTATATGGAAATATTCTTCCTAAATTACTCTTGCTAGTCATTGAAATAAATCACCTGGTCTGGAGTACATATCGTCACAGAATGCTCTGTGCCTAATGTGTAGCAAAAATTCTAGTTTTAATAAGCCATTTCTCATAAGACTTTTGCGCTGAAAACTTTCCCTTTAAAAATGGAAATGTGTGAAGTATATGTCTGTGCTGATGACAAGGTTGGGATTATTATTATTTTTTGCCAATGATTAGAAGTTTGGTTTAAGCATGTAGAACCCAACACTGAAACTACAGCTGCTTAAGAGCAGCTGTTACTAATGCTCCTGTGTTTTTGACATCTGTTGTACTGGAAATTATATATTTGTATTGGAAACTGTCCTTAGATGTAGATTGAATTGCATGAGGGCATATGCTCCAATGGTTTAAATTAGCATAGGTCTATTGACTTGAGTTACATCAGCTAAGGATCTGACTAATGATTTTATATACTTATTGTGTTACATTCAGCTCCAATGGTGTGAGATGAAATAATTCACTTTAAATCAGTGGAGTTACTCCAAATTTACACTGAGATTTGGTCCATATTTGATAATAACCTATTGATGATTTTAGTTGTAGCATGTCTTTCCTGAGGCCCCATTTCAGCAAAGTGCTTGTGGTCAAACATGGGATTTGTCCCACTGGGCTCACTGCTGGGCTTAAAATTACACACGTGCTGACCTATCCTACTGAATCAAGAGCTAAAGTCTTTTTTCTTCCTTCATGCGCACAGAGACCAGTTTTTTATTGTAGCATCTTTAAGGAATAATGAGCTACGAGCATTTTTACAGGGGAAAAAAGCCATTGAAATATTTGTAGGTGAGATAGGGTTATCTGTCCGGGCCTGATTCTTCAAGATGCTGGACTCCTCATTTGAGATGCTGAGTATCCTTAATGCCCAAGAAAGTCAAGAGGCGATTAGATGGCTGACTATCCCAGGGGGAGAATCTTAACGCCTGACGGTATCTCATTAGCATCTGAGATACAAAAATTGATCCAACACTGAGATGTACTAGTCTTATGTCCTGGGGAAGGCGGAGCAATCCAGTGCTTTACATGAAGGGAAAATGCTAATTGCCCTGCACATCTAGAAGGAAGCTTGGCTTCAGATTGTGATTCCCAGCCTCTTCTGAAGAGGCACTCTCTGCCTTTTGTGGGGTAACTAAGAAGTCTGGATTGTCCAGTGTTTTGCAAAAGATATTTCTTCATATCATAGACACATTGTACTCAGTATGTGTTTTGGCTTTGTAAATGCATCTTGACTGAGAATGTTTCAATTAAGGACAAACTATGTTTTATAAGGGGCTGGCTCCTCAGCTGTATATTGAAGTCAGTGGAGGCAATGCTGATTTACACCAGCTGATGATCTGGCTCGGTGTATTTTACCTGAAGCTTTCAGAGGATAATTGGGTGAATAAATGAAAGTCACACTGCATTACATGATGCTTGTTCCATATGGAAGGAATGATTTCCATCACCACGGTAGCAGCTACAAGCTTTTAGGCCTCTTTATTCTGACTTCAACAAAATGTTGAGCTGCTGCTTGGGAAAATTCTGTCAAGCTTTTTGTGGGTCAGTGCAATTAAGGTTCCCACTGCCAATTCTTCATTATGATAGTTCAAGTGTTGGCCCTCACGCTCATTCCCACAACATAGCTGCTCTCTCTCACCTTTTCAGTGCAACTAATGTTTTGACTCTGTGCATGTTTAGTTCTCTCTGAGAGAGTAAATCGTACATTATTACAACTGGAAGGAACCAGTTCTAGTGTTCTGTGTTAAAATACTCTGTAAACATCTATATGCAGCTGTAATTCATTTGGGCACTACACAGTTCGCTGTCTACAATATAGACCTGCCTCGTTTATGCAGACATTGAAGAAGTCACGGTTCTTTTGTGAGAGTAGGATTTTTTTCCCAGCTACCCTTACCCTCAGTTTCTAACCCTTCTATATGTAGAGTGTTCTGTGTACCAGCTGATTACTGCACTCTACATGCAACCTACACTCATGCTTACAGCATGAATTAAAGAAGGTATTTGAATGTCGAATTTTAAAAGTGCTACTTAAAGGCAGGTCTGTTTTTTATAAAACATCGTTTTATATTTTCCTTTCAGATAGAGGGTTCCATTGCTGATTTCCCCTCCCCAGGCTTCCATTCAAACCTAACATCTTGTTGTTTTCCATTGGTTTATTAACCCCCCCACTCCCGCTCTCTCTCTCTCTCTCTCTCTCTCTCTCACACACACACACACTTTCCAAGTTTTTATGTAGTACTAATTTTTTTCCTCCTGAGCATTTTAGTAGAATGTTGTATCCCTCCACGAAAGCTGTTTCTGTTGTTAAAGGCAGAGGATGTGCAGAGCTGAATGCAGAACAGTTGTAAAACAAGTTTTACTTACACATTTCTTCAGAAATAAATCAGTCAGTGGAGAGCGATTCTTGAGGAAACAGCACAATGTGAGATTTGGGAGCAGGGATAATCAGCCATAGCAACATTTTCATGGCATGCACCAACAATAGTCTGTCCAAAGCACTGCGTAGGAGAACTAAAGCCTCCCACTCAACTTTGAATCTTTGTCAGAGTGAATTTTGTATTTAATTCAAGGTTCAATTTTTTTAAAAAAAAGAGAGCTCAGGCTGAATGCATCTTTCAAGAGAGTCTAGCTAACCCCCACACAAAGTATTTTCTTTAGAAAAATTCTACACTTTTTACAAACAAACCCAAATATGAAAAAAGTGGCTGTAAGCAATTAAGGGATCCAGCCAGTTCCCCACTACTATGTAATCCTTCATCACATCTCATCACCCCACTCATTTAATACTGCAGTACCATGAAAAATTCAGGAGTTATAAAAACCGCTACTTCAGTTTGAATAGTCTCTCTCCTGTTGGCCACACCTATGAGTCTTGGTTGTGGACAAATAAACCAGGTATAAATACAAATCCATGAGGAGGCTTTACCTGGATTTCTGACATGTACATTATGTAATGTTTGGCCCTGCTGACAATTATGTTTATAGATTATTTCTATGGCTCTAGCCCCTTCCTATATCCTTTTTTACAGTGCTTGACTAATACTAAGGGGACTGAGCTGCCCAAAAAACAAACTATCGTTTAGGGATGTAAAATCCCATCAGTTAATTGATTAAGCGAGATCCTGCTGGTTCCTGGTTCCCAGCTGCCAGCCCCGGGGGAGCGGTTGATTCTCGACTGCTGGCTTGTGAGGTTGCTGATTCCTGGCACTGCAGGGCTGATGGCTTCTGGCTGCTGGCCCCGCAGGGCTCCCTCCCTGTAATATAAGACAATCCCTTAAGTTTATAAAGCAGCATAATTGTCATTATAGATTCCACCTGCTTCCAGCCCTTGAGCCTTCTCACAGCATCTATATCAAGCAGAGACCAGTAGAAAGCATGACTAATGTGGCTTCTACTGAGGTGATTCTCAGCTGGCAGGCCATTCCCAGTGAGTTGCTGCTGGTGAATTCCTTCTAGCATAATTTAGAGCAGTTATTAACCTTGTCCGAGTCTTGCTAGGAGCTGAACTGGCTTCTGTTCTGCACCAGGTTCAGAAATGAAGAAAGATGGCCTTTTGTCACCTTCTCCTCCATCACAGGCCATGCTCTAAACACAGCTGAGCGGTACCGCAGGGTCCGGCATATACCGTTAAACAGGATTTCTACCCACATGCAAGATTGGCCCAATTATACACGATGCTCAGTGCACTCAACCCTTTTTAAAGTCACAAGGCATTGAGGGCACTTAGTGACTCAGGCTCTTGTTGAGAAACATTTCAGAACATAATGAAAGCTGTAATTTTTCTTACAGGCATTATTTCCATCATAAAATCCCAATTGGGATTTTCAGTACATTAAAAAGTGAATGTTTGAACAAACAACGAAAAAATGTTTTTGTACATACAGAAGACCCCACATAGCCCTTTGGCCGCAAACAGTGAACCGGAGCTAATCAGAGTTGCAAAGCTCCATGGCCACAGCGCCAGTAAGTAAACACACCAGAGCGACCAGTTTACAGGTTTCTCAAAGGAGTGATGCATTGTGGGGCATCACAAAAGGCAGAGAAAAGAGAAAAATATTATTTATTATTAATATTTAAATATTAATTTCTGAATGTCTTTGTTTAGATTGAATACTGCATAAAAAATACTTCCTTAATTTTTCTGTTCAAAAGAATGTTGAAAATCCTCTTTAAAGTAATTTAAGAGCAAGACATAAAAGATTAAACTTTAAGGTCTTTTAAGCTACATCCTTTAAGAACATATTTTTTGATTGTTGCAACATTTTATTATTTTTAACTATTTTTTTATTTTCCAAAGAAGGCCTACAAATTAGATTGTTTTTTGCAAACATATTCTGTCCTTTCTTTGCAGCTGTTATATGTAATCTGGCAGACTTCATAACTTTTATATAAATGTCCTGGCTGGCTATACAAGATTAAATATTAAATTCCAGTTCATAGAAGCAACAACAACAAAAAATCTATTGAATTGATTAGAACTAATTTGTTTAATCTAGCTTCATAAATTCAATCTCTTGTCCAGGCACATTCAGACTATGTTTCCCAAGAAGGGTGCTGAGATGGTGGTAGAGGTTCTGGGGGAAAATACCCTCTAAGAGTAATTCCCTCTAGAGAGTTCTGGCCTTAGAAGAAGACAAAACTATAATTTTGCTTTAGCTCACGGCTCCCCCTTAAGTAGGTTGGGAGTTAGGGAATTCTGTAAGACAAGAAAACCTGGAGAACATTCACTGTTGTGTTCCAGTTCTGAAATCCCATTGGACTCTACTTTGTGCCAACATCATAACAGATAAGACAGTGAAATGAGAGAGCCAAGATTGAATAAGCTTGTAGCTTGGGGATCTCACACTAAAGAAGATACATTTTGCAAAATGCTTTTTTTTGCCCTTTTGCATATATGCTACATTTAACAGCAAATGATCTATCTCAAAGATTATTTCCTTCTGGAAGTAGTTCTAGTGGCCCAATCCTGAAAGGTGTTAAGTACCTTCAAATTTCTACTGACGTCAGTGTGGGCTGAGTGTGTATAGTACCTTGGGGACATGACTCTGCTAGAGTCAATGGTCACTGTATTTTGCCTGCTAGTAAGTGATTGCTCCCTTTTACACAGGCCTGCAATCATTTTCTGTCACAAATGTGAAATTATGAACTGAGGTTTCATATAATGTTGGTCACACAATGTGGCTTCTTATGAAATCCAAGACAGTCTGCCATCCTATTTAATTGGGTCCGTTTGCTACTCTACAAGTATAACAAATGCCATCAATCCAGCGCTTTGTCCATTTTTAATTACATTAGGTGTAGGAAGCAACCTTGATACAAGTAACTATGGTTTTTTTAAAAATTTTGTTAAGAGGGTAAAAAAATCCTTAGCATGAATGTGCCTCAGAAAGGGCATGTCTACACTACAGCGTTATTTTGAAATATCTTATTTCGAAATAGTTAATTCGAAATATGTTATTTCAAAATAACGCGTCAGCAAACAAAATGCATTTCAAAATAGTGTTTTGCTATTTCAAAATAGCGCGTCCACAGTGAGTGGATGCTGAATTGCGTTTAAGGCTGGCTGGAACCAGGTTCAGCAAGGCATCGGGTCAGGAGTTACTTTATGTGGCTGCTGCCTGAGTCTTTCTGAGGCTTGTGCTTAAAGGGACCCCCCCCTGGACAGCTGGTTCTTAGCTTTCACTGCTTGCTTGCCTGCCTCAATGAGGGACAGCAAAGCATTTTTTCTCTGTGTGCTCTGGTTGCCCTCACTCGGGACACCACAGCACTCTGCAACATGGAGCCAGAGCCACCCCTGGGCACTTTGGTGCTTCTCGTGGATGCGTTGCTGTGAGCCTGGCTGCACTTTCTGCAGGCTGCCGTCCAGGACATCCATCGGGGGGCCTGTCAGTATCCAGGAGGCCCTGCAGGAGACCTTTCACCCTGAGGAGTATTAAGAACCTCCCTGGTCTGCCCCACTGGGGGCTTGTGCCTCATTCCTCCCTCACGTCCTTCCACTTACCCCTCCCTAACCCCCCTTACTGATGTCAAATAAAATACACGTATATTCATGAACACAAACTCTCTTTATTTAACAAAATTGGGGGTTGGAATGAAACTCTGGTGAGACTGGGGAAAGGAGGCAGGAGAGGGGAAAAGAGAGAGTGGGAGAGGGGAGGGGGAAAACCTGGGAGGAGGGAGCTGGAAGGGGGAAGCAAGGGGAAGAAGGGGAAGGGAAGCTCAGGGTTGGGGGTCTTGCCGGACAAACTTGATTTTCATGCAAACCTGCTCCTGGGTTCGCATGTGTCCTTTGGTGGCCAGGCTGGCAGCTATCCTGCCATAGACGGCCATGTTCCCCCGTCTAGTGTGGAGATCATGGATGTTGAGGGCATCTCCCCCCAACCTGAATAAGGTCCATGATCTTCACCCTGGACCAGGAAGGCGCCCATCTTCTCCAGGCCCGGGCAGGCTCATGTTTTGGGGCCACCGGGTCAGGGGCAGTGACTGCTGGCTCTGGGCTGGCAGGTTTGGAGCTGGCACAGGCACCGTGGCCAGAGTCAACCCCTTTAAGGGCTCCGGGGAGAGGGGAGGGAGAGGAGTGTTCTTGGTTGAGGCTGGATTGGCCACCAGGGCACCCTGGGAAGGCTGGAGTCCCCCTATTTCAATATAAGTGTCTACACAGCACTTATTTTGAAATTGCTATTTCAAATTTGGCACTATTCCTTGTGGAATGAGGTTTACCAGATTCAAAATAAGCACTCTGCTATTTCAAAATAATTTCAAAATAGTGGTTTGGCTGTGTAGATGCTAGTAAAGTTATTTCGAAATAATGGCTGTTATTTCAAAATAGCTTTGCTGTGTAGGCATATCCAAAAAGACTATGTGTTTGTTTTCTGCAATAAGTTGATGGTGAATCATTGGTGGTTTACCACAGTTTATTTCACTGCACATCGGATGTGTTATGCCGTTAAATTTGGTATGTGTTACCACTTCAGTGCCTGGTTTGGAAATCTTACCTTATACTGTGGAGCACCTGGTTATGTAAATAGTCCCACTGAAGCCCAGAGGTTTCTTCACATGCATACAGCTGGTATTGTTCAGTGTAAGGGTTGCTGAGCTGGGCCCCCAAAAGCACAGAATGCTGAAGAAGCATCTTATGATCAGCAGCACAATCTGACAGCTGGAGAGGAGGCACACACTCAAAACCACAATGTATTTCAGAAACTAGAATAAACTGACACCACAGTGCTCCTCCCAAAGGGGGAAGAGACTGACAAAACAAATACACTGTAAAAGTGTATCAGTTTCAGTACATAGTAATCCACTTATAATTAACTGGTCTCTGTGAGGCTCTGTGGCTCGACTTTCGGCAAGTCTGCTGCAGCGTTCTACTCTTGGGGCTGCCTCTATTATCCACCTATTCCTTCAGCTGGGTCACACCTGCTGCTATTGCTTTGGATGCTGTCTCCTCATTTGAAAACAACACTTCACAAAGCACCAGATACAGTATTGTACGGTAGGGAACAGGTCTGTCTTGGCAGAGAGTGGACTAGATGACTTCATAGATCTCTTCCATCTCTAATTTCTGTGACTTCTCCTCCTCTCTGTATATTTTTTGTTGCCCTCTGTCATTCCTGTTGTTAACACTGCTAGTGTCTTCAACAGCATGTTACAAATAACAATAATTAATGAAATAAAGAATAATATTAACTTTTGCACTTTGATAGCTCCTACTCTGAGATCTCAAAGCACTTTCCCAA
This sequence comes from Pelodiscus sinensis, assembly GCF_052426305.1. Lineage (NCBI taxonomy): Eukaryota > Metazoa > Chordata > Testudines > Trionychidae > Pelodiscus > Pelodiscus sinensis. The sequence goes on from NC_143054.1 coordinate 21,198,761, forward strand.
AACCAATTAATGAAATAAAAAATTGGAGGCAGAATTATCTAGCCAAAGCATCTGTCACACCTGGATACAATGTCAGGTAATTAAAGCTTCTGATAGACAGCAATACTGGTGCTTGAATTCTATGAATAATTCATACTCTAAGTAGACAACTGGATGAAGAAAGGATAAGCTCAGCCCTTCACTGATTCCTTGAACTGCAACTTATGAGATCGGGAAAAACAAAGATCCAGAACAGGGCATTGGGGAACTTTTCATTATTGATCTGGACTTCTTGGGTAGCTAGTGGGGCCAGCAGTGTTGTTATACCACAACAAATTATTTTGATGTTACATACACTGAAAAAGGAAATGGAAAGCACCAGAAACCTTTACTAGAGAACTTATTATTATTAGATCTAAAAGGTTCAGGCAAGAATCTATTTTGGGGGGGCATTTAACCTTACCAAAACTCAACCTTCTGAGCTTGCCTATCTCTTCAGTAATTGCAGTGAAATATGCTTTACAAAGGAAAATTGAATTAGATGTACTGATTCACGGGAGAACAGTGATATAATGCTTTAAAAAAAAAGTTAATGAGGAGGCAGTGAACCACTGGTCAGCGTAACCTGAGCATTTAAGCATTGTCCCATATGCTAGTGAACCTAGAGCATTTGTAGATTTCTTCAAAATGTTTTACCTGGATAAACATGTTTAAAGGTTTAAAGTTTAAGATTTAGTATCCTACAAATCTTCACAGGAGCTGACAGTTTCCTTACTGTTTGAAGAGATGAGCTTGGAAGATGGAAAACAAATGTCCCCCCAGAGAAAGCAGATGGGGTGAGAATGATGAGGAAAAGGAGACTTATCATGAGATGATTTGAGCTAAGATTTACTGTGAAAATTAACAAACAAGGTAGGGACTTACAGATGTCACTTCTGCAACTCAAGACAATCAATAAGGACTTAAGCCAGGCCTTAAACACCAAATTCCGGTAAGGAAAAGAAAAGAATGATGACTTGGCTTTAGAAACGTCTCTGGAATCTAACTTGCTTCCAGGCACTCCTGTAGCTAGGTTGGGAAGTTGAAAAGGAACTTTTAACACTTTGGAAGACTTTTAACGAACACCTCTCTTTAAATACATGCACTGTGTGTCTCAGAGAGCTGGATCCAAAGCCAACTGAAAACATCAGGAATCTTCTCGTTCACTTTCAAGGGCATTGACTCAGGCCAGAGACTATTGTCACACATTTTTTTGTTCTGTTTACAAATGAACAGGTAGTCATATTTACAAGTAGGATTTTCTCACTCTCAGTTAATCTTCCACTCTCCTTAGTCATGCAATAAAGTCCTAGTGCTAAATCTCTGGTATCTCAATGATGTCCATAACAACAGACTATGGTGTCCTAAATCCAGGATTTTGAGTTCACGGGGAGGTTGTGCAAAAGGAGAAATCAAGTTCTGAGGAAGAATGTCCTTATTTAGGCATTTGTAATACCCACTTGCCCTGCTCTGGTGAACAATGTGAAGGCCTGAGAAACAGCAAATATAGGGAGGTCCACGATTTCAGTGCATTTTCTAAAGTTCCAGAGATGCAGAAGTGGAGTCATGATGTCCTTCCCCCCACCCCCCATACATAATTGTTTGTCTTGCTTCCCTTTGCCACTTCTAAATTTACAGCCTACTTGGCATTCTCCTGCATATCATCACTATCAGTGAGATCTGTCGCTAATGGGACTTTGGGGTAGAGATGTAGCCGTGTTAGTCTGGGGTAGCTGAAGCAAAATGCAGGACAATGTAGCACTTTAAAGACTAATGGGACTTTGGCACTGACAAAAGCAGTCCTAGGTGCTGCCTGTGGTTAAAGCACTTGGATCCCATTCAAAGGTGCTGTAAACTTAGATGCTCTTACAGTGATTTAGTCCCTCTTGCGTTCAGATTCCCTTACATTGTTAGACTTCTCGAGACCAACGTCTTGTCAACATGGGAAAGCTTTATCAGTTATACCAGTCTCACAATACTGGTATAACCAATCCTCCCTGCTGCTTCACCTTTGTGGACACTCTTGCTCCATTAAAAGAGTTCCTTTTTTCCTTTGTATCCTTTCCCAAGCAACACAAACAAACAAACAAAAACCCCAAACTAACAAAAAACCCCAAACAAAACATAGAGAAATGTATGTGGGGATTTGTATATCCTGTGTTCTGACTGAGACAGGAACCCCATGGAAAAAATAACGTGCAATAATGTAATAAAAATGATAGCAGAATGCATTTGATCCTCTTTGAGGGGACAGATGAATGTTGCACAGGCAATTTCAATTTGAGCATTTTCTAACTTTTGAGTGGTTGACTGAGCAACCATATTAATGTGCTTTCAGTATAGATTTTGGGTGTATGAACTCAGGCCCACAGACAGGGTGCAGAGAAAGGGGGCAGTAGAGCCTGGTAATTTAAAAGGACCTGGGGCTTCTGGTCACTGCTGCTACCACAGCAGTGATGGTGCCCAGAGTGCCGGGCTCTTCAGATCACCACTGGAGTGCCTCACGGCGTGCTCCAGGCAGTGCTGAGGCTAGCTTCCCTCTCCCCTTCCGGGAGCCCTCCAACTTGCTCAGGGGTCCAGCAGTTCTGTCTCCCTCCCCCCAGCATGAAATTTCTTAGTTTTCTAAAACAGCAAATTGAAAAAATTCCATCATATGTCAACATACTGACTTCAACATAGGTTTTCAACAGTGTTGAAACCCTTACCGTATATCCACCACACGGACCTCTGACTGCTTGAGAAAATGGAGTAACTGATAACTATACTGGTATAACAAACTATCCTTTCTGCGTCCTTTGGTGGACACTCTTATTCCAGTAAAAGTGTGCCTTTTTTGGCTTATACTCTTTCCCAAGCAATATACCAGTAGGTTGTCATCCTCTGTATGCACCAACACCACTAAACCATGGTGAGACACACACTTTGGGTTTCACAGATATTTGCTTACAGCAGAGGAAAAGTGAGTCTCAGGTGTCACAGTTCCCTGGCTATGTGCTCTTTTGTTCTATCCTTGTCTCTTTGAGCGTGCGTCCCACTAAGATTCACCAGTCCCTGCAGCTGAGGAAGGCATAAGCTTCTGTAGGTTCTACTACAGAGCTGCTCTCTGGACAGCCCCTGGCAAATGACAAGCACTCTTCTTTTTCAGAGGGCTTGTAACTGTTTAGTGCCCTTTTGACCTTTAGGTATCCATCTCGACAAAAAATGGTTTGCATCTTCCTTGGAGCAAGATACAGGCTCCTCAGAATCAATAGCTTCTTCCATTGTCTTTTGTGTGTGCTATGATATTCTTATCCGGGAGTCATTCTGTAACCCTCAAGCAGAGTCCCCACAGAATTCAAGCAGGTTAGGCAGATCATAAACATTTCACTACCTGCAATATAAATTGCATGGACTCCTTCGATATCTAAGTTTCATCTCTGTATTCTCAGACTATTACAAAGCAGCGCCACACCTGGCACATCATCAGTCTGTCCTGCTGAGGAGTGCACTGTACTTCAGAGGGCACAGGTTCTTCAGCATGTTCCCCCCCTTAGCTTGAGCACTTCTGCCCTGTCCCATCTAATTGGTCCTGATTCCACACCTGTCTTCTTTCCACCTCAGGCTTTTTCTCCCAGTTCTGTTCTTCTTGTCTATACAGCCCCAATTTTCACTCCTTATGCTTTTCATAGAATCACAGAGGATTAGGCTTGGAAGAGACCTCAGGAGATCATTTAGTTCAACCTCCTGCTCAAATCAGGACCAACCCCAACTAAATCATCCCAGCTGGGGCTTTGTCAAGCCTGGCCTTAAAACCCTTGAAGGATGGAGATTCCACCACTTCCCACAGGCAACCCATCCTAGTACTTAACCACCATCCTAGCGAAAGAGTGTTTCCTACTATCCAACCTACGCCTCTCCCACTGCAACTTGAGACCATTGCTCCTCATTCATGTCATCTATCACTAACGAGAACAGCTTCTCTCTATCCTCTTTCAAATCCCCCTTCAGATAGTTGAAGGTTGCTATCAAATCCCCCCTCACTCTTCTTTTCTGTGAAATAAATATTCCCAGTGCCCTCAGCCTCGCCTTAGATGTCATGTTCCCCAAACACTCAATCATTTTCATTGCTTTCCACAGGACTCTCTAATATTTCCACATCCTTTCTGTAGTGGAGGGCCCAATACGCCAGATATGATCTCATCAGTACTGAATAGAGGGGAATTATCACTTCCCTCGGTTTGCTGACAATGCTCCTACGAATGCAGCTCAATATGCTGTTAGCCTTCTTGGCAACAAGGGTACACTCTTGACTCATATCCAGCTTCTCATACACTGTAATCCTCTGGTCTTTTTCTGCAAAACAGCTACTTAGTCAGTTGGTCTCCAGCCTGTAGCAGTACTTGGGATTCTTCCGTCCCAAGTGCAGGACGCTAGGTCACTCTGGAGCCTATCCCTGCCCTCTAGCATATCTACATCTCCCCCCTCCAGCTTAGGGTCATCTGTAAACTTGATGAGGATACAACCCATCCCATCATCTAGATCATTTAAGTAAGATGTTGAACAAAACTGGCCCCAAGACCGATCCCCGGGGCACTCTGCTTATATCTTCTGCCAACTAGAGATTGAACTGTTGATCAAGCCAAACATTCTAGCCAGCTTTCTATCCACCTTACAGTCCATTTATCCAATTTATATTTCTTTTAACTTGCTGGCAAGAATATTATGGGAGACCATATTAAAAGCTTTGCTAAAGTCAAGGTATCTCATGTCCACCGCTTTCTCCGTAAACACAGAGCTAGTTATCTCATCATAGAAGGCAATTAGGTTGGTTAGGCATGACTTACTCTTGGTGAATTCATGTTGACTGTTCCTGATCACCTTCCTTTCCTCCAATTGTTTCAAAATGGATTCCTTGAGGATCAGTTCCATGATTTTTCTTGGGACTGAGGTGAGGCTGAATGATCTGTAGTTCCCTGGATTCTCTTTCTTCCTTTTTTAAAAGATGGGCATTACATTTGCCTTCTTCCAATTGATTGAGACCTTCCCCAATCACAATGAGTTTTCAAAGATAATGGCCAGTGGCTCTGCAATCATATCAACAAACTTTCTCAGCACTCTCAGATGCATTAGATCCAGTCCCATGGACTTCTGCATGTTCAGCCTTTGTAAATAGTCCTTAGCCTCTTCTTTCACTACTGAGGGCTGCTTACCTCTTCCCCATACTCTGCTGCCCAGTGAGCAATCTGTGAAGACTGAGGGGGGAAAAAGCATTTAGTACTTCTGCATAATCTGTCACTAAGTTGTTTCCCCATCATCCTAGTCTCTTTACCCAATCGGTTCCAATCCCCCCTTCTAATCTGTTTTACCCTCCCCACCTTATCCCATAGGCTGCTCAGCCCAGTCTTCCTCCCCATGCTTCTCATCTAGGCTTAGCCTTCTCTAGCAGCTTACATCAGTCTCCTGTCTTTGCCCATCCAGTCACAGTCTCCTCCCTGGACCACAGCTCCTTGTCAGATCTGTCTTCCCTCTGTCTGTCTTTAATTCACCCCACATTGGTTCCTAGTCCCAGTCTCTCTGCTCCCCCCAGCTTGTGGTCCTGTCTCCCAGTTCCCCTATTAACCAACTGGCAGCCAGTTCCTCCATTTTTCTTATTGGCTCCCAGTTCCACTCTTGAGTCATTTCTAGACTCTGTCTCCCAGGTCTCTGAGACCAAATCTTGTTCCTACTTTCCCTCTCCACAACTAGCCCCAGTCTCCTTGCCGAATCAGTCCAAGTTCCCCCCTTTTGGCTCCTCGTGTGAGGTGTGTCTCCCTTCCCCCATCACAACCTGCATGGTACTTTGAAAGAGGAGCACAAGTTGCAGAGAAGAACAGTTTGGAGGAGACAAGGAAGCCAGTCAGTGTGCACATGGCTGGAATGTTAGCTGTAGATGGACCACATCTGTATATAGATCTCTTTATAAAGATCTAGTTTAGTTTTAGAAACATGGAGTCCTCTCATACTATTACACAGCACATGGAACAAGAAACACCTTCCACTGGCTCTCAGTCTTAGACGCTCTTGGGCTTCTCATCCATTCTGAGTCTTTTTCTCCCTCCCCCTTCCTCCCCACCCCGGACTTCTTGTCCCAGTCTCTTTGCCCAGACAATGCCAGCTCCCAGTCTTCTGGCCCAGCCAGAGTCTCCTCAATCTCCCAGCCCTTGAGGCTAAGTTTCACCTGCCTCCTTGCTCCTGTCTACCTCTCCTCCCCTATCCCCCCCAGTCCCAGACCATATTTTGTCTCCTCTGCATTTGAATCAGACTCTTAGCTTCTTTCTCCAGGCTGCCTCAGAAGCAGCAGGAGTATCATTGACAACACAGGAGAGAGAGAGATTCTCCCTACTCTGTTTCAATGCCTAGATTCACCTTGGCCGGAAGCATCTTTTACAGAGAAAGTCTGACCATGCTCTCCACCCTAGGGAAAGCCAGTTACTCTGTGGGTTGGCGCACACACAGTCCAGTCAATGCCAGGAGCTGTAAGAGGTCTGAGCATGCTTAGTGAGTATAGAATCTTTAGAGATTTCAGTGGCTGAAATTGAAGAAGTCTTTAGTGAGCATGTTCAAACAGATGTTTTCAAAGGCTTGCTACCTGGCCAAATTTGTGTGGATTTTCACAGGAGAAAAAGTACATCCCTGAGAAAAAGGCCAGCCCCCCTGCCAAGATTCAAGTCCCTACTTTTTTTTGTGCTAGAGCTGATCAAAAAAGGGCCTCATGAAAATGTTAATGTGTGCAAAACAATGTATTTTCCATTAGCCTTGTTCTCGGAAATGGATGATCTATTCTGGCTGAATTTTTCCATACATATTCCATTATCTTCATAAAATAAATGCATATTCCCAAGCTGATCAGTAATGAGTCTCATTAATAGAATCAAATGCTGCTGGAATATAGGAAAATAGAGTTTTTTCTCTCCTTTTTTTTCTGTATCTTTAAACTGACTGGCTTCTACTTGACTTTTGTTACGCTCCTTCCTTTCCCTACTTATAAATATGATAACTTTATTTGGAAGACTTCCAAGGAGTAATGCCTTTGTGTTTCTGACCTTCTTTTACGTACCAACTTTGTGAGTTCAATTTGTCCTGTGAATTCAGTTTTTTCAAAAGCTTATAAATTTACCAAATTGAATGTATTTTTGCAGGCGTGGCAACAGGCACATCACTAACACAAAGACCACACATTCTGCTAAATTTAATTTCCTTGCTCCAATATATTACTCTGCAAGACAACAGACAATCTTACCTCTCTTTGAATTCACTGAAGGTACTAAGAACTTCAGAGGATTCATCCCTACTGTGTTTGGGCCACCATGATTTTGGTCATCAGAAATTTGGTGCCTCAAATGTGCAAATTGCTTTCAACTGCACAATTTACAGAAGCAGTAACATTAGATGATTCATTGGTTGAACTTTTAACTGGAATGCTTAGCAACAAAATATTATCTGTGGTTCTTTGTGGTTAAGGGTTGTAGCTGCAGTGTTTTCCTTTTGTGTGCAATTACTTATTATAAATTGCAGCTTTCGGGACTTCACTGTGCCATTAAGAGGTTTGTCTCCAGGACTGCCTGTTTATGGTAAGGACGTGCTGTAAAATCCAATCTTTCTATTAAAGCCTCTCTTTTCGCCAAGTAAAATACAGTTGTGAATATTCCATGAGGCCAAACATTTGTATGTAACTTTTCTGATGCTAAGCTGCTGCCTAACTAGATAGTAAATATGAATTCTAACTAACTATAGAAGAAAAACTAATTTTATGTCTTTTAAGATTGCCACAATATTTTAAATGAAACGTTCTTTTATTTGGTATGGAAACACATTTTAAACTTGCATATGCTTATTCTAAAGTACTAAAAATTCAGAAGTAATAATACATTAAAGAGAAGCCTTTCACTATGAGCATGTACATAAAATGCAATATTCACTCGTTTTCCTGGTGGGACATAAAAACCAAGATCCTTCTGACCAATTTTGATTGTTAAAGATCCCTTGACACTTTTCGCATAACAGTAGAAGTGTTAGGCCTGCTTGTCCTGGCAAAAATCCAAAGGCTAAATTTTCCTCTGGCATAAGCAGACCTGCCTCAATTGACTTCACTTAGCCCCCAGTTTAGCAAAGCACTTACGCAGGTGCCTCACTTTAAGCACTTGAGTAGTCCCATTGAATCTGGTTTGAAGTATGAGTGATTTTAGATAAAGGGCCAAATCTAACTATGATTAAAGCTATATGAAGTTAATGGCATTGCTGAGATATAAATGAGGGAAGAATTTGGCCCCACTTCTAGCTTATCATAATTTATAGTGCTATCTGAATATTAAGGGATTTGCATAAGGAGCAACATGCAGAGTTTGGATGATTAATGGGGTCTGGATGCAGAAATTCCCGTGGGTTGCCACTGAACATTTATTTCTGATGGCTATTCAGATTATTATGGGACTCAGATACCACATTGTGCCAACAGTCTTAGAATAAGCCTGATGTCTTCATTTTTATCACTTTGAACTTCTGAAGTATTGTGAAACCATTAAGGGAGTTAGATATAGTATGGGATAGCCATGTGAGATTCCAAGGAACCCAGCAGCGTAGAAGTGCTGTTTATTCCTTCTCTTGAACTTTGATAAGTCCTCAGAGTTCTTATTTCAGCTACTTCAGAGAGCAATTGAAGGGATGGTAAACAGCAATTATTCTTCTTGGATATGTATCAGTATAGTAATGATAGAGACTCAGGAAAATTCTCCTTTGGTAACTAATAGAAAAATTTAATCCAGATTTATTGTGTAGGGCAAGGTAAAGCCTAATTAGTTCTCAGTGTATAGTATTCGATGTTGAAATAAAGCATGGCATTATTTCAATTGGACAGCTGAAGCTACTCCAGATATTATGAGCTGCTAATTTGCCATTAGAACAACCCAGAGGCATTCAATAAGCCCATTTTGGCAGCAACTGGGGGGCACGCTGGAAATCTTAATGAGCAAAAGGCCTTTTTCTCTTTACTTCTTTTTAGCATTTTACCTGAGGAACTATTCTTTTTAAACTTCAGAGCAAGGATCCATAACTGCAGCAGTTTATATGCTGTTGCCCAGTGTAGGGTTTCACCTTGCAACACAATAGTTCTTGTTTTTTAAACCACTTTCCAAGTGTTTTGGAAAATGCTTCTGGTGATTTGAAGTTCACAGTCAACTATGGTTTGCAAGATTTGTAAATAAGTTTTAACTTTTTATCCCCATAGGCAGATGTGATCCTTAGAGGTGCTCTGCAGAGAGCATAAAATGGGCTTAGTGCTTTTCTTTTGCTTCCTTAAAAAAGTCCTGAAAAGTTTTGACTCTTTCACATTTTTCCTGATTTTTTTTTTCATGTCTGTGCTGTGACAGACAACAAGAGTGCTAAGTAATGCTCCATCTGGTGTGGCTTTTGTGATGTGTGAACTCTTGCTCTCTAAGAACAAGGACGACAGTTCTTTTCACATTGGCTACTGAACAACTGTAAAATGCTATTAACTTTGAGGCTTTATCAGCATTGGGAACATAATTTTGACCTTAGTGTGTACAAGGGAAGAATTTGTTTTCTGATCTTGGTCAGCTGGACTACCCAAGCTACTTCCTGAGATAATCAGAGCCAGTTAATGTGGTTCTAAACAGGGCTGCCCTGGGCTACTCTAAGGGCAAAAATATGTGAGTTAATGTGCTAGTTAATGTGTTCTCTAACATGATCCATTCTTCCAGGATAAATAAGACTTGAGTTATTGCTACACTAGCTATATGGAATGGGTCACCTAGAGCTGGAAGTCTGGAGGCATCCAAGAAGCAGCTCCTTGAGTCAGGCACCCCTGAGATCCCTTTACTTCTAGTCAATGAGGGCTAATATGCTCAAAGTCCCATTGTGTGTGGAAAGGAACAGTCACAGTCTGAATTGCTGATGAGTGTTTTATGGTGGTTGGTCACCTTGATGTATTATGTTCTGGAGAAAACTGTCAGGCTCTACTTGGATCCTTTCAGATCCAGGCTTTGCCAGCATTGGGGATTTGTGCTTTGTATAGCCATCATTAGTTAGTTGTGTAGTGGCTTTGGTGTAGTGCCCTAGTGTAGAAAGGCAAAGCTGCTACGAGCCAGTTTGTACTGATGCATCTGAATCCAGCTTCAAGCAAGGATTAGCTACTCTGGTACATGTTGTGGCTTATAGTAATTTTGCCTGCCAGGGCACAACTACTGTGGGTTTGAACGAGTGCAGTGACACCATCTGGCAACTAGATAATGAAATCGCAAAGCATCACATTACCACTGCTGACAAATGGAAGAACAGGTTGGACCTCCATGGTCTGGCACCCTCGGGACCTGACCAGTCCTGAACGAGGGAGTTTGATGGACCAGGGATGGTCGGTTCTGGCCCTTTGGGCTCACGCTGCCAGCCTGCAGGACAGCCTCTCCTCTTGGCCACGGACCCTGCTGACAGCTCCAGCCACTAGGCTCCACTGCAGACCCTGGCAGAAAGCCCCCACCAAAGCAATCTCAGAATTGTCAGTGGTTATCTTCAAGAACTCATGGAGTTCCCTCAGTTGTAGGACTGGTCCCACTTCTGCCCTTCCCCCATTCCCCTGAGCCACCAGTTTCCCAGCCATGGGCTCTGCTCCCAGCCCTTGGCCGGTCTTCAGCTCCACTCCTGGCTGTGGGGCAGACTCTGGGCCACCACCACTGGACTCTCAGTCAGCCCCTGCGTCTCTCTGGCCCTACTGTTGCCGTACCAATGAGTCCCAGACCAGAGATGTTCAATCTGTATAATTAGAACTGAAAATGGGTGAAATGAAAAGCAGTGTAAACTTCTATTATGCACCCACCATATAGGAATTTCATGGAGATCACATTTCTCTAGTTTGTTTATGAAAATATCATATGGGATTGTGCTGTAAGTCTTACTATAATCTAGATACATCACATCTATATCACAAGGTGAGGTGTGTGTCTCAGAGCTTGAACTTCCAGCTTGAACCTGAACGTCTACACTGCAGTTTTGTAGCACCCTGCAGCCTGAGTTCAATGAATCGAAGTCAACTGATGTCAGTCAGCTGCAGTTGTTTTATTGCAGTGTAGACATACTCTTTGTTCCCTTTTTAAAAAGGGAGGCACTGCGTTTGCCCTTCTTCTGTCCTCTAGGACCTCACCCATCCTCCATGAGTTCCTGAAGATAAGCACTGAGGCTGTGTCTACACTGGCAAGTTATTCCGGAAAATCAGCCGCTTTTCTGGAAAAACTTGCCAGCTGTCTACACTGGCCGCTTGAATTTCCGGAAAAGCACTGACGATCTAATGTAAAATAATCAGTGCTTTTCCGGAAAAACTATGCTGCTCCCGTTCGGGCAAAAGTCTTTTTCTGGAAAACTGTTCCGGAAAAGGGCTAGTGTAGACAACACAGTAGTGTTTTCCACAAAAAAGCCCCGATCGCGAAAATGACGATTGGGGCTTTTTTGCGGAAAAGTGCATCTAGATTGGCCACGGACGCTTTTCCGGAAAAAGTGCTTTTCCGGAAAAGTGTCCTGCCAATCTAGACGTGCTTTTCCGGAAATACTTTTAACGGAAAACCTTTACCGTTAAAAGTATTTCCGGAAAATCATGCCAGTGTAGACGTAGCCTGACAGTTTTGAGATTGCTTTGGCTAGTTCCTTAAGGACCTTAATCATGCCCTTCTGACTTGAATCTATATAACTTATCTAAGTAGTCTTCAACCTGTTCTGGTTTGTATTCTTTCCCCTTATGTTAAGCATTCAGTCAATGAATGTTTTAAGTGAATACTGAAGCAAAATAGGTTTGAATACTAACTCAGCTACCCCCTGAAGCCTTCTTGAGGTCATCTGTTATGAGTTCTCCTTCCCCAGTAAATAGTGAACCTACACTTTCCTTGGTCTTTTGCTTCCTTCCAGTGTATTTATAGAACCTCTTATTATTGACTTTGATGTCCTTTGCTAAGTGTAATTCATTTGTTTCTCTGTTTTTGTTCCTATATGCTCCTGCTGTGGTAAAGTTAGACTGGCATGAGGCTTTCAAGTAAACATTTAATCATGTTAGGAGTAATAGTAATTATAGATACTCCTGTGTGGGAAATTTCAGATCAATGTCTCTATTTCCTTCAGTTCCAGGGGGTTGGTACAAACCTTTCTCTAATATACTTTTGTGTATCCAGTCATTACTCTTCTCCCCACACTAATACAACCACTTACGTGGCTCTTTCTGCGTTTGCCCTTCTTCTGTCCTCTAGGACCTCACCCATCCTCCATGAGTTCCTGAAGATAAGCACTGAGGCTGTGTCTACACTGGCAAGTTATTCCGGAAAATCAGCCGCTTTTCTGGAAAAACTTGCCAGCTGATCCAGAGCCTACTGAAATCAAGTTGTATGAGCTGATCCAGAGCCTACTGAAATCAATAGGAATCAGGCCATTGACTTTAAAGGAATTTGGATCAGACTTTGAGAGAATAACTTATTGCTGCCTCTTTTCCCTAACATGGTTTTTCCATACTGACCTAGAAGTTGAATGGCAGAGGTGAAATTATAATCCAGGTGACCAAGCTTCAACCTAAATAAAGTTCCTGAGCATACTTTTAGATGCTCAAAATACCAGCAACCTTCAAGAGAAGCTTTTTTTTTTTCCTGACTGAACTTGTAACACAAGGTAGAGATTTTAATGGAAAACATAATTTTATCTCAGAGGGAGTCCTCTGGACAGGACAAAGAGCAGGCCTGTGGCACTTTAGAGACTACCAAATATATTAGATTATGAGCTTTTGTGGGTAAAACTCACTTCATCAGATGAGTTGGAGGGGAAATTACAAAATCCAGGCTATATATGAGCAAAAGCAGTTCTCTGTCAATGGTAGGACCAGTGTTAATGAAGCTAATTAAGTCAGGATAGGTGTGTCCCATTCATAGCATTTGATGTGTAAATGCAAATATCAAAGGCCAGGTAAATTGCTTTTGTAGTGCATGGAAGAGACCTCAGGAGGTCATCAAGTCCAGCCCCCTGCCTAAAGCAGGACCAACCCCAACTAAATCATCTCAGCCAGGGCTTTGTCAAGCTGAGACTTAAAAACCTCTAGGGATGGAGATTCCACCACCTCCCTAGGCAACCCATTCCAGTGCTTCACCACCCTCCTAGTGAAATAGTTTTTCCTAATATCCAACCTAGACCTCCCCCTCTGTAACTTGAGACCATTGCTCCTTGTTCTGCCATCTGTCACTACTGAGAACAGCCTTTCACCATCCTCTATGGAACCTCCCTTCTGGAAGTTGAAGGCTGCTATCAAATCCCCCCTCACTCTTCCGTCCACCTCCACTGGGCGACACAGGGACCCCGCCCAGAACCAGGACCCCCCCCCCCAGTATTGAGGCCCAGATCCTGCATGCACGCTGCTGCTGCTCACCTTGCTACGGCTCCACTGGCATGTGGGGGTAGGGGTTGGGGAAAGGGGAAGCAATGGGGTGGGGGAGTCCTCCCCTGATACCTCTGAGAGCTACCCCAGCTCCCTGCCTGCCACTACGGGCTGCACAGGGTCCCACACAGAGCCAGGACTCCCCGTGGAAGAGTGGGGACCAGGGGTGGGGGTTGTGGGGGACCAGAGTGAGGAGTCAGTGGGAGAATTGGGGACTGGGGTGTGATGGGGTCAGGCTCAAAGATCATAGGACCTGGGACCACATGGTAATGACCTCTCCCCACAGTCAAGGCTGTGTAAGGAGCAGACAACCGGGGACTGCCCACAGCTTGACCCATGCCAGGGAGCAGGGCACAGACAGACAGGGACAGAGCGCAAACCTTGAACCAGTGCAGGGGAAGAGCAGGCCTGTCCTGCTTTCAAGGAGGACAAAGATGCCCAGGTCAGTCTGTTTCTCTGAAATTACCCCCTGTTCTAACAAACTAGACACTCCCCTCCCCAGCTGGGGTCAGAACATCAACCTCTTTAGCATCTCATCAGGGACCTGAGGTCAGCATCAACCAACAGTTCTTTCTGAAACGCACTGAACAGCTGTGCAGTGCTGCTTTTAGACAGCTCCACCCCAGAGGTGGCTGCATCTCAGCCCTGAGCAGGGGATCCCTACCTACACAACTCCCTTACCCCACCCCAGGGCCAGCTGCGTCTCTGCACCAGTTGAGAGATCCCTGTATAATCAGCCTTAGTGTCGATGCTGCACAGTCCGCGCTGTCTCAGAGCTTGTGAAGTGTCCCTGAGAGTCCTGCTGTGGGGAGCAGGGGAGGAGCAGTAAATCTCAGGTTATCAGGTCTATTTGTGGCCAGTGCAGCTACATGCTGTCCCTTACTCAGAATGCATCACCAAGCTACAGTCACACCCCGAGTGTTTTCTGTTTGGTGCATGAGAAGGTTTTAGGGTTGTTTGGACTGTAAAAGACCATGAGTGAGGTGTCTAGTGCATGCCCTGCATCATGCATGCCACATACCTAATGAGGATTTAATTAGTTCCAAGCTACCTTTGAAAGGTGGGTGCCATCTGTAGTCTTGGTATCTCTGATTCTACAGCTGCTCTTGGGAGCTTGTCAAATGGCCTGTCTGCATATGTGGTTATAAATATAGTTAAACTTTCCCCAAGCTCTATATTGACTCCTTTGTGTCTGTCTGGCTTGATATTCCTTCCAAGGAAGTGGTACTTCCAGTAATGATAAACTGTTAGCGTGATGTACAAGAAGTCACCATCTAAATTTCCACTCCTCTGAGGGGTGGTTTGTGTGGAGAAAACCAGATCTTTGCATGGTTTGCCTCCCTGCAGTGTTTCTAATAAAATTACTGCTAACATATTGGGTAACTTTTTTTCTTTCCATATTTCACTTTTGCCTCTTCCTCATCTATCATTCATAGATGGGGTTCTAAGATCTTGTTGGACAATCTGTTACCTGATACTAGTGTTGTGCAGCTTGGCCTGTGATGCATGAAATCGGACCAAGCTGTGTGCTCATGCCATACAGCATGGCTAATCATTTTCAAATGCTATCACCAGTTATCTTGGAGGAAGAAAAAAAATCCTAGCTGCCTGTGGTTGATTTAATTTTTAAAATCAGGAGAGACTTTTCCGTGATTAAGGAGCCATTTCCTGACTACATATTGGTATGAGCTGCTTCCAAGTCAAATATAAGAGAGCCTGACAGGCATTCAGTCCTTCTGTGATTGGCAGGTCCCAGCACACTGCCTGGTAATCTCTTTCCAGGTTTTACTTAAGGAAATTCTGGGGTGGTCTGCATTTAAAACATAACTATCTCATGTAATAGCCCAGGCATTTTTTATTGTGATGGACAAGACTGCTCTTTTAATTTGCAGAATTAATAAGGGCAGTTTGAAAGTTGCACCCAGAAATCAAGGTGTTTATACTTTTTCCAATAGGTTCCAGGAAATGATTGCTTTGGGGCAGTTCAATAAAATGATAAATGCCAGATAAGAATGCATATTGAATGTTTCTGCATTACTGCTGTTTGTTTGTTTTGTTTTTGCTGTACATAAATGTGGCAAAGTCTTCTAAGCGACAGCAATAGTGATGATGCTGTGATGTAATATTACATATGTTACCCTATGAGACATTAAAAGACCCTCTAATGGCCTGGATTTAGGAATTACTACATTTAAGCAACTATAAAATGGCTTACACCTTTAGGTTCCAATCCTGTAATGTTGTTCTCAGGGACAGACCTTCTGCAGCTGTGTGGTACCTCATAGTATCAGTGAGGCCCTATGCAGGGTTAGAAGCAGAGACCTGCTTGCACAGAAGAGTTTCAGGGCTTGTCTCCACTTACCTGGAGATTGACGCTGCAGAGATCAGTCTCCTGGGGTTCAATTTAGCTGGTCTAGTAAGAAACCGCTAAATTGATCACTGATGGCACCCCATCAACTTCAGTACTCCACAGGGTCGTGCAGCATAATGGAAGTTGATGAGAGAGTTTCCCCGCAGTGGGGGTGCTGAGGAAATTCGACCTAAGGCACATTGACTTCTGCTACACTATTCATGTATCTGCTGTTTCTCCCTCACTGTAAATCTGGCCTCAGTGTCAGGGTGTAGTACAATGAGGACCTGATTAATGGATGAGCCTTCCAGGTACTGCCACAATATAAATAAATAAAATAGTAAATTGATAATGTGTGTCATCCTTTGGATTATTTGCTCTCTCTGTGCTCACACTACCCCTGCCATCTTCCTTGGTGTACAGTTTGGGGCAGAAGATTGCAAGATCTGTCGTTTGACACTGGGTACTGGAGCTGATGCCCTGGTTCACTTTTTTCTATCCTAGGTGCCCCAACGGAGATTATCATTAAAATGCTGCCATAAATGTGTGTGCTGCTTCCCAAACAAACAAAGAAGTCACGGCATTTAAAAGCTCACAATCTAGATAATGCCGTGGAGTTTTAGTAGTACACTTAAGCATACACTTAATTCCATCCTTGTTCAGCAAAGCGCTTACGTTCACAAGCTTGTTCGCTATTGACTTCAGGGCACTTAACCATGTGTTTAAGAGCTTTGCTGAACAGGAATTGGCCTTAAGCTCTTTCTTAAAATCAAACATGAATTTAAGTGCTTTGCTCAGTCAGGGCCCATATGAGGCCTTCAGTTTAAGGTCTTATGGGCTACATCTAGCCAACAGCACTATTTTGGGATACTGGAAGTATCTTTAAACATGCCCGTTTTTTGAAATATATTTGTCAGAATAACACTGTTTTGAAATTTGGCACTGTGTAGTCAGTGCCAAATATGAAATAAGCTCTTTTGAAATTACCTTGTATTGGGCTTCATAAAGGAGTGAGTCAGTGACCAGGGCGATTGCGAATAGGTGATTGCAAACAGGGAGTTTAGAGAAGAAGGCGGGTGGTGGTGGTCAGGGACTCCCTCCTAAGAGGGACTGAGCCATCCATCTGCTGTCTGGATCTAGAATCTCGAAGGGTGTGCTGCTTACCGGGAGCTTGAATTCAGGATGTGACTGACAGGCTTACAAAACTGATCAAACCTTCGGATTGCTACCTCTCCCTGCTTCTCCATGTGGGAACTAATGATACGGCCAAGAATGATCTTGTGCAGTTTACGCAGATTACGTAGAGTTGAGAAGAAGGATCAAAGAATTTGGAGCACAAGTGGTATTCTTGTCCATCCTCCCTGTTGAAGGGAAAGGACTGGGTACGGATCATTGAACTGAGGAAGTAAATGCGTGATTGCGCAGGGGGTGTTGCAGAGAGGGCTTTGGTTTCTTTGACTATGGGACTCTGTTCTGGGCAGAAGGATTGTTAGGAAGAGATGGGATCCACCTAAGAAAGAGAGGAAGAAGCATCTTCATGGGCAGGCTTGCAAACTAGTGAGGAGGGCTTTAAACTATGTTCCTTGGGGGACGGTGACCAAAACCCTAAGGGGAGTGGGGAAGTTGGATACCATGAAGAAATGCAAAGAGGAACGGCCAACAAAGGTGGACCCCTGATTTGAATATAGAGGGTAGGGCGATCAACTGGTTATCTAAGGTGTTTGTACACCAATGCGAGAAGCCTGGGTAATAAACAGGAAGAATTGGAGGCCCTGACCCAGTCCAAGAACTACAATTTGATTGGGATAACAGAGACTTGGTGGGATGACTCGCATGACTGGAGCGCTGTCATGGAAGGGTATAAACTGTTCATGAAGAGCAGATAGGAGAGGAAAGGAGGAGGAGTTGCACTGTATGTAAGAAAGCACTATGATTGCTCAGAATTCCAGTATATAGAGGGAGAAAAGCCAGTTTAGAGTCTATGGGTCAAGTTCAGAGGTGTAAGTAACAGCAGTGATGTTGTGGTTGGTGTCTGCTACATGCCGCCAAATTAGGTAGATGAGGTAGATGAGGCTTTCTTCGGACAACTGAGAGAAGTTTCCAGATCACAGGCCCTGGTTCTCATGGGGGACTTTAATCACCCTAACATCGGTTGGGAGACCAATATGGCAGTACACAGACAATCCAGGAAGTTTTTGGAGAATGTTGGGGATAACTTCTTGGTACAAGTGCTGCAGGATCCGATCCACTTGGTACAAGTGCTGCTCACAAACAGGGAGGAACTAGTAGGGGAAGTAGAGGTGGGTGACAACCTGGGCAGCAGTGATCATGAGATGGTAGATTTCAGGATCCTGACCAAAGGAAGAAAAAAGAGTAGTAAAATACACACCTTGAACTTCAGAAAATCAGACTTCAGCTCCCTCAGAGACCTGATGGGCAGAATCTCCTGGGATGCTAACATGAATGGGAAAGGAACCCAAGAGAGCTGGCAGTATTTTAAAGAAGCCTTATTGAAGGCGCAGAAAGAAACCATTCCAATTCGTAGCAAGAGAAGCAAATATAGTAGGAGCCCGGATTGGCTTACTGGGGAAATCCTTGGTGAACTTAGGTACAAACAGGGAGCTTACAAAAAGTGGAAACTTGGGCAGATGACTCGGGAGGGGTATAAATGTATAGCTCGAGAATGCAGGGGAGTTATCAGAAATGCAAAAGCGCAATTGAAGTTGCAACTCTCAAGGGATGTGAAGGATAACAAGAAAGGTTTCTACAGGCATGTTAGCAAGAAGAAGGTGATCAGAGAGAGTGTGGGGCCCCTACTGGATGAGGGCGGTGACCTAGGGTGTGTCTAGACTACATGCCTCCTTCGATGGAGGCATGTAGATTAGCCAGATCGGAAGAGGGAGGCTTACCTGTGTCGATGAAGAAAGGCTTCTTTGTCGGGGCATCGCGTCCAGACCCCCCGATCTGCCGACAAACAGCTGATCGGCAGATCGGGGCAGCCATTTAAATTTAAATGAAGCCGCGATTATTTTAATCGCGGCTTCATTTCCCTCTTCCGATCTGGCTAATCTACATGCTCCGTCGAAGGAGGCATGTAGTCTAGACACACCCCAAGTGACAGATGATGTGGGGAAAGCTGAAGTACTTAATGCTTTCTTTGCCTCCGTCTTCACGGACAAGGTCAGCTCCCAGACTAATGCGGTAAGTGACGCAATATGGGATGAAGGTGGACAGCCCTTGGTGGGGAAAGAACAGGTTAGAAACTATTTAGAAAAGCTAAATGTACATAAATCCATGGGTCTGGACTTAATACATCCGAGGGTACTGAGGGTACAATGGCAAATGTCATTGAGGAGCCTTTGGCCATTATCTTTGAAAAGTCGTGGAGATCAGGAGAGATCCTAGATGATTGGAAAAAGGCAAATGTAGTGCCCATCTTTAAGAAAGGGAAGAAGGATGATTCAGGGTACATCTACACTAGTCCCCTAGTTTGAACTAGGGAGGCTAGTGAGGGTGACCAAAATTGCTAATGAAGCATGGGATTTAAATATCCCGTGCTGGATTAGCATAATCCTGGCCGGTCGCCATTTTGGAAACTAACTAGCTCGAAGTAACTGCCCGCATCTACACGCGACAGAGAAGTGGGATTCTGAGATAAACCCCTTAGTTCAAATTAACTGTTAACTCCTCGTGGAATGAGGTAACAGTCTTACCTCAGTCCCTGGAAAAATCATGGAGGGGATCCTCAAGGAATCCATTTTGAAGCACTTGGAAGAGGGGAAGGTGATCGAGAATAGTCAGCATGGATTCATGAAGGGCAAGTCATGCCTGACCAATCTGATTAGCTTCTATGATGAGGTAACGATGATGA
The DNA here is from genome assembly GCF_052426305.1 of Pelodiscus sinensis. Lineage (NCBI taxonomy): Eukaryota > Metazoa > Chordata > Testudines > Trionychidae > Pelodiscus > Pelodiscus sinensis. The sequence continues at coordinate 21,218,426 of NC_143054.1, forward strand.
GGCTCTGTGGATATGGGGAAGTCAGTAGATGTGATATACCTTGACTTTAGCAAGGCTTTTGATATGGACTCCCACAATATTCTTGCCAGCAAGTTAAGGGAATGTGGATTGGATAAATGGATGGTAAGATGGATAGAAAGCTGTCTGGAAGGTCGGGCCCAGTGGGGAGTGATCAACGGCTTGATGTCAGGATGGCAGTTGGTTTCTAGCGGAGTGCCACAAGGTTCGGTTCTGGGACCGGTTTTGTTTAACATCTTTATTAATGACCTGGATGAGGGGATGGATTGCACCCTCAGCAAGTTTGCGGATGACACTAAGCTAGGGGGAGAGGTAGATATGCTGGAGGGCAGGGATAGCCACAAGAAATCTGATGAGATTCAACAAGGACAAGTGTAGAGTCCTGCACTTGGGACGGAAGAATCCCAAGCATTATTGCAGACTGGGGACCAACTGGCTAAGTAGTAGTTCTGTAGAAAAGGACCTGGGGATTACAGTGGATGAGAAGCTGGATATGAGTCAACAGTGTGACCTTGTAGCCAAGAAGGCTAACGACATATTAGGTTGCATCAAGAGGAGCATTGCAAGTCGATCCAGAGATGTGATTATTCCTCTTTACTCGGCTCTGGTGTGACCACATCTCAAGTATTGTGTCCAGTTCTGGGCCCCCAATTACAGGAAGGATGTGGATGCATTGGAGAGGGTCCAGCGGAGGGCAACCAAAATGATTAGGGGTCTGGAGCATATGACCTATGAGGAGAGGCTGAGGGAGTTGGGTCTGTTTAGTCTGCAGAAGCGAAGAGTGAGGGGGGATTTGATAGCAGCCTTCAACTTCCTGAAGGGAGGTTCCAAAGAGGCTGGGGAAAGGCTGTTCACAATAGTGATGGATGGCACAACAAGGGACAATGGTCTCAAGTTGCGGTGGGAGAGGTCCAGGTTGGATATTAGGAAAAACTATTTCACTAGGAGGGTGGTGAAGCACTGGAATGGGTTACCTAGGGAAGTAGTGGAGTCTCCATCCCTAGAGGTGTTTAAGTCTTGGCTTGACAAAGCCCTGGCTGGGTTGATTTAATTGGGATTGGTCCTGTCTTGGGCAGGGGGCTGGACTTGATGGCCTTCTAAGGTCTCTTTCAGCTCTATGGTTCTATGACTCTACGAGGTAAGGGTGAAGTGTAGACACACCCAGGGAAACTTGTGCTCTTTTCAGGAAACACTTTCCCCTTATTTCTATAATATTCCTTGATATCAGCCAAGTCATGAAAGATGAAAAAGGCCTTCAGCCCAGATCAAGGGCAATAACCAATGATTTTATGATTTTTTTTCTGTCTTTTCCACCTCTCATACTGGAGGCTGGATGGAATGGTGTCCTCTAGTCTTTTCTTATGTGAGTTATTTAGATCTTATTTTATTGCTAACACCTCATCAAATTAAATAAAAAGTGCTTCTCTGATGTCAAACACAAATTGCTATTTAAAAAAATGTTGATAGCTATAATCCCAGAAGATTGAAAGTTTGCCACTTGCATGAACACGCAATGAAAACAAGCAAAAAGTGAAGGAAAAAAGTTTAGGGGTTATTATAAAAACACTGTAGGGATTTATTGTGTTGAAGTTCTTTGCTAAGCGAAATTCCATTTTCTGTAAATGATTATTTAATTGATGATATGAATTTAGCCTGGTGATAAAAAATTTTCCTGGCTCTAACAGACATTCCTTACCGGAAAGAAATAAATCTGGTGAGTTTGAATTGCGCTGAATTGTATCAGTGATTCCCTCTTAGCTGAATAACTGTTCCATGTCAGTATACTCGTTACAATCCGATCAACAAAAACTTAGTTTGAAAGAGATTACGGATGATTAAATGTGACATTTCCCAGTGCAAACTCTAAAAAACAAAGACATTCCAAGTTATGAGACCTTTTACCCGCATGATACCCCAGAGTGCATTTCTGCTGAGAATGACAGACTTGCCCTCATCTCCAAGAACTGTCTTCTGCCTGCAACAGGTAATGAAATACTCAGCACACTAATTTCCATAGTGGTGTAACACAAAAACCTTCAGCCCAGCTTCAGCAGTAGAAGCAAATAATCAGGCTTGACATATGAGAACAAGTTAATGCTGAGCTATGTTATGCGTGGGGAAAGTATGAGGTGGTAATTAAGTTTAGCAGAGGGCCAGCTCCTGAAGTCAATCTACAAGCTAAACTTCCACCAAAACCCATGGGAATTCTGCCACTGAGGATCACAGGCTTAGGATCAATAACATTTGCACTCATCTATTGCTCCTGTGAAGTGCTGGCTTCCTTCAAATCCAGAGGAAGTAAATTGAAATTAATAGAACTTAATGTCTCATGACTGAACCCACAGTTCATTCGATCAGAAAATGTCCAGGCGTTTTACTCAACATCTCAATGACATAGGAAAGATTATCTATTTTCATGTGGGGAAACTGAGCCATGGAAAGGACAGACTACTCTTCCAACTCACAAAGTCACTGGCGGAAAGTAGTAGAATTCTGAAGTGAAACCATAGCCCATTTGAAATCAACAGCACAGCTCCTATTGACCTTGCCAGGGCCAGGATTTCACCCCAGTTCTATTTTCTCCCAGTCAGTCTTCTAGCTTGACTGATGGGCTGTGTCTAGACTAGCAAGTTTTTCCGCAAAATCATGTGATTTTGCGGAAAAACTTGCCAGCTGTCTACACTGGCCATTTGAATTTCCGCAAGAACACTGACGATCTCATGTAAGATCGTCAGTGTTCTTGCGGAAATACTGTGCTGCTCCCGTTCGGGCAAAGCCCTCTTGTGCAAATCATTTGCGCAAGAGGGCCAGTGTAAACAGCACAGCAATGTTTTTCGCAAAAAAGCCCCGATCGCGAAAATGGCGATCGGGGCTTTTTTGTGGAAAACCGCGTCTAGATTGGCCTCAGACGCTTTTCCGCAAAAAGTACTTTTGCGGAAAATCATCCTGCCAATCTAGATGCGATTTTCCGAAAATGCTTTTAATGGAAAACTTTTCTGTTAAAAGCATTTTCGCAAAAGCATGCCAGTGTAGACGTAGCCATGAAGTATAGTTCTTCTCACTTGGTACAGAGAACGTTGTTGCCTGTTGCATGAAGATGCTGTATTAGAGCTTTTTTCAGGGGAAAGTTCAGTTTTGTGACCTGTCACTACTATTATTTATTTTGAATAAAGTCCAATATTATAAAGCACATGGGCAATCAGGCAGTGGATAAAATATTTAGTATGGTGTTAACTCAGAACTGCTAGTATGGCATAGAATATGCAGTGTACATGCCAGAAACTGGGAGTGAACTCCCTTATCAGAAGCTTTATTAATTTTGTGTCAGATGACACTAATGCAGATGGAGATATGTCGTCTTGAATCTGGGATTTGTACTTCCAGCATGTTTTGTGTGAAATAATGTCAGAAATGCAGGTATGCCATTATAAATTCTTACATGGCTAGCACCACCTTTGGTAGGGGAAATGAATTGAAAAATCATGCTTATTGCATTTATAATAATTATGGAAGGTTAGGGAAAAAACGTGTTACTGTTGGTTTGAATCGTTTTAAATTTGATTGTGTAAAGATATGTAATGGGTGTTTTCATTTAGAAGAGATGGTAATGAATTTTAGACATAATCACTATGACTTTCAATTCAGTTGATTTTTTTGTTGGATAAGCTGAAATCTCTTGCAAGACAAATAGGAATAATCTGACAATTAAAGTCCAGTTCTCTTTAAATGGAAGTTGGATGCAGTCTGTACGCCCCAAGAATGTATGCCAGAACCACATGTCACTCAATGACATTATTGGCAGTAAATTTAACACAAACAAAAGGAAGTACTTCTTCACCCAACACCCAATCTACCTGTGGAGCTTCTTTCTAGGGGATGTTGTGAAGGCCAAAACTATAATGGGGGTTAAAAAAAGAATTAGGTATGTTTCTGGAGCATGGGCCCATCAATGGCTATTAGCGAAGATGATGAGGGATACAACCCCATGGTCCAGGTGTCCTTAGCCTCTAACTGCCAGAATCTAGAAGTAGATTACAGGGGTCAATCACTCAATGATTACCTATTATGTTCAGTATCAGAGGGGTAGCCGTGTTAGTCTGAATCTGCAAAAGCGACGAGGAGTCCTGTGGCACCTTATAGACTAACTGAATTGTAGGAGCATAAGCTTTCGTGGGCAAAGACCCACTTCGTCAGATGCATGTCAATCCCTCTGAAACACCTGGCATTGGCCATAAGGTACTTGGTTAGAGGTCCCATTAGTTTGACTCAGTATGGTTGTTCTTATACGAAATAAGTAACTGGGCTGGTACCAAACCTAATGGAAGTTCATATAGCAAAATGTTTTTTCTCAACTTAAACTCCCATGGATGTTGATGGATGGTGATAGTTTTAAAAAAGATTTAATCTTTAACTATTTCCATTCACTATTGGAACAAGGGCGCCATTTCGGGAGGCCAGCAGCCATGCAATTAGTGCATGCCTCACACCTGGCTGATGAACTCCCTTCAGGTGCAAGAGGCATGCACTAATTACATGGCTTTTTCCCCTCACTCCCTTAGCATCCAGGGAATGGGAAGCTGCATCCTGGAGCACACAGCTGCTGCCCCCTCTCCCGAAATGGCTCCCTTGTTCCAATAGCGAATGGAAATAGTTAAAGATTAAAATTGTTTTAAAAACTACCCCCTCCATCAGCACCGTCTGATTTAAAAATTGCCAGTGATAGAGAATCCATCACAACCCTAGGTAATTTTTTTTACCAATGATTAATTATCCTCACAGTCAAAAATGTATACTCTATTTCCAGTTTGAATTTGTCTTGCTTCCACTTCCAGACATTGGATCATGTTAGACCTTTCTCTGCTAGATGAAAGAACCCATTGTTAAATATCCTCACATAATAGATACTTGTAAACAGCAATCAAGTCATGGCTTAATCTTCTCTTTGTTAAGCTTAAATAAATAGAAATCTTTCAGTCTATTGCTATCAGGCACAGTATCACTTTAGGAACTTGTGTACAGCTGATCATCTACCATAACACCTAAAAGATTTTTAGACTCACTGCTTCCCAGTGAGTCCCTATCACATATATGACCTACATTCTTTGTTCCTTGATGTACACATTTTCATTAAGCCATATTAAAATGCATATCACTCGCTTGCACCCAGTTTAATAAGTGATTCAGATTATGAGACTGTGTGTAAGCTGGTTACACTGACCAAGCCAGTCTCACTGCCCAGATTGAAAGGAGAGCTGTGATGAAGGGGAGAAACAGCCTGCCAACATGGCAGTAGTAGTTAAAGTGATGCCTTCGTGCCCAGTTTAGCCCTGCTCTCTTAGAGCTGCACCCAATGTCAGGCCTGGAAAAGGCAGAAAAGGAGAGATCCTGGCTCGGTGGAGGGCTGGCTAACAAACAGGCAGGAGCTAGCTGCCTATGCCTGAGAGGAAGGGTCACTAGCCAGCCGGCTGAAGCAGTCACCAGGGAGTCAATGCTATCAACCCAACCGAAGGAGATGTGGAGGAGATGTGGGAGATTCCAGCAACTCAGGTAACTGATGACTGAAGACCAGTGACACTGTGATGTTCACTTTAGGCAGCTCCTCACAAATAGCGACTTGATCCTGTTGTTCCTGGTGGAGGTGAAACCAAGCAGGTCTATGTGTTGTTTCTGCCCTCAGGAGCTAGCCCCATAGCTCTCAGTGGGTATGATTCCTGGCCAGTGGGAACTGCAGAGCCAGCACATAGGGCAGGGTGGCAGTGCAGAAAGCCTCCCGTGTATTTCCTCTGCCAGGAGCAGCAGGCATAGGTCGCTGTTTGTAGGGAGCTGCCTGAGGTGAGTGCCCCAACATGCCAGATAATAAAGCTTTTAGTGTACTACTCACTTTGCAGGATTTTTTTAAAAAAATGATCCATCAGGTGTTGATTCATCAATACTCTTGAGCACATACTTAAACTTTAAACCCCAATATTTAAATATTTTGGAGGGAAATATGTCAGTGGAGAATTTTTGATCAGCTCTACTCAGGAACAAATACAATGATTGGATGGACATAGAGGAGAGCTAAGCTTTCTCCCCTGGAGGTGGTCCTTTTGAGGCTGTCCGTGCTTCATCTATTTGGTACGTCAGTTATTCTCTGTCTTTATTATTCTGAATGCCAGTTTGCAAGTGAGATAATGTCACAGACAGCTTCTCAACCCTGCACTCTTTAGAAGGGAACCATTGGAGGGTTCACCTACAGAGCAGCTGGCGGGGGGAGTCATTTCCAGTTTGAGTAACTGTACGTATGTTAGCTCTGCTGTACCTAGCACCTAAAAACAGTGTGGCTGCCATAGCGTAGGTGGTGGCTCACACTTGTTATTCAATTACAGTCCCACTTGACCCACTGTCAAAAGGGCAAACTGAATTGCCAGGCCCCTGGGCAAGGTGGGGAGGGAGGCGGCTTTGCACTCCTGGGAGGGGCAGGGCCTTGTACGGAAAGGGCAGGGCTGGGGCCAGCCAGGCCTCAGCACCTCTCGGACTGCACCATGCTGCCCCCAGCCAGCCCTCAGTGCTGCCCAAAGTGAACTGCCTGGGATTCCAGCGGCGATTTAAAGAGGGCCCTTAGCTTCGGCTGCTGCTGCAGCAGTGGTGGCAACAGCCAGGAGCCCCAGGACCTTTTGAATTGCTAGATTCTGGTGCAGCTTCTCCCATTGCCCACTCCCCACCATTGGCAGTCCTGCCCACTGGTTACATATTTGGGCACCAGCTGGTCATCCATGACCACGTGGCTATTTTTAGCATGCCAGCTCCAGCAAAAGTAGCTTGTACATCTGCTCAAACTGGGAATTGTACCTCCCATCTGTTGTGTAGACCTTGTGAAATGCTGCTGTATGTACAGGGTGGACAATAGGCTCTAGGCCTGTCAGTCTTGCACCATCACAAAATTTATCTAAAAAAGATGGTCTAGAATGTCATTTGAATTGGGCCTCCAAAGAAATCTTGTGTGAGGGATATCAGATTCATTGCTTTCAGCAAGCAATTCCAATTGTTTACATTGTTGGAAACCCCTCCCCATGGGGCTCCTGATATTTTCCTTTTTTGCATTCTCTATCTCAGAGGAACAACTTATGAGGCCAGAACAAAAGCAAAAGTTCAGAGACTTTTTAGTTTGTTGAAATGAGCCACCACTTAGCTGCAGTGAAATGTAATTTTTCTTTCTCTGTGGCAGTGACAGATGGTGGTTTAAACACTAAATCTGTCTCATTGCAGGTTATTCAGGATTCAAGTTCAGTGCTGATTGACTCAATTTCACTTGGACTGTACTGTACCTAGAGTAAGAATGCTTTAGTGGAACATTTATTTCTTTGCTGCCACTGTAGGAGCAGTCAACCCAAATAGAGCCTTTGAATGAAGATTGATTCTAACCATGGGATTTCTTCCAGAATCAATTTATCTGTGAGAACTCTACAAAATTCAATAAAAATAGAAGAGTAAATTGTATTTGTTCAGTTTCTAAACAAATATTTAATATGCCATTAATTTTGTTCTTGAGTTTTTGTTATTTTTTTTCCAGGACAGTTTCAATCCTGTCGGTCCTCCTCCTCCTCCCTTCTTAACTGCATTTAATGTGCCTGAAGGGAAAACATTGGAAACATTGCACTAAGATTAAAAATACTCTGCAAGCAATAAGAGTTATATTTAGTGCTGGTGAAAGGTGGTGGATTCACAGTCCTGCCAGGTGAAATCATCTATTCAACCATGTAATTGCTACCGGACAAGCTTCCCTGCACTGCACCATGCAATAAGTCCTAAAAGGAGCTGGAGGAAACACTCCTGAGAGTTGAGATGGAAGGTTAGTCTTTGTTACAATTCACACCGAGCCTCTGTGCTGACACAATTAATGCCAAATGTGCTGGGAGTTTGTGTCGTGGAATTCGTCTACTACGTTCTAGAGTAAAAAACATCAAACTGTGTTATAAACAATCAGGTAATAACTTTTGGGGTGAAATCCTGATTGAAATCAATAGGATTGTTGCCATTGACTTCAATGGATCTGAATTTTGCCCTTGGTCTCTGTTGACCAGGGTTCAGAATTTAGCTAATGGACATAAACCACCAAATCTCCCTATATCTGTCTTTGGCTTTAATGAACACTACTTGTCTTTTGCACACGCAGCGAAAGCAGTTGTTGGTGTTCTGGCTGATGTTGTGCAGCACACAGGGAGAGGGTAGAAGGTTGTGGCGGTGCAGCGTCTAACCGAGACTGTGTTACAGAGGTTAAGAAAACAGCTTCCGCAATGCACCCCGCCTCCACCCCCCCTTCATTCTGTATACACGTGTGTTTGGGGAAACATGTTTTTTCAGACTTCTTAGCTGAGATTTTGCACATGCCCCCTGGCAGACATGCATCATTACTTTGTATGAGTTTTTTCAATGGAAAACACCACACTTCCAAGTTCTTTCGCATATACATTAACAATATGTGAAATAAGAGTCTCTATGAAGTTTGAATTACCTTATTGCTCGCAAGGAGCTACAGTATTAATGTTACTGCTCTCGATTTCATTTTTAAAAAGTGAGGCAAACAATTCAAATGTCTGCAGACTCAGCCTAATAAAAATGATAGATTACATGTCAGAGTTCCCACCTCCCCCTTTCTCTGATCTTCCATCCTCCCACTTCTGTTGTGTAAAAAGAAGTTATGCAATAGCTTGCTTGCTGTTGTCAGCTTTTGGTAATCACCAGCAGTTTCCTGTAGCTCAGGGATTACAGTATTTTGCTTGCATTCAGTGGGTGATGGAGTTTAAAAACCTGCACTGCCTCAGTAATTTAGCTCTTTATACTACATTATTGGGTTGCGGGTTTTTTGCCCATTTTCTTCTGCTCCAGTTGATTCCAATGTTATCATTGTGCTTTTCAACCAGCATGAACAGCATAGTGACTGACAAATGTGGAACTTGCAGAATAATGACATCAAGTGAAGGCAGTTTCAGATTGAGATCAGAGATTATAAATGGAATTCAAAATGGAGAACCAGCACAGTGGTCTTAACAACAGGAGATCAGACTTCCCATAACATTAGAACTATGGGTCACCAAGTGAAATTAATAGGTAGCAGATTTAAAATAAACAAAAGGAAATATTTCTTCAAGCAGCACAGAGTCAACCTGTGGAACTCCTTGCCAGAGTATGTTGTAAAAACCAGGACTTTAACTGGGTTCAAAAAAGAACTAGATATATTCATGGAGGTTAGGTTCATCAGTGGCTATTAGCCAGGATGGGTAGGAATGGTGTCCCTCGCCTCTGTTTGTCAAAGGCTGGAAATGGATGACAGGAGAGGGATCACTTGATGATTGCCTGTTCTGTTCATTCCCTGTGGGGCATCTGTCATTCGCTACTATCAGAAGACAGGATACTGGGCTAGATGGAACTTTGGTTTGACCAGCTATGGCCGTTCTTATGTTCTTATATTCTTATAACTAAATTAAAGTTCGGCATCTATTACTAGTTCTTTGCTAGAGAGTCTATATGATTTTTCCAAATATACCAATGGTTATAGATATGGTAAATGAAAATGAGTGAAATATCTTGCAAGAAAATCCCAGTGTAGGAAAAGACAGTGTTAAAAATATAACATATTAAAACTGATGAGCCAAATCCTGATCTTAGGAAGGCCAAGGGAAATTTTGCCATTGACTTCAGAGGAATCAGGTTTTGATCTGTTGGTCTGAAAGCACATTTTACCAAAGTGAGTAAATGTTATCCTTGGTTTGCAGGAAGGGAAATCCAAGTTTCAGAGATGCAGAATAGCGTCACTCACTGGATCACAGCAGATGTCAAGTGCAGAACTGCAAATAGAACTGAAGTCATCTTCACTTCAGGCATCCTAGTCAGACCATATTTAACTATGTTTTGTCTTTTTTCTTTTGTCTTGATTAAAGTGTATAGAACTTTGAGCTATAGCTTTCTTATATAGTTCTTGCTCTTCTACCTCCTGTGAATAGCCATGATTCAGAAACTGATGTGTGCCTCATTTTCAGCTTAAAAATCCGGTTGGCCTTAAAGGTAAAAAGAGCAGCTTTTCATAATTGCTAATATCTTGGCCAAATTGTGACCAACTGCCATATTAAACCGTAAATTTGTCTTTTGTTGATATGTGTATCTGCTTTAAATATGAGCATCAGTCTCCTTAAGGATCTTCTGGCACTTGCATTTAATAAGGCAAAAAATAAAATGAGATCAAACAGAGATAGGGATTGCCATCCAGACAGTTTTTCAAGCTGCCAAGTCATTTTTGTGCAGCTTATCCAGTTGTTTTTATTTTAAATGTAAATTAAGACATCAGCAGTCCAGCCTTCCTGACTTTAGTCTGTTTCTTAGCCAAATGGCACTGTGTATGCGGACTGCTGATAGATGTCCTCTTCTAGAAGTCATACTGGATTGACAGTGCCAGAGCAAGTCCTCTATGTTAGCTGTGCAGGAGTAGACTCATGAAAACTCGTGCATTTGGCTGATGTTTCTTCCATCTCTTGTTTTTCTGTGCTCCCAAAGGTAGCATAAAGAAGAGTTGACAAGAAGAAGGTATAGGAAGAAGGCACATATATGATAAAGAATAAGGGGGAAAGAGAAGAAAAGGTAAGGATGAGAAAGAAATACAGAAAAGTGGCAGCCCTTCCTTTCAACTTTCGCTGAGCTTCTTGTTGTGTATTTGGCAAACCATAATAACCATAAATGGCAAGCTGTGTTTTTCTTTAATATGTCTGCACTTTCCATAACAAATATTATGCTTTGAATATAGGTGCTCCACATGTATGAGGCACTTTGGTCAGCAGTCATGGGGGCTATATATACTACATTTGTCTGTGCTGATGGCAAATACCAGTCGTTTAACCTTAACAGCCTGGTTTCTTGTACAGTTTGCTCATGTTGAGTAATAACATATTCTTCAAGAAAAAAACAATGAATGGTCTGGTAGCATGTTATAGACTAACAAAACATGTAGATGGTATCATCAGCTTTCGTGGGCACAGGCCACTTCTTCAGATGACTGGAGTTGGATTAGCATGTTGCTACACTTCATTTGCATAATTAATTAGGAGCAGTTTTTGCACAAGAGGTTTTTGCACAAAGGCCATTCTTCCTGAAAAAATGAGGAAGAACAGCTCTTGCACAAGAGGGGGATTTTGCGCAAAAAAGTGCTGTGTAGATGGCGCCTTTTTGCACAAAAACCTCTTGCGCAAAAATGGTTCCTAATTAATGATGCAAATGAAGCATGGCAGTAAGCTAATCTGTGCTTCATTTGCATAAGCTTTTGCGGAAGAGAGAAACTGTGTAGATGTAGCCCTAGTGTGGTTCACTGTCCTATGCAGTGGCACTTAGACTACAGCAGATAAAGAACAAGAGACCTCTACAGCATAGGCTGAGAGGCCGCTGGCTTTCAGCTTAAAGGGTAGAGGCTCCTATATTAAGCTTCAGAGGTTCCATATTCAAATCTGCCTGGTGGCGGTTACATAACCATTTAGTGAGTACTCAATGGGCCAAATCCTCAGCTGGTATAATTTGGCAGATCTCATCTGAAGTGAGGGAGCTATGCCAGTTTACACCAGCCAAGGATCTAATTCACTTTGAGGAATTGTGGTGGAATCTGACTAGCCCTAGAGGAAAGTGTGGGAGCCAGCTTTAGAGATACAGATTTGAGAGACATGGTGCAAGGCTACAGACCTACAACCCCTTAGGCCTCACTGTATACTGACAAATACATAGCTGGAAGCCAGTTGTGCTCCCCTCTATGTTAATATTGTTAAAACAGATTCACATTTATGAGAACGTGATTTGCATTTGGACTTTATGAAATACTTATAAATTGCTGTGTGCATTAATCTCACTTACAATATCTGGGTGCCATGTAATAAGGAAATATGCAGATGTTTGCTTTGTAACTGTGAAAGCGTTTGCTCTGAAACTGGATACCTCCACAATCAAGACAAGCATTACCAAGTGTGAAATATTTGTTTACCACAAGAGGTGTCATCTCCTACCCAGCAAAAGAGGATCCATAGACATCAGACTAGTCATAGTGGAACATCAGTGTACAAAAGACTTTGGTGATTTCTCTCCCCCATGCTCATGAAGAGAGATGTGCACATGGACATGTCTCATCACACACTTTGAACATTGGGAGAAAGGAATAAAAATCCCTGGCCAGAAGGAACTGTATCACTATTCTGCTTGAGATCTGGAGAGGACAAGATTTTTAAGCATAAGCAGGGGATCCTCAGCTGATGAATAGTGTTAGTCTCAGCTGATGAGTCTGTATTAGCCCTAACAGACATATAGGGCTTGTGCTTTAAAGTTGGTTCTCTTACTTTTTGGAACCTAAGAATGTAACTCTCGTGTGGAGATGTTTACTGGCTTTAAACTTGTAAATAACTCTAATTTCTTTTCCCTAGTTAATACATCTTTAGTTTGTTGCAGGGTTGGCTACAAGAGTTGTCTTTGGTGACATATCTATGGTAAAACTGACCTGGGGCACATGACTGGTCCTTTGGTACTTGACGTACTGTACTCCTACTTATTGTTGTGATTTCTGATGTAAGGGGGATTATCTATCACAAAGGCAAGCTTACCTGGGTGCAAGATAGACCAGAGTGTCAAGGAAACTGTCTGTGGCTCCATACTGAGGCTGTTATAGTGGTTCAGGAATTCACATTTGATACTTGGTTGGTGGAAGGTAATTATAGAACATAGAACCAGTGTGGGCTTGTGCCATAGTTTGTCTGTTGTAATCTTGGCCCCTTTGTGCACCACTCCAGACAGTTTGATGCCTGGGTAAAGAGGCCTTGCCCTTGGGCAACGTGGTAAGGAGGACAGTTCCTGTGATGACCAGTGGCGGATTTGGGGCAGGGCAAGTGGGGCGGCTGCCCCGGGCCCCGCGCTTGAAGAAGCCCTTTGCATGCACCGTGTCAAGGGGGGGGGGGCTCCACGAAATTGTGCTGCCCGGGGACCCACAGCACTCTCATCTGCCCCCTGGTGATGACAAAAGGGGCGAGATCTTGGGTTGGAGGGGTGGAACTGAGGCAGAAAGCACCCTGTGCTGCCTGAATTGTGCCATGGCACACCCTGCCTGCCCTTAGCTCTGCCCAGTGCATGCTGCATAGGGCTCCAGCGGTGATTTAAAGGGCCAGGACTCTGGCTGCCTCTGCTGCTGTGCCCTTTTAAATTGTCAGGCCCCTGAGCAGTTGCTCTCTTTGCCCTTCTAGTCAGTGGACCTGCACATCGTATGCAACTCTAGGGCAAAATCCTGGCTCCAAAGAAGGTTTTGCAATAGAGCAAGGATTTCTACTCAGATAAACTTTGGGGGCTGCAGTCCCAAATTTTTGAAATAAAGGAATGAACTACCATTAAACATCATTTAGTTTTTTTCACTTTAAGAAACTTTCTGTCCTTTCTGTCATCTTGTCTGAAATGGTGGCCTTTCTATTCTGCCTGATATTTCAGAGTGGCCTGGATTGGACTGAAGTTTGATGAAATAAAATAATTTGATTTCTGTGATCCTGTGACCCTCATGAAACTAGCATATGAGGTGCAAGCTGGAAGATACATCTTAAATAAATGTAGGGATAATGATAACTAGTGATGAAAACTAATCACAGGAAACTGGAAGTTGTATTTGCTCCTCAGTATGCATTGTCACACAAAATAAACAGGTTCTCCATAATGTACTTTGGATGATGCGATCACAGTGTAGAAACAGTGTTAGTATCTGCTAGTTGCCTTCAAAGTCTTCATAAAAGCTAATTTCTATTAGTTAGCCTTCAAGGACTGATCCCTGTTCTTCTACTCGTATCTTTAAAGACACGTCTGTCTCCTACTGTGATTATAACAATCAGTTATGAAAATACATATTCTTTTTAAAGCCCATTTCTCTGATCCCGCATACATGCCCATGGAGGACTCAACAAGATGCTTGCACAGTGTGCAATGTGAAATCTCAATACCCCAAGAAGAGGCACAATGCATGGAGAATGTAATTTCTTCCATCCAGTAGGATGGAGCAGGGTGCTTTCTCTGGTGTTCTGAGGCCAGTACAGGGCTGTGTCAGGCAGGACAAAGCTATAACTTTTCCTTCTTCCTGCCTCCTTTACAGAACAAGCAGTCCCTTTGCTCTCTAGAGCGTGCAGCCTATATGCAGCCATGCAAGGGATGAAGTAACTCCTGGCTTGTTCTTCCACCCCGAGCATCCATGCAGCAGCTATTCTTTAGATGGTAATTTCTGCAAAGCAGGAACTTTAAGAACATAAGAACAGACATACTGGGCCAGACCAAAGGTCCACCTAGTCCAGTATCCTGTCTTCCAACAGTGACCAATATCAGGTGCCAGAGAGGGAATGAACAGAATAATTAACTGTCAAGAGAGCCATTCTCTTCCTCGTTCCCAGCTTCTGCAAATAGACACTAAAGACACCATTCCTGCCCATCCTGGCTAATAGCCATTGATGGACCTATTCTCCATGGATTTATCTAGTTCTTTTTTGAACCCAGTTGTAATCTTGAATTTCATACCATCCTCTGGCAAGAAGTTCCACAAATTGATTGTGTTGTGTGAAAAAATGCTTTTTTGTTTCTTTTTAAACCCACTGCCAATTAATTTCATTTTGTGATATGTAGCTCTTAAGTTATGAGGAGGAAATAGCACTTCCTTATCTATTTTTTATACCAGTCATGATTTTATAGCGCTCAATCTTATTGCCCCTTAGTTGTCTCTTTTCCAAGCTGAAAAAGTTCCAGTCTTATTAATCTCTCCTTATATGGAAGCCATTCCAGACTCCTAATAATTTTTGTTGCCCTTCTTTGAATCTTTTCCAATTCCAATGTATTTTTGAGATATGGCAACCACAGCTGCACGCAGTATTCAAGATGTGGGTGTACCATTAATTTATATAGAGACAATATGACATATTCCGTCTTATTATCTATCCCTTTTTAAATGAGTCTCAACATTCTGTTCATTTTTCTTGGCTGCTGCTACACATTGAATGGATGTTTTCAGCAAACTATTCACAATAATTCCAAGATCTCTTTTTTGAATGGTAACAGCTAATTTAGACCCCATCATTTTATATTTATGATTGGGATTATGTTTTTCAATGTGCATCACTTTGCATTTATCAACATTAAATTTTATCTGCCACTGTTGCCCAGTGACCCACTTTTGAGAGATTCTTACTCTTCACAGTCTGACTGAGACTTAACTACTTTAAATGTTGCCACATCACTATTTACTCCTTTTTCCAGATCATTGATGAATATGCTGAAAAGGACCGGTTTTAGTATAGACCTGGGGGGAGGGGGAGGGACACTGTTATTTACCTCTGTCCATTCTGAAAACTAACTATTTATACCTAAGAAGCTTCAGGGGGTAGCTGAGTTAGTCTCTTACAGAAAAACCCCCACAAATGGTCTGGTAGCATGCAGATGGTATCATGAGCTTTCATGGGCACAGCCCACTTCTTCAGATGACCGGAGTTTTGAGTTTAGGATGTGCAGACCTAAAATAAATAGAGGTATGTCTACACTACCCCGCTAGTTCGAACTAGCGGGGTAATGTATGCATACCGCACTTGCTAATGAAGCCCGGGATTTGAATTTCCCGGGCTTCATTAGCATAAGCGGGGAGCCGCCATTTTTAAATGAGGTGTACCGGTAGTTCGGAATAGGCACCCTAGTCCGAACTACCTAGTTCGAGCCCCGTGTAGCCGCGCTGCACGGGGTTCGAAGCAGCGGGGTTTTAAAAATGGCGGCTCCCCGCTTATGCTAATGAAGCCCGGGAAATTCAAATCCCGGGCTTCATTAGCAAGTGCGGTATGCATACATTACCCCGCTAGTCCGAACTAGCGGGGTAGTGTAGACATACCCTAGGAGAGAAGGAGGTGAGGGGGAAGGGAAAAAAAGGAGGGGGTGGGAGACAGGGAGCAGAGGGTATAGAAAATTCAGGAAGGTAGAGGGAATCAGTAAGTATCTGAAGATTGGGTAGTTTAAACGAAGCAGATAAGAATCAAAGTCAATTGACAGTATCCTTCCTGACATAGGAATTTATACAAAGAGCTGTTTGCACCTTCATAGACTATTAGGTAGATAATGTCCTAACCATCCTTCATCACATTGAGTCCATTAGTATGAGAATTTAATTTGTGGATGAACTCTAATTCCAATGCTTCTCTGTGTATCTGGCTAGTAGAATTGGTTTGTGACGAGACAGCCACTTGAAGATCTTTTAAACAGTGATTAGGAAGATTAATGTGTTCCCCAATAGGTTTCTGTATGTTTCCTTTATGAATATCTGATTTGTGTCCATTGATTCCTTCCAGCAGAGACCGTCCAGTTTCTCCAGTATATTTAGCAGTGGGCATTGCTGGCATTTGATGGCATAGATCAAATTACTGGATGTGCAGTCAGATGACCTTTTGATTTGGTAGCTTGTGTTGTTGGCTCCAGTGGTGAATTTGCTAGTAAAGATATGTGGGCAGAGTTGGCATCGCATTTGGTTGCAGGGCTGTGTTCCTGGATGTTTATGATGTGGTTGTGTGGCATGGTTACTGGAAACAATTTGTTTCAGGTTGGGGGGCTGTCTATAAGCGAGAATAGGCTTTTCTCCCAAGGCCTCTGAGAGTGAGGGATCATTTTCCAAGATGGGTTGTAGATTGTGTATAATGCGCTGGAGGGGTCTGAGTTGTGGACTATAGGTAATAACAAGTGAAGTTCTATTGTTTTCTCTTTTGGGTCTGTCTTGAAGAAGTTCATGTCTGGGTACTTTTTTGGCTTTGTCAATTGTCTTTTTTGTCACTTCTCCAGGTGGGTATTTCAGTTTTAGGAATGCTCTGTAAAGAACCTGTAGGTGATTGTCTCTGTCTGTGGGTGTAATGAGTGGGGCTAGTCCGCCCTCCCCGTATCTCTTAGTTTTTGCAGTCTCCCCTCCGTTCGCTGAGGATCTTGGTTCCCTCACCCAGGTGGGGGAGGGGAGGAATAGGGGGGTCCGGGCCCACCCTCTCTCCCGGACCCCAGCCCAGGGCCCTAAAGACAGGATCGCCAAATCCTGTCCTGCCGGTGGGGCGCTTGCCTGAAACTCACCGGCCCGCAGGCTCCTTGCCCTGCCCTGGGCTACTTCCTATTCCCCTCTGTTTCCCATCCTGTGCCGGTCTCCCCTCTGTTTCTCGGCCCGGCCCGCTCTTCTCCCTCGTTGGCTCCCCACTACCCCTCTTTCTCTCCTCGTCCTCCAACCCCTCCTCTCCTCTCCTGGTCCGGCTGGGGTTTTAAAATGCCCACGCTGGCGTCACGACGTGATGACATCGGCCGCCACGCAAGCTAGTCCCGCCTCCTCCGTCTTCCCCCAGCTTCCTGCCGGCCGTAGAGCTGCTGCGCCGCTCCGCGGCTGGGCGGCTGTGGCTGAACAAGCGGCGCACTTTGTCTCCCCCCCTCGGACCATCCCCAGAAGGGTTAGGGCGACTGTGGGTTTAGTGCGGGGTGGGTCCGCGTTGGCGGGGTAGAGGTGGTCCGCCCCGTCACAGTGGGGTTGGAGAAAATCTGGTTGTATTTTAGGGCTTGGCTGTGTACAATAGACTGAGAAATGTGTCTGAGATGGAAGCTGGAGGCATGAAGGTAAGTGTAGTGGTCAATAGGTTTCTGGTATAGGGTGGTGGAATTTGTCCATTATTTAACTGTACTGTAGTGTCCAGGACTGGTCTGGGCTGAGGTTGATGGTGGGGTGGAAG
Organism: Pelodiscus sinensis; assembly: GCF_052426305.1. Classification (NCBI taxonomy): domain Eukaryota; kingdom Metazoa; phylum Chordata; order Testudines; family Trionychidae; genus Pelodiscus; species Pelodiscus sinensis. The sequence goes on from NC_143054.1 coordinate 21,236,191, forward strand.
TTGTTGAAATCCTTGTGAAATTCTTCAAGAGTCTCTTTTCTGTGGGTCCATATGATGAAGATGTCATCGATGTAGCATAAGTAAAGTAGGGGGGTTAGGGGTGAGAGCTGAGGAAATGTTGTTCAAGGTCTGCCATAAAGATGGTGGCATATTGTGGTGCCATGTGAGTGCCCATGGCCATGCCACTGATTTGGAGATAGAAATTGTCTCCAAATTGGAAGTAGTTGTGGGTGAGGACAAAGTCGCAAAGCTCTGTAATCAGGTGTGCAGTGTTGTTATCGGGGATGCAGATCCTGATGGCCTGTAATACGTCTTCTTGTGGAATGTTGGTGTAAAGGGCTTCTACATCCATGGTGGCCAGGATGGTATTTTCAGGAAGATCACTGATGTTCTGAAGTTTCCTCAGGAAGTCAGCTGTGTCACGGATTGCTGGTAGCATAGGGTCTGAGGAGGGAGTTGATATAGCCAGATAATCCTGTGATAAGTGTACCAGTTCCTGGTCGGGGATTAGCGGGGGGGGGGGGGGGGGGGGGGGGGAGGGGGGGTGTTAGTGTAAATTTGTTCCTGAGCAGCATCAAAGAGCTTCATGAGCATTTTTTTCATGTTTTTTTGGAATTCCTTAGTGGGGGTCACAGGAGAGAGGCCTATAGAATCTGGTATTGGTGAGTTGTCTGTTCGCCTCCTGTTCATAATCTGTCCTGTTCATGATGACTACAGCGCCTCCTTTGTTGGCCTCTTTGATTATAATGTTAGGATTGGTTTTGAGGCTATGAATAGCATTGTGTTCTGCATGACTGAGGTTGTGTGTTATATGTTTTTGTTTGCTGATGATGTCAGCTCGAGCGCGTTTGCAGAAGTAGTCGATGTAGAAATCAAAACTTGCATTACGTCCATTGGAAGCCTTCCTCTTGTGGGATTGTCAGGGGGCGGGGGGCAGTGAGGTCAGTATGTTGTATATCAGTGTGTTGGAAATATTCCTTCAGGTGGAGGTGGCGAAAATAGGATTCTAGATCCCCACAGAACTGAATCATATTTGTGGGTTTGGTGGGGCAGAAGGAGAGTCCGTGGGATAGGACAGATTCCTTTGCTAAGCTGAGAGAGTGATTAGATAGGGTGATGATGTTGTCGGGTGAGTTGAAAGTATCTGTAATAGCATATACAGCTCCTGAGGCATATAGCAGTTTAGATAGTTTATTGACCTTTTTCCTCTGAAGGGAGATGAAGTGTCCTTGAAGGTGGTTTGTTGAATAGTAGTAAAGTCTGGAAAAGATTAAATGTGAGTGGAGGCTTGTTTTTTTATGATAGTTTCTAATGTAGAGAGCTTCTCCTTGATTTTTTGCTAGTTATACAGTGCTCATGACATTCTCAATGGTGTAGAAGACATGGAATTTCATCACACACTCATTTATTTTAATTCTTTGGGTGGTAGAACTGTGGAAAGGGACTAAAATGTGTCCTGTGGATATTCCTGGCATAGAGATACGACAGTCCTATACTCCCACCTCCTACCTCCCTGATGTATGGGTTAAAACTAGTGTCCAAGTCCGCTGCTTTTGATGTGCTCTGGATTGGCAGAATACAATTGTCCTGACCATTGCAACAAGACATAAATTAAAGCAGACTTGAGGCTACATTAATTTATGATGAGGGCTAAGCAGCTTGATTAAATATGGGATGTTCAAAGGTGGTTTGAAGGCACCAACCCTGCTGTAGGAATGCAGCAATGTTCCTCTTCTCCAGTTGCAGACACTTAAAAGCTACTACATTGATCCTACAAAATCTTCACATGTGGTGTTGTCACTGAGTTTTATGTATTCCTTGGGTGCAGGTTTGGATCCTTCATTCAAGCTGTACCTATTCCTGTGTTTAAAGTTAGAGGAATGTAAGTAGCATAACATTGGATTGACTGTTGGATGAAGGCCTCACTGTGCTATTGCTGAACATTCCTGCCTTATGTCAGTCCCCGTAATACACGAGGTTCGAAGGGATGCCGGAAAGGATGAGACCACAACTGGGGGTTTCAAAAAGTACAAACTGATTTTATTTTGATGGCGCCAGACAATCATCAGAATAAAAATTAAACAGATTGCCAGACAACACAAAACAATTCCCTGAGGCTTTTCTAAATCACAATAATTCCCAATAACTGCCCAGGGGTTAGGAACAGTTGAATTAACACTGGTATTATCCATAGGGCTGACTATTTACACAACTTTATACAAGGAAACAGTAAAAAACCTAAACCACAACTATTTATAAACTAACTTAGTAACTTTTTAGCCACTGTCACTTGGCAAGCAATAAGGACAACTAAAAAATCAATTAGGATAGGGATGATGGTGGGGGGGAAGGGGTGTTATACCAGTTCTGGAGACAGCAGGAACACAAGTACCGGTCACACGCTCATAAACTGTCTCCACTCGGGTCGACCAACTCGGAGTACGCTCAGTAAGACTCAAGAGCGGGGGGTGCAAGGCGTCTGGGTGATCAGGCCAGGCGTTCACTCAATGCGAATCCCCAGTGAGAGAGGGGCTGCCTGCCTGTTTTATTGCCTGTGAACTTATCACCCCATAGGTTGGTTTTTGCTGCAGTGGGTGGAGTAGCAGGCCTGAGCACCAGTCAGCCCACTGGCTGATCTGTTACTGCAATGGGTGGAGCGAGCAGGGGAAGATTATTAATTTACATGCCCTTATATGGAAAACACTCCACCTCACAGACAGAGCCCCCTATACCAGCCTCAGAGGTATTACAGGCTATGGCTCCCTGCGACGGGCAGTCATTTCTGATGTTCTGTCTCGGACATGCCCCCGTGGCTGTCCGGAGCAAGCGGTAAGGGGGTTGCCTAAGGTGAGAGCGCACGTAAGGGTAATCAGCAAGAAGCCAATTGGGTAAATTGAGGTTCTGGTGAGCTGCTGTCTTCAGAAAGGGGAGAAAGGGAAAAGTAAGCAACAGTAACAGGGAAAGCGGAAACAACTCTGTGGATAAGAGCTTTTGCAACAGCAGTGCCCACTAAAAAGGCTAGTAACACAAGAGCACATACAATCAACCACTGCTTAATGGTGGATGCCCAAGTACTCAGTCCTCAAGAGGAAAGTTTTGTTTGCCACCAGTCCCATTCTTCCCGCTGTTCGCGAATCCGAACTGCAAGTGAGGTCAGCTGTTGGGTGATGGCTGAAACGTTGTTCCACCCGGGCTTGAAACGCAAACAGTATTGGTCCTTAAATCTGGGGTCAAGGTCCTCGAGTGCCATACAAAAGTCCTTCTGCAATATAACCTGTATCATTAGACGATTCTTTTCGGCATAATGAGCTAGTACAGTGAGAGCCAAATCGACTTGTCGAAACCCTTCAGCGGTCAAATTAGTGAGGGCTTCGAGATTGCGGGACATTTGGTAACATATCCCCAAACGAAAGATTCAGTGGCAGACTTAAATTTTTTTCCATCTTGATGGTTCTCGTCGGCTCCGGAAGTCAAACAGCCGGTGGGGGGCTCGAATGGGTTGGTACCTGAAAAACAAAAAGGGGACAAACAACGCCCTCAAGGCGGGCTAATTAAGATCGAAGAGAAGGCCAATTGTGATGGACTAACGTAGGTTGCTTCAACGCTATTTAATCCCTGTACAAAGACTATCTTTCCAGTGGGGGTGTGGGGCATATCGGGGGGGATGATGGATACCTGTGCCCCCGTGTCTAACAAAAAGGGGATAATTGTCTCGTTTTCGGTAGTCAGGTTTTGATAGGGTCGAGGGTCATTTAAATCGGGCCGAGTGACCGCTAGGCACTCGGCCTCTCCCCGTTTTTTGGCTGCGGGGGAATAGGGCGATCTTCCCACCCCAATTTCACAGCCAAGTCTTTCTGTTGATCACTATTCATTTTCCTAATAGCTTCCTTGGTGAGTCCCTTACCCAATAAAAATCCAAAAATCTTACGCTCGATGAACGAACGCTCGGGGTATTTGGGTTTGGGCACCATTTTGGACCCTTTCACCAGAGTAGAGGGGGTTGCAAGTAGGGCGGCCTTTAGTGTTGCCCACTTCACCCTCTCTACAGCGTCATATAGTCGGCCAATAGGTTGTCCTGTGTATCCCCTTAGCCACAGAAGAGCCCCTGTGTCTAGATTAGGGCTGTTGTCCACGGCTAGGGTAACAGCCACATCTTCTATGGGAATCTGAGTGGGATCATCAACAAAACGAAATGGGTTTTGTGCTACCGTCTGAACGTTAGTTAAGTTGAGGGGGTGTGCGGTGGGATCCCAGAGCAGAATAGAACTCCCAGCGATTGCGTACATAAGGGTAGTGGAGTTATTCACACAATCAGGTGGCATCTGTACTGCGCGAAATCCCCCTTGTATTTGGAGGTGCGCGGCAGCTGCGGCCGTTACAGGCCAATGATTATTCGCTGCCAATACTCCCCCCATAAGGCCCCGCGACCAACTCCCGGTACGGGTTAACGTTAAGGCTTCCTCCCGGTCAACCCAGTCACTCCCCTGTTCCAAGGCTAATCTCCCTACCCAGATTATAGGAGGCTCATCCGGACGTTGGGCAGTGTCCGTGATGAACTCCTTCATTTCCGCCTTGGTTCCGGGGCGGGTCTCAGTTACCTGAGAGGTATTCCCCTGACCATCCATTTTTAATTGGGTTACAGTCACAGGGAGGACCTCCGGTACAATCAGGTCGGGAGCTGTGGGTATGGTTGAACTCAGGGTAGTCAAGCCAGGGTAAATGTTTGGTGGGTCATGAGAGCCTTGGTATAGGGGAGGAAGTTGTGTCTCTAAAGGAGGCGTCTTTGGCGCCTGAGGGGAAAACTCCGGTTCTCCCTCTGACTGCGAGTGCGCCACCCCACGGGCGCAATTTGTAACAGCCCCATGGTAGACGGTAACTTTATCAAGGGCTGCTGCTAGGGTATTGCAGATGGCAGCCAGAACATCCTCTGATTTATAAGAATCAGGGCGTAGTTTTTTAACCTTTTTTATCCCATCTAACCTTTGGACCAATCCTATTAACAGGTGGTGTGCAGGTGATCCATGTGGGGCTCTTGGCTCGGGGGCCAAGATGGAGGGGGCTACCCCACAGAGTTTAATTACTCTGTTCACCTCTTTCCAGAGGCTAAGAGGGTTTGAATTAGGGGCTGTCTCACCCACTTGAGTGAGACACGGTTGAAGGCTATTATCAGCCGGGGTGGCCCTGAAGGTGGGATGGCAAGTTAGCAAGCAGCCCACATCGCTCAACCCCAAAGGAATGGTGTAGGTCCTACAATCATGGCCGTGTCCTATGACACAGACCCAGTCAAAAGTGTTAGGGGCCCCTTCGCGCTGTCGAGTACAGAGGAGGTGGTATTGCAAATGATTAAACTGATCCTCCTCAGAACCTGGGGTCTCAGTTTTAGCCCAGGGGCAACTATCAGAGTTGTCATGGTCTCCGGGGTTCCGGCATCCTGTTCGTGACGCCATGTCAGTCCCCGTAATACACGAGGTTCGAAGGGATGCCGGAAAGGATGAGACCACAACTGGGGGTTTCAAAAAGTACAAACTGATTTTATTTTGATGGCGCCAGACAATCATCAGAATAAAAATTAAACAGATTGCCAGACAACACAAAACAATTCCCTGAGGCTTTTCTAAATCACAATAATTCCCAATAACTGCCCAGGGGTTAGGAACAGTTGAATTAACACTGGTATTATCCATAGGGCTGACTATTTACACAACTTTATACAAGGAAACAGTAAAAAACCTAAACCACAACTATTTATAAACTAACTTAGTAACTTTTTAGCCACTGTCACTTGGCAAGCAATAAGGACAACTAAAAAATCAATTAGGATAGGGATGATGGTGGGGGGGAAGGGGTGTTATACCAGTTCTGGAGACAGCAGGAACACAAGTACCGGTCACACGCTCATAAACTGTCTCCACTCGGGTCGACCAACTCGGAGTACGCTCAGTAAGACTCAAGAGCGGGGGGTGCAAGGCGTCTGGGTGATCAGGCCAGGCGTTCACTCAATGCGAATCCCCAGTGAGAGAGGGGCTGCCTGCCTGTTTTATTGCCTGTGAACTTATCACCCCATAGGTTGGTTTTTGCTGCAGTGGGTGGAGTAGCAGGCCTGAGCACCAGTCAGCCCACTGGCTGATCTGTTACTGCAATGGGTGGAGCGAGCAGGGGAAGATTATTAATTTACATGCCCTTATATGGAAAACACTCCACCTCACAGACAGAGCCCCCTATACCAGCCTCAGAGGTATTACAGGCTATGGCTCCCTGCGACGGGCAGTCATTTCTGATGTTCTGTCTCGGACACCTTATAACAAACATGATCCAGTAAGTCCTGCAGAGGCTCCTAAATCTTTTGCCCTCATCTTTGCTGATGGTCCTTTCTCTGGTCTCAAGTCTGTTATTGCTACATACACTCCATCTCTTGCTTATCTGATGGGACTAGTCATTAATTTTGTATTCCTCTCTTTTCATTTTCTGAGTGATAGCTCCGGAGTCCCTACTCCCACTCCACTGCTATAACTGAATCTTGCACCAGGGATAGCTCTTCCTCAGAGGGAAAAGGCAATTCACTCTCTGTGCCCATTCACTCTTTGACCTCAGAAGCTCTAAATTTTGAACACTGAGTTGATGACTTAGATTATGATTTAAACCACCTGCTGAATCAAATGTAAAGAGATACTGAAGGAGGGGACTGTTTTCCCCCCACCCTTTAATTTACTGAAGCCATAGCTTTTATAGAAGAGAAACATGAATTCCATGGGCTAGCTAAACTCTCTGTGGAACAGATTAGTCTGCTGCAAGATTCACAACTTCTTTTGCCTTCCACATCACCACTTAAGGTGGCCCATAGCAAGTGTTCAGCACTAGACAAACTAATGACTTGTGGCTCTATGTTATTGAACATTTTTATTAATGACCTAGTAGAAAACATAAAATCATTACTGGTGAAGTTTGCAGATGATACAAAAAAATTGCAGGAGTGGTTAATAATGAAGAGCACTGGTCACTGAAACAGCACACTGGATTGTTTGATAAGCTGGTTACAAGCAGTGTGCATGTTAATATGGCTACATGTAAATGTATGCAGCTAGGCAAAAAGAATTTAGGTCATCCATACATTATCTTGATAAGCAGTAACTCTGAAAAAGATTTGGGGGCTATTTTACCTCTGTATTTTGCACTGGTGAGACCGCTGTAGGAACACTGTGCCCAGTTTTGGTGTCCACTATCCAGGAAGGATTTTGGCATACTGGAGAGAGTTCAGAGAAGAGCCAAGACAATAATTAAAGGATTAAAAATATGCCGTATACTAATATACTCAAGGCATTCAATCTATTTAGCTTAACAAAAGAGAAGTTTCAGGGCTGATTTGATTGAAGTCTGTGAGTACCTACACATGGAATGAGTATTTAATAACAGGCTCTTCAATCTTGAAGAGAAAAAGTATAACATGATCCAGTGACTGGAAGTTGAAGCTAGATAAATTCAGACAGGAAATGTAACCATTGAATCAAGTTACTAAGGGCTACCATAAACAAAAGTACATGGGATTCAGATCTAGGGATTTTATTATGATTCATTTAATTCATTTCTAGAAATCAGATGAGAACATTTTATTTCATGAAATTTCTGCTTAGAGTTGCTAACCCTCATGATTTCGCTGGGAGTCTCCCAGAACTGGGCCTTATCTCATGGAGATTTCTGAAGCCAAACTGGGAGATTGGTTGCTAAAAGTCCAGTGCTTCAGCAGAGCCCAGGTATGCCCTGACCCCACACTGCTCCTGGAAGCTGATAGCATGTTCCTTCCTGTGGCCCGTGGCTAGGGGGCAGGAGGTCTCCTTTCACTGTCCCATCTCAAAATACTTCTCCAAAGCTCCCATTGGGTGATCACTGAGGCCAATGGGAGCTGAGTGGGTGGTGCCTGCAGGCCAGGACAGCTTGCAGAGCCACCCATTCCTCTTTGCCTACAGAGCAAAGGGATTGCTGGCCACTTCCTTACAGTGAGGGGCCGGGGCAGGCAGGGAGCCTACCTTAGCTCCACTGTGCCACTTATCATGACTTGAAGCTGACTGAGATAAGAGCCCCCTGGCTAGAGACCTGACCACCTCCTGCATCCCCACCCTGTGCCCCCTCTCAGATCCACCCCCCTCCCACACTGTGAACCCCTCTTTGAATCCAAATCTCTGCCCCAGTCCTGCTCCCCCTCCTGCTCCCCAACTTCTGCCCTAGCTCTGAACCTCCTGACACATTCAAACCTCCTCCCAGATTCTGCCCCCCACACCTCAGCCCCAGACCAGAGCCTGCAGCCTCTCCCACTCTCTAGCCTCCTCCCTCATACTAATAAAAGTGAGTGAGGTTGGGGAGGGTGCATGACAGAGGAAGAGGGATGGAATGAGTGAGGGTGCTGCCTCAGAGAAGGGGCAGGACTGGGGGATGGACAAGGGTGTTTGGATCTGTGTGATTAGACAATTGGCAACCCTATAATACAACCAGGAGGACACATCATTCATTACACTTAGAGTGTGAAGGACACAATAAATGTCCACATAACAACCCAAGCAAACTGTATGCTTGTGAAGAGGGGGCTGGGGATAGGGGACAGGAGTTCCAGGTGTCGTTGTCTCCCTCTGAAGCCATGAACCCCCCCCATGTATGAACGCAGGGTGGCCAGGGTTCTGAGATATCAATAGTATGTCTACTGTATGTAATAGCTTCCCTAATAAACTTGTGGAAACATTTCTGCTGAGGTTAAGTCTGACATAGAATAATTACAGGGCACGCTCTGCAGAATGTGTGTGGGATGCTGGACTAGAAAGGGACAATGGGGTCATGGCCAGGACTGGCCATAGGACAAGGTGAGCAAGGCCATTGTTTTGGGGCCCTGAAGGCGTGGGGCCCATGCTCCCAGCCCTCGTTTGCCTGGCTCCTCACTCACTGCCTTGACTGGAAAGCACCTGGCCATGTGGCGTAGCCACTGTCAGCATGCTGCCTTGGGCCCTGCAAACTCTTTGGCGGGGCCTGGTCATGGCATCTTAGTTACCTCAGAATTTGTGGTGCAGAGAGGAATGATAAACCTAGGCAGTAGGCCTAACCCTCTGAATTGTGTGGACTTTCCCAAGGTACCACGGGATAGCTTCACATTTGGAGTTATCTACCCCCTGCCCTTGTCATAGGATATGTCAGGAACTGTGTAAGTATGGCCCTGGTATTTCCCAGGCAGCACAGCTCCTCCAATGAGCTCTTCTATGTCATGCCTTCCCCACAGCTCAAGGAGAAATCTCTAATGGTATGTTGGTGCTTCTGACACATGAAGTTTAGAATATATCCACATTTTTTCTAGCCTCCAAAAATATTTGATTCAGGTTTCAGGTAAAGGTGTAAACTGATTCTTATTTTATCCGAAGTGGTGCACAGATTCCTAAGTAGACGTGCATGGCAGAAGAATAGAAATGGATCATTAAGCATCTGTGCTTGATACACATTTCCTCCAGATGACAGATGTGAAAAGGAGAGATGGATGAAAACTGAAACCTCACGTTTCCTTGACTATACCCAAAGTGATTACCTTCATTAAATGTGCTAGCTCTAATCTAGTGTCAAAACTAACCGCCAGCTTAAACCTTAATAAGATCTAGAGCAAACATTAGAATCTAAGCTCATCTCTTTAAAAAAAATACTCAAGTGCTCTGTATTATTGGACAACTCTTTTATAATACAGTTCTAGATGCTATGTGATAGGCACTTTAGAAATAGTCAGATATGAGGACAGTTTGTTGCCTTTTTGGCAATCTAATCTTCACCCTTATCTCTTTCTACTACCAGTGTTTAGATATTATGATGATGGCCACTGCAGAAAACACTAATATACATAGATACCAGGAATCAACATACTTGTGCTCCCTGATGGTTTACCAGGAGAGAGTTGCAAACTCATTCACTTTTTGTAATTGGTTTGTTCTGACATTATTTGTGTTTGTTTGCCATGGCATGCTGTTGTCAGAGATGCCATCTAAAAAACTACAGAGTCTTAAGAGACAAAGCCAAATGTTATGAGTTAATTAGTACCAAAATGTGAATGAAAGAGAGATCATTCAGCTACATTAGGCTGGGTTACTGAAGTAAAGAGATTTATCATTTTGAAAGTTGCTAATTGTGCCTGTTTCTCTGTTTGGAGAAGGGAGTCTGTAGGTCTGGGCCAGTTGCCCTTGGGGACCTATCTGTTAACTCACTGTCACCTTCTCCTGAGATACCATCATCTTGTAACACTGAGCAATAAAATTTGTAATTGTAGGTCTTTTGAAGCCCACAGCTAAAGGACACTAACAGAGTTTGTTTACACTGAAGGAGTTCACAAGAAAACTTAAAGTAATTAGACCAGTATAATGGATCAGTACCAGAATACATTCTGCCAAATATATATATAAATGGTACTTCACCCAGTGTTTCAGTTCTCTCTTTAGATTTGTTTTTCACCAAAAAATATAATATTAATGTATTCGTGACCCTCCTGCCCAAAATTAAGAAGTATTCTCTCCATGAGCATTATAACTCTCACCACTTCCTTGGTTTAATTATAATCTTATTTGCAATTATTTATGAGATTTTCAGACTTATTTTCATGGGCTATTTACTTTTGAACCCAGGCAGTGTGTGAAAATACCTAATGCTGGTAGATACCTAGCTCAATAGTGACTTAATTTTGGTATATTTTCTGTCTTGTTTAAACTTTTAAGTTTCTAAAATGTGCATACAACCTCTGATTCAGGAAGGTATTTAAGCACAAACCTACAATTGAAGCTTATGGCTTCAATGGAAAGCTTAAATTAATGTGGGACAATTAAGTATCATTTAATAATCACAAAGCTTGAAACATTTATTGAGGTTTAATCTATATGTAGCACATATTGTTTGGGTAATTGTCAAACCTCACTCTCAAATATCTATTATATAAAATAAATACCTGGTCTGGTACCATAGCATGAGCCACATTATACCCTACTATGATATGGGGGTTGTGTATCACCAGAAGCCTGGTATTCTGTTGGGATTGGGACAGATTCTCATTAGATGTTAATAGACCCAGATTATCTGCACCGTCTTGGGATGTGGTTCATTATGTCTCTATCAGACATAAGGATTCCAAAGCAAAAGCAAAGTTCAGAGGATGCATAATGAGAGTTAGCTCTTGCTACACCTTTGCCAAGATGTCGCTTGTGCTTGTGGCAGGAGAATTATTCTTCTATGTAATAGGGTGTGACAATCATTATTCCACTCCCCAGCCTAGAAGGGACTACTAGTCCTTTTTCCTGTTGTGTTCTTGAACAAGGGAGGGAGCTAAAAAGCATGGCTGTCTGGTGCGTGGGTGCACTGAGGGCAAGGTTCCCCATGTCTTTTCTTTCCTTTAGTGCCATAAATCCTAATGGAAATGTCCTTTAAAAATGCATAGGGTTGAAACCAATAGATTTCTACAGACATTTAAGAGCATTCCTTAGAAGGCATTCATAAAAAAAGCTTTCTAATTTGTTAGAGACTGAGATGTTTTCAATGGGTTTTTAAAACAGTTTGTAGAATTCTCTTGCAGAGATCTAATTCTCTGTTATGGCATCGTTTAAAGACAAAGCCCATAGAAAGGGTTTTTTTTTTATACATGCACACATAGACACTTTTCAATCTAGCGGTTTTTCCAAAAGGTATGCAGAGATAGGTGTAATTTAACTCTATGTTTTTAACTTTAATTTGGGACTTATTTAACAGAATATACCTAATGTGTAAATAACAATATGCTTTTAAATGTTATTATTTATATTAGTCCATTAGCTCTTTGAGACTGATGTCCTTTTTCTAGAGAATAGGCTCTTCCCCTGCATAAACACACACTGGGTCCAAGTACTGCTATTGAGGGTAATGCTATTTAATTGTTGTTTTTTTAAGGAAAAAATATCATTGTCCTACGTATTTGAATGTAATGGTCTGTGCATGCCTGGAACCAAAGTTAATTTCTCCAACAGTATTGCCTGGCACGTTTTAAGCCTACTACTTTTGGAAGTGTTTCTGTAACATCTAATTGTCTCATTGGGCCAACTTCTGGTCCGGTTTACAGTCATCTAGAACAGAATGAAATTGAAATGATGGCCGATTGAATCCAAATAACACAAGCATTCGGACACAATATTTCTGTCTTATAATGGCATTATTTGCAGTCACATTTTTGTCAGATTCATATTGCACTGTAACAATATTATTGCTTTGATTTAGACACACTGCTGATGCATCCCACATTTCTAGTGCACACTGCCATACAAGGTATATAAACTCCATTCTCTATTCAGTTAGTAAGCTCCTATGTTGTGAATTTGTGGTTTCTGAAGATACACTGGATAGGCAGATGAACAAATGTCACACTTCTAAATATATAGGAATTTGGAATTGATTATATGTTCTGCTTTTTGTGTGGATAAATGTGTATGATATCAATTGCTCTTGAAAACGGCTTTGCAAAAAAAAAAAAAAGTTTGGTTGTTTGTGTTTCTGTTTTAGTTTAATGTGTTTGAAGCTCCTTTTAGTTCCACTCAGAGCAGGACAAGTGCTTTCATTCTGCATTAGTTGATTGTTTCCATCAGTGTCACTTACCCCTCCCCATTTTTCACACCTCCTACTGTGTACGATTGCCTGCTGCACCATTTATTTTTGCAATGTGTAAACTGTTACTTCCTCCAACAAATCAGATCTGCTAAGGGTGAAATTAAAGGTCTGAAGGGGTGACTGTCCTGCTGGTTTTGACATTTTAAGATTTTAGGATCAGGTGAGAAACAGCTGCCCTTTTCTACATATAGATATTTATTAACTGTCCAGAGGATTTATGGAATCAGAAATGCATTACCTTGGCATCACAACTAAAGAGGAGTATATTCTGGGAAATATACACTACATTTCTTGTGAGATCTAGCAGCTAACAGGATGAGAAATAATTAGCCTGTAACTTCAAGCAGTCAGCAGGAGTGCTTGGAACCGACACTTTAGTGCCAAGGTTAAAAAATCAGGATACACACTGATTTAAAATTGACAGCTGTGTGCCTAAGGCAAATGTTTGAATGTGGCCTCCATATATGATCTCTGGCCCAATTCTGCAAACCTTTACTCAAATGACTGGTTCTTCCTCATGGGAGTAATCCCACTGACATTAATGAGAAGGGTTATTCCTGTGCATGCCTGTGGGTTTGTAGGACTGGATCTGTGGATTCCAAACTATAGATAAAAGATGATGCTACACTGTAGTTTTATGTGTCAGAGAATGGACAGTCATCTGTAATGGAATGAGGGCTGGCACAGTGACAGTAGAAGGAAAGACCTTAGAAAATGTTTTACTTGCATATTCTTGGTACCTATCCCATTATACTTCTCTCTCTGGCTTTTTACTTTTATTTCTCCTCTTTTTCCTCCTTTGCTAAAACTAATTTAACATTGTCATGTGGGTAATCTCCCACATTTGTCTAGTCCGAGTGAATGCAATAGTAGGACTTGAACAAATAAAGATACTTCCAGAATTGACATAATAAATGGTTATTATTTTTTTAGGTTTGTTAAGAAAGAAAATCCACAACAATAACAAGAGGAAGAGAATAGTGAAAGAAATGTAGCCGTGTTAGTCTGGTGTAGCTGAAACAAAATACAGGACTATGAGAAAGCACTCACTTAAGACATCCTCTGCATGCAGGTAAGGAACAATCTTTTTGAGCTGTGAGTTCAATGTGCCTTTTCCAAGATCATTTTCTATTGCAAGTCTCATGTGCTGCTTTTCAGCAGCAGTTGTTTAGGAAGCTAGATTGTTCATTTAAAGATCTAGGTAAGTATGCTTTCCTGCAAAGGGAACAATTAAGTTCTCCCAAACACACAGAAGCATCAGAATTCACAGCATGTATTTTACAAGGGTAATAAAGTTTTATATGCATTTACTGGAGAAACAGTGTGCAGTGAAATACCTAATGCTCCCAATTATCCACTGAAATAAATGGAGGGGGGAGAAACTGGATAAATTTGGCAAAGGCTTAATTATTTTGCATTTTAACTTCTCAGTTCTTAGCAATAAATGCTCATTTTGCTATCCATTTCATGGCTCTATTACTTGATCTGGGTTCTTGTAATTGAGCTCCTTGAGTTCAGGAGACTGCCCAATGTCAGTGTGAAGACTACGGGAAAGTCTTGACATCAATTACAACGTTACACACAACATAAAATTTAACAACTCGAATCAGCCTTTCATTGCTATTGAAAGCAACTGCTTCTTAAAATCTTAAAAAGTAATCAGCTTCTAAAAGGTCTAGATTTTTCCAAAAGAGAACACCTTACCTTAGCCTGTTTTTTTTTTCAAACGTTACTTCAGTTCTGTTGTATAATACAGAGGCATTTTGATAGGTAAGTAGATTCTTTTTATATTCAAAAAGAAATTGATCTGCTGGGTACATGAAAATTCAGTGAAGCAAAAATCAAATAAAGTGGGTCAGATTGTGTATTGACTTATGCAGCATATAACTCCACTGAGAAATCGAGGCAAGGCAACAATGTGCCCAAAGTGCAATGAAGACAAAATTTGGCCCATGGATTTTTATATATGTTCTTAAATGTATCGGAATTACAGTGAGGACTTGGGTGGCTTAGTGATAAAATACTAGCTTTCTACTTCAGCTAGAAATTTACATGAAGGCCTCAGCTCTTTCCCTCACTGACATGTGATCATCTCATAAAACACCAAAGTTTCTGCTTAGGGGAGGCCCAGACTAAGCAAGAATGGAGCCTGAGTTACCTCTCACCTCTAATAAGGGTGGTCCCTGCAGGTCAGAGCTGAGGTCGTCGGAAGGGCAGAGTGAGGAAGCTTGCTTGTCTTGCAGCTGCAAGTTCTGTGCCCTGGATAAATAAAAGGTTTAGTTTCTAATCTTTTAACCAAATAATCAGATAAAAATGTTAAAAAAATAGACCGACTTACACTGAAACTATTCTTTAAAAAAGACTTATCAAAAGACTTTTAGACTTGTCTTTCTCAATGCACTGAAGTGTAGCTAAAAAGCTACTTTGATTCCAAGTGGAACAGCTACACAAAAATGTTTAATGAATGTTGAACCTTGAGATGTTCTTAATAACAGGCTTTATGTGATGAGAAATATGTGAGTATGTCTGTGCAAGTGGGAGTGTTCCACTAGTTTATAATTACAGTACGTAAAATGTTACACATCTGAGCTGTATCTGCCTGCCAATGAGACCTTTATTTTGGGTTGGATGGGCAAAGATCTCACTAACATTCTTTTCATGGTATATGAAAACCACTATTTGGGAGGAGGGGAACGGTTAACATTTTTTTCTGGTGCATTAAGATCCAAGCATAAACTGGGTCACAACTGATTTGGGGGTGGATGTCCTGAAATTCCGTACAGAATCTGATCTTTTTATAATTCTCTTTCAATTGTTTCTGGTTGTGAAATTAGCATTTAACCTTCTGAACATCAAGAACCACAGCTATTAAGTTCACCGCATGTATAGGGGGTACATTTAGGGGTAGGAATTAACACAGATAGCGCAAGGCACCTTAGCAAGTCATATGCACCCCATGCAAATACCTGTCATGGCTGCAGTCTCTGAGCTTGTGAGGAGCACAAGGACTGCTTCTTTCATGCACTCCTGGGATGCATATTGCTCTACAAAGGGTGGGGATCAACAGGGATGCTTTAGTCCCACCTCACTCTGCGTTTGGGGAGCAAAGAATGGTGACCCAGCATACTCTTCCTTGCATATCAGTAACCTTGGAGAGGGATTGTTCTTGTCAAGTTATTGCTGGGCTACAGTGTCTTGGTACCACCCCTTACTCAGGACTGTGCCTTAAAGGAACTGTCTCTCCCAGGACACTAGGGAATATGCAATTCTTGGACTCTTCATCTTGTGCATAGATGTGGAGTGAGAATTTCAAAAGCACTCAGCACTGGGGAACTTTGTACTCACTGAAATACGTGGTAAACACCAATTGACTTAAATGGGAGGACAGTTAAGTTAGCGTGGAGTACTTTTGAAAATCCCACATGTAGCTTTTTGCTATTCTTTTAAAATGTGAAATTGTATGCACCGAATGGACTTAAAATTAACACATTTGATGTCTTGGATTGAACGAGTGAAAACAATTTTGAATGTTGAGAGATAAAAATAGCTGCTTTGATGGAAAGAAAGAAAAATGTGTGCATTTGAATGTGTGTGTTCAAAGGATGAGAATTCAGTAATGGACATTTCTTTGCATAGGTTTTGATAAGAAATCCAAACTCCTGATCTGAGAATTGCTAGTGAGTCCTAGCTGCCAAGGTTTGAGGTGCTGGCTCATGTCTAGAACATGAGCTGTCTTGCAATTTATAATATCTATAACTTATGCTATGAGAAATAAACCTCAGAAAAGAATAAACTGAGTGTGAACCTTGAGAGAGAAAATCATCCCAAGAGCTGTCCATGAAGTAGTTTGGTAAGTGCACATTCTAATACATAATAAAATGAATAAGAACATAACATAAGAACATAAGAACGGCCGTACTGGGTCAGACCAAAGGTCCATCTAGCCCAGTATCCTGTCTACCGACAGTGGCCAGCACCAGGTGCCCGAGAGAGGGTGGATTGAAGACAACGATCAAGCGATTTGTCTCCTGCCATCCCTCTCCAGCCTCTGACAAACAGAGACCAGGGACACCATTCCTACCCCCTGCCTAATAGCCTTTTATGGACCTAACCTCCATGAAATTATTTAGCTTCCCTTTAATCTCTGTTACAGTCCTAGCCTTCACAGCCTCCTCTGGCAAGGAGTTCCATAGTTTGACTACACGCTGTGTGAAGAAGAACTTTCTTGTATTAGTTTTAAACCTGCTACTCATTAATTTCATTTGGTGTCCTCTACTTCTTCTATTATGGGAACTAATAAATAACTTTTCTTTATTGGCCCTCTCTACACCACTCATGATTTTATATACCGCTATCATATCCCCCGTCAGTCTCCTCTTTTCTAAACTGAAAATTCACAGTCGCTTTAACCTCTCTTCATATGGGACCCATTCCAAACCCCTAATCATTTTAGTTGCCCTTTTCTGAACTCTTTCCAAGGTCAAAATATGTACAACTAATCATTTTAAATATAAATAACTTGCTAAGAATATAGTCATAGAAATCAAAATCAATTTTATTACCATGATAGCCACAAAGCTCTAAAAAAGTTTTTGTATTTTTTGAATGAACAAGAAAATAAAAAATGACCTCTTCCTGGATTACACAGTTTTCAACCCACAATACCTACCCTTTTAACTGTCCCTAATAATTCAGCAACACAATGCATAAACTCTCCTAATCAATGCCATTTTTACATAAAAGCAAAGCACTGTTTCCCATCATAAAATGTTATAGTGTTTACACAAAGCTGCAGCTAACATCGTAAAACTCTATTGATTTCCCAGTGGGATTCTAAAAGGACACTTGACTGGGCCACACGACACACTGGTTTCTAACTCCAAAATACAAGTGATTTCTTTTTGGAAACAAGATCCCAAATATTGCTCTTATCAATCAGACTTTTCAATTAGTATGTACTAAATAAGCTATACTATAAGGGAGAGCTACCTCCAGAAAACTTCACCTTCAGCAGTATTTTTATGAAAACAACTTTGGAAATATCTATCATAATATCATGTTTTGGGGGTTGGTTAATTTCTTTAAGATGAGCTTCTTTAATGATACTACAGTTCCTATACACCAGGCCTCATCCAAAGTCCCATGAGATTAAAGGAAAGAGCCCTAACTGATTTAAGTGAACTTTGAATCAGTCCTATACTGATGATTCCTGCCATTTGCTGAAAACATTTAAAAAAATTGGCAATTTAGTAGAGTAGTCTCCAAGACACCTGATTTACCATATTTTCCAAGGGACATTAGTGAATCTTTAAGCAATAGTTAAAAATCATAAGGTATTTTTTCACAGGGGAATGTAAAATGGAATGATCTGATCAAACAATAATTTAAAAAAATCTCCTATACTGTGTTATATATTAAAATTGCTACATATGATTTAAAAATTTATACAACGTGAAGTCTTCTAATGAAAACTGACTGGCACGGTGGTGGGGAGAAGCAATAATGTTCCTGGATATTTTCTTTCTATTGTTGAAATCCTACACTTCTATGAATTAAATGAACTAAAGGAAATAAAATCTTTTCCTGACAGGCTGTCACACCAGCCCCAGTCATTTTTATAGTTTTTGTTGCCTGAAATAATTTGCTGTACTTAATGAAATAGTTCTAAATATTTAATAAATTATCTAAATTAGTAGGCTCATATCCTGCTCCCTTCTAATGAACAGGAATTTTGCAGTTGACTTTAATGGGCATAGGTTCTGTCTCAGTAAGATGAAATCCACCGCTGCACTGAATATGAAGATGGTCATGCTGAGTTCCCAATCTCAAGGAAACTCAGTGCAGAGAGACTGGAGTAGTTAGTTTTCAATTACAAAGAAAACTTGGCATGAAAAATGAGAGGGTAAAATGTGTTCGTTGGGAAATACTCATCTTTAACTAATAAAGGCTTTTAATATACACTTTCTTTCCCTCTCTCACTCAATTAAAAATATGTTAATACAATGTTCAGTTTCAGATTGAAACCCACAAGGGTCAGGAAATTCAGAATTAAGACTCCCACGTTAACCTTAATTCTGCCCCCATTGTGCATATTGCATTTTATGATTGGATCTTTCATTACATGATCACATAACATTGGACCAATGTGACATGCTAAAAGTGATGTTGAATAAGAGTGTGGTTTGTTATAGAGGTTAAAGAAATGTCAGCATTACTAAGTATTTCTCCTTTTGTCTAACTGCTATTTTCGCAGAATTGTTATTATTGAAAGAAATGTTACAAACAAGTGCACAAGTATATAAAGGTTTTTCTGTTAATTATGGTTCATGCAATCAAGTAAATACGGAGTTTCTGCTTAGTTTTTTCTCAGGCATTTAAGGGGAGTTTTGTCTGAAGAAAGACTTTCCAATTTGGCTTTGTATATGTTCTGTATTGTTGCATTCCTCATTTATTTCTGTAGAGATTGTGCAAATTATATCAAACTATAGGAAGACATACATTTTTTCTTTTTGGAGCATAACTTTAATTTGCAAAGAAAATACAAAACATTTATGAAACTTTTTTGTTTAAAAATTGGATACTTTCAACAACAAAATTACATTCAAAATTTTCAGCCAACCCTGCTTAATAGAGTTTATTGCCTAAAGTCAAAATGTTACCAGAGTCTGAATAGAAGGGTACATTTTCAGAACGATGGAAAATGAATGAGTAAAATGTGTTCATTGGGAAATACTCATATTTAACTAATAAAGGCTTTTAATATACACTTCTTTCTGTTTTTCACATATTAAAATATGTTAATACAATGTTCAGTTTCAGATTGAAACCCACAATGGTTAGGAAATTCAGAATTAAGACTCCCATGTTAACCTTAATTCTGCCCCCATTGTGCATATTGCATTTTATGATTGGATCTTTCATTACACGATCACATAATATTGGAGCAATGTGACATGCTGAAAGTGATGTCTTTTCCTGGGGCAATTTGTGCATCTACATTTCGTACCCATAGTTCAGATGGGACCAAATGAGAACATCTGCCTCAAACTACCTGATTGCAAAGATGCAAATACTCAGATTTGCATATGCAATGTGTCTTGGATGCAAAAATTAATCCAAACTCTGAGCATGGAAGCTGTGTCCAAGACAGAGACGTGCAAGCCCTTTGAAAACTATCTATGAGTCTTGCCAGATTTGTGCAGTCAAATCTCCACAATCACAGAGAATCCTGCAGATCCTGATGTGGAAATACTGCCATTTTAGGTCTGATCTACATTACTGAGTTAGATCAATGTAAACTTAGGTGCACCTAATTATGTCCGTATTTACACTACAGCCTGGTCTTGGCAATGTATGTGCCCTACTACATCAGTATAATTCCATCTCCATGAGAAGCATAGCACATATATCCATGTAGGTAGGGGGATGCAGTGTCTGCGTAGACACCATGTTATTATGTTGATTGTTATCTCTCTTATCATTTCAGCAGATCTGTGAAATTGTCAAGAAAGCTGGGCAACTAAAGCCCAGCTGTCTTCATCTCTCCTGGAAAGCTGGGCAGCTGGCCCCCTCTCTAGGCTGGGGGAAAAGGTGAGAAGCCTGGGTAGCTTTATTGCCATGAAAATTGGCAATAAAAATAGTTAAAGAAAAGAAAAAAAGTAGAAGAAGGGCACCTGGCCCCTGCTCATTAGTGGGTGAGAAGCCGCAGGAAGTTCCCCTTACTTCCAGAAGGGAATAGCCACCAAAAACCCCCAGGCAGCGTCCCACACTCAGTGGAGGTCGGGGGGGAGGGGGGGGGGGAGGGGAGGAGTGTAGAGCTGAGGAAGGGGGCAGCCTGCTAGCATCCTGGGGACCTGGCTGTCCCCCAGGTTCCCAGCAGGGATTTGCCAGCAGAAATGAAAAGGGTGCTTTCAGCCCTCCACACTCTCCCTCTTAGTTGGTGGAAATGGTCCTTGTGAGGCTGTGTACCACCAACCCAAGACCCCTTCTGGCTTTATACGCTGTGAATCTATGAGCTTTGTGCACAATGAATAGTCCCATTGGCTCCAAGGAGGCTGTTCACTATACATAAAGTTACTTGGATTCCCTAAGGGCACATCTACACTGCACACTTATTTTGGAATAAGCTATTTTGGAGGAAATACTCCGAAATGACTTATTCCAAAATAGCGCATCTACACAGCAAATGCCCAAAATAGCTCTGAGCTATTTTGAAATAGAGCGTCCACACTCACTGGATGCTGAATCGCATTTAAGGCCACCTGGAGGCAGGGCATCAGGACAGCACTCACTTCCTGGAGCTGCTGCCTAAGGCTATGGGAGGCTTGAGCTTAAAGGGATCCCTCCTGTGCATCCGTGTCTCAGGCTCTTCTCCTTTGCCTACCTCACTGAGGTACAGCAAAGCATTTTCTTTGCCTGCTGTAGTTGCCCTTGTAGACACCTCAGGTCTCTAGCCATGGAGCCAGAGCTGTTTCCTAGCAGTCAACAGCTCTTACACACCTTGGTGCACCTCCTGCTGCAGTTTGTGTGAGCTGCCTTCCTGGCCCTGCAGGAACAGGACCCCCAGCTCCTTGTGCAAGGGCATCATTTCAGTAGGGTGGGGGGAGGCAGCAGCTGTGCACTCCAGGACCCAGCTTACCTTTCATCCCGTTCCCTGGATGCTAAGGGCATGAGGGGA